>NC_139461.1:160277500-170277500 GCF_057233095.1 Heloderma suspectum | reverse complement strand
CCCTAACAAACCACAGTTTCAAGCCAGGATTTGAAATTGGTTTCCTAGTCTTGGTTTGTTAGGGCAGCGACATGTTAGTGAAAAGATTTTGCTTTCTCAGTAGTTTCTGGTTAATTTAGTTGCTCCTGCAAGTGGGAGGATCCAAGCGGGGAAATTATCGTGGATGATAAACTAGAATTCTTGGCAATTCTGGCTTAGCGTTATGTTCAAACACAACCAGTGACTCACCCAAGACAAATCTCAGAGCTGAGCTACAATTTGATTCTATATCTCCCCAATTCGAGTCCAACTAAATCCACTATGCCACAAAAGGTGTACAAAGTTCCTGTGGCCATGAAGAAGTTTCCCCACCTTTTGGCCATTTTGGATGACATGCTGATGCATGTTCTGAGGCCTCAAATAATCTCTCTTCTGGCAAAAAAACACAAAGAAGGGCACACCACATTCATCCTACGCCAAATCTATTGCAGTCCAGAGAACATGCTCTTCTGCCTGGACAGGTCAGTGTTGTTGTTTTTAAATATTTCTCCATATTTTGAGTTGTGGGAATACAAACAAGCCTGGAAGCAGGAAGAAAGGCTAAATACATTCACCACACAAGAAAGCTCACAGATAATTTCAGTTTAACAAGGATCTACTCTATAGAGTCATTATTTTAATGGTTAATCCAGCCCTAGAACAAATACTCCAGTAGAGAGTTCAAAAATCAACACTTCTGTCAAATATCGATCTGCCTGTCTCTGTTGCCTAGGAGAACAAACTTGCCAAAATAAGAAAGCCCAACTGCAACAACTGAAACATCTATGGGAACTATTTTTTTGCAGTCTGTTCCTGCAACGGATCTCAGGATACCGTTATTAGACTTTGTAAATGTATTAGACTACAGTGAATGTAGAAACCCAACTTTTTACATCAAAGCTTACAAACCAATGGGAAAAACATTGACTACAGGGCTCTCCTTTTGAGACTAATTTCATGTGCAGAGACAGCAGGATGTTTCATCTAGTGATGGGTAAATTAGATCATTTTGTAATTGAGCTTGACATATAAAACTATCCTCCCACCCCCAGAACAGCAACTTAGTCCTCTTCTCCCTCCTCGAGCCCATTTCCAAATTCAGTCCCTACTGTACTGTCAATTATGGCATCAGGAGCATCATGTGGTCTGAATCTCCTCCTACATTAACTATCCCTTTCCCAGTTACATGACAGTGTGGCAGACAGCTTTTGATGCGAGGCCAGGGAGAACTAGCGGCAGAGAGGACTTGCTAGAAATAAGAGAAGTATTGTATGTCTTAATCCTTAACTAGCTTGGATGCTCCTGAGCGTGCTTAGGAATGTCATTTCAGAATGTGCATGGGGGATGTATGTTTCCAATTTGAAAATGATGCTCAGGAGCACCAGGCCAGTTAAACATGAGGCCTCTAAGTCCTCTCTTGTCTCCAGCTCTCTCTCTCTGCTTCTCATTCCACACTCCCCTTTACAAGGATAAATTTGCTTGGGAAGTGGAGGGAGGGATAAGGAGGGCTGGCAGGCAGATAACCCATTCTGAGCTGGGCCTGAATTTGGAAGAATCTGAGCTCAGCTCATAATGTAGCATAGAACTGGATAGTTCATATATTGAACTTCCTCAGGTCCAAATTCTTCTCCATCACTAGTTACATAACTGGGTTAGATAACTGGATAGTTACATAACATAGTTAGATAACTGGGATACCATCTATCTCTCTATACTAATACATACTTTACCACCTTTTTCTATGAGAACAGAAGAATGGAAAACTAAGTCTGGAATAGAAATTAAGTAAAGGTATTCAGAATAACTTCAAACTAAGTGGCAGCATTCCTGTGGATCAAGTGGAAGAGATCTTCAGGATTGCTGATTGGCTGCTTTGTAAACAGAACGCTGGACTAAATGAACCCTTGAGAGCATTTTTCCAGAGTTTCCCTAGAAGCAGCTCCTAACTGGCTTGGTGTTGCCATCAATTCATATGCTGGCTCTTTTAAGTATGTTGACTAAGAACTGTTGCCATAGGCCATTCAAAACTTAGCAGAAAGACCCATGAGCACAAACACCTCTCCCATACAGTCCTTGGCCTTTATGGATAAACTATGGGGAAACACCAAGTAGATTGAAGTATTTCTGAAGGCCAGAAAAACACATCTAGGAAACTATCCAAGTGTGGAACAGCAGCAGGTTCATGCCCTCACCATGCATACAATGGGGGGGGGGGTGCACGCGCGCGCGCGCACACACACACACATGTATGTTATGTACATGTGCTCCATAGCCAAGGCACATATCCTTTAAAAAGAAAGAAACAAAGATCATGGAAAGCTTAGGCACAGTGCATACAGCTATGTGCATGCCCCTTCTGAAGGTAGGGAAATGAGACTGTACAATGTGCACAGTATTGTTGGATGTAAATGTGTGACCATGGCCCATTGGTTTTAAAACTAAGACTGAGATAGCATGATCTCTAGATATGAGCAGGGTTGATGTGCTGAAGCGCTCAAAGAACCTCATCAATTATAACACATAGGACCACTGAGGAACAAATGAGCCACGCCCGTTCTTGTTAATTTTCTGTGTATGGAAGGCAAGTCATGTGAACTCTCAGGCTTCAATCACTGTAAAATAGACAAACTGTATATTGTAGTAAAACACTTTGAAAATATATGCAAAAATAAAATTGCCTTGGGAAAAGACTGGGAAATATGGCTGATTCTGAGCCTCAAGAAATTATTATTGTATTAATTGTACAATATTGATCTGACAAAATACTGATCATTGACAGAGTTTAGTAAAGGTTAGAAGGGAGAGAGAGGGTGCACTTTCCCAATGTGAATTCTCAGGAGGTGGAATAAAGGAACTGCCCTGCTCCCCTGTCAATAGTACTAGATGAGCCACCAGCCATTAAGAGCGCGCTCTCTCTCTCTCTCTCTCTCCCCCCCCTCTCAATACTCACCCTGACAATTCACATACTATGAGGTAGCCAAACCTGAAATAACAGTGTTTATTTGTTTCCGACGGAGCTGTCACACATTTAATAGTCAATTTTTAAAAAAGAAAATGCTCAAATATTGACTTGTTGTTGGATCCAGACTTCGACTCACTGAAATCAATGGGGCAAATTACTCATGATTAACTGAAGTCATATTGATTTCAATTGGTCTACTCTAGGCATGACTAAATATGGATCCAACCCTTGGTCTAAAGGACATATCTACTTTTCATTAAATACTGATGCACCTTACATTAAACAAATATTGAAATAGTCTCTTGCTATGAAGAATCCATGATGGTATTTAAATAAACCTGTAACAATGCTTAGCTAGAAATTACTATCCTCAGTATCTGGAATGAAGCAAGAAGAAGGAGAACAAACACAAGGGATAGTGAGTGACAAGGGGGAAAGGCTCACAACAGAAAAACAAAACAAACCAAAATGATGTGAACAAAAGGTTCTTTCCCCAGTTTATTACTGACCATTAAGTGAATCATAAAAAGCCCAGAATATTGTAGCTGAATGCTGCCTTTTGAAAACTGTAACTCTATTTGGTATACTGTTTAAAAAGCACTTCAGTTTTAACTTGATTTGTGCTGTAACTGAGTCCCCTTCTCTCTGTATAATAACAGTAGAAAAGCTATAGAAATTTGAGAGCGGCTATGCTGTCAATTTTGGTCCATTGATTACTGTAAAAAAAATCTAGGAAGAAAATCCAGGCCATTTGAATTAAAATTAACAAAATCAAATAATTTACAACCAACTATCTGGCCTTACTGAAGCAAACTGAAGGCCAACACCCAAGCCTGCAATGATAAATCCTCCAATGTGTGAATCAATTTGTAGATCCACAATATTGCTTTTTCACCCACTGTGAAAAAATGACCCTGGCCATGAGAAGCACCCAGACTCCAGTGTATTTTGGAATTGTAGGCTGGCCTTTGGCAAACCTGTTTTTAAAAATTTGTGGGAAATGTGTGAATTCTCAGTTCCAGTGCACATGAGGCTCTTCCATGGACCTCTTTTCATGGAAGTAACATTATGCTGGAAAAGATAGGCAAATGAGTCTACCCAAAGTTGGACAAGAAGAGGGATATGTAATGTGACCTAACCATTTTTTATCTGGTAAAGAGCAAGGTTGACACAGTGAATCAGAAGCATTTCAGTAATACTGAAATCAGTCCACAGATAACAGGTTTGATGTTTGATGTCAGGCACCAAGAAAGCCAGGAATAAATTTTGGGTCATTAGAAGATAAATATTTATCTGATAACTTCTGATAACACATCCACCTTTTGATAACTTTCTTAATCCCAAATGGATGCAGTATGCTGTTATTTCATAAGCCGTTTTAGTCATAACCTGGAGTTCAGATGAGGGGCCCACATTAAGGAAAGGAATACTTACCGGTACTTTGAATGGAGATGTGTTTGCTGCATCCATGGGGTTGGTTTTGTCTGATGTGCTTGTCCCAGAGATACTCCGTCTGCGAGGAGACCTCTCTGCTGGGACCTCTGCAGGGAGGGGAAAAAATAGATGAAGAAAAGGAAAGAATATTTTCCCCAAACACAGGCACATTTTTCACCATTTACAAGTTACAGAAACTTTACTCTCATCTGCAAAGCAAACATTACACACCATTTTTGACTGGCCTGCACTTCAAGAGACTTTGCTGTGCTCAATAATCACTTGGCATATTTACAACACACACATTACTCAAGAGTACTCTGCTTAGAGCCAGGCATGAAGAGAGTTAATTCTGCCAAATGCAATCTGTGGAAAAGGGAAGCTCCTAATATAAATTGCACAGGACACAATTTGATAAAGGTCGAAGTTCAGTCTCATGCAAATAACTTGCCTTAACTGATAGTTCAGACAGAAATGGTCCAAACTTAAGCATGTTCACTCATATGCTAAGTCCAGCTGAGTTAAATAGAACTTGATCCAAAGTATGCATGCATAGGATTGTAGCCTAAGGCCATCAAAAGATTCACACACTTGATGGTGGATAATATAAAAACATATCTACAGATCAAATAGGTTACTTTCTCCTTGTTCTAACAGCATGACCTTTAAATCTACCAAAACAAACTAGATATATTATTTCCTGATTTTACTCAATATTATATGTATACATTTCACAGAGAAAATAATAACACAGAGATACCTTTATCACAACTGCTGCCCATCTCCAGCTCAAAAACCTAAGCTTAAAGGAATCCAGCTTAACTGAAAGACACTCAGAACAGAATAGGAAAAAACACATCCTAAGAAAAAGTCCACTGTTATCTCCTGGATCGAAAAGGCACAGAGTAAACTATGACTCTGGTGGCTGGCATTTTTTTACTCCCACCGTTCTCTTTTCAGGAGACAGAAGCAGCTTAAACTTCCATTTCTGGCCTCCTGGCCCTTGGGATCCGTGCTACTTCCACTTAAGAGAAAGCCGGGTTTCTCCCACTCTTCCCCCTCCCCTCTCTACAGCTTGCAGAGAGCAAGGAGGAAACGCACGAGAGAAGACTGCAGCTATTCAATCAATCGTTCTGGACGCACATCCTCCTCATCAGTTACTTTCAGGCTATTAACAGACGCCCAACAACCAGCACTCCTCAGTTACAGAATATCCCCTATCCATCCTGATCCACAGCATTAAAGGAGAGACACAATCAGCCAGGTTCCAGGGAACAAGGTTTTCTTCACCAAAATATTACCATGACAAATCCCCAACAAATCCTTCTGCAATGTTTTCCTGTGATGCTTTTGGATAATAATAGATTCTGATTTTATTAATTCTACCACACAGTGCATGCATGAAGAGTTGAAGAAAACAAGAATTAACATCATGAGAGATGAGGGAAGAAAACTGGATGCTGCTGAACTGTTAAGAGCTTCACACCCGCGGATGGGAGGATACATCTCTCCTCATTGAAATGTGAATGTCGTTAACTCTCTAACTATCCTGCAAGATGCAAAAAAGGGGTAAAAGGCGAGAGAGTTTGGGATAGTTTCTAGAATTATTTGCTTAGATAGGCAAAGAAGGATCACAAGCAGAAACAGGCAGGCCACCTGATTTAAAACTAGAGAGAGAAATATGAAGAGGCAGATCTCTCTGTTTGCACAGGGGGAAAAAAATCAAAAGTCTGCAACAGAGATCTTTAATGTTGAACATTCCTTCAGTATAAACTGGCAATTAACACAGGGTAGTATCTCTGTCTCTCCCTCCCTCTCCAGAACGAATAGTGTATTTGCTATTTCCTTGTTTTAGGATTACTACTTTTGAAGTCCCTCAAAAGCTTTTGTAGAGATTGTTTTATGCTAGGTTACTGTCTTTATCCTCTGAAAAGTAAAAGAAAAGAGAGAGAGAGAAAGAGAAAGGCCTATACTGCTGCACGTAACACATTGGATAAGATCATAAACATTATTTTCTCCTTTGAAAAAAAAGCAGGCAAAACAAAAAAATAGTGTGTATTTGGAAGGGAAGATGTGCGCTTACTCCAGTTCAGGCATAATCAGGTATTGCAGTGAGGCTTGGCTGGTCCTGCTACATGCTCACTCAGAAAAACTGCTCAACATCATCAAAGCATCTCCAGTAATTTAACACAGTCTGCTGGATTTTGCAGAGTCATACACAAAGAAACAGAAATCTTCCTGTTACTATCATCCATGGTAAAAAAGGAAGCAGGCTTAAATAAAGCCAGGAGGAGGCTAGAGGAACACCCACATTTGCCCACACAACTCCCACCTACCAGAAATACGTGACCTTGAGATAAACTGCTGGGGTTGCCTGAGAGCCTTACATTTCAGAAAGGCCGTAGATGTGAATTAGAGGGGAGGAAAATACTTCCAGACAGAGATAAAATCAAACTTCAAGATCTGAATTGATGGACCAGGCACAGAAAAATACGAAGGCTGCAGTTAGCTGTCCCAGGTATTTTCAATTGCACATCGACATGCAGAAAATACTGCAGCTGCAGATGCTGCTTCTGTGCCCTTAAAATGGCTTTTCTGCTGAGTTGGGTGGAAAATCTATACTACTGTGACCAGGCCAAAATTAGATTGTTGCCCTCCTCCCCCATGCGTGCTACATGGCACTTCTGCATTATTTTCACCTGCTGTAAAAATCAATGCACCTCTCCATCTTAAAATATTAAATTACCACAATTCACTGCATGAGTCACTCAACAGGGCCAAGACTGAGGCACCGATCACACTGTCTCCACAAGTCAACAAGAGCCTAAAATATTTAATCTGTTCTCTCTCTATAGCTGAAAAGTGAATGGGAATCCTCAACACCAGTGCACAAACATGTGCATGTACACACACATACTTATGAAAGTAATATTCATATGTGTATTGTTAGCTGTTGATATTAGTAAAATGAAACAAGCTCAAGTAATTATTTACAAAATGGCAGAAGCCTCCAAAGACACCTTTCACAACACCCACTTCTTTTTAACACACATTAGTGCAAGCAATCATCATCCTCATCATCACACTTTTTGAGTATTTATGGTGTTTTGTATGCCTTCTCAGTAATCCTTACAACAACCCCGTAAGGTAGGTCAATATTATTATCCCATGTTGCAGACAGGGGTGAGGGAAGAGGCTGAGAGATGGCAGCTTGCCTAAAGCCATCTAGGGACAGCGGAGGTGAGACTTAAACTGGAAACTCTCTTATCCACAGCTTAGTCTCTTAGCCACTACAATTCAGTAACTCTTCAGGAACAAGCCAGGAGGAGAGTGGTTTTCTTCAAATCAAAGTGTTACAACCCTACTGTAAAAAAGTTTCCATTATGGCAGTGATAAAATATGAAAATCACATTTAGCCCTTAGAGTCTAGTCCTTGGAGCCGCAAATGATACACAATCAACAAATGATACATAATCAAATATCTAGCCAGCAGCCATGTGAATTTCCTGTAAATAGTTCTTCTGATTTACAAAACTTTAGTATTTTTTTTTTTTACTTTACGGGCAACACAGGCCTAAGCAGCCCTGATCATTTATCTACCTCAAGTCCAGTAAGTTTATCTTACTCAGGCCCAGTCCTTGGGTTTCCAAACTAAAGTTTAGGAGCACTCTTTATCATGATTAGCTAAAGTGGTCAGATGTAATGCAAACTATGTTTAAGGGAGTCAGTATTAATGCCTGGGTTCACACAACACAACAACCCACACTCAAGGTTGAGTATGGGTTGATTATGGGCTGTTGCTGAATCATAGGTTGTTGTTGAAACATGGGTTGTTATGTTGTTTGAACCCAGCTATGCTAACAACCCATGGTTTGTTAACCACAAACAACGCATGAAGAGAACCCATGGTTTGTTGTTGGGTTGTGAACTGTAGGTTGTTCATGGTTAACAAACTGGTTTGTTAGGGCAACTGGGTTCACACAACAGAACAACCCACAGTTCAGCAACAACACACTGACTAAGTTCAGATGTCACGATAACCCACAATGGGTTACTTAAGCCACGATACCTTAATTAACCCATTGTGGGTTAATTATGTTGTCTAGTGGGAGTTTTTTTTAACCCATGATGGCTTATTTGGCCAAAATAACCTACTCTGATAATCCACGGTCTGCAGAGTGGGTTATTTAACCCATCATGGGTTATCATGTCACCTGGAGGTTATCATGTGTTATTTTGGCCAGCTACAGAGAAGAGCAGTCAAAACCACTGCCACTCTACTCTTCCCTGGCTTAGTGCTTAGGAACATGTTAAAGAGACAAAGCCAGCAGTGTAAATGGGGGGGGTGGTGGATTGGGACCAAACCTCATAGCCAGCCTCCCCTACTCAGGAGGCACCTGATGCATCATCAAAACTCAGCACCCCGACAGCAGTGAAAATCCAAGGTGGCTAGAAAACCTTGGGGGTTTGCAGGATCCAGACAAAACTTCATACACAGCCTCCCTCAGTCATGAGGCACTTGATCCACCACTGAAACCCGGTGTGATCACTCACCAAGCAGCAAAAATCTCAAGTGCAACGAACAGGTGGTAGTGGCTAGAAAACCTTTGGGGTTTGCAGGATTGGGACGACGCTCCGCACACAGCCTCTCCTAGTTGGGAGGCACCTGATGTGCCCTCAAAACCCTGCACAATTACCCCAAGGGAACAAAAAACCCAGGTGCATCAAAAAGGGGGAGATGTCTGTAACACCATGGGAGTTTGCAGGATCGGGACCAAACCTCATAGCCAGCCTCCCCTACTCAGGAGGTACCTGGTGTACCCTCAGTAACCAGCATCCTGACACTGACAGCAGCAAAAAAACAATATGGCTATAAAACCTTGGAGGTTTGCAGGATCAGGACCAAGCTTCATAGTGATGGAATGCTCATTCACCAAAGTGCAATACTCCCCATAGCCATTGCTGGCAAAGAGGCTTTAATGTCTCCCCAATACTGCAACTGAGGGTGAGTTAAACAGGAACTAACCTGCTATGATCCAAATAAAAAACAAAGATCAAGCTGTAGATCAGAGGGAGCAAATGGGGGGGACGGGGGGACATAAGCAGAGGATGGCTTGCTGGTATGGCTGTAGGACTGGGCAAGGGAAGGAGACCCATATCAGGGCCAAGCAAGTTACAAGAGCAAAACAGAATAGACTAGAAGTTCTAGCATGGAGGTGAAAGGGATGCAACCTTTTAATTTTCCTTAGAGTATAAAAAGCCTAAGGTCAGGCCATTCATTCAAACATGAAGATATTTTCACCCAGCAGCTAAAGTCAACAAAAGTTACCAGAAGCTAATCATGTTACTATTCTCCTGATCCTTATATTTTCTGTACATTCACACATTAGTAGGAGTCTGCAACAAAGTTCAAGGCTCAACACACACAAACCTGGGTTGCAGTTCAGTGGAGGAATACTACATGTGAATAACTGCAGCAATATCACTGGCACAAAGTAAAGGAAATACTTTACACTTCAGCTAATTCCCATCACAATAAATTATGGCTTGTGAGTCTGAACCAGCTCATTGTGTTCAGACATAATGAGTAACTGCAGTTAGATGAAAATGGAAACAAAAACTTCTGATCTCCTTGTGACTGCACTGGAAGAGGAGAGGGAAGGGGGAACGCACAAATGTGAGGCTCATGTAGTGTGCAAACCAGGCCTGTATGTCTGAACTGAGCCCTTGTATGAAAACATAATTAATGTTAATATCAGGTGTGATTGAGCTATCTATCACACCTAATATTAGGGGCTACATCCAGTGTCACATGAGTGGACTTCTGCCTGCCAAAGGGCCATCCCCTTCTCTCCCCAGGACTCCTTACACCCCTCCCATCTGCTCCCCTAACCCACCAGATAGGGGGCATGTAAGAAGGCTGCATAGGAGAGGGGAAATGCTGATGGATGAACACCATTTGATTCAACCCTGTGTGTATCATCTATTCATTGCCTGCACTACATTGCTCCTTAATTAGCTTACTTTCAGCCTAGTTACCCTAGGTTTAGTTGTACAGAGCGCTATACAAAACCAAGCACATTATTTATGGGAGGGAACAGTAGAGGAACAAAATTAAATAGTGTCACTTGCATAACAACTCCTTAGACAAAATTACTCAATCCTAAAAAATATCATCATACAGACTTTTACCCTCTTAAACTATGAACAGACAAGGCATGACTCTTCCAGAACAGTATATACATTTAAGGAGGTAGCATCCTATACTTTTTAAGGGGTACAGAATTAACAAACACTCAAGCCACACAATACATGAATGCAACAATCCTGAAAGATTTTGGATGGCTAGCTACAACCAAAACAAATTTGCTAGTGAAGAGGGTTACCAAAATAAATGAGGTTACTACTAGTGGATAAACTTTAGATCCCAAGGCAAAGAATAATGGATTTCAGGATAAAAAACATAGTGGCTAAAGCGTGGGACTTAGCTTGGAGAGACACTCAAATGAGTAGCTCACTGGCTTGACTTTGTGCCAGTCATTATACAAATATATGAAACTACCTTACATCAGGTCAGACCATTGGTCCATTCTACTCTGACTGATAGTGTTCATTTTTCCCAGCCTTGCTACCTGAGATACCAGAAACTTAATTTGAGACCTTCCGTTACTAGTGCTAAACTGAAATACACACCCTAGCCTTGCAGTGTTATTCATGAGCTATGGTTTCCCCGCCCCCCACATGTCAATGTTATTGAGCAGGAAAGCAATGTGTCCCTACATTGCCTAGGCAATACAGTGATATTGCCCTTTCTTCCCACACCGTGGTGTGAGTCTTAGAACAGCATGGGAAGAGAGGGAGAGCCGTCTTCCAGGCAGTTGGACAGCTCTCCCTCTCTTTGTGGACTGTAGAGAAAGTGAATTAAAGGCAAAGTTGAAAGGCAGGCAAGACATTTCCTACAGTACCCTTATAATGTATTTATAGTGTCTCAGCACGTCTTTCCCTCCTCCTGTAAATTGGCTTCATATTGGCATATGAAACTGTCTTATACTGAGTTAGGCTACTGGTCCATGTGGCCCAGTACTCTTTACCTGACTAGTGTTAACCCTTCAAAACCTTAGGCAGATGTCTTTCCTAGCTCTGTTACCCAATATCTTTTTAAAGTGGAAATGGGGCCGTCTGTACTGAGCTACAGGCCCTCCTCCTATGTCACATAAAAGGCCAGCTCCTGTGACAGCCACTCTCAGCCTAATCATAGGGCTGTTGTGAGGATAAAATGGGGAAAAAACCACATATGCTGTCTTGAGCTCCTTGGAGAAAGGACTGGATAAACATGTAATAAATGACTAAGAGGTAAAATTCTATAAAAAGATGAAAATGAGAACAGTTGTCAGATACCTATTTTCCAGAGCCCAATATTTCAGAAGGTAAAACTACAAAGATGGAGAATCAAATCTGCTGACATTCAGAAATGCCTCGTTTAAGTCCCCAGACAGTCTCTGCTCTGGCCTAGAACAGGGTAAACGACTGGACAATCCAGAGACTTTTGTATAATCTCTTTTAAAGACCTTCAACATTTCAGTAAAAAGCTTGAAATATGATGCAGCCTCTCCAAGGGATGAAGAATAAATGAAATATTCCCAACATTTATTGTGATTTTACAACTAATGGTTTTTTAGGATCATGGGGCCACTCCTGATGTAATACTGCAGCCGCAGGAGTATTTCTGCATTGGTATCCAACGATGTTACATGGATGACAACCCAATCACTGCTACAGGCTACACTACAAGCAACGGTTCTGTTAAACATGGTCACCTGTATTCAACTGCATGATTTACATGGGAGTTCAACCCAAAATTTGTGATAAAACTCAAAAGACACACACACAGTAAAGAGTGAAAATGCAAGCCACAGAAGGAAGTTCTGATGGACTTTTAAAAGGTTACTCAAAGTAATGGAGTATAGGCCCTCCCATGGCTATCAGCCATGATAACTAAATGGAACCTCACAGTGCAGAATAACTCTGGACACCAAAAACTGGGGAGATATCACAGGAGAAGGCCATCAACATTCCCTGCTTGTGAGTACCTAGAAGCATCTGGCTGGATTTTGTTACAAAGGGATTGCTCAACTAGATGGATAGGAGTCTGGTCCAGCAAGGCACATCTGATGTTCCACAACAAAAAACAAGGCGAATAATTTTTTCCTTTTAAATTCGCTTAAAGTTTACCACAAAGATGTGATACATCAGCTAAAAATAGATTTTCCCATGTGAGTGAATTCAGGTTAGTCAGATTCTAGCAGGCCAACAGATCTGGATAGCAGCAGACTAAACAGTGATCATAAAGTTAAAAGCTGTGCTACACACCTATCACTCCAACTTTTCTCTATTTCATAAAGATATATTTTAAGTTGAAACCATACTTTAAAACTCATGTCTCTTTACAGAACATGACTGAATGCATTGCTCTAACTACTCCCAAATGAAAATAAATCCACCTAAAGAAGTCTCTTCCAATAAAAAAGGTTGAAAGAAGAAGTATTCCAAGCCTACCGTACCAAGAAATGACAGGAGGCTTCGCTCATCTTCTGTGCTGCTATCCAGCCACTCGGCTGCATCTCCAGGAGAAAGGAGACTCATTCTCCAACCAGAAAACTTTTCCATACAGAAGACAATGGCTGAATGAATCAGGGAAGGGAGGGTGGGAAAGTGCAGATGGTCCTGGGTGTCCAGTACTTAGCCTATTGACTCAACAGAACAAAATGGAATGGAAAAAAGAGTGGGTAATCCGGCCTTGCTCCTAACTCCCTAGCTGACAGACCTTTCTGATGAAGGGGCATGGGTAGGAGCAGAAGAGAAGATCCTGTTTTCACAGCTCACGCAGGAAAAGAAAAAATAATGTGACAGGAGTGCTGGTCTAGAGCTTAAGACGAGAAAATAGCATTTGAAAATGTAATGGCACAGAAAGACAAAAGAAACTGGTCCCAGTGCAGGAAGGATCAGCAAGCCATGCAGCACAACGAAGTGTAACATATGACTGTCTTCTTTTTTGGGGGGGAAAAAGTAAAATAAAATGTCAGAAGCTTTGTTATTCAGTTTTCCAAAGAAAGCTTAAAGAGCATTTAAAACCCCTGTTTACAACCAGAGAGAGCTGCATCGCCACCAGTCCCTTTCTTGCTCCTGCTATTATTACAACAGCATGCCAGCCTCTCTTACAACGCATTTGCTCATGCAATGGCAGGTTGATCAATCTGTGAATAGGAAGAGCCCCTCCCCTCTCCCTCTCCCTCCCACATGGCGGCTGCATTGATCGACAATAATGGAATCTGTTTCTGACTGCCAACAGCAGCATTAAGGATATTAGAACAGCTCCTCTTCATCAGAATGAGGAGCAGCCGCAAGCCTGGCTCAACTTCGGCCTCCTCAGTTAATAGGGCTCTCTCCCACCCTTTGGGGAGGACAAAGACAAGAGGGGTCAGGAGAAATGAGTCTTGTTAGGAGGAATCAAAGGAGCCATAGCTACAGAAAGAGAGTCCGTTTAATTGACAAAAGAAGAGAGCATAACAAGTCTGCCCTATCCAGGGAGTGTGTGCTTGTCCTGCAGCTGTGCAACGGGTGCTTACTATGCCCCTTTGCAACACAAGAGGGGGGAGGGAGGTTTAGAAGATATATTTTATATGACCTGAAGGGTCATTTCGCAGGTTTATACAAATGAAAACAAGGATGAGCCCTGACAAATGAGGGACGCCTGGGCCTCACAAATCAAAAACGCTTTTGTCCCCAGGGACCAGGCTGATGCTCTGAGAAAAAACTGCTCTCTTTAAAGGAGCAGGATCCCTGTTTACGATTTTAAAGCAAATCTACATTAAAAGAACCCTTTCACTGGATGTTGTGCTACCATCAGCCCCAATTATAGATTGCTTTTTGGCAGCAAGATAGGTAAGAAAAGCAAAACAGACCAATTTAGTGACAGGGAATTAAAAAAAACCTGAGGGTCAGCAAAGCAAAGAACTACATTCAAGCTACCAAAGAAAGGGGGCGGGGGGGAGATGGCATCAATTTCCCAGCAGGGGGAAAATTCCAATTACTTTGCCATCCTGTTGCCCATAACATTTGCGCACGGGGCAGATATTTTCATAAATTATCTGACTAGCAGATATTATGCAAACTCCACAGTTAACGAGGGAATGGGGAACACAATGCTGAAGAAGGAATGCCACAGCAGAACTGACGCTTAGTTAGTGGCTCACTTGCTTAAGTTCTGACAGTGATGACACAAAGAATATTTCCCTGCCCCATGTTTTCCTAGTACCCTGAACAGGACTATCCTAATATGTTTGTCATCAGAGAAATACTGAATTCATTATGTGGCCAGTGTCAGTCAGGAACTAGATTAAAAGTCCAGCAACTCTAATGAGATTACTTGGTGATCAACCAACTCTGCTTGAACTAAGAATGAATTAAGAGCTACTGGGGAGAATAAAACCCAGGGGCCCTCCAATTCTTCCCAGCTTTCTAAAGAGAGAGATACAGCTTTCTTTGCTTTTCCAGTATGTGAGCTGGATTGGTTTCAAGGCAAGTTGTTTCCCCTTAAAGAAGCAGGAGTCTTATTGTAAGCAGTAAAAACAGTTTGTTTATAAACGTATTTTCTACAGATTTTCTGACAAAGATAGTATGGTTAATTAAAAGCTACTTCCTCCCTGTTTCCATAGAACTCTTCAATACAAGACTGAAGGGAACATGAATAGTTTCAGTATATTGCACATATCTATAAAGAACTGTGGAGCAACAGAGGGAAGAAGGCCAGGTTCTTCGTATTCCTACCAGACTTGCCAGTATAGAGATTTCTTACTGCCTGCCAACCACAGGAGTCAAAGTTGCATGTCACTTGTGTCTTCGAGGAAGACACCAGGCCTGCTCATATACAGCTCCAATTATCTTACTAGGCCAGATCCCAACTGAGAGATACTGAGGACCAAAACCAGATATGACATAGGAGGCTGAGGATTGGATATGCGAATAGTGTTGTTGTTTTTAAACTGTAATGCAGGCACAGTGGGTTCTGATTTTGACTGGGGCAGTCCTACTAGGAAAGGGAGTGTTTAATATTTTCCACTATATCTTTCTCTCAATCTAACTTGCTCCCCCACATGCTGTTATTAGCCCCTTCTGGGTAAAAATATAGGCACCGTACAGGTACGGGTAATTTGAGGGGAGTATTTAGATCAGGAAATGGCTTAAACATCTCAACTCCTAGTGTTATTGCTCTCACCAAAATCAAAGGCCCTCAACATTTTAAAAGTCAAAATTGGAAGATCCAACCAGGGATCTTCCACATCACATCTGTTTTGGTTGTGGGGCTTAAACCCCAGGGTCCCTGGTGACCCTCTAAAGTTCTGGCAATGCAATGCAAGTTGGTAAGATGTAAGACAACCTTTATTATTTTTTCTTCAAGAGGGAAAAAAGGGGAAGAGAACAAATACAAAGCTGCCTTGATGGAAGAAATATGCATAAGAATGAAATGCACAACCAGTACGTCATTCCAAGCATTTCTGTCATTTTGTTGGAGCTGATTATGGCCAGGTTCTCAGTGAGCTGGTAAACATGTGCCCATGCTGTACCACTTCAATGCAGGCGGGGTCTCGCATGACGGAATGCTTTTCAATACAAAAAGCAAACATTGACTCCACACAGAAGACTGGCCCTTTTTCTGGGAGCTGCTGTCATGAAAAGACAAACTGCAAGCAAGATCCCTTGTATCAAGCATGTAAATAATAGGGATGGACGTATCTGTCAATTTCTGTTTTTCTCAGATTTTCATTTTTCCAACCTTAAGTTTATTTCATTTGTTCCTGCATCAGTTTATGAATTTTAAAAACACACGTCTGCACAATTTGTATCCATTTTCATGTGCATTTCTCCTAATATACAGATTTTTTTCAACCAATATTCCCCAGTGCAATGCATTTTAATATTATTTCCCCAATACATACATTTTTGTGATTGGAAAATTGCATCACAAAATCTGGAAAACTAAATAGCAAAGTATTCACTGTATTTCAGTTTGTGTATTGATTCAGCAAGTGTGAATTAGGTAAATTCACATTAAAATGCAAACTTAATGAATTTCACATTTTTTGTGGGCTAGTTATTTTTGAGTACATATATTTGCAAGACTACCTTACACGCACGTAAATTATGCTTGTTTGACCTTGGCCAAGTCAGGAAAATTATTATGTACACATTCTGGCAAAGAGCACTTCTTCATTTTGCAACCTATTTTGTGATTAATCAACCTCTAAAACACAGCTTTTCCAAGTATTAACTTCTTTTATAGCTGTTGATTCCATTTTTATCTTTGTGAGGATAGAATCTTAATTCTTTTCCCTTTCTTAGTATGTGCATTATTGGAAGAAATGCCATATATTAATGAACAGTCCAATTTTCAGCTCTTGAAATTGGACCTCACTCTTGCAAAGGGATGCTCAGGTTTGCAAAACAACATCAAAACAGCCCACCGTGGGTTATTTAAGCCATGATGAGCCTCAGTGCATGTCAGCCAGCGTTTTGCATATTCAACCCCCAACAGGCCATCTTGTCTGAACCCAGCCACCGTGGGTTATGTGAGGGTTAGACAACACATAACCCTACAACAGACCATGGGTTATGCGAGGGTTGTTTAACCCTCGCATAACCCATAGTGGCTATATTCACATGACATGCTGGCCGCTGGTCAAGGGTTGTGTTGGCTGGGGTGCACCAGCACGTGCCATGGTTTACCATGGCTTAAGCAATCAAAGGTGAGCTGTTTTCACTGTGCGAACCAGAAGTTTACAAACAAAATAGTTCTCTGAGGAAAGGGGGAAGAAAATGTATTTGTTTCGTGTTCTGAAAAGTCTGCTAGCCATATTTTTAACGACTCATCTCAAAGATTATGTTTGCTTTTATGCAAGTGACAGAAGATTCTTCTATCCATAAACAAATTATGCAAAACCTGAAATGGGAATGGCCTTTCCTGACTCATAAATGGTTTTGAAAGTAAGCTAGCCAAAGTAGTTTTATAATCCAGGGTTTCTTTAGAAAAAGACTCTTGACAATTTGCATGTATCATGGAAAATCATTTGAGACAGGTGATGGAATAAAATTCTAAATCTCTCTTTAAACCACCTGATTTGTATGTGCCTTTGCTTCCAAATTCTAAAATGTCTCTTTATTTGAAACCAAGGTTACCAGAAAAATCTAGGACAAGTCTCTGAAATAAATACAGAGACTTCTTATCCTCAAACATGAATATACAACTTGTTACATTTGCACATATTTTGCTACCCTATGGATTTAGAAGTCACATTCCTGATAAGCAAAACTTCACAGAAGTTTCGGTAGGAGCATTTTATAAAGCAATCTAGTAAAATGATCATTCATCATACATGCAAACACTGGAGCTCTGACAGTCATGGAAAGAGACATTACATGTGCACAAAAAGCAGGAGTGCTAATACTATAAATCAAAGTGCATTAGCATTCTATGCATTAAGGGATCACAGGAGGCAGAGGCATGGATCTCACTCAAACCAGTCCAAGGGGTCTTCATTGACTAGCCTTGCTGTAGTTAATGACTCCTTTCATGGCAATATGCACAATCAATACTGGGACACCACTAAAGTCATTCTTATTAAAATGTCTAAAGCTAATTGAGCGCTACAGGAAAGTGATGTATTGAGTATACTGGAAGCTGTCTGCTTTCTCCCACTTCACAGTAACAAAATGGACAGCCAGAGCTCAGAATGTCTCATCACATCCTACATCAGAGGTGGGCATTCTTCTGGCTTGTGAGATCAACTCTATTTTACACTAGAACCCCAAGATCCACCAACTGGTGCAAAAGACATATATGTAGAATTACATATACATTTGCTTTCACAGCAACTGAAAACTGCATTATCCATCAGCTCCTCAATATATTTCTACAAATGGATGAGTTATTCCCTCCCCTACAGACCTGATGTTGGTTAATATACCCATAACAAGCTGAACTAGCTGGCTTACTCTGAATGAACAGATGCTCTCAGAATTAAGGGTGGAATATGTTACGTCAGTCATCAACCCTGCTCCACCCCTCTTGTCCTTGCCTGCTCCGTTCAGATGGTAAGGAAATCACAGGATTGCTGGAATCAGCTGAATGCTAAGCTCCTCCTCTGCTGTGCTGTGACAGACCCAGCTGCAATGATCAGTTAGGCAGACTGTATCATTATTAGTATCTGAAAGCAGAGCACCTCCTCAAGAAGAAAATTAACAGCAAATGCCTTCTCTCCATCAACCACAATTTCACTAGTCATGAAGCAGCATCATGGCACATAACATTAAGACAGCACTCACTTTTCAAAATTCTCAATCCTACTGTCCTGGTAACAAATTATCCATTTTTGTATCAAATGGATACAGTATCAAATTAAGTATCAAATTAATCCATTTCCATATTAACCCACAAAATCTCAATGTAAGTTGGCTACTCCCCAGGTTTGTTCCAGTGTGTGCATCATCCTGAAAGAGGTGTGGCTATCTAATATGCCTTTGCATACTGTATAGAAAATGCAACATTTGACAAGGCTGCTCTAGCTCATCAATAAATGTGTGTTTGAGAGGATGGAAATAGTTATTTCAAATTCCTATATAGTCCATGTTAAGAGATATGGTTAATTCTCTTTTGAGCTGTTCTATTTGTTTTAATTATTTATTTTTGTCAGTTATTGGGGAATTTTGCATTGACCTTTGACCAGAGAATGGTGCCATGGTCACCTTAGACAATGTATTTTCTCACCATTTCTGGATGTGAACATGGGAATAATACAGTGACTGAGTAAATTCAGGTTAATGTGAGGGAAACTGATAAAGACTGGAGGGGGAAATCTTTTCTTTTGACTCCAGAATACTAACGGGGTGACTAGTGTAGCATACAGATGCACTAATCAGGGAGCCATGATTGGCTGCAGCTCTTCGTGCGTGTATATTTGGCAGCACTCCTGGTTTTGCCTTAGTGTTGTCTGGGAAATTATCTTGACTGAAGCTTTACAAGACATCTGGGGACAGTTGTGTATCTTGATGTAGTCTTGTCTCTAACTGCACGCATGAAGTGTTACAAAGTTTGGCAATTATCATTTTTCAATAGCTTTAGATCCATACAAACATATTTTAGATCCACACAAACATAGATCAATTAAGGTAATAGTCTGTATACAGAATGGAAAATATAAAATCTATAGTTGAGAAAGTTGCAAAGGGAAACAACGTTCTCAGAAAGACCAGTTGCTTCCTTTTACTTTCTTTAGTTAGACTTGTGACCTGTTTATTTTACAAACTGATAACAGGATTATATCTTATTTCTCCACTGACTGCATTTCAAAACCCTTAACTCCAGTCTAGAACACAGAGGGCACTTGATTTCAGAATGTAATCAGGAAGACAAGCTAAACTATCAAGCATTAAAAAAAAAAAAATCATACAGAGCTGACATAGTATAGTGGCTGTCAGCTGTTAAGCCTTGGTTTCAAATCTCACCTTAACCACAAACTCACTAAACACCCTAAGGGAAGCAACTATTCTCTCTACATCAGGATAATTCTACTAACCTACCTTATAGAGCTACTGGGTGGGTTTGCATGATCATGTAGGAAAAATAAGCCACGGTGGTACCATGTGTACTGGTAGCAAGCTGCCTAATTCACATAATTACCCTTGCTGGCCATGGGTTGTCGTGATGGCCGAACCTTGCGAGGGTGCATGGCTGGGGTGGTTTAGAAACCATCTTGAAACTCTAGAACAAGCCATGATGTGAACCTGGTCATTGTATGGCTTACTGAGATTACTTTCACTACACGTAACTGAAATAATTACATATTCTTCCCATGTTACTTCTGCCTCCTTTGGGTCTATTTCTAGGTTATAAACCCCTCAGGGCAAGGACCTTTCCACCATTCTATGTTCAGATTTGGCCATTTTTCTAGACCACAGAGCACATTGTGTTCTAGTAAGCTGCATAGTATATTATGAGATAAGCTTCCTTAAGAAGGTGGGAGCAGTTGCTACAGAAGACATGAGCTGGGCTTCATATGTGCCCTGAGTGATTCAGGAGGCAGAGGAGGACTGTCACACTGCACTTCCCCCTTCTCAGTTAGTAGCTCTGGTAGCTTTACTTAGGATGCTCAGCCATGCAATATAAATACTGGTTGTGTTGGAGAAGAATGGGACTCCATGTGCTTCCCAGATGCCCCCTCCCTTGTTCTTCTCATAGAATGCCACTGACCATGCCCCTTCCTCCTCCTTTGATGCCTACAAGAGAATTAAGCTCTCTATTTTTGCTTTGACTTAACTACCTTGGGGAAGGCTCAATCCGGTTTCCCCTATACATAGGAAGGCTCACCACTACATGGAGTACTCCTGGGCTATAGTAGACAGACAGAAGTGATGGTGTCCTGTCCAACTTCTTTCCCAACACATTTGTAGTTAGAAAGGCTAATAGAGGGCCTACATGAGTACATTTGAAGAAGTCATCATTTGCCTCAGTAACCACATCCAGCAGTGCTAATATATAGTATGGGTCAACTGTCCTTTGATTTTAATAGTTACGTGGCAGGAACCTGTTTAGCAGGAACAGATTTTTGCCAGAAGGATGGAAGACATTATTATTATTTGTGTTTATATAGCGCTAGCAATGGACATAGTGCTTTCAAAAGTAACAAACCAAAAAGACAGGTCCCTGCCCTGAGGAGCATACAATTTTAAATTTCCCATGGACAGAGCTACAGAGGGAAGGGGAGGAAGGCAGAAGCGAGGGTAAACAAGGGATAATATACATTCAGTTCAGTTGCATTTACCTAGGCTTCATTTCAATAGTTGGATGAGGATTAAGGGGTTTGGTAAAAGGCTGCAATAAAAAGGTGGGTTTGAAGGAGGAATTTGAAAGAAGAAAGTGAAGCAGCATCATGTGAGTGTTCCAGGAGGGAGTCCCAAGCATACGGTACAGCAAGGGAAAAAGGACAGAGCAAGAGACTGGATGGCTGATAGTGATGGAATAGAGGAGCAAAGGTCACTAGCAGGGATATATTGGGAAATGAGAAGAGAAAGGTAATTGGGGAAGCAGGCAGGGCCACAGAAGACTTTGAGGTAAGGGTGAAAAGTTTCTTCTGGATATGGGAGCAGACAGAAAGGTGGCGTATGAATAACCATAACAACAGTATCACCATCATGACCCGAAGGAACCAATTAAGGGCTTTATTAAGATGGGGTACTTCCCATGCTAGTCATAAGGGCTCTAATGCAGAGCAAGTTGTGTATGAGGTGGCTTTCCCCCCTTAGCATTCCTTGCTTTCCTACTGTTAGGAAGGGGTCCTGCATTTACTTTTTACCCTGTGGAAACATATGAGCTTGTTTCAGAAAGTAGCAGCAATTTTGACATACAGCATGAGGAGCCATTTTGCTGTTACCTTCCAAACACACCTTGATCTTGAAATTTAGAATGAGCTGAATGCTCTCTCGAGATCAAAAGATACTAATTTTTTTTTAGATATATCTGACAAGGGAGTACTATGGTGCATTTTGCCAAATCACAGTCCTTAACAGGCAAATACTTTAAAATATAAACTTGAACGCTTTGGTTTCTGTGAACAACTTGTCACGTTCCCAGAACAGCTTTTTTTTTTTTTAACTTTCACAGAAGAGCAGGAAGTTTCACCTGGTACAATTTGACACTGATTAAAAAGTTAATCATGCCAGCTGCTCGTTGCCTATATTGAATATGACTACAAGTGCCTGCACACAAAAAAAGTGAACATTTCCTTAAATTCCAGCCTGGGCTTTGGGTTAAAAATGGTATTTTAAAAGTATGGAATAATTAAACATACCCAATTACTTGTGCCAATTTCTTTTTGGAAAGTCTCATGTGGTGTTAATGGGGTATATAAAGAAGAAAATAGTTGTTTCTATACTGAATCTACACTGTACCTGTTTGTAAATTGCTCAGCTTACAGATATGGTAAATGTACAAAATGGTTTAAGGCTGCAATCCTGCACACTTATGGAGAGTAAGTCCCACTAAACCCAGCAAGACTTACTTGTGAATAGACATGCATAGGATTGTGCTGTGTCACTTGTGAAACAACCTTACAGCATTGGAGTTACTACCAGACAATAAACAAATCCATAGGAAATCAGGTAGTATGTTCTAGTGGACCAGTCTTTGTTACTGAGAAGGTACAAGCTTTTTAATAACTGAGTTCTTCAGGAACTTCCCATGTCTATGAAACCTGAAAATTGTACAATTGATTCAGCACAATAAAGGGGCACCTTCCCTGCTTCGTCTTTCCCCTGAGATTCCGCAGGAGTATCAAAACACCCTCAACTTCTGCAAAGGAAGCAGAATGGCGGCCAAAACTCTTCTCTCTTACCCATTCCCCTAGGATACGAAAGAGCAAAAGAGAAATAGCTGTTTGATACAAAGGCAGATAATATAGTGAAGTGCTTATTTTTCAAAAGAGAAATGGAACAAACCACTTTTCACCAGCTTCTTACTCGAGATTTCACAACATAGCCTTGCTCTTCCTGGGTTGCAGCCTTGCTGGTATACACAACTGCAGTATTGTGAAAGGGAACCTTACCTGAAACCTGCATAGTGTGATCTTGCCAGTGGCTCAGTCATGGTCCTGCCAGCATGCCAGCCCCAGTCTAACAACACCAATTTCGGCAGGCACGCTCCTTGTCTATCCTCTGCCTCAGATGGTTTGGAATGCAGAAAAGCCAGCACAAAAACTGAGGCCAAGCTTCTTTATTCAGTTCCTTGGCTCGGGGCAGTTAAACAATAGCTGCCCTTTCTCTGGCTCTCATTCTCTTCCACTGCATGGGAGTGTGCTGGAATCCCTGTGTGTGAGCAGAGGCAAACTAACAGGGACGGACTTTTCATTCTCCTCTCCCAAAAGGGGTGTGTGCATGGAAGAGCAGGAGGCGGCTTCAGGCAGCCAAAACATGAGCTCAGCTAATGAAAAAGCAAGTCACTTTAAACTGCTGCTGGACAATTTGTTTAACACAATGCCTTTCTACTGCAACTCACCAAATCTGAATGAATTAGTAGGCACCAAAAGAAGGAACATCAGACATATTAACAGAAAGGCAAACTCCATGTCAAAAGGTTTCATGTGAAACTGAATCAAGCAGAGAACTATTCAATTTCCTATCCCTGCACTTCCTCTGCAACTCAGGGAAACAAACAACTCCCAACAAGTAGCTGAGGCACAGACAAATGCATTAGCTTCTTCCTCTTCTTGCCCTCAGGTTTTGAACTGGAGCTTTAGGTGGCATTCTGGGAACAAGAGAGCATTCCTTTTTTGCCGTAATTTAAAAACAAAAACAAAAAATAGCACGTAAGTTCTACACGCACTACATAAGAGTCTCATTTTTAATATGCCAAGGGAAGTGTCGGGAGGGAAATAATCCTCCCCCATGTTGTCTTTTACTTCTGATGAACTGCTTTAAAAATATGATAATGTCACTGCAGAGAACAGAATATCAAAATTAAACAATTTTAAGGAATTCCACAATATGATTCCCACCTGCCCATCCAGAGCTGCCAAGAACAGGCACGAGGTACCATGTGGGGGGAGATAAGAATATCACTTTGCCTGGTGCTACAATTAACCACATGCTGAACATAAAGTGAGCATATGCTCTCTCTCCCCCCCCCCACTCCCCCCTGCAGCATCTGCACTTTTTCGAAGCTTAGACATCCCTATTTTCTTCCTTACAATTCACTGGATAACATGATCTCATGTTCCCTGGGCCGTTTCTCTCCTTCTAGCCAAAGTGTGTGTCTTTCCTTTTTCCTGTCAGTGTAGATTTGTGATAAGCTTCTGTTCTTTTGCTTATTATGCAACAGCGTTCATGCCCTCAGATTCCCCCCCTCCCAGAAGTAGGAATAGCAGCTATTCCTCACAAGGGAAATCCAAAAGAAAGCCTCAAGAAAAGTCTCTTGGGAAGCTGTGTGTATACAAAGCTAACCAGGCAAACAAATACAAATTGGAAGTTACCTCTGCCTCCCTCTCAAACACTCAGTTTGACGAGCTATCTGAATTTAAAAAACATGGTTATGGTTACTGTTCCACCTCCAGAAGCTGTTATGCTATGGAGGCAGGAAAGAACCTCTAAAGCTAAGTGGTGCTGGGTGAATTCCCCTAGGCTTGAAATGGAATTGGGCTCAGGTAACACAAGCTATAATCTTCATCATCACCCCCCCCATAATGGAAGGATTTCTTTTCCCCCCAAGTCCAATTTCAATATTTTGAAACCCTGCTGTTCACTAGGAGTATGATAAAATCTAAATGCCTTCCCCCCATCCCACCCACAAGCCCTGCTCCCTTCCCTTTACATTCCCCGCCCACCCATGGCAGGGGTAAGGTTTCTATGTGAGGACCCGGGTGCCTAGAATGCAAAGTAGCAGTATCCCAGGTACCTGTGTGTTTTGCTTAAGGGTAGAGACAGATGTGGGCAACTGCTGGACTTTGTGTTTCCAAAATGGTGGTCAGCCATTGCTTCTTTGTCACAGAATCCTAGGTGTAATCTGAGACCTGCAGCACCTAGCAAAGATCAATCTAATACAATCTGCAATCTCTATCTTGACAGAGTCTAGTGGCAGACCTTATGGCTACTACATCAAGCCTCTTGGGGGTTGTTTTTCTCTTTGGTGTTTCCCCCTCCTCTTCTCCCTATACTCTGCTTTGTGTTAAGCCTGAACTGGGGACATCCTGATTTGTAGCTCAGTCTCAGCCACCAAGCCACACCAACTCAATCCTCTATACTGTACTAGGCCATTCTTTTTGAGTTCACCATGGTTCTACCCTATGTAATCTTGCTGGTATCAGAGAGAAACTATGTCTAAATCACATAAAAGGTAATATTGTAATGCACCAAGAATTTTGCAGTGGTTGTGAAGCCTCTGCCAGTAATTGGATCATCTGATTCCCTGTCACAGAGGGTCCAGCAGTCAGCCTCTGGCTACCATCAGCTGAGCTTCTCTCATACTAAGAGCCTTTGCTTGTCTTTGGCTGAGCTACTCAGTTCCTAACAATGGAAAAGGCAGGCAGAAAGGCCTAGGGAAAGAGAAGAGATGGGTGAATGAGTGATGTTCAAGATCAAGGATTCTCTAAACATCATCTCGGTGCTTGTCTCATGCCCAGTTCCCATTCCCATTTGCAATCACTACTTGCTCTGCACAAATGGAAAACTTGTGCAAATCAAGCAGCAACTGAACATGAGATTTGTGCAAATCTCCCCCAATTTGTGCAAATTTCCACAATAGACTAAAGTGAGGCTGATTCTGTCTACTGAGGAAATTTGCAGTAATCGGGAACAAGACGATTCGTGAGCATGTGTTCGACAATTAGTGAATATTTTTGGCAGACATGTGCTTGCACTCACGTTTGGAGCTTCAAACGGGGCATGCTTGCATATTCTGCAAGCAAAAATGAAATTCTCATGCATTCCTAGGAAGGAGATAAAGACTACACAGGAACCAGAGAAAGCAGCAGACCAAGAGAAGCAGAAGAAATGGAGAGGGGGTGGAACCTAAGTAAGGAGTTTTGGAAGATGGCAGCATTTATTTTATTTATTCATAAAAGCATTTTTGTATCATGCTTTGGCTCTAACAAGGGCCTCCAAAGTGGTTTCTATTACAGAATAAAACCATAACACTATGAAACAACAAAAACTAAGGCCTTAAAATAAAAACAGCAGAAAAAAAACCTTTTGTCATATACGAAAAGCCAAGCAAAATAAGAATGTGATCCCCGATTGCCTAAATAACATTAAGGATGGAGCTAGTCTCATCTCCTTTGGGATGGAATTCAGGAACTGGGGTGCTAACACAGAAAAGGCCATGCCTCACGTTCCCACCAATCAAACTACATTTGCTGGTGGGCCATATAACAGGGCATCCAAAAATGATCTCAACGTATGGGCGTATTCATATGGGAGGGGCAGTCTTTCAGATATCCAGGCCCTAAGCCGTTTTGGGCTTTATAGATAGGGTGGCTAGATGTTGCTTTTTATCTTAGGACAGTCCTCTATTTTAAGGGTCTCTCTAGGTTCCTAATCTGTCCAATAAATCTTGGATTCCAGAGGATGTGGCTGTGTGTTGGGATTTTTTTAACTTTTTTTTTTTTTTAAACAAAAAGTATGCACTGCCTTGGACAACCTCAAGTTGCTTGTGGTTGTGTTGCTTTTTCTTGTTGGTGGAGTGGCGGTTGTGCACTACCAGGGCTGGTGAGTGGCTAGGAGAAGGACAGGGGCATGTATTTGAAGCTTCAGTTTGTGTAGCATGCCAGCAGCATTATCTGAACTGCTGGCTTGCCTTTGAATGAAAAGTAAATAAGAGAGAGAGAGAGAGAGAGAGAGGCCGACCAATCACCACCAGGAGCCACCTCATTTCATAGTAAGAATCCCCTTAATCTTTTCTGGGTGTTAGAAGGATGAGCTTTATACCAGTGTGGTGTTGCATAAGACCCTCAACAGTCTCCCCCCCCCTTTTTTTTTTTTTACTTTTTAACCTCAGGAGTTACCACTAAGGCTGTAATCCTAAATATAGTTTACAAGGCAGTAAATCCCACTGGAGAAAGACAGCAGTGTTTACTTCAGAGTAAAACACAGTTAGGATCAGGCAGCGAGTCTTTTTTCTGGCTATACAACAGGATGGAGGGAGTGCCTCATGGGCTTGTTTGTTAAAGGGGACAACAGCTGATGCCAGGATTACACCGCTGTACCATAAGCTTCCAAGGCAGGGTTTAGTTTACAGTCAATGTCACTTTGTCATCTTCCTCAGAACTCCACTCTTATTATTGTTCATTGGGGAAAGAGGCGGGAAAGGGGGGAGATAGAAGAAAGATGCCTTCAGTTGAAAGTGAAACTTTAGAAAATAAACCCAGATGGAGAGAAGAGCTGACAAGACAAGTAGCTGTGACAGTGGGGTGCGGGGGTGGGGATTCTACCTTTTCAATTCCACAGAAGTGCAGAGGATTCAATTCCCACCACTCTAATTTTCTCCCTCCAGAGTCGAACCATAATTCAAGCGACCAACAACCTAACATTTGCATATCCTATTTATTTTTAATTTAATTTTTGGGAGAGGGGTAATGATGAATGGGGGTAATTAATTTAATGGGAATAACTGATTTGGAACAGGAAATTGGGGCTAAACTAATTGAAGAGAAAACCCACAGACAAAGAAGTTGTTCTAGTGTGAGGGACACATTTCTACGTGAAAAAAAAACCACTTAAAAGATCTCTTTCGACATATCCAGCAGTAATGCTTCTCTATACTAAAGCATTAAATTCAAGATATGTGATTGAGAAATATTCTGTTCCATTTTGCATTCCGTTATAACTATGCTTTCATTAATAAGGCCCTCCCAGAATGCTACTGCTGCCCTCAGTTAGGAATGAGTTAAATTCCATTTTCATCTTTGTTGTCACTTTTAAGGGTACTGATTTCTGGTAATCTGAGAGGCTGAGATCTCCATTTGTCAACTCTAAGCTTGTTTAACCTGCAAAGAACAGGGGATTCTTGAAATACCAAAGAAGCTTCCCAAAGTGATCCACTTCAGGGAAATGGCTTTCTATAAACTTAACAATAGGGGAGTCACAAAACTACATAGCCTTCAGTCCAGATATTGCAATGTGAGCAAGCTGATCTGGGACAAGCTTGAAATTAAAAGACTATTCATGAACTATATTTAGTTCCCCATAAAAAAGAAAAACCTACTCTAAATAGTTAAATGGCAATGTTCTGATGCAAACACACCATCCTTCATTTAAACAGAAATCTATCATAGAGGTAACTGTGTAACGCGTCAATGATTACAGATGATTTCAGAAATAGCAAGAAATAATAATATACGGACAAGAAATATGCAATTACTTGGTAAGTTAAGGGAAAGACAGACAGAGATAGAACAGCAACCTAGTCTGCTCCCAGTGAACAAGAATGTGACAAGAATTGCTGATAGTTTCCTCAAGGCCTATGGCGTCCAAAAGGAACCCCATAAAAGACATCAGTGACAAATAAGGCAGATCCAGCTGCTTGGCTTGCCTCAAAGAAAACTGCAAATACAGAGCGTAGGGTGCCTTTAGGCCATTTCATCTGTTGTGCAGAAGCAAATGCAGGTTCGCCACTGAATGTTCCCATGCTCAACAAGCAGCTGCAGCAAATCACAGCTCCCTGAAAAATTCCCCTGTATGATTCATGGGTTTTTACATTTTTAAGTTTACAGTTAACCCCCCTTAGCTGTTCACCCACAATATAATGTGCAAAGTGGCCCTGGGTGTCAATTTCCACATTAAAAAAGCATCCACACACATTTTTGCTCCATTCTGGAAAAAAAAAAGGCTTTCAAAGAAGCCTGCTAAATTTAGCACACACATATGAATCAATTCTGTAACGGGCAGTTACATATATAAGAGGCTTCATAGCAATGTCTGCACTGCAGCTTTTAGATGGGGTAATTGTGCATCAGTGCAAAGTCATTCTTCAGAAAGAGCACTTGTGCTAAAGTTCCAAGTGATCAAAGGCGCAGTCATGATCCTCAAGAATGCAGTCTCATTATCAATATTAACCTAGGTCACCTTCACTATAGCACGCTCAAAACAGGAACAGGCGTTAGGGACAAGTACAACGCACAAATGCTTCTACGTTCTGCTGTGCTCCCAACTCAGACTGTTTTTCACACACACCCCAACCCCTGAAGTATCCAAATAGCAGAATAAATCCTAAAATTACAAAATTACAATTAAAAATACAAAATATGCAGCAATTAGCAATATTGAGGGAGATACAGACACAGCCCAAGTATGTGATGTCTCACTGCCACCATATTGTAACATGTCACAAAGATTTAACTTCATTAAACATATCTGGATGTTAAATGCAAATATCCTGCAGAGAAGTGGAAAATACACATTTACAAATGCACCAAATTCCTGAAAGGTCAAGTCTGCTAGAAATCTGCAGCCAATGAATTGGATGGCTAGCTCAAATCAGTATGAGAAATTCAGCCCCACTGCCATCTATTGCTTTATGACCCACACTGTCCCCTTAGGAATGCTAGGCCCCAACACTACAGTGCAAGTAGATGCCATGATGGGCACAAATCCCACCTTGGCCCCCTCCCATTCTTGTCCATTTTCTGACAATATGTGCACAAACCCTCCAGTCTCTAGCCCTTCTTTATTGTTTTGTTTCTATTCTACATTCTCCTTGGTTCCTTCTTACTTCACCTTAATGGTTAACTTAACTTACTTCAAGTTCATGGGGAAGGGCCTGTGCCTCAGTGTTAGAGCACGTGCTTAGTATGCAGAAGGTCCCGAGTTCAATCATCTCCAGGCAAGACAAGAAAAACTCCTGCCTGAAACCCAGGAGAGCCTCTGCTAGTCAGTGTTGACAATTCTGGGCTAGATGAACCAATGTTCTGACTCAGTATAAGGCAGCTTCCTATGTTCTTTTGTAATGTCTACACCACCCATTTGTTTCCCCCCAGGCTCCTGGCTTTTCAGGTCACTAGCTATTTTATCCCAATTTCTTTACCTATGCTGAAGCTAAAACCTCCCTAGAACTCTCCCTCCCCCTACCATGCTCTAAAGCAGTGGTTCTCAAACTTTTTTTTGCCTGTGGATTTAATAAACGCGTGTGTATGTGTGTGGTGGTGGTGGTGTTGTTGTTCTATAAATCAAATCACATACATAACTCATTTTAATATCTGGATCCTTGCCTTTCTAAAATGGTGGATGTATTTCTACTACATGAATATGAAGAAAAAAAAGAAATATAGGGCTTTATTAGCCTGTTCGATAATCCTGCCCTCTTCAAAATGGCTCTCAATTCCATTCTTAGAAAAATTAAATCAAATGCAGGGCCAAATACAGATATTCTCAACTGTTCTGCAACCTTTCTGCAGACCACCTGAATGGAGCTTGTGGGCCACAGTTTGAGAACGTCCTCTGTGAGGTTTCTTCACAGCCCCCTCTATGACTAGCCCTTTTAGGTCTACAGGGAATCAATTCTCTTCCTCCTTTCCCCTAGGACTCCTTATCTACCTACCTTTTGTTCAAGTTCCTCTATCTTATTCCATTGGTTACTCTGAATCCTTCCTGCAGCTTCCTCTCCTCTGGACACTTCCCTACATACAAGATCTCTTCCCAGTCCTCAGCCATCCCACTGTGAAGATTTGATCCCAGACAAACATTCCTTTCCTGCACAGAAGCAGGATTACAAACTGTTTTCTTCTGTAAGTCAGGGGTGGGCAGAAAGTAGATCACCAGATGATATGGACTTTCACTCCCAGCATGCCTGACTATAGGCCATGCTGGCAGGGGCTTCTGGAAGTCCCCAATCTGGAGTTCTCTGTTCTGCCCACCCTTGCCCTAAGCTACTGAATATTCCAAGCCACCACAACAGCTCAGCCAATCAGTGTCAGAGGCTTTAATACTTTAGTTTCGCTACACATAGATTAATCATGTCATACAGAACATATTTCTTTTATATAAATATATCTCATATATATAAAATCTTCCCCACCCCAGGAAATGGGGAAACTGTACCATGAAGAATTTCCATTTATCACATCTTTATCTTGCCCCTTCCTCCAAGGAGCTCCTGGTGACATTTTATCCTTACAACCATCCTGTCAGGTGGGTTAGGCTGATAAAGTGAATAACTTGCCTCTCTTGCCACGGAATCTGATACTATAGATATCACATATAAGTAATTGTTTCTTAGGAGGAGACGAATGCTCCACCTAAATTCACACCATCTTCCAGACATGTTAGGAAGACAAAACTTGGCACAGTTATGGTTTACTGACTGTACTGGACAGATTCACTATACCTTGGTCTCCCATCACTCCAGGCACTGCTATCAGTCACCAAGCCTAATTGGCTGTGCCTGGCATTTAAACAGCATTCCAACAGCTAATGGGCAGCTACAAATGCCAGTAATTGCTCCTGCTATCTCAGTGATGGAGATCATCAAACTATTGTGTTCATATTACATGTCACAGAGGAAGGAGGCTGCCACTCATGCTGAGGGATGACAGACTCCAGTACTGTTGCTCCAAATTACCAGCCCTTAAAAATACATAGAATCTCTACCTTTGTAACTCAATATATGGGCAAAATGCCCTCTGCTCTGTTGGTGGGCCCTTGATAGCTGTGGCAGGCAGTAGCAGTGCTCTAAGCCATGTCAGGTGGCTCGTGGCTGCCATTTCAATTTCCCACAGTGCCTCAGAGTGACACTATTTTACCCATGAGGAACTGCAGTGTCTGCCATCTGCCATTATAAATATCCAAGCCCCAGCTCGGGGTTGCTGTGGCTCATCATGTCAACTAAATCTGGGCGGCAGGGGTTATTTGAGGGTTAAACAACCCTCATATAACCCTAAAATAGACCATGGACTATGTGAGGTTTGTTTAACCTTCAAATAATTCCTGCTGCTGAGGTTCAGATGATATGACAAGCCACGGCAACCCACAGCCGGGGCATGCATATTTGTAATGATGGGTGGCACGTGCTGCAGCACCCTGAAGGTTAATTAACCCATGGTGGGCTGTTGTGTTGTCCAAATCAGGTCAATGGCTCACAGTATGATTGCATCAGTCATAAGCATTTCCAGGATAATGCCTGTGTCATCACTGTTGTTGAAAGAGAAAATACCCTCTTCAGCTATGCCGTGTTTAGTTGGCATTTAACATTTCTAATTATAATTTTCATTGTTCAATACTGAATGGTTCCCTCTTGTATGCCCTTCAAGCACAGGAATATTGACGTAGCCCGAAGTGGTGGGATGATCCCTCTGCCCACAATATGATACTTTAAAAACAAACAAACAAACAAACAAACAGTCTTTGTGCTCTCTCTCTCCAGTACACATCTCGGTGTTTTATTTTAAAGCTGTAGATAGATTGTTGGCACTGGAGCTTCTCAGACAAGAATAAAATGTGTTACAAAACATTTTCTGCAAAGACCCTCAGAGATGCCCATTTACTCCAAGTCTTTGCAGCATCCATTACCCAGCCAGAAAAGGTGAGCCTTAGCGACATAATTAAATGCTGTATATTACATCAGGTTGATTTGACATTTTCTCTGGAGTTCCTACAGGCAGGAAATTCTTTAAACTGTTTCTGCTCTCTTGTCTGAAATACTGGGTGTGTGAAATGTGCTCTATATTAAGCATGGTCATCTATAGTGTGGTCCTGCTACTTGATTAATGAATGAAATGAAAATGAAATGATTCCAAGCCAGCATATAAGGTAGTTCCTAAATGTGTGAAAAGACTTCCCAAATCATTCTCAAGGTCAGGCTATAGGCTAGGCCTCCTTGATCTGGGGCTTCACAGCTTTTTGCAATGCAAAGTTGAATGTATCCCCAAAGTGCAGAATGGATGGGGCCATCATTCCCATTTCTAGCACCATCCAATCCTAATCCAGCCTCCACAAATACGCCCACAAGACATTTTACTGACTACTTCACCACCACTAGTAGCTGGTGACATGGTGTGCTGATGGGAGTTAAAAAGCAGGACAAAGACATCCTGCTGAGCGGAGACCAAGGGCAACCTGATGGGTGCTTCTAGACAGTCGGTAGCTGCCACTGACTCCAGTGCTGTCTCATGCTTCCCACCACTAAGGGCATTGGGCCCTTCTTCTCTTCACATTGCTCAGTGGCAGTGGCCTCATGTCCCAGCATACCACCCTACTGGCCGCATCTGTTGACCACACACAACTATGTTATTTCTGCCATGAAAGAAAAAGAGAACAACCAACTTTTGTATGGGTTCCCTGCTTGGTGACTTGGTGGTAATTTTTACTTACAGGCAACCAAGTTAAATGGCTATTTACAAGCTTGTCTGAATCTATACCATGAAGAGTTTGGAAAGAACCCCCCCCCCCCCCCGCACACACATCCCATCAATAATGTCAATATTTTTTAAAGCGATGTATTTCTGCAGTGAGAGAGCAGAGATTAAAATGAATGCATTTCCCCTCCTCATCATGTCACTGGAAATGATAGAGAAGAGAGCCTCAAATGTGCATCAATACGTGCTGTGACTCAGAAGCAGCATTCTGTTGGACAACAAACTGGATCTTAATGGGCACTGAACACTGCAATCTCATGCAGACCTCTGCAACCCAGAGGCTTCTTTGGGGACACAGGGATTTGTATGCGACTTGGAGGTGCCTGTTATGAAAGAGCTGATTATGAACTCCAGAGGAGTTCAAGAACCTGCTTTCCCTCAGTGGCTTTATTACTTTTTCTTTTCAGTAAGTGATCTCCCAGCTGAGCTGTTGAAAGATTTTACTCTTCATTTGCTGATATAATCCATGGCAGCAAGGAATTATTCTCCCCGCTCCCTCCCAGTATAAGGAGAGCCATCTGTTAAGGTACAGGCATTGTGTTTATAAAACTATCCTCTAATCATAGTGGAACAAGTTTCTACCTCATGCTTAAGCTGCTTCATAATTAAGGACTTACTCAAGCTTTTATGTTCCCAAAGAGTGGTGTTAAGCAAATCTTCAGAGATGCAGCAGGGTCACAAAATCCAATAAAAACCACCCTGCCTCAGTAACTTTTTAAGAACATGTGCAATACCCAGAGGTGCTACATAGTTTAATTAGTGTGTGGGTGGGTCAGGGGAGAATATCACTAAAGCCACCAAGCTTGACGACATTCGAAGCTGTCTTCTACTGAGTAAGGACCACTGGTCTAATTCTGACTTAGCAGTGGCTAAGGCTGCAATCCCATGCATGCATCCATGAATGAATCTTTTCTCCCTTAAGTGTGCCTTTGACTCCCAGATCCACCAAGTAAAATCTGCCCTCACAGATTAAAATTTATCCCAATATAATTATCTAGAACTTTGGCTTATCAACCAGCCAATTAAAAATGTCAACCCTACTTAAATCCCAATTAACTAAATAGTACACTTTGCTCAGATTTAAGAAGACAATCTGAAAAATAAGGTCATCTGCATGACACAAAATCTATTTTAGCAACAAGTGTCTATTAAAAGCACACACAATGTAGGGTACTACCCATTACAGCAAGAGGCAGTCAGTTTAGGATGTGTTACCCCTAAATATGTAGGTGGAAAAATTGGGAGGAGGTCTTTGTAGACAACTGGAGAATGGGATGTTAGTCCTTTCCTTATACGTAAATACAGGCAAAAACAGCCACTTGTTCAAATGACAACAACTTTAAAACCTACTAAAGATATTTATTTAGTGTGGTATGGGATATGCTTTTCTAAGAATAAAAATGCAGGGATTATGTGCCCAATGTACTGAGAGTTAAGATTATACATCCACACTCCAGTTAATCCTTGCTCTACAGAGATTTATGATTTAAACAGATACATTTGCTCATGGCTGAAACCTGGCATTAGGTACACAAGCACTGTAGCCAAGACGTTTTATTTCTAGTATGCAGATTTTTTAAAAAGGATCTCGGGCTCTATGTGATATATTGAGATGGTAGGGATCTAGAAAGATCCTGTAACATTTTGCAGATCAAAATAGGGAAATGCTTTTAATACTCCAATCCTCATACTAAGCATCTCTACTTGAATCCCCTCTCCCACTGTTACTCATTACTGAAAGCTCTACTGTACCTGTTGTGGTTTGCAAGAGCCTCTCCTCTACTGACTGAAAAGCCAAGAGGGTTTGTTCTTTTGGTTAAAGTTGTAATTGAAAAAAAAATTGTTCTACAATACATTATCACTAAATCAAAATACAGCTCAGCAGCTGCAGTGTATGAAATGGCATACATACAATAGTTCATTCAGAGCTATTGCTGAAATCCAGTAACACAACCACTTACCTAGATATTAAGTTGCTTTAGAACTTTAATCTCCATTTCCAAAATTCTGAGACAGCCAACAACATTCATCCTCAGCATACAGACCCAGCACAAACACATATGGGGCATGTCTACACTGAAGACTTCAAACCATGATTCACTCTTCCACAAGAACTGTGGGAATTATAGTTGGGGGCGGGGTATGCATTCTCAGCAACCCCTCTAAGTTACAGTTCCCTGGATTATTTGTAGGAGAACTACAAGATAAAGCAGAAAAGGGATGTGTGTGCTACACATACACAAATACACAAAGTTCTGCACTAAGAGAATTTATGCGACCTATATAGTTATGCAAACTGAGCAAATTTGAAAAAATAATCATTTTGCATAATTTATTTTCAATCCTCCATCTCCATTACAAAACAAAACACCACACTCATAGGATGAATGAAAATAAATAATTCAGGTTTTGCTTGTTGTGGGAGGAGGCAAAGAAACCGAACCTCCACTCCCAACCACTGAAAATCTTAGTCACCTCTCTGGCATTTGAGATTTCAGCTGGCTCTGTCTGCACACTTTCCCAGAGTTTACTTGCCACCATAAGGTGTCAGGAACGCTCTGGCGGCTTCTCCCAGTAGATTCCAATAGCCAACTCAAGACACAGATGAAAGGATTTCTTTTCAAAGCTTTAATCCTTTTACAACTTAATGACTCTTTCAGATGCTAATCACCAGCGACTAAAGCAAGGAACAGCAGGGTAGCCTAAGCTTCAAGTAGTCAGTTGATCCCTGTCTGAAAGAGAGTCACTTGAAGACCCAGAACTTATGGGCTAAGGAGAGATCCTCCCTCTTTCCCTTGGGTCCATGGGAGGCGGCTGTTGCTTGCGCGCCAAAAGGGTGCTACGCCTCCTTTCCGCACCCTCCATCACTCGTCGCTCTTTGCGTCTGTGTTGAGCGTCTAAGAAGCCCCCCTCCCGCATTCCCTCACTACCCGGGTCACTATCTATCTCTGGAATGCTGGCAGGAGAAATCTCTGCCAGGTGCTGAGCCTGTGAGGGATGAGCTAGCCCCTCTCCCACGGATAGCTGTTCCTCCTCAGAATCCGAACTGCTCTGAGGCTCTCTGGGCTCAGTTTCCACCCTGACATCAGGGTTAGAAACATCCTCCCAAGAAATTCATGCTGAAATTCTGAGGAAGAATCATCTGCATGCACTATCACATAGCTTGTAGTGTGGAATTTCCCACACTGGCACTTTCCATTGACAACGGAGACATTTTAAGAAATAAAAGGTAGGTGCTTGTCTCTTAGACATGTTGGACAACACCATTTATGGTTTTAGAAGAGAACCACCTTGACGTTGTGCCTGGAAGACTAATCAGAAATCTTTTTTTAATGTACATAACAGTTCACTGGTAAATGCACTTAACTGCCCCCTAATGCAACACCTACTTTATACAACACTGTGGATGAAGAAAAATACTGTATGTAATATACAAAGCCTCTGCTCAGGTACTTAAGCATAGGGACAAATAGGAATGATCACAGGGTTCTAGTCACAAAAACATAAGAAGAGCCCTGATGCTGGATCAGGCCAAGGGTCCATCTAGTCCAGCATTCTGTTCACACAGTGGCCAACCAGCTGCCCACTGGAAACCCAAAAGCAGGACATGAGTGCACAGTTTGTTTGTTTAATGTATTTTTAATTACACCCTCAAAGAGAGTGATAATAAAAGCAATAAAATATAACAACTTCAAACATAACAATGTACTGATGCATGAGGTTTAACATTTTGAGATCCATTTTAGAACTCTCTAGCCTATCCTTCTGTAAGAAATGCCACTTAAATTCCCACTTCCTGCTAGGATTATGTCATATATACCATGTGGTTATATTTATTTACCTCATTAATCTAAGATTATCAATAGCATTGCTCTCAAAACAATCTACTTTTTAAATTCATTTTTCTGTGAACAGGTGTGCCTGATTAAAATGTTGAGCAGCCCCACAAAATTCTAGGACATGTTTAAACAACTACAGCTAATTTATTTAACCTACCTATTCTAGATTTCCTAAGAGGGTTGGTTGGTTTTATTTATGTGGTGTTACATGGCCTAAGACAAACTACCTTCCTATTCAAGTGGGCTAAAAGTTAACAAGTTTTAAGGGATTTTCCTTTGCCACACTAACAAGAAACAGAAAGGTAACTTACAAAGAATAAACTTCAGTCTGCTTGCTTACAAGTTCCTGAACCTACAGCTCCTGCCTAACTTCCAAACAAGTGTGGAGACAAAAGGTCTTTGACCTTCAGTTCCGTGCACAGAACTGCCTCAAAAGCTGGCTCTCCGCATCCTCCCTATATATACTTTCTGCTCTCTTAACCCAACTGGTGCATTGCAGATACCTTAACACAGCTGGTATCTCTTCAGATAAAAAAGGCTTGATTTAGTTTGAAGAGAAGCCGCATTCCCCTTTCAGCTTGTCACTTCAGACTTAATTGCATTGCACAGCCGGAGATGACAGCATCCATGCCCATCCTTGTTAAATATCAATCTCCGTTGGAATGAATGAGGATAATAACAACTCCATTTTCAATTGTCCCAGGTACACAGCACCTTTCACTTCAGAAATATTGGTGACTAAACTATTGCTAGATACTGTTCTCACTTGCCTAGTTTTTAACTGAAGATCTATGGCCCGCTGGCTTCCTGAGCACAATCATGCCTCCAACCAGGAAAGCTCAGTGGCAGCTTGCAGATCTTGGACACACATTCCAAGATACGGGAAGAGAAGTATTACTTCATCAGTAGTGCTCAGTTGCTGTCCCTTCTTCCAAACCCCTGGATAGATTCTCTCTGTCAGCAGCCAGGATTTCTATATAGCTGACTGGACACCTGCTAGCAAAGCAAAGCAAAGCAGTGTGGATCTGGCAGCTCCACAAGCTAGTGCCTCAATTTTATACTCTCCCTTGTACAGCAACATTCACAGAAATTGGATTTGCATTCAGTGAGTGAAGTTCAAAAGTAACAGTTCAGAACTTCTAAGCATAAAGGTAAAATGGTGCATTACACACACTAAAAGCAGAATGTCCTTTAATGTACATTGTTGCCCACCACTGATGCACAGGAATGAAAGACTTCAAGGCCATATCATGCTTTTTCTTATTTCTTTCCCCGCTCAAGTCCCCCATCTTACTGGGTCAGTGGTGGGAAGAAGAGCAGAGAGATGTGTGGCAGACATGGGCTGTTTTCTGAACTCCCCTAGTCAAACACTCCAAATGCCTAATCTCACTTTCTAACATATTCTATTCTAACAGCCTACATTGTACTCCTTTTGGCGCCAGGTGAAGACCTTTTTGTTTTCCCAGGCATTTTAGCATTTTAGCTTTCTAAATTTTTATCTTTGCTGTTTTAAATCTGTATTTTAAACTCCTGTACTGCTGCTAGGTTTTATTGTGATTGTATTGTTATATTGTGGTTTTAATGTTCTATATATTTTAAATTGTTTTATTGTGTGTTGTTTGGTTTTAATTTTTGTGAACCGCCCAGAGAGCTTTGGCTATTGGGCGGTATAGAAATGAAATAAATAAATAAATAAATAAATAAATAAATATTCTGCAGCAGGAATTGGCTAAATCAGCTCCCCACATTGTTCAATGCCCCAGAGCTTCCCCATTCCTCTCTTTTGTCACTCCTCTCACATTCCTGAACGTTGGAGCTAGACGTAACCCTCCACCATGCTATGGCTCTAACTGCTCCAGTTGCTGAGACACAAACTAGATGCGATTCAGGAGACCCACAGTCAGTATCTCCTGCTTTTTAAAAGTTTGTTTTTTAAAACATCTGTGGTGCCCCCTGCCAATCAGATCATGGCCATGGCACAAAGAAGATAGGACTTCCCCCTCCCCCACACTATTTTCCTGATTGAAATCACCCATCTGAAGCTGCTATTTGCTCCATGGAGAAGAATACATAGCACGATACAGGTGACTATATGTTTCCCCTACATATAAATAGTATGGGTGGAAGGTTAGAAAAACCCATCCTCTGAGCTGCAGTCCCAATCAGATTCCCACCCCCACCCCCTTGTAGCTATTGATTTTTTTTTTTAACGTGGGAGATCACGTTCATGAATCTGTTCTAGTTGTGCCCTCAAAGTGGCACAGTGATTCTCTTAGCTGGGCTCCCCATCAGATATGCTTTCTTAGACCCATGTTCAAACTCATGGACTGCAGCCTTAATTGCCATGCTCTGGCTAAAATGTAATATGGGTTTGATTGAGATTGCTTATAGCTGGTGCTTAACAGTTTGGTCATATCAGTATCAGTCTTAAAAGATATTCGGTGACCAGTACTGAGACCACCCCTTGCCATGCAAATTACTGGGACTTTCTCCTTCTAGGTACAGGTTGACACCAAAGGAAAATGCTTAGATAATGTACAAATGCTCTTCCCATTATCACTGACTTAGAGCTGATGGAATTTAATATCATATCACCACCATAATCATAATCATCTACATAGCACTTAATATTTGATTCAGCAATTCATGGCAAACTTCTATTTTTAGACTGCGGGGACTTCCATTTGAGATACAGTGCAAGCACCACGTCCCCAGGTTATGCCCCGTGAGCTTCCTACTTATCCCAAAGTAGGCAGCCACTAGTTTCACACCCTGTTTGTAAGTCATAGGATTAGGCCACCTTAGGGATAATGATGGTCTGTGTCACCTTAGGGGAAAGGAAGAAAAGTGCTGTATGTGGTGGTGGTGATGCTATATATGGGCAAGCCCAGCTTGTCTCCTCAGTACCCTCCAAGAGAGAGTAGTCTTCCCTACCTCCTGCATAATCCCATAGCATGGGAGAATGGTTAAGCAGGAGGGAGAGGTTTCTGGGCAAAAAATTCACCAGTCTACTAAACAGTAGATCTCTAATCTGGGGTACACAAAGAAAAGGGGAAAGAGTTCAAGAGAGTTAAACCTTCTGCTTTAAAAAGAAAAAAACTTAACTTGCATATCCGTACATTTGGACAAATCTAGTCAGATGATCCTAAACTTCAAGCATACTCATGTCAACAAAAGGGACAGTGCCTTAGTTCATGTCAGGACACCCAACATCATTTTATGGGCAGAAAGAGGCTTTTCAATTCTGTGCTTAGGGAAAGCAGGGCTGAGAGGGAAATAACTGATCCAATCAGTCTGTAGGAGGCACGGATAGGATTCTTGCTTCTAATTATGTGGATCCAATGAGGTTTTCTCATGATCAGGTGGCAAGTCTTAGGGACTGCCTCTAGGGTGGTCCTTATGCGAGGACAAAGGCAGCAAGTTGTGGGGAGAACATAAGCACTCCTGATACCCTGACTGGAACAACTGACAGATAGGAAGGAAGGAGAAGATTATGAATGTCTCCTTTTTTACTGGATGAAGCTCTCTCTGATGCGACACTTCCTAAGAAACGTTTTTGGAGCCAGCTTATCATACAGGCGGTGAGTACAAGGGCAGACCTTTTCCCTATAGGGCCAGAGATGCAATTCATTCTTAGGGTGGGCTATTAAGGACATTCAAATGTCAAAACAGTGCTTTTCTTTACTACATTTCCCCCACTCAGACCCTAAGCAAACTTGGTAAGTTCTCCCCAGCATGGCTGATATTCTTCAACAAATCAAAAGTAGATATTTTACCATCAAAAGAGACTTGAACATCAAAATGCCACCATCACTGCCACTAACAAACACAGGACACAATCTACTGGAAAGACCTTTAGTGCAAGCCCCACCAAAATGAATGGGAGCCTCACATGAGCGTTACTGCGTGCGACCACAAGAATCCAAAACTGTCCCCACGTTAACCATATGATTACTTGGAAAAAAATGAAAAAATTAGATTTGCAAACAGAACTTAAATAATAAAAAACATTTCTAGGAACTAAAAACATGTAAGATCAGACTAGTCACACTAACTAGAATTATGGAAACATTTGCTAAAACCAGGTGGTATGATGCAAAAATCCATCCCTTACTGACTGAGAAAGACAAGGAGAGAGAATATACACTATGTGGAATGTAAAGTTCAAGGAGAGAGTAAGAATCTAGTATTCATCCATTAAAAAAAAAACACAATGAATAGGTTGTTCAGCTCTGGTGTGGGCTGGGTTACCAAATATTATGCTACTTTACAGTGTTGACCAGATGTTGTCGGACTACAACTCCCATCAGCCCTAGCCAGGAGAGCCGATGGTGAGAGATGATGGGAGTTGTAGTCTAGTTGCCATACGTTCCCCATCCCTGGATTAACAATTCTAACTAGAAGCAAGTGGAGTGAGAACAAGCAGTTTGCAGAACAGGCACTATCATTTCCTCATCTTTGTATATGCCACTGCCAGGGTTCAGTGCTCATTCATTAGGCCCTAATGATTAGGGACTAACACAGTGGTGGGGAATGTGTGGCTCTATAGCTGTTATTAAAGTGCAACTCCCATCGTTCCTCACTACTGGCTGTGCTGGCTAGGGATGATGGGAGTTGCAGTCCAACATCATCCGGAGGGCCACATGTCCCACTCCCCTGTGACAGTCCCTAATTATTAGGGCCTAATGAATTAACACTGACACCTGACGGTGGCATATACAAAGATAAGGAAAAGATAAACTCCTTCCACAGGCTAGGGCCATTAATTTCTCTTCCCAAGATGCATTTTAGGCCTGGCTTTCCCTCATCTGCAATAATTACAGCTTTCCAAAACACAAGGGAATCCCAAAAATTTGTTTTCTCTTCTTTCCAAAGGGCAGGCTGTGCTGTTACTAATTATGGGTTCACCATAATTATTTACAGTGGTACAATATTTCTTTCCTGTAACCAAAACCCTGATTATAGAGACGTTTGCCTTATCAGTTCCCATTCTTCAAACTGCCCTTTTAATAGTTTCTGGGGAACGACAAAGCACTGTTTAGAAGCTCTGAACTTGGAATACAAAGTTTTTGTTTTGTAAAGTAACTGCACATACTGAAGAATTGGAATCAGATCTGTAGCAAGGGGTGGGCTCGGATGGGCCTGCCCTCCCCTAAATTTTCTCTGCCCCCCCTAATTTTTTTTGCCAACAAATAATTAAAAACAGTTTACAATTTTGTCTTCAAAAGGCCTGCAAACCAGATAAACCCCTTACTTTTTTGGCGGCCCCTCAGAACTTTTAGGCTGGCTACAGGCTTGACTGAAATCCCAAGTCAAGAGCTTTATGGAAGGCTACTTGTGGATGAGGAACTGATGGAAACAAATTAAAGACGCTTTACAAATCAATTGTTTATTAAGACAAACACTGAGGCACTTGGAAGTTCCTAAAAGACTGATTTCTAAAGGGGTTACTAAAAAGACTGGTTATTACTTTAGTATGAAAACCACTCAGCTAGAAAGTATACATTTTTAAAATGTGGATAATTTATAACCCACTTTCTGTATCAAGAGAGACACTCAAGATGGCATTGTTGTTGTTCAGTCGTTAAGTCGTGTCCGACTCTTCGTGACCCCATGGACCATAGCCTTCCTATGGTCCATGGGGTCGGGCCTTCCTGTCCTGCGCTCTCTCCCGGAGTGTGCTCAAGTTCATATTCATTGCATTGGTGATGCTATCTAGCCATCTCATCCTCTGCCGTCCCCTTCTCCTTTTGCCTTCAATCATTTCCAGCATCAGGGTCTTTTCCAGGGAGTTTTCTCTTAGCATTAGGTGGCCAAAATATTGGAGCTTCAGTTTCAGTATCTGTCCTTCCAATGAGCACTCAGGGTTGATTTCCTTTGGGATGGACTGATTTGACCTCCTTGCAGTCCAGGGGACTCATAGGAGTCTTCTCCAGCACCACAGTTCGAAAGCATCAATTCTTCAGCGCTCAGCCTTCCTTATAGTCCAGCTCTCACAGCCATATATTACTACTGGGAAAACCATAGCTTTGATTAGACGGACCTTTGTCGGCAAGGTGATGTCTCTGCATCTTACTATGCTGTCTAGGTTTGCCATAGCTTTCCTCCCAAGGAGCAAGCGTCTTTTAATTTCATGGCTACAGTCACCGTCTGCGGTGATCTTGGAGCCCAAGAAAATAAAATCTGTCACTGCTTCCATTTCTTCCCCTTCTACACGCCAGGAAGTGATGGGGCCAGATGCCATGATCTTAGTTTTTTTAATGTTGAGTTTCAAACCAGCTTTTGCACTCTCCTCTTTCACCCTCAACAAGAGGCTCTTGAGATCCTCTTCGCTTTCTGCCATTAGGGTGGTATCGTCTGCGTATATGAGGTTGTTGATAATTCTCCCGGCAATCTTAATTCCGACCTGTGATTCATCCAACCCGGCATTTCTCATGATGTACTCTGCATATAAGTTAAATAAGGAGGGCGACAATATACAGCCTTGTCGTACTCCTTTCCCAATGTTGAACCAATCGGTTGTTCCATGTCCGGTTCTTACTGCTGCTTCTTGACCCTCGTACAGGTTTCTCAGGAGACAGGTAAGGTGGTCTGGTACTCCCATCTCTTTAAGAATTTGCCAGAGTTTGTTGTGATCCACACAATTAAAAGTTTTAGCATAGTCAATGAAGCAGAAATAGACGTTTTTCTGGAATTCACTTGCTTTCTCCATGAACCAGCGAATGTTGGCGATTTGATCTCTAGTTCTTCTGCCTCTTCGAAACCCAGCTTGTACTTCCGGTAGTTCTCAGTTCACATACTGCTGAAGCCTAGCTTGTAGGATTTTGAGCATCACCTTGCTGGCATGTGAAATGAGCGCAACTGTACGGTAGTTTGAACACTCTTTGGCATTGCCCTTCTTTGGAATTGGAATGTAAACTGACCTTTGCCAGTCTTGCGGCCATTGTTGAGTGTTCCAAATTTGTTGGCATATTGAGTGCAGCACTTTAACAGCATCATCTTTTAGGATTTTAAATAGCTCAGCTGGAATACTGTCATCTCCGCTAGCTTTGTTGTTAGTAATGCTTCCTAAGGCCCACTTGACTTCACTCTCGAGGATGTCCGGCTCAAATTCAGTGACTGCACTATCATGGCTATCAGGGACATTCAGATCTTTCCTGTATAGTTCTTCTGTGTATTCTTTCCACCTCTTCTTAATCTCATCTGCTTCTGTTAGGTCCCTGCCTTCATGCCTGTCTTTGCAGAAAACGTTCCCTTGATAGCTCCAATTTTCTTGAAAAGATCTCTAGTCTTTCCCATTCTATTGTTTTCCTTGATTTCTTTGCATTGTTTATTTAAGAAGGCCTTCTTGTCTCTCCTTGCTCTTCTCTGGAACTCTGCATTCAGTTGGATAGATCTTCCCCTTTCTCCCTTGCTTTTTGCTTCCCTTCTTTCCTCAGCGACTTGTAAAGCCTCATCAGACAGCCAGTTTGCTTTCTTGCATTTCTTTTTCTTTGGGATGGATTGAGTTGCTGCCTCCTGAACAATGTTACGGACCTCCGTCCATAGTTCCTCAGGCACTCTGTCTATCAGGTCTAATCCCTGAAATCTATTCCTCACCTCCACTGTATATTCATAAGGGATATGATTTAGTCATACCTAGTGGTTTTCCCTACGTTCTTCAATTTAAGCCGAAATTTTGCAACAAGCAGCTCATGATCAGAGCCACAGTCAGCTCCAGGTCTTGTTTTCACTGACTGTATAGAGCTTCTCCATCTTTGGCTGCAAAGGACATAATCAATCTGATTTCGATATTGACCATCTGGTGATGTCCATGTGTAGAGTCGCCTCTTCTGCTGTTGGAAAAGAGTGTTTGTTATGATCAGCGTGTTCTCTTGGCAAAACTCTATTAGCCTTTGTCCTGCTTCATTTTGTACACCAAGGCCATGCTTGCCTGTTATCTCGGTTATTTCTTGACTTCCTACTTTGGCATTCCAATCCCCTATGATGAAAAGGACATTTTTTTTGGTGTTAGTTCTAGGAGGTGTTGTAGGTCTTCACAGAACCGATCAACCTCAGCTTCTTCGGCATCAGTGGTTGGGGCATAGACTTGAATTACTGTGATGTTGAATGATTTTCCTTGGATTCGTACTGAGATCATTCTATCATTTTTGAGATTGTACCCCACTACTGCTTCTCTCACCCTTTTACTGACTATGAATGCTACTCCATTTCTTCTAAGGGATTCTTGCCCACAGTAGTAGATATAATGGTCACGTGAATTAAATTCACTCATGCTTGTCCATTTTAGTTCGCTGATTCCCAAGATGTCGATGTTCAGTCTTGCCATCTCATATTTGACCACCTCCAGCTTACCTTGATTCATTGATCTTACGTTCCAGGTTCCTAAACAATATTGTTCTTTACAGCATCGGATTTTCTTTTCACCACCAGACACATCCACAGCTGAGTGTCCTTTCTGCTTTGGCCCAGCCGCTTCACTCTTTCTGGCGCTACTTGGAAATTCCCTCTGCTCTTCCCAGTAGTATATTAGACACCTTCCAACCTGAAGGGCTCATCTTCCGGCGTCATACCTTTTAGCCTTGTGATACGTTCCATGGGGTTTTCTTGGCAAGAATACTGGAGTGGGTTGCCATTTCCTTCTCCAGTGGACCACATTTTGTCAGAACTCTATGCCATGACCTGTCCGTCTTGGGTGGCCCTCCACGGCATAGCTTATGGCTTCACTGAGTTATGCAAGCCCCTTCGCCACAACAAGTCAGTGATCCATGAAGGGGCAAGATGGCATACACCCATGAATAAATGCAAAACAAACCCCTTCTAACACATAGCACACCTTTAAAAAAATCTTTCCACATGAATGGGGAACAATGATTAAAAGTGTAACAAGTTTTAAAAAGAGGACCAAATACATGTATGGGTTACCACAGTATGAGGGGGTTCCAGATCCTTTTCCTTGAAGTTAGAAATGTAATTTAAATAATGAGGAACAGTTACATAAAATAAGGGCAATGAATGACCTAGAAATGAGCAAATGCAAAATATTTTCAATTTGGTAATTCGCCAGTTATGGTTATGTATTAAGGATGGAGGTACAAGTATGCATTTAATGGAAGCTTTCATATATCATGACGAATTATTCAGAACCATCAACAGGAAGTTAACCCTTTTATTACTTCATCTTTATGACTAATCTGCAGTTTGGATCAGGGAAAGGGTTCTAGCTTAGCCTTCCTTCTAACTTGATACTTTTCTGCATGCAGGGAGAATTTGGTCAACGTTACCTGGCAAAGCATTTGAACATGCAACAGCGCCCTCACCCCCCCCCTTGATACTGTCTGAACAATTACAGTCTCACAACGGCCCACACCAACAAGGTCTCTCTGCATATATTGATTGATGCTACAATATACTAACTTTCATGGCTTTCATAAACTTTCAAATTCATGACTTAGAAGGGATTTGAATCCAGGACTCAAGGGGCAAATCAAACCTACCAGACACTGAATTACACAGGATAATGATTTATCTCATGGTCATCCCAGAGCAATAATTTCAGCCACCACCTTCATGAAATATGCTCGTTTATTAAGACAGGGCAAATTGTATATGTGTGTGCCACATTGGGGGTGGTGGTGGTAAGTTCTGCATTGCAATTTCTCTCCTGGCTAGTTTATCTATCCCCTTGTGCTTTTGAGCGTTTGGTGTCCATTCCAAAGCTATTTTGAGTGCAGCTGTTGCCTGGACTGCTGGTAGCACATGCTGCTGGTTGCCATCTGTTTTCCCTTTTTGCTTCAGTCACATCCAATGCTCTCCTTCACGAGATCAACTCCCATTGTAATTTTTTAAGAGATACACATAAGTATTCAGCTCACTGCAAAGCATGCCCTTCAAGCAATGAGATTCTCCCAAACAACTAATCCTAAACTAATTCAGACTAATGGAAAAATAGTGTGGGTGATACAAAGCTATAGTTTTTGGCCTTAGCTCATGATACTTTACTTTTCCAGAGATTTCTTCTGCTCTTTCCTTCCTTGCACTGTCACAGCGCTGACTATTTAGTCACAAAACCTTATGTCCAGTGATATTTGATGCACTGGTAGCACTGCAATGAGTTATATAATCCATATAAAATATGCTGCATGTAACATAATAATTCTGTCATTTCAGTGGACTCGTTCCCAATTAAGTAGTACATATTAACATGATAAAAAGAAGGATTAACAAAATTCAATCTCCAAGCAGGTTATTGTATTGCCATAGTGGTGGCACTCTATATAAATGGCTTCCAGGAGACTTTGGGCACAATTTGTTGAACAAAATCTATTAGTCTTCTAGATAAAGGAGGTACAGTCAAATGCTCCAGTATGCCAATCCCATTGGTTGGTTTAGCAACGCATCTCACTTGATAAGTTGTATTTCAGTGTGTCTTGTCATCTCCTATTCCTTTTGAAAGTCAAGGCAGTGTTTCTTTCTCCTAACAATGCCTAAAATGTGTCCCTGAAAAAGCTCAGAGATGAGTACCTTGTCAAAGAAACACAAGGCAGGTGCTTCAGAAATGCTGCCCTGATGACTGTAACTACGAAATGCTAATTATTAAGATATAAGGACACTTCTACTCTTTCTCAATTGCAGGTTGTTAACCATAATTTGCTGATTAAAGGTGCCTAGAAAGAAAAATCAGCAAAAAGCACAAACAACTTCTTATGTATTCCTCGCATCAACAGGAAGTCACTCATAACTATGCTGCTGCCAAGAGATCAGAGCACTCTTTACAGGTATTTGAGCTCTTTTTAAGCAAGTCACCCAGTGATGTCATTTCAGCAAGGTAGGGCTAGACAAAGCAACAGAGTACTCATATGAGAAGCAGGTGGGGCAGGACATACAGGTGAGGCATCTGTGTGTGACAAGTTCTGAGGAACAGGTGAGAGGCCTCAGCTAGGTAATCTACTGCTAAGGGTCAAATTAGGAGGCAGACACATTTGTTTCTTCATGCACCTGTCCTGCTCATGTATCTGACGTTAATATTAAAAGGTGTGTGTGGGTGATGAACCCTCCCCACTCAAGCACTTTACTTTCCAGTCTGGCTTATGTTTTATATTGGACATGAGCAAAGCTGGGGAGAAAAGTAGCTGAGGTCAGAGAGTGTAATGAGGTAAGGCAGGGGAAGGAGCAAGGTTTATCGATTCAACAAGTTTTTACCATGCCTTTCATCACAAGCTTCCAGGATTCAGTTCCACTCACCCACACAGTTTGTTGTTAAAATAAGAGTTCCACTCAACACTCTAGACATGAATGGGATGAACACATGAAGAAAAAACTGTTGCCCCCTGTGCCCAATTACATCTAGTTTGGCCCTTAGCAGCAGGTCACCTAGGGAAGCCACTTGGAGTGCTGTAAAAATGAGCCAACACCCCTGATTTATAAGTGAATGGAGCAGACATGTGAATGAACAAAAATGATGACTCCTTCCATCATGCTGTGTTTGACCCTCAGAGAGCAAAGCCACAGGATTTATATAAGGTGCTTGAACCCAGAACCCTGGTACTTAGGCACTAACTCCTTATTCAGTATGCCACCAAGACAGAGGGGAAGAAGCTCTTACAGACGGACAAGTCATGGGGATTTCAGACCACTCCCAAAATTCTTACTTTTTAGCTCTCCCTTTTCCCTTCACCACTTTGCTGGACCACTTTCCCCTCTCTTCAGGGCAATTGTGCTTTTATCATACATTTGCTTCACAAGGGCTATATTAAGAGCCACTAATTGAGTGGGAGTACTATGACAAAACAGTGAAAATCTCAGATCTAAGCACAGATTGAAGCCTAGCTCTTGAAAAAACATAGAGGTTATGAGTCCTAAATAAAAATAAAATCATAACTAAGCAGCTTAAACAAGGAGCAGGAACCACTTTAAACTGCTGTTAAAAGTTATTACACTATTGACACAGGCTAGGATAAATGGCTATAAATTCTAGGGTTGCTCAGCGACTTCAAAAGTATATTGTTGTGTCAGTGCTGTATAACAGCTCCCTGCTTGGGAACATAACAGAAACTTCACTAATTCAGATAAATCCTAATACCTTGAAGTAATTGAGCTGTCCAAAACCAACTGACAATGCTACTGCTATAAGGCCTTCACTGGAACATGCTAAACGGCTGTCAATCCAGACAAGATGATGACAGTACTGTGGGATGCAGTTTCTTGAACATGAAACATTAGCTTTAAAAGCTACATTGCTTGTTCTGCTGCTTGCACAACTTACCAAGCTTAGTAGCCCCCTCTGGTGGATACTCAGGAAACTGACCCTCTGAAGGAACACTCACAGTACGGCGCAGGCAACGCCCTTTGGAAGGCTCCGCTGCTTGTTCCTGCCCTCCTTCGACAGCCATCTACACATGGAAAGGACAGAGGTGCGTTATGGTTTTCTTTTTTCCCAACATAAATAGCTGAAAGCAAGAAAGAGGTTTTTCCTATCCAGAAGTCCTTACTATTGCCCCAACTCCATAGTGCAGGTTGCAGAAATGGACATTTAAGACTTAGATGATATCTGAATCAATTTGCAATTTATTTTTATTAGACTAACTGTGCCAGACTAAAACAAGCAAGCATTTGTTTGTTTTATGCAGATATTTTATTTGTTATGCAGACTGTATAAGAACAGGGTACAAGGATATATCAAGCTTGTCTTGTTTCCAATATGGTCTACAAAAACCCTCCCAACTGTCCACATGGTTGCGTAGAGTCCTGGTACAGTTTGAAATGTTCCAGATACTAATATAAAATATATTCAAGAACCACATAGGCAGGTGCAAACAAGACATGAGTAAAAACACCCCAATATTTAACTGAACATGGCAGGGATCAACCCTGGGGCCTTAGACATGCCTAGCATGTTCTCTGCTACTGATCTGTGGCCCCTCTCTGTCCAAATTGTAGGTTGTCTCAACTGTGCTTTCAGCTCTCAAAGAGCTGAACTGAGAGGGAAGACGATGTGTAATGATCGCTGGTGGGCTGAGGGGAAGCACCAGACCAATCATGGATACACAGCCACCACCAAGATAGTGACATATGTTAATTTAGTGTTGGTATCTTACATGTACTCTCATATACATAACAGTTTTCCAGATTACAGTTCTCCCTTTCAGCTCAGCTCTCTCTCCATCTCCCATGATTGGCTTCCAACCTTTACGCCATGATCCAGGGTTATGCATCTGACTCTAAGTAGGGGCAAATAAGATGTCTACCCTCCACCCTTTAGACACCAAAGCTGCCAACCAATTCATGTGTATAATGCCCTTAGAGAGAATCAGACTATTTTTTATTTTTTACTATTACTTTTATATCCCACCTTTTTTCCTCTTGCAAGGAACTGAAGGAAGCTTACATGGTCCCCCTCTTCTCCATTTTATCCTTACAACAACCCTGTGGGGTAGGTTAGGCTGAGAGTCAGTGACTGCCCCAAAGTCATCCAGTGAGCTTCATGGCTGAGTGGAGACTAGAAACCAGGTTTCCCAAGTCCCAGTCCTACACTCTCGCCACTGCATCACACTGGCTCCCAATGAAAATGAAAATATATCGAAACTGGTCAAGCATTGGGTCAAGCATCTGTAAAACCAACATACCCAAGGACCTAAAAAGTCATAAACCAGAGGTGGCACTCCCAAATCATGCAGTAACCCTCTTTGCCCATCTTGCTTATCAGTCCTCTGTTGTCAGCAGAAGCACACCCTGCTCTTCAGCCTCCATTTTCAAGAGAGGAGTCTTCATTCTCCAAGAAGCCCCATGAATGCCAACCAAGTAGTTTTGGTTGGCCACTGTAGAAATTCTACTTGGGCACTTCAATTATTCACTGCTTTCACTTGGAATTTTAGCTGAGATTTCTGTTTCCAGCAGGACATTATCATGACAGTGTCTGCAATTTAAGTTATGGCTAGGGGAATGCACAGAATCAATATATGTTTACATTTAGAGAGACAGGTATAAGCAAGTTTATATATGTATCATTTCTCAACATTTCTCAACATTATTGGCTAGATTCATGTGAAGGTTTTGCTTTCTTATGGATGAGACATCCCATATATACATATAATATACATATACGTGTGTGTGTGTGTTGTTAATATTTTTCTCAGTCATCTCTCTGGAAAATTTAATGCAGACGTCTGTCATCATCCTTCTATATAACAAAGTGGTAGGAAACTGGTGGCCCATCAGCCAGATCAGCCAGGTCATTACAGCTGACCACCAAATGGCTCACCACTCATCTCACTTAAAATAAGTTTTTAGCTCCAGTTAAACTTCTCATATTTTGCTACAGGAGACACTGATTTGGGCCTTTAAGGGTGCAATCCTATGGGACTGCCATCTGCTAGACGGAAGCCTCCTATGTCTGAGGATTCCAAGTATCCTGTGCCCTGCAGGGTTGCTGCAGGCAGGGCGGGAGGAGTGATGCAGGCAATTTTTGCCTCTCCATCTTCCTTTTTACATTTTTCCTCTAGATGGGCCTCTGGGCCTGTCTAGAGCAGTCACAGTGCTGGAGCGAGGGTTGGAGAGGCCACAAGATAGATCAGATCCTGGTCTCTCCCCTCCCCTCCTCCCCCACTGGGACATGTAAGCCTCCTTTTTGACCTCTATGAAGTCATCCAAGGTTACTTTTGCAACCTTGGAAAACAGGGACTGTGGTTATTCCCACAGTGGCTGCAAGGATGATAGGAGAGGAATTGGATATCAGAGTCCCCCTCCCGAAGTCATAAGAGTGTCTACGGCTTTGGGAGGGGGTGTCCAAAAAATCCTGTGTCCCTGGGATGTTCTCCCAGGGATCACAGGATTGCTGCCTTAGTAGTATGCTGGAGGCAAAAAGTAGGTGACTGGAGGGAGGACCAATCTGGCCCCTTCCCCTCATGCTCGGTCATAGGGTTGTATCCAATGGTGTCTGTCCACCAGCAGAACAGACACCACTGATGGAAGACATTCCCACTCCCCCTTGCAGGTCTTCTAGAGCAGTTTGGGGGAGCATTGGGGGGGGGGTGAGGAGAGGAAGGGGAAATCCTGCTCATTTGACATTGGATATACCTCATGGAATGCCAGAGTGTTAGCCTTGCTAGTATTTTGATTCATACTGATGTTTATTTGGGTTTTATGTGCCAGAAGTAATTTTCCAAGTGAGAAATTCTTGGCAGGCTAATTGGAAGATAAGGCAGATCTCACTCTTCTTCTGGATTCTCCTGTTCATAAGTGGATTTATTCATTCATTCATTCATTCATACATACATACATGCATACATCTCCCCTGTTAAAACAGCTTCACTGGCTCCCAGTCTGTTTCCGGGCACAATTCAAAGTGCTGGTTATGTCCTATAAAGCCCTATACAGCTTGGGTCCAGGTTATCTGAAAGACCGTATTCTCCCTTATGAGCCTACTCGTGCCCTGAGATCTTCAGGGGAAGCCCTTCTCGCCATCCCGCCATCATCACAGTCACGCCTGGTGGGAACGCGGGAGAGGGCTTTCTCGGTGGCTGCCCCAAGGCTCTGGAACTCCCTTCCCAGGGAGGCGAGAGTGGCAACCTCCTTGATATGTTTTCGTAGGCATGCAAAAACTTTTTTGTTCCAGCAGACCTTTGGGGATAACTAGTCTGGACCTGTGAAAATGCGACGTATGGATACCATTTTTGTTGTTCTGGTTGTCTTTTAATGTTTAATATTTTTACAATTTTAATATTGATGATTTAATTATATTTTTAGCTTTTGTACAGTTGTATTTATATTTCTATTTATAGGTTTTAATTGTAGCAGTTTTAATGTTGTAAAACCGCCTTGAGTCCCAGTATTGGGGAAAAGGCGGGATATAAATAAATATAATAAATAAGATTTCTAAGCGGTTTATATAAAAAATACACAAAATACAATATAAAACCAAGGTAAAAACAATAATAAATACATTAGAAACATTAAAGAAACAGTAAAACAGGGCAGTGCGATTATAAGTCAGGGAAAGCCTGAGTAAACAGATGCGTCTTCAAAAGGCATCTAAAGCTTGCCACAGTTTCTACCTCTTGGACCACACATGGGAGAGTGTTCCAGATTGTGAGTGCCACTACCAAGAAGGTTCACTTAATGTTGTTACTTGATGACACACTGTTGGTTGTGAGATGACCCAGAAGGCCTTCTCAAAAGATCTCGATTTGGTCTATATAGGGGAAGATGGTTGGCTAGGTATTCTGATCCCGAGTTGTTTAGAGCTTTGAATGGCAGTAACAGAACCTTGAACACAGCCCAGTAGCTAATAGGCAGCTAGTGCAATCAACACCGCGACCAGGCCAGAGGGGACAGTAGCCAATCCACCATGTTATGCTATGTCCCCAAATGATTTTTCCAGATGGAAGAAACTTTCAAATCTTTCGCACTATATTTAGAGATAGCCTTGTCAGCCAGTATAGTATAATAGGTAGAGCGCAGAGCTGGGATATGAGAGATTCAAGATCCCGCTCTGCTCTGAAGCCTCAGGAAAACTAATCTCTCCTAACCTTCCATTATCTTGAGTCTAAACACTACTCTGAGCTTCTTGGGGAAAAGGAAGGGTACTGATGTAACTAACAGATCTAGTGCCAAGTAGCAAAAAGAGGAGCATTTTACTCACCCCCTTTTAAGCACTACATCCCTTCTATACTTGAATGCATAGCATGGTAAAGCTTAGCCTCTAAAAAAGTTACAGAACAAAAATTAAGTTTCCTTAAAGGATGCAAAATGGCAGGGATATAAAGGGCAGCTTGTCAGAGTGATGTAAAAGACACTATCCAATAAGTTCCCATTACAACCACATTGCACATGACAAGCATGCTATATGTACTGCTCTACGAGAACAACTAGGTGGGGGTGGGGTGTTGGCAGAAAGTGCATTTTCCCATCAATAAGATACTGCTGTTTTGAGTGCTGGGATAATGCAATATCCTGGCAGCAGAGGTGCCACCTTGCAAAAGCAGGTGCTTGGATCCCAGGCAACAATTGAGTAACATCTGCACAAATATAAAAACCTGTTTTCTGGAATGACTCATAGAGCTGTACTTTGATACTTATCAGGAGTCAGCATCATGGCATGTACTAGTCAAGCCTTTAACTCATAGTAACTTCCCACATTTTAGCATTTCCAGCCAAAGGGCTGGTATTACTGACATCATTCTGGCATTGCAGCCAAAATACCTATTAAGTATGTGACACACAGATTTTAAAGAAACTTTCAGATAAATATTCTGAATGTAATTATATTTTTAATTCTGCTAATTTAAGAATATGTCTTCCCCTTCTACTGCATGGAGGAGGGATGAGCACCTCTGTGGTCAAGCACCCTGCTCACTGATAATTTTTCATTATATAGAAAACAAGACATCACACTGTGCATAATCATGTCTCATCTTTTCGATGCTATAATTGTAGATGATTGCTTCACATTTGAAGCACCTGCATGTTTAAAATGTGATGTGACAAATGACCATGAACTTTTACAGACAACGTGGATGGGTTGCAAATATATATAGTCACACCATCCACAGCATTTATCTGTGTGTGAAAGACAGGCTAAAAGATACTCAGTAACGATAGATTAATTCCTCACCATTTATTTAATATGTTTGAATTATCAAAGCATTTTACATACATTATCACAATGAATCTTCACAACACCCCTATAAGGCAGGTCAATATTATCATTAACACCTTACTGTAGGGAAACCTGGGGCTGAGAGAGAGCAGCTTGCCTAAGGCCATCTGGTGGGTTCATGGGTCCCGGCTCACTCTTAGTCATCATGTTACACACGTTCCACCACAGGGGTTCACATGGGGGGCAGTTCCTCTGCCTGGACAAACCATAATCCCCAGATTCCCAGCTTTCTTTTGTTGTTGTTGTCATTTCTTTCTTTTTTAAAGAAGTAAGACCTGGTTCAGATGACACAACAGGCCACCATGGATTAATTAACTGTCGGAGCGCCACGACACATGCCATCCACCATTATGAATATAATGAATATATATTTTAGGCAACCTCCAGCCGGGGCTTGCATATTCACACTAGTGGCCGGCATGCGCCGCAGCTCCTCCCAAGTAAATTAATCCACAATGAGCTGTTGTGTTGTGTGAACTGGTCCAACCTCTCTGTAGTTCTGCTCTTATTCTAGCTCACCTTTCCACAATTTAGGTTCCTCATGTGTTTGGACTATAGCTCCCATCATCCCTGACCACTGGCCATGCTGACTGAGGCTGATGTGAGTTGTGGTCCAAAATGTCTGGAGGGTCCCAGGTTGGGGAAGGCTTCTCTAGCCCTTGCAGAGCCCAAGATATGAGACAAAATGTGCAGGCACTAGTCTACTCACTCATTTTGTGAGAAACTAACCTGGCTCCTACCTTTCAGTGATTTTAGCCAATAAATGAAGTCACAGCAATGACTGATACACCCATTGTCTAAAGAAGGAACTTCCTGGTTAATTCTTAAGCCTTTTTTTGGTCTTTCCTGGTGGAAAAGCTGTTGATGCCCCATAGAAAACAATTCACAAATCCAGGAGTTTAGTGTAACTGAGATTTGGCAGTACTGTGCTTACCAAAAAAAAAAAGGTAGCAGCAAAGGAAGAATCTTCTAACAAAACAAAAAAAATGTGATCTCCCCCTGCCCCCCAGTTTGTAAACATTTAAAAAGGTGCGCTATGAATGCCAATGCAGATAAAGCCCATCATTACATATTGCAGGGAGTAGGGCTGTGGCAAAGAGAGTAAGGCTTACACCATCCCTGCAAAGTAGGTCTGCTGTTCTATCCATTTTAGGGGGGGTGGAGTGGGGTGTCAGTGTATGACAACCATGCAGTGTATTCCACTGCTGTTATCTAGTCTCCTGGCACATTTGTTTTTTTTAAATGGGGAAATGCGGTGGGCTGGGCTGGGACATTGATTGTAGCAGTGCGATTAATTGAGGTCTGGAGGGGGTATGGACACCATGACTAACCAGTGATGGACACCAGGTCTACTCACTGAGAAACAACAGAAGGGCAGAATTAGTATAAACATTTCTCAGAGGCCAAGCCTACCCAGGCTGAATGACCTAGTGCCCCGATCTTTCTGCTGCTTGGTCACCAGATTTCCCAGAAATGGTAGACCTGTTCTCTGACACTAATGTACATACCTTCCAACCTTCCCCCAACCCCCTGGAAAAAAATCTTGTGAATGCCTGAAAGTTTCACAATAATATTGGGCAGCATGAGACTGAAATACAAAATAGTCCAACTGAATTGTATTACTGCACAGGAAATTAAGGAAGCTACTATACTTTCCTATCTAGGATACAAGTTTTCATTATCATCATCACCACACAATTTTTGCTTAATAATTTTACTTATAGACATGAATGTTTAGTCTTTAAATACAGGATGCAATATGAAGACTGGGAGGGGGGGAACCTAAAGAGAAGGGCAGGGGAGGGGTGTACTTTCCATTTTGTAGTGGAAAATGGAAAAAATCTAATAAACTGTTAATAACAAAAAAAGGAAAGCTCATTTCTGCAACCTGTATAAATTATGCAGATTTATATAATGCATCTTATTTTGCAGGCTTTATTCTGGCTTTGCAAGAGAAAGAAGCTCTGCAGGCAATGAAGCCTCGCCCCTAATCACTAGAATTATATTTGGTGTGCAAGCTGCAACCCTTCCTGAGTTGGTTATCCATGCCTTGGTTACATGACATTTGGACTACTGCAATACACTCTACATGGGGCTACCCCGAAGGGTGTCCAGAAGCTTCAGTTGGTGCAAAATGCCTGCTAAGCCGCTAACTGATGCATGGTATTGGGACTATGTTACACCTGTCTTGAAAGACCTACACTGGTTGCCAATTGCTTTCAGGGCTTAATTCAACTGCGTTTAACCTTTAAAGCCCTGAACGGCCTAGGACTGAACTATCTAAGGGACCACCTGTCTCATTATGAACCTGCCTGGTTGTTAAGATCTGCAGGAGAGGTCCTCCTGAGGACACCATTACCTGTAGAGGCCCACCTGTAGAGGGGAAGTAAATAGTGGGCTCCTACAGGGATCTGTATTAGGACCAATGCTTTTCAACCTGTTCATAAATGATCTGGAATTAGGAGTGAGCAGTGAAGTGGCCAAGTTTGCGGATGACACCAAATTATTTGGGGTGGTTAAAACCAAAGGGGATTGTGAGGAGCTCCAAAAAGATCTCTCCAACCTGGGAGAATGGGCATCCAAATGGCAAATGTGGTTCAATGTAAGCAAGTGTAAAGTGGTGCATGTTGGGACAAAAAATCCCAACTTCAGGTATAACCTGATGGGATCTGAGCTAGTAGTGACCAACCAGGAAAGAGATCTTGGGGTTGTGGTGGACAGCTCAATGAAAATGTCAACCCAGTGTGCGACGGCTGTAAAAAAAGGTGAACTCCATGTTAGGCATAATTAGAAAAGGAATTGAGAATAAAACTGCCAGTATCATACTGCTCTTATACAAATCTATGGTGCAACTACACTTAGAATACTGTGTACAGTTCTGGTTACCACACCTAAATAAGGATATTGTAGAGCTGGAAAAACTGCAGAAAAGGGCAAATAAAATAATCAAGGGGCTGGAGCATCTCTCTGTCAGGAGGTCGCCCCTGCTGCCTTCCGAAATCCTCAGGTAGCCAGAATCAACGCGCAGACAATAGGGCTCTTTTCCAAGGCTTTATTTCCATTCAACCTAATGATGCTTACAGATGCTAATTGCTTGCTCCTACAAGTGAGACTTAAGAGAGCTGCCTGCTCGGGGGTTCTAGCCTTAGGAATCAGTTGATCTCTGTTTGGAGGGTAAGGCGGGAAACCTCTGAACTTATGGGCTAGGAGGAGAGAGTCCACCTCTTTCCCGTGGGGCACTGGAGCGCCGCTATTGCCATTGCGCCAACCAGGCTGAGCGCCTCCTCTCAGTGCCTGCCATCTCCCGCTTGACGCTGTGCCGGTGCCTAGCGTCCAGAAACTGCTATTGCGCCTCCCTCTCCCTGCCAGGGTCACTATCACTCTCAGGAATGTGTACCGGGAGGGGGTCTCCCACCAGCTGCTCCTCTGAACAGCACGTGGGTTCCTCTCCCATGGTTTCTATCTCTTCCTCAGAATCAGAACTGCTTTGGGGCTCTCTGGGCTCCAACCCAACCCTGACACTCTCACATGAGGGAAGGTTACAACAGCTGCATGTTTCATAGTTTAACTATGAAAAAAGAGGGTAAGGAGATACGTGATAGAGGTGTACAAAATTATGCATGGTGTGGAAAATGTGGATAGGGAGACACTTTTCTCCCTCACATAATACTAGAACCCGGGGTCATCCCATGAAGCTGACTGGTGAGAGATTCAGGACAGATAAAAGGAAGTACTTTTTCACACAGCGCATAGTTAAACTATGGAATTAGCTACCACAAGATGTACTGATGGACACCAACTTGGATGGCTTTAAAAGGGGGTTAGACAAATTCCTGGAGGAGAAGTCTATCAATGGCTACTAGGATTGTGGGCTATGTGCTACCTCCAGTACCAGAGGCGGCATCCCTATGTACATCAATTGCTGGGGAACATGGGCAAGGGGGTGCTGATGCACTCATGTCCTGCTTGTGGCTTCCTGGTCAACAGCTGGTTGTCCGCTGTGTGAACAGAATGCTGGACTAGATGAGCACTTGGTCTGATCCAGCAGGGCTCTTCTTATGTTCTTATTTGTCAGCCACATGTGAATGGGCTTTCTTCTGTGTGAGGGAGTAACACAGAGTCATAGTTCTTGAGGGAGCGCATTCCACAGTTAGGGATTATAGTTCTCTCAAGAAATTATAGTTATAGAGGAAATTATAGTTCCCTCAAGAACTATAATTAGCCCCCACTCTCCTGGCTTTTGGAAAGGGTGTGAAGAGCATTTAATTAAGCATTTTAGCTTGTGTAGCTGTTTTAATGTTTTACTGTTGTTAACGTTCTTGTTTTTTATTGTGTTGAAGTTTTTTTAAAATTGTTGTACGTCACCTTGATATATAAATGTAAATAAATAAGTAAATAAATAGAACTCATCAACTCTTCTCCCTATGGATTTGAATAGCCATTGTCTACAGACATTGAAGCATATTTTCACAGGCACAAGGTCTAGAAACATGTGCTCTTCTGCACGTTTGGCACACTGTCTGACCTGGTTTGCACATAATGGTAACCCACAGTTTATTTAACCCATGGTTAACCCAGGGTTTGTTGCCCTACCCAGGGTTTTGTCTGGCAGGCATTCAAATAAACCATGGTTAATTTTCTCAATCCTTGGGTTGGTTGTTTCCCTCCTCCTTCATCCACTCCATCCCTGTATCCCAAATACCTTTGTGGCACTGTAATACTGGCATGCAGAGCAGCTGGTGTGCTTTTTTTAACCACTCTTGCCCGCTGCCTCTGTAGCCTGGCGAAACAACCCATGAACAACCCATGTTTCTGGGTTCACACATAACTACATAACTACAACTCATAGTTTAAACAACCCAGAGTTCACAACCCAACAACAAACCATGGGTTCCCTTTCTGGGTTGTTCGTGGTTAACCAACCATGATTTGTTAGGGCAGCTGGGTTTGTACATCACAACATCGTTAAATAAACCATTGGTTAGCATTATGTGCGAACCAGTCTTCCTCTTCCACCCCACCTCTCTTTAAATCAAAGCTGAGATTCCCAGGAAGAAGAATTCTGAGGCTAATATGAGATTCTTTGGACTATTTGTACTTCCACAGAATCACAGTATCCACAGAGCCTTGCCTATATGGCTCTCTTTGAGCAAAAGCCCAAGCAAGTAACTTTTAAGTACAACTTGGGAGACTGGCATTTGGTCACTATTTATTGACTGCTTTGGGGATGATAAATTACAGCACCTTGCTTCATCTAACCTTCCCCCTTTCTTTCTTTCTTTCTTTCTTTCTTTCCTTCCTTCTCTTCTCTTCTCTTCTCTTCTCTTCTCTTCTCTTCTCTTCTCCCCTCTTCTCTTCCTTCCTCATTTGTAAATTATATATTACTCAAAACGTATATATGTAGATCATATACTCCTTCCTACAGATATAACCAAGTAGACTTTTCATAAATGCTACTTCCAAAGGAAAATAGGACTGTGAATTATGGTCATATCTAGGGTTGCATCAGACCAAGTATTTCACTTAAATCAATCATAATATAGAAACATTAAAACACATTAACCATTATGTATAGTTACTTATTAATATCTTATTGAGACCTTTTCATATTAACAAAGAAGTGGAGACTGGCTTAATTGCTTGATGGCACCAGAAGGCTCCAACTGGGACTCCTGGCAACCGGAGACCAGTGGCTTACCTTCTGCATCACCATGGTAGAATGTCCATCAAAGGAATTCCAGGCTGAAGTGTGTTACCCAGAAGCGTCGCTTAGGCAGCATTATAAGCACATACTCAGCTCTTGGTCAGGTGTCCGGGGGTAGCTCCAGCTGGCTCTATGAAGCCTCAGCTTTGGTGCCTTCTTTTCAGTGTCAGTAATGTCTCCTAGTGAGAAAATCTTGCCAGATTGAACTCCTATTCTTCATCATCTTTCACATTAGCTGCTGCTTCTGGAACCTGACAGTTTTGTTTGCCTTGGCCTATGCCACTTGCCTCTGCCCACCTGCACATTAGGTGCCACTTAGGGAACATGGCCTGTTTTAGACCATACCACTTGCTTCTGGGCTCCACATGGCTAACAACCTGCTCTCCAGGCCTTGGGACATGATCCTATTGTCACTTGGGACACAGACACCCTGAGAACCCTGACGCTGCTTCAAGTAAAATTGTTTGTTGGTCAAAAATAACATCCTGGAAGCATCTGTTTCAGATTGGGTTAGGGCTGGATTTGATTAAATGTACTACTTTCATTCAATGAACTGCCTCTTTGAATTGCATAGACAGTAACAGACACACACCTTTCAGGTTTTAATAAGGTACCTGCATTTGGAACAAGGCCAAGCAACAAGCTCCTCGTACTGCTAAGGAAGAGAACATAGACATAGCAAAAGCCTCTTCTATTCAACATGTTTTTCAAGCTAGATCTTTTATATCTGTCACTCAAGACAACAGCTCTGGTGGCCATTATTGCATTTAGTTATTTAAGTAAAAATATATTACTATTTTGCATTTATACCTGTGACTTAAAACAGAATTGAGACAGCTGATCAGCTCACAAATTAACCCAATTCTGCAGACCACAGCTTCAGAAACATGGAAATGAAGCCAGTATTTTCCATAGAACTCCACTCCCACCCTACCTGATCACCTAACTGGGACCCCAAACCAACCTGCTAGACCAGACCTGTGGCATCCAAATTATGTTTTGAGAAGATCAGTAATATCAGAACTGTTTTTCTGAAAAAGGATTTGTCTGCCATTACCTAAGTTCCCCTGCAAGTTCCAGACATCAGGGGAGCACTGGAGATGCTTTAGTTGCACACTTAGTTTATGCATGGCACTGGTGAAGCCCAACAGACATGGCCACTGGTATGTACTGAGAATGAAGCCTAGAATGTGACCCAAAATCTTCTGAAGTGTGCAGGAGGCTCTATGTAAACCACTCAGTGTCGGAAGAGTTCCAACACCAAACAAAATGTGAAAAGCACTACACTAGACCATATCATAATTATGGGTCAAATGCAGAGGGTTTTCTTCAGCAGTCTCTGAGCATATCCACAGATAAAAAATGACTTTTTAAAAACTTCTCTAATGACAATACTTAACTATTAAGACTAAGCAAGGTAAGGCAGGGACAAGATACCTGAAGAGAGGAGAGGTTGTGAACTTTCAGGGAGAGAGTAGATCTTGGCCCTGACTCAGAGGCACCATCTTCCAAGAAGGAGAGGTTTAGCATTGCAGCCACTCAAGCCACTATGCTAAACATGGAACCTGCAGAGAGGCAGAGCTATATGGAAGCGTCTCCTTCTCTCTGTCCAATCCACAGATCTTCACACAGCAGCAGGTTGCGTGCACATGGCTGCATGCACCAGGATTCTGTGTGCTTGCCTGCTGAAAGAGGGGGATGGTTGCTAGTAAGTCAGGGAGATTCCGAAAGTTTAAGAGGAGATAAGAGTTCAAAATGTTTGAGGAAATCCTGCCTTAAATGCATGAAATAGTTTAAGAAAAACCAGGAAACTGAAAGGTTTCTGAAACTATCTACAAAGCCTCATGAAGCTAATTCTTTCATTTTATATTTCTGCTTCTCATTATATATGCAACAGAACTGGAAGCTGTTCAAGCACTATTGGGGCCACACGCTACTCAGAAAAAGGGAACTCTTGTATATTTGTCTCTCACCTCCTTCTCCTTGTTCAGCAGCACAAGTTGGCTGTCGGTCAGAATGGAGTATTTTGTCTCCCATGTTATAGTCTCCGAATCGGGCGCCTGGCCACAAGAAAGCCTGTGGGTTGGTGGTCCTTTCACATCTGGAAAAAAAAGAGCATGATTAAAACATTCAGTCACTTTGTTCATTGGACTCAAGAACCTCTTGTGGTGGAAGCCGCTAAGCTGCTTCTTGTATTGAAAAAGTGTATTTATCCGATTTACAGAGCAATGTTATGTATACTTACTCATGAGTAAGTCCCAATGAGTTCAATGGAGCTTACTCCTTTGTAAGTGTGGTTAGGATTGTAGCCCTACGATATTATGGTATGACTCACATAGTGAAGGGTTTGCAAAAAAAGAAAAAGCTAGCATTTTGAATGAATATCATGCACCAGTTATAAGTTTATTGTTGAAGCTAAAAGCCACACCTATGTTAGCAATGCAGTGCCCACAGCAGCATCCAAGCACTGCACATAAAATCCAGCAAAATACAGTTTTGTGATACAGCACGAGTTAAAAAACCAATAAGCAGATAAAGGATCCCAAAGAGACTTCTGACAGAAGACAACATTGCCAGGTATAAAACCTTTGTGAATATAATAGTTAATTCACTCCCCAACCCCAGATTGGCAATAGCTGCTCTTTTCTCAGTTTGAAATATACAGGTGCATGATGACAGATAACGTGATGTCTTCAACTAGTTCTTCCCCAGAGATACAATCTCTCTGCTCATATGGGAGATCATAAGGACATCAATCAAGAATCAGTGAAGGCATCAATTCAGTTCAGATGTAATGGGAAACCATGGCTTTCCTCTACAAGAACAAGCTGTCTCAGGCTTGCACACTTGTCCTCACCTTTTCTCCTCTTTCATACCCATGAGGAGAAGATTTCAGTTTCAAACTAACCACTGTTTCCTGTGATGTCCGAATTTAGGAAACTGCAGTTTGTTTAAATGATGATTTGAGAATTTAACATTGACAGTTTACAGTAACATTGACAATTTAACATGGACAGAATTTAACATTGCAATTCAGAATCTAAAACCAGGAAAAGAGAGGGAGAAGTATGCAAGCCGAAGGCCCATCATGGCTTGTGCTTGCAGTCAGAAACCAGAGTCTGAACCATTGCCTGAAGTGCCAAAGTGTGGTCCTTATCAAATTCATCATCACAAGTGTGTTGGGTCTGTAATATCCCATTTAAATGAGACACTGGGTAACATGTTTAACAGAATTAATGGCAGGCAGATTTAAATAGTAATAAAATTATTAATCATTAGCATTTGGTACAGCACTTCAGAGAGGTCCAAACTCTTCACATACCTGTTCAGTAATCCTTACCATAAAGTGGTAGGGTGGATTGGTATTACTGTCCTCCGCACTGCAGATGTGGGGCCTGAAACTGAGTGCAACTGCCTACAGCCATCTAATGAGTTCATGCCAAAGCAAGATTTATAGAATCATAGAATTGGAAGAAACATCAAAGGTCATCTAGACCAATCCCTGCTGATGCTGGAAGTCTGCAGCTACAGCATCCCTGATAGGCAGTCATCCACCCTCAACTTGAAAATGTCTAATTAAAGGCAGTCCACTACCTTCTGAGACAGTCTGTTCTACTGTTGAACAGCTTATACCATCAGGAAGTTCTTCTTGATGTTACATCAAAATCCCCTTTCTTCTCATTTGAACCCAGTGGTTTGAGTCTTACCTTCTGGAGCAACAGAGAACTTTGCTCTATCTTCTGTGCAAGAGCCCTTCAAATATTTGAAGATGGTCATCATATTGCCTCTTAATCATCTTCTCCAGACTAAATGTACCCAACTCCTTCAACTTTTCTTCATAGGACTTGGTGTCCAGGGGATCATTTGAACCAGGGACTTCGCTCACACTCTTAGTAACTACATTATACTAGTTTGAATGAATCCATATATTCTATGTCTACTACTATTCACTGGACCATATTTAAAAGCATCCCTCTCTAATTTCAAGTCCAAGCCTGAACTGACACAATTCTCACATAACCCTGCTTTTTTACTTGTACATGCATTTTTCTCATTCAGAAGTCTGTGAATAGAAGGCATATTGAAGATGAAGACTGCTCTCACGATTTACAAAGAGAACCCCTCCAACAGAACTATTGAAAAAATAGTTGGATCTCTCTCTCTCTCTCTCCCCGTCTCTCTCTCCCCGTCTCTCTCTCCGTCTCTCTCATGCGTGCGCTGTGTGCGTGTGTGTGTGTGTGTGTCTGAGAGAGAGAGAGAGAGAGAGAGAGAGTTATGGGGCCATATTGCAGAAGTCTTTGCCTGTTGTATTTCCTTTTAACTCCTGTATGGTGAGATCTGCAGCAGGCAGCACTGTTGCAGGACCACTCTATTGTGATCAGACACAATATCAAACATCACTTGGCTCTAAGTGAACAATTTGCAATCCTAGCTGTTTTGAATTGTTGTGAACCATCTTGAACTCTTTCAAGTGGCATGGTGGGTTATAATTAAAGACAACAACAAATAAATGGTGGACCACTGAGACTGGAGGAAGAACAAGGCTGAGACATGAATGTGATAGGCTAGTTTTGACTACCACTGAAATACAAAATGTGGAAATACCTTGGTTTTGTAAACATCTTTACAAAAGTATTCAGCAAGATCAGTGTTATACTTTGAAGGTGCTGAAATCCAAAATATTATATAAATGTTTCTTTCTCAATGTCTCTAGAATGGCTTTCTTTGACAAAAAGCAGCAAAGTGACATTTTAAAGTTAAACTTCACCACTAGGGGGTGATGAATCCACGATCATAGCAGCTCAAATGGACAGAAAAAGCTCAGAGATATAAAGACGTATGTATATGTGACCCTGAAAAGACCATTATGAAACATAAAGGCATGGAGAGCAAAGCCCTGCTTCTGTGTTGGCCTTCCCTTCCTGCTATACCTCCTCTTTCCAAGTGTTAGTGGCTAAACTTCTAGTTACCCCTCACTTTAAGTCCTTTTCACTGCCTTCCTATCATGCCCCACATCACTTTCAAGGATCCAGTCCTCACTGTTACAGTTCTAATCTTCTTGACTTACCTATCCTCAAACTCCATTTCCACAGCTTCCCTTGACCTCATCCCTGTCAGCTCTGTCATTGTCTTTCCCAGCCCCCAGCCCATTTCACACTTATGGGCTTTATCATGTTGCCTCTCTCCAAAGACCCAGTTCTTTAACATGAGTTTTCCAGACCCACCCTGGGCTCATGCTACTTGTCCCTCCATCAGCATTTGACATACCAATCCCTTTTCTTTGCTGGCAATCCTTGACCTCTCCCCCCATTGTGTGTGCCTAATCCTGTTTGGTGAGATCTGCAAGCCCTCTGGCAGATACCATATACAGGGCCCATACCACCACTGGCATTGTTGTTGTTGTTGTTCAGTCGTTCAGTCGTATCCGACTCTTCGTGACCCCATGGACCATAGCACGCCAGGCCTTCCTGTCCTGCGCTCTCTCCCAGAGTGTGCTCAAGTTCATATTCATTGCATTGGTGTCTTTACAGCATCGGATTTTCTTTTCACCACCAGACACATCCACAGCTGAGTGTCCTTTCGGCTTTGGCCCAACCACTTCAGTCTTTCTGGCGCTACTTGGAAATACCCTCTGCTCTTCCCCAGTAGTATATTGGACACCTTCCGACCTGAGGGGCTCATCTTCTGGCATCATCTCTTTTAGCCTTGTGATACGTTCCATGGGGTTTTCTGGGCAGGAATACTGGAGTGGGTTGCCATTTCCTTCTCCAGTGGACCACATTTTGTCAGAACTCTCTGCCATGACCTGTCCGTCTTGGGTGGCCCTGCACGGCATAGCTTATGGCTTCACTGAGTTACGCAAGCCCCTTCGCCACAACAAGGCAGTGATCCATGAAGGTGCCACTGGCATTAAGTACATGTTATTGTGTTATTGCTAATTAGCACTAGCAATGTGCTAATTTTATTTACCAGGCCCAGAGGGATGCTCCTGCATGCACTATGTCTACCAATGTTGTTCTTCTTGCCTGAGAACAACATGGCCTACACCTGCAACAAGTGCAAGTTGATCACACTGCTGGAAGAAAAAGTAAGAAGACTGGAGTGGCGACTATCGACCCTCCAAGGAATAAGAGAACACGAAGAGTTCTTGGACAGAACGGTGGAAATGCAGCAGCAAAGCAAAGAACAGAAGCTAGAAGAGCAACAGCAAGCTGAGGCAGAAGAGGAAACTGCTGAGGTGAGGAAAAACAAAGTAGAGGATACCCCTTGGAAAGGGTGGCAGTTAGGAGGAGAAGAACTAGAAGACACTCAGCATCAGTGGAGGCAGAGGAACTAGGGAACCGTTTCCAGGTACTTGAGGATGAGACTGGAGGACAGCCTGCAGAGGAAGAATTACAGGGGAACCTGCATGAGAGCGAGCAAGAGGCTGAAGGTCAGTCAAGCGGAGGCGATGAAACCAAGGCCTACACAACAAGAAGAGTAATAGTAGTGGGAGACTCCTTGCTGCATGGGATCAAAACCCAAGTATGTCGCAAAGACCCGTGGACTCGCCAGGTATGCTGTCTCCCGGGAGGACGGATTAGAGACGTGACTGAAGGGTTGCCTGCACTCATAAAGCCCACTGACAGGTATCCCTTTCTTCTCATCCATGTGGGAACAAATGATACCGCCAGGTGGAGCTATGAAGAAATCACATCAGACTTTGAAGCTTTGGGAAGGAAACTCAAGAACTTTGGGGCCCAGATAGTTTTCTCATCTACCCTTCCAGTAGTTAGAAGAGGGATAGAAAGGGAAAGAAAAATACTCCAGGTGAATGACTGGCTACGAAGGTGGTGCCGACGAGAGAGATTTGGATTCTGGGACCACGGGCTATACTTCCTGGAAGATGGGCTGTTGGCAAGGGATGGGTTGCACCTCACAAAGGCTGGGAAGAATGTGTTTGGCCACAGCATGAAGAACTTCATCAGGAGGGCTTTAAACTGAATGCTATGGCGAAGGGAGATGTAAAGTTGGGGGTAACAATGGACGAAGGCTCATGCACCGCAACGGAGAGCACAGCTCTAATAACGCCCAATAACACGAACATCTTCTCGAACATGTAGGAAGAAAGCCAGACCATGAGGCACATGGTCTTCGATGTCTATATACTAATGCTCAGAGTATGGGAAACAAACAGAACGAACTTGAACTCTTAATACAGGGGGGAAATTATGACTTGATAGGTGTAACTGAGACTTGGTGGGATGACTCTCATGACTGGAATACAGCAATTGAAGGATATAACTTGCTCAAAAAGAACAGGAGGAACAGAAAGAGAGGTGGGGTTGCACTATATGTGAAAAATACATATCTCTGCACAGAACTACAGGAGGATGAGCTTGGTAGCCCCATCGAGGGCATCTGGGTTAAAATAAATGGAGCAAAGAATAAAATGAACATGGTGGTCGGAGTCTACTACCGATCACCCAATCAAGGAGAAGACGAGGATGAAACTTTTGAAAAGCAAATAGCCAATGTTTCAAGGAAGCATGATGTAGTAGTAATGGGGGACTTCAATTTCCCCAATATTTGTTGGGGGACAAATTCTGCAAAACATGGCCCCTCCAGGAAATTCCTGACTTGTGTGGCGGATAACTTCCTCCTACAGAAAGTAGAGGTAGAAACTAGAGGATCGGCTATCCTTGACTTGATCCTAACCAACAGAGATGACTTAGAGGGTAAAGTAGCAGTTACAGCAGCTCTGGAGGAAAGTGACCATGTTATACTTGAGTTCATGGTTCTAAAGGAAGCAAAAGCTGAGTGTAGCCAAACCCATACCCTGGAGTTTAGGAAAGCTGATTTTAATAAACTCAGAACAATGATAAGTAAGGTCCCATTGCAAATGACTCTAACGAGAAAAGGAGTCCAAGATGGGTGGGAGCTTTTAAAAAAGGAAATTCTCAAGGCACAATTACAAACAATTCCAATAAGAAAAAAAGGAGGAAGACAACAGAAGACGCCAATGTGGCTTCACAAAAAGCTAAGATTTGACCTGAAAACAAAAAAGGACACATATAGGAAGTGGAAAGAAGGCCAAGCAACAAAGGAAGAGTACAGGCAGGTAGCACAGAATTGCAGGGATGGTGTCAGGAAGGTTAAAGCTGAGAACGAGCTGAGGTTAGCGAGGGATGCTAAAAGCAACAAAAAAGCTTTCTTCAGATACGTGCATAGTAAAAGACAGAGGAAAGAAATGGTTGTTCAGCTATTAAATAAGGATGGCAAAATGATAACAGATGACAAATAAAAGGCAGAAGTGCTCAATTCCTACTTTGGCTCAGTCTTCTCCCAAAAAAGGGTCTATGACCCCCCCCCCCCGCCGGCAAAGGCGAAGTGCAGGTTGAAGGGGCAGGATTGCAGCTTGAGATCGATAGGCATATGGTCAAGGAACACCTAATTACTTTGAATGAGTTCAAATCTCCAGGGCCAGATGAACTGTGCCCTAGAGTAATAAAGGAACTGGCAGAAAAACTCTCAGAACCAATGTCTATTCTCTTTGAGTAATCATGGAGGATGGGTGAAGTGCCAGATGACTGGAGGAGGGTTTTTGAAACTATTCAAAAAATAGTTTTTTGAACTATTTTTAAAAAAATAGTTTTTGAAATAGTTCAAAACTATTCTGAAGATAGTTGTTCCTATCTTCAAAAAGGGTAAAAAGGAGGAACCTGGGAACTACAGACCAGTCAGTCTGACATCAATCCCTGGGAAAATTCTGGAGCAGATGATAAAGCAATCCATCTGTAAGCACCTTGAAAACAATGCAGTGATTACTCGAAGCCAACATGGATTTGTCAAGAACAAATCCTGCCAGACAAATCTGATCTCATTTTTTGATCAGGTCACCTCCCTTGTGGACTGTGGGAATGCTGTGGACATAATATACCTCGACTTCAGCAAAGCTTTTGACAAAGTGCCTCATGATATCCTGATGAGCAAACTAGCTCAAAGTGGGCTTGATGAAACAACGATCCGTTGGATCCATAGCTGGCTACCGAACTGGACTCAAAGAGTGCTTAGCAATGGGATCTTCTCAAAATGGGGAGAGGTAATGAGCGGGGTACAGCAGGGCTCAGTCCTGGGCCCAGTGCTCTTCAACATTTGTATTAATGACTTGGAGGAGGAGGTGCAGGGAATGCTGATTGAATTTGCAGATGACACAAAATTGGGTGGGATAGCTAATACTTTGGAAGACAGAAACAAAATTCAAAGTGATCTTAATAGACAGAAGCGCTGGACAGAAAACAACAGAATGATATTGGATAGGGATAAATGCCAAGTTCCTCACCTAGGAAAAAGAAACCAAATGCACAGTTACAAGATGGGGGAAACGTGGCTCAACCACACTACAAGCAAGAAGGATCTTGGAATTGTGGTAGATCACAAACTGAATATGAGCCAACAATGTGATGTGGCTGTAAAAATGGCAAATGCTTTTTTGGGCTGCATGAATAGAAGCATAGCACCGAGAAGTACTAGTCCCCCTCTACTCAGCACTGGTTAGGCCTCATCTGGAATACTGTGTCCAGTTCTGGGCACCGCACTTTAAGAAGGATTCAGACAAACTGGAGAGGGTTCAGAGGAGGGCAACAAAGATGATCAGGGGACTGGAAAGAAAGCCCTATGAAGAGAGACTGAAAGAACTGGGCATGTTTAGCCTTGAGAAGAGAAGACTGAGGGGAGATAGGATAGCACTCTTCAAGTACTTGAAAGGCTGTCACAGAGGAAGGTCAGGATCTCTTCTCTATCATCCCAGAGTGCAGGACACGGAATAATGAGCTCAAATGACAGGAAGCCAGATTCCGGCTGAACATCAGGAAAAACTTCCTGACTATTAGAGCAATAGTAATTCAATAGTAATTCAAGGTAATTACTTGAATTACTTGAATAGTAATTCAAGGTAAGCTGGAGGTGGACAAACATGAGATGGCAAGACTGAACATCGACATCTTGGGAATCAGTGAACTAAAATGGACAGGCATGGGCGAATTTAATTCAGGTGACCATCATCTCTACTACTGTGGGCAAGAATCCCTTAGAAGAAATGGAGTGGCACTCATAGTCAACAAAAGGGTGGGAAAAGCAGTACTGGGGTACAATCTCAAAAACTATAGAATGATCTCAGTACGAATCCAAGGCAAACCATTCAACATCACAGTAATTCAAGTCTATGCCCCAACCACTGATGCCAAAGAAGCTGAGGTTGATCGGTTCTATGAAGACCTACAACACCTTCTAGAACTAACACCAAAAAAAATGTCCTTTTCATCATAGGGGATTGGAATGCCAAAGTAGGAAGTCAAGAAATCACCGGGATAACAGGCAGGCATGGCCTTGGTGTACAAAATGAAGCAGGACAAAAGCTAACAGAGTTTTGCCAAGAGAACATGCTGATCATAGCAAACACTCTTTTCCAACAGCACAAGAGGCGACTCTACACATGGACATCACCAGATGGTCAATATCGAAATCAGATTGATTATGTCCTTTGCAGCCAAAGATGGAGAAGCTCTATACAGTCAGTCAAAACAAGACCTGGAGCTGACTGTGGCTCAGATCATGAGCTTCTTCTTGCAAAATTTTGGCTTAAATTGAAGAACGTAGGGAAAACCACTAAACCATTCAGGTATGACCTCAATCATATCCCTTATGAATATACAGTGGAGGTGAGGAATAGATTTCAGGGATTAGACCTGATAGACAGAGTGCCTGAGGAACTATGGACGGAGGTCCGTAACATGGTTCAGGAGGCAGCAACTCAATCCAGCCCAAAGAAAAAGAAATGCAAGAAAGCCAAGTGGCTGTCTGAGGAGGCTTTACAAGTAGCTGACGAAAGAAGGGAAGCGAAAAGCAAGGGAGAAAGGGGAAGATATATCCAACTGAATGCAGAGTTCCAGAGAATAGCAAGGAGAGACAAGAAGGCCTTCTTAAATGAACAATGCAAAGAAATCGAGGAAAACAACAGAATGGGAAAGAATAGAGATCTCTTCAAGAAAATCGGAGATCTCAAGGGAACGTTTTGTGCAAAGACGGGCATGAAAAAGGACAAAGAAGGCAGGGACATAACAGAAGCAGATGAGATTAAGAAGAGGTGGAAAGAATACACAGAAGAACTATACAGGAAAGATCTGAATGTCCCTGATAGCCATGATAGTGCGGTCACTGAACTTGAGCCGGACATCCTCAAGAGTGAAGTCAAGTGGGCCTTAGGAAGCATTAGTAACAACAAAGCTAGTGGAGATGACAGTATTCCAGCTGAGCTATTTAAAATCCTAAAAGATGATGCTGTCAGAGTGCTGCACTCAATATGCCAACAAATTTGGAACACTCAACAGTGGCCGCAAGACTGGAAAAGGTCAGTTTACATTCCAACTCCAAAGAAGGACAACGCCAAAGAGTGTTCAAACTACCACAAAATTGCGCTCATTTCACATGCCAGCAAGGTGATGCTCAAAATCCTACCAGCTAGGCTTCAGCAGTATGTGAACCGAGAACTACCGGAAGTACAAGCTGGGTTTCGAAGAGGCAGAGGAACTAGAGATCAAATCGCCAACGTTCGCTGCATCATGGAGAAAGCAAGAGAATTCCAGAAAAACGTCTATTTCTGCTTCATTGACTACGCTAAAGCCTTTGATTGTATGCGTCACAACAAACTGTGGCAAATTCTTAAAGTGATGGGAATACCAGACCACCTTACCTGTCTCCTGAGAAACCTGTACGAGGGTCAAGAAGCAACAGTAAGAACCAGACATGGAACAACCGAGTGGTTCAAAATTGGGAAAGGAGTATGACAAGGCTGCATATTGTCACCCTGCTTATTTAACTTATATGCAGAGTACATCATGAGAAACGCCGGGTTGGATGAATCACAGGTCGGAATTAAGATTGCTGGGACAATTATCAACAACCTCCGATACGCAGATGATACCACCCTAATGGCAGAAAGCGAAGAGGATCTCAAGAGCCTGTTGTTGAGGGTGAAAGAGGAGAGTGCAAAAGCTGGTTTGAAACTCAACATTAAAAAAACGAAGATCATGGCATCTGGCCCCATCACTTCCTGTCGTATAGAAGGGGAAGAAATGGAAGCTGTGACAGATTTTACTTTCTTGGGCTCCAAGATCACCGCAGACGGTGACTGTAGCCATGAAATTAAAAGATGCTTGCTCCTTGGGAGGAAAGCTATGGCAAACCTAGACAGCATAGTAAGAAGCAGAGACATCACCTTGCCGACAAAGGTCCGTCTAATCAAAGCTATGGTTTTCCCAGTAGTCATATATGGCTGTGAGAGCTGGACTATAAGGAAGGCTGAGCGCCGAAGAACCGATGCTCTCGAACTGTGGTGCTGGAGAAGACTCTTATGAGTTCCCTGGACTGCTAGGAGGTCCAATCAGTCAATCTTAAAGGAAATCAACCCTGACTGCTCATTGGAAGGACAGATACTGAAGCTGAAGCTCAAATATTTTGGCCACCTAATGCAAAGAGAAAACTCTCTGGAAAAGACCCTGATGCTGGGAAAGACTGAAGGCAAAAGGAGAAGGTGACGGCAGAGGATGAGATGGCTAGATAGCATCACGGATGCAATGAATATGAACTTGAGCACGCTCCGGGAGAGAGTGCAGGACAGGAAGGCCTGGCGTGCTATGGTCCATGGGGTCACGAAGAGTCGGACACGACTGAACAACAACAACATTAGAGCAATACGACAATGGAACCAATTCCCTAGGGAGGTGGTGGGCTCTCCCACACTGGAGGCATTCAAGACGAGGCTGGACAGCCATCTGTCAGGGATGCTCTGACTTGTATTCCTGCATTGAGCAGGGGGTTGGACTCGATGGTCTTGTAGGCCCCTTCCAACCCTACTATTCTATGATTCTATGATTAATTCTCATTCCTCGTGATTATTTGCTTAACTTTTTGTTTGTTTGCTTGGCTTATGGTATTTTTGCCGTTCATCATTGGCTCATTCCTGTATCTAATGTAATTTCCTACTTCCTTTCTTTTCTACGTTTTATGACACAGGAACTGGGTTATTCCTTGGATATGTAGAGAGGTTTTACATATACTTCTCCCAAAGTGACTTTAAAAAACAAAAACAAACAAATTAGGCAGCAAATCTGTATACAAATTTTTAAAATGTTTATGCTATGGATTGTTATTCATTAAATGTCCTTAAATAGTGGCAATATATTAATATTTTGTTGTTTGGGACAATGACATTAGTAGGTTACTCCAATAGCCTTGGAAACATAACAACAATAATGACAAGCCCTACTTCCCCACACCCCTGCCAAAGACCCTTAGAGGAGGGCTAAAGCTTGTTCTGTTGTTGTACTTCTGAGACACTCGTAATACTCAGTCACAAGCAGGAGTTTTGACTTTCACACTGTAGTTAGTAGAAGTTTCTCTCTTTTCCAAAGAATGTACAAGTTTCCTGGATAACCTTTTGATCTATACTGGAATTATGATCCTGTCAATCTTTAAGAGACAATCTGCTTTAAGAGACAATCAAATAAATACAGCATATTAGGCTGCCTGTATGTGAATCTGCTTTAGTCAGCTGCAGCTATGAAGGATTTTAGGACTATACACACACACACACACACACACACACACAATTATATGACATTTAAAAAAAATCAGTGGGGGCTTGCTTTTTCTCTTTCTTTTAAATAATTTTCTCACAAAGAGAAAGAGTTGACTTAATAGTTATTAGGTTATATGGTTTTTATCTATTAAGATTTTATAATATTATTTTGCATATAAAATGCATGCAGTTTATTGTACTGGGTATTTTGTTGTATTTTGATATTTATTTTTACAGATAAGAATTTTTCCTTTAAAAAAGATAAAGGTATAGCTAAACATGTTGGTAATAAAGACCATGATATGCAGCTGTATTCTTTATGTGTCATACAGAAGCATTTCTCCTAGATCCTGTCTGACACAATTAAAATGAAACATTCAAAATCTGATCTGCAAGTATCCCCACAGGATTAAGGATCACGCAACTACTTTCCCTATAGTTTGAGCAATAGCTTCAGTTGCTAGATCTCTTCAACCTCCCCTGTTAAATTAAGAGCAGATTTATGATTTTAGAGTAGTGATAAATCTGCTCTTAATTTAACAGGCGAGGCTGAAGAGATCCAGAGACTGAAGCTACTGCTCAAGCTATAGGGAAAGTAGTTGTGTGATCTTTAATCCTGTGGGGATACTTGCATTCTAGATCATCTAATTCAATGTATCTGAATCCACATGGCTCTCTCTATTTTGGAGTCTGTGACTTGAATTAAACAAATATGTAAAGATCAAGGCCTTTTCTCTCCACTAGATGGCAACATAACCTCTCCCCTTCCCTTACAGAGAGATGCTGGCCTTACCTTTCTCTGAATATTTCAACCATGCTGATATGAAATGGGTATATTTACAACTTTTTCAACTCATAAATAGTGATGGGTGAATCAGCCTATATGAAATGTCTTTGTGAGAAATGAAGGGTGTCCAAAAAGCATGTAGTGCTGGCTCTTTTTCTTTTTATAGCAGATCTACTTCCATACAACTACTTCTGCCATGCTATTCCCATATCAGGTCTAGTGGAAGTTCTTTAGGTTTGACATGGTTTGTTTTTGTGTAAGTTTTTTTTAAAATAGAACAGCAGAGATTTTCATCTCATTTAGTTTAAGCTTACCTCAATTTAACCAAAGTTTCATTTCCAAAATATGTTTCCCTTAGTCTTGGCTTTTGAAATGAAGAAAGCTCAAAGCTTAACTTTCCTCTAAATCTATTAATGGATAGTATATCCATATACTAGGGCTGCGGTGGCTTAGTGGTTAAGACGCTGAACTGCAGACTGGAAGGTCGGCACAGCAGTTCGAGACCCGAGTGCTGTGTGATGGAGTGAGCTCCCGTCTTCAGTCCCAGCTTCTGCCAACCTAGCAGTTCGAAAGCAAGAAATTGCAAGTAAATAGGTACTGCCTCGGCGGGAAAGGTAACAGCGTTCCGTGCACCTCGGTGTTCAGTCATGCCAGCCACACGACCACGGAAGCGTCTTCGGACAGCACTGGCTCTTCGGCTTAGAAACGGGGATGAGCACCGCACCCTAGAGTCAGACACGACTGGTTGGGGACACCTTTACCTTTACCTTTTTATATCCATATATTCTGGATGAGGTATCACTCCCAATATATTCAGAAAGAGTGACGAGTGATCAAGACGATCGACAATTTTCAAAAGCGAATTGGAAGGAAAAGCTGTATCCTGTATTTGAATTCTAAAGATTGGTATAACAACCCACCAAGTGAGTTGCGAGCACTAGACTGTTCTATAATGGAATATTACAAGAGGTACCATTAAAAAGGCTTCAGAGTTATACATTGCTTTAAAGCACAGAGCTAGAGCTAAAGAATGAGACCAAAATATTAAGTACAGTTGCACGCTAACATATTAACTGCAGCTTTATTTACCAATGAAACTCCTGTAGATGAATGCGCCCCTACCACTGCCAGTTTTACACCCCCAGTGACAGGTTCATGGTTCAGTATCAGATACAACAAATAAATGCCTGTGAAAAAATCCAATAGGTTACTAGTGGGGAACATAATAGCAGGGGTGAATGGGCTGCGTACGCTAGCACACAGCCTATTTGTGATAAACCAGGATTCTCCAGAATCCTGGTTTATTGTTCTGTGCAAATGCAGCCTCTCTCCTGATCATCCCATGCAAAATCCTCCTTCTATAAGGAAGTACCATTAAACTTGACACTGCAGATGTCATCCAGAACAGAAAGCTTATTTACCAAATGGAGCATCCTCTTACTTCAAGACACAGTGGGTTAGTCATTTGCAGGATGAAGGAAGACTCCAAGGCAGATAGGGAATACATAAAAACATGAGATGCAAAAAAAGAACAATCTAATCAGGTAATTCACAAGCTCTTTTATGGCTCAATTAAATCAAATTTAAATCGAAACCATTTATGTGATCATCAGTTTGCTCAGAATCTGAGATAAATGTAGAACAAGTGTGGGGGATCTGTAGTCCTCCAGATGTTGTTGGACTCCAACTCCCATCAGCCCCACCCAGCATGGCTAATGGTCAGAAACAATGGGATTTATAGCCCAACATCAGAAGGGGCCACATGTTTGCTCCCCTGATATAATTAGTGCATCCTGTTAAATCTTCAGTTGCTTTGGTAATGTATGATTTGGATTTTAATCTCAACACTGAATTCGGAACTTTCAAACTGTGACGAGAACATGATTTATATGCATATAAATATCTATTAGGTCGAACTCAAACTAGGACATATGAAGACATAAAATCCATGACAAATAACCAGTTGCCTCTATGATTTGGGTTTTTACAAATTCAAACATGTATTAGAAAAACATTAAATTATGGGATGGCTACCAGTTAAGAAACCAAACCACATTTGAGGAAGTTGGAGTTTCAAAGAATACAAGGCATTTAGTTTCTAGAATGCATCTGAGATCAGCAGAGATTTCCACTGAAAAGTAAAACGTTAAGAACGACATGAATTAGCTGGGGGGCAAGATCTTGGAGGATGCATTAATTCTGCCATCTGGAACTATAAAGAGACTACATAGCAATAGTTTTCTGCTACAGTAATTTTAGAGAACTGCTTTAAGTTAATGACCAGCTGATATATCACATCAAAAATTACAGAAGATAATGGGTACAATATAATCTCTGCTGGAAGTGGTAGAAAGGCTGGGAGCTTTTTTTATATGTGATGGACTTCTTTAATAGCTGAGAAATTCTGGAATAAAAGCCATAAGATGATTGAAAGGATTTAGGTTAAAGCAATTATTAGATTCATTAATATTCTGTTAACTTTTCATATAATTATCCTGAAGTTACTTTCTACATGGAAATGAAGAAAACCTACATAAAATATTGGAGGGTACAAATATTGGATCTCTCTTTCTAAAACAGCTGAATGGTAAAATAAAATGTACAAATAACCATCATTTTTGTATCCCCCTCACTCTCCAAAGAGCTCAGTGCAGGGCATGTAGCCCCCTTTTTTAAATTCTCACAACTACCCTGTGAAGTTGATTAACAGCAGATTAGTGACCAGCCCAAGGTCACACAGTGAGCATTGTGAATGAGCAAGGATTTGAACCCAGGTCCTCCTTCCAAAGTCCAACACTCTAGCCACTACACCACACTGGCTCTCAATATTGATAGATTATATCAGGGTGAAATAAGATTTAACAACTTTAGTCAAAACTAGATTTCATTTTGTACAGTATTGGCAAAATAAGCCACATGAATCTATAACAAAAATGATCCATGAATTTAATTACTGTAACAAATTTATGGCTATAAATACAATTTTAACATATTGTGTACACATGTGTGTTTAATATTATGTTTGAATGTCAGACTGTTGAACGACTGCCTGGGGAGAGGGTGGGACCCTCATACATTTGCCCACTCAACTAAAACCTTTCTTAGGGAACAATCCTATGCATGTTTAGACAGAAAAAAGTCCTACAACTCCCAGCATTCCCCAGCCAGCATTGCTGGTTGGGAGATGCTTAGAGTTGTAGGACTTTCTTTCTGTTTCTGTTTAAACATGCATAGGATTGCACCCTTAATTGCCATGTTCCCATGCACATTCCTCCCTTTGGTTGACATTTCGAATTAGTTCCAATTGATTATTCAGGTTGAGAAGTTTATTATTTGCTCCTGTTTTTTAAAGCACAAAGCTAAGGAAAGAGGGGTGGTTATTTTAAGTACCAAGGGTTGAACCTCTCCTGCTCTGGAGCTTCAAATATGCAACAACAATCTAAAGCTATTGAAGACAAGGGAATAGCTTGGAGCTTTGAGGAAGGCCAGGAACCTCGATTGTGTGAAACAACACACCTAGCTGTGAGTCTCCTCAGACCCCTATTTTCTAAGCAATATGCAAAGGCTGTTCGATTTCAGAGTCTCCCACCCCTGGACCAGGTCATGACTGCTGGAAATACATTTGTTTATATAAATATGAAAGTAGAATGCTGTGATGATTCTGTAACAGCTACATACCTGAATCTGAGCTGTATTACAGAGATAACTATTTTACTCAAAGAGTCCCAGAACCTTGGCATAACTCTGCCTTCCAGGTTGGGGAAGGCTGTCAAACTTTTAAAACCACATCTGACAGATGTTGTTTCATGCCACTTTTATAGCCAAGATTTTGAAAAGATAGAAAAATTCAGTTACCAGCTTGGCAAGGCATTCTTGCTTTATCCAAAATTGCACTAATTCACTGCTGAAACTCTTAATGGCAGTTCAAATCTGGGCAATTAGAATACTGCTGAGTCCTGTAAGCTTCTTACCATACGCACAGCCAACTACTAAACTCACTGAGTAACTGATCTCCATTTCTCATCAAGCTCCCTCAGAGTTTCTGTTCTTGTAAAAATTCACAGGCAGGTAGAAACAAAATACAGAAGACAGAAGTGCCCGAGTCCAAGGACATAATCAAAAGTACACTTCTCAGCAAAACAAGAACTTGCTGGTGTAAACACAAAATACTGATTTACCTTACAGGGTTGTTGTAAAGATTACTGAGAATATGCTTTGAAACTCAGCATATTAACACTATGTATAACTACTACTACATAGAGTGCATATATGCATTCCTAGCCCAACAAGATATGGCAATGGCCATTAGCCTACATGGCCTTTTAAAAAGGATTAGACAAATGTATGATTGAAAGGCCTATCAATGGCAAGTTGTCATTACAGCTAAATGCAGCCTCCATGTAGTAAGACAGAATACCAGATGCAGGAGACAAGCAGTGGATGGAAGTTCCGTTGTGGGCTTCCCAGAGGCATCCTGGCTGCGGTTAGAAACAGGATGCGTCTAAATAGATCTCCAGTGGGTTTGGTCAAGCAAGTGTTCTTTAGCACCATTTTGCCACCCAAATGTGCACACAAGAGTTTTGGCATACAATGCCTAGATCTAGACATACCCTCAAAACAGATTGCCATGCAGCTTCCCACAAATGATTTTACCACGTCACCAGTGATGACCATAGCTTTTAATCCAGTGAGTGCCCCGATACAAAGCAAGAAACAGGCAGAAATGACCCTTCTGACCTTGTGCTGGACTTTGGAAGCATTCAGAAACAGGAGAGGTCTTACTGCATCCAAGTGTCTCCAAAGCTCAGTGTGACAGCAGGGATGAGTCCCTGCTTTTCTTCTAAACCTGCAATTCAGAAGACAGGCGGTGACACACCCCTGCAGTCATGCAGGGCTTCTTGCTGCTTTCAAGTGCTTCCAAAGATCAATGCAATAGCTGAAACAAGACCCGCTCCCATCCTCTGAGTCAGAGGAGGAGCAGGGTCAGTGGTGATCATAAATATTGACTGGCTACCAAGCCTAGTCAAAATTTGTGAACTCCTGTGGAGATGTAAATTATTTCATGACCTTCAAATAATCTGCAATTATCCAAGATCCTCAAAATGTCTTTTCCTGGAGTGCCAAATGGAGCACACACACGCATACGCGCACACACCTTGGGCCAATTCACACTGAGGCGGAATTAAGTTACCATGTACAGTGTTGATTTCCTGAAAATTAAGAAGCACAATTTCCATGCAGTGTTATACCCTTCTGGTGTGTTATAGGACATGGTAACTCATTGGTAACCTTACCTACTCAGGGCCTTTTCTAAGGAATACACAAATACTGAAGAGAAAAAAGTCACCTCAAATAGATGAATCCAGCTCAGAAATGACCACATGAATTAGCCCTTACTTAGCTATCATTCTGCAAAGATGTTGCTCTTCTCTCATCTGTTAAATGCCCTCCTCTGTTAACTTGTGAAATACGTATTACAGAATAGATTCTCAAAGCAGGGATGATTATTAAACTCACAAAAAGCTTAAAAGATTATGTGGCCCAATTTCTCAGAAGCCAAGCTCAAAGGAGCTCACTGAGCATCACTTCTGGCTAGGGAAGAAGCTTTCATCCGGGGCTTAAAGGACAGGTGTAATATGCCTCCCTTGGGGGGAAAGTTCAGGGCAGCTGTTTTCTCCACACACCTTTTCTTTTTAGTTGTGGAGCTTCTCTCCTTACCTAATCCAATTTCTCTGGCCTTCTGTTTGGGCTGGAATACAAGTCCAGCTTCTAAATTTTTATAATAGAATGTTAATTTTGCTCTCTTCACATTTGGTTTGTTAAGTTGATGTATCTCCCTTAAATTCTCAAAGGAGAGTAACTGTATTACAGATACTTACTAGAGGTCATGATTGTTAACTAAGATCCAGTCATTGTCCAAATCTCAGTTAAGACATTGCATATTTGGAAAATACTTTTTGACTGGCATGTTAATTACTCATTCTACTAGATTTTCTATATTGTATCCATGTATCAAGTTAGATAAACAGGAAGTCACTTATTTGGAACTTATAACTTTAGCTTCACATACGAATGCTTTTACAGAATGTTATAACCTCTGCTTCCTTAGAAGGCCATTATAAGGAATTACCATTGGAACAGTGTCCTTATGTGTTTGGTAAAACTGTCACTGAGGATATTGTCCATTATGTTACCTCTTTATAGTTAAGAGTGTCTTCTATAAAAAAGATCCACATGAAAAAATATTTGACAGGAAGAATTTTGTTACACCTAGTGAATTTGTATGTTTGTGTTGTTTGGTAATGGAAAACATGTTACCTTGTGCATCTCCGTATTTATGCTAGTGGCCAAGAAAATGAGAGCTAAATTTGTGGCTTAACTCTAGATGTTCCTTCTTTTTTTGTTATGGCTTATAGCTAAACAATAAAATCACTACTATACACTACTTCGATTTCCCTCTTTTAGCCACACAAAAGTCTCATTGCAGTGGTCTTGCTCTGCACATTAGCATCCTCACCCACAACCAATAGACTTGGAAGGAGACAGATAAGATTGACCCGTGGATTTGTTACTCAGTTGGGATGATAAAGAACAGAAGAAAGCATACAGTTATTTGTGTAACAAAGTTCCAGTTGGGCGTATAAAATTAAAGATAGGAACCGAACACTGCTTATGGAATTTCATCCCTAGGAACTCCCACTGGGTTTAGTCTCCCTTCACGTTTAGGAAGTTTCTTAAGAAGTTTCAGATCCAACAGAGCAAAAAGAAAGAGTAGGAGATAAATAGTATCTACACAAATATTTATACAAGACTGGACAGAGTACTGGACCTCAACTAGGAAGACTTGGGTTCAAATTCCTGCTCAGCTGTAAAACTCGCCGTGTGACCTGGGACTATCTCTTAGCCTAACCTACCCCAGAGAGGACTGATGGGATATAAAGTGTGAACAATAAAAATCCATAGGTTTAGATGGTGATCATCTATATCAAGCCCTACTTCAACCTCTTGGGTCAATTATTTACTAGAGAAAATAATTCTTAGGCTGTGCAAGCTCTCAGTAATACAGGATAGTATAACCACCTCTTCCTTTCTGCCACAAGACCAGAAGGGCCCAGGCAGTCATCACATTCAACCCTTAACCCAAGGTGGGATTTTTTTTCACACAGCAGCATCCCATACAACAACTGTATATCTCAACCTCACTTGGTTGTTGTGAGGATAAATGGGATGGATGGGGAGAACATGAATGCTACCCTGAGCTCCCTAGTCAAGAGACTAATAATAAATAAATAAATAAATAAATAAAGCCACAGAGATCACAGAGCAGAAAACAGAAATGGGCAAGATACACCACATGAAGGTGTTTGTGACACTGCTCCAAATGATTTCAGCAAGTAAAGGCCGCTTCTATTCCTATGTGGAAGGATCTTCTATAGGAGAAAAAAGTGTAAATTGCCTTGTGGGAAAGACAAACACGCTCCTATTTTGCATGTGACTTCACCTGTTTGGGTGCTCCAACACAAAGATATCTGGCCTATTTGCAAATCATTAGAATCCAACAGACCCACACTCACATGGTCTGTTAAGCCACCAAAGACAATAAGCAAGTCTCCTCATCCCCTACCTCTCCCTCTTAGATTATGAGAGTTAAGCATCTGATGAAAGCTCCTACCAAACCACCTTCCCTTTCTATTTATACTTAAGCTAAAAAAATATGCCGTCAGTATTCACCAATTAGGGGTCTTACACCAAAGAACTTTATATTTTGGACATCTCCTCTATGCCTAACTATCCTGTCCCCGTCCCCCCCCCCCACACACATACACACGCGTTGCTCAGTGCAGACACAATGCTGCCAGTCTGTTCACTATGGTTAAGAGATCAAGAGCGAGCTGCATATATCCTCCCTCTAATCACTTCAGAGCACCTTCCCACCTCCTTTTCCTTCACTGTGTTAACCACTGTTTCACATTACATGTGCATTGATGTAACCCCAGTTAACACCAACCAGGTTCCCTCACAGCCATGGTTTGACTTTAAAATGGTTTCAGTCTTCTGGCTTAGCATCCTTGCCCATTAATGCAAAACCTGTCAATGGTGGGAAGAAAAGACAAGGGGCAAAATCACTCAGGGGAAATGAGAGGAATGAATTGCATGAACCAATTCCTTAGAAATCAGTAGTATTGCATCTACTCCAGGCCTCGATGTATATCATATTTTAAGACGATCCAACCTAATCAAAGTATACTTCCGATAAAACATCAAAACCTCCATCTTCCTATTAGGTAGGGTGCCTTAAGACTACACACATGCACACACACACTTAGTATATCTGCATGTACTGGAGTTAATGTGACTCGACTGATGAATGTACATAAACATTGGGAACTGTGCACTTTCATATGAAAACATGAAGACTGTGCACAAATTGACAGCATTAACAGGGGATTTTGTACATTGCTCAGTTGATACAGATAATTACCAATGAACATCAGGTAATGTAAACTGAGAAACCAAAGGAGGGAAGGAACCAATATAATGTTGTAAAGATTTGTTTGATTTTTATTGTATTGTATAGTTGCTTCTATAATATTATACTGTATAATTCTTTTAACAGTACTATTTTATATAAAATGTTCATTGTTCTTATTTGCAGTGCCTTTCAAGAAGTGAACTTGGATATGCGGTGGACCAATAAAACCATTTTTGTGTACAATCTCATTTTGTGAGATTTTATCTCCCTCCAGGCGGATAATGTGAATGACTGAACATAGACATTTTGTGCATTATCTGGGTAATGTACATTGCCTCCACGTTTATTTCATACACAGCACAGGCAACATGTATAGTCTCCAAGTGGAGAATACATACATTGACAGGCAAATGTGTCCACTATGCAAATGACATTGTCCTGGTTGATTACATGAGCTGCATTCTGAGCAACATGAAAACCTCACTAGCAGTGAAATTAGATATACTAGATTAGATCTAAGCTCATGTTTATATTTTAAAACTTAACATACAATGGGTGATTTTGGAAATTCAACTTAAGTCTTTTTGACTGAGGAAATAGAATCATAGAATAGTAGGGTTGGAACGGGCCTACAAGGTCACATTTGAAGTCACATTTTGAAACAATCAGATCCTTACTAGAAAATATTCAACTGGAAAAAAAAGATAAGAACTAAATACATTTCAAATAAGAAAATTCAAATGGGTAATCTGTCTATAAATTTCCTAAATAGTTTTTTTTTTTTTTTTAAGGATTTCTAGGAGGCATGTATTTCAGGGGCAGGAGTCCTCCTAAGGCAGTGTACACAAAAAAATCATATAATAAAATTCATATAATAAAAAAACTGATGTGGTAATAAAAACAGCAAATGTTCCAAGAAACAAGAAACACTAGCATAAGACAGAACCTACAACACAGTTGTAGCTACAATCCAGTCTAATAAAACATAATCATGGGAAGGTCAGAGTAAACAAGTAAGTATTCAGGGCCTTCTTAAAACTCTGCAATGATGGGGCCTGGTGGATCCCTTATGGCAACTTATTCCAGAGGTGTGGGGCTACTGTAGAAAAGGCCCTCTCTTGTGTAGTCGACCACCTAACTGCCCTCACAGGTGGTCAAGTGAGAAGGACCTCTGTTGTAGATCTTAAAGTACAGGCAGGCTGATACAGGTGAAGACGGTCCTTCAAGTAATTTGGTCCCAAATGGTTTAAGACTTTAAAGGTCAAAACCAGCACTTTAAATTGGGCTCAGAAACACACTGGTAACCAGTATAGCTGGCACAGTATAGGCATTATATGATCTGATTGCCTCGCCCCCATCAGCACTTGTGCGGCTGCATTCTGCACCAGGTGAAGTGTCTGGACTGCCTTCAAAGGCAGCCCCATGTACAGTGCATTACAGTAGTACAGCCTGGATGTCACTAGTACATGGATAACTGAGACATGGTCCATCCTCTTCAGCTGCCATACCAGCCTAAGCTGATAAAACACACTCCAGGACACTGCAGCAAAACCTTGGCTTTCCCAGTTAGTGCAGAGTCCAGGGGGACTTTTAGGGGGAGTGCAATCCCATCTAAGACCAAAGTAGTTGGTTTCCAACCCACAGTACCTCCATCTTGTCTAGATTAAGTCTCAGCTTGTTCACCCTCATCCACCCAAAAACAGCCTCCAGACACTGGTTCAAGAGTTCCACAGCTTCCCTGGGATACATAGATGGAAACGAGAGGTAAAGCTGAGTACCATCCGCACACTTATGACACTTCAGCCTAAACCCCTGGATGACTTCCCCAGCGGTTTCATGTAGATACTAAAAAACATGGGGAAAAGATGGAACCTTATGACACCCCAAAGGCTAATAGCAATGGGGTGGAGCAGAATTCCCCCAGCACTACCTTCTGAGAATGCTCCTTCAGGAAGGACTGGAACCATATTAACACTGTGCCTCCTAAGCCTAACCCAGATAAATGATAGAACTGAAAGCCCCTGCAAGGTCCAGAAGAAACAACAGCATTGCACTCCCCACACCCATTCCCCAGCTAAGTCATCAACTAGAGTGACCAAGGCTGTTTCAGTCCCATAACCAGATCTCAAACCTAATTGGAATAGATCTAAAGAATCAGCATCATCTAACACACTTGGAGTTGTGAGGCTACCACCTTCCCCAGCACCTTGTCCAAGAGTGGCAAATTTGACACAGGGCAGTAGTTATCTGAAATAGCTTCGGCATGAATATTAAAGTCCCCCAAGACCACAAGCCTTGGGCTCCTCAATACTACATTAGAGACCACCTCAGTCAGCTCAGGCAGGGAGACTGTTAGGCAGTGGGCTGGGCTGTAGACCAACCGAATCCCAGTCCTGTCTCAAGTCTCCAATACCAGATACAGACATTCAGAAATGCCTGACTGTTGGATGGGACATCTGACCAGGAAGATGCAATTCCTATAGACTAAGGCTACCCCCCCCCACCGCCCTGCCCCTCTAGTTGAGCTTGGTGCTGCACAAGACACCCTGGTGGACACATTTGGGAAGACTGACTCCTCCCCATTCATCCAGCCAGATTTCAGTGACACAGGTCAGCATGTTCTTCAGAGATGATACAAGTTTTTCCACTAGCCAACTTGGCATTCATCAACATCACTTTCAGGCCAGAAGGGGCTACAGGCAAGCCACCAAAATTACTGAAGTTGTGGGGTGGACCAGAAGGAGCTAGAGCACACAGATGCCTCAGTCATCTTCCCCTCAACTGATGTCATTGCCTTCCACTGCTTTAATATCCTCTGCCCTGCACTACATCTATAGCAGCCCCAAAGTCCTCCACTGCTAGACACATTACAAACCTCATTACAAACCCACCAGAAACGCAAACCCATCCAACTGAGCTAATACCAGTACTGACCAGCAGTTTCACACCAACTAAATATTACAGAATGGGGGGAGGAGGAAGAAGAGAAGCTCCCTTGTACCAGAAGCTCCCTTTCAAAAGAGTCTGGCCCTTGCCTTTGGTCTTTCCCAAAGGGATAATGCCTTTTGGTGGTGAGATGCTGGAAGCAGCACACCACCAGGGGCAGCCTGCAGATAAGCCCCGCCTCCTGGGAGTTTGCCATTTTGTTCTTCTGTCTCTTATTACAAAGACAAAGCAGAAGTGTGCGTGCGCACACACATACACACACGCATACTCCACAGGAACGCTTCAATGAATTTAGTTCCCACAGCAACCATAATTTAATAATGCAAATATTAATCTCATAATGCATTAAGATATATTTACTTAATGCAGGCACAAAAACATCTTTATTATGGCTCTTGCACTTCTTGGCTAGTACAAGTAAATTCAGAGCTGTTCATATTTGCTGTGATTTGGATCAGCTGAACTGGGATCACCAAAGAAGTCTCTGAAAACTCATTTCATAGAACTGCATGGCAAGAAAACATCTGTTCTTCTTGTGGCCAATTTAAGGAAAATATTTCAGAACAGCTGTTCCCCAAAACCCTACAAATAATAAGAACTGTTGAAGTGAATGAGGCTGAGTAAGAACAAAGAAAACTGCACTTGCTTTTATTATTAATGTTAGTGTCTAAATACCACCACAGTGCTGGTTTACCCAACTGGTTCCGTTCATGGCATTTGGACCAGTAACATACTGGGATCGCATTACTGAAATCACTTTGGTCTTTTGGCCTCCCACACTTCCCAGTGTATGACAAACTTCAGAGTTCCTCTTTCCACACAGGGCCAGGTATCTCCTCCATTCATCATAGATACATCCCGATAGACTCGGTTACCTCTGTTGGCCCTTGAAGCCCAGATAGAACCACTAAGAGGCACAGAGTGCCATTTTTCTGTCACCCTGCTTCACTGTGTTTTGCCCAGACTCTCCACAGTCTGGCCACCTAGGTTCTCGCCTTGCCAAGTCAGAGACCCACTGCAACCTTTTTTAAACAGACATATCTTTCCCACTGAGACCCAAGGAATTTCTACGAGTCCCAACATTCAGCTTCAGGAACGGGTTACTCAGTCCCAAGGAAAGGTACCTGTCACAGCTCTATCCTACTTTCAGGAGGACCTTCATCTACAAAGTGTAGCCTCCTAGTCTATACCCTACTATATGTTGTGTGAGTGTACTGCAATTCAGTCTAATTTAAACCATATTTTGTTTGGAGCCCAGGCATTCCCCTAGAGAACTAATGGGGGAGGGGTGCAGCCCAGCCTTGTGATTCAGGTTCCCATCGTGCTCCTTTATTATTCAAGCCACTTGATCCCAGGACAAGCTCTCAGGAGCTTGCCCTAACAACAAGGCATCTTTCTGGCTTTAAGTGCCCAGCCTTTTTCTGGCTGATCACAGATCGTAACAAGACAGGAGTGGTGAGTGTTCAAAGCACTGGAAACTGGAGTGTGTGTGTGTGTGTATTAGTTGTAGGTAACCCTGTCCTATCATCCTCTTTTGATATTGCAACTGTGCACCAGGACTAGCCTGACTGTACCATCTGCTATTGGGGCAAGACTCTGTGAAATCCTTTCTCCTCCCCATTCTTGCAAGCTTACTCCAAACCTTTATTTTCCTCTCCCAATAGTGTTAGGGCTCCCTATTTATCTAGTCTCCCTTTCTCACCATCTCTGTACCTAGAAGCCCAGTCCAGATCAGCCTGAATGTTATATACATGTCATAGCCCAGAGATGGAGAGAAAGCAGACCTCCAGATGTTTTGGACTTCAACTCCGAGAAGTCCCTGGCAGCATGGCAAACGGTCAGGAATGTTGAAGTCCAAAATATCTGAAGATCTACTTTCTGCCCACCCCTGTCCTAGTCCATGTACCACAGCCCTTGGTTTAGGCGTCAAGAGAGCTCTTAAGCTAATCTCCCCAATATTCGCTCTTGATTGTACCTAGTGATTTTCTCGTAATGTTTTCTGCCAACATTGTGGGATTTTTGTAACAAATGCTCTACCAGGTAATTGCTCCAATTAATGAGTGTACATTTAAAATTCTTGTGTGCTTAATAAATTTCTCCATTTTGAAGAAACCAATGTTTGTTTATCATTAGGTCCCTGTCTTGCCAGAAGCCCTATTGCCAAAATTAAAAGGTCCCGTAATGAATGTGTATCTTGAGAACATGCACAAGCTTGTACTCATGTCTAGAGGAGCACATTTTTCCCCAGCATGCCAATGCACTGGATTTAAAAGGGATTAGGGGTGAGATGACACAACTCACTTTTTCAGAGCATGGAAGTTTTCCTTTAAATTTGGGAGATGATCCCATGTTCTCCTGCTAAGTTATAAGCAGGTTCAGAGAGGCAGAAACTCTCCTTTGAGAGGAAGACCATCTCAGTGGGCCTTGCACACCAAGCCAGGAGTTTGTGTGTGTAATGATCATTTCTTTTGCTTCTCCTAGACAATCTAGCTCCAGACAAATTGTTTTCCAGATTAAGTAAACAGAGGTGCAAATTCATAGTTTTCTCCTGAATTCTTCTCATTTGATGACAAATGTCAACATGGGGGAAGGGAGCACACACGAGAGTCTTGAGTCTTTAAAGAGATGAGCAAAAGCAATTCAAGTTATCTTCAACTAAATATATAATTAACTTAAAAGAAAGACTGAAGCAGCAACATGAAGCTATTTGGGAATGCAGATTCCAGAGGGGGCCACGATCTCTACCTCTGGGTCCTAGTAAAAATACATAGGAGGTGACTGTCACTTGTTTTCAGTTTTGAGGTACAAAAAAAAGTCTTTGGACATAATTACCAAGAAGTCAATGTCTACAAACATCTGGTTTAAACTACAATCAACATGCATTGATTTCTAACTTAAACAGCTTGAGTTCACACCTGTCATTTTTCAGCTTGCAGCCTTTCGACATATTGCACTGCAAATAGACTGTAACGCCCCCTCAAGTCATAAAATTGGCCCAACTTGGCTAACATCACACTGTGGCTGGAGTCAGATAATGCTTGAAAACCATATCGATATAGACAGAATAACACAATTTACCTTTTCCCCCAGAAGCAAAGAATTCTAAATATAATTCTAACAAAGGGAATGCTAATGTGGGTTGATTTGGTGCAATTTCTCAATGCACCTCTTAGTATTTTAAGTATCAATAATTGCCAGTTATTTCACTGCTGTTTTTTCCAGTGAAAGCGTTAAGTGCTTTTTCCTATTATTAATACTAGAACCCATGCCTGCCCTCCCTCCCAGCCCATCATTATCTAGTACTAAAATGGATTTGGGAAAGCAGTTGAGTCTGCCATGGCAAAACATCCTAAACCAGCTGGACGCTAGAAGGACTCACTGAAACATAATTTTAAAAAGTACTTCATCCTTTGCAATTCTCAACATGGTGCATACACAGCCACACTTACCCTTAAGCTACAGTGAAGTGTTAAAATTAGTTTTAAATCGTTTTAACAAATGTTCACATTTACTTCTCTAACTAAAGTAAGTAAAGCCCATAACGGAGAAACAAACAGGGATGCTTTGACCTGGATTCCTGCACTGAGCAGGGGATTGGACTTGATGGTCTTATAGGCCCCTTCCAAACTTACTATTGTATGATTCTATGAATTGGACTCCAGCACAGGGATGGATAAATTTGCAAAAACTGAGCAGAGAAAATTGCTCCAGTTACCATCAGATGGAAAAATACCAGTTTACACAACAACATTTTACATCTTTCTGAGTTAAAAATGCAGTCCTGGGTGCACAGTAGGTTCAAAACATTTAGGTCTCTCTAAACAGCTTAAAGTTCATACTGATGTCATTGCCTCTTTTGACTATGGATGCACAAAATCAATAATAATGTAACTGTACAATGATATCAGGAATTGATTCCGAAAATTCTACAGTGGCAATATATATAGGTGGTGACAAGCTGACAGCACTGCTGCCAGATTGCTATAAAAATAGTATGTTGGCTTTATAAAAATCTCTAAATAGAACTCCAGGAACGCAAGATTGCCACAGCAACACTCAGCACAGCTAAGGTCAAACCAGACAGCAGACACTGATTAAATGGCCTAGCTGACTTTAACATCAGCTGAAGTATGTGCGATTTTGTTTTTCCTTTGTCCCGAGGAAGCAGGAGGAGGACAACATTCTCCAGGAAATGCCATCATCACATTACTGATAGAGACAGTTGCCTTGTTGCAGCCAAGAACAATCAGTAGATGATACAACCTCATTTGGCTTCCAATTTCCTGTTATCCTGGCAGAATTAAAGGACCAATGCTATTGAAGGCAAGTAGAAAACATTACCTGGAACTTAAAATAGAGCAAAGTAAAACAACAACAACGAAGTGCCTACATTCTGGAACTTTTTCCATCTTTTATCGACCTTCTTAAAAGAGCTAAAAAAAGAGAAAAAAGTGTAAAGTTCCAAAGAGCAGACAGACAAGAAAACCCTGCTTGTCTCTTTCTCCATTTCTATTGACATGACTACTTTAGCTTCATACAGGAGCTTGAGGTTTTAGCATTTGTTTACTGAAACAAGCTCTTTCCTGATTCGAAGCACTCACAAATAACTTCAAAATGTTGTTTCCCTTTAGGAACTAGGGGACTGATGTGAAAACTAGCAGCAGTCAGTACCTCCCTTATTAATTAATTAAATTTCTTAATCGCCCATCTGGCCGGTCACCCAGCCACTCTGGGCAATGTACAATAATACAACAGTTCAAAACAATATAATTCCATATTAAAACATCGATTTCTAAAAATACCCTAACCCACCCCAAATGCCTGCCTGAACAACCACGTTTTTAATGCGTGACGGAAGCTCATTAAAGAGGGGGCATGGCCGAGTTCCCTAGGGAGGGAGTCCCACAGAGTTTAGTTCAAATTGCCTTTAAACTATGCACATTCTATCTCCACTTTGGCTCAGCCCTCATTGAGGAAGTAAATCTGTGTCTGGACTGAACCATTTCAGACTGCAGGTAGGACTAACAAGATAGAATGCTCCTGTATCATGTGGGGGGAAACTCACCAGGAATGTCTCTTGCACAACTATCACTCATATCTACAGCTAGGTGTATTGCCCCTGCATAGAATCACAGAATCATAGAATAGGAGGGTTGGAAAGGGCCTACAAGACCATTGAGTCCAACTCCCTGCTCAATGCAGGAATCCAAGTCAGAGCATCCCTGACAGATGGCTGTCCAGCCTCGTCTTGAACGCCACCAGTGTGGGAGATACCACCACCTCCCTAGGTAATTGGTTCCATTGTCGTATTGCTCTAACAGTCAGGACATTTCTCCTGATGTTCAGCCGGATTCTGGCTTCCTGTCACTTGAGTCCATTATTCTGTGTCCTGCACTCTGGGATGATTGAGAAGAGATCCTGGCCTTCCTCTCTGTGACAACCTTTCAAGTACTTGAAGAGTGCTATCCTATCTCCCCTCAGTCTTCTCCTCTCAAGGCTAAACATGCCCAGTTCTTTCAGTCTCTCCTCATAGGGCTTTGTTTCCAGTCCCCTGATCATCTTTGTTGCCCTCCTCTGAACCCTCTCCAGCTTGTCTGCATCCTTCTTAAAGTGTGGTGCCCAGAACTGGACACAATACTCCAGATGAGGCCTAACCAGTGCTGAGTAGAGGGGAACTAGTACTTCCCGGGATTTGGAAGCTATGCTTCTATTAATGCAGCCCAAAATAGCATTTGCCTTTTTTGTAGCCACATCACATTGTTGGCTCATATTCAGCTTGTGATCGACAGCTTGTGATCGACAACTGCAGTCGGCTTCGAACTCATAATTTAGAGGTGCCGAGATAGCGATAAATCAGATTCAGGTTTACTTATAAGGAGATACTTTATTGAGTACAATCAGCACACAGGCATACCCAATGGTTGGATCAGACAGCTTCTCTGAACCCAGAGCCATGGGGTAAAATGGGTTTTATACCATACATGTTAGCAATGAGGCAGCATGACAACAGCAAGCGTTAATTAGCATTCATTCCTAGCATAGACTAGCAGTGCTTGGTCAGAAGGAAACTTTCCCAGCACAGACCCCTGCAGCTCAGCATAAACATAGCTTTACTTCCCAGGCACATCTTGATAAGACACTCTAACTTGTTAGTATGAAATGTGCTTGAGGCTGCACTATTGGCCTTTGACTCATCCTGGTAAATCAAGAGGCCTGTTAGGGAAAATAGCAGCCTTCTGAACCAAAGTCAGAGAGGATTATGGATCATCTAAGCCCCTCTAAAACTACTAATAGCTCGGTTCAGGCCTGCGGCCTTACACTAGGTCTAATCATACTTTAGACTCAGGGAGAGAGAGTCAGACAAAGAGTGCATGTATATCAGTGAAGACTGCTTTAAGTCAAGATTATAGTTCATGCTAGGAGCTTTGAATGAAGCAAAGAGATTCATACTCACTGCTTTTCTAAGTGCATTGCACTACTCTCCTCTAAATCATCTTATTTATTTATTATATTTTTGATCTGCCCAATAACAAACATTCTCTGGGCAGATTACAAACAGCCAAAAGAATAAAGTACAATACAAATAGCAACAAACAGAACAGGAAATATATAAAAAATACATACAACGCAGGGTGGGGGGATGGCTCCTCCCCTTGGAGGAGAAACTAAATTTGTTGGACCCTGCCTCCTATACAAGGGGACGAGCCCCTTCACGATTTCAGGAGCTATGACCTTCACTTCAACAGGTTCCCAGGGTGGCTTACAAAAAGTTAAAATTTCAATAGAAGAAATTAAAGCAAAAATCATTAACACATGTGTGACCGTGGCAATCCATCTTTCCTCCCTGCCCCCATTTTCTCCCCTTCCTCTTCATTCTGTTACTGTGAAAAATTAAATCAGTATAATAAAAATACAACAACTCCATACTCAACATTCAAAACATTATTTTGGATCTAGAAATATGTACAATGCTTTGTAGAGAACCTTGTTTCTCACTAACAACAAAAAAGGACAAATGGTTTCATATATAATTTCAAACGTGGCTTAAATATCTAGTTTTGATGGTTACTGTTTTGTTTCTAGTAATTGCAGGGTTACCCAATACAAAAGCACACTGAACTGTGATTAAGAGGTTTTTAATGCCCACGTCAGCATAGCACTCATAATAATCAGAGGGGGGTTTGATTGTAGAGGGCCAATCCAGCAATGGGCCCAATGGCTTCCAGATGTTTCCAGACGTTTAGTGTGATAATCGGAAGGATTCAGGGAAGTTTTTAAAGTCAGAATTTAAAGCCTTATTTCACCTTTGAATCAGTAACTTAGATCAAGTTAGACTGTCCACTGCGAATCTAAATGGGGAATAAAACCCAAAAGGCAACCTCTCTCTTTAAGTAACAATTCTCTTATCAGTGGAGAAGATGTATCTGAAATCCCAGAATCTATTGTGAGAATGTTTGCTGTCCTCAGTCCCAATTGGCCAAACTTTTACAACTTTCCTCTGCTTGGAGTCTTAGCATGCATCAATTTCGCTGACTGGTTACAAAGCCGTAGATATCAGATGATAAACTGGATCCGTTTCACTGCCTAGGGTACAATTTAAAGACAGCTTTACTTTCCTCTGTGCTTACTGGCTTCCAGTGGCAAGCTTTAAATGTCATCATGTCATTTACAAATGCCCGGCATCTGCTCTCTTTTAGCACACGGTGCTCCAGTACTTTATTTGTTGTCCAGAGAGCTACCACTTTCTCAACTACAGTTTCTGTTTTTAAATTGTAAGTGTATGCAATAAGCATACAGTGAACCCTAAGCAATATTCTGGCTTTGCATAAAAACAGTGTTGAGAGGGAGGTGTGGAAAGAATATGAAACTGAAAATAGTAAGAGCATGAAAATTTAATCCAACCAGTTCAAGAAGTATTGCAAGCTTCTGAACCCACTAGCTCCTTATCAGACATAATTATCGAGAACAAAAACAGTCCTGTTACATATGAGCAGATTAGCTAGCTATCTACTGTGTTCTATCACAGTGATGAGAGCACAGTGTCAATTGGGCCTTGGGCCTAACCCAGTCATGGTTCAGGGACCGCTAGTTGCTCCTGAGGCGGTCCTCATGACCTCAATGAAAAGAACACAGGGAAAGAATGAAGAGTTTGTTTCTTTGGGGTTTCCACTTCATGCTGAAGCAGCCTCCTTTTCAGTTAAAAAAACCCCTAAAACTGAAAAGCATCTTGCCTCTTTAGCAGCACAAGCTGCTACAGTGCAAAGTTAAAAGAAATCCCTAACTGCACATCCGGTTCTTCCCCATCTGTGCATATAGCTTTGCTGGATCACAGCAGAAGCCTTTTAACAAGTGTCACCCCATGTAATGGCAAAAACGAAATGTGATTGTCCATAAAATCAGCATGGTGGTCCCCTATGCCACAAAGTGCAAGAACCACAGGGTTAAGCAGGTCCACTAATCACCTTTCTTCTAACAGTATAACGCCCAAGTAAAAGCCCTCAACCTAAACAACCAAATATCTTATGCCACATTTTCTCTCAATCCTGATGAAGAACTTGAGATGTAAAAGTTCACCTTGTTTTACACAACTACATGGCCCATTAAGAAACATCATTTTATTTATTCAGTATCTATTATCCCAGTGGGCCAACATGGCTGCAGACACTGAACTACTATTGAGAAAAGAATGTATTTGAAGGGGAAACCTAGCTGCAAATGGGTCCATTTATGATGCATCAGGGTAACAACAGGCCTGGTCACATGACAACAGACCATGGGTTATGCAAGGGTCGTTTAACCCTCACATAATCCACAGTGGCTGGGTTCAGACAACAGGACAACTCCCCGTTGGGGGCCAAGTACGCAAAATGCTCGTCAGAATGCACCCTGGCTCACTGTGGCTTAAACAACCCACAGTAGGCTGACTGATCGAGCAAACCATGTCAGTGTTAGCTTCTTCATACCATTAGATACCCAAAATGACCAACTGAAGTGCAGGGGAAAACCTCAGCTTTGCCTAGAAAACAATATACTTCAAACTATCACAATCCCTATGAGGCAAGTAATTCAGCTCACCCTTAAAAAGGTATTAGGAAAGGCAAAAGAACAATGATACCTGCACTCAAATCCATCTGATCATTCTCCACTCCTTCATTTGTCACTGCTGCACTCTGTTCCCCTTTCCGATTCAGCACCTTAGAAAAGCTGCTGGAGATAGTAGAGAAGAACCCACGGATGAAGTAACTGTCCTGATCGCCACCCTCTGGCTGCAGAAGTGGCTTTGTACTTCTCTCTCTCCAGTGTGGTGCAGGTTCAGATATAGACCGGCAGAAAGGAACCCGAAATGACCTGGTTGCTGGCATGACAACCTTCTCTTCTGGGTCTTCCTTGTGACTATCAGCGATTGAAGTGTGCACTCTCAAAGGCTGTTCAGCAGTCTTTGGTGCATCTGCCCTCTTGGTCACCTTCCAGTGAAGTCTGGGATGAGTCTGCCATCGGTAAGTTCCAAGCAGCTTGCCTAAATCTGAACCTCCTTCTTCATATATCCTCTTGCTTTTTACTTGGTGGCACCAATGATAGTCCTTCAAGCTAGCTCTGACCTTAGTAGAGTCACCATCTTGCTCTGACATAGATCTTCGAAATAGTACAGAAGAAGGACTAGGGTGTTTTTTAAACACATTCATTTTCCACTTCTCACTTTCAGCTTCCTCAGCTTACACTTACTTTATTGTGCATGGTCCTACTTGTTCAAATGACCAACTAAGCTACTTCCTTCTGTGCGATGGTAGCAGATGTCCTTCTCAAAGATTTGCTACTGAACATGTATCATTCAGATCCAATTCCACACCACCTTTGATCAACTCTGTGCCTATCCTCAAGCAGAATCAGAACTTGCATAAGATCCTTCTGTCTTGAGATTAAGAGACAGCTTGTGAAGTCAATTTTCAGTTCCTGGGTTTCATATCTCTGCAGCAGACTTTCAGGAAGTGACAAAAAGGAAAAAAAAGTACTGAAATCCCACAAATTAAGTGCTGGGCCAATTGTACTTCTGTCTCTCATTTTGTAACCATGAATTAAAAATAGAATGTGAAAGTACCTTTAGTTTCCACATAGCAACATCAAGTAGAACTAAAGTGTCAACCACAAGAATCTTGATGATAAAAATAGGATGCATCAAGATGACGGCTTCACAGCATCACTGGTTGGAGATGTTTCACTCCCTGAACAATTCTCTCTTTCTCTCTCTGTATATATTTACCATAGCTATCTTCAAATCCATAATGGTAAAAGCCAAATCCATAGGCGTTCAGTGCAGCAGTTCTTCCAGAGATGTGTATGAATGGAGTGCAGCAAAGGAAAGAGAGCAACAGCTGAAACGAATAATACTGCAAATACACTAAAGGAAAATATGCACATAGGAGGAGTAAAGAGAGGAGGGTAGGTGGTGTTTAGTCAATCACTGACCAAAGCAAAGAAGCAGACCATTTTGAGGCAAGATCTTGTGGCAAATGAAACATGGAAATGTGCATATTTTTAAACTGAGCAGGGTTTTTGTTTTCATAAATCTAATTGGAGTCATTAGACTGGAAAGTAATATTCCTATCTAGTTAGTAAAAGAAAAATGGCCACCTCGACAAGTTAAGGAACAGCTGACTATATTAAATTTGCTAAAGAAAACATATCTGCTAATAGACGCAAGCCAAGTTTCAGGCCAGATTGAAACAATGTGCTCACAAACCCCAGAAAATATGGGGTTTACAGTGGAAACGCTGACAGGCCCTTGGCAATCATTGCTGCAATGGCAATCTTTTGGCTATTTCAAACAATTATCTAGTTTGGCAGAATAATAAAAACAGACCAATCCACTACAGATTCTTGAGTTATTGCCCTTTTATCAGCTACATAGTGATGCTGGCTGAGACCTTTGAGATACTTTCTTCAAGCAAGACCACACGTTATGTCTTTGCACGATTCTAAGCGACACTCTTCTTTTTTTCACAAAAAATGGGAGGAGAAAACAGTTGCAGAAAAACAGTAGCAGGAAAAAACCCAAGTCTCAGTAATCACATCTAAACATATGAAGCTGCTTATACAGAGTCAGAACATGTAGCCCCAGCACACCGTCTACTCTGACTAGTATTGGCTCTCCAAAGTTTCAGGCAAAGACAGCTATCCAGAACTGCTATCCAAGATGCCTTTAACTGGAGAAGCCGCAAACTGAATCTGGGATCTTGTGCGCTCAAAACATGTGCTCTAACTAGTTATGCCACCAAATGTCATAATTAGTTGGCTCATTGGTCAAAATTTGTCTGTTCATAATGCTCATAATGTTCATAAAGCCTGGATCGATGTATTATGAATTTGCTCTTAAGTTCAGAATTGTGAGTTTTGAAGCATGTGCAGTAAAGCAGTACACAGATTTCCCACCTAAATTTTCAGTTGCCCTACAACTCCCAAAATTACTTGAAGCGGTCTTAGTAGCTGCTTTCCTCGTCATCACCACCAGCACCACCAGTGCTGCAACTCTAGCTCCAAGGAGGAGGAGGACTCTGCTGCAGTTCCATCTTCATACTGACAATTGGTGACGGTGAGTAAACATCACATGACATTATCATGCAGGCAGGCCACATGAAAACAACCAATCAGAAAGGGGGCACATAATATGGTGATGCGTGATATCATGCCACACTATCATGCTCCAAACTACAGTTCCCAAGATGCAACTTGATATTACACATGTGCAAAACCTCAAATACACTGAACAAGATTTTGTATTAAAGCAGAACTCTCATCTGAGCAAACATGGATGAATTCGTTACTTTCCAGGTAAGCAACAAATTCACTTGTGGTAAGTTTGCTCATCAGTCATCACTAGTTTTAGCATTGAGCTTTGGCTCCCTCCTATGGGGGGTTGGGGAGACATGCAATCCTCGGGCCTGAACTAAAAACTGAATGAAAACTCTCAAAGAACAGGATAAAACAGCATTGCAAATGGCTCTACAAGAATTACTAGTTTATCTCAACACACACACTTATTTTGGTACTTTGTGTCCTAAAAAAAAAAAAGAACCAATATTTTAAAGTATCCAGGGTTGGTTCTTACTTACCACAAGCAAACGGCAAGTGACTATTTAAAGTGGTTATTTAGAAGTATGGAAAAAAAGATTCTAATAGTCATGCCAGTGCTAGCTCAGTTGGCAGGTTCTCCTAAAAGCTGTGCTGAATGATAATTTTTCCAAACTAGGGGGGAAGAGAGAGAGAAAGATGCTTCTCAGAAAAGTATAGATTCCTCAGATAATAAATTGCCTTGTCAGCTGAGATATTTTATATCCCATTCTAACGTTTTATTAACTAAACCACATTTTGCATCAGGAACACACACACACACACACACACACACACACCATGCACAGCAGGAAAAGAAATGCTGGGGCTGAGTTCGAGTCCCTCAGTTTTTCCTTGAATTACCTTGGCTTAACAGGTTAAGTTGAAATATGGAATGAACCATCACAGACAGCAGCTCTCGTAAATTTTATGATGTGAGGGAAGAGGTTCAATGATGAGGCAGAGGTGCTGAACCTCAGGCCCACGGGCCAAATCTTGCCCACCTGGGGTCCCAATTTGGCCTTTCAGGGTTCAACAGATGGCCATCCCCTTTCCCCCAACTACCAATCATTTGGTGGTTTCCCATTTTTTGTGCATTTTTTCTAAAAGTTTAAAATGCCTCTCCTAAGCCTTAGTTACTGTCAGTAAGATCTTTAAAGTAAAACATGTTGGAATTTCTGGTATTTTGGCCCTGCCCCCTTTGCGACACCCACCACTGGAATGTAGCCCCCAAGAGCTTCTCCGAAACTGAATTTGGCCCTTCAGCTGAAAGAGGTTCAACATCCCTGTTTGAAGAGGTAAGGCTCATCTTGAATTCTACCAAGTGACTACCAGTTCACCAAAGGATGGAACAGTCTGAAGAGTGCCTGGAGAAGCGGGGGGTGGTTATTTTCTGTTTTGAAAGATGAAAAGTGCTTGTTTAAGCTACAGGGGAATCAGGCTACCTTAAGTGTCCAAGATTAGCTTTTTGAAACACATTAGCTGTTCTTGCCAGGGTGGATTTCCAGGTGTGTTCTATAATTGGATTTGAATTATTACAAATAAACTGTCAATGAAGGTCAACAGTCAAAAGTTTTCATAAAATCAGTCCATACTTCAGCTGATTTCAAAGTCTTGTAATAGTTATTTTTGGAAGATTTTGACAGCATATAAGAATTGCTGTTTTGCCATATTTATTGCTTTTGAGAACTTATGTAAATATATTATTGGAATATGACCTATTGTTGATTCTAGCTGAGCGTCTTTGGACACTATCAAGAGTACCTTGATGCAGAGTGCAGGGTAGAAGATTCCCTCAACTCATACAAAATATGGCTAACTTCAAAAGTGACTGTGCTATCTGCAGTACTTCATTCTTTGGAAAGCACCATCCCTAAAATCCTTATGAAAAGAAAAAATGGGGGTGGGTGGGGGAGAAGTTGAAGTTCATAAAATGTTGAAGGATTTTTCTAGGGTTTTTTTGTATTTTTTATTTGGTTGACAAAAATTAGTTGTCAGTAAAAATGTTAGTTAGCAAATGTAGAAGTCAATTAGGGAAGAGATGATCAAATAACAAAAGAAGATGGAAAATGGTATACTTCGTGTCACCCTTGAACTGTTGGGAAATTTTGCTTCCAACTTTTCTAAAAGTGATTCATTGGTGTCTCATCCACATTCACTGTGGTTTAGTCTAGATTACTCAGCACCAAACAATAATGCATGAAAACTGGTCAGCATGACTTTGTAAAGCAACTTTGTCAGCAAACCCTTAGACATTCATTACATTTGCATTAATATTGATATGTTTTCTTTGAGAACAATCTCATTAAATCAATCACTTAATTGATACTTTATAATAAACAATGTGCTCCCATGTGTACTTTGGTGCAATTGTATTTAGAAACAAACTGAGAACAGTCAGGAAGTTTTTGTTGTTGTTGTTCATTTTTTCACACTAACACAATTTCATTTCTGAGTAGATATAGACTAATAGTTGCTGCCACTATCATTGCACATTTAGGAATGAGAAACTGACAGGGAAGGCGCTATGCTCACAAAACACCAGGAAGGAAAAGATTCCAAAGCACCACTGAGTATGGTCTATGGTAATTGTTTATTCATTGTGCAAATCCCTAAAATGCTCTGCCTCTACACGTTTTGAGATGAATTCTCTTCTTCAGGAGCAATTAATCTGTTTAAAATATATAAAATACATATTGTTGTTGTACTATAAAATTAACATGTACAATTCCTAAAAATCTAAAAAGTTGATTCTCAAACAAGATATGTAGAGCTATTTTTCTTTTCAATGCATTCAGGAATGACAAAAGTAGTTTTGTTCAAGACAAAATGACTTCACCTGCATAGGCAGTCAGCACCAATATGAACACTGGTTGATACCAGAGTTGCTGCAAGACCCTCCAGAAAGGTTCTGAGAATGCCAATTGCGTGAGTCACCCAGATACCACTAGGGCAGGAAGAAGGCAGTTTGGGCTTAGGATGCAATGATCATCAACAGAAGATTCTTTTGATACACATATCCCTCCCTCCCTCCCTCCCTCCCTCCGTGTGTGTGTGTGTGTGTGTGTGTGTGTGGAGAGAGAGAGAGAGAGAGAGAGAGAGAGAGAGAGATTAGCTTATCTGATCACCTACTCCAGGATTGGGAAGTTCAGTATCACTGTCTCATTCTGCATTCTGGACTGGCACCCTATATGAATTTCTCTAGTCCTGGGGCACAGTATGGGGTGGGGGGATTATCTCCCACACCACATCCCAGACGTCAGGGCTCTTGACTTAACCCCCTTTCTTCTTTGTTGTCTTCGTCTCCTCCTCCTCTTCCTCCTCCTTTTGTCCATGCTGGAAGGAGGCACGAAACTGTGGCATGCCCAGGCCACCAGCATGCCCAGGCCACCATGTTGCTATCTCTAATCTGAGATCAGAGATAGCAATGGGAACGGGGGGGACGGGACTGTGGATTGCTTTTCTAATTCCTGCTGCTATCTCTGATCAGAGACTGGCGATAACATCAGGGCATTTGCTGCTGGTACACACCAGCAGGGGAATCCCTGCTGTTATCTCAGATCAGAGACAGCAGCGGAGATGCCCTCAGATGGGTTTCCTCCAGGGGGCAAGTCGAAGCCCTACCGCTGGAGGAACCCAAGAGGTGGCAGAGGCCAAATTGGGGTGTCCCTTGGGATGTACGAAAGTCACTTACCTTTTGACGAAATGTGATTCGAGGTGGGGGGGAGGCGCCCCGTCCCTCCCCCCGAAATTCTGGTGGGGGGGAGGCACCCCGTCCCTCCCCCCCGAAATTCTGGCCGGGGGGGAGGCACCCCGTCCCTCCCGCCACGAATCCTGGCCGGCTGGGTCTGCAAATGGCAGCGGCCATAGCCGCCGCCGTTTGCGTCCCTGCAGTCAGCCGTGATAGGCTACGTAAATGTTTACGTAGCCTATCACGGCTGAGTAAAACCAAAACAACAACCGTGCGTATGCAAATGGCGGCGCCCATGGGCGCCGCCATTTGCGTTCCTTATTTTGGCACGTCTAGTCTATGTAAATATTTACATAGACTACGGCGAAAATAAGGGGAATGCAAATAGCGCAGACGCTACGCTATTTGCGTTCCCCTTATTTTCGCTGTAGTCTACGTAAATGTTTACGTAGACTAGATGTGCCAAAATAAGGAATGCAAATGGCGGCGCCCATGGGCGCCGCCATTTGCGTACGCGCGGTTGTTGTTTTTTTTACTCAGCCGTGATAGGCTATGTAAACATTTACGTAGCCTATCTGTCAGGGGCTCCTTGGAGGCCTCTTTCAGTCTAATCCAGTAGCCAAGTCCAGACACAGACAAAGGGATTCTTTTCAAAGCTTTATTCCTCTTTTACAACTTAACAACTCTACTGTTAGCAACTAGATATGAGCAGCAGAGTACCTATGCCCTACGTTGGAACAGTTGGTCCCCGTTTGAAAGGGAATTACTGGCAGACCCCTGAACTTAAGGACTAGGGAGAGTCCCTCCCCTTTTCCCTTGGATCCTCTGGGTGCAGCCGTTGTTTGCGTGCCAACCGGGCACTACGCCTCCTTTCTGCGCCCTCCATTTGGCGCCGCTCTCTGTGTCGGCGTCGCACGTCCATCAAGTCTGCTTCCCGCGCTCTGTCACTCCCAGGACTGCTATCTAAGCTAGGAATGCTGGTGGGAGGAATCTCCGTCAGCTGTTGGCCCTGGGAAAGAGGAGCGCGCTCCTCTCCCAGGAGCGACTCCTCTTCCTCAGAATCAGAACTACTCTGGGATTCTATGGGCTCACTGTCCACCCTGACACTATCACGGTATTTTTTAAAAATCTAGCCATGATAGGCTATGTAAATCTTTACGTAGCCTATCACGTTTTGTTTTGTTTTTTTACTGAAAATGGCGGCGGCGGCAGCCGGTCGGAAGACCAGCCGCTGCCGCCGCCGCACCACCGCCACACCACCGCAGGAGCCGCCGCCACCAGGGAGATTCGCCCAAGGTAAGTCCCGTCCCGTGGGGGGGCAGACCGTTTCGCCACCGATTTCGGGGGGCCGAATGCGCTGGCATTCGGCCTCCCCGAGATTCGTGGCGAAATTCTCTGACATCCCTAGGTGTCCCATGGGCCAGATTAGGCCCATGGGCTGGAGGTTCTGCACCCCTGCTCTAGTCAATCACACTGAATCCCTCTCCTCCAAATAAACCATCATTTATGAGAAGATAGTGAGTTCCAAGCAATGTCTAGGGTATGTAGTGCAAAAATCCAGGGGCCCAGTAACCACTCTTCCCTCCCTCAACTGTCACCACCACCAGCCATTCCAGCAGAATGTACAGAGGGGGATGAGAGGGAGAGAGTAGGGCCATTCCACCTGCTAAAATAATTAATTTTGTTTCCCTCTCCTCTCTCCATTCCTTTTTCCTTATGTGTTATGTCTTTTTAGATTGTAAGCCTGCGAGCAGGGACTCTCTTGTTTACCTGATTATTTGTAAGCAGCTCTGGGAGCCTTTTTGGCTGAAGAGCATCATAAAAATACTTCAAATAAATAAACCACTAGCATCTAAAAATTGGACCAAGAAACTGGCACTTGGTAGTTGCAGAGGTCAGAAAGCATGATTATCCTCATAACTGGTTCTTATGGTTTACCAAAACAATTGTACCCTTAGCCAAACATCCATATAATCACATCATGATTAATATGGCAGCCGCCACTTACCTGAAAACACTTCCCTTCCTCCACATCCATCAGGACAAGTTTGATTAGGACCTGTGCAGGGAAATTCCAGGAAAGGAAGGGGTTATCACCACGTAGCAACAGGACCACTGAGTACCAACGGGAAGGAAGAATTCCTCCTTTGATCCCATGCTACTTTCATCCCCTCCTTGAACCATGAACAGGAACTTCTAGAAAGCTCTGGAAAGTTAGAAGTATTGTCTCTGCCCTCTTACCCCATGCACTGCACATGGGGCAAAAGGAAGGGAGCCAGTACTCCCAATCTTTCAGAGCTGTCTAGAAGCTCTCACCTGTACTCAGCACAGGCACATTCCCATAGGTGGGACTGCAAAGAATCCATGAAGGATCACCCGACAAGACCTTGCTTGTGTCCTACAGAAACCCCTATAGCTGCATGATCCAACACATATTGATCAGTATCAGACCAAACCCAAACCAACATGGTGCCTCATACAGACCATGGAGGTCGCAAATAGAACCAGATGGGATGGTGAAAGAAGACAGGTTCCCTATCCCTGTGTCAGAATGCCTCAGAAATGTTCATCTTGTGGCTAGTTTCAGAACTTGCCAAACAATTAACTTTCCAGCAAGCCTGCAACAAGGACAATCCAGGAACTACAAAAGCAATCAATGTTGTATTATGCAGGAAATATTTCTCAGCTGTCTCCATTTAGCTGAAGTTGAAGATATGCCAAACAAAGGTTGGTTCCACTGAAAGGGGTAGTGGAATCAAACGTTTACGGTTTCCTACAAATTTTGTATCTAAGTATGCTTGCTCTAGAAAGAAAAAGGTTTTACTTCTGCCAACTTTGTCAACTTTGCCTGTGCTAGGAATCAAGCTGGGCATTATCCTTTTCATGCAATTCATTCAAATAACAGAGCTGTTTAAGGCCAAATCAAACCCTTATCTACACCAGAACGACCTCCACATCTTCAGACTAACTTAATTTAGCCTCTAGCATTTGTTGTGGTTCAGTCCTAAAGGAAATCAACCCTGACTGCTCATTGGAAGGACAGATAATGAAGCTGAAGCTCAAATATTTTGGCCACCTAATGCGAAGAGAAAAGTCACTGGAAAAGACCATGATGTTGGGAAAGATTGAAGGCAAAAGGAGAAGGGGATGGCAGAGGATGAGATAGCTAGATAGCATCACCGATGCAATGAATATGAACTTGAGCACACTCCGGGAGAGAGTGGAGGACAGGAAGGCCTGGCGTGCTATGGGGTCACGAAGAGTCGGACACGACTTAACGACTGAACAACAATTTGTTGTGGTTGTAGGATTAATCCACAGAATAAAGCTTTCTCCTCTCATATCCTAATCTGATATGACGTTTCTTGGATAAAAAATCCCACTAGTCTCACCCCCCCACACACACACACTCATGTAGAATCCCGCATGTTCTTGTACTCCATTCTGTCAACGGAGTCATTTATAACTGTTTATATTGTTTTACAAACTCAAGCTGCATCTCACTCACGCACATTTATCCAGTGTGTTCCAGACTTCTGATAGCTGAGGCAAACTTCATAGAAAAGAACTCCTTTGAGGGCAGGTAATTCTGTATCACAAGTGATGGATGGCTCCTGATCACAACTGATGAAAAGAAGCGGCCACCTTATTCTACCTCTAGCAGAAGCATTTTGGAAAGAGGAAAGCCAATCATGCAGTGAATCATGCAGAGCACAGCACACAGCTTCTTCTAGCATGCTCACAGGAACCTTTAATTTTTATATAACAAAGTTAGGCAGCTTGTGGCCCTCCTGATGTTTTGGCCTACAGCTCCCATCAGTCCTAACCAGCATAGCCAATGGTGAGGGATTGTGGGAGTTGTAGGCCAAAACATCTGGACTGCCACAAGCTGCCCACTTCTATTATACTGGCAGTTCTCTTGCAGCACACACTTGGAGAAATAACTGAAGTGTTAGGCCTTGCTGACTTCAGTAAGTCTTTTCTCAAAGCATTCATACATAAGATTTAGCTTTAATCACGTTCAGCAACTGAGAATGCAACACACTTGTAGAAAGGACGGACTGATGGCTTTTGACTTATTTTACTAGTGCCTGGTTTCATGCAAACTTCAGTTCACAGCCCAACATGGTTTAGGAGTGTTTAAAAACTGGTAGCCAAAGTATTTATCATCATGCATGGAATTTGCCTCCTGTATCTTCAGTTCCCAAGAGAGTCTGCTGTCTGCTCGTTGTAATTATTGCTATCCAAGCATTTTATAACAATGGAAAGAAATACTGCCAGTTTCCAGTAAGAAGAATGAAATCATACTTTTTGTACAAGAACAGGGTCAATATAGATCTATGCTTTTACTAATTGAGTAGAACTCTAAGTGGAACTAAAGGCAAGAAAACTAGTGGTTAATCAAGAGCTGGTGATCACTGGAATAACCAGGAACCATAAATGGTGGCTGAAACTTTCACCAATTTAAAAGGCAAGTCTCTTCTTTTTGTACAACCTTTTGGTGAGATTAAGATAGCCAAGTGATACAGAGGCACATATCTGCTTTCACAAGAAAGTGACTATAATGCCAGCACAGCAGCTGGAATATCAGTCAAGAGTGAAAGAACCAAGACTCATTTCTTCAGTTTCAATATGTCCTCTTCAGGGTTGGAAAAAGTTATTTTATGGTGTTTTATCTATTCTAAATAACAAAAATACCACAAGAGCTGAGTTTACTGCTAGAATTATATCATGCACCAGGTTGAAAAACTGGATTGGTAAATCAGTGGCAATAGCAAAATGCTATCCATACATTCAATTAATGGTACACCGAAAAAGAGAGACTTTAAAAAATGAGGTATTTGCTGGAACAAAAATTTCAGAATACAAGTTTTGTTTACATGGTCAATAATGAATGCCCTAGCATCCACTTCCTGTCTCCTATCTGTGGAACCATCTGTTTCCCCACTGTGATATTTACTATAGATAAGTTTGCTTCTTCTTAGGGTAGACTACAAAATCACACCTGACATGTTCCAGTGAGTGCTACAAAGAGGCCAAGCAAGTGTGTCACCTTTTAAGACAAATCTCTCATTCGTATCAGCACTAAAGATCATATGAGTAAGAACTGGTCAGCTTTAGAAGCCGAAATACAAGATGAAGGAATCGCAGAAAGAATAAAGTTGCTAATAGTGCTTTTGACATTTATCACTAAGAAACCATGTTCACAGACTGGATCAATTTGTAAGCAGTCACAGATGTAACTCAAAATCTCTGCACAAATCAGGAAGCTACGCTGACTTCCAGGAAGACAAATACTATAGAACAGTTGAATATTTTAATGAGACAGATGGTAGGATAAGCCTAGATCAGTCTTCAGTCATGATTATTTTGCTTCCTGATATCTCATAACCAAAGTTCATCAGTGTTTCATTTTCTTTGACTTCAGTTATTGTGATACAAGAACAACATACTGGTTAGTCAGAATAGGAAATAAAACTGAACTTTTACTTTCAAGCCTGAATTTTTTGGTATAAGATTTTGATATAAGGTTTATTTGTTACAATTTATTAATATAAGACCTTTCACATAGGTATGAAACTTCAGAATTAATTAAATAGCAAGCTCTGTACTAGGACTGAAATGCAGGGAAGTTTTTCATATTTTGGGGTGGCATCAAGAAGTGCACGTGTGCGTCAGTTTTTCAGGGGCTACTCTGAAAGCAATGTTAACCCAGTAATAGGAAGGGCAATGCTGATACAGAAAACTTTGGCCTTCTTCTGAGTTTACTTGATTGTCCCTCACTGAAATCACTAGCCAAATCTGATTAGTTTTGTATTATTACAGCACCCTCATGTTCACTGCATAACCCACAATTGGCTGGAACGGCCCATGTAAGGGGGGAGGAGAAGCACCAATGGCAGCATTTAGGGAAAACAGCAGCAGTAAACAGCAGTGAAAAAAGCTGAATAGTCACATAACGCAGGGATTTTTCAGGAACTTCAGTTCACGCACACTCATGCCACCCAAAAGTACCACCTTTGGCCCAAATATCAAAACAGGTGAACATTCAGCACAATCCTAGCATGTACTTATAGACCTGGTTCGCATGTCACAGCAGCAATTCCTGGGTTGTTTAACCCAAGAACTGTGGGGACAAGTGGAGTGTGTGAGTCCGTTTTTATTTAATACACTATTTTTAATTCTGTGGAATTAAGAAATGACCTGGGCAGTTGACGCAATTGCTCCTGAGTGCTCTCTCTGCAGTAGAGCTTGTATGGCTCCATGGTATAACCTGGATCTGAGAGCAATCAAACAAAACTGGAAGGCTTCAGTGAAGATGGAGGAAAACTCCTAGCAGATGCAATCGAACACTGGTATGTGCCTATGATCAGGCATATTCAGGGGCAGTGAGGGCAGCAAAGAAACAATATCTTTCTGCCTCTATTGAATCATCTATGTGTTGCCCAGTGGAGCTTTTCAGGGTTGTCTGGGGCTTATTACCTGCTGGTCCTAAGGACACTGTGGATCAATCAGAGGCCCACTGTGATATGTTTGCAAGGCACTTCGCAGATAAAATCCATGGTTACAACAGGTGAATCAGATGAGGTATCCAGAGCACAGCCTTGTCCAAATTTCTTGGAAGAGTTTCAATTGGTATAGCTCAAGGACATTGACAAGGTGCTTGGACGGATTCATGCAATTATTTCTGTACTGGATCATTGCCCCTCTTTACTTATAAACACGAGAAGGGAGGGAACAGCCGGCTGAGCCAGGGAGGTGATCAATGTCTCCTTGAGGGAGGGAGTGGTCCTGGGCCACCTGAAAGAGGTAGTGGTGAGACCACTCCTGAAGAAATTTTCCATGGACCCAGAAGATCTCAATAACATTAGGCCGATGACAAATGTTCCTTTCTTGGGCAAAGTCCTTGAGCGGGCAGCTGCCAACCAGCTCCAGGCACTCCTGGAGGAGACTAATTATCTGGATCCATTTCAGTTAGGGTTCAGGTTGTGTTTTGGCAAGAAAACAGCCTTGGTTGCCCTATATAATGACCTATATTAGGAGAGAGACAAGGGGAATGTGACCATGTTGATTCTTCTTGATCCCTCTGCAGCTTTTGATACCATAATCTATGGTGTCCTTCTGGGGCGACTGTCTGAATTGGGAGTGGGGGGGGTACTTCATTGCAGTCTTTTCTCTCCTACTTGGATGGTCAGCTCCAGAATGTGGTCATCGGTGGATATTGCTTAGCCCCATGAATTGCCCAGTATAGGGTTCCACAGGGGTAAGTTTTGTCCCCCATGCTATTTAACATCTATATGAAACCACTGAGTGGGGTCATCATGACTTTTGGAGTGTGTTGCCATCACTACGCTGATGACACACAGTTTTATTTTTCCTTTTCATCCTCATCAGGTGAGGCTGTGGAGTGCTAAATCAATGTCTTGCTGCAACAATGGACTGGATGAGAGCCAATAAACTGAACCTCAATCCAGATAAGACTAAGATGCTGTTAGTGGGTGGTTCTCCTGATCGGATGAAGGATGTTCATCCTGTTCTGGATGGGACTGCACTTCCCCTGAAGGAGCAGGTTTGTAGCTTGTGGGTTCTCCTGGAGCCATCTTTGTCACTCTCAGGTGGCCTCACTGGCACGGAGTGCCTTCTACCAGCTTTGGCTGTTGATCCAGCTAAATTTCTACCTGGGATAACCTGGCTTCAGTGTCTGTGCTTAAGTTAGATTACTGCAATGCACTCTACATAGGGCTGCCTTTGAAAATGGTTCAGGAGCTGCAGGCTGTGCAAAATGCAGCGGCCAGATTGATAACGGGGACCAGAAGGTCCAAACATGTAACACTGATTCCAGCCCGCTTGTGCTGGCTGCCTGTACATTTCCAAGCCTCATTCAAGGTGTTGGTTTTGACCTATAAAGCCTTAGATGGTTTGGGACTGCAATATCAGATGGAGCACCTCTCCCGGTACAAACCTACACGTACACTACAGTCAACATCTGAGGCTTTCTACTGAGCATCTCCTCCAAGGGAGATTTGGAGGGTGGCAACAAGGGAGAGGGCCTTCTCTGTGGTAGCTCCCTGAGTGTAGAATGATCTCTCCACTGGACCTGGCACCAACAGTGTAATCTTTCCGGCTCCAAGTTAAGACTGTCCTCAAGGCATTTGATGGGATTTTAATGTCAACTGTTTTATCAGGTCCCAGTATCTCATTGTAACAGTTTTTAGCTGTTAAATTGTTTTTAAATTTTGTACATTAAAGTTTTAATATTATATTTTGTCATTTTTGTCAACTGCCCAGACAGCCTTGACTATTATGTGGTATAAAATAAAATTAATAACAACAACAGCAACCCAGCAACCTGTTCCTGGGTTTTTTTCATGATGTGCAAACTTGTAAACTCTAGATAGTTTATGTTCAACAATTGAGAGTTATCCCCAAAATTGCCCGTGGTTTGCAGTTGGGTTAACTACGGATTGTTTAACCCACAAACAACCCAGAGTTTCCAGGTTTGCATGTCATGAAACAACTCAGGAATGTGATGTTCCTGGGTTGTTAACTGAAGCTGAAACGATGAGCATACAGCTTCTGTGCTCTGTTCATCCCTGCAGTTCCTGGGTTAAACAATTCAGGAATTGCTACAGTGACACGTGAACCAGGTCATAGAAGCTTATGATTCAAAGACTGACATGTGAGAGAAGAAGGGAGACAAAGACTATATGTCAGAACTACAAGCAAATGCATTTGAATAAATATGTAGCATAGGGTGTGTCTCTCTTACAACTGTACCACTGTTTCAAGGGTGTAATTAGTTTTCAAACAACTGTACAGTTTGCACTTCCCCAAGGAATAGTCACACCTCAATTAAGGTTTTGCTAACACAGGAACACCCAGGTTAAATGGTTGCTCCCAGCTTATGGAATGCAAATGTTAGCAGAAGGTGATTTTATTACTTCTTTGTACATGACCACATAGTGGGGCTAGTTTCCATCCTTCCTCTCATGCAAGCAAAGGATCATGGACTAGTAATTCAGAAGAGGAATAGTAGAGCAAAAACAGGAAAGGCTGTAAAGTATATAGCAAGGATTGTGGAAAAATGTTACGGTGAATGCATTTTTAAAGAATACACCAATTTATATTTATATACCAAGTTCTCAAAGTTGTTTACTAGGTGGCTTGCAAACATGTTCCAATAAAGTTGTTTAAAATGTCAGCACATGTTGGCTTTCACATGTAGATCTTCCAACCAAGGACACACCTGATACCTAGTCAGAATCTGGCTGTCCTGGTCTGGGTGGAGGGACAAAGAGCACAGAAGCATACACACACACACACACACACACACACACCAAATCCAAGAGCACTCCACAGAAGCATCCACCCCTCTCTGGCCAAATCTAGCAGGGGAACAGAGAGCAATGTCTGGGACAGAAGGATAGAGCCGATCTTGCCGGACAGCTGGTCCAGAATGCTGCAGCCAGACTATTGACCAGGACCAGTTACAGGGAGCATGTGACTCTCTTGCTACAGCAGCTTCACCGGCTGCTGGTCTGTTTCTGGGCAGAATTCAAAGTGCGGGTTATGACCTATAAAGCCTTATACCGCTTAGGACCAGGCAGACTACCTTCTCCCATACAAGTCTGCCCAATTCTTAAGATCTTCTGGAGAGGTCTTTCTTTCAAGGCCACCACTTTCAGAGGCATTTTTGGTGGCGACACAAGAGAGGGCCATTTCATTGGCCACTCCCTGGCTGTGGAACTCACTCCCAAGGCTAGGTTCTCTCCCTCTATGCTGTAACTGAGCTGATTTGTTCTTCTCTCCTGGTCTAATCTGTATTTTAATTATGTTTTTAACTGGCTACCATTTCCTTGACTTTTTATCTGCTCTTCTCTGATTTTTACACTTTTTATATTATAGTTCATTATGTATGTTCAATGGTTATTTTCTATTGTTGATTTTATTGTTAGCCACCTTGGACATTTTATTTATTTGCTAAACATAGCAAATAAATAAAAATAAACTCTCATTCATTCCAGTGTGCACAGTGTAAGAGAAATTCCCAAAGGAATTGACCCAGCCCAAATTAAATATAGCAGCTAAAACCATTTCATCACTATCGCCTACCAATAAATAAGATCACAGTATACACAAAAGACATCTTGAGCGAAAAAACAGTTTGGCCCATATATCAGAAGGCAAGTGGTGACTGAGCTAGGCTGGCTTCCCGGAGGAGGGCAGTCCAGTGAGGTGTGATAATGACAGAAGTTCTCTACTGTGCGCACCTACCATGCCTCAGGTAGTAGGCTTGGAGCCCTTTTTCAGAGTCAGGTGAAAGCCCCCCTTTCCCCCTTTGAATCGGGCTCAAATAAATTAGCAACAAAATAGAGATTGAATAATACTGGAGTTATATGTTGTCTCACTCCAATAAAAATTCTAGCAACCGCATTTCAGACCAATAGGATTTTCTAAACATTCCTCAAAAGGCAGCCCCACATAGTTTCAGAATAACAGATTACTTTTCAAAAATTATAATTTTTTTATAACTTTTATCAATGTTAGGTAAGGTTTCTATAAAATGTGAACAATTCGCTAAATAGTTCTTCCCTTTGTTTTTTTATCCTGGAATACCAAGGTTACCCTACAGTTACCTAAAAAGAAATTAAAACAAATGACGCAAAGTAACAGCAACATTTGAAAAACTAGAAATCAGTTTTAAATTGTAAGGGCAACCAGCTACTTTAACAGTGGCATTCTTGGCTTTATGGCATGTTTGATAACATTATTTGACCATGGATCAGACAATAGGCATTCAGTTGATAATATCTGACTGGTTAACTGACCAGCATACCAACCCTAAAGGATGTATAGCTCACACCTCCACCAGTATACATCCATGTAGGAGAAATAACAAAGGCTTGTTTCACTGATGACAAATACAAGGATTTTGGTTTGCTCAAATAAAAATTACAAACAGATCTCTTCTCCTCCCTGCCTCTTCCCTTTGCTTCATTCAGTTATGACCAACCACATCCTCTACACATAGCCTATCAAACATAAGAGTCCTGCCAGTGCAAGCAACCTCCATTTCAAGCATGTGCTATTAAAAGACAGACACAGCAGGCTAACAGGACATTGTACAGCTGACATCAAACACACTGTAAGCTGCAAGGAGGAAGGGGAAAGCTGAACTTCCTATCCATAAGCAACATCTGTAGAATAATCTCCAGCTATATAAAGAAAGTAAGGAAGTTATAACATTGCCTCCAAATGATATTTAGCTGCCAGGTACAGTTAGGTATTTTCTCTCTCCAAAATTCAATAACATTGTCTAGCTCCAAAAGTGGTGCAGTCTACATACATCTGCAAGTTATTCATAAGCTCTCTTGGGCTGCTCACAAGTGCAAACTAGTTAAGTATAAAAGGAGGGACGCTCCAAGGATCCTATTGAAATAAATTGCACCATCTGTGAAAGTATCTTTTAGCCAACAAGATTTTAAGTCACATATTGTGGTCAATGTGATCTCAAATCCTAGGAATACACCTAATATTGGTTTATAACGTTACTGAAGAATGCATCTTATTAGAGCTTAAAAGTAGAAACATTGCAGTCACCTTCATAATTATGGTATGTATTTGCTTGCATAAGTATCAAGAATCTTTCATGAAAAATCCTCCTTCTGATCTCATGCCTACTTTCTATTTCTACAGCAATTTGTGTGTGGGGATCTGAAAAATCTGAGATCAATGAAACCATCCATTACTAATTTAGAAAGACAGAGAACCTAGAAGTTGCCCCCCTAGGACTGTAGGAAGCACTACCTGATTCCAAGTGTAGAAACTACCTTCAGAACCCTGAGAATCTGAGCTAGATGAATGTCTGGGAAGGACTTTGAACAGGGAAGGGATTACATTTTTTCATTCAGCAAAGGACTTAAAATATTTGCATACATCCTAAACCTCCATCCCAACCACATGGCGAAGAGCCACTATTTCTATCAAAAATATATTCCCCAATTGTTACCATAACAAATCTAATGGTACAACTGTTAATTTGTGCCAGTGTCCATAACTTATATTTTCCCCAGAATTTGTTGAGCATATGATCCCACATCTGCCATTTTCATTTTTGACCCAAAGGAAGCAAAGTGAGTATAATCTGATTACTCTATAGCACTGCCCCTAGATTATTCACTCCACCTTCTATCACTTGGACACAATGGCCCAAAGCATATGACATGCCAGTCACTGACTTTCGCCTTCTCAGTTGCTTAATGATGCCTTCTTCTCCATCCATGCCACATGTGCCTCTAGTTTGCTAGTCCCAAAACTCTAATCCAAGGATACTTGTGACCTTACTAAGAGCACACAATTTAGCAGATGCCTTGAGGCAAGAGGTTAGCTGTGGCAGTTAAACCTGCTCATTAAAAATTATGAAAGACCTTTACAGTACTCTACATAGGGGGTTATATTCTCGTGGGGTTGCTACCTGAGCAACCTATTAAAAGGGCTGACAATTTATTCATTCATTAAAGGTGAGCAGGAGGATTCAGTAGAAGATGCAAGACAACATCCAGACAGCTTGTGACAGGAGAAACAGGGCAACTGATAATGTGCAGTGGGAGGGGGGAGCACACTTACTGACACATACCTAGGTGGACTGCAATTGCCACTATCTACGCTTGTGTACTGTTGTATCTCTTGCCTGGGAAGAATCATGCCTGAAAATATCATTGGCAATACCGCTATGAGAGATTCCAGGCACACAAATTATGCAAACCTGTGTCTAAGCATTGCTTCTTTCCTTCCAGCATTATCTGCTTATGACAAGAGCCTGCAGAAGCAGCAAATAGTCATAGTTAAATAAGGGAAACAAGAAAGATGGTGGGGTTAGAGGGAAGAATGCGGATTCAAGGTTTTTCAGGATAGACTAATGACTTCGTAGCCTAGTGAGGGTATGTGAAGACTAGAATTCTCAAATGTAAGTGTGCCTTGAAAAAAAGGGAGGGGATATACATTTTCACTGATCTGTGCTAGTTATTCTGAGTACAGAACCAGAAATCAGGATTTTGATTTTATTTATTTATTTATTTCATTTCTATACCGCCCAACAGCTGAAGCTCCCTGTTTTTAAGAAGTGTGAGATTATGAATGCATCAATGTTTGAGAGGAAGAATATGGATGAGGCTATATATTAGTGGGAAGAAAACAGAGGATATCATATTACAGAGCATGCATGGGGACCTCCAACTCACAGAGGCTCCCTTTCTCAGTGCTCAGCAGGGAAAAGCTCTAATCTCTGAACTGCTACTGAGTTAATTTCCCTGCTGGGGAGAAAGCAGCTGAATGATTACTGAACCTGCTTACTTCTGAGGCTTATCCTGCTTACTTTTGAGTGGACATACTGCTCATGTTGCTTCTGAGTAGACCACAGATGCTTGGTATTGGGGGTGCTATTTGAAAGTACTGTGGAGTGATTCATTCCTGCTTCCTTCTGAATAAGCACACCAAGTCTTATCCTGCTTTCTTCCAAGTAGGCTTAAAATCTGTAAGAAGCACATTCTGGCCCTAATCACAGATTGAATGTGGGCCCTGACATCTTTGCCGGATTGGAATTCAGCCCTTGGAATGACAAAGGTTCCCTGCCCCTGTTATAGACCAACACCCATATCATTTTCAACATCTATCATTTGACAATGAAAACAACTGGAAGTAAAATTAAAATGGAATAACATTTTTGGAAGTTACAGATTAGTGTGTCTCCATGTAGAAAACCTAACCCTTTTCCAGTGGCTGGTGTTTCTATGCATGTTAAAGCAGAAAGCATAAATTTGCACACAAATGCTGCCTTTATAATTGAAGCAGTTTGCTACATTTTGTACACCACATCTGTATCACAGTACACAATGTAATACAAGAAGCTGGTCTCAGTGACTACAAAATTGATTTTTCTTCTAAAGGGGGGCTGCTTCTGGCAAAGTAAAAGGGTACAAAGGGAGTCACTACTCAGAAAGAACCAAAGTATTTCAGTGCTGGAAGTGGAGAGAAGATAGAAAGAATACTGATGACCTCACATGGCAACACAGAGTTTGTGTGTCTGTGTAGGAGAGGGGCATTTTTGAGGGTTGCCCAGAATACATCATTGTATTCCTGGCAAGGTTATCAGACATTCAAAATTGAATAGCTGCTGAGTTCAAAACGGTAATGCTGAAAGAACCGTATGGAACAACAGCCTCTAGCTATGCCTGCAACATCATGCGTCATTGCCATGCCAGACATTTTATTGTTAAATGTTCCAAACCGTTGTGTTAATGGAAAATGAAGTCATAGGGTACAGATCCACTGGGAACACCAATGAGACTTAAGTGGAGAGACTCCAGAAAACTTATTTTAACATAAGCCCTACTTTGTTCAGTGACTAAGGCTACAATCCTATACTTACTTAGTTGAGAATAAGCCCCAATGAATTCAGTGGGACTTTCTTTTAATTAGGAATGCATAGGATTGCTCTGTAAACTATGGGATTTTTATATCTACCCATCCATCCAAATAAATTCACCATGAGCTTTTGTCCTGGACCCATCAAACAATTTGGCACATCTCTAAACTGGCTTACCATCCCACTTCCAAGCAGAAGTTGTCTTCTTTCACTGAGCAGTACAGCAATTCCACATACTTCCTAAAGTCCATGCCTTGCTTCTCCCCTCAGCCCCTGAAAAGCCATATGTATTTCCTATCTCTCTTCATCCTTTTGGAATGTATAGGCATTTTACTAATATATAAGGGTACATCAAGTATCAATGTGCCAACTGTCCTGCATGAAGGCACACAGTACTTCTGGTGGAATATTTTGTTATTTTGCCTTTGATCTTTTTGCACTCAGGATCCATGCACCTATAAGCCTATGAACATGAACAGACTATATATTATATTATATTATTATAGGTTTATCACAAATCAGGAAGGCAAAGAATCAATTGTATGCATGAGTGGAAGAAGAGAACATACATGCTCAACAGTCATTCCAGGCTCATTCACATAGAGCCAAGTAATGTTTTTGCATTATATTTGAACTGAGCCTGTGTGTTCAGGGAAGGTGGTTTTAAGACTGTTAATATTCATGTTAAATAAAGCAGCACTCCCAAGACTGCTAGATCTTAATGGCAGGAAATCTTAAGTCCATTCAGTCCTAGATTTTTTAAATTGCTGATTAAAAAAACCAACTTTACATATATAGACCCTCCCTAACAAATTTGGCTACAATTTGCTGTTTGCATTTCAAATTACAATATAAGCTTGCAAGACATCAAGAAAGGGAGATGCCAAGAAACAGAGTTAAAACAAAGGTTTCTCTAGCTCAGTACTGTAATCCAAACCCTGTAATCCAGACAGTTCTCCTGAGGTCATGTCAGAACCTTCCTACCCAAGATCCCTTAAACTGAGACACATGAGAGATTAAATCTTTGTATGCTCCCTGATATTAAAACTCTTCCTGTGCATACAAGACTAGCATGCATCTGGCATCTCCAGTTAAAAGGATCAGGTAGTAGGTCATGTGAAAGACCTCTGCCTGAGACACTGAAAATTCACTGCTAGTCAGAGTAGACAACACTGGCTAGCTGGGCAATTTTAAGTCAGCTTCCAATGTTCCACAAATTAATAGTTTTTAATAAGGATAATTACTTGACACTAATTATATTTATGGAGGATCTGATTATTACTTGGCTTGGGTATACAAAATGGATATAAGTAATAGAATTTCTAATTTGTATTCTAGTTTCTCTCTCCATCTTCATAAAAATAACTATACCAAATTCTTGCCAGATTTTGATTAAAATATTTTATCAGGAGCCTTATAGTGTAGCATAAAAGTATTTTAGCACTTGTAGAGGTATAAAATAAAAATTATTGTAGATCATTAAAAAAAACCTTTCTAGTCCCCTCCTCCATTAATCACCTTGCTAAAACAGCAGTGACTGGAAAGGATATATAAATGATACAGCAGTATAACATTTTCATTTCAGTCCTATAGGGATGGCCATAAGCCTCCAAACTCGGAGGCTTACGGCCATCCAGTGCAGAGTGGGAGGAGCGGCAGCAGCGATCTTCAACTCCACACTCCTCTTGCTCTGCATTTCAGCTAGACGGGCTTTTTCATCCATCTAGCTGGAGCCCCTTGGAGGGGGAGGGGGGGAGGTTGGGGAGGCTGGGGGATTCCTCAAAAGCTGCCTCCCCAGTCCCCTCCCCTCCCTGGAATGCCCCCTTTACCTTCCCTCCAAAGTCACTTTTGCAACCTTGGAGAGGCAGCTGGCATGGTTCTTTCTGCGCCAGCTGCAAGGGGGAGTGGCGGGGAGCTTGGACTTCTGGGTCCAAGGTCAGAGCACTGACTTCAACCTCAGATCCAGGAATCTAAACTATCCTATGCCCCCCCCACCGCCCCAGATTCTGTCTAGGGGCCATAGGATTGCTCTCTAAGTGACCTTTTGAGAGAGAGAGAGACAGAGACAGAGACAGACAGAGACAGCAGGTGATAAAAACAGCCCCCACTGCAAAGGGTATAGTGAATGTGTGCTGAGCTGTGATAGGTAGTGACTTATTGAGCAGCTGAACCTAAGTCAAAATCATCTCCCTTAAAAAGATGGAGAAGAGGCATTTCAGGCAGTGGTGCGGACAGAACATAGTGGGATGTACACACAAGAAAAGTACCATATCCACAGAGAGTGTGGAAAGTCAGTGGCAATTCCAGTTGTACCTTACAACCAAGCAATCATTTCTTAGTGCTAGGAGCTATCTGCCTGGAAACATTCCAAGTGTAGAGAGGCAAAGGCTACAGGTACTCAGTGTTCATTCTGCATATGCTCAGAGAAAGTTGATTATTTTTAAAAAATGTCTGTGATAGACTCACTGGCTGATCTTGGGATAGTCAATTATTGTGTGTAACAGGTCCCTAAGATCAGCCTCTGTACCAGAGAACTGGAAAGTGGCCAAAGTAGCACCAATTTTGAAAAGGGAACCAGGGGAATCCATGAAATTACAGGCCACTTAGGTTAATGTCTGTTATGGGTAAATTGGTGAAAACATTATCAAAGATAATTTTATCAAGCATGTAAGAGTTACAGAAGAATCAACATGGATTCTGCTAGTACATATATATGTATTTTATACATTGGTTTGCTGTATAGTCTGTGGCTTGCCTCACTGCTTTTGTCATTTGGAGCCACTGCTTGCATGCACTTTTACTTCCCACTTTCTGCTTTTGGAACATCTGAGTGCAGACTGTGTTGGTCTTGGCACTGTCTGCCAGTCCTAGCTTCATGAATCCCCAAGCCTCACCCACTCATGTACAGGAATGGCCCTATTTTCATCTGTGAGATTAGAGGGTATTCAAAACCATTATACCTAGATTTTAAGAAGTAAGGTTGATGGAAAATCCCTTTCATAAAAACAGTATTTGTTAGATATTAGAATCTATTTATGGGAGAAGCTATATCATTCAGGTTCTTGTCTATGTTATGGATCTCTGTTATCTGCTAAAAAATATAAAATTGTTGCAATGTCATTTAATCATTATAATAAAAAGTTGGCATTCTAGTACTGAACTGTATCTCTTCCTCATAGTTACAGTGCAAATATAAACAGATTCACATTTCAGTAGTTGCGAGCTAGGGCTTCTCTTAAGTGTTTACATTTTTGAATTAAGAAAGACAGTTGAAACACAGATATACACAAACTACAAATAAATAGTGTGCAAAATCTTGCTACCAAGTCTAAAAATAAAACCTGAGCTGCGGAGGGGGAAATAAGAAGCAAGCTTCAGGGTTCGTCTATGTATTGTTCACTCCAATTAGTGTGCAGCAGTTTCCAGCCTCTCCTTCTGAGACTAGTGTGGCAGTTTTCACACTCCTATCCAAGTGACGCAGGGCAAAGGAATCCTAACTGATCTGAAAATGCAGTGTGATGCCTTGCAATGGGAGGCTGCCAAGGCGCTTGGGAGGGTTTCAAACTGTGCATCACTGCTCAGGTATGCATGCATTGGTAATTCCCACAGACAGGCCACATGACTGACCAAAGGCAAAAAAGCACCACAGAAGCCCTGAGTCAACTTCTGAAAGAGAATATTATCAAGGCCTGGGAAAACTGTCCTATTGTAAAACTATCAGTAGCATAAGATTTCTAATATCAAAACAAAAAACTGGAAGGGGAGGAAAGAAGAGTATCTTCAATCAGGATTCTGTGGGGAGAATCTAACCAGAAGCAAGATTCTGTCCTGTCACAGCATGTAAAACTGCTTGAATTATTACAGCTCATAGCCTTCCTTGCTTTCGAACTGTGGTGCTGGAGAAGACTCTTACGAGTCCCCTGGACTGCAAGGAGGTCCAATCAATCCATCCTAAAGGAAATCAACCCTGAGTGCTCATTGGAAGGGCAGATACTGAAACTGAAGCTCAAATGTTTTGGCCACCTAATGTGAAGAGAAAACTCTCTGGAAAAGACCCTGATGCTGGGAAAGACTGAGGGCAAAAGGAGACGGGGACAGCAGAGGATGAGATGGCTAGATAGCATCACTGATGCAATGAATATGGACTTGAGCACACTCCGGGAGAGAGCGCAGGACAGGAAGGCCTGGTGTGCTATGGTCCATGGGGTCACGAAGAGTCAGACACGACTGAACGACTGAACGACTGAACAACAACAACATGGCCTTCCTAAAATGTTATCAAAAGCCTATGGTATACATACTCTGCAACTGAAACTAGAAATGGCTTCTCAGGATATAGAATATTCTGCATTTAACTATAGCTTACACATATCAGGCATACTTCTCACCCTGCAAACAACAGGACTGAATGGAGGAAAGTCAAAATCTAGCACTTCTCAAGGTCACAATTGTATCTGAGTAGGTCTGCCAGATGACTCCCCCAATCAGCTAATCTGAAGAAGGGATTAGACAATGGGGGAAGAGCTGTTAAGCGCTGGGGCTCATCTACCTTCTTTCCCCATTCCCCTCCTTCTTTTCCTCACTCCCTCCGTCAGCATCCCCCCCTCCACCCCACTGATGCAAAGTCTATCTATTACTTGCATACCATATGCATGCACAAGTAATATAAATAGTGATATCTACCTCACAATGTTATTTGGGCATTTTAAAGTCTACAAGCAGATCAAGCAGTTCTCTCTGTTCCTTGCCTCAGTCAGAGACAGAGACCTATGAAAATAGGAACATTTCTCCTCGTGGCTGCAAGCCTTTTACTTCAGTGATGTAGTTTTGGAGATATCCCATTTCAAAAAATGTCAATTATTTTAGAGCACTTAGACATAACTGTTATCTTGAAATCAAAAGCACAAGAGGTGGCTCTGAGATTTTGCAAGCATATTGATTCTATACATGTGCAAAAGGTTGAGAGCCAGCATGGTGTAGTGGCTAGAGTGCTGGACTGGGAGTCAGGAGATCCGGGTTCTAGTCCCCACTCAGCCGTGGAAGCTCACTAGGTGACTTTGGGCCAGTCACAGACTCTCAGCCCAACCCGCCTCACAGGGTTGTTGTTGTGAGGATAAAATGGAGGAGGAGGAGGATTATATACGCTGCCTTGGGTCCCTTCCAAGAGGAAAAAAGGTGGGATATAAATGCAGTCAATCAATCAATCAATCAAGTACATCATTTAATAAATGTTTAAAAACTAGACAGAATTGAACTCTGGCTATGCTACAAAGCCTAAAAGTTTCTATATCTAGTCTGATTATAGCAGTTTCCAGGTTCTTCATCATTCTATCCTTTTAAAAAAATATCTATCGATGACTGGAAAGTGAACAGGGTGCTTTCCAAATGCATCATGTTACTTTCCGTGGGAAGATGAACAGGATGAAAAGCCAACAGGATGGATTGATTAAATCATGATTTAAATCAAGTTTGCCAATGTTGTATATTCATTTTTTAAACAATAGTGCAAAACTGATCACTAAAACACATTAATTTACAACTCAATTTAGCATTTTACAACTTCAAGGAGAATATACTTTGTGGATTTTTTTAGATAATTTGATTTTTATTAATTTAGGAAATAGTAACACTCATTACCTGTATCAAGCTGCAGGTACAGCAGCAGCACATTAGGGGTGCTTCCAGATGAGGCTTTTAATGTGCAATCGCCATGCCTCATGCATGGAATCTTATGGGATGTCCAGATGACTTTGTCACCCACTTGTAATTCTCCTGTGTTTTCCCACCACTTTGCCTATCTTTACCATGGAAAATCTATTGAAGAAAAGACAGCATAGCTGCACAATGCTTTTGGGTCATTAATGTTAGAACCCCTCTATCAGGAAGCACCCTAGCAATGGTAAGAAATTGAACTAAATCACACACACACCCTTTCTCTTTCCCATCTCCTCCACTGTTCTTTTCTACTCTGTCTCCAAACATGCTTTCTTTTACTGTCTTCTGCCTTGCTTGGCCCATCACATAAACAGAGAATAACAACAATCCTACCCATTCTGCATCTTTGCACATGTGACTTTAGTCAGAAAAACAGAAACTGAATGCCCAGAACTTTCAAGAAGCAAGAGCTGATAGTTAGGCTGGACAGAGCCATTTTTATAACTGAAATGAATGCCTATGTTTGATGGTAGGTAACTTCATTTTGATGAGACTGTAAGGGATCTGAATCTGAAATTAGAGGGAAGAAATAATGAGCAGGAATTCCTTTGACTTTTACCTACCTGACAAGGCCAGTTCTCAGTTTGAAATGTCCTCTGGTGGGCTCCCTCCTCTGTCAGTGGTCACTGGTAGGCTTACCAGGCAGCAGCAGGCAGCCAAGCATTCTGACCAGCTGGATCTAGCTGCCATTTAAATTTCCCACAATGACCCACAGAGGCTACATCAGGGGCATTCTGGGAAATTAAAATGATGACTATACACAACCTGCTAAAGGCACAAAGCCTTTTTAAAAATAAAAAGCAGCCAAGGTAGGCTTCAGCGATGGGTCCTGCTAGGATGTTGGGGACTTGGCAGGTGCCCAAGAATGCCAGTGCTCAGCCTGTCTCTGCCACCCACCACTTTTAATTTCAGGTCCTCAATTTGTGGCCACCACTGCCCCCCCTCCACACACACACACGTTATCTTGCCAGAGAATCTGGGGTCAAGTCCCTTGTCATACCAGGCTTTGCAACAGGCAGACATATTACAACACTCATGTGGCTTTTGCAGGTTAAGAAAGACTGACAGGACATAAGAAACGCCCAGAAATTTAGCATAGGGGGACTCATTTTGCAGTGTAATTTGGAGAGGGCTTTGCCCAGCATGATATACAGGTCCTTCCTCCCTTCTCCAAATTCAGAGGCAGGGACAGAATTTTTCATGACACACTGAGCAGAAATCCTGTCCAAAGTGCTAGGGGCATTTGTCTCCGGTTAATTAAATTGATTTCCAGAGGATTGATACCTGGTTCTTCTTCAAGTATTGTATGTTTGATTGTTTATTATGATTAGTGAAGACTAGCCTACCAGATCCAATGCACTGGGCAATTTGTTTCAGTGTGCTTACTCTTCAGGAAGGTGTCACCCAGCCTGTTGGCAAATGCCTCTGCTGTTGTCACTATGCCTAGCTAGAGCCCAAATCCAGCCCACTATTTACCAGTCTCAGAAGCAGAGGGGCTAGGTGTTGTATGACCTTCCCATCCACCTCCCAGCATGTGCCCAAAAGAAAATTGGGAGCATCAGACCACTTGCAGGAAAGCTCTGAATGGGTACAATGCATGCTGCCTTCAGCTCCTTGGAGGAAGGACAAGATAAAATGTAATTTATACAATCACAACATTCTTCTTTCAAGCCTCCATGAAAGAATCAAAGATTCATTCAGAAACATGTTTGCTTTGTTGAAAGCAACTCAGTCAAAAGAAAGATTCATTAATTCATAAATGAGAAATTTGGCTTCAAAGAGATTAGCATTCCGGGAAAGAAATCTATGAGATCTATTTCCATATACTGATGTATCATTAAATGCTGAATAGTACCTCCCGAACAGTTTTATTTTACTCCTATGTTCCAAAATTCTGACTCTTAATGTTTTTCTGTTTTTAGTTCTGTAGGTTTTAGGTTTATTACATTCACATATTACTACATATACCACATGCTTGCTCTTGCAATGGTTATGTTATTTCAGCACATTCAACTTGCTACTTGAAGCCCTTTTTGAGAGAGAGAAAAAAGGATTTGATTCGTAATGATTGGGTTGAATTCAGATTTAGTCAGACTAGACCAACTGAAATCAATGGGAGTTAAGCTGGTCATAAATAAATTACATCCCTATGGTTCTACTTTGACTGGATCCAACCTATAGGTTTTTTTTTATAAGTGGCCCAGTTCAGCATAACTTTGAGCACTGTGGGGTTTGTTGGTGGCAGTGGTATGTGTGTGTGTGTGTGTGAGTGTGTGTCTGTGCAAGTGTACGTGTGTGCGAGTGTGTGCATGATTCCTTTTTGCTACATTATAAAATGGTAGCCCATGCGCAGATATAGTATCTACCATATGTCAATATCCTTTTTCCCCCTTTAAAAAAAATAAACAACTAACACTGTTCACATGTTTAATTGGACAAGTGCAAACTACTACAAGGAGCAGTCCAATCTTTCTTATTTTCCTATTCTGGTTTATGCTCCTCCTCCATGGTTAGTGGGCATTCAGGAAATAGAGGTGAAGTATTTGAGAGATAAAAAAAGAGTGAAGGAATGTTCAATTATGTCACCATTTTAACGGAAGGGGAAAATGCTATACAACATAATACTGGGTGAAATCCAACACTGCGCTAGAAAGCAAGCTCACACAAATGGATCTTTCTGGCATCCCACTCCAGCCTCCTGTTCCTCCAGAAACCTCTTCAGAAGGTTGAGGAACCTATCAAGTATTGTGGACTGTGTCTTATGGGCCTGCAGTGGGGATTCACCTAAAATCTGGCAGAGAAATCTTGCACTACTTTCACAAGGTTCTAGATTTGGAGCTATTTCTCCCTTACGCTGCAGTCCCTTAAGGAATGGCTCACAGTGTTTGGTAGGTCCCCTGAACCCTCTGGAGAAGCTGTCTTGGAGATACAGGTGGCTGCAGGAGGAAGAGCAAAAGGGAAAGGTTCATTGCGCAAGCTGTCTGAACAGTACTGGATTTCACCCACTATTTTTAAACCAGTGAATTTCAAAGGTGGACTGTAGAAAACATAGATCTGGGTACCCATATGTAGCACATTAGAGTATAAAGCTGTGCTGGTGTCACCTCCAAATAATGGACCCAATAAATAGGATCTAAACCAAAAGACTGGTGGGCCCTAAGGCCTTTGGGAATTACTGATTTAAAGTTACCTGTTTTAGCCTGCTGATGATTCAACATCGAGCAGTCTGAAGTTAGAGATCCTTCAACCAGAGATTCCAAGGGTTGAACTGTCACCTTATACATGCAAAATGCACATGCTCTACCACTGAGATATGGCCTACCTGCTTTCCTAGTTCCAGAAGTACTTCTGTGCTATTTTGTATCAGACATATTCATAAAACCAAATGTGTGTTAAAAACTGAAGTGAACGCCTAGACCTATAAACTCATACATTTTAAAGAAGCTTTCCCTGTATTCCATCAACAACTTAGCACATACAATTGGACATTGTTCTGGAATTAACTTTGAAATGGTGTGTGTGTGTGTGTGTGTGTGTGTGTGTGTGTGTGGTGGAGGGGGACATGACTCGGGTTTATCTTAAAACTCTAAACCATCCAACTGGCATAAACACAATTTTCTCCAATTTTAAAAAAAAGCTATCCCTAATGTAATCCTTAACAAATAATCTTGAGAGTTTAACAAGATTTCCCCCTAGAGTATTAATGTTTTAAACCTGATTTTGAAAACCTAGTCTTCACTTGTCACAAACAGTCAGAAGAGACTGAACGAATAAACAACAACAGTCTTCACTAAGCAGCAGACTTATATAGAAAGTAGGGAGAAATCTGTCCTCAGACGTTGTTTTTAATCCATATCCATTTCTGAAAAATACACATACGTTTTTGTATGTCTCCTATTGTACACATTCAACATTACCTATTAAATCATTAATAACTTCATGATAATGGAGGACAGAATGAGGCAGAAAGAGCGAGCAGTCAGTTTTAACATTTGGGATTCCTCTGGCCACGTACAAAGTTCCTATGATTACACACCCAAATGTTATGCCTTTCTACTTCATAGGCACCTAAGGAACTCCGAGACCACTCAAATGATCTGCACCAGCAGGGTATTGTTTGAAAACTCTTCTCATAAATATACTTCAGTGCTCTTTAGCCTTTTATAGATCACCAAATGTTGTCTGTGAAATTTAGAATCAGTTTCCCCATTGCCCTGCATACCTTGCAAAGACTGCGAAGTTCTCTATGATATCAGAGGTGGTGGCGGCAACAGAGCTGCAGAGCCAACAGCAGTCAGGGACTATGACAGCATTAAAGCAGTCTTCCCCAATTTGGTGTACTCCAGATGTGCTGGACTAGTCATGCTGGCTAGGGATGATGAGAGTTGTAGTACAGCACATCTGAAGGACACCAGGTTGGGGAAGGCTCCATTAGAGTGCCACCTGCTGACCAGATTGGTAGGCACCTGCATCTAAAGTTTAACCTAAATCAGGGGTGGGCAACTTGGGGCCCTCCAGATGTTTTGAAATACAACTTCCATAGGCCCTAGCCAGCATAGCCAATGGTGAGGAATAAAGTAGGTCAAAAGATCTGGAGGGCCACAAGTTGCCTACCACTGACCTAAATCTACACCTCTGTAATTTGAATGTATTGGCTTTTTGTCCTATCACCAGGGAACATGATCAGCAATTCTCTCCTGATGTATTAAAATTGGGTCAATATACAGGGTGTTTCAAAAAGATGGACTCGATTTGAAATCACTATATCTCTGCAACCACGAACCGCCTATGAATGAAACTCTTACCACTTGAAAGGGTGGGGCATAGAGTTTCAAATGATTACCGCCAGATGCCTCTCTCAGCGCACAAACAGCCCCTAGCCTCAGTCATTCGCAAGATGGCGACCCCACAACAAGGCATTTTGCGTTCTGCAGTTCAGCAAGACTGAATCCGTAATTGCAGTGCAGCGTGCGTTTCAACGGTGTTTTGGCATTGATCCGCCAATGCCAAAGAGCATTCGTCGTTGCTACCGACAATTTGAGGAAACAGGCTGTTTATGTAAGGGGAAGAGCACAGGGTGACCACGCACTTCAGAGGAAAACGTGAGAAGAATTCAAGAGAGTTTTCAGCGTAGCCTGCGCAAGTCCACTCATCGTGCCAGCCGAGAACTTGCAGTCTCTCATACGACTGTCTGGCGTGTGTTAAGGCAACGTTTAATCATGAGGCCATACTGGTTGCAATTGGTACAGGCTCTTCGTGCAGGTGACAAAGGAAAGCGTGTAGGAATTTAATGATGAGATATTACAGAACATGGAGGACGACAGCTTCTTACCGCGTTTGATTTTTAGTGATGAAGCAACATTTCATCTAAGTAAAGTTAACCGTCACAATGTGCGCATGTGGGGATTACGGAATCCACACGAAACAATAGAGAAAGAGCGTAATTCCCCAAAAGTGAACATGTTTTGTGCCGTTTCTCAAAAAAAGGTTTATGGCCCTTTCTTTTTCAAGGGAAACACAGTTACAGGGCAAATGCATCTCAAAATGCTGCAGAACTGGCTCTTTCCACAACTGAAGATTCCGATGACTTCATTTTTCAGCAAGACAGAGCACAGCCACAGTGGCACCTGCAGGTTCGACATTTTCTAAATGACACACTGCCTCAACGTTGGATGGGCTGCGAGGGACCCCAAGACTTGGCGCTACACTCTTGGCCCCCAAGATCTCCAGACATTACACCCTGCGACTTTTTCTTGTGCGGATACGTCAAAGAACGTGTTTTTGTGCCACCATTAGCGACTAATCTGGATGACCTCAAAAAGAGAATCACGGCAGCGGTGACTTCAGTGGAAGAAGACACTTTTGAGAGGCGTTTGGGACGAATTCAACTGTTGTCTCGATATTGTCTGCACAGCAAGTGGAGGGCACATAGAGCATTTATAAAATGGTTAGTAAAACTTGATAACTCATTAAACTGTTTGTAACTTTTGGTGTAATAGTAACATGTTGCCATCGTGAAATATATTGCTTTGAAACTGGGTCCATCATTTTAAAACACCCTGTATCTAGCTCTGCCAGCCTTTTCTCATGGAACTTGTGGCCCTTTATCATCCTCATGTGGCTTTTCTGAATCATAGCTAAACAGTCTCCCTGAGCTGTAGTGGTCACAAACTATTGCACAAACAGAGTAAATCATTACTAACAGTCAACCCAGCCCATGTCAAAATTTCCCATAAAGATTCCTCAATAATGTAAGTTTTTAAGGCTAAAATGTGTAACAGACAGCTATTTTATGAATATATATTCTCCCAAAATATGCTTCCTGGAACTGTCAACACTGATCCAGTCTAGCACACATAAACAAGTCAAGAGCAAAATTAGTCTGTCCAGGGAAATAAACTTCACTTCCTTTATATGATTACCTAGTGTTCTGTCACCACCATGACATGTTTTTCCAGTTATGTTTGATCAACAAAATTTAACCAGCTGCATCCAAGATACTTTTGGCAAAACGACTGCAGCAAACATGGAGGGGAGGCACATTGCAAAGCACCTGCTTTGTATGCAGAGGGTCCCTGGTTTAATCCCGAACTTCTCCAGGTAGGGCTGGAAAAAGTCCTACCTGAAACCCTGTAGAGCTTCTGCCAGTCAGTGTTGTCAATACTGGGCTAGATGGACTAATGTATAAGGCAGTATAAGGCAGCTTCTTATGTTCCTACGGAGCCAGATAAATATAAGGAAAAATTGTGGTGATTAGACTGAGCTTCTAGATACTAAGTGTCAGAACAGGCAGAAGAATTTATTACTCAAACACATATTAAAACCAGCATTTGGTGTTAAAAAAAGAAGAAAAACAAAACATATTGCAATTGCATGGATGCCAGTTAGAGCAGGCAATAGCAGCAGCAGCTCCTAAGAAGTATTTTCTGCAGATGCATCTCAAGTGTAAGGCATTGAACCTGCCCTTATCCCATGTTGCCACATGTAACCATTGACCCGATTTTCTTCTTTCCTCAAACAGGACATTGTTGAGGAGTTATTCAGTTTATTTTATTTATTTATTTACTTCCAAATTTTCTAAACAATCCTTCATCCACAAGGGATCCCAGGGCAGTGTAGATTAAAAACAACAACATTAAAATCATTTTTTTAAAAAACAGTTCCAACAATGGCCTTCAAGAAGGACAGCAGAGCTCAGCAAGCCACTACACCTCTCCCCCTCTAACTGCAGGGAGAAGGAAATGCCTGTTTTAGGGTGGGCCCTAGCAAATTGAACACAGTATCGCCCTCTTATAGTGAGAAACAACCCCCCCCCCCATCTATTCAAAGATAGATGGTGGAGGTATCAGAGAGATATTGCATTCAAACATACATGGTACAGTAGGCATAGGCAATGGAAGGTTAATTCAAATTCCCAGGGCAGCTTGCAAACACAAAAACACAAATGCTACACTTACCAGTTAAAAATTACTGTTTAGTATAATTGCTAGAAGCAGCACAAAAACAACCTAACCCCAAAGCTTACTGTTTAGCCCCCAGCAAAACTCCTGACCACAAGGCACTTCCTCCTCCTGTGCGCGCGCACACGCGCGCACACACACACACAGCGCCACCGCTTCTTAAACTGAGACAGGCAAAGGACTCTTGGACCCCTTCTCCTACAGTTCGAACAGCAAGAAAAACTTTGGAAAAGGTTTTCCCTTATTAAGCACTTTAGAACCTTGAGAAATGGCAATGAACAACGGAGGGAGCAATCCTATGTCCCCTAGACAGCGTTTGGGAACACAGGATTTTTTGGTTTCCTAGCTCCAGAGACAGGAAACAGCACTCCCCTCCCCCTCATAGCCAGCATGGAGACAACGGAGATGGGGGCGTTCCTGGGGGAGGGGACCAAGGCAACAGCCCTATGATTTTTCCTATGGCCACCCCAGCCTCCTTCCCTCCCAGTCCCCAAAGCCTCTGCTAGATGGGCAAAATCACCCGTCCAGAGAAGCAGGCACAGGGCACCTCCCTCTCTGCATAGGATACTCGTAAGCCTCCGAGAAGCACCCAGGGCGCAACCCATAGGATTGCACCTAAGGCACTTAAAGGAAAGACCCTGCCAGAGCTTCTGTTTCCCTGAAAGAGAGAGCATTAAAGAGCCATTTGCTTGTGTCTCAGTTTGTGGGAGAGTCAGTTGAAAATATGGCCCCTGTAAAAGAAAAGCAAAAAAAATTGCTGACCAGGGCGATACAACCTGCATCAGACATTGCTTTCTCCACGCAGGGACAGGTGAACAAGACTGTTGCTGGACTGAGAGTTCTCCCTACTAAGCAATATCTGAAAAGGCTTTTATTAGTTGTGAACATAGTGATTGGGTCTATTACTGAATTCGTTTCAATAACTGAATTCCAGTGTTCTTCCAGCACAGAACTGATATTTGATAACCCAAGAAACACTAATTTCTCAGCCACGCTCATAACCAGTTTGCTGAACTGTTATGTATAGCAATGGCAGTCAGTTGGGTTTTCTTTCGTTTTTCAGATCAGAAAAGGAAAAGGAGGGTGTTGTTGTACATCAGTTATGTGAAAGCAAATTCCTCACAACCCTTGAGAAATGTGCGGTGAAAAATAAGGAATGATGTAAGCAGGAAAAGTGATGATTATAGATGAGACTGTATAAGAGAAGATGAAACACATTACCTAATTGGAAAATGGCTACAGATGACTTAACTTATAAAACCAGTGATTATGAGCACATTTATAACTCATGTTGGGGGTGGGGGGATGTGCTGAAGTGGGCAATGAAAGGAAGGGCTGCTCCTTTTAAAAAGGTAATGATAAAAGAAATTTTTTTTTTTAAATCAAATCTTCTTTCTCCCCCTGCCCAAAGCACAATTGCCTTACAACACAAGATTTTATATTCCAGATTTTGGGACAAAGTATGTTTAGGGGGAAAGTTCTGCTGTAGTTAACAAGTGTCAAGTCTCAGAGTGTGTTCACTTGCATTTAAACACTGGAGGCATTCAAGTTCACTGCTTTATATCCCCTGCCTTTGCCATCTTCAACTCTTGGGAAATTGTTCATGATGTAGCTTGCACACTGAACACAAACCAGGGCACAGGGACCCCCATGGAGCAGAGGGCATTGCTGAAGTATCAGGCTGGTGTGTTTCTTAGCCACTTGGAATAGTGACTGCACAGGATGAGAGGCAGAAAGCTTACTGCCAGGCTAGCAAAGGGCTGCAAGCCAAGGGGACAGGGTAGTAACATCCATGGAGATAGTGGTGTTTGCAGGAATCCTGGGTTGTGGTCTTGGAGTGAATCATTGTGAGGCACTCAAACCATTGTTACAGATGAGAATTCACTCAGTTGTGAGCAGTATTGGCGGGGGGATCAATTTTCCAGGAGCAGATATTAGATTCTTAGGTGCCAGTCTTGCACAACACTAATAATATTACAAATCAGTTCAACTGCTGCCATGGCATTTTCTTTCTCTTGGGTTGAAATTGCAGGCCAAGCTGGGGGCTTAGTGAAGTACAGACTCCCTGTGCAGAGCCGGAGTGCTGGCTTTCTGGGCTCTCCTACCTTGCTGCCCATACTTACTTGCTTTTCATGTTGAAGCATGTTGGGAGTGTGCATCTACCTAATGCTGCATGCAGGTATTCTCTTCCCCCCATGCCCACTTACGCATGGAGACTTGTGGCCATGTTTAGCTCTGGAGAGTGGCTGTGAGCTTGCAATGCTCTTGGTCCAAAAGAGTAGTTAAAAATGCCTTGCTGGTCTAATGAAATTAATTGGTTGTTGCAGTATGGGCTTCTTCAAGTGCTTATTTATTTATTTATTTATTTATTTCTATACCGCCCAATAGCCGAAGCTCTCTGGGCGGTTCACAAAAACTAAAACCAAACAACACACAATAAAACAATTTAAAATATATAGAACATTAAAACCACAATGGTTTTTATGCTTCACACAATGCTTAATTAACCTGTGGAATTCATTGCCACAGGGTATTTTGATGGCCACTAGCACAAACAGCTTTTAAACATGGTTGTGACGCCCCTACCCCTGCCTTTCTTTCTTCCAATTTTTCTTCTTCTATTTATCTTTCGTTTATTTAGGAGTTGATACATTCTCTCTCCCCCTTCATGGATCACTGCCTTGTTGTGGCAAAGGGGCTTGCGTAACTCAGTGAAGCCATAAGCTATGCCATGCAGGGCCACCCAAGACGGACAGGTCATGGCAGAGAGTTTGGACAAAATGTGGTCCACTGGAGAAGGAAATGGCAACCCACTCCAGTATTCTTGCCAAGAAAACCCCATGGAACGTATCACAAGGCTAAAAGAGATGATGCCGGAAGATGAGCCCCTCAGGTCGGAAGGTGTCCAATATACTACTGGGGAAGAGCAGAGGGTGTTTCCAAGTAGCGCCAGAAAGACTGAAGCAGCTGGGCCAAAGCTGAAAGGACACTCAGCTGTGGATGTGTCTGGTGGTGAAAAGAAAATCCGATGCTGTAAAGAACAATATTGTTTAGGAACCTGGAATGTAAGATCAATGAATCAAGGTCAGCTGGAGGTGGTCAAACATGAGATGGCAAGATTGAACATCGACATCTTGGGAATCAGCGAACTCAAATGGACAGGCATGGGCGAATTTAATTCAGGTGACCATTATATCTACTACTGTGGGCAAGAATGCCTTAGAAGAAATGGAGTAGCACTCATAGTCAACAAAAGGGTGGGAAAAGCAGTACTGGGGTACAATCTTAAAAACGATAGAATGATCTCAGTACGAATCCAAGGCAAACCATTCAACATCACAGTCATGCAAGTCTATGCCCCAACCACTGAGGCCGAAGAAGCTGAGGTTGATCGGTTCTATGAAGACCTACAACACCTTCTAGAACTAACACCAAAAAAAGATGTCCTGTTCATCATAGGGGATTGGAATGCTAAAGTAGGAAGTCAAGAAATCACCGGGATAACAGGCAGGCATGGCCTTGGTGTACAAAATGAAGCAGGACAAAAGCTAATAGAGTTTTGCCAAGAGAACACGCTGATCATAGCAAACACTCTTTTCCAACAGCACAAGAGGCGACTCTACACATGGACATCACCAGATGGTCAATATCGAAATCAGATTGATTATGTACTTTGCAGCCAAAGATGGAGAAGCTCTATACAGTCAGTAAAAACAAGGCCTGGAGCTGACTGTGGCTCAGATCATGAGCTGCTTGTTGCAAAATTCTGGCTTAAATTGAAGAACGTAGGGAAAACCACTAAACCATTCAGGTATGACCTCAATCATATCCCTGATGAATATACAGTGGAGGTGAGGAATAGATTTCAGGGATTAGACCTGATAGACAGAGTGCCTGAGGAACTATGGACGGAGGTCTGTAACATTGTTCAGGAGGTAGCAACTCAATCCAGCCCATAGAAAAAGAAATGCAAGAAAGCAAAGTGGCTGTCTGATGAGGCTTTACAAGTAGCTGAGGAAAGAAGGGAAGCGAAAAGCAAGGGAGAAAGGGGAAGATATACCCAACTGAATGCAGATATCCAGAGAATAGCAAGGGGAGACAAGAAGGCCTTCTTAAATGAACAATGCAAAGAAATCGAGGAAAACAACAGAATGGGAAAGACTAGAGATCTCTTCAAGAAAATCGGAGATCTCAAGGGAACGTTTTGTGCAAAGACGGGCATGATAAAGGACAAAGAAGGCAGGGACCTAACAGAAGCAGATAAGATTAAGAAGAGGTGGAAAGAATACACAGAAGAACTATGCAGGAAAGATCTGAATGTCCCTGATAGCCATGATAGTGTGGTCACTGAACTTGAGCCGGACATCCTCGAGAGTGAAGTCAAGTGGGCCTCAGGAGGCATTACTAACAACAAAGCTAGCAGAGATGACAGTATTCCATCTGAGCTATTTAAAATCCTAAAAGATGATGCTGTTAGAGTGCTGCACTCAACATGCCAACAAATTTGGAACACTCAGCAGTGGCCACAAGACTGGAAAAGGTCAGTTTATATTCCAATTCCAAAGAAGGGCAACGCCAAAGAGTGTTCAAACTACCGCACAATTGCGCTCATTTCACATGCCAGCAAGGTGATGCTTAGAATCCTACAAGCTAGGCTTCAGCAGTATGCGAACCGAGAACTACCGGAAGTACAAGCTGGGTTTCAAAGAGGCAGAGGAACTAGAGATCAAATTGCCATCATTCGCTGGATCATGGAGAAAGCAAGAGAATTCCAGAAAAACGTCTATTTCTGCTTCATTGACTACGCTAAAGCCTTTGATTGTGTGCATCACAACAAACTCTGGCAAATTCTTAAAGTGATGGGAGTACCAGACCACCTTACCTGTCTCCTGAGAAACCTGTACCAGGGTCAAGAAGCAACAGTAAGAACCAGACATGGAACAATCGAGTGGTTCAAAATTGGGAAAGGAGTACAACAAGGCTGCATATTGTCACCCTGCTTATTTAACTTATATGCAGAGTACATCATGAGAAACGCTGGCTTGGATGAATCACAGCTTGGAATTAAGATTGCTGGGAGAATTATCAACAACCTCCGATATGCAGACGATACCGCCCTAATGGCAGAAAGCGAAGAGGATCTAAAGAGCCTCTTGCTGAGGGTGAAAGAGGAGAGTGCAAATGCTGGTTTGAAACTCAACATTAAAAAAACTAAGATCATGGCATCTGGCCCTATCACTTCCTCGCATATAGAAGGGGAAGAAATGGAAGCAGTGAGAGATTTTATTTTCTTGGCCTCCAAGATCACCGCAGACGGTGACTGTAGCCATGAAATTAAAAGACGCTTGCTCCTTGGGAGGAAAGCTATGGCCAACCTAGACAGCATAGTAAGAAGCAGAGACATCACCTTGCCGACAAAGGTCCGTCTAATCAAAGCTATGGTTTTCCCAGTAGTCATGTATGGCTGTGAGAGCTGGACTATAAGGAAGGCTGAGCGACGCAGAATTGATGCCTTCGAACTGTGGTGCTGGAGAAGACTCTTACAAGTCCCCTGGACTGCAAGGAGGTCAAATCAGTCAATCCTAAAGGAAATCAACCCTGAGTACTCATTGGAAGGACAGATACTGAAGCTGAAGCTCCAATATTTTGGCCACCTAATGCGAAGAGAAAACTCTCTGGAAAAGACGCTGATGCTGGGAAAGACTGAAGGCAAAAGGAGAAGGGGACGGCAGAGGATGAGATGGCTAGATAGCTTCACCGATGCAATGAATATGAACTTGAGCACACTCTGGGAGAGAATGCAGGACAGGAGGGCCTGGCATGCTATGGTCCATGGGGTCACGAAGAGTCGGACACGTCTGAACGACTGAACAACAACAACATTCTCTCTCTCTCTCTCACTCACACACACGCATGCGTACACACACAACACAGCAGTTGGTGTACAAAATTTATATCTCATGCTAGTGCAACAGTTTTTTTATTATTGTTCTTGTTGTTGTTGTTGTTATTATTATATATTTGTATACCGCCTTTTCCCCCAATACTGGAACTCAAGGTGGCTTTATAACATTAAAAACTTGTACAGTTAAAACATATAAATAGAAATATACAAAAGTTAAAAATCTAATTAAATCATCAATAGCATTAAAACTGTATAAAATATAAAACTTTTAAAAGACAACAATATAAACAATAGTATCAATCCAGCACATTCTCACAGGTCCAGACTATCCCCAAAGGCCTGCCAGAACAAAAAAAGTTTTTGTCTACCTGCAGAAACATATCAAGGAGGGTGCCGCCCTTGGGGCAGCCACAGAGAAGGCCCTCTCCTGTGTTCCCACCAGGCGAGCCTGTGATGGTGCCGGGACCACGAGAAGGGCCTTCTCTGAAGATCTCAGGGCACGAGCAGGCTCATAGGGGAAAATACGGTCTTTCAGATAACCAGGACCCATGCCGTATAAGGCTTTATAGGTCATGACCAGAACTTTGAATTGTGCCCGGAAACAGACTGGGAGTCAGTGAAGCTGTTTTAACATGGGAGTTGTATGATCCCTGTAGCCAGCCCCAGTCAACAGTCTGGCAGCAGCTCTTTGGACCAGCTGAAGTTTCCGAACACTCTTCAGAGGCAGCCCCACGTACAGTGTATTACAGTAATCCAAACAGGATGTAACTAAGGCACATGTCACCGTGGCCAAGTCAGACATCTCTGGTGCACTAGGTTTAACTGTGCAAACGCACTCCTGGCCACCATCAAACCTGGGCATCCAGGCTGAATCCAGAAGTACACCCAAGTGGCGAACCTGTGTCTTCAGGGGGCATGTAACCCCATCCAGCACAAGCTGAATCCCTATTCCCTGATCTACTTTTCGACTGACGAGGAGCACCTCTGTCTTGTCTGAATTAAGCTTCAATTTGTTTGCCCTCATCCAGTCCATTACTGCTGATAGACATCGGTTTAACACCACAACAGCTTCCTTGGAATTAGATGGAAAGGAAAAGTAGAGTTCAGTGTCATCAGCATACTGGTGACACCAAACCCCAACCAGGTTAGGCACTGGCATATTACTGAACCAATGTTCCCACTTTTCAGAACTAGGAGGAAGAAAAAAAAATCCTCTTCTCATGCTCCTGCATTGTAGTCTTTGCTGCATGGGTGAGAGAAGGGCACTCCCATCCACTACTACTCCCCGCCCCAATGGTGTGCGCAGCTGCCGCCGCTGCCGCCACCAATAGGAAAGCCAGCCAGCTGCTTCATCATACCCCACAGTAGCTTCACTGGGCAAAACGGAACCAAAAAACACAACAGACCCTTCTCAGCTGTGCAGCACACAGAATCCCAGAATTTTAGAGGTCGTTGCTGGTCCTGACCTCTTTCGGCCTGCTTGTCTGCCACACAGCCTTTCCACTCTTTACTGTCTTGCTTCTTCTCTCCTTTCCTTTCGCCTCTTGCCCTCATTGCTCCTTCCCTCATTTGCTCATTTCCTCCTTGTCTTCTTTGGATAAGCATGTGAGTGCGCAGTGCCAGCATATGACATCAGAGGTAGGTGCTGTCTCTCACAGCCAAACTGGAGGGCGGAGAGCTGTTGCGGCTACTTACAGCCAATCCAGGGGGTGGGGGTGGGGATTTAAAGCTCTCATGGTGAGGAGAGAGAGGGGCAGAGACAGGAGGGCTGACAAGCAGAGCATCAATTGGGGTGACTGGGAGCTGCCACTGGCCCACAGGCCTTGCAGTGAATTACTGAGCATTTGTTCTGATCCGGCATAGCTCTACTTAGGCTCTTACATTAACTTTTATTTCAAGTTAAAAGCATATATGAGACCTGGAACTTCTGGTACTTTTTCATGGTAGCTTTTTAATTGTCTTCATACTGGTATTTCACCTGCAACTCCTCAGCACAAAAGACTCCACCACCCATTGTCCAAATAACTGAAATTGAGCCCAATGACCCGATGTTGTCCATGCATTTGCACTCTTGATAAATATCAAGCTACCTTTTGTCCAGGGTGTTTTCTCTATTAACCTTTGTTGACCCAGTTTAAGAAACAGAACCCAGTACACTAGATAATGTCATTAAATATGTAAGTAATACAACTAAAATTGCTCACTGAGCTCCTGATTGAATTTCAACTTCTAATGATAAAAAGATGACTTCAAGACTCAGATATATTTTGACTATACAAATACCCACTATTAGGTTTCTGATAATTTGCATTTAAATAAACATTCAACACAATTTCCTGCAGTACAGTTATCCAAGCTATTATTTCAGGGTTTGAGCTGTGAAAAGCACTTTTCCTGAAATAATCTTTTACAAAAACAACTTTTGTGATTAAATACTTAGAAATTAGAAAGCCAAGCAGAACACATACATTTTAAGACTGCAATCACAAAAGGAAGCAGTGTTTCCCAAGCCTCTGGTAACCAAGGAAAACTTTTTTTTCTGAATTAAATTTGGAAGTATATCTCACTTTTGTAGCTGAAAAGGTTTACTTTTAGATTGTGCAAGAATAGGAATTACCCATCCCCTGGAGCCCACCCCAATTTTCTGCATGAGTCACTGATGTATGTGCCCAATTTGAACGTGAAGCCAAAGCAGTGACCCATGATGAGATGTATCATGCAGCTTCCTCTCAGGGAAATAAATTCTGCTGCATCCCTATACAAGCAATGACTAAATGCAGAGACACAGCAGAATTACTCTCCTCAAGCTGATTAGAAGAAAGGCCAGCAGTGACTCATACATAGCAGCTATCCTCTACTGTGCGTAGATACTTTGGGTAAATAACAGCCTTTAATTATTTAGTAAGTGTATTTCTTGCAACACACTAGCTGTTATCTCGCAGCACACCTGTGCACGCCCCATTTACAATTTGAGAACTACTGAGTTAGAGACATGCAGCCTCTGGTCCAGCAGTCATGAAGAAAAACAGATTCATGCCACAGTTCACAGGTAGTCCGGTAACAGTTTCCGTTATGATAGGATCTAACTACATTAATACGTTCACCCAGGAGGCTTAATCACCTCAACAAGACATAGTATGTTGTTCAGAGAACACCTTTAGTGGAAGAACAGCTTCGTGAGTCCATCACCTCCAAGTTAAATGAAGTGATGCAGAAAGATACCAACACATCTAGCTGAACTTGAAAGAGAAATATCAGGGCTGTCAAAATGACAGCAAACTAGCAGGAGCTGCATCCCAGAGAGAAGAAAACTTGAGGTGGCTGCTTTTGAAAAAGGAAAGAAAAAAGCCTTTAAAATAGCACTAGAATTCCAAACAAGCTTCTCCGTGATTAACCAATACACAATTAATAACTGGAATATTTCTACTGGTTTTCATCAGTCTGTTCTAGTATGTCTTACGTCAAAGGGAAAGAGCAAAAAGCATGCTGCATTAAATTGTGCTGATCTATGATTGTAATAAATCTACTTACCTATCTATGCATGCTGCATTAAGATAAATATCGCAATCACTTTGAAAGCGCAGAAAGAATTTTGTCTTCCTTGTTGCCCCAGCCCATACCAGAACTCAATTGTACTGATTAGCTGGAGATTCATGACAAACGGTAAGGCCATCATACAGACATAAACACACTTTATAACATTCAGTATCCCAAGATATGAAGAATCTAAATGGGTTTTTTAAAAGGATTAGAAAAAAATAATAAAGGATAGACCTATAAATGGCTCTTAGCCCAGTACCTCTATCTTTCCAAGCAGGACAAGTATTAAATGTTTAAGAAAAAACTATGGGAAACTACCATCTTCAAACCCTGATTGTGGGAAACCAGAGGTATCTAGATGGCTGCTCTGGGAACAGAATGCTGGACTGGATGAAAGCCAGTGTGCTGTAGCAGTTAGAATGTTGGACTGGGACTCGAGAGATCTGGGTTCTAGTCCCCACTCGGCCATGAAGCTCACTGGGTGACTTTGGGTCAGTCACTGACTCTCAGCCTAACCTACCTCACAGGGCTGTTGTGATGATAAAATAGAGAGGAGGACGTACCATGTAAGTGCCCTAGGTTCTTTGCAGAAGGAAAAGAGGCAGGATATAGATGTAATAATTAATAAAACAAAAAAACAAACCAACAAACAAACTTTATTCTGATGCAGCAAGGTAATTCTTAAGCTCCCGCAGCTGGAAAAGGCAAGGGAGATTAACAAATTTCCATAAACTGGTTCGTGCCAGCCTGTAGTTCTCTTGACCTTGGAATCTAATTTTCTTTGGGAAAAAATGTTAAGCCAGTTACGTTTATTTCTGTTTTGTCTTGATGTATCATGTAGAATATATTTAATTTGGTACTGATTGCTAGGACACATATGTATGTATATGCAGGATTGTTTTCTTTTTAATTTCACATCTGCCTAACTACACTTGATTGGTATAGCTCATTTGCACAGGGTGACACGCATCCCCCCCCCCATTCTTTCTTGCTGTAGGTAAAGAAATGTTTAAAATACCATTTGTTTTCTTGAAAGAATGCATAAGGAAATTAACTTAAGACAGCTATAATTAAATGCACTGAAAAATACATTGAGGCAAATGGTTAGCAACTTGGTCCACTAAAGGGGCGGCATCATAAACATAATGTAGGACTGCAGCTCCTTTGCATGTTTCAGTTGAGTATAATTAATTTGTGCATTTCTGTCATTGAGATACTTTGCAGATGTATCCACCATTCACAGTTCTTATTCTGAAGCTGTTTTCAAATACAAAAAACCCTGAGACAATCCAGAAAAAAATATTAGAACACAGAAATTATGCTAGTTGGGAAGCATAAGAAGTTGCCTTCTACTTATTTCCTAGGGCATCTTCCAAAAAAGCCCTGAAAACGATGATATCTAGAACATGTTATTTAAGTGGAAGCTTGGATTCCCAATGTTCTGGAAAGTTGTCAGCTGCTGAGAAATGACTCAGGGACAACCCATTACCCACCCTTGCAGTTAAGGGCTAATACAAATTTCACAGGTTAAGGAGCCTCAAGACAAAGATTCTCCTTATGCTGAAGGATCACCTCCTCCCATATGTGCCCACCTGGACCCTAAGATCATCCTCAGGGGTCCTTCTCCAGGAGACCCCACCAAAGGGAGTGAGGCGGGTAGCTACCAGGAAGAGGGCCTTTTCTGCTGTGGCCCCCTGGCTGTGGAATTAGCTCCCTAGGGAGGTTCGCCTGGCACCCACATTGTTCTCCTTCCACCACCAGGTGAAGTCCTTTTTATTCAACCAGTATTTTAGCATTTTAACTTCCTAATCTTTTAGCGCTGATGTTTTAAATCTGTATTTTAAATCTCTGCATTGCTGCTAGGGTTTATTCTGTTTGTACTGCTATATTGTGGTTTTAAGCTTTTATATTTTATATTGTTTTATGCTGTACTCTGTAGTTTTAATTGTTGTGAGCCGCCCAGAAAGCTTCAGCTATTGGGCGGTAGAGAAATAAATAAATAAATAGCTAGCTAGCTAGCTAGCTGATCAAGGTAGTCCAATATCTGGAGTCTCCTGAGAAACATTCCAATTGCCACACTTGGAATCCAGACATTACTAAATTGGCCAATTCAACTTTGTGTGGGATACTACCATAGCATTTAGAAAAAATTAAAGGTAAGAAACAAATACATAATCACTACCAATAGTGTTTAAAGTAAAAATCCTCTCAGCCTTGCCTTCACAACAAAAACATTAAACTTCAAGATAATTTCCCCTGACAAGACTGCAAAAAGAGAAACAGTTGAGGGTAGTGCTCTGAAGCTTCAACCCTCAGCCGCAGCAATGACTAAAGACTAAACATAGAAATGGGAAAATAACCTCAGAAGTGGCTCTGGAGGCAAAAAAAGAAAGGCGAACACTACAAATTAATCTGTACCAGGACGTTGAAAAGAATCTGCAGCTGGCAGAGGACAGTGTGTGCGAGCTCCACATTCTCCAACTCCAGGCTGCAAGGATTTTTCACTGTGCTAATTGCCTCTATTAAATGTTAGGAGAGCAAATCAAAGAGAAGGCAAACAGGAAACCTATTGGAAGCCAACCAAAAATGACAACCTTGGCTTTCACATTAAAACAGACAATGAAAAGACCTTTTAAAAGATTCAGTTTGTTCCATAAGGGCAACACAAGGAAGCAGGAGCGTGGGTGAACATGTCCCATATCTAACAGCAAGAGTAACAAGACTTTTCAAATGGAACAGGTCCTGAAAAGTTACTATCAAAACTTTGGATTCCATACCGAAATCTTCAACAAGACTAAATTAAAGAAGGGGGACAGGGAAGCTGACAGTGGTTAAAAGTGTAGAACAAAGATCTTTAGCACACTGGGAGACTCACTGATCATGTTTATACCTGTCACCTCCCAAGAACAAGAAACATGTCTGTTTCCTTACACGTTCTGAAAATGGAAGGTGATTCTCAACTCTCTTAAAGAGATGTCATCTCTCACCCAAAAAGTGACAACTACACCTGCATACTACATGGGGTACCTAGTGTTCCCTGAAGAAAGAGAAGGATAATAAGGAAGGTCAGACTCTTTACCCCCAAATTATGCACATCAATCTTTGAGCAGAGAAAGATACTTACCCAAGAGCGCTTTAAGGTGTACACTGGACTCCTAATTCAATGTAAGTATAAAACATAGTAAATGCAACAATGTTTGTATGACAATGCACTAGGTAGCATAGAATTCTTTTCCAGTGGGATCAGAGTCCAATAGATAGACCCTGTGCAGACACAACATTTAATCTTATTTTGTTGTCCTTAACCAGCATTGAGCATTACATCTGAATACCTAAACCATGGTTCAGATGTGAAACCATGGTTTGAAGTGGGTTTATAAGTCATAGTTTGCTTTAATCATAGTTAAATATTGCATTTGCACTAAACAAACCATGGTTAAGGGGCTACTCCTGCCTCTCTGGCCACTCTTCACGGAGTCTCACGGGGGCCCTTGCCAGGTTTGAGGGGCCACGGTAAAAGTGCCCTCTGGGCCTCCTCCGGGAAATAAGGATGAAAGCAACCGCTGTAGCTGCTTTGCTGGACACTTCTCTTCTCTGCGCTAGGCTAAGTGCTGTCCTGCCCGGTGTCCTTAACTGGGGTTTGCTGGTGGCGCAGAGAGGTGATGCCACTTAAACTGCCACTAAGAGAAGTGATGCAACAGGTGAAGCAGTGGCAGCAGTGGCCAGTGCCCTCTTCATTACCTGAGAATGCCTCTGAACCTCAATGTACACTTCCTTGGAGCCCAGAGACATTCTGGAGTAAAACAAACAAACGAACGAACAAAACAATGGTGGAGGCAGCTGCAGCCATTTCACCCAGCGCTTTTCTGCTGAGCCAAAATAATTTTAACATCAAGAAGGAATAACAACATGAGCCCCAGTGGACCCTCTGGTACCCATCAACCTTGGCTTGAGCTCCACCATACTGGCTAGTGACACCAGGCCAGTGTCACTGATTTCTCCCCCTACATGTCCTCTGAGTCCAAGCTTAGCTTGGCAAATTAATTGTGGTTTCATTGCACATTTGGTCTCTTAACAATGGCCAGTGCTAACCAGTCTTCACTGGGTAATGATCAAAAGTGAGTAAGCTGCACACTTTTTCTAATCATTCATTTATCCCCTATGACACAACCCCATGAACACCTGACCAAGGCAAGTTTGCTATGCTGAAACAGTAACTTAAGAACAAATACATTCTGTTTAGAAGTTGGGGCCAGGATCAAGTAAGGCGTGTGACAGTGTTGGTTTACAACACAATTATTAAAGAATCTGAATAGAGCCCATCCACGATTTACTGAGTTAAATGCCAAAGACACCATCACAACTACATACCCTGGGAAGTAAGTCATTGCCGGTAAAATTTTCTGTGTTGCAAAAACTCTCATGCACAAGAAGAAGAAAAAAGCACAGAAAAATGTTTCTTCCTTCCCCCATTAATGGGTGGGATTTCATAAAGCATTGGTGATATATAATGGAAACCTGATGAAGGGAAAGAAGGGTTTCCAAAAGAGAGGGATGTGGAAATCAACAGGAATTATCTTTTTTTGAATTAATCCATTTCCCTGGCACTTGTACAAGAAATATTCCTGGTAGATTGTTCTTCACATCTCTAGTAAAGTTAGATCAGTATTTTTATGTGCATTTTGCAGACGAGGAGCTGAGGCTGAGAGAGAGTGCTCTGCCTAAAGCCATCTAGTGAACTCACGGCAGAGACAAGATTCAGACCAGGGACTTCCTGAGTCATAGTTCAGTCTCTTATCCACAGTGCTACAGGTGCTCTTGTATGTGCAAATACAGCCATCTGTATTGCCCCGGCCATGGGCTTTGAACTCTTAGGTTAGAGGTGCCAAGATAGTGATAAATCAGATCCAGGTTTACTTTCAAGGAGCACTTTATTGAGTACAGTCAGCACACAGGTGTACTCAATGGCTGTATCAGACAGCTTCTCTGAACCTAGAGCCATGGGGTACAATGGGTTTTATACCATACATGTTAGCAATGAAGCAGCATAACAGCAGCAAGTGCCCTCTAGCATTCATTCCCAGCATAGACTAGCTGGGCTTGGTTCCCAGCACAACCACCTGCAGCTTTACGACAAACAAACTTCGCTTCCCAGGCACATCTTCATTCACTCATTAGTATGGAATGTGCTAGGCCATGCTATTGGCCCTTTGACTCATCTTCACATGCTCAGAGGCTTACTAGCAAGGAAATTGCACCCATAATGAACTTAAGCAAGCATTATGGATCTCTAGGCCCCTCTAACACTACAGGTGACTTAGTTACACTCCTGGAGCCAAATACACCATCACACTACACTTAAAATATCGTAAATGGACACTTAAAAACTAGCCATGTGAAGAGGCCAGCAGCAGCTTTCCACAAATGATGGAAAAACAGCAGAAGCAAATGCTAATCCTCAGTTGACTGTATAATGCGGCTCTGAAGTTTCCTAATTACATGAATTAACTACTCCAGTAACACAGCAGCTACATAAAGCCTTAGGGCTACTAATGAATCAATGGAATTTAATGTTGATACTGCTGGGGAAACTCAGAAGAGGGCAAAGGCCTGCCTTATGGCAATCACTACTGAGAAGTTATCTGTGGATGGAAAGGACCCACATAGTGCAAGATGTAAGATGATTCTGAATCAATATGTTTACAGAATTTGGTAACTCAAAAAGCAATTCAGTTGTCTCTAGCTCAAAAATTCCAACTACCAAGTGTTATTGTTCCACCCATTCCCCCAAAAGACCACTAAAGCTCATCTTTATCAGGTCTGGACTAAAGTTGTAGCCTAAAACATGGATGGGGCTTGTTGCCAAAAGTATGTAGTGAGCTCCAGCCGCAGTGAAATTACACCCTGCTGCTGCATGGATTGTGCTACAACTGGGCTCCTTGGCAGTCTTTTTTATGCTCTTTATTGAACAAATTATCTTTTTCCAAAAACAAGAAAAAAGGTTATAATTAAGAAGTAGTCACACAGTTAAAAATATACAACTAAATACAAACATAATGACTGCAAAATAAGAAAAAGTACTTTTTGCATTAAACTTTAATGATTAAAGGTTCATCAGTTAAGTGAAGTCTGTGGGTAGAGGAACAAGCAAAGGGTAGATGAACTGGATTTACCAGAACCAATTAAGCAGATGAAAAACACATAGTATTCTATTTAGTAGGCACACTCTTCCTTGACGGAACAGCTTCAATATTGTGCACCACCCAGAACACTTCGGTTACTGGGAGATTTAAAAGTTCAGTAAGTAAGGGCACAATCCTAACTAGATAGGTGGCCACCTCCAACCTCGGAGGTGACCGCCTATCCAAAGCAAGGCAGGAGAGGTAAGGGGGGGATCATTCCCTCTGCGCCTCTCCTGCCCTGCTATTTTTCGCTAGATAGCCGTTTTCGGCTGTCTAGCAGCGGCGGGGCTGACCAGGAGAGGAAGCTGCCATACTACACATTGGATGTGTCATACGCGCAGCTCCACTCTCCCTGCCCTGGAACGTCCCCCAGAACGCCCCTTTTCAGTCGCTCCATGCTCCTCTTCCGAGTGTGGAGGATGGGGCTTCTCCACGCTGCCTCCGAAGCAGTGCGGATGAAGGGCAGAGGTCAGTTTTCCGGGAACCAACCTTGGAGCATGGGCTCTGAGGTCAGTTCCTGGAAAAGAGCATATCCTATGGCCCTCTAGACAGTGTCTAGTGGCCATAGGATTGCTCCCTAATTAAGCCAATAAGCAAACAAATAAATAAGAGGTATAAAAGAGAGCCAGATTGAATATCAATACAATAGCAGAGTTGAGTTCCTAGCCTGCCTAACCTGTTAATACATTTTCTAAATTTTATCTGTCCATTGATTTTTGGTGTATGGTTGGGCTTCCACAGACAAGCAATACAAAAGTCAGCAGCTCTAAAGGTGTTGCACCAGTGAGCTACAAAAATAGCAGGTAAAAAAAAAGAAGCAAAGACAACCATGCTGGTCCATGAGGGGGAAAACAAAACAAAAATCTACAGTAGGGCAATGCCTTTATTAGGACCAACAAAAAATTACACAAGAATGTGCAAGTTTTCGAGTTCTCCAGAACTTGAAAGAGTTCTTCATCAGACTAGGTGGTACACAAAGCAGTGGGTAGGAGAAGAAACAAAAAAGTCCAAAAATTTGATCAGATGTGGTAGCAATGAGGTCCACATTATAGATAAACCCTGTCTCAAAATAGTAGGATCATCTTTAGCAACATCAATAATTTTGTAAAAGACTGGACTTAGGATCAACACTGGGCATTGCATTCAATATCTGCTGCCAGAAATTAGCCACTAGGCTTCAAAACGATGAGCTCATATTACGCCAGTACTTTTCCAGCTGCACTGGCTACCCGTCCATTTCCAGGCCCGATTCAAAGTGCTGGTATTAACAAAGCCCTAAGCGGCTGGGGGCCAGGTTATCTGAAGGATTGCCTCCTCCCATATGTGCCTGCCTAGACCTTAAGATCATTCCCAGCGGCCCTCCTCTGTGAGCCCCTGCCAAAGGAAGTAAGGCAAGTGGCTACTAAGAGGAGGGCTTTTTCTGCTGTGGCACCCCAGCTGTGGAATGAGCTCCCTAGTGAGGTTCTCCTGGCACCTACATTGTATTCCTTCCAGTGCCAGGTGAAGACCTTTTTATTTTCCCAGGCATTTTAGCATTTTAGCTTTCTAGACTTTTAGCTTTGCTGTTTTAAATCTGTATTTTAAATCTCTGCATTGCTGCTAGGTTTTACTCTGGTTTTATTCTGGTTGTATTGTTATATTATGGCTTTAATGTTTTTATATTTTATATTGTTTTATTGTATGCTTTTTGGTTTTAATTTTTGTGAACCGCCTAGACAGCTTCAGCTATTGGGCGATAAATAAATACATAAATAAATTTAAAAAACTGCTAAACAGTAGCTCATTCCCACCAAAAATGGAAAAAAGGATCTTTGTGCTAGGAAGGTGCTACTTGGACTTTTAGGGGTCAATTAAGGTCTTGGAAGCAGACCTTCCTTTCATCAACCCCCTTAATCACACACACACACAGGATCTTTTTGTAAATAAGTTTGGTATTTTCAAAAAATAAAGGGGGCTCACTTCTGACACTCTCCTTCCATTTCAAAACTTGGCAATATCACTACAATTTTATTTCTCCTGTGGTAGTTTCTCAAAACATTTCAATATATATCCAAAAGTTTTCCATACCAAGATTTACAGCCAGAGGACATTGTAGCCTGTCAAATGTTCTACCCCCCACACCCCTCAATGAACTTTGTTCCAAAACAATGGACACCCTTTAAATAGCCAACAGGGAATAGAATTCTTCCTGACAAGTTAGTGGAATTTTTCACAAATGAATCTACTTCCTTTCCCACTTTGTAACTAAGTGGTTTTGTACTTGGAATTTAGTCTCTGACTAAATTCCAACTACAAAACTACAGAACATTTCATTTAAATTTTACTTAAAATGTTTCTGATTAAATACAAATGCCACAGGATTCATTTCCTCCTATAATTATGAGAAAGTGTAAACGCATGTCTGATTCTACACATGCACTTTAAACTACACAGACTGGTGTTGGGGGTGGGGTGGGGGTGGGTCTATTGTAGAACAGCAGAAGAACTTGTGCCAGGACTGGCACAAGAAATTTTGCTTCACAGATAGATGCACTGCACAGCTGTAACCTAGGATCCCAGGGAATGCCACAAAAGATTCTGGGGTACAATGTTCAGATCTCATGCAATCATGCAAAGCCCAACAACAGTACCCTAGCATCCTCTACAATACTGCAAAGAACCCTGCCCCTCTTGGATAATTCTCTGCTTCTTTGGTATCCCCTAAAAATATTGCCATCACAGACATTTGAATTGCTTGTGCCATCAGGCTGCCCCAAGCCTTTGTGGACAAAGCAAGATCCAAAACACGAGGGTGTGAAATTACTCATGGTGCCCCTCTTCCACCTTTATGATTATATCCCCAATTTTCCTATGCCAGCTCAGTTCTTGTGTAATCTTGCACAAAATGTGGTGCTGGGGGATTTCACAAGGCGGTGCTCAGGGATTTCTGCTCTACACCATAGCATCTTTGCTTCAGGGTCCCACAAGGATCCATCTGGTCCCCCCCATGAAGTTTAACATCTACATGAAATCACTTAATGAAGTTATTCAGGGGTGGTGGTGGAGTGCATTGTCATCAGTATACAGATGTCACACAGCTCTACTTCTACTTCTTTTTGGAGCCAGCTGAGGCTGTGGGGCTGATGGACTGGTACTCAGCTGTGGTAGTGGACTAGATGACAAACTGAAGTTCAGTCCAGACAAGACAGAGGCACTGCTAGTGGGTGGCTCCTCAGAGTGGATGATCAAGATTCAACCTGTTCCAGAGGCTTGCACTCCCCCTGAAAAATCAGGTGTGTAGCCTGGAGGTGGTCCTGGATCCATCACTGTCGTTAGAGGTTCAAGTGGCCTCTGTGACATGGAGTACATTTTACTAGCTTTGGCTGGTATTCCAGTTACGAACCTATCTCTTATATGGATTATTGTAAGACATTGTATGTGTGGCTACCTTCTGGAAGAGGTCCAGGAACTTCAGCTAGTGCAAAATATGGGTGTGAGAGTTCTGGAAGGGACCAGGCACCCACAATCATATTACATAAGTGCTATCTTGCCTGCACTGGCTCCCAGTTTGTTTCCAGGCAATATTCAAGGTGAAATAAAGCTAACCACGTGCTTGGGACACTGGGACCTGATGAAATGCCTCACCCCATATGTACCTGCCCTTATTTTGAGGTAATACACAGAAGCCCATCTTCAAGTATCCCCTCATTCTGAGGCTCAGAGGGTGGTAACGAGAGAGGGCTTTTTCAGTGGTGCCCCCCCCCTCCCCCAGCTCTGGAATGCTCTCCCAAGGGAAGCTCACCTGGCACCAACACTACTATCTTTTCAGCCCCAGGCTGAGATTTTCCTGTTCTCCCAGGCTTTTAAAGTTTGCTAAAGTCTTCTTTTTAAAAGTATTTTAAAGGGGTTTTTTTTGTGTTTTAGTCCCTGGAATCTGCTTTTACCTTATGCCTGATTTTGTACTGTATGCCAGGGTAGACAAACTGGTGCCCTCCAGATGTTTTGGACTACAGCTCCCATCAGCCCCAGTCAGCATGGCCAATTGTACTGGACTGTGGGAGTTGCACAGTTCAGTACAATCTGGAGGGCACCAGCCTGCCTCTATGTTGTGTCAGCACGTTTATTAATTTTATATTGTTGATTTTATTGCAATTTTATTAATATTACTATAGTTTTGTAAAACACCTAGCGACATTTATTTTACAAGGCATTTAATAAAAGTAATAAATAAATAGCATCCAATATGCTGGAAAGTGTTTTTGGATTTTTTAAGACTACAACTGTTTTTAGAACAAGACATTTTAAAATGCAATGTTAATAAAACCCACCTTCACATAATGCTATCAATCATATATTCCCCTACTGAATGTCTTAATTTTTCCAAGGCAGACTAGTCCAACTATAACTAAGCTAAAAATATCCAAATAAGCCTTGGTGGATTTTATCTTGCTGCTGCTATTATTTTCACTTGTTGCTCTTTACTGCTGTGTGTGAGGGGTTTTTTTGTTTTTATTGTTTCTATAAACAATGTATTTGTTTTATAATGGTATTGCAGACCACCTTGTGAGCCATTATATGGAGAAAAGATGGAACGTAAGTTTAAAAATAAACTGTTCAATCCTGGCTGGCTATTATAATCTTATCCTTGGCACATCGTCATCGCTTGTTGGTATTTTAGAACTGGCAGAGCATACAACTTGCTCTACGTTTCTAACATACTTAGTGCTAGTGTAGATATTCTTAAACTTTGTCCTAGTGATCTCCCTAAGTAAAAAAAAAATGCTTGAGCTTCCCACCCCCAATGTAATAACTTCCTCCCTACCTGGTATTTAATGAGGAGTTCCTTGGGGGACAGGAGAGTTGGAAACCACTAATGAGAAGTTGAATTATCATGTTAAAAATAGTCACATTAAAACGTTCAAAAAGATGAGCGCAGCCAAAAGAGATGCGATGTCAGTCCTGCAAAAAGATATGACAGGAAGAATAGAATAGTGAACTCACCAGGGAGCTGTTAAAAAATGAATACAGCAAGGAAAAGGGGAAGCTGAGCAATTTTCTGAGAACTATTCAGTAACGGATTTTGTTTTAAAAACGTGGTACAATGAAAAGCCACTTCCAAGAAAACCCTACTACTGCTGATACGTATAATTCTTATTATGGTGTCATTAAACAGCATGGAGGAATCATTACTCATTGGGATCCAGGATGTAGTAAAAAGCCTGTCCTGATGTCTAATTTAGGGCAAGATTCAATAACTAATGAAAAGGAAATGAAGAATGAAAACTAGTCAGATCACACATTAAGGGAGAAATGATATGACCCCTAGACAGAGTCTGGGAGGCGACAGGATAGTTCGGATTCCTGAATCCGAGATCAGAAGCTACGCTCCAACCTCAGAGCCAGGAATCCAAGCTCCCCTCCCTCTCCCCCTCGCAGGTGGCGCAGAGAGAACCGCACTGGCTACCTCAGAGTTTGGAGGCTTACGGCCATCCCAGTAGGACTGTGCCTTTAGCCAGCAAAACAGGCAACTATGTAGTCAGACCTCTGACTGATTAGCTAAGGATGTACTTCAGTTCAGTTGAAGGAAACAAGGCTTCCTAATGCACTAAAAAAAATCCATATTCTGCTTTTAGTAAATACCCAGCACATAAGAAAGCAGAGATTCCGTTAAACACTGAATTCTCATATTAGCTCAGAAACACAAAGATCTTCAACAAGTATCAGGTGATAAAATGTCTGCCCCAAGAAACTTTGCAGATTTGCTTCATTTAGGGAGCAATCCTATCTAGATTGGTGGCCGCCTCCGAACTTGGAGGCAACCGCCTATCCAAAACAGGGCAAGAGAAGCATGGAGGGGATCGTTCCCTCTGCGCTTCTCCTGCCCTGCTTTTTTGGCTAGACAGCCGATTGCGGGAGGATGGAGCAGGGAAGGAGGCTGCTGAACAACACATAGGATGTGTCGTACAGCCAGTTACGCTCTTCCTGCCCCGGAATGCCCCCAGCCACGCCCCTTTCCAGCTGCTCCATGCTCCTCTTGCAAGCGTGGAGGACGGGGCTGTTCTGCGCTACCTCTGAGGCAGTGCGGAAGTAGCGGGGAGGTCGGTGCTCCAAGGTCGGTTCCCAGAAAACAACATATCCTATGGCCGTCTAGCCGCTCTCTAGCAGCCATAGGATTGCTCCCTCCATTAAAGAAAGATGACCAAAATAATGAGGATGTGAAATTGTTCTGACCACTTAAAACCCAAAGCAACTGACATTCCCATAAATGAATTTCAAGAGGAACACATGAATGTCATGTGAATTCTCCTGTGACAAGACAATGTTATCATAACAAGCATTGGCAGCATTTGGACATAACACTAAAACACGGCTTAGCATCATTGGATTAAGCCGCAATGAGCCTTAGGCTCACATGCTCCCCTTCTCCTCTCCTCCTGAGCAGCCATAACGAGGAGACTGGGAGCTACCATTTCCATTTTAAATTACCCACAGTTTAGTATATTATCTGAACCCTAAAATGTGGTTAATCTTTACTATGGTTAGTTGGAGCTATAGACTGGAATTGGGTTGTTTCAAAAAACCACAGTTAAGACTGAAGACAGTTTTGTCCGGGTTCAGACGTCAAGAAAACCTGCGGTTAATCTAAAATGGAAGCAAAAGCTTCCAAGCTTCTCATGGCTGCACCACAGGGGGATAGGGAGGATTTACTGCAGTTTATTCTTGTAATGCTAAGCCACGGTATTCAGAATGTATGTCCAAAATGAGACCGTTATCTGCAAGAACAGTTTGACCTTAACATTTTTAAACACTACCGTATCTGTGCCAAGTGTCACAGCTAGGTTCAACTGAATGAGACAAATTTTTCTAGCCTTTTTGTTGCTATTGGTTATTTTACCCAGATCGACAAAAGGAAAGAGAACAGTTTTCAGGATTATACTTAGAAATACCATTTTTAGCACATCTCTCATCCTTTAAATTAGGAACTGTAACTTGGAAGAATTTGAGCCAGCTGTACATTATTTCAGTCACTGAAGTATCTGCTGGGTTTTAACTATAGCAAGCAGAGATATCCTAACAAAAGAAAGCTAAAAATCTGCTTTAGAGACTGGTACTTAGTATATAAGCCATTTTGAGCATGGTGTAGGAGAAAGTAATATAAACATTTACAAAAGAAACAAACTGCAATCCCCATACCAATACACAAAGGTTAAGACTGTCCTTAAACACAATCACTGGAGGGCTTTTATTATTCTTCACCTTGTGCAGGAGAAGTTCTTTGTGGATTCTACCTTTGATAGAAACCATTTTGAACAGTTAAAATTGAGGACTGGAGGGCAATGCATATAACAACATCCAACAGATAGCAAACATAAAAAGAAGTTATTGGGGGTCCCAAGTTTGAAATGGGGAATGCTGGTTAAGTATACTTTAAAAATAAGTGAATACGTCACAGAGGTAGCCAGGCAGTCCTATATACCTACAGAAGTACAGGTGCTTGGGAATAACAGCCTCTCTACATAGCACTTACAACCAACCTATTTCACTCCTCTCTGGTGGAAGGTTCACATTAATATAGGCATGGCATTAACATGGAGGGGGAAAACCCATGCTCATTCAAGGAAACTCACATTCAGAGCTTAAGAGGTGGACATTTAAACTGCAACTACTCTGAAAAAGTTACAGAGGACCAATTGACTGTCATTTCCTAAGAGTTCTGTGTGATCTTGCAGCCTAGAAGTAACAAGGTCTTTCTTTCACCAGAGCTGAGCAAGTCTATACCTCCTCCAGGCTAGAAATGTAGAGCAATGAGGAACACAAACTGAATGCTTCTACTGCCCATTACTTCTGGTTTCTCAAGCTGCAGAGAGGAAGGAAGGATTAATTTCTCTACCACACAGAGTGTTCCCTCACAGGTGAGATGTGTTGAGAAGTGCTTCCTTTCCCCTGAAGCTGAAATTACTTCAGCAGAAGAGATAAATGATCAGTCTGTTAGCTATAAGCAGTAAATTATTATACATGAAATCTTCTCTGCAATAACCAATTTGCTGCAGGGTGATGCATGCCCAAAATACCACAACAAAGTATATTCCATGGAAGTAGGGAGGAATGACCTAAAGTAGTTACACAAGAATAGCGTAACCACAGCCCAGAAAGATTTTATTGGAGGGATTCCTTACAACACACGCAGGTTTCAAGAGAATTCACACACTCAGAGATAGATACAATCATTTACCAAAAACAGTAATTCATGGCATACATGTAACCAGGTTATTGGGTAAACCAGTTGGGTAAACCAGTCATCCAAGAGTCAAGAAGAGGGACAGCACACATTAGTGCAAATGCATGGTAAAGTGGTTGTCTCTATTCACCCCAATAGAGTGAATAGAGACAAGCCTAATCTGGGCTCAATTCTGTTTAAACAGTTATCAACATTGCTATGGGCATTTTGAAGTTATTTTAGCCTAATGCATGCCCGATTAGGGATTTGTACTGTGCATCCTACCACAAATCCCTCAAAATCCCACCAAGCTGTTTCTGTAACATTATGGTTAATGAACAAAGTTTCCATTCAGTGGCTTTGGCCATGGTCAAAGAAGTCGTTTTCCATCAAGCACAAACAATGACTGAGGTACAGAGATGATGTGGCTTTTGTAAAGGTATTATTCAATTTTTATTAATACTGAAGGCCACACCCAATTATAAAAAATAATGCTTTAGATGTATACAAAACATAGGGATATACTGACTGTGATATGGAGCACAGCTTGATTTGGAGAGGTGAGGACATGGCCACAGTGACTTGTGCAATGGATAGAGTTGGACTTGGGTTGGAAACTCTTATATTCAACCCTCTGCTCAGCCATGAAGCTGACGAAGCATACCAAGGTAAGTCACTATTTCTAAGCCTCGACTACCACACAGGATAGTTGTATGAAATGCAGTAACCTCATGCATTTTCCCCTCCACCCAGCTCCTTAAGAGTGAGGAAAGGATATAAATGTGGTTACAATAATTAAAACAAAAATTCCAACTTTGCAACAGCTGCCAGACCAGGTATTTCCTAACTGAGATACAAAACATCTGCACTGCATAGAACAAGGTGCATGCTAAAATTATACAGAAGAATTTGTAAATGTACCTAAAAAAAATGTTTTTAAAGTTCACCACAGTCTCCTGCTCAATTCATTGTAAAAATAGCCCAACTATCCTTATAAAAGCTATGGACCTCTCATTTACACAAAGAGTTGTTATATTTAAATAAATCCACCCTTAATCAAGTAGGTTTATTAAATATGTGATAGGTAATTTAGTAAGAACCTATTATACTGTATTACTCAGGTTTGGAGGCAAGTATGCTTAGCCAATTTCTTCTTTAATCAGCTCTGATGCAGACAGCCACCTCTGCACTGTCCTCCAAGACTTTGTTTATTGGATATTACAGCAACAAAAAGAGGAATGATTTTGTTTCTTCTTAAGTTATTCCTTCCAAAAGCTCCACGTGTAGATGTGGACTTCTCTGAAGAGTAATGCCAGGTTTACCAACAGCTCCCATCCTTACAAAAAGTGATCTTGGGAAGACAGATGGTCAAACTTATTTCACATCAAGCTAGACTTATGTGGAATAAGGAAAGGGGAAAGGAGAAGGGACCATTTCCAAAGACAAGCATCCTATTCACACTGAGAGAGTGCCGCTATTCAGTGGAGCTGGTTATTGTTGCAGCTGACAATTTAACTTAACAAATGCCTGCTAATGCTTAGAAATTAAGGTTTGCTTTTTTAAAAAAAATCACCACCATTGCACAGCTAGAAGAGCAATTGGAAAGTTACCACACTTATGAGTACTAAAGAGCACGAGTTCATAATTCCCTAGATTAGCAAAATGCAATTAGTTTTCTGCTAGTTCCAATGAGAATTTGAATTCCCAATTTGAATCAGAAGGGTTCAGTATACTAAAATTAAGCCACTAACCAAAGATTGCAATAACGTGCATCAGTATGGAATCATCATCCTAACATCCACTTTGATTAGTATTTTATTACATTTTTTAGCCCACCCTTCCTCCACAGAGCTACATACCCCACATTTTATCTCACAGGAAGCAAGTCTGAAAGTGTGTGAACAGCCCAACGGTCTCAAAAGCTTTGTCATACTAACTCCTCACACTCACAAGCTTTTTTTTGAAGCCATCACAAACAATCGTATGTAGTACACCATCAAGAACTGTGTGTTGTCATGGTACATGATGAGTCTCCATACCTTCCCTCCCCATCATGATAAAAGATTTGGTTGCCTCAGTAATATTCCCAATGACCCCGCCGCCCCAATCATAGTATGTTTACTGCAGTCTCCAAAACTGGACACTGACAGCTGCCTACTGACCAAGTAAAAGCACAGCCAAACACAAACAAGCAGTTTTGTGTTGACCCCATACCTGCTCCAGAGAAATACATGAATACATTTTAAAGATCCCCAATTGACCTGTTTTACAAGGAAATATCCAGTAATCTGTTGAGGTAAAAGAAGTTTGAAGCAGCACAGAAACCTGACTTTCTCCACAATTATGCATGTTGTGGAGAAAGTGTATAGTAACACTAGAATCTGGGTTCATCCAATGAAGCTAAGTGGTGGGAGATTCAGGATAAAAGGTAGTATGTCTTCACACATTACATAATTAAACAGTGGAATTCACTACCACACAATGTAGCAGTGGCTACCAACCTGCATGGCTTTAAAAGAAGATTAGACAAATTATTATAGCTATTAATGGCTACTAGTCAGGATTGTTGTATATATGTATTACTGTTTTTTTATTCTGCTTTTCAGACAATTATTGTCTCCCAAAGTGAATAAAATCCATCAAAAAGAGAGACAGGCCCTTCTGTAAACATTTACATAAGAGGAAAGATAAAGTGTTCAAACTTGTTGCTGATTAAAATACATTTTCAAGAATAAAAAGTAAACTTGCTCTACCTGTTTACACAGGTAATGGGATTTACAAATCATCTCCTGGAAAAAAAAACCTGTCCAGTTGACAGAATTTAAAATTTGTTCTTTTAATAGGTTGATACAGTTTTCCATTTGGCGTACTAACGGAATGGATGAGGGCCAGTAAACTGAAACTCGACAGGACAGAGTTACTGCTAGTGGGTGGTTTGTCTGCTCAGTTCATCCTGCTTTGGATGGCATTCACTCCCCCTAAAGGATCAGTTCATACTCTTAGTGCTCTTAGATCCATCATTGTCACCAGAGGCACAGGTGGCCTCAGTGGCATAAAGCATCTTTTATCAGCTTTGGCTGATATACCAACTGAGGCTATTTAGACAGAGATAGCCTTGTGACAGTTATCCATATTCTGGTAAACTCCCAATTGGAGGTTATATTGGAGGTTGCCTATGGCGCTGCCTTTGAAAATGGTCCAGAAAATTCAACTGGTTGGAAATAGTGCAGCAAATTTATTAAAGGGGACTGGTAGGTACAGGGCCAGCCCTTCCATGGGGCAGGGTGAATCCCCACCTCAGACGGTGGATCCCAAAGGGCAGTGAAACCTTGGTGCCACCCACCTGGTACCTCACTTTGAGGACCCCTCAGAGTGTGGTGTCGGGTGGTGTCAGGAGCGCCTTGGTGGCCTCTCTCAGTAGAGTCCAATAGCCAACTCAAGACACAGACGAAAGGATTTCTTTTCAAAGCTTTAATCCATTTACAACTTAATGACTCTTTCAAATGCTAATCACCAGCGACTAAAGCAAGGAACAGCAGAGAGGCCTAAGCTTCAAGTAGGCAGTTGATCCCCGTTTGAAAGAGAGTCACTTGAAGACCCAGAACTTATGGGCTAGAGAGAGATCCTCCCTCTTTCCCTTGGGTCCATGGGAGGCGGCTGTTGCTTGCGCGCCAAACGGGCGCTACGCCTCCTTTCCATGCCCTCCGTCACTCTTTGCGTCTGCGTCGAGCATCTAAGAGGCCCCCCTCCCGCATTTCCTCACTGCCAGGGTCACTATCTATCTTAGGAATGCTGGCAGGAGGAATCTCTGCCAGGTGCTGAGTCTGTGAGGGATGAGCTGGCCCCTCTCCCACAGATTGCTGTTCCTCCTCAGAATCCGAACTACTCTGAGGCTCTCTGGGCTCAGTTTCCACCCTGACAGGTGGGTTGACTCTCTGGAAAGCCCCCTGGATGCCAGAAGAGAGAGTGGTCAGCACGGCTCTCCAGAGAGCCTAGCCCAAATTCCTCACTGTGAGGGGTCCTTCCTCAAAGCAAGGCATTGGCAGACAGGTGGCCCTGGAGTGGCACAGGCAGGCTCCAGGGTCACTTCTCCACCAATGCCTTGCTCCGAAGAAGGACACTTCAAGTGAGGCACTGAGGGAGGAGAGAGGCCTATAGTGCACTGCTCCTGCTGCAGACAGGGAGGATGAGAGGGGCTGGTCACGGTCGAAGCTGTCATCGTTGTTGGCACCACCACTGGCAGGGGAGGGAGGGAGGGAGAGAGAGAGGGTCATTGCTGCTGCTGCCACCGCCATTAGCATCATCAGGGGGGAAGGCTTGCCACCTGCACTGGCTTTCGGTCCTTTCAAAGTGTTGTATTAAACTTTAAAGCCCTGAATGGCTTGGGGCCAGGCTATGTGAAAGCTCACCTCCTCCCTTATATACCTACCCAGTCCTTTAGATCTTCAACAGAGGCTCTTCTTCAGGTTCCCCTGCAATATAGAGGTGAGGCACATGGCCACAACGGAGAGGGCCTTTTCAGTGGAGGCACCCTGGTTATTTAATTCATTTTTTTTACACTTTTTACATTTTTATATGGTGTCCATATAAATTAAAAACATAAGATACAACATAATAAAACAAATGAAAATAAAACAGTATATGATAAAACCAAGATAAAAGCAGCAGCAGGGATAAGAAAGCAGCACTTAATAAAATCAAAAGAAAAGCCAGCAGGAAGGATAAAATGGTGCAGATATCTAAAAGGACTAAAACTGTTCCTAAAATGCCTAGGGAAGGTATTTTTACCTGGTGCTGAAAATACCATAACATGAGCACTAGGTGAGCTTCTCTCTGGGGAAAGCATTCCACAGATTAAGGTGCCGCCACTGAAAAGACCTCTCTTGTAATCACTCACCTGGCCTCATTTTGCAAAGGCACCTGGAGGAGGGCCTCAGATGATGACCTTAGGATCCAGGGAAGCAAACATAGGAGAAGACACTCCTTCAGGTGGCCTGGCCCCAAGCTCTTAAGGCTTTGAACTCGGCCCAGAAACAGACTAGCGGCCAGTATAGATGGTAACATGTTGGCATAACGTGATTGTATTAGCCAGTCCCGATTAACAATTTAGCCACCCTGTTTTGGAACAGGTTATGCTTCCTGACGATTTTCAAAGGCAGTCTCACATATAATGCTTTGCATTAACCAAAATGAGAGGTTACCAGAGCATGAAGGTATCTCTGTCCAGATACGGTTGAAGTCAGTATATCAGCTGAAGCTGATAAAAAGGCACACTGTGCCACCCAGGCCACCATGTACCTCTAGTGACAATGGATCCAAGAATACCCCCAAACTACATACCTGATCTTTTAGAGCATGGGAGCAGAACCTCAAGCCCATGGGCCAAATCCAGCGCACCACAGTTCTCCAGATGCCCACACACCCTACCACCAATCATTTGGTGGTTTCCCGGCATTTGTGCCGTTTTTCCCCATTCTAAAAGTTTGAAATATCTCTCCTAAAGTTTAATTACCTGCAATAAGAGCCTTAGGGCGCAATCCTATGGACCGTTACCTCACTGCTCAGAAGCCCCCGAACTCAGAGGCCTCCAAGATTACTATGCCTTGCCAGGCTGAAGCCAGCAAGGCAGGAGGAGTAACAGAGGTGACCTTTACCTCCCTGCCCTCTTTTTGCTAGATGGACTTTTCAGCCCGTCTAGCGAGGGCACTTCAGAGAGGAAGGGAAGGAGGCTGGAGGAGGCTCAGGATAAATCTCATCCTGGCCTCTCTGGTCTCCTCCCCTCCCCGCCCACCAGAATGCCCGCTTTTTCCCCTCTCTGAGGTATATTTTCCAACTTCGGAAAGGCAGCCGGCACAGTTCTTTCCACACTGGATGCATGGGGTCAGATCTCAAACTCCCCCTTCCAAAGGGGTCTCTGACCTCAGAAGGGATTTTCTGGGCCATCCTATGGTCCCTGGGACGCTCACCCAGGGATGATAGGATTGCTCTCCTAAGCTTAAATATGCTGGTATTTTGGAACTGACCCTTTTGCCTTTGGTTCCATCCACCACTGGAATGTGGCCTCCAAGGGCTTCTGCAAAATGGAATTCAGCCCTCAGGTTGAAACATGTTCAAAACCTTTGCTTTAGGGGAAGTATAACCCCCTCCAGAACCGGGTAAACACCACTCGGACAGACAGACGGAATACCCACACACAGTGACCTGGTTTGGATGACATGACAGCCCATCATGGTTTAATTAACCCTTGAGTGGCACATTCCACCCACCATTATGAATATGTAACTCCAACCAGGGGTTGCTGTGGTTTGTTCTGTCATGCGAATGCAGCAAGAGTGGATTATTCAAGGGTTAAACAACTCTCACATAGCCCTCAAACAGACCATGTGTTTTCTTTTGCTAAAACTGCAAGTACAAATTAGTCTATCACTTATGATGTACAGTCTCATTTTAGACAAATGTTTCAATTTACAGAACCAAAATGTTGTGATAGGCTCCTAACATTTGAGTTATGAAAGAATTTGACAGGTAAGAATAAATCTTAGGAATTACCATCTCTATTTTCTGCCTTGAATTTTGATATGCCAGCCTATGACACATATTAAATATGCACCCATTCATTGACAATATCAAGAAACACCTTCAAGACAATCTTCAGTCAAATCAGGTAAGAGAAATAACTGATCAGGAGATCAGATGTAACTCAGGGCAATGTAGTGACAGAAATGTATCGATTCCCTGTTTTCTCACCAACCACAGTTGGGCTTTTCATCAGCATGTCGCTTATGCCCTAAATTTACTCATTAGTATTTAACCAACATCCTTAATTTCTAGCTAATAAAGCAGGACAAATAGCAAGCGACTGAATATGCTTATTTTGCTAGGCCCAACTCAACAACAACAGGAAATTTTTAGTTAACTAAATTCCCTCAGTGTCTAGACTTAAGACTGTCCCCCAGACTTCCAAGATAACATTTAGAATTGCAAGCACATTCTAGCCAACTGTTGCATATAAAGACTTCTTGCGTTTGCTCCCAAATCACTTTTAAGGGTGTCCTTTCTGTTTGCCACTATTCTTTTTTGATAGAGACACTGAAAAGCACAAGGACTTTTGGTCTCAGACAAAAGGACTTAAAGTCTGAAAGCCACCATACAGACCTGCACACAATTCCCATTATCCCTTTATGCCCAGGGCCCGAAGCTGTTTCCCCCCCCCCCCATAACTCTAAGTAAGGAGGGTGGTGGGAAGGATAACACTCGGTGAAAGATCACAGAGCACATCTCGACTGGCCAGGTTGCCTTCGCACAATGCTACTGAAGTCATTTACTAGAACTGCTAAGTGCAGCTGTTCTCTCTTCAGCCTTATCACCCTAAGTTTGATTTCAGGGTATTAACAGCACATTTACAGCATGCACTGAAATCAAGTGTGGAAAAGGAAATAAATCTCTTTGAAAACAACTGCAAAGATGTCACAAACTCCTAGGTGGCTATTTATAATTTATAATATATATTTATATTATAATCCTGACACTTGGTCTACATTCTAAAGAGCATCCATAATTTAACTATAGGTGGAAAAACGAAAAAAAAATGCACACATTAATTTGGAGTTTTAATATCATTTCACTGTATATCTGGTTTCTGAATCTCATCAGTTTGACCATCAGCCCAGAATTAGAAGTGCTATTTTCTTGGCAGAAAGGCAGAGTACAAATCAAACTAACCAGAAAAACAGAACCTTTTGTAAAGCTGCACCTTATGCAACTGAAAAACACACTGCTAACTTGCAAGCTGCATATGAAATCTTTTGGATATAATTCTAGGTCTTTAAAGGGTACCAGGAACAATCTTAATCTAGGATCTCAAATATTTGGGCAACACCAATATGAATAGATAGAGATAGCTTGAAGAGAAATATATTGTCATTACAACACAGCACTACCACTCAGTTCAATCAGCATATTTGGAATGTTAAAGATTTTGCAGTTATGGCCCTACCTGAGGTAACTAAAATCAGTTGCGCTATGAAGGGCACAGTCTTATGCATGTTTAGACAGAAAAAAATCCTACAACTCCCAGCATTCTCCAGCCAACATGACTGGTTGTGGACTGCTGGGAGTTGTCTTTTTTCTGTCTAAACATGCATTGGATTGCGCCCCTAAGCATTCCTGCTGTGTCTAAAAACTAGTGACACTTCCATATATTCTTGTTGAAGACATCTGTAATTTATACCACCAAATGTGAAGTCAACAACCCTTACCTATTTTATATTATTAAATTCCAATCACATTGAACCTGCAAAAGGAGACGGACCTAGATGGACCCATGTCCAATAGGCAAACACACCATGGCAGGGTATGTGACTGTTAACATTCAGTTTACACATACCTTATTACAGTGGTTGGATTCTTGGTTCTGAAGGAAGCAAAAGCTGAGTGTAGCCAAACCCGTACCCTGGAGTTTAGGAAAGCTGATGTTAATAAACTCAGAACAATGATAAGTAAGGTCCCATGGCAAGCGACTCTAATGAGAAAAGGCGTCCCAAGATGGGTGGGAGTTTTTAAAAAAGGAAATTCTAAAGGCACAATTACAAACAATTCCAACAAGAAAAAAAGGAGGAAGACAACAGAAGAAGCCAATGTGGCTTCATAAAAAGCTTAGAGATGATCTGAAAACAAAAAAGGACACATATAGGAAGTGGAAGGAAGGCCGAGCAACAAAGGAAGAGTATAGGCAGGTAGCACAGAATTTCAGGGATGGCATCAGGAAGGCTAAAGCTGAGAACGAGCTGAGGTTAGCGAGGGAGGCTAAAAGCAACAAAAAGGCTTTCTTCAGATATGTTCATAGTAAAAGACAGAGGAAAGAAATGGTGGTTCAGCTATTAGATAAGGATGGCAAAACGATAACAGATGACAAGGAAAAGACAGAAGTACTCAATTCCTACTTTGGCTCAGTCTTCTCCCAAAAGAGGGTCTATGACCCCTCTGGCAAAAGTGAAGTACAGGCTGAAAGGGCAGGATTGCAGCTTGAGATTAATACACATATGGTCAAGGAACACCTAATTACTTTGAATGAGTTCAGATCTCCAGGGCCAGATGAACTGCACCCTAGAGTAATAAAGGAACTGGCAGAAGAACTCTCAGAGCCACTGTCTATTATCTTTGAGAAATCATGGAGAAGTGCCAGATGACTGGAGGAGGGCTACTGTTGTCCCTATTGTCAGGAGCGCCCTAGCTGCCTCTTAAAGTCCCCTCCAGTAGCCAAAACAAGACGCAGACAAAACGGGATTCTTTCCAAGGCTTTATTCCTTTACAACCTAATGACTCTTTCAGATGCTAATTGCCAGCAACTAAACAAGGAACTGCAAAGTGTATCACAGCAGAATAACCTAAGCTCCATGTACGCAGTTGGTCCTCGTTTGGAGGAGGGTGGGAAAACTCTGAAACTTATGGGCTAGGAGGGGAGGCTCCTGCCCTTACCCGTGGGGCATCGGGACACAGCCGTTCCCATAGCGCCAAGTGGGCTGAGCGCCTCCTCTCGGCGCCCTCCACCTCGCGCCTCTCTCTGCACCGGCGCCTTGCGTCTAGCAACAACCAATCTCCTGCTCTTTCGCTGCTAGGGTCACTATCTCCCTCAGGAATGCGAGGAGAGGGGACCTCTCCCTGCAACTGCACCTCTGAGAGAGGAGTGGACTTCCCTCCCACAGGCTGTAGCTCTTCCTCAGAATCAGAGCTGCTTTGGGGCTCTATGGGCTCAGTTCCAACCCTGACATCTATCTTCAAATAGGGCAAAAAGGAGGAACCTGGGAACTACAGACCAATCAGCCTGACATCAATCCCTTGGAAAATTCTGGAGCAGATGATAAAGCAATCCATCTGTAAGCACCTTGAAAACAATGCAGTGATTACTCAAAGCCAATATGGATTTGTCAAGAACAAACCCTACCAGACAGATCTGATCTCATTTTTTGATCAGGTCACCTCCCTTGTGGACTGTGGGAATACTGTGGACATCATATACCTCGACTTCAGCAAAGCTTTCGACAAAGTGGCCCATGATATCCTGATGAGCAAACTAGCTCAAAGTGGGCTAGATGAAACAACAATCCAGTGGATCCACAGTTGGCTACAGAATCGGGCTCAAAGAGTGCTTATCAATGGGACCTTCTCCAACTGGGGAGAGGTAACGAGTGGGGTACCGCAGGGCTCAGTCCTGGGCCCAGTGCTCTTCAACATTTTTATTAATGACTTGGAGGAGGAGGTGCAGGGAATGCTGATCAAATTTAATACTCTGGAAGACAGAAACAGAATTCAAAGTGATCTTGATAGGCTGGAGCTCTGGGCAGAAAACAACAAAATGACATTTAATAGGGATAAATGCCAAGTTCTGCACCTAGAAAGAAGAAACCAAATGCAGTTACAAGATGGGCAATACTTGGCTCAACAATATTACAAGCAAGAAGGATCTTGGAATTGTTGCCGATCACAAGCTGAATATGAGCCAACAATGTGATGTGGCTGCAAAAATGGCAAATGCTCTTTTGGGCTGCATTAATAGAAGTATAGCTTCCAAATCACAAGAAGTATTAGTTCCCCTCTACTCAGCACTGGTTAGGCCTCATCTTGAGTACTGTGTCCATTTCTCGGCGCACACTTTAAGAAAGATGCAGACAAACTGGAGAGGGTTCAGAAGAGGGCAACAATGATGATTAGGGGACTGGAAACAAAGCCCTATGAGGACAGACTGAAAGAACTGGGCCTGTTTAGCCTTAAGAAGAGAAGACTGAGGGGAGATAGGATAGCACTCTTCAAGTACTTGAAAGGTTGTCACAGAGAGGAAGGCCAGGATCTCTTCTCCATCATCCCAGCGTGCAGGACATGGAATAATGGGCTCAAGTGACAGGAAGCCAGATTCCGGCTGAACATCAGTAGAAACGTCCTGACTGTTAGAACAATATGACAATGGAACCCATTACCTGGGGATGTAGTGGGCTCTCCCACACTGGAGGCATTCAAGATGAAGCTGGACAGCCATCTGTCAGGGATGCTTTGACTTGTATACCTGCATTGAGCAGGGGGTTGGACTCAATGGTCTTATAGGCTCCATCCAACTCTACTATTCTATGGTTCTATGATTTCCAAGTAAACAAGGGACAGGGAGGGGTACTGGAGACTAAAAATCATTCTACAAAATACACACCAACATGAAACTAATTCTCTCTTGTTCATATATTATTTATGTATTTATTACATTTATATCCTGTCTTTTCCTCCAAGAAATCCAAGATCCTCCTCCTCTCCATTTTATTCTCACAACAACCTCCCTGTGAGTTAGGTTCGGCTGAGAGTCAGTGATGGGCCCAAAATCTTCCAGTGAGCTTCATGGTCGCGTAGAGACTTGAACCCACGTCTCCCCAGTACCAATCCCATGGTTAATAGAGTCTAGCTACTTAAATTTTATCATTACAGCCCATGGGGGGTTGCAAACTTCAGTTTTTGCCCCTAACATTAGATCCTTCTCAGACCCATTTGGCATTATCACACAATTTGCTATCAGTACTACTGGCTTGCTCATTTTGCTCTAAGGATTACAGTACTGAAGCCACACTGTATGTATTAACTGTATTAAGTACATTTAATCCTGCACGGGAAGGCAGTGCTTTTTATAATTTACAAGCCAGCAGTCCTGACAACTTTGCGGAGCTGTTAATGGACTTTGGGACTAGTGCACTCTCATATCACTCTTCCTTAAGGCAATAGAAGCATTTTTTTTATTGTATAACAGACTCAAGCTTTTCAAGATGTTATATGTACAGCATGGGGATAACTGTGTGAACTACCACATGGTGTAACAAATCCATTTTGAAAGGGATAAAACCTTAGCGAGCTGGATGGCTCCAAGGCCACATAGGCAACCTTCATGATGATGGGTACAAGGACCAAATCACGTACCTCTCTCAGACCATATTCAGTCCATCACTGGGCCAAGCAAATGCTCACCAGGAGAACAATTCACCCTGCATACCTTGCAAGCAACCCCAACTAACTGTATGAATTATGGCTTCAGGAAGGGTTAATAATTATGATGTTTATGGTCACAAAGCCTACCCAGCAACATGCAGACTCTTCATTTTCCTCATGTCCTAGCCAACTGGTCAGCAGAGAACTTAAGGGAGCTCCTTCCTTTCCCTGATCTTTACTAGCAAATAGGTGCAAGATGGCAAGGGCTCATTTCATCAAGCCAAACTGTAGTTAAGGAAGTTTAACTATGGCTTGGTGCAATAACTGAATTAAGCCAAGGTCTCATGCAACCAGAATGTTGTTGTTTTTATTTGGCGTTATCCTACTCCCCCCCCTTCATGGATCACTGCCTTGTTGTGGAGAAGGGGCTTGCGTAACTCAGTGAAGCCATAAGCTATGCCGTGCAGGGCCACCCAAGACGGACAGGTCATGGCGGAGAGTTCTGACAAAATGTGGTCCACTGGAGAAGGAAATGGCAACCCACTCCAGTATTCCTGCCAAGAAAACCCCATGGAACGTATCACAAGGCTAAAAGAGATGACACCAGAAGATGAGCCCCTCAGGTCGGAAGGTGTCCAATATACTACTGGGGAAGAGCAGAGGGTATTTCCAAGTAGCGCCAGAAAGAGTGAAGCGGCTGGGCCAAAGCCGAAAGGACACTCAGCTGTGGATGTGTCTGGTGGTGAAAAGAAAATCCGATGCTGTAAAGAACAATATTGTTTAGGAACCTGGAATGTCAGATCAATGAATCTAGGTAAGCTGGAGGTGGTCAAACATGAGATGGCAAGATTGAACATCGACATCTTGGGAATCAGCGAACTAAAATGGACAAGCATGGGCGAATTTAATTCAGGTGACCATTATATCTACTACTGTGGGCAAGAATCCCTTAGAAGAAATGGAGTAGCACTCATAGTCAATAAAAGGGTGGGAAAAGCAGTACTGGGGTACAATCTCAAAAATGATAGAATGATCTCAGTACGAATCCAAGGCAAACCATTCAACATCACAGTCATTCAAGTCTATGCCCCAACCACTGAGGCCGAAGAAGCTGAGGTTGATCGGTTCTATGAAGACCTACAACACCTTCTAGAACTAACACCAAAAAAAGATGTCCTGTTCATCATAGGGGATTGGAATGCTAAAGTAGGAAGTCAAGAAATCACTGGGATAACAGGCAAGCATGGCCTTGGTGTACAAAATGAAGCAGGACAAAGGCTAATACAGTTTTGCCAAGAGGACACGCTGATCATAGCAAACACTCTTTTCCAACAGCACAAGAGGTGACTCTACACATGGACATCACCAGATGGTCAATATCGAAATCAGATTGATTATGTACTTTGCAGCCAAAGATGGACAAGCTCTATACAGTCAGTAAAAACAAGACCTGGAGCTGACTGTGGCTCCAATCATGAGCTTCTTATTGCAAAATTTCAGCTTAAATTGAAGAACGTAGAGAAAACCACTAAACCATTCAGGTATGACCTAAATCATATCCCTGATGAATATACAGTGGAGGTGAGGAATAGATTCAAGGGATTAGACCTGATACACAGAGTGCCTGAGGAACTATGGACAGAGGTCCGTAACACTGCTCAGGAGGCAGCAACGAAATCCATCCCAAAGAAAAAGAAATGCAAGAAAGCCAAGTGGCTGTCTGATGAGGCTTTACAAGTAGCTGAGGAAAGAAGGGAAGCAAAAAGCAAGGGAGACATGGGAAAATATATCCAACTGAACGCAGAGTTCCAGAGAATAGCAAGGAGAGACAAGAAGGCCCTCTTAAATGAACAATTCAAAGAAATCGAGGAAAACAATAGAATGGGAAAGACTAGAGATCTTTTCAAGAAAATCAGAGATCTCAAGGGAACGTTTTGTGCAAAGACGGGCATGATAAAGGACAAAGAAGGCAGGGACCTAACAGAAGCAGATGAGATTAAGAAGAGGTGGAAAGAATACACAGAAGAACTATACAGGAAAGATCTGAATGTCCCTGATAGCCATGATAGTGTGGTCACTGAACTTGAGCCGGACATCCTAGAGAGTGAAGTCAAGTGGGCCTCAGGAGGCATTACTAACAACAAAGCTAGCAGAGATGACAGTATTCCATCTGAGCTATTTAAAATCCTAAAAGATGATGCTGTTAAAGTGCTGCACTCAACATGCCAACAAATTTGGAACACTCAGCAGTGGCCACAAGACTGGAAAAGGTCAGTTTATATTCCAATTCCAAAGAAGGGCAATGCCAAAGAGTGTTCAAACTACCGCACAATTGCGCTCATTTCACATGCCAGCAAGGTGATGCTCAGAATCCTACAAGCTAGGCTTCAGCAGTATGCGAACCGAGAACTACCGGAAGTACAAGCTGGCTTTCAAAGAGGCAGAGGAACTAGAGATCAAATTGCCAACATTCGCTGGATCATGGAGAAAGCAAGAGAATTCCAGAAAAACATCTATTTCTGCTTCATTGACTACGCTAAAGCCTTTAATTGTGTGCATCACAACAAACTGTGGCAAATTCTTAAAGTGATGGGAGTACCAGACCACCTTACCTGTCTTCTGAGAAACCTGTACGAGGGTCAAGAAGCAACAGTAAGAACCAGACATGGAACAACCGATTGGTTCAACATTGGGAAAGGAGTATGACAAGGCTGTATATTGTCGCCCTCCTTATTTAATTTATATGCAGAGTACATCATGAGAAACGCCAGGTTGGATGAATCACAGGTCGGAATTAAGATTGCCGGGAGAATTATCAACAACCTCAGATACGCAGACAATACCACCCTAATGGCAGAAAGTGAGGAGGATCTAAAGAGCCTCTTGTTGAGGGTGAAAGCGGAGAGTGCAAATGCTGGTTTGAAACTCAACATTAAAAAAAACTCAGATTATGGCATCTGGCCCCATCACTTCCTGGCATATAGAAGGGGAAGAAATGGAAGCAGTGACAGATTTTACTTTTGGGGGCTCCAAGATCACCGCAGATGGTGACTGTAGCCATGAAATTAAAAGACGCTTGCTCCTGGGGAGGAAAGCTATGGCAAACCTAGACAGCACAGTAAGAAGCAGAGACATCACCTTGTCGACAAAGGTTCATATAATCATAGCTATGGTTTTCCCAGTAGTAACATATGGCTGTGAGAGCTGGACTACAAGAAAGGCTGAGCGCCCAAGAATTGATGCTTTCGAACTGTGGTGCTGGAGAAGACTTACGAGTCCCCTGGACTGCAAGGAGGTCAAATCAGTCCATCCTAAAGGAAATCAACCCTGACTGCTCATTGAAAGGACATGAAAGGACAGAAAGGACAGAAAGGATACTGAAGCTGAAGCTCAAATATTTGGGCCCCTAATGCGAAGAGAAAACTCACTGGAAAAGACCCTGATGCTGGGAAAGATTGAAGGCAAAAAGAGAAGGGGACGGCAGAGGATGAGATGGCTAGATAGCATCACCGATGCAATTAATATGAATTTGAGCACGCTCCGGGAGAGAGCGGAGGACAGGAAGGCCTGGTGTGCTATGGTCTATGGGGTCACAAGGAGTCGGACACAATTTAACGACTGAACAACAACAACAACAATCCTACTCCCTGCCCCCCACCTCTTGAACATGCTCTGTAAGAGCTAAGCAGTCCTCAGAACAGTATTTAGGGGCAATTATCAAAACACCTATAGCTGAACCTAATGCCCAAGGAAAAAAGATTAGACAGACAATAATGTTCTATTCTCAACCCTAAATATGATTTATTTCTGGAAGAAACAGAAAATGTGAAAAGCTAGCATTCCCTAATGAATATCATCCCAGTCTCCACCTCCCCACATATAGAGATGGTCTGGGTATAGCAGCTGTGATTTTAGGTTTTAGGCCCCTGTATGTCAGCTGAAATATGACTTGATTTGGCATATGATTACTAGCTCCTAGCTGTCTGGATGTCAGATAGTGTTTACATACATTTTGCTTTAAAATATAAAAACAGTAATTGGAGAGAGAAGATTTAGATAGATATTTTAAAAGGAGATATCTAATGACAGTCAGGAATGTAAACCAAAGCTCTTTGGTCAAGTACATTGTGTACATGTACAATAATGTCATTCACGTTGAGTGGCTTACCCCAAACAACAGATCTGCCACTCGGTCTCAAGTGTGAACATAGCCACTAAGACACACCTGACAGTTCATTTCAAGAGCAGCAGAGGAGTGTTCTTCCGACTTGTTCAAGGTAAGATTGATCAGCTTTCCTTCTTACCCTTTGTAACAGGGCTTCAGCAAGTGCTTTCCACTACTATTCACAGACACGATTCAGTCCTCCTTTGGGGGGACATGGATCAGAAGCCACTTACCTTACCGGGTTAATATGTGGTCACTTACATGTAACAGTCCTGATCTAGAAAAGAACATCTACATTCTTACCAAAGAAATCATGTATTGCACAAACAATACGGATGCATACACATAGTTCTTCAGCGTCGCAGACAAATGCTGAAATGCCCACTCCCTGAACAGAGGGGAATCTCCAAGAGCTCACATGATTATGACTCAGTTTTCAGCCAAGTCACTACCAAAAGAAAATGCAGAAAACTCTGCTGGAGGTCGGGGAATAGAATAAAGAAAATAGCACAAATCCAAAGCTTGGAGCAGCCTTTTAAATAAACTTTCCTCCAGTCAAGCTATTGGCAGTAGCAAAAGCCATGATAGATCCAGCAGCAAGGAGGTTTATACTCTGCTCTGATGCAGTTCAGTGGGGTGGAGGGAACAAGTTTGGCACCTTTCAGTCTTGCCTATTACATGTTCACTTTGTCCCACAGAATGTAATGGAAGCCATTGAGAATCAGGCCTGCTCTCTTCTGCTCTAGATTGTTTTTGTTCCCCGCCTGCTTTCTCCCTAGCAACATGCTGGAGTGTGACAAAGATGGAACGCAAGAACTGGTTTTTCTACATAGGATTAATTGCTAGCATTACTTATTATGAACAAAGATAGCTGACCAACTGCTGAAACAGAACAAAATAATCAATTGAATAAAGTAAATGCAAAGCAGGTTCTCATCAGTCAAGGCCTCAAAATAAAAATAGACACATGCCGTGGTGGTTGTATGATCAAACAGCTGTTAATGATATATGCTTTCATAAAGATACAGCAGCCAGTCCATAATACCACTGTGAGTTTTTCTACAGTTGTTCAGTAAGGGTGTTATTTAAAAGCACTTACTTGAAAGGTTATACAGTTATGAAAAGTAAATTCATTTTAACTATTCTTAAGAAGTCTTGTGAAGGAAAAAAGATCTGTAGATCAGTGGTGTTTATTCAGGTTGTATTTCTGACAGCCAGACACTAACTTGCATATGGGCAACCCGTGGACATTGGCCACCCTCTGTGCAGCCTGCAGGATCCTGGGGTGCCCTGCCCACTTTCCCATGCTAGATACTGATCAGCCATTAGGAGAGAGGGGGAAGGAAGACGGTTTGAGGTTTCCCTGCTGGTGTTTGTAGCAAGGAAACAGCTGTCTCAATCAGGAGCGTTTGGTAAGAGACTAGGGGTAGGGGGTGCATGGGGGGTGCACATGATCACAGAAGGGGAAAATAAGCCACAGTGGCTTATTTCCCCCTCCATGCATGCCACTCACGTGTCGGGGGGATTAGCATGATTACCCTCAGCAGTGCAGCTTGTTGTGTTGTACAAACCCGGCCAGGGTGGCTTGTTGCCATAGGTAACAAGTCACCCAGAACCCATGGGCTGTTGTGGAGTCCTGGGTGGCTTTTTACCCATGGCAACAAGCCACCCTGGCCGGATTCACATGACATGACAAGCCCCGCTGCCAAGGGCAATTATGGTAACCCCCCCGGCATGCACAGAGGGGAAATAAGCCACTGTGGCTTGTTTTACCCTCTGTGATTGTGCAAACTTGGTGTGTGTGTGTGTGTGTATGTGTGTGCGCGCATGTGTGCACACTGCATGTGGCCTCAAGGCCAAAAAGGGTTTGGCCACCCTTGTACTAACTGATCTGCAGCAGGCTTTCCCACAATGGTCCAATAACATAAGGCTCTCTAATCTGCCTCATAAATTCTCAAACTGAGCCATGGTGACGTTCTCTTTAAACACCCCCTCTATGAGCCCTGTTGGATCAGACCAAGCGTTCTTCTAGTCTAATATCCTGTCTCCAAGAGTGGCAACCATAACTCCTTCAAGGTGCCTTTTCTTCATATATATCTTCTATATATATAAAAGTCAAAAATTGTGTGTGGGTTTGTGTGTTTGTGGCTGGCTGCAGGGCCATCTGTAACGCAGGGAATAAGAGGGAGCTGCCCTGGGTGTAATCACACTGTAGGGGCCCAATGAACCTGTCATTTGGGCCCTACAGTTGCTGCCGCTTTTACTTCATATTCTCACTTGCCAGAGTGTATGACAGGAGTCACTGGGTTACATTATTACTTTGTTTATACTTTCCCTTACTAACAAGTACACCCTCTCAATCATGGTACAGGCCAGGTTTCTGATTTCAGCTATGAGTCATCCTACTGGCCATCTTTCATTCTATTAGTCTCTCTCCCATTCACTCTGACTTCCTTCACCTTGGATTGGCTGGCCGCTGTTTGTTCCCTCCCCTTTACTCATAGTTTCTTTTCTGACTGTGCGGAGCATTTAGTTTCTCTCCCCTCTTCCTGCAATATCCAGTGAGCAAGCAAGTTAGTGTTAAATATCTTCACCCCTTTCAGTGCCAGATATATCTGTTAGTTGTTGTTGTTGTTCAGTCGTTCAGTTGTAGCGTGTGATTAACACTAATGTGAAATGTGGTGCGGTGTGTGCTCGCCTGTCTGAGGGGCTGGGATGACACAGTGGAGTGGAGACTTGGGGCTTTATTCATAAAAGAGTGAACTGGGGGGAATTGAGAAGGCAATTGCAAAATGAAGGGCAAAATAGCGGAGTTTTACGTGTAGCTCATTATAATTGTTGTGCTTTTTTAATCAAGTCTGGTGGATTCAACTTTTCACCTTTCTTATGGGGCCTTTCCAAGAAGCATAAACCTACCTTAATGTGTTTCTAACAAATAGTGCCTATGACAAAATTACATCCCGGGCAACGCTGGGTACATCAGCTAGTGTGTGTGTGTGTGTATCTATCTATCTATCTATCTATCTATCTATCTATCTATCTATCTATCTCTACACACACACACATATCTACATACACTACACACACACACAAAGAGTGAAGTATATGAGACCTTACTGTTTAGGGGAATAAAATATTAGGGGGAATATGATTAACATTTATGAAATTATGTATGGCAAGGATAAGTATTTCTTTTTCTCCTGTAATGCTAACACTAGAACTCATCACCCATTGAAACTGATTTATCAGTAGAACCTGGTCAAACCAAAGAAAGTGCTTCTTTACACAATACACAATTAATTTATGACATTCAATGCAATGATGTGATAGCACTGAACTCAGATGACATTAAATGGGTATATTCATGCAAGAACGGTTCATCGATGGCCATTAATCATGATAGTTAAATGGAACCTCCTTGTTTAGAGGCAGCATACCTCTGAGTACCAGTTGCTAGGGGGCAAATAATTGGGGAGGACTGTCTGTATGTCCTGCCTTTGTTAGTAATGTGGAAGAAACTGGCTGGCTACTCCTGAAAACAGGATGCTGGAGTAGACATGCCTTGCTCTAATCCAGCAAAGCAATTCTTATGTTAGCTTACACCCCTGTGAGTAAGTGCATGTTCCTCTGTAGAAGAATTCAGAGTATTAGATTTATGTAAGAAAAAAAAATAAAGTTTGAGTAACAACATTACTGCTGTAATTAAGCAGACTTTCAAGGCAGCAGTGTTATGAGAACACTTCCTCTCTACAAGCACATTCCTCCACCCCATAAATTGCAAAGCAGAGAACAGGCTGTGCATTGATAAGGAGGAGGAACACTTTGTCATGTCATTGACATTTACACTGCAGTTCTATACATGTCTACTGTTCATTGTTCAAAGTTGTTTTTAGATATATGTTGTCTCTGCATGTGCTGTCTGTTGTACAGTCAGGGCCAGAAATATTGGAACAAGGATAACTGTTAATTCCTTCTTTTTCAGGATGTTCCAAACTGTTGTATTGGCCACTCCCACTGTTTTTGCTACCTCTCTGATGGGTTTATTTTGTTTCCTCAGCCTAATCATGGCCTCCTTCACTCGCATGGACACCTCTTTGGACCTCATGGGAGTTCCAGTGAACAGCTACCAAATGCAAATGTAACACTCAGAACCACCTCCAGGCCTTTTATCTGTTTGATTGGTCATGGGGCACCCAGGAAACAGGCCACACCTGGCCATGAAGCTGCTTGTCAGCCATTTGTTCCATTACGTATGAGCCACCAAGGATGGGGGGGGGGGTATGCCACTGGCTGTCCTTCCTGAATGGTTAGTGCCCCACTTTTGTCAAACCCCTTGAATTACAGCTGAAAGTCCTGACTTCGCTCCCATCTGGGTATGTTTTCTTTCAACTTCAATGTGGTGGTGTACAGAGGCCAACTGCCAAAACAGTTATCCTTGTTCCAATATTTCTGGCCCTGACTGTATGTTTTGGATGTTTTTAAATTTTGCATATTGTATTTTTAATTTTTTAATCTTTGTAAACCGCCCAGAGAGTTTGGCTATGGGATGGGATGGAAATGTAACAACAACAACAACAACAACACTCAAAAATAAGACTTCCTGAGTTCAATAGGACTCCCAGGTAAGTGTGTATAGAATTGCAGCCTTGACCTCCATTTCTGCTATGCACCTATGTTTTCAAAGGACTGAGAGTTCTTTAAGGTTTACATTTTGTAAAATGTAACATATTTATGTTTCCATTTTCTAAGCTACTGCTCCATGCAGCATGCAAAGGTTAAATACATTAAAAATAACATCACCGTCATAAAAGCAGCAGTAAAATAAAAACGAAGCAGAAACAAAACAGCCACAAAGCAAAAACAGCAGAGTCAAAACCATCCATCAGGGAGAAACAAGTCTAACTGAAGGCACATCTGAACAAGATAGTCTTCACCAACCTGTAGCAAAGGCTGAGAGGGAATTGGTAAGACAGGAAGTTTCAAAGGGGAGAAAGTCTAAGGGAGTTTTGAAGTCTGGGTGCAACATCCAAGGAGACCATTATAATTCACCAGAATGGGCAAGTGTCAAGAACACAGGTGGTCAGCCTCAAACATCCAAGAATCTTGTCCATATCCATTCCTAACTGGAACATATCCACAGAACAGGACAAGCCAGACCTTAGGCACATTTACAGACTCCATAATCATATGTCCAGATATCAGCAATTTTACCTGCAAAGTGTTTTGCTAACTGGTTACAGCATGCCTGCCTGCAAGGGGGCCTCAACACCCCTACAAAGACCAAGATGTAATAAGCCCCTTACCATTTGAAAGAGCTCCACTGAGTGACACGCTGTGGAGATGTATCACAAGTCTTCATCCATTGTTCTGCTAGCTCTCATCCCTGTCATTTTCATATTCTTTCTATCCAGTTTTACATTAGAGGCCCAAATACCTGCTTCCTCTACCATCACAGTGCACATTCTCAGCATAATGCTTCTACGTGTACTAAGGAATGTTACAAGAGCTCCAATTATTGGGAAGCCAGAGGGAGCCTGGCCTCCTATATCTTGCAATGGCTCCCTTAGATGCTGTTATAGAGGGGATTTCATTAAGGACCCACCTACTGTTCCTACTAACCCTTGTTATTTGAGCACTGGTTATCTCTCACACATACCGCCTCAACTTCTAGAAGGTAACAGCAGGGATTCACAAACTATTATACAGAATATACTTGTGTGAGCTTCCCCCAAGCATAAAGGTGACAAAACAAATTCAGACAACTCAGAAGACATTTTGTTTCTAGCCTAAAGGCAGGCAAATCAAAGGCAAATGTAGGCAGCACGAGCCGAGGCAGTGCTTTTGGTCTCCAGAGAGAAAAATACAAAAAGGAGCAAAAATTGCATATCCTTTCCACCAGCGTTGGTCCTCTGCAAGCACAAAGGCTTCAAATGGCAGGTGGGTGGGAAAATAAATCTACAGATCGCCAAGGATTTCTCCAAAGTCCACTTAAACTGCATCTGACTGCATTAATCCCAGATGGGAGGTATTTTGTGCTAAACAAGATCTACTGCAAAGGCGGCCTACATGGAATTAACTTGAATACAATGAGAAATCAGTGTGCCGCCTCCCTGTATTACATACAGTTATTTATCTGTAATATACTTCAATAGAAATTTGAGGAACTAAGCTTACAAACACCCTGGGTATGTTTTTAGCTTTCTGTGAGGATAACTAACATACTACAAGAACTGTAGTAAGATACTTTGTAAACAATGCACCTCACCTACATCCAGTAGAATATTTTAAAGAATATACCTCAATTCAATATGGAATATACTGTGCAATATCTCACAAAGATAAATATGTTCACACATGAAAAAGAAGCTACAACATTTCTATGGCGATTCTCATGAAATATACAAACTTGGACACAAAATGTGAGCACCCCTAAATTTATTACAATTTCTCACGTATTATAGTGGCTCTGCACTATACCCGCAGTATTTTCCAGATGCGTAGGCAATAAATCTACAGATATACTTCTTTGTATATATGGAAAGCTATACAAGCACCTAACTGTACACAGAAGACCCCAAAGGGCTTGTGCCCATGAAGAGACTCCAGTGTGAGAAACTTTTTAATCTCATATCCATTTGTCAGCAACATCCTGTCCTGATTTGGTGGCAAGTTGCTAAGCAGCACCAGGACATCCCAGTCTTCTGTTTTACTTACAATTCACAAAAAAGCTTAGCAAGTATTTGCCGATTCCTAAGCAAACATAGTGAGAAGGAAACATATTTGCGATTCCCAGATGCTTTTCTTTGAGAAAAGCCTTTTTTAAGAAGCTGAATATGTATTGACATCCTGTTGAGAACATGGACTGCTTGTATACTTAGCATCTTTTCTGAGGCAAGTTTCATCTTGTTCAAATAACCAAGGAAACCCAAGAAAGCAGGTTATTTTACCACACAGAGCACTGCAGCTACTCTGAGAAATCTGCCTCCAGTTCCCTCTTAACCACTTTTCATTTTTCTTGCTCTGCGCTGACTTCACAAAGGATGAAGTCAGAATGCCAACAAATGCAGTTTGCCTGGCAAAGTGAATTCAAGCTGAACATACTATCTACACAGAATCTCAAATGCTTATGAAGGGATGCCAGGCATGTATGAAGTACCTCTGTCAGGATAATCTCTGCCCAAGGGTGCTTCCATTTTGCTCTCTGATGTATAATAGAGGAAGGTATATTAAATGAAACTTCAGTGTATCAGAGATGCAAAAATACATCCAACATTAAATATAAGCACAGTAATGACTCATTAACAATTCATATTATCTTGGGGCACAGTGGGGTGGGGGAGAAAAAACAAATTAGCTTCACTATGGTCTTCTGGCAAAACTTTGCCACCAGGAGCCCACTATAAAAGCCAAATTAGATGTGATGTTAAACATGCCATCTCTTTCATATTTTTCTTCTTTGTAAATATTAGCCATTCCGGGGAGGATGTTTTATTTGAGTCTAGAATATGGCACAGAGGAGAGGGTTTAACCACTTTCCCATACTGTTTTCCCATCAGAAATCACACATACAGAAGCTGCTATTTGCCCCTGAAAGTGCCATTTAAGAAAATGGCGCCTTTGGGTGCAAATAGGAGCTTTGAGAGGGCAAGATCCTAAGGAATATTTAGGCAAGGTATTCCAAGATAATGACTCCTCTTAACTGTTACAAAAAGCAGATTTGGATGATAGGTATCAGAATCCTCTACTATTTTTTTACTCTTAACTTTTGTGTGATCTTTCTAAGTTGTTAAATGAATTTAAACCTCTGCTTCCTCAAATGGGAATAATACTATCTCATTTCACAACAATGTTTTGAAGGAACAAACTCTTTGGAACATGCTCACATATGATTTATCAATGCCATTTATTTTCCCAAATGCCAGTTATTAATACTTACTAATAAAGAACTCATTTGTAATGACTCAAACAGATCCACAGGGCTAGATCCAAATTGCTCAATCCCTGAAAAACTACTCAATAATTGTTTTAGTACACAGACAATGAAACATCCCTTCCTAAGATAGGACCGCCTCATTTTCTTCATTTTAGTCAAATCATGACAGTGGCAGTTTGTGATTGGGGTAATTGCATGATTAAAAACAATACAGGAAAGAGAAGGGTGGAAATAAATTTTAACAGTAAAAGCGTGCCTTATTGAGGGGTACTGAAACCTGTGCACACCTGTTTCTTTCCTCTTTTCAGCCCTCCTCCAAGTACTTTTCACCCAGCCAAGCACATTTCTTTTATCAGAACTTGGCTAAAGAGAAAAGTACTCAGAGAGAGAAGCTGCAGGAGGCAGTTCCCCACCAATACATCCTTTTGCTGTAAAACAACCCCCCCCCCCCCAATACCTATCACTTCTTTCTACAGAATCAGGGAAGTTCTGTTTAAAAATACAAAACTGCCACATGTAATTCAGCCCTATGAGAGCTATAGCACCAGTACTCATCATTAATTCTTTCAGAGGGTACTGCAGAATGAACTAGCCACACATAACTAAAAGCTAACTAAGGAAGGCTTTCTGAGTGAATGGTAGAAATTGAAGCAGATAAATTCAGTTCTCAGTGTATTGCCCCATACAGAAACAGGAACCGAAGAAACATCAAACCAATCCACAGTTCCTCCAAAATACCAATAAAAAGGAATGTTCACAGAGAATGTGCACTTCAAGAGGAAGTAGATCATGGTCAGATGCTTCACACTCATCACTTGGAAACATTCTCCAATGAAAGAAAAGTACAAAGAAAATAAATTACTACTGTGTTTCCAGGATTAGTACATTTTACACCTTACAACACACTTAATTGTGCCATGCACATGCCAACTATCCCCGCAAAGAAAAAACTGCACCAAGAAAAATTCCTGTAAGGCAGAAATTGCCCATATCAAATTTGTAAGAAAATAGTCAAGAACTGGAGTAATGTATGGGTAGAAGCATGAGCTGGGAAGTTCAAATATCACCTCGGCAATTAATTAGTTACTATTGTCTCAGCCTCTGCCTCCAATAAGCATAAGGGGATAATGCTTACAGGTTTGTTGACAGGAATACCGAGCTATGGCCACATTTGCACAAAACAATAAGCCAGAATTCTAGAGAATCCTGGCTTATCATTCACAAACAAATGTGCTAATGCATACTGCTTGATCGCTCCTGGTTGGCTCCTCCCACCAGCAGAAGCAGTTTCAGTAAGAAGGAACCCACCAAGAGGAAAAAGCATTAAGTCCAGACGTGACTTGTGGCTTGTCACTCCTAAATAACCCAGGAATAGTAAGCAAACCCTGGTTGTTTGGGGAATATTTGGACGCAATGGTGAGCTCTCTCCTCCTGGTAAGTCCCACTGAAGCTGCTGACGTGAAGAGCCAAGTGGAAGTGATATCCCATTTCAACACCAGGCAAAGACCTGGTTTATTTTTCCAGGCTTTTAAACATTGCTAACTTTTAACACTTTTAAGCGGCTTGAGTTTTTCTTGATTGGAGTTTTTAGCCTGTGCATTTGTTGCATTGTTTTGTTTTGTAATATTTGTAATTGTGACTCTTTTGTAAGATGTCCTAGAACTTAGCCACTGAAAGGCAGGATGTAAATTTGAGACAAGTAAATAAATCAATCAGATTATTTTTAGGCTAGAACAGGGGACACTATACAACTTTATTTTGTATCACTCTTCCAACATGTCACCTTCCCACAACCAGCCACCCTACTTGGTGTCATTGCGGGTCTTGACTAAACTGGGCATCTATCCTTACTGCAATGCTAGCATAAGTAACCTATGTCTATCTCTTAGACAATGTGTCTATGGAAGTACTATGCATTTTCAATCAGGTCACTAATGCTAAAGAATATATACAGATCAAAGCTTTCCCCTCACTAATGAAGGCAGAAACTCTGAGGTGCATTTGTATTCTTATGCAAATTTCCATCAGACACCACAGCACATCTGCTCAAAAAAGTGTCATTTTCCCACAGCTTACCGAGTGAGTATCAGTTAAATATCTGTCAGGTCCTGCAGAATAAAGCCTGTTCTTTAAAAGGCACTCAGCCACAAACATTCCATCTAAGTAATGAGTCTAAACTAGTTTATTCCATTTTCCCACTGTAGTATGAACTCTCTACCCTTTCTGGTACTTACGTTCAGTACTTAATAACATAATCAATAATGAGCTGTATCCAGGAAAGTATATTTCTGTATCATTATTACTATATTATAAAGCTATAATATTAATTTGTATAGCATTTAGAGCACTATATGCTTTATAGCCAGTACCATGTTCATCTCACTATAACAATATGAGGCAGTTACTGTTCGCTTTTTAAAGGAAAGGTATTGTAACTAATGGGGTCACGACATGACTTAACGACTGAACTACAACAACAATTGTAACTAAGCCTTGCTGTGGATCATGTTTGGGCCATTTGCACCCAATATTTGTATTGTGTATGTGTCTTGTCACCTCTGTTGCCTAACAAACCTAACTGCTTAATGCAGGAGTAGGTGACCTGGTTCCCTCCAGATATATTAAACTACAACTCCCATAAGCCCCAGCTAGCAAGAGCGGTGGCCAGGGATTATGGGAACTGTAGTACATGCCCTCTCTGCCTGAAATACTTTAAAGTGAGAGGTGTTCTGAGGGCTTTACAAGCAAGTAGTGTTTATGCTTGCACCAAGCCCTACTCTAAACCTGTGTGTGTTTGTATGTGTGTGTGTGTGTGTGTGTGCGCGTGTGCATGCACGCATACACATAACAGTCATACAACAAAGAACACAGGAAATTCCACACAAAAGGAAAGAATGGAATCTGATATAAGAACACCCCAAACCTTAAGTTCCCTTTCAACTATACAGTGTGCACATGCATTACAGCAGGGGTAGGTAACCAGGTCCCCTCCAGATGTTTTGGACTATAACTCCCATCAGCCCCAACCAGCAAGGCCAATGGTCAGGGTTATGGGATTTGTAGTCCAAAACATCTGGAGGGTACCAGTTTGGCTACTCCACTGGATACTTTCATATGTTTTTCTCAATAAAATATGACCCACTTCATCAAGGATGAAGCAAGGATACAATGTCTTCGACTCTTTAGTTTAGAAAAATTGTGAGTAAGGCAAGACATGACAGAAGTGTACAAAATTATGTATGATAGGAGAAAGCAGATAGGGAGACATTTTTCTTCCTCTTAAAATATTAGAACCAGGGTCATCCCATAAAGCTGAATGATGGGAGATTCAGGACAGGTAAAAGGAAGTACTTCTTCACACAGCATATAATTAAACCATGGAATTTGTTACCACAAGATGTAGTGATGGATGGCCACCAATTTGGATGGCTTTAAAAGGGGATTAGACAAATGCATGAAGGATAAAGCTTTCAATGCCTACTTGTCACAATGGTGATATGCCACTTTCAGGAACAGAGACAGTATGCCTCTGCATACCAGTTGCTGGGGCGGGTGCTACTGCACTCATGTCCTACTTCTGGGTTTCCCACAGGCAGGCGGTTGTCACTGTGTGAACAGAATGCTGGACTAGATGGACTCCTGGTCTGATCCAGCAGGGCTGTTCTTAAGCTCCTAGGCACTTGGGTGACTCTGTTGCTATCAACTACGCAGAAACAAACAAAACCGTAACAAACAAGATCTGCCACAATCACATACGGTTTGAACTTCAGTCTATGTCTGAACTTGGCTTTGGACCCAAAAGTTGAATTCCCAACCACTTATAAACAAAATATCAAGTTACTTTGCTCTACACGGAAAACTGACAGTATCATTTTAACACTTTTTTCTTTCTAAACAATTATTTGAAAAACATTTGAGCGACTATTCATTTGAGTGACTACCCCAGTGGACTTGTGATTAATCAACCACTGGTAAAAAGGACAACGAAATCTAAGTTAATTCATGCTGAATCTGTAATTATACCATCTGATAAGCAATCATGGTATCAAAATGTGTCACTGGGTCACAGTCCGTTGTTGTTGTTTTTTTAAGATAGTAAATAAGGGCATCCAAAAAGGTTAAAACAAAAAAGTAGAAAGCGTATTTCATGAAACTTTAAAAGGCAGTCATACTAAATGTAGCCCAACATGTTGGTGAACTTTCAGTACGTTAAACAGTCAAGTAAAAATTCAGCATTAAAGCTGAACTTCAACTCTCGTGTCTCATGTGGATTAAGCTTAATGTTACTTGAATGTTCTCTGCAGTTCATCCTCTTTAAGATGCAATACTAATTACTTCTATACTTAGTGTTATAAGGAAAAAATAGCAATGAAAAAAATGAATCATATCCAGCCAGGGGGCATGGCATATCATGCCACAGTTCTCAAAAGTGGAGGGAGGTTTTCTTAGGGAAATTTGGCCAGTAAATGGGAGGGGTAGAGTTTGCTTTCCTTGACTTCAGGAGACTCACTACAACATATCTTCTAAAACTAAAACCCTCTTCTTGAAGCACCAAGGCCCAATAACTTGCAGAAATCTAGCTAGCTATAGGGGAATTGCCCAGTAAATGAGCATGGTCAGCAGCGCATCCATAAACACATTTTAATATTGGCCAGCCCTACTGGTAGGCTTTAATAAACAATTAAGCCTAGATGCATTTCCATAAACTAAATCAATAAACTTTATTGATTATAATAATAAACAAGCTTAAAATATTGATTTGACGATAATCTCTCCCCTTTTATTGCTTCAAAGTGCATGATCTAGCCAGAAGAGTCCCTGCTAGCCAGATGAATTTATTTATTTATTAAATTTCTTAATGGCCCATTAAGAAACTGGTCACCCGGCCACTCTGGGCAATGTACAACAGTAAAATTATACATTAAAATATTGTCTAAAAATACCCTAACCCACCCCAAATGCCTGCCTGAATAACCAAGTTTTCAGTGCGTGGCGGAAGCTCATTAAAGAGGGGGCATGGCATAGTTCCCTAGGGAGGGAGTTCCACTGAGTGGGAGCCACCACAGAGAAGGCCCTCTCCCTCGTCCCCACCAGTCTAGCTTTCCTGGCTGATGGGACAGAGAGAAGGCCATCCGAGGCTGATCTTGTTGTTCAGATAGCTTTCTTAGTCCAATGTTTTTCAACTGGCTGAGATACTTAAGATAATTTGTAAAGTATATATACAACATGATTTTTAGTCTGGTGCTTCAGTCATGCTCATTAGGATTGTGAAGAGGCTCTCCATCTTGACATGAAAACAACAGTGGATTTTCCCCTTAATCTGAATAATTAGAAATTGTCACAACTGAAGACAAAATTGGATGGGTGGCTTTGAGTTAAAGGGCTGAGAACCATTTTGAGTTCACAAGCGAGCTGTATTATTTTACTTTGAAACTAACAGGACTGATGTACAGTATAAATGAGTTTCATGGAGAGGTTCCTGCCTTCGGTCAATGTGTTGGAAAAGTTAATCGTCAAGTCTCTTCCACTCTAACTGAAGAGAACGTTACTGCCAGACCAACTGTATTACTTTATTTATTTATTACATTTATATCCCGCCTTTGTTCTTTCTTAAGGAACCCAAGGCGGCGTACATAATCCTCCCCCTCCTCCATTTCATCCTCACAGCAACAACCCTGTGAGGTGGGTTGGGCTGAGAGTCTGTGACTGGCCCAAAGTCACCCAGTGAGCTTTCATGGCCGAGTGAGGACTAGAACCCGGATCTTCCAACTCCCAGTCCAACACTCTAGCCACCAGATCACACTTTGGCAATCTAAGAGTGTACACGTGTGTGTTTGTTCACTTGCCACCATCCATTTTTGCTATATAAAACACTTCATTTTATTCCTTGAGAAAGTAACAGAATCCCATTTTTCTGACACTGCCCATGTGGCCTGGAATATTGCGCTTGAAGATGCTCCGCCTTGACCCCCGGTCTTGGCTTCAGAAATTTATGATTTAGCTGCCCAGATGAAAACGGGTAAAGCACCGGGCGAAGATCTGATCCCTCCAGAGGTGGTCAAAAATAACTTAGAATGGTGGCCCCAGCTCTAGCATCGCTGTTCTCCTACATTGACATGACTGGGCAGATACCAGAAGATTGGGGCTCTGCCATTATTGTTCCTATATTCAAGAAGGGAAAGAGACGACCCTGCAAATTACAGGCCCATCAGTTTATTAAGTACTATTGGTAAATTATACGCCAGGCACTTATATAGGAAGCTTAAAGACTGGCTGGAACAGGATATGATATTGGCGGAGGAGCAGGCAGGCTTCAGGGAGGGTCGCTCTACCATACATCAATGCTTGGTACTACAGCATCTCATCGAGAAATACATCTCAAACAAGGTCACCTCGCTCTATGTAGCCTTTATAGACCTTAAGGCAGCTTTTGACTCTATCTCGAGGGTCAAACTATGGAAGAAATTAGAGGCCTCCAATATTGATAGGCGCCTGCTCCTACTCATTCAGGCTCTATATAGGGACACCTCCCTTAAGGTCAGATGTAGTGCTCACGGCCACCTTACAAAGGCTGTTTCAACAAAAAAAAGGGGTCAAGCAAGGCTGCATTCTCGCCCCACTTTTGTTCAACTCCTACATCAGTTCAATGGTAGACCAGCTAAACCATACTGATTTTCATCCCCCCAAAATTGCGGGGAGGCATATAACTACTATATGCAGATGATGCAGCTATTATCTCAAGGACTCCAATTGGGCTTACAAGAGCATTGCGGAATACTGCGAGGAAGAACATCTGATGATCAATTATCAAAAAACAAAAATCATGACTTTTGCAAAAAGACCAAAAATCAGATCACGGATGATAAACCAGCATAAGATTGAGCAGGTCTCCCAATTCAAATATTTAGGGGTAGTCTTCCAAGCAAATGGTTCCAGGAAGGCTCACGGCAAATATGTGGTGTTAAACACACAGAGAAGCTCGTCAGCAGTAGCACTACTTATGAGAATGAAAGGCGACCACTATATCCCTTTAGCCCTCCAATTATACCAAGCAAAAGTACTAGCACAATTATTGTATGGCTCTCAATTGGGGCCTTTCCCGAATACCCAAACATTAGAACGTGTACAATCAAAATTTTTGAGAGCAATATTGGGTGTTCCTGGGGATGTCTCTAATGCAAAGGTAAGATTAGAGACTGGCCAGATCAAAACTGAAGCTAGGGTCTGGGTGGCTATTCTTGTGTACCGGCTTAGACTGTCATATTTTCCTACTGGCCTTGCCCCACTAATTTTGCAAGACAATTTTAAATCCAGTTGGATTCAGTCAACTGAACAGAAAATAGTTTTCTTGGGGCTTCCCTTGCGGACTTTATTAAATATGGGTTTTGAACAGGCAATGGAGACTATCAAGCAGCGCACTGCAGATATTGAGAGACAAAATGACCTCAATAGTAGTGCCCCAGAATTCTATCTCAGGGAGGACTACAGATACATCGTAACAGCTGCACCCTATCTTGAACAACTGGAACTGCATAAACATAGAAGGGCATTTACCTTGGCCCATCTAAATGGACTCCCCTCAGCGGTTTTGGAGGGACAGTACAAAAAGATCCCCTGGTCAGACTACCGCTGCTCCTGTGGCATGGAACAGATAGAAACTACAGAGCACGTTTCGCTGTGGTGTATATTTTATAGAGATATTCGTGCCGCACTCATCTCCCCACTGATGAATCGCTTTCCGGGACGTACAGGACAACAATATGCCTTCATATTGTTTGACACTAATTTGATATTTACATATAGTGTCGCCAAATTTTTTGCAGCTGCGATAGGTGTTAGAAGAAGGATGCTGAGGGAGCTCGGACTTACCTACCTGGATGAAAAACAAAGTTTGGAGAGTAATGCCATTCACCCAATATGGCTGATATGCATTACATTAGTACTACACTGTGTTGAAGTGTCTATTAATTTGATTGGGGATATATGGCAGATAATTTTAATGTAGTTCCTTTTTTGAGCTGGTCTTTGACCATAATAAAGTTTTATTCTATTCTATTCAGAATCCCATTTAAATTATTTTTGCATGCTCATCAGAATATCTCTTTTCATCAATGAATGCTGCTGGAACTCGAAAGTAGCCACAAATACTGTGGTTTTGGAATACAATTTAAAACAATTCTGCATGCAAGGAACAAAGGGTAAAATTTGTCAGAGCATCTCCACAATCCTCACATCAAATGTACTACAGTATGGGTGGCTGTACTTGTCTGCAATTGTATTGTCATGCCTAATAGTTTAATTTGTAAGCCATGGAATTGCTTCTATCGGCCAATTTTGTAGCTACAAACCTAACATGGAGAGGATTTATTCACAATATTTGTGTCCATTATAAATATGAAGCATCTCCTGGATTTTCAGCATAACCCAAGTCTCTCTCAGAAGTATACATGTATATAAACCTTACCCACATTACAGTGGTGTGTCACACAGGAGCAAACCCATAACATGTAAGTAATTTCATAACATAATTTCATAAATATTTGAATCAAGCACAAACCTGATAAGCTCATAACTCCTGGCAGTAAAAGTTTCACCAGTCCCACAGACATTCTCAACATAGTTTAAACACTGAAAAATATACCTGAGGGCATTTGATTCTCCCCTCTATCCAAAGAGTATTTCACACCATTATTGCCATTCTTTGTTACACTGGGTTACAAAATGAGACTAGTCAGCTGTGCTGCTCAAGATCACTTCCATTTTCCCACTTCTGTTAAGGTATAGGACCCCAAATCAGTTACAAAGCAAAGAACTGAACACAAGTGCTAGCAGGTACCTTTGCAAGCGTTATCAGCTTTATCATGGCTAGTCGTTTAAGCAAGAGCCTTCCTATACGTGTTCATGTACTATCATGGTCTTATTTAACATGAATCAAATAGACACACAAGCTGCACACATTTCCATGATTTAGCATTCTTCTATATAGGTGTCTGGAATCAGAACATTTGTTATTCCTTCCCAGTGCCAGCTAAACAGATCTTCCCAGGAAAAAAAGCTCTTAATTTTTAAGTATTGAGATCATCCTTATCAGCCATCCATTTGTGTAATCAACCACTGGCAGAAAACATGCAAAGTTTAAGAAAATAAAGAGTAACCGTGAAGTGGGGGAAAATGCTTAGCTGATTAAAGACTCTCAGCCAGGTCAAAACCTCAGTCACACGGAAAGCACATCCCAGACTGAAGCCCTACTATTCCACCTGCATCATTGTCACACTGCTAGCTATCACAGCAGCTAATTATTTTGATGCATTATTGCTAAATCCACTCCCAGTGCCTACAGATACAAGCTGTCTAGTCTTTACAGCCGGACTAGTTTCCTATCACATTCTTGAATAGGCTCCTTGGACAGATGCAAGCTGAATGGCACACAGCTCCTAGAACACTGATATGCAAGATTAATCAGGTTTGAGAAGCGGCCAACAAATTTATTTTAAATTAAATAACTGTTTCCTCTCATCGGTTTTTGTGCTAAGTGCCTTTCAGTTCCAGCAATTGAAGAATGCACTATAGTATCTGCATCTGTATGGACACATGGGAAAATTGAACCGTGGGTGGCTATTATATTAATAGCTTCCCTGGCTGCAATGCTAGAGGAGTGGTATTTAGTATTTCTCATGCAAGACAGGCTTCCTCTCCAGAGTCATTCATGACAAAACTTGGTATTAGCCATTCCCAATGAACAGAGGCCACGAGGACAGACTAACAGCTCCTATTTCCTTTGCTAGACTAGCATACTTTTCTGTTGACTAGGAAAAGCTCCTCAGTGCTATAAATATCTAGGGCTTGACATGCTATGAACTACATTTAGTTATGTAGTAGCATGGAATTGTTTTGATTTAATTAAATGCACAGGAACATATCCAGGTCAATCTATGCAAGGCAAGGGCAGGATAAAACCAATCAGATAATATATTTACTTCAGTCCACTTACCACTTAAACAAAACAGGATCCTGTACACAGAAATTGAAAGTATACACTTATTTTTTGCCTGAAAAGTGGAACTAGCAATTTCAGCAGTTTTGTTTTCATATAAACCAGAAATAACTATTTAAAAATTGAAAATTACTGTATCTTTTGTAGACTTCAAGCTAGTGAGCTGTACGGTACACATGCATATCAGCAGCAATTTTTATCTTCTGACTGGCATCCAACAGCAGCCCATCACTGAACAAGACACCTATGATTTCATCAACAGTTTACACTGAAGCTAACTTTGGAGTGTCAATATTCAATTAGTATGTCCTTAATGTTCCACCTTATATCAGATAGCTTTGTACAATTTTATTATGTATCTATTCCCATGTTTGCATATGCATACACACTCACTAAATGAGCAGATTCTCATTATTTTATTTCATTTATTTCATTTCATTTTTATTATACTTTAAGAAAGGATGAAGCAAGAAGGACACTGAGCTTGTCTAAGGCAAGGAAACAAGTAAAAGCTTCCTTGAGAATAACTAAAGCATTCTTGCTCACAGCAAGGGAGCTTACAGCCATACCTCAATGAAAGTGGAGAAAACAGAATACATGTAAACATAGAGTACGCTATTGGGTCCCTGATATGGGAAAGGGATCCCTCTACCAGTGATAAGTAACACAAGGGCTAGGAAATAAAGCACCTTGATGAGCACCGGTGGGTGAGGGTTTGAAGGGCAGAGAGAAGATATTTTGCCTTCAGCCCTAACAACGACACATAAGAAATGCAGAAGAACTTGTGCCCTCTCTGGCAGCAATGGAAGTCTTAGCAGAGAAGCATCACTGGATAATTTTTGCTCTAAACATGAGAAACTCCAGACCAGGGGTGAGCAACTTGTGGCCTTCCAGATGTTTTGACCTAGGATTAGAGATGTAAAGTTTCCGGAAATTTTGAGGCCATGGGAAAAAAATGGTTTTTTCCTGATTCTTTTTGGAAACATTAAAAATAAGCAATACCTTTTTTTAGCACTCTTTACAGATCTAAAGTCACTTTGTTGCTTTAAGATAACCTTCCCCAACCTGGTGCCCTCCAGATAGTTTGGACATCAGCTCCCATCAGCCTCAGGGAGCATGTCCAATGGTCAGGAATGCTGGGCACTGTGATCCAAAACATCCAGAGGGCACCAGGTTGGGGAGGGCTGCTTTAGGAACATAAGGCAGCCTTTCTGTTCCTAAAGTTGTTTTATATATGACTTATTTTGCTCATATAATTATCATTATATTTTAAACCTTTAAAAGTAAACTAAGCTAGTAAATGTGTAATTATTGTCTGAATAGATTAGAACTACATTAAATGACTGCTACAGCAACAGAAACAGAAGACTCTATAGAACAAAACCCAAGCTGTCAAGAATGCACATTTGGTGTCAAGAATGCACAATGCTGACTCTACTCACATGTTCGGAAACTGAGCATAAATTCCTTTCAGTAAAATATACTTTAGAGCAATAGTTTTAATAAGGAATGAAAGAATTATGCTGGAAATCTTACAGAGAGGATTAAAAAACATTTTCCCCCATGGCTTTATTATTTCCAGACATTTTACACCTCTAATCTTTCTATAGAAGTGTTATTATTACATAGTTTTTAGAAATCATTTTGGGGGAGTAAAGGCTGGGTAATATATAAATACTTTTGTCTTAAATTCTAAAAGAAAATATTTCAAAATCCAAAGCTGTTCAATTCTTTGGAAAAAAAACAAAAACAGTCCTCAGGGAAAAAAAATGGGTTTTCCCCAAAATTTTCCAGCTTTTTTCTGGGCCTTCACATTTCTACCCACAACTCCCATCAACTCTTACCACTGGTTATGCTGGCTAGGTATGATGGGAGCTGTAAGCCAAAATATCTGGAGCCAGAAGTTGCCACCCCTGCTCCAGACTGTTTTTCTTATGGCTCTTTCCTTATTCCAACAGGAATTGCACTGGGCATTTGGTGCAGTGGACTCTCTTCTAGGGATGTACACATCCCTAGGCAAGACATCCAACATGTCAATGAACCAGAAAGGGGAGGCAATAGATCTCTATGCCTGTGGTGCACAGATGCAGGAACCCTCTGAGTTCTCACCCATCTTCCCCTTCTTCTACAGAAGTACTCAATGACACCCATCAGCTTCTATGGGGGAGATATACACTACTGCAACTGGAAAGACTATGGAAGTGAGGCCAATGCTTGCTCCCATTCCCAGGCACCAGAGACACCACTGCCTAGAGCAGAAGACAGCCATTCTCAATACCAGACCCTTCTACTTTTCCCAATAAATGTCAAAAGGAGCCATTCACTTAATAGGAGAAAGAAAAGGGGCTGCAATTACCAACACTGTTGAGCCAGAGCAAAACCTAAGCCCCATCCCAGACACAGGTGACCCCAATATCAGGTTTTCCCCTACCTTAATGTCACTGATTGTAGCCCCTTAACTTTCTTCTACAGTAGTCAACGGGGGCTGGAAATATGGAATAAAGTAAATTTAGGGTGCAATCCTATGCATGATTAGACAGAAAACCTTTATGGAATAAAGTAAATTTAGGGTGCAATCCTATGCATGTTTAGACAGAAAAAAAGTCCTACAGCTCCCATCATGCCCCAGCCAGCATGGCTGGCTGGAGGGATGCTGGGAGTTGTAGATTTTCCTGTTTAAACATGCATGGGATTTCACTGGTAGCCTGTTATAGTGATAGGCACTTTGCAAATTAGTTGGTAGGCAGTTTGTCTCACAGCAATTTATATAGTATTAGCACACTGTCTCTTACAGTAACAGAAGTTAGTCCAATAAAAGTTATCAGCTTACCCATTTCATCTCCTTCATTGTCTGGGGACAACTTGGCAACAACTGTCCACACTTAAGTTTCAACTATGCCTGAAAGCCCAGCAAGATTTAAATGCTCAGCAAAATATCTGTATTAGCAAACTATTTAACCGACAAGGAAAGCAATACCTTATTGCTTACTTAGAGACAAAGTACTATGTAGTATGACATGCTTATCTACAGAAACCTTGTCTCGAATAGCTGATTTTAAAACTGAATCACAATACATTTCTATAATACAGCACATGCTATTGCTAAAAAAAAATCTGAGTCTGGGAATAGGCAAGGCGTACTGATACAGATTTATTTTAGGTTACATACCAGGGAGGGTTTGAGAAAGAAATAGGAAATAACACTGAGTCTTGTACATCAGCCAGATCACTAAAGAATTTGACATCCTTTTTCCAGGCTCTCATCAACCTTTACTATAAATAAGGATGCCAGCTGAATGCATTGTAAGTACAAAACCACAAGATGAACAATGTCAATATCTTCTAGGCTTCTAGCAACTCATTAATAGTCATCCAAAATCCAGCTGGAAAGGGAAGAAAATTAGGCTTTACTCACAGTCTGAGTCCTTGCGAGCACAAAGGATTTAAATACAGATTAGAGAATGATAACATACCACATCTTTGCATTTGCTAGATCCTGGGGTGTTTTCAACTGAGCATCCTGTAGTCGATTTATTCAAAATTTGCACAAATGGCAGCTTGCTAATAATTGTCAACATCTTGACAATTTAGCATATGTTGAATAATTACAGGGTAGTGTTTCACTGTCAGCACATTTATATAACTTAAGACTGTTTTTTGAAGAGTACACAATTAAAAATATATATAAGCCACTTCTAGGCTGCAATCCTATCCACGCTTACCTGAAAGTATGCCCCACTGAACTTACTAGGACTTATTTCTGAGAAATGTATAGGATTGCACTGTTAAAATGAATTAGTTACAAGTCTATACTCAGGAAATTTCAGTTGTGGTTATAATTTCAGAGTGGGTTCAGAGGGAACCCAAATATGAGATGGCTTTGCCCATTCATCGGTATTTCAGCCTGCTGCTGGATATGCTGGAATAGCTATCCAGAGATTTGACAATGGGACCGTAAACAATAGCACATTCTGAAACCTAATCTGTAAAGCTTTTTCTGCTAACATGATTCTGAACTGAACAGAGCTGCTCTTTTTAAGGGGTGGGGAGGAAGCTAGGAAGAAGCTGTGCCAGGAGGTGGATATCTCACACACACCATAAGAAATTACTTTGTTTTTTACATTTTGTTTTGGTAAAGAACAGCATAGCACTGAAACAGTCTCTTAACCCTTTGATTGGTGTTCAGTCCAAGTTCTGAGACAGTTACATACAGCCAAGCCAGCAGCTGCACAGAGGAAAACTTTCATAGATAAAAAGACAGAAGTGCATCTACTATTATCAAAATGCTTTGGAAAAGCTGATGGCAGGAAATACCTCCTTTGTTATCTTCACAAGGGGAGAGGAACATAGGAACCTGCCTTATGCCGAGTGTGACCATCCAGCCCAGTATTGTCAACACCGACTGGCAGCTGCTTTCCAAGGTTTCAGGCAGGAGTTTATCCAGCCCTACCTGGAGATGCCTGACTGGGATCAAACCTTGGGGCTTCTGGATGCAAAGCAAGTGCTCTACAGCCCCTCCACTAAACTTCATATGCAGAAGTTAATAGTATAGAACAGAAGTTCCAAACCAACGTTTACCATCACCACCCATGAGAAAATACCTGACCATTTTCAAAGGTGAAGGTCACCACTCAGTCCAGAAGATATGGAATAAAGGAACTATTATTATCATCATCATCATCATCATCATCCAAATAACATTTGCCTTGAGCAGCAATGAAGGAAACATGCAGTAGCAATCAGTAGCAGGTACAAAAGGAAGCTGCCTGAAAATGGGATCAAAAAGCATGAGAGAGTCTGCACTATGGCATGATTAAGGCAGCTGCTTCCAAATGGTGGGTTGCAAATAATAGGATCCGTGCTACCCTTAAGGGAGGTCAAGATAGGTGGCTTTCAAGTCAGGGAAATTAGACTTACGGGTGTCACATTCTTCCAAAGCCGAACAGTTGACACTACCTTTGGACTACAGAATGGAGAGAACATGGTGGAGCGATGGAAAAGGTCAATGTGGGTGTGAGAAATGTGTGTGGTGGTGCTTTTTTCTAGCAGCTTTAGTCAGACCTTAAACATGCCTGGGACTAAAGAAGGTAGAGACTTACAGTTAGAAAAATGCACCTTCGAGGTGGGGTGGGGCGGGGCTTGTACCCTAACTCTTCTTTAAAGGGCATCAGTACTTGCTTTGGGAGGGGAAGTCGGGCGAGGCGTGTGTACCTGATGACACTCCATAAGCAGGGAATAGAACTGCGGGTATGTGGCGGGACTAGGAAATAAGAGGCGCTGTGAGGCGACCCCTCCCCCAGCCCCCAATCAAGGGCTGAGCAGGAGGACGGGCGAGTGGTCATGCCCAGCGGAGAGGGAAGGAAGCTCAGCCGGTGGCGCTTTGTCTCTCGGCGGGAGGCTGGAGAGGAGCTGGGAGCGAAGGAAGGAAGGTGCTGTTGCCGGGGGAGGGGAAATGCAGAGGGGCGAGATGGAGGCGGGAGGGAATAGGTGCGAGGGAAGGGGGCGTGAGGGAGGGGGGCCGGCGGATGGGACGGAGGGCAAGCGCCCCTTCCTCACCGTAGACGCGGAGCCAGCCCTGCAGCTGACAGACCGACTCCCTCAGGATCCTCTCCAGAGCGCTGGCCGCCCCAGCCAGGTCGGCGGGTCCCGGCAGAGAATTCTTGAGGCGCTCCAAGCAGCAGTCGCCCGCTTCCGCGGCCGGCCGCGCGGAGGAGACGCCGGGCTCCATCCGCCGCCGCCGCCGCCGCCCTGCGGTGGGGTCAGCCACAGCCGAGTCCCCTTCCTCAGCCTGCAGCTCGGTCTCCCCAGCCAGTCACTTGCCCCGGCGGGCCCGCCCCCTTCTCGGTCACTGGCCTCGCGCCCGCTCCGGCTCCATCCCGAGGCCGCCTCGCGGGGCGGGCTCGCTCGGGGTCCGCTTCCGCCGCCGCCGCCAGCACCACAGCCGGGGCTCCGCCGTCCCGTCCACAGCTTCTCCCTCAGCCCCGGCGGCGGGCGGCATCCCAGGGAGATAGGCAGGAGCAATGGATCGCCGAGCCGGCTGGCCTCCCCGCCGCAGGCAAGCAGGCAGGCACGGACGGACGGCGGCCGGCCGCGCTGGAGAAACTCGGCCAGGCTCACTCAATCGCCCATCGACACATGCATGCACACCGTCGCCTTCTCCCGAGGAGGGGCCACCCCCTCCCAGCCGCTGACTGGCGGTATGCAGATGAGGCAGCGGGCCCTGGTGGGACTGCCGAGCAGGCGGCGCATTTTCCCCTCGAACAGCGCCCGCGCCGCTCCGGCGATCAACGAAGCCCTGCTCCGAAGTCCCACTTTCGGAGAACGCGGCGTGCCTGTGGGAGCAGCTTACTAAACACTTCATCTGCGCAGATTCGTGGAAGGGAATACAAGGAGTTTGTTCAGGACAGTTTGGTAGCAGAGATACGAACAGCAGAGTGAGAAGGAGTTTATACAGGGAGCTATTAAATAATAATAATAATAATAGCCAAAGATCTCTAGGCGGTTTACAAAGATTAAAAACATTAAAAATACAATATACAGAGATTAGAAGCTATTTACATAAAAAACACACGAACAGACAATATACACAAGAGAGGATATATCTATTATTAAAAACTAGGGCTGTGCCGAAAATTTCTTCCGCGTTATTTTCCACTGTTCTCATCCAACTTGATAGAAAAGAAATTGCTTTCACAAAGAAATTCAAAGCAGAAGAAAGTTCAGAGAAATTCTCTCTCATGGGTTGTGTTCTGGGTTCTTGCGCTTCCCTTAGTTAAGAGGTGGCTGAGGAGTGTGCGTGTCTTTCGTTGTACCATGATCTCTCTGCAGTGCGTTAGAGGCAAGATGTATCCACAGTTACCCCTAAGAAATTTAATGTTTGGAACATCCTGGGGAAAGAGCGGAGTCCTAAAGAATGACAACTAGAGCTGATCCAGAATTTCTCAGAGGACATTTTTCTGAGAAAAGTCCTGAGGGTTTTCTTTTCTAACCCCCTAGAAATAAAAGGCGACTTTGCAAAAGTTCTTGTAATCTTCTTCCCCATTTTTGGTGGGTTTTGCCTGTCCCCATAGTCGCCAACCAGATGCACCAGTGGGAAGCTACAAGCAGGTTGTTGTTGTTCAGTCGTTCAGTTGTGTCCGACTCTTCGTGACCCCATGGACCATAGCACGCCAGGCCTTCCTGTCCTGCGCTCTCTCCCGGAGCGTGCTCAAGTTCATATTCATTGCATCAGTGATGCTATCTAGCCATCTCATCCTCTGCCGTCCCCTTCTCCTTTTGCCTTCAGTCTTTCCCAGCATCAGCGTCTTTTCCAGGGAGTTTTCTCTTCGCATTAGGTGGCCAAAATATTGGAGCTTCAGCTTCAGTATCTGTCCTTCCAATGAGCACTCAGGGTTGATTTCCTTTAGGATGGACTGATTGGACCTCCTTGCAGTCCAGGGGACTTGTAAGAGTCTTCTCCAGCACCACAGTTCGAAAGCATCAATTCTTCAGCACTCATCCTTCCATATAGTCCAGCTCTCACAGCCATACATTACTACTGGGAAAACCATAGCTTTGATTAGATGGACCTTTGTCGGCAAGGTGATGTCTCTTCTTACTATGCTGTCTAGGGTGGCCATAGCTTTCCTCCCAAGGAGCAAGCGTCTTTTAATTTCATGGCTACAGTCACCGTCTGCGGTGATCTTGGAGCCCAAGAAAGTAAAATCTGTCACTGCTTCCATTTCTTCCCCTTCTATATGCCAGGAAGTGATAGGGCCAGATGCCATGATCTGAGTTTTTTTAATGTTGAGTTTCAAACCAGCTTTTGCACTCTCCTCTTTCACCCTCAACAACAGGCTCTTGAGATCCTCTTCGCTTTCTGCCACTAGGGTCGTATCGTCTGCATATTGGAGGTTGTTGATAATTCTCCCAGCAATCTTAATTCTGACCTGTGATTCATCCAACCCAGCGTTTCTCATGATGTACTCTGCATATAAGTTAAATAAGCAGGGTGACAATATGCAGCCTTGTCGTACTCCTTTCCCAATTTTGAACCATTCGGTTGTTCCATGTCTGGTTCTTACTGTTGCTTCTTGACCCTCGTACAGGTTTCTCAGGAGACAGGTAAGGTGGTCTGGTACTCCCATCACTTTCAGAATTTGCCACAGTTTGTTGTGATCCACACAATCAAAGGCTTTAGCGTAGTCAATGAAGCAGAAATAGGCGTTTTTCTGGAATTCTCTTGCTTTCTCCATGATCCAGCGAATGTTGGCAATTTGATCTCTAGTTCCTCTGCCTCTTTGAAACCCAGCTTGTACTTCTGGTAGTTCCCGGTTCGCATACTGCTGAAGCGTAGCTTGTAGGATTTTGAGCATCACCTTGCTGGCATGTGAAATGAGCACAATTGTGCGGTAGTTTGAACACTCTTTGGCATTGCCCTTCTTTGGAATTGGAATATAAACTGACCTTTTCCAGTCTTGTGGCCACTGCTGAGTGTTCCAAATTTGTTGGCATGTTGAGTGCAGCACTTTAACAGCATCATCTTTTAGGATTTTAAATAGCTCAGATGGAATACTGTCATCTCTGCTAGCTTTGTTGTTAGTAATGCCTCCTGAGGCCCACTTGACTTCACTCTCTAGGATGTCCGGCTCAAGTTCAGTGACCACACTATCATGGCTATCAGGGACATTCAGATCTTTCCTGTATAGTTCTTCTGTGTATTCTTGCCACCTCTTCTTAATCTCATCTACTTCTGTTAGGTCCCTGCCTTCTTTGTCTTTTATCATGCCCGTCTTTGCACAAAACGTTCCCTTGAGATCTCCGATTTTCTTGAAGAGATCTCTAGTCTTTCCCATTCTGTTGTTTTCCTCGATTTCTTTGCATTGTTCATTTAAGAAGGCCTTCTTGTCTCTCCTTGCTATTCTCTGGAACTCTGCATTCAGTTGGATATATCTTCTCCTTTCTCCCTTGCTTTTCGCTTCCCTTCTTTCCTCAGCTACTTGTAAAGCCTCATCAGACAGCCACTTGGCTTCCTTGCATTTCTTTTTCTTTGGGATGGATTGAGTTGCTGCCTCCTGAACCATGTTACAGACCTCCGTCCATAGTTCCTCAGGCACTCTGTCTATCAGGTCTAATCCCTGAAATCTATTCCTCACCTCCACTGTATATTCATAAGGGATATGATTGAGGTCATACCTGAACGGTTTAGTGGTTTTCCCGACGTTCTTCAATTTAAGCCAAAATTTTGCAACAAGAAGCTCATGATCTGAGCCACAGTCAGCTCCAGGTCTTGTTTTTACTGACTATATGGAGCTTCTCCCTCTTTGGCTGCAAAGGACATAATCAATCTGATTTCGATATTGACCATCTGGTGATGTCCATGTGTAGAGTCGCCTCTTGTGCTGTTGGAAAAGAGTGTTTGCTATGATCAGCGTGTTCTCTTGGCAAAACTCTATTAGCTTTTGTCCTGCTTCGTTTTGTACACCAAAGCCAGGCCTGCCTGTTATCTCAGTGATTTCTTGACTTCCTACTTTAGCATTCCAATCCCCTATGATGAAGAGGACATCTTTTTTGGGTGTTAGTTCTAGAAGGTGTTGTAGGTCTTCATTGAACCGATCAACCTCAGCTTCTTCGGCCTCAGTGGTTGGGGCATAGACTTGAATGACTGTGATGTTGAATGGTTTGCCTTGGATTCGTACTGAGATCATTCTATCATTTTTGAGATTGTACCCCAGTACTGCTTTTCCCACCCTTTTGTTGACTATGAGTGCTACTCCATTTCTTCTAAGGGATTCTTGCCCACAGTAGTAGATATGATGGTCACCTGACTTAAATTCGCCCATGCTTGTCCATTTTAGTTCGCTGATTCCCAAGATGTCGATGTTCAATCTTGCCATCTCATGTTTGACCACCTCCAGCTTACCTTGATTCATTGATCTGACATTCCAGGTTCCTAAACAATATTGTTCTTTACAGCATCAGATTTTCTTTTCACCACCAGACACATCCACAGCTGAGTGTCCTTTCGGCTTTGGCCCAGCCGCTTCACTCTTTCTGGCACTACTTGGAAATACCCTCTGCTCTTCCCCGGTAGCATATTGGACACCTTCCGACCTGAGGGGCTCATCTTCCAGCGTCATATCTTTTAGCCTTGTGATACGTTCCATGGGGTTTTCTGGGCAAGAATACTGGAGTGGGTTGCCATTTCCTTCTCCAGTGGACCACATTTTGTCAGAACTCTCTGCCATGACCTGTCCATCTTGGGTGGCCCTGCACGGCATAGCTTATGGCTTCACTGAGTTACGCAAGCCCCTTCTCCACAACAAGGCAGTGATCCATGAAGGGGTACAAGCAGGGCAGAGGCAAAATTTAACACTCACCTGCTCACATTCCTAGCAACTGGTACTGAGAGGCGTATTGCCTCTGATACTGGAGGTAAAATATTGCCATAATGACTAGTAGCCATTGCTAGTCTTATACTCCATGAATCTGTCCAATCCCCTTGTGAGAGGCTGTCCATAGGTGGAAATTTGGCTAACCTTGCTAACACCCCCCCCCCCCAAGCAATTGCTGCATTCCCAAAGGAGGTGAAAGCTGGGAGCTGGCTGTCAGGTGCAGCTAATGACCCCAAGCCATGAAGGAAAAAATGGAAAACTGACCAAGGGCAGAAGGAAGGTGGCAGTGGATGTGGACAGAAGAGAAGACAAGGAGTCGTGTGTGAAGCCATGCAACAGACAGGTAAGTTTTGTTTTGAGAGACTATAGGGGGTGATTAGAAGTAGAGATGGACTAACTGACCCTGGGGAGATATATGAGAAAAGTGTTAGCCTCTATGATGAGCCAGCTATCTCTTGTTTAAAGCAAAGCTGGAAAAAATATTTAGCTTTCTCAAAGAGTTTAGAGACACTAAACTTAACTCTGAGAGGCATTATCTTTAATAGTGTATCGTACCGCTTTTAAAGCTGTCCAAGTTGGTGGCCATCACTGCATCTTGTGGTAGTGAATTCTAACTATCTGATGTGTGAAGTATTTCCTTTCATCTGTCCTGGATCACCCATCATTCATTTCATAAAATGACTCTAAGTTCCAGCATTATGAGAGATGATCCACTTTCTCCACACTGCATAATTTTGTAGTTGATCACAAGCTTAATATGAATCAGCAGTGTGATGTGGCTGCAAAAAAGGCAAATGCAATTTCAGGTTGCAAGAACAGAAATATAGTTTCAAAATCACAAGAAGTAAGAGTTCCACTCGACTCTGTGTTGGTCAGACCTCACCTCAAATACTGTGTCCAGTTCTGGATACCACACTTAAAGAAGGATTCAGATAAATTGGAATGACTTCAGTGAAGGGTAACAAAGAAGATAAGGGGACTAGAAACTAAGTCCTATGATCAAAGATTGAAGGAATTAGGTATGCTTAGCCTTAAGAAGAGAAGACTAAGGGGGGGGGGGATTTGATAGTGCTTTTCAAGTACCTAAAGGGTTGTCACACAGATGAGGCTTCCAACCTGTTGTCTGTCATTTAAGACTGTAGGATGATAGAGAGTGCAGGGAGGCAGATTTCAGTTGAACATCAGGAGAAACTTCCTAATGGTCACAGCAGTCACACAATGGAACCAACTGCTGAAGGAGGTGGTGGGCTCTCCGTCACTGGGGGGAATTGAAGCAGAGACAGATCAGCCATCTGTCAGGAATGCTTTAAACTGGATTCCTACACTGAGCTGGGGACTGGACTCTATGGCCTAGATGGCACCTTCCAGTTCTATGACCATGTCCCCCCCTTACATGCCTTTTTTTCTAAGCTAAAAAGCCCCAAACGTTGTAGCATTTCTTCATAGAAGAGTTGCTGCAGCCCGTTCAACATTTTGGTTGCCCCTTTCTGCATCTTTTCCAGCTCTGCAATACCCTTTTTGAGATGCAGTGATCAGATTCCAAGCGTGGTTGAAGGGATTTGTATAAGGGCATTATGATATTGTCAAGTTTAATTTTTGATTCCTTTCCTAATGATCCCCCACATGGAATTTTATTTACCTTTTTCACAGTACCGCACGCTGGATTTACATTTTCATTGAGCTATTCACCACAATCCAAGATCTCTTTCTTAATCATTCACTGCTAGCTCAGACCCCATCAGCATATACGTGAAGTTAGTTAGGAATTTTTTGCCCCAGTGAGCATCACTTTACACTTGGTTACATTGGACCACGTGCCCATTTCCCCAATTTGGAGAGGTCCTTCACAATTCCTTTTTATTTTAATCACCCTAAAAAAATGTGATATTATCAGCAAACTTGGCCACCTCATTGCTCACCCCTAACTCCAGATCATTTATGAACAAGTTAAAATTCACCAGTTCCAATACAGATACTTGGGGGATCCTACAGTTTACTTTCCCCCATCGCACCAGTAACTAGTATGGTTTGAGAGGGTAAATACAAACTGTGGAGTAAACTCTCAGTTTGCTTTGTTGTGTCTGTACCTATTGACTGCAGTGGTTTATTGGTGAAGTAAACTACTGTTGAGAAAGCAGATGTGAACACACACACCTTTAATAATCAAGAGCAGTATAGGTTCACACTGCAACCTAGAGCTCTGGACAATGTACCCTTTTCCCACCCTTATTAAACCAAACTGGGTACCTACCCCAAAACCTCATCTTCTTCAAAACTCTCCAGCTAAAGAGGAAGTTGGGTGTGTAACTCAAATTTTGCACCAGATAACCCCATCCTTTCTTTTTGTCCAAACTGTGCATGTTGAAGGTTCAAGAGGAGGTCAAAGGAAGGCAGAAATGGAAATCTTATTTTATTTTGATTTACAGCCCGTCCTATCCCTTAGGGTGGATTCATATGACCCTTCAACATACATTTTCTTTGATATGCCCTGTAACATTGGTTGCCAACTAACAAGTATTCTACTAGTCCAGCCACTGTGGCCTAGTTCCACATCACCCCAGTAACAGACAAAAAAATTAATTATGCAATTAATGGCTTTCCCATTATGACACATTCATGGTCATTATCGCTTCTTTGTCCCACTAGCCCTTGATGCAACCTGAAATCTATTTAGCACCTAGCGGAAGCTAATCTAATTAAGTCTACAGAATTCTTCTGCACTCCATCTTAACTCTGTTGTGATCTTTAGACTCCAGTGCTTTATTTATTTCCGGTGCAATCCTATACATGTTTGCTCAGAAGAACGACCCACTGTGTTCAGTTGGGTTTAATTCCAGGAATGTGTGCATGGCCTTAGTTCAGCTATTTCTTTTTATCCTGTACTTCAGCACAAGTTCTCTTAGGGTGGCTAACAAATCCAAAGGTTCTTCCCCATCCCTTTTATTCTCACAACAATCCTGTGAGTAAGTTAGCAGAGATATGATGACTGGCCAAAGGCCACCCAATGAGCTTCATGGCTGAGTGCAGATTTGAGCCTGGGTCTCCCTGGTCCTAGCCCAGTACTCTAACCCAGGGGTCTCCAACCATTTTAGGCCCGTGGGAACATCTGGAACTTTGAAAAAGTGCCTTGAGTACCACGAGCAATTGACTGCTGTAGGGGCGTGGAGGGCAAATCACAAAAACATTGGTATGCCGTCCCCTTATCTGTATTTGTGTGTGTGCATGAATGTGCACACTGCGTATGTGCTACTCACCCTGGCTTCTCTCTCTCTCTCTGACTCCTCTTTCTTTCTTTCTTTCTTTCTTTCTTTCCCTCCCTCCCTCCCTCCCTCCCTCCCTCCCTCCCTCTGTCTCTCTGGCTCGTCAACCTCTCTCTCTTTCTGGCTCCTGTTTTCTCTCTCTCTCTCTTCCTTCCTTCCTTCCTTCCTTCCTTCTTTCTTTCTTTCTTTCTTTTTCCTTCCTTCCTTCCTTCCTTCCTTCCTTCTCTTTCTCTCTATCTATCTCTATCTCTATCTCTATCTGTATCTCTGGCTCTTCCTTCCTTCTCTCTGGCTCCTCTCTCTCCCTCTCTAGCCTTTCTCTCCTTCCCTCCCTCCCTCCTTCCTCCCATCTCTCTGGCTCCTCTCTCTCTCTTTTCCCTCCCTATTAAAGCCAATGGAGCCATTGGTCCATTGGTTTTAATATGGAAAGGAAAAGCCCCCCTTGTAAATTAGACTGGAGGAGGGGTGAAAGTCATCACCATCAAGGACCCTGTTGCTTCAACAGGGTCCTTTTTGGCAGGGAGGCTTTCCCCCTTTGTTCAAATGAATGGGGGAATGGTGCCCATGGGCACCGGGTTGAAGACCCCTGCTCTGACCAAGACACCACATCTAATTAAGGTTACACAACTCCTCCTGCACTCCAAGGCTTGGAAATTGCAGATGTCAGGGTTTTAACATCATGCCAGCTCTCCACACCCTGTTTTGACTAACATCCAGCCTGAATAAGCATTCTAGAGGATTCACAAGCTTGCTCTCAACTTTGTGACATTTTGGATGATCGTAATAAAGGTATTATTCTACTGTGGCTTTTGGATTTTTTCCCTAATGGGCCACACAATGATGACTTTGGTGTGCTTCTCTTTTATAATCCTTCTCTATTCTTTTACTTTTTCCACATTTTTTTTTTTAGGCAGAGGTCTTTCTCCATGTGATCGGGAACTTTGGAAAAGCAGGGGTTCCTGATCATGGAGAGAGCGCTGTCCACAAATTCAGTTGATTGCACATAGACTCTTTCTTGAAACCATACACTTAACACATACACCACACTGAATGTGCAAAGACGGTCTGAAGGAGTTCACACTGTGATCCATTCATTCGCCAAGGCCTCTGTCTGCAGGTTCTTGGCCTTAACAGAAAACAAGGCAAAGCAGACAGCGTATGCATGGAACGCAAACATGATGTCTCCTTGAGGATCCGGCCGTTTGCTCGGAGTTGCAGAGCAATAGGTATGTGCTGTTTGCCCTATCAGGCACCATCTTTTTATTTTAATGAAGGAAAAAAATGATGGAGCAGAGAGGGAAGAGGTTTGGAGACAGTAGGAGAACGGAGAAAGAAAAGAGGCAAGAGAAGGGGAAAGTGAAGGAAAGGAAAGAGAAACATACCTAGTTTTGTGATCTTTCCCAAATTCCATGGGATGCCCAAACATCATAGTTATTTTCCGGATGTAAAGCAGTGTACACGTCTGCACCTTACCTCATTAGGAAGGATAGTTGAATACAGTGGGACTTGCATTCCAATAAACCTGCATATGATCAGGCTGTAAGAGCAGGACCAAGGAGGGGGAACTGATACAACAGCATTGGTTTTGCCTCTGTATGGACATTGCCTGCTGTAATCTTCTGCATCTTCAGTGCAAAAAATATCAGTACACATAGATAGGCTGAACATCAAATAATAAATGTCATTGATTGTCAAATATCAAATGGTATTAAATGCAAACATGTCATATGCTATGGCTTGTGAGCTGTTAAATATCAGATGTCAAATACTGCTGTGCAGTGCAGTGCAATTCTATGCACATTTATTAAGAAGTAAGTCCCGTTGAGTTCAATGGGGCATACTCCCAAGTAAGTAAATCTGTATAAGTCTGCAGGCTTTGAATATCAGATCCAGCACCATTTAATTTTAAGCAGATATTCCACATCCAAATCCGCAGAAGAGGATTTGGAGGAGTATTAACGGGAACAAATTTTTTCCCATTTGAAATAGTTTTTGTGAGAAGTAATTAGAAACCATTAATTATTTCATAGTATTTCATGAAAGGATGAGCAGGGCCTTGAAACAGCACTCAGGAATATCATTCTTCCCAACTCCTTGCTCCTGTATAGCAATACATTACCCTTCCCTCACCCCCAACCCCATATATACACTCAGCAATGTATCCCTCATAAGATGTTAAGGCAGGGGGGAGGCAACCCTTTTGGCCCACGGGCACATTTGACATTGTGGACAAGTGACCCAGGCGCCACCATAAATTGCTGTGGGGGGTGGTGGCTAATAACAAAACATAGAATCATAGAATGGTAGGGTTGGAAGGGGCCTACAAGACGATTGAGTCCAACCCCCTGCTCAATGCAGGAATCCAGGTTAAAGCATCCCTGACAGGTGGCTGTCCAGACTGGTCCTGAATGCCTCCAGTGTGGGAGAGCACACCACCTCCCCAGGTAATGGGTTCCACTGTCGTATTGCTCTAACAGTCAGGAATTTCCCCCCGATGTTCAGCCAGGATCTGGCTTCTTGTAAGATAGGGAGCTTCCCCTCTGTATTCTGTCTTGTCTCCCCGCCCCCAATTCTGTCTTTCATTGCCCGCATCACCACAACACACACTTCTGCTGCCTACCTCAGCATTCCCTCTCCACCTTCCTCGGGATTCCCTCTCTGCTCACTCAGGATTCCAGTAAATAAATAAAAACTAGAAACCCACAGTATTCAAGACTCCAACAGGTATTGCATTGGGATACAGGCCATAGCACAGTGGAAAAAGGCCTGCTTTTTATGTAGGAAGTCCTGGGTTCAGTCCATAGCATCTCAAGTTAAAAGGATCTTGGAGAAAACTGCTTGTCAGACTCGACTAGATGGTATTGGGCTAAGTGGGTCAATGGTCTGACTCTGCACTGCTGGCTCCAGGTTTCTGAAGGCTTCGGAGCAAGTGACTCTTTGTGGGCCTCCTCCTTGCGTGTGGACCGGCCTTCTCCCTGCTGCTGTTGTCACCAGCTCTCTGCTCCTGTTCACCACCGATGCAGCAAATGCTGCTTCTCTTCATTGCCGCCACTGTTCATCCACTTTGGGCCGAAGGGAAAGGGCAGGCAAGTGAGAATGGTCAGGAAGATCAGCAGCAGCATGAGCCAGGGGGCTCTTGGCAGTGGGCCATTTGCAGAGTTGTGCACCTTGGCAGCGGCCCAGCCATGTGAACCTCTGACACCAGCCCTCTGCCTCACTATAAGCCAGTTCCACTGTAGACAATGTACAATGTATTTTGTATTTCTCCACTCCCCCTCCATAAAACGGATGTATGACCTGAGGACCTGGAGTTCACATTTTGAACAAAAAGCTATGTTGTAAATATATATACCAACTTTCATGACGATCTCACATTGCTCACAGGAGACAGCACAATCTTGTGTGTGCTGCATCTTCCTTGGCTTCCTCCACAAGGGCTGAGCTGTGGCTTGAACTTGGAACTAAGAATTGTGCACCTATCAATCCTCATTCCAGTATCATCATCTTCAAGAAAAGCATTACGTTGTTATAACATATTTTGTATTTTTGTGTCCCGTCCCCCCCACTTTTGAAAACAGGTTGGGAGATAGAGATGGTTTATGAAAGTGAAACATATAATTGTGTCCTTAATGTGTGTGCCAGATTTTATGCTGATATTTTGACTGACAAGGCAGAAGATGAAACCAAGAAATGGAATACTGAACAGGGGAGTTGAACCTCACCAATCCAGTCAATCCGATGTTGTTAGAGCACCAGTATCACAGCTTTGCAGGCAGGTAGGCGGGCACACGTGGCTAGAACTGGAGTGCCTGTCTTCCCTCAGGAGCAGCTGTGTGGAACAGCATAGAGGAGGCTTCAGGGGAAAGTCCTGGACTTGCTGGGACAGCTCTTATAAAAACAGGGAAGCAGACAAGAGCTGAAGGAAGGACATGACCAGTGTTGAGCTGTTCTCAAGAGAGAGGATGAGCTCCATTTTGAAAAGCCTCTTCTTCCTGCCACAGAGTCCTGCAGCTGGGCCCTTGCGAGGACACCCGTTATACCAGATTGGATTTCAGAACTGCACTACCTTGCCAACTCAGCACAGTGGATGAGCACTATGGATTTGATAACCCGTGGTAATTTAAAAACTCTGGCATATAGTAAGTGTCAGGCAGCATTCTCAGAAGTGGAGAATGTTAGTGGAGCCTTAGGTAACTTAGGGCACAATCCGATGCATGTTTAGACAGAAAAAAAGTCCTACAACTCCTAGCATGCCCCAGCCAGCCATGCTGAATGGGGCATGCTGGGAGTTGTAGGACTCTTCTGTCTAAACATGCATCGGATTGCAGCCTTACTAGCTGTTTTATTGGGGAGCGACCCTGTATTTGACAACATGTAAGAGGCTAGAGGGCTTGACCAAGGAGTGGAAACAGCTAGGCAATCGCATCTTACTTCCTGCACCATCAGATCTGTTGATGGCATTGCAGCTCGAACCCAAAAGCACCACTAGACATAATCATCTTGCCCATCTTGGCTCATTATGAGCTGCAGAGAGAGACTGGGTGAGGGGATCAAGGCGGTGGTGAACGCCTCCCTTGAGGAGGGAGTGATGCCATCAGCTCTCAAAGAGGCAGTGATAAGACCGCTCTTAAAGAAGCCCTCCTTGGATCCTCAAGTTTTGCACAACTTTTGCCCAGTCTTAAATCTGCCATTTTTGGGCAAGGTGATTGAGCGGGTGGTGGCGGTGCAGTTGAAGGCACACTTGGAAGAAACTGATTATCTAGACCCATTTCAGTCGGGCTTCAGGCCTGGGCATGGGACAGAAACGGCCTTGGTCGCCTTGGTAGATGATATGAGGAGGGCTCTGGATAGGGGTGAATGCTCCTTCCTTGTTCTCCTCGACCTCTCAGCGGCTTTCGATACATTTGACCACGGTATCCTCCTGGACCACCTGGAGGGGTTGGGCATTGGGGACACCGTATTGCGGTGGTTCCGGTCCTTCCTCTCCGGCAGGTACCAGAGGGTAGCACTGGGAGAGGAGGTTTCGGACCCGTGGCCACTTACTTGTGGGGTGCCACAGGGTTCCATCCTCTCCCCGATGCTATTTAACATCTATGTGAAGCCGCTGGGGGCTATCATCAGGAGGTTTGGGGTGCAGTGTCATCAATATGCGGATGACACGCAGCTCTACCTCTCGTTTAAATCTTCACCAAGGTTGGCCGTAGAATCCCTGTCCAAATGTCTGGAGACAGTGAGTGGCTGGATGGGGAGGAATAGGCTGAAGCTCAACCCTGACAAGACCGAGGTACTTTTGGTGGGAGACAAGAGGAGGCTGGGGGATGTTGACCTGGTGTTGAATGGGGTATGGCTACCCTTGAAAGACCAGGTCTGCAGCCTGGGGGTCATTTTGGACTCCCAGCTGTCCATGGAGGCTCAAGTGTCAGCTGTGAGCCGGACAGCGCTGTATCAACTCCATCTGATACGGCGGCTACGCCCCTTCCTTCCCGACCATCTGCTCCCATCGGTAGTTCATGCCCTGTTTTCCTCTCGTTTAGACTACTGTAATGTGCTCTACGTGGGGTTACCCTTGAAGACGGTTCGGAAACTGCAGCTGGTACAGAACGCGGCGGCTCGCCTGATTAAAGGCAGCCGCCAGCGAGATCACATCACTCCAGTGCTGAAGGAGTTGCACTGGTTACCAGTTGTTATCCGGGCCAAATTCAAGGTGTTGGTTTTGACCTTTAAAACCCTATATGGTTCCGGCCCAGCCTATCTTAAGGAGCGCCTCCAGCAGCACCAGACAGGCCGCTTAACAAGATCAGCCTCGGATGGCCTTCTCCCTGTCCCATCAGCCAGGACAGCTAGACTGGTGGGGACGAGGGAGAGGGCCTTTTCTGTGGTGGCCCCCACTCTGTGGAACTCCCTCCCTAGGGAACTCCGTCATGCCCCCTCTTTAATGAGCTTCCGTCGTGCATTAAAAACGTTGTTCAGGCAGGCATTTGGGGTGGGTTAGGGTATTTTAGAAAATGTTTTTATTGTAGAATTTTATTGTTTTAAACTATTGTATGTTGTACATCGCCCAGAGTGGCTGGGTGACCAGCCAGATGGGCGATTAATAAATTTAATAATAAATAAATAAATAAATAAATAAAATCACAAGCCTCGCTTGCTAACTTAGGCCCCATCTATATGGCACCGCTTTGACTCCCCATCCCATTGCAGCTGTGCAGCAATACGGCTTCGAGTCCACATGCCCTGCGATACACTTGTGATGTACTGCGTGCTTCCCTAACAGACTCACTGTGCCCTTTTTTTTTGCCATTTTACTGAAATGCGCAGCTGTGCAGTCCCGTGAGTGTGGGGGCGCGACACTTCAGTGGCTGTTTTGTATCTGAGGGGCTCTGCGGTGTCTTTCCATCCCTTTTTAGGTAAAAAGTGGGTGTTATGTGCTCCTTCAATTCCACACCATCAGTTTGACAGTTCTGAGACTCCCCAGCCCGAGACTCTCACAATGGTTCGCACTCACAAGCGTGAGTGCTGTGTGCCTAGCCATCACTCCAAAATGGTGGCCAGAGCCATGTTGGTCCTTCCCCAAGAAACACCCCCCCCCTTGCCGGCCCTTGGGTACTGAGTCCACCACTGTTGTGAAGATATGAAGCTGCAAAACTGTGCAAAAGTGTGATTAAATAGATTAAAATGCCCCTCTGTGCCTCTGTAACTGTGCAGCTGCGAGGGGATGGGGGGAGCAAAGGGGTGTCACAGAGTGACACAGGCAATATGCACGCCTACAACATGCCCACTGCGAAATACAAAGTCAGTTCAAGGAAGGAACAGATGGCCTGCAACCAAGGGGAAACCCACAGCAAACCCAAAAAATCTCAGTAAAACGACTCCTTGGAACTCCATTTTCCGAGCAAAAAACATGGATGGCTGCGAAGTCGCGACTTCTTCATCAATCACAAGGGACCTTGACTCGCACCCGCCCCGGAGTAAAAGCCCAGTGTCGATGGGGCCCCAGACCCTGGCTCCAGTGCATTTCCGCCTCTATGAAGCCTCAGCCCTAGTGCCAGCCTTTCCATCTCAGCATCTCATTGTGAGAACATCTTGCTATAACGGGTGGGAAACCTGTGGCCCTCAGGATGTTGTTGGGCTACAACTCCCATAATACCTGTCCATTAGCTGGGGCTTGTGGGAGGTGTAGTCCAGCAACATCGGGAGAGCCGCAAGTTCTCCACCCATGTGCTAGACTGAGTTCTTGCTCTCGGCTCTTCCTCACACCCTGCCTCTGGGACCTGACCCTTTGCTTACCTGGACAATGCTGGTTGGTTCTAGCTCATCTGCCCATTAGCTGTAGCTTCTGGAACCTGACTGTTTGCCGGCTAAGGCACATGGTGCTTGCATCTGGCTGTTTGTTCCTGTCTTAACTCAGGGCTCTGATCCTGCAACCACCTAGGATGTCAACTCTCAGTGAAACCTGAATAATAGCTACAGCACAGCAGCAGCAGGAGTGTATACTGGGTGTTAAAATGAGAGAGAAAATAAGCTCTCCAAGGATAGAGGCAAAGTAATTCACATTCTACACAAAGAAAAGCTGAATTCTGTGACTGGTATACGATGTGCAAATGAAGCAAATGTGTACATTTTTGCTGATTTTGCATAATTTATTTTGCTTCTGCTAGTCTCTGGGATGGAACAGGATCTACGCCGGGCATTGGAGTCTATGAGTCCCAGTCGCTACTGAAGATGGCTTGCAGTTAAGGCCATTTTGATACATAACACTAAAAGCATCGTTGACTTCTCTCCCACTGTGTGTTTTCATTTTTTTAAACGAAGTATTATATTACAAAGGCCAAGTAAAACAACAAGGAAAGTACCATTTTTAGAAAGAAGGCAAACATACACATAACTTTAATTGTTCTGACTTGCACGTACAGTATTTTATTAGCTTTGAAATGATAAATCATGCAGTATTTTACATTACTACTCATATATTTCACTTAAAATTTATTTTACACTGCCCTTTTCAGTACTGCAGCTTAAATATTGTACATACAATCCCACTATCTTTTTGCAATGTTAATGCCAGATTTAAAGAGCAAGCAAGACTTTTATATCAAATGTACTTGCTAGCCAATGTAGGTTTTGTATTTCCATTATAGATGCAGGAAATGTAAAAAGTCATTTTAAGGTTGCCACTCCACTAATAATTTAATGGGTTGCTTATATTTCAGGAGCTCTGTTGACTTAAGTGAACGACCTATTACGGGCAGAGCTTGTTGTCATTTCTCATAAGAAATGAAATTCCAGTAAACAATATAAGTTCACATAGTGACAAATCCATACCCTCCAGCATTCTGAGGAGACAATAGTGATACTCCTAGAGCCATTGCTGGAGGCCCAAGTGGAGTGCCTTCTACCGGCTTCAGCTGGTTCGCCAGCTACAGCCTTTCTTGAACAGGGATAGCTTGCCCGCAGTGGTCCAGGTGCTAGTAACCTCAACACTGGATTACTGCAATGTGCTCTATGTGGGGCTGCCCTTAAGTCTGCTCTGGAAGCTGGAGTTAGTGCAGAACACAGCATCTTGGCTGTTATCGGGGGGGGGGGTGCCCCTTTCCAGCATGCAACTCCTTTGCTGAGGGAACCGCACTAGCTGCCTATTCGCTACCAGTCCAGGTTTAAGGTTTTGGTACTAGTGCAAAAAGCCCTAAACAACTTGGGACCAGGATACTTGAGAGAGGGACTTCTCCCTTATCAACCTGCCCAGTCACTGAGGTCATCAGTGGAATGCTCTTGTTGGTTCCACATGGACCCATGGCCCAATAGGAGTTCACTTGGAGAAGAGCCTTCAGTGTGGTGGTCCCCTTTCTATGGAACTCCCTGCCTCTGGAGGTCAGGCAGGTGCCAGCACTGTGTTGTTTCTGGTACCTCCTGAAAATATCTTTATTCTAGGAAGCCTTCCTTGACTGACCAGCCATGGTTTTTACTGGTACTTTGTTTTTAAAAATAAAAATAACCATTTTAATATGGTGTGTTATTTCTTTTGTCTTTGCACCATTTCATCTTTTGAGTATTCACTGCTCTGGAATTTATTTCGATGTGGAGCGGTACATAAATGCTGTAAATAAATACATACATAAAATATTCTTGTGTAACACCCCCATCCTTACACCAAGGATCACAAGCACCCATGCACTCCATTGCTGGAAGTTTTTCTCTGTCTGCTGTCTATGTAGGATTGCACTGTCCAACCATGAGATTCTATATACTGAGTTCAGTGGGTCTTACTCCCAGATAAGTGGGTTTAGGCTTACAGCAGCAAATGAAGCTGGTAGCAAAATAATTGAAAAAGGAAATATGTGAAGATGCATTGATCATGACTTGAACACTGAAGAGCTTTATTATTTACAGCAGAAACATTTCATTGCTCTTATTTATTTCTGTATGACTTGGAGTATACATTTATATTTATATTCATTTATTTATTTATTGCAAGTTAAAATGTATTTAATCATAAATATCAAGATGGCTTTTGGTGCCATCAATTTATGTTGTTGTGAAATGCATCTGTATTGCATTCCACTAACAAAATGCTGCTTTTGCTTTGTCCATCATCATACCTACTCAGAAGACTAACATTGTTGTGTTGGATAATAAGGGGCTATAATGACTATTAGGCATTACTGCCCTATTTTCCAACTCTGTATTTAATAATTATAGTAATTATCATTTTAGAAAACCCATGATTATATAATGCAATAAGATGCTTAGGGTGCAACCCTATGGGGATAGGCGGCCACCTCCGAACTCGGAGGCAACCGCCCATCCAGTGCAGGGCAGGAGAAACACGGAGGGGTTGTTCCTTCCACGCTTCTCCTACGCTGCATTTGCGGCTAGACTGCCGATTTCAGCTGTCTAGCCATGGGAAGACGGAACCGGGGAGGAGGCTGCCGGACGACACATAGGATGTGTCGTACCAGCATTTCCACCTTCCCCGCCCCGGAACGCCCTCTGGGGCACCCTATTTGGACCACTCCACGCTCCTCTTCAGAGCACAGAGCACGGGGCTGTTCCATGCTGCCTGCGAGACAGCGCGGAAGGGGGGGAAGGTTGGTTCTCCGGGAACTGACCTTGGAGCGCAGGCTCCGAGGTTGGTACCTGGAAAACCAGATATCCTATGGCCATCTAGCTGCTGATTAGTGGCCATAGGATTGCTCCCTTAATGTCCCATTGATATGTGAGTGGCTAGACTACCCATAATTTGCAGGATTAAAAGGTGGCAGCCCATTATGTATGAAAATACTCTTGGTTTATTTATATTTCCTGCATGGATTTTTGTCTATGCAATGTTGACCTTTTCCTCCTCCTCCTCCCCCTCCTCCCCCCTTATTTCTAGGGTATAGTGTAACTGGACCACTCCAGTCAGGCCAGATGGTTTATAATCCAATTTATGTTTAACTAGTTCCAGTTCTTCTCTTTTGTTTTAAAAGAGTACTCATCTTTACCGAATCAACATCAGCCTTAGTCTGTAGGATCACCATTTGTTTTAAATGGCTGGGTCCCCCCTCCTCCTCCTTTTTGTTTTGAACACCTATGCTAGGGAGAGAAAATTGTATAACTCAAAAGCTTCTTCCAGTAATATTAACATTTGTTGATTCAGGAGATATTGTAATAATGCACAACTTCTCTGCTACATAAACCTGCAGCTTAGGCTAATATTATGGCTGCAGTCCTATAATAATTTACCTTGAAGCAAGAGCCACTGAATTCAATAGGACTTACTTCTGAATAGACATGCATAAGGTTGCATTTTATGCCTTCTTTTTTAAAATGTACATTTTATGCACAACTTAATCCTAGGCTATGTACCTGTTTTATGGGCACTTCCCAAACTATGCTCTGGATTCACATCTTTGCATTAGCAGGTAACACTAATGCCTCTGGAAGTGTGCCCTCCCTCTGTGGACCAGTGGGTCAGTGATATGCTCAGGGCCAAAACAGACATTACTTTAAAACTGTATCTAGCATCTGCATCTTTTTTTTCATTTTTACTTGAGAGAAGGCACAGGGAGCCCAATCCAGATTGGGACCCTAGCATTGTAGGTAGTGGGGGCTTTTAAGATCCAGGTTGCCCCTCTTCTTACTCTAGATTAAACATGAAGAAAGGCCTTAGCTGCCAGACACAGATTTAAAGCAATGTCTGTTTTGGCCCTCATTCTCCCTTTTAAAGGGGAGGGTTTACAATAAGAGAGAAAGTCCTAAAACCCTCACCTCCATGTGACAGTTAATTATCTCCCTGAGCAATAATGCAGCTGCTGCCTTACCTTCTATGCAAGTCTGGCTTCCACTGTTGCCATACCTTTTCCCTTCCCTCATTCCTGCTTTCTTCTCTTAGCCCTTTAGTCCTTTCTCTGTTTAGCTATGGGGGGGGGGGAGCTTTCTAGTTTTCTTTTCCCCTGTTGAATGGGTTAGGTTGGGATTGCTGGGGGTGGGGGTTAGTGTTCAATCTACAAAATTCGATAGCAAGGCATAATCATAATCACAAGACATCATTATCATCACCACCATTGTAAGCTGACTCACTTTGCCTTTCTAGTAGGGATTGTTCAGCAGGAATCAACAAAAGGTTGCTAAAGATGACAAAGGCTGGAATTCCAAGGATGCTTATTTAGCAGCAAGTCCCACTGAAATTGATAGGACTTACTTCTGAGTAAACATGGAAAATATTTGGCTTGAGAAAGGCATGTGCTACTGACCATCCTTTTCCCTGGCTGACATTCAGTTCCATGGAGCTTGTCCTAGAAATCTTCCCAGTGGATTGTATCCTAAATTTTAATTTATTGTAAGATGTTCTCCATCAGATCTGCCATGTATTGAGGACAGTAAGGCAAAATGTGTGACATGGCTTGAAGTGGGAACCACACAGCCTGAAGCGGGGACGTCTCCTAATGAGTTTCCTGCAATTCGCATGCTTGGGCCTCAGGGTCATCTTTAGGCTCTGAAGGGAATAGAGCAGAAGTGTCGAACCTCAGGCCTGGGGTTCCAAGCTTGCCCTCAAGGGTTCCCAGATGGCCCCACTCCTTTCCCACCAACCACCAATCGTTTGGTGGTTTCCTGACTTTTGTGCATCCCCCCCTCCCCCTTCTAAAAGGTAGGAATGCCTCTTCTAAGGTTTGGTTACTGGCAGTGAGTGCTTTAAGCTAAACTATGCTGGTATTTTGCTGCCACCCCTTTTGCCTTTGGGCCCTCCCCTTTTGTCTTTGGCCCCACCTGCCACTAGAATGCAGCCCCCAAGAGCTTTTTCGAAATGGAATTCCGCCCTCAGGCTGAAAGAGGTTAACACCCCTGTAACAGAGGTATAATGCAACACCATCCCCTCTGATTGGTAGGCAGCGTTAAAGCCTCTGTACTGGCCAGGATGGGTATAAAACGGGTGGGGAACCTGTGGTCCACTAGGTGTTCTTGGACCCTCATCCTTGACCATCGGCCATGCTGAGGAGAGATGGAGTCCAACAACACTTTGAGGAGCATGGGTTCCCCAGCCTGGGTATAAATACAAGGAGCAGGGTTTCCTGCCCTTGCTTGCTTACCAGAGCCACAGCCCCGCCAACTTGAGCTCCAGACCTCAGGGGCCTCGCCAAAGCTGGCATTCTGGGGGCAAACTGGTTGTAAAGCTGGGAGGCATGCAAATAGGACCAAGCTGCCTGCACACAGCTTGATCTGCACCTGAGCAACAAGGTACTTTCGCTGAGGAATCTGGCTCAAGTCAGCAACTTTACTGAGCCAGATGGGATCCGACTGGCCCCTTGTGTAACCTTCCCCCTGCTGCGCTGGTATCTGCAACAACATCCCTTGGCCAGCCACACCGGTGGTCCTGAAGTGCAGCAAACAGCCAGCCAGTCATGTCTTCCTGTACCAAACTACCCCAGGGCAAAGAATAAAACTGCTGGGGCCTGCTATCAGGCTTCCTGGTTGGCTGGCCGAAAACCCTCTGGCCACAGACTTGGGTGGGTAAGAGACATTCCAAGCCTGGATTTGGCCCCTGCTTGGCCCTGACAGAATGCGACCAGGCCATCCTGCCAAAGGCAGTGTTTTCTGGGGAAGATTGCAGGGCTGATCATTGGCCTATAATCAAGATACGACGCTTTGTTTCCAGGAAACTGCTCTGTGTATATTACTGCCAGGGAAAGATTACAATGGTGATAATTATTATTTTGGGACAGATGTAAACAAAGGCAAATATTTTTAAAGGGCTGACCTTGCAGGTCTGAGGGATGCAAGAGCATATGTATATAGTGAAAAGAGTCTTCAGAAACCGGAGACGCCACAGCTTCATTCTTCTGTGCTCAGCTGTTCTTCTGACCTGGGAGGTCCATGCTGCCAGTAACGGAGTGGGGGATTCACTCCGGCAACTCCCCATTTATAGCCATGCAAGCGACATGCCTGAAATTCTTTGAATGTAAGAAGCAAAAACAGTCCTGAACATATACAACATTTTAACCCCCCAGATTCGCAAGGGATCTGCATGCACAGTATGGGCACCAGTCCTTTGTGAAGACCAAACGGGGCTTATTACTTATATTAGAGGTGGGGAACCCATGGCCCTCCAGATGTTGCTGTACTCCAACTCCCATCAGCCCCAGCTAGCATGGGCAATGATGATGGGGGTTGTAATTCAGCAACATCTGGAGGGCCACAGGTTCCCTACCTCTGATTTCTGTTTTGCCATCGTTGCATATGGTGTGGTGCTTTGCAGAGTAAGGTCAGCAAAAAAAATCCCTGCTGCAAGGGGCTTACACTCTACATTTCAGCAATTGGAGATGTCTGTCCTGCCCCTCGTCAAGTGGCATATACGGCTGGGTGTAACTAGGAAGACAAAAGCAGGTCCGAGCTGAGACAGAGCAAGTTGGAAGTAAGGCAAATGCAATCTTTAAAAATAGCATATTTATCAAAGTTATTTAACATATATAACATTGACTGGGATTCAAAGAGCTGTGCAACTAGTTCCATATGGCCAAGAAGGTTTGTGCATGTGTTTCTTGAACACCAATCATCCGAGCTACATGGTAAACCTCTTCTCCAATGGAGGAAGCCCCCCACAGCAGTTTGTGATATGACTCAAGGGCTTGCTAGTCTAAGGGCGCAATCCTAACTAGATAGGTGTCCAAAGCAAGGCAGGAGAGGCACGGGGGATCGTTGCTGATTTTTCACTAGACAGCCGTTTTCAGCTGTCCAGCAGTGGGCGGGAGCGACCAGGAGAGGAAGCTGCCGTACGACACATTGGATGTGTCATACGCGCAGCTCCGCTCTCCCCACCCCAGAACGCCCCCAGCCCCGCCCCTTTTCAGTCGCTCCACACTCCTCTTGCAAGTGCCTAGAGGCAGCGCGGCTGAGAGGGTTGGTCGGTTTTCCGGGAACCAACCTCGGTACACGGGCTCCGAGCTCGGTTCCAGGAAATGAGCATATCCTATGGCAGCCATAGGATTGCTCTCTCCGTAAAAAGTCCCATTGAACATGCCTAAACCCTGGGGCATTCCTAAATTAACTCTTTGGATCCAGGCCACAAAGAGAGAAAACACAATGGTTCCAGATCACACTGAAGTTATCACATTCCGAATTAGCAATGCATAATTCAGTGATGATAAGGAATTATTGGGGGTCTGTTGCTATATATTGTGAAGATATTTGGTTAGGCTCTGAATGTAACCCAGTAAAAACAGTCCCAATGTTTCTGGAGCTGTTAGTTCGTCCTGGGTACTTCCCACCCCCATGTCTGGCAGAAATTAAGTTTGCAGTGACTATGGTGGAAAGTAACTGGCTCTTGTAGTCTTCTAGGAAACACCATCTTTTGGTAATTCAGCAAAAATATGTGGGTCTAAAGGTAAATGAAAATTAAACATTTCCATAGTGTCCAAAACACCCTTGCTCTATCATATAGCCCTGGAGACCTCAAAGTGTGCTATTTCTCCATTCACTTGCACACAGGGGGAAAAGCTGCCCTGCCAAAAAATGGGTGGGGTGAGTCCACCACCTGACAAGGGCCTTTGGGGCAACAGGGACCTTGGTGGGGGAAGGATGTCTCCTCCCTCCAGCTGTTTTTCAGAAGGATAGCTTCTCCCTCCCCTGTTCAAGTGAATGAAGCAATGTCTCCCTTCACTTGAATGCAGGTGTGTGTGTGGGGGGGGGGAAGAGCCACCCTACTGAAAAGCCCCCCCCACACACACACATACTAAATATGAATGAAATCACCCTTAGGATCAGCATAAGGCCAACACCTCCCATCACGATTTTAATATATTTTAAACATTCCATGGCATATTTTATAGTACTCTCAAAGCAGTTCTCTTATGTTCACTCCTATTGCAAATGGAGAGTCTGTTATGTGTAAAAACTACCCAATTGTATCAGGTATATTTATTTATTATTACATTTATATCCCACCTTTCATCGTGGAACTCAAGGCGGCTACATTTATTTTTATTCTATTTATGACATTCCTATACTGCCCAATAGCTGAACTTCTCTGGGTGGTTCAGAAAAATTAAAACCACAAAATACAGCATAAAATACAATATAAAATATAATAGCTTAAAACTACAGCATTAAAGTACAACCAGAGTAAAATCTAGCAGCAGTGCACAGATTTAAAATGCAATAGCAGATTTAAAACAGAAAGATTAAAATGCTAAAATGCCTGAGAAAATAAAAAGGTCTTCATCTGGCACTGGAAAGAACACAACATAGGCGCCAGGTGAACCTCTTTCGACAACCAGGGTACCAGAGCAGAAAAGGCCCTCTTCCTGGTAGCCACCCACCTCACTTCCTTTGGCAGGGGCTTTCGGAGAAGAACTCTTGAAGATGATCTTAGGGTTCAGGCAGGTACATATGGGAGATGACAATCCTTCAGATAACCTGGCCTTGAGCTGTTTAGGATTTTGAATGTTAATACCAGCACTTTGAATTGAGCCCAGACCTGGCCCAGACCAGGTGTTTTCCCCTCCTAGCACTGAATGGACCCAGACCTACTTAGCTTCAGCAAGGTGGCTGCCTCGTGGACAGCCATCTGTCAGGAATGCTTTGACTTGGATTCCTGCAATGAGCGGTGGGTTGGACTTGATGATCTTATAGGACCCCTCCATCCCTACTCTTCTATGATTCTATATACCCTGGGACCACATTGTCTACTTTTTCTCCATTTCTCCATATCACATTTCTGCCAAACCATATAGAATTCTAATAAAATACAATTACATTGTTACATTGTATTTATTTATCATTTTTTAAAATTAAGAAATAAATATGCTCCCTTCCAGCCACGGTCTCTCAGGGCACCTTACAAAATAATGGAAAAAGAATCAATAAAATAAAATATTACAAATGACAATCATATAAAATACATAGCAGAATAACAAAACACAAGGTCAATGAAATTAAAATGGGCAGAGGCAATAAAAGCACCAGAATAAAATCTGCTGGTTGAGCTGCTGAGAGGCATGCCTTGGCACTGGAAAGATGGCAAAGGAGGTGCCAGGCAAGCCTTCCGGGGAAGTGCATTGGCCATGCAGCAGGCACCACAACTGGAAATTCCCTCTCCAGCCACCACCCATCTAACCTCTGAAGGCAGGACATGGAATAAGGTCTAACATTCAGGCAGGTTTCTACGGAACGTGAAGTCAATGGTCAAAAGGTAGTTTAGGATAAGTTGTAAAGAACTGTTTCACTTCTGTCATACTGCAGAAGGATCACAAGCATAGCCTCTAGAAAGATCAGTGAAGAGCAGGCCATTTCTGGGATCTTTCAACTCATTAGACTGTTGAGAAGTCAGTCACAAATATTATTCAGCGAGGCATTTGCAGACACAGCATGCCCTGAAGATCAAGATACCAAGACCTGCCATCTCCGAGGGGAAATAAATAACTTCTGTTGAATGAGTATGGAGGCTGATATGCAGCCCCACTGGTGGCAGAGTTAAATATTTAAAAGCCAATTTACTGCCTTAGCTGCTAGCCCCCTTCATCTCCTGCCAACTGTCTGCAGGATATATACTCTGACACTGAATCTCTACCTCACAAAAGAGGCGGCAGAGTGGCTTTGAAACTCATTACTGTTTGCGCTTTCCAGCTTCCTCTCCAAACACTTCGGGGGTGCGGGTGGAGGTCCATGTTCTCTTCCTGACCCAGGAGGTCAAACCCCGCTGACTTCCACCCTGCACAGCAGAATTCTGCTGAACAGGGCCACGTGTATAACCCTCCACAATGTGGCTTCTGAAAGTTTATGGCACAATACACTTGTTAGTTTTTAAGGTGCCACAGGACTCTGGGGTTTGTGTTGTTTTAACCGTAAAAATGTGGCTACTCCCTGAAAGCGCAGTGACTGGAGACCCTGTTAACGCATGCCCTAGCATTGGAAGGTGGACCTGTCAGTCACTTCTACGCACCATTTAACTGCCTCTGCCAAGCTGCCATGTTATTCTATCCTCACCCCCAAACCCATTTGCCTTGGTTCATCTGTGGGCGACAGCTACAGAGGAAGCGCGCGCGCACACACACACAGGAATCTCTCATGCAGCAACTTGTGAAATAATGGCTCACTGCGACTGAGCAGCGTAGCCATGTGGAACTCAATAAAAATAAAAATCTATTATGTGATAAGAAATTATCACAGGGTCACTTGCTTGGGGTGCAACTGGACAGGGGCATAAGAAAGGCACCCAAGGCCATAACATTTAAAACATTGTATTATGTAATGCAGCCTTCCCCATCATGGCGATCTCCAAATGTTTGGACTACAACCCCCATCATCCCTACCCATTGTCTATGCTGGATGGGGCTGATGGGAGTGGTTGTCCAAAATATCTGGAGGGCACTCCTTTGGGGGAGGAAGGCTGATGTAATGTATTCCTTTTAAGGTGGAATACCTTGTTTTCAAGATTGTAGATGACAAGCCAGAAATCACCATTACCTGCTCAGAGGTTTGAGCAAAGCAGACGTAATGTTATCCACACAGTTAACAACTGGGTGATTTTTTAAAAAGTATCTCCTGTGGATGGGGGATTTGGATTGTGGTCACAGTGGAGGAGGCTTTAACTTTTTGCCCCCACCTGGACTGGACCCCCTTCCACTGCTATTTCCATCAGAAGGAAAGTCCCATTGGCACTAATAGGAGTTTTCTTGCTGATGCAAATAGCAGCTCAGAAGTGGGCGGGGGGCACCAATCCCAACTGGGAATGCAGTGTGGACAAAGTGTCAAAGCCCTTGTTCCCTTGCCCTGGTCCCAATCTGGATTCGGTCCCTGTGGCTGCTATTTACTTTTTTTAAAAAATGGCACAATTGCTAAGTATGTGCATAATGCAATGTCTAATTTGGCCCTTACTTCCCTAAGGCATCTGGCCAGGAACAGAAAACCATGGAAATTTCTCATGGACCCCATGCCTGCAGCCTAATACAGTACTCCACAATCAGCCCCTGGTTTCTCTTACACAGAAGTACTGAGATAATGTATACGAATCACCTTGGGCACTTGAAATGCACTATAGAAACACTAGCAGTACACTTCTACACACATCTACTCAGAAGTGAGTCCTAGAGGTAAGAAGTCTAGGATTGCAGCCCAAGTAGTGTTATTAGCCATATGCTTCCATACTGCTTGTAGTTGGGGATCTAGTCAGTTTATTTCAGCTTACAATTACAGACTCCTGGAATTTAGAGAAGGCTGCATTGTTTCTTTGTAATATTTTTCCCCATTTGCATTTAACCACTGACTAGAACAAAAGGGGGTTAGTCAGTTGTAGAGGGTTTTTTTCTGGCTTAGTTTTCTGAAACATGTACATATAAACAAAACACCAATGGATGAGAAAATTCATGACACATAAACCACCACGACGTGTAATAGTTCTCTTGAGTTCACAATGGCTGACTATAGACCATTGTTTACTATGTGGTGCTTGCTTGCTTGTGTGTTCACAATGGGATGGATGCAGCCTTCAGAAGGATGAAGTTTCACTGAATTTTAATTGTATATGTTTGTATTGTGTTATTAAGTCTTGTATGCCGCCTTGAGAGGTTCCACCCTTAAAGATGGCCTAAAAATATATTTATATTTATAATCATCATCATCATCATCATCTTATATAAGAATGCAGTTGTTGTTGTTCAGTCGTCGTGTCCAACTCTTCGTGACCCCATGGACCATAGCACGCCAGGCCTTCCTGTCCTCCGCTCTCTCCCGGAGCGTGCTCAAGTTCATATTCATTGCATTGGTGATGCTATCTAGCCATCTCATCCTCTGCCGTCCCCTTCTCCTTTTGCCTTCAATCTTTCCCAGCATCAGGGTCTTTTCCAGGGTGTTTTCTCTTCGCATTAGGTGGCCAAAATATTGGAGCTTCAGCTTCAGTATTTGTCCTTCCAATGAGCAATCAGGGAATGCGTTAGTGTAAGGCTTATTACTAGACCGATCCATCAGGCTGATTTTGCTCATTTTTGTTTTAAACCGAAGCTTGAGCAGTGATGTGCAAAAAAATTTGAAACTTCAAAAAAGTCCAAAGCTCATGCTTTGCACAGCTCGGGAAGGGAGAGGGATGAGGCAAAGGGGCGGTTATTATGCCCCACACTGTGCATGTAATGTAGCATGTGACACAGTGTGTGTATGCACGTGCAATAATGCTTACTCCTGTGAGCTCTTAGAGTGCTGGGCCAATGAAAGGACAGACACAGAATGTTTGGAAAGGGGCTAAAGAAAAGTCAGTTGGTGATGGTTAGAGTTGGAGGAAGAGAAGCTGAGGAGAAACAGCTGAAAGGACACCAGAGGGAAAAGAGAGAAAAATTTTACATCACGCATTTTCAACCTCAAGCTTCGAGAAATGGTAAACAATCTTTTAAAAAATAACATATTTTGTTTTCACCTTTGCCGGTTTATTTGTAGTACATTTACTTTAAAAGTGTAAAGTTGTTCCATTCGCAAGGAAAATGGGCAAATGTATTTTTATCCAATCCTTCTCAGACTACTAGCCCCTGTGGCGACACAGGATTTGCACTAGTAGATAAATAAATGTGAGGAGACACATTTTACTAAACCCTTTAGACCACCTGGAAATATAGCTTAGTAGGAAATGGTCACATTTGACTCACCCAGGGGCTGGCTTACCCCACCAGGTAGTCAAACACCAGACATGAGGTTACAAGTTGCCACTGCACAATAAACTCTTATCTATAGCCACGTGAGTGGGTTGGCCTGATCCTTCTCCTTTGTTTCCTTCACACAGTGCTTGTGTTCTCCACTACTTGCTCTCCCAGGAGTGCGGTTGCACACGCAGGAGGCCTCCTCACAGCTTTAGAGCTCTTCCCCTCCCTCGCGCATGCACGTTTGGTAATGGGTGCAACCATCCGGGCGGCCCATCCATACAGGCAAACAAGGCAGTCTCCTGGTGTGCCAAGTTCACTGGGGTGCCATACCTCCTAGGGCGGCCATTTTGTGGCAATGGCCGGGAGTTTCTCAAGTTGCCAAATGTGCCCACAGCCCCCAAAGGTCCCCTACCCCTGGCCTAGCGTCCAACAGCCTGCGTCAGCATACGGTGGCTGATATCTGGCAGATTTGCCATCTGCCTTTGTCTTGGGTTATTCTAGGATCTCGGGGAGCGCCATCACCTCGACTTGCACCCCCGCAAGGAGTCTTCTCGGGCTACAGGCATTCCACCCGGGGCCACATCAGCAAGACGTATATACGGCACGGCGCCGGCGCCCTGTTGCTTGTGCGGGAACCCCTTCGGCGCTGCAAGGCCCGCTGGAAGCCTGCCTCCGTCGGCGTCCAGCGGCCACGTGAAAACGGTCGCGACTCCGGGTGCCGAGGCAGACGTGACGTGGAAGATCCGTGAACAGGATTTCCCCCGTCTGTTGCGTTCACAGCAGGCTTCCCCAGCCTGGTGCCCTCCAGATGTGGGGCTGCGACCCCCAGCCTGCCCCGCTGGGTCGACAGAGGGGGGACGGGAGCTACTGTCAGGGAAGGGGTGGCGGTTCGGCTCGGGACCGCAGCTCTTGAGGAGGGGGGGAGGGGGCAACAGTTCCCGGAAAGAAGGAAACCCCCGCAGGGCTCCGGCACTGCTGGGCCGCGGCAGCTCTCTTGTAGGAAAGGGCCGCTCTGCAGGGCCGGCGGTCATATCTGGGCTGGGCTGGGCGGGGGGAAGAAGAGCCTCCCTGGCTCCCTTGGGCCTCCTCGGAGGCGAGGCGGAAAGGCGGAGACTTCTGCGGGGAGGAGAGAACGAGGCCAAGCCAGCTCGACTCAGGGAGAGGGGAGGGAGGCGCCGCGCCGGCGAAGCGGTCGTGCTCGGGGCGGCATGGCGAGGGCGCGCGGATCCGCCGGGCTGCGCTGGTGCTTGGGGGCCAGGAGGGCTTCCCTGCTGCAGGGCTGCAGGTGCGACCCCGAAAACCGCCCGCTTCTGCTTGGCTTCCCCCTCCGCCTCCTCCTCCTCCTCCTGCCCAGTGAAAGAGCAATATCGTCTTGGCTCGCCTTTTCCTTCCCGGCTGGATCCTTCGCTGCCCTCGACCTCCTCAGCCCCGCTCCCCCCGGCTAGTTTTCTAGACGCGCGTCCCCGGGAGTTCAGTCGCGTTGCAGCGCGCTCCTTTACACGTCTGCTCTGAAGTAAGCCCCGCTGCGCTCAGTGAGGTTCCCTCCAAGAAAGCGTGTAGAGGACTGCAGCCTTCGCTCCCCACATGGCCTGCCCCTTACCGCGCTCCCCCTCGACTCCAGTCCTCGCCCCCGGCCAGGCGATCCTGCCGCGGCCTATCTCCGAACTTCGACCCCCCCCCCCCGCTTCTATGACCCGCTCTTGGGCGCCCCTGTGTAACCGGCGCCGTCTATCTGCCGCGGAACAGCAGCGTTCCTGTGTCTTTAATGTGCCGCAGAGCGAATTTCATTGGGAGCAGCTTTTCTCGGGCCTGCTTGGCAGGCCGCCAACTCTGCCACACAGTGCTAAATGGTGCCGGGGCCCTGTCACTTTCTGTCCCTGCTGCTCCCTCTTGCCCTTCACGAACGTGCTTTCTGTCCCAAAATGAGAACTCAGTGGCACTCCCATAAACCGTATCTCGCCCCACCCCAAGTTAGGTCGGTGCCTCCTGATATATCCCACTCCCAAATTAGTTTCTTAGCACCTTGCATTGCCTGCCTCCTTCCAGTTCTGTATTTTTTCTTTGTATTTGCGCTTTATGCCCTGTACTTTCCCTGCCTGATCAGCAAAGGGTTTTGTGGCACCTTCATTTCATTTATTATATTTCTAAATCACCCCGTAGCCGAAGCTCTCTGGGAGGTTCACAAAAATTAAAATTAAAGACTGGCACATTTATTATGGTATAAGCTTTTGTGGACACTGCACACTTCATCAGGTGACACAAGGGTGCAACCCTATGCATGTGTAGACAGAAAAAAAGTCCTACAACTCCCAGAACATACATAGGATTATGCCCTAAGTCTTTGAGGTGCCACAAGACCCGTTGTTTTTGCTGTCACAAACTTAACATGGCTTCCCTCTGGAAAGTTTCCCAGCTTGGTTTCAGTTCTGTCTTTCAGTCTTACCACTCTCCATTCCTGCCTCATCTGTCTTCTGCAATGCTACTTCCTTTTTTCTTTTTTGCTGCAATACCTCTCCACTTACTCTTAAATCATTTGCCACCAGAACAGGAAAAGAAAGCAACGAACCATGGGATTTCAGCCCATATTGGTGCTTGGGTTCCCTACCTCTGTGGTCAGCATCTGGTTTTGCGAAAGGTGGCAGTCACCTGAGGCCCTGCAGCCAGTCCCAATACCGCTCCCTCTATTCTCCCCTTTTGCTTCCAAGATGCATTTGACACTCTTCAGTTAGCCAGATTTGGCTCAAGGCTCCCAGTTGCCCACCTGCTCCTCAGGGCAAATTAGCCAATTAAGCCTGGACTTAGACATGTAGTTCTTGCTGTACAGGCTGCCAATCCAGCTGCGGTATAGAAAGAGCGATACTTGAGTGAGTGCACAAGAAGATTGCCAGGTTCCAGCCCTCACCACTTCTGTCCAGTGGGGTTTTTTTTTAAAGGTGAAATTAAATGTCTCACCACTGATATAGGGCATTCAATCTGTCTTTCCCCATACACTCTGTGAGCACCTGAATTCCTCACCATGCTTCCACAGACTGGAAGCACGTGGTAGCCGGGCTATCAGTATAGCACCATTATGCTAAAATATGCCTAGCTATGGAGGGTCAAATTGCCGTTCCATTGCTCCCAGGAAACAGGGACCGGTGTGCCCTTGGCATTAAGCTGTTTTGACAAGCAGTTGGGAATGCTCTATCTGGATTTCCTGCATTGAATGGTGGCCTGCAAGGCCCCCTCCAACTCTGTGGTTCTAGGATTCTGTTGAGCCCACCCGTTTCCCCCACTGCTTGGATAGCCTCATACCAACTGAGCACATCTGCCCCATGACAGTGATGGGCAACTTTATTCTAGAACTTGATCATCTAGGGCAGCCTTTCCCAACCTGGGGCCCCCAGTTGTTTGGATGGGCATTGTAGTCTAAAGCATCTGGAGAGCACGAGGTTGGAAAAGGCTGACCTGGGAGGGATAGATTGTCCTGGCCCACAGAATAGCATCTGGGGAATGCATTGCCCCACTGAGAATGCAGAAGGTGGCAGTCCCCTGTAAAATAATACATTCCTGAGGGGAGGCCGTGTTAGTCTATTGCTGCAGTTCCCCCGGTGTGCGGGATGGTTTATGCAATGGGGCGTATACCCTGACAACTAGAAGGAGGCCTATATACTCTCAGTTAAAAGTAAAACTGGTGAACAGAGGTTAAGGATGCTACACTTGCCAAGATCTAGGATGAGGTTTTCTCCTAGATGATGATACAGATCAGAGGGTGCATTTCCTCTATATGAGAAACTTCATTATGCTTCCACCCAGCCATGCCTGGAAGGGGGAAGACAATGAGGCAGTGTCTTAGGGCAGGGACTGGCAGACGTCAGGCTTGTGGAATCTTTTTTAGAACCTCGAGTTTCACCAACAGGAGCCAGGTGCAAAATGGTGGTGGGGAGAGGCGGGGACACATTTCGAATTCAGGAACAGGGAACGCTGAAGCACTTGCTTAAGTCTAAGAATTGGTTTCCGTAGCAAAAATGAATGCACTGTCCTTTCACACAAAAATCCACTCCTCGTTCCCTCCTCTCCAAGTTTTCTTCATTATAACAGCCTAATGTTTGCAGCAGGAAAAGTATTTTTGGTATTTCTATTGTTGAATGACTGGAAGCCAGAAACCCTTGTGATCTACTGCAAATCACCCGGAGATCCACCAGTGGATCCCGATCTATCTGGCCACCTCTGTCTTAGTGCATTTCTAAATTGAGCTTTTATTGTGCAATCTCCCTGCCTCATTCACATAGTATTATGAGGGTCCAGATGACATCGTCTTTCATTTGTAACCCTCCTGTGTTTTCCCACCACTTCTTCCTTCATTTTTCTTGCCATAGAAAATCCATTAAGGAGGGAAACCACGCAAAGTTGCTAGTGCTAGGGGCTGTCCATCTGGAAGCAACTTCAGTACTGTGCAGTTTCCAAATAATGATAGGTATAAACTAGAACTTGTGCATTGCAAAACATTGCCAGCCTTTGAATTGCTTCCTGAACTTACGTTTAAGGCCTGGTGCAGAGACACCACACTAATGCTCTAGATATGTAGGAGATCCTGTGCCAGGGGCTCCCTTCCCTCTTCTCCCTGCTCCACAAGATCTATGTATCCTTTGGCTGGTTAGCCTTAACTATGGGACAGCATTTCATCTGCACTATGCTGGCCCAGGTCCTCCGGAGAGAGTACCTTAAACCCACCCTCTTCCATAGCCTCCAAACTTACAAGAGTCCACCAGTGAGTGCAGGCAGCTTTTATCTGCAAGTCTCTGCCTCTAGTTACAGCACCGAGGACAAGCAAGCATATAGACTTACAACTCAGGGTGAGGAATTATGCCTTCCTCTGCCCCCGCCCCCTTACAAAAATGTCCAGCTTTGCCCTTTTACAGCACTGGCCTTTCAGGTGGCAACCCCGCACAGTTTTCCGTGCTGGTGGTTGTTCATTTCTAGGGAAGTAGCTCTTCAGACCAAGCAGCAGGTGAGGCTCTGTAGGTGCCTCAGAGGAAGGTGATACGCCCAGGCTTTGATATGCTTGAGATCTTCCTGTGGCTGCCAACTGGGAACTTCCAGGTCTCCCAGCCCAGGAGGTTTTGGGTGGTGGCTGCAGGGGCAGCACTCCTGCAGTATCTGCCTTGACAGAGCATGCCGGCCTGCCCTCTTGCGAGCCGCCCTCACCAGCCTGTCTTCCCTTCTTTTGCTCTTCCCACCATCCTCCTTTTCCTGCTCCTTCCCAGAGCTTTAAAGCAGCATCTTGATGAGGCCCAGCTGTTGCTGCAGGGGCTTCACTCTCCCCCGCTATGCTGTGCTACCCTTATCAGTTCCAGCCCATACCCAGGCAGTTCTTTCCTTTAACTTCCTCTCTGCCTGGGTGTTTTATTTATTTATTTATTTATTTATTCATTTCATTTCTATACCGCCCAATAGCCGAAGCTCTCTGGGCGGTTCACAAAAACTAAAACCAAACAACACACAATAAAACAATTTAAAATATATAGAACATTAAAACCACAATATAACAATACAACCACAATAAAACCTAGCAGCAGTACAGGAGTTTAAAATACAGATTTAAAACAACAAAGATAAAAATTTAGAAAGCTAAAATGCTAAAATGCCTGGGAAAATAAAAAGGTCTTCACCTGGCGCCGAAAGGAGTACAATGTAGGCGCCAGGCGAACCTCACTAGGGAGCTCATTCCAGAGCCGGGATGCCACAACAGAAAAAGCCCTCCTCCTAGTAGCCACCCACCTCAATTCCTTTGGCAGGGGCTCACGGAGAAGGGCCGCTGATGATGATCTTAAGGTCCGGGCAGGCACATATGGGAGGAGGCGATCCTTCCGGTAACCTGGCCCCAAGCCGTTAAGGGCTTTGAATGTTAACACCAACACTTTGAATCGGGCCCGGAAATGGACTGGCAGCCAGTGCAGCTGGAAAAGTACTGGCGTAATATGAGCTCGCAGGCCAGTCCCTGTTAACAATCTTGCTGCCCTATTTTGGACCAGCTGAAGTTTCCGGACCGTTTTCAAAGGCAGCCCCACGTATAACGCATTGCAGTAATCCAGACGAGAAGTTATCAGAGCATGGATAACTGTAGCTAGGCTATCTCTGTCCAGATAAGGGCGTAGTTGGTATACCAGCCTAAGCTGATAAAAAGTGCTCCGTGCCACTGAGTTCACCTGTGCCTCAAGTGACAGTTCTGGATCCAAGAGCACCCCCAAACTACGAACCTGATCCTTTAGGGGGAGTGCAACCCCCTCCAGAACAGGTTGAATATCACCTAGCCGGGCAGACGAACCACCCACTAACAGTACCTCCATCTTGTCTGGATTGAGTTTCAGTTTATTAGCCCTCATCCAGTCCATTACAGTGCCCAGGCACTGATTCAGAACAGCCACTGCCTCACCTGGTTTTGATGAGAAAGAAAGGTAGAGCTGGGTGTCATCCGCATATTGATGGCACCTCAGCCCATACCTCCGGATAACCTCCCCCAGCGGTTTCATGTAGATGTTAAACAGCATGGGGGATAGAATAGAGCCCTGTGGAACCCCATGGCACAATTGCCATGGCACAGAGCAATAATCCCCCAGCACCACCTTCTGGAATCGGCCATCCAAGTAGGAGCGGAACCACTGTAGTGCAGTGCCTCCAACTCCCAACCCAGACAACCTATCCAGAAGGATACCATGGTCGATGGTATCGAAAGCCACTGAGAGGTCCAGGAGAATCAACAAGGTCGCACTCCCCCTGTCCCTCTCCTGGCAGAGGTCATCCCACAGGGCGACCAAGGCAGTTTCCGTTGCAAAATCAGTCCTGAAGCCCGACTGAAATGGATCTAGATAATCCGTTTCATTCAACAGTGCCTGGAGCTGTCCAGCAACCACCTGCTCAAGCACCTTGCCCAGGAAGGGGATGTTGGCCACTGGCCTATAATTGTTAACATCCTCTGGGTCCAGGTTAGGCTTTTTCAGGAGTGGTCTAATTACTGCCTCTTTTAAAGCGGCAGGCACCACTCCCTCTCTCAAGGAGGAATTTACAACCCCCTGGACCCAGCCGGACAACCCCTCCTTGTTTGATTTAATAAGCCATGAAGGGCAAGGGTCAAGCACACAAGTGGTCGATCGGACTTGGCCAAGCACCTTGTCCGCATCCTCAGGCCTCAGTAACTGAAACTCATCCAATAAAACTGGACCAGACGGTGCTCTGAACGCCTCTACCAATGGAACTGCATTAATGGTGGTGTCCAATTCATGACGAATCTGAGTGACTTTATCCTCAAAGTGCCACGCAAACTCGTCACAGCGTGCTACCAAGGGTTCCACCGTCTCTCTCCCTGGCCCAGAATGTAACAGGCCGCGAACCACTCGGAAAAGCTCCGCCGGACGACACTGAGAAAATGCAATGCTGGTGGAAAAGAACTGCCTCTTTGCCACCCTCACCGCCACAGAGTAGGTCTGATAGTGGGCTCTTACCTGTGTTCGGTCAGACTCAGCACAAGTTTTCCTCCACCTGCGTTCTAGCCATCTCCCCTCTTGCTTCATTGCCCTCAGCTCAGGTGTATACCAAGGAGCTGGCCGGGCTCTGCTCAGAGGGAGAGGGCGCTTGGGCGCGATCGTGTCAACCGCCCGAGTCATCTCTGCATTGCCCAGAGCGACCGGGGCTTCGACAGGAGCACCAGCCATTCCAGCAGGAAAATCCCCCAGAGCCCTCTGGAATCCATCGGAATCCATTAATCTCCGGGGCCGGCCATTTTAATAGGTCCCCCACCCTTGCAGAGGGGAAAGGCCGCCAGGAGTCTAAACCTCAGCAGGAAGTGATCTGACCATGACAAAGGGACAGATGTTAATTCCTCCACTTTCAGATCACCATCCACCTGCCCAGTCGAGAAAACCAGATCACGCGTGTGTCCTTTTATATGCGTTGGGCCGATGACATGTTGGGACAGCCCCATGGTTGTCATGGTGGCCATGAAGTCCTGAGCCGCCCCGGATACAGCGGCCTCGGCATGGAAGTTGAGATCCCCCAGGACCATCATCCTGGGGGTCCTCAACACCAAGTCCGAGACCACCTCCGTCAGCTCAGGCAGGGAGTCCGATGGGCAGCGGGGTGGGCGGTACACCAACAGAATCCCTTATCTGTCCTGGGTACCCAACACAAGGTACAGACACTCAAGATCTGCACTCGAATGAGCAGGAAGCCTGGAGAGGGAGATTGAATTCCTATAGACCACGGCAACCCCCCCTCCCCGACCCTCAAGTCGGTGTTGGTGCTGCACTGAGTACCCAGGAGGGCACATCTGGGAGAGAGTGACCCCTCCCAGTTCCCCCACCCAGGTCTCAGTAATACATGCCAGGTCAGCTCCCCCATCCACAATCAAATCATGGATGAGGGAGGTCTTATTTTGGGCTGACCTGGCATTCAGCAGCAGCACCACCAGACCCGAGGGCAGACTGGTAAGGCTGCCAGAAACCATCAGGTTGGGGGAAGAACCAGAAGAGGGGACAGCTGTAAGGTGTCTAGCCCCTCTTCTCCTCAGCTGGCCTGTTAATACCTCAATGCCATACCTCCCCGTGACCACAGTTATGGTGGCACCTCCCCCACCCCCTGAGTTGCCCAATAGTCCTCCCAGGCACATATTAAAATATTAAGATATAAAATACACAACAGTTTAAAAGAATATAAAAGAGAACAGCAGCTAAGAAGGAGCAGATAGTCCACGTTTGCCCCTTCCCCTGGTCTTTAAAGCTGCTGCCCTCTGCTGCTGCTGCTATTTGCTGCTGGTATTGTGGCTGCTGGTGTCTCTGGAGAGGCAGGTGGGTAGATCTTCAGGTCCTACGCGACTCCAAGTGCGACGCCGAGGCGCTGCCTCTGGCAGCCCCGCCTTAAGTACCTGTGGGCAGGGGCAGAAGCAGGCTCAGGATCCACCTGGTGCAGCTGCTGGCTGGTCCTCCTTCCCCAGGCTCCTTCCCGAGCAGCCTCTGGCAGCCCCACCTTAAGTACCTGTGGGCGGGGGCAGAAGCAGGCTCAGGATCCACCTGGTGCAGCTGCTGGCTGGTCCTCCTTCCCCAGGCTCCTTCCCTGTGTTTTCCTCAAGAAAAGGAGGATGAGTTTGTGGGTTTAATGCTGTTATATTTTATATTGTTTTATCCTGCGCTTTTTGGTTTTAATTTTTGTGAACCGCCCGGAGAGCTTTGGCTATTGGGCGGTATAGAAATGAAAATAAATATATAAGATGACTTGGTCTGGTAGGCTGTTACAACAGGCAGTTTTAAAATCAGGGTTAGAAGCTGGCTTGCAATCTGTGGTTAATTCTAACTAGAGTTAGCACACTTGTAGATGTCACATTATTGCATCCAAATTAGCACTCCCTTAGGAAGGGAAGGGGAATTCCATATGGGCAAAGGGAGGAGGAAGGGACTTTCCTAATCATGGTTAGAATCATAGAATAGTAAGGTTGGAAGGGGCCTACAAGGCCATATTAGGAGATAGTAGTTAGATCTGTGTTAGGCCCCTGACATTTGCGCAACTTGAAAGCATAAGCATTTGTTGAACCAATTACATATACTTTTATTTGAAAATGAGGGTAGGAAAGGAGCCAGCCAGCATGCAGGATGTGATGACATTGGTACCCACTGACCTGTTGCAGGAGGAATGCTTTTGGCCAAGAACTCTGGGGTCCCATCTCTTTGAGCAGCGCTGTCCATCTGCAGCCCCAAAGGACCTATCGAGCAGCACTTTGCACTGAGCTGGCCAAGCCATTGGTCATCAGGGATGTCCTGTCCTCTTCACTGCAGCCACATGAGGTAAATGAGTAGCGATGCTGGAGGCATTTCAAGATTCATCTTACCTGTTCAGGTTAAGTGGGGTTTGTACACTGGGATTTCAAAGGGTGTTCCAGAGTTTGTGGTTATTGTCCTGAACAAAGTTTTGTTTACAAGGAGAAGGAGGTCACTGTTGTTCTCTATTCTAGGTCATTTCCTGGTATTTCCTTTTCAGGGACCTCAGCCTGGTATTTTCTGGGTGGTTTACACAAAGTTGTTCTCCTCTAGTGTTCATCCCGTGCCTGCTACCTGCTTTTCCCGTGTTTTCTCTGAATGGGGAAAGTGCAGTGTTTTCTGCAGTTCTGGAATGATACCGTGCCTGCCTCCCCCCCCCCCCATTAGATCCACTCTGTGTGGGTATGATGTCAGCAATGACAAGGCAGTGGAAGTCTCCACTTTGGCTGCAGCTGCCTCTGCTTTACAATGGGATCAGGAGAGCGCCCTGTTCTGCAGTTGCTGCCCAGAAAAGTTTTAACCCTTTTTCACTCAGTCCCACATACACACAAATGAGAAAAGTGTAGCTTGCTTTGGTGGGTGGGGAGTTGACTTCCGACGTTGTGACAGTACAGTGGATATATGCAACTCCTTTCAGCTGCATCCTCCTCCGTTCAGCACTTTATAATGGAATTTGAGGGGCAGGATCATAGCTGGTGCTTAGCTCTGCTCTGTATTTGCTACCCAGAAAAGTTTAACCCCTTTCTACTCAATCCACATGTACACACAAATGAGAAAAGTGTAAGAGCTTGCTTTGTGTGTGTGCGCGTGTGTGTTGGGGTGGGGGTGGGGAGAGTATACTTCAGAAGTTGTGAAAGTACCATTTTCTATACATGCAACCCCTTTCAGCTGCTTCCTTCTCCTTTCATCGGGGAATCACTCCGTTTTGCAGTTGCTGTCCAGAAAGGTTTTAACGCTTTTCCACTCAGTCCCCATGTACACACAAATAAGGAAAGGGTAATTGCTTCTTTGGGGGAGCAGAGTTGTGAAGTTGTGAAAGTACTGTGGATTCTGTGTAAAAGTGGCGGAGGTAAGGGTCTGAGGCAGCAGAAGCGAAAAGGGGAGGCAGGGAAGTTGAAATGGAAAAGTTCATGCTGGGAGGGGCTACCCCAGAGGGGGTGTACAGCAGGTATACAATGCTGCTGACATCCGATAACCTCCCGCCAGGCTCCACCCACCAGTGTAAATGGCAGGTAGTGTTCTGCATTTAAAGGAAAACTGGAGGTGTAATGAACCACTCTTAATCCTGCAAAGAATCTGGAAGCAAAAGCCTCAGTAAGCTGTGGGATAAAAAGCCTGGTGTGGTAAAGCTCTTACTCACTTCTTGGAACATGTCATCAGATTGGATGCTGAAATGAATTATGGCAGCCTTCCCCAACCTGGTGCTCTCCAGATGTGTTAGACTATAACTCCCAGAATCCCCAGAGATTCTGGGAGTTGTACTCCCAACACATCTGTAGAGCACCAGGTTGGGGAAGATTGAGTTATGGGTTTGTTACCCAAGGAACTGGCTGTCTAAGCAAGCTCTTTAACAATACAATCCTATATGTGCCTACTCAGAAGTAAGTCCCATTGTTTTCCGTGGGGCTTAGTCCCAGCTCAGTGTGCATAGCTTGCAGCCTAAGGGCGCAATCCTATGCACATTTAGTTAGAAAAAAGTGCTACAACTCCCAGCATTATTTAATATCGCTAAGGGCACAATCCTATGCATGTTTAGAAAGAAAAACATCCTACAACTCCCAGCATTCCCCAGCCATGACTGGCTGGGGAATGCTGGGAGTTGTAGGATGTTTTTCTTTCTAAACATGCATAGGATTGTGCCCTTAGCGATATTAAATAATGTGATTGATTTTGTAATTTCCCAGTGGGCCTCTCAGGAAGCAGTAATCTATGGTAATGTATTTTTTGATAAAAAGTACATTTAGGATAGCCTTGCAAACAGGCTGAAGCGTTTACTAGCCCACCTAAATAGTTTCTAGCCTATCCATAACATGTGAGGTACATTGATAGTCTGAGAGGAAGAGTTGGAAATAGATGAGCCAACTGCTTTGCCAAGGTTATTTTTCCTCAACCCAGGTAAAAAGGTATTTATGGGCTTGATTTACCATTTGGAAAAGGTAGTGTGTGACTGGTTCTCAAAGTACGTAGAGAAAACCCAAACCTGTTATTCCAGATGAGTCTCTAATAAGTACCATATTCCGGTCTAACTGCGGAGCCTGAATCCTCATGGAGGTTAATGGGTAAATGTGTCACATGTATAGGTAGTTTTGTAACCATTGACCATGCTGGCTGAGGATGATGGGGCTTGTAGTCCAACCTAGAGGGTGCCATGTTGAGGAAGGCTGGGTTAGATACAGGATGTAAGAAACATCCCAACATCAGAGAGAGTTTGCTAATTGGATCACTACTACACAGGGTTGCCAAGTGACCAGAAGGAAAACCAAGCAAAGGAAACAGGCTGGCCTGCTCTTGTGCCATTTATAGCAGCCTGATCTGCAGGAATCAGCAGGTTACGCTTTGGGCATTTCTACACCAGGCTAAAATCTTGTATTTAAAACAGGGCTTTCTGCTTCCATTTTAAATGCAGGATCACAATGACTCCCTTTTTCACCCGCTTCTTTCTCCCCCTCCCCATATCTGAGTCTTCCATTATCTTTCATTGATCTCGCTGATCTATTTAAAAATGGAACAAAGGGCATTTAGTGCTGGGGACGCCTTGAGTGATCACGGCCTCATGTAAAGAGCCGGCAAGATTCCATGAAGGAGCCATCTCAATCCCAGGATAAAAGCTCCCTGTGAAGGAGCCCTTTGAGCTTTCTCACAGCATATCACCTGCTAATGCCTGCAGACCAAGCTGCTTTTAAAGGAACAGGGGAAGCTTAAGAGAAAAAAGCCAGCAAACTTACTAGCATGGAACAGAAAATCAACCTGTTGAAAGGCAGAAACACATTTCTCTAGGCACACATATTTGGAAGGAAATACTATTGAACTTGGAGGGACTTATTCCTGAGTAAACATGCAGAGGAAGATCGGGCTGCATGACTGAGGGCTGCTGCCTTTGAAACAGCCTCAGCATAGCTGTGGTAATTTCTGGAACACAAATGATGCTTGTTTGCACCGGCAATGCTTTAGGGGATTACAGTCAAAGTCTTGTGATTGCTGCTGACCCTATTTTAGCTTTTAAGGGCCATGCTAGAAGTGAAGATAGTCATGTGGTTCTTTAAAACCAAATAGCCTGGAGGGGGGCGGGAACTGGATTGAGACCATGGGGTGGGGAAGAGAGGCTTTACCTCCTGGCCCAGGAGCCTCCACCCTTGGTGCCTGCTATTCAAGTGAGAGGGGATTGCAAACTACAGGTACTGACTGGGGGAGGGAGTTGCAGCTCTGGCAAAGCGAAGGGTTAACCACACACACACACACACACACACACACACTGGCTATTTCTGTTTTTAAAAAGCATGCACACCAAGGCAGACAGCGTGACTAATGTCCTGTCTAGTTTGGCCCTGATTTTTCTTTTAGCCAACTTCTGATTGTGAGAACTTCAAATAATAAAACAAGCTCCCTAGGGGAGTTGTGCAGTCATTTTTCATAACTTCTTTACAAGTTATGTTTGAACAGGTCTTAGTCAGTGTTGCTTTAGCTGTAGAAATGGCTATCTTGTGTACGGTCAGTTCTCTAAATCCCACTGAAGTCTGTGGGATTTGACCAAGTCTTGTAAATAAGACAACCAAAGTTACTAGCCCACATCGCTTCTTTTTATGAGTCCAGTGGCCTGCACATATCTATAAGAATCATTTGTGGCCTGAAAAAATAACTGAAGAATACATCAGTAGCCTCTGGGGTTACAAAAGCTTCCTTAGAGGGTTGCCTGCAAGTGATTTTTACTCACCACAGGTGACTATGAAGGTTACAAGAGTGATTAAGGGCACAACCCTATGCATGTTTAGACAGAAAAAAGTCCTACAACTGCCTGGCTGGCTGGGGCATGCTGGGAATTGTAGGACTTTTTTCCTGTCTAAACATGCATAGGATTGCACCTTTAAGCAGCCTAACTATGCACAGGATTGCAACCAATGTATTGTCAGTCAAGAAAGGGAGCAAGACCAAATGGGGCATATACTCCCTTCCAGCCCTCTGCCTCTTCCATTACAGCAAAGGGCACTTTGGGGCAAATACCAGTTTGAGGAGGGGATTTTCATCAGAGAAATGGTAAGGGTGGGGGGGAAGAGCAACCCCTTGCCCTCTGTGCTGCTGTTCCAACCCGGATTGGGTCCCCTGGGGTTGCTATTTTAAAGGGGATCAAAGAACCCAATGAGCGATAATGATGTGTTTAAAGTCACACATACATGTCATCTAGTTTGCATGAAGAGTTGTGATTGCTTCTTATTGCAGGCCAGAATACGTGTCCGTTGCTGTGGAGTAAATTTTGCCGACATACTGGCTTGTCAGGGTCTTTACCAGGAAAAGCGGTCCCTTCCGTTCACCCCGGGTGAGTTGGAGCTTTCAATCTAGCATGTTTGGTTATAGTGAGGCCCCCTAAGTGCAGAGTCCTCCCTTTTGTATGACTGACAGGAAAACAACACTGAGCCAAACAAATTGTGGCATTCACTCTTGCTGTCAAACCCGTGGCCTCCCTGCTTTTAGGAAAAAAGAAGGATTTTGCCTATGTAGCCCTTGGCATGGTTCAGGTCACTATGGGGGAATTAAATGCAAAAAATAGAATAAAAATTGTCCCCTGATTTGTGTGGGGCACACATTTTCTGTTCCTGAAGGTGGCAGCAGCAGTAATAGCACATTTCCAGAAGTTTCCAGAAGCATTTTACACATCTTATCTCAGCAATCCTTACAAAAGCTCTGTGAAGCAGGGGCCACCATGATTTCCCCTGTATTGTAGACATGGAGAGCTTCGCACCAGAGAGTTTTATTGTAAGTTTGGGGGATTTGGAAGGTTAACAGTGCCGGAACTGGAGACTTCTTTAGTATTTGGTGGCAAAGTTGCCACGTAATCTTTTGTTAAATTCAGGCTGATCGCTTTGGATAGCTGGATCTTCCTTATGTTTTCAGAACATGACTCATCTCTTCCATGATCAGGAGCCGGGACAAGCTAAGTGTGAGCAAAAGTAAACAAAAGAGACAGACTGCAGTTTCCAAGTGAGACACTGACTTGGTTTGCATGGTATGGAGTGGGTTAAATGACCCCTTTTGCATAATCGACCCCTGCTCTGGCGTTGTGTTATGCAAACCCGACAACCATGGATTATGCTAGGATTATTCAACCCATGGTCTGTTGTAGGGTTATGTGAAGATTGTTTAACCCTTGAATATCCCACAGTTGCTGGGTTTGCACAACAAGACAACCTCCGGTCAGGGGGGTGAATATTCAAAATGGCAGCCAGCATGCTGCAGCTCCTTGAAGGTTAATTAACCCATGATGGGCTGTCGTGTTGTGCGAATTGGCCCACAGAATTTTGGAGGTTCTGAAAGCTCAGAGCAAGAGGCTTCTTGAGGAGCTGCCTCATGGGGCAGTGGATTCGGCTGTCTGTTGGAGTGTTTAAGGTTGATCCTGGAGATCATACATGCAAGCATGAGGTCCAAAAATATTCAATTGTAAGCAATATAAAAACAAATCGGGGGGAATTTTTAAAACAAACAGTGCTCATCTTTCCTTTCATCCTTTTCACTTAAAAAAAATATTTCTTGTGCCCACAGTGACACCTCCTGACTGTTTCTCAGCATTGATTTCTGTTAAAGTTATATATTGCGTGAGACACCCAAGCATATACTGTGTGTGTGTGTTGTAATTTGTAATACTGGTAACCAGGGACAAAAGATTATTTTCCCTCAGTACCCCGGATTTAGCAGCTGTACTCCATATGTTCATTCTATAGAATAATGCTCACTGTTGGCGCAGAAGTGGTGGGTAATGTCTGTGACAAAGACTATATGATAGGTGGTCTTCTCTTTTAGGGATGGAATTTTCAGGGGATGTGATGGAGGCTGGCGTGGCTGTTACCAGTGTGAAGGTGGTAAGAGGAATGCATTAGGGCTGAGACTTAAGAATGGATTTTGTTGTGCCTGGTAAATTGCTGGGTTGGGGAGGGAGGAACATGGTTATTCCATATGCAGTTGCTCCCCCCACCCCCCGTCTGCTAACTGTATGAGTTTATGATTTGGGATGGGAGGAGGAAAATTCAAGTAGTTAGGGTGTATCCACACAACAGCTTTCTTTAGGGCTGATTTAGCACTGTGGCCCTCAGCCACGCAGAGCTGGCCCAAGACATTTTCTGCCTGAGGCAAAGGACGAGATGGCACCCCCGCCCCCATTTCAAATACAGAAGTTGACCAAACTGGCAACTGAATTTCAACTCCGGCAACAGGACAGCTTCTGACAACCCAAGGCCAAGATCCCTGACTAAGCTGACACAACACTAACTAGTTTATCTAAAGATCCCTTTTAGGGATGCACCACAGTGGAAGAGAAAATTGTTGTGATTGTGATGCTACTCTACAGCACAGAACTTGAAAGGCTTTCTCAGTCCTGTCTGCAGGGAGGATCTTCCCCTAGAGACCTCCTGTGAAGGGCCAACCTGGTAGACCACCTTACTTCTTCACGCTCCTCCTCCCTCCTGACTGTCTGATCCATGCACCTGCCATGCTGACCTCCTCCCCCTCCATGAGTTGATGGGTTCCCACAGAAGCAGAAGTTATGTTTGGTCTTTGATCCAGCTGATTAGCCTGCCCTTGGGAAGACTCTTCCCTGCCTCTTATCTCCTTGAGGATTTTCTCCCCTGCCCTGTTCATTTTCTGACTCTGAATCTACTTCCATGGTCTCTGCAGGGAGTCTGGGCCCAATCCTGACACTAGCTTAGGGGGCATAAGGGAGCATTAGCATGCCATGTGGGACACACAACTCTGATCTCCATCATCTTGACACCACTCTCCACCCTGTAGCATCTACTGTCTGAGGCAGCCATCTCCCTCTGCCTAATGGTAGGGCTGGCCCTGAGCTAGACATGGAGACCTCAAGGAAGAGGTATCAACTTGCATTGGGGCCCTGTCACTGTGCCACTCATTCTTATCCTGTTAGCCCCACTGCTTCCGGTCTGCCATTTGGATTAGCATTGAGGTGGGTGGAGACTGGCGCAGTGGCTGTGTAGTTGCTGCTGTTGGCCATGCAGCAACTACAACGTGCCTGGTCCTTACAAAACCTTCCATTGGGATGTATTCTTACTTCACGGGGAGGAGGAGTGGGCATCAGTGTGTCTCATCCTGATACCTATCTGGTGATGACTTTTGGACAGGGGGACCGCGTCATTGGCGTGGCCAGTACCAAAGCTCTGGCGGAGGAGTATGTCGCAGATCAAAAGGCAAGTGATGACAACCTTCAGAGTATTGCTCTTTAGGGTCGCAACATGTAGTTGCCTAATCAATAATTTTTTTTTTAAATAAGCTAAACTGATTAACTGATTTAAACTAATTAGACTGCAAATTAAAACAAAATAAACTAATTGTTTTTAATACATGTACATACACCAGGCCAGCCTCAAACATTTTGCTGCTGGAGGCGAAGGAAAAGAGAGTGCCCCTCCCTTTCTGTGTAGAGAAGCCAGCTGGATTGGCAGTTGAATTTTACTTCAGCTCTGGTGATGGAACAGCGTCGTGCACCACACCCGAGGGCAGCGGGCTAGCTTAGGGGGCTCAGGTGACCCATATTGATGTTCCGCCTGGTTAGGTCTTTCCAATCCAGAGGTTAATCTTGTACTCTGCTGGAAAAAATGCCAGCATTTATATGTGTATTGATTCCAGCTTCGTCTGTTATCACATAGTTCACTTATTATGTGTGGACAGTCAGGACTGCCTGCCATACAGGAAAATGGCTTTGTGAACTCTGTGAATTGCATTAAAAAAAGTCCTTCCTCGGAGTACAATACACATTCCTTTTTTCTTTTTAATGGAGGGCTGGCAAGGCCTCCATAAATAATCTCTTGCTGTTGAGGATCATGAGTTTTTGTCTCATTTTTTGTAGCTGCTCTGGACAATCCCACAGGGCGTCCCTTATGAAGATGCTGCAGTGTTGCCTGTCTCCTACGTGACAGCCATCTTGGCCCTTGAGCACAGAGCACAGACCCAGCCAGGGTGAGTGGAGACACCCAGAGTGGCACGATTTAAGCCTTATTGTGATTGGCCAACAAAAATCTGTATGCTGTTGCAATTGGTAGCTACCTTGATTCCTGGTGGGAAAATATGATCTAGATCAGTGCAGCTGTTTGAGTGAAGTTCATGGTCGTTGTTCTGTGCCTGTTTAGGCTGAGATAAATCTGATTTAACTATATAAATGGAGATCTGTTTTGTTGTTAACTGAAAATGTCAAGGTTTCGATGTGCATTTTTGGATTTTTCAGCTCTCTGTAGGGGAAAAAAATGAGATTTTTGTGAAAATACGTTAGCTCCTGTCTATACAAATCATGCACAAGGTTCCAGCTGACTCTATAATGTTTTGGTCAGTTTTCTTTCTGCTGCCTAGGAGAGTAGGGAGCTGGATTGCTTGTTAACAGGAACACAGGAAGGTGCCTTATACTGAGTAAGACCATTGGTCCATCTAAGCCCAATATTGTCAACACTGACTGGCAGCAGCGGCTCTCCAGGGTTTCAGGCCTGATTCTTTCCCAGCTCTACCTGGAGATGCCAGGGATTGAACCTGGGACCTTCTGCATGCAAAGCAGAGGTGCTACCACTGAGCTATGGCCCTTCCGAACACACTTACCATGTGCCAGTCCCAATATTCCCTTGTTTCATGTAGTTCATCTCTTAAGTTTATAGCAGTAGACTTTAAAGGAGGCATATTTTTCCTCCCAGAATGCGATTGGGAGATCTGTTCTAAAACTAGGAAGCTAGAGGAACATTTAACCATCTTTAAGCTAGGCCCCAAGACTGTTGAGAAATCTGAAGGCTCCCCTAGAGACGAGCAGAGAAGGACAGATCATGAACTTGCCGAGGTACTGCATGCCTTTTCCTATCCATTGTTTATCTCTGTTTACTTTACCTCTTCTTAGCAGCTAATTGTTCCTATGGGGCGGGTGAGAAGTGAGGAAGTGGGAGAGAGAGAGAGAAATGCTAAGAAGAGAGAAGATCAGCAGAGATAAGATGGAGAAAGATAGCCAGCACTTCTGCCATCCGCCCCAGCATTCTCCGCCTGTCTCCTGAGAAGCCTTCAGAAGTCTCCACCATCTCAGAGCTTGGTGTAGATGTTGCTGCTTTTCACTTGGTGAGCATAACATGTAGCTTAACTTCTAAATTAAACAACACTGATATGGGGCGGAGGGGGATACAGGCCAGATACACTTTGGATTTCTGACATCACCAGATTTTGGCTCAGGAAGGTCCATGAAGCTCTCCCCGCTCTCAAGCTTTGTCATGGTGGTTCTGTTCATTGCAGGGAGACTGTTTTGGTGACAGCAGCAGCCGGTGCCACAGGACTTGCGGTTGTGGATGTTGCGACCAACGTTCTTAAAGCAAAGGTATTCCCTCTTCCACGTGTTATCCACCAAGGGTGAATGACAGGTAGTCCAGGATCATACAGAAATCCTGAAAATCTTTCCTTGCAGAAGAAAAAAAAAACATTTTGGGGGAATGATTTTGGCAGCAACATCAGCTAAATGATCAGTAAGCAAGCAAGAACCATGCCATAACTTTAGCTTTGCATGTCTCATTGGGCTAGTCCAGAGTTGCCCTTCTGTGAATGGAAGGGCCCCTTCCGTTCACAGAAGAGGCTCCAGTCCAGCGGAGGGGAGAGGGGCAGAGGCATTTTTGCTGAGCCCCCCTGCAGCACTTCCAGTCCCATGGTGTTCCGGAAGGTCCTCCAGCCCTCCAGAGCAAATTTTCAGGGGCCTGCAGGGGGAAGGAGGAATCGCTGAAAACCACTTTCCTTCCCCACCTTCTTCCAGCAGGAGGACCCATGAGCAGAGTTCCACTATGGAGAGCTCTGGATCCAACAAGCCATTGTGTTTCATCGTGTCTCGTTTTTGTTTCTTTCAGAGGGGCTGCTTTCATGTTCTTTGTATTCTTAATTAGTTCCAGTGTAAAAATAAACGCCAATGGTTCACCTGCTGTGATCCAGCTTTCACCATGTCAGCGGAAAGATTGTATACCATTGTTGGTGATGGCGGTGGCCTTCTGTGACTGCAGGTGATAGCAGCAGCAGGAAGTGACAGGAAATGCCACCTGGCCCTCCAGAAGGGGGCCTTCCAGAGTGTGAATTACAGCGGGGCCAGTCTGAGAGAAGAAGTGAAGAAGCTGACAGCTAACAAGGGGGTCGACGTCGTCATCGACACGGTTGGCGGGGACATCTTCAAGGCGGCATTGCACAGGTGGGCCAGGGCCTGGATCCATTTCACCCACAAGGCATGAACCGAGCCTGCAGCAGTATCATAGGCTTCCTTGATCTTGGGTGAGCGCTGCGTAAGTTCCAACGATCCCTGAAAACTGGCCAGTTGGAGTTTGGGGCACACTCTGGCAGTCCCCCCAAGATTAAGAGCAGTTGCCTGCATGGGGACCTCCTTTAACGGCCAAGCCGTGAGGTTCCAGTGCCAGGCTTCAGATGCCCAGATGAGAACTGCTAGAAAATACTTAAAAACATGTATCCTGAAAGATACAAGAGGCGGAAGATTCCGCACACGAGACTAAACCCTACACTAAGACCCTACGACATGCTGTCATACTACTAGGCTTTGTGGTACCTCAACATTTTGTTCCTGCTACTGATCTCTCTCATTCTTTTGCCTCCACCTTTTCAGCCTGGCTTGGGAAGGCAGGATCGTGGTGGTTGGTTTTGCCGGAGGAACTATCCCTTCTGTTCCAGCTAATCTGCTGCTTCTGAAAAATATCTCTGCCCTGGGACTGTTCTGGGGCCGATACCAGGATCAGGACTTTCCGGTCTTTTCCTCGGCTCTCTCTTCTGCTATTTTTTACTGCCACGAGGGACGAATCCGACCTCACGTAGGAGCGGTGTTCAAACTGGAGGAGGTAAGGAGGAGAAGGCTTGGGAATGGGAGCAACATCTGGTTGCTTAATAGAAGGTCTTGTTTCTTCCAGAGGAAGACTCTGCTTCATGCGAAAGGCCTCTGAATCGGTTCAGTTCAGAAAGATTACATGATACAGAACTTTACCCTGGAACTGTACCCTGGAACTGTACCACTGTGGATTGCAGGTAGCTGATTGGTTTCCCATGTCCAAATCTTCCTGTATATGGAGAGCTAGCATGTCAGGGAAAAGGGTTCAAGCCTAGCCTTCTTCCTCATGTATTAGACTTCCATATACAAGGATCTGACATAGGAAAGTATTTAAATATGTGACACACACCCCACCCCAGGTGTTCTGGAATAGAACATTCCTTGGCAGTCTATATTGTGTGCTTTTCCTGAAGGTTTCCTACTGCATTAACAGATGAATTGCTTATTAGTTACTCCCTCTGCAGGGATTTATTAACCGTTATGCTATGGTTTCTGTATAGCGGGGCCTCATTAATATTGGTGACTGATTATCCCAGTGAATTCCTTCAGCATCCTTTAAAAGGCCCAACAGCTCAAATGGTGATGACCATTCCATTCTTACCAGAAAAGCACCTGAAAAGGTGCATCGGATATATTCCAAAGTATGAGGAAATCCAGCAAAACTGTAAGATTCAGCATAGGTTGTAGAATGCTCCTCAGACTATAGAAACATTGAATTCAGTTTCTGAAACAGGCTGAGAGATACTGGATAGTTAGATAGTTAGATGGATATGTGTGCGCACTCACACATGAATATGATTTTTGCTGTTCCTTCTCTGCATTTGTGATATGTATGGTCCCAAGAACCCTTGTTTAATCCAGTCCTGTTTCCCTAGAAGGTGGCAGAATCTTGAAATTTGTCACCTTCTGCCTAAAAACATAAGGAATGTTTGATACACAGAGACCAATGTCTGACGATGGCCAGCGTCAGAATCCACCAAGGACATTTTAGAGGGCTTCTGGAATGATCAGTGACCTGTGAGCAAAGAGGTTGTATTGCTTGCCTAAAAAGATCTGTCTGCTACATTAAATACTCCTCTCAAAGTAGTTATTACAGAGGAAGGAGGAGGTCCAAAGAAGGTTGTGTAAATATGTATAGGCATCTGTTATCTTTCAGGGTGAATAATGGTATTTTTGCCTCCTTTACCTCAGAGCAATTAGTGTCCCAATTTTACAGAGCTGCTGGGTGGCTTAACTGAAATAAAAGCCCATAATTGAATTTTAATTTTTTCTCGGGTTGAAGTCCAGCATTCTGTCCATTGGCGTTCAGTGGACGGCCATACCAGAGATCACCGCTATTTACAGAATTTAAAGCTTTTGAGATCTGTTTCTTGTGGGAGGTCTGGAGCAAATGTGAAATAAGAGGCAGATGTTTCATAATTTAGCATTTTGTTTCAGGAATTATTTGTATCCTGCCCCCCCCCCCCCCGGAAATCCAAAACGACATTGGGAGCCATCTCTCTTGATTTGTAGTTATTCTTCTTTGTGGTCTCTGTGCATTACACATATGGGCTCTGCACCTGCGTGGAGCCTCAATTCAGGAAACTTCTATAGCTGAGGAATTTTGGCAGGAACCCCTCCCCCACCATCCCACTGCACATATTCCAGCGGGTTCCACTCAATCCCTCAGTTCTTTGTTGACTGCCATTGTAGTAGTACTCAATCGAAGGGACTTCTCGTTAGGCTTTGGCTGAGGAGAAATTTATCTGGTTTTTTTCTGGCTTTCTCTTTCTTCTTCTATAGTCTTTCTGCCTTTAACTGTTTTTCGTTTTTGGTTAAATTTTATTTTGGTCTTGCGATCCTTGATCACATGGCGCCTTTGGGCATATGGCCGTTAAGGCCCCTTTCTGAAAGTGTGTTAGTTGTGGGGGAAATCACCTCCCACGGACAGTCACTGCTTGTGCCTTCTCTGCCTGGGTGAAGGTCATATTGTGGAAGCCTGCCACCATTGTATGTCGTTTAGTAAGCAGGCGAGGAAAAATCGCACTGATAGACCTAAAGCGATCCTTTGGGAGAAGGCGGTGGACGCCCCTGAAAAATCCATGGCATTGATCTCAGATCACCCTGTAAGTTGGCCTAAGGCCACAGATAAGATTCCTCAGAAAGAGGTTTCCAAACCCTCCTGATTCCGCCTACCCAGTCAGCTCCGGCTCTAACCACGGGCCTTTCCTTGGCAGTTTCCCTTGCTAAGAAGTTGTTGAAAAAGGCAAGATCTTCTCATCCACCTGAAGCCGGAAGAAAAAGAAGAAGAGGAAGGAGTCAAAAAAAGGTTACTCTCCCAGCTAGAATGCCTGGCTGGCTGCCAACGCTGCCTCCAGTGTTAGATTTGCCAATTCCAGTGGTTTCAGTGCCTTTGGTACTGACCTCGGCAGCACTGCCAATACCTTCCATGTCGGAAGGGGAGCGTAGAGACTTGACACCGACTCTGGATCGAGGAGATGTCAGATTCAAGCGAATGTGTCCTCGACATGGTGACCTCTCCCTGCACTCAGCTTGCTCCGCCTACTCCCACAGGGGTGAATGGGCACTGGAGTTTCTGCAGGCACGGTACAGAGAGGGATCTCACTCTCCTCACTCCGACTGGAAGAGAGGATCGGACTGGTCTTGTCCTCCAGCCTGTCGTCATGAATGTGACATTTGGGAATGGGAATTATTATAGACCTCAGCTGTATCATTATGGACATTATGCTTATCCTGGTGATTACTGAAGCTACCGAGATGCTTCCCCATCAGCCTCCCTATTTAGGCCACTGGCGCAGGAGATTTTATTTATTTATTTATTTCATTTCTATACCGCCCAATAGCCGAAGCTCTCTGGGCGGTTCACAAAAATTAAAACCAAACAACACACAATAAAACAATTTAAAATATATAGAACATTAAAACCACAATATAACAATACAACCACAATAAAACCTAGCAGCAGTGCAGGAGTTTAAAATACAGATTTAAAACAACAAAGATAAAAATTTAGAAAGCTAAAATGCTAAAATGCCTGGGAAAATAAAAAAGGTCTTCACCTGGCGCCGAAAGGAATACAATGTAGGTGCCAGGCGAACCTCACTAGGGAGCTCATTCCAGAGCCGGGATGCCACAACAGAAAAAGCCCTCCTCCTAGTAGCCACCCGCCTCACTTCCTTTGGCAGGGGCTCACGGAGAAGGGCCGCTGACGATGATCTTAAGGTCCGGGCAGGCACATCTGGGAGGAGGCGATCCTTCCGGTAACCTGGCCCCAAGCCGTTAAGGGCTTTGAATGTTAACACCAGCACTTTGAATCGGGCCCGGAAATGGACTGGCAGCCAGTGCAGCTGGAAAAGTACTGGCATAATATGAGCTCGCAGGCCAGTCCCTGTTAACAATCTTGCTGCCCTATTTTGGACCAGCTGAAGTTTCGGGACTGTTTTCAAAGGCAGCCCCATGTATAATGCATTGCAGTAATCCAGACGAGAAGTTATCAGAGCATGGATAACTGTAGCTAGGCTATCTCTGTCCAGATAAGGGCGTAGTTGGTATACCAGCCTAAGCTGATAAAAAGTGCTCCGTGCCACTGAGTTCACCTGTGCCTCAAGTGACAGTTCTGGATCCAAGAGCACCCCCAAACTACGAACCTGATCCTTTAGGGGGAGTGCAACCCCCTCCAGAACAGGTTGAATATCACCTAGCCGGGCAGACGAACCACCCACTAACAGTACCTCCGTCTTGTCTGGATTGAGTTTCAGTTTACTGGCCCTCATCCAGTCCATTACCGTGCCCAGGCACTGATTCAGAACAGCCACTGCCTCACCTGGTTTTGATGAGAAAGAGAGGTAGAGCTGGGTGTCATCTGCATATTGATGACACCTCAGCCCACACCTCCGGATAACCTCCCCCGGCGGTTTCATGTAGATGTTAAACAGCATGGGGGATAAAATAGAGCCCTGTGGAACCCCATGGCACAATTGCCATGGCACAGAGCAGTAATCCCCCAGCACCACCTTCTGGAATCGGCCATCCAAGTAGGAGCGGAACCACTGTAGTGCAGTGCCTCCAACTCCCAACCCAGACAACCTATCCAGAAGGATACCATGGTCGATGGTATCGAAAGCCGCTGAGAGGTCCAGGAAAATCAACAGGGTCGCACTCCCCCTGTCCCTCTCCTGGCAGAGGTCATCCCACAGGGCGACCAAGGCAGTTTCCGTTCCAAAACCAGGCCTAAAGCCCGATTGAAATGGATCTAGATAATCCATTTCATTCAAGAGTGCCTGGAGCTGTCCTACAACCACCCGCTCAAGCACCTTGCCCAGGAAGGGGATGTTGGCCACTGGCCTATAATTGTTAACATCCTCTGGGTCCAGGTTAGGCTTTTTCAGGAGTGGTCTAATTACTGCCTCTTTTAAAGCAGCAGGCACCACTCCCTCTCTCAAGGAGGAATTTACAACCACCTGGACCCAGCTGGACATCCCTTCCTTCTTTGATTTAATAAGCCATGAAGGGTCAAGCACACAAGTGGTCGATCGGACTTGGCCAAGCACCTTGTCCGCATCCTCAGGCCTCAGTAACTGAAACTCATCCAATAAAACTGGACCAGACGGTGCTCTGAACGCCTCTACCAATGGAACTGCATTAATGGTGGTGTCCAATTCATGACGAATCTGAGCGACTTTATCCTCAAAGTGCCGTGTAAACTTGTCACAGCGTGCTACCGAGGGTTCCACCGTCTCTCTCCCTGGCCCAGAATGTAACAGGCCGCGAACCACTCGGAAAAGCTCCCCTGGACGACACTGAGAAGATGCAATGCTGGTGGAAAAGAACTGTCTCTTTGCCACCCTCACTGCCACAGAGTAGGCTCGATAGTGGGCTCTTACCTGTGTTCAGTCAGACTCAGCACGAGTTTTCCTCTACCTGCGTTCTAGCCGTCTCCCCTCTTGCTTCATTGCCCTCAGCTCAGGTGTATACCAAGGAGCTGGCCAGGCTCTGCTCAGAGGGAGAGGGCGCTTGGGCGCGATCGTGTCAACCGCCCGAGTCATCTCTGCATTGCACAGAGCGACCGGGGCTTCGACAGGAGCACCAGCCATTCCAGCAGGAAAATCCCCCAGAGCCCTCTGGAATCCATCGGAATCCATTAATCTCCGGGGCCGGCCATTTTAATAGGTCCCCCACCCTTGCAGAGGGGAAAGGCCGCCAGGAGTCTAAACCTCAGCAGGAAGTGATCTGACCATGACAAAGGGACAGATGTTAAGTCCTCCACTTTCAGATCACCATCCTCCTGCCCAGTCGAGAAAACCAGATCACGCGTGTGTCCTTTTATATGCGTTGGGCCGATGACATGTTGGGACAGCCCCATGGTTGTCATGGCGGCCATGAAGTCCTGAGCCGCCCCGGATACAGCGGCCTCGGCATGGAAGTTGAGATCCCCCAGGACCATCATCCTGGGGGTCCTCAACACCAAGTCTGAGACCACCTCCGTCAGCTCAGGCAGGGAGTCCGATGGGCAGCGGGGTGGGCGGTACACCAACAGAATCCCTAATCTGTCCCGGGTACCCAACACAAGGTACAAACACTCAAGATCTGCACTCGAATGAGCAGGAAGCCTGGAGAGGGAGATTGAATTCCTATAGACAACGGCAACCCCCCCTCCCCAACCCTCAAGTCGGTGTTGGTGCTGCACCAAATACCCAGGAGGGCACATCTGGGAGAGAGTGACCCCTCCCAGTTCCCCCACCAAGGTCTCAGTAATACATGCCAGGTCAGCCCCCTCATCCACAATCAAATCATGGATGAGGAGATTTTATTTTGGGCCGACCTGGCATTCAGCAGCAGCACCACCAGACCCGAGGGCAGACTGGTAAGGCTGCCAGGAACCATCAGGTTGGGGGAAGAACCAGAAGAGGGGACAGCTGTAAGGTATCTAGCCCCTCTTCTCCTTAGCTGGCCTGTTAATCCCCCAATGCCATACCTTCCCCCTGCCCGTGACCACAGTTATGGTGGCACCTCCCCGACCCCCTGAGTTGCCCAATAGTCCTCCCAGGCACATATTAAAATATTAAGATATAAAATACACAACAGTTTAAAAGAATATAAAAGAGATAAAAGAGAACAGCAGCTAAGAAGGAGCAGATAGTCCACGTTTGCCCCTTCCCCTGGTCTTTAAAGCTGCTGCCCTCTGCTGCTGCTGCTATTTGCTGCTGGTATTGTGGCTGCTGGTGTCTCTGGAGAGGCAGGTGGGTAGGTCTTCAGATCTTACGCAACTCCAAGTGCGATGCTAAGTGCACACTTAGGATCGCACTTGGCGTGACGCCGAGGCGCTGCCTCTGGCAGCCCCGCCTTAAGTACCTGTGGGCGGGGGCAGAAGCAGGCTCAGGCTCAGGATCCACCTGGTGCAGCTGCTGGCTGGTCCTCCTTCCCCAGGCTCCTTTTTTTTTCATGCCGCCGCCACCACCTCCGCCGCCACTTGTGAGGGCGCTTCCTCCTGTGTTGCCAGCGCCTGCTCCACAAGGCCTTTTATGCCTGTCTCACCAGCCAGTTCCAGAGTCCTTGGCTACGCAGAGAGCAGATGGAGGTGGAGCTCCTTCTCCATTGCCTCAGGCTGAGTCCCCTAAGCCTGGAGACTAGGATGCTCAGCGGGGTTCTTCCTGCTCCCCAAGAGAGGATCACCATTCTGACTCAGCTTTGGTTTCATCTGTTGCGTTATCGCTATTGTCACCTGTTGTCACTGGGCTCCCAGGACCCATCGTCCCCCTCAGAGGATATGGGTCATTTCGTTGAACAGGTTTCAAGGATGGCCCAGTTGTTCGGTCTCGAGACTCAACAGTCTGCGGAGAGAGTTAAGGGCCCGGTGTTCGATGTTCTCCATACCGACTCATCTACTCCAGTTGCCATTCCATTTCTTCTGACTTTATTACAGATGGTAGAACTGTCCTGGAAGGCACCATCCTCCATGACGCCGACCTCTAAACAGCTAGAGACTATGTATAGGATCCAGGAGAAGGATGCAAAAATGTTATTCACCCATCCTCCACCCAATTCAGTTATTGTGGAGTGGTCACAGGGCAAGTCTCATTGGGTGTATTCTTCCCCAGTGGACAAGGAAGGCAGGAGACTGGATCTGATGGGCAGGCGTAGATACTCCTCTGTCTCCCTTGGGCTACGGGTTACAAATTATCATACCGACTATGTCTTAGTACCAGCTTTTTCTATGGGAGAAGATTGGCTCTCTCTGTGACTACCTGCTGGATGATCAACGTTAATTAGCACGGGTTTTTCAATCAGAGGCCATGAAGGTAGCAAGGCAACAAATTAACACTGTGAGACACCAAGCTGACTGCAATGCCAAGGCTATGGTAGGGGCCATCACGCTTTGCAGGCATGCCTGGTTGAGATTGGTGAGCCTTGCACAGGAGACACATTCTCGAATTGAAGACCTCCCCTTTGATGGTGAGGCTTTATTTAACTCCAAAACTGATGAGGCCATGGACGCTATTCAAAAGGCTAAGACCACAGCAAGGAAGATGGGTCTTTCACAAGCTCAGCTGCCCTTTAAACAATGCTGGTGGTATCGTCAGTCAACTTTCCCTCAGTCTCAACCTCATCACGATTGCTTGGTGTGACAGCAGCAGGGCTTCCAACAGAAGGGCCAGTTTGCTTCAACATCACGGTCCCAGTCTTCCTGTTGGAAGCCTGAATTTACAAAGAAGCAATGTCTTTGACTACCCCCAGATACCGTTTTTTCTCCAGGATCATCTTCTCTTCCATTACCGTCTCATAGCCTTCTTTCCATCATGGCAGAAAATAATGACAGATGCATTTGTTGTTCAGTCGTTCAGTCGTGTCCAACTCTTTGTGACCCCATGGACCATAGCATGCCAGGCCTTCCTGTCCTGCGCTCTCTCCCGGAGCATGCTCAAGTTCATATTCATTGTATCGGTGATTCTATCTAGCCATCTCATCCTCTGCCGTCCCCTTCTCCTTTTGCCTTCAGTCTTTCCCAGCATCAGGGTCTTTTCCAGAGAGTTTTCTCTTCGCATTAGGTGGCCAAAATATTTCAGCTTCAACTTCAGTATCTGTCCTTCCAATGAGCAGTTGGGGTTGATTTCCTTTAGGAATGACTGATTGGACCTCCTTGCAGTCCAGGGGACTCGTAAGAGTCTTCTCCAGCACCACAGTTCGAAAGCATCCATTCTTCGGCGCTCAGCCTTCCTTATAGTCCAGCTCTCACGGCCATACATTACTACTGGGAAAACCATAGCTTTGATTAGACGGACCTTTGTCGGCAAGGTGATGTCTCTGCTTCTTACTATGCTGTCTAGGTTTGCCAGAGCTTTCCTCCCAAGGAGCAAGCGTCTTTTAATTTCATGGCTACAGTCACCGTCTGCAGTGATCTTGGAGCCCAAGAAAGTAAAATCTGTCACTGCTTCCATTTCTTCCCCTTCTATATGCCAGGAAGTGATAGGGCCAGATGCCATGATCTGAGTTTTTTTAATGTTGAGTTTCAAACCAGCTTTTGCACTCTCCTCTTTCACCCTCAACAAGAGGCTCTTGAGATCCTCTTCGCTTTCTGCCATTAGGGTGGTATCGTCTGCATATCGGAGGTTGTTGAGAATTCTCCCGGCAATCTTAATTCCGACCTGCAATTCATCCAACCCTGCGTTTCTCATGATGTACTCTGCATATAAGTTAAATAAGCAGGGTGACAATATGCAGCCTTGTCGTACTCCTTTCCCAATTTTGAACCACTCGGTTGTTCCATGTCTGGTTCTTACTGTTGCTTCTTGACCCTGGTACAGGTTTCTCAGGAGACAGGTAAGGTGGTCTGGTACTCCCATCACTTTAAGAATTTGCCAGAGTTTGTTGTGATCCACACAATCAAAGGCTTTAGCGTAGTCAATGAAGCAGAAATAGACGTTTTTCTGGAATTGTCTTGCTTTCTCCATGATGCAGCGAATGTTGGCAATTTGATCTCTAGTTCCTCTGCCTTTTCGAAACCCAGCTTGTACTTCCGGTAGTTCTCGGTTCGCATACTGATGAAGCCTAGCTTGTAGGATTTTGAGCATCACCTTGCTGGCATGTGAAATGAGCGCAATTGTGCGGTAGTTTGAACACTCTTTGGCGTTGCCCTTCTTTGGAATTGGAATGTAAACTGACCTTTTCCAGTCTTGCGGCCATTGTTGAGTGTTCCAAATTTGTTGGCATACTGAATGCAGCACTTTAACAGCATCATCTTTTAGGATTTTAAATAGCTCAGCTGGAAGACTGTCATCTCTGCTAGCTTTGTTGTTAGTAATGCTTCCTAAGGCCCACTTGACTTCACTCTCTAGGATGTCCGGCTCAAGTTCAGTGACCGCGCTATCATGGCTATCAGGGACATTCAGATCTTTCCTGTATAGTTCTTCTGTGTATTCTTTCCACCTCTTCTTAATCTCATCTGCATCTGTTAGGTCCCTGCCTTCTTTGTCCTTTATCATGCCCGTCTTTGCACAAAACGTTCCCTTGAGATCTCCAATTTTCTTGAAGAGATCTCTAGTCTTTCCCATTCTGTTGTTTTCCTCGATTTCTTTGCATTGTTCATTTAAGAAGGCCTTCTTGTCTCTCCTTGCTATTCTCTGGAACTCTGCATTCAGTTGGATATATCTTCCCCTTTCTCCCTTGCTTTTCGCTTCCCTTCTTTCCTCAGCTACTTGTAAAGCCTCATCAGACAGCCACTTTGCTTTCTTGCATTCCTTTTTCTTTGGGATGGATTGAGTTGCTGCCTCCTGAACAATGTTACGGACCTCCGTCCATAGTTCCTCAGGCACTCTGTCTATCAGGTCTAATCCCTGAAATCTATTTGTCACCTCCACTGTATATTCATCAGGGATATGATTGAGGTCATACCTGAATGGTTTAGTGGTTTTCCCTACGTTCTTCAATTTAAGCCGAAATTTTGCAACAAGAAGCTCATGATCTGAGCCACAGTCAGCTCCAGGTCTTGTTTTTACTGACTGTATAGAGCTTCTCCATCTTTGGCTGCAAAGGATATAATCAATCTGATTTCGATACTGACCATCTGGTGATGTCCATGTGTAGAGTCGTCTCTTGTGCTGTTGGAAAAGAGTGTTTGCTATGATCAGCGTGTTCTCTTGGCAAAACTCTATTAGCTTTTGTCCTGCTTCATTTTGTACACCAAGGCCATGCCTGCCTGTTATCCCGGTGATTTCTTGACTTCCTACTTTAGCATTCCAATCCCCTATGATGAAGAGGACATCTTTTTTTGGTGTTAGTTCTAGAAGGTGTTGTAGGTCTTCATAGAACCGATCAACCTCAGCTTCTTCGGCCTCAGTGGTTGGGGCATAGACTTGCATGACTGTGATGTTGAATGGTTTGCCTTGGATTCGTACTGAGATCATTCTGTCATTTTTAAGATTGTACCCAAGTACTGCTTTTCCCACCCTTTTGTTGACTATGAGTGCCACTCCATTTCTTCTAAAGGATTCTTGCCCACAATAGTAGATATGATGGTCACCTGAATTAAATTCGCCCATGCCTGTCCATTTGAGTTCACTGATTCCCAAAATGTCGATGTTCAGTCTTGCCATTTCATGTTTGACCACCTCCAGCTGACCTTGATTCATTGATCTGACATTCCAGGTTCCTAAACAATATTGTTCTTTACAGCATCGGATTTTCTTTTCACCACCAGACACATCCACAGCTGAGTGTCCTTTCGGCTTTGGCCCAGCCGCTTCACTGTTTCTGGCACTACTTGGAAATACCCTCTGCTCTTCCCAGTAGTATATTGGACACCTTCCGACCTGAGGGGCTCATCTTCTGGCGTCATCTCTTTTAGCCTTGTGATACGTTCCATGGGGTTTTCTTGGCAAGAATACTGGAGTGGGTTGCCATTTCCTTCTCCAGTGGACCACATTTTGTCCGAACTCTCTGCCATGACCTGTCCGTCTTGGGTGGCCCTGCACGGCATAGCTTATGGCTTCACTGAGTTACGCAAGCCCTTCTCCACAACAAGGCAGTGATCCATGAAGGGGACAGATGCATGGGTCCTTGCTATTATTCATCGAGGTTACAGAATTGAGTTCAATGTTCTTCCCCCCCTTCTCGGGCATCACAATGGCACTTTCATCTCCACTACTTCTCGAAGAGGTAGACAACTTCTTTCAAAGGGAGCAATCAAACCAGTCCCTCCGATGGAGTTGCATGAGGGCTTCTATTCCCGCTATTTGTGGTGCCCAAAAAGGACGGCGGGCTTCACCCAATTCTGGATCTCAGAGGAGTCAATCTGTTCATTCCACCCAGAAAGTTCAGAATGACCACATTGGCTTCAATCCTACCCTTGCTGCAGATGGGAGATTGGTTTGCAACCATAGACCTGAAAGATGCATACTTTCATACCGCAATGGAGAGAATTCAGCCAGCGTTTTCTCTGCTTCTCAGTCAATGGTCTTGCTTACCAGTTCAAGGTGCAGCCGTTCGGGCTTGCTGCAGCTCCACGGGTCTTCACAAAATGCATGGCCATGGTGCATGCTCATCTCAGGCTTTGAGGGGTCCAGATCTATAGATGATTGGCTCCTAGTTGTTCAATCAAAGACCCATTTGCAGGAAAGCGTCCAACTTAGCCTGGACTTGTTGAAAGACCTTGGTTTGTGTGTGAACATGGACAAATCGTTCTTAGTGCCATCCCAAGTGGTCCAGTTCATCAGAGCCTCCATAAATTCCCAGGAAGGTTGGGTGTTTCTTCCTCAAGATCAAGCACAAGTGTTAATGCAGCTTGCGTCAGGTGTTCTAGTCTGCCGTACCATACGAGCCTACACGGTACAGAAACTACTAGGGCTGATGGTGGTTACAACTGTGGTGGTCCCGTATGCCCGCCTTTTCATGAGGACATTGCAGAGCTGGTTTATCAGGGCATTTGATCTGTGGCAAGACTCCTGGAGAGTCAGGCTATGGTTCCCTTCTGCGGTCCGGACTTCACTTCGATGGTGGACTGTGGTGTTGAACCTCTTATGAGGCCTGCCTTTTCAGCTCCCCACACCAACCCTGACAGTCACAATGGATGCCTCGATGCTAGGTTGGGGCGCTCACAGTGAACATCTCAAAGTACAAAGGCTATAGTTGAAGACAGAGGCCATCAGCCACATCAGTGGCCTAGAGCTGCTTGCAGTTGACAAAGCCCTGAAGGCTTTCAAAGTTGTCCTGCGGGGTCGTCGCATCCAAATTGCTTCCAACAACATGACAGTGGTGCGCCACCTCAACAAACAAGGGGGGACTCATTTGATGTCGTTGATTGGGCTGACAATAGAAATCTTTGAGTGGTGCACTACATGGGACATCACCTTCACAGCAATTAATACTGTGGGCGAAGACAACTCCCTGACCAATCATCTGAGCCGTTCCTCTCCAGTCTCTCACAAATGGGAGCTCAATCCAAATGTCCACAACTGCATGTTTCATTGGTGGACTTCTTCGACTTCTTTGCGCTGGAGGAAAATGCAGCATGCCACAGTTTTTGCAGTCGAGCTGACAGAGGTGCGAGGTCTCTTGGAGGTACCTTTACCAGGAATTGGAGGGGAGTTTTCCTGTATACGTTCCCACCATTTCCACTCCTCGCCTGAGTGATTGCAAAGATGGAGAAGGACAAAGCTGAGGGCATCATGATTGCACTGTGGTGGCCCAGGCAACCTTGGTTTGCCAAGCTTCTGTGTCGGTTCAGAGGGGACTATCTTCAACTCCCATCGACACCAGCGCTGCTGTCCAGGGACAGAGGCAAAGTGAGGCATCTGGACTTACCTACCTTATGTCTCACGGCGTGGAGAATCTGGCGGTAGACCAGATAGACTTACCTGCTTCTCTCCAGTCTATCCTTGACGCAGCTAGGAAACCTGCTACCAGAAAATCCTATGTGAGTAAATGAACATGTTTTACTTTTTTCGCTCAAGACAATGGCTTCGATCCTGTACATTGCACTATACAGGACATTCTGAAGTTTTATTTTCGCTTCATGAGCAAGGACTTCGAAGTTCTTCTTTGAGAGTTTACAGTGCAACCATTTGGGCTTCCTGTCTTGCTAACAATGTCTCTTCCATCTCATCGCATCCTTCAGTCCATCAGTTTTTGAGGGGAGTTAGAAATCTTGCTCCTCCTGTAAAACCTCCAGTACCGACATAGAGCATGCCCTTACCCAAAAACCCTTTGAGCCACTCAGTACCACAGATTTGCGTCTTCTCTCGCTAAAAGTAGTGTTTTTAGTAGCCATCACATCGGCACAACACTCTGGAGAGTTATGTGCCCTTCGAGTGGACGATCCATACCTATGATTTCATAAGGACAAAGTTGTACTTCGTCCTCATATTGCTTTCCTGCCTAAGGTGATTTCGAGTTTTCACTTGGGTCAGGATGTTGTTCTTCCTGCCTTTTTCTCCTCACCCACAACAGCTCTTGAAAGGATGTTGCACACTTTGGCTGTTTGCCGGGCTTTGGAGTTCTCTAAAGCTAGGATGGAATTGTTTCGTCAGTCACAGCGCTTGTTCGTCTCTTATGGGGGATCTAAGAAGGGACGCCCAGTCTCATCCCAGTGCTTCATGTCTTGGGTAGTTCACGCTATTAAACTATCATATGAACTCTAAGGTTTGGAACTGTCTGGTTCTGTGAAGGCCCACTCAGCCGGAGCAACAGCGGTGTCAGTGGCGTTTGAGAGAGGGGTGTCAATCCCGGATGTCTGTCGGGCTGCAACCTGGTCCACCCCTTCCACATTTGTCAAGCATTACCATCTTGACATTTGAGCCCGTAAAGACTGCTTCTTTGGCCAGATGGTGTTGTCAGAGGTTCTTCGATGAGGACACCAACCCACCTCCTGGTACGTAAGCTTGTTATTCGCCCATATGTGTGATGCACAGAGACCACGAAGAAGAAAGTCAGGTTGCTTACCTGTAACTGGAATTCTTTGAGTGGTCATCTGTGCATTCACACAACCCACCCACCATCTCCACTTTGGAGTCAATGTCACATTAGTGTTGGTACTGGGTTCCTTGGTTTTAAGGGGGCCACAGTTGGAGGTCACCTTGGAACTGAGGGATTGAGCAGGAACCCATTGGAATATGCACAGTGGGAAGGTGCGGGAGGGGTTCCCACCAAAATTCCTCAGCTATAGAAGTTTCCCGAATCAAGGCTCCGCACAAGCACAGAGCCTATATGTGTGAATGCACAGATGACTACTCGAAGAACTCCAGTTACAGGTAAGCAACCTGACTTTTTTGCCTCCCTTGGAATATTGCTTCACTGGAGACCCAATGTGGTGCAGTGCAGTGGTGGACAGAAGGTAGACTGGGATCTACTGGTAGATCACTGCATGATTTGCAGTAGATCAGCTGGGGTTTCTGACACCCACTTGTTTAACAAGAGCAACAACAGTATGTCTTTTGCCACCTTAATTAGTCTGTTGAAATGGAGATTTGGAGAAATCTGGAACAGACTCTTGTGAGGGAGGACTGCGAGCGCCATTGATCTGTTACTGAAAACCGAGGCTCAGGATATACCCAGGGGCACATTGTTCTTTAATTCAAAGGAATATTAAGGTTGAGCTTCTCTCTAGAAGATGTATTCCAAAGGGTTGCTATGCCAGTGCATTTCTGTAACTGAAAATAACACAAGGAATTGATGAAGTCTGTACTTCATCCGGTGATCCATCTGTTACTAGCTATCTCTGATTAACACTCCAGTTCCTATTACTATCTCATTAAGGAAGTACAAACCTCCCACCCACCATTCATTTGGACAAATGTCTTAATAACATTTCCTGGTCAATGTCTTTAATTATTGGAACGGTTTTCCTTTAGCGGAAACAAACAAACAAAATATTTAACTGGTTTTTAAAAATTCAAATTCTTGTATCCACGGTAGATAGTTTTTCGAGGGCACCGGTTTCTGATCTAGTACAGTTCTGGCTTTTTCATCGTATCGTATCTGGAGAAGTCCAATTCTGTGCCATCTGGTTAGTGTATAAATAAGACAAGCTTGTCTCAATGACCAGTGGCCCAGGAACAATATGGTGGTCTTTGGCTTTCCCAGGCTAGTGGGTCAGGTCTCTATTTACACCTGAATGGCCCTTTAGCGTAAAACCAAAGGGTTTTTGAAATAGCAGTTTGAAATAGCAGTTTTCACAGAATGTACTTGGCTGTCCTAAAAGCTACTTGGGAACCTCACTGCCAAAAGTGGGACTGATCTATTAATACTTCCCAGTCCGCCTTTGTGAATGTGACCTGCATGTGCATTGGTTACACAGTCAATATTGACGTGTCACTGAAGAAATACATGTGTCCCTGAGCCTTTGGAAAGCTTCTAGAGCCTCTTTGTTTGAATTGCTTTGCAGGTAAATGAAGCCTTTGCACACGTGACCCAGCGTAAGTCTACAGGAAAGGTTGTCATCTCTGTTAGCTAAGCCTGCTTTTCTTGGGGAAAATGGCCCTTGCTGCTCACCACAGTTACATCCTGTTGAAGAGAAGAGGGACCACCGGCATGAAACCCAAATGATTCATTAAAATCTATCACCGATTCTGGTCTGCTTGCACTGGCTGCCTGTATGTTTCCGAGCCTCATTCAAGTTACTGGATTTGACCTATAAAGCCTTACACAGTTTAGGACCACAGTACCTGATGGAGCAACTCTCCCGGCATGGACCGACCTGTACACTATGCTCAGCATCTAAGGCCCTCCTCCAGATGCCTCCCCCAAGGGAGGCTTGGAGGGTGGCACAAGGGAGAGGGCCTTCTCGGGGGGTGGCCCCCCAAGTCTGGAATGATCTCCCTAATGAGGCCCGCCTGGTGCCAACATTGTTATCTTTTCGGCACCAGGTTAAAACTGCTCTCTTCTCTCAGGCATTTGCCAGCATATAATGAGTTTTTAATCAGTTCTTGGATTGTCTTTGGTTGATTGTTTTTTTTAAAAGTTTTTTAGATATATGTTGTCTGTGTGTGTGCTGTCTTTGTTTTTGTGTAAATGGTTTTGTACTTTGTATAATGCATTTTAATGGTTTTCAATTTTTATGAACCGCTCAGACAGCTTTGGCTATGGGGCAGTATAGAAATATAATGAATGAAATTAATGGAAGATGCAATCTTATGCATGTTTAGACAGAAAAAAGGCCCACAACTCCCAGTGTGCCTCTCTGCTGGGAGTTGTGGGCCTCTTTTCTGTCTAAACCTGCATAGGATTGTGCCCTAAGGACTCAGGCATCTTTTGGCTTATGGAAGCAGCCATGCTGTCTGAGAAGGTTGGTAGCACATCAAGGCCCAACCACCAGCCAGTCCCTTTACCTCAGCTGTTGCTCTCTCCACATTCCCATTCCACCCTGGGTGAGGAAATGGGGAGCCAGATGTGGCCTATAAACCTTCTGTTGTTGACTTCTATTGAGGAGCTGGGGGATCACCATGGCTGGTGCTCTTTGTAATAAGCCTCCTTACTTCCTATGCATTATTTCTTATACATTACTTCTTATAAGCCGCCTTACTTCCTCCTTCATGCCCACTGAGAAAACTAATCTTCACATGTGAGCTCTTGAATAACTGAGCTGTGCTGTGATATAAACAGAAGATGGGTCCCTTTGACTGAGGGCCAAACTAGATGTTACATGGAGTTCCATATTCTTTTCCTCCACACTTTTTTTAAGCAAAAAGGAGCCTTGGCCAGCTGCCCGAGTGAGTGGAAGAAAACTAGTTTGGGGAGGCTGCATTCATCCTTTTGCTTCACTTGTTTTTGAGCTCAAAGCTGCTGCCTACTTTTTCACATGCCTTTCCTCTGCTCAGTAACAGCTAAACATGTGTGCTGCCTCAGTGCTTAGATGGTATATTGCACCACAACATTTTTCAGCCAGTACTTTTAATCTCAAATAAAAACTAAGGTTGATTGGTGATGTTTTTATTAGCTTGACATCTGCACGATCTTTTTTAATAGCTACACTTACACGTCTGAGGTCCTCCTTCAGCTCTTTGCATTTTCAGAATTCCTGAAAATTATATTTCTGTGCCACTTGCATAAATAAACGAACAAGAAAAACTCAGGGAGATAGTATTTAAGTAAAGTGTCCTTAACATACTGGTGGAGAGAGTTAATCTTCCATGCTTTTAAATAGCAATTAAAGAAAATAAACATAGACAAAGGATATGAAAAAAATATAGGTGTTTTTTCTGTAAACGAAAAGTGACAAGTCAGCAGGGTAATTAATCCCTTTGGCACTTCCCATATATATCTGTGGTTCCACATCCTCATGGGCTTTGCCACCACGCCAGATGTGTTTATGGCGTTGGTGTTGGCTGCTTTGATGCATCTATTGGGACAGGAAAAGCAAGAGGTAAATTATGCAAATAAATAATCCCTGCCTCCAAATGCTGCAAAATACTCAACTCTTATAGCAGAAATGAATTTCAAAGATTAGCATATTTATGCACAATTTACATGCTTTGTCTCCATTGCAGATCTTGGGCCTTTCTGGTTGTAAAATCCTTAGGTCTCTGCTAATATGAAAATCTAGAGCTATCTGCAAAGATGTTTTCCTTACCATGAACAAGATGTTCACTGAAATTAAAAAAACAAACCAAAATATGTCGAAGCTTCTATAAACAAAAAATGTTGTGCAGGGCTTCCTTCCCACCCAACCACTATCAAATTCATTTCTGTTTTTAAGCCATCTTCTTAAACTACAATCTGAGATCTAGAAACGTGCTGTAATAAAAAGGCAACATTTCTGTATGCCAAATTCTTCAGTTCTGTCAATATATACAGCACTACGTATTTTATAACTGCTACAATGGTGTTTAGTTTGTAAAAGCTAAACTTCTTTCTATCTTCATAAGCTGCCAAGAATCTAAAGTTTGGGCCATTTTTTACCAGCAGCAATGAAGCCACGCATGAACTGTACATGGGGGAGGGGGTTTATTTGTATTTTAAACCAAGCTTAAAGCATAAAGAAATCCTGTAAATAATTCATCCTCTTGAATTATGGATGTTCTAGTGTCATGGTCCTTTGGCTTTACTTTGTAGTCCAAAGGAACCTTTTTATTTACAGAACCCGTGACAGAATGGGTAGAAAATGCTTTGTTTTCTGGTCTGTTCAATTAACTGAAGTGTGCCTTTTCATGAAAGATTCAGAGAAAAGAATGAGAGTTGTCCCTCAGGGTGTTGTGAACTTTTCTGTAGGAGAACTATGAATCATCTACATGAATACAGGCTGGTATGAAGCCATTGGAACTCTACCCCTTGGCACCCACTGAAGGTCTGTCCAGGGCCATCCATGCAGCAGAATGTGGTGGCAGAACCTTGAGATGGTAGGGTGAGCTGTATTTCTTCAGGTGAAATTCCCTCTGTTAAGGAGATTTTTCTCTATAGCTGAACTAGGGATGTCGGAGAAATCTGTTTGAGGGTGGACTTTGATACAAGCATGGCTAAGTATGGATTCAGCCCAGTGCCTGCTGCGATGCATTCATGGATCATCCAGAACCACAGACAGTGTTTTCATAATGTCCATTATTCACATGCCAATTTAAGCAGATTTGATCGATTGGTTGGTAAATATATCTTTAATCAGCCAAGATTTCTTAAAGCAGATGACAGCCCTAGAAACAAGCCATTACTTCCGTAAAGATGTCTGAGGAAGGAGTCCATATTTGTGAAATCATTGCTTGGATCTTTCTCTTCCTTTGTCCTGGACTCACGCCTGGAGTGTAAAAACAGCAGGAATGCTACAAAATGCCTCTCTAAATTGTGATTGCAGAGAAACCACCTCAGTAAGAAGTCCAGTGTACAGTCAGGTAGCATTTGTTGCTGCAGGCTTGACATGGATAGCTAGACTCCCAGAGTGCTTCAGTACTACCAGGAAGCCACACCTGGAAATGGTGCTGTTGCAAAGGCTAAAGGCCGTTTCTCACATAGGAGAACAAGTGCAAATGTATTATGAAGTGAAACAAAAACAACTACCTGGGAGAGAAAGAGCAGTTATTTTTAGAGTCCATGTTCCAGAGGGGTAATCCTATTAGTATCTTGTAGGAAAAACAAAAAAGCCTTCAAGGCACCATAAAGGCTAACAAAGATATTGAGGCATAAACTTCCATGGATCAGAACATCAAATGAAGTGGCATCACACAAATGTTCATACTGGGACTGTGAGGGAGAAGTGTGAAATAAAAATGAAATAAGTACTCATCAGGCCTGAACAGAAAAAGAATCCATCTACCTGGTAAATATCCGTAACCTACTTCTAAATGTGGGAGCCAATAGAAAGCCAATATATGCCTTATATTGAGGCAGAAGATTGGCCCATCTAGCGCAATATTGCCTACATGGACTGATGGTGGCTCTCTAGGGTTTCAGACAGGAATTGTTCCCAGCCCTATCTAGACATGGTGGGGAATGGGGATCGAACCTGGGAACTCTGGCACGTGCTCTACCACTGAGCTATGGAGCTCCCCCAATGGAGATTTCTCCTAAATGTCAGAATTTAATGTGCAGTCAACAGTTACTCAGTCAAGAGTTATAGCAAAAAGGATAATAATTCTAGCAATTATAGGTTTCATTTAAAAGGTACTTTAGAGTTAGCTGAAAACTGAAATCCTAGGGTGATTCCAGGCGGAAGTCGCTGAGTGCTACCAGTCAAATGACATTGTGCAGCTATCCTGTCTTCACCTCCTTAGTGGATTTTTTTGTGGAAATAAAAAAGATGGAAGAAGCAGTGGGAAATCACAGGAGGGTTTCAAGTGGCCCATCGTTGTCTGGATCCCCATAATATGCCATGAATGAGGTAGGGCGATTGCACGATCAACCCCAAGCTGAAAACAGCTGATGAGATTATGGCATTACATTGAGCTACTCCAGCCACTGCTGATCAATCCACAGTTATTCAGTTCAGGTTTCACACTCCTTTTTGCTTTTCTTGATAGCTGTACTGTTACCTGGGGGGGGGGGGGTGTTTCCTCGAATGATTTACTCTGAGCTGCCTCCTGTTGAGGTCATTAGGGATACCTGACGTTGTGGCCATCCAGCAGCTGCCCCGGAGCATATCAGGGAAAAACCGGATTTGCTGAGACTGCTTAAAGTCCGATTCTTTTCCTTAAGTTGGGTTCTTGCCAGTATAGTTTCTGCGTGCCCCAAACCCACATTTAGCTTGGGTATGCAAACCCTGTCAGGTCCTTAAGGTGACCAAGGTGAGCTTTTGTATGGGCAGAAGATGGGGGCTTTCTTTCTCCAGCTACTGCTACTGAGCTGGACTCGTGTGTGTGTGTGTGTGTGTGTGTGTCTGTCTGTCTGTCTGTCTGTCCATCCTGCCTTTCTTGATCAATCTGCAATCACTGTGTAGGCCACACAAATCTTGCTTTGACACAGCAGGTCTCTTGAGGATGTGAAGCTTGCAGTCCTTATTAGGTGGGAGATGAAGGGGGCCAGAAGGCAGGGAATCGCATCCAGCAGGAGGCATTGCTGGATCCAAGTGAGAGGAGAGCCCATGGACAGTGTGTAGTCTGGCTTGTGTGTGTGTTTGGAGGGCCTGATCGTCTCGCTTGTTGCAGAGCAAAACCCTCCGGGTTGGGGGACAAAGGGGAAAGGAGCAGGGCAGCCAGGGCTGCTGCTGAATTTGGTGGGTGGATTGAAGCTCCTTTCACTTGTCGGCTTAATCCTGGTGGGGAGGGGGCAATCCCCAACTTAGGGCACTTCAGTGAGGGAACAAAAGGGGTTGTGCTTGAATTCACCTGCCCACCACCTGAAGCAGAAGGACACCCCTCTGCTGGGGGGTGGGGGAAGATGTGCACAAGTCATGGCTGTGCGGGGGGAGGGGGAAGGAGCCACCACTACCGTGCCAGGCCCTGTGTGTAACAAGAGTGTGAGCTGCTGCACTGGGGTTGGGAAGAGGAGTGCAAGCCGCTGCCACCCTCACCCTCTTCCCAGTTCCCGCGTCCTACCTGCCAGTAGCCTCCACCCAACTTCCCCTCAGAGCGAAGCAGAGACCTTTGCCAGAGTGAGGCATTGGTGAGGAGATGGCTCTGGAGACTGCCTGTGGTGGTCTTCAGGGCTACCTGCCTGCCAATGCCTCAGTCTCATGAAGGACCCCTCTGAGAAAGGGGTGGAGCAGCTGCTGCCGCCCGCCCTAGGCCTCACTCTGAGCAAGGCATCAGGTAGACGGCACTCGGGGAGCCTCTGGGCACTCGCTTGCTGCGGCAGCCCACTTATGCCTTACTCAGAGTGAGGCGGGAGGCGGGGGTGGCAGCCCGACTCCGAGGAACCATAATGGCCTGCTTTCCTGCTGCAGCATTTGCCACAGGAGGAGAGTGGCCAGCAGGACGATCTCGAGCAGCCTCCTGCCCTATGCCTCACCTTGCATGGCATATGGCAGCAGTGGTATCAGGACCCACAGCCCTCCCGGCAGCAGAGCATGTAGGATCCGCCACCCTTCCAGATCTGCTGCCTGAGGCAGGGGATTCACTCTGCCTCATGGGAGGGCCGGCCCTGTTGAATTTAGGTAATGGTTTCTCTTTCTCGTCTTGTTTTTCTCCCTAAAAAGAAGGTGCCATTTGACCACCTGGAATCCTTGCTACTTAACTGTGTGGGGAAAGGCTGCAGTAAGTGGTTGTGGCTTCCATCTGATGGAGGAGAGATTTTTAAGGGCTTGGCTCTGTTACTGTACTAAATAAATATTTTAATCTTCAGAAGTGTGATTAGCCATCAGCTCCCACTGAGTGAAATGGAGACGGCTATTCAAGATGTTCAGGAAATGGCACCCAATTAAAAATCAATGGATTTTTTTTCCTCCAAAAAGGAATATGTATGCTTTAAATGAGGGGCCGCAGTGGCTTGAGGGGCCGCGGTGGCTTAGTGGTTAAGACGCTGAACTGCAGACAGGAAGGTCGGCAGGTCAGCAATTCGAGACCTGAGTGCCGCGTGACGGAGTGAGCTCCCGTCTTCAGTCCCAGCTCCTGCCAACCTAGCAGTTCGCAAGCAAGAAATTGCAAGTAGATAAATAGGTACCGCCTCGGCGGGAAAGGTAACAGTGTTCCGTGCACCTCGCTGTTCAGTCATGCTGGCCACACAACCACGGAAGCGTCTTCGGACAGCGCTGGCTCTTCAGCTTAGAAACGGGATGAGCACCGCACCCTAGAGTCGGACACGACTGGTTGGGGACACCTTTACCTTTATGCTTTAAATATCATTCTGGAATACAAAAATCCAAAGGAAAGAGAGACCTTACAGTAAAGTTTGCACTGGTTCTTTAATTTAAACAGTATTATTCAGAAAGGCCATGATGAAGGGTTTGTGTGTGTGTGTGTGTTTTGCAGTTTAGAGAGTATTGGTATCACCACCTCAGTGAGTGGTAGCTGCGGGAGGAAGCTAGCCTGTGTTGACACAGAACCAGTTACAGTGCATGTAAATGGAACATGTGCACTTGTCCCCATGTACCGAGAACTTTTAATACATTTAGGGCGCAAATTCTCCTTGGTACATGCTGGGAGAAGAAGAGAGTTATCACAGGCTTTTTCATGCCGTCACCATTCATCAGTTCTCTCAGTAAAATGCACATTCTGTACTCCACCCCTATCCTATGGGTTCACAAGGGCTTCAACAGAAAGTGATTGTGGGCAGCATAAACATCAGTGACCTTTGGTTGTTCACACTGCTTTACTTCTGCTTTTCTCACAACATGGCCTGGTTCAGACAACTGTGTGGAGAAGGCACATATTCCAGGGTGCACTGTGGATGTTGCTGCACATGTTTGCAAATGACACACCATTGTGTGTGTTTGCCTGTGGTATGTACAAAAGGCACACACAGGAACATGTAGGAGAGCCACAGAGGTGCGCGCACGCACACACACATGCTACATGTATACAAGTGTTCCCCCCACGTGACCATTTCACCTTCTCTCTCTCTCACTCACACACATACACACACACTAAGCATAACACAAAAGAAGCATCGGGCTGGATGTGATGGCATGCCAGCTTGTGCATACTGGAGCAAGGAGGGTCCATCAGTTACCCTGGTGCTCTGGCAGGTGACATCATTGCTCCTACTCCAAAAAGAATCCTGTTCCCTTGCATCCCTCCTCCACTACACCAGTGGTTTAGAACAAGTGTTTCAAAGCACACATAGAACATTCCATTACGGAGCAATCCTATGGTCCCTGGGCAAGTGTCCCAGGGACCATAGGATTGTTCAGATTCCCCCTTCTGAGATCAGAAACAGCGCTCTGACCTTGGAAGGGGGAGTTGGAGATCCAACCCTCTTCCCCCGCCTTCTCTCAGCTGGCTCAGAAGAAGAAAGGGGATGTTCCCGTAGGGGGGGAGGAGACGAGAGAGGCCAGGATAGACATTCTCCTGAGCCTCTCCCAGCTTCCTTTCCTCCCCCTCTGAAGTGCCCTTGCTAGATGGGCTAAAAAGCCCATCTAGCAAAATCTGCAGGGTGGGAGGACAGGGAAGCAAAGATCGCCTCCACTGCTTTGCCTGCCCTCTGTTCAAGTTCAGGGGCTTCCACTCACTGAGGATGCAATCGATAGGACTACGCCCTTAGCCACCAATAATTCATATCTTACACTGCAATTTTATACATGTCTATTCTGAAGTAAGTCCCACTGAATTTGAATTTGATAGGGATTGCTCCTAGGTAAATTGGTATAAGGCTGAGGCCTTAATGTTAGATCTGTAGGACAATGTCTAAAAACAACATGTATCCACTTTTTGAAGAGATCAAGAGTGAAAACAGTAGGACTGTAGGAAATTCTTATATCATTTTTATTTACACAAAGGATAAACTATACCTTTAACCCTTGCTAATTTTAACAGAATCTCATTCTTTTCTATTGCACAGTCAAATGTGCACATCTGGTTACCTTCTGACAAAATTTCACCTCGAAAGCTTTGTAAAATATTTATTGTCAAACATTTTACATACAGAAATCTTGCCAAGACAAAATGTATGCAGGGTTTGGTTAAAACTGACTACACACAAAACTGTGTGATTGCTGCAGGTCTGCCACCTATTTTTCCAACTCTTGAGGTATAGTCCTTTCCAGAAATCATGCTCAGCATTAATAATCAGATAAGGTAAGAATTCACCCTTTTTGGTGGCATGGCTCAAGGACTAATACAACCCAATTCGGACTGCTCTCTATTGGACTCCCCCCCCCCCCCGCCTCTCAGGCTTTTGACATCCAAGTTGGGAAGCACAAGAAAGCAGAAACTCACCAGGCTCCCAATTAAATAAGCAGGACTCAAAACTGTTTCATCTTTTAGATATTGACAAATACAGTCTCATTATCTCAGCCATTCTTACAACAACCAAGCAATGTAGGCCAGTATTAGAATCAACCCCATATTACAGGTGAAAGGCTGAAGCGAAGGGATAGTGATGGCCAGAAGTCAATCCACCCAATGAATTCATGGTCAAGATGACGTTTAAATGAGGGACATCTCATTTCCCAGCTAACTCTTTTAGCTGCTTCTATGCTAGTTTAATATAAACTGCAAATGTTAGTCAACCTAGTTCAGATTGGGACTGCACAGGCTGTTATGAGAAAATCATCATGCTACACTGCTGTAGTTGAACACAGTGGAACTTGCTTCCGAGTAAACATGCATCGGATTGCACGGCATGACTCCTGTTTTACTGAGAGGAATTAAGAGGCGGAGACAGTGGAGGCTGGTGGCTCTGATTTCGGTGGGGCTGTGCATAAATCTGGGTTTCAGTCAGAAGCAGCCAGAACTCTAAAGGAGCTAAGCAACGTCCTGACCTTATTTTGGGGATAGGGTTCAGCACCTTGGATATCTCCTTTAGAGTTCTGGTTGGTTCTGACTGAAACACAGGATGGATTCCCAGGCCCCCCCCCCCCCATTGGAGCCACCAGCCGCCACTGGGCTGAGAGTACCACCCCACTACATTTCAGGAGATCTGCGACCCTACATATATTTCGGTACAAGAGTGCAAAAGAATGCATAGCTCTTCAAAGGCCCTGAATTATTCTTGCTCTTCTTGTACATATAGGGGAATTCTCTCACGCCAGACAACTCTGCAAAGTGATCTTCCCAACATAACTGCATTTTGCGCAGTTGTTGTATGAAACGCTCTTTAAAGTGACATTTATCTTGCTTCTTTGTTGCCTAAGACAAGACCGGGGGGAGGGAGGGGGTATTAAAATGCACAGGCTCCCAAGAATCATCTTCCTCCCGCACGAAATGACCTTCTTTATATGGCGATGTCAGCCCAAACGTCTCCCCCTTCCCTCACTCTCAGCATGGTTAACAAAGAGTTCCGGCGAGGAACAAGAATGGCAACTCGGAGGTTCCGACTCGCTGACGTGGCAGAGGGTGCCCGTAGAAGCGGCTATGCTAATGAGCAGCGCTTGTTGCCAGGATGGGATGGAGGAGCATCAGCAAAGGCTTTGATTTAGTGATAGGCGGTGTAAGTAACCCTTTAAAAAAGTTTTAATGGAGGAAAGTAGTGCGCATTTAAAAGGTGGAATAAGACAAACGGGATACGTGGCTGGTGGGTCCAAATTAGGAAAGAGGAAAATGCATAAAATAAAACTTTTTATTGCATAAAACTTTAGGAAACTTGACCGTTCTTTTTTTGGGGGGGGGAACCCCTGGTTTTAATAATCCCTATTTAATAATCGGTTCTTCTAGACGGATTTGCATTTTGTTTCAGCTGCATCCGAAGGAATTAACGCTTGGCGAAATTATATAAAACTCCGCTGTACATTTTTCAAGTCAAGTTCGCTTGTGATCGATGGGTGGATTTGTTAAGCCCAGCCGTGGTCTAAAGGGGAGGCTGGTGGGGGGCGTATAAACAAACACCAATCCTTTAAAGGGTTAAATTAAGGTGAACAAAGATGAAAACCGCGAAATGCAATGTAAACGCCTATCGGGGGAAAAACATGCCGGGAGAGGAGATGGGACTTTCAGCCCTGGAGCGCACCCAGGCTGTGATGGTAGTGCCAAGCGCTACGCGTTGCTTTGTCAGAATTTCCAGTTTCATTCAAGGAAGAGGATCCTGTATTACTGCCTCCCCCAACCGGGCGCCCTCCGGATGTGTTGGGACTAGAACTCCCACCACCCCCAGTCAGCAGGGGTGGTTGGGGATGCTGGGACTTGTAGTCCAACGTATCTGGAGGGCGCCAGGTTGGGGGAGGCTGCTGCATTAGAAAGTGGATTGCTTGCGTGCTTAGTCTGAATGTCTTTTTCCGCACTTGTATAACCTACTAATTGGGTATTTGAACATCAAGCGCAAACTGAAATAGAGAAGCCCCCCCGCCCCGCCCCCCCCGCCTGACCCTGCGGCTCTTGGGTCCTGGAAGAGCTGAGCACAACTGCCCTGGCTTGAAAGGAAAGGCTTCTCTCTCTCAGCATCCTACAGTGTCCTTTGAGTATTAGGGAGAAATCCTTTGCATGTTTAGACAGAAAGAAATCCTACATCTCCCAGCATCCCCCAGCCAGCCATGTAGGACTTCTTTCTGTCTAAACATGCATAGGATTGAGCCCTTACTTGACTAGAGAGCTGGACAAGTCCAGGGGCGAAGGAGATGAGTTGGGGAGCCACTATTTCTCTGCCCCAGTGCTTCTCTCCCTTTTCTGGCATCTGCAGTTTGAGGATATTAATACTGGACAACCTTCCAGGGCAGTTGTAAAGATTGCTATGGTAAAGATACAACCTTGCCTGCACATTCTAGTTTTACCTTTAATTTTTTGGGACGGGCAGCGTGTGGCCCGTGGGGCAAATTTGTATAGCTCTTGCTCCAAACTACTCCGCTCTAATTATCAGAACAAACAACAAAAACAAACAAACCAAACGTTTTGGGCCCACAGGGATGTTTGAAGATGTGATGGGGGAGAAAAACATCTGTAATGCAACCCTGAGTGCTGGACAGTTTTCCCAAACCTGTATTGGGACTTTTGAATTCAAGTCTAAAGTGATGCTTGTTGTTGTTCAGTCGTTCAGTCATGTCCGACTCTTTGTGACCCCATGGACCATAGCACGCCAGGCCTCCCTGTCCTGCGCTCTCTCCTGGAGTGTGCTCAAGTTCATATTCATTGCATCGGTGATGCTATCTAGCCATCTCATCCTCTGCTGTCCCCTTCTCCTTTTGCCTTCAGTCTTTCCCAGCATCAGGGTCTTTTCCAGAGAGTTTTCTCTTCGCATTAGGTGGCCAAAATATTTCAGCTTCAGTATCTGTCCTTCCAATGAGCACTCAGGGTTGATTTCCTTTAGGATGGACTGATTGGACCTCCTTGCAGTCCAGGGGACTCGTAAGAGTCTTCTCCAGCACCACAGTTCGAAAGCATCAATTGTTCGGCGCTCAGCCTTCCTTATAGTCCAGCTCTCATAGCCATACATGACTACTGGGAAAACCATAGCTTTGATTAGACGGACCTTTGTCGGCAAGGTGATGTCTCTGCTTCTTACTATGCTGTCTAGGTTGGCCATAGCTTTCCCCTCAAGGAGCAAGCGTCTTTTAATGTCATGGCTACAGTCACTGTCTGCGGTGATCTTGGAGCCCAAGAAAATAAAATCTGTCACTGCTTCCATTTCTTCCCCTTCTATATGCCAGGAAGTGATGGGGCCAGATGCCATGATCTTCGTTTTTTTAATGTTGAGTTTCAAAGCAGCTTTTGCACTCTCCTCTTTCACCCTCAACAAGAGGCTCTTTAGATCCTCTTTGCTTTCTGCCATTAGGGTGGTATCGTCTGCATAGAGGAGGTTGTTGATAATTCTCCCAGCAATCTTAATTCCGACCTGTGATTCATCCAACCCGGCATTTCTCATGATGTACTCTGCATATAAGTTAAATAAGCAGGGTGACAATATGCAGCCTTGTCGTACTCCTTTCCCAATTTTGAACCACTTGGTTGTTCCATGTCTGGTTCTTACTGTTGCTTCTTGACCCTCGTACAGGTTTCTCAGGAGACAGGTAAGGTGGTCTGGTACTCCCATCACTTTCAGAATTTGCCAGAGTTTGTTGTGATCCACACAATCAAAGGCTTTAGCGCAGTCAATGAAGCAGAAATAGACGTTTTTCTGGAATTCTCTTGCTTTCTCCATGATGCAGCGAATGTTGGCGATTTGATCTCTAGTTCCTCTGCCTCTTCGAAACCCAGCTTGTACTTCCGGTAGTTCTCGGTTCGCATACTGCTGAAGTGTAGCTTGTAGGATTTTGAGCATCACCTTGCTGGCATGTGAAATGAGCACAATTGTGCGGTAGTTTGAACACTCTTTGGCGTTGCCCTTCTTTGGAATTGGAATGTAAACTGACCTTTTCCAGTCTTGCGGCCATTGTTGAGTGTTCCAAATTTGTTGGCATATTGAATGCAGCACTTTAACAGCATCATCTTTTAGGATTTTAAATAGCTCAGCTGGAAGACTGTCATCTCCGCTAGCTTTGTTGTTAGTAATGCTTCCTAAGGCCCACTTGACTTCACTCTCTAGGATGACCGGCTCAAGTTCAGCGACCGCACTATCATGGCTATCAGGGACATTCAGGTCTTTCCTGTATAGTTCTTCTGTGTATTCTTTCCACCTCTTCTTAATCTCATCTGCATCTGTTAAGTCCCTGCCTTCTTTGTCCTTTATCATGCCCGTCTTTGCACAAAACGTTCCCTTGAGATCTCCAATTTTCTTGAAGAGATCTCTAGTCTTTCCCATTCTGTTGTTTTCCTCGATTTCTTTGCATTGTTCATTTAAGAAGGCCTTCTTGTCTCTCCTTGCTATTCTCTGGAACTCTGCATTCAGTTGGATATATCTTCCCCTTTCTCCCTTGCTTTTCGCTTCCCTTCTTTCCTCAGCTACTTGTAAAGCCTCATCAGTCAGCCTCTTGGCTTTCTTGCATTTCTTTTTCTTTGGGATGGATTTAGTTGCTGCCTCCTGAACAATGTTACTGACCTCCGTCCATAGTTCCTCAGGCACTCTGTCTATCAGGTCTAATCCCTGAAATCTATTTGTCACCTCCACTGTATATTCATCAGGGATATGATTGAGGTCATACCTGAATGGTTTAGTGGTTTTCCCGACATTCTTCAATTTAAGCCGAAATTTTGCAACAAGAAGCTCATGATCTGAGCCACAGTCAGCTCCAGGTCTTGTTTTTACTGACTGTATAGAGCTTCTCCATCTTTGGCTGCAAAGGACATAATCAATCTGATTTCGATATTGACCATCTGGTGATGTCCATGTGATGTCCTTGTGCTGTTGGAAAAGAGTGTTTGCTATGATCAGCGTGTTCTCTTGGCAAAACTCTATTAGCCTTTGTCCTGCTTCATTTTGTACACCAAGGCCATGCTTGCCTGTTATTCTGGTGATTTCTTGACTTCCTACTTTAGCATTCCAATCCCCTATGATGAAGAGGACATCTTTTTTTGGTGTTAGTTCTAGAAGGTGTTGTAGGTCTTCATAGAACCGATCAACCTCAGCTTCTTTGGCATCAGTGGTTGGGGCATAGACTTGAATGACTGTGATGTTGAATGGTTTGCCTTGGATTCGTACTGAGATCATTCTATCGTTTTTAAGATTGTACCCCAGTACTGCTTTTCCCACCCTTTTGTTGACTATGAGTGCCACTCCATTTCTTCTAAGGGATTCTTGCCCACAGTAGTAGATATGATGGTCACCTGAATTAAATTCGCCCATGCCTGTCCATTTTAGTTCGCTGATTCCCAAGATGTCGATGTTCAATCTTGCCATCTCATGTTTGACCACCTCCAGCTGACCTTGATTCATTGATCTGACATTCCAGGTTCCTAAACAATATTGTTCTTTACAGCATCGGATTTTCTTTTCACCACCAGACACATCCACAGCTGAGTGTCCTTTCGGCTTTGGCCCAGCCGCTTCACTCTTTCTGGCGCTACTTGGAAATACCCTCTGCTCTTCCCCAGTAGTATATTGGACACCTTCCGACCTGAAGGGCTCATCTTCCGGCGTCATATCTTTTAGCCTTGTGATACGTTCCATGGGGTTTTCTTGGCAGGAATACTGGAGTGGGTTGCCATTTCCTTCTCCAGTGGACCACATTTTGTCAGAACTCTCTGCCATGACCTGTCCGTCTTGGGTGGCCCTGCACGGCATAGCTTATGGCTTCACTGAGTTACGCAAGCCCCTTCGCCACAACAAGGCAGTGATCCATGAAGGGGATGGATCAAAGTGATGCACATTGGGGCAAAAAATCCCAACTTCAAGTATAACCTGATGGGATCTTTGCTAGTCATCACCGACCAAGGAAGAGATCTTGCAGTTGTGGTGGACAGCTCGATGAAAATGTCAATGCAGTGTGCGGTCACTGTAAAAAAAAGGCAAACTCCATGTTAGGCATCATTAGAAAAGGGACTGAGAATAAAACTGACAATATCATACTGCCCTTATATAAATCTATGGTGTGACCACACTTGGAATACTGTGTACAGTTGTTGTTTATTTGTTCAGTCGCTTCCGACTAAAAAAAGGTATTGTAGAGCTGGAAAAAGGGCAGAAAAGGGCAACTAAAATGATCAAGGGGCTGGAGCATCTCCCCTGTGAGGGAAGGTTACAACAGCTGCGATTGTTTAGCTTGGAAAAAAGGAGGGTAAGGGGAGACATGATAGAGGTGTACAAAATTATGCATGGTGTGGAGAAAGTGGATAGGGAGGCATTTTTCTCCCTCTCTCAAAATACTAGAACCCAGAGTCATCCTATGAAGCTGATTGGTGGGAGATTCAGAACAGAGAACAGGAAGTACTTCTTCACACAGCACATAGTTAAACTATGGAACTCGCTACCACAGGATATAATGATGGCCACCAATTTGGATGGCTTTAAAAGGGGGTTAGACACATTTTTGGAGGAGAAGGCTATCAATGGCTACTAGTCCTGATGTCTATGTGCTACCTCCAGTATCAGAGGCAGTATGCCTATGTGCACCAGTTGCTGGGGAACATGGGCAGGAGGGCGCTTTTCCACTAGTTTCCTGCTTGTGGTTTCCTGTGGTTGGCCACCGTGTGAACAGAATGCTGGACTAGATGGACCCTTGGTCTGATCCAGCATCAGGGCTCTTCTTATGTTCTTATCCCAGACTGCCTGTGTTTTAACATTCTGGAAAGTCTTTGATTGTTCAGGGTTCCTTGCCACACCCCTATTAAGGATTCACTCCCCTGTTTACAAACAGCCGCAAGCAAGCAGGCAGGCGAGGTGCTCTTTGCCCCTGCTCAGTCAGTGTTCCGGCTTGGGCCAGGACTTTGGCACAGGAAAACGCCGGGAGCGATGACCCAGAGGAGGCTGAGAATCAGTCATGTGTCAACTGATGTGGCAGGTGGACTTTGACAGCTGCCTCTGGGGACGTGTAGAGCGGAGGCCAGGCTGAGACAGCTGAAGCTGGTGGTCTCATTTGTAAACAGGTGTGTGCATGCGCGCGTGTGTGCATGTGTGTGCGTGGACACACATGCTGATGGGAATATTGTTTGTCCTGGATTAATCCTGGAGTATCTGAGGGTGTAATTGAAACCCATTGTATTTGGTCTAAGATTGGGGTGAAATGGATTTAACATATGCACATTGTAAAGTTCTGTACTGGACAGGTTTGGAGGAGACAAATCTAATCAACAGCATTTGTCAGTACCAGATGTTAGGATATCTCACTGCTGGATTGTGAAAGATGGCAGAGGGTATGTGATTAAAAAAAAAATGGGCTAAGAAGGGCAGGAAGACCTCAGATGGTTTTACAACATGGCCTTTGGGTATTTTTGCAGGTGTGTTTTCAGAACAGTGATATAGTAGTAAAAAGATCAAGCTGTGAACCAGAAACTGCTGGACATATAGAGGGCTGTTATAAGCTATTGAGATAATGTATGTGACGTGCTCTGAGCAAGTAGGAAAACTGCTGTATTATTATTATTTACTAATGTTGAGATCAATCATGATGAAAGCTTTCTGTATCTCTGTACCAAAAAAAAAACCTCTGTGCCCAAAACGTTAACAACGTGAAGTGTGTGTGCATGCACACACACATTATGTTGATTTATGCACATTTTAATGCATTTATTCGAAATTTGAGTCTTTGAAGACTTTGGAATGTTGGAACAAAAAGTGAGGCGGTAGGAAGAGAGGTCTGTGGAAAGTGGACAGGAAAAATTGCTTGCAGGCCTGCTCTTCTGTTGGCAAAACGACCCCTGCCCCCACTGATGAGTGATGGTGACTGTGGCCAATGGGCAGCAGGTTCTGGTGGGCAGTGCCACTTCCAAGCTGCTAGAATGTGTTACGCCCACCTTCCTGGTAGGAGGCCCGAAGGAACCATTTGGACAATTTGAAGTTGACCCAAGAAAAGGGAAAGAAGCTCAGTGTTTTTGGAGCTTGGGTCTCCCCCCGCTCCGCTCTTGCTTTTGGGAGGATGCTGCTGTGTTGCGGCTAGTGCTGCCTGCCAATGTGCCAGCTTGCCCTTAGCCTGCTCAATTTGTATATGTGGACAGATATTACCAAACATCTAAGTTTCTAGTCCTCTGTCTTCCAAAGGCAACTGGAGCTACCTTGTCAGGAGTCTCTAAAGAAATGACAAGTAAACAGGCAAGACATAAGAGGGGTGTCCTCCCCTTTATACAGGAGCCCTTTGCAAGGCACTTCCTGCATGCTTGAAAGCACATCTCCACAGCCATAAGGGGTAGAAACCTTAGGATTTTGTGGATCTTATTTTGAAGTTGGCCTACTTTCATTGCAACACCTGCCTTGCGGCTACTCTTACGTTTGCAGGACGCTGAAGCAATTGTGCTACTAAGGAAAACAAAACGAAAACAGGCCCTCCAGCAAGCCCCAGATGGAACCTTGGGTTCCATCACGGCAGCCCCAGCCACGAGGGAGGTATACAGCCTGGGCGGAAGGCTGTGACAGGGGCCCATGGAGGGAAGTCTCCCGTGGCCCTCCACCTCCTCACTCCAGGCACAGCAATGAGCGGATGTACCACCAGGAACCCCGGGCAGGGCCTCAGCCTTGGCCAGAGGCTCGAGCAGAATACTACCATCCCACCTACCACCCCAGTCTCCAGGACTACAGGAGGCCAAGCTCCAGGGCAGGGTATTACGAAAGCGGCTACCCCAACTGGTCATACTCAAGGTAAGGTTGGTATGAAGACAGTAATACTCAGGAGGGCGGGGGAGTTGTTTAGGGAGAGCAGCAGGACACCTTCTTCAATATACCTTCTCAGCTGTTCTCTCTCTCACCCAGAGGGCCCCAAGCATTTGTTTATCACGTTTCACATTTGTATCCCTCCAAGGAGCTCAAGACCGCTTGGCTTGGGTGACTCCATATTGTCCTCACCAGAATGCTATGAGGAAGATTAGGTTGAGAGATAGCGACAGGCCCCAATATCTTTTCTGCTATTGTGAGGAAAGCAGCTTGGGGGGGGATTTTTAATGGGAAAATGGCCCACAGAGAAAAGATCCAACACTCCCTTTCCTGCTCCGTTACTCCAATCAAATTTGGAGTTCCCTAGGCTGCATTAAAGTAAAAACAAGCAATTTCAGGAGACGCACATTGGCCTGATTCAGCCATAATGGGAAAATATTCCTGCCATATGATTGAGCTTTGGGTTCTTCCCCCTACTCTCTTCTCCTCTTTCGAGTCTGTGAGGAGGAAGGAGTGTTCACTTCCAATTTTAAACAAACCACAGTTCTCCTGATGCTTAGGGAACTATAGTTTGCTGAAACTATAGTTTCAGGTAAAGCCAAGATCTGAATCCCAGTTTGATCCTGATTTCCCACTATGGTTAGTGGTTATCACTAACCGTAGGTTAAACAGTTCACTGAGTTTGGATCTCATGGGAAACTGTGGTCAGTTTAAAAACGGAAATGAATGCTTCCAGGCATCTTGTGGACATGAAAGAAGAGGAGCGGAGAGCACGCAAACCTGAGGCTTGCTACAGCTCATTCACGTAGTAGAAACTGCAGTTTCCAGCTGCATCTGTGTCTCCCATATCAACTTTAGTGTTACCGTGACACAGCTTCTTCACTCTGTACCTCGTTTCTGCCCTTCTTTCTCATCCAGTTTGTCCCCCATTCTCACACTAGTGTTGTCACAATTTATCCTGGTTAATTATGGAGTGTCCAGCCCAGCCATTCACGGCATTAGTGAGACAAAACACGTAGGATTTCAAGGGGCATTTGTTATTATAACCACAGTATAGTCATAGCTTTCTATTCATATTTTAAATTATTAAATAGAGAGCTGCAAGAAAAGGTCATTTTAATGACCAAAGGCTCATTAGAACCCATTATTACCCTACATAGCAGTATCTGGAACTATATCTGACACACCTATTTCTTGCTTCTTTATTGTCACAAAACAAGAGTAATTTAGAGAGCTGCCCCAAACAGATATGTCCACCTTCCCTTCTGCTCACTCCTTTTTGGGTTATACTTCAGGCAAGGTTATGAAGATCTGTATCAGAGCTCTGCGGAAGATTATGCATATGGAAGCTACCAGAGATACCCGCAAGTGCAGCAGAGTGAAAGAGGTATTGCATTTTCCATAGGGAAACACCCCCCACCCCCATCAAGATGTTTTTTGTGATTGGCTTGAAGAGTTATCGTGGACCTTGAGTATTTGGTGTGCACTTGAATATGCCTTTCTTTCTGGAGAACCACCCCGAAGTCATTCTTGTTCCTGTTCCTACTTATTCTTCTTAGCTTTATGTAGTAAGGGGACCAAGAATGCTGTGTGGTTTGGTTTACCATTGTCTTGGTTGTTATGTTGAATGGCCCTCCTCAGAAGGAGAGAGCTGGTTCAGGCCTGTGAAACTGCAACATTTACATATTTGTTAACTTTTTGAAATAAAATTCAAGATTTGCGACAACAACAAAAGGCTGTCTCAAATCTGTAATTTTCCTGTCAGGCAGTGTGTCACCAGATTGTTGTTGTTTATTCATTCAGTCGCTTCCAACTCTTCCTGACTTCATGGACCAGCCCACGCCAGAGCTTCCTGTCGGCCGTCGCCACCCCCAGCTCCCCCAAGGTCGAGTCCGTCACCTCCAGAATATCATCCATCCATCTTGCCCTTGGTCGGCCCCTCTTCCTTTTGCCTTCCACTTTCCCTAGCATCAGCATGTTCTCCAGGGTATCCTGTCTTCTCATTATGTGGCCAAAATACTTCAGTTTTGCCTTTAATATCATTCCCTCAAGTGTGCAGTCTGGCTTTACTTCCTGGAGTATGGACTGGTTTGATCTTCTTGCAGTCCAAGGCACTCTCAGAATTTTCCTCCAGCACCACAGTTCAAAAGCATCTATCTTCCTTCGCTCAGCCTTCCTTATGGTCCAGCTCTCGCAGCCATAGGTTACTACGGGGAATACCATTGCTTTCACTATGCGGACCTTTGTTATCAGTGTGATGTCTCTGCTCTAAACTATTTTATCAAGATTTGTCATTGCTATCCTCCCAAGAAGTAAACGACTTCTGATTTCCTGCTGCAGTCAGCGTCTGCAGTAATCTTTGTGCCTAGAAATACAAAGTCTATCACTGCCTCCACGTTTTTTCCCTCTATTTGCCAGTTATCAATCAAGCTGGTTGCCATAATCTTGGTTTTTTTGAGGTTTAACTGCAACCCAGCTTTTGCACTTTCTTCTTTCACTCATCATAAGATTCCTCAGCTCCTCCTTGCTTTCAGCCATCAAAGTGGTATCATCTGCATACCTGAGATTGTTAATATTTCTTCCAGCGATTTTAACTCCAGCCTTGGCTTCATCAAGCCCAGCATGTCGTATGATGTGTTCTGCGTACAGGTTGAATAGGTAGGGTGAGAGTTTCGTGGTCTGTTCTTACTGTTGCTACTTGGTCATTATACAGATTCCTCAGGAGGCAGACAAGATGACTTGGTATCCCCATACCACCAAGAACTTGCCACAATTTGTTATGATCCACACAGTCAAAGGCTTTAGAACAGTCAATAAAACAGAAGTAAATGTTTTTCTGAAACTCCCTGGCTTTCTCCATTATCCAGCGGATATTGACAATTTGGTCTCTAGTTCCTCTGCCTTTCCTAACCCAGCTTGTACATCTGGCAATTCTTGTTCCATGAATTGCTGGAGTCTACCTTGCAAGATCTTGAGCATTACCTTACTGGCATGTGAAATAAGTGCCACTGTTTGATAGTTGGAACATTCTTTGGTGCTTCCCTTTTTTGGAATGGGGATATAAGTTGATTTTTTCCAATCTGTTGGCCATTCTTGTGTTTTCCAAATTTGCTGGCATATGGCATGCATCACCTTGACAGCATCATCTTGCAAGATTTTAAACAGTTCAGCTGGGATACCGTCGTCTTCTGCTGCCTTGTTATTAGCAATGCTTCTTAAGGCCCATTCAACCTCACTCTTCAGGATATCTGGCTGTAACTCACTGACCACATCATCAAATCTATCCCCGATATTATTATCCTTCCTGTACAGATCTTCCGTATATTCTTGCCACCTTTTCTTGATCTCTTCTGCTTCTGTTAGGTCCTTGCCATCTTTGTTTTTGATCATACCCATTTTTGCCTGGAATTTACCTCCGATGTTTCTAATTTTCTGGAAGAGGTCTCTTGTCCTTCCTATTCTATTATCTTCTTCTGCTTCCGCACATTGCTTGTTTAAAAATAATTCCTTATCTCTTCTGGCTAACCTCTGGAATTTTGCATTTAATTGGGCATATCTCCCCCTTTCATTGTTGCCTTTTGCTTTCCTTCTTTCTTGGGCAACTTCTAGTGTCTCAGCAGACAGCCATCTTGCCTTCTTGGTTTTCTTTTTCTTTGGGATGTTTTTTGTTGCCGGCTCCTGAACAATGTTGCGAACTTCTGTCCACAGTTCTTCCGGGACCCTATCTACTAAATCTAGTCCCTTAAATCTATTCTTCACCTCCACTGCATATTCATTAGGAATATTAGTGAGCTCATATCTAACTGCTCTGTGGGTCTTCCCTATTCTCTTTAGTCTGATTCTAAATTGTGCAATAAGAAGTTTCTGATCTGAACTACAATCAGCTCCAGGTCTTGTTTTTACTGACTGCATAGATGTCTGCCACCTTTGGCTACAAAGGATGTAGTCAATCTGATTTCGGTGTTGACCATCTGGTGAAGTCCATGTATAAAGTCATCTTTTAGGTTGTTGGAAGAGAGTGTTTGTTATGCACAGTGAGTTGTCTTGGCAAAATTCTATCAGCCTATGTCCTGCTTCATTTTGTTCTCCCAGATCATGCTTGCCTTTAATTCCAGGTGTCATCTGACTACTCACCTTACCATTTCAGTCTCCTGTAATGAAAATAACATCTCTTTTTGGCATATTATCCAGTAGGTGCTGCAGATGCTCATAGAACTGCTTCTTCAGCATCTGTGGTTGGGGCGTATATTTGGATCACTGTGATGTTAAATGGCTTACCCTGAATTCGAATTGAGATCATTCTCTCATTTTTTGGATTGTATCCAAGCACTGCTTCAGCCACTTTATTATTAATTATGAAGGCGACTCCATTTCTTCTGTGGTCCTCTTGTCCACAGTAGTAGATCTGGTGGCCATCCGATGGGAAGTGGCCCTTTCCAGTACATTTCAGTCCACTGACAACCAAAATGTCTATATTTAATCTTGACATCTCCCCAATAACCACATCCAATTTGCCCTGGCTCATAGATCTTACATTCCAGGTTCCTATGGTGTGTTGATCTTTAGAACATCGGATTCGTCGTTCACCACCAGCACTGTCGGCCACTAGCCGTGCTTTCGGCTTTGAGCTAGCTGCGTCATCACATCTGGGGCTAGTTGAACTTATCCTCTGTTCCTCCCCAGTAGCATTTTGACCATCTTCCAACCTGGGAGTCCCATCTTCCGATGGTATACCGACATATCTCTGGTTGTACCGATCCATTTAGTTTTCACGGCAAGAATACTGGGGTGGGTTGCTCTTACCTTCCCCAGGGATTGTATTTAGTCTGACCTCTCTGCCATGACCTTCCCGTCTTGGGTGTCCCTTCACGGTTTACCTCATGGCGTCATTGAAGTGCTCAAGCTCCAGCACCACGACAAGGTAATGATCTCTTTTGCTGGAGGTCACCAGATTACTGATGTGGTATCCTTGTCTTAGAGCCTCAGAATTCTTAGTTTTTTGTTGAGAGCTGGTATATGGAGTCAGAAATGCTGCCTCACTTAGGTGGCCTCATCTGCAGGCTGTAAAAGTCTCAGATTTCTTTCTCTCCTTTTTTTTTTTTTTACATCTCCTCCACATTCTTTTGGGGTGGCAGGGGGCGGGGTGGGGAGGGCGGGGGGAGAAAGGAACAGAACTTTTGGCTCAGCCCTATTCAGAACTCTTGTATGAAGTTCCAACCTTTATTTCCTTCTGCACCTCTTCCTTTCTCTCATAGCAGCCTCATAAGCCACTTTATCTCAAGAAAGTGTCTAGGAGCAACCTGGCTTCCCACATCAGGCACCTACAGCACCAGGCAGTTCCCCTCACACCTAACCTAGTTTAAAGAGAATTGTGGACCAAACTATGTGTTACGTTAAATGTGTAATCACGTTTAATGCACCTTTAAAAATAAATAGCTGCCACAGGGGGCTTGATCAAGATTGGGGCCATGTTGCACAGAGAGGAGTTTCTTTTCACCCTTTCTGCAGTTCTGACAGAAATCACTCCCTAAGGTTGATACTATTGGCTGAGGGTGGGAAGCTGCTACAATACCAGTTTCCTCCCATGGCAAATTGCTGTTTTGGTGAGGGAGGGGGATTTTCTTCATGACCAGTGTGTGTGAGTGTGTGGGGGAAAGGGTTAAACTCCTTCCATGGTCCCAGTCTTGATCAGGAACCTCTCCTCCCCTGGCTGCTATTTTAAAAAAATAATGGAGATGTTCAGTGCTATCACACATTTCACACAACATGTTGTTTGATTATTTATTTATTTAAAACATTTGTATCCGGCCCTATATCATTAAGATCTCAGGGTAGCGTACAGATAAAATCAATTTAAGCAGTATAAAACAATAAATTATGTAAACAGCTAAAAGCATATTAAACAGGCTAATACCAATTAGAAAATCTAAAACAGTAAGGGCACAAACCTATGGCTGCTGGTCAGTGGCTAGACGGCCATAGGATAGGTTGGTTCCATGCTGTGAGGTTCGTTCCCCGAGAACTGACCTTCCCCGCTCTTGTGCTGCCTCACAGACAGCTTGGAACGTTCCCACGCTCCACGCCCTGAAGAGGAGCGCTGAGCAGTGAAAACGGGGTGGGCCGGGCAGGGAGGGCAGATGTGCTGTTCCGCCGTTTCCTATGCATTGTCCGGCATCTGTCCCCCCCCCGCTCCGACTTCCTGAATGCAGGGTGGCTGAAGCGCAGAGGGGACAATCCCCTCCGTGCTGTTCCTGTCCTGCCTTGGATAGGTGGTCGCCTCTGAGTTTGGAGGCAGCCGCCTATCCTGATAAGATTGTGCCTTAAAACAGTTAAAACAGTGTGCAACTGTAGGGAATTTAATTAACCCTCAAAGGCTTTGTTGAAAAGCCATGTTTTAACTTGGCACCGAAATGAACCCAACGTCTGCACCAATTGGGCTTCCAAGGGGAGGGTGTTCCACAACCGGGGTGCCACTCCAGAGAAGGCCCCCTATGATTTCCCCTTAAACTACTATTCCATGATTCTACTCCCTACTCCCCACCACTTGCTCTCTTGAAACCCCCACCCCCCAAATCAGTGGAGGCTGGTGGCTCTGGAGCCACCAGCCTCCACTGCCCCAAGTCCAGCACTTACTCTTCCATGCCATGCTCCCAGTGGCACTGCCAGAGGAGGGAAGGAGCCCTGAGAAGGAAGGAGTTCCCTCCCTCCACACTTAGCTGCGAAAGGGCGTGGGGCAGGGGATAAGGGAACCCATGACCAGAACTCTCCTTTGCACTTGACAGCAGGAGTGGAACCCACCGACCTCTCGCCAGTCATCTCCAGCACATTCTGCCAATCGCACCTTTGCCTGAAACTTGCTGACCTCACTAAGCTACCGAACTGCACTTAAACTGTGGTATATCTGAATATGAGAGTGCTGAAGTCCTTGTACCTCACACAGGGCACACACACTGGCCCTTGATTTTTAATGCACTTATTTATCTGTTACACTCTTAGACCACTCAGTAACCAAAGTTCTCTGGGTGGTGCACAAGTAAATACTGTAAATTAAAAATGCACACGTAGTATCACCATAAAACAATAATAATTAGCACATCATAAAATAACACAAAGTAAAATCAGCAACAGGGGCTAAAAGCAGTGTAGAACATAATAAACAAAGAAATACCAGCAGCAAAACAATGAAACTGTGCAGAGGTCTAAAAGTGCTACAATCGTTCTTAAAATACATACATGTGGGAGAATTCTCCTACTCAGGGCAACAGTGCTGACAAACCTCAGCTGGCCTTGCCTTGCAACCCTTACGACTCCCTGAGACTCCTCCGTTCCTTGGTTTTAAGGAAAGCCAACCCCGGCCAGCCTGTTTTTCTCAATAATCTGCCTCCATCTGGCTTGCTGGCCCTTATTACATATTTTCCCCAAAGCAGGCCCTCTGAAGCACTGTTTCTGTGCCTTAACAGTTGCCTGATATGAAGGAATTTACCAGGCAAAACGGTTCCCCCCAACTTATCTCCACAGCAGGAAAATCTTCACCTACTATATGCCTGCAGATTACTGCTAAAGTAATAGGAGCAGGATGAGTAAAAATAAATAAATGAATAAAAATAAAAATAAAATAAATGAATAAAACAAACAAATAATATAACATAAAATATAATAAAATTAATGAATAAAAATAAATAAGTATATGCCTGCAGATCGGGCTGCTGCTATAGTAATAGGAGCAGGATGAGTAAAAATGAATGAATGAATGAATGAATGATGGTTTATAGCCTCTTTTACTCAAATATACCTTGTTTCTGAGCATAATCCCATGGAGAACAAAATACAGTTAAATCTGACTGGTGTCTCTGGTGAAGTACTAACATTTTTAAAATGTTATTGATGCCTGGAAATAGAGCTGCTCCTTTCTATTTTCTCTGAGTATGCAGATCCAAGACAGAGGGATACCTGGGGCAAATGTGCAAATTCCTGGGACCAGAGTTACTACAGAGGTGATCATCCTGAGGACAGCAGCGGCTTTGTGGGGCAGAACGATGTGACACCGATTCGGTAAGAAAAGCTTGACGGGAATCCCAAGAGCTGACCCAACCAACAGGGAAACATCTAAGATCTTCTTAATCCGGTGTCTGTGGTGTTCAGTGGGTTTTGGCTCATGACTTACCCCAGCCTTCCCCAACCTGGTGCCCTCCAGATGGTTTAGGCTACAGCTCCCAGCATTCCTGACCATTGGCCATGTTGACTGGGGCTGATTGGAATTGAAGTCCAAAACATCTGGAGGGCACCAGGATGGGAAATACTGACCCACCAATTGCCCCATGGCCTCACTGCTCTTTCAGCGTGCCCCCAGGAAACACATTTCCCCACTGCAGGTCTTTGGGGCTTTTCTGAAGTGAGTACAGTTCCAGGATGCCCTCAGCTGTCCACCTTTCAGGCTTCAATGTAGGCCCTGGAGATCCACCCAGGTTGCCCTGTTGTTTTTAGAAAACCTGAATCCCTCTTTTGGAAAGTTTTAATAAAGACAAGTTACCACTTATTGTTGGAAGGCTGTCTTGAATATATCTGCTTTCATACACTGTTACTGTAATACCCCAGAACTGACACAGCCTCAAAACAAATGTGCCCCTAACACTCAGCCCCACTATTTAAAATCTGCCCTCATCAATTAAGCAACTATATCATGCATGGTTACTCAGAAGTAAATGCCCTGGAGTGACACTGTGTTGGGCACTCTGGGGTATTGTTGGAAATGAAAATGGCAGCTCTCAACCACACTTGGCGTACTGCTGCCAAGGCCAGGTAAGCCTGAGAAGCCCTATCAAGGTACATGGGGGGTGGGTGGGAAGGGGGAACCTGAGGGTACTCTGCCCAGGGGCCCCTCAAACCTAGAGCTGGCCCTGTTCAGTGGGGAGAGAGATCTTGGGGAGGTTTGTTAGTCTTGTCCAATTTACTGTGAATATTTTAGGAGGCAACGGATCCTAGGGACAGAATCCTGAGATGTTGCATTCCAGCAGGGAAAGTAATACATGAGTGAGCATGAATTCATCTTTTCACACTTCTTCTGGTGTACATCCCCCCTGTGAGGAGACACATGAGCTCTCCATGACGGTGTGCCCAACAGACTTTAAACAAAATCTTGTTTTTTGGATACCTTTCTTCCCCAGATCTAAGACACGTGAGTCCTATGAAGACAATTACAGTTCAAATAAAGATGGTTCCTATGATGCCAATTACAACTCCCCTTTGCAACAAGGATGGATTCAGGATGAATTCCAAGGGAACTTTCTGAAGGATGCCAGCGTTCCAGCACGTCAGGTACCAACTTTGGAACTTGATCAGAGTATCCTTTCTTTTACCCTCATCCCAGCTGGTTCTACAGCACCCCTTAATAGACAGGACAGCCATGGGAAAAATGTCCACCATGAGGGAAAGGGCAGGCCCTGGGAATATCCATTTTTGTTCAACTCTAAAGTTCCCTGTGAAAGAAGTTGTGATTCATTTTGGTCTGCTTTTATTGAGTCCAGCACCGTCTCCCCAGTATTCCTCCTGTGCCTGCCTTCTTTTCTCCATGTAGCTTCCACTGCCCGAGGAACCAAGCCTGCTCCAACAGTATAAAGACTCAGGTCTCAGCTCCAGTAGCTATGAGCTTAGCCAATACATGTACAATTCCTCCAACCACTATGAAGTGGCTCCCTCCACGGACTGGAGCCCCATTCAAGCCGGTGAGCCATTCAACTCCATTCATTCTTCCCATCTGCCTTTGGATTTACAGGAATTGGGGACATGATTCACAGGCCAGCTTTGGGGATATTTGTGTTTGTAACCTGTTTTCCAGACCAGGATCATCCCCTGGCTTGGGCCACTGGGAAGTCACCAAAGATCTCTGTGCTTGTCATTTAGCAGAAGATGTCCTAGCTATTTCTCCTCACCCTGTGGCACCCCAGAAGTTTTCCCTCCCCCATGTACCTGTTTGCTTTGGAGCTGGAGGGCAGCTGGTCCGAGGATGTCCTAACTACCCAGCAGAGGGGCAGCCTGCCCTTGTCGAAATACACAGTCTGGAGGTAAACATTAACCTTCCCCTTGGAACTGAGCTGAATTGATGCATATCTGCCCACAAGGAACCAGAACGGTGACATTGCTTGACTGTTGTCTCCTATTCCTTAGCTTCACTCTTTCATTCCTCCTCTTACCTCTCTCTGTGTTTGCTTTTGCTCCCAGTCAGCCAAGGCCCCTTGTTTTACCAGTTCCCTTACCTGTGCATTGGGAATCCCTTGTTTCTGCTGGCATCTTCCATCCCTGGCTTGTCCTCTGATGGCAAGTTGGCTTTGTAGCATCCTCTAGACACCCTCTGGCTTCTGGCTGTTTGGCAGAAACACCCAGCGTGTTTTTCAGCATTCACCACAATCACAAGCGCTAGGAAATTACGCTTAAAAAGAAGAAAGCTGAAATTCTGCAGGCAGATATCTGTATTGCAGAACATATTCTGTGACCCTGTCACAGCGTATGAGTGTAACGTGTATTGTTGATAAGAATTCATTGCATTTCATAGGAGTGCTATTCCCAGTTATCTGTGTACGCTAACTGTAAGTGATTCATAATAGATGTGATTAGTTCTGCCTGTGCTGTGAGATAACTGTGAGTAATGGAAAGCATTCTTGGAAATGGAGCAAAGTTGCCGCAAGTGGGTTGGTCAAGTATTAGAAGCAGAAAGCTGCTTAGCTCAGGAGAGATTCATTCATTCATTCATTCATTTACTTCTATACCGCCCAAAGCCGAAGCTCTCTGGGTGGTTCATTAAGGTGTTACTGGTGTCAGTGGCAAACCTGGCTACATTGGGAGAAATAGGAGTAATGGTGTTTCCAGGACCAAAACCTAGGAGGAAGTCATCAGCATAAGGGTTATAAAAAGCAAAAGTTTGATCTGATGGCCCAGAGAGATCCTGGGAGAACAGAAGCGTATCAAACATGGTTGCCTAAGCTCTGCAAACCATGCTTGCCCAATAGGTAACTATAAGATCTTAATGATGACTGCTTTGTTGGTTCAGAGGAATAGAACTTTAATTTTATTTAAAACTATGGCAGCCACAATTTCTGTTATGCTTCTACTCATCCTAATTGCACAACATCTAGTAATGTGTTTTGCTTGTTTTATCATTACAAAGTTTTGTTATTCTCTGATGCTGTTTGAGCAATAAATATATATTTCGTGATACCATTTTGTGTTCTTTGGCTTGAGGAGTGTTTCAGGGACCACAATCCATACAAATAAATTCTTGAAGCCCCAAACACTCAGCCCAAAACACATACATCTGTTGCTGAGCAAGGTCTGTCCGTATAGCTGCAGTGTTCTCTTCTGTTCAAGTGAATCACAGACACAGTTCAAAGAAGAGAAGCGAGCTAGTCAGATGGAGCAGGAGTGGGTCTCCTCTCTCAAGCCCTTTGGTCATTGATTCCTATGAAATACGTAGCTATTGTAGTGGTTAAGGGAATGAGCTGTGAGCCAGGAAGACAGTGGTTTGAGTCTTGCTGCAGGCAAACCATTATCTTTCAGATCTACTATGTGGGCATCATGATACTGCTAGTCTACCTTGCAGGGCTGATGTGAAGTGCTTTGAGCAATTAGAAAAAGCACCAGTGTTGTGCATGGATTCACCAGTGCAGTTCAGCCTAATAATATGATTCAGTGAAAAAGATCTTTCCACATGAAGGTACCAGGACTATCCGTCTACCACCTCCTCTCCTTCCTGGTCAACTTATATAATCCAGAACACAGCGTGCCACAGGAAAAGAGCATGAGCAATGCAGAAAGGTGTCCGAAGAGTTCACAGCGCCAGATGACGAAAAACAGGCACATCGTAGCACGTTTCCCACAGTCAGCTTGGCTTTACAATGAGTACAGGCAGTTATTATGAGGATCCCACTCTCTGAGTCTGTCCTGTTTTCCAGGTTATCCTACATGACACTGCTGAGCAGGAGGCAATGAGAGTCTTCCCAGGACCTCTGATCAGGTACATGACCTCTGGATGAGCTTAGCTTAAGATTTCACCCTTCAGCACAGCTCCAATGCAGCCCAGTTAGGAAGCAAGCTGAGGCATCTTCTTCAGGCAGCAGATTTTGGATGCTGTTGAGGGTAGCAAAATGGGAGTCGGATGGATTGGACCATGAGGCAAGATCTACCCAGACTGAAACGAACGGGAGCTGCGCAAGGGCTGTGCAAGGGTGTGGTAGTGCTCCTGTGCAGCTCTTGTTCATTTGGATGAGATTTGCACAGAAAAACCTTCTCAATGAGTTGTGCCCCATGCTATGAAATACTGGACAATGCTCCAAATGTGTTGGGTAAGAACAGAAGGGGAGAAGGGGGTGGGGAAACAAAGCCTTTGCTATTTCTTTGCTTTGCTTTCTCGTGGAGAAGGCTCCTGTAAAGTGCTGTGGTTATTTGTTGCGCCTGCTGCAGCACTAGGAAAAGGCCAGAAGGTTTCTTTGGCATGCCAGATCCTAGATAGAGGGCTGGTTTGTCAAGACTTCGACTTATGGCAATTTACAGATGAGCCTTTCTAAGGCTGCTTCCAGACAAGGCTGCTATCTTGCATTGCCCTGCTTCATTCGCAGAATTTTATGGGGGGCCAGATGTCATCATCTTCCGCTCATGGCCCTCCCATGTTTTCTTATTGCTTCCCTCGCCATTTTTCCTACTGTGGAAAACCTGTTAAGGAAAGAAGACTGAATTGCTGCACAGTGCCTTCTGACTGCTGGTGCTAGGGGCCCTCCATGTGGAAGCACCCTAAAGCTGGATGCTGGCTAATAGTCCAGGAGGGTTGGCTGATGTTTCATCAGAGGGGGATAATGACACAAAATGGTCTCCTAATAGCTGGGAATCTAATCTCCAGCTTTTGGAATGAAATACCATCAGAGAAGGTGACAATTGTCCCTCTGGCTTGCCGAGGGAGAGAAATCAGTAAAGACAGTTTGGCATTTGGGTTTGAACATAAGAACTTAAGAAGAACCCTGCTGGATCAGAGCAAGGGTCCATCTAGTCCAGCATTCTGTTCATACAGTGGCCGACCGGGAACCCACAAGCAGGGCATGAGCGCAACAGCACCCTCCCACCCATGTTCCCCAGCAACTGGTGTACATAGGCTCACTGCCTCTTGTATTTGGATAGAATGAGAGAGGGGGTGAGTGGGTGGAGGGCAAAGAGAAAGAGAGAGAGAGGGGAGAACTTCTTAACTGGGGCAAGCGGAAAACAGGCATGTAGCCTGGGGTGGGGTACACAAGCTGCCTTGGGAATCTGAGGCAGGATGGGCTGTCTGCTTACTGGAGGCCGTTTGCCTTTACTGCGCTCTTCTTGTGTACTTGTCAATGAATCACATATTACAAAGACACCTTCGGTCTTGACTGCTCTCTTGTCCGTGAAAAACTAACCCCTGTAAGTCTTGTCCCGGGAGTCGCTCACCCCTCGAGGACGTCGCGAGTGCACACCATGATTCCTCTGGTGATGGTCGACTTTTCTGTCTTTTCAGGGAGGATCTGCACAAAGTGGATGTGATGACATTTTGTCAACGCAGAGCAGCCACGGGCTGTGACCCGGCATCCAGCCGAGGCAGAGATTCTGCCTTGCTGTGGAAACTCCTCCTCCTCCTTTGCCGGCAGAACGGGGTGTGTTTCTCCTGCATGGCCTGACTTTGTAGAGAGCAGGTTGAGAGCTTGGGTTCCCTGGGGGTGTAAAATCTTCCCCTACTTAGACCTCACTGTTATCCCTTTCCAGTCTTCAGTGGAGCTGCTGCCTACTATGTCTACTGCATGTGCCCAGTGCCCTGGGAAAGAAATGCACTTCCATTCATGCAGCTCCCATTCATTTTGGTGGGATTTGTGCAGGAAAATGTCCCAGCGAGGTGGGGCGGGGAGGTGCATGAGGAAATCGCAGTGATCCCGTTGCACGCCTCCTCCCATTTCCCAGCTGATTGGCACTGGAAACATCTGAGGGGTGTGTCAGCCTTTCTAAAACACCAGCTGATTGAATCAGGGGAGACCCTTTCAGGAAGGAATTCCATAAATGGGGAGCCACCACGCCCAAAGCCCCTTTTCTAGTACAGGGCAGTTTTGCCTCATTCTTCAGTCTCAGCTTGGGGCACGGTGGTGGTGATGATGGTGGAACACCTTAAGATATAAGAATATCATAGGAAGAGCCCTGCTGGATCAGACCAAGGGTCCATCCTGTCCAGCATTCTGTTCATCCAAGACCTGGCCCTTTAAATGAATTTTAATGTATCCATGCTTAAAAAAAAAAAAGTTGTTCTATCTGCTGAAGGGCAGTATGGAAAGCTTTCAGATAAAGGGCAGAGCAGTCCTACGTGGGCTGGGTGGGAGGAGAGAAACAAAGGATCTGCCACTTCCAAAGTGGGAAACTTCCACCCTTCCAGGGTGGGCTTTCCCTGCAAACATTCCCAGCAGATCTTGGGAATGTATTTTGAATCTCCCCTCCCCGTTGAAACCAACTGAGGAGGATGAATTACGCCAGCCCCAGGCTGGCATAGTCACTGGGCCGTTTCCTGGGGTCTCTTGCGGGAGAGAGGGGGTGTTGGATCCAAGGTTGTCCCTGATCTGCCCAGACATGACCCTATTTGGCTCCTCCCACCAGTGGAAAGACTGTTGTTACTGGTTCTCCTACACTTGCAGACTTTCTAGGGTGTCTCTACATTAAGTAAAAAACCCCAAACCCACATCTTTTGGGGGGCTTTCTGCTTTCGCTTTCTTTGTGGGATTAGGATGGGCTTCTTTACATAGCAGATACATGGTTTGCATAGAGGAAGCACCTCCCTCTCTCCCTGGCATGTGTGAAAAGGAGCAAGCGGGGGGGGGGAGTCTTGCTTTCCTCACTTAACTTGTGCTGCACTGTTTCCTTGCAGCCCTAGGCACACTGACTTGGGAGTAAGCCCCACTGAAGTCAGTGGGACTTCTGAGTAGACATAAGATCATGCTGCAAGTCTGCAACCCTCAGCAAACTTACTTGGGAGTAAGCCCCACTGAACTTAATGGGGTGCTCTGAATTAACAGAGGGAGGAATTTTACTCTCTTCTCCCTCCGATTGGTGATCAAGAGACATGTGGTTTGAACTGAGGAAAGTCCTTCCTCGGCAAGTTCATGGTGCTAAGCCGGCATTATACACTGCCGATATGGCGCCATTAACTTTTATTACTAGTTTATCTCCTACCTTTTTGAAAGTACAACAAAGGGGAAAATGTGCACGAGGAGTCCTGGAAGGTGACGATGTCATGTAATGGACCTGCAAAATTCTGTGAGTGACCAGTCATGAACATGCAATAAATCACTCATGTAGAGAAACTCATAGAGCTGCAAAATCCGTGACATAACCTGAAATATAGATTTCTGTGTGTGTGTGTGTGTGTGTGGCGGGGGGGATCAGTTTTTGAAAATGCCCACACACTCTGACTCCAAGAATTGGCTGTGCTATTTCCTCACTCCCCTTTGCAGTCCATGGTGGGGTCAGATACCGCTGAGCTGCTGATGCAAGAGCGGAAGCACCGGGAAAGGTACAAGAGACAAGAGCCAAGGGCCAACCTGATCAACCTGACGGATGAGGAGTGGCTGGTGGAGGGCTGCGGAACAACCGACCTTCTCACAGGGGAGATTGTGCCAAGCGCCGGCACACCAGAGCAAAGGGTGGAGAAGTTCACTAGGCTCCTCTCCTATGGCAGAAAGAAAGTAAGCCGGAGGCCTTCTGTGGTGCTTTCTGCTTGGTTTATGTGCAAAAGAAGTCTGGATCACGTATACAATCCCATCACTGCAGCATCAAATGATCACATGTGTGCGCGAGTGCGTGCGTGCATGTGTGTGTGTGAACCACCACAAATTAATATAGAATGATCAGATCACCTGAAGTCAATTCAGACATGATGCATTGTAGTGGAGCCTACCTTAGAGGGTCGCTTGTAAGGATTAGTGAAAAGCAAAGTACTGCATAATTGCTAAGTAAAATGATTATACTAGCTATAGGACTGTCACGTTTGAGAAGCAGAGTGTGTGCGCAGCCCTGATTTGGATTGGGACCACTGCACACCTGGAGAGGAGGATTAAACCTCCCCCCCCCCCACAGCTATTTGCTTCCCCAAACCCTCCTCCTGCATGGGGATTTAAAAAAAGACAAATAAAGCCTCCACTGGCTATTTTTCTTTTGCCTGCTCCCCTGGCCTTTTTAAACTCCTGCATGGGCATGGGGTGGGGGCGAATTTTTGGGAACAAAGGGCTGGGTGGGGGAAGTTTAATCCTCTCCTCCCAGTGTACGGTGGTTCCAGTCCAAATTGGGGACATGGACACTTGCCCCTGAGTAAGAAAAGAAGAGGGATCAGCTACACACTACATAATTAACGTAATGTGTACTTTGGCCCTTAGTCATGCCGGAGTGTGAAGGAAGTGGGGTTGGGGGATGTGGGGTGGAATGCTGGGAAGTGGCTTTTCACTGGTTCTTGCTTTCTTGCAGGAAGCTCTGGATTGGGCCATGAGAAACCAGCTGTGGGGCCACGCCCTTTTCCTATCAAGCAAGATGGACCAGAGGACCTACAGTTGGGTCCTGAGCGGGTGGGTAGGACCCGCTGCCAGAAACGGTCACTCCTTCAGGCCCAGTCCACTGTTCTCAGCATTCCAGTGCTTGCCCTGTCTGCTCAGAATGGTGCCTTGTGTCTTGCTGCAGGTTCACGAGCACGCTGGCCACCAACGACCCCCTGCAGACGCTTTTCCAGCTCATGTCTGGAAGGATACCCCAGGCATCCCTGGTATGGAACGCAGCCACGTCTCCTGCCTCAGTGGCCTCTCTCTGTCTGGGAGAGGCAGGGGGAGCCTGTCAGGGCTGGTGACCTGGAGGCAAGTGGGCTGTTGAGTGGGGGTGGACAACCCAAGTGCCACTTGGACTGAGAGCCAGGCCAGAGCCAGCAGCCTGATAGGGCCAGGTGGAGTCTTATTGGCCCCCTGATCTTTGCTGCACTGGCAACTCTGGCCATCCGCACGGGTGACACTCCCGCACAGCAGAAATCAGGCCAGCGGCTCTGGGAGGCAACCGTGGCGGTGCCTGGGCCCTGCACGGTGCCAGGGTCTTGCCCTGTTCCCAGGCTGAGACCCCTGGCACCCTACGGGACTGGTGAAGGAGACTGCCTCCTTTCCTGAGAGGGTTTATTCTAGGGAAACTGCCTTTTGTTTTTCTCCAGCACGCTTCGTTGCTTTGTCCCCCTTGCTGCCTCTCAGAAGCAAGCAGGCTCCTGCTAGGGATGTACGAAAGTAACTTACCTTTCACGGCTTCTGTTCATGGGGTGGGGAAGCGTTCCGTCCCTCCCCCCGGAATCCTCGATGGGGGGGGAGGCGATCCAGTCCTCCCCCCCAGAATCCTCAACGGGGGAGAGGTGATCTGGTCCTCCTCCCTGGAATCCTTGACGGCTGGCTCTGCTCCGCTGCGGCTCTGCAGAGCAGCCGGTCAGGCCAGGGCCGTCCGCAGCCGGATTACCAGCCGTGGTGGCTGCTGGGTAAAAAACACACAAACGGCGTACGCAAATGGCGGCGGCTACAGCCGCCGCCATTTGCATTCCTTATTTTTCGTCGCCTTAGTCTACGTAAATATTTACGTAGACTATTACGGCAAAAATAAAGGGGAATGCAAATAGTGTAGTGGGCGCTATTTGCGTCCCTTTTTGATTTGCCGTAATAGTCTACATAAATATTTACGTAGACTAAGACGGCGAAAAATAAGGAACACAAATAGCGGCGGCCGTAGCTGCTGCCATTTGCGTACGCCGTTTTGTTTTGTTTTTAAACCGGGATGTGATAGGCTACGTAAGTCTTTACGTAGCCTATCACATCTCTGTAAAAAAACAATACAAAACCCAAACGACCAGACTGCAAACGGTGGTGGCGGTGGCCGGTCGGAAGACCAGCTGCCGAAGCTGCCACTGCCGAAGCCGCTGCCGGAGCCGCTGCCACCCGGAACATCCGCCCCAGGTAAGTCTCGTCCCGGGGGGGGATCCGCGGGGGGGGGCGGGGGGCAGGCCGTTCTGCCACAGATTTCAGGGGGCCAAATGCACTGGCATTCGGCCTCACCGAGATCTGTGGCGGAATTCTCTGACATCCCTAGCTCCTGCCTCTGAGACTAGCAACCAATTCCTTTGCCATGAGAGTGTATTGCTGCCAGGCATGGGAAGCATATGAGCGGGTCTGCTGAGTGTCTAGGAGCTCCTGACAAAGAGGGTCGCTCCGCCAGTTCCAGGTGGCAGCAGTGACAATGGCGTGTGAGCACCAGCCCACCATGATGCGTCTTTAGGATACCCAGACTCAGCTTTTGGATGGATGGAGTCTAGGAATTTAGCTTAGCAGGGGGAGAAGGACAGGAGGGCATGTAAGAGCTTAACTGATGGACAAAGCCAGACCTAAGTAAATGGGTGTGCCAGGGCTAGCCACACCTGAAAACAGGCTAGGGGATTCTTTGCTTTTTTATTTACGTCTTCCACTTACAGACCATCTTCTATAGCCATAAACTATAAAATACGATTACATAAATCAAGCCAGATAACTAAAAACAACAACGACAAGGAAGAGCTACAACCAACGTTTTCCAACTGCTTCTAGCTCAGGTGGGGAGTCAGGATCTGGAAGGTTGGGGGTTTCCAAGCTGGGGTCCCTGCAGTCAGTTATGGGGGCTGGGAGTTCCTTCAAGGCACAAGGTTAGCAACTAGGGGTTGGGTCTAACCCTCACTCGAGCAGAAGTCCGCTTGTGCAATGGGACTTCCCTGGCCTCTTCTCTCTCCTGCAGCTTCCTGCGTGTGCCCCAGATCTGCTCTGGAAGGTCCCCCAACCCTCTGTAGAAGATCTGGGTGGTGCACGGGGGGCTGCAGGGGGAAAGGGGGAATCCGTTCTGCCAGCGGTTCCTTCCTGCTGCCAGAGCGACACAGCTGGATACAGCCCTTGATGCTGGTGCCATTGCATGAGGCTGTTAATCTGTTGGATGGCAGCATGGGGACCATTTGGAGCATTTTTTCTGGGTCCTGTGCCAGTGATCAGAGGTGACGTTTACTGTATTTCTAATGCTTACTGTATTTTGTGTCCTGTGTTTTCCCCTCCTCCCCCATCCCCTCTTCTATTATAGTGCTGCGGGGATGAGAAATGGGGTGACTGGAGGCCGCACCTGGCTGTTATCCTGTCCAATCAGGTTGGAGATACGGGGCTGACTCCCAAAGCCATCGTCACCATGGGAGACACACTGGGTGAGGAGACTGACAGAAGACACGCAGCATGCGCACTGTGAGGGAGCCGCTCACTCAGCAATGCCCTTTGTGCTCGGGGAGCAATATGGCCGTGGTCCTCCTGTGGGCTGCTTCCCACACCACTCCGAAACCATTGGAGTGCAGGAATTGCACAGGAGGGGTGGGACCCCCTGGGAAGAATCGTGGGAATGGCCCCCCCTTGTCCAAACCCACCCCATCTCCCTCCTCCACTCGCTTGTCACTAAAGTGGTGTGGGAAGCAACCCCCCCCTGCTCCCAGAACTTAAGAACCGCCTTCAGCCTGGAGAACTCCAGGCCAAACTAGGCGTGACTTTGTCACATGCTTTCACCTTGCGTGGCTGCCTTTTAAAAGAACAAACAGCCAGTGCGTGCGCATGTGTGCGTGCCAGACTGGAACTGCATCCCGGCTGGGGACATCACTTAGGCTTGAGCGATGTCTCCCCTGGGGTGCATGTCTCTGGTCTCTGGAGCCTTAGAAAGGCAGTCGCATAATGCTGTCTGGGCTTAGCAGGAACTGAGAGCGAGTGGTGGAAATCTGAACTCAGTAGCCAGTGTCCTGCCTCCTGGGCTCCTGCCTGCTTCGGCCAGACCTGGGACTGTCACAGCCCTTCCTTAACCTAACCACCCAACCGCACTGTTTCCTTTCTGCTCCTACACAGGGTGTTCACTTTGGTTGGCAGAAGCTCAGAGAACCTGGGGAACCTAGGCACAGAAGTCAAGATTAGTCTTCAGGCTTCCCTTGCTCTCTTGGCCTCTGCTTCTGGCTCTCATAAGATCGGTCTATGGATTTTCGTGCGTTCAGCTATCCAGAAAAACGGCACAATATATAAAAAGTACAATGTCCACATCTTTAAATCATGGAAGGGGAAGTGGCAAGAGGGTATGGTCCCCCCACCCCACCCTGTGAATGCCCTCCGTCTTTCTTACAATGGCATTTTTCTTCAAAAGAATTATAGTGCATATTCTATTTATTTATATTATTTATATATAAATAAATAAATAAATAAACTTATTAATCACCCATCTGGCTGGTCACCCAGCCACTCTGGGCGATGTGCAACACTAAAAACAGTTTAAAACAATAAAATTCTACATTACAATTCTCTTCTTGTCTTTCCCCAATGCCTCATGTTGCCCTTTTACCTGCTCAGCTGGGAAAGAGTTAATAGAAGCTGCTCACTTCTGCTACCTGATGGCAGATGTCCCTTTTGGCCACTATGGAGCTAAAGCAGACCGCATGGTGCTGCTGGGCAGTAGCCAGAGGTGAGTGAAGCCAGAGAGAGGGAAGGTCCACCTTAATTCAGTGTGCTGTTCCATGCGTGCGCCCACTTTCAAGTGATGAGCAGGCTCAGGGGTTCCGGCACGTACGCAGGGTTCTGTTTCCTTAGAAGGAGGTCACTGGGGGGCTTGCGGCATTCCCGTGCCAGAAGGTTTATTTACACATATACGCAGGCTGAGCATAAGTTGAGGTTCCACCGCATTAAAACGCCAACAGATTGGTGCTTCCGGTCAAATATCTAGGGGGGACCCTTGTGCCAGGGCTGGCGTGAAAGGTAGGCATGGCTGGACACCTGCTGAAGGTCCACTCCCCACTTTGGGCCCACTGACCAGAGCCCCCTGGACCTGCTCCTCCTCCTCACTGCTGCAACTTGCTTGTTCACCTGCTTCTCGCTCTGGCCCAGACAGCAGTGGTGGTGAGGAGGAGGGGCAGTGGCGCCACGGCCTGCTTGCTTGCTGGCTCTCTGCCTGCCAAGCAAGCTAATGGTAGCAGTGCTGAGAACGAGGATGGGGAGCAATAGCAGCTGGTGGCAGTGGCAGTGTGAAGGTGGACTCACTGAGGGAGGGGCCCACTGAGGGTGTCTTTGCCCAAGGATCCTCAGGAACCTGGAGCCGCCACTGCCTGGGGCAGGGGCGCAGAACCTTTTCAGCCAGAGGGCCATTTCCCCTGCTGGAGAAACTCTCCAGGGCCGCCTTCCAGTGGTGGGCGGAGCCAAGGGCAAAAAGGGCAGGGCAAAAATACAAACCCTCCCGGCCATATAGTAGCTGGAAGCTCTTCCTGCACTGCCGGTAATGAAGCTGCAGGGATCCGCGCCAGCCTTTTAGAATGGGAAAAAAACTACACAAGCCAGAAACCACCAAACGACCGGGGATTGGAGGAAAGGGGGCGGGGCATGGGGAAGGGAGTAAGACCATCTGGGGAGCCGTGGATGGCTGGATTGGGTCCCCAGGTGGGCCAGGCTCCCCCCACCCCTGCCCCGAGCCTTAGGCTCTGCACCCTTCCCCAGTGCCACACGATTGCCTGCAGACAGCAACTCAGCAGTCTGCCTCCTTTCCAGATCCGGTTGCATGCAGACCGACTGCTACACGCACAGCTTGCTTCTCTTGTTCTCACAGACGTCTGCATAAACACGTTCCTAGAGAGTAGGGAGGGAAAGGCAAGCGGTCTACCGGTGGCCATCGCTGAGGACAGACAACACTTGGCTGGCTCCATACCAGAAGGGAATATGCCAGGCTAAACTGGTTGACTCATTCTGGCAGTCTCTTTCCACATCCACAGACTCACGGTGTTGGAGGATCCTTGAGAAATCGTTCAGACCCACCCCCCCCCGCCGCCATCTCATTACAGTACGTTATCCCAGTATTGCCATGGCATTGTGGGGCTGGCGGGTTTCACCACCTGTTTCTGTGGTGGGGTTTGAGAATGGGAAGTACAGTTGTGCTGCTGCCTCTAGGGGCTAGGGGTGCCAACTGACCAGAAAAAATACACACCCTTGGCTTGGCCGGCTCTTGCGCCTCCAACAACAGCTTGGAGTGTAGTGTAGAAACCAGCAACTTAACTTATCCACAATCAGGAGAGAAGCACAATTGTCTGCTAGCATCTACAGATCAAGTTGCTTTTGAAGGCATAGCTACATGCGCTGGTTGATGAGTTGGCAACTCTGCTCACACCCTTGGGCCCCTATGCCAGAGCAGCTGCTTGTGGCAGTGCTACTAGCTGTGTGCCTTTGCCATGAAGGACTGGGTATTTTTTCCCCTGCATGCTGATCACTTGTGTGATAGTGGAACTGCCTCTAGCACTACTTTTTTTAGGAACAGAAAAGCAATCTTTCTAATGGGGAGAGGAAGGGAGAGAGTGTATAATTGCACTACTATGTCTGTGGGAACCTATACCCATTCATTATTTTCTAAGCCCTTGTCCTAAGGCCTTTTGCAGTATTTATATCGATAATATATGGGGTTGTCACATGCTGCAGAACTTCCAGCTGTGGTATGTGGGGCCCCCAACATGTAATTGCACAGTCTGGCCACGCGAGGGCGCTGTGGCTCTATGCTAATTTTAATGGATGGCGATACTAAAGCTCACTTTGCTCTCCGTATTTGGGATTCCTGAGCAGGGCCTAGATTTGCAGGAGGCTGAGAGATGGTACCTCCGCTGAATATGAACCCAGCTCTCCACGGCCTACAGTCAGTGCCCTATACATCAGCCCATAGTGATTCTTGGTGGATTGGGAGTAGAGCCAAAATCAAATTTTGCAAAATTTGAAATGCAGATTTTGATGTCACAATTTGAACTCAACATTTGGCATTGCCATTGGATTTAGTAGGGCCTGTTTCTGAGTGATATATATAAGATCAGGCTGTAAATGCATGAAGTTTCTATAAAATGTACCGCATGCCATTGCAAGTTAGCTGTCACTTTGTAAAATGTTTGCCTAGATAGTATCTAATCTTAATTGCTGCATGTATGATATCTATTGCATGTCATCTGTCAAATCTTATCCTTGTTGACTGTTGCATATTATGTAGTCTAATACTAACTGTTGCTGCATGTCAGCTGTCACAGGTTGTCATGTGGTTTGCTACAGTAAAATCTTTGCATGTCAAATGCTGATGTTGAGTATCAGATATTTGTCAATCTAGATAATAGTTGTCATCAAAACTAGCAAAATCTTAGGAGAAGTTTGTGGGCAAATTAGTTTCCCCTCTAACAAAGAGGGCAGTGTTCTGCATTCTGAGCTGGCACATGTACAAGTGATTCCATAAGTGGTGAGACAGAGAGAGATTACGGTGTGCCAAAGTGCCCCCTTGAAGTTGGCTTTCCATAAGGTTAGGCATGCTAGCAAACAATTTAGTCATTCACCTTAAGAGGCACTGCTAAGGTTAAAAATCCAATTTAAGGAGCCAACAGTTCCACTTATGCTAATGCCACTCTGGCTGGATAATAAGGAAAGCATTTTAACGATTCATTTCACCTTTACACCGTTCGCTTCTTATTAGTACTACAGGCCTAAGCGATTCTTGCATCTTCAAGCAGCACACGTAATCAACGCTTTGGTGTTGCTTAAAGTAGCTTCTATGGAATCAGGATGTTTGGGGGCTGTCAGCAGTTTCCCCAAAGGCCATCTAGTCTGACCTGTGGGAAGGATTTTCTGCTTGGAATGCCACCTCATTGCTGACCCTCCAGTCCTGACGCGGAGGCTCATTTAAAGCATCCCTAGGCAATTCCCTTGCAATTTCTTGCTGCTGCTATTTCTCCATTTTAGGAGCCCCCATTAAGTACTTCAGCGTGACTATCCCTTGAAAAGCAACAGCTGCACCTACTAACACAGAAAGAACCTCAGGGTATATTTCAAATGCACATTAGTGGTCCTCAATTAACTCTTGGAGACTCTTGGACAATGGATTCCCAGCTCTGGAGAGGCTCTAAAAGTCCCCAGAATGGGGCCTTAATGACAGGCATTGTGCTGTATGGGAAGTGGTGGTGGGGGACCGATAAGTATCTGTTAATTACAGTGAGTATGTCACTGTGACCACTTCATGGATCACTGCCTTGTTGTGGAGAAGGGGCTTGCGTAACTCAGTGAAGCCATAAGCTATGCCGTGCAGGGCCACCCAAGACGGACAGGTCATGGCCGAGAGTTCTGACAAAATGTGGTCCACTGGAGAAGGAAATGGCAACCCTCTCCAGTATTCCTGCCAAGAAAACCCCATGGAACGTATCACAAGGCTAAAAGAGATGATGCCCGAAGATGAGCCCCTCAGGTCGGAAGGTGTCCAATATACCACTGGGGAAGAGCAGAGGGAATTTCCAAGTAGCGCCAGAAAGAGTGAAGCGGCTGGGCCAAAGCCGAAAGGACACTCAGCTGTGGATGTGTCTGGTGGTGAAAAGAAAATCCGATGCTGTAAAGAACAATATTGTTTAGGAACCTGGGATGTCAGATCAATGAATCAAGGTCAGCTGGAGGTAGTCAAACATGAGATGGCAAGATTGAACATCGACATCTTGGGAATCAGCGAACTAAAACGGACAGGCATGGGCGAATTTAATTCAGGTGACCATTATATCTACTACTGTGGACAAGAATCCCTTAGAAGTAGCACTCATAGTCAATAAAAGGGTGGGAAAAGCAGTACTGGGGTACAATCTCAAAAATGATAGAATGATCTCAGTACGAATTCAAGGCAAACCATTCAACATCACAGTAATTCAAGTCTATGCCCCAACCACTGAGGCCGAAGAAGCTGAGGATGATCAGTTCTATGAAGACCTACAACACCTTCTAGAACTAACACACAAAAAAAGATGTCCTTTTCATCATAGGGGATTGGAATGCTAAAGTAGGAAGTCATGAAATCACCGGGATAACAGGCAAGCATGGCCTTGGTGTACAAAATGAAGCAGGACAAAAGCTAATAGAGTTTTGCCAAGAGAACATGCTGATCATAGCAAACACTCTTTTCCAACAGCACAAGAGGCAACTCTACACATGGACATCACCAGATGATCAATATCAAAATCAGATTGATTATGTCCTTTGCAGCCAAAGATGGAGAAGTAAAAACAGTCAGTAAAAACAAGACCTGGAGCTGACTGGCTCAGATCATGAGCTTCTTATTGCGAAATTTCGGCTTAAATTGAAGAACGTAGGGAAAACCACTAAACCATTCAGCTATGGCCTCAATCATATCCCTTATGAATATACAGTGGAGGTGAGGAATAGATTTCAGGGATTAGACCTGATAGACAGAGTGCCTGAGGAACTATGGACAGAGGTCCGTAACATTGTTCAGGAGGCAGCAACTCAATCCATCCCAAAGAAAAAGAAATGCAAGAAAGCCAAGTGGCTGTCTGATGAGGCTTTACAAGTCGCTGAGGAAAGAAGGGAAGCAAAAAGCAAGGGAGAAAAGGGAAGATATACCCAACCGAATACAGATTTCCAGAGAATAGCAAGGAGAGACAAGAAGGCCTTCTTAAATGAACAATGCAATGAAATCGAGGAAAACAACAGAATGGGAAAGGAGAGATCTCTTCAAGAAAAGAGATCTCTTCGGAGATCTCAAGGGAATGTTTTGTGCAAAGACGGGCATGACAAAGGACAAAGAAGGCAGGGACCTAACAGAAGCAGATGAGATTAAGAAGAGGTTGAAAGAATACACAGAAGAACTATACAGGAAAGATCTGAATGTCCCTGATAGCCATGATAGTGCGATCACTGAACTTGAGCCGGACATCCTAGAGAGTGAAGTCAAGTGGGCCTTAGGAAGCATTAGTAACAACAAAGCTAGCGGAGATGACAGTCTTCCAGCTGAGCTATTTAAAATCCTAAAAGATGATGCTGTTAAAGTGCTGCATTCAATATGCCAACAAATTTGGAACACACAACAGTGGCCACAAGACTGGAAAAGGTCAGTTTACATTCCAATTCCAAAGAAGGGCAACGCCAAAGAGTGTTCAAACTACCGTAGAATTTTGCTCATTTCACATGCCAGCAAGGTTATTTTCAAAATCCTACAAGCTAGGCTTTAGCAGCATGTGAACTGAGAACTACCGGAAGTACAGGCTGGGTTTCGAAGAGGCAGAGGAACTAGAGATCAAATCGCCAACATTCGCTGGATCATGGAGAAAGCAAGAGAATTCCAGAAAAATGTCTATTTCTGCTTCATTGACTATGCTAAAGCCTTTGATTGTGTGGATCACAATAAACTGTGGCAAATTCTTAAAGAGATGGGAATACCAGACCACCTTACCTGTCTCCTGAGAAACCTGTACGAGGGTCAAGAAGCAACAGTAAGAACCAGACATGGAAAAACCGATTGGTTCAAAATTGGGAAAGGAGTACGACAAGGCTTCATATTGTCCCCCTGCTTATTTAACTTATATGCAGAGTACATCATGAGAAATGCTGGGTTGGATGAATCACAGGTTGGAATTAAGATTGCCAGGAGAATTCTCAACAACCTCAGATATGCAGACGATACCACCCTAATGGCAGAAAGCGAAGAGGATCTCAAGAGCCTCTTGTTGAGGGTGAAAGAGGAGAGTGCAAAAGCTGCTTTGAAACCCAACATTAAAAAAATGAAGATCATGGCATCTGGCCCCATCACTTCCTGGCATATAGAAGGGGAAGAAATGGAAGCAGTGACAGATTTTACTTTCTTGGGCTCCAAGATCACTGCAGACGGTGACTGTAGCCATGAAATTAAAAGACGCTTGCTCCTTGGGAGGAAAGCTATGGCCAACCTAGACAGCATAGTCAGAAGCAGAGACATCACCTTGCTGACAAAGGTTCATATAATCAAAGCTATGGTTTTCCCAGTAGTAACGTATGGCTGTGAGAGCTGGACTATAAGGAAGGCTGAGCGCCGAAGAATCGATGCTTTCAAACTGTGGTGCTGGAGAAGACTCTTACGAGTCCCCTGGACTGCAAGGAGGTGAAATCAGTCCATCCTCAAGGAAATCAACCCTGAGTGCTCATTGGAAGGACAGATGCTGAAGCTGAAGCTGAAGCTCCAATATTTTGGCCACCTAATGCGAAGAGAAAACTCCCTGGAAAAGACCCTGATGCTGGGAAAGACTGAAGGCAAAAGGAGAAGGGGACGGCAGAGGATGAGATGGCTAGATAGCATCACCGATGCAATGAATATGAACTTGAGCATGCTCCGGGAGAGAGCGCAGGACAGGAAGGCCTGGCGTGCTATGGTCCATGGGGTCACAAAGAGTCGGACACGACTGAACGACTGAACAACAACAAGAATGTCACTGTGAGCCCTCCTGCTGCAACAATGTGGGAGAGTGTCTTACTATTTCTGTTTCAGCTGCCCTGCTCCCTCAATCTGAATGTTTATTTTATTACTGCAAAGAAGTCATGTTACCGCTTGGTACAGCAGACGTAGGAGGAAGGTAGGCTTTTATCAATATAGCACCAGTGATTTAGTTGATTCATTGGCAACAGGGTTGCTAGGTTGCAATCTGACGAAGGCATGCATATTTTTAAATTCTCTGTGCCACACCTTCTTCCACTCTCTCCTTCTCCTCCTGTTTGCCTGCCTGCCTGCCATGAAGTCCGGGAGGTCAGCTCCCATAATTCACAGCCAGCATAATTCACAGACATTGGCCATGCTGGCTGGGAATTATGGGAGCTGTGCAGTTCAACACATCTGGGGAGCACCAGGTTGGAGAAGGCTGTTCTAGGTGCTCATATTTTTAGAAGCAAACCAAGTTTCTGCCCTAGATTCCTTGCAAGGAAGGGCAGGATAGAAATCTAAATAAAATAAAAAGTGACTTCAGATCTGCAAAAAGCGCTTTAAAAAAGTACTGCATATTTTTTAATTTCCTCCAAAATTTCAATTTTTTCAACTCCCTCCCTCCCCGAAAAAAACCATTCCCTCCTCCGGCTTCAAAACTTTTCAGAAGTTTTACATCTCTTTTTGTGCCACAGATCTGGGGAAGGAATGGCTGGGAGAAAGTATAGCTGCCTTGACTGCTACACCAGGGAATTGAAAGGGGAACGTGCAGAAGGGCTGTTCTGGCAGCCCTAGCTGGCAAAGGCGAATGCTAACTGATGGGGCTGTGCGTCATGGGCACACATTTCTGAAGGCTGCTTTTGGTCCTCGTGTGTTACTTTCACAGGGAATGTCAGGGGGGAAAAAGCCATCAAGAAGGCCTTTCCTTGAGAGCTTGCTTTTGTTTATGACAACGTAGGTCCTCTGTCCTCTTCTTCAATATCTCAAAAAGTCTCCAATATCTGAAGTTTGGGCAATATGCAAATGTATCTGAACTTAATGGATTCATTAACCAGTTAGTGGGTGAATGAGTAGAATTCCATTCCAGGGGCTGTTGTCAGCGTTAGTTTTAACCCCCAGGCTACTGGACAGGCAGAAGAGGTTGGAAGGAGGACTTGGACACTGCCTCTCCTCCTCCACCCACTAGCTTTAGAAGAAGGCATTTGCTTTCTGCCCTTGACTGCCTCTCTGCTTTTCCCTTCCAGCCAGGTATTTGCCCAGTTTGCGAGGACAGAGTGTATCCACAGGACAGAGATCTTTGAGTACTGCCAGTTGCTGGGGTGCCCTCAAGCTTTCATCCCCTCTTTCCAGGTAACAGAAACCCAACGGCTGGGAATTACGGGAGTTCCAGTCCAATCCATCTGGAGGGGGCCAGGTTGGGGAAGGCTGGAGGAATCCATTCCCCTCCAGCCATTTTCCTGCTCCGAATCACCACCCCAAGCTGCCTTTTGCCCTGTGAGCGCCTCCTGGCCTTCTGCTGACTGCGTCTTCCACACTGCTTTTGGAAATAAATAAGGCCCCCAGATAAAATGCCAGCATGGGGGAAAATATACACATGACTGAGCAGCTCATATAGTTTGGGGCATAGGCAATTGGCTATCCTGATGGTCACATGCATCCCATGCTAAGTTAGCATTTGATAAATATCTGCATTGCCTCTGCATTCACCCTCGTTCCTATTGGTCATCCTAAGCCAGTCACCGCCATCTACATGGACAAGTAATTCCAGGGTGTAGCTGCGCACCCTTCCCCACTGCTCTCTCAAGATGTGTTTCCCGAACACGTCCCCTCAATTAACCAGGCATTTTTCCAACTATGATTCATTCTTTGATCTGACATTGAACGTTTAGCAAGGTTGCCGAATAATAGCACTTCTGTATCGCTTCTGAGTACCGAAAGCTCTTTACATACATCAGGAACCTGCATCCCTGCAGGTTTTGTTGGATTACAGCTTCCATCATCCCTGCCCATTGGCCGTGCTGTCTGGGGCTGATGTGGGAGGTTTCCCGCCCCCTGTTGTGCACGAACTCCGTGATCTGCGCAGCAAGGATAGATCAGAGCTTGAAACTTCTTGTCCGACAGCTGTTGCTTTGCCTCTAGATTACAGCAGCTTTTAACCTTAAGACAGCTGATTGGGTAAGAGAACCTTCCATTGAAGGGCTGTTTGGGTACATCATGTGAGATGCTCCAACACACATCTTATTCTGCGTCTCTTCCGCCTGAAATTTGTATGCGTTTTTCTTTTCGATTTGTCTTTTACAGGTATACAAGCTGATTTATGCCTCTCGCCTTCTGGACTATGGTCTCACTGGCCAGGCCTTGCATTACTGTGAAGCGGCTGGAACGGCCCTTCTCACCCAGAACCAGAACACTTACCCTGTGCTCCTGGAGCAAGTGATCAAGGTAGGTCTTTGGTTATGGTTGAGGGGAGCTAGCAAGAACACCACTACATTTCTTAGAGCTGTAACCCTAAGTGTGCTTACATTGCAGGAAATTCAGATGCCCTTTCATAATGGATCTGGGGGTGTAATGGAGCTGTGCCAAGACTTTGTATTAGTGCTTTCTGCCAACCAAGGCAAGAGGTGTGTGTGTATTGGCATATTCACACTGTGGTGCTGGAAATGTGACAGATCTCTAGGGGGAACATTGCTGTCATTGATGCCAACACTATTCTGTCGCTGCTAATAACTGTGGCAGCTACAAGGGCTGGTTCTTACTGAGTTTGGTCCCAATCTCTACTTCATAAACACGGAATCTAATTGGTGCCTTGGAAGACCATTCTTCCTTTCCTGCAGAATACCAGGGCACAAAGATGCAAGCCCAGTTGGGGACTTATTCTGGCTTAAGGTTGAGAGAAATGGCAACAGGGCAAAACCCTGTAAGAAGGTGATGTATGTCCATCAAATTATAGCTCCACTAAATACGTGACTCATCTCTGACACCAGTTGAGTAATTCTGCTCTCGTTGTTCTCTCGCAGCCCAAAGCACCGAACTCCCAGTTTGGGAAGTTCAGTGGTCTCTTATTCAGAATGCAGTCAAAAGAGTAAAACAGCCTTTCCAAATGTGGTGCTCTCCAGTTGTTTTGGACTACCATTCCCATCAGCTGTGGCCCATGGCCAATAGTCAGAGGTGATGGGAGTTGTAGTCCAAAACATCCAGAGGGCACCCAGTTGGAGAAAGCTAGAGTAAAAGATCCAACCAGAGTGGGAGTGACTCAAGGCCAAACAACACATTTAGGGTGCAATCCTATGCATGTTTAGACAGAGAAAAGGCCTACAACTCCCAGCGTTCCCCAGCCAGCCGGCAGCTGCTGGGAGGTCCTGATCAGAATTGGGACTGTGGCACATGGGGAGGGATATTTTAACCCTTTTTTCCCCCATGGTTCTGATGAAATCACCCTGCCCAGTAAGCTCCTCTTTGGCACAGGATGGAAGCCTCCATTGGTGCCAGAAGGGAGCTTGCCTCCTATGCCAAATAGTAGCTTTGGGGGGATGTGGTGTGTGAATTTCCCTTGGATTGGCAGCATGGGAAGAAAGAATTAACCCCCCTCCCTGAGCATTGCAATGTTGATTGGCTGATATTTACATTTAAAAACACCAAGCCATGCATTTAGCCTCACATTTAGTTTGGCCCTCATTCCAAATTGGCCAAGCTAGATGAGTCCTCTGTGTAAGAGCGACAAACAGGGCGCAATCCTGTACATGTTTAGACAGAGAAAAGACCTACAACTCCCAGCATTCCCCAGCCAGCCATGTTCCCTAAGGAATGCTGGGAGTTGTAGGACTTTTTTTCTGTCTAAACATGCATGGGATTGCACCTTTACTGTAGTAAGCTCGCCACTCCCAGATCCTCTTGAGCCCAGGTATGATAGTGTCAGATTTGTAAATGAATTCTAACTTCACACTGGCCTCTCACTTCTGAAGTACTTTCAAGGCTGACGCAGAACTTCCGGAAGACTGAAACGCTCTCCCACTGGCTTCTGAGTGTTACCGTTTTTGATATCCAATTCGTGTCCATTTATTCTCTCCCACTGAGGCAGTTTGTTTTGGCTGCATATACATGGCAGAAGGGCATAGGAGAGGCTGTGTCTCGATTTGCATGCATATCTGAACGAGCATCAAATTTATGCTTGCAGTTTTCAACCCAAAAAATTACATACAGTCAGGGCCAGAAATATTGGAACAAGGATAACTGTTTTGGCAGTTGGCCTCTGTACACCACCACATTGAAGTTGAAAGGAAACACACCCAGATGGGAGCAAAGTCAGGACTTTCAGTTGTAATTCAAGGGGTGTGACAAAGGTGGGGCACTAACCATTCAGGAAGGACAGCCAGTGGCATGCACACACCCCCATCATTGGTGGCTCATAAGTAATGGAACGAATGGCTGACAAGCAGCTGCATGGCCAGGTGTGGCCTGTTTCCTGGGTACCCCGTGACCAATCAAGCAGATAAAAGGCCTGGAGGTGGTTCTGAGTGTTACATTTGCATTTGGTAGCTGTTCACTGCAACTCCCAACATGAGGCCCAAAGAGGTGTCCATGCGAGTGAAGGAGGCCATCAGTAGGCTGAGGAAACAACATAAACCCATCAGAGAGATCACAAAAACATTGGGAGTGGCCAACACAACAGTTTGGAACATCCTGAAAAAGAAGGAATTAACTGGCAAGCTCAGCAACAGTAAAAGGCCTGGAAGACCACGGAAGACAACTAAAGTGGATGACCGCAGAATTCTGCTCATGTTGAAGAGGAACCCTTTCACAACATCTAGCCAGGTCAAGAATGCTCTTGAGGAGATAGGCATGTCATTGTCAACATCTACAGTCAAGAGACAGCTTTATGAATGTAAATACAGAGGCTTCACAACAAGGTGAAAACCACTGGTAACGCTCAAGAACAGGCAGGCCAGATTAGCCTTTGCCAGCAAACACCTAAAAAAGCCTGCCCAGTTCTGGAATAAGATTCTTTGGACTGATGAAACCAAGATTAACTTGTACCAGAATGATGGGAAGAGAAAAGTATGGAGAAGGAAAGGAACAGCTCATGATCCAAAGCATACCACATCATCTGTCAAACATGGTGGAGGCAGTGTTATGGCATGGGCATGTATGGCTGCCAATGGAGCCGGGTCACTGGTGTTTATTGATGACCGGACTGCTGATAAAAGCAGCAAGATGAATTCTGAAGTGTATAGGGCTATACTTTCTGCTCAGATTCAGCTGAATGCTGCCAAACTGATAGGATGCTGCTTCATATTGCAGATGGATAATGACCCAAAACATACAGCAAAAGTTACCCAAGAGTTTCTGAAGGCAAAGAAGTGGGATGTTCTTCAATGGCCAGGTCAGTCACCTGATCTCCACCCAATAGAGCATGCTTTTCACTTACTGAAGACAAGACTGAAGGCAGAAAGACCCACAAACAAGCAGCAGCTGAAGGCAGCTGCAGTAAAGGCCTGGCAAAGCATCTCGAGGGAGGAAACTCAGCATTTGGTCATGTCCATGGGTTCCAGACTTCAGGCAGTCATTGACTGGAAAGGATTTTCATCCAGGTATTAAAGGCAATCCTTAAGTTTGAAATGATGTTAGTTCATTCCATTACTTATGAGCCACCAATGATGGTGTGTGTGTGTGTGTGTGTGTGTGTGTGTGTGTGTATATGCCACTGGCTGTCCTTCCTGAATGGTTAGTGCCCCACTTTTGTCAAACCCCTTGAATTACAGCTGAAAGTCCTGACTTGGCTCCCATCTGGGTATGTTTCCTTTCAACTTCAATGTGGTGGTCTATAGAGGCCAACTGCCAAAACAGTTATCCTTGTTCCAATATTTCTGGCCTTGACTGTATGAACAAAAGTGTATGATGCGGGCGTAAGCCTGTTTATGCATTTCTTTAGCTAGATTGGGGGAGCTTGAGTACAAGTGTAATGTGCTCACAACGACTGGTTCCTATTAGCATCCAAGTTGCGGTATTTTTAACTCGATGAAGTTTCTGGACATTTTTCAAGGGCACCTCCATACTGAATGGATTTCAGTAATCCAATTTAGAGATTACCACGGCATGTGTCAAAATAGCCAAATCTTTATTTCCCAAGATGGGGCACAGCTGGGAAAGCGGCCTAAATACGGGTTTGTTTACCTGTCTGAGAACTCTTGAGATTCTGCCAATCCATAGTCAACAGCCTCTGCCTTCCTTTAACAAGGGATTCAGCTGTATAAAATTCCAAAGAAATGAACAACAACAACAACAACACAGCTATATAGCAAATAACACAAATTACAGAAGTGATGGAGGCTTTAAGTGGCTCAATTTGTTACAAGCCAACTTGCTATTTCCCCTCTAATGTTTCATTTGATGATAATCACATTTGCCTAATTTGTGTTTCATAGATTCACATACACATTAACATGAATGGCTTGCAAGCCCCTCAATTTGTGAAGCAGCCTCGACATGTATCAGGAAACACATCTCTCCCGAGGAATGCTTGACATGAATAATGTGCTAATAGCTGTTGAATGTGGAGAGGGTTGTCACAGGTGTGATAAGTGCTGCAGTTTAGAGAAGCAATTCAGTGAACATGCGGCTCTGTCGATGGAGGGAAGGGGCCATGGAGTGGTGGCATGGTGCCCCCCACTGCTTTTTTCCATTAAGGGAATTGAGGCAGCACACACAACATTCCCAGGTGGTCTCCCATCTATGCATTGACCAGACCCAGAACTGCTTAGCTTCAGTAAGGTGACTGCTTCATGTGCCTTGAAGGTGCAACCTTCTGCCTAAACAATTGCTCATTGCCCTGTAACATTGTATTCCTACAGCAATAGGGTAGGGAGTTCACACCAGCAGAGTTAACCCAATTAATCTTCAGTAGCAATTCTTGTAAAAGGAAAGATCATTATAAGGCTAGTAAAACGACCATCAAGTTTTAGGAATATGAATGGAGTAGCACTGCCTGTTTTTGCTCACTTCTCTATTCCCACAGTCTTTGATGTTCCTTGGGCCTATTAAGCATGACACATTTTGCTCCTTTCCATTGTGTGAGATGTGTCAGTTTCTAGACATGCAAATAGGTTTGAAATGAAGGTTGGGATTGGTTTAATGGTTGTACCCATGACAAAAAATGTGGGCACCTATGTCAGAAAAAAAAAAATCAAACAGCAACAGTAGTATCCTTTATTAGGATTAATTAGAAACTAGAACACAGTGATCTAGCTTTTGCGTTTCACAGGATTCTTCCTCAGGCAAGATATGAAACAAGGTGGGGCAAAGAAGAAAGAGAGTTATTGTTGCTGGTGATAAAGGGCATGGCGGAAACCCCATCTGCAATGTGTGACAGTCTTAAGATGATGATCCAGGAAGTTCTTTGCAGACTACTTAAATCAGTTTGTGGCAAATGCAAAAGGTCTCAGGTTGAATCTGTCTATCCTGCAACAAAGCAACAATGGCCAATCTCTCTTTGAAAATATAAAACTCAGATCTGGCTCTGTCACTAATCGGAATTTATGGCTCCGTGCAAGGCAGGGAACAGAAGTAGAGAAGAACATAGTAGTCCTTATAGTAGCAAAGGTAGATCTTACTTTTAGATGATGGCAGAAGGCAAATTGGCTAGTGTTAGTCTGTGGTTATAGGGCACAATGTTTTATCTTTAGATAAAGTCTAAGGCCATCTAGAAGGTTATCTTCCTCTGGTTCTAGGATTCCCCTCCTGGATCGCTAAATCCACTGTTTTCCAAAGCAGATACCCCACCCCATGCAGGCAGCCCTGGTAGTCCAATAGAAAAAAACCCACATAGCAGACTTACTTTATAAGGTGTCACAGAATGTCTTACTTGGGCTAGATGTGAAACACTGATGGCAACCTAAACCAGGGGCATGCGGAGATATTTCCCAGTTCAATTTGTAGGGGGAAAGGGGGGGGGGGCTCTCTCCAAGGTGAAAGCGTGTGGGTTTTCCAAGCTCTGTTACCTTCCCCTCCTCTGCTTCCCAATGGTGCTTCTCCTGCCCACACTGGCAAAGCGATTCAGGGGAGAAAGCAGACAGAAAGACAAATTCTCAGATCCATAGTATATATTATTATAGAAGATTGGGTACACCTGCAATCCACCAGTCCTAAACATTCCTGTTGTCCCACAGGCATAGGATTCCTTTTTGAGAAACGACCAAACTCATAACTCATTCTTAACCCTGCAATCCCTGTCATAAGTAGTTCAGAGGTTGCCTGTATGTACTCTACTGTCCAGCTTGCCTCTGTCATCTTTGGCAGAGGTGCATGCATACATTATCATGAAAATTAGCCTCTGATTTAAACCTGCTGTTCCTTGAAGCCAGGGCATGGTGCATAATAAGCAGGTGCTGGGTCACTGATTTTTACTGAATGCATGTAGTGATCTTTGGATGCCTAATATTTTCCCTAACCACCTTAGATTCAGAGAGAGCCTGCAGCTTAGTGGTAGAGCACATGCTTTACATTCAGAAGATCCGAGGTTCAGTCCCTGGCATTCTCTGTGAAGAATATATTGTCTAGCCGGGCTGAAAAAGACCTTCCTTTGCTAGAAAGCCACTGCCAGCCAAAGTAAACCATGCTACCCTGGAGGCACCAATGATCTGAGTCAATAGAAGGCAGCTGTATATGTGCTGTTCCCAGTCATCACAACTGGCCTTCTGGAATGGCAGCTCAAAGATCTGGATATTTTTTCCTTGATACTTTCAGAAGAACAGTTCTTGTCCTAGAGCACCCTTCCCCAACTCAGCGCCCTCGAGATGTTCTGGATTACAACTCCCATCAGCCCCAGCCAGCATTGCGAGTGCTTGGAGATGATAGGAGCTGTAGTCCAAAACATCTGGAGGTCACCAGGTTGGGTAAAGCTGTCCCCCTAGAGACATCATGAATGCAGCACTGGATCAGTGGAGGTAATGATTTTTGCTAGAGTCACGTGTGCCCACGGCGTGCTTGTTTGTTTTTAAAACGATGATCTCCCGCTACGAGGCTTAAAGAGCCCTCTGATCACTGTTCCCAGCAGTAATGATTGATACTCTGCTCTTCATCTCTTCTCTCCTTTCCCCCATGAGACAGCTGGCTGAGCGCCTGAAACTCTCTGATCCACGGCTGCTGGAGTGGCCTGAACAAAAGGAGACCTTGGAACCCGATTGGCTCATGGAGCTCCGAGCCCGACATCAGCGGTGGGAGGTGAGAATTCAGGGGTGTAGTGCAGAGGGACTGATTCAGGACTCCACAGATCTGGCCAGCTGGGTTAAGCTGAAGGGGATCAGAGTACGTAGCAGCAGTGCACTGTGGGATTGGATTATGTGTGTGCATCCCATCTGAATAATCAGCGAAAGCTTTCTTCTTCTTCTTCTTCTTCTTCTTCTTCTTCTTCTTCTTCTTCTTCTTCTTCTTCTTCTTCTTCTTCTCCTCCTCCTCCTCCTCCTCCTCCTCCTCCTCCTCCTCCTCCTCCTCCTCCTCCTCCTCCAAGTGTCAAAATCAGGATCAGTCCAGTACAAGGATTAGCCAGACTTGTTTGCTGTATTATTTCACTTTTTACTGCCATGACTGAATACACATAGAGTAGGAGACCATGTCAGCACATGGTAGGGAGTGCCAGGTTCATGGCTCGGGTCTTTTGCTCAGGCCCCCAGCAGACAGAATGGACTAAATGGTATGTGGCTTTCTTTCATTCTCTCCCTCCTGAGCTCAGCTTTTCAGCTCCCAGCTGAGCTCCAAGGGAATCCTCCATGGCCTGGATGCCTCTGGCCCTTAAGAGCTGCCTCCCAGCCAACACCGACTTCTTGCTTCCTCCTCCACCTCCCTCACAGCTGCCATCTTCTGCAAAACCTGGGAATGTGTCTCCCCTGTGTTTCTGTGATACCATCCTCTGGGACAGGCAGGGCCATGCCTCCATTGTCATGCTAATGGGGCAATCTGCACTTGACAACCCAGTTTGCATGACATGGTGGGTCATCATGGGTTAAATAAACACTCTGGGCTGTGGCGCATGCCAGGTGTGTGCAGCCTCCATTTTGAATATGCAACTCCTGATTGGGGCAATCGGAGGTTGTGCCATGTCATGCGAACCCAGTCTCTGTGGGTTATTTGAGGGTTAAACCACCCTCAATTAGTAGTAGGGTCATGCGAGAGCTGTTTAACTCTCGAATTACCCATGGTGGCCAGGTTCACATGACATGGCGCAACTCCCAATTGCCCCAATCGTTTGCATATTCAAAATGGCATCCAGCTGCATCCGGCACATGCCCCAGCTCACCATGGGCTAAAGGTCATCTCTCCTCAGGGTGTTTCCCTCTCCCAGCCTCAGCTGAAGGGCCTTCTTTGTAAAGCCGTCATGGTTATCCACTGCTTTGAGTGCCATCTTGCTGGCAGAGTATGTTGGAGATCCATTTTAAATTAATGAATAAAATAATATCCATGCAGATCTGTGGAACTTGTTTTATCATACTGAAGGAAGGGAACTCGCTGGCTGCAATGTGCCGGCGGAGGCTGGTGGCTCTGATGTCAGCGGGGCTGTGAATCCACTCTGGGTTTCAGTCCGGACCAGTCAGAACTCTACAGGAGCTATCCAAGATGTTGAAACCAATCCCCCAAACAGGTTCAGCACCTCGGATAGTTCCTTTAGGGTTCTGGCTGGTTCTGACTGAAACCCAGAGTGGGTCACCGCCCCATTGACATCGGAGGCCCCAACCTCCACTGCAACATGCCATTTGTTTCTCTAGTTTGCCTTGAAAGGCAGGCAGTGGATGAAATAGTGGGAGTGGAACTAAGTTCAGTGTATGTCGCTGGGCTCTCTGCATGCCGTTCCTTCTCCCAAGGAAGTGTGACAGAGGTTGCTCTACAATGCTTTCTCAGTTTGACTTGTCCCTTCTTGGCACTTCGTATGCTTTCCTGCCTGACTCCATAGCCTACTCTATTTGCCTTCAGGCTTTACATAATATGTTTTTTCCTCTTTCATCTGATTTAAGCAGGAAGGAGGTCTTCTCGGTGCTACATCCATCCAACCAGAGATTCCCAGAGTCAGTGGATCAATGCCAGGTAAAAAAGAAAGAACAAACAGTGGCACGTGAAACAGAAAGGAGCATTTTCTGGTGTGCTGGATTAAATTAAACAGAACCCCTTTAAATTTAATCTGAAACATTTGAGGATTGGGCTGCTTTCTGGTATACATGCCACTGCTAAATGGAGGTTATATTCAAAGACAGTGGTTGCATTCTGTTATTTCCAGATATTCAGTTCCAGTTCCTGTAAGGTTTTTAAGTTAAATAACAACTAAAGGTGCAATCCTAGGCATGTTTAGACAGACAAAATCCTACAACTCCAAGTGTTCCCCAGCCAGCACGGCTGGCTGGGGAATACTGGGAATCGTAGGACTTCTGTCTGTCTAAACATGCCTAGGATTGGACCCTTACACATTTTAATGGAATATAGGTCTTCTAGCAGTTATTAGTGCTGATAGCTAAATAGAACCTCCATGTTAAGAGGTATATATGCCTTTGAATGCCAGATTTTGGGGACAAATAAGAGGAGGAAGCCTTCACCCTCATGCCTTATTTGTGAGCTTCCAAAGACTGGCTTCTGTTGGAAACTGAATGTGGAAATAGGTGGGTCAGTTCCAGTTGTTCTAATACCTTATATTCTAGTACTGACTTGGGTCTTTGAAAGCCCATGGTTATGTATCCCAAATGGCAGCACCCACACCCAAGAGGGAGGTATCGGCAGACGTGTTAGAACCCTACGAATTGAAGAAGTACAATTTTTTAAGGAAAAACAATCCGAGAAGGGGTGTGTGTGTGTGTGAACCCTCAAAACAACCCAAATGAGGACTCAGGGGCCACAGAATTCTGTCTGGCTGAGAGAGCGGGGGAAACTGAAAACCAGGGGGAATTGAATGCCTAGAAAAGGAGGACAGAAGAAGAGACATGTAGATATAAAAAGGGTAGAGAGAACCATTCTATTGTCTCATTAGGTTGGTTCCTAATTCACATTGAGAAAATCATTGCAGGGTGGGTGGGGGGAATGGAATGGAGTAGCTGAAGCCCTGAACAGAAGCCCTCTACAGTGCAACATTTTGTTGCATGGCTTAAAGGATTGGGCTGCATGAGCATTAGTCATATGGCCTTTGGCCTGTGGCCTGGGTTATGTGCCTGGGCCTAAAATCAAATCAAGTCATTCATATAAAGCTGCCTTATATAGTCAGAATGTCAGTCTATCTAATGCAGTATCATCTCTTCTGATTGTAGCAACTCTCTAGGATCTTAGGCAGGTGTCTGCCCCAGCACCTACTATTTCATTGTTATATCTGGAGATCCAGGGACTGAACTTGGGACCTCCTGCATTCAAAGCATGTGCTCTGCCACTGAGCTGGTCCCTCTTCTTAAATTGATCACCTCTGAATTCACCAGTTTACCTTGATTGGGTCATTAGCTCTCTGCCTCAGTTCCTTATCTGTGACTTGGGAATAATCCTGATCTTCTCCATTCAATCTTGTGTCTTCCAGGTTTGGCTCCCCAGTTTGAGTTTGCACAAAGTCCAGGATGCTCTGAAGATCTACAGGAACATCCTTCTAGCCACCTGTTGCCAGTGGACTCAACTCAATACCAGCCAGGTGTGGATCAGAGACTACATTTCCATCCTGGATACGGACATCCAACTGATGCTGGTTTGGAAACTTGCCTACCAGGGAGTGGCCAAGGCTCCATTTCCTCTCTGAGAGGGCTTCCAGATGACCTTTCCTCAAATCTGTACCAGCCACCAGGTAAAGATTGCTGCAATTATCCATTGTGGTGGTGGTGGTGGTGGACAGTGTGTGTGTGTGTGTGTGTGTGTGTCTGGACTGGAACTGGTTCTGGTCTCAATCTGGGAAACATTTATGTAAAATCAGTTCCTTGATTTTAGTGGCAATGAGAGATGAGGCAGCCATGACTTTTCCTGCTTGTCCCCACAAGTCCTGTTGCACCCCCACTCTACCTGCCATGTGACACAGCTTACTGAAGCAGGCAAAGAAGGTAGGTGGACAAAAGGACCAAGGTGACAGAGTGAGGAATGGCTGAAGGAACCAAGTGTGTTTAATTTAGAGAAAGGAAGTGTCTGTGTGTGTTTGGTGGAGGATTGTGCTGACGTTTAAAATAAATAGCTTGTGGGGTCCCTCGGGGTTCTGTTCTGTCCCCCATGCTAGCTAATATCGACATGAAACTGCTGGGAGAAGTTGTCTGGAGTTTTGGAGTTCGGTGCCACCAATATGCTGATGACACCCAGCTCTAATACTCCTTTCCACCAAATTCCAAGGAAGCTGTTTCTGTCCTTAACCAGTGTTTGGCATCGGTAATGGACTGGATGAGGGAGAACAAATTGAAACTTAATCCAGACAAGACAGAAGTGCTCCTGGTCAGTCGAAAGGCAGATCAGGGAATAGGGATTCAGCCTGTGTTGGATGGGGTTGCACTCCCCCTGAAGACTCAGGTTCGCAGTTTGGGGGTGCTCCTGGATTCAGCCCTTAGCCTGGATGCTCAGGTTTCAGTGGTGGCCAGGAGTGCTTTTGCACAGTTAAAACTAGTGTGCCAACTGCACCTGATCCTGGAGATGTCTGATCTGGCCACGGTGACACATGCCTTTGTTACATCCCATTTGGATTACTGCAACGTGCTCAACGTGGGGCTGCCTATGAAGAGTGTTTGGAAACTACAGCTGGTCCAAAGAGCTGCTGCCAGACTGTTGACTGGGGCTGGCTACAGGGAGCGTACAACTCCCTTGTTAAAACAGCTTCACTGGCTTCCAGTCTGTTTCCGGGCACAATTCAAAGTGCTGGCTATGACCTATAAAGCCCTATATGGCTCCAGTCCAGGTTATCTGAAATACCATATCTTCCCTTATGAACATGCCCGTGTCCTGAGATCCTCTGGGGAGGCCCTTCTCTCAGTCCCACCAGTGTCACAGGCACATTTGGTAGGAACCCAGGAGAGAGCCTTCTCAGTGGCTGCCCCATGGCTGTGGAACGCCCTTCCCAGGAAGGCTAGGATGGCTCCTTCCTTGATGTGTTTCTGGAGGCAGGCTAAAACATTCTTATTCCAGCAGGCCTTTGGGACATAGTTGGAACCTGGGGGTAAGCTGCTAAAATGCTGTTTTAAAATGTTGTTTTAATATTTTTAATAATTTTATTTGTATTGTTGTTTAATTCTATTTTAACTTTTGTATATTTTCATATGTTTTAATTGTATATATTTTAATGTTTGTAAGCCGCCTTGTGTCCCAGTACTGGGAAAAAGGCGGGGTATAAATATAATAATAATAATAATAATAATAATAATAATAATAATAATAAATAAATAAAAGGATATCAGAACGGAGCGGGGTGGGGGAGAGAATAACTGTTCACCATGTAGGATAGAACACAAAGGATAGAACAAAACTGCCAAGTAGATTTGGAATTTGCATCAGACTCACATATTTTGAAGAATGCAAGTTGATACATGCCCTATCCCACTTAGCGATACTCCCTGAAATGAATTCAGTACATTATCACATTATATGGGTTGCATGGAGGATGGTACTGCGAGCGTGGTCTAAAAGTAACTTGAATCTGTGGCTTTTTGGAAAGCATGTAAGAACAGAGGTAGTTTTCTAGACAGTGCTCTAATTAGCATAGTCTTGCATTGCATGCTGGGAGAAAATGTGTTGCTCATCCTAATCTAACAAGCAAACTGATATTAGAGACATATAGTAACTCATAACAATAGTCTGGATCAGTTTGAAGCCCTCCATTACTGCCATCTGCTGGGTATTTGTTACCCCTTACAGAGCCACTGGGAAAGTCTGTGGGAAGAGCCCATTACATGCCCTTGCAAGGCATCACCTGCATAAGGTGAATGAATGACCAGTCAGGATTGGGCCCTTGGCTGCTGGAAGCAAGCTATGTAGGGAGAGCTGACGCTTCTGCCCATGGTGATCACTGGTCCAAGAGCCTGTGATATCCTCATGGCCTGTACTGCTGAATTTAGTGGGATGGGAGGAGATGAAGCCAGGCCTGCCAGCCTCCAGACCTAGTTCAGATCATCTCCATCTCACCTCTTTTCATGCCTGTCCTTCCACCCCACTCCTGCAAGCAATACTAATAAGTCAGGCTCATGCTCAAGATTTAAGCAACCTCTTAAAAAAAACAAAAAACACAGGAAATAATCTCTTAAAAAATCAGGCAGGAAGGCAGGAGTTGCATGCTTACCCTGATATTAATTTCCAAAGGACATCAGAAAGAGGGAGGAATCATGTGGATTTTTTGAGAGGAGGCTGGGGTGTTTTGTCGGGGCATTGATGCTTTTGAAGACTATAACGAACAGCAGACAGCAGATGATGTCAAATTCATACAGGGAAGGGGGAATTAGGGACGTTGAAGCTGGGATGTGTGCCAGGCTGTGCAACGGGGAGCTCCATATGCAGCGAAATAAGGCCAACCTGTACACGCAAACCCACTTTGCTCAAGGCCTTTTCCTGCTTCAACGCAAAAGCTCTGTTTTTATAGCAGAGAGGGGACAAAGCATTATGGCACACTAGATAAAGGGCAGCCTCAGTGTTCTGTAATGCTCTAAGCACTGAGCCTGTCTCATAGTCATTTTCATCCACTGAAATAGCACTAGATAAGGGAACACTTGCACCATCCAAAGTAACCGTGTTTTGGCTTCTCTGTCTTCCTCACTGTGCTGTAGGGCTTGCGCAGTGGCCATTTGATCACCCTCAATACTCCATCTGCAGTATTTCTGCCTCTGCAAACATGCAGACCAATCACAGGCTGCTTAATTGGAAGCAATTCCCTTTGAGGGCCAAATGAGATGTTATGTGAGGGATCTGTAATTGGATCTTCCCATGTAATTTCCTTCTTCAAGCAGACAGGGGCTGCTCCCATTTGGTTTGGAGACATGATGGGTGAGTGTGCTGACAGTTCCCTCCTCTGCCATGGCTCCAGTCCAAATTGTCCACTAGAGTTGCTATTAGCCATGCAGGGGGAAGCATGCAGACCTGTACTGTGTTTCTATGTTTTCCCCTTTACTTGTAGCAGCTCTTGGTGGTGGTGGTGAGATTCGGATTAGGACCATGGTGCAGGGAGAAAGGGTTAGACCCCCCTTTCCCCACAACATGGCCCTGATCCAGATTGGACCCCCTGTGACTGCTTTTAGAAGAAGAAAATTACCCAGGGAGTTTTGAGCTCAGATCAGCTGAGTTCAGTGGGAGATACTCTGAAGTAAGCGTGTATAGAATTGCAGCCTTAAAGGGAGCAGCTAAGGAGGATTTTTTTAAAGCCTTGTGAACATTTTTTTAATGTTTGCTACAAATGTATTAGACTTAGGGCTGAACTAGACATGACATTAATTGCATGAATGCAATTTACAGAGGGGCTTGAGCAGCCTAGGGGCCATGGGAGGGAGGGAGCTTTTCTCTCCATGCCATGATCTCAACCAAACTCCCCTCTCTGAAGTTGCTATTTGCATTTCAAGGGAAGCCTTCAATGGGAGTTTCTCATGGCATGCCAATAGCAGCTTCAGAGAGGAGATTTTTATTAGGACCATGGCGGGAAGAGAGAGGGTTAAACTCTACTCAGCCCACTCCTGCTTGGTCCTTGTGGCTCCTATTTACATGCACTGTAACTGCATTCGTATAATTAACCTGACATCTAATTTGGTCCATCATTGGACAGCACCATAAGTGGGTTAAAACAGATTATGTGGTTAATTCCTTTAAGACTGCCAGTGTTTCAAGTGGCTCTGGTTTCTGCACTTTTAATGGCAGTCTGACATAGAAATTAGCTGGCAAAGCTTTTGCAGACATTGACGGTGAAACGACGGGAAGAATTTTTGTGTATCAGCATGCTATCAAAAGTAAGCATAGAAACAGAACAATTTTTTTAAAAAGTGACAACCTAACTTGAAGTGCCAGCAGATGGAGATATTCCTTTACTAAATGCCACTTTAAAGACCTTCGTGGTTAAAGGAATGTCAGTGTCAGAGGCTGCTTTTAATCAGGGAGAGAACTTACATTGTGCCAAGTGGAAAAGGGCTCCTCTTATCTGTGTTTGTGTTTAGTTCCTCCAGCCTTAGTGAAACTGCTTATGCTGATGCACTTATAAAATCAAGGCAATCTCCAAGCGGCTTCTTGGCTCAAATAGATGCTTTGTCTCACCCTCCAGGTTTATACGAGTCTTCTGGGCACAGGGAAACATTAAAATAGCCATACCCACTCATGCTGGCACACAAAGACGAACAAGCATCTCTTAACACTCTTTGGACAATAATTGAGGGGCTGCAATCTTACCTACCTAGAAGTGAGCGCTATTGAGATCTGCAGGACTTGCGTCCCAGTGGACAAGATCAGGATTGGAGTGGAGGAGAAATGGACTTCTTTGCCTTCGTGGAAAGGCACAGGAGCTGGCTTCTGCCCTCGTTGGTCTGTACATGGAAGCACTTCTGGAACCTAGATGCTTTGGTTGCACAGAGGCAATTTCCAGGGCATTAGGAGTGGCCCATGATGGTCCTTGACATGTTGAAGTCCAGATCTTGGATGGTGCCATAAACTTTGCTCTGCTCTCTTCTGTAGGAGATACTGTGGAATCCTGTGGGCTGTACCACATCCCTGGTTATCAGAAGAACATTCTGGAACATCAGGTGAGAGATGGAGGGAGAGGTGGCATCAACTTTAGAAAGGTTGAAGGAATCAGATCTGATTTTAGCAACCATAGAACAGCTCTGTGCTGGTCATTGCTGGGTGTCATGCTGGGGATGTGGGGTGGGAAATTTTCCATTGCTATATTTTTCCATGGAAAAATTTCAATTTCCTAAGTTCATTAGTAACAATGAATGGATGCCAACTGCAAATACAATACTAGGCGAACTTGGCAGTTTCAAAGCTGTAATTAATGTTTTTCAGGTGAGTATCCCTAGCATGTATGTGAGAGAATACATATATGTCACTGAAGTAAATATAAATAAATAAATATAAATAAATAAATAAAATGTCTCAGTATGAAATGGAACTAATAAGTAGTGACAGCAAAACTGAAGGTGCCCCAGCAACCTTAGTGAAAGAGAGCTGAACTCTGTTGAAATAGATGGGTGGTGTCAGCATGTCGTGCCGAATTCTTTGGGCTGCTAGAGAATTAATTAGTGCAGCCTTCCCCAACCTGGTGCCCTCCATGCGGACTGAAGGATGCTGGGAGTTGTAGTCCAACATATCTGGAGGGCACCAGGTTGGGGAAGGCTGAATTAGGGTGTCTACAGTTTTCAGTACCTTTGTTTCTTTCTTACATTCAAATAAGGGAAGAATATGCTATTGTCTTTAATTTTTTTTTTACAAATATTCCAATAAAAATGTCATGTAAATCACATTAAGTTTGCTTTAATCTTTTTCCTCAAATATTTCAGGTCACATACTTGTATACTGAGACAACAAACAAACATGGAGTCCTTTTTTTTCTTTGTTGAATTTAGTAAACATGCTAAATTAGATCACTCACTAATGATTTTCTAATGTACACTGAACATTTTTCAATGCAAATTGAACATTTTCCAATGCAAATTACCCAGTGCAAATTAGCCTAATTTGCATCAGAAAATGTTCCAATTCAAAATTTTCTGGAAAACCCACATCACTAGTGCCATATCAACAACACGGTTGGGCTGGAATTCCCAAAAGCTGTGTGTAGTACTGATGAGTCCAATTTGCCCTGAGCTAGAGTTTATTATTAATGGCCTGAGGAGCTGGCTCTCTTCTCTTCTATATTATCAACGAAGGGAGCTCAAACTGACTGTAACGTCGTGCATTATAAAATGGTGCATGGTGTGGAGAAAGTAGGTAGAGAGATCTTTTCCCTCTCATAACAGTAGAACTTGGAGTCATCCAATGAACTGAATGGTGGGAGATTCAGAAGTGCTACTTCACACAGGATGTGGTGATGGCCATGAATTCAGATGGCTTTAGAAGGGGATTAGAAACATTCATGGAGGAGAAGGCTATCTATGGCTTTTAATCAGGATGGCTATAGATTACTTCCAGGATCACAGGCACTATGCCAATCAGTATCAGTTCATGAGCTGCAGTCGCCATCGCGTCGTGTCCAGATCAAACTCCGCTCTGCCATAATGTAGCCACTGCCACACTGCCAAGCTGTGGTTCGATCAGGTGGTAGAAGGATTAGCCGGTGCAATGCACCGTTACCAGGGTACGCCCGATTGTACAACAATCTTCGAGGAGGCTCCTTCCGTGTACCCCGTGAGCTGCAGCTGGAGAGGGCTATTGCCCCCATGTCCTGCTTGTGGGCTTCCTGTGGGAAACAGAATGCTGGACTAGATAGGCCTTTGGTCTGATCCAGCAGGTGTCTTTGTCAGGGTTCCGCCATTGACCTGGACCCCCTGAGCAACTCCTTAAGGATCTCTTGCTTCCTTAAGAGTCCCACCTTCCTTCTTTTAAACTTCCCCTTCCCAGTAACATGGCGTGGGGTAGGTGTGAGGTAATTGACAGTCTAGACACAGGGTTTAACCACAACAGTTTACCGGTCAATTAGAGTAAGCAAATCACAACTAAAGGTATTTACACAATAGAGCTGAGTGATTAGGCATTAAGAGAAAACAAAAGTTGCAAAAGCCAAGTTCCTTTACCCTAGCTGTGCTTAGACTTCACCAGCCTGCTTCTTCCTGCTCCTCTTCAGGCTCTGGTCACCTCAGCTCTGCTCTTACTGCTCTGGTCTTTCTGACTTTCTCTTTTTATATCCTCCTCCCCCAAAACTGAAAGTAGTGCTTCAAACCTGAAGAAATGAAACTTAACTGGGGAAATGAAACTACTCCTCTCAGAGATACCCCCCCCCAACAAAAAACTCTGGGCCTGACATTTTTTCTTGCCTCTATAGGCCTCAAACCTTCACACTCTTCTTATATTCTTATGGCTATATGATCTTCCTTAAAAACATCTATCTTTTAAAGCTGTGGAGTACCAAATACTCCTGTGGAGTTCTGGGAAAACATACTTATTTATCTATTTTGTTTTATTTTAATTTATATCCCATTTCTTTGACCGGAGCCTCCAAAGTGGGTCACCAACATTCATAAAAGGCAATGATTCTATTATAACATTTGATGTGGAAAATCTGGGTTCAAGTCCCATTTGTGCTGTAGACTTCTTTGGCAGACTGTCTCTCAGCCTCATTCTGTCCACTCGTGAAATGGGAATGATACTGATTTTCCTCACAGGGTTCTTGTGAGGATGAGTGATGTTAAGGAAGATTTTGACCTATCCTGAACCTTATGGATAGGGTGAGAGTACAAACCTTTAGGTTTAGGTTACAAATAAGTTTATCCTGATCAATCATCTTTGTGAGCCTGCCTCTCTAATGTCTGCAATTTTCTCCTTGATGCTAGAACACTTTAAATGCCCGGAACCGGACTGTCTCTGAGAGTTCCACTATATCCATGGTAGAGGATACCCCAGAATCCCCAGATGGTACAGGGGAGGAGGCCACGTTAGAGAAGCCTCCCGCAGAGGCAGCTGAGCGAGAGCAAGCAAAGGTGAGGCATCCTGTTGGGAAGGGCAGCCTTCTGAGAAATACGCTGAAGCTAGGACTTTATTCCTGGTTCATTGCAATTCAGAGGGGTCAGAATCATACCTTACGTTCTCTCAGACTGGGAGTGATAAACAAGGTCTAACTTCTGTTTCACATGGCTGGAAGTACAGCAGGTATATACCTCGACACTGAATTTAACACAACATATTATTATTTATTGACATATATTTAAACGATTTCTATGAGCTCCACTACACCAGGCTAAAATCCTGCATCGTTACCCAGGCTTCTGCTACTGGATTATTTGCAGGTTTAACACTGGGTCCTTCACACGGGTAGACATGTGCTTTTGGGGGGGGGGATCGGGAGGGGTGGCTCAGGGCCTGCTGCACAGCGTGAAGGGTGGGTTGGGGCCCACGCCATAGCCCCACACGAGACGCAGCGCGGCATGGAGGACTCGTGAGAAGGCGGCACCCAGAGGCGGGCGGGGGATGGGGGAGGCATGTTTCCTCTATGTTTATTATACAGCCACTAGTTGGTGCTGCCGATATATCGGATTATCTCCATGCCCTTTCAAAGTGGGATAAATGAGGGAAAGCACGCAAAGCGTCCTGGACGTTGATGTCATCATCTAAAGAACCCGCAAACTTCCGTGAGTGGCCAATCACAAGTGTGCAATAAATTGCTCATGTAAAGATGCTCTATACCTTTCGAAATCATATTAGAGCACATACTCAGAAGTAAGTCCCACTGTGTTCAGTGGGGCTTACTCCCAGATAAGTGTGCATAGGATTGGTCTTCATTATCTCAAAGTATGGTAATGAGAACACCAGGTTGGGTGGTTTTAAAAGATGGATTATTGGGGGAAATCACATTGCCTAGGGGTGCTTCTGGACAAGGCTTTTATTGTGCAACTGCCTTGCCCCATTTACAGAATTTTACAGGGGATCCCAATGACTTCATCTTTCACTTGTAAACCTCTCATTTCTTCTCACTGCTTCTTCCATCCGTTTTTCTTTTTTACGAAAAGTTTGCAAAGGAGGAAAAGATGGAATTGCTGCACAGTTCCAGCAATTGTGGAAGCCCCCATCTAGAAGCACCCTAGGCCTACCAGTGGCCATTAGCCATGTTCAATGGAACCTCCATGTTCAGAGGCAGTATATTGCTGAGTAGTAGATGCTTGGAACAATGAACATAGGAGGCGGCAGCTGTCATGCCCTGATGGTGGGCTTCTAAGAAGCATTTGGCTGGCCTCTTCTGTGGTCTGATCCAGTAAGGTGATGCTTATGTTCCTGTGTGATCAAGAGGTCGGAGCCTAGGGTTGACATTCTCTCACAAAATCTAAGGATATTTCTCAAGCCCTTATAAATTGCTTTGAGCTTATATAACCTGAACATAATACCTATTACTTGAACCTACATTTAGTGACTTCTGTGTTCTGTCCTGCATTAGCAACATTCACACAGTTTTTGCAAGAGAGGCTCGCAGATACTTTTTAGTGTTGTGTGTGAAAGTGACCCCCTTCATGGATCACTGCCTTGTTGTGGCGAAGGGGCTTGCGTAACTCAGTGAAGCCATAAGCTATGTCGTGCAGGGCCACCCAAGACGGACAGGTCATGGCGGAGAGTTCTGACAAAATGTGGTCCACTGGAGAAGGAAACGGCAACCCACTCCAGTAAGAATGCAGGACTTTCTCTAGTCCGCCAGCGTACGAGACAGGAAAGTTTCATGTTGGGTTTTGGTGCCTTCCAATTTCTTCCACAATCTTTCAGGGCTCATTGAAGAAGAGCCCAAGAACCCCCACACCCAGGATTTTGTATTCTTCCAGGCCTCTGGTTTTGGCTGGCTCAGTTGGTTCCGATCCAAGCCAAATAAAGATGCAGAACCCTCCAAGAAGGTACCAGCTGCTCCTTTGGACTTTCCTGCTCCAGTTTCCCAGGTAAGGAAGGGTCTCTTCGAAAGAAAGTTTCTGTCTGTTTGTTGCAGTAACCTGTTAAAGCAGAAGAATCTGCTTTCCCGGTCCCATCATTCTCCAGCACCTGTACATTGTGGGTCTGCCATTACCGATGGGCAGCTTGGTCTGCCCTTCCTGATTTTTTCATTGAGGAATCCCTGATAAGCATTGGGGGAACCCCAGAGCTTCATAGTGGGACACAGTTTTGAAAACGTCTGCCCTAGACCAACCATTTTAGGAGGACTGCATACCATGAGTGTGACCAGTGTTCTCTTTGCAACATTTTCCTACTGCTGTAGGAAGCTAGTGAGGTTCAGACAGTGGGGTGGGATGGGGGCAGTTGGAAAATTGCATTACATTTGTCAGAGGCTGGTGGGGGAACTGAGGGATATGAACTGGGCTGGGAGTGCGCAGGGGTGGGGTAGGGGGATCAAGGTTGGCATTTGGTATTGAATCACCTGAGGCAAGAAGGGTAAGAACTGGTTTATACGTACATTCAACAGGATAAAGTGGTAACGCTTTTCCTGGATTGTACTACTTTGAGCTGCAGTAGGGATTGGAATTTGGAGTCCCCCCCAAAAAAATAATAAGAAAAAAATAACCCCACACCAATCTGCTTACACACAGAGAAACAGTATATTGAAGAGAAAGTTGGGCTGAGCCCTTCTCCCTGTTTTGTTTGTGCAGGAAGGTCTTATGTCTGGGAACATCCCCACTCCTCTCCTGCAGCCTGAAGTGGTGCTGTCCAGGCAAAGATTTACCACTGGATTCTACCGAATGTATAAACTTGCTGCCTCCCCCACTGGCCCCCTTCTCCTCTTTTCGGCCTTCCCTCCACTGTTTGGTTCTTTGCCCTGACTCATTCAACTGTAGATGCATCGTACCCCCTGACCCCACTGTCACTGTTTCTTTAATGTTTGAACTGTTACTATTGAGGATTTATTGCTTGGAATGTTTCTTTTTTTCTTCCGCTTCTCCTGGCTCAATGGTAATGTTTAATTTTTCTCTATCACTAACATTTTCCCTCAGTCTTTCCCTTCCTTCATTTGATTTGTTACTAGATTGTAAGCGCATGGGCAGGCATATTGGTTTATTTTTTTATTGATTGCATAACACCCGGTTGTTTGGGATGATGATGGTAATGATTAAACAGGGCTGTTGTCCTTTTGAAGCACCAGTCATGTATTAGGATCATGACACTGCAAAGAACTTACAGTGTAATAGCAGAAGTGCGTAGGATTGTGCCCTAAGTGACTTCCTGCAGCTCTGTGAGTGTTGTGTGTGATCTCACATCAGTTCATGTTGCCCAGTGTCCTAGGTATGGATTTGTTTTGTGGGGGTGTGGGGGAATCTGTCCAGATCCCATCAACGGGAGGCAGAGGGCAAATTTTGAAAGTAGCTCGCAGTTAGTTTGTTTCATCGGTGTGTACGGTTTCCTGTCTGCAGGAGAAAGCAACTCCACCACCTTTCCTTCCTCCCCATGGTGAGACAAGGCCTTCATCCCTTCCTCCTCCTCTTCCTCATCTACCTCACACAGATGTCAACCCTTTTTCCAAAAGCTCTCTGGGTAAATATATTCCTGTTTATTTCTGAATAAATTGCTGGGTATATTGCTGATATAGATGTAACAAACAAAAGGCACTTTATATGCAAGGGCTTTTGGCAATTTCCCCCTTTTCTGCAGCCCCTACCACCCTCACCATTTCACCCTGGAAGGTCCCCTAATCTTTGGGAGCAGTTTCGGGAGGGTGGGAGGAGGAAAGAGGCTGCTGCTAGGAGGTTGTAGCAGAAAAATAGCCTCAAACAAGCAGTACTCCCATGCTACTTTGCATCCAAGCAATGGATCAGCCTTTAAACACTATATATTTTGTTTCCTCAGGAACCAAGAATCCGCCAGGCCATTGCAGCACGGAAGGGGCCATGTTTCGAGATGTGGGAGACAAGGTGAGAGGAGGAAAACCTTGTTGCACATGAGGGAGGCCTCCACTTTAGAAAGTGCATCACCGGGGGAAGACAGGGCTTTTGGTAATCCATCCTGGCAGAAGTGCAAAACCAGCTGTCTCGAGAGTGTATTTCTCTCCATTTTTCTTGATGCGCTATATCTCTGGTGTATTGTATTTTTTTCAGCCAGGGGATCTTGGCATTTCCTCCGAGTTCCATTGAATGCCAAAGTCAAATCCCCCCTGATTTTTCTGGTTTATATTTCAGGCGAGTTTCTCCAAACATTATAACCCTGATCATGTGCTTCCACCCCCAAGAGGAGGAGTTCCACTTTTCAATCCTGCTCAGGTACAGCGTGTGTGTGTGCATGCCCATGAATTGTATGAGGGCCACTGAACCAAAAATGGTATGCAAATAAACTACAACAAAATAAGAATGATCTCAGTGTCTCAGACCAAGGGTCCCCCTAGTCTTCTTCTGGTGATTGTCCTCAGCTTCTGGTACCTAGAGTTATACTGTCTCTAGGCATGGAGGTCTACTTAGCTGAAATAATCATAGCTTTCTCCATCATGCACCATTTTGGCTAGCTGCACTGACAGGTACCACTTTGCAAGGGTCCCTGGTCAAAGTTCATTAGGCACAATGCCATGCTGATGCCTTACCCCATGGGTTTGGGTGTGGAACAATGCTCAAAATTGGCATCGTAATCCTTTCTACTGCAAAGTGAGAGTTTTGCCATTGGAAGGGGTCTAAAATTCTATTCAGCACCTCCAATTCTGTGATAGAACACATAAAAATTGGTGAAGCATATCTAAACTGACCACATCTGCAATTTTTTTTTTTAAACTTGTGTGCTCTTTTAGGCTGCATACTTTTTTTGAAGAGTGAGGGTTTGAAATTCTACACAGTTCTTTCCTTAACAGGTTGTCACACCAGCTGCCTCTGGTGCTGGCCATCCACAACGGATTTTGCAACGGCACTACCCTCCTCATCCGCAGTGATGAAAGACCTACAAGATAGCTCTGCTCCTCTGGTGGGTCGGAAGCCATCCCCTTGCATGAAGATTACAACAGTCTGGCCTGTGTTAGGCAGCTGAGAGTCCCTTCTTTTTTGCTGGCATTGCACCTCTCTCTCTCCAAAGTCAATGAGCAAAAACCTGAGGAGGTGGACATGCACCTTTTCCACTCTAGTTTGCTCAGTACCTTTAAAAAATATGGTTAAGCAGGTGCTGTGTAATGAAGACAAGATGAAGATGTCTCAGGTTGAGCCTGGGGAGACGAACTGATAATAAAAGGGGAAAAATGAATGCCAGGAAGGCCTCAGATTCTCTTTTACACTGCTCAGGAGAAAGGGCCCAGTTGACTCTCTGCATGGTTGATCAACACAGTTGCTCATGATCTAGCCACTGGGAGGGATAAATGAGTTAGGGATGTGTGCAGGGGCATCAGGAAGAAGCTTAGAGTTCCATTAGCACAGAGGTGGGCAACTTGTGGCTCTCCAGATGTTCTGACCTACAGCTTCCATCAGGCCTAGCCAGCATAGCCAATGATGAGGGATCTTGGGAACTGTAGGCCAAAATATCTGGAGGGCCACAAGTTGCTCACTCCTGCTTTAGCAACTGCCTCTGCTTCCTTAGGAAGGGCCCCCTCATACTTCGAGAGCTGAAATCCACTTGTGAATCATGTGCATTCAATGTGGATGAACTTTACAAGCTATGCAGCCTGATTCTATACACTTTTACTTGGAAGTAAGTTCAGCGAGGCTTATTCCCAAGGAAGTGTGAATAGAATCACACCCTGGGGCTCCAGTCCTACACACACTTACTAGAGAGTAAGTTCAATGGAGCACTGAACACAGTGCGACTTATGTCTGAGTAAATATGCATAGGATCCTATGCACATTTCCTTGGGAGTACATACCATGGAGATCAGTGAGATGTACTTTGAACAAATGTGCATAGGATTTGAGTGCTACATACCTTAGAAGGCTAAGCCCCTAAGCATAATTACCTGGAAACAAAGCCCATTGATTTATCAATAAATTAAACATTTGGAAAATGACCAGACTGCAATACCTGCCTTCAGTTTGATGTATTTCTCTCTCTCCCTCCCTCCCTCCGTCCCTCCCTCCCCCCCCCTCTCTCTTTCTCTCTCTGAATGACTTTGACCCTAATTCAGCATTGTTTGAAGTGTGTATATAGCAGTAAACCTTCTGGAAATGAAAGACATGGGGAGGAGGTGGATTTTGGTGAAAGTCTCTGTGAGCTGTTGCCTAGCAAGATGAGGTGGTGCTGGTCTACTGAAGGAGCAGCTGCCTTTCTGCCTGAACTGAAGTCCATCTGAGATGGTGCCAGCCTGTGAGAACTACTGAGAAGAGAAGCTCTCCTCTCTGTGGAGGAGAAGCTGCTGCCTTCCTTCTGGGGTGGGCCTCTCTTTCTCAGCACCTTGCTGAAACTGGGATTGCTGGGAAGGATAGGTGACTTGAGAAAGAAAGACCTCTGCAGACTAGGCCAGGAGTAACCCTCCTGAGACAACATTTTCTACTCAGGGTGGCCTCAGAAGTAAAGTAGAGGAAAATGCTGACTTTTTGTAGAGTATTTTGTAGAGTTCCAAGACCCCACGTCTAAAGAGACATATTTTTTGCTCATGCCTTGCCTTGGGGAATACTAGCTTTTAATCCTGTGTATCATTGTTTTGTTTTTCCAATACAAATTTGTTGGTGCTCCAAGTTATTATCCCTTTCTACCAATTTAAATTAAAAAAAAACTTTTTGAAATTACTATCCAGGCTTGTGAGTGGGGAAACAATTGCCTTGTGATCACTAGCTGACACCAAGATGCAAAACATCTTGCTGCCAGCAAAGGTTACACAGTAAACAAAAAAGCAAGGTTGCCCCAACTGACTGAGCTCTGTTCATAGAAAAGTCATACATCACACCTTTCATCCAGTTGCTAGCTACACCTTAATACACAAAGTGAATAAGGAAGAGTTTGGTGTGTGGCTTGTCTGTGAGAAATGTGTTAGCTTTACACATTGAAAGATAGGGTTTTCTTAGGCTAATGCTATTTATAAATATGGCTGGCTGCAGAAGACCATTTACTGGGTGATAACTTACCATGGGCTGCATGGCACCTCACTGAGAGCTGTTCATCTGTTGCACCTACCCATGAGTCAAGGGGAATTTTTCACACACCAGCCTCTTTGGATTTCTAGTCAGGAACATAAGAACGTTCACCTGACCCTGCCATCCATTTCCAGAAGTAGGCAGGCAGATGCTTCTGGAAGCTCATAAGCAGGACATGAAACTGAGGGCCTCTCCTTGCTCTTTGTTCCCAACATCTAATGAGGTTGCCAGAGTTCTTATCCATATATCTTTATTTTCATGTTCTACTCCGGATATTATTTATTTATTTATTTATTTCACTTCATTTCTATACCGCCCAATAGCCGAAGCTCTCTGGGCGGTTCACAAAAATTAAAACCAAATGGCACACAATAAAACAATTTAAAATATATAGAACACTAAAACCACAATATAACAATACAACCTATGGAACTCACTGCTGCAGAATGTTGCAATGAACATGGGCATAAATGCCTTCTTTAAAAAGCTCTCAGAGAAAGAGGGTGTATAATAATTTTTTTAAAAAATACTAAACTGAATTTAAAAGGACACAACTAGGCAAACCTTTGAGAGAACTGCAGTGTGGTCTCTACCACATGAAATGAACACTGTCTTCTTATGCTCTAAGGCTTTCACATATGTAGGGGAGTATCTATCTTCTGTGTCTCCGAGGCCCAGCTGTCCAAAAGCATTCTTTCCCCAAGAACAGACAGTCCCAACACAGAGAGGGCCAGGCTGTGAGCTGATCCAGCTGCAATCTTAGCCAAAGGGAGGCCTACAAGTGCCAGCACCAGCTGTGGTTCCTTAAGGGAGCTGACCTTTGTTCCCACTCCAAGTTGGCCATGTTCATTTTGACCCCAGGTGAAGAGCTCTCCTCCTTTTGAGAGTGCCATGGAATGATGGTCGCCACATGCAATTTGAATGATCCATTTCTCTCCCAATTATTTCAGTAGCCTTGGCTCTGATTTAACACCTCCAGATGCAAAACTGTGCTCAGAAAGTTTCCCTTCTGTTGAGAGAATAAGCAGATGAGATGCTTCACAGTCCAGTAAATCCACCTTGGCATTCTTTTTTAATTTGATGTGCTTGGGATGCTTGGGGGGGCTCTGGCCGCGCCCTCCGTCCTCCTCTGCTCTGCCAAAACCCACCACGGTCCTGTTTGTCTTCACTACGGCCAGGCAGCCGTGTTTGCAGCTGATCTGGCAGATGGTGCCGGGGTCCGCCTCCTCGAGGAGTCTGGGGTGGTGGCCCCCCTGGGGGAACAGCAGCAGCGAGGCTCTGGATGGCGATGCTGAAGTGGGTGGCGAGTCCACTTGGAAGTCCAGCGGGGTGCCCACCTCACCCCTGGCGAAAAATTGATACAAATTTCTTTCTTTCCACTTCAGGTTTATGGATGGGAATCCCTTGACCCTGTCACAGAGATATATTGCTTTTGCATAGGGGGATTCCATACAAAGAGTAGAACCAATAGCTTTTGATAGAGCTGCCCACCGTGGAGGAAGAGTGTAGTAAAAGCCTTATCTCATAGGCAAACACTGTTGATAACAGGCTTTCTATGTAGTTACACATACACACTGTTATAAATTATTACTTGATAAATGGTTGCTTGTAGCCATCTTATTACTTATTAGGGCACAATGCTATGCATGTCTAGACAGAAAAACGTCCTACAACTCCTAGCATGCCCCAGTGAACAATGCTGGTTGGGCGATTTTGGGAATTGTAGGACTTTTTTCTGTCTAAACGTGCATAAGACTGCATTCTTAATGTAATATTTTGTGAATTATTGTTATTAGCAAAGGCCTGAAAATATTTTCAGGAGTAAAAAAAAAAAGGACACTAGAAACTCTTCTAATGTACTGGATAAGAATTCTAGTGGAATGGAATATGTGGAAGGGCGCAGGAGTCATTTATACATTACTATATTATTCATGGGAATACTGTTATTCGTGTCCATTGAGGACATGACCATCTCTCTGGGCTTTTATATAGCTTGTTTGCTGGCTTAATGACTTTGGATGGCTTGGTGGCTACTCCAAGCTGCTGAGATTTGCCGGTCAAACCAATCAGCCAGGGTTGGGAAGTAACGCCAGCGTGTTCGGCCTCTGTGTGTTTGGGTGTGAGATGCAATGTAGCCAGAGGAAGAGAAACAAGTCTGAGGTTTTGCGGCTAGCTGGCAAGAAGCAGCCTTGGAGAGTGCAAAACAGCACTTCCCTTTTGCCTTTGTCTTGAATCATACCCTCTGTTGACTCTTGGCAATTGCTGCCCTCAGAAACATCCATTCTCCATTGCCATTTCTTCATTTAACTTGCAGATGGATATCTCTCTCCTACACCACCCTTGCTCTCTGGCTCAATCCATAGCTGTCCCTCCAGGATAGCGATCGCAGTCCATAGGTCCACTGTCCTCATTGCCACTACTAGATCTGATAACTAATTAGAGTGAAGGTGGCATCTCTTGAATCTTGAAGGTGTTCCCTTTTAACCAAATATTTGCTGAAGGCAAAACTGCTCTTCCAACATAGCTTGGAATTTGTCACCCATATTTGTATGAACAAATGTTTGTTGGATGGAGAGCCTGCATTGGGTTGTGAGGCTAGCAGGCACCCTGCCTTGCCTCACCTCATCCCACTGAACGCAGTAATGCTGGCCGTAAGGCTTTCATAAGCCCTTAGACAGGGCACCAGTATCTGCAGGAGGAAGGTTAGCTCTCCCTGCTTCTACCCACAGCCAAGCTCCTATTCTAGCTGGGTGTACGCTCACCTAAGTGAGGTGATGCCTGACAAAGGTAGCAAATGGCTCTTCCCCCATACCTTCCCAGAGGCTCTGTGAGGGGCGACAGGCTTCCACTAGGTGGCTGCTAGAGTTTCCTGTAGGAGACCTATAATACACAAATCTATATATTGTTGAGCCACTTGTAGCCCTTGAGAAGTTTTGGCCTGTGCCAGGGTTTTCCTCATGACCGGAACCCCCTGAGCAACTCCTTGAGGAACTCTCACCTCCTTAAGAGTCCCACGTTCCTTCTTTTAAACTTCCCCTTCCCAACAACATGGGGTTTTGGCTGTAGGCATGGGGTGATTGACACCCTAGACACAGGGTTTGACCAGTGTCTAGAGTGCAGAGCCAGAGCCAGCACCTGTAGGAGAGCCAGCATCCAGGAAGAGGGAGCGCCTGCTGCTTGTTGCTGCTGCGGCCGCCACTGCCACTGCTGCCGCTCTTCCTGTGGGCTTCTGCCTGGTAGACCGCCACTCCCTGCGCGACCAGGCCCCCAGGCACTGAGCCAGCTGCTGCTGCCTGTCGCCACCTGTTCCTCCTGGAGGGACCGTATAGGCTGGCTGGCTGAGACGGCCTGGGAGAGCCAGTTCTGGTGAAGGGGATGTTTTGATTTTTGTTTAACTGTTGGTGGGGGGTGGGTTTGAGGGGGTATTGTGTTTTTAGGGGTGGGTAGCCTGCTTAATAGGCAGAAGCAAGGGGGCATGTGTCCACCTGATGGAGGCAGTGGGGGGAGTGTTGGGGGCAGACTATACTGAGGCTGGGTGGCAGGCGCTGGCGGAGCGCTAGGGGCAGGCCATGCCCGGTGAGGGGAACAAGGGAGAGATGTGTAGTATCTGTCCCCTGTTCCGGGCCTGTCCAGAGCCAAAGGATGGCTGGGGGAGGCATGACCCCATCTTCTGGTCTTTGTCTGCTGCTCTGCAATGCCAGGTCTGTTACCCAGAAAACATCCCTCATCCATGACATGATCCTGGATGAGGATGCAGACTTGGCATGTATTACGGAGGCCTGGCTGGCTGAGGCCGCTGCTCCAACTCTGGCGGCCATGTGCCCAGCCGGGTTTTCGTATGCACAGCAGCCAAGGGCTGGGGATCGGGGAGGGGGAGTGGCTGTTATCTACCGGGAGTCCTTGGTCTTCACCAGACCCCCTCTCCTGGAGACCAAGGTTGCTGAGTGCATGTACTGGAGGTTGGGCCCGAAGGGCAGTCTGGGGATTCTGCTCATGTACCGTCCACCCCTGCTGCACGACTGACTCCCTGGCCGAGGTGCTTGAGGTGGTCTCTGATGTGCATGTGCAGACCTCTAACTTATTGGTGTTGGGGGACTTCAACATACATTCAGAGGCTGTCCTCACAGGGGCACCTCGGGATTTCATGGAGACCATGGCTTCCTGGGAGCTGCACTCTATTCCAACTGGGCCCACCCATGTAGCCGGTCATGCAGTAGACCTTGTATTTGTTTCTGGAGAAGTGGGGGGTGATCTGGAAGTCAGGGGTATATCCACCACCCCCTTGTCACTGTCTGGTGACATTAGACATCTTGGTTCCACAGCCCCTCCGCAGAGGGTGGAGGACCCATTAAAATGGTCCGCCCCAGGTGTCTTATGGATCCAAATGGATTCCTGAACGCTCTTGGGAATTCTCTGGAGCACGCAAATGGCCACTCGGTCAAGGCCCTGGTGGGTGGCTGGGATGCTGCAATCACTGGGGCATTAGATCAGGTGGCTCTGAAATGCCCTCTCCCCCTGAACAGGGTTCGAACTACACCATGGTTCAATCCATGGTTACGAGCCCTAAAACAGGAGGTGAGACGATTAGAGCACCGGTGGCGGAAGTCTTGCTCCGAAGATGACTGGACACGGGCTAGAGCTGTATCTTCAGCCTATCACATGGCAATGAAGGCAGCAAAAAAGGAATACTAACGTGTCTGCAGAGTGCTGTCCCAGGAGGCTGTTCCAAGTGGTCTGGAGCCTAGTCGGTCCAGTTGCTCTGGGACCACTGGAGCATTCTAAGACCTCCTGTGAGGCCTTGGCAAGGCACTTTGCGGATAAAATTGATCTGATCAGGAGTGTTATTCCGTGCGCCATGGATACAGTTAGTGAGCGAGAGGCAGCTGTGGTAAACAGGTTTTGTGGGATTGGTTCCAGCTTCTTCCTTCTGAAGAAGTGGACAAGGTGCTTTCATCTGTAAAGCTGACCACCTGCTTACTTTATCCTTGCCCATCTTGGCTCATTATGAGCTGCAGAGAGAGACTGGGTGAAGGGATCAGGGCGGTGGTGAATGCCTCCCTTGAGGAGGGAGTGATGCCATCAGCCCTCAAGGAGGCAGTGATAAGACCGCTCTTAAAGAAGCCCTCCTTGGATCCCCAAGTTTTGAACAACTTTCGCCCAGTCTCGAAACTGCCATTTTTGGGCAAAATCATTGAGCGGGTGGTGGCGATGCAGTTGAAGGCACACTTGGAAGAAGACGATTATCTAGATCCATTTCAATCAGGCTTCAGGCCTGGGCATGGGACAGAAATGGCCTTGGTCACTTTGGTGGATGATATGAGGAGGGCTTTGGGTAGGGGTGAATGCTCCTTCCTTGTTCTCCTCGAGCTCTCAGCGGCTTTTGTAGGGATGTACGAAAGTCACTTACCTTTAATGAAATTTGATTCGCGGTGGGGGGGAGGCGCTCTGTCCCTCCCACTGAAATTCTGGCCAGGGGAGGAGGCGCTCCGTCCCTCCCCCCCGAAATTCTGGCCGGGGGGGGAGGCGCTCCGTCCCTCCACCCCTGAATCCTGGCTGGCTGGGCCGCAAATGGCGGCGGCCATAGCCGCCGCCGTTTGCGTCCTTGCAGTCAGCTGTGATAGGCTACGTAAATGTTTACATAGCCTATCACGGCTGAGTAAAAAAACAAACAAACCCCGCGCATACGCAAATGGCGGTGCCCATGGGCGCCGCCATTTGCATTCCTTATTTTGGCACGTCTAGTCTATGTAAACATTTACGTAGACTACGGCGAAAATAAGGGGAACGCAAATAGCGTAGACGCTACGCTATTTGCATTCCCCTTATTTTCGCCGTAGTCTACGTAAATGTTTATGTAGACTAGACGTGCCAAAATAAGGAACGCAAATGGTGGCGCCCATGGGCGCTGCCATTTGCGTATGCGCGGTTTTTTTTTTTAACTCAGCCGTGATAGGCTACGTAAACATTTATGTAGCCTATCACGGTATTTTTTAAAAATCTAGCCGTAATAGGTTACGTAAATCTTTATGTAGCCTATCACGTTTTTTTGTTGTTGGTTTTTTTTACTGGAAATGGCGGTGGCAGCTGGTCGGAAGACCGGCTGCTGCCACCGCCGCCACACCACCGCTGAACCGCCACCGGAGCCGCCGCCGCTGCCGCCAGGAGGATTTGCCCAAGTTAAGTCCTGTCCCGGGGGGGTGGCGGGGGGGTGGCGGGGGGGTGGCAGACCATTTCACCACCAATTTCAGGGGGCCGAATGCGTTGGCATTCGGCCTCCCCGAGATTCGTGGTGAAATTCTCTGACATCCCTAGGCTTTTGATACCGTTGACAATGGTATCCTCCTGGACCGCCTGGAGAGGATGGGCATTGGAGACATCGTATTACGGTGGTTCCGGTCCTTCCTCTCTGGCAGGTACCAGAGGGTAGCACTGGGAGAGGTGGTGTCGGACCCGTGGCTGCTCACGTGTGGGGTGCCACAGGGTTCCATCCTTTCCCCGATGCTATTTAACATCTATGTGAAGCCATTGGGGGCTATCATCAGGAGGTTTGGGGTGCGGTGTCATCAATATGCGGATGACATGCAGCTCTCCCTCTCATTCAAATCTTCACCAGGGTTGGCCATGGGATTCCTGTCTAAATGTCTGGAGATGGTGAGTGGCTGGATGGGGAGGAATAAGCTAAAGCTGAACCCTGACAAGACCGAGGTGTTTTTGGTGGGAGACAAGAGGAGGCTGGGGGATGGTGACCTGGTGTTGAATGGGGTACGGCTACCCTTGAAAGATCAGGTCCGCAGCCTGGGGGTCATTTTAGACTCCCAGCTGTCCATGGAGGCTCAGGTGTCAGCCGTGAGCTGGACAGCGTTGTACCAACTCCATCTGATACGGTGGCTGCACCTCTACCTTCCTGACCATCTGCTCCCATCAGTAATACATGCCCTGGTCTCCTCTCATCTAGACTACTGTAATGCGCTGTAGGTGGGATTACCCTTGAAGACGGTTCGGAAGCTACAGCTGGTGCAGAATGCAGTGGGTCACCTGATTAAAGGCAGCCGCTGGCCTGATCACATCACTCTGGTGCTGAAGGAGTTGCACTGGTTACCAGTTGTTTTCTGGGCCAAATTCAAGGTGTTGGTTTTGACCTTTAAAACCCTATATGGTTCTGGCCCAGCCTATCTCAAGAAGCGCCTCCAGCAACACCAGACAGGCTGGTCAACAAGAACGCCTCGGATGGCCTTCTCTCTGCCTCATCAGTCAGGACAGCTAGGCTGATGAGGATGAGGGAGAGGGCCTCCTCTGTGGTGGCCCCCACTCTGTGGAACTTCCTCCCTAGGGAACTGTGCCATGCCCCCTCTTTAATGAGTTTCTGCCACGCGCTGAAAACTTCGTTATTCAGGCAGGCATTTGGGGCGGGTTAGGGTATTTCTAAATAATATTTTAATGTATAATTTCACTGTTTTAAATTGTACCATTGTACATCGCCCCGAGTGGCCAGCTGACCGGCCAGATGGGCGATTAAGACATTAAATAAATAAATAAACAAAGCACAACAATAAATAAACCACAACAGTTTACTGGTAAAGGTAAAACTAGCAAATCACAACTACAGGTATTTATACAATATTGCTGAATGATACAAAGGGCATTAAGAGAAAATAAAAGTGGCAAAAGGCAAGTTCCTTTACCCTAACTGTACTTAGACTTCTCCAGGCTGCTTCTTCCTGCTCCTGTCTTCCCAACTCTGCTCTTACTGCTTTGGTTTTTCTGACTCTCTTTTTATACCCTCCTTTGTCAAAACGAAAAGTACTGTTTCAAACCTGAAGAAATGAAACTTAACTGGGGAAATGAAACTGATAATCTCAGAGATACCCCCTCCTAACAACCCCCCCCCGCCTCTTAAGCCTGACCTTTCTTCCCTTTGCCTCTGTAGGCCTCATATCTTCACAGCTTACAACTCCCATAATCCCTCACCAAGGAAGGCTATGTTGGCTAGGGCTGATGTACACCAAAAGAAGTATGAGCTTGCTTGTTAAGTTAGGGCGAGCAACATACCTTCTCCCAGCATGCAATGCAGGACTATGTTAATTAGGACTCTATCTAGGAAATGCTATTCTAATTGAGCCAAGAGGAGTCCTGTGCAGGCATTTGCCTGCAACATGATTATGGCAAAACTGGGGAAGGGATGTGTGTGAGCATGCAAGCTCTGCTTCCAAACATCCACATGCCCCCGGCTGCTTCATAGGCCTTCGTGTGTTGAGAGTGAAAGTCGCCATAGGAGCCTGCAAGAGCGTTTGGCCTGATTAGGGTTCCTGATCATGGAGGCTCAATAAGCACATTCAGCCAAATGTTCTTACAAGTCTCTTACAAATGTTCTTACAAGTGCAAAGGTCTATGAGGTAGCTGGGGGCATGGGGACTTTTGGGGGCATGGTGTGCCCTTCACATCTCCAGTTTGGTGGACCCGAAGGATCCATCCTAAAGAGCATTGTTACAACATTTCATCTAGATGCTGTTAACTCCTCAGAAAGCCTCTGGAAAGATCTGATGTGACCTTGGAAGGCATCACCTAATGCCGTTTGTAACAACCGCTGAGCTAATGGAACACACTGAAACTGGAAATGTGTGTCCTATAAATGCTGCATATTTGTATTTTCCTTTTCCTGTCTGTCATGTCTGACACACAAAACGAATGCAGTACCACGTTGCTTTGGAAATGAAAAGAAAAGCACAAAGTGAGTAGATTTACCAGAAGCAAGACTCAAAACAAGTGTTTTTAATGAGAAACAAACTAAATTTAGCCAGGGGTGATAGCGGGAAGATCTAAGGCTGAACTGAAGGTTGGTGGCAAACCCAGGCCTATCTGGGTCACTGCTCAACAGCTGTAAAAACTGGCAGGATTTACTATGGAGAAGCATCAGATGGGTGGGAATACTTAACCCCTCCCCTGCCAACTTCCCACTGCCCTGTCTCTTACCCCCAGGATGCTGTAAACATGTGTCCAGAATGTTAGCTAGGGAGAAGGTGTCTGTGGTGGGCGGAGGGTTCCATGGGAAAACAGTGAGCAGAAGAAGAGTTAAACACCCCCTCCTGACAAGGATGGGCAGATGCAAATGAGGACAGCCTTCCGCATCTTTAGTAGTTGTATAAAGGAGGGAATTTCGGCACATGCAGCTGGCATGCCAGGCCCTAAGGATGTAGCAGGGTTATCTACACAGTTATTTCTGAAGTCCCATTTTAGAGTACCCCTTCTGTAGGCCTAGTACAAAGACATCACTTTTATACAGGCAAATTCAAAGTCCAAGTTCTTTGCCCACTTGATGTGAACCCGTCAGATTAGTTAGATCACATTTTCAAGAATTCTGAATAATGTATAGCATCACAAGGAGACAAGCACTACATTAAGAAGCTGCTTATATATGAACTGCTCTCATTATGAACACTTATATCGGATCTGGAGGTGCATATGTTCTGGGCTCGTAAAGAAGCAGCTCAGAAGTACAAAACGTTCAGGGCTGGTATGTGAATAATTGCTGGAATGATCCTATTCCTTGAAAATATGAGGCTGGATGCAGATTTATGCTGGATCAACCGCGCTTATGGAAGTGGACTTTCCACACACCCCTTCCCACAGCAGCCCCTCCAGCCTCTTGAAAATGCTACTGTGAAGGTTAGAGGCCTATAGAGGCAAAGGGAAAAAAAGGTCAGGCTTAGAGGCCTGGAGTTTTCTGTTGGGAGGGTAACCCTGAGAGGAGTAGTTTCATTTCTCATAAGAACATAAGAAGAGCCATGCTGGATCAGACCAAGAGTTCATCTAGTCCAGCATTCTGTTCACATGGGCCAACCAGCTGTCGACCAGGAACCCACAAGCAGGGCATGAGTGCAACAGCACTCTCTCGCCCATGTTCCCCAGCAACTGGTGTACACAGACTCACTGCCTCTGGTATTGGATGTAGCACATAGCCATCAAGACTAGTAGCCACTGATAGCCTTTTCCTCCAGGAATTTGTCCACCCCCCTTTTAAAGCCATCCAAATTGGCGGCCACCACTACGTCCTCTGGTAGCGAATTCCATAGTTTAACTGTGCGCTGTGTGAAGTCCTTCCTTTTATCTCTCCTGAATCTCCAATCCACCAATCAGCTTCATAGAATGATCCCAGGTTCTAGTATTTTGAGAAAGGGAGAAAAATGTCTCCCTATCCACATTCTCTACACCATGCATAATTTTGTAGACCTCTTATAAGGATGTACGGATTCCCCACCGTAGGTTCCGGTAGGGAATCCGTGGTGGGGGGAGGAGGCGATCTGTTCCTCCCCCTGGAATCTTCGCAGAGCAGCTCTGCTCTGCGAGGATTCCGCAGAGCTGAGGGCTGCCCCGTTCCGCCATCCACGTGCCCTGGATTCCCCCGGATTTTTTTGGCTCCCTGAACTTACGTAAATAATTCTGTAAGTATCGCCAAAAATTCTTCTTTAGAAAAATTCTTTAGAATCCGTCCCTCCGGAGTCCGTGGCCACCTTGCGAAATTTCCCCGGGACCAACCCTACCTTTTGTCGGCCGTCCGGTCTGTCCACTGCCCTGGTCTGTGGCTGCGAATGGCTGCCCCAGTCTGCAGCTGCCATTTCTCTCCCTACTTTAGCCGTGATAGGCTACGTAAGTATTTACGTAGCCTATCATGGCAAAGAGCAGGGACGCAATTAGCGTCCGCTACGCCATTTGCGTCCCTGCCTTTTGCCGTGATAGGCTACCTATATATATACCTATATCCTGCATTTGCTGTGATAGGCTACTATCACGGCTAACGCAGGGATGCAAATGGTGGCCGCTATGCGATTTGTGTCCCTGCGCTAGCCGTGAAAGGCTACGTATATATTTACATAGCCTATCACAAAAAGAGCAGGGATGCAAATGGCGTAGCAGGTGCCATTTGCATCCCTGCTCTTTGCTGTGATAGGCTATGTAAATATATACGTAGGCTATCACAGCTAACGCAGGGATGCAAATGGCAGCCACTACGGTGGCCGCCATTTGCGGCTGCAGCCTGGCAGCAGACGGCGGTATGGCTGCAGGCGGCCCCAGCTGGTGACTCCGCGGACTTGTCGTGGAACAGAGCCGGTCGGGGAGGATTCCGGGGGGAGGGACGGATCACCTCCCCACCACCATGGATGCCCCGGACCAGAATGGGGTGAGTAATCCGTACACCCATATCACATACACAAAAATTAAAGATTCTCTCCTCATGAGGAGGAGGAGGGTGGTGGTAGCGTCCTAATAAAGTGGCTGCTTAGGTTTGTTGTTGTTGTTTATTCGTTCAGTCGCTTCCGACTCTTCGTGACTTCATGGACCAGCCCACGCCAGAGCTTCCTGTCGGCCGTCGCCACCCCCAGCTCCCCCAAGGTCATAGTTGCTTTATTCCTTCTGCACACACTCATTCTAAGGTATTAGCTCAAAGAAAATGTTGAGATAATATTGAAGTACTGAAATTCTGGAGCTAGTATCAGTACTTCATGTTGTCAAAATATTTATGAGGAGTGGTGTATTATAATAATCACAAGTGGGGGAAGGGTGAGACCTCACACATATCTTAGGGCACAATCCTATGCATGTTTAGACAAAAAAAGGTCCTACAACCTTTGCACCCTTAAAATCTGGGGCAAAGCATTTCACCTGGTGGCTGAGTGGCATTGAAGTCCAGGTGATAAAAATTATGCTTTGCCAGTGACTTAGCTGCTGTACGTAAGTACCACTCCATTATTGATGCAATACCAATTGAAACAGTGAGTCTTAGGAAACAGAAATGTTACACGATAGCCATTCTGCAGCTACAGAGCCTTTCTACACAAAGCTTTTCATTGTGAGCTCATGATTGTTCACTGATGATAGTTTATGGGTATTTTACATGACGTTGTCATCCTCCAGGGCCTCTGCTGTGCTTTGCAACCATTATCACATTTTTTTTCCTAATTTCCTGGTATTATTTAGAAATGACTGAATGAGAGTCTCATGTAACTGCACAATTCTGCTCTACCACAGTGCCATCTGGTGGTTGTATAATAAAACATATAGAAAGGCTGAGAAAGAAAACCCCTGGAAAAAAGCACATGTAAAGGAGCAGAGCTTAATCCCACAAAGAATCTGGAAGCAGAAGCCTCGGTAAAGGTGTGAGATAAAAGCCTAATGTAGAAATTCTGATAGGGCGTGACGAAGAATGCATTTCAGTAGAGTGGGTCTTCTAATTCACAAAACAGGAGGGCGGGGCGAGGGAAAATTAGAATTAGACTTCTTTTATTTTCTTTTTTTTAAATTCCAAAATAGGGGGTAGTAGTCAGTAACTCAGTGGTAGAGTACATGCTTTTTGTACTTGAACGTCCAGGTTCTGTTCATAGCATCTCTAGTCAAAAACATCTGAGCCTGAGACCCTGGATAGCGCATGCCAGAGTAGACAATTCTGCTTAGACGGGGAGTGTGTGGCCCCGCAGATTCTGTTGGATTGCACCTCCCATCATCTCTCACCATTGGCTATGTTGGCTAGGACTGATGGGAGTTGTAGTCCACCAACACCTGGAGGATCACACATTCCTCACCCCCGGGCTACATGGTATAAGACAGCGTCTTACAGTTGATTACTATTTATTTAAAAGATCTTTAGGGTGCAATCCTATGCATGTTTAGACAGAAAAGAGTCCTACAATGCCCAGCATTCCCCAGCCAGCCATGCTAGCTGGGGAATGCTGGAAGTTGTAGGACTTTTTTGTGCCCTGAACCTTCTTTTCAGGATGCACAAAGTAGCTTACAATATTACAAAAACACGAACATACAAAATACAGTTAAACACACACACAGCACCCAGAGCACCTAATGATTTTTAAGCACCAAATGCAGACTGGAATAAATGTGTCTTCAGTGTACGCCTGCTCCGTGTTGTTTCGGCTCTGGTATCCTATTCTGCTGTCTGGGTTGAAGCCACTTCTGACAAAGCTTCTAGCAGGGAGGTAGGGGAGAGCAGGAGGAAAAGTTCAGTCCTTGATGGTGGTCACACTCCCTTTTCTGGAACCAAAATGTATTATAAATCCATTTGTTCTACAGAGTCTGAGATTATAGAAGCTAATGCTCCCTTGAAAATAATACCAATACTAATAATAAATTAATGGTGTTTTCATACTTATTTAGGAAAGGGATTACCCAAATTTGCAAGATATGCCACCCCGTCCTCTGAATTCAGTGGGACTTACACTCAAGTAAGTGGTTGCGCATAGAATTGCAGGCCGTGTTGTAACGTGTTGCCAAAGCAAGATAGGGCTGATTCTGCAATATTTTTGAAGGCTAAAAAGAAACTTGGAATTGTGAAAAGAAGAAAGCCCCGATATCACTTTCAAGGAACCGTTCAAAGGAAACCCTAGCCTTCTCCTCATCCAACACAAGGTGTCTCCCTTTGCTTTAGAAGGCAGCCCATCTGTCTGGACTGGAAATGCTGATTGGCACACAATCAGATGCATGCGCAACGGGAAAAAGGGAATGAAACCACATCGGCTCCCAGGGGCATTACAGTATATACTCTCCAATGAACAGCACAGATCATTATTTAGAAATAAAAGCCACTTAGATTTTTTTTTGTGGTTTCAAATGTTTCCATTTGACCATCTTGCTGTCAGCCATTGATCTGATGCCTCCCAGCTAAGTTGGAAAGATACCTAAGTAGTGTGTATTTGTGTGTGGAACCCAAAGGCCAAGAACAACGGTAAATGTAATACCTGTTCTGTAAAAATACCTATCAGCTGGAATTCCATGTGGAATACTAATCAGCTGGGATTCCATCACATTTAATCAAGGTCACTGGTAGGTGGGTATATTGTATTAGCTTACCAACATGGGGTACACGCAGGCTTTGGAACCCTAAAGCTTCATGCACTGGAGGTGGTGACATGATTTAAATGCGATGGTACTGCACGGAACCTTGCAGACATGGCATTCCATGTGCATCACTGGGGAGAAGATGGAAAGCAGTCCCGTCCTCATGTTTCAGATCATAGGATTTTTCTTAGGGTTATCTGTATTTCTAGCCAGCTCGCTGAGTGATTACTGGTAAACAATGAAATGGGTCTATGTACTTGGGGTTGGGTGGCTTCTTATGCATTGCCAAAAAAGAGGATACAAATTTACATGTGCTAATTTATATATGTAGGTGCACGTTTAGAAATAATGGCTATACTTTAAACAGAAATACAATACACGTCACCATCATCAAGAAGTCTGTGTGACCAGGTGAGCCGTGAGCCTGCTGTCCAGTCTGCTCTCCAGGTGGTGACGGTTGATGGGCGACTGCCAGGCCCCTCCCTGCTCTCCCTCCTTGGGGTTCTTTCTCTTCAAAGCGGACTTGGGCTGGTCAGCCCTTCAGACAGAGGAGGCCTTCAAAGAGAGGACTGCCTCTGACAGCCTTTCAAACAGCAGGCTGTCCTCTGTAAAGTAAGATGTATGGCCAGCCTAACTTGGAGGTAACCATTATTGTGATCTGTCATCCATCCGTCCATCTGCTCTTGAAACACACTGCTGTTGTGCAATCCCCAGTGGGACCTCGCTGGAAATGGCCTTGCCCCTTGCTAGAATCTTTCATCTTTACTGAAATCCAAACCGGCACCCATGGAACATCAACATTGCGCATGCACTGCAGACCTGGAGGAGGCAGCCTGTAACAGGTGATCTATCTTTCGAACACTTTCATATCTTATCTGCTGCAATGGGCAGTTGGCTTTTAGAGTCCATTTAATCTAAGAGGCTATAAAGGTCTCCTGAAGAGACCATCACTGACAGTTATGATAAGCAAAGGCAGCTTGCAAGAACAGAACTGTTGTATGAAACCAGTGATGTTTGGATGAGCTCATGTATAAACTTAAGACATGCAAGAAAGGACATCCAAGCTTAAATCCTCAAGCAGCCCTGAAGCTCACTGGATGATCTTGGACCAGCCAGAAACTGGGCTGCTTTGCAGGATCACAAGGCAGTTAATAACCACCCTGAGCATGCTGGTCACATGCCAGCCAATTTACTTAATTACCCTCACTGGATGCAGCTTGTTGCGACATCCAAACCCGGTGAGGGTGGCTGGCTGGGGTGGTTAACAAACTACCCAGCAACCTTACAACAGACCATGGTTTCTGGGTGGTTTGTTAACTACCTCAGCCACCCACCCTCACTGTGTTTGGATGTTATGACAAGCCATACCCGTTGAGGGTAATTAGGTAAATTGGCCGGCATGCAACTGACACATGTGGGAGGGTTTAATGAAGCCACCTTGGCTTATTAACCACCCTCATGTCAATGCAAACCCAGTCACTATCTCTTAGCCTGACCTATCTCACAGGGTTGTTCTGAGGATAAAATGGCATGGGGAGAATCATGCATACCACTTTAAGCTCTTTGGAGGAAAGTTGGGATATACATGTAAGAAACAGAATAATTCTTGTCTCCACAATCTTGACTGGTTAGCAACAACACAAGCACAGCTTGGATACATACACATTATATATCAGTTAGAATTTGCTTGCCTAGTGCTGTTGCTATGTTGATTTCTCTCAACATCACTATTTGGAAAAAATAATGGTGAAGATGGGTGGGTGATTTGGAAGATAGAGCAGGAAAAACAACTGGATATTTCAAGCTATTCCTGGCTGGGTAGAAGCACACAGCTCTTTGCCTTCAAGAAGAATTGGATAGCTTCTTTATTAGACTTGCAGGTGGATTTGATGTAAACCTTTAACAGAAATTCCATTATACTGGATCAGATAACATCCCAGATATATTATTATGGTTTACTATTATATCAAAGAAGTTGATATAGTGTATTATATGGCAGAAACCTAATTTGATACCTGGTCAGTCCTCAGTTTTCTGCTTACAGGTATGTTATCTTGGCGCTTTTCTACACAAAACTGTTAATCTGCTGTATCTACTTTTGGTTTCATTGCAGAATTGAGGTCTGAGCACTACATGAAGAGCATTTCCTTTCCTGCTTTTCCACTACATAACCTCTAGGTGGTACTGTGGTATAGTGGAATAGTGCAAATACACAAGTAGAAAAAGCATTTTCCTTCTCTTTCACGAATACCATCACATTTTCCTTGCTCTAAAAAAACTAATGGAAACTGCTGTTTAAAAACAGGAGTGAAACTGGAGGGTCACGTTGTCACCTAAAGAACCCATAAACAACCGTGAATAGGGAATGACAAGTACACAATAATACCTAATATAGAAAATCTCTTGCTCTTCTTCTCTCTTTGTGTATTTATTAATTAAGTCAGTAATTAATTACTTTTCTATATTGCCCAATAGCCGAAGCTCCCTGGGAAGTTCAAAACAAAACCATAAAATACATTCCTGGTTTGACAATTGGTATGAGTTTGGGCTTACTGAAATCCTTTACCCCTTCTCACTGGAACTGCCCACAAACGATAAGATTCCACTCCCTGAGCCACTACTTCCAAGCCACTATGCACTGGATTGTTGCTTTACATTTTAGATCAGAGGGAAAATTGATCAAGGCCTACATTTGTCGGCATGTCTGTTTAGAAGTGCAACCTGGCACATCACACTATGCACTGGGTAACAAGAGACTCCACAAAACCCAAGCTTGGATGGAGAATGGTTTCAATCTCTAGCACAGCCTCTTTAGCCAGCCTGTTCATCGGCGCGGGTGGAAGCATTGTGTTGGCTGCACATCAGAGGTAAAAGAAAGGCCTTTAGCATTCCATGGGTGAAAAGAAAACTTAACTGCAGGTTTTATTTGTGCTTTTAAAAAAATTATTAAAACATTGTGTGCCATATTTAAAAACCAATCATGATGGATTCTGTCTTTTTGCCTTGGTGGTGCTCAGCAAGAAAGTCATGAGCCAGTGTGCACATTTTTTTGGAGATATAGCTGCTTAGTGTTGGTTTGGTTGGCTGCCTGAAATTTGCAGCTGAGTTGTGAGTGATGCACAGCTCTTTTCAAATGAACATGACTGCTGCGTCTGGTCTGGAGAGGTCGGTGTTCATTTTTGCACATGGATAAAATCTGAGTTCTGTATCACTTCTCTGCTCAAACTTGACCAGGACTGTACAGCTTCTTACCCACCAAGAATAATAATTCAGCCATGGACTGTGGCCTGGACAACCCCCGCCCTGTGCTTTTTACAGTCCTATGCAGACAAGGGCAAAATGGTTTATTGAGTCGCTGGTGGTGCATGCCTTTTATCAGGGGTGGGTAAAAGGTAGATCTGGATGTATTGGTAAATCTTTTAGTGGTTTGCAGTAGATGGACAACAATTTCTAACTCCCAGTTTTTTTAACAATAGCAGCAACAACATGATGCCGCCCCCACTCCCCCATCCTAAATTACCCTGCTGGAATTAAGGAAGTTTGGGGTAACCTGGAGTGGCTTTTTGTGTAGAAGGACTGGGAGCTCCATTCGGTTCTGCTACTTGAAACAAGTCTGTGGGCTCAGAATTCTTTCATTCTAAGTACGTGTCTTTTGCACTGGGCTCCACTTTGTGAATCTCAGGGTTCTAGGTAAAAAAAAAGTAGATCCTGCAAGTCTGAAGTCTGCCCGCCCCAGCTATATATGGCTGGTGGGTTTAGGATTGCCAGCTTCCTGTTGCCTCAAGCCCTTAGGCTCAGGTGAGTGCGGAGAGAGAAATCTAGGATATAAGAGACGGTGCCTGGCAGATTGGTGAGAAGAGAGTGGTGGAGTAGGGACGAAGGTGCGTTCATGGCACCTGGAAGGTCAAGGAGTAGGTGGTACAACAACTACACAGGAAATACTATTCTGTACCTGTTTTAAATCTATATTTTAAATCTCTGCATTGCTGCTAGGTTTTATTCTGATTGTACCGTTATATTGTGGTTTTAAGCTTTCATATTTTATATTGTTTTATGCTGAACTCTGTGGTTTTAATTTTTGTGAACCGCCCAGAGGGCTTTGGCTATTGGGCATTAGAGAAATAAATAAATAAAATACTCTGTGGCTAAGGGGTGGAGCCCGTTGATCATGGAATGGAGCTACTACGAGTAGACATTCACGCAGTAGTAAAAGCATAATAGTAAAGGTTCACAGTGCACCCCTATAGCCCCCTGAGGGTGGGCTTTGCTAATCCAATCCCCTATATCTGTGACCCTCAGACTACAAATCTCCTCTTGCTTCTAACTGTATGGACTGCAAAGCTCTGGTTAGGCAAGTCTGCCTAGTGGCTGAAGAGATGTTACTGCAGGCTTCAACCACCCCGACACATTAACAGTAACAGTAACATTAACATTAACATCAACTGATGCATTCTAAAAACAAAATCACCCTCAGGTGCATACTCCCAGGGTCCCCTTAGTATATATGCCTAGTTCCAGGGGTGTAGATTCCACGGTCTTGGCGCTATGGCACCGAAGAAAGAAAGGAAGGACAGACAGACAGACACACATACTCTTTTATTATTATAGATCTATTTATTTATTTGCAGCATTGCCATACCTCACCATAACATACGGTTGTGAGAAAGAGGGAATATCAGCAGGTGTTACTTGTGCTGCAAGCTACACCTGCTGAAATTCTCTCTTCTGCACAATTATTGAAGGTGTAGGAGCCCCGCCCGCTTTTGCATCTGGCCACCCTAGGGGAGATGTAGCCTTTTTAATCCAGGCATGTTCAAATCCAAATGATTTTGGGGAGCGGGGGTTGTGCAGGGGAAGGGATGCTGGGCAAGGACGGGTCCAGTCACTTCTGCAATCCTTAATCAGAACTGGCAGACCAGCCAGCAGGATGCAAAGGAAGTTTGGGAAACCCTCCTTCACTTGGAGAGGGGCTTCTAGCCTGGGTGCAAGGAGCCTCTAGCTCACTGCACCCAGCAGGGGAGCTCAGCCAGCAGGGGCCCACTGGCAAGAGCCCCCTGGACTTGTTCTTCCTCTTGATCAGTGCAACCTGCTTGTTCACCTGCCTCTCCCTCTGGCTTGGATAATGGTGGTGATGAGGAGCAGCAGCAGCAGCAGCAGCAGCAGGAGATGCCATGGCCTAGTTGCTCACCATCAAGCAAGTAAGTGGTAGCAACGATGGGAAAGAGGATGGTGACCAAGAGCAGCTGGTGACAAGGGTGGGGAGGAGGTAGACCCATTGAGGGAGGGGGCCCATTGAGGGAGCCTTGCCCAAGGGCCCCGAAGAACCTGGAGCTGGCACTGGATAGGTTGAAAAAGAGCAGTAGGTGGTGTTAACCTCCCCCCACCCCGAGAAGTTCTATAGGCTGTTTTGGGACTAACTATGAACATGGACAGTCAGCTTTGAAGGATGTTTGTCTTTGATTTCTGGTTTGATGTCATTCATTCTAGACAAGCGTCAGCATCCAGGGCATTACTCATCTTCGGGCCTGCCCTGGGTGGGTTAGAGATCCTGCCAGCTCAGATCAGTGGCCCTTTAAACACCCACGGGCCCTGGGTAGGTGCCTGCATTTATCTGGTGCTGCCGATCTGTGGACTTTGGATCTGTCATTACGCACAGGACTGCCTTCTGGAAGCCTCTTCTCTTCCAGGTGAAATCCCTGAGCTAGACATCGTGACACTTCATTTGTGACTGATGCCGGTGGTATCTGTCTTTTAATGCCCTGGAAGGCACAGGGTGGCTTTGCTAATTTGGAGCTGTTCCTTTGGGGAGGGGGAAAGCCTATGGCTAAATGGCCTCGGTTCTTTTTGCTGCCTTCAAGTTCTCCAGTGTGACTGAATCCCCAGTGGGTCACTCATCTTACCGATCTTAATGATCTGTTGCAGGAAAACAACGGCAAACTTTTATTCCTCACTAAAATGTGTACAGCCCATAAATATTCTCCAGTCCCTTTCGTTTGCTGGTGCCATTCATCATTCCACCTTGGAGGGCTCGTTGGGATCCCTGCTGCTCGGCAGGCAGGAAACTCCTTGATGAAGCAGTAATGAATGAAGCACTGAGGAAGTCCACCCACGGATGCTTTCCCATGCTCTCTGGCTCACACAACCAGTAGCAGAGCAAAAGTCAGTGTCTCCTCTCTCTTTCTCTGAAAGGAATCTGTTTAGATGTGGAGCAATATATAAATGTCATCCATCAGTCAAGTCCCCTGGGGCAGGGCTCCTGTTTGAGTCAGTGAGCACATTTGGAATGTTGCGTGTCATAGGCACTCTCACAAAATGGCTGCCCTGGGGCAGCTTGCCCATTATAAAATGGCTGCTATGGTGAGCATGGCCAGTCACTCATTTCCTAGAATGCAAACTGGTGAGGTTAAAAGAGAAATAATTTGCCCAAGAACCTTGGTAGAAGGCAGAACTGAGGTCTGAGCTCCAAAACACAAACCCACTCTGTTGAACACAGATAAAAAATGTGGGGGGAAGGCAGCACTTTGCTTTGCAGTATGCAAAAAAGAAAGAGTGTAATTTAAAAAAATATTAAGAAATAAAATAAAAATTAGGAGGGACAGGGAGACTGACAGGCACCAAAGAGATGTCTGCAAGCACATTGGTGATGCCAGCTCTGTAGAATGTAAGCCTGAAAAGAATAGGTTGCATCCTGAGGATATATACGTGTTAAACTTTTTGTTGCTTCAAGGCATGATGGCAAGAGGAGAAGGGCAGAAGGGAGAGAAAGAACTCCCCCGCCCCAGAATAAAATCCCTGTGGACTGGAGAAACAGAAAGTTTATCTAGTTCTGCATTATTCTATTTGATACTCTTTCCTCTTATTTCCCCCAACATTTAGCAATCAAATGTATACTGCGTCTGCACACGGAGACTCCATTTTGATGTCACGGCGACTATCCATTAATAGGCCCACCCTCCATTAATTTGTTTGAGCATTTATTAGAATGTAAGGGTTTAAGGGTTTCCTGCACTTTTTAAAAAAAGTAACAGCTGCGCCCCCCTAAAATCGAATCAAAAATCAAATCCCTCACTCAGGGAAGGGAAGTTGAAGCCTTTACTCTGTGCTGTTTTCCTTATCCAGATTACCTTTAGGGGTTAACTCCCTCCCCCAGCACCACAGGTCTGATCTGATGTGCAATCCCCCAATCTTTTAAAGGTGGGAGCTTCTAATCATGGGTGTCCTGCATCATATCTGGTTGCGCCCAAAGCTAAGACAGAGAGAGAGAAAACACCACCAGCTGTTAAGCAAAAGACAATGGGCCTGTTCACATGAGCCCAGGGGGCAGGTGGGTAAGGGAACTGTGCTGTGGGGAGGGGTAAGAGAACCACCATGCGCGCATCCCTCACATGACCGTGGAACCACTCAGAGCAGTGTGGTGCCCTTACCCATCCCCGCGGCAGGGCTCCTGCGTCATCCTCCCGCTGCTGCGGCCACGTGTCCCAGCGACCGCCATGGGGGGAATCATGTTGCGCTGGCTGCTCCAGCCATCGCTATGTAACGGCAACCATAGAGATTATAGCTGTGCATGAACGGCCTCTTGAGATTCTCCACCTTACTTGTGGACAGAGAAATCCGGGAGACAATTTCACTGAATTTCTCCAGGGGGAGGGGAAATTCTCCACAGTTTCTCCCAGCTAAGGCTCCCCATTGGCAGGGCTTGTAGCACAACTTCTTTCCTTTTTGGTAAGGGGTTTGGGGGGTTTTGTGCTGCAACAGCATCCACTGTCTTGGCAGGCTGGTCCCCAGTTTGCATCCACTGCAATGCTGGTGAGGGCACCATTGTGTCCAGCTCCAGGGATGAGGTGGCGTTAGTGCGCTGCCAAAATCTGTCCTCCAATTTCCTGAATTTTTCTCCCCCCAGCAAAGAGGCTTCTGCCTCATGCAGGATGTTTTGTAATTTATTTTTTGTGGGGATTTTGAGCTTGCTTAATCACAGCTACTCTCCCAGGCTGCCAGCACATCCTGATCTGAAAAAGCCTTATGGCAGGAATTACCTCATGGTGCCTTAAACTGGGCTTTAATTGAAATGTAGGGAGCTGAGGCAGCTACAGGCTGCCAGAGAGGTGATTGTACAATGAAAAACAGGACACTTGTGCTCATTCTCGGCCAACTCCTAAGTAAGGTAAGCCCAAGAAACCCAACCCCAACCCATGAGAATTTCTCCGAAATTTCCTCACCATTTAATTTATTTTCGGAAACAATTTACCTTCTATCAAATTGAATGAGAATGGTAAAAAAAAAAGTGGGGGGAATTTTACTAATAGAGATCGTCTGCACTGGCTAGAGCATTGCTGGAAGTTCCAGATGCTCTAGGCAGCCGACTCTATGGTTGCTAGGATTAATCCACGGAGTGGCCGGATTTATCCATGCATCACCTGAGAGCCGACGAAGGGGCCATCTGCGTGGCACTGCTTTTAACATTTGCTCCGTCATAACTGCGCAGCATCGCAGCTGCAAATTAGCTTCTGCTGCGGTACACACGCCATTTACTGTGGACTTCTCCAATGGGAAAATCCGCTGTGACTTAACATGGCTGCTTTAACATGGCCATTAAAGTAAAGTAAACTGCGGCAGTCGTGCTGCTCTTTTTTTCTAACCATAATATTTAAATGCACAGCTGCACAGCCACATGAGGGTAAGGGTGCGACACTTCGGGTTTCAGTGGCTGTTTTGTATTTTAGAGGTTCTTTTGTGTCTGTTCATTCCTCTTTTGTAAGATGTGGGTAGTCTGCTCCTTCGTTACCATGCCAACAGTTTGTACGCAATCACAGCGGCAGTCCTCCACCCCCACGCTCTCGCGATGGTTTGCACATGCGAAGGGGCATGCCCACATGAGAGGTACGTGCCTACCCAGCATTCCAAAATGGATCCCTCTGGGCTTCGGTTGTACCCCTCTGTTACTGCTCAGCTGCAAAGGAACAGGGAGGAACGGGGAGGATTGAAAAGGCATCCCATAGGGACGTAATCACTAAGCACACCTACCCCACACCCACCGCAAACTGCGAAGTCAGTTCAAGGAAGGGACAGACAGCTCAGCATCCGCATTAAACCTGCAGAAAGCTAAACAATCACAGCAAAATGCCTCGGCAGAAATCTGCATTTTTCCTGTGAAAACCATAGTTTGGCTGTGAAGTGGTGACTGCATCGTATCTCCCAAAGTTCCTCAGATTGCAGCTAGCCCAGAGTAAATGGCTCATGTCGCTGGGGCCACAGCAAGCCACCCCGGGGTCCCTTGCCTCCACTGCAGTGGGTGGATAACAGGGATGGGTAATTTACCAATTGTGGGTGGGAAAAACACCCTGCACACGACATGCTAACCCATTGTGGGTCACTCCTGAACATGACCCACGATGGGTTAGCATTGTCTGAACCCAGCCAGTATCCCCATAGATCTATGCCCCCTTTTTAGTGGGTGAAGGTCTGATAAAGTATTTGATCCATTGCTTTTACATCAACCCCACCCTCATGTTTGCAGGTCAGGTAAAAATGAGTGGTCTGGTTTTGGGACCATCTTGGTCATTCTGGTTGATGACTTCCAGCAGGAAAGAGACAAGGGGAGTGTGAACCTGTTAATTCTCTGGGACTTTTCAGCAGCTTTTGATACTATCAGCCATGATATACTCCTGACCTGCCTGCTTGGTTTGGGACTTGGACGTGCCATCTGCATTGTTTCTTTAGCTTCCTGGAGGGCAGGTTCCAGAAGATTGTGCACTGGTGGGTGATGATTAGTTCTCCCTTTGGGAATTGTTTTGAAGGGTCCTAGTTTGTCCCTTACAGTTTTTAACATGTACATGAAGCTACTGGTGGAAGGAACCTGGCTATATTGCATGTGTGTGTGTGTGTGTGTGTGTGTGTGAGAGAGAGAGAGAGAGAGAGAGAGAGAGCAAGAGTGGTGCCCTTAGTAGGCTGTCGATAGACACCCAGCTCTATTTCTCCTGTTCATCAGATCCAGGTGGGGTGGTTGCTTCCCTGAAACATGTGTCTAAAATCAGTGCAGTGGATGAGGGTGACTAAACTTGATCTCACACCAGGCAAGGCAGTGTTGTTGATGTTAGGGAACTCTGTGGACTGGCAAGCTGGGGAGATGGCAATCCTTCATGGGATCCCACTCTTCCTTATGGGGCAGGTTCATAGCTTAGGAGTGCTCCTGAAGCCATCATTCCACCTGGATTCTCACGTGGCAGTTGTGGTCTGGAGTTAGCGATGCTGCCATGGTTGGAAACAGTGGGCCTGGAATATGACAGTCCCTTGTCGGTAATGCCTGGGTGTATTCCTAGGAGAGTCTCCTCACCCTAATGTTCTCACTGTGCTCAGAGTGCACAATGAGTTTATATGCTGAACTTGCACTGCGCCAGCTGCATTCACCAGACAAGGCACTCTAAAGCTGGCATCCACCGTTAGTGTGATCTTAGAGGTTGATTTACCTTTGACTCCTAAGTCTTGATGAAACTGTCACTGACTGGTGCAATTGGCTAGAGCTTTTTAAAAAATGCAAGTGTATTTATAGAACAATACAATGGGCAGTATCTAGCTGTGTCATTCTGCTGGTACAAATGACATCGAGCTAGCAGAAACTGTTCTGAACTATGTGCAAGAGGAGAATCCAACTGAAGTTACATTTGCACAAGCATGGTTGTGCAAGCAGTTTCACATTTAGGTTGCACAACTGGTTGTGCAACCCATTGCACATTATGTTGCACAATGGAAGGATTTGGCAGAACTCTGCTAGCACTATCTGAGTTTGCAGAATGACACCATTGGATACTGCCCCTTGAATCCTGCACAATAATCTGGTCGAGGATTTTCTAGCTTTGGGGTGGGGGGGAATCAGATATTCTTCAAAGGAAGCCTTCCCCAAACTGGTGCCCTCCAGATGTTTTGGACTACAAAGCCCAGGAGTCCTGACTGTTGGCCATGCTGGCTGGGGCTGATGGAAATCCAAAACATCTGGAAGGCACAAGGTTGGAGAAGGTTCTGAACCACCCCAGGGACCCACCTGCCTGTAGCAAGGTTAAGGGCCCCTGGGGTGGCTTACCGTTACGTGTGGCAGGCTCTTCCCCCAACCTTCTGCTTTGCACCATGATTTTTAAATTACTTGCCTCAGTTTGCCTTTTCTATAGAACAGGTTGCTGTTGGAGGCTGGAGCAAAGAATCATGGGTTCAAAGGAGTGCTTTTGTATTGTTGTAGGGGCCAGACAACTCCCACCCTCTGTTTTGCACTCATGATCTTGACGTTACTCTCCCTCATCACGTGTTGTTTTAAGACGCAGAATGCCTGAAGAGGGCTCTAGACTAAACCCAATTTTGGAAAGGGGGCAAAACTAATACATAGTTCTAAACTGACAATGGCTACAGTGCAGATCTAGCTGGATGAAAAGTCAGTTTAGAGACACTGTCTAGATGCTGTCATAGGATTTTTCGGTTTTGGGAAACCGAGGTCATCCGACCTTGGCTTCCAGAAACCATGCTTCCCGCCCCCTTGTAGCCAGCTTGTAAACAGTGTGCGGCAAGGGTGAAAAGGGGGCGGTCCTGGAGGGGAGGAGATTGCGGAAGCTGCTTTAGACAGCTTCCTATCAGGTCTCTGGGCCCCTTCCACCCCTGGAGCCACAGCTAGATGCATGAAAATGCGCATCTAGCCACAAATGCAGGGCGGCTGAAACACAGAGGGGAGGGTCTGCTCCGTGCTCCATCTAGCTTGCACTGGATAGGCGTCAGCCTCCGAGTTGGGAGGCTGACATCTATCTTGATAGGATTGCGCCCTTATAAGCTTAGCCTTTGGTTCCAGCTCAGTGTAGGCCAGGGTGGCCAGGTGCAAAAGACAACGGGGCTCCTGAGAAGCTACCCCAGCTCCCACTCCCTCTTCTATATAACTATTAAAGGCACAGGAGCCCTGCCCTCTTTGGCATTTGGCCACTGTAGGCTCAGTTTAGGCTTTCAGTGTAGTTTCTAAATCAAAGTGCAGGTTTGGATGTCAGTTCAATTTAAAAATTCAGTTTTTAGTTCAGTTTTAAATACTAGAGTGTAAGTCTAGCAAATTGGGGCAAGCTTATGGAGAGTCAGGCCATTGCTTTGGGATGTGTCACCATTCATGGGACAATAACCTTTTGGGCGCTTGCTTGTGCCCTCTGAGGATGCCTAGAAACTGGAACTTCATGTGTTCTGTCACAGTGTAAAAGGCTAACCACAAACAGAAGGAGGGCCATATGACAACGCAGAAGGACGAAGGAAAAGCAAAGTCAGTGGCTGCTAGAAGATTTTTAAAAATTGAATTGTTTATCAGCTCGCTGAACATGTTTTGAACATCTTTGTTCTTGCTCAGGGGAAAGTGCTCAACATCTAAGTAATAAAATTTATAGATTTTAAGAGAATAGCTTCTTTAGGATTATGATCATTGTTTAAAAATGTCAGACAAGGTGATCTCTTTTGACAGCAGCTTTGCTAGAGGCCGGATTATACTGGGATGCTGATTTCAAACTGTTTTGTTACTGATGAGATATGGAGTTGTCTCCTCTGAAGAAAAAACCAGATGCTCAAAACATACCAGGAAATCTGGTAACCACTTTAAGGAGCAATCCTCTGCCCCCTAGACATTGTCTGAGGGGCCATAGAACAGTGGGGATTCCCCTCTCCGAGGTCAGAGACGGTGCTCTAACCTCTGAAGGGGGAGTTGGAGATCCACCCCCCTGGCTCCCTTGCAGGCAGCACAGAAAGAACCATGCCGGCTGGCCTCTGAGGACAGAAAATCAACTTCAGAGAGGGGGAAAAGGGGGCATTCCAGTGGTTGGGGAGGGGAGGGACCAGAGAGGCCAGGGCATGAGCTATTTTGAGCCTCTTGCAGCCTCCTCCCCTCCCACTCTGAAGCATCCTTGCTAGATGGGCTAACAAGCCCATCTAGCGAAAAACCCAATGACTGGAGGATGGGTAGGCGAAGGTCACCTCTGCTGCTCCTCCCACCCTGCCAGCTTCAGGACTGGGTAGCCTGGAGGCTTCCATCTTGTGAGGGCACAACCTGTAGGACTGTGCCCTCAATGAATCTCTGTGCACCTTTTGGTTCTGTGCACCTATTGCTGTAGCATACGTTCATGGAATTGGAGAAATATCCTGCAGATAAAGGCATTTCTGTTTGGGACACACCCATGCTCGCTGTGGGAAGTCAGCCATGCAGACTGCATAATTTGGGCTAGTCTTCCATTGGACTCACATGTACCCAGCATAAGCTGGAACACCCTACTCAAGGCTGGGCTGGAGACAGACAATAGAAGTGGGTGTGGGATGCGAGAGCAATAATTGCTTGGGGCATGTCCTGCACTGCCTCCCCAACCTGGTGCCCTCCAGATGTGTTGGACTGCATCTCCCAGCATTCCTGATCAGGCTGGCTGGGCATGATGGGAGTTGCAGTCCAACACATTTGAAGGGCACCGGGGTTGGGAAGGCTGCACTTCACACACCCTCTTTCCCTAGGCTGTGCTTCTGGCCCAAAGGCTTTTGCAGATTTTTGCAGAGAGCTCAAAAGCTCAAAGCCTGTATGACTAGAGACAATAGTGAGGCCATGCCCCACAGGGAACAATGGCCCTATCACTCCACCGTTCACTCTCTTTTTAAAAAAAAAATAGTTGTCTGTCTCCAGCTAGTGTATTCTGCAAGGATCAGGTCCCATATTAGACAAGTTCATGGAGGATTGGGCTTGCAATAGTTATGGTCAGGAGGTACATTGATGTATAGGGGCAGGAGATACTGGGGAGAACCACTGGAATAAGGCCATCGTTATGTTCAGGTCTTGCTGGGGACTGGGGAGTGCCCACAGGCATGTGGCTGATGGCAGTAGGGAACAGAATGCTGGATGGACCTTGGTCTGATTTAGCATACCCATTCCCACGATGACATGGGAACTGCAGTGCACTCAGTCCCTTTCATTAGAAGTCTATGGACAGTCTCAAGTCAAAACTAAGGAATCCTCCCTGTTTTTTGAGCTTTCTGGTTCATACTCCTAAATGGCTCAGCTTTGATATGTGTGTCATGAATCCAAACCTTTCTGAAGCCATCGAGCATCCATCCTTTGTCAAGAGGCTCCAGTGTTGTCCCCTTGTAGAATAATGCACGACTGGTTTTAGCTGTTTGGTACAATGCGCCCGATATCAGTGGGCCAAGGTCCCCCACGATGCAAAATGATGGGCTTTGTTCAATAAAAAGCACACGCTGCTATTGCTGCACCAGAGCATAATGGGCCTTTGCCATAAAAAGCTTGACACATAAAAGTTTATGCCTGCCGGTTGTCAAGGCCACTGAACTCTGCTCGCCTCTGCTCTGTGCGCCACACTCCAGCTAGATACGTGTGGAGCCATGGGTTAGAAGGGTAAGAGCTTTGAAATGCGTGTGGGCATTGTTCGCGGTGTGGCACACCGAGGCCGTTCGCGACCCTTCTCTGGAGAGCCGACTCTGAGCTAATCACGCTGATTAGAAGCACAACTTTTCAAAAGCTCGGCTCAGATACGTCTAATTCTCCACCAGTGACGGCCCAAGGAAAAAATTATGGTGTATTGTTCAAATTGGATGTCTGAAGCAAGAACACAGAATCCCAGACGATGGAGAGCAAGGGGGCATAGAGACAAAGGCAAGAAAAAAAAGTGTTCATCCAAGCCCTTAAAGTAGCCTTCCCCAAGCTGGCACCCTCCAGATACCTTGGACTATAAATCCCATTATCCCCAGCCAGCAGCAGCATTAGAGAGAAAAGATGGCTGTCCTGGTGCTGGAATTTTGGGATGTGCTGTGTAGGTACCTCCTAGTCGCCTGTGTTGCTCTGTTTCACCACTGCTGCCCTTCAACTGCCATACCCAGGCACATTGGGGAATGGGAAAACTCCAAATTGGGGAACATCTGGGCCCCATCTACATGGCACTGCTTTCACCCCACACCTCATCACAACTGCTCAGCATTGCAGCTTCAAATTAGCTTCTGGTGGTATACACTTGTGATTTACTGCGCGCTCCCCTAACAGACTCCACCGTGCCATTTTTTTTTGCCATTATACCTTAATGCGCAGCTGTGCAGTCCTGTGAGCGTGGAGGTGCAACACTGCAGTGTCTGTTTTGTATTTTAGGGGTTCTGTTGTGTCTTTCCGTCCCTCCTTAGGTAAAAAGTGGGTGTTCTGTGCTCCTTCATTTCCATGCCATCTGTTTGTCAGTTCCCCAGCCTGAGACTCTCACAATGGTTCGTGTGAGTGGTACGTGCCTACCCACTGCTCTGAAATGGTGGCTGGAGTGAAGTTGGTCCTCCCCCAAGACTCCCCCCCCCCGGCCCTTGGGCAGTGAGTCCAAAACAACCATTGTGAAGATACAAAGCTGCAAAAATGTGCGAAAGTGTGATTAAATAAATGAAAATGCCTCTCTGTGCCTCTGTAACTGCGCAGCTGCGAAGGGACGGGGGAGTAAAGGGGCATCACAGAGTGATGCAGGCACTACGCACACCTACAACACACCCACCGCAAAATGTGAAGTCGGTTCAGGGAAGGGACAGATGGCTCGCAACCACGGGAAACCTGCAGCAAATGAAAAACATCGCAGCAAAACGCCTCCTCCGAAGTCTGCATTTTCCGGGAGAAAACCACACATGGCTGCAAAGTGGCGACTGTGTCATCTGTCCTAGACCTGGACCTCGACTCACAGCCGCCCTGGCGTAAAAGGCTCATGTAAATGGGGCCCTGGAAAATGTTTGTCAATGTAATTTGTTTTCCCCCTTTATTTCCAGCATGGACTGGAGGTGTCTGTGTCTGTTATTTCTCCTTCCCCTCCTTCCCTTTCCTTTTTCTACTATTTCTTCTTCTTCTTCTTCCATGTTCTTTTCTCTTACCATGTATCATCTTACAGTTTCCAATGCTTGATCAGTGAGAAACAGAGTGTTTTTTCATTTGACTGACTCTTTTTAATTTGAGTTCTAGTCTGAGCCAGCCCTAGTTGCTTCAAGCCAGTTTTGAATGATTAAAAATATGATTTCTGTAATAATGTGTTGTATCCAAGGTTAGTCTAACTTTGGTCCCATGCATTTCAATGGATCTACTCTAAGCAGGACTAACAGTTCTTTTCCACCAGGGGATTTTTCTTATTCTATATCCCCTTTGTCCCTAAAATCAATACGTGTGTGTGTGTGTGTGTGTGTGTATACACACACACACACACACACACACATATATATATACACACACTCAAACACACACTCTATCACATGCACATGCACACACAGATATATTTAACTGGAGCTGCTCCTGTGTTTGAACAGCAGCCTGATATACAGAAATTCAGTAAGGGCGCAATCCTATCCAGATAGGCGGCCATCTACGAACTCGGAGGCAACCGCATATCCAAAGCAGGGCAGGAGAAGCACGGAGGGGATTGTTCCCACCCTGTTACCGCTGCCCTGCATTTTCAGCTAGACAGCTAATTGTGAGAGCTGGACTATAAGGAAGGCTGAGCGCCGAAGAATTGATGCTTTCGAACTGTGGTGCTGGAGAAGACTCTTACGAGTGCCCTGGACTGCAAGGAGGTCAAATCAGTCCATCCTCAAGGAAATCAACCCTGAGTGCTCATTGGAAGGACAGATACTGAAGCTGAAGCTCCAATATTTTGGCCACCTAATGCGAAGAGAAAACTCCCTGGAAAAGACCCTGATGCTGGGAAAGACTGAAGGCAAAAGGAGAAGGGGACGGCAGAGGATGAGATGGCTAGATAGCATCACGGATGCAATGAATATGAACTTGAGCACGCTCCGGGAGAGAGCGCAGGACAGGAAGGCCTGGCGTGCTATGGTCCATGGGGTCACGAAGAGTCGGACACGACTGAACGACTGAACAACAACAAGCCACGGGAGGGCAGAGCGGGGGAGGAGGCTGCTGTACAACATATTGGATGTGTCGTACAGACATTTAGAATCATAGAAGCATAGAATAGTAGGGTTGGAAGGGGCCTACAAGGCCATCGAGTCCAACCCCCTGCTCAGTGCAGGAATCCAAGTTAGAGCATCCCTGACAGATGGCTGTCCAGCCTCGTCTTGAACACCTCCAGTGTGGGAGAGCCCACCACCTCCCTAGGTAACTGATTCCATTGTCGTATTGCTCTAACAGTCAGGACGTTTCTCCTGATGTTCAGCTGGGATCTGGCTTCCTGTCACTTGAGCCCGTTATTCCATGTCCTGCACTCTGGGATGATGGAGAAGAGATCCTGGCCTTCCTCTCTGTGACAATCTTTCAAGTCCTTGAAGAGCGCTATCCTATCTCCCCTCAGTCTTCTCTTCTCAAGGCTAAACATGCCCAGTTCTTTCAGTCTCTCCTCATAGGGCTTTGTTTCCAGTCCCCTGATCACCTTTGTTGTCCTCCTCTGAACCCTCTCCAGCTTGTCTGCATCCTTCTTCAAGTGTGGTGCCCAGAACTGGACACAGTACTCCAGATGAGGCCTAACCAGTGCTGAGTAGAGGGGAACTAGTACTTCCCGGGATTTGGAAGCTATGCTTCTATTAATGCGGCCCCAAGTAGCATTTCCACCCTCCCCGCCCCAGAATGCCCCCCAGACACGCCCTTTTTTTACTACTCCGCGCTTCTCTTCCAAGCGCGGAGGACGGGGCTGTTCTGCATTGCCTCCGAGGCAGCACGGAAGTGGGGGGAGGTTGTTTCTCTGGGAACTGACCTTGGAGCGCGGGCTGTGAGGTCAGTTCCTGGAAAACAGGATATCCTGTGCCTGTATAGCGGCCATAGGATTGCTTCCTAAAGGAAGTTTTCCTGGCACATGATAAGTTATGGGAAAAACTTCACCTACTGAAAGTCGATGTGCTGGACTGATACTAAAGGAACTGGAGCAAATGTGACAACTCTGATTTCCCCCTGTCCCATACAGCAGATTTTGATACTGTTGGCTGGCTGGCTGTGAAATGGTGGATCTTTTTGTGGGACAAGGCTCCCTCCCAGTCAGCATTTCATTCTTGTGCTATGAGATGCTACCGGACCAGCCAGCTGGCCGGCCGGTAGATAGAATGAGAACCTCTTCCGTTGTCCTGAAGGCAAAAGACTTTTCAGAGAGCAGTGGCAAATGCTGCTAGGTTTGTTCTGCAAAAGGAAAAAGAAACACACTAATTGGGATTAATTGCAAAGAAAAATGAGTGAGTGCGAGGTTTGGATGGCAGGGGGTGCATTGCGTTTGGTATTCCCTGTGCAGGAGTCTTCGTTGCATCTCATTAGTTTAATACTCTGATGGAGATAATTCAATATCGAACGGGTAATTGATATGACATTGAAGCATGCAGAAAGGTTAGGCTCCTGCCCATGAAATGAGTCCAGTGGAGCCTCCCGTGAAAATGCGCAAGCAATGTTGCCTCTGTGAGACAAGATAGGCAGTTAATTAAAGCTCCTGGGAGTGACATGCTTGTCTACCAAGGACACTCGAGTTCCCAGGCCCATCGCCTGATTTAGTTTCATCCTTATGAAGGAAACTGAGCATTTCTTGGGAAATGTTCTTCCAGATATTGTGCCCATGAATGGCCTTCCTGTGCCCTTAGGATTTGAAGGGTAGGCTCAGCTGTGGCACACATCCTTCCTTCCTTTTCTTGACAAGCCCATCGAACTCACAACCTTTGGGTTGTATGTGGCATGCCAGCCATGCACATGGCATAGCCCACCAGGAGCTGGATAAACCCCGTTTTTGCAGAATCATGTAGAGTAGACTCATGTAGACTCATATTTTGCAGACTCATATAGTCTCACATATAGACTCATATAGTCCTGATGGCTCTATGCTACCTCCAGTATCAGAAGCAGTATGTCTGTGTACACCAGTTGCTGCGGAACATGGGTGGGAGGGTGCTGTTGCATTCATGTCCTGCTTGTGGGTTCCTTGTGGGCAGCTGGTTGGCCACTGTGTGAACAGAATGCTGGATTAGATGGATGCTTGGTCTGGTCCAGCAGGGCTCTTCTTATGTTCTTATGTTCCTATGACCAAAGTATCTGTCCAGCTGCATGAAATGATGAGGGTGCTGTGCACAGGTCAGGATGCACAATTGCAACCTTTCCTGACCAGGTGGCCTCCAGATGTGCATGTGGGTGTGGGTGCAGAAAGTAGATCTTCAGAAGTTTTTGACTTCATCTCCCAGCATTCTTGAGCATTGGCCATGCTGGCAGGGGTTTGTGGGAATTGAAGTCCAAAACATCTGGTGACCTACCTTCTGATCACCCCTGCTACAGTAAGGAAGTTTCTTTGTGTACTGCCATTAATCAGCAAAGAATAGCAAAGTGTATGCGACTTTGCTTCTGTCTCAGTCTAAGCGAGTTAGGGTGCAATCCTATGGCTTCCAGACAATGTTTAGACCGCCACAGGATTTTTTGGTTTCTGGGAGCCAGTGCTCCAAGCTCAGTTCTCAGAAAGCCGACTTCCTGCCCACTCCCCCACTGACTTGTAGGCGGCGTAGTCTGTCCCTGGCTCTGCGCTCATAAAAGCGGTGCGGAGCAGCCGAAAAGGGGGTGTTCCTGGGGGCGGGGCAGGGACCATGGAAGCACAGTTATGACACTTCCTATGTGTTGTCCAACCTCCCCTCCCCAAAGTGCCCCAGTTATACAGCTGAAATCGGCTGTCTAGCTGCGAATGCAAGGCGGCCACACCATCCATCACACCATCCCCGCCGTGCTCCGCCCGCCCTGCATTGGATAGTTGCCCGCCTCCAAGTTTGGAGGTGGCCGACTATCCCCATAGGATTGCACCTTCCCCCCCCATGCCTTTCCCCCCATGCTCCCTGGAGCAATTGTTTGTATGAACTCAGAGCGTGTAAGGAACAGACCATTCCTTTGACCATTACACTCCTGGGCTTGTGTACGACCAAAGACCACTAGAAGGAAGGGGACAGCATTAATCCATTGATAGCAGTCCGCAGTAGGGCTGCAGTGTTTAATCTCAACATGCATTCACTTATGCCTCATTGATTAGCCGTTGGGGGGCAGTTTTAATTGGTGGGGCAGATGTGTTTAACATTTGAGGCTATTTTGGTTTTCTGTAATAAGGAATACAATATGAACAATGGCCTTTCCTTCTGAAACGAGTGGAACTTTTATTCAACTGAAAGTTACCTTCCCCTCTCAAAGGCATCTGTCTTGGAGTTTTGATGAAATGCAAAAATGTATTTACATGTATTGATTGGTTAAAAGGCAGATGATTAATCAATTACAATGTTTGAAATGGTGGACAGTTTTATCCTAAAGGGACCCATAGAAGAGTTATTCATCCTATACATTTCATGGCAATTAAGAGAGCAGGGACGTTTATGAGTGAAGGGCGTGGTGGAATGGGCCTGGCTCTCTTGTCCTTGGCTGCCGTTTGAGCTATGGCCACTTTTCCCCCTCACCTGGAGAGGTCCCCGCCAGATGGCTCGAAGGCAGTGTTCTGCTTCTTGGACTTGGCAGGAGGAGAACTCTGTGTGATCATGACCCTAGCCTGAGCTGGACTCCATGCCTCCCAAAGGTGAGAGGCCTGGGCAAGGACCCCATAACCTCAGCATTAATAATCTTAATTATATTATACTTGGCTTGCAAAGGCGCCAGATGAAAGAGAGCCAAATAGAATTAACCGAGGCTCCCCCGCCCTTCTTCTCCACGTCAGCTCTTTGCCAAGGGCTTGGATGCCATCTCCATGACTCCATTTGGTGTCCCTTCCTGAAGCCAGGGTTCACATTTTTCATATGTCCTCCATCTTTCTCTCTTCGAATCATTCTTAGGCTCCAATCCTCTCTCCCTGGGCTGACTCTGAACACCAAGCATCCTTTCCTTGGGTAGCTTCCTTTCTAGAGCAGCATTTTGTAGGGGTAATGGTACCAAGGGAATGCTAGGAAGAATTATTTTCTTCCCAGGCAGAACAGCAGTGCTAGTAAAAGTCAGAGGAATTCAAACAAGTGAGAAGCAGAAGCCCACTGCGAGTCAAGTCATGACAGGCGTACTTGATGTGCCCAGCAAGGAATGGAGTGGAGGGAGGGAAGCCTTCCTCTGAGTTTGTCATTATCCCTTAGTCCCAAGTTGGAACCTTCTGTGGTACAGCTTAGTGTATCACCTAGAGTAGCCTTCCCCAAACCAGAGTCCTCCAGATGTTTTGGACTTCAGAACCAAAATCCAGCAGATTCTCTATGCCTGTCTTGCTGTAGGGAATGCAGGACCAGGCAACTGCAAAGACGCCTCCTTCATATAGTCACATTGCACATTCATATCATGCTTTGCCTAAGTGCACAAAACCCTTCACATGCATTTTTTTCGGCAGCCCAGTAAAAAGGGTCTGCATATTACAAATGGGGTTGGTGACTGGGAGTGGGCTGATGAAGAGAGATGACGACTCGGGTCACCCCATGAATTCATCTTATTTCCGATTTTTCCTTTCATGTTTTTATTCCACTTTATAGCCCTGGCTCTCAAAGTGGTTTACAATGAAAATCCAATATACAAGTAAAATGAATTCCAACTTAAAATCACAGCAATAGCTATACAATCCTAGTGAATCTTCAGAATGCTAGCTAGAAGGAACATCCAAGGATTTCCCCCCTTTTATATTCAGTATATTCCTTTTCATGGCTGAATGGAGATTTAAATGGGGCCCTTTTGTCTCATACTCCATCCTCACCACTATGATACATTGAATTGTATAAAACATGAAGTCTCCCTCACCCCAGGCAGGGATGGCTGAATCTGTCAATGTCTGCTTCTCTCAGTTTCCCATTTTTCCATTCTTCAGTTGAGTTCATCCTAAATTTTGAGAACCTTCTAAAAATTTAATATGAAAGCTTGTATGCGGCCACCTAATGCGAAGAGAACACTCACTGGAAAAGACCCTGATGCTGGGAAAGATTGAAGGCAAAGGGAGAAGGGGACAGCAGAGGATGAGATGGCTAGATAGCATCACCAATGCAATGAATATGGACTTGAGCACGCTCCGGGAGAGAGTGCAGGACAGGAAGGCCTGGCGTGCTATGGTCCATGGGGTCACGAAGAGTCGGACACGACTGAACGACTGAGCAACAACAAATGCATCTTTGTATGCATCATTCCAAACACATTCATTTTTGTATGCAATTTTGCCCATTTGCACACGATTGGTTTTGCACACGATTTTGCTAATATAATGAATTTTTAAAGTTATTTTCACTGATTCACACATGTTGGGTGTGCACTTTCCCTGAAGGTATGCATTTTTGGATGGGAGAACTCCATTGCAAAATTTGGAGAAGGGTATGTCTGTTTTTCTGAGCAGCACCAGTATGGTCCATGAAAACTGATAAATGTGTTAGGAACAACACACAGCAACATAAGAAGCTGCCTTATATTGAGTGAAACCATTGGTCCGTCTAGTGCAGAACTGTCAACTCTGTCTAGCAGCGGCTCTCTGGAGATTGAGTTTTTATCTGCCCCAGCTGAAGAGGCCGGGCTTGGGCTCTAACACTGAGCCATCTTGGAGGTGCCACGAGACTCTTTGATGTTCCCGTACACATGGGTGCAAAGAAATAACATTAAGGGCACAAACCTATGGGGACAGGCAGGCAGCCGCCTCTGAACTCGGAGGCGACCACCTATCCAATGCAGGGCAGGAGAAGCACGGAGGGGATCATCCCTTCCGTGCTTCTTCTGCCCTGCATTTGTGGCTAGACAGCCGATTTCGGCTGTCTAGCCGTGGGAAGATGGAGCAGGGGAGGAGGCTGTTGGACGACACATGGGATGTGTTGTACTGGCATTTCCACCTTCCCTGCCCCAGAATGCCCAGTTTTGGCTGCCCTGTGTTCCTCTTCAAAGCATGGGGCTGTTAGGCAGCACAGAAGGGCGGGGGAAGGTTGGTTCTCTGGGGAAAGACCTTGGAGCACAGGCTCCAAGGTCGGTTCCTGGAAACCCACATATCCTATGGCCGTCTAGCCGCTGACTAGCAGCCATAGGATTGCTCCCTAAAAGGCATTTACAAAAGATTTACAAAAGGGACAGTGACTTAGTAGGAGCAGAGACCAGCAAATAGGGACCGACTGTCCCTAGTGAGGGGGAAGGAGGCTCTAGAAGAGACAGGGGAAAGTGGCCATGGAGAAATGGAGGGGTTTGTGGGGTGGTGGTGGTGGTTCTGCTCTTTTAACAGTTTGTCCAGTTTAATCATTTGCCCAAGCCTGTGTTGCCCTCTCCTTTCTGCCTCATGTAGCAACTCCTTTCTTTTCCATGCAGTTTTCTGCTTCTGAGGAAAAGGCTGTCCCCTGCTTTGCAAGATAACAAATCAAATTGTCATCTGTCTCGACACTGCAGCCCGAGAAGATGAATATTCCACCAGCACGGGGAGCAACCCCTTGTGCCCCAGCAGGAGCTGACCTGATGACAGATGGGCTCTCAAGCAGCACTGACATAATTGGGGCAGCAGGCACGTTCAAAGGGCAAATATGAGGTCTCCCCGCACCTTTGCCTTGCCAGCTCTACTTTCATCATTCAGCAGAACCTCACATGGTAAAGGTTTTCCTGGACTGGACTGATTCAAGCGATAGGTGAAATCTTGCATGTTGCCATGCTGTGCGGCCCCCGAAATCCCTGCTTGTAGAAAACTAGCACATCAGGAGCAAGGTTCAACCCAGTCATCTCCCTGATGCGCTATTTTTCAATACACAGAGAGAGTTTTCCCCACAATTTCCCTATCTGCAGCTCAAAGTGGGACAGTCCAGGAAAGCATTTTTGAACTGATTCTATGGAATAGATAAATTAGCAGAAATGGCTCCTTCCCAGTTCTATCAGTGGAACCATTTTTAGAAAAACCTGTGTGTGTGTGTGTGTGTGTGTGTGTGTATGTGTGTTTGTGTATGGGGTGGGAATTACATGCTGCCTGTTGGGAGCATGTATGTCTAACAGGAGAAATCTCCTAGGAGATAAGTGGTGGGGGTGGGGAGATCCTGTGGTTTATATACATTGTTATGCGACTAGAATTTGTATGATTTTATGAAAATGAACTAGGGGTGAGGGTGAAACAACTGAATTGCCTAGGCACCCCAGAGGATTTGGGAAGGCGGAGGAGAGCCAACACTTCTTTCCTTGTGGTTTTTGGTGTGTTTGCTTCAACTGCGCTGTCGCAGGCATCATCGTGATGATAACCACGCCCCCAAAGCCCGCCCACACAACAGTGGCTCATTGCGCCATGGCAGAAATACCTGGGCAGGAGTGGCAGTTTGATGGCCTGAGAAACATGGGGAAATGTGTGTGTGGGGGGAGGCGTCTTCAACACAGAGTATATCTGCAGCATCTTTCCTCTTTTTTTTTTGGTAAGTAAACAGGCAACTCACGAAAGAGTCAACACAACAGCAACAGTTCTATTGCACTTTACTATGCAGAGTGGTTTTCAATTTGCTTCTTTATGTTATATCATATCGTCCCTTGCAATCACCTTACGATAGGTAGATTGTTGCATCTAGTTCCAGATAGGCAGCTAAGGCTGAGAAGTCGTTGTGACTTGGCCTGGAAGCAGGCGATGGTTTGCTTGATGTGGTAAAACAGAGGCAACATTTCCTGTTGGTAATATTGTTTTGTCCCATTGTGGTCTCTGGGCAAACAAGTTTGGAAGGTTTTTAAAATGCTACAGAAACTGGAAAACCTGTTTTCCCAAAGCATCCAGACAAGGTGCTTCTAGGCGAACCTTTTACTGCGCAATTCCCCTGCCTCATTCACATTTTATGCTGGGGGAGGGGTTCCAGACGATGTCATCTTCCGTTTCTAACCCTCCTATGTTTCCCCTTTGCTTCTTCTGCCTTTTTTTCTTATCAGAAAAAAAAAAACATGTCAAGGAAAAAACGACAGACTTGCTGCATAATGCCTTTTGACTGCTAGTGCTAAGAGCCCTCCATCTGGGAGCCACCTAGGATGGATGTGTGCATCACCACAGACAATGCCTCTATTATGCCACTGTTAAATACTCTGAAAAATGCAGTCGTCTGGCTCTAGCTTTCCCAGAAACCACGGACTAAGTCCATGGTTGGGATTTGAATTAGGTCCAGCGAATTCTCCATGATCCACTGTGGCTGCAAACCTTCCACAACCAGGTTTGGCCTCAGCCATAATGGACAATCTACTCAGGCATCAGCAACATTTCTTCTGGACTGAGCTTGCTTCCTTTCAAGCATTTCCAGACCCTTCTTTCCTACACATCTCTTTCCCATATCCTCTCTTTCTCTCTCTCTCTCCCTCCTCCTCCAAAGAGAACAGCAGCAAGATCCATTAGTGGATGCAGGGAAAAGGAAGCAGCAGCAAGCAAGGGCTGGTCTCCTGGTGGGGGAACATGCCCCCCTCAGCTTTCCCCCACAAGAGGACACTCCCCCCGCCCGCAATAGCTGTGCAGCCCTATAGTAATAGTCCTGGTAGCCAATTAAACATACGATGCGTGCGTGCTTAGGGGGGAGGGTGAAACAAATCAGGTCTGTGGTGCTGGAAGCTGGAGGCATGGAGGAACCCCTGTGATTTTTCTGGATCTGTGTTGTCTTTCAAAGCTGCTGTTTCCACTAGAGCGGTGCACAAATGACCTCTTGAAATTCTCCACTCTACTTCTGGGCAGAGAAATTGGGAGGAGAATTGCACCGAATTTCTCCAGTGGGAGGAGAAATTCTCCAACAATTTCTCACAGGTAGGGCTCACCACTGGCAAGGGTAGCACTTCTTTTCCCTAACAGGTTTGGGGTTTTTTGCACTGCCACTGTAAGTGGCAACAGCAGCAAGTGTGTTGGTAGCCTGGCCCCCATTTTGCATTCTTGGCAATATCCCATATCTGGCATCGTTCCAGGGAGAGGGAAGGTAAAACCCACCAAAATATGTGGAAGAAAATTTGGGGGAATTCTGCAAAGTGGCCTTTTGTTTTTTTTGGGGGGGGGGAGAGAAAAAAGGAAAACATCTCAGGGCCTTTCTGAGAAAAATGGCCTCTGAGAAATGTTGGCTCAGCTCTAGTTGTTATTCTTTAGGGTTCAGCGCTTTCCCCAGGACTTTCCCAATGTAAAATTTCTCTGGGGTGATTGTGGATACATCTTGCCTCTAATGCAGGTGCATAGAGATGATTGTACACTGAAAGACAGGACACTCCTACGCACTCCTCAGCCACCTCCTAAGTAAAGGAAGCACAAGAACCCTCAACACAACCCGTGAAAATTTCTCTGAAATTTCTTCTCCTTTAATGTTGTTTTTGAAAGCAATTTCTTTTCTAACAAGTTGAATGAGAATGGTCAAAAATAATGGAGGATAAATTTTCTGCTCGGCACTAGTTTCTACCTTTCCCAAGCTCAAATGGCCTTTGCTTTCCACAGATGATCTCTGTATATCTCCCAACATTTAGCTCCCAGAAAGGAAACAGCCACCATTCTGGTCCATTAATATGCCATCTCCTTAACAAGGAAGGCTGGGCAGTCCCTATAACATGACTGGACACACATGATGAAGCTGTGCAAAAATTAAATGAAGAAAATTAAATTCTGCTAATTTTTTGTTACAGGTTTTATCATTAGTTTTTATTATACTTGGGCAGCATCCAATGGTGTCATTTTGCAAACTCAAATAGTGCTTGTGGAGCACCGCATAATCTTTCCATTGCGCAAGCAGTTGAGCATTATGCTTGCATAAGTGGTTGCACAACCAGTTGCACAAACAGCTGTGCAAGTGTAATATGCAAGTAGTTTCACAACCGCTTGCACAACTGTGACTTTAGTTGGATTCTCCTCTTGTGTATAGTTCAGAACCTAGTTTCCACTAGTGCAAAGTCACTTGTGCTAGCAGAATGACGCAGTTGGAGACTGCCCTAAGTTTTTACTATGTATGTCACCTTGAGAGCTTCAGCTTTTGGGCAGGTAATGCATAAGCTGAATAAAATTGTTGTTGTTGTTGTTGTTGTTGTTGTTCTGAGTCCATCTAACCCAGCATAAAGTTTTCTGGCAGCAACTCTCCAATGATAAACAGTAATTCCTACCAGTTGTACAGCACTTTTCAGAGTGTTCAAAAAGCCCTCTGTATCTCAGTAATCTGCAAAGGCCCTTCTCCAGGTTACTCTGGCATCTGAGGTGCAATGGGTGGCAACCAGGGAGAGGGCCTTTTCAGTGGTGGCTCCTTGGCTTTGGAATGGCTCTCTCCTCAGAGAGGCCCACCTGGCAACTGCTCCTATGTCTTTCTAGCACCTGGCAAATTAATTTTATATTTTCATAGCCTTTTTCACTTATGCTGAACTGTTTTACTTGGATTACTTTATTGCTGTGTTTATAGATTTTCTCCTTTTACCATATTTTAATGTACTAGTTATTTTATGATATTTAAAAAATGTTTTAGTGTAAGCTGCTGAGTAATGGATTTGAAAGGCCAGTATCATCCCCCCCGTCTACTGCAGAGGAGAGGCAAAGTCTGAGAAATATTGGTTTGCCTAAGGGTGGATCTGAACCAGGAGCTGCCTGGCTGTCTGAACTACTCCATGACACCTGCTCTCCTTTTTCATCACCACCTGCTCATTGGTCATTGGCCAAGGTACCAGAAGGACACACCACACTGTCCTGGGAGAGTGGTTGCTAAGAAGGCATGCTTAAGGGCTTGAATGGCCAGGACACTTTAACAAGATCAATACCACCTCTAGAAAAGATTACATGCTATGCCAGGCAGCAAATAGACCATTGCTGCTGGATTTGGAAACCGTTTATAAAACCTATTAGGCACAGTAAAGCAGACCAGCAAAGAAAGAGAGAGAGAGAGAGAGAGAGAGAGAGAAACTATCTATTCACAGCAGGCCTCTGGTTTTTGGATTCCCTCCCTGCTCCATTTGTATGAAATTATTGAATTAAACCCCAGACACATCAGAAGATAATCAGCTTTGCTGTGGTCGCTGGTGGCAGCAGCAGCAGCAATGTGGAAGTGGGGTTGTAGAGACACTTGCAACAATATTGATTTATCCCGGCTTCAACTCTCTAACCAACTGCTCCCACTCCCACTCCAGGAAAACACTGGGCCATGATTCAAAATGCACGGCCTCTTGTTGACTTGGAAATCATCCAGAGAACATAATGCACTGGAAGGGTTATGGAAGAACATAATGCACAGAATTATGGAAGAACATAATGCACAGAAGAGTTTCCTCTGCAAACTCTGTTGAAATGAACTGGAGCAGCACAAGAACACAGCAGAAGCCTTGTGACACTTCTGTTCATTTCAATGAGGCTGGCACGGGAGGCGTTCCTGTGGATTAGGCTCCAGATCACCAGTGGCTAGTAGGAGCTAATGGAATGATGTGGCAGCAAGCATCGGATCAATGGCTCCCCATTTCATTTAGCTTAAGGAGCCATGTTGCAACCTGAGTCATTTGGATTCATTATAAACCCACTAGAGGGAGGCTAACTGGCTAAGCTTGTTTCTGGGATAAAGGATAATAGATCCTCTTTTTCATCGATGGGGGTGTGTCCCTTTATCCAGCCAAGCATTGTCCACAATACTTGAGCTTTTGGTCTGACTTTGTAAACAAAACAAAAGAAAAATGGGCAGAGGGAAGGCCCTTCTCTCTGGACCCGCAGTGTACATACACCTCTCCTCCTAAGAGAACATCTGGTGCATCTGATGAAATGAGCTCCAAAGCATGGGTAGGCAATGTGGTGCCCTCCAGACTATAATTCCCATCATGCCCAGGCAGCAAGGATTCTAGGCCAAAATATCTGGAGGACATCACGTTGCCTATCGCTGCCCTAAAGCATATGCCACAAACTTTGCTTTAGTTTTTAAGTAAAACAAAGTAAGGTGTGCTGGCCCATAAAAAAACTCCAGATTCCTTGGTCAGGCAGTACCTTGGAATCATAGAGTAGCAGGGCTGGAAGGGGCCTATAAGACCATCGAGTCCAACTTTGATTAGACCCAACCTGTTTTGCTGCAATGGTGTCAGACTAACATAGCAACCTCTCCTGAGTATCAGGGCTGGATCAAGGTTGTGATAAGTCCCAGGGTGAGCTGTCTGTAGTGGGCCTCCTACTCTGCCCCCAATACTGGACTCACACATGGCAGCTGTGCATATACACAGATACACACAGTCAACAATGCATGATAATAATGCAAAAACAGTTTCCACAACATATTTTAGTGGAAATAATCTTCCCTACTTTCCTGGAAGCAAAAGATGTATATTTCCATAGTAGAAAACTCATAACAAGCTTCCCCTTTGACAGCATAGAGTGCACAGACCCAGAAAACATGAACACACATCGAAATGCTCTCTCTCTCGCACGCACACATGCACATGCAGTAGAAATTCACCATTTCTCACGAAGGTAGCCAGATGCAAAAGTGGACAGGGCTCCTGCACCTTTAATAGATGTGTTTTAGGTAGAAGAGGGAATCCCAGCAGGTGTAAGCTTGACCTGCTGAAATTCTCTCTTCTACACTACTGTTGAAGGTCCAGTGGCCCAGCCCTCTTTGGCCTTTAGCCACTCTAGTCTCCGATCTGGTACCAAAAAGAAATGCCCACGCTCAGCAGCAATACATTCTTAGGATCGCAGCCTGGTATGAGTCTCCTGCAGCAGGCCCTTGGGGTTACTTACAGTAAAAAAGGAAAATGCACCCCCCCCAGGCCTCGATGATGCCTTAGATCAGCCTTCCTCATCCCCAGCCTGGCAGCCTCCATGCTGGCTGGGAATGGTGGGAATTGTAGTCCAACATATCTGGAGGCTGCCCAGTTCAGAAAGGCTGCCTTGGACAGATGTCCACCCTGCCTGGTGAAAGAGCTGGCCCCAAGGGGAAGGCAGGTGCTTTAACTAGCCTCATGCAGCTGACTCGGAATGCAAATTATCTGTGGGGCCAAAGGGGTTGCATTCAGGGGACGGTGAGCGGGTAATGTTAGGCTCCTTCACTTTGCAACACTGTGAAGTTGCATTTCTTACCTTGTACTTTTAAAACTTAAAAAAAACCCAGATTTAAGCTGATATATTAGCTTCTTAAATTTCCTGGATAGATTCAGTTGGCCTGTGATACTATTTTGCACATTGCCTCTGAGCGCTCTTACTCATCCTCAAAGACATTTAAAAATTAGACTGGACACAACGCAGGAGGATATACTGCGGGAAAATGTCCTGCATTGTTCCCTAGGGGTCTGGACTGGGCAATTGAATGCGCTGAAGCCCATCGCTAATTTATTATCAACATTTAGTATTCCTAGATGACTGCAGGTAGAGAGTGGGCGTGCGGGGGGGGGGGCACTTTCCCAACTGTTGCCTGTGGTTCAAGAATCAGGAAGCCAAAGGACACAATGTGCCGGGAAGTTCTCATGCACAAGCCCCATTGAAATGAACAGGAATGGCAAAAGAGCATTCTTGGTGAGCACAAACAGCTGGGAGGTTCTCCTGCACAGAACCCAGGAGTGCTCTTGCACAGCTCCCATTCATTTCAGGGGGCTTGTACTAAAGAATGTCCCAGAAAGTTGTGTCTCAAATTAGGCTTGAGGGGAAAATATCTGTCGCTCTGACACATCTAGAAGTTTAAGACAGATGTGTGTGAGAGGGTAAATAATATCCATGGTTGCTCACAGGCTGCACTTTTGCAGAGGCCAGCAGTCTTTTGATCATGTTGGCAGGACTACAGGACTTTAGCTCATATCTCTTCAGGGTGGGGATGGTAAGCTAAATATCTAGCTTAGACCCACCCTTGGATCTGAAGGATTGTCTTCTAGGGATGGGTGGGGATTTCGATTCAGTTTGTTTTTGATAAGAATTTACTAAAATTTGTGTTCTTCATATTTGGGATGGAAAGAATGGTGCGATTAAAAACATTCGAATGTGGAAAACCTGAAGCTGACAGACTTGTCTATCCAGGCCCAGGGCTTCAAAAAAGCTTAGCTCTTAAAAATCTGGGGCAGTATCCAGTGGTGTCATTCCACAATCTCAAATTGCATTTGTGGAGGTCCACCAAATCTTTCCATTGTGCAAGCTGTTGCCCATTATGGTTGTGCAACTGGTTGCACAACGGGTTGCAGAAGCTTAATGTGCAATGGGTTACACAACAGGTTGTGGAAGCTTAATGTGCAAATGGTTGCACAACGGGTTGCAGGAACGTAATGTGCAGCCGGTTGCACAACTGGTTGCAGAAGCTTAATGTGCAATGGGCTGCATAACAGGTTGCAGAAGCTTAATGACAATATTCAACTGGTTGCACAACGGATTGCGGAAGCTTAATGTGCAACTGGTTGCACAAATGTAATGCACAACCAGTTGCGCAGGGATACTTGCGCAAACTTAATCTTAGTTGGATTCTCCTCTTGCCCATAGTACAGAACCTAGTTTCTGCTAACGCAGTGTCATTTGCACTAATGGAATGACAATGTTTGATACTGCCCCTGGTTTTGAATCCCCATGAATTCAACCAGGTTTGTGGTACTGAATTAGGGTTGCCATCTCTTTTTTTCCTGACAGGCTCCTCATCTCCACAGGCAGGTTCAGCATGGTCCTTTCTGTGTGCTTATTGAATTTGACTGGTACAGATGGGTAAGAATTTTGTTTCGGAATCTGCAATTTCTTAACATTCAAGAGGGAAAGAAGATTTTCAAATTCGAATGGAGGAGAAACTGAAACTGAAACTTCTCCTGTCTCTATTGTCTTCTCCAGTGCAGGGTGGTGAACTCCCCCCCGCCCCTGCTCGCTCGCTCCTTCCTCTCCCCTTCAGGCTTCTGATGCTTCTTTACTCCATGTCTCCACCTCTTCTGTCATTTGATCTGCTGGACCTCCAGACAGAGTTTTGGCAGGGCTGGTGTCTGTTTTGTGGAACTCCTTTCCTAGAGAGGTTCACTCAGCCCTAAACCCTCTTGCCCTATGGCCAAAATTTTCAAAAACATTCAAAAAGGATTTCTGGCTGGGTAATTTTTTTTTTAAAGCTGCTTTTAAAATGTTATAGAGGTTTTTATATTGGTCTCACTTGTTTGCTATACCAGTTGTATGTGTTATTTCAATGCTTTTCATTTTGTAGTTTTACATTTTTCTTTCATTGGATGTGTTTTAGTTTTTCATTTTTTTAATTTGCAGGGTAAATAATTCTGAATCACCTTTAGAAGAGCAACTAATTTACTTCTTCAAAAACAAATGTGGCTTCTCACATTGATTCGTTCAACTTTTGGTGCAAGCAGCCTCCTTAAGATGCTGTTGCAGTTCTAGCAGAGGCCTTTAATTCTGCACTGAGCATCTGCTCCTTGCGTTATCCTGAGCCGCTTCACCCCAGCTAGGCCAGGCCTTCAGCCTGCTCTGGAGAGTTTCCATTCTTCTTTCTCCACGTAGCTGTGTGTGTGTCTCTCTCTGCAGATCTGTCTCTTTGCAACCTGAGCCATCCACAGGCAGTTCAGCTCTTAACTATTGCCTGCTGTCTGTTGCACTTGATTGCACTGGAACTTCCCAGCTGCTGGACCTAATCTTGATGAGGCTATCTATGTTCCAGCCACCAGGCAGGGTTGCCAGCTTGCAGTTTGGCAATTCACACTTTCCATTTAAATCTGCCACTGAGTTTTGAGATGTGACAGCTGCTGCTTTCTCCATCCAGTCTGTCTCCAGGTCCTGTCATTGGCTCTTCTCCTGAACTTATGGTAGCAAACAGTAATTCAGATGGGCCTTGCAGCAAGTGAGAATGGACAATAGGTGTGTGTGTGTGTGTGTGTGTGTGTGTGAGAGAGAGAGAGAGAGAGAGAGAGAGAGAGAATGGGTGGGAGAAGCAGATTAGTAACAGCAACTTGGACACTAAGAGGAAGAAGGTCCAGTGAGATCAGGTTGGGCAGTAGCACAGAGGTGGGTGGAAGATAGATCTCTGGGTGGTTCATAGTAGATGGGCAAAGAATTCTGACTCCTAAATTATACTGCTGGAGTGAAGAAAGCTCAGTGGGGGTTTTTGTCTGGAAGGACTGGGTGCTCCACTGAGTTCTGGCATTCAAAACAAATTCCTGGACTCTGAATTATTTAATTCTCAGTGTATGTCTTTTCCACCTGGCTCCAGTTGGTGGAGCTTGGGCTTCTAGTAAAAAACCTGAGTAGATCCCACAGGCCTGAAGTCTGCACAGCCCTGCAGTAGAACAACTCAGAGGAGCACTGGCTCTGGGCTGTGACACCACTGGCCCTGAGTTCATCAACCAAAGACCTTCCGAACTCTCTCTCTCTCTCTGAACCAGCCCCCCCCCCCGTGACTGCAGCCCCCAAACTGGACCCCATTGACAGGAAATTATTCTTGTCCCAAGAGCCATATGTGCCATGAAATCTGTATACAGCTGCAGGCAGCATGACCCAATGGAGGTTAACCGAGGGGTAATGGGATGCCAAGCTTCTGCCCCGGGGGCTGCTCCTTTAAAGATCTGCATTCTCCTGCAAGAGGGCAAAGCCTGGGAAGGGTAGAGAGACCATAAGGGTGCAATCCTATGCATGATTAGACAGAAAAAAGTCCTACAACTCCCAGCATTCCCCAGCCGGCATGACATTGCTGGATACTGCCCTAGCAGGGCTTTTTTTCTGTCTAAACGTGCAGAGGATTGCACCCTAAGAGACCTCACCCAGCAGTTGTCTGAACAAGCTCGCTTTTCCCAGGGAGCTGTCCAGTGTACTGAACAATCTGTCTCTGATTACTCTTGGTCATTGCTCTTGGGCTTGATCTTGGTTAAGTTGCTGCTAGGGATGGAGGAATCTGTCAGTTTTGTTTTCTCCCACATTCATTTTTTTAAAAAGTCACAGCTCTTGCTGTCTTGCTTATGAGGAATTTTGTGTATCTTGGTAAGTTCTTGTCAAACAACGAACCAAATGAAATTCTCACTCATCTGCAGTGGCCAACTTCAATAGGTACAGCTATTCCTAGCCTGCAGAGGGCCATTCTGCTCCTGCCCACCATGTCACTGTTAAAGACAAGGAGCCTGTTGGGGAAAAAGAAGTGACAGTCCTAAATCAGCACCACAAACGTGGCTGTATACATAGGGATTCAAACCCAGACGTTCAAGAGCTAAGTACCCAAACCCCCTCTGGGCCTGGATGGACGGATCTGTCAGTTTTGCTTTCACTTAATTTGAATGTTTAGAATCTTAGCTTCTTTCCATCCCATTTAAGGAGAAATTTGCAAATGTTGGTAAGTTCTTATCAAAGAAATGAACCAAATGAAATTCTCACGCTCCCTGGTTGCTACACCTATTTAGGTGCCTATTTAGTTGTTCTCTCTTAGAATTATAGAATCATAGAATAGTAGGGTTGGAAGGGGTCCTAAAAGACCATCAAGTCCAACCTCCTGCTCAATGCAGGAATCCAGGTCAGAGCATCCCTGACAGATGGCTGTCCAGCTTCATCTTGAATGCCTCCAGTGTGGGAGAGCCCACCACCTCCCTAGGGAATTGGTTCCATTGCCATATTGCTCTAACAGTCAGGAAGTTTCTCCTGATGTTCAGCCAGAATCTGGCTTCCTGTCACCTGAGCCCATTATTCCGTGTCCTGCATTCTGGGATGATTGAGAAGAGATCCTGGCCTTCCTCTCTGTGACAACCTTTCAAGTCCTTGAAGAGCACTATCATATCTCCCCTCAGTCTTCTCTGCTCAAGGCTAAACATGCTCAGTTCTTTTAGTCTCTCTTCATAGGGCTTTGTTTCCAGTCCCCTGATCATCTTTGTTGCCCTCCTCTGAACCCTCTTCAGCTTGTCTCAAGTACTCTTTGAGTCCGATTCTGTAGCCAACTGTAGATCCACCTGATCGTTGTTTCATCTAGGCCACATTGACCTAGTTTGCTCATCAGGATATCATGGGGCACTTTGTCGAAAGCTTTGCTGAAGTCGAGGTATATTATGTCCACAGCATTCCCACAGTCCACAAGGGAGGTTACTTGATCAAAACATGAGATCAGATTCACCTGGCAGGATTTGTTCTTGACAAATCCATGTTGGCTTCGAGTAATCACTGCATTGTTTTCAAGGTGCTTACAGATGGATTGCTTGATAATCTGCTCCAGAATTTTCCCAGGGATTGTTGTCAGACTGACTGGTCTGTAGTTCCCAGGTTCCTCCTTTTTACCCTTTTTGAAGATAGGGACAACATTAGCCCTCCTCCAGTCATCTGGCACTTTACCCATCCTCCATGATTTCTCAAAGATAATAGACAGTGGTTCTGAGAATTCTTCTGCCAGTTCCTTTATTACTCTAGCATGCAGTTCATCTGGCCCTGGAGATCTGAACTCATTCAAAGTAATTAGGTGTTCCTTGATTATATGCCTATTGATCTCAAGCTGCAATCCTGCCCCTTCAGCCTGTACTTCACCTTTGCCAGGGGGGGTCATAGACCCTCTTTTGGGAGAAGACTGAACCAGAGTAGGAATTGAGCACTTCTGTCTTTTCTTTGTCATCTGTTATCATTTTGCCATCGTTATGTAATAGTTGAACCACCACTTCTTTCCTCTGTCTTTTACTATGCATGTAGCTGAAGAAAGCTTTTTTGTTGCTTTTAGCATCCCTCGCTAATCTCAGCTCGTTCTCAGCTTTAGCCATCCCTGCAATTCTGTGCTACCTGCCTGTACTCTTCCCTTGTTGCTTGGCCTTCTTTCCACTTCCTATATGTGTCTTTTTTTGTTTTCAGGTCATCTCTAAGCTTTTTGTGAAGCCATATTGGCTTCTTCTGTTGTCTTCCACCTTTTTTTCTTGTTGGAATGGTTTGTAATTGTGCCTTGAGAATTTCCTTTTTTAAAAGCTCCCACCCATCTTGGACTCCTTTTCTCATTAGAGTCGCTTGCCATGGGACCTTACTGATTATTGTTCTGAGTTTATTAAAATCATCTTTCCTAAAATCCAGGGTACAGGTTTGGCTACACTCAGCTTTTGCTTCCTTTAGAACCATGAACTCAAGTACTATATAACATGGTCACTTTCCCCCAGAGTTCCTGTAACTGCTACTTTGCCCACTAAGTCATCTCTGTTGGTTAGGATGAAGTCAAGGATAGCCAATCCTCTAGTTCCCTTCTCCACTTTCTGTAGGAGGAAGTTATCTGCCACACAAGTCAGGAATTTCCTGGAGGGGCCATGTTTTGCAGAATTTGTCTCCCAACAGATATCGGGGAAATTGAAGTCCCCCATTACATCATGCTTCCTTGAGACATTGGCTGTTTGCTTTTCAAAGGTTTCATCCTCATCTTCTCCTTGATTGGGTGGCCGGTAGTAGACTCTGACCACCAGGTTCCTTTTATTCTTTGCTCCATTTATTTGGATCCAGATGCTCTTGATTGGGCTACCAAGCTCATCCTCCTGTATTTCTGTGCAGAGATAAGTATTTTTCATGCATAGTGCAACCCCACCTCCCTTTCTGTTCCTCCTGTTCTTTTAGACCAAGTTATATCCTTCAATTGCTATATTCCAGTCATGAGAGTCATCCCACCCAGTCTCAGTTACACCTATCAAGTCATAATTTCCCTCCTGTATTAAGAGTTCAAGTTCATTCTGTTTGTTTCCCATACTCTGGGTATTAGTATATAGACATCAAAGATCATGTGCTTCATGGTCTGGGTTTCTTCCTACATGTTCGTGAAGACTATTATTGGGCACTATCAGAGCTGTTCTCTCCATTGCGGTGCGTGAGCCTTCGTCCATTGTTACCCCCAACTTTATGTCTCCCTTCCCCGTAGGATTCAGTTTAAAGCCCTCCTGATGAAGTTCTTCATGCTGTGGCCAAACACTTTCTCCCCAGCCTTTGTCTTGCTGCTTGCCCAGGGCCTTCTCCAAATTGCTTCCTCCAGACTCTGTCACGGGCTCATCCTTGCCAGGGCAGGGCATCCAGTTCACCACTTGGCTATGCTACAAACAAAGCACTGGGGTGTATAACTTTGAGAAGTGACCCACTTCTGAAGTTGTGCAGGACTTAGTTAGTTCTCTGAGAGCCAGTGTGGTGAAGTGGTTAGAGTGTTGGACTGAGATTCAAGAGACCTGAGTTCTAGGCCCCATGTGCCATGAAGCTCACTGGGTGACTTTGGGGCAATCATGGACTATCAGCCCAACCTACTTCGCAGGGGTGTGAGGATAAAACAGAGAGGAGGACTATGTAAGCTGCCTTGGGTTCCTTGCAAGAGGAAAAAAAGTAGGATTTAAATGTAATAAGAAGAATGAAGGAATGAATCTTGCCCCAACTGTAGAAGCTCCTGGGTTCTTTGTACATGCTGAGATAGTCAGAGACTTCCAGGTCTCTCCACCTTGGTGGAGAAAACTACATGCTTCCCCTGATAGCAGACCTAGTTTGTGTTGTGGGTACAAAAGCAGAGCAGGGTGAAATCTATGCGATGTGTCCTCTTCACTTAGCTTGGCTTTGTATTTAGCATTACCGTCCCCTCGCCTTTCCCAATCTGTGCCCGCGGGGAAGGGAAATGAGTTAAAACCATCTTCAGACACGTTTGTATTGATTCTGTCACTTTTTTGCTGCTTGCTGACAGGTGATGGATGGCTCATAATGTAGCCAGCACAGTACATTACGTTTCCCATCCAGGGACTCCTAAATCATTTCAAATTTTCAAATTCCCCAATCAATATTTTAGCAGAAGAAAGCAGAACAGGCCCATTTTGCTGGAGGAATGAGAGCGGAGAGCGTGCGTGTGTGCGTGTGTGCATGCTTGAAAGAGAACAGATATGGGAATATGTGTATTCAACATAGCACTACATTTGCAGTGAGTGCAATTCTATGATTGTGTCTGGAATGTCAGGTTTAAAAAATAAAATAAAATTCAAGCTAGCAGAGTGACTGTTCAAACCTCACTGCAGGACTAGCAATCCACTTCCAATGGAGACTGTGGTCCTGATTAAAATCAGGAGGGGCCTGCTTTGTATTAAACAAACAGCCCCACACCCTGAAGTGCCTGGAAGCTGCAGAGTATAGCTATTTGGTCCTCTGTGTAAATGATTCCTGGCTTTTTTCTCTGCCTTGGGGCTATTTTCTTGTTTAGTAAGTGAAAGTGTACTTTAAAGAGTGCTGGTATAAAGGCCACATGAAAACAGCCAATCAAGAGGGGGTACATAATGTGGTGATGCATGACATCACTGATGTAAATATTCTCTTAAATTACTTACCTGCTTTTTGGAATGTAACACATGATCAATGTAAATGGATATAATGCAATGGATTGAAGACTTAACAATGCTAGCAGTATTTGAAAGTGGTATATAGGTGTAACTTGCAAATGAACTTATATTTGGAAATCTGGTCTGCTTTTACAGAAGTTTACGTGTAACTCATTCTTTCTCTTTTTTTCTCCCTAGAATATTGTAATATTTGAAACTGAGGATTTTAGAATATGTTATGTTTTTATATAACAACATATATATATATATATATATATATATATATATGGGGAGAGAGAGAGAGAGAGAGAGAGAGAGAGCAAGAGAATTCCAGAAAAACGTCTATTTCTGTTTCATTGACTACGCTAAAGCCTTTGATTGTGTGGATCACAACAAACTGTGGCAAATTCTTAAAGTGATGGGAGTACCAGACCACCTTACCTGTCTCCTGAGAAACCTGTACGAGGGTCAAGAAGCAACAGTAAGAACCGGACATGGAACAACCGAGTGGTTCAAAATTGGGAAAGGAGTACAACAAGGCTGCATATTGTCGCCCTGCTTATTTAACTTATATGCAGAGTACATCATGAGAAACGCTGGATTGGATGAATCGCAGGTCGGAATTAAGACTGCTGGGAGAATTATCAACAACCTCCGATATGCAGACGATACCACCCTAATGGCAGAAAGCGAAGAGGATCTAAAGAGCCTCTTGTTGAGGGTGAAAGTGGAGAGTGCAAAAGCTGGTTTGAAACTCAACATTAAAAAAACTAAAATCATGGCATCTGGCCCCATCACTTCCTGGCATATAGAAGGGGAAGAAATGGAAGCAGTGACAGACTTTATTTTCTTGGGCTCCAAGATCACTGCAGACGGGGACTGTAGCCATGAAATTAAAAGTTGCTTGCTCCTTGGGAGGAAAGCTATGGCAAACCTAGACAGCATAGTAAGGAGCAGAGACATCACCTTGCTGACAAAGGTCCGTATAATCAAAGCTATGGTTTTCCCAGTAGCAACGTATGGCTGTGAGAGCTGGACTATAAGGAAGGCTGAGCTTCGATGAAAGGCTGAGCTTCGATGAAAGAATCGATGCTTTTGAACTGTGGTGCTGGAGAAGACCCTGGACTGCAAGGAGGTCAGTTCAGTCAGTCGTAAAGGAAATCAACCCTGAGTGCTCATTGGAAGGACAGATACTGAAGCTGAAGCTCAGATATTTTGGCCACCTAATGCGAAGAGAAAACTCTCTGGAAAAGACCCCGATGCTGGGAAAGATTGAAGGCAAAAGGAGAAGGGGACAGCAGAGGATGAGATGGCTAGATAGCATCACCGATGCAATGAATATGGACTTGAGCACACTCCAGGAGAGAGCACAGGACAGGAAGGCCTGGCGTGCTGTGGTCCATGGGGTCACAAAGAGTCAGACATGACTGAACAACAACAACAACAACAACAACAAATATATATATATATATATATATATATATATATATATATATGGTTTTGTTATGTTTTTGTTGTTGTTAAAACTCACAATAAGGACTGATTTTAAAAAGATGCATTATGCCATTCTGAACTACAACTCCCAAGATGCAGTGCTGCCTTGGGAATGCTGGGAGCTGTAGGACTTTTTTCTGTTGAAACATGCAGAGGATTGCAGTCTCATTTACTCATATTACTTGTCATCTAACATATTATTTGAACAACGACGGGAGCAGTCCTATGGCCTCTAGACAGTATTCCGACCTCGGACCCAGAAATCTGAACCCCGCCCCTCTCCCTCACAGCCAGGGTTGGGACAGCAACAAAAGCAACCTCCGAGAGGCGGGAAAGGGGGCTTCCTGGGGCAGGGAGAGGAGGGGATGGGACTGGGGAGGGTGGCTTGCAATGCGTCCTCGGGGGAACCCCAGCCTCCTTCCCTTTTGCTCTGACACACCCCAGCTAGATGGGCAAAAAAGCCCATCTAGTCAAAAAGATTGCCTCAGCTGCTCCTCCTGCTCTGCATTGGATGGCTGTAAGCAGGGCTGTGCAGGCACCCCCCAATTCACCTCGGAGGCCCTTCGGGAGTTCTGAAATGGCTCCAATTTGCTTTGGGCTGCTTCAGGCCCCCCCAGACCTGCATTGGCCTCTGGAGCCGAAATGGGATTCAGATGGCTGAATCCCACTTTGCCCCCCCTCCACTGTGCTGTGTGAGCCCCCAGCTCCTTACCCGGGCCCTCAGAATGCATGCCAGCAGACCTCTTCCTGTTCCAGTGAGTCTCCACTTTTTAAATGGCAACTCCCAGTATTTCTGGAAATAGATCCTTCACAAATGGTGCAGGATCTATTTTAAAAAATGGCGACTCCCTGGAACAGGAAGAAGGCTGTTGGCGTGCATCCCAAGGGCCCAGGTAAGGAGCTGGGGGCTGGGCGGTGGCAGCATGGCTGGGCTTCTGGAGCGCTCCGAAGTGCCATCAAAGTGCTTTGGAGCAACCTGATCTGCTTTGTGCCACTTCGTGCCCCCTCACCTCACCTCACCTCACCTCCCCTCAGCAGTGGCCCAAAGCAGCCCAAAGCACTGTGCTACAGCTCGCAACATGGGCTTCGGGCCAAAGTGGTGCACAGTCCTAGCTGCATGCCTTGGAGTTGGGAGGCTCCTGGCCATCCTGATAGGATTGTGCCCTAGCTTATCTAGAAGCAACGTTGCATATTTGGATGGGTCATATTATTGTTGTGAAAATCAACAAGACACATCCAGTTGAACTTTGGGATGCTTGTATCCTCAGTCTGATTCACATGAATACTCTAAGTGTGGCGCCTTCCAAATTTTGACATAACTTTGATATCTTAGTTTTGAAACTGGTAGACATTTCGTCCCAACCCACTGCAGCCAGCCTGCTGTGCATTCGGGGGACTGGGGCCCCACAAATCTTTGCACTCCTGCGGGTGGATCACCCTCATAGGGAAGGAAGCAGGTGGGGTGAGGGTATAGATGGTGAGTCATTTGAGGAGAGCAACTCCTCATCTGACTTCTCTGTGTCTGTAAATAACAATACAACTGTGCTGGATATTGCAACTCCATTTCTTTCAAGTCTTTGCCCCAATGAGCACATGACTGCCGCCGCGTTGTGGCGGAGCACATGAGCTGTGAGCTAGGACGTTCCTAGTTCAAATCTCACATTAGCTGTGAATTCACAATATCGCCTTAGGCAAGCCGCTATTGTCTCGGCCCTCCACCTGCAATATGGAGTTAATAATATCGGCCTACCTTTCAGGGCTGTGGTAAGGGTTGTGTGTGAAGCACTATGAAGAACATTTTTGTGCATCAGAGGTGCTAAGCATTTTTTTTTAAATCCCTTAAGGTGCAATCCTATGCATGTTAGACAGAAAAATCTCCTGCAACTAAACATACATAAGATTGCACCCTTAATGTAGCAGTGCGAAGTATTAAATGTTTCTGCCTTTTCTCCATCAGAGAAAGGTGCTTTGAAGCAGGTACTGTTCCTCCTCTTCGTCCATGTTTCCAGATGTGTTCAGTAACTCTGTGCATTTAAGATTGCCTCCGACAGTGCAACCTGGGCTGCCTGACACCTGGTGCTTCTGTCCGTGTTGGGTGGGAGAAGACGATAGGAGAAGGGTTCAGCAATCCGTACTCTGGGAAGACCAGAGCTAGTGCCCTAAAACTAGAGAAGCCTGGATAAGCACGCCTGCCTGCCCTTGATGGAAGATCTAGTTAACTTTGCTGCATGAGCACCTTCTGCATGTTTAGACAGAAAAAAGTCCTACAATTCCCAGCATGCCCCAGCCAGCCATGCTGTCTAATTATGCCTAGGATTGCACCCTAAGGGATTTTTTAAAAAATACTTAGCACTTGTGATTAAAAGTTTACTAAAAAGAAAGAAGAAAAAAGATACATATGAAAAAGTGCAGACTATAAAAAGACATACCAGAACATCAAATACATGGTGGTTGTTATATACAGACAGATGTCTTTTACTCTTCCAGAAATTAATGAATGTTTGCAATTTCTTTGAGAAGATATTTCTCCCTTTTCTTTCCCTTGTCCCTATCAAATGTTGACAGTTTATCAAGAACTGTATATTCATGTAATTTATTTTCCCATTCATCAATGTTAGGCACACTTCTGAGCCTTCATATAAATTAGCATATAAGGTAATCATGTAGGTGAACATTTCTCGATAAATCCCTAGCAAAATTTTAGTATGAGTCAGTAAAAATGAAATGGGATCAGAATCCAATGGAAACTGTGTTATTTTTTAAAAATGCCATTCTAATGTCAAACCAAAATATCTGTGCTGCTTGGGATGCCCAGCAAACATCATCATAAGTGCCTGCTTCTTGTTTACATTTCTAAAAAGTTCATTAAAAGTGCCAGTTATCTTAAAAATAAACAAACAAGCCTGTAAGGTGTTATATACTGTCTTGACTTCGTAGCAGTTCTCTCTCAGCAAAGGGTAGAATTATTTCTGTATATTTGTCCAAACTTCAAAATAAATGTTCAGTTCCATTTGGCCCCAATCTTGTATTCTGTATTTTATAACATGCTAGATGTTTCCTATTGTCCATTATTAAAAACCGAAATGTTGTCAGCTCCCACAACTGTGTTTGTCTTTCAAGTTTTTAAACAGTTGAAGCTTTACGTATCTAACAAAGTGTGGTTTTGGTTTTCCATAAACTTTCCAATATAATAAAATTCCAAGGTTTGAATGAGTTCCCAGAGACCTATATACTTGTGCAGAATGCAGATTATATTTCCCCCCAAAGAGTAAACTCAAAAAGGTGGCAATTAGGATTAAAACAAAAATCATGGGACATAGCTCAGGCTGCAATCTTATTCACACTTATGTTTGATAAGTTGTTTTGAACTCAATTGGATTTACTTTTGAGTAGACTTATGTAGGATTGCACTGCTAGATGAATTTTATTCTTACAACAAACATTAAGGGCGCAATCCTATGATGGCTAGTCAGTGGCTAGATGGCCATTCTCCCTGAGAACCAACCTTCACCCCCTCCCATGCTGCCTCACAGGCAGCGTGGAATGGCCCAGTACTCTGCACTCAGAACAGGAGCATGGAGCGGACAAAATGGGGCATTCCTGGGGGCATGCCGGGGTGGGAAACTCGGAAATGCTGGTACAACACATCCAATGTGTCATCCGGCCGCCGCTTCTCCTCCTCTAACTTCCTGCAGCTAGACAGCCAAAATCGGCTGTCTAGCCGCAAATGCAGGGTGGCTGAAGCATGGAGGGGATGATCCCCTCCACACTTCTCCTGCCTTGCACTGGATAGGTGGTCACCTCCGAGTTCAGAAGTGGCCGCCTACCCCGGTAGGATTGCTCCCTAAGTTGTTAATAATAACTGGGAGGCTTCTATTAGGGTGCACTCCTATGCATGCTTAGACAGAAAAATGTCCTACAGCTACCAGCATTCCCCAGCCAGAATGGCTGGCTGGGGAATTCTGGAAGTTGTAGGACTTTCTTCTATCTAAACATGCATAGGATTGCACCCTTAGACCACCAGTTAAGCCACAATAGTGTTAAATCAAGCAAAAAGGTTCTTGGATGCGTGTTTGAATTATCTATCCCACCAGCTGGCTTAAACAGTTTGTGTGATAATAATATCTAATATTGGCTAAATTAAAACCACCTCTTACTTTATCATCTCATAATATTATCTCCTTTTTTCTTGCCCTTTTTCTTTTTCTATACAAACCGAGTAATCATTTTTTGGTGCAATTCTTAGTGGAGAGTCTTCAAGGAAAAGGTTTGAAATCAATCATTTAGTTGTGGCAATGCTGTCATCTGTATTGCTGCTAGACGTCCATAAAGGACAAATCTGATTTCGAACACTTCTCAGTGTTAGTTACTCAGTGTTAGTTGTTAGACCATTTTAGACAGTTTCCTATAGTTATTTTTGTACCTTTTATTTTCATCGTTTGATAACAATAAATAACAGTGCATTCATGAAGGTAAGTGTGAAGGAAGATTGGCCAGAAGGAAGCCCAGGTAAGTGTGTATAAGATTGCAGCCTGGGATGGAAATTAACTACACCAGCTCCAGGAGCATGTCAGGAGCATGGGAAAGCTTTGGATCCTGTGGATCCACAGACTCTCCTGGCATGCCTAGGGAATGGTCCCAGAATGCCTCCTGTTTGTCCATCCGCATGAAGGAGGCTTATGAGGTTACGTTGTCTTCTCCAAGGTAGACCCCCCCCACTCTACCCTTAGAGGGGGAGATCCAAAAAATCCTATGGCCTCCCAGAGACCATAGGATTGTAGCCTAAATAGCACACAGGTTTTCTGTATATTCAGTACCCTGCGTTGTTGTCAACCTATTGTTTTGATTCTCTCTTCATCTTTATTTTCAATATTTCCATTTTGTTTTCATTTATTTTAAACCCACCAAGCCTACAATACATTGCTAAAATGTTTTCTAATTCTATAACAGAGTTCACTGAATCTGTAACCATTAGGACTGTTGTTGTTGTTGTTGTTGTTCAGTCGTTCAGTCGTGTCCGACTCTTCGTGACCCCATGGACCATAGCACGCCAGGCCTTCCTGTCCTGCGCTCTCTCCCGGAGTGTGCTCAAGTTCATATTCATTGCATCAGTGATGCTATCTAGCCATCTCATCCTCTGCTGTCCCCTTCTCCTTTTGCCTTCAGTCTTTCCCAGCATCAGGGTCTTTTCCAGTGACTTTTCTCTTCGCATTAGGTGGCCAAAATATTTGAGCTTCAGTTTCAGTATCTGTCCTTCCAATGAGCACTCAGGGTTGATTTCCTTTAGGATGGACTGATTTGACCTCCTTGCAGTCCAGGGGACTCGTAAGAGTCTTCTCCAGCACCACAGTTCAAAAGCATCGATTCTTCGGCACTCAGCCTTCCTTATAGTCCAGCTCTCACAGCCATACATTACTACTGGGAAAACCATAGCTTTGATTAGACGGACCTTTGTCGGCAAGGTGATGTCTCTGCTTCTGACTATGCTGTCTAGGTTGGCCATAGCTTTCCTCCCAAGGAGCAAGCGTCTTTTAATTTCATGGCTACAGTCACCGTCTGCAGTGATCTTGGAGTCCAAGAAAGTAAAATCTGTCACTGCTTCCATTTCATCCCCTTTTATATGGCAGGAAGTGATGGGGTCAGATGCCATGATCTTAGTTTTTTTAATGTTGAGTTTCAAACCAGCTTTTGCACTCTCCTCTTTCACCCTCAACAAGAGGCTCTTTAGATCCTCTTCGCTTTCTGCCATTAGGGTGGTATCGTCTGCATATCGGAGGTTGTTGATAATTCTCCCAGCAGTCTTAATTCCGACCTGCGATTCATCCAATCCAGCGTTTCTCATGATGTACTCTGCATATAAGTTAAATAAGCAGGGCGACAATATGCAGCCTTGTTGTACTCCTTTCCCAATTTTGAACCACTCGGTTGTTCCATGTCTGGTTCTTACTGTTGCTTCTTGACCCTCATACAGGTTTCTCAGGAGACAGGTAAGGTGGTCTGGTACTTCCATCACTTCAAGAATTTGCCACAGTTTGTTGTGATCCACACAATCAAAGGCTTTAGCGTAGTCAATGAAGCAGAAATAGACGTTTTTCTAGAATTGTCTTGCTTTCTCTATGATGCAGCGAATGTTGGCGATTTGATCTCTAGTTCCTCTGCCTCTTCGAAACCCAGCTTGTACTTCCGGTAGTTCTCGGTTCGCATACTGCTGAAGCCTAGCTTGTAGGATTTTGAGCATCACCTTGCTGACATGTGAAATGAACGCAATTGTGCGGTAGTTTGAACACTCTTTGGCGTTGTCCTTCTTTGGAATTGGAATGTAAACTGACCTTTTCCAGTCTTGTGGCCACTGTTGAGAGTTCCAAATGTGTTGGCATATTGAATGCAGCACTTTAACAGCATCATCTTTTAGGATTTTAAATAGCTCAGCTGGAAGACTGTCATCTCCGCTAGCTTTGTTGTTACTAATGCTTCCTAAGGCCCACTTGACTTCACTCTCGAGGATGTCCGGCTCAAGTTCAGTGACCGCACTATCATGGCTATCAGGGACATTCAGATCTTTCCTGTATAGTTCTTCTGTGTATTCTTGCCACCTCTTCTTAATCTCATCTGCTTCTGTTAGGTCCCTGCCTTCTTTGTCCTTTATCATGCCCGTCTTTGCACAAAACGTTCCCTTGAGATCTCCAATTTTCTTGAAGAGATCTCTAGTCTTTCCCATTCTGTTGTTTTCCTCGATTTCTTTGCATTGTTCATTTAAGAAGGCCTTCTTGTCTCTCCTTGCTATTCTCTGGAACTCTGCATTCAGTTGGATATATCTTCCCCTTTCTCCCTTGCTTTTCGCTTCCCTTCTTTCCTCAGTGACTTGTTGAGCCACTTGGCTTTGTTGCATTTCTTTTTCTTTGGGATGGATTTCGTTGCTGCCTCCTGAACAATGTTACGGACCTCCGTCCATAGTTCCTCAGGCACTCTGTCTATCAGGTCTAATCCCTGAAATCTATTCCTCACCTCCACTGTATATTCATCAGGGATATGATTGAGGTCATACCTGAATGGTTTAGTGGTTTTCCCTACGTTCTTCAATTTAAGCCGAAATTTTGCAAGAAGCAGCTCATGATCTGAGCCACAGTCAGCTCCAGGTCTTGTTTTGACTGACTGTATAGAGCTTCTCCATCTTTGGTTGCAAAGGACGTAATCAATCTGATTTCGATACTGACCATCTGGTGATGTCCATGTGTAGAGTCATCTCTTGTGCTGTTGGAAAAGAGTGTTTGCTATGATCAGCGTGTTCTCTTGGCAAAACTCTATTAGCGTTTGTCCTGCTTCATTTTGTACACCAAGGCCATGCCTGCCTGTTATCCCGGAGATTTCTTGACTTCCTACTTTAGCATTCCAATCCCCTATGATGAAGAGGACATCTTTTTTTGGTGTTAGTTCTAGAAGGTGTTGTAGGTCTTCATAGAACCGATCAACCTCAGGTTCTTCGGCATCAGTGGTTGGGGCATAGACTTGAATTACTGTGATGTTGAATGGTTTGCCTTGGATTTGTACTGAGATCATTCTATCATTCTTAAGATTGTACCCCAGTACTGCTTTTCCCACCCTTTTGTTGACTATGAGTGCTACTCCATTTCTTCTAAGGGATTCTTGCCCACAATAGTAGTTATGATGGTCACCTGAATTAAATTCGCCCATGCCTGTCCATTTTAGTTCGCTGATTCCCAAGATGTCAATGTTCAATCTTGCCATCTCATGTTTGACCACCTCCAGCTTACCTTGATTCATTGATCTTACATTCCAGGTTCCTAAACAATATTGTTCTTTACAGCATCGGATTTTCTTTTCACCACCAGACACATCCACAGCTGAGTGTCCTTTCGGCTTTGGCCCAGCCACTTCACTCTTTCTGGCGCTACTTGGAAATACCCTCTGCTCTTCCCCAGTAGTATATTGGACACCTTCCGACCTGAGGGGCTCATCTTCCATCGTCATCTCTTTTAGCCTTGTGATACGTTCCATGGGGTTTTCTTGGCCAGAATACTGGAGTGGGTTGCCATTTCCTTCTCCAGTGGACCACATTTTGTCAGAACCCTCTGCCATGACCTGTCCGTCTTGGGTGGCCCTGCACGGCATAGCTTATGGCTTCACTGAGTTACACAAGCATCAGCTAGTTTTGCATGTCATTCTTTTGAAATCTATGCCTTTTGTGTTATAAAGCATGCTCTACTTTGAGTGGTTGTTCAACTTCCTGCCTCTTGGAACCTACTTCCACATTGACTCATCTGCTGCGAAATCCCTTGTGGAGAACTTTAGCACCTTGCAGAAGATTTGGGGGGCATGTTCTAGGATGCACACACAGTTCACATGGGGCGCTAGCCAGGCCTGTTGGGCATCATTGTCATCCTGCTTGACCTTCTGCCTTGCTTACCCAATTTTAAGATCGGGCTGGCCCTTCCATTAGGCAGAGTGAGGTGGTCGCCTCAGGCAGTGGGCTGTGAGATGGTGGCAAGGTTTTGGGAGGAGAGAGCTGTGAGCCATGCACCCTGCCCTGCATTCCCCAATCTTGCCTGCTGCCTTCAAGTGTGGTGGAGGACACTGTCCCATTCAACTGGTAGTCCATTCATCTTTTGTACATGGAATGGGAGGGGCACTATCTTGTCCTTCACCTCAGTTAGCAAAATGTCTTGAGCCATTTCTGCTTTAGAGTTTAGTGTGTTGCAGAGAAGACCAGAACAAAGTCAAACTTAACAACACTGCAAGAAGACTAACAAATTGGGATACATTATATTCAATGGAATCAATACTACAAATTACACAAACACATAAAAGTCCATAAAACACATTTAACAGCAACAATTTTTTTTTAAAAAAAATACAATCTCTTACCCATTATAAGACAATTCTATATGAATCCCTTTAAAGCCTTAAAACGGTGTGGGACGAAATTACTTGAAGGTCCACCTTCACCCATATCAGCCTGCCTACACTTTAAGATCCGCAACAGAGGCCCTTCTCACTTGCTCACTTTTGAGGCAGTTAGGTGGACAAGCACACAAGAAAGGGCCTTTTCCACAGTGGCCCCGCACTTCTGGAATGCGTTGCCATTTTGGATCCATCAGGCCCCATCATTGCAGGCTTTTTAGAAGGCCCTGAAGACTTACTTTTTTATTCTGACCTTCTCCTAATTATGTTTTAGAGACTCTTCTGAGTTGTAGCTGCAGTTATGCTGTAGGTTTTGTCTTATGCTGGTATTTGTTGTTTTTATGAATGTTTGCTCTTTTATTACTGTATCGGTTTTTATTATACGAATTTTATTGTTGTATGCTGCCTTGGGAGGGCTCCTGCCCAAAAATATTTTTGAAAAATATATATATCAACCATCTATAGCCACTCAAGGACAAATGAACGTGAATAACTTCCTGTATAAAAAGCATTCATATATAACACAGCCCTAAATAATAAAACAATCCTAGTGTGTCCATGGTATCACCTATATGGTAAACAAAAATGAATAAAGATTAAAAGTGTGTTAAAGGCTCTAAAATAATATGCTATATTTTTCAGAACAAACTCACCACTTGAAAATAATAGAATAGAATAGTATATTAGTATTCAAGTGGTGAGTTTGTTCTGAAAAATCTTATTTTTTAATAACCTTTAAGACATTTTAAATCATCTTTATTTTATTTTTTTTAGTTTTTAGGTGACACCACGGACACACTAATATTATTTTATTATATTTGGCAAACTGGGCTGAGAGGCATGGTATTGTTTTACATGTGCAATATGAGAACTAGGATCATTAAGATTGTGTTAGGCCACTGTGGGAGACTGAATATGGTCAAAACACGTGTGTTATATATGAAATTATCCATTTTCATTTGTCCTCAAGTGGCTATACGTGATTTTATATGAAGTGATTCATACAGAATTGCCTTGGAGTACCTAATAGATTGTGCGTGTTTTATTTTTCTTGCTGCTGAATGTGTTTGTATGGACTTTGGTATGTTTATGTAACCTGTAATTTGTATCCATTGAATATCATTTAGCCCAATTTCATTAGTTGTCTTTTTGCTAGTGTGCCCTAGAGCACACCCAGCACACTTCTGTAGCTACCTGCTGCAGGAGAAGATTAGGTTACAGTGTCTTTCAAGCAATCTTGTCCACCATCTTCTCATTGAAGAATCCCCAGTGAGCTTCTCGTCTAAGGAACTGCATGGTTCCCTGGAATGCAATTTCTAAACCACTATTTTACTACCAAGGCTCTTCTAACTCTTAGGTCTTGCTATAGTTCCATAGGGCTGCCTGTGTGAGCTCTGAAGTTCTACAAATGAAAGGTTGATCCCCACTGCCCTGATGCAAATGAAAGAGCACAGACCAAAGGACCGTGACCTCCTCTTGGTGCCGGCCATGTGCTTTGGTTCCACTGATCTTTCCCCATCCTTCCCTCCTTAATGGTTTCCTGCAAGCCGGCTCACAAGTGTATGCACTCATGTCACTCAACTTTGCTTGCAGCAGGTGTGTGTCTTAGGGAAGGCTGGGAGGTTTTTTTGGTCTCTCTCTCTCTCTCTCTCTCTCTCTTTCTTTTAAAGTCCCATTCTCTGGCTGTGGAAATGAAGGTTTTATGCTTCCCCACAGATTTTTCCCTGTGACATGTGGGGGTGCACTCTGAAGGCCTGTGTAATTTGCTTTGGAGGATGCAGAAAAGAGAACTTGAAAAACTATCTAAATGTAAGAATAGCAAGACTGGGAAAGACCTGCACAGCTATGCCCCACATACCGTTTTTAAGAGATATCACCTGCCCACATTTCCCCGAGAAAGGCAGTGCCTTCCAGCTCCAGCAACACAGGCAAGAGGCCATCAACTGGCAGGCTGTCAAGGAAGCAGACTGGCAGTGGAGAAGGTTTGCCTGCTGGTGATTTCCCTCAGCACCAGCTTGTCCAGACTGAAGGGCTGCAGCTGTTTCTGGAGCTATAAAGCAGGTAGTGACATGGGATCAGCTCTCCAGGAACGCATGACTCCTAGGACCAGGAGGATTCATAGAATCATGGAATGGTAGGGTTGGAAGGGGCCTACACGGCCATCGAGTCCAACCCTGTGCTCAATGCAGGAATCCAAGTCAGAGCATCCCCGACAGATGGCTGTCCAGCCTCATCTTGAAGGCCTCCAATGTGGGAGAGCCCACCACCTCCCTAGGTCATTGGTTCCATTGTCGTATTGCTCCAACAGTCAGGACGTTTCTCCTGATGCTCAGCCGGAATCTGGCTTCCTGTCACTTGAGCCCATTATTCCATGTCCTGCACTCTGGGATGATCAAGAAGAGATCCTGGCCTTCCTCTCTGTGACAACCTTTCAAGTACTCAAACAGCGCTATCCTATCTCCCCTCAGTCTTCTCTTCTCAAGGCTAAACAGGCCCAGTTCTTTCAGTCTCTCCTCATAGGGCTTTGTTTCCAGTCCCCTGATGATCTTTGCTGCCCTCCTCTGAACCTTTTGCAGTTTGTCCGTGTCCTTTGAGCCTATGGTGTTAATGTTCTAGATCTAGGGCAGATGTCATGCTTGTGGAATCTACTTTGTTTTTTACTGCAGCCCTGAGATCCACAAACTGGAGCCTGGTGCAAAAGACACACACTTTGAATTAAAGAAGTCTGAGCCCAGGGATTTGTTTTGAGTAGAAGAACTGAATGGAGTTCACAGTCCGTGCAGAAATCCACTCCTGGTTACCCCAAGCTTTCTTCATTTCAGCGGGATAACATAGGACAGGGGAGCATCATGTTATTGCTGCTATTGCTAAACAGTGGGGAGTCAGAAATCCTTGCCAATCAACTACTGCAAATCACCCAGAGATATACCAGTAGACCAGACCTACCTTCTGCCTGCCCCTGGCCTATATTGAACTGCATGTTGTTTTCTGTTGTAATTAGTGGTTCTAAAAGTAAAGCAGTAAGGACTCAATGGCTGTTTGGCTCACCAGCCCCTCGGTTTGAGCCCTGTGACACCTGACATTTCAAGTTTTGGGGAAGGGAGAGCCATGGCAGTCCTGAACTTGACCTGTGGCATCAAAAGGCATCCACTTCAGTCTGGAGTCAGGTCATCCCTGGGTGGATCAGCTTCACATTCGGATCTTTTCTATCACCTTGATAGCTTCATTGGCTCCCATGGTGATTTCCTAAGCAGTGCCACTGGCTATTAAGGAAAAACTAGGTATGCTTTGCAAGAGATCAGATGCTACCTAAATTCCAAGCTCCCTGCTAGAAGCACCAACCCTGCCCTCACTATCACTATTTTGGAGAGAGTCCTCAGGGATGGCTTTACTTGGAGTTTTACAGTCTAATTCCAAGTCAGGTGTCTTGAGTGACATAGTTCTAAAATCTCTTTATGTCCCAGCTCTGTGATACAACCAATTTCTACCACTCCAGAAAACCTTTGGGACAATTTATTTATGTATTTATTTATGTATTTATTTAAAATATTTCTTGGCCACCTTTCAGGGCAGAAGCCCTCCCAAGGCAGCTTACAGCAATAAAATACATAAAAGTTCAGCTATGCAGTCCTCAGTAGGCAGCTCATTCCTGTTAATGCCCAGGGCTGGCTGATCTAAGGGTTATAGTTAATGATTTGGGGTCAGCCCAACTTAGATCCTGTAAAATCCTGCAACCAAGTAGAGTTACTGGAAAGCCAGCCTGGGTAGGATTGGGGGGTGATGTTGGATTCTTGCCCTGCTGCTGCTTTATACTCCAAACTGCTGCCTCCCCCTCCCCTCTGCTGTTTTTCTTGCAGCAGGGTTTAGTTCCTATTTTGGAGCCCCAGCAGGAAAAAACAGCAGTTGGGCCTGGGACATAGGAGTTATGGGCAAAAAGGGCAGAGATGAGAAGGTTCAGCTCCTCTCTCTCTTTCCTGCTTGTGCTGCACTTGAAATTCCTGTCCACCCCTACCCATTTTATGTGGATTTGGCAGCAGTTCTGTTTTTAACACATGGCTCTCCTGCTGCTATGTCTAGTTTGGCCGTCAGGGTTGGTCATTCCACAGCTTACTTTCCTTGTTAGATGTACACCTCAGAACCTTTAACTTTATACTTGAGCACATAAAGCAGCCTATGCCAACCTGGTGGCCTCCAGTTGTCTTGGACTACAATTCTCTGGGGCAGTTTGGGTGTTGTAGTCCAACACATCTGGAGGGCATCATTTTGGAGAAGCCTGATGTAAAGTATGAACTACAAATAGGGAGAAACGTGCAAAACTGGTGGTGCCCCAGGACCCCCAGGATATGGGGGAAGGTGGAGAAAGAGGGTGCCATTTTACTATCTCACCATAAGCAAGATTGTACTAATGGGTTAATTTTAAGTCCTTATTATTTTGGGTTGGAGCCAAAGACTTCACCCACAGGCTGTTCTTGTATTTTACTTTTATTTTCCTATTCAATGCAGTTTGGTTTGTTCTTCAACAAACAGGTTGTGATTTGGGCCTATAAACATGAGTCGAATCTGACTTCTTTTAAAAGTGAGGAACTTAACAGTGGTGATGAGAAAATCTTACTATGTCATCCTATGGGAAAACTTAGGAATTTAATTCAGAGACAGGAAACTGGCAGCAATATATGGAGAGACTGGGCCACTATTTTCTGGCAAAGGAAATCACTGATGGGAACAAGCAAGAAGCAATATTTCTTTGTGTGTGTGGCAGTAAAACCTATGACCCTTTGAGAAGTTTGTTGCAGCCATAAAAGCCAGGGGATAAAAGTTTGGCAGAGCTGCAAAAGATCTTGCCTGGACACTAGATTCCAAAGCCAAGTGTAATTGTGCAACAACTGAAATTCCATAACAGGAGGAGGAAGGAAGGAGACTCTAAAACAGAGCACATAGCTCATGGGTCTGCAACACAGTGTCTGTGGGCACCATGGAGCCTGCAGGCACCCCCAGTGGTGGCTGCGAAGGGGTCCCCAATGTGGCGCCCACAAGCAGCAGCAAAATGTGTTTTTTTATTTTTTATTTTATTTTTTCCATTTTTTTAAATACATGTACATGGATTTTTATATATCCATAGCAATGAATACATATGAAAGGCATACAACTTTCAAACAATTATGCATAGGCTTCAACAAAAGCGGCCAAATATCCAAAGAAGTATCCATTTGAAGGTGGAGTCTATATGCCACCTGTTCAAATATGGAAAGCGTTGCAGGGTCCTCAGTCCAGTGCATTACAGAAACGAGTGTTTATTCTTCCAATGTTGCAATATCAGTCTTTTAGCCATCAAGAGGGTGCAGAGAATCCATTTACGCTGACCATTCATTAATTTCCATGAAGTAGGTAAATATGGTTTAAAGATGTGCACATCAGTGAATATTAAAGCCTGATCCAGTGCAAAATGTATCTGTATAATAACCTCCTCCTAAGAAGAAGCAACTACTGGACATTGCCAAAACATATGTTTAAAAGAAGCACTAGCTGCATCGCACCACTACCGATTAGCCAAATTAGACAACCCCTTATTAAAGAGACATTGCAGTGTCCAATAGACATGAAACAAAAGTTTTTGCTGAATAAGACACAGCTAAGATCCATAGATATGACAGGTAGATGCCAAAGCGGGGATCCACTGATTAGGCATTTTGTGGGGGTGCCCACTGCAGTTTCTCAAATGTGCCCACGGGTCCAAAAAGATTGGGGACCCCTTTTATAGCTGATCTAAAAAACCCTCACTGAATGTTGTTCTGTTGGGAATGTTCGAGCGGACATGTTGAGAGACAGATTTGGAGTTGGGGATGTTAACATCCAGAACTGGTTACCAGTTGTTTTCCGGGCCAAATTCAAGGTGTTGGTTTTGACCTTTAAAACCCTATATGGTTCCGGCCCAGCCTATCTTAAGGAGCGCCTCCAGCAACACCAGATAGGCCGCTTAACAAGATCAGCCTCAGATGGCCTTCTCTCTGTCCCATCAGCCAGGACAGCTAGACTGGTGGGGACGAGGGAGAGGGCCTTTTCTGTGGTGGCCCCCACTCTGTGGAACTCCCTCCCTAGGGAACTCCGTCATGCCCCCTCTTTAATGAGCTTCCGTCGTGCATTAAAAACGTGGTTGTTCAGGCAGGCATTTGGGGTGGGTTAGGGTATTTAAAAAAAAAAAATATGGTAAAATTTTATTGTTTTAAATTGTTTTATGGTGGGTTGTACATCGCCCAGAGTGGCTGGGTGACCAGTCAGATGGGCGATTAATAAATTTAATAAATAAATAAATAAAAATAAGAAAAAAAATAAATACTGGCAGATGGAGATCTGATCTGGAACAAAGCTGTAAAGGTAGCAACATCCATGGAAGCAACAGTGAAAAATGTAGTGGATTTACAGCTAGAGAAAAAAGAAACTCTACATGAGCCCATAAACCAATTGCAAAGTTCACAACAGAAGTTGAGAGACCTTGAGAGGCGTTTTTGTTGTGCAGGAATGGATGCAGCTGCAATTTGTAGACACAAAATGTCCCAGTGTCATAAATGCAGGAAGATTGGACACTTAGCAAGAAATGGCAAGGGAGGCTATGAGGCTGCACAATAAAGTCAGGCCAAAGAAAAGGCAAGGAAACAAAAAGCTGATCACTCACAGGAGGAAGAAGGGGAGGAGACAGATGAAGAGGTCCACGCTATATACTGTGTAATGGAAGAAAAGGCGGAGCTTTATAAAGTAACTGTACAGTTAGACAATCAACCCCCAGGCATGGAAGTAGATACAGGAGCTTCTGTTACAGTGGTCAGTGACGGGACGGAGGGAACAATCCTGTCTGGATCGATGGTCACCTCTGAGCCCGGGGTGACCGCCTATCCAGTGCAGGGCAGGAAGAGTGGTGAGGAGTGGATCTCCTCCTTGCTCCCCCTGCCCGGCTTTCACGGCTAGACAGCTGATTCCGGTTCCCAGAAACTGACCTATCCTATGGCTGTCTAGCTGCTGACTAGTGACCATAGGAGTGCACCCTAACTGTGTAAAACAGGCCTTACTCCATTGGCTAAGACAAGAGTGAAATTAAGGACTTACATCGGGAAGAACATCCCCATCAAAGGATCAGTAAATGTCCCTGTGTCATCCCCCTACCTGTCTGACTTTGTCCCTGCTGCACCTTCTAGCTCCTGAGGGGCCAAGCAGAGAGTGGCAGCAATGGCCAGGGTGTCTCTTCAGGAGTAACTGACACCTGTGTGGAAGAGGAGCTCAACCTGGGAGTCAGCTGAATGAGCTCCAGCTGGGTGGTGATGGTTGGAAAGCAGGGTATAAAAGCTCAAGCACTGCCTTTAAAAATGCAAAGTGAGCAGACTAGGGAAAGGGGAGGGCAGTTTCACGGAAGTGCCACACAGAACTGTGACAACCACAGCCCTCAAACGATACAAGGAGCACAAGCAACATGAGATGAGGGGGAGACTGGTGGAAAGAGGGGCCTTCAGAAGCAACAGCTGGGAGGAGACCTGAAAGTCACCTTGAATGTGGACAAAGTCCTCACCTGCTTTCAGGCAAACCAGCCTGCCCCTGGGCCTTAGAGAGCCACCTCCGTCCTTTCTTCCTTAGGGAGAGGAGGCAGGAGAGCACGAAAGAGCTTGGCTGGGAGAACAGGGTTTGAATTCTGTTCCTGTAACGACTGATCTGCCATACTGCTGGAGAGGGCTCTAATCCTGAGTACACTCATGCTTGCTTGCCTCAAGTGTGATAAAGAGAATGTTATAATACAACTTACCTGGTGAAGTAACTAGTAAATACTGTATCATTTTCTTAAAGTTGAAGTAAAGCATTATTTTTGTTGAAATAAGGCTACTTGCATTTCAATCAGAATGAAACCAACAGAGGCAGGCAGGTTTGATGTTCCTTTGTAAAGTTGTGTAAATGTGTAAAGTGGTGGGGGAAAGAACACACTGTATCCGCACAGGTGGTGGATGCAGATACCGCAGAGAAGGAGCTCACTTGTGTGTTGGATAGAATTGTTCATATGATTTACTATCTTTTTTCCTTGTCAGCCACCCACAGTATAGGTGTTGACTGGATGCTGGCTTGCCTGGACCTTGAATGGCCCCATGGGAGCAGGGGTCACATGTCTGGTGAAGAAGAGCTTGTGGGATTGGGAACTACAGGTTTTCTTTGTGAAAAGAATGGCTGTATTAGTTGTATGCTAGAAGCTATTTCTTATTTGTGAAGAGAAGATTAAATAGTTGAACTGTTTCCATGCTAAAAATAAGAAATTGGTAAGCTTTGTTATAGGTCTCCTAAATTAAATCATTATTTATTCAAATTCATGAATAGCTGGGTTCTTCCTTCTTGCCTGGAATCACTATTACATTTGGGAACTTTGGTCTATACTAATAGTGTGGAGCTGATTTAACAATCCCCATTGGCTTAGAACTGCAGAATCACTGAACTTCCCCATCTGGCCTGGTGCAAGACATTGCACCACTCTCCAATCCTGCCCTTACCTTCCTGCTGCCACCTGCCAGCTGGAGTTCCTTATTGCATGCACCCCAGTTATTGCTGCTGCTGCCACCTGCAGGTGCATGCGCCTAGAGGATCCCTGCTCATTGGCTGCATCCCCGGACTAACTGTGAGTAAGGCCAAAAGATGCAGACTGCCATTGGCCTATCTAGACCTTGGGAGAAAGTGGGATGTGCTGGACTAAAAGATACTTTGGTTAAAGTGGCTGATCTCTTGTTTGACTGTTGACTTGAATAAATACCATTACTTGTACATACCCATGGAGTGTTTGTTGGGGGAAGGCTGCTACTCAGGCATCCAAACTGGAGTCCCGGATTTCCTGGGTGGGGGCTTGAGCCAGAACTCAAAATAAAGGATAACCCCTGACACTGAACCTGGCCCTGGGTGCCGACACAAGGGTTACACCTGTGCCCTTCAACACCTTGTTATGTATAAAGGACAATGGAAAACTTGTTTGGCTAAATATGGCTGAACTCAGATTGGAATGAAATATGTAAACTAGATGTACAGAGAATGCCAGGCCTGCAAGAGATTTTTGATGCCTACACTGCAGTGTTCCAAGAGGGGTTAGGTCTGCTGAAGGGAATGGAGGCTGGGATTTATATCCAGGAGCGCGCCCAGCCAAAGTACTTTAAATCTAGAGCAGTTCTAGTTGCCTGCTGAGAGAAAATTGAAACTGGAGAGATCAGAACAAGAAGGCATAATCTCCCCTGTGCAATTTTCTGCATGGGTACACCCATAGTCCCCGTGGCTGAGCCCAATGGAGCCATTTGCATTGGTGGCAACTATAATGCCACAGCCAAGTCCCTAAGGCTGCAATCCTATGCATGCTTAGACCAAAAAATGTCCTATAATTCCCAGCATGCCCCAGCCAGCATGGTTGGCTGGAGGGATGCTGAGAGTTGTGGGACTTTTTTTCTGTCTTAAACATGCATAGGATTGTACCCTAAGTTAGACAACTACCCCTTTCCACAGACTGAGGACTTGCTAGCTGTATTGGGAGGAGGGCGACATTTTAGTAAGTTGGAGGTGTCCCAAGCTTCTCAACAGATGGAACTTGAAGACTGTAATAAATTCACCACCATAAATATCCACAAGAGGCTGTACCGATATAACAGGTTGCCCTATGGAATTCCATCAGCACCTGGCATATTCCAAAGGCCCATGGAAAAGCTCTTAAAAGAGATTTCAGGAGCCGTGGTGAGGATTGATGACATCCTCATCACAGGGAAAAGTGATCAAGAACAAAGACAGGAAGAAGCACAGTTACGTTGAAACAACAAAAAAGCCTTTTCAGGGGCCTGAAGTACAATGCTTAGGCTATAAGACTAGTAAAGGTGGAGTTTACCCTGTGGTTGATGAGAAGTGAGACCCTCACTGAAAAGACACCATTCCCAGAAAACACACCAGAACTCTGGGCATATCTGGGAATATTGAGTTATTGTTGCTGTCCAAATCTTTCAGCACTCCTAGAAACTTTGTCCCACCTCCTAAGAAAAGGAACCCTGTGGTAGTAGGGAGACAGATAAGAAAAAGTGTTTCAAGAATCTAAGAGGCTACTCAAATCCTCAGGAGTTTTTGGTTCATTTTGATCCCAGCAAGGAGTTAATTCTGTCATGTGATGCTTTGTCCAATGGAGTCTGGGGCTTTATGGGGCAAGGTGAAACCTGAATGGACTCCTTGTGTCACCTGACAACTGCTGAACTAGAAGCTGCACTATTGCCTTCCGGCATTTATTGCGGCAAAGCAAAGGCAGCAGCTCCCGCTTCTGACAAGCTACAATGGTTACACTGGGGTAGGCAACCTGGTGTCCTCCAGATGTTTTGGCCTGCAACTCCCATAATCCCAGACCATTGGCTATGCTGACTGGGGCTTATGAGAGTTATAGTCCAAAACATCTGGGGGCCCAGTTGGGCTTATAGGAGTTGTAGTCCAAAACATCTGGAGGGCCCTAGGCTGAAGAAGGCTAGCAAATAGGATTACTGGAATTTGTTGACAAGTGTCCCAGGTTTGAGACCCCAACCCCCCAAACTTACCTAGTGTGGCAGCCACTAGGGAACAGCCCAGAAAAAAATCATTTATGTCAGGAGCTACCAGAGACAAAGATATTTCGATTTGTTTTGTGGACACCTGCTCATTAGCAGATGGACTGTCAGCACAGTATTCCTGCAGAGTAATGAGTCTGGTCACTTGAAGACTCGGCCCAATTCAACATGCATCTGATTGTGTATGTGTGTGTCCCACTCCTGATTTCTAGTGCTATTTCAGAGGTCCAGAAGGCATTTGTACCCTTCAAAAACTGTAGTTTTCTGCAGCTTGTTGCAAGAGGCTGATTTAGGGAGGAGGTCCAGCAACCCTTCAGGAAGTTACCCTCCACACTTCCTCCTCCTCATGTGTTTATATTACACAATTTTAGGCTGCCTGAATAGGGTTCATGTTGCTTGAGCAAGGCTTAACTGGAATAGGAACCTCTCTTATAGTCCTTCCTGTCTAGGAGGATCGAATGGCCTAGCCTGGATGGGTAGGGTCAGTCCAGAGCCGGAGGTTGCTAAACTGCCCAGTCCTGGCAGATGCTGCAACATGTGGTTCAGTGCTTACCACCGCTCAGGGTAGCTACAACAGGCCCAGGGGCTCCAAGTTTGTGCTCCTAAAATGGAGCCACTTTTATTTGTGTGGTTGTTGCCATGTGAGATGTGATGATATAGGAAAACAACCCTTTGATGAAGTGCTCTGCAGCAAACATTGTCCCCTGTGGGGGGAATGATTGCTAATTACACAGCTCCATGAAAACTATTTTTTGAGGTCCGCTTGGCATTCACAGTCCATTTTTTGCATGCCTTGTTTCCAGGCACATGTATGTATGCTATATTTGTGTATAGATAGTATAAACAGAGTTGCAAATATATTTTTAAATGTTTGTGTATAAACCCTGTACATGTGATGCCTCTGATGCATTGGGCTGTACCACAAAACGTGCGCTACAACAGACTTGCTGGCTTTTAAAGTGCCACAGGAGTGTTTTTTTTTAATTTATATCCTGCTTGTTCCAAAGAACCTGGTGCCTTACAAGACTGATAAAGACATTCACATATGAAATCAATTAAACACATAAAATACAGCAAAAGCAAACAGCAGAAATAAAATAGCAGCCATGCAAAAAATTTAATAAAAGTTGCCCAGTTCTCCAAATTGTACATCTCAGACACTCGGGAACCAGCAGCATACAAGGTTATTATGCATTAGTAAGAGTGCAATCCTATCCCAATAGTTGTCCCCCTCCGAAATCGGAGGCTGCCGACTATCCTATGCAAGGAAGCTGGAGTACGGAGGGGGTCCTCTCCTCTGTGCTCTGGCCACTCTTGCCTTTTCCCCCAGATGAGCGATTTTGTCCATCTAGCTGTGGCTTTGGGGAGGGGGAGGAAAGGAGCCTGGAGACCCGATAGGAAGCTGCATAAAGCAGCTTCCATGATTTCTTCCCTTCCCTGCCCCCGGGGCCACCTCCTTTCCTCTGTCTCTGCACTCCATTTCTGAGCATGGAGATGTAGCTGGCATGGAAAGAACTTTGCCAGCTACGAGGGGGCGGGGGAGTGTGTGGTTTCTGGGCTCTGCGGTTGGAGCCCTGGTTCCGACCTTGGATCCCAGAAACCGAACGATCCTGTGTCCCCCCAAACGCTGTTTGGGGAGCATAGGATTGCTGTCTTTGGCTGCAATCTTATGTATGTTTGGGCAGAAAGAAGTCGTACCACTCCCAGCATTCTCAGTCCGCCATGCTGGCTGGAGCATGCTGGGAGCTGTAGGACCCTGTTTACTGACTAAACCTGCATAAGATTGTGCCCTAATTAAGTTAAAAATACACAGTAGGAGTCACCCCTGGATTGCCCCTATGAAGAGTGATCAAATAATCTGGAACAAATGAAGAGAGGCTGTGGACCACTGCTGAAATTCTGGATTCTCACCTCTTAGGTAGATTGCTTCTGCTCTGAAGGCGTCATGTAAAACTGCCCTCCCAAATAAAACAAACCCCAAACCCTGGTGACCTTCTGTTCAGTCAGATTAACTCTGATTATCTCCTCCAACGTCCACCACCAGTATCTATATGAAAGATTGTGCTTTGCTGTATTCGGTTCAGGCACTGGGCTACTGAGAAGCTGCAGGGTTGGCACTGAGTCTGGCTGAGACCTCTAAGCAAGCTGGTGCCTGGCTTTTCATCTAGCATCTTGACAATGTTCATAATCATCCCTGAAAAGATAGCACCACATGGTATAACATTATTTTAATAACTGTCACAATAGTGAATTTTGTGCCCCTTTTCAGGCTGTGTTCAGGGCGTGTGCCCTGGCTGCTACATTCTCCTTACAGCACTGAAACAGAGATATTGGCAAGCTAAAGCTGGAATGGCCCACCTCAAATCAAGGCCTCTGTCAGGAAGACAAAATCTCAATACCTTCCTGCTCCGTTGTAGGATGTATCATTTGTGGCACTGCCAACATGAAGTTGAAAACAAGCACTGGTCAATTTCCTTCACAGTAGTTGTGCTAAAAGGAAACATCTTTTCATCAGGCGGTCCCTCAGGGGATCTGAAGGACAGCGGGTGTAGTGCTGAGCCTAGACCTTGAGGCAATTTCTCCATTTTGATCAGATGCCTTCAAATTCCCAGTCCCTAGCCACCATAATGTTTGCCTCAGGCCAAATATAACTTGCCGGAGCCAGCATACCATAGCAACATTTCTAATTCAAAAGTTAATAACCTTTGAAATTGGATTTTAATCAACTTGTCTTTAGTTCTCAGCACTAGATCTCCGTTTGGGGAATCCAATAAACTCAACTGTATCTCACTCTCATCCGCTGTCTGGTTCTTTTGTAATGATGAGGCAAAAGGAATGTGTCTTCCTTTTCTGTTCCACCCATCCGTCTTTGTGTTTTGGACATTTTCCATTTCTCGAGTTTTAAATTTCAGTTGATTGAAGCAAATTATCCTTTCACCAGGAATAAAAAAGCTCCATCTAAGGTGCTTTTGTGACTATTCTTGAAGACTGTCTTAGTGAAAGTGGCCTTATAGTAACCTCGAAAAAGCCAAGACACCATTTTGAATATGCAAGTGGCAGCGGCGTACTTGTGCCGTGCCGTGGTGTCATGCAAACCCGGAGTTGTGGGTTGTTAGAAGGGGCAGATAACCCTCAAATAACCCATTGTTTTAGGGTTATTTGAGGATAGTCTACCCACTCAACAATCCATGACACCGAGTTTGCATGAACAGTAAACCCCAGCAAGCAGGGGCACCCGTGGGTGCCATAGAGAAAGGGCGCCCATGGATGGATTGCATAACACGACAGCTCCCACAACTAAATTAAGCCATGGTGGGCAGTCATGTTGTGTGAACCGGGTCAATGTGTGTTTGCAAGCTTATGCCTAGGCATGCTACAGAACATCTCAGAGAGCTTCGCCCCCAAACGGGGTACTGAGTGGAAGTTACAAAGTGGGAGGCCTTTGGCGACATAAAGTTGCCAGATTGTCTGGGAAATGGAATTCACGGGATTCCAGCATATCATGGTCTTCCGAACAGTGCAGCTACTGGCCTGGATTTCCAACAATGCACCCAAAACGTATATAGCGCACTCTGCCTATAGTGCCCGTAGATAACGCAAGCAGCCACCTATCGTTAAGGCTATGTGTACTGATTGATTAACTGATTGCACTTTTAAACCACCCAGTTACTCAAGTTGTCTGGCAGTGTACAATACATTAACAACATAAAATGCAAACAATGAAACAATGAATGTAAAACAGTACATAATAAAAGCAAGATAAAACCAGCAGCAAGGAGTAAAAACACTACAGCTCATAAAACCAGCAGCAAAATAAAAGAGGGCTAAGAACCCAAAGCACTAAAACACAGTTCGTAAAATGCCTGGGAGGATAAAAATGTCTTCACTTGGTGTCAGAAAGACCATTGGTACCAGGTGAGCCCCAATGGGGAGGGAATTCCACAGATGGGGTGCCACCACTCAAAAGGTCCTATGTAAGTGGGTGTTTACCTGTCTACAGAGCTAGATATGGCCTTGCGGCCTTGTATCTGATGAATAGAATGGGTGGATGGACCAGTTTGCTGCTGGTGGAGAAAACTATTGGAGAACTGAGAAGATGAAAGTACCAGCAAGACTTCCGAAGGGGAGCAGTAGAAGTGCTGTGATAGCTGGATCCAAAGCATGCATGTTTTTGGCAGGGGTGTGTGTGACCCACAGCAGAAACTTATTTTGGAGTACCATGTTCAGGTGATTTTTGGATGCAGCATTTCAAGAAGAATATTATTCCCAAATCTAAAGCGTTATACAGTAAAGTTGCTACCTCCTTCTTGGGAGTGGGGGAGGACTCCAGTGACTTTAGCATCCATAGGAATTCAACAGGTGCAGTGTTTCCCAGCAGGGAGGTATAGTGGTGGAAAGGCTTTACCTGTTGAATCTGTGGCTGGCATGCAGCTATTCAAGGTGGCAATCCTACCATGCCAAAACGGGTTACTAACTAGGACACTGGTTTTCAGACTTTTGACCATCAAGGAACCCTTTCCACATCAGCTTGTCTGATGAGGGACCGTTGAGGCCCTACTCAGCATCCCGGTGCTTTAGAGAAGACTGGAGACCAGAGGTGCAGCACCCCAGGCACAGGGCCCCAATTCGGCCCTCTGGGGTTCCCCAATTGGACATGCCCCGTTCTCCTGGCCCCACCTCCTTCTCCCTTACCACTAATCCTTTTTTTTTGTGCAAACGTGCAAACCCCCCCCCCCCAATTCTAAAGGTTGAAATGCCTGTCCTGAGGTTTTGTTGCTGGCAGCAAGCTAAAATATGTTGGCATTTTTTGTTATTTTAGCCCCACCCGCTACTGGAATGTGCACCCTGAGAGCTACCTTGAATTGGAATTCAGCCCTCAGCATGAAAGAGGTTCGACCCCCGTGCGCTAGGCCATAGTCTAGGGGGCGCCCAGCATTTCCAGTGTGCCATAACAGAATGTAGGCCAGATCTATTCGACTTCACTGTTTCCAAATGAAGTATTAATGGGCAAGCTGGCCTTTAAGGACAGCCTGATGGCATCAATGAGGGACCTCTGATAAGCTTCCAAGGAACCTCAGCATGGCCTGAAAACAACTGTTCTGGAAAGCTTGTGCAAGAGGCATGGGCTCTCACCCAGTCAGCTCCATCTCACGGGCTAGCCCCAGGCCCCATCTGCTTCATTTCTTCTGGCTCTTTGTTTCGGGAAAGAAAATAATCCCAGTCTTCTTGCCCTTTCTTCTGCAGTCTGTCTAGAAAGAGGGAATCAAATTACAACTTGTATTCTGGATGGGGCTGTAGAGTGTATTTCACAGTTCCTGGTTATGACAAGCTGGTCGATGCAGAAGTACACACCTGTCAACATGAACTGCTGTTCTTGTCTTCTGGAGAACAGGTGAAATAACTTTGGGGTCGAAGGGAGGAGCTTCCTATGGAGTTAATATTTCATCGGAGAACACTCCACTGATGTCTTCCCAGAAGTACAAAAGAGGCGATGCGACACCTTTCATAGGATCAAGGTGTTGGGCTTTGCAAATTCTCGGGTTACACAAAAATGTTAATTGGGGACATACTGTACATATGTAGTATAGAAAGTCAACATTTAAATACTGTCTTGGTCCATCTGATGTACTGGTGTGTGTAAGACCACCTGCCCTAACCTGGCATGCTCAAGATGTGTTTTACTACAACACCCATCATCCCAAGCCAGCACTTGCTGGCTGGGGATGATGGGAGTTGTAGTAAAACACATCCGAAGTGTGCCAGGTTAGGGAAGGCTGGTTTAAGATATAGCTATTTTAAGATTTAAAATGGTTTAAGATGATATCTATTAAGATATAGAATGATGCGGCCCACTCTTTATCTTGTGGGTCTCCACACGTTTTGGGCCTGTCAACACATCTGGCATTTTGAAAAAGTGCCCTGGGCACCACCACAAATTAGCTGCTGTATGGGGGTGGAGGGCCAATCACAAAAACGTTGGGAGGACCCCCCCCATCTGTGTTTGCATGTGTGTTCCTCACTCTGGCTTCTCTCTCAGTTTGCATGTGTGTTCCTCACTCTGGCTTCTCTCCCAATTTGCATGATCACCATAATTCATTTAAGCCACAGCGGGTGTGGCATGTGCCAGGTGACTTTTGCATATTCAAGCCACAACTGCAGCTTGTGTCATTAGAACCCAGCAACGGTGGCTTGTTGGTGTGGTTAATGAACCACCCACAACCCTAAAACAGCCGATGGGTTCTGGGTGGTTTGTTAACCATGCCAACAAGCCACCCTCACCAGGTTTGTATGACACAACAAGCTGCAGTCATGGCTTGAATATGCAAAATGCACGGCTCAGTGTGACGTGCGAACAGGCCCTCTGTCTCCCCTCCCTCCCTCTTTTCTGTTTCTTTTCTCTGGTTTCTCTCTCTGTGTCTCCCTTCTCTGTCTCTCTCTCTTTGGTACTTCTTTCTTTCCTTCTCCCTTTCCTTGCGGTTTATGTCGCGCCTAGGTGCTCCTACTCTAAATGTACTGACATGCATATAAAGAAGGATGTTCTGAGTACACAAAACTCCCTTTTTGACACAACTCTGAAAGGCGCCTTTTCTTCTAATCATCCTATTTACTGCCCACAACTGCCCAAGTACTAGAAGACACAGCCACACTTAAAACTTTAACATACAGCCACTAAATGCCAGATTCCAGTCATAACAATGTGAGGAATGCTAAATTCATCACTAGGGATCCACTAAAATCCTCTAAATTTTGCAGTGCGCAAGGAATTAGTCATGCCTTTAAAACAGTGTCCAAAAAAGAAGCACAGGAGAAGTTGTGAAATATCCTTTTTTGCTGGCAACAGGACAAGAAATAATTGGGCATTAAATCAAGAAAATGGGAAAGATGGAACAGCAAATCAAGGCAAATGGTGGAAAATTAGGTTGTAGTGTAGAGAAATGTATCTACATTGATGCTTGACAGCTCCAGCAAAGATAAACCATCTATAAATCTTCTCTTTTAACCCCCTCAGCACTGTGCCTAGTGAAGTGTAGGGCTGGCTCCAGAAGGTGATGAAGTTGGGCATATGTCAGTGCCGCAAGGGCCCATTGTCTCAACAGTGCCACCTCACTTGACTTTCTCACTTCACAGAAATGGTCCAAGAAGGTCAGAGGCAGTGTTAGAGACTTCTCAGTTTTGATGTGTCTCCTCCTCTAGGTTTAGGGTGGGGGCACTGAGGGTGTCTTGCCCAGGGTCCCCAAAATCCTGGAGGTCATCGACAGTGATGGAGTGTATCTCAGGCAGGAATAGACGAGGGTTCCTCCTGTCAAGACTGTCTCAGGTGAGCATGTTCTGGTTTGTTTCTGCTCAGAACCATACCTGCCAACGGCATTGGGGAAATCATACAGAATAGACACAGGTTCTTTCCCTTGATGTAGACACCCTGCACACCTTCTGTCAAGCTCTGATCCAAAGGTTTGAATTTTTAGACCTATTCTCAAAGCCAATAGGCACAATCCTTCTGCTGCACATCCCGCACTAAAACGAGTGGGAATTTTGAACCCAGAGAGCTGGCCACAGACTGGAAGTTCTGCTGTGCACACCAGTTGAAATGAATGGGAACTGCACAAGGCTTGGTCCTAAAGACTTGGATACAACCCAGTGGGAAGTTCTTCTGTGTACACCCCACTGAAATTAATGGGAGCAGCTTGCAGGAGCATGGTCATACTCTTGCACCACTTCTTACCATTTCAGTTGGGCTTGTGTGAGGGAACGTTGCTTTGCAGGAAGTCAGTGAAAATGTGAATGATGAGGAGCAGTACTCCACTTGAAAAAAAATGTGCAGAATGATGAGGAGCAGTACTCCACTTGAAAAAAAATGTGCAGAATGATGAGGAGCAGTACTCCACTTGAAAAAAAAATGTGCAGAATGATGAGGAGCAGTACTCCACTTGAAAAAAAAATGTGCAGAATGATGAGGAGCAGTACTCCACTTGAAAAAAAAATGTGCAAAATGATGAGGAGCAGTACTCCACTTGAAAAAAAAATGTGCAAAATGATGAGGAGCAGTACTCCACTTGAAAAAAAAATGTGCAAAATGATGAGGAGCAGTACTCCACTTGAAAAAAAAATGTGCAAAATGATGAGGAGCAGTACTCCACTTGAAAAAAAAATGTGCAAAATGATGAGGAGCAGTACTCCACTTGAAAAAAAAATGTGCAGAATGATGAGGAGCAGTACTCCACTTGAAAAAAAAATGTGCAGAATGATGAGGAGCAGTACTCCACTTGAAAAAAAAATGTGCAGAATGATGAGGAGCAGTACTCCACTTGAAAAAAAAATGTGCAGAATGATGAGGAGCAGTACTCCACTTGAAAAAAAAATGTGCAGAATGATGAGGAGCAGTACTCCACTTGAAAACAAATGTGCAGAATGATGAGGAGCAGTACTCCACTTGAAAACAAATGTGCAGAATGATGAGGAGCAGTACTCCACTTGAAAACAAATGTGCAGAATGATGAGGAGCAGTACTCCACTTGAAAACAAATGTGCAGAATGATGAGGAGCAGTACTCCACTTGAAAACAAATGTGCAGAATGATGAGGAGCAGTACTCCACTTGAAAACAAATGTGCAGAATGATGAGGAGCAGTACTCCACTTGAAAAAAAATGTGCAGAATGATGAGGAGCAGTACTCCACTTGAAAACAAATGTGCAGAATGATGAGGAGCAGTACTCCACTTGAAAACAAATGTGCAGAATGATGAGGAGCAGTACTCCACTTGAAAAAAAATGTGCAGAATGATGAGGAGCAGTACTCCACTTGAAAAAAAATGTGCAGAATGATGAGGAGCAGTACTCCACTTGAAAAAAAATGTGCAGAATGATGAGGAGCAGTACTCCATTTGAAAAAAAAATGTGCAAGAGTATGTAGCTCTCAGCCAAGTCTGAAAGGACATTTTGGGTGGGTGCATGGGGGAATAATTATGGAAACAATAGTGTCATTTTACCCCTGTTCTCATACTAATGAAAGCCCAAATAACAGTACGGGGAAACAGGGAACATTTGAAACACAGCATCTTTCATCTTTGGAATGTTATTTATTAATTAAATTGATATGCCACCTTTCTGCCAAAAATAGTGCTCACGATGGCTAACAATCATAAAAGTACAGGTTAAAAGCAGAACCTTAATTAAAAACTGACATAAAAACAGATCTGTAAAAACACAACTATCAAAGGAATAGACAGCACCCAACCAATCAAAACCTCCTTCAGCAAAGGACCAGGTCACATGGAAAAGCTTGCCTGAATAAAAATGTATTTGCCTGCCAGTAGAAGGACAACAGAGAGGGGGCGTTCCTGCCTTCTCCTAGTGAGAATTCCCCTTCTCTAAGGCCTTCCTCTCTCACCCCCAGCAGGAACTACCTTCTGTCTCTCACACTGGGTTTCGCTGCTACCAGAACCTTTAAGGCTTTGGTCCTTAAAGGACTTTACTCAGTCCTCTATCTGCGAGGACACACAGACCTTATTTATTTATTTAGATTTATTAGCCGCCCATTTGGCTGGCTACCTGGCCACTCTAGGCGGCGTACAATACTAAAAGCAAAATGAAATGCAACGAATTAATATAATCAACTGAAAAAAACAACATAACAAAAAACACTGCTCTAAAAAACCCTAACCCACCCCAAATGCCCACCTGAACAGCCAGGTTTTTAAGGCCCGGCAGAAGCTCATCAAAGAGGGGGCATGGTGGAGGTCACTAGGGAGGGAATTCCACAGATTGGGGGCCACCACAGAAAAGGCCCTCTCCCTTGTCCTCACCAGCCTAGCTGTCCTGGTTGATGGGACAGACAGAAGGTAAAGCAATCCATCTTTATGGATAAAGCAATCCATCTGTAAGCACCTTGAAAACAATGCAGTGATTACTCGAAGCCAACATGGATTTGTCAAGAACAAATCCTGCCAGACAAATCTGATCTCATTTTTTGATCAGGTCACCTCCCTTGTGGACTGTGGGAATGCTGTGGACATCATATACCTCGACTTCAGCAAAGCTTTTGACAAAGTGGCCCATGATATCCTGATGAGCAAACTAGCTCAAAGTGGGCTAGATGAAACAACGATATGGTGGATCCACAGTTGGCTACAGAATCGGACTCAAAGAGTGCTTATCAATGGGACCTTCTCCAACTGGGGAGAGGTAACAAGCAGGGTACCACAAGGCTCAGTCCTGGGCCCAGTGCTGTTCAACGTTTTTATTAATGGCTTGGAGGAGGAGGTGCAGGGAATGCTGATCACATCTGCAGATTACACAAAATTGGGCAGGATAGCTAATACTTTGGAAGACAGAAACAAAATTCAAAGTGATCTTGATAGGCTGGAGCGCTGGGCAGAAAACAACAGAGTGACATTTAATAGGGATAAATGCCAAGTTCTGCACCTAGGAAAAAGAAACCAAATGCATAGTTACAAGATGGGGGATACATGGCTCAACCACACTACAAGTAAGAAGGATCTTGGAATTGTTGTCGATCACAAGCTGAATATAAGCCAACAATGTGATGTGGCTGCAAAAAGGGCAAATGCTATTTTGGGCTGCATTAATAGAAGCATAGTTTCCAAATCCCGGGAAGTACTAGTTCCCCTCTGCTCAGCACTGGTTACGCCTCATCTGGAGTACTGTGTCCAATTCTGGGCACCGCACTTTAAGAAGGATGCAGACAAGCTGGAAAAGGTTCAGAGGAGAGCCACAAAGATGATCAGGGGAGTGGAAACAAAGTGCTATGAAGAGAGACTGAAAGAACTGGGCCTGTTTAGCCTTGAGAAGAGAAGACTGAGGGGAGATCTGATAGCGCTCTTCAAGTACTTGAAAGGTTGTCACAGAGAGGAAGGCCAGGATCTCTTCTCGATCATCCCAGAATGCAGGACACGGAATAATGTGCTCAAGTGACAGGAAGCCAGATTCCAGCTGAACATCATGAAAAACCTCCTGACTGTTAGAGCAATACGACAATGGAACCAATTCCCTAGGGAGGTGGTGGGCTCTCCCACACTGGAGGCGTTCAAGACAAGGCTGGACAGCCACCTGTCAGGGATGCTCTGACTTGGATTCCGGCATTGAGCAGGGGGTTGGACTCGATGGCCTTGTAGGCCCCTTCCAACCCTACTATTCTATGATTCTATGAAGGCCTACCGAGGCCAATCTCGTTGAATGGTATCCATACTTTATACAAGGGTTTATACCTTCCCTTTACATAGCCAAGAGCAGAAGGTGTAGGATGTATAAACAAAGAAAGCTGTATTGATTACAGTAATAAGTTGCTGAATAATAAACAGGAACTCTTAATGACTTTATCAATATATGTTCTCTCACCGGTCTCTAGATCACACTCTCAAACAATCACTTCACAAATCCTCCCTCACTCCCCCCCTCTCTCCCTCCCCTCTGTCTCTGTCTCTGTCTCTGTCTCTGTCTCTGTCTCTGTCTCTGTCTCTGTCTCTGTCTCTGTCTCTGTCTCTGTTCTCAATACTAAAATCCTAGCCCTATCAAATCATATCCCTGTCTCTATCCTATCTGGCTCTCTCAAGCAAAGAACACAGTTTATATAGCACACATACTTCACCCCCTTCACTCTCTCAGCCAATCATCACACATATGCAAATCCACCATTCTCCCAGACATTCCTCTCTCTCTCTCTCTCTCTCTCTCTCTCTCTGTCTCCCCTCCCCCAGAAATACTCACTCTAAATACAGAGATATAACTGGAATACATAACCATAACCATAGACTTATTATAGTCAGATGTGTAACGTCACAGGGCCAAACTAACCTCTCTTGGCAGGGACTTCCAGAGCCTGGGAGCGGCCACCAAGAAGGCACAAAGAAGCAGTAAGTGTGAAATAAAGATGGGGTCATACTTTTGCAGTGGAGGCTGGTGGCTGTGATGTCAGTGGGGTGGTGAATCCTGTTGGGGTCTCCGCTCAATAAGGAATGAGGCTGGAGGTCAAGGCTGAGTTAACACAAATCCTTTATCCATGCATGAAGGTTTGTTTCCAACAAAGGGGAAACAACAACCCTCTTTCTAGAACAGCACATTCATATACCTGAGGAAAAACCGGCCCGAGGACCAATCACAGTATATCACCATATATGGCACCTAATATCTGTTATTCACAGCAGTTTCTTAATCATATGATTATTCTAAATTAGGGCTGCTTTAGTGCAAAGCTTTCTCAGACTCAACAATTAGCAAAGTTAGAAAGCAACAGTTGGTAAAGTGAGCAAATATGTTCCAGGAAACGTCTGGCACATTATGGAAGCATTCCAAGTTTCTTTTCTTAGGCTCCCCTTTTCTTAAGGCCCGTTGCTAGGGTGCGTCTGATCCTTGCTCTTAGTTGTAGCAGACAAACTAAAAATGATCTTTTGCAAAATAAAAATGATTCTTATCAATCACCCTTTTGATGCTTCTATACTAAAGGAAGCATCACACTTTGATCTGGCTTATTTGCTTCTTCTTCAGTTAAGATATTACTTCTATCTCCCTCTGTCCCTTCAATAGCATGCATTGCTTCATATTCATCCTGTAATTCTGCATAGTCAGGTTCCTTTTCTGTAGCTACCATACTGAGGTATTCGCGTTGAGGGGTTATCTGCATTTTTAAGCTTTTTGGCGGAGACAGAAGGATACTTTCTACACTAGGATCGCCAAGACAATCAACAGAGTAATTCTTCTCCTGGACTGACTTGGCTAGGTCCCCACCCTGTGAATTTATGTCTCCCCTCCAGCCATCTTGTTAGGGGAGCTAGAATACCCATCAATGGGGGGGGGGGTCTTCTTGCGCCACCAACTTCTCACATATCCAACAGTTTTTCAGCCCTGCTCCTTCTGCTAATACTTCCAGGGGCTTCTGATGAGGGTGCGTAGGCCAGGTCTTGACAGCTGGACTTATCTAACCCAACCCCACCAGAATATAGACCCACATTTTCTGTGGTCAGATTACTCTAACACAGAATAAAATTAATATGCAAAAGAAAAGAATTGCTAAGCAAAAGGTATAATACTCTAAAATCTTTAGATTTGCTACTGCTATTAAAAGAGCTGTGCTTGGTGTTAATATTATCAAAAAGACAATAGACACCACTGCAGTATTTGTTAGTTCTGACATACACAAAAGATATATAACAGTAAGTGATAAGTGAAATACAGAAACACAAGAAGAAGAATATAAAACAATTCAAAAATATCTGGAAGTTGAATTTTCCAACATCTAGGGGTCTGGCTTTTGGTTTTTTTTCTTTTAGCTATTGGGGACCACTTTAATTTCTAAAAGGTAGCATTTCTGGGCATTCACGTTCAAAAATATTTATTATTCAGCTAGATATTCTTCGAGACTGCGTTGTCAAGACTTCACTCAGCAGGTGTACCTCAAGAAATTTTTTGTTTCAGGTCTACTCTTGGAATTGGCTCTGCTTTTCACTGGCTGGAGGAATCTCTCTTTACACGGGAAGCATGTACCTATGTAGGTCTCTCGGCAATTCTAACAGCTGTATGTGAAGTGGCCAAGACTTGGCATGGACCTTCCCACTGGGGCTGGAGACGCATCTTTTATCTGTGGCTCTTTACCCACACCCAGTCACCAGCACGAGTCTCGTGGCACGGCTCTTCAGGCAGCTCACCCTACGATTTCTGGGTCTGTTGGTGGAAGCCTGACAAAGCTTTAGTGAGAGCTTTTACATATCCCACCTGCAGGTCCATTGGTTTCCTCAGCACTGGGGCTGCTTAGCATATGTAACCCTTTTGGCACGGGCCTGCCAAAGAAAATGTTAAAAGGGGTGAGACCTGTTTGTTGATTTGGAGTGTTTCTAACCTTCCTTAAGGCGAGGGGCAATGCTTGGGGCCATTTTAGGCCTGTGGACTGCGCAATTTTTGCTAAGGTGTTTTTCAGAGTGTCATTCATGCGTTCTACCATACCTGAGGACTGTGGATGATACAGAGTATGAAATTTTTAACTCCATGGACAGTATTTTACACAATACCTTTATCCCATTAGTGGTGAAGTGAGTGCCTTGATCAGATTCCAAATGTTCAGGCAGGCTAAATCTCGGGATAATTGCATTCAACAGGATTTTCCTTACTGTGGTGGCATCCGCCCTTCGACTGGGAAAGGCTTCTGCCCACCTTGAGGACATGCACACTAGTACTAAACGGTACTTCTTCCCTTCTGCTGGGGGCAACTCCATATAATCCATTTGCCATGCCACTCTTGGCATTCCAGGTCAGGGCGCAATTCCGGGGTGTGTAGGGGTGCAGTGGCCCACATTGAGAGCAGCACAGGCGGCACACCTCCGAGTTATTTCATCTGTAATTGCATGGATGCCTGGGATATACTAGTGCTTAAGAAGGTCAGTAGGCACCCCCCTTCTGCACATGTGTCTCTGCTGATGAGACCCATGAACAAACCGATAGGCAAGAATACGGGGTGCGACAGGTCGGCCATCTGTAAAACAAAATAGTCCATTAGGGTGTTTTGTGATGCTTGCAAGATTCTATGCCTTCTGCTCCTCCAGTGAGGCTTGTGACTGGAAAAGGGACATTTCAGAAACAGAGGGGTTAACAGAGGTACCTGTAAAGACAAAAAGGGGGGGTGCATTGCGCTTTTAAGGCTGTTTTTGCTGCTGCATCTGCACATGCATGGCCTCATGAAATAGGATCTGACAAGCCCGTGTGGGTTTTGCAGTGGATGATAATGATGCCCCGAGGCACATGAATAGCATCCAATAAGTCAGCAATCAGTGTTCCATGTGCTACTCCACTGCCACTCAAAGTTATGAAGCCACGATTTTTCCAAATTTGCTCAGTTGCATGGCACATGCTGAAGGCACCTAGAGTGTCAGAATCAGTCACAACTGCATAGGCAGCGAAGTGCACATTATCAGTCTTTTTGCAGGATCCATCAGTATACAAGGCTTGGTTCCTAATTCAACTATATCTTCACAGTTGTGGCAACAATCATCATAAGTTTCAGGAACAGGTAACAGAATAGCTGGATTAAGAACCTTGCAGCTCACAATAGTGATGGCAGGATTAGAAAGTAAAGCTTGTTCATAAGTAGTTTTCCTCCGGGCAGAAAGGTGCTGAGTTTGATGCACAGTTAGGGGAGCAGAAACAGAGTGAGGCACCAACAGGGTAAGGAGAAACACAATAGACGGATACACCTTGTTCTAATAGGGAATCAGTAACAGGAGCAATCCTTTCCATGGCGTCCCGTGACAATGGTTACTGCTCAACTCTGGGCCATGGTTTGTTTTTCTGATACTTTATGTGCACAGGTTGAGCATTCTTTAGCAAACCCACTTCATTTGTATGGGTTGCCCACCAAAGAGGAAGCACAGCAGCCAATGATGGGTGATCAGCCACTTCAGGGGCTGCTGGTTCCTCTATTAAAGCTGCTATAAGCGCAGGGGCAGATGCACTAGGCAACTCTACCCACACTCCATCTGGAGTACATTTAATTGCAACCTGAAATTTACACAACAAATCACGACCCAATAAATTCGCAGCAGTAGAAGGAGACAACAAAAATGCATGCTCTTCAGTTAAGGGGCCCCAGGGAAACAGTAACAGGCTGAGACATGGGACATATAATGGGAGTACCAGAAATGCCAATAGCTGAAATGGAAGATTTAGAGAGGGGCAAGGGCAGAGTCTGGGGAGAAACAGTAGAAAGAGTAGCTCCAGTATCTACTTAAAAAAGGTCGAGTGGATCCATTTACAGAAAGAGAGAGAGAAGTTTCAGAATTTTTTTTCCCCAGAGCCATTACTACACTGTCATTCTTGAGTCTGTGATTGCTGGGCGTACTGCCCTGTTGGCCAGGCAGGAGTTTGAGGATTCATGGGGAGAGGAAATGGCGGAGGTGGTGGTGAAACGTGAGGTGGCGACGCTTTGCTGAGGTTGTTGTTCTCTTTCAGCTATCTTTTTCAGTCTCTTACGGCAATCACTCTTCCAATGTCCAGGCTTCTTGCAATAATGGCACAAGCCAGGCAGTTGCTTTCTTGGTCTTGCCTGAGAAACTCTTGGTGGAGAAGGCACGGCAAACACAGTAGTAGGATACTGCAGCTGAGCTAACCGCATGGCGACTAGTTGGGTCTTCTGGTCCTTCTTCTTCTCTCGTTCTTTCTGGTCATTCTCCCAGAACTGGGTAACTGCTGCAAGGATGGCAGCTGGAGTTAGTCCTTTCCACCCGATCACTTTTCCTTTTACGTGTTTGGCCATGTCAAGGGTCATGCCATCTATCAAGCAGGTCACACACAACTGTCGGTTAGGGTCTTCTGTGATGTCTAGGCGGGTTGCTTGCTTGAAGGCTGTAGGATGTTCATCTGGCTTCTGCTTGCACGTCGGGACTCTGGACTAATCTGCAGTTACTGTAAACACTTCACGGATTGCATTCAGTAAAATCTCTCAGTCATTTTGGAGTGCTTGTGGTTGCAACTCAGTCTGGGGTGGCTGTGGAAGAGGGTCTGGCCATCTAGCTCCATGATGCGCAGGCTTGTATCCAGTCACTCGTCTGGCTTGCTGGAAGATGAGGGTGGCCTCATCAGCATGCAAGGCTGCTGTCAGAAACCACTCAACGTCTTGGTTGGGAGGCACAAGGCTCTTCAGGGGGAAACCATGAGGCATCTAGGGGGACTGTTGCTGTTCGATTATGCTCTGTCTTTAGCTCTATCAGTTGTAGAACAGCTTTTGTCCCCCCCCACCTCCAGTTCTTCAACAAGACCTGTTACAGCCCATCCTTTTTTCTGGTTTTCTCCTGAAGATGGGTTTTAAGCACTGGGAGAGTCAGCTTCTCAAGCTTGCCAGCTGAAGCAGTAAGGGATAGATCAGGAAGAGAGAGGGAGGGAGGGGGATGGCGCACTCAGCGAACAGGGTGAAAAATCAGAGGGAGAAACTACCAGAGTTGAACTGAGAGAGTGAGCAACAGGAGATGTCATATGAGATTTTCTCATAGTAACTTGCTCTACTTGAGAAGGTACAGGAGGAGCAGGAGGAACAGAATAATAAACAGAAGGAGACCACAGATCAAGGAGATCTTCAGGTTCAGGGGGACAACTAGGCAGAGAGGGATACTGAGGAACATATGGGGGAACAGACTGTTTAAGTGTTTGGAGACATTTCTGGACTATTCCTTTTTGAAAACTTTCAGTCATGTCTTTCACCTGTTGTTCTAACTTCTTTACTTTTTCAGACTGACTGGCGATGTGGCTGTCTAATTTTTGTTTGTCAGCAACATCTCTGACAAACAAATACCAATAATCTATTTGCCTAGGCTTGGGGCCCTCTCAGAACCCTTTTAAATAATTTAATTTTGCGAAATCAAAAGAACCTAATTCAGGCCATTGCAATGCTGGCTTTTCATATGTAAACTCATTCCAAACATAGCAGAGAAAAACCATTCGTTTTATGAACTGTCTGGCCGGCAATTTTCCTGGCTGACTATAAATCTTTATTGTTTGTGCCAACAGAGAACTGGGTGGCCATCTCTTTGACTGCAAAGCCCCCATGGTGGAGTCCCAACCTAGTTCTCCACAGCTGACAACTGAACTGAGCTATCAGGCTAGGACTGTCAAAGAGAAGAACGCACACCCACCTGGCTTTCACACAAACAAACAAACACACCATACCACTCCACTGGTTTAGGAGCCTGTTCTCGAAGGGAACTGCTTCCTAGTTCAGTCTCTTCAACCCGGGCGTCAGCCCACACACCGCAGGTCACAGCCTTGTGGGGTTCACCACAGCAGTATTCCAGGCACACTGACACAGACATTCACACACGCTCTTGGAAGCCAAAGACCAGACAACAATATAGTCAACCCCAGATCCTAAATGTGTATAACTCAACCATTTCCCAAATATTATTTTAAGGGGAAATGACTCTTACCGCCTGCAGCAGTCCACGCTGCACACGGGGTGCTGAAGCGCCAGGAGATTTTCTAAGAAGGATCTCTTACCTCTAGATGACATGTGCGCTGTCTGGTGTTCAAAACCCCCGCTTGCAGGCAGGCTACCCGGGAGTGCCAGCCATCCCACTTCTTCCACCAAATTGTCGGGTTCTCCGCTCAATAAGGAATGAGGCTGGAGGTCATGGTTGAATTAACACAAATCCTTTATCCATGCATGAAGGTTGGCCGCCAACAAAGGGGAAACAACAACCCTCCTTCTAGAAAAACACATTCATATACCTGAGGAAAAACTGGCCCGAGGACCAATCACAGTATATCACCATATATGGCACCTAATATCTGTTATTCACAGCAGTTTCTTAATCATATGATTATTCTAAATTAGGACTGCTTTAGTGCAAAGCTTTCACAGACTCAACAATTAGCAAAGTTAGAAAGCAACCGTTGGCAAAGTGAGATAATATGTTCCAGGAAACGTCTGGCACATTATGGAAGCATTCCAAGTTTCTTTTCTTGGGTTCCCCTTTTCTTAAGGCCCGTTGCTAGGGTGCGTCTGACCCTTGCTCTTAGTTATAGCAGACAAGCTAAAAATGATCTTTAGCAAAATAAAAATGATCCTTATCAATCCGCTCCAGTTTTCAGTCAGAACTAGTCAGAACACTAAAGGAGCTCTCTAAGGTGCAGAAGGACCTTGGAGAGGTCCTTTAGGGTTCTGAGTGAAATCCAGATTCATCACTCCACTGACATTGGAGCCACCAGCCTCCACTGGATGGAACATATTGTTGGGGACACAATCCATGAATGGAAAATAGGCCCAGACTGTTTTCATAGCTGAGGCTTAAATTAGGCCTGTGCCAAGTATTCTCTAATGTTAAGATTTGCTTCAATATTAGCCACATTCACAGTTGTAGTGTTCTGATGTCACCGACAACATCACATGGATCAGCATAGCCAACCAGATTAAAAGGCAGCGTGGGCTAATGAGGCTGACCCCAGTGTGCGCGAAGAAGAATAAAAATGGTTCTGAGAAGAACAGAATTGGAAACAACACAAGTGTGTTTGCAATGAGTGCCAAAAATCACCAAAAACAAGGGATACTTGTTGACACTCGTGAAAATGAACATGAAACCATGTATGTCATGGAGACTGGCCTGCTTTTCCACCATAAGGCCAGGCCCTGGTGTCATGTCCACGGCAGCCACCTGGAATTGGGTGTGATCTGAAAGCTCTTTGGCCCTGTTGCTCAAGGCCAGGGTCAGGTCAGCCCTCACTAGTTGGGAAGGAGCTAAGGGCTGAGTTAGTGGGAAAATGCTTCCTCTGCTGGGGTGAGGGTGGTCCCCTTTGGGGCTGAGCTGGTGACTGGTTAGAGGGAAATCTGCTCTGGGTTGCTAGGACTGGGCCTTAAATGGAGGTAGGGAGAGGGGTGTGGCATCTCCCTTCATCATGGTGGTTTTGGACCTGCTGTCGGCTGGATGCTATCCTGGGAGGCCTGTACCTAGGTATGTGGAACGACAGGCCAGCTCGTTTTGTTATTTTGCCTGCTGGTGCAGTATAAAGGCTCTCTGTGTTTTGGAGTTTTCTGTCTGATGTATTTCAGCTTGTAACCTTCTGTACAACCTACCACCTCTAATTTCCCCCCTTTCCCCTATTCCTACCCCTTCGATAAACATTTACCCAACTCCACGTTGGTGTGATTCCTTCTGGGTAACCTCAGTGCTAATTTCAGTGCCTCTTGGTCAGAGACCACTGGGTGCTTTTTGGGGACTTGAGGCCAGGTTTGGCCAGTCGTGCCTTGCAGGGTTGTGGGGATTAGTTCCAGTGATCCTTCACAATGTACATCTTGTTTTTGAGTCTCTCCGCAGCTGTTTATATCGCAGGTCATTGATAATATGGATGAGACATGAGAGGCATTTGCAACGCCAGTGGGCAGCAGTGGAGGCTGGTGGGTCTGATGCCAGTAGGGCAGTGAATCTGCTCCAGGTTTCAGCCAGAACCAGTCAGAATTCTAAAGGAGCTGCCCAAGGAGCCTTTAGAGTTTTGACTGAAACCCGGAGCGGATTCACTGCCCTGTTGACATCAGTGGACAAGGTAGGTTTTACATTTGCATTACAAACCTCAGTGAAACATGAGCGGGTGTAAGTTTCATGAGTGGAAATGATCGTGCACCCACAGGACAATGCTAGTGTGGATGAGTTTTGAGTTGCATCAGCATGTGCTGAGCTGGACACGAGAAGACTAATCTGTGATCATCAGAATGACTTCCTTCTGGACTGTCCTGTAATGGTGCCCCCGAACTACTGCCTGAAGAGGTTGCCCCGCCTTGCCTTATGGTAGGGTCACTTCTACTCAGTGACCCCCTGTAGGAGTAATTCCCAAGCCAGTGCGCTATGAGAGGATTTCTAGCATGCAGAGGGAAATGAATGAATGAAGTCTTCCATCACCCCCCATGTACCCACCCACCGACCCCCAGGAGGGGCTGCTCATAGCATCTCTGTATGATTTCCTGCTTTGGATCACCTCTCTCCAATCAGCCTGCATTGGAGGTGAGTAAATTTTCTACTTCTTATCCTCTGGTGTCATTCGATGACTCCCTGGTATACAGATGTGGCACAATTACCTGCCCTCCCCAGAGAAAACTGAGAAAAATGACCCATGAGGGTGGACTCCTCTGAGGGCAGACTCCTCTGAGGGCAGGTAGCTCTGTCTTTTACAAGCTCCAAAGTCACATGTTGCATTTATCATCTGAGGCCTTGCCCCATGTCCCATTACCATCAGAGACTTGATTGGCTGGGACATAGGACAGGGCCTTCTCTGTTGTGGCACTCATATTTGGATCATGGAGAAGTCCCTGGATAAGGTTAGGTTAGATTCCTGTCTTTACACCTCTTGTGTACAGTAAACATGATTTTCATCTGCCAGACATTTGGTTTCATTTGATTTCCCCTCTTGCCTGATTATTTAATGGCTTTGCTTTGAATTGTTTGCTGATTGATTTTGTTTTAATGGCTCTGATTGTAAAGTTCTCTCTGTTTTTATTATTAATTGTACTTTATATGTGTATGTGTGTGTGTGTTTATACAAATATAAAAATTTGTAAGCTGCCTTGGGGGCTTTTTGACGTCTCAGAGGGGGATATAAATGAGAAGGGAGGATGTAAATGATTTTATAAACACATAAAAATGAAAATGTTTGTGGTGTGAGGGCAAAGTGTGCCTCCAGTTCTAATGCTGCAAAAAAGTGTGCCTCAGCTGTTAGAAGTCTGGGAAATTCTGCCCTACAGTTTAGCCAGCAAAGTCTTCTCAGTAGCTCCATCCTTCAACACCACCCCCAAAGGTTTAGGCCTCATCAGACCCCCAGCATTTGGATGAACAGCCACAAATACCCCCAGGGGCTTCAATTCCAAACGGAACTGCTGACAAGTGCTTCAGAGGAAAAAAAAATCCCAGCTTGAAAAGTGTTTGGATGGTGCTTTTCTTTCCATGTTAACATTTAGCTTGTCTCCTCGTGGCTGTCAAACCTTCTGCTTGAATTCCATTTCTCAACAGTTATTGTGGCAGTAACTGAAAAGGCAAGTTGCAGAGGGTTAAGGAACAGCTGTAGGAAGATAATTAATGCTCTCTAACATTTTCGTGCAGCCTTTAGCACCTTGCCGTGACACAGCCTGCAACATCTGTGCCTCTCGGCAGCTAAGCTGTAAAAACACACACATGCACACAACGCACCCACCCCCTTCCACTCCTCACCAAGCAAATGTCGCCCATCCAGGCACAATTACCGCAAAATGTACAAAATTGCTTGGGAAAGAAAGGACAAGAAATACATATTTGAAGATGCAGCTGCTGGGCCCTTCAGAGTTGCAAAGTGCTGCTTGTAGAAACCTTTCCCACATACAATGCTGATTGTTAACACAGCACAGGGAGGACCTTTTGGAATGCTTTGGCGAGGCAGGGGAGGCTACAGACAGATCGCGCATCCAGTTCCTGCTGAAAGAGATTTGGTCCTGAACCAAATCTGGCATGTTGGGCTCTTTTCCTAGAAAACAGGATCACTGATGCAGTCGGCGTTCCAATAAACAGCTGGGTCGGGTGATTCAATGCATGTTGTTTCCATGGAAGGAAGTCCCACGGTGCTCAATGAACTGAGCTCCCATCGGAGATGCAAATCCTAGCAATTAGTGGCAGAATCTGGCTCTCGCACTAATTTATACAGCCAGTTATCCAGAGGTAAGAAGCCCTGAGCTTGCTGTGAGAGCTCTGCTTGGTTAAATGGTCGAGGAATCGGTGGGGGAAAGTCAAAAGCAAGGAGGAGGGGCTCAAATTAGTCAGGCAGAGCAGTTTTAACCTTCAGACCCATGAGTGAGTACATCACGGCTGAGCAGCTTCCTCTCAATGAAGGCCAATCGGATTTCTTCCCCGCTGCATCTGGGTGGGTGGTACACGTCTAGCATTGTAATTTCCTTCTGACAATTAGGGTGGCCGGGTGTCCCACTTTATAGAGGTCAGTCCTCTATTTGACGGTGATCCGATTTAAAGATAAAGAACCATCAGAAGGGAGAAGAGCAGTTAGCACCTGGTCAACAGACTGAGCAGGTGCACAGCTCAGGTCAGCTACTCATTTCCCCCCACTACCGGAGATGTATTGTATTTTAAATTATAGTAATCCTTTCTAAATGTGTATCTGTAGATATAAATCAGCATGAGCAAATGTTATGCAGATCCGTGGCCTCTTTCTTGCTGATGTGCAAGTGGCCACCTTAATCCCCCACTCATTTTGGGTGGCATGATGAAATGGCACAGCCCATAAGTGTGGCTACCCGCTGTGCAGCGCTGACTATGGCACGCCACGAAATGGGCAGGCCTGCCAGCCCTTGGGAGGCGGAGCTACAGAGAAATGGAACTGCAAACCAGAACTGTCGACAACATCTGTGGGACAGCCATGCAGCTCAGCCCACACAAAAGTGCTCAGGGAGCATCCGGTTACCAGGCTTTTATAAGGAGTGCCATGGGATTTGGAGAATGCTGGTTTGGCCTTCCTGAACAAATGTCACATTTGTCCAGTTGATGCGCCGGTTCTGAATCTGTGCCCACACCCTGATGATAAAGTTCCTTGAGGGAACTTTATGAGATCTTTCAGTGTAGCCTGATGCAACCTTGAGGTTCCCGCTGTGTGCAGAAATTGTTACTGCTTCGGACTCAGTGACCATGCAGCCATCATGTGAACCAGTGTATGTGCAGTAAGTTGCAATGCCCTTGAAAATTGTTTGAAAGCGTCTGCTGCTGCCATTCTTCTCTCTAGTTTCCGGAGCACCTCTCTTAGGTCTCTTTCCATACCTGAAGTCAGGCTTTGACAATGTGGTGCCCTCCAGAAACTTTGGACTAAAACTCCCATCAGCCCCAGGAAGTACAACCCATGGTCAGGGATGATGGGTGTTGTGGTCCAAAGTTTCTGGAGGGTGCCGCATTGGGGAAGGCTGCCTTAAGCATAGCAGCTGATGCTTTCCCATTGTGATGATGTGAGGGACTAAAGCAGGTCCCTCCTCCCTGTTGTAATAAATTACTCTCTGGTACTGTCTGTTAAGCGATCCGTGCCTGGCTCCTTCCCCAAGTGTACAGTTTCCACTGCCAGCTAAAACCTGTCCTCTGTGGTGTTAGCTGGCTTTTGCTGAGTTGCATTATAATCTTAACTGCTGTTCCCTGCCTCCTTGTTGTCTGTGAAATAGATTTGTTTTTTTTTTTAATGCTTTAATATTCTCTTTGTGTTATGGGATGTCACTCTGAGCACAATAGAAAAAAAGCTGGAAACTCTGAGTGAAATAGATTATAAATATATCAATAATGCAGAAAGAGGCTTACAGATTTCCATTCCAACCCAGCAGCGGGCCATATGCAGGTGGAAGAAGGAGGCCGTCCTCTGCCCATATTTATTTTTAAACACTGATGAGTTGCCTCTCAGCCCAAATAGGATTCCCAAGGTAACTTACGATTCAAACTTAAAACAAATTTAAAAGGTTTATCCCAAGCTGGATGGGGAATTATACACACACCCAGTTCCTACACCCAGATTCCCCAGTCTGATTCACCAGCCAAGGTGAGGTGTGTAGCCCTAGTTAGATCCTCTGACTAGTGCTATCCGTCAGGCTGCAAACTGGAGGGCTGAATTTCGCTGCCCAATTTTCCCGTCCTTGATGAAGAGCTGATCGGCACCATTCAGAATAAGTCTGTGTGCTCAGAAGTCCTAGTTTCTGCACATGTAAGTTTAGATCAGAGTGGTCAATAAAATGGTGAAAAATAGTTCCCTATTTAACTATTTAAATAGCATTTGCTGCCACAATAGGGCCGATTTGCATGACAGAAAAACTGCTTTGGTGAAAGTGTATTTGGGAGGTGATTGTGCCAGTCCAGACTGGTATTTTCTGAAGGAGATACATTGCCCCCCCTCATAATGGGGGGGAAAAATAAAACTTTTTCCCATTTCTTCTATTTCGTCTTGTATAGTCAGCCTTTTACCTTATCTCTGGCTCCTTGTTCTAATAGCATTGTGCTTCCTCTCTTCTTTTCCTTTTCCTCTTTGGCATGGACCAGGGTGGTTTTTGGGCCATCACTACAATTATTTGATTGCGTATATTTTTTAATTTAAACCAATAAATATCTTAAGTGATACACTCATTTTGAGAAGGTGGGATGAAATTCTGGGGTACCTTTAAACAGTGTTTGGTCCTCATATATTTGAGGAAATGAGAATCTATGTAACTTCAACGTCAGCTCGAACTGCGGAAGGCTTCTCCACCTTTTCTGATTTCTCTTTTCCTATATTTTTCTTCTTTTCTGTTTGACTTCCTGGCATAGACTGAAGAAATTGGTCTGGTTTGCTTGTAACACTAAGCCAAGGGTAGGCAACCTTTCTGGGTCTGTGGGCACACTTAGCAATTTGAGAAACTGTCCTGGGCACCACCACAAAATGGCTGCCATGGGCGGTATGGCTAGCCACAAAGATCAAGTAACCTGCCCCAAAGGCTGACTACAAGGCAGAGGTGGGGTCAGAGCCTCAACACACTAAACAACTCCTTTGAACCCACAGTTTTGAGTGCCAACAGAAACCTATTTCACAGAAGGCAAACTCCTTTTCTCTCCCTACCCCCTTTGCCAGCCAATTCATTCCCCCTATCTCTTTTTCTCTTTCACTCTGGATCATCACCAATAGACAGTAGCTGGGTTAAGATGACATGCTAACCCACTGTGGGTTGCGTTCTGGAGTGAGCCATGATGGGTTAGCACGTTGTGTAGGGGGTGTTTTGCCTGCCCATGATTGGTACGTTGCCCGCCCTCTGCAGAATAGGTATGGGGCCCCGTGGCGGATTACTGTGTCATCTGTTAGGCATCTCATTCCATTTATCTAGCTGCTCTGTGGATGAATCTGGGCGACCATAGAGATGGCTGTCTAGAGCATCTGGAACTTCCAGTGACGCTCTAGCCCACGTGGCCTCATAGTGGCTGCTGGAGTGGCCGGCATGACCCCGTTCTCGCTGCGGTGGCCACTGGGATATACAGCCGTAGTGGCGGGAAGACGACAAGGGAACTACAGAGAGGAGGTGGGTAAGGGAACCACACCGGCCTGCGTGGTTCTGTGGTCTTGTGTGGGGTGTGCATGTCATGGTTCCCTTACCCCTCCCCACAGCATGGTTCTGCTACCCACCCTCCCCCCATGATCGTATGAACGTGCCAGTCTCTCTCCCCCTCTCTCCCCCTCCCCTCTCTGTCTCTCTCTGTCTGTCTCTCACACACACGAACACCTCCCCCATCTATCCATCCTTCATCTATTCACACATACATGGAAGCACCCCACGTATCTTGCATACGCACACACACATGCCTCTCCCTTCTCCTCCCTTCTCCTCCACACTGCAAGCACACAACAACCACAGGTTTTCAGGATCCCTCCAAAATCCCCCATAAACCTCTTCTCCTTCCCTCTCTTTGTCATACACATGCAGCAACCATCCATTCAGACATACAAAACCCGCCCCAACCCCTCTCCCTCCAGGTTGCTCCCGCTGGTTACTTGCTGCTCTCCCTCCCTGCTGGCATTCTGCCGGCTTCCCTGACCCCCCCCCCCACAGCTGCCTTACCACTGCCCCTCCTAGCCCCTCTCCACTGCTCTCTTGAGACGTGACAGGAGTCCTTTTTTCTTTCCCCTTCTTCTTTCTCTTGAGGCTGGGCCTCTGAGGATGAAAGCATCAGCTTGCAGCCACCCGCCATCTTCATATCTTAAGAACCTCACACATGGCACAGAGGCATTAATGGGAAATGAAGATGATCATGCCTGGAAGCCCTCACTTTGCTTTGAAGGGATCCCAGCGGCCAAGAAGAAAATGTGTTAATTTTTTTAAAAAAGTGGGTGGGGTAGGGCACATTGGTGGGCACCAAGAAAGGTGTCTATGGGTGCACCTGTGCCTGTGAGCATCGCCACACTAAACCATAGTTAGAGCCTCAGACTCCTGTACTCTGCTCCTTCCTGTTCCTCCTTTGGTGTGGCTACTCAAAGGAGATCAGAAGCAGTTTACATCTAACTGTGGTTACTCTTTATGTCCAAACCAGAACTGTGGTTAGTGTTAACTATGGCTTAGGAAAACAAGCCAGGGTCATTAACCGTGGTTTGAAGTTGATTTGTTTCCCTAAGCCATAGTTAATGCTAACACTATGGTCCTGTTCAGATGTGCATGGGGGGAGGGTGGTTAGGGTAACTACAGATGGGGGGTAGTGAAACCACAATGCGGGCACCCATCACACAACTGGGAACCACGTGGTTCCTGTAACTACCCCCCTCTGTAGTTACCATAACCATCTTTTTGGCGCTGGTGATCCCAGTGACCCTTGCACCATGAAAACACACACGCTGGCCATTCCACTGATTGCGATGTGCTAGAGACCCTAGGGGGCCGCGGTGGCTTAGTGGTTAAGACGCTGAACTGCAGACTGGAAGGTCGGCAGGTCAGCAGTTCGAGACCCGAGTGCTGCGTGATGGAGTGAGCTCCCGTATTCAGTCCCAGCTTCTGCCAACCTAGCAGTTCGAAAGCAAGAAATTGCAAGTAGATAAATAGGTACCACCTTGGCGGGAAAGGTAACAGCATTCCGTGCACCTTGGTGTTCAGTCATGGTGGCCACATGACCATGGAAGCGTCTTCGGACAGCGCTGGCTCTTCGGCTTAGAAACGGGGATGAGCACCGCACCCTAGAGTCGGACAAGACTGGCTGGGGACACCTTTACCTTTACCTTTTAGAGACCCTAGAGAAAATTTTATTTATTTATTTATTTTGTTTCTATACCGCCCAATAGCCGAAGCTCTCTGGGCAGTTCACAAAAATTAAAACCAAACAGCACACAATAAAACAATATAAAATGTATAGAACATTAAAACCACAATATAACAATACAACCACAATAAAACCTAGCAGCAGTGCAGGACTTTAAAATACAGATTTAAAACAGCAAAGCTAAAAGTCTAGAAAGCTAAAATGCTAAAATGCCTGGGAAAATAAAAAGGTCTTCACCTGGCACCGAAAGGAATACAATGTAGGTTCCAGGTGAAGCTCACTAGGGAGCTCATTCCACAGCCGGGGTGCCACAGCAGACAAAGCCCTCCTCCTAGTAGCTACCCGCCTCACTTCCTTTGGCAGGGGCTCACAGAGAAGGGCCACTGAGGATGATCTTAAGGTCTGGACAGGCACATATGGGAGGAGGCGATCCTTCCAATAACCTGAAAAAGTTCATGCCAGCTAGAGGGTCACTGGATGTCCAGGATGCTCTAGGCTGCCATCTCTATGGTCACAGTCTAGAAACCTCCAGGAGCCTGTTTTAACTATCGGAGAGCCTGCCACACATAATGCTAAGCCAGCTCGGGGACCCTTAACTCTGCTGCAGAGGGGTGGTTACCCGGGGTGGGTTTGGAACCATGGTTAGCAGGTTTTTCTCCCCCACATGACATGCTAAGCCAACTGTGGTTTGTGCAAATTCTGGTTAATGGCAATGCGTTATATGTGGGGCTGCCTTTGAAAATGGCCCAGAAACTTCAGCTAGTCCAAAACAGGGCAGCAAGATTGTTAACAGGGACTGGCCAATGAGATCACATTACGCCAGTACTTTTCCAGTTACACCGGCTGCCAGTCCATTTCTGGGCCTGATTCAGAGTGCTGGTATTAACATCCAAAGCCCTAAACAGCTGGGGGCTAGGTTATCTGAAAGGTTGCTTCCTCCCATATGTGCCTGCCCAGACCCTAAGATCATCCTCAGGGGGTCCTTCACCAGGAGCCCCGCCTAAAGGAAGTGAGGCGGGTAGCTACCAGAAGGAGAGCCTTTTCTCCTGTGGCCTCCTGGCTGTGGAATGAGCTCCCTAGGGAGGTTCTCCTGGCGCCTACATTGTTCTCCTTCCAGCGCCAGGTGAAGACCTTCTTATTCTCCCAGTATTTTAGCATTTTAGCTTACTAGTCTTTTAGCTTTGGTGTTTTAAATCTGTATTTTAAATCTCTGCATTGCTGCTAGGTGTTATTCTGGTTGTACTGTCTGTTACATTGTGGTTTTAAGCTTTTATATTTTATATTGTTTTATGCTGCACTCTGTAGTTTTAAGTTTTGGTGAACCACCCAGAGAGCTTCAGCTATTGGGTGGTATAGAAATGAAATAAACAAATGAATGAATGAATGAATGAATAACCATCATGGCTTAGCATTATATGTGAACTGGACCATCATCTGGTTTTGGATGTAATGGACATAGCTGTGTTTAGCTGAAAATAGCAGCATAGGAGGAGAGGAGAGGGAGGCGCACATGAGTCTTGCAGCTGCTCATGCTGCACATAGTGCTTAACTATGGTTTAGCGGTTACATACAAATGCAACCATGGATAAAAGGAAACCCATCTCTTTGTAGGTTCCCAGTGGAAGCCTGCAATGTATTTCCACTCTTTCACAAAACTGAAGGCTGCTTTTGTGGCATTCAATATTTCTTCCCATTTAAATTTACACCATACTGTGATGACTGAGGACATTTTAAGCTCAAACTCTGAGTGGAAAAAAATATCATCACCTATCACTCATGAGTGACATAAAGCAACATCTATTTAAGCAGCTAGCAGCTTCTTTCATTGTATTATATTTGTCTGACGCACACAAGGTTTGTGATTCGCTTGCTATTTATTTGAGGGGATAAAATAGATTTATGATAGCAAATAGCCTAGCTCTCTCTCTCTAGCAAAATTAGCAGATTTCCCTCCCATAATTCAAAACTGTAGATCAGCCTTCCCCAATGTAATGCCCTCCAGATGTTTTGGACTAGAATTCCCATAAGCCCCAACCAGTATGAGCCATTGTCGGGTATGATGGGAGCCGTAGTCCAAAAGATCTAGAGGGCACCATGTTGGGAAAGTCTGCTGCAGATGGTAAGCTCTTTTGGGGGCAGAGACCTGCTTTTTGGTTCCGCTGCTGTTGTAACTCTGTAAAGTGTGTTGTTTTTCATTTGTGAACAGTCTGGGTAGGCTCCTTTATAACAAAGATCTCAATATTGTGTACACTGGCTGTGCTTCATTTTCACCATTGCAATAATGACTTACAGCTGGTGTAATGTAGGGTCTCCAGGTAAAATCCAACATAGGTCCTACGTCAGCCTACGTAAGTCCTACTCTATGTAGGATTCATGCTGGATTTTACCTAAGATTCTGGTTTCAAATCTTACCTCACCCTTGAAGTCATTAGGTGGCAATTCCTCACCCTCAGCTAACCATCTGCAATCTGAGAATAGTCGGACACGACTGAACGACTGAACAACAACAACAACCTTACAGGAATATACAGACGGCTGCAACCACGTCTGTGAAGTGCTTTTTGACACTATATAAAACATGAAGTACTATATTCCAAAGGTGAAATTGCCATGTGTGTAAGCAGGCAAGGTATTTCCTATCATGTGAGGCAGCATGCTTGAGAAAAGACTGAGCACACATACATTTTCCTGCCACAAGGGGAACAGAATTTCAGTTTTGCAGCTACAAGGAAGGGGAACACAATTACTTGAAAAAGGTTGAGCATGTAAAAAACAGTAATTAGCCAACACCCAGCTGTTTTGCATCTGTTGCACCACTGAGTGAAGTGATACTGGTTCCCATCCTCTCTAAAGGGTCAGAGGGTAGATCTTAAGCCATAGAGATCCCTCCCCACACCGCTGAAGTGTAGCCTTGCATCCTTGAATCTGTCTCCTTGAGGGCCTGGTATACACTGGTCTGCTGTTCAGGTTGAAAATCTTTAATTAGGTAGATGCATTGATCCAGAGCAGGGCTGAAGGATGCCAGGGGGGAAGAGATCTTCACAACAATCTCCTAATTGCCCTGATGGACAAGCTGGAAGAAGACATGATGCAAAATCTAGGACTCTGTTCCCATGGAGTTTTCCACTTTTCTTCAACATGTTCTCATATACCTGTGGAAAGTCCACATAGGGTGCAATCCTATGCATGTTTGGACAGAAATAATTCCTACAACTCCCAGCATCCCCCAGCCCTGGCTGGGAATGCTGGGACCTGTAGGAATTATTTCTGTCTAACCATGCATAGGATTGCACCCATCCTGGGTTTCCCAGAGAACACCTCGGTGGGAGGCGGGGTGTGTGTGCCTTGCTTTTCCCTCCTGAAAAAGCAGCTGTATCAGTTAATGTTCATTATGGTGGCAAGCAAGGACAGGCATGCTGTTCAGTTTTATTAGCTGTGGATGGTAATGCACATTTGAATCCGTGATGTAAGAGTAATGTGGTGCTGACAGGGAATTTCACATGAATGTGCAATTGTATGGATTTGCGTATTCAGCCTCTGTGTTTGCCTGTCTTTCACAGTAAGCCAGTGATTATTTTTTTCTCAATGAAAATTAAATTACATAGAATTGGACTAGGGACGTGAAAGAACTTTCCGCCATTTTGTTATTCCTTTACTTGTTGTTATTAAAATCACATTCATTTTCTTAACATTTCGTTATTATTTCATTCATGTCTTTTTCAGTGTGGTTTATTTCCATTGCGTTCAGTGGAAGACTGAATTCCTGTAACTTTGCTGCCTGTGACTTGTAACTTGTAAAAATGTGTATTTTCCATTCAACTGGCATGATATCTTCAGAGATTCTATGACCTCATGAAGGAATCAGGGTTGTCAGATTTGTGACAATTAGGAAAAAGGGTCCTTGTACTGTCAACAATTAAAGAAAGCACATAGACACATAGGGTTGAATCCAAACTTACTCATACTTAGAACAGACCCATTGAAATCAATGGGACTTATGTTAGCCATGTCTAATAAGTCCCACTGATTCCAATGGGTCTAGTCTAAGTATGACTAAGCCTGGATCTAATCCATAGTCTAATTGCTATCTCAAATTGGTTTTATTCTTAGTCCAAATTCTGAACACCATTAGCAGCTCGTAGAGAACAATGAAAAAAGAAAAGCAATGCTGCTAGATTTTTTAAGGCTAATCTGGCAGACAAGCTTAGTGCTGCTCCCAAACCTTGGGAGAAAAAAAGCTATACAGCCCCACGGTTTGTCTAATCAAGTTCTGAGGAAGGTTCTTAACCCAGCCTAAAATAGAAATGAAATCCATTACAGATTTTACTACTAAGATGTGCCCTGACCCATATTTTGGTGACCTCTTTAGCTTACGATGAGATTTTTGAGACAAAAATAGGAATTCCTCCCAGATGCATTGGGTGTTTAATTTGCAAAGACCAACCAAGGCATCAGTTAGGAAGTCTTAAAAACCCACACACAAATGAGTTTACCAGGAGTTAAAGATGTCAAGAACACATACGGTGGGAGTAGTTAACATAACAGCCTTTGTTTTTATCTTAGGCTGTGTTAAGAAGTTTCCCCAGAGTCTGGGGTTTGTGCAGCTTCTTTTTCCCAAGGGTCAGTAGCATCTGTGCATTTGCCCACTGGACTTTGGAACCTTAAAAATTTCCTTGGGATTCTTTTTTCTTTTGTCCTGTGTGAGCAGCAACTGATGTCCAGGACTTGGATGCAACTCATGCTGTTCTTTCACTGCCTCCATCCCCATAATTTTCATCTCGTCTATTCTGACTGCTAAAGGAAAACAAATGAATAATTCCAGCTGAAACTCATTTATTACTCTGACATTCATGTAATAACAAATGAGTTCCAGTCCTTTCAATTTTTCATTTGTTACAAAACAAATTTGCATCCCGAAATTGGACATGAGGAAGGTCCAGGATATTTGTATGTGCTTAGCAGAACAACATTCATGAAAGACTTGGCGGATTACTGTAGCACCTTTATGCAATGCTCATCAATGTCATGGAGGCAGGAACAAGAAAGAACACTGATCAGAGGCTGCCGCTCACAGGTTTGTGATTTGTATTATGTCTGTTTCTGGCCTCATTGATGTTGATCAGCATCACACAGAGCAGGGATGGGGAACATGTGGCCTGCCAGAAGTAGCTGAATTGTAACTACTAGCATCTTTCAGTACTTGTGATGATGGCTGATGGGAGTTGCGGTCCAACAACATCAGAAGGGGCCCACCCCTGACATGAAGGATGCAATGTTAATTTGCCAAGTAATCCGCCTGAATGTGAATGTTCCCCCATGTTTCATGAACAAGATCCTACATCTTCAGCTAGGTTCTGAGATGTTTTGTAGCCCTACACAGGCATTTGCTTGCTCATATGCCAGGTAAAAGTGAGGAGGGGGATGTGCATGTAAGCCCCACCTTCACTGTCCCTGTGCACCTGGCTACCAGTTAGACCTTTGCATGTTGAGCATGAAGGTCTGAAAAAGGCCCTTGAAACGTGTTCAGCTGAATGCACTTACAGAGCTCCTGCAATTGGGAAACATGCCCAGGATTCATGAGAATTTGAAATCCAGCTGTCAGATGTTGAATTCAAGTTCCACATTCCACCAGGCAAAATGTAAACTATTGTGAACTATTGGTTCAAAGATGAGATATCTAAATTCAAAGTATTTCCAGATTTCCAAAGTATACTGCAGGCAAAATTTCAAGGATGCATGGATTCTTCCGTGGAAGCAGTTTCTTGTAAGAACTTCTAGGGGGGAGAATAAACACACAGAATGCTGGGCTGAAAACAAACATAAAAAGGGGCTTTGGAAATTCTTTATTTTGAGAAGTGGCTTAGACATATGAAAAATAAATAAAATAAAATGCTGGAGTCAAAGTCAAGCATTTCTAAAGCCTGCCACTCATGTTACCCTGGTGGTGTGGAGGGCACTTCTGCATTGTTCCGCCCAGTAAATTATGAGAACCCTCTGGTCATGTGGCAGGTCTGTGTGGGAATAAGAAAACTTGCCCCAACTCTTCAAAACAATTTTGAATTCTAAGTAATGAATTCAACTTTCTAAAGAAAAGATATATGTACCATATAGATCTATTTCACTTCAGCATTCTCTCTCTCTCTCTCTCTCCCCCTCTCTGTGCCAGAGAGGCTGAATGCAGAAGGTTCACTTAGGGCAAAATCCTATGCATGTCTAGACAGAAGAAAGTCTGCAACTCCCAGCATTCCCCAGCTGGAGAATGCTGGGAGTTGTGGACTTTCTTCTGTCTAAACATGCATAGGATTGTGCCCTTACAGACCAAACTGTACTCAGAACCAAATACTACCACGGACCCCTAACATCTTTTCTTGCTCAGCATATATTCTCTTATTTATGCTGATGGTGTACATTAGACTCTGCTGTTACTGTTCAAGGTCTCAGTGACACACGAAATGATCCTCTGGCACATAGTGTTCCTAACTGATTATACCAAGTTAAATCAGTTGAACAGTTTGCGGCTGCAGGGAGGAGAAGGGGAGACAGACTCGGCTTGGCTGTTTCCATCTGCCTTGCCCCACCACCCACAAGGGGAGCTGCTGTTACTTTCGGTGTGTGTGACAGTGTTCTTGCTGCCTTCAGCACTGTACCCTTTAAGGAGGACATCTCCCCCAGGGAGAGGCTTCTTCCATCTTGCCTCCTCTGGAGCACTGCTGCCTGGAGACAGCCAGCGCGGGGGGCAGGGGTGAGTTACCATGGGGATGAGGCCCTATCTTGGGGATGAGCCCTTTCTTGGCTCAGAACATGGGGCCCTGGTGAGAGGAGGAGGGTCTCCTGCCACTGCTTGAGGGTGGGCTGCCTGAAGTTGTAGACTTCCTTCTGTCTAAACATGCATAGGTGGTTGTCTCATTTTATCTTTCCCTTTTTTGCTGTGGGCGAAGAATCTTATTAGGCCTCCTAAAATGAGCTGTTGCCTAATGTGAGTATAATGTTGATATTATTGGTACTGGATATTGTTAGCTGACCTTTTGGTATGTCTCCTGTTCCTTTAAAGCTCAGGTATGTTTTAAATGAACTGTGAGTGGTTAACTAATGTTATATTGTGATGTATCCAATGTTAGCACTACTTGAGTAGTGTAACCCTTGGGTTGGCACCCAGGGCCGGGTTCAGTGTCAGGGGTTATCCTTTATTTTGAGTTCTGGCTCAAGCCCCCACCCAGGAAACCTGGGACTCCAGTTTGGATGCCTGAGTAGCAGCCTTCCCCCAACACAAGCTCCAGGGATATGTACAAGTAATGGTATTTGTTCAAGTCAACAGTCAATCAACAAGAGATCAGCCACACAAACCAAAAATATCTGTTAGTCCAACACATCCCACTTTCTACCAAGGTATAGATATGCCAATTGAATTTAAATGGAATTTGAATTTCTTAATCACCCATCTGGCTGGTCAGCCGGCCACTCTGGGCGATGTACAGCAATACAATTTCAAAACAGTAACATTCTACTTTATAATATATTTCTAAAAATACCCCAAGCCACCCCAAATGCCTGCCTGAACAACCACGTTTTTAATGCATGGCGGAAGCTCATCAAAGATGGAAGTCTGTGTCTTTTGGCCTCACACACAGCTAGTCCGGGGATGTGGCCAATGAGCAGGGATCTTCTCTGTGCAGCTTTGAGAGCGTTGCAAGATCTTGTACCTGCAGGTGGCAGCAGCAACAACCGGGATGTGTTGCAATAAGGGAATCCATCAGGGAGGTGGCAGCAGGAGGGTGGGCGCAGTATTGGAGAGTGTCGCAATGTTTTGTACCAGGCCAGATGGGGAATTTTGGCAATTCTAGAGGTCCAAGCTACTGTGGATTGGTAAGGGAGCTCCACAGTATCAGCACAGGCCCAAACCTTTCCACCTTTAGTGACTTCAGTCAGGAAAGAAGAACCTACCTATCAAGAATTTTCATCCAATAATAGCTCACCTTAGGAAAGCTCCAGCAAAGCTTAACTATTTCTAGCATTCAACATGGGAACAATTCAACTTTCTCTTAAGAAACATCTCCCAATTATCTTATCAGAAATGCGACCTCTGCTCTCCCAGGGCCACTTCAGCTCAGGGCGAGCCAGCACCTAGTCAGCACCCATACTGTGGGTGGACAAGGGAAAAAATCCCCAAGTGTCCCAAACACCCCTTTTGTTTTTTTAAGCTCATTTCAACAGTTACAGCAAAACATATGAACAACTCCATCCAGCATGCAAATGAGCTCCTTCATGGCTTGGCATGCTGGGCTCGGATGGTTGGTTTTCTACTTTCACCACCTGGTGGAGGATGTTCTTTCCGCTATAGCTGTACAGTAGACCTATTGAAATGAATATTATCCTTTTCTGGGAGCTCTTGATGCTTCAGGAGCATCAGCCTTCTAATTTGAGTGTGTGAGAGGGTTTCAGATGGTGGAATGCTCCTTTTCAAGCTGATGCGATAGCAGGTGATATTATGCTCACCATCCTTCTAATTTCCTTCACAACTTTGTCCAACATTCCTAACATGACCAGAGATTGCCCACCATCCATGAGTGGAAACAGGATGCTCAGTTGGTTAAGGAGTGCATGGAGAAAATGGGATGAGGTTTGTTTTCCACACTGGTGGTGGCTGAACTATTGATTTAACTGTCTACACTAGGAGTACAAGATGAAAAGCTGGCTTGATTGGCGACTCAGTTCTTATTTGCGTCATTCTCTTTCCCTAAGGGGTTGCCTTTCTGGATACCCTGTTGAATGCAAATGACAGTAAGGACAGTCATTTTCTGATAAAGCCTTAGAAGGAGGGCATTCGGGCAGGGTGGATTGACATAAAATGAAGCAGATTTAAAACACCAAGAAAGAAGAAGAATGACTGATTTAAAATATTCATTTAAATCTGCCTTCCCACCTTGAAGTTCATACCTTTTCTGAACAAGTCAGCATACTGGTTGCAATAACAACTAAAACATATTGTTCTGCAATTTAGTAGAGCTTTTATACAGCGTAGGAACATAATCCAAAAATGTTTGGTCATGTATCCCGCATGTCTTTGGCACTGCAGAATGATGTCTGCTCAAAGATGAGAGGCTTCTGATTGAGTCTCTGTATACATGCAGCGATACCAAGCAAGATCTCTTACTTGAAGGTTAATGCAATCTTACATTTATTGATTTGGAAGTTAAGTTCTATGGAGGAAAGTAGGAACACATGAAGCTACTTCATTCCAGTCCAGACTATTTGCCCATCTAGTCCAACCCTGTCTACTCTGTGGTGGTGGCTCTCCAAGGACTCAGGAAGAGAGAGGCCCACTTCCCATCACCTGCTACTGGATCTTTTTAACTAGAGAGGCCAGAGATTGAACTGTCATGGACCAGAATCCTGAAGCCTCATCCTCAGAGAATACTGATCCCTTGTCTTCAGAAGAAGAGGCTCCTGAGTTAACTATTCAGGGAGAGGACTTGGATACAGAAAGGCATCACAAAGACTTCCACCTCCTCAGGACCCAGTTTTCCGGGCGGAGCTCAGGGATTTGCCCCCTTTTGTCCAGAGAAGGTCTCATTGCCATCCTTCAACTATGAGGGCTATAGCCTTGAAGACATGAGCATGTGACAGTCACCCCCGCGTTGTCACAGCCCGAGGCTGCTAAAGCAGACCAGGTCCCTTTAAGAGAAAAGGGCTTAGTCAGTGTGGAGGTGGGGCTAATCAGCATAAAGAAAGTCAAACCCCTACTTAAGTCTCAGTCATGATCAGCTGCTTGTTGGAGCAACATACCGACAAGCTTGTCTGGCTTCAAGCCCCAACACCACTTGGAGCGCTTTGTGGTGCTGTCCTATTCTGTTCCTGCCTCCCTGGGAAACCTGACTTGCCCTAAACCCTGAAACCCTATAACCCAGGCTTCATCAGTGTCCAATGAATTTATGCCCTTACCATGACAGAGGGAGAACAGAACAAGAACCTAGGACCTTCTGCAAAGCATGTGCTCCACCACTTAGTGGTCTCCTCCCATGGGCTTGCTTCTGAGCAAACGTTTCTAGAATTGGGCTGTAACAAACGTCCAGAACTCTCCTGAAGCAATATGTGCTGTGTTTACTGGACACACTAGGCAAACTAGTTCTCTCCTAGTTTGGGAGATAGAAGATAGGAAGTCAATGTCTATGCAGTTTGGTTGGTAACATCATAAATATTCAAGATCTGAGAACTAGATGCATTTCAGAGCTCACTTGGTTAGAAGGCTTAGCATAGAAGTACATGGTCATGCATAAAGGCTCAGAGGGTCGTCCTGGTGAGATACAGGATGGCATCTCCTGGATTCTGTAGCATCTCATGGCTTGCTTGTCCTTGGAAACTGACAATAATGAATATGTTATCTGACTGGCTGTGTTATTTATAATGCTTAACCTAGAAGTCAGATGTTTTCCCACATGTTTCATTCTCTTGCATAGAAAACAACACTTGTGATGATTCAGTTTGAAGAGCTATGTAGCTAAATCATCTGCATGTTTGCTCACAAGTGAGTACTAGTGGGTTCAGTGGGACTTCCTCTCTTCCAGTACCCATACGATTGTAGTCTAAGTGCATGCCTGAAAATCTTTGCTTGTATTAAATTCAGATTTCCTTTTAAACTAGGCTATTATTTTTAAACAGATGCTCACTGCAAATTAATTGTATAAATAAAATAAACATCTGAATAAAAATTAATAACCTCTGATTTTCCCAGAAAGCAAGGGGGACAACAATGCATCCAGTAGAGCTTATGAACGGCCAATGCCTTTAATTTGTATTTTGACCTTACTCTACCCCAAGGCCAGCTGAAATCTCCCCCCACAATAAAACTCTACCAGTGAAACTTGTAATAGTTCAAGGAATCAGCCTCTAAGACAAACTTCTAATAGCTGAGGCACATTTTTCTTCTGAATTAAAATTGGAGGCCCATGTCACCTTTATAGCCTCAAAGGTTTCCTTTCAGAGTGTGTCAGAGTAAGAAGAACGTGCCGTCTTTAGAGAAGACCTTCTGCTGTGTTTTTCTGTGAGTCACAGTTCAAACTCGCCTTCTCCGAGGGCAGGCAGTTCTGCGGTGTTGCTGCATTCCCCTACATTTCACAAGTGAGTGTATTTGTCGTCATCAAGTTTGTTTATGTGCTGCATTTCCAGATATGCTAAAAGCAGCTCATAAGAACAGTAAACAAAACAATATATAGGTACAACTAAAACGTGATCCTAAATATATCAAGCACATTTTGATATATACATTTCATAATATAATATTTGAATCTCCAGGTTCTCAGACAATAGCTATAGAAAAAAGAATATTCACTCTGGCTTTTTATAGATTTCATAAAAAGGTACTTTAAAATTAGCTGAAAATGGCAATCCTGGAGAGAAGCTGAAAAACATTGATCAGTATGGCAGCTTCCCTTAACCTGGTACCTTCCAGATGTATTGGACTACAACCTCCGTCATCCACAGCCAGCATGGCCATTGGGTGGCTGAAGACAGGCTGCAGTTGCTCAGCTGGAGGGAAAGGCACTTTGCACATGCTCAGAGATAGTTTTCTTTATTATTAATTCACATATTTCAGGACTCAGCCCTGGTTGGGGAACCCAGACACAAATTAAGGAGGGTGGTGGAATAAACATTTTGAGGGGAGCTTGCATGAAACAAAGAAGGAACATTGTTGAAAGCATCCACTGTTGGAAGTGAGGTGAGGGGGAAGTGCTTTAAAAGGGAGCCATTGCATCTTCTCCGGAGCCTTTTCCCCTTAACTGTATGTGTGTGAAACACACTGCGCTCAGTGGTGAGCTATGGGCACTCTGCACATGCCCAGAGGCACTTTCCTTTATTATTTCACTGCAAAAATGGTTAATCATTAGATGATACAAATGAAATTCTGCATGTAGAAGGGCCCCCAGAATGTGAAGTAAATTTAGAAGGGAGGCATAAGTAAAAAAAAGAAAAAGTTTCACAGCCACTGCATTAAAAGTATATCCATCACATATATTATATCTGACATTTATAGTGAAATGTCAGGTAAATGCCAAACCAATGAGAGCCCTCCAGTATTTCAGGAGAACATTCTGCTGGCTTAAATAAATCAGCATTGCTTCAGTAGAAAACTCAGACCAATGCAGATGACTTCCCAGCGCCTCCCAGATAGCCAACTGACCAACTCTTTCTTACAGAATTCTCCATTTCACATACCCCGTTGCTGAATTCTCTCCCTGGGCCAGTAGTTTTGAAAGGAGCAGCCCACCTGTTATCAGGGAGAAGCCCTTCAACGGTACCTTTTAGTTTCAGCACAGGTGGATTTTCCACCCTCACTTATGTCAGGCACGGAGAAGCCTACAGATAATGGAGGAAGATGGTGAGTTCTATAGCCCCACCAATGTGCACGGTGCTCGCTTCACTGAGTCACATGAGGAAAAGATGGGCACCAGAGGGCGTTCAGTCTAAATTTGGACCGGTTGGGGTGGGTGGAGGAGACAATAGAGAGAAGAGCAGGAGGCAGAGGCAAGGGTAAATAAGCAACAGAACAGCAGAAGCTCACTGGGTGACTTTGGGCCCGTCACAGACTCTCAGCCCAACCCGCCTCACAGGATTGTTGTTGTGAGGCTAAAATGGAGAGGAGGAGGAGGATTATGTATGCCGCCTTGGGTTCCTTAAGGAGGGGAAAAGGTGGGATATAAAGGTAATAAATACAAAATACAAGTACAATAAATAATGGATGAATATGGGCAAATGTACTTACATGAACATAAACTTTGGTAATTTAGACTGTTGGCCTTAAGCCAACTGCTCCATAGAAGAGCTGACATTGAATGCTGTAGAAAATACTTTTTATGATGGATGGACTTTCATGTTATAATGGACATTCCCTTAAAATAAAGGACTGCAGACAGCCGGATGGGGTAAAAGAGAAACCTTCAGATCAGGATATTGGGTCAAAAGTTCATCCTGAACACAAGCAGCATTACCCTGGTTGATTCTCTTTGTAAAAATGGACTCACTCTTGAGCATTCAGATACACAAGCGTGCCTGCACCTTTCACTGGACCAACTGGCATTTTATGTTCCTTTTTTTTTTAATAATGGAAGCAGGCTTTTAGGTTACACTAAACTGTTCTTCAGGCTTAGAATCATAGAACCATCGAGACTGAAGCAGTGGAGGCTGGTGGCTCTGATGTTAATGGGGCAGTGAATCCGCTCCAGGTTTCAGTCAGAGCCAGTCAGAACTCTAAAGGAGCTATCCAAGGTGCTCACCTTGGAGTTATGACTAGCTCTGACTGAAACCCGGAGCAGATTCATCATTGGAGTCACCAGCCTCCACTGGTTACTTAAGGGACCTTGACGATCATATAGTCCATCCCCCTCCTGCTCAATGGAGGCTCTGCAGTGCAGAATTTAGCTATGATTATGAAATCAAGCATAACAGTTGCTGGAGAGTCAGGCTGAGGGTTTCCTAGCCACTAACGTTGCCATGAAGACAGCCTAAGCTGAGTGCAAATACAGCGTTGTGATACCATGTATGATGTTACAAGCAGGATAAGTTCCAAGTCTTGTCAAGGTAAGGGGCAGTTAACAGTCAGACTGAAGCTTAATGCAGTCAAGATGGATCTTCATGAGAGGCAATGAAAAGGTTTAGTTGGGGGGGGGGGCTATATTATGTTTTACCATAGGGGGAAAGTTCTGTAAAGGAAACCGTAGCCATTTCTACATTTAGGTGCCCTTCACATGTAATGTTCTTTTTATTTTGTAAATGGATAGCTGTACGGAGAACAACATTATGAGCCGGATGGTGACTACTGCAGTGCTTCCCCAGTACGATTCATGGTGAGGAAGCAGTGATCCCAGCTGCTTCAGGGGTGCTGAGGGAGGTGGAGGCTAAAGCTGCCTCCTCCCCAGCAACCCCGATTGGGTCCTGGTTCCCCCACCCCCATAGCCCAACTAAGTGGATGTGCCTAAGTTTGCACCTGCAAACTTGGCTGCTCACACAGAAAGCGGCAGGAGGCCACGAGCAGCCTGTGAACTGTGAGTTGTGCACCCCCGTTATAAGGGTTGGATTTTTCAAAAATTATTTTGCATGTGATCTCAGCTCCTAGCATTATTCCACATTGTTCCTGTTTACAGGCACAAAGACCAGAATCAATCGTGCATGGCTCCTACCTGAAAGGCACAGAGACCATCTAGCTATTGGGCATCCATCTGTCTAACTAGTGCTCCTTATAATTCCCTGTTTGCTGTTTGCTACTGTACACCCTCCTCGGTCGGTTCTCTGTGATCAGCGGCACTGTGCAATATCTTGCAGAACTGTGCGATATCTTGTAGCAGTGATAAGTGCTTCCCTGTCTTGCCGAGTTCTGCTTTGGAAATAATCTGGGGAAAATAATGGAGTATTTTGTTTGATGTCTTCTAGACATCTGAAAAAATGGTCCAAACTTTTGACTGGATCCGGAGCAGAAGTGCAGCATAAGAGAAGTTTTGCATGCCTTCTCGTAGTGCAGAACCCGTAATCAGACACCACAGAAGCAGAGCTACTTCTCAGCTATATAGAGATCAAACTTGCTTATGTATTTTCACTGATTGCTTAACCATGGATCATTAGAAATCTTAAGCATGTTTCATATAAGACATTGTCCATTGGTGGTTTACAGATTGTTGCAATGATAATTCTGCGCGCATGACACAGTCACAATCAATTCTTCCATTAACAATGTGTTTGCTAACTACCAGCAGTCTCTCACTGTGGCAGTGTCAAGGGATTTGAACTCTTCGATTACTGATACTTTACCTCTGCTTTTCTGTGTGCACTTTTGGCCTGAGTTAATGATGGTTTGCAGTGTTTATTAGGCTGAGGGAGGATATTAGGTGTCTGCAGTGTTTATTGGGTGGATGGGGATATTTGTGGTGGGAAGGGCATAGTGTCCATATTTGAACAATTATTTATTAATCATATTGTACCATTAGATGCATATAAGTGTTCACAGTTATGATTATATGTCCATAAAGAATAATGTATTTACTTGGAGCATTTTTATCCCGCTGTTCAGCCAAAAAGGCTCCCAAAGTGGCTTACATCAGACCAATAAAAACAGAGGGTCCTTGCCTGCAGGCTTGCCACCTATATGACACAACACAAAAGAAAAAAGGGATGAGGAGGGAAGAGGAAGACAGGCACCAATTCTTAAAATTCAACAGTCGTGCTGCTGATGACCAGGTGGAGAAGAGGAGCCCAACGGAGCTGGTCTGTCAGCAGAACCTATGGAGGGGCTCTGCTTCCCATCTACGTTGCAACCTGATGGAATGACGGCTGCCAGTGGACAGCTGACGAGCGTGCCTGTTCGGAGCAGCGGCTGCCAGTTACAACTGGCTTTGTGCTTTTGATTTTTTTAAAAATAGGAATCTGCTTAAGGGAGCAAGGATAGGCGGTTGACCCCCCCCCCCTTTTGCTCCCCACATCTCCCACATACATACTTCGGTTTAAATCTCATTCAGGCATTCTAAAATGGAGTAAAATAACATGTGAGGAGGGGGAGTGCTCCTGCCCCACCCCCTCTGCCATCATTTCCATCTCCTTCTACATGTGGAGGGTGACTTTCTGAAGGAAAGAGTCATCCACTTGCTGTGGAGACTCTCCGTGCCATTTCTGAATGCTGATTTTTCTAGGGTTCGAAAGCATCTGGAGAGCCTCCATGGACTCAGGAGAGCCTCCCCTTCAGAAAGTTGCTTTTTCATGTGCGTCCGCAGGAATTTTTCAGGGGAGGAGGGAAAGCTTGCATAGTGGTATGTGATTGCCATTAGCTCACATAGCATACACTGCTACATCTGAACATATAAGACTGACTCTGGTCTGCTTGTACCGGCTGTCTGTATGTTTCCAAGCCTGATTCAATGTGCTGGTTTTAACCTATAAAGCCTTACACAGCTTGGGATGGAGCACCTCTCCTGACGCGAACCTACCCATACATTATGCTCAACATGGAAGGTCCTCCTCTGGCTGCCTACTCCAAGGGAAGCTCAGAACACAGCAAGAAGGGAGATGGCCTTCTCAGTAGTGGCCCCCCAATTGTGGAATGATCTCCCCAATGAGGCCCGCTGGCACTAACATCATTATCTTTTTGGTGCCAAGTCAAGGCCTTTCTCTTCTCCCAGGTATTTGGCAGCATATGATGAATTTTAATCGATCTTGGATTTGTCTTATGGCTATGGCTGATTGCTTGAAGTTGTTTTTAGATATATGTTGTCTCTGTGTATACTGTCTTTTCGTGTGTGTTTTTTATATAACTGGCTTTTAACCTCTGTATACTGTATTTTTAATGTTTTTTTAGACTTTGTAAAACACCCAGAGAGTGTCAGGCCCCAGGTATCCTGCTGCCACCAGAGTCATCCTCAGAGGAGGAGCCAACACCATCAGTGCCAGTTGGCCCCTCAGGAGTCCCTGGCACGAGCCAGGACAGTCCAGGTCCCCCGGGGCAGATGCCTGTGAATCTGCCTCCTAGAGAGGCGGAGAGTTCGGCTTGAAGGCCGAGGGAGATGCAGAGCGCCCCCGGCCCCCGAGAGTGCCGGCTCCTGAAGGTCCGTGACAGGACGGTGGCCAGCGGAGGGGCGCTCGCGTGCTGAGGGCGCTGCTCGTGAGGCGGGCCCTCCTCACGAGGGGACATCTGACAAGCCTCTCGCAGGGAGCAGCTGAGCACCGGGCGGGGTTCCGGTAGCTCTGGCTCTGTCCGCTCTCACTGGGACCGTGAGGGCTGCTGGGAACGAGGCCTCTGCTACCTCCAGTGGCTGCCACCTTGTCTCCCATGCCTGGCCTTGCAGCGGATGCTCCAGGCTACTGACCCTGGACTGCTTCCTGACCCTGCTTCTGAACTCAGTAACGTACCTCACTGATTAACTTTGTTTGACCTCCTGCTTGTTACCTTGACTACTCCTACTGTTGCCTGATCCTCATTGCCTGTCTGCCTGTGTGCTGACCTCCGCCTGGAGTTGACCGCTCTTGCCTAGGGATGTACAAAGTACTTATGTGCTGTTCCGACGGGAGGGCGGGGGTCCGTGGGGGGAAGGCGATCCGTCCCTCCCACCGGAATCCTTGCTGGCCGGCTTCGCTCCATGGCAATTCCGCAGAGCTGCCAGCTGGCTCTTAAGCCCCAGTGATATGGCCGCCATTGCCGTATCGCTGGCTGGACTGACGTATTGCGGATGCAAATGGTGTCCAGCATAAATCTTTACGTGGCCTATCACGCAAAGGAACAGGGACACAAATACGCCATTTGCATCCCTGTTTTTTCACGCAATAGGCTACGTAAATATTTACGTAATCTATCACGTCAAAGAGCAGGGACACAAATGGCATAGTGGACGCCATTTATGTCCGTAGTCCGTCAGTCCAGCCAGTGATATGGCAATGGCGGCCGTATTGCTGGGGTTTTGGAGCTGGCGGCAGGCAGGATCCACCGGCGAGGACTTTGCAGGGAGGCGGAGGTTAGAGATCCGATCCTCCACGGACTTCGGGGGGCTGGATTCAATAGCATCTGGCCTCATTGGGGTCCGTGGAGGATTTCTCCGACATCCCTACTCTTGCCATAGCAAGACCTCCTTGGACTGAAATCTGTGTGCTTGACCATTTCCTTGCCAAATTGGCTATATTCTATTGCATTGCTCCCTGCATTTGCATGCAAAGAACCAAGGCTCAGTCTAGAACAGGACAGAGAGCTTTGGCTATGTGGTGGTATAGAAATGTAATAAATGATGATGATATAAAATATCATACCTGTACATTTTCCTTGTGTTTGTTTGGTTATTATTATTATTATTATTATTTTTGCTTAGGGAGCACTCCTATGGCCGCTAGACAGTGGCTAGCCAGCCATAGGATATCTGGTTTTCTGGGAACTGACCTCGGAACCTGCTGTCTGAGGTTGGCTCCCAGAGAACTGACCTCCCCCCACTTCCATGCTGCCTCTGAGGCAGCGTGGAACAGACCTGTCTTCCGCGCTCGCAAGAGTGAAAGGACAAAAAGGGGCGTTCCCAGAGGGTGTTCCGGGGTAGGGAGGGTGGAAATGCCAGTACGACACATCCAATGTGTTATCCAGCAGCCTCCTCCCCCACTCCACCCTCCCGCGGCTAGACAGCCACAGTCGACTGTCTAGCCGAAAATGCAGGGCAGGAGAAGTGCAGAGGGAATGAGTCCCTCTGTGCTTTTCCTGCCTTGCTTTGGATAGGCAGTCGCCTCCAAGTTTGGAGGCCGCCACCTACCTGAATAGGATTGCAACCTTAGAGACCATGACATTTAGAAGCCTGTACAGAGTGGCAGAAAATCCTGGGAATTTGACACCACTAGTGCAGAAGAGTATTCTAGTTAAGCTTCGCACAAGAGACATCATGACCTCCAACTAAATTTTATTTGGAGTGAGGGATATAAAATAAAACTAAGAACAAGAGGTGGGGGAACATATGCACGAACACAGAACAGCAGTCTTAAGAATGTCATATTGGATATTTTATGGCAACACTGTCCTTATTATAAGATTAGCCACTTCACATGAATTGTGCTTGAATTATTTCCTTCATCTTGGAAGCATTAGTGAACATGCCAGCAGTAGAGTCTGTTGAGAGTGTCTTTAAAAGTGCAGGGAGAGGAGAAATGGATATGCTTCACCAGGGTTTAGGTTTCACTTTACTTTTCACATTGTTCTCAGCAAAATTTACACCAACATAATGCAACAGTTGCATGGCCTGAGTTTTTAATTGCAGGAATGTTCTTTTCAGAATTGCATATTTTTTCTCGTGTGTGTGTGTGTGTGTGTGTTTCCACCAGCGATTTACTGTGAGCCAGCTGTGTGTTAGGGACAGATGACGTTGTGGCCATCCAGCAGCCACCTCAGAGCTTATCAGGGGAAAACCGGATTTCCTGAGACTGCTCACAGTCCGATTCTTTCCCTTAAGTTGGGAAAGGAAATTGGGGCACACAACACCGGTATAGGTGTTGTGTGCCCCAACCCCCGCATTTAGCTCAGTTATGCTAGGCCTGCCCGGGGTGCGCCTTTCACCGTGACTCCGGTCAAGGGGTGTTTCCTCCCATTGTGCTGAATGAAGCTTTCCTCTGAATGACCACAGAAATAACAGAGAAGCTCCTCAATTGACATGGCACATTTTGAAGCCCAATTCCTTAAGTGCGATTAAGTGGGATATCGAGGCTCCGATTCATTGCTTTAGGAAGTAAGGACTTCACAGCTTCTGGTACTGAATCTGGTACAAAATCTGGTACTCCTCCATTAGCTTCTCCTTCCGTTGTCGTGGAAACACGGCCCTGGAATTACAAATTCTGTGTGTGGTTGCACATTTTGTATATGTAAAAACGGAAACAAAAGTCATGCTAGTCCCTGAGAACCCCCCCCCCCAAAAAAAATCCAGTTGGGCAATACCTTAATTTGGCAATAGCAAAACGTCATAAAATTTTGCAAGCTTTTGAGTTCCCCAGAACTCTTCATCAGGCTAAGTGGTACAAAAAGCACAGGATGAGAGAAGAAACAAAGTCCAAAATATTGTCCAGGTTATGGCCACGCGGTCTGCCGTTTAGATAGACCCAGTCTCAAAAGGGAGATCTGCAATCTGAATGAATTCACCAGTGGTAGGGATGGAACCAGAGAAAGATTTTCTACCAGCTGAAGAGAGACTTTGCACTGAGGGTTCCATCCCCTCCAACCACTAGGTAATACTCACAATTTGGCCTCAACTGACTTTTTAACCTAGTGCGCCACCTAAAATTAATCTCAAGCTGTGTTAATATGAGGAATGTCATGTTTCTCTGCACTTCTGTTTTATATGGCCTCAGGAACCCGTGCATTTCACCAAAGGCAGGCAAGGGGCAGATTAGATACAAGCAGCCTTATCATTCTCAGAAATGGAGACCAGCATTGCTTCTCCTTCCCAAAACACATTGCTAGGTGTAACCTAATATCTGCCACATCTGCCACGGGCTAATTCATTCAGACCCCAAATCTCCCTTTTGAGACCTCTGTTGTTTCTCAATAGGTAGACCTGGGGTCCAGATAATAGAGAGCGGAAACCCTCCATTCCTTCCCTGGCTCCCTTCGCCCCTGCACAAAGGGCATGGTTAATACTGGGAGTGGGGTTCAGCTGCTCAGCTTGCAGGCCACTCCTAGGCTCTGCTCTCCAGGCAACACACAACGAACACAGGTAGCTTCACAGCAGCGTCCATTATTACTACAATACATGACAAAACGCTAACTTTGGAGAGCTGCATCATGGCACACGGTCTCAGCTCCAAGGCCCGCACTAAGAGAGAGAGAGAGAAGGAGGGGCCCCAGCAAGGCCTTCGGCAAGAACTTAAGTTAAATAAAATCTCCCTCATCCATTATTTGATTGTGGATGAGGGGGCTGACCTGGTATGTATTACTGAGACCTGGGTGGGGGAACTGGGAGGGGTCACTCTCTCCCAGCTGTGTCGCCCTGGGTACTCGGTGCAGCACCAACACTGACTTGAAGGTCGGGGAGGGGGGGTTGCCGTGGTCTATAGGAATTCAATCTCCCTCTCCAGGCTTCCTGCTCATTCGAGTGCAGATCTTGAGTGCTTGTACCTTCTGTTGGGTACCCGGGACAGATTAGGGATTCTGTTGGTGTACTGGCCACCCTGCTGCCCATCAGACTCCCTGCCTGAGCTGACAGAGGTGGTCTCGGACTTGGTGTTGAGGACACCCAGGATGATGGTCCTGGGGGATCTCAACTTCCATGCCGAGGCTGTTGTATCTGGGGCGGCTCAGGACTTCATGGCCACCATGACAACCATGGGGCTGTCCCAACATGTCATCGGCCCAACGCATATAAAAGGACACACGCTTGATCTGGTTTTCTCAACTGGGCAGGAGGATGGTGATCTGAAAGTGGAGGAATTAACATCTGCCCCTTTGTCAAGGTAAGATCACTTCCTGCTGAGGTTTAGACTCCTGGCAGCCTTCTCCCTCTGCAAGGGTTGTTGTTGTTCAGTCGTTCAGTCGTGTCCAACTCTTCGTGACCCCATGGACCATAGCATGCCAGGCCTTCCTGTCCTGCACTCTCTCCCGGAGCGTGCTCAAGTTCATATTCATTGCATCGGTGATGCTATCTAGCCATCTCATCCTCTGCCATCCCCTTCTCCTTTTGCCTTCAGTCTTTCCCAGCATCAGCGTCTTTTCCAGAGAGTTTTCTCTTCGCATTAGGTGGCCAAAATATTTCAGCTTCAGCTTCAGTATCTGTCCTTCCAATGAGCAGTTGGGGTTGATTTCCTTTAGGATGGACTGATTTGACCTCCTTGCAGACCAGGGGACTTGTAAGAGTCTTCTCCAGCACCACAGTTCGAAAGCATCGATTCTTCGGCGCTCAGCCTTCCTTACAGTCCAGCTCTCACAGCCATACATTACTACTGGGAAAACCATAACTTTGATTAGACGGACCTTTGTCGGCAAGGTGATGTTTCTGCTTCTTACTATGCTGTCTAGGTTTGCCATAGCTTTCCTCCCAAGGAGCAAGCATCTTTTAATTTCATGGCTACAGTCCCCGTCTGCAGTGATCTTGGAGCCCAAGAAAATAAAATCTGTCACTGCTTCCATTTCTTCCCCTTCTATATGCCAGGAAGTGATGGGGCCAGATGCCATGATCTTCGTTTGTTTAATGTTGAGTTTCAAACCAGCTTTTGCACTCTCCACTTTCACCCGCAACAAGAGGCTCTTTAGATCCTCTTCGCTTTCTGCCATTAGGGTGGTATCGTCTGCATATTGGAGGTTGTTGATAATTCTCCCAGCAATCTTAATCCCGACCTGTGATTCATCCAACCCGGTGTTTCTCATGATGTACTCTACATATAAATTAAATAAGCAGGGTGACAATATGCAGCCTTGTCGTACTCCTTTCCCAATTTCGAACCACTTGGTTGTTCCATGTCTGGTTCTTACTGTTGCTTCTTGACCCTCGTACAGGTTTCTCAGGAGACTGGTAAGGTGGTCTGGTACTCCCATCACTTTCAGAATTTGCCAGAGTTTGTTGTGATCCACACAATCAAAGGCTTTAGCGTAGTCAATGAAGCAGAAATAGACATTTTTCTGGAATTCTCTTGCTTTTTCCATGATGCTGCGAATGTTGGCGATTTGATCTCTAGTTCCTCTGCCTCTTCTAAACCCAGCTTGTACTTCCGGTAGTTCTTGGTTCGCATACTGCTGAAGCCTAGCTTGTAGGATTTTGAGCATCACCTTGCTGGCATGTGAAATGAGCGCAATTGTGCGGTAGTTTGAACACTCTTTGGCGTTGCCCTTCTTTGGAATTGGAATGTAAACTGACCTTTTCCAGTCTTGTGGCCACTGTTGAGTGTTCCAGATTTGTTGGCATATTGAATGCAGCACTTTAACAGCATCATCTTTTAGGATTTTAAATAGCTCAGCTGGAAGACTGTCATCTCTGCTAGCTTTGTTGTTACTAATGCTTCCTAAGGCCCACTTGACTTCACTCTCGAGGATGTCCGGCTCAAGTTCAGTGACCGCACTATCATGGCTATCAGGGACATTCAGATCTTTCCTGTATAGTTCTTCTGTGTATTCTTTCCACCTCTTCTTAATCTCATCTGCTTCTGTTAGGTCCCTGCCTTCTTTGTCCTTGATCATGCCCGTCTTTGCACAAAATGTTCCCTTGAGATCTCCGATTTTCTTGAAGAGATCTCTATTCTTTCCCATTCTGTTGTTTTCCTCGATTTCTTTGCATTGTTCATTTAAGAAGGCCTTCTTGTCCCTCCTTGCTATTCTCTGGAACTCTGCATTCAGTTGGATATATCTTCCCCTTTCTCCCTTGCTTTTTGCTTCCCTTCTTTCCTCAGCGACTTGTAAAGCCTCATCAGACAGCCACTTGGCTTTCTTGCATTTCTTTTTCTTTGGGATGGATTGAGTTGCTGCCTCCTGAACAATGTTACGGACCTCCGTCCATAGTTCCTCAGGCACTCTGTCTATCAGGTCTAATCCCTGAAATCTATTCCTCACCTCCACTGTATATTCATAAGGGATATGATTTAGGTCATACCTGAATGGTTTAGTGGTTTTCCCTACGTTCTTCAATTTAAGCCGAAATTTCGCAAGAAGCAGCTCATGATCTGAGCCACAGTCAGCTCCAGGTCTTGTTTCGACTGACTGTATAGAGCTTCTCCATCTTTGGCTGCAAAGGACATAATCAGTCTGATTTCGATATTGACCATCTGGTGATGTCCATGTGTAGAGTCGTCTCTTGTGCTGTTGGAAAAGAGTGTTTGTTATGATCAGCGTGTTCTCTTGGCAAAACTCTATTAGCCTTTGTCCTGCTTCATTTTGTACACCAAGGCCATGTTTGCCTGTTATCCCGGTGATTTCTTGACTTCCTACTTTAGCATTCCAATCCCCTATGATGAAGAGGACATCTTTTTTTGGTGTTAGTTCTAGAAGGTGTTGTAGGTCTTCATAGAACCGATCAACCTCAGCTTCTTCGGCATCAGTGGTTGGGGCATAGACTTGAATTACTGTGATGTTGAATGGTTTGCCTTGGATTCGTACTGAGATCATTCTGTCGTTTTTGGGATTGTACCCCAGTACTGCTTTTCCCACCCTTTTGTTGACTATGAGTGCTACTCCATTTCTTCTAAGGGATTCTTGCCCACAGTAGTAGATATGATGGTCACCTGAATTAAATTCGCCCATGCCTGTCCATTTTAGTTCGCTGATTCCCAAGATGTCAATGTTCAGTCTTGCAATCTCATGTTTGACCACCTCCAGCTTACCTTGATTCATTGATCTTACATTCCAGGTTCCTAAACAATATTGTTCCTTACAGCATCGGATTTTCTTTTCACCACCAGACACATCCACAGCTGAGTGTCCTTTCGGCTTTGGCCCAGCCGCTTCACTCTTTCTGGCGCTACTTGGAAATACCCTCTGCTCTTCCCCAGTAGTATATTGGACACCTTCCGACCTGAGGGGCTCATCTTCCGTCGTCATCTCTTTTAGCCTTGTGATACGTTCCATGGGGTTTTCTTGGCCAGAATACTGGAGTGGGTTGCCATTTCCTTCTCCAGTGGACCACATTTTGTCAGAACTCTCCGCCATGACCTGTCCATCTTGGGTGGCCCTGCACGGCATAGCTTATGGCTTCACTGAGTTACGCAAGCCCCTTCGCCACAACAAGGCAGTGATCCATGAAGGGGTCTGCAAGGGTGGGGGACCTATTAAAATGGTCCGCCCCCGGAGATTAATGGATTCCGATGGATTCCAGAGGGCTCTGGGGGATTTTCCTGCTGGTATGGCTGGTGCTCCTGTCCAAGCCCCGGTCACTCTGTGGAATGCAGAGATGATTCGGGCGGTTGACACGATCGCGCCCAAGCGCCCTCTCCCTCTGAGCAGAGCCCAGCCAGCTCCTTGGTATATACCTGAGCTGAGGGCAATGAAGCAAGAGGGGAGACGGCTAGAACGCAGGTGGAGGAAAACTCGTGCTGAGTCTGACCGAACACAGGTAAGAGCCCACTATCAGGCCTACTCTGTGGCGGTGAGGGTGGCAAAGGGACAGTTCTTTTCCACCAGCATTGCATCTTCTCAGAGTCGTCCAGCGGAGATTTCCCTAGTGGTTCACGGCCTGTTACATTCTGGGCCAGGGAGAGAGATGGTGGAACCCTCAGTGGCACGCTGTGATAAGTTTGCAAGACACTTTGAAGATAAAGTTGCTCAGATTCGTCATGAATTGGACACCACGATTAGTGCAGTTCCATTGGTAGACGCGTTCAGAGCACCGTCTGGTCCAGTTTTATTGGATGAGTTTCAGTTACTGAGGCCTGAGGATGTGGACAAGGTGCTTGGCCAAGTCCGATTGACCACTTATGTGCTTGACCCTTGCCCTTCATGGCTTATTAAATCAAACAAGGAGGGGATGTCCGGCTGGGTCTAGGAGGTTGTAAATTCCTCCTTGAGAGAGGGAGTGGTGCCTGCCGCTTTAAAAGAGGTGGTAATTAGACCACTCCTGAAAAAGCCTAACCTGGACCCAGAGGATGTTAACAATTATAGGCCAGTGGCCAACATCCCCTTCCTGGGCAAGGTGCTTGAGCGGGTGGTTGTAGGACAGCTCCAGGCACTGTTGAATGAAACGGATTATCTAGATCCATTTCAGTCTGGCTTCAGGCCTGGTTTTGGAACGGAAACTGCCGTGGTCGCTGTGTGGGATGACCTCTGCCGGGAGAGGGACAGGGGGAGTGCGACCCTATTGATTCTTCTGGACCTCTCAGCGGCTTTCGATACCATCGACCATGGTATCCTTCTGGATAGGTTGTCTGGGTTGGGAGTTGGAGGCACTGCACTAGGGATGGACGAAAGGGACTTACCTGGTCCCACAGCTTGCTTCGCGGTGGGGGGGAGGCGCTTCGGTTCTCCCCCCGAAGTTCAGGTGAAGGGGGGGAGGCACCCCGCCTCGCCCGGCCGAAATTCAGGCTGGGGGGGAGGCGCCCCATCCCTCGCCGCTGAAATTCAGGCCGGGGAGGAGTGCCCCGTCTACCCGGCCGTGAAAAAAAAAAGTAAAGTAAAAAACACACACACACCCGTGATAGGCTACGTAACGATTTACGTAGCCTATCACGGCTAGATTTCCAAAGTCAGCCGTGATAGGCTACATAAATCGTCACGTAGCCTATCACGGGTGACTTTGAAAAAAAAAAAAGCACGTACGCAAATGGCGGGGCCCATGGGGCGCTGCCATTTGCGTTCCTTAGTTTGGCACGTCTAGTCTACGTAAAGATTTACGTAGACTACGGCGAAAATAAGGGAACGCTATTTGCATTGCCCTTATTTTCGCCATAGTCTACGTAAATCTTTACGTAGACTAGACGTGCCAAATTAAGGAACGCAAATGGCGGCGCCCCATGGGCGCCGCCATTTGCATACGCGTTTTTTTTTTCAAAGTCACCCGTGATAGGCTACGTGACGATTGACGTAGCCTATCATGGCTGACTTTGCAAATCTAGCCGTGATAGGCTACGTGAATCGTCACGTAGCCTATCAGGGGGCGTTTTTTTTTGTTTTTTTTTAAACTTTCGCGTTCGCGGCCGGGCGAGGCGGGAAGCCTCCTCACCGGCCTGAATTTCGGTCGGGCCGAGGCGGGAAGCCTCCCCCCCGGCCTGAACTTCACGGGGGGAGCAGCGAAGCGCCTCCCCCCCACCGCGAACGTCCATCGAGGACAGGTAAGGGACTTTCGTCCACCCCTACAATCCAGCTTTCCTTAGTCTCGTTTCCCCTAAATCCACAGCAGAGGCATCCATCTGTGGGGTTTATGTTTTGTGTTTTGCTTTTTATTCTGAAGCTTGAACCAGGCTGATGATCCTGAGTAAATGGAGGAGTTTGGTCTACAGCACTTGGTGTCATGATTTCCCTGGGGATTCCTTACAATAACGATTTCAGTAAATACAGGCCAGAATCAAGATCTGTCTTGTAATCGGATTGTGTTTGCCTAAAGGCTGGACCTAGGATCCCTTGGCTCTGCTGTGTAATAGGATTTTTCTCTGTCTAACAAATGCTGCAAAAAGTGTTGCAGGCTCAGCAGAGTGGGATAAAAATGCAATAGATAAATAAATGTGGCCGGGGAGTCTGCTCCATAGCACGAGGGTCAGTGTCATAGGAGGGTAATTTCATTTGCTAACATTTCTCTCCCTCCCTACAGGTTGCTCAGGATGGCTTATATGGGGTTGTCACCTTTTATTGCCACAAAAATTCTAGGACAGCTTTCCCCAACCGGGCACCCTCCAGATGTGTTGGATTACAACACCCAGCACCCCCAGCCAGCATGACCAATGGCTGGGAATGATGGGAGTTGTAGTCCAACACATCTGGAGGGTGCCAGGTTGGGGAAAGCTGCCTTACGAAGTAAGCTAGTCTGAGAGAAAGTGACTGGCCCAAGTGTGTTTCATGGATAAAGCAGGAGCCGGATGCTCTGGAGTCACATGAGTGCCACCCAACGCAGCAGCTCCGAATGTCCTCCTCCACCCTCCCCTGTAACATCTAGTGATCCAAAATGCATAACCATGACCACACTCCGATTTCCCCATTGCTGCTCCGCTTCATTGGTTGCTTCTTGGAGGGAGACCTGGGGAGCAGGAATGTCACCTCTTGGATTCAGGATCCATACACATTACTTGAGGGGGAGGAAAGAATGAGATTCAGGGTGGGTGCTTTCAGCTTCAGCCACACAATTCCCATACGGTTTAATTCTAGCCACTGTGGGGATGTGAATCCAGGTCTCCCCAGGCACAGCCCAACATTTCTGCCTATTGCACTGCAACTGGCTCAAATCCAGTTCTCTTTAGGGATGGACAAATCTGTCAATTTTTGGTTTTTCTCAGTTTCTCAGTCTTTCCAGTCTTAAGTTTGGTTCATCTCAAACTTTGAGGATTTCTCCAGTCTTAAGTCTGGGTGATCTCAAACTGAGTTCTTTTTTTAAAATTCACATGAAAATTCATAAGCAATTTTTGCATATTTCTCATAATACATGCATTTTGTATGCATTTTTGCCCAACTTACACATTTTTTTGCAAGCCATTTCCTAGCATAATGCATTTTCCCACTGTTGTTTCCCTTAATATACACATTTTGGTCTGCATTCTTAGCTGGAGAACTGTATTGCAAAATTCAAAGAGGTGTGAATTTTGAAGGATAAGTTAATTTTGGTTTGATCGAAAGTGCAAGCTCAGGTAAGTCTGCATCAGAATTCTAACTGAATGAGTGTATTTCCCATCCTTAGTTCTTCCTGAGGTATCTGTATGTGGTAGAGACAGGCAGCCTGTGGGCCTGAAAGTGCTGGTGGACTCCAACTTCCATCAGCTCCAGCCAGCAAGACCATGATCAGGGACATAGGAGCTGGTGTCCAACAACAAGTTGCCCATCCCTAGTAGAAAGGAACATCCCGTTGTGTGAGACCCCCCCACCCCCGCTGAAACATGAAGTGGTACAGCCCAGGTGCAGGTGTAGCATCTCAGGTCTCAGTGTGGGCCAGGAGCTGGATGACTGAACGGAGACCTGGGTTCAGAACAGTAGAAGAGCCCCGCTAGATCAGGACACAGGCCCATCTAATTTAGCATTTTGTCTCCATCGGTGGCCAGCCCAGTGCCTCTGGAGGCTGTGCATGAAAGCGAGGTCCTTCTTTTTGCTTGTCTCCAGCTTTCTGACTTACTCAGATGTACGTTTCTTCCTTGTGATACATTCCATGGGGTTTTCTTGGCAAGAATACTGGAGTGGGTTGCCATTTCCTTCTCCAGTGGACCACATTTTGTCCGAACTCTCTGCCATGACCTGTCCGTCTTGGGTGGCCCTGCACGGCATAGCTTATGGCTTCACTGGCAAGAATGCCTTAGAAGAAATGGAGTAGCACTCATAGTCAACAAAAGGGTGGGAAAAGCAGTACTGGAGTACAATCTCAAAAACGATAGAATGATCTCAGTATGAATCCAAGGCAAACCATTCAACATCACAGTAATTCAAGTCTATGCCCCAACCACTGATGCTGAAGAAGCTGAGGTTGATCGGTTCTATGAAGGCCTACAACACCTTCTAGAACTAACACCAAAAAAAGATGTCCTCTTCATCATAGGGGATTGGAATGCTAAAGTAGGAAGTCAAGAAATCTCCGGGATAACAGGCAGGCATGGCCTTGGTGTACAAAATGAAGCAGGACAAAAGCTAATAGAGTTTTGCCAAGAGAACACGCTGATCATAGCAAACACTCTTTTCCAACAGCACAAGAGACGACTCTACACATGGACATCACCAGATGGTCAATATCGAAATCAGATTGATTATGTCCTTTGCAGCCAAAGATGGAGAAGCTCCATACAGTCAGTCAAAACAAGACCTGGAGCTGACTGTGGCTCAGATCATGAGCTGCTTCTTGCGAAATTTCGGCTTAAATTGAAGAACGTAGGGAAAACCACTAAACCATTCAGGTATGACCTAAATCATATCCCTTATGAATATACAGTGGAGGTGAGGAATAGATTTCAGGGATTAGACCTGATAGACAGAGTGCCTGAGGAACTATGGACGGAGGTCCGTAACATTGTTCAGGAGGCAGCAACTCAATCCATCCCAAAGAAAAAGAAATGCAAGAAAGCCAAGTGGCTGTCTGAGGAGGCTTTACAAGTAGCTGAGGAAAGAAGGGAAGCGAAAAGCAAGGGAGAAAGGGGAAGATATATCCAACTGAATGCAGAGTTCCAGAGAATAGCAAGGAGGGACAAGAAGGCCTTCTTAAATGAACAACGCAAAGAAATCGAGGAAAACAACAGAATGGGAAAGACTAGAGATCTCTTCAAGAAAATTGGTGATCTCAAGGGAACGTTTTGTGCAAAGACGGGCATGATTAAGGACAAAGAAGGCAGGGACCTAACAGAAGCAGATGAGATTAAGAAGAGGTGGAAAGAATACACAGAAGAACTATACAGGAAAGATCTGAATGTCCCTGATAGCCATGATAGTGCAGTCACTGAACTTGAGCCGGACATCCTTGAGAGTGAAGTCAAGTGGGCCTTAGGAAGCATTACTAACAACAAAGCTAGCGGAGATGACAGTCTTCCAGCTGAGCTATTTAAAATCCTAAAAGATGATGCTGTTAAAGTGCTGCATTCAATATGCCAACAAATTTGGAACACTCAACAGTGGCCGCAAGACTGGAAAAGGTCAGTTTACATTCCAATTCCAAAGAAGGGAAATGCCAAAGAGTGTTCAAACTACCGCACAATTGCGCACATTTCACATGCCAGCAAGGTTATGCTCAAAATCCTACAAGCTAGGCTTCAGCAGTATGCGAACTGAGAACTACTGGAAGTACAGGCTGGGTTTCGAAGAGGCAGAGGAACTAGAGATCAAATCGCCAACATTTGCTGCATCATGGAGAAAGCAAGAGAATTCTAGAAAAATGTCTATTTCTGCTTCATTGACTGCACGAAAGCCTTTGATTGTATGGATCACAACAAACTATGGCAAATTCTGAAAGAGATGGGAGTACCAGACCACCTTACCTGTCTCCTGAGAAACCTGTACGAGGGTCAAGAAGCAACAGTAAGTACCAGACATGGAACAACCGAGTGGTTCGAAATTGGGAAAGGAGTACGACAAGGCTGCATATTGTCGCCCTGCTTATTTAACTTCTATGCAGAGTACATCATGAGAAATGCTGGGTTGGATGAATCACAGGTTGGAATTAAGATTGCTGGGAGAATTATCAACAACCTCTGATATGCAGACAATACCACCCTAATGGCAGAAAGCGAAGAGGACCTCAAGAGCCTCTTGTTGAGGGTGAAAGAGGAGAGTGCAAAAGCTGGTTTGAAACTCAACATTAAGAAAACTAAGATCATGGCATCTGGCCCCATCACTTCCTGGCATATGGAAGGGGAAGAAATGGAAGCAGTGACAGATTTTACTTTCTTGGGCTCCAAGATCACCGCAGACGGTGACTGTAGCCATGAAATTAAAAGACGCTTGCTCCTTGGGAGGAAGGCTATGGCAAACCTAGACAGTGTAGTAAGAAGCAGAGACATCACCTTGCCGACAAAGGTCCATCTAATCAAAGCTATGGTTTTCCCAGTAGTAATGTATGGCTGTGAGAGCTGGACTATAAGGAAGGCTGAGTGCTGAAGAATTGATGCTTTTGAACTGTGGTGCTGGAGAAGACTCTTACGAGTCCCCTGGACTGCAAGGAGGTCAAATCAGTCCATCCTAAAGGAAATCTACCCTGAGTGCTCATTGGAAGGACAGATACTGAAGCTGAAGCTCCAATATTTTGGCCACCTAATGCGAAGAGAAAACTCTCTGGAAAAGACGCTGATGCTGGGAAAGACTGAAGGCAAAAGCAGAAGGGGACGGCAGAGGATGAGATGGCTAGATAGCATCACCGATGCAATGAATATGAACTTGTGCATGCTCTGGGAGAGAGCGCAGGACAGGAAGGCCTGATGTGCTATGGTCCATGGGGTCATGAAGAGTCGGACACAACTGAATGACTGTACAACAACGTTTCTTCCAATCATGGAGATTCCATTTAGCAACCAGGGCTAATGCCTGCCTTGTATGGATTTTTCCATTCTTGAAGTGCAATCTAATGTGAGAACTGCTTGCTTGTCACTCAGGCACCCTCCTGAATCCAAATCCTTCTTCTATTATTTTTAAATGACAAGCCAGTGGGGTGGGGAGGGGCTTGTCATTCCCATATCCGAAAGAGAAATAACAGCACTGTACTTCTCACTCGCTGTCTGCAGTATATGGAATGTGCACATAAGCAATTGAATTATGTCTCTGTTTTACTCAAGCCACAGCTCAGTTGCTTGCTGTGGCTACCAAGAAGACCAAGGACTCAGCCTGTGGCTTTTCCTTATAGGTGGAGGTACAGGTACAAGGGAAGATCACTTGAGCTAAAAATACTTCTGGTCTGGTGCTTCAAGCTCACCAAGACTCATAGTGAAAAGGCGTGACTGGGAATGAAAGTCTGTAACCTTCTGAAATACGAGTCATTTGAACAGAGATCTGAAGTCCCCACATCGCTTCTGAGCAATGCCTAGTACGGCAGTGGTTGGGAGCTGGCAGCATTGTTCTGCAGCTTGCGAGTTGGCTTGTGGGGAGGCCATGGGAAAGGGTCCTCCAGATCTCAGCTTAGCCATGGCCCTTGGTCTGCCTTCCCCAACCTGCTCCCCTCCAGACGTGTTGGACCGCAACTCCCATGATCTCTCAGCCAGCTCAGCTTCAGCCTCTCATGGGTAATACTGGGCTCTGCCACGCAATGCATGTATTTATTTTAAACGCACGTCCTGCTTTGTGGTACTCAGTTCGAAGTGGCTGGCAGGATTCCTATTCAGAACCAGTCTGAAAGCACATGCTGAAGGCTGGCTGCTGAAGATGAGCAGGCGCGTGGCCTTGTAAGCTGAGAATGGAGGAAGCCGCCTTTTACGGACTCAGACCATTGGTCTATCCAGAGCCGTATTGTCTGCTCTGACTGGGCAGTGACTTCCCAGGGTTTCAGAAGGGGGCTTTTCCCAGCTGAACTGGGGGATGCCAGGGACTAAACCTGGACCTTTTGCCTGCAGGCCATGTGCTCCACTCCTGAGCATCAGCCCTGTCCCTAACTGCTGCCCATCCAGGTGCTTGGATGCAGTGGAGGCTGGTGGCTCCAATTTCAGTGGGGCTGTGATTCCATTCTGGGTTTTAGTCAGAACCAGCCAGAACTCTAAAGGAACTATCCAAGGTGCTGAACTCCATCCCCAAAATGTAAACAAACAAATGTAATAAACAATTTAATAAACAAACAAAAAATAAACATCAGAAGGCAGAGCCAAACCACAAAAGAAAACATTACCTAGAAGATGATGACAATGACAAAAGTAATCACAAAGTTGAGAGGCGCGAGGAACAATAATATAACCATGAGGCCTTCATTCCTACAAGGTGGAGGCGTATCAGGAAGGTCTGTCAAAACAGATCATTGGCCTTGGACCGGGAGTTTGGATTTCCAGTCTTCCGTCTGTCATGAAACTCACTGGATGGCCTTGATTAAGCCACCAGCTCTTAGGCCTACCCCACAGAGTCATTGTGAGCATAAAACAGTGATGGGGTGGACAGATGTTGGGCTTGCAGGATCTACCGTGTTTCCTAGAACTTTGTGGGATCTCTTTTGTCAGTTATTAGAATCCTGCCATCTGTTACCTGGAGCCAGGCGCAGAATTGTGGCTGGGGGATGTGGAGTGGACATGCACATAGAATTAAGGCATAGGTAGCCTCTGTGAATGATCCCAGGCCAGGAAAGCAATTTCAGAACAAAACCCGAGCTCACAGTGCATTCACTTGAAGAACCACTCCTGGTTTCCCTCCAGGCTTGCTTTGTTTCAGCAGCCTAATTTAGGGTGTAAGGAGCCTTTTTGTTGCAGCTGCCAGCAAGGTGATGCTCAAAATCCTGCAAGCTAGGCTTCAGCAGCATGTGAACCGAGAACTACCGGAAGTACAAGCTGGGTTCCGAAGAGGCAGAGGAACTAGAGATCAAATAGCCAACATTCGCAGGATCATGGAGAAAGCAAGAGAATTCCAGAAAGATGTCTATTTCTGCTTCATTGACTACACGAAAGCCTTTGATTGTGTGGATCACAACAAACTATGGCAAATTCTGAAAGAGATGGGAATACCAGACCACCTTACCTGTCTCCTGAGAAACCTGTACGAGGGTCAAGAAGCAACAGTAAGAACCGGACATGGAACAACCGAGTGGTTCAAAACTGGGAAAGGAGTACGACAAGGCTGTATATTGTCGCCCTGCTTATTTAATTTATATGTAGAGTACATCATGAGAAATACCAGGTTGGATGAATCACAGGTTGGAATTAAGATTGCCGGGAGAATTATCAACAACCTCAGATACACAGACGATACCACCCTAATGGCAGAAAGCGAAGAGGATCTAAAGAGCCTCTTGTTGAGGGTGAAAGTGGAGAGTGCAAAAGCTGGTTTGAAACTCAACATTAAAAAAATGAAGATCATGGCATCTGGCCCCATCACTTCCTGGCATATAGAAGGGGAAGAAATGGAAGCAGTGACAGATTTTATCTTCTTGGGCTCCAAGATCACTGCAGATGGTGACTGTAGCCATGAAATTAAAAGACGCTTGCTCCTTGGGAGGAAAGCTATGGCAAACCTAGACAGCATAGTAAGAAGCAGAGACATCACCTTGCCAACAAAGGTTCGTATAATCAAAGTTATGGTTTTCCCAGTAGTCATGTAGGGCTGTGAGAGCTGGACTATAAGAAAGGCTGAGCGCCGAAGAATGGATGCTTTCGAACTGTGGTGCTGGAGAAGACTCTTACGGGTCCCCTGGACTGCAAGGAGGTCCAATCAGTCCATCCTAAAGGAAATCAACCCCAACTGCTCATTGGAAGGACAGATCCTGAAGCTGAAGCTGAAATATTTTGGCCACCTAATGCGAAGAGAAAACTCTCTGGAAAAGACCTGATGCTGGGAAAGATTGAAGGCAAAAGGAGAAGGGGACGGCAGAGGATGAGATGGCTAGATAGCATCACCGATGCAATGAATATGGACTTGAGCACGCTCCGGAAGAGAGCGCAGGACAGGAAGGCCTGGCATACTATGGTCCATGGGGTCACGAAGAGTCGGACACGACTGAACGACTGAACAACAACAACAACTGTTAAAACAATTGAGGCTCAGAAACTCTTGCTGATCTGCTGCCAAGATCGACCTTCTGCCCATCCCTGAAATAGGGTAATCTTTCCTAACCCCATGTGTGCTGCCCTGAGCAACTTGCAGAAAGAGCAGAATGAAAAGGCTGAGGGTGGGTTGGGTGGAATTGGTGGAGACCTGTGTGTGTGTTGTGCCCTTCCCCTGCCAAGCAGCTGCAAACCAACCCCTGCTCTTCCTGCAGGTATCAGCTGCATCATGCAACTGATGAATGAACGAACGAATTAATGAATATAGCCAGGGAGCCCACCCTGTGGTATTAGGGTCCCTGTTGGAAAACCTCCGCTCCCACAAGCCACAGGCCTAACATTTTTCAGTGATGAAACAGTGTGTTGCATCTCAGTCCAAAGAGTCTTGGGGAGGGGTGGGGATGGCATTGTATGGGAAATCCTTACTATATCCAGGACCCAGGCTGTGTAGGGTTTTGTGATGAGCAAGAGGATTGTAATGCATTCTGAACACGTATAGGACTAGATTAAAGTATGCACCAGACTCAATGTGTTTGTGTTTACAAATATCCTATTTGAATTAGCTAAATCCTTTCCATTAGTAAGATGGTTTGCACGCTTCATGTAGCAGCTGATGTTTTAACTATGTTTCAATGCTGCATGATGAAGACACCCATATCACTCTAAACATGCATGCTTACGAATATACTCCTCCTGGCCAGCAGCTAGAAGACCTGGAGGACCATTTTGAACATGGAGCTGCCGGGGCCGGGGGGGAGGACCAATGCCCCAGCAACTGAAGAGGCTCACCCTCCCCTGTGGCAGGTTCTTTTGGCATAGATGCCACTCCCCCAGATGCGGACCAACCGCCGCCTGTTGTGGTGCCTCTTGTTGGCCTCTTGAGCTTTGTTGCCTTTCAGTGCACAGCTCTACCCTATTTATTTATTTATTTATTTATTTCATCTCTATACCGCCCAATAGCCGAAGCTCTCTGGGCGGTTCACAAAAATTAAATCCAAGCAACACACAATAAAACAATTTAAAATATACAGAACATTAAAACCACAATATAACAATACAACCACAATAAAACCTAGCAGCAGTGCAGGAGTTTAAAATACAGATTTAAAACAGCAAAGATAAAAATTAAGAAAGCTAAAATGCTAAAATGCCTGGGAAAATAAAAAGGTCTTCACCTGGCGCCGAAAGGAATACAATGTAGGCGCCAGGTGAACCTCACTAGGGAGCTCATTCCATAGCCGGGGTGCCACAGCAGAAAAAGCCCTCCTCCTAGTAGCCACAGCAGAAAAAGCCCTCCTCCTAGTAGCCACCTGCCTTTTTGCATGCTGTCGCCATGGTAACACCACTCAGTGTTGATGCTGCAGCATCAGACAGTGGAAGGAGCAAACTGGCAGAAGTGATGGGGAAGAGAGTAGTGAAGGCCTTTGGGAAAATGATCTGAAAAAGCTGCACACCAATGGAGGCAGTGTCCCAGTCAGGCTGAGAGTCCGTTGTGTTCCAGGCAAAGTCTGGGTGAAACCAGCCCATGGAAGAGAAGGCAGTCAGTGGCCAGGAGCATGCCCAACAGAAAGGAGCAGAAGGCAAAGGACAGAGTGCCAGTCAGACCAGGGCCGAGTTCTCACTCAGGTGGAAAACCTGTGTCTTGGCTGTTCCACTTCAGTCTGTAGGTGGGGGATTATAAAATTAAATGGTCCTTCATCAATCAATCAGTCAATCAACAAATAAACCCATGCATATAGAAAACTAGCATGTCACGGCAAAGGGTGCCTGCCTAGCCTTCTCCTTACGTGCTAGTTTTCAATATGTAGGGAATTCTTTTGTGGCTGGGACTGAGGAACATTCAGTAATGTGAGACTCCTACCTGCTGCCTGACCAGACTCAGGTTTATCCCTGCAATGAGAATGAAGCTTTGGGTACAAAAGGACCTGGAGAGTTCTTAGAGACAGCAGCAGGTTCATCTGGCCAAGTCCAAAGCCCAACCAAGCCCTTCTATCCCCAAGCAGGGGATAACAGAGTTGTGCAATATGCACATTGCAATTAGGAGTGAGCATGCTTCACTAATGGCTGTTGCCTTTTCCTTCCAACAGAACACAGAGTTCTTCTGGTTATCTCAGGTTATTTCCATTGCTGAGTCCTTCACCGAAAGCCCCGGCACTCCTTCTGGAGGCCTTTTGTCAACACCAATTACTGCTAGAGAGATCTGATGGGCTCTTCATTATTAGGTTTTTATTGTTGCTACCTAGCATTGATTAGTAATTTGTAGCTGCCGGCTCCTTCCCTGCGCCTTTGAGCTGAGCTGAATGTGCCAAGGCCACCTTTCAGCCAAGGACAGTGGATCCATCACTTGCCATCCTTCCCTGATGGATGCTTTTTCCGTCTGCAGAGGGGTGGGGTGGGGAAATCTTTACACAGAAAACTTCACTTTGCCCAGAGGATAGACGATCCAAGGAGCTTCCCACAAGGCGATAGTCCAGGTTCATATTTAGAATACAGAGATGTACTCTTAGCATGCCTTATGTTAGGAATAGGCATGGTGTTGCGAGGGTCAAACTTAGCCCCTCAGCACCTCAACAGCTCCTAGCAGAGTGCCAAATCCGGAGAACCCACTCCCTTTTATGATGGACCTCAACTGCTTTCTCCTGAGCCGAGACACATCTTTAGATCCTCCCCACCCCCACATGCAAGCAACAAAAACAAAGCAGAAACAGAAACAACCCCCCCAAGCAGAGTTCTCCCTTGATTATGTGATAATGGGAGGAAGCAGCCAAGATGCATAAATAAATAAAATAAATAATAAACGAAGGGAGAATGGCCCTTCCAAATCCTCTATTGCTGCCCATCATGCAGAAAACCGAAGAGACAGGGGGTTAAAGTGTCCTTTGTCTGTGTCTCAGCTTGAGTGAGCAGAGCCATTATTTCTGCTGGACCATGGCCATAAACCTTTGTTCTGTGCAAAATATGGCCCCTGTTAAAAATGAGTTGCTGATCAGAGCCTTGTATAAATGAGGAAGTATGGATCACTTTCAAGCCCGTTCCACCCACGTGAGCATATAACAAAGATACCAATCCAATGGAGTCAAATTTGAGGTGGTGGGTGACCTAGGTTGTTACAACGCTTTTTCCTTTCTTGTTTATATTATTTATCTCACGCAGTTATGTTGCAAGTATGATGTGTCACTGAAGGCGCAGAAGGAAGAATGTGATCTTTAATTTGCCTTTGTGAGTTTATTGCAAATGTACATATAAAACAAAAATGCATCAAATCATGACTATTGCAGAAAATTATATAGTGCTAAATGGGTTTAATGCTGTGCTACCAGTGTGATTATAGAACATTATCCAATATTCATCATGGCAGTAGAGGGCCAAACTAGATGAGACATGGGAGAGCCATGTCTGGATCACCTAACATTTCATCCCCGCCCCAAGGTAGGGATGGGTTTAAAAACCTTTTTGCCCCACACCATTTTCTTGATCCAAATTGTCTCTACGAAGCTGATATTTGGCCCAGCATGGTTAAACTCCGCCTCCACTGATGTCAGAGGAAGTGACTTGGCAGATGTTCAGTAAAAAGAGAGGGGCGGGGCTGAAAGAGAAAAAGGGGAAGTGGTGGCCGAAGAACAAGGCAGCGGAGGGCAGGAGGGGGAACCAGGACTGCCAGTCCATACCTCAAGCAGCATGAATCACAACTGCCTTGGTCAAGAAGCCATTCTGAGTGCTCTGGTAGCCGTTGTTTTGAGAACAGTTGCCACATGGCTTCTTGATAAAGGCACCAATTGCTAAGGACTGGTTGATGGGGTGGGAATGGGGTAGTCGCGCTTCTCTCTCATTTTTTCCACCCCGAAAGAGCACGAGGCAAACAATGGTAATGCCTCGCTGACTGTTTAGAAAGCTGCTGTTCAGGAAGGATATATGGATGGTCAAAGGCCAAAAACGTGACAGGAGGGTAGAAAAGGGGCCATGTGTATTGCACATAGAACCACTAAACTATAGGGTTAAATTAAATAAGAAAATAAGAGGAGAAAATGTGGTTCTTATAGGTAACGTCCTGCTAGCTTAAGTTTAGTTACTGGTAGGGATATCAGAGAAATCCGTCGTGGATCCCAGTGAGGCTGGATTCAAAGGAATCCAGCCTCCGGAGTCTGCGGCGGAACAAAGCACTTACCTCCCCTCCCCCTGAATCCGTTGTGAAGCCGGCTCTTCTCCACAGCCAGCTCTGTATAGCCAGCAATACGGCCACCATTGCTGTGCTGTATCGCTGCGAAGGAAGGCATCCAGACACAAATGGCATCCACTATGCCATTTGCAGCCGTAAAAGCTCTTAGATTAACCCAAATGCTGCCGTAAATGGCTGCATTTAGCTTAAACTAAGGGCTTTACGGCTGCAAATGGCGTCCACTATGCCATTTGGGTCCGTGGTTTTTCCCGCAGTAGGCTAGCCAAATGGATGGTGCCAAATGTATCAATTTCAGAGAGATCCAGGAGGAAGGAGGGGCAAGGGGAGAGGAGGGGGAGGCAGCAAATGTGTCACTTCGAGGGAGATCCTGGAGGGGCAGAAAAGGAGGAGGGAGGGGGAATAGGAGAGGATGCGTGGCGGCAGCGAGAGTGAGCTTTGGCAAATGGCAGTTCTAGTTGCCAAATTAGGGCTGAATATAACCCAGCAGTCTCCAGTCAGTGACAGTGGTGGAGGATTAGGTGGGGAGGAATGAATACCGGAGTTAACTTACTGGAGAGATCAGCCTCTGTGTGCTCATGTTAGTGCAGAGGAGAGGACTCCGAACATTATTTGGCTAGAGGTGTGTGTGTGTTTGTCTGCTGCCTTCCCAATCTCTTTCTTTCTGTTGTAGACTCTTCCTTTTTAAAACCAAAGTTTTAGTACTTTGTTAGTTTTTTCTCCCTGGGTTTTAGTCTCTCCCCACCCCACCCCACCCCACCCCACCCTTCTGTAATAAGTTTACCATTCATTCTTCTTGTTGGTTCATTTAAAAATCCAGAAAATTTCACTTTCATTGCTTATCTTCCCCCACACACACCTTTTCAATTCTCTCTCAACCATTAGTTTGCCTTTACTTTGATTCTGTGTGTGTTTGTGGGCTCCCCTCCACTCCCCTTCTCAATTCCTGTATTCTTTCCCTTCCCATTTTTGATCTCTTTCCCCTAAAAAAATTAAAAATGATAAACTCCTTTCTCTTCTGTTAGGATTGTAGTTAGTCCCCCCCCCCCGCCCAGTTTGGTCTTTGCTTTTCTTTTGCTTGTGTGCGTGTGTGGGCGCATGCGCTTGTGCTGTGTGGACAAGCAAGCAGTATGTGTCAAAGGACCACACACAGTGCACATTTCCAAAAACCAGTGGGCAAGTCACTACACACACACATTAACAGATATTAATTAAATTCTATAATGCTGCACCGTGTGGCAAAGCAAGCAAGCCCAATATGAGGCATCTTCGGGATATGTTGGCAGGGGCAGAGGTGGGAGAGGTGCCACTGGGAGTAGCAGCATGGATAGGCAAGCTGGCTCTCCCCCAGTCCGAATAGTGCATCCTGGTGTAGTAGGGCAGCAGAGTGTGGTGGCAAGTTCCAGTGCCTGTAGGCCACTGTTTGAGGAGCACTGTTGCCAAAGGAGCACCAGCTCCTTCTGTAGGGGAAGAGAAGAGCCCACTGATGGACCTTGCGTCAGAGGTGTCTGATGTCGTCAGCGTGGTGGAGGGTGAAGAGGAGGAGATCCTCCACAGTGTGGGAGACGACGAGCAGCAGGCAGAGGCTCCAGCACCCGACCCCCCTTCCATTGTTCGCCCTGCTCATGTGGTGACCCCCGAGACTCAAGGCAGGCAGCCTCTGTCTCCACAGAAACGTCAGGGCAGCATCGTGTGGGACCACTTCGAGGTGGGAGTGGATCCCAGCACTGTTGTCCGCTACCACTGCAAGGCGTCTCTGAGCAGGGGGAAACAGTCAGGGCACTACACCACCAGCAGCCTCCTCCTGCACTTAGCGAGGCAGCACCAATCGGTCTTGCTCGCGGAAGAGGCCCCCATGTCCCAGCAGGCAGGCAGCAGGGGCAAGCGGAAGGCTGGTAGTGCCAGAGCTCCTGCAAGCTCTCTGTCTCTCCCCCACAAGAAGCTTAGGCAGGCCACCATGGAGGAGGTGCAGTGGGGGAAGTATGGGTCCACAAGGCGGAGGTTTCCAGCGTCCAGCTAGATCACCAACTGCATATATAAACATAAACTGGATAGTGATGTGCACTTTGCTGCACTCCCAGTTCCTGCAGTTCACTCGCATCATTTCTTTAATTAAAAACTGTCTGAAATTTGGCGAGTGTGGTGTGGCTAATTAAAAAAAAAAATACAAATATACAATATTCATTTTGTGTGTACTAAAAAAAGCACATTGCTACAAAAACAAACTACTCTGCCAGCCTGCCTGCCAGGTAATGTGTCTATTCAGCCAAAGAGAGCCTGAGCCTGTGATTCTTCTGAATAGAAAGTACTATGGGAAAGGGGTTGTTTGCACTTCAAAGATGCCCACAGCAGAGATGAGGGATCATTACCTCCTCCACTTCAACACACCTAACTTCTCTGATTATCATCCCTCCTGAGTTTGGTTTGAGTTTCTGAGAACAGCACATTTCACCTGTGCCTAGCACAAAAACTATTTGGCCAAACTGTATGAAATTTGGTAAGTGGGATTCCCTCTAGGGGGGCTGAGAGTTTCCCAAATGTCATGCACTTCTGTGCAAGCAGTGAAAAGTTATAGGTCTTTGCTTGGAGAGTTTTCATTGAAAAAACAAATCAAATTTTACCTGCATCTAGCACAAAAACTACTGGGCCAACTTGCCTGAAATTTGGCAGGTGGACACCCCTCCATGGGGGCTGTGAGTTTTCCAAATTTCATATATGTGTCATGAAAATGGAAAAAGTTATGCAAGTCAGTGGGAAAATTACAAAAATGAGTGATTTGGGTGTCCGAATTTTACTTTGGATTTGGATCCGAGTCAAACTGATGGGGTCTGAATCAATCTGAAGTGAAGCAGGACCACTTTGGAAGGTCTGAATCAGCATCTGAAGTGAAACGGGGAGTCCGTGCACAGCCCTACTTATTACCCTGGACTTCTGGTTGTTGATTTAGGGCTGGGTCTGGTGATTAGTGCTGGGTAATAATCCATTGTCTCAAGAAAGGGTATAGCATTTCTAGCTCTTTAGGGTAGTCATTCATCCCCCCACCCTTGTTGTTCCCTGTTTACATGCTCACTTGCTGCACCCTACACTTCAGTCACACATGACACTGGGGCTCCACACCTATAGTTGCATGCATTTGGGCCCAATTAGCACAAAATTCCCCTCTTTTTGAGGGGGAAGAATTGCATATGAGCTAGGCCCATGTGTTCAAGACACTCTGTGTAAGTCTGCTATGTCACGTATTACTGTGTGTCATGTGCCTGCTCCTCCACGGCGCAAACAGGGATCAATAGCCAGGTGAGTATGAGCCATCTGTAGAAACAATGAGACGGAAATATCAAAAGAAATGATGCATTAATTACGTTGAGTGGAGAACAGTAAAGTCCCTAAGGGTGCGGTGGGGGGAAAATCAATTACTATAAGAAACATTTTGCTCCAAGAATAAAAATCCCTGGGGAGGATGATTACAACTTTCTTACTAACAAGAAACACACTTTGAATAGGTGAAAAAACCCCTCTAATGAACTCCTGAATTGTCAGCATAATGATAATGACACCCTATGAAGACAACCAGGCATTTGAAAGCATACAGCCCGTAATGGAGGAACTGACCTTTGATGAAATCGTTAGAAGTGTGTGGAACTGATGAAAAAGGAACAAAGTTCCAGGGATGGATCATATCTTGGTGAAGCTGACAAAAAAATGGTAGAGAGCTGCATATGAAAAAAATAGATAATGTGAAATAGGGGAAACGTGAAAAGAAAACCAAATCCCAGACACATGGGCTGTATTTAATATATATCAAAGTTAGGATCAAACCAGAGGTGCACCTGTTTGCTGAAACATGCTCACCCATTTGGCTATAAAGTGTGTGTGTGAGTGGTCTACTTTTATCACTAAATGGAGCTTGTGTTTGTGCGTGTGCACACGCATGTGTGGTTTCAACAGATGGTTCCTAGCACTACCAACTGAAAGATATTATGTGACTATTCCGCCTTTTCCTCCTTGTGGAAATAAAAAAGATGGAAGTGGTGCAAGATACTGGATGGTTACAAGTGGAAGACAATGAAGTCTGGGGACACCCCCATCCCATAAAATTATGATTGAACAATAAATCATCTGGAAGCACCAGAAAATGTTCCCAGAAAATGGGAACAAAACCCTGCCCCGCCCCTCCTTACTGACCTGTGCTCAGATCTCTTTGAAGATCCTTCCCTGCCCTGCCAAGCTGGTTCACTTCCATTATCAGATCCAGGCTTGGGGAAACACTAAAGCAGCAGGGTGCAGAAAAGTAATTCCTAGGCAAGAATTGGGATGCAAGGGATTCGATTTTAGGAGAGGATTTTAGAAAAGGACTGGTTTGAATTAGAGTAAGAAAGTCACCCAGGCAAAACACAGCCGCCACCAGCTCTACAGCTCTTCCAACATTGCTGCGTCTAGAAAAGCCAACTTGCAAAAAGCATTGAAAACCCTCTGATACGTTACTCCAAAACAACACTGCACTACAATTATGCCTTATGCAGGTGCTATGGCCAGTTATTTATACTGGACAAAAACTGCTCGTCTTGGTAGAAGGAGAGAGAATTGCTGGTGGCTCCACAATCTATCATGAAGGCTAATCATTGCATGGGAAATGCAGGTGAGATGAGCATTCATAGGATGTGGGTGTAGGAGGCAGCAGTGCAGAGAAGGCTTTGATTACACATTGAGGGCTCAGGGTGCAATCTTATAGGGATAGTCAGCTGCCTCCAAACTTGGAGGTGGCCACCTATCCAATGCAGGGCGGGAGGAGCACGGAGGGGATCTTCTCCTCTGCACTCCGGCCACCCTGCAGTTGTGGCTAGACAGCCAATTTGGAGCATGAGTGGCGGCGGGGGGGAGGCTGCACAGCACATAGGAAACATTGTAATGATGCTTCCACAGTCTCCTCCCCTTGCCTGGGAACGCCCCTTTTCACCAGGTCCTCACTGTGGTTACAAGTGCAGAGACAGGGAAGAACCGTGCTGCCTACAAAGTGGCAGCAGACGGGGTGGGGAGCAGGATTCCCAGAAACCCAAAAATCCTATGGCCATCTAGACACTGTCGCGTGGCCAGAGGATTGCTCTCTAAGCCAGTTTTTCTTCTTCTGGATTTAAGGAGACTCACACCGTATTGAAATTAGGGTTGAGCTGAATGTTTTCCAGTGAACATCTCCAGCATGAAAAGGGCTGGGGTGTGTGTGTGAAATGCTTTTTAAAAGACCCCCCCAAAGGGTAACCCTAACCCTTTGTTTGCCAGGCTGTTGCTATTTGCAGCCCCAATCAGTTGCATCCCCATGTTTTGCACAATGATAATTGTTCTTCTCCTTCTCCTTCCATGATTTTGTCATGCAGGCAGATTTGGCTATGTAACATCAATGACAGCACACACAACTAATTTAGAATAAGGGGAGTGCTTTCTAAATAGCTTCTGGTTCCCCTTCTCCCCCCCTCATTCATTCCTAATTTAAATGTGATGTTTGTCTTGTCACACACACACACACTTATCCATGGAATGTTCCACCGGGGAGACCTTCCTTAAACTGGGTTGCCACATCTACATATGCAGAGTTAGCATGTGAAAGCCAAATGAGCCTTTTTTCATGGCCCAGGACTGAGAACCCTCAGAGACTGAAGTCTCCACCATCATCTGCTCTAAGGAGGAGTCAGAACTGGTCCCCCTCAAGTAGAACCCTCCATTTTGAATCTTGCACCCCATCTACTAAATCCTGGGGAAGTACTGCTACCCTCTGTCTCTGAGGCATGGACCGCAATCAGCAGAAAGGCCCTGGGAAGCACTTACCCCCCATATCCTCACCCTACCCCTGAAGAAATCAGTAACCACAGAAGACGGTGTCACGGTGCTAAGCCAGCTGCAGCACTTGAGGGGAATGACTCTCCCAGCTGGGTTATAAACACTTGCCAGGTGCTATAGGCCAGCGCTGGGTATTTGGCACTCATTTCAGCTGTAAGGTTGCTAGCCTTGGTCCTGAATCCAAATGGAGCATCTCTGAGCAAGTACTTGCAGTTCTGTCCAGAGTGCTGAACCTGCTTTGTTGCATATCGGCACCAGTCTTACCTTGTGCTCTCTTGCCTGAGCCATTGCCTCACTGAGATGTATTATTTATTTATTTATTTAACAGGCTTATATACAGATGGGGCAGGGTGATGTTATGATCAACACCATTTTTTAAGAAGTGCCCACTTGGATTTTGAAGCAGCAGCAGCAGCAGCGGTGGCAATGCCCCTCGATCCAGACTGAGGTCTTGCACCAGTTTCCTGTTGAAAATTCCCCCTGCTGTTTGTCCCCCCAAGGGTGGCCTTTGCAGTAAGCAGCACCTTTGGGGGTAGATAGCAAGGGGAGCTATTTGGAAAGAAAGCTGTGCGTGGCTCCACTCTGGATTGGGAGCATGTCCTGGATTAGAGCGCCACAGCTGCATATACTCCATTGACTTTAATTAGGGATGTACGAATCCCTTATCTTGCTCCACTGATAGGCATCTGCAGTGGGGGTGAGGCGATCCGTCCCGTCCCCCCCCCGGAATCCTGCCTGGCTGGCTCCGCTCCGTGGCAAGGCCTTTTGCCATGATAGGCTATGTAGATACTTACGTAGCCTATCACAGCTTGGCAGGGATGCAAATGGCGGCCAGTGTAGTGGCCGCCATTTGCGGCCACAGCTCAGCAGCAGCTGGAAGACCACCTGGAGCCGCTGCCAGAGCCAGGTAGGCTCTGTCCCAGGGGGATTCTGCGGGGTGGTGGTGGTAGGGGGATTGCCCCATTCCACCATGGACTCTGGGTGGCCAGATTCTAAAGAATCCAGCCTCACTGGAGTCCGTGGTGGAATTCTCCAACATCCCTAACTTTAATAGAGTCAAACATCCCCTGCTAAAATAATGGGGGGGGAAAGAAAAGTGAGGGGGAGCAAGAAGAGTGAGGGGGCAAGAAAAGACAAGTGAGAATCCAGAGAAGGTGGTGCTCCCATGGCAACTTGTGGAGGTGCTCAGGACTCTTTTTCAAAATGTCCAGTGTGCCTGTGGGCTCAAAAAGTTTGTCTACTCCTGTTGTACACATTCAGTGTCATGTGTAAATCAGGTTCCAAATGTGATCCACAGGTGCAGATTTTCCTGGATGGTACTAGATAACACTTCAGCAAAGGAGATCGTTACCTTGTCGTGGTGCTGGAGCTTGAACACCTCAGTGACATCAGGAGCTAAACTGTGAAGGGACACCCAAGATGGGAAGGTCATGGCAGAGAGGTCAGACTGAATATGATCCCTGGGGAAGGAAACTGCAACCCACCCCAGTATTCTTGCCATGAAAACTAAATGGATCAGTACAACCAGAGATATGTCGGTATACCATCGGAAGATGGGACTCCCAGGTCAGAAGATGGTCAAAAAGCTACTGGGGAGGAACAGAGGTTAAGTTCAACTAGCCCCAGATGTGATGACACAGCTAGCTCAAAGCCAAAAGGACGGCCAGCAGCCGATAGTGCTGGTGGTGAACAACGAATCCGATGTTCTAAAGATCAACACACCATAGGAACCTGGAATGTAGGATCTATGAGCCAGGACAAATTGGATGTGGTTATTGGGGAGATGTCAAGATTAAAGATAGACATTTTGGGTGTCAGTGAACTGAAATGGACTGGAATGGGCCACTTCACATCAAATGACCACCAGATCTACTACTGTGGACAAGAGGACCACAGAAGAAATGGAGTAGCCTTCATAATTAATAATAAAGAGGCTAAAGCAGTGCTTGGATACAATCCAAAAAATAACTGAATGATCTCAATTCGAATCCAGAGTAAGCCATTTAACATCACAGTGATCCAAATATACGCCCCAACCACAGATGCTGAAGAAGCAAAAGTAGATCAGTTCTATGAGGATCTGCAGCACCTACTGGATAGTACACCAAACAAAGATGTTATTTTCATTACAGGAGGCTGGAAGGCTAAGGTGGGTAGTTAAACGACACCTGGAATTACAGGCAAGTGTAGTCTGGGAGAACAAAATGAAGCAGGACATAGGCTGATAGAATTTTGCCAAGACAATTCACTGTGCATAACAAACACTCTCTTCCAACAACCTAAGAGACGACTTTATACATGGACTTCACCAGATGGTCGACACCGAAATCAGATTGACTACATCCTTTGTAGCCAAAGGTGGCAGACATCTATGCAGTTGGTAAAAACAAGACCTGGAGCTGATTGTAGTTCAGATCACGAACTTTTTATTGCACCATTTAGAATCAGACTAAAGAGAATAGGGAAGACCCACAGAGCAGTTAGATATGAGCTCACTAATATTCCTCATGAATATGCAGTGGAGGTGAAGAATAGATTTAAGGGACTAGATTTAGCAGATAGGGTCCTGGAAAAACTATGGACAGAAGTTTGCAACATTGTTCAGGAAGCGGCAACAAAAAACGTCCCAAAGAAAAAGAAAACCAAGAAGGCAAGATGGCTGTCTGCTGAGACACTGGAAGCAACCCAAGAAAGAAGGAAAGCAAAAGGCAACAGTGATAGGGGGAGATATGCCCAATTAAATGCAAAATTCCAGAGGTTAGCCAGAAGAGATAAGGAATTATTTTTAAACAAGCAATGTGCAGAAGTGGAAGAAGATAATAGAATAGGAAGGACAAGAGACCTCTTCCAGAAAATTAGAAACATTGGAGGTAAATTCCAGGCAAAAATGGGTATGATCAAAAACAAAGACGGCAAGGACCTAACAGAAGCAGAAGAGATCAAGAAAAGGTGGCAAGAATATATGGAAAATCTGTATAGGAAGGATAATAATATCGGGGATAGATTTGACGGTGTGGTCAGTGAGCTAGAGCCAGACATCCTGAAGAGTGAGGTTGAATGGGCCTTAAGAAGCATTGCTAATAACAAGGCAGCAGGAGATGACGGTATCCCAGCTGAACTGTTTAAAATCTTGCAAGATGAAGCTGTCAAGGTGATGCATGCCATATGCCAGCAAATTTGGAAAACACAAGAATGGCCAACAGATTGGAAAAGATCAACTTATATCCCCATACCAAAAAAGGGAAACACTAAAGAATGTTCAAGCTATCGAACAGTGACACTTATTTCACATGCCAGTAAGGTAATGCTCAAGATCTTGCAAGGAAGACTCCAGCAATTCATGGAGATTTGCCAGATGTACAAGCTGGGTTTAGAAAAGGCAGAGGAACTAGAGACCAAATTGCCAATATCCGCTGGTAATGGAGAAAGCCAGGGAGTTTCAGAAAAACATCTATTTCTGTTTTATTGACTATTATAAAGCCTTTGACTGTGTGGATCATCACAAATTGTGGCAAGTTCTTGGTGGTATGGGGATACCAAGTCATCTTGTCTGCCTCCTGAGGAATCTGTATAACGACCAAGTAGCAACGGTAAGAACAGACCACAGAACAATGGACTGGTTTAAGATTGGGAAAGGAGTACGGCAGGGTTGTATACTCTCACCCTACCTATTCAACCTGTATGCAGAACACATCATGCGATGTGCTGGGCTTGATGAAGCCAAGGCTGGAGTTAAAATCACTGGAAGAAACATTAACAATCTCCGATATGCAGATGATGCCACTTTGATGGCTGAAAGCAAGGAGGAGCTGAGGAACCTCGTGATGAAGGTGAAAGAAGAAAGTGCAAAAGCTGGGTTGCAGTTAAACCTCAAAAAACCAAGATTATGGCAACCAGCTTGATTGATAACTGGCAAATAGAGGGAGAAAACGTGGAGGCAGTGACAGACTTTGTCTTTCTAGGCGCAAAGATTACTGCAGACGCTGACTGCAGCCAGGAAATCAGAAGACGTTTACTTCTTGGGAGGACAGCAATGACAAATCTTGATAAAATAGTGAAGAGCAGAGACATCACACTGACAACAAAGGTCCACATAGTTCAAGCAATGGTATTCCCCATAGTAACCTATGGCTGTGAGAGCTGGACCATAAGGAAGGCTGAGCGAAGGAAGATAGATGCTTTTGAACTGTGGTGCTGGAGGAAAATTCTGAGAGTGCCTTGGACTGCCAGAAGATCAAACCAGTCCATCCTCCAGGAAATAAAGCCAGACTGCTCACTTGAGGGAATGATATTAAAGGCAAAACTGAAGTACTTTGGCCACATCATGAGAAGACAGGACACCCTGGAGAAGATGCTGATGCTAGGGAAAGTGGAAGGCAAAAGGAAGAGGGGCCGACCAAGGGCAAGATGGATGGATGATATTCTGGAGGTGATGGACTCGACCTTGGGGGAGCAGGGGGTGGCGACGGCTGACAGGAAGCTCTGGCATGGGCTGGTCCATGAAGTCACGAAGAGTCAGAAGCGACTGACCGAATAAACAACAAACTAGATAACAGTTGGGGATCTCAGGTTGATTTTGAATATTCCCTGTGGAAACATCTCCCCACACTTGAAAAGTGAATATGTCAAGGAAAATGGTTTTGTGCTACCCTGCATCCTGACATGCTAGTTTTCTGTTGAAGAATGTTAAATGCTGTTAAGGACTTGCCATGAAAAGTATTGTGAGGCTTTCATAGACTTGAACTCTCGTTGCTGTGGACTGTGTGTGTGTGTGTGTGTGAGTGTGACTACGAACACAGACACACAAATGCAGAAGTTGTATAAAATCACTTCATCTTCAGGCTCACGTGGTGTTATCTAGGGAAGTGATTTTGCTGCACACGTAGATAAGTTCAAACTGTCACTATGTTACTGTCTGATGGAACCAGAAGCTCTGTTATCTTATGTTTGTCATGAAAATGCCAGCAATGCTTCAAAGGGAGTGTTCAAGAAAAGGGGCAATTTGGAAGTCCTTTAGGGTGCAATCCTCTGCCTGTATAGACAGAAAAAAGTCCTACAACTTCCAGCATGCCCCAGCATGAATGGCTGGGGTGTAGGACTTTTTTCTGTCTAAACAGGCAGAGGATTGTGCCATTAATTATGTAGGGGAGTGGCTAAATGTGAATTGGGACATTCCCAGTTCAGTTGCCCCCTCAGCCATGGACTCACCAGGTGACTTTAGGCAGGCCACTGTTCTTTCTACACACACATACACCCAATCTGGAATTTGAGGCTAGTACTACTGCTGACATATCTGAGAGCATTTTTACAAGGATTACTGAGAGAACAAGAGTAAGATAATATATGTGAAACACTCCAATCACTCTGAAGTTCTATTTTATGCTAAATATTAGTCATATCTCCTGTTGTGCACTTCTGTCTACTGTCTGGGTGCATTTAATTGTCCAAAGCATCTGTGCTTTGTACTTCGTACTTCGAAGTACAAATTTGTACTTCGTAAAGAGGAAGTGAGAGATGGGGCACTGCTGTGGTGGTCAGTTTAGCAGCCTTCTCCAGTTGACACCTTGCTCATCTTTTCTACTCCTTGATGCCTCTGAGGGAAAAGGCTTTGCTTGGCAATATCTTTTCACGTAGCACAGTGAGGAATCCTGCCAGCATACGTAAAAGATTGTCTGACACAGCGTGGATACACCAGGTATAAATCTCACATAGCATGCAGAGATCCAGACTGTAATGTTCCATTTGTACCACCCCCATGGGCATTACCCTGCTGATTCATGTGCTGTGAAAGAAGGATGAGTTTTGAATAATGCAGTCTTTATACACTTTCAGGGTACGTTGCAAGCACAAGCCGTTCTTTGGAGATGCCGATAGATTTGCGGTGATTTAAGTGCTGATGAAAATGGGACCTTCACAGAAACTCTTTTCAGCTGCTTTGCTGCAGGAGTAATGTCTGGAAGGCCCTCATCACTGCAGGATCCCATTTCCCTGGTGGTACCTTGCTGTTAAATCCAGTTTAAGAAGACTGGAGCCCTTTCTGCATGATCTATGAACAAGAACATATGGAGGGAGGGGGAGCAGGATTGCACCCATTCCCTCGCTCGCTCCTGATCTCTGCTTTCCTGTTTATTAACTCCTGTGTGCACAATGCATGTACAACATGGACCAGCGTGGATTTCTATGAGAGATCTGAAAAAGCAGGGGTCCTCAGCTGAACGAGAGAGTCTAAGCAGCACATACAACTTGTACCGATGTGGGTTCTCACAAAATAAGGGCTGTTCAGCTGATCACCACAGACTACTTAGGGGGAGACAGTTGGGACTTGCTTAATAATTGAACTGAGTGAAATGACAGGGATAAGTTAGTATACCTAGCTTTCCCTGCATAAAGAAACCTTATGCCTAGTTCCCCTGCTATAATGCCAGCATTTTCCTCATATAACCAAGAGGCTGCATTGGATTTGGTTTCAGAAGAATGGCAGGCAGTCAGATGTGAATTTACCCAGAGATATGCAGTATTTAATGCTGTAATTAACAGCATAAGTACACTAATTTGCTAGGGCACTTGGCAATTTTCGTGAATTTAGAATTGGTTCTCATAGCTGTATTCACATACAGTGAAGGCCATGCTTTTGCTCCTAACAGAAGCTGAAACAATGCACAGTAGTCACTCTTCACATGGTGTAACTTCTAACTGATAAGGGATGCTTCTTTCTGTACTGCGAGAACCTTATTTTGCTCCAAGAGAGAAAAGCCTCAGTAAAGGGGGGAGGGATGATGTAGGTGTGCTTCCTGACAGTTTCCTAACTCACTGAGACTTGCTCTATAAAACCCTTTATGCATTTCCCTAAATCTTTTAAAAAGCTGTCTGTGCTTGGGGCCTTGGGGCCTGTACCCTCCTTTGTGGCAGTAAACGCCATTCGTTAGTTCTGTGTTGTGAATATCTACATCTTCGTTCCTCTGCTGCTAGTGGAACATGGGTTCGTCTCCCTTTGTCTCTTCCCCCTGCTCAAGGGTGCGAGTTCGGGTTTTGGTGGTGGTGCTGATGATTCACAGCTGGCTTCAAAGGCCTGCTCTTGGATACATTCGAAATGAGCTTGCAAAGAAAGCAGCATATTTTAAGGACACCTGTCGTACTTTAAAAGAGGGGTGGGCAACTAGTGGCCATCAAGATGGTGTTGGACTGCAACTCCCGCCATTCCTCACCATTGGCTATGCTGGCTATGGCTGATGGGAGTTGTAGGCCAAAGCATTTGGATGGTCCCAAATTGCTCACTCCTGCTTTAAAACAACTACCGATACAGGTGCTCCAGAGAGACAGCCACATTTGGCCTGAAGCCCAAGAGAGACAGGGGGCCTTCCACCTCCTCTGGGGAGGCCTCCATTGGTGGTGCCTCCTGCATGTATCAGTGCACAGTGTGCATGTTTCAGTGTGCCAGTGTTCTGAACCAGACTTCCAATCTGTGACTTGTCCTTTAAAAAAATGCAGGTCTCTGTGGCTGTGGGAGAGCTCCTGTTGTTGGACTTTATCTGGTTCAGTCTGCTACCAACCCCTTTCTGGAGAGGTAGTGACCCTGAGCTCTGGCCTGAAGCATTTGTGAGCTGGCTGGGATTGTGTCTGGTCTGCTCTCTGTCATGCTTAGCACTGTAGGGACACTGAGGTGACATAGATAAGGCTGTAGCAAAAGGTTTGGGGGTCTCAGGGAAAGACCAAACACTCAGACAACTGAAGTAAACAGGAGTGAATGTCAACCATCAATAGAAAAGTCAGTTCCCAGCATCCTGTCACAGTCTAGAGTGACCAAGAAACAGAACCCAGGACTGGGCAATGAAAATGAAGGTGTAAGACTATGGATAGAGGCAAGTTTGATTCTCAGTGATTGGGGATCACACAGAAGGGAGTAGCATACCTTTACCTCTCACCCTGATGATATCCCTGAACACACACCTTTAATTTTCCCTAAATTAGAAAGTACTTGCTATTCACTCCTGTGGGAGAAACAGAACATTTCACTTAGGGACATTGTGGTGGGGAGAGGAAGACCTATCTTCACCCCACACTGGGTGGCCCTCTGACAGAATTCCACTGTGTCTCTGTGCACAGAAGGCACACAGGCATTTTGCATCTCCCCTGCTGCTGGGATTCTTTGCAACATATAAGCCCTCCCTCCACCTGTATGTACCACTAACATGGCTTAAAGTAACCCCACTTCACCTGTAAGCATGCACTGAAAGTGCTGGAAATACCCTTCTTATATCGCTCTTTAGCTAGGCTGACTTTTGGGCCTGTTAAAGAGTCTGAGTGTCACCAGGGAGGGGGCATGCTGGCATGAGAAGTACTGTGTTGTCAGCCCAACTCTTGTGATCTCACTCTTCTAATAGCTTCATACCAGTTCTAGTAGGTAGACCAGGCCCTGCTGATGGTATGTTTTCTTTGCCTCATGTTAAAACAGTAACGACTAAGAACAGGGCCTGAACTGCAGAGGCCCCTAGTCTTTGGAATATTGTTCCTGCTGAGGTAAGGAGATGCTCTTCAGGGTCTGCTTTTTGTAAAGTCTAGAGGACTTTTTTTTTTAATGCCCATTTATCTAATTTATTTGGCGAGTTGATGGCTGTTTTAGTTGATTATCTCACTTTTTAAAATCATGGCTTTGTTTTTCCTTGTATTCCTCATCTTTGTTAAAAAGTGGCGTTAAAAAGTGGCCTTGGTTTTGAAAAAGTGGCCTAGAAATGTTTTAAATAAAAAATAAATTTAATAACAACTCTGGAATAGGGTGGTATGAAGCCGCAGGGGAGCAGTGAATATGCAGAATCTGTCCTAAGATTGTGAAAAAGTGGTTAAAAGGTGTTGGGGATCCGCTAATCCACATTGAGCAATCTTGATCAGAAGCCCATTGGTGGCATATGCCTCATACAAATAGCAAGGGCTGAAAATAAACCTTCTCCAGCAATGTGAAAATCTTCGCCATGCCAATTTAGCATCAGGCCTCCAGGTGGCAGTGTTGATGTTCAGAAGGCCAGAGCCGAACAGGTGGCTATCAAAGGCAGGGCCATTTAATATTACTTTCTGAAGTCAGGGAGAGATTAACATTCAGCACCTAGACAGACCCACGGTGTTTTGCAGGTTCCTCCGTGCTGCTGCAGTCCTGTGTTTTAAACTAGTTGGTTTACAGGTCTGGTGCAAGGAACAGAGGAGAAAACCAACAGGCCCATGAGACTTAGGTATGTCTTCCCAGGGGGAGCCAAAGTGACATAACAGTGAGGAGTGTGTGGGGTGTGTGTGGCTTGCATTTGGGGTGAAGCAGGGCACAACATTCCCCTAAAAGTGGTGCAGTGTGGTGTAGTGGCTGGAGTGTTGGACTGGGAGTCGGGAGACCCAGGTTCTAGCCCTCACTCAGCCACGGAAGCTCACTGGGTGACTTTGGGCCAGTCACACGCTCTCAGCCCAACCCGCCTCACAGGGTTGTTGTTGTGAGGCTAAAATGGAGAGGAGGAGGAGGAGAATGTATGCTACCTTGGGTTCCTTAAGGAGGAAGAAAGGCGGGATATAAATGGAATACATAAACAAACGGACAGTGGTGTAGTGGTAAATTTCAACATGCAGGCGCTCATCATGAGAGCCCCCATAGCCACGCCCCCCAAGGAGAGTCCAAAATTGCAGGCAGCTCTGTTGATTTATATCGAGAAACCAGCTCTAGACATTTTCCGGTCTTTTGTACAGCTAGCAGGTCTTAATTACCCATTCAGGTCCAAGCAACCCCGAGATACTTTACATGACACTTTGTTGTGAACTGCCCAGAGAGCTTCGGCTATTTGGTGGTATAGAAATGTAATAAATAAATAAATAAATAAATAAATAAGCGAGCAAGCAAGCAAGCAAGCAAGCAGTGGAGGCTGGTGGGTCCAATTTTGGTAGGGCTGTGAATCTGCTCTTGGTTTCAGTCAGAACCAGTCAGAACTTTAAAGGAGCTACCCAAGGTGCTGAAGCCATTTTAGGGATAGGGTTCAGCTCTTTTGTTAGCTCCTTTAGAGTTCTGACTGGTTCTGCCTGAAACCCAGAGGGGATTTACTGCCCCACTGACAGAGGAGCCACCAGCCTCCACTGTCAACAAGGAACAATACATTGGTGTTTGCAAAATTCACTTGCAGATGAGGTCAGCAGCCCTGCTGATCAACACCCCTGCGAGCCCTGGCTCCGCGGCACTGCTGTCCTCAGTCCCTCCCCCCAGCGTACTGTAGTACCACTGCTTCTGGGAGCTGTTCACAGCTGCAGAACAAGCAAGGCAAGAGAAGCAAGCCGGCTGTTCCCCGCAGTCCCCAGCACACTGCAGGAAGGTAATGGAGCATCGCTCATTTGTATGAGTGATTGGGTGATGTCCTCTTACCTTCTAGCACTGTACTAGGAGATGTGCACAGGACCAGAAGGTTCTGGGGAGCCTCCCCGTAGGCCCCCTGAAAAAATGGTGAATGGGTGTGTGTGTGACCTTGCAGCCATCAAAAAGGGGTGTGAATTTAGGGCTTATGTTTTGCCTCAGCCCTCAACTGTATTTGTATCAGCTTATCTACCTCCAACAGGATATGGTGAAATCAAATTCAAACAATTAGTGACGGGCAACTGGGAGCCAAGGCTCATGGGTCAAACCATGAAAAGATGCATGCTGCTGCTGACCTGGGGGCTATTTCAACATTGCAACAAAAAGGAGTGGGGCAGGAGTGGGGCACATATTCCCTAGGAGGAGAGGCTGAGAGGTGCTCCTTAGGTTTGTCCTATGCAGAGAGAACTTCCATGTAGGAAATAAGCATGCAAGCTGGCTGTTGATTGTCAGACGTGATGAGCTGTAGTCAGGTTGCATGTTATTTAAATTATTGATTAAATATTGGCTTGTTTGTTCTTTTTGAGAACATTGTCATATGCAAAACAAAGCTTCCTCCCATCAACCTGAATTTGCTTTTCCGCATAGACAGGCATTTCCCCGAGACACTTCTTCTCACCTAAAACACATTTTGTGCAGTTAAGAATTGGTCTAACAGTAGATCATGTGGTCGAACTGTACTGCATTAGAGTCTACAGTTTAGACTGCAGGGGTGTGTGTGTGTGTGACAAGTTTGAATGCTCCCCATGAAAGAATGTTCTGCAAAGAGAAAATTAGCATGGAGGGAGAAGTTTAACGGATAGAACCGTTCTCCCTGATACCTAACTTTCTAAGTGCAGGCTGTCATTTTTTAAAATTTGGGGTACCAATCAGACATACCATTTTCATACCTGCTTTCTGAAGTGAAGCAGTTTAGGAAGCGTTTTACGATGTCACCTGCTGTTTGTGTACAGTAATCCAAAAGTTCTGTTCAGATGGGCAGGCCTTGCTTTCAAATGATCATCCTGATCCAGCGAGCGAGATTCCCATGCACCTTGTGCATCTGGATGTGCATTGTCATTTATGTTACAATGCTCATCAGAGCCTTGTTGAACTGGCCGAGTATGTCTTCTAGTGCAAATGGTGATGGACACCCAAGGAGGGTGCAATCCCATCAGTATAGGCGGCCACCTCTGAACTTGGAGGTGACCGCCTCTCCAATGTAGGGCAGAAGCAGCACGGAGGGGATCATCCGCCCTGCATTTGTAGCTAGACAGCTGATTTCAACTGTCTAGCCGTGGGAAGGCAGGGTGGGGTGTCGCCGGACAACACATTGGAAGCATCGGAAAGGCACATCCGCCCTCCCCATCCTGGCACGCCCCCAGGAACACCCTGTGTTCGCTGCTCTATGCTCTTCTTAAGAGTGCAGAGTGCAGGGTGATCTGCGCTGCCTACGAGGCAGCACGGGAGGGGGTGGGGGTGGGTTCTCAGGGAACCAACCTCAGAGCGTGGGCTCCGGGGCCAGTTCCTGGGAACCGACCTATCATTTGGCCATCTAGCCACTTACTAACGGCCATAAGATTGTGCCCTTATTGACCTATTTAGCAAATGTAAAAGCCACCCTTTAGTATAAATCTCTCCAGGAAACACATAGTTACAAATATTATATATATATATATATATATATATATATATACACGCACGCACGCACGCACGCACGCACGCAGAAATAAAATAAAACAACATAAAATCACAGAAGTATTTGCAGCAATATCAGTTGACACACACTGCTCGTTACCTGCCCAGAACTACACTTGGATCAAGGGTGATCTCTTTAGGATCTGCATGGAAGGCAATGCAGAGACTCAAAAGTCCTGTTGTAGCAGATTATATTTTGCTGCTAATGTATTTGGAAGAAAGTAAATTAAAAGTGCTCTGGATGAAGAAACTGCTTCACACTTTGCATGTTCCCAGTTTACTTCCCCCTTTTACATTAGGGATGAGAGGGATGGAGACATAATTCCATTTGGCATTTGTGGGAGGGGGGCTACCATTAATTTTTAGAGAACTTACGTGAGGCATTCTGAGTTTGTGGGCTAGGGAAGAATATAAATCAAATGAACAAACAACACCAAAGGAGTCGTTGGAATAGGCCAGGTGATGCCTCCATCTAAGCTCAGTAACCTATCACTGACAGTGGCCAACGGACACAGCAGTGACAATATTTTAAGGCAATGGTCTTGTCTTATTTTCACTGTGCTGTGCTTTCAGATCCCAACAGCAGCAAGGATCTCCTTCCCTGTATAGCATGACTTTGGACAATGAAAATTGTCTAAATTTCATCTAGCCCACAAGCTCAAAGTGGGCTAGATGAAACAACGATCAGGTGGATCCACGGTTGGCTACAGAATCGGACTCAAAGAGTGCTTATCAATGGGACCTTCTCAAGCTGGAGAGAGGTAACGAGTGGGGTACCGCAGGGCTCAGTCCTGGGCCCAGTGCTCTTCAACATTTTTATGAATGACTTGGAGGAGGAGGTGCAGGGAATGCTCATCAAATTTGCAAATGACACAAAATTGGGTGGGATAGCTAATACCCTGGGAGACAGAAACAAAATTCAAAGTGACCTCGATAGGCTGGAGCTGTGGGCTGAAAACAACAGAATGAAAGAAACCAAATGCACAGTTACAAGATGGGGGATACGTGGCTTAACAGTACTACAAGCAAGAAGGATCTTGGAATTGTTATCAATCACAAGCTGAATATGAGCCAACAATGTGATGTGGCTGCAAAAAAGGCAAATGCTATTTTGAGCTGCATTAATAGAAGTATAGCTTCCAAATCACATGAAGTACTAGTTCCCCTCTGCTCAGCACTGCTTAGGGCTCATCTTGAGTACTGTGTCCAGTTCTAGGCATCACACTTTAAGAAGGATACAGACAAACTGGAGAGGGTTCAGAGGAGGGTAACAAAGATGATCAGAGGACTGGAAACAAAGCCCTATAAGGAGAGACTGAAAGAACTGGGCCTGTTTAGCCTTGAGAAGAGAAGACTGAGGGGAGATACGATAGCGCTCTTCAAGTACTTGAAAGGTTGTCACAGAGAGGAAGGCCAGGATCTCTTCTTGATCATCCGAGATCATCTCCATCATCCCTCAAGTTACAGGAAGCCAGATTCCGGCTGAACATCAGGAAAAACATCCTGACTGTTAGAGCAATACGACAATGGAACCAATTACCTGGGGATGTAGTGGGCTCTCCCACACTGGAGGCATTCAAGATGAAGCTGGACAGCCATCTGTCAGGGATGCTCTGACTTCGATTCCTGCACTGAGCAGAGGGTTGGACTCCATGGCCTTGTAGGCCCCTTCCAACTCTACTATTCTCTGATCTCTTCTCAATCATCCCAGAGTGCAGGATACGGAATAATGGGCTCAAGTTACAGGAAGCCAGACTCCGGCTGAACATCAAGAAAAGCTTCCTGACTGTTAGAGCAGTACAACAATGGAACCCGTTACCTGGGGAGGTGGTGGGCTCTCCCACACTGGAGGCATTCAAGATGAGGCTGGACAGCCACCTGTCAGGGATGCTTTGACTTGGATTCCTGCACTAAGCAGGGTGTTGGACTCGATGTTCTTGTAGGCCCCTTACAACATTACTATTCTATGATTGTATGATTCTATGAAAAGACTCCAAAGGAGTTGATAAAAATACAGTCTTTCTTCAGGGTGGGAGCGCCTCGGTTGGCGCCACTCACCCTTTCCCTAATTTTGAGCTTTATAGAACGCAGCATATGCACACGTGTAAGGAGATGCAGGGATCTCGTTTTGCTTCCCCTAGAAAGCCAGGAGCTTTTGGTACTAAAACACCACAACAACTGAGTTCTTCCTTTGGAGAGAAGATGAGGGGAACCCCCCTCCAATTCGTTGATAAACATCTGTGAGGTACATCAGGCAGATGTGTTACAGCTCTCCAGGGATTCATGAATCTAGCCTCCACTCTCGTCATTGAAGACAGTATCTGTTCTGTGAGCCAAAAGAGGCAAATAAAAGTCCCTGAAAGATGTGGGTGGCTGTTGAGCAAGCCATGGATGTTGCCTTTGTTTTTCCCCATCAGCAGCCATTTCGATTTCACCTAAGCTAGAGTCTACTCCAAATCCTTAGCCATCAAACCTTCCCATCCCCTCTGGTTTTAGCTAAACTGGGAATAGGTCCATTTAATAAACCGTTTTGGACGATTGTGCTTCTGTATGATGGCAATTGTTGTCAAGGACAACAGCTGGGTTTGGAAGAGTTCTGCAATGGAGCCTGAAATATTTATATAGCATTGGTTAATGCCAAGCATGCGGAAATGCTGTTTGTACTAGATTTCCCCTGCCCCAATTCTGGGAGTCTGGCAAAAAGGACACATTGCAGAACAGACTCTAGACCATCTGGAGTGAATGCCCAATTCAAAATGGGTCTATATTGGGGCGAGGTCTCCCTAGGGGCCTGTAGATTTTGTCTCGCACAGTTGATGTCATCACTGGGCATAAAGGGCCACGAGCCTGAGACCATTCTGCAGCATCCACAGCATGAATTGGCCATCCCTTCTGCCTCTGAGATGTAATATGAAACATGGAGTGGCCAAGAGCACCTGTTTGCTGCTAAAGCTGCAATCGTGTTTTGTGGCCTCTGGGTCTTCCAGGCATTTCATCATCACTGATTATCAGTGAATACCAGATAACTGGGTCTAGAAGCCTCCAAGGAGGACTATAATTTGACCTGGACCTAATTCAGAGTTTGGATTACTTTTTTGGGCATTTGGGAAATACATCTGTTTATTTTTAATTAATAGCAAATGTACGTTATTGGCACATTTGACCAATACAGAATGAATTATTCAATATGCTATGAAGGAGGGATGTGCACATCAGCAAAACATTGGCTTATCCAGGTTCTCCAAATTCCATGTCCAAGCTTGTTTCAAATCATGCCTGTATCAAATTGCAAGTGCTGTTTTTCTTTTCCTTTTTTCCGCGCAAAGACTCAGGCTTCTTTTTGTGTGTGCATCAATTGTGCAAATTTTTGAAATGTACGCATGTTTCTCCCACTGATTAAAGTGTGTTTGTGTGCCTTTTAAAAAATGTATGCATTTTTCCATGTGCATTTTTCAAATGCATTTTTTGCTTATTCCACAAAGTGCATCAGAAGCTCAGAAATGTATGGACTTTGACCACAGATTGTGTGTGAGTCCACATTCGAGTCCAGGAGGTGTGAAGTAGGTAAATTTTGGTCAAAAATGAACTGCAATGAATTTCTCTTGCATCCCTACTATGCATACCATAATGTGGGGTCTGTTGTGATGAAACCGTCACATGGGTTACAATGTGGTTGTCCATGATACTTTCTTGCAATGCTCTCTGTTTAAATGACGAGTATCAAGTTCAACCAAACATTGATAGCGTACCACACTATGAGGTTATTCCAGCCTTTGTGTTCATTCCTTATAAGCTGCCCTGGCTTCTTTCATTTGTTTTGCAAAGTAAAGTCCATGCTTCTAATCCCTTATTGCTCAGCGATGAATGTCCAAAGCACGTTCTAAAGGCATATGATCTTATTTAGTTAGGATATTGATATATTGCATTTCCCATGTTTTCCTAATTGCAGGGCAATAAGGTTTAGTCACGGCTCCTTTTACTTGCCCACCAATGAGTCATCCAGTCTTTTTATAATGTGCCTGCACTGCTTTGATTGGCTTCTCTAACTGATCTGATTATGACATCATTAATCCTCCAGCCCAGTGAAAGGCCTGTTCCACAAAAGGGGTGTGGTTTAACTATTCACACTAGTGCTGTGCTGAAAATTTCTCCCACAATTTTTTGACCCTTCTCATTCAATTTGATAGAAAAGAAATTGCTTTTGAAAAGAAACTCAAAGGAGGAGAGGTTTCAGAGAAATTCTCATGGGTTGGGTTTGGGGTTCTTGTCCTTACTTTATGCATGAGGTGGCCACGGAATGTGCGTGATTGTCCTGTCTTTCATGGTACAATCATCTCTCCAGCAGCCTGTAGCCTCCTTGGCTTCCTGCAGTTCGGCTAAAGCCATCATGAGGAAGACATTGGGAGGCAATTCCTCCCATGGGGCTTTTTCAGTTCAGAAAGTGCAGGTGGCCTGGGAGGCTGCAGAGTGATGCAAAGGTGTGTAATAGAGAGAAAACACACAGAGCATCCTCACCTCGGCCACCTCGCAGTGATTAGGTAAGCTCAAAAATACCACCCAAAGCCATTCTAAATTCTGCTTCAAAAAAGTAGAAACCTCAACACAGTTGATGCTGTTGCCACCTACAGAAGCAGTGCAATAAACCAAAAACCCTTTGGAAAAAAGAAAGGACTTGTGCTACAACCCCTGCCAATAGTGGGAAATCATTTCTGCCTACCTGTGAGAAACTGTTGGAGAATTTCTCCTTCCCTAGGAGAAATTCGGTGAAATCCCCCCCCCCCCGTTCCTTTGCCCACAAATAGGCTGGAGAACTTTGAGAGGCCCTTTGTGCACAGCTCTAATTCACACATTTCCCGGCCTTCTTATCTCTGGAAGCCCCAATGGGTGTTGAGTTCCAGATGCCTGGGGTTTGTCTGTACTCTAGACTGAGGGCACCCGGAGCACATTAATGCAGTGGTTCTCAAAGTGGCAGAGCCCCCAAATACGTGGGAATGGACGCAAAGTTCTGGAAGTGGGACAGAGACCTGAGGTGAACAAGACATGGGTCAGCTGAACAGCAGAGGATCCTCACTGATGAATGCTGGATTTCTGGAGTTGACTCTGCCCCCAATACTACACATTTATCTGAGCAGTATTTGCTACTTTGTTCCAGTGGTGTTTTGCTGTGAATGCCTTTAGGAGACATTTGTGATGTCTTGTTCTATTCCCCTTTCTAAGGCCACTCTTGGATCAGTACTCTAATCTTTGCATACAACAGAGGGCTTCATGTGCACAACTGTCAGCAAGGATGTTTGCTGAGTGGTTGGTACTGAGCTGGGCAGGAAGTAGAATAAATTTAGAATGGGGGTGCACAAACTTTTCAGCTCTGTGGGCTGCATGTATGGCTGGCTCGGGGACCACACGCACGCACACACATCCCTCATACAGATTGCTCTTTCCTCGCTGCTTCTACCAGCAACGAAACAGCGAATGCAGTAGGAGGGAATGAGGGGAGGGTCAGGGCACCCATGAGAGGCTGCAGTTTAGGCCTGGTGGGCACATGTAGGTCATGATTTACTCACTCACTCACTCACTAATTCCACTTATATCCCACCTTTTTTCTTCCTTAAGGAACCCAAGGCAGCATACATAATCCTCTTCCTCTCCATTTTATCCTCACAACAACAACCCTGTGAGGTAGGTTGGGCTGAGAGTCTGTGACTGGCCCAGAATCACCCAGTGAGCTTCCATGGCTGAGTAGGGACTAGAACCCAGATCTCCCAACTCCCAGTCCAGCACTCTAGCCACTACACCACACTAGCTCTGATTTGTGTATGGCTGGTTTGTGTATGGCTGGTTTAGAAGGGAGCCCAACTTAAAAAGACATAATTAGAAAAGGAATTGAGAATAAAACTGCCTTATATCATACTGCCCTTATATAAATCTATGGTGCGACCACACTAGGAATACTGTGTACACTTCTGGTCACTACACCTAAAAAAAGATATTGTAGAGCTGGAAAAAGGGCAGAAAAGGGCAACTACAATGATCAAGGGGCTGGAGCATCTCCCCTATGAGGGAAGGTTACAACAGCTGCGATTGTTTAGCTTGGAAAAAAGGAGGGTAAGGGGAGACATGATAGAGGTCTACAAAATTATGCATGGTTTGGAGAATGTGGATAGGGAGACATTTTTCTCCCTCTCTCATAATACTGGAACCTGGGGTCGTCCCATGAAGCTGATTGGTGGGAGATTCAGGACAGACAGAAGGAAGTACTTCTTCACACAGCCTATAGTTAAACTATGGAATTCGCTACTACAAGATGTAGTGATGGCCACCAACTTGGATGGTTTTAAAAGGGGGTTGGACAAATTCCTGGAGAAAAGGTTATCAATGGCTACTAGTCTTGATGTCTGTGTGCTACCTCCAGTACAGAGGCAGAGACAATATCAGGGGCCATGTTCACCAGAGGCTGGGGGACATGGGTGGGAGGGTGCTGTTGCACTCGTGTCCTGCTTGTGGGTTCCTGGGTGACAGCTGGTTGGCCACTGTGGGAACAGAGTGCTGGACTAGATGGACCCTTGGCCTGATCCAGCATCAGGGCTCTTCTTAGGTTCTTAAAACATTTGAACAGCACTGGATTAATGGGTTCCTTTTCCTCTCTGGCTGCTATTGTTCTGATCCACAGTTTGGAAGAGGAAGAGCGTCAGCCACCATCAGACACCTGCCAGGGGTTCTCCCCCTTTCTCTTTGGGGGAATGACTAGGATATGTATGAAATCAATGCTGGGCTGGCCTGGGCTGTGTGATGGAACCCTGCTGCTAGTGAGCTCTTCTCCCCCAACTTACAGGAGGAAAATGGCAGCCAACACACATTGCTCCCCACACATGAGGCATCATGGACAAATGTCCACACTGTCACATGGCCAAGCCCACCCCAACTGTAGCAACAACTCTCTACAATGGATCTTCCTTGACAGAACCAACAGCAAAGCTGGGACTAAAACTAAGCACAACTATATATCCAGTAGATATCAAGTTTACAAGATCCTTGTTGATTAAAGGCACTCTAAAAATGAAAGCAATGACCTGGTTCACACGACATGACAACCCATGGTGGGTTGTCACCCTTGTTTGTTTCAGGGTGCCTTGTCATTACATCCTAACCCAATGCAATTTCCTCAGTGTGGTTTGTTAACCATGCACAAGCCACCCTGAGAACCCATGGCTTGTTGGGTTGTTTAGGATGGGTTGTTTTCAGAGCAGGTATCTTGTTGTCTGAACCCAGCGGGGTGGCTTATACATGGCTTGTCGGAAAGGTCTTCATAGCCGTCTGGCAAGAGCAGTGAAAAACCTGGTCACTCCATGTGAACTCGCTAATGCCAGTTCCCTCCTCTCTCCTTCCTCACTATCTGCCCATCCTCTGATACATCATTGTTTCCCTAGACAGCAACACCTTTTCCCTACCTTTGGTGCAATTTGTGCATATTTAAAGTTTCCCCCCCCCCAACTTCAGGGAGGTTTGTGCATATTTAACACAACTTCTTTTCACATTTGGGGTGATTTGCACAAACGTAACTGTTTTAACTTTTGGGGAGATTAGTGCAACTTTGCAGTAACTACGGCGGTTATTTGCAGTAACTACTGCGCTTTAGCGAATTTGCACAAATCTCCCCAGAAGTAAAAAAAAAAAAAAGAGAGAGTTAAATTTGCACAAATCTCCTTGAAGGTGGAAAAAACAATTCTACAAAATAAACTCTATTCTCCCGATAAGAGCATTTTTGCTCACTAGTGGATTGGAAGAGTAGGCTACTGAGGTTGCGCTGCAAAGGCTCATGAGATATGTGCTAGGAGTGGATGGGAGAACTAAGGGTGAAACAAGCCATGGCACAGTACGGAGTAACTGATCATCTGTTGGGAGTAATGTGGGTTAGCAAGCAGACAACCAATCCACAGTGGCTTATTTTCAAGATGGCTTATCGTGACGTGTGAACCAGCCCAATGTGTTGATGACACAAATGATAGCAAACGACTTAAAGCTTTCACTCTTTTGTTTATGCCATGTTAACATGGCGTGTGTTCTGTGCTTCTCCCAACGATGTCTCCTCTTTTTGGTAAATATGACTCAAGACGAGAAGAGCCAAGGTAATGAGCAAACAATTCTGAACATCTTTCCACTGAAATTTCCAGCTGACAATGAATGTCAACAAAGCTGCCCACGCAAACAGCTGAAAAGAAGCCACATACATACAACTTGTACTCTAACCTGCAGAAAATAACCTCATCCATAACTAGGAACTGACTCCCCATCCACTTAGACAAATAATTCAGTTTGGGCATTATTCTACTGAAGGAGCTGAAGTTAAATGCTCCGGCAGCTTAGGTAAATCATGCCTGTAGCATATATTCTCCAGTAGAAACTTACGTTGGCCACATGGAGCTAAGAGCACCACTATTTACCAGTTTGATTCCAGACTAAATTCCGAGTGGTGACATTGACCGTTATTTATGTCTTACAGTTCTATACTGTCCAATAGCCGATGCTCTCTGGGCAGTTCACAACAATTAAAACCATAAAATACAATATAAAAGTTTAAACCTACAGTATAAAATAAAATTTAAAAAACTGAAGTAAAACCTAGCAGGTGTGCAAAGATTTAAAATACAGTAACAGATTTAAATCAACAGAAACTGAAAGCTAAAATGCCTGGGAAAATGAGAAGGTCTTTACCTAGCACTGAAAAGACAACATTGTAGGTGCCAGATGAGCCTCTCTGGGGAGTTCATTCTATGACTGGGGTGCCACAACAGAAAAGGCCCTCTTCTTAGTAGTCATCTACCTCTCTTCCTTTGTCAGGGGCTCCTGAAGAAGGACCACTGAAGATGATCTTAGGGTCCGGTGTGGCAGATCAAGCAAATCTTTCACATTTGCATGATCTTACACCTGCTGCTCAATTAGGAAGTTCTATAATTAAATGCCTCCAAGAGAATTCTGGGATTAAAAATGGAACCCCAAAGCCTAATATCACACAGTATGGGCTTCTGACCCAAGAGTGATAAAAACATCTTAGCTCTGAGGTTTGTGTTTGCTAGATGCACAAGGCAATTAGAAATAGATCCTTTTATTGTTTAGAAAGGAATCCAGATAAGGAGGTTGTCAGTGTTAGATTTAGGTTTACGACTTTCAATTAGTAGAGTCTCGTAAAGTCATTAGGCCAGATGGGCCATCAGATAAGTGACCAAGAGGCTTCACTGGAGACCGTAAATATGTAAGAAAAACAAGCCCACAAGACAGGATGATATCAAGTGAATGGATTTGTGTCAAAAAACATACCTGTAACATGTCAAGGAAAGTTAAGATGTTTAGATAAGTATGTTGGTATGCACATTAATCTAGATAAGAAACTTCAAAATTCGATACCCTTATTTAGATATATGAAGACTTTAGAATATATATTATTTAGATATATGAGTAGAAAGGTTATCTTTAGAATTCTTCGATAGGAAACATAAGCCGTAGTAAAAATAGTTTAGACATATTTTATAGCATCCAAAAAGTATATAAAGGAGACTCAGAACACGCAACAGTGGAAGCTCTCCTTCTGGATCAGCTTTCCCCAACATGTTGCCTGTAGAATCAACCTGGTAAGCATGACATCGATTATCATGGAGAACTAGTAAATGTACTTGACTCTGCTTAGAAGCCTTGTTGAAGAATGAAGTTCTGAGACACGTGTTTATCACTCAGGTTTATCACTCAGAGACTTGGCCTGAGTTGTAACAAAATCATTCATTCATTCATTCATTCATTCATTCATTAAAATACTTCTTTTCTGTCCACATATAGGGTGTCCAAGGCAGCTGTCAAGCAACCATTAATACAAGAATGAAACAAAAACCAATACAAAAATCAAAACCTAGGAGGGGGCAAATGCCACATGTGTATAGTAAACGTTCTCTAATATTTAGGGTGCAATCCCATGCATGTTTAGACAGAAAAAAGTCCTACATTTCCCAGCATGCTGGGAAATCTAGGTCTTTTTCCTGTCTAAACATGGATAGGATTGCGCTCTTAGAAAAGAAATCATATAGGGGGCAGATGAACAAATTCTGGACCATCTGTTGGGGTTAAGGCCCAGTCTCCAATCTCTGATGCCCACTTTTGAACATAAGGGGCTTCTGTCTCCTGTTGTGGAAATCTGAAGGTTTCGTAAAGGAGATGGTCCTTTAAATATCTCAGCTCCAAACCATTTAGGGCTTTAAAGGTCATAACCAGTGCTTTGAATGGGGCTTGCAAACAAACGGAGAGCCAATAAAGATCATACAATATTGGAGTTACATGACAAGAAAAAAGTACCCTGGGCCAAAACTCTATGGGGGTTTCTCCACAACAGCAGAAGGAGAAGCGAATGGTGGCTTACCCGGATTTTTCAAGGAACCAGCTTTGGTCCGTGCAGGGCTCCACGAATGAGTGCACGGCACCATTCTAAGTTGCTTCATAGGAACATACTTCTGGGTGGGGTGGGGTGGGGTGGGGTGCGTTGGTGTTGGAGTGTTCTGGGTGCGTTGGGGTTGGAGTGAATGTCATCAGACTGGCAGGGGCTGCTCAACCAATAAGAGGGGCTCCCCAACCTCTGGGCTTTACCCCCTGTCTCCTTCTCCTGAAGTTCCTGTAATGTGAAGGTTTGAAGCTTCGCATTAATTACTTCCTCACAGCAACAAAGCAAACGGTAAAGAAACACAGCATCAATATTTAGGGAACAAGCCTCATTGACCACAATGGGAGTTACTTCTGAGGAGACACCTGCTTCCACAACCTATGCCCGATTCCACTGATTTTGTTTTTATTTCTTTCCCTTCCCTATCTCAGTATCTCGCATTTGCCGGCAAGTCCTATAGCCCCTATCTCACTATTTCACTATTGCACAATTGTGCTATAGTGAGATAGTGGGATAGGGGCTGTAGGACTTGCTGGCAAATGCAAGATAGTGAGAAAGGGGGTGTAGGTACTGCCAGACAAAAGCGCTATTTTGCTTTAATGAGTTACTTTTAAAAAAACTTATAGGTTACCTGGAGCAGACCTACACCTTGTGGGGATGGCCACCAGAGTTTAGCGGTAGGCAAGGTGCAGTAAATGCCATGAGGTAGTGCAGAACTCTGAGGGCCAGCCCTGAAATGGCAGAATCATCAGGGAAACACAGGCTGGGAAAGCACTGGGGAAACTCCCATTGACCAGGTCAGTGAGGTCACGGCCGAGTGAAAGACACACCCCTGGGCAGGGAAATCATACTGGAGTAAATGCGGAGGGTGGTGCACACCACAACAGAAGCGCAGACAAGTCGAATTAAGGAAAATGATCAGACTAAAAGTAGTCTCAGAAGATCCGGTTTTTCAGCGCAAAACTCCGGGGTGGCTGTGAGATGGCCACAATGTCATGTGCCCCAAATGACCTCTGGATGCAGCAACCTCACAGTAAATTGCTCATGGAGATACCCCCTAGGCACGGCATTTTGCACTAGCCACTTCCAGACATTTTTCAATGGCAGTCCCATGTAGAATGTATCCAGTCTGAATGTGACCAAAGCATGAATGACAGTGGCCCGATCTGCTTTCTCTAGGAATGGGTATATCTAGGGCATCAGCTGATGTCTGGCCCTCCAGGAATGCAGCTGGATCCAGGAGCACCATCAAGGTACAGATGGTGTTTTCTTTCTTTCCCCAAAGTTGTGCTATTGCGTCCCAAACAGACTGTACTTCTAACCCCATATCAGCTTTTCTGCTGACCAGAAATATGTCTGTCTTCTTGTCTGAGTCCAGCTTCAGCTTGTTAGCCCACACCCACTCCATCACTGATCTCAGACGTTAATTCTGGACCTCCCGTTAATTTGCAACGTCTTGGGAACGGGAACTGAAACAATTTGTGAGGTGTGCTGGAACTTTTAGGGAATCTTTATTGGTTTCATTCCTTGGCTGTGCATCCAGTCTGGAGAGGAGGGTGGTGAGAAGGAAGGGGGAATGACAGCAGGATTTTTATTGGGGTGGGAGGCAGGCTCCAAAAGCAAACGCATGCACTCATCTGCATTTGCTTGATCCTGTGTTTACATCCTACGGCTCCTGCGAAGGACAGAGGATGAAATATTTGTGGTGGCACCTAATGCATTGATGGCTCATTACTGAGCCCTCCTCATCTAATGGAGGCTGAACTTTCCCATTAATTAAAAATATAAATAAATGCGTGGGCAGGGATATGAAATGGCAGCTGACTGCCCAGGGGGAGAAGAGAAAGGTGGATAGGAGCATGTGAGATTGGGGAGGGGGGATTTCTGCTCAAAGCAGGCAGTTTCATGCTTCATTACCATCCTTGCTGCAATCTGCAAATGCAGCCTTTCAGTTCTGACATACGGCAACACGAGCATGTGCGCACGCACGCACACACACACACACGCACACATGCACGCATGCACACACACAGAGCTATCCCTTTAGTTCTGCAAGGATAATAATGCCTGTAGTAATATCTGCTTTCTTAGAGATCCAAATTCACCATTCTGGAATTCAAAAGTGAGCTGGAATCATGGGGAGGTAAGCCGGTTCTGCCATCCCTCTGCTTTCTCGCTCCCAGACCATCATAAATGCAGCAGACAAATGTCGCTGCAGTCGATGCAGACTTGGAAGACCCGAATCACATCCTACTTTGGATGTGGGTGACATTGGATGGGTCTCTGTCTCTCAGTTTCAGCTTCTCATCTGGTCATACGAGTGAGCTGCCTCACAGGGCTGTTGTGAGAACAAATGGAATTAAAGGCAGTAAAGCACTTCAGAGAAATGATTAATAAGCCCAATGTGCTGTAAAGGACAGCGTTCAAGAGGCTTTGCTTCAGGTTTGCAAACTTTCTTTCCATACCTCCGGGGTAGGAAACCTGCTGTGGCCCTGGAGATCTTGTTGGACTCCTCTTATTTATGATTCCCATCATCCCCATGGCCAATGGTCAGGAGTGATGGAAGTTGCAGTCCAACAACATCTTGAGGCCCATAGATGCCCACTTCTGCCATACTATTATTAAAATAGATCTTGAGATCCAGCTCATGTTTGAATTTGGCGCAAACTCCCATCATCCTTCGCCGTTGGCTCTGCTGGCTTGGGCTGATGGGGAGTTCATAGAACCATAGAACAGTAGGGTTGGAAGGGACCTGTGAGACCATCGAGTCTAACCCCCTGCTTAGTGCAGGAAGCCAAGTCAAAGCAACCCTGACAGGTGGTTGTCCAACCTCGTCATGAATGCCTCCAAAGTGGGAGAGCCCACCACCTCCCTAGGTAACAGGTTCCATTGTCATATTGCTCTAACAGTCAGGACATTTTTCCTGATGTTCAGCCGGAATCTGGCTTCCTGTAACCTGAGCCCATTATTCTGTGTCCTGCACTCTGGGATGATCGAGAAGAAATCCTGGCCTTCCTCTCTGTGACAACCTCTCAAGTAATTGAAGAGCGCTATCATATCTCCCCTCAGTCTTCTCTTCTCAAGGCTAAACCTACCCAGTTCTCTCTCTTCATAGGGCTTTGTTTCCAGTCCTCTGATCATCTTTGTTCCCCTCCTCTGAACCCTCTCCAGCTTGTCTGCATCCTTCTTAAAGTGCAGTGCCCAGAACTAGACACAGTACTCCAGATGAGGCCTAACCAGTGCTGAGTAGAGGGGAACTAGTACTTCCCGGGATTTGGAAGCTAATGCAGCCCCAAATGTTGTGGCCTTTTTTGCAGCCACATCACATTGTTGGCTCATATTCAGTTGGCTCAGTTATAGGCCAAAACATCTGGAGAGCCACCAGATTCCTACTCCTGCTGCATATCATTGTATCACGCTATCCCTGCACTCACATGGGATAATGCATTGCTGTTGCTTTTCCATCTTTCCTCCTACTCTTGAAAATGGGTGCTGAGTGCAAGCTGGTTTTCAAGCGGCAGGTGAAAAATGCAGAAGCAATGGTTAATCCTCTGCCCAAGTAGAGGATATTATCATCAGGATTCCATCAGCTTGATCTTCCATAGAAAAGGTTACCGTACCTTGCATGGAAGTTTTCAGTTCTGAATGTCAACCAGTGACTTCTTGGAATCCACTTAGGCCTAGGGGTGTACAAAACCCCGCTTACCTGGCTCTGCCGGATTCTGCAGGTGGGGGGAGGCGATCCGTTCCTCCCCCCAGGAATCCTGCCTGGCCGGCTCCGCTCCGTGGCCAGGCTGCAGAGCTGCCGGCCAGGCCAACCTGCAGCGGGGCCTCCAGCTGCTGCCAGGCTGCTGTGGATGCAAATGGCGTCCTGCGTAGGGGACACCATTTGCATCCCTACGCAAGCCCGTGATAGGCTACATATATATTTACGTAGCCTATCACGGCTAAAGCGTCCCCTATGCCATTTGCGTTCCGGCTTTAGCCGTGATAGGCTACATAAATATTTATGTAGCCTATCACAGGCTTGTGTAGGGACGCAAATGGCATAGGGGACACCATTGGTGTCCCTGCTTTATTTATATATATATATATATAATTAAATATATACATAGCCTATCACGGGTTATGAGCCGCCACCGCCGGAGCAGGAGCTGGGGCCGCAGCCGCAGCCAGGTAGGCTCTGTTTTGCGGGGCTTTCGCGGGGTGGTGGGGTGGGGGGCTCTGTTCCGCCACAGATTCTGGGGGATGAATTCACTGGAATTCGGGCCCCCTGGGATCCGTGGCAGAATTCTCTGACATCCCTACTTAGGCCACGTTCCAGGGGACTGGAAACCAACGTGCTTTGGTGGTGGCTCCATTGTGCCTGGGCCTGTGGTGGATGATGTGTCAGGGCCAGCTGATGCTGGGTCCATCATTCCAGTAGTGCCCCTTGACAGTGCTTCCCCCTCATTCTGTGCTCACAGCTGCTATGCTCTTCTTGGCATGTCCCCAATCATCTAAGGGTTTTAAGAGCTCCTAGGCCAGCGGTCAACTAACTTCAGCTTGGCTTTCCAAGCTGCCCTTGCTTACCAATTCTAACTCCCCCCTCTCCCCTGTGCCGTGTGCAGAGGGCTTTCAGAAGAGGCCATGGTTTCTTTATTTTGTGCTGTGGTGTGGGAAAGATAAGAAAAAGCAGGAATCCCTCTGCAGGTTTTCCCTACTGGCTTCTCTCATGGCATGCCACAAAAAGAGCTCACATCAAGAGACAAACCTGAGAATGGGGGTTGGACTCGATGGTCTTGTAGGCCCCTTCCAACCCTACTATTCTATGATTCTCTGAATATTCAAAAACAGGAATATAAAGCCTCCTTCTCTTAGGCTGGAAGTGCCCTGTCTGGTTGAAGAAAACCTTGCCCCATCATACTCACCGACACGAGGGACAATATTCCCTTCTGGTAGCAGCCCCTTGTGTCTCATGTGGGAGTGGTCCAGAGGGCCACCAATCGCAGGCTGTGTGTTTGTGGATTGGGTGCTGCAGCTGAGAAGGGGGAGCTGGAAAGCCCCTGTGCATGAGCAGAAGAGCACCCATAGCACTTTGGATCCCACTGCATGGGCCTCATCCAGAGAATGGGGGATGTGCAAGTAGAACAGGACAGATGGATTGCAAGGCTGGAAAAGATTCCCCTTTACCACCCCTTTTCCTCTCTCAGAGTGAGATGACATAAAATCGTGCCCAGCCAGGGAGAGCTGCTCCACACCACAGACTGATGTCAGATGGCTCTGGCAAAGCTAAGCAGGGATGGGAGGTGGGGTGGGATTTTCATGGCAAGCAATGAATTTTAAAGGTTTGAACTTAAGGCAGATTGGCAAGTTGAGTCCTATGAGGATACATTGTGGGGTCTAGCGAATGAGCACTGATGTGCGTGGAATTGGGGCTAAGGAGGCAGAGTGCACGAGAAGCTGTCTTCAGAGGGCACTGAGGTAGCCTTTTTGGAGGTCAAATATTATAATTTAAGGTCAGAACTAATCTTACAGGTCAAGGCTCATCTACATACATGAGGGTTACAGAGGAACTAAATCCTGGGGGTTGAGCAGCACTGGAGGAGGCAGAATTTGAGTAGAGCATGGAGGAGACGAAACACTTTGAAGAAGGAAAGCGATATAAAACACACATGCACACACAGCAGCAGCACTGATAGAGGCTGAGGTGTTGCCATAGAACTAGGGCTGTCCCCCCAGGTACTGCAACTATACCACCTTCCATGCACCACCCCCTTCCCCATCTTGGAGGGCCCACCACCGATTTGTTCCCCCAAATCATTACATTCTAGCCACTAATTAATATGGTTACTCTGGAGATGCACATTGGGCCAGAGACCTCTTGCAATTCTGCAGATGTGGATACGAGTGGGATGCACAGATCACTGTTACGTGCCAGCGTTGTCAGATGGTGGGACACCTGGCCTATGTGCAAAATCCTTCTTTTGCATTTTTTTGGTCCTCAAATATGAAAAAAGTTGCATCTGTCCTTGAAGCGTTATGAGTTATGGTTTCAACTGACAGTTTAAAAACATGCATTCAATATATACGGCACTTACACTTTTATTTCAAAACAAGAGGGAGAGAGAGAGAGAGCAACTGAGATTGTGTGTGTGTGTGTGTGTGCGCATGTGCGCAAAAGTAAATGAAGCTTGCATTTTTCAAGCATAAATAAAGGTGTGAGCTGCCACTGGAACTTTTCCCTCCTCCAGATCATTATACAAATGAAGTATGCACAGAGGCAACAAAACTCCCACAGCTCAACGTTCCACCTTGGAATGTCATGGAAAGCTCTTATAAGTTCAATGCCATGCTCCAAATTGTGACTGTTAGATGTAATCCTCCCCACCCCTTTTCATAATTTCCTAATAATGAATGTATCTTTGGCTATGATCAAATTAAGCTGCCATCCTACACCCATTTAACTGGCAGTAAGTCCCATTAATCTTTCCAGATGGCATCTCCCTCCCTCGCTCCCTCCCTCCCTCCCTCCCTCTCTCTCTCTCTCTCTCTCTCTCACTGTCTCACTTGCTAGTGATGGGCAATAAACTTCCCAAGCCTAATTCTGAATGGTCCTCCCTGACTAATCCTGACTTAGTCATTCACTGCTGTGCCTAGGTGTTCCTCCACTATAAAATGGGGCCAATATCTTGTAAAGAAGAGACTGATATTTGCTGAATGGGATAAATGCAACATGTTGTTGTTGTTCAGTCGTTCAGTCGTGTCCGACTCTTCGTGACCCCATGGACCATAGCACGCCAGGCCTTCCTGTCCTCCGCTCTCTCCCGGAGTGTGCTCAAGTTCATATTCATTGCATCGGTGATGCTATCTAGCCATCTCATCCTCTGCCGTCCCCTTCTCCTTTTGCCTTCAGTCTTTCCCAGCATCAGGGTCTTTTCCAGAGAGTTTTCTCTTCGCATTAGGTGGCCAAAATATTTGAGCTTCAGTTTCAGTATCTGTCCTTCCAATGAGCACTCAGGGTTGATTTCCTTTAGGATTGACTGATTTGACCTCCTTGCAGTCCAGGGGACTCGTAAGAGTCTTCTCCAGCACCACAGTTTGAAAGCATCAGTTCTTCGGCGCTCAGCCTTCCTTATAGTCCAGCTCTCACAGCCATACATTACTACTGGGAAAACCATAGCTTTGATTAGACGGACCTTTGTCGGCAAGGTGATGTCTCTGCTTCTCACTATGCTGTTTAGGTTGGCCATAGCTTTCCTCCCAAGGAGCAAGCGTCTTTTAATTTCATGGCTACAGTCACCGTCTGCGGTGATCTTGGAGCCCAAGAAAGTAAAATCTATCACTGCTTCCATTTCTTCCCCTTCTATATGCCAGGAAGTGATGGGGCCGGATGCCATGATCTTAGTTTTTTTAATGTTGAGTTTCAAACCAGCTGTTGCACTCTCCTCTTTCACCCTCAACAAGAGGCTCTTGAGATCCTCTTCGCTTTCTGCCATTAGGATGGTATCATCTGCATATCGGAGGTTGTTGATAATTCTCCCAGCAATCTTAATTCCGACCTGTGATTCATCCAACCCAGCATTTCTCATGATGTACTCTGCATAGAAGTTAAATAAGCAGGGTGACAATATGCAGCCTTGTCGTACTCCTTTCCCAATTTTGAACCACTCGGTTGTTCCATGTCTGGTTCTTACTGTTGCTTCTTGACCCTCGCTCGTACAGGTTTCTCAGGAGACAGGTAAGGTGGTCTGGTACTCCCATCACTTTCAGAATTTGCCACAGTTTGTTGTGATCCACACAATCAAAGGCTTAAGCATAGTCAATGAAGCAGAAATAGACGTTTTTCTGGAATTCTCTTGCTTTCTCCATGATGCAGCGAAAGTTGGCGATTTGATCTCTAGTTCCTCTGCCTCTTCGAAACCCAGCTTGTACTTCCAGTAGTTCTCGATTCGCATACTGCTGAAGCCTAGCTTGTAGGATTTTGAGCATCACCTTGCTGGCATGTGAAATGAGTGCAATTGTGCGGTAGTTTGGCGTTGCCCTTCTTTGGAACTGGAATGTAAACTGACCTTTTCCAGTCTTGCGGCCATTGTTGAGTGTTCCAAATTTGTTGGCATATTGAATGCAGCACTTTAACAGCATCATCTTTTAGGATTTTAAATAGCTCAGCTGGAATACTGTCATCTCCACTAGCTTTGTTGTTACTAATGCTTCCTAAGGCCCACTTGACTTCACTCTCGAGGATGTCCGGCTCAAGTTCAGTGACCGCACTATCATGGCTATCAGGGACATTCAGATCTTTCCTGTATATTTCTTCTGTGTATTCTTTCCACCTCTTCTTATTCTCATCTGCATCTGTTAGGTCCCTGCCTTCTTTGTCCTTGATCATGCCCGTCTTTGCACAAAAGGTTCCCTTGAGATCTCCGATTTTCTTGAAGAGATCTCTAGTCTTTCCCATTCTGTTGTTTTCCTTGATTTCTTTGCATTGTTCATTTAAGAAGGCCTTCTTGTCTCTCCTTGCTATTCTCTGGAACTCTGCATTCAGTTGGATATATCTTCCCCTTTCTCCCTTGCTTTTCGCCTCCCTTCTTTCCTCAGCTACTTGTAAAGCCTCATCAGACAGCCACTTGGCTTTCTTGCATTTCTTTTTCTTTGGGATGGATTGAGTTGCTGCCTCCTGAACAATGTTACGGACCTCCGTCCGTAGTTCCTCAGGCACTCTGTCTATCAGGTCTAATCCCTGAAATCTATTTGTCACCTCCACTGTATATTCATCAGGGATATGATTGAGGTCATACCTGAATGGTTTAGTGGTTTTCCCTACGTTCTTCAATTTAAGCCGAAATTTTGCAAGAAGCAGCTCATGATCTGAGCCACAGTCAGCTCCAGGTCTTGTTTTGACTGACTGTATAGAGCTTCTCCATCTTTGGCTGCAAAGGACATAATCAATCTGATTTCGATATTGACCATCTGGTGATGTCCATGTGTAGAGTCGTCTCTTGTGCTGTTGGAAAAGAGTGTTTGCTATGATCAGCGTGTTCTCTTGGCAAAACTCTATTAGCTTTTGTCCTGCTTCATTTTGTACACGAAGGCCATGCCTGCCTGTTATCCCGGTGATTTCTTGACTTCCTACTTTAGCATTCCAATCCCCCATGATGAAGAGGACATCTTTTTTTGGTGTTAGTTCTAGAAGGTGTTGTAGGTCTTCATAGAACCGATCAACCTCAGCTTCTTCAGCATCAGTGGTTGGGGCATAGACTTGAATTACTGTGATGTTGAGTGGTTTGCCTTGGATTCGTACTGAGATCATTCTATCATTTTTGCGATTGTACTCCAGTACTGCTTTTCCCACCCTTTTGTTGACTATGAGTGCTACTCCATTTCTTCTAAGGGATTCTTGCCCACAATAGGAGATATGATGGTCACCTGACTTAAATTTGCCCATGCTTGTCCATTTTAGTTCACTGATTCCCAAGATGTCGATGTTCAATCTTGCCATCTCATGTTTGACCACCTCCAGCTTACCTTGATTCATTGATCTGACATTCCAGGTTCCTAAACAATATTGTTCTTTACAGCATCGGATTTTCTTTTCACCACCAGACACATCCACAGCTGAGTGTCCTTTCGGGTTTGGCCCAGCCGCTTCACTCTTTCTGGCGCTACTTGGAAATACCCTCTGCTCTTCCCCAGTAGTATATTGGACACCTTCGGACCTGAGCAGCTCTTTTGTAAAGTGAATGGGTCTTATTTGCTCATTCAAGACCATCCCCAAACACCTTACATTACAACAAGGAATGATATATTGTCTCTGGGAAAACTCGTTTGTCTGCAGCTGTGGTGAGGATTGCAGCTACGCTCAGAGGGAGCAGGGAAGTCTGGGGGTGGGCTGGCAGATGAGGTCAGCATCCCAGCTAATAAACATGGGCAAGTGCTCCATTCCCTCAAGGCCTGGATCCATTACACCACTATCTGGAGGCCTCAAAAAGCACAAACAGGATTCGTACTGGATGGGGTGTGGACCATCAGACAGTCTGGGCTACAGTCCACAATGGCTCCACAGAGACTGGGCCTTCTAAATCTGCATTTTAAATCTTGTTTGGCTGTGGTCTGCTGCCATCTCACGGGATGCACAACAACACCCTGATGGCTGTGTAGCTGGTAGGCCTTACACTAGGGATGTACGGACTGTGTAAACTCTGCTCCGTCTGTGTTTCGCAAATTGTCAGGTGCCGATGGATGCGAGGTTTTTTTCCGTCTTGCGGAAAAATGCTTAAATAATTATCCACTTACCTTAGTACGTAACATTTATTTACCTTAGTACGTAACATTTACTGTATTCTCCCCCATTCCGTTCAATGTTTCCTCAGCAGAAACATAGGTATTTTCCTATCAATTTATATCCATAAATTTCGGGTAAGTAAAAAATCATCCAAAAGCCCATGGACTCCGTGCAGCCTGAGGGGGTCACTCCACGGAGGATTCCGCAGGTCAGATTCTTAGAAATCCGAGCTCATTTTAGTCCATCTCCAATTTCTCTAGCATCCCTACCTTATGATTCTAGGGATGTACGAAAGTCACTTACCTTTTCGCAGGGGTGATTCGCGGTGTGGGGGAGGCGCTTCGCTTCTCCCCCTGAAGTTCAGGCGAGGGGGGGAGGTGTCCCGCCTTGCCCGGCCAAAATTCAGGCCGGTGGGGGCGGTGCCCCGCCTCGCCCAGCCAAAATTCAGGCCGGGGAGAAGCGCCCCGTCTCCCCGGCCGCGAAAGAAAAAGTAAAAACAAACAAACAAACAAAAAACCCTGTGATAGGCTACATAACGATTAACGTAGCCTATCACGGCTAGATTTCCAAAGTCAGCCGTGATAGGCTACGTAAATCGTCATGTAGCCTATCACGGGTGACTTTGGGGGGAAAAAAAGCACGTACGCAAATGGCGGCGGCCCATGGGCGCCGCCATTTGCGTTCCTTATTTTGGCACGTCTAGTCTACGTAAAGATTTACATAGACTACAGCGAAAATAAGGGCAATGCAAATAGCGTTCCCTTATTTTCGTCGTAGTCTACGTAAATCTTTACGTAGACTAGACGTGTCAAAATAAGGAACGCAAATGGCAGCGCCCATAGGCCGCCGCCATTTGCGTACGCTTTTTTTCCCCCCAAAAGTCACCTGTGATAGGCTACGTGATGATTTACGTAGCCTATCACGGCTGACTTTGGAAATCTAGCCGTGATAGGCTACGTAAATCGTCACGTAGCCTATCACGGGTGTGTGTGTGTGTGTGTTTTACTTACTTTTTTATTTTGTAATGGTGGCGGCAGTGGCAGCCGGTCGGGAGACCAGCCCCCGCCCCCGACAAAACGTCGCCGAACCACCACCGGGACCCGCCACCGAGAGGGACATTCGCTGAAAGTAAGTTCCATCCGGGGGGGGCGGGGGGCCGGCGGAGAATTTCCCCAACACTTTTGGGGGGCCGAATGCCTCGGCGCTCGGCCTCCCGAAGATTCGGGGAGAAATTCTCCGCCATCCCTATATGATGCTCATTTCTGCATCAGCTGTTGCCTAGGCTGTGTTTCCATGACAACGGCAGGAGAGGCTAATGGAAGAGTACCGGATTTTTTTTTAAAAAAATCATGGAGCAGGGCTCCATGAGTAGATTCTCCGGACCAGTAAAAATCGCTTCACAGAACATACTTCCTGGTGGGGGTGGGGGTTGGAGTGAATGTCATCTGACTGGCAGGGGCTGCTCAACCAATAAGAGAGGCTTCCCCCCTCCCCCCATTTCTCCTTTCCCCTGAAAGTCCTGCATTTCAGGAGCAAGCCTCATTGAGCACAATGGGAGTTACTTCTGAGTAGCCACACATATGCTTGTGCTGGGAAAGGGTGTGGGGGGGAGAACACAAAGATTGAATCCAGCCCCCTTTTTAACCTGCAGAACCTCATTGACCACAATGGGAGTTACTTCTGAGGAGACACTAATGGGTTTGTTGTGGGAAAGATAGCAGTAAACACAAAGATTGAAACCAGCCCCCGCTGTAACTGGCAGGATATCTATAATGAAGTTGTGAAGTACTTACTTCCTAAGGCAATGAATCGGAGCCTCAATATCCTGCTTAATCGCACTTAAACAACTGGGCTTTAAAATGTGCCACTTCAATTGAGGGGCTTCTCTGTTATTTCTGTGGGCATTCAGAGGGCAAGCCTCATTATTCAGCACAATGGGAGGAAACACCCCTTTACCGGGGTCACAGTGAAAGGCACACCCCTGGGCAGGCCTAACATAACCGAGGTCAATGTGGGAGTTGGGCACACAGCAACTATACCGGGGAGAACCCGCCTTGAGGAAAATAATCTGACTTTAAGCCGTCTCAGGAAATCTGGTTTTCCCCTGATAAGCTCCAGGGTGGCTGATGGGTGGCCACGACGTCAGGTATCCCTAATGACTTCAACATGCAGCCGGCTCAGAGTAAATCGCTGGTGGAACCCCCCCCCACACTGATGAGTGAAATCCCAACCGTAGTAAGCTGCTGCTGTACACGCTGATTTAGTTCCTGTCTTGAAATTTCATTACCGTGCAAGTGGCGCCTCTGCAGAAGCCACAGCCACCTTTCCCGGTTTGTTTATGGGCATTAGGTTTTTTTTATTATTATTATTGCAGGCTTTAAAACCATCAGGCAACTTGAGCCATCCTGAAGGAGGAAGGATATGTTGGATGGGCGATAAGATCTCTCCTGCCTGGAACCTCAGTCGACCGCTGTTATGGGGCTACTGCTTATTTATCTATTTGGGGTTTTGCACAATGCATTAGTAATTACACCAAGGCCAGGCTTTGCCTGCCACTGATATAAAAAAAAAGTGAAAATTGAGCTTCCACCAACAGCAATAAAACTAGCAGCTTTCCTCAGATCAGTGCAAAGAAAGGTGTCGTTACTTAGTGATGCTATATTCATCTGGCAGCTTCAATTTCAGATGGATACTGTGGTTCCATTGGTGTGCATACTGATCTCCATGCCACCATATCTCTGATTTTATCTGATTTCTTTCCATCCAGGGAAAAATATTTGCAGGGGGATGAAGAAATGCTTGCACAAAGTAGCCATGGGCTTGAAACTGAGGATGTGTGACTGACTGAAACAAAAGAACAGCATCTACACTTTGGATGTATAGTTGGATGCGCATCCAATTTATGTTTGTGATACCTAAAAGCAAGGATATCAAAAGAACATAAGATAAGAAGAGCCCTGCTGGATCAGACCAAGGGTCCATCTAGTCCAGCATTCTGTTCACACAGTGGCCAGCCAGCTGTCAATGGGGACCCCACAAGCAGGACACGAGCGCAACAGCACCTCCCACCCATGTTCCCCAGCAACTGGTGTACACAGGCTCACTGCCTCTGGTACTGGAGGTAGCACATAGCCATCAGGACTAGTAGCCATTGATAGCCTTCTCCTGCAGGAATTTGTCTAAGTCTAACCCCCTTTTAAAGCCATCCAAATTGGTGGCCATCACTACATCTTGTAGTAGTGAATTCCATAGTTTAACTATATGCTGTATGAATAAGTTCTTCCTTTTGTCTGTTCTGAATCTCCCACCAATCAGCTTCATAGGATGACCCCAGGTTCTAGTATTTTGAGAGGGGGAGAAAAATGTCTCCCTATCTTCATTCTCCATACCATGCATAATTTTATATGCCTCTATCATGGCTCCCCCTACCCTCCTTTTTTCCAGGCTAAAAATCCCAGCTGTTGTAACTAGGAATGTACGAAAGTGACTTACCTTTCGCAGATTATGTTGATGGTGGGGGGGGAGGCGTTCTGTCCCTCTCCCCCGGAATCCTGGCCGGGGGGGGAGGCACTCCGTTCCTCCCCCCAGAATCCTCGAACGGCCGGCTGTGCTCCGCGGCAGCTCTGCGGAGCAGCCGGCCAGGCCCAGCCCGGCCCAGCCAGGCCAGAGCCGTCTGCAGCCGGATTTCCGGCCGCAGAGGGATCTGGGTAAAACACACACACACACACACACACACACAACCCAACCGTGTACGCAAATGGCAGCGGCTATGGCCGCTGCCATTTGCGTTCCTTCTTTTTGGCCGTCTTAATCTACGTAAATATTTATGTAGACTATGATGGCGAAAATCAAGGGGAACGCAAATAGCGTAGCGGGCGCTATTTGCGTCCCTTTTTCATTCACCGTTTTAGCCTACGTAAATCTTTACGTAGGCTAAAATGGCGAATCAAAACGGGACGCAAATAGCGCCCGCTACGGTATTTGCGTTCCCCTTGATTTTCACCATCATAGTCTACGTAAATATTTACGTAGATTAAGACGGTAAAAAGAAGGAATGCAAATGGCGGGGGCTGTAGCCACCGCCATTTGCATATGCGTTTTTTTTTTTAAATCCACCCCCAACCATGTTAGGCTACGTAAAGGTTTACGTAGCCTATCACGTCTTTTTTCCCTTTTTAAAAAAACCTAGCTATGATAGGCTACGTAAATCTTTACGTAGCCTATCACGTCTTTTTTCCCCCTTTCTTTCACAAGCCTGGAAATGGCGGCGGCGGTGGCAGCTGGTTGGAAGACCGCCCACCACCGCTGCCGCCACCGAAGCCGCTGCCGGAGCCGCCGTTGCCCGGAAGATCCGCCCCAGGTAAGTCTCGTCCCGGGGGGGATTCGCAGGGGGGCGGGGGGTGGCAGGCCGTTCCGCCACAGATTTCAGGGGGCCGAATGCACTGGCATTCGGCCTCACTGAGATCCGTGGCGGAATTCTCTGACATCCCTAGTTGTAACCTTCCCTCACAAGGGAGATACTCCAGCTCCTTGATTGTTTTAGTTGCTCCTTTCTGCATATCCTCAAAGTTGTTAGTGTATATCTGAGACCAGGGACAGAAAGATAGAAAATTCTGCAGAAATAAAGGGGTAGGTAGGTTTCACACATCCCTAGTGTTGTCGTCGTCGTCATCATCATCATCATCATCATCATTGTTATTATTATTATTAAGCCCAGCTACCTGCCCTTTATTCTTCTGATTGGCTGTGAGCTCACCAGGTGCTTCTGAGAGCTCCAACTGAATTGGGTGTGTGTGGCCTGAGTACTCCCAGCAGCTGAGTGGGCGGGAAGCTGCAGTCTGTTTCCCGCCTCCCAGCTGAGCAGAGCAGAGCAGAGCAGAGCAGAGCAAGCTGCTCCAGCTGGTCCAGGGACTACAGAAGCAAGCAAGCTCCCAGAGAGCGAGCGACCAGAGCGAGCGGACAGGGGGAGCAAACAGGAGTTGGCCAGGGGAGTTCGGCAGGGGAGGTCAAGGGGGAGGCCCCTAACATTTTTTTTTTCATTTTTCATTTTATTTTATTTTTAACTAACTTTTTCCCCATTTATTTGTCTTGTAACACACACTTCCACACTAGTGGGACTCTGCTTTTAACCTCTACTGAGTAGAAGAACAGGCACAGGCTAGTCTAGAACAATCACAAAGCTAGACACAAAAAGGGAAAAGAGGCTATGGAAGGACAAGACTCTCCAGTGGTGGTGACCTGCAAGGTGTGTGCAATGTTTGTTTTCTTGCCTGAGAACAACATGGCCTACACCTGCAACAAGTGCAAGTTGATCACGCTGCTGGAAGAAAAAGTAAGTGGACTGGAGCGGCGACTGTCGACCCTCCGGGGAATAAGAGTACACGAAGAGTTCTTGTACAGAATGGTGGAACTACAGCAGCAAAGGGAAGACCAGAAGCTTGAAGAGCAACAGCAAGCTGAGGCAGTGGTTAATGCTGAGGTGAAGAAAAATGGAGTAGAGGATACTCCTTGGAAAAGGGTGACAGGAGAAGAAGAACTAGAGGCCACTCTGCACCAGTGGAAGCAGTGGAGCTGTGGAACCGATTCCAGGTACTTGCAGATGAGACTGGAGGACAGCCTGCAGAGGAAGAATTACAGGGGAACCTGCATGAGAGTGAGCAAGAGGCTGAAGGTCAGTCAAGCAGAGGTGATGAAACCCAGGCTTACAACAAGAAGAAGAGAAGAGTGGTAGTAGTGGGAGACTCCTTGCTGCGTGGGATCGAGACCCAAGTATGTCGTGAAGACCCGTAGACTCGCCAGGTATGTTGTCTCCCGGGAGGACAAATTAGAGACATGACTGAAAGGTTGCCTGCACTCATAAAGCCCACTGACAGGTATCCCTTTCTTCTCATCCATGTGGGAACAAATGATACTGCCAAATGGAGCTATGAAGAAATCACATCAGACTTTGAAGCTCTGGGAAGGAAACTCAAGAACTTTGGAGCCCAGATAGTTTTCTCATCCATCCTTCCAGTAGTTAGAAGAGGGATAGAAAGGGAACCAAAAATACTCCGGGTGAATGACTGGTTACGAAGGTGGTGCCGACGAGAGAGATTTGGATTCTGGGACCACGGGCTATACTTCCTGGAAGATGGGCTGTTGGCAAGGGACGGGTTGCACCTCACAAAGGCTGGGAAGAATGTGTTTGGCCACAGCATGAAGAACTTCATCAGGAGGGCTTTAAACTGAATCCTACGGGGAAGGGAGATGTAATGTTGGGGGTAACAATGGACGTAGGCGCATGCACTGCAATGGAGAGAACAGCTCTGATAGTGCCCAATAATAGTCTTCAGACACATGTAGGAAGAAAGCCAGACTATGAAGCACATGGTCTTCGATGTCTATATACTAATGCCCAGAGTATGGGAAACAAACAGAACAAACTTGAACTCTTAATACAGGAGGGAAATTATGACTTGATAGGTATAACTGAGACTTGGTGGGATGACTCTCATGACTGGAATACAACAATTGAAGGATATAACTTGTTCAAAAAGAACAGGAGGAACAGAAAGGGAGGTGGGGTTGCACTGTATGTGAAAAATACATATCTCTGCACAGAAATACAGGAGATGAGCTTGGTAGCCCCATCGAGAGCATCTGGATCCAAATAAATGGAGCAAAGAATAAAAGGAACCTGGTGGTCGGAGTCTACTACCGGCCACCCACCCAAGGAGAAGACGAGGATGAAACTTTTGAAAAGCAAATAGCCAATGTTTTAAGGAAGCACGATGTAGTAGTAATGGGGGACTTCAATTTCCCTGATATTTGTTGGGAGACAAATTCTGCAAAACATGGCCCCTCCAGGAAATTCCTGACTTGTGTGGCGGATAACTTCCTCCTACAGAAAGTAGAGGAAGGAACTAGAGGATCGGCTATCCTTGACTTGATCCTAACCAACAGAGATGACTTAGTGGATAAAGTAGCAGTTACAGGAACTCTGGGGGAAAGCGACCATGTTACACTTGAGTTCTTGGTTCTAAGGGAAGCAAAAACTGAGGGTAGTCAAACGCGTACCCTGTATTTTAGGAAAGCTGATTTTAATAAACTCAGAACAATGATCAGTAAGGTCCCGTGGCAAGTGACGCTAACGAGAAAAGGAGTCCAAGATGGGTGGGAGCTTTTAAAAAAGGAAATTCTCAAGGCATAATCACAAACCATTCCAACAAGAAGAAAAGGTGGAAGACAACAGAAGAAGCCAATGTGGCTTCACAAAAAGCTTAGGGATGACCTGAAAACAAAAAAAGGACACATATAGGAAGTGGAAAGAAGGCCAAGTAACAAAGGAAGAGTACAGGCAGGTAGCCCAGAATTGCAGGGATGGCGTCAGGAAGGCTAAAGCTGGGAACAAGCTGAGGTTAGCGAGGGATGCTAAAAACAACAAAAAGGCTTTCTTCAGCTACGTGCATAGTAAAAGGCAGAGGAAAGAAATGGTTGTTCAGCTATTAAATAAGGATGGCAAAACGATAACAGATGACAAAGAAAAGGCAGAGGTGCTCAATTCCTACTTTGGCTCAGTCTTCTCCCAAAAGAGGGTCTATGACCCCCCTGGCAAAGGCGAAATGCAGGCTGAAGGGGCAGGATTGCAGCTTGAGATCGATAGGCATATGGTCAAGGAACACCTAATTACTTTGAATGAGTTCAAATCTCCAGGGCCAGATTAACTGCATCCTAGAGTCATAAAGGAACTGGCAGAAGAACTCTCAGAACCGCTGTCTATTCTCTTTGAGAAATCATGGAGGACGGGGGAAGTGCCAGATGACTGGAGGAGGGCTAATGTTGTCCCTATCTTCAAAAAGGGTAAAAAGGAGGAACCTGGGAACTACAGACCAGTCAGTCTGATATTAATCCCAGGGAAAATTCTGGAGCAGATGATAAAGCAATCCATCTGGAAGCACCTTGAAAACAATGTCGTGATTCCTCGAAGCCAACATGGATTTGTCAAAAACAAGTCCTGCCCGACAAATCTGATCTCATGTTTTGATCAAGTAACCTCCCTTATGGACTGTGGGAATGCTGTAGACATCATATACCTCGACTTCAGCAAAGCTTTCAACAAAGTGCCCCATGATATCCTGATGAGCAAACTAGCTCAAAGTGGGCTAGATGAAACAATGATCCGGTGGATCCACAGTTGGCTACAGAATCAGACTGAAAGAGTGCGTATCAATGGGACCTTCTCAAACTGGGGAGAGGTAACGAGTGGGGTACCGCAGGGCTCAGTCCTGGGCCCAGTGCTCTTCAACATTTTTATTAATGACTTGGAGGAGGGGTGCAGGGAATGCTGATCAAATTTGCAGATGACACAAAAGCTAATACTTTGGAAGACAGAAACAAAATTCAAAGTGATCTGGATAGACTGGAGCACTGGGCAGAAAACAACAGAATGACATTGAATAGGGATAAATGCCAAGTTCTGCACCTAGGAAAAAGAAACCAAATGCACAGTTACAAGATGGGGGATATGTGGCTCAACAACACTACAAGTGAGAAAGATGTTGGAATTGTTGTCGATCACAAGCTGAATATGAGCCAACAATGTGATGTGGCTGCAAAAAAGGCAAATGCTGTTTTGGGTTGCATTAATAGAAGCATAGCTTCCAAATCCCGGGAAGTACTCGTTCCCCTCTACTCAGCACTGGTTAGGCCTCATCTGGAGTACTGTGTCCAGTTCTGGGCACCGCACTTTAAGAAGGATGCAGACAAACTGGAGAGGGTTCAGAGGAGGGCAACAAAGATGATCAGAGGACTGGAAACAAAGCCCTATGAAGAAAGACTGAAAGAACTGGGCATGTTTTGCCTTGAGAAGAGAAGACTGAGGGGAGATAGGATAGCACTTTTCAAGTACTTGAAAGGTTGTCACAGAGAAGAAGGCCAGGATCTCTTCTTGATCATCCCAGAGTGCAGGACACGGAATAATGGGCTCAAGTTACAGGAAGCCAGATTCCGGCTGAACATCAGGAGAAATGTCCTGACTGTTAGAGCAATATGACAATGGAACCAATGACCTAGGGAGGTGGTGGGCTCTCCCACACTGGAGGCGTTCAAGACAAGGCTGGACAGCCATCTGTCAGGGATGCTCTGACTTGGATTCCTGTATTGAGCAGGGGGTTGGACTGGATGGCCTTGTAGGTCCCTTCCAACCCTACTATTCTATGATTCTATGATTATTAACATTTCTATACAGCCCCATAGCAAAAGTTCTCTGGGCAGTTTACATGTCTCAGAAAGCGGAATAGCATAGAGCCCATCACAGTTTGGGACCAACTTACCTAAAATATTGCCTGTCTCCTTATATTCCTTCCCAGATGCTATATATAGCATGATACTAAGGAAAAAAGCTTGCAAAAATGCACGTATTAGGCAAAATTGGGTTAAAATGCATATATTGGGAGAAATGCGCGCATAAGTGCATACACATTTTTTTGTGTGGACTACAAAAAACCTTTGAACTGATATGGAACAGTATAGAACAAACTGAAGATTGGAAGAATGAGAAAGGGAGAGAAAACAAAACTGGCAGATTCTTCCATTCCTACCCAGATTTAAGAATTTCATTTGAGGACCTTCTTTGTGCGCCCCCACCTTCTGAGCTACAGTGGGTGGCTACTGGTGAAAGGGCCTTTTCACTGCTGGCACCCTTACTGTGCAATCCTCTTGCGATCCTCTTCCTAGGGAGGCTTACCTGGCACATCTCTTGATGGCATCTTGGTGTCAGGTGCATATCTTTTCATTTTCCCAGACCTTTAAATCCCTTTGGTCTTTCAATCCAATCTGATCTAATCAGCTTTACCTCCACTTAGTGATTTCCTGGTGCTTCTATATTTTCATGTTATTTTATGTGTCTTATATTTTAATTGCTTATTTTGATTATGTATTTTGCTTATGGAAGCCACCCTGGGAATTCATGGATGGAAAGGGTATAAACGCTAAAATAAATGAACTTATAACAGAGACAGGTCTTGGCATATGGTTGGCCTGGACACCACTGTAATTTCCACATCAAGACTGTGCTAGAGTGGCCAGGTACAACGGAGGACGGGGCCCCTGCATCTATAACAGAAGAGGGGATGTTGCCAGGTGCAGCTTGTGGTGCTGGGGAGAGAAAAGCTCCTAAATCCCCGCCTATTAAAATCTCTTCAACCTGCCCTCCTTTACATTTAGCTGAAAAGAATTGGTTCCCATTTCTGCCTTTGGGGACCAAACCTCCAGTTGGCCTGAATGAAGAGATGAACTGGATGGTCATGTATTAGGACAGACTACTAACAACGGTGCTTTGTACATGTTTTTTTATGTTTGGCTATTATGTGGTTGATTTGCAGTTGTACTGGTGATGTTTGTAAATAATTCATGGTTATCAGTTATTTTTGGATGAGTGCCCTTTAAGGAAGTAATCACGACTTTATCAGGCTCCATCCTTTACATCTGTGCTGGAGGGAGCAATCCCATGGCTGCTAGACAGCGGCTAGATGGCCATAGGATGGGTCAGTTCTGGGAACCAACCTCGGAGCCCGTGCCCTGAGGTCGGTTCCCTGAGAACTGACCTCCACCCCCTCCCGCGCCGCCTCATAGGCAGCGCAGATCAGGCCCTCGCTCCATGCTCAGAAAAGGAATGTGGAGCAGCGAAAATGGGGCGTTCCTGGGGGCATGCCGGGGCGGGCGGAAGTGCTGTTCTGACGCTTCCTATATGTCGTCTGGCATCCACCCCCTCTTCGAAATCGGCTGTCTAGCCGCCAATGCAGGGCAGCTGAAGCACGGAGAGGAAGATCCCCTCCGCGCTGCTCCTGCCCTGCATTGGCGGTCACCTCTGAGTTTGGAGGCGGACGCCTGTCCCAATAGGATTGTGCCCTTAGTTGTTTTAAGAACTTAATGAGAGCGCCTCCAAGTATCTACAGGCTCTGCAGATGAAAGCTCCTCTCTGGGCAACATCCAGAACTATTTTATTCTTTTCTTATCAGCCCACCACTTGTATGTGAGTATGCGGTTTTATATATGTGTACTTTGCAGTTATTTTTATTTTAAAAATTGGTATTTACTCCTATATATTTGCTTTTAGGACCGTTGCAGTTCCTTGCCATCTTGAAAAACAGGTTTTCGTAGGGGAGCCTTCGTATAATAGTGTATTCACTATTATAACATGTATAACCCCTTTGCTGGTACTTGTACTAGAGGAAGGATTGGCAGGAGTTTTGAATTTTAATAAAAACTTGTTGATATATTTTATATAGTTTTAAGTAACAGTTTTTAATAACAATTAAAACATTTTTAAACATAATATTGTTTGTGTATTTACAGGTCTAAATACTGCAATGACCTATACTGATAATTGTGCTGTATGTGTGGTATACTATGTGTTTCTATATACGTGTGTGTTTCCTTTTGGGAATACCTCTTATTTACTAGACCATGTACTTAGCACTAGACCACTGAGGAAGCCTGCACCTCGAAACGCGTTCCATTTCTTTGGTATTGGTTATTTGTGGAATGGTTAGGTTTTTCTAACACAACAACATTGTCTTCTTCTCCCTCATTGGCTTGATGTATATTTTTACAGCACAATAACAGTGTATTCTTATTGTCTTTATGCATATGTTTTAACTATATAGATTAAAAAATCATTATTAGATTTTGTTCCAATTATATTTAGTATATTTACTATCACCAGTACACCCAAGCGAGTTGTTTTGTTGCTATATTTCTAAGGGGTTCGGAGAAATATCCTGTTTTGGTTATGTTCGTTCAGCTGCTACAGCTGGCGTTCTTCAGGGTGCTGCCATCTCTCTTTTTATTATTTATTTAGGGAGTAGCCCTCTGCATGTTTAGACAGAAAAAAAAGTCCCATAATCCCCACATTCCCCAGCCAGCATGGCTGGCTGGGAGTTTTAGGACTTCTGTTTTTTTTTAGAGCTGTGCACAAATGGCTTCTTGAAATTCTCAACCTTACTTGTGAACAGAGAAATCTGGGAAACAATTTCACCAAATTTATCCAGGGGGAGGGGAAATTCTCCACAGTTTCTCCCAGCTAAGCATCCCCATTGGCAGGACTTGTAGCACAACTTCTTTCCTTTTTGGTAAGGGGTTTGGGTTTTTTTGTCCTGCAACAGCATCCACTGTCTTGGCAGGCTGGCCCCCAGTTTGCATCCACCGCAATGCTGAATCTGTCCTCCAATTTCCTGAAAGTTTTCTCCCCCCATGAAGGAGGCTTCCATTGTTCTGCCTCATTCAGGGTGCTTTATAATTTATTTTTGTGGAGGTCTTGAGCTTGCCTCACAGCTAGCCTCCCAGGCTGCCCTCACATCCTGATCTGAAAAAAGCCCTGTGGGAGGAATTACCTCATGGTGCCTTAAACTGGGCTTTAACTGAAGTGTAGGAAGCTACAGGTGGCCAGAGAGATGATTGTACAATGAAGAACAGGACACTTGTGCTCACTCCTCGGCCACAAGTAAGGTAAGCCCCAGAAACCCAAACCCAACCCATGAGAATTTCTTCACCATTGAATTTCTTTTCTCTTCTATCAAATTGGATGAGAATGGTCGAAAACAAGGTGGGAGAAATTTTCGGCACAGTGCTGCTTCTTTTTCTGTCTAAACATGCATAGGATTGAGCCCTTATTTGACTGATGTGCCACCCTATAACAAAATGTTCTTGGCGTAGTTCATGCAAGGAAGCAGGTGAAAACAGTAAGGGCAATGATTAAACCAGAAGTTAGCATCGCTGAATGGGAGTGAAGGGACGGGGAAGGATACGTCTTGTTGCCTTTGGCCCAGGGATGTCAAACCCCTTTCAGCCCAAGGGGCAAGGGCTCAATTCCTTTCCGGAGAAGCTCTTGGGGGCTGCGTTCCAGTGGTGGGAGGGGCCAAGGGCCAAAAGGGCAGGGCCAAAAATACTAGCATATTTTAGCTGAAAGCTCTGAGTGCCAGCAACTAGGCCCTAGGAGAGGCATTCCAAGATTTTAGAGTGGGGAAAAGGGGCACAAAAGCCGGAAACCCCCAAACAATTGGCAGTTGGGGCAAAGGAGGTGTGGCTGTCTGGGAAACCATGAAGGGCTGGATTGGGATGCCAGGTGAGCCAGGGTTGGCACATGGGCCTAAGGTTCAACACCCCTGCTTTATACGCCTGCACATGAATGCTATAAAGCAGTACACAACTTCCTGGCTTATACATAGCTGCTGTGTTACATCTGGACTGTGACAGTAAACTTCTAGATAATTATGTTTTTCTAATAGGTCTTGCACCAAGAGGAAGACAACTGCACTGCCCTGACTGCAAAATCAATGCGGGATGAGCTATTGCAGAGTGAAGGGATAGTGCAGGTAGCACGCCGAGCTGAGCCTTCCACTATGTGGCATAGTGGGTAGGGCTCAAACCGTGCCCCTTGGAATTAGACTGGGCTGCACTCTTACATACACTCGCCACTGAACTCAATAAGGCTTACGTCTGAGTAGACGTGCATAGGATTGCGCTGCAGGAGTGTTGCAACCATGAGCCTGTTTTCCCTCTGTGAAATGCTGGAGGCGTGGAGGATGTGGCTTGACAGAACAGTCAGCAGGTGGAGACAGGAGGCGGTGAAAGAGAAGGGGGCGGTGGGGTGAGCCAGTATCAGGAGGCAGTGGGAGCTGGCGTCGTGGAAAGCAGGGCAGGCCCAGAACATTTTGCTGCCGGAGGCAAAGGGCAAGTGATCCGGGTTCTAGCCCCCACTCGGCCACGGAAGCTCACTGGGTGACTTTGGGCCAGTCACAGACTCTCAGCCCAACCCACCTCACAGGGTTGTTGTTGTGAGGATAAAAAGGAGAGGAGGAGGATAATGTCAGCCGCCTTGGGTCCTTGCAAGAGGAAAAAAGGCGGGATAGAAATGCAATAAACAAGCAAACAAACAAACAGGACTGGCAGGTGAGTCTTAATTCAACACTGGCAGTGGGACAGTGCCCTCCACCATGCTGGAGGGCAGCAACACTGCCCCCCACGTTCTGCTGTTCCATTTTGATCTCGAAGACGTGGTCTCGCTATGGTTGTATACGAAATATCCAAATCGCCTATCATACAACAACCTGCCTACATGGCTACCATGACAGAAGCTGCCTTTGACCTTGCTTCCTTGTTCTGCAGGAATATCACAAAGGAAAATTTGGCATGGAGGCCTGCCTTTTGGCCACGTGTAAAGGAGGGCACAGCACCTTCACACCTAGCAGTGAAAGGGGTTATAATAGGCAGGGCTTTTCACTCCCCAGCACCACAAGCCGTGCCTGCCCAAGTTCCCTCCCTTGTTCTGGGCACAGGTGACCACCTCAGCTTACTCCATGGTAGGGCCAGCCCTGGTGGAAAGTTCTGCCTTACCCTTGGTATCTCAGTTACCATCCAGAGGGTATTTGAGCACACATTCAGGGGACAGCGGGATCATGCCCCTGATTCCTGTATGCATTCAGCATAATGTCGGACAGAACATCACAGGCACGAACTGGATGTCTCAGGTTCTGGTTGTGTAACCTGGGAGCCCGTTTCTCCAGCGGTCCCTGACTGACCATACAGAGCCTGCACACGTGTGCTTTATACATGTGTAGACTTGTTCAGATGTTGAGTTGGATCCAGAGTAAGCCATACTTAGACCCACTGGAATGAATGGGGCTGAGGTTAGTCATGACTAATTTCTCCCACTGATTTCAATGGGTCTCCTCTAAGCATGACTAACTCTGGACCCAACCCATTATGCCAAACCCATGTAAGGGCAAGGCCAGTAGGCGTGAGCAAGGGTGATCCAACTCTCCCTTCTACACGTGTTCAGAGTAGCATCTGAACAGTTCATATATATTTCTGAGGACTTGAACATTTATCTGTGCACCCCCACACACACACCTGATATACATATATTAAGTCCTTTTAAGGACCATCAGTTGGGTCAGATTCCAAAATTACTGACACCTCTTGCAGCCTGAGCCTTTTATGTCCACTTGTAGATGTCTGACGATCATTTTAATTTAATATTTTAAGGTCTCCATCTCAAGTGGACATCAGTTCCAAGATATCTTCAGCTGCTGGTGGTCTTATTTCTTCTTTATTGGCCAAGTTGCACGGATCCGCATTTGCTTAGGCTTCATTCATTTTTCTAGAATCCACAAAAAGGCCAATGGGAGAACGAAACTGCTGCTAACTGTGGCTGGCCATATGGAACCTCCTAAATACTAGTTGCCAATGGCAAATATACCATTTGCCCAATGGGTGAGCTGTCCCAGAGGCCAAAGGCTGAATTCCATATAAGGAACATGCTTAGATTCCAGATTGTTATATTAATTGCGTCATGTTTGCCTACCAGTGCTTTGTTAATTGTCTCCATTGATGTGGAATATTCACAACAGCAGGACCTGGTAGATGGCACTCACAATCGGAGGGGGTCCCCATATGTGCCTACTTATTTGTACATTTCCTGTTTCTGTTTTTAAAAAGCCCTGAACGTTGTTCCAATTTGATGAGAAAGTCCTGAAAGGTCCTGAAGTATTTTATCCCACCTGAAATGCCGTCGTTTGCTTTCATCCTTCCGCCCAGCCACAAAGACATGAATCGTCAGTCTGTGCTGCCCCCATCTGCTTCCGTTGTTTGGTGGTGCTGGTGGTGGTGGTGGTGGTGGTGGTTTTCTTATCCAGAGTGAAGAACCAAAAAAGCTAATAGGAATACATACCTCCAGCTATAGAAGTGGAATAAATCAATAGTGTTCCTATGAAGCCAGAAATGCTTATTAGGCAAAGATCACTGCCAGAGAGTTTTAAAAAAGTGTTTAGAGTGCAGCTGGGACAAGTTTAACCCTTACACAACAACAACAACAACAGCAAAACTGCATTCCTCACCTTCAAATTAAATCACTACTGGTGTGATGGAGAGAAGATGTGATCTACAGAAGGTTAGGTTTCCAACAATTCAGTCCTTTCCATGTTCACACACAACTAAGTCCCACTGATTTAAATGGGACTTATTCTCAGACAAGTGTGCCTAGGGCTGAAGCTTAAACTGATTTAGGGCACAATCCTATGCATATTTAGAGGAATGCTGGGAGCTGTAGGACTTCTTTCTGTCTAAATATGCATAGGATAGCACCCTAAGGGAGCAATCCTATGGACCCTAGACAGAGTTTGGGGGGGGAGTTCTTTGTGGGAAGCTATGACCGTTAAGTCTGATTTATGCAATAACTTTGCTTCATTTTTGAGGAAGACTAATGGCTCAAACTAGGCATAAACACATGTAAGCACACACCATTCAGAACACATGCTATGCAGTATGTGTGATGGGAGCTATGTGTTTGTGTCGGCTGCCCCAGGGTGCACATAGAATTCCCAGTTCAGTGAGTGTGTCAACCTGTTCCAGGTGTGTTGGCTGTCACTCACTTAACCCCCCTCCCCACAGAATCATAAAGTTGGTAGGGGTCTTGGAGGTTAAGTAGTCCAACCCCCAGCTTAAGACAGGATCTGCAATGCAGGATGCAACTGTCAGGATGAATCAATGGCCATCCAGTTTCTGCTTAAATACCTCTAGCAAAGGAGAGTCCACCAACTCTGGTGGCAGTCTCTTCCACTGCCAGACAGCTTGTACTGTTAGGAAGCTACTCCTAACTTTTAGCCAAAATTATCTTCCCAGCATTTCTCACCACTGATTCCAGTCCTGCCCTCTGGAGCAACAAAGAAGAAGTCTGTACCATCTTCTGCAGGGCATCCCTTCAGATATTTGAAAACTGCTTTCATAATCCCTTTTCCATGCTAAACAGGTCCAGCTGTTTCAACTGTTCCTTCTAAGATGTGCTTCTAGACCCGTCATCATCCAGGTCTCCCTTCACTGCAGCTTGTCAATATCCTTCTTAGAATGTGGTGCCCAGAACTGGGCACAGTATTTTAGAATCCCCACTCCCAGAGGTTCCAGCTAACAGACAGCTCAAACCACCAGATTAGATTCTCCAACATTGTTCATTGTAAACTAACTGATAACCAAACATATGATGTGACATGGCTATGCGCATGCCCAAACCCACTGTCTGAGCCCCTGGTCTCCTCTTTATACATTGCCAAAGGCTCTCCTTTGCCTACTCTTTGTTCACTTGGAAACACACTTAGCATCATTTTGCTACCTGGATAAGGATTTATGTGGAGGTCTGGGAAATAACACATGTGTACGTCATGTATATGCGTACATGCTTATGTCTGCACAAGATGCATCAATCTCCCCCTCCCAGATTTAACCTCTTGAAGCCTAGTGAGAAAGCAGCCTTCCTCAACCTGGTACCCACCATGCTGGATGGAGTTATAGTTCAACACATCTGGAGGGCACCAAGACAGGAAAGGCTGGGCTGAAGCCTGAAGAATGGTGACTCTAGCAAATCTACCTAACAATGGTTGTTAAAACAGCATCCTGAAAATCTCCTTGTTTCCTTGTGAGAAGAGAACGTCAGGGACCAGAAAGAGCCGAGAAAGAGCCAATGATTTACCAGGGACAGGTGCAAGTAGGGGTTGTCCCTGGTAAGTTGGGCTAGTTGGGGCATATGCCTGACCATCAGGAGTCAACATGTTCATTTGGGGTGATGGTGCTACCTCCAAAACCAGCTCCTTCCTTCTCTGACAGTGCCAGTGGCATAATCTTTAACACAGGGGTAGGCATTCTGTTGTCCACCATGTGTTTTGGACTACAGCTTCCATTAGCCCCAGCCAGCATAGCCAATGATCAGGGATTATGGGAGCTGTAGTCCAAAACATCTGGAGGGCACCTTGATCTGCAAAGATGCCCCACGTTGTCCTGATCCTGGATTGCCTTATGAAACATCTAGCCTTACCTCTAGAAGAGTGCTCCCCTGCACTGTTTAACCCATCCTTCCAGCTACTGCTGTAAGCACCAAACAGGCCTGGGCCCCCATCTACATGAACCTTTTACTCTGGGGCAGCTGTAAGTCAAGGTCCCTCAGGACAGATGATGCAGTTGCCACTTCACAGCCATCCATGGTTTTCTCCTGGAAAATGCAGACTTCGGAGGAGGCATTTTGCTGCGATTTTTTTGGTTAGCTGCAGGTTTCCCTGTGGTTCTGAGCCATCTGTCCCTTCCCTGAACCAACTTCGCATTTTGCCGTGGGCAAGTTGTAGGCATGTGGAGTGCTTGCGTTGTTCTGTGACACCCCTTTACTCCCCCTGTCCCTTTGCAGCTGAGCAGTTACAGAGGCACAGAGAGGCGTTTTCATTTATTTAACCACACATTTTGCAGCTTTGTATCTTCGCAATAGTTGCTTTCAGACTATTCTTGCTTTCAGTGCCCAAGGGCCAGGGGGGTCTTGTGGGAGGACCAGCTTCACTCCTGCCTCCATTTTGGAGCAATGGGTAGGCACATACCACTCATGCGAACCATCACAAGAGTCTCAGGCTGGGGAGCTGACAAACAGATGGCGTGGAAATGAAGGAGCACAGAAGACCCACTTTTTACGTAACAAGGGACGGAAAGACACAACAGAACCCCCAAAATACAAAAGAGCCATTGCAGTGTCGCACCCCATGCTCATGGGCCTGCACAGCTGCGCATTAAAATATAATGGCAAAAAAAGGGCACGGCAGAGTCTGTTAGGGAAGTGTGTAGTAAATCGTGAGTGTATTGCAGGAGAAGCTAATTTGAAGCTGCAATGCTGCGCAGTTGAGACGGAGTGAAGGGTGAAAGTGGTGCCGTGTAGATGGGGCCAGGGTCAACTCACAGGAGGATTCCTCTCACAAAACAGTAAGGCTCAGATGCTTCAGAAGGCAATACAGGGCCAGGTCAACCTGGGGCATCTTTGCTGGTCCCAGGAACTCCATCCTCCCCATCTGGATTTTGGCCTGAAACACCCAAGAAAAGTGTGGGTGCATAGAGGGTAAGTTGTAATCAAGCCCAGTTTGTGACATTGCACAACATCATCACTCATCACAGGGTGTAACACTTAAGGAATCTGCCTTAGCTCATTTCCTGGCTTTGTGGCGCTTGAGCCAACATGAGGTAGCCTTATGTCTGTTCTTAAGCCGGCAGGTTTTTTGATCATTGCCTATTAACTGTAGTTAAGCAGGCTTGAACTTGGAAAATGGGCTTGCTGGCTACAAGTGGCTATGTTAGCTCCATCGAACTAGGACCCAGACTTAACCATTGTGGAGTAAAATGAGACAAAATGGTGCCCCGTCACAACTGCAAACCAGCCAGAACCCAATGCACCCCTCTCCCTTCTGACGTGCAGCTCAGTCTCTGATTTCTAGCAAAGCTGTGCATTCTGTGGACAGCCCACCATTTAGCCACTCAGTTTCAACTTGCCCCAGGGAATAGCGCAAGTCTATTCTGCTTGCCCAGTACAATTTTTTTTTTAAGGAGCGTTGGAGCACAATGGACTTGCTGCAGTGCAGACCATTGCTGTATGAGTCTGCCCCTTTCCCATCTGTCTCATGACGCACCCTGAGGAACGTTTCAATTAACAGAACATCCAACACATCTCCTTTCCGCTTAAAAAAACCAGCCTTGTGTGATTGAATCAAGCAAATATATTGTGTATACTTTATAGTTATGTTCTGATCGAATGCATATCTCTATTCATAATTTAAGACAGCACCATGCATGATACAATCTAACAGGAATTTTGCAAATTGGGTTGTTTTCCATGAAATAAGAAGATCTGCTGCACTGTGAAACATAAAGCCGATGCAGCACTGATACATTTCATGTTTCCTTTGTTCCCCTTTAAGGAAAAACATACTTTCCCCACAGCCCACCTGCAAGTGGAGCGCGTCGGTGACTCCGCTCACGATCTGATAGAAACAGTATTAGCTTCAGCTTGTTCCAGGAGGTGCAATTTCCACCTATGTTGTGTGGGAAGAATGAAAGGGTGTGTGTGGGGGGTGTTGGTTTGCCATGGGATTCAAGTTGTTTCATATTCTCAACTCTTCAGCATGAGTCAAATGCCATCCACTTTTGACCTCCACACTTTCCTCCTTAAAGTTCTTGAAATATGCTCAATTGGCTAAAGAATGCATTTGAAACTGAGACTGCCATGTTATTCCCAGCCTGTGCTAATGATACTGACTGTTTTCATAAAGAACTTTGAGTTCTAGATGTTTCCCATTAATTAAAAAAGAACAAAAAGAACCACCCACAACAGGTAGTCTCTCTCTCTCTCTCTCTCTCTTTAATGTTTCTTGTCAGAGGTTCCTGAAGTGCTCCCTTAACCATATTCATTAAAGTCTGGCAATGCACTCGTGAAATACCACAATAATTCTCTCTCAATTTTATAGTCAATTTCTTGGAGATGCTGAAAATATTTTGTGTTGTAAAAAAAAATTATATTATTTCAGAGTGAAAGGAGAGGGATAAAAGATTGGCTTAGGCAACACTGCAACCTTGTGATGTGGTAAATAAGTACTAATTGAAAGACCCAGTAATACTGGTGGTAAAGGGGAATGTGTTCTGTGGTCTTCTAGGGGTCACATAAATATACTTCCATCATTTTTTCTCTGACCTTCTTTGTGGGACACCAGGGTTTTGGTATTCTAAATGTGTCAAGTGATCACTTAGATGCATTCCATTTCACACTGCAACAGCTAATAAAGAGGAGGTAAGTGGGTTGCCATAAGAGCTGGTGTCCTTGGGACAACCATTCAGTGGGACCATTAAAAGTGTTTTATTTATTGTTATGCTAGAAGTGTGCTGCACATAAGCACCTTTAAAAATAGAGCCAGCAGGAGATTAAGACTGAAAGGATTCAGAAAGAAACTTACATGTTATATATGAATGATGCACAATAGCTAGTTGGGAGGGATGAGCATGTACAAAACAAAAACATTCAGTGGGGGGCATATTAAGATCTTATTCCATTATCGTTTTGATGTGGAAAAGTCTCAGTGTCCATGTTTTCCAGAACACTGTTAATAGCAAGTAGACCACGCAAGGCGCTTTAACACAATTGTTTCATCACGCAAGCATGAAGGTAGTTTGTGGCAGTGATGCTGCTACGTTAAAGATCATATGGGTGGGCCCAGATGAAGATGATGCGTTTCAGAAGTGGTGATCAAAAGTAGTGATGGGTGGATTCCAAAGGTGAGTATGTGTCTTGGTTGGTTGGTTCAGACACTGGATTTCTGGAGTCTGCCATCTCAGTCACATCCATTTTGTAAAGTGTGGGCTAATCAGAAATGAAACCATTTCAGCCCATAGAGCAGGAGTGGTCAACTTGGGGCCCTCCAGATGTTTTGGCCTGCAACTCTCATGATCCTTTACTATTGGCTACACTGGCTAGAGCTGATGGGAGTTGTAGGCCAAAACACCCGGAGGGCTACAAGTTGACCACCCCAGCCATAGAGGTTCGTAGGAGCCTTCCCCAAGCCACCTTCCCTAAACATGACAAGGTGGAGGGCAGCAGGGAAGGCTCCTGGGAACCATTACAGTACGATTTCAGTGCCCAAGGATGCTGGAAACCATAGGAATTACATTTACAATAGTTCCTGGAATCATCAGAGGCTGCTGTAGAAGCTTGCAAGAGCATCCAGAGACAGAAGTTTGAGATACTATCATGGTGATTCCAGGGAACCTTCTGGTGGATATTGTCCAAATTCTCCAATTTAAATGAACCCATTTAAATACCAGCACTTTGCATTGGTTCTGGAAACCAACTGGAAGGCCAATGCAGATCTTACAAAATTGGCATAATATGTTCTCTGCAGCCCACTCTAGTCAACAATCTAGTGGTTGCATTTCCTACCAGCTGTAGTTTCTAAGAACTCTTCAATAAAATAAATAAATTCAAAGCCAGCCCCATGTAGAACATATTACAGTAATCTGGTCTGGACATTACTAAGTCATTAATTATCATGGCTAAGTCATTTTTAATCTAGCAAATGGTGCAGCTGTACATTGTAAGGAATATACTCTAAAACAGCCTTCCCTAACCTGGTGCCTTCCAGATATTTTGGACTCCAACTCCCAGCAATTCTGATCATTGCTCATGCTGAGTGCGGCTGATGAGAGTTATAGTCCAAAATGTCTTGAGAGCTCCAGGTTAGGAAAGGCTTATTTATTACATTTATATCCTGCCTTTTTTCCTCCTTAAGGAACCCAAGGTGGCATGCATAATCCTCCTCTCCATTTTAGCCTCACAACAACAGCCCTGTGAGGTAGGTTGGGCTGAGAGTCTGTGACTGGCCCAAAGTCACCCAGTGAGCTTCTAATGCCGAGAGGAGGCTAGAACCTGGATCTCCCAACTCCCAATCCAACACTCTAGCCACTACACCACACTGGCTACTCAAAAATGTGGGATATAAATGCATTAAATACATACATACATATAAATATACCACCAGATGAATATGGTTTAAAAAAAACACCCCTTTTCACTGCCAGTGCTTGGACACCCAAGAACAGTGCAGGATCGATGAGCAGAACCTAACTTTTCAGGAGGATTTCAAACTGGGCAGTTGTGGCTGGCGGGCCTTGGGGATCGGCAGTTTTAGCACTAGTACAGAGTACTAAAAATGTCTGATTTAGCTTGTTCTAGTTTAGCTTGATGACTTGTACTGAAGTCATCAAGCTAAACTAGAACTGACTCTGCCTTGGTCAGTTTTGGCATCTTCTTGTCTAGTTCCTCTCTCTAAATGGATGGCATTAGCTTCTAGACATTCAAGAATGAGTAGGGTTCCTTCCTTCCACAGTTTCTACATGTATAATGTCACATCATTTACACTATCATCTATTTTCTCATGCTAAATTGATTTTATAGGGAAATCCAGATCTAAAAATTGGTAAGAAAATGTTTTTGTGGTGGGCAGATAAGGCCATTTTTACTTTGGATCAACTGGTGGGTGCCAATGATGAGTTACTGTCATTTTCTGTATCTATTTGTTATATTCTGTTATTTTCTATTGTTATTTTCTGCATGCCAGATATGATATGCCAGCTATGGCTGAATGGCAATACTTGCAAATGCAGAATTTGTTAGTATCTCGGTTTGGCCCAGCTGCTTGTACAGCATTAGAGTCCCCATCATTATTGGAAGCACTTAATGAGGCTGGTCAGGCAAAGTGTCCCACGATCCATAAATACTTTTTATTGCTAAATAAAGATGTTATACATGGTTTTAAGCAGGAATGGAGTAGGGAATTGGATTGTCCTATTCTGCCTAATCAGAGGATCTCCACTTTGGTGTCTATACCTGTCGTGTCTATGGATCTTAGCCGCGTCTTATTCAACAAAAAAAAATTGTTCTGTGTTTATGGGACACCGCAATGTCTCTTTAATAAGGGATTGTCTAATTTGGCTAATTGCTGGTGCTGCAATGCAGCTAATGATTCTTTTAAACATATGTTTTGGCAGTCTCCCGTAGTAGTTGCTTCTTTTTGGGAAGATGTTATTATACAGATAAATTTTGTACTGGAACAGTCTTTATTCGCTGATGTACACACTCCTTTCAATCATTTACCTGCTTCATAGAAATTAATGAACGGTCAGCGTAATGGATTCTCCATGCCCCCTTGACAGCTAAAAGACTGATATTACAAAATTGGAAGGAGAAACACTCACCTCCTATAATGCAATGGATTGAGGACTTCATAACACTTTCAGCATTTGAGTGGGTGGCATATATAGATCCATATTCAAATGGATACTTATTTGGATATCTGGTCCACTTTTGTTGAAGCCTATGTATAATTGTATGGACTTGAGCACGCTCCGGGAGAGAGCGCAGGACAGGAAGCCTGGCATGCTGTGGTCCATGGGGTCACGGAGAGTCGGACATGACTGAGCAACTGAACAACAACAACAACAATGTATAATTGTATATAAGTTGTATTTTCGTATATATGCCTTTCATACATATTCATTGCTGTGGATATACAGTATATACAAAATTATGTATGTATAGTAAAGCAAAAACTAAAAGAAGTAAGTAAAAAACCCAAACAGCTAAATTGGTCCCTTTGGGTGCTTCCTAGCTACCACAGCATGCTAAAAGAGTCAAACTTAGCTTGAGAATAAGCACCAATTCCCCCCCCCCCAGTGCGCCACATAGTGCAGGGTGCCCTGTAGAGTGCAGCCTGCAGTGGGGTCTGGAGGGTTGAAAATGGCCCCTAGACCTTCTGAAGATTCCCACCCCTCAATTAGACTGATCTGGTGTCCAAGACAGAGGAGATGTGAGTGATCTTTATCTATGGAAGGCCTTGCAAACACGTCACAGTGTGCCTTTGAGGGTTCTGCACAATTGGCTTGGGAAGACAAAGAAGACTCCTCACAGAATAGCTCTGTTGGAAAACTTTGTGCAGGTGTGATGGCAGCAGAGAGGGAGTTATATACTTTGCTGTCATCACCACCACACACTAGGCTGTAAAATGAGTTCCAGCCTTTGAGCAGTTATGCCTGCTCTGAGTCTTCCACTATTTAAAGCCTATTTAGAGTGAAGGCAATGTTTCCTATGCAGGTCACATGCACATGGGCAATTCTAGCCAGTCAGGGATCATGAAACAGACAGTTTCACAAAACTTTCTAAAAAAAATAACCGAAAGTGGGAAGCCTCGTTATATTTTGCGAAGGTTTGTCACAGAATGCCCTTCAACCCAGTCCTATTCTAAAATACCCTGCATGTGAGAAATGTACCAGCCTCATGATTCCCACTACTTTCAGCAAGCTTCAGACCATCCCTCAGGCCTTGCCCTTAGCCCACAGCAGGGTAAGGTTGTACACATGCTGGATATGACACCAGGAGACTGGTATCCCCGGGTGAGGCAGACTTTGCATTCTGAAGCTGCCAAGAGCTGAGTGGGAAAAGATTGGGTTGCTTTCACTCATTGGCCTTTTGGATTAACTGGAGCATCCTTTGTTCACTAATTGAAACAGTCAAAATGTCAAATGAGGCATTTCAATAATAGAGGAGTGAGGCCAGATCTTCTCTGATGAGTGAGTGTTATTTTATGTCCTTGCACGAGGCTCCAAGGAAGGACCTCAGCCATCTTCTTTGCAAAAATCTCTGTGAGAGAAGGAGTCATTGGGGGAGGGGAGGGACAAAGACACATTTAATCCTTTCTGACTCTGGCATTACTGTGCTTCAGCAAATATTTTGCAAAAGGATTTTCTGGATGAACTTCAAACAGGCGAGCAGCTCATTCCAGTAGTTCGGAGAGCTTTGCAAATTAAAAAAGGGGGCAAGAAAGAATGAAGATTGTTTTAGCTGACATTTAAACTGCAATTCTTTTATTACTAGCTTGTCATACTGGCTTCATATATTCTTTGGTCAGACATACTTTCACACTGAAGGCAGAAAAAAACATATTTATAGCTTTGGAGGATCATAAAAAGGAAATCACCCATGCAGTGTCTGGCAGCTTAGGGTTACTTATACTATTAGGAATCCTGGCACGTTCATCGAGGAAGAACAAAGATGGGCTGAGAAGCGGAGGCAGTCAACGTAGAGGCTGGAGTTTGGCTGGACCTCAAGACCCCAACACACTTGGACTATTGCTTAACAATGGGATGCCCTCCAAATGTACTGGACTACAACTCCCACTATCCCCAGAAACTGGCTGGGGATGTTAGGAATCTTAGCCCCATCTACCTGGAGGGACCAGGGTTGCGGACAGGCTGGTTTAACACATTGTAATCCATGCTTTGTTCACACAAGGAGGTGACGGGAGTGACTTGTTTTTTCCCCCTGGGCTTAAAGCCTTAAATGGAGTTTTGTTCTGGAAATATTTTTGGCAGAGGCAGGAATGAATCCAGTTTACTGTGAGAGGACTGCGGAATTCAGACTGGGTTCTGCAATCCATGCTAGGTGTGCACGGAGAGGTTAAGCATGTCTAGCCAGAATTCATGTTCTGACACCTTCAGTGGGGTGAAGGGTTAGTGAAAGCCCTACAAGGAGAGACTGAAAGAACTGGGCATGTTTAGCCTTGAGAAGACAAGACTGAGGGGAGATATGGTAGTGCTCTTCACGTACTTGAAAGGTTGTCAGATAGGGATGTCAGAGAATTCCGCCACGGATCTCATTGAGGCCGAATGCTAGTGCATTCGGCCCCCCGAAATCCATGGGGAACGAAGCCCACTGCCCCCCTGCGAAAGGCACGCGAAACAGGACACTTACCTGGTGCCGTTCGCGCTGCTTTGCGAATGGCGGCCATGTCTGCGTCTGCCATTCGCTTCTTCATTATACCTGTGATAGGCTACGTAAATAATTACGTAGCCTATCACGGCTAATGCAGGGATGCCATTTGCGTCCCTGCGGATGCTGTGATAGGCTATGTAAATATTTACGTAGCCTATCACGGCAAAAGACAGGGGTTCAAATGGCGTAGTGGCCGCCATTTGCGCCCCTGTCTTTGCCGTAATAGGCTACGTAAATATTTACGTAACCTATCACGGCAAAATCCAGGAACGCAAATGATGGCGGCCGCCGCAGCCGCCGCCATTTGCAATCCCTTTTTTTTTTGCCGTGATAGGCTACATAAATATATACGTAGCCTATCACAGCAAAATACAGGGACGCAAATGGGGGCGGCTACGGCAGCTGCCATTTGCGTCCCTTTGCAGCCCAGCGGCCGGATGTCGCCACTGCGAATGTCACCCTTCAAAAAGGTAAGTGACTTCCGTACATCCCTATTGTCAGAGAGAGGAAGGCCAGGATCTCAATTGTCCCGGACTGCAGGACACGGAATAATGGACCCAAGTTACAGGAAGCCAGATTCCGGCTGAACATCAGGAAAAACATCCTGACTGTTAGAGCAATACAGAACCTGGATTTGTGGTCCAGATTTCAGTTGGAGTAAAACTCTGCCCCCTTCCTTAATTCCCAAATTATTATTATTAAATCTGTATATTGTATATAAAAATCTGTATATTGTATTTTTAAATGTTTTAATCTTTGTAAACCGCCCAGAGAGCTTTGGCTATTGGATAGTATAGAAATGTAATAAATAAATAAATAAATATTATTATTATTCCTTATAATGATTATAATTATTATTATATATAATATTAATTATTATTATATATAATTATTTATATCATTATTCCTTATCATTATTATAATATTATTAATTATCATATATATGTATGTATGTATGTATGTATATATATAATTTCCTTCATTCCCCACTCTTCATTCATGACGACCGGCCAGTCCAAATATTACCTCAGCGATGTGGAGGCCACTTCCCTGCTGGAGCCCCAGGAGTGAACAACAGAATGCCACAGCCCCTCCCTACAGGAGCAGTGCTGCAGGGACAGGGAAGCTCTGGCTGGCATAGGGAGGCCCCATGTCATTCACCTCTTCCACGTGGTTCCTAGGGATGTCAGAGAATTCCGCCAGTGCATTCGGCCCCCCGAAATCCATTGTGGAATGAAGCCCCCACCCCCCCCACGAAAGGCGCGCAGGACAAAGTCCCCGCTGCCCCCACCCCACCAAAGGCGCGCAAAACGGAGCACTCACCTGCTCCCGTCCGCGCTGCTTTGCGAATGGTGGCCGTCCTGCGGCCGCCATTTGCTTCCTCCTCTTCAAGCCATGATAGGCTATGTAAATATTCCACCATTTGCATCCCTGCGGAGGCTGTGATAGGCTACGTAAGTATTTACAGGGGCTGTGGTGGCTTAGTGGTTAAGACGCTGAACTGCAGACTGGAAGGTTGGCAGGTCAGCAGTTCGAGACCCGAGTGCTGCGTGACGGAGTGAGCTCCCGTCTTCAGTCCCAGCTTCTGCCAACCTAGCAGTTCGAAAGCAAGGAATTCCAAGTAGATAAATAGGTACCGCCTTGGCGGGAAAGGTAACAGCGTTCCGTGCACCTCGGTGTTCAGTCATGCCGGCCACATGACCACGGAAGCGTCTTTGGACAGCGCTGGCTCTTCGGCTTAGAAACGGGGATGAGCACCGCACCCTAGAGTCGGACACGACAGGTTGGGGACACCTTTACCTTTATCATGGCGGGGGGGGGGGAAACCCCAGTTTCCGCAAATGGTGGCTGCTACCGCCATTTGCATACGCTGGGTTTTTTCCCCCCCTGCTGTGATCGGCTATGTAAGTATTTATGTAGCCTTTTCCCCCCTGCCGTGTTAGGCTAAGTAAATACTTATGTAGCCTATCGCAGCAGGGGGAAAAACTCCCCAGCATATGCAAATGGCAGTAGCCACTGCCATTTGCCTACGCTGGGGTTTTTCCCCCTGCCGTGATAGGCTACATAAATATTTACATAGCCTATCATGGCTCAATACAGGGGCGCAAATGGCGGCAGCTATGACAGCCGCCATTTGTGTCCCTGCAGGGCTGCCCAGCAGCCGGATGTCCGGCTGTGGGCGGCTGGAGCCGGATGGCGGCTCCATGGCTTGGCCGCGGAGTGGAGCCAGCCGGGCAGGATTCCGGGGGGAGGGACGGAGCGCCTGCCCCCCACCGCGGATGCCCCTCAGCGGAGCAAGGTAAGGGATTTGTACATCCCTAGTGGTTCCTCATAAGAACATAAGAAGGGCCCTGCTGGATCAGACCAAGAGTCCATCTAGTCCAGCATTCTGTTCACACAGTGGCCAACCAGCTGCCCACAGGAAACCCACAAGCAGGACACGAGTGCAAGAGCACCCTCCCTCCCATGTTCCCCAGCCACTGGTGTACATAGGCTCACTGCCCCTGGTACTGGAGGTAGCACATAGCCATCAAGACTAATAGCCATTAATAGCCTTTTCCTCTAGAAACTCATCCAACCCCTTTTTAAAGCCATCCAAATTGGTGGCCATCACTACATCCTGTGGTAGTGAGTTCCATAGTTTAACTATGCGCTGTGTGAAGAAGTCCTTCCTTCTATCTATCCTAAATCTCCCACCAATCAGCTTCATGGGATGACCCTGGGCTCTAGGATTATGAGGGAGGGAGGCGTTGCTGCCTTGGCATTGCTGGAATGACATTAGAAAAAGCCACAGAGAATTGACTCTGGCCATGCATAGATTGGGCCTAATGTGCTTCAGAAATAGAGGCAACTGAACCCAAGAATGGCAATTCGGCAAATGATCCTTTGCCACATGGTTGATCCTTCCAGTAACATATGTTGGTCTCAAAGATTCAGCTGTGTCTATCTCAGACAGTGTGCATAAGCAGTACACCTCAACCTTCCCCAAACTGGCGCCCTCCAGACGTGTTGGACTGCAACACCCATCATTCTCAGCCAGCAATGTCAGTCCAGCACATCTGGAGGGCACAAGGTTGGGGAAGGCTGAGGTGTACCTAGTTACAATATTGAATGTGTAGAACACAGTGTCACAAGTTGTGGCTAGTGACTGGATGACCACTAGTTTAGATGGCTTTAGCCAAGGACTAGAAAAATTCAAGGAGAAAAGATCTATCTGGGTGCCTAGACTAGGGCATTGAAGGAGAGGGGGTCAGAGATCTAGGGGGAGAAGGATGGCTGAGCTGAGGAGCTCTAGCCCCTATCCAGGGCAACTCACCCTTTAAGATGCAGTATGACTGGGGGTCCCCTTCATAGATCACTGCCTTGTTGTGGCGAAGGGGCTTGCATAACTCAGTGAAGCCATAAGCTATGCCGTGCAGGGCCACCCAAGATGGACAGGTCATGGCAGAGAGTTCTGACAAAGTGTGGTCCACTGGAGAAGGAAATGGCAGCCTACTCCAGTATTCTTGCCAAGAAAACCCCATGGAACGTATCACAAGGCTAAAAGATATGACGCCGGAAGATGAGCCCCTCAGGTCAGAAGGTGTCCAATATACTACTGGGGAAGAGCAGAGGGTATTTCCAAGTAGAGCCAGAAAGAGTGAAGCAGTTGGGCCAAAGCCGAAAGGACACTCAGCTGTGGATGTGTCTGGTGGTGAAAAGAAAATCTGATGCTGTAAAGAACAATATTGTTTAGGAACCTGGAATGTCAGATCAATGAATCAAGGTAAGCTGGAGGTGGTCAAACATGAGATGGCAAGATTGAACATCGACATCTTGGGAATCAGCGAACTAAAATGGACAAGCATAGGCGAATTTAATTCAGGTGGCCATTATATCTACTACTGTGGGCAAGAATGCCTTAGAAGAAATGGAGTAGCACTCATAGTCAACAAAAGGGTGGGAAAAGCAGTACTGGGGTACAATCTCAAAAACAATAGAATGATCTCAGTACGAATCCAAGGCAAACCATTCAACATCACAGTAATTCAAGTCTATGCCCCAACCACTGATGCCGAAGAAGCTGAGGTTGATCGGTTCTATGAAGACCTACAACACCTTCTAGAACTAACACCAAAAAAAGATGTCCTCTTCATCATGGGGGATTGGAATGCTAAAGTAGGAAGTCAAGAAATCACCAGGATAACAGGCAAGCATGGCCTTGGTGTACAAAATGAAGCAGGACAAAGGCTAATAGAGTTTTGCCAAGAGAACACGCTGATCATAGCAAACACCCTTTTCCAACAGCACAAGAGGCACATGGACATCACCAGATGGTCAATATCGAAACCAGATTGATTATGTCCTTTGCAGCCAAAGATGGAGAAGCTCTATACAGTCAGTAAAAACAAGGCCTGGAGCTGACTGTGGCTCAGATCATGAGCTGCTTGTTGCAAAATTTCGGCTTAAATTGAAGAACGTCGGGAAAACCACTAAACCATTCAGGTATGACCTCAATCATATCCCTGATGAATATACAGTGGAGGTGAGGAATAGATTTCAGGGATTAGACCTGATAGACAGAGTGCCTGAGGAACTATGGACGGAGGTCCGTAACATTGTTCAGGAGGCAGCAACTCAATCCATCCCAAAGAAAAAGAAATGCAAGAAAGCCAAGTGGCTGTCTGATGAGGCTTTACAAGTAGCTGAGGAAAGAAGGGAAGCGAAAAGCAAGGGAGAAAGGGGAAGATATATCCAACTGAATGCAGAGTTCCAGAGAATAGCAAGGAGAGACAAGAAGGCCTTCTGAAATGAACAATGCAAAGAAATCGAGGAAAACAACAGAATGGGAAAGACTAGAGATCTCTTCAAGAAAATTGGAGATCTCAAGGGAACGTTTTGTGCAAAGATGGGCATGATAAAGGAAAAGAAGGCAGGGACCTAACAGAAGCAGATGAGATTAAGAAGAGGTGGAAAGAATACACAGAAGAACTATAAAGGAAACATATGAATGTCCCTGATAGCCATGATAGTGCGGTCACTGAACTTGAGCCGGACATCCTCGAGATTGAAGTCAAGTGGGCCTTAGGAAGCATTATTAACAACTAGGGATGTACGAAAGGGACTTACCTGGTCCCGCAGCTTGCTTCGCGGTGGGGGGGAGGCGCTTCGGTTCTCCCCCTGAAATTCAGGCCGGGGGGGGAGGCGCCCCGCCTCGCCCGGCCGAAATTCAGGCTGGGGAGAAGCGCCCCGTCTCCCCGGCCACGAAATAAAAACTAAACAAAAAACACAAAACACAAAACACACACACCTGTGATAGGCTACGTAACGATTAGCGTAGCCTATCACAGCTAGATTTCCAAAGTCAGCCGTGATAGGCTACGTTAATCGTTACGTAGCCTATCACGGGTGACTTTGGGAAAAAAGAAAAAAAGCACCGGGACCAAATAAGGAACGCAAATGGCGGCGCCCAAAGGCGCCGCCATTTGCGTACGCGCTTTTTTTTCCCCAAAGTCACCCGTGATAGGCTACGTAACGATTTACGTAGCCTATCACGGCTGACTTTGGAAATGTAACCGTGATAGGCTACGTTAATCGTTACGAAGCCTATCACGGGTGTGTGGGGGTTTTTTTACTTTATTTTGTAATGATGGCGGCGGCAGCCAGTTGGAAGACCGGCCGCCGCCCCTGCCCCCGACGAAACGCCACCGAATTCCCGCCGGGACCCGCCACCGAGAGGGACATTCGAGGGAGGTAAGTCCCATCCCAGGGTGGTGGAGGGGTGGGTGGCGGAGAATTTCACCAACAATTTCGGGGGGCCGAATGCGCTGGCATTCGGCCTCCCCGAGATTCGTGCAGAAATTCTCCGCCATCCCTATTAACAACAAAGCTAGCGGAGATTACAGTATTCCAGCTGAGCTATTTAAAATCCTAAAAGATGATGCTGTTAAAGTGCTGCACTCAATATGCCAACACATTTGGAACACTCAACAGTGGCCACTAGACTGGAAAAGGTCAGTTTACATTCCAATTCCAAAGAAGGGCAACGCCAAAGAGTGTTCAAGCTACCGTACAATTGCGCTCATTTCACATGCCAGCAAGGTTATGCTCAAAATCCTACAAGCTAGGCTTCAGCAGTATGTGAACCGAGAACTACCGGAAGTACAAGCTGGGTTTCGAAGAGGCAGAGGAACTAGAGATCAAAACCCAACATTAAACAAATGAAGATCATGGGATATGGCCCCATCACTTCCTGGCATATGGAAGGGGAAGAAATGGAAGCAGTTACAGATTTTATTTTCTTGGGCTCCAAGATCACCGCAGACGGTGACTGTAGCCATGAAATTAAAAGACGCTTGCTCCTTGGGAGGAAAGCTAAGGTAAACCTAGACAGCATAGTGAGAAGCAGAGACAACACCTTGCCGACAAAGGTCCGCATAATCAAAGCTATGGTTTTCCCAGTAGTAACGTTGGCTGTGAGAGCTGGACTATAAGGAAGGCTGAGCACCGAATAATGGATGCTTTTGAACTGTGGTGCTGGAGAAGACTCTTACGAGTCCCCTGGACTGCAAGGAGGTCCAATCAGTCAATCCTAAAGGAAATCAACCCCAACTGCTCATTGGAAGGACAGATACTGAAGCTGAAGCTGAAATATTTGGGCCACCTAATGCGAAGAGAAAACTCTCTGGAAAAGACCCTGATGCTGGGAAAGACTGAAGGCAAAAGGGGAAGGGGACGGCAGAGGATGAGATGGCTAGGTGGCATCACTGATGCAATGAATATGGACTTGAGCATGCTCCAGGAGAGAGCGCAGGACGGGAACACCTGGCGTGCTATGGTCCATGGGGTCATGAAGAGTCGGACACGACTGAACGACTGAACAACAACAACAACATGACTGGGGGTGAGGAATCCTTGCTTTTTGGGAACAAGCCTTGGCAAGATGCTAGAAGCTAGGGCTCCCCAGCTCACCCCTTCTTCTCATTCACAGCTTTCATAGAATCATAGAATAGTAGGGTTTCAAGGGGCCTACAAGGCCATAGAGTCCCCCCCCTGCTCAATGCAGAAATTCAGGTCAGAGCATCCCTGACAGATGGCTGTCCAGCCTCGTCTTGAACGCCTCCAGTGTGGGAGAGCCCACCACCTCCCTAGGTAATTGGTTCCATTGTCATATTGGTCTAACAGTCAGGACGTTTCTCCTGCTGGTCAGCAGGAATCTGGCTTCCTGTCACTTAAGCCCATTATTCCATGTCCTGCACTCTGGGATGATCAAGAACAGATGCTGGCCTTCCTCTCTGTGACATCCTTTGTCTTTGACCACCACTTCTTTTCTGCCCCAACCCAGGCACCCATGACAGCCTGAGGGCTTCACCTAGGGGTGCACGAAAGTCACTTACCTGGTCTCGCAGCTTGCTTCGCGGTGGGGGGGAGGCGCTTCGCTGCTCCTCCCGAAGTTCAGGCTGGGGGGGGGAGGCTTCCCTCCTCACCCGGCCGAAATTCAGGCCGGGGGGAGGCTTCCCACCTCACCTGGCCGAAATTCAGACCGGGGAGAAGTGCCCCGTCTCCCCGGCTGCGAACGTCAAAAGAAAAAACAAACAAAAAAACCCCGCCCCTGTGATAGGCTACGTAACGATTAACATAGCCTATCACGGCTAGATCTGCAAAGTCAGCCGTGATAGGCTACGTTAATCGTGACGTAGCCTATCACGGGTGACTTTGAAAAAAAAAAAAAGCGCGTACGCAAATGGTGGCCCCCATAGGGAGCCACCATTCGCGTTCCTTATTTGGTCCCTGTAGTCTACATAAAGATTTACGTAGACTACAGCGAAAATAAGGGCAACGCTATTTGCATTTTCCTTATTTTCGCCGTAGTCTACGTAAATCTTTATGTAGACTACAGGGACCAAATAAGGAACGCGAATGGCAGCTCCCTATGGGGGCCGCCATTAGCCATACGCGCTTTTTTTTTTTAAAAAGTCACCCGTGATAGGCTACGTGACGATTAACGTAGCCTATCACGGCTGACTTTGCAAATCTAGCTGTGATAGGCTACGTTAATCGTTACGTAGCCTATCACAGGGGCGTGTTGTTGTTTTTTTTACTTTTCTTGTAATGGCATCGACGAAGACCTGCCGAACCGCCTGACGAAGACCTGCCGAACAGCCACCGGGACCCGCCTCCGGGAGGGACAATCGTGAAAGGAAAGGTAAGTGGGGGGCTGGGGGGGGCGGAGAAGTTCTCCCCGAACAACCTTCGGAGGACCGAATGCGTTGGCGCTCGGCCCCCCAAAGTTTCGGGGAGAAATTCTCTCCCATCCCTAGCTTCACCCCCTCTCACTAGCCACATTGTTCTCCTTCTTCGGCTGTTGGCTGTTTGGCCTGCCACACATGGGCAGCCTTGTGTGATGTTATTCTTGAGTACTGTAGTAAGTAGCTGTGCTGCTCAGCAACCTTAGTGTTGAGCTCAGAAGGGCACAGAAATTAGACATTGGGGTCATGATGATCTAGTAAGCTTTCTTTCTTTCTTTCTTTCTTTCTTTCTTTCTTTCATTTCTGTATTGCTCATTAGTTGAAGCTCTCTGTGTTGTTCACAAAACAAACTTAAAACCATAAAATACAATGACATAGTAAAACCTAATTTTGAAACAGAATAAAACCAAACTAAGAACTGAAATAAAAGCCAGGAACAGTGCAAGGATATATAAACACATTAACACATTTTTTAAAAAACAAACAAACAAACAAACTGAAGGACTAAAAAGTCCACACGATGGGCGTCTAAGTAGCTATCCATACCTAGAACGTCCTTTCAGCGCTTAATGCGTAAATTGAAATTGAAGCTGTACCGTCCAAGACTGCTACATGGTCTTCTGGAGGACGACCCAGACCATTGGTTGCAATTCTGTGAGGTGATTAGGGATGTCAGAGATTTTCTCCACGAATCTCGGGGAGGCCGAATGCCAGCGCATTCGGCCCCCCGAAATTCGTGGAGAAATGGTCTGCCCCCCCGCCCGCCCCGGGACGGGACTTACCTTGTGCGAATGTCCCTGGCGGCGGCGGCTCCGGCGGCGGTTCAGCAGCGGTGCGGCGGCAGCGGTGGCCGGTCTTCCGACCAGCCACCGCCATTTCCAAGTTAAAAAAAAACTAGGGGTGCACGAAAGTCACTTACCTGGTCTCGCAGCTTGCATCATGGTGGGGGGGAGGTGCTTCGCTGCTCCCCCTGAAGTTCAGGCCGGGGGGGGGAGGCTTCCCTCCTGGCCCGGCCAAAATTCAGGCTGGGGAGAAGCGCCCCGTCTCCCCGGCCGCGAACTTCAAAAGAAAAGTAAAAAAAAACAAAAACGCCCTGTGATAGGCTACGTGACGATTAACGTAGCCTATCACGGCTATATCTGCAAAGTCAGCCGTGATAGGCTACGTTAATCGTCACGTAGCCTATCACGGGTGACTTAAAAAAAAAAAAAAAAGCGCATACGCAAATGGCGGCCCCCATAGGGAGCCGCCATTCGCGTTCCTTATTTGGTCGCTGTAGTCTACGTAAATCTTTACGTAGACTACAGCGAAAATAAGGGCAATGCAAATAGCGTTGCCCTTATTTTCGCCATAGTCTACGTAATCTTTACGTAGACTACAGCGACCAAATAAGGAACGCGAATGGCAGCTCCCTATGGGGGCCGCCATTAGCCGTACGTGCTTTTTTTTGTTTTGTTTTTTTAAGTCACCCGTGATAGGCTACGTGACGATTAACATAGCCTATCACGGCTGACTTTGCAAATCTAGCCGTGATAGGCTACATCAATCGTCACGTAGCCTATCACCGGGGCGTTTTTTTTTTTTTTACTTTTCTTGGAATGGCGGCGGTGGCAGCCGGTCGAAAGACTGGCTGCCGCCCCTGCCCCTGTCGAAGCCCTGCCGAACCGCCGCTGCGACCCGGCACCAGGACCGACATTCGGGAAAGGTAAGTCCCATCCCGGGGGGGGCGGGGGCAGGGGGGGCAGAGAATTTCTCCCCAAAACTACTTCAGGGGGCCGAATACGTTGGCACTCGGCCCCCCGAAGTTTCGGGGAGAAATTCTCCCCCATCCCTAAAAAAAACACACAACAACAAACGTGATAGGCTACGTAAAGATTTACGTAGCCTATCACGGCTAGATTTTTAAAAAAACACCGTGATAGGCTACGTAAATGTTTACGTAGCCTATCACGGCTGAGTGAAAAAAGAAAAAAAAAACCGTGTGTACGCAAATGGCGGTGCCCATGGGCGCCGCCATTTGCGTTCCTTATTTTGGCACGTGTAGTCTACGTAAACATTTACGTAGACTATGGCGAAAATAAGGGGAATGCAAATAGCGTTCCCCTTATTTTCGCCGTAGTCTACGTAAATGTTTACGCAGACTACACTTGCCAAAATAAGGAACGCAAATGGCGGCGCCCATGGGCGCCGCCATTTGCGTACGCGCAGGTTTTTTCCCCCCCCACTCAGCCGTGATAGGTTACGTAAACATTTACGTAGCCTATCACGGCTGACTGCAGGGACACAAATGGCGGCGGCTACGGCTGCCGCCATTTGCATCCCGGCAGGACAGAAGGATTCGTGGCTGGAGGAACGGGCCTCCCCCCTGGCCAGAATTTCAGGGGGGAGGGATGGGGCGCCTCCCCCCCAGCCAGAATTTCGGCGGGGGAGGGACGGGGCGCCTCCCCCCCCAGCCAGAATTTTGGGGGGATGGACGGAGCGCCTCCCCCCCACCGCGAATCAAGCTTCGGGATCAGGTAAGGGACTTTCGTACATCCCTAGGTGATGCGTAACCAAATCTGTAACGAACCAGATCTTCTTGATAAGATCATCTGGTCAGATGAGGCTTCTTTCAAGTTGTCAGGCCTCGTGAACAGGCATAACTGTGTGTATTGGGCAGATGAAAATCCTCATTTGACTATCACATCTCAACTGAGCCAGCCAGGCGTCACAGTGGGGTGCACTGTCCAGCAAAGGTGTTGTAGGACCGGTTTTCTTCGATACAACTGTGGATAGTAACAATTACCTAAACATGTTACGCGATGTGGTAGTGCCACAACTCAGAACCAGGGCTAACTTCGCCGAACTGCTCTTCCAACAAGATGGGACATCTCATAATGCTTTTGCAGTAAGGGACTATCTTGACAACACCTTCCCACAGCATTGGATCGGACGACGTGGCAGCACTGAATGGCTGCCACGTTCACCTGACTTAACACCAATGGACTTCTTTTTGGGGGGCGTAGTAAAGAATAAGGTTTTTGAGAGGAATCCCCAGACAGTGGACGAATTAAAAGAGTTCATCTCAGAAGCATTTATGGACATTAATGCGGACCGGAATTTGTGTTGTACTGTGTGTCACAGTGTTCTGGACAGGTTCGAGGAATTGAACCTATATTCAATTCAATTCAAATGTATTCCAACGTTGATGGAATACATTTCGAGCACATACGAGATTAAACAGTGTTAAACAAATGTAAATGTAATAAACAATGTAATAAAATGCAAATAAACTATACCGTATACCTACTTTGGGGCCACTGTGTGTGTGTGTGTGTGTGTGTGTGTGTGTGTGTGTGTGTATATATATATATATATATATATATATATGTCACAGTGTGCTGTTAAATGCAATACTATTTTAAAACCTGAAATACTATGAAAAACTTTTTGTAGGTTTTTAATTCTATCCCTCTCCCAAAGATGCTTTATTTGAAAGCAGACCCAATTGTTGAAAATATGTTCTATGCTGTCTTTGTGTGTGTCGGGTGGGTGGAGTGGGAATCTGAGATTAACAGTGCATGTCCAAACAAAAATATGTCTTATTGAGTTCAATGGGATTTACTCCTAAGTTAATGTGCTGATATATTGGCAAAACAATTTGGTGAAACAAAGTTGAAAGTTGGATCAAACTTGGGGGGGGGCATTTCATTAACCCTTTTCTCCTTGAATTACTGGATCATGACTTTTTGTTGTTGTCAAAACACAGTTTCTCACCAGCCAACAAACAATATGTTCCCCATATCTTACTCTTTCGTCTTGTTTTTTGCTTTTGCATCCACAGTCCATAAGTCTGAGATTGTATCCAAGAGTCAGATATCATTTTTAAGGTAATTGGCTTCTCCCTTTTTCAAAATCCAATGTTTGCCTTCTAGACTATTAATCATCCTTATAGCTCATTTCTAAATGGTTTCTGGTTTGTCATCATCCTCTGATAATGTAGCACCTACATTGAATGAAGGATTCATCTGATCTGAATGAATAGTATTATTTCTGAACCTTCAGTACTCCAATTCTGCTAATGGTACCTGAAATGGCATTAGCCATTTCTGTCACATCACTATTTACATATCCAGTCATCCTGAAGCTTACATTCATGTGTCCCGCCTGTCTCTGGAAATATAATCCTCAACATTTGTGCTTTCTCAGTTTTGTGTTATTGTTATCAATCATGCTGTCTAATTGGATGAGATCATTGTGGACTTTTGCCTGTCCCCTAAATTGTCTGCAGACTAGGGATGTCAGAGAATTCCGCCACGGATCTCGGTGAGGCTGAATGCCAGTGCATTCGGCCCCCTGAACTCCGTGGCGGAACGGCCTGCCCCCCCGCCCCCCCACGGATCCCCCCCGGGACGAGACTTACCTGGGGCGGATCTTCCAGGCGGTGACGGCTTCGGCGGTGGCGGCGGCTGGTCTTCTGACCAGCTGCCATCACCGCCATTTGCAGTCTTGTAAAAAACACACACACACACAATGTGATAGGCTACGTAAAGATTTATGTAGCCTATCATGGCTGGGTTTAAAAAAACAAACAAAAAACGACGTGATAGGCTACGTAAAGATTTACGTAGCCTATCATGGCTGGGTTTAAAAAAACAAACAAAAAACGACGTGATAGGCTACGTAAAGATTTACGTAGCCTATCATGGCTGGGTTTAAAAAAACAAACAAACCGCATATGCAAATGGCGGCTATGGCCGCCGCCATTTGTGTTCCTTATTTTTGCCCATCTTAGTCTACGTAAATATTTATGTAGACTATGACAGCGAAAATAAAGGGGAATGCAAATAACGTAGTGGGCGCTATTTGCGTCCCTTTTTGATTTGCCATTTTAGCCTACGTAAATATTTACGTAAGCTAAAACGGTGAGTCAAAAAGGGACGCAAATAGCACCTGCTACGCTATTTGCATTCCCCTTTATTTTTCGCCATCATAGTCTACGTAAATATTTACGTATATTAAACAGGCAAAAATAAGGAACGCAAATGGCGGTGGCCATAGCCGCTGCCATTTGCGTACACAGTGTGTTTTTTCCCCCCAGAGCCCTCCGTGGCCGGAAATCTGGTTGCGGACGGCTCTGGCCTGGCTGGGAGGATCCCCCGTGGAGGATTCCGGGGGGGAGGAATGGATCGCCTCCCCCCCCATCGAGGATTCCGGGGGGAGGGACAGAACACCTCCCCCCCCACCATCAACATAATCCTTGGAAAGGTAAGTGACTTCCGTACATCCCTACTGCAGACTCTCCCAGTTTTGTGTCATCTAGAGAAATGGTGACCAGAGGCAGAGGAGGGCAGGACTTCTCCGTTTTTAACAGTTATGGAGAAGAGAGAATTTCAGCAGGCACAGAATTTCTTACCCTTACATGGCCGAGTACAGAAGTCTGAATCCCTTCTTCCGCATACTCATAACATTCATAGGTGTCCTGTCATCCTTTACATTTGGTTACCCTAGCCCTGTTCAGACATTCCCCCTCACGTCCACCCACCCTGAAGTGATAGGCAAAGCATGAGAGGGGATACCTTAAATGGGGCTCTTATCTAACCAGTAGTAGGGCAATCTAAAAACCACAACATTCATTCTTTACCTACAATATTGTTCAGTACTTCAGAAAACTTTTTTTTTTTCATTTGTCCAGAAGCTGTACAGCCAAGCACTGTCCCTTCTGGAAATCAGAAGAAGGTTTTTAAATTATTATTGATGGGAAAAAATCTATAATAGTTTCCCCTGTGAAGCTATGGAAGTAAAGACCTCCCTAGGGCTCAAGAAACCACTGATATATCTGCAATATATCTACATTTCATATAGCACATTTCAAGTGTAACACAGTTATCATCTCAATAATGCTTAAAACATTCTAATAAAATAGGCTAATATTGTTTGCCACATTTTGTAGCACGGAGGTGGTGGGGTGCAGCTGATAGATGTTTAAGGTCACTGAACTAGCTCAGGACTGGTCATTATGTTACATTAGGGCTGCAATCCTATAGCTATTTTACCTGTGAGTAAGCCTTATTGGGACTTAGTTCTTAGTTGACATGTATAGTTCTCCATGTATGAATGATTGTGTTTTTCCTTTCGATGCCTCACTTACGCCCACAAGAAAGAGATTTTTCACTCCGTTTATGATCATGTCTCCTCACCTTCATGACTCATGACTGCTGTTAGGACTCATACTGGGGCATCAAGGAGTACCAGACTTGGAGAAACGATAGCGTGGAATTGTGCTTAATAAAATGAACTAAGGATAATTCAACAGATACTGGAGGGGATCATAGAGCTGCAGGCTGCCTTTCTCCATCCCTTTGTTTATCATTGCGTATCATTGCTCCTTTAGTGGTTAATTTTCCCTGCAAGTTGGGAGGGGGAGGAGCAAGGACATTTAGTTGCTAAGCAGAGATAAAATAAGCACAGATAAACAGTAGGAAGGAGGAAAGCAGCCAGTGGCTCTACCATCCCCTCTAGTTTTGGCTGATTGTCTCCAGGGGAGCCTTCAGCATTCTCAGCAGTCAGAGCTGAGCTTACATGTGGCTACTTTTTACGTGGCGAGTGTAATGTGTAGCCAGGGTCTAACATGGCTGAATGGGCCATCATCACCAATCTAACACCACCAACAGAACTGTCACCTCACCTCACACATAGTGTGTCACAATGGAGCCAAGTTACGTGTTCCGCTGCCCATAATGGAGTATACAGTAATCAAATGCAAAGGAATCAAGTGATGTCTGTGCATGTGTGAATTAGGCTCTGAAGACTAGTAGCTGAACTTGGAAACCGACTATAGTAGAAAGCACTGTGGTGGGAGACAATAGCTTTGTCTGGACTGTTGCACAGGTGATGGTTTGTTCACTCCGACGTTGCAGTCATCATGATTAACATGCATACAGTCATCATGATGAACCCTTGGAGACTTCGCTCCCCCATCATGCATTTTCCAAAAACAAGTGGGAACTCAGCAACACAGACCTGAATTAGCAGTTTTTCTTCCACTACCTCTCAGAGTTCTCCAGGCAGCAGCAGGGTCTGTTTTGATGTCCTTTGCAACTCAGCTCCATCTAGGCTCAGCAGACATTAATAAGCAGCTAGAACCAGAGATGCCAATTTATTTTTAGAGTCTTCTTCTGTGGTTATTTTTCAAATGATCTGTTATAATTTCATGCTTAAATAACACTAAATAGCGTCCTCTGTTTGCACAGTGTAATTGGAAGAGATGTGAAACCCAGGCAAGCCATCATCGTTTTTACTGATACTCTCAACCAGAAAAAGGCTCGACAGTTAACCCTTACAGAGCGCTCTCAAAGAAAACATCCTATTTAGGATGCCAGCAGTACATAAACATACAAACAACCTCAAAACAGATTTCCAAAGATGACTGGGCACTGAAAAGGAGACAAATACTTATTTTATTTTAAATAGTTTATTTTTTTTATCAGCAGCAGCAGCAACAACAACAACATAGTGACATCCATGTACCATTATTTACATAATACCATCCATGTACCATTTAACTTAGTAACATAAGCAACAAATTAAAATAAAATATACATTCTGTGCCCTGTGGAGCTTAGAATCTAAATATTGATGAAACGGAAGACAAAAACTGAGGGAAAGAAATATCCCTACCTGGATGGGGAATTGTGGGTGCAAAGGGGTACTTATTTCAGTGTTTTAATACCCCCTTTCAGAGCAAAAACCCTCTTAAGGCAGCTCACAATCATTATCATAAAAACAATTTACAATTATAAAACAAAATGTAAGATTTTAAATTAAAAGAGCAGCATAAAACATACCCCAATCCAGCCCAACAGTCCAAATAAACATAAAACACTTTAACATGATTTAAAACAGAACCGCAACCATTAAAAAAAATCTACCCCAGCATCTTTATCTAAAAGAAGAATGAAATTAAAAGACTGTTTAAAAACAGAGAGTGAAGGAGCCATATGTGAGGGAGTTCAACAGAAATGGGGCCATCAGTGAAAAGGCCCTGTCTCTTGCTCCTACCAATCTGATTAAACTTCATGGAAGGCCTACAAGCAGGGACTCTGTGGCTGACCTTATGGTCTGTGCAGGTTCATATCGATGAAGGCAGTCTTTCAGTAACCTGATCCCAAGCTGTTTAGGGCTTTCAAGTTAACCGCCAACACTTTAAATTTGCCCCAGGAATGAAATGGCAACCAGTGTAGCTGGTACAGAATATGTGTTATATGCACCAATCATTTGGCCCCCACAAGCAACTGGGCAGTTTTGTCATGTCCCACCAGAAGCTTCCAAAACATCTTTAAAGACAGCCCCACATAGAGCATGTTACAGTAGGCTAGGGAGTAGTCTGCTTTCTCTAGACAAGGTTGAAGCAGGTGAATCAGCCAAAGCCAATAAAAGGTACTCCTAGAGGGTTTCTCCATGGCAACGGAAGGAGAAGCGAATGGAGGATTACCCAGATTTTTTCAAGGGATTGGTTTGGTGCACTTGTGTCCACACAGGGCTCCACCAGCGAGTGCATCACACCAGTATAAGTCGCTTCACAGAAGATACTTCCAGGTGGGGCAGGGTGTTGGAGTGAACGTCATCTGACTGGCAGGGGTTGCTCAACCAGTAAGACAGGCTGCCCCCCCTCCAGGCTCTTCCCCCACTTTCTCCTTCAATAAAATCCTGGGAGGTTTCCTCCAGTGTCTTGCCAAAAATTACTCTCTCCCTACCCCCATTAAGTACTTCCTTAAACCAGCAATCATTATGGGAACACAGCGTTCCCCCTGCCTTGAAGCTGCTGAAGCTGTGAACAATCTCCTTCTCTCCCTCCCACACATTATTACTCACTTCCTTAAATAAACAATCATTATAGGAGCACAGTGTTCTCGCTGCCCTGCTGCGATCAATCAAAGCTTCAACATTAAGGCTCTCTAAATGTGTTATTTTGATTCATGGGAATCTCAGTAACGTTGGGAGTGTGCATTTTGGGAACAAGTCTCTTTGACCACAATAAGAGTTACTTCTAAGTAGACATACATATGTTTGTGCTGGGAAAGATGGAGGGGAAACAAAGGGATGGGAAACTAGCCCCCGTTCTAACCCGATGCTGCACAGGAACGAAGGTGTGAACTAGTTACTTCCAAAGGGAGTAAACCAAACAATGGAGAATCGCAGCTTTGAGAAAGCGCTTTACAGCCGTTAGGGAAGTAGTGTTTTTAAAATGTGCTATTTCAAGTGAGGGGGATCTCTGTAAATGCTGGTGGTGTGCGCATTCAGGGGACAGGCCTCATTGACCATAGTGGAAGTTACTTCTGAGGAGACACTAATTGGTTTGTGCTGAGAAACACAAGGACAGGAAAATCCCTTGACCAGGGTCACAGTGAAAGGCACACCTGGGCAGGGCTAGCATACCCGAGGCCAATGCGGGGGTTGGGCACACAACAACTATACTGGGGAGAACCTGACTTGAGGAAAATAATCAGACTTTAAGCAGTCTCAGGAAATCCAGTTTTTCCCTGATAAGCTCCGGGGCGGCTGCTGGATGGCCACAACATCAGGTACCCCTAACGACCTCCACATGCAGCTGGCGTGGAGTAAATTGCGGGTGGAGACACCCCAGCAGCCACTGATGCCACTGGTGCTTCCATCCACAATACCATCCAGGAAGACGCCCATGTTGCGAAGTTCATTTTGCAGGGGGAGTGCAACCCATCCCCAACAAATTGCACACACACCCCCGGTCAGCCAGTTTCTCCACTCAAGGACCTCTAGCTTATGTGGATGAAATCTCAGCTTGTTTGCCCTCATCCATCCCCAAAATGATTCTGGACTCCTGTTCAGGGTGTCCACAGCTTCCCAAGCCTAACCTAGCCATGGCTGCATAAAAGCTGAAGAAATCTAATTGATCCAGAGGGCGAGTGGGGGTTGGATTCAGTCCTCCACCAAACAGTGGATCAGTGAGATTCCAGCTTCAATGGCCTACACTTGTTGAGTCCCTGCAGCTCTGAAGCTGTTCTGTTAGACTAGAGCTGGAGATGGGGGAAAGGGAGAGCGGTTGAGGTTGCCAGGGGTGATCATCAGCAAATACTTATATGTATGTGGTTTCAGCTAGGGATGAGATTTTTGCTTCACCAAAAACAGAGGTGGGCTGATGAATTGGAAGGATGGTTGTGTCCCCCCCCCCGCCCTGGAATTTGAAGAGGGAGTTCGGGGCATAAGATGATTTCCATATTACCTCTTCAGTAGAAATGGTTACGGTGACGTACGAAAATTACTTAAAGGAAAATCGTACCACTGAATAACAAATGTGCACTAGTAAAACTGAGTTCATCAGCCCCCATCTCTTAATGTTAACATTACCAAGGCCATAGCGGTAAGGCTTTAACAATTCACATAAACAATTAAGGAGTCGGGAAACCTGTTATCCAAGGGGAGGAAAATACCATGTAATTTCAAAAGCAAGAATGACTGCAAAAAGTAAACTACTCCCTATGCATTTATTCTAGTAATTATTTATTATTTGACCATTACTATGCAAGTTAATGAGAGGAAGCCGTACCTAATGCAAGTTGTGATGCTCTGGTGCTGGCCTCCATTAAGGGGTGATCACCTGAGTCTGCTCCACTGACCTCAGGCTCAAAGGTGCTTGGAGAGAGTTGAGGGATGCCTTTCTTGGCTGCCACTACTAATCCTTCTTCTCCATCTGTCACTACTTGAGACAGTCACTGCCCTAAGCAGCTGCAGCCTTCAGCTGCTATTATGAAGTAAAACTATTATGAGGTTTCAGTTGTCAAGGTTCTATCTATCTATCTATCTATCTATCTATCTATCTATCTATCTATCTCCCTCAGCCACTTCAGGGTACAGATTTCTCTTAAACAACCAGGAGAGTTAGAGGGCAAGGTTATTGTACCTTTCTCCTGGCTCAGACTCACAGTCATTTCCAACATAATACTTCAATGAGCTCACCGATAGACCTATTTAAAGCAATCATATGATGGCATCTGTGTTGATTACTCATCTGCTCAACTTTTCCAGAGCTGTGTCCATGAACAGATCCACCCAAGAAAATCTGTTCATGGATATGTCAGGGAAAATGGTGCAACCTACAACTAGCATTTCGGGGGGGGGCGGCTGTTATTTATTTATTTATTTGATTTCTATACCACCCAAGAGCCAAAGCTCTCTGGGTGGTTCACAACAATTAAAACCACAAAATACAAGTCAGTAAAATACAGATGATAAAATACAGTACAACATTTAAACGTTTAAAGCTACAATATACAAGTAAAAAATAATAGCAGTGCCAAAATTTAAAATACAATACCAGACATAAAACACACTGAAGAAATAAAATGGCTGGGAGAATAAAAAAGTCTTCACCTGGCACTGAAGTGAGCACAATGTAGATGCCAAGTGAACCTCTCTGGGAAGCTCATTCCACAACCAGGGTGCCACAGCAGAAAAGTCCCTCTTCTTAGTAAGCACCCACCTGACTTTCTTTGGCAGGGGCTCCTGGAGAAGGACTGGTGCAGGACACAGAATAATGGGATCAAGTTACAGGAAGCCAGATTCTGTCTGAACATCAGGAAAAACTTCCTGACTGTTAGAGCAATACCTAAGTAACCAATTACCTAGGGAGGTGTGGGCTCTTCCACACTGGAGGCATTCAAGACAAGGCTGGACAGCTATCTGTCAGGGATACTCTGACTTGGATTCCTGCACTGAGTAAGTGGTTGGACTCGATGGCCCTTCCAACCCTACTATTCTATGATTCTATGAAGCTGATCTTAGGGTAGGGGCAGGTACATATGGGAGGAGATGTTACAGACCCCAGGTACCATCTCAATAGTGTTGTGTCTTTGGTCTATAAAAATTAGTACTTAATATCATTATGGGTTTGTTTTTTTTACAGTTATTAAATTGCAGTTATTGTCAAATACATTTTTTGTTGTTGAAACAATGACTTAACTGGGGGCCTCTTTGACTTCATCAGTAGATCAATAAAGTACTTTTTTTTACAAGTGTTGGAGGATTTGAGAGGCCCCTACATGCAAACACTGTTTTAAGGGTTGAAACCTGCTCTGGGGACTCAGGGGATAGGTAGGGGGCGTTGTTTGGTGATCTTGAAGGTGGGAGGCCTGTAGGCACTCTCTACAGCCAGATTTTCCAAACTCAAGCTGCTACATATCTGCAGAACTGGGATTTAGAGCTTGCAAAAGAGAAATGAAACCACCTTTGCCACTTTGAAAATCTTCCATCTGTTTTCACCCTTGGCTAGAGTTCACTTGTCGGACAACATAAATGTGACTTTTCCCCCCATTAATGTTTTCCCCTTCCCTTCTTTTCCTTGCTTCCTTTCTCTTCCACTCGCCTCTCTGCTTGGTCCTTGTGTGTCTTGGCTTGCAGCCACACCATCCCATGGCCTGTGTTTCTGCTCCATCCACCACACACACCCTCCCTAATTCCTTAATGTACAAACCCAGCCCTGCTCTGTTTGTAGCAACATTTGCATTTCTGCTGACTGCAAGGATCAGTTTAATTTCATGGGTGTCATTTCCTTCCAGAAATCTCTCTCTGAGCAGTGGCCCGACGAATCCCTGATAAAACATATTTTCCTACGGTAATGATTTTATGGGCCCATAAGTCATGAATTTATTATGATCTCAGCCCCTGCTGCTGATTGCTGTAAAATGCAAAGTAATTAACAGCGAGCGACAGCTACTATTCCCACCTGGTAGCGTGTTCTTTCCTACACTGATGGCTTTGATTAAAGTAATGACTAAAGTGTGAAGCCGGGCTGTAAAATATTAGCATGATTAATGCCACATCCTAAATAAGAAACAAAAGTAACAGGCAGAGGTTTGGAGAGAAACACACGTACGCGCGCCTATACCCCCTCTGTGCCACATTCCTCCTCTAGCTATTGTTCTGTCTCGTTTATTCATTCCTTTTTGTTAAATAATGTATGGGTTTGAGGGAGGGCCAAAGGGCAGGCTACCAAAGCATCTTGCAGGCTGACAACATCTTAAGTGCTTGTGTTAATTTCTCTACGCCTTTTCATTGGGCAGAAGGGTGGAGGGAGTAAGAATTCGGAGCTTGGCAAAGATTCTGATGCCGTTTAAAGAGAACAGGAATCTAAAAGTGAGAAATGGCTCAACATATATCTAACCCTTGGGTCAGCACCCAGGGCCGGGTTCAGTGTCTAGGGGTTATCCTTCCTTTATTTTTAGTTCTGGCTCAAGCCCCCACCCAGGAAAACTGGGACTCCAGTTTGGATGCCTGAGTAGCAGCCTTCCCCCAACACATGCTCTGGGGATATGTACAAGTAATGGTATTTGTTCAAGTCAACAGTCAATCAACAAGAGATCAGCCACACAAACCAAAAATATCTTTTAGTCCAGCACATCCCACTTTCTACCAAGGTATAGATATGCCAGTGGAAGTCTGCGTCCTTTGGCCTAACTCACAGTTAGTCCAGGGATAGACCAGTAGGGATCCTCTCAGTGCAGATTTGAGAGCACTGCAACATCTAGCACTTGCAGGGGGCAGCAGCAGCAACTGGGGTGCATTGCAATAGGGGAATCCAACCAGAAGGTGACAGCAGGAAAGTAGGCACAGCCAGTGGTGTAGTGGAGGCAGGGCTCACAGGGACGCAGTCCCGATACTTTTTCATTAGCAGGGACTCTGATGTCATCTGCCACCCCCTCAGAATTTCCTGTTTCCTCTGCACTTAGCTGCGATTCTCACTGTAGCTTTGGGGGAAATGAATTTTCCAAGCAAAAATACATTGTTCCATGTTGGAATGCGAAGCATTTGGGATTACTTGGTCTGGAATGGGCAATTACGACCTATTTGCTTTACCAAAGACGTGCTCCTGGTGGAGATGAAAATTCCTAGAACTGGTTTGTTGATATGGATTTCCTGATGTTCAGCCAGAATCCTGCACTCTGGGATGATCGAGAAGAGATCCTGGCCATCCTCTCTGTGACAACATTTCAAGTACTTGAAGAGCACTATCCTATCTCCCTTCAGTCTTCTCTTCTCAAGGCTAAACAGGCCCAGTTCTTCCAGTCTTTCCTCATAGGGCTTTGTTTACAGTCCCCTGATCATTTTCGTTGCCCTCCTCTGAACCCTCTCCAGCTTGTCTGCATCCTTCTTAAAGTGCGGTGCCCAGAACTGGACACAGTACTCCAGATGAGGCCTAACCAGTGCTAGAGGGGAACTAGTACTTCCTGGGATTTGGATGCTATGCTTGTATTAATGCAGCCCAAAATAGTATTTGCCTTTTTTGCAGCCACTTCACACAATTGACTCATATTCAGCTTGTGATGGACAACAATTCCAAGATCCTTCTCGCTTGTAGTGTGGTTGAGCCATGTATCCCCCATCTTGTAACTGTGCATTTGGTTTCTTTTTCCTAGGTGCAGAACTTGGCATTTATCCCTATTAAATTTCATTCTGTTGTTTTCTGCCCAGTGCTCCAGTCTATCAAGATCCCTTTGAACTTTGTTTCTGTCTTCCAAGGCATTAGCTGTCCTGCCCAATTCTGTGTCATCTGCAAATGTGATCAGCATTCCCTGCACCTCCTCCTCCAAGTCATTAATAAAAATGTTGAAGACTAATGGGTAATACCAGGGCGCTAAAGGAGTGTGCAAGGGGGCTGTTTAAATGAGAAGGGATCTGTCCATGAGGGCGTAGTTGAGAGGGTGAAGTTTCCATAGTGTATCATATTTTGAAAACCTAAAATGTTTGTGTTTGAGTGAGTGAGTGAGTGAGTGAGTGGGTGAAAAAGATTTTAACACCCCTGCCTTTTTTCTCAGATGTGCAATTGAAATACCCCTGCCTTACTCTCAGCTGCACTGCTTTTGGAGCCCAGTTGAAGGCTGAATATCTTACAAGGTTGTACAATCTTAGAAGGGGGCATGGCTGTGAGGGGGCGTGGCTGTGACTGCCATGAAGGGACCCTGCACTTCTGAATGTGCCACTGCACTCCTGGGCACAGCACTGGAGAGCGTTGCAACATCTTGCACCATACCAGCTGGGGAATTTCATGACTCTGCAGCTCCAAACCAATGGGGACTGCTAAGTCACCTCCACAGTACTAGTGTAGCTCTAAGCATCCCTGCCTAGTAGTGATTCAGCCAGGGAGGAAAAGCCCACCTATTAGAGATTTCTAGCCAATAATGATTCGTCTCAGGACACTAGAGGAAAGCTTAACAATATCTTGTTTCTAGCATTTAGCATAGGCATAGTTCAGCTCTTCAACCTTCTCTTCACAAACAGGGAAGAGCTTCTAGCATGCAACTAATCCAGCCCTTCTTTTCACAAAGAAATTCTGTTGTTCCCAATCCCACAGCCTTTTCCTGACCAGACATGTAACCCCTGCTCTCCCAGGGCCACTCAAGCTCCCAGTCAGCACGCATACTGCTGATGGCTGACAAAGCGTCCCAAACACTCCTTTTATTTTTTTAGCTCATTTTAACAGTTACAGCAGAGCAAATGAGCTCCTTCATGGCTTGGCAGGCTCGGATGGTTGGTTTTCTCTGCCTACCTGCTTCCACCACCTGGTGGAGGATGTTCTGTCCTCTACAGCTTTACAGCTGTATCACTGTAAGGCAGTGATCTTACTATTCCATCTCTTTGATGATCCTTCTGGCTCCCTGTCATTTTCCCTTGTCAACATCTAACTCCTAGCCCCACTTAGGACTTTCCACCAACCTTGACTATATGTAGAGTTGAGTTGAATGTTCTCTAGTTTCACTTCTCAGGTAAAAACTAGCAATTTTGGCGGAATCATTCTTTGATTGTGGAATTATTTACCCTTGTCAGTGCCTACTGACATTGCCTTGGCACCCCCCCGTGTTTCTCCTACCTTCCTGGATTATGACTCCCATGCAAGACCCCACCCAACCAGGGATCATTAAAAATGTTGTCATAATGCGAAATAGCCAACCAGATTTGGCTAACTGATGCTTCCACTGAGGGCAAGTGAGGGCCATGTAAATGAATATGAATGTTTTTGCAGGGAGTGCTGAAAAATTGCTGACAAATATTTACAAAATAGAGAGTAGTTTCTGCTGAGCCTCAGCTGCATCTCTTTTACTTTCCTCCCTTATTCTGCAGTAAAAGTTAATTGCGTATTTTGCCAGAACATCACATTACATTTTGTCGCGGTTCTAAGTTGACTGATTGTTGCAGGTGAAATGTCATTCTACAACTCCATAACGTTTTGCTGGTACTGCATGTGTGCCAGTTCCTTCCTTTCACCCCTGCCCTTAGTTGTACGGCCAGCTCCTTTACTTCTGTTTACTCACTTCTTCACAATGTCATTCCTTACCTCTCTGTGTCACATATTACAGTTGCGCTGAGTGGACACCTGTAAGTCAAGCCTCCTCTCTCTGTTTGGAATCCTAAGGGTGCAATCCTATGCATGTTTAGCCAGAAAAAAAGCCCTACAACTCCCAACATACCCCAGCCACCATGGCTGGCTGGGACATGCTGGGAGTTGTAGGACTTTTTTCTGTCTAAACATGCATAGCATTGCACCCTAAAAGGGGGAGTGGCTGTTGATGTTCGACAGTATTTGGACAGCGCTGATGGTTAATATGCAATGACATATCACAATACTTTCCACATTTTCTCCCTTCAAGGAACACTTTCCACACTGACATCCATTTCTCTTTTACTAGGCTAAAATATTACAGTCTTGCCAGAAGTTAATATGCCAGATCAAATGCTGCAAAAATGTTTCTACAACAGCCTTCCCCAGTGTTGTGTCCTCCAGTTGTTTTGGACTTCGACTCCCATCAGCTCCAGTCAGCATGGCTAACTAATGGTTAGAAATTCTGGGCACTGTAGTCCAAAACATCTGGATGGCACCAGGTTGGGGAAGGGCTGTTCTGCAAGTTAACAAATATGACGTCTATGATGTCTAAAACATTCAGATAGTGATGGAAGTATTTTCCACAGCTTGGTATTTACAAATTCTCTTGGTGACTGTTCAGAAGAAATCCTTTAGTTTTCTGAGGGTTCTCTCCTGGCTTATGATCATGTTGGCACTGATGTTCCTTATCACTTCCCTTTAACAACAGAGGTAGCCAACTAATGACCCCCCCAGATGTTTTGGCTGACAACACCCATCATCCCTCATCATTGGCTGTGATGGCTAGGGCTGATGAGAATTGTAGGCCAAAACATCTGGAAGGCCACAAACTGCCCACCCCTACTTTGCAACAAACTGTTGAGAGGATTGGCCCAAATAGAACAGAGCTAAAACAGTATTTTAAAGGGTTGTTTTTACTTTTGCAATTGTCAAAAAGCACCCCCCTCTTTTGGTGAGCTTTCAACTGCTCCTCAAAACATCATTCTATGTTTTTGTCTAAGTCTTGGACACGAATCACAGCTCAGCTAGAGAGTGACCCACCCCCCACCCCACCCGCGGCAGGCTTATATTTAAGGCCCCAAAGAACCATGGAGCATCGAGGGTAGTCCACAGGCACAGATCAGTTAGCTAGGGAAGCAAGGGAACTGGGTGGGAGATCCGGGAGCTTCTCTGACCAAACTGTGGGAAGCTTTCAGAACACATTGCGCTAGAGTAGGGACCCTTCCCCCCTCCAGGACTGCATTCCCTCTGGTGAAAGTTCTGTGGGGCTACAGGCCAATTATGGTGGGCAAGGCCTGAGCCAAAGGTTGATGGGGACAGAGACACCCCGCCCCTCTCTGCCCTTCCCTTTCCAGCTGCCTCTCCTCCTCATCCCCACAACATGCATAGTGATAAGCCTTTAGAACAAAGCTCCCATTGGTGCCAATGGGAGCTTCCCACACCCCTGCCCCCAAAGCCTTGTTGCCGCGCGCATGCGTGCGCACGCACGCGCGTGTGTGTATGTGTGTATTTTCCGGGTTGCAGCATGGGGGGAGGGTTGGGTTAACCCTCCCCTCTTCAGCCATGTCTCCCTCAAAACCTCTCACACACAGCGATTATGCTTTTAAAAATAATCTTTTTTTAAAAAATAATCTATTTTTAAAAATAGAAGCTTTCAAAAGACTAATTGCTGTGCGTGTGTGTGCATGCGTGTGTGTGTGTGTGTGTGTGTGTGTATAACCCAGATGCACCCCCTCAAAAATCTCCCTGGCAAGGCAATTAGGTTTAAAAAAAAAAAGAAAAAGGTTCCAATGGCACCAATGGAAGCTTTTTAAAAAGCCTCGTTGTTATGCGGAAGAGGCAGTGGCCGGGCCGCTCAGGTTGCCTGGCCCAAAAAAACTCCATCCCCCCTCCCCCATGAGCTATAGTTTAGTTAGGGTCTCTTTATACACTCTTTCTAAGCTTGTCCCCTCTCCCCACAAGCCCATGTGACTATTGTCAAGAACTCCATTTTGGGTTTGTACTCCGATGGTGAGATCATGTCAAAAGTTCCATCTTATGTCTGTACTAATTGGGAGCTCTTTCCATTGGGCCAAGCCGCAATAGCACGTAGTGATGCAACCACCTGTGGATCTGCTATCTCGAGGCAGTCCAGGCAGCTCCGACTTTCAAGGCCAGAGTAAGGCTTTGCTGGGCTGAATGGTCTCAGCTGTGAGAAAGTGCCCGCCTCCCTTATAGGGTTTGGGAACAGTGCTGAAGCTAGCCTGTGATTGGTTGCAGGAGACCTTCCCTGAGTTGGCAGGGGCTTGAGGATAAAAGGGGGAGACAGGAGCTACCCAGTCATCTCCACCTACCTGTGTCAACTTGCCCTTGTGAATCTTGGATCCTGGCTGGGGCCCTGTCCTGTTGGGAGGAGGGAGGTCAGAGAAATCTGCAACAGAACCAAATGAGTTCAGATTATTGTGAATCCGAGCCATGGATTTGGCAGCAGATTGGCTTTTCCCCTGTTGGGCAGATGCCATGGACTTGCGGACCATTTCTCCAACTTTCCCGAATTGTGCACAAATTTCATCCATAAAAAAATACGCAATTCTTAAAAAAAGGGTCAAAAATGCACATTTTCCCCATTAGCTAAAGTGTGAAAATGTGCATTTGTAGGGGAATCTGCCCATTGTGGGGGAATTTGCGCATTTTTGCAATGCAAATTTATGCAAATGCGCATTCATGCAAATGAGAACTTTTTCAAATCCCGGAGCTAAAATATTTTCCGATTCCATCGATGAGCAGGCAATGGAAAGAAAGGCACCTGTCAATCCATGAAACACAGATGGAATGGATTTTACACAACCTGTACATTCCTAGTTGGGAGACCCTTACTTCAAGTATTATATAGGATAGGTTTAGGTATTGTTTTGCTATTTTGCTTGGGGTATTGTTTCAAAAGTTCTCTTTGGTCTTTTGTATAACTTTCCATCCCCTTCCCCTACACAAATAAACTTTATATCTACCTCTAGAGCTGTGAGTGCCTCCTTCCAGGTTAACGTCAGTACTAAACCCAATGCCTTCTGCTGGGTTCTTTGCTACTGCCTAATGTTTCTGGCTTGGGGGCTTAAAATAGAGGGTGTTGGCTTGAACCCTTATTTAGCACCCCGAGTGTGTCCTGGAAGGTCTGAGAGTGCCCTGGCTCAGGCTGACGTGGATGTAAAGGGGTGGTGGTAGTTTACTGGCTATTTGTTTGTCCCTGCCTACCCTGCAGGGAGTTTGGGCAACTCCCTTTCTCCCTTCACTGCTATAATTAGGACTAAGGATGTGGAGAGGGCAGTGCTCTTACCAGTCACATGACCAGGGAGGGCTGAAAGGAAGTATATAAAGGGGCTCTGCCAAAGCTTTAATTCATTTTGTTTGGGAAGCTTCTCTGAGTTTGAGGAGCTTAGAGATTTCAAAATTTGCTCCTTGTTCCCAAGGCTCAGTAATTTTCCTGAGTTGTCTTATAGCTCAGTGTCAGAAACTGTAGTTCCCTGGAGCTTAAAAGCTAGCGTTCGGGGACTTTTGCATAGCTCTTTCTTGGCTGTGATTTGTGTCCAGATCTTTGACAAAAAATAGGTGAAATAGACCACTTTTTAAAGTAGTCTGTTCTGTCCTGCTCTGGTCATGTAGATCACATCCATTCGTCAGAATTTCACTGACAGTAAGGAGTTAATAATAAATAACATCTGCATATGTCTCCACTACAAAGCAGCCCGGCCAGCCTGAATGCTGACTCCATATGTGCAAAATCTCATTTTTATTCTTAGCAGGAGAAAAACCTGAGGAAATGACATTTGATTCATAACACAATACAACCATGCGTGGCAAGCTGGACAAAATCATATTCTGAACCAGATCAGAATACCTGATGGATATTCAAAATACTCAACCACACATATATTTCAGTGAGAATACTCTCTGTACAAAGGATTGTGTTGCATGACACACACTAGCCCTGGTCAGACATCACACTAAGCCATGATGGTTAGGAATTTTGAGCTAACCATGTTGACTTAGCGTGACGTCTGAATGGGTGTCTGTCCCAACCATGGTGGTTTAATAACTACAGACTAATCATGTCCACTAACCACTTGCTGCAGGATGGTTAGTGGGCTCTACCATGGCTTAGTGTCATGTCGGAACAGCTTCCATGGTTAATTGACAGCTGCCACAGCCGCAGCAAGAGCGGTCAAAGAAGGAGTAGCCACCAAGCACCAAAATGGCTGACAGCGCAAAGGCTGCTGGGATGCATGGCCACCCATGTGCAGGACTGCAGGTTCTTGAGGGAGGGAGGGTAGTTAGAGAATGGTTAGTCTAACCATGTTGCTGGCCATGGTTACTTGCACATGTGGCAGTGGCATTTGCAGTGGTTAGCGGGAACCACCATACACCATGGTTAGCCTAACCACCCTTCCCCAATGTGCATCTGAAGAGGGACAATGAATTAATACAACGTAGTGTTTCAGTCCTCTAGTGTATGAACTGGCAATTATGAAAAATGCTTATCAAATGAATGTCTCAAATCTCAGCAACTGCATCTTTTGACAAACTCTAATTCATGCCAACAATGAGCTTCATTTGGCTTTGCGTATGTTGCTCAATTCATCATTTCTAGTTGGCTAAGACATGGTTGGGATTTCAAATCTATTAATTTCTTACTTTGTAATTACTACTAATCTTTGGCTGCAATTGAGCACTCATTCTGCCATGGGGCTGGCCCAACTCATTTTGCAGCCTGAGGTAGTGGAGCAACAAATGCCCCCCCCCCCCATCAAGGTACATAGTTGTTTTGGCACCTGAGGCAGAAAATCCCAGAAACACCTCTCCCTTTCACTGGTAGTTAAAATACAAGAATAATTACATGACGAATCATTTGCTACCCTTTCGTCACACACAAAATCAGGTGCCTCACTCTATCTTATGGTAGGGCCGGCCCTGGTCTGCCACCTGTACATGACTAACAGGAACCCAGAAAGCTGACACAGGTTCAAGAGGCCACAGCAAGGACCTGGGTTTTAGTCTGTACAGTGATTAAGCCAGGATCTCCTGCAGCTTGCAAGGGGCTGTGTCATGTCAGAAGAGGATACTGCTGAGACGTAGCATCACTTTGGAGATAGTTTGGCAACATTTGTGGTGGGCCGGGGTAGGGTTCTCAGCCACAGAAGCAGCAATGAAGCATATGTGAACCAACATTTCCTGGTCATCCTTGCAGTTTGCACCATCATGTCAGAAGTGTGAGGATGAAGCTCATGAATACCGAAGAATCTATGGGGCCGAGCAATATTCCCCAAATACCACCTTCTTGGGCCGACCAAGTAGAAGCGAAACCACTGCAGTGCGGTACCTCCCACTCCCAGCTCAGCTGCTGAGAGATCAAGGAGAATCAGCAAGGTCACCCCCTACCCACCCATCACTCTCTCAATGCTACCTTCTTCATACCCCCCCCCCCACATCACTCTTTGTCCACCGCAGTCTTAGCAATGATGCACAGCAAACTTTTTGACTGGAAGTTTATCCAGAATTACCTATATTTCTTCTTGGAGTGAATCATGTTGTTGAAATTGAGCTGTAATGCAACTGGCAGTGGGCAGACTGTGCTGATGCTCTGAAATTGCCCACAGATCAGTAAAGATGAATGCGGATGGACTAAAAAATCCTCACTGCCTTGTTCAAGGAGGATACAAACACAACCCGCACACAACCAAAGAAAATCTGCTCCCTCCCTTCTATTCCATCTCTTACAGCAGCTCTAATTTTTCAGGATGCTGAGGATGATAAAGCAGTTTAGACCAGCGCACCAAGGCTGGAAAGAGAGATGCTTCCTTTCCCTGTGCACACATGTGAGTTGCTCATTTTAAGGGAGAATCCTGACATGGTTGTGTTTGGTATGGAAGATTTATACCTGCTGTGGGTCAGATGATATATCAGAGTAAATCATGGTTGACATTTGCAGCATCTTCTTGTCGCCCCAGCCCCACAAACAGAAAAACTGGGGAAGAGAGAGAGAGAGAGAGAGAGAGAAGTAATTGCATCTTATATCTTCATTCCACTCAGCTAACCACACAAGAGCCAAAGGCATGTGCCCCAGGAAACTTTCCCTGCTGATAATGTTTGTTTGCTGAGAGTTTTTCCCAGCCCTTCACATGTGTGACCCTTCCTAAAGGCACCAGAGAGAGGAGCAGACAGAAAGAGAAAACTCCCAAGCAACAAAGCTAGGGATCAGACATAAAAGGGCCAGCCGCTGGGCCCAAGCTCCCCCAAAGCATTGCATTATGTAAAGAAACAAAGGTGCCTGCATTCAAGAATGGCTGGAAACTCCAGTACTGTGCAAGGACAGGTTGTTGCTACTCAGTGGAGAGAGGAAAAGCACTTTCCCTTTTCTCCTCCTTCCAGACATTCCAGAACGCAGCTCTTGTACTGAAAACAGATTCTGGGACTGAGCCCCTGGTGACCCCTGGCACATGCCCCGATCTCACTAGTATGCAGCACATAACAACACACAATAGGCCAAAGGGGCATGATCTGATGGTTATAAGATGCAGAGGCTATAGCACCTTTCATGCATTCCTCCTTGCGCATAAACTGCACCCTGCTTGCCTTGCCATAGGTGTGTTCAACTGTACGTGCGGGGGGGGGGGTCCCAATCCCTTTGAAGGCCTGTGTGTGTACAACCATATTCATATAGGCACCCCTTTCTGATGTCTTGATCAATGTGCAGTGCCAGTGGGATATGTTCCTGCCTCCCCCACGTTTTTAATATATGCAGCGAGAAAAGTGTGAAAATGGCTCCTGCCAAAGCCAAAAGGCTAGCAGGGCCATCCCAAGACATTTTGCTGCTTGAAGCAGAGCAGAACCCCCCCCCCCCGCATAATAGCCCTGAACATGCAGAGAATTGGCTTTAAATGAATGCTTTATTTAGATCAATAGGTAGAGCAAACATAACCCACACTTCTGTACAGCCTGTTTCCCCTTCTCATAGGGGCAAAGATATGGGTCCCCAAACCCCAAAGTACTGAGGCAGGGCCAGAGAAATAATTATTTGCTATAGGGAAGAGTATATCCTATGGGTTTATGCTTGCTTTTTCTTCCTTTTTGTTTTTTGCCACATTTACCCATGGGGAATTAGTTGTGCCCCTTCATGGATCACTGCCTTGTTGTGGCGAAGGGGTTTGCGTAACTCAGTGAAGCCATAAGCTATGCCGTGCAGGGCCACCCAAGACGGACAGGTCATGGCAGAGAGTTCTGACAAAATGTGGTCCACTGGAGAAGGAAATGGCAACCCATTCCAGTATTCTTGCCAAGAAAACCCCATGGAACGTATCACAAGGCTAAAAGAGATGACGCCGGAAGATGAGCCCCTCAGGTCGGAAGGTGTCCAATATGCTACTGGGGAAGAGCAGAGGGTATTTCCAAGTAGCGCCAGAAAGAGTGAAGCGGCTGGGCCAAACCCGAAAGGACACTCAGCTGTGGATGTGTCTGGTGGTGAAAAGAAAATCCGATGCTGTAAAGAACAATATTGTTTAGGAACCTGGAATGTCAGATGAATCAAGGTAAGCTGGAGGTGGTCAAACATGAGATGGCAAGATTGAACATCGACATCTTGGGAATCAGCGAACTAAAATGGACAGGCATGGGCGAATTTAATTCAGGTGACCATCATATCTACTATTGTGGGCAAGAATCCCTTAGAAGAAATGGAGTAGCACTCATAGTCAACAAAAGGATGGGAAAAGCAGTACTGGGGTACAATCTTAAAAATGATAGAATGATCTCAGTACGAATCCAAGGCAAACCATTCAACATCACAGTAATTCAAGTCTATGCCCCAACCACTGAGGCCAAAGAAGCTGAGGTTGATGGGTTCTATGAAGACCTACAACACCTTCTAGAACTAACACCAAAAAAAGATGTCCTCTTCATCATAGGGGATTGGAATGCTAAAGTAGGAAGTCAAGAAATCACCGGGATAACAGGCAGGCATGGCCTTGCTGTACAAAATGAAGCAGGACAAAAGCTAATAGAGTTTTGCCAAGAGAACATGCTGATCATAGCAAACACTCTTTTCCAACAGCACAAGAGGCGACTCTACACATGGACGTCACCAGATGGTCAATATCGAAATCAGATTGATTATGTCCTTTGCAGCCAAAGATGGAGAAGCTCCATACAGTCAGTAAAAACAAGACCTGGAGCTGACTGTGGCTCAGATCATGAGCTGCTTCTTGCAAAATTTCGGCTTAAATTGAAGAACATCGGGAAAACCACTAAACCGTTCAGGTATGACCTAAATCATATCCCTGATGAATATACAGTGGAGGTGAGGAATAGATTTCAGGGATTAGACCTGATAGACAGAGTGCCTGAGGAACTATGGACAGAGGTCCGTAACATTGTTCAGGAGGCAGCAACGAAATCCATCCCAAAGAAAAAGAAATGCAAGAAAGCCAAGTGGCTGTCTGATGAGGCTTTACAAGTAGCTCACGAAAGAAGGGAAGCGAAAAGCAAGGGAGAAAGGGGAAGATATACCCAACTGAATGCAGAGTTCCAGAGAATAGCAAGGAGAGACAAGAAGGCCTTCTGAAATGAACAATGCAAAGAAATCAAGGAAAACAATAGAATGGGAAAGACTAGAGATCTCTTCAAGAAAATTGGAGATCTCAAGGGAACGTTTTGTGCAAAGACGGGCATGATAAAGGACAAAGAAGGCAGGGACCTAACAGAAGCAGATGAGATTAAGAAGAGATGGCAAGAATACACAGAAGAACTATACAGGAAAGATCTGAATGTCCCTGATAGCCATGATAGTGCGGTCACTGAACTTGAGCCGGACATCCTCGAGAGTGAAGTCAAGTGGGCCTTAGGAAGCATTAGTAACAACAAAGCTAGCAGAGATGACAGTATTCCAGCCGAGCTATTTAAAATCCTAAAAGATGATGCTGTTAAAGTGCTGCATTCAATATGCCAACAAATCTGGAACACTCAACAGTGGCCACAAGACTGGAAAAGGTCAGTTTACATTCCAATTCCAAAGAAGGGCAACGCCAAAGAGTGTTCAAACTACCGCACAATTGCGCTCATTTCACATGCCAGCAAGGTGATGCTCAAAATCCTACAAGCTAGGCTTCAGCAGTATGCGAACCGAGAACTACCGGAAGTACAAGCTGGGTTTCGAAGAGGCAGAGGAACTAGAGATCAAATTGCCAACATTCGCAGCATCATGGAGAAAGCAAGAGAATTCCAGAAAAACGTCTATTTCTGCTTCATTGACTACACTAAAGCCTTTGATTGTGTGGATCACAACAAACTGTGGCAAATTCTGAAAGTGATGGGAGTACCAGACCACCTTACCTGTCTCCTGAGAAACCTGTATGAGGGTCAAGAAGCAACAGTAAGAACCAGACATGGAACAACCAAGTGGTTCAAAATTGGGAAAGGAGTACGACAAGGCTGCATATTGTCACCCTGCTTATTTAACTTATATGCAGAGTACATCATGAGAAATGCCGGGTTGGATGAATCAGAGGTCGGAATTAAGATTGCTGGGAGAATTATCAACAACCTCCGATATGCAGACGATACCACCCTAATGGCAGAAAGTGAAGAGGATCTCAAGAGCCTCTTGTTGAGGGTGAAAGAGGAGAGTGCAAAAGCTGGTTTGAAACTCAACAACAAAAAAACTAAGACCATGGCATCTGGCCCCATCACTTCCTGGCATATAGAAGGGGAAGAAATGGAAGCAGTTACAGATTTTACTTTCTTGGACTCCAAGATCACCGCAGATGGTGACTGTAGCCATGAAATTAAAAGACGCTTGCTCCTTGGGAGGAAAGCTATGGCCAACCTAGACAGCATAGTAAGAAGCAGAGACATCACCTTGCTGACAAATGTCCGTCTAATCAAAGCTATGGTTTTCCCAGTAGTAATGTATGGCTGTGAGAGCTGGACTATAAGGAAGGCTGAGCGCCGAAGAATTGATGCTTTCGAACTGTGGTGCTGGAGAAGACTCTTACGAGTCCCCTGGACTGCAAGGAGGTCAAATCAGTCCATCCTAAAGGAAATCAACCCTGAGTGCTCATTGGAAGGACAGATACTGAAGCTGAAGCTCCAATATTTTGGCCACCTAATGCGAAGAGAAAACTCCCTGGAAAAGACCCTGATGCTGGGAAAGACTGAAGGCAAAAGGAGAAGGGGACGGCAGAGGATGAGATGGCTAGATAGCATCACGGATGCAATGAATATGAACTTGAGCACGCTCCGGGAGAGAGCGCAGGACAGGAAGGCCTGGTGTGCTATGGTCCATGGGGTCACGAAGAGTCGGACACGACTGAACGACTGAACAACAACAACAACAATTAGTTGTGCAACCTGATCTTATCCATGTTAGGGTCCTCAAGGTGGAGCTGGGGGAGCTGCTGCCTCTGCCACCGCCATCTGCTGCCTCACTTTGCCCAATGATAGGGCTGGTTCTGATGGTCAGGCCTGGATGGGAGACCATGTGGGAAGGATATGTGTAATAAAGAGGCAGGATATGTGTAATAAAGAGCTGAATAATAAAGGACATTGTTGCATCGATTCTTTGAGCAAAACTACACATGATATTCAACATGGGGGAGCCTCCTCCTCCTGTGCAAGGTGTAAGGCACATGTATCTAAGAAAGAAGAAGAAGAAGAGCCCTGATGCTGGATCTGACCAAGGGTCCATCTAATGCAGCATTCTGTTCACACAGTGGCCAACCACCTGGCCATGGGAAACTCAGAAGTAGGACATGAGTGCAGCACACACACCCTGCCCATATTCCCCAGCAAATGGTGTACATAGGCATACTGCCTCTGATACTGAAGGTAGCATAGAGCCATTCGGACTAGTAGCCATTGATAGCCTTCTCCTCTAGGAATTTGCCTAATCCCCTTTTAAAACCATCCAAATTGGTGGCCATCACTACATCTTGTGGTAGCCAATTCCATAACTGAACTATTCACTGTGTGAAGAAGTCCTTCCTTTTATCTCTCCTGAATCTCCCACCAATCAGCTTCATGGGATGACCTCCGGTTCTAGAATTATGAGAGAGGAAGAAAAATGTCACCCTATCCACATTCCCCACACCAGGCATAATTTTGTACACCTCTATCATGTCTCCTCTTATCTGACTTTTTTGCAAGCTAAACAAGTCCAGCTGTTGCAACCTCCCATCATAGGGGACTTGCTCCAGCCCCTGTCGTGATATCATCATATGACCTTTCCTGACATCATCAACAGGGGCCAATGATGTAGAGCAGAGGACACACCCAACATGATGACATTGCAACATGGGTAAGTGTGTCTAATTGTCATTGGGAGAAGTAAGCACAGGGATGCCGTTTTTAGCAGCAGCCCCACACTGAGTACAGTTCTGCCCTATGTCTCTCATTTTACTAAACCAACATGACTAAAAAACCCACCCTGATCTAATTATGTCTGAATATAGAATTCATCTTCATGTGTATTATATTATCAGCAGGCAGGCCTTCCCTGTGTTGAAGACTAGTCCCATCTCTGACCATGCAGCCTTCAGCTAATTGGTAATTTGCTTCCTCCCCAGGGGAGAGGCCCCCTACCAAGGGTAGGTTTGGTCTTTGATGCTTATTTCTGCTAGACTCGGTGTGAAACCAGAGCCAGGACTGCAAAGCTACCTCACTAGATAATACCTCTTTGTAATCTTGGAGGAAGTGCCGTTCATCCCTTTGGGAAGGCTGCCACCTCCTTTGGCTACTGAATTTCCTTTTTAATCATTTACTTATTTACTTATTTATGTAAATGTTTCTCTCACCCCACTCTGATGGCTTGAAGCAAATACAACCCTTTAAAATATATGTCTCGAGGCACATACCCAAACACACAGAGTAGACTAGAACTAGAGGATTGCAGAGAAATTTGTGCACATCAGCTGTCCTGTTCCTGGCCACTTACACCTCTTCCTCTGCCTACTTTTTCTCCAAGGACCCCCTCCCTCTTCAGTCATCTCCCACGGGCCTTCTCTTTCTCCCCTCATTCGTCTGTACCACTTTCTCTTCCAGTTCACCTTGCCTAGCCTCTGCGGCTTCACTTGGCTTGCTGCCTCCTCCGAACTCTTGACTGCTTCTTTTCTAGACCTCTGCTGCTTCTCTCTCTTCTTTCCTAGGCACCTCACCTTCCTCTGTGGAAGCACCTCAGCCTAGTCCCCCCCTCTGCCATTAAGATTGCCCACCCAGACACTACTTGATACGTTCCATTACTGCCACCATCACCCACTCATCCAATCCCATAGTGCATTGCAGTATGGCATTAACAACATCCACTGCTCACTAAAGTGTTACATACTACTAGCAGAGACTAAAACTAACACATCTTGGCCCAAAGCAGTACAAACTAGCCCAAATTAGAAGCTGCCTATGTAATTAATACACCAATGAATCACAGTGTCTGTCAGTCAGGGCCCAGTTGGGGCTGTAAGCGGATCTACACGGTGGATTTACTCTGGTGCTACTGCTCCTCAAAAACAGGCATGACGCATGATCTCCCCCCACTCCACAGCATCCATGGATTTTACTGCTGTAAAAGCCACATTTTTGGAAAGAAATTTTGCGATGGATTTTCCCTTTAATATGGCTTCTGTACGCTTCCGTTTGAGTGTGCCCCATATCCCTGAAGTAAATGTGTGTTAGTGGGCATGGCTAGGGGTGACTGTGCCCTACACTGTGGTTGTCACGATTCCCTAGCCCCCACTTCATTTCAAATGCTCAAACATACACAGACAAGAGGCTTTAGTCTGCAGCTTTTATTCCATTACATCACAAGGTCATACAGATGCAAATTCTCAGAGAAACTCTCTGTCTACAAGGAATGCCTTCAGGAGATCCAAATGGAATTTACAAGAGTTGCCTGCCATTTGAAGAGAGAGGCGGTCTCGCTAGCCTAACTTAAGGGAGGGAGGTCCCTCTCTTCTCGTGACGCCTCTAAGTGCAGCTTCTCAAGCAAGGCCAATCGGGTAGACCGTCTAAGTTCCGCCCCTGCTTTCTCTCTCTTTGCTCTGTGTCTGTGCCTGGCATCTATTAAGTCAATCTCCTGTTCCCTGCCTCTCACAGGGGTGTGTGAGGAAAAACCCTCAAGCTCAGCCAACTGTACGTTTGTAACCTGAGAAGCAGGCCTACTCATATCTGGACTAGCCTGGGAAAACAACTCCCCCATGTCTGATGGTTCTCCTTCAGAATCTGAAGTGCTCTCCCACTCCATGCGCTCAGAGACACCCCTGACAGTGGTGTTTGATGTTGTGTCACCATAAGTAGGCTGTCTTTTAAAAAAATTATTCCCCCCCCCATCTGCGCTCCTCCACTCCTCAGCAACTACGGATGTTATGTATCCACCCCTTCACAGCTCGTGTCCACCGTTTATCATTTCCCAAGAGTTCCCATGACTCCTCTTAAGATGACCCCCGCCCCAATATCAAGGAGATCAAGGATTAAGTCTTCTCCCAGAAATGCTATGGCTCTTGCTCGCTGAATCTGCAGCCACCATTATGCAAACCTGCGAAGGGGTGGATGGATATAGAACCTTCATAGAACCTGATTTTGGTCAGCAGACGGTGGACTCGATGAGGAAAGAGTTAACTTCTCTCCTCTGAAGGGTGCATCTTTTGCCAGAGGTGAACCTTTTCTTTTTGTCGCCCCCCACCCCCACCCATGCACCTCCATAGCTGCAAAGCTTCCACCCCTTTGCAGCTACAGAGGTGTGGAAGTGGGTGGGGGGAATAAAAAGAAAAGATTCACCTCCAGTGAAGGGTGGACCCTTCTGAAGTTAACCCCTCGCTGACCAAGATCTGGGTTTTGCATCTGCTGGGAAGTAAATCACATTGTCTTCAACTACACTTACTCAGCCTGGGAGAGAGGGGTGTGGAATTGGAAACTGCTTTTGGGATGACTTTTTTTTTTTAAAAAAAGAATCAGCATGGGTAGCCTCCATAAGACACGTCTACTCAGAAGTAAATCACATTGTCTTCAATTGCATTTACTCCCCCTACCTTCCCAGTTCTCTCCTTTGCTGGACACTTGTTAATGATGTGTCATTTGGTTGTGGAAATCCACCCACATATGCACAGAATAATACAGTTTCTTTCTCCTGCTGACATTTGGCTGCTGACAGTGGGTTTTCCTCAGGTATACGCCATTAGCTGGCAACGTGTGCTACTAGGTGAGGGGGAGGAGCAAAACTGAAATGATGAGAATCCAGTTTTAAACTGAATCACCTCAGAAAGCATTGCCATGTAGGTGGGGCCCAAGATCTTCTAGACCAAAAAGGGGTGTTTCTAGCAGGCATTAGTTTAAAGACATAATTAGTTTAAAGACCAACATTCCCCCCCCCCATTTTTACTCTAGTGTAAGCTCAGGGGCCCTGATCTACACTGGGACTCTAATGTGGGAGTAAGGGGCCCAATCTAGGTTCCCCTCCAATGCTTGCAATTCTCCCCCAGCAATCCAGTTGGGGCATATGGTGGGGGGGAAAGGTTAAAGTCTCCCCCCCCCCAACTAGGGGCCCCAATCTGAAAGTGATGTCTTTAAAGTAATGTCTGCTTTGGCTCAGTGCTGGTGGAAGCTCTTTCGCCGCTTGACACAAGAGAGCACACATGTGCCACTTCATCACCTCTAACCCTGCCTGCCCTCCTCCAGCTCGTGCTGATAATCCTCAGAGAAAGCAGCCTGTGTAGCTCTTCAGAGAGCGGGCCAGGCCCAAATTCCTGGCTGGGGGGGGGGAATCCTCCTCCTGCGACACCTCCCACAATGCCTGGCTCTGAGGAAGGAGCGCCTCAGAGCTAGGCATTTGGGCCTGGCTGGCCCTCCAGAAACCCACCTGCTCTCTGGCTTGCACTGAGAGGATTCCCAGAGCAAGCCAGAGGGCAGACGGCTACTCTAGAGAACCTCTCTGGCCACCCTCTTGCTGCAGTATTTGCCACAGTGGGAGAGTGGGACTAGTAGTGGGTCTCTTTGGAGCACCCGCCATAGTGCCATCAGGCTGGTGGCTGCTCCAGAGAGCCCCGCTGGCCCCACTGTCCCACTGTGGCAAACGCTGCAGCGAGAGAGTGGCCAGTGGGGCTCTCTGGAGCACCCACTGCAGTGCTATCTCGTTGGAGTGAGGCAGCGGTGGTAGGCCCTCCTGGCAAGGGAAGTGCACAATTTGCTGCTCCTTCCTCCCCACTGCCTGAGGCGGGGGATACACCCTGCCTCATGGAAAGGTAGGCCCTGATCAGCATCTTGCACTAGGAGGAGGAGCCTGAAGTGCAGCATTTAGAAGGCCCTGTTCTTTGATCAGGCAGTGGACAGTGGGCTAAGCTCCTTGTATTTTTCCCAGGACTGGCCATTTCAAGGGCTTTATGCTGCTTGGCAATTGCAGGGATTGATGTTATACAACCCTTCTGCATTTGAAGAAGGAGGACTCTAAAGTCTGAGCAGTTCTGGGTAGCTCACTAGGCCCAACCCGTAGAGTCACAGGTTCCTGGCTTGGTCCCTGGAGTCCCTGCCGGTGTCCCTCTCGGACAGACTGCTTCACCCCACAACTGTGGGGCAACCACTGACCATGTTTCTTAAAGTGCCTTCATCACATGGATGCTTTCTTACCTCATCTTTAAGTCTGACATGCTCAGAGGAACTAGCTGCTGTTACAAAGCTGCCTGCCAAGTCTGGCACCAAGTGCAGCTTCTGAACATTGATCAAAAGGGCCACGTGGAGGAATCTGGCCTTTAAGGAGGCATGAATGCTACTTGCCTGGTCTGAGTCAGAAAAGAAATGTTGCTGCAGGCTTTTTAAGCAAATGGAGGTGGTGAATTAAAAAGGACTCCCATTTGCTCCCCCAAAATAGTCTTCTGCACATGTTGATGTCAAATATTTTCAGAGTTCTTGAATAATATTTATTTATTTATTCATTCATTCATTCCATTTCTATACTGCCTAGTAGCCGAAACTCTCTGGGCAGTTCACAAAAATTAAAACCACATGGTACAGCATAAAACAATATAGAATACAAAAGCTTAAAACTACAATATAAAAGCACAACCAGAATAAAGCCTAGCAGCAATGCAGAGATTTAAAATAAAGATTTAAAACAGCAGAGCTAAAAGTTGTTGTTGTTGTTGTTCAGTCATTCAGTCATGTCCAACTCTTCGTGACCCCATGGACCATAGCATGCCAGGTGTTCCTGTCCTGCGCTCTCTCCCGGAGCGTGCTCAAGTTCATATTCATTGCATCGGTGATACTATCTAGCCATCTCATCCTCTGCTGTCCCCTTCTCCTTTTGCCTTCAATCTTTCCCAGCATCAGGGTCTTTTCCAGGGAGTTTTCTCTTCGCATTAGGTGGCCAAAATATTTGAGCTTCAGCTTCAGTATCTGTCCTTCCAATGAGCACTCAGGGTTGATTTCCTTTAGGATTGACTGATTGGACCTCCTTGCAGTCCAGGGGACTCGTAACAGTCTTCTCCAGCAACACAGTTCGAAAGCATCAATTCTTCGGCCCTCAGCCTTCCTTATAGTCCAGCTCTCACAGCCATATGTTGCTACTGGGAAAACCATAGCTTTGATTAGACGGACCTTTGTTGGCAAGGTGATATCTCTGCTTCTTACTATGCTGTCTAGGTTTGCCATAGCTTTCCTCCCAAGGAGCAAGCGTCTTTTAATTTCATGGCTACAGTCACCATCTGCGGTGATCTTGGAGTCCAAGAAAGTAAAATCTGTAACTGCTTCCATTTCTTCCCCTTCTATATGCCAGGAAGTGATGGGGCCAGATGCCATGGTCTTAGTTTTTTTGTTGTTGAGTTTCAAACCAGCTTTTGCACTCTCCTCTTTCACCCTCAACAAGAGGCTCTTGAGATCCTCTTCGCTTTCTGCCATTAGGGTGGTATCGTCTGCATATTGGAGGTTGTTGATAATTCTCCCAGCAATCTTAATTCTGACCTGTGATTCATCCAACCCAGCGTTTCTCATGATGTACATGATGAAGTTAAATAAGCAGGGCAACAATATGCAGCCTTGTCGTACTCCTTTCCCAATTTTGAACCACTTGGTTGTTCCATGTCTGGTTCTTACTGTTGCTTCTTGACCCTCGTACAGGTTTCTCAGGAGACTGGTAAGGTGGTCTGGTACTCCCATCACTTTAAGAATTTGCCACAGTTTGTTGTGATCCACATAATCAAAGGCTTTAGCGTAGTCAATGAAGCAGAAATAGACGTTTTTCTGGAATTCTCTTGCTTTCTCCATGATCCAGCGAAAGTTGGCGATTTGATCTCTAGTTCCTCTGCCTCTTCGAAACCCCGCTTGTACTTCCGGTAGTTCTCGGTTCGCATACTGCTGAAGCCTAGCTTGTAGGATTTTGATCATCACCTTGCTGGCATGTGAAATGAGCGCAACTGTGTGGTAGTTTGAACACTCTCTGGCGTTGCCCTTCTTTGGAATTGGAATGTAAACTGACCTTTTCCAGTCTTGTGGCCATTGTTGAGTGTTCCAAATTTGTTGGCATATTGAATGCAGCACTTTAACAGCATCATCTTTTAGGATTTTAAATAGCTCAGCTGGAATACTGTCATCTCCGCTAGCTTTGTTGTTACTAATGCTTCCTAAGGCCCACTTGACTTCACTCTCGAGGATGTCCGGCTCAGGTTCAGTGACCGCACTATCATGGCTATCAGGGACATTCAGATCTTTCCTGTATAGTTCTTCTGTGTATTCTTTCCACCTCTTCTTAATCTCATCTGCTTCTGTTAGGTCCCTGCCTTCTTTGTCCTTTATCATGCCCGTCTTTGCACAAAACGTTCCCTTGAGATCTCCGATTTTCTTGAAGAGATCTCTAGTCTTTCCCATTCTATTGTTTTCCTCGATTTCTTTGCATTGTTCATTTAAGTAGGCCTCCTTGTCTCCCCTTGCTATTCTCTGGAACTCTGCATTCAGTTGGATATATCTTCCCCTTTCTCCCTTGCTTTTCGCTTCCCTTCTTTCCCCAGCTACTTGTAAAGCTTCATCAGACAGCCACTTGGCTTTCTTGCACTTCTTTTTCTTTGGGATGGATTGAGTTGCTGCCTCCTGAACAATGTTACGGACTTCTGTCCATAGTTCCTCAGGCACTCTGTCTATCAGGTCTAATCCCTGAAATCTATTCCTCACCTCCACTGTATATTCATCAGGGATATGATTTAGGTCATACCTGAATGGTTTAGTAAATTCTTCAATTTAAGCCAAAATTTTGCAAGAAGCAGCTCATGATCTGAGCCACAGTCAGCTCCAGGCCTTGTTTTTACTGACTGTATAGAGCTTCTCCATCTTTGGCTGCAAAGGATATAATCAATCTGATTTCGATATTGACCATCTGGTGATGTCCATGTGTAGAGTCGTCTCTTGTGCTGTTGGAAAAGAGTGTTTACTATGATCAGCGTGTTCTCTTGGCAAAACTCTATTAGCTTTTGTCCTGCTTCATTTTGTACACCAAGGCCATGCCTGCCTGTTATCTTGGTGATTTCTTGACTTCCTACTTTAGCATTCCAATCCCCTATGATGAAGAGGACATCTTTTTTTGGTGTTAGTTCTAAAAGGTGTTGTAGGTCTTCACAGAACCGATCAACCTCAGCTTCTTCGGCATCAGTGGTTGGGGCATAGACTTGAATTACTGTGATGTTGAATGGTTTGCCTTGGATTCGTACTGAGATCATTCTATCATTTTTAAGATTGTACCCCAGTACTGCTTTTCCCACCCTTTTGTTGACTATGAGTGCTACTCCATTTCTTCTAAGGGATTCTTGCCCACAATAGTAGATATGATGGTCACCTGAATTAAATTCGCCCATGCTTGTCCATTTTAGTTCGCTGATTCCCAAGATGTCGATGTTCAATCTTGCCATCTCATGTTTGACCACCTCCAGCTTACCTTGATTCATTGATCTTACATTCCAGGTTCCTAAACAATATTGTTCTTTACAGCATCGGATTTTCTTTTCACCACCAGACACATCCACAGCTGAGTGTCCTTTCGGCTTTGGCCCAGCCGCTTCACTCTTTCTGGCGCTACTTGGAAATACCCTCTGCTCTTCCCCAGTAGTATATTGGACACCTTCCGACCTGAGGGGCTCATCTTCCGGCGTCATATCTTTTAGCCTTGTGTGTTCCATGGGGTTTTCTTGGCAAGAATACTGGAGTGGGTTGCCATTTCCTTCTCCAGTGGACCACATTTTGTCAGAACTCTCCACCATGACCTGTCCATCTTGGGTGGCCCTGCACGGCATAGCTTATGGCTTCACTGAGTTACGCAAGCCCCTGTGCCACAACAAGGCAGTGATCCATGAAGGGGAGAGCTAAAAGACTAGAATGTAAAAATAGAATGTAAAATGCTGTAAAGTAAAAAGTTCCTCACCTCACACCAAAAGGAGTACAACGTAGGTGCCAGGCAAACCTCTCTAGGGAGCTCATGCCACAGCCGGGGGGCCAGAGCAGAAAGGCCCTCTTCCTGATAGCCACCCACCCCACTTCCTTTGGCAAGGGCTCCTGGAGAAAGACCCCTGATAATGATCTTAGCATCCAAGCAGGTACATATGGGAGGAGATGATCCTTCAGATAACCTGGCCCCAAGCTGTTAAAGGCTTTAAATGTTAATACCAGCACTTTGAATCGGGCCCGGAAATGGACTGGCAGCCAGTGCAGCTGGAAAGGTACTGGCATAAACTGATCTCGTTGCCCAGTTCCTGTTGACATTCTCGCTGCCCTGTTTTGGACCAGCTGAAGTTTCCGGACCATTTTCAAAGGCAGCCCCATGTATAATGCATTGCAGCAATCCAGACGAGAGGTTATTAGAGCATGGATAACTGTTGCTAGGCTATCTCTGTCCAGATAAAGGTGTAATTGGTATACTAGCCTGAATATTCATAGGATACTTGATATAGTGGTGCTGGAGAAGCCTCTTACGAGTCCCCTGGACTGCAAGGAGGTCAAATCAGTCCATCCTAAAGGAAATCAACCCTGAGTGCTCATTGGAAGGACAGAGACTGAAGCTGACGCTCAAATATTTTGGCTACCTAATGTGAAGAGAAAACTCTCTGGAAAAGACCCTGATGCTGGGAAAGATTGAAGGCAAAAGGAGAAGGGGACGGCAGAGGATGAGATGGTTAGACAGCATCACTGATGCAGTGAATATAGACTTGAGCACGCTCCGGGAGAGAGCGCAGGACAGGAAGGCCTGGCATGCTATGGTCAATGGGGTCACGAAGAGTCGGACACGACTGAACGACTGAACAACAACAACTTGATATAGGCATCTGATAGTTGCTTCCCGTATTTGACGGTATTTGTTAATAGACATGCAATTGTGTTTGGCACTGGACAGCATATGATAGATGGATGACTACAATGTTATTTATTGACAATATTTAACAACTGACAGTTCACAAGATCTCAGAGTTGATGCCTGTCAAAATCAAAACCATCGAGAGGGCTGTTTTCTGCAGCAGCCACGCACACATCTCTCATGCATGTAATTCTGCCCTTCAACTCTTGGTGCCTCACATCCTTAAATACTCCAATCTAAATTCCCAATAAAAACATATCCTCCACCATCACTAGTTTGTTTCCCTTTTGCTGTGGAGAAGCATTTGGCCCCAAGAGAGAGCAGCATAATGTGCTGTCTTCACAGAAGGATACCAGAAAGAGAAACAAGTCTGCTTTCAAAGCACACCCATCAGGATTTGCTACCTGGCGACACTTTGCATATATATTCCTACAATCACCACAGGGTTAAACATCTTAATGACCATTTCTTACAAAGCCCTTGGAGCTTTGGGAATGTTTTCCCCTGACAGGGTGGTTCCCTCCCTGCTTCTGCTGTTTTACATTTTCAGCGCTGGGAAGAAATAATTGGTTCCGGGCAGTATTTTTTCCTGAGAGTCTCCTTGGAATCCAACTGTGTGTCTTCATAACAAGGGCGGGAAGGGACGGGGAGCTAGCTGTATTTTGGATATATTTGATCATAGCTGTCCCAGGCTGCCTTACAGGCATGTGTGGGATGCTTCCCTCCAGTTCACAGTGTCAGCAACATTGTGGCTCAGCTGCCCAGCAATTGCTGCCAGATCTGGGGTAGAGACAACAACAAGTTGTAGCAGCTTGCAGAAGTAAAGGAGAATGGAGAAAGGGAGAAGCCGATTCCCAAGGGGAAGGACAGTCAAAGAGGTGCATGGGGGTTTAGAGGAGAGTGGGAATGGCTTTCCCCTGGGTGGATATTTATAATGGCACTTGCCAGGGTGTGAGAGAATGAGCCCAGGAGCTTCCCTTAGACTCAAACTCCCCATGAAGCAGTTCCGCGATTCTTTCCTCTGTGGCTGGGGTGGCCACAAAAAAGAGGACAAAGGGGACACATATTTGCATTAAAAATTGCATTTGCTAATTTATATGTATAGGTGCACATTTAGAAATAAGTACTATAATTTAATGCACCCTATATTTGAATGGCTTTAATAGGGGGTTAGACACATTCCTGGAGGAGAAGACTTATCAATAGCTACTGGTCCTGACGGCTATGTGCTACCTCCAGTATCAGAGGCAGTATGCCCATGTGCACCAGTTGCTGGGCAGGAGGGCGCTATTGCGCTCATGCCCTGCTGTTCCTGGTTGACAGCTGGTTGGCCACTGTGTCAACAGAATGTTGGGCTAGATGGACCCTCTGTCTGATCCAGCAGGGCTCTCCTTATGTTTTTATGAATGTCACTGCCTTGGGTTCCTTAAGGAGGAAAAAAGGTGGGATATAAATGTAATAAATAAAGAAATACATAAAATGTTTAGACAGAAAAAAGTCCTACAACTCTCAATATTCCCCAGCCAGCCATGCTCAGTCTCTCCTTAGGGTTCTTAATCTTTAAACTGGACTTGAGCTGGACAGCCCTTTGAATAGAAGACACCTTCAAACAGAGGTGTAAAGCAGGGCACAGGACTACCCTAACTGTTGGGTTTTCATTTCGTTTTGGTTATTTTACCCCTGGAGCAGCCTAGGTCTCAGCAGAAGGAGGGCAGACAAGGAATGGCTGCTTAGTGCTTTCACCTCCTGACATTTTCCAGGTCAAAATCAGCCCCCCTGCCCCCAGGCGCTTTTCACCTAGGAGGGGAAAGATATAGGGAAGATAAAGGGACTCTGTCTTTTTTCCCTTGCAGATGAAAAAAAGTAGCTTGGGGTGGTTGATGTTGAGTTAGAAAAGGACTGGAGGGGAAAGGATTGTGTTACTTCTTTCCATTGACTCTTCCTCCACTATGACTTGTATCTTGTCTGGGCTGTTGTTGTTTTTACCCGGTCTATCAATGGCTATAAGCTTTTATAGCAAAATAGCATTGTTTGGCTGTATACCTCCAATTACCCAATATTTGGGGAACATTGGGTATTACTCCTGAGGAATCAGAGCTTTTTGGGCCCCCAAGTGTGCGCTTCTCCAGGTGGCCTCCAGCTGCACTTTTGACACTGACAGTGCATAGGGCGGGCCGGTCACTTGGCCTCCTCATCTGACTCCATCGGCAAGGTGGGTTCCTCAGGAGCCTCGTCCATAGGTGCCTTAAGGACCACTGTTGCTGAGGGGCCTGGAGTAGCCTCTTTGGGGGCATGGGGTGGGGGAGTCAATAGGATTTCTGGAACTGGGAGGTCACATGGGGTCTTCAGTCTCAAAATCTTCATTAAAGGAGGAGATGTCCTGGTCTGGTCCTAGGTCAGCCATGACAGAAGGGGGAAAAGGGGGAAACTGGGAGTGTGAATTGGCTTGCTCGAGCCTCTTATAGCACCCTGGAGGAGGGCAAGGCTGGCTGGAACCCTGGAGTACTCCACTGGAGAGGGGAGGATACACTGTAGGCTGCAGCATTTTGTTGCAGGCCCCACTTTCACAGCAAATACCTAGCATGGCTGCCTCAGAGCTCGAGCAGCCGCGCTCTGGCTACTTTGCGGCAAGTGCTGCCCTCCACTTCATATCAGGCAATGGCGTTTGCTGCCAGGAAAACTGAGGCGCTGCAGCTTTGAACCATGCAGGGGTTGCTGCTGTTCCAGGGATGGGTGGATGCGCAGCTCCTCCTCCTTCTCCTGAGAATGTGCGGTGAGGCAAAGGGATAGGTAAGACTGGGTATTAGTGTAGTGGTGTACACTGTAGTGTACACTCCCAGTGTAGTGTAGTGGTGAGAGTGACGGACTGGGAGCCGGGAGATCCGGGTTCTAGTCCCCACTTGGCCATGGAAGCTCACTGGGTGACTTTGGGCCAGTCACAGACTCTCAACCCAACCTACCTCACAGGGTTGTTGTTGTGAGGATACAACGGTGAGGAGGAGGATAATGTAAGCCGCCTTGAGTTCCTTGCGAGAGGGAGAAAGGCGGGGTATAAATGCAATAAATAAATAAATAAATAAATAAATTACTGCCAGTCCCTAAGCGGTAGGAGAGGCATTCCAATCTTAGAGAAGTGGCGGGGGGATTACACAAAAGACAGGAAACCATCCAACGACTGGGCCCGGGGTCAGGGGAAGTGAGCATCTGGGGAATCTGGGGTGGTGGTGGATTTGGCGCCTGGGCCTGAGGTTCCCCACCCTGGTATAAATGAATGATAGGTCAGTTGTGAGAGCCACACGCATGCACACGCTCTCCTCCCTCTCTGTTTTGGCTACTGGGGGGAAGAGATCTGCTGCTTAGTCTGGGATTTCGGAACAGGCAGAGGGGCGCTCAGAAGCACACCCCTTCCCTCCTTGGGAGGCTAACATGTGAATGAGGCCTAACACCTGCCCTTTTATGCCAAACTTGATGGCATCTCGAACTCAGGGACCATAGAGCCAGTCCATGCATGCTCCGGGGACAGACACAAGCGGGGTGCAAACGTAGTCTGCTAGGCACATTTGGATATTAGCAGCAGGTCAAGACTGCAGATCGCAAGGCAGCAAATTGACATCTTTCCTGCTGAGTATCCCCCCTCCACCCCCTGCCAGGAAACCCACCATCTATTAGAGTCATAGAATCATAGAATAGTAGGGTTGGAAGGGGCCTACAAGGCCATCCAGTCCAACCCCCTGCTCAGTGCAGGAATCCAAGTCAGAGCATCCCTGACAGATGGCTGTCCAGCCTCTTCTTGAATGCCTCCAGTGTGGGAGAGCCCACCACCTCCCTAGGGAATGGGTTCCATTGTCACATTGCTCCAACAGTCAGGATGTTTCTCCTGATGTTCAGCCGGAATCTGGCTTCCTGTCACTTGAACCCATTATTCCGTGTCCTGCATTCTGGGATGATCGAGAAGAGATCCTGGCCTTCCTCTCTGTGACAACCTTTCAAGTACTTGAACAGTGCTATCCTATCTCCCCTCAGTCTTCTCTTCTCAAGGCTAAACATGCCCAGTTCTTTCAGTCTCTCTTCATAGGGCTTTGTTTCCAGTCCTCTGATCATCTTTGTTGCCCTCCTCTGAACCCTCTCCAGCTTGTCTGTATCCTTCTTAAAATGTGGTGCCCAGAACTGGACACAGTACTCCAGATGAGGCCTAACCAGTGCTGAATAGAGGGGAACGAGTACTACCTGGGATTTGGAAGCTATGCTTTTATTAATGCAGCCCCAAATAGCATTTGCCTTTTTTGCAGCCACATCACATAGTTAGCTCATATTCAGCTTGTGATGGACAACAATTCCAAGATCCTTCTCGCTTGTAGTGTTGTTGAGCCACGTATCCCCATTTTGTAACTGTGCATTTGGTTTCTTTTTCCTAGGTGCAAAACTTGGCATTTATCCCTATTAAATGTCATTCTGTTGTTTTCTGCCTAGCGGTCCAGTCTATCAAGATCACTTGGAATTTTGTTTCTGTCTTCCAAAGTATTAGCTATCCTGCCCAATTTTGGGTCATCTGCAAATTTGATGAGCATTCCCTGCACCTCCTCCTCCAAGTCATTCATAAAAATGTTGAAGAGCACTGTGCCCAGGACTGAGCCCTGCGGTACCCCACTCGTTACCTCTCCCCAGTTTGAGAAGGTCCCATTGATACGCACTCTTTGAGTCCGATTCTGTAGCCAACTTTGGATCCACCTGATCGTTGTTTCATCTAGCCCACTTTGAGCTAGTTTGCTCATCAGGATATCATGGGGCAGTTTGTCGAAAGCTTTGCTGAAGTCAAGATATATTATGTCCACAGCATTCCCACAGTCCACAAGGGAGGTTACTTGATCAAAACATGAGATCAGATTCATCTGGCAGGATTTGTTCTTGACAAATCCATGTTGGCTTCGAGTAATCACTGCATTGTTTTCAAGGTGCTTCCAGATGGATTGCTTTATAATCTGCTCCAGAATTTTCCCAGGGATTGATGTCAGACGGACTGGTCTGTAGTTCCCAGGTTCCTCCTTTTTACCCTTTTTGAAGATAGGGACAACATTAGCCCTCCTCCAGTCACCTGGCACTTTACCCGTCCTCCATGATTTCTCAAAGATATTGGACAGTGGCTCTGAGAGTTCTTCTGCCAGTTCCTTTATTACTCTAGGGTGCAGTTCATCTGGCCCTGGAGATCTGAACTCATTCAAAGTAATTAGGTGTTCCTTGACCATATGCCTATCGATCTCAAGCTGCAATCCTGCCCCTTCAGCCTGTACTTTGCCTTTGCCAGGGGGGGTCATATACCCTCTTTTGGGAGAAGACTGAGCCAAAGTAGCACTTGAACACTTCTGCCTTTTCTTTGTCATCTGTTATCATTTTGCCATCCTTATTTAATAGTTAACCACCATTTCTTTCCTCTGTCTTTTACTATGCATGTAGCTGAAGAAAGCTTTTTTGTTGCTTTTAGCATCCCTCGCTAACCTCAGCTCGTTCTCAGCTTTAGCCTTCCTGACGCCATCCCTGCAATTCTGTGCTACCTGCCAGTACTCTTCCTTTGTTACTTGGCCTTCTTTCCACTTCCTATATGTGTCCTCTTTGTTTTCATGTCATCTCTAGCTTTTTGTGAAGCCACATTGGCTTCTTCTGTTGTCTTCCACCCTTTTTTCTTGTTGGAATTGTTTGTAATTGTGCCTTTAGAATTTCTTTGTTTAAAAACTCCCACCCATCTTGGACTCCTTTTCTCGTTAGAGTTGCTTGCCATGAGGCCTTACTTATCATTGTTCTGAGTTTATTAAAATCAGCTTTCCTAAACTCCAGGGTACGGGTTTGGCTACCCTCAGCTTTTGCTTCCTTTAGAACCAAGAACTCAAGTATAATATGGTCGCTTGTCCCCCAGAGCTCGTGTAACTGCTACTTTATCCACTATGTTATCTCTGTTGGTTAGGATCAAGTCAAGGATAGCCGATCCTCTAGTTCCCTTCTCCACTTTCTGTAGGAGGAATTTATCTGCCACACAAATCTGGAATTTCCTGGAGGGGCCATGTTTTGCAGAATTTGTCTCCCAACAGATATCAGGGAAACTGAAGTCCCCCATTACTACTACATCATGCTTCCTTGAAACATTGGCTATTTGCTTTTCAAAAGTTTCATCTTCGTCTTCTCCTTGATGGGGTGGCCGGTAGTAGACTCTGACCATCAGGTTCCTTTTATTCTTTGCTCCATTTACTTTAACCCAGATGCTCTCGATGGGGCTACCAAGCTCATCCTCCTGTATTTCTGTGCAGAGTTATGTATTTTTCACATGTAGTGCAACTCCACCTCCCTTTCTGTTCCTCCTGTTCTTTTTGAACACCTTATATCCTTCAGTTGCTGTATTCCAGTCATGGGAGTTATCCCACCAAGTCTCAGTTACACCTATCAAGTCATAATTTCCCTCCTGTATTATTAAGATTTCAAGTTCATTCTGTTTGTTTCCCATACTCTAGGCATTAGTATATAGACATCGAAGACCACGTGCTTCATAGTCTGGCTTTCTTCCTACACGTTTGTGAAGACTATTATTAGGCGCTATTAGAGCTGTTGTCTCTGTTGCGGTGCATGAGCCTTCGTCCATTGTTACCCCCAACTTTACATCTCCCTTCCCTGTAGCATTCAGTTTAAAGCCCTCCTGATAAAGTTCTTCATGCTGTGGCCAAACACAGTCCACTGGTTAAATCTACCTGAGATGGATGGGCCATACATTCCAGATGGACGACCGCCTGCACAGGCTGACCTTCGGCTGTGAGCATAAACCAGCAGTAGCAGATGTGTCCGCACTTTGATTCAAGAGAAATGCAGAGTTAACAGGGAGGGAGGGAATGTCCCTGGGCAGCCTAAACACCTCTATGCTTAATCCTAGTTTGCACTGAGGTGATCAACCCGAGCTTTGACTCTACCATATGATTGAAGGCGCACCTTCAATTCAAAACTAAACAATAAACACACAAATCCCTGCAACTGGAATACTACTAGGATGCCACAGCAGAGGCTGGGCTAAAGCCATGTTTTGTTTTCTGTGAGGAGTCTGCAGTGGCTCAGCCTTTGTTGTTGTTTATTCGTTCAGTCACTTCCGACTCTTCGTGACTTCATGGACCAGCCCACGCCAGAGCTTCCTGTCAGCCGTCGCCACCCCCAGCTTCCCCAAGGTCAAATCCGTCACCTCCAGAATATCATCCCTCCACCTTGCCCTTGGTCGGCCCCTCTTCCTTTTGCCTTCCACTTTCCCTAGCATCAGCATCTTCTCCAGAGTATCCTGTCTTCTCATTATGTGGCCAAAGTACTTCAGTTTTGCCTTTAATATCATCCCCTCAAGTGAGCAGTCTGGCTTTATTTCCTGGAGTATGGACTGGTTTGATCTTCTTGCAGTCCAAGGCACTCTCAGAATTTTCCTCCAGCACCACAGTTCAAAAGCATCTATCTTCCTTCGCTCAGCCTTCCTTATGGTCCAGCTCTCGCAGCCATAGGTTACTACGTGGAATACCATTGCTTTAACTATGCGGACCTTTGTTGTCAGTGGCACAGTAGCAGTGCCTACTCACGGGTTTTGCCTCCTTATTTTTACCCCATGTTTTTGCTGATGTGGGGCGGTTGCTTAAGTCTAGCTGAGATGGCCTGGGAGACCAGAGGTTTGCTCAAAGGGCACTCTCATGGGTTTTGTAGCTGAGATGGGACTTGAATTAGGGACCCCCGACTTCACCACTCACACACTCAGCTGATACTCTGGATGCATTTGTAGTGTCATGATGCAAGAGGCAGATAACAGCCCTGTGTACACAGACTCAGGCCAAGGCCACAACAGCATTTTGTGATAAAGAAAAATGAGAGTGATCTGGATGATAAAAGGCTGAATGACAGCCTCTTTCCATTTCTCAGCTGAGGCTCCTGAGAAGAAGCCAAGTGTATCTTCTCCTGTAGCAAACATTTTTTAGTGTGAAAAGGGGGCTTTCAAGGTGCCAATAATGTTTCCTGAAAGACCTGGAAATGCCTGCCTCTTCCACACCTGTTTGTAGGTGTTCACGGTCTCAATTGGCTGCTGTTTTGGTGCCATTTTGTGTGTGTGTTTTAGATGTACTTCTTTTATTCCCAGTAGCAGTGACATCATCATATAGCTAATCTGATTTGGCTATGCAATGACATTACTGAAGGCAAAGCTATTTCAGAGTGAAGACAATACTTCCTCAATAGACATTACTTTTACTCTGAATTAGCTTAGTTTTGTGACACTGTTATAGAGCTAAATCTGATTGGCTGCTGATGATATCAGTGTTACTAGGAAGAATAAGGGCAATTTAAAGAAGAAATTGGGTTTATGCAGCAGCCAATCAGGGCTTCAAAGTGGCTCAGAGTATAGCAGCCATCTGCCTGCCTGGTCCAGGAAGGGCAAGGTGTGTGGGCACACACATGCACGCACATGTAATCACGCATGCTTTCAGCCTGAATGAGACTTTCTCTCTGCAATGCCCCCATGAAAAACAGCCAAAAGCCTCCATGAAAAACAATTGGGGGGGGGTTGTGAGGGGAGAAACATTTCTTAAAAGCACTCATACCCTCAGCCCAGTGCGGCTCAGGCCTAGCTGGGGGCTGGATTTGTTTTTTCTCCTGGATGTGGAAAGTCTCTTGCTTCTTAAAGCACTATTACTCTGAATGATGTCTTTATTTTTCGTGGCAATCATGCTGGACAGCTCTAAAAGCTGTGAACGCTCCTACCTTTTATTTCTCCAGCATTCATCCTCTGAGCAGCAACTCAGCATTCTTCAGAGGCAGGTTGTATTAACCTTGTCACTGACCTTTTGAGTACAGGAGCTACAGTGAGAAATGGATCCACAGTGTCAGGTCACCAAGACAACTTTCTGTACAATAAGAGGAAGTAGAAGGGGTGGGGGGGAAGAGACACCCAACTCCCCCTAGGATGACAGGCACGTTATACTGCTGCCAATGTGCCAACGTGCTCCAGTGGTCAGTTGTGGACAGATGTATCTCTACGTAGCAGAATTCAAAAACCCGAGCAACAGCGGCCAAGATAGCCTGGAGCTCGTTCACAGTTGCTACTCACTGGGGATGTATTTGAATTTCATTCCAGTTTGGTTTTGACCAGAATTGACCCAGTTTGCATGTCCTGGACCTGAATGCAATGTGCAATCAAAGTTTGTACATTTTCGAGCTTGCGATGCGATTCACAGAACCAAAAAAAGTGTTTAGAAAATGCGTACATTTGAAAAACGCGCACAAACCCACTTCACTCAATGGGAGAATAATGTGTCCATTCAGTAATCAGCATGTGGTGGTTGCCATATGCTTTTAAAATCTGTAAATATAGATGTTTCAGCCAACTAATTATCCTTGGAAAGCACATTTTTCAGTGGCTCTTGTTCAAACCTATAAAATATGAATTTTGGAAGCACCAAAAGCCCAAAGGTTTTTAAATTAAATATTATGTAGAATCATGAATGTGTCAGATTTTGAATTCTGAGGAAGTGTTCACTTCCAATCAAATGTGCAGACTTCCATATCAATGGTGGCCAAACTTCCTTGCAAGCTATGTAATGCCTGCAGGATACAGGCATTATATAGCAAGTACAACTAAATTAATAAAGGTATTCATATCAGAAATGGAAGATGAGTGGTTCAGCACAACCCTAATTTTTGCTTTCTGTCCAATTTAGATATTAGTTTTGCATAAGCTGCCGAGTCAACAGTGACTGTCTCTTTAAAACCTCCAAGGTGATATCTGCAATACAAACTTATATCAATTTTTATACCAGTTTAATGGTCATGGCTTCCCTCAAAGAATTGTGGTTTGCTGAGGTTGCTGGGAATTCTCTGTTAGAACATAAGAAGAGCTTTGCTGGATCAGACCAAGGGTCCATCTAGTTCAGCATTCTGTTCACACAGTGGCCAAGCAGCTACTGACTGGAGACCCACAAGCAAGACATGGGTGCAACAGCACCGTCCCGCCCATGTTCTCCAGCAACTGGTGTATAGGCTCACTGCCTCTGATACTGGAGGTAGCACATAGCTGCCAGGACTAGTAGGACTAGTAGCCATTGATAGGCTTCTCCTCCAGGAATGTGTCTAACCCCCTTTTAAAGCCATCCAAATTGGTGACTATCACCACATCTTGTGGTAGCAAATTCCATCGTTTGACTATGCACTGTGTGAAGAAGCACTTCCTTCTATCTGTCCTGAATCTCCCACCAATCACCTTCATGGGAGGACCCCAGGTTCTATTATCATGAGAGGGAGAAAAATGTCTCCCTGTTCACTTTCTCTACACCATGCATAATTTTGTAGACCTCTATCATGTCTCCCCTTACTCAACCTTTTTCCAAGCTAAACAAGCCCAGCTGTTGTAACCTTCCCTCATAGGGGAGATGATCCAGCCCCTTGATCATTGTAGTTGCCTTTTTCTGCACTTTTTCTAGCTCTGCAATATCTGTTTTTAGGTGTAGTGTCCAGAACTGCACACAGAATTCTAAATGGTCACACCATAGATTTGTATAAGGACAATATGATATTGGGAATTTTATTCTCAGTTCCTTTCCTAATTATGCCTAACATGGAATTTGCCCTTTTCACAGCAGGTTGACATTTTCGTGGAGCTGTCCACCACAAACAACCCCAAGATCTCTATTTTGGTTCGTCACACCTAGTTCAGATCCCATCAGCTTATATTGGGATTTTTTGGGATTTTTTGCCCCAACATGCATCGCTTTCCACGTGCTTACATTGAACCGCATTTGCCATTTAGATGCCCACCCCTGACAGTTTTAGGGTTCCCAGGGTTCCCTGGGGTTAGGGAATGACTATTAAACCGGTTTAAGACAGTGGTGTGTGTGTGTGTGTGTGTGTGTGTGTGTGTATATATGTATGTATGTATATGTATGCCCCAAATCTCAGACCTTTGGCTGTAACTCAAGTCAACAGAACCACGGCCATTTGCTTCTCTGTTTGTTGTATGGAAAATGGCTCAAATCTCAGAAATCTCTGCAGAGAATTGTATGTTAAAGAAATCACAAACCTCTGGTGGAAGCTTCTACCTTGTCAAAGCCCACAGGGATTCTAAGCGCCTTCTACAACGTTTTCATCAGAAGAATGATTTATTCCAGTCTAGAAGCTGCCTGCAGGCTTAGAAACACACCTGCTGCCTTCTTCGGCTTAGTTGAAAGAGCGACTGCTGTTTGATTTCCGCAGGACCCGGAGGTAGATCTTTTCCCCTTCCCTCCTCTCTGAGGGACCCTGGCACTGAAGCAACAGCAAACTGAGCCTCCCTTTGGAGTGGAGGGATAGAAGCAGGAAGACAGCAACAGAGGAGATAATTTTTGTCCTGCTGAAGGAAACATCAGGACAAAAAAAAAAAAATGGACAGAGGAGCCTGTGATTTTCATACTACTCAGTAACCATATTGCCAGCACAGGAAAAGTAAGCCAGTTTGCTCAAACAGTGAAAGAGGCAGGAGCAGCTGAGAAAGGAGGTAGGACTGGCAGCTAGGGTGGCCAGGTATCTTCTTTTACAGAGGACTGTCCTCTGTTTGATGGCATCCTCTGTTTGAAGGGTTGCCCTGTCCACTTTTGGTTTAAAGATAAGAAAGCATAAGAATGGTTGTCCATCAACAGTTAGCCCCTGAATAGGCAGGCACACAGAGAGCAGTGTTGGTCAGGTCAAGATCTCTCAGGGCTTCTCCACACCAGCAATTTATTGCATGCTCGTGATTGGCCACTCACGGAACTTTGCCAGTCCATTACACGACGTCATCGACATCCAGGCCCCCCCCCCCGTGCCTTTTCAGGTTTTTCCCGCTATAAAAAACACCAGACTAAATCAGGTCTTTAAAAAAAGCACAGAATTGGTAGCGTGTAATGCCACCATAGTGCTATATTTCAGCCAGTAGATGGTGCTGTCCAAAGGAAAACATAGGAAAAGGGCTGAAACGGAAGGTTTCAATTCAAACCATGTGGTTGCCCGTGTCCCATGTAATGGAGCTGATCATAACCCTGCAAAGAATCCAGGAGCAAAAAGCCCCAGTAAGGCAGTGGGATTTTCCATTAATGTGGAGAAGCCCTCAGTCTCAGCTGCCCATCTGTTAAAAGAGTATAGCAGGAAACATCCGCCCAGTGACTTGGTCCACTTTTTCTAAGTAGCTTGTATGGGACTCATACCTATTGGGGAGCATCTCATATTGGTGTTAGCTACCACTGAATCGGAGAGCCTTCGCGCTCATTTATGATAAGCCAGAATTCTTGGGAATTCTGGCCAATTGTGTGGCATGTGAATGGAGCCAGTGGCTCATTTGACTCCCCACCTTCCACCGACCTCTTTTCTGCAGCCTTTTCACCTGCAAGCTGGGCACACCTGTGAATCTCCACGTTGGGTCTTGAGCAGTCTTTGTCCCTTTCAGTGGCACAGCTTAGACACTCATGCGCTTCAGTCCCAGGCATGCCCAAGCTTGCCTCTGCAATGTCCAGGTGGCTTGTTCTACCTGTCCCCCTCTGACACCTCCTAATTGAAGGACCCCGGCCTGATCTCTCACTGCCAGGTGTCTGTCAAAGTTCCACCCACACTTCTACCGGCTGAATACCCAGCACTTGTATCTGCCCTGGCCCTTAAACTGTGGCGACTTGCCTGTAGTGAGCCCATCCCTCGTTGGTAGTCAATCTCTGGGGCTGGTACACAAGCCCTAGGGGCACTTTTGTTTCTGCACCTGGGGTGGGTGTGGGTCACACAGGCACACTTGGTCCCACGGCATGTGCCCACTCCTCTGACCCACAGAAATTTGTCCCTGGACTGAGTATCTGAAGGAACCCTTAGTTATAATCCAGTAAATCAATCCCTTCTGCTTAGGATGCAAATACCCCAGCTGCTGGAAGTTCATCCCATTCATTTCCATAGGGTTTATTTTCAAGTGACAGTGCTTAGGGTTACATCTCAGCTCTGTTCTTCTTTCTTCTGCTTTTACAACCATTTGCTCATATCTATGTGCAGAAGCTGTAATATGGGAAACAAATGAGAATTCTGTAACCCCTTACAATGGCTGTAGAATCCTTAGTACACAGAGGAATGTTTTGATCTAAAAAGCAAGCTGTATTTGCTTAGAAAATTTCAGCTGAACATGAAGTAAGAACTGGGCCAGGTCCTCAGCTGCTGCTGCTTAATCTATGCAGCCTTGTTTAGCATATGTGCCAGCAAAAGTTCTGGGTTGCAGTGCTGACACTGGTTGCCAAATCAGTGGGAGAACAATGCCTTTGTCAAGCAGCCAAATTAGAAAGATGTTGTGTCGTCTTGTCTGGGAGTCAGGAGTGTTGGCACACTGGGTTCTCTCTGAGCTGACACCAAGAAAGAAAAGCAGGAAGGGGGAGCTCACCCCAGAAGGTATGAATTGGGCCAGTTCACTCATTTCAGAATGTTGGGTCTTGATCATACTTATAGCTTACACCTCAGCCCCTTTTCTCTTACATTTGAGCAGAACCAAGGAATTCTTCTTGTTGCCTAGTCAAAGACAGAACTAGATCCCTTAGGGTGCAATCCTATGCATGTTTAGACAGAAAAAAGGCTTACACCTCCCAGTATCCCCAGCTAGCATAGCTGGCTGGGGCATGCTGGAAGTTGTAGGCCTTTTTTTCTGTCTAAACTTGCTTAGGATCACACCTTTAACCATCTTGTCTTATATCAGCCTTCCCCAATCTGATCCCTGCCAGATGTGTGGGACTAGAACTCCCATCATGCTGGCTGAGGCTGTTGGGAGTTCCAGTTCAGCACGTCTAGCGGGCACCGGGTTGGGGAAGGGTGTCATACTGCACTCTTTCTGTCTATTAAAGCTGGGTCACAACACCTGGCTCCTTCACTTCCGGCATTCTGTCACACACTAGCATGGCCAGGAACCAGAACTCAGCCATGCAGGTAGGAGCAGGCTTGCTTCTCAATGGCTGGGATCACCAAGGGCAGCTAACAGGTTTTGGTACTATCCCAAAGGAATCCCCCAGACAGTGCACCCCTGGAGGAACTCATTTTCAGCTATAAGTGGATGTTTGCCAGTCTAGAGGGGAAAGCAAAGTGTTGCACTTTGAGATACCAGTGTGATGGCTAGTGTGGTGTAGTGGCAAGAGTGTTGGACTGGGAGCCTGGAGATATGGGTTCTAGTCCCCACTCGGCCATGGAAGCTCACTGGCTGACTTTGGGCCAGTCACAGACTCTCAGCCCAACCTGCCTCCCAAGGTTGTTGTTGTGAGGATAAAATGGGTAGGAGGATAACGTAAGCCGCCTTGGGTTCCTTGCAAGAGAAAAAAAGGCAGGATATAAATGCCATCAATCAATCAATCAATAATATTAAAATGTTGGGGATAAAACCTGCCCTCCATCCATGAGAGTTGGTGGCCAGGGTCTCATTGACACGGCTTTCTCAGGGAACTGCACCCCCTGGAGGCCCATGTAAGCCCACCTCCTGCATATACCTCACCCATCATGATGACAGGCATTTTGCTGGGATGGATGGATAAGCCAGTGGCTGGGTTTGATCATACCCTAGTGTGACCATGAAGTAGAATCTAGCGCAAGGCTCTGCGCACAAGGGCAGACCCATGTCCCCGAGGGCTTCCACTGATTTCTATGGAACAAGGTAAATAATCCATTCCTTATGTGTTCAGTGTGGGCCTGCATAAAGCCATCCCTGCAATAGAAAGGCCCTCCCTCCACAAGCATCCCACCCATCAGAATGATGGGCATTTCCCTAGCCGCTTTATTAGAGACCCCAGTGTGCCTGTACTGGAGCACGCTTTCCCTTTCTTCAGCACAGGACAACTCACTGCTCACTCATATGGATGAGCAGATTTTCATCATTAAAAACAAACAACATCTGTGAACCAGGGACAACCATAAACACCAGCTCCAATCCCAATAAAGCATCTTGGCTCTATTTTGCCTATCGATGCAATGAGCCATGGTGCTGCGTAATCTGGGGTAGTGTGTGGAATGAGAGAAAATGTCAGATATTTACTAACTATTTACTTACTGGATCTATATACTCTCTTTCTGCCAATGCCATATTCCTTTCCCTCAGTGAATTCCTTAGAACAGCTTCATGTAGAATGCAAGCCACATTTCTTCACCAGTCATGACAAAGCAATATGTGGGTGTATTATTCTTATGTGTCCATTTAGCAATAGTTTCTGGGGAGCAGCACCACAAAGGATCCAAGACTCCCTCCTTAGGCTTCACCACATGAGGCTAAAATCCAGCATCCTTACTGGAGCTCTGGCTTCTGGATTTTTTGTGAGATTAAGATCGGCTCCTTTACACAGGCTGACATGTGCTGTTTTTATTTCTTGGTAAGTTCTATATGTTTCATTTTACAGCCATTAGATGGCAATGCTGTTATAGCACCATTATAGAAGTACTCAGCAAGTAAAGTGCTTCATTGCACTTCCTACAGAAAAATCGGACTAGTTTTCCCATGCTTTACAAAGGTGGGATAAAGATCATCAACTGCGGGAGGGGCCCTGGAGGTTGACAACATCGTGTAAAGGACCTGCAAAGTTCTGTGGGTAACCAATCTTGATCATACAATATAAGCCCTGTGTGGAAAAGTCCCTTGCTATGTGCTGTCAGAGTAGAAATGGGAACAAGAGGAGGAAAGGAAGGAGGAGGAGCTTGTACAGGAAAGATGGATGGCTAAAGAGTGTTTTGGGAATGGAAGAAACAGGGAGGATGGAGCTGGATGTGATGAACAAGATGAATAGCTTTTGTGACATCATGAAGGAGGGCTGGCGTTTGTGATGTCATAAAGAAGGACTGGTGGGGGAGGATTCTGAGTTGGCATCTGTTGGGCCTGTTAAGTAGTAGGTGAGAAAACAGAAAGCAAAAGCGGGAAGAAGCAGGACTCATGGGGTGGGGTGGAGGACATACATCAGCAAAGGAGGGGAGTTGGACACAGAAGCTGTCCTATCTTGAGTCAGATGATTGATCCATCTAGCCCAATGCTACCCAGAAGGTAGGCCTGGATCTACTGGTACATCTCTGGGTGATTTGCAGGAGTAGATGGACCAGGATTTCTGATTCCCAATAATTCACTTTTAAAAATTATCCATACTGCATCCTAAAATATACTGCTGAAAGACAGGAGGCTTGGGGCAAATAGGGGCATGCACACAATGTGCTCCAGCAGTGAGCTAGGGTGTCTGCCCTTGTCTTGGTGCAATGGTCTTGTGAAGTATGCCTGTGTCATTATCTCCATGTTACAGAGAGAGAGAGAGAGAGAGAGAGAGAGAGAGAGAGAGAGAGAGTGGTTTGACTGAAGATCACCTGATGAGTTGGTGGCCAGAAGCCAGGTGAGTCCAGAGAAATGAATATTTGCCACCTCATCAAGACAAATGTGGCAAAGGGAGGAGAAAACCCGAAGGATATCAGTTAAAGATTTCCGCCCTCCGACATGCCTTCTGTGTCATGTTCAAAAGGATATCATCGCTATTTAGAAATTATTGTCATTCCCAAGGTGTAATTTGTGGCACAGTTTGCCAGTGCTCAGCCCCGGCATATGTTTTCAGAACTGGAACTCAACCCTGGTACCGATAAAGTCAGAACAGGTGAAAGTGCCTCTGAGTAGGTGCAGCACTTCCCTTGTGGCTGCGTCAACACAGAGTCCCCAGACATCCAGGATGAAGGGAAGGAGCTTTCAGAGCAGATCTGTCTGCCGTGTTTACAGACAGACCTGAGCTCTGGCTCCTCTTTTTCTGGAAGCGAAGCATCATACATGGAGGAGCACCACATGCAGCTCCCTTTTGGTGGGGTAACGCATTCATTCCTGTGGACTTAGCCTGGGCCTTTGTGCCCAACTCATGCAGTGCTGCAGGAGAAACGAGCAGTGCTTTCTTCATAGCGCATGCATCCGTGACAAATCTTCCTGATCCAGCAGATGCTCCTGGGTGTGCTTTTGGAGACCCCAGGTGGCCTTTCTGATGTTCTGGGCCATTAAGGGATTTGTTTCCCAGCATATAAAAAGGTGCTTAATTCATTTTCTCTCCTCTGCTGACATTCTTTTAAGGTGAACATGTCCCATCCGCACGAATCCTCTGATGCCTCTAATTGACTTGAAAGTATCTTGTCTCTCCTTGGAAATGTCACCTAGGCCTTTTGAAGTGCAATTCCAGACAATCAGGATCAATAGATGTTGCTTTGGCTAAGCGTATTAGGAAATGGTTGACATTCGACGGCATTTGCCTTTTACTTCAAGTATCTGAAACTCTTCACATATCCAACACCAATGATTCAGGAATGAAAATGATGGTTGCAGCAATAGCAACAGATCCTCCTTGAAGCTGCATGGTAGGGAGACAGCTTTAGCTCCCTCTCTATTCTGATCTTTAGGTGAGATGGCTGAAAGTGTCCATGGATTCAGACCAGAGCTGAGCTAAAATTACTCACTCGCTGGGCAGAAGTCACAATCTCAGGCCAACAAACCATGGTTTATTGGTGTAATAATACGTTGTGTGCCTGCAATCTCCTTATCCTCCCTCCACTCCCCTGCAATCATGCCTGGTTCCAGTGCTTCTATTCTGACTTATTTCATAGAATCATAGAATAGTAGGGTTGGAAGGGGCTTACAAGGCCATCGAGTCCAACCCCCTGCTCATTGCAGGAATCCAAGTCAGAGCATCCTCGACAGATGGCTGTCCAGCCTCGTCTCGAATGCCTCCAGCGTGGGAGAGCCCACCACCTCTCTAGGTAATGGGTACCATGGTTGTGTATTTCAAGAAGAATATATATTGAAATCATAATTAAATATGAATTTCAAGAGGAATATTTTCCTCTTCAAATACTCTAACAGTCAGGACATTTTTCTGGATGTTCAGGAATCCAAGTCAAACCATCCCTGAGAGATGGCTGTCCAGCTTCATCTTGAATGCCTCCAGTGTGGGAGAGCCCACTACATCCCCAGGGAATTGGTTGCATTGTCATTGCTCTAACAGTCAGGACATTTCTCCTGATGTTCAGCCGGAATCTGGCTTCCTGTCATTTGAGCCCATTATTCCGTGTCCTGCACTCTGGGATGATCGAGAAGAGATCCTGGCCTTCTTCTCTGTGACAACCTTTCAAGTCCTTGAAGAGCGCTATCCTATCTCCCCTCAGTCTTCTCTTCTCAAGGCTAAACATGCCCAGTTCTTTCAGTCTCTCCTCATAGGGCTTTGTTTCCAGTCTCCTGATCATCTTCGTTGCCCTCCTCTGAACCCTCTCCAGTTTGCCTGCATCATTCTTCAAGTGTGGTGCCCAGAACTGCCTTTTTTGCAGCCACATGACATTGTTGGCTCATATTCAGCTTGTGATCTACAACAATTCCAAGATCCTTCTCACTTGTAGCAGTGTTGAGCCGAGTATCCCCCATTTAAACCAACTTTTCTTGTGATGTCCGAACAGAGAAACTGTGGTTTAAATGATCCAGACTAGAAGCACCGAAACCAGGATAGAAGCATGTCTGGCTACTGTTTTTCATGATCATTGTCAGTGCTGCCTAGAAAGCTTAATTTCTTTGGCAATTCTTGGACACTTTTTTTGGCAGGGGGGGGGGAACAGGTGCTTATTCATTTAAATTGCCCTCACATGCTCCCTATGATGCCTGATTGGGTGGGACCATCCAGGAAGGAGGAAGAAGCAGCACCTAGGAAAACGTAGCCAAAGCAGCAGATGCTGTCAGGGGAACCAGTGGTGTCAAGCGAAATTGTTTGAATATTCATGTTGTTGTTAAATCTAAGTGTTTCTTGGGATAATTATTATTATTATTATTATTATTATTATTATTATTAAATTTATTAATCGCCCATCTGGCTGGTCACCCAGCCACTCTGGGCAATGTACAACATACAATAAAACAGTTTAAAACAATAAAATTCTACAATAAAAACATTTTCTAAAATACCCTAACCCGCCCCAAATGCCTACCTGAACAACCACATTTTTAATGCACGACGGAAGCTCATTAAAGCGGGGGCATGACGGAGTTCCCTAGGGAGGGAGTTCCACAGAGTGGGGGCCACCACAGAAAAGGCCCTCTCCCTCGTCCCCACCAGTCTAGCTGTCCTGGCTGATGGGACAGAGAGAAGGCCATCCGAGGCTGATCTTGTTAAGCGGCCTGTCTGGTGCTGCTGGAGGCGCTCCTTAAGATAGGCTGGGCCGGAACCATATAGGGTTTTAAAGGTCAAAACCAGCACCTTGAATTTGGCCCGGAAAACAACTGGTAACCAGTGCAACTCCTTCAGCACTGGAGTGATGTGATCTCGCCGGCGACTGCCTTTAATCAGGCGAGTCGCCGTGTTCTGTACCAGCTGCAGTTTCCGAACCGTCTTCAAGGATAACCCCACGTAGAGCGCATTACAGTAGTCTAAACGAGAGGAGACCAGGGCATGTACTACTGATGGGAGCAGATGATCGGGAAGGAAGGGGCGCAGCCGCCGTATCAGATGGAGTTGATACAGCGCTGTCCGGCTCACAGCTGACACCTGAGCTTCCATGGACAGCTGGGAGTCCAAAATTTGTATATTGTAGTCATGGAGAATTTTCTGCATTGTCCTAACCTCAAACCATAATGACACAGCCCCCACCCCACCCCACCTTTCCACAGCTTGCCCCTACTACTGATCTGAGAGGTACAACATTTTAAAAAAAAAAAATCTAAGGGGGAAATAATGAAACCATAACGCAAGAACACTGGCCAGTTTTTAATGGATTGGTTGGCAGCTTTACTGGGAGATATAGTAGGGTGTTGATGAGTGCAGGGGAGTTTTGGTCAGGGCATTATGGAACTTGCTGCTGGCCAGTGTCGTCTAATTATTCAACAGGATATTCCCCATATCACTTGAAAACTCACACTTTCTCCACGGTGGGAGGCTATTATTATAAACAGTTCGTTGTGCACATGTCCGAGCTACACCTGCTGAAAGCACAAATTCCACTGCTTATTAAAAGGCTTGACTGTTTGAACTTTGTTGACCTGCTATTGTTAATATAAAGTACTAGCAAACGGACCCAACTTTGCATGGCTGGGAATAGCTCTTACGTTGATACACTGAAGCCTTCAAGCAAACTTACACAGCTGTCAGAGCTGGACACATTGTGCCCACCCCATCTGAGTGAAGCCAGGCCCACTGATACCCCTAGGCCCCGCCCCTGCCATGGTGCACCCCTAAAGCTCCCTAAGGGAAGGGTCTGTCCCCGAGGGAGCTGCCCCAGAGCAGGGGGAGGGTCAGGCATATAACTGTGTCCCTTGACCTACTAATCTGTTGTGGCTTCAAACTGTACAGAGTGGAAAGCTATGTCCTAGTTAGGGAAGTGCGCCCCTAGTGGCTGAAAGTCTAACTGCAGGCTTCAACCATATGGACATACTTACATTAATTAAAATTAATGCATTTTAACAACAAAATAACCACGAAGTGCACATTCCTAGGGTCCCCTTAGTATACATGCCACATTTCAGGTGTCTAGCTTTCATGGTCTTGGATCTGTGGCGATACTGGACAGACAGACAGACACATCCACTTTTATGGTTATAGATAGTTATATGTTTAAAATGTATGGTTAAAATTTGCTCACTGCGGTGCTGAAGTTTGGCTGAAATTGACCAAATGGTACTGAAGCTATAAATCTTTAAAATTTTTGATTGGCTACAATTTTGTTTCAAGATGGTGGACAATCTTTTCAGTATGCCTAAAACCATCCCAGATAGAGGTAGAACAAATCCTAAAAGTTTTCATAACAATCAGTTGTATGATTTTTGAGTCAATTGAGGACATAGGGACAAACACTTCCAGAGAGATAGAGAGAGAGTACAGAGAGAAAAGTAGAAGAAGAAGAAGAAGAAGAAGAAGAAGAAGAAGGATGGATGGATGGATGGATGGATGGATGGATGGATAAGGCTGCAATCCTATACCCACTTACTGGGGAGCACTACACTTCTATGTAGACATGTATAGGATTACACTGTAAATAACATCACAACAATCGCTCAGAATCAAACCCACTTTCCTTTTTTTGTAGTTTAATCTTGCATATATCCAAGAATCAGCCTTTAAACTGAGTGTGTTGAACCTCAGGCCGTGAGGCCAAATCCGCCTGGCCTGGGACCCAAACTGGCCTCCTGGGGTTCCCAGAGGACCTCCCCTTCCCCTGGCCCGACCTCCTTTCCCCTGACTGCTGATCATTTGGTGGTTTCCCAGCTGTTGCATGCTTTCCCCTCATTCTAAAAGGTTGCAATGCCTCTCCTAAGGCTGAGTTGCTGGCGGAAAGAGCCATAAGCTGAAAGATGCTGGTAAATTTGGTGGTTGGCCTCACCCCTTTTACCTTCAGCCTCACCCACCCCTGGAGCACAGCTGCAGAGAGCATCTCCAAAACCAAAATCGGCCCTTGAGCTGAAAGAGGTTCAGCGCCCCCGCCTAAGCCTTACTAACCATCTTGTCCCTGCTCTGCTGAAATCTCTTTGAACTCTGACATGGTGCCCCTGCCTGTACCTTTCACAGCTGTATAAAAGGAGGAGTGTGGGCAGATGTAAGTACCCATGCAAGATGAGAGAAGCTGCCCCTTCTACGGCCAGTGTGGTGTAGTGCTTAGAGTGGGGGGAAACAAATTCAAATCCCCCGTCGACCATGAAGCCTGTTAGGAGATCTTGGGTGACTCGCTCCTTTTCAGCTACCTTACCACCACAGCTGGCCCTCCCACGTGAGTCCCCCGCCCCTCCTCAGGCAGTGGATCTGGAAAGGTGGCGGATCCTGTACACCCTGGCACTGGGGGGTCGTGGGTCCTGATGGTGCCACTGCCCTATGCCTCTCAAAGTGAGGCACAGGGCAGGCAGCTGCCCGGGAGAGCACTGCTGGCCATTCTCCTGCTGCAGCAAATGCTGCAGAGGGGAAGCACCCATTGTGGTTTTCTGGAGCAGTTGCCGCTGCCTGCCCTGTGCCTCCCTCTAAGTAAGGCATAGGCGGGCAACTGCTCTGGAGAGCCGCGCTGGGTGCTCCTCTGCTGTGGCAAAGGTTGCAGCACGAGGGCATCCGGCACGGTTCCCCAGAGTGCTGCCCGCCCGACGCCTGCTCTGAGGATCCCTTAGAGTGAGGCACTGGGTGGGCAGCCTTTTTGCAGAACTGTGCTGGCGTGGTCTCCACAGACCCCGTATGGCCCAGCTGCCTCGCTCTGAGGGGTCCTTTGTGAGAGAGGCATTGGCGGGGAGGCGGCCCTGGAGACCGCCTCTGCTACTGTGCCACAGGCGGTCTCCAGGGCCACCTTCCTGCCAACGCCTCACTCTCACAAAGGACCCCTCAGAGCGAGGTATTGAGTGGAAGGGGTGAGCTGGAGGGTGGGAAGAGGGGGAGGGTGACAGTGGCAGCTCACACTCCTCTTCCACCCCACCCCCTGCACAGCAGCAGTCATGGCCATGCACCTCTTTCATGTCCCCACATGGCGGCAGTGGCTTGCACTCCCTCCCCCCATGTGGTGGCACCGGTTCATGCTTCTTTTCCAAGCCTACCCCTGTGTGCCAGCATTGGCTCATGCTACTGCAGCAGCTGTGGCAACTTGTGCTCCTCCTGTCCCCACTTCCCTGCCAGCAGTGGCGGCGGCGTGTCATCACGCTGCAGGGGGTGGGAGGTCTTGCGCCAGCCCTGCTTACCACACAGGGTTGTTGTGAGGAAAAAAACCATGTGTGTGTGTGGGCGGTATCTATATGCCACCACCTTGAGCTCATTAGAGAAAAGGCACAATATAAGTGTAGTCATGGATTAATTAATTAAATAATCCACAGTTATTAAAGGCAAAGCCATATCTACCAGTGTGTCTGGTCACCAGGGCATCTCCAGAAAACTTAGTGTGGAGCAGAATGGGGTGGCAAATACCATTAGAAGAGTCACAAGGTTTTAATACGAGCTCTTACTGGACCTTAATATGCTGTGAATGAACGAGGAATGGGAGCAAATGGGGTAGTGTAAAATATTTGCAGGGGAGCGCCTGCTGCCACTCGGTGCCGTTGGAGTCATGCCTGCACCTAGCCCTAGGAAGCTTGGGGGAATCCATCAGCTCGCTGGGCCTCTTTGTTTGGGAATGTTGACTTGGGCCCTGTTTACACGACAACGGAAGAAGAAGCAAATGGAGGAGTACCGGATTTTTAAAAAGGAATCAGCCTTGTTGCACTTTGGTCCATGCAGGGCTCCACGAGCAAGTGCTCAGCACCAGTACAAATCGCTTCACAGAACATACTTCCTGGTGGAGGTTGAATGTCATCTGACTGGCAGGGGCTGCTCAACCAATAAGAGAGGCTCCCCCCCCCTGCCGCCTTTCTCCTTTCCTGAAAGTCCAGATGCACCTGTATTTCAGGAGCAAGCCTCATTGAGCACAATGGGAGTTACTTACAAGTAGACACACGCTTGTGCTGGTAGAGAGAGCAGTAAGCACAAAGACGGAAACCAGCCCCCATTTTAACCTGCAGGATCTCTATAATGAAGCTGTGAAGTAGTTTCTTCCTAAGGCTATAAACCAAACGAGAACCGAGCCTCGAGATTGCACTTTACTGCACTTAAGGAATTTGGGCTTTAAACTGTGCCATGTCAATTGAGGGGGATCTCTGTAAATTCTGTGGGCAGTCAGAGGGCAAGCAAGCCTCATTCAGCACAATGGGAGTTACTTCTGAGGAGACACTAATGGGTTTGTTGTGGGAAAGAGAGGAGTAAACACAAAGACGGAAACCATCCCCCATTTCAACCTGCAGAATCTCTATAACAAAGGGTCAAAGTAGTTTCTTCCTAAGGCAATAAACCAAACAAAGGAGAATCGGAACCTCGAGATAGCGCTGTGCCTTGTCAATTGAGGGAGATCTCTATAAGTGCTATGGGCATTCAGAGGGCATGCCTCATTCCGCAGAATGGGAATTACTTCTGAGGAGATGCTAATGGGTTTATGCAGGGACAGGAAACACACAGGAAACCCCCCTTGACTGGGGTCACGGTGAAAGGCACACCCCTGGGCAGGGGTAGCAAACCTGAGGTCAATGCGGGGGTTGGGGCACACAGCAACTATACCGGGGAGAACCCGACTTGAGGAAAAGAATCGGACTTTAAGCAGTCTCAGGAAATCCGTTTTTTCCCTGATAAGCTCTGGGGTGGCTGCTGGGTGGCCTAACAACCTAACGACCTCTAAATGTAGCCAGCTCAGAGTAAATCGCTCATGGGGACACCCCCCTGGATGAGGAAAGAGTTTAAATTTGATAGCTGGTAGTAGCCAAACAGCCAGGTCAAACTTAACGCATCCTGTGAGCAATCATCATTAGCTGAGAAGTATTAGAAATGTCTCTAAACAGAAAACAAAAAATTGCTCCCATTGCTGTCGGTCAGTTTGTTTCAAATCCAAAGCCCAGAAGAAACTTCTGTCCCAGTTCTGTCCCAGTTCTGTCCCAGTTCTGCCTTCTTCTTCCCTTCCGTTGGATAGAGTCAACGGCTCTTGCACAACAAGCAAGAGCAAACAGCTGCTAAATGGCCTCTTCCCACAATTCATTTCAGCCACCAGAATTTATAAAGCAAAAGACAAACTGTGTTAATTTCCAGCAGATAATTCCTCCAGATGTCCACGGGTCTTCGGCACTCAGCACACGGCCCCGTAAAACATGTTTGTGTATGCTTTTCTATAATTCATCACCAGGCCTATAAATCTTTGAGATTCCCCATAAACAAAGCAAGAGGCAAAACGGAGCGGAGAACAGCCTGTACGATACTTTTGGCTGCATTGGTTTTAGGGAAATATAGATTTTCAGGGAGATGATAGGGAGATAATGTATGATGGAGTTCAGTATCCGCTAAATGAGGAAAGTGCTTTCTGCTGACAATAGATTAAAAGGGAAAAATAGGCTATCATCACAGCCTTTTTCAAAGACAGAGAGACTTGAAAAGTAAGTAGCGAAGTAAAGCAGGTCTGTGCATACTTGATACTAAAAAAAATTAAAATTCTGTGCCACTGAAAAGTGAATTCTGCAGCCTATATAAATTATGCAGGTGGAGCAAATGTGCATAATTTGTCCTATCCTACATAATTTATTCTGCAATTTGAACTGTTTTGCATAATATATTCTACTTTAGTTAGACATGAAGGGCAAGGAGACATGCCAGCCACTGAAGCCCCATCTCCAGCCACTGGAAATTTTATGCAGCACCCCCCTCCCCCTGTGCTGCCAGTTGTGATTTCTGTAGGCATTGTCCACATACTTTCAACCCCATCTTCATGACTATAAGGGCTAGAAGCTTGCTCTTTTTTTAAAAAGCCAAGAATCTCAGAAAGCAAAAGTCTTTGCTCAGTGCTACATCCTGCACCTCAGTGGAACTGTAGCTGTAGGCGCAGACCTGAGCATAGTGCACTAACCTACAGCGAGTCCAGTGCCGGCCCCGGGTTTTTGAGGGCCCTTGGACAAGGCATCCGCAGTGCTCCTGCTCCCTGTGTAAATCTGCCTTCTCACCACCGCTGTCACCAGCTCCTGCTGCCCCTCCTCTTTTTCATCATTGCTTCCACCAGCTTGCTCGACAGGCAGAGAGCCAGGGAGCAAGCAGGCCGTGGCATCTCCTGCTCCTCCTCCTCCTCCTCACCACGGCCATTGCCTGGGCCAGAGGGAGAGGCAGGTGAACAAGCAGGTCGCACTGCTGAAGAGGAGGAGCAAGTCCAGGGGGCTCTTGCCAGTGGGCCGCTGCTGGGGCGTGGGCCCTCAACAAGTGCTCAAGCATGCCTACCCTTGGTGCTGGCCTGGAGCGAGTCCCATGAACGTTTAAGGCTGTCTTATACTGAGTCAGACTGATCCATCTAGCCCAGCACTGCCTTTGACTGACTTGCAGTGGAACTCCAAGATCTACAGGCAGGGATTCTTTTCCAGCTCCGTGATTTGAGATTCTTTAGCTGGAGATGCCACAGATGGAATTGAACTTCTGATTTCCTGCATGCAAAGCAGGTGCCTCAAAAGGAAACCCAGGACCTTGGAATATGCTGTCTTAACTAAGTCCTATTTCAGAGATTCTCACTGAGACCATAGAGAAATCTGTACCTGCGCTGTACCAGTCCAGACTGCAGGTTTGGGCTTGTACCATATGCCTGTTATTGTGATGTATGTGCTTATGTTGTTTTATGTAACCCAGGTAAGTGAGGGTTAATAGAGTGCTAGGGGGTGAGTGAAAGGTGGGAGGGGCTTGTGGGGGGGAGGATTCTGAGGTTATAAAAGGAGTGAAGTGACAGATGTCAGGTAGGGATTTAGGGATTGTAGAAGCAACATCTAGTTAGTGGGGTTTGTATATAGGATTTTAGAAGGGGCAGAGTAGGTAGGGAAGCTAGGGCCAAGCATTAATGAATAATAATAATACCCTATAACTCTTGGAGTTACAAATCGATCTTTATTTGTACTTTTAAAAATACAGACTCAAATTCGTTGATTGAATTGCTGTGGTACCATTATTAAATCTATTTCCTTGTTACTTCTCCTGTGGTGGGTTGAGAGAAACAATTGGGCATATTGAGCTTCCCTGGAACCCAGAGAGAGCAAAAGGGCGGAAGCTTGGGAGTCAGTGGGAACAACTGATCCAGGTGAAAGTAGGGATGTACGAAAGTCACTTACCTTTCCGTGGATTATGTTCATGGTGGAGGGGGAGGCGTTCCGTCCCTCCCCCTGGAATCCTCGACGGGCCGACTGCGCTCCGCAGCGGCTCTGCGGAGCAGCCAGCCAGGCCCAGGCCAGAGCCATCCGCAGCCGGATTTCCGGCCACGGAGGCCTCTGGGTAAAAAAACAAACAAAAAACAAAACGCGTACGCAAATGGCGGCGGATTTTGCATTCCTTATTTTTCGCCGTCTTAGTCTACGTAAATATTTACGTAGACTATTACAGCGAAAATAAAGGGGAATGCAAATAGCGTAGCGGGCGCTATTTGTCTCCCTTTTTGATTCACCATTTTAGCCTACGTAAATATTTACGTAGGCTAAAATGGCGAATCAAAAAGGGACGAAAATAGTGCCCGCTACACTATTTGCGTTCCCCTTTATTTTTGCTGTAATAGTCTACGTAAATATTTACGTAGATGAAGACGGCGAAAAATAAGGAACGCAAAATCCGCCGCCATTTGCGTACGCGTTGGTTTTTTTTAACGCAGCCATGATAGGCTACGTAAATCTTTACGTAGCCTATCACGTCTCTGTAAAAAAAAAAAAACACCTCCAGACTGCAAATGGCAGCGGTGGCAGCCGGTCGGAAGACCAGCCGCCACAGCCACCACCGCTGAAGCTGCCGCCGGAGCCGCTGCCACCCGGAACATCCGCACCTGGTAAGTCTCGTCCCGGGGGGGATCCGCGGGGTGGCGGGGGGTGGCAGGCCGTTCCGCCACAGATTTCGGGGGGCCGAATGCATTGGCATTCGGCCTCACCGAGATTCGTGGCAGAATTCTCTGACATCCCTAGGTGAAAGCAGGCGTTTCCTGCGGGGTCCATCCCTCAGTTTCAGAGGAGGAGGCCGGGGAAAAGGTGGAACCCTGGCAGGAACGTCAGAGGGCCCATATAAGGTAATGTTCTTCCATTCAGTGTTCTCCAGTGCTAGTACTGGTGCTGGATGTGTTTGTTTTATTATCATTAATTCTGTTCTAAAATGTTATTATCATTTTATGTTTATTGTTTTAAACTGTTGTTAGCCACATCAAGACGGGGGAGGCAACAACTGACATAAGAATCAACTGACTTTTGCAGGACGATCCCGGGTCAAATGGAATGTGGATTGCAGTCTGTCAGAATGCAGAATGGGTTAAATGGGCATAATCTGTCCAGGTTGAAAAAGCAGAAAAAGAACTTGAGGGGAAAGGTTTTGCACCCCCTGCTCCTGGAAATAAGATCAAGCCAGGGGTGGGGTGGGGGGACCAACCTGGCCCTTTCACTGGCCGGAGAAGGTGCAGCTGCAGGGAGCTCAGTTTCCCTTTCCCTACCAAAAACAGCACCCAGCTCAGAAACAAGGAGAAAGAAGAATCGAACCCCATCCACTGGCCAAAGGAACAAGAGCCACCAACTGCCAGCCTGCGCAGAACACCAGCAAGGGGAGATCAGCCTGGGGCCCTGGGCCGAATTTGATATAAACACCTTCTTATAGCCACCACTCTGTTCTGGCCTTGAAGAAGTGATCTCCCTCCCCTAGCTTTTCCCTCCACTCCGATTCCCTTGTGTGTCTCTGTCTCATCTTTCTAGTCTGTAAGCCTGATGTGGGGTGGGCCCAGGACACTTTGCTGTCTGAGGTGAAGGACAAGATGGCCTCCCTCCATTCCACTTACGGGAGCCAACCACACTGGCAGCTGAATCTTACTTTAACAGTGGTGAGGGGACAGCATTCTCCACCTCACTGGAGGGCAGCAGGCCAACTTAGAGGGTGCAGGACAGACTGTATGGAACACATAGCTCTGTCTTTGAACAAAGGGGAACAGCAAGGGGTTGCCGCCACTGCTCCCGCTACATCACCCCTCATCTGCAACCTGAGGCAACTGCCTCACTCTGCCTAATGGTGGGGCCAGCCCTCGCCTGGTGGCAGGTCCCTCTCACTCTTTATTGATGTGAGCTGCTTAGGGAAACAAGAATTGTCTGACACATGGGATTAAAAAAACAGTAAATGAATGAATGAATGAATGAATGAATGAAATACAGCCAATAGTTTGAATTCAAAAGATGGATTTCAGATGCAGGTTTCCACATGTAATTTGTGAATCTCAAAACTATATGTGAGAATTCCATTACCCACCCAGATATTTTTGTTTTTTCTCTCTATAACCATAAGTGCTAGAAAGAAAGCTGCTTTTTTTAAGTACATGTTCTCAGCATTCTGATTTAGAATACTCAGTATTTCACAGCTGTGTTCTATTATTGTGATGCAGGTTCTGAGATAAACCGAGCCTAGGTGTGTGTTACAGTGTCACTCAGTTTCAGAGTGAACAGAACAGACTCCATCTTGGTGAAATGCCAATAGTCTGGAACCTTTTTACCCCAGTCCCAGTAAGGCGGGAAACACAGATGAAGGGACAAACTCAGCAGCTCTCTCACATACGCATGGCTAGACTGGGCACAATCTGAGTCTAATCAAACTTGCAAATGTGCATATGCCCCAAAGGAAAAGGTGGGGGTAAAATTTAGCAAGGCATGTGTGTCTTATCTAGGGCTGTACAGGGACCCCCCACTTCACCTCAGAGGCTGCATCGGGGGTTCTGCGGCAGCCCTGATTTGCTTCGGGGGGGCCCCAACCTGCTTTGGCCTCTGGAGCCAAAACAGGATTTAGATGACTGAATCCTGCTTTGCCCTCCCCTCACCGCCCGAGCCCTCAGCTCCTTACCTGGGCCCTCAGGACGTGCACCGGCAGCTGTCTTCCTGTTCCAGAGATTCGTTACCGCCACCGCCACCAGCTCCTGGGCCCTCAGGATGGATGCTGGCAGCCTTCTTAGAACAGGAAGAAGGCTGCCAGTATACCTCCTGAGGGCCCAGGAGCTGGTGGTGGTGGAGGCGGCGGCGGCGGCAGTGGCGGCAGTGGCAAGGCTGGGCTTCTGCATCACTCCAAAGTGCTTCTGAAGTGCTTCAGAGTGACCCAACCCATTTCGTGCCACTTCGTGCCCCCTCCGCCTCACCTTGGAAGCCGCCCAAAGCAGCCTGCTTCATCTCGGACTTTGGGTCGAAGTGGTACACTGCCCTAGTCTTACCCATATGGTGATATCTCTCCAGAATATGGCCAATAACTTGTGATTGTGGTAAATAAGTGCTCTTAATGTGGTTCGTGAAGAGAGCCATCCTCACCACACAATGTCTTGTGTTAGGAAAATGGGAGCAGGAGGAAGAGTCACCGGGGTTTATTTTTGAGGCAAGCAAGCAAGCCCTTTCCACAAGTAGGCAGTCTTCTCAAGACATGTGTAAGCTTTTGTTATTCAGCCCAAGGTCAGTTGTGGTGTCACAGCCTTTGTCTCAACAGTATAAAAGATTAAGGTTTTCACTAGCAAGAGGTTCCACTTTTCTTTGGGACATCAGCTACCAACCACAGCTGATTGGAACCCTATTGGGGTTTCCTCACCACAGGCTTTTACCTAGACTCTGAAGAGTCCATCCAAGGAAGGGCTCTAGGACCCATCTCCTGGGGAGAGAAGAACAAATCCAGCATTTGTCTCCTACCGGACAAGCCCAGCTAGTGAGCACCCTAACTCAGGTAACTGATGCTGCAATTTTGCCTAGCTCAACTCACACCCCCATCCCCAAGCTTCACATGCCTAAGCTAGCGAGTAGCCTAGTGAGAGAAGGCTGTGTGTTGCCCTTGTGCGAACGCAAGCCTTGACTTTAAAGGGGAAAAAAGGGGTTTTCTTCTGCCAGTCAGACTGGAGTTGCAGTGCTCGCTAATTTCAGTGTGCAGGAGCAAGTGTCATCCTGGGGAAAGGTATATCGTTCTTGGAGGACCTGCTATGAAAGTATCCCCTGTTTCTACTATCCCCTTGGTGTATGTGTGTGTGTGTGTGAAAAATTGGCGCTAGCCATTAAAGCAATATTTGGTTGGAGTTCCAGCTTTTGTTGTTGTTTATGCGGTCAGTTGCTTCCGACTCTTTATGACTTCAGGGACCAGCCCACGCCAGAGCTTCCTGTCGGCCGTCGCTCCCCCCAGCTCCCCCAAGGTCGAGTCCGTCACCTCCAGAATATCATCCCTCCACCTTGCCCTTGGTCGGCCCCTCTTCCTTTTGCCTTCCACTTTCCCTAGCATCAGCATCTTTTCCAGGGTATCCTGTCTTCTCATTATGTGGCCAAAGTACTTCAGTTTTGCCTTTAATATCATTCCCTCAAGTGAGCAGTCTGGCTTTATTTCCTGGAGGATGGACTGGTTTGATCTTCTTGCAGTCCAAGGCACTCTCAGAATTTTCCTCCAGCTCCACAGTTCAGGAGTTCCAGCTACTAGGAGTGTTTTCCTTGGTGGGTGCCCCTTGTTTCCTCATCACGCCACTGCAGCCAAGACAAACTCTCCCGGAGAAGTTGTCTTCATAGACTGGGGCCAATTGCCCAGCCTCCACAGTAAATTCCTAGAAGAGGAAACAAGAGGAAGTCTTCTGAGGTGGAGTAAGAAAGCTAGGTATCTCAAGACAGAGAGACTAGGTGTCTAGACTAGGTATCAAGAAGACTAAGTATCTCAAGGCAGACCCCTTCTCTCTGTCCTTTCTTGCTACAGGGACTGCATCTTGGGAACCTGCCCAACCAAATCACTGGCCAGCGGAACAGACCCCTCTCCACCCCAATCCTTCCTCCCCACTCTAAGATGCTCAACCCCAACCCCGTTCTCTCCCTCTCTTCCTGCTCCCATGAGCACTGGGGACTCTTAGTAACCCCCTTCTCTCCTCTTTGCCCTTTCCTCACAACCTGCTCCTCCTTGTGCAAACCAGACGAACCACACATGTCTGCAGCCTCACTTTTAGGCCTGAAGCATGGCTTCTCTAAGAATGCATCTAATTTCCCCATCAAAGCACAATCCTCAGAGAAGGCTGGGGCATTCATGATTGGTGTAATGGTTGTTTCCATATTTTCATTACCAATGCATTGCTCAGCTTCTTCCCCCCTCCCCCCAAATCAGCTTGTGTGTTTGAAAGACATGCCAAAACTCAGTAAATGTGCCAAGTGGCTTTATTCTCTTTACTCTTGGCAGAGTGTGGATCATTTTGGGGTGGGAATTGCCTTCTTAGCCACAGATGCTCTCCTTGCCAATGTCAAAATGTCCTTTCTTAGCGGATGCATGCCTTGTGGGAACGTGCACAAGTTTTGTCCATGTGTCTAGATGGGAACACATTGCATAACATGTGGAATAAACTTTTAATTGTGGCCTATATTTTCACATTCACCTTTACCACCATGCAACATCCCTCCCCCCCCCCACCTCGGTACAGTTGTCCCTCTTCCCCTAATATCTACCTTCCCTCAGCACAGCCTTTTAACAAAATAATCCCTCTTCCTTCAGCTGCTGCATTCCTTGTGGAAGCGAAGGGTTTATAGATGCATTCGTAAGCAGTGCCTGCCCTGCATTTTTTATGATGAGCTGGAAATTAATTCCGTATCCAGTGGCATTGGGCTATCCATTTCCTGCATGCCATGTTTCCAAAAAGGTCTATAACTCTCCCCTGACTGCTGAGTTGCTGAGTTATGCGCTGCTCTGCCTCAACCTTTGTGACTGGCCCTTGAATAGAAGACTCCTCTTGGGCTTGGTGTGTGTATGTGTGTGCGCGCGCACACAGACGTGTGCTTCTTTCTGAGAGTTCCTTTCTATTTTGCTAAGAGCTCCTTCACATTTCACTGATTGTACCCAGAATGACCTTGAGATATTAAAATGAGAAATCACTGTTTGCATATTAATACATGTAATTCAGAACAGTTTCAGACATTTTTATGGATATAGATCAAATCCACTGTCTTAAGATAGGTTTTTCTTTTGAAAGTTCAGGTGAATGTCAATTTCATGTCAGTTTTTTCTCTTCTCAGGTGAGGAATTTATATACTTTTAAGGCTTTAAAACTCTGTTCTGTTCAGTGATGAGTGAACTTCCCTCAGCTTGATCTGGGAGCAGTTCAGTGTTTATGAGTTTTCTTGATGAGTTTTCAGATAAAGCCCATTGGTTTCCCAGAAGTTCCCTTCCAGCTCAGAATGTTATCTCATTGTCCCCTGAGACTTGTAGCTTGTCTTCATCTGCCCTGTAGCTACTCAACATTACCAGCTATGATGGAGGAGAGCTACTTGGAAATTCAACTACCCTAAACATATCTGCCAACAAAAGACTGTTTTAGACCTGGCATCTGGGGAGGTCTCCCTTATGGGAGACAACAAGGTAGGGATGGACAGATCTATCAGTTTTGGTTTCTTTCATTTGATTTTTCTAATCTTAAAATCAGTTCCTCCCAGACTTAGATTTTTTATTTTTTGAAAGTTTCCATGAAAATTCCTATGCATTTTGGTGTGCATTGCTATACACAATTTTGCCTAATATAGACATATTTTTTTTTGCAAGAAATGTTTCTAATATAATGTATTCTGACTGTTATTTTCACCAGTACATACAATTTTGTGTGTACTTTCCCCTAACCTACACATTTTCGTATGCATTTTTTGATTGGAGAACACTGCAAAATTTGGAAAGGTGCGAATGTTGAAGGATAAGTGAGTTTTGGCTTGTATATCGGGTTGAAAGTGCAAAATTAGGTAAGTTTGCATTACAATGCAAACTGAACAAATCCCCCCCCCCCCCATTCTTACAGCAAGGGCATAAAACATGTGTAAGAAATCATTGAAGAGAATTGATCAAAATGGGGAAGATGCTCACCAAACAAAAGGATGTTTGGGCCGATGTTCTCATCTCTTTGTTCACATAACTACCAACTCTTGAGAGTTCCACTGAGTGTAAAGGGCCAACATTAAAGAGCTGCATGGAGGCCAACAAAGCAGTTGGCTTTGAGGTGCCTGGCCTGCTGAACACTGACCACACATGACATGTGCAGAATCTCTAACATTCTGAGCCAGAGAAGAACTTCTGCAGAAATGGCACTAGATTTGTGAGAGAGCAAAGCACTACAAATTGGTCAAAATAGTATGCCAAACAAGCGCATAATGAATTTTGGTGCTACCACTAGTTTGGTCGTAGCATAGGCCCATGGCCAGCCTACCCCAGCCAGATGTTTTGTACTTCAGCTCCAAAGGCTATCAGTGGCTACTAGTCCTGATGGCTATATGCTACCTCCCCTATCAGAGGCAGTATGCCTATGTACACCAGTTATTTTGGACCATGGGCAGGAGGGTGCTGCTGCACTTATGTCCTGCTTGTGGGTTTCCCAACAGGAAGCTGGTTGGCCACTGTGTGAACACAATGCTGAACTAGATGGACCCTTGGTCTGATCCAGCAGGGCTCTTCTTACGTTCTTAACTCTCAGCAGCCCAAGGCAGCATGGTCAGAAATTATGCGAGTTGTAGTCCGAAATATTTGGAGGGCACCAAGTTGGGGGAAGGCTGCCCTAGGCTGCCCAATTGCCCCCACAATGGCACAAAGTCATACTATGATATATAATAAAAAACATTCCAAGGGGGTCTTGCCTTCCCAGCCTCCTTGTAAATAGATATAAATGTCACATGTGGATAGTAATAGTGTGTTTCGCCCCTAAATACAGTGATACACCAGATAGCTTAATTTTTTACCCCCTTTTAACATTTCCTTTATCATGGCTGGAAGCAGTACTGTAATAAGTACAGTTTTCTTATTATAAATAAAGCACTATCTTCAACTTGAGCACTGCAGCATCCTAAAATGGTCAAGGCTATTCAAGCATGGAGGCAAAAATCCATACAGAAAGGGCATTTCCTCATATAAATTGTTGGTGAGCAGCATCACGTCATGGCGTTATTCCATGGGCCCCTTTTGAGCTTAATGAGCATTTACCCCATTGCTATTAGGAAAGTGACTCTTGACTAAAATAATGCTTCTGGATACAGTTCAGTAAAAGAGCATTCATTTTACATGTCATGCAAAATGTGCTAGTCCCATTATCCCCAAGTCATGCAAGTCCCATCATCCCCAGACAGCATGGCCATGGTTGAGGAAGGCTGGGATTCGGCAGAGGTATTTCCCAGCCCTGCTGTCTGGGGCTGGACTATACCAAGTCCAGCCCCAGACAGCAGGGCTGGGAAATACCTCTGCCAAATCCCAGCCTTCCTCAACCATGGCCATGCTGTCTGGGGATGATGGGACTTGCAGTCCAACACATCTGGAGGGCACCAGAATGGAGAACACTGGAATAGACTAGATGGGCCAACAGCCTGACTCAGTGTCAAAGGGTCACGTGAAACCCAATAATGGCTCAAAACATGCTCAAAACGTCATGTGAAACCCAGTAATGGCTGATGGGCATATGTTCAGCATCTTCCGGTCAGCCGGAATGACAGCTTTTAGTAATAGCTTTGCTTGAGTGCACCAAGCCAGCTCTAAGGTGGGAAAATGTCACCCATGGGCCATGGCTCCCAAGAAACTGCAGTGACCGTAAGGATGGTGTGGGTGCCCAATTCGGTCCCAGAGTCCGGTGGACCCCCCCTCCGCATCCCAAGCCATGCCTGCTGAGCCCCTGCCCCTGCTCAACTCCCGCATCTGTAATCTTGCATACATGGGCTGTCCACTGCGCCATTTTGCATATAACTGTTGTGTGGAGGGGCGTAAACCCCTTCGCCTAGCTGCAGGCCAAAGTACACACTAGACATGGGTAAGGTTTCATCGGATGAAGTTTACTATGTGCACATATGGTGATCAGTTAGCGAAGGGAAACTGGCGCCCCTCAGAGGGCGTGCAACAAGCTTTTATGGTACTGGGTGAACAACTCAGGCTTATGCGTTTTTACAGCAAGGCGTTGGCTGGTTTTTCCCATTGAGCATTTGTGGGTATACAGGACTGCTGGGAAAAACACTGGGCATGCCTTATCTGGTACGTGCCTTACTAGTTTCATAACTTGTGAGGGTGCAGGGAGGGGGCGCGCATATCTGCAGTCTGTGCGAACGGAATGAGACGTGCGCGGGGGGAGGTGAAAGGGCTGTGTTCAGTTGTCGTGGCCTTGGTAAACCTGGAAATCCTTCACAATGCGCACATATCTCGGTTGCCATTTTCTCGCAAAGTGGCTATTGCAGTGCTCGACAATGGGCCCTGGGTGAGTGTGGGTGGCACAGCAAGTGGCAGGGAGCTTGAGCCTGGGTCAAGGGGTTCATGAGTGGGGGCAGGGCCTGGACGGTCGCTTGGAGAACCCATGGAGAACCCCTAAGTGACCATGGGCTGAAATAGTGTAATAAAATGAATCTCTATTCCTAACTCCACCTTCATGCAAATATTATTGGACTAGGGACCATTCCTCTGTTTCCTAGGATGCCTTTTGTTAATACTGAGAGATGGCAAGTGTCTACTCCCCAGAAAATAAAACCAAGGAGAACTCTGGGATATCATCACTTTGCTTCAGAATGAATCTGATACTCACTGGGAACAGTGGGGAACTAAATGCATGGCTATATGTGGTGACTTGTTTTATTTTCTCTCTCTTGACCTTTTGTTATTGTTGCTTATTCAGTCAGTCACTTCCGACTCTTCATGACTTCATGGACCAGCCCACGCCAGAGCTTCCTGTCAGCCGTCGCCACCCTCAGCTCCCCCAAGGTCGAGTCCGTCACCTCCAGAATATCATCCATCCATCTTGCCCTTGGTCGACCCCTCTTCCTTTTGCCTTCCACTTTCCCTAGCATCAGCATCTTCTCCAGGGTGTCCTGTCTTCTCATGATGTGGCCAAAGTACTTCAGTTTTGCCTTTAATTTAATATCATCCCCTCAAGTGAGCAGTCTGGCTTTACTTCCTAGAGTATGGACTGGTTTGATCTTCTTGCAGTCCAAGGCACTCTCAGAATTTTCCTCCAGCACCACAGTTCAAAAGCATCTATCTTCCTTCGCTCAGCCTTCCTTATGGTCCAGCTCTCACAGCCATAGGTTACAACGGGGAATACCATTGCTTGAACTATGCGGACCTTTGTTGTCAGTGTGATGTCTCTGCTCTTCACTATTTTATCAAGATTTGTCATTGCTGTCCTCCCAAGAAGTAAACGTCTTCTGATTTCCTGGCTGCAGTCAGCATCTGCAGTAATCTTTGCGCCTAGAAAGACAAAGTCTGTCACTGCCTCCACGTTTTCTCCCTCTATTTGCCAGTTATCAATCAAGCTGGTTGCCATGATCTTGGTTTTTTTGAGGTTTAACTGCAACCCAGCTTTTGCACTTTCTTCTTTCACCTTCGTCATGAGGTTCCTCAGCTCCTCCTTGCTTTCAGCCATCAAAGTGGTATAATCTGCATATCTGAGATTGTTAATGTTTCTTCCAGCAATTTTAACTCCAGCCTTGGCTTCATCAAGCCCAGCACGTTGCATGATGTGTTCTGCGTACAGGTTGAATAGGTAGGGTGAGAGTATACAACCCTGCCGTACTCCTTTCCCAATCTTAAACCAGTCCATTGTTCCGTGGTCTGTTCTTACCGTTGCTACTTGGTCGTTATACAGATTCCTGAGGAGGCAGACGACTTGGTATCCCCATCCCACCAAGAACTTGCCACAATTTGTGATGATCCACACAGTCAAAGGCTTTAGAATAGTCAATAAAACAGAAATAGATGTTTTTCTGAAACTCCCTGGCTTTCTCCATTATCCAGCAGATATTGGCAATTTGGTCTCTAGTTCCTCTGCCTTTTCTAAACCCAGCTAGTATATCTGCCAATTCTTGTTCCATGAATTGCTGGAGTCTACCTTGCAAGATCTTGAGCATTACCTTGCTGGCATGTGAAATAAGTGCCACTGTTCGATAGCTGGAACATTCTTTGGTGCTTCTCCCTTTTTTGGTATGGGGATATAGGTTGATTTTTTCCAATCTGTTGGCCATTCTTGTGTTTTCCAAATTTGCTGGCATATGGCATGCATCACCTTGACAGCATCATCTTGCAAGATTTTAAACAGTTCAGCTGGGATACCATCATCTCCTGCTGCCTTGTTATTAGAATGCTTCTTAAGGCCCATTCAACCTCACTCTTCAGGATGTCTGGTTCTAGTTCACTGACCACACCATCAAATCTATCCCCGATATTATTATCCTTCCTCTACAGATCTTCCATATATTCTTGCCACCTTTTCTTGATCTCTTCTGCTTCTGTTAGGTCCTTGCCATCTTTGTTTTTGATCATACCCATTTTTGCCTGGAATTTACTTCCGATGTTTCTAATTTTCTGGAAGAGGTCTCTTGTCCTTCCTATTCTATTATCTTCTTCTGCTTCCACGCATTGCCTGTTTAAAAATAATTCCTTATCTCTTCTCGCTAACCTCTGGAATTTTGCATTTAATTGGGCATATCTCCCCCTATCACTGTTGCCTTTTGCTTTCCTTCTTTCTTGGGCTGCTTCCAGTGTCTCAGCAGACAGCCATCTTGCCTTCTTGGTTTTCTTTTTCTTTGGGACGTTTTTTGTTGCCGCCTCCTGAACAATGTTGCAAACTTCCGTCCATAGTTCTTCCGGGACACTATCTACTAAATCTAGTCCCTTAAATCTATTCTTCACCTCCACTGCATATTCATGAGGAATATTAGTGAGCTCATATCTAACTGCTCTGTGGATCTTCCCTATTCTCTTTAGTCTGATTCTAAATTGTGCAATAAGAAGTTCGTGATCTGAACTACAATCAGCTCCAGGTCTTGTTTTTACCGACTGCATAGATGTCCGCCACCTTTGGCTACAAAGGATGTAGTCAATCTGATTTCGGTGTCGACCTTCTGGTGAAGTCCATGTATAAAGTCGTCTCTTAGGTTGTTGGAAGAGAGTGTTTGTTATGCACAGTGAGTTGTCTTGGCAAAATTCTATCAGCCTATGTCCTGCTTCATTTTGTTCTCCCAGACCATGCTTGCCTGTAATTCCATGTTTGACTACCCACCTTAGCCTTTCAGCCTCCTGTAATGAAAATAACATCTTTGTTTGGCATACTATCCAGTAGGTGCTGCAGATCCTCATAGAACTGATCTACTTTTGCTTCTTCAGCATCTGTGGTTGGGGCGTATATTTGGATCACTGTGATGTTAAATGGCTTACTCTAGATTCGAATTGAGATCATTCTGTCATTTTTTGCATTGTATCCAAGCACTGCTTTAGCCACTTTATTATTCATTATGAAGGCTACTCCATTTCTTCTGTGGTCCTCTTGTCCACAGTAGTAGATCTGGTGGCCATTTGATGTGCAGTGGCCCATTCCAGTCCATTTCAGCTCACTGACACCCAAAATGTCTATATTGAATCTTGACATCTCCCCAATAACCACATCCAATTTGCCCTGGCTGGCTCATAGATCTTACATTCCAGGTTCCTGCTAGCCGTCCTTTCGGCTTTGAGCTAGCTGCATCATCACATCTGGGGCTAGTTGAACTTATCCTCTGTTCCTCCCCAGTAGCTTTTTGACCATCTTCCAACCTGAGAGTCCCATCTTCCGACGGTATACCGACATATCTCTGGTTGTACTGATCCATTTAGTTTTCATGGCAAGAATACTGGGGTGGGTTGCCGTTTCCTTCCCCAGGGATCATATTTAGTCTGACCTCTCTGCCATGACCTTCCCGTCTTGGGTGTCCCTTCATGAAGTCATTGAGGTGCTCAAGCTCCAGCACCACAACAAGGTAACGATCTCCTCTATTCCTCTTGAACTTAGCTTCATTCAACTCTGCTGGGGGACCTCAGTTTCTAGCCTTCTGGCCTGTTTTGCCCCCAATTCAAATTATTCAGGTGGGTTTCCCTACCCCCACCCCACTTTTCATAAATTATAGCAGTCTTCCGCACCCAGGTGCCCTCCAGTTGTGTTGGACTGCAACTCCCATCATTCCCAATCAGCAGAAATGGTGGGAGTTGCAGTCCAACATAACTGGAGGGCCCCAGGCTGCGGTAGGCTGAATTACAATAACCTTTGGGTGGCCAATCAGCTAGTGAGGCTTTAGACATCCGGGACAGTGAGTTCACTTTCTTCCAGTGTTTGCTTCCCTTGGAGCAATGGTGGAGGGAATGGTTTTCTTTGGATGGGATTCATACCAGTATTCCTATGCAGTTGTCTCCTTGCTCCTATGGCAGGCTAGGGTTGTGCTGCACCTCCTGTGAGTCCTCCCACTTAATATTTGTGGGAACCCCTTGAAGGTGTCCAGAGCCAGCTCTAGGTACCAATGGAGCACAAGGGATAACCTCTGATGCTGAGCCTGCATAAGGTCCTGATGCTATCATTAGCATCAATGCCTGAGATATTGTTGATGATCAAGCCTGCATCTCTTGATGTAATCTGTGGCATAATTGCACTCTCCCTCTGTGTTGTCCAAATGTGAGGAAGGAAGGCGTTGTGGCATCATGTGAATGTGGCTTAATGCATGGGGGATCCTGGCTTATGCCCCACCATCAGACCAGATAACCATCCGTTTCCTTCCAGTCCTCTGATTCACTGTGTCTCTTTTGGTAGCAAGCAAAGACCAAGCTCAAAAGAGTAGTCCTCTCTTCTGTAAACCTCGTCTTGCTAGCACCAGTGAAATTCACAGAAAGAGGATCAGATTTGCTTTTTTTTTTTAAGGGCTCTTTAATTCTGTGTTGAACATCCTTCCCAGTTTAGGGATGATGATTCAACTCATACACCTGGGATTAACCCACTGTTCTGTTGTATGCAAGAGACTTTTATTTTATTTGAGATGACAAAGGAGACTGGCTTGCTCGGTCATTCTATTCAACAGGCCTTTGCAAGAGCATTTGTTTCCCTTTTTGATGCATATTATAAATATCCTCTTTTTCAGAGCAAATATCGCACTTGATCTTTGGCCAGCCCAAGCAGACATTGCTGAAATATTTGCAGGCTAAAGGAGGCAGACAGATGAACCAGCCGAGGATATGGGTGATTTCTGCTGATTATGAGAAGATTATTCAGCCCTGCCATGGGAATTTTGGATTACCATCAGTTGACTGAATAAAAGCCAGAGGACAAGATATTAAATATAAAATAATCCAAGGATGAACATCAAATAGAACAAGGCTGCTGTGAGTTGCACATCTAGGAGTAGCGCTCTTTAAAGTAGGTCTGAGACTGTGTCTGGGGCTCTGGTGTAGTAAGCAAGACTCCACGAAAGAAGCAGGATTTTGAGTTTCAAAACGATGGCATTGCTCCTAACCAAAGGCTGAATTTGCAACATACCCAAGATCTGTAAAAACGGTGGGAATGAGAATGAACTTGCGATGGAGCTTGAAAAAAACCACTGTGGGTAGAGGGTACGTTATTATGCCAGCCTTAAAAACTGCACAGGAAAATAAGAATATAAAAAGAGCTGTGCCGGATCAGACCACAGGCCTGTCTAGTCCAGCATTCCATTCCTACAGTGGCCAACCAGATGCCAAAGGGAAGCTCACAAGCAGGAGATGGCTGCCACAGCATCCCCCCGCTTGGATTGCTAGCAGCCGGTGTGCAGAGGAATCCTGCCTCTGATGCTGGAGGTAATAGACAGCCATCATGACTAGTAGCCGGTGGTAGCCTTTTGTCGACGATGTTACAGTGCTATTTCTGACATCGTCCATGAAATCACATGGATTGTCATGGCCAGCTGATTAAACAGCACCGATAGCACTGGGGACACTGAAGAATGATGGCACCGAGAAAAACAGCTGCCAAACAACATAAACATATTCATGGAAAGTGCTGGAAACTGAAGAAATCGGGAGGGGCTTTTGGACACTGATGAAGACAAACGTGAACTGAGGCAAGTAGTTTGGCTCAGCCCCTATTGTTGATATAGCAGTTTTTGAGTGTTCAAAGCAGTCTTGCATACATTTATCTCACTAATTCTTAGAACCACCCTGCAAGGTAAGCCAATATAGTATAGCGTCCGCACATTACAAGGGAGAGAATAGTGGTTTGCCTAGGTACACCGACTGCTTTCATGGGTGAAGGCAGCTAAAAGGATCAAGGGCCTGAAGCATCTCCCCTATGAGGGAACGTTGCAACAGCTGGGATTGCTTAGCTTGGAAAAAAGGAGGGTGAGAGGAGACATGACAGAGGCATACAAAGCTATGCATGGATTTGGTGTGGAGAAAGTAGACAGGGAGACATTTTCCCCTCTCCCTCATAATACTAGAACTTGGGTTCATCCCATGAAGCTGATTGGTGGGAGATTAAAGGAAGGACTTCTTCACACAGCACATACTGTAATTAAACTATGGAATTTGCTACCATAAGATGTAGTGATGACCACTAATTTGGATGGCTTTAAAAGGGGGTTGAACAAATTCCTGGAGGAGGAGGCTATCAATGGCCACTAGCCCTGATGGCTATATGCTGCCTCCAGTATCAGAGGCAGTATGTCTGTGTACACCAGTTGCTGGGGAACATGGGTGGGAGGGTGCTGTTGCACTCATGTCCTGCTTGTGGGTTTTCCCATGGGCAGCTGCTTGGCCACTGTGCGAATAGAATGCTGGACTAGATGGACCCTTGGTCTGATCCAGCAGGGCACTTCTTATGTTCTTACGTGAGTGGTGATTTGAACTAATGATGCCACAGCTCGTACTCTTTCCATGGTACTTCACTACATCAGATCTCCCATAATATACTAGAAGCTGCCACCCTGTCTGCCCGCACTGAAATGTTCCAAAACTAATCAAGTAACCTGCACCAACTAGTGTTATTTGAAATCCCAGGGAATCTAGAGAAGATGTATATATCTCTTAATTGAGCAAAAATGACTCAAGGAACTTGAAATACTGGGGAGAATTTTTTGTTCCTCCCAGACTCATTGATTGTACATGTTGTAATTTGCATTGAACACCTGTGGCATGTGGGGTGGGGAACTCTCCTTTTTTTGTCTTAAAAATCTCACCACGAAATGTAGAGGTCAAGGAAACATAAGAGCAGGATGACAGCCAGCAAAATCTATAATAGCTTTTCAGTGCAATACATTTTACTCAGAAGTAAGCCCTATTGACTTCTCACTCCCAGATAAGTATGTATACGGTATACCTCATGATGGGAGTTGTAGTCCACCACAACTTGAAGGCGCCAGGTTGGGGAAGGATGGGGGATAGGATTGCTGCCTTTGTTTCCGTTTTAGGCTAGGTTAGACCCAATCCCTTCAGCTTGATTAGACAAACCCTAGTGCTGCACAGCAGCTTTCTCCCAAACTTCGCTGATCTTGCCCATGGGTCCCTCAAGCCTTAAAAATCCCTTTGGCATCCCCCCCCCCCTTTGCTCTGGACTGGGATTGAAAATCACCTTAACGGCTTCTTCACTCTTTCCTAAGTTTCCTTCCACTGCTGTCCCTGTCACCTCCATCTTCCCTATTCTGGCTGCTACGGGAAAACCTGACGAATAAATACATACCATTTGCAACTCCTTCATCGCTCCGGCATTCGAGTGTTTATGGTGAATGCATGACATGCAAAGGAGCCCCATTCATTGCCATTTCCCCACTCATTGAGGAGTGAAGGTGCACCTTTAATGGCTCATCACTGTGACCCATTTGTAGCCCATGGAAGCCCCTTTGTTGTACGTGTGCCGGTGAAGGTGGCTCTGGGCCCCTGGTGCTCTCCGAAAGAGGAGGGACCCAGGAGCCGTTGTGCTTCATGCATGCTTCGACATCGTTGGCTCGCAATGGCGGAGGAGCCAGACCCAGTCCCCATCTGCTGTTGCCGCAGCCTTGGGACCCCTGATGCTGCCAGCAGCCCTGGAGGGAGAGGGAGCAGGCAAATGGCGCCCAAGATTGAGTTTCCATACAGTGTTGCTCATAGGTTTGTCACGATGTTGTATTAATACACTGCAAAGGTTCTCTCTGCTCTACTGATTGTGACCTGCTTGGAGCATGATGTCCAGGTGGGTCACAGCAAAACCAGCCTAGTATCATGGGCCTTGGGGTGAAGAAAAGGAGGGGCACCATGTTTACCCCGTTTACCTTCTTCCTCCTGCGGGCTCCCCTTAGGTCAGGAAATGGCCTCCAGGGAATCCCTGTTGGCTTCCTGCTAGCTAACTTCTATCCTCTTCTTCCCCCCATCTTCACGCCCTGCTATAGCGGTAAGGGACAGGTCTCTTACGCTTACGTAAAACAACCAACCTGTCCCTCCCCGCTGCTGCTGCTGTAGCAGGGGTGGGGGGAGAAGAAGGGAGCACCTACCTTCTCCCCGCCCCACACTACAGTGATGGACAGCTCACTGAACCCTCCAGGGCTCGTGCAGCCCAGCTCGCGGGGCGGACAGCAGCAGGGACTCTGTGAGCGCCTGTGTTCGGGGGGTGCAAGCGAGTTCTCACCTCCCCACTTCTCCCTTACCAACCTGCTCCTGGTGGTTCCACATGGATCTATTGCCCACCTGGAGTCCACCTGGAGAAGAGCCTTCAGTGTGGTGGCCCCTTCCTGTGTAATTCCCTGCCCCACCAACCCTGTGCTGTTTCCAGCATCTCCAGAAAACAGCACTACTCCAGGAGGCAGTCCTTAACTGAACAGCCACAGTTCTTATTGGCATTCTGTTTTTTAAAAGCATAATTTTAATATGGTGTTTTAATCTTTTTTTTATCCTTTTACTATTTTACTTGTTATGTTCACCGCTCTGAAATCTGTTATAGATATGGAGCGGTATACAAACATTGCAAATAAATAAATAATAAATAAACCTGGTGTCCTCCAGATGTATTGAATTTCAACTCCCATGAGCCCCAGCCAGTATGGTCAATGGTTAAGAATGCTGGAGTTGTAATCCAAAACACCTGGAAGGCACTGGGGCGGGGGGGGGAGGCTGCTTTAGCTGGTGCTTTATCCAGAATGGTTTGTTTCACTACCACATACTTCATCCCCCCAGGTCCAGGAAACAGGGCCACCAATTCCAAATGGCACCCACAGCCCATGTCACGCTAGGCTTCCTATTTTGTCAGAGCATCTCAGCTGCTGCGCCTTTAACAGCACCTTGACGTGCCGTGCAGACATGAGTGGCTGAAAAGCAGGCCAGTCTGGCTTTTGATCTGATCAGTTGGCAATCTGAGTCGCTTTGCCCTTGTGGCAATTTGGTTGTTCCTGCTCCTGCATCCTGTGGCTAACTCAGCTTCCCACACATGCAGGCCAGTGAAATGAGGATAGGGGATCGAATATGCAACCAAGCCTACAGGTGCAGAGAAAAACAAACCTGGTGAAACGGGCAGGATGAGAGATTACGTTCCAGGGTTTTGAAGCCACCTTGGCTGTTGAATCTTAGAATGGCTCAGCACAAATGAAGCACCGATCTTGCACAAATACCTTGCATAAGCCCCCTTCTCTCCAAAAGCAATTAGAAACAGAATCTCTCACCTACCCGTAATATTCATTTTGAGATGCATTTTGCATTAATTTTCCTGACATGAAGATGAGATGACAGATGTTGCAGCATGAAGAGAAATGGTTCTGAGGAGCACCTTTCAAATCATCGGCATCAGTGCTTCTTCTTGTTTTATTAACTCCCCACCCCCTGTGCGCGCACACACTCACACATACACACAGTAAAGCTTATGCCTCCCCGCAAAGCGGAATATCTTAGGAGCAGATCTTACTTCAACCCTCATTGTCTTTGCTAGAAGATCTAGAAAACGAGACCAGACTCATGCCAAACAAACATTACGCTTGATTAGCTCTGCAATCTTCCCTTCCTCCTCCTCCTCCTCAACTTTTATTTGGTAAGGCTGAACTGGATTTTGATGAGTTTTTTATTTCCTTGTCAAAATGTCCAAGTTTGACAAGGTAAGGTGCTTTTCAGTGAACAGGTATGTAAATCAGGTGGAATCCAAACCCTTTCCCTATTTCTAAAATCTAAACCATGGTCACAAACACAGCTCACGAGCTGGGACCTGCGGCGTGAGGCCTTCCTAACGGGACTGTAATGCGTTGCCCTTCCACATGGCCCTGCTCCGCCCAGCTCCTCATGGGTTGCGGGAGGAGCTGCACAGGGCATCTCAAGGGGGCAACTGTTGGGCAGCACAAGTTCATTTGAAGGTGGCTTGCATAGAAGACTGGATTGCACCCAATATTCAGTGGAGGCCGGTGGCTCCGATTTCGGTGGGGCTGTAAATCCATTCTGGGTTTCAGTCAGAACCAGCCAGAACTCTTAAAGAAGCTCTCTGCAGTGCTGAACCCTAACCCCAAACTAGGTTCAGCACCTTGGATGGCTCTTTCAGAGTTCTAGCTGGTTCCGACTGAAACCCAGAATTGATTTACAGCCCCACTGAAATTGGAGCCACCGGCCTCCACTGCCAATATTAATTTGCTGGCTCGGTTGGTCAGAAGCTCAGACCTACTGATGAATCAAACGGAAGTAAACACTGGCAGTATCACTATACTATAGGCCAAAGCATTTTCTAAACTAGTTACAACTGGGGCTGAGTCAAAACACAAGCCATACCTTTGCCGCTGCAAAACTGCCCCCATCCCACACCACCACCCATGTTCATTGTTGCTTCAGTGGGAGGGTCTTTGAAGATGGCTGAAGCTTGCCCATTGTGATGGGGGCAGAGAGTTCGACCCTGCCTGGCCCAGGCAATTGGGCAACTGCTCCCTCTCGCCATGCACTGTGTTGCAAGTTGCTTCATCTGTGGTTGCAGAGTTTGCAAACAGACACAGAAACAGTTGATCTTCTTCAGGGGGCATTTTTGCTCCCCACACTCCTCTCTTTTTGCTCTAGAGTATCAGTTTAGTCATACTTTGGTTCGGTTGGAGTTATTATAACTACCCTTGCAGGGTCCTCAGGATGTCCAACACTCTGATGGCTCCAGAGCAAAACAAGTGGGTCACAATGCAATGTTCCAGGCCGGTTTGTCACACCAGCACAAAGCAACCGTTGGTTGTGATATTATGTGGGATTGTGGGGGTGGGGGGCTGGCAGCTCCTGTCTTGCTCTCAGCTTCTCACTGTTCACCTCTGGCCTCAGACTGAGGGACTAGCAAGCATCCTTTCCCTTCCCTTATATCACACCTGCAAGGAATCCCCCTCAGCCTGCCTTTCCTCTTCCTTTTACCAGTGCCTTCCATGGCATGGCCCCTTCTTGGTCCCCTTTCCTTGATCCTGGGTAGCTGGCTAACCATTTCCCCTTTCTTTGCTAGGAGCCATAACTTCTCAAAGAATGGGAAAGCAAAGCATCCAGGCAGGCTTCCCCTTAGCTTTGCAGTGAGACCTTCTCCCATTGTCACCTTCTGACTGGCTGAGCCAAGGGCACGGATGTTAGCCATGTTAGGAATACTGCAACCTCGGCTGCAAGTTGCTGGAAGGGGGCGGTGTTGCTGCTCGCTCATGCATGGGAAGTTTGACTGCAGCTAGCCTTAGGATCTCTATAGCCTGCCTACGATGTGGTTTCCTGTGATTTCTTCCTGCCCCTCTCTCTGGGGCTTCCACCATTGCAGGAGGCGCATGTGTTTTCTCTCTCACTCCTGCTGGTGTAATAGAACACAAAATGGACTGAGCAAACTCTTGAAAGTCTATGCTGTACCTGTATTGTATATGCAAGAAAATTTGGGAGTAGAACTGTTTTCTTCACTGAAGAAGGGTGTGGTCTGTTTTTATTCTCCTAAGATAACCTGTGTTCATGTGGGGCTGGTAAACACTAATTATGTTTTGCCTTTTTGTTTTTTCTCGTCCTTTCTAACAGGAGGCATCATTACTAAATAACCCCATCAAGCCTCTCTTGTGAGCCTTGCTGCTCCCACCTCTTTCTCCCAGCTAATTCCCCTCTTCACAAATAGATGGCCAAAGAATGTACAAAGAATGTACGCTGTGAAATATCCCAATACTTCTTTGGATCTGATGGCCAGGTCTTTAGCAACTGAGCGTGCAATCCTATGTTGACTGTTGGCAGCCTTTGAAGTCGGAGGCTGCAGGGTACCCTAATGCAGGGTGTCCAGAGTACAGAGGTGGTCCTCGCCTCCGTGCTCCTGCTGCCCTGCATTTTTGCTAGGTGGGGAATTTTGCCTGTCTAGCCATGGAGCAGGAGGGAAGGAGGCTGGGCAAGCATAGGAAGCTGTGTAAGGCTGCTTCCCTGGTCTCCTCCCCTCCCTGCCTCCGGGACCGCCCCCTTTTCCCGATCTCCACGCTTAGGTTTCCAAGTACAGAGAGGTAGCCAGCACGGTTCTCTCCACGCCGGCTACGAGGGGCAAGGGGTGGGGAGTGCGGTTTCCTGTCTCCGAGCTCAGAGTCCTGTTCGTGAGCTTGGAGCAAGGAAACCAAACAATCCTATGTCCCCCCAGATACTGTCTAGGGGACATAGGATTGCTCCCTAAAGCAGGCAAAGTTAATCACTAAAAGGAAATGTTTGATAAGATGTGCCTGAGCAAAGGCTGAAGTCTCTCACAATTTTATCAGATAAATAAGTTCATCATTATCATTAAAATGTATTAGTCAATTGACCTTACTAGTATATGTTAGTTAAGATTGCAAAATCAGACCACAGCAGTTGGCATTACCGCCCCCTGTAATTGTAAATCCCTTAAGATTTGCTCCTGCCCTAAATAAAGCCTTCCAAAACAGATAGCAGAGAAATTGCAGGAGGTGAAACTAATCCCTTCCTGCTCTCTAGTTATTATTAAGGGATTGGGGCATTCAGCTTCCTGTAGGAAGCAGTTTAATCAGGGGCAGGAAAATAGGTCGAAACAGCTATGCAGCAAGGAAATCAATTTCCAGACAGAGCGACAATTGTACCACATTCTCTGCCATTTCCTGAGGCTCATCCTGAAACGCCTCCTCCCTTCTTTGCACTCATGCAAACAGACAGTCATACAGTCATAGGGTGGCCATGTGTACTACTTCAAGAAGACATCCTCTTCGAAGGGCTGACCAGTCCAAGTCAGCTTTAAAGAGGAAAGAGGTCTTGGGGTTGTAGTGGACAGTTCAGTGAAGATGTCAACTCAGTGTGCAGCTGCTGTAAAAAAAAGGCAAACTCCGTGTTAGGCATAATTAGAAAAGGAATTGAGAATAAAACTGCCAATGATATACTGCCCCTATACAACTCTATGGTGTGGCCGCACTTGGAATAGTGTGTACAGTTCTGGTCACCACACCTAAAAAAAGGTATTGTAGAGCTGGGAAAAGTGCAGAAAAGGGCAACTACAATGATCAAGGGGCTGGAGTATCTCCCCTATGAGAGAAGGTTACAACTTACAACAGCTGGGATTGTTTAGCTATGAAAAAAGGAGGGTAAGGGGAGACATGATAGAGGTGTACAAAATTATGCATGGTGTGGAGAATGTGGATAGGGAGACATTTTTCTCCCTCTCTCATAATACTGGAACCTGGGGTCATCCCATGAAGCTGATTGGTGGGAGATTCAGGACAGATAAAAGGAAGGACTTCTTCACACAGCACATAGTTAAACTATGGAATGTGCTACCACAGGATGTAGTGATGGCCACCAATTTGGATGGCTTTAAAAGGGGGTTGGACACATTCCTGGAGGAGAAGGCTATCAATGGCTACTAGTCTTGCTGGCTATGTGCTACCTCCAGGACCAGAGGCAGTGAGCCTATGTACACCAGTTGCTGGGGAACATGGGCTAGAGGGTGCTGTTGCACTCATATCCTGCTTGTGGGTTCCTGGGCGACAACTGGTTGGCCACTATGTGAACTGAATGCTGGACTAGATGGAACCTTGGTCTGATCCAGCTGGGCTCTTCTTATGTTCTTAAGAACTTTAAGAAGGGAGAGTACAGAGGGACATAGGAAGCTGCTTTCTACTGAGTCAGACCATGGGTCTAGCAATATGTGTCAGCAAGACTAGCCCCGTATTGCTGACCAGCAGTGGCTCCCCAGGGTATAGGGAGGAGTTTTTCCAGCTCTACCTGGAGATGCTGCTGGGGATTCAATCTGGGACCTTCTGTGTGCAAAGCAGGTGCTCTGCCCTTGAGCCAGTAGGAAGGAGCCTGGGTGTTGCCCATCAGCCATTAGCACCTGCACAGCAGACTGAGCAGCGGGCACACAGCTCACCTGGTCACACAGTCCTCTTGAGGATGGTGAGGTGTATTGCATTGCTATTTAAATTATAGCCATTATTTCTAAATATGCACCTATACAGATAAAGTAGGGTGCAAACCTATGCATGTTTAGACAGAGAAAAGGCCTGCAGCTCCCAGCATTCCAAAGCCAGCCATGCTGGCTGGGGAATGCTAGGAGTTGTAGGCCTTTTCTCTGTCTAAACATACATAGGATTGTGCCCTTATTGGCTTAAATCCAACCTCATGTGAGTGGTGGACTTCCCTTTGCTCTCCTCCTCTCTGCAAAGGCCCCCCTAACCCTTTGGAGTATATTTGGGAGGTGTGTTGGGGGCAGGGGGATGGGACTGCAGTGGGGAGGGATACACTGTTCTGCCACCACTTTCTGTTCTGCTGGTGGACACAACCCATCATATGCACATTTTTAAATTCAAATCTGTGTCCTCTTTTTTTGGTAATGCATTTCCTCTTTTGCAACACATAAGTGGCCACCTTACATGCAGATCAATGTTGTGTACAGGGGCAAATGTTTCTTTGTCTTGAGAGACTATTACTGTTGAAACCTCCCCCCTCCGAATTAGCGAACATTTCCACAACTATTCGAATTAGCCAATATTTCGTACTCCACTTTTCAGATTTTGAAAGTGAACTTTCCAATTTGGAATTCAAGGTTGAATTTTGAGAGTGAATTTTGAATGTCCCAATTCAAAACTGTGGGCTTTAGGCTTATTGGCATCTTTGGATTGTTTTTGTTTTGGCAGTCATTTCTAAGAATAATATTGAATGAGATGGGTGGAGACAGACTGGGGAATTAAGCACGTGTGTGTGTGTGTGTGTGTGTGAAAAGCATGCATATTCAAACTAAGTTTTCTTGATGTTTGTATTAAATTGTTGTTGTTCAGTCGTTCAGTCGTGTCCGACTCTTCGTGACCCCATGGACCATAGCACGCCAGGCCTTCCTGTCCTGCGCTCTCTCCCGGAGCGTGCTCAAGTTCATATTCATTGCATCCGTGATGCTATCTAGCCATCTCATCCTCTGCCGTCCCCTTCTCCTTTTGCCTTCAGTCTTTCCCAGCATCAGGGTCTTTTCCAGGGAGTTTTCTCTTCGCATTAGGTGGCCAAAATATTGGAGCTTCAGCTTCAGTATCTGTCCTTCCAATGAGCACTCAGGGTTGATTTCCTTTAGGATGGACTGATTGGACCTCCTTGCAGTCCAGGGGACTCGTAAGAGTCTTCTCCAGCACCACAGTTCGAAAGCATCAATTCTTCGGCGCTCAGCCTTCCTTATAGTCCAGCTCTCACAGCCATACATTACTACTGGGAAAACCATAGCTTTGATTAGACGGACCTTTGTCGGCAAGGTGATGTCTCTGCTTCTTACTATGCTGTCTAGGTTGGCCATAGCTTTCCTCCCAAGGAGCAAGCGTCTTTTAATTTCATGGCTACAGTCACCGTCTGCGGTGATCTTGGAGCCCAAGAAAGTAAAATCTGTCACTGCTTCCATTTCTTCCCCTTCTATATGCCAGGAAGTGATGGGGCCAGATGCCATGATCTTCGTTTTTTTAATGTTGAGTTTCAAACCAGCTTTTGCACTCTCCTCTTTCACCCTCAACAAGAGGCTCTTGAGATCCTCTTCGCTTTCTGCCATTAGGGTGGTATCGTCTGCATATCGGAGGTTGTTGATAATTCTCCCAGCAATCTTAATTCCGACCTCTGATTCATCCAACCCGGCATTTCTCATGATGTACTCTGCATATAAGTTAAATAAGCAGGGTGACAATATGCAGCCTTGTCGTACTCCTTTCCCAATTTTGAACCAATCGGTTGTTCCATGTCTGATTCTTACTGTTGCTTCTTGACCCTCGTACAGGTTTCTCAGGAGTCAGGTAAGGTGGTCTGGTACTCCCATCACTTTAAGAATTTGCCACAGTTTGTTGTGATCCACACAATCAAAGGCTTTAGCATAGTCAATGAAGCAGAAATAGACGTTTTTCTGGAATTCTCTTGCTTTCTCCATGATGCAGCGAATGTTGGCGATTTGATCTCTAGTTCCTCTGCCTCTTCGAAACCCAGCTTGTACTTCCGGTAGTTCTCGGTTCACATGCTGCTGAAGCCTAGCTTGTAGGATTTTGAGCATCACCTTGCTGGCATGTGAAATGAGCGCAATTGTGCGGTAGTTTGAACACTCTTTGGCGTTGCCCTTCTTTGGAATTGGAATGTAAACTGACCTTTTCCAGTCTTTTGTATTAAATACAGCATAATTAAAATCTAATACGCTGTTTATTGTCAAATACTAAGTATAATGGCATGTCAGCAGAGCTGCTAAGGCCAGCACACCAGCTATCAAGTATTGCCAAATACTAATTACCACTGTATGTGAACTGTCAAATACAACCTGCTATTGCATGTCAGCTATCAAATGCTGGTAAATATTAATTTCGGATGGCATTCCAACCATCAGATACTGTCAAATATTAACAACACTGCATATTAGCTATCAAACAATCGGATTTCACCTGTCAAATATCAAGTACTGAAGTAAAATATTATTGTATCTAATATACATATCAAGTGTTAAGTAAATATACTGCAAATGTTAGTGTCTTCAAATAATATCCCAAAATAGAATAAGCACACTTAAAATTATCAGATGAGATTTTCTGGAAGCAAATTTCATTTCAGACCTACTGTATCTTCAAGCATTTGCTTTCTTACTTTTTTTTTTTTAATTTATATACTACTACCAACATACTCATGTTTTCCAGAATAATGTAAGCAAAAATACAGGCCCCTGCCTCCAGTAGCTTAAACTTAGACACCCACAGACAAATACAGTGAATGCAGACCTGCTGCCATTCTGCCACTGTTGCTCCTGCTGAATTTATTCTAGTGTTGAGGCAAACTGGAGGGGGTCAGTTTTGTGAAAATATTCAGTAGAATCAAAAGAGCCTCTCCCCCTCCCCTTTTGGAAGTTTTCCAGGTATCAAGCAAAAGGGCTGGAAAACCATTAAGTTCTTATTCAGTTTATTTTATTTATGTATTTCTAACATTATTATTTATTCCTAACATTTAAGTTTTAGACATTTAAGGTGGCTTAGAGTGATCCCTCATTGGCTAGGATCTCCTGTGTGACCAGTACAGGAACCGGTGCCTCCACACACTTGCCCTTCGAGTCATCAGCACACAGTAGAATCTCATAATGCAGCGGCAAAGAAGGACTGGGGGAGAAAGAGAGAAGAAAAGCGGCCACAGGCAGCTGTAAAAAACCATGAAAAAAGGAAGGATCAGGGGATTGTATAATAAGCTGGCATTTGAACCTGGAGAATATTTGAGTCCGCATTAGTTTGTTTTTATTTTTGCTAGGGATGTACAAAAGTCACTTACCTTTTCACAGGTGTGATTCACGGAGGGAGGGGGAGGCACTCCGTCCGTCCCCCCGGAATCCTCCCTGGCCGGCTCCGCTCCACAGCGGCTCCATGGAGCCGCCGGTCAGGGCCGACCACAGCTGGAGTTCCGGCCACAGCCGGGCTGCTGCGGATGCAAATGGCAGCCGCCATAGCGGCCGCCATTTGCGTCCTGCCAAGCTGCCGTGATAGGCTACGTAAGTATTTACGTAGCCTATCACGGCAAAGAGCAGGGACGCAAACGGCGGCCGCTGCGTCGTTTGCGCCGCTGCTCTTTCTGTGATAGGCTACGTAAGTATTTACATAGCCTATCACAGTAAAGGCAGCCACGCAAATGGCATAGTGGCCGCCATTTGCATGGCTGCCTTTACCGTGATAGTCTACGTAAATACTTACATAGCCTATCATGGAAAGAGCAGCAGCGCAAATGGTGTAGCAGCTGCCGTTTGCGTCCCTGCTCTTTGCCGTGATAGGCTACGTAAATACTTACGTAGCCTATCACGGCAGCTTGGCAGGATGCAAATGGCGGCTGCAGCTGCCACCGCCGCCGGAGCCCGAGGTAAGTTTCATTCCGAGGGGATTCCACGGGGTGGCGGGGTGGGGAGGCCATTCCACCACGGGTTTGGGGGGGCCGAATGCCAGTGCATTTGGTCTCACTGAAATCCGTGGCGGAATTCTCCGCCATCACTAATTTTTGCCCTGGCAAATGCTAGGTGTAGTTGCGGTAGTAATACTAGGGATGTCAGAGAATTCCGCCAGTGCATTCGGCCCCCTGAAATCCATGGCAGAACGAAGCTCCGCCCCCCACGAAAGGCGTGCGAAACGGAGCACTTACCTGCTGCTGTCCGCACTGACTTGCGAATGGCAGCCGCGCTGCGGCTGCCATTTGCTTCCTCATCATAGCTGTGATAGGCTACGTAAATAATTACGTAGCCTATCACGGCTAACGCAGGGATGCCATTTGTGTCCCTGCGGAGGCCGTGATAGGCTACGTAAGTATTTACGTAGCCTATCACGGCAAGCTAAAAAAAAAAAACACTGTGTATGCAAATGGCGGGGGCTACGGCAGCCGCAATTTGCGTTCCTTTTTTTCCACTGTTTTAGCCTACGTAAATATTTACGTAGGCTAAAACGGCAAAAAAAAATGGAACACAAATGACGCCCTCTACGCTATTTGCATTCCCCTTTTTTTTCGCCATGATAGCTTACGTAAATATTTACGTAGACTAAAACAGTGAAAAAAAGGGAACACAAATGGCGGCCGCCATAGCCACCGCCATTTGCGTACACTGTGTTGTTGTTTTTTTGCCTGCTGGCTGCCCAGCAGCCGGATGTCCGGCTGCAGGTGGCCCCGGCCGGTGGCTATGCAGAATCTCCGCGGAGCAGAGCCGGCCGGGTTAGGATTTCGGGGGGAGGTGCAGAGCGCCTCCCCCCCACTGCAAATCACCCCATCGAAAAGGTAAGTGACTTTCGTAGATCCCTAAGTAATACGTACCAGACACAGTGGGTACATCAAGGAAACGGGTGGCTCTGAATCTAGCTTGGTGGCAGGTCAGGGCCTAATTTGCACTGCTTGAGATCTAGGGATGGCGGAGAATTTCTCCCCGAAACTTCGGGGGGCCGAGCGCCAACGTGTTCGGCCCCCCGAACAAGTTTCGGGGAGAAATCCTCCGCACCCCCCCCTCACCCCCCCCCCGGGACGGGACTTACCTTCACCAAATGTCCCTCCCGGTGGCTGGTCCGGCCAGCGGTTCGGCGGGTGTTCGAGCGAGGCGGGAGCGGCAGCCGGTCTTTCGACCGGCTGCCGCCGCCGCCATTACAATGAAAGAAAAAAAAAACACGCCCCCTGATAGGCTACGTGACGATTCACGTAGCCTATCACGGCTAGATTTGCAAAGTCAGCCGTGATAGGCTACATGAATCGTCACGTAGCCTATCACGGGTGACTTTGAAAAAAAAAAAAGAGTGTACGGATAATGGCGGCCCCCATAGGGAGCCGCCATTCACGTTCCTTATTTGGTCGCTGTAGTCTACGTAAATGTTTACGTAGACTACGGCGAAAATAAGGGCAACGCTATTTGCGTTGCCCTTATTTTCGCCGTAGTCTACGTAAACATTTACGTAGACTACAGCGACTAAATAAGGAACGCGAATGGCGGCTCCCTATGGGGGCCGCCATTCGCGTACGTGTGTTTTTTTTTTAAAGTCACCCGTGATAGGCTACGTGACGATTCACGTAGCCTATCACGGCTGACTTTGCAGATCTAGCCGTGATAGGCTACGTGAATCGTCACATAGCCTATCAGGGGGCGTTTTTGTTTTTGTTTTACTTTCGCGTTCGCGGCCGGGCGAGGCGAGGCGCCTCCCCCCCGGCCTGAATTTCGGCCGGCCGAGGCGGGAAGCCTCCCCCCTGGCCTGAACTTCGCAGGGGGAGCAGCGAAGCGCCTCCCCCCCACCGCGAACGGCCTTCGACGACAGGTAAGTGACTTTCATCCACCCCTATTGAGATCTTGTCACCTGCACAGCTCTAGTGGAGACACAGAAAGAGGCCCACTTCTGGGCATGCGTCTGACTTAGGCTGACCATATTTCCTTGAGACAAAAACGGGATATTGGGATGACAAAAACAGGACGGGGTTATGTAATATTCCATATTCATGAAAAAGTAAGACGATAACAGAAGTTTTATTAAAAAAAGAATCTCTATGGGTGGAATGATGGTAGAAATAACAGTAAGACTCACACTCCTGGCTCCCACATGCTGAATGGGGCTTAGCGACCGCCTCTTGAATTCCCCGCTACTGCTGACAAGCAAGGGGGTGGCCTCTGATCGTCGCCAGCTCAAGAAGCCTAGCCCTGGCTGGATACAGTAAACGGAACTTCCTCTTTCATCACACTAGTAGTTTTACTGCATGCATGGATTAGCATAGAGCCTTATGATAAACGTGTTCAGTTTTTTACAAAAAATTAAAAACGGAACAAAATTGACATTTATATTAAAACGATGGGACGGTCGGGAAATATGAAAAAAAAATGGTACTGTCCCATTTAAAATGGTATGTATGGTCAGCCTAATCTGACTGGAAGGAGGAGAGGTCAGAGCAGTGACTCATGCTGAAGCACAACAGCCCAGCTCCATTAAGCACCTGGGTTTCTGCTGTCTTTGCATTGGGAGTGACTGAATGATCCAATCGCCCACTCAATGGAGAGACACAGCAGAATGACTTTCGTTTAGAACAACTTGGTGCCCTCCAGATATCTTGGACTACAACTTCCATCATCCCCATCAAGGGCTATAATCCTTCACATCTGAGGCACATGAGGTTGGGGAAGGCTGCCTTAGAGGAATGGAAGGAGGCAAGGCATGAGCAGAAGACCTTTACATGAGTGGCAATTGTGGCTTGGAGGTATCTTGAATTATTTCACAGCAGTATACGTGGTAATTATATTATGCAGTCTGAACAGATTTTAAACTTCCGTACAGCTGGGAAAGAAACAGCTACCATGTTCTGACCAGTACAAAAGCATATAGGAGCCTAGCATAAGCAGCAAAGAGCGATGTTCTTAAATAATTGTATACGACAGCAGTAGTCCCCATTTCCTGGGGGCCTACTCTACGGCAGACCAAAGCATCATGGTTAATCCAGTCTTGCTGGGCACTTCCAATGAGAGTCACTGTTACTTCTTCCCTTTATGTACCTAACACTGGATTTCACTGTTGGGAGTATGGGAAAGGACAATGAAGGAAGGTTAATTTATATCCAGTCGTGGACACCCAGCTAGCTACACTTCCAATTACTTCTCCATAGACGCTATTAAACCTACCTCTGACAGTGCAGAATTATTAGCCAGAGTTTTACAAAGCACAGAAGCCAATATTGATATTTCACTTCTGATGTCACGTAGCAGGTAATTTCCCTCTCGCCCTTTTGTTTCCTATTGCCCTGCGTTTATAGCCATGCCCTCTTTCCTTCTTGGGACTTTGGAATCGCTCAACATTTATCACAGTTCAAGGGGTGCTTGATCCCTCACCATGAAGAAATTAGCTTTCCCCAACTTGGTACCCATCAGGTTTGTTGGACTACAACCCCCACCATTCCTAGTCAGTGTGACCAATGGTTAGGGATTATGAGAGTTGTAATCCAACTAGGGATGCTGGAGAAATCCGCTGCAGACCCAAATGAAGCAGAATTCCCGGGAATCCGACCTCCGGATTCCACAGTGGACTGGTGCCCCCTTACCTGGCGCCTCCGCTATAATTCACACAGTGGCTTTCTGGCTTTCTAAAAGGCACGATAGGCTAATGGTGGCCACCATTGGCCTATCACAGGAAAATTATGGCTGTAAATTGCATTGTTTATGGCATTTGCAGCTGTAAAACACTTCCTTCTAGGTAAATTGCAGCATAAAAGGCCTCAATTTACCTAGAAGGAAATGCTTTACAGCTGCAAATGCTGTAAACTACCCAATTTACAGCTGTAATTTTCCCGTAATATGCTAATGGCAGCTGCTATTAACCTGTCACGCTTTTTAGATAGCCCGAGAGCTGCCCTGTGAACTGTGGTGGACATGCCGGGGCTCCAGGGAAATCTACAGGACCCTAAGTGGCCCAGATTTCCCTGCGGCGGACCCTCTCCCCAGACCGGACATCAGGGGGGTTTGCAATTCCTAAATCCGACACAGTGGGAGGGCACCAGGATGGGGAAGGCTGAAGTAAGTCCTTCCTCTCTGCTTTTCTTTAAAAGAAGAGAAAAGGTGACAATTTTATAATGGATCAATCTAGCCAATTTCAGCCTCCTTCCTTATTTCACCACCACCACCACCACCAACTACAATGTATTTTAACTGATTAATCAGTTAATCAATTTAAAATATCAGCCAAGGAAAGGAATTGAAAATAAGATGGCCAAGTTGCTCTGAATCAAAAGTGGCAATTGCCTTCAAAGCCTGCTTGTGGGCTTCCCATAGGCATCTGATTAGCCACTGTGGGAACCAGGATGCTGAACTAGATGGACCCCTGGTCTGATCTACCATGGCTCTTACCTATAGGAGAGTTTTGGACTTGGGCTGCAAAGACCTGGATGATAATCCCCATTCAGACATGAAACACATTGTGTAACCTTGGGCTGGTCACTCTATTTCAGCTTAATGTTATGAGGATTAAGCATCCTTCTTTAAGAACTCTAGGATGGCTACCATCTGGGCCTGGTGATTTATTAACTTTCAATTTGTCAATAATGTTGAGAACTTCATCTCTTGTCACCACTATCTGCCTCAGTTCCTCAGAGTCCCTTCCTGAAAACATCAGTCCAGGCATAGGTATCTGTCCTATATCTTCTGCAGTGAAGACAGATGAGAAGAATTCATTCAGCTTCTCCGCAATCTCCTTACCCTCCAGTAGTACTCCTTTAACTCCATTGTCATCCAGCATCCAACTGCCTCCCTAGCTGGTTTCCTGCTTCTGATATATTTAAAGAATTCTTTATTGTTGGCCTTCATGTTGCTAGTGATATGCTCCTCAAAATGCTGTTTTGCATCTCTTATTGCCTACTTGCATCTCCTTTGTGCAAGCTTGTGCTCCATTTTGTTTTCCTCATTTGGGCAAGAGTTCCATTTTCTGAAAGAAGCCATCTGTTCTCTCCTAGCTTCCTTGACTCTGCTTGTCAACCATGCTGGTGACCTCTTGGACTTGGTGCTACCTTTCCTAATCTGTGGTATACATTTTAGCTGAGCTTCTATTATTGTGGTTTTGAGTAACCTCCGAGTATTTTGAAGGGATTTAACTTTCTTGACTCCCCCTTTCAACTTCCTTTTCACCAGTTCCTGCATTTTAGAGAACTTTCCTCTTTTGAAGTCAAATGTGACTGTGTTGGAATTCCTTGGCAATTTCCCACTTAAATGTATATTAAATCTGATAGCACTGTGGTCACTGTCTCCAACTGCTTCAACAACACTCACATCTTATACTAGGTCCTGGATGACACCACTTAGGATTAAATCCAGGGTTGCCTCCCTTCTGGTCAGTTCCATGCCCAGCCATTCTAGGGCACAGTTGTTTAGGGCATTGAGAAATTTAACCTCTTTGTCGTGACTGTTGCAAGGAGCTAACAATCTGTGTAACAGTGGAATGCTATGCATGTCTACTGGGAAATAAATCCCATGTGGTTCAATGGGACTTTCTCCCAGGTAAGTGTGTATTGGCTTGCAGCCTTAGCAACCTTAGAATCTAAGTAAGTCCCTACAATCTAAATAACTTACTAAGTAAGCTCTGTTTTGTCGGAGGGGGGATTCAAAGTACGCTATTGTTTACATTTCATTATTTTTTATTTTATGTTACAGGGCCAACTTGTCCCAATAGATCAAACATTTACGATCTTTTCATGGATCATGTGACAACAGCAATGGCTTTGCCACATTATGTCCTGCAGTCATATTGCTGGTATTGCTGGCAGATACGCTGACACTGATGGTTAGGATCAGGGCACCAGTTGGCAGCTAATGGAGTGATGCTGAGCTAAATCCTACTGCAATAAAGCTTTAATGTGGGGAATTAATGGAGTTATCATCCAGAACTAATAATCTGTGCCATCACTGAGTTGTAATTAAGGAATATGATTCCCAGGATTTATACGGAACCTAGTGAAATGCCCACTCCTTATGATGGATAGGAAGCAGGTGCATGGTGGGGGCACATGTACTGTCTGCAGGGACCCGACATGCATGGCTTGGCCTCCTTGCAGCCCTGTTCCAAATGCAGCACACTTCCTCTTTCCCTGAGGGAGCATCTGGGAGAAAGTGGAAGGGGCAGCTTCCACTAAACAGCCCTTTATTCTCTGGGACTTCGTGAGCCAAAACTCGCTGAACGCAGTAGTGTGATGATACCTTTAGGTACTGGTTGAATAACAAGGCCTCAAACCACATTAAACCAGTCTTAGCTTTTGTTAAATATTTTCAGAAGGCAGACATTTAAACGTTATTGTGAATATATATTGTGAATCATGAATTTTAAAGCAGTTTTAGCTGCTGCTGCTGCTGCTGTTGTTATTATTATTATTATTTCTATAGTGCCCCATAGCCAAAGCTCTCTGGGCAGTTTAAGATTAAAAAACATTAAAAATACAGTATACAAAATTTTAAAACCATTTCCAAATAAACACAGAAACAGACGACAGACACAGAGACAGCATATACCTAAAAGCAACTTTAAGCGATCAACCATAAAACAAACCATATGCTGATTGAAACTCATCATATGCTGCCAAATGCCTGAGAAAAGAGTATAAGAGCAATAGGACAGGAAGATATAACATAGAAAAACATATCAATTGAAACCAGGGATGGGGAATGAACGGTCCCTTCAGCTGCCATCATTCCTCACCAGTGGCTAGGTGGAAGGTGCAGTCCAGCAACATCTGGAGGCCCGCATGTTCCACATCCCTGATTTAAACCTAGTCTAGATTGCTTCCCTACTTGAGCCAATACCTAGCAATGAAGCCACTTCAGCTCATCCTAGCCCATTGGCAGTGCAGCTTAGGGATGGACAAAAGTCCCTTACCTGATCCCGCAGCTTGCTTCACGGTGGGGGGGAGGCGCTCCGTCCTTCCCCCCAAAATTCTGGGCGGGGGGAGGTGCCCCGTCCCTCTGGCCGCGAATCCTGCTGTCCTGCCAGGACGCAAATGGCGGCGGCTGTAGCCACCGCCGTTTGCATCCCTGCAGTCAGCCGTGATAGGCTACGTAAGTCTTTACGTAGCCTATCACGGCTGACTTTGAAAGAAAAAAAAAAAGCGTGTATGCAAATGTCGGCGCCCATGGGCGCCGCCATTTGCGTATGTGCTTTTTTTTTTTTCCCCCCAAAGTCAGCCATGATAGGCTATGTAAACATTTACGCAGCCTATCACGGTGTTTTTTGAAAATCTAGCCGTGATAGGCTACGTAAATCTTTATGTAGCCTATCACGTTTGTTGTTGTTGTTGTTGTTTTTACTTGGAAATGGTGGCGGTGGCAGCCGGTCAGAAGACCGGCTGCCGCAGCTGCCGCCGCCGAACCACCACCGAACCACTGCCGGGAGCCACCACCACCAGGGACATTCGCACAAGGTAAGTCCCATCTGGGGGGGGGGGGCGGACCATTTCTCCACCAATTTCGGGGGGCCGAATGCGTTGGCATTCAGCCTCCCGGAGATTCGTGGAGAAATTCTCTGACATCCCTAGTGCAGCTTCCAGCCCTCTCAGTTCAGCTTCTTCTGTCCCTAAAGTCTGGATCTGCTGCAGCCATTTCCGGTCTGGCTCCTCTCATAATTTAAGCTCTTTTTATAACTCTCTTCAACTCTATCTGTGTTTGCCAGCTTCACATTTACATTATTTCAACTGCTCCTCATAACTTCTTGGCCAATCAGAAGGGCAGTACCGTTTTCTTTAGGCTTCAGTTTCCCATAATTATTCCCCCCCCCCCGCACACACACATTTTTAGTTTTGTAGGATTTTCATTCACCTTAATTATCCTGGGCTAAAAGTGTGGACCTCCTGTTACTTCCTTTTTGTATCACCTGGTCAGAGCAGACTTTAAACAAAAAGCAACCATTTTACAACCTGGAACAAAACACAAAATGGCTGAAGGTTCATCCCCTCAAAATGAAATTGCAAGTTATCTTGCACTTCCTTCAGTATCTCGAAAAAGGCATCTATATTGTGCTTTTTGTACTGTGTAAATTACAGCACAATCCTGTATGTGTTTACTCAGAAGTAAACCCCACTGTGTTTAATAGGACTTACTTCCTGGTAAGTTTGCATAGGATTGCAGCCTTAATTAATCAGTTAAGGGGGCAATCCTATGCATGTTTAGACACACTGGCTGGGGAATGCTGGGAGTTGTAGGACTTTTTTCTATCTAAACATGCATAGGATTGCACCCTAAAAGGCAGATGTTTAATCAACTAAAATGCTTAATTGGTTGACAGCCCAAGGAAACAAATATCTCTTCTCCAACCCACTGCTATTTTTACAGCATATCTCTTCCCATGGCACGATTCCATCATATTTCAACCATGGCTCCGACAATGTTCAACCAACTGTCTTCTCCCAGCTACATTCTGCACAAGGCTTTGGGCAATGTTATTAAAATGGAAAGTAACTGGAAACTGTCTTATATAAGAATATTGTAGTGTAAGGCTTATAACTAGAGATCTGCCAGACCAATTTTGCCCATTTTTCTTTTAAACTGAAGCGTGAGCAGTGTAGATGTGCAGAAAATTTTGGAATTTTGAAAAAGTTCCAATCTTGAGCTTTGGGCAGCTCTGAAAGGGAGAGAGGTGAGGCAAGGGGGAAGTTAATCCATATGTCCCAGACTGTGCATGTGATGTAACACGTGACACAGTATGTGTATGCACGTGTAATAATGCTTACTCCTGTGAGCTGTTAGAGGGCTGGGCCAATGAAAGGACAGGCACAGAATGTTGGGAAAGTGGCTGAAGTGTCAGTGGGGGGTGGGGGCAGGCTGGGGGAAGGGAGAAATGGCAAAATTCAACCCTTCTCCCATTCTGCCGCCTATTGCAGTCTCCTCACCCTGCTTCAGGGGTGGGCCAGCCCTGAGCAAAGGAGTCTAATTTAACACACTCTTCTTTGCAATGAAAAATCCACCCAGTCCTTTGTGTTGTTGATGCAGCTTACAGTCCCATCCTAGCTCTTTCTTGAGACAACATCCTGGACAACAATAGGTATGTTCCTGACAAAAATGAACTAATATCAGATGTATCTACATATTTGTTTATCACTTTTCTACACCACCTAATAGCCAAAGGTCTCTGGGTGGCTGGTTCACAAAACATAAAAACATAAAATGCATCAATATTAAATACACATCATAAAAACCTTTACAAGTTTTAAACAGAATAAAACCAAAGTAAAAACCAGAGTAAAAGCCAGAAGCAGTGTAACGATCTAAAAACACAATAACATTTTTTTTTAAGCTGAAGGATTAGAAGTCCTTCATATGAGCATATCACCTTCAGCACAATGAAAGAGAGGTTAAATGGATTCCATCTCTGGTATTTGTTTGCATGTGCTGTGTGGGTGAGTGGTGGTGGGGTGTGTGTGAAATCAACTGATAGAAAATATTCTAACCAGGGAAATCTCAACCCTTTTATAATGACTCAGAAGCACAAGATCTATTATTTAATCCATGATCGACAGAGGATAATAAGTTACATTGTGGGTCTGAGTCCTTGTTCTAGCTTGTAAATCCTTGCTGAATGATGTAGCTGGAGCCTGGAAATAACCCATCAACAATACCTGTTTGAAGTATATGGCAACTTAGCTACAAGTTATGTGGTAACTAAGCAAACTGGCCCAACAGAAGCTCTGAATACCAGATCCTGGAAACAAACAGGAGAAGGCCACTGCCCACAGGCTCTGCTTACGACCTCCTTGAGCAGCCTTCTCCAACCTGGGCTGGTCCAGTCCAGACAGTTTGGCCTACAACTCCCATAATCCATGGCCATTGGCCCTAGTGGCTGGGGATGATGGGAGCTGCATTCCAAGAGCATCTGGGGACCCAAGGTGGGGAAAGGCTGTTTTAGAGGTATGTGGCTGGCTTTTGTTGGAAACAGGCCTCATTGTTCGATGGACTTCAGACTGACCCAACCAAGCAGTTCTTATGTTCTGACCTCCACATATGTGAAAAGGTTGCACTGGGGCTGTGGCAGATCAAGAACCAGCTGCAGGAGCCAGGATACCTGGGCTGCTGGGGTGAGGACTTTTCCCATCTTATCCACCCAACCCTTAATGCCGCTTGGAGCCACAACAGAGTGGGAGACAGGGGACAGTGCCCAGGGACTGTGCTTTAGGACTAGCCCCTCTCCCTGTAACTGCAGTCTGTTGCCAGGTTTTCCGGTGGGGCTATCAGAAGTGGAGGAACTTACCAGATGAGAGCTGGTAACCATGTTTGGAGGAGCCTTCGGTGAGAGGGAGGGCTAATTCACATTTATTGTTTTAATTACTCGCTGTGAGCTGCTTTGGGGGCCCATCTGGGCGGAAAGGCAGGATAGAAATGTTGTCAATAAATGAACAGAAGGAGGCAGAACTGCATCCTTTATCAGGCAATGTTTGCGAGTGCATTATTGTGGTCTTTAATGGTTATTTTGTCATACAGCACCCTCAGTATAGCATATGAGAAAGAGAGAGTTCTCTGAGACAAGAGGGAGGAGGGAGGAGCGGGAAAGACAGAGCGAGGACAACAAGAGATCCATGTGAGCCTGTGCATTCACTCATCCCTGCAGTTGAGGATGGAGAGTGGGAGGGGCTAGGAAGCCGCTCCAGGGAAAAGATGTGTTTTTAAAATTCAGTTCTGTGTAACTCCAAAGCTGTGTAACTCCAAAGCAAAGTTTAGGGGTCTGCCAGTAATTCCCTTTCAAATGGGGACCAACTGTTCCAACTTAGGGCATAGGTACTGTGCTGCTCAGATCTAGTTGCAAACAGTAGAGTTGTTAAGTTATAAAAAAAGAATAAAGCTTTAAAAGGAATCCCTTTGTCTGTGTCTGGACTTAGCTGCTAGATTAGACTGAGAGAGGCCTCCAAGGAGCCCTTAAAAATAACCAGGGTGCCACAGCAGAAAAGGCCTTCCTCGCTCCTCCTAGTAGCCACCTGCCTCACTTCCTTTGGCAGGGGCTCACGGAGGAGGGCCGCTGAGGATGATCTTAAGGTCCGGTTCAACCCATTTGGGGATAGGGTTTGGCACTGAGTTCAGCACTTTGGTTAGCTCTGACTGGTTCTGAGTGGTTCTGACTAAACGCAGAGTGGATTCACAGCCTCACTGACATCACAGCCACCAACCTCCACTGGTCCTGTGTACTTGTTGTAACTAGGGATGGCGGAGAATTCCACCATGGATTTCAGTGAGGCCGAATGCACTGGCATTCGGCCCCCTGAAATCCATGGCGGAACGGCCCGCCCCTGCCCCCCCCCACGGATTCCCCCTGGGACGGCACTTACCTGGGGCGGATGCAGAGGATTCGGCGACGGAGGTTCCACTGGTGGCGGCGGCGCCATTGCCATCCTTGCAGCCATGATTGGCTATGTAAGAATTTACGTAGCCTATCACGGCTATGCCCCCCCAAAAACCCAGCGTATGCAAATGGCGGCGGCTACGGCAGCTGCCATTTGCGTTCCCTATTTTTCGCTGATTTATCTTACATAAATATTTACGTAAGATAGAACGGCGAAAAAAAGGGGAATGCAAATAGCATAGTGGGCGCTATTTGTGTTCCTTTATTTTTCACCATTCTAGCCTACGTAAATATTTACGTAGGCTAGAACAGCGAAAAATAAAGGAACGCAAATAGCGCCCACTACGCTATTTGCATTCCCCTTTTTTTCGCCGTTTTATCTTACGTAAATATTTACGTAAGATAAAACAGCAAAAAATAGGGAATGCAAATAGCGCCCACCACGCGGAGCGGAGCTGGCCGTCGAGGATTCCGGGGAGGAGGACCGGATCACCTCCCCTCCATCCTCCCCCACCATGAAAGATTCCGCGAAAAGGTAAGTGAATTTCGTACATCCCTAGTTGTAACAGCAAGGATCACTGTTTGAATGCCCTCCTTCCCAATGCACATTGCTGTAGGCCAGCCTTCCCCAACCTGGTAGTCCTGTAGATGTTTATGACTATAACTCCCAGCATTCCTGACCACTGGCCATGCTGGCTGGGGCTGATGGGAATTGATCTCCACACTGTCTGGGGGGCATCAAGTTGGGGAAGGCTGCTGTAGGCTCTTCACTTCCTGTTGAATGCCATATTCACTGCCAAACCTCTTGTGTGCCGGCTTCAGAATAGGGATGTCTGATGCTGGGAATTCTGTTCCATTTAAGCCCAACAGGATTCCACAGATTCAATTCCCCCTGCTTTGCTCAGGAAGCACCAAAGTGGAGGATAAGATTGACAAGTTTGCAGATAAGTACAGAATATGGTTGTGCTGGGAAGGAAATAGTGTGTTGAGAGGAAGGATTCTGGTGCCCATGTGTGCACACCAACAGAATTTTTAGAAAGCGCGCACACACAAACACACACACACCTCCCCCAGAAGCAAAATAGGGCCAATCAATCAATCAGGATAGTGATTTACTGGGGACAGGTAGCAAGAAATACAGACAGCCCTGATACTCAGTGATCCAGGAAAAGATATCACATTATCTCTTTTGTATTTTCTCTCCCACACCACACTTTTCTCAGACCAAAACAGCTTTGCCTTCTCTTATCAGAATAGATGACTTTGCATCATATCCTAGAAAAATAGTGTTAAGTTGCTCAAACTGGATAAAGAACTAGTCTAGATTCTGTCAGCAACAGGAATCTAAAATTCTTGGGCGAGATTGTTCTTTATTACTGCAGTTACAGCCGTGACAGAACTTATCCTCAGCTTGGCCCAAGTAAAACACATGATCAGCCAAAGCATAAACATATGTGCCTTAGTGCCAGGGGACAGCAAACAAAATAATTACCCAACAGCCCTACGGAAGGCAAATGAAGCAGGACTTTGCTCCAACTGGTGTAGTGGCATGCTACTGCCCAAGAAAGGTATTAAAATTAATGCTGGTAAACAAGGATGAAATTAATGGTGTAACTGGAGAGGGTTTTGCAGCTGCCACTGGACCACATGGATTATTTTGGAACATTTCTGTGACAGAAGAAAAGAATTCAAAACTCTATTATCCTGGAAAAAAAAGAAGAGATCTGACATCTGGATCCTAGTCCATAATTTAAGGTTCAAGGCTCAGGTCTTCCAGAAGTGTGACCAGGATGGGTTGGGGTGACAGGTACAACCTAGGGACGGGTACAAAATGGGCACCATATCATATCTTGTTTTCTTTCCAGTGTGGATGTATTCAGCAAGTTTTCAAGATAGCAGTTGAAAAAGCCAGGTGCCAGCTTGCTCAGAGGCTTAGTGAGGGCAGCAGACCAAGCAGAGTGATACCATTGCAGCTTTTCATTGCACTTGTGACCACACCTAATACAATAAAGCATATTCAGTCATTGACCTCTATCGGGGTGGGGACCGAGAAAAGTACAGACTTGTGACATTGGACAGCAGAAGCCAACAGGTTTGTAGCACAACCACGTCTGAGCAATCTATCTGAGCAGTGGAGACTTTGATCCTGAAAGGCACTTAGTTATTCTTAAGGTTTGTCTCTTCCACAAAATCTTTGTGACTGTAGGAATAATCTCTATTCCTTATATGACATCTTTGTGATAGGGTTCTGACATTTTAGAACAGAGGTTCTCAATATATAACGCAGTGGACTCTGGTGAAATGGTGATAATTGTAGGGATGGGGGGAAAAGTTGTTCAGTTTGCTTTTAATGTGAACTTACAGAATTTTGCACTTTCAAATCAAATACGTGAACTGAAACTCAATCCTTCAAAATTTGGACTTCTCCAAATTTTGCAGTGGAGTTCTCCAATTAAAAATGTGTAAAAAGGTCTGTATATCAGGGGAAATAACATTAAAAAATGCATTATATTTGGAGAAAATGCTTGCAAAAATGTGTACATTAGGCAAAATGACATACAAAAATGTGTATGGATTTTCATGTGAGCTTTTGTTTAAAATTCTCAACTTTTTTGACAAACCCAACTTAAGTTTGGAAAATGAGAAAGTGAAGGAAACTGAAATTGACAGATGTATCCATACCTAGGTAATAGCATGCACCCACAAGTTACAGCAGGTGTTGGCTTTATGCTGTAAAAATCTGGACATGCAAGGTGAGCTTAGAATGGCTCAAGGATGTCCACAGCCCAAGTCATACTCATCTCATATGCTATTGTCAGAACAGGACTGGAGTCTACCAGAATATGCTGGTCTTAGGTGCTGGACTAGCAATAGCAGAGGATCCAACCCCCGAAAGGTGCAAGCTAAGGGTTAATTTGTTCTGAGAGTTTTTAAAGCATTTAGAAGGTGCAATAGGAAGGGTCCCCCAGGGTGCAGATCTAATTAACAGTTCTGGGTGCTTCAGAGAGTCTTGGGTGCAGGGATGTTGCCAGTCAGGCGGAGCCAAATAAGTTTCCTTTTAGTTTGGGTTTCTTGTGTATAAAAAGAATAGAATGTTCACTCTGTTCTGTAGAAGTAGTGGTTTCATTCTGTTAGAAGCTTGGCCTGATTTGCTCTGCTGTTTTATATTTTGGGCTGCTTAGCTACAGGACTATTTATGACTCAGCCAAGTTTGCCAAGCCCTTAACTTTCTAGTTTCAGTCTGCTTTATTCAGCCACTTCTCCTAACATTAGGTCCATTCCAGAATTCTGTCCCAGATGAAATCCAGGATTCCAGTGCAGATTCCAGTTGGAGTGGAACTGTGCCCCATGGCTAGCTATGATCCAGGAAGTTGTAATGTCTTTTAAAAAATACTTAATTTTAATGAATCTAGTAGTACATCTATATCCCACTTTGCTTCCATCTTGGAATTCAAGATGGGTACATGGGGGCCCAGGCATAGGCATGGAATCTGCTTGTTTAAAGTCCATGTGACTTCTGCATGTAGTTACCCATATATCTGTTCTATTCCATTTCTGCATTCATCTGTGATTTCATAGAATCATATAGAATCATAGAATAGTAGGGTTGGAAGGGGCCTATAAGACCCTTGAGTCCAACCCTCTGCTCAGTGCAGGAATCCAAGTCAGAGCATCCCTGACAGATGGCTGTCCAGCCTTATCTTGAATGCCCCAATGTGGGAGAGCCCACCACCTCCCTAGGTAATGTGTTTCATTGTTGTGTATCTCAAGAGGAAAATATTCCTCTTGAAATAAATATTTAATTATGATTTCAATATATATTTTCCCTCAAAATTCATATTTTCCCTCAAAGTACGTGTTCAAATACTTATTTAAACTTGCTGGCATTTGCGGCATTTATTATGTATAAACGTGCTGACATTTGCAGCATTTGGAGAAGTGGGAAATCAGTTGCACAGTGAAGCTCTGTTCTGAACATGAGTCCAAAGATGCAGATAAGGACATTTCACATAAGAATGTGCAAAGATCAATTTCTCAGGCACCACTAACCAGGCACTGAGCAGTCCCAGGTATGCTTAGATTCAGCAAGGTAGTACATCATGTGCCCTCAGACCACGTGCTTTCTGTGTATTCAGGACATGTTCTGGTTTGGTGAATTAGTCTAGTGTTACAGTATGGTGTGGTGTTGTTATGCACTTCTGTTACAGTACAACCATAGAGCTGGTTCACACATGCATGTCCAACATCTGATGACTGCAATATCGAGTGGTGATCTGCATGTATGAACGAGTCATCACAGATCAAACAACACAAAATTATAGGGATGTACGAAAGTCCCTTACCTTTGACGAAAGTTGATTCACAGTGGGGGGGAGGCGCTCCGTCCCTCCCTCCAAAATTCTGGCCGGGGGGGAGGCGCCCCGTCCCTCCCGCCACGAATCCTGTTCTGCCGGGACTGCAAATGGCGGTGGCTGTAGCTGCCGCCGTTTGCGTCCCTGCAGTCAGCCATGATAGGCTACGTAAATGTTTACATAGCCTATCACGGCTGAGTGAAAAAAAAAACACAACCGCGCGTACACAAATGGTGGCGCCCATGGGCGCCGCCATTTGCGTTCTGTATTTTGGCACGTGTAGTCTATGTAAACATTTACGTAGACTATGGCAAAAATAAGGGGAATGCTATTTGCGTTCCCCTTATTTTCGCCGTAGTCTACGTAAATGTTTACGTAGACTACACGTGCCAAAATAAGGAACGCAAATGGCGGCGCCCATGGGCGCCGCCATTTGCGTACACGCGTTTGTTTGTTTTTTCACTCAGCCGTGATAGACTACATAAACATTTACATAGCCTATCACGGTATTTTTTTAAAATCTAGTCGTGATAGGCTACGTAAATGTTCACTTGGTCTATCACTTTTTTTGGTTGTTTTTTTTTTAACTGGAAATTGCGGCGGCGGCAGGTGGTCAGAAGACCGGCTGCCGCCGCTGCCGCCGCCAGGGACATTTGCACAAGGTAAGTCCCGTCCCGGGGGGGCAGGGGGGCAGACCATTTCGCCACCGATTTCGGGGGGCTGAATGCGCTGGCATTCGGCCTCCCCGAGATTCGTGGCGAAATTCTCTGACATCCCTACACAAATAGAAATCTGAAACGCTGCCCTTTTTAATAGAGTCACTTCACATATTTCAGCAAGTGTTGAGCAATCAAGTATGAACTGAACGTGTGAACCGGTCCTGTTTCTGAGAATGCTGACATTTCAGCCAAATGGCAAACTATTGTAGTATTTAGGGATGGCGGAGAAATCCGCCACGGACTCCAATGAGGCTGGATTCTTTAGAATCTGCCCCCCCCAGAGTCCGTGGCGGAACGGACTGCTCCCCCCGCCACTAGAAGATATGTCAGACAGTCCTCTCTTACACCCACCACCAATGTTATATATATAGTTTCAAATGTTTCTGACAAGCCTTTTGGGATCATAAATAACTTCTTTGTGTTTTGTGTCACTTCCCTTAACATGCCATGCTTTGATCATGACATAGTATGAATTAGGGATGGCGGAGAAATCCACCACGGACTCCAATGAGGATGGATTCTTTAGAATCTGGCCCCCTGGAGTCTGTGGCGGAACGGACTGCTCCCCCCCACCGCCCCGCGAACTAAGGGCGGGATGGGCCCTACCTGGTGCCAGCCGGTCCGGGTCTGTCCTCCTCGTTCCGCAGCCGGCCACTGCCAGGCTGCAGCTGCAAATGGCATCCGGCGTAGCAGATGCCATTTGCGTCCCTGCCCTTTGCCGTGATTGGCTATGCAAATCTTTACACAGCCTATCATGGCAAAGAGAAGGAACGCAAGTGGCGTCTGCTACGCTGGGCGCCATTTGCGTCTGCAGACTGGCAGCGGACGGAAGTCCGGCTGCGGATGGAACCAGCCGGCGGCTCCGCAGACTCACCATGGAGCGGAGCTGGCCGGGGAGGATTCCGGGGGGAGGGGTGGATTCCCCCCCCCAGCAGACCCCGGAGAGGAACGGTAAGTGGAGTTCGTACACCCCTAGTGGTATTTCACCAAAAAGTTCAGAAATCTGAAATGATTCATCAAAATAAAATAAAAAGTATTGCTTCGCTTGTCTCAGCAGGGTCCACCCTAGTACAGGAAAAAATTAAGAGCAGGCACTTGAAATATATGATTAATTTCCAGTCTAAGGATTGTGAATTAACCCTCCTCCTGCCAAGAATCTAGTAAAAGGAATAAAATACTCCTGGTATCAGGTTAAGATGGGGGGTGGGGGGAGAAAATGTCAAAAAATAGAGCTGCGTTTGGCAACTCATGTTTTAACAGGGACCATACTTTGAAATGAGTGAGAGTTGAACGCCCCCGCCACATGACACACGCCTGTGATACCTGAGGCAGAGGCAAAATTTCATCTCCCCTCCACATCATGAGCAGCAACAGAGGCTTTGGTGAAGGCATTTCCTTATACGCCTTAGTTGCTTGCTCCCGTTGGCATGAATTTTGGCTTCTGAACTGCAGTCCATCGGCTGAGATGCATAAGAAGTGCTTAGAGAATTTTAAAATATGGTCATCGGTATATCAATCTATTAAATAAATACATGAACAAATAAATAAATAAGAATCTGCCTCTTGCAAAGTATCTGATGCTGCTGGGGTGGAGTGAACTGGCCCAATTTACTGCAGAATGAGTTGGCTGCTACAGCAGGAACCGAATCAAATTCTGGGGCGGGGGGGGGGAGCCTAGGAAAACTCGTCGAACTCCACCCACGAAATGGATTTCTCTGACATCCCTATACACAGCCAACAAAAGCTTGTATACATTCTCATTCATAAACCGCACTTACCGTTCCGCTCTGGGGTCTGCTGGGGGGGAGGCGATCCGTCCCTCCCCCCGGAATCCTCCCCGGCAGCTGGTTTTACCAAATGTGCACTCTACCAGACAAATGCTCTTGCACACACATATCCAAACAAGCAATGTCTTGCTTTCGCATTTCTTGCCATCATTCCTGCTTTGACTAGACGAAATCCACTCACCAGTCCGCTGGGGAGTCTGCGGGGGGAGGGAGGCGATCCTTCCCTCCCCCCAGAATCCTCCCCAGCCAGCTCTGCTCCATGGCGAGTCTGCGGAACCGCCGGCCAGTTCCATCCACAGCCGGACTTCCGTCCGCTGCCAGTCTGTGGACACAAATGGCGCCCAGCGTAGCAGATGCCATTTGCGTCCCTTGTCTTTGCCATGATAGGCTATGTAAAAATCTACGTAGCCAATCACGGCAAAGGGCAGGGACGCAAATGGCGTCCGCTACGCCGGATGCCATTTGCAGCCACAGCCCGGCAGCGGCCGCTGCAGAACGAAGAGGATGGACCCGGACCGGCCGGCGCCAGGTAGAGTCCGTCCCACCCTTAGTTCGCAGGGTGGTGGTGGGGAGCAGACCATTCCACCACAGACTCCTGGGGGCCGGATTCTAAAAAATCCGGCCTCATTGGAATCCGTGGTGGATTTCTCCGCCATCCCTAATTCATATTATGTCATGATCAAAGCATGGCATGTTAAGGGAAGTGACACAAAACACAAAGAAGTTTTTTATGATCCCAAAAGGCTTGTCAGAAACATTTGAAAATGTATATATAACATTGGGGGTGGGGGTAAGAGAGGACTGTCTGACGTATCTTCTAGCTTTACCCTTTGACGAGGTGCCTTGCAGAATTTCCAACAGGACTTTATGTGACCCAGGATTCAGCAGGGTCCAAGTGCCTTGATTTTTTTTTTATTGGCAGGGCTAATCCTTGGAAAATGTGGACTAAAAGGTGGGGGAGGGCACTGAGGTCAAATGACTCACCTAGGTAAATAGGCCAGTCTTCCACAGTGATAATGTAACAGATAGAGGACTATCTGCCATTGGGGACATCAGGCACAAAAGACAACAGTGTCTATTTACATTTTAATTGAGCGCCCAGCAGAGAGACCAGAATACATGTCTACCATTTGGCTGAACTCTAGATAGCATTAAATTGGATATGGCAGATGTAGAAAAACAATTGCTACACCTGTATTGATCACAGTGTAACTTCTGGCAGGCAGACAGCCTATTCCTTTCTTTCAAAAAGGAGCTTTGTACTTTTAAAATGGCAACTGCCAGGTCAAGCAGCCCAGGTATTGATAATCATAGCAAACACTGGCTCAAGGCATGACATAAATCACATTAGCTACACTCACAAGTTCCAAAAGCATAGAGCAGAGGCTGAGTGGTATTCGTAACGGAAGGACACACTTGTCCACAAATGCGTTAGTCTTTAAGGTGTATGTTAGCCTGTGTTAGTCTTGAAGGGGCCATAAGACTCTTTGTTATTTGTATTTATTTAATCATTTACACCCTACGGTTAAAGAGACCAGTCTTTCCAAGGCAGCTGGTGAAGTCTGACACCGTCACACCCTGCCGTTTACTACTGCTAGACCAACCTGCGTGAACGTTGGGACAACCTTAATGCAGAGTTTGAAACCAACCATCACACCTGGAGGCCCTGTCTCCTCGCAGTGAGAGGCGGTGACAACAGGGATGGATGAGGCAGAGTGACGAAGATGAAAGCCTTTTGGCCCGCCTCATCGAATCGTGGGCAGGCCCTGACGGGTGGGCGACTTTGACAAGGCAGTGACCTCCTTGTGTCCCATCCCCCCCCCCCGTCCAGCCCTACCTGATTTCGTGCTGCCTTTGCAGCTCATCTGACAGGCCCCACCTTCCTCACTCACACATGTCACCACTCCTAAAAATATCCTGGCAGGAGACAGAGTGCAAAGGCACTGCAGATGGCTCCAACTTCCGCAAGCAGCCAAGTGTGAGATCCAAAGACAGGGGCTGTCAGTTCTTTGCCTAAGGCCATGCATGAAACCTCATTACGAATGACGGTCCCCTTCTCCCCCTCCCTCCTATCCCCTCCTTTCCTCTTCAGTCTGCCTGCACTCAAGCGCCCTTATTAAACATGCACTTCTTCGTAAGGAGCACTGACTTCCCCTTAATTGAGGCATAATAATTAGAGCATTAACACATTAGGAGGGTGAGACCGCATGTTTAGCTTTTGTGATTAATTATCTGAGGATTGTAATAAGTTGTAAAGACATTAATTACTCTGGCATGTTTATTGCTATAGACTGCAGAGCAGACACTTTGCGGCAGCATGGAGGGAAAAATGGAAGTGTGTGCATGTGGGTGGGTAGGTGGGTGGAAGACAGCGAGAAAGAATGGGAGACACCCTGTGATGGAATGCTTTTCCTTCAGCTGGCAACCAGAAAGCACATGATGGGACACTGACATCACTGCTGGTCCCTTCACCTTTTAGCAGTATCTTCAGAAGTATTTCCCAACTAAGGCATCTCCACACCAGCCTAAAATCCTGCATTTAAAACGGGGCTTTCTGCTTCCGTTTTAAATGCAGGAGCATGGCTCCTTTTTTCAACACCTTCCTTCCCCCCCCTTCCCCCTCCTTCTCCCCATATCTGAGTCTTCCATTATCTTTCATTGATCTCGCTCCTCTTCTTGCCACTTTTCTTTTTTTCATGGAGGGAATTCAAGCGGAACACCACGGGGTAATTTGATAGCTCATTATTTGCCATCTATTTAAAAACGGATTTAGTGCAGGAGATGCCCTGGAGGTTCACGGTGTCATGTAAAGAGCCCGCAAACTTCCGTGAAGGAGTAATCTCAGTTGCAGGATAAAAGCTCCATGTGAAGAAAGCCTAAGAGATGTCTCATTGGCGTTGGTAGCAGAGCCTACAGTAAAATGGCTGTTGATCCTACAGGACTTTCAGATACCCCAGTCAGGACTGCATGGTGCTAGTCAGCAGAGATGGAGGAATGGGAAGATCCCAGTCCCATAACTCCTCAAGGCTTTACCTGGCTGTTCTGGAGTAGCATTCGGTCACTCATACTAGGTGTCTGGCTCAGGGCAAATAATCTAGGAGCTTTTGCACAGCTCCTGGCTAGTCACCCCCACTTGAATCATCACCAAGCATCATGGACTCTTTTAAATAGTCCATGACCAGCATGCTCTGCAGTCTGGTTGTCACTGAGGTGGTAGATCTGTGTCTGGGTTCTGTCACTTCAGACTGCAGGTGAGGGCTCATGACTGAATGGCTCTCCATACAAAAAACAAAACAAATTTTCTTCCTAGCTCACCCTTTCCCTGACATGCTAATTTTCCATGTGCAGGGATGTTGTTTTACTATATTGTATGGTGAAGCTTCCCACCATGTGAGCCTCCACCTGCATTCCAAAATCATAGCACCCCATTTTCTGGAATTCCTTACCAGTACAAATTAGACATACACAGTCCTTTCTGGGTTTTCAGCACCTTCTGAAAACATGCTTGTTCCAACAAGCATTTCCAGAAATGTAATCTTGCCTTCAGTATACAGTAATAATACACAGGATTTTATTATGATGTTATACTGTACTATCTTGCACATTGCTTAGAAATCTCTTTTAATGTGATTCATAAATATAACAAGAAGAAGAAGAAGAAGAAGAAGAAGAAGAAGAAGAAGAAGAAGAAGAAGAAGAAGAAGAAGAAGAAGAAGAAGTGATACAGCCCAGACAGAGTTCTACCACCTCAGTCACAGCCAGGCCTCTGCCAAGCTGCCTTTGTCTTTTTGTCTGTATTCAGGTGTCATCCAACCTTTACACATTTTACATCTTGGGTAATAAAAATTCCCTTGGCTGGGCATGTTTGCTTCAAACCTGGAAGCTTGACTTGGCTGCCTTCTGGGGAGAGAAGAAGAAAAGATCTCACTCATGAAGAGTTAAGGCAGTTGGGCCTGGCTGTAGTTTGCTAGCGTTTACCTTCACAGTGAAATTGTGCAACAGGAAACTATGACCGTGCACTGCTGTTCAGGATGCTCCCTATTGTCAGCCTGGCTAGGGGATGCTGGGAGTTGTAGTCCAATACATCTGGAGGGCACCAGGTTGGGGAAGGCTGGTATCATCTTTCTTTAAGGTCATCCAAGCTACTGGCTATCACTCATGAAGGAGTTCCATAAGTTAATTTTTGCACTGCACAAAGAAGTGCTTTCTTCTGTCTGTCCTGAGCACAATGTGCCATCGAGTGACCCCGAGTTCTACTAGGTGGAGAAAGGGAGTGGAACATCCCTCTCGCAACTCTCTTCATACCATTCTAAGCTGCTGCCACGTGCCTTCTCACGGGGACTCAGCCTTTTGAATGGGGAGGGGCCCAAGTCGGAATGTGTTTGTGCCTCCTCTTCTTGGCTTTGCAGCCCACGAGATGGAAGGTATGGTTATGAAGGGCAGACTGCCCTTCCCAAGCAATCTAGCTGCATCAGCCAACGTCGATACATTTGGCTAGCCTTTCGCCATCCCACATTAAGATGAACACCATACATCCAGAATATAGGTGGTAGGGCTCAGGCTCAAGGTCTTTTTGGATTTCCAGGGACCGAGGGCTGCAACTCACACCGTTTACCATCATGACAACCCCCACCCCACCCCAACTGTGTGTGGGACTAGTGTGCAACTGACCTATGATTCCAGCATTGCACAGGATTAACCATGTCCTTACCTTCCTGGACCCTCTCTGCCCCACCTCCCGAGCCCAGTGCTGTACTTAGGTAGCAAGCCAGCAAATGGCTACAGGATTCTGAGGGTATTTGCAGATTGCTGACTCGCTCAGCATAGGCTCAATTAGCTGAACTCATTACGGTCTCACGTTTAACAGGCTTACATCGAATGAGACCTGTTTGCTGGATAGGGAGCTCTATCAGCACTGCAATATTCATACTGTTTTTAATTGCGACATTAACCTTTCATTCACTCCCCTGGCATAATTTCAGATGAAATGCTTCTGCTCTGTGTAATGCAGCACACAACAAATCGGATTGAATGGAATGAGCAGGCTTAATTTCTAAAACAAGCAGGGTAACGGGTCAAGGTTGCCCTCCTCATTTTATACTGGTTTCCCCATCCTTTCCGGATCCAGCACACACTCCTGGCCCAGATTCCTGTGGTTCTCAACAGCCTTGCCCCGTTCTGTCTCTTTGCACTTCTTTTCTGTTATCTTTCTCTCCATGACCTTTTTTCCCGCCAGTCATAACACACGAGCTGCCTCAGGCCCCATCTACATGAGCCTTTTACTGTGGGGCTGCTGTGATCCGAGGACCTTCGGGACATATGACGCAGTCGCCACTTCCCTGTGAAAACCATGGTTAGGCTGCGAAAATGCAGATTTCCACAGAAGCGTTTTGCTGCAATTTTTTAGCTCACTGCGGGTTTACCGTGGTTGCTGAGCTGTCTGTCCCTTCCTCGAACTGACTTCGCAGTTTGTGGTGGGCGTGGGGTAGGCGTTGCTCAGTGATTGATTGCGTTCCTCTGTGATGCCTTTTCACTCCTCCCTATTCCTCCCTGTTCCTTCGCAGCTGCACGGTAACCGAGAGGTATCCACCTTGGAATGATGAGTCGGCACGCACCTCTCATGTGGGCACGCCCCTTAGCATGTGCGAACCATCACAAGAGTGTGGGGCTGGAGGACTGCCGCTGTGATTGCATACAAACAGTTGGCATGGTAACGAAGGAGCAGACTACCCACATCTTACCAAAGAGGAACAGGCAGACTCAAAAGAACCCCTAAAATACAAAACAGCCACTAAAACCCGAAGTGTCGCAGCCCCACCCTCAAGTGCCTGCGCAACCATGCATTTAAATATAACGGTTAAAAAAAATAGGAGCAACGCGACTGCCGCAGTTTACTTTGCTTTAACGGCCATGTGTCCGGGCACAGCAGATTTTTCCGTTTGAGAAGTCTGCAGTAAATCACGTATGTACTGCAGCAGAAGGTAATTCGCAGCTCCGATGCTGCACAGTTACGACGGAGTGAACGTTGAAAGCGGTGCTGTGTAGATGCTCCCCGCCCCCAATCTTCTGCACTCTTGACAGCTATAACATGTCACTCACTACTAGGGATGGGGTGGATGTCTCTGGATCAGCGAAGGAGTGGATTCTGCCTTTCCCTCATTATATCTGAGAGCTTTCATTCTGGGAATGTGGATGCATTTATTTATTTGTTCCATTTCTGTACCACCCATTAGTAGGGGTGTATGGATTTTGTAAAATCCACTCGGTCTGCATTTCATGGATTGTCAGGTGCCTTTTACTCTGTCATCCACTCATTGATACAATTGGATTTTTTCCAATTTCCCAAATTTGTGCAAATTTGCATTTGTGCAAACTTGCATATGTGCAAATATGCAAATCTCCCCCAAAATGTGCAAATCCCCCACCCCCAGTGCATTTTCATGCTTTAGCCTATGGGAGAAATGTGCATTTCAGCTGGTGTTTTTTATTTTATATATTTTTCTACAACTAAATTTGTGTAAAATTCTGGAAAGTAAAAAAAAAATGGTCCATGAGTCTGCAGAAACTGTGCAACCTGGGAAAGGCTGCTGTGGAATCTGTGGATCGGATTCATAGAAATCCAAACTCATTTGATCCCGTTACAGATTTCTCCGACATGCCTCCCAATTACCTGAAGCTCTCTGGGCAGTTTCCAAGACAAAATGGAAAATCATAAAATACAATAACATAGTAAACATAATATAAAAAACATAAGTTTAAAACAGAAGAAAACCAAATTAGTAACCAAGCTAAAAGACAGCAGCAGTACAACTTTTAAAAGTGGCAGGCTAAAAAGCCTGGGGAAATAAAAAGCGCTCCACTTGGCACCGGAAAGACCACAATGCAGGTGCCCGGTGACCCTCTCTGTGGGAGGCATTCTACAACTGGGTGCCACCACTGAAAAGACCCTCTGCTTTGTACCCATCTGCCTCACCTCATTCAGTGGGGGCACCTAGAGAAGAGCCTCTGGGGATGCCTCCCATGCCCAAAGCCCCTTACATCAGGGGTGCAAAACCTTAGACCCACAGTCCAAATCCACTCCTCCTGTGATCCCAGTTCATGCCCCCTTCACTTGACCTCACCCCCTTACGCTGGCCATTGGGTTCTTTCTCAGCTTTTGCACATTTTTGTGCAGTTTTCCCCGCAGTCTAAAAGGTTGACCTGCCTCTCCTAAGGCTGAGTTCCTGGCAGGAAGAGCTGTAAGCGAAGAGATGCTGGCGTTCTGGCCACACTCCCTTTGCTTTTGCTCCTGCCCGATTTTGCTCTTGGCCCTGGCCCTGCCCACCCCCGGAATACGGTCCCTAAGAGCTTCTCCGAAATGGAATTTGGCCTTTGGCTGGAAAAGGTTCAGTAGCCCCACTGACTTACATCCAGGAAAGGGAAGGGAAGAATAATTCCTTACACTGGATCCGAGAGCTTTGGGCGCAAGGGGGCTCATTCAGATGTCTGGGGCTTCAGTTCAAATAAGAGATTCCATAGCAAGGGCAGAAACCTTTTCACGGCACACAATTTGGTGTTATTACTGCATTTCAATAACTGGAATATTTCATCCTATACTTTGCTTACAACTAAAATGTAAACAAAAAAGAAAAGGCAGCGGTGGGGGGAAGCTTTGCAGCACTGGGGAAATTGATGGCAGAAAATCCATAATGATTGGGAAGGGGGGAAAAAATAGCTTCACACAAAGCCATGAGGGGCTGTTGCACAGGAGGGACATGGTGCTCCATTGCTGGAGGCTGAGGTCGCCTCTTAGGTCATTCATTCCATTTACTGCTGTCCTAATAAGTCCCATGGTGACTGTCTCTACAGTGTAAGCATCTTTCAGCCAAAGACACTTACTTCTAGCCACCAGCTGAACACATATATATCCACATTGCATTGAGGGAGCTTAGTTACTGAACTCATCTACCGAACATCACATCCTGCAATTCTTTCACCAAAGATAGTTTAATATGCAGTTGATTCTGGCTACTAGGGCTTTTCTACACAAGGCATTCATTGTGCACTCAACATTCCCTACTCACATTTGCTTACAGGTTCTTTAGACAACATTGTGACCCTCCAGTTTCACTTCTGTGTATAACTAGCACCTTTGACGAGGTTTTTCTTTTCTTTTTTGAGCAGGGAAAATGTGGCATTTAATTGTGAAAGCGAATAAAAGTGTGATGTCCTTTTGTGTATTTGTGCTATTCTGCTGCACAGTGCCACCTAGAGGTTATGTAGCAGAAAAGGAAATGCTCCTTGTGCGGTGCTTGGATCTCAATTCTGCGATGAAACCAAAAGTAGATACAGCCAATTAACAACCTCCTAGTTTCATGTGTTGGATGGATCAACAAATCCACTCGAGCTCTGACTTATAAGGGGAATTGCAGGGCAACCCCACTGTAGGAAGGACTACCAAGCTCAGAGAAGGTGCTGGGGAGTTGAATTCCAAATCTGTTTTAAATTAGGGCCAAAAGACATTTGCTCCCCAAAACTCTCCTCAAAATTCTCTTTTGGGAACTCAGGAGTTCAATATTTTTCAGATGTTCTCTGAGCATTTTCTGATTATTTGCTATTGGCATTTGACAGTTATCATGCAATGGTATTTGCAATAGTATTCAACATGCAGCAGCATTTCACAGTACTGATAGCTAACACGCAATGGTACACCACAGTGGTTTTCAAAATTTCTCCTGTCATGGGACACGTTAGGGACACAGGAACATAGGCAGCTGCCTTATACTGAGTCAGATCATTGGTCCAGCTGGCCCAGTATTGTCAACACTGACTGGCAGTGGCTCCCCAGGGTTTCAGGCAGGATTCTTTCCTTCCCTACCTGGAGAAGCCGGGGATCGACCCTGGGACCTTCTGCATGCAAAGCATGTGTGCTCTGCCACTGAGCTATGGTCCTTCCACTTTCCACATCAACTTGTCTGCCAAAGAACCCCTGACCATTGTAGATGGTTCCAAGGCAACTTCTAGGGTGCAAATCCAAGTTTCATCACCTCCCCGTTACCTTTGCTGAACGAAGAGTGTCCACCCTTGAACACACCTAACGTTTTCCTGCATTTGCTCATTGGAGAGGAACATCTATTGTTCTAAACAGTGTCTTTTGGGGAAGCTGGTTCCTCATTACTTACCTACTCAGCGAGAACCCCCTGATAAGCTTCCAAAGGACACCATTCCTGGAAGACAAGACATTTAACACACAATGGTGATTAGTTTTTGCAGTCGAGAGGTTATGTGATTTCATGGGTTTGAAGACTTACAAAATCAAAGTAATCGAGAGATGCAAACCAGTTCAAAGCAGTCACATTTTGAATTTCGAGGGGATTTTGAATTCAACATTTTCCATTCAGAATCTGGGTCATGAAAATGAGGTGTTTGGGGGGTGAATTCCAGATATTTTGTGAATTTTTCTTTCAGCTGTATTCAAAATCCTAGAATTGTAATTTCACCAGTCTGCAATTCAGGGCTTTCAGGTGAGTCTACATCAGCCTTCTCCAACCTGGCACCCTCCAGGTAAATGGGAATTATGGGAGTTGCAGTCCGAGACCTCCAGAGGGCACCAGGTTGGAGAAGGTTGGTCTAGGTGGCTCTTGAGTCAGCATGTTTTGGCCTAAACCTAAAGTTCTAAAAGCAGAATAAAAGAGTAACCGCTACTAGCGGCAGCCAGGGCTCTGCCGTGAGAGAATGCAGGGCTAGCCAGGTCTGGAGGGAGGGCTAGTGATAGAAGCTACAGAGGCACTGGACCTGGGCTCAGACAGCCAGGTGTCCCTCCAGCCAGAGGGATTTTCAACCAGAACTCCCAGGGACTGAACCAGATTCTCCCAAGGGACCAGCATGCTGAAAACCAAGCATGTCATACTCCCCCAGTGCCTGTGCATCAGCGCAGGGAATGCACCAGGCTGGGAATCAACAGAGAGGCGATGGAGGGCTATGCCCGGAGATCTGCCCTTTTAAGGCTCTCAGAGCCTTAGGAAGGGAAGAGAGCTGGGAAGGGTAGTCAGGCCCACCTGAGGGCTCCATTGGTGTAAAGAACACATTGGAAGAAGGTATCTGCAGTCCAGGGGAAATGTATCACTTTCCACCCTCATTTGCTGGTTTGTGATCTTGGACTGGGCGTGCAGTTCCTGCCCATTTCTTCCTGCGTTTGACTTCTCCGTAAGGCACTCTGCTTCCTCCCAACTCTTCTGTGGCATCAGCCTCGCCAAGACTGGACAAATACTACTTCTACTATGATTACTGCTGCTGCTAAATTATAGCAATGTTCACAGCACTTTACAGCAATCTTCCCCTGACCACTGGCCATGCCAGCTGGGGTTAATGGGAGTTGTAATCCAAAACATAGAAAGGAGACTGAGTTCCCTACTCCTGCACTATAGGAAACCAGGCTAAGTTATTTTTAAAATGTATAAACTGCCCTTCATCCACAGTAGATCCCAGGGCAATGAACATAATGTTATAAAAAAGACAAATATGATATAATAACAATCAGAAAATTACAAAATGCGAGGCATAACAGCTTTCAGCCAGCAAACAAACAAATCAGTAAATTGAAACAAATACAATTTAAAATGCCTAGGCCAAAAGGAATGCTTTGATTTGGCGCCAAAAATAAAGCCAGGCTGGTGTCAATCATATCTCCCTTGGGAGGGCTTTCCAAAGCCAGGGTGCCACCACAGAAAAAGCCCTTTCTTTCATTTAAGTAGACTGTTTAAATAGCAGGCTGCCGCAAAGTCACCGAAATGACTCTCCCACTACTGGAGTGATAGTCTTTGGAGTGCCATGCACAATATGTGAGCATTAATTAGAGCTAATTGCCTATAATTGGAAAACTGCTTCCACCCATCCTGTTTTCCTAATTTCTCTCTTTCCTTAGGCATGGGCCATCAAAATAAGCATTTCCATAGGGCTCTCCTAAAGATCACAAAGTCTTTGCACGATGCACAGATGTTGTTTCTGAAATTATTACAGTTATTAGCCAGGGTGGGAGTTGGGGCTAAGGAGGAGAAAATGAAATAGAGATTCATTCAGGTTGGGGTGACCTCCATAAAGTACAAAAAATGCAAAGCACTCTGGGAAGGTGGCCTGCTAATTGCTGTTGAAGGCAATTAGTGGTCCTCAAAAGGTGCCAATTACTGGCAGTGATCCAGCCCTCTGTATACAGTAGCCTCTCTGTCACAGCCCCCATCCAGACAATCTAAACTGGGTGTTCCAAAACACACTGGAAAGTGGATCGCATCAGTTGTACCACCAGAATTTTCCTTTCCTTTTTAACAAATGTATTTCAAAGGAGAGAGACAGAAAGAGAGGACAGTAGGAGAAAGGCAGATGCACACCCAGGGGCAGGTTGTGAGCTCCCTGGAGGTGGCTGGGTTGCCCCAGCATCTCTCTTTTTAGGTACTAACCATGGATCAAGCTAAGAGAGAATGACTTGCTCAACCTGGTGTATTTACGAAGTGCACATACCTCGGATATTTTAAGTGTGCAGCTCAAAAAGTAAAGTGAGAACGCAGGAGCAGTAAGTGCATCGTAAAGGTACCCATGTCAGCGAGCCAGGATCAGCCGGCTTCTGGCAGAAGAATAACCACACTTTGCATTTATATCGCACTTGCAGACAGTGGAGGCCAGTGGCTCCTATTTCGGTGGGGCTGAAGCAGCCAGAACTCTAAAGGAGCTCTCTAAGGGGCTAAACCTATTTTGGGGGTTGGGTTCAGCACCTTGGAGAGCTCATTCTGGCTGCTTCCAACTGAAACCCAGGACGGATTCACCGCCCCACTGAAATCAGCTCCACCAGCCTCCAGCGCTTGTGGGGTAGGAATGGCACATCACATACCTTATTTTACTTCAGTCCTTGTGCCTCCTGAAGAGAATGCTTTCTTCCTCTCTTTGGAGCTCCCACAAGGGATGTCAGACTGGGGGACTGAGAGATGGGCTGGCCTAAGTCCACCTAGTTCACCCTTCCCCGATCTGGTGCCCTCCCGAGGTGCTGGACTGCAACTCACATAATTCCCAGCCAGCATGGCCAATGGCCTAGTTAGCTCAGTACACAGATGAGATTTGAACTGGGGACTTCCTGACTGGTAGCTCAGTCTCATCGCCACCGCACTGCGCCAGCAGGCTTTGCCTTGCGGAAAAGTGCCTCCACAGCTCAGTGAGAATTTGAGCCTGAGTCTCCATGCCCAAACCTAAAATACACCCTTGGGTTTTGCACCACACTCCTCCCCCATATTTCCTGTTTTTGTCTACAGAGCATTTATCGAGCTCACAGACATAAAGGAACCCCTTTTCAAAAGTGGAAACAATCCTCTTTTCTCCTTCCTCTTTGGCAGCTCCCACCCACCCAAGGGCTCCAGCTCCTCTTACCGTCTCTCCACTCCTGGCTTCCCACCACTTTGTCTCCTAACGATAATGAACTGCAGAGCACCGGTGCTTCATCTTGACGGAAAGCCCAGGCTCCCACGCCCAGCAGCAGGAGGTCAGCTGCCACCTTGCTCATTCAGAGCCATTTGTTCCTTCTAATTGGCTGCACACACGGCGAGCAGGTCACAGCGCCTTCGGCATGCTAAAGCAAGGCTAGGAGAGAAAACATGGTGGCCTCAAAGTAGGTGAAAAAAGGACGGAATCGTGGGGAAAGAATCTTCCATTTCCCAGGCGGGACTGTGTGCTCTGCCCACGGAAGTGAAATGGGTTCCTAGGATGTCAGTGCGCTTGCTTCAAAATGGGTATTCATTGTGAATCAGAAAACATCTGGAGGTTTCTTTTCAGAACCATTAGCTGTCAAGCTCTGGGGAACAAAACATCTATCATCCTAATCTTGGAGTGCTACTATTTCGTGTGGGGTTTTTTTAGCCAAGAATTTGAAGGAGTTTAGCCTTCACCGATAGGCTGGGACAGAAAAGGCCAGTTTCCTAGGGACACTCTGGAGAAATATTTTCATTAGCTGGAAGAACTTGACATAGATGAAGTGTGCTGCACACACACACACACACACACACGGGCTGCGGCGGCCTGGACCTTGCCTCTGGTGGATGCAAACAGAAGTGAGAAGCTGCTCACCGCAAAGGAATCCATGTCAGCTTCTAAAGTGTGTGCACATTTAACATGGCCAGATGCAAGAAACAGCTGTGAAGCAAAGTTGTAGCACTTTACAGCCCAGTACAGTTGGGTTTTAAAAACAACAACCCCCCGCCCTGCTTTTTTTGCCTGCTAACTAGAACGCTTTAGAGCTGAGATCAGTGAAAACAAGAGAAACACAGGGTATGGAGCTGATCTAAATGGATGCTTCTTTAGGAGTCAGTAGATTCCTTAGTCAATCTGCTATGGCAGCCTCCCCAACTCGGTGCTCTCCACATGTGTTGGGCTGCAACTCCCATCATCCCCAGCCAGAATGGGAGTTGTAGTCCAACATATCTGGAGGGCCCCAGGTTGGGGAAGGCCCATGCTAGACCAGTCTATGAATAGTTGGTCCTGAAGATGGATACGGTTGCTCCTTTTTAACTTGGTGGTTCTGTACAGCCATTCATACATCCGTGGGGCCTCCTGGTTCACCTGCCGTGGGGACCTTTCTAACTCTGCACACTCAAGGGTGAAGTCCTTTCTGGCTCCTCTTCTCACTGACACATCCCTGTTTTGTGAAACCTTGACCACTGGTGTATTTTTAGCTCCCTCAGTGGGTCCATTAGCATCTTCCCTTTTCCTCCAGGCCTTGCTTGCCTAGCATCAGCACATTTCAGCTTGCCAGGAGAGCTGTGAATTGGAGCCAGGGTCCAATTCTGCACTCCCGCAGACTTTCTAGGACCATTCTGGACAGTTCCCCTCCATCCTGCCATTTATTTGATCCCTCGCCTACTTTTATTCCCTCACTCACATTTTATGCCTTTTTCTGTTTGCTACGTTCCATTCTTCTCACTTTCCATTTTACTCTACCTTGTCACTTAGACGAAATAATTTATAGCACAGACATCTTTCACTCTGAAGGGTCAGGGTTGTTAGCCTTCTATGAGTCTATGCATATAAATTTGGTGCACTCTCTGGAGTTTGGTGCAAGGGTTGGATTCCCAATAATTCCTTCCTTCTTTTCTTTTTTCCCCCTTTTCTTTTACATTTATGGTTGAATACCCATGACCCTAACCTTCCTTCCTTCCTTCCTTCCTTCCTTCCTTCCTTCCTTCCTTCCTTCACACACACACCCCAGTGCCTTACCTTGGGGAAGGGACTCACTTGTAGGATGGCTGTGTGTCCTCTTCTACAGAGGACAGTCCTCTGTTTTGAAGACATCCTTTGTTTGGGGGGCTCTCCTTTCTCATCCTGGTTTAAAGAGTGGAAGAGCTGGGCCTTGGCCCATCAACGGTACCTGGACTGCAGAGGGAGCAAGGCACACTGGTCACCTGGACACAGACTTCCACACTATGGTGAGATATGCTGTAAATTATATGGGTAATTTCTAAATTTGCAGCTCTATTACGTATAAATGAGCATATACACATTTTATGCAAATTGATGACATCTTTTTGTCCCCCTTTTTGGTGACGCATTTCCTCTTTTGGGGTGATTCATAATGGCCACACCACTGTCACAGAGGAAAGGCTTCTGGGCTCTCCCAACTGCCCGTTGCGTTGCCCCCTCCCCCAAGCAGGGTTTCTGCTTAGGGGAAAGCAGGCGGGTCTTGCAGGGGAAGGGGAGAGACATACCATTCATCTGGGCTTTCTGGTTGGTCCTGATGGACACTCAAAAGTCCCAAAAGGAAAACATGTGGTGGAAGACACTGCCCCATCACCAGTGCTGAAGTAAGATTGAGCTGCCAGCCCAGTTGACTTCTGCCTGCACCTACGGAGTGCTCAGGTGCCCTGGAAAGCCACACATCCCAGCTGCAGCGGTGCCAGGAATGGTGGTGCTTCTGCTGCTGCTCCAGCATCCCCAGCTCCAGAAAGGGAGGCCCTGCAGGGAAGCTGACAAACCGCTGCCACCACAAACGTTCTGGGTGAAGAGAAGGGGGTGGGGAAGGTCTCAAGGGGCCGTTAGGGGATGGAGCAACGCATCTGGGCCCCACTGCACGCCGAATGATGTCACTGGGAGCATAGCAGTGTTTTCAAATGTCACAACTGCACTCCGGGGGAGAGCTATTCCATGCTTTTGGAGTGGGTGGGGGAAGTAGCTTGCATTTCCAAGCCCAAGTGTGAACTGACCTGAGAAGCCTTCATCCAGCGCTAATTGCCACCATGCTTATTTATTGATAAATTACAATTACTTACATCAACTTATTTGCCACCTTTCAGGATACAAATCTGACCAAGGCAGCTTGCAAGTAACATAAAAATAATATCCATAACATAAAAATAACGTCACAATAAACATTATAACACCAAACAGGTATTTAAAATTATGATCTGGTCCTTCCTACAGGGCAGTGGGTGAAAGGTGGACATGGAACAGGAGCAGATGTCTGGTGTTACCTTCATCTGCCTCCCTCTTTCTCCTGAAATCCTTCCCGCAGGGCAGTGGATGGTACACGGCTGTGTGTGTGTGTGTGTGTGTGTGTGTCAGGGGGAGGGTGGGGAGTTCAGCTAGGGGAGGCTCCAAGATCTTCTTCAATTGCTTCTCTACCATTATCTGGTCTGCCAGAAGTTACCATATTGATGGTAGATTAATCTCCCTTTAAGAAAATCTGTGCTCCTAATATATGCATGTTTTTCCCCCAGGCACACAAAAATACAGGTGGAACTACACATTGTGGTTTGACCTTAATGATTAATGACTTGGAGGAGGAGGTGCAGGGAATGCTGATCAGATTTGCAGATGACACAAAATTGGGCAGGATAGCTAATACTTTGGAAGACAGAAACAAAATTCAAAGGGATCTGGATAGACTGGAGCACTGGGCAGAAAACAGCAGAATGACATTTAATAGGGATAAATGCCAAGTTCTGCACCTAGGAAAAAGAAACCAAATGCACAGTTACAAGATGGGGGATACATGGCTCAACCACACTACAAGCGAGAAGGATCTTGGACTTGTTGTCCATCACAAGCTGAATATGAGCCAACAATGTGATGTGGCTGCAAAAAAGGCAAATGCTCTTTTGGGCTGCATTAATAGAAGCATAGCTTCCAAATCCCGGGAAGTACTAGTTCCCCTCTACTCAGCACTGGTTAGGCCTCATCTAGAGTACTGTGTCCAGTTCTGGGCACCACACTTTAAGAAGGATGCAGACAAACTGGAGAGGGTTCAGAGGAGGGCAACAAAGATGATCAGGGGCCTGGAAACAAAGCCCTATGAAGAGAGACTGAAAGAACTGGGCCTGTTTAGCCTTGAGAAGAGAAGACTGAGGGGAGATAGGATAGCACTCTTCAAGGACTTGAAAGGTTGTCACAGAGAAGAAGGCCAGGATCTCTTCTTGATCATCCCAGAGATGATTCTTGATCATCCCAGAGTGCAGGACACGGAATAATGGGCTCAAGTTACAGGAAGCCAGATTCCGGCTGAACATCAGGAGAAACGTCCTAACTGTAAGAGCAATACGACAATGGAACCAATTACCTGGGGAGGTGGTGGGCTCTCCCACACTGGAGGCCTTCAAGACGAGGCTGGACAGCCATTTGTCAGGGATGCTCTGACTTGGATTCCTGCTTTGAGCAGGGGGTTGGACTCGATGGCCTCGTAGGCCCCTTCCAACCCTACTATTCTACTATTCTACTACCTTCTGTCCTCAGTCCAGCGGCTTCCCATCCCCAGTCCAGGTTCCAGCTCTGTATTTGCAACAGAACCACTGGCCCAGTCCCAAAGCTGTTTTTGGGTGAGGTAGCTGGTGGGGGGAAATGCTGGCTGAGGGAATGGTTAAGCATCCTTCTTCTAGCTGCCATTTCTAGCGCTGGATATCACACCATCCTAGCCCCACTTTGCAAAGGAGAAAAGGTGGCTGGCCCTTGAGGACACATGGGGAATGCAGAATTTCTTGTCCTACCCTTCAGGAAACTGTTATCTGTAACTGCTCTTTGGTACATAATCCTCCCAGTGCATTTTCAGGTTTTTGTGGTGCATTTCAGCATCTATTTCACATGTATCAATCTCAGGGAAGGAATACGTAACATTCAAAACAACCCTGAGAGAATGACAATTCATTCCATGAAAATTCCATTTAATACTCACTGCAGACCGCTTGTAGAGATCCCCTGAGACAAACAAAACATGCAGAACAAAATATTTTATTTTATTTTATTAAAAACACACAGATTTTAAGGGAGGACGGGGAATGCCTTTTGGCTCACAGGCAGTCCCACAGCTGAAGAAACTGATAAAACTTAACTCAACCATTTTCTCCTGAAATCTGATTGAAATTGTTGCATGAGCAGTTTTAAACTTTAAAACTGTAGTTTTAAACTTTCAAATGTTTATATTGTATTTTATCATGTTGTATTTTGTGGTTTTAATTGCTGTGAACCACTCAGAGCTTCAGCTATTAGGCAGTATAAAAATGTGAATGAATGAATGAAGAGTTCCACTGTCAGTAGTAGTGAATGGATCATATCACTCTGCTCTCTTTGCTCCTCCACAGTCTAATTGTTAACTTGCATTTCTTATCAAGAGTCAAGACACTGATGGCTACAAAACTTTTCTCCAGAAACTACATATTTGCCCCTGTGTCCTGTTCAGGGCCGAGGCCATGGATGAGCCATTGCCTTGAGGTGGTGCTGTGGAGAATACCTTCAGTCCAGGAAATACATGAATACAGGTATCTGCAGAAAGGAAGTACCTGCATTGAGCAGGGGGTTGGACTCGATGGTCTTATAGGCCCCTTCCAACCCTACTATTCTAGGATTGTCTGACCAGGTAACCCTTGAGGCTGCTCCAGCACTAGTCGAGGTCCTCCTGACATATTACTGAAGACTGGCTTCCTGAGCCCTAGAAGTCCAAGAGTGAGCACCTTGTAGCCCTCAAATGTTTGGGCTGATGGGTGTTGTAGGCCAAAACATCTGGAGGACCACAAGTTATCCATCCCTGTTCTAGATCCGGCTATGATGCCCTCTCAGTTTTGACAAGTTCTGTCTTCTTTCCTCCAGAAAGGCTATACAATACTTATGAGCAATTTGAATTAATCTTATTCCCATACAACATTCAACACGTACATTGTTAGGTTCACTGTGCACTTCGCTCCTACACTGATTCTGTGTATCTTTGGATGGCAGCTGCTTCTGCTGGTGGGCCATTTTGAATAGCAGGCATGAAACAGGGAAAGAAGGGTCCCCCTTCTTGCTCATATACTTATATTTATTTATTTATTTCATTAATTTCTTAATTGCCCATCTGGCTGGTCATCTGGCCACTCTGGGCAATGTACAAGAATACAACAATCAAAAACAGTAAAATTAAGCTTTAAAACATTGTGTTCTAAAAGTACCCTAACCCACCCCAAATGCCTGCCTGAACAACGAAGTTTTCAATGCGTGGCAGAAGCTCATTAAAGAGGGGGCATGGCGGAGTTCTCTAGGGAGGGAGTTCCAGAGTGGGGGCCACCACAGAGAAGGCCGTCTCCCTCGTCCTCACCAACCTAGCTGTCCTGGCTGATGGGACAGAGAGAAGGCCGTCCAAGGCTGATCTTGTTGAGCAGCCTATCTGGTATTGCTGGAGGTGCTCCTTGAGATAGGCTGGGCCAGAACCGTATAGGGTTTTTAAGGTCAAAGCCAACACCTTGAATTTGGCCCAGAAAACACCTGGTAGCCAGTGCAACTCCTTCAGTGATTACATCACTCCAGAGGCTGCCTTTAATCAGCTGAGCCGACGCATTCTGCACCAGGTGCAGCTTCTGAACCATCTTCAAGGGTAACCCTACGTAGAGCACATTACAGTAGTCTAGACAAGAGGAGACCAGAAGAGATGAACAAAAGGGAAGAATGGAGGGAGGGATTGGTAGGTACGGCCAGGTGGATGGGGGTGATGGGGGGAGGGATTCAGCCTTTGGGCACAACAGTGCTTACAGTCAGACAAAATTGCCAGCATTGCAGTTTGGGTCTAGCACTACTGCCTGTTTAGCATAGTAAAGGGTTGTTTGCAGATAAAGGGCTGTTTAGTATAGTAGAGGGCTGTTTAGAGATCCAGGTTTAGAGTGCTGGTTTGAGGCTTGCAATGACAGGCACACAGCCCTCTGCTTTTCTCATCTATAGGATTGACTTTGTACAATATTCTGCACAATGTTTTATCATTCTGAAACATTTGCATTGTTGTAACCCACCATGAGCTGGCAAGAATATCTAAATATCTAAATGTTTATATTGTTATGTGGTGCACTATTCTGCTTTACTGAAGATGTGAACTCCTGTCAAGGGCAGGAGTCCCCAACCTTTTGGGCCAGTGGGCCATTTAGAATTTTGACAGTGTGTCATGACCACTCTCACAAAGTGGCTGCCATGAGGGGGTTTGCCCATTCACAGAATAGCTGCCGTGGTAGGCATGACCAGTCACAAAACATCTACTGTATTTCCCAGAAGGGAAACATACACATTGTTGTGCACATTTCCCCTAATACATGCATATTCATATACCATTTGCCCAACATACACATTTTTACAAGCAATTTTCCTAATATAATGCATTTTTGAACATTATCCTCACTAATGTAGGCATTTTTGTGTACACTTCCTCTCATATATGCCTTTTTGTATATATGTTTTGATGGGAAAACTCCATTGCAAAATCTGGAGAAGTGAGTATTTCAAAGGATAACTGAGTAGGGATGGCGAAGAATTCCACCACGGATTTCAGTGAGGCTGAATGCACTGGCATTCGGCCCCCCGAAACGCGTGGCGGAATGGCCTCCCACCCCCCCATGGAATCCCCCCCGGGATGAAGCTCACCTGGGGCGGATGTTCCGGCGGTGGTGGCTCCGGCAGCAGCGGCGGCAGCGGGTCTCTCGGCCGGCTGCTGCGGACTCAAATGGCAGGCACCACGCCATTTGCGTAGCTGCCTTTACCATGATAGGCTACGTAAATATATACGCAGCCTATCATGGCAAGCAAAAAAACCACAAACAAACTGCGTATGCAAATGGCGTACAGCCTCACCCACTGCTAACATGTGGCCCCTGACAGATTACCCATGAAGAAATGTGGTCCTCGACAGAAAAAGGTTGACCACCCCTACAATAAATGAACCAAAACTCAGTTATAGGGATGTACGAAAGTCACTTACCTTTTCGACGGGGTGATTCGCGGTGGGGGGAGGCATTCCACACCTCCCCCAGAAAACCTGATCTGGCCGGCTCCGCTCCGCAGACATTCCGCGGAGCCAGCGGCTGGGGCCGCCCGCAGCCAAACATCTGGCCACTGGGCAGCCTTCCGGGGGGGGAAAAACCCACATACACAAATGGTGGCCGCTACGGCAGCTGCCATTTGCGTTCCCTTTTTTTCGCAGTTTTAGCCTACGTAAATATTTATGTAAACTATTACTGCGAAAAAAAGGGGAATGCAAATAGCGTAGTGGGCGCTATTTGCATTCCTTTTTTTCGCGCTGTAATAGCTTATGTAAATATTTATGTAGGCTAAAACGGTGGGGGGAAAGGAACGCAAATGGTGCCCACTACACTATTTGCGTTCCCCTTTTTTTCGCCGTAATAGCTTACATAAATATTTACGTAGGGTAAAATTGTGAAAAAAAGGGAACGCAAATGGCGGCTGCCGTAGCCGCCACCATTTGTGTATGCGGGTTTTTTTTTCCCTGGAAGGCTGCCCAGTGGCCGGATGTTTGGCTGCGGGCGGCCCCAGCTGAATGTCCGCGGAGTGGAGCCGGCCAGATCAGGTTTTCTGGGGGAGGTGCGGAACGCCTCGCCCCCCCCCACGAATCACCCCGTCGAAAAGGTAAGTGACTTTCGTACATCCCTATAACTGAGTTTTGGTTCATTTATTGTAGGGGTGGTCAACCTTTTTCTGTCGAGGACCGCATTTCTTCATGGGTAATCTGTCAGGGGCCACATGTTAGCAGTGGGTGAGGCTGAAGCCAGCAGGGGATAAGGCCAGAACCAAAACAGGGTAGGTCCCTCCCTTTTCTCTTTTTACTTCTGCCACTGTCTTTTCTCTCTCTTCCAGCCACCCCCTTTCTCTCTCTCTCTCAGCTTTCCTCAGCCCAGTGGGCTGCCAGGAAAGGGACAGATCCATTCTTGCCAGAGATCTGTACTGATAGCATACAGAGGGCTTTTGAAATTAGGCTGAGGTAAAGTTGTAGGCTGTCCACCCTGATGTATTGGTTCAGAAGTGTGAAGTTAGGTAAGTTCACATTTTGTTGTGAACCGAACAAATGTCTCTCCCATCCTCCTCTCCAGTCTTCAGACCCAAAATTCTGCTCTAAAATTTGCTATCGATCAGGGAAGTGGGGAGCATAAAATGATAGGATCCTGCAGCAGCAAAGGATAGCCTGGCTGTTTCTGACTAATACAGACACTGCAGAAGCTCTGTTGGTTTTGTATCAACGGAAGTGCCTCACCGTGCTGTGCTATTGCCAGAACAATGGGAGACTGAAAGGTGATCTGGCCGTGTGTGCAGCCACTCGTCCTTGTTTAATTTCATCCAATTCAACCTAAAATATGGGCATCGGCTGTCTTTGTGCATCCTTGATGCTTCAACTTCAACGGTCCCTTTGACACATGGAACAAACAGCTGCTTCCTGCATGTGGAATCTATTAGAAGGCCCTCTAGCGCAATGCTCTCTTCTCTGCCACACGGTCGGTGTAATTAGTTGCCTTCTTGGGCCACTTGACCCCCAGTAACCTTTTCAAGCCTGTACTTACCACTGTACTGAATTATGTGAATTAGACGATAATTGGGTGAATTCCCCAAATTTACCTCAGTTACAGTGGGGGTGGGGTGGGGTGGAATTTGTTTCCATTATTGGTGCAATAGCTACTTATTTACTCTTCTACCCAGTTACTTGTGATGAAGTAGAGATAGAATAAACCAGCATAAAGATAAATTGTCTAATAAATCTAGTTAAGGGGGGAATTGATTAAATCCCATTAAAATCAATGAGGTTTAAGGAGTTAAAGTGTGTGCAGGATTACAGATTAGTATATTCTGCTCCCCTCTGATGCGCATCCATTTGTTTTATGAACATGCTAAGCATATTTGTCAAAAGTTAGGTTTCCACTTCCAGACACTGACTTTCTCAAATGTGGCTCCCCTCCTGCAATTTCTCCCAAGGTTATCTTTTTGTCTGATTGCTCGATCTCTGCTTATCTTTTAATTTACTGACAATTTGGCCCAGTGAACACCCACCACAGATGACTGGTTTTCTCAAGTTCTGGGACTGCATGTTTCACAAAGTTTTGTATATAAGCCATCATCTTCTCTCGTGTTGATTTATTGTGAAGCTTTGATACTTCACACTGTATATTCTGAGATGAAGCCAGACTTGAGGGGGAAAAAAAACAATTCCTCAACCCCCAAAAGTTATCAAATACAAATAAATTGAGGATTAGAAGAGATAAGACTATGGTAAATAGATGAAGACTATGCTCCTAAGCAGACTTGCTTTCTAGGAATTCCCATTGTACTAAGTAAGTCTTGCTTTGGAGTTAATGATGATCAAATTATAAATTAAGGGAATAAGATTAAGTAAATTCAGGATCTTTCAGTAGAGGACATTTTAAGTAGCATAATTTGGGATATTGTGGATAGATAGATAGATAGATAGATAGATAGATAGATTTTGATTTCCAGGTCCAAACTAGCTGTTTGGACAGGAAAGGCATTTTTCCGCCTCCTCCCCCATTTCCATTCACCAACTTCCACTACAGATTGGCCATTGTTTTCCCTGACTGTGGCTTCTTCATCATTCCTAAATTAAGCCACATGGGTGATGCCACCTAATCAGGGACCACATTGTGAACAGAGGTATTCAAGATGAAGCTGCAGTGGACAGCCATCTGTCAGGGATGCGTTGACTTGGATTCCTGCATTGAGCAGGGGGTTGGACTTGATGGTCTTATAGGCCCTTCCCAACCCTACTATTCTATGATTCTATGACAGTGTCCCCAAAAGCCTAAGCCAAAATACTTTTTTTTTTTTAGTCTTTAAGATTGCAGAGAAAGGCAGTGCACACATGCTAGGGATGTACGAAAGTCACTTACCTTTTAACGAAATTTGATTCGAGGTGGGGGGGAGGCGCTCCATCCCTCCCCCCCCAATCCTGGCCGGCCGGGTCCGCAAATGGCGGCGGCCGTAGCCGCCGCCATTTGCATCCCTGCAGTCAGCCATGACAGGCTACATAAATGTTTACGTAGCCTATCACGGCTGATTAAAAAAGCAACAACGCCTGTACGCAAATGGCGGCGCCCATGGGCGCCGCCATTTGCATTCCTTATTTTGGCACATCTAGTCTACGTAAACATTTACGTAGACTACGGCGAAAATAAGGGGAACGCAAATAGTGTAGATGCTACGCTATTTGCGTTCCCCTTAGTTTCGCCGTAGTATACGTAAATGTTTACGTAGACTAGATGTGCCAAAATAAGGAACACAAATGGCAGCGCCCATGGGCGCCGCCATTTGCGTACGCGCTTTTTTTTTCTTTTAAATCAGCCGTGATAGGCTACGTAAACATTTACATAGCCTATCACGGTATTTTTTAAAAATCTAGTCGTGATAGGCTACGTAAATCTTTACATAGCCTATCACTTTTTTGTTTTTTTTTAACTGGAAATGGCGGCGGCGGCAGCCGGTCAGAAGACCGGCCGCCGGTGCCACCACCGCCAGGAAGATTCGCCCAAGGTAAGTCCCGTCCCGGGGGGGGGGCAGACCGTTTCGCCACCGATTTCGGGGGGCCGAATGCGCTGGCATTCGGCCTCCCCGAGATTCGTGGCGAAATTCTCTGACATCCCTAACACATGCCCATGTTTAGAATCATAGAATCATAGAATAGTAGGGTTGGAAGGGGCCTACAAGGCCATCCAGTCCAACCCCCTGCTCAATGCAGGAATCCAAGTCAGAGCATCCTTGACAGGTGGCTGTCCAGCCTTGTCTTGAACGCCTCCAGTGTGAGACAGCCCACCACCTCCCTAGGTCATTGGTTCCATTGTCGTATTGCTCTAACAGTCAGGAGGTTTTTCCTGATGTTCAGCTGGAATCTGGCTTCTTGTAACTTGAGCCCATTATTCCGTGTCCTGCACTCTGGGATGATCAGGAAGAGATCCTGGCCTTCCTCTCTCTGACAACCTTTCAAGTACTTGAAAAGTGCTATCCTATCTCCCCTCAGTCTTCTCTTCTCAAGGCTAAACAGGCCCAGTTCTTTCAGTCTCTCTTCATAGGGCTTTGTTTCCAGTCCCCTGATCATCTTTGTTGCCCTCCTCTGAACCCTCTCCAGCTTGTCTGCATCCTTCTGAAAGTGTGGTGCCCAGAACTGGACACAGTACTCCAGATGAGGCCTAACCAGTGCTGAGTAGAGGGGAACTAGTACTTCCCGGGATTTGGAAGCTATGCTTCTATTAATGCAGCCCAAAAGAGCATTTGCCTTTTTTGCAGCCACATCACATTGTTGGCTCATATTCAGCTTGTGATGGACAACAATTCCAAGATCCTTCTCGCTTCTAGTGTTGTTGAGCCATGTATCCCCCATCTTGTAACTGTGCATTTGGTTTCTTTTTCCTAGATGCAGAACTTGGCATTTATCCCTATTAAATGTAATTCTATTGTTTTCTGCCCAGCACTCCAGTCTGGTATCAGAAAAGCTGGTTTCTGATACCAGCTTTTATGCCATTTTGGAATTTGTTCATTGGCTTTCAGGTTACATGTTAACATTACATATATGAGGTTGTAGGAACAGGCAACTCAAATAATTGAGTTATTTAACTCAATGGTTAGGCAATACTTTTCATCGATGGCCAGCCATACTGAGAAGCAACAAACATATACATATTGTGCTGGTCAAACCACTTTTAAATTAAAGCAGAGTTCACGCATTGACAAGGATCTTTTCTAATAATAATCTCAGTTCTGTTCAGGTGCTATGGTTTTTCAGGAAATGTTGCAATTTCTGAACTAATAGTTTCATCACCTGATAGCCAAAATAATTGGGGTTCCTGGAAATCACAGCTAGGGTTGCAAACTCGTGAACTAGCAGCTTTAGCTGCTTCTTTAAGACCATCTTCATGTACAAACATTGGCTTAGCTGCATGACATGAAGAGATGTCTGATTCATACATATCCTCAGACCTTGTTAAGGGGACAGGACCCAGCCAGGCTGGTTTTCTTTTCTGGCCAACTAGGAGTATTAACCACAGGATAATCTCTTTTAGCAAACTTTGATTATAATAGACAATAGATCTTATGTGCTTGACAGAAACCACCATCCTGTAGGCCTTTCCGTAAGCACAGCTGGAAATGGCTGGCTTTAGGTCACAGGCCTTTAATATCAAATATAATATGAAGACATAGCAAATAGATACCAATCCAGATCCACACTCTGCTGGCTAAGTCAGAATTTCTGTACACCAAGATGTGAAATTCCACATGTTCAATTGGGTCAAAGGCCTTTGAGTGATGCTAAAAGTACAGTAAGTCAGGTAGCATATGTACTAATAGACTTCTATGGGAAGTCAAGGCAGGGCTGAGTTAGGAAGCTGTCCAATATGGAGTCAGAGCCTTGGTCCATGTAGCCCAGTAGTGTTGACACTGAGGGCTTCTCTACATGAGGCTTTTATTGTGCGCTCATAATTGGTCACTCACTGTTTTTGCGGGTTCTTTACGTAACATCATCAACCTCCAGGGCCCCTCCCGTGCTTTCTGGCCATTATAGCAGCTTTATTCTCAACAGGGAAAATGTTATAAAAGATTTTATCATGCTTTGAAGTGTGATAAATTTCTGGTGAATTTCCGGAATCCTGCTATATCGCAGCTATACCACAGTGCCATCTAGTGGCTATATAATGAAACATATAGAACTTGCCCAGAAAGAAAAACCCAAGAAAAAAAAACACATGTAAAGAGCTGATCTTAATCCTGCAAGGAATCCAGAAGCAGAAGCCCCAGTAAGGGTGTGGGATTTTAGCCTTGTGTGGAGAAGCTCTGACTGGCAGCAGCAGCTCTCCAGGATTTCAGGCAGGAGTTTTTTCCTGCCCCATCTGGAGATGTTGGGGATTCAATCTGGCGCCTTCTGCATGCAACGCAGGTGCTCTACTGCTGAGCTACACTCCCATGGGTTGCATGCTGTAGATGAGGCTCAGATTTGGGTTAAGCACAGACAGACAGACAGGCTATATGCACAGTCTTCAGTGCACATGGATGAGGCTGGCGGTGGCAACAGAGCAATGGGAAGGAGGGTATCTGAATAAATCCATGGGGAGGGCACTGACACTACTGCAGGGTGTGTATGCTTGAATGGGGAGGATGGGTAGTGGTGATCCATGTTCATTTTCAAGTTGCTTGACAGTTAGTATTAGTAGTAGTAGTAGCAGTTTGGAATTGTTAAAAAAAAAAGTGAATGATTTTTTTAAACCAGTTGGGCTTTCCCCCCCTCTACCCTTGGCAAAATTAACACATAGAATAACAGCCAAAATCTTATGATTATTGTTTCCTCTACCGTTATTTTATTGGATTTTGTCACCTGCTCTGTCCCCAATGGTCTGTTGCAATTCAGGAGTGAATGTCCCATCTGTTTCCCCCCAGCGTTCTACTCAGCATCGCTGCTTGGGCACCACTGCCTTTTCCAGGTAACGTTCTCTGTCTTCCTTTAACTGGTTACACACAGTATCATATGCGCCCTTACTTTCCCTCTTTCTTACTCACCTTATGAAAAATGGGATTGCTCTCTGCAGCTGTCAAGAGTCTGCAGAGCTAGGAGTACGCCTCAGCGAATATACAAATCTGCTGTTGGACTGAAGCCTCCGCACAACCCTGAATGGCTGGTACTGAATACAAATCTCTCAGTGAGCGGGGAGAGTTCTCCTCCTAATGTCTCTGCTGCTGCTGGTGATCTCTTATTGATTTAGAGGAGGTATTAAGGAAGGACCATTTGGGGAAATATCTGGTTGCCTTGAGACAGCCTGGTGGTGACTGAAAACCGCACACTCATGGAATACATACGCTATGCAGAAGTTTACTTGCTCAATTGGGAAAGTCTTAAGAAGAATAAAAAGAGAGAGAAACCACAAGTACATAAAAATCCACAAACAATGCAGCCATTGAAAGCAATACAGACAATATATAAAATTAATTCACACACACACACGAACAGCCCACCTTCCTACTAAAACCACCCTTTATAATTTACCATATACTGCATATGCTGGTAAAAATTCAGACCTAGCTTTAGCAGCAGCAAAAGCAAAACATGTTATGTTAACCAAAATATTTATTCCCATTCCCGGTGTAAAACAAGCTTAACTCTCACTGGCCAATCACGTGTCTAATAGATTAAATCCTTTAACAACTCTTTCGAGTTTTGGTCATAAAAAATGCAGTATGTAGAGGCGTGCAAAACCCTTCTGAGAAATGTTAAAATACGATTGATAATATTTAATACATAGAAGCCTTGTTCAGGTGTTCTGAAAGTAGTTAAGGTTAGGGTTGGTGGAGAATTTCTCCCTGAAACTTCGGGGGGCCGAGCGCCAACGTGTTCGGCCCCCCCGAACAAGTTTCGGGGAGAAATCCTCCGAACCCCCCCGCCCCCCGCACTCCCCCCGGGACGGGACTTACCTTCGCCAAATGTCCCTCCCGGCGGCGAGTCCGGCCAGCGGTTCGGCAGGTGTTCGAGCGGGGCGGGAGCGGCAGCCGGTCTTTCGACCGGCTGCTGCCGCCGCCATTCCAATCAAAGAAAAAAAACAAACGCCCCCTGATAGGCTACGTGACGATTCACGTAGCCTATCACGGCTAGTTTTGCAAAGTCAGCCATGATAGGCTACGTCAATCGTCACGTAGCCTATCACGGGTGACTTTAAAAAAAAAAAAAAAGCGCGTACGGATAATGGCGGCCCCCATAGGGAGCCGCCATTCCCGTTCCTTATTTGGTCGCTGTAGTCTACGTAAACATTTAGGTTGACTACAGCGACTAAATAAGGAACGTGAATGGCGGCTCCCTATGGGGGCCGCCATTATCCGTATGCGCTTTTTTTTTTTTTTTTTTAAGTCACCCGTGATAGGCTACGTGACAATTGACGTAGCCTATCACGGCTGACTTTGCAGATCTAGCCGTGATAGGCTACGTTAATCGTCACGTAGCGTATCGGGGGCGTTTTGTTTGTTTTTTTAAACCTTGGCGTTCGCGGCCGGGCGAGGCGGGAAGCCTCCTCCCCGGCCTGAATTTCGGCCGGGGCAAGGCGGGAAGCCTCCCCCCTGGCCTGAATTTCGGCCGGGGCGAGGCGGGAAGCCTCCCCCCCCGCCTGAACTTCGCGGGGGGAGCAGCAAAGCGCCTCCGCCCCACCGCAAACGTCCTTCGAGGACAGGTAAGGGACTGTCGTCCACCCCTAGTTAAGGTAAATGTTTGCTTTGCCCTGCTCCTTGTCTGTTTCATAGAATCACAGAATTGGAAGGGGCCTACAAGACCATCAAGTCCAACCCCCTGCTCAATGCAGGAAGCCTGATTCCCAGGTGGTCTCCCATCCAAGTACTAACCAGGGCTGACCCTGCTTAGCTTCCGAGATCAGATGAGATCAGGCGCATCCAACCCTTTGCTCTGTCATCCTGTACTTGTGGAGGCCTACTTTCTAAGAAGAAGAGCCTTCTGTATCCATGGAGGCTCTCCATGCAACTGAGAACCCTGATTTTCCAGCATTCTCAATCATGAGGATAGCTTCCATGGATACAGGAGACAATCCTCTTCAGAAAGTAGCTCTCCATGAGTACAGGGCAAGGAAACATGCGGGGGGGAGGACTAGCACACTCCCTCTCCTCACGCTTTTAACCACTTTAACCACTTTCAGAATGTCTGAGTAGGACTATCGATAGTACTGAATGGCCTACAAAATTCTTATGTTCAAGCAAGACCTCAATCCACTTCAGAGTTCACCAAACCCTAATGCGACCAATTAGAAGGTATTGTGCAGCCATTCCATCTTTTTTTTTCCTTAAAGGGTTTTCTCCAGTAAGGAAAAGGACAGAAGCAGTGGTGGGACACAATGGGAGGGTTACGAGTAGAAGATGTTGACATTTGTAGGTGTGGTTCTGGTCACCACACCTAAAAAAGAATATTGTAAAGCTGGAAAAAGTGCAGAAAAGGGCAACTAAAATGGTCAAGGGGCTGGAGCATCTCCTCTATGAGGGAAGGTTACAACAGCTGGGATTTAGCTTGGAAAAAAGGAGGGTAAGGGGAGACATGATAGAGGTCTCCAAATTATGCATGGTGTGGAGAATGAAGATAGGGGGACATTTCTCCCTCTCTCAAAATACTAGAACCTGGGGTCATCCCATGAAGCTGATTGGTGGGAGATTCAGGAGAGATAAAAGGAAGGACTTCTTCACACAGCGGCACATAGTTAAACTATGGAATTCACTATTACAGGATGTAGGGATGGCCACCAACTTGGATGACTTTAAAAGAGGGTTCGATACATTTCTGGAGAAGAAGGGTATCAATGGCTACTAGTCTTGATGGCCATGCGCTATCTCCAGTAACAGAGGAAATATGCATGTGTACACCAGTTGCTGGGGAACATGGGCAGGAGGGTGCTGTTGCACTTGGGTCCTGCTTGTGGGTTCCTGGTTGACAGCTGGTTGGCCACTGTGTGAACAAAATGCTGAACTAGATGGATCTTTGGTCTGATCTAGCATGGCTCTTATGTTCTTATCGCCATAAAATTATGTGAATGGGACATGGCAATGGTACCATCTGGAAGCACCCTGGACATGTGTGAACCTCCCCTACCAAGAAATCTTTCAGCTGAGCAGGACCTCCTCAGATCCACCCCCAATTTTGCTCCAGCTGGAAACTGATGACCTCTAGAGGTGTGTGACCCAGAAGTAATGTATGGCTGTGAGAGCTGGACTATAAGGAAGGCTGAGCGCCGAAGAATTGATGCTTTCGAACTGTGGTGCTGGAGAAGACTCTTACGAGTCCCCTGGACTGCAAGGAGGTCAAATCAGTCCATCCTAAAGGAAATCAACCCTGAGTGCTCATTGGAAGGACAGATACTGAAGCTGAAGCTCAAATATTTTGGCCACCTAATGCGAAGAGAAAACTCTCTGGAAAAGCCCCTGATGCTGGGAAAGACTGAAGGCAAAAGGAGAAGGGGACAGCAGAGGATGAGATGGCTAGATAGCATCATGGATGCAATGAATATGGACTTGAGCACGCTCCGGGAGAGAGCGCAGGACAGGAAGGCCTGGCGTGCTATGGTCCATGGGGTCACGAAGAGTCGGACACGACTCAACGACTGAACAACAACAACAACAAGAGGTGTGTGAAATTTCCCCTGTAACTCTATCAGTCCCTGTGACTATACCAGCTTTCCCCACATGGTTGGGGGCTTCTGATATTAACTAGTTGGTGCTGGAAAGAGCAGCACTGCTGCTGCTCTCATGCTGCTGGGGTCATGGGAGCAGCCAGCCATATACGCCCCTAACTTCCTAACTTTCCCCTCAGCAATAGTTTGAACTCAGGTTTCCTTCTCCCGCTCTTGCTGTGTTTTAGCTCTGAGTCCAGTGGCTTTCTTTATCTGGGCCGCGACAGAGCTTTAGCTGCTGAAGGCTGAGCTCTATAAGTAGGGATGGCGCGAGTGCCTGATTTGGTCTGGGAGCCTGGTGGACCCCCACTGCACACACCCCGAGCCACTCCCACCAAGCCTCTGCCCCCGCTTGACCCTCCATGCTTGCCAAGCCACTTGCACTTACCCAGGACCCGTTGTCGAGTGCTGTGAATGCCATTTTGCAAAAACACACACCCCAAAATGTTGACTGCAATATGCACACCTTTAGTTGTATACAAAATGGCACCATGAATAGCCCATATACACAAGGCTACAGGCGTAAATAGGCCATTTATGCTGGTAATCTTCCATATATGGGCTATTCACAGTGCCATTTTGCATACAACGAGATGTGCGCATATCACAATCACCTTTTGGGAGGGTCAAATTGGCGATCGTGGTACTTGGCAATGGGTCCCCGATGAGTGTGGGAGGCTTGGTGAGCAGAGTGTCTGGGGGCTTGCGAGTGGGGGCAGGGGCTGGGCAGGTGCCTGGAGGATCCGGACCAGGGGGAGGGATCCGTCCATCCCTGGTATCTGTGAGTGAGATTCAGAATGGAACTAACCCGAATGACTCCATGAATTTGGATTTGATTCTGACCAGGCTAACAAAAACTTGTTTAAGCTGAGGTCCAATTTGAATCAGGGTGGCTGCTTAGGAATTGTGAAAAAAAGGACACCAATTTGCATAATATTTGCAAATGCTCATGTCTATGTATAGCTACAAAGTTTAAAATAACATTATAGTTTAAATAGAAATAGCATACATCTCACCTCTGATAGGTGAGCTGTGTGCTTGCCTGCCTGCTCAGTCTGCTGTCCAGGCACTGTTGGTGGGCAGCTTCAAGGCCCAGCTCTTCCTCCTGATGATGGGTCTTCCTCTTTAAAGCGGACTTGAAGTGGACAGCCCTTCAAATAGAGCATGCTTTCAAAACAGAGGGCAGTCCTCTGGCAACCCTTCAAGTGGAGGACTGTCTTCTGTAAAAGAGGACACATGGCCACCCTAATTTGAAGTGGGCTCCATTACCTCACCTCGCTCGCTCACTGCTTCAGGCCTCTGCTCTTCTTGATGGGGTGGGGGGGCTTGGTGCTGAAGCAGGCATCTTCTAAACTGAAGGCTGAAGAACTGTGACAAACTGGTATGTCTGCACCTCCAACCCTACACAGTAGGATTGGATTTTTATGGATTTTTAAAATGGGTTTTCATGGATCTGTTTTTATGCTATGTTTTAATTTAATTTTTTTGTTTTTAACCTGTGTTCTATTTATTGTTAGCCTCCTTGAGCAGAGTACCATTTCTGGCAGAAAGGCAGGATATTAATTAATTAATCGTAATTAATTAATAGGACTGGCTGCAAGACATCCTTTGTCTATATTCCTCAGAGGTGGCACCACCCCTGATGTGTATCCCTCAGCCTGTTCACAAGAGAAGACAGGTTTCAGGTTTTTACATCTGGAGAAAGATAGCCCCCCCTTTCAGATCTTCCTTTAAACTCCTTAACAACCATGCTGGTGTGTCTGCCAAGCAGTCCAGTCATATGAGTAAGGCAATACTAGAGAATCAAATCAACTCCAGTTTCCAGTTCAATATATTTATTAAAGAACCAAGCAGAGGGAAGTTCAGAAATCGTCCGTTGCTTTTAAAATGAAATGAAACATCAGACTAGCTCATGGAAACTTATCCGGACCCTAAGAAGTCATCGTCAAAGCAGCTTATAGGTTGGGGGAGGGATGAGGCCTACCTGGGACTCTGGAGCATGGAAGAGTTTTGCCTGACTCCAGTGCCAGATTTAGGAACCAGCCAAGTAAACTATGGCTTAGAGCCTCATGTTATGAGGAGCTTCTAAATACTTTGGAGATAACTAAGATTTATTATAATTGAAATCGCTTTGGCTTAAATAACTTTTTCATTTAAAATCCACCACCAAAATTCTGAGCCCTGACCGCCCCATCCCAATCCACACCCAATCCCATGAACTTCCCTTCCTGTATTAATTTTTCATGACAAGTACATTGCTACTTCCATTAACCAAGTTCTGATCTCTGTATTTGCTCTTATGGTTTTATAAATTAGAAGCCTTCAGTTTCATACACAGTAATTAAGAAATCATAAGCTATTTGATAATGCAAAATAAAGCTTTTTGAACAAAGTATCTTTTATTTAGTTGTTTCTCATTGCATCTTTGTGCATATATATATGCACAAATATAATGGGTTACCTTTCTCTGATAATAATACATGTTTTTCTCTTTTCTCTTTTATGGTATGGGGCCTCTGAATCTTGACATGGTTTAGAACCTCAGCATGTCTTAATCCGGCTCTGCTTGACTCTTTGCCAACCACCTGCACAGGACAAAGAAAAACTCTTGCAGACACAAGTATTTCTGTGCAGGCTGCACAGCTGCTAGAGAGGGAAAATTCAAACTGGCTGATCAATAGCCTGAGAGGACCTGATGACACACCCTCCAGGTGATTTTTACAGTGCCTACTTAGCATAATGCAGAGTCAGCTTGGAATGTGTAGAAATATAAATTTTGGGGTCCATCGCAGCCTGGCCATGGGCTTTGTTCAGAAGCTTTTCCAGAAATGTGTCTGTGTGTGCGTGTCTGTCTCTGTGTGTGCACACGTGTGTGCAGAGGGGGTGGTTCTGGTTCATCACAAGATCTGCCTTTCCAAAACTGCCCCACCCCCGCAGTCTAGTGATTTAGCACTTTCACTAGCCTCTGCCAAAGATTTGCCTCCGAACAAAAAGCCACTTGGCTGCAGCTCAGGCGCTCCTGTAGGCTCAGCTCGGAGGAGCAGGAGAGCCTAAGGGTCGGCGAGGGAGGCATTTCTGCTGACGGCTCTTTGCTAATGATCCCTCGCTTCCCCTCTGAGCGGTTGCGCTGACACTAAAAGCAGCCATAACAAATGTTCCTGAAAGGGATATGTGTGTAATTGCAAGCTTTGTGCCATAGATTTCCATTCCATCTGATTGATTTGAGCAGCCCCGCTTGCTATGCTGCCCTGTATATTCATTCGTCTCCTTCCTTTACTTTTTCAAATGCCAAAATGCCTTTCAGAGGTCTTTCTGGTGGCTAGATCCTGTTCCTTTCCCTAGCTGAATATTGCCACAGAGTTGGTTTTGGGGAGTTGGGAGAGGCTGCATTGGTGTAAACAAGGATAAGAAGTATCCACCCCTTCGTTCTCTTTTCTCTCACTGATGGGGAGCCATCTGATGGATAAAATGGTCAGAAAGACTGCCTCTTCTAGTTCATGCCTAGCAGAAAGGCCACCAGCAGAGAGAGAGATATGTCAGAACTCACATCTCCGATGTGTGTATCTATCTGACCTCACTTGTCTCCATGTTGGGTAGGGAGTAGTGATGGGTTGTTGTTGTTCAGTCGTTCAGTTGTGTCCGACTCTTCGTGACCCCATGGACCATAGCACGCCAGGCCTTCCTGTCCTGCGCTGTCTCCAGGAGCATGCTCAAGTCCATATTCATTGCATCGGTGATGCTATCTAGCCATCTCATCCTCTGCCGTCCCCTTCTCCTTTTGCCTTCAGTCTTTCCCAGCATCAGGGTCTTTTCCAGGGAGTTTTCTCTTCGCATTAGGTGGCCCAAATATTTCAGCTTCAGCTTCAGTATCTGTCCTTCCAATGAGCGCTCAGGGTTGATTTCCTTTAGGATGGACTGATTTGACCTCCTTGCAGTCCAGGGGACTCGTAAGAGTCTTCTCCAGCACCACAGTTCGAAAGCATCAATTCTTCGGCGCTCAGCTTTCCTTATAGTCCAGCTCTCACAGCCATACGTTACTACTGGGAAAACCATAGCTTTGATTAGACGGACCTTTGTCGGCAAGGTGATGTCTCTGCTTCTTACTATGCTGTCTAGGTTGGCCATAGCTTTCCTCCCAAGGAGCAAGCGTCTTTTAATTTCATGGCTACAGTCACCGTCTGCGGTGATCTTGGAGCCCAAGAAAGTAAAATCTGTCACTGCTTCCATTTCTTCCCCTTCTATATACCAGGAAGTGATGGGGCCAGATGCCATGATCTTCGTTTTTTTAATGTTGAGTTTCAAACCAGCTTTTGCACTCTCCTCTTTCACCCTCAACAAGAGGCTCTTTAGATCCTCTTCGCTTTCTGCCATTAGGGTGGTATCGTCTGTGTATCGGAGGTTGTTGAGAATTCTCCCGGCAATCTTAATTCCGACCTCTGATTCATCCAACCCGGCGTTTCTCATGATGTACTCTGCATATAAGTTAAATAAGCAGGGCGACAATATGCAGCCTTGTCGTACTCCTTTCCCAATTTTGAACCACTTGGTTGTTCCATGTCTGGTTCTTACTGTTGCTTCTTGACTCTTGTACAGGATTCTCAGGAGACAGGTAAGGTGGTCTGGTACTCCCATCACTTTCAGAATTCGCCACTGTTTACTGTGATCCACACAATCAAAGGCTTTAGCGTAGTCAATGAAGCAGAAATAGACGTTTTTCTGGAATTCTCTTGCTTTCTCCATGATCCAGCGAATGTTGGCAATTTGATCTCTAGTTCCTCTGCCTCTTCAAAACCCAGCTTGTACTTCTGGTAGTTCTCGGTTCGCATACTGCTGAAGCCTAGCTTGTAGGATTTTGAGCATCACCTTGCTGGCATGTGAAATGAGCGCAATTGTGCGGTAGTTTGAACACTCTTTGGCATTACCCTTCTTTGGAATTGGAATGTACTCCCCTAAAATCAAATCAGGAATGGGTCACCAATTACAAGCATCTCTAGGGAATTCTTGTAATTTAAAACTCCAAGAATTGTGAATTGACTGTTAATGTTAGCTGCGCTACACCACATTGGCTGATCTATTTTATCTAAGTCCTGGACACCTGTGTGTCTTTCCCTCCCCTTGACATTTTAATGACAACTAATTGGAGTTGGATCAATACTAATGGCAGAACCCCACCACCAATGCCAGGCCTGGCCTTCATTTTTTTTTTTTTTTTTTTGATAAGCATTTCCAAAGGAAATGTGTGGACATCTATTAAACTTGTGTCCTCATTTCTGATGGTGTTTCTACCTTCCTGCATGTTGTTACTGTGTGTTTGGGATACATTCATAAAACAGGTATGCAGTTTTCTGAATGTAGATGCAAATGGTTTGTTCTCATGCGTATATCATTACCAGCAGTTGACTCAGTTACACATTGTGCTCCCTATTCCAAAGAACAGACATCTATGGAAGCAATATAACAGAGATCTGAACCATATTTATACATTGCATGTATATTATTATCAGCAAGTGGCCTACAGCACAAGCCCATGCATGTTAACTCAGAAGAAAGTTCCATTGTGTTCAATCAGGCTTCCTGCCTAGGAAGCCCCATTGAACACAATGGGATTTAATTCCAAGTAAACATGCATGGGCTTGCACAAAAATGCACATTCTCTTGCACACCCAGAAGTCAGTTGTGTGTTTGTTCGTTCTTTCTTTCGATGACAATATTCTCAGCCTGATGCTTTCTGAGGGCACTTATAAGCCACAGCAAATGTGCGATTTCTGCATAGGGTGAGGATAATCATGGATCTTCATGGCAATGCTATGCTTGTATCTCTTTTGATAACCTGGAGAGAGGAGTGAATGCCAGACATTGTGAGAAATGTATTTTCTCAACTAAATTAAGAAACCTACCCCCCAAAAAAAAACACCACCACCCCAACAACTAGAGGTATACACCTTTAGTGGGAAACAACACACACATGGTATTTGCCCTTTTTCCAGTTCAGCACTGTGAATAATGAGGTTATAGGCTGGAGGGAGAGTTCCCAGGGGGCTGAGCTGTGTTCATTTATGGACACAGCATATAGCCTGGATGGCCCCGTATCTGAAACGATCTCCCTCTAATTTTCTACCTCAGTGACAATCCAGCACCATGCCATCAATCACAGTCAGAGGGGGCTCAGAATGCCACCTCTCTCCATCCCTTCCCCCCCTCCCCATGTCTCCTCTGAGCTTTGGAAAACAGGTACCTTTCCTACGACCAAAGTACTAAGCTGAAATGGTCTGTGCTTCCCAAGCTTATGTTCAGCAAGCGATCTCTAATGCCAGTCAAACAGCCCCAATTTCCCCTCACTGTTTGTTATTTATTTCTTATGATAGCATAAAGGTGAATGAAAGGGGAAGATGGAACTAGCTTTGGCCGGGGCTGAGCTTATGGGCCAGTGGACAAAGGACAACTACTAGGAGGTTACAGTTCCTTCATCCCAGGCTAACAACCACCACAGCAAGTGGAAAACCTTCCACTTTGGCTAATGGCTGCAGCCATTAGCCAAAGAATGAGCAGCCTCAAGAAGGTTCCTTCCCACACCCGCAGCTGCCTAGCGCCAGTTCAGTGCTCCCAATTGCCCTGAGAGTATCGAACCAAGTCCCTGTTATCACAGGCCAGAGGAGCAGGGGATGATGGATGCTTCTCCTCCTTCCCAGCAAATAGGGAAAGGCAGGTTTAGGATGAGTCAACTATTCCCATTTTACAGATCAGGGGGTTCAAACTGGCAGAGGCAGAAACATGCCGGAAGCCATTTTGGATTAGTTGAGCTTTCAGCTTGCATTTAATAGCAAGGCAAATTCTTCATGCGTCTTGTTTTAACTGAAGTACCAGTATTGGTTGAAAGCTTTTCCTATCCAGTCCATTGAGATGGCAACTAATTCTCACAGGATAAATTAAGACAGATGTACTCAGTGTTTTTCTGCCCATGTATACAGCCATTTTTTTTGTATCAAGAACTATTGCTAAGTGTATAATAGCTGTTGTATTTGCATCCATGGTCACTGTACTCCCAGTAATGAGATATAATTCACTGGGTACTTGGAGAGATACTTTTGGTTCCATAAAAAGGATATGATTATCTTATATTATGTTCTTTAGATCACAGAAAGGCAATCTTGAGGAAATACAACTGGGCTACACAAGATGGAAGTAGTGAAGGGGGAAATGATCATCACTTGAGAAAGGTGGAATGGGCGGGGGCGGTGGTCAGATATTTAGTATGTAGTAAATTGGAATATAAACATCAGAATAGATAAAAAGAAAATGTCTTCCTCTCTCATCATACTAGAATGCACCTGCAATAGTTCCACAAACACCCAGCAGGACAGAGGTTGAAGAATCTTATTAGAGCCAAGCGCCTGCCTGGACACAGCTAACAACTGAAACAAACAGAATGGGAAATGAAACTAAACTAAAGCAGCTGCTTTGTTTTAGGAGCCATGTCAAAATAGGAGCCATGTCAAAATAGTTAGGAAATGCATCCAAATTCCCACAACGTCTGTTCCTTATTGTACCCTCCCTTTTAAAGATGCAACTCCCAGATTTAACTTTCCTGATGATTGGTGTAGTCTCTTCACTCTTTGAAGGTTGGTTATGAGAGGATGTTCTTGGTGATTTATCTGGTGGTTGCCAGCGTTATCTTTCATCTTGGAAGGCCACTTCATCCAGAGCTATCCAGAGACTGTTCTTCGTCCCTGTTCTCTTCTCTCTGGGTGCCTGCTCCTTGGCCATTGCTGCTGTATGGGGCTCTAACGGGGGCTTCTTCTACTTGATTATCATCCCCTGTGGTGGGATTGCCATCCCCACATTTATTTATTGCATTTATATCCTGCCTTCCCTCCCCTTTAAGGAATCCAAGGCAGTGTACATAATTCTCCTCCTCCTCCTCCTCCTCCTCCCCATTTTATCCTCACAACAACAACCTTGTGAGGTAGGTTGAGCTGACAGTCTGTGACTGGCCCAAAGTCAGCCAGTGAGCTTCCATGGCCGAGTGGGGACTAGAACCCAGATCTCCAGGCTCCCAGTACAACACTCTCACCACTACACCACACTGGCTCTCTATCCCTGAAAAGATGGCTGAATTCCATTTATCTCTGAAAAGATGGCTGTAATACCTTAGCCTGGATTCTTCCCATCTACTCATACTACAGCCGATCTACATGGGATTCAATTGCACATCTCGGTGGTTTCCTCAGCTGATGTGTTCTGTTATCACCGGTGTCCCACTGAGCAAATCCACAAGCAAATACTTGTGAAGAGGTCACTGGCAATGGCAGTCTACTGCAGGCAACTTCACTGGCATGTAGGCCATCAGCCTAGCATTTGATTTCATATTGATAGCCCAATAATGTCCAAGCTGACCATTGCATCTGACATGAGGCCAGCATGCATGCTGGTTTGTTTATTTATTTATTATTACATTTATATCCCACCTTTTCCCTCGTGCAAGGAATGCCAGCCAGCTTACATGGTCCTCCTCCTCTCCATTTTATCCTCATGTCAGGATTCCCATTATGACTTGGACCCTGAGCAACTCCTTAAGGATCTCTTGCCTCCTTAAGAGTCCCACTTTCCTTCTTTTCCCTCCCCTTTCCAATAACATGGCGTTTAGGCTGAAGGCGTGGGGTAATTGACTCTCTAGACACAGGGCTTAACCACAATAGTTTACTAGTAAATTAAAACAAGCAAATCACAACTAAAGGTATTTACACAATAGAGATGAGTGATACAAAAGGCATTAAGACAAAATAAAAGTTGCAAAATGCAAGTTCCTTTAGCTGCATTTAGACTTCTCCGGGCTGCTTCTTCCTGCTCTCTCTTCATGCTCTGGTCTCTCTGACTCTTTATATCCTCCCCCCTCAAAACCGAAAGTGCTGTTTCAAATCTGAAGAATAAGGCCTGACCTTTTTCTTTCCCTTGTCTCTGTATGCCTCAAACCTTCACACCTGACAACAGCCCTATGAGGTAGGTTAGGCTAAGAGTCACTTACTGGCCCAAAGCTACCCAGTGAGCTTCATGGCCAAGTGGGACTAGAACCCAGATCTCCTGAGTCCCAGTCCAACATTCTAACCACTACACCACACTGGTCCATGCTTCTCCAATAGTGTGAGGAATGACTTGTGCTCAGTAAGGATGGTAAATGCACGGCCATCGTGGTGGAACATCTTGACGCTGAAGAGAACTGCTAAAGCTCCTTGGTCTAATTAGGAACATTTCTTTCCAACTGGGGCCATGGTGTGGGATGCAAATCTAGTTATTTGCCTGCCCTCTGAGCAGACAAAACTGCCCTGACCCAAACTGGAGGCTTCTAAGTGTCCTGCTTGGGAATGAGGAGAATTGCAGTCCAACACATTGCAGTCCAACACACATCTGGAGGGCACCAGTTTGGGGACAGCTGCACTAGCATGGCCTTCACCACTGACAGCTGCTTGTATTCTGTTTGGAGATCCCTGCAGTTTATTTCTTTATTTCTTTGATTTATATCCCACCACTCCACCAAAAACGGCGCTCATGTCTTTGCTGTGTTGCTAGGTTTGCCCCTAACTGTTGCAGGGCTTGAGGGCAAGCTGCTCTCACTCCTGTCCTTGCTAACAAATGATGCCATAATTAATAAGGTAAAAGTAAGCTGCCATCTACATTCTTGAAATATTGGCAATGTTTGACCCTGGTCAAATAACTGGTGACCAACTGATACTTTTCTTTTTTCTAATCGATGGACCAAGTTTAAACTGATTCACCAAGGCTCCTCTTAGGACTTACAAAACAGTGGCTTCAAAAAGAAATCTGGGAGAAAAAATATTTCATGTTTCAATGTTTTTATTTGCCTGTGAAAAATAAAACAGGGTTTTTTTAATTTGATAATTAAGTTTGGTTATGAATGATTTCCAGGTTTGGGGTAGATTTCACAGTCTCTTGGGGAGTGCTGCAGCATTGAGTTTCCATTTAAAAAGGCACTTTTCATATTCAAATATCATATTAATGTTCTTTTAAGCACCAACAATTCCCAGAAGGTACACTTGAGTAATATTTTAAGTTCCTCTTCCAGTTGAAGAATAGAGATATGTAAGCAATTTGGGGGTGATTTGCTAAGTACCTGATTGTCAAAACTGGCTGGATTTCAAATGTATGCAAAATTTCATTTTAGCTACAGCAGTGCCCTCCAATTATATAGTCTTACAGTCCACTATCCTGAGTCTTCTTTAATATTTCCTCTCCTCCATCCTTCTGCTTTGCAAAAATGTTTTTATAGAGCCTGTTGAAGCAGTATTTTTTTATTAGCAGCCTGGGAGTGGAAGGTAATAAAGATTAATTTTTAAAATAATCCCTTGAGTCTGTCTTAATTTCCTGTGGCAGGGGCCTGGTTTCATTATCTGGAAACCAAGTACAGAGGAGTCCATATTCTTCTGTTCAAGCAAGAACATTTTTGGGAAAATGATATCACCAGTTAAGAGTCTCTTCCACAAGGCATGTGATGTTCCCGATTAACCAAGAGGCTTTTTAAGTATGCAGTTCAAGCTTCAATGGATTCATTGCAGCATTAATGCAAGATTGCAGCATTAAATCGATTATAGCTTGCAGCCTAAGAAGCACTGGGTGAAAATAAAGCACACAATTCCTCACATCAGCAATCAGACTTTACAAAAGGTACATGAAAAGTCCACTCCATCATCCCAAAGGATATCTAGAGTGATGTCTGTGTAGCTTTGCATAATGCTGGAAGAAAGGGGTTGTCAACTCGACAGAAGATATCAACAGCTTGCTGGCTTGCTCTTCTGCTTTTAACAGCAGCTTGGTATGCAGGCATTACCTGGTAATGTTTTTCACAGCACACAGACAAGCGTTATCACCTGCTAACGTTTGCACATCAAATGAGAGGAAGTTATGCTGCTTAGGGATGTGTGAGAAATTAGCTCCATCCAGATTTTCTTCTTTTATGGGTTTGCCCAATTCGCACCTCCCAGGCCCGAACAAAAATCCATCACAATTTGCCATCAGAAATCCATACATTTCCGAGCCTGTAATGCATTCCTCAGAACAAAAAAAATGCATTCAATAACATGTGCACGTTAGGAAAACATGCAAAGAAAAATGCGTACATTTCCAAAATGCACACAAATACGCTTTATTGCATACATCCAAAATGAGTACATTTAAAAATGTGCACAACAATGTGCATTTTATGCATACATTACCAAAAATACATATGAATTTCCATAGATTTTAAACATAAAAGTAACCCTGCATGTTCATGTAGAAATGGGATGGAATGAGCTTGACCTACCGCCCCCTCCCCGGGACAGTATTGGCAAGACTGAGTTCAACGGATCCATCCTTCCATCCCAGATGTGGCCCAAGTGAAAGCTGGGGAGCATCTGGTGAGAGCAGAGGTTCTGTGTATCACTGAATGGTTCTTGGAGAGGGATTGGGTTTTGGTTTTGTTGTTGTTTATTCGGTCAGTCGCTTCCGACTCTTCATGACTTCATGGACCAGCCCACACCAGAGCTTCCTGTCAGCCGTCACCACCCTCAGCTCCCCCAAGGTCGAGTCCATCACCTCCAGAATATCATCCATCCATCTTGCCCTTGGTCAGCCCCTCTTTCCTTTGCCTTCCATTTTCCCTAGCATCAGCATCTTCTCCAGGGTGTCCTGTCTTCTCATTAAGTGGCCAAAGTACTTCAGTTTTGCCTTTAATATCATTCCCCCAAATGAGCAGTCTGGCTTTATTTCCTGGAGGATGGACTGGTTTGATCTTCTTGCAGTCCAAGACAATCTCAGAATTTTCCTCCAGCACCACAGTTCAAAAGCATCTATCTTCCTTCGTTCAGCCTTCCTTATGGTCCTGCTCTCGCAGCCGTAGGTTACAATGGGGAATACCATTGCTTGAACTATGCGGACCTTTGTTGTCAGTGTGATGTCTCTGCTCTTCACTATTTTATCAAGATTTGTCATTGCTGTCCTCCCAAGAAGTAAACATCTTCTGATTTCCTGGCTGCAGTCAGCGTCTGCAGTAATCTTTGCGCCTAGAAAGACAAAGTCTGTCACTACCTCCACGTTTTCTCCCTCTATTTGCCAGTTATCAATCAAGCTGGTTGCCATGATCTTGTTTTTTTTGAGGTTTAACTGCAACCCAGCTTTTGCACTTTCTTCTTTCACCTACGTCATAAGGTTCCTCAGCTCCTCCTCACTTTCAGCCATCAAAGTGGTATCATCTGCATATCTGAGATTGTTAATGTTTCTTCCAGCGATTTTAACTCCAGCCTTGGCTTCATCAAGCCCTGCACGTCACATGATGTGTTCTGCGTACAAGTTGAATAGGTAGGGTGAGAGTATACAACCCTGCCGTACTCCTTTCCCAATCTTAAACCAGTCCGTTGTTCCGTGGTCTGTTCTTACTGTTGCTACTTGGTCGTTATACAGATTCCTCAGGAGGCAGACAAGATGACTTGGTATCCCCATACCACCAAGAACTTGCCACAATTTGTTATGATCCACACAGTCAAAGGCTTTAGAATAGTCAATAAAACAGAAATAGATGTTTTTCTGAAACTCCCTGGCTTTCTCCATTATTCAGCGGATATTGGCAATTTGGTCTCTAGTTCGTCTGCCCTTTCGAAACCCAGCTTGTACATCTGCCAATTCTCGTTCCATGAATTGCTGGAGTCTACCTTGCAAGATCTTGAGCATTACCTTACTGGCATGTGACATAAGTGCCACTGTTCGATGGTTTGAACATTCTTTGGTGCTTCCCTTTTTTGGTATGGGCATATAAGTTGATTTTTTTCCAATCTGTTGGCCATTCTTGTGTTTTCCAAATTTGCTGGCATATGGCATGCATCACCTTGACAGCATCATCTTGCAAGATTTTAAACAGTTCAGCTGGGATACCGTCGTCTTCTGCTGCCTTGTTATTAGCAATGCTTCTTAAGGCCCATTCCACCTCACTCTTCAGGATGTCTGGCTCTAGCTCACTGACCACACCGTCAAATCTATCCCCGATATTATTATCCTTCCTATACAGATCTTTCATATATTCTTGCCACCTTTTCTTGATCTCTTCTGCTTCTGTTAGGTCCTTGCCATCTTTGTTTTTGATCATACCCATTTTTGCCTGGAATTTACCTCTGATGTTTCTAATTTTCTGGAAGAGCTCTCTTGTCCTTCCTATTCTATTATCTCCTTCTGCTTCCACGCATTGCTTGTTCAAAAATAATTCCTTATCTCTTCTGGCTAACCTCTGGAATTTTGCATTTAATTGGGCATATCTCCCCCTATCACTGTTGCCTTTTGCTTTCCTTCTTTCTTGGGCTGCTTCCAGTGTCTCAGCAGACAGCCATCTTGCCTTCTTGGTTTTCTTTTTCTTTGGGACGTTTTTTGTTGCCATCTCCTGAACAATGTTGCGAACTTCCGTCCATAGTTCTTCCGGGTCACTATCTACTAAATCTAGTCCCTTAAATCTATTCTTCACCTCCACTGCATATTCATGAGGAATATTACTGAGCTCATATCTAACTGCTCTGTGGATCTTCCCTATTCTCTTTAGTCTGATTCTAAATGGTGCAATAAGAAGTTCGTGATCTGAACTACAATCAGCTCCGGGTCTTGTTTTTACCGACTGCATAGATGTCTGCCACCTTTGGCTACAAAGGATGTAGTCAATCTGATTTCGGTGTCGACCGTCTGGTGAAGTCCATGTATAAAGTCGTCTCTTAGGTTGTGGGAAGAGAGTGTTGTTATGCACAGTGAGTTGTCTTGGCAAAATTCTATCAGCCTATGTCCCGCTTCATTTTGTTCTCCCAGACTATGCTTGCCTGTAATTCCAGGTGCTGTTTGACTACCCACCTTAGCATTCCAGTCTCCTGTAATGAAAATAACATCTTTGTTTGGCATACTATCCAGTAGGTGCTGCAGATCCTCATAGAACTGATCTCCTTCTGCTTCTTCAGCATCTGTGGTTGGGGCGTATATTTGGATCACTGTGATGTTAAATGGCTTACCCTGAATTCGAATTGAGATCATTCTGTCATTTTTTGGATTGTATCCAAGCACTGCTTTAGCCACTTTATTATTCATTATGAAGGCTACTCCATTTCTTCTGTGGTCCTCTTGTCCACAGTAGTAGATCTGGTGGTCATTTGATGTGCAGTGCCCCATTCCAGTCCATTTCAGTTCATTGACACCCAAAATGTCTATATTTAATCCTGACATCTCCCCAATAACCACATCCAATTTGCCCTGGCTCATAGATCTTACATTCCAGGTTCCTATGTGTGTTGATCTTTAGAACATCGGATTCGTCGTTCACCACCAGCACCATCAGCCGCTAGCCATCCTTTCGGCTTTGAGCTAGCTGCATCATCACATCTGGGGCTAGTTGAACTTATCCTCTGTTCCTCTCCAGTAGCATTTTGACCATCTTCCGACCTGGGAGTCCCATCTTCCGATGGTATACCATCATTTTGGTATACCATCACTGGGTTTTGATATGCCCTAATAAAGTTGCAGACCTTTTGAGTCTGTCCTAGTGAAGCTTGAGCTCCTCTGCATTTGTCTGCACTTTGTGTCTAGTTTTGTACTAAGTTGTGTCAAAAAACTGCCTGCGCTTTGCATTTTGCTCCTTGGACTTTGCAGCTTGCACTTTGCTCCCTGCACTTTGTCTTCGGCAGGTGGAGGGTCTCACGACGGGGGTAGGACAGATCAGGAAAGGGGACAGAGAATTAGACAACTTCATGCTATTTTCCTTTCTGGTCCAGTCTTGACGACTTGAGTTGTCATATTGGCAGCCGATTGGGTCTTTGAATGCTGCTGCTGCTGCTGCTGGATGCCAAGTCAGTGAATGGCGGAACGTAGCTCATTCAGCATCCGGTCCTGGATGAGCATGCTGGCTTGGCATGTACATCTGAGATTTGCCTGGAGGAAGGGTGTGGATGTGTACAGGGACCTCTCCCATTGCTCACAACTGTCTCCCTGCCTAAGCTGGTGGAGGTGGTCTTAGCAGTGGTGTTGGTGATCCCCAAGCTTGTTGTCTGGGGTAATGTTAACCTCCGTTCCATGACCTCCTTGTGTGGCCCAGCTCAGGATTTCATGGCTGCTATGACAACCATCAAGTTGCCTGACTCAAGTGATATCTACTTTGGCACATGAAACAAGACATGATCTTTTAAAAAATATTATTGTTTAAAGCAGCCTTCCTCACCTTGGTGCCCTCCAGTTATTTTGTACTACAACTCCCAATAGCCCCAGCCAGCCTGGGATGACAGGAGTTGCAGTCCAAAACATCTAGGGGGCACCAGAATGGGGAACACAAAGGATTGGGGAACAGATGTCATGGTCTTAAAATGGTGACACCTCGACTGTGAAACTCCCTTCCAGTAGAGATTCGGCTGGCCCCCACGCTGTTGTCACTCAGGTACCCATTAAAAACATATTGAGTAGTACAGGCTTTGGGGGTATGGGAAAGTTTTTATCTGTTTCCTGGTGTTGTAGTGATGGTTGTATTGTATTTTATAGTGTATCTGTAATTTTAGAGCTATGATTTCAGGGGTGTAATGGCCTCCTTGCAAGGAAGGGCAGGATAGAAAAACAAACAAACAAAATGTAATGACCAAGAGTGCCTGGCTTTTGTCACTGATGTTTTTGATGGATGTAGTTTCTTGTTGTCTTCCTTCACCCACCTACAGGAAATTACCAAGTTTGATCATGCTGGCAATGTCCCAGACCTAACTTACATGACAGTAAGAAAGAATTCAGTGAGACGTGCTTCCAACATGCCAAGGGCCAGAATACCAATGCAACCTGGCAACTCAAAACACCACAGGCAGAGCCATTTCAGCAAAGCAATAGAGGGTGGGATCTCCAATTTCAGTGGGACTATAATTCTGCTCTGGGTTTCAGTCAGTACTCTAAAAGGGCTATCCATGGTGCTGTACCCATTTTGGGGATTGGGTTTAGCACCTTGGATACCTCCTGTAGAGTTTTAACTGGTTCTGAAACCCTGCATGGATGCACAGCCCCACCACAATCAGTGTCACCAGCCCCCACTGCAATAAAGCCAGTTTCGAACACTCAGCAATCATCATATGTATAGTGGGGCATATATGACCCAGCCCTCAGCAGTTACTACAGCAGCCCTGTAAATATATATTTTTTTTCATCCCTGTATTGCAGATGGGACAGGAGGCCTAAAGCTAAGAGGATGGTATCTTGCCTGCAGCTGCCTAGTGAATTTTGTCTGAGGCCCAGTTTGAACCCACTTCACAGCTCACAGCTCACTCTCCTAACCACCATGCTACCTACATCAACTTTCAGGAGTGGGCTACAAGTCTAAAAGCAATGTCACCTGATGCAGGTAGGAGTTCTTCCAGCTGCACAAATTGCCCTCGTGTTGTATTCAGCACAGGTCCAGCGCTGGCAAGGTGCATGCTCACTGCAGTTTTTCCAGCCATAAACTGTGCAGCGCTGGCAGAGATTAAATATTACAGAAGGAACATGATCAAAATCTCCAAGCCAGCATAAACCAGGAAACCTTTTTTTAGTATTATTTCAGGCAGGTATTAAAACCAGCTTCTGTGGCCTGAGTGCCTGATGAGGTATTTGGGGGATAACGCCAAAGAAAAGAACAGAGCGGCACAGTACAGAGTGTGGTTATAAAAATGGGATTGTTAAAATTTACAGCATCCGCAAGAATCCAGGACCAGAAAGGGGCTATAAGAACTTGTGCTTCCATGTGCGCACAAAAGTGCCACCGCCAATGAAATATCTGAGGGACGCTGGTGTCTTTTAATGTGTTTGCCAATTTGGGGGGCTCCCCAACTTCCAGTGTTAGAAGAAAATGTGGTAGTTGTTCCGATATTCAAGCAATCGAGCCCTTGTGGCTGTGAAGAAAAATCTGCATCTGAGACCGACATCCACATTTCCCCCAGGTAGCCAGCAAGTGATGGTGTGACCATAACTTTCATAGATTGTTCAAATCTGGGAAGCTCTGTTCAATAACTAGGAAAGGGGTGTTGCTGTTTGTGTTCTGCTTGTGGCTTTCCTAAAGAGATCTGTCTGACCTTGGAGGGAAAAGGGGTCCTGGATCAGAATGGATTTGATCCAACACAGCTCTTTTTGGTTTTGGTTTCAATCCTCCCAGACAAAAGACAATTAGCAATATAAAAAGTCATCCTTGCCCACTTTGCTACATTACTCCCTTCCTAGCATAAAGTGAATGGTGGAAGAGTTGTTCAAGTTGTTCAGGGGGGATGGACCTGTTTGGTTTGGGAAAGATGGTCTGTTGCCCCTTGATAAATCAGGCAAAAACAAAACTGGAGGACATCCAAAGTGATCAAACGGAAGAAAGAGACAAAGTCTCTGGATGTTCAAAAAAGATAGGTGGTTTTATTCCAAGAAGCAGCTACTTCTTGGAATAAAACCACATATCTTTTTCAGCAACCTGAGGGTCTCTTTATTCCATTGGCCCCTTGATAAAGGCAAGTCATGAGCTAAAAAGGCTTATCAGAACAGATTCTAGTGCTCAGGTCACGGTCCCTCAACCTTCCTGATAATCAAGATCTGGACTGGCTTTCCCCAATCTGGTGCCCTCCAGATGTGTTGGACTGCAATGCCCAGAATTCCAGGAGTCAGTGGAGGCTGGTGGCTTTGATATCAGTGGGGCAGTGAATCCACTCCGGGTTTCTGTCAGAACCAGTAAGCTCTGAAGGAGCTGTCCAAGGTGCTTCACAGTTCTGCCTGGTTCTTACTGAAACCTGGAGTGGATTCACCACCCCACTGACATCAAAGCCATCAGCCTTCTGCTGCTGAGAGTTGTAATCTAAGACACCACGTTGGGAAAGGCTGATATGGATAGATCACCATCTGTGATTCCATGAACACACAAAGCATTCCATGTGGAACCTAATATCTGGTGCAGAAGATGAATTTCTGACAATCTGAGTTTTCTTTTTTTTTTCCTTAAAGAACAAATTTCTTGCTCTTAGGGTTAGAATCATAGGGTTGGAAGGGGCCTACAAGACGGTCGAGTCCAACCCCTGCAGTCTTCCTTCCAAGTACTAACCAGGGCTGATCCTGCTTAGCTTCTGAGATCAGACAAGATCAGGTGCATCCAGCCCTTTATGAATGTGTGCTTGAGAAAGCAAAGATGGTGTCCACAAAAGACTCCACATGATGGAATTTCTGTGCTCTGCTTTGATGTTCTCATAATTACCCATGAGATTCTTACCTATTCAACCATTCTGATCCTTAGCTCTCTTCTCACACTACACTGCTGCTTCCCCCCAAAGATCAAATTCTATAATTAATAAATAATCAAATATCAGAGCAAAATAGGCATTGATTTTCTCAAGGAAGATAAATGATTTTAGAGGGGCAGAAATATTTCCTGATATTTAAAAAAATTGTAGGGTTGAAAATGTTTTAAAATCTTGTTTGGTGCCATTGTTGGCTCTAGATGTTTCTGCTTCGGGTTTCTCTTTCTCATCCTAAAAGAGTCACATAGGGGATATCAGCTAATCGTATGGATTCTATGCCAAAGAATAGGGTGATGGCATAACACTCTAAAGCCAGTCATATATCTGGTTACATGATAATGTCACTGAGGGCAAATGAGATCAGTTGGGAGAGATGGCCATGCCTCCTGGGTTAGCTGTATGACTGATATCAACCAATCAGGTATCATAGAGTAAATGGGTGATGTCTCTATGCTACATGGCCAATGAACTTTTGAGTACATCACTGAGGGCAAATAAAGTCAGTTGAGAGGGAAAGAGAAGGAAAGAGAAAGCAATGTAAATGAACAGGTAATTTGTTTTTGCAAGCAGTCATTGCCCTGGAAATTAATAATAGCTATGGCAAGTGCTGCAGTTTGGGGGCTGCAGCTTAGCTAGCTCCCTTAGAATCTGTTTGGAGAGTGTCTGTTTGAAGGATTCCCCCAGGACCAGCCCCAACCTCCCTGCGAGGTAGGACCACTCAAGACCCGATCCCGGCAATCCTTCCAAAAATAGCACTGGCCAAACCCGGCTGTCCAGTCCCCCAAAATGCCCTGTAGCTACCCTCCTAAGCCAAGAGGCACCAAAATTAGCACTGAGGTTATGCAAGGAAATCACACCAACTAAAACTTGGATAAGGGTTGATTAAGATAAAAACAAATGGGTAGAGGGAAAGGGAAGAATGGAAGTAGCAAGTTACACAAGAGGGTACCAACTACCAAGCCAAATTACATAACCATATACAGAGAGCTTGATGAACATACACCCAAGCCAAAATAATAAAGCTACCCGGCCTGTCCTTACAGAATTAAGTATGGATCTTCCCCGACAGCACCCAGCTATCTGCAGGTCCAGAACCACCAGGATGAAGGGAGGCCCCATGCCTCTACCTCGGCCCTCCTTTGGAGCCCAGCCTGGCAACCCAGGCCAGATTTCCCTCCAGCCAGTCACTGGCTCAGCCCCTGGGTGGACCGCCCTGGCCTCCAAGAGGCTGGACCTTCCCACCAGCTCCAGCTGCTAGCACTCCCCAACCCACAGGGGCGTTGAGCTGAGGGCCGAGGAGCCTCTAGATACACACAGTCCCAGGTGGTTACATCCGACGTGACCGCCTGGCCTAATCTTATGGTGGAAAACAGGCCGTCATTGACAGGCCGTGGCAGGATTTATTTCTTCTTATGCCTATTCTGTGTGTGCACGCCTTCCTCTGCCTCGTTACCTTCACCAACTATGTGTAGGAGGTGTGTATGTGTGTACATGTGTGAGAGTGGAGGTGGAGGGAAAATGACTCCCATCTTCTGCCACATCCCCTCCGCTGTGTGTGGCTGTGAAGTACTAATACATAATATATAACCACGTGTGCATGCACATGTGTGAGCGGGCGTGTGCATGTACCTGGAAGGAGCAGGTCGGTCCATCTCTTTTCTCCCCTTCCCAATTATCACCGTTCCCCACTTATTACTGACCCGTTTCCCAACTCTGGGAAATCTGAGATTTTTACTGATGGCTGTTTAAAATTGCTCTATATTTTTCTATGTATATAATTTCACATTATGATAATGTATTGTATTTTTTTAGGATTTAAATATTTGTAAACAGCCCAGAGAGTTTTCGGTATTGGGTTGGATAGAAATGGAATAAATAAAATGAAATGAACTCTGTATTTAATAACTAAAACAATATGCCAAGATAGTTGTTCTTATCTCTAGTCAAAATAAGCCATTTGATATCCTACCCATGTCAGCCCTACTGATGTGAAGAACAGCTGGATGGTCCATAATTTGCTTGGTTGAAAGGCGGCAGCCCTAAGGAACAGGCTGCCGGCATTCTGGCAAGGCTGGTCGACAACTCCTGCCTAAAGCCCTGTGCCATGACCTTGTCCTGGGCCAGCATCCCGGAAACCTTGCTTTCATCTGCTGCTCTAAAGTCTAAAGTCCGCCCATAGAGCTCCAAACTTAATTAATAATCACAGGGATCACAGGCAGGCAGGGCTTCATTTGGAAGGAGACAAGATGGCTAATGGGGAAGTTAGTAATCCATAAAGTTTCCACATGTGATGAAAACTGACAGCAAATTCCTACAGTTAAAATGTCACTCTTTCCAACACCCTGGAAAAATAGGGGGGAGGAGGGCTGGGGGGAGGTGGGGTGGGGAGGGGAGGGCAGGGGAGAAAGTGTTTTGAAAGCTTCATGCTGTCAGACCCCATCAGTTCCTTAATGTGAACAGAAGTATACACACAAGGTTGCAGCTTGTTGGGAAGAGCACAGCTTTTTTATGATAAATACAGTTTTATGGCTCTTTTATATGATTGGGGCGGGGGAGATGACTGCTCCAATAAATTATTTACCTAAGTTGTAAAAGACCAAGGAAATTGCTCTGCTTACATGTTCCCAGCATCTAAATCCAGAAATTTATGGAGGACTGGACAGCCCTCGAGTTCCATTGGTCTCTTAAAACTTGGTCTGACTCTTCAGCTCTGCAGTCCTTCCTTTATAAAGGCTGCTGTGGGCTGCCTCCTTGCGTGGTGTTAAGCTATAATAATACCTTGTGTCCACCACCAGCTTACACCTTCTGAGGATCTAACCCAGAAACTGAAACTTGATTCCCCCGCCCCCACCAGCTTTGTTTCACTTCTTGTTCTAATTCCTTGTGCTAATCTCTGTTTAGGTCTACCCATAATCTTTTCTTATTTTCCTTCTTTCCAAAGGTGTTAGAGGGAGCAATCCTCTGACCACTCGGCATTGTTTGAGGGACCATAGGATACTGGGGATCCCCCACTCCAAGGTCAGAGACAGTACCCTGACCTTGGAAAGGAGAGTCGGCGGTCCTACTCCCCTTCCCCACCCCCTTGCAGCCAGCAAGGGAAGAACTGCACCAGCTGCCCTCCAAGGTTGGAAAATCAACCTCGGAGAGGGGGAAAGGGGGCGTTCCGGTGGGCAGGGAGGGGAGGAGACTGGAGAGGCCAGGATATGAGCTATCCTGAGCCTCTGCCAGCCTCCTCCCCTCCCCCTCTGAAGCACCGTCGCTAGATGGGTAAAAAGCCCATCTAGTGAAATATAGAGGGTGGGAGGATGGGGAGGTGAAGATCGCCTCCGCCGCTCCTCCTGCCCTGCATTGGATGATCGGAAGCCTCCAGGTTCAGGGGTTTCCAATCACCGAGGGCACAACAGATAGGATTGCGCCCTAAACCAAGACCGATGTTCGTTTCTGGTGTGAAGCCAACATGGAAGTGATAGTGATCATCCATAAAGGAGGTGGGATTTAAAGCTTGGGAATTTGGCGGCCATTTCCTGTATGCATTAGTGGGCTGCTAGAGAAGCAGTAGGAGCTAGTTGTGAGGGCAGCTGGTTTTACCAAATGTGCACTCTACCAGACAAATGCTCTTGCACACACATATCCAAACAAGCAATGTCTTGCTTTCGCATTTCTTGCCATCATTCCTGCTTTGACTACTTAATGACAGGGAAAAGGGGGTGATTCAGTGACCATCTCTAGGTTCTGATGGACGAAGGAACATCATAAAAATAGGACTCTATATTTGCACTAGTTCCTGTGCTCTAGTACTCAGAGAGTCCCAGTTTTTCAGCACCTGTCCCTGGAAAATGGATCTATGTTTTACATTTTGGGGGAGGCTTTGTTAAACTGGTGTTAGTAATCGTACTGCACCAACTCTTTTCCATGTAACGTTTGTGACACATAATTGGTGATTTCTGAGCCCAATTCAAAGTGCTGGTTTTGACCTTTAAAGACTTAAACAGTTTGGGAGCAAGTTACTTGAAGGACTCCTTCACCCATCTCAGCCTGCCCACACTTTAAGATCAGAAAGAGAGGCCCTTCTCATTTGCCCATCAATGAGAGCAGTCAGGTGGGTGATCACACATGAGAGGGCTTTCTCTGCAGAGGCCCTACCCCTTTGGAACAAGCTGCCATTGGAGGTCCGCCATGCTCTGTCATTGCAGCCTTTTAAGAAGGCCTTGAAAACATATTTTACTGTGGCCTTCTCTTGATATGACTGCTATTGTTGCTGTTACTGCTGTTAACATTATTGCTGGTTTTATTTTTGGCTTTTATTATTGTTGTTTTATTGTTTTTATGTTTTTATCACTTTTAATATTTTAACTGTTTTATGTATTTATTCCTGTAAGCCACCCTGGGAGGGCTTCTGCCCTGAAAGGTGGCCAATAAATGTTTTAAATAAATAAATGAATTTGGGTGGAAAGGCTGAGACTTCCCCTCACAACTCCTCAATATTTACCCGTTCTTTATTCCTAATTGCCAATATTCACCACCTTTTCAGATAGTACTCTGGCACCATTTCTTTCCCCTAAACTGATCCCAGCCAATTGAGAATGTGATGCTGCTATGTAGCCAGTGAGATATGGCTACATGCTGACATTACCAAAGCCAATTCAGAATGAGGGCAATTGTTCCAATCTCATTCTGAATTGGCTTCATGACTTCACCATTTAGCTAGTCATGTTTGGCTGTCCGTTGATGTTCTGAATCCTGGAGAACTGCTGCTACTCAGCAGACAATGCTGAAGTAGATTGACCAATTTTCTGACTACGTATCAGGCAGCTTTCTATGTTCCTATGAGGGCAGGAATCGTTGCTCTTACTAGGAATGGGTGCTTGGGGGGAAATCATACCACAAACTCTTTAACCCCTGTTTGCAGTCCACACCCAAACGTTGCCAAAGGGGTTGCATTTCATAAAGGGGCATAGTGTTCTCAAGCACCATGCAGACAGTTTCTGAATTGCCTAGGCATAATCAGGTGATTATTTCCTTGCTTTCTGGACTGTCCTGTGATGGTGAAGCTTTCCTTTGTTGTCCCAGGGGTGAGGAGATATTCTCCCTTGCCCCAGCACAATGGACAAACTACACAAGGCACCAATAAGGCTACAAAGCTAGCGCTGGAGCTTCAGCTCAGCTGTAGTCACAACTGGCAGCTTCATCGCAGGTGGGAGGGAAGGCGACAGGTGATGAACAGCCCGGGGCATCAGAGCAGCGAAAGGAAGCTTACCCAAATTGGCCTCTCCCAGTTTACCAGCTCTAGGGGGTCTGAGTTAGAGAACTCCCATTAGGCTCTGATTGCTCACGAGCTTGGAGAATTGGAGCTTGGAGAACAAGGATGGGGAACCTCTGGCCTATGGGTCAAATCTGGCCCACCAGACAGCCTATCTGACTGAAAGCCCCCTCCCTTTCCCCAAGCCCCTGCCTCAAAGCCCCCAAGAATCCCTGCTGTTATCTCCAATCACTGATTGGAGATAACCATGGAGAGTCCCTTGTGTACCATTCCCCCTCCCAAATAGGAGGGGCAGCTGCATGCTAAGGGGAATCCCCACTGGTAACTCCACTCACTTCCTAATGGGGGAAGGCGCAGGGCAGGGCACCCTCAGTCAGGGTGGCTTCGCTGCAAGTGGGCTTTCCCTGGCTGGCGAAAGGCCACGTGCACTGAAGCTGGGTCCCTGACCACACTGCAGGCTGGAGGAGCTCCAGGCAGTGCTTCGGCCAAGGACTGGATGATGTCAGGGGCATCCCCATGCCCCAATATTATCTATTCTGCAGAGGGTTCTGGGGTGGTGGAGGTCATCTGGCCCCTGTTGGCCCGCGGTGGAGGAGGCAGGCTCGCAGGGATGCAGCATCAGTTTTGTATTAGCCCCCTGCCACCCCTGCCAGACTTCCCTGTTCCCTCTGAGCTTAGCTGCAATCCTCACATAATCAGGGGCGGAATTAATTTTGCCAGCAACAATGCATTGTTCCCTGATGTAATACGAAGTATTTGGGTGTTGACTTTGTCCTGAATGAGCAATGAAGACCCATTCGCTTTACAAAAGACCTGCTCCTGGTGGAGATGGAAAGCCGCAGGAACTGGTTTGTTGATATGGAGCGACGCAGCTGCCTGCCATTTTTGGACTCTCCTTGGGGGCATGGCTACAGGGAATGTCACGATGAGTGCCTGCACTTCAGAATTCACTTCTACTCCACTGCCGAGAAGGACTGACAGGGCCTCCTTGGCACACCTTCAAGAAAGGCACAGAGCAGTCATCTCACTGATCCAGCAACTGGAAACAGTGTGGGGTCACCTGCACAAGACGAGCAGCAGGGGAATTTGAGGAGGCTGCCTTGGAACTAGTTAAGTGGATTGTAGGTCAGATGTTTAAATTAAAGTTGCGGCCCATCGTTGACCTCATTTACGTTGTGGGGGGGACATCCTCTGCGCTTTTAAAACAATGTAGAACAGGCTGTTGTAGGGTAAACAAAACAAACAAACAAAAAACAACCCAGCCTCTTGGAGGCCAGGGTGGTCCACCCAGGGGCTGAGCAAGTGACTGGCTGGAAGGAAATCTGCCCTGGGTTGCCAGGCCTGGGCTCCAAAAGAGGGCCGAGGTAGAGGCATGGGGCCTCCCTTCGTCCTGGTGGTTTTGGACCTGCAGACGGCTGGGTGCTGATGGGTGAGATCCATACTTAGTTCTGTAAGGACAGGCCGGGTAGCTTTATTATTTTGGCTTGGGTGTGCGTTCATCAAGCTCTCTGTGTATGGTTAAGTAATTTGGCCTGGTTCCCTCTCGTATAACTTGCTACTTCCATTCTTCCCTTTCCCGCTACCCCTTTGTTTTTATCTTAATCAGCCTTTATCCAGCCTTTAGTTGGTGTGATTTCCCTGCATAACCTCAGTGCTGATTTCGGTGCCTCTTGGCTTAGGAGGGTGGCTGCTGGGTATTTTGGGGGGACTGGAAGGCCGGGTTTGGCCAGTGCTATTTTTGCAAGGAGAGCCGGGATCGGTTCCTGAGCAGTCCTACCTCGCAGGGAGGTTGGGGCTGGTCCCAGCAGATCCTTCACATCCACCAATGTGAACCTTTCTTTAACAATCGAGCAAATAAAAGAAAAAACAAATGGTTAGTGTTGCTTCCCTGCCATGATCAAAACAAGCTCCTGTAATGTCCTTTCCCTTTGAAACCGTGTATTTAATCAGTGCTGGGTAAAACTCAGAGCAGATGAATGGGCAGTAAATGAAAGAAATCAGGGCGGACTAATCTTCCAGCACATCGGGGATGACCTGCCCTCCCCCTGCGCTCCTCCCGGCACACCGAGGCGTGAAGTCAGAGGAGCTCATATGATCACAGTCAGGGACCACAGTCTGCTGATAGGATGCTAGCGGTTAAAAGCCATCTCCTTCCTTGTGTCTGAGATGTAGGTTACCGGTGTAGTTGGGAGCTGGTTGCCTGGATCCAGGCTGCTCCTGGTCATATTGGTTAAGAGAAAGCACAGCAGTGAGGCAAGCAGTGTGGCAACTTCCCATCCCAGCATCCCAGCTAGGGCTCATTGAAAATGCCCCCCTGCCCTGAAATGGCCACCCCCAAACAGCAGATTGAGAGGTGGGTAATTTTTTTCAGGGAAGAGTAGCTGAAAACTGCCTTGTGCACCAATTTTGGGTAGAAAGGTGGTGTACGAATCAAATCAATCAATAACAATCCAGCTGGGTTGCCATTCTGCAGTGCTGGTGGCAGCTTGACTTTCCTTTGCGGGCATCACTGCCCCAAACGGCCACAACAAAGCTCCTTGTGTGAGGCCTTGAGGAGACCCTCTCCCAGCAGCCCTGGAAGAGGCAATCTGGAGACGGTACCATAATTTCCTCCCTTAGAATGACCCTTGAAGGGACACTACAGCGTGACATAGCATCATTCCAGGGCGTGGCAACCACCTAAACGTGGCTGCTGGGAGGAGCTTTACTATTTTTGCTTGCAGCAGCAGCAAAAAAGTAAATGAAAGTGGATACGCTGCCACCTCCACATAATGGCAAGCAGTCTCCCAAAACCATGGGCAACTTTGCTCCCCTGCAAATTGCCACCCTGCTGGGTGGGGGCTCTCACTTGCACCCCAATCCCAAATTTCAGCCTCAGTCCAAGTCCCCTGTGGCATGCAAAGGTGACCCATCAAATCAGGCCTGGCCCTTCATTGCTCTGCTTGCAGCAGTTCATTTCCAGCTTTCTTGGTATTTCCCATCACAGCAGACTCTAAGCACCGTTCATTTGCTATGTCGATATCCCATCCGGCCGTCTACCAGTACCATGTGGCGTGGCTTTTCCTGGAGGGAGCCATTTCACACCTCAAGTGTGCGGTAGATGGAACACATATTTCAATGCTTTTACAATTCCCCCCACCCCTCACTGACTATAGAAAACTAAGATGTTAGGGGGAAAGCTGGCTTAGAACCTTTCTCTCTGATACACTAGTTTTCTATGTGCAGGGATTCATTCAAGAAGGCACCCAGATGAAATATGCTGGCCTAGTCTTGCTAAGAAGTGTTAAAAACATTAATGAGCCTTTTGGGGGGGTTAGATTCCTTATTTAATGGGAACAAGTAATAACTAAAGCAAAGTGATCACTTAGGCTGGTTCTTAGGTTTCTAAAAGAAAACATTTTTGCCAGGAGCCCTTCTAATTCAACTTTTATTTTGTGCCGCAATATACTGAACAAGGTAGTTTTTCAGGTGATTCTATCGATCATGTCCCTGTCCCTGTCCAAATGTCTGGAGATGGTGAGTGGCTGGATGGGGAGGAATAGGCTGAAGCTGAACCCTGACAAGACCGAGGTACTTTTTGTGGGAGTCAAGAGGAGGCTGGGGGATGTTGACCTGGTGTTGAATGGGGTACGGCTACCCTTGAAAGACCAGGTCTGCAGCCTGGGGGTCATTTTGGACTCCCAGCTGTCCATGGAGGCTCAGGTGTCAGCTTTGAGCCGGACAGCGCTGTATCAACTCCATCTGATACGGCGGCTGCGCCCCTTCCTTCCCGACCATCTGCTCCCATTGGTAGTACATGCCCTGGTCTCCTCTCGTTTAGACTACTGTAATGCGCTCTACGTGGGGTTACCCTTGAAGACGGTTCAGAAACTGCAGCTGGTACAGAACGCGGCGGCTCGCCTGATTAAAGGCAGCTGCCGGCGAGATCACATCACTCCAGTGCTGAAGGAGTTGCACTGGTTACCAGTTGTTTTCCGGGCCAAATTCAAGGTGTTGGTTTTGACCTTCAAAACCCTATATGGTTCTGGCCCAGCCTATCTTAAGGAGTGCCTCCAGCAGCACCAGACAGGCCGCTTAACAAGATCAGCCTCGGATGGCCTTCTCTCTGTCCCATCAGCCAGGACAGCTAGACTGGTGGGACGAGGGAGAGGGCCTTTTCTGTGGTGGCCCCACTCTGTGGAACTCCCTCCCTAGGGAACTCCGTCATGCCCCCTCTTTAATGAGCTTCCGTCATGCATTAAAAACGTGGTTGTTCAGGTAGGCATTTGGGGTGGGTTAGGGTATTTTAGAAAATGTTTTTATTGTAGAATTTTATTGTTTTAAACTGTTTTTATTGTATGTTGTACATCGCCCAGAGTGGCTGGGTGACCAGCCAGATGGGCGATTAATAAATTTAATAATAAATAAATAAAATCATGTCACTTACGAAGCAAAGAGCAACCATGCAGGGTACCCAAATATAACCTTTTTTTCAAATGCCTCTGATACACCTCTGTCTCAAAAGCATTTAAAATTGCTAAAATGCTTAACAAACTTTTCTCTCCTAACATTGAACTGATGTTGGAATAATAACTATTATTTATAGTTATATATAAACTATTATTATAGTTATATTATTATAGTAACTATTATTGACTAATTATTATTAACTAAGTATTATGACAGTAACTATTATTATAGTTATATATACACTATTATATAAACTATTATTTATAAGTTAAATAATAATAACTACTACTACTACTGATGCTGGAATAAATCTGTCCCTGTCATTCTAGTTGTCCCCAGGATCCACTGCTATGCCGTCAGAGACAACAGGCTCTGACAGCATAGTGACAGCATCAAACATAATGTTTGCTACTATGGTGCTGCATTTCCCATGATTCCTAGCTTTGTACTTCTGCTTTACATCCTTTTACTTTGTTGTGTATCCTCACAACAGCAGCATCCAGGGCCTGAAAGTCGAGGCCCTATAACAGTGCTTCCCTGCATGCAGCCTTCCCCCATTTATTTATCTATCTATCTATCTATCTATCTATCTATCTATCTATCTATCTATTATTGCATTTATATCCCGCCTTTTTTCCTCTTGCAAGGAACCCAAGGCAGCTTACATTATCCTCCTCCTCTCCATTTTATCCTCACAACAACAACCCTGTGAGATAGGTTGGGCTGAGAGTGTGTGACTGGCCCAAAGTCACCCAGTGAGCTTCCATGGCCCAGTGGGGACTACCCCTCTTACACGCCTTAAGGCACAAACCTATGCATGTTTAGACAGAAAAAAAGCCCTACAACTCCCACCATTCCGTAGTGAGCCATGCTGGCTGGGGCATGCGGGGAGTTGTAGGACTTCTTCTGTCTAAAAGTGTATAGGATTGCATCCTTAGTAAGTTTGGTAAACAGGAGGTGGTGCTGAGGGCCCCCTGGAACACCAGAATAGATGCATCTCAGGTTGGCTGCATGGTTCTTTCAGATCCAATCTGAAATGGGTCAGAGATGGCAGACTCCAGATATCTAGTGCTCAGTCCCCCATTTGCAGATCCCATCCCATCCCAGCATTTCCAAAAACAACCTTTTATTTTGTTAGTCTTTCTTTGGACCGTGTTTGCTCAATATAGAATCCCACCGAGGCAGTGTGGCCAGGTTTCCTACTTCAGAGAGGACAGTCCTCTGCTTTGGAGAGCTGGCAGAGGACAGTCCTCTACCTGAAGGTGTCCTCTGTTTGATGGAGCTGCCTAGTCCAAGTCTTGTTTAAAGTCAAGCAACCAACCATCAAAAAGGGAACGTGGGGGGGGGGCCTTGAAATTTCCCATCGCAGCAGACAAAGCAGGCATACAGGTCACCCAGTCAATCTTCTCCACTATGGGGAAATGTATAGTATTTCTCTTTAAATTATAGTTATTTCTAAATTTGCACCTATTCATATAAATTTGCATATGCAAATGTTATGCAAATTGGTGTCCACTTTTGTCCTCTTTTTTGGTGATGCATATATGGGGGTCCCACACCTAGGCATTACTTAAGTGTTAAATCTGTCAGATTTGTAATGCAGAGCCACAAGAGTGGAAGGCCCCAAATTAGCTGCCTATAATTGTACTATTACTGTTTTATAAACCTTGGGCATATCATTAAGGAATGGAGGAAAGAAAGAAAAATTGAGAACTCCCAATAGATCCCTGGGGGATCCTTGAGGCAATTAGCTTTAAGCTTGAAAACGTATTTCCAGGTTTATGGCCTGTTTTCTGAGCTTAAAATAAATTTCTACCCAATAAACTCAAGTATCACCCAAAACATAACTGCAACAGTGCATTAATTAATAGCAAGAGACCAACTAGTAGTAAAACTTTATTAAAACCAATGCGTGTATCATCCCCTTCATTATTTATTTAGATTTGTGACCCCCTTTTTCCTGAAAACTTGTGAGTGGCTTACCAGTTTCTAAAAACCAACAGTAAAAACAATAGTAAAGTCACAGTCCCACTAGTAAGACTTTTTGACCCAATTGATGCCTTATATTGGATCTGACAATAGGTCCATCCAGCCCAGCTTTCCCCAGTGTGGTGTCCTCCAGATGTTTTAGACCACAGCTTCCATCAACATGGCCAATGGTCATGGGCGATGGAAGTTGTAGTTCAAAACAACTTAAGGGGATGGGGTTGAAGAAGTCTGATCTCGCCCCCTATTGCTTAGCTGGCTAATGCGCCCAGTGGACCTGCAGCAGTGTGCATGATGAGAGGGATGCTAGTGTGCCATGAGTAATAAATACATTTAGGGCACAACCCTATGCATGTTTAGACAGAAAAAGTCCTACAACTCCCATCATTCCCCAGCCAGCAGGGGAAATGCATAGGACAGTGCCCTTAGTTAAAGTCTCCTCTAAGCCCAAAGTGCCCAGCCATGAAGGAGGCTGCCTGCTGGGTCTCTGTATGATTCAATGATTCGGCCTTACATTCTTCAAACAAGCTTCTGCTGTAGAGGAATTTTGCTGCACTTGTGCATTGGGTGGGATGGGGTCACGCAACATTTCTCAACACAGAGGCACAGCAAAATTATCTGCCCTCAGAGGAGGCATGCCCAGAACAGTGACACATACACATAAATACAGGAAACAGGCTCCTCCGAAGGTTGGTAGCTCTTACCCTTACTAAGGGTGGCCATGTGTCCTACTGTACTAACAGTCCTCTATTTGAAGGGCTGACCAGTCCAAGCATTCCCCAAATAACATGCTTTTACTTTTTAAAAGTTGTAGCATGCCCCTGTTAGCATTTCGGAGTATTTTGCATTTAATGGTGAATATCTGTCAAGATTTGACAGCTGAAAAGCACTAGCAATCAATATTTCATGGTCTCTGATAGATAGCTTATAGTGATATTTGTACATTTTGGATTAACTTCATTCATTTAACCAATCTAAAAAGAAGCAAATGTCGGATTCTCATGTCAAAATGTGATTCTAGCATTTGAATGACAAATTTTTAGTTTGAATTTTCACATCAGATAATTTGAAAGTCAATTTTGAAAGTGCAAAACTTTTATGAAATTTCATGTGAAGATCTAGTCAGAACTCTCCTCACCATCCAGAATTCCCCAGCCAGGCAGCCATGCTCTCCCCCCACCCAACCGCCAGCAGCATTTTGTGGGCTATTTGTTTTTTTTTTAAAAAAAATACCCCATTAGGGCCCTTCCCCCAGATTTTATGCACTTCTGCAGACCTTGAGGTTTCTCCAAACCTGCTGGTTTCACCTTATTGCATATTGGCTATAGCTATATAAGGATGCACACTCAGAGAATGAGTTTGCTCTTAGTATATAGGATGATGGTGATTTGCTGCAGCCCTGATTTTTCCCCCTGATCCTCTTAGCATGAATGTGTATAGAGCTGGCTGTAACTTTGAGAGGCAGCCTTCTGCTTTGCTAACTTCATACCGATGGTTGGCCACATTAATTTTTGTCATACCAAAGAGATTGGTCAGTTGAATCCAAATGGTTTTCTCCAATTTATTGATAGAGCTTCACAGAGAGGGCAATTTTCAGAGCTTATTTTCTACACCATTGAATGCCGTGTTACTGCAAATGAATGCGTTCCCCGGTTGGCGTGATGGAGAATACAGCTGTAAATGCTTTATGCTTCATTTGGATAAAGAGCTGGAGATATGAGATTACACAATATAAAGAGGATCCAAGGCCTGCACTTCATTAAAAAAAGCTGTACCCCTGTTAATAAAATTCAATGCGGCTGATCAGAAGCTCTTGAGAGAAGATTTAAATGCAAACTCATGTAATCTTAACCCCTGAAATCTCTCGGTTACAATAGAAATAAGGACTCTGCATACACTACGCACATTAGTTTGGGGTGTGGGTAAAGACAGAGCTGCAAACATGATATTCAGCTATACTCACAGGCAACCCAAAGGTGCTTTTGCACAGAGATAGTTTTAGACCTCGGGTGAACATGCCTGAGACTCACAAGCCATACGTTACCATGTGTACAATCTGCCCTGGTTCCACTCCCCTTTACTAAAGGCCCAGTGAGCATCATTCATGCCTTTATCATCACCAAGCTAGACTACTGCAATGTACTATCTATGAGCTGCACTTGAAGACTATGTAGAAACTTCAATTGGTGCAAATGCTGCAGTTGCTGACCAACACATGGCACAGGTGCTCCAGGATCTGCACTGGCTTCCCATTACTTCCCAGACAAAATTCGACGTGCTGATTCCATCTATAAAGTTCTGATTGGTTTAGGTCCTATATACCTCAGAGGCCATCGTCTCCCTTTATGGTCTTTCAACTCGACTGAGCACTTCCTTGGCTATACTACCAATGCACCAAGTTTGGACAGTAAAGGCATTTACAGAAGTGTATTCCGCCTTAATTGTGGAAACCCCTTCTCCAAGAGGTCCATCAACATCCGGCCTTAATGCCTTCAGGGAGCCCTGTAAGGCTTTGAGCTGGCTTTCAACACCCAGGGTTAAACAGGCCAGTGTGGGGTCATATTAATTTCCAACTTTTATATAGGTGATAATTCCATTGCGACTATTTTCTGAAACTTGTTTCTGCTTCCTTCATTGTTAGGCAGATTATAAACAGATTCCACGGTCGACACCTAGAAACATTACATGGTCCACACAACATATGTTCCATCATATTGTGCCTTGTTTCCTTTTACCTGCTTTCCCACACATCTGGTTGCGCGCCAGAATGAATGGAACAGAAAGAAATAGAGAGAGTTGGTGCATGGTTGTACCCCGGGGTGGTGTCAAGGGTCAGCATGGTCAGGCATCTGCTGAAGGTCTGCACCCTGGCAGGGGCCCTCTGACCAGAGCCCCCTGGACTTGCTCCTCCTCTTTAGCATTGCAACCTCCTTGTTCACCTGCCCCTCGCTCTGGCCCAGGCAATAGTGGTGATATGGATGAGGAGCAGTGGACGCCACTGCCTATTTGCTTGTTGGCTGTCTGCCCAGTGAAGAAGCAGGTGATAGCAACAAGGAGGAGGAGGAGGAGATGGCAACCATGCTGGAAAGAAGGTAGTCTTGCTGAAGGAGGGGGCTCACGGAGGGCATCTTGTCCAAGGGCCCTCCAGAACCTGGTGACAGCACTGGTTGTACCCTTCAGAAGGCGAAACAGCACCACCCATGCCAGGGCCCAGGCTCCACTCTCCTGCTGTCTCCCATCCATGGTGGAGCAACGCTCTGACCAAGTCATAACCAAAGGAGAGCCACATGTCCTCGTAGCATGCAGACAAATGCATGGCCTCAAGCAGTCCTTCTGCCCACCATCACAGCCTCCACAGTCACAAGACGCCCTCCACACCCCATTCACCAACTAAGCAACGGATTGCAGGGGTCAAATAATTCTAAGAGGTAGGGAGTTGATCTGGTTTAGAAGACTTAAGCTCAAAGCCACTTCCCACAGGGCCGAGTTCTCACTGACATGGTAAACTCATGCCTAGACCATACTGTTTTGATCAGGCTGAAATGCTTAAATGTTTCTCCATTTGAAAAATGTCTCTGCACACAGACAAGGAAAACAGTTCTTGCCTAGCCTTTTCTCCAACATGCTAATTTTCTACATGCAGGGATTATTATTTTTTTTAATATGGAGGATCATTCAATCATGTGACCTCTACTTGCAGTCTGATGTTGACACAAATTTACCTTCTCAATGAGAACTCACCATCACTCATTGACTGAAGCATCCAATGATGGTTTGCATGTGTGAATGAACTGCCATAGATAAAACAACCCCAACAACACTTTCATAACACCCAGTGTAAGCAATCCTTTTCAATGGATTCAGTTCAACACAGTCAGCTGCCATTCCTCAAGTGTACAATAATCAAATATAGGGAAAGCAAGTGATACATATGCATATACGTGAAACAACCCAAGTGTTTACTAAGCAAGGCTAATATAATCAAATGATGAAACATCAAGTGATGTACATGCATATGTGAGCCATTTATTCAGAGTGTTGCATATCTTACCATCAACAATCCATCTGTAAAATGGGTATTAAAATTATCTATCACACAAGGGTTTGGTGAGGGCAAACAAAATAAATACTGTTTGAATTTCAAGTGATATATAAATGGTAAATTGGATTAGGTTGGAATGAAGCAATTTTATTTATTTAGCACCTTTTTTTTACTGAGGTGCTGAAAGCAACATACAAAAATAAAAACATAAATCGCAATAAAAATAAGTTAAAACAACTCTAATCATGAACACAGTCCAAGATTTACAGTGGAAACTTATGGGCAAGGAATTCAATTTTTATTTTTTAAAGCAGCAAAATTCTAGATTAAAAATTCTTGCAGAAGCTCATCAATCTTGTGAAGGTAATTGATCTCTGGCAGCCCTGAAAAGAGACTATGCATGTGAAAATTGGTGGTTATGTTTGAGATGACTGTGTGAGATATTTGTTAATGTATTGCTCTTTTCTAACTGAAAAATTTTCAGATCAAGTTGCAATCCTATGCCTGCTGCCCTGGGAGTACTTTTGACCCATTGATAGGATTGTGCTGTAAAGTAAAAATAAAATAAAATGGGGAGGTGGGGAAGGAAGACATTTGAATGGTTGAAAAAACTGTGTGCAAAGAAAGCATTCTAGAGGAAAGTCTTCACTTCGCAATAAAAACTAAATAGAGTATTGGCCAGAGGTGTGTTTTGTTGAGGGAGATTTTCACAGGGCAGAGGCCACAACAGAGAAAATCTTGCTTCTAATGGGTGCAGAAGTTATTTGGCTAAAAGATCATGGCTAAGAGAGCAGGTCGTCTTCTGCAGATCTCAAGAGATGTGGAAGAACTTATGGGCAAAGACATCAGGTAGAGCTGACTGAGGCAAACCAGCCCTCATAAATTTTATGGAGATACTGCTGGAAATGACTCGTTTATATGGGACTGGTAGGATAGAGGGACTTCATTTACAATCAAATAACCATCGATCAACATTTCACTTGACTTTAACATTTAAGCTGGCATTGTTTGGGGAGGGCTTCCTGTTCATCACCAGGTTCCAGTTAATTTGTGGTGGATTTATTTACACGTATACACATTCACATGCTCAGGGAGTTGTAGTAGAACACATTGGATGATGGGAGTTATAGTCCAATACGTCAGGAGGCACCAGGTTGGGGAAGGCTGATGTAATCAGACCCACAAGTGAGAATGGTGCATTACAAATATGGAAGAGTCTCCCTATTGGTATCTCCAAAATGTTGCAGGATATGCTGTTGAACTAAACAGAACTGAAATGTGTCTTCAGAGAGGGTTCTAAGCCGGGGCAAAGCTCCACTTTGTAACAACAATCCAGGAGACACATTCCACCTGTCCTGTCCTGCATGAGAAGGAATCCCACCTTCTAGAAACAATCATGCTGGCTGCTGCGTGGAAGCACATAGATGGGTGGAGGGGCATTATTTCACCTGGGCTTGCTGCAGGGTCCATAAGAACAGCGGCTGTGGCAGCAGGAATACCAAAGACCCAGGCTTTGACCTCCTGTGTCTCCCTCTCCCTCAGCATCTCTTTTGGCCACTCCATCGTGTAGTGGCAGTTGCTTTGTATTCTATCATTATAAGCAGCTGTAAGCAGCTTTGAAGATTATCGAAGATGAAAAGGCAGAATATCAATCCTGACAATAAATACAATACAATACAATACAATACAATACAATACAATACAATACAATAAAGGCACTGAGTACATTCCACCAGGAGGTTCTCCTGCATAAGCCCTTTTTAAATGAATGAAAACTGAGCAAGAGCACCCAGAATTGCTTAGTGAATTGTGCCAAAAAGTCCCATGGAACCACCACAGAGCCAAAGGCTTTGTGTCATCTGATGCCCTGCAGTGTCAAGACTCCCATGATGCAAGGCATCCCTGATTAATGTTTATGTGGTCAACAGCGATTCAAAACTTCCAGTGAAGGAGGCAATCCCACAATTCCCCTGGACAATTCCATTGCCCAGTTTTAATTACAGCCAAGAACCATTGCCTGATAGGCAACCTGTCTCCTTTGCTGCAACATTGAATCCACAGCTGTGTATTCTTTGCTCAGTTGCCTTAGTAAACAGCTGGCCACAGTTCTCTGTTTTGAACACTCTCTAGTTTATTTTTAAAATGATAAAGGCCCAGTCACTCCATCTGGATGCAAGTACTCCAGCAAAAACCTAACTGGGACCAAACAGAATACTATTAATACCTCTTCTCCCACATTAACTGCATCTGGTAATCCAGCCCAAAATGGTACTTGACATTTCTGCAAATGTCACAATGCTTGTTCCTTTTCAGCATGAGATCTGCTATATCCCTGTACATCCCGTGTCAGAAGCTTACACGGCAACCCTGTGCATTTTTTACTCAGAAGTAAGTCCCACTGTGTTCTGTTTTGGCTAGGGATGGACGAAAGGGACTTACCTTGTCCCGCAGCTTGCTTCGCGGTGGGGGAGAGGCGCTTCGGTTCTCCCCCCGAAGTTCAGGCAAGGGGGGGAGGCGCCCGGCCTTGCCCGGCTGAAATTCAGGCCGGGGGGGAGGCGCCCCATCCCTCGCCGGCGAAATTCAGGCCAGGGAGGAGCGCCCCGTCTCCCCGACCACGAAAAAAAAAGTAAAACAAAAACAAAAACACACACCCGTGATAGGCTACGTAACGATTTGCATAGCCTATCACGCCTAGATTTCCAAAGTCAGCCGTGATAGGCTACGTAAATCGTCACGTAGCCTATCACGGGTGACTTTGGGGGAAAAAAAAAAGCACGTACGCAAATGGCGGTGCCCCATGGGCGCCGCCATTTGCGTTCCTTATTTTGGCACATCTAGTCTACGTAAAGATTTACGTAGACTACGGCGAAAATAAGGGCAACGCAAATAGCGTTCCCTTATTTTCGCCGTAGTCTACGTAAATCTTTATGTAGACTAGACGTGCCAAAATAAGGAACGCAAATGGTGGCGCTCATGGGCCGCCGCCATTTGCGTACGCGCTTTTTTTTTTTTTCCAAAGTCACCCGTGATAGGCTACGTGATGATTTACGTAGCCTATCACGGCTGACTTAAAAATCTAGCCGTGATAGGCTATGTAAATTTTCACGTAGCCTATCAGGGGTGTGGGTTTTTTTTCTGTACTTTTTTATTTGTAATGGCGGCAGCGGCGGCCGGTCAGGAGACCGGCCGCCGCCCCTGCCGAAACGCCGCCGGGACCCGCCGCCGAGAGGGACATTCGCCAAAGGTAAGTCCCATCCCGGGGGGGGGGGCGGGGGGCCGGCGGAGAATTTCCCCAACACTTTCGGGGGGCCGAATGCGTCGGCACTCGGCCTCCCGAAGATTCGTGGAGAAATTCTCCGCCATCCCTAGTTTTGGCTTCATCCCAGTTAGGTTGTAGCCTTAGACGTTTCCCCGAAATTCTATCATCTATCCATTTGATTTTCCATTTTGTCTCTGTTGGGCTGGGTTGGTCTTTGGATTTGAGAGGCCCAACCCCTGCAGGTCCATTTCACACTAGAGTTCAGAGCAGAGTCAAAGCCACGATATCATTGCCATATGCTAGGCCCTAAAAGCCAATCCAGAGCCTGGATTAATTTTTCTAGATTCTGGGAAACAAATCTGATCACGTGGGGACAAAGTATGAATGCAACATGTATTATTGATACAAATTCATTATCTTTATATGAGTGCTATTAATTCTGATCTGTGTGTACTAACTATAAGTATAGAGTCATTAGTTCTACATATGCTCTGAACTACCTTTAAATGCAAAATTCTGCTTTAGGAACTTGGGCATAGGAGCTTGCCAGAGGTGGGTTGGTTAATTCTTGGAAGCAAAAAGCCTTTTCATTTAGGAGTTGGACCTTCCACATGGTGCTTCTAAAGTCAGCTGAAAGTAGGGATGGCGCAAGCGTCCAGTTGGGACTTGAAGCCCGGTGAGAAATCGCCGGTTCAGCCCCCCAGATGCCAGTTCGTGGACCCAAGCTCTTGCCCAACTCGCCATGTGCTAAGCCTGGCAAGAGTGCGGGCGCCTATCACTGAGAGGGAAAGAAGGGAGCACCCCCTGTGCAGCAGCAGGGCGGGACAGGCTGGTCGTTTTATGTAAGTCTCTTACACTTGCATAAAAGGACCAGCCTGCCCCTCACTGCTGCCGCTGTAGCAAGGATGGGGGAAGGAGGAGAGGTGCTGCCTTCTTCCCCTCTTGTCCCCGTGTTGGCGGTGACAAGGGACAGACTGGTCATTTTACGTAAGTATAAGAGACTTATGACTCCAGGACTCACGCAGCCCAGCTCACGGTGGAGGGCAGCAGCAGAGACTCTGCAAGTACCCACGCTCGGCAAGCACAAGCGTGTCCTCACAGCCCCAGCTCTAAGCCTGGCCGCATTGAGTGAAAGGCCTCTTCGGACTCGACAGAGGAGCTGTGCCTGGTCTGAAGCGCCTGCTTGCCCTTCAGCGTTTCCATTTCCCTATTATGAAAGGAGCCCTGCTGAATCCGGCCAACAGCCCATCAAGTTCAGAATCCTCTTTCCCACCATGGCCAGCGTCCGATGTTTCCACAGGAAGCCCACAAGCAGGCAACTGCACTGCCCTCCCAGTGGCTGGGGGGCCTCTGAAGACGATGGAGGTTCCGTTTGGCTGTCATGGCTAATAGCTTTTGATGGACTCGCCTTCCGTGAGTTTGTGTAATGACTTCTTAAAGTTAGTGGCCATCGCCATACTGGGTGGCAGTACGTTCACTAAATTGATTATACATTGTGTGTCACATGATGAAATACTTTCTTTTGTCCTGAACATGCTGTCCGTCAGTTCCGCGGGATGAGCCTTGAGTTTAGTCTTGTGAGAGAGGAAGACCGCATCCCACTCCCCCACCTCCAATCTCTTTTATGTTTCCTTTTGTTGATTACACTCCCAGTCTCTCTCTCTCTCTCTCTCTTTCTCTCTATGTGTGTGTGTGTGTGTGTGTGTTGCTGTTTACAGTTCCTTCCAGTTTTTAAAAATTCTGAGCAAAGTTAAGGGCTTGATTTTTGCTGAATCTGAAGAAAGATGGAAAGTTAGGTCAAATTTCTCAAATCAGAAATGGCGAAACTCACTGCACAGCAGAATATTATATTCTTTCTCTCTCTCTCTCTCTCTGTCTCTCGATATAACCCTTGTAAGGTTACCTGTACAGAAAAAAGTGCACGTCTGTAGATTGTCATTTGCACATTTTGTTCCAGTTTCAAAATTTGTAACGGGGGTGATTGCAGAAATTGGAGGTGAGTTTTAGGCCAGAATTCCCCACCATTGTAATTTCACATTGATTTGTGTATGACCCATTCTGCTAGTTGCACCTGACTAGAGACAGACAACGGTTTCTAAGAGAGCTGAAGGTAGCACGGTGGAGGCATTGTTTCTTGTGGTGTCTACGGTTATTTATTTCATCCCACTGTTGTCTCTCATCAAACAGAGTTTGATGCCCTATAAAAACCTGCAAAATCTGTGAACGCTGCAGGATAAATATGCCCATTGCTCACCACAGGCAACGATGTATCTGCTGTGCCATCTCCAGTTTTGATGGGGGTGGGTGGCAGGGTGGTTATCATCTATTAATGCTTTTCGGCCTGTGAGAGTCTTCCGTTAAGATGGCTCTGGTTGCTCGAAATCACAAGACAATATGATCTTGGTCCAGAGAGCACTTCACTTGAACTGAAGGATGGGGGAGAAATGCACTCAGTTTATATTTTAATGCAAATTTACCTGATTCCACTCTTTTGAACCAATACACAAACTGAAACAGCTATTCTTTGAAATTCGCCATTCACCAAATTTTGCAGTGGAGTACTCCAATCAAGAAATGGAGACACAAATCGTACGTTAGTGAAAATAACATTAACATGTATTACATTAGGCAAAGTGGTTGCCCAGAATGTGTATATTAGTCAAAATTGCATACAAAAATGCATGTATTAGGAGAAATACGCAAAAAATGCATACAAATGTTCATGAAAACTGATTTTAAAAAAAAATAATCTCAAAGTTCAGTATGAACCAAATTTAAGATTGGAATAACGAGAGACAGAGAGAAGCTGAAATGGGGAGATTCATCCACCCTCACCCGTGTTAGTCCCACACTAGGTCAGACAATCACCTTTGATGTTAATTTGAAGCTACTTCGTGTGTATTTGGGGCTCCTTTGGGATAAAGTGAACACTCACTTTGTGACTCAGAAACCTTAAGAGCGCAACCCTGTGCATGTTTAGACAGAAAAAAAGTCCTACAACTCCCAGCATTCCCCAGCCAACATGGCCGGCTGGGGAATGCTCAGAGTTGCAGGACTTTTTTCTATCTAAACATGGATAGGATTGCGCCCTAAATGCATTTCATGTCGCAGTGACCTACCTGTGGAAGATGGTTAGAAATGTTCTTTAGCTTTGCTCTGAGTAATAGCTATGGAACAGCTTAACTCAATAACACAATCTGAATCAAAAGTAGTAGATATGATCATATAATCTGAAGATCGAACCCTTCACTGAGCTATCAGCTTGCATATCCAACCAGCCCTATGATATTACCCAAGCCTATGCCTATTGGGATGTAGAAGAAGTGGAAGCTTTAGGAAGATGATCTTGAATACAATTACAGGGCAGTCAACTGTTGGTTAATTTTTAATAATCCAATTGATCATTATTTCTCTCTCTCTCCCTCTTTCCCTTCCCATTATATTTTATATACATTTAAGATAGTCCCTTGTTGCTCAAAGGGCTGGTCCTTGGTTCAGAACGTGATGGTAATTTTCTGGATGCCTCTGGAAAACTCAGCATATTTGGCAACCTACATGCCAAGGCCAAACTGCACACCAGTTAATACAAGATGCAGAATAACTTGTTAAGCAGGAGCACTGCTGCCAAGACACATTCATGGGACCATAAATTAAATGTGAGCCAACAATGCAATGCTGTTTCAAAAGGGCAAGTGCTATTTTGAGACAGATCAGCAGAAGCGCTGTGTTTGACACTGTGGGATGCAGTTGCACCACTGAGATCCAGTCTCAGCTTGGAGCTAGTGGCGTGCCCAGTTCGCATTCTGCTCTTCGTGGAAGGCACAATAAGAGTATTGATCAACTAATAACATAAAATACAGAAAATGATTTATTTCTCATTAAGGATGCGAAGAAGCACTCTTAGATTTTATTTTATTTATTTATTTAAAATATTTATATATTGCTCCACATCAAAGATTTTGGAGTGGTGAACAACATGATAAAAGAATAAAACCCCATAATTAAAACATTTTAAAAGAACAGATTCTGAACTTAAAACCGCAGCTGGTCACTCAGGGAAGACCTCTTGATATAACAGCTTCAGGAGGCGCCAAAAGCAACACAATGTTGGCACCTGCCTGACCTTCAAAGGCAGGGAATTCCACAGGAAGGGGGCCACCACACTGAAGGCTCTTTTCCTGGTGGACTCCAACCGGGCCATAGGTCCATGAGGAACCACCAGGAGCAAGCCCTCCGATGACCTCAGTGAGGGGGCAGGTTGGTAAAGAAGGTGCTCTCTAAGGGATCCTGGTCCCAAGTTGTTTAGGGCTTTGTACACTAGTACTAATACCTTAAACCTGGCCCGGTAGTGAACAGGCAGCCAGTGCAGTTCCCTCAGCAAAGGAGTTACATGCTGAAAAGGGGCAGCTTCCGACAACAGCTGTGCTGCTGCATTCTGCACTAGCTCCAGCTTCCAGACCAGAAGGGCAGCCCAACATAGAGTGCATTGCAATAATCCAGTCTTGAGGTTACTAATGCCTGTACCACTGTGGCCAAGCTGTCCCTGTCCAGGAACAGCCATAGCTGGTGAACCAGATGAAGTTGTTAAATGGCACTGCAAGCTGCAGTGGCCACTTGGGCTTACAGCAACAGTGATGGATCTAGGAGTACCTAGGGATGGGGGAGAAATCCTCCACGGATTTCAAAAGAATTTTGAAATCCTCCACGGATTTCAAAAGAATCCAGCCCCCTGGAGTCCGTGTAGGATCGGAAGACTTACCTCCGCCTCCTGGAGGAATCCTCGCTGGCTGGATCCTCCCCGCCAGCCGGCTGCGGCGCGCCAGCAATACGGCCACCATTGCCGTATCGCTGGCTGGGCAGATTGACTGCGGATGCAAATGGCATCCACTACGCCATTTGCAGCCGTAAAGGTCTTAGATTAAGGTAAATGCAGCCATAAATGGTTGCATTTAGCTTAAACTGAGACCTTTACGGCCACAAATGGTGTAGTGGACGCCATTTGCATCCCTGTTTTTTCACGCGATAGGCTACGCAAATATCCGCAGTCAATCTGCCCAGCCAGAGATATGGCAACAGCGGCCATATTGCTGGCACTCTGGAGCCAGCCAGCAGCTCCATGGAATTGCCGCAGAGCGGAGCCAGCCACGTAGGATTCCAGGGGGAGGGACAGATCACCGCTCCCCCCGTGGACCCCCCCCCCAGACCTGGAAGTAAGTATTTCATACATCCCTAGGAGTACCCCCAGAATACGAACCTGATCTTTCAGAGGGAGTACAACCCCATCCAGAACAGGCAATAAGCCTATCTCCCAGACTTGGGAACCACTCACCCACAGGTCTTCCGTCTTGCCAGGATTGTTTCAGTTTATTGGCCCTCATCCAGCCCATTACTGAGTTCAGGCACTGATCCAGGACTTGCACAGCCTCTCCTGATTCAGATATCACAGGGAGACAGAGCTGTGTGTCATCAGCATACTGATGGCACTTGGCTCCAAATCCCCAAATAACCCCTGCCAGCGGCTTCAATAGATGTTCAACCACACTGGGGACAAGACGGTGCCCTGCGGCACCCACAGCTCCATTGCCAAGGGGCTGAGGAATAGCCACTCAATGTTACCCTCCAATATTGGCCCCGTAGGTAGAACCAGAACCACTGTAACACAGTGCCTCCAATACCCATCCAATGGAGTCAATCCAGGAGGATAACATGGTTGATGGTATCAAAAGCCGATGAGAGGTCAAGCAGAATTAACAGGGTTGCGCTCCCCCTGTCCCTCTCTTGATAAAGGTCATCCATCAGGGTGACCAAGGCTGATTCAGTCCCATAACCAGATCGAAGCCCAGACTGGAATGGGTCTAGATAATCAGTATCCTCCAAGAGTGCCTGCAGTTGCTCCGCCACAACCCTCTCAAGTACCTCAAAATTTGCCACCGATCTTACCAAAAGTCCTTCTGCTTCCCTTGAAATTCCCCAGATGTTTCTCCCAAGCTGGGACCCCACATTAGCTTCAAAAAAATTGTATGCAAAAAATCATTGGGAGCTCAATTCAGTGGAGGCTGGTGGCTCTGATCTCGGTGGGATGTGGAACCATCCAGGGTTTCAGTCGGAACCATCCAAAACTCTAAAGGAGCTATCCAAGGCACTGAATCTATTTTAGGGATGGGGTTCGGCACCTTGGATAGCACTTCAGAGTTCTGGATGGTTCTGACTGAAATCCAGAAAGGATTTACAGTAGGGCTATGCACCGCTTTGGCCTGAAGCCCAAACTCCAAGCCAAAGCGGGGCACTTTGGGCCGCTTCGGGCTGCTTCCAAGGCTGGGCAAAGGGGGAACAAAGCAGCATGAAGTGGGCTGGGCCACTCCAAATTTGTTGGCATACTTCAGAGCAATCCGGAAGCCCAGCCATGCCACTACCATCACCAGCCAGCCCCCAGCTGCTTACCTGGGCCCTCCAGACACATGCCAGCAGCCATCTTCTTCTTCCAGGGAGTCGTGATTTTAAAAAAATATTTCCATAAATAGATCCCGCACAAATGGTGACCATAAAGCCATGAAGTACTGATGGCTTTATGGCCTCCATTTGCGCAGGATCTATTTCTGGAAATACAGGAAGTTGCCATTTTAAAAATGGTGACTCCCTGGAAGAAGAAGGCTGCTGGTGCATGTCCCGAGGACCCAGGTAAGGAGCTAGTGGCTGGGCAGTGGTGGCAGCATAGCTGGGCTTCCAGATTTTAAAAATGCCGACTCCCTGGAAGAAGAAGATGGCTGCTGGCACATGTCCTGAATGCCATGGTAAAGCGAAGCAGGATTCAGACATCCAAATCCTGCTTTGTTTGCAGAGGCTGAAGCAGGTTTGGGTGCCCCAGAATCAGTGTGAAGTAGGTTGAGCTGAACTCAGAAGCCCCAAAGCAGCCTCCAAGGTGGGTCCGGGGGGGCGGGTTTGCATAGCCCTAATTTACAGCCGCATCGAAATCAGAGCCACAAGCCCCAGTAGCTCAGAAATTCTGTCCATAGCTCAGTAGTAGAGCATATTCTTTTCATGCAGAAGGTCCCAGGTTCGATCCTCAGCATCTCTAAGTAAAGAGAATCTCAGATGCCAATTTTGTATCATTTTCCTTGGGGGTCTCTAAAGTGACTCACAGCAAAGGCCTTGTACAGGGACAATTAACATATATCATTTTAATTTATTAAATAAAAACAATAATAACGCACATGTAATAATTTTACTTACATAATAGTTCACTTATCACTAAAACAATAAAACAGAGCACAGCCGTCCCGAAGTTCTGTCTTTCAGCTTGAGTCCACAACAAAAGTATAAATAAAACTTCTCTCTGAAGCTTGATTTTTCTGCTGGCTGAAGAAGGAAAACAGTCTCTACTCCATTCAATCCAGCTCCGCAGCAATCTTCCCAAGGTGAATAAGTCCAATAGCGCAGGAACAAACTTTGCAAACAGCCCTGTCACAAGGGTTCCGGGTTTTACAGAGAGGAGAAAGCAAGCTGCTTCCACACTGCACCTTGGCAACTGCCTAAAATGGTGGCCACTCCCTATCTCACTCTTTTACTGAGCATCTGCAGGAATACTCCTGCTCAAAATTCTTAAAGAAAAAATACCATTGGGTTACATTCTCCCCTGCTAAAGTACTGATGTTCCGACAGTTATTAAAAATTATAACATTTAACTGGTTACACAAATGTACTCCCCTTCAATAATTTGGAACAATACCGACATTGCATCACTACTAACTGAGGATCTTGATCTTGTGGAACAATAGCAAAGTCTAGACCATAATCCTTGCATCTAGTGGGTTTGGTTCTAATTCTTTCTGTCCTATGAGGTTCTAAAGACACTTCTGTAGGTATCTCTAACATAGCTGAAGTTTCTTCACTTCCACTGGAGAGCTCTGATAAAACATCTGATTCATTCTGCAGTTGGCTTTCTGGAGAAAGCGAGTATCTCCTAGGTTCAAACTCCCCTGCTACGGGGTTTAGTTGTGAGTGAAACATAGGTTCAGTCTGTGATTCCTCTTCGGCCTCACTACTTCATCAGCTTCCCTCTGTCTGGTTCTGCTGCTAACTGGGCTTGAATCCATGGGTATAATTTCTGAAAATTCATGAGCAGTAATAAAACTGCCAGGCCTCAGCATATCCCTGTGAAGTGTTCTTATAGGACCCTCTCCAGTTTCTGCTTGTAGTCTATAAACAGGTAGATCTCCCTTAATGGTTCCAATATTATACACACTACTGGTTCCCATCGATCAGCAAGCTTTTGTTTGCCTCTAAGACTAAAGTTGTGCACTAATACTCGATCACCAGGCTCCAAAACTGATGTAATCACTTTGGCATCCCATCTTTGTTTATTAGCCTGCTGATGCTTTGCAGCTTCTTTAGTAGCAAGATCATAGGCATACCACAATCTGTGTCTTAAATCTTTTACATACTGTTGATGTGTCACCGCACCACGTCCTTTTTCTTTAATGCTGAAACACAAATCAATAGGCAGTAAAGGTTGTCTGCCAAACATTAAATAATATGGGGACTCTCCAGTTATGTCGTGTCTAGTACAATTATAAGCATGCACCAGAGGCTTAACAAATTTTCTCCAGTTAACTTTCTTCTGGTCTTCTAATGTTCCCAGCATGTTCAATAGGATACAATTGAACCCTTCCACAGGATTCCCCCTGGGGTGATAGGGTGTCATGTGTGACTTCATTCCAGGGATTTGACTCAATTCTTTGATCAATTCAGATTCAAAAGTAGCACCTTGATCAATATGTATCCTCCTAGGAAACCCGTAGTGACTGATAACGTTGTCCCATAACACACTAGCAACTGTTTTGGCCGTCTGATCTTCAGTTGGATAAGCTTGTGCACATTTGGTAAAAATGATCAGTTAACACTAACACATTTCTTACTCCTGCAGAGTCTGGCTCCAAAGTTAAAAAGTGGATACAAACTAATTCTAGTGGAGCAAAAGCTTGAATATTTACCAGCTGAGCTGCTTTTGCTACTTTAGCCTTCCTTTTAATACAGCGCTCACAAGTCTGACACTTCTTCCCTACATCTCTAGTCATCCTAGGCCAATAGAATCAGTCCCAAGCCAGACCTATAGTTCTTTCAAATCCCATGTGGCCCGTTTCATCATGAATTCCTTCTAGTGCTCTAGGGCGATGAGTATAAAGGATTACCAGCTGTTCAATGGTCTCTCCTGTCCACTGTACCTTCCTGTACAGGACTCCTTGAGAAAGAAAAGGTTTTGGCCACTCACGTATGTACAGTCTTGTCTCCTTTTTCTTTTTCTAGAGTAGGTTTACGGCCAGTTTCCAAGAAATGAATCACGCAAACAGTATATCTGTCATGTCTCTGTAACTTCTTCCAATTGAAAGGGCAAAAATTGGAGGGATCTGGTCTTTCAGGCCAAAAGTCGGAGATCTCAAATGATGCTGGCCCGCTGTCTTCATCACATAGCAGTGCCTCAGCTAACCCTGAGCTTCTAGATGTTAGTACTTCCTCACCAGAATTATCTACTTCAGCGCCTACCTGTACTTCATGAATTTGCATAATTCTGTTGCAGACTTCATTGTTCCAAATACTCCACTCTTCAGGGTTAGGCTGAACTTGAGAAAGCTTTCTAACAACACGCTCTTGTTTCAGATTCTCCTTGTCATCTAGTATAACTTCTTGTGCCCTTCTTGATGGTGCATCCACATCTACATTTGCTGTTCCAGATTTACAGACAACATCAAAATTGTGCAGTGACAAAGCTGCCGCCCACCTGTGACCAGCTGCATCCAATTTTGCAGTCTTTAGCACATATGTCACTGGATTATTGTCTGTCATCACTCTAAACTCTGCACCATATAAAAAATCATGAAACTTATCACAAACTGCCCACTTTAAGGCAAGAAATTCTAAATTATGAACTGGATGATTGTGTTCACTAGAACTCGGTCCCCTACTAGCAAAAGCACCGACTCGAGATTTTCAATTTTCTACCTGGTACAGGGCAGCTCCTAGTCCAGTGAAACTTGCATCAGTATGAAGAATATATGGACGTTTCCAATCAGCAAATCCAAGAACTGGTGCAGTGGTGAGTTTCAATTTTAAAGTCTCAAAAGCATTTTGACAATTTTCATCCCATCTACCAGCAATGGTTTGTCTTCCATCCCATTTCCTCCCTTTTCCATCCCCCAGCAAGAAAGGAATTCAAAGGTTTTGCAATAAGAGAATATCTATCTACAAATCTCCAGTAATATCCAGCAAATCCTAAAAATCTGTCCAATTCTTTTATAGTAGTTGGCACGGGCCATGTGGTAATAGCATCAGTTTTTTCTTTATCTGGGTGAATTCCTTCTTGAGAAATCACATATCCCAGATATTTAACAGAAGTTTGAAACAGTTTACACTTCAAAGATGCCAACTTCAATCCATATTCTTGTAGTCATTTCAGAACTTTCAAGAGATGCTCTTCATGTTCCTCATGAGTGGCTGAGAAAATAATCAGATCACATCTAAAAATGCTACTGTCTCAGTTAGATACATGCTATGCATGACACGTTCCATCATCCTCTGGAAGGTAGCTGGGGCATTTGCTAGCCCTTGTGGCATCCTCTTGGACTGCCAATTTCCAAAAGCTGTGGTGAAGGCCATTTGGGGGCAATTACTTGGCTCGACTGTTATCTGATAATATCCACTTTTGAGGTCCAATATAGAGAACCACTTTGCTCCTGCCAATAATGCAAATGTTTCTTCAATTTGAGGCAGCGGATAAGCATATTTTCAAGTCATGCTGTTACATTTTCTATAATCTACCACCATTCTAAGTGCTCCCGTTTTTTTATGCACCAACACCACTGGTGAGGCATACGGGCTGCAGGTTTCCTCAATCACACTCAATGCTACTAATTCACTCAAATGTTGATGCAGATCTTCAAAATCAGAAGGTGATACCTGTCAGGAGCACTCTGGCAGCTTCTCCCAGTAGATTCCAATAGCCAACTCAAGACACAGACGAAAGGATTTCTTTTCAAAGCTTTAATCCTTTTACAGCTTAATGACTCTTTCAGATGCTAATCACGAGTGACTAAAGCAAGGAACAGCAGGGTAGCCTAAGTTTCAAGTAGTCAGTTGATCCCTGTTTGAAAGAGAGTCACTTGAAGACCCAGAACTTATGGGCTAGGGAGAGATCCTCCCACTTTCCCTTGGGTCAATGGGAGGCGGCCGTTGCTTGCACGCCAAATGGGGGCTACGCCTCCTTTCCGCACCCTCCACCACTCGTCGCTCTTTGCATCTGTGTCGAGCGTCTAAGAAGCCCCCCTCCCGCATTCCCTCATTACCCGGGTCGCTCTCTATCTCTGGAATGCTGGCAGGAGGAATCTCTGCCAGGTACTGAGCCTGTGAGGGATGAGCTGGCCCCTCTCCCACGGATAGCTGTTCCTCCTCAGAATCCGAACTGCTCTGAGGCTCTATGGGCTCAGTTTCCACCCTGACAATACCCTTCTAGTCTGTTATTTAAAAGGCATATCACAGTTATGAGTTAAATTTTGTGTGTCACTCCTGAGACTTCCAAAATCAATATCATGTATAGAAAAGGCTTTGGGTGCTTCTCTATTGATGATCTCTGCTGCCACTTCTCTTTCAGTCATAGTTAGGGGAGAACCTTCAAAATCAAGGGGTAGTTTATATACACTTTTTCTTTCTTCTATCATGGATGTTGGAACAGGAACAAGTTTTACCCACACAACTGCTTGTCCTTTAGCAATGATAGTGTGAAGTTTTAAGACTATATTCCTTTCAGTCAAATTTTTGATCTGTACTCCTTTTCTCATACTGGAACCAGTAATCTTTACAAACTGAGGAAAAATGGTAAGCCCACCTAGTCCAGGTGTAACCCTTGGGTCTTCCAGCAACATGGAACCTTCCTTCCCCACAGATGCCGTGTGTAACATTCCTGACACAGTTGTCACTTTGCCTGGGGGAAGTTTCACTGATTTTCTTCCTTCCAGGATCACCTCAATTTCATCTTCAGTCTCTTGGCATGCTCTTTGACGCCATAAAAGCACCTACAAGCACCTGCCCACACTTCTGATGAGATCTTATTCGGAAAGTTGGGACCCCGTTTTCTCTTACAATCTTCTACTAAGTGCTTCAATACATTGGTGCCTATAATGGCAGAGCCTTCTTGATTCATGTGTTGATTTGGGCAGACAAGAACTAAAACTTCATGCTCAACTGTTGATCCCACAGGTAGCCTTTGGTAAGCTTATTTCCAAGGATATAAATCCAAGATATGGTACTAGCTGTCCTCCAGCTCCTTCAATTTGCAGGGTGCTGAGGTTGATTGGTTCTGTGAAGACCTACAACACCTTCTAGAACTAACACCCAAAAAAGATGTCCTCTTCATCATAGGGGATTGGAATGCTAAAGTAGGAAGTCAAGAAATAACCAGGATAACGGGCAAGCATGGCCTTGGTGTACAAAATGAAGCAGGACAAAGGCTAATAGAGTTTTGCCAAGAGAACATGCTGATCATAGCAAACACTCTTTTCCAACAGCACAAGAGGCGACTCTACACATGGACGTCACCAGATGGTCAATATCGAAATCAGATTGATTATGTCCTTTGCAGCCAAAGATGGAGAAGCTCTATACAGTCAGTCAAAACAAGACCTGGAGCTGACTGTGGCTCAGATCATGAGTTTCATGTTGAAAAATTTCGGCTTAAATTGAAGAACGTAGGGAAAACCACTAAACCATTCAGGTATGACCTAAATCATATCCCTGATGAATATACAGTGGAGGTGAGGAATAGATTTCAGGGATTAGACCTGATAGACAGAGTGCCTGAGGAACTATGGACGGAGGTCCATGGCATTGTTCAGGAGGCAGCAACGAAATCCATCCCAACGAAAAAGAAATGCAAGAAAGCAAAGTGGCTGTCTGATGAGGCTTTACAAGTAGCTGAGGAAAGAAGGGAAGTGAAAAGCAAGGGAGAAAGGGGAAGATATATCCAACTGAATGCAGAGTTCCAGAGAATAGCAAGGAGAGACAACAAGAATGCCTTCTTAAATGAACAATGCAAAGAAATCGAGGAAAACAATAGAATGGGAAAGACTAGAGATCTTTTCAAGAAAATCAGAGGTATCGAGGGAACGTTTTGTGCAAAGACGGGCATGATAAAGGACAAAGAAGGCAGGGACCTAACAGAAGCAGATGAGATTAAGAAGAGGTGGAAAGAATACACAGAAGAACTATACAGGAAAGATCTGAATGTCCCTGATAGCCATGATAGTGCAGTCACAGAACTTGAGCCAGATATCCTCGAGAGTGAAGTCAAGTGGGCCTTAGGAAGCATTACTAACAACAAAGCTAGCGGAGATGACAGTATTCCAGCTGAGCTATTTAAAATCCTAAAAGATGATGCTGTTAAAGCGCTGCACTCAATATTAGGGATGGCGGAGAATTCCGCCACGGATTTCAGTGAGGCCAAATGCACTGGCATTCAGCCCCCCGAAATCCGTGGTGGAACAGCCTGCCCTCCCGCCCCCCCACAGATCCCCCCCCGGGACGAGACTTACCTGGGGCGGATGTTCCGGACGGCGGCAGCTCCAGCGCCACCGCCGCCATTTGCAGTCTGGTCTTTTTTTTTCTTTTCTTTTTTTTACATAGACGTGATAGGCTACATAAAGGCTTACATAGCCTATCACGTCAGGGGAAAAAAAAACACGTACGCAAATGGCAGCAGCTACAGCAGCCACCATTTGCGTTCCTTATTTTTCGCCGTCTTAGTCTGTGTAAATATTTACGTAGATTATTACAGCGAAAATAAAGGGGAATGCAAATAGCGTAGTGGGCGCTATTTGCGTTCCTTTTTGATTCGCTGTTTTAGCCTACGTAAATATTTACGTAGGCTAAAACGGCGAATCAAAACGGAACGCAAATAGCACCCACTACGCTATTTGCGTTCCCCTTTATTTTCGCCGTAATAGTCTACGTAAATATTTACATAGACTAAGACGGCGAAAAATAAGGAACGCAAATGGTGGCTGCCGTAGCCTCCACCATTTGCGTACGCGTGTTTTGGTTTGTTTGTTTTTTAACCCAGACGTGATAGGCTACGTAAATATTTACATAGGCTATCACGGTTGAATACAGGGACACAAACGGTGGCGGCTACGGCAGCCGCCATTTGCATCCCTGCTACCCAGTGGCCAGATGTCCTGCTACCCAGTGGCCAGATTTTGAAAAAGGAATTCTGCATATGGTACCTGTACAGTTTCTTTGAGCTTAAGTTCTGTCAGCAAAGACTGATGCCAACATCCTCTGAAAAACTGGTATTTTATGTAGCAGTCCAATGCATTACTTTTTATCCCACCATCTTCTACCATTTCTTGAGTTTGTATGTGTAATCTGCTCAGATATGATGAGGCTGACTCTTTCATATACCAATAAGTCTCTAAGAACTGAGCTCTAAGCTCTGAAATACTTATAACACTCCCATAAGCTTTTTCCAGAATTATATGGCATTCCTCAGCACTTGCCTTGCTACCTACCCCATGAGCTTCATGCAGTGCTGAGGGTAGCAAGCTTTTTATAATCTTTCTCCTTTTAGCCCTGTCTGATATTGCATCATCTTACAGCAATTCTCTAACCTGTACTTGCTGGGTGGAAAAATCAACTTCCCCAGTAGGTACATTGCCTGAAAAGCATTTTAATTTAACCATTATCTCTTCTGCTGATTCAGTTCCACTAGCTACTTTAAGTACCTACTCCACTACATCTTGTTGCATCTCTAAAGAGAGGCCTGCAACAGAAGAGGAGGGTTTCACTAGGCCTCTGCCTGTGAAAGGAATGCTAGCCGATGTTTGCATTAGGGATGTACGAAAGTCACTTACTGTTTCGCGGAATCTTTTGTGAAGGGGGGGAGGCACTCCGTCCCTCCCCCAGAAATCCTCGCCGTCCGGCTCCGCTCCACGGGGATTCCGCGGAGCTGCTGGCCGGCTTCACCAGCAGCCGGACATCTGGCCGCTGGCTAGCAGGGACGCAAATGGCAGCTGCCGTAGCCGCCGCCGTTTGCGTCCCTGTATTCAGCCGTGATAGGCTACGTAAAGACTTACGTATCCTATCAAGTCTGGGTTTTTAAAAAAAAAAAATGCGTACAGAAATGGCGGCGGCTACGGCCGCCGCCATTTGCGTTCCTTATTTTTGGCTGTCTTAGTCTACGTAAGTCTTTACGTACACTAAGACAGTGAAAATAAAGGGGAACGCAAATAGCGCCCATTACGCTATTTGCGTTCCCCCTTATTTTCGCCGTTTAGTCTACGTAAATATTTATGTAGACTAAGACGTCCAAAAATAAGGAATGCAAATGGTGGCGGCCATAGCTGCCGCCATTTCGTACGTTGTTTTTTTTTTAACCCAGACGTGATAGGCTACGTAAGTCTTTACGTAGCCTACCACATCTATGTAAAAAAAAAAACAAACAGAAGCGACCAGACTGCAAATGGCGGCGGTGGCAGCCAGTCAAGACCAGCCACCACCGGAGCCGCCGCCGGAGCTGCCGCCATCTGGAACATCCACCCCAGGTAAGTCTCGTCCCAGGAGGGATCCGCGGGGGGCGGGGGGGTGGCAGGCTGTTCCGCCATGGATTTCGGGGGGCCGAATGCACTGGCATTCGGCCTCACCGAGATCCGTGGCAGAATTCTCTGACATCCCTAGTTTGCATACTCTCTCTGTCTCTTATTGTCAGGGTTTTTCACTGCTGGAGTTCTAGGGTCAGTAAAATGAACTCCATAAACATTTGTAAAATCCTTTCTGCTGCAGCTTTTACAGAACATGTGGTTAGTTAACCATAGGCCCCAGTGGCTCATCTGATTCTTCCTGTAGTTTCTACAGGGGAAACTCCCCCAACAAGCACAGTTCTAAGAGGATCCAAACCTTAGTTCATACAGGCATCCATGACTAAAAAAAATTATTTGCCTCTGTACAGACTTCAAGCCCCTGCTGTTTGGGTGCCAATTTTGTAACACTTTTCTTCGGGGTCTCTAAAGGGACTCACAGCAAAGGCCTTGTACAGGGACAATTAACATATATGATTTTAATTTATTAATTAAAAACAATAATAATGCACATGTAATAATTTTACATACATAATAGTTCACTTATCACTAAAACAATAAAACAGCACAGCCGTCCCAAAGTTCTGTCTTTCAACTTGAGTCCACAACAAAAGTATAAGTAAAACTTCTCTCTGAAGCTTGATTTTTCTGCTGGCTGAAGAAGGAAAACAGTCTCTACTCCGTTCACTCCAGCGCCGCAGCAATCTTCCCAAGGTGAATGAGTCCAATAGCGCAGGAACAAACTTTGCAAGCAGCCCTGTCACAAGGGTTCCGGGTTTTACAGAGAGGAGAAAGCAAGCTGCTTCCACACTGCACCTTGGCAACTGCCTAAAATGGTGGCCACTCCCTATCTCACTCCTTTACTGAGCATGTGCAGGAATACTCCTGCTCAAAATTCTTAAAGAAAAAATACCAGTGGTTTACACCAGCACTGAGAAAGACCCCTGCATGAAGACCCTGGAGAGGTGTTGTTAGTCAGAGGAGATGATACTGAGGTTGATGGGCAAAGGTCTGACTCCGCATAAGGTGGCTTCGTCTCCTATGTAGAGGTCTGACCTGATTGCATGTAACTGATTCCCCAGTAGTCTCCCAGACCACCACCACCCCAACCAAATGAAATCTCCCAATTTCAGCAGTAAATACATATATGCTTTCAGACTATTCTAAATTGTACAGATATCTATAATGATGTCCTGTAGTAGGTATGAATTATCTATCCTGGATAGCTTAATCATCAGATTCATGTGGGCTGAGTTGAACAATGGCTAATAACCTGAATAGTTTAGCAGAGTCCCATGTACAGGAGCAGTATATCTCTAATACCAGACAGACAGCAAAGGGGAGGAGCCTTTGCTTGTGAGTTTCCAGAGGCAGCTGGATGGCAACTGCTGGAAACAGATTGTTGGTCCAGATGGACTCTTTTTCTGATCCAACAAAGAAATTATTATGTTCTTAATTACAGAGCCAGGGTTAACCAAGGAGGTCTGAGCTGCCTTGTAATTTAAGAACCAGGTTGGATTGGAGATGGGTGGGGTTGGGGAGGGAGGAAATAGAAGACAAATACTAAACATTTTCAGCGCCAAGAAATGTTTTCCTACCTTTTTTTAATATCTTTTGATATTGGCAGGTTATGTTTCTATTTATAATTGTTCAGCTTTCTAAGAGCATACATTCAAGCTGCTCATATCAAAAAGCATATATTCTTCCCCTGAAATCTGGCTGGAATGTAATTTTGCAAAAACGTCATTATTAAGCATAGGGACAATCCAATGCACAGTTAAGGAACCTTACATTTCTTTGAAGATGATGGGATTCTTCAGCTTATTTTGTATGTGAAAAAAAAGTTTTGAAATTGAGATCTCTGGGTTCTGCATATGAGATAACCCAGCTGGGTTGGAATTTGAATGGTGTAAGTACAAAAGGGCCACAATGGCGTGCTGAGAATAGGGATGCTGGAGAAATCTGCTGTGGACTCCAATGAGGCCAGATTCCCAAGAATCTGACCTGCAGAGTCCACAGCAGACTAGCTCCCCTTACCTGTGTGATCAGCTCTGGACTGGCTCCCCTTACCTCCGGGTCCTCTGGATTTCACAAGGGGTGGTTTTCCAGCTTTAAATAAGGCAAGATATGCTAATTGCAGCTGCAATTAGTGTATGGTGGGCAAATTCCAGCCGTAATTTCCATATTTTATGCCATGTGTGGCTGTAAAGCACTTCAGTCTACATACATTGTGGCTGTAAAGTACTTACTTCTATGTAAATTGCAGCCATAGAGCACTTACTCCCCAGGCCCTGCCCCCTTGCCCGGCAGGGGAAAGCTCTCATCTCTGATCAGCAGCTGATTGGAGATAAGAGCTTTTCCCTACTAAGCCTGGAAAAAGGCATCCTTTTGCAGTACTCAGCAGGGGAAAGCTCTTATCTCTGTTCAGCTGCTGATTGAAAATAAGAGCTTTTCCTGGCTGGGAGAAAGGATGGGGCTTGGGGAAGAAGCTGGCAGTGGATAAGCTGGGCTGTGGGAAAATGTGGGTGGAGCGCTGCTGGCTTTGGGTGCGCTGGAAGTGGTGAAGGGCTGCATCTGAGTTGTGGGTTGTGCACCCCTGGGCTTTTGGGTACCATCACTGGAAGATGTTTACGATTGATTGATTGATGGATTGATTGCACTTATATCCCGCCTTTTTTCCTCTTGCAAGGAAGGAACCCAAGGCCAGCTGCTAGAAATACATAAACACTCCATTTGTGGCTTTGCCGTTCCTTGGGCTTGGGCCACCATGTTTCTAGTTCCATGGAAGAAGTGTGCTGTCTGTCCCTGATAACTTCTGGAACACAAAACAGCAATATCATCAAACTGATGAATGTTTTATTTATTATTGGGGTAGAGCAGAAGAAGAATCTAAAACCTCAAACACTGTACAGTATAAAACACAAAATGAAAACAACAGAGCCTATCTAAAATTTAGATCATAAGGCTGTAAATGGGCTCTGTTGTTTTATTTAGATTCTATCTAAATAAACAAATATAGAAAGTAGCCATATAGGAGGTCCATAAGAAAAAATCCCAAAGCTGACGTATTGTAATACCTTTATTAGGATCAACCAAAATGTCACAAAGCTGTGAGCTAATAAACATATCATGAATCTAAATAAGCAGACACAAGCAGAAAAGGAAAGGGGTTGGGAAAGAAGACGGTGGAGGAAGAGGCATGCTGAGTTAAGATACCTCCACTAATTGGAAAAGACATACGAAAATAGATATGTTTTGAGTGAGAGGGACTGGATTGTAAGAGTCTCTAGGGAAAATGAGTTCCAAAGATAAGATGCTGCCAAAGAAACCAGATGGAGACATGAAGCAACAGATGTGGTCTTTGGTTTCAGAGGAATGTGTGGTTCTAGAAGGAGTAATAAGAGGGGCTGAAAGTAGGCAGGAGCAAGAGAGTCAAACATTTAAGAATAAGAAGAAAGATTGTCAAATGAATGCAGTAACAGAGAAGAAGCTAATGCAAAGAGAAAGGAAGAGAGAGAGAAACATAGTCATATTCTGAGGCCAGAAAGTGATGCGTTCCACACTGAACAATAGATACCAGTGTTTTTAGATGAGCTAAAGGAAAACCAACAGAAATGCAATGAAAGGAAGTGAGAAACCATGGAAGCAGGTCAGCAGTTAGAAAAGTTGGATGAGTGAGATGTAGAACCAACAATATAACAGCAAATCATTAGTATAAAAGTGACAATTACTTCCAAGAGACTTGAGAGAAGTTTGCAAGGCAATTGATAAAGAGTAAACAGTCCCAATGCAAACCCTGGGAGACCGCACCAGATTGAGGGAATTAAACCTTAATAAAATATGGGAAGAACTATTGGACAGGTAAGAAGACCATGCAGGAACAAGATCATATGGAGATTAAGTTTGTACAAACTAAGAAGACAACAGTTAGGAAGTAGGGCTGTGCACTGCTTTGGTTCCAGATCCGAATTCTGAACCAAAGCAGGGTGATTCGGACCGAAGCAGATCAGTCCAAAGTGGTCTGAAGAGGGTCAGATCAATCCAAATCACTTCAGAAGGCCAGACAGCCTATCTGGGAAATGTAACAATTTGCTTAAGATTAGGGAGGGGGAGGGGAGGAGTTGGGAGGGGCAAACTGAGCCTTGGCAAGTGACATCTCTATGTGCCAATAGGGCTGCACTTTTAACCCAGCAGTCTCCAATCACAGCGGGGGAGGAGGGGTAGTATATAACAGGAGGTTCTGCTTTCATTTCCCAGTGTGAGAGAGAGTTGGAAGAAGAAGGAGAGTTCTTTATTATCGTGCTAGTGCAGCAGTTCCCAGTACCTACCCAGCCCTTCTCACTTCCATTTCTTAGTCTTCCCTTTCTCTTTTTCTAGATTCTTTAAATTCCCCTAAATTTCTTAGTCACCTCTTTCCTTTAAATCCTTCTTCTAGATTTATTATTATTATTATTATTATTATTATTATATTTATATTTATATCCCACCTTTTCTCCAATACTGGGACTCAAGGTGGTTTTACAACATTAAAAACTTTTACAGTTAAAACATATAAATAGTAATATACAAAAGTTAAATATATAATTAAATCATCAATAATATTAAAATTGTATAAAATATCAAAATTTTAAAAGGCAGCAACAATATAAAAAATAGTACCAATCCATCATATTCTCACAGGTCCAGGCTATCCCCAAAGGCCTGCTGGAACAAAAAAGTTTCTGCCTGCCTGCAGAAACATACCAAGGAGGGTGCCACTCTTGCCTTCCTGGGAAGGGAGTTCCACTGCCTTGGGGCAGCCACCGAAAAGGCCCTCTCCTGCATTCCCACCATACACACTTTTCTCTTCTAGTTGTTTGGCTTCAGTTTGTTTCCTTGCTTTGTTTACTGTTTGTTCCTTGCTTCTCCCATCCCCACCCTTCTCAATTACTGTTCCCTTTTTCAACTCTTCATCTATATTTATGTATGTGTATATACATACACACACACCCTTTTCTCTTCTGTTCGGCTTTAGATAGATAGTGTTAGTGTTATTTCCCTCCCCCCCCCCAGCTTGTTTACATAGTTTTTTTCTTTTTCTTTCTGTATCTGCTTTTCCTTTGGTCTTGTGTGTGTGTGTGTGTGTGTGCTGTGTGAGTGCAACATGCACATTATTGTGCACAAGCAAACAGTATGTGGCCAAGGCAGTACGCTAATACAAAGTCCAGTATGTACCATGAGGCAAAGCACTACACAATTTTGATTTTCCAGGACACTTTGGCTGTCACTTGTTTTCCCTTGTGTACATCAAATGACCATGACAAGAATATGATAAGGCTAGGCTATATGCATTAAAAAAAATTGCTTGGTCTTACCCTTCCTTTCACAAATAGGGAAAAGGGCTTCCAAAATAATCAGGGGGCTGGAACAACTCCTCTATAATGAAAGACTTCAGTGTTTGGGCTATTTAATTTTGAAGACAGGCAAATAAGGGGAGAGGTTTATAAAATTATGTGGAGTAGAGAAAGTAGAGCAGTGGAATAAATAAGCTCCACTGAGTTCAGTGTGACTTATTCCCAAGTAATGTGTATTGTACCCAAAGAGAGGTTTACCTTTTTTCTTTCCTTAATGAGAAGAGCCTCAGGTCATCCAGTAAAGCTGAATGGTGGCAGACTCAGGACAGACAGAAGGAAAATACTAGGGGAGAGGGGTTATTTTACACTTCAAAAAAAACCTACACCGGAGATTAGGGACAGTGACCTCTTAATCATGACCCTAAACACCTTCTGATTAGTATCTCTAATCCCCTGTGTGGCTGGCAGGTTTTTTTGTTTTTTTACCTTTTGTTTTCATTTTTGAGAATAGGACGTTTTATGCATGGCTAGCACAAAAGCCACTGTGCCTAACTGTCTGAAATTTGGCAGGTTCAGCCACCTCCACAGTGGCTGCTATGTCCCCAAATTCCATACACTTATGTGGAAGCACAAAAAATATATATAGCTCTTTGTTCTTGAAAAAAGGAATTTTTACCTGCAGCTAGCACAGATAAAAATTCTGGCCGGGGGGGAGGCGCTCCGTCCCTCCCCCCTGAAATTTTGGCCGGGGGGGGGGAGGTGCTCCGTCCCTCCACCCCCGAATCCATTTGCATCCCTGCAGTCAGCCGTGATAGGCTACGTAAATGTTTATGTAGCCTATCACGGCTGAGTGGAAAAAAACCAAACAAACCGCTATTTGCGTTCCCCTTATTTTCGCCATAGTCTACGTAAACGTTTACATAGACTAGACGTGCCAAAATAAGGAACGCAAATGGTGGCGCCCATGGGCGCCGCCATTTGCATATGCGTGGTTTTTTGTTTTTGTTTTTCACTCAGCCGTGATAGGCTACGTAAACACGGTATTTTTTAAAAATCTAGCCGTGATAGGCTACGTAAATCTTTACGTAGCCTATCATGTTTTGTTGTTGTTGTTTTTACTGGAAATGGCGGCGGCGGCAGCCGGACGGAAGACCAGCCGCCACAGCCACCACTGCCGAACCGCCGCTGAACCGCTGCCGGAGCCGCCACTGTCAGGAGGATTCGCCCAATGTAAGTCCTGTCCCGGGGGGGGGGGGGGAGACCGTTTCGCCACCAATTTCGGGGGGTCGAATGCGCTGGCATTCGGCCTCCCCGAGATTCATGGCAAAATTCTCTGACATCCCTACTTTAATATCATTCCCTCAAGTGAGCAGTCTGGCTTTATTTCCTGGAGGATGGACTAGTTTGATTTTCTGGCAGTCCAAGGCACTCTCAGAATTTTCCTCCAGCACCACAGTTCAAAAGCATCGATCTTCCTTCGCTCAGCCTTCCTTATGGTCCAGCTCTCGCAGCCATAGGTTACTACGGGGAATACCATTGCTTTCACTATGCGGACCTTTGTTGTCAGTGTGATGTCTCTGCTCTTCACTATTTTATCAAGATTTGTCATTGCTGTCCTCCCAAGAAGTAAACATCTTCTGATTTCATGGCTGCAGTCAGCATCTGCAGTAATCTTTGCGCCTAGAAAGACAAAGTCTGTCACTGCCTCCACGTTTTCTCCCTCTATTTGCCAGTTATCAATCCAGCTGGTTGCCATAATCTTGGTTTTTTTGAGGTTTAACTGCAACCCAGTTTTTGCTCTTTCTTCTTTCACCTTCGTCATGAGGTTCCTCAGCTCCTCCTCACTTTCAGCCATCAAAGTGGTATCATCTGCATATCTGAGATTGTTAATGGTTCTTCCAGCGATCTTAACTCCAACCTTGGATTCATCAAGCCCAGCACATCGCATGATGTGTTCTGCGTACAGGTTGAATAGGTAGGATGAGAGTATACAACCCTGCCGTACTCCTTTCCCAGTCTTAAACCAGTCCATTGTTCCGTGGTCTGTTCTTACCGTTGCTACTTGGTCGTTATACAGATTCCTCAGGAGGCAGACAAGATGACTTGGTATCCCCATACCACCAAGAACTTGCCACAATTTGTGATGATCCACACAGTCAAAGGCTTTAGAATAGTCAATAAAACAGAAATAGATGTTTTTCTGAAACTCTCTGGCTTTCTCCATTATTCAGCGGATATTGGCAACTTGGTCACTAGTTCCTCTGCCTTTTCATCCCAGCTTGTACATCTGGCAATTCTCGTTCCATGTATTGCTGGAGTCTACCTTGCAAGATCTTGAGCATTACCTTACTGGCATGTGAAATAAGTGCCACTGTTCGATAGTTTGAACATTCTTTGGTGCTTCCCTTTTTTGGTATGGGGATATAAGTTGACTTTTTCCAATCTGTTGGCCATTCTTGTGTTTTCCAAATTTGCTGGCATATGGCATGCATCACCTTGACAGCTTCATCTTGCAAGATTTTAAACAGTTCAGCTGGGATACCGTCATCTCCTGCTGCCTTGTTATTAGCAATGCTTCTTAAGTCCCATTCAACCTCACTCTTCAGGATGTCTGGCTCTAGCTCACTGACCACACCATCAAAAATATCCCCGATATTATTATCCTTCCTATACAGATCTTCCATATATTCTTGCCACCTTTTCTTGATCTCTTCTGCTTCTGTTAGGTCCTTGCCATCTTTGTTTTTGATCATACCCATTTTTGCCTGGAATTTACCTCCGATGTTTCTAATTTTCTGGAAGAGATCTCTTGTCCTTCCTATTCTATTATCTTCTTCCGCTTCCCCACATTGCCTGTTTAAAAATAATTCCTTATCTCTTCTGGCTAACCTCTGGAATTTTGCATTTAATTGGGCATATCTCCCCCTTTCACTGTTGCCTTTTGCTTTCCTTCTTTCTGGGCTGCTTCCAGTGTCTCAGCAGACAGCCATCTTGCCTTCTTGGTTTTCTTTCTCTTTGGGATGTTTTTTGTTGCCATCTCCTGAACAATGTTGCGAACTTCTGTCCATAGTTCTTCCGGGACCCTATCTGCTAAATCTAGTCCCTTAAATCTATTCTTCACCTCCACTGCATATTCATGAGGAATATTACTGAGCTCATATATAACGCTCTGTGGGTCTTCCCTATTCTCTTTAGTTTGATTCTAAATTGTGCAATAAGAAGTTCGTACGTGATCTGAACTACAATCAGCTCCAGGTCTTGTTTTTACCGACTGCATAGACGTTCACCACCTTTGGCTACAAAGGATGTAGACAATCTGATTTCGGTGTCGACCGTCTGGTGAAGTCCATGTATAAAGTCGTCTCTTAGGTTGTGGGAAGAGAGTGTTGTTATGCACAGTGAGTTGTCTTGGCAAAATTCTATCAGCCTATGTCCCGCTTCATTTTGTTCTCCCAGACTATGCTTGCCTGTAATTCCAGGTGTCGTTTGACTACCCACCTTAGCATTCCAGTCTCCTGTAATGAAAATAAAATCTTTGTTTGGTGTACTATCCAGTAGGTGCTGCAGATCCTCATAGAACTGATCTCCTTCTGCTTCTTCAGCATCTGTGGTTGGAGTGTATATTTGGATCACTGTGATGTTAAATGGCTTACCTTGAATTTGAATTGAGATCATTCTGTCATTTTTTGGATTGTATCCAAGCACTGCTTTAGCCACTTTATTATTCATTATGAAGGCTACTCCATTTCTTCTGTGGTCCTCTTGTCCACAGTAGTAGATCTGCTGGTCATTTGATGTGCAGTGGCCCATTCCAGTCCATTTCAGTTCACTGACACCCAAAATGTCTATCTTTAATCTTGACATCTCCCCAATAACCACATCCAATTTGCCCTGGCTCATAGATCTTACATTCCAGGTTCCTATGTGTGTTGATCTTTAGAACATCGGATTCGTTGTTCACCACCAGCACCATTGGCCGCTAGCCGTCCTTTCAGCTTTGAGCTAGCTGCATAATCACATCTGGGGCTAGTTGAACTTATCCTCTGTTCCTCCCCAGTAGCATTTTGACCATCTTCCGACCTGGGAGTCCCATGATCCAAATCTGTGAATCAGCCTCTGAAGTGGGTTTTGCGGTCCATGCATAGCCCTATTGCGAAGGTCAGTGGTAATGCAGAGGAAAGGTCTGACGACAAAAGACCTGAACATTACCTATTGTTGTTTAGACAGAAGAACACCAGTAACAGAAGTTAAAGCTGTTTCAGTGGAATGGAAAGGCCAGAAGCCAGATAGATTAGAATTAAAAAGTGGATTTGCATCAGGAAATTCCAAGCATCACCCAAGCACTCCTCTTCAAGAATTCAGAAACAGAAACAAACAGTGGGACTCGGCAATGGCTGGAAAGAGAAGAAGGACAGCAAGAGTACTCTGGCATACACAGTCAGGACATAAGGCATTTCCCAGGGCCCCTGATGCCTGAGACACTGTTGTGGCAGAGTTCCAGGTTCCAGGAAAAGAGGTGGGTGAGAAAGAGCCCAACCATCACACCAACCAGGAAACTGGGTTTGTGTCCAAAGGAGTACAGAAGGCTGAAATTGTAAAAAAAAAAAAAAAAGTGTGGCTAGCGGAATGAGTTGATGCAGTAGAACAAAGTACAAGACCAAAAACGCTCCACAAAGCAAGACGCTTATGCATCCCAGGATCAGAAATGTGATCAAAAGGCATACTAAATTTCCCCCAAACCAAGATAGGGAAAGAAGTTGAGAGAACTAATAACTTGAATTCAAAATCAATTAGAAATTAAGACAAAGGACCAGAGCAATGATAAATTATTGCATCTCTAAATCTGCCAGAGAATAATAACGAATGGAATAAAATGTAAAAGATGAAAAAAGAACATGAAGGAGGGGGTGGAGAGAGAAGAGGCTGATAACTGCAATGGGTAGAAAGAAAGAAAAAACTACCTAATTACCCCAACCCAAAGGACTGGGAGAGATGAAAAGAGGAAAGGGAGCCATTAAAGCAGATGGTGTCACAGAATCAGAAGGAGATGTTTCAGTTAAAACAAGACATGAGAACTGAGAAGGAGATTCTGAAGAACAGCACCTTAATAACACCAGGATTGCAATGCAGTAACTCCTCGCCCCTGAAAAGACAACCAAAGAACAAGAAGTACGAACTAGATGAGGTAAATAGCAAGAGTGAAAAAAACTCTGAGCCAATTACAATGTGTGATAAATCAATTAAAGAGAACAAGTCTCCTGAAGTACTATTAAGAGAAAATAAGCGCAGACGGGAGAGGGAAAGGAAAGAAAAATAGATCCCCGTTGTACCACAATCCTCTTCCCTCTTCTGGCTTGCAAGCAGAAGGATGTTGCACAGCAGCACTGGATCAGGGGTGAGGATGGGGGTGGAGTAGCTGCATACACTATGCTCTGCCCCCAGTAGTGGCAACATGGAATCAGGATGGATACATTAACGGGCAATCCTATGGAGACAGACGTCAGCCTCCGAACCTGGAGGCCAACGCCTATCCGATGCAGATCAGCCAGTGCACGTGCTCACCTCCATGCTCCAGCTGCCCTGCATTTCCAGCTAGACATGCGATTTCCTGCATCTAGCTGGGGACTTCAGAGCAGGAGGGGGGAGGCCACGCAGTACATAGGAAGCCTCATGAAGTGGCTTCCACGGTCTCCGCCCTGCCCCGCCCTGCCCCCAGGACTGCCCCTTTTTTGCCCTCTCCATACCCCGTTTTCACGCATGGAGGAGTAGCCGGCACAGAGAGAACTGCACTGGCTACGAGGGGGCAGGGAGCACGGTTTCTGGAAATTACATTTGGAGAACTGGCTCCGACATCGGTTCCCAGAAACCGAAAAATCCTATGGCCCTCTAGACAATGTATAGTGACCATAGGATTGCTCACTCTGATACCTTCATCTTCAGGTAATAAGACAATGAAAAGTAGGGGGCACTAAAGTCTTATGTAGAAGGAACTCCTGCTGGACCTTTTATCTTTCTTCCTTCTCCCCTCCCATCTGCCCTAAGCCATGTTGGATCTTGCATATGACATTAGCCTATGTCAGGTATTCTAAATCCGAGAATAGTCAACATGCAAGGAGAGAACACACTCTAGTCCGTCCCCCCCCCCGCATTGCTTTCATCACCTACTGTCCATGGATTACAACTTTGTGAAGAGGGGAAGCCTCTGCTATCCATGGGGTCTTTCCCACATGATTTGAAATGCTGATTCCCCCCCAGCATTCCAGAATGCATGGAGAGCCCCCATGGACAGAGGAGGCTCTCCTCTTCACAAACTCACCCTCCATATCTAGACAGTGACAAAAGTGGTGACAGAGGGGGTGGGACTAGTGCACCCCCCCCCACATGTTGATTATCCTTGGATTTAGAATGCCTGAAGAGGGCTATTGTGTGGACAAGGTTAGAGTAAAGGCATTGGTCTACACTCCATTACTATTCAGAAATATTATTGATAATTGGTTTAGTTGGTTGAAGTGGTAGATTAATTAACTAAAATTGTAGCTGATTGATTGGGATAACTTTAAATTGGCTGTGCTATCTGTTAAGGGTGCACTGAAGGTCCTTTGGTTCTAGTGGATTACAGTAACGAGGTGGTTTATTCAATTACAAGTAATTGTGTACTTTTTCCAGTATCTCCACAAAGCTCTTGAGGTTTTGGTACCATGCAAAATTATGTAAATGTAATTAATCACTGAAAAGCCCAATCAAGTAAGATTTCTTTAATCAGTTGACAGCTCTAACCACTATTGTACTGTTCCATTTCTTCACACCCTTCAAACACTACACTCACCATGTGATATTGGAAAATCCACTAGGATGTAACTAGACATGAGGTTCAAAATACGACTACCATAAAAAATGATGGCCTCTTATCAAGCCTCCTTTTTCTACCTAGAATATTAATGCAGACTTACCAGTAGTGCTTTGTGCTGTTTGCCCTTCTCTGCCAGCCAGTGATGTGGACTAAAGTTTGGAGAAAACTCACAACATGATTACATCATGACATGGATAAATCCACCTAAACATTTTGGGAGAGTGTACAGAAACGTTTGCATGTTTTATATTTTTCTTTTGCTAGTTAGTGTTTTTATTGTGTACATAGGTTATGTTTTTATTATCTATCTTAATTTTTACCATGTTATTGGGTGGACTAAAAATATAATAAACAAACTGACACAGGGGTACCATTTTCAGCAGCAGCCCCATGTCAACAGTCAAATCTAGTTCTACCCTTAGACCTGTAAGAAGTTGAGAGAGAGCCTTCAATTTCATCCTGCCAGCATAGGATGAACTCACACTTTTAACATCCAGAGGAGATTTCCTGCTGGATGTTTTCAGGCATCTCTAGTTTGCAAGGTTTAAAATGCCAGCTTTCATCTGCAGACATCTGCCCTGTTTGTTATGAGCTTTTTTAAAGCTGCTTTTATTTTTAATCACATCTCAGCTACTGAGGATGAGGCTTTGTTGCTGCTGTAGGGTATTTTAAACACACACACTTATTTGTGTGCTGCTTTGGAAATGGTGTCAGCTTGCTGGGGAAAGGCTGGGTCATCCTTCTTGCAGCAAGTATTTGTTTCCATGCCAAATGACTGCGAGTCCCTTATTAAATCGCACTTAGAGGCAGCGGCTGTCAAAACCGAATGGAGAGCTTCCCCGATAACTTGGAGCCATTCGTTATTAAATTATCTTCATTCACTCAAATGTCTCATTCTCATAGAATTAGATGAAGGGTGCTTGAAACCAGCTGCTACTGCTGCTATGAAGCTAAGGAATACCAGGACTGTACACTTAACACACAATCCCCCAAGCATCACTGCCATGCAAAACCATGCAATCATTTCCGTTACATCCAGAGGGACAATCCTGGAAGCATTACTATTGGTTTTTAAGATGAAGACCGCTATCTTTCCATGGAACCAAACTTTTCAAACCCCCTTTGTTTGAAAAGCAAGAACAATTAAAAATAAGAACACTGCTCACATGAAATGTAAATGCTACATTTGGCCATTTTGTATCTAATGTGCTTAGCAGCTAGGGGATTTGTGACAGCGGTGTAGACGGGAGAACCAGGGATATTTGAGCTGGCTGAAATTCTCCAAATTTCACTTCAAAGGTCAGTTTGGTTCACTCCCATTTTCATCTGAAACCTGTTTTTAATTCATTTGAGCCAGAAAAGTACACATTTCTGTGCACATTTTTCAGAAGTACATCCTTCCCCCCCTCCATTATTTATTGATTTATTTCTATACTGCCCAACAGCCAAAGCTCTCTGGGCAGTTCAGAAAAATTAAAACTACAAAGTACAACATAAAACAATATAAAATATGGAAGCTGACTAAAATGTGAAAATATGTATTTTGTTTTGGAAAATACACATTTCGATGTGTGTATTTTTCAAAAAACAAAGTACACATTTTTCGAATGCGATCACAAGTTTGGGAATGTGCAAACATTTTTTTATGCACTTCTGTACACATTTGGGGTTGAAAATGGGGTACATTTGGAGCAGTGGTGATGAAGCCCTTTGGCAGTTCCCAGATGTCAGAGAGAGGGGCAAGGCGGGCAGAAGGGTCTCTGTATGTCATCGACTGAGCTGCTCCGATTCTAGAGACAGACAGGAAATGGAAGAATACCTAAGAAAGGAGGAATCGAAAATGCTTCTGCCTTATAAGAGCATACAGCAAGGCACCAAGCTGAGAGAAGTTGCGGGTTTAAGGATATGAGAGTTTTGAGTCAGGAGAGGGAGTAATCTAGAGAGATGAGAGGGAGAGGGGAAGACCCCCCCCACACACACACACACACAAGGGATCTGAAAGGGGAAAGAAGACTGCAAGAGAAAATGGGTACAGGAGAAAGGTCCGTGTAGTATAATGAAAAACCCGAATTGGACTTACCCACTGAAGGGTAAGGAAGGGGACACTACCTGACTGCAATTTGAAAACAGCGCATCAGCCACAATGGAAGCACTCCATTTGGCATCGAGCCCTGGCGGGCAATGACAGAGGGTTTCCTCCCATCAGGGCTGCAATCCTGCCCCTTGTGTGTGAATGGCGAGCAGGCTGAGCGGAGCAGCTTCTTCCAAGGGCCTGGCAGGCCCTCCTTCCTCTGTCCTGTTGCCTCTGCGCCCAGCGCACCCCTGCTGATGTGCAAAGTGCACCACTGTGACCAGCCCAGAAAGGGGTTCTGCTCGATCAGAGGCCTTTCCTTGCCTCAAAACCCAGCATCACCCACTCTGCCACCAGACTGCCCCCTCCCAGCACCTGGCCACACCCAGCACTGGCAAGAGCAGTGCAGCGCAGGTGAGCCTGGGAGAAAGCAACTGCTGGACACGTTAATATGAGGCGTAGGCTGGCCTCTCTTGGGTGGGGACAGTGGAGGCTGGTGGCTCCCATGTCAGTGGGGTGGTGAATTCGCTCTGGGTTTCTGTAACAACCAGTCAGAACTCTAAAGGAGCTCTCTGTGGTGCTGAAGCTATTTTGCAGATTGGGGTCACAGCCCCACTGGATGGGAGTGGTGTGCCAGATTAAGAGCACGATTGGCACGGCTGCAGCCTCAGCTTCCCACTTACTTTCTGTACGTTTCTAGAAGGCTAGAAGTGGGGCAGGATTTGACTCAAATTGAGGGAGGCCAGGGGTTTGTCGATTTCATGGATGACCTACATTGCCCCCCTAATTCAAGCACAGACTTTGCCCTGCATTTAAAGAAACAGGTGTAAAGTAAAATGATAGCATAAAAATCACATTTGAGCACACGCAGAGTGCCTTTCCCTCACCGCTGAGCAACTGCAGTTTGTCCCCTCACATTTAGAAGTCAGGAGAGGTGACTAATGCAGTTTTTGAGCAGGACAGAGCCTAACACTCTCTCCTTAAAAATGACACAGTGGCCCCACCACCACCCTTGAAAACAGTCTGACAATGCACTCCCTATTTTGTTTTCTTTCAAAACCCTCAGAGCTCATAGCTTATGGTGCTACATAGGGATGGGTGAGACATTTGCACTGTTGAGGGCATTTTTTAAAACAGACTTACTCAGTCCATACCTCCCGAAACTGAATGCAGATCCGAATGCAAGCTGCAGTCAGAAATACAGGCATTTCCAAGCTTGTGGTGTGTTCCACAAAACAAAACAAAACAAAACAAAACAAAAAGCATTCATTCACCTATGCACATCTGGAAAATGTGCAAAGGAAGCTATGTACATTTCCAAAATGTGCACAAACATGCTTTAGTCAATGAGTGCATGCATACAAAAATGCATACGCTTGAAAAATGCACACATGCACAACTCTGGAAAAATGGGTACCAAAAATGTATACGAATTTCTGTGCGGGAAACAAAAAACAGCGTACAGAACTGGGACAGAATGAACTTGGTGGCAGAACAATGAGAACCTTCAAGAGACTGAGCGTGACAGATCCACCCAGCCGTACTTCCACACCTCTGCTAATCCTTATGTCCCTATTCTGTACCTAATCATACCTAGAGAAATGCAAAGCCTTAAGCCTAGAGAAGTCCAGCTAAAGCAATCAAGGGCATTCATTAAGTAACACCATTTTCCATGCAGACTTGGCCAATGGTCTGATCTAGAAGTGACTGGTGCCAGATGCTACAACAGATGGCACAACCACTGTCCCCACAATGAGCCAAAGGCTGCTGCTGTGTCCCACGGGGAAGGTTTCACTCCTGACCTCAGTCAGCAGGCAATCTCCCTTTATGGTCTCACACAGGAGGACTGATCATGCGTGCACTCTCTCCTGGCAGAAATAACTGCGAACACCATTCCTTTTTTCATAGAACTTGTATACGGAGCAATTCCCAGTGCTACCCCCTGACAGGGTCCAAAACAGCCACTGCAATTCCTTACACATCAGCTTCACACTAAGAAAACTGCTCTGATCAATATATATTTGGATTTCAGACTTAGACTTGATCAAGGAAAAGAAATTCACAGTCCAACATGAGGAATCTCTCCATCCTTCAAAGTAAGAGAAAGCAATGCCAGAGTAAGAGTTGTGCAGCATAGGCAGGAGAGAGGTTGGCAAAAAAAAAAAGGAAAAGAAAAGCTATACTAATCTAGTTTTGAATGCAAAATGTGCATCAGTGCTCAGCTTATGGGTTGAAAGGTAGGGGGTTCCTGATGAAATCCAAACATCCCAATCCTAACGTCTCCCAGTTTTAGCCAAGTAATGGATGCCCCACAGCCTTCTAAAAGCAGTAGCTGAGGGGACCAACACAATACATAAGGGGGCCAGGCCTCCTCTGTCCCATAATTTGGGCACTGATGTGCATAAAAAAGAGGCAGGGAGGAAACCAAGCCAAGTGCATTAAAAGGTGGTGTTACAATGCAGAACAGGAACGCTTCAGCACCGAGGACAGCATGAGGCATGAGTAATGCCCTGTAATTATTTTTCTATATTAGAACAAGAGGATGCACCAAATGCAGCTTATAAAAACGTGCAGGAAACCGCAGCAGCTTTCTCTCTCTCCAGACATATCTGGCTTATCTTCCTATCTCTATAACATTAACATTGCCTATTAACCCACCAGATGCTGGTGTATTACTAACCTCTAATGCACACATTCCCCTTTTATTCCACACATATCTCTGCCTTCCTGCAAAATATCGTTGCATATTTGGGACATTGCCATGTGTTCTGGACATTTATCTGCTGCAGTGATTTCAATTTTTAACTGGAAGTGGAAAAACATAGGTATTTCAAGGCATAGGCATAGCTTGATCCAGAATCCAGCCGCCTTGAGTGCCATTTTTCTTGGTAGAAAGGTGGGGTTCAACTACAAACCAAATAAATAAATACATCATCAGGCCTCAGCCCCAGAAACTGTTTTTGATATCAGGGTTCAAGCCTGGAATGTGACTTGATAATGAATTTCTGTGGGAATCTCTTTCTGAGGAAAACTACAGTTCAAATCCTTCAACATTTGGAGTGTGATGATTTCTACTACCCTAATCTCAAACCCTCACATTTATATCCATAAACTATTCCCAATCCCTCTCTACTGCCACTGAACCCTCTTCCCCATGCTATATCTAATTTTCCTACCAGACATCAGCAGCAAAACCTATCAGTCTCCTTCACCCAGATCATTCTCATGCTTTACTTCCATTTATAAGGGGGGGAAATTAATCAACAAGGGTTAAGAGCTGCTGGACCTGTGTACCCCTATGTGGGGAGCCGCTCAGTTGCAGGTGGCAGACTCTCAATGAAGACCACTCTGGCTCTGGATTAACTCGATCTGCCCAGAGCCTGGGGTGTAAGAGGGCTTCCTGTTACACCCCTTCCCAAGCTCTTCCCAAGCTCTGGCATGTTCCTGCATCGTTGGTTACTCTTTGGTCCTGCTCCTTGCTTTGTCCTCCAGTCCCAATTTGCTCCTGGCTTGCTGCTCAATCTTGCCTCCTGGTTTGTCCTCTGTTTCTGCTCCTTGGTCCTGACTTCTGGTCCTGACTTTAGTCCTCCTGACTTGCTCTAGTCCTGATTACTGGCTAGTCCCACAGCTCCTGGTTCCTTACTCACTCCAGTCTGGTGTCCACAGCCAGGCCCTGACAACAAGAGAACCCAAGTTTTGCCCTGGCAACTCCAGTTACTTTCTCCTTCTGCCATTATAATTCAATTTCCCTTTCTCCATTTCGCTCTTTTTCCCATTTTGCTCTGTCTGCGCCTTCCTTTTTGCCACTTGGCTACATCCCTTTGGTTTCTCTCCTGAGCCCTTAGCCTCACACCCATCTCCCTCTTCTTGTCCTTCCTTTCATCGCCCCTTCCACTCTTCTCCTCTGTTCCAAAGGTATTGGCTGGCTTTCCTCCCTACCCCCACTCCGCCTGCCTGCTCCCCATGCCTTCAGCTACAGATGGCATAAACGCTGCAGTCCTTGTGAAGATGAGAAAACAGCCAGACAGATGCGTTCTTCATAGCTCCCCAGCCAGGCATAACTAAACATTTACATTTATTACCAATTAGAGGGGAAACAGACTGCAGTTTTATGGACTGGATGTGTCTGGGTGTATTTCTCTTTCTGCTCTCACTGGGAACTTCTAAATACATGTTCATAGTGCCACAATTCCCAGAAGTTTTAAAGCAAACCTTTCTTTAGTATCTAAGCTCCAGCACAACCCCCTGGAGTGCCAAGCAGAAGAGGAAACAGTGGTCTGTAACATAGGATTAATACAATGTAATCCTTTTCTTGAGTGATCAATAATTAATAGTGTAATGTAGTATAAAATACACACACACTCTCTATTACCTCACTTCTCTGAGTGGTAAGTTCCAGAGGTGCTTCACTTACTCAGGTTTGCTTTGCTTTGGAAGGACACCACTGAAGGTTTATTGGCATGTTGTAGTATTCACATTTATTTAGGAATATACAGATCAAACATTTTGTTGTTGTTGTTCAGCCGTTTAGTCGTGTCCGACTCTTCGGGACCCCATGGACCATAGCACGCCAGGCCTTCCTGTCCTGCGCTCTCTCCCGGAGTGTGCTCAAGTCCATATTCATTGCATCGGTGATGCTATCTAGCCATCTCATCCTCTGCCATCCCATTCTCCTTTTGCCTTCAATCTTTCCCAGCTTCAGGGTCTTTTCCAGGGAGTTTTCTCTTCCCAAGATCAAACATAGGTGGAGGCAAAACTTAAATAGGGGGGCCAGAGACCACCCAGCTGTGAGCCCTGAAGGACCTGGACCCTGTTCCTTTGTCTGGCTTTTTGGTGGCCTGTGTATGTGCCTGGGAGGAAGGATATTGGGCCAATTGAGGGGACCAGAGGGGGGGGGGTCAATCAGTGTAGTTTTGTTTTGTTTGATTTTTAAGTGTTGGTGGGGGTGGGTTTTGGGGGTTGTTGTTGTGTTTTTAGGGGTGAGTAGCCTGCCTGATAGGCGGGAGCAAGGGGGCATGTGTCCACCTGATGGAGGCAGTGGGGGGAGTGTTGGGGGCAGACTATACAGAGGCTGGGCAGTAGGTAGGGGTGTACGGACCCCACCTACCTGGGTCTGCTGGGGGGTCCATAGGGGGGAGGTGATCTGGTTCTCCCCCCCGGAATCCTCTCTGGCTGGCTCCGCTCCGCGGCAAGTCTGCAGAGATGCCAGCTGGGGCTGGCCGCTGCCGGACTTCCAGCCGGGGCTGGTCTACAGATGCAAATGGCATCCAGCATAGTGGACACCATTTGCGTGCCTCACTTGGCCGTGATAGGCTACATAAAGATTTACGTAGCCTGTCACAGCAAAAAGGGAAGGACACAAATGGCGTCCGCTATGCTGAACGCCATTTGCATCCACACAGGGCAGTGGGGTGGTGGGGACTTCACGGGGTGGCGGGCTGGGGTGGTCTGTTCTGCCACGGACTCTGGGGGGCCCGGATTCTAAGAATCCAGCCTCAATGGAGTCTGTGGCAGAATTCTCTGCCATCCCTAGTGGCAGGCACTGGCGGAGCGCTAGGGGCAGGCCATGCCCGGTGAGGGGAACAAGGGACAGATGTGTAATCTCTGTGCCCTGTTCCAGGCCTGTCCAGAGCCAAAGGATGGCTGGGGGAGGCGTGACTCCATCTTCTGGCCTTCGTCTGCTGCTCTGCAATACCAGGTCTGTTACCCAGAAAACATCCCTCATCCATGACATGATCCTGGATGAGGGTGCAGACCTGGCATGTATTACGGATAGGGATGTCAGAGAATTTTGCCACGAATCTCGGGGAGGCCGAATGCCAGCGCATTCGGTCCCCTGAAATTGGTGGCGAAATGGTCTGCCCCCCTGCCTGCCCCCGGGACAGGACTTACCTTGTGCGAATGTCCCTGGCGGCAGCCGCCGCCATTTCCAAGTTAAACAAAAAACAAAAAAAGTGATAGGCTACGTAAAGATTTACGTAGCCTATCACAGCTAGATTTTTAAAAAACACCGTGATAGGCTATGTAAACGTTTACGTAGCCTATCACGGCTGAGTGGGGAAAAAATAAAACACCGCGCGTACGCAAATGGCGGCGCCCATGGGCACCGCCATTTGCGTACGCGCAGGTTTTTTTTTTTACATAGCCTATCATGGCTGGCTGCAGGGACGCAAACGGCGGCAGCTACGGCCGCCACCATTTGCGTCCCGGCAGGCCAGGATTCGTGGCAGGAGGGACGGGGCGCCTCCCCCCCAGCCAGAATTTCAGGGGGAGGGACGGAGCGCCTCCCCCCCACCGCAAATCAAGTTTCAGTTCAGGTAAGGGACTTTCGTGCATCCCTAATTACGGAGACCTTGCTGGCTGAGGCCACTGCTCCAACTCTGGCGGCCATGTGCCCAGCCAGGTTTTCGTATGCACAGCAGCCGAGGGCTGGGGATTGGGGAGGGGGAGTGGCTGTTATCTACTGGGAGTCCTTGGTCTTCACTAGATCCCCTCTCCGGGAGACCAAGGTTGCTGAGTGCATGTACTGGAGGCTGGGCCCAAAGGGCAGTGTGGGGATTCTGCTTGTGTACCATCCACCCCGCTGCACAACTGACTCCCTGGCCGAGGTGCTTGAGGTGGTCTCTGATGTGCATGTGCAGTCCTCTAACTTATTGGTGTTGGGGAACTTCAACGTACATTTAGAGGCCATCCTCACAGGGGCACCTCGGGACTTCATGGAGACCATGGCTTCCTGGGAGCTGCACCCTATTCCAACTGGGCCCACCCATGTAGCCAGTCATGCACTAGACCTTGTGTTTGTTTCTGGAGAAGCGGGGAGTGATTTGGAAGTTGGGGGTATATCCACCACCCCCTTGTCGTGGTCAGATCACTATCTGGTGTCGTTGGACTTCTTGGTTCCACAACCCCTCCGTAGGGCTGGAGGACCCATTAAAATGTCTACCCCAGGCATCTTATGGATCTGAATGGATTTCTGAATGCGCTTGGGGATTCTCTGGAGCACGCAAATGGCCACTCGTTCAAAGCCCTAGTGGGTGGGTGGAATGCTGCAATCACTGGGACATTAGATTGGGTGGCTCTGAAATGCCCTCTCCCCCGAACAGGGCTCGGACTGCACCATGGTTCAATCTGTGGTTACGAGCTCTGAAACAGGAGGTGAGATGGCTAGAGCGCCGGTGGTGGAAGTCTCACTCCGAAGACGATTGGACACAGGCTAGACCTGTATCTTCAGCCTATCACGTGGTGGTGAAGGCAGCAAAAAAGGAATATTATGCTGCCTCTATCGTGTCTGCAGAGTGCTGTCCCAGGAGGCTGTTCCAAGTTGTCCGGAGCCTGGTCAGTCCAGTTGCTTTGGAACCACTAGAGCTTTCTAAGGCCTCCTGTGAGGTCTTGGCAAGGCACTTTGCAGATAAAATTGATCAGATCAGGAGTGTTATTCTGTGCACCATGGATACAGTTAGCGAGCAAGAGACAGTCTGTGGCAAACCGGTTTTGTGGGATCGGTTCTAGCTTCTTCCTTCTGATGAAGTAGACAAGGTGCTTTCATCTGTAAGGCCGACCACCTGCTTACTTGATCCTTGCCCATCTTGGCTCATTATGGGCTGCAGAGAGAGACTAGGTGAGGGGATCAGGGCAGTGGTGAACGCCTCCCTTGAGGAGGGAGAGATGCCATCAGCCCTCAAGGAGGCAGTGATAAGACCGCTCTTAAAGAAGCCGTCCTTGGATCCCCAGGATTTGAATAACTTTTGCCCAGTCTCGAATCTGCCATTTTGGGGCAAGATCATTGAGCGGGTGGTGGCGATGCAGTTGAAGGCACACTTGGAAGAAGCCGATTATCTAGATCCATCTCAATCGGGCTTCAGGCTTGGGCATGGGACAGAAACAGCCTTGTTCGCTTTGGTGGATGATATGAGGAGGGCTTTGGATAGGGGTGAATGCTCCTTCCTTGTTCTCCTCGACCTCTCAGCGGCTTTTGATACTGTTGACGATGGTATCTTCCTGGACTGCCTGGAGGGGTTGGGCATTGGAGACACCATATTGCGGTGGTTCCGGTCCTTCCTCTCCGGCAGGTACCAGAGGGTAGCACTGAGTGAGGCGGTGTCGGATCCGTGGCCACTCACATGTGGGGTCCCACAGGGTTCCATCCTCTCCCCGATGCTATTTAACATCTATGTGAAGCCGCTGGGGGCTATCATCAGGAGGTTTGGGGTGTGGTGTTATCAATATGCGGATGACACACAGCTCTACCTCTCATTCAAATCTTCACCAGGGTTGGCTATAGAATCCCTGTCCAAATGTCTGGAGACGGTGAGTGGCTGGATGGGGAGGAATAAGCTAAAGCTGAACCCTGACAAAACCAAGGTACTTTTGGTGGGAGACAAGAGGAGGTTGGGGGATGTTGACCTGGTGTTGAATGGGGTAAGGCTACCCTTGAAAGACCACGTCCGCAACCTGGGGGTCATTTTAGACTCCCAGCTGTCCATGGAGGCTCAGGTGTCAGCCGTGAGCTGGACAGCGTTGTACCAACTCCATCTGATACAGCGGCTGCACCCCTACCTTCCCGACCATCTACTCCCATCAGTAATACATGCCCTGGCCTCCTCTCATCTAGACTACTGTAATGCGCTCTACATGGGGTTACCCTTGAAGACGGTTCAGAAGCTGCAACTGGTATAGAACGTGGCGGCTTGCCTGATTAAAGGCAGCCGCCAGCATGATCATATCACTCCGGTGCTGAAGGAGTTGCACTGGCTACCAGTTGTTTTCCGGGCCAAATTCAAGGTGTTGGTTTTGACCTTGAAAACCCTATATGGTTCCGGCCCAGCCTATCTCAAGGAGCACCTCCAGCAACACCAGACAGGCCGCTCAATAAGATCAGCCTCATATGGCCTTCTCTCTGTCCCATCAGCCAGGACAGCTAAGCTGGTGAGAGGACGAGGGAGAGGGCCTTCTCTGTAGTGGCCCCTACTCTGGAACTCCCTCCCTAGGGAACTCCGCCATGCCACCTCTTTAAAGAGCTTCCACCACGCACTGAAAACTTGGTTATTCAGGCAGGCATTTGGGGTGGGTTAGGGTATTTTTATATAATGTGTAATGTGTAATTTACTGTTTGAAACTGTAGTGCTGTACATTGCCCAGAGTGGCCAGATGACTGGCCAGATGGGCGATTAAGAAATCTAATAAATAAAAACAAATAAATACATAAGTAAATAAAATACTCAAGCAGAACTTATGTCTTCTACTGCTCCCTCATTGGACCTATAGGGAAACAGACAACACCCTAAGATGTTTACAGAGCCCCCAACCCAGCTCTCTGTGCCTCTTCCTTTGAATTTGACCCAAACTGACGTCTCCTCTCACACACAGGCACCTGAATTAGCTTACCTTAGCTAGGAGGGGTGGTGGTCTGCCCCTTCTCTGATCAGTTTTCCTATTCAGAACATTCCAAAAATGAATCATTTGTATCAAGAAACAAAGGTCTAGCTTTGTTTAGTTCCCATGGCAATGTATTACCTGTAGTTTACATAACAAAAGGGTGTGCCTGACCAGCAGGTTTGACCAACTTAAAGCAAACCTTCTGGCTACCTAACCCTTTCCTGTTCAGCTAGGGATGTACGAATCCCTTACCTTGTTCCAGTGGCGGCGTCCGCTGGAGGGGGGGAGGCGCTCCGTCCCTCCCGCCAGAATCGTTGATGGGGGGGAGGCGATCCGGTCCTCCCCCTGGAATCCTCAATGGCTGGCTCTGCTCTGCAGCGGCTCCACGGAGCAGCCAGCCAGGCCAGGGCTGTCCGCAGCTGGATTTCCGGCCGCGGACTGGCTGCTGGGTAAAAAAAACAACAACGGCGTACGCAAATGGTGGTGGCTACGGCCGCTGCCATTTGTGTTCCTTATTTTTCGCCGTCTTAGTCTACGTAAATATTTACGTAGGCTAAAACGGCAAATCAAAAAGGGATGCAAATAGCGCCCACTATGCTATTTGCGTTCCCCTTTATTTTCTCCGTAATAGTCTACGTAAATATTTACGTAGACTAAGACGGCAAAAAATAAGGAATGCAAATGGTGGCGGCCATAGCCGCCATTTGCGTGCACGTTTTGTTTTGTTTTTTAACCCAGACATGATAGGCTACATAAGTCTTTACGTAGCCTATCAAGTCTATGTAAAACAACAACAACAACCAAACACCCAGACTGCAAATGGTGGCAGTGGCAGCCGGTCAGAAGACCAGCCACTGAAGCCGCTGCCAGAGCCGCCACCGCATCTGCCCCAGGTAAGTCTCATCCCGGGGGGATCCGTGGGGGGGTGGCAGGCCATTCTGCCACAGATTTCGGGGGGCATTCTGCACTGGCATTCAGCCTCATCGAGATCCGTGGCAGAATTCTCTGACATCCCTATGTTCAGCTCCTAAACTTATCCATGCTCTCTCTCTCTCTCTCTCTCTCTCTCACACACACACACACACACACACACACCAGTCCAAATATTTGCTATTTATTGTAACAATGAGGACTGTGCAGTATTCACCCTTCTTTCAATCCTGTTTTGGTGACACTGTTTCTCCTTTTGTGCTACACCTGCCACCAGCTGCTTCTTCCTACTCCCACCGAATCAGGGAATCACACAATGAACAGGATGATGTCACAGTGCTACATCTTAAGGTATATCACCAGACATCTGTAAATAAAATCACAACAAATTGGCTAAGCAATCATGTCAGTGGAGCCAAATGAAAGTGAGAGCCATTTAAATTAAAATATGAACATCTTCACAAGGAATGTAAAAAACAGAGGAAATTTTCAGTGCTGTTCATTAAAAATTATGGGGAGTTTTTGTTCAATTCAAATTTATATTTAGTCATTGAGGTATGCTAAGCACTAAAATCACATTTATGCCCCACTCATTCCCCAAAGTAGTTTACATGGACTTTTACCAGGAACACTTTGGGAACAGTGCTGCTTAAATAATAAAAACATAATCCAGCCAAAATTAGGCTTTTAGGTAGTGTTGAACTGACGTGGGTGGGTGGGTGTGCTTGGGGGAGCACGAAAATGAAAATGTTTGTCAGCGCCACAAGGTCCTGTGCCCCCTTCTGACATCTTTTCATGGAATCATTGTGAAAGGGCTAAGAAATGGTCCAGTTCCTAGAGTGATATTTGACTGGCTACGCTCAGCCATGTGACCAGTACTGGAAGCATTCTAATAGGCTTCACGTGCCCTTACCGAAGACAGGACATGCCTAAATGAGCGGCACAGCATTGTGGCATCGTCGCATCCTGAAACGGGGAAAAGTGGCTGTTGAGGGTGCTGCAGAGGTGGGAGGGAGGGGGGCAGTGGGGAAAGCGCAGTGGTCAACAGCCTTAAGAAAGCTGGAATTCATGCTTTTGCTGGGTGGGGTATTTGGGGAGGGGTAAAAATTGGACCCGGAGAGCTTGAGGCTCAGTACTACTTTTAAATTCCATTGATTGTAGTGGGGTGCTTAATTCCCCTATTGAAAATAATAGGATCTAAAAAAACTGCTAATTCATAAGGCAAGTCGTATGAGGAATGTCTGATGAAACTGGGTATACCTGAAGGGTTGCCTCCCCCCACGTGTACCTATTCAGACCTTAGGTTCTTTGGAGTAGGGATGGCGGAGAATTTCTCCCCAAAACTTCGGGGGGCCGAGCGCCAACGTGTTTGGCCCCCCGAACAAGTTTCGGGGAGAAATTCTCCGCACCCCCCCGCACCCCGCACCCCCCCCGGGACGGGACTTACCTTTGCCGAATGTCCCTCCCGGCGGCGGGTCCGGCTGGCGGTTCGGCAGGTGTTCGTCCTGGGCAGGGGCGGCAGCCAATCTTTCGACCAGCTGCCGCCGCCGCCATTGCAATAAAAGAAAAAAAAAACGCCCCCATGATAGGCTACGTGACGATTAATGTAGCCTATCACGGCTAGATTTGCAAAGTCAGCTGTGATAGGCTACGTCAATTGTCACGTAGTCTATCACGGGTGACTTTAAAAAAAAAAAAAAAGCGCGTACGGATAATGGCGGCCCCCATAGGGAGCCGCCATTCCTGTTCCTTATTTGGTTGCTGTAGTCTACGTAAAGATTTACGTAGACTATGGCGAAAATAAGGGCAACGCTATTTGCGTTGCCCTTATTTTCGCCGTAGTCTACGTAAAGATTTACGTAGACTACAGCGACCAAATAAGGAACACGAATGGTGGCTCCCTATGGGGGCCGCCATTAGCGTACGCGCTTTTTTTTTTTTTAAGTCACCCGTGATAGGCTACGTGACGATTTACGTAGCCTATCACGGCTGACTTTGCAGATCTAGCCGTGATAGGCTACGTAAATCGTCACGTAGCCTGTCACGGGGGCATTTTTGTTTTTTTTTTAAACTTTCGAGTTCGCGGCCGGGCGAGGCGGGAAGCCTCCCCCCTGGCCTGAACTTCGCGGGGGGAGCAGCGAAGCGCCTCCCCCCCACCGCGAACAAGCTTCGACGACAGGTAAGTCACTTTCGTCCACCCCTACTTTGGAGGTCCTTCTCTGAGTGCCTCCACCAGGTGAGGTGCAGCGGGGGCTACAGGTGAAGAAGCCTTTTCAGTTTTGCAGCCCAGTTCTGGAAAGCCCTTCACACAGAAGCTCTCCTGGCATGTACTTTGATGCCTTAAGAGGCAAAGAACTTTTAATTTTCCTAGGTGTTTTAAAAGCAGGCTTTTAAAAGCTGTCTTAGCCTCTTAATTCCGTGATAGCCTGGTAAACATGTTTACCTCACTTTGTATTCTCTGCTGTTCACGCTTTCTGCTGTATTTTGTTTTACTGTTTTACTATGATGATTGTTGGATTTTAATCTTTTATGTTACCTTGTAAGCCTTCCAGAGAACTTTGTTATAAGCTAACAATATTTCAGTCCCATGTTCCCTTCCCGCTTAAGGCTGCAATCCTACACCTACTAACCTGCGAGTAAACCCCAATGAGTAGACATGCATGGGATTACAATGTAAAAATCTGCTTTTCTGTAGATTTTTACATTGTAATCTAGGCATGTCCACTCAGTGGGGTTTACTCCCAGGTAAGTGGGTGTAAGATTGCAGTCTTAAGTGGGAAGGGAACATGGACTAGGACTGAAATTAATCTGGGGGCAGAATTTCTAATCTGAATTTTTAAAAACAATGTTTTGAGTTTTTGTTTCCTAAATTTGATTTTAAATTCTGACTTTCTCAGGTGTTATCTATGGTTATGTGTGAAGGCTCACATTTTGGTAACAAAGTTTGAGTGTGACAAAAGTAGGTCTAGAAACTCAAAGCAAAACCAGAAAATGAAAGAGAATTTAAATTCACAACATTCACCAATTTCAAATTGATGCAAATATTTATTTCAGTGTTAATTTTATGTCTTCTTTATCATTCTTTATAATACTACAATACAGTCAAGTGAGAGCGATTGTTCATCGCACCAAAGATGTCAGTGGTTTCAAGGAAAGTAATTTCATGTTAAATATTATGAGAATTTATAGAAATTTTGAAACAATGGCAAAAATTCCTAGAGAAATGGTAGAATCTCCTTCCTTGGAAATCTGTAAGAGATGCTGGTCAGGAATCTGCCTTGATTTCAATTTATATAGAATACTTTGCCAATGGATTGAGAGTTGCGCCTGGTAACATCGGAGATCAGTTCCAACTATAATTCTAATTAGCTTTTGGTGGTGTGTCATCTGGAGATGTTGCCAGAGTTTGTAATTACCCTGATTTGGAGTATGAATTGTTCAGCCCTTAATGCTCAGCTGTAGTGTGAACTGGATGGCTTTTTCCCCCAAAGGTTCTTCTCCACCGGTCACAATGTAAAATTGTATTCAGAGCATGTGTCATCCCATGTCCAGCAGACCAGGCACATAAATTCAGCTGCTTTGTAGGTGTTTGCACAAACTTTTAAAATGTTGAACTATGTATTCTTGCTGAAACTCTCGGTGAGTGCTGTGAAATGACATAAATGACACAGTTAAATACTTTATAGACGAATGTGCAATTTCGTTTAATGTTATGCCCTTACTCTCCCTGAAATTTTAATAGATTGCTGTGAACCATGTGACCACATCAGCCAGGTAGCCTCTTCTATGGTGAGCATCTTCTCAACTTAGGGAAATTATCTCAATTTGCAAAACACATTCATTTCCCAAATAGAAATTACTGTCTTTAGGTCATACCTTGAAAACATTTTATGTTGTGTGTGTCCCCACCCCCCACCACTCCCATCCAGATCTAAGTTCCTCTCTTTTTCTTGAGTATGTTTGTTTGGGGTGGGGGGTGTAATAGTTACATTATGTGGCTCTCTGCCACAGTTGGTATATGACAGGCTTCATGTGCATGGCACTGTGAGTGCTGCACAGACGACATGCAAACATGACAGTTCAGATGAGAAAAAGGGGACATTTCCCCCCTGAACGCTCACTGAGAAAGCTCATAATTGCCATTCCAAATCAAGCCAAAGGGCATCTGCCCATCACTGGTGCCATCAAATCCATCTGCAGTCAGTGGTAATCAGTGGGTGCTCACATCCCCAAGGTAAGCCTTGACGGGGAGTTGGGGGGGATGGGGGGGACTGGCGGGGGGGTGAGGGAGCAGCAGAGGCAAAGTTTGGGTGCTTCCCGATGGAGGGATCCTAGTGCTGTTGATCAGAAGGCATTGTGCAGCTATTCCACATTTTTCTCCTTAACAGATTTTGTGCATTAAGGAAAAAGATGGAATAAGTGGTAAGAAAACACAGGATGGTCGTGAGTAGAAGGTGACAATGTCCACGCCGTAAACTTCAGTCAATGAGCCAGGGCAATGGCATCATGGAACTGGGGTCAACAATCTTTTTAGGTCAGTGGGCACATTTTGAATTTTGAGAGAGTGCTGTGGGTACTCTCACAAAATGGCTGCCATAGGGAAGGGCTTGCCCATTCATGAAATAGCTGCCATGGTGGGCATAGCCAGTCGTGAAACACTCATTTCCCAGAAGGCAAACCCATGAGACTGAAAGAAAAGTTGCTTGCCCAAGAACCTAAGTACAAAGCAAAGGTGAGTCTGAGCTCCAAACACACCATACCACCTGCTCAAAGGACGCTGGATCTGGCCCAGAATGGGCTTTGTTTCCATTCTAAGCTCCTCCTTACTCCATCCCTAGGAGTCAAGTGAGCCCGTGGAAGCTAAAGTTGTACTGACAGTTAACTATCTCAGTGAGAGCTAGGCCAGAGAGAGGCTGGTTGAATGAGTACTAGGGATGGCGGAGAATTTCTCCCCGAATCTTCGGGGGGCCGAGCACCAACGCATTCGGCCCCCCGAAATCGGTGGTGAAATTCTCCGCCCCCCTGCCCCCGCCCCGGGATGGTACTTACCTTTGGCGAATGTCCCTCCCGGCGGCGGGTCCCGGCGGCGGTTCGTCGGCCTTTCGTCGGGGGCGGGGGCGGCAGCCGGTCTTCTGACCGGCTACCGCCGCCGCCATTACAAAGTAAAGTGTAAAAAAAAAAAAAAACATGATAGGCTACGTAACGATTAACGTAGCCTATCACGGCTAGATTTCCAAAGTCAGCCGTGATAGGCTATGTAAATCGTTACGTAGCCTATCACAGGTGACTTTGGAAAAAAAAAAAGTAGACTATGTAAATCTTTACGTAGACTACCGGGACCAAATAAGGAACGCAAATGGCGGCGCCCATAGGCCGCCGCCATTTGCGTACGCGCTTTTTTTTTTTTCAAAGTCACCTGTGATAGGCTACGTAACGATTTACGTAGCCTATCACGGCTGACTTTGGAAATCTAGCCGTGATACGCTACGTTAATCGTTACGTAGCCTATCATGGGGCTGTTAGGTTTTTTTTACACTTTGTTTCGCGGCCGGGGAGACGGGGTGCTTCTCCCCGGCCTGAATTTCGGCCAGGCGAGGCAGGAAGCCTCCCCCCCAGCCTGAATTTTGGCCGGGCGAGGCGGGACGCCTCCCCCCCCTCGCCTGAACTTTGGGGGGAGAAGCGAAGCGCCTCCCCCCCACCACGAAGCCAAGCTGCGAAAAGGTAAGTGACTTTTGTACATCCCTAATGAGTACTCCTCCAATCCACCAAAAAAAAATGGGACTTCCTTCTCCTGAAAACTCTCCAAAGCTTTGATCACACAAAGTTAGGTTCGCGCATTACCCTTGTGTCTCCAAAGCCTTCCTTCACTTAGTGGAGTGAGTGATCTACTCCTGTGAATGGTGAAGCAATTTCTCCAACCTCAGAACTTCCAAGATATACCACACAAATTGCTCTGAGTATCTTCCAGAAGTTCTGAGGGACATGTTTACTGTGGGGCCAGTCTTTGTGACCAAGGTCAAACATTTCACGGACGGGCTGTTTTAGCACTTGATCATCTTCTCTCTTGATTGTATCAGATGTCATTTCATCGGATTTTGAAACTACAGCTCACCCCAGCCATGGAGCAGGCTAGAAAACCAACTGAATAAATGAGTAACCAAATGAATAAATGATGCTCACTGGATTTTTATGAAATGCCTTCTATAAAAGGAAAATGAGTTGCAGGGAGATTTGGATATCTTACTGGGGTTTGCCCACCCTGCTTCCTTCTCTCCCCACCCCAACTTGGGTAAATATTATCCTGCATTTCCAGGTAATTAATTTTAGCAATACACTGGCACATACACAGTCCAGCCAGCTAGCACAAAGCCACCAAAGATCATCCCCCGCGCACATGTACACACAAACACACACACACACACACAGTGAGCAGTTAATGTCTGGCTAAGCCAGCCCTCTCTTATTTATTTGTATTCATTTATTACATTTCTATACCTCCCAATAGCCGAAGCTCTCTTTCTTCCTCTCGGGGCTGGCCCTATCATTAAGCAGAATGAAGCAGTTGCCTCAGGCGGCAGAAGCTGGGAGGTGGCAGCGAGGTGTTGAAGGAGAGACCTGAGTTCCACACAGCCTGCTCTGTGTTTCCTCTAAGTTAGCCTGCTGTCTTCAGGTGTAGTGGAGGATGTGAATGCTGAAGGCAGATTAACTTGCCAATCCAGGTGGCTTTTGTACATGGACTGGGAGGGGCACCATCTTATTTATTTATTTATTCATTCATTCATTCATTCATTCATTTCATTTCTATACCGCCCAATAGCCGCAGCTCTCTTTCTTCACAAAAGGTGGTTCACAAAAACTAAAACCAAACAACACACAATAAAACAATTTAAAATATATAGAACATTAAAACCACAATATAACAATACAACCACAATAAAACCTAGCAGTAGTACAGGAGTTTAAAATACAGATTTAAAACAGCAAAGATAAAAATTTAGAAAGCTAAAATGCCTGGGAAAATAAAAAGGTCTTCACCTGGCGCCGAAAGGAGTACAATGTAGGCACCAGGCGAACCTCACTAGGGAGCTCATTCCAGAGCCGGGGTGCCACAACAGAGAAAGCCCTCCTCCTAGTAGCCACCCGCCTCACTTCCTTTGGCAGGGGCTCACGGAGAAGGGCCGCTGATGATGATCTTAAGGTCCGGGCAGGCACATATGGGAGGAGGCGATCCTTCAGGTAACCTGGCCCCAAGCCGTTAAGGGCTTTGAATGTTAACACCAGCACTTTGAATCGGGCCCGGAAATGGACTGGCAGCCAGTGCAGCTGGAAAAGTACTGGCGTAATATGAGCTCGCAGGCCAGTCCCTGTTAACAATCTTGCTGCCCTATTTTGGACCAGCTGAAGTTTCCGGACCGTTTTCAAAGGCAGCCCCACGTATAACGCATTGCAGTAATCCAGACGAGAAGTTATCAGAGCATGGATAACTGTAGCTAGGCTATCTCTGTCCAGATAAGGGCGTAGTTGGTATACCAGCCTAAGCTGATAAAAAGTGCTCCGTGCCACTGAGTTCACCTGTGCCTCAAGTGACAGTTCTGGATCCAAGAGCACCCCCAAACTACGAACCTGATCCTTTAGGGGGAGTGCAACCCCCTCCAGAACAGGTTGAACATCACCTAGCCGGGCAGACGAACCACCCACTAACAGTACCTCCGTCTTGTCTGGATTGAGTTTCAGTTTATTAGCCCTCATCCAGTCCATTACCGTGCCCAGGCACTGGTTAAGAACAGCCACTGCCTCACCTGGTTTTGATGAGAAAGAGAGGTATTGCTGGGTGTCATCTGCATATTGATGGCACCTCAGCCCACACCTCCGGATAACCTCCCCCAGCGGTTTCATGTAGATGTTAAACAGCATGGGGGATAGAATAGAGCCCTGTGGAACCCCATGGCACAATTGCCATGGCACAGAGCAATAATCCCCCAGCACCACCTTCTGGAATCGGCCATCCAAGTAGGAGCGGAACCACTGTAGTGCAGTGCCTCCAACTCCCAACCCAGACAACCTATCCAGAAGGATACCATGGTCGATGGTATCGAAAGCCGCTGAGAGGTCCAGGAGAATCAACAGGGTCGCACTCCCCCTGTCCCTCTCCCGGCAGAGGTCATCCCACAGGGCGACCAAGGCAGTTTCCGTTCCAAAACCAGGCCTGAAGCCCGATTGAAATGGATCTAGATAATCCGTTTCATTCAAGAGTGCCTGGAGCTGTCCTACAACCACCCGCTCAAGCACCTTGCCCAGGAAGGGGATGTTGGCCACTGGCCTATAATAGTTAACATCCTCTGGGTCCAGGTTAGGCTTTTTCAGGAGTGGTCTAATTACTGCCTCTTTTAAAGTGGCAGGCACCACTCCCTCTCTCAAGGAGGAATTTACAACCTCCTGGACCCAGCCGGACAACCCCTCCTTGTTTGATTTAATAAGCCATGAAGGGCAAGGGTCAAGCACACAAGTGGTCGATCGGACTTGGCCAAGCACCTTGTCCGCATCCTCAGGCCTCAGTAACATCTTGATCTTGATCTTCGCTTCAGGCAGCAAAATGTCCTGGGCCAGCCCTGCTTTCTGTCTGGGGAGCTTTGCACAGCATGCATAGACAAGGCCCCTTTGCAGGCCCCTTTTGAGCCAGCCCAGCCCACCAAAGCCCCAGCTTCCAGGCTCCCTCTTTTTCCCTTCTTTATTGGGGGCTGCCAGCCCACAGCACCAACAGCACAACCTTGTGCTTTGCTCACACTCTCTGGCTTCCTCACTACCTTTCCAACTCGTGGGGCAGCCCACAGCCCCCCACCAAGCACCAGTGGCAACATTCCCAGGCACCACAAACTGTGGCTGAACCAAGCAGGCCCGACACCAGAGCCAGAAAGTAAGCAGCCCCCACGGCAGCGGTGCAGCTAGGGCCAGGCCTTGGGGCCACGGTCCAGGGCCTTGCAGCCCAGAGGGCCCCCAAATGGCCACCCAGAGAGGGGCGGGGCAGAAGCAGACTCCATTGTATTCCTGTAGCCATGGTGGCGCTATGACTTAAGTGAGCTTAAAATTCAAAACTGCACATGCTCAGAGTATTTATATACCAGGGTTGGTAAACGATATTGTTGATGTTCCTCTAACCTGTCAGGAATGTAGAAGCAGTTGTAAAGCATGGGGTGGCAGTTGAAGGGGGTTGGGAGAAGAGAAATGCAGAAGGCCATCTAAAGGGAGGATCTAAAATCACCTGCCTACAGCACTCTGCGCACTCCCATCCCCACACCCAGCCACAATGCGTATAACCCGGGCTGTTCCTTTCAGGGCAGAATGTTCGTATCGAGAGCCTTTGGCTTCAGGGCCGGCAGGTTAATGTTTCTGATCCATAAAATGCACAGCATCAGTTGACCTGTGGTTCTAGAATACACAACAGCTAATACTGCCCACGTCCCCTTCCAGGGGTGGCTTATCCCATTTCTCCTCTCACAGATGAGCTACACAAACAAACATCAATTAAGCTGCAATGGCCTCATTATATCTGCCTTCTCCCAAAGCATCCCTTTACCCCTCCAGCAATCTTTCTGTCTGACTCTCACATGATAACTGTGATGGCTGCATTCCTGCACCCTCATTCTGGGTTGCCATAACAACCGTACCTTTTGGGGGGGGCGAGGAGATGCATCTTTATTTTATTTTAATACCATTCAATACAAAGGGTTTTGAACCTGTCTTCCACCCTCAAAGAAACAGAACTGCCAAACAAGAAACACATACACATGCAACCTATACATGCACCTCATGCAGAGGAAAGGCATGCAGAGATGGGGTGGGGGCAGGGAAACCAAGGGTGTCTTAGGACCCCCGAGAAGTGCCAGGGACTGCCAGGGCTTGAACTGGGAACTTTTCAATTGGTGTACAGCACACCCTGTATGGTGAGCCACTGACCTTCATGCTGCAGCATTAGCATCTTCAGGTCCTCGCCTGCTCCACCCATGCAAGCTGGTCACTGGATTCTCCTGGGCCAGGAGGATTATGAGGGCTTGAGTGGCACGTTCTTCCCGACGTGTTCCTGCAGTCTTTCGTCTTCCTTCCTGGCTTGCTTCTCTCGATCCTGCCGCCCGGTTTGTCCTTCAGTCCTCCTGACTGCTGGCTTTGTCCCATGGTCCCTCGTAGGGGTGGATGGACTCACTGGAGTCTGTGACCGGCGGGCACTTGAGCAGCCGCTGCTCCCTCTCGCCCACACAAGCCAGGCTGTGCAAGCCCTTGGAGGGCTCGGCGAGCTGTCCAGGAGCGCACCACAGCTGCATGCTCCTCCATGCAAGCCGCCATCTTTTACGCAAGATGGGGCTCTATATTTTCGTATGTTTATTGCTGTGCACAACAGTGGCCAGAAAGGGTCATTTCCGCAGCATTAGAGGCCTCTAATGTTGTGGAAATGGCCCTTTCCAGCCAACGTTGTGCACAACAGTAAATATACGAAAATATAGAGCCCCATCTTGCGTAAAAGGGCTATATTTTTTGAATACTTGTAGCTGGGAGGGGAGGGGGAGAAAGCATTGATCCTTTCTCCCCATCCCATCCTGGGCCACCTAGGCAGGGGCAGTGGGTTGATGGAAGGAAGACGCCAAGAGGGGCTTCCCTCTCATCATCATCCTCCCATCAAGGCGCTGCCTTTGTGGTAGCTGGAATGGGAGGGGGAGGAAGGATCCCCCGCCCCGAGCTGTGCACCCACAGCTGCTGTAGAAATGGCAACTCGCTAATTTTTGTAAATTGAATCCTGCACACAATGGCTGACCAGAAAGTGCCGGCCCTTTGTGCGCAAGATTTAATTTATGGAAAATAGCAAGTGGCCATTTTTACGTATAATGGCGACTTGAGAACAGGCAGCTGTGGGCACTCATGGGCAGAACCAGTAAGTCCCAGTGGCTCGCACAGCTTGGCAGTCAGGGGTGGGGCTTGGCAAGCTGCAAACAGGGGGCTGAGTGGGGGGGGGGTCCATCGGACTCTGCCCCCTACATGGACGCTCACGACAACCCTAGTTCCTGGCTTCCAGCTGACCTCTGAATCTGCCCATGGCCTAGCCCTGGATGGAAGCAACCAGACTCAACCCCAACAAGAAGAGAAGGGCATGGCTGGGGGGAGGTAGCAATGGTGGTCAACAGAGTAGCCAAGGATAAGCTGAGCCCTAGCTCAGGTGAAGCAGCAGGTGTCAAGTGAGGGATGAGGGGATTGTAGACCAGCCTCCACCATCCTGGTGCCCTCCAGATATGTTGGACTACAACTCCCACAATCCACTCTGATCCATGATCAGACGGCCCAAGACAGTTTGCTGCTTGAAAGAAGAACAAGATGGCTCACCCACCCACCCCCATTCCACATACAAAAGCCAACTGGACTGGCACATTAATCTGCCTTCAACATGGACAATGGGACAGCACCCGCCACTGCACCTGAAGGCAGCAGGCTAACTTAGGCAGTGTAGAGCAGACTGCATGGCACACAGATCTCTGCTCCAGCGCCTGGCTGCCACCTCCCAGCATCTGCCATCTGAGGCAACTGCTTTACTCTGCCTAATGGTAAAGCCAGCCCTGCTCATGACTGTGGGAGCTGTATCAGCCATGAGCGAGAAACTGGAGTGGAAGGTGGCTTTGGGGACACCTCACCCCTCCACTCACTCTGTTGCTTTGTCACTGTGAGCTCTTTCTTCTTCACCTTCATCCATCACCTCCTTCCCACAGGGACCAGGCCTTTGATTATGCTACTCTGGAAAGTGTACCGTAGCGGCACTATATTAACAACAATCATCATAAATATAACTAACTCACATATCACTGCAGCACCATGTTGGCAGACCGCAGGGACCCATTCTTAGACTTTGCCACTATGGCTGGCAGGCCTAGAAAGGATTTAGAAGTACAAGATCTCATCAAAAGCCTAGCAGCCCTCCAGAAATGATTACAGAGCTGAATATTTGGACTCACATGGAATGAGTGCTCTGAGGCTAACACAGAATGTCTTTGATGGCCTGCAAGGGTATAACACCAACATGCTGACTTCGGGTGCCAGAGAATTGCATTGAGTAAACCAGGGCAATATGTAGGGATGGAGGTAGACTCCTTTTAGCAAATCCAAATACTAAGAAGGGTTGCTAGGGATGGGACGAAACTGAAATCAAAACAAAGGGTATTGCTCTAGAGCTCATTCTATTCACTTTTAGAATGTGTGTTCCAGGGAATAGACAGACACAAGGAACAGAGTGTGGAATAAGAAATAAGAATATAATACATCCAAACACAATTCTTTGTCCATCCCAAAGTCATTTTGAAAAATGTCGGAATTCACTAAGTGCATGAGGATTTGCAGGATAAAATGCGACGCTAGGAAAGCCAAAGGATAATTACAAATAATTAGCTGCTACAGAATTGTGGGAGGCAGCTTTATTATGTATACCAGATATTAGTTATAGCCTGGAATTATATTTAATATTGGAATTATATTTAATATGAGCTGTGTCTTCATAGCTGATACCATCCTGTCTGACTTTGAAATAGACTTTCACGGTGTTTCTAGCACATACTAGATTCTTACACTTCTGAAAGTGTTGGGGTGGGGGAGGACAATATAGGAACATGGGAAGCCACCTTCTACTGAGTCAGACCATGGGTCCATCTAGCCCAGTATCGTAGACACTGACTGGCAGCGTCTTTCCGGGGTTTCAGGCAGGAGTTTTTCCAGCCCTACACAACCAGGGATTGAACCTGGGACCTTCTGCCCGCAAAGCAGGGGCTCTACTGCTGAGTCCATAAAGACCAGAAGATTATGAAATGTACCTGCGCTTTAGGCATTGGAAGGAAATACATATTTTCAAACATTTTTATTTCAAAAAAGCAGTTTGGCATACCATCCTCCCCCTGCCCCCTGGTCCCATGGAAATGGCTCATTGATTTCCATACTATCGACCGTTGTTCGCATTACCAAGTGGCATTTACTTCTCAAAATGTTGACGGAGATGCCACCTCTTTCTTACAGTCTCCCAACATCTCGTATTAGGTCTGATGGAAGTAGCACTGTGTTGAGCATCCCCCACTTTGGATTTCCTCTTTCCAGGCAGGAACTGGCCATTTCAGTGGGGTAGAAATATTTCCCCAAACACACCGCTTGTGTGGATAGTCACCCTTTTGTCTATCTGTTCAGTGCCATTGTTTCCCTTGGTTGCCACTTCTTTCTCCGAAGTCACATAGTTGATCCAGAACCAATCACAGGTCATGTAGGGATGAGAGCAAGAGGTCTGTGTAAACAAAGAGGCAACCATTCTCTCAAGGGGTGCTGAAAATGTGAGATAGTTTTGACACTGCTGAAAGCAGTTTCAAAACTGTTTCCGTGCACTCCTAGATGGAACCACTTCAACAGCGTAGTGCTAGATTTGTGCGTAAAAGATCAAGAAAAAGATGTACAGCTTGCTTCATGTTGGTATTGATCCTGCCGGCATGTGAATTCTGGTAATCAGTGTACAGAAACCACAAAGAAGTGGAAGAGAGTGTCAAGGGAGATTCTGGCTGAATATTTTATTTTTATTTTTTAAACAAAACAAAACCTTCACTCATAGTGGCGGGGAAAGATATATAAGTGTTAAGTGGAGAGAACATTAAAGTGCTTTTCTCTGAGTCCCTTGATCATTAAACAGCTTTTAGTGCTTGGCAGAACAGGAATTGGTAGATAAATGCTAGTAGAATCTAATTGGGGTAATCTCCAGTTCAGTCACTGAGATCACCATCCAGAAATGTCTGCTGGCCTTCTCACAAAAAGTAAGAGCCATTTCCCAGAGGGAACAGACCAGCCCCATCTATTGGTGTTCATCAAAGGAGCCCTGCTGAATGAAAGACATAGCAATTGAGTGGAGCACTTGGCTAGGTATCGGCTAAACAGTCAAAGCTTCTGTGTTTGGCCAAAGATTTATGGAATCTCATTCAACTCTCTGGGCCCAAACACTTCAATAGGCTATAATTTTAGACTGCTCAGCTAGCAACAACAGCATGGAAAACTAACTTGGAAAACACAGTATGTCCATGCACAGAGGGGAAGGGGGGGGGAGAGAGAGAGAGAGAGAGACTATGTCATATAGCACTTTGGTGAAATGTGCAATGAAAGAGCAAGACAGGCAGCAGCAAGCCAGTGGACTCAGGCAGCACAGTTCTGGTGTGAGCAGCAACAGAGACCACACCAGTGACTGCAGAGAGTGGATTTTCAAGTTCACACAATACCTACAAGTATGGAATAATGATGTGCAAAACCCTCACACATCCTCAACAGCTGGAGTTTCCAACATGCCCTACAGCTCACAGGCACCTCTCTTGGCATCCACCAGGCTCCCAGGCCCTCCTGCTTTGTATTTAATTTCTTAAGATTTGGGGGGGGGGTTGTTTTTTTTTAAACTGGGACACTACCATATCGCAATGCAAAGTGCTGCCCTCCAGCACCATCTTTATTGGGGTTCAAAAGGATGGTTTTGTGTTTTGGGACTCAGACCACACCTCTGCTGGTACATTGGTTCTTCGGCACATTACTTTTCCTTTAGCCTCACTAGTTGGCCTTTGGGAAACTGGTACTTTGTCCCTGTCCATGCCCACTATGGTAGCCATTTTGTGAATGGCAAGTCCCCATTGGCAGCCATTTTGTGAAAGTACCCATGACACTCCCTCAAAATTCCAAATGTGCCCACAAACCCAAAAAGACTGGAGATTCCTGCTCTACAATTGCTTCCTTGTAACATTCAAACCAGCCCTGATTGCATGGGAAGAGTCCCACTAATGCAGTACATTAGATGGTCTTCTGAAATGTTGAGCTGCTTTTAACAAAAAGTGTAGAAAGCCCTAAACAACTCGGGAACTGGATACCTGAGAGAGCGCCTTCTCCCTTACCAACCTGCCCAATCACTGAGGTCATCAGAGGGAATGCTCCTGGTGGTTCCATGAGGACCTATGGCCCGGCTGGAGTCCACCTGGAGAAGAGCCTTCAATGTGGTGGCTCCCTTCCTATGGAACTCCCTGCCTCTGGAGGTCAGGCAGGTGCCAACATTAGGTTGTTTTCAGCACCTCCTGAAAACAGCTCTTCTCTGGGAAGGCGACTTGGTTAACCAGTCTCGGTTTTATTGGCACTCTGTTTTTAAATAATAATTTTAATATCATGTTTCATTCTTCTTATCTTTTGTTCATTTTATCTCTTGTTCGCCGCTCCAGAATCTGTTTAGATGTGGAGCAGTATACAAATGTTGTACATACATACATACATACATACATAACAAAACTATCAAATTCCCAAACCCAGGCCATCAGTTCCTAATCCTCAAGGCCCCAGAGAAAATGCCTGAAAATATTGAGGATAATCTAATCAAAGGATGCCAATAAAGCCATCTCCCTGACATGCTAGCTTTTCTTGTGCTGAGAGTTATTGTTTTTAAACCCGGGATACATTTAAACATGCACTCTCCCACAACAAGCCCTCGGAAGTGGCACAGTCCATCAAGAGCGGCACTGTGGGACTTTGCAAGGGTGGCCACTCAGCACCACCAAAAAAGGGGAAACGTGTCACCCAAAAAGAGGGCAAAAAGGTTACAGAGCACTAGCCAAGGTGACGTGAGTGCTGAGGGAAGATATGCTGCAGCTGCACCAGAGTAAGGGACTTCTGGCACAACACCAGTAACACAGCTGGCACAGTGGCTTCTCCAGGGAATCCCTGTGTGCCCGCTAAGGCTATTGCTGTAGTGTCAGAGCTCCCTCACGCTACTACTGCATAAATTCTCATGTTGCATTGGATACTGTGCCCATATATTTGCATAACATTTGGAGAGAGAGAGAGAGAGAGAGAGGGATGATAGGAAAGTTAGAAAGCCTAACAACAGAGTATTCCAAAAATATTTTTAAGCTAAACATTTTGGCTTCCATCCTCATCACTAGCTCTGCTGTTGAGGGTGGAAGCTGAAACGTTTCACTTAAATATATTTTTGGAATACTCTGTTGTTAGGCTTTCTATCTTCCTTGTTTACCTCACCTGAAGACTGACTGCATCCACAGTAGATCCAGAGCCTCCTTGTTGCGTTGCTGTTCTGCCACTTTACACCAACCTCTATATACGTATATGTAGTTGTTGTTGTTGTTGTTCAGTCGTGTCCGACTCTTCGTGACCCCATGGACCATAGCACGCCAGGCCTTCCTGTCCTGCGCTCTCTCCCGGAGCGTGCTCAAGTCCATATTCATTGCATCGGTGATGCTATCTAGCCATCTCATCCTCTGCCGTCCCCTTCTCCTTTTGCCTTCAGTCTTTCCCAGCATCAGGGTCTTTTCCAGAAACTTTTCTCTTCGCATTAGGTGGCCAAAATATTTGAGCTTCAGCTTCAGTATCTGTCCTTCCAATGAGCACTCAGGGTTGATTTCCTTTAGGATGGACTGATTTGACCTCCTTGCAGTCCAGGGGACTCGTAAGAGTCTTCTCCAGCACCACAGTTCCAAAGCATCAATTCTTCAGCGCTCAGCCTTCCTTATAGTCCAGCTCTCACAGCCATACATGACTACTGGGAAAACCATAGCTTTGATTAGACGGACCTTTGTCGGCAAGGTGATGTCTCTGCTTCTTACTATGCTGTCTAGGTTTGCCATAGCTTTCCTCCCAAGGATCAAGCGTCTTTTAATTTCATGGCTACAGTCACCGTCTGCGGTGATCTTGGAGCCCAAGAAAGTAAAATCTGTCACTGCTTCCATTTCTTCCCCTTCTATATGCCAGGAAGTGATAGGGCCAGATGCCGTGATCTTAGTTTTTTTAATGTTGAGTTTCAAACCAGCTTTTGCACTCTCCTCTTTCACCCTCAACAAGAGGCTCTTGAGATCCTCTTCGCTTTCTGCCATTAGGGTGGTATCGTCTGCATATCAGAGGTTGTTGATAATTCTCCCAGCAATCTTAATTCCGACCTCTGATTCATCCAACCCGGCATTTCTCATGATGTCCTCTGCATATAAGTTAAATAAGCAGGGTGACAATATGCAGCCTTGTCGTACTCCTTTCCCAATTTTGAACCAATCGGTTGTTCCATCTCTGGTTCTTACTGTTGCTTCTTGACCCTCACACAGGTTTCTCAGGAGACAGGTAAGGTGGTCTGGTACTCCCATCACTTTAAGAATTTGCCACAGTTTGTTGTGATCCACACAATCAAAGGCTTTAGCATAGTCAATGAAGCAGAAATAGACGTTTTTCTGGAATTCTCTTGCTTTCTCTATGATGCAGCGAATGTTGGCAATTTGATCTCTAGTTCCTCTGCCTCTTCGAAACCCAGCTTGTACTTCCGGTAGTTCTCGGTTCGCATACTGCTGAAGCCTAGCTTGTAGGATTTTGAGCATCACCTTGCTGGCATGTGAAATGAGCGCAATTGTGCAGTAGTTTGGACACTCTTTGGCGTTGCCCTTCTTTGGAATTGGAATGTAAACTGACCTTTTCCAGTCTTGCGGCCATTGTTGAGTGTTCCAAATTTGTTGGCATATTGAATGCAGCACTTTAACAGCATCATCTTTTAGGATTTTAAATAGCTCAGCTGGAAGACTGTCATCTCCGCTAGCTTTGTTGTTACTAATACTTCCTAAGGCCCACTTGACTTCACTCTCTAGGGTGTCCGGCTCAAGTTCAGTGACCGCACTATCATGGCTATCAGGGACATTAAGATCTTTCCTGTATAGTTCTTCTGTGTATTCTTTCCACCTCTTCTTAATCTCATCTGCATCTGTTAGGTCCCTGCCTTCTTTGTCCTTGATCATGCCCATCTTTGCACAAAAGGTTCCCTTGAGAGCTCCGATTTTCTTGAAGAGATCTCTAGTCTTTCCCATTCTGTTGTTTTCCTCGATTTCTTTGCATTGTTCATTTCAGAAGGCCTTCTTGTCTCTCCTTGCTATTCTCTGGAACTCTGCATTCAGTTGGATATATCTTCCCCTTTCTCCCTTGCTTTTCGCTTCCCTTCTTTCCTCAGCTACTTGTAAAGCCTCATCAGACAGCCACTGTGCTTTCTTGCATTTCTTTTTCTTTGGGATGGATTTCATTGCTGCTGTTGCACAAAATGCTAGTTTCGCCCCCTGGAGGCTAGTCCAATTTGCCCCAAAGAGGAGAGTCAACTTCAGGCTGGGTCCAACTCGATTTTATTGTTTGCAAACAGTTCGACAAAGGAGCTCACGCTCAAAGCAGAGTCGACCCTGGGCAACCTCCGCGCTACAGTTTTATCACTTAGCTTGCATTCCTCAGCCAGCGTGTTACTTTTGATTGGTTGCCAGCGGTTTGCTTAGCAACCTTATCTTAGGGTTACTGTCTGCTCATTCCAGGCATGCGCAGCTCTTACAGTACTATGTGCTGCTTAAGACACATACAATGGCTTTTAGGTTACATTTTTACTACAATTCCCCCCTCAAAAGGCTTTTCTCAAATTTATACTCTCTTTGGTCCAGCGGTGGACTACGCACTTAAAGGCGCAAACTATTATCGCTGTGGCATTGACGGTTTTCTCTAAACAGCAAGTGAGGCCTGGGACGCCCTTGTTCTAGCTACTAGAATAGTATGTTGACAACAAAAACACTTTTTTTTTGAACTTTTGGAACTCAGTTTTGTTCCGTTCATCAGGAACCCTTGAAACGAGAGCGCCCCCTTTCTGTAGAGCTACTTGAGTCCTTTCAGGGGTTCATTATTCCAACGGTGACCTTCAGGTGGGTCAGCTTCCGGTGTGACCCTCTCTGGTGCAGGTGATGCCTTTATTCAGTGTGATGAATCCACTTCTTTTCTTTGGCGACTTTCATAGCAATGGGAGTGGTAAGTAGGATCTGAAACAGACCCTTCTGCTTCTTGGTAGGTGGTTCATCTTTCTAGGACTGGATTAGCACCCAATCGCTGGGATTGAGATTATGCACTGGAGCATCTAAAGGCCAGGATTGGTGCGGTGTCGCAAACCTGTGAAAACAAAACAGACTGCAAAGCAGTAACATAACCTTGAATCTTAAAACTTTTACTTTTAAATTCACATTTAAGCTATCAGCCATAGGTAATATCCGAGGTGGGCACTTGTGGAACATTTAAAAGGTGTCAATTTAATACTTCCCTTGGGGGCGCACCATACTCGAGTCAAGGTGATTGGCAAGGCCTGTGGCCTTTCAACTTAATCTTTAAACAAATTTTAATGAGCATTGTCTTTAAGGTGCGGTTCATCTTCTCAACTTGACTTGTAGATTGAGGTTTCCAAGGGGGGTGTAGCTTCTAGTTAGTTTGTTATGCCTGGGCCACTACTTGCGTCACTTGTCCAACAAAATGGGGCCCCTGATTTGATTCACTCTCTTTAGGTAACAAGAGCTTAGGGATTACTTTTTAACAGGATCTTGGCTACTGTCTGAGCAGTGCAGTCAATTGCTTTTATCATTACTAGCAGGTACCGATAGCCATGAGTCTGGGGCAACTCTGAAAAGTCAATTTGAAATCTCTGAAAAGGATAGTAAGCGCATGGGCGACTTCTCATTTGAGCTGGGGGCTCAAGCATCTTTGAATCATTTTTGAGGCACAAAGGGCAGTCAGCCACTGTTCTCAGGTCTTGGTCCAACCTGAAGGAGGTGCTATCTGCCTCGGGCGCACTCAAAATCGGGGTGCTAAAGGGGGATGATCCCTTTATTAGCTAACCATAATTTTTGAACTTCTCAATGAGCGGCTTCAAGCTTGCACAGGTGGCTTTTTTCAGAGGATACTGCCTCACGCACACAGGGCTCTCCCTTTTTAAAGAAGATTTTAATTTGTGTTATGCATTTGGTCGGGCAGGGGTTCTGTCTGCCCACACACATGGATTAACATTCTCTAAAATCTCAGTCCCTTTGGCCTCTGACACAATCTTGATTGCTTGAAGGGCCATTCGATAATTTGAGCCCTGCATTGCTGGCAGCTGTACTACAATCTGATTATCACGGAAGAAGATTTTAGCTTGCAGTTTTGTTAACAAGTCCCGCCCCAAGAGGGCAACCAGGTATGCAGATGAAACTACAAAGGCATGTTCCAGTATGTTATTTCCAGTCTTCGTGAGGAGGGGCTTACACAGGGGCAATTTAGTTTGTTTTTTTTCCCTTTAATTTCTTCTATAGTTACATGCTTTCCACTTTCTCTTGCTGGGGGGCTTCACAGGGATCATAGAAAATGTGGCTCCAGTATCTACTAGGGCTTTACAGTCCTCGCCACCAACCCTTACTTTTACCTTGGGATTCTCCCGAGCATTTGTTCGTAGGGTGGTGGCCCTTCAGCTAGACTCCCCCCCACTGGAGGACCCTGCCAGCATTTGGCAGCCTTCAGGGTGAGTCTCTTTTCTCTTTTTTTTCAGCTCTGGACAATCTTTCTTCCAATGTCTCTTCTCTCGGCAATACGCACATTTATTGAGCCCCGGTTGGCCCTTTCCTTTTCTGCCCCCCCCCCCCGGTCACTTCTGTGCTCTCAAGCTGCTGTTTATATCTCCGCCCATGGTGGCTGCCAGCATTGCCTTTTCCTTTTTCCAGGAATGGCACTTTTTTATGTGCTCTCATGTGCACCATAGCTCTAAAAACTTCATGATCTGGGGTCTGATAAGGCTAAAGCAGGCGGTGATATTAAGGCTTGCTTCAATTTAAGAAAAGCCTTTTTTATTTTAATTGTCCACTTCTAGTGGGTAATATTTTTGTTAAAGCTTCATACGGGGGCTTCACCCCTTTTTATGGCTACTATAGCCTCCCTCTTGTAACAGGCACACTTATCTTTTGGCTTGCCTGTTCTGCAAATCATGTTTCAAATTCTCTGTGCCATGCACCAGTTTTAACTCTTTGTTTTCTCTGCAAGTTAGGCTGTTTGCCATTGCTTCGACAGAGACTCGCTTGCTTAGATCTTCAACGACACACATTTGGGATAAGCTTTCTTTCTTTTTTTAAGCCTTTTTGTCTGCTACTTTCTTCTGCCTTCTTTTATACCTTTTTCATATCATTAAAATCTAACACCATGACTGGAAAACATTTGTTTTGTATAGTAGGGCATGGTGGAGCAGATCTAACCATTATACTGCTCCTCTGACTGCATGGTCAGGGCCCATCAAAATCAAGGGAAGGGCGTTCTCATATGTGGAAAGAATTCCAAGCCACCATTTTTGCATCGGCAACTCCACACTGCATGAGTTTTGGCAGAGTGTCAGGTTTGCCTCTGAGCAAATGGAACGTCAGAACAGTTCAGATTTTGAGAAAGAGCTGGAACACATGGGGCAGGAACTTTCTTAGGCTTCAGAAACACAGCTGGGCTTAGAAGTATCACGGGAGAGTGGGGGACTCTCTCTCTCTCATCTCTTAAGTTAAGAGAATTTGCTGCCCCCTTTTTAAAGGGAAACTAACTTTCGTAGTTTCTCTTTGAACTTTTTGAAGGCTGTTTCCTTTGTAGTCTATGAATCTCTAGAAATTTGTATCTGTATGCTTCATTAGGGTAAATGAAATCAAAGCCTTGGAAATCATAGAATCATAGAATAGTAGGGTTGGAAGGGGCTTACAAGGCCATCGAGTCCAACCCCTTGCCCAGTGCAGGAATCTAAATCAGAGCATCCCTGACAGATGGCTGTCTAGCCTCGTCTTGAATGCCTCCAGGGTGGGAGAGCCCACCACCTCCCCAGGTAATTGGTTCCATTGTCGTATTGCTCTAACAGTTAGGACGTTTCTCCTGATGTTCAGCTGGAATCCAGCTTCCTGTCACTTGAGCCCATTATTCCGTGTCCTGCACTCTGGGATGATTGATAAGAGATCCTGGCCTTCCTCTCTGGGACAACCTTTTAAGTACTTGAAGAGTGCTATCAGATCTCCTCTCAGTCTTCTCTTCTCAAGGCTAAATATACCCAGTTCTTTCAGTCAAATGCAGCTTTTTATCTGAGTGTTGAAATCACAAATCAAACTGTACACTGAGCTGATCACAAACAAACACACAATCTACAACAACGGGAGTTTAAGGCTATGACAAGCCTCACAGTACTTTTTACGGCAAGTCTTTAACTGGCCAAAGTTCCAGTCCATGTGCAGAGTGCCTCTAACAAAGAAGGCTTTGGGCCATAAAGAAGGGATGTGTTTTAACAAAAGCTCTGTGTCTCTTCATCAGTTCGAATGGGGAAGGTGTAACCTTACACCTCTTCTAGATTCCTCCACAGATAAGAACAGAGCAGTGCTGCTCAGCTTTCCAGCTGTGATGCTTTTCTTGTTTGTTTGTTTTTTTGCAAATCTCACTCTTTTGTCAGGTCCTCACAGACACCTTCCAGCCTCTCTGCTTGCTAAGGCTAAACCAGCCACGGCGAAGGGGGGTTAGGCAAGTCCCCCTTGGCTCAGCTCTGAGTAGGCTGACAGAGATAAGCTCACACAGACCCTGATATTTTAAGAACTTGCTCTGTCTTTGTTTCTTGATTTTGCCACAGTCTTTAAGTCATCAAACAAATCTCTTTCTTCAGAAGTTGCAACTTTTTCAACTGCTTTTGCTTCTTCTAACAAACTTGGATACGGTGGCAGACAAACTGTCTCTGGCGGGCCCCCTCCCTCCCCCAACAACCTCTCCTCCCAACCTAACAGACCGAATCAGACGGGGGAGAGCTCAGGGCACCTTGGGCAGGGTCTCCCAGTCTTCAAGCTCCTTCCATGGGGCTTGAATCGGGGGGAACAGGGGCTTTGGGCTTCACCTCGGAGCATACCATCATGACTTTACAATATTGAACTTTATATTCAACCTTTTCTCACCTTCAGTGGATTTTGGTTGGCACTCATCCAAATGCTGATAACCTCACCTTCCCTGAGGCAAATTTATCTCTTACTACTTGATTCAGACACCACCCGGGGTCTCTTGCCCCTGTGGTCCTTTGCCAGTAACACATTTACACATTTACACTTCTGTAACTAAGGGGGATTCTTTCCGCACCAATTTAACCAACTATCAATATAGGCGAATTGATCCCATTGCCCATTATTCACCACATTTTTATATACAGCATTTACAAGATTTACACCAAAGGATCCTATGTCTGGCCAACTAATTCCAAATGCTGGCCATTCCAATTGACAGAGTGTAACCAGCTTGCCTTTCGACATCTTAGTACACGGAGTCTGACAAACCTCAGACGCTTGACTTTGCTAAAGTTCTTTAGCATGCATCCCGAGGGAGTGGCAGAGCTTTCTAAATGGGAGCTACCCGCCTCCATTGTGCCTACCTCTGTTTGAAACCATACACGGAGCCTGACAAACCTCCGACACTGACACGGAGTCTGACAAACCTCAGACGTTTACACAGAGTCTGACAAACCTCAGACGCTCCGAAGGCAACTCAAACAGAAAGACAGAAGGGAAATCAAGTACTTACTCTGCCCAGCACCCTAGTGCCGTCTCTTCAGACCCATTCAGCCTGGTTGACTCAATCAATGGAGTCCACGCCTTTAACCTCCTGGGTGTCCCGACCCCCGTTCTCTGGTGCCGTGGCAGACCTCAAAGGCGGTCCGGCGCGCCCCACAGGCACCTTTGCCGGTTCTGTCGTTTGACCCCAGGGTGGTCCAAGGGACTCCTGACTAGCTCACCAGTTTGTTGCACAAAATGCTAGTTTCGCCCCCTGGAGGCTAGTCCAATTTGCCCCAAAGAGGAGAGTCAACTTCAGGCTGGGTCCAACTCGATTTTATTGTTTGCAAACAGTTCGACAAAGGAGCTCATGCTCAAAGCAGAGTCGACCCTGGGCAACCTCCGCGCTACAGTTTTATCACTTAGCTTGCATTCCTCAGCCAGCGTGTTACTTTTGATTGGTTGCCAGCGGTTTGCTTAGCAACCTTATCTTAGGGTTACTGTCTGCTCATTCCAGGCATGCGCAGCTCTTACAGTACTATGTGCTGCTTAAGACACATACAATGGCTTTTAGGTTACATTTTTACTACACTGCCTCCTGAACAATGTTACGGACCTCCGTCCATAGTTCCTCAGGCACTCTGTCTATCAGGTCTAATTCCTGAAATCTATTCCTCACCTCGACTGTATATTCATAAGGGATATGATTGAGGTCATACCTGAATGGTTTAGTGGTTTTCCCTACGCTCTTCAATTTAAGCTGAAATTTTGCAACAAGAAGCTCATGATCTGAGCCACAGTCAGCTCCAGGTCTTGTTTTGACTGAATGTATAGAGCTTCTCCATCTTTGGCTGCAAAGGACATAATCAATCTGATTTCGATACTGACCATCTGGTGATGTCCATGTGTAGAGTCGTCTCTTGTGCTGTTGGAAAAGAGTGTTTGCTATGATCAGCGTGTTCTCTTGGCAAAACTCTATTAGCTTTTGTCCTGCTTCATTTTGTACACCAAGGCCGTGCCTGCCTGTTATCCCGGTGATTTCTTGACTTGCTACTTTAGCTTTCCAATCCCCCATGATGAAGAGGACATCTTTTTTGGTGTTAGTTCTAGAAGGTGTGGTAGGTCTTCATAGAACCAATCAACCTCAGCTTCTTTGGCCTCAGTGGTTGGGGCATAGACTCGAATTACTGTGATGTTGAATGGTTTGCCTTGGATTCATACTGAGATCATTCTATCATTTTTAAGATTGTACCCCAGTACTGCTTTTCCCACCCTTTTGTTGACTATGAGTGCTACTCCATTCTTCTAAGGGATTCTTGCCCACAATAGTAGATATGATGGTCACCTGAATTAAATTCGCCCATGCCTGTCCATTTTAGTTCACTGATTCCCAAGATGTCGATGTTCAATCTTGCCATCTCATGTTTGACCACCTCCAGCTTACCTTGATTCATTGATCTGACATTCCAGGTTCCTAAACAATATTGTTCTTTACAGCATCGGATTTTCTTTTCACCACCAGACACATCCACAGCTGAGTGTCCTTTCGGCTTTGGCCCAGCCGCTTCACTCTTTCTGGCGCTACTTGGAAATACCCTCTGCTCTTCCCCAGTAGTATATTGGACACCTTCCAACCTGAGGGGCTCATCTTCCGGTGTCATCTCTTTTAGCCTTGTGATACGTTCCATGGGGTTTTCTTGGCCAGAATACTGGAGTGGGTTGCCATTTCCTTCTCCAGTGGACCACATTTTGTCAGAACTCTCTGCCATGACCTGTCCGTCTTGGGTGGCCCTGCACGGCATAGCTTATGGCTTCACTGAGTTACGCAAGCCCCTTCGCCACAACAAGGCAGTGATCCATGAAGGGGATGTAATATGTAGTTAATCTCATTAATTAAATATGTAATATTTAATTAATTAAATATTAATATCTTAATTAAATATGTAGTTAATCTCAGCAGAACTTGAGTTTGCCAAATTTCTCCAAATTCCACCTTGAAGCTTATTCTGACTTTAGTCCGCATCAGATTGTGAGCTTTGGTTTTTGGTGTTTTTTGTTTTGTTTTTTTCTTTTTGCCGACAATCCAGGCGTATTTTCTAGGGCTGTGCACCACTGTGGTCTGAATCTCAAATTTTGAAGCAAATTGGTGGGATTTGGACCGCTCCAGTCTCAATCCAAAGCAGGTCCGGAGCAGTTCGAAGTGGGTCGGAGAGATCCAAAGCACTTCAGATTGCTTCAGACAATTCTGCAGCCCAGAGAACCTGTCTGCACAAATGTAACAACTTGCTAGAGAAGGGAAGAGGAGAGGAGGAGTTGGGAGGGGGAACTGAGCCTTGGGAAGTGACATCTCTAGGTGCTAATAGGGCTGAACTTTTTACCCAGTAGTTTGTTGCTTTGTACTGCTTGTTCTTTGGCTCCCCCTCCCCACCCTCTCAATTACAATTCCTTTCCTCCCGTATTTCAACTCTCTATATTCTTATAAAAAAACAAAGAATACACAACCCCCCCCCTTTTCTCTTCTGTTAGGTGTAAGTGTTATTTCCCTCCCCCTCCCCCTAACTTGTAGGGAGTTTTTTCTTTCCATTTCTGCTTTTCTTTTGGTCTTGTGTGTGTGTGTGCTGTGTGAGTGCACCATATACATTATTATGCACGAGCAAACAGTGTGTGGCCAAAGCAGTACACTAACACACAGTCTGATATGAAGCATCATCACTTTTGCTGATTTTCCAAGCCTGTCACTTGTTTTCCCTTGTGTACATCAAATGACCATAAGAAGAATATGATCAGGCTAGGCTATATGTATTTTTAATGTTTGTTTCTTCTTAACCTTCCTGGGGGAAAGGGCTGCCAAAATGATCAGGGGGCTGGAGCAACTCCTCTGTAAAAGGCTTCAGTGTTTGGCCTATTTAATTTAGAAGAAAAGCAAATAAGGGGGGTAGTTTATAAAATTATACGGAGTAGAGAAAGTGCAGCAGTGCAATTAATAAATAAGCCCCACCGAGTTCAGTCAGTGTGACTTTTCCAGGTAATGTGTATTGCGATTTGCAGCCAAAGAGATGGTTAAGTTTTCTTTCTTACTTTAAGGACAGCCTCAGCCAGGTGGCAGATTCAGGACAGACAAAAGGAAAGTATTTTGCACTTCAAAAATAAAACCTATACCAGAGATTAGGGATCGTGACCTCCTAATTGTCACCTTAAACACCTTCTGATTAGGATCTCTAATCCCCTGTGTGGCTGACAGTTTTTTACCTTTTTAGTCTCTGAGAAAAGTTTATGCATGGCTAGCACAAAAACCCCTGGGCCAAACTATCTGAAATATGGCAGCTTGAGTCACCTCCATAGGGGCTGCCAGGTGCCCAAATTTCATGTACTTCTGTGGAAGTACTGAAGACTTATAGCTCTTTGCTTTGAGAGATTTCCATGAAAAATGCATATTTTACCTGCACCTAGCACAAAAACTACCAGGCCAAACTGTCTGAAATTTGGCAGGTTGAGTCACGTCCCATAGGGGCTGCCAGGTGCCCAAATGTCATGTATTTATCATAAAACCTGAAAAAGTCATGGTCATTTCTGTTTTCCAGTGCAAGTCAATGGGGAAACATAAAATCTGAATAATTCAGATATTCGAATCTCAATTTGGATCCAAATCCGAAGTGAATTGGATCGGGTCCAAATCAGTCCAAAGCGGATCGGGGATGTTTCAAAAGATCTAAATTGGCCTCTGAAGCGAATCAGGGGGTCCATGCACAGCTCTAGTATTTTCATGTGGGTTTTTTCCAAATGTACACAACAATTGTGCCCTCCTTTGAAATGTACGCATTCTTTACCATTGCTTAAAGTGTATTTGTGTGCATTTTTCAGAAGTACTTTTTCCATTTGCATTTATCAAATGTATGCATGCTGTTGAATGCAATGTTTTGTCCATGAATTGCACTGTAAGCTCAGAAATGTATGGACTCTGACCACAGATGGCACCCAGGTCTGTGTTCTGTCTGGAAGCTGTAAACTGGTAAATCTTGATCAAAAATGAACTGAAACAAATTTCTGATACACACCCTTTCCAGATGCTTCTTGGCCTTTTTACAGGCCCCTTTGCAGGCCCAGTGACATCATCAGCATGCAAACAGGTCTCTGTAAAATCCTTAAGTAATTCATTTGGAAAAAATAATTATTGTAATTCATCATTTATAAAAAGTGCAGTGCCAGAATTAAAATACGACACAAACTTACAATTTAAGAATGAAGGCAAGACACATAATGGAGGAAAGGAAAGGAAAGGAAAGGAAAGGAAAGGAAAGGAGGGGTCAGTCATGAAAAGCCAGGCTGAACAGGTATGTTCACAGTCCTGCCTCACAAACACTAACACACACACACACACCTTGATAATTCCAGCAACTGCCAGTAAGCAGCCTGATTAATTCATCTAGCAGACATCTTTCTATTTTTTTCAGATTAATGAATATGAAATAAGGATTGAGTAAGGGGTTTCCACTCATCACTAACTTGAGGTCTTAGTTACACAACTGCGGATACATGAAACAGCTTTTTAAAAGAGCGTTGTTAACCTCGCAACCTTGCTCCCTATCCCTGGTCCCTCCTGGCTGACTCTCTCTTTCCTGCCCCTAAGTTTGCTTGGTCACCTTTTCTTCCAAAGGAAGGCTCCCTACAAGCCAATAAACTGCAGCCAGACTTGGAAGTCATGGCCCAACTGCCACCTGGCAAGTTAGCTTTGGTACATTGATTTCAGAGCTGGTAAGACCAGAGACTGTGCTGCTTATGAGTCTTTGATGTAAAAGCCTAGATGTATTTCAGTTCAGATTCACAGAGCTCTTTTTTATTTGTTTAATTCCTCAGATGTGTTATTCCTGTTATGCATTTTATCATGTTTTATAGGTTTTATTCCTGCCCTTTGGGCTGCAAATAAATGACTGGCTGAGCTGCAAAGCAAGAAGTCTCCAGTTCAAATCCTGCCTTTGGTATGAACTCACTAGGTGGCTTTAGGCAATCCATGCTCTCTCAGCCTCACCCCCCCACCACCACTCTGTACGATGGGGAAAATATTGACCTGCAATATGTGAATTGTTCTGAACACTCTCACTTTATACAAGTGCTAAGTATGCTTCTTCTCATCTCTCTGTGTGTGTTTTTAAGTACAGTATTGGACTACATAGTTACAGAGGAAAGGTTGCACATGTGCAGAGCCTCTCCGTGTTTTTGAACACCTGCCTGTGATTTTGCCAGCCTGGCCAGTTCTATAACACCTGGACCAGTTATCAATTTGTGCAATGAAACAGCTGGGATACCTGAATCAGCCCAGTAAAAGCAGCTGTTGTAGTGACGGTGATATGTTGAGGAAGATATAAAGATGGGAGACTGGGAAAGGGGCTAAAGCTGATATTTTAAAAGCAGCAGCAATCTTGCTCTGTGAGTGGGAGATGACCAGATGATATATCTCTTCTAAGCAGGGACATAACCAACCTTCCTTGCTAAGTGGCTTTCTTACATTTGCAAGCAGGGCGTCAAAAATGCATCCTCCCACAACTGGGGCCCCTCCAGAGGTGTTGGACTACAACTCCCACTATGTGGGGTGATAGGAGTTGTAGTCCAACACATATGGAGGTCACCTGCTATAAGCAATATCCTCATAATGAACAGAGGCATCTATATCCCCTTCCCAAGTAACTGTGCATGGAATCCTAGCATCAGGAGTATAAGAACTTAATAAGAAGTTACTTTTAAGTTCAGAACCTGTAAACTACTTGCAATGAACACTTTCCCTAAATAAACAAACACCTTGTACAAAAAGGATGGATCCATGGATGAGTTAAGGCAGGCTTCATGAAAATTGGGAGTAACTGAAAATTAATTACCAACACCTTAGACAAAATGATGGGTTATTCTTTTCAATAAGAATTAAGAATGTAGTAAGAAATGAGCAAGAGCTACCAGAAGTTGTAACATAAACAAAGGAGTTTACACTAAAATTAAGACGTGAAAAACGCCTGCAGCTTGTTTTCTCAAAAATTCAGTTTTAATCTTATGTTGCATATTAGCAACTCCCAAATCAGGCACAATCTGTCCAATGTTTGCAGGCAGGGAGGAAAGCATCCCACCAGAAATATGTCTGCCTTAACCTCAGGTCCTTTCCTGGTCTTGGCATCAGACGTGCTCACAATCTTCTTCTGTACAAAGCTTTTCACTTCCCCATTTCCTACTTTGTTGTTGTTTATTCGCTCAGTCGCTTCCGACTCTTCGTGACTTCATGGACCAGCCCACGCCAGAGCTTCCTGTTGGCCGTCACCACCCCCAGCTCCCCCAAGGTTGAGTCCGTCACCTCCAGAATATCATCCATCCATCTTGCCCTTGGTCGGCCCCTCTTCCTTTTGCCTTCCACTTTTCCTAGCATCAGCATCTTCTCCAGGGTGTCCTGTCTTCTCATGATGTGGCCAAAGTACTTCAGTTTTGCCTTTAATATCATTCCCTCAAGTGAGCAGTCTGGCTTTATTTCCTGGAGGAGGGACTGGTTTGATCTTCTTGCAGTCCAAGGCACTCTCAGAATTTTCCTCCAGCACCACAGTTCAAAAGCATCGATCTTCCTTCGCTCAGCCTTCCTTATGGTCCAGCTCTCGCAGCCATAGGTTACTACGGGGACTACCATTGCTTTAACTATGCGGACCTTTGTTGTCAGTGTGATGTCTCTGCTCTTCACTATTTTATCAAGGTTTGTCATTGCTGTCCTCCCAAGAAGTAAACGTCTTCTGATTTCCTGGCTGCAATCAGCGTCTGCAGTAATCTTTGCGCCTAGAAAGACAAAGTCTGTCACTGCCTCCACGTTTTCTCCCTCTATTTGCCCGTTGTATTCTTGCTGTGAAAACTAAATCGATCAGTACAACCAGAGATATGTTGGTATACCATCGGAAGATGGGATTCCCAGGTCGGAAGATGGTCAAAATGCTACTGGGGAGGAACAGAGGATAAGTTCAACTAGACCCAGATTTGATGATGCAGCTAGCTCAAAGCCGAAAGGACGGCTAGCGGCCGAGGGTGATGGTGGTGAACGACGAATCCGATGTTCTAAAGATCAACACACCATAGGAACCTGGAACGTAAGATCTATGAGCCAGGGCAAATTGGATGTGGTTATTGGGGAGATATCAAGATTAAATATAGACATTTTGGCATGACAAGGTAACGATCTCTTTTGCTGGAGCCATCTCCTACTGCCACAGTTATTTTCCTCCTTACAATGTTGAGAGTATGTTTATTAGGATGGGTCATACAAAGCATGGCAGGAGAGAAGCAGCAAAGGCACAGGTGTATATAAGAAGAGAGTGCCATCTCATACATGCCTGTGCCAAAGCAAGCCCTATTTAGTTCACACTTGCCTGGGCTTACTCCCAGGCAAGTGTGCCTAGGATTGCCACTTCAGACGATTCTCGGGGACACTGTGTAACTGGTATTGGGGGATGGGATTGTGGGGGGATGAACCCAGCTGAAATGGGGATGCTGAACATCAGCAGCAGTGGGGGCAAGCAGAGTTCATCCCCATAGCAAGCATCGGCCCCCTCTTTCTCCATGACGACACGGTATCACTCCCAGGGGACTTCTGGGGGAGGAATGGGAATCGTAGGGAGGGGCTTGGCGTGCTTCTGAGGCTGCAGTGCTGGCAGCGATCAGTGGTGTTGTGACTCAGGGCTCACAGGGGTGCAGTGCCGGTGCTTTTTGATTAGCGCGGATGAAGACATCGGCTGAATCTACACACCGCAGTTTTACTGTTATCGTACCGCAGTGATTAGTCTTGGTGCCCCTTGGTGTCATGTGCACCAATAGTTATCATTGCGGCATGATAACAGTATGGCTGCTATGTGTAGATTCAGCCATCATCTGCCACCTTCTCAGTCTTCCCTGTTGCCTCTGAGCTTTGCTGCAATCTTCACAGTAGCTGGGGGGAAATGAATTTTCCCAGCAGCAACACATTGTTGTAATGCATAGTATTTGGGGGTGGACTGGTCTTGAATGGGCAAATAGGACCCATTCGCTTTACAAAAGGCCTGCTCCTAGTGGACATGAAAACTGCTGGAACTGGTGTGTTTGACATGGATCAAGACTGCTGTCTGAATTTTGGGACTCTCCTTGGGGGAGTGGCTATGGGGACAGTCCTGATGACCACCCACACTTCAAGATTTACTGCTATACCACTGGCAGTGATGGCAGCAAAAACAGCGGGGAAAGGGGAATGATTTTGCTCTTCTCTTTCCACCTCTTTACTCCCCCTCCCCTCCCCAATTTCAAGCAAAAAGAATTCTCAGCTGACAACTTTCAGTTTTAGTTCAGAAGCAATTGGTACGATATGTGGGTCCTTTGGGAAATTTGTGGCACAATATTGTCAGGGGGCAGGGGAAGGGACATTCAAAATGGCTACAGCCTTACTCAGAAAATTGGCAGGGTCTCCCTCATTGATGATTGTACAGCAACCATTCATGACCTGTATGAACCGCAGCGTTGTCTCGTCCAGGTTTGGATGGGTAAGAACAGAAGTTAAGATGCTAAGGGCACAATCCTGTGCATGTTCAGATAGAAAAAAGTCCTACATGCTGGCTGGGGAATGCTGGGAGTTGTAGGACTTTTTTTCTATCTGAACATGCACAGGATTGCACCCTAAGTATAAAAAAAGGGTGGGGACACATGACATTGCAATGCTTCCTCATAATTAGCACCACAACAGTGCCCTCCATCAAAACGTGGCTAGAAAAACAACCCTGCAAGTGTTCCCCCCGTAGAGTCTCTTGCCTGTCCTCCTCCGATGCACTTCTGAGGAGTGGTTGGTATTGTTAGTATTTTGCCCAAGTGTCACTCGGCATGGATGATACCCCTACATCTGGCAGAGATGCAGAGAGCGCCACTGCCAGGCCCTGACTAAGTTGCCCAGCTTTGTCAAGGCAACTGGATTGTTACACTGTGCTTTTTCATGCTATAGGAACAGGTCATGCCCTTGAACATGCAAACTGAAAGTGCATGGTGGTCTTGCTGGCACACTATTTTTCGTGGCACCTGCTATGGCTGTGCTGGCTGCCCAGGGCAAAGAAGTGGCAGGGCTTAGCACCACACAGCAGCATGGACATCATGAAGATACCAAAGCTTATTCGTGTGCTTCAAACCCCAGGGAATGCATTCACAGAGAAATCTGCATTCTGTTCAGCTGTATGACAAAGGCTGTAATGGGTGACAAGATTTTTTTTTAAGGGGACATTTGTGACAGAAAAGTCACCAGACAGATAACCTATCAAAAGTTTATTGAATCATGAAGATGCTACAGTTGAACATGTGGTAGGCAAATTCTAGGACTGCAATCATGAAACTGCCGTCTAAGGTACTAGAGCTCAAGAAAGACTGTGAATTGTTTACAAGAATGCTGCTGAAGGCTTGAGTGAGGCCAGCGGCGGCAGCTTGCAATAAGAGTGAGCTGCCGCTGCTGCCGCTGCTGCCGCCACCAGCTCCTAGGCCCTCTGGATGCACGCCGGCAGCCGTCTCATTCTGGGGAACGGGGGGAGCCACTTTTCTCTGTGTTTGTGCCGTGGCTGTGCCTGCAAGTGGCAGATCTGTGATTTTTGTGGTTCAGTCCATGGAGGCAGGTATGCTCTGTGATGTGATGGATCCAAATTGTTCCAGATTGAGAGAAGGTCTGGATTCAACTTCAATAAATCTAAAGATGATCCAACAGCTGCCCCACCCTTTCCCGCTGGCCACCAATCATTGGGTGGCTTCCCGGGTTTTGTGCAATTACCCTCCTGACTCTAAAAGGTTGAAATGCCTCTCCTAAGGCTGAGTTGCTGGCTTTAAGCTAAACTATACTGGTATTTGGGGTGTTCTAGCCACACCCACGTGCCTTTGCCCCTGCCCACAACCAAGAGCTTCTGTGAAATGTGATTTGGCCCTCAACCCCCTGTACTCAAACCCCTGTATTCAAGGGATATAAGAGATAGAAAGGGAGAGAGGGTACTAGAAAACAAGCAACATAAATAGAGCTTGCTAACCTATGCAAAGTCTTTTGAGGCCAAATGCTCACAGTACAGGGGCCACTTGGGGAATTGCAACACAGAGAACATCTTTGAATGGTCAAAGGAGGAGGAGACTGGAGTGACCAGAGCGACAGAGGCATCAGGAACCATACTCACCGAGTAGAGGGACCTTCTCATAGTTCTTGAGTCCAATGAGTAAACCCGGAGAGACTGACAGAGAACTCAAGTGCCACAACTCATGCACGTTGCAGTCATCAGTGGGATGGTATTGCTTGAGAAGCTTCCATTCATCCAAACATGTGAAGACTTTGTCAACCATTTCCTTGACTGATTGCAGTCCTACTACGGTTCCTATGATCACCTACATATTATGTCTGAGACATGCAAAATTCGACCCCCACTGGAAAGTGTTACTTGTGCCTAGGGATGGCAGAGAATTCCGCCACGGATTTCAGTGAGGTCGAATGCACTGGCATTCAGCTCCCCGAAATCCGTGGCGGAACGGTCTGCCCCCCCGCCTCCCCCCCGGGACGAGACTTACCTGGGGCAGATGTTCCGGACGGCAGCAGCTCCAGTGGTGGCAGCGGCTGGTCTTCTGACTGGCTGCCGCCGCCATCATTTACAGTCTGGTCTTTTGTTTTTGTTTTACATAGACGTGATAGGCTATGTAAAGACTTACGTAGCCTATTACGTCTGGGTTAAAAAAAAAATGCGTACGCAAATGGCGGTGACTACGGCAGCCGCCATTTGCGTTCCTTTTTTTTCGCCATCTTAGTCTACGTAAATATTTACATAGACTAAGACGGCGAAAAATAAGGAATGCAAATGGCGGCCGCCGTAGCCGCCGCCATTTGCGTACGCGTTTTTTTTTAAATCCAGACTTGATAGGCTACATAAATATTTACGTAGCCTATCACGGTTGAATGCAGGGACGCAAACGGCGGCAGCTATAGCATCCGCCATTTGCGTCCCTGCTACCCAGCGCCTCCCCCCACACCGCAAAGCAGATCCACGAAACGGTAAGTGACTTTCGTACATCCCTACTTGTGCCAAACACCTGGCAATTACAGATTGCATCACAGACAGTTCTAGGATCAGGGGCGCCTTACAGAAAGCATCGCTGCCAAATGCGCAGACAGAAGCGGAGTTAACAGTGTACTTGGCACACAAGATCACTGACAAATTTGGCAAACAACTATGACAACGTGTAGTTTGTAGCACAGGGAACAACAGGGGCAGCCACTCACTGTCCATCTCACGAGAAGAAGCTGAGGCTACAATGCTACTTCATGCCATTGGTGCATCTTTACAGGGTGCTACCTTAGTCCACATCACTTACCTGGTACTGATGTTGCTGTGCTAGCACTTCAGTGATGCCCCCATGCTATGGCCACAACCATCCTGTGTTGCTGGTAGTGCTAAGAAGAAAAGGCAAGTTCCTTTTCAGCCCGGTCAGGATCGGACAGGGTAGACGCATTACCTGGCTGTCATGCCTTTATCGCAGGGGTGAGGGACTTCTTTCAAATGAAGGGCCGAATTCGTTTTTGGAGACGATCTCAGGAGGCACATTCCAGCGGTGTGTGGGGCTGAAGGCAAAGGGGGCAGAAGCGAAAGGCGAGAGGGGTGGGCCAAAAGACAACCACCACCCCATCATGTTGCAGCTCACGGCTCTTACTGCCCAGTAACTCGGCCTTAGAAGAGGCACTTCAGCCTTTTAGAATGGGAGTAAACTTCACAAAAGCCAGGAAATCACCAAACTATGAGTGGTTGGGGGATAGGCGGTAGGGCAGGGGAAGGGGCATAGCTGTCTGGGGAACCTCAGAGGGCCAAGTTTGGTCTCCAGGCCTGAGGTTCCCCACCACTGCTTGCTTTATTGGTCGTGATACCTTTATTGGTTGCGGCAGCTTGGCTGAGAAAGGCAAGCTCTCTTGTTGGAAGGCTTTCCAGCAGTCAGATGAACACATGTGAAAGGCTTTTGCTGACCCTGGACTGGATGCAACCCCACCAGATGCTGCATTCGAACACTTTGTCTGCAAGCTGTTCATGCCCAACTCTGCAGAAACTAATATTGGAGAGATCAGCTGTGCTCTGTTGAAGACTGCTGAGTCTGAGAAGATGCCACCAACGCAGTCTGCTCTCCAGCTTGCCATACTGCAGGCACATCACCAATCTATCATATGGCAAAATGACATCATGGCTAATCCGGACATTCCATCTCCGCAGGCAGGGTATGGATGGGAAATGTTTAAAAAACAGCTCCCCACCCAAGATGACCAAAATGCCTCCCCAGCCTTTTCTACAGTTAGTGAGGGGTTCACAGAAGGAGACAGCGCTTTTATTCTGGAGAAAAGGGTACCAGAACTCTTGGATTATGCTTCCTCGGGAGTTGATGGCAATTAAATTGTAACGAAGAGCATTAAAATAGTGGACTCTCTCTCTCTCTCTCTCTCTCTGGAAGGCAACAAGATGTGCTTCTAAACTTTGCAGCTGCCATCACCATGGATTGGCATGCAAATGTCACCCTTGGGTCAGCACCCAGGGCCAAGTTCAGTGCCTAGGGTTTCCCCCCTTCTTTTATATGAATCTCTGGCTCAAGAGATTCATATCTCTTGATATGAGTCCCCACCGTCCCATTCTTGCTATCCCTGCTGTAAAAGTCAGCTCCCAACCTTACCAGAAACAGTCCTGTAGTTCAAGGAGCAGGAAGATCAGACTAGCGGGAGAGCTGTCCAGCAGAAAGCACAGTGGGAAAGGTGTTGCTTCAGCAAGGACTAGGCTTCACCTGAGCAGCTTGATAGGGAATGCTGATGCCCCACCTCTTCCTGGCTTGTCAGTAGGGCCCCAATCCAGAGCATGCTCCGTTCTCACAAGTAGGGCTCAGATATCTGATGTCCTCCCAGGCAAGCACCTTATCTCCAGCTCTGAACTTCTGTCTTGATCCACTGCCATCTTTGTTCATGGGGTCCTAGGGGGTGAACCTGGTGGGCCTGAAGCAGGGGGATGGGACCAGTCCAGGTACTTAGGTTCCTTCAATGCCACAGCCTCCTCAAGTGGTCTCAGAAAGACTATTGGCATCCTCTGACTTCTCCTGACCTTTGCAACCACTAGGACTAGTGACAGGGCCCTCCTGCTCTTCCAGAGTTTCCTCAGATTCTAGGACTGCCCTGGCAGGAAAGTGGTGAGACATAAAACACACCCAGGAAGCCTGGGACCCCAGTCTGGATGTCTGGGTAGCAATCTTTTCCCCCTCACAGAGTCCTCCAAGATATAGGCAAATAACAGTATTTAGTCAAAGTTACAAACAACAGTGCATCAACAAGAGATTGGCAACATAGACAAAACCATAAAACTTCTCACCTCTCCCAAGTGCTAGATGTTCCAGTGAAAGTTCCAGCCATAGCTACTGACATCCCCACCTGGCCCATTTTGCCTTTGTCCATGCCTAATTCTGCTGGCCAAGTTGGGTGCTTCCTTCACACACCTTTCACCATCCCCATCGGGGCAGAGAGCAGTGCACGAAGGGCCCTGGCTTCACACGCCACTCATTGCCCCAGTGGGGACAGGGCGTGGCATGCAAATGGGCTTGGCTGACATGGGGAGAAGACATTCCCCCAGGCGCCAGCCGAGTGAGGTGCCTCGTCGTGTGCCTCTTGCCATCCCCGTCGGGGCAGTGAGTGATGCGAAAAGGATCACTCAGATGGTACTTGGAGGAGCCACTCCTCCAGGCACCAGCCGAGTCCCCAGCTTCATGCACTGCTCATCAGCCATATGGGGGTGGTGAGCAGCACACGGGCAGACTCAGCCAGCACTGGAAGGAGCTGCTCCTCCCAGTGCTGGCCAGCTCTCTGACTTCACACATCTCCCACAACACCACTGTTATCTCCAATCAGTGATTGGAGATAACAGCAGGGATTCCCCTGTGCATAGCTCACCCTTCCAATTGGGAGTAGGAGCGGCATGCAGGGGAATGCCCACAGTCATCCCTAATCACAGATGGGAGATAGCAGCAGGGATTCCTCCAGGGGGTGGGGCTTGGAGGACAGGGGTGGGGCTTGCACCTGGAGGAATCCAAGGATGCTCTGCAGGCCTGATGGGGATCCTCCGCAGGCCACATTACTCCCACTAGCTGGAGGTGCCCCATCCCTGCTCTACAGCTTTACACACTGACATGTGTAGCTGTATGAAAGTGGATGACAATGGCACTCAGAAGAGTGCGAATCAGATGGTGGAAGACATGCAGACATCAGGCAATGAGAGTTAATGAGACTGATATGTATGATACTATTGACTGCATGCTTTCCTGGTCCGCGTGACACTGTGTAAGAACCATGAATAACTTTGCTTCTACCACTAACACGTCCACCACTGCCTTCTTTTGCAGCATGAAATAATACTTTGCTGTGAACATGTTTCTTCACATCTGCATGTATTGAATGGCAATTACTCCCACATATGTATTCACTGACGGATTAAATGACTAAATAGATAAATTATATCATTCTTATTAAGCTCTTCACTAGCTCAAATAACAGTAATTTCATGTTCTACAATATTTGTTTCTAGACAAATTTTGACTGAACCATCACTGAGGTGCAATTTATGAAGAAACATTGCAAGAAGTCCCCCCCGCTCTGCACGCACAGTTTTTTTGCACTTAGCATCTGAACAACTGTTCTTATCATTTCAAACCTAGACCAAAGTGATAGAGCAGCCATTCCAAACATGGTGTCCACCAGATGTTTGGGACCACAACTCCCAGGATTCTTGACCATTCCCAACATGGTGCCTGCCAGATGTTTTGGACCACAGCTCCTAGGATTCTTGACCATTCCCAACATGGTGTCCACCAGATGTTTTGGACCACAACTCCTGGGATTCTTGACCATTGGCCATGCTGGCTGGGGCTGATGGGAGCTGAAGTCCAAAACATCTGAAAGGCAACAGGTTGGGGAGGTTTGTTGTAGAGCATGAAATCACAGCTAATTTGAGTCATGAATGGTAGCCGTACAGTCATAAATGAGGGAGATCCGTCCAATTTTCTGGACAAAGTTGCAGCCATTGTGAATGTTCCCCTCCTGTCCCTTCCATAGCACCTGTGGATGTGGCAATATAATGCTAGATTAAAAAGAAATAAGAGATACTGCAGTTGCCTCACCCCCAATGTCAGTGGATGATTTAGAGCAGCCATTCCCAACATGGTGCCTTCCAGATGTTTCAGACGACAACTCTCATCAGCCCCTGCATGACCATAGGAACTGTAGTCCAAAGTATCTGGAGAGCACCAGGTTGGGGAAAGGTGATTTAGAGGGGCAGGGGGCATGTCCAGACTGTAAGGACATCACTACTCTTCCCCAACCTGCTGTTCTCCAGATGTGCTGGACTGTAACTCCCATAACAACCATGCTGCCTTGGAATTCTGGGAGTCACAGTCCAATACATCTGGCTGGGGAAAGCTGCTGTAGAAGATCCCACCTCAATGGCACCTGAGGGACTGCTCAGAGCTCACCCCTAGTAGCAGACCAGTAACGGGGGCCTCTGCAGGGAGGCTGCTAGGATTCTATAACAAAGAGCAACTGTAAAAAAAGGAGCAAAGAAGAAAGCAAAAACAGAATTAACAATAATAGACCAGCCAATTTAACAAGTAGGAGCCGAGTGGCACCACTCATTTGTGCCAGACTCGTTTGGGGGGGATTGCCAATTGCTAATTCATAAGGCTGGCTGCCCTGAGGCTAGGAAAACAGTTTTAAAAATTGACTCACCATTCAAGCAACACAATAGGTGGAGATGATGGGTTAATGTAATCTTTCTCCCTGCTCATTTCATTTATGCTGTACTCATCATTTCGGTGTCGGGTGCAGTAGGCTAAATTCATACGCTGCTGCAGGCTGAGCACATCTGAGCATTCTTTTCTGAGGTGTACAAACAGATCAAAGATCTATTGTGCTCAAGCATGCACACAGACTCACACGCGCTCCATGGGAGCTGGGAAGAGAAGAGGAAATACCTAATTTTTAGATGATGGTTACCATCTGTACCTGTCTTTGTTTTATTGGTTTATTATACAGTTCTTATTGTTATTTGATTTTATCATTTTTATCTGTTGTAAGCTGTCCGTAAGCACCGCACACGCACTGGAAGTATCAGATATAAGTCCTTGAAATAAATTAATCCTAAGTGTGTATATTAAAGAGGAATATATATTAAAAGTATGGGTATGCTTTGGATTTGGACAAATCCCAAACTGAACGGAGCTGATTCGGACAGATTCAGGAGATGCCCGAATCAACATGCGGCTCCTCCGAAGTGGATTGAAGCCAAATCTGAACATTCCTGAAGACTCGGGATTTGGATGGATACAAAAATGGATACCTTTCACCCCAAGTTCTCCCATATAAGGAAAACACCAGGATGGGGAGGGAGAGGGGGGCTGTAGTTTTGTGACCGGCAGCTCTAGCCCCTAATTGCAATGAATGGTTTTACCAGGGCTCTCAAATTCCAGCGCTTGTGAGGAAGGATGTTGAAATAATATGTGGCAGCTCTTGGCCATTTCTCTCTCTCCCAGGAGCAGCGATGTTAAATGAGGTTTGGTGGCGTCTGTGGGACCTGGGAAGGTGTAGTATTGGATGTTTGCTTGGAAAATGCTGGACATTCAAGTCCTTCTGGATGTTCAAGTCCTTCTGCCTCTGCCACTGTATGCTCTATAGGGATGTACGAAATCCCTACCTGGCTCCATGCCGGTCAATCCATGGGGGGGATGCGCTCCATCCCCCCCCCCCGAATCCTCCCCAGCTGGCTCCGCTCTGCGGCAGCTCCGTGTAGCCACCGGCCAGGGCCGGCCGCAACCGGAGTTCCAGCGACGGCCAGGCTGCTGCGGCCGCAAATGGCGGCCGTCATAGCGGCCACCAATGGTGTCCTTGCAGTAAGCCATGATAGGCTACGTAACTATTTACATAGCCTATCACGGCAAAGCCAGCCATGCAAATGGCGGCTGCTACGACAGCCGCCATTTGCAGCCGCAGCAGCCCGGCAGTGGCCAGGAGACCAGCCGGAGCTGCCGCCGCATCCACCACCATATCCATTGCCGCCGCAGGAGCTGCTGCCGGAGCTGCATCTGCCACCAGGTAACCTCCAACCCAGGGGGATTCCGCAGGGTGGTGGGGGGAGGCCGTTCCGCCACGGATTCCGGGGGTCCATTCTTTAGAATCCGGCCTCACTAGAGTCCATGACGGAATTCTCTGACATCCCTAATGCTCCACATCCATCATCCAGCCCTGTCTTATGGCATTTTCTGTGACTTTGGTGCCAACTGAGCAGGAAAAAAAAGTGTTTCAAACTGTGTTGTTGTTTTTTAATTCATCATAAGTTCTTAGCCCCTGCAGTTATCCTTATGAAATTTTGCAGATTTCTTAAGTAGGGCCACCTGTATGATGTAGGTTGTTTTCATAACAATTGCCCACAAAAAAACATACTGGGATAAGTGCATCCCTTTTTGGAAACCCCCAAGTTGTAACAGCTGCTCTTGCACAAAGCCGCCTGTATCTATTCTTTTGAAACTTGACAACTATCCCCCCAAAGTTCATCCAATTCTGCCAAGAAATAAAAAAAAGTTATCAGCACACAGCACAAATCCCCCTGTACCCATTTGCCTGCAATTTGGCTTATGTAATCCCCTCATAAGGGGCCACGATGCCCACAAATTTAACCCAATTCTAACAGGAAAAAAAGTTATACCCAACTATTGAGGTCCAATGGTAGTTAATGGAAAACATAAAGATTTGGATTTCCAAATCAGGATTTGGATTTGGATCCGAGTTGATAGGGATAGCTTCCAAATCAGTCTGAGCCAAATCGGGCCATTTTTCAAAATGCTGAATTGCAGTCTGAGTCTAATCTCGTGTTCGATGCATGCCTCTAATTGAAAACCATCTGCCTTAAGATGCCAAATGACCTGATGGCTTTAGATTCAAGACAGTAGCAAGCTAGTCCGTTCCAGTTCTCTGCAAAGGACAATCCCCTTTGCCCACTGCTTGATATCAATGTAGTGTTAGCAACCACAGCTGGAAGTTGAAATTCTGAGGCACACCTCAGACCCCAAGTGGTGTGAATGCAGCTACAACCCAGCTTGGGAGAGAGAGAAAGTAGGGCACCAGAGAGAAGCTCCCAGATCCAAGGAACTATACAGTGAGTGACGTTTGCATGCAGTGCCGGCTCCAGGATTTTAAGGGTCCTTGGCCAAGACATCCTCAACAGGCCCCCTCCCTCAATGAGTCCACCTTCTCATCACTGTTGTCACCAGCTGCTATTCCTCCTCGTCCTCTTTCTCCTCATTGCTACCGCCAGCTTGCTTGACAGGCAGAGAGCCATTGAGCAAGCAGGCCGTGGCATCTCCTGCTCCTCCTCCTCACTGCCACCAATGTGTGGGCCAGAGCAAGAGGCAGGAGAATAAGCAGGTTGCAGTGGTGAAGAGGAGGTGCAACTCCAGGGCCCTCTTGTCATTGGGCCCCTGCTGGGGTGTGGTACCTCGGCAGGTGTCCAACCATGCCTACTTTTGACGACACCCTTGTTTACATGGGGCTTTTTAGAAATGTGGGCTGTCTTTACACGAGGCATTTATAGTGCACTCATGATTCAACACTCATGGAAGTTTGCAGGTCATTTACATGATGGCATCAACCTCTCCAGAGCACATCCAGCTGTTTTTGAACTTTATTCCCCCCCCAAAAAAAACAGCCATGAGATAATCCACTATTTAAATGTAAATTTGCATTGATGGCTGTGTGTAAATGTGTGGTTCTGCTACAACCACAGCCTGGGAAGAAGAAGCCGTTGGGTGGAGCAAGAAAATCAAATTGTACAGGATACCATAGGCAGAGAGCTGCCTTCAGGAATGCGTGATAGTGACAGAGTAGAGGGCTGTGGAGGCCCGCAAGTGAGAGAACAGAGGGATCGCAGGTAGACAAGGGAATCCGTGCCTCTGAAAGGTTGGAGGGTGTGCAGCAGTGGCCCACAACCCAACCAAGTGGGGACTTCAGTGGTGAGCTGCTAGGTCTTCTAATTAAACAGCTAGATCTTCTACTTAAAGCCCAGCTTAATACTTAAGGCAGAAGTGGCAGTCTGTGTAGAATAGCTGCCATTCCTGATTGAGCACACACAAATCCCAGCCGGCCAGATTGTGCCTCTCCCTCCCTTTGTCTTGTGCTTGTTCCATTCCATTAGACACATAACTGTCCAGTCCTGGCGCCTAGGATTACATTCATTACTGCCTTTATTAATCCAGAGGGAAAGGCACAATTAATCACACCCAGGCTTGCTCCTCCTTCCATAAACAGTGAGGAGATCGGAGCCTTGATGGGAATGAGAATGGGAAAATAATTCGCTATTCAACCATCAGCCGATTTCTGATCCCTCCAAGCTGTGCAAAAAATGGAGGGGAGGCGTGCGCCCAGGCCTTCCCAGTACTGAATGCGTACATGTGTCTCAGCCAGGTACGGACCCTCAGGTATGGATAACTCACTGCTGGCAGCCCCCACTGATAGAGCTGCTTTCACCCAAGTTTCTCTTGAGCTGCAACAGCAGAAGCAGGTTCTGCTGGTTTGGGTGCTGGTTTTATTTCTTTGATGGCTGTGTCTTTTAATTGCATTTTAATCTATTCATTTATATGATCGTTTTCACTAAGTCTGCTTTAATCTTGATTGTATTCTTGTTCACTGCCTGGAGCACCCTTTCAGAGGGGTGGGGTGGGAAGGCGGGGCATAAATCAAATAAATGCAAAAATTATCCACACAAGCAGCCCATCAAAGCTCAGGAAGGAATCCAGCAAGATCTAATTAACCCACATAAAATATCCATCAGGAAGTAGGGATGTCAAAGAATTCCGCCACGGACTGAAATGGGATCGAATTCCCTTCAGTCTGTGCCACGGAATCCTCTGCGGAACGGCACCACGAGGTCCTGCGGAGCCAGCAGTCATGCGGCTTTTTTTTGGTCAGCCGCACAGAGTCACGAAATTTTCGTAAATAAAAACACAAGGTAGTATATTTTGATAATAAATACATTAAAAATTAAAAAATGAATTGTGCTCACTGCCTTGTTTGTGGGTGTTCTTTTTCAATTGAAATCCTCCGTCTCCATTTACTTTCAGCCAAAACACTTCCTCCTTCTTGGGGCTTCCCAAAACAAGGCTGCCCCAGGTGTGCCTGAGTGATGCACTCTTTGTTTAAAGCAACGCTGTTGAAAGAAAGAAAGAAAGAAAGAAAGAAAGAAAGAAAGAAAGAAAGAAAGAACCTTTTAAAATGACTATGCCAGTCTGGAGCCCTGCACGAGTATTATTCCCCCCGCTAGGCTTTCTATTTCCACATCCAGCCTTGTTGGTGACATTGTGAGGCTAAAATGGAGAGGAGAACCAACTCTGTGCATGTCTACTCAGAAGTAAATCTTACTGAGTTCAATGCAACTTACTCCTACACATGTCAGCACCCCACTTGCCCCCAGCTCAGCTTTGTATTTCCACATCCAGCTAATTAGCAAACCTCCTGTTAGTTATCTCAGAAGAGTGCATCGCTCAGGCACACCTAGGGCAGCCTTGCTTTGGGAAGCCCCGAGGAGGAGGAAGTGTTTTGGCTGAAAGTAATTACTGCACGTCTCAGGGCAGGGGAAAAAATACGTAAATGTCTACGAAAAATAGCCTTTCTTACGGAAGTTATGCAGAATTACGGCTGTCAGTACGGATTTATCTTCGTAATTCTTGGAGCGGAAAAAAAAAAAGAGGAGAATTCCGGGGGCTTGCAAATGACGGTATGGAGCACTGGCCGCAAACTGCGGAAGTCAAGTGGCATGGAAGGTACACAATTTGTACATCCCTATCAGGAAGCATCTTCCAGCAAGTAGATACGAGGAATTTGACAGGGAAATGACCCCGCACTGTGACTTTACTTCTTTTCAATCACATCGTTTCCTTAAACCCTGCCTCTGACCTAAGACTGCAGGAAGTGTCATGTTAGTTTTCAGTTCTGATTTGTGGGTTCTTTCCGGCTCACTAGTTTCACTAGCCATCTCCCCAGTATTCACAAGAAGTGCCATTTCAAACTAGGGGTGTACGAAACCCCAGTTACCTGGCTCCACCCGGTTCCGCAGGTGGGGGGAGGCAATCCGTTCCTCCCCCCCCGGAATCCTGCCCGGCTGGCTCCACTCTGTGGCCAGGCCACAGAGCCGCCGGCCAGGCCAACCCGCAGTGGGGCCTCCAGCCACTGCTGGGCTGGTGCAGACACAAATGGTGTCCTGTGTAGGGGATGCCATTTGTGTCCCTACACCGGCCCGTGATAGTCTACGTAAATATTTACCTAGCCTATCATGGCAAAAAAAAAAGGGGAATGCAAATGGCGGCAGCTACGGTGGCCACCATTTGCGTTCCCTTTTTTAGCTGTGATAGGCTACGTAAATATTTACATAGCCTATCACGGTGAAAAAGGGAACGCAAATGGCGGCTGCCGTAGCCGCTGCCGTTTGCGTTCCCTTTTTTTGCCATGATAGGCTAGGTAAATATTTACGTAGCCTTTCACAGCCTCCACAGGGATGCAAATGGCGTCCCTGCGTTAGCCATGATAGGCTACGTAAGTATTTATGTAAGTATTTAAAATAAGTAAGTAAATACGTAAGTATTTACATAGCCTATCACGGCCATTCGAAAGACGCGAATGGTGGTTGCAGACACGGCTGCCATTCGAGGAGCACTAGAACAGCCAACCAAAGTAGGCTCTGTTCCGGGCCCATTTCATGGGGTGGCGGGGCGAGGGGCTTCATTCTGCCATGGATTTCGGGGGGCCGAATGCGCTGGCATTCGGCCTCACCGAGATCCGTGGCAGAATTCTCCGCCATGCCTATTTCAAACTCAGGAGTCCAGCAGGAGGGCTGCCCTTGAATCCTCACCGCTGCCAAATCAGGGTGCGTCAGGAGCATGCTTGAGAAGAGTAGGGGTGGATGAAAGTGACTTACCTGTCCTCGAAGCTTGTTCGCAGTGGGGGGGAGGCGCTTCGATGCTCCCCCCGCGAAGTTCAGGCCAGGGGGGAGGCTTCCCGCCTCACCCCGGCCGAAATTCAGGCCAGGGGGAGGCTTCCCACCTCGCCCCGGCCGAAATTCAGGCCGGGGAGGAGGCTTCCCGCCTCGCCCGGCCGCGAACTCGAAAGTTTTTTTAAAAAAAAAACAATGCCCCCATGATAGGCTACGTGACGATTAACGTAGCCTATCACGGCTAGATCTGCAAAGTCAGCCATGATAGGCTACGTTAATCGTCACGTAGCCTATCACGGGTGACTTTAAAAAAAAAGCGCGTACGCTAATGGCGGCCCCCGTTGCCCTTATTTTCGCCGTAGTCTACGTAAAGATTTACGTAGACTACAGCGACCAAATAAGGAACGGGAATGGCGGCTCCCTATGGGGGCCGCCATTATCCGTATGCGCTTGTTTTTGTTTTGTTTTTAAGTCACCCGTGAGAGGCTACGTGATGATTTACGTAGCCTATCACAGCTGACTTTGCAAATCTAGCCGTGATAGGCTACGTTAAACATCACATAGCCTATCACGGGGGCGTTTTTTTTTTCTTTTATTGGAATGGTGGCAGCGGCAGCCGGTCGAAAGACCGGCTGCCGCTCCCACCCAGCACGAACACCCGCCGAACTGCCGGCCGGACCCACCGCCGGGAGGGACATTCGGCAAAGGTAAGTCCCGTCCCGGGGGGGGGTGCGGGGGGTGGGGGGGTGCGGAGGATTTCTCCCCGAAACTTGTTCAGGGGGCCGAACACGTTGGCGCTCGGCCCCCCGAAGTTTTGGGGAGAAATTCTCCGCCATCCCTAGAAGAGGTGAGGAATTGGCAGGAAAAGCTAGAAGCAGGAGTGTGGAGCGAGCCTCCATTTCAAGCACATTTCAGACTTGAATTGATCTGGGCCTGACTTGAGATGGGATGGGTTATACCTGTTAACACATGGTGGCTCTTTTTGAGTGGGGTTCTCCCCCACACACATACACTTTTTGAGCCCCCACACTAGAGCGTCATCAGCATCCCTAGTTTTTGGTAGCATATCTTCACACCATTTTACCTTGATTTAGGGTGGCCATGTGTCCTCTTTTACAGAGGACAGTCCTCTATTTGAAAGGCTGCCAGAGGACTGTCCTCTATTTTGAGGACAGTCCTCTGTTTGAAGGGCTGTCCGGTCCAAATCTAGTTTAACGGAGGGGGGACCCATCAGAAGGAAGAGGTAAAGGGCCTTGAAGTTGCCCACCAACAGCACCTGGGCAACAGACCGAGCAGCAGACACACAAATCACCAGGTGCAGTCTTCCATGCTATAACGAGATGCACAGTATTTCTATTTAAACAAAATATTTCTAAATTGGCATCTATAGACATGAATTAGCATATGCAAATCTTATGCAAATGGATGCCATCTTTTGTTATCTTTTTTCAGAGATACATTTCCTTTTTTGGGTGGTGGAGGGCAATTCATAAGTGGCCACCATACCTTTATTTCACAAGGTGAGGCGTGCCTTTCTACAGCGGTGGCCAGGGAGGAGTCAAGACCATTCAACAGTGTAGCTGCTGCTGAACAAAACCAACTGAACAAAACCAATCCCACATGGTGAAATCAAGTTAAAATGTGAGAAAATAAACCACTGAAAACTAACACTAATTCCCTCTGGTCTTATCTCAAATGTAAGGTGCTCCTATCCTGTCAGCAGCTGCATACCCACCTGCAGGCTGCTGATTTCAGCCCCATCACCTCAGCCTGTGCTGTTGCCTAGCACCTCCCATGAGCACTTGCATTAGGCCGCCCTTCTGCATGGTCACTGGGCAACAGCAGCAACACCTTCCTGCCTCTTTTACCCCGGCACACCTCCTGGTCTGCTGCTGCTACATTTCTAAGCGCAGGGGGCCATGGAAGAATGGCAAAGCAATTCAAGAACTGCAGGGGTGTTTCAGCACATTTTCATTTCTGTTTTCCAAAGCTAGCTGGGCTGGTGTGGAAGAAGCAAGCAGGTACGCCATGCTTTAGCACCTTATTCAAATGTCCCGTCATTCATCTCGTCATCAAGACCCACATTTTGGGGTCAAAATCTGAGTGCTTTCGGCTGTAGTCCTATACATACTTACCTGGGAGTAAACCCCACGAACTCACTGGGACTTCCTTCTGAGTAGACGTGTTTAGGGACTGTACTGTTTGACTTGTTGGGCATTCTCTTCTGTGATTTCTGTCAGGCATCAAATATCATACAACATCTGCCCGTGATTGTATACTACTAACCTATTGCATATCCCCTATCAAATGCTAAAAGCCACTTTGTGTGATATGTACAATACCATAAAAATACTAAATACATGCCAATGGCCAAATAATTGAGATTTGTGACCCCCCTCCGCCAAAAAATCTTTCTAGTCTTAGTGAAAGTCTTTTACTTCCCTTAAGGATTCCTCAGGTGTTTGCCCATGCGGGAATCCCAAAATTTGCTTCAAACATTTGGTAAATATTCAACAGCAACATTTGAAGAGGCAGATTTTGAGGAGAACTGATGGAAGTGGGCTAGAGAATGAACTAAATAAACCCATGTGTGCCAACTCTGTTAAGTAATAATTTCCATCATGTCCCCAAGTGTTAAAATAAACTAACCAACAAACCCCCCTTTACCGTGACATGATATAATTAAAGGTGGGTGGAACTGCTGGGTTTCCACTTTGCTGAGTCTGGGTGGAGAGCAGAATTATTCCATTCCGCTTTGCCAAAACTCAAGAAAAGACTGCGGAAGCTGAAATGGTTTCTGTGTGATCAGGCAAGGGGATAATAAAACACACACACCCCTCCTTCAGGGGTCACGGTCCTTTGCATTCAAGTGGGGTCTAATGCAGCTCCTGAGTTGTGTATGACTCCCTCCTCTCATGCTCAGGTCTCAAGTCCAGCAAGAGGAATGTCTTTATTACCTCCTTCTTGCAGAGTCTGAGGGCTTCATTTTGGGATGTGGGTGCAAGTGTGCTTCCAAACGGGGCTTCTGCTGAGCAATCGTCCTGCCCCATTCACTGAAAGATATGGGTCGGGAGGCAAACTTTGTCATATTCCATCTATAACCCTCTCAGGTTTCCCCACTGCTTCTTCCAACTTTCTTCTTACCACAAAAAAATCCATTACATAGTGAAAGACGGAATAGCTGCACAATGCCTTTGGAGTGGTAGCGCTAGGAGCCCTCCATCTTGAAGGGCCCTAAGTTAGGGGTCTAGAGCAGCTCAGAGGGTACACTTCAAGGCAGGCATACAGAGACAAAAACATCTCCCTCTAGCTGGACTGGAGGCCTTCCTGTCTTTCTGGAGTGGGTTTGGGACTTTGTGGAAAGCAGTGAGTCCTAAGCCTGCTCTGGAAATGCTTCTATCCCCGCCAGAACAGCTGTGGCTTTAGTACAGATTCCATTGGGGGCAGAACTCCATCCTCCCCCTGCATTAGGGGTGGACGAAAGTCACTTACCTGTCCTCGAAGATTTCCCGCGGTGGGGGGGAGGCGCTTCGTTGCTCCCCCCGCGAAGTTCAGGCCGGGGGGGGGGAGGCTTCCCACCTCGCCTGGCCGAAATTCAGGCCGGGGGGGAGGCTTCCTGTCTCGCCCGGCCGAAATTCAGGCCGGGGAGGAGGCGCCTCACCTCGCCCGGCCGCAAACTAAACAGTTAAAAAAAAAAATGCCCCCGTGATAGGCTACATGACGATTAACGTAGCCTATCACGGCTAGATCTGCAAAGTCAGCCGTGATAGGCTACGTAAATCGCCACGTAGCCTATCACGGGTGACTTTAAAAAAAAAAGCGCGTACGCAAATGGCGGCCCCCATAGGGAGCCGCCATTCGCGTTCCTTATTTGGTTGCTGTAGTCTACGTAAATCTTTACGTAGACTACAGTGACCAAATAAGGAATGGGAATGGTGGCTCCCTATGGGGGCCGCCATTATCCGTATGCGCTTTTTTTTTTTTTAAAGTCACCCGTGATAGGCTAAGTGACAATTTACGTAGCCTATCATGGCTGACTTTGCAAATCTAGCCATGATAGGCTACGTTAATCGTCACGTAGCCTATCACGGGGGCGTTTTTGTTTTGTTTTTTTTATTGCAATGGCGGCGGCGGCAGCCGGTCGAAAGATCGGCTGCCGCCCCCGCCCCTGATGAAGACCCGCCGAACCGCTGGCCGGACCCGCCGCCGGGAGGGACATTCGGCAAAGGTAAGTCCCGTCCCGGGGGGGGTGCAGGGTGCGGGGGGGTGCGGAGAATTTCTCCCTGAAACTTGTTCGGGGGGCCAAACACGTTGGCGCTCGGCCCCCCGAAGTTTTGGGGAGAAATTCTCCGCCATCCCTACCCTGCATACACTGAGGGATGCTGGAGAAATCTGCTGCGGACTCCAGTGAGGCTGCATTCCCAAGAATCAGACCTGTGGAGTCCACAGTGGACTGCCCCCCCTTACCTGTGCATCCTCCAGATTTCACATAGGCTGGCTCTCCGGCTTTATAAAGGGGTAAACAGCTGCAATTTAGGTAGAAATAAGTGCTTCTACCCAAAATGGCATAAAATACGCCAATTATAGCTGGACGTTTCCCACAGTAGGCTAATGGGGGTTGCCATTAGTCTATATCGCCTTTTATAAAGCTGGAGAGCTGCTACGTGAAATCTGGCAGACACACCAGGGCTCTGGGGAAATCCACGGGGGGGGCAAGCAGCCTGGATTGCCCCCGTTGGACACCCCCCCACACCGGACATTGGGGGGTTCACCCATCCCTAGCATACACACCTGATTAGTCGATTTTAGAAGTCTTCACTCTTCAGTTCTAATCTCCATTGACTTACAGCTAACCTGTGGCAAATTTGGGGGGAATAAATCTCAAACGCACTCCTTTAAACTTATTTCTGCTGGTGCTGGTTAGATTCTGGTGCTGGACTTTCCTGCAACTGGAGTTGAAGCTGACTCTGGAAAGTGAACAGCTAATAAGTGTGTGACAGGAATAGAAATTCATCCAGTACTCCCTGTACTTCTTCTCTCTGCTAACTGCCATTTCTCGTTAATTGGGTTTTTGTGTACACCAGCCATTATTATTTCATTTTGGCAGCTAGTTCCACATTCAAAGCAACCAGATGAATCCCCTGTCCCCTAAGGAGCCCATTATGTAATCGAGAGTGAGTTAAATTTTTCAGATGGAGAAGTCAAAGGAATGGCGGGAGGGGGGCGGTGAGGAGAGAGATACTAGGCTCAAAGAGAGTTAGAGAATGTTAAGTCCTCTCTCCGTGTGTCCTGCCCTACATGTTAAAGGTGATTTTTGGCTGCCTGCAGAAGCAATGGCCCAAGGTTTCCTCTTCTTCTCTCCCCCATAACTTTGAATGATGCAACACTTATTTATTATTTTCATTATCTCATTTTTCTTCCATTAATAATCCAAAGTGGCTAACAACAAAAATTAAATTAAAAGACTAAAAACCAAAATGATAATAATTAGATCACTAATCAAAGCAACAAAGAATGCAACAAATGATAGACCCACAGCCAGCAGTGGAAAAGGAGAAGAGGAGGAGGAGACGACAACAATTTGGGCATGCACGTTTTGGCAGTAACAATTACTTCCAGCCTCTCTCATCCTATGGCAACTGCGTGTATGCAGAGGTCTAAGAAAGAGATGTCAAGGTGGCAGTTTACACACGTGCAGCAGAACTGGTGCCAATTAGGAGAAATTCATTTGGTTCACATTTTAATGCAGGCTTACCAAATTTCACATTTTTTGAACCAGTATGCGACCCGAAATTCAGTTATCCTTCAAAATTCACACTTCTCAAAATTTTGCAGTGGAGTTCTCCAGTCAATAAATACATACAAAAAGGTATATATTGGGAGAACATACACACAAAACTGAGTATTAGGGGAAATGACATCCAAAAATTGGAAGAATTGCCTGTAGTTTTATTGGTAGTTTGTTTGTTTGGGTTGTCTGTGTTTTATTATGGGGTGGGGGTGGGGGTTACAACTATGCCACTGCTTGGCACTGCACATTATGTTGCAGGTGCAGATGTGTGGTAGATTTTGTGATAATATTATGTACCATTATGTGACAATATCAGTGCCATCTAAGAAACCTAGCTTGCCAAGTAGACTATGCACCTGTGGCCAGTTACTAGTACTACTTGGTAAAGGGATGTCTGCAAATGCCCACAGTATTGGAGGGACAGAGGCTGGGAGGGCAGCAACCAAAACAACAGGAGGAGCAATAGGAATAAAGGGGAAACTAATAGTCTGAAAAGCTTGCTTCCCTTGATAGGCATAATAAGATAATTCTATTTATAACTGGTGATCACTTCAAATATTTATTCCCTGACATGGTACATTCCCCTGTACGGATTTTCTTTAATTCGTTCCATCTGTGTATTGTGGATTGTCAGGTGTTTTTCATTCCATTGTCTGCTCATTGACAGAATTGGATTTTTCCCCTTTCAGAAAAGTCCACCACAATTTACGTAGCTTTTGGCACGTAACGTTTTGCATACTTTTCTTAGCTCAGTGTACAATCACTGAGCACAGCACACAAAAAAAGAGTGCTACACTGCTAAGGATGGGTGAACCCCCCAATGTCCGGTCTGGGGGGAGGGCAGGGTCTGCTGCTTAGGCCTTTTATGCTGTGATTTACATAGAAGAAAGTGTTTTATACTTGCAAATGCTGTAAACTATGTAATTTACAGCCTTAATTTTCCCAAGATGGGCTAATGGTGGCCGCCATCAGCCTATTGCACCTTTTAGACAGCCGGAGAGCTGCCCCACAAACTATGGCAGATGCACCAGGTAAGGGGTGCTGGTCCACCACAGAATTCGGAGGTCGGATTCTTGGGAATTCAGCTTCATTTGGGTCCACAGCAGGTTTCTCCAGCATCCCTATGCCCAGCGGAGGCTGAAGAGAGATCAGAGATGTATAAAACATGTTTTGCTTTAAAAAAAAGAGATGTAAATAATAGCATATTTTCCACTAACTTTTGTACAACTAAATTTTGTTACATTTCTGAAAAGTTTTTTTTAAAGAAGAAGATCCACAAGTCCACATAATCTGCTCAGCTCGAAAGATGCTGCTCTATTGTGGAATCTGTGGGTCACTTCAATGCCCCCCAAAGTCATTTGAATCCATTTCAGATTTATCCGACATCTCTAGTTACCATTCAGCTAATGTGAGACAAGGTCATAGTAGGCCTTAACATGGAGAAAAACAAGCTCTCAAGATTACGGCATCATCCAGTCGTCTGATGGCCTGCTCATATGGAGCCAATGGAAAGGTCACCCTCTTCTCATTACCCTCCTCTGCTCTTTTCTATGTTTCTTACATGGGACTCCAGCCCCTGCCCAAAATCTCATGGGATAGAGATCTCCCAAGACTTCAGGGGTCTTCCTTCCCCTATTCTACCAGTGATCTCTTGCTTCCAAGAGGCATGCCTGCACCTTTCCCAGGGGCTTCTAGGATGAACGGTATGCTTGCTACTTCGCTGCGACCTTGACAAGTCCCCACATTACAAGTCTTTTATATCCTTAACAACAATAGGGAGAAAGAAGATATAACAGAAAGGAGAAAGGAAGAAAAATCTCTCACAGCATGTTCAACATCACATGAATGGCTTGTAAACATTTCATCTGAATCTTCCATAATTTCACTGAGGATAACTGCAGGAGATGTAGGGATAATCGCAGGAGATGCCCCCTCCCCATAGACTCCAGAAATAATCTGGAATAATTCTACTGATTTCATGGGCTTCTTATGGACACCAGGAAATGTAATCCTGACTGTATCTTTGAGTCCTTGGTATATAGGATGAAACTGGGCCTGGCCTAGAGGTCAAGACCTTTTGTGGGGTCATTCTGCCACACTCTTCCACTTTATGTTATTTACTGGAGGTGCCAGAGAATGTCAGAAAAATCTCCAATTGCTTCCTGAAGGGGGTTTCTGGATGCTGCCACATATGTGTGACACCTCTCAAGTAGCTGAGGATCATGTGAACTCATGAGCAGATTAAGCATTGGGAACTGAGGGAACTAAGGGAACTGCAGCCCCCAGCCCACCATCTCAGGGAGCCCACTAGCTAGCCCAGACTTCTGGCATCCAAATAAAAAACACACAAGTCTCTAGCCCTGGTAGTACCTGAAATATGAGTCAAATAGTCAGGCACTATTCTGTCTAATTGTTATGTGCGAAACAAGGCTGCTACCACCTTTTTCAGCATGTTTAACCAACTGACCATCTTTGAGCAGCCGGGCCAGTCCTGGCATTAGGCAGACTGAGGTGGTTGCCTCAGGCAGATGATGCTGGGACGTGGGAGCAAGGTGTTGGAGGAGAGGGCTATGAGCCACGTGGCGTGGCCTGCCCTGCACCCTCTATGCGAACCTGCTGTTTTCAGGTATGATGGAGGACAGTGTCTCATCATCAGGGGTGAAGAAATATTCAACTGCCAGTCCATTTGGCTGCTGTATATGGAATGGGAGGGGGTGCCTTTGACATCATTTTTGCCTCAGGCAGCAAAATGTCTTCGGCTGTCCCTGGTGTAAGCCACTGAAATAAGTTCAGAGCGACCATTTTCTTCAAAGGGGACCATCTGCTTCATTTTGAGCCCCCCTTTTGTTGGGGGGGGGGTCTACCCTCATGGAGCAGTGATTACTACCCATAGAAAACAATGGAGAATCCAGAATTTTCAGTGGCACATCCAGCCCAAAACAACAGGTAGCAGCAATGACAACTTTCTCTAGCTCAGGTCTTATTTCATGCAAAAATGTCTATTTTCTACTGAGTTTGTAGATAATTTTTTTAAAATCACTCTGCCATCACAAATAAAGCCCACCATTGTGCCCATATTAGATGGTGTGGCAAATCATGGGTTATATGAGAGAGAGGGAGAGAGAGAGAGAGAGAGAGAGAGAGAGAGAGAGAGAGAGAGAGATTCTATGTGTGATTATTTTTCCTGGGACTGTGTGCTGTATGCTATAAAAGGAGAAGTAAAAATAGGAGTTTGTGTTTGTATTTCAATTCTCTACCATAGACAGAGTAGGAGGGAGCAATCCTATGCAGATAGACGGCCAGCTCCAAACTTGGAGGTGACCGCCTATCCAGTGCACGGTGGGAGGAGCACAGAGGAGATGGCCTCCTCTGCACTACAGCTGCCCTACATTTGCGCCTAGCCATGGGACATCAGAGCGCAGGGAGGGGAGGCTGGACCCATAGGAAGTGTCATACCAGCACTTAGGAACTCCCCGCCCCGCCCCTGGGAATGCCCCCTTTCCCTCCACTCTGCACTGCTCTTACGAACGCAGAGTGCAGGGACAATCCACGCTGCTTACGAGGCCGCAGGGGAGGGGGTGGGGAGGGAGTTCTCCGGGAACTGACCAATCCCCTGGCCGTCTAGCCGCCGTCTATCAGCCATAGGATTGTGCCCTTAGAGTCTTCTGAGTCCAGGAAAGCCCAACAGATTACTTCCAGTAAAATACGTAGTAAAAAATGTTTTTGTATTATTGTTGTACATAATATAGCTTTCCTGGACTCTGTGTGTGTGTGTGTGTGCGTGTGTGTGTGTGCGCGCGCATGCACGCAGGCACACAAATTCATGTGAGAGTGTAGTGTTGGAGGCGTAGAAGGAGGCCCGTTGCAGCCTGCCAGCCCCAGAGCCCCTCCTAACCCTGATCCGGCCTCTTGTGAACTCCTGCAGGCATGGACTGCTGCCGCTGGAAGTGTTCAGGCAGGAGGTCATGGCTGGGTAAGGAGGGAGAAGAGAAAGAGCTCTTTGAGGAAATGTTCTTTGGCTCCACTCGCCCACATCATGCCAGTCAGCAATGCACTCACCCCGTCAGCTGTGTTTCTTGGCCTCAGCGGCAGTAACGACAAGGTTCAGCAGAGAACAATTCTTCATGAACAGGAACAAGAAGAAATCCCTTTCTGAGGAGAAAGTGTCAGCTACAAGCTGCCATGCCAAGGCCCCAGTCTACCCCATTAACTCACTGGATGTTTGTTGGGGAGCCTTCTTTGACTCGCAGCCCAGCTTGATATGTTTAGGTCACAATCCTAGGCATGGTTAGGCAGAAAAAAATTCTACAACTCCCAGCATTCCCCAGCCAGCCATGCTGGCTGCAGAATGCTGGGAGTTGTAGGACTGGCTGGGAAATGATGGGAGTTGTAGGACTTTCTGTCTGTCTAACCATGCCTAGGATTGCACTTTCAAGCTGACAACAGGCCCTTTCATACATGAGCCTAGCCACTGCTTATGGTGGAAATGGTTAGCAGTGAGAAAAACAAAATGTTGGCCAAGTGACTCTACACATCCGGGAGCGGGGGGCGAGCCACATGACAGCTAGAACTGAAGCAAGATTTTGCAAAAACAAATCGCAATTCTGCAAAAGGTTCAGATTTGAAATTCAACATGAAAAGTACAGTAAGTGGTTGGCCTCTCCTGCTTATTTTGGGTTTGGCAAAAGCACACAGCAGTCACATATTGCCAAAGACAGCAGATCATTGCATGTCAGCTTTCAGACAGTGTTACATCTGAAATACCATTGTGATGTGATGTAGATGAAGATCCAGGCCGGGTGTGGATGGGAGAAATCTGTTCCACCCACCACCACCACCACTGCCTTAAGCCTCGCTTCCCTTGGCATTAGCAGCACGGATTGGAGCAGGAACAGGAAGTGAGACACTCCCACTGGAGAGGAGCAACAGCCTCTCAAAAAGGCCCTGCAGTCTGGCCTCCACAACCCACCCTATCGCTTCCTGCCATAGAAGTGAAATTAGAGATGTGTGGCATTGCCCTTTAGCATTTCACAGCTACCGCTGAAATCCTTTAAACCTCCCTAGTAACTCCTACAGATGTTTCTCCATGAGCCAACCCTCCAAAATGTGCCATACATTGGGTGGCAACTTACAGATGGGTGCAACCCCTCTGGGAAATGGTGCTAAACATAATCAATATGCTTTGAGTGTCCCTTGACATCCCTGCAGATGTTTCACCTGAAAATGACACTCCATACATTTTCTTGAATTTCATAGACAGTGGCAACTCTATGGAGCTTATTCACTTCCATGGCAGAAAACACAGTCTGTACATGCAGGAGAACCAGGTGGCATTATTAACTAGGACGTCACCTAGACAGGAAAGGAAGATGTCACCCCCAAATTACATAAGAGCCAATAAGGGTGCAATCCTATGCAGGTTTAGACAGAAAAAAAGTCCTAGAACTCCCAGCATTCCCTAGCCAGCATGGCTCTCATTTGAAGACTGGTGAATGCGTGGGGATCTGCATAATTAAACTGACCAGTTAAAATTGACTAGGGGGCTAAAATCTGTACAGTTCACACTGTCAGCCTTGCACTCCACCTGAAGGATCAGGTTTACAGGTATTAGACCTAGGTATATTAAAAAGAAAGGAATGGCTCCACCATCAGTTTTAGCAACAAGAGAGACTTGGAATGCAATGGCTTGCCAGCTGCAGCTTGATCCATATTCTCATGCTAAACTAACCTTATGGGAGAATCCAGTTTTGAAAACAGAGAGACAACCTTTTATGTGGAGGAGCTGGGCTGACAATGGAATTTATCCTTTAGATCAGCTAATAGGTTCGGATGATGAATTTCTACTATTTTCAGTATTGCGGATTGGATATCATTCATCATCTAGTACTAGCTGGCAGTATATTGAGCTTCAGCATTTGTTGGTCTATATACAGCCCATCAGCATTGAGTGCTGCAGCCTCTCCAGCACTGTTGGAGGAATTAATTGGTTCCCTACAGAAAGCGGAGCCCACAATAGCTGCCTATAAAAGTCTTCTGGAATGTAGTAAAGTGGATGTTCAGAAGGTCAGAAGTGAATGGAATGAGGAATTGGAATGCTCTATACAGTTTAATCAATGGAAAGTTGCCTTAGCTTCCATATATACTATTTCTGTAGATGGAAAAGGGAGACTGATTCAACCAAAATGAGGTTACATGTATCCTGGACACCACGGAGGCTTGCTAAGAAGAAGCTGGCCAGTTCTGCCAGCTGCTGGTGATGTAATGAGGGCAATGCCTCATTGAGGCAAGTGATGTGGGTGTCTTCTGTTGTGGCCTCTTTGGGGTTGGAAGTCACAACTCTTATACATTTTGTTCTTGAAAACTCAGCAATAAGCAGATGTCCATGCGCTTGTAAACTACATCCCTGTGACATGGGGATGAACAGATGGACAGCAAAAGTAGGTAGAGCCTTTAGAGTTGCAAAGACACTGATACTTCAGGCTTGGAAGGAAAAAACGCCCACCTCCTATCACTCAATGGACTTTGAGCGATCGTACGACATTTGAGCATATCTCCTACAACCATCAAAGTCATATGGATGCTTCTTTAGATATATGGACTGCTTATATTAACGTACATATTTGAAATGTTAATCCTTTTTCTCCCCCTCCTTGTGTTTTCTCTTCTTTTTTCTTTTGTTTCCCTATAGGTAATGATTACTCTATATTGATTGAAATGTTTCGTGATATGAATTCCCCCCCTTTTATGCTTTTTTGTTTGTTTGTCATTATGATTGTGTTGCAAATCAAACATTTTTTTTTAAGGTATTGGATCTGGCCCTGTGAGTGGATGCTCAGATATCCTCCATGGCTCATAACCCTTTCTATCAGCTTTGGCTGATTCACCAGCTTTGTCTTTTCCTGGGAAAATGAGATCTGACTGCAATTATATATGCCCCTGATAACATCTGGGTTGGATTACTGCAATCAACTCTATGTGGGGCTGCATTTGAAGACTGTTTAGTAACTACAGTTAGTACAAAAATCAGCAGTTCTGCTCACTAGTTCAAATAATAAGGAGCACATCTTGCCAGTTTTAAAATAAATTCATTAGCTGCCAGTTTGTTTCCAGACACAATTCAAAACACTAGTTTAAAGGAGCAATCCTATGGCCACTAGACATTGTCTAGAGGGCCATAGGATATGCTCTTTTCTGGGAATTGATCTTCCCCCTCGTCCGTACTGCCTTGGAGGCAGCACGGAGAAGCTCCTTTGTCCGTGCTCGAAAGAGGAGCATGGAGTGACTGAAAAGGGGTGGGGCTGGGGGCATTCCAGGGCAGGGAAAGCAGAGCTGCATGTATGACACATCCTATGTGTCATACATGCAGCCTCCTCTCCCAGTTGGCTTCCCGTGGATAGACAGCCAAAAACGGCTGTCTAGCAGAAAATAGCAGGGCAGGAGAGGCACGGAGGGAACGATCCCCCCTGTGCCTCTCCTGCCTTGCTTCAGAGGCAGCCACCCTTAACCTTTAAAGCCCTACAACAGGCCGACATGAGTCTGTGAGGGTTTTAAGACCTTTGTCAGGGATCCTGTTCAGATCAGAATACCCCCACATTCTGAAGTGAGGTGTGAGTGGTAATTAGAAACAGAATCTTCTGACTTGTGGCACCTCACCTTGTAATACCCTCCCTCAGTTTTGCTGCTGCTGTTTACCAGACTTTAATCTGGCTTTGCTGCTCTGCTTTTAATCACTTTTATATTCTTTAATATGTTGTGAGCCAGCTCATGAACCTTTTGGTTAGGAGGTAGGGTAAAATTGTGATCGGTACATAAATCAGTGGTAATAGTTAGTTTTTAAAAAGTAGAGCATAAATCGTTGGCTGGATTGGGACCAAACTGAATCTACAGGAGTGATTGCTGCAGCCTCAAAGGCGTGGGCCGTCCAACTTTTCTGTTCCACCCTGGCTTAGACTTTTGTTCTCCATCCTTTGCCTCTGTCACAAAATCACAAAAGTTCAGAGAAGACAAAATCCTGAAGGGCCAGTTCATAAAGCAATGAGGCTACAAATGATCCCACCTACTGAGCAACAGAGAGAAGTTCTCTCTTTTATATATACAGTTATCAATATTAAACAGTCGTAATTGGTGCCTTTGGGATACCAACTTTTCTTGCACTCTCAAGGAATTTCTAATGATTAATGCATGCCCAAGGTACCGTCAGCTCAGTACAGATTCTGCGACATGCCTGGTGTCCAAATAAGAGGCCATTAATTATTCCTCTTATTATGGACAAAAGTAAAGCAAAAGTCATGCAAAGGAATGCATGCTTTCTTTCATTTTGAGAAGGATCATCTGTCAGCTAGCTCAAAGCCTTGATGCTGCTTTTTATGATGTCATTGGAGCTTCGATGCCACATGGCAAAAACAGCAAGCTTTAGTTTTCAATGTTTCTGTGAACAGTTATCAAGACGGTATCATCAGCATTGTCACCAGCACACCTGGTTTTATTTTATTTCAAAATGAAGTTAAAAACAGAGGCAACAGAACCACATGAACAGACATACCAATACAAGAAAAGCATGAAAGAAATAAACTCACTAATTACAATTCTTAGTGTCTCATGGATATGCTTATGGGACAGCTAGAGTAAAACAGCTAGAGGAGAAGCACACTATCTCATTAATGTCTTGATATAGAAGTTACATAGCATATAAAAGGTGTGTATATGTCTGTGTGTAGATATTAGTGAGAAAAAATATAGGCACTGATCATTAGTTATATTGTTATATATGTCATTTTCTTCATCATATAATTTTAGTCATATGTGAATTTATGCAGATTTTATCAACTAATTACAGTGCAATCCTATATATGTCTACTCTGAAGTACGTCTCATTGTTTTCAATAAAGTGTACTCCCAGGTAAGTGTGTATAGCATTGCAGTCTTAGGGTTGGGTCCAATGCTGTCATTCCATTGGCAGATTCCCCTCCCTTGCAGGTCTTCAAAATCTGCTCCAGAGGGCTGGAGGGGGGAGGAGAGGGGGGGAGGGAGAGAGTCTAGAAGACTTCTGCTAGCGCGATGTTGGATTTAACCCTCAGGGTGTTTTCCTACATACACTTAACTGGGAGTATGCCCCATTGAACTCAACAGGGCTTACTTCTGAGTAGGCATGCATAGGATTGCAGTGTTAATCTATTAAAATTCATACAAATAATCAACAAGATTTCTTTAATCAGATGACAGCCGTAACAGAGCTACCAATTACCAAACCATCCATTTAGGTGCTTTCTTGTGATATTCAAGGAAGTGTAAGATAAGCTACAACTTCAAACACAAAACCTACCAAGCATCAGAGTAGCTATGTTGGCCATAAGCAAAATTCCAAAATCCATAGTAGTGTAATACCATTATTAGGCCAACTGAGGGTGCAATCCTATGGCCACTAGTCAGCAGCTAGATGGCCATAGAATTGGTCGGTTCCCAGAGAACCGACCTCCACCCCCTCCCACGCTGCCTCATAGGCAGTGCGGATCAGCCCCATGCTCCACACTTGGAAGAGCAGCATGGAGCAGGGAAAATGCAGTGTTCCTGGGGGCGGGGTGGGGCAGGAAGGTTGGAAGTGCCAGTACAACACTTCCTATGTGTCATCTGGCCACCCCTTCCCATGCTCCAAGGTCCCATGGTTACACAGCCAAAATTGGCCGAAAGCAGGGCAGCGGGAGTGCAGAAGAGATCCACTCCTCACCATTCCTCCCGCCCTGCACTGGATAAGCAGTCGCCCCCGGGCTCAGAGGTGATCGTCAATCCAAATAGGATTGCTCCCTTTAAATCACAAAAATGGACAAGCTTTTGAAATCCTGATGTCTTCATCAGGCAAGATGTTACAAAAAGTATGTGGAGAGGAAGGAGATTTGGGGCTTTTCAGATTGGTGAGGTTTCTTTTGTTCAGCACAATCTGATAGAGCTCTCCCAGTCACATCAGAATCTTTTGAACATGCGTCCATTGATTTCTTCCATTTAGACAGAAGCAAGGGAAGATACGGATATATTTTAGTTCTGGTGGATCATTTTACAAGGTCCATCTGGGCTTATCCTACTACCAGCAAGTCTGGAAGGACAGCAGCAGACAAGATTTTCAATGATTTCCTACTGAGATTTGGTTTTCCCAAACTACTATATCATGGTCAAGGCGAAGAATTTGGAAAACCACCTGTTCAAACAACTACACCATTATTGTAACAATTCTTATACTCAGAGGCAAAGCATGGAAGGGCACAGCTGAGGCTGCAATCCAATTACCATGAGGGGTTCTACTCCCAGAGTTCCTTGTGCATAAGCAGGAGAGAAGGTCGGAGCACCATAATAATCAGAGATGATCACAGGGAAAGTGAGAGCATCTGAGCATTTGAGGAGAAAAAAACCCTTCAAGTCTACTTTTGGAAAAGAGTATGAACTATAACCACTTATCTTATTATACGAAATTTACCCCATAAAACAAAACAAAAAAAACGTGCAACTAATTTTCAATGAAATGTGCATTGGTCTGCAGACTGACTGTGGCAGAAGCCGAAAGAAGTCTCAGCAAACCAACACTCATCAAAAACTGCAAGCATTCTACTGTGGCACAAGAACAGTTAAGCCCCCAAGCGATTTTGTTATCAAAGGTGAACATGCAAGAGCAATTGACTTTGGGGGAGATAATTCATGATTTTGCAAAGAAAGGGGTAAAGAAAATAAAGCTTTATTTGTTTATTTATTTATTTATTGTGTGCTCCACCTTTCTCCAAAAAAAAAAAAAAAAAGCACTCAAGGCAGCTGTAAAGTCAATTGGTCTATTTATAAAATGTCTGCAGCTGTGTTGGTCTGTTAGGATCAAAAACACACCAAAACATCAATAAGATAATACCTTTATTAGGAGTTAGGATCAATTGTAAAAGATACAAAATAGTCAGCAAGCTTTATAGGACTCTTCTTCAGGCTGGATGTGAAGTTAAACAAAAATAGCAAAAAATGGGGGGCGGGGCGGGACTGGGAGCGTGGTAGAAAACCTTCAGTATGACCTATGGTGTAATTTCAGAAATGGAGAAAATGTTACTTCAGAATTAAAATCGAAACTTTTCTTCCATGATTCATGATTCATGAGACTCAAGACTCATGAGATATTATGCATGGAATAGGATTGTGGCATGTGTATGTAGGAGGCCTGTATTATAAGTTTGTATTGGGGGGCGGGAATGATGCTTGCACCCTGCCTGTAGTGCTCCATACTACTTCATACCATCCTCAAGACAATGGCAAAGTAGGAAGAATGAATCAGATGCTATTGGCTGTGTTAAGAACTTTGCTGGGTAAATGAAAGGCCAACTGGGCCCCTGTCTACATGGCACCGCCTTCACCCTTCACTCCATTGCAACTGCGCAGCATTGCAGCTTTGAATTAACTTTGGCTGCAATACAGTCGTGATTTACTGTGAGCTTCCCTAAAAGACTCCGCCGTGCCCTTTTTTTGCCATTATATTTTAATGTGCAGCTGTGCAGGCCCTTGAGCGTGGGACTGTGATACTTCAGTGGCTGTTTTGTATTTTAGGGGTTCTGTTGTGTCTGTCCGTCCCTAGTTAGGTGAAATGCGGGTTTTCTGTGCTCCTTCATTTCCACACCATCTGTTTTTAGTTCCCCAGCCTGAGACTCTCGCGATGGTTCACACTCACAAGTGTGAGCAGTACATGCCTACCCACTGCTCCGAAAGGGTGGCTGGAGTGAAGTTGGTCCTCCCCCAAGACCCCCCCCCCCCAGCCCTTGGGCACTGAGTCCAAAAGCAACCATTGCGAAGATACGGAGCTGCAAAAATGTGTGAAAGTGTGATTAAATAAATGAAAATGCCTCCCTGTGCCTCCGTAACTTCGCAGCTGTGAAGGGACGGGGGGAGTACAGAGGCATCACAGAGTGATGCAAACACTATGCACACCTACAACACACCCACCACAAAATGCGAAGTCGCTCTGGGGAAGGGACAGACAGCTCGCAACCACAGCAAACCCACAGCAAACCAAAAACATCATGGCAAAACCCCTCTTTGGAAATCCGCATTTTCCAGGAGAAAACCATGGATGGCTGCGAAGGGGCGACAGCATTGTCTGTCCTGAAGGACCTCAACTTGCAGCCACCCTGGAGTAAAAGGCTCGTGTAGATGGGGCCTGGGAGGACCTCCTTATCCAGGTGACCCATGCCTACACAGCATGATGTAACCTGAAATTGATCCAAACAATTGCAAAAAGCCAGAGCCATGAGGTTCTCCCCTTTTTATTTGTTATTTTGGAGATCACCAGACTTCCCAATAGGCGCTGCATTTGGCCTTTCATCATGCACAGCAACTTCATCAGCAGATCTTAACATGGATGTAGACAAATGGAAAGAGCAGATGAAAGAAACTTACAAATTGGCATAATAGAATTCTCAAACAGTTGCTCTCTGTGGGAAAGCACTGTCACAATCAGAGAGTGCCTGGTGCTGCTCTCATCTCTGGGAACAGATTGCTAGTCAGGAATCGATCAGAGAGAAGATCATTTTAAAAAGAACACAAGAGCACAATAAAACATGAATGTTTAAAATTATAAAATATTAGACACATTTTGATTGTAATAGACTGGATCCAGACCAGCAGCACAATCGTCTGCATGTTTACTCAGAAGAAAGTCAAATGTATTTCAATGGGGCTTGCTCCCAGGTAATTGGGAGCAGGATTGCAGGCTCAGTTAGTTGAACCTAGGTCCCACTGAAATCAGTGTGAAAAGTAGGGCTGTTCACCACCTTGTCACAAAACCTGAATAACAAGGCGAAGCAGGCAGATTCGGAGCAGCCTCCTCATGATACCAAGCAGAGCAGAACTGAGGCACCCCGAGGCGAAGCGCCGCCCCCCACGAAGCACCTCCTCCACCTTGTATAGGCGGAGTTCTACTTAATGCCTGAGCAGTCCAGACAGGCTGTCTCCAAAATGTATCAAGTTCTGAAAGCTCATGTGGAGGGGCAGGAGGAGGAGGCGGGAGGAGGCAGGAAGGCGAGCACAGGAGGAGGAGGGAGTGTACTTTGGCGAATAGGAAATCGTGGCCAGAACTGACACCAGCAGTCTCCTCTCCAATCAGAAAGAGTGATGGAGGAGGGGGGTATATATTTCAGTGAAAGGCTGTGTTTGGTTATTGCATTAGCTGTGTCTTTGGGAGAGGGCTGGTGTATGGGTAGATGATCTGATGTGTGTGTGCACATGTGTGCATTCCTTGCAGTTCCTCTTTCTATTTCTTCATTCTCGACTGCCATTAGGCTTTCCTCGACATTTAAAAGAAAACAAACAGCTAGGTTGTATTGGAATCGTTCCCTCGCTCCTTGTGCAAGCTGACCCTTTGGGACTGTGTCTTTGCACTTGTTGCATCCACCTTCTCCTATTTCTTTCTACCTCCAACTCGTTTGTTCTGTGTTTTATTCATATTCATCTCCCTTGTCAATAGTTTTTTCAAACATAGCTTTTCTTCACTTGTTGCTGCTATGCTCCCCCTTCCCCTGCCATTCCATTGTTCATATTGCTTGTGGACTCCGGAAAAGGCTGCGTTTGTTTTTTAAGGTTGACCTTCACTTCTGCTTTCTCCATTCTATTTCCTTGTCATTTTTGTCTTTCAACTTTGTCTCTTCTAGATTTTTAAAAACCCAGTCTTATTTCAATTTTTAAAAACAAACATTGACTTCTGGGCATGTTCCTCCCCCAGCCCCCTTAAGTCATATTCAACCATTTAGTTTTTTTTTCCTTTCTTAATCCTTAAAGAAAGGCATATTATAGCAGCCTACATGTTTAGTGTTTGGATCCTTCCCCCCGCCCCATGCTAAAGTGAACCGTCTGGGTTTCTTTTCTGTGTTGTTCCTCCAAAGCAGAAATTAAAGAAGCGTTTTTATTTTTATTGTTTGCTTCAGCTTAGCTCTTATCTTATTGCCTCCATCATCCTTCTGTGTTTCTTGAACTTAACCTGCCTTCCATAAAAGAACATGACATATTAAACGATAAATTAAAGAGGCCCATTATTTACTTAGGTAGTTCTGCTTTTCTTTTGCTCTTGTGTGTCTGTGTGTGTGTCTGTGTGCTAGGTTGTTGTTCCACCAATGCTACACGTCCCAATTTCAAGACAGTGTTGAAAAAGCACTAGACACATGCTACTTATATTAATTACTTTCTTATTCCAATAACACTCCACTGTGTGACAAAACAAACCAGTGCTATATGAGGCATCTTCGGGGTGTTGGCAGGGGCAGAGGTGGGCAAGGTGCTGCTGTCACTAGCAGCACTGTTAGGCAAACTGTTCATCCCCTAGTCCAGCTAGTGCATCCCGGTGCAGTAGGGCAGCAGAGTGCAGAGGCCAGCTGCAGTGCCTGGAGGTCACCGTTTGAGGCCGGCATAGGCAGCTGCAGTAGTCGCACTCTTGCCAAAGGTGTCTGACATCCTCAGCATGGTGGAGGGCGAAGAGCAGGAGATCCTCCAGGGTGTGTTGGAGGAGGAGCAGCAGGCAGAGGCTCCAGCACCCAGCCCCTCTTCCATCTCGTGTGGTGCCCCCCCAGACTCAAGCAGTAGTGTAGCGGCAAATTAGCCCTACCCCAACCTTGTAAGATATACAGCCTTCCACTGGGCTCCAAAAATAGTGCAGCTGAGAGTAAGGCAGTGGTATTTCAATTGGAAGTCTGGGAAAAAATGCAGGGGTGTTAAAATCTTTTTCACACACTCACTCACACACTCACTCAAACACGAACATTTTAGGTTTTCAAAATATGATACTCTAAGGAAGCTTCACCCTCTCAACTCAGCCCTCATGGACAGATCCCTTCTCATTAAAACAGCCCCCTTGCACACTCCCTTAGCATCCCAACATCACCATTAGCCTTTCCTAAGCTCCTTCATTATATCGCTCCCATCCCACAACATTCACACACCCAGCAGGATTGAACGACACATACACGCGCACGCGCACACACACACCTTTCTTCCCTTCCCCCAACTGATTTTTTCTGTTTCCCTCCCCTCCACTAGGGTTTGTTTGCCCAGGTACATGCCAACCTTGTACCAAAAATGTTAGCTGACAGAGCATCTGGCAATTCCACCTACTGTAAAATTAATGTTCAAGAATTATCAGTGCAATCTGATGGGTGTTTATGTCGAATTAAATTTACAGAGAACTTGGGAAGGCAGCTAAGGCCGCAGTCCTATGCACGCTTACCTGGGAGAAAGCCCAACTGGCAAAAGAACATAGTTTACTGACTTCTGAGTAAACATGCATAGCATTGTGTGATAAATCCTAAAAACTGGCACAAACCAACTCTTACAATGAATATTAATAATTCAATAGCTGAACAAGACATCATCTAGCTTCTCATTTGCACCACCCATCTGCTTCCATCTTTTTCACGTTCATCAAGATGTGAAAGAAACTGTTCCGTAACATTTCTCCAGCCCCTCCCCCCCAGCACTGTAAAGCACAAAAAGGCACCAATCCTAAACACACATACTGAGGGAGCTGGTGTATTGCTGTGGCTCTCTTCTCCTTTCCTGCCCTGGAATTGTGGGAGTGGGATAGGATGGTGCTGTAGATGGCTCTGGCTGCTGGTACTGGGGTATAGTTTGGAGAACTACCAAGAACAAGTTTAAGCATCAGGAGTTGTAAGGGTGATGCAGTAATGAGCCCTACCACCACCACCACCACCATAAACAAACCTCAGTTAAGGGTATGTAAATCAGCCTGATGTGTGTTTTTCAATAAAAGGTACAAAACAATGGGAGCATATTTTCAAGAGGAGGACAAGGGACTAGGCCATTCACCCTTACTTCCTAAAGGCACATTATATCTAAATGATGTGAGGAAAAAGGAGAACATGATGACGACAATGATGTATAATCAAAATTTATGTTTCAAACAGCTATGTAACGTTAGATTACAAATTAAATTTAAATTCAGATTGTAACTTTCTAGGGGCAGAGACCTGACTTTTTTGCTTATGATTCTCTGTAAAGTGCCACATATATTGTAAAAACCAAAGTCTGTGCGTCTTCTGGAAGCAGCTGAAGACATGTTTTATTCAAACTGTCTTTTGGTGACCAGCAACAGGGAAAGATAAAGTAGATTGATTAGCATATTGTTACCAGCCCTGAGCCTTTGGGATGAAGTAGACTATACATCCAATCAATTAATTAAATAAATAATAACATCAGATATGGACAACAGTGATGATGTATTCTTTTCTACCTCAGATAAAATAGCGACCCTATCATATGGATAGAATAAAGCCTCATGGCCGTGGGGCTTACTCTCAAGTATGGGGACTTACTCGCAAGTAAGCGCAAAGCAAATATATGGAGGAAATGTGTGTGTGTGTGTGTGTGAAGAGGGAAAACAAGAGAAAAGCTGCTTTACTTAACAAATTTATTGAAAGACCACCAGGGTTGCTGGTAATGTGCACTTTAGGCCCTCCCCCTCTGCTGGAACAGCCAAGAAGAAATGCAGCAGGCTGCAGCCTTCCCCAACCTGGTGCCCTCCAGATTTGCTGGATGACAACTCCCATTGGCTCCAGAAAGCATATTGGCCATGCTGGATGGGAGGGGGGGATGATAGGATTTGCAGTCCAACCCATCTGGAGGGCACAAAGTTGGGAAAGACTGGGTAAGAGACGTGATGGAGAAGTTCTGTGGCCCCTGTGCAGAGGCAGGTGAGGTGGCCGCTGCACTGGGGCTCCCAATACCCACGTGCATGTCTTCTCAGAAGTAAGCATATATATTTCAATGAGGTTTATTTCCAGTTATTTCTTATTTTAATTTAATTTTTAAAATTTAATTTATTTTTCAGTCATATAGACTTCCTCCTTCTTCTCTCTGCCCTCCCCACACCCTGCTGCCTTTTTTGGCTGCTGCCACTGCCATCACCCAACAAACTGACTGAGCTGACCTAGCTGAGTCTGATGTTGGCCAGTGTGTTCTTGGGCATGTTGTGTCTGCATGCTGGGTTGCCGTCGCTCTACAACTGGCTAGGCTTGCTGCGGGGACAGGATTGACGATCAGGATCAGAGTCTCCAGCAAGCAACTTAGCCTGGCCCTTGTGCTCCTTCCCTTCCCTGAAACCGGATGGTGACAACGCAGTCTCAGGCACAGGCGTGGTGGCGGCTCCTCCATCTCTCCCTCTCGGAGTGAGAGAAGGCGGGCTGCAAGAGAGGGTGAATTAACCCTTTGCCAGGCAAGGCTGCCTTGCCCAGGTGGCCTCTCAGGACAGGGGAGGGGAGAATTCGCCATTCTTCCTGCCCCATGCCTGGAGCCTTGGGGAGAGAAGCTGCTGTAGCAGCAGCAGCAGTGCCCGCTCACAACAGCATCTCAGGCTCTTCGAGCCACTTGTCCCACTGGGAGCAGGAGGGACCCAGCTGAGACCTGACTCTAAACCGTCCGAGGTTTTCATCCTGGTGAGACCCCCCACCACTGCACCCCTGGACTCAAGGCAGGCAGCCTGCGTCTCCTCCTCCCCTGAAACGTCAGGGCAGCATTGTGTGGGATCACTTTGAGTTGGGAGCGGATCCCAGCACTGCCGTGTGCCACCACTGCAAGGCATCTCTGAGCAGGGGAAAACAGCCAGGGCACTACAGCACCAGCGGCCTGCTCCTGCGCTTAAGGAGGCAGCACCAATCGGTCTTGCTCAGGGAACATCCCCAAACATCCCAGCAGGCCAGCAGCAGGGACAAGCATAAGGCTGGTACTGTTGCCAGAACTCCTGCAAGCTCTCCGTCTTTCACCCCCAAGAGGCTTAGGCAGGCCCCCATGGAGGAGATGGAGTGGGGGAAGTACGGGTCCACCCGGTGGAGGTTTCCAGCTTTCAAAAATCAGTGGCCCTTCTGGGCTAGGCACTGACCATGTTCATTCAAGATACGTTCAAAATACTCATTTAGTGTGTGCTAGAAATAAACAAAAGCAGATAAAAAACAACCTCTTCCAGCCTGCCTGCCAGGTAATGTGCATTCAGCCATAGAGAGGCTGAGCTGGTGATTCTTCTGAATGAGGGTTGTTTTGCACTTCAAAGAAACCTTCAGCAGAGATTAGGGATAGTGACCTCCGCTTCAACACACTTTCCCTTCCGAGTTTGGTCCGAGTTTCTGGGAATATCACATTCAACCTGCGCCTAGCACACAAGTCATTGGGGCAAATGACCTGGACTTTGGCAAGTGGGATGCCCTCGAGGGGGGCTGGGAGGGGCCAAGGTTTCACGCACATCTGTGGACACAGGGAAAAGTTATAGCTCTTTGCTTTGAGAGTTTTTGTGGGGAACATCAAATTTCACCTGCACCTACCACTAAAACCACCATGCCAAACTGTCTGAAATGTGGCAGTTGAAGTCCCCAAATTTCATGTCTGTATCATAAAAACTGAAAAAATTATGACCATTTGTGTTTCCCCATGCAAGTCAATGGGAAAACACCAAAAACAGGTGATCCGGATATCCAAATCTCTCTTCGGATTCAGATCCGAGTCAAAGCAGAGGGGTCCGAATCAGTCTGAGGCAGATAGGGGTCGCTAAGGAGCATCTGAAGCAACATCAGAAGCAGAGCAGGGGGTCCATGCATAGCCCTAGTGAAAAGTGAGTCAGGAATTAACTTATGACCCATTGATTCCAAAGGGAACAAAATGCAATTCGTTTCTTCCAACAGATGGCCAACTGCTTCCAGTTACAAGGAAACCAAAACCTCTATCAATTCTTCTATTACTCAGTAGCTGTTTCCACCCCACCACTACTACATAAATTCAGCACTAGTTGTTTGTGCTTCTCTTGTTCAAAAGTCACCCCACCCTGGGAGTCAGCCACAGCTTTAAAAGCTTGTCCTTCAACTATTGTTTTAATGTCATTGTTAGATGTGTGCACTCCCTAGATTTGCACACCTGGATGTTTAGAGTGTTACTCTTGTTATTATTTCCCCTTTTTCAGGTTCACCTCTGGATAAAGACAGAAAAAAATATTAATGTTTTATCAAATATCTTTACAATTCAGTTTTATTGGCATGTTTCAGGTAGCCCATCATTTATTTCTTGCATAACTTTTCACCCTCTTGCTTGGCATGAAGTGTGCAAATAGCACTGTTCCACCCTTCTAGATTTTGGAGGCACCAGTCATTATCAGCTACTGCTGTATAATGACTGTTGTTGTTTTTACTGTTGGTTATATCCAGCTTTTCCTGTTGTCCTTCCTCCTGCCTGTCTCCTTGCTTTGCCACAGACCCCTTGGGGGTCTCTTTTCTGTGCCTCATCTAAGTGCCCAAATATTTAAAAAAGGACAACCCTGGCACTGGGAGCAGAAGAGGCTTTTGAGTAGCAATCGTTAATCATGATTCCACTCTCACCTGGGCCTGCCATTATGGGCTCCCTGTCTCCTTTGAACAGGAGCAGCCCCTGGGGAGGGAAAGGTGGATAGATAAGAGCCCTCAACAACTTTTATAAAAGCAAAAAAGCATGCGCACACACAAACACACACACCGCTGCAAATGTGCTGAAGTCGCTTGTGACAACCTGAACAGCAGGAAAACACTCCTGCCTGCCAATTAACAAGGAACTGGAGCTAATTTGCCACCTGTACTGCACTTTTGAGCCTGTCAGGGGGGAGAAAAAGACACCAGCAACCCCTTCATCTTGGCTCACCGCCTCACAGGATTTGTCAGGCAATGCAATTCGGGGCGGGGGGAGGAAAGTCACAACAACAACAGAAAAGACTCCCTACATCTCTGACTCTTCCAAGGAAGCTGAATGAATGCACTTAGAAAATGTGCACAGTTTGGAAACACAGAAGAGCCATCTCCTTTTTATGAGAGCTTATTGAAATCTCACCTTTGCAGCCCAGAGAATTCCCTGATGACCAGTGATGTTCTAGCATCCACCTCTACTGTGTTTATGAGGGGCACTGAGACAAAGGCATTTAATTTTATGTACCCCTAACTCGGTGCCTCCTCTAGTTACATCCAGAGTAGATTTCTGCCATTTGCTTTATGTGAGGATGCCTTTGAAGACCATCCAGAAGCTTCTGCTAGTGCAGAATACAGTGGCCTAGATGCTGGTGATCATCTTATACCTCTTTGGGGTGGCTGCACTGGTTGCCTATTCATTTCTGAGCTCAATTAAAATGGCTGGTATTGGTCTTTAAAGCCCTGAACAGTTTGGGACCAAGTAACTTGAAGAACCATCTACACCTGTATGAACGTGCCTGAGCCATTAAGAAATGTGGCAAGGATCCTACTCATTTGCCTCCCATTAGCAGCAACTGGATTGGCCGGTGCAAATGTCTTTTCAGAAATGGCCCTGTAATTGTGATTCCCCTTCCCCCAAAAGGCTCCCGCTTGGCTCCCTCCCTGTCAGTTTTTAGATGGGTCCTTAAGACCTGTCTATTCCAGCCCACTTTTTGCCAACCAGGGTTTTTAGTCCATTATGCTGAGTTTATTTTTCAGTTGGCTGGCCCGCTGAATTTTTTTTTTTACTGTTTTAGATGTTTTTGTTTTATTATCAATGTGCTGCTCTCTTAAATTGTGTTAATTGGATGCCACATTGGGAGATTTTACTTGAAAAGCAGCACATGAATTATTTGCTTATTCTATAGTATATTCAAAAGTGGACTAGGAACTCTTCAAAAGATAAAACTAGTGATGGGCTGACTCACCCAAATTTGTGCCAGAAGTAATCGAGTAATATTTTGGATATGCACACCTGGTCAGAATGACTTGCTCCTGAGTAGGCATGTATAGAATTGTGTTATAAAGCTTGTTTGTGCCTTGTACTTAACATTGTTGACAAACCAAGTTTGCTTTTTAGCCAGATTTAGAAACGTATTCTATTTTTCCTTTTAAGTTCCAAGTGACCTGATTTCCTAAGAATAAGCATATATTTATCCATTGTATTCTAAACTGCCTCCGGGATTGAACTTTCTGTGCCTATCTATGTGTTTAAACATTTTATTGTGTTATATGCTGCTGTAAAAAGCTATTTTCTGTTTTTGCAGAGCGATGAAAGAATGCCGGAAAAAGTGACTTTTTTTGACACTGTCAAAAATGTTTGTGAAAAATGATGAATAGCTTTGGCTTGGTCCAAGTGTCAACCCACCTCTGGATCTGTGTGTCTAAAACTTGCCATTACAAAAGCACTTTAAAAAAAAAATGCTGAAAGAGATCAGAGCACTGTCAGAATCCTGCTTGCCATTAATTCTGGGGGTTTTTCTGGGGAAGTAAAATTCAAATGCTCAGAGGAACCCTGTCATTGTCTTTGATTCAGAGGAAATACTTTTTGGGGTGGTGGATGGGGTGTTTCATGCTGGCCAAATGAAGAATAATTCAAGCAGTGCCCAGTACTCTACAACCAACCAAATATCTCACAATGATATTGGTATTGCTTTAAGCAAAGCTACCAGTTACAGAATTCATACTGAGTCTCCACTCTCTCTGCAACATTTGATAAACTTGCTAATTCTACTACTTTATTTGTCTGCCATGATCAGAGCACATATTCGTCCATACCACCAAACATCCATTGTGCTCCTTAATATTTTGTTTCCAATTGCATTGATCCCATGCAATGTGAATTCTGAAGCTTTGTGCATTCTAATTCATTCTTCATTTCATTCATTTATTACATTTCTATACTGCCCAATAGCCAAAGCTCTCTGGGCGGTTTACGAATATTAAAAACCTTAAAAATGCAGTATTATGCATAATAAAAACAGTTTAGCTACAAACATATAAACAAAGCACACACACACACACACACACACACACACCTAAACAATATCCCATAACTTGATTATGCTGCCAAATGCCTGGGAAGGCCTTCACCTGGTGCTGAAAAGATAACAAAGTTGGCAGCAGGCAGGCCTCGCTGGAGAGTTACTTCCATAATTGGGGTGGGCGGCGGGTGGCAGTTGCCAACAAGAAGGCCCTCTCCCTTATTGCCACCTTCTGAGCCTCCCAAGCCTTAGATAATTATCCTGTTCAGATGTCACACTAAGCCATGATGGTTAGTGTTTTTGAGCTAACCATGGTGGCATAGTGTGACATCTGAACAGGGGTCAGACCTAACCATGGTGGTTTATTAACCACACACAAACCACGCTCACTAACCACTTGCTGCAACATGGTTAATGGGCTCCATCATAGTTAGCTGCATGTGTGGCAGGGGTTCTCGCAGTGGCTAGCACTAACCACCCTGCAGCATGGTTAGCCTAACCACCCTTCCCCAATGTGCATCTGAACAGGGTCAATGAGTGTAGTGTACAGGTAGGTTCATGCCCACCTGGGTTTTAGTAAATGCAGGCCAGCCCTCCCATGAGGTGGGGTGAATCCCTGCCTCAGGTGGTAGAGCAGGAACTGCATCCTTCCCCCACCTGGCAATCTCCTGGGACAGCCCTCCCACAATGCCTGGCTCTGAGGAAGGACCCCTTCAGAGCCAGGCATTGGGCCTGGGCAGCTCACTGAAGGGCTGTGCTAGCCACTTTCTCTGGCCGATGCAGCTCTCCAGAGAACCTTCCCACCTGCCTACAGTGGGGATGGGGGGTGGCAAAGAAGATGTAGCAGCAGCAGTAAGGAGAGGGGGGTGATGACACAGCAGTAATTGAGGGTGATTATGGTGGGGGAGCTTGTGCTGGGACTGAGCATAAGCATGCCTATTGGTTCTTACTTCTCATTGGGCTGTCTTTTCCATTTGGGAGGCTTTGAGGTGTTTTAAAAACAAAGAAGATCAAATCTTAGCAGCCCAACAAGTCTCACCATCCACATGTCTAACTTTGCCAGGTGTGGAAAGGGGGGTGGGGGGGCTACTTTAAGATTTCTGTAAGAGCTGGAAAATACAAGGCATGTTCAAAGTCAACAACTGATAAAGTTACATGTTTGTGACGATGGTGAAAAGGGTTACGTGCAGCAGCCAGATTAGTAAGAAAGTGGGGGAGGGAAAGAGATTAACAGCCCAGACAAAAAGTGGAAGAAGAGTAGCAGAGAAAAAGTGGCCCAGGAACCTGGCTGAAAGGGCTCTGTGACAGAGCTGGGCAGAAGGTAGATCTCCAGATGTTTTGGACTTCAACTCCCAGAAGCCCCTGCCAGCATGGCCAATGCTGGGAGCTGACGTCCCAAACATCTTAGAAAGGATTCCTGGAATCCTTTCTAAGCTTGTGTTTCAGGGCTAGTCTTTTAACTTTCAGAGCCCACATGCTGCTGGTGGAAAGTAATGACACCCAGCTACTCCCTAACCGCAAGTCTTATGATCTCCTGTAGTAGTTCAGTTAGGTAATTTTAGACTTTGGACTTAATGGTCTTACATTCTTACGTCCCCACCCCACCCCACCCCACCCCACATCAGATGTTAAAGTGTATTACTTCACTTGCTTCCAAATGTGGTAAGCCAGAGCTGCTTAGATTCTGGACTTCATGGTGTGTGTGTGTGTGGGGGGGTCCTTTCTGAAAATGGTCTGGAGGGCCGTCCTGCTCATTGTGCTGAGTGGAGTCCTGGATGTCTGTCCCAAAGCCCAGCCACTGACAGCACCGCTGATCCTCTGGCAGAAGATGCTGCTGCAAGAGGGAGCCTCTTCAGGTAACGTTGCCTACCCCGATGCTCGACCCATCATTTTCAGCGAATGAATGGCCTTCTGGGGTCTCTCCTGTGCTGAAGGGAGCCCTCTTCCACATGTCACCCCTCCCTCCTTCTTCAAGGTAAGGCTCTCTCTCTCTTTGGCTTGGGGAAGATGTGCGGAGGAGACCACCATGAATCTGGGCATGGTAGTAAAATAATCAGTTGGGGTTGGTGAGAATTCATATCAAACATCAACAAAAACCCACAACTAATTTTCAGGATGAGTTGGAAGGGGCTCACAGATACCTAACGATTGGCCACAAAGGAGAGAAGATAAGTGGAGATAAACAGCAGGCAGAGAAAGGCAGCCAGTGGCTCTATCAGAGAGCCAGCAGCGGAGTAGGCATGGGTGGGCACCTGCCAAGGCCCACATCTCAGGAGGGGCCCACTGCTGACCACCAAAGCCCCTGGTCCTGCTGTTCCTCCCTTTAGCCATTGCCTCCTACTCTCTCATAGGGATGTGCAGATTAAATTTTATCGCCTCGGTGAATCTCTTTTTGCTTCCCTCAGAATTCATCATAAGTTTGATGAGCGTGACCACACTTGAAAAACTGTGTATGGTTCTGGACACCATACCTCAAAAAGGATATTACAGAGGTGGAAACGGTGCTGAAAAGAGCAATCAAAATGATCAAGGGGCTGCAGCAGCTCCCCCATAAGAAAAGATTACAACATTTGGGGCTTTTTGGTTTAGAAAAAAGTTGAGTATGGAGGGAACATGTTAGAAGTGTTTGAAATTATGCATGGTGTGGAGATAGTGGATAGGGAAAACATTTCCACCCTCATAATACAAAAACCAATGAATCTGAATTGGTGGGAGATTCGGAATAAATAAAAGGAAGCCCTTCTTCACACAGCACATGGTTAAACTATGGATTTCACTACCACAAGATGCAGTAATAGCAACCAATTTGGATAATGACTTTAAAAGTGGATTAGACAAATTCATGGAGGATAAGGCTATTACTAGCTAATAGTCATGATGGCTATATATTACTTCCAGTATTGGATGCAATGTGCCTCTGAATACCAGTCGCTGGAAGACATGAGTGGGAAGGTTCTATGGTTTTGCCCTCATGTCCTCTCATGTTCTTCCTATTGGAACATCTGGCTGGGACCTGTAGGAACACAATGCTGGCTAGACAGGCCTTTAGTCTGATCCCATATGGCTCGTCTTGTGTTCTTTCATCCGTACGTTCTTATCTGAATAGGGAACCCACAAATTCACCTCCAAATGTCACTTCAGGCAAAATTCAGTGGCAACTCTTGTACTATTTAAGTCTCATTTCCTCCTAAGTCCTGCTTTTCACAATTCCTTTTTTCTCCTAGCAATCTCTTCCCTGAAGTGACCTCTTCCCTTCCATCTCCAAGGTGGCTCTCTCTCTTGCTCCTTTTTCTCCTCTCAGAAGTCATGTTTAATGGATAAATGTCCTAGCCATACATTATGCAAAGTTGTTGGAGAGCTTGTGTTGATTACGTGTCTTTTAAAAATGCATACAGGCTGACCTTTCTTTGTTTGCTTTTTTATAGATTCACAGGGATCTTGGAATGAAAAGTTGAGCTTAATGTGTGTCACAGCAAGATTCATGCATTAAAAACTTGTCCAAGTTGGAGCAGAGAAGACATCCTTGCTGGACGACTTTGCTGATGAAGTACAGTTTTTCTCTCCTCTATTAAGACTCAAACCTGGGGGTGAGAAATTTCTGGGATGGATGCAGACTTAGCCATACTTTGAGTAAACCCACCAAAATCAATAGGATGTAAGTTAGTCAACTTAAGTCTCATTAATTTCAATGGATCTACTGTAAGTATAACTAAGTCTGGATCTAATCCACAGTATATAAGCCAAGCACTGGGGAAACTGAGTTTCATTCAGCCTCTAAGGGCGCAATCGTGTGGGAATAGTTGGCTGCCTCTGAACTCAAAGGTGGCCGACTATCCAATCCAGGGTGAGCAGAGCACAGACGGGATCCTCTCCTCCATGCTCCAGCAGTCCTGCATTTTTGGCTAGACAGCTGATTTTGGCTGTCTACCTGGGGATGTCAGAGTGAGAGCAGGGTTGGCCACAAGACGCATAGGAAGCATTGTAATGATCCTTCCGCGGTCTCCTCCTCTCCCTGCCCCCGGGAATGCCCCCTTTTCACCCGCTCCGCACTGCAGTTATGAGTGCAGAGATGGGAAAGAACCGCATTGCCTACGAGGCAGGGGGAGGAGTGGGGAGTGCCGTTTCTGGGAACTGAGCTTGGAGCCCTAGCTTGGCTCGCAGAAACTGAAAAATCCTATGGCTGTCTAGACACTGTCTAGTAGCCATAAGATTGCTCTCCCATCTGGGATTCAGGTTCAGCTTCCATCACTGATGCTCTGCTCAGGCAGACCAGAAACAGATGACATATGGGATGATTTCTACACACAGGGTAATTTCTCCTGATAGCCCTACCAAACAGACAAAAGCTATTCAAAGTATCTTTGTTACTCAAATGCTGAGGTGATTTGAGTATTGCTTAAGGATGACACAGTAATGATACTATTGTTGCTTAAAGATCTTCTTCTTTCATATCTTTCCTCACTGACCAGGATCACTCTTTGCATAGACGTATAATAAAATGGTAAGCAAAGTGGTAATCCATACTTCAGGTCACTTCAGTAGTTCCAGAACACGGTCATGAATGTTCGCTTTTCTGGCCTCTAGACTACCAGTGGGAAAACATCTCAGAATCTGAAACACGACAAAACTGTTCTTTGTTCTAGTGCAACATGCTCTCCTGTCAAAAAGTGGATTTCAAACTCTACTCTTTCGGTATTTCTGTCGTCTGGTTGTAATCCTTCGGTTCATTACATACAAACATCTGTATCTGAATATGAATGAAATAATTACTGATGTTATGTCAAACCTCACCATTCAAATTTAGCAATTCAAATTTAGTGTGGTATAGTGGTTAGAATATTGAACTGGGACACAGGAGATCTGGGCTCTAGTCACCATTTGTCCCTGAAGCTCAATGTGGGCAAGTCACTGACTCTCAGCCTAACCTACTTTGCAGGGTTGTTGTGAGGATAAAATGGAGAGGAGAATGACCATGTAAGCCACCTTGGGTTCCTTGCAAGAGGAAAAAAGTTGGGAAGAAATGTAATAAATCAATAAAACATCCCACACAGAACTAAACAAACCCCTCCAATAATGACTTGTAAGGCTCTAGGGAACTGTAGACAAGGCCAGAAATGTCTTGAGAAGGAGGGTGCTGGACCACCTTAAACTTGTCTGAGCAAATACAGTGAAGCACCTAGCCCAAACGACCAATAGCTTTTTGTAAAGGCTCTTTATATCATCTTTGTTAGCCTCTCCTCTAGCCCTTTATAGTAACTCCTTATATACACTCCTATACACTTCTTAGCTCTTCTGTAGCTTATGGTTTTTTCACGCCAAATTCATTGTTAAATACAAATTAGATACCTTTAGTATTAGAGCTGTAGTTAAAGCATCTAATATCCATTCAACATCGAGGCTTCTGGGAGGAATGGTTTCAGCCTCACCATGAGCTTCAGAAGTTCAAGAAAAGGGAAAGCTGATGGAGAGCACACACAGGGACTTAGTAGAGCAGACCAAAGACCTCTCATGTAAGGGGATTTTCCTGCCCTCTCTTCCCCCAGAGAAACCTTTTTGGATGCTTGAGGGTCCCTTCTGAACGGTGTGGGCTTGGCGGGTTGCTGGGGGAGGGAGGAATTGCCCCAGAATTGCCTTGCACAAGCTTGACCCTGCTTGTAGAAGATGGCTCTGCATGATTTAGGCCAATTCCTCCTTCCCCTAGCAGCCTCCTGTACCTTATCCAACACTGTTCAGGAAGGTCCCCCAATCCTCTAGAGAGACTTTGGGGGGAGGCAGGGGTCTAGAAAGTCCCCTTTCATGAGCATCTTCCCACTTGTGGTTCTTAGGAGCCAAGTCAATGTCTTTGCATAAAGCTATAGGTGACTTGGATGGGTACGTTTTCGTACCTTGTTCAGACAAGCTCAGCTATTGTACAGTGCTCTTCTATCATCATCTTCATGATCACCGTCAGTGTATTTGTATGCCACTTTTCCATGTTCAGCCATAAACCATGCTCAATGCGGCTTACAACATCAGGAAAGTTCACATAATAAAATACATTACAAATAGCCTGGTCTTTTATCTGTTGTGGGGCTTTCCTGGGCTTACCTATAGTTCCCCAGAACCTTGAAAATCACTCTATGGGGTTTTTTTGCCTAGCTTTGTCTGACTTGTAATTATTGTCCATGACTTAGACATCAGGGTCAAACAGAACTGGAGAATACCCAAATTGACCCAATGGAATGAAGAGACAAAGTCTCAGGATGTTGAATATATATATATATACACACACACACACATTCATTGAAGTAGCCCAACACCTTTTGGCCCTGTATAATATATATAGGCCTTCTTGAAGTGCCTGCAGAGACAAAAGAACTGTCTCCAAGATGAATCCTGCAGCTGGTGCAAAAACAAGGCCCAGTGTCAAGGGCAGGAATGGTTGAGCACCTGCCAAGGGCCCACGTCTCAGCAGATGTCCATTGGCAACACTTCCCTGGAGTTGCTGCTCCTCTTCACTATCGCAACCTGCTTGTTCACCTGCCTCTTGCTCTGGCCCAGACAAGTGGGTGAGGGGGGAGAGAAGAGGAACAGTAGATGCTGCTGCCTCCTGGCTCCCTGGCTGCCAAGCAAGCAAATGGAAACAGTGACGAGGAAGAAGAGGAACAAGAGCAGCTGGTGACAATGATAGTGGGAAGACAGACTCGCTGAGGGAAAGGCCCCATTGAGGGCGTGTTGCCCAAAGGCCTTCAAAAACCTGGAGCCAGCACTGGTAAAAACACTCCTTCTTTGTGCCACCAGGCACTTACATCATGGAAGCATCAGTGGAGGCAGCTGTTGGGCCCTACGAGGGTCAAGAAAGGCTTGCAGAGCATTCATGGTTGTTGTGAGCTGAGCCACTTGATCCCTTAAGCCATGGTTTTCTCGCAGCAAAGCCCCCATCATGCAGTGGGGGCTGGAAACAAACCGTCCTGCTGGGCTCCTTGTTTTATAAGCACACACACAGTTAATTGCAATGGAGAAGTCAATGAAGCAGGCCAAGAGCATAGCTGAGTTTTTACCAGCAAACAAAGATTGTGCTGCAGCACTTTACCCTTCTGCCAGGCTCAGCCAGAGAACAGACACCGACTCTTGTTTGAGTGGATGTTTATTACCAGAACACCAAGGTGTGGTGCAGTCAAGAGTTGCCAACGTGGCCCCTTGGGACTGGACCCAGAACAATAGGTGAGTGGTGTTTATACAAACAAGTAAACAAGGCACATGACATAAGCTCTGGGGGATTTTCCTGCTGGTATGGCTGGTGCTCCTGTCAAAGCCCAGGTCGCTCTGTGGAACGCAGAGATGACTAGGGCGGTTGACACGATCGCGCCCAAGCAGTCTATTTTATCCCCCATGCTGTTCAACATCTACATGAAACCGCTGGGGGAGGTTATCCGGAGGTGTGGGCTGAGGTGCCATCAATATGCAGATGACACCCACCTCTACCTCTCTTTCTCATCACACCCAGGTGAGGCAGTGGCTGTTCTGAATCAGTGCCTGGGCACGGTAATGGACTAGATGAGGGCCAATAAACTGAAACTCAATCCAGACAAGGTGGAGGTACTGTTAGTGGGTGGTTCGTCTGCCCGGCTAGGTGATATTCAACCTGTTCTGGAGGGGGTTGCACTCCCCCTAAAGGACCAGGTTCGTAGTTTCGGGGTGCCCTTGGACCCAGAACTGTCACTTGAGGCACAGCTGAACTCAGTGGCATGGAGCACTTTTTATCAGCTTAGGCTGGTATACCAGCTACACCCTTATCTGGACAGAAATAACCTAGCCACAGTTATCCATGCTCTGATCACTTCTAGTCTGGATTACTGCAATGCGTTGGGGCTGCCTTTGAGAACAGTCCGGAAACCTCAGCTTGTCTAAAATAGGGCAGCAAGATTGTTAGCAGGGACTGGCCAATGAGATCACATTATGCCAGTACTTTTCCAGCTGCACTGGCTGCCAGTCCATTTCCGGGCCCGATTCAAAGTGCTGGTATTAACATTCAAAGCCCTTAATGGATAGGGCCAGGTTACCTGAAGGATTGCCTCCTCCCATATGTGCCTGCCCGGACCTTAAGATCATCCTCAGCAGTCCTTCTCCGTGAGCCCCTGCCAAAGGAAGTGAGGTGGGTGGCTACTAGAAGGAGGGCCTTTTCTGCTGTGGCACCCCAGCTGTGGAATGAGCTCCCTAGTGAGGTTTGCCTACGGTTGGCGGAGAATTTCTCCCCGAAACTTCAGGGGGCCGAGCGCCAACGTGTTCGGCCCCCTGAAGAAGTTTCGGGGAGAAATTCTCCGCACCCCCCCGCACGCCCCCCCCGGGACGGGACTTACCTTTCCCGAATGTCCCTCCCGGCGGTGGTTCGTCGGGTCTTCGTCAGGGGCGGGGGCGGCAGCCGATCTTTCGACCGGCTGCCGCCACCGCCATTCTAATAAAACTTTAAAAAAAAAACGCCCCCGTGATAGGCTATGTGACAATTAACATAGCCTATCACGGCTAGATTTGCAAAGTCAGCCGTGATAGGCTACGTAAATCGTCACGTAGCCTATCACGGGTGACTTTAAAAAAAAAAAAAGCGCGTACGGCTAATGGCGGCCCCCATAGGGAGCCGCCATTCACGTTCCTTATTTGGTCGCCATAGTCTACGTAAAGATTACGTAGACTACGGCGAAAATAAGGGCAATGCTATTTGCGTTACCCTTATTTTCGCCGTAGTCTACGTAAAGATTTACGTAGACTACGGCGACCAAATAAGGAACGCGAATGGCAGCTCCCTATGGGGGCCGCCATTTGCGTATGCACTTTTTTTTTTTTTTAAAGTCACCCGTGATAGGCTACGTGACGATTTACTTGCAAATCTAGCCGTGATAGGCTACGTTAATCGTCACATAGCCTATCATGGGGGCGTGTTTTTGTTTTTTTTTTATTTCGCGGCCGGGCGAGGCGAGGCGCCTCCTCCCCGGCCTGAATTTCGGCCAGGCGAGGCGGGAAGCCTCCCCCCCCCAGCCTGAACTTCAGGGGGAGAGCAGCGAAGCGCCTCCCCCCCACCACGAAAAGCTGTGAGACCAGGTAAGTGGCTTTCGTGCACTCCTAGGTTTGCCTGGCACCCACATTGTTTTCCTTCCTGCACCAGGTGAAGACATTTTTATTTTCCCAGGCATTTTAGCTTTCTAGTCTTTTAGCTTTGCTCTTTTAAATCTGTATTTTAAATCTCTGAATTGCTGCTACGTTTTATTCTGGTTGTATTGTTATATTGTGGTTTTAATCTTTAATATTGTACATTGTTTTACTGTGTGCTTTTTGCTTTTAATTTTTGTGAACCGCCCAGAGATCTTTGGCTATTGGGTGGTATGGAAATGAAATAAATAACATAAATGAATACGCTTTGGTCAGTATTTGGTGCAGTGCTGAGTCAAGGGGCTACAAACTTTCTTCAAAGGAAGTTTTCTGGTTTCCAGTGACAAGGGCCCTGCTAGGCATTGTGACTCATGTGCAGTAAGTTAATCAGCCACCATCCTCTAGCACTTATGCAATCACTACGTCCTTTTGTCTACGTGACTCTTGGCACCTCAGCAACACATTCCTATGCTAACAGTGCAAGTGGTATTTTTCCACTTCAGTTGTCAAGAGTTAAGTCCCAACATAGCCAAGGTCAAGTACACAAGAGAGCAGGTAAGTATAATCAGAATCCAGAGGCAGCATCAGGCCAGAGTCCAAGGTCAATAATACAGAGGTCCAAACATCTACACCTTGTGTCATATCATTGCAATCCCCATCATGGAAATGCTATATCCCTCTTGCACATTTATACCTCATAGGACACACAATTACATTTGTTGTGGTATATTGGAAAATGTGGAATAAAAAGCAGGAAATAACACAACAAAAGTGGTACATCAAATGTGTGATGTACCCCAACAGTCACCAGTGCACTTCAATGCCGCTAAAAGCAGTAGCACTGGGGAAACAAGATACCAGGCATGAGGCTCTGAAGAGGCAGCATTGTTTCTAGCACTGGCTAGGCTGAAACTGAAGGCTTATATCACCAGAGCCTTTTCAGCCCCACCTGAGCTCAGCTGTCATTCATTATAGCCCTCTGGCAAGAGTCCTACTCATGAGGACTCATTTCCTCTTGAGGAGTCCTCCTTTGTAGTCAAGCATTCCTTCACACAGGAGCCCTACTGGCCTGCCTTTTGAGGCGACGACACTCCCGGGGGCCAGGGGTTGCTCAGCCTCTGCCTCAGAGGCGGAGTCCCCTGCCCCTTGGAGAGATGGACTTGCAGCCACCTCCCCCAAGGGCCCAGGGTCCTCCTGATCTTCTGACACTGGTTGAACTGGGGTGCTCTTTATGTCTGGGCGCTCTGGCTCCTCCTCTAAGGAGGCTTCCTCCAGTAGGAGCATAACACCATCCACATTCTGTTCCAAATATTAAATTAAGCATGACTGGATTGGGGTGAGGACATCTTGGCCTGATTTCTTCAGCAATGGGGATGTGGTTCCCTCTTCACCACAATTCTCACCCACCTTTTTGTGAACATTAGATGCTTTTGGTATCTCTGCTGATTTGCTGCTGAATTGGGTTATTAATCTCGTGGAGGCTGTTTTTTCTCTCTTACTGGTGTATTGTATTTGTCTTTATTTTTATTTTATGTTTTACTGGATGTGTTTTTAAATGATGAGTTTTAATTATAACTTTGACATTTTTTCTGAATTTTATTGTTAGCTATCTTGAGTGCCGTTTTAGTGGAAGGGTGGGATATAAATGGAATTAATTAAGGACACAATCCTATGCATGTTTAGAGAGAAAAATGTCCTATAACTCCCAGCATGACTTGGACAAAAAGAATATACAACTTTGAGGGCCTGTTAAAATAAGGCAATATGATGAGGTGCAGCGAGCATTACAAATCAATTTAGAAGTCAGGGGGAATGTTTGTTTTTGTTTTAGATTCTCCAATAAAACTTGAAATTGCTGGTCCGATTTCAAATTGAGCTGACAGGAGTTTGTCCATCACAAAAAATAATGACTTTTAATGAAATAAAAAAGAGAATAGTTTCCTAGTGCTGTGCTGATGATCTCTCCCAGCTCCCTTATATTTTATTTTTATTTTATTTATTTATTTGCTGGTGAAAATTTCCATTTGAAGGGGCAATGTTGGCAAAAAATATATAAATGAATATATGCACTAGCTGGGGAATGCTGGGAGTTGTAGGACTTCTTTTCTTTCTAAACATGCATAGGATTGCACTCTTAATTAATTAAAAAGCATATCCTTCTGCCAAAAAAAATCACCAAAAAAAGGAAGCACATATCATGGGGAGAAAATGTTAATGAAATACGACTGCCTTGTTGCAGCTTGGCACTGCAGGTTCCACAATTGCAACTGACTCTGGTACTTTCCATCTCTGGTGAGGGTTCCCCTTGCAGGTCCTACTTCCCAAACTGAATATCCTAGCCGGAAGTGTTTCTACATTCAAACTATTATTACAACACACAATTAACAATCAGGTATTATCAGAGACATTTTTTTTTGCTGCACTCAATACGCCAACAAATTTGGAACATTCAACAGTGGCCACAAGACTGGAAAAGGTCAGTTTACATTCCAATCCCAAAGAAGGGCAATGCCAAAGAGTGTTCAAACTACCGCACAAATTGCGCTCATTTCACATGCCAGCAAGGTGATACTCAAAATCCTACAAGCTAGGCTTCAGCAGCATGTGAACCGAGAACTACCGGAAGTACAAGTGGGGTTTCGAAGAGGGAGAGGAACGAGAGATCAAATCGCCAACATTCGCTGCATCATGGAGAAAGCAAGACAATTCCAGAAAACGTCTATTTCTGGTTCATTGACTACGCTAAGGCCTTTGATTATGTGGATCACAACAAACTCTGGCAAATTCTTAAAGTGATGGGGGTACCAGACCACCTTACCTGTCTCCTGAGAAACCTGTACGAGGGTCAAGAAGCAACAGTAAGAACCGGACATGGAACAACCGATTGGTTCAAAATTAGGAAAGGAGTACAACAAGGCTGCATATTGTCGCCCTGCTTATTTAACTTATATGCAGGGTACATCATGAGAAACGCCGGGTTGGATGAATCACAGGTCGGAATTAAGATTGCCGGGAGAATTCTCAACAACCTCAGATACGCAGACGATAGCACCCTAATGGCAGAAAGCAAAGAGGATCTAAAGAGCCTCTTGTTGAGGGTGAAAGAGGAGAGTGCAAAAGCTGGTTTGAAACTCAACATTAAAAAAACTAAGATCATGCCATCTGGGCCCATCACTTCCTGGCATATGGAAGGGGAAGAAATGGAAGCAGTGACAGATTTTATTTTCTTGGGCTCCAAGATCACCGCAGACGGTGACTGTAGCCATGAAATTAAAAGACGCTTGCTCCTTGGGAGGAAAGCTATGGCAAGCCTAGACAGCATTGTAAGAAGCAAAGACATCACCTTGCTGACAAAGGTTCATGTAATCAAAGCTATGGTTTTCCCAGTAGTAATGTATGGCTGTGAGAGCTGGACTATAAGGAAGGCTGAGCGCCGAAGAATGGATGTTTTCGAACTGTGGTGCTGGAGAAGACTCTTATGAGTCCCCTGGACTGAAGGAGGTCAAATCAGTCAATCCTAAAGGAAGTCAACCCTGACTGCTCATTGGAAGGACAGATACTGAAGCTGAAGCTCAAATATTTTGGCCACCTAATGCGAAGAGAAAAGTCTCTGGAAAAGACCCTGATGCTGGGAAAGACTGAAAGCAAAAGGAGAAGGGGACTGCAGAGGATGAGATGGCTAGATAGCATCACCGATGCAATGAATATGGACTTGAGCACGCTCCGGGAGAGAGCGGAGGACAGGAAGGCCTGGCATGCTATGGTCCATGGGGTCCTGAAGAGTCGGACACGACTTAACGACTGAACAACAACAACAATAACATTATCAGAGACAGCTTATCAAACATAGTGGAAAGATATATATTTTTCCCTCCTCACTTCTTTTTAGCACTTCCAACCGGATTGCACACACAAATCACACAAGCTCTGCGGGAGTGTTACACCCTGGATCAGCAGATAAGACTGTTATTCACCTTCTGCCACTCCCCCTTCTCACAGGGTGGTGAAATACAAATAATAAGGTTTGGATGAGTTCCTATTTTTATCTGAATCCTTTTCTTCCAAACCTGGTAGCAACAACTTGATTTTCCACTTGGAGAAGCTACCTAAGTGCATGGTGATTTATCACAGGGAAATTTCCCCCGCAGCTATAAAACGGGAGCCATTTCAACCCTGCACATAATGAATGGCCCCATAGCCGGAGGTTGCTGCCATTGCAATTGAGTCTGCCTCCATGCAGCAGCCAGAATTATTCCGATCAATGGACTGCCCTTTAGTGTGTTTTGTGGAGAATACTTTGTGCCCACTGCAGGGCTTAATAAGAATCGTGTTATCAGCAAAGGGATGTCCCGGGGGGAGGGGAGGTGGGGGAGAGTCCAATCTAAAAGTTTGAATGCGCATTCAGAAAACATGCAAGTTTGGGTGTTCAAGCTAGTTACCTCAACAAATCTCTCTGTGAGGTTTTCAAATACAGTTCTGCCTGGGCTCAGTTTGAAGCAGTTTTTAGGGAGGGAAGGGAGGGACAGGGCAGGCCAAGTTATTTTGGCACTTGAGGCAGAAAAGCCCACAAGTGCCTCTCCTTGGAAGTAAAAATACAACCATGCTAAATTAAATAACCAACAGTTTGCTGCATTTTTGAGGACACCCAAAATCAGCTGCCTGAAGCAGCGGCCACAGCCGGGCCAGCCGGCCTAATGAGAGGGCTGGCCCTGGGAGGCGATGCCCAGACTCACTCAAAAATAGCGTTTTCTTTGCCTGTACTAGGATTGTGTGGAATCTTGCTGGGAGGTAGGGGGAAATTGCTGGTCTCATCTAAATTCTGACTTCCCTCAAAATTCCTCAGATATTTTACCAGATTCAGTTTACGCAAAATTCATTGCAAACTTAGGGATATACAGGTGCTCCCCGCTCCCCTCCAGACATTTCAGGAGTTTTATCTAAACCGTTGTTTTCTTTTCTTTTTTGCCTGTCTTGAAATTTCTCAGATTTTTGTTCTGCTCTGAATCTCAAAATCTACCTTGAAATTTCATTTTAGGTGAAGTTCAGTGGCTGCTTCATAAAGCAGAGGGTGGCGAAAGCCCATGGTGCGGGAATAGTCCTCTTAAAGGATACAGTCGCTGGTATCCAGAGGGAGTCCTATTGGCCCCTCGTGTCAACTGACAGCTGCTGAGCCAGCAGGTGCAGTACTACTACTGCTGTCTAGCCAGCTGCCCTGGTGGCGCCTACGTGAAATGGAGTAACAGAGCGCATGTCCTCTTCTGGCACGCTGGTATCGCTACACACAGCTTGTCTACATACATACAAAGCTGCTGGCTTAAGACTCCTGTCACTTTACATCCCCTAAACTTTATTCGTCTTTATTCCTGCTCCCTCCCAATCCCTTTTCCTTTTGTGTTGCATCTTTTAGACTTTATTCATCTTTTTTCCTCCTCCCTCCCAATCCCTTTTCCTTTTGTGTTGCATCTTTTAGATTATAAGCCTGAGGGCAGCAACTGTCTTAATGTTAACCTTTCCAAGCCACTCTGGGAGCCTTTATTTGGCTGAAGAGCAGGGTAAAACTGCTGCAAATAAACGATTAAATAAGGGCACCATCCTCTGCAGGTTTAGACAGAAGAAAGTCCTACAACTCCCAGCATTCCCCAGCCAGGTTGGGGAATGCTGGGAGCTGTAGGACTTTGTTCTGTCTAAACCTGCAGAGGATTGCACCCTAAATAAATAGCCTTATCCGGCCCATGGGCTAGAGGTTCCCCATCCCTGCCCTAAAGCCATGACTGGGCTAGGGCAAATTCACTTTTATAGCCAGGAGTTGCTGATATAGACTCTTCTTAGATAGGATGTGCTGCTGCTGCTGCCAGTATAGGTACCCTTGCAAGTGAAGGATTCTGGCTCTGCAAATTATATTTTAAAAAATCCTTATTTTGATTTATATTAAAAGGTTCCTTTATGCCACCTACTAAGAAGCCACAATGTCCTCAGATACTTTCCTGGGGCTGGGGCTGGAATGTTCTAAGCATACTCCATTTAAGCAGATGATGGAGAGAGAGAGAGACAGGGAGAGAGAGAGAGAGAGAGCGCAAGATAGCGCTTTCATTGGGACCCAGGAGTACTGTTCCTTTCAGAGGCACTGCCACAGAACATCTTGCTGCACCTCTCTCTCCCATGAAGCACTGCGTGGTAATCCACAGGAGAGGGAGGGTGGCTGAAAAGAATGAAAAGCTCAGCTCCCTTTGCACAACTCCTATGAAATACATTAATTTCTATGCAAGTATACACACACACACACACACACACACATACATACATACATACATACTTACATATATATATATACACGGTCAGGGCCAGAAATATTGAAACAAGGATAACTGTTTTGGCAGTTGGCCTCCATACACCACCACATTGAAGTTGAAAGGAAACACACCCAGATGGGAGCCAAGTCAGGACTTCCAGCTGTAATTCAAGGGGTTTGGCAAAAGTGGGGCACTAACCATTCAGGAAGGACAGCCAGTGGCATACACACACACCCATCATTGGTGGCTCATACGTAATGGAACGAATGGCTGGCAAGCAGCTGCGTGGCCAGGTGTGGCCTGTTTCCTGGGTACCCCATGACCAAGCAAGCAGAGAAAAGGCCTGGAGGTGGTTCTGAGTGTTACATTTGCATTTGGTAGCTGTTCACTGGAACTCCCAACATGAGGTCCAAAGAGATGTCCATGCGAGTGAAGGAGGCCATCATTAGGCTGGGGAAACAACATAAACCCATCAGAGAGATAGCAAAAACAGTGGGAGTGGCCAACACAACAGTTTGGAACATCCTGAAAAAGAAGGAGTTAACTGGCAAGCTCAGCAACAGCAAAAGGCCTGAAGACCACGGAAGACAGCTAAAGTGGATGACCACAGAATTCTGCTCATGGTGAAGAGGAACCCTTTCACAACATCTAGCCAGGTCAAAAATGCTCTTGCGGAGGTAGGCATTTCATTGTCAACATCTACAGTCAAGAAACGGCTTTATGAATGTAAATACAGAGGCTTCACAACAAGGTGCAAACCACTGGTAGCCCTCAAAAACAGAAAGGCCGGATTAGCCTTTGCCAGCAAACACCTAAAAAAGCCTGCCCAGTTCTGGAATAAGATTCTTTGGACTGATGAAACCAAGATAAACGTGTACCAGAATGATGGGAAGAGAAAAGTATGGAGAAGGAAAGGCACAGCTCATGATCCAAAGCATACCACATCATCTGTCAAACATGGTGGAGGCAGTGTGATGGCATGGGCATGTATGGCTGCCAATGGAGCCGGGTCACTGGTGTTTATTGATGACCTGACTGCTGATAAAAGCAGCAGGATGAATTCTGAAGTGTATAGGGCTATACTTTCTGCTCAGATTCAGCTGAATGCTGCCAGACTGATAGGACGCCGCTTCATATTGCAGATGGATCATGACCCAAAACATACAGCAAAAGCTACCCAAGAGTTTCTCAAGGCAAAGAAGTGGGATGTCCTTCAATGGCCAAGTCAGTCACCTGATCTCCACCCAATAGAGCATGCTTCTCACTTACTGAAGACAAGACTGCAGGCAGAAAGACCCACAAACAAGCAGCAGCTGAAGGCAGCTGCAGTATAGGCCTGGCAAAGCATCTCGAGGGAGGAAACTCAGCATTTGGTCATGTCCGTGGGTTCCAGACTTCAGGCAGTCATTGACTGCAAAGGATTTTCATCCAGGTATTAAAGGCGATCCTTAAGTTTGAAATTATGTTGGTTTGTTCCATTACTTATGAGCCACCAACGATGGGAGGTGTGTGTATGCCACTGGCTGTCCTTCCTGAATGGTTAGTGCCCCACTTTTGTCACACCCCTTGAATTACAGCTGAAAGTCCTGACTTGGCTCCCATCTGGGTGTGTTTCCTTTCAACTTCAATGTGGTGGTGTACAGAGGCCAACTGCCAAAACAGTTATCCTTGTTCCAATATTTCTGGCCCTCACTGTATGAGGAATTGACCATTCTGTTCATTTCGGTCTCCTTCCCTTCCTCCTCAGCACCATTCAAGGACAGTGTATTGAAGCTGCAAGTGGATAGTTGCATGTCTGAATGCAACATAAATGCAGGGAAGCATCTGGAAAATGGACCAGAAATGTATCTTTGTAATGTTAAGGAAGTCCCAGAACCAAGATGTGTGAATCTGGGACCTTTGTAACATGTCGGTCCTATACTTGACCCTTTGCAACGTTATGGATACAGGCATCCTCAACTATTTTTTGGGATGAGCAGATGACCCCGTTCTGTATTGTTATGATTCCATGCCTGCCCCCCCCCCACACACACTTCACAATTGATCACATCAAGATTCCATTTTTGTGCAATGCATACAAAACAAAAAACAATGTGCATATGGGCTCATACCCATCAATAACCTGCAGGGAGGTGAGGTGAACTGAAAATGGTGGCAAGCTACATGTGTTCAACTGTCAGAACAAGCTCTGGAAGTAAATTAATCCAACAACAATGAACGAATGGTGAGTTGCTTGTGCATCACTGCTATTCCATAAACAAAATCAGGAAATTTGGAACCCTAAAATCTTAGCTGTTCAATTCACTTTGAACTTTGTTTCTGTCTTCCAGGGTATTAGCTATCCCACCCAATTTTGTGTCATCTGCAAATTTTATCAGCATTTCCTGCATCATCCAAGTCATTAAAAAAAATGTTGAAGAGCACTGGGCCCAGGACTGAGCCTTGCGGTATCCCGTTTGTTACCTCTTCCCAGTTTGAGAAGATCCCATTGATGAGCACTCTTTGAGTCCAATTCTGTAGCCAACTGTGGATCCACCTGATCGTTGTTTCATCTAGCCCACTTTGAGCTAGTTTTCTAATCTTGGGCACTTTGTCTAAAGCTTTGCTGAAGCTGAGGTATATGATGTCCACAGCATTCCCACAGTCCACAAGGGAGGTTACCTGATAAAAAAATGAGATCAGATTAATCTGGCAGGATTTGTTCTTGACAAATCTGTGTTGGCTTCAAGTAATCACTGCATTGTTTTCAAGGTGCTTACAGATGGGCCAGCAAGGTGATGCTCAAAATCCTACAAGCTAGGCTTCAGCAGTATGCGAACCGAGAACTACCGGAAGTACAAGCGGGGTTTCGAAGAGGCAGAGGAACTAGAGATCAAATTGCCAACATTCGCTGCATCATGGAGAAAGCAAGAGAATTCCAGAAAACGTCTATTTCTGGTTCATTGACTACACTAAAGCCTTTGATTGTGTGGATCACAACAAACTGTGGCAAATTCTTAAAGTGATGGGAGTACCAGACCACCTTACCTGTCTCCTGAGAAACCTGTGCGAGGGTCAAGAAGCAACAGTAAGAACCAGAGATGGAACAACCGATTGGTTCAAAATTGGGAAAGGAGTACAACAAGGCTGCATATTGTCACCCTGCTTATTTAACTTATATGCAGAGTACATCATGAGAAACGCCGGGTTGGATGAATCAGAGGTCGGAATTAAGATTGCTGGGGGAATTATCAACAACCTCCGATATGCAGACGATACCACCCTAATGGCAGAAAGCGAAGAGGATCTAAAGAGCCTCTTGTTGAGGGTGAAAGAGGAGAGTGCAAAAGCTGGATTGAAACTCAACATTAAAAAAACGAAGATCATGGCATCTGGCCCTATCACTTCCTGGCATATAGAAGGGGAAGAAATGGAAGCAGTGACAGATTTTACTTTCTTGGGCTCCAAGATCACCGCAGACGGTGACTGTAGCCATGAAATTAAAAGACGCTTGCTCCTTGGGAGGAAAGCTATGGCAAACCTAGACAGCATAGTGAGAAGCAGAGACATCACCTTGCCGACGAAGCTCCGTCTAATCAAAGCTATGGTTTTCCCAGTAGTAATGTATGGCTGTGAGAGCTGGACTATAAGGAAGGCTGAGAGCCGAAGAATTGATGCTTTCGAACTGTGGTGCTGGAGAAGACTCTTACGAGTCCCCTGGACTGAAGGAGGTCAAATCAGTCAATCCTAAAGGAAATCAACCCTGAGTGCTCATTGGAAGGACAGATACTGACGCTGAAGCTCAAATATTTTGGCCACCTAATGCGAAGAGAAAACTCTCTGGAAAAGACCCTGATGCTGGGAAAGACTGAGGGCAAAAGGAGAAGGGGACGGCAGAGGATGAGATGGCTAGATAGCATCACCGATGCAATGAATATGAACTTGAGCATGCTCCGGGAGAGAGCGGAGCGGAGGACAGGAAGGCCTGGCGTGCTATGGTCCATGGGGTCACAAAGAGTCGGACACGACTGAACGACTGAACAACAACAACAGATGGATTGCTTTATCATCTGCTCCAGAATTTTCCCAGGGACTGATGTCAGACTGACTGGACTGTAGTTCCCAGGTTCCTCCTTTTTGCCCTTTTTGAAGATAAGGACAACATTAGCCCTCCTCCAGTCATCTGGCACTTCACCTGTCCTCCATGATTTCTCAAAGATAATAGACAGTGGTTCTGAAAGTTCTTCTGCCAGTTCCTTTATTAGTCTAGGGTGCAGTTCTTCTGGCCCTGGAGACTGAACTCATTCAAAGTAATTAGGTGTTCCTTGACCATATGCCTATCAAGCTCAAGCTGCAATCCTGCCCTTCAGCCTGTACTTCACCTTTGCCAGGGGGGTCATAGACCTGTCTGTTTTCTGAGTGCTTTCTAACATGTGTGTTTAAACCACTCACAGGGAACCGTAATGTCAGAAGGGGCCCCTAGTACCAGATGCTGGGATGGATATTGCTTTCACGCTCTGCTTGCAAACCTCCCTGAAGCATCTGGGCTTCAGGTGGATGGAATGCTGCATTAAATGGATTGTTGGTCTAATCCAGCATGGTAGATCTTGCGTACATTGGGAGTAATTACAAGATGGATCCAAAGTGCCATCATGGTCAGGATCCAAAGAGCTCCTTTAGATGTGCCCAGTGGAATTTTTTACTCCCCAGCCCTCCCAGAACAGCAAGCCCCTCCCTTCCATGCCATGTCACAAGTTGCTTTTTGAAACTCCCATCAATTTCAAATGCATTGTTTGCCATGCAGCATCATGGCATGTGTGGGCAGGCTTGTATTTCTCTCTCTCTCTCTCTCTCTCTCTCTCTCTCACACACACACACACACACACACACACACGAAGCTCCCTTGGGCTTACACAACTAGTTGCACAGCTGTTTGTATTTTCTAATTGCCATCTTCGTATGAAAACCCGAATATATAATATTTACAGGTTTTGGCATGTACAATACCTTTTGCAATGTACGCCAGTAGTTCTCTTCAGCAGGGACGGAGGTTTGCATGCTGTGACATTAATTAATTTTCCATCCTGCCTTTCAGCTCCAAGACACCCCTGCTCCCCATGGCAGCTTATATAACCATAAAACCACTAATGATTAAAATAAAATAAGAAAAATAATACAGAGTAGGAAATAAAATGCAAGACCATCAGAGCAATGTTCAAGTAATCTAACCAATGCTTTACAAAATGAAAAGGTTTTATCATAAATCTAAAGGCCATTTGAGAAAGAGCCTGGCAGCAGGCTTGTCTGAGCAGGGAAATGCCCAATTAAGGTGCATTTTGTGTAGCCACATCTCTAGTTTTAGTGCACCAAGGGCCAAAACTACATGTGGAGCTAAATGTGTCACTTCCAATTACACAAATCTCTCGCAAGCATTTAAATAGCAAGTGGCGGGGGGGGGGGGGGAATCAAAATTGGGACTGCAGGGAGGGAATTAACCCTTTTCTCCCACACTGCAGTCCCAGTGAAAATAGCCTCTCTTCCTGAAGCTACAGTTTGGCTTGGGAGGGGAGCTTCCATTGGATAAGAAAGAGACTGGCATCTTCTCTTGATTTTTGGAATAGAATTTTAGGAACACATCAGATTACCATACAGCAGATTACTATAAATGTGTGTGCAATACCATAGCAGCCTACTTGAGTAAGAATTGCCCCTTTTTTCTCTGTACTCTGTATAATATGATGACCATTTTTTCTGTTTTCTTTAAAAAAAAATACATCTGTGGGTTTAAAACAAAAACAAAAAACACCACTTGTACCGAGAAAAAAACTGGGAGCCAGTCACATTCTCGCAGAACCAGTGTAATGTGTTCTCTGCTATACTTATCAGTTAACAACACCATGGATGGGTCATTATTGAACCATCTGAATCGGCCCTCCCCAACCTGGTGCTCTTCAGATGTGTTGGACTGCAACTCCCATCATCCCCAGCAACTCCTACAACTCTTTCATACGGAGATGCTCCAGCCCCTTGATCATCTTCTTCCTTCCTTTTATTCTTAAACAGCCTCCAGTCTGCACCTTGCTTTCCACAGGCACCAATCTAAAGATTTAAGAGTAGCCCCTGCCTGTCTTATTGTTGAAAGTCAACATCCACAGTGTCCAGATGAACTAAAGGCAGAATACACCAGGGTCACTCCTGGAACAGAGGAATCTGATCCAGATCAAAAAGGGCAAAGCATCTCTCTCTTTCACTCTGAGAAGAATTTCCCAGTGGCTCACAGGCTTTTGTGAAGCTCTTTGCAGTCAATATTGTAAGAACCGGCATTAACATAATATGAAATAACAACCTGGGGAATTCACACTGAAGTGGTTAGTTCAACCTCACTGCCACAGAGGAAAAGACAAAGATTAGAGTCCATCTTTCCACAAAGCTGCTCTTACACTGGGGAGAAAGCAACTTTGGCTGATTGGAGCTCGCTGGAATAATTACTTCATCAAAAGCAAAGGGCTGGTATGTGTCCTAAGAATATTCCACCAGTAGCAAAGACTAGGGATACCACCAACACTTGAAATTAGGTAGTTTGTTGGTAGAGTCTGTTATGTTCATAATGCCCATATGTGTACCAAGGATGGATGGCTATCTAACAAATTTTAGTATTTTTGTTATTCAAACCAAGATTGATTATGGGCACCTCTATGGCATCTCAGCTCTGCCATTTCTGCACATCCTGATGGTGGCTGGTTTAAGCCTTTACTTTCTGAAGGAAATGTAAATGTCCCGTTTGCAACTGTCGTGGAATGATGTCACTTAACCCTTTGCTTACTGGCTTCCAAACCAACCAGTGTAAAAGTTTGGATTTGAAATCCGTCAACAAACCACGAACATTTGAAAAAACAGCCACATAAGTTAGTATCCAACCCTTGTTCAACATGTCTTTTGCTCTCATGGCTTGGTTTCATTTCTGTATGCAGCTAGTCAACTGAGGCCATTTCTCTCTAGTATCAGACTTTTTTCGCCTTCTTTGGCAAGTAAATGAACTAATGATCTCATTAGACTGGAGTGCTGGTGGGTGGCACCATGAGGGGAGACTGGAAAAGGAATCCAGGGAGAGGGAGATCAAGAGGGGAGCAGTGCAGCCTGGGGCAGCTGGTTAGCAAGAAGATCTGGGCTTCAGCAGATGGAGGTGCCACAGCTCCTCCACGCACTGCAACCACCCATAACAGCCCCAGTGGTTCCATGCCGACTGTGGGGTGAACAGTAGGGCATGTGAAAACAGCCATTCAGAGAGGGGAGCATAACATAGTTATGTATGACATCATGGTGGATAGCATGATACCATACTATAGTGCCCAAGGAACACCTTGTTGATGTGCATGCACAACAGTTGATGTGCATGCACAGTACTTTGTATATACACAAAAAGTCTAAAAATAGTAGAGAACTTTCATCAGATATTGGACAGATGGAATTCATAACTTGATAAGCAAATTACAATTTCTCTTGGGGTAAATTTACCCATCATTAGCAAATACCTTATATAACAAAGACAAAGGCAAAGCAATGAGAGGGCTGGAGTAAGCCCAGGGGACTTTCCATTCTGAGTCGCCGTGCGCTCACCATGTGCTCCTGAGAGCGCCGATTGAATTGAAGGGGTGTGGCCTGAGGACTCCCAGCAGCTGTGTGGGTGGGAAGTTTCAGTCTGTTTCCCGCCTCCTAGCTGAGCAGAGCAGAGGAAGCTACTCCAGCTGGTCTAGGGGCTATACAAGCAAGCAAGCTCCCAGAGAACAAGCGGTCAGAGTGAGTAATCAGGAGTTGGCCAGGAGAGGTCAAGGGGGAGGCCCCTAACATTTTTTAAAGTTTCTTTTTCTTGTAACACATACTTCCATACCAGTGGGACTCTGTTTTTAATCTCTAGTGAATAGAGGACAAAGCACAGGCTACCCCAGTACAACCAGAGAGCTAGAAACAAAAAGAGAATAGAGACTATGGAAGGAAAAGACTCTCAGTGGTGGTGACCTGCAAGGTGGTGACCTGCAAGGTTTTCTTGCCTGAGATCAACATGGCCTACATGGGCAACAAGTGCAAGTTGATCACGCTGTTGGAAGAAAAAGTAAGAGGACTGGAGTGGTGACTGGCAACCCTCCAGGGAATAAAAGAACATGAAGAGTTCTTGGACAGAATGGTGGAACTACAGCAGCAAAGTGAAGAACAGAGGCTAGAAGAGCAACAGCAAGCAAGGCAGAAGAGGAAAATGCTGAGGTGAGGAAAAATGAAGTAGAGGACACTCCTTGGAAAAGGGTGAAAGTTAGGAGAAGAAGAACTAGACGCCACTCTGCACCAGTGGAAGCAGTGGAGCTATGAAAACGTTTCCAGGTACTTGAGGATGAGACTGGAGGACAGACTGCAGAGGAAGAATCACAGGGGAACCTGCATGAGAGCGAGCAAGAGGCTAAAGGTCAGTCAAGCAGAGGCAATGAAACCAAGGCCTTCAACAACAAGAAGAGAAGAGGAAGAGGAGTAGTAGGGATGTACGAAACACCTACCTGGCTCCGCGCCGGGCAATCCGTGGGGGGGGAGGCGCTCCGTCCCTCCCCTCGGAATTCTCGACGGGGGGGAAGGCAATCCGGTCCTCCCCCGCCGGAATCCTGCCCAGCCGGCTCCGCTCCGTGGCCAAGCCGCGGAGCCACTGGCCAACTCTGGCCGCCCACAGCCAGACATCCAGCCGCTGGACAGCCCTGCAGGGACGCAAATGGCAGCTGTCATAGCCGCCGCCATTTGCGTCCCTGTATTGAGCCGTGATAGGCTACGTAAATATTTACATAGCCTATCACAGCAGGGGGAAAAAACCCAGCATACGCAAATGGCGGTAGCCGCCGCCATTTGCGTATGCTGGGTTTTTTCCCCCCTTGCCATGATAGGCTATGTAAATACTTATGTAGCCTATCACGGCCTCCACAGGGACACACAAGGCGTCCCTGCGTTAGCCGTGATAGGCTACGTAAGTATTTACGTAGCCTATCATGGCTACGAAGACGAAGCGAATGGCGGCCGCAGGACGGCCACCATTCGCAAAGCAGCATGGACGAGAGCAGGTAAGTGCTCCATTTTGCATGCCTTTTGTGGGTTGGGGGCGGCGGGGACTTCGTCCCGCGCACCTTTTGTGGGTTGGGGGCGGGGGCTTCGTTCCGCGATGGATTTCGGGGGGCCGAATGCACTGGCATTCAGCCAAACCGAGATCCGTCGCGGAATTCTCTGACATCCCTAAGTAGTAGTGGGAGACTCCTTACTGCATGGGATCGAAACCCAAGTATGTTGCGAAGACCCATGGACTTGCCAGGTATGCTGTCTCCCAGGAGGATGGATTAGAGACATGACTGAAGGGTTGCCTACACCCATAAAGCCCACTGACAGGTATCCCTTCTCATCCATGTGGGAACAAATGATACCACCAAGCGGAGCTATGAAGAAATCACATCAGACTTGACGCTTTGGGAAGGAAACTCAAGAATGTTGGGGCCCAGATAGTTTTCTCATCCATCCTTCCACTACTTAGAAGTGGGATAGAAAGGGAAAGAAAAATACTCTGGGTGAATGACTGGCTATGAAAGTGGGGCTGACGTGAGAGATTTGGATTCTGGGACCACAGGCTATACTTCCTGGAAGATGGACTGTTGGCAAGGGATGGGTTGCACCTCACAAAGGCTGGGGAGAATGTGTTTGGCCACAGCATGAGGAACTTTATCAGGAGGGCTTTAAACTGAATCCTACGGGGAAGGGAGACATAAAGTTGGGGGTAACAATGGACGAAAGCTCATGCACTGCAACAGAGAGAACAGCTCTAATAGCGCCCAATAATAGTCTTCAGAAACATGTTGGAAGAAAGCCAAACTTGAAAGCATATGTTCTTCAATGTCTATATACTAATGCCCAGAGTATGGGAAACAAACAGAACAAACTTGAACTCTTAATACAGGAGGGAAATTATGACTTCACAGGTGTAACTGAGACTTGGTGGGATGACTTCAATGACTGGAACACAGCAATTGAAGGATATAACTTGTTCAGAAAGAACAAGAGGAACAAAAAGGGAGGTGGAGTTGCACTACATGTGAAAAATACATATCTCTGCACAGAAATACAGGAGGGTGAGCTTGGTAGCCCCATCAAGAGCATCTGGGTTAAAATAAATGGAGCAAAGAATAAAAGGATCCTGGTGGTCAGAGTCTACTACCAGCCACCCAATCAAGGAGAAGACAAGGATGAAACTTTTGAAAAGCAAATAGCCAATGTTTCAAGGAAGCATGATGTAGCAGTAATGGGAGACTTCAATTTCCCCGATATCTGTTGGGAGACAAATTCTGCAAAACATGGCCCCTCCAAGAAATTCCTGACTTGTGTTGCAGATAACTTCCTCCTACAGAAAATAGAGGAAGGAACTAGAGGATCGGCTATCCTTGACTTGATCCTAACCAACAGAGATGACTTAGTGGATAAAGTAGCAGTTACAGGAACTCTGGGAGAAACTGACCATGTTATACTGGAGTTCTTGGCTCTAAAGGAAGCAAAAGCTGAGTGTAGCCAAATGCGTACCCTTGATTTTAGGAAAGCCAATTTTAATAAACTGAGAACAATGATAAGTAAGGTCCCATGGCAAGCAACTCTAACAAGAGAAGGAGTCCAAGATGGGTAGGAGTTTTTTAAAAAGGAAATTCTCAAGGCACAATTACAAACAATTCCAACAAGAAAAAAAGGAGGAAGACAACAGAAGACGCCAATGTGGCTTCACCAAAAGCTGACCTGAAAACAAGAGATGACCTGAAAACAAAAAAACCCACACATATAGGAAGTGGAAGGAAGGCCAAGCTACAAAGGAAGAGTACAGGCAGGTAGCACAGAATTGCAGGATGGCATCAGGAAGGCTAAAGCTGAGAATGAGCTGAGGTTAGCGAGGGATGCTAAAAGCAACAAAAAGGCTTTCGCCAGATACGTGCATAGTAAAAGACAGAGGAGAGAAATGGTGGTTAACTATTAAATAAGGATGGCAAAAAGATAACAGATAACAAGGAAAAGGCAAAAGTGCTCAATTGCTACTTTGGCTCAGTCTTCTCCCAAAAGAGGATCTATGACCCCCCTGGCAAAGGCGAAGTACAGGCTGAAGGGCAGGATTGCAGCTTGAGATTGATAGGCATATGGTCAAGGAACACCTAATTACTTTGAATGAGTTCAGATTTCTAGGGCCAGATGAACTGCATCTTAGAGTAATAAAGGAACTGGCAGAAGAATTCTCAGAATCACTGTCTATTATCTTTGAGAAATCATGGAGGACGGGTGAAGTGCCAGATGACTGGAGGAGGGCTACTGTTGTCCCTCTCTTCAAAAAGGGCAAAAAGGAGAAACCAGGGAACCTGGAAACAAAGCCCTATGAGGAGAGACTGAAAGAACTGGGCATGTTTAGCCTTGAGAAGAGAAGACTGAGGGGAGACATGATAGCACTCTTCAAGTACTTGAAAGGTTGTCACAGAGAGGAAGGCCAGGATCTCTTCTTGATCATCCCAGAATGCAGGACACAGAATAATGGGCTCAAGTTACAGGAAGCTAGATTCCGGCTGAACATCAGGAAAACATTCCTGACTGTTAGAGCAATGCGACAATGGAACCCATTACCTAGGGAGGTGGTGGGCTCTCCCACACTGGAAGCATTCAAGACGAGGCTGGACAGCCACTTGTCAGGGATGCTTTGACTTGGATTCCTGCATTGAGCAGGGGGTTGGAGTGGACTCAGTGGTCTTATAGGCCCCTTCCAACCCTACTATTCTATGATTCTATATTAAACCTCCATTTTGGCCATGGTCTGCCTCAACAGCAGGGCTGATTTGCCTGCTGTTTATAGATTCATTGGACTGGTGATCGTCTTTGCAAGGCAGGAGCTGGCACATGTCTTTCATGCATATAACACGTGAATGGCACTCCAAGTTGAGGTACATCCATGTGTAAGCCCAGTTGCTTTTGTAAAGGGAAGTCTTGCCATCCTTTGAGAGTGAACAGGTTTTGTAGATGGGAAGATCTACCAAAGGCTTATATACAAAATACTTAGTTTCTACACACACACGCATGCACACACGCAACAAAGGTGGCGTGCGTAAGTATCAAATTGCAACACAACATGATCAGCACTGGAGCCCACATGCCATTGGGATCAACAGCAGTAACTGGTCAGGAATGTGACACACTGGGAATATAATACAGCCAGGAAAGATGTAGCTTTGCTGACTCCAAGTTGTTTTACTACTGCTGTGATGGGAGCATCACATCACCCTCTTTTATGCTGATTGCCATTGTTTTTTTTATCATGCTTTTATCCTTGTCTATCATTTCATTGATGTTTTTCTTATGTTAGCCCACTGTGGATTCCTTGAAGAACTTTGTTTTTAAAATGTTTTATTAAGTGAGTCTGTCTCTCTGCATCATGGACCAGTTCCACACAAGATGGACAAGAGTACCTTTGCATCCTGATCTAAAATTCAGATTGTGGATCACAGAGGTTTTTGTTTTCCTTTTTAGCAAATCTAGGTGTGTTTAGTCCTGGTGATGAATCAATACTTCATCATAATAGTTGACTGGATTTTATTTCAGGCTATCTTTGCCTAGACAAGATGGAATGGAAGCTAGAAGCTATGATCCCAGAAAGGGAGATACACCAACCTGTATTTAACAGCCCTAACCCCATCAGTCAGGTCACCATCTGCTTCACCTGGATTTTCAGGTGATAACTGTGGCCAGTACATTCCATCAAATATACTTGGACAGGAGCTGTAAGGATAGCTAGATAGCTCTAACTATGACCCACATCTCTATAATGTCATAGATAGACTATTGCAGTGCACTGCATGATGGGCTACCTGGTTCTAACCTAGCCTTCTGCCTGACATGCTAGATGTCTTGTCAAAATTTGATTTAAGAAATTCTGGTATCTGTATAGGGCTAGGAGTGGAGCCTGGGGCAGGTCAGTCACAGAGCCTAGCAAACGCTAGTGCGGGGGGAGGGGGAGGCAACCCAGTGCCCTCCGGATGTTTTGGACTTTACCTCCCATAATTTATTTATTTAATAGATCTATATACTGCTGAACATATTTAAAAATATCTCTACGCAGTTCAAAAAATACATTATAATACTATATTAAAATACATAAAACTGCTAAATACTAATATAAAACATTAATAAAAAAACATTAAAATAAATTAAAACAGCACTGTAATTACAAACAAGCAGACCATCTCTGACCATTGGCCATGCTGGCCAGGGCTGATCAGAGCTGAAGTCCAAAATATGCATAATCCAAAAAGGAATAATAGGATAGGGTGTTTTTTTCCCTCTTCTGGTCTATTGGGAATCCTACATACTTATTTTGAATGTGCAGGGGGGGTACATAAAGGAGCATTCAGACATCTGATTTCCCCACCTCCCTCCTGCCTGCACTCTGAAGGGGTATAGTCCAAAACCGGCTACCTCACATGAGACTTCTGATGAACTGCTCCACCTCAGTCCAAGAGCGGCACTAATTTGGGACAGGGGGGGAAATCAGGGTGAGGAAAAAATCTGCCTCCGAGCCACAAACCACAGATTTCTCATTCTAGAAATGCCATTGGCAATCCCCAGCTGAGAGCAGAATGCAAAGAGGCCAGGTTAAAGAGTTTCTCAGGACTTGGAGGGCAGGGCAGCAGGAGGGGGAAAATAGGAGAAGTGTATGCCAGTCAAAGGTTAAGGATGACATAAACCATTAAGAACAGGAAGAGGAAACTGTTAATGCATTGAACTGTATGTAATGCTCAGGGCATCTCTAGGCATAGTTTTTAGCAAAAACACACACACACACACACATACAGAGCACAAATTTCATTCATCATGTCAATGAAGGAAGTTTCTGCAACCCTAATTAGTGCCGTTATTCTCTCTTGCAGCATTCTGCAAAAAGGAGTTGATCCCGTGGGTTCCCATTCTGGCACAAGCTGAGCCTCACCAATGGCTTCAGGTGTTACCCTTCACAGGCAGGCAGGGGCCGTGTACTTGCTAAGTACTTAAAAGATCGGGGGCACAGGCCCATGACACAGATTTGCATGTGCTAAGGCATGCATGTTTGCATGTGCTAATGCATGCATGTTTAGAATGGCTAGAATTTATTCACCAATTTTAGCAAAAATAACAGTGAGCAATTACAGCATCCCGCTTCCCACACAGTTCATAGTGACAGAATATATTCCGCAGAGATTAAACTTCAGCATTTCCTTTTTAAAAGATCAGCCATTGACCACACGTGTTGCAAAACACACACACACACATACACAGCAGATCACATACATTCTGTTCCGTTCCACACAACAGCCCCTCTTTATTTTTCCATCCTCCAGCAAGTCTTCATAAAAACAAATGTTTTGTTTTTCTTTTTTGCAAGTCTCCTCTACCTCCTCCTTGTTGTATGCAAGATGTTGTTGTCTCCTCCTCCCCATAACTTAATTTGTGCCAAGACTTCACCAGAACTCAGCCAAGGAGTCTGTTTTCAATACCATAGCTAAGTTATGGAGAAAATACCATTACCATGTACCAAGTGCCTTTCCCTCACCACTGAAGCTAGTATCCATGTAAAAAATAAAAAGAAAGACACAAATGACAAAACATGTATGGGTTTAGGCTGAAATGGCAGCCAAATTAGTGGAGTAGAATGGGGTGTGCAGTTTATTAAGACAGCAGTACCAAACTCACAACCTAAGACTTATTTCTAAGAAAACATGCAGAGTGTTTATTGAATTCATTTCATTTCTATACCACCCAATAGCTGAAGCTCTCTGGAAGGTTCACAAAAATCAAAGCCATAAAATACAACATAAAACAATATAAAATATGAAAGCTTAAAACTACAGTATAAAAGTACAACCAAAATAAAACCTAGCAGCAATGCAGAAATTTCGAGAACAGATTTAAAACAGCAGAGCTAAAAGACTAGAGTGCTAAAATGCTGGGAAAATAAAAAGGTCTTCACCTGGTGCTGAAAGTACAATGAAAGGAGTACAACGTAGTATCAGACTGCAAACCTTTTTGTATTTATTACAAAAATAACTTGGGCTGGAATCCCATGTACACTTTTCTGGGGTAAGCCTCACTTGAACATAATGGGACTTTCTTCTGAGCAGACATACATTGGATGGTATAAGTGAGCAATACTTATTCCCCACCATCACCAAATTAACTCCAATTTTTATTAAAGCTTGTCATTCCATTGCTGGATAATGGCAGCTAACAAAGTAGCCCTAGATTCCTTCCTCTGCCGCCATGAACCCACTTTTCCCAAAGAGTTGGGTGAAGAGGAGAAAAACAAATCACCCTCCACAGCTCAGCGCTTGTAGCTCAGTAGTAGAGCATCTACTGTTGGTGGAATGAAGTTCTCCAAGATGCCCAAGTCTGAGTGGGGTTGTTCTTCAGCAAGTGAAGCCTGGATTATCTGAGGGAGTAATTGCAAATCCTCCTTTGCCTCCCTATAGCGTTCATAGGTTTTCTATATCAAATTTCTCCCACATGTATCACAAATTTCCTTCCAGACTTGGAACCTTAGGGGGCAAATAGCAGCCAGGACAGATTTTTGGCAAGAAACCAGCATGGGGCCCAATCCAGCTCCAGATTGGGGCCCTGCAGCTATTTTTCATACAAAATAAAAGTGGCAGCAATAAGCATGGTTTAGTCTTCTTCTTTAAATAATGATGATGCATAATTAATGTAATGTGTGCTTTGGCCTTTACACTGAGGTAAGGAACAAATTGGAGCAAATTTTGTGTTTTTACAGCAGAGGAGAGGCACAAGAAAGGACCAGTGCAACCTTTAGCAGAGGTCTACAACTTTTTCCACTTTGGGCATTTCTACCCCAGCCTAAAACCCTGCATTTAAAATGGGGCCTTCTGCTTCCGTTTTAAATGCAGGATCACGACTCCTTTTTTCACCTGCTTCCTTTCCCCCCACCCCTTCCCCCCTCCTTCTCCCCATATCTGAATCTTCCATTACCTTTCATTGATCTCGCTCCTCTTCTTGCCACTTTTACTATTTTCACAGAGGAAACTCAAGCAGAACACAATGGGGTAATTTGATAGCTCATTATCTGCGATCTATTTAAAAACGGAACAAAGGGCATTTAGTGCAGGAGATTCAAGGCAGGAGATGCCTTGAATCATGTAAAGAGCCTGCAAAATTCCGTGAAGGAGCAATCTCAACTGTAGCATAAAAGCTCAGTGTGAAGGAGCCCAAAATGTCTCTTCATCTGAAGTGAGCAGTGTGGTGAAATGGGGAATGGCTTTTTTTTTTAATCAACCTTCAGCAAATTACCTTTATTTCTGGGAGATGCTGTGCTGGTGGTAGAACTTCATGGTGGATGGGCTTCTTTACTGAGTTAAGATTGGTCGGTGAGGTTCCTACAGTTGTTAGGACAGTGGGAAGGTGGGAATTGAGAGGGGGAGAGGGCTTCAATGTCTTTGTGCTGTTTTATTATTTTACTTGGCATTGAAAAAGTGGGAACTGCTGTTACTGTTCCTTAATAAGAAAACAAGCACATTGTTATTGATCCAGTATGGCTTAGTGGAGATCAGTATACCCATGTGAACTGGAGCTGGCAGTTTACACAGCAGCAACACAGATGCCCTGGTATTCTTGAAGGTGCAGGGCTAAGGGAAGGATCATTCATCGGACAGTGACAGTGGGGTGATAATACCAGAGTTAGGCCTCCCACTTCTACAGGGTGTGGGGTCATGAGCAGCTTCCAAGTACAGTGTGTGCGTGAGAGAGAGACAGAGACTACGGCCACGATTTGTGGGTTTCGTAGAGGCATCTGTTCGGCTACTGTAGGCAACAGAATGCTGGACTAGATAGTCCTTTGAATAACTGATCCAGCAGGGCTTTTCTGATGAGAACTGCAAAGCCACTGAGGACGTGGGCTGTTTGCCGGTCTTGGGCCCTGGAAACTGCCTGACTTGGGCATCCTCTGGAACTGGCTCTCACACTTGGAAGGAAGAGGCAGCCATGCATGTCCAGTGATTTATTATTAACCCAAGAGCTTGGCTGTTGGGCAGTATAAAAAATGTAATTAATTAATAAGAGATTTGTTACTTAGCAGCACCCTGAGGTTGAACTACCAGGTTTTTCACCCCATAGATTCCACTGTAGTTTTAAATTCACTGTCAAACCAGGAGGCAAGATGGCTGTGGCTTCACCTGTTTATTCTCTCTCTACCCTGTTCCTCAGTCTGCTTTCTTTCCCTGCCTGCTGTGTGGCACACTTAGGGCGCAATCCTCTTCAAGTTTAGATAGAAAATAGGCCCACAACTCCCAGCGTGCCCCGGGCAACCATGCTGGCTGGGGCATGCTGGGAGTTGTAGGCCTTCTTTCTAAACTTGCATAGGATTGCGCCTTTAGAGTCCTTTTCACTACATCAGCCTCCCCCAACCAGGTGCTGTCCAGACCTTTTGCACTACAACTCCCAGCCTTCCTGACCATTGGCCATGCTGGCTGGGAATTCTGGGACTTGTGGTCCAACAGTCCTGGAAGGCAACAGATCAGGGAAGCCTGTACTGCATGGAGCAGAGGGAGAATGGATGAGAGACGGTTAAGCCAAGGGTTTTGGGTGTGCGCACACATGAGCTCATTTGCGTGGCCCTCGGTATGCTTGCTGTGTGCGGCTTCTGCTCCCCTGGGCATTGGGGCAGCTGCCGGTTGAGAGAAGCAGAGTGGAGAGTTCTCTGCCTGTATAAATATGACTCCTGAAGCTTTGAAACAAGCACTCCTTAACATTCCAGTCAGGTTCTCAGGCCTACGACAACAACAACAACAGAAAAAGTAGTGGGGGGGGGTGGAGAGAGGGAGAGAAACTCTCCACGCACTCTTGCAAACTGTCAACCGGCAGGTTTCTCCCACTGACAGTGCCATCTAGAGCCCCTGCTCCCTCCCTCCCGGGCGGGCGGGCTGACTACTCTGCCTTCCTGGTCACTCCTGCCTCGGACCCCCCGCCTGTCAGGCAGGTGGCTCAGCTAATCAGCCAGTCAGTTCCTTCGACAGTCAGTTCTGATTCCTGCCCACCCCTCAAGGGATGGAAATGTGGATGAATAAAATGGTGGTGATGCCCCTGTCATCAGGGGTGCCATCTCTTTTGCAGTGGCCTAGCTCCTGCGCCTTGAACAAGGTGCCCCATAGGCAGGAATTCCCCAGGGCAGCTTTTCCTACTACTTTATCTCCATGCCAGGAAAAGCTTCACCTGTTAAATTTCTACCTGACAAATATCTGGAGCAGGGCCAGTTAAAAGGGTTGGCACCCCTAGTTGCCATGAAGGTTCATAGAATCATAGAATAGTAGGGTTGGAAGGGGCCTACAAGGCCATAGAGTCCAATCCCCTTGCTCAATGCAGGAATCCAAGTTAGAGCATCCCTGACAGGTGGCTGTCCAGCCTCGTCTTGAACGCCTCCAGTGTGGGAGAGCCCACCACCTCCCTAGGTAACTGGTTCCATTGTCATATTGCTCTAACAAGTCAGGAAGTTTTTCCTGATGTTCAGCCGGAATCTGGCTTCCTATCACTTGAGCCCATTATTCCATGTCCTGCACTCTAGGATGATCGAGAAGAGATCCTGGCCTTCCTCTCTGTGACAACCTTTCGAGTACTTGAAGAGTGCTATCCTATCTCCCCTCAGTCTTCTCTTCTCAAGGCTAAACAGGCCCAATTCTTTCAGTCTCTCTTCATAGGGCTTTGTTTCCAGTCCCCTCATCATCTTTGTTGTCCTCCTCTGAACCCTCTCCAGCTTGTCTGCATCCTTCTTAAAATGTGGTGCCCAGAACTGGACACAGTACTCCAGATGAGGCCTAACCAGTGCTGAGTAGAGGGGAACTAGTACTTCCTGGGATTTGGAAGCTATGCTTCTGTTAATGCAGCCCAAAATGGCATTGGCCTTTTTTGCAGCCTCATCGTGTTGTTGGCTCATATTCAGCTTGTGATGAACAACAATTCCAAGATCCTTCTCGCTTGTAGTGTGGTTGAGTCACGTATCCCCCATCTTGTAACTGTGCATTTGGTTTCTTTTTCCTAGGTGCAGAACTTGGCATTTATCTCTATTAAATTTCATTCTGCTGTTTTCTGCCCAGCACTCCAGTCTATCAAGATCACTTGGAATTTTGTTTCTGTCTTCCAAAGTATTAGCTATCCCACCCAATTTTGTGTCATCTGCAAATTTTATCAGCATTCCCTGCACCTCCTCCTCCAAGTCCTTAATAAAAATGTTGAAGAGCACTGGGCCACTGGTTGACATGTCCCATATTAGTGCTCCAAACAGGAACTATCCCTAAGCACTATTCGTATGATGCATAGTCCTTTGGCCTTGGTTCCCGCCTCGCCTTGTTATGATGAACTCAGTGAGGCTTAATGCTAAGTAAACATATACAGGATCATGTGTTTTTCGTACATTTGTGTTTTGTAAATTGCCAGCAAGCATATATATTATACATAAAGCAGGCAATTACAGCAAATTTTTTGCCGCGTAAATTGACTTCTGCATTAAGAGCTATATATAATTCATAAGAGGAGCTGATGTTTGGATTACTTTCGGGACAATGTCAGAAGGACAATTAAATAAGCAGATGTAAAAATGTGCCTGAAAAGTAGGCAAAATCCATCATGTTATAACCCCCAACCCACCCACCCACCCCACCCACACATCTTTAAAATGCTTCTGAATCCCTGCATGAAGTGGCAGCTTTGCTATTTGCTTTTTAGCCTGTGCGGGGAGGCTCATGATTGAATGCTTCTCTCTATGCACATAGGAAACTAGCAAATCGGGGAGAAGGGTTCTAGTTAAGGCTTTTCCCATCTGTGTGGGGAATTATTTTATTTTTATTAGAGCAGCATTCAATTAAGGGATCCTCTGCCTACCATCTGAAGTCATACAGACCAGACATGGGTTTGCCACGTCACCTGCTGTCAGAGAAGGAGTAGGCAACATGGTGCCCACAGACCCCAGTTCAACCCTGGGCGGATTTCCTGATGCCCACCAAGGTGCCCTACCACTCCCACTTGTATTGTTGTAAAGAAATATATTAACACGTTTTCTTAGCAGCTGTAGGTTCAAAGGAGCTGTTTATTGTGCTGGGGTTCAGACCCCACCTCAGCCTTGTAGACAGTCTTTGGGGCAGGTTACTTCTCCTTTGTGACTAGCCACGCCTCTCATGGCAGCCATTTTGTGGGGGTGCCCAGGACAGTTTCCCCAAATGCCAAATATGCCCATGGGGCCCCAAAAGGTTGCCTACTCCTGCTCTTAGCCAAATAATATTTGGTCTGAATAATATATTCAGATAGCCAAATAATATTTGGTCACAAAGTAGCAGCCTCCCATTGCTGCTTAGATGCCATTTTAAGGCAATTAAGAAGCAACCTTAAAAGCACTCTCTGAGGTGAAGTGTCTGGTAGCCATCCACTCTCCTTAGTGATTTCTAGTCAGAGACCATCTCTAGCAATTGCAGTTGTTATCAGCCTCCACCTCAGTGCAGCAGTTGGGTGTATAGAACATTATAACTTATCATTATGTGGAGAACAAGAAATAAAGCATGACAGATACCTCTTACTCTGCCAGCTTCTGTTAGGAAGAAGAAAGCAAATAATGGGAAAGAATCAAACCATTTCAAATTTTGCTGTGATACGCATTTTGCAGATCACTGCAACACTGTGTCCTAGCAAAATATTCTTCAAGATCATGAGCTGGGGAGGAAGGCACCTGCTAAATTTTCACATCTGCTAAAATTATTCCTTCTATCACACTCAAAAAGGTACAGAGGCTTAACACTGTGAGAAGCCAGGTTTTCTTTTCTTTTTTAAAAGTTAAGTTGCTAGTTCTTATAGTTGTTCTGAAAGTAGGTTTCCGCAGCTGCCATCTGCTTAAAATGTAAGGATTGTCTGGCTGGATTAAGACACAATCCATTGAGTCAAGCACTTGGGACTTTTTTCCAACAGCAGCCAATGAACTACCAACCTCTGGAAGCTCACAAGCAAGACATAGAGCTGATCTTGGGTGGCCACTTCATCTGGTATTTGCATCAGTATATGGGAGTTCTGTTTATAATCATTGGTAACCCTTAACTTGTATGACACTGGGGTCTGGCTTGACCATTTTTCTTGATGTTACTACTCCCTGTACAGTAATGCTGGCTATGCTGGCTGCAGGTTTATGGGAGTTGTAGTCCCACACACCTGGAGGGCACCAGGTTGGGAAAGGCTGCTCTAGAGAGCTCAAAACAGCTAACAGAGCGCTCCCAATGGTCTCCTGTCCAAGCACTGGTGATGAGGCCCACACTTCGACAAAACTACAGCATCAGGTCATCCCAGTTCATTCACTGAGACTTGATTTGATTGGCTGATCTGGTGGAGTGATGGTGGATGAGTGAGCTTGGACTAAATTGCCCATCAGTTCTAATGTCAGGATTTTCGGTAGCAATGCCATAAAGGGATTGGGAAGGAAGGGCCTAAAAAGGAACACTCTTCAAGTTCTGTCATTCCTAAAACTGTGTATACCCACCCAAAGGGCTAATCCATACATTCCAAATGTGAGGGTGATTTTGAATTGGACGAGATCATATTATGCCAGAACTCTTCCAGCTGCACTGGCTGCCAGGCCATGTCTAGGCCCAATTCAAAGTGCTGGTATTTACATTCAAAGCCCCAATAGCTTAGGGCTAGGTTATCTGAAGGATCGCCTCCTCCCATACATACCTGCCCAGACCCTAATATCATCTTCAGCCATCCTTCTCCGTGAGCCCCTGCCAAAGGAAGTGAGGTGGGTGGCTACCAGGATGGCAACCTTTTCTGCTATGGCACCCCAGCTGTGGAATGAGCTTCCTAGAGAGGTTCACCTGGCACCTACGTTGTACTCCTTTCGGTGCCAGGTGAAGACCTTTTTATTTTCCCAGCGTTTTAGCATTCTAGTCTTTTAGCTCTGCTGTTTTAAATCTGTATTTTAAATTTCTGCATTGCCACTAGGCTTTATTCTGGTTATACTTTTATATTGTCGTTTTAAGCTTTAATATTTTGTATTGTTTTATGCTGCACCTTGTGGTTTTAACATTTGTGAACTGCCCAGGGAGCTTCAGCTTTTGGGCAGTACAGAAAAGAAATGAATAAATAAGAGCTAATGAAATGCCCACAATTATAACAAACAAGATGTCCACATAAGGCTGGTGGTGGGAATCCAACTGGGCTGTTGCAGTTCAACCCCCCTGCCACCCCTGGTTTTCCTCTTGGTAAAGGAGAAACCACTCAGAGTTAGCAGCACTGGGCCGCTGTCCCCCTCCCAATGTTAAGAAACATTGTTCAAAGCTTCTGTTTTCCCAGCAGGAATGAAAGGCAGGAAGTGAAAGTGGTTCCATTTGCGAAATTGCCATGATGGTGGCTAAATTCTGCCTCTAGCAACCGCAGGCTTTTGCATCTCCTCCACTCTGTCCTAAACTGCCTGATTACTTTGTCTCATTGAACGCAAAAGAGCCATTGGGGGGTCAGGGGATCTCTTCTTTGTGGAACTCGCATCTTTCATTTCTGAAGCCTCATACCGGGTTCCGTGTCTTGATCAAGCTACAGTGGGCTGGAACCCAGGAACTGGCTTAATGCAGTAGAAATATACAGCACAAAATGGCCTCCTGGCTATAGTCCAACATTTGCTCTTCTACCAAAAATGGGGTAGATGGGGGAATGGGATGGGACACTGCACTTATGAAAACTCCAAGTGGTGCAAATATGCAACTTAGCTGCTGCGTTCTTTCCAAGATATTCCTGCCCATGCATGGCACAAAGCTGCTCTGTTCTCATATGAGCCAGCAGGGGGTGGCATTGTACATGCATCACACAGGGAGGAGCCAATGGAGCCAGAATCCTATTCCTCCTGTAAACACACTCCAAAGTTGCTCCCAAATTGGTTTAGCCCAAGATTCTTGGGTGCTTGAAATGCCACCCCCCAGACACACACGCACACACAGACCCACTGACATAGGGCAACTTATGGCTATCCCCTCTTCTGGTTCTTCCCCCAAACTGATGGTTCCTGGTGGCCTTCCCAGCTTGCCCTCGGGTCTGGTGGTGCTGCTGCTGTTGAATATCAGGTCGGCCCAAATAAAATCTCCCTTATCCGTGATTTGATTGTGGATGAGGGGGCTGACCTGGTATGTATTACTGAGACCTGGGTGGGGGAACTGGGAGGGGTCACTCCTTCCCAGCAGTGCCCTCCTGGGTACTCAGTGCAGCAGCAGCACTGACTCAAGGGTCAGGGAGGGGGGTTGCCGTGGTCTATAGAAATTCGATCCCCCTCTCTAGGCTGCCTCCCCATTCGAGCACCCCCAAACTTAAGTGAACTGTCACCTGAGGTACAGGTGAACTCAGTGGCACGGAGCACTTTTTATCAGCTTTGGCTGGTATACCAACTACACCCTTATCTGGACAGAGATAGCCTAGCTACAGTTGTCCATGCTCTGATAACTTCTCTTCTGGATTCCTGCAATGCGTTATACGTTGGGCTGCCTTTGAAAACGGTCCGGAAACTTCAGCTGGTCCAAAATGAGCTCATATTACGCCAGTACTTTTCCAGCTGCACTGGCTGCCAGTCCATTTCCAAGCCTGATTCAAAGTGCTGGTATTAACATTCAAAGCCCTTAATGGCTTGGGGTCAGGTTACCTGAAGGATCGCCTCCTCCCATATGTGCCTGCCTGGATCTTAAGATCATCATCAGCGGCCCTTCTCCGTGAGCCCCTGCCAAAGGAAGTGAGGTGGGTGGCTACTAGGAGGAGGGCCTTTTCTGCTGTGGCACCCCAGCTGTGGAATGAGCTCCCTAGTGAGGTTCGCCTGGCACCCACATTGTATTCCTTCCTGCACCAGGTGAAGCCCTTTTTATTTTCCCAGGCATTTTAGCATTTTAGCTTTCTAGACTTTTAGCTTTGCTGTTTTAAATCTGTATTTTAAATCACTGCACTGCTGCTAGGTTTTATTCTGGTTTTAGTCTGGTTGTATTGTTATACTCCCCTTCATGGATCACTGCCTTGTTGTGGCGAAGGGGCTTGCGTAACTCAATGAAGCCATAAGCTATGCCGTGCAGGGCCACCCAAGACAGACAGGTCATGGCAGAGAGTTCTGACAAAATGTGGTCCACTGGAGAAGGAAATGGCAACCCACTCCAGTATTCTTGCCAAGAAAACCCCATGGAATGTATCACAAGGCTAAACGAGATGACGCCGGAAGATGAGCCCCTCAGGTCGGAAGGTGTCCAATATGCTACTGGGGAAGAGCAGAGGGTATTTCCAAGTAGCGCCAGAAAGAGTGAAGCGGCTGGGCCAAACCCGAAAGGACACTCAGCTGTGGATGTGTCTGGTGGTGAAAAGAAAATCCGATGCTGTAAAGAACAATATTGTTTAGGAACCTGGAATGTCAGATCAATGAATCAAGGTAAGCTGGAGGTGGTCAAACATGAGATGGCAAGATTGAACATCGACATCTTGGGAATCAGCGAACTAAAATGGACAGGCATGGGCGAATTTAATTCAGGTGACTATCATATCTACTATTGTGGGCAAGAATCCCTTAGAAGAAATGGAGTAGCACTCATAGTCAACAAAAGGGTGGGAAAAGCAGTACTGGGGTACAATCTTAAAAATGATAGAATGATCTCAGTACGAATCCAAGGCAAACCATTCAACATCACAGTAATTCAAGTCTATGCCCCAACCACTGAGGCCGAAGAAGCTGAGGTTGATCGGTTCTATGAAGACCTACAACACCTTCTAGAACTAACACCAAAAAAAGATGTCCTCTTCATTATAGGGGATTGGAATGCTAAAGTAGGAAGTCAAGAAATCACCGGGATAACAGGCAGGCATGGCCTTGGTGTACAAAATGAAGCAGGACAAAAGCTAATAGAGTTTTGCCAAGAGAACATGCTGATCATAGCAAACACTCTTTTCCAACAGCACAAGAGGCGACTCTACACATGGACATCACCAGATGGTCAATATCGAAATCAGATTGATTATGTCCTTTGCAGCCAAAGATGGAGAAGCTCCATACAGTCAGTAAAAACAAGACCTGGAGCTGACTGTGGCTCAGATCATGAGCTGCTTCTTGCAAAATTTCGGCTTAAATTGAAGAACGTCGGGAAAACCACTAAACCGTTCAGGTATGACCTAAATCATATCCCTGATGAATATACAGTGGAGGTGAGGAATAGATTTCAGGGATTAGACCTGATAGACAGAGTGCCTGAGGAACTATGGACGGAGGTCCGTAACATTGTTCAGGAGGCAGCAACGAAATCCATCCCAAAGAAAAAGAAATGCAAGAAAGCAAAGTGGCTGTCTGATGAGGCTTTACAAGTAGCTGAGGAAAGAAGGGAAGCGAAAAGCAAGGGAGAAAGGGGAAGATATACCCAACTGAATGCAGAGTTCCAGAGAATAGCAAGGAGAGACAAGAAGGCCTTCTTAAATGAACAATGCAAAGAAATCGAGGAAAACAACAGAATGGGAAAGACTAGAGATCTCTTCAAGAAAATTGGAGATCTCAAGGGAATGTTTTGTGCAAAGACGGGCATGATAAAGGACAAAGAAGGCAGGGACCTAACGGAAGCAGATGAGATTAAGAAGAGGTGGCAAGAATACACAGAAGAACTATACAGGAAAGATCTGAATGTCCCTGATAGCCATGATAGTGCGGTCACTGAACTTGAGCCGGACATCCTCGAGAGTGAAGTCAAGTGGGCCTTAGGAAGCATTAGTAACAACAAAGCTAGCGGAGATGACAGTATTCCAGCCGAGCTATTTAAAATCCTAAAAGATGATGCTGTTAAAGTGCTGCATTCAATATGCCAACAAATCTGGAACACTCAACAGTGGCCACAAGACTGGAAAAGGTCAGTTTACATTCCAATTCCAAAGAAGGGCAACGCCAAAGAGTGTTCAAACTACCGCACAATTGCGCTCATTTCACATGCCAGCAAGGTGATGCTCAAAATCCTACAAGGTAGGCTTCAGCAGTATGCGAACCGAGAACTACCGGAAGTACAAGCTGGGTTTCGAAGAGGCAGAGGAACTAGAGATCAAATCGCCAACATTTGCTGCATCATGGAGAAAGCAAGAGAATTCCAGAAAAACGTCTATTTCTGCTTCATTGACTACGCTAAAGCCTTTGATTGTGTGGATCACAACAAACTGTGGCAAATTCTTAAAGTGATGGGAGTACCAGACCACCTTACCTGTCTCCTGAGAAACCTGTACAAGGGTCAAGAAGCAACAGTAAGAACCAGACATGGAACAACCGATTGGTTCAAAATTGGGAAAGGAGTACGACAAGGCTGCATATTGTCACCCTGCTTATTTAACTTATATGCAGAGTACATCATGAGAAATGCCGGGTTGGATGAATCAGAGGTCGGAATTAAGATTGCTGGGAGAATTATCAACAACCTCCGATATGCAGACGATACCACCCTAATGGCAGAAAGCGAAGAGGATCTAAAGAGCCTCTTGTTGAGGGTGAAAGAGGAGAGTGCAAAAGCTGGTTTGAAACTCAACATTAAAAAAACGAAGATCATGGCATCTGGCCCCATCACTTCCTGGCATATAGAAGGGGAAGAAATGGAAGCAGTGACAGATTTTACTTTCTTGGGTTCCAAGATCACCGCAGACGGTGACTGTAGCCATGAAATTAAAAGACGCTTGCTCCTTGGGAGGAAAGCTATGGCCAACCTAGACAGCATAGTAAGAAGCAGAGACATCACCTTGCCGACAAAGGTCCGTCTAATCAAAGCTATGGTTTTCCCAGTAGTAATGTATGGCTGTGAGAGCTGGACTATAAGGAAGGCTGAGCGCCGAAGAATTGATGCTTTCGAACTGTGGTGCTGGAGAAGACTCTTACGAGTGCCCTGGACTGCAAGGAGGTCAAATCAGTCCATCCTAAAGGAAATCAACCCTGAGTGCTCACTGGAAGGACAGATACTGAAGCTGAAGCTCCAATATTTTGGCCACCTAATGCGAAGAGAAAACTCCCTGGAAAAGACCCTGATGCTGGGAAAGACTGAAGGCAAAAGGAGAAGGGGACGGCAGAGGATGAGATGGCTAGATAGCATCACGGATGCAATGAATATGAACTTGAGCACGCTCCGGGAGAGAGCGCAGGACAGGAAGGCCTGGCGTGCTATGGTCCATGGGGTCACGAAGAGTCGGACACAACTGAACGACTGAACAACAACAACAAAATTGTTATACTGTGGTTTTAAGGTTTTATATATTTTATATTGTTTTATTGTGTGCTGTTTGGTTTTAATTTTTGTGAACTGCCCAGAGAGCTTCGGCTATTGGGTGGTATAGAAATGAAATAAATAAATAAAACTAGAGCTGTAGCAAATTTGTCTCTAAAGATTTGTCTCTGCAGACTTTGATAGTCCTACTATTTTCTCTGAGTGAATACTAATGTGCACCATCAGCAGTTGATGCCCAATGATTTTTCAGTAGCAGTATTTGATGTGCACTAGCTTTTAGTGATTTTTTCTGCAATGTGCATTCACTCACTCACTCACCAGGAGACATCCCCTTGATTTGGTTGAAATCCAAACAATATTTCAAACTTTGATGCCCAAATTTAAATTTTGACATCATGCATATACATACATACATACATATCTACCATATTTGAACTGTACTTCAGCTCTGTGGGACACAGGTAGATGAGAAGTTCTACTGCACATGGACACACAACCTTTGCTATGAATGGGAACTGCACAAGGTCCAGCTGTATAGTGGGGCTTGCCCAGAAGAACTTGCCACCAGACTGCGCCTGAGAGGTCAGATCCACTTGACTCTGGCTCTGATACCCTTAATAACACCTCAAACCAGCTGCCTCAATCACAAGCCACCACAAAACCTCTCCCCTGGGTGGCAGGCAGCAGCAGGAGCCCTGACAGTCATCCAGCGATGTATCATATCAGCCGGCAGCAGATGCTGACGCTCCGGCTGGCTTAACTTCCCTAGCATGGTAAAACATACGGCACAAGACCTGAGCTAAGTGGATGAATAATAAATCCCCCTGGTCAAGGCTAGCACACTGTGTCCCGCAGCTCAGAGGCAGACTTAAAAGGCCCCCCTGGATCGGCTGGGCCAAACACCGCCTGGGGAAGGAGGTTTTCACAGGTCATGAAACAATTTTAGAGTTCAGACAGATTTTCCCCGCATGCATTTACAGCTTTGCCTTAGCTGGAAGAGGCAGCCTTTGGGTGCTCTGGCCTGGCCCTCTTTCTGTCTCAATCAGTCCTACCCCCCCCCCAACACCAAACACAGGATGAGGTTTGGTGGTGACAAAAGAACTCTCTGCTGCTTTATGTGCTAGTTGCCTGCCCTGTATTAGCCCAAGGTGACATGCGATGCTGAAACCATGCAAGTGTTCAGGAACAGGAACAGAATAAACATTTCACTGGAAGTGGCAACACTGCTTTGTGTGGTCAGTTTGTTTTTACAGTCCGTAGCCTTCATTCCCTGCTGCTGTGCCAGCTTCCATCATTTGAGGTTGCTCACAGCGTGAATATCCTCTTTTGGGCCCAGGGTTGTCAATCTTGTTCTGGTGCTGCACCTGTGGCTTTAACAGGATACGTGACAGACTTGTGGTAATTCAGCAGGTGATGCTTCTCCTGATATGCATATCAAAATGATAGGGAAAGCTTCCCCTGTTTAATTTCTACACATCAGGAGGCTGTAATTAAAGCAAGATACTGACAGACTTGTGGTAGTTCAACAGGTGATGCTTTCCCTGATATGAATATCAAAATGATGGGGAAAGCTTCACCTGTTTAATTTCTACACTTCAGGCTGTTATTAAACCAGGGGCGGACAAGCTGTGCCCTCAGGCCTAATTTCAGGTGGCTGTCAGTGAAACGTCAAAAGCCCTCTCCATGGGATCAGTTCAGACTTCTGTCAAGAGAGATCTCTTCCTTCCCTGGTAGCCCACTGAGCAGGAAGAAAGAGGGTGTGAGAGAAAAAGGGGAGGCAGAAATGGAAGGAGGGTTTTTGCTCTGACCTTGCCCACTGCTGGCTCCTGACAGATTACCCATGAGGGAATGCAGCCCTCAACATTAAAGCAGGGGTGGGAAGCATGTGGCCTTACTGCAACCCCCATCATCCCTAGCCAGCATAGTCAGTGTTGAGGGATAACGAGAGTTGCAATCCAACCACATCTGGAGGGCCACATGATCTCCACCCCTGTGCCAAAGGAGCAAGAGCAAGGCCAGCATCCCTTGCCCGACGGTGTATCACAGGTGTGCACTTACTGATGTCCTTTCTCCAAAAGGAGGAGCATGAAACCACTCTGTTAAGATCATCCCACGTCAAGGAGCACCAAGGTTCCTTTTGTCCGTAGGCATCAGGGTGCAGCCTCGCCTTATAAGGTGGCAGACTTCTGAATGGAGCTGAACAGCAGGCAACTGGTTTCTCTCCTAACCTTACTTTCGAATGCATCAGACACTTCTCGCTGTGCTGTGTTTGGCCAACAGAAGTCATTCATATGAAAAGGCCTCTAGTCCAAAGCCTTTAGACAACCATTCGTTTGCAAAAATGTACAACTTGGCGAGACAAAACCTGGGGGAAAAGGGGGCTTCACAAAGCCGTAGATTTAAGAGCCCATATCAACCCTTCCTGCACCTACATTTTCACACACTATCATTTCAGGTTAAGTTTTTGCTTTCAAGTATAACAAGGGTGGGGAACTGTTGGCCTGTGGAGGAACCTCCATGGGTCCTGCCCCTCTCACAGGTCACACCCCCTCCCCAGACATAATCCCCCCCCCATTTTATTTTTCTCTGTGCATGGAGCTCCGTGTCTCTCTCTGCAGAGAAAGGGACCTGAACGGTGCTTGGAGATGCTCCAAGCACAGCCAAGCCACTCCATGCACTGTCCCAATCAAGACAAGAAGGGATGCATGAAACCAGCACGTAACTTCGCTGGAGCTTGGGGGAGCTGCTTCTTCAACCGCTGATTGAGTCTCTTTGCACACTGCACACTGACTCTCTGGCCACACACTCTGCTGAGTCTCTTCCTCCGTGCAGAGACAGGCACAGAGCTCCGAGCCTCTCTCTGCATGGAGAAAAGTAAAATGGATGCAGGGTAGGGCCACGTGAGGTCAGAGGAGGGGAGAGGTTTCAGGGGAGGGACTTTGCCCCGCTGAGATCATCTGGCCCTCTGGATTTCTGCAGGGGGGAATCCAACTCCTGGACCAAAATAGGTTTCCTACTGTCACGCCCCTGCTGGAGGAATCTGCCTCCTCTGAGGAGCTAGAGCTCCCAGAGACAGGTGACATCAAGGAACCACCCATGGCAGGAGATCGGGGAAAGCCTGGGCCCTCAGGGGAAATGACTGGGTGTCCATCCCACAGGAGAAGGAGAGAGGCCGAGGCTGGGTTGCCACCTAGCCCCTGAGAGAATTGTCACCTCAAGAGGTAGTCCAGTAGGGCTCCTTTGAGAAGAAGTGTTCGGTTGCAAAGGAAGACTCCTCAAGAAGAAAGGACTCCTTGGGAGCAAGGCCTTCCTCATGAGTAGGACTGTTGCCCGAGAGCTTGTAATGAACTTCAGCTGAGGCCTGGATGGGGCTCTGGAAGCTCTGACTATGTGAGCCTTCAGCTGGAGCTTACACGTTGCTGGGAAGAGTGCCTTACTTTCAGCTCCAGTGTCCCTGACTTTGCCTTATGACTGAACCGCCATGCTGCTGACCTCTGCACTCCTGCTTGACTCTGCTTTTTTGGACGGCACTTCTACAGTACTACTTGTTTGGACCTCAGCTGTGCCTCAGACCTTTCTTCTGGAAACCACAGACATGCCTGGTTATACTGTGCTTTGACCAATGCCTGTATCTTGACTGTTCCTGCCTAGGACTGATCCCATCCTGGACTGATACCTCTGTGCCTGTTGAATTGACTTGCCTGTGGGATTTGCCCCTTGATTTGCTTAACCCACAATCTGATCTAGCCAAAGCAGGACACCAACCCTGAAGCACAGCAGTATGTAGTGCCTGAATGCTTTTGCTTCTTTGCATACCTTCTGGAATGTAATTTTCCTGCTGTGGCACCCCGGCTGTGGAATGAGCTCCCTAGTGAGATTCGCCTGGCACCCACATTGTATTCCTTCCTGCACCAGGTGAAGACCTTTTTATTTTCCCAGGCATTTTAGCATTTTAGCTTTCTAGACTTTTAGCTTTGCTGTTTTAAATCTGTATTTTAAATTCCTGCACTGCTGCTAGGTTTTATTGTGGTTGTATTGTTATATTGTGGTTTTAATGTTCTATATATTTTATGTTGTTTTATTGTGTGCCGTTTGGTTTTTATTTTTGTGAACCGCCCAGAGAGCTTCGGCTATTGGGCAGTATAGAAATAAATAAATAAATAAATAAATTTTTTAAAAATGTAATTGAATCTAAACTTCATTTAACATGTCTAGCACAATTTAGTTGGTTTTATTTTTGATATCTTATGTCTTCTATCTGTCCTAATTTTTATCCTAAATTTAACTATATTTGAATTTTTAGGAGAAGGACTCAGTGGTGGAGCACATCCTTTGCATGCAGGAGGTCCCACGTTCAACCCCTGGTAGAACGGGCGTCTTGCAACCCCAACACCATTTGCATACCTTGAAGTCACCTTATACAGGGGAACATGATGCACCTTCTCTCTCTCCTGTTTTCACCTGTCCTGTTGTAGGAATGGACAAATTACTCTATTTCCTGCCCATATTAGTTTTGCCCATATGCACCCACAAGTCTGTCCCACCCCATTTCCACATGGAGATACACAATTTCCTCTCCAACTATGCATTTTGATACATTTTTTGAACTGAGAACTGCATCACAATATTTGAAGAAGTGCAAAACTGGATAGCTAATCCAATCCACACATTAGTCTAGGAGGTGTGGATCAGGCCCAGGAAGAGGTTTCAGTCTCTTCCAATTGGGTTGCACTCTACCCGAAGGCACATGTGTACTGGTGGGAAGTACTTTTGAACCCAGCTTTTCTTCTGGATAAATAAGTGTCAGCTGTGACCAGGAGAGGTTTTGCCCATCTTGGGGTATGCCTACTACACCCTCTCTGGAGAAGGGTGATCTTGCCCCACTTACACCTGCCATGGACTACCCTGGAACACTCTGCACGTGGGGCTGCCCTTGAAAAGTGTCTGGGAATTGCGACTTGTGCAAAACGGCCAGTCATATGACCTGATCACGCTGATGCTTTATCAACTACACTGACTTCCATTCTGTTTCCAGGCCCAACTCAGGGATCTGGGCCATACCTTTTAAAGCCCTAAATCAGGGCTGGGCAACTTTTGGCTTTCCAGATGTTTTAGCCTACAACTCCCAGCAGCCCTAGCCAATGGTGAGGGATCATGGGAGTTGTACACCAGAACATCTGTACCACTTCAGTCACATGACTGAATACTTCTCCATACCGAAATAAAACTGAAATCCCTCCACATAGAAAGTGAGTGTGTCAGGGAGATAGCTAGAACCTTTCTCCCTGATAGACTAGTTTTCTATGTGGAGAGATTTTTATTGATTTAAATGTGTGGAGGAGCATTCCACCATGTGAGCCCCTACCTTCAGTCTGAAGTGTGGCACAGCTCAGACAAAAGATTTATCACCTCAGTGAGAACTGGACAGAGGGAGGAGCCTAAAGATGCATTCCACCGTGTTAGTCTTCTGTTGCGCTATGCACTCTGGCGCTCCCCTGTACTTGGTGGGGCTCTTATAGGGTCAGGCTGGAAACTGAACTGCTTCCCATCAGTGCGCCTTCTTGTTGTTGTGACTATATGCATTTATTTCTTCCATTATTGTGAACTATTAACATCAAACTCTGGGGAAGAGAGCAAGAGAGAAACTACAAGGGGGGGAATTCACTATTCAGCCTGTGGCTTAGACAAATGAAACGGCAGGTTATTTCCTTCAGCCAGTATCCTTGCAGCACCCTGGAATTTAAGCAGGGATCTGTCAGCTCTTCTAAATGACTGATGTAGATTTAATCATCCTCCTTGATGGATGATGGCTGCAGAAAAAGTGACAGTTCCTTTCTCTCCCCTTAATTGGAAAGAGGGGTTCTCATTGGAGGAGGAGGAAAGCGTTTTTGTGCCCTCCAGCCAATTGGAGAAGAGGGCGTCTTGCAACCTGCTTTGCAAACAACTCTGCGGTTTCGTGGCTGCCCAACCTGCCTGCTGTTGCTGGATGTAATTATTTTATTTGCCTACCTGGGTCAATAAATGCAAGTCAGCTCTCCCCCTTCAACTGGCTAGGCAATTTAATTGCAAGTGATGATTAAAGGCATATTTGCTGAGGTTTAACTACTACTCCATTTAGAGAGTCATTAAGCTTTCACGAGGGGCCTTACGCATCACTTGCTATGATCTGCTAACTGCAGCCGTGTTTACCAGTGTGCTCCCAAGCTATGCCACTGCAAAGGCCAGTTCCAGGTGGCTGTAAGAATGGGGCACACTGCTTTCCCTAGGTCATTGCACCCAGCTTAATTCTACAGGGTTGACATAGCAAATTAAGCAAGACAAGCTTGTCTCAGCATGGACATACAGTGTTGGGGAAAGCATCACCTGCTAAATTTATGTGTCGGGCTGCTGTTAAAGGCACAGGAGCAGGGCCAGTAAAAAATGATGGGAGAAGTCCTCATCCTATGCTGCTCTTAACAACAACGTGTGTTAACAGTGTGTCCTTTCTTGTATCACTACTGAGAGCTACTACTGTGTGTACGGGAAGAAAGGATACAGAAGAGAGATCCAGGGTGGTACCAACCAGCTAGTCTTTTTTTAAAAAAAAATTATGTGTGCCAAAGTATGTGCAGTGCGAAAGTTGGATTACACCTCCAAAAAAGTTCTCACATGTACGTAAAGCAGCACGTTTCTAGTCCTCATGACTGTAGTTTTTTTAATCTGTTTATTCTATTTTATAGATTTATATCCTTTTTTGTGGAAGCATTTATGAAGTGGGTTAAAAAAAAACACCACACAATTAAAAGCAGTATTCCCCCCCCCCCCCCCGGGACTACTTCATAGTCACTGTGTATTTTACATCATTTATTCCAATGGCAGCATCATTTGGTCTAATAATAGTGATAGGTTTTGTCTGAAAATACACAGCCTGTTCTGCAATTTGCTTAGAGCTGTGTATGCAGTAATTCCATAGGAATGCCAGGTGGGGGATGGGGAGACCACAATGTAGTATTGGATGAAGAAATCAACTTCCCAAGAAGCTCAGCTTTAGTTTTTAGAATAGGTTTCTAGTCCTTGTGACTGCAAATACGATTGTAAATATGTGGGCAAAGTCTGCTGGAACCTTAGAAGAAAGAAGGGTGTCTTAAGGTGCAATCCAATGGATGTTTAGACAGAAAAAAATGGCCCAAAATGTAAGCCTTTTTTCTGACTAAATATGCATAGGATGGCGCCTTTAATAAGATTTTCAGTGATTGGTAGCAGGGCTTCAGTTCTTGCTTGGCTCCTTGTCCCTCCCCTGATAAGCAAAACCAGAATAAATAATGCAAAATAAAACCAGATGCAGAATAATTTAGGAAAAAAGGAGAAATTATGCACAGATGCTGAATTTGTATAATGTATTCAGGTTGCAGAATTCTATTTCCTTGAAGCAAAATTTCTGTTGCCTGGTTGCAAAATTTAGAGCGTGTGTGTGAGGACTGTGAACTTTATTTTCTATAACACAGCATAGCCCTTACTGACCTTCATAAAGCCCACTAGTTCTGCAGTTGGCGGGGGGGGGGCTGATATGAGAGACAGATGCATTTAAATGATTGGGCCATCTTATTCAGTCATGGAACTGGCATTTCTCGAGAGAAACTCCTTTGAACTCTCTAGGCCAGAATTTGATGGGAAATTACAGCAGGGAAGAAAGCATCTGTGAGCAGCCACATTTTATTATTTTTAGATGTGCAAAATGTTTTACAGTCTTGATCTTGCTGGCCATCATGAAGCAGGCGAAGGGTCCTATTCCCATTTTTAGAAATGAGAAAAATATTCCCAAGGTGATTCAATGAGGCTGTTTACTAAAGAGGAATTTGAACCCTGGCCTAAGGTGATCCCATGACAAAACAGTCTCCCCATCCCAGGCCTCAGATCAGATGGAGGAGTTTCTGGCTTGCTCTATTCCTCCACCTTCTTATCTTGTAGCTTCCATTCCCAGAGATTGTCCTTCAACCACACACAGCCGCCCTGCAGCTGCCACCCAGCTCCCTCTCAGACAGGCAAGCTCTACCCCCCCCCCCATTCATGGTATCATAAGAAGAGCCTTGCTGGGTCATACCAAGGGTCCATCTAGTTCAGCATCCTGTTCTCACAGTGGCCAACCAGAGGAAGCCCACAAGCAAGACATGACCGCAGTAGCCCCCCCCTTCCACTCCCCACCCAGCAAATACCATTCAGTGACATACATACCTGCTCTGCAGATGGAGCTTCCATGAGGTGCACCTCTCCCCAGTGTGAATCTCCCTCCCCCATATGCTGAGATTCAGGACTAGGGTAGCAGGTAGCTACTTACCTAGTCCCAGAGCTCAGCAGTCTCACACCATTTTGCTATATGAGGGAGGATTCCCCCATGGTTTATCCTTGCAGCCCCACAATTTTTCTCACTTTATTCTGAGTCCAGAAACTTGGTTTCCTTAGCCATACCATTTTGGTTTCAAGAATACAACGTCGAGATGTGGAAAATATACCTTGTGCTGGTCCAATGAGGACTTTTAAAAAGAACACTGAGGATCCTATAGCTCAGGTGTTTCATTTTTGTGTTTAGACCAATAGAAGATGTTGCTGACCAATACAATATGTTGCTCAAAGAGCATTTCTACACCAGCCTAAAATCCCACATTTATAACGGGGCTTTCTGCTTCTGTTTTAAATGCAGGCTCACAATGGAATCCCTTTACACACGCTCCCCACATTCTTTCCCCCCTTATCTGAGTCTTCCGTATGTTTAATTATACAGCCACTAGATGGCGCTGTGGTCTAGCTCCTCTTATTGCCACTTTTTCTCTTTTCACTGAGGGAACTCAAGCAGAACTCAAGCACCATAATTTGATAGCTAATTATCTCCAATTTTTTTAAAAAAAAATTGAATAAAAGGTCATTTAGTGTGGGAGACGCCCAGGAGTTGACGACATCATGTAAGAGACCCTCAAACTTCCATGAGTCACCAATCTCAATAGCAGGACAAAAGCTCCATATGAAGAAGCCCAAAGTCTAGCTTTGTGCCTTCCTAGCGGAGTACCTTGTACCAAGCAGGGAAAAGAAAGTGTGTTGCTGGAATCATCCATGATAGGGTTGATTCACGATCCAGCCTTGGCCAATGAAATGGTGGGTCCGTGGGTTTCTTAAACTGTTTAGAAGCAACACAGCTGCTGAAAATAGAGTACCTATATTTAGGTTAGGCATTTTTACAGTTCTATCAAAGGTACATTGAATTATCATATGCTGAATAAAAGTTAAAAGAAAATTGTAATATTAGCCAACCCAGGGCCGGGGGTCAGTTTAGAGAGTACACAAGGCAAAAAGTCCACTTGAGCTGCAGCAAACACCAGGTAAAGAAGTTTGGGAATTCACAGGAGGCAGCAGTTACAACTGAATTTAAAAATCTGGGGGAGGGAACTTTGGCTCATAATGGCTGGTCCTAGTCTGAGTCGAGCCTGGGGCCATTCACCCATTATTGGTGCCAGCTCTTGTATGGCCTTGATCCAACCCTTGCTATATGGAACCCCTACTTGCTACTGCTCCTGAACTCCTGTCCTGAGTCAGTCTGTTCCTCTAAAATTCAGTGTCCTGTGCCCTCACTGCTGGAGTACTAAAACAGGACAATGGTATTCCCAAAGTGGATTGGAGAATATAGTGCAGAGCCCTCTCAGTACCAGACATGAAAGAACAATCTTTTGCCCTTATCAGGCCTCTTGCCATTAAGATCTCCTGAACAGATCCTTTCTTCTATGCAGGAGGTAGGAGTAGTGCGTTCTGAACAGATCCCCTGCAGTTGTGGAGCATCCTTCCAAGATGGACCCACTTGGCAGATCTGTGGGGGGGGGGGAGGGCTGTAAAGGTTTCTCCTCTACTAGCCATCTGGCGCAGGAATCATTTAGGGTTCTTGAATGCTGTTGATTCCTGACCTTTGCTTTTCGCTGCTTTGGGATGGCTTGATGTTATACAAATTAAAGTTTCTATTGTTATCAGTCTGCTTGACATCTTTGATTAAAATAAATGTTAAACCTCTTGAAACAAATATTAAGAGAAATTAACCAAGCCCCACCTCTGATTCAAATGGAACAGAAAACACAAACGTTTACCCATAAACATGAGTAAACGTTTACCCATAAACATGAATATGGGATGGAAGAGAAACCTCTCAAAGTCAAAGCAAAGATTTACATAGAGACGCAGTCAGTACTTGCCTATAAGGCGGGGTAGGCAGCCTGGTACTCCCCAGATTATTCAACTACAACTCCCAGAATCCCTGACCACTGGCCATGCTTGCTGGGATTTCTGGGAGTTGAAGTCCTAAACATCTGGAAGGCACTAGGTTGGCTATCCCTGCTCTGGGACAGGCCTGTGCTGTGGGATCATCCAAAACGTATTCTCCTAAGCTATGAGACCACCTTTGTGGGCAGTTGAGGGCAGTTGCAGTCTGTGTATCACAAGGGCAAATCTTACCCAGCCTGATCTGGAAGCTTTTATAAGAGGTCAAAGAGCATCATCCTGGCCTATTTGTGCAAGGAGGCTTGGTATGGCTGGCCTCCTAGTCACTGCCTCCTTTGCCCAGAGATGAATCCTTCTTGACGTCGCTCAGGTCATGTCAAGACCCCTTGTGTGTTAGAATTCAACATAGGCTAGGATGCATACAAGTTCAGTGAGATTAATTTGGTCTTCAAAAGGTGGCACGACGTCTAAGAGGTAGAAAATACTGGCAAAGACCAGGAGCACGCCAGTAAAAGAGAGCGAGAGAGAAACAACCAACTGCCCCCTAGTATGCACACAGATAGGGTGGGTGAATTTGTCAACACTGGGACCCATTCAAGCGATTTGGCTACCAAGATGTCTCCTTATTTTCCACCAAATTGTATCCCATGTCAGACCTATTTGAGGACACAGGCAAGCAACTATTGCTTTCCTGGCTGGAGGCCTGGGGCCCGTCTCTCCTTTCCCACTTGGAAGGGTGCCTTGGCCTTCCAATGTGGTGCAGACAGTAGAGGGGCTGGATGGAATTGGAGTGGGGGCTGGTTGTAGCCCATGGGCTTCCACTTGGCCATCCCCGATCTAAAAGCTCAGTTCAACAATGTAGCCATTAAGAACATCAGAAGAGCCCTGCTGGATCAGACCAAGGGTCCACTGAGTCCAGTATTCTGTTCACATAGTGGCCAGCCAGCTGCCATTAAAAGAGAATGTGGAATTCCTTACCTTGGAGGTTTCCAAGAAAAGGCCAAGTAGCTGTCAGGCTTGCTTTAATTACAATGTCTCCTATGTTTAAAGGAAATGGATTGGCTGTGATGATGGATTGGGATCCCTTATGATGCCACTGGATTGCATTATCACTGGACTGATAATGCTAGTTCTACCAACAGCATAGAAAGCGTGTTTTTTTTCCTAGACATTCCTAGAGAATTTTAATTGGACACAGTGCTGTGTTCAATTTCATGGCAGGCAGGTGAGTTCTCCTGGGGTATAGTTGGAACAAGCAGCAAGTGTGTATTACAAGGACAGAATGAGAGTGCGCAGCTGCTTGGCAGAGTCACGGTAGCAGGTCGCTCTTGGCACGCACGCACACACATACTGTAGGAGGTGTGTATGAAAGGGGTAGTAACTGGGATTCGCAGCAAGCTGGCAGGTGTGCTTTCCTCTGCAATGCTTAAGAACTCCGGCATTAGTCAAGGGAGCGGCTTAATTGCTAATCTCAGCATCTCTGAAGGATTTCACGCCGCAGTCCAGAGAAGGTGAAGTTTTAACTTGCAGAAAGGAAGCAGAGCAGAGACTTGGATTAAACTCTGGCCCCTGCTACAGACCAAGATGGTTCAGGTGTGCCAAAAGCAAGGAAAACAACTCACCAGTTGGAGTCATATTCCATTTATAAGAACATCAAACTTGCCTGGCTGGATTAGACAAGGGTGCACCTAGCCCAGTGTTTTGTTTCCGAGAGTGGAAAGACAGCTGCTGCTGGGAAGATGACAAGCAGGGCATGAAGGAAGCAGATCTCCCCTCTTGTTTGACCCACCACCACCATCTGATTTTCAAAGCATACAATCTCTGGCCTTGAGAATTCCATCTAGCTATCATGCCTAATATTTACATTAGGGCTTATTCATGGCCAGCCATCCTAGAGACCATAGGAAGTGATCTAGGCAGTTAACGGGAAGGGTGGAGGGGGTGGCAGAGATGGTTTCACTACAGCACCAGAAGCTCCTTCCCCTTTTCATGGGGAATGGTATTCCATTGAGCAGAAACACCATAGGAAAAGGGGGCACAAGGAAGGGTGTAACCGCTAAGCGTCCAAATGGCTGAGTCCAGAAGGAAAGGGAATGAGTGCAAGGCAGGGTCAAGTGGGCATCAGCTGCTCACTAGGGGCTTCTCCACATCAGTTTTATCCCGCAACTTTACTGGGAACCTTCTGCTTCCAGATTATTTGCAGGATTAAGATGGGCTCCTTCACACACATTTCCTGGGTTTTTTTGGAAGATTGGCCTTATCTGCAAGTCCTATATGGTTCATTATACTAGATGGCGCTGTTGTTAAAGTGCCACTTCCTCTTTACAGGGACAAATTCAAACTGCTTCTTTTTATTAGCTCATTAGTTCCATTTGAAATAAAGCCGTGGAAATGGTTGGAAAGCACGGGAGAGGCACCGGAGGTTGACAACGTCATGTAGAGGACCTGCAAAGTTCCGTGAGTAACCAATCTTGATTGCAGGATAAAAACCTTATGTGAAGAAGCCCTAGAATGCAGGCTAAGATGGGCTGAGGGGAGCAGGCAAACTGCAGTTGGCAAGGAAATGAGAGGGAGGGAAAGAGCCGTGCTGGAGTTTGACAAACCACTGAACCAATGACTGCCATTTTGGGGTGGGAAGGCGGGATATAAATCAATCAAACAAACAAATATTGAGATTGGCCAGTTGCTGCTGTGAACCCAATTTGTGCCCACCCCTATAACATGCCACACAATTGTAGCTAGGTGGTTGCCAGGACAATAATTTCCTTGCTTTGGCACAAGCTTACTGCATGATTGTGGAAACGTCACCATCCCTCATTACTCCTACTACTAGAGAGGTTGCTGTGGGGCTAAAAAACAGCACCCTGATCTTTCTGGAGGAGCAGGGGAATACACAACATAGGGACACCAGATTTATCTAATTTCCTTCTTATTTTTACATTTCTCACACAACACTCTCTATCAATTCCCTTCTCTAAATAGAGGGGTATTCACATTCTCAAACGGTAGTAGCTTACTCTATCAGTAACTTCACTTCTGTACTGTCTGCACTCACAGCTCAGGAAAGAGTAAGCTGATGGTGCAAAGGTGAGGTGCTTTACCACTAAAGTTACTGCTGGAATAAACATATGTTGTTTAAGGAGCATGAGTGCAAAAACACAAACCCCATATCACATATTTCTTTCCACCCACAGGTTTACACAAATGTGCACATGTATGGCGCACACATGTATAGCATGCACACCCACACAACACCACACAGACTGCATCTGTTCAAGGAGTCATTTAGAGGATCATGATTGTTTACTGCTTTCCTCTTTTCCTCCAAAAACAAAAAAAACTATTTTTCTCCCCTGCCCTTACAAAATATAGTAAAACATACATTTGGCTAAGATGTATAACTCAGCTGCAACAGTCAACTGGAAATGGAATAGCCCACTCCAAAAAAAAATTGCAAAAGTAGAATACTTGTTTTAAAAAGCCAACCAATTAAAACCAATACATAAGTAAATAAAAGCTTGAAAGGCCAATCTTCCATTGGGCTCCAAATACACATATAACAACAACTGCCTAGGTGTCACCGCAGGTACTCTTCATGGGTCCTATTTTTCCTGGTGAAATGAGTTAGGTGTGACAGGATCATGTAACATGAGTGGAACAGGAAAAGAGTATGATGTGTTCCCTGGTAATGGGTGGGAGACAGGGACAATTCGGGCACACTTTGCATGCCCCCAGTGCTCCCACTCATCAGTTACCAGAAGGATCTCACCCCGCAAAGGAAAGGAATGGATCAGGGAACTGTATGGAAATGTGGAGCAGGGCAGTAGCAAGGCAGCTGAACCTCTCTTCCTAAACTCGTTTCTTTGGGAGGAACAAGTCCCACTGACAGCAGTGGAGCTGAATTCCAAGAAAGTGTGCTTAGGATGGCAGCTTGAGAAAGAAACAAAGAGAATGTAAAGGCTATGCCGTTGTTAGAAACACCCATAAAAACAATACAAAAGCAAACTGCACCAAGGGAGGCAGGGACCAAAGAAGGGTTCTCCTCAGTGGGTGTTTTTGAAGCACTTGCAAGAATGGTGTCCAGCCCTTTTGCTGTTCCTCTCCCCATCCCTGTTTGAGGGCTTACTGGCCAGAGTACCAGAGCACAAAAGTCAAAGTCTCTATTGCCACCATTTTGCCATCAGTCACTCTTTTCCCCCCACATCCTCTCCTGGATCCTTCACGTGCCTGTGTATGTTCTTGCAGCAGCACTGCACTTTGGCCTCCTCTGGGCTGTGTCATTCCAGAGATTTGTGCAATCACTCATCCCCAAGTTTGGCGCCATGGACCCTGCAAACACTGGAGTCTTGTCAGCTGGCCCCTGAAGCACACAGCTGGCATGAAAGTAAGGCCTTTGGAAGTCTCCACTTCTCTTTCCCCAGTCCTCTCCTCCAGGGTTACAAGAACAGCCCTGCGCTGCCCCACGCCCGAGGCTAGCTACACAGTTTGCCAGTCTCATACTCCACTGGGTTTGGCAGCTTGGCATTGAAGGCCTGCAGGGTGGATTGGATCCGACTTACCTCGTTGTTGGCCAATTTGAGCCTGTGCCGGAGCAGGCAAGAGAAAAGGTCAAGGCGGATTTTTCCGGGTGGAGAGAGACGGTTTACTCGGTCCCTGATCTCAATCAGCTGCAAAATGGCAGAGTCTTGGGAGCCTTGAGTGTACGGGTAATCCAGCTGAAGGACGAGGTCTCGAATGGCATCGGACTCGAAGGGCAGGCTATAGCCAAAAACCTGTAAGCTATTGATCCTCATGTACCCTAAATTCTTGGAAGGGTCCATCTCCAAGGGCTCGTAGAAGATGGTCTCGTTGGAGGTGTCATTCAGAGATTTGATGCGGCTCCTCAGGTAGACGTGGACCGTCTCAAAAAAGGTCTTCCACTTGTTGCCTAGCGTGAGGGTCCAGTTTTGGCACTGGCCAGAGGCATCCACGTTAGTCCTTTCCCAGTCAGGAAAGCCACTCTCGTTGGTGGGCATGAACCAGCTCTCTGAGTGGCTACCCCCAAAGGGGTTGACGTAGATGGCCATGACCGGCTCCAGGGTGCTGTTCTTGGTGAGGCAGATCTGGAGGGAGAGGGCCAGCATGAGGTGGACCAGGCTTGGCTTGTACTTGTTGCTCTTCAGGGTCACCAGCATCCTCTTCCTCCAGGAGGGGTCGAACCAGGTGCCCAGGCGCATGTCGTTGCTGATGAAGATAGAGTGCACTTCGATGCGGCTGTCCCGCTTCTGCAACAGGTACCTGAGCTCCAAGTCCTGCAGGTCTGTCTCCAGCCCTAAATAGTGCTCCAGGGACTCGGCCACCTCTGGGCGGCACAGTCCCAAGGTGAGCACATAGCCAGGATTGCAGGAGCCACACTGGGTGGCGTTGTCCTCTGCACAGGCAGCACATTCTGGACCGTCCCCCAAGGCACAGGGGATGGTCCCCTGGCAGGAGGGCTGGTCGTGGGGGCAGGTACAGCTGAGGCTTTCTTCCACAAACGTCCCTGGCACAGCACTCTCGCTGCAGTAGAGGAGGGACTGAGCACGGCTCCACCAGTAGGTCAAGGGCCTGCAAGAGGGAAGGGAGAGGAAAAGAAAAATGAGCCGTCTTATCAATGCAGCAGGAACAGAGCTTCCCCCACACCCACTCCCAGGAGAGGGCAGTGGCATTCTTCTCCAAGGAAACCCTAAGAGGGCTAGAATGGGCCTTGCTTGGTTAAGCTGGCAAATCTTTGAAATCTCCCCAAATTCTGAGAGTGGAATTCCATATTTGAAAGTTGAATCCACACATGAAAATGGGCAAAGCAATCCTGCTGGTTTAGGTGGGAAATCTGAGGGCAGAGGAACTGCCTCATGCAGGAACCGTTGGGCTCATGTTGGCAGGGAAGAAGGGAAGGGTGGTGTTAGCATTCTCCCCCAGACCCTCATTGTTTGCCCTTAACTTTTACAATGTATCTCCCAGTGTTTGCAATGGGAGCTGAAATGACGTATGCCTGCTCCAAGGCTGACATGCATTTCCCCCGATTCCTGGGTGTGGGGGAGGTGGAAGCATAGGAAGACTATGGTTCCTGCAGATTCTCAGTCCACCCTCAACATGCACATGGAATGCTCCCTTTCTGCCTCTTCGTAGGGATGGGAGAACCAGAGATGCTTGAGCTCGCTGAAATTCTCCAAACCTTACGTCAAAGCTCAGCTCAGCTCACTCCCACTCTCATTTGCGACCATTTTTTTCAGTTTGCTCAAATGCGTATTATACAAAAGTATGCGTTTCCCCCCATTGACTAAAACATGACAATGTGCATGTTTTAAAGGTGTATTTTTTTTAAATGTGCACTTTAAAAAATGCACTTTTAAAAGTGCATATTGTGTTTTAAATAGTGCACTTTCTCCCATTAAAGTGTGAAAATATGAATATTTAAAAATATGCATTTTTAAAATGCATACTTTAATATTGTGCATTTTTAAAAGTGTGTATTTCTTAATGTGTGCATTTTTTAAAGTGCATACATTTCTCCCACTTTAAAAAAATGCACACTTTAAAGTTGTGCATTTTTAAGGTGCACATTTTGTGAATGCATACAAAAGTTTGGGAATTTGTGAACATTTCTAGAGAACATGCACTCCCATTCACTTTTGCATTCAGGTTTGCAAATGGAGCATTTTCGAGTGATTTGTAAACTGAGCGGAAATTCTTATACACCCCTCCCTCTACCATTGTTGGAGCTCTGCTGGAGAAGCAAGGGCTGTGAAAAACTCCTCGGTGGCTAGAAGGAGAGTTGCGAGGTCAGGTCTCCCCTTCTGAGGTTGTACCTCTATCCACCTTGGAAGGGGAAATCCACAATTTCCTATGGCCTGTGGGACTCCCTCCCAGAGACCACAAGATGCAGTCGTAGCCTTGCTGAAATTTCTTGCTTGTTGATTTTGCAAAGCATCGCTTATGAAATATTGTACTTTATCAACTGTCAAAATATCATCACATATTGAGTGCTGTGATCTGTTATCTGCCAACTACCACATATAGTCCAATACTAAATACCAGTACAGGTCAACTATCAAGTACAGTCATGCCTGTTATCAAATGGTGAAATTAAATATCTGATGTCAAATGCAGATTTCGGATAGTAGATATTAGCAAATATTTGGGCAGTCAGAGAACAACTATAGGACATAAAAATCTACAGTGGAGAATTTGGAGAATATCTGAGAACAAATTTGTTTGTGCTTTACATGGGATTAGTCTGCTTTTTCCAGAGCCTGAGCTTTTTCCTGAGAATTTGGCATTTCTGTGCAACAGGCAGGCTGGTGGTTAACAGAGCAATCTGAAGATGGTGGCCGGGGTGGGGAGGTCTATGGTGCAGGAGCCACCACTTCGTAAGTCCTGCTGACTTGCACCATCCAGGGCAGAATTTGGGAGAAGCTGTTTCTTGTTCACATGTGTCCCCATTGCCTCCAATGAGAGGGACTTTACTACGCCATCTGTTGGGCTGGCATAGTTTCTGGCTCTGCTTGAGGACATGTCAGAGGAGTGGGGGAGGCCGAGGACCCTGTGGATACTCAGCCACCCTGACACCCCCAAACTGCCCTGTTTTTGGCCCCCGTACTGGCAGAGGCAGCCACAGTGGCAGAAAGCTCCAGTGCCACCCAAGGAGGAGATCTGTGGGTGGAGATGGAGGTCCACAGCCAGGGATGGCCCTGGGATAAATAACGCCTGGGCAAGGAGCACCTCTGACTTCTGCCCCCACCCCAGCCGGCCAGCTTACAATGCCTTCTATTATTATCTCTAGTCCTTTATCATATGTGCAGTTCCTATCGCGCTTGGTAATGTTGTCTCAAAACAAAGCTGTGTTCTGCTGCTTTCTATCTAAAACAAATGTCATTAAACTGGAAATGGACAAAGGAACATACTTTAGGGCTCATCAATGGAAGTTCATTTTTAGATTTAGTACCCAAACAACATGCAGATGTTGGGGGATGGGGGCAGGAAGGGAAAGAAGCACACTGCTTTCCTTTGCCATACCTCACTGCAGACAGTTCACTCAACAAACACTGAGTCACCAAGCTCAGCATCCCCCTTGGCACCCTTGGTGTGAGGGTCCAGGCAGTCCACCCCTAAGGCTGGTCCTGTCCAGAATATCCAGTGCCCCATCAGTAGCGTGCCCGCCCCCAGGGACCATAGGATTGCTCCCAAATTTTCCTCTGGATTTTTCTTTGGAGAAGTAGGGATGTGTCAGCAATCCACCAATTTTTTTCGTGTCATTTTCTTTAGACTGTTACACATGTGCAGTTTGCTGCAGTTTTCGATGTGTATTTTTCTTTTTCTTACAGGTTAATGCACCCACATGTATATCCGCTTGGTTAAATCATGGCACAAAAAAAAACCCTGATGTGATCCTATGATCACACTGAGATTTGGTTTTTTAGCTATGATGATTTCTTCAAAATACACAAAGTGTATCAAACTGTACATGTACCAATTCAACATTCAACATTTTAGAAGATTTCCACGTTAAACCCAAAGACAGGCAGCGCAGAACACGGGGCAAACTGAACCCATGGAACAATAACAGAATGGGGGTGATCTGCTTATCCCTGGCAGCCATGAGGAAGGGGCAGGTAAGGAGGCATGACAGAGATGACACAAGTCTTCCTGCAACCTAGGCCAGATCTACACCTTGTCCCATATCAAAATGAACCCATCACGGTAATGCTATATTGCTCTTGCACATTTAAGCCTCGTAGTGCTCACCATGACAAAAGAAGTGTGAAAAGAGCCAAGCATTCTCCAAGGTCCCTCCAGTGGCCCTGGGGCCCCCACTCTGCCTCCACCCCTCAGATGACTTTGTGGGGGTGGGGAGAACATATGAAACCTCCCTGTCTTGCTCTCATCATAAGTAGGATCCTCTCTACGCCTCCCTTAAGAAGCGGGAAGGGAGGGAAAGCTTTCTGGCACCCAAAAGAGTTTGGGGAAGGACAAAACTCTCAGTGGAGGTATCTGGTGTGGAAAAAAGCCCAGAGGTCTGCACTGGCCTTCATATACTTTTCAAGGATTTTCAGAGCACCAGAAATTGCCCACTTCATCCATTCATCAGAGTGGGGAGCGGGGGTGAGGGGCTGACCATCACTACTGAAGGGTGCGGAAACTCTGTCCCTTGCTACTTGTGCTTTCAAAGAAGTTTGGCCTAGGGTTTTTTGCAAAGACATTCCTCATCAGTGATTCCTAGACAATTCTCTCACTGATTCTGCAACCCCACTGCCCCTTCTAAAGAAAGTCAAGGAGCCATTCCACAGTTACGTTCAAGCTATGCAAAGTGAGGTGGTAGAGATGGCAGGACTGACTGCTTAATCAAACGCAAGAACAACAATGCAAACAACATTAAAAAAAATATAAATCACAGTACAGATTTTTTAAAGTCTTAAGATTAGTACAGATGACAACACTTTTCCTGCTTGTAACTTAGTATTTCATGCCATCAGGAAGTATTTATCTTGGTTTTTAAGCTGTTAAGGTATCTACAAAATGGTTAAAGGAAATTACTTCAGTATTTAACGGACCCACTTTCCATTTTATGTGATTATTAAACATTTGCAATTACTAATCATGTGTATTTATTTACATATGTATTTACATTTTTATTTATGTAAAATAGGCAGTGTGCACCCCTTCATGGATCACTGCCTTGTTGTGGCGAAAGGGCTTGCGTAACTCAGTGAAGCCATAAGCTATGCCGTGCAGGGCCACGCAAGACGGACAGGTCATGGCAGAGAGTTCTGACAAAATGTGGTCCACTGGAGAAGGAAATGGCAACCCACTCCAGTATTCTTGCCAAGAAAACCCCATGGAACATATCACAAGGCTAAAAGATATGACACCGGAAGATGAGCCCCTCAGGTCGGAAGGTGTCCAATATACTACTGGGGAAGAGCAGAGGGAATTTCCAAGTAGCGCCAGAAAGAGTGAAGCGGCTGGGCCAAAGCCGAAAGGACACTCAGCTGTGGATGTGTCTGGTGGTGAAAAGAAAGTCCGATGCTGTAAAGAACAATATTGTTTAGGAACCTGGAATGTCAGATCAATGAATCCAGGTAAGCTGGAGGTGGTCAAACATGAGATGGCAAGATTGAACATCGACAACTTGGGAATCAGCGAACTAAAATGGACAAGCATGGGCGAATTTAAGTCAGGTGACCATTATATCTACTACTGTGGGCAAGAATCCCTTAGAAGAAATGGAGTAGCACTCATAGTTAACAAAAGGGTAGGAAAAGCAGTACTGGGGTACAATCTCAAAAACGATAGAATAATCTTAGTACGAATCCAAGGCAAACCATTCAACATCACAGTAATTCAAGTCTATGCCCCAACCACTGAGGCCAAAGAAGCGGAGGTTGATCGGTTCTATGAAGACCTACAACACCTTCTAGAACTAACACCCAAAAAAGATGTCCTTTTCATCATAGGGGATTGGAATGCTAAAGTAGGAAGTCAAGAAATCACCGGGATAACAGGCAAGCATGGCCTTGGTGTACAAAATGAAGCAGGACAAAGGCTAATCGAGTTTTGCCAAGACAACACGCTGATCATAGCAAACACTCTTTTCCAACAGCACAAGAGGCGACTCTACACATGAACATCACCAAATGGTCAATATCGAAATCAGATTGATTATGTCCTTTGCAGCCAAAGATGGAGAAGCTCTATATAGTCAGTAAAAACAAGACCTGGAGCTGACTGTGGCTCTGATCATGAGCTTCTTGTTGCAAAATTTTGGCTTAAATTGAAGAACGTAGGGAAAACCACTAAACCATTCAGGTATGACCTAAATCCCTTATGAATATACAGTGGAGGTGAGGAATAGATTTCAGGGATTAGACCTGACAGGCAGAGTGCCTGAGGAACGATGGACGGAGGTCCGTAACATTGTTCAGGAGGCAGCAATTAAATCCATCCCAAAGAAAAAGAAATGCAAGAAAGCACAGTGGCTGTCTGATGAGGCTTTACAAGTAGCTGAGGAAAGAAGGGAAGCGAAAAGCAAGGGAGAAAGGGGAAGATATATCCAACTGAATGCAGACTTCCAGAGAATAGCAAGGAGAGACAAGAAGGCCTTCTTAAATGAACAATGCCAAGAAATCTATGAAAACAATACCATGGGAAAGACTAGAGATCTCTTCAAGAAAATCGGAGATCTCAAGGGAACCTTTTGTGCAAAGACGGGCAAGATCAAGGACAAAGAAGGCAGGGACCTAACAGAAGCAGATGAGATTAAGAAGAGGTGGAAAGAATACACAGAAGAACTATACAGGAAAGATCTGAATGTCCCTGATAGCCATGACACTACAGTCACTGAACTTGAGCCGGACATCCTCAAGAGTGACGTCAAGTGGGCCTTAGGAAGCATTACTAACAACAAAGCTAGCGGAGATGACAGTATTCCAGTTGAGCTATTTAAAATCCTAAAAGATGATGCTGTTAAAGTGCTGCACTCAATATGCCAACAAATTTGGAACACTCAACAGTGGCCACAAGACTGGAAAAGGTCAGCTTACATTCTAATTCCAAAGAAGAGCAACGCCAAAGAGTGTTCGAACTATCGTACAATTGCGCTCATTTCACATGCCAGCAAGGTTATGCTCAAAATCCTACAAGCTAGGCTTCAGCAGTATGTGAACCGAGAACTACCAGAAATACAAGCGGGGTTTCGAAGAGACAGAAGAACTAGAGATCAAATCGCCAACATTCGCTGGATCATGGAGAAAGCAAGAGAATTCCAAAAAAAATCTATTTCTGCTTCATTGGCTACGCTAAAGCCTTTGTTTGGATCACAACAAACTGTGGCAAATTCTGAAAGAGATGGGAGTACCAGACCACCTTACCTGTCTCCTGAGAAACCTGTACGAGGGTCAAGAAGCAACAGTAAGAATGGGACATGGAACAACCGATTGGTTCAAAATTGGGAAAGGAGTACAACAAGGCTGCATATGGTCACCCTGCATATTTAATTTATATGCAGAGGACATCATGAGAAACGCCGGGTTGGATGAATCACAGGTTGGAATTAAGATTGCCGGGAGAATTATCAACAACTTCAGATACGCAGACGATGCCACGCTAATGGCAGAAAGCGAAGAGGATCTCAAGAGCCTCTTGTTGAGGGGGAAAGCGGAGAGTGTGAAAGCTGGTTTGAAACTCAACATTAAAAAACGAAGATCATGCCATCTGGCCCCATCACTTCCTGGCATATAGAAGGGGAAGAAATGGAAGCAGTGACAGATTTTATTTTTTTGGGCTCCAAGATCACCGCAGACGGTGACTGTAGCCATGAAATTAAAAAGTGCTTGCTCCCTGGGAGGAAAGCTATGGCAAACCTAGACAGCATACTAAGAAGCAGAGACATCACCTTGCTGACAAAGGTTCGTATAATCAAAGCTATGGTTTTCCCAGTAGTAAAGTATGGCTGTGAGAGCTGGACTATAAGGAAGGCTGAGCGCCGAATAGGGATGTACGAAAGGGACTTACCTTGTCCCGCAGCTTGCTTCACGGTGGGGGGGAGGCGCTTCGCTTCTCCCCCCGAAGTTCAGGCGAGGGGGGGGAGGCGCCCTGCCTCGCCCGGCCTGAATTCAGGCCGGGGAGAAGCGCTCCGTCTCCCTGGCCGCAAAAGAAAAAGTGAAGGAAAAAAAAAAAACGTGATAGGCTACGTGACGAGTTACATAGCCTATCACGGCTAGATTTCCAAAGTCAGCCGTGATAGGCTATGTAAATCGTCACGTAGCCTATCACGGGTGACTTTGAGGGGAAAAAAAGCGCGTACACAAATGGCGGCGGCCCATGGGCGCCGCCATTTGCGTTTCTTATTTTGGCACGTCTAGTCTACGTAAAGATTTATGTAGACTACGGTGAAAATAAGGGAACGCTATTTGCGTTGCCCTTATTTTCGCCGTAGTCTACGTAAATCTTTACGTAGACTAGACGTGCCAAAATAAGGAACGCAAATGGCAGCGCCCATGGGCCGCCGCCATTTGTGTACGCGCTTTTTTTTTTCCCAAAGTCACCCCTGATAGGCTACGTGACGATTTACGTAGCCTATCACGACTGACTTTGGAAATCTAGCTGTGATAGGCTACGTAAATCGTCACGTAGCCTATCACAGGTGTGTGTTGTTGTTTTTTTTACTTTTTTATTTTGTAATGGCGGCGGCGGAGCTGGTCGGGAGACCGGCCGCCGCCCCCACCCCCACGAAACGCCGCCGAAACGCCGCCGGGACCTGCCGCCGAGAGGGACATTCGCCCACGGTAAGTCCCATCCCGGGGGGGGGGCGGCGGAGAATTTCCCCAACACTTTCGGGGGGCCGAATGCCTCGGCGCTCGGCCTCCCGAAGATTCGTGGAGAAATTCTCCGCCATCCCTAGCGCCGAAGAATTGATGCTTTCGAATTGTGGTGCTGGAGAAGACTCTTACGAGTCCCCTGGACTGCAAGGAGGTCAGATCAGTCCATCCTAAAGGAAATCAACCCTGAGTGCTCATTGGAAGGACAGATACTGACGCTGAAGCTCAAATATTTTGGCCAACTAATGCGAAGAGAAAAGTCACTGGAAAAGACCCTGATGCTGGGAAAGATTGAAGGCAAAAGGAGAAGGGGACGGCAGAGGATGAGATGGCTAGATAGCATCACCGATGCAATGAATATGAACTTGAGCACACTCCGGGAGGGAGCAGAGGACAGGAAGGCCTGGCGTGCTATGGTCCATGGGGTCATGAAGAGTCGGACACGACTTAATGACTGACCAACAACAACAACAGGCAGTGTGCATATTTGAGCTCAAAGTGTTTTGTCAATAAATTCTGCTGTTCATACCTATGATTTCCTTTACAAGGGTGGGCAATATGTGGCCCTCCAGATGTTTTGGCCTACAACTCCCATCAGCCCTAGCCAGCCCAGCCAATGGTGAGGGATACTGGGAGTTGTAGGTCAAAACATCTGGAGGGCACCAAGTTATTCACCCCTGCCTTTGGATCTTGATTGTTTTATGCCATACCTGGCATGAAAGGCAAGGAAAGAGATGCCCACTCCTTTTTATTCCTTACTTTAACGGACTTATCATAGAATCATAGAATAGTAGGGTTGAAAGGGGCCTATAAGACCATCGAGTCCAACCCCCTGCTCAGTGCAGGAATCCAAGTCAAAGCATCGCTGACAGATGGCTGTCCAGCTTCATCTTGAATGCTTCCGGTGTGGGAGAGCCCACCACCTCCCTAGGTAACTGGTTGCATTGCCGTATTGCTCTAACAGTCCGGAACTTTTTTCTGATGTTCAGCCAGAATCTGGCATCCTGTAACCTGAACCCATTATTCCATGTCCTGCACTGTGGGATGATTGAGAAGAGATCCTGGCCTTCCTCTCTGTGACAATCTTTGAAGTACTTGAAGAGCACTATCGTATCTCCCCTCAGTCTTCTCTTCTCAACTTCTCCCATAATCACATAATGGTTATCCCATATTTCAGGTCTTGGAGTTCCACAGAACAGACATCAGCAATTGGTAACATGCTAGTTTACCATGTGCAGGGAAGTTTGTTTTTACATGGGAGCATTTCAGAAATATATGACACGCATACAGACACATCCCACCTACCATCTGAAGTGCTACAATCCAGAATCCCACTACTTCTCATTCTTTCTACCATTTCATTCTGCATGACCTGTGGAATATCTCTAGGCCTCTCAGGGATTCAGATTCCATATTAGATAATAGTTCCCATTCAGAATGCTTCATACAAGTACCCCAAAGGACACTGGCCACACCCCAACAGAGAGTTCAGGCGTGCTTAAGCCCAAGGACATCAAGGCTGCAGCCCTGTCTTGGTTTGAGGCCAAAGACACCCAACTAAAAATATTCCAGACCTCTCCTTCAGGAGTCTGAAGCGAGGTTGCCTGTGGCAGCGTTTGGCCAGATTGAAAAGGCGCCGGACAATCCAATGGGTCTTCTTGGACAGCATCCTCAAGGTGGTGCCCAGTTTCTGATAGCGATGCTGAATATCAAGATCCATTGCCCAGAATTGGGAGACAGCCGTTATGTTCAAGAAGCGGTCCACTGGGAGCTTCTTCACCAGGGACTGAAGTTCCTCTGTCAGGATGGAAGGGAATGTCAGCAAGAAAAAAGCATTAGAAAACAACATCAAGATGCCGCGGCTTCTTTCGGAAGGGAGATGACCAAGTGGCAAAGCTTGTCCTGGACTGTACTACTTCAGGCTGCTGGTGGGGGTGGAGAATTTGCATGTTTCAAGGCTCTCCCAAGAAGAAACTCCCTGTGCACAGGAAACTGGTAAGTCAGGAGGATAGTTCAGCCTAGCTTTCTCCCTAACAGGCTATCTTCCCTCCCATGAGGCAGCATTCAAATACACAACCCCTCCCTAGAGATTGAAACCGTGCAGTCCAGGAAAAGCTTCAGCATTTGATTCTGTGGAGTGTATTTGCACATAAGTTGCAATCCCCCTTTCTCCATGCACAAAGAGCAGGGAGCCAAGGGGCTTCATTTGAGTCCAGCATAATCCTCTTGTCCCCAACCATGCTGGGTCCACTGCTGTTGTGCTGGGGACCCCACAAGGTAAGGAAGCCAGTCACTTCAAGCTAGGGGTGGGATTCAGGGGGTTGGGGAGGGGCTGGCCCCGCCTGCCCACTTGTTTTAAAGGGAAGGCCCGGCCTATTTGGCTATTATTCTCTTGGGGACGGAGTATTTAACCTTTCACTTATGTTAGCTTAGCAGAAAACAACAGACATATTTAGAACATTACGTTTTGCTAGTATACTCTGTAAAATGGGTGATTTTGTCTAGCCTATCTTCTAATGACAGGCTAAACGAATTTACCCATTTTACAGATGTTTAATTCATTCCTTGATAATCTGCTACATATATGCAGATGACACGTTTTGTGGCTTGATGTGAAGACTGTGGATAAAATCATGTGCTTGTAATGGGCTCTGTGCACAGGTCCAGTTCTTGTCGTGTGCTTGTGGTACATTGTTGTATTAATCTGGATTATGTAGACAGATAACAGTGGCCTCCTCTCATTCACGGGGGCCTCCCTTATGTGTCCTCTTTTACAGTGGATGGTCCTGTATTGAATGGGCTGCCAGAGAACTGTCTTCTATTTTGAAGACAGTCTTCTGTTTGAAAAGCTGTCCAGCCCAAGTCTGCTTCAGCTGGGGCTTGAAGTTGCCCACCAACAACACCTGGACACCAGACAGGTCACCTGGTCACAGTCTTCCCCACTATGGTGAGACAGAATGCATTTCTATTTAAATTATAGTAATCATTTCAAACTTTGCAGCTATACATATAAATGAGCACCTGCAAATGTTATGCAAATTTGTGTCCTCTTTTTGTTTGTTATGCATTTCCCCTTTTGTGGCAATTCGTAAGTGGCCACCCTACCTTACTCTTGAGCCACAATTCCAACCCTGCTTCAAACAAAGACTTGGAGTTGCAGTGGATTGGATACTCTACAAGCAGAAGCAGATCTGGGGCTGCATGCAAAGGCTTAGGAGAGAGGGAGTTGCTGGATTTCTCAAGGCAAGAGGCAGGAGCTGCTTAGCTGGGGTGAAAGGCCTGGCTGCGCATTGCAGTGGAAATACAAAACGGAGGGCCACACAAACAACAACCCAGAATGTAACAGACAAAAAAAAAAAATGACTTTTTCGGGGAATTTGCCACCTTGCCAAGCATCTCTATAGCCCTTTCAAACAAGCCACGCACAAACTATCATGCTGGGTTCTCACAAGCGATCCTGAACAACCCAACAAGCTATGGGTTCTCAGGGTAGCTTCTGCGTGGTTAACAACCCACCTGCAAGCCATTGTGCTGGTTTGGACAACACAACAAGCCGCTCTGAAACAAACAAGGGTAACAACCCACCGTGGGTTGTTGTGTTGTGCGAACCAGGTCAATGCTTCTAACACTCCATTTGTCTCCAAGCTTGTGTTGTACAGCCCCTCCCTCAACGAAGGGAATATTAGAACGGAATGCAATGTCATGTCCACTTAACTGCTATATAACTGTCCTGGAATATTTCCTATACTGACTTTGTCTGTGGAGGGACCAGGACTGCAGCCTTAGAAAGTGGCCCTGTGTAGAAAAGTTGGACTCCCAAGAAACCCCTTTGCATCCCACTGTCATTGTGTGGCAGGAGTTGCATTACATCCTAAGCATCAGCTTCTGACTTTTTCACTGCCTCACATTCTCTCACAAGAGGGTGTGAACAAAAAATGTTGACTAAAATTGAAAAAAATTGCTTTATTAAAAATTCAACATATTTCCCAAAATTTAAATTAATAACTCTAAATTCCATAAATACTTACATGTTGACATTCTAGTTTTCAAGTGTGTGTTTTTAAAGATCACCAAATGTTTCAGGTGCCAAAAAACTGAACCTCTATGAATGTGGATATCGCTGTCAGATTAACACCATCCACAACCAAGATTCCTACTTAGTCCGACCTGATTCAGACTACAGCTGGGCTGAGTTTTCAAGCTGCCAAAGGTTCAGGCAGAATAGGGGAGGGGGAATGTGTGTTCAGGGACATAACCACCTCCTTCCTTCACATTTTCAGGAGGGAGAGATGAAACTCACTAGCACTCCCACATAGCTCTGATCAACAGGTGGCTGTCATCTTTTTCCCAGAATGCCCTGTTCGAAGGAGAATCCAGGGTGGTGGTAGGGAGAGATGACAACCATCAACTGATTGGAGCTTTAAAGGAGCTCCACAAGTTCCACTCTCAAAACAAGCTGTGCACCCAACTCCTGGAAACAGCCCTCACCAATTTTGTGGCCTGCAAAGGGGGCTATGAAATCGGAGCCGGGGTTGTGTGTGTGTGTGGGGGGGGGATTTCAGCCCAGACACTAAATTCAGACACTCTTGTCAAAATCCAGTCTTCAGGTTTTAAGCTCTGGAATCAAACAGTCACAGTTCAAACATAGGAATGAAATATTAGAGTAGTTTCCAAGCTTGGCTACACATGACATACATCACATCAAGGCTAGTTACTTGTAAGCCAAGCTCTGACGATTGAGAATTCTGACGCTCCCATGGAGAGGAGACAGGAGCCACAAGCCACCTTGCTCAGCTTATTTCACCTCTCCTTTAGCATAGCAGGTAATAATTGTCCCAAGGGGTTGGGAAAGGAGGGACAATTCATCTGCAGAGGAAGGCAGCTTTAATCTCTAACCTCCATTCAGCAGTGGTTAAATAATTGCTGTCTTACAATAGATTTACTAAAGCTGACATACCATATTAGATTTAGGAAGGGAAGAATTCAATCCCCCCCCCCTGCAAAAAAAAACCCCAGCACCTTGACATTCTTTGGAAATTCATACAGTACTGGGAAATAAATTATCGGAAAAACAATTTTAGTTGGATAAATGTTATTGAAGATGAATCCAATATTTTGCATCTTGTTTTAGGAGCTGTGATAGTCGCATACATTTTATAAACTCTGTAAGTATCGTGTATTTGATGTAATTGTATTGACCACCCTGTTTTTATATGAGCTCATATTTAAAGTGAATAAAAATGTCTTCATCCCTTACTGAAAGCAAGCTCAAGTACATGCAACTGAACTGAACGTGCAGTACCTCTACTACCCTCGCCTCCATCTTCCTCTGTAGCCTCCTCCTGTGTTGAATGTTATAGAATCATAGAGTTGAAAGGGACCTTGGAGATCACCTAGTCCACCCCTGTTCAATGCAGGCTCTGCAGTGCAGGGTGCAGCTACAACATCCCTGACAGGTGGCTGCCCAGCTTCTGAACCCACCACCCTTTGGGCTGTAAGCTCCATGGGGAAGGGCCTATCTTTTTATTGTTAGCCTTTGCTAAGGCTCCACCCATCCACAGTGGAGGGTGCCCACCATCTCTCTGTATGATTTACTGTACTGGTCTTACCTCCTTCTAATCAGCCTCTGTCACATTTCTGCATTGGCTGTGGATGGATCATTTACTCAGTCTTGATGCAGAAAGGCAGCTGAATCACACGCATGCACACACACCGCTTCCCAGCAAGCTCAGAACATTGACTCATGCTCCTCAATGTGTACATATGTTCACATATGTCTAAGTTCACATACGTTTTACTTCTATACCTAATAAAAGTAAACCATTTCAGGTGTAAGAGTGAAATGGGCCTCCCATTTTAAGTCAGGAAAAAGTGTGCCTCGACTATCAGACATCTGGGGAAAGACGAATGCTTTTTATTCATGTTCCTGTGCAAACAAACGTGGAAAACATTTACACAGTTATCCAAATAGATAAAAATCCAATCTTATTTTCACCCTGATCCCGCTAAAGGCATATGCAGATGCAAGCCAGCTTTTCCATGTGTATTCGTAGCTGGCTCAGAGTAATCACACACAAATGCATGCCATGCAGATGGTTCCTGGCCCAATCCAGCTGCTGGTCACATAATTCCTGATAGCATTCATCAGCTACATGGCAGCAGGGGTGGGGGGGTGGATTTAGCCACACCCATTTCCCCTACCAGTCCATTGCTGTTTACCTGCCTGGGCTACACCTGTACTGCTTGAGCTGTTACACTTGCATGCAATTGCACTGGGTGGACTACCTCTGCATTTCCCTCCAAGACTGCCTGATACATTGAGAGCAAAGTCCCTACAAAGATGTTTCCAGACCACATTGACTCCCTGATCTAGGGATTAGATTGCACTAAAACATTATAGCAGCATTGTGCAAGCCACTGACTGTGCGGCGTAGTGGCTATACTGTTCAACTTAAGCCAGAGAGACCTGGCTTTAAATTCATGGGCCAGTCACTCTCTGTCAGCCTAACTTACCTCGCAGGGTTGTTTTCAGGATAAGAGGGGGGTGGAGAGCACAGCCCAGAGCTCCTTTGAGGGAGGGGCAGCAGCAGGGCACAAATGTAATAAGCAGAGTTCTGCTGGAAGCTGCTGCCCCCTTTCAAGGACAGGTCTATGATGTGTCTTGACTGGATTAGGAGGCTCCAGTCTGAAAATCCCAAGGATTAATAGCTGTGCAAGGTGTGTGTGTGTGTGTGTGTGTGTGTGAGAGAGAGAGAGAGAGAGACAGAGAGAGACAGAGAGAAGAGGGGTTGGAGAAGGAGTGCCAAGGCTGTGTGTGACAAATCCTACAATTCTCAGAGCAGCGTCCTCCTCCACAAGTTCATTCAGGCTTGCACCAGCCAGTGTCTACAGTAAAGGAGTACAGGTAGCTCAGAAATACTTGCCTTTTCATGGAATGCGTGGCTTTTTAATGGCAGGCTGTCACCTGATCCCTGCTGAGTTGGTATCTGAAATATCACTGCCTGCAGGGGTGGTACTGCAGTGCAGCAGAGAGCAGCGGCAGCAACAGGTCAGCAGCTCCTTCTCCAAGCAAGCTGCCATGGTGACATAGAGTAAGGTGCTTGAGCCCAGTTGCCAAAGTGCCTGGTTCAAGACCCCTGTACACACTTCCGAAGTTAAAAACAGCAACTTTTTCCTCTGTTGTATTTGCTTATTGTTTTTATCATCAGTGATTGTAAGCTGCCATTGAGTGCCATTTTTGGTAGAAAGGCAGGGTACAAATCCAATCAATCAGTAATAAAAACAGCAAAGAGTTTTGTGGCACCATAAAGACTAAGCAATGAACTTCATTAGTATTAGAAGTGGAGAGACCACTCCCAGCAGCACTAGCTGGCATGGCCAATGATTAGGAATCCTGGGAGTTGTAGTCCAAAATGTCTGTATGGTACCAGGCTGGGGAAGGCTGCTCTATACACAATAAATGTGTTAGTCTTTCAGATGCCACAGGAAATAGAAAATATGGTTGCCTCTTTGGAATGTGCAAAGATAGGCCAAAATCAGTTATTGATTTGAGAAGGACAACAGAGAAGGATCTGTTGTCCTTCTCACTGAATAAATGGCACTCTCTTTCAAAGGCAGCTGTAACTGATGTCCCTAGGGACTGAAGGTGCAACACATTTTCCCAAATCACAATGCGACCATTTCCCTGAATTTGGAATTCCCTGGTGAGAAAGGAATGTAAGATTTTAAAGAACAGGCAGAGTGGCTTCTTCAGCTGTGCTGTGAGTTCAGATTTGCAACTGATGTCACGATCTCAGACTGCTTCAGGTATTGGGACAAAATGTGTACAGGTGACATCATGAGGACTAGCCAATTGGTGGCCTCCACTGCCAGCTTTTCCTCAGTTCAAACTGACCATGGTGGAAACATGCAGAACGCATTTTGTTTTCAGAGCTGGCCCTGAGACAGAAAAAAAGGTATTTTGTACTTAACACATTGATGGCACTTTCAAACCAGTTGCATTTCTCTAAAAAAGAAGAAATTACATCCGGGTCTACATAGGTAAAGTCAATGTTTTGGAAAATCCACATTTCCAAAACTCACCTGATTCCTGAAACTGTTGGTTGTGACTCTCCCAAACTTCCTGGATCTGGAGGAGGCCCTCTTCCATAGCCTGGATGTCAGCTTCAGGACAGTTGCACTGTGGGAAACTAAACCCACACTGGCACCAGCAGTCATTCTCTTGGCAGATCAGCTCCCCCTCCGAATTGCAAGTGATGTAGCTCAGGGCAGCAGCCACAAAACCTTCTCGCAAGTACTCTGGCAGCAGTGCCTGTAGGCCTGCAAAAAGTATACAGAGATGTTACAGGGATCTGCCTCAAGAAGGTATTTTGGAAACCAAAGAGCTGCAGTCACTTCCATAACAGATTTTTCTGACCTACCCACTCTCTGCAACAGTGGCCCTTCTCAGGATACCAAATCTTTAAATACTGCACACCAACCTAACTCCCTGGTTTGTGATTTGTAACGGTGTGCACACACACACTGTATGTACACATGTTGTACTTAATGCGAGTTGACTGGAGAAAGTGCGTAAACACTGGCAATTGTGCACATGTCAAAAGAAGCTGCCGAGAATGTGCCCAAAATAGTCAGGGTCCATGCCGCCATGGTGGAGCTCATGCTTGGCATGTGGATGGTCCCAGGTGGGACCCCAGCATCTCTAGGTAAAGGATCTCAAGGAGCAGGTCTGGGAAGGACCTTAAGGAACAGGTCTGAGAAGGACCTCAAGGAGCGGGTCTGGGAAGGACCTCTGCCAGAGACCCTGGATTGCTGCTGTCACTTGGAACAGGCAATACTGGGCTAGATAGAATTTGGGCCTGACTCTCTGTAGAATGGAAGTTCTGGGCTTACCATGCATTTCTGTTCTTTGAGAGAAGGAGGACAGCTAGCATTAGGACAGGCCCCTCCTCTGGGGCTGGGAAGGCAGCCTCCCTTTCTTGAGTCAGGAAGAGGAGAAAGGGCCTCTCCTCTGGATCCCCAGACATTGCTGTGAAAGAAGTACTTGTGCCAAAGTCAAATCAACAAATGGCAACAACTAGCAACAAACATAACCCATTATTGTTGTTGTTGTTGTTGTTATTATTATATTTAAGACACTCTCCCTTCATCCCTATGAAGGGTCCCATGAAGGGATATTCAGATATGGAGGGAGTCACGGAAACAGAGAGAAAGAGAGAGATGGGGAAGAAAGTCTCAAGACTAGCGATGACCTCTCCACCAAATTCTTGGAGCTGGAGCACTGGGACGAAGATATTGCAGTGCTACCTAGGCTGGGCCTAGTTGGCATCCTTCCCTCAAGGAGAACAGAAATTCACAGGTAGGTCAAGAATATCTGCTTCTCCCCTCAAGGGAAGAAGGACAGCTAGCCTTGGATGCTGAGAAGCTGGACTTCCTGGGGCGGACCAATCGAGGGTGGCCATGTGTCCTACTTTACAGTGGGCAGTCCTCTGTCTGAAAGGCTGACCAGCTCAAGTCCGCTTTGAAGAGAAAGAACCCCAAGGAGGGAGAGCAGGGAGGGGCCTGGCAGTCGCCCATCAACCGTCACCACCTGGAGAGCAGACTGGGCAGCAGGCTCACGGCTCACCTGGTCACACAGACTTCTTGATGATGGTGACGTGTATTGTATTTCTGTTTAAAGTATAGCCATTATTTCTAAACGTGCACCTACATATATAAATTAACACATGTAAATTTTATGCAAATCTGTACACTACTTTTGTTCTCTTTTTTGGCAATGCATAAGTGGGCATTCTAGGCCAGCCCCTTAAGATGCTTCCTAATCTATGATGGTAAAACCCTTTGGAGGTGTCATCATCCAAAGACTGCCTCAGCTGAGGCAAAGGGATCTCATAATGCCTGGTAAACCTAGCCATGGAGACCCAAGTGGCCTCCCTGCTTGTCTCCTTCAGAGAAGCCCTCTCTTCTTCCAAAAGGCAGCAGATGTCACACCCTCTCCCAAGAGAAGTCGCTAGATACCCTCAGATGCTAGACTGATTTTGCCTTCAGCTCCTGGAGGTTTATGCTCACCTCCTGTTCTACGGCTGACCAGGTGGTTTGGGGCCATCCTTCATCTCAGTGGGCTCCCCAGATGTTAGGACTGATCTGTTGTTGCCATCCTGCATTGACATACCTTAATAGGATGTCTCTGGTTCAGATGATGTGGTGAGCTTTATCATTATTTTTTTTAATGGCATATTATGCATGGGACCCACATTTTGGGGGTCTTGTTAATTTATGTCTGGAAATCCAACAAGAAGGTCTACAGTGGTCTGGAGTGAAACCTTGCCCAAGGGAAGACATCTAGGCATGACAGCATTATCCTTAGATGATTTGCCAGGGATTGAATTTTAGATCCAGGGAGCCAATGTGGGTGAGAAGCCAGCCAACTTACCAAATACTATCACTCAAGGGAGAGGAAAACTCAATCTATGGCAGTGTTGATGGCCACTTCCAGATAGTGAATTAACTGTGATGGAGTCAGAAGATTTTTCTCCTTGATTAAGAATTTGTGATAATGAAGGGTAGATATTTGTTATAACGAAGGGTAGATATGTTCATTTCCATATGCTTCCAACCTTGATCCTCAAATGGGGAGTGCACCAGCAGGTCATCTACGCATGGATAAATGTAAATTCCCCCCAGTTGCAGGACACCTCCAGGATCTTTGGGAAGAACCTGGCAGCTGAAGAGAGGGATGCAGAGTTGGTATCGTTGATCACTGTAGCTCATCCTGCTCTGGCTGCTAGCTCAGAATGATAGGCATTGTGATCCAAAACATCTGGAGGGCACCAGGTTGGGGAAGGCTGCTACAGCTGAACCAAATGTACTGGTTTTACGTACAGGACTGTTCAAGTCTTGTTTTTCTTAGCAAGTGAAAAGACAAAGAAGACACCCACCCTCGCCCCCACCCCCACCACTTTTCTAGAGTGGGGACCAGATCTATGGCCATGATCTTCAGCTGGTGTACAATTGCTTTGGAAATCCTCTGATGTTCTGTGGTATCACTGGAAATGGGTACCAGAAAAAACTTTATCTCACAAGATCCTGGTGAACCCCAAATATAGCCCCTGGGGACTGAATACAGAACACACTGGTAGTCCTTGGCGGTGTCTTTCCATTCTAATTTCCATGCTGTCTTGCATCAGAAAGAGAGACTACCTAGCATTATGATGTCTCCTGGCAACCACACTGGAGCCTTGGGCCAGGCTTCATGCTACAGAATGTCCAGTGAAGCATCTGCTAGGAAGGCAGAGAGAGAAACCTTCCTGAAGATGTCTTTGGTTTCTTGGTTAAAGCCAGCTTAGTCTAAATTCTCATTGGGCCAGATTAATGCAGTATGCAGCCTTTGCAAACAAAGAGGCTGTGGATGATGCCCAGAGGGCCATGGCTGAGGCATCGAAATCCCTGCATAAGTTAGACTCCACTCCCCTCCCCAGTTGGCTTATTGGGAAATCTTCTGCACCAGAAGGAAACAGTCCTTTTGAGGTGAGGGCTACAAGGTGGACATCCCTTTGGGGAGTGGCCCGTTTTTTCATGATGTCCTCTCACAACTGCTAGGATGTGTGACAGAACTGGTGATACAATTTGGCTTTGGATGCCTTTCATAATTCTTTCCAGCCAATGATGTCGAAGGGTGCTGGTACCAAAATGGATGGAGCAGACAGCAGGGGCTGGTAGAAGAGCCAAGGTGATCTCAAGGGACTGGATTACTTTAGAGAAGTTCATTGGCTTGCTCATGGGTAGGCTGAATCCATAAGTTTTCCATAGATGGTTGGGAGGTAGGATCTGCTGTTGGTTGCCTGTGAGGAGAGGAAAAGGCTGTGGCAGCCCTCAGCAGTATTGGGAGAGGCATCTGTTTGACAGCAGCCCATGCACACTTCCTCTGCCTTGCCTGCGAGCCATGGTTTGTTGCGAGTTCATTTGTAGCCGGGGACCCCCTGGTCCTACTCCTCTGGTCCAACTCCTCTGGTCCTACTGAGAGGAAAGCCTGGCTGGGGGCTGTTCTGGCATATTGGTTCCCTCCCTGGCTTTCTTTGAGTCTCTGCTGCAGAAGGAGGGGTGTGTGGGTGTGGGTGTGGGTGTGTGTTTAGCCTGTTTGGGTTGGTTGGTTGGTTTGCATCAATGACAACCCCTGCTGGAATCTGCCTCTCTGGGGATTAAGGGAAGGAACACTTCCTCCTCGAGACTCAAAGGACACTCTCTTCCCAGTCCTAGAGGAAGGGGTGTATCTCAGTGTCAGTTATCCTCCTCCAATCAAAAAAGGAAAGAAAAACAAGTTAAAATGTCTTGCAGGCAATTGTGCACATTGCTCAGTCAACATGCATATGTCTCCAAGTGTGGGTAATGTCAACTGGGCAGTGCACATATTGGTTGGTAAATGTGTGTATTCTGTACTTGGAGTCAATGTGTTTCGCCTGGGCAATGTATAAAATGTATGTAAAAGCAACACATGTTAATCAGGAATGTACATAATGTCTCTGATTAATTTACATTCTACAGCAACCTTTAGTGATTATCCATATTAAATGGGTTGTGCATGAAATCTCTTGTCAGTTCTATTAATTTGTAAACATTATCTGCACCTTCATAGGGAATGTACACGATCTCCAGTATTTATGTATACTGCCAGTCAAATCCCATTAACCTTCAACATACATAAAATGACATTACCGTCAGTGAAATAACACACATAATGAAGTATACTTATTTTTCTGGGTATGTGGTACAGCCATGTGACTTGGCCAGGTGGTCAGCTGACCTACAGGGCCTCACATGACCCAGCTGGTTGACCTACAGCAGCATCACCAGAGTTAGCTTTGGATGTGGTCAGGGGCAGAGCTGGATAACAGATATAGAAGAGCGGGCAGGTGGGGGGGAGAATTCCTGTGGGGAAACAGTCTTGGGCCTGGGAGGAGTTCTTACCATGGTAGCTGGATTTAATTCTTTAATTAGGGTGGGAAAGAGATGCCAGTCATGTAATTCAGTTCCCATTCTGAGGCCCTTTGACATATAGATTCCTAGGAAAATAAATGATGCTGGTAGGATAGGAGATCTCTGGGGTAAGCCATGCACTGTATTAAATGAGCGTTGGCATTCTTTGCAGCATAGTATTAGGAATGCAGTTTCCTCCTTGTACACAAGTTAGAAGAAGGGTCAGTCCTGTTAGTGTCAAATGAGTAATGCAGATGCACCCCTGGGCAGTCAAAAGGATAAACATCCTTACCAAGCAGTTGAACTTTGTTCTCAGGGCTCTGGACCAGAACAGAGCTCACAGAATCCAGGTTGTCATAGTTACTGCAGCCAAGTGGCCCTGTCCTGGTTTCAGTGACCTAAGCAAGGGAAGAGCACAACTTTTAACACCTGAAGCGAAAAGATGAAAGGATGTCTGTCTGCCCACCAACAACCTGGTGCTTTCAAGATATGTTGGGATGACAACTCCCATAATCTTTGACCATGCTGGTTGGGGATGATGGGAGTTGTAGTTAGGGAGGCCATGTGTCCTGCTTTACATAGGACAGTCCTCCACTTGAAGGGCTGTCCAAGTACGGTTTAAAGATAAAGAACTGTAAGAAGGGAGAGCAGGTGGGGCCTTGAAGCTGCCGATTAACTGTTACCAGCTGGAACACAGATTCACACTGCTCTCTGTGACAAGCTGCATTGCATTTTTAATTAAATTATAGACATTATTTCTAAATTTTCATTTGTATGTATAAATTAGCACCTATGCAAATTGCATACAAATCTGCACCCTCTTTTGTCCTCTTCTTTTTTGGTGATGCATAAGTGGCCACAGTAATAGTAGTCCAAAACATCTGGACAGGGGGCACCAGTTTGCCTGGTTCAGCAAGTGCTTTACGTTGTTTCATGACAAGGCTGGACCTGGAAACAGGCCTTGTTGTCATCACGGCTTCCTTCTCTCTGCTCCACTCACATCAGGCTGTCATGTTTGGGCAGGACCCTGGCACAGCCCCACTGCCTCAAAGGTAGGGATGTACGAAAGTCACTTACCTGTTCGCGGATTATGTTGATGGTGTGTGGGGGGGCGTTCCATCCCTCCCCCTGGAATCCTCGCTGGGGGGGAGGCGCTCTGTTCCTCTGTGGCCAGCTGTGCTCCGCGGCAGCTCTGCGGAGCAGCCGGCCAGGCCCGGCCAGGCCAGAGCCGTCCGCAGCCAGATTTCTGGCCACGGAGGGCTGTGGGTAAAAAAAAAAAACACGTACGCAAATGGTGGCGGCTACAGCCGCCGCCGTTTGCGTTCCTTATTTTTGCCCTCTTAATCTACGTAAATATTTACATAGACTATGACGGCGAAAATCAAGGGGAACGCAAATAGCGTAGCGGGCGCTATTTGCGTCCCTTTTTGATTCCCCGTTTTAGCCTACGTAAATATTTATTTTACATTTATTTATATTTATTTATGTAAATATTTATTTATGTACATTGTTTTGTTTTGTTTTTAACCCACCCAGCCATGATAGGCTACGTAAAGATGTACGTAGCCTATCACGTCGTGTGTGGTTTTTTTTAAACCTAGTCATGATAGGCTACGTAAATCTTTACGTAGCCTATCACTTCTTTCTTTTTCTTTTTCTTTCTTTTTCTTTTTTTTTACAAGAGTGGAAATGGCGGTGGCGGCAGCCGGTCAGAAGACTGGCCACTGCGGCCACGGCTGCCAAAGCCACCGCCGGAGCTGCCGCCGCCCGGAAGAGCCACCCCAGGTGAGTCTCGTCCCAGGGGGGATCCACGGGGGGGGGGGCAGCAGGCCGTTCCGCCACGGAGTTCACGGGGCCGAATGCACTGGCATTCGGCCTCACCGTGATCCATGGTGGAATTCTCTGCCATCCCTACTCAAAGGCCACAATTGTGGCTCTGCCTCAGCTCCCTACTTCCCAAGTCCATGCCCCCCCCCCGACCCTTATGGGAAGTGCCAGGAACTCACCTCCTCACCAGTGGTTTCATTCCCTCCCCCTGGAAAGAGACACCCGCCACGAGTGCCCCTTCCTTCCCCTGCTCCAGCTGATTCTGCCTAAGTGGGCCTCCCTTTGGGCAGACAAGTGGATCCAACGGGGTCTCCTGCTCTGCTTGCGAGTGCTCCTCAAGAGCCTGTTCTCCTACTCCAATTCCCCTTCTCTCTTCAGTCCTGGGCGTTGTTAAGAGGTGTAACCACTACAAACCCCAGCAAGCACTCCTAAAATAGATGGCTTTTTTCCCTTTTCAATTTTGCATCTGAAGTATATCCAAAAGCAGGCCTTTGAACTTTGCTGTAAATCAGGGGAAGGCACCGTTTTTGGAGCCCACCAAGGTCCCCTATCCCTCCCACTTAAAAAAAACAAATCACGCATTTTCTGACCGGCAGCTGGGATTGCTTCAGAGCAAAGTGAGGGCCTCCAGCCACAGCCACCCTCATTTCCCATTAATGCCTCTGGGCCACACATGGGGCACAGAGGCGTTCTTAGGAAATGAAGATGGTGGACAGCTGCAGGCCAGTGCTTTCCTCTGCAGTGTGCTTGGCTAACAAGAACATTGCCAAATGTGCCCACGGGGCCTAAAAGGTTGCCTAGTCCTGCTGTAAATCTTGCCTCGCTCCTGCTAAACTCGTTCCTCCCCAACACGTCCCTGGTGCTCCTTCCTTCCCCAGCCCAACTCTCCTCCCCTCTTCAACACCTCACTCTTTGCCACAATCATCTGTGACACTACATATGTTTCAACTGGAATAAGTACATGTTTCTTATTAAGTACCTGTTTCTAAAATGGGACAGGAAGCATAATGTATTCATAGTAAGAGCTCTGGGATTCCTATAGGAAGTGGCCTTTGGGGTGCCACAGGCAACATGTGAAGGGTCTCTAGACTTTTTTTTTTAAAGGGGGTTCTGGATGTGAGTGGGGAGTGTTGGGGTAGGAAGAGGGTGAATAGACCTTTCCCAATGTATCAGTTCAAAATTGCTGTACTGGAGCTGCTTTGCTTTGGAAGGCAGGAACACACCTGGGGTTTGATTTTGATTTGGAAAACATCCTGCAAGAAAGGGGGTGGAGGATGCTGCTGCTGCTGCTCTGATGGGATTTACACACACACACACACACACACACCTGCATCAAAGTTTCACAAAACCCAGCTTGTTGGGAAACACTCTATATGTCTGCTTCCTCATGCCTACTTTGGCCCTTAACCTTTGAGTAGTAAGCATAAACCTTCCACCTAGGCTCCTCAAGAGAACTTATTCATCTTTAGCACTGAGGAATTTTTTTTCTGTCTAAACATGCATAGGATGTGGTGGCGCTATGAAGTAAAGTGTGGTGGCAGATTCTGGATGCCATTGACAGTGGTACAGTAGGAGACGGGCAGATCTGTGCCGGTGGCTTCTGCCAGGGACTTCTGCCAGGGACTTTTTTCTGTGCAAGCATCATCAAAATGAAGGGGAGCTGTGCAAGAGCACATGTTCTTCCATGGCTCCCATTTGTTTCAATGGGATTTGCACAGGAAATATTTCTGGTGGATTGTACTCATGTTAAGTAGTGTGGCCAGGGAGGGGCTTTTACACATTAGGCACCCTGGACTTTTCTACATGAGGCTTTTAACCCGCCACTTTACCAAGGCTTCTGCTTCCAGATTCTCTGTAGGATTATGATTGGCTTTTACATGTGTGTTTTTTTTCCTGGGGTTTTTCTTTCTCTGCCTTTCTATATGTTCCATTACACACCCACTAGGTGGTACACCAGTGTGGTGTAGTGGCAAGAGTGTTGGACTAGGAGCTGGGAGATCCGGGTTCTAGTCCCCACTCGGCCATGGAAGCTCACTGGGTGACTTTGGGCCAGTCACAGACTCTCAGCCCAACCCACCTCACAGGGTTGTTGTTGTGAGGATAAAATGGAGAGGAGGAGGATAATGTAAGCCACCTTGGGTTCCTTGCAAGAGGAAAAAAGGCAGGGTATAAATGCAATAAAGAAGGTGGTGCTGTGATATAGCGGAATTGCGCAAATACATTAGGGTTTCATGCTGCCATTCACAAAAATACCAGATTTTCTTCGTTAGGAAAAAAACAATGCTATAATGGTTGCAAAGCATGAGAGAGGCCCCGGAGAATGAGGACATTGTGTAAAGCACCCGCAAACTACAGTGAATGAGGAATCATGAATACACAATGATAGATAGATAGATAGATAGATAGATAGATAGATAGATACATAGATAGATAGATAGATAGATAGATAGATAGATAGATAGATACATACATACATACATACATACATACATGCCTCGTGTAGAAAGGTTCTCTGTTTATACCACAATATCTCCATCAACCTCAAAACTTCAAAATGGGGGTAGCATAAACACAGAAATCCAACAAAAAGGGACATTAAATGCAATAAAATAAGAGAGAGTCTTGGAATAGCAAACCTTGAAGGTCTGTTCTGTAAGCAAGAGCCAAGTGCTCTAAGCCTAGGACAATGCAAGAAGCCACATTGCCTCTAAAAAGAGGAAATAATTGTGTGGTAATTGGCCTGTTGACAGAGAACAACCCTGCCTCTAGCCTTCTCCCACTCTAAAGAAGCTCAGCATCATTAGCAGGGCCAATTTCCCATAAATAGCACAAAGGCGCCAATTGTGGTCTGACTCTGGCTCCCTGCTTGCTGCCCCTCCTGTTTCCTTGGCAGGGGGGAGTAGGGGGGGGGGAACGGATGACTACAGTGATGGGTTTATAATTGCAGACCCTGGTGGCGGATCCCAGGGATGGTAGCCTTGCTTAAGCAACCTGCAAATTAAAATCCAGGCATACAGAGGAGCTGATGGCGGTGGCGGGGTGTGTGTGTGACAGAGCTGCTGTACAAAAGCAAAGGGAACTGGGAAGCAAGTGTCTTTTCTGGTTTGGAGCCTGGCTGTTCCTGTATACCCCTGGAGGGAGGTGTGTGTATGCGTGTGTGTGTGTGTGCGCGCGCGCTGGAATTCTGAATCAACTTTGTTCCCTCCCCCCACATATTTGGTTGAAAATGGGATCAGGACAGGCATGTGCAGCAGCAGAGGGGAAACCTGTGACTGGATCCACTAGGACTTGTTTGCTCATCTCAGACATTCTCTTTCATCTGATGTGGAAATCCCAGGTTCAGTCTTTGGCATCTCCAGCTTTAAAACATCTTGGGTAGTAGGGCTCAAAGCCTTTGAGAACTGCTGCCAAAGGAGACAGCACTAGGTGGGATGGACCACTTGTCTGACTCCACAGAAGGCAGATTCATATGTTCATGCAGAGTATGCATCTTTGCTTTCTTTTACTTGCTTTGTTTTTGTGCTAATTCTGACTTGGGGCTCCATTTTTGTCACTTTCTTGTTGTCATGGGCTCACGTGGAACAGGGGCTTTAGTGTGTGATCATGGCTACTCAAAATTCCTCATTTTCTAGCATGCTTGTAATCCAGAGATTCATATCACAGGTGGACAACAGGTATAAAGCTGTGCCAACAGGTAAGAGAAGCAATTTCTTTCATGATAATTGCTCTGTTATTGTGGTGGCAGCTTGGACACAATTGAGAATTCGACTCTATTTTGATATGGTTGCTGAAAATAATTCCTGTTTGAAGATGCCTAACAACAATGATAAAACCAAGAATTAACTATTTTAAAACGACCCTTACAGTACAATAATAAAACGCTATAACAGCAGCAGAAACTGCAGTGTGAAGTGCTCCTGCTCAGGGGTTCAGCAAGCCATGCCCTTTTCCAGAACATTCCATCCCATTCCTCACACACCAGTCAGCATTCCATGCATTAGGGTGTTGGGGGTATCACCCCCACTACACACACACACACACATGCACACACTTGGGGTTTTAAAAAATATTTTATGTCTGCAAAGGTTGAGGTTTCCCCAACCCTACTGATACCTTCTTCTCATGCATGAATGGTGCTGCTTTAGCTATATTTATTTATTTCATTACTACAGGGGCCCCCAACCCCCGGGCCGCAGACCGGTACCAGTCCATGGCCTGTTAGGAACAGGGCCACGAAGGGGTGTATGAAACCTCCTTATCTGGGGTCTGCGGGGGGAGGGGAGGTGATCCGTCCTTCCCCCCTGGAATCCTCGCCGGCCCCGGCCAGCTCCACGGCAAGTCTGTGGAGCTGCTGGCTGGCCCCAGCCACTGGGACGCAAATGGCGTCCACATAGCGGACGCCATTTGCGTCCCTGTTCTTCAAGTAATAGGCTACGTAAATCTTTAAGTAGCCTATTACTGCAAAGAACAGGGATGCAAATGGCGTCCGCTATGCGGACGCCATTTGCGTCCCTGTGGCCGGAAGTCTGCCCGCAAAACCTCCCCCCGCCCCGGTCCGAGGTGCAAAAAAGGTTGGGGATCGCTGCATTAGTATACCACCCAAAAACCAAAGCTTGCTGGGCAGTTCACAAAAATTAAAAGCAAAAAGCACAGGATAAAACAATATAAAATATAAAAGCATTAAAACTACAAGAGAACAATAGAACCAGAATAAAACCTAGCAGCAATGCAGAGATTTAAAATACAGATTTAAAACTGCAAAGCTAAAAGACTAGGAAGCGAAAATGCTAAAATGCCTGGGAGAATAAAAAAGTCTTCACCTGGAGCCAGAAGGAATGCAATGTAGATGCCAGGTGAACCTCTCTAGGGAGCTCATTCCACAGCCGGGGTGCCACAGCAGAAAAAGCCCTCTTCCTGGTAGCCACTCGCCTCACTTCCTTTGGCAGGGGCCCATGGAGAAGAACTGCTGAGGATGATTTTAGGGTCCAGGCAGGCACATACGGGAGGAGGCGATCCTTCAGGTAACCTGACCCAAGCCATTAAGGGCTTTGAACGTTAATACCAGCACTCTGAATCAGGCCCAGAAATGGACTGGCAGCTAGTGCAGCTGGAAAAGTCCTGGCATAATGTGATCTCGTTGACCAGCCCCTATTAACAATCTTGCTGCTGTATTTTGGACCAGCTGAAGTTTCCGGACTGTTTTCAAAGCAGCCCCACATATAACGCATTGCAGTAATCCAGATGAGAGGTTATCAGAGCATGGATAACTGTAGCTAGGCTATCTCTGTCCAGATAAGGGCGTAGTTGGTATACCAGCCTAAGCTGATAAAAAGTGCTCCGTGCCACTGAGTTCACCTGTGACTCAAGTGACAGAATCCCATATAAGGATTCACACACAAAGAATTAGCTTGCTCTTATTATACAGGGTATCTCCCATTTCCTAATATTCTGCCACACTCTGAAGTGACCAAGAACTAGAATCCAGAATGGGGTTACATAGATAGCAGCAGGTTTGATTCTCAATATGTGGAGTCACCAGAGGCAAGTAGGTTTAACTGCTCCCTCAATGGTGTCCCCAAATGCACCAATTTACTTGCCTCCGTGTTCAGATGGGTGCCATTCACACACTTGGGGAAAAGTAAAGCTCTGAAATTTGGGAACAGTTTTATGGCAGGAGCAAAACCTGCTCCACCGCTGGCACAGGATGCCCAGCTCTGACTCTCTTCAAGAAGGTAAGATGTTTCTCTGTGAATCCTCCACAGGTCTTTGCAGTATATACGCTGTCTCTCCACACACACAAACACACCCCCATCATAAAGATGGGCATTTTGCTATTTTTTAAAAACACAAACATGCATAGGGAGTAACATATATAATAGCCAGTTCCCTCCATTCTCTTTCTGTCAGGCATAGGCCCTGTGAAGGTTTGAGGCCTACAGAGGCAAGGAAAAGAAAAGTCAGGCCTACAGGCCTGGAGTTTATTGTTGGGACAGGGTGTCCCTAGGAGGAAGAGTTTCATTTCCCTAGTTAAGTTTCATTTCTTCAGGTTTGAAGCAGTACTTTCGGTTTTGGGGGAGGAGGATATAACAATGGGGAGTCAGGAAGACCAGAGCAGTAGGAGCAGAGTCAGGGAGACCAAAGCCTGAAGAGAGAAGGAAGAAACAACCTGGGGAAGTCTAAGTACAGCTACGGTAAAGGAACTTACCTTTTGCCACTTTTATTTTCTCTTAATGGCTTTTGTATCACTCAGCTCTATTGTGTAAATACCCTCAGTTGTGATTTGCTTGCTTTACTTGACCAGTAAACTGTTGTGGTCAAACCCTGTGTCTGGAGTGTCAATCTCCCCATGCCTACAGCCCCACATTATTGGAAAGGGGGAGGTAAAAGAAGGAAGGTGGGACTCTTAGGACGCAATCCTTTTCAGATAGGCGGCTGCCTCCGAACAGCAGGAAGGCTGAGTGCGGGAGGAGGATGTGTCGTACAGGTGTTTCTGCTCCCCCCGCCCCGGAACACCCCCCGGAAAGCCCCTTTTTTCAGCCGCTCCACACTCCTCTTGCCAACGCAGAGCACGGGGCTGTTCTGCATTGCCTCCGAGGCAGCACGGAAGTGGGGGGAGGTCGCTTCCCAGAAAACCAGATATCCTATGGCCGTCTAGCCGTTATCTAGCAGCCATAGGATTGCTCCCTTAAGGAGGCAAGAGATCCTTAGGGAGTTGGTCAGGGGGTCCAGGTCATAAGGGGAACCCTGACGGGCCCATACTCATATTTAGGGCTGAGGTAAAAACCCCTCCCGCAATTTACCACCCCATTCACAAACAGCAACACTGCAGTGAGGATTATGGAGGCAATTTTGGGATGAAAGCTTTGTGCGGAGGTTTTTCATTCGTAGTGGCAACAGCCAGCAGTGCAGTTTCTCTTCTTTCATAGTACTGGAGCTCCTCTTGGTAGCTGCCTCGTAGCAGCCACCATTTCCCCCTGAAATTGCCCTGGATATAACACTGTTCCAGAGCCTTTGGGGGAGGGAGGAGGAGGTGACTCCCTCAAAAAAACTGCAGCCACGGGTGAGAGTTGCCATCCCCCCACCCCACCCCACCCGCTTTGGAAGAACGCTACAAACCGGTTCAGATGACACAACAGCCCATCGCGGGTTAATTAACTGCTGGGGCGCTGGGGTGTGGGCAACCCCAAGCTGGGGATTGTGGTGTCATGCAAAAGTGGCTGAGGAGGCTTATTCAAGGATTAAAAGAACCTTCACGTGACTCACGGTTTGTTCTAGAGTTATGTGAGGGTTGTTTAACACACAAATAACCCTCCCCAGCCAGGTTCACCCAACAAGACAAGCCACAGCAACCGCTGGCTGGGGCTTGCTAGGCACAGCATGTGTCGCGGCACCCCAAGGGTTAATTAAACCATGATGGATTGTCCTGTCATCCAGTCTGGCCCAATGTCATGACTGAGCGCCCTTCTGGGGGCCATTCTAGAGGGGGAAATGGCAGGCACTGGTCACTGAGAGAAGCTCCACTACTGCTGCCACTCCTCAGCCACCAACCCCTCAGACATGAAATTTTGCTTCTCCCAAAGTCACCTATTTCAGGCCCCAATTTTGAGCCAAAAGTTCTAAAACTGGTTCCGACTGAAACCCGCAGCGGATGCACTGCCCCACTGACATTGGAGCCACCAGCTGCCACTGGCCCAGCCCTATCCCAGGCAGTGACAGTCTTCATGTGGGGGAGAAGCAGTGGTGTAATGGAGGCAGGGCTCACGGGGTCAAAGCACTAGGATCTTCTGATTAGCAGGGACAATCTCATCATCTGCCACCCACCCCAGGCTTCCCTGTTCCCTCTGAGTTTAGCTGTAATCTTCACAGTGGCTGGGGGAGAAATAGATTTTCCCAGCAACAATATATTGTTGTGAGCTATTCCTGTTGTAAAGCAAAATATTTTGGGGTAGCTTAGTCTTGAAGACCCATTTGCTTTACAAAAGACCTTATGGAGATAAAAACTGCTAGAACTCATTTGTTGACTTTAAGATGAAATGCTTCACCTTGGTGCTGGGAACAAAACTCCTGGAAAACTGCTGGTATTATGTTGCCCGGGGATATGGTATATCCCTCTCTTTCAGTTTCTCCTGCAGTCTCAAGTCTCTCCAGCCAAAGTCCAAAATGCGAACCATTACACTGCCCTTTGCCAGCCCACTATTCTATGACTGTGAGCTGATCCTAATAAACTGGGTATTATGGTATGTACTGCTGTTCGGTGACTGTGTACACACACACAGATAGATATAAATCAACACAGCTACCAGAATTTTGGGGCTGTCCTTGGGGCTGTGGCTATGGGGACTATCATGATTGGTGTCTGCACTTCAGAATTTATCACTACACCACAGTGGAAGAGTGAATGTACACTTTCTCATCTGCCACACACTGTAAGTAGTGCAAAACTACATGCACAAACTACCCTGTTTGTGTGAAAGCTTGATTCATGCAGTCTCCTCCATGTTTTGAATGGGAAGAATCACATGAATTGGGCAGCCACACACAGGCCTCACTCCCCAACGTGCCCATCAAAGTGCCAGACCCTGAAGTACAAATATTTAAACAGTTGTAGTCAGCCGTCAGCCTCAGGTCAGGTTGCAGTCATGGCCTGGAGCACTTGTCACCACCTGCATCTGGAGAGAAAGCTGCAGCCCCTTTTTACAGGCATCAGGCCCACTCACCATCATTCACACCTTTGCAACCTCTGGGCCTAAATTACTGCAATGCACACTATCCAGAGCTGTTTTTAAAACCCGTTTCAAGGTTTCCATTGGCACAGAACACATTTCTATCCTTACATCGCCCTTCTAGGGTTTACCTTGATGGCAGCAGTTGCTATCTGGATGTGATGGAGGCGCCGCAATGTGCTTTCACGGTCGATGAAGTACGAGGCTGCCAGCTGGTGCAGTGTTTCCAAGGAGACAGTGGCGTTACTCGCACCACTTCCTGAGGGGCCACCAACTTCCGCTTTCTGACTGAGCTTGCGCTTGTCCACAAAGATGGTCAAGGACTCTTCTCCTGCGAAGACACAAGGCACTGTATTTAGTCTGTCCCACACTGGAATCCAGAAGACCTGAGACTAGTGCCCCATTAGGGTGACTCTCCAATCAACAAAATAATGAAAGACAGCAGATCTGGAAGCTTTATGTCAGGCACTAGGACCGGATTGGCCCTCTGCTGTGACCAGATTCCATGAACCAGGAGGATTCTCGGTTATTCTAGGAGAGTCACAGCTTGAACTGCTTGCAGTTCCTTCTTTTGACCAGCAGCCTTGGTGGCGCAAGAAGGAGTGAGCCAACTCCTCATCCAGAGGCCTCCTGGTCTGAGCCCCACAATGCTTGATGCTGCCCATATTTCTTGCTTTGCAAAGCATCAAACTAGGTGTGGCGCTTGGAATGTCCATTCCAGTGAACCCTCACTGAATAAATGAACTAAGGTTGTCCTCCTGGCTCTGGGCAATTTCTTCCTCTATAGCACAGTTAGATGCAGTTATAACTGAAACATGCTACTATGCATGGCTAGTAACCATTAGGTTAGGCCAGGGATGGGAAATGTGTGGCCATCCAGAGGCTGCTGGACTTCAACTCCCATCATCCCTCACTATTTGCTATTGTGCTAGGGCTGATGGGAGCTGCAGTCCAGCAACATCTGGAGGGTCACACATTCCACACCCCTGAGTTACATGACAAGAGGCACTTCCACAATGGACGTCCGACAGATGGGCACCTACAGCAGTTGAGAGCACAGAAAAGGATGCCTAACACAAATCCTGGCCAAGGAGGAGAGAGGAAGAAGCAACAGCCTTGGCAAGTGGGAAGATACTCTTTAAACCAATCAGTCACTCGCACAGTAAAATGCCTCTAGTTGTCTTTAGCTGCCTGGCAAGCTTGTTTTGTTGCTAGGAGTAGACATGACTCATGGATTTCTAACAATCCATACAACTACTTTAAGTCCTCCCTCAAACGATGGCTTTAATCGATAATTACACATCCTCCACACCAATTAATAATGGTGAGATAAATTCATTGCCAGGTTTGGAGAAAAGGTGATCCGGTGGACCGCTGCTCCCATGCAGGCTTCAAGGCTGGTCTGAGGAGAGGCATAGGGATGGCAAGAATGAAAGGCCTGGGCTGTGGGATCATCAGCAATTCTCAGCCAGGAAAAGACAACATGGTACAAGTAGGTAACGGGTTACACCCTAACGGAGGAGGCCTGATTTCAAATCCTCACTCAGACAGAAAGCTCAGGCACCTTGGGCTACTAGGCACGGTCGCTCCACCTACCCTGGCTCACAGGATTGTTTTGAGGGGGTGGGGAGACCAGGCATGCTATCCCAAGCTCCCTGCAAGTAGGGCAGGATGCAAAATATGATTATGGAATGAGCAACCTGTTGCAACTCCATGCCTGCTGCAGCTATTTAAATGGGATGTAAACCGCCCCTGTGGCTTTTGCCAGAGTCTTGCCCTTCACTCCGTGGAGAGTTTGTGGCAAGTAAGCCCAGCTCTGTTTGCTTGTGGAGCATGTACAGTACTTACGGGTCCTCTCTTTGCATTCTGTACTGGGGAACACGGGCAGGAGGGTGCTGTTGCGCTCATGTCCTGCTTGTGGATTTCCCATGGGCAGCTGGTTGGCCACTGTGTGAACAGAATGCTGGACTAGATGGACCCTTGGTCTGATCCAGCAGGGCTCTTCTGATGTTTTTATCTACCTGCACCAGGTTGAGGCAATACGACCAGAGGTAGCATGTGCAGGGCAGGGCAGGAATCTGACAGAACTGTTGGCACGGGAGTCATGCCTGCCTGCCTCTGTGGCCAAGGAATTTGGAAATTGCTCTTGAGGGTGGGAGGTCTTACCCCCTGCCAGGAAAGCTTTTATCAGCCTCTGCACTTTTCAGCTAAAGATGGTAGCTTATTGAGCATCCACCCATAAATATATTACAGGAACAAGGGATACACCACAGCTGCGGTTAAGTCTGGGGCTCTGCTACATACCAATATCTGTCCAGAGTGGAATCTGAACCCCTCTGCTTGCCGCTTGCCGTAGCGATGCTCTTGACCAGCATGCTATACAGCCTGGGATCAGCATGAGCTTCCTTTCTCCTCCATCAGTGGTCATACCCCTCATTCTTATGCTCTACAATTAGATACTTCTGATGCAATACAAGGGCAGGCATTTTTCAGCACATTCAGAGGCACCAAAGGGGACATATCCTCAAGAAGATCAAGAGGGGGAGGCAGGCATTTGAATGGGTGGGTCTAGCGCTTACAGTAATATACAAAGTGAGCCAAGGGCTTTTATTACATTTTTCTTCCTTTTACACTTTAGAAACCAAGGTGGCGCTTGACTGTGCACTCATCAGTCCAGCCTGGCTGCTTCAAACACCCTTAGGAATGATGGCATGTGATGATGTACCATTGTATGGGGGAAAGATGGCTGGTCCCGTGGGGGTCCCTTGGACCACGTCATACATTACTGTATGCTAGAACTCACTCACCTGGAAGTCAAATGACTTCTGCTCCCTCCCCCCACCCCTCCACACAAATATCCCCAGATTCCCCCCATCACCACCATCGCCTTTGTTGGGAAAGAAGTTCTGAGAAAGAGGTGTGTGGGTGGGGGAGCCTGTGCAAAACAGTGCTTTGTGTGGCAGCTGCTCCCTGTCGCTTGTGGCTGCCTTGCCCTGAAAAGGCAGACTTGGGATGAGAAAAGGGGTTTCCGGAAGGTAACGGTTCATAGCGGAGAATCGGAATCTCTCCGCTATGAGAGCAGCATTCTTGAGCACTGAGCTATGGTGAAAGGGTGGAGGGAGCCTGGGAGGAGCCTCCCACTGACAAAGTGCTGAAGAGGCAGTAGCAATGGAAGGGTTTGGCTGTGGCCAGCAACAGAGCCATCATGACATTGTTCCCCTGTGGGCTCATGCTCTCTCAGAGAGGCTGCTGGGAAATGTTGGAATGGAGGACCATGATTGGTAGGGCTCTTAGCAGAGCCAGGTGATGTGGAGCTGCTGTAGCTTTTGTTAGGGATGTTGTCAGTAGGGATATTGGAGGAATCCGTTTGGGGGATAGAGCCCCATGGGTTTTCTTTGGTTCAGCCCTTGGACTTCGTTCTGTTTTCTGCTGTGGAGCCCAACTTGGTCTGCAGCAACTTAGTCCAGTTCGCAGATTTTCCATGCTTTTTAAAATTTGCACAAATTACGGCTGAAATGTGCACAAATTACGGCTGAAATGTGCACAAATTACGGCTGAAATTTGCTCACATTTGTGCAAGTTGTGCAAATGTGCACAAACTGCGCCTGAAATTTGCAGAAATTTCGGCCATAATTTGCACAAATCTCTACAGTTCAACACACACAAAAACACGCTGAAAGTTCCCAGAGTTCACAGGGGGGAAACCTGTGGCTTGGCCCACAAATGCAAACCAAGTTGGGTACACCACAGAACTCCATCAAGCCAAATAAGAAACGGATTTCCCAGTGACGGACATCCCTAGTTGTCAGGACATGGCTGTCTCATTGGTAGGGCCGAAGCATTGATGTGGGCTGCACAGAAGGGGAAACAGCCACTACCATCATGTGTGTTGTTTCTACTGTGGCAGCTGATGTTGTGTTGCCAGCTGTCCACTGGATCCCTGTGCCAGCCTAGCACAATAGCACAAAATGGGCTATCAATAGCCCATTTTCTGCTATTGATAAAATAGGATTTAGCTGCATGGCTGCCACCCTTTGCATACTTACTTGGGAGTAAATCCCACTGAACACTGTGGGACCTGCTTCCAAGTAAATATATACAGCCTTCCCCAACCTGGCACTTTCCAGGTGTTTTGGACTACAACTCCCAGCATTCCTGACGATTGGCCATGCTGGCTGGAGCTGATGGAAGTTGTAGTCCAAAACATCTGTAGAGCACCAGGTAAGGGAATGCTGATATGGGCTATGCTGCACCTCTAGACACAGTTACTTGGGAGTAAGCCCCACTTCACTCAATGCCACTTACTTTTGAGAAACATGCTTAGGATCATTTTTTCTGTTGCGTGCGCTTTCTCAAGTGCTAAAGGGGTTCAGTTCACATCACCAAACACTCAACAGCTCTCACAGCTGTTGCACTGAGCATCATTATGCCCATTTCAAAAGTGCCCAGGTATGAATCAGCTCATGTGGCCTGAGACTATATTTTGTGGGTTTAAGAGAGAAAGCTCGCAGGAATAAATAGATGAACATTCACCTCCAAGAGTGGCTGAGAGCAGGAAATGGGTCCCATATTTTTTAATCAGGTTCTCAGTGATCTGTTGGAAGCTGGGCCGGCGCCCCAGAAGGCGAATGTTGCGGATGAACTCTGGAGCCAGAGGCAGAGGCAAGCGGAAGAAATCTCTCCTTTCCAATGCCAAGTTATTCACCTTCCAACGAGCAAATTCTCTGGAGGGAAAGCCAAGAAAGACCAACAATAAAGTACGTACATTTAGCCAGGGGGTTCTAGGAATGTTTATATATACAAACGAGCACGCTTCTAACCCCTCCAAATAAGATGGTGAGGGAAGCCTTTGAAAATGTGTTGGCAGATTCTGCTAAATATTTTGGGCACATCAGGTTTTTGTAGACATCTTTTTTTTTTAAGCACAGGCCTTAATTTGCACTATGTCACAATATGGAAATGCAGTGGAAAGAGAATCTGTTGAACCTGTCTGTGACGCAGTTGTTAAAGACAGAGATAACATCCTAGTGGATTGAAAGCTTAATATGCATGTTTTTTTGCCTGGGGGTTGGGACTAAACCTTGCCTAAAACCTTGGAAAGATGCCATGCATCAGAATAGGCAATACTGCATTAGATGAACCAACGATCTCTCTTGGTATAAGGAAGCTTCCTTTGTAAATAATTCTTGCTGGACCCATATATAGCGAGACAGACAGATATCGATATCGATGTGGTGTTTCCAGGATGTAGTTAGGTGTAAACAAACCCACAAACACTTGCAATAGTTATTCACACTTTACACTTACCTGGGAGTGCAGCCATAGATCCCCGAAAGAAGAAGAAAAATACTACTTGAAAGTCAGCCTGAAAACTATAGATGACTGGAATTCACCCTGAAAAATGCCATCAATGCTACAACCTCAGCATGCTTACTAGGGAGTAAGTCTGACCGAACTCAGAGAGATTTAGTTCTGAGTAAGCAAACATGGGATTGCACTCTACATTTCTTTTTGCATCCCTCAACATCCCTCATATGTTCCTGCTGCAGCAGGAGCCTCCATATTCACCCTGGCATTTTATTTTTGCAGGTATTGCCACTTGTGTGGGGTGTTGCTTCACAAGCCCCAGACTCCTAACAGGACCTTCAGTGCTGGCGAGAGGCAGAAGATGACATCCACAGTACAGCTTGACTAACAACCTGTGAGAATGTTTTGGGTGGGCCCCAGATGAAGATGTACAGAGCACACACACACACACGCATCCCAGGCATTTCACTGGCCTTACCGAGGCTCTCTTTCTGCTGCCTTCAAAATTCCTTGCAGGTTTTTCTCAAGCAGAAACCTCCCAACTCACATCTAGTGTTCCACTTCAGGCCGATGTGATGGCAACTCCGTGGAAGGCTTCATTTTCATGCCTAGTACTTTGACTGCAAGAGGCCCACGCTGCTGCTGATTGCTACAGCCAGAAGTGAGTGATGTGGCCGGCAGCTTGCCGAGACACATTGTGGCACTAGGGCCGAGAGTGCTAGAATCATAGAATCATAGAATAGTAGGGTTGGAAGGGGCCTACAAGGCCATCGAGTCCAACCCCCTGCTCAATGCAGGAATCCAAGTCAGAGCATCCCTGACAAATGGCTGTCCAGCCTCGTCTTGAAGGCCTCCAGTGTGGGAGAGCCCACCACCTCCCTAGGTCATTGGTTCCATTGCCGTATTGCTCTGACACTCAGGAAGTTTTTCCTGATGTTCAGTCGGAATCTGGCTTCCTGTAACTTGAGCCCATTATTCCGTGTCCTGCACTCTGGGATGATCAAGAAGAGATCCTGGCCTTCTTCTCTGTGACAACCTTTCAAGTACTTGAAGAGTGCTATCATATCTCCCCTCAGTCTTCTCTTCTCAAGGCTAAACATGCCCAGTTCTTTCAGTCTCTCTTCATAGGGCTTTGTTTCCAGTCCCCTGATCATCTTTGTTGCCCTCCTTTGAACCCTCTCCAGTTTGTCTGCATCCTTCTTAAAATGTGGTGCCCAGAACTGGACACAGTACTCCAGATGAGGCCTAACCAGTGCTGAGTAGAGGGGAACTAGTACTTCCCGGGATTTGGAAGCGATGCTTCTATGAATGCAGCCCAAAATAGCATTTGCCTTTTTTGCAGCCACATCACATTGTTGGCTCATATTCAGCTTGTGATCGACGACAATTCCAAGATCCTTCTCGCTCGTAGTGTGGTTGAGCCACGTATCCCCCATCTTGTAACTGTGCATTTGGTTTCTTTTTCCTAGGTGCAGAACTTGGCATTTGTCCCTATTAAATGCCATTCTGTTGTTTTCTGCCCAGCACTCCAGTCTATCCAGATCACTTTGAATTCTGTTTCTGTCTTCCAAAGTATTAGCTATCCCGCCCAATTTTGTGTCATCTGCAAATTTGATCAGCATTCCCTGCACCTCCTCCTCCAAGTCATTAATAAAAATGTTGAAGAGCACTGGGCCCAGGACTGAGCCCTGCGGTACCCCACTCGTTACCTCTCCCCAGCTTGAGAAGGTCCCATTGATAAGCACTCTTTGAGTCCGATTCTGTAGCCAACTGTGGATCCACCGGATCGTTGTTTCATCTAGCCCACTTCGAGCTAGTTTGCTCATCAGGATATCATGGGGCACTTTGTCGAAAGCTTTGCTGAAGTCGAGGTATATGATGTCTACAGCATTCCCACGGTCTACAAGGGAGGTGACTTGATCAAAAAATGAGATCAGATTTGTCTGGCAGGACTTGTTTTTGACAAATCCATGTTGGCTTCGAGTAATCACGGCATTGTTGTCAAGGTGCTTCCAGATGGATTGCTTTATGATCTGCTCCAGAATTTTCCCAGGGATTGATGTCAGACTGACTGGTCTGTAGTTCCCAGGTTCCTCCTTTTTACCCTTTTTGAAGATAGGGACAACGTTAGCCCTCCTCCAGTCATCTGGCACTTCCCCGGTCCTCCATGATTTCTCAAAGAGAATAGACAGCGGTTCTGAGAGTTCTTCTGCCAGTTCCTTTATGACTCTAGGATGCAGTTCATCTGGCCCTGGAGATTTGAACTCATTCAAAGTAATGAGGTGTTCCTTGACCATATGCCTGTCGATCTCAAGCTGCAATCCTGCCCCTTCAGCCTGTACTTCGCCTTTGCCAGTGGGGTCATAGACCCTCTTTTGGGAGAAGACTGAGCCAAAGTAGGAATTGAGCACCTCTGCCTTTTCTTTGTCCTCTGTTATCATTTTGCCATCCTTATTTAATAGCTGAACAACCATTTCTTTCCTCTGCCTTTTACTATGCACGTAGCTGAAGAAAGCCTTTTTGTTGTTTTTAGCATCCCTCGCTAACCTCACCTCGTTCTCCGCTTTAGCCTTCCTGACGCCATCCCTGCAATTCTGTGCTACCTGCCTGTACTCTTCCTTTGTTACTTGGCCTTCTTTCCACTTCCTATATGTGTCCTTTTTTGTTTTCAGGTCATCCCTAAGCTTTTTGTGAAGCCACATTGGCTTCTTCTGTTGTCTTCCACCTTTTCTTCTTGTTGGAATTGTTTGTGATTGTGCATTGATAATTTCCTTTTTTAAAAGTTCCCACCCATCTTGGACTCCTTTTCTCGCTAGCATTGCTTGCCATGGGACCTTACTGATCATTGTTCTGAGTTTATTAAAATCAGCTTTCCTAAAATCCAGGGTACGCGTTTGAGTACACTCGGCTTTTGCTTCCCTTAGAACCAAGAACTCAAGTACAACATGGTCGCTTTCCCCCAGAGTTCCTGTAACTGCTACTTTATCCACTAAGTCATCTCTGTTGGTTAGGATCAAGTCAAGGATAGCCGATCCTCTAGTTCCTTCCTCTACTTTCTGTAGGAGGAAGTTATCCGCCACACAAGTCAGGAATTTCCTGGAGGGGCCATGTTTTGCAGAATTTGTCTCCCAACAAATATCGGGGAAATTGAAGTCCCCCATTACTACTACATCATGCTTCCTTAAAACATTGGCTATTTGCTTTTCAAAAGTTTCATCCTTGTCTTCTCCTTGATTGGGTGGCCGGTAGTAGACTCCGACCACCAGGTTCCTTTTATTCTTTGCTCCATTTATTTCAACCCAGATGCTCTCGATGGGGCTACCAAGCTCCTCCTCCTGTATTTCTGTGCAGAGATATGTATTTTTCACATACAGTGCAACCCCGCCTCCCTTTCTGTTCCTCCTGTTCTTTTTGAACAAGTTATATCCTTCAACTGCTGTATTCCAGTCATGAGAGTCATCCCACCAAGTCTCAGTTATACCTATCAAGTCATAATTTCCCTCCTGTATTAAGAGTTCAAGTTCGTTCTGTTTGTTTCCCATACTCTGGGCATTAGTATATAGACATCGAAGACCATGTGCTTCATAGTCTGGCTTTCTTCCTACCTGTGTCTGAAGACTATTATTGGACGCTATCAGAGCTGTTCTCTCCATTGCAGTGCATGCGCCTACGTCCATTGTTACCCCCAACATTACATCTCCCTTCCCCGTAGGATTCAGTTTAAAGCCCTCCTGATGAAGTTCTTCATGCTGTGGCCAAACACATTCTTCCCAGCCTTTGTGAGGTGCAACCCATCCCTAGCCAACAGCCCATCTTCCAGGAAGTATAGCCCGTGGTCCCAGAATCCAAATCTCTCTCGTCGGCACCACCTTCGTAGCCAGTCATTCACCCGGAGTATTTTTCGTTCCCTTTCTATCCCTCTTCTAACTACTGGAAGGATGGATGAGAAAACTATCTGGGCCCCAAAGTTCTTGAGTTTCCTTCCCAAAGCTTCAAAGTCTGACGTGATCTCTTCGTAGCTCCGCTTGGCGGTATCATTTGTTCCCACATGGATGAGAAGAAAGGGATACCTGTCAGTGGGCTTTATGAGTGCAGGCAACCTTTCAGTCATGTCTCTAATCTGTCCTCCCGGGAGACAACATACCTGGCGAGTCCACGGGTCTTCGCGACATACTTGGGTCTCGATCCCACGCAGCAAGGAGTCTCCCACTACTACCACTCTTCTCTTCTTCTTCTTGTAGGCCTGGGTTTCATCGCCTCTGTTTGACTGACCTTTAGCCTCTTGCTCACTCTCATGCAGGTTCCCCTGTGATTCTTCCTCTGCAGGCTGTCCTCCAGTCTCATCTGCAAGTACCTGGAATCGGTTCCACAGCTCCACCGCTTCCACTGGTGCAGAGTGTCGTCTAGTTCTTCTTCTCCTAACTGTCACCGTTTTCCAAGGAGTATCCTCTACTCCATTTTTCTTCACCTCAGCATTTCCCACTGCCTCATCTTGCTGTTGCTCTTCAAGCTTGTGGTCTGCCCTTTGCTGCTGTAGTTCCCCCATTCTGTCCAAGAACTCTTCGTGTTCTCTTATTCCCCGGAGGGTTGACAGTCGCCGCTCCAGTCCACTTACTTTTTCCTCCAGCAGCGTGATCAACTTGCACTTGTTGCAGGTGTAGGCCATGTTGTTCTCAGGCAAGAAAACAAACATTGCACACACCTTGCAGGTCACCACCACTGGAGAGTCTTGTCCTTCCATAGCCTCTTTTCCCTTTTTGTGTCTAGCTTTGTGATTGTTCTAGACTAGCCTGTGCCTGCTCCTCTACTCAGTAGAGGTTAAAAGCAGAGTCCCACTGGTGTGGAAGTGTGTGTTACAAGACAAATAAATGAAAAAAAGTTAGTTAAAATAAAAAATAAAAATAATTAAAGAAAATGTTAGGGGCCTCCCCCTTGACCTCCCCTGGCCAACTCCTGTTTGCTCCCCCTGTTCGCTCGCTTTGGTCGCTCGCTCTCTGGGAGCTTGCCTGCTTCTGTAGTCCCTGGACCAGCTGGAGCAGCTTGCTCTGCTCTGCTCTGCTCAGCTGGGAGGCGGGAAACAGACTGAAGCTTCCCGCCCAGTCAGCTGCTGGGAGTACTCAGGCCACACCCCTCCAATTCAGTTGGAGCTCTCAGAAGCTCCTGGTGAGCTCACAGCCAGTCAGAAGGATAAAGGGCAGGGCAGCGCCCTGGGCTTCCTGCAACCCACTTACCTCTTAGCCTCTGTCTCCTTTGTCTCCTTTGTCTCTTCAACCACTGCAACTCCCCTGGCCAACTCCTGTTTGCTCCCCCTGTTCGCTCGCTCTGTTCGCTCGCTCTCTGGGAGCTTGCCTGCTTCTGTAGTCCCTGGACCAGCTGCTAAAGGGGTTCAGTTCACATCAGTCTGATCCTGTTCTATAAAGGAGTATTTGTGAGCCACACTCCATCTGTGTGAACTAACTTTCCAGATGGCCAGGCATTTGGGAGGCTTTCTACAAGGCAGCCTGGTATTATAGGCAATCTTTAGATAAGGCAAGGTGGCCCAAATATCAGGAGGAAGAGGTAGGGGGCGTATATGTGCATGGCCACACTTTTCCCTTCCTCCAAGGCTGCATAAAATAAGCAAGCAGGTGAACTCACTGGAGAGTAACAACAAGATACTACACATCTACTTGAGTCTGAGCCAGGGTTGCCAAATTGGAGAATCTGGGTTGGTTCCATTCACTTGCGCTGGAAGAAGGGAGTACGGAGGTGATCTTGGCTGATTCCCTGTGTTTCTTTTTAAAAGCGATCAGGCAACCACAGCTTCTCCTAAGCCATTCTTCTACTTGGCTTCTCCCCAGCAGGGAGTGAAGGCTGTGCATGGTGGGATTTGTAGCTTCCTTTGTCTCCTGATTCCTGCCTGGCAGGAAATGATGCTCTTGAAACTTACAGTCAGGGCCAGAAATATTGGAACATGGATAACTGTTTTGGCAGTTGGCCTCTGTACACCACCATATTGAAGTTGAAAGGAAACACACCCAGATGGGAGCCCAGTCAGGACTTTCAGCTGTAATTCAAGGGGTTTGACAAAAGTGGGGCACTAACCATTCAGGAAGGACAGCCAGTGGCATGCACCCCCCCCCCATCGTTGGTGGCTCATAAGGAATGGAACGAATGGCTGACAAGCAGCTGCGTGGCCAGGTGTGGCCTGCTTCCTGGGTACCCCGTGACCAATCAAGCAGAGAAAAGGCCTGGAGGTGGTTCTGAGTGTTACGTTTGCGTTTGGTAGCTGTTCACTGCAACTCCCAACATGAGGCCCAAAGAGGTGTCCATGCGAATGAAGGAGGCCATGATTAGGCTGAGGAAACAAAATAAATCCATCAGAGAGATAGCAAAAACAGTGGGAGTGGCCAACACAACAGTCTGGAACATCCTGAAAAAGAAGGAGTTAACTGGCAAGCTCAGCAACAGCAAAAGGCCTGGAAGACCACGGAAGACAACTAAAGTGGATGACCGCAGAATTCTGCTCATGGTGAAAAGGAACCCTTTCACAACATCTAGCCAGGTCAAGAACGCTCTTGTGGAGGTAGGCATGTCATTGTGAACATCTACAGTCAAGAGATGGCTTTATGAATGTAAATACAGAGGCTTCACAACAAGGTGTAAACCACTGGTAACGCTCAAGAACAGAAAGGCCAGATTAGCCTTTGCCAGCAAACACCTAAAAAAGCCTGCCCAGTTCTGGAATAAGATTCTTTGGACTGATGAAACCAAGATTAACTTGTACCAGAATGATGGGAAGAGAAAAGTATGGAGAAGGAAAGGAACAGCTCATGATCCAAAGCATACCACGTCATCTGTCAAACATGGCGGAGGCAGTGTTATGGCTTGGGCATGTATGGCCACCAATGGAACCAGGTCACTGGTGTTTATTGATGACCTGACTGCTGATAAAAGCAGCAGGATGAATTCTGAAGTGTGTAGGGCTATACTTTCTACTCAGATTCAGCTGAATGCTGCCAGACTGATAGGACGCCGCTTCATATTGCAGATGGATCATGACCCAAAACATACAGCAAAAGCTACCCAAGAGTTTCTCAAGGCAAAGAAGTAGGATGTTCTTTAATGGCCAAGTCAATCACCTGATCTCAGCCCAACAGAGCATGCTTTTCACTTACTGAAGACAAGACTGAAGGCAGAAAGACCCACAAACAAGCAGCAGCTGAAGGCAGCTGCAGTAAAGGCCTGGCAAAGCATCTCGAGGGAGGAAACTCAGCATTTGGTCATGTCCATGGGTTCCAGACTTCAGGCAGTCATTGACTGCAAAGGATTTTCATCCAGGTATTAAAGGCAATCCTTAAGTTTGAAATGATGTTGGTTTGTTCTATTACTTATGAGCCACCAACGATGGGAGGTGTGTGTATGCCACTGGCTGTCCTTCCTGAATGGTTAGTGCCCCACTTTTGTCAAACCCCTTGAATTACAGCTGAAAGTCCTGACTTGGCTCCCATCTAGGTGTGTTTCCTTTCAACTTCAATGTGGTGGTGTACAGAGGCCAACTGCCAAAACAGTTATCCTTGTTCCAATATTTCTGGCCCTGACTGTATATGCAGTGCAGGAGAGGCCAAAAGACTTCTCCTGTCTGCTGTGAATCCTTCTCGCTGCTGGTTATCTCTTCCTCCTCCTCCACAAAGATATTTTTTTTTATTTTTGCTTGGAAAGGGGATGGGGAACTGGCAGAGGAAGAGCGTGTGCTTGTTGCCAAGCTTCCATTAAAAATACTAAAAACAATTGTGTGTGTGTGTGTGTTCCATATTCACAACAACAGTTTACAAAAACAAAATCTCCTGGAAATGAGCAGAGGGGAGTGTGCCCATCCCTGCATCCATTGAGTGCAACTGTATTGTTTTTAAATTGCTGATTATAAGCTGCATTGTGCAGCTGAAAGGCAAGGTTAAAATGTTTAAAATAAGTAATAATGAAATAATGCAGAAAGCAACTTCTTTCAAGTAAATAGGTAGCACCTGACTCTTAGTATAATGATATCACAGTAGAGTGAGTGCTGGTAACAATTTATTAAAGTTTTACATTGATGATCACCAGGTAGGGGACTGAAATGGGCTATTGGATTGGCCTCCCACTGGAACTAGACTAGGACTCCAAGCTTTCCTGGACCTGGAAAGGTTGGACTACTGAATTATCACAGCTGTGTATGTGTTTAATATTTATGTGAAAACAACAAAATGTCTTGTGACACCTTAAAGACTAACAAATTTATTATGGGAGAAGCTTTCATGGACTTATGTCCACTTCATCAGATGTATGAAGTATTATCTTCAGTTGTCTAGACAAATTACTATTCTCCTGAACGGTCGTTATGCTTACTTTGCACACATTCAACTTTTAATGTAATTATCACAGGCTGTGTTGTTTAAATTTCATTTTCATCTGACTCCAGTGTTAACATTTTTTCCCTCTATACCCAGGTGTGTGTGTGTGTGTGTGTGAGAGAGAGAGAGAGAGAACTGAGAATAATACTTCATGCACCACCAAAGCTTATGCCATAATAAACGTGCTAGTCTTAAGGTGCCGCAAGACCCTTTATTGTTTTTGCTGCAACAAGCCAATGCAACTACTCCTCTGTAAAATGTTTACAACAGTAGCTACCATGGACATAAGATGTTTACATTTATACCCATTTTAAGACTATGTAAGAAGAGGTTTCTTGGTCATATGTGCTCAGCTTCAGCCTTTTCCCTTCCACCATAAACATTCATTTTGGATATTTTTTTGTAACACCAGTGGGTTTAATTTCCCTTCATTACTGGTTCAACTTTTTAAGGTTAATAATTCAGCATTTTCACCTCTCTTCCATGTAGCATTATGGGAGCCAAAGCATGGCTGAGGAAGCAAGCAAGCAACACCCAGAATGGATGATCATAAACGAGAGTGGCAGAAGGAAAAGGAAATTGGCCTACCCACTGGAAGGAGGGTCAAGGGTGGAATGCAAGGTAGCACAACCTGAGACTTGTTTTGTTCAGGGAACATAGCTAGATCTGGCCAGTAGCGATCCTAATTTGATATATTTATGTATAGTTTTATATATTTATATAAATATATAAGATTAGGGGAAAATAAGCAATGCTATATATTTATATAAAATTAGCGGTGTTCCTAATATATGTTGTGTGACCAAAAGGGGGTTGTTTTCACCCTGCACTGAAGGGGAGCCGTAGCGCAGTGGTAGAGCTGATGCTGTGCATCCTTGGCATCTCCATCCAAAGTAGCCTTCTCTAACCTGATGCTCTCCAGATGCTTTGGACTTCAACTCTCAGCACTGGGGCTGATGGGAGTTGAAGTCCAAAACACCTGGAAGGCACTAGGCTGGGGAAGGCTGACCTAAAGGATCTCAGGTAGCAAGGCCAGGAAAAGGACACCTTGGAGTCACTTCCAGACAGAAAGGCAGACAATACTGCATTAGATGGATGGCCAAATGACCTGACCCAATGTAGGGTAACTTCATAGGACCTGTTAGGTGTCAATAGACTGGAAAGGCACCGCTGCATTACTAACTGCCTGGAATGACCACAAGAACCAGAGGCTGAGGTCAGGCTTATGCTAAGGAAATTATCAAGATCTCTGTGCCAAAACAAGCATCATCCTGCTCAAAGAATTGTCCTTGGTTTGGTGTTTTTTGTTTTTGTTTTTAATTATACTCCACTCTTCTTCAACAGCAAGCCTAAATTCTGCTACAACCTCCATAAATAATTCTTACTGAGAATATTTGCATACTTCCGCTAATTTTGCATAACTGGGGCTGGGGGGGGCGGGGGACTAGTTTGCATTATTTCTTCTGGTACCATGAGAAGGAGCACAGAACTATACAGGGCATCGGCGGTCCACCCCCTGTGCTGAATCAAATGTGCCCATTTTCTTTATTTCACGGAATGTATCGCAAGCTCGGATAAGTACAGATTGCTGACTGAAAACTGCACCCGTTTCTGCATTTGATTCTGGGAGGTGTGGATTGGGTAAATCCATTAAAAAAACAAAAAACCTTGATGGGATGACTTTCTCACCCATCCCTATTGGGACACTGGAACTCCCCCCGCACAGAGGTAGAGCATCTTCTCTGCATGCAGAAAGTCCCATATGCAGCCCTCAGCACTCTCAGTGAAAAGGATCTTCAGATCATAGGCAGCAGGACTGAGAAAAGGGCCCAAAACCTTGGAGAGTTTTATTCATTTATTATTTCTTTATGGCGTTACTATGCAGCTTTTCCAGCATACAAGTGGCCCTTAAAGCAGCTTACAATCAATCAAATTACATAATGAAAAACACATTAGCAAATAAACCAAATGAAATTACAAAACACCCATAGTAAGGAAAGCAAGCTATCAAAATCTGAACAGGGAATCATTAAACATTAAAAATGCATTTCAAGGGAAGTTGTCTTCACAGTCCTTCAAAGGGCTGAGCGTTGCTAGCAGTCAGAATAGATAATAATGGAGCTAGAATGGTCCAACACTGTAACTTGGTGTAAGATGATTTCAGATGAAGTCTCCTTCACCATTTCATCTGGTTTATGAGGTTACATGTACTTTCAAGCATAACTGTACAACCATAATGGTCAGAAGCATTTTTTTAAACAAATAAACAAAAAGATCTAATTCTTCGGAGGATGAATGTTGAGGCCAAATCATACAATACCCCACAGTGCTTCTCAGCATGTACCCAACCCGGTTTAGGGTGAGGAAATGCAAAGGAGGCCAGCAGGGCTGTCAGGCCTTTTAATAGTTGCATAGAAGAGGGAGGTTTGTCAGGTCTAGGTTGTCATGCAGGAGATAGAAAATCTACACCTTCCAAAACTCCCTCTCCTTGGAAGGTACAGGGGCCCACCCGCCCTGTTTTCCATCTGCTCACCCTACTAAATGTGCATGTACTGCTGTGAATGCAGCCATGCAGCTTTATCTTCCAACATAATAGTTCTTGATAATAATATTTTAAAAGCCCCCCCCCCCCGTTAAGGAACAGCTTTTATATTTGGCCTTTCCTGGGTTGTAATGTTAGAAAAAGTTCTTGCTTCTGGTCAAATGAGAGGCCAGGCAGGCGACAGTGGAGCCAACAAAGTTTTATTGATCGTTTTGCAAAATGGGTACAGAGCAGTCTGGACACAAGGCGTGGTGTGCCCAACCTTTTTATACCCACCCGTAACGGCTCAGTACTTTTCCATCAGCTCTCTACGCATACTCTCAGCTTAAGCTGACTCATTGGTCACGTGGCATGCCTATGTATCCGAATCACTAGCTACTTATGGTGTCCTTTTTATCTAACAGTATCCAATGTTAGTCCTATGCAGAGTAGATCCATTGAAATGAATGAGACTTAAGTGAGTCAAGACTTAATTGTCCCATTCATTTCAATAGGTCTACTCTATATAGGACTAACATTGGATCCTACCCTCTGAGTATAGCTCTTTCTACATATCAAATATAGGATTATTTGTGCTGTCAACAACATGGCCTCAGGCCAGTCGCAATTTCTCAATCTAACTGTCCTCACAGGTTTGTTGTGAGAACTGGGGAGGGGCGGGCGTGCAGGTGGGGAAGGCAGGGAGAAACAGACCCTAGGTATGCCACCCTAGCTCCTCGGAAGGATGGGATAAAAATGTAATTACAAGAACAGTACCTATTCTCAGCCACCTATCAGGACATTCTCTGTATTGAGACCTCTGCCAAAGATAAATGTGTTGACGCTCATTAATTTCATACCAGCCTTCCCCAACTTGGTGCCTTCCAGATTCTTTGGCTGACAATGATGGGAGTTGCAGCCCAACACATCTGGAGTTCAGCAGGTTGGAGAAGCCTGTTTTATACAGAACAGCTTAGCATCTGCAACCTGGGAAGCAGATCGTATGATATGTGCCAAGCAGACCTCCGCTTAAGAGGCCTCCCATAGTCTTTGCACTGTGATAGCTGGCATGGAGATGATTTCAGCAGCCTGCTGTGTTCCCTGAACAATGCCCCTGAAAACAATGATTGGCCAATTTCATTCTAATCTTGACAATTTCACTGTAATTAAAACCAGGCTGTGGCTTGCAAACACTTTAATTAAGTCTGATTGGGAGAGATGGAGGAGAAGCAGGGGAGTAACTGATGGCTGGCAAAGCCAGCAATAACACAGAGTTCCAAGACATATATATGCATCCACCCACACAACTGCTGAGTGAGGTTTTACACCAGGCCAAATGTGAAGTGAAGCAGGAAGATAGGAGTTTAGGCTCAAAGGACAATTGCAAGATTACAACCCTAAGGGTGGCTGAGGAATGCTGGGATTTGTAGGACTTCTTTCTGTCTACACATGCATAGGATTGTGCCCCAAGTCTGTGTTTTCCAAACTTCTGACTGCTCAGGCCAGATGTTTTTTTCTGCATTGTAATTAAAGGCACACTTCATTCTTTAACCTGAAAATATTTATTTCTAGAGTGTTAAGAATAAAGATTAAGTATCCTCTGTGGAGCCCACCTGGTACTATTTCTGCTTGAGTTCTGGCTGTGCCTCCTGGTCTGGGTGTGCCTCCTAATTGAAAGGAGACAAGCTCTGAGCAGAGACTCGTGCAGAAACTCAGCAGGCAAACCCCTCCTCTGAAGTGGGTAATTCTTCTGTATCTCTGCATCAGCAGTGACTGGATGCTCTGCTCACACACCATGAAGAATGACGCACCTGTAGCAAAAGTTAATTGGTAGTAGGCAAAGCCAGAGTAGTATATCTTGCAGAGATGCAGTGGATGGATCCACCTCTTTAGTGGTTGGCTTTATTTAATGTATTTATTTATTGTGGAACACATTGTGAATTACTGTCCTTCTTCCTGAACGCTAAATCCTCCTTTCTCCAGGCACCCAGGTGTTCACACACTGCACACACACACACACACACACACACACCTTTTGTTTCAGTGGTAAAAGAGGCTTGCTGCCCAATCCTAGGCATGTTTAATTGGAAGTAGATCCCACTAATTTAAATAGGACTGAGGGTGGAAATACATGACATTAGAAACACAGAGTTAGGTTGATGAACGTCAGTCCCACTCAACTTTTCTTTCCCCCTACATAGCATGTACTTACTCTATATCCTCTATCCTGAAGCCATTGCACAGAATGTCTTCCTGTCCCTGACATGAGGTCACGGGGTAAGATGCACTACATGTTACAGATGGGGAGTGGGAGGACTCAATATGGAGCTTCCATTTTTAGTGGCAGTCCTGCATTTCTGCTATGGTCTCAGTCTACCCTAAGCCCCAAATAAGTGTGAACAGCATTGCATAAAGCAGAGAATGATCTGTAAGCACCTGATCGTGTAGCATTGTGCAAGGTAAACACAATGCTACATCTTGTTCATTGTTGTGAGCCGCCAAGCAGTATAGACATTTAATTAATTAATTAATATGCTTGGAGGAGAAGCCATTGGGAATTCCATATAAGCCACTCTGAGCTATCTTCTTTCTTTTTGTTAACATTTTATCAAGGCAAGAACACATTTGGATAAATCTAAAACACTTTCCACATCAAGGTCTACTTGAGTAAAACTATATGCATGATTGTGATCCCTGCTTAAAAAAAAACCATTATCTTATCGTAAATGTGTCTAATGGTATTCTTGCTTCTCATACTGTAATTAAACTGGTAATTTGCTCCATAACTTGAGTTTATGGCTTAGTGTCCTAGGGTCTGTCCCCTCTTGCAATTAACTGAATGTACAGAATAGAAGAAAGGGGGTGGGGAGTAAGCTATCCTTCACCTTGCAAGAAATTGTTACCTCCCGCTTCCCTCCTGTTTATGGCTCATGCTATGCCTGCAAAAGTGAAGGGAGAAAGGGACCCTGAAAAAATTACAAAGCCACAAAAAAGAAAGCTTCTTCCAGTATGAGGGTTGAACAGGAGGGTGTCAACCCTCTTATCTTATTGCTCAAGCCAGAATTTCTACCTTTACCTTTAAACATGCTGAGGAATTGGGAGCAGGGCTGGCCTTAGTGGTGGGCAAGCTGGGCTATCATCCAGGGCACCAAGCTGAGCTGAGGGGGGCACTGAGCTCAGGGGCTTTTTTTTTTTTTTAATCACCGTCTGCAGTGAAGTAGGGTGGCAAAGGCATGTGTGTATAAACTTTCCTTCAAGGCTGTACAGGTTGTTTGGGTACAAACTAAAAATGATCTTCCTTCAATTACCTTTACAGTATGTTTTTTTCAATTTCCACTTTGATGTCAGTTGCGCTAGGTGAAAATCAGTGGAACACAGCTTTACTTTGAGGCAAAGTTTCCAAGCACTGAGCACTTCAAATACTGTAAACACTATAAGCACTACATCAATAATAATAAAGTAACAACTGCACCAGGCCCCATAAACCCTCTGAGTGACCCTGCAAAACTGACCACAAGGGGCAGGATACGAAAGGCACTCCTCGCCCAGGGCACTATTTCTCCTAGAGCCAGCCCTGATTGGGAGACAAGGGGTGCTTCTAGATGGATCACAAGCTGACGGTGTCTCAGCTGGACCTCCTGTAACGTTCAGTGAATTAGGCAGGGCAATGGCATGAAGAAAACCTTGCCTGGAAGTCCCCTCAGGCTAGTCCTGCCCAGTTATTTCCACTGGTCATTTTTAGCCACCACCACCCCGGCACACTCTACCTGCACCTGGTATCCTTATTACTAAAGCAATCAAGGGATACAGTGACCAAAACGGGGGGCGGAGGGCAGTGAGGACTGGCAGGAGAAGCTGTGGCTACCTTGCACTCTGCTTCAGAAGCGCATTTAGAGGTACAGGGTCGCTCTTCCGGTTTCCACCTGGCAACAGTGCATCACTTGGCTCCTTCTGTTCCTGTCAGGCGTGTCTTTCTCTGCCTCTGGGCATCCCTAGAAATTCTTGAGGATTTTGTTTGGTCCACATTTCAAAGTGAACGGGCCTGATCTGCACCTCCCAGAGTAGCATGGAACTTGGAGTGCTCTCATTCTTTAGATTTTGCACTTCTCTAAAATTTGTGGTTCACTTCTCTGCTCAAAAAATGTACCAAAATGCATATAACATGCATAAAACTCCTAAGGTTTATTCACTGATAGTAAGAACCTTAAGCTATAATATTTTGGTATTTGTTGTAATTTTAGCCCTCCCCCTTTTCCTTTGGCTGCGCCCCCTTTGCCTTCAGCCCCACCCACCACTACAATGTGGCCCCTCAGGGATTCTCCAAAATGAAATCCAACCTCGGGCTGAAAGAGGTTCCCTACTAGGGCTGTGCACTGCTTCGGTCCAAATCCCAAAGTGGATTGGGGTGATTTGGAGTGCTTTGGTCTGAATCCAAAGTGGGTCTGGAGTGGTGTAAGTGTTATTTCCCTTCCCCTCACCCCTTAGCTTGTAGGGAGTTTTTTCTTTCCATTTCTGCTTTTCTTTTGGTCTTGTGTGTGCGCGCTGTGTGCGTGCACCATACACATTATTGTTGCACAAGCAGTGTGTGGCCAAAGCAGTACACTAACACACAGTCTGATATGAAGCATCATCACTTTTGCTGATTTTCCAAGCCTGTCACTTGTTTTCCCTTGTGTACATCAAATGACCATAAGAAGAATATGATCAGGCTAGGCTATATGTATTTTTAATGTTTGTTTCTTCTTACCCTTCCTGAGGGAAAGGGCTGCCAAAATGATCAGGGGGCTGGAACAACTCCTCTGTAAAAGGCTTCAATGTTTGGCCTATTGAATATAGAAGAAAGGCAGATAAGGGGGGAAGTTTATAAAATTATATGGAGTAGAGAAAGTGCAGCAGTACAATTAATAAATAAGCCCCACTGAGTTCAGTCAGTGTGACTTTTCTAATTTGCAGCCAAAGAGATGGTTAAGTTTTCTTTCTTACTTTAAGGAGAGCCTCAGCCAGGTGGCAGATTCAGGACAGACAAAAGGAAAGTATTTTGCACTTCAAAAATAAAACCTATATCAGAGATTAGGGATTGTGACCTCCTAATTGTCACCTTAAACACCTTCTGATTAGGATCTCTAATCCCCTGTGTGGTTGACAGTTGTTTTTTTAATCTTTTGTTTTAGTCTCTGAGAAAAGGAAAGTTTATGCATGACTAGCACAAAAAACCCAGGGCCAAACTGTCTGAAATTTGGCAGGTTGAGTTACTTCTCATAGGGGCTACCAGGTGCCCAAATTTCATGCACTTCTGTGGAAGCACTGAAGAAGTACAGCTCTTTGCTTTGAGAGATTTCCTTGAAAAATGCATATTTTACCTGCACCTAGCACAAAAACTACTGGGCCAAACTGTCTGAAATTTGGCAGGTTGAGTCACCTCCCATAGGAGCTGCCAGTTCCCCAAATTTCATGCATTTATCGTAAAAACTGAAAACGTTGGGGTCATTTCTGTTTCCAATGCAAGTCAATGGGAAAACGTAAAATCCGAATAATTCGGATATCTGAATTTTGATTTGGATTCAAATCCGAAGCAAATCAGATTGGGTCCAAATTGGTCTGAAGCAAATCAGGGCTGATTCAGAAGTTCCAAATCAGCCTCCAAAGCAAATCAGGGGTTCTCTGCACAGCCCTATTCCCTACCCCTGCCTTAGAACAATATATATAAACAAACACACCTACAATTCTTATTAAACCCCCTTTTAAATGTAGGTGCTTCCAGACACGAGTTTTATTGTGCCTTGTTCACTCAATTTTACCAGGTGTCTATACAATGCTGTCTTCCATTTGTAGCCCATTTGTTTTCCCACTTCTTCCATCTTTTTCCTTACCAGAGAAAAATTGGTTAAGGAAGAAAAGATGGAACAGCTGCACAAAGCCTTTTGATTGTTAGGGTGGAAGCCCTCCACCTGGACACATCCACATACTGGGAATGGGTGGGGCCATATGATGTAGTAATAACTATATTCCCATAGTGTTCCTATATCAAGGCTAAAGTTTTGGACTTACAATGGGGATAACCTGGATCCCAGTCCCCACTTATGAAGCTCTTTGGGTGGCCTTGGGCCAGTCTACCTCACAGGGTTGTTGTGAGGATAAAGATTCCACTCTGGAATCTGTCTAGGGCTCCTTTTACACAAGCTTCCCACCCCCGCTTTTCCACCTTATCTGCATGTTCTATATGATTAATTATACAGCCACTAGATGGTGCTGTGGTCTAGCTCCTCTTGTGGCAGGTAGGTTTTCCTCTTTTCCTGGAAGGAACTCAAATGGAACTCGATGTGTGGTATTTTGATAGCTCATTATCTCCAATCTTTTAAAAAATGGGATAAAGGCCATTTAGTGCAGGAGACGCCCTGGAAGTTGATGACATCATCTAGAGGACTTGCAAACGTCCGTGAGTAACCAATCTCAATAGCAGGATAAAAGCCCTGTGTGGAGAAGCCCTAGATGTGGAGTACTATATAAATGTTGTAAATAAATAAAATAAAAGGGGGAAACCTGAGCTCTTTAGAGAGCAATCCTACGCGGGGAGACAGCTGCCTCCAAACTTGGAGGTGACCACCTATCCACTGCACGGCAGGAGGAGCAGTGAGGAGCGCATCTCCTCCGCGCTCCAGCTACCCTGCAGTCATGGCTAGACAGCTAAACTGTTGTCAGGAGCGCCCTAACGCATTCTTTCAGAAAACTCCAATAGCCAACTCAAGACACAGATGAAAGGATTCTTTGCAAGGCTTTAATCCTTTTACAACTTAGTGACTCTTTCAGGTGCTAATCACCAGCGACTAAGCAATGAACAGCAGAGTAGCCTATGCTCCGGGTAGGCAGTTGATCCCCGTTTGAAGGAGAATCACATGAAGACTCTGAACTTATGGGCTAGGGAGAGATCCTCCCTCTTTCCCTTGGGTCCATGGGAGGTGGCCGTTGCTTGCGCGCCAAATGGGCGCTATGCCTCCTTTCTGCGCCCTCCATCGCTCGTCGCTCCCTGCGTCTGCGTCAAACAACTAGCAAGCCCCCCTCCCGCACTTTCTCACTGCCAGGATCACTATCTATCTCAGGAATGCCGGCAGGAGGAATCTCTGCCAGCTGCTGTGCCTGTGAGGGATGGGCTCGCTCCTCTCCCACGGGTTGCTGATCCTCCTCAGAATCAGAACTACTCTGGGGTTCTTATCGGCTCAGTTTCCACCCTGACAACTGTCTAGTGGCCATAGGATCGCGCCCGTAGAAGAAGGGTGATATAAAAGTGTCATAAAGTAAACCTTGGCTGATTTTTGCTACTGTTAACCATCCCGTGGGATGGGATATAAATCAAAATAAATAACGAAATACACCTATTTATGTACGTTATGCCAAATGTCCAAAGTTTAGTAGATGTTGGGACTGGAGGCCGTTTTTACGCTGTTGCTGTTGTGTTTTTAATTGTTTTAGGGTGCAATCCTATTCAGATAGGCAGCTGCCTCTGAACTCGGAGGCAACCACCTATCCAATGCAGGGCAGGAGACGCATGGAGGGGATCGTTCCCTCTGCACTACTCCTGTCCTGAATTTTCGGCTAGACAGCCGATTGCGGCTGTGTAGCCGTGGAAGCACAGAGCGGGGAGGGAGGCTGCTGTACGACACATGGGATGTGTTGTACAGGTGTTTCTGCCCTCCCCGCCCTGGAACACCCCCAGGAACGCCCCTTTTCAGCCGCTCTGCACTCCTCTTGCGAGCACAGAGGATGGGGCTGTTCCATGCTGCCTCCGAGGCAGCGCAGAAGTGTGGGGAGGTCGGTTCTCTGGGAGCTGACCTCAGAGCGTGGGCTCCGAGGTTAGTTCCTGGAAAACCAGATATCCTATGGCCGTCTAGCCGCTGTCTAGCAGGCATAGGATTGCTCCCTTAATTGTCTTTAATGTATTTATTTTATTATTGATTGTAAGCCAGCTTGAGTGCCATATTTGGAGAGGTATAAGTCACAAAAATAAATAATAAATGCAGGCCAATTGCAGATTAATTTTGTGAACGCTTATATATGAGTTTTCCCACTTTCTAGATACACAAGTAAATGTTGATAATCATATTGAAGTGACTCTCAACATTCACAGATCACAGAATTTACTTTTCCTCTTTTGATTAAATTGCATTATAACTGGTGATATGTAATTAAGAAAAGAAACAAAAGCTACAATTTATATTCAGAGGCACACAGGATGAGGCTGGGGAGGAAAATGGGAATGGAAAAGTGGATCATTAAGAACAGCTATTACCCATAATGGCAAAATCAGCCATCGCCAACCTTGGCCCCTCCAGATGTTTTGGCCTACAACTCCCATCAGCCCCAGCAAGCATGGCCAATGGTCAGGGATGATATAATTTTGAGTAACAGCTGCTGGGGCCAAACCATGTGAGACAGCTGATGCTTTCAGGCTCTGGCTGTAGGCTTCCTGGAAGCAGGGGCTCGTGTGAGAAACAGAATTCTGGACTATATGGAACCACAACTGGATTCAGTGAGGTTCTTAGGTTCTAACACAATTCCCCAACCTGGTGCCCTCCAGATGTATTAAATGTCAACATCCATCATCCACAGCCAGCATGACTAATGTTCAGGAAGTTGTACTCCAAAACATCTGGAGAGACCAGATTGGGGAAGGCTGTTCTAACACATAAAGTTTGATATCAAAATAGTAAGTTGCCCAAGTTCAGCGCAGCCCTACTTTTAACACGTTTTTTTTCTCAGTGGCTGGATACGCTCCCTAGCGAGAATTCCATTGTGAAAACTTCGGTGGGGAAAAGAGAAAGAGAGAAATAACCCCATCAAAAAGTGACAAATATTGGTCTGAGGTAAAGCTTGTGAAGCGCTTTGCCCTGTTAAAATGCTCCAGAAAAGATCTGTGTGTGTACATGTGTGCGCTTTTAATTAATCAGCAGCGGATTAGTCTACCTGTGCTACTCTCAAAGAAAACCCAAAAGGTTAGCAGTTGTCTGCCTACTCGCCGCAGTGGAATGGAAAGACTGAGGCTGCCATGGTCTCACAGGGTAGTGTCTTCCTGCCCTACCTTCGTCACCAGGAGCACCTCAAGAGAGTCGGGGTCCCATAGTGGAAAGGAAGAAATGTATCGGCAAGTGGAAATCCCTCAGCTCCCTCGAGGCACAGGGCTTGAGGGAACAACAGACTGAGCTCAGGCCCTGGCGCCTGATGTTATTGTCAGACGTGCTGCCTTTCAGTATCTCGCTTGTTCCTGTGTGTGTTTTCCCAACCCACCTCCTGGCTGTTCGGGTTTTTGTAAGTGCAGAGAGGGGGAAATGTACACAATTCTTTCAGGAATAATTAGGTGGCTTTGATGATGCTCATTAAAGTGAGAAATTGACAGCGCTGATTAGAACGAGGCGGCTTGTAAGCAAGTACCGTGAAAAATTGCCAGGCTTGGGACTCTGTGGAAGCTCGTCCATCATGACCTGTGGCGCCTCCTTCCATCTACCTTCCCACTGGCTAGAAATCAGTAAATGATGCCAGAACACATCAGCCTACACAAACAAGGGAAGGGAAGAAGCCGGGTATGCTGGAAAGGAATTTTTAGCAGAACAAATAAATGCCCATTAGGCGAGTGGCCAAAAACCAAAACGTTATCGGGCACAACTGCATTGATGGCCTCCTCATTAGCTAGGATGAGGAGGCAGGCTGAGGGGTGAGTGAGGGCCTGGGAGAATGTGATCTGATTGGTTAGGACTCCTGTCCATCTGCTGGAAACCCTATGCGCAAGGAAGATGCCCCTTCAGCCTCAGCTGGTCGGGGTCAGCACGGGAGCGATGCCAGTTTCAAACGGAGCGGAAGTGAACGCCTGGAAAGAGCTACTGTAGCCCTGAGGATCTTTGCTTGAGGTGCCACTGACACAGTTACCCACCCCAAGAGTTCAGGGCTACACTGGTAGGGGAAGTAGCCACGTTGTTGACTCCTCTTATGTTACTGCCACAGTGTGGCAGGGAGCCATTTGGTAGTGGCCCCAGACCTCCTGAGGTAAGATTCAAGGCCTGCCTCAGCAATGGGCAGCTTTGGCAAAGGAGCATCTCACCACATCTGTACCATACGGCTTCCAGTCTGTAAAACAGAATGGTGGAGATCTATTTTCTAAGGTTAATATGGGAATGAATGAGAAAAGGGAATGTTATTATCCACCCTGAGGATTACGGATAGAGCAGGACAAATGGGACCTGCAACAACTGTGTCCCAGTACTGGGATAAAGATGGGGTATAAATAAATAGAAGAAGAAGAAGAAGAAGAAGAAGAAGAAGAAGAAGAAGAAGAAGAAGAAGAAGAAGTGGTGGTGGTGGTGGTGGTGGTGGTGGTGGTGCTCAGGTTCAGGGTTCCAGCTAGTATCCCCCCACCCCCGCCCCCCACCCAAGTTTGATTTTTCTTTTCAAATTGTCACCCTTCATCAGGGATAGACAACCTGGTGCCCTCCTGGTGCCTTGGACTACAACTCCCATAATCCCCAGCCAGTATGGCCAGTGGTCAGGGATCATGGAAGTTGTAGTCCCTGCTCCACACTCCATAGATCTTAAGCATACTCAGGCCTCTTCAGAGATTGTTGTTTTTTTGTGGGTGACCCCTGTTAGGGTTGTTGTTTTTTTTAAAGCGGGGGGCTGTACAACTGCAAACCTTGCGGTTCCCCCAAGCATGCTGATACTTCCCTCTTATTTCTCAGTGGACCGAGTTTGGCTACAATCCTGGTGGCAGCTGTTTCCTAAGTTTGCTACTGGGGAGTGATATAAATGTAAAGTAAAGGTAAAGGTGTCCCCAACCAGTCGTGTCCGACTCTAGGGTGCGGTGCTCATCCCCGTTTCTAAGCCGAAGAGCCAGCGCTGTCCGAAGACGCTTCCGCGGTCATGTGGCCGGCATGACTGAACACCGAGGGGCACAGAACGCTGTTACCTTTCCCGCTGAGGCGGTACCTATTTATCTACTTGCAATTTCTTGCTTTCGAACTGCTAGGTTGGCAGAAGCTGGGACTGAAGACGGGAGCTCACTCCGTCACGCAGCACTCGGGTCTCGAACTGCTGACCTGCCGACCTTCCAGTCTGCAGTTCAGCGTCTTAACCACTAAGCCACCGCGGCCCCACGATATAAATGTAAAGGCACAAATAAATGAACCAAGATCACTAAATGCACTGAATCCTGGCCTGGACAGGACACCATGAGGGAGACATCTCTATTTTATGACTGTACTTTCCGGGCAAGGTACGAATGTTGTGTTAAGACCAAGGATGCAGTGGAGCCAGGGCTCACTGGGATGCTGCAGCAGCACCTGCGCTTTCTCTTATTAGCAGGGAGGCTGACGTCACTGGCCAACCCGCTCGGGCTTCCCCGGTTCCCTCTGAGCTGAGCTGCAATCCTCACAGTAGCTGGGGCAAAATGGATTTTCCCAGCAACAATATATTGTTCCCTGTTGCAATGCAAAGTATTTTGGGGTGACTTGGTCTCAAATGGGCAATGAAGACTCATTCCCTCTACAAAAGGCCTGCTCCTGGTGGAGACAAAAACTGCTAGAACTGGTTCATTAATATGGGTCAACATAGCAGACTGGATTTTTGGACTCACCTTGGCTATGGGCACTGCTATGATGAGCGCCTGCACTTCAAAAGGTCCCACTACACCACTGGTTAAGACACATTCTGGGATCCTGCAAACTGGGTTTAGGGCTCAAGTGAAATTACCCATTCTGTCAATGGGCTGAAAAATTGAATGCTGATTTGAATCTATCTATCTATCTATCTATCTATCTATCTATCTATCTATCTATCTCAGAAAAACTACAACAGACCTAAGAACAAGATTCCGTAACCACAAATCTGCAATTCTTACCAAAAAAACTAGAGCAGCCTGTTGCGAGACATTCTAACTCACCTGTACATAGTCTCTCAGGTTTACAATTGCTTCCAATTGAACAAACAAAGGACACTGGCATGCTTGGTAGGAAAACACCTAGATCTAGAGACTCAAACCCCTACCACTTTCTAATAAAATTATCCAGATGGAGAATCTACGATTCTGTATTTTTACATGTTGTCCAGGTCGTCGACTAACTACTCTGACCACTGGCGAATCTCATTGCTGATGCAAAGACAGGGGATTGGTGTAGCATACCGAACAGTGTCTAAAGGGCCAACTGGTATGTTACCCCCAAGGAGAGAATAGCCTGACCCCTGCTGCTTCCACTGCTGCTTGTTTTGAATGCTAGAGAACAGCAGGTTTCCTTCTCTCAAATGACTTGTGGGGACTGGTCTCGGCACTTGCTTCCTCCCCCAGGAGAGGTGAGTGCTTTTCGGACAAATGCCCAACTGGCTGCCACATGTCTTAGCATCCTGCTGCCTTCTTCTAGCAAGACGACAGGGATTGATTCAAGGCGCCACCTCATTAACTGGGCCATGTCGATTGGCTCAGAATCAGAAGTATGAAAACATCGGGTTTCTCCTGATTAACAGTATTGGTTAAGAGCTGTTGTAGCGGAACGGCTAAGAGACAGAGCTATGATTCAGGAGGGCTCTGGTTCACGTTTCGCCTCTGTCTTGATTCACTAGGTGGTGATTTTCAGCAAACTTCTCTCTCTCTCTCTCTCTCTCTCTCTCTCGGCCTCAGCCTTCCCATTTGTAATATGGGGATAATAATACTGAGCTACTTTACAGGGGATTACAACAAGATAATATACGTGAAATGCTTTGTACACTCAAAAGTGCTATATAAATGCAGAGTGCTCTTATTATTAAGTAGGAGGGGGGTTACGTTTTTCGTTTGCATCACCGCTGTGGCCAGTGCCCTCACTAAGCTCATTTATACAGACCCAAGAAAACAACCCTATAACCAAAGCTAAAATGGAAATCAAGTTTTCTCCAAATGTGAAGTTTCAGACGTTTGAAATTACAAGTCTGAGCTCCCATTTTTGAATGCCAAATGGGACGGTTGTCACAGGGCACCTACAACCTCACAGGGCTGCTATAATGATAAGATAGATATTTCTACGCACATGCATCCCGCTTCAGAGCAGTGAGAAATGTCAGGGGTTCCAGTGTTTACCTAGGGTCTAATTCCCATAAAAGGAGTTCACTGGAGATTTGTGCCCTTTTTGTGACAGAAGGCTTATTTACATACATATACAGGCTGAGCATAAGATGGGGATTCCAGCATTAAAACTCCAACAGAGTTTCCCCATCTAGCTTCCAGGGGAAGCCCTAGTGACATGGGATTTCCTGCAGAGAGCAAAGTCAGCTCTCTGCTTCCTTTCAGTCTCAGTTCCCGGACAGACTGACCTCCTGCTACACACAGTGACCTCATTTGCCATTGCCTCTTGCCTAGAGAGGGTTGGGATGAGTCACCTCCACCCATCACCCATGCCTTCTTGGGACCTCATAGCTCCAGTTGAAACACATTACCAAATTCAACACATCACCAAGGAGCTATCGACTGCCCTTTGGCGAGGTCTCAAGAGATATTGTCATGGGGCTCCCACCCTGATAGTTCTACCTACAGAAATCTTAGATTCCAGAATTACAGAGTTGGAAGTGATCCTGAATCTCTTTGCAGTCAGAGGCACTGGCCCGCAAGGGACCCTTGAAAGGTCATTCAGATCCATCCGAAATATTGTAATCTGCCACAAGTCCTTGACGTAACATGGGAAGGCATTATATATAAAGAATTAAATACAATTTGAAAGTCTTGTGTGTAACAAAACCTTGAATCCAGATCAATAATTTACAAACCTTTAAAAAAATAATTTACAAACCTGACTTATCCTGTTAATGTTTGTTTCAGCTCTCCCTTTAAGCTTGCATTTGTTCACTCTATTAAATGGTTTACTCTCTAACCTTGAAATATTAACAACCAGAAAAGCTCAAGAACAATAGTAACTTTTCTTATTTTTTATTTATATTGGCATAACTGACCATGTCAATATTGCCATTAAGGTGGAATTAAAGGTACAAAGGGGGGGGGGAACAAGGGGAGAGGCCCCCAGTTTCCCCTGTTTTTTCTACCAGAGGCCTCAAATGAAAAAAAAAAATGGAATAGGGTGGGTGGGATTGAAACACTCTTTTACGAAATATTTTCTTTTTTAGAATGATGAGTGAAATATTTTTAAAACAGTGTTTTAAAATAAGGTTATTCTAGCCGATTCACACTGCTGCAACTCTCTTAGATAAAACATTCAAAAGTCATCATGTTAGTTGCTACTCCTTTTGACTTAACTGCTACCAAGTGATGTTCTTGCAGCCCAGTCTTATGTATGTTTTCTCCAGGTGTGCCTAGATTGCAGCCTTAGCAACTGGTGTTGGAAAAGTACTTTCAAATACTGCAGAATACAGAACATACTTCATCAGATATTTCATGCAGGAATGCAATCTGGCAAGGAGACTACAAAGTAGTAAAGCAAGATTAGGTTTGATAAGAAATTAAGTAATGCATATATTCCAGTTTGTTTTCTAAAATGTGTCCCCCCACCCCACCCCAAGAGAAGGAAAAAGAGGTCTACAATTTCCAGAAATTGTACATCTCAAGGTGGAATTGAGTGGCTTTCCAACTGAATTCATATCAAGTACCCAGTTACCTAAGAACAACTCAAGAAAACTAGCAAAAGGGTTAACGTCAACTGAAATAGGCAACACTATTACAGGACCTAATAACGTCAGCCACATCATCAAAGGTTTTCTCACTTGCTCATCTTCCAGTGTGATAGATATATGCTATCATCTGCCAGCAATGCCAGCCTCTACTCAAAAGAATAAATGGAAGCAAAACTTCCATCAGAAATGAAAAATTCAGAAACCAGTTCGGGAACATTTCAATTGCCCTGGTCATTCTGTCATGGACCTTAAAGTGGCCGTTCTTGAACAAAGGAATGTCAAAGGGAGATTCCAGTGTGAACTGCTGAATTACAATTTACCAAGGAGTTCAATTCTATCACCTCTGGCCTGAATCATAATAACAGGTTTTAACCCACTACAGGTGTTAAGTGGCTTACCACTGCCACAGTGTGTGTGTTATCATCAACAATACTTTGTAAATGGTCAATGAAATTATTTTACATACACATAAAGTTCGGTGTAATTATCAGTCTGTATTTTTTGCATTTCTTTTCCCTCAGATCTCACTATTTACAATTCACACACACAGGCACACCAGCACACTCACGCACGCACCCACTCACGCACACACACACACTGTGTATATATCCCACAATAAGTTAGTCAGTCTTTAAGGTGCCACAAGACTCTTTGTTGTTTTTAGACTCAAATGCAAAGCTTAACATTTTGGAGGACCACCATTGCTCCTGATTATGTAAAGAAGCCCTTCCCCAGTCTCCTTCACAGCCCTATCTCCTTTCTCCATCTTCTCCCCTCAGTGAGACAGTGACAAAGTCTGGCACAGAAGTAACAGTCACTGACAGACAATAGCCAGTTCCTCTGGATGCCCAGAGCAATATCTTAACTGCCTTAAAATATTTGCACATTTCATTTCTCTCCCCTGTAAATCTTTATTTTATTAGCAGCCCTGGCTTCCTGACAGAAAGCAGTTTGGCAAGGACTGAAAAATTAACCGCTGAGTGTAATGGCACCACTAGACTTTGGAGCATCAGGAGAAACCCCACTGGGCTTTCAAAAACACAAGACAGAGGGTGCATCACCATAGATGCTCCCTCTCATTCCAGGAGAGAGTGCCCTCAAGTGCTTCTGTGCTAGGATTTTTTTTTAAATCCAGTTTGTAGCTTGCCTCATCTCAGTATCTTGGGTGGCTTATAACTTTAAAATGATGCCATACATAATTAGATAAAAATCAGCTAAAAACAGAGTATATACTAAAAAATCTTAGATCCGTTGCAGCTTAAACCATAAAAGTTCAATCCTCACTAAATAGAATGGTCTTACAAAGAGATGAGTGGAACTGCTGAGTTTCACTCCCAAAAGATTTGGTAGAAGTGGATGTTTTTGTCCACATTCCACCAATCTTAGTTTTTTGGGTCATCTTCTGGAAGCTGGTTGATTTCTGGATGAGTCTCACTGTCTATATACCAAGATCTGCAGTACTCAGTAATATAATTGTGCTATGCTGTTGCATGAAATGCCAGGCCTTGCAGCACATTCGCAGTACTGACTTCACTGAGTGTGCACCCTAATATGGTCTGGAGAACCCCTTCTAGGAGTGCCATACAAACTGCTGGGGGAGCGGGGCATAGCAAACTGCAAGAAAGGATTGTTGCCTTCAGGCTTTGCTTGTTAGCAGAAGTAACTGCCTATTCACTGTTGGTGACACAATGCTGGATTATATGGATCCTTGAATTGATCCAGCACAGCTCTACTTATGTCCTCATATTGCAGCTACCCAGCACTATTCAGCAAAAGCCACCTATGCATAAAAATGCAAGTTTCCGACTCTCTCTTTTTACAGACACACATACAGCTGATGGGAAGCAGTATCTTTCCACCAGCTCAGCTGAGAGATGCACTATTCCCAGTCCCTAACCCAGCAGCAGCCGTTCCATCGGGCTGTAGCAGGAGAGACAGGAAACAGGGCCATTTCACAGTCTCTACTGAGAGACCAGCTCCCTTTATCTCCTCTGCCTGAACAGTTCTCATCTCAGCTGGTCATTATTTGCAACTTTAAGAACTGGTGCCTGCTTTTATCCTCCTCCCTCCCCATTCCTTTATCCTTTCATGTCATGTTTTTTAGACTGTAAGCCTGAGGGCAGGAAATGTCTTACTTTTTAATTGATTTGTAAGCCACTATGGGAGCCTTTTTGCCTGAAAGGTGGGGTAAGAATGCTTTAAATAAATACATCTACCATCACATTTTCTGTAATTTGGAGAATGGCTTTTACACACCTCATATCATGAATCAGTGGATTTTATCTATTTATTTATTTAAAATTATTTTTAGGTTGCCTTTAGGGGTAGATTTAGAATAAGGTTTTCTCCAAAGAGTGACAGGGAAATGCACTCCTTTACTGGAATTGTCTCCCTTGGTGCATAGAGTTTCTGAATTATTATTATTATTATTATTATTATTATTATGGCTTTGTTGTTGTTTATTCGGTCAGTTGCTTCCGACTCTTCATGACTTCATGGACCAGCCCACGCCAGAGGTTCCTGTTGGCCGTCGCCACTCCCAGCTCCCCCAAGGTTGAGTCCGTCACCTCCAGAATATCATCCATCCATCTTGCCCTTGGTCGGCCCCTCTTCCTTTTGCCTTCCCCTTTCCCTAGCATCAGCATCTTCTCCAGGGTATCCTGTCTTCTCATGATGTGGTCAAAGTACTTCAGTTTTGCCTTTAATATCATTCCCTCAGGTGAGCGGTCTGGCTTTACTTCCTGGAGTATGGACTGGTTTGATCTTCTTGCAGTCCAAGGCACTCTCAGAATTTTCCTCCAGCACCACAGTTCAAAAGCATCTATCTTCCTTTGCTCAGAGTCAGCCTTCCTTATGGTCCAGCTCTCGCAGCCATAGGTTACTACGGGGAATACCACTGCTTTCACTATGTTCACTATGCTTTGTTGTCAGTGTGATGTCTCTGCTCTTCACTATTTTATCAAGATTTGTCATTGCTGTCCTCCCAAGAAGTAAACGACTTCTGATTTCCTGGCTGCAGTCAGCGTCTGCAGTAATCTTTGCGCCTAGAAAGACAAAGTCTGTCACTACCTCCACGTTTTCTCCCTCTATTTGCCAGTTATCAATCAAGCTGGTTGCCATGATCTTGGTTTTTTTGAGGTTTAACTGCAACCCAGTTTTGCACTTTCTTCTTTCACCTTCGTCATGAGGTTCCTCAGCTCCTCCTCGCTTTCTGCCATCAAAGTGGTATCATCTGCATATCTGAGACTGTTAATGTTTCTTCCAGTGATTTTAACTCCAGCCTTGGCTTCATCAAGCCCAGCACGTTGCATGATGTGTTCTGCGTACAGGTTGAATAGGTAGGGCGAGAGTATACAACCCTGCCGTACTCCTTTCCCAATCTTAAACCAGTCCGTTGTTCTGTGGTCTGTTCTTACCATTGCTACTTGGTCGTTATACAGATTCCTCAGGAGGCAGACAAGATGACTTGGTATCCCCATACCACCAAGAACTTGCCACAATTTGTGATGATCCACACAGTCAAAGCCTTTAGAATAGTCAATAAAACAGAAATAGTTGTTTTTTCTGAAACTCCCTGGCTTTCCCCATTATCCAGCAGATATTGGCAATTTGGTCTCTAGTTCCTCTGCCTTTTCAAAACCCAGCTTGTACATCTGGCAATTCTCGTTCCATGAATTGCTAGAGTCTACTTTGCAAGATCTTGAGCGTTACCTTACTGGCATGTGAAATAAGTGCCACTGTTCGATAGTTTGAACATTCTTTGGTGCTTCCCTTTTTTGGTATGGGGATATAAGTTGATCTTTTCCAATCTGTTGGCCATTCTTGTGTTTTCCAAATTTGCTGGCATATGGCATGCATCACCTTGACAGCATCATCTTGCAAGATTTTAAACAGTTCAGCTGGGATACCGTCGTCTTCTGCTGCCTTGTTATTAGCAATGCTTCTTAAGCCCCATTCACCCTCACTCTTCAGGATGTCTGGCTCTAGCTCACTGACCACACCATCAAATCTATCCCCGATATTATTATCCTTCCTAAACAGATCTTCCGTATATTCTTGCCACCTTTTCTTGATCTCTTCTGCTTCTGTTAGGTCCTTGCCATCTTTGTTTTTTATCATACCCATTTTTGCCTGGAATTTACCTCCGATGTTTCTAATTTTCTGGAAGAGGTCTCTTGTCCTTCCTATTCTATTATCTTCTTCGGCTTCCACGCATTGCTTGTTTAAAAATAACTCCTGATCTCTTCTGGCTAACCTCTGGAATTTTGCATTTAATTGGGCATATCTCCCCCTTTCACTGTCGCCTTTTGCTTTCCTTTATTATGGCTTACCGAATGATTAATTCATATAACTGACATGTAACGCAATGCTCCTCAGCACTACAAGAACCCATGAGTAACTCTTCCCTTGCAGCGAGTAGAGAGGCAAGATGACTACTATCCCAGAAGCACTGGATAATTTCTCTATCGAGACGCAAAGTGTCATTAGCCCAACGATAATTCTTACTGCTGCCCGTAAAGCCTACTGTGAACTTTATCAAAATCAGTTAGGCTGCCTGGCCCGCTTTTGCCACTCCAGCCCCAAGTGGCTGGCTTATATATATATACATATAAATTTATCTTGCCTTTACAAGCAAGATGGTCTATAAATACAACAAATTTCAAAGCTCCGTGTGAAGCCTCAGCAAGTTTTGAAGGTATTGTGTAGTTTATTGCAAACCTCGCGCTGGTCCTGCTTAGAACTCTGTGCTAACCTAGATACATGTTTTGACTGTATCTAGCCTTGAACACTTGACCTCACTACCGCCTTGAACGTACAGGAAGACATGAAAGTGCCTTATGCCAAGTCAGGACAATGCTCCATCTGCTTCACTCGGAGCAGGAGCTGCTCTCAGAAGAACATTAGAACGGCTGTGCTAGTTCAGGCCAAAGGCATTCTGTTCCCACAGTGGCCCACTAGATGCCTTTGGGAAGACCATGAGCAGGACGTAAGTGCAACAGCACCCTCCCGCTTATATTGCCAAGTAACCGGTATACAGAGGCATTCTGACTCTGATACTGGGAGTAATATACAGCCATCATAACTAGTAGCCATTGATAGCCATATGCCCCATGCCTTTGTCTAATCCTCTTTAGCGCCATTCAAGCTCTCCTCCAGGTTCTTCATGCAAAGGTTTTCCCCAGCCTGGCTACCTAACATCCTTTTTTATTGGAAGTGCCAGGGATTGAACCTGAGGCTTTCTGCATGCAAAGCATGTACTCTCCCGTGGAACTACAGCCGTCCATCGTGAGCTACACTAGGCTAGCTAGGAGGTGAAGTTTACTAGAACCTATCCGTATGCATTTAGAGCCTGACCATTTTAGAGACACGGAACAGATCACTCCTCTTGCAGCTCCCTAACTCCAAGTTCAGATAGTTATGGCACCTGAAAGGTGATCTCCATCTAGCCTGCTCTGTCATAGAGCCTTCAATATTCTCAAAAGTCAGAACCACCTCTCTGTGGTGGCCCCCACTCTGTGGAACTCCCTCCCTAGGGAACTCCGTCATGCCCCCTCTTTAATGAGTTTCCGTCGTGCATTAAAAACGTGGTTGTTCAGGCAGGCATTTGGGGTGGGTTAGGGTATTTTTTTTAAAAAAAAATTATGGTAAAATTTTATTGCTTTAAATTGTTTATGGTGGGTTGTACATCGCCCAGAGTGGCTGGGTGACCAGTCAGATGGGCGATTAATAAATTTAATAAATAAATAAATAAATATACGTGACTAACTTTGACATAACGGCTGTCATGTGTAGCTCGGCTATCTACTATGCTTCTGTCCTGTCCATGATGTTTTAATTAGCCCAGTCCGTTTTTCTCTTCCTGCAGTTCAGACTGGGTACGGCTGTCGCATACATGAACTCTAAGGCTGTGATCCTATATGCACTTACCTGAGAGAAAGCCACATTGATCATAAGGGGACTTACTTCTGAGCAGACGTGTATAGGATTGCACTGTAAGTCATCTGACAAACTGTCTGGTGGAACTGTCCACATACAGATTTGCACTTTGAATCAAAATGTTATGCTATTGATGCACTTTGGCAACTTGATGGAAAGTAGCTGGTGCAGAAAACCAACATACCAGGGAATGTGGATGTGCAAATGACACTGGAGTATCGGTGCCTTCTAAAATCCCTTCTTGGAGAGAAATGTCTCAGAAGGAGCAGAACTTCATGCAAGCCTCTGGTTCTCCCAAGGAGTTGCTGATCTAAAATGTCTGCTTTCCCCATCTAATTTGATGCCTGGGTAGCTCTGCTGCAGCTTCCCAAAGTTAGCAAGCCGGTGAGCAAGCGAACAAAGAACCACAACACATTTTAATAACAACAACAACAACAACAACAACTGAACCACTGATCCTGCCTCATAAAACAGGCTTTGCTCATTTACTCTGACAAGAACTGTTGAAATATTTATGACCATTTTTCATAGTTAAATAGCATGAAGTCTACTGAAGGCAATCCCCAAACGTTGGCTCAGGACAATCAAGCTGCATTGCAGATGCTCCTTATGCCAAATCTGAGCCTAGCAAACACCCTTCAAAATGAGTCTTTCATGGGTTAAGCTTCAAACTTCCCCCAAAATGCATTCAGGGCTCTAAAGGTTGTCCCGGCCTTCCCCGCTGTGCGCTGTGGCAGTGGCTCTCAAGCGGTTGGATGCACACCCTCCTGGGACTGGGGTGCCAGCCAAGTGCTTGTGCATGCGAAGTTCCAGGAAGGGATAAGAGCCTGAAGAAGGCGGTGACTTGTCTCCCACCAGCCGGGGCTTGGGTGATTGAACGCCCAGGCTGGAGGATCCGTTAAGAATCCAAGTTAGATTTGTGGGTGGATGTCTATGTCCTCGTTTAGAAGAGGAGCAGAACAGAATCCCTCTGGCCCCCTCTTAAAACCACACACGGGGAGCCATCTTAAGAGGGGCTCATGGCAAAAAGAAGGTGCAAAATGCAAATACAAGCCAGAGGTAAGGGTGACAAAGCAGTTCTGCCACTTTCCCCAATCTGGAACGCGAATGGCGGCTCCCTATGGGGGCCGCCATTATCCGTACGCACTTTTTTTTTTTTTTTTAAGTCACCCGTGATAGGCTATGTGACGATTTACGTAGCCTATCACGGCTGACTTTGCAAATCTAGCCGTGATAGGCTACGTTAATCGTCACGTAGCCTATCACGGGGGCGTTTTTTTTTTTCTTTTATTGGAATGGCAGCGGCAGCAGCCGGTCGAAAGACCGGCTGCCGCTCCCGCCCCGCACGAACACCCGCCGAACCGCCGGCCGGACCCGCCGCCGGGAGGGACATTCGGCGAAGGTAAGTCCCGTCCCGGGGGGGGGTGCGGAGGATTTCTCCCCGAAACTTGTTCGGGGGGCCGAACACGTTGGTGCTCGGCCCCCCGAAGTTTCGGAGAGAAATTCTCTGCCATCCCTAATCCCATGCAGCAAGGAGTCTCCGACTACTACTATTCTTCTCTTCTTCTTGTTGTAGGCCTGGTTTCATCACTTCTGCTTGACTGACCTTCAGCCTCTTGCTCACTCTCATGCAGGTTCCCCTGTATTCTTCCTCTGCAGGCTGTCCTCCAGTCTCACCCTCAAGTACCTGGAATCGGTTCCACAGCTCCACTGCTTCCACTGGTGCAGAGTGGCGTCTAGTTCTTCTTCTCCTAACTGTCACCCTTTTCCAAGGAATATCCTCTACTGCATTTTTCCTCACCTCAGCATTTCTCACTTCTGCCTCAGCTTGCTGTTGCTCTTCAAGCTTCTGGTCTTCACTTTGCTGCTGTAGTTCCACCATTCTGTCCAAGAACTCTTCGTGTTCTCTTATTCCTCAGAGGGTTGAAAGTCGCCGCTCCAGTCCTCTTACTTTTTCTTCTAGCAGTGTGATCAACTTGCACTTGTTGCAGGTGTAGGCCATGTTGTTCTCAGGCAAGAAAACAAACATTGCACACACCTTGCAGGTCACCACCACTGGAGAGTCTTGTCCTTCCATAGCCTTTTTTCCCTTTTTGTGTCTAGCTTTGTGATTGTTCTAGACTAGCCTGTGCCTGCTCCTCTACTCACTGGAGGTTAAAAGCAGAGTCCCACTCTTTGCCTCTGTCTCCTTTGTCTCTTCTACCACTGCAACTCCTCTGGCCAACTCCTGTTTGCTCCCCCTGTTTGCTCGCTCTGGTCGCTCACTCTCTGGGAGCTTGCTTGCTTCTGTAGTCCCTGGACCAGCTGGAGCAGCTTCCTCTGCTCTGCTCAGCTGGGAAGCAGGAAACGAACTGAAGCTTCCTGCCCACAGCTGCTGGGAGTACTCAGTCTTTTAAATTATTTTAAATTATTTACCTGCTTCATGGAAATTAACAAATGGTTAGTGTAAATGGATTCTCCACACCCTTTCGACAGCTAAAAGACTGATATTACAACATTGGAAGGGTTAACACTCACCTCCTATAATGCAGCGGACTGAGAACCTTACAACTCTTTCAATATTTGAATGGGTAGCATATAGACACCACCTTCAAATGGATGCTTATTTGGATATTTGTTCCATTTTTGTTGAAGCCTATGTATAATTACTCGAAAGTTGTATGTGTTTCATACAAATCCATGTACAAATATTAAAAAATGGATTTTTAAAAATAAAATACAAATTGGGTGCCTGCAGGCACCACTTTGGGAACCCCTTCATGGGAGCCATTGGAGGTGCCCCCTGGAGCCTAGGCAGCCATGGGTGTGACATTGGGGACTCCTATCCTAAAGAATCCTGGGAACTGTTGTGGTCTAGTTCAGGGTTCCATAACGCAGCAGTGGGCAACTTGTGGTCTTCCAACTGTTCTGGCCCACGACTCCCATTATCCCTCAGTATGCTGGTTAGGGCTGATGGGAGTTGTAGGCCAAAACATCTGGAGGACCACAAATTGCCCACCCCTGCCCACATGGGAAGGAATAACTATTAACCAGCTCTAGTCCATCAGGTAGATATGCCCAGAGACATCCACTGACAGGAACATTCCAGGAACTTGGCTTTTTCACCTGCTGAAACAAAAGTGTGTTCTGGTTGTGCAGCCCTACCAAGTCTCTTTGGCTTACCTGTAGATCCTGTACCTGGTGGTGAAACCCTGCCGAAAGCGTTCCATGAAGTCAGCATACTCCGGGGCTTGGTGGAATGGTCCTCGATCAGTAAGCAGCCAGTCCAGTGGCACTTGGCTGGAGGAGGCCGTGGAAGCATGCTGTTCGTGTGGTGTGGCGACAGCAGGAGCAGCCAGCCCCCAGCATCCCAGAGCCAGGACCAGTACCGACGACACCCATGGGACCATCAGCCGGAGCCCGTTAAACCGAGCGTCGCGCTGCCACCTCATGCTTCTCCTGCTCAGCTGGCTCCTTCATTCTCTCCCCACTCCTTCCCTCTGGGCACTCCTTCAGGATTTCCTGCACTGGGAAGGCACAAGGATAAGAAGATGAATCGTGCGTGATCCAAACAAGCTGCTGCAAAATACCTAGGGCTGCCTTCCCCAACCTGGTGCCATCCAATGTTTTGGACTACAGCTCTGGAATCCCTGACCATTAGCCATGTTGGCTTGGGCTGCTGGGAAGTGAAGTTCAAAATGTCTGGACGGCACCAGGTTAGGGAAGGCTGACTTAGGAGAAGGGCTGCACACCTTGTGTGATCCACCCAGCGGAATGCTTGCAGTGAAGAAGCGTTTCTGAACATGGGCTCCAACCAGAGATGGTCCAAGACACTTTAGATGCCTGAAAAGCCAAACAGAGCCCCCCCGCCCAGGGGGGGTAGTAAATATAGAAACTGAATAATTGGCCATTGGCTGACTTTCAGTGGTAGACTAACATCTGCCACCTGAGGAGGGCCCTTGCCTGGTTCTGCTAAATGGTGGGAGTGGCACAGAGTTCAGTTCTCATCAGGATAGGCATCCTTCTGCTTGGGGCCACTGTGCAGGCTCAGGGCTACCGGCTGGCCCTGGAGCATTGCGCCCCCAAGTGGAGTGGCTTCTTCTTGGCCTCATTGTCTCCATCCTGCTCTTTTGTCCTGAGCCATGTGGGGCTAAAAGCTGCGGGAGGAGAGAGGGGCCAGTAACACTATAAAGGTAAAGGTGTCCCCAACCAGCCATGTCCGACTCTAAGGTGCGGTGCTCATCCCTGTTTCTAAGCCGAAGAGCCAGCGCCGTCCGAAGACGCTTCCGTGGTCATGTGGCTGGCATGACTGAACACCGAGGTGCACAGAATGCTGTTACCTTTCCCGCCAAGGCGGTACCTATTTATCTACTTGCAATTTCTTGCTTTCGAACTGCTAGGTTGGCAGAAGCTGGGACTGAAGACGGGAGCTCACTCCGTCACGCAGCACTCGGGTCTCGAACTGCTGACCTGCCGACCTTCCAGTCTGCAGTTCAGCATCTTAACCACTAAGCCACCACGGCCCCTTATTAACACTATAAGTAACACTATACCCTGCCCCTAAACAGGATTCATAACGTTCACAGGAACGTTATCGATACAGGCAACTGAAAGGGAACTGCAGCTGAACATAGGGATGGTGGAGAAATCTGCAATGGATACATTCTCTATGAATTTCTAGGAAATCTGCAATGGATACAATTTCTATGGATCTGACCTGTGGATTCTACAGTGGCTTTTCCCAAGTCATGCATATTCTGCAGACTTCCAGACCCGTTTTTCACTTTGCGGGGGAATTAATGCACATTAGCGCTAATGTGAATTAGTGGGAGTAGAACAGAATACTGGTTAAAACTATTCTGATTTTGTCAGTGAGCAAATGATGGAACAAAAGATGCCTGACTTCCACGAAACCCAGGCAGAACAGATGTAAGAAATCCGTACATCCGTAATTGAACGTATGAAGATGCCTTATATACTTGGGACCAAAACAGACATTACTGTAAAGACGTAGCTCCTAGCTATGTCTTTCTTTCATTTTTACTCTAGAGTGGGCGCAGGGGCCCCAATCTGGATCAGGACCCTAGTGTGTGCAGTAAGGGGGGGTTAACCCTTTCCCCCCAAAAAGTCTGCTGGTTCTGTACCAAAATAGTGATCCAGAAAGCAAATGGTTCACTATTTTGCAATAGAAATTGCAGTAGCATCCCCCCCGCTGATCCATATCAGGCCCATAGCAGGGACAGGAGGGGGGAACCACGCAAAGAGCTTCGGCTATGGGGCAGTATAGAAATATAATACATGAAATAAATGAAATGAAATCCCCCTATCCCCATGCTATTATCCATAATGGAACCCCACCTACTCTAGAGTAAAAGGGAAAGTAACCTCTGGTTTGGCCCTCGGTCATCCCATTGGTCCATGTAGCCCAGTATTGTTGGTTCTGACTGGCAGCTGCCCTGCCGAACCTCAGGCCATCTTTCCCACTGAGATCTTTTTAACTGGAGATGCCAGGGATTGAAGCCGAGGCCTCCTGCAGGCACAACATTTGCTCCACTAAGCTGAATGATGGCATCTAGGCACCTAATACAATGTTCATACCGTGAATAATAGACCATAGCACAGCCTTCCCCATCCAATTGCCTCCAGATGTGTTGGATGGAGAGCCCCATCCTTCCAGCCATGTGTCGCCCAACACATCTGGAGGACAAAAGGTTAGGGAAGGGTGACATGGCTTTTACGTAGCACAGTTCAAGTGTCAAAGCGCTTCCCAAACATTATCTCAGCAAGCCTTACGGTTTGGGTTGACAAGTGACCGGGGGTGGAACGTGGTGAGCAACTCATGGCCTGGCCTGCTCTTGTGCCTTTAAGACCAGCTTGCCTCACAGAGATTGGCAGATGAAGCTTTTCACAGCATGGAGAGATGAACAAGAAGACTGTCCTAATCTTCACACACACATACACACACATTGTGTTCAATGAGCGTGTGCAGCAGGGAGCAGGACTAGGCCACCAGGGTTGCCTCCAACATCGGCATGCCCGTTGGCATTGCTTCCTGACCCCCACATGTATAGCATATGCTCTGACAGGGTGACAGCTGTGCATAGGCATCCTTTTCTGATGATGCACTGAACACACAAGATTTAGGGATTGGACTGGCAGGGTCCAGTAGGCAGAGTCCCACATCCCCTCCCCACATGTGTTGAGTATACATGGGGCGGAGAGGAATGAGCACACATGCCTGTTATCACTGCTGAATGTCAGCACATCAAACTGCGTAGCCGCTTGAAAAATTGGCAGCCCTACTTAACAACTGGCCTATACAGCAGGCCAATATCCTAATCATATTATAGGCATGGGGGTTAACGTTGAGAAAGAATGATAGCATGCCCACCGCCGCCGGGTATGCTTATGGCTCGCTTTTATCACAGAATCTTATTCATGTCACGTATCTCTCACACCATACCTAAATTTGTCCAGCATTTATCCATCATGGGCTAGATCTCAGCCGTGTCTGTACCTGCCACTGAGCTACACCCCACTCGTTCTTCAAGAGGACATCTGCTCTGCCACCCCTACCCCCACCTTGATTACGGCACCAGTATTTTTAAAATCAAGCATTGTCAATCCCAATGCTGCCATACGTGCCCTGTAAAGGCACACAGCTGATTTCTTTTGTTCTAAGGCTTCCATCACTGAGGAAATGAAATGCTGAGTGACAGCAACGGGAATAATTTGTCAGGATCACAATGCCAGTTGCCACACCAGCGAGACACGAAAAATAAAGAAATAAATAAAATCCCAGACAGACAAAGCAAACACAACATAAACAAATAACCAAGCTGAAAGAGCACTTCTTACTCCCAGTCTGGGGCAGGATTATTTCCCCCCCTCCCCACAGAATTCAACTCCCATCTCAGAAGTAAAACATGTGTAAATGATTTCAAGGAGCTGGATGCGAGGTCAAGGTTGCTTCACATATAAATCCTGCCCCAGTTCTGGATGGAAAGCAGTTGAAAGTCTGCTCCCACGAGTCTTCATTTCCAAGTCTATGTATGATTCTCTTCTATCCTCAAAAGTGCAAACGTTTTCTGTTCCCACCCCACCCCCACACCAGAAAAACAGGAGCAAGAATAGAACAAGTGACAGAAAGTTTCACTACTGCTATTATTTACACAACACCATCAATGAACATGGAACCTGACTGAGGGGAATGAAGCTAGGGATGTACGAAAGGGACTTACCTTGTCCCGCAGCTTGCTTCGTGGTGGGGGGGAGGCGCTTCGCTTCTCCCCCCGAAGTTCAGGCGAGGGGGGGGAGGCGCCACGCTTCGCCCGGCCGAAATTCAGGCTGGGGAGAAGCGCCCCGTCTCCCCGGCCGCGAAAGAAAAAGTGAAAAAAAACCAAAAAACCCCGTGATAGGCTACATAACGATTAGCGTAGCCTATCATGGCTAGATTTCCAAAGTCAGCCGTGATAGGCTACGTTAATCGTCACGTAGCTTATCACGGGTGACTTTGGGGGGGGGGAAAGCACGTACGCAAATGGCGGCGGCCCATGGGCGCCGCCATTTGCGTTCCTTATTTTGGCACGTGTAGTCTACGTAAAGATTTACGTAGACTACGGCGAAAATAAGGGCAACGCAAATAGCATTGCCCTTATTTTTGCCGCAGTCTACGTAAATCTTTACGTAGACTAGACGTGCCAAAATAAGGAACGCAAATGGCGGCGCCCATGGGCCGCCGCCATTTGCGTACACGCTTTTCCCCCCCCCCCCAAAGTCAGCCGTGATAGGCTACGTACGATTTACGTAGCCTATCACGGCTGACTTTGGAAATCTAGCCGTGATAGGCTACGTAAATCGTCACGTAGCCTATCACGGTTGTGTTTTTTTGTTTTTTGTTTACTTTTTTATTTTGTAATGGCGGTGGCAGCAGCCGGTCGGGAGACCAGCCCCCGCCCCCGCCCCCACTGAAACGCCGCCGGGGCCCACCGCCGAGAGGGACATTCGGCCACGGTAAGTCCCATCCCGGGGGGGGGGGCGGGGGGCCGGCAGAGAATTTCCCCAACACTTTCGGGAGGCCGAATGCCTCGGCGCTCGGCCTCCCGAAGATTCGTGGAGAAATTCTTCGCCATCCCTAAGCAAAAAACAGTTCCCTATGTTGAGGAACTTATCATATACACAGGAGCCCTGCTGGGGTGACAAGTTAGCAATGCCATGCTTGGGTCTTTTTTACTTCTAGGATTTACTCCCTCACTGATGCTGTTCAATAAAGGCTGTAAGAGTGCCACAGGCGTTGTTTCTTTGTTGCCTAGGGATAGACAGATGACCCTAATCCAGCCTTACCCAATCCAGTGCCCTCCAGATGTGTCAGACTACAAATCCCATCATCTCCAACCAATGGGGTTTGCCCGTTGGGAATGACTGGAGTTGTAGTCTGAGAGGTCAGGGAAGGCTGCCCTAGTTAGTTCAATCTGGCTTCGGCTAGTCTCAGAATGAGGTTTGGGGGAGGGAGGGTAGGAAGCTTGATACTACCAGGGCCAGGGGCCCCTCCACTTTCTGCTCTGGGGGCATGAAGGGAGGCAGGCTTCTCAGGGCCTATAAGTGGGGTGGGTCAGTGCATGAGGCAGTCAGTTGGAGGGACAAGATGGACAATGAATTCTCCTCGGATGCTACTCAGCGGTGCTGACCTATCAGGTAAAACAGAAGGGGGGGGATTGGTCACATGGGTTGCCAGGACATGGGGTGGCCAGAAGGGCTATTGACCCGTGCAACACTCCTCCTGCTTGGCCCGGATGTGCCTGTGAGAGCCCCTTCCTGCCTTTCCTAGTGAGAAGTTAGATCCTCAATGCAAACACAGGACCTCCAGCATGGGAACCCTGAGCTGTTCCATTCAGCCGGGGCTCCCACTGGAGCCCATGGGATCCTGGTGTGGACAAGGCTTGTTCTTAAGGCTAGCGGCTTGGTGGGGGATGCCCCATGGTGTTCCTGTTTCCTACTTGCTGCTGTGGCTGAGGGGGGAGGAGCTGCTTTGGGATGCTTGTGCGATGTGGCTTCAAGTCCTGGGAGCTGCCTCTTTTTTCTCCCTGACATGACTGCTGGTGGCTAGGCATGCAAAAGTTGACTGGGGGCCATATCCTTCCCCACTTCCCACGATGGGTCTTGACTCACATCACTCTTTTCCCAACTTCATGCCCTATTTGTTGACCTACTGGAGGTTGTTGCTGTCAATGTGTGGTTGGGGCTTCCCTTCTTGCCTGATCGAGTCCCTCTCTTTCTCGTCTTAGCAAAAGACCACACACACACACACACACACACACTGGGGGACTTTGAACCCTTCTCCCAAGGAGGGCTGTTCATCTTCTCCTCTGGCCTCCTGCTGACACAGCTATTTGGGTTCAGTGTGATGTAGCTTCTCCTTCCTTCCCTTTATGTTTTGTGATAATAAAAAAAATGGCACTACTCGCTAGCCACTGATTCTGGCCTAAGCAGTATGTCCTATAACAGGACTTGAACCCCTCCTCGCAGGAACATCTGGCAACTCCCAGTATCTGGGTCATTGCTGCCTGTGCCACCGGAGCCCATGTGGCAGGGTGCTGTGGCCCCGTAAAGCAGGGAGTTGTCCTGGGAGCATGTCCCCGTCCCTCTCAGGGCATTGTATCCCTCCATGTCTGAGTGGCAGGGGGTGTCATCACCGCAACAGTCTGTGATTTGCAGCCGCTGCAAGGGATGTATGAGAATTTCATTCCAGCTTGCAAAACTGCAAGCAGGCTGTGTTCATAACTCAGGACACGAGCGCAAGAATGTGTTCACCGAAAATGTTCACAAATTATCGAACATGTGTTCGCGTTTGATTTGCGCAACTTTCCCTGTTTGACTTGCCCAGATTTCCAAATTTGCACAATTTTTAAAAGCAGCCCCACTTTAGTCTATGGGGGAAATTTGCACAACTTTGGGGATTTGCCAGATTTGAGGGGTTTTGCACAACTTTCATCTTCTATAACTCGTTTTGAGCAATTTCCCTGTTCGAGCAAACGAGCAGCCATCGCAAATGTGAATGTAGATCAAGCACAAGACGAGTGGCGAGTTGATGTTCAGAGAAGCTTGGTGAGGTCTCACATCATCGTTTGTGCATCCCTAAGCACTGGTGGTGTTGCCATGGTCACTGGCGGGTCTGGCTGTTGCTTTTGCTCCATCCTGTGTTCCTTGGAGCTGTGGGTTTTCCCCCCTCCTGTTCTGGGCTGGACAAGTATAGGCTTTGGCAAACGCTGTATCTCTCCCTCCCCCCACCACCACCCAAAGGATAGGCCAAGGGAGACCATCTGTTGTGAGGGGCTTCTCAGGGCAGAATCAGTGGCTAGCAAGCAAGCAGGACAAGAAAAGGGTTCCATACTCCAGAAGATCTGAAGCTGTAAGGAACCCAATTAGTCAGCAGAGCAGTTAGGGTGAGCTGGGATTTCCTCATTGCCATCCATCTGGGGAGGAAGAGCACCGTGGCTTTTTGCTGGCCTTGCTTCTATTTTCATCAAATTAGTGGTTTCATTGCATTACATTTGTTTGCATGGAGAACTGCAGCCACCGTCATGGAAGGTTTCTCTCCACCCCGGGAATGTACTATCTGGACAACTTCAATTAATTGAGAAAGCCCCACATAATGTGTCAGTAGTTATTAACAAGAGAGAGGACTTCAGGTAAAAAGAATCGAGACTTATTTTTTCAATTAATCCTAGTTGTGTGTGTTTTAAACTTCAGAATATTAATTCTGATTTTCATTTTGCCCTTTGAAGCTAAGGGAGACACTAAATCTAGCGCCTTCTAGGAATGCGCAATTTTTAAATTTAAGGTATTTTTCTGTTTTTAAAACTTCATTTGTTTAGTGTGCAATCCTATGCATGTTTAGACAGAAAAAAAGTTTTGTGCCCTTAGTTATTCAGTTAATAAATCACTGTCACTTTTGCTATTATTTCATTTGCTTTCATTATTCCTATTCATTTCTGTTTCCCACGGTTTCAAGTGGAACACCCAGATGCTCTTCTCCTGCCTGTAACTTCTGTTATTGTCAAAGAAACAAATGCCAGAGTTCCAAAATAGTTCCAAGTGTTATTTATTTATTTATTTATTTATTTATTTATTTATTTATTAGTTATTCATTCATTTCATTTCATTTCTATATCACCCAACAGCCACATAAAACAATATAAAATATAAAAGCATTAAAACCACAATATAACAATACAACCAGAATAAAACCTAGCAGCAATGCAGAGATTTAAAATACAGATTTAAAACACCAAAGCTAAAAGATTAGGAAGCTAAAATGCTAAAATACTGCAAGAATAAAAAGATCTTCACCTGGCACCGGACGGAGTACAACGTAGGTGCCAGGCGAGCCTCTCTAGGGAGCATTCCAGAGCTGGGGTGCCACAGCAGAAAAAGCCCTCTTCCTGGTAGCAACCTGCCTCACTGTGGGCAGGGGCTCACAGAGAAGGATTGCTGAGGATGATCTTAGGGTCTGGGCAGGCACATATGGGAGGCGGCGATCCTTCAGGTAACCTGACCCCAAGCTGTTAAGGGCTTTGAATGTTAACACCAGCACTTTGAATCAGGCCCGGAAATGGATTGGCAGCCAGTGCAGCTGGAAAAGTACTGGCATAATGTGAGCTCATTGGCCAATCCCTGTTAACAATCTTGCTGCCCTATTTTGGACTAGCTGAAGTTTCTGGACTGTTTTCAAAGGCAGCCCCATGTATAACGCATTGCAGTAATCCAGATGAGAGGTTATCAGAGCATGGACAACTGTAGCTAGGCTATCTCTGTCCAGATAAGGGCGTAGTTGGTATACCAGCCTAAGCTGCATTAATTCCTTGCTAATTCAGAAGGCATTCAGGTGGTGGTGGTGGTTGGAGGGTAGGGGGAGGGAGGGTTGGTAGGGAAAAAAAGACTGTAAGGAAAAGAAATGGAAATGCAACAATGTCCAGGATTTGAGAACATTTAGTCATGTTTAATCCATACAACTAGCGGACACTGGTGATTTCTTGATATATTGTTCTTTTGTGATATGAAACTAAAAACTAATAAAGATTAAGTAAACAAAAAGTTTAAGCCAGCCTTGTAAATAAGCCCACAAAAGTTACAAGCCTGAAAAGATTTTTACTAGCTGGTTGGGGCTAGAAGAGGAGAACTAAAAAGCTGCATTTCTATGCTGGGTGCAGAGGATGGCTCCAGTGCTTCACCCCTCATCTGCCAGCCTATGCATTCACCGGCATGCAATTCCTGGTCACCAATGGCGACCAGGCTAGTGCTTAGATTCATGGCTAGTTTAAGCCCATTGATTTTTAAGATTGTGTTAAACTGTGGCCTACCTACAGACATACAAATGTTATTATATGATGATGTTTTTCCACTTGCATTTTATTCAACAGGCAAGGGCAGGAAATCAAGATGTTTTCACGAAAATTGACTTTTTGCTCCCCAATGGAATATTCTTTATTTTTACCCAGCCATGTTGCTTCAGCAGGAAAGTATTTCAATCAGCTCTAATTGATTCACATGCTGTATTCTGGCTTTCACACAGCTGACAAACCTTTGTGGATGCCTTGGTTGAAACAGGCACCCCACCGTGCAAGCAGCATCTCCCCAGGGGAGCAAACTCAGTTCTGCCAGAAGAGTAAATGCAAAACTTGCAAACAAATCTCCATCACCACCTTCAACAATAAACTATTCAAAGTGCAAAAAACAGGACATGCCAATCACAGCATGTGATATGCTATTCTAATGCAAATATAGCAGTGCAACTACCAAACCTTGCTTTTTGTATGGTAAAATATTACCATAAGGGCTGACATAGGCGTACAATCATGTGTGCAGCAGGTGTAATGTGAACGCGCATGCACACCTTTCTCAATACACACAACACTGCAATCCTTATGATGGCTGTGGGGAAATCCATTACGCAAGACAGAAGAAGCCAATGTGGCTTCACAAAAAGCTTAGAGATGACCTGAAAACAAAAAAAGACACATACAGGAAGTGGAAAGAAGGCCAAGTAACAAAGGAAGAGTACAGGCAGGTAGCACAGAATTGCAGGGATGGAGTCAGGAAGGCTAACGCTGAGAACGAGCTGAGGTTAGCGAGGGAGGCTAAAAGCAACAGAAAGGCATTCTTCAGCTACGTGCATAATAAAAGACAGAGGAAAGAAATGGTGGATCAGCTATTAAATAAGGATGGCAAAACGATAACAGATGACAAAGAAAAGGCAGAGGTGCTCAATTCCTACTTTGGCTCAGTCTTCTCCCAAAAGAGGGTCTATGACCCCCCTGGCAAAGGCGAAGTACAGGCTGAAGGGGCAGGATTGCAGCTTGAGATCAATAGGCATATGGTCAAGGAACACCTAATTACTTTGAATGAGTTCAAATCTCCAGGGCCAGATGAACTGCACCCTAGAGTCATAAAGGAACTGACAGAAGAACTCTCAGAACCACTCTCTATTCTCTTTGAGAAATCATGGAGGATGGGTGAAGTGCCAGATGACTGGAGGAGGGCTAATGTTGTCCCTATCTTCAAAAACGGTAAAAAGGAGGAACCTGGGAACCAGTCAGTCTGACATCAATCCCAGGGAAAATTCTGGAGCAGCTGATAAAGCAATCCATCTGTAAGCACCTTGAAAACAATGCAGTGATGACTTGAAGCCAACATGGATTTGTCAAGAACAAGTCCTGCCAGACGAATCTGATCTCATTTTTTGATCAAGTAACCTCCCTTGTGGATCGTGGGAATGCTGTAGACATCATATATCTCAACTTCAGCCAAGCTTTCAACAAAGTGCCCCATGATATCCTGATGAGCAAACTAGCTCAAAGTGGGCTAGATGAAACAACGATCAGGTGGATCCACAGTTGGCTACAGAATCGGACTCAAAGAGTGCTTATCAATGGGATCTTCTCAAACTAGGGACAGGTAACGAGCAGGGTACTGCAGGGCTCAGTCCTGGGCTCAGCGCTCTTCAACGTTTTTATGAATGACTTGGAGGAGGAGGTGCAGGGAATGCTCATCAGATTTGCAGATGACACAAAATTGGGCAGGCTAGCTAATACTTTGGAAGACAGAAATAAAATTGAAAGTGATCTTGATAGACTGGAGCGCTGGGCAGAAAACAACAGAATGACATTTAATAGGGATCAATGCCAAGTTCTGCACCTAGGAAAAAGAAACCAAATGCACAGTTACAAGATGGGGGATACATGGCTCAACAACACTACAAGCGAGAAGGATCTTGGAATTGTTGTCCATCACAAGCTGAATATGAGCCAACAATGTGATATGGCTGCAAAAAAGGCAAATGCTCTTTTGGGCTGCATTAATAGAAGCATAGCTTCCAAGTACTAGTTCTGCTCTACTCAGCACTGGTTAGGCCTCATCTGGAGTGCTGTGTCCAGTTCTGGGCACCACACTTTAAGAAGGATGCAGACAAGCTGGAGAGGGTTCAGAGGAGGGCAACAAAGATGATCAGGGGACTGGAAACAAAGCCCTATGAAGAGAGACTGAAAGAACTGGGCCTGTTTAGCCTTGAGAAGAGAAGACTGAGGGGAGATATGATAGTGCTCTTCAAGTACTTGAAAGGTTGTCACAGAGAGGAAGGCCAGTATCTCTTCTCGATCATCCCAGAGTGCAAGACACGGAATAATGGGCTCAAGTGACAGGCAGCCAGATTCTGGCTGAACATCAGGAAAAACTTCCTGACTGTTAGAGCAATATGACAATGGAACCAATGACCTAGGGAGGTGGTGGGCTCTCCCACACTGGAGGCGTTCAAGACGAGGCTGGACAACCATCTGTCAGGGATGCTCTGACTTGGATTCCTGCACTGAGCAGGGGGTTGGACTCGATGGCCTTGTAGGCCCCTTCCAACCCTACTATTCTATGATTCTATGAAGATCTTTCTGCCCTGTCTGGAGATGAAAGCCTTAATCCCAATGATTTATTTGTCTGTTTGTTTTAGAATATTTATATTCATTTAAAAAATCTCAAAGTAGTTTACATCAAAAATAAAACAATACATCATTATAAAAGCACAACATCTGGACATATTAATGGTTGAGAAAAGCCAGGGTAAACAAGTAAGTTTTTAATAATCACTGAACGCACATGATTGTCAGAGGGGACGTCATTCCAGAGGGAGGGTGCCAGCAGAGAGAAGGCCCAGTCAGTTTCAAACAGGTGAACCATTTGGCAGTTCAGAGTGCTTATTTGGCCTATAGCCACTGAGTTTAGTTACTGTGGCTCTAGCTGAACAGAACCTAGAGCTAAAATCCAGTGGTTGGGGAGGTGAGCTGAATTCCAGGGCAGGTTTGGAGAGTGTATGGAAGAGCTGTTTGTTAGCCCATGTTTGACTCACACGGGAGTGACTCAGTGGGCAACGCCAGTGATGCTGGCCGTTCTGCCCTTGCTGAGGTGAACATTGTGGCTCCTTGATGTTTTTTTTTTAAAGCCAGTCACAGCTTTATAGCACTCTGAGACTGACCTGAACTCCAAGGAAGTGGATGAAAATGAGTTGCCATGGAATGCTGAAGTAAATGTGGAAGCTTCTGCTCAGGCAAAATGTGAGAGAAACAACTAAACAAAACAAAAGCAAAAAAGAATTTCAATAAGACTAAAAAACAAGCTTGAGTAAAATATTCGTGACAAGATTAGCAACATTTATCAATGGGATTTCGCATGTCCCTAGTGAAAAAATCAAACAGTGGCAGAGAAATAACCTTCCTGCCAAAGAGGAAAGAGACCACAATCCCAGTCATAGGCAAGAATAGCGGCCAAAGGGCAGGACATGGTGGCAGCCCCCTCAATATAGTACAGATAATGAGGTACTGAACTTATAGTAGTAGCAGCATGAACCCCTGGTGTCACCACCAGCACCAGCAGTGTTGCTGGGAAGAGGCCTTTACACTGCCCTCCAACAGCCAGGTCTCTTGAGAGTTGTAAGGCCAGGGTCCCTTTGACATCATCTGCTCAGAGCAACAGCGGCAACAGGAACATCCAGTGGTCTAGGGAGAAGAGTCTGAAGCACATCTGCCCTCTACAGACATCCCTTTCCTGCCACCACCAGGGCCAGTGCCAAGGGTAGGCATGGTCGGGCACCTCCCAAGGGCCCGCGCCCCAGCAGGGGCCCACTGGCAAGAGCCCCCTGGACTTGCTCCTCCTCTTCAGCAGTGCGACCTGCTTGTTCACCTGCCTCTCCCTCTGGCCCAGGCAATGGCCGTGGTGAGGAGGAGGAGGAGGAGCAGGAGATGCCACGGCCTGCTTGCTCCCTGGCTCTCTGCCTGTCGAGCAAGCTGGTGGAAGCAGTGATGAAAAAGAGGAGGGGCAGCAGGAGCTGGTGACAGCGGTGGTGAGAAGGCAGATTTACACAGGGAGCAGGAGCACTGCGGATGCCTTGTCCAAGGGCCCTCAAAAACCCGGGGCCGGCACTGGCCGCCGCTGCCACTGCCACCTCTGAGGAGAGCAGAACAAGGAGCTTCAGCAGTTGGACATCAGCCCAGGTCTGCTCCATGCCATCAACATACAGCACCTGGTGTTCCTGTTCTTCCAGCGAGTGCAATACAGTCCGCTATAAATCCGATTTTGTTATTGACGGAAACTGCTTTGGGAGCCATTACGGATAAAAAGGCAGCATACAAATACTGTAAAACAAAGGAAGTTGATTTTGCCTCCAGAATAAGTTACTGTTTTAAAAAGAAGATTTTGGAATCCAGCGTTTCCAGTGAATTACCCACAGCTTGCAACTTTAAAAAGAAAAGGTCTATTTGACTCTCGCCACCCCAGCCCCAGCCCTGCAGCATGATCCTGACTGTATGGGCAAGTGTAGGAGCTGGGCAGGAGGAACCTCAGAGAGGAGGAGTTACAGCTATATGGAGATGTGGATGCAGATATCAGCGCACCTCTCCGTCAAAATATGGTCTGCAGTGTACGCCTGGCAACCAGCTCTTCCAGCCTACGGTTCATTTTCCATCCAGCCCCCCTGGGAAGCTGCAATGTTAAGGATTATTTCCACGTGTCTGATTAACTTTGCACTTGAGTCACGCACAATGTGTGTGGCAGGCCTATGCTGGAGCGACTACACTTGCACACATCGTCTGGCTGTGCCGCTCAGCCCTGGTCCAAAAGCCCGCTGTAAAATGCCAGTCTTTGGCTCCCATGAAGCTCTAATAATACACTCTGGATGTGACTGGTGACAGCCCTGCTGTTCGGTTATAAAGGACCACAAACGGCTCCGCTAGCGCATGCCGCTCATGACCCTCCTCCTCCTGCTCTTCCAGTCCTGCGCTCTACTAATGCATGCCAGTCAGCACATTCAGTACGCTCCCTGCTATTCAAGTCTTGGATCCCCACATGGTTCTTGCACAGAATCTCAATCTAGGCCTTCATTACCCCCTGCCTTTCCATCTCTTCCTCCACATGTACAAAAGAGCTGCCACCGCTGCGTTTTATTACTGGCCTCCGGCTCCCCCTCCTACCCCTGTTGTGAGTCTCCTGACCATTCGGCTGAGACACCTTAATCTTGACCTGAAGTGTGCTGGCTATTCCAGCTCCAGAGATAAGCAGGAGGAGAGGAAAGGTTTAATAGTGTGTAGCTTAGGGAGCAACTTCCAAGACGGCTTCAAAATCGGCCTCACACTGGCATATCGAAAAACTGAGGCTGGCCAGCTTGCCAACCATGACGCTGGGGAGACCGCATCTGAACAGGAGGCCTGAGGCCCTGTCGGCAGCCACAGCATGGGTGGGGATCTGAAAAGACAGCTAAGTTACCCCGTCTTAAGGACGTTTTGCCAAGAGGGCATGACAGCCCCCCACACTCAGCCTTGAACCCAGACCCTCCCCCCGACAGCAATGGATCTGGCGGGAAGTCCAGACCCAGCTAAATATTTATCTATTTGATTTATACCCCACCTTTCTACCAAAAAATAATGCTCACGGTGGCTTACAAAACAATTTAAAATAGATTAAAACAATAAAATGCATTGAAACACAATAAAAACATTACAATTACAGAATAAAAACAGCACCCAAGCCAGAGACCCGCTTAGAAGCCAAAGGCCTTCTTGAATAAAGCAGATTTTGCTGCCATCGGAAGGACAGCAGAGAGGGAGAGCGCCTAGCTTCCCTTTGGAGGGAGTTTCACAGCCTGGGAGCAGTCACCAAAAAGACCCTCTCTTGTGTCGCCACCAAACATGCCTCTGAAAGCAACGGTCTCGAAAGAGGTGCCTCTCCAGAAGATCTTAAGAACTGGGAAGGCTCATATGGGAGAAGGTAGTCCATGGCTAGCTTCAGGGAAGCTTCTCCATCCAGGGTCTCCTCAGGAGGAAGGGTTTACTCAGAAGGACCCAGTGTACCTTGTAGCCCAGCAGATAACCAGGAAGGAAAGGAGCTGGCTGTAGGGTATACATCTCTCCTGGGGCCTTTGTTGGGATAAAAAGTGCCTATTGGGCTGCCATAGAAATCCCAGCTTATCCTTGCTCCAGCTCAGTCTTGCTCCAAGTAAAATGACCTTTACTTCAGCCCCACCTCTGGGTTGCCCTCCTGCAGGGCATCTGATGATGGACCCAGCCTCATGTGGGCCAATGGCCAGACTGCATAAATTCTGTACATCTATGGCTTCAGGATGCAAAAAAAGAGACATGTTTCAACTTTTCTTTCTGCATCTTGTAAAAATCTCCTTTGGGCTTTGAGGGCAAACATGCCATCTGCCTAAGGCAGGGGTGGGCAACTTGTGGCCCTCCAGATCTTTTGGCCAACAACTTCCATCAGCCCTGACCAGCATAACCAACGAGGGGGGGGGGTGATGAGAGTTGAAGTCCAACACATCTGGAAGGCCTCCAAGTTGGGGAAGGCTGAACTAGACAATCTGAGTTCAGATAGATAGACAGACAGACAGACAGACAGACAGACAGAGAACCTTGCACAATGCTTCAGGCAACCCCCAGTGCAGCGAGTGCAAGAGAAGTTGCTGTCTGCCGGAAACAGCTCATTCCATCCTGATGCTTCACCCTGCTGTTTTTCTGCTTCCCTTGCATGTGCAAACAGGGAATGGTTATCACCTCCTGTGGGCTCTGGCGCACTTGAACTCTCCTGGGGGGACTCCATAGCAGCTGAATGGAAAATGTGACAAACAATTCAACACAACAGTGATCATCTCTCCCCAAGGGCCCTACAGCATCAGCCGCCTGGAAGGAAAGGGAATAAACTTGCAAGCCACGCAAGCCACGCAGTCCTGACAGCTGATGAGTGACCTGGCGAAATGGGCTTCCAAAGGAAACTTGAGACCAGGCCTTGCCTGGCCCAAAAGAAGATAAAAGGTTTGCCATCTGCTCATTTTCTTTTAATGGGCAATCCATAGTTTGAGAGCTCTTCAGTCATAGAACCAAAGCCTTCCATGGACTGAATGCTGCTGTAGATAAGACAGAGTCTCTCAGCTTCCTTCCCCCTCTCCCCAGTTCTCCATCTAGAATACGGGGTTAATAATACTGACCTGCTTCACCTGCCTTTGTTGTATTGCAGCCTTCCCCAACCTGGCACTCTCCAGATATCTTGGACTACAGTCCCCCACCATCCCCAGCTAGCATGCTGACTGGGGATGCTGGGGGTCGTAGGTCTAACATATCTGAAAGGGACTGGCTTGGGGAAGGATGAATTACAGCAAAATTACATATGGGAAGAGAAGCACTTTGAACACCCTAAAGTACTACATCAATACTAATTATTCTTATTTTCCATAAAGGCAGAATTGAGCATACGAACAAATTTTAAAATGTTTTTGGGATCAGAAGCAAAGGGGATTCTAAAGGCAGGAAGAAGCAACAGTGAGTTTGCTTTCAAAGGAAAGAATACAAACATGTTACTGACATTTAGTTTTCTAGAAATGGGATGTGCTCTGTAACTATTTAGCCACACCAACTTTGCAAATTGGGAACAGAAATCTGCAGTATACAAAGTCAGACACTGGTCCATCTAACTCAGCACTGCTTACCCCAGGTTCCAGATATGTTGGGCTACAATGCCCATCACCCCAGCCAGGCCATGCTGGCTGGGGTGATGAGAGTTGTAGTCCAGTCCAATACATCTGGAAGGCACCAGGTTAGGCCAGGCAGGAGTCTTCTCCCAGCCATACCTGGTGATGTCAGGTTTGAAGCTGGGTGGGGCCTTTTGCATGCAAAGCACTTGCTTTACCACTGAGCTGTGGCGTTCTTCAAGAAAACCTCTGTGTGGGATAATGAGGGGATATAATGATCACTACCAGTCTTCCCTGTTCTGCACTTCAATATTTAAAACTACCTTACTAGAGAATCGTGATTCCCTACAAGCCCTTTGTGCTATTATAGTCATTTAGCCCAGCTGACAAAGGGAATGTCTGGACTTACCCTTTTCACCACTTCCTTAAAAGAAAGAAAAGGCAGCAATCTGTGGCTGAGATCCACAGGACGCAAAATTATTGCTCATTGCTCACTTCAGCCTGCTACTCACCCTGCATATGTGAACCGCCCAGAGAGCTTCAGCTATTCAATAGTATAGAAATGAAATGAATAAAATATGGCTGTTGTAAAAGAGCTGACTGAGTTTTAAGTAATGGGGGTGTACGCATGTGTAATCCCCAACCCACCACCTGCTGCTGCATCTGGCCCTTGGGGCCAAAAATGTTACCCACCCCAGACTTACATGAATGGGCAGGGAATTTGGATCTAGCACCCCTTTACGTGCACCTTTCCTGGCAAGACTGCTGCTGTCTCTGTAGATGTAGAGCAATATGACAATGGAACCAATGACCTAGGGAGGTGGTGGGCTCTCCCACACTGGAGGCATTCAAGACGAGGCTGGACAGCCATCTGTCAGCGATGCTCTGACTTGGATTCCTGCATTGAGCAGGGGGTTGGACTCGATGGTCTTGTAGGCCCCTTCCAACCCTACTATTCTATGATTCTATGCTCCCAGGCTGTTTCAGATATGGGTAAAGTCTTCCACCTGCCTGGTTTGGCTTCCTGGCATGTTTACTGATGTCATTGATAAACCTGCCAGCAAATGTACATGGCTGGCAGTCTTTATATGTATTTGGACTGGGGCTAGAGTCACCCTCAGGCAATTGCCGGCCCCCCAGAATCTTAGTATGCTTTGGGGAGAAAAAGAAAAAGAACAGGAATGTCTGCAAAAAGCTGTACCCTTCAAGTAGCAAAATCTGTGTGACTTGCTGAGCCCCTTCCCAGAAATGTCCAACACATTAATTGTATTGAGACGAAACCAGGAGGTGGTGAATGTCTTGAAAAACTTTGCCCTCTGTGAAATGTACCACTCCTCTTTCAGTATTTTGTTTGATTTTTGCTGGGGCGGGGAGGGGGGGGGAGCAGCAAACCAGGGCAAAAATGTTAATTCAAAGGGTAGGATGTTGCCCTTAGATTTGGCTTTGTGATATCATCACATAGCCAACTCTTACAGGCTGCATAATAACATCATAATATTGCCCACATGAAGCTTGATTGGCTTCAAAGAAAGAAGCCGTTGGAGATTTGTTGTTGCTGTTTTTAAATGGCATGAAACCTGCAGATTGGAAAGAATGAAGCAGCACTGAACAGTGTGTGAAAAAAGGAGAGTTTTGTGAAACTTCCCCCAACCTCATTTTTTCGAACACAAATTTGGCACAGCCCTAATTCATATTATTCATAAAATAACACTTTCAAATTGAGCAGATGTATGTTAATCAGCATACATTTATTGATGTGAGAGTTTATTTTGAGTATATACTTAATGACTTTTTTTGTATCAAGTAACTAATTTTGATGTACTTCAGGGACCTGTGTTTAGGGATCCTTTAGGAGAGAAGAAAGCCATGAGGCCTTCCAAGATCTGCTGCTACTCAAACAATCAGTTTGTTTTCCAGGCCAAATTCAAGGTGTTGGCTTTGACTTTTAAAACCCTATACAGTTCTGGCCCAGCCTATCTCAAGGAGAGCCTCCAGCAATACCAGACAGGCCGCTCAACAAGATCAGCCTCGGACAGCCTTCTCTCTGTCCCATCAGCCAGGACAGCTAGGCTGGCGAAGATGAGGGGGAGGGCCTTCTCTGTGGTGGCCCCCACTTTGTGGAACTCCCTCCCTAGAGAACTCCGCCATGCCCCCTCTTTAATAAGCTTCCACCACACATTGAAAACTTGGTTGTTCAGGCAGGCATTTGGAGTGGGTTAGGGTATTTTGAGAACATGATGTCTTAATGATTAATTTTACTGTTTTTGATTGTTGTATTGTTGTACATCGCCCAGAGTGGCTGGGTGACCGGTCAGATGGGCGATTAAGAAATTTAATAATAAATAAATAAAATAAGGCATCCTAGATTAAGATATGAGTTTCCACAACTTAACAAGGTACCTGACTCTGTATTAACTGCTAGTACTCTCTACAGAAGCTCCTCCCCTTTTGACCCCTGAACCAGTACGTCCCCAGAATGAAGGTTCTGGATATTGGGGTGCCATGTCACCTGAGGTTCAGACCCTAAAACTCAAAGAGGTGCCTGGGAACTAAGGGGAAGTGCCATACAGCAGGGGTGATGCAGCTTTCTCAGTATTTCCTTTTTTCTGTCCCAAATCTCCCATCATTCAGCTTCAAGGGATGGCCTTGGGTTCTAGTATTTTGAGAGGGGGAGAAAAATGTCTCCCTATCCACATTCTCCACACCAAGCACAATTTTGCACGCCTCTATCATGTCTCCCCTTATCCTCCTTTTTTCCAAGCTAAACAATCCCAGCTGTTGTAACCCTCCCTCATAGAGGAGATGCTCTAGCCCCTTGATCATTTTACTTGCCGTTTTCTGCACCTTTTCCAACTCTACAATATTCTTTTTTGAGGTGTGGTGACCAGAACTGTACACGGTATTCCAAGTGGGGTTGCACCATAGATGTGTATATGGGCAGTATGACAGTGGCAGTTTTATTCTCAATTCCTTTTCTAATTATGCCCAACATGGAATTTGCCTTTTTCATGGCAGCTGCACACTAGGTCAACATTTTCACTGAGGTATCCACCACAACCCCAAGATCTCTTTCTTGGTCAATCAGTACTAGCTAGGATCCCATCAGCACAAATGTAAGTTGGGATTTTTTGTCTTATTTATTTATTTATTTATTTATTGCATTTATACCCCGCCTTTCTCCCTCTCTCAAGGAACTCAAGGCGGCTTACATTATCCTCCTCCTCACCGTTGTATCCTCACAACAACAACCCTGTGAGGTAGGTTGGGCTGAGAGTCTGTGACTGGCCCAAAGTCACCCAGTGAGCTTCCATGGCCAAGTGGGGACTAGAACCCGGATCTCCCGGCTCCCAGTCCGTCACTCTCACCACTACACTACACTGGTCTTAACCTGCATCACTTTACATTTGCTTACATTGAACCACATTTACCATTTTGATGCCCATTCCCCCAGTTTGGAGAGATCCTTTTAGAGCTCTTCACAATCCCTTTTAGTTTTAACCACCCTAAATAATTTGGTGTCATCAGTAAACTTGGCCACCTCACTGTTCACTCCTAATTTCAGATCATTTATGAACAGGTTGAAAAGCATTGGTCCCAATACAGATCCTTGTGGAACCCCACTGTTTACATCCCTCCATTGTGAGAACTGACCATTTATTCCTACTCTCTGCTTCCTGTTCTTGAGCCAGTTTCCAATCCATAAGAGGACCTCTCCTCTTATTCCATGACAGCTAAGTTTGCTCAGGCATCGTTGGTGAGGGACTTTGTCAAAAGCCTTTTGGAAGTCCAGGTAAACAATGTCTACTGGATCACCCCGTCCACATGTTTATTGAGACTGGGATGCGAGGCAGCAACATTATAGAGGCTTGCACATTTGACTTATTTGCAATTAAGTAAGGGATGGGAAACCTCTGGCCCATGGCCAATTTGGCCTGCCAGGCCAGCCCAGCAAGTCCGCAGGGTATCAAGTTAGGCCCCTCCCCTTCCCTGAAGACTCCCCTTTTGTGGCAATGGGAGCTTGGGGAGGAGGTGGGGAGAGGAATCCCTGGTGTTATCTCCAACTGGAGTGACATCATCAGGCCTGCAGAGTGACAGATGGGAATCATCGGCCCCCAGACGTCTGTGGTTCCCTACCCTTGAATTCAGCTATAGGGCACAGGTGTCAAACCGCAAGGATGTGGGCCAAATCTGACTGATGGTCCAGCCCTCCAGGGTTCACTAGAGAGCCATGCCCCCCTAGCCCCACCCTCAAGCCCCAGACTACCAATTATTTGGTGGTTTCCTGGCTTTTGCATGGTTTTTTTCTTTCCTTTTTTTCTAATCTTGACATGCAGGATTACTGGCAAGAGCTCTAAGCTACAATGCATTGGTAGTTTTGGTGCCTTGGTCCTACCCCTTCTGCCACTGGCTCCTCCCACCACTGGAATGTGGCTGCTCGAGCGCGTCTCCACACTTGAAGCTGGCCCTTGGGCAGAAAGGGGTTCCGCACCCCTGCTATAAAGCTGACGCTGCTTTTTTACCTCTGATTATTTCATCTTACACTTAACGCCGTACACATGCTTTTATATCCCAGCCTCATTATTTTTGCATCATTAACATTTATTATTTTAATCTCCCCCATTTGTCTCCATTGTAGATTTTGTGCAGGCGATTGCTCATGTTCATGAACACTCCAATCATGGCGTTACGGTCCTTGCACTTTCCTTACCAAGTAACTATTCTTCTTCCCCTTCTTTCCAGTCCAAGACGTATCTACTGTCATCTTAATTGTAATCAGGACCCAGGACCAGGAAGTGGCTCCCCCAATCTATTTCATTTAAACGGATGATTTACAACCCAGTGAGCAATTTGGTAAGCTGGCCATTGATTTTGGCAACTTAATGAGAAGTTGAAAATCTGGCCCTAAGGAAGAAAAATTGGGCTTTTGTTCAGTAGTCTGTTGATGATCATCACTATTTATAACTTGCTGAATAATTTGCTTAGGCATGGAAGCCCAATCATAGATGCTTTACCATATGTTAATGCTTTAAGATTTATACATTGCCAAGAACAGAGGATACATGTGTATGATTAAGGAAAGCCTTACACCAGCCTTCCCCAACCTGGTGCCCTCCTGATGTGCTGACTACAACTCCCATAATCCATAGTCTGCATGATTATGGGAGTTGTAGTCCAGCACATCTGGAGGGCACCAGGCTGAAGAAGGCTGCCTTGCACAGTCTGCCCCATATACAGGCAGCATTTCTCCTCCTTAGAGTGGAGAGACATGCAAACCACGGCCTGGTGAAAATGAGCCGGAGGGGCCTTAGCTGTGCTTTTGGCAAGCAGCCTCTCCCTGTGCCATCAGGGATGCTGTAGGATTTCATTAGCTCCACACTTTTAACCAAACAGGCCTAATTTGTACTTTCCAGTCTATAACATGTCAAAATTCAGTTATGCTGTAGATTGTACTTCTCTGAATTTTGCAGTGCAGTTTCTGGCTCAAAAAAAGTGTACAAAATGCATATTTGAGGGAAAGTGTATACAATCATGAATATTTTAGGGGGGGGGAATACATTAGGCAGAATCCAACAGGGCACTGATGCCCCCACCGATTCCCTTCCACCCCGTCAGTTCCCTTCCACAAGTGGTTGTTGTTGTTCAGTCATTCAGTCGTCTCCGACTCTTCGTGACCCCATGGACCATAGCACGCCAGGCCTTCCTGTCCTGCGCTCTCTCCCGGAGCGTGCTCAAGTCCATATTCATTGCATCAGTGATGCTATCTAGCCATCTCATCCTCTGCAGTCTCCTTCTCCTTTTGCCTTCAGTCTTTCCCAGCATCAGGGTCTTTTCCAGAGAAAATGTATAAATTCTCTTCGCATTAGGTGGCCAAAATATTTCAGCTTCAGCTTCAGTATCTGTCCTTCCAATGAGCACTCAGGGTTGATTTCCTTTAGGATTGACTGATTTGACCTCCTTGCAGTCCAGGGCACTCATAAGAGTCTTCTCCAGCACCACAGTTCGAAAGCATGAATTCTTCGGCACTCAGCCTTCCTTATAGTCCAGCTCTCACAGCCATACGTTACTACTGGGAAAACCATAGCTTTGATTAGATGGACCTTTGTCGGCAAGGTGATGTCTCTGCTTCTTACTATGCTGTCTAGGTTTGCCATAGCTTTCCTCCCAAGGAGCAAGCATCTTTTAATTTCATGGCTACAGTCACCATCTGCGGTGATCTTGGAGCCCAAGAAAATAAAATCTGTCACTGCTTCCATTTCTTTCCCTTCTCTATGCCAGGAAGTGATGGGGCCAGATGCCATGATCTTCGTTTTTTTAATGTTGAGTTTCAAACCAGCTTTTGCACTCTCCACTTTCACCCTCAACAAGAGGCTCTTTACATCCTCTTCGCTTTCTGCCATTAGGGTGGTATCATCTGCGTATCCGAGGTTGTTGATAATTCTTCCGGCAATCTTAATTCCGACCTCTGATTCATCCAACCCGGCATTTCTCATGATGTACTCTGCATATAAGTTAAATAAGCAGGGCGACAATATGCAGCCTTGTCGTACTCCTTTCCCAATTTTGAACCAATTGGTTGTTCCATGTCCGGTTCTTACTGTTACTTCTTGACCCTCATACAGGTTTCTCAGGAGACAGGTAAGGTGGTCTGGTACTCCCATCTCTTTCAGAATTTGCCACAGTTTGTTGTGATCCACACAAAGGCTTTAGCATAGTCAATGAAGCAGAAATAGACGTTTTTCTGGAATTCTCTTGCTTTCTCCATGATCCAGCGAATGTTGGTGATTTGATCTCTAGTTCCTCTGCCCCTTCAAAACCCAGCTTGTACTTCCGGTAGTTCTCGGTTCGCATACTGCTGAAGCCTAGCTTGTAGGATTTTGAGCATCACCTTGCTGGCATGTGAAATGAGCGCAATTGTACGGCAGTTTGAACACTCTTTGGCATTGCCCTTCCTTGGAATTGGAATGTAAACTGACCTTTTCCAGTCTTGTGGCCACTATTGAGTGTTCCAGATTTGTTGGCATATTGAGTGCAGCACTTTAACAGCATCATCTTTTAGGATTTTAAATAGCTCAGCTGGAATACTGTCATCTCCGCTAGCTTTGTTGTTAGTAATGCTTCCTAAGGCCCACTTGACTTCACTCTCAAGGATGTCCGGCTCAAGTTCCGTGACCGCACTATCATGGCTATCAGGGACATTCAGATCTTTCCTGTATAGTTCTTCTTTCCACCTCTTCTTAATCTCATCTGCTTCTGTTAGGTCCCTGCCTTCTTTGTCCTTTATCATGCCTGTCTTTGCACAAAACTTTCCCTTGATATCTCCGATTTTCTTGAAGAGATCTCTAGTCTTTCCCATTCTGTTGTTTTCCTCAATTTCTTTGCGTTGTTCATTTAAGGCCTTCTTGTCTCTCCTTGCTATTCTCTGGAACTCTGCATTCAGTTGGATATATCTTCCCCTTTCTCCCTTGCTTTTTGCTTCCCTTCTTTTCTCAGCTACTTGTAAAGCCTCATCAGTGGATCCCACCAATTCCACTGTACAAGCAGGATCCGCTGCGTATGCAAGGGAGATTTAGTGTTACCTAGGGGAAGCCCCCAAATGAGCAGAAATGCTTGTTTCTGGAAGGAGGCAGGTCACCGGAGCTCCCTTATACGAGCCCCACTGACCTGCCTCCTTCCAGAAATGAGTGTTTCTGCTCATTTTGGGTTGCCTTGGAAGTGCTAAATTGCCACAGGGCAAGCAGTGGGGGTGGAAGAGAAATGGTGGGGGTGGAAGTGCCCACTGGATTCTGCCCATTCAATTTAAATGCAAGTTTGGGTGAGTTTTGTTTTGTTTTTAAATCGCAGATTGATATGGAAATGGGACAGGATGGACGTGTGATCGAAAACTTGCAAAACTGACACAGACCAGAAATACAGTGATCCTATTTGCAATATGGAATGAAGGTTTGCTGTTGAAAGGGAAAAATTTCACTAGATTAGTGTTAATGCCTCAGGTGAGCACAAACAGTTCTTTGGATCCAGGTGCAGATGGAAGGGACACCACTGATGAACACTGTTTTTACTCCCATGGCAGACTCCCAAATTTATGCCACTTTCCATGAACCCAAAGCTGAAAACATGCCCACAGAAGATGCGCCTAGTCACATAATGGCTGCTATTGGGGCCTGGCTAGTCAAAAGTGAAGTAATCGTGGGCAGGGGGGAATAGTGAGGCTAGAGGCTGGGAGGGAGGGAAGGGAAACCAACAAGGCAAAGGGGTACAGGGGAGAGAAAGAGCAAGTCTAAGGGCTGGGAGGTGAGAGAAACAGCAAGTTAAAGAGATGGGGAGAGAAATAGCAAAGCTAGAAGCTGGGAGGGAGGGAGGGGGAAATAGCAAGGCGAAGTGGTGGAGAGGAGAGAAAGAGCAAGGCTAGAGGCGAGAAAGGGAGAGAAAGAAGATTGCCCTGACATTTTCCAAGGTTTTTTAAAACCCATTTTTGAAGGGGGCAGTTAAATCATTCCAATTGCCAAATGCACTCAACCTGGTAGTCTTCATCAGTGGCATAAAGGTTGCAGATAGTCCTGAACCAAGGAGTGCTGTGGATCTTTCAGGGTACTCCTTCTCAGAAAAGTTATCATTGCTCAGGTAGATTGCTCCTGCTCAGAAGCCTTTGAGGAAAAAAAACACCTCCAACTGCTGTTCAATCAGCAGCAGCTGTCCAAGGTCACATTCTCCTCCCCCACAAGCAGTGTTCGATGGCTGGATGTGTTTTACAGTGTTAGGTTGCAGGCACAGGACCAAGGAGAAGCTTCAATGAGGCAACTCTGCCTGGCCTATTGCCCTCACTAAGCCTCTGATCAACCAGGTAACTAGCTTATCATCTTCTTGAAAACATTCATAGTTAATTGTACAGTGAAAAGAAAACATTGCACAATCCAGTATGTATTTTAACACCAATAAATAATATATTTCCCATTTTTGCCCCAGTCCAGGCTGCATCTACAATAAGGCCTCTTACTGCCCCACTCTAATTGCACTATTGCTAGCTAGAAAGTGTAGTAAAAACCTGGGACTTTGGTTTCCACAAACTGCTGAGCACACGGCCCTAGAAATTCAGCCCTGTTATGAAGTTAAATTGAGCATTCAGAATTACTAATGACCTTTATAAATGTTGCTTTTAAGCCACTATAATTCATCCTATGGCTCTGACAACCATTTGCCTGAGGCTCTGCCTGCACCTGTTTAAATCTGGTCATTTGTGCATTGGGAACATATACCTAGAACATATATACACCTAGTCCCTTTTAGCACTTTAAGCTTCAAAATGTATACAAAGCTTCAAAATAAATACTCCTTTCTAGATGATTCATGATCTAGGGCTGCCTTCCCCAACCAGGTGCCCTCCAGATTTCCTGGACTTCAGCTCCCCCCACTCCCATGAGTTGGCCATGCTGGCTGGGAATTACAAGAGTTGCAGTCCAACAGATCTGGAAGACACCAGGTTTGGGAAGGCTGATCTAGGGAGGGTCAAAACATCCAAGGAAAGGATCAGGAAACAGAAAGGGGAGAGGAAGCAAGTTATGTGAGGAAGGTTTGGGTACAAAGGTAACTTTAATCTCAGCAGGAGGAGGAGGAGGAGGAGGAGGAGGAGGGAATCCTGTCAGGGTGGGAGGGATGTCACTCCAGCAGTAAGAGGAAACTAAGGAAAATGCATACAGCAGGGGCAAGACATAGAATTCTTGGAGGTGAAGTGAAGACTGGTGATAGATGAGCATAGAGGACAAGGAGGAAGAGAATGAAAAAGAAGAGGAAATGGGCAGAGAGTAATGGAACACAGCGCCACTGAAAGATCTGTAGTAACACATGAATAACATAGGATCTTGGAGAGGGCAGCAATCTTCCTGAGGACCTTCAGCATGTGAGCTCTGTTGCTGAGCGATGGCCCCTGCCATCTCTCTTTATGTAAGCAACAATAAACAGAATGCAGTTGGCAGACTAGGGTGAAATCCATGTGCAGTGGCACAGTGGCGTTTGCACCAAGTGGATCATAAGAAGAGCCATGCTGGATCGGATCAAGGGTCCATCTAGTCCAGCATTATGTTCACACAGTGGCCGACCAGTAGTCCAAGGTGATGTCAGGGCCAGGTTCTCCCACACAATAGCATTCCTGGTGATAGTTATGAAATTTTTCTCAAGACCCTTTGCTTTGAATTCTCTGTGCTGGACTAGCGATGGCAGACAGTACAGCCACAGGCCTAAGGTTCTTTGCTCAGCAAAAGGCTTCCTGTGATGCCTTATCCCCACAATGAAAAAGGCGGGGGGGGGGGAATAGCCCGATGTTTGTTTCAAAGCTGGTGGATTGTACTCCACAGAACCAAACAGCCTCTGCTTTATAAACAAACCTCCATGTTTTATTTAAACAAGCCACCACCACCACCCGCCCCAGCTCTCTTGGGCTGTGGCCTCTCTCTCCTCAGGCCAGAAGCAGTAGGTATTCCCTTCAACTACTTCCTGGCTCCTCCCAGGAAACATACTCCATCCAGGCGAAATCCAACAATTCTTTCATGTTGTTACATCCCTTCTCTTTTGAGAAAGAAAAAACTAAAATAAAAAAATAAACTGGAACTTTACACATAGTCTTTCAGGTGTGCTCTTAATAACTCACCCACTTCAAGTGTGTCTGGGTTCAGTGATGACATCCTCCAGCTGCCATCCTTTATTCTGCTCCCCTCTAGACTCAGGGTGTATCCTTGCTGCAGCATCTTCTTCTGCATTCATCTTCCCTGGACAATATTCTGGTGTGTCTGAGGCTCCAGTCTCTTCGGGGGCGTGGGTTCAAATCCCAGGTCTACCACCATGTTTCAGAGTTGGTGGATTGCACCCCACAGAACCAAACAGACTCTGCTTTATAAACAAACCTCTAAGGGAGCAATCCTATGGCTACTAGACACTGTCTAGAGGGCCACAGGATATGCTGTTTTCCGGGAACCGACCTCAGAGCCTGTGGTTCGAGGTCAGATCCCGGAAATCTGACCTCCCCCTTCGTCCGTGCTGCCTCCAAGGCAATGTGGAGAAGCCCCATCCTCCGCACTCGGAAGACAAGTGCAGCGCAACTGAAAAGGGGCGTTCTGGGGTGGGGAGAGCGGAGCTGCGTGTACAACACATCCAATGTGTCGGGCGGCAGCTTCCAGTCAGCCCCCCCACCGCTAGATAGCTGAAAACGGCTGTCTAGCAAAAAACAGCAAGGCAGGAGAGGCACGGAGGGAATGATCCCCCCTGTGCCTCTCCTGCCTTGCTTAGGATAGGCGGTCGCCTCCAAGTTCGGAGGCGGCTACCTATCTACCTAGGATTGCGCCCTAAGTTGTATTTAAACAAAGCCCCTCTACTGAGCTCTCTTAGCCTGTGGCCTCTCTCTCCTCAGGCCAGGAGCAGTGGGTTAGCCTCAACTTCTTCCTGGCTCCTCCCAGGAAGCACACCACATCCAGGCCAAATCCAGCGGTTCTTTCATATTGTTACAATGTTTACTGTGTAGCTTTGGCATTATCAGAACTATGTCTTCCAGGCCTCATATTTCAGGTTGTATTTTACCACATAACCTGAAATAATAGTAGGGACCAAGTGATCACTGAGGGAGGCATGGAGGGGAGCAGTTCTGGGAAACACTGAGAGAGAATTGAAAATTAGGACAAGCGGGTATTTTAAGATCAGTTATAAGCACTGCACATTAAAAAAAAGAAAAGAAAAGAAAAAGCGTTCCACACTTCAGGCTTCCCGTGGCATCATTCTGTAAAGTTTGTTGAAGAAAAGGTTCACAACACAAGGCCTTCACAGCTGGCTACGTTCTGTAAGAAGAGTTGGCTACATACAGCAGTGATGTCCTCACAGTTCTGGAACACATTTACTCAGGCATGGTTGGGACATGATATCCAAAACCCAAATAGTTCTGTAATATTCCAGGCAAGGGGGGGAATTGCTATGAGGATGAAGGAGCCTTTTCTTAGCTGAAGCCAAGAGGAGGGTCTCTTTCTGCTGCTTGAGGGTGGGCTGTTTGAAGTGCCTTGCGTAATGGGTTTCTTTCTTTTCTTTGCTGTGAGTTTGCTGTGAGTGAGGTATTCTTAAGTCTCTTAACATGAACTATTTAGTGAATTGCTAAATGTGAGCATAACGTTGATATTATTGGTACTGGATATTGTTAACTGACCTATTGGTATGTCTTGTGCTTATTTAAACTTCTTGTATGTTTTAAATGAACTGTAATTGAGTTAACATCGTATTATAATTATGGCTATCGTATTGTTTCTGTGAACCACTTTGTGGAAAATGCGGTATATAAAAATTGCCTATGATTATGAAATGTGCAACCTCTCTTCCCCTCTCTCACTCATTCACTCACACACATCTTGAAAACGGCTTTCTTATCAGTTAAATTACAGGCAAAAAAGATGTTTTTACCACATTTTAATTAAAATTGGGCAGAGCCAGCAACAGAGTCCAGAAAAACTTGCTTTGTTGGTGTGATCCAGTCCATAATCTCCCAGTCATCCCTGCTTTAAACAGTAACACAACACAGCACACAAGGCACAGAGAAAAATTTGATGACTGAAATAAAAATGGTAACATCCATTGTTATTACGTATGACACTGGCCTGGGCTTCCCCCTCACAGACTTGTGTTTCCCTTCCTCCAGGACATCCCACGACATGCCATGTTCACTACTTTCTCTCTCCCTCTGCAGATCTTTGAAGTCCAGGGGCACCATTTTGGGAGAGAAATCTCTCTCACACATGCGCACACACACACACTGCATTTCAGATCACATGAGTATTTTTCCTCAGGAGCACCCATATCTATTCTCAGCCCAACTCACTGATTCTGCTCTCACTTGGGCTTAGGTATAAAAAAGTAGCACTGTGCTGAATTTTTCGACCTGTTTATTTTTGACCATTTGTGGCGGGGAGGGGTGAAAAGAAACTGCGAAAGAAATCCCAAAAATTGTGGGAAGGGGTGAGAATTTTGGAGACATTTCTCAGGGTGCAGGGCTTCAGTGCTTCCCTTACTGTAAGGTGGTGGTTGAGGGTTCAGAGGAGGGCAACAAAGATGATCAGAGGACTGGAAACAAAGCCCTATGAAGAGAGACTGAAAGAACTGGGCATGTTTAGCCTTGAGAAGAGAAGACTGAAGGGAGATATGATAGCGCTCTTCAAGTACTTGAAAGGTTGTCACAGAGAGGAAGGCCAGCATCTCTTCTCCATCATCCCAGAGTGCAGGACACGGAATAATGGGCTCAAGTGACAGGAAGCCAGATTCCGGCTGAGCATCAGGAGAAACGTCCTGACTGTTAGAGCAATACGACAATGGAACCAATTCCCTAGGGAGGTGGTGGGCTCTCCCACACTGGAAGTGTTCAAGACGAGGCTGGACAGCCATCTGTCGGGAATGCTCTGACTTGGATTACTGCATTGAGCAGGGGGTTGGACTCGATGGCCTTGTAGGCCCCTTCCAGCCCTACTATTCTATGATTCTATGATTCTAGGGGTGGTGCGCATGCACTTTCTTTTACCCTTTTCAGTCCATTTTGTCCTTGCAGCCTCTCTGTCTGCTTGAGCTTTCTGTAAAGCCCCGGAGAGGACTTCGCCAGGACTTCCTCCCTTGGGGCTTCCAGTGCTGCTGCCTGCTGAGTGCCTGAAAGGAGTTATGATTCTTACTTGTCTTCTTCTTGTTGGGAAGCCCCAAGGGAGGCAGTCCTGATTATGTCCTCTAGGGAGCCTTCCAAGGAGCTCAAGCAGATAGAGAGGCTGCAAAGACAGAACTGGGGGAAATGGTGAAAGAAAGAGCAATAAGGTAAGCACTGGAGCCTCTTTCACAGGGAAACAAAGTGGTTGCAAAAGGGCACATGGGGTTTCGGCACAGCACTATAAAAAGTAACCACAAGAAATGTCCTTAACATACACCACTTTTTGTGGAGGGGAGGTTGCTTTTTGTTTTGTTTTTGCAATTAAATTAAACAACGGGATGTTGTTATGAATATTCCCCCCCGCCCCACTTCTCTGAATCTTTTTGGCCCCAGGATTGAAATCTGAAATGGCACCCCTGTTGAGGGCTACAGCCCTGGATAAATGTCTCATTTGTCCAATAAAAAGATGAGATGCCCTACAAATGTACCCTCCATTTATTATTCACAGCCTAGTTTACCATCAACTTCACTAACCACCCCTTTGCTCCCTCCCATATACACACAGAGGAGATGTTACACATAGAGGCTTTTGGAAAGCCGCCAGTCAGCATCTCAAAGATGCAATTTGTACATTACGTCTCAGAAGTGCTTGGCTGGTGGTAATGCTCACTTGGCAACTCATTAACAGCGCAGTTCAGCATTTCAAAGCGTAGAGTCCAGCTAGACGGCTTGTAGGCTGAGAGGCCCCATCCAAGATGAGGAAAGACGAAGGTGGCCATTGCTCTGCCTTCATCCATGCAGTGTCCTTCTTAGGGCCAAACGTGAAAGCAATTAATGTGAACATTTTAATGTATCTATTAGCTGCCGTGGGGGTGAGGGGAGCAAGCAGGATCAGAACCACAGGATGCAGGTAGGCACAGTTTAAGCCTCCCATGGTGCCATAGTCCTGACAAAAATTGCCGCCAGAAGCTGTTATTAAAGGGAAGCTACCCTTGATGCCAATGCTAAAATGACACAGTTATAGAGTACACAGTCCTTTTCAAAAGGCTCCTCTTCGGTCTAGTTGGTTTCCTGAGGGGCAACCGAACCCTCAGATGACCTCAGTGCCTTGTTAATAGGATTATAGGGAGGGCTTGTATCCATTTGCATTTGATTCAAGCCTCTTTCACAAGTGGAGATGGATAATTTCTCTCAGTTTATAAACATGGTTAATGCAGCATGCAACTGTGGACTGGAAACAGGGACACACACAGAGACACCATATTTAAGTTGAATGTCAATCCCTGGAAGTGAGACTGTTACATTTTAAATGGATGCTCCTTATCTTGTTCTTGGGAACAGAAACAATCCTAAAGATGCCTCGTATATCACACTGAACACTATCTTTACCGTAGAGAAATGTAGTAGCTAAGCTCCCACAACAGCATAAAATGTTGGCTGTGCAATTTGAAAGTGCTCAGAAATCTTAACAAGAAAAAGTACTGACAGTTTTTAAATAATTCAAAGAGGGGTGTGTGTGTGTGAAGTAAGAGGAAAGTATAACAGAATAACAACTGTAACAATAAGAAATAGGCACGTGTCGTGTACATGGTGCTTGAAAGTGTTCAGAGCGCATACATTATCATTGTACACAACAACCCTGTAAGGTAGTTCATTATTATTATCTCCATTTTGCGGATGGGAGCTGAGGCTGAGAGAGTATGACTTCCTAAAGGCTTCCCTAAGAACCTCCTTAGTGAGTGCATGGTAGAGGCAAAATATGAATATGGGATTTCCTAACTTGCATCTCTGTCTCTTGGCCATACAGTAAACCAGGTGAAGAAGCAATTGGTTTAACTTATTTGTTAAAAGTAATGACATGCACCCCTCCCAATACACTTCAGAAATTTGGCTAGTGCTACTGAAATTCCTTTTGCCTCCCTCAAAATTCCCTGACTATTACCAAATCAGTAACCTTCAACTTTGCCTTGAAATTTTGCTTTGGCAAAATTCAGTGGCAATTCTATGGCTGGTAAAAACAACCACTGCCAAGCAAGGCCAGGAAACTTGATTGGTAGAAGTAACATTATCTAACTGACAATTTAACCTTTTCCAATCCACTTTCTTCCAGTCCAGCTGGTTCAGATATTCTTCTCCCTCAGGGAATTGTGCATATATAACTGCACAACACCATCACCACTCTCACACCACCACCATTCTCATGCTTTTGTAGAAGCACACTCTGTTTGTTTTCAGTTGCTCTTAGGCTGCCCTTCAGTATGAAATTTATTTATTTGTTTGTTTGTTTGCATTTCTATACCGCCCCATAGCCTGGGCAGTTTACAGAAGTTAAAACATTAAATACAATATAAAAAGTTTAAAAGCCATTTACATAAAACCACACAGACAACATACACAAACAACGTATTACTAAAAACAACTTTGAACTGTCAGTCACAACTAAAGACACATCCAGGACCGATTAAAACTCATCATCAAAATTCTCAGAGTGGTGTACAATCAATATTAACATAACAATAAAAGGCATAAGACAAAGGCAAAGACCAAAACACCCGGGATGGGTCAGAGTTTTGCCTCCACTGGAATCCAAGCTGGAACCACAGATTCCACTTGGAGTCAGGGACCAGGGATGGGGACACTTTACTATCTTAACATGCTGTCCAGGGCCACTCAGAGGGTTTATGAAGCCTGCAGCTAGTGTGACATCGGAGGCTCTGCCGCTGTCCCCTACAAAAACGCATGTGTGGGACTCTACTGAGCAATGTGGCAAAGCCAAGGCAGAAGCCAATACAAGTGATGAGGCACAGTGCCCCTTGCTTTGCAGGGCCCTAGGTAAAAAAAACTGGGGTCCCAGTTTCACACACATATACACATACACACACACACCCTCCAGGGTCTCCACTTACCTGTAAAGCACACAACCACATGAAAACAATACCCTTGTCAAAAAAGCGGCTCCTGCTGACGTTCCCTAATCTTTACAACTACCAGGGCTGGTGTCAACGGTTGGCACGATCAGGCACCTGCCAAGGTCCCACACCCCAGCAGGGGCCCACTTACAGTAGCCCCCTGGACTTGCTCCTCTTCTTTACCATTGCAACCTGCTTGCTCACTTGCCTCTCGCTCTGGCCCAGACAACGGTGGTGGTGAGGAGCAGCAGCAGTGGATGCCTCGGCCTGCTTGCTCCCTGGCTCTCTGCCTCCCAAGCAAGCTAGTGGTAGCAGTGCTGAGAAAGCGGATGAGGAGCGATAGCAGCTGGTGACAACGGTGGTCAGAAGGCCGATTCACTGCGGGAGGGGGGCCATGGAGGGTGCCTTACTCAATGGCACACAAAATCTTGGAGCCAGCCCTGACAAGAGTACAGCAGTTCTGCCTACCTTCCTGTAGGCATCCAACCACACAGGCACTTCTGGCCTTAAGATAATAATACTTAGTGTTTGGGAGTGTTCAAGGCACTCCATGTACATCATGGGTAGGCAACCTGGTGCCCTTCAGATGTACTCCATCTCCCATCAGCCCTGACCACTGGTTTGCTGGCTGGGGTTGATGGAAGCTGTAGTCCAAAACGTCTGGAGGGCACCAGGTTGCCTGCTCCTGACATACACTATATCACTGCAATCCTTCAAACTGCCCTGCAAAGTAGGTTCTATTACTACCTTCATGCGGAACATGGGAAGCCAAGGCTGAGAAAAGAGTGGCTTGGCTAAGGAGCTCCAAGGGGTTCATGGCAAAGGTGAGATCTGAGCCAATTCATAACTCAGGCCCGTCACTACAACACTGCACCAGCTCTCGCGTTAATCTGAGTCACTTTTGGACACAGCAAGTCCCAAACCCCTCGCACAGCAGCTCAAAATCCTGCCTGTTAATATATAACTATTTGTCGCATTTGAGGCTAATAACAGGCAGCTGGGGTGGGGCAGCAAAAATTAGGAGGCGGAAAACTCAATTTCATATTTTTCTCTCCAGTGGCTAATGTAGGATTGGCCCCTATGGATCGTTCTCCACTGCTTTGTCTTGTCCAGCAATAAAAGATTCTAGCGACAGGGCTCCGTCCGCTTCCCCAGGGAACTAATTCCACGGTCTAGTGGTTTGGACTGCTAGGAAATGTTTCCTGATAGCCATTTTATGCATTTCCTTTCCTTAATTTCAGCCTATTAGTGTGGTTTTTATAGTGTCCCATTTCCCCACACTCCAGCAGCCCAGCTTCTTGGAGCTGTAATTTAGCCTCCTTCTATTGAAATCAAAGAACAAATAGCAGCGCCTAGCTACTGGCCCTCTCCCACTATCTGGGTGTAATCTTTCCTCTCCCCCACCCTCTCACCCCCTTTTTCTTCCTTTATCGTGTGTGCCCAGCTGCACTTTTTGCTTTGCCACAGCGAGATGCCCATCTGTTCTTCTAGAAATAGGCTTCAGATATTTCTGACATCATGTCAGATGCTGCTCGGTCACTTGAGAATTCGATGGACACGATGAATGCAGAGAATGCTGGCCCCCTTCCCCAGGGGATGTGTCCATCTCTGAAAGGGGGAGCCTGAAAAGCAAAGGAGGATGGAAAGAGCTGCCAAAGCCGGCAGATGGTGTGTAAACTGCTCGAGAGCTCCCCAATGGCTAGCAGAGGAACAGTCAAGACAGAGTGAGGGAGACAGAGGAAGGGCCCATAGCCTGAAGACGGAGCTCACGCTTTGTACGAAGTCCGTACACAGTCCCAGGTTTCCTCCCTAACATCTCCAGTGCAAGGAACAGTGGAGGCTGGTGGCACCAATGTCAGTGGGGTGGTGAATCTGCTCTGGGTTTCATTCAGAACCAGTCAGAACTCTAATGGAGCTATCCAACCTTGGCTCTCTGCCTGTCAAGCAAGCAAGAGGTAGCAATGCTGAGTTCTGACTGGTTCTGACTGAAACCTGGGGCGGATTAACCGCCCCAATGACAAAGGAGCCACCAGCCTCCACTAGAAAGGACCTCCAATCTCTGAGATGCTGTCAGAGGCTGCAATACAGGGGGCCGGGGGCTTCCCCATGAGAATTCTCTTGCACAGCCAAGGCATTGCTTTTCTGCAGAGAGCTGGTAGTGGAAGCACTATATTGGACAGCAATTAGGCCAGCCACTTGCACATCGCCAAAACAGCAGAAATGCATCACCCCAAAAGAGGACAAAAGAGGACAGATCTGCATAAAATTTTCATATGCTAATGAATATATAGAGATGCAAATTTAGGAAGAATTACTATAATTTAAATAGAAATGCAATGCATGTCCCCACAGTCTTGGAGGCTGTGACTAGGTGACCTGTGTGCCTGCTCAGTCTGCTGATCAGGTGCAACTTCAAGGCCCCTGCCCTCTCTTCTTGTGGTTCTTCATCTCCAAACTGGACTTGGCCTGGACAGCTCATCAAATGGAGGGCTCCTTCAAACACAGGACTGCCCTCTGTGGAGTAGGACACGTGGGGAAGGCCAGAGCTCAGGGGTGGAGCACCTGCTTTGCATGCAGAAGGCCCCAGGTTCAATCCCCGGCATCTCCAGGCGGACGGGAAAAACCCAGCAGCACGTGGCTAGATGGACCAAAGCTCTGACTCAGTATAAGGTACCTCCTTATGTTCCTAATATTCTTCTGTCGTATCCACTCACATCACAAATAAGTTCCATTCAGCAAATTCCTTTCTAACGCTAGTTGGAAACCTCCTGTTCGCCAGTTCAGCTCATTTTATTGCTTCCTGTGGATCTCAGAATGAGAATTAGTGATTAGCCTCCAATTTGCCCCCAGAATAGTCTCTCTAAATTGCCTCTTCCTTCATATCGAACCAGTCTGTCAAGGGGTTCCATGTGTGCCATGGACATACACCTGTGCTGTTCTACAGGTCCTATTTGTTTCAATAAAGTTTGCCAGTCATTCAGCCAACTTTGATGGTGCTCAGGATCTGACATATATGAGCCAAGCCTGGCCACAGCGATCCCTGCTCTAGTAACCTCCTGATTGGATTACTGTAATGTGTTATGCATGGAGCTGTCCTTGAAGATGATTCAGAAGCTTCCATTAACTCAGAATTCAGCCGTGAGAATTCTGACTTGCTGCCTATTCGAACCTGAGCCCAGTTCAAAGTGCTGGTGCTTAAGAGACCTAAACAACTCAGGACTAGTGACACTGCTGAATTTTGAAGTAGTTGGATCATTGGTCAAAACTTGTCCACTCGTAACGCTCACCTTCACAGTGAGAATCGATTGAAGTATTACGAATCTGCTATTAAGTTTGGAATTGATCATGAGCTTCAAAGCATGTTCAGTAAAGTAGCACAGTGAGCCCCCCACCTTTCAGTCATCCTACCCCCTAGATGCCCCTAAAACCTACTTAAAGCAGTATCATTAGCTGCTACCCTCATTGTCATCACCACAGCCACAGCTCTGGCTCAGAGGAGGAAGATGTGATGGGTCCATCTTCATACCAGCGATGGTGAGCAAACATCACAGGTTATAATCACGCAGGCAGGCCACATGAAAACATCAGAAAGGGGCCACATAACATGGTGATGCATGACATCATGCTGCACTACATGATTCCAAACTACAGCTGCTAAGATGCACCTTGATATTGTGCTTGGACAAAAACGTTTATAGTGGGATGAGATTCAGTATTACAGGAGAACTCATTCAAGCTCACATAGATTAATTTGTTACTTTCTCAGTAAACAATGAATTCACTCAGGAAAAGTTCCCCCATCGCTACTCAGGACCCAGATATCCAAAGGAGCACCTCCACCCATGCCATCATGCCCATGTGTTCAACACTGCAGATGAGGCCCTTCCCCAAGTACCATCAGTTGGTGAAGTACATTATGTCTGTACAAAGGAGAGGGCCTTTTCTGTGGTGGCATTCCAACTCTGGAACAGCCTCACTAGGGACATTTGACTGATGATTGCAATCTGTTCAGTGCCAGGTTGAAACATACTTATTCACCCAGGCATTTGACATAGGCTTTATTGCCAGTCTGCAGTTTTACAGTTTTGTTGTCTCTCCATTTTATATTATGTGAAGGATGACAATATGTTGTTTTGATGATATCATATGTTTATTATTGTAAACTGGCCTGGAATCTGTTAGGATAAAGGGCAGTCAAGAAATTTTTAGAATAAATCAAACAAAGAAATGACAATATATCAGAGATGAATGAACACTCTTCGAACATTTCTAACCAACCCCCGGTCCCAGTCTTGGGGCTTTGCAGATTTGAATAGTGGTGGAGGAGTGACTTAACCCTTTCCCCTCCTGTCATTTGTCTACTCAAAATCACCCTGCCCCTCCCAAGCTCCATTCCCATCTGCAAGAGAAAAGATATGGAGTCCCCACATTTTATTCCTGGAGGGAGCAAAGCAGCTTGGGGGGGGGGTGATATCGAGCAGACAAGCAGTCAGAGGTGAAAGGGGTAAACAGTCCCTCCTCATGCCATTCCTCTGCCAAAAATGGCATCTGCCCTAAGGTGCATGTCAGTTTTTTTAAAAGGAAGAAGGAAACTTTTCACGTGTCTGCTTTGGCCCTGAGAACTGAACCTCTGTTGTATGACTATAGCTCTCACTGATGTTTCTTGCTTCTCTAAGGACACTGTGACTCTCTCTCTCTCTCACACACACACACACACACCATCTGCAGTGCAAACAGGTGGAAGCATGAGCTTCCGTCATGCATTAAAAACGTTGTTGTTCAGGCAGGCATTTGGGGTGGGTTAGGGTATTTTAGAAAATGTTTTATTGTAGAATTTTATTGTTTTAAACTGTTTTTATTGTATGTTGTACATCGCCCAGAGTGGCTGGGTGACCAGCCAGATGGGCGATTAATAAATTTAATAATAAATAAAATAAAAGACCAACATGGCCAGAGAGCAGCCAGAGCATGAACCATGGGGATGCAGGACAGCAGTCACACAGCCACCATGCCCCCTGCCCAGAAAAAAAGATCTACAAAGATGCCTTGAAAAGTCACAAATCAATTTCCACACCCAGAGCTCTTGGCAAGGTAACAGCCCCCCTGTGGATGCTTCCCAATTTCCCAGTGAGCTCTATGAAGAAGCCTGCTCTAAAGAAAAATAAGAGGCAGAGGTTAACTGCTGCAGTCACCGAGAGTGCAAAGTAACTTATTTTCAGACACGAAGGCTTTTGAAAGGCTAGAGACAGATGCTAGTTTAAGGAACCGAAGCCTATGGCTATATCCTCACCTACTCCGCGCATGCTACGATCAGGTGGGAAGGCCACCTCTTGATAATTTTTATGGATTGTTCATATTTTGGAGATGTATTATGGAAAGCATTTAGACATCTTTCCTCATAAGAAACAGAATCCCAAATGGACGTCAATAAATATTGCATGAATGACAAGTCATAGATGATGTATTCACCACTTTGGTCGGCTGAATGAAACTATACATCTCCTGTCAGTCTGGTGCCGGCTACACTGCCACGAAACTTATGTTGCTTTGATGCCAGATAAGGAATTTCCCTCGGCACAGGGAAACTGGAGAACAAATTTGTATGGAGGGGAAAATATCCATTTCCCTGGAAGAAAAAATGGCAGAAGCTGTTATGTGCTGCACTGGCTTAAAGAAGATGGCAGCTGCTGCAAGCACTGGGATTGCCTCCCCCCTCGGCCTACTGATATTATGAATGGCTACACTGTCCAAAGCCTGCAAGGTAAAAAGGTGTCAACTGTGCTCCTATTACAATGGGAGATGAGCTACAGCAAGGATTGGGTCTTGTGCCAGTGTTGCTGAGGCCCCTAAGGAGGAGCAGCAACATGCCTCCTAAATTTGGGGAGGGGGGTGCAAAGAAGTCCCACCGTTTTAACAATGGCCTTAATATAGGGTGGGATGCCATCTGCTGTTTGAGCTGGGCTTTATAGTTTGGTTTTAATGTATTATATTTTAATTGTTGTATTGCGATTTGGCAGTGGGGGGAGCTACATAGGATGAGTTCAGATATAAATGTATAGAAGTATAACTAAAAACCATCAGTTTCTGCTCAAATGTGTCGCTGGGCTTTTATTCCACAGGGTCGGAAGCACTCCAAAAACCTGTAAAATGATTGTTGGGCCAGACACAATAGTGGGAGAAAAAGACCGAGTATTCACACCAGAGGTGATGATGGCTCTACTGTGCTACCTTTACTTCTCTAAAAAGGAAAACACCTCTATTGTCTGCCTTCAGGCTAGGGAGGATCCATGCAGGCACTTCCCAAAGTTATGCAATGTTTTCTCAGCAGTGCCAACTCCAGGATTTTGGGAACCTTAGGCATGATGCCCTTGGTGGGTCTTGTTACCCTGGAAGAGGAGGGATGTGGAAACTGAGAATTTCCTCCATAGGCGCATTGGGGATGGGTGGGTTGCTCATTTCCACAAGCACGAATTTGCACAAATTTGGGACACTGAGAAAAATCCAATTCCATCAGTGAGCAGACAACAGAACAAAAGGCACCTGACAATCTGCAAAATACAGATGGAATAGATTTCACAGAATCTCTACATCCCTACTCTACCCTTCTTGGGTGATATGTGCAAACTCAAAATGGCAGCATAATGAAGGCAGTGGACTGGCCCTCTGCCTGCCTGCTCTGGGAGCCTGGAAATGCTAGTGTGAGACATGAGTATGTAATCACAATAAATGCTCTTAAAATGCACTGTTGTGGGGTTATTTTCCCCTCTGAGAGGCCCAGGAGGATCAACAGGGTTACACTCCCCTCATTCTTCTCCCCCACGCCAGACTGACCAAAGCAGACTCCCTGCCAAAACCAGGTCTGAATCCTGACTGAAACAGCTCTAGAAACTCATTCAAGAGTGTCTCAAGTTGTACAGCAATTTGCCCACTCAAGCACCATCTTGTCCAGATGAGAAAAACAACTTAGGGTGCAACCCTACGCATGTTTAGACAGAGAGAAGGCCTACAACTCCCAGCATTCCCCAGCCAGCCAGCCAGCCAGCCATGCTGGCTGGGGAATGCTGGGAGTTGTAGGCCTTCTCTCTGTCTAAACATGCATAAGGTTGCACCCTTAAGAATGTGTCCTCCTACATGGGTTGGGCCAATGACATGTTGGGGCAGTCCCCAACATAGTTGTCATGGTAGTGATGAAGTCCTGAGACACCCCTGTCAAGGTAATCTTAGCATGACTGTTGTGCGGAGTTCCCCAAGACTAACATCCCGGAGGTCTTCAACACCAAATCTGAGACCACCTTTGTGAGCTCAGACTATTGGACAGCAGGACAGGCGGTACACTAACAGAATCCCTTGGATCTGTGTTTGGCTGCCCTGTGTGGTGGACCACTGAACTGTAGATGGTATGCTTCTCAGTGAAGAACCTTCTAGCCTGACTCCACCCACCCAGGCTGGCCACTGGATGCTTCTGGGCAGGAAGATCAAAGGGGCTTCCTGTTCCTGCTGAGCCTTGCTTGAGCAACAAGATCTTCCAGAGCTCTGCATCCTTGGTTAGCCTTTAATCCTGGCTTCTGGCTTGTTCTTTGACCCTGACTCCCGGTTTGTCATGGAGTCCTGACTTACTCTTCAGTCCTGACTACTGGCTGATGCCATGGCTCCTGGCTCACCTCAGACTGTTGCATACAGCCTGGCCCTGACATGTTACCAAGCAGCACAGGAAGGAGAGCATTAAGTCCTGCACAAATGGCCCAACTTGAATTCAGTGGGGAGGCAAGGCTGAAGAATTCAGAAGCAGCTGAACAATAAAAGAACCGCATTGCTGGCTTGGTTAGGTTTGAAGGTGAAAAATAGCGGGATTAGAATGTCAAATTGCTGAATCCTGCAGACCTGAATCACCCAGCCCTTTCAAGCTGTGTGCTTTTCTTCCTACCCGGCAGCTGCTAATTAAATCCCAGCTTCAGAAAAGTTTATATATAAGGAACCTTGCTCAACCTAGCAGGTTGTGTGTTGTCAGCCAAATAAGCAAAATGAAATCGCTGTGCCTCCGGAGGCTGTGGCGATGGTGGGAGCGAGAACAGCAATATTAGAGATTGGTGGCAGGCAAACAGACTTCGGGGGGGGGGGCTTACACATCCCCCCCCACACACACACACAAACTTCTACTTCAGCATCTCAACGTGGGGAGGAAAAGGCTTTCAACATGAGCTGTATCAGATTCAGGGTCCTGAACCAACCCTTGAGAATGCGCTTCTGCATTCTCTTTGAATGGTCCTCATTCGAATGTGCGGCAACCCCTGACAAAGGGTTTGCCTCAGCAACTTTGGGATTGATTCAGAACTGCCTTGGCAACTGTAACTCCAGCCAAAATCAAAGCAGGCTCTTTGTTTCCATGGTCACAGGTAGCAAGCAAAAGTGGGATAGGCTCTCCAGCCCCACAAAACTAGAGCTGGAGTCCCGGCAGGGATACGAGGATTTCTTTAATTCCACAGCTAGGATCATTAAGAATGGCATGGAGCAGCCTTCCCCAGCCCTCCAGATATGTTGGACTACAACTCCCATCATTCTCAGCCAGCATGGCCAATGGTCATAGGAATGCTGGTGGCAGCTGAACACCTCCATAAAGGCCCCAGGTTGGGGAAGACTGGTATCGGGGAAAGAATTTTGGTAGGTGCAGCTTGTCATACAAGTCTGAGGAAAGCTGCCTCTGCTGAAATGCCTTCCTTTATGCAGTGATGAAGGCAGAGGACTACTATTGCTCCTTCCTTGAATCTGGCCACCCTGTGAATTCCTTGAATCTGGACACCCCAAGAGGGCCTGGGAGAAAAGGGGCCCTTTCCTGCCTACTAAACCAGCAACATGTGGAAGCTCCCCCTCCTCAAGTTTTGACTGGCCAAAGGGGACTATACCTATTCCCCAGTGGAGGCGGGTGGCTCCGATGTCAGTGGGGCAATGAATCCGCTCCGGGTTTCAGTCAGAACTCTAAAGGAGCTATCCAAGGTGCAGATAGCTTGGATAGCTCCTTTAGAGTTCTGACTGGTTCTGACTGCAACCCGGAGCAGATCCAGCGCCCCGCTGACACCAGAGCCACCTGCTTCCACTGCAACGCCCTGTGTCATGTCAGCTCTCCATCCTAGATGGCTGGAGACTAGCCCCTTACATTACATCTGGACTTGAGCCCCTTTCAGAAGACGTTTCCATGTGTAGAGTAAGTGCATGGCGGGGGGAGGGGGACTGTGCTTGCCAGCCCCAGCCCTGATGCCAGTGAGCCCTGTTGGTCCTGCCCCCCAGACCTGTTTGCATTTGCCAGAAGGACTGAGATTGGCACCAAAACACACAGCATTTAGGCCATCCATGGGATCTGGCACCCTGCACAAGCCTTTCAGACATTCCATTTAATGCGCAGAGGTTTGGTGGACAGAGCCAGCAGAGCACCCTGATGGTGGGGCAGGGCCAGTGGGCACAATCCTGCGTCCCCCTCCATGCATTTAGCAACTGCTGTTCATATCACTTGCTCATCCCTTTGCCCCTGATGACAACTTAGATGCTGCACCTTGTCCAGAATGTCACAGCCCAACTCCTGATGAATATAGAATCACAGAACTGAAAAGGACCTCGGAGCTCCTCTGGTCAGTGCAGGCCCTCCACTAACAGGGTGCAGCTACAGCACACCAGACACATGGCCATCCAGCCTCTGCTTCAGTCCCTCTCCAGCAAAGGGGCACCCAGCACCGCCCGAGGCAGCCTGCTGAACAGCTCCTGCCTTAAGAAGCTTCTTCTAATGTTTAGCCGAAATCTGCTCCCCTGCCATTTCCACCTGTTGGTTCCAGTCCTGCCCTCTGGAGATGCAAGAACATATACAGCCAGTTTTGTGGCAACTGCATGGGCTACCCGTGCTCCTCAGGGCCTAACTCAAGCTCTGCTGCAATGCTTTATGAACCGGGAACAATATGCCTACGAGATCACCTCTTCCCATCTGAGATGCAGGGACCTGATATCTCCCCCCTCCCACAGATAAAAAAGTGACTGGGGGTGGGATTTTGACCAGGAAAATGGTCCAGTAGATTATGCACCCCTCTGGCCACTGCTTCATTCTCCTTCCACACCTACTTTCCTAGGCCTACTGCTTCCCTATGCCCTCTTCAGACACCTCCCTCTGGCCCTCTCTTCTCCCCGCTCCTTCTTGTGGAGAACTCTCCTCCTCCAGACTCCCTTTCCTAGGCCCACTGCTCCTCTTGACCGGCTGCCTCCTCCTTTCCTTGTCCCCACTACATTTCCTTAAATGCCCCCTTTCCCACAAGCCTTTTCCTCCTGCACTGACCCTTTCCTCCAGTCCAGCTTCTCAGACCACCGCCTGCTCCTCTTCCTTCCCTCAGCAATCCCGACTCTGAACCCCCTGTCCTGATCCCCTGCCCTCCGCTGCTCAGTCTGACTGTGACATCATCACTGCTCAGCCACTGTGACATCAGCCCAGCCAGTCAGTGCCAAGAAGCGACTATATATTAAGGCTTCTCTGCCTAGGTGCAAGGCCCCTGCCATCCAACCACACTAGAAGTAACCCCTGTGGAAAAAGAGGTTGGCTGTTCAGATGGTATAAAGCTTTAGAACACTTCATGATGATGTATGTGAGAGAAAAAAAACAGTCTCAGATATAGCACTTTTGTCATGTTAATACATTTACAAAGTTTATCCTACTTGCATTCAGGTCAGTATTTTTCAGTCCCCAAAGCTATGCGTATTTTTCTGATTCTGCAGAAGCATGGAGTGAGGCATCAGGCAGCGAACTCTGAGCTCTCACTCTTTTTTTTTTTAAATCATGACATTTTATTTTATTTTGAAATAAGGTTAACAAAATAAAGGGAACAAAAAGAAGTAGAAAGTGCATAATAATAAATCACAATGACTAAAGAAACAAAGGAATTCACCCATTATAAATCTAAGTAGGAGCTCAATTTCTAATGAAAGTAAAATTGCAAGTTCTTAAGCCTTAGCTGCTCTAATATTAGCTGCTTTAGGATGTTCCGGGGGAGAGGCCAAGGGAAGCAAACGCGAGTAAGGGAGCTCCGTGGTGCCCTTCCGCACAATTTTCTGCATTTCGCGCGACACACCTACACACGGCCGCCGACACACTAATGTGTCGCGGCACACAGTTTGGAAAGCTCTGCTCTAGGAGATACAATTAAAACATAGGAAATGGATCCTCCCACAGAAAAAGGGATGCCATGGTAATCTGACAGATTTTATTTCTGTGCCAGCTATTATCATTCCACTGCTGTGAACAATTATCCCAAACCCACCTCATATCCAAGTCTATCTGGTTTTACTTTCTGAGAAAAAAAAATCCCACTGGTTGACAGCTGCACGTGCAAATTTTTGCACAAGCTTGTCTGAAAAGAAAAATGGCGGTTGGATGTGGAAACTCTTGTGCAAGCTAATTTGGGGTTTAAGAATCATTGTGGGATGTGCTTTTGGATGTGCATCCCCTTGACAGCAATGGAGTAGGTAGATCACACTGTGCACTTCTGAAAGCAAGGTTATCCAAGAAACTCCACATATTCGAGACCATGGGGTGAAAAGCAGAAAATTCCCTTGATGTGTCAGTTTTCAGACATCCCTTCCCTTAGCATTTTTTGTATAGCTGCTCATCTGCCCAGAGATCTGGTTGTTAGAACAAGACTATCACCCTGGATTATACATAAGCGTCAACAAAAGTGGACCAAATATCCAAATAGGTGCCCATTGGAACTATCACCCTGGGTTGTATCTGGGCCTAAGGCGTTGGCTTAAGCATTACAAAGCCCAAACCTCTGCTGGACAGATATGGAGCTTCCGTGGGCTGGACTGGGCCCATGGGCTGGAAGTTCCACACCCCTGTTGTAATGGTTTGAGGCTGATGTGGGTTAGGGGTGCCAGGGCCCATTCCGGAGATCACATCTGTCTTTCCAATAGCTCTGTAGCTGTGAAAGGCGATGCAAGCACAGCTTCTTCCATCCTATATTTCCTTCCTCTCCCACTTGCTGGAGGAAGTAGGACTCTCATTCTGTAGCATATTTTATTATTTATTTATTTATTTATTTATTTCATTTCTATACCGCCCAATAGCCGAAGCTCTCTGGGCGGTTCACAAAAACTAAAACCAAACAACACACAATAAAACAATTTAAAATATATAGAACATTAAAACCACAATATAACAATACAACCACAATAAAACCTAGCAGCAGTACAGGAGTTTAAAATACAGATTTAAAACAGCAAAGATAAAAATTTAGAAAGCTAAAATGCCTGGGAAAATAAAAAGGTCTTCACCTGGCGCCGAAAGGAGTACAATGTAGGTGCCAGGCGAACCTCACTAGGGAGCTCATTCCAGAGCCGGGGTGCCACAACAGAGAAAGCCCTCCTCCTAGTAGCCACCCGCCTCACTTCCTTTGGCAGGGGCTCACGGAGAAGGGCCGCTGATGATGATCTTAAGGTCCGGGCAGGCACATATGGGAGGAGGCGATCCTTCAGGTAACCTGGCCCCAAGCCATTAAGGGCTTTGAATGTTAACACCAGCACTTTGAATCGGGCCCGGAAATGGACTGGCAGCCAGTGCAGCTGGAAAAGTACTGGCGTAATATGAGCTTGCAGGCCAGTCCCTGTTAACAATCTTGCTGCCCTATTTTGGACCAGCTGAAGTTTCCGGACCGTTTTCAAAGGCAGCCCCACGTATAACGCATTGCAGTAATCCAGACGAGAAGTTATCAGAGCATGGATAACTGTAGCTAGGCTATCTCTGTCCAGATAAGGGCGTAGTTGGTATACCAGCCTAAGCTGATAAAAAGTGCTCCGTGCCACTGAGTTCACCTGTGCCTCAAGTGACAGTTCTGGATCCAAGAGCACCCCCAAACTACGAACCTGATCCTTTAGGGGGAGTGCAACCCCCTCCAGAACAGGTTGAATATCACCTAGCCGGGCAGACAAACCACCCACTAACAGTACCTCCGTCTTGTCTGGATTGAGTTTCAGTTTATTAGCACTCATCCAGTCCATTACCGTGCCCAGGCACTGGTTCAGAACAGCCACTGCCTCACCTGGTTTTGATGAGAAAGAGAGGTAGAGCTGGGTGTCATCCGCATATTGATGGCACCTCAGCCCACACCTCCGGATAACCTCCCCCAGCGGTTTCATGTAGATGTTAAACAGCATGGGGGATAGAATAGAGCCCTGTGGAACCCCATGGCACAATTGCCATGGCACAGAGCAATAATCCCCCAGCACCACCTTCTGGAATCGGCCATCCAAGTAGGAGCGGAACCACTGTAGTGCAGTGCCTCCAACTCCATAGGAGCATAGGAGGCAGAAGGACCAGGGGAAGCTCTCAAATTGCCACCCATGGGACCCGTTCTTAACCCATACCGATGCAACAGGAGAGACTGCCGTTGCTGCATTTCAAGCCCCATTCCATCCAGAGTAATGTCACTCACCCTCCTCCTGCATAGAAATATAGTCCCACCCCCCACGGGCTTCGGCAGATGGGAGGCAGGATGGCACCTGGGAACAAAAAGGGCAGAAGTTGCAGTGGTGCCACTTTCCTGAAGCATCAGAACTGCTAAAGCTGTCTGGATTTGCAACCTGGCAACCCTGTGGATTGGGGGAGCGGGCCAGGAGAAGGCACAGCAAAATCACCTTTCCCTGCAGCAGAGCTGTGTAAACAGAACAGGTGTGACCTCTGCGTTGCAAACTGGCCATTCTAGGTGTGGGCTGGAATACAAGGATCCAGAAGCAGAACCTCTTGCCTCAAGGGGCACAAGAGTAATTGTTCCACAGTAGCCGTGCGGGAGAACTAAAGCTCTGAGTGAGCTGGTATAAATTCACCTGCTGCACTATAGCTAATGGCATGTATTGTGCTCCCCTTCTTCTTGAAAGTTGGGTTTCCAGCCCATTGCATGTCCAACAAGGTGTCTGGCCCCTGGTTAAAGCATTCTTAATTGACTGCAAAAGCTGATTCAGGAAATGAATGTAGCATGACAAAAATCAATGCTAATCGCCCCAACAATTAGCTAATGCCTTAATAATTGGAAATCCAGGCAGTGCCTTGGTGTACTGTATGTCCCCAGGGTTGTCAGTGCCGCCAGCTTCAGAAAGGAAGTGGGATCATGACTAGCTTTCGGAGGGGTAGAGCTTAGCGCTGTCCAAGACTGATAATCTTGCCTGAAGTCTAAAAATTGAGGAGAATTTAGAGATCCTTTCCCAGGAGAAGAGTTTGAGGAATTATAAAGGAAGCAAAAGCTTTTGATAAGAATCCTCAAAATTGTCTCCAGCTTCAATTTGGAGGTCCCTGCCAGGGCTAAGCTAAGACATTTTCGTGCCTAAAGCCCCAATGTGCACACAAACATTAATGTGCAGCATAATCCCCTGGGAGGGTCTCCTGCTCCAGCCCCATTGGAATGAATGGGAGCTACACAATGAAATGGTGGGTTGTGCCCCAGTCAGAATAGCCTTCCCCTCTACCACCTTTAGTGGTGTTCCAAATCTGCTGCCTGAGGTGGCCACTTTACCTTGCCTCATGGAAGAGCCAACTTGGTGTCTTCCAGAAGTGAGAGCAGTAGAGCTCTTGCATAGCTCCCCTGCACTTCTGTAGGGCTTGTGCAGGAAAACCCCCTGATGGTTGTGACTTTAGCCAGCATGGAAGCACCCTTCAGCCACTTTTCCATGATAGGATCCGGGAACAGGAGGACATATGTGAAGAAAGCAACTGCTTAGGCAGGGCTAACTGTCTGGGTCTGGATGGATGGGAATTGTATAGGAAAGGTCCACTCAATCAGTCCTGCCTGCCCTGTTCTGCCCCGATGAGGCTCTGAGCTCTCAGGGAAGCAGGCTATGGTTGTGGTACCTCTTTCACCAAGTGGCATAGTGGCAGATGCAGTAATTCTGTTTGTTGAGATCAGGTTTCAGTAGATAAAGCAAAGGTAAGCTTGGACAAAGTGAAGTCTCAGGCAACAAGGCCCAGACTTGGCTGATAGAGCACAAGCAGGCTAGGATTAGGCACAGCTGATCAGGATCTTGGACAGATCACTGGCTGAAGGTTTCTTACCTACAGCATGGGGAGCTGTTGCTTCAGCAGGGTGCAAAAGCCTTACAAAAGTAGGCCAGCCTAAGTAGTGCAGTGAGCTGTGCCCCCCCTGAAAAGCTCCCTAGGATCTTAAAGGGACATTGCCTTATTCAGTAGCCATTTGCTCTTACAGTGAGGGATTTGATGGGGGAGAGTCCTCTGAATCTGATGAGTCCAGCAAATCCGTATCTTCTGGCCTGAATGTAGCTGGAAAAAGGACATGAGAGCCAGTGTAGTGTAGTGGTGAGAGTGACGGACTGGGAGCCGGGAGATCCGGGTTCTAGTCCCCACTTGGCCATGGAAGCTCACTGGGTGACTTTGGGCCAGTCACAGACTCTCAGCCCAACCTACCTCACAGGGTTGTTGTTGTGAGGATACAACGGTGAGGAGGAGGATAATGTAAGCCGCCTTGAGTTCCTTGCGAGAGGGAGAAAGGCGGGGTATAAATGCAATAAATAAATAAATAAATAAACATGGAGACGCCTCCTCTGCGCTTGAGTGGGGGAGAAGGAGTTTGAAGCTGTCAAACATGACACTACCCACCTAGTTGCACCATTTGTGCATAATGCCCAGCCATGTAAGACAACGTCATGGAAAAACAGCTCCCACACAGCTAGAGCTGTGTCTAAAAGGCACCTGACAAGTTCACTTTATAGGACTGTGCTGTGGTGTTGAGAACCGACCAGAGTTCATGAAGGGTATTGATGGAGAGTTATGGTCAAGAGAAGAGTAAACTTTTAAGGACAGGATGAATGAACTGGGTAAATAAAATTCAGAGGGTAGTTATCGTCTTCATTTCACTTGCTAGAAGACACCCCACCCCAAACCAGCATTCACCATCTTCCCCCGTGCTCCTTTCCCCCATTGTGCCCCCTCTTCTCACACGGAGTTCTTTCATCCACCATATTATAAGCACTCAGAAAACACTAGAAAGTATGTATGCCAGGCACATTAAAGATATGTTATTAGGTTAGTGACTTCAGTACCACTGGATGTATTACTTTTTGTATTTGTCAAAGAAAAAGTACACACACACACATATTAAAAGCACCATGAACATGTTCCTATTTTTAAGTTGTTAAGGTAGAATTTCTCTCTTCCCTGGGTGACTTTTAGGAGCAGGTAACCCAAGCCTATTCATGACTAGATATATGAAACCGCCTTTTACCAAGGCAGACCACTGATTCATATAGCCCAGTACTGTCTACACCAGGGGTAGACAAAATGGCACCCATGGGCACCACTGTGCCCCCAGACACCTTTCTATGCACCCACTGCAGTGCCCTAGCCCTCTTGCCTTTTTAAAGTTAATTAACCAATTTCCTTACCAGCACTGGGATTGCATCAAAGCAAAGTGAGATGGGGGGGGGGGGAGAACTCCTGTCACTTCTGTCTGTTAAGCTGTGGTGGGTGGGGGAGTGTGTATGGATGATCTAGAGTGAGAAAGAAGAAGAGATTGGGGGAATGAGTTGGCTGGGGTTGCGGGGGGAGAAAAGGGGTTTGCCTTCTTTGAAACAGCTTTCTGTTGGCATTGAAAACTGTGGGTTCAAAGGAGTTGTGGAGTGTGCTGGGACTCAGACCCGACTCTGCCTTGTACTCAGGCTTTTGGTGGATTCCTTGTCCTTTGTTCCCATGGTACCCATTTCGTGTTGGCACCCAGGACAGTTTCTTAAACTGCCAGATGTGCCCATGGGTCTACTCTGACTTGCAGTAGCCCTCCAAGATCTTTAGGCAGAGTCTGTTTTTGCCTAGCCTTGTGACTTGAGAGCCTTTTTCACTGGAAATGCCACAGATAGAACTTGGAAAGTATGTTCTCTGTCGCTGGGCAATGGGCTTTCACTGCACCTTTTTGGCTTATTACGATCAGTGGATGGTGCTATGTGTGTGTCATAAGGGACAGCAGTGCTACAGTGCCTTCCTTCCCCAGTAATTCCGCAATATGTCTGAAAGTTGGACCTTCTCGGTGGCTGCCCCAAGGCTTTGGAACTCCCTTCCCAAGGAGGCGAGAGTGGCACCCTCCTTGATTTGTTTTCGCAGGCATGTAAAAACTTTCTTGTTCTGGCAGGCCTTTGGGGAGAGCTAGTCTGGACCTGTGAGAATAGGACAGATGGATACTATATTTCTTGTTGTCTTTTAACGTTTTGATATTTTATTCAATTTTAATATTATTGATGATTTAATTATATTTTTAACTTTTGTATACTTCTATTTATATGTTTTAATTGTACAAGTTTAATGTTGTAAAGTGTCCCAGTAGTAGGAAAAGGCGGGATATTAATGAGGATGAGGATGATGAGGGATGAGTCAACAACTGGTACGTGCAGCAAGAACATTTCTACAGGAACTCTTAAACAGGTGCAGTTGGAGGCGATGTGGTTGGAATTTGACCTCCTCCTCAGATCTGGCTCACAAACTGCAAGGCTTGTGCTTCTAAATTGCCTAGAACAGCCTCCACCAACCTGGTGCCAACAGCCATGCTGGCTGGGGATGATGGGAGTTAAAATCCGGCACATTTGAAAGGGACCAGCTAGGGGAAAGCCGCCTCAGAGAGTTCACAGGCTGCTTGCTTATTCATTGCCTTTGTATTTACTTTTTCCTCTCCAGTTTATAATCCTCCTCTCCATCCCCCTGAAATGAATCGCTGGCTAACCGTCCTCCTTATTGCTCAGTTCTCCTCATATATATCATCTCCCAAGGAAGCGCCTTCAGTCGGGGAACCGTTAATCTGACTTGCCTCTAGGAACTCCATGCTTGGTAATTAAGAGACTAGGCCTGGCTCAGCTGGGATTTCATTGGTCCAATAAATGTTTGATCCATGCAATGATGATGGACTCATCAATTCTCCAGAGTCTGGAGGAGCGGGGGCACAACCAGCCTGTAATATGAGACTACGGAAAATCATAATACATTTAATCACAAAGCCCTTCAAGAATCCTTTTCCACTAAGCACCTCCACTCTTCTGAACATGTTTCATGTACTTTTGGGACATACGTTCATAGTAAAGACATTTACATTGACTTTGCCAGAAGAGCCTCTTCTACCCTAAAGTTTTCTAACTAGTAATTTCTACATTACACTCCCCATTCTACACCTGTGGGGTAGAACAAGCAAATCTTTCATTTTTGCATCATCTTACCCCTGCGGCTCCATTAGGAAATTCTATAATCAAATGCCTCCAAGAGAATTCTGGAATTAAAACTGAGATCCCAATGCTTAATACCGCCCAGTATAGTTTTCTGACCCAGGGCTAATAAAAGTGTATCATCTCTGAAGTTTGCCAGATGAGAGACAATTAGAAATAGATCATTAGTACCCTTTTATGGATTAGAAAGAAATCCAGGCAAGGAGGTGTCAATGTTAAATCTAGGGTTACGACTTTAGTAGAGTATCATAAAACTATTAGGACAGATGGGCCATCAGATAAGTGACCAAGATGCCTCATCCCAGACCGTAAATAGGTAAGAAAAACAAGCTCACAAGACAGGATGATGTCAAGGAAATAGGTTTGTGTCAAAAACATACCTGTAACATGTCAAAGAAAGCTAAAATGTTGGGTAAGTATGTTGATATGTGCATTAATCTCGATAAGAAGCTTCAAAACTTGATAATCTTATTTAGACATATGAAGATTTAAAGTAGACAAGTTATCTTTGGAAGTCTTTGATAAGAAATATAAACTGTAGTAAAATAGTTTGGGCATGTTTTATAGCATCCAAAAAGTATGTAAAGGAGACTCAGCACATGCAACAGTGGACAGCTACCCCCAACTTGTTGCCAGTAGAATCAACCTGGTGAGCTTGAGAATGACTGTCATGGAGAACTAGCAAATGTCCTTGACTCTGCTTAGAAGCCTTGCTTAAGAATGATGTTGGATGTTCCATGTGTTTGAATTTATGCATGCATAAGCCCTTGTATTTAGTACTGTTATGCTAATACTTTGTAGTAAAAGACATAAAGACAAATCTTGTCTAAGTGTTTCTTAAGAACTAGAATTCTGTATTACCCATATCAGAGTGAAGGACTGAACTGGCTCTAGATGTTATCTGGTTAAAAGACTGACTATATACACAGTAGACAGGTGATAAGTTGTTGCCAACATACAGACAATATAGTCTGAGAGAATCTCTGAACCAGGGCACATGCCACACCTGCTCTCCGCCACCCCCAGAGCAGGCACAGAGGCTAATTAAGAGTGACTGTGCATTTTTAAGGGTACTATGGCTGAAATGCCAAGTTTTCAGATAAACTGAAAAAATCCTGCTGTCTGCTGCTACTGTCAAATGCCATGTGTCTCTGATTTTCTCTTCTTCCACTACTGGTGGTTGAATGTGCTTTACTATGCAGGCCCAGGGCATGAGAAGCCACAACAATGTCAGGTCTGCCTGGCTTGCTGCCCTCACTAAGCCTCTGAGCATGAAAATATTACATGTTGACTTTATTTTTTAATAAAATTGTTGACATGTCACAGAGCCTTCAGTGCCCAATTTGTGCCCCTGCCCAGGTTGCACCCAGGAGCAGGAAACCCTTATTGCCCCCCCTCCCCCACTTATTGCACTATCAAAGCACTTGGTTCTTCGTAGGGCAGTTCAGTAGGTACAAGCAGGGCTTTCGCTAGGACACTGTAAACACTGTCTCCATCCAAGCACAGCAGTATGGAGATGGCACAATCTATGCAAGGGCTGATAGTAACATGTTACGGCTGGACAAAGGAAGATGACCCTCTCCTTAGGCCTTTGTATAGCTTAATAGCTAAGGACTGAATGTTTCGTAGCTGTGATGGTTGGTGGTTGTCTCAGATTACTGGCTTTGCAGGTCAGACCTACTGAGCCAGGGTAGGGGCTGAAACCAGCATTAGGTCTTGGTGGGGTGGAGGCAAGGACGAAAATGCAGAGCAGTTCACATGCAGCCATTCTAGATGAATGTCTGCATTTTTGCAGATGAGTTAAGCTCCTCCGGTTGTTTGTTTGTTTGTTTGTTTGTTTTGCAGTTGGCTGAAAAGAAGCAGCCACAGTGGGTGGGGCCAGGGGAGCACTAAGCAAGGCAGTTAGTTGTTCCAAACAAATGAGTTTGTTTAGAGTAGCCACTATTTGTGGTGAGTCTCAGCACTGGAAGCTGACACAATAGAGCTCCCAAGGAACCCAGCTATGAATTAGGACTGCCCCAGGGTGTGTCTCACCGTTGCCACGGACTCATGACGTGGCCTTAAGCAACCCATTTCGCCCTCCCTCCATCTGCAATATGGCCTTAATGATATGCATCACCCTTCCGGAACTGGTGTGAAGATGGCGTCAGCATAATATCTGCAAAGCATTCTGAGAGCTGTGAAGTGCTCACAGAGGCTCCGCAGGTTCCTGAGCCCTATGACCGGGGGAGGATTGCTGTGCCAAAAATTAAGACGCGCCTTAAGGAAGCCTGGGCAGAAGGGGAGAAGAAGGCCATCCATCGGCAGAGGAGTGCCATTTGCCTAAGGCTGCAGACTGGTCCGAGCAACCTCCCCGTGGACCTCCGGTTTCTGCCTCATCCGGAAGGCACCATTCCCAAGCAAGCCCATAATATTGTATTTATTTATTTCATTTCTATACCGCCCAATAGCCGAAGCTCTCTGGGCGGTTCACAAAAATTAAAACCAAACAGCACACAATAAAACAATTTAAAAGCTATAGAACATTAAAACCACAATATAACAATACAATCACAATAAAACCTAGCAGCAGTGCAGGAGTTTAAAATACAACAACGCCTAGACACGCACAGCAGCCAGTCAGCACGGACTGAGAGGAGAGACTGACCCCTGCTGGCTGGCAAAAGCCGTGGCATCATGCGGCAGCTCCGGCTTTTCGGATGAGGCGTCCTGAGACCCAACTAAGCTTGCAAGACCGGCTGGGATCACAGCGCGCGGCTCGTGGCCTCGGGCGATGGAACGCGCCCTGTAATGTGGTAGAATGCATTTCTCAGCGGAGCAGCTCGTATGTATTATTAAAGGGAAGAGAGGGGCTGCGCGTTGCTTCAAGAGCTGGAAGCCCGTCTTGGCAACAGGATTCAGTTGTCTTGGAAAGTGGGGAGGTTCCGTTTGTTAAAATGAAAAAAAGCAATGAAGTTGTGCCTTTCAGAAAATCCCCAAAAGTATTTATTTATTTCATTAAGTTTATATTCCTGCCTCTTTGCCTAAAATGGCACTCAAGGCAGCTAAAGATAGCAAAATACAAATAAAAACAGAATCTCAGTTCGGACAGGAAAATGACCAGAATTAATTTGGGAAAGAGACTGTGGTATAATGCAGCCTTCGGCAACTGGCAGCCTCTAGTTGTTATGGACTGCAACTCCCATCATGCCATGCTGGCTGAGAATGATGGGAATTGCAGTCCAACACAACTGGAGGCCACCAGGTTGAGGAAGGCTGGCGTACTGGAGAGAACATTGGAATAGGGAGGTCTGGGTTCAAACGCTGCAGGGTCTTGGGCAAATCACTTTCTCCAAGCCTACCCAAACTGACAGCCACAGAAGCTAGTGGCTCCAATGTCCATGGGGCAGTGAATCTGCTCTGGGTTTCAGTCAGAACTCTAAAGGAGCTGTTTAGCTCCTTTAGAGTCCTGGCTGACTCTGACTGAAACCTGGAGTGGACCCACTGCCCCACTGAAATTGGAGCCACCAGCCTCCACTGCTGACAGGGTTGTTGTGCTGATCAAATGGGTCAACCCCATCCTTGGGGGAAAGACAAGATCCCAGTGGCCCACTGTTTTTCAGCCCTCATTTCCCCTTCTTTTCCTGCCCCGGCCGTTTGCTCCTCCAGCTCTACTGCTGTTAGCCAAACAACAGCAGTCTCATGCTCTCTGACAGTACTGTTCCTGTTGGAGCACGTTCTCCGTAGCTGCCCCCAATGCATGGAACACCCCCTCTGAGCATGATACGGTGCTGCCGCTTCCTTCATTTTCACAAGGCCTTTGGCTTAATTCCGTAATCTTCTCCTCTTACCTGTAATGCATCTTAAATTCCTGTAGCTGCATTTGCTCACATTTATCCCTCCATACCCACCTCTCTCTCTCTCTCTCTCTTGCTCTCGTCTTTCCCAGCGTCAGTTTTAGATTGTAAGTTCCTTGGGGCAGGGTGCTGCCTACTTCTTGCTTGCTTCCAGGCCGTGTGCACTGATGGCACTACATGAATTGTAATCATCGTGATGACAAATAAATTTTGCAAATCTGCATTCTTTGTTCTGTTTCTTGATTTGATTTCAGGAGGTTCAGTCCCTGACATCTCAAGGGAGCACTGAGGAAAAACCTTTTTTTCTGAAACTTCTGGTTTCAGAATTTCTGGAAGATTTAGAGCTTTACACTAAAATACGCCAATGTTTTTGGACTTTTGGCCTGGCCCTTTTGCCTTCCACCCTCCCGCCCACCACTGGAATGCAGACTCTTGAGAGCTTCTCTGAACTTTAATTGGGCCCCTGTGCTGAAAGAGGTTCCCCACCCCTATATAAAGAATACTGAGCGGGACGGACCAATCTCTGAGAGTAAATGGCATGCTCCTGCGTGACGTTTTGATTGCCCAATTTTGTTTTGTTTGCACCATTTGCAATTTGTCTAGAATTAGGACACCTCATGTTCAGTTCAGCACATCTGGGTTTGGCAATAAAATTGTAAGGTTATGCTGGCAAGGGCTGAGGAGAGTTGCAGGCCAAAACATCTGGCGGGCCACAAATTGCTCATCCTGCTGCAAGGGATGTGCATACTCATATATCCATAATTTTGACAGAACTTGCACAGCGGCCATTTTGGCAAGCTAGCACAGAGAAAAGGGTACCTGCCTTTTCGCAGGTCACTTCACCAACTCCTACACAAACCAGATCTAAACATCTAGACCTCTTTCACCCAGCACTAATCACTGTGCAGCTTCTCCTAGAAGCCTTCAGCAAACAGAATAAGTCTTGCAGGCAATGTCTGAAGCTGCTATCCCAAATGCCTCCTCTTAGGCTGACCCCAGTCTATCTAGCTCAGATACAGAAGGCTCCTTTGTTGACCTCTGTAACATTTTTCTGCCCTCGCCCCAATTCTCCCCCCCATAACAACACTGAACAACCTGTATAGAAAAAGTGAGAAAATCCCTTGGCATACATTCATTCAATGAGCTTTACAACAACCTTGCGAAGGTAGACTAGTACTAGCATTGCCCCCACATGGTGGGCGGGGACTGAGAAAACAATGGCTTGCCTAGAGTCACTAGTAGTTTAGGTGGGGTTTGAACAGGAATCTCCTGTCTCTTACTAGCAGCTGCAGGGCTAGTGGAATGTCATCAGGGGACACACACCCCACCCTTCTTCCATGCCACAGTGCTGATAAAAATCCCTTGGCACACCTGCTATTAATTGTTATTTTAAGAAAGGCCACGGCAGCAATTGATATGTTTACTGTCCTCGGTATATTTGGATAAGGGCCTCATACTAAAAATCAAACTCATCCTTTTCATGTGGGTTTCCGAATATGGATTAGTTACCTAGTTACCGCTTCACACTCTCTTATATATTTACAGCCACGTAAGATAACAAGTTGCGAATGCGTGCTTTCTCACCCATACTATCAATGTGTACTTTTGGGCGAAGTAAGCACACTTTTGCAATGGACCCTGGAGCGGTGCCTTTAGCAGTGGCTTGATCTGCAGATATTAGCATGCAAAAATATTTACTTCCGTGCTGCAAAAAGCTTCACGTGTTCCTTTGTGCAATCAGGCTTCTGTTAAAGACAACAACTGTATGCCAGACAGACTGTTTTTTTCTGGTCAGTTGGCACCCCTAGATGAAACAGCGATTCTAGTCCACGTTAATTGTCATTGTGAATATGGACCCTGGGCACAGGAGGGCAGAGAGTGTTGTGTGGCATTAGATTTGGGGGAGGGGCAGAACCAGCTCAGCAACAGGCTTATTGAGCAAAGTGGGATCTCTCTGCATCAGTTCCTTACTGCAGAATGGGAACATCGCAGGAGCCTACACTGCAAGGCTGCTGTGAGGCTAAGCTTTCGGTCCTGGGCACACTTTCAAAGGGATACATCCTACTGAACTTAGTGACTTACTTCTGAGTAATAGGACTGGGCTGCAGCCTGCATATGAGAGAACAGGCCTGTTGCTGGCTGCTCCTGAAACGTGGGGATATGATGGGCTGCACAGATGCAAGGGGGAGGGATGCCAAGGGTGTGGAGAGGGCAGCGCGGCACATCACCTTCCCTCCCTGGCCTTGCTCTTGTTTGCGCGCCTGGGAGCATCCAGCCCCCGGGGCTTCCGCAAGGGGACCGTTGGCTCTGCAGTGAATTGCTGGCGCCTCCTGTGAGAGGACTGGAGGGAGCCGGGTGACGCAGGAAACTAGCTTATTATTTTGCCCTCTGGCTATGCTCTGTAAACATCTTGTTATGAAGGCAATGGCGTTTCTCAGAGGCTTTTCAGCTAGAGAATGCCAGATCATTTAAATACCAGCAGCCTGCCCTGGGGAACACTGAGGGAGGCTGTCCGTGCTTCTTCCAGGGCTGATCGCTGCCAGCAGAGCATGCCAATAACTTGAATTCAGGCACCTGAGCAAAGGCAGTTGAGGGGCTCACAGGCATCCTAATTATTATGAATTATGTTTGTGACCCATCCTTCCTCCACCAAGCGCAGGGGGGCGTACATGCTATCCCTACCCCTATTTTGTCCTCACAACAGCCCTGTGAGGCGAGTTGGGCTGCAAGATGGCATAACCTTTCTAATGGAATAGGGATTTGAACCAGAGTCCAAGTCCAACGTTCTAATGCTCCCTTCCCCAACCTGGTGCTGTTTGGGGGATGCTGCGAGTTGTAGTCCAACCTATCCGGAGGTCACCAGATTGCTGCTCCAATGACTCCTTCACAGTAGCTTCCCCCATCTGGACAGGGCTACCATTTAGGGAGGGCAAGAGAGATCACGCGCACACTTCAGATCCCATGTGACTATTCTTCAGGAGCATCAATATTTCTAATCAACTCAGTGACTATTGCTATAAACAGTTAAAGGGGCCTTTGTAGTAGTTACACTTGGCCATGTTACAAACAGAACAGCCGCCTTTGATACTGGCCTTTGGAGAGCTGATTCGTCACAGTGGCCCTGCACAGACGTAACACTGGCGCCCTGCGAACCATGGTTTGCAACTCAAGGACCAGCTCAGCAATGCACCAGCTCTCCCCTCTTCATGAAGCGGATGCCCTTCCCTTCCCAGCACAGCAGACTTTGGCTTCACACGTGTACCAATGCCACAGCTAATAGGGGCAGAGAGGGTAGTGATTTTTCAGGGACAAATAACTGAAAATAGGGGCACGTTGGAGGGTATGGCAGTGGTGCTTATGGAAAGAGAAAGTTTCGATAGCTATTGCAAACAAGTGGGAAGAAGGGGGAATTTGCTCCGAAGAGGAAAGGGAAGGGAGCATGGGTTCCCAATGCTGGCTCCTACATGATAAACCATGGTTTATAAGGAGCCAGTGTTATGCCTGCCCCAGGGCTATACTTCTACATGAGTTTTTATGTTCCAGCAATATGTGTGGAGAAGATTGTTCAGAATCTAGTGCAAATTCATTTGCAGTCCCAGAATCTGGACTGCAAATTCATTAGAAGAAAATCAAGTTTCTAGCCCTCATACTTGCAGAGACACATAAATGTGTAAAATGATACAAAGTCCCTCAAAAGGCTCCAGTTTTCAATCATATTACTCATGTAACCCTAATTTGGGTTTAAATGTATTTATCCCTTTATCGCTCTCTGCTCCCTGCTGTTAAAAGCTGTCAAAGTCATGAGATTCAAAATAAACACAACTTAATGCAAATATAAAGTTCCTTTTATGCATGATTTGGGTTTGGGGAAGAGAGTGTAGAATATTATAGTTGTTGTAGTTCAGTCGTTAAGTCGTGTCCAACTCTTCGTGACCCCATGAGCCATAGCATGCCAGGCCTTCCTGTCCTCCGCTCTCTCCAGGAGTGTGCTCAAGTTCATATTCATTGCATCGGTGATGCTATCCAGCCATCTCATCCTCTGCTGTCCTCTTCTCCTTTTGCCTTCAATCTTTCCCAGCATCAGGGTCTTTTCCAGGGAGTTTTCTCTTCGCATTAGGTGGCCAAAAAATTTGAGCTTCAGCTTCAGTATCTGTCCTTCCAATGAGCACTCAGGGTTGATTTCCTTTAGGATTGACTGATTTGACCTTCTTCAGGGGACTCGTAAGAGTCTTCTCCAGCACCACAGTTCGAAAGCATCCATTCTTCAGCACTCAGCCTTCCTTATAGTCCAGCTCTCACAGCCATACATTACTACTGGGCAAACCATAGCTTTGATTAGACGGACCTTTGTCGGCAAGGTGATGTCTCTGCTTCTTACTATGCTGTCTAGGTGTGCCATAGCTTTCCTCCCAAGAAGCAAGCGTCTTTTAATTTCATGGCTGCAGTCCCCGTCTGCGGTGATCTTGGAGCCCAAGAAAATAAAATCTGTCACTGTTCCATTTCTTCCCCTTCTATATGCCAGGAAGTGATGGGGCCAGATGCCATGATCTTCATTTTTTTAATGTTGAGTTTCAAACCAGCTTTTGCACTCTCCACTTTCACCCTCAACAAGAGGCTCTTTACATCCTCTTTGCTTTCTGCCATTAGGGTGGTATCGTCTGCGTATTGGAGGTTGCTGATAATTCTCCCAGCAATCTTAATTCCGACCTGTGATTCATCCAACCCGGCATTTCTCATGATGTACTCTGCATATAAGTTAAATAAGCAGGGCGACAATATGCAGCCTTGTCGTACTCCTTTCCCAATTTTGAGCCAGTCGGTTGTTCCATGTCCGGTTCTTACTGTTGATTCTTGATCTTCGTACAGGTTTCTCAGGAGACAGGTAAGGTGGTCTGGTACTCCCATCTCTTTCAGAATTTGCCACAGTTTGTTGTGATCCACACAATCAAAGGCTTTAGCATAGTCAATGAAGCAGAAATAGACGTTTTTCTGGAATTCTCTTGCTTTCTCCATGATCCAGCGAATGTTGGCGATTTGATCTCTAGTTCCTCTGCCTCTTCGAAACCCCGCTTGTATTTCCGGTAGTTCTCGGTTCACATACTGCTGAAGCCTAGCTTGTAGGATTTTGAGCATCACCTTGCTGGCATGTGAAATGAGCGCAATTGCACGGCAGTTTGAACACTCTTTGGCATTGCCCTTCCTTGGAATTGGAACGTAAACTGACCTTTTCCAGTCTTGTGGCCACTGTTGAGTGTTCCAAATTTGTTGGCATATTGAGTGCAGCACTTTAACAGCATCATCTGTTAGGATTTTAAATAGCTCAGCTGGAATACTGTCATCTCCGCTAGCTTTGTTGTTAGTAATGCTTCCTAAGGCCCACTTGACTTCACTCTCGAGAATATCCGGCTCAAGTTCAGTGATCGCACTTTTATGGCTATCAGGGACATTCAGATCTTTCCTGTACAGTTCTTCTGTGTATTCTTGCCACCTCTTCTTAATCTCATCTGCTTCTGTTAAGTCCCTGCCTTCTTTGTCCTTGATCATGCCCGTCTTTGCACAAAACGTTCCCTTGAGATCTCCGATTTTCTTGAAGAGATCTCTAGTCTTTCCCATGGTATTGTTTTCATAGATTTCTTTGCACTGTTCATTTAAGAAGGCCTTCTTGTCTCTCCTTGCTATTCTCTGGAAATCTGCATTCAGTTGGGTATATCTTCCCCTTTCTCCCTTGCTTTGCGCTTCCCTTCTTTCCTCAGCTACGTGTAAAGCCTCATCAGATAGCCACTTGGCTTTCTTGCACTTCTTTTTCTTTGGGATGGATTGAGTTGCTGCCTCCTGAACAATGTTATGGACCTCCGTCCATAGTTCCTCAGGCACTCTGTCTATCAGGTCTAAACCCTGAAATCTATTCCTCACCTCCACTGTATATTCATAAGGGATATGATTTAGGTCATACCTGAATGGTTTAGTGGTTTTCCCTACGTTCTTCAATTTAAGCCGAAATTTTGCAATAAGAAGCTCGTGATCTGAGCCACAGTCAGATCCAGGTCTTGTTTTTACTGACTGTATAGAGCGTCTCCATCTTTGGCTGCAAAGAACATAATCAATCTGATTTCGATATTGACCATCCAGTGATGTCCATGTGTAGAGTCGCCTCTTGTGCTGTTGGAAAAGAGTGTTTACTATGATCAGCGTGTTCTCTTGGCAAAACTGTATTAGCCTTTGCCCTGCTTCATTTTGTACACCAAGGCCATGCTTGCCTGTTATCCTGGTTATTTCTTGACTTCCTACTTTAGCATTCCAATCCCCTATATAAATGGTCTCTGCATGTTTAGCTCTTCCTTGTCCCTTTCCACTTCTCTTGTGTTCAGTTCATATATTGAGAGCACAAAATCCAACAGCAGGTTCTCCTGAATGACCTCCATTGTCATGAATAGGAGTTCTCTCGCACTGCTCCCATTTAGTTCAATGGGACATAGACGGTAGAATTGCCTAGTGGCTTGGGTCCCAAAATATATAATACAGTGTGTGTGTGTGTGTGCATATGTGTTTGTGTGTATGCGCGTAAGTGAAAATCGAACAGCACCTTGTTATTGTTATGATTATTGACATCTTGGGCTGACAAGGTCAACTTGACAGTGATTTTTAGACACTATTGCGCTATTATTATCCAGATGACACCTTGCACAGCTTGATGAGCCAGACTATTTACGACTGGCAAGAAACCAACGCTTTAAGAAAAGACTGCTACACACATTACATTTTGCCAGATTTTACCATATTATTATTTTAACCCACCTTATATTTTACCATATTAAGGGTGCAATCCTATGCATGTTGAGACAGATGAAAGTCCTACAACTCCCAGCATTTCATAGCTGGCTGGGAAATGCTGGGAGTTGTAGGCCTTTCTTCTGTCTCAGCATGCATAGGATTGCACTCTAAGGGTGCAATCAGTTCCCACCTCTCAGGCCTAGTCACTAGTTCTACACTCTAATCAGGAGTGGACAGCCTGTGGCCCTCCAGATGTTAATGGGTTACAACTCCCACCACCCCTGACAACTGACTGTGCTGGGTTGATGGGAGTTGGAGTGCCACAGGTTGTCCAGCCTTGCCCAAAGTTACCATTGTTATAAACCATGATGGGCCTCTATACTAGCTAAGCAATTCATTTGTGAATGTGTCCACAGGCCTTTGGACCTTGCTGGATGTGGCTCCCCACCTCCTGAAATGTAAAATTGGACCCATTTGGTCCTTTTATCAAGAAATAATTACTATATCATCTTAAAGTAAGGATGGTACTAGAGATAGTAGACCCAAGCAATCATCTGTCAGGGAGACATTAGTGCACTCTTTATTACATCTTTGATAGCAGAAGCATCCCCCGAAGCATTTTCCCCCTACATTTAAACTCAACGTGCATTTTATTCTTCTGCCTGAAAAGGTGTACTTTTGAAGTGTGTAAGAATGATCCATCCACCCCACAATGGATCCCCCTCTCCACATGTTATTGCTTGAGTCACTTATCTGCATGTGCCTCCTGACCGGAGGACAGCAAGTCCAGACAAGTGACTCCCGCAGACACACAACAGGCAGCCCCTCTGAGCTGGGGTAGGTTGTGAGTGGGAAGAGATATCTGCTGCTTCTCTGGATCTGGAGTGCCTGAATGATCCAATCAGACCCAGTGCAGAAGCGTGGCAGAATTGTCCAATATAAAGTATGATTAGAAGCAGTGAACTAAGCCAAGCTGGGGCAGGCAGCTCCCTTTGTGGATGGTTAATTTGTGCTCAGAGGAGTTGTCCATTACTGAACGTATTTATCTTGCATGGCCTCCTCTTGCTCCTGGTGCAGCACCACTGCGTGTCACATGGCACACAGTCCGGGAATTCCTGAGTTAGGGGGAACGGAAGCAAAGGAGGATGGGGCTCCTGAACCTTTCCCTGGGTGGGAGAGGGAATTTTTGCCGGAGCCACTTGCCATTCAAGGGTAAGAGGAGCCTCATTTGCCAGAAATCTTTCTACTATGTGACTATTAAAGGCATAGGAGCCCTCTCCTCTTTTGCCTTGGGTTCTCCTCCTGCTGCTTCTAATGCTGATGGACAAACCACACAGCACATTTGGCAGATGGGACATTTGTCCCAGGTCCTGGATCAGTTTTCAAGCCAGGATGGGAGGAGGAGCAGTAAGAAGCCAAACAGGAGAAAGAGCCAGAGGAAGAGCACTGAACTGAATGGATGAATGCATGCATGAATGAATGAAGAGATGTCTGTGGGTGGGTCATGGAAAAGATGGGGTGCATAACTGGATGGTGATACATAAAATCACACTGGGCAATCCTATGTAATTTTGAGAAGGATGGCAGCTACTCTTGAATAAACTAATGCTTTGTGCACAGGACTAGGTTCAACAACGTACAAGGAAATATTATACTGTCCCCAGAACCACCAAGGAACCTAAATTCTTGCCCCACTATACATATCTATGATGAATAATTACCTATACCGCACTATTAATGTGCAAGGGTCTTATGAGCCGGGGGTTGTTTATCCACAATAGAACCCTACAAGGTAGCCTGTTAAGGAATTAATTTTACAATGAAAATTACCTTCTTACAAATGGAGAAAGGGCGAGAGAGGCCTGATTTGTTCCTGGCCATGACAGGATTTAGACCCAGCTCTTCTGTCTCCAAATATAACACCCTGACCATTTTTGCAATACAAATCCTACAGTTATTTAGAGAGAATGACCTGTAATACCTAGGAGGGTTACCAACTATTTTATCAACCCCCATGCCTATGTTAAAACTCCGGGCCTAAATTATCTCTGTCACTGTATAGCTCTACCCTGATATATACTCTGTTCACACTGCCATAATCTATTTCAATCTCTGATGACCTCCCCACCCCCCAGGAAGGGCTCCTGTGCCTTTAGCAGTGGCATAACAGACAGAAATTCAGCAGCTCAACCTTTCTCCTATCACACCATCTCCATGCTGAGAAAGCAACACCTGTTGAATTTCTGCCAGTCATGAAGCTCTTAAACCTTCAAGAGCCCTGCCAGAAAGCAAGGACTAAGCCTTATTCCATCTCTGATTTTCACTGTCTGCCACACACATCTACTCTTAGGTAGCCAAAGAAGCAGGCAGCTGAAATGTCTCTCTGACATCCACCAACTCCCCACCAGGTCCTTGCATTTCTTAGTCACAGGGTGCCAGAGCTCCTGCTTTGAGAAATCCTGGTTTATAGGGCATTTAAACTTGCCCTCTACTCACAGCCACACAGCAGATCTTTGTAACCCACCCGCATTTCCATTAAGAACATACTTAACGGAATGAATGGATTGAAGGGAGGGAAAACAACCACTCAACACCACTGCAAGCACTCATGCTTAACAACGATCTAATGAATTAATTGAAAACATCCTTTGGAACTGGCTAGATCTATGTAATTATGTGTACTTTATTGTCCTTTCCCATTCGTCCCCTCCAAGAGAGGAAGGAAGGAGGCAATCCACATTCCAATTAAGTCAACAGCAGGACTTTGATCTTAACAGGTCTGGGTGTTGTACTTAAAAATATGTCCACTTGGGACCACTTCACCAATTACACTTTTAAGTGTCAGCCTAAGATGTGCTTAGTGGGCATCTAAAGTGTGATTGCATCAAGCAAATATATCATACAGGTGCACTCATCAGGGAGATATTGGCTACGTCTCCCTGTTGGAGTGTCCGCTTGGTGGCAAACCTGGGTTTGCCTCTTTGTAAGGTGTAAAGTGATCTTCACATGAAATGAAATAAGAATTCCTGGTATGGCACTGAGCAACCCAACTAAGAAAAGCACTTCCATGAAGTCCAGCAGTGTGCCGGCCAAACACTATTTGAAATATTAACCTCAAAACAGATATTTCCCTATAACCTCCAGAAGTTCCTGTTTACATTTGGATACTGATAATTTGTGCATGGTTTTTTTACTGACACAGAACAGTTGATTCCCAAAATACAAGTTCAGAACTGAAAAATCTAGGATAACAACTTCGTTGCTCTCTTATTCTTTTTCCACAACTATATAGGGCGAGTGTGTTGATAAACTCCAATGTCAGGTACAAATTCAGTGTAGGTTATAAAATATATACGTTTCAAAAGGGCTGCAGCCAAATTGCTTATAAACCATGCGCAATGCTCCTCCATAGAATTAATTATTATTATTTCCCTCACACTGTGGCTGTCGGAAGGGTGCCATCCTCAGGATAACAGCAGCCTTCTGAGATTAGACCCAGGATTCTGCCTCAGCTGGGGCTCTGATCCCCTCGCTTGCTAGAGTTGGGATTCAAGGGTTGGTTTTATTTGTAAACTGCAAGCGTTTTGGTCTTTTACACCTCCAGTCACATGGAGAGCTGTGTAAGAGAATGGCAGATGGTTATTTTAACTGGAAGCAGAGATGTGAATGGTTCCCAACTGTGCAGCCAGCAAAGAGCATTGCAGGTTGGGTGGGTGGGATATCAGGTCTCTGTCTTCTGAGTTAGAAAGGGATGATTACAAGGTGCTGGGGGGGGGGTGTTGTTGCAGCCCCCAAATTGAAAACGTGGAACTTTTGGACTGCATGTTCCTGCTGTAATAGCCAGCTCCCTCCACCCCACCCCATTGCCATTTAGCCAAACTCCCATCGTGATTTGTTTGGGAGCTTTAGGAGATAGGCAGAATTATCTCAACAACCAAGGGTTGTTTCCCACCTGGAAATCACATCCTTGGGATGAGACATCCTTACCCCATCAACCCAGGTGGGAAGGGAGGGGCTGCAGTTACTTCGTGTGGTGAGGGAAATTCACTCTGCACATGCTCACCAGAACTCTTTATGATTACATGTTCCAGGGCTGAGCCAGTCTGAAGCCCTGGTTGGAATTAAGTCCTGCTCACTGCCTGCTGGCAGTGCCTGCTGCCTTCCTGCCTTCTCTTGGCAGGTACACAGACTCAGTCTTCAAACTGAGGATGGCTCAGGTGTTTATAGGGTGGAGTCACACAACACCCCCCTTCCCTACAAACACACACAGATTCCCTCTGAGTGCTGGTCTAACTTGCCTCCTTCCACCCGCAACCATGTAAAACATCCACTGCGAAGGCAGAAAAGGGTTAGGATGGATGGATGCCAGCTAATCAATCACAGCAGCTAACAACAGAATCAATCAACCGGTATGTTGCCCATCACCCCCCTGCCAACTGCGGTCCAATCCCCACCAAGACCGGGCACTGTGTCAACGGTCCGCCTTGAAAGGACTCCGAGACCATATTGGTGCCGCTGTACGAGAGCCCTGCCTTCAACCTTCGTGTTAAGGCACAATCCATCAGCGCTCTCCCGTAGGGCTTCGCCCTCGCCCACACACACTCCCTGCCTGATATGTGGCATCTCCAGGCACTTCACATGGCATGGCCCTACGAATTCAGCAAATGTGACTCCCTGCCAAATTCACCAAATGTGACCCCCCCACACACACACCCACTTAGCTCTCCCTTGGGGGCAGCAACAGGCACGTTGGTCGGGCTTGCATTAGGCAGCCAACCCAGCCGCCTTGAGAGCAGGCTGCATTGTCCAAAGGGCAGCTGCCAACGAGAGTGAACAGGAACTTTGGAGACTTACCTGCCCCCAAGGCTTTAGGGATGGGGAAGACGGCTGCCGCCCCGAAGACGGGCTCAGATGGGCTCCAGCAAGCAGCTAACTCCACTGAGCAATCCAGAGGTGGCCAGAACGCTCTTCTCGGGAGACCTGGACGCCAGCACCCCGGCGCTGCTTTAAGGCCTTCCTGGAGAAGTTCCCTGCGATGGGTGGACGGGTGAACGGTGTCCCTGGGCCAGCGCCGCTTTGGGTCCTCGCCTGCACAGGTTCCGCCGTGCCATCTGCCGCTCCGTTGGACGGACGCTGCCCACCACCATCCTTACTGGCACGATTCCCATAGAGCTTGCATGGGAGGCTGGTGGGGGGAGGAAAGAAGCCACGCTGCCTCTTGCAGAGGGAGAGGCGAGCGGGATTCAGAGGGACAGAACACGCGGCTCCCCCTCTTGCCCTGCCTGCGCGTTCCCTCCGAGCCCAGCCCTACCCGCGGCAGCCCGTTTCCTCGGGGCGGGAAGCGGGACCCAAGCCGAGAAGGGGCCCTTCTTGGGGGGCATGGTCCGCCCTCTGCCCGGAGGAGGTAGCCACGCTCCTTGCCCTCTGGCTAGCGTGGATGCCCAGCGCCCGGCAAGGCGAGCGCCCCAGCGCCAGGGTGTCCCTCGCGGGCCATGCTGGAGAGCTCGGATCCGGGCCCCGCTCTTGCCTTTTCCCGGTCCTGGACGCCTGGGGCGCGGGAGCTCCGCTCCGTCTCCCTACGTAAGGCAGTGTCACCTGCAGGTCCCCTCGCGGAGAGTGCCTGAAAGATAACAATGCTACTTGCCTCCCTCCCCGGGCTCCCTCCGTCGGCGCGGGCATGCAGATCTCTCCGCCAATGGCAGCCTGGCTTGTACTCCCTGCACGTCCTTGATTGGCCCAGGAGCCTGGTGCAGGCGGGGCGGGGCGCGGCTTGCCTTGGCCGGGGGTCTCCTCCGGCCCTGGCTAAGAGCGGAAGCGTCGCTGCCCCCGATCTTGCCGCCTCCTGCTGCTGCGGCGGCGGCGGCGGCTCTGAGAACTTCTGCCTCCCTGCTGGCTTTCCTTTGGTGCGGCTGGTCTGCGGATCCGGCGCAGAGGAGCGTTGGCCGGGGCTGGGGAGCGCAAGGGCTGGAAAGGCGAACTCGGGCAGAGACGGGAGAGCGCGACACCGCGGAGGCATCAGAAAGCGGGGCGGGGGATTGGGGAGGGCGCCCCGCGAGGGGTCTGCAGCTGGTCGCTGCCTTGCAACCTCTTGCTCCTGAAATATTTAAACCGATCGTGCTTTGGAAATGAGCCCAGAGCAGAGAGGCGAGCGAATGAGGCGAGCAGCCAGACGGACAGATCTTTGCAGAGAGACAGGGAGCGGAGCGGGGCGGGGGCGGGGGCTGGGGGGGGGGAGAAACTGTTAGCTTTCCGGAGGGAAAGCAAGGCAGCCAGGGCAGGGGGTGTCTGTCCAAGGTTAATGCTCAGAGTTACTCTGGATATGGCCTCGCCCCTCCTTTTTGCAGGGGGCCCGACGGCACAGTACATGCCTACACCTCCTCCCCTATCCAGCACATTCAAACACCATGTCTGTCTTTCCCCACAGACAGACTCCCATAACCTCGTGCGCACGCAGGCACACAATCAGCCATAAGTAAAGTGAAACACATGCCTGACTCTCCCGTAAAGATTAAGGGGGCCTTAGAAGGGGTTAACTCTGACTGGATCATGCCTGTAATCTCTGACACCAATTCATGCCACCCACTTTTCAGCAAATCCATTCAAGTGCAGCCCGTTCTAAGAAGCTTTCTGGTTAGATCTCTTCAACCCAAGACTACACCTGCTCTACCTCTCACGCCAGAGGGCCACAAAAGGCCTACATTAAACAGGCATTGCCACCAGGGTTGTAGGTAGGCAAATCTCTGGCAGGGATCCTTGGGCTTGGTCCTGGTGTAGCTTGGTGGCTAAATGTCTGGATTGTGACTCAGGAAGTCCCTGGTTCAAACCTTACCTTTGCCATGAACTTACTAGGTAGGTGGACTTAGACAAGCTACTGTCAATCACACTTAGTCCCCCATTTGCCTACCTTATAGGTCTTTTGTAAAGACAAGATGATATATGCTTTGAACACTTTAAAAAGCACTATATAAATGCTAAAATGTGAAGTACCATCAGCCCTTCTCTCTTTAGCACCTCTGCTGTATCTAACTTAACCCTCTCCCCCAGTCCAATTAAAACCTCTCCCCCTGAAGTTTCCTTCCTTCCCTCTTCCATCCCTGTTCTTATAAGGTGATTAGACAAATTCATAGAGGGTAAGGCTATCAAAGGCTACTAGTCATGATGGCTATATATTACCTCTGTGCATTCATCTGTCTGCACTGGGGCTCTGTTCAGGCATTTAATGAAGGGTCAGAGGTCAGGAACAGGGTCTTCCTGCCACCTCCCTACACGTGTATGTTGAACGCTTGTACCAAATGGCTGAAAGAGACTATAGTACCAAAGCACATTCAGCAACATTCACGGTCCCAAATACCAGTATCAGTGGAGGCTGCTGGCTCCTATTTCAGTGGGGCAGTGAATCTGCTCTGGGTTTCAGTCAGAGCTCTAAAGGAGCTATCCAAAATTCTGAACTCTATCCCCAAAATAGGTTTGACACCTTGGATAGCTCCTTTAGAGTTCTGACTGAAACTCAGAGTGGATTTACTGCCCCACTGACGTTGGAGCCACCAGCCTCCACCAATCAGTATACTCATGTTGACATCGTGTTTCTAGCACACATATTGGTATCACCCTTACACACACACATATGTATTCACTCACTGCCTTGCGTGCACAGACAGAATTCACGCAAGTATCTGCAAACTGGCACACATTCATGCAAAATGGGTTTTCACACAGACACACTTCAAAACCTTTCCTCCCGCCTCTAAGCTAACAGACTAACAACAAACCTTCTTTGGAGGAAGAAGCCAGAAACAATATAAACTTTACAGAAGGATATAAACTGTCCCTATTTCAAACCCCTGGGTGCTGCTGATCTCCAACTTCAGAAGAATACCTGACAGAGTGATCCAAACAGGAAGCTGCTTGGCTAAGACAAACTTCCCAGGTGATGATTTGGTGCAATGGATGGAGGGGGGCAGATAGTTATGAAGGGGAAACATAATGGGATTTGTTTCTCCAGTGAAGATGAAAAATTAGAATTTTGCAGACAGCAGAGAGGTTCCTGACAGCTCTTTAATTGGGGGAAATCATAAGCCTTGTTTTATGGCAGAAGAAGAGAGCTTTTACTAGTGGGAAAAACTAGCCTATTTCCCAAAGCAGTATTTCCTGTATTAATTGAATCCCTTAATTTTTGAAAGAGATTTTCAAGGCTATGGTTGCCTGTACTTCTAAATAGCAAAATCCTATTGGGGGAGAGAGAGCAACAAGTCAGGAGAGGCATGGTGGTGGATTGGTTACATTATACGTTGGGTTATACAAATAAGAAATACCCATGGTTGCTTTAGAAGCTGTTTATTCAGACTTGATCTATTATTATTACACTTGTAATAATTTTTGTGAACTGCCCAGAGAGCTTCGGCTATTGGGTGGTGCAGAAATGAAATAAATAAATGAAATTTTATCCTTCCCATCCTCTAAGGAACTCTGGACAGCCCATTTTTTCCCCTTCCCTCACAACCATCTTGCGAGGTATATTAAGCAGTGTGGGGTAAGGGAGGGAGCAACAGGCCCTTGGTCACCCAGGACATCTCATGGTCAAGCAGATATTTTTAACTCCGGTTTCCTCTGATGGTCTATCCACTACACCACACTAACGCTTCAGGTGTTAATAATATGAATCACCAACCCTTGCTCGCCCAGGCTGAGAAAGTTTTAGTGGTACAAGGCCCACACCTTTGGGGCCTTAAAAGAACTGGGAAGCACTGGAGAAGAGCCAGAACATAAATACAGATTACCTAATATGTTTAACATTATTTAATTCTATTACTTCTCAAGTTTTTATTGAACAATTGGGCAGAATACTGCATTCATGCTTTTCCTGACATATCCATCAGTAAAAGTGGTAGAGCATAGCCGGCTGGGGGATTCTGGGAGTTGTACTCCAACACATCTGGAGGACCCCGGATTGGAGAAGACTGTGCTAGAGACTTCCTGAAAATAATGGAAAAGGCCTCCCAATTCCACCATCAGTGGATACAGCCCTAAATAATACCCTCTTGTTCCGCATTCTTCAGTCGCTGCCAGATCCTGAAGCGGCAACTCTTCAACTCTCCAATAAAGACAATGATCAGATCATTTGTCCTTAGAGGCAAAGAGCCCTAAATATTCGCAGGCTCTTTGCCTTATTTCAACTAATCTAAATTTCTGACTAACTTCTTGATCATGCAAACAAATAAATGATGGATGAATATTAAAAGACTGTTGTTGTTTTAGGATCAGTTAGCAACTGGAGCCTCCTGGGCCAAATCTAGCCTGCTGTGAAGAGAAACTCCCTTGCCAGCCTAAAGGTAAAAGAGCTGAGGACAACGGTGGCAACAGAATTTCTGGCAGGATATGTTGGGGGGAGTGGTTTGAGATCCTGGGTCACCCACCAGCCCTCGTTTACTTCTCAAGAACCTCCTAGTAAAAATCTGTTTCTGACCTGGGCCTTAGAGAATGACACATCACCCAAAGAGATCTCCCTGTGCCTGTTTTCTCCCACAAAGATAAGAGGAAGAAGCCAAGAAATGAGCTTGGGAAGAGGGAGGCAGGAAGCGTGGTTTGATTCTGCCAGGGAAGCGGAGGACAGCACTGGAGATTAAGGCTTTGGAAGGTCTTGGGAACAGAAAGGATTCAGAGATTTAGGGGACTAAGCATAAGGATTAGCCCAGTGGCTCATGGGAACCAGATGTTCAGAATGTAAGGGTAAGGACAAAAAGTGTTGACCACAAGCTCTGATTTTCCTTCCTTCCCACTCCTCCTCCTTTGCTGCTGACCTTGGCTCCTTGAAAAGCAAAATCCGCCCACTCAAGCAAGTGAAGATCCGCAAACTGGGGAGTGGAGATGTTTAAAAAAAGAACTCCAGGGATTGGGTTTTGTTTTTGTTTTTTTGCAAATGGGGAGGGAAGACTGAGCAAGCAAGCGCACACGCACACACCCTGGGAATTTTTTCCACGTAAACAGGCATAGGGCCAGGCTGCACAAGCAAACTCGATTAGTGGGGGAAGGAGCAGTGGTGAAACAGCGCAGGTATGCAGATCCTCCAACTGATTGGACTGTTCACATCCACATCCCTCACTGAGCTTAAAATACTGAGTAAATTTTTGAAGGGTTCCAATGGAAAAAGCACAGGACTCTTTCATCCCTGGGAAGTAGATTTCCATTACCCAAACAACTGGGATGTTCCACTGCAGGAGCTCCAGATGGTATGGAATCAAAACCACGACCCCTGCATGGATGCTCTAGATCAGCTTTCTCCAACCTTCCATCAGCTCCAGCCAGTGGCCATTGCCCATGCTGCCTGGGGATGATGGCAGTTGTAGTTCTGAAAGGTGATGGGTTGGGGAAGGCTCATCTTGATCTTTGGGGAATCTAGCTCTTTGGGGAATGGAAGTAGAATTTGTTTGTTTATTTATTTCTACATTTCTATACCACCCAATAGCTCCGTGGGGGTGGCGGTGCAGTTATGCAGAGAAACCGCAGGGCGTGATCCTTGCATGCCCTGTCTCTCTGCAGAAATGGCAATTCTGCTGGGAAACAGGATGGGCTGCGGGAAACGCGCAACTACTGGGAAACAAGGTGCACATTTCATGTGTGTCTTTGCCTCCCAGCTGAATTGCTGGGAAACTGGCCGCAAGGCCACTTTCGGCAGCGGCACAATCACCTTTGTTCCCAGTGGCAGCTGTGGGAGAGGGTCCAGCTCATGTTGGATTCCAGGGAGGCCAATGCCACTAAAATAATCCACCCCTGACCTAAGCCAATATCCCACTCTACAAAGAAGTTCTGCCACGCACGCACGCACGCCAGCACATATCAGCTCCTCTGCAGATTAACACATGCCACTCAGACTATATCACACGGTTTTTTGTGTGTCATAACAACAAAGGAACACAACCAGGTGCCCTATGTTGGAGGAGTCCCCTTGATTCACGGAGAAGTTTAGTAAAACAACCTACTAGATGGCTGTAGTAGGCAAGGCAAGCCAAACACTATGGGAAAGGTAAATATTGCACACAAAAAAGCAGGATGTCTAAAATGCTTGTATGTAAATGCTTCTGCACTCTATTCAAGTGCAGAAAAGCCACAAAATCTGGTTGCAGGATTCATCTGGAATATCTCAGCTTTCACTGTTTTAAAGAAAGAACTTGCTTGCTTTTTAGGTTTCAGAGCTATGCTTCAAAGTGTGTAGGCAGTGCCTACGGAAATCTCAGAAGCCAGAGGAATTGCTGAATAGGATTTTCAGGGAGCAGGGTACAGAATGGTAGAGCTCCCCCATGTGGTATAGTGGTTAGAGTCTTGACTAAACCCCCACTTGGTAATGAAGTGAACTGGGTGACCCTGGGCCAGTCGTGCTCTCTCAGCCTCACTTGCCTCACAGTGCTGTTGTGAGGATAAAATGGAGGGGGGTGAACAATGTATGCTTCCTTGAGGAAAGGCGGGATATAAATGTAGTAAAATAAATAAAAATAAAATAAATTCTTTCCCTTTCCCCATAATTAGCAAAAGCACAGTAAATTATGCAAAATAATAAATATTTATTACATGTATATCTTGTCTTTTCTCCAAGGAGCGCAAGGCAGTGTACATGATTCCTCCCCCCATTTCATCCTCACAACAACCTTGTGAGGTAGGTTAAGCAGAGAGATAGTGATGAGCACTAGGTCAACCAGTGAGCCTGTCAGCCTACCTGATCCTAATCTGACACTCCAAATATATTGTTATGCTCATTCACCCAACTACCAAGCAGTGAGAAGTTTCAAGGGTTCCAACACTTACCAAAGGTCAGTTCCCATAGAAGGAGATCACTGGAGACTTATGATGATTCAGTGATAAAAAGTTTATTTACACATATATACAGCCCGAGCAAAAGATGAGAGTTCTCACCTTTAACACTCTAATAGATTCCTATTATCCTTCAGGTTTTTAGGGATCTCATAGCCAAAGGATTTCCTGGAGAGAGCAAAATTAGGAGGACTTCCTGCTGTACACACCAACCTCACTCACTCACACCCCTTGACTAGTGGGGGAAAGAAAGTTGAGTCATCTCCACCTGTCACCTGGGCCTTCTTGGGCCATCCCAGCTCCCACTGGAGTTCTGGTGAAATACATCACCACAGTGTACCAACTATCAACAGTCTTCAGAAGTATTGATTACTTACAGAAATCTTAGAGTCAGGAATTATAGAATCAGAAAGGATTCTGAATTTCTTCGCAAGCAGAGGCACTGGCCTGTAAGGGACCCCTGAAGGGTCATGTACACTAACCCTCAAACCCATCACAATATGATGCAGAGTAAGAGAAATAATACAAATGTGCTTATTTGCACCTGGCCACAGAATTCAGCTTTTATTATGTTGCAGACTTTGAGTAGCCTAGGGTGATCATTTTTCCTTTAGCACAGAACTGTTGTTGTTGTTCAGTCGCTAAGTCGTGTCCGACTCTTCGTGACCCCATGGACCATAGCAGGCCAGGCCTTCCTGTCCTTCGCTCTCTCCCAGAGCGTGCTCAAGTCCATATTCATTGCATCAGTGATGCTATCTAGCCATCTCATCCTCTGCCGTCCCCTTCTCCTTTTGCCTTTAATCCTTCCCAGCATCAGGGTGTTTTCCAGGGAGTTTTCTCTTCACATTTGGTGGCCAAAATACTTGAGCTTCAGCTTCAGTATCTGTCCTTCCAATGAGCACTCAGGGTTGATTTCCTTTAGGATGGACTGATTTGACCTCCTTGCAGTCCAGGGGACTCGTAAGAGTCTTCTCCAGCACCACAGTTCGAAAACATCCATTCTTCGGCGCTCAGCCTTCCTTATAGTCCAGCTCTCACAGCCATACATTACTACTGGGAAAACCATAGCTTTGATTATATGAATCTTTGTCGGCAAGGTGATGTCTCTGCTTCTTACTATGCTGTCTAGGTTTGCCATAGCTTGTTCTGTCAACCGTCATTAGCCATGATGGCTACATGGGAACTCCCATATCCAAGGGCAGTGTATCTCTGAATACCAGTTACCCAGGGACAAACAACAAGGGGAATCTGCCACACAAAATTTAAATTTCAAAAGGTCTCAGATTAATTACAAATTTGCATCTTATTTGCACCAGTATCCTCTAATACTGAGACTGATCCAACATAGCTTAAATTACATGTTAACAAGGTCTCCACAGGATCACAGTGGCGGGTGTTACAGGGCTCTCACCAATTCATACAGAAGAAATTAATTTAGGACAAATATTTCTGAAGGATAAAAGAAAAAAACAGAAGGAAAGGATGTCAGGAAATAAATTTTTCTTTATGACTGCAATTGAACAGATATTCCTCATCTGCTTTTGCCTACAGGGCTTCTTCTTATTTGGTGAAGAAAATGACTTATGTAACAGAGTTGACGACCTTAGTTGTGTGACATCTCCAGGCTGAGAAAAGGGTATGACCAATTATTAAGAAGAGAGCATCTTCTGTTTATCAGGCCAGAGTCGCTTGTTGACCTTGGAGCAGGCAAAGTTCTGTCTGGGTTGTTTAATTGTCATCTCATTGTTTTAAAGGCACCTGAAGGATAACCCAGGACACAAGTCTTCCTTATGCTGATTCTTTAACCTTCTGCATAAATTCAACAATTTATAATCCCTTGGCTATCTTCATTGCTCACCAGTCTGGCTGCATCATTTTTAAAAATGATGTAATCAAAACTGGTCAAAGTATTCCAACTGTCATCTAGCTTGTGCCACATTATTTCCTGGGGGGTGGGGGAGGAGGGAGGGAGCGATGGGAAGATGCTGATACTGTTCCCAGACTTTACAATAACTCAACAGTTCCACCATCTCCACGGCTAAAAACTCTATGGATGGCTGGTCCAGTTACATCCCTTTCAAACGGGGATTTGGTTAGTCTGAAACATCACAAATGTGGGAACTGCACATTGGGTTGAATCCCACCCAATAAGTGGCTGTTACAAATCCTGCATTCTTTCACTGTTCCAAATTGTCTTATCACAGCTATGCAGCAGTTGGGGTGTTTAAAACTTGTGACTAAGAGGCCCTTTTCACAACAGGTGCAAGCCAACCAGCACCTCCTGTAGAGCTTTTCAGCTGTGGAGATTGTGGAAGTATGGAGTTAATGTAAAGTCTTGGAACAGTATCTGGAAGCAAATCAACCATTGCATTTTGGAGCCACCATCAAGTACAACTTCTAAGTATCTTTGGAATGATTTATTCAAGACTTCCAGCACTTTTCACTGCAAGATCACTATATAAACAGAAACTGTTGGCACATTATGAAATCAACTTGAGGTATTCGTGTTTTGCCTAGTCTGTATTAGACAACATTTAATACAAATTTTTTATACATTATTAGCTTTGGACAAATCATTATACATTGGGAACTTACTGTATATATCATTGGTATATTATTTATTTACATAATGGATAGATCCGTTTTCTGATAAAGTTACCAAAAGCACTATACATCACTTTAAATATCAATAAAAGAATGAAAAATCACATAATAGAAAACCAACAGTGTGGTATAGTGATTAGAGTGCTGAACTAGGACTGGGGAGGCCTCGGTTCAAATCTTCAGTCACAAAGCTCACTGGGTGATCAGTAATACTTTCTCAGCCTAACCTACCTCACAGGGTTGTTGTGATACAATGGGGGGTGGGGTGGACCATGTATACCTACACCACCTTACGCTCCTGGGAGGAAAGGAGGGATACAAACATAATAACTAACTAACAAACACAAGGATAAAATGAGAAGACTGAAAATGGCAGCAAATGTTATCCATGCCATTAAAAGGCCTTGGTTAAATGGAAGTGTTCAGCAGTTAGTGGAAAGTGGCCAAAAGTGAGACTTCACGGGGGCAACCATTCCAAAGGAGAGCTACCATTGCTGAACAGGTTCTGTGCTGCACTGTGGCGGATTTCACTTCAAACAGACAATATGAATGCCAGGCCTAGCCAGAGAGTGGGTATCATGGCCTAAGGCCTGGTCCTAGACCTGTCTACATCAGTCTCTGGTAATGGGGAGACCCTCTTACTGGGCTATCTTAGGAAGCAGCCACCAAGACAATCCCCGTACAGAATTTCCCCCAGAGGAGGATGAAAAATCCCAAGGAACATGATGCCTCCATCATGTGCTCCCAACTCCTTCCCAGAAACTCCCTCAGTTCTTGGGATTGCACCTTCAGCACCATGACAGTCCAAGGGAACAGGAGACATCACAGCTCTTCTGGAGTGCAGGCCATAGGAACAGGGCTTGGCTGTTTGCTGAATCCTGCAGACCATCCCTGGTTGAGACTGCAGGTTCTTCTTAGGGATGTCAGAGAATTCCGCGACAGATCTCGGTGAGGCCGAATGCCAGTGCATTCAGCCCCCCGAAATCCATCACGGAACGGCCTGCCACCCCCCCGCCCCCCACGGATCCCCCCCAGGACGAGACTTACCTGGGGTGGATGTTTCGGACGGCGGCAGCTTTGGCGGCGGCTGGTCTTCTGACTGGCTGCCGCCGCCGCCGCCGCCATTTGCAGTCTGTTGTGTTTTTCTTTTCCCCTCATAGACGTGATAGGCTACGTAAAGAGTTACATAGCCTATCACGTCTGGGTAAAAAACAACAACAACTGCGTACGCAAATGGTGGCGACCACGGCTGCCGCCATTTGCATTCCTTATTTTTGGTCATCTTAGTCTACATAAATATTTATGTAGACTAAGACGGTGAAAATAAAGGGGAACGCAAATAGCGCTCAGTACGCTATTTGCATTCCTCTTTCTTTTCTTCGTCTTAGTCTACGTAAATATTTACGTAGACTAAGACGGCCAAAAATAAGGAACGCAAATGGCGGCGGCTGTAGCCGCCATTTGCGTATGCGGTTTTGTTTTTTTACCCAGAGCCCTCCGCGGCCAGAAATCCGGCTGCGGATGGCCCTGGCCTGGGCCTGGCCGGCTGCTCTGCGGAGCCACCGCGGAGCACAGCCGGCTGTCGAGGATTCCGGGGGGGAGGACCGGATCGCCTCCCCCCCGTCAAGGATTCCGGGGGGAGGGATGGAACACCTCCCCCCCCACCATGAACAGAATCCGCGGAAAGGTAAGTGACTTTTGTACATCCTAGTTCTTCTCAGACTAATCCTTCTGCTCCAGGCCACTGGCTCCTCTGCAGGCTGCAGACCTGGACAGGAGAATTAGTAGGGCCATGTGGGAGCAGTTGCTCCCCATGGTATGCTGGCCTCAGGCTAAAAAGGGCCTTAAAGGTGCAATGGTATGCATGTTTAGACAAAGAAAAGGCCGCCAGCTCCCAGCATGCCCCAGCCAGCCTGACTTGCTGGGGCATGATGGGAGTTGTAGGCCCTTTCTCTGTCTAAACATGCATAGGATTGTGCCATAAAGGTAATAACCAGCACTTTGAACTCTGCTCTGAGAAGTTAACATACTGCCAGTGCGGTTGTGGCATAGCACATACAATAAGTTCTGGTTTCTCGGCTCCAGCAAGCAAACTACCAGCTTCTGAACTGTCTTCAAAGACAAATCATGAAGGGCAGATTGCAATAATCCAGTCTGGAGGTTTACCAAGGCAAGAAAGACTATGGCTAGGTCATCAAAATGGAGTTGCAGCTGGTTTTGCACCATTCATTCATTCATTCATTCATTGAATCATAGCGTTGGAAGGGGCCTTCAAGACCATAGTAATCCTTTATTTTTATATTTAAATTGTAGTTTATATCCCACCTTCTCTGTACAGGTCAGAGCAGGTCACAGTGCATCAAAAAGAGAGGTGGAGAGAAATAAATTTGACTTGGCATGGATCGTGTGAACACCCCTTATCTACTATAAACCCCAGAAACTTTAATCTCCAGTGCCAGCCCTAAACATCTTTGCACCTGAAGGAAAAGGCTGAAAAGATTCCCACTCTTGATGTACACCAGGGCTGATTTAAAAACAAAACACAAAACTGCAGAGGCTGGAGTCAAGAAAATGCAGCCCTTATTAAATTTGAATGTTCATTGTAATACTGGCCCTGTGATTTTTGCACTGGAAGGAGAGAAACGCAAAGGCTGGAGCACTAGAATAACACATCTCTGGCTTCCCACCCTTGTCAGAAGATGAGCCGCTGCATTCTTCAACAGCTGAAGTTTCTGGATAGTCATTAATGGCAGCTCCATATGGAGTGCATTACAGCATTCTTGCCTCTGTCAGAATAGCAATGGCAGGAAATCCCACTGGCAGAAAGTTTTACCAAAGGGTTAATCTGGAGGAGATCTAGGAGCAGGATCACCAAGGGTGCAGAGCTACTCCTTTCCCCTGGATGCATGCAAGAGAGCACTGCCTCCTAGCAAGAGGGAGCCAAAGAAGTTTGCACTTCTTTAACCAGGGCTCGTTTTTGCACTGCTAAAGGCCATTCCCTGTGTCAGTGTTTGTGTCTGCCTTTTGCAACCAAGTAAAGTTTGCATTGCCTTCCCTTTGTGGACTCAGTTATTCAGCCACACACAGCCTCAAGGTTATGAGAGAATTAATTATGGTCCTTGTGCCTCCACCTGATAAAGACGGTTTGCAGCCTTTTCACCATATGGATTTTATGTAAAGCTTTCCTGCCCAGGGGAGGCCAAATTTATCCCTGAAAAATATCATTTTCTTCCCACCAAGCCACCAGGCCTGGTTTTGTCATTTCCTTCTCTCCCCAAGACGATTCCATATGGTTCCCAGGCAGCTCCCTATCCAGGCAGCTCACAGAGCCACGTCTGCTAGCTTCAGTACAGAAAGAACTACATCGTATGCTTTTAGACCACTGTCTGGATGGAGCAGTTCTGCTGGTGTATAGAGCCCCACCCATTTATTACCGTTGCTTGCATACACTGGGCATGATCCTGCCTACAGTTAAGCACTTTTATGCCACATTGGTTTTAAGGGGAGAACAATGTATATACTTTGCTTACTCTAATTGGGATTAATGGAACTTAATAGCAGGGGCATCATTTCAGGTTGCAGCGGGGCAATATTTCGGTAAGAATTCTCAGCAAGACAAGAGGTGGTCTCTCGCTCTCGCTCTCTCTGATATCTGCAAAGTTAACATTTGAAAAGTAGTTTATTTTCGGAGCATATGTTGTTTTTGGTTACTTTTTATACCTCAGAATAGCCAAAGATGCAGATGCTTATAACAAATAAACACATGTAGACTGAAATGCTGTGCATGTGTGCACGTGTGTGCAAAATGCCCCCCTGCCTTCTGTAAATGGCACCCTTACTGAAAAGTGCTTAACTTCATCAGGAGCATTCCTACTCTTATTTTGCCCTAGCCATTGCAGCAGGGATGTTGAACTTCTTTCAGCCCAAGAGCCGAATGCCATTTTTGGGGAAGCTCCAGAGCCGCATTCCAGCGGTGGGTGAGACAAAATACCAAAAATACCAGCATATTTTACTTTCAAGCAGGGGTCCCCAACCTTTTTGGACCCATGGGCACATTTGGGAATGTGAGAAATAACTGTGGGCACCACAACAAAATGCCTAACCAGCGGACTGCTGCTTTGGTGTCTACCAAAGTGGCATTGATGGATCTTAGGCTGCATCTCATTCAGCAAAAACTTGTGTTTCGTGTCTATTGGACACCGCAACATCTCTTTGATATGGGATTGTCTAATTTGGCTAATTGCTGGCAGTGCAATACAGCGAATGCTTCTTTTAAACATATGTTTTGGCAATGCCCAGTAGTTGCTTCTTTTGGGGAAGAGGTTATTACACAGATAAATGTACTGGAACAGTCTTTAATATTCGCTGATGTACATGCTCTTTTAAATTGTTTACCTGCTTTATAGAAGTGAACAAATGGTCAGTGTAAATGGATTCTCTGCTCCATTTTGACAGCTAAAAGACTGGTATTACAACATGGGAAAGTTAAACACTCACCTCCTATAATGCAATATATTAAGAACCTTACAACACTTTCAGTATTGAACAGGTGGCATATAAACCCCACCTTCAAATGGGTACTTACTATGATACCTGGTCTTTTGTTGAAGCCTATGTATAACTGCTAGGACATTGTATGCATATTTAAAAAGGGGGGTGTTTTGTGGGTGCCCATGGGCACCACATTGGCAATCCCTTCACGGGCACCATTGGAGGTGCCCACGGTTGTTATGGCGCCTGTGGGTGCAGCACTGGGGACCCCTGGTTTAAAGCTCTTCCTGCCTGTAGCCTCAGAGGCTTTTAGAATGGGGGAAAACTGCACAAAAGCAGGGAAACCACAAAGCGATCAGTTTTTGTGGGGAAGAGGGTGGGTCAGGGGAAGTGCCCTCTGGGGAACCCCCGAGGGCCAGATTAGAATCCCAGACCAGCTGTTTGTGGAACCTGGGCCTGAGTTTCTGCACCCCTGCATTAAAGTAATTCCTTCTGAGCTGTGGCCAGGAAAGACCATTCTATCTTCATTTTTATGTGCAACTTTCCAACTGTGTATCTTCCTTACAGCGGTTTTTTCCAGAGTTATACAAACGGCACATAGAATTTTGTGCATAGCAATGATACCTGTTTAATATTATTAGATACTGAAGTCAAGGCAAATGTGTTTTAAAAAGAGGAGAGTGTTTTAAGTTTAAAAAACGGATTACACTGTCACAACCAATATTCCTGGCTCTTAAGTACTCTGTTGTTGGGTCTTGGCATAAGCAGGCTCCGGCAATAGCAGACGGCTCAAGCTGCAGAAATGAGGGGTGGGGGGGTCAAGCCATTGTGAAGTCTTGCCAAGACCTTTCCTGAAGGCAGGAAAAGTTTCAAAACCCGAATGGAGTCCTCTACTTATACCTGGCAAATATTTTCAAAAACTCAACACTTTGTTTCATACATTTTGTGGGGGTTGCTCCCCACCACGAATATTGCTGAAATGGATGCAACTTCCAATTAAAGAAGGTGGGTTTGACTCTCTGGACCTTGCTTTATACCATCAGGCCTATTTGTTGACTTGTACTAAATTTTTGTCTTTTCCAATCCAATTAGATTTTCCACCCTGGTCAGTTTTGGACCCTTTCTGTCTGGAACCTCTTTCTAAATGGATGGCATTAGATTCTCAGCATATTAGAATGGACAAACTTCCTCTCACAACTAGAGGAGTGTGGCGTATAATATCACATCAATTACAGTTTGATCCATTTTCTCATGCTCAATTGACTTTATGAAGAAATCCAGATTTAAAAATGGGAAGGAAAATGTTTTTGTGGCAGACCTGGATAAGTTGATTTTTACCCTGGATCAATTATTGGGCCCTGACAATGAGTTTTTGTCATTTTCTGACTTGCATGCGAAGTACAATTTATCTGCTACAGCTGGATAGCAATACTTGCAATTGCAAGATTTGTTAGAATCTAGATATGGTCCTGCTGCTTTTACAGCTTCAGAGTCTCCATTGTTATTGGAAACACTTATAGCGGCTCAGTCATATCAACCCACAATTCATGTATACATAAATATTTGTTATCAATAAATAAATAAGATACTCAGGGTTTAAGACAGGAATGGAATAGAGAATTGGACCACCCATTTTGCCTAATGAAGGGAACATGGTTTTAGTGTTGGTATCCGAAGTATCTATGGATCTTAGCCTACATCTTATTCAGCAAAAAAACTTGTTTCGGGTTTATTGAACTCCACAATTTCTCTTTAATAAGGGTGTGTCTAGTTCACATAATTGTTGGAGATGTAATACACCTAATGCTTCTTTCAGCTATATGTTTTGGCAATGCCCAATAGTTGCCTCCTTTTCGGAGGTCAAATGGATAAACTTTGTATTGGAACACTCTCTAATATTGAATGATGTACATGTCCTCCTACGCTATATACCGGGTAACTGGGATTTGACATATGCTCAGCACAAATGGATTTTTTTAGCCCTTTTGATAGCTGAAAGACTGATGTTACAACATAGGAAGGACAAATGCTCACCTCCTATAATAAAATGGATTGAGGACCTAACAACACTATCATTTGAATGAGTGGTATATAGGCGCCACTTGCAAATGGATAAAGATATAGATATTTGGTCTGGTTTTGTTGAAGTTTATGCATAATTTTCTGTCTTTTTTAGAATGTTATATTTAAGGGAATACTGATATTTTTATGCATGTAATTTCTTGGGGATTTTTTCCTTCTTTTTTCTCTCCATGATTTGTCTTGTTTTGATAAAATCACAATAAAAAATAATTAATATGAAAACCAGAATGGCAGGGATGAGGGACTGGCAATATACAGGAAAGTGGGTCAAGCTGAGGAACAAACAGGCGAGTAGTCGGAAAGGGCAGGCATGCAGATTGTCCACTGAGGACTGAGATATAAGTAAATGCCCTTCCTTAGCAATGTTTTGCTCAAATGGAAGGGAACCAAGAAATGTTATTGGTTCCCCGTGATCACCTGACTACCTAACTAGCAGTGTTCCAGTCAGCTAATCCGGCTAGGTAGCCTGGTGTTCTCAGTTTCATCTTTTAAAATATATGTACTTTATACATATAAGCTGCGGTGGCTTAGTGGTTAAGACGCTGAACTGCAGACCGGAAGGTCGGCAGGTCATCAGTTCGAGACCCGAGTGCTGCGTGATGGAGTGAGCTCCCGTCTTCAGTCCCAGCTCCTGCCAACCTAGCAGTTCGAAAGCAAGAAATTGCAAGTAGATAAATAGGTACCGCCTCGGCGGGAAATGTAACAGCGTTCCGTGCCCCTCGGTGTTCAGTCATGCCGGCCACATGACCACAGAAGCGTCTTCAGACAGCGCTGGCTCTTCGGCTTAGAAACGGGGATGAGCACCGCACCCTAGAGTTGGACATGACTGGTTGGGGACACCTTTACCTTTTTACTTTATAATATAAAGCAATTTATTTTAGTAATGCATATAAAATGACAATTTTGACAAAATTATACAAAAAAGGAAACAAATGTGTAAAAATGGGACGGGGTAGAAAAAAACCAACCAAACAAAACAAGGAAACAGAATTGCTTTACAACAAGAACAACAAAGATTTCTAACCTATTATGTTGCCAATTAACATTCCAATAAATAATAAAATCATTCCATGTATCCACAGTACAACCTACCTGTTGATTTCCCATTCTTTATTAATACTTTCATAAAATTGATCTATTCCTGTTATTTCCAGGCGTTTGAACAACCATTCATGCACTGTAGGTGGATGAGTCTTCTTCCAATTTCTAGCCCACACTATTTCAGTTGCAAGCAACACATTTATAATCAACCTCTTTTTAATATTTTATAGCAAATTCAATTACATTAGAAAGAACCAATGAAGGAGACATTAAAAACCCAATCTCAGCTTCATCTTTTTGAACAGCTGTCCCAATAGTGAAGTAAGTGTCATGAATTCTGGGGTTTGAATGAGGAGCATCATGTTCTGAAGCTGGAGCCTGGCTTGAGATAGGGTGTGTTCATCTCTCAGACCAATGAAGAAGGGAAGGGCCTTGTACATATAGACGGCAACAGTTGTGTACTGCCTCTTTAAGTAACAAACCGAGGAGTTGGAATGGTATAAAAGCCAGAAAACAAAGGAACAGTCTCGTTATTTAAAACACTGATGTCAAAAACAGTGGGATGTGTTAGGGATACTTGAGAATAATACTGAAGAACAGAAACCCTTCCAATATTATATTTTTATTAATCCCTTATTGCTCAGAAGCCATCCAAAACAAATGGCCCAGTACACCAGCACCTGAGTTAGTCAAACCAACTAAATTCACCACACATTACTAGATGGGATTAATGCAATAAGCCACAAAGATTCCACAAGAGCCACGTTCTGATCCTCATTCTGGGCAATAATTCAAATTCCAGAAAAGTAGCCAAGAAGAACCCCAATGTCTGAGATTGCCAAACCAACCTAATTTACCAGTCACACAGTTGGATGGGATTGATGCCATCACCCTCAAAACTTCCACAGAATTCACACTCTGGTGCAGTTTCTGGCAATACAACATATTCCAGAAAAATGGCCTGGAATGCCAGCTTCGGAGCTAGCCAGACCAACCAGATTCAACAGCCACACATGACTAGCCAGGAATGATGCAATTGTTTGTTTGTTGCATTTTTAAACCACATTAGGTTTAAAAGTGCATCACATAAGATCTCTGGGTGATGTACAACACATTTAAAAACATAAATCACAAACAATAAAATAACAAATAAAACCAGCACATAATAAAACCAACATAAAGACAGCAGCAAAGAATAGAAACAATGCATAAAACCAGAGTACAACCAGCAGCAAAATAAAAGTGCAATGATCTAAAAGCACTAAAAACAGTTTTTTAAATGCCTGGGAGAATTAAAAGGTCTTCAACTGGTGCCAAAAAAGACCATATTGTAGGTATCAGGTGAGCCGCTTTGGGGAGTGTAGTAATTGGAAGCGATTTAAATATTGTATCGAGTTTAGACTCCACCCCTTTAGCTTGTGCTTGTGGTTACTTTGTTTTCCTATTTAGTTCAGTGTTAGCCTGTTCCTCAATAAATACCCTCTTGTTGTTTGGGCATACAAGTGAGCACTCTGTTTCATTTATATTAAATAAATGAGAACTTAACAAGAGGGTATTCCACAGACGGGGTGCCATCACTGAAAAGGCCCTCTTTCTTGTAGCCAACCACCACACCTCATTTGGTAGAGGCATGTGGAAGAGGGCCTCTGATAAGGACTTTAGTGTGTCTGGATAGGTAAATATGGGACAAGATGCTTCTTCAGATAACCTGGTCCCAAGCTGCTTAGGGCTTTAAAGATGAAAAACATCACTTTGAATGGGGCACAGAAATGGACTGGCAGGCAGTGCAGATGGCAAAGTACTGTCATAATATGATCATATTGGCCAGCCCCAGTTAGCAATCTAACACCCCTCTTTTGGACTAACTGAAGTTTGTAGTCTGGGAGTACTTATAGATCCAGCTCTGTCACTTGAGGTCCAAGTAGCTTAAGTGGCACAAAGTTCCTTTTATCAGCTTCAGCTGATATACTAGCTACAATCCTACCTGGACAGAGATAGCCTAGTTACAGTTATCCATGCACCGGTAACCTCCCACCTGGGTTATTGGAATGTGTTATATGTGGGACTACCTCTTAAGGCAGACCAGAAACTTCAGTTAGTGCAGAATAGAGCAGTGAGGCTACTTACTGGAACTGGCTGTTCAAACATATTACTGCATCAACTGCACTGGTTACCGGTTAGTTTCCACGCCCAATTGAACATGTTGGCGCTGACCTTTAAAGCTCTAAATGGCTTAGGACCCGTCTACCAGAAGAAGCGCCTTCTCCGATATGTTCCTGCCCAATTGCTAAGATAGTCTTTGGAAGCTCTTCTTTGGGGGCTGCCACCGGCAATAGTTGATGGGTTGCTACCAGGGAAATAGCCTTCTCTGTAGTGGCCCCCCATCTGTGGACCACCGAATAGGCTTGATAAAAGGCCCTAAGCTGTGTTCAGATTCGGCATGAGTTTTCCTCCACCTGCATTCCAGCAGTTGCCCCACTGCTTCATTGCCCTCAGCATAGATGTATACCAAGGTGCTGCCCAGGGTATGCGAAGAGGGAGAGAGCACTTAGGCACATGTCAACCACACAGGACATTTCCATGTTCCACAGAGTGCCCAGGGTATTGACAGGAGCACCAGCCACGCCAGCAGGAAAATCCCCCAGAGGCCTCTAAAATCCATCAGAATCCATTAGCCTCTGGGAGCTGACCATTTCAGTAGATCCCCCAGTGACAGTCTAAACCTCAACAAAAAATGATTTGAACATGACATAGATATTAAATCCCCTCACCTTCAAATTGCCATCTTTCTGCCTGAGAAAGCTACACCCAGAGTGTGTCCTGCTACATGTGTTCAGCCATGACATGCTGGGTCAGCCCCGTGGTTGTCATGCCCATGGAATGCCAACTTCTGAGCTAGCCAAATCAAACCAATTCACAAGTCACATTAGACAGGTGGGAATGACGCGACCACCCAGAGAAGTTCATCAAGTGGTATAGAAATGAAATAAATCATAAGCCACAAATCTTCTGAAAAATTCATGTTCAGTACGCCAGATTCCACATATAAATAGAAGTGGCATTTTGACCTAGTTTCTACTCCAGAGTTTATTGCATTTTTCCAGCTGGATAATGTTTGATGAGAAATGTACAGTCTCTACCCAAACATATTCTGATTATTTATCAGCACTTGGCAGCGAAGACCACAGCTGACCCTATACTAGGAACATATCTGAGCGACACCATCAGTTTCTCCTTTCTTTAGTAAATAAAATACATTTTCTTCACTTTTCTTATTCAATATTCTTCTAATTAAAGATGAAGCCTCCAATTAGTTTGTTCAGATCATAAGAACGTAAGAAGAGTTCTGCTGAATTAGGGCGAAGGCCTATGTAGTCCAACATCCAGTTTCCCACAGTGGCTGACCAGGTGCCTATGGGAAGCCCACAAGCACAGACAAAAGGGAAGTCCTTCTTCACACAACACATAGTGACACTACGGAATTCACTCCCACATGATGTGGTGATGGCCACCAACTTAGATAGCATTAAATGGGGATTAGACAAATTCATGGAGGATAAGCCTATCAACGGCTACTAGTCATGATGGCTATACCGCTGGGCTCAGCAGCAGCATACCTCTAAGTCACAGTCTTTGGGGAGCATCACACTCTGTGGGGTGAATTCTGAAAAGCCTTAGTATGTGCTGGGAATATTATTACCATCTAGCCTGATGTGGCACGTCAGCGGTATTGTGGAATGTCACTGAACCAGGAAATTTATTTTTATTTATTTCATTTATTTCATTTCTATACCGCCCAATAGCCAAAGCTCTCTGGTATGGGAATGGTATGGGAATATCTTATATGAGTTCTCAGCCTGGCTTAGGGATGTGTGAATCAGCAAAATGCAAACTTGCTGAAGTTCTCTGAATTCCATCTTGAAGCTCGTTCCAACTTGAGTCCGTATCAGATTATAAACTTTGGGTTGTTGTTGGGTTTTTTGCATGAAAATCCATGCATATTTTTCCAAATGTACACATCAATTGTGCACATCTTTGAAATGTATGCATTCTTCTCCCATTGTTTAAAGCATAGTTGTGCGCATTTTTCAAATGTATGCATGCTGTAAAACTCATGTTTTGCGGTCCATAAATCACATTGCACGCTCAGAAAGGCAGATTGTGTCCAAGTCTTTGTTCGATCCAGAAGGTGCAAACTGCATATAAATTCCTGATAAAAGACAAAGTGAAATGAATTTCTCATACACCCCTAATCTGGTTGTGCCGCATACACTGGAACTATGAATTTGGTGCTAGGCTAGGTGGATCTTTGCTTTATTCACGTGTAGAATTATAATATGACATGTCTTGTTAATATGGTTCTTCAGAACCTGTACATGTTTTTACTGAACAGTCTATTCCGCAGAAAAGCCCCTAGAATTACATTTACCTTCATTACCATATTTTGCCTTCCCAAGAAGTCAAAACAGACTAATAATAGCACCTCCAAAACAAATACAATAAAACAAACAAGATAAAACAAATAGTACAAATCAATAGAAAAAAAAATCAATCAATATTCAATACCTAAAAAGGGGGAAGTTCAAGCTGGCAAATATTATGTCAGCAGTGGCAACAGAATATTTATTTACTTATTACATTTATATCCCATCTTACCCCAAGAAGCTCAAGGTGGCCTATAATGTTCGCCCACAATTTCATCCTCACAACAACTCTATGAGGTAGGTTACACTGAGAGATATGTATGCCCCAAGGTCCGCAAGTAGGATTCTTGGTTGAGTGGGTCTCCCATGTCCTATTCTGACATTGCAAGAACGACACCATACCATTTGTCATGGGACCAGCTATGCCTGGATCCATGTGTAGAAGGAAGATCAGGCAAAACAGTGTTCCCCACTCCTTTTTGCCCTTCCCTTCCTGGGACCTTTCTGCTGCCACCAGGTGGAAATCTTTATTTTTCCTGGCTACCTCCATCAAACAGCCTTAACATTCTCTGGGTCTCTTATAAATACTTGTAGGTAGTGTGGGGTTTGGCTTCTAGACATGGGGTGGGTAACCCAACAATAAAAGAGACCACACAGTTTAAACATTTTAAAGGTTTACTAAAAAAAAATATATATATTATTAGAAAAAAAGGTATTTAGTATCTGAATCGTTACAACACACACACACACACACACACACACACGAGCAAAAAGGTTGTAAAAATAACCAGGGTTAAATGAAGCCCGCTAATCCTAATTAGACTATTGCTATTTTATGCAAGTTCTTCCTAATAATACATTACTGTCAGAGTTCTCAGCTCTTCCAAGCAGCTTGCTTTCTTGATCTTATTCCTTCTCTTCTTTCCAGCCCACCAAGCTCTGATTTGCTGCTAGCCTCTCTTCTAAAAACCTGTGTTTGGTTTTCTGTTTTTACATGCTAAGGCTAGTGTGTGCTTTTGTAACTCTGACCAGTCAGGAGGATTCACCTTTGCCCTAAATTCCTGAGTCTTTGCACAAGTAAAACCTCTTGCAAAACTGAAGCCTTGTTTTGCTTTCTTTCCTTCAGAGCAAACTTTTAAGCATTAAAGAGCTGAGCAAGGCTCCTGACCTGAAGCTGAATCTTCAGTCCCCTCCCTTGCTCTGTAGACTTACTAGCAACTGCCATTCTCTGGCTGCCTGAACTTTTGACCTTTTGGCTTTAGCAGACACAAAGGAAATTAACCCCATAACATCCAAAAACTATATACAATATTATAACACAGTTCTGTTCCTTCAGATTACTCTTAACATTCTGAGTAACAGGAGTAGGAAACAAGCAGCAAGCTCTGTTGGAAACAGCTTATGCAGATCTTCCCTGCGAATTCGGTAAAAGTTTCATGATTCACTCCATTGTTTCCATCTAGTCCAATGAATGTTGTAAATTTGGGCAGTTTAGCTCCACAAGAATTTGGCACTACAGGCTTCTATGCGGAATGCTTTTTATTGCCCAACATAGGTACCAGAACATGGATCCTATGGAAATGTTGTGGCTTATTGCATCAATCCCATCTAGTCATGTGTGAATGAATTTAGGGTTTTTTGCATAGCGTTGATGCTGGCATTCCGGGCCATTTCATTCTGTTCTGGATGGCTTCTGGGAGTTATTTGTTGTTCAGTCGTTCAGTCGTGTCTGACTCTTCATGACCCCATGGACCATAGCACGCCAGGCCTTCCTGTCCTGCGCTCTCTCCCGGAGCGTGCTCAAGTTCATATTCATTGCATCCGTGATGCTATCTAGCCATCTCATCCTCTGCCGTCCCCTTCTCCTTTTGCCTTCAGTCTTTCCCAGCATCAGGGTCTTTTCCAGAGAGTTTTCTCTCCACATTAGGTGGCCAAAATATTTGAGCTTCAGCTTCAGTATCTGTCCTTCCAATGAGCACTCAGGGTTGATTTCCTTTAGGATGGACTGATTTGACCTCCTTGCAGTCCAGGGGACTCGTAAGAGTCTTCTCCAGCACCACAGTTCGAAAGCATCAATTCTTCGGCGCTCAGCCTTCCTTATAGTCCAGCTCTCACAGCCATACGTTACTACTGGGAAAACCATAGCTTTGATTAGACGGACCTTTGTCGGCAAGGTGATGTCTCTGCTTCTTACTATGCTGCCTAGGTTTGCCATAGCTTTCCTCCCAAGAAGCAAGCGTCTTTTAATTTCATGGCTACAGTTACCGTCTGCGGTGATCTTGGAGCCCAAGAAAATAAAATCTGTCACTGCTTCCATTTCTTCCCCTTCTATATGCCAGGAAGTGATGGGGCCAGATGCCATGATCTTCGTTTGTTTAATGTTGAGTTTCAAAGAAGCTTTGGCACTCTCCTCTTTCACCCTCAACAAGAGGCTCTTTAGATCCTCTTCGCTTTCTGCCATTAGGGTGGTATCGTCTGCGTATCCGAGGTTGTTGATAATTCTCCCGGCAATCTTAATTCTGACCTGTGATTCATCCAACCCAGTGTTTCTCATGATGTACTCTGCGTATAAGTTAAATAAGCAGGGCGACAATATGCAGCCTTGTCGTACTCCTTTCCCAGTTTTGAACCAGTCGGTTGTTCCATGTCCGGTTCTTACTGTTGCTTCTTGACCCTCTTACACGTTTCTCAGGAGACAGGTAAGGTGGTCTGGTACTCCCATCTCTTTCAGAATTTGCCACAGTTTGTTGTGATGCACACAATCAAAGTCTTTAGCGTAGTCAATGAAGCAGAAATAGACGTTTTTCTGGAATTCTCTTGCTTTCTCCATGATCCAGCGAAAGCTGGTGATGGGATCTCTAGTTCCTCTGTCTCTTCGAAACCCTGCTTGTACTTCCGGTAGTTCTCGGTTCGCATACTGCTGAAGCCTAGCTTGTAGGATTTTGAGCATAACCTTGCTGGCATGAGAAATGAGCGCAATTGTACAGTAGTTTGAACACTCTTTGGCGTTGCCCTTCTTTGGAATTGGAATGTAAACTGACCTTTTCCAGTCTTGTGGCCACTGTTGAGTGTTCTAAATTTGTTGGCATATTGAGTGCAGCATTTTAACAGCATCAACTTTTAGTATCTTAAATAGCTCAGCTGGAAGACTGTCATCTCCGCTAGCTTTGTTGTTAGTAATGCTTCCTAAGGCCCACTTGACTTCACTCTCGAGGATGTCCGGCTCAAGTTCAGTGAGCGCACTATCATGGCTAACAGGGACATTCAGATCTTTCCTGTATAGTTCTTCTGTGTATTCTTTCCACCTCTTCTTAATCTCATCTGCTTCTGTTAGGTCCCTGCCTTCTTTGTCCTTTATCGTGCCCGTCTTTGCACAAAATGTTCCCTTGGGATCTCCGATTTTCTTGAAGAGATCTCTAGTCTTTCCCATTCTGTTGTTTTCCTCCATTTCTTTGCATTCTTCATTTAAAATGGCCTTCTTGTCTCTCCTTGCTATTCTCTGGAACACTGCATTCAGTTGGATATATCTTCCCCTTTCTCCCTTGCTTTTCGCTTCCCTTCTTTCCTCAGCTACTTGTAAAGCCTCATCAGACAGCCACTTTGCCTTCTTGCATTTCTTTTTCTTTGGGATGGATTGAGTTGCTGCCTCCTGAACAATGTTATGGACCTCCGTCCATAGTTCCTCAGGCACTCTGTCTATCAGGTCTAATCCCTGAAATCTATTCCTCACCTCCACTGTATATTCATAAGGGATATGATTTAGGTCATACCTGAACGGTTTAGTGGTTTTCCCTACGTTCTTCAATTTAAGCCGAAATTTTGCAAGAAGCAGCTCATGATCTGAGCCACAGTCAGCTCCAGGTCTTGTTTTTACTGACTGTTTAGAGCTTCACCATCTTTGGCTGCAAAGGACATAATCAATCTGATTTCGATATTGACCATCTGGTGATGTCCATGTGTAGAGTCGCCTCTTGTGCTGTTGGAAAAGAGTGTTTGCTATGATCAGCGTGTTCTCTTGGCAAAACTCTATTAGCCTTTGTCGTGCTTCATTTTGTACACCAAGGCCATGCTTGCCTGTTATGCCGGTGATTTCTTGACTTCCTACTTTAGCATTCCAATCCCCTATGATGAAGAGAACATCTTTCTTTGGTGTTAGTTCTAGAAGGTGTTGTAGGTCTTCATAGAACCGATCAACCTCCGCTTCTTTGGCCTCAGTGGTTGGGGCATAGACTTGAATTACTGTGATGTTGAATGGTTTGCCTTGGATTCGTACTGAGATCATTCTATCATTTTTGCGATTGTACCCCAGTACTGCTTTTCCCACCCTTTTGTTGACTACGAGTGCTACTCCATTTCTTCTAAGGGATTCTTGCCCACAGTAGTAGATATGATGGTCACCTGAATTAAATTCGCCCATGCTTGTCCATTTTAGTTCACTGATTCCCAAGATGCCGATGTGCAATCTTGCCATCTCATGTTTGACCACCTCCAGCTTCCCTTGATTCATTGATCTTACATTCCAGGTTCCTAACAATATTGTTCTTTACAGCATCGGATTTTCTTTTCATCACCAGCTGAGTGTCCTTTCGGCTTTGGCCCAGCCGCTTCACTCTTTCTGGCGCTACTTGGAAATACCCTCTGCTCTTCCCCAGTAGTATATTGGACACCTTCTGACCTGAGGGGCTCATCTTCCGGCGTCATCTCTTTTAGCCTTATGATATGTTCTGTGGGGTTTTCTTGGCAATAATACTGGAGTGGGTTGCCATTTCCTTCTCCAGTGGACCACATTTTGTCAGAACTCTCCACCATGACCTGTCTTGGGTTGCCCTGCAGGGCATAGCGTATGGCTTCACTGAGTTACGCAAGCCCCTTTGCCACAACAAGGCAGTGATCCATGAAGGGGTCTGGGAGTTAAGGGGCTAATAAAAGTATAATATTGGAAGGGCTTCAGTTCTTCAATGTTATTCTCAAGCGTCTCTAACACATCCCACTGTTTTTGGCATCACATTTTTATTTTTTAATAAAGGGGCCATTTCAGCCCATTCTGTCCCTTTCTGTTCTTGGTTTTTCCCCCGGGGTCCTCAGGATAAGACAGGTAATGAGTGCTCTAGAACAAAGTTTCTTTTTTGTAGCAGAGGCCTGTGTGTGTGGTTGGGCCTGATATTCTCCTAAATAATTTTTGGGCCCAAATGGAACAGTAACCACTAGGGCCAATTCCAAGTTACGTCTCACTTGTTAGTTTTCCAGCCTAAGTGGTTCACCTCGGACATTTCCCAGTGAGCTGTTACAATAAATACTTGAGTTATTTAGAAGTCTGGGGTGTGCTGCTGTTTTCACATACCCAGTATCAAGTGGCATTGCTCCCTTGCCTGGCCAGCACAGAAGTATTACCTACCCTGCTTCAGGCTCCAACTTCCCTCACCTTCCATCTTCACCACATCTTCCAGAACTAGATTCAGATATGGGTTGCTCAAATGCCCCACAGTGCGGAATAGGTTCCTCCTAGTTCGAGCCTTGTGGTAACTGGCCCTATTGGTACGAGCAACAAGTTTGTTTTGTTTTGAGTACTGACAAGCCTTACTTCAATTGGTTTCATAGTTCAGTGAGACGTAATGTGGACACTGCCAACAAAAGTGGAAATGAATCACCCCAAAAAATAGGGAGCAGATTTACATACAATTTGCATGTATGCTAATTTGTACATACAAATGAAAATTTAAAAAGAACGTCTGTCATTTAATTAAAAATGCAATACATCTCACCATACAGGTGGAGCAGACTCAAGCTAGCAACTGTTAATCGGCAGCTCCACAGCTCTCCCTTACAGTTCGTTATCTTTAAACCAGACTTGGACTGTTCTTCGAATGGAGGACTGTCTTCAGACAGCCCTTCAAATAGTAGATTGTTCTCTGTAAAGTAGGACACATGGCCACCCTAGAAGTGAGCTCCATTCAAATCAATGAGAATTCCGTCCAGCAAGTGTGTTTCATTTTGAAATTAAAAGCACATAATTAATCATGTGACTGGCCCTGTCTATTTTGGCACCGGTGGAACTAAAATGAACATCTGCTTAAAGACAAGTCTAAGGGCCGATCTACATTGCGTCCGCCATCGCACTGAAGTCGGGGTCCTGTCGGGTTAAATGCACTCGCATTAAAATGTGGTTATCCACACTCACTCATTTTCCCGATTGCGGTTCTTGATCAAATGCAGGAGCTCGGTTCACACTCGAGATCTGTGCTGTTTTCCTGCTGTTAAAGATGGCGGCTCTCATTGGAGGAGCAGAAACTCTTCCTGTTTCTGCTGATTCCCCACCCACCATCCCTCTCTTCCTCTATCCCTGTGTGTGTGTGTGTGTGTGCATGTGTGTGTAGGGATGGCGTGAGCATCCTGTTGGAGCTCGAAGCCCGGTGAGAGCTTGCCACCGCCACTGTAGCAGCTAGGGGTGGAGGGAAGAAGGAGGCACCTATCCTCTTCTTCCCCCCACTCCTGCTGGAGGCCAGGGCGAGAGGTTGGGGGGTGTCTGCCAATGCTCTTTCCCCCATGCCAGCCCTTTGCAGCCAGCACAAGGAAGAGGGGCAGCAGCGACGGCACCCAGCAATCGCGTTTTGGGGGGCGGCTAGCTTCTTCGAAGCTTCGCATTTTCAAAGACCACCTTGTGTTTGTCCCCCGCTCCTGAGATGATGTTAAAATTGTCCACGGACATTTTTATTGATGTTAGTCCGTGGACACTGAGGACTGTCTGCCTGGATATGTGTGTGTGTGAAAACATTTACGCTTGCCTGGGCTTGCCTGGCTTGCTCAGGCTGGAGAAGCTATGATTCTTCGAAGATTCGCTTCTTCAAAGATTCACTTCTTTGAAGATTTGAAGCTTCAAAGATCTGACGCTTTGAATATAATGCCTTAATTTAAAAAAAAAAAAAAAAAAGCCAAAGCGGGGGATAGAGGGGGGTAAAACTTAGTCTCATTTGAAGGGATAGAACAACCCCCTGCTCAATGCAAGAAGCCTGATTCCCAGGTGGTCTCCCATGCAAGCTCTGACCGGGACCAACCCTGCTGAGTTTCTGAGATCAGACAAGCATGCGCACATTCAGCCCTTTGCTTGTTGCTGAGAAAACGGGGAGTGCTGAGGAACCTATGCAAATAGTAGCCGGAAGACGACATGGGGTGTGATTGGACAAGAGGGAAATACAAACACTGCCGTATATGGAGTGGCGTGGGAGGGGACTACAACCAGATACGGTAATGAACGCGGAAAATCAGAGCACATTAAGGGGAAATACCGGGATATCAGGGTACTGAAAGCGGTAGCACGGAAGAGGGAAATTCCAGTTCCAATTTGAGGCGGGTACTGCGTAGTGTAAAAGACAGGCGTGAAACCTAATTGGAAGCAAAAAAGCCCGTAAGTGTAGATTGGCCCTCTGTGTAGGACCGCTTCCATGATATGCCCCAGCCAAACACAATTATATTTCAGTGGGTCTCAAAATCAGAAACAGAAAGCAAAACTTTTTTTTTTAATTAAAAACATCAGCATAGCAGACAAGAAATAAAAATGACTAGGGCCCCCAGTGAGAGACATAGTACTTAACTTGACTTTTTAACTCAGGCCTCAAAATTGATTAGATTTCAACTGGCTGCCCCTTTAATACCCAGCAGCATATTAAAAGAATGGAACCGTAGACTTCATAAAAGGGCATAAATAATGCATCCAAATAAATAAAACGGAGAACAGTGTAATTATGAGCCCTGCTCCTAGCCGCACCTATAGAATCCCCAGAGGCAATTGCCAGAAATTTTGTTCATTGGCTATGTGTATTCCCCGATTAATCATCTAAATGATGCCAAGCATACCCATTTTGTTGCACAAATTCAGAAAAACAACCCCCCCCCCAGCTTTTGTTTCTGCAGTGTGAAAATACACACTTTACAAAACTCTACATGGGGGCAGGGGAGGTTGGGCTTTCCACTCCTAGGAGCCCCCTGGGTTCTTCCCCATCGTGGGAAAGGGTTCTGTATCTACTTCAGTGCAAAAGGTCCTAGGCTTTTAATCAGTCTAAAACCCCAGATACTGACAATCAGTACAGAGCAGGGATTTTGAACCTCTTCCAGCCCGAGGGCTGGATTCCATTTCGGAGAAGCTCTCGGGGGCTACATTCCAGGGGTGGGCAGGGCTGAAGGCAAAAAGGCGGGCAGAGCAAAAAACACCCGCCTATTTGAGCTCAAGGCATTTCCTGCCAGCAACTGAGCCTCTTCGGGCAGGCATTTCAAACTTTTAGAATGGGGAAAAGACTGCACACGAGCTGGGAAACCACCAAAGGATTGGTCATCAGGAAAAAGGGTGCCTGGCCATATGGCGAACTCCAGAGAGCTGGACTGGGACTCCAAGCCAGAGTTTCTGCACTGCTAGAATAAAGTGACAGTAGTGAGCTCCTATGAGGTGGGAGGTAGCGGCAGCAGCAGGATGGGATAGGAGCGGAGGGGAAAGCTCTCTGCTCCTGTCCTACTGCTGTCCTGTTGAGAGCAACTGCTCTGGGGCTGTGGTGCCTTCCTAGTGAAGGAAAGCGGGAAGGAGATTAACCCTTCCCACTCTCCTTTGGAAGGTGAGAAGGACGCAGGCACTTTCCTCTCAGCTTCCATCCTGCCAAAGGAGAGCGGGAAGGGTAAACAGCCCAGGCCAAGCCACCAGTCGGCCAAAGAGCGGGGACTCTGTGCAGGGTGCGCACGGGGCTGGTGACCAGGACGCCCAGCACATGCCTTTCCCCTCCTTGCAAGGAGACCTTTCCCCTCCTCACGAGTTGACAGTGGTGCCCTCGTGGATTTACAGATTATCCAGTTTTAATTTATTTATTATTTATTATTAAATTTATTAATCGCCCATCTGGCTGGTCACCCAGCCACTCTGGGCGATGTACAACATATAATAAAACAGTTTAAAACAATAAAATTCTACAGTAAAAACATTTTCTAAAATACCCTAACCCACCCCAAATGCCTGCCTGAACAACCACGTTTTTAATGCGTGGCAGAAGCTCATTAAAGAGGGGGCATGGCGGAGTTCCCTAGGGAGGGAGTTCCACAGAGTTTTTTAACTAAACTAACCCTCACAAAATGGACAGGTGGCTTAAAAAGAACTGAACTAAGAACCAGACCTTTGAATCACTGTATCAGAAAGTGTTAAAACAAGTTTTTCAAAAATAATGAAGCATATTCAATCACATTGCTCTCACTAAAAATATTATTAATAATACTTTTTAAAGTGAGAGCAAAAATAAATAAACAATATTTTTAAATAGTTTTTAAATTTTATTTCATCTTTATTGCATCCTGTTTAATTTTTATTTTTTGTGCATGTCTTATAATGTACATAATATATTAGTACAGTAGTACATGTATATAGTTTATAAATTAAATATACATATACTGGGGTGCGTGCTCAACATTTTTTCACTGATAGGGGTGCACGATCAAAAAAGTTTGGAGACCACTGTTCTAGGCCACATTTCCCAAATATCTAATAACAAAGGCACACTTTTTAATATAATCAGTTAAATTGGGCGCGTGCTTCACTCTTACAACTGAAAAGTTTTACATTGTTCTGTGTGTCACTGTCTTATCTGTACATATGTCCCTGTCCTCCCTGTTCCCCCTGAGTAGGAAGAGGAAATCTGACTGACTGATGCAGAGGCACAACAGGCACCCTCCTCAGTGGGTGAGGGGTTCTGCTGCATCTCTTCAGTGGAATGATCCAGTTGTACCTGATGCAGTGAAGCAGCAACGTTATTTGCCTCACCAATAGAAGCTGAAGTGAATGGCCACAGTTCAGTGGCAGAACACATCTTTTGCATATAGATGGTCTTGCATTCAGTCTCTGGATCTTCAGCTAAGAGGACCAAATACTACAAGGAACTATCTGCTGGAATCCCTGGAGAGCTGCTGCCACCAGTCAGAGTATACAATAATGACTTAGGTGGACAAATAGTCCAACTCAGTATATGACAGTTCCTTATTCCGTATTGCTAGATAATACGATCAACTCCGCATGCCTCCAGACACTGGGGGGCGATACAGAACATGCTATATCAAGAGCTGCTTGTCTTGTTCATCCCCCTTGTTGTCCTGTAACTGGATTGGTTTGTTTCTCCTACTCCCTCCCCTTCCTCTTTTTTGCCTCTGCAACAAGAAGCATGTTCTCTCTCCCTGAGGGAAGCAAGTAACCATATCTCATGCCTTCACTTACTTACGCTCATGCACCCAGCTTTAGGGGGTGCTTGTAGTTAAACAGTGTTAAATAGCCTAATTCGATGATGTGTATAAAAGCACTAATAAAGTAAGTTGATTTGAACTTCTTCTAAACTGGCTCTAGTCTGTGTTTATTTCCTCTAATACTAAATGCTGTGTTACCACGCTTTCTTTGTCTAAAGCTACTCTGCTGTGAGTCACACCAGACTCTCCAACATATATGAGGCCAGACCTGTGAAGGAGACAGAGATGCCAGAGGCAGCTTCCTTTGTGGATGGGTACTTTGTGCTCACAAAATCCTGAAATTAGTTAATTTGTCTCAGCACATAAATTCTCTTGTTGTATACTAGGATGTCCCATCACACAGTTTTCTAATTACTGCACTAGCAGCTGCAAAGGAACATATCAGTTAAAGCCAACTGAAGACTTTTGTGGGCACAAGTATCTGTATTGTGGTCAGTTCCACCTCCTACAGAGGAGCTGGCTGGACTGTTAAAGGGCCCTTGCCTGACCTGTGAGGCCAGGGCAATGGGGGCTCCACCCGGGTTCCTTTTCCGACTCAGAGGATGATGCTATGTCCTCTGGCGCAGGGGTGGGTCTGGGGCTACAGGACTGACTGTCCTTCCCCTGGAAGAACAATCTGATCTTTGTCAGAGGCTTCTCTTGTACCCTGAAAAGGCCAAGGGTCGTAATGTGGCCCTTTGGTTTAAGAAAGGTGTGGGGGTTTTCAGTGGAGCTTGATAGAAGTTTATAAAACTGGAAAAGGTACAGAGTGGACAGAGAGAATTTCCTCATGTCTCATAATAATGCAATGCAGAACAGTCGGTTCAGGAAAGAGAAAGGGAAGTATTTCATATGACATATGGAATTCATGATCACACAGTGTTGTGACACCCGCTGCATTAGTTGACTTAAAGAAATGGTTTACACCAGTTAATGGAGGAGCCCTATAAATGGCTATGAGACAGAAAAAGCTAAATGAAATCACCCTGTTCAGACATTGTTTACCTCTAAGTACCAGATGCTGGACTAAAGGAGATGGCCATCATCTTCATGCCCTGGTTCTGAGCTTCTAGAGCAGGGGTGCACAACCTTCGGCCCTTCAAGGCCTTTACTGAGGATCCCCAAGGGCTGCCTGTACACCCCACTCCCTCCTTGAGATCCTCATACAGATCACTCTTTCTTCACCACTGCTAGTGGCAAGGAAAGAGTTGTCTGTATCAGAATCACTCTGCTGGGGGGGGGGGCATGCAGACCCCATCCCCCAAACCAGTGTCTGTATGGCCATAGCTGGGGATAGAATGCTAAACTAGATGGACTTTGATGTGATAAAGGCTGTGTCAGGATTGCTGGGGCGTATGTGTATGTACCTGCAGCACCCAACTCCAAAGCCAGCGTCCCATGCAGCCCTTGGGGCCAAAAAGGTTGTGCGCCCCTGTTCTAGAGGCATTGGGCTGGGCAAGGTTGGGGTAGAATGCTAAACTAAGCTGATCTTGATGTGATCAAGCCAGGCACTGCTTCTATCCTTATGAACATTTGAAGCTGACTTATACAGACGCAGGCTACTTGTCTATCTAGGCTGGCATCAACTTCTTTGACTAGCAGTGGCTCCCCTGGCTTTAGGGAAGGGCTTTTGCCAACCTTGCTACCTGAGATTCTTTCCATTTCAGATGCTCATGTTTGAATCTGGGACCTTTTGCTTACAAAGTGTGTGCTCTTCCCCTGAGCTATGGCCTCTCCCAGAATGATCACAGAGTCTGCATTTAAAGATGAATTCCATGAAACCTCAGTAGGTATATATATATGTTGGTTTAGTTCTCTTGATTTTAGAGGGCTCCAGAGATTCGTTGCTTTTACCTTGAGAATCATGATATTTGAGCTTCCCTTTCACTACATTGGTAGGGAGATTGAGAGCCCAGTGTGTCTAACCTCTTGCAGCTTCAGAAAAGGTAGGGATCATTAAGGGGAAAATAGGATTTTTTAAAGGGAAAATCCTTGAATAGATGCAGCCATATTGTGACATTTTCCTGTGTTGACAGCTGTCATTTTCCTTATCACTTTTGTAGGCCTTTTTCACATAGCAACCACAGAGAGAGAGAGAGAGAGAGAGAGAGAGAAACTTAAAAAAAATAGGAGCATTTGGTTGAAAAAAGACAATATTGGCAGGAGACAGTACTGGGAGGTATACTCAAACTAACTCATTTATGTGTGTTAAAAATTGATCAAGCTTCCAATTGGCAGCACCCTTTAAAAGCACTGTTTTAACTGAAACACACACAAAAATTAGCAGCAGCACCACCAAAGTGCACACAGATTGCTTTTTTTATTTTGCTATTGTTTCTTTTAAATAAAAATATGTTCTGGGGATGAAGGATTCTGAGTTCCAAAAAGTACAAAATCTTAAAATGTTCTTAGGGTGCAATCTATGAGTGTTAAGACAGCTGGGGAATGCTGTGAGTTACAGGACTTTTTTCTGACAAAGCATGCGTAGGATTGCACGCTTAACTGGAATCGTATTGTATTTTGTCAAGTAAAGATATCATCTTCTTTCTAGGTCAGGGTCGTTGAATTTATTGGGGCCAGTTTGCCACCCCAGACACACACACACACATGACCTAGATGATTCCAGGGGTGGAGCTCAGCCCCCCAATCCCCAACTTTGCTGACATCATCCATTCTGCCCCCCCCCTTTTGCTTTTCTCTGTACAGAGGGAAGCACAGAGCTCCCTACCTCGCCCTGCACTGAGAAAAGGACTTGGTCAGCACTTGGAGGAGCTGCTCCGCCACCTTAATGCGCTGCTTGCCTTCGCAACTGGGATAAGGAGCAGCACATGAAGCTGAATCCCCCCTGTTATCTCCAGTCACTGGTGTGGCAGATCAAGCAGATCTTTCATATTTGCATCATCTTACCCCTGCTGTTGAATTAGGAAATTCTAGAATCAAAAGCCTCCAAGAGAATTCTGGATTAAAAATGAGATCCCATTGCCTAATACCACCCAGTATAGCCTTCTGACCCAGGAGTAATAAACATGTCTAATCTCTGAAGTTTGCCAGATGACAGACAATTGTACCAGGCAATTACAAACAGATCATAGTACCTCTTTACTGATTAGAAAGGAATCCAGATGAGGAGGTGTCAATGTTAAATTTAGGGTTACAACTTTCACTTAGTAGAGCAGTGGTTTCCAAAGTGGGGTGCACACACCGCAGGGTGCACGAGCTGCTTGATAATTGAGCAGCCTCCTGCTGCCCAAGGAGCAGCCATTGTGTGCAAGGATGGCAGCGGCGGAAGCAGCAGAATGGGAGCCGAGAGGGAAGCTCCATGGCATTTCTCTTTTGGTTCCAGTCCTATCCTGCCTCTGCTGCAGCCACCGAGAGCAACTGTGCCAGTCTCTGCCAGGCATGGCAAAGGAAGGCACAGTTGCTTGCTCGGCTGCGGCTCGGGAGCAGATGCCATCCTGCTGAAGGACAGCGGGAAGATTAACCCTTCCCGCTCTCCTTTGGCAGAAGGAAGCCGAGAAGGAAGTGTTTGCCTTCCTGTCAGCTGCCATCCTGCTGAAGGTGAGCAGGAAGGGTTAACTAGACCAGGCCAAATTACCAGCCAGCCAAGGAGCAGGGGGTGTCATACTTACCTAACCATTTGTCCGACTCTGTGCAGGGCGCACGGCCAGTAACCAGGATTCCCAGCTCAGGTGCAGGCAGCAGCCCAGCCAAGCTTGCCTTTCCCCTCCTTGCAGGTTGACAGTGGCACCCTGACTCAATCATTTGCTTTCAGAGTATTGTGACTGTGCCCAGTTAAGTGGATTTATGGGTTATATTATCTAGTATTAACTAAATGGAAGCAGCAATCCTATCTGGATCGATGGTTGCCTCCCAGCCTGGGGGCGACTGCCTATCCAGTGCAGGGCGGGAGGAGTGGCAAGGAGCAGATCTCCTCCTCACTCCCCCCACCCGGCTTTCGCAGCTAGACAGCCAATCTCAGCTGTCTAACCACGGGACCTCGGAGCGCAGGAAGCGGTGGCCGGACAACACATAGGATGTGTCACACTGGCATTTCTGACCTCCTTGCCCCACCCCACCCCACCCACCCCCGGGAATGCCCCATTTTCACCACTCCGCTCTTACGAGTGCGGAATGTGGGGCCGATCCATGCTGCCTACGAGGCGGCACGGGAGGGGGTGGGGGTTGGTTCCCAGAAACTGACCTATCCTATGGCCATCTAGCCACTGCCTGGCAGCCATAGGATTGCGCTCTAACCCTCACAAAATAGACAATATATTCTTTTTAGTGAGAGCAAACAGGGTTTTTGTACTGTTAATAATTATTTTTAAAATATTGTTTATTTCATCTTTATCTCATCCTTTTTTAATTTGTGTTTTGTGTATATTTTATAATGTACATTATATAGTAGTACAGTAGTACATGTATATTATTTATAAATAAATATATATACATATATTGGGGGTGCATGCTCAAAATTGTTTTACTGATAGGGGTGCATGATCAAAAAAGTTTGGACACCACTTTAGTAGAGTATCATAAAACTGTAAGACCAGATGGGCCATCAGGTAAGTGACCAAGATGCCTCATCCCAGACCGTAAATAGGTAAGAAAAACAAGCTCACAAGACAGGATGATGTCAAGGAAATAGGTTTGTGTCAAAAACATACCTGTAACATGTCAAAGAAAGCTAAAATGTTGGGTAAGTATGTTGGTATGTGCATTAATCTCGATAAGAAGCTTTAAAACTTGATATTCATTTAAACATATGAGGATTTAAAGTAGACAAGTTATCTTTGGAAGTCTTTGATAAGAAATATAAACTGTAGTAAAATAGTTTGGGCATGTTTTATAGCATCCAAAAAGTATGTAAAGGAGACTCAGCACACGCAACAGTGGGCACTATCCTTCTGGATCAGCTACCCCCAACTTGTTGCCAGTAGAATCAACCTGGTGTCATGGGGAACTAGCAAATGTCCTTGACTCTGCTTAGAAGCCTTGCTTAAGAATGATGTTGGATGTTTCATGTGTTTGAATTTATGCATGCATGAGCCCTTGTAATTAGTTATGCTAATACTTTGTAGTAAAAGACAAATCTTGTCTGTGTGTTTTTTAAGAACTAGAATTCTGTATTACTCATATCAAGTATAAAGTACTGAGCTTAGATAATACCTAATTTTAAGAGAAATCTGACTGTATTCACGGTAGACAAGTTATCTGTAGTTGCCAATGTACAGGCAATATAGTTGGAGAGAGACTCAGTTTGCCACACTGATCAGAGGTAACAGCAGGGATTCCTCCAGGGGCAGGGCTTGGGGCCCTCAAGAGTTTTGTAGATTGGAGGTTCCCCATCCCTGGTCTAAACTAATGGAGGTTTCCTTAATGGACACCAAAGGCTAGCAGAATTTGTGCACATAAATATGGATCGTGACTGACAGCTGATAGCTGTTTGACACACCCCAGCTGTGCGGACTGGAAAGAAATATATTTGAATGTAGTCAGTAAAGAAGAGTTTTTCAACCAACCGACAATGAGAAACCTTGCCAGGGCAGAGGTGGAGGATTCTTACAGACTAGCACTGTTTGTCTGGTTACCTGCCTTCTCCCTTATGCTGTTTATAAATGAACAGATATTGCAATAATGCCTTATGTTTCCAGTACTTTCTTCTCATATGGAAAATCTGTAAAAGACTGCTGGCAGAAGCTTCTCGCCATTTTGGAGGGGAAATTTTACCTGTTCTCTTCTGCTGTGACAATGTATTTATTTGACTTATAAACTGAATTTTAGGGGGAAACCCTCCCAAGGCAGCATACAAAATTCAAAACCACAATGCTTTTCTTCCGTAATGGACATTTGCGGTGACAGTCCTGCACCTGGTCCTATAGACTGTCTTGCTTGATGCGGAGCTGCACCAAGTCTTCACTGCTGACTGAACGTTCCAAGCTGCACAGTGATACCGCGCCCAGAGGCTGTTGAACTAGGAGCCAGCAAAAGGCACAATTCTGGTTTCGGCATTATCTCAAAGATGAGGTCTGAAGAAGATCCAAGGGCCAGAGCAAACAAGGTCTAAAGCAAACAAGGTACCAAAGGGATACTAGACAGAAGTCTGTGAGCTGGAGAACAGATGTTGTTCCAACAACCGCCTGACCAGAACTTTTAAGCTTGAGTTCTCAAGAACTCACCAGAGCTTAGGTGCAGATAATCAGAGATGCTTCGGAAAGTCCTTATTTGTGAGTAAAGCCTTACTCACAATTAGCCCACTACTTACAAGGAGTTCTGATTCTTGGACAGGCACTTCTTCACCTGGCACCCAGCTGGGCCTGTCCCCCCCTCTCCGATGCCTGCATTCCCTAGGACTAAGGAAGAGTTCTGCTTCCATCTCTTAATCAGAAGGGGGATGCTTCACATCCTGAGGAGACAGGTCTACTGATGCCACTCCCGAGGGAACAGGATTCCTCTGATCACCCCTGGGGTTTCTTGAACCTGTCTGCTCCTTGGGGAGGCCTAGATCAGTGAGCTCCAGCTCATGATATCGTCAAGAAATAGCCTTGTTCCAATGGGTAATTATATATAACATGAGATACGGACAGCAAAGATTTCAGTGAATGGTTATAATGATGTAATTAACTAACCACTGTAATGATGGTTAGACAAAGCATGGGAACATGCCTTCATTTCAAAATTAACCAAATGCTTACAAGTTGGGGAAAGCAGGCAAAAATGGGATACTTTCTTAAAAACTGGAAATCATTAATTAATGTTGGTAATATATATCGTTGGATACTAATACTGCAATTGTTTCATTTTATTAGAAACATGTGGGAAATGAAGGAAAGATCATTGCAAACTTACATATAAAATATTAATCAAAACAGGAACATATGGCTAATACAACAAGGCAGTTGTTTGATGTGCGACTCTTTCAGGGCGGATCATTATATGATGGCGTTGGATTAAGACTAGAGTTTCATGGATAAAGATGATTAGAGCTATCAAAATCTAGGAAAGGTATTTCAATGCTGTTTAATGGTGACTTCCTCGCAGCAGGAGCACTTGCTGGGATGGCACTATCTAGTTGGTTTAGCCATAGTTACATGTAACTACAGTGTCTGAAAAAGCCTCAGCACTTGAACAATTCCTTCACAATCTTGTTGCGAGCAAGTTTCATGCTCCCATCATAAACATATCGGAAGCTAATTGCATTTTTAAAAAATCAGACTTGTTTCTAAATAACAATCCAGCCCAAATTAAATACTTTCAAGCCCAACTGAGTTCAGTAGAAGAGATATGCAGGTGCTCAAGCCACTGAGAATTAGATTAAAACACGCTTTAGTCTGACTAGATTGGGTCCAGTATCTTACCATTGGATTGCTTTGTATGAGTCCATTCAAATCAATGGTAGATATTAACATATCTACCATTGTCTATCCTGAAATGGTAAAACCATTCAAGCCAATTATAGGGTTTTTTTTTTACAATTAAAGTCACAAATTATGAACTGTACATTAACAAACTGTGAAAAATTCAAAACTGCTAAAAATATTTGAATTCACTACAAGTATTAGAAGTAATTTAGAATGTCAGAAAATGTCCCAAATGTGTTTTTAAACTATGGCTGAAAGCATTAATAGGCTACATCAGGAGATTAATTAATTCATTAACTGCACAAATTAAGTACCCCTGGCTTAAGTGTATTCATCCTATGCTAGTCTGACTACATTAAGGTAGTTTGCCAACTTCTGAAGGAAATTGAGGCCTACTCTTGATTTGTGTTGGGAAATTTTCTACTGTCTTTAATAAGAGTTGGATTGGTTCCCTGGTGCTTTTATAAACATTTGTAGTGACTACTAGACAAGTGCAGCAGTTTCCTTAACAGTGCCTGCTCCCATTCAGAGAATTGGATGACTCTTGATTCTCCTAACACTCTTTCACATATTTCAGTTTTCTGTTTTGAATTTAAGGGGTGCTTCACATCTTATCTTGACAATATACATGTTAAGTCTCTGTATTAGGAAAATATATTTTATATAAGGTGTGAATGGCAGTGCAAAACCCACCTGAGAAATTTTGATGTTATGGAAATTTGACTGAAATTTCACTTCAGGCAAAATTTGGTAGCAATTTTACATGAGTGTGTTTTTCTCTGCAGATTCTTGAGACAGGAATTTCATGCACCGCAGCTCATTTCAAAAATGTAGGTCCGTACCTCAGTCTTTTTCAAAAGCGTAAACTCCCCAAATATAAGAAGTGTAAATGTGACAAAAAACATGCTTATAAATGCATGAATGATATTGGTAGACTCATCAGGGAGCCATGATTCACTGCTGTTCCCTGATGATTATGCCTGGGCAATGCGTGTGAAACGGCCCTCACCGACTCCAACAAGAATGAATCATGGAGGAGCCCTATTAAAATACCTCAGTTTGGAGGACAATGACTGTTCAAAATAAATCCAGTTTGAAGTTGGACCCATTCCGAATTCACAGGGCTCTGGACCCGCTCCTGCTAATGTCCATGGACCCTGATTATAAAACATCCTTTGCATATTTGAAATAGCAGCTCCTTCCTGAAAGCTCTTGGGCTGCAGCTAAGTAGAATGTTACGTTGGATGTAGATACAGGCAGTGTGCAGCTAGGTAATTTTAGACCCTGGATGTAATATGCCCCCCACCTTTTAGATGGCATGTATATAACTTCAGTTATGAAGCACAGAGTTAATGTTTCTCTCCCCCAACTGTTGCTCCATGCTTTAAAACTGTGTCGATATTTCCGACATGTTAGAACAAAATTGTTTGCCCGACTTTCCTTTAAAAAACAACACTCTCAGCATGTGCAATTTTGTATTTTAAACTAAAATCACAGTACTGTCAGGAATAACACAGAATTTGCTTCAGCACCTGCTGCTTTCTGGTTGTTCATTTGGGGCCTCCTCCGGCTGCGGGGCTTTGGACTTTGGCCCCAAGTTCCAGCGCTTGTTGCATCGCTGGATACAGGTGCCCCAGGTAGAAATCGTTGCTCAGCTATGGTCTTGGTGCAGGCATTATCATGCAACCAAACCTACCTCACCCTAGGATCAGTGGAGCAAGAATGGGATACAAATTCATTCATTTCCAGTGCAATCCTCTACGTGTCTGCTCCAGTCCTGTTAAAATTAATGAGACTTATTCCTTATAGCAGCCGTAATAAGAAAAGCAATGTACATGAACACTGTTTTTATTTATGAAACTGTTTTAATTGGGGAAGCCGCTGAGAATGCCTAATAAGGTTGAAAGCTGAGTTATAAATAGGAAACAATAACATATGAGAAGCTGCTTTATGCCGAGTAAAACCATTGCTCCATTCTAGCCCAGAATTGTCTCCTGGTGACTTTCCAAGGTTACACACAGAGGTCTTCGCTAACAAATCAATATTTCCATAAACAACAAAGCAGCTGAACCCTCCAAAAGAAAAGTCACTTGATTCACACAACGCAGTCAAGCAGACGTCCTTGAATATTAAACCTATTTCTTCCCTTTTAAAGTCAATGCAACTCTAGTGCCTTAAAAAACACACCCAAGCGCTTCCATTTGATTAGAAGGACAGGAAATGCACTTTGAGATATTAATGGTGATTTTAAAAGCAGATGCAAAAAATTCATAGGGGATAGCCCTATCAGCAATTGGCCAAAATAGCTAAACTGAACCTCCATGTTCAGAAGCAGGGTGCTTCCAGATGAGGCTTTTATCACACTCTCGCTCTGCCTCATTCTCAGAATTTTACAGGGGGTCCAGACCACGTTGTAGTCTTCCCCTCGTAACCCTCCTGTGTTTTCCCATCACTTTGTCCATCTTTTTTCTTACCAAGTACATCCGTTAGGGAAGAAAAGCTGGAATAGCTGCACAATGCCTTCCGATTGGTAGGGATAGGAGCCTTCTGTCTGGAAGCACCTGCACTTTACCTCTGAATAGCTGATGAGGGAAGCTGGGGGAAAGCTGTGGTCCTCATGCCTAGCATGTGTGGTTAGCCAAGGCATCTGGCTGGCCCTTGTGGGAAACAGGATGCAGGACTTGATGGACCTTTGGTCCAGAAAGGCTCTTGTTGTTGCTTAGGCAACTCCCATTGAATTTTCAGGGCAAGATAAGGGGCTTTTCAAAGACCACTTTGCATTCCAAGATGTAGTTGCAACTCCCTTCCCTTCCCTAACCCACAGGCGACTAGCACTGGATAACCCAGGTGGTAACTAGCAGCCTGTGTGCGTGAGTGAGTGAGACTGCTGGGGAGAAGACGCAAAGGAGGAGGAAGGCATTCAGCTCGGAGACGAAGCCGCATCCCTGATACTTTCCTGCGCCTGCCTTTCCCTCTCTTGCAGCGGCTTGCAGACAGAGCCTCCCTCCAGTCCCCCCACCCCTTCCCCATTGCATTGCATTGCATCGCATTGCATCGCCCAGCAGCGACTGCAAGCCCCCTTCTGGACCAGGGATCTTCTTCCCCGCCCCCTCGGCCGGCTCCTCTGCGCCTGCAAGGCGAGGCGGATGAAGCACAAGATGGCTTTAGCTCGCTTTTGCATTGTGCTTTCTTGCTGCTGCTGCTACCTCTTGGCCTCCGCCGCTGCTAGCACAGGTGCGGCCGGCGCGGCCGGACCAGCCGAAGCGGATGGGGATCCTTCCAAGGAGATGGAGTGCAAGCTGAAGAGCATCACGGTGTCGGCGCTGCCTTTCCTACGGGAGAACGACCTGAGCATCATGCACAGCCCCTCGGCTTCCGAGCCCAAGCTCCTCTTCTCGGTGCGCAACGATTTTCCCGGCGAGATGGTGGTGGTCGACGACCTGGAGAACACCGAGCTGCCCTACTTCGTGCTGGGTGAGTCTTACACCCCCACCGCCCACCCCCCAGACACCGCCGGCCTGGTTGCAGAGGAGCTGGAGGCCTCTCTCGCCGCCTCGCTGCGTAACGGGCTCACTATCCAGTCTTCTCTGTGCACCCGCCAACACCTAGGCAAGACCCCAGAAAAGGCACTTTCTGTACGCCAGCAATGGTGTGGCCTATTCCCCCCCGCCATGGCCCATGACCTTTTCCGCATGCCGCGGCACGGCCGGTTCCAGGCTTGGAGAGGCCCCCGGCGACACGCCCTCGGTGGGCTCGCTCCGCTGGCGAGCCCGGCCTTCCCTCCTCCACCCCCAGGGAGAGGGAGACGGAGTGCAGGTAGCGGCTGCTTCTTGCAGCCTCCTCCACCCCTTGCTCACCTGAGCAGGCAGCGGAGCTGCAGACGCGGCGGCGGCGGCAGCAGCAGCAGCAGCCGCCTCCAGCTCCCCGCGTGCACTCGCTCTGAGAGGCGCGGTAGAGGAGGGAGCCGGCGAGTGAGCGTGGGCAGGCGGTCAAGCTGGAAGACCCAAGCGGGCCGCAGGCGGCAGAAGGGAGCAGCTGCTGTCGCCACCTCAGGTTTGTCTGGGCACTGTGGCAGTGGGGAGTGGGCCCACCGCTAGGCCTCATCCTCCCAGCTGCACGGCCCAGGGGGAGAGCGCAGCGCGGCAATACCCGCTGCTCCTGGCAGCCCCCTTTGCCGCTCAGTGGCCCTCAGGAGCCGCGCGGGAGGGGCAGGAACAAATCCCCGCCCAGCCGGGAAGCGCACTGGGTGCCCATGGACCGGCCAGTCATTCTTTCTCAGCCTAGCCGACCTCACAGCGTTTTACGAAGGTAAAATGGGAGCGGAGAACCACGTAGGCCGCCTTCAGCTTCTTGAAGGAAAGACGGGATAAAAATGTATCTTAAAAAAAAAAAATGAAGAAGCTGGGCCTCACCCATCACCCAAAGGGAGCTGGTGAGAGACAGGAGGCAGCTGCTGTTTCTTGCTGCCATCTGCCCTGCATAGAGTGGGTGATGGAGCAAGTGGAAACTGTAGCTGCCCCTAGGTTTGCTCTCCATGTGGCATGGCAAATGGAGTTGGGTTTATGGCACCACTCAGAGGAAGCAGGTGACTGAGTAGAGTCACTGGCTGCGCGCTCTCTCTCCGGGTGGCCTCTGGCCCAATCCACCCACCTGTACTGTGGGAGAAGGCAAGTGAGCAGAGGGAGCTGCGCCTTGCAGCCACCTCCGACCCTCATGTACCCCAGTGGGTGACAATGCAGGCTACAGGGGGCAGCTGCCACTGCTTCTGCTTTCTCTCTTTGGGTGGCCTGGTGAATTGGGTTGGGCCTGCTGGCCTGAGCAGCAGCCACCTCTGCTTGCTTGCCCTCTTCTTCTGGGTGTGGTGCTGGGCCCAGTCCCCACTGCTGTCCAGAGGCAGAGGCCAGGTAACTGCGTGGGAGGAGCTGCTCCTTTACATGTCTACTGGCTCATTTGGTTCAGGTGGGAGCAGGAAGAAGCTGGGAAGAGAAGGTGTTGCTGTCACTGCTGGTGACAGAATCACAGCACATGGGGGGGCAAGCTGCCCTGTGAGCATGGTGGTGTTCCGTTCTTCTCTGTAGCAGATAGTCAGGGGCCGGTGGGCGCTCCTGGGCTGACCTCTGATGGCAGCCTTGGCCATAGTCCTCAGGTAGGTTTATTCCACTTGGGGCACAACCCTAGGCATGTTTAGACAGAAAGAAGTCCTACAACTCCCAGCATTCCCCAGCCAGAATGTTGTAGGACTTTTCTTTCTCTTAAACATGCATAGGATTGTGCCCTTGATTATTTAAGCATTTAATACCCTGCGCTTCAGCGCACAATTCCCAGAGCAGCTTCCAGTACAAAAGCCTGAGAACAACTATAAATTGAAATATACTACAGTTATAACAATGGCAACAGCCTTAATATCATCCAAGTTACAATATGGGTCTTAAAGGCCTGGGACATTTTTTATATATCACCTAGAACCAATAAGACAACAGACTCTGGGCCAGAGGACCCTCTCTGGGGACCTCACTTATCCTCAGCACATGGCCTTCCTTCCATAGAGGACCTCACTTATCCTCAGCACATGGCCTTCCTTCCACAGAGGACCTCACTTACCCTTCTCTGAGGACCTCACTTATCCTCAGCACATGGCCTTCCTTCCATAGAGCAGCCCTGCAGCCAGGCCAGGGCCTTTTCTGCATACAGTAGCCTTGGTGCCAGGTTACATCTCCTTGGAAATAACTTCTTCCTTGCAATAGCTGTGCATTCTGGGGTGCGAGCTGCTGAGACATGACCAGTGCAACCAGGTCTCAGGATTTTAGCCTTTGCCTTAGAGCAGGCGTGGGCAACTTCGGGAGGTCTGGGAATTTTCAGGATTTTAGCCTTTGTCTTAGAGCAGGGGTAGGCAACTTTGGGAGCCATTTTTGCCCCCCTGGACTCCCCCACCATGGGCCACCCCCCTGTGGGCCACTCCCTGCAAGTGCCAAAAATGGTACGCGTGTGGGGGACGCACACCTGAGAAAATGGCATCCAGAGCTGCTACGGAATCGCAAAAGGCTCTTTTGCAATTGCATAGCAGCTATGGACACCATTTTGTTTACAAAACCACTCCACTCCCATGTCCATCACCTCCGGCACTAGGAACTGTCAGTCTCTTCTTCTGCCCTCATTAGGTGCCACAGGATTATACCCTAATCCTACTAGACTCGATCTTGTGTTGTCAGGCACCCCCCTTTAGCAACATACTGGACATGACACTTATATTTGTGTGTTTTTTTTTAATTAAAGCACGTGAAGGGGGGCAATTTCATCGGGAGCATGCTGGGAAGGAAGGCCTAAACTTTCCCCCCCCTTTTGTGGTTCTGAAGATCTCCCCCTCACACACACTTGATATTAGCCTTGGAAGGGAAGTTTTCCATTGGCACTGCTGGGTTTGCAGCAGCCATGTGCATCGAGGTTCATGGCTCATCCAAAGGTTCATGGCTCATCCTTCATGCAGTAGCCATGCGTTCAGGGTATGACCTTTCATGCAGTGGTGACATCAGTATGAGCTTCGTTTGCAAGTAGTAGCTGTGCATGAAGATTACCCGTGCATGCAGTAGGTTTATGCTACGTACAACATTAAAAAAACGCTTCCTGGATGTGGCAGCAATCCATGGCTTTTTCTACCTGTAGCTAGGTTACAAATTACAACCTCATACCTTCAGGGTGCAGCAGCTATGTATCCAGATTGTGTGCAGCTATGAATCTCCACAAACACAAGCTATACCATAGTTCTTCCTGGCTGCCATTAGCTACGTATGCATTTCCTGGAAAGCCTGACACATGGCACATGTCATTTGAAACAATCATGCATTTCAATGATCATGCATGGGATTTTCTCTCGTCACATAGATTAATCCATGCTACACACCCCATGCATAGCAGTTACTCACATCATCATTCTTGCCTCCCCTTTGCACCTTGCTCAGCCCCTTTCTGCTCATCAGCGATGAGCCCATATGGTGATTCCTCATTCATAAGGTTTCTGATGTGCAGCATTAATTAATGGTCAACAACCTACACAACCAGCAACTCATGACTGCACACCAAGAAGATATTTACAGAGAGATTCTCTTGCATAGTATCTCTTGCATTCGGTAGCTGCTGGGTATCTAACCCTGCCCCAGTCCTGTTCCCGCTTGTATCCAGTAACCAATAAGGGCATTCATTTACCTGGTTCTCACCTAACAACCTATGGGTTGCTAGGGCCACATGTTCCTGGGTTGTTTGCTGCAGCATCCAGCCTGACACTCTGGGTTGTTGAGGGAGAAACAATCCAGTGTTTTAACCTGTAGTTTGTTGTTGGGTAAAACTCTGGGTTGTTTCTCCCTCAATAACCCAGAGTGTGAACTTTGAACATCACAGCAAACAACCCAGGAACAGGATGGTTGCTTGCTCCCATGCAACCCATGGGTTGTTGTTATGTGCAAACTGAGATTTGTCTCCTACCCTTCCACCAAGCAGTATGGGGCAGCATACATAAAGTTATCACATTTTTTTCTTCACAACAATTCCTGCAAGGTCACTTAGGCTGAGAGTGTGACTGGCCCAAGGTCACCCAATTCACTTTATGTCTGAGCAAGGATTTGAATCCAGAATTCCGCAGTTCAAGTCTAGCATGCTACTCTACTCGGTAGTACAGAAGATCGCGCTCCTTTTACTGTTCTCTCTCTCTCTCTCTCTCTCACACACACACACACACACACACACTTCTGCATGTGATATATTTCTCCCTCCTCACTTTTCTGTGTACCTTGTACATTTTCCCCCCTATCACATAAACCATCCAGGACAGTGAAAAGGAATGTTTTCAGGCACCTCACTTTCCATTCAGTTGTTTTAAAACCCAGATCTCTTTGGTAGTCCAGGGTTATACATATCCTTACGAAAAACATGCACAGCTACCTAAGCTCCTATCCCAAGTCCTACAATCTGACTGTTTGTTCTCTGGGAGTTTAATCATTAATTTGCAATCACTATGCAGATTGCCTGTATTTGAATGGCTCAATAGACGTCTGTTGTTCCTCAGCCATTGTTTGGCCACCACTGCTATATTTTCCTATAAAAACGTTTTGTCAGTCCTGTTGGAGGATTCAGCTCTTCATATTTAAGGGGACTGCTTTTCAGCCAAATCTTCTCCTCTTCCTGCTCTCTCATCCCCCCCCCCCTCCACCTTTCAGGAATACTGGCTGCAAAAGTAACCTAGAAGAGGGGAATCTCTTACATAATGTAACTGTATGTTTGGGACCTTAAGCAGTTTTCAGACTGTGTGCAGACACTCTTTCATGAGAAGGTCAGATGCAGAACATCAGTTTAATGCAGGGATGGGCAACTTGTGGCCCTCCAGATATTTTGGCCTACAACTCCTATCATCCCTCACCATTGGCTATGCTGGCTAGGGCTGATGGAAGTTGTAGGACAAAACATCATACGAGCCACAACTTGCCTACACCTGGTTTAATGGGTCTACGTTTGTGAGACTTGATTCGGGATTATAGTTCTCATGCCATGCCATTTATTAGTGCATTTTAAATGTGCAGTATCCCTGCCAATCCTTATTGTAATCACTGATCCCACAACACTGTGAGGCAGATCATGAATTTTCCTGTTCTGCAGATTTGGAATTGAAGCAGAGAGATAGCAACTTGCCCCCAAGGTCACCAGCTGGCTGGGTTTCACACCCAGGCTTCTCATGATCCAGGCATGTCCCAGCCCAGCACTTTAACCACTGCATATGTTACCTTTTCCTGCTGTGTTATCGAATGATGAATACTCTGCTTCTTAAGAGCTTATCCCGACAGTGGGGATGTATGGTGGGGACGCCAGAGTTTTCTTAGCTTCTCACTCTGCTAGTGAGTATATGGTCTAGTTGCAGTAGGATAACACCCAGTCAACCAATAATAATTGATTGGGCGGGTGTGTGTGTGTGGATTTCTCATCAATGCTGTAAACCTATGGGTAGGCTGTATCATTTCAGACTATAGGTATGGATTTATATGGGGGAATGTTCTTCCATACAAAATAAATGCATGCATATAGAAAATTAGCATGCCTTGGAGAAGGCTAAGCTAGTACAGTGATATCTAGTTTGCTATGTGGAGGGATTTTTTTTTTAATTGGAGGAGCATTCAATTATGTGAACTCCCACCTGCCATCTGAGGATCAAACTACACGTGATGCTGAATCGTGTTTACTTAAAAAAAAAAAAAAGTGGAAGAGGCTGTACTTTGCCTTTTGAAGACATGTGGTAGGGATGAGGTTTTTTAAAAAATCCTTTCCTCTGGTAGTTTTCTGACAGAAAATCACACACACAGAGAGCTAATTTTCCACGTGGGTATAACAAAATATTGTTTGGGCCTCAAAATGTTGCAAAATAGTATTTGCTGATATTTGCCTTTTTAAAAACACTGACAAAGTAATGAAAAGGGTAAAAAGTATTTCATGACTCCAGCGTTTGAATGGTAGAGTAAAGAATTGTTTGGGCTTCAAAATGTTAGTGGTATGGTACTGAGGCTCCTTCATGGATCACTGCCTTATTGTGGCGAAGGGGCTTGCGTAACTCAGTGAAGCCATAAGCTATGCCCTGCAGGGTCACCCAAGACAGACAGGTCATGGCAGAGAGTTCTGACAAAATGTGGTCCACTGGAGAAGGAAATGGCAACCCACTCCAGTATTCTTGCCAAGAAAACCCCATGGAACGTATCACAAGGCTAAAAGAGATGATGCCGGAAGATGAGCCCCTCAGGTCGGAAGGTGTCCAATATACTACTGGGGAAGAGCAGAGGAAATTTCCAAGTAGCGCCAGAAAGAGTGAAGCGGCTGGGCCAAAGCCGAAAGGACGCTCAGCTGTGGATGTGTCTGGTGGTGAAAAGAAAGTCCGATGCTGTAAAGAACAATATTGTTTAGGAACCTGGAATGTCAAATCAATGAATCCAGGTAAGCTGGAGGTGGTCAAACATGAGATGGCAAGATTGAACATCGGCATCTTGGGAATCGGCGAACTAAAATGGACAAGCATGGGCGAATTTAATTCAGGTGACCATCATATCTACTATTGTGGGCAAGAATCCCTTAGAAGAATGGAGTAGCACTCATAGTCAACAAAAGGGTGGGAAAAGCAGTACTGGGGTACAATCTTAAAAATGATAGAATGATCTCAGTACGAATCCAAGGCAAACCATTCAACATCACAGTAATTCAAGTCTGTGCCCCAACCACTGATGCTGAAGAAGCTGAGGTTGATCGGTTCTATGAAGACCTACAACATCTTCTAGAACTAACACCAAAAAAAGATGTTATCTTCATCATAGGGGATTGGAATGCTAAAGTAGGAAGTCAAGAAATCACCGGGATAACAGGCAAGCATGGCCTTGGTGTACAAAATGAAGCAGGACAAAGGCTAATAGAGTTTTACCAAGAGAACATGCTGATCATAGCAAACACTCTTTTCCAACAGCACAAGAGGCGACTCTACACATGGACATCACCAGATGGTCAATATCGAAATCAGATTGATTATGTCCTTTGCAGCCAAAGATGGAGAAGCTCTATACAGTCAGTAAAAACAAGACCTGGAGCTGACTGTGGCTCAGATCATGAGCTTCTTATTGCAAAATTTCGGCGGAAATTGAAGAGCGTAGGGAAAACCACTAAACCATTCAGGTATGACCTAAATCATATCCCTTATGAATATACAGTGGAGGTGAGGAATAGATTTCAGGGATTTGACCTGATAGAGTGCCTGAGGAACTATGGACGGAGGTCTGTAACATTGTTCAGGAGGCAGCAGCTCAATCCATCCCAAAGAAAAAGAAGTGCAAGAAAGCCAAGTGGCTGTCTGATGAGGCTTTACAAGTAGCTGAGGAAAGAAGGGAAGGAAAAAGCAAGGGAGAAAGGGGAAGATGTATCCAACTGAATGCAGAGTTCCAGAGAATAGCAAGGAGAGACAAGAAGGCCATTTTAAATGAAGAATGCAAAGAAATTGAAGAAAACAACAGAATGGGAAAGACTAGAGATCTCTTCAAGAAAATTGGAGATCTCAAGGGAACATTTTGTGCAAAGACGGGCACGATAAAGGACAAAGAAGGCAGGGACCTAACAGAAGCAGATGAGATTAAGAAGAGGTGGAAAGAATACACAGAAGAACTATACAGGAAAGATCTGAATGTCCCTGTTAGCCATGATAGTGCGGTCACTGAACTTGAGCCGGACATCCTCGAGAGTGAAGTCAAGTGGGCCTTAGGAAACATTACTAACAACAAAGCTAGCAGAGATGACAGTCTTCCAGCTGAGCTATTTAAGATACTAAAAGGTGATGCTGTTAAAATGCTGCACTCAATATGCCAACAAATTTAGAACACTCAACAGTGGCCACAAGACTGGAAAAGGTCAGTTTACATTCCAATTCCAAAGAAGGGCAACGCCAAAGAGTGTTCAAACTACCGTACAATTGCACTCATTTCTCATGCCAGCAAGGTTATGCTCAAAATCCTACAAGCTAGGCTTCAGCAGTATGTGAACCGAGAACTACCGGAAGTACAAGCGGGCTTTCGAAAGGCAGAGAAACTAGAGATGAAATTGCCAGCGTTCGCTGGATCATGGAGAAAGCAAGAGAATTCCAGAAAAACGCCTATTTCTGCTTCATTGACTACGCTAAAGCCTTTGATTGTGTGGATCACAACAAACTGTGGCAAATTCTGAAAGAGATGGGGGTACCAGACCACCTTACCTGTCTCCTGAGAAACCTGTATGAGGGTCAAGAAGCAACAGTAAGAACAAGACATGGAAGTTCAAAATTGGGAAAGGAGTACGACAAGGCTGCATATTGTCGCCCTGCTTATTTAACTTATATGCAGAGTACATCATGAGAAACGCCGGGTTGGATGAATCACAGGTCGGAATTAAGATTGACGGGAGAATTATCGACAACCTCAGATACGCAGATGATACCACCCTAATGGCAGAAAGCGAAGAGGATCTCAAGAGCCTCTTGTTGAGGGTGAAAGAGGAGAGTGCAAAAGCTGGTTTGAAACTCAACATTAAACAAACGAAGATCATGGCATCTGGCCCCATCACTTCCTGGCATATAGAAGGGGAAGAAATGGAAACAGTGACAGATTTTATTTTCTTGGGCTCCAAGATCACTGCAGACGGTGACTGTAGCCATGAAATTAAAAGACGCTTGCTCCTTGGGAGGAAAGCTATGGCAAACCTAGACAGCATAGTAAGAAGCAGAGACATCACCTTGCTGACAAAGATCCGTATAATCAAAGCTATGGTTTTCCCAGTAGCAACATATGGCTGTGAGAGCTGGACTATAAGGAAGGCTGAGTGCCGAAGAATTGATGCTTTCGAACTGTGGTGCTGGAGAAGACTCTTACGAGTGCCCTGGACTGCAAGGAGGTCAAATCAGTCCATCCTAAAGGAAATAAACCCCGACTGCTCATTGGAAGGACAGATACTGAAGCTGAAGCTCAAATATTTTGGCCACCTAATGCGAAGAGAAAAGTCTCTGGAAAAGACCCTGATGCTGGGAAAGACTGAAGGCAAAAGGAGAAGGGGACTGCAGAGGATGAGATGGCTAGATAGCATCACCGATGCAATGAATATGGACTTGAGCACGCTCCAGGAGAGAGCGGAGGACAGGAAGGCCTGGCATGCTATGGTCCATGGGGTCCCGAAGAGTCAGACACGACTGAACGACTGAACAACAACAATGGTAGTGAGGAGGGTTGTATTGTTTTTTACTAGTACCCAATGCAGTTCACACCAGGACATGACAATTGTAACAACAGTGGACATACCACATAAGGGGAAGAATCACATTTCCCTGGTGACAAACTATTATTTGTTACAAGGAAGTCAGAAGACCATTTTAACCTCACAGCAGCCCTGTGTCATAGGTTAGGCTTCGAGATAATGACTTTCCCAAAGTCACCCAGTAGGGATTTAAACTTAGATTTCCCTCATCCAAACCCAATACTTAAGGCCAGTGTGCTACACTGGGTTTACAAATTGTGGTTTGAATGCTGTTAAAAAGTGCACTGGCTATCTTCAAACAGATGCATTGTTTGAAGAAACATGTAGATCTCCCATCCCATCGTAACCCAAAGAAATAATGGCAAATTTGTTGAGCTCAAAATGACTGTCAGTCTTCTAAACAAAATGGAATTTAACAGTGCAGGCTGCTACGTTAGTTTTTTTTTTTTTAATGATATCCATACAGCCCCCCCTTTCCACTGTCAACAATCTAATTCTCCCCCTCCCTAAATAATTATTACAGCACTCACCAATCATCTAAATGCAGTTTGCCTTCTGCCTCTAGAATCATTCATCCATCAATATTTCAGCATCATCTACATTACACAGTCCCTCCATGTGTGCCTTATATCTTGCATGCAAATTATATAAAGATGCTCGGGATGCCTTTAAAAACAAATTCTTCACGTGCTCACAGATACAGTAGACTGGTCATTCTTAAGGTTTCTGCCTGCTTCCCATGCTCACTGGAAGGTAAATCTCGACTTGTGGCAAATGCATCTTGACTCCATTGCACTTCCATGAAAATTGTTCCACATGGACACAGAATGCCTCTCTGACATACTATCTGGATAGTAAATCCTGCAAAACATACTAGAGTTGCAGTTATTAAATATTATATAATCTGTTAAACATTTTTAAGTTTGCCATTCAAAGCTACCATGGTCAGATTACCCCTGCTTCAGAAGCCAGTGCTGTACAAGCTGTTGCAGGGTAAATTAACCGAACATAGAGCAAGTGGAGAAGCCTCAGGTAGTAATGCTTGGTATGAGAAAAGGTGTTACAAAGTGACATCAGTGAGTCATCATTGATGGGTACAGGCCTAATTGCCAGGAAAAGGAAAGGTTCCTCCTGTGCAAGCACCGAGTCATTGCTGACTCCTAGAGAGACGCCGCTTTCGCTGGCGTTTTCATGGCAGACTGTAGTGGGGTGGTTTGCCATTGCCTTCCCCGGTCGTGACTACGTTTCCCCCAGCAAGCTGGGTACTCATTTTACCGACCTCGGAAGGATGGAAGGCTGAGTCGACCTCAGCCAGCTACCCGAGACCCAGCTTCCGCTGGGATCGAACTCAGGTCGTGGGGAGAGTTTCAGTTGCAATACTGTCGCCTACCACTCAACTTTCTATCAACTCAGAGAAAAGATGTTTTTCCCACATTCTGTTAGGGAGTGTGGAAGCTGAATGGTTGAAGGCATCACATACAAGTTCGTAGCCCGTATGTACCATTGCAGCAGAGGATGGTGGGGAAGATGGGGTTTACAGTAAGAATATAAGAAGATCCCTGCTGAATCAGTCCAAGAATCCATGTTTCTTGTTTCCAACTGGCAGTGCATTACAGTTAATCATGTGCTGTGTGAAGAAGTACTTTCTTTTGTCTTTCTTTCCTGAACCTATTGTCAATCAGCTTCACTGGTTGCTACTGCATTCCAGTACTAGGACATAGGGCGGAGGCTTTATCCACGTTGTATTGTTCATAGTTTTATAAACCCTGGCAAGCAGCTCCTTAAACTTTACACTTCCTTCAGGGTTTTCCCACACAGAATATATATTTCTATCCTTCCTCTTCCCAAGGGCTTTAGGTATGTAACAATAGTTAAAAATAGAACATATGTAGTAGACATAAATAAATTAAACTTACCTTCCACCATCTTAATCCTGGCCATTGACTGCCAGCTCCCAAAGCAAAGTTTTATAGCCCTTTTGGGAAATATACAGCTCAGCCTTTGATAGGATCTCTAAAGAAAATGAGTTTCACAGTTGTGAGGCAGTCGCTGAGAACATTTCTCTATGTGTCTTTGCTGTTCAAATATGCAGACTTATTAAAAGGTAGATGATGAATCAATTGAAAAAAGTCCTAATTGTTAAGTAGTTTAGATTGCTAAATGGCTCTATTTATATGAGCTTTCTCTTCGCAGAGGTGATTAGTATGCAGCTGTTACTAGTCCCTTTGAGGTCTATGAAATGTATCTTTGTGGCTGGGTGTGGGGAGGGAAGAGAGAGCTGGAGGCTGTGAAATATACATGGTAAATGTGCACAGAGCAGATTGTGCTGGCAGTAGCTTATGCAGAGTTGGCATAATGCAGGGTTCCAACCAATATAGTCCTTTTCTTGACTCCCCTCCCCTGCACCAAAATCCACCCACATTGATTTCTACATATGGATATGCCTCTAGGCTGTCCATGGCTCAGTTGAAGCAATGGAGAAGCTGCGAATCAGTGCACTTGAATCAGTGCACTCGCTATGGCCTCTGCAGCAAAAAGGCCTGGTGAGGTTGCCATGGTTACTCACAGCAGAGGCCTGTACTAGCCAGGCAGGCAAAGGTTTTCCCACACACTATGCTACCCTGTACGTCAGCTTTCCCCGAATTGGTGCCCTTTAGCTATTTGGACTACAATTCACATCAGCCCCAGCCAGCATGGCCAATGGTCAAGGATTATGGGAGTTATAGTCAAAAACATATGGAGGTCATAATATTGGGAAAGGCTGCTATATGTGCATAATTCCAGCCTCAGTGCGGAAGTATATTTTGGGGTAAGCCCTCAAATACATTTTCCCTTCTCTTTAAACTGGACTTTTCAAGCCCCCTAAACATCCAGACAGGAGGAAACAAAGAAAACCCGCATGCTGGAGAACCCATATCTAATACTATGTGTAAAGCCTTTACCATATGCTGTGATACTGGCATGTATATCTGAATGGCTTGATTCATAGCTGTTCACTATTTATTTCCTATTGTTTAACACAAGTGTGATGTGGTTCTTGCCAGAGGGGTTCTAATGTAAAAATGACGGAGAGGCTAGTAGTCAGGGCCAGGTAATACTCATATAATCATTGAGAGACCATTTTTCCTTCCCCCAGCAGGGACTATTTATTTATTTATTTATTAAATTTCTTAAGTGCTCATCTGGCCGGTCACCCGGCCACTCTGGGCAATGTACAGCAATACAAACAGTTTTAAAACAATGACATTCTACATTAAAACATATTTCTAAAATTACCCTAACCCACCCCAAATGCTTGCCTGAACAACCATGTTTTTAATGCGTGGCGGAAGCTCATTAAAGAGGGGGCATGGCGGAGTTCCCTAGGGAGAGAGTGCCACAGAGTGGGGCCACCACAGAGAAGGCCCTCTCCCTTGTCCTCACCAGCCGACCTGTCCTGGCTGATGGGACAGAGAGAAGGCCATCCGAGGCTGATCTTGTTAAGCGGCCTGTCTGGTGTTGCTGGAGGCGCTCCTTGAGGTAGGCTGGGCCGGAACCGTACAGGGTTTTAAAGGTCAAAACCAACACCTTGAATTTGGCCTGGAAAACAACTGGTAACCATTGCAACTCCTTCAGCACTAGAGTGATGTGTTCACGCCGGCAGCTGCCTTTAATCAGGCGAGCCGCCGCGTTCTGCACCAGCTGCAGCTTCCGAACCGTCTTCAAGGGTAACCCCACGTAGAGCACATTACAGTAGTCTAGATGAGAGGAGACCAGGGCATGTACTACCGATGGGAGCAGATGGTCGGGAAGGTAAGGGTGCAGCCGCCGTATCAGATGGAGTTGGTACAGCGCTGTCTGGCTCACGGCTGACACCTGAGCCTCCATGGACAGCTGGGAGTCCAAAATGACCCCCAGGCTGAGGACCTGGTCTTTCAAGGGTAGCCGTACCCCATTCAACACCAGGTCAGCATCCCCCAACCTCCTCCTGTCTCCCACCAAAAGTACCTCGGTCTTGTCAGGGTTCAGCTTATTCCTCCCTATCCAGTCAGTCACCATCTCTAGACATCTGGACAGGGATTCTGTGGCCAACCCTGGTGAAGATTTGAACGAGAGGGAGAGCTGCATGTCATCCTCATATTGATGACACCGCACCTCAAACCTCCTGATGATAGCCCCCAGAGGCTTCACATAGATGTTAAATAGCATTGGGGAGATGTTTGGACCTGTGGCACCCCACATGTGAGCGGCCACGGGTCCAAAACCTCCTGTCCCAGTGCTACTCTCTGGTACCTGCTGGAGAGGAAGGACCGGAACCACCGTAATACGATGTCTCCAATGCCCAACCCCGCCAGGCAGTCCAGGAGGATACTGTGGTCAACGGTATCAAAAGCCACTGAGAGGTTGAGGAGAACAAGGAAGGAGCATTCGCCCCTATCCAGAGCCCTCCTCATTGGAAGGAGGGAAAGACGGAACATAGTTCTTTAATCTATGCAGATATTCACCACCCGCATGTTCACTGAATGTGCTGATGGGGATATGAGATTGTGCATGCTGCTCCTGCCCTTGATGCCCTTGAGGCCAAGGCAAGGGCTGAGCTGAATATAGGAGGAAGCTATCCAGCAGATAGCCCTAAAGCTGACAGATTCTAGGCGCAGGTAAGAGGGACTGTGTGTAATTTAGTTACACAGAGTTCTGTGTTGTTTGTGTGTGTTTAAAAACCAAAAGCAGCCTTGGCAAATTGCCAGTCTGAGCAGAAGAAGGGCAGATAGGGAGACACTGCTGAACCCTTTACGCTCCAGTTGTTTTTCAGCTCAAAATTGCCCTCCGCTAGGGATGTGTGAACATGTGATGTTGAAGCACATTGAGGTTCTTCGGAGCTCGTTTCACCTTGTTCGCATTCCCAAACACGAGCATCAGTTTTTTCGATCGGGAAAAAATGTGCATTTTTGATTGGGGAAAATACACATTTTTAAAAGTGTGAATTTTTCCCAATTGAAAAAATAAGCAATTTTTAAAATGCACATTTTTCCCGATTGAAAATGAACATTTCCCCCCATAGGATAAAGCATGAAAATGGAAGTTGGAGTGCATGTGCGCACTTGTGTGCAAGTGCACACATGCAGAGCGACACAATTTTGAATACGAACAGAAGTTCAAGGAATTGCAAACATTTCCAAGTATTGCATTCCTGTTTGCATTCACGTTCAGGACATGTTTGCATGATCTGAGAACAGGAATGAAATCCTCGTACATCCCTCCCCACCTCAACTTGCTTTTCTCACAATGAAGTAAAAAGATGTTTTTCCCTCCGGGTGGGAAAGCATGGGGTGGGCGGTGCAATTTTGAGGAGAGAAACAACAGAAAGGGAAAGGGTTAAGAAGCTCCCCTCCCTGCCACTCTTCCACTCCGTTGCAGGCTCCGAGGCTGCTTTTCAGTAAAACAACTAATAATCTGGGGAAAGAGACAATAGATTCCATGTCATGCCTAGTGTGGCCCTGAAAGTAGACTGCAAGGGAGCCAGATTTGCTGCACTTTTGAACAAGCAATAGCCAGGTCCAGAATGGGCATTTATCTACCTGGCAGCCAGTGGCATTCCTTCTGGGGAACTCTGAGGGCTGTCTCCTGAGAGAAGTTTCACCTTGTTGTAGCTCGAGTTGTTTCCTCTGGAGGGATTCCAGGTGGCTAGGTGCACCCTGTGCCTCCTTAAGATCGACTTGACCTGAGCCCTTTTACGTGTCCACTCCTGAAGTTGTAGGGGTTGACTTGGAGGCCCATCTCTCTGGAGTGGTAGCACCCTAGGAATGAGAGTGGGGGTTTTGGAATGAGAGGGCCCTGCATCTGTGGCAACTGGTGACTTGCCTCCTGGGCTTGAGTCCTTGGCGTTTGTATATAAGGATCTCAGTGCACCATCATCTTCATCTGAGAAGTGGTGGGTGTTACAGCTGGTGATGGCTCACGACACTAGCAAATCCTGACTCTGGTGGGGCAGCCCTTGCTGGTCTTGCTTTCACTCCTTTTTCACCTATGGGTGGGTAGACAGACCTGGGCTGTGGAGACTGTGTCCATTGCTTTATCAGCTCCACCAAAGAGATTACATTCAGGAATGGCGTGTCTTCTGTCCCTATGTTACAGAGGTCTGCTCACTTACCAACTCCCCTGCTTGGTGTGGCAAGCATTACTGCAGTTTTGCCACTGTGAGGTATCATGGTGGGGTGCACAATTCCCAGCTTCACTGGTGCTGTCTCTTTGACCTGGAGTTGAAAGCAACAGCCACTGTCTCATGAGCTATGAGCTTGAGAGCCAAACTAGATGAAATGCAGGAGATCTGTGATGGGAACACTTCGTGTTTTCTTTTTTTAAATGTGGGCAAGAATTTGATTGAGTTATGGTGCTGAGTGGGGAGGGGGCAGATTAACCCTTTCCCCTATACCATTTTCCAAATCTACCCCCCTCCAAGCACATTTTTGCCCTGCTGTCAAAGACATGCAGTGATCCCTGTGTTTTTCCCAGCAGGGCAAACAGCACCTTGGGGATGGGGAAACTTAAGATTGGGAAACAGAAGGGGGAAGTGTTAAGTCCCCCTCCCCCAGAGCAACAGTCCTGATCATATTTAGTGCCCTCCATGATCAGTGGGAGATTTGATCATGGATTTCCCTCACCCTGTCAAGTTTGGCCCTTAGTGGTGGTGTGCACTGTACCAGCATAGTGAAGGCACTGTTGTGTGTGGATGGTAAGGATGTGTATCTAGGTTAGGGATGAGAAATGGTTTCAGTACGTTTTTGATCAGGGTTTTACCCAGTTTGCACCTTCTGGACCAAACATGGACTTGGATGCGATCTGCAGTGGAAGTCCATACATTTCTGAGCTTGCAATGTGATTCGCAGACCAACCCCCCCCCACACACACCATTTGACAGTATGTGTACATTTCAAAATCAGTACATTTCAAAAATGTGCACAAATATGCTTTAATCATGAGAGAAGGATGTATACATTTAAAAATGCATACATTTAAAAATGAGGACATTTCAGAAGTGCATACATTTCCAAAATGAACACAATTGATGCATACACTTGGAAAAATTCGCACGAAAATATGCATGGATTGTCATGCACAAACAAAAACAAAGCTTGCAATCTGATGCAGGCTCAAGTTGGAATGAGCTATGAGTTGGAATTTAGGGAACGTCTTCGAGTTCCGATAATTCGCACATCTCTGAGCTAGGTATATATCTGTCCCCCATTCAAAGCTGCTTTGCAGAGGTGGCCTAAGGGCTAGAAAAACAGATATTTATAGAAAGAGAGAGGTGAATGCGTGCTCAGAGGATGATTCATATGCAAGACTTTATAAAAAGCTCAAGAAGAAATAAATACAACTTTGTCAAAGATCCTTGAATTTTGTCTTGAAAATCCATAATGCAAAGCAATGCAATCTAGACGCTGCTTCTTTTGCATAGACTTGCTCAGTTTACATACTTTGTTCTAAACTTGATGTGTATGAAATAAAAAACGTGTGGAGGGAGAAGGAGAGGTCAGGAGAATGGCAGGAATAATGCATGGGTTAAAAGAACATGACTGAACCCCCGAGGAAGAGACAAACATCCATGCAGAACTCAGGAGTTTAGCTGTCTTGAACATAGGAGCCTCTTGCAGATTATGTCTGCCTTGGTTTCTAACATATTTCCACAACCAAGTAGGCTAATAATGTGTTGTTAAAAATAGCTGGGTTTCTCAGATATAAATTATCTCCCAGATGTTGAGTCCCATGTGAAATTCAACATACGCAATAGATGTGAATTTATGGGCAGCACAGAGGAATAAGAAAAACAAGCATAAAAAGAAAAACCCGTGTTGTGGGCAGATTGATTTTCAGCTATTAGGGACAGAAACTTTGCTGTTTGATCCTTCCTAAACGACTGCGCTTCTAATTAGTATTATCTCATGGTATTGTATTAGAGTTGGAACAAACCTTTGTGTGCAGTCAACAGAGTGAAAATTGGCTCTCAAGTTAGATACCAAATCTGGAAATCCTTTCTCCAGTTTTTGGTGTCTCCATCTGCTGTTGTTCTTCAACTGCATGTCCAATCCAGAATGTATTTAAGGAGCATAAGCTGTACCCAGAAACAATCTGGATAGATTAGTAAGCATGCTGGTCAGGCTTTTAAATCTTGCTGTTAAAGCTATGTTTATAGAACTTCCATATTTTCAGTAGTTCAGTTGTTTTGCATTTGCACTGTGGTTTCAACAATTTGACAGGCCTATATAGGAAATGAATACTTTAACTAGTAAATTTACTGTGAAAAAGGCAAACTAACTCAGATGTTACTTATTAGTAGGGATGCTTCCAAAATTTACCAAAATGGTGTAAGACCTACGCACAGGAAGGCAACAACTACACCACTCCAGTAACATATGGAGAGTGAATTATAGTTGCCTAGAGCCTGTAGGGATGCACTTTGTCTCTTCACACAAATGTCCTACAGCCAGTACCACATTCCCAGTACCACATTGGGTGCTCTTTCTGTGGCTGGGCAGAATGGCAGAATCTATGAAAATCTGATGAATGAAGGAATGTTTCATTCAAGGCATAACCCATTTACAAGATTATTCTGATCTCTTTCCATGATGTTCTCTTCCCATAACAACTATTGCTGTTTGGAGGTGAAAATATACAAATGGCACCAAATGGCCAGGGAGTGTCACATAATTGCAATCATCACTTTGATGTTATGGATCACTTGATGGCTTGTTTGGAGAGAGAGAAGCAATTAAGAGACAGAATTGTCAAACCAAGAAACTGTGCTGGCTTATGTTTCCTTTGAACAGCAAAGGTCATCTCAGTTGCATATTCGTATACATGTATTTGTACGCGCATCTATATTTGTGTTCTCTGGGGCTCTTCAGAACAGAAATTCCATATCAGATCCCAGTCTGCTAGTCTCCCAGTTGTCTCCCAGTCTCCTAGTGAACACTAGTTGAACTTACACTGTGTTTTGATGTTTAACACTCTATTAAGATAATCAACTTAATGATGGACATACAAGTTGCAGGCACTAACCTCAGTGGTGATAGGTTACACTGGGGTGACAGGACAGACAAATACCCCTAGAACTAAGCAGTTGTGGAGGGGACTGCTAAACCCGCTGTTGCTACCATGCTGTGCTCTTGGAGAGCAGCTGAACATTTAACAATATACGCATAGAAAACTGCCAGAATTCAAATTAGCGATTATCCTCAATTCAGACAAACAAATTCTGGCAGCCCTAGCTGCTGGCGAATTTCGGGGGTGGGAGTGGTTATATTTATTTATTTATTTTAAAATTATATTTCTGTAAAAACACTGCAATCCTATGCATGTCTGCTCAGAAGTAAGTCCCATGGAGTTCAGTGGGGCCTACTCCTTGGAACATATAGGATTGCAGCCTTACAACAGCAGAAAAAAATATTAAAACTAAAAAAAAAAACCAACGCACACATAAAGAGCAACAGTAGGAATATTTCAAAATCCATATACCCACTGCTGTATTAAAATGACAGAGAAAATTAAGTTTTTACAACCCACCATGAACTACTTAAAGAAAGGATTTGGTAGGCTTCCCTGGTGAGCTTCCCACAGTTGTGACACCACCACCAAGAATGCCCTCCTCCAGACATCACAGGATCTAATTTCTCAAAAGGAAAGGCCTGGAGCAGGAGTGCAGAACCACAGGCCCGGGGGCCAAATTGACCATTCTGATGTCCCAGTCCAGCCCTCCAGGTTTTCCCAGAATGCCATGCCACCTTCCTTTGGCTTTTTCCCTTTCCCCTCCCAGCTACCGATTGTGTGGTGGTTTTGAAGCTTTTGTGCAGTTTTATTCCCCATTCTAAAAGGTTGAAAGACTTAGTTACTGGCAGAAAAGCTAAAATATGCTGTTATTTTTGGTTTGTGCTCCACCCTTTTGCCTTTAACACTGTCCACCACTGGAATGCAGCCCCTGAGAGCTTCTCCGAAATGGAATTTTACCCATGGACTGAAAGAGGTTCTGCACCCCAAGCCTCTATTGCAGACATCAGTGTGGGGAGCTTCATACAGTGTTTGGAGTTAGCGTAGTGCTCCTGAAATAGCGGGGAGGGTACCCTGAGGGGAGGATCAACATTGAGTTCAATACAGCAATGTAGAAAGGAGGTATACAAAATTAAAATTTAATGAATCGTTTCAGGGAACATTCGGATCCTGAAGCAGATGGGACCTTCCTTTCCTCCAGTAGTTGGATTAAATGATCTCTGGCCAAGATCTTCCCTGATCCTCGATTTATATCTAGGGATGGTGCAGGTGTCCGATTCCATCTGGGAATCCAGCAGAACAGCCTCTGCCCACACCCTGAGCCCTGCTTGCAGAGCCCCTGCCCCCGTTATCCCCCTGCCCCCGCGGCCTTGTTGAGCTCTGTGGTCCACATTTTTTGAAAAATAAAATGGCGATCACAAGATTATGCATATTTGCGTATGTGTGAAAATGCACATTTGTGAATGCACATATTTGCATATGCGTGAAAATGCACATTTTTTGTAAAAGTGCACCTTTTCATGCATACACGAATATGCACATTCACAAAATGCGCACTTTGCGATTGCCTTTTTTTCTTCTCAAAAGTGGCGACCACTCAGCTTGACGAGGCCTCGCGGGTGAGTTCGGGCTGCTTGCCAAGTGCGGGAGGGGCTCAAGCACAATCTGGGGATGATTGAGTGGGGGCAGGGGCTGGGCGGTCATCCGGAGAACCCGGACGGGGGTGGGTTCACACATCCCTATTTATATCCTCATTGCCTCATCATTCCAACATGTTTTGAGAAGAAGGTTCCCTGAAAAAGCCCCTTAATGCAGCAATCTTAAACAGACAACTGAATGGTTGACTAATTATTCATAGTGGAGTTACGTGTGATAGTTTTTCTTACTCTCCTGTAAATGTGCGCAGTCTTCAGTTGGATGCATGATTAGTTTGGCCCTTAGTAGGCAATAAGCTCCACTGAACACTTGTATAGGATTGCACTGTAAAGACATCTGCTTTGTTTCTCTTTACAGCTATTGTTTTCTCCTCTTGAAGTGACCCCAACAAGTCTATGATCATGTAATGAGCATGACATTACAATGTTACATAGCCAGATTTGGCTATGTGATGATACTGGAGGGAAATGAAGTCAGTTCAGAGCGAGGGCAATTGATGCAGAAACATTATATTCTCTTGAAATTGGCTATATTTGCCCTTAGTGACATTGTCAAATGGCCAAATCTGATTATCAATATAGTGTTGTGACTCTGAATGTTGAGTTGAAAGGGAAATAAATGAACAAAGGCATATCCATAAGAAAAGAAGGATTGAGCCAACACCATTAGTAAAAGCTACATTTGAGAAAGTGAGTAAGAAATAAAAACAAAATTTTCTGTTGAATCAGACAAATGGTAGGTGGGTGGGAGGCTCACATGCACAAGAGGCTGTCACAGGATGCTGATGCAAGCAGAGGGTGGGAATACTCCTGTAGGGCAGGGATGGGCAGAAAGTAGCTCTCCGGATGTTTTTGGCTTTGACTCCCAGTGATCCTGGCCATTGGCCACGGTGGCAGGGACTTCTGGGAATTGAAGTTCCAAACATCTGAAGACATTTCTCTCTGCCTACCACAAATGGAGAGAAAAGGGAGACAGAAATGGAGAGAAAAGAGGAACTCATACCAGGAATGCTGTAGTTAGCCTACCAGGGGTAATCATGGCATCCTTTAGAGATGGATGCAATTTGGGGAGTTCCTGGAGCCTTCCTGGGCCTGCATATTTTGCATGTGGTTCTACAATGAAACAAATAATCAAGAACAAGGAAGTGGTTTGGAAATTCCTGGTGACTCTGGGAGGGGGGACACATGTTGTGAGCAAGGATGGAATGGGCATAATTAATTTTCATTATTGAATTTGGGCTTCCCACAGATATAACTGAGATTCCTCCCTCCACCTGCCCGCCCCAGAATACATAATTCTGAAGTATTTTTTACCTACTAGGAAAATACAGCAATTGCCACCTACAGTTCAGCACCAGGCAACAACTTGGCCACACTGCACCAGGCCCTTTCTTTACCCAGGGAGAAGATGATTCCCATCTCCTCCCAAAGTTGCTGTGTCTGCCAACTGGCTATAATTAGCTGAGCGTGCTTGTGCCATTGCTCTCTGTTCCTCCTCCTCAGAGGCTTTGGCTTCTGCAAGTCCATTTCCTTAGGGCCAGAAAGAACCACTGGCCGGAAGCCTGGCAGTGAACTGAATGTAGTTGACAAGGGTGACAGGGCATGTCTGCGGCTCTGTGATGGCAATGCAAGAAGGTGACATGAGGAATTAACCTGTCCTCAGAACATCTGCCAAAGTGACAGTGGGATAGGAAAAAAGGAACAGATGGCTGTGAGAACTGGACTGTAAGGAAGGCTGAGTGCTGAAGAATCGATGCTTTCGAACTGTGGTGCTGGAGAAGACTCTTATGAGTCCCCTGGACTGCAAGGAGGTCAGTTCAGTGAGTCGTAAAGGAAATCAACCCTGACTGCTCATTGGAAGAACAGATACTGAAGCTGAAGCTCAAATATTTTGGCCACCTAATGCAAAGAGAAAACTCTCTGGAAAAGACCCTGATGCTGGGAAAGATTGAAGGCAAAAGGAGAAGGGGACGGCAGAGGATGAGATGGCTAGATAGCATCACCGATGCAATGAATATGAACTTGAGCACACTCTGGGAGAGAGCAGAGGACAGGAAGGCCTGGCATGCTATGGTCCATGGGGTCACGAAGAGTCGGACACGACTGAACAACAACAACAAATGTCCAGTGAATGCCCCCCTTTTGCATGACCTTGTAGAATGAACAGGTGTTTCAGTTCTTGTTTGCAGCTAGAGTTAGCACTTTAAAAAACCTGTCTTTTGGACTTGTGCTGTTAATAGCAGTCAACTTATATACATTAAGAAAATGATGAGGAAAGGTTTAATTTGTGTGCATTAGGCTGTTGCTAAGACACGTAGAAATTAAGTTTATGCTTTTAGCTTGTGCTGTCCGATGTGTTCAGGACTGGAGTTGGGTATTTCTGTGTTCTTTTGTGTGAGAGTGAATTAACTGAAGCTCCACAATTAGTCATTGGCAAAGTGTTATTTTTTCCCCAGAGCTCACCTCAGAACAGCAAAAGATGCATTTGTACAGAATGTGGTGATAATGCTTTGAAACTGATGCCACTCTTCTAAACATGTTATATCCTTTTTCATTCTTGGGATGAAACCTGTTGACAGTCTCACATTGCCATCTTTCCATAAAGTTCTCATCAGTTGGACTGTGGTCACTCACAATGGAAACTGATAATCCTAGAAATATACACAAATGTATATTTCTCCTTTAATGTATTGGTGAAGTACAACTTGAAATTGTGAGGATACTCAAAATTGACGGCTGCTGGATCTTCCTTACAAGCACTCATCTCCAAATGGAGAGGGCTACAGGTGCTGGTGTGTGCTGCCTCATTTCTCATTATTTTTCCTTCCTGCTGTGAAGGACTCTTTCTGTTCTGTAAAAGAGCCCTTTGGTATCTCCCCCCCCCCCCCATGTAATTTCTTTTCATAAGGGAGTGAATTCAGTGTGCAGACAGTCAACAAGCTGGATAGCCCAGGGGTAAAGCTGCAAATCGAAGGACTCATAGGTTGCAATCTGTGTTGGAGTTTAGCATATAACTGCAGGGTGAGGACCTGTGTAGCAGTGGCCAGCTTTTTGTTGTCATAAGTCTCCATGTGCTGATGTTCCTGTTTATCTATCTAGGAAGGTGTGAGTTCAAGCAAATGACAGTAACACTAATTATTTTGTAATAGGTTTGCATGCAGAATCATTGATGTACTTGGTGACGTGGGGGGAACACCCAGAATGTAAATGAAAGAAACTCCAGAATTTTCTGGCTCAAAATAAATCAGGCAAATCAAAGAGAATGTGTGCATGCCTTTGCATTTTTACAAGCTTGCTGAGTTTGGACAGCCATGTTGTTGAGAGGCAGTAGACTTATGATTGCCATACACTTACAGGAGAAGATGGCTCTCTCTATCATGCTATGCCTGTGAGCTTTCCAGGGTGCCTGGCTAGCCATTATTGGAGACAAAGACTCTAGTCCAGAGGAGAGTCACACTTCATCTTAGTGAAATCAGTGGAATGTTGATCCCAATTCCACTTAAATTCCACTGATTTCCATGGGACTGATGTTCTTTCAGTTGAGGCCAGAATGCTACATTGCGTGGGCTCGTGTTGTGATTTAGCCAGGGAATTCTGCATTGAGTTGAACTAACCATTCTGATCTGCAAAGGAGGGTGTGTGGTGAGGCTATTCCTGAGCATGGCCAGTTTGGGGTCCTAACTAACCATAGCCACCACAGAGAGAAAGAAGAAGGTGAGCGAGGTCAGAGGCTGGATTGCTCTGTGCAGGTTCTCCCATGAGCACTCAAGAGTTCAGTCTACTGAGCAGTAGCAGCACTATTCTTCACTCGTGCCATGCCTCACTCCGCAAAAGCAGCAGCAGAATTAGAAGATGGCAGCAGGCCAAGCATGGAATGACCTGGCCTGCTTTACCTAGGTCATCTCTCTCTCTTGGCAGTCTATAGATGGGTGGCCTTGCACTTCTAGTATATACTAGACCAGCTGTAGTTGTGCTGGCTGGGGGGATGTGGGAACTCCAGTCCAGCACATCTGGAGGACACCAGACTGTACTAGATGCTTCTTGTGGATTCCAGCATCAAATCTATACGCTTTGCACTGTCTCTGGGAATTGGCCCCATAAACTCTGCACATTGATTGAGCACAGCTGTTGCTCTTGCTGATTTGACCCTCCCTAGTTTCTTTTGCTAAGTTACTTGTGCTTTTCTGCCCTAAGCCATGACTTATATATTCTGGCACCCAGCAGAAACCCATCAGTCACTTTAAGCTGGTATATTATCTCTGCAGAGACCACCTCCCACGGAGCAGAGGTGTCCTGGATCTCCCATGCTTCAGTGCCACTTTTCTTCCGAAGGGCCGTTGTGTGGGAAACGGGTTCTCCTCCCCTTCCTCACTGCCTCCCAAATCTCTCTTGTTCAGAGCCACTCTTCACGAAACTGAGTTAACTTGGCAGGACAGACTTGTTGTACCTCTCCATTCTAAATTGAAATGGAGAGTCTCCCCTGGAGGTGATGATGATGATGACGACGATGATGATATTTATATCCCGCCTTTTTCCCAATAGTGGGACTCAAGGCAGCTTTACAATGTTAAAACTTATACAGTTAAAACCTATAAATAGAAATAGAAATACAAGTGTACAAAAGCTAAACTATAATTAAATCATCAATATTAAAATTGTAAAAATATAAAAACATTAAAAGACAACCACAACAACAAAAATAGTATCCATACGTCATATTTTCACAGGTCCAGACTAGTTATCCCCAAAGGCCCGCTGAAACAAAAAAGTTTTTACATGCCTACGAAAACATATCAAGGAGGGTGCCACTCTCACCTCCCTGGGAAGGGAGTTCCAGAGCCTTGGGGCAGCCACCAAGAAGGCCCTCTCCCGCGTTCTCACCAGGCGTGCCTGTGATGATGGCAGGATGGCGAGAAGAGTTTCCCCTTAAGATCTCAGGGCACGAGTAGGCTCATAGGGGAGAATACAGTCTTTCAAATTCCCTTTGGCAGTGTGAGGGGGGTGCCACAGGGGCTGAATGACACTTGGGGGTCTCCTGAGGTAAGCCTTTGCTGCAGGTTAGTTCTTTTTCTGCAGAGCACAGCAGGGGCAGAGGTGGGGGAGTCTGTGCAGTATCAACCTTCATTTGTTTTTCCTGTAGCAATTACCATTGTTAACAAACAGCAAATATCGAGCATGTGGGAGCTAAAGGAGTCCATTCAGCCCTCCCCTCCTCTCTTCCCCCAAATTATCTCATGTATAAACTCACAGATTCATCTATTGGTATTCTTTGCTGTATAGGAACAGTGTCCACAGGGATCACAACATTTCCCATAGAGCCCATTGGCAAGAGGCACAAGCTATTTTATAGATAAACATGCAGAAACGAAGTCACATTCACCATCTCCCATAGTGTGCAGAGACCCAATATTTCCCAGAAAGATCTCAGGTATGACTTAAAACTGCCCCATTGCCAAGTTTCGTCTGTTGTATGCTTGCATTTATTTAGCTACTGCTGTTAACAAACTTCTTTAGCTACTGCTGTAACAAACGAGTGAGTTCTGAGTGCACAAGAGCTAAATGACTCTACTATGCTTTCACTCCACACATACTCTTTCATGTATAAACTCTCAGTCTCATCTGTCATTTCAGAAAGAGATGGATGGAGTCACAGAAGAACTGCTCAGGAAAAGGCCCATTGTACCTGATGCACACACATGCAGAAACAAAGACTTGCATGTAACATGGTGCACAGTGCACAATGACTAAACATTTCACAATATGTGACCCTTATAACTACACAAAAAAGGTGGGGGAAAACACTGAGTGCAGGAAAATAATGTGTTGTTTTAAACAAGCATATGTTTCAAGCTCTGCTGTTCTTCAGGGAAACTTAATATAGATAAAAGCAGACAGAGGAAAAAAGAAGGGTTTAAATACTTATTTCAGGTTTTCCTGAAGAAGAGCATAGCTCAAAACATGTGCAGTTTGGAGTATTTTAAAGCTAATTCAATAAATGTTTTGTTGACCTGCAGCTGTGGATGTCCTAACAACCCACTTTTGTGTTCCCTTGTGTATCTTCCTTTTTGCCCTTTCCTTAAAACACTGCCCCATTTCCAGGTTTTTAAAATCTGCCAATATGTTTGCATTCTTTTATTTTTGCCACCTTGATGTGTCTCTGCTTTTTTGCTGGAATGTGATTGCTCCCCCCCCTCCAGTTTTTGCTGCCTGCTTGATTGCAGGTGTTTTGATGTCGATAGTTTCCTTTCACTCATAGATCTCTTTGCCACTTGTGTTTTGCTCTTTTGGAATGCAGCCAACTAGGCTGGCTGTTTCTCTTTGTCCTTTAGTACCCATTTTGTCTCAGGTTGCTGGGGATTTGTTTCCGCAAAGGCAAGAAGGCTTGATGCCATGGTACCTAAACTCTCAGATCTTTGAATAGGTCTCATCTGAAGCGAGGACAAGTTTTGGCCAGATGCATTGACTGTGGTAGTCCAGCTTTGTTAAATTATTTGGAAAATGTCACTAGATCACTACAAAATAGTATGTTATGAGATCACTAGGATCACTGAAAAGATGAAAAGGATGGATTTCCAGTTGCCTTGCAAGGGTAATAATTAATCAACACCCTAAACTCGCAACCCCTTATATTTGAGATCAGTTCTCTTGCTCACAAGGGGCTTTTGCAGTGTGCCAGTCCTGCAAAATAGAGGGCTACCCCATCCATCATATGCTGAAATTTGATAGCATTGAGTCAGCTGGTTTGGCAACTGGAGGGGGGTCCTTGGCCTCCTCCCTCTGCTACTGGCAGTGGCACTGGCTCATCTGTTTCCTGTAGAGTCAGCATTTGCCCAGTTTCCTGCTGTTACAGAGCGCAACAGAGAGCATGTCCTATTTCAGCCTTTCCCAGGCTGGTGCTGGGCCTAGCCCAAGCACTGTGGACCTTGTGGAGCTGGAGCCAGACTCTGACTCAGAGTTAGATCAGGATGATTTAGAACCCAGTTCAGTTGTGGGAAACTGGAGGCCTGGGAGCTCAGCTGTGCCTACCTTCCCATCTGATTGCAGGCTGAAGGAGAGTGATATTCTCTATCAGCCACAGCTGCAAGATTCTGCCTTGAGGGAGGCTTCTGATTTACAGCCTGGGCTTGTGAGAACTGAGCAGGAGGACTCTGCAGGGGGTTGGGGGTGTTGCCCAGGGTACAGTGTTAACTAAAGAGGGCAGGACAAAGATACCCTCTTAGATGTTGTGCTATCCTGACAGATCCCCCTATCAGGATAGATCGTTAGAAGGGGAGCTTTAGCAGCCCCTCCACTGTGCAGGGGCCAAAAGAGCCTTTAGCCAGTGCAGGGGCTAAAGAGCCTTTGCTAGAAACGTCTTAATTGCCCAGAATGCTTTCTTGCCTGGACTTTTCATAAATCTTGAAATATTATCTGCCCTGAATCCTGAATTGTTAAGACTCTCACTTGGAATATATTGCTGGACTTGAACTCTGACTCTGTGTAGATTCTGGCCTTGGAACTTTCTGTTGAACAAAGCAACATGCCAATAGCCTCTGCCTAGGCTGTCTGATTTATTGGGGTCTATAAATGCTGTGAGCTTAGCTGTGAGCTCTGGGAAGCAGGTCTGTGTAACCTGATCTTCTGCAATAAAGAGTTACATTGTTATTTCTGTCGTGTGTTGGATTGCTAAAGCGTGTCAGAAAGTTGGGAAACCTTCCAGATGTTTCCAGTCAGAAAACCTTCCAGATGTTTTGGGCTACAGTTCCCATTAACCCCAGCCAGGATGACCAATGGTCAGGAATGCTGGGAGTTGTAGCCCAAAACATCTGGATGGCGCCAGGTTTGGGAAGGTTGTCTTAATGCAACCTTCGTGTATTCCTTGAAATTCCTTAGATGTTTTACTTAGGAACCCTCAGATTCACTACAATTTTTGCTTCAGGCAAAATATCAGTGGCAAGTCTTATCAGGAAGGGACCTGTTTCTTGATAACAGCTCTATGTATATTTCCTCACTTTCTATTTAGCTTGCCTTACTTGCCATCAAAATTAGTGTTGGATATGTATTTCTCTAGAGACTCACAGAGGGCATTCCTTCACCTCTGGAATGGTGCCTTGCTCTGCAGCACACAGGCAGGGCCAAACTGCCTCTTGGCAGTGGTAGAAACCATCTCTCCATGCCCTTCCACCGAGGCACCAGACAGGCAGGGACTGAAGTGACCAACAGGACAAGCTGAGTCATGCCTACATCTCCAATCTCCCTCCCCTCACTATAGGGTAGGGAGCAGATGCAGCATAGGGGCCATCTTGGTCACTTGAGGTTCTGGTGGCCTCAGTGGCACAGAGTGCCTTCTACCAACTTTAGTTGATGGCCCAGCTATGCCCCTATCTGGACAGGGATAACCTGGCTTCAGCCGTCTGTGCTCTCGTAACCTTCAAGTTAGATTACTGCAATACGCTCTACATGGAACTGCCTTTGAAGATGGTTCAGAAGCTGCAGCTCGTGCAAAACGTGGCAGCCAGATTGATAACAGGGACAAAAAGGTCCCAACATATAACACCAATTTTGGCACACTTGCACTGGCCGCCTGTATGTTTCTGAGCCTGATTCAAGGTGCTGATTTTTTTACCTAAAAAGCTTTACGTGGCTTGGGACCTCAACACCTGACAGAGTGCCTCTCCTGGCATGAACCTACTCGTATGCTATCCCCATCATCTAAGGCCCTCCTCCAGGTGCTTTCTCCAAGGGATGCTAGGAAGGTGGCAACGAGGGCTTTCTCGGTGGTGGCCCCCCCAATTATGGAACAATCTCCCCAGTGAGGCCCATAGCACTACCATTGTTATCTTTTTGGCACCAGCTTAAGACTTTACTCTCAGGCATTTGGCAGCATATACTAAGGTTTTTAATCTGGTCATAGGATTTCTTATTGTTTGTTAAAACTGCGTGTGTGTGTGTGTGTGTGTGCGTGCGCGTGCGCGCACTGTCTGTTTATACGTTTGTATGTAAACAGTTTTTATATTATATACAATATTGTTTTTAAAAAAGATTTTTAATCTTTGCAAACTGCTCAGAGATACTTGGTTATCGGGCAGTCTAGAAATGTAATAAATGAAAATAAAAATCACCACTGCCAACTAAACTCATCATGGTGGTGAGACACATGTCAGCCTTTAAAGGGGATTTACCGATCATGGAAATTTGTAAAGCTGCCACGTGGGCCTCGATCCACACTTTCACTAAACATTACAAGATAGATTCTGCTACTTTGGCTGCTTTGGCTTTTATGTGCAAAGAGTTACAGAAAGTTGTGGCGCCTTAGAGCAGTGGTCTCCAATTTTTTTTGATTGCGCACCCCATCAGTGAAAAGATTTTGAGCACGCACCCCCAATATTGTTCAGTCGTTCAGTCGTGTCCGACTCTTCGTGACCCCATGGACCATAGCACGCCAGGCCTTCCTGTCCTGCGCTCTCTCCCGGAGCGTGCTCAAGTTCATATTCATTGCATCCGTGATGCTATCTAGCCATCTCATCCTCTGCCGTCCCCTTCTCCTTTTGCCTTCAGTCTTTCCCAGCATCAGGGTCTTTTCCAGGGAGTTTTCTCTTCGCATTAGGTGGCCAAAATATTTCAGCTTCAGCTTCATTATCTGTCCTTCCAATGAGCACTCAGGGTTGATTTCCTTTAGGATGGACTGATTTGACCTCCTTGCAGTCCAGGGCACTCGTAAGAGTCTTCTCCAGCACCACAGTTCGAAAGCATCAATTCTTCGGCGCTCAGCCTTCCTTATAGTCCAGCTCTCACAGCCATACATTACTACTGGGAAAACCATAGCTTTGATTAGACGGACCTTTGTCGGCAAGGTGATGTCTCTGCTTCTTACTATGCTGTCGAGGTTGGCCATAGCTTTCCTCCCAAGGAGCAAGCGTCTTTTAATTTCATGGCTACAGTCACCGTCTGCGGTGATCTTGGAGCCCAAGAAAGTAAAATCTGTCACTGCTTCCATTTCTTCCCCTTCTATATGCCAGGAAGTGATAGGGCCAGATGACATGATCTTAGTTTTTTTAATGTTGAGTTTCAAACCAGCTTTTGCACTCTCCTCTTTCACCCTCAACAAGAGGCTCTTGAGATCCTCTTCGCTTTCTGCCATTAAGGTGGTATCGTCTGCATATCGGAGGTTGCTGATAATTCTCCCAGCAATCTTAATTCCGACCTCTGATTCATCCAACCCGGCATTTCTCATGATGTACTCTGCATATAAGTTAAATAAGCAGGGTGACAATATGCAGCCTTGTCGTACTCCTTTCCCAATTTTGAACCAATCGGTTGTTCCATGTCTGGTTCTTACTGTTGCTTCTTGACCCTCGTACAGGTTTCTCAGGAGACAGGTAAGGTGGTCTGGTACTCCCATCACTTTAAGAATTTGCCACAGTTTGTTGTGATCCACACAATCAAAGGCTTTAGCGTAGTCAATGAAGCAGAAATAGACGTTTTTCTGGAATTCTCTTGCTTTCTCCATGATGCAGCGAATGTTGGCGATTTGATCTCTAGTTCCTCTGCCTCTTCTAAACCCAGCTTGTACTTCCGGTAGTTCTCGGTTCGCATACTGCTGAAGCCTAGCTTGTAGGATTTTGAGCATCACCTTGCTGGCATGTGAAAAGAGCGCAATTGTACGGTAGTTTGAACACTCTTTGGCGTTGCCCTTCTTTGGAATTGGAATGTAAACTGACCTTTTCCAGTCTTGTGGCCACTGTTGAGTGTTCCAGATTTGTTGGCATATTGAATGCAGCACTTCAACAGCATCATCTTTTAGGATTTTAAATAGCTCAGCTGGAATACTGTCATCTCCGCTAGCTTTGTTGTTAGTAATGCTTCCTAAGGCCCACTTGACTTCACTCTGGAGGATGTCCGGCTCAAGTTCAGTGACCGCACTATCATGGCTATCAGGGACATTCAGATCTTTCCTGTATAGTTCTTCTGTGCATTCTTGCCACCTCTTCTTAATCTCATCTGCTTCTGTTAGGTCCCTGCCTTCTTTGTCCTTTATCATGCCCGTCTTTGCACAAAACGTTCCCTTGAGATCTCCAATTTTCTTGAAGAGATCTCTAGTCTTTCCCATTCTGTTGTTTTCCTCGATTTCTTTGCATTGTTCATTTAAGAAGGCCTTCTTGTCTCTCCTTGCTATTCTCTGGAACTCTGCATTCAGTTGGGTATATCTTCCCCTTTCTCCCTTGCTTTTCGCTTCCCTTCTTTTGTGAGCTACTTGTAAAGCCTCATCAGACAGCCACTTGGCTTTCTTGCATTTCTTTTTCTTTGGGACGGATTTCGTTGCTGCCTCCTGAACAATGTTACGGACCTCCGTCCATAGTTCCTCAGGCACTCTGTCTATCAGGTCTAATCCCTGAAATCTATTCCTCACCTCCACTGTATATTCATCAGGGATATGATTTAGGTCATACCTGAACGGTTTAGTGGTTTTCCCGACGTTCTTCAATTTAAGACGAAATTTTGCAAGAAGCAGCTCATGATCTGAGCCACAGTCAGCTCCAGGTCTTGTTTTTACTGACTGTATGGAGCTTCTCCATCTTTGGCTGCAAAGGACATAATCAATCTGATTTCGATATTGACCATCTGGTGACGTCCATGTGTAGAGTCGCCTCTTGTGCTGTTGGAAAAGAGTGTTTGCTATGATCAGCATGTTCTCTTGGCAAAACTCTATTAGCTTTTGTCCTGCTTGATTTTGTACACCAAGGCCATGCCTGCCTGTTATCCCGGTGATTTCTTGACTTCCTACTTTAGCATTCCAATCCCCTATGATGAAGAGGACATCTTTTTTTGGTGTTAGTTCTAGAAGGTGTTGTAGGTCTTCATAGAACCGATCAACCTCAGCTTCTTCGGCCTCAGTGGTTGGGGCATAGACTTGAATTACTGTGATGTTGAATGGTTTGCCTTGGATTCGTACTGTGATCATTCTATCATTTTTAAGATTGTACCCCAATACTGCTTTTCCCACCCTTTTGTTGACTATGAGTGCTACTCCATTTCTTCTAAGGGATTCTTGCCCACAATAGTAGATATGATGGTCACCTGAATTAAATTCGCCCATGCCTGTCCATTTTAGTTCGCTGCTTCCCAAGATGTCGATGTTCAATCTTGCCATCTCATGTTTGACCACCTCCAGCTTACCTTGATTCATTGATCTGACATTCCAGGTTCCTAAACAATATTGTTCTTTACAGCATCGGATTTTCTTTTCACCACCAGACACATCCACAGCTGAGTGTCCTTTCGGCTTTGGCCCAGCCGCTTCACTCTTTCTGGCGCTACTTGGAAATACCCTCTGCTCTTCCCCAGTAGTATATTGGACACCTTCCGACCTGAGGGGCTCATCTTCCGGCGTCATATCTTTTAGCCTTGTGATACGTTCCATAGGGTTTTCTTGGCAAGAATACTGGAGTGGGTTGCCATTTCCTTCTCCAGTGGACCACATTTTGTCAGAACTCTCTGCCATGACCTGTCCGTCTTGGGTGGCCCTGCACGGCATAGCTTATGGCTTCACTGAGTTACGCAAGCCCCTTTGCCGCAACAAGGCAGTGATCCATGAAGGGGACCCCTTCATGGATCACTGCATGGATCACTTCATGGATCACCCCCAATATATGTATATTTAATTTATCAATTATATGCATGTACTACTGTACTAATATATTATGTACATTACAAAACATACACAAAAAATTAAAATTAAACAGGAGATAAAGATGAAATAAAAATCTATTTTAAAAATATTGTTTATTTATTAATGGTACAAAACCCGTTTTTGCTCTCACTTCAAAAAGTATTATTAATAATAATATTTTTAGTGAGAGCAGTGTGATTGAATATGCTTCATTATTTTTGAAAATCTTGTTTTAACACTTTCTGATACAGTGATTCAAAGGTCTGGTTCTAAGTTCAGTTCTTTTTAAGCCACCTGTCCATTTTGTGAGGGTTAGTTTAGTTAAAACTAGATAATCTGTAAATCCATGAGGGCACCACTGTCAACTCGTGAGGAGGGGAAAGGTCTCCTTGCAAGGAGGGGAAAGGCATGTGCTGGGCGTCCCGGTCACCCGCCCCGCGCGCACCCGCCCCGCGCGCACCCGCCCCGCGCGCACCCGCCCCGCGCGCACCCGCCCCGCGCGCACCCGCCCCGGTCACCAGCCCCGCGCGCACCCGCCCCGGTCACCAGCCCCGCGCGCACCCTGCACAGAGTCCCCGCTCTTTGGCCGACTGGTGGCTTGGCCTGGGCTGTTTACCCTTCCCGCTCTCCTTTGGCAGGATGGAAGCTGAGAGGAAAGTACCTGCTTCCTTCTCACCTTCCAAAGGAGAGTGGGAAGTGTTAATCTCCTTCCTGCTTTCCTTCAGCAGGAAGGCACCACAGGCACCGAGCAGTTGCTCTCAATAGGACAGGAGCCATGGCCCCCGTCCCATCCTGCTGCCGCTGCCGCCACCGACCTCGTGGGAGCAGTAGGAGGCTGCTCAATGATCAATCAGGCAGCTCGGGCACCCCCAAGGATCGTGTCGCACACCCCCTGGGGTGTGTGCACCCCACTTCGGAGACCTTACAGTACCAGGCCCTTCAACTCACCCTATTTGTCTACTGCTCAATTACGTCCTGAGAATGCTCTCTTTGAGTCTCTGGAGAAAACAGAAATTGGTCTTACCTTGAATTTCTGTTCTCCAAGCTTTATGGAGGGCATTCTACCCACCCTTCTTCAGGGACCAGTATTGATTAGCATATGAATTGGTGGGGTTATGGCTTCTGCCACTGCCACACATGTGGGGAGGTAGGTAGGGATTCCTGGACCCATTCGCCCTCTCTAACTTGCTTGTTTTGGTTGTGATCCACCTGATTGCGTTGTCTTGTGGCTCACATAATCTTACTGTCACGCCCTTGGCATAGTTCTGTGTCTTTTCTTTTTAGTAGGGGTTTGAGGATGTTTTACTCTGCTCTGCCAATACAATCTGGGAGGTCAGGGTGGCTCCTTCTCCAGAAGAAGCAACAGTTTGGCCCTGCCTACATGCTGCTGAGGTAGGCACCATTCCTGGGGTAAAGCAACGCCCTCTGTGAGGCTCTGAGAACAGAAATTTACAGTAAGACTAATCTCCATTTTTTTCTGCTTAGAACCAGACAGAGTACCCAGAGGGGCACTTTGGGCAGGGGTGATGTTACTTACAAGGCAGGGAATTTGGAGCCCCCCTGCCATAATCCCCCCCCAATAAACAGCAGAAAAATGGAGTGCTGGCTGCTGCAGCGGCCTTAGCATCTGTTGCGGCAGTAGTGATGGCAACAGCAGCTGCGCCTGCTATCGTTGCTGACACGGTGGGACTGAGTGAGGAGAGACCAGAAAGGACTGTGTGGGAAAGGTCTTTCGGGGGGGGGGGTGCTCTTCCACCAACGTTTTTTTTTAAAGGAAAGTCCTCTGCAAAGGGTACTGCCAGACAGCCAATCAAAGAGGACTCCCTGCTTCCTCCCCGAGGGGGTGTCAGTGCGCTGGGATGGTCATTTCGTGGCAGTTACTAAACTGTTTGCTGGCTCTGGCTGAATGGCTCGTTTAAGCCAGCCAGAGCCAGTCAGAGGAGACCTTGTGGGCAGGCTGGTTGGCTGCTGTAGCGCCTGAGCAGCCATGGATGAGGAAGAGCAATACAAACTTTTTGTTAAAATAAATTTAATTCAAAGGGATAGAGAGAGAGTTTGAATTTCCTGTGACTGTGCTACCTTCAGTTGCTGAGAGGAGGATCCAGAGGCCAGCGAACCATATATAGATATGTAACGTGTTTTGTTCCCCTTGATTTTATTTCGGGGAATGTGGGGGCTTCTGTTAATGTTGCTGCTTTAAAGATAATTCCCGAAAGCCCGTTTTTGGCACTTACGTTGTGGGCTTTCAATTCATGGGGGTGTCCTTGTTTATTTAAAAAAATCATTTGCTGTTGCTACGGGTCTTTGTATATATTTTAAAATCGATTTTTAGTGCTGGGGAGCATTTCATCTTTTTCAAAATTCAACAGTCCGTATTGCTGTAATGATGCTTTGATTAGGCCAACCAAAAGATTGGAAAATATGTGGAAGCTTTTAAGTTCTCCAGAGCTCTTCATCAGGCAAGATGTTAAAAGGGGCAGGGGTTGCAGGGGGCCGGGGGGAATAGGGAGGGGAAAAAATGATTAGATGATGAAGTCACATGGTCTGCAAGTTCAGGCTACTCCCAAGGTGCAATGTGGGAGAAGGAGTTCCATCTCCTTGAACTACTTGTTAATGCTACCAAAATTTGCTTCAATTTTCTTTTTATTATTTAGAACATCTAAAATTACCTCCTGCTTGAGTTGTTAATCTAAAAATTGGCTAATTTCTCTCTGTGGTCCACTTGTAAAAGGAGCCCGTGTGTTTCAACCAGGATGGAAAACACTTCTGAGAATTCCCCAAATGGAGGACACAACATTTCCACCTCCTTCTTCCCAGCGCTCCGAGGAACATTTCCAGGTCAAACATCTAGCCATGACCGTTACTTGACCTGCTGAGTCTAATTTGAATGCCTGCAGAGTACTCTTCCCACATTCTACCTTGGGACTAGTCTGAACTTGAAGAAAATGTGAGTTTACCATCTAGTCAGTATTTCTTCTCCCCATTCCCCCACCCTTGGACCAACCTCCATTTTACATCTTGCCTGATGTAGAGATCTGGAGATCTCAAAAGCTAGCACATTTTGTCTGATCTTTTTGTTGGCCTAATAAAGCTATTACAACAATATGGATCTTGGAATTTTGCTTATGGACAATGTAGCTACCTTTGCTATTTTTCGTGACCGTTTTCAAAGCCACTGCTGATGTCTTTAAGAAGTATGTGCCTCAGTGGCCAAATCTCATATTTTTCACTGCTGTTATGCCATTGTTGCTCACTTCCATTATGCCTTAGAGAACTCGTATGCTGCATGGATGGCCAACTTTGATTCCTTTAAAAGGTCCCCTGCCTTTGTTTCATTGCACCATGTTATGTCTTAAGAAACTCCTAAGATGCATGGATAGCCAACTTTTATACTTCTCTGCCTTTGTTTCTCCAGCACAGTGTCGACCCATTGGCTCCACCTCTGCCAGTGGCTGCCTTCTGCCCTCCCAACTCCCAGTCACCACTGCCCTTGGCTAAGCAACCCATGAGCTGTCATGCAGGAGCAGGAGAGAGTGAGCGCACTGCCTCCCATGTGCCCACCAGTTCAGCTTTTACTCAATCTGTGCCCAGCCCACTCATAGGTTGTTGAGCGTGACATGCGAACCGTGAGCGCTGGGTTGTTTAGGGGCTAAAACAACCTAGTGGTTAACCCTACAACTATGGGTTAACAGCTGGGTTGTTTAGCCCCTAGGCAACCCAGCGCTCAGGGTTCTCTGGTCACAAACAAGAACCTATGAATAGGCTGGGCGTAGGTTGTTGAGTGAAAGCAGAAGTGGCTAGTGCAGTGCAGGCAGCGCAGCCACTCTCTCCCACATGTGCATGACAGCACATGGGTTGTTTAACCCAAAGGCTGTTAACCAGGTCTTTATATGATAACTGTTGAATTTTCTGTAGAATTCAGAATTTCAAGATGCACCTACAATTTTGTTTTTCTCTCTCTTGATCTGCAAGTTTGCTTTTCTGTATTCATTAGACATGCAGCTTTCACCCACCTTCCACATAATTAGCCTATGGCAATAAACGTTACCACAAGATGTGGGATGCTAAAAGCCCTGGTGGCTCTAAAGAAAGATTGGGCGAGTTCTTGGAAGGTAGGCCCTTCAAAGACTATTAGCTAGAAGGAGCCTTTGGCTTGGGACACGCAACAGTGCTACTTATAAGCCTAGCAGAAGCATCTTGTTGGCCCCTGTTTGAAACAGAATCCTGGACTAGATGGACCTTTTGGTCTGATCCAGCAAGGATCTTCTTATGCTCTTACTATAGTTCATGTTTTCCATGGTCAAGGTGGTATTTCCTCCGCTCTGTTGTGTGGTTGCTGCAGAGGAACGGTAACCTCCTTTGGAAATCTGTATGGAAACTTGTAATTAGGGAAAAGTGGGACAGCCTTGCTGGAGGAGAGATGCTTTCTGGAAAGACCTGGGGAACAACAGGCCTGGCTCCTGATCAGCCAGACTTGCTAACTTGTCGCTCTTCAAAATTTCCAGCCCTGCTTGTTCCTGCGAATCATCCTGACAGGCAGCAAAGGCATTACACTCTCTGGGTCTCCTTTCAGGCTGCATAGAGCTCTGTTTCTGCAGGAGGCAGTGAGACGTGACATGCGTCAGCTTTCGTCCATATCACCCTTCCAGTCTGCCTCCTCTGTCATCTCTGTTAACTCTGTAGCAGACTGGGAATTGCTGTGGGTAGTGCTCCCTTTCTCCTCCCTCTCCAAATCTAATTTACCATTGTGCAAACAGGAGCTGGCAGAAGCCAATGGCTGTTGTGCTAGTTACACAAGGACCTTTTGCACCTTTTTTACTATTGCTTCTTTTTAAGAGTGTTTCTGCTTATTTTCTTCTTCCGCCCAAGCAATTACATCTGCTTCTATTCAATTTTTTATTGCTTGTTTCATTTATTCAGAGAGGAGGGCCAGGATCTCATCTCGATCATCCCAGAATGCAGGACACGGAATAATGGGCTCAACTTACAGGAAGCCAGATTCCGCCTGAACATCAGGAGAAACTTCCTGACTGTTAGAGCAATATGGCAATGGAACCAATTATCTAGGGAGGTGGTGGGTTCTCCCACACTGGAGGCATTCAAGATGAGGTTGAATCGGGGATGCTCTGACTTGGATTCCTGCATTGAGCAGGGGGTTGGACTTGATGGTCTTGTAGGCCCCTTCCAACCCTACTATTCTATGATCCTACGATTCTACCAGCTGATTTATTTTTTATAATAAATATAGATTGCTATCAATCACAACCACATTTCTGTATTTCAAACTCTCCATGTATTTTATGCCTCTTCAGACTCCCAATAATTACTTCTTCAACAGTACTTTTGGAAGTGCAGAGAAATTTGAGTGATGATTATGTAGTTTCAAAAGTTTCTCTTTTGTTCTGGCTATTGATGCTGCATAAATTCAATCTTTGGGAATTGCAGTGTGAACTGATCTGCTTTGCACTTCCTGGACTAATGTATGGATCAGAACATAGTGATCCAAAGGATTTTGTTCTTCTCTGAATATCGCAATGCAGTTTTAGGCTCAGAATTTGAGTAAAAAATGTATCAAGATGCATTTAAAGGGCATATTTTGAGAGGGAAAATGTTTAGAAATGTGTGTCTTGAGATAAAAGATATTTAGATACATATTTAAATGCAATTTTTCCTGTGGGTTGTTGAACTTTGCCGATTAATATGGAAACATGACAAGTGAGCAAACAAGACAGTGATATAGACCAAAAATAGACTGATCTCCCTAGTTTTACCTCCCTAGTTTTACCACTTCTAATTCTCAAAAGATTGGTTAACTTAACAAACTCTACCATGCCCCCTGTTTTCCACAGAATTTCATTTTTAACTGGAATTTCTGGTACTTTCCATATTTATGTAATGTCTTACTTTGTCAGTGTCAACATATTCATAACTAATTCTAGATTTTCTTCAGCTGCTACATTCTATAAACATCCCAGTAAAACACTAATGGGTTCATATTGGATTCTGATCCTGCAGCAACATCCATGACAACTACCTTATTTCATAGAATCGTAGGGTTGGAAGGGGCCTACAAGGCCATCGAGTCCAACCCCCTGCTCAGTGCAGGAATCCAAGTCAAAGCATCCCTGACAGATGGCTGTCCAGCCTCATCTTGAACACCTCCAGTGTGGGAGAGCCCACTACTTCCCTAGGTAATTGGTTCCATTGTCATATTGCTCTAACAGTCAGGAATCTGGCTTCCTGTAACTTGAGCCTATTATTCCGTGTCCTGCATTCTGGGGTGATGGAGAAGAGATCCTGGCCTTCCTCTCTGTGACAACCTTTCAAGTACTTAAAGAGTGCTATCCTATCTCCCCTCAGTCTTCTCTTCTCAAGGCTAAACATGCCCACTTCTTTCAGTCTCTCCTCATACGGCTTTGTTTGCAGTCCCCTGATCATCTTTGTTGCCCTCCTCTGAACCCTCTCCAGCTTGTCTGCATCCTTCTTAAAGTGTGGTGCCCAGAACTGGACACAGTACTCCAGATGAGGCCTAACCAGTGCTGAGTAGAGGAGAACTAGTACTTCTTGGGATTTGGATGCTATGCTTCTATTAATGCAGCCCAAAATGGCATTTGCCTTTTTTGCAGCCACATCATATTGTTGGCTCAAATTCAGCTTGTGATGGACAACAATTCCAAGATCCCTCTCGCTTGTAGTGTGGTTGAGCCACATATCCCCCATCTTGTAACTGTGCATGTGTTTTCTTTTTCCTAGGTGCAGAACTTGGCATTGATCCCTATGAAATGTCATTCTGTTGTTTTCTGCCCAGCGCTCCAGTCTATCAAGATCACTTTGAATTTTGTTTCTGTCTTCCAAAGTATTAGCTGCCCCTCCCAATTTTGTGTCATCTGCAAATTTGATCAGCTTTAATTAATTAATTAACTGCAAATTTCAGTTTCAGCTTTAATCAATTCCAGTATGATTATTGCTCCTTATTACATAAATTATTTTTTTACGAACATTTATTACAAAAGTAACTCTGCCCACAGGATGGAGATTGTATAAGGTCACCTACCTATTAAAAATATAGTAAGAAAGATCCTAAGGGTGAAGGTCCTTCAGCTTATATATCTACAATATATAGCCATTATGTGCTGGATAAACTGAAGGACTGGGTAGAACAAAAACATCTTATAGCTTAGGAACAGGCTGACTTCTAGAAAGAAAAAGTACTTGTGACCAGTGGGTTTTTTTTCTAAGTCATCTGCTTTCTCAGTATATGCATCAAGTTAGAGAACAGGCTTTATGTGGCATTTTTAGATGTTACAGCAGCTTTGATGTGGTGAATTGAGACAGATTCTGGGCTAAGCTATCTTTCTCTCTAATACCGAACTTGGGTGATTCTGTCCTATCAGTTTAGAAGTTGAATAGGGACACCTCCCAAACTAGTTGGCAGTTTCTGCATACTTGGGGGACTCCACAGGCATGCAGAAGTATAGTCACTTTTTAAAAATGCCAATTAGCATCTGTGAGTTTCCAGGATCTAGAGAATGGAGGGTGGGGAGAAAATGAAGGGAGAAGAGGGAATTGTGCTGGTCAACACACAGTAAATACCTTGGAGGTGGGGTTTAAGGTTGGGGAATGCTTTCGATGCCATTTAAAAAACTTTCCCCTCAACCCTATTTATCATTATTGTTTCGTTTATTATTTCATTTCTATCCTGCCTTTTTTCCTCTTGCAAGGAGCCCAAGGTGGCTTACACTGTCCTCCTCCTCCTCTCCATGTTATTCTCACAGCAACCCTGTGAGGTAGGTTAGGCTGAGAGTCAGTGACTGGCCCAAAGTCACCCAGTGAGCTTCATGGCCCAGATACCCCAGATCCCAGTCCAACACCCTAACTACTTCACAATACTGGCTGTCAACCACACTATGTGGAAAGATTTCAGAATGGAGGAAAGGAAAATAGGACACCTTTTCCCTTTCTCACTCTTCAGAATCCTCCCCCCGACACACACACACAGTAAGGCAATAAAACACTCACATTTGGGACTGGCAGCCAGCCCGAAACCTGAGGCCTTGATCACCTTTATAGTACAGTTGGAGAAGTCTTCTAGAAGGGTGGGAAAGAAAAAATGGTAAAACCTCTCCCTCTCTGTGAGTCTTGAACAGCACCGGAGCACTCCTATTAGGGGCTATTGATACACTGTTAACATTTTATTACATACTAACATTGAAATGAGACCATTAACTAAGACTCTATATACCTTTTCAGCATAGGTGGCCTGCTCGCTGGGCACCCTTTAAAATTTTTATGGCACTAACATTATTAATAAACTTCAAAGTCCTAAATTTCTCCCCCCCCCAACTGTCTTAAGCTGTCATAATTATACAGTCTCAATATTGTTATAGGGATGTGATGGCACTTTCCTGCATAGCAGGTATGGCTGTAATATCTTTTAAGAAAGTTTGGAGGTCTCTGCTGGAGATTAGAGAAGGATTAGAGGGCAATCCTATGGGTGTTTAGCCCATAGGATGGAGCGCTCTGGGAATCCAACACCCTGCTGGCAAGAACCTGGCAGGGCAGGAGGAATGGCAGAGTTTTCTTCGCCTCTCCATCCTCTGATTTAGCTGTTTGTGCTAAACAGGCCTCTGAGCCCATCTAGCTCTCACCTTGCCAGTGGTGGGGACAGTGGCTGAGAGGCTTTTGGATCCAGTGGATCCACAGCCTCTCCTCTCCCTTCCCCACCCCATCCATCAGCACCCCCATCTCTCTGTGTCCTTCTTCCCGAGGTTGGAGCTCAGACCTCAGAAGAAGGAGCCACCCCAGAGCTTTCCCACTCAGATTTTCCCCTCCGAGATTGTAGCTCCGTCTTCTCAGCATCATATGGCCCCTCAGACACTGTTTAGGGGCCCTCGGATTGCACTCATAGTGATGTGCTATAGTAAAACTGAAGTGATCATCTTCAGGAAGTGATCAAAATGGTCCTTGGATGGCTTTGATATGGAAAGGTCTTCCAACTTTAAATATCTTGTTGTGTAATATAACAAGAAACTCTCCTAGAATGGGAAAAATTAGGCTCTGCATTAACCACCTGGAAGTCAGCACATGCAATTTTAAATTTCACTTGTGACAAAACAGGGAATTTGATAAACCCTTGCATTAAGAAGCCTTACAGCGAAAGTTGTTGCACAGTTAATGTATGGGGTGGAACTGTGGGGGTAGAATGATCTAAGTGCTTTTAAAATAATTCAGAATCAGTTTTTGAGAGCAATTTTGTCTCTTCCCCATGGTGATGAAGTAAATCATGCTTGTTTCGAAGCCCATTAAAGTCCATATCATATACAGTGTAGATTTTCAAGGAAGATGCAAGTTGTTAAAAAAGGAATCTATTGATGCAGGAGTCAGTCTACATCAAGAATTAATCCATTTGGTATGCAGAATAACTCTCTGTATGCAAATCAGTACAGTATTTTTGAGAGGGGCTGGAGAAAGTAAGTGTATAGGAGCCCTCCCCCAGTTCCTCCATTTTTCCCATCCATCAAATTGTGAAGGCATTATCTAATCATGAATAATACGTCAGTGGCTGACTGCCATGGAGAATGATGGGAATATAAGTTGTATTCTCAAGGTTCAGGCTTAATCCAGCATTGTTCATGATCATAACCTTTAGTGGAGAGAGAAACAATCAAAATCAATAACATATAAACTGGTTAGATCCTAAGTAGGTAAGCTTTTTTGCTGCCACTTGTAACCAGTTACCTTGGAGGACGTCTATAGACTTCAGTGAGACAGTTCTGGAGTAATAAGTTTGTGGATAAGAGCTTTGAAGGTTGTCCTTTACCAGATGACTCAATATGAACAAGTATCAAGAGTGTGTAAAATAAGACCATTGTGATGACACTTGACGCTGAATTGTTACAGCCTCATGCAAACCTTGGCCCTGACATGGTGAAACACACTGGTCTTGTGTGTATCCTGTAGCGTCTTTTCAATGACAGTTTGGACAAGTAGTATATCGAACAATTTCTAAGCCAACATTCTGTTGGGTTGGGTGCTGTTTTTATTCTGTAACTGTTATGTTTTATTGTATTTTAATGTATTGTTTTATTGTTTTAACTAATTTTAATTGTCTCTATAAGCCGCATTGAGTGCCTTGAGTGCCAGTTTTTGGTAGTTTATGTGATACAAATCGCATAAATAAATAAAGAAATATTGGCGATTTGGCCAAGGCAGTCAGTACTATGAGAAATCAAACGGGTAATATGAGAAAACCGGACATGATGTTTGGGAGGCAAACTGACAAGAAAATCCCAAGTTCCACATCCAGAGGATTAGCTTGGCCCAATCAGTCAATTTTGGGAACCTCAAGAAATGGTTTTCTATAATGTGAAATAACCCTGAATGAACCTACATGTTCCAGCTCCTGTTCTTAAAGCCCAGCCACTGCTTCTCCTGTGCAAATCAGAGACATGGAGGTGTGATATGACATAGAGAAGCTTTGAGCAGGAAGAGGGCAACAAAAGCTCTCTCCTGCCTGCCAGTTCACCCCCCCACCCCACCCACCCCACATGCACACATGACTCTCACCTCTTCCAGTGGCTTTTACCCCAGCCCAGGTCCCAGAACTGTGTTTGCAATGAAAAAGCAGGTCTAGAATCTGGCTTGGAAGAAAAGCAGCTGGTAGGGGGGAGTTCTTTTGAAGAACGTAGGGAAAACCACTAAACCATTCAGGTATAACCTAAATCATATCCCTTATGAATATACAGTGGAGGTGAGGAATAGATTTCAGGGATTCGACCTGATAGACAGAGTGCCTGAGGAACTATGGACGGAGGTCCGTAGCATTGTTCAGGAGGCAGCAACTCAATCCATCCCAAAGAAAAAGAAATGCAAGAAAGCAAAGTGGCTGTCTGATGAGGCTTTACAAGTCACTGAGGAAAGAAGGGAAGCGAAAAGCAAGGGAGAAAGGGGAAGATATACCCAACTGAATGCAGAGTTCCAGAGAATAGCAAGGAGAGACAAGAAGGCCTTCTTAAATGAACAATGCAAAGAAATCGAGGAAAACAACAGAATGGGAAAGACTAGAGATCTCTTCAAGAAAATTGGAGATCTCAAGGGAACGTTTTGTGCAAAGACGGGCATGATAAAGGACAAAGAAGGCAGGGACCTAACAGAAGCAGATGAGATTAAGAAGAGGTGGCAAGAATACACAGAACTATACAGGAAAGATCTGAATGTCCCTGATAGCCATGATAGTGCGGTCACGGAAATTGAGCCGGACATCCTTGAGAGTGAAGTGAAGTGGGCCTTAGGAAGCATTACTAACAACAAAGCTAGCGGAGATGACAGTATTCCAGCTGAGCTGTTTAAAATCCTAACAGATGATGCTGTTAAAGTGCTGCACTCAATATGCCAACAAATTTGGAACACTCAGCAGTGGCCACAAGACTGGAAAAGGTCAGTTTACATTCCAATTCCAAAGAAGGGCAACGCCAGAGAGTGTTCAAACTACCGTACAATTGCGCTCTTTTCACATGCCAGCAAGGTGATGCTCAAAATCCTACAAGCTAGGCTTCAGCAGTATGCGAACCGAGAACTACCGGAAGTACAAGCTGGGTTTCGAAGAGGCAGAGGAACTAGAGATCAAATCGCCAGCATTCGCTGGATCATGGAGAAAGCAAGAGTATTAAAAAAAAACGTCTATTTCTGCTTCATTGACTACGCTAAAGCCTTTGATTGTGTGGATCACAACAAACTGTGGCAAATTCTGAAAGAGATGGGAGTACTAGACCACCTTACCTGTCTCCTGAGAAACCTGTACAAGGGTCAAGAAGCAACAGTAAGAACCAGACATGGAACAACCGACTGGTTCCAAATTGGGAAAGGAGTATGACAAGGCTGCATATTGTCACCCTGCTTATTTAACTTATATGCAGAATACATCATGAGAAACGCCGGGTTGGATGAATCACAGGTTGGAATTAAGATTGCCGGGAGAATTATCAGCAACCTCGGATACGCAGACAATGCCACCCTAATTGGCAGAAAGCGAAGAGGATCGAAAGAGCTTCTTGTTGAGGGTGAAAGAGGAGAGTGCAAAAGCTGGTTTGAAACTCAACATTAAAAAAACTAAGATCATGGCATCTGGCCCCATCACTTCCTGGCATATGGAAGGGGAAGAAATGGAAGCAGTGACAGATTTTACTTTCTTGGGCTCCAAGATCACCGCAGACGGTGACTGTAGCCATGAAATTAAAAGACACTTGCTCCTTGGGAGGAAAGCTATGGCCAACCTAGACGGCATAGTAAGAAGCAGAGACATCACCTTGCCGACAAAGGTCCGCATAATCAAAGCTATGGTTTTCCCAGTAGTAACGTATGGCTGTGAGAGCTGGACTATAAGGAAGGCTGAGCGCCGAAGAATTGATGCTGGAGAAGACTCTTATGAGTCCCCTGGACTGCAAGGAGGTCAAATCAGTCCATCCTAAAGGAAATCAACCCTGAGTGCTCATTGGAAGGACAGATGCTGAAGCTGAAGCTCAAATATTTTGGCCACCTAATGCGAAGAGAAAACTCTCTGGAAAAGACCCTGATGCTGGGAAAGACTGAAGGCAAAAGGAGAAGGGGACTGCAGAGGATGCAGAGGCTAGATAGCATCACCGATGCAATGAATATGGACTTGAGCACGCTCTGGGAGAGAGCGCAGGACAGGAAGGCCTGGCATGCTATGGTCCATGGGGTCACGAAGAGTCGGACACGACTGAACGACTGAACAACAACAAGGGGGGAGTTCTGAGGGAAATGGGGAGCTAAGGAAGTGTTAAGTATCCTCTCTCCTGCCCAAAGCTGCTCTGAACACATTGCACCCTTCTGATTAAAGACATTAAAGTGGAGGCAGAACATGTAGTTCCAGGGTCTGAAAAGCTTACAGTGACATAAGATAGGAGCTCATCTCATTCAGAATTAACCATGGCCAGAAATTTTGTATGCCTAACACTACCTAACAATCTGCTTTGGGGAACTCTAATGAACCTATATAGATGGAGGTAGCACATTTTGTGATTCAGTTAATCCATGGTGTGGACATGTGATCCTGGTTCTCTGTTAGTCTTTCATTTTGGCTGGCCATTCAAAGGATTGGACTAGGAATTTACACAAGAATAGCATGTCATGCAAGACCTTGAGTTGGGGGAAGGAGCATGAGTGACTCATCCTTAGATATCAGTGGGATACCTGATACAAGGGGAAACTCAACGGGGGTGAGGAGGAGAATTGGATATTAAAACTATTCCAGGGTACGGCCCTGGTCAAGTGTTAGTTCCAGTCCATGGACCACAGGCCGGTGGGGGTGGAGAGGGATGAGAGAACCAAAGCAGGTGAAGTAGGCCTTCCCAGTCCCCCACTGGATCTTGTCCCACTCCAGGAATCTTCCTGTGGGCACTTGACAAGGGAGGAGAGAGGACTTCTGCACATTGTGATCGGGATTTGGGATGAGTGGCTCTACCTTGTCGAAGTGGGTTGTGTTAGATGGTCTTTGTTCACTTTCATCTCTGTAGCACACATCAGTGGTAGTCAGCAGCCTGTTTGGGGAGAAAACCATTCCCATGGCCTCCCTTTTCTGCTCCTCTGCATCTCTTCATTTTCTTTTCTATGGAAAGCTTGAGGGTGGCGCACTCACCTAGCCTTGAACAAGGAGAAATGCAGAGCAGATTTGCTCCAATTGTTTCTTTAATGCTGGCAAGTGGCTTACTCGCTCTGCATCTGCATTCACTGCACTGTATGTCTGCTCTGCATACTACTGAGACTGGAACCTTAGGGTTGGTTGTCAGTAGCATAACCTTTTAAACTGGTGCAGTTTGGGCTTATTGGAGCTCACAAGCATCATTTTCTATTGTTAGTGAGCAGTTTTAGATTATAGCAGCAGCTGAATACTTCCCCTTCTGTCCAGTCCCTTTTTTTTTTTTTTACTCATATACCAGTTTGGTGGCCTTAGTTGCTGCAGTGACAGCGGGCTTGTATATACAAGATGCTGCACATAGAACAAAATTGCCAGTGGCACATTACCAGTAACTCAGTACCACTTTCATTGTGGCAGGTACATGTATGTTCAACATGTGCATTGTAAGCAAACATTTGACTATTCAGGCATTGTACTGGAATCATCTCTTTCTTTGCTATAGAAGCTGTGATTAACAAATACCCATGGATGGCTCCTGTTCCAGGCTAGAGCCTGTGTGGCAAGCTCTGCGTCAGGCAACTGAGGGCCAGGACCACAGAGAGCTCCCAAGCTTCAGGACTAGGCCAGATACCGGACTCACTGAGGGCCTCAACTACATGCTACATTAAATGCATCATTGCATTTAATGTGACTGTTTTTTAAACAAAAAGTAGCTGCTGTGTGGTAGGCTGATCAGGATTAGGGCTGTAATGGATGGGGTGGAGATTAACCTCTGTGCTGCAATCCCAGTGAAAATGCTCCCCCCCAGCTGCTGTTCGTTTTGGGGGTGCAATTTTCATTGAGGTTGTAGCATAGGGGAAATGGTTCCCCCTCACCTCCAGTGCACTATTGTCCTGATACTGATTGAGGGCCCTTCGTGCTGCTGCTGCTATTATTAGTAGTATTAGTATTATTAGTTTTGTGCAATCACACACGTTTCACCGAGCTTGGCTCTCGCTAAGTTCAGTTGGGCTTACTTCTCCTAAGTAAATGTGCGTAGCAATGGCAGCCTTAGCTGGTTTTGCACTCATATTTTCGGCAACAGTTTATGAATGCTGACATCGTGACAGCAGACTTCCCTTTGATATGTTGGCATATGGCTATAATGTAATGATACTGCTATACAACTTTTTTCTTCCTTTGATAGCAAGAGCCAGTAAAACTGCTGCAGTAATTTGATTCAAATTCTGGGAATTGGCTGAATCATAATCAAAGTTCATTGGGTGCTTTTGATATAACCCTTAATTTGCAACAAAGCCAGGAATGGAATATAGTTGCCCCATCTGATAGGTCACTACCTTATCCACCAGACAGCAATTTATGTGAATCCTATTTGTGCCCACAAATAGTTGTCATTGCCTGATAGCTAACATAATGGCACAAACATGATGGAAATCTTTAAGAACCTAGAAACTAATAGAGACCAAATTATGTCAATGGAAGTTGATAGCTTTTTTTGACTGATTGAATTACTAAATGAGCACGACTAATGGAAAGCAGCAGCTGTATCTGGACTTCAAACCTTTTGAAATAATGGCTTACAAAATCTTATTAAAGAAATTAATTGAACTTGGCTAGGATCGAGGCTTCTGTTGCTTGAATTGAAAACTGGCTAAGTGCCTCTACAGGAGAGCACCAGTACTTGAATTAAGGGGAGAAAGTAGGGGGCCCTAAATTAAATCCACAAACCCCAACCCTTACTCCCCCTCCTGTTGTAATCAAATCATGTTCCCCTCTAGCCTTCTTAAAACAGTAACTAGGGAGACTGTTCCATAGGGTAAGGGGGACAGGACTCCTCTGAAACCACTCCGCTGTAATTTGAGCACTGAAAGGCATCCCTGCAAAAACTGAGGCAGAACGCAGAGCATCTTTCTGAGTACATGGTTGCAAAATAGCTTGATCTTAGAATTATCTTCCAGATCTTCTAACTCCAATTAGAAGTTTTCATAGAGGATAAGCCCATCAATGGCTGTCAACCATGATGCCTCTATGGAGCATCCACGTTCAGAGGTAATATATTTCTGTTGCTGTGGAGCAGCAGCAGGATAGGGCTATTGCCTCATGCCCAGCATCTGGGCTTCATGGATGCTTTTGGTTGTCCACTATAAGAAGCAAGGTGCTAAGCTACATGGGCTTCTGATCTGATCCAGCAGGGGTCTTCTTATGCCCTTCCCTTCTGCTTTCCTTGTAAAGCATGGAGGCTGCATGTGGCCATCAAGGACTTTCTGTTCAGCCCCCAGTTGACATATTTTTCATTTATTTCTGTAGAGAAAGAGGCCACAGCTAAACTGAGAACAATTGAGATGGTTTGAGTCCTGCAAAGAGACCATGGGCTGGTTTACACATGCATGTTCATCACTTGATTACCATACATTTGATGACCGGTACTTGAATATATAGATGGACCCACTGAAAAGCATTGTATCTGTTAGGATATTTACATTCAGTCTGTGATGTTATTAACTGTGATGGTCCCTTTAAACATGCAAGTCATTCCAAGGTTACAGTGATCCAAGTTAGGAGCATTCGCATATGAACCAGCTGTGCATAATATGTCTTGTCAGAATTCCTGTGGATAGCTAACATGATGATCTCCTGACAATAATGCCTAAAAACATCAGATATAAGCACTGAGGCATTAGCACAAGCTATTTTCTCTTGGTTAACCTGCTGTGCTGGAGCTGTTTCCCTGGAGGCTTGCTGAAGCTTCTTTCATAGGTGCCAGATTGCAAAAGTGCAATTTTAAGTGCAGTTATTTCATTCAACAACAACTTTCAGAAGTTTATGCCTTCTTCATTTGGCTTTATTTAAATAGTCAAGGCTATGTGTACTATTCATATTTCTTACATTCAGACTATTGTTAAAGAATATGTACACATTACTTTGTAAAGGTTTGTACAATTTTAATAGAAATAAAATAAACTATAAATAGCCACAGTTAAGATGGATTTTGCATTATAATGGGGATAATTTTGGTCTCTTGATCAAAGTCTTTGAGTTGGGGCAGCCTAGGAATTTAAGTGATATCAGTGTGTGTATATTTATAGAGATGACCCAGCAAGCTACAGTCTGCTGTCCATGTAGGGCAGCTTAAAAGAGGCATGATAAACTTCCTGGTTTTGCTGCCTTTCTGCTGCTGCAAATACAGAGGATTGGGCTTATGAACAGCACAATACAATACATGTCTGCTCAGAAGTAAGTCCCATGGAATTAAGTGTTGCTTACTCCCAGGTTAGTGGGTATGGGATTTTGGCCTGAGGCTATGAATGCAATCAGCTCTACGTGTTAATGTTTGCATTGCTGACTCTAAAGGATGCAACTTAAAATTCTTTGGAGGTGGAAAAATGTTACTCTCATTGTTACTACAAAAATAGAATAAATGAAGAGGGAGGGAGGTGACCATAACTCAGCGGTAGAGCACACAGTCTGCATGCAGAAAGTTCCTCCAAGTTCAGTTGCTGACTTCTGTCTCTGCTTGCAAAAAGATCTCAGGTGGAAGGGCTGAGAGAGACCCTTGCCTGGCACCTAGAGAGCTACTGCCAGCTAGTCTAGATGGATCAGAGAGAAAACAACACACTTTTAAAAGAAAATAAAAGAATAAGAATAAAATACAAATGTCAAACAATTCATTCAGAAAGTCAGCAGTTAAAATAGCACCAACAGTTAAAATTACAATATAAAAGCACGGGCCAACCTCAGATGAAGCAATTGTAAACAACCAGGTCTTTAGACCCCCCTCTCTCATACACGGAAAAGAATGCCTCTTCTAAAATGGTGCTTGCTATTGGCAGTTTTTGTAAGTACTTATTTCTATTAAAAACAGTAAGTCTGCTGCCTGATTAATCAGGGGCACCTTTTTACCCAATCAAAATAGTTATAATTCATTAATCTAACCGATAAATTGAGTAAATGTTGCAGCCCTACTTTCTTGAAATTTAATCTTGAAGATACCAAAAAAGGTCTCTCAACCTTGCAGAGAATCTTACCCCACTAATACCTCCAAATCTGAAATTGCACCCCATTCATTTCAATGGATATAAGCTACAAATATGCTTAAGGCTGCAATCATATGAATATAGGCTTGGAAGTAAGCTCCACCAGGTTCAGTGGGACATCCTTCCAAGTAAACATGCACATAGGATTTCATGGTAATAGTATGCCATATTGATTTTTAGAGGGACAACTGCTTAACTCTGACTTGGTGAATCCAACTAATAATAATAAATGGATTGGGCTCTACATACCAGCAAGATTGCTCTGTCACAGACAGTAGTCTAAAAGCATATAATGTAGTTCTGTGCTGAAGCTAGCAAGTGTGGCTCTGTGAGCTGCCTGGATAGGAACCTGCCAGGGAACCACTGCTTCATTTCCATGCTTAACCTTCTTAATTTCTGCTTGCTAATGTCAGTTAAAACTAAAACTTAGCAAGAGTAATTATGCCCTTGATCTGTATGCCTGATTTTCTCTAGTATTGTAAGTACAAAAGCATGGACACAAGGTTGCTGAGTCTAACACTTAGCTATGCCAGATGTGTATATGTTAGGTGGACACATGGAGACGTCTTGCTTATCCCTCTGCTCTGCTCTGTTCCATCTTCTGGCATGTTGAGTGGCAAAGCTCATACTGTGTGCTGGGAGAGGCAGTAGGCAGGGCTTCTGGCATGTAGACCAAGAGAGCCCAGAGCTACTCTCCAATGAAATGGAGTTTTCATTGCAAATTGTCTTTAAAATTACAATTTTAGAGTTGGCCAAGGGCTGAGAAGGCTCATCTGCCTCCAGCTAGAGAAATTGGCTGAACTGGTACAGATTAAGCATGATAGTGAATGCTAGGAGAGCGGTAAGAATGAATGAATGAATGAATGAATGAATGAATATGCCTTTGCCTACTCAGAAAAACGAGTCTCAAGCATGGATGATTAAGTGGCAGCCTATGTGCTGATACACACATTAAACAATTTTACAGGGTCCTGGAAACCGTGCTAAATTATAATCTAAGCATGTCAAACATTTTGCCCATATTTTTGCATGTAAGGAAAAAAAGTTATTTTCTGTTTTCAGGAAGAATTTCATACAGCTTTGTAGGGAAATTTTGTATGTAATGCAAGTGCATTTGCTCTGAAACTATGAAGCCCTTATCAGTAGTGAGCACTGGCATTTATCATAGAACCTCACCACTCACTTGCCTTGAAAGGGGTTGCATTGTGCAATGAAAAGCATTTCTGACCAACAAATCACTTACTGGAGAACAGTGGCTTATCTGGGGAACACAGGTGGTGACCATGTCTGGTAAAGACCATGGGTGATTCAACAACATGCAGCGTTAGAGGTGGGTTTTATGTCTGATGTCCATTGGCTGTGGTCAGATTCCAAATGACCCCAGCATTTTTTTCTTCTTCTTTTACAGTTTCTAGCTATCTGCTAGCAAAAAAATGTTACAACAGATCACAAAGATCAAGGCAAAGCCTAATCTCTTTTTCTTTTTCTTCTTCTTCAACTCCCATTCAAATATCAAGATTTGTCAAGGCTTCACCCAGATTTTTCACACATTAGAGTAGCAGTTCCAGAAGTAGAACAGTGCAGAATAAATGCAACAACATGTCCACCAACCATAGTTATAGTTTTGCTGATTTAGTTTATTTGCCATTTGTAAACATCTGACAAATATGTTACATTTCTGTGCTGGATAGACTCTGGAATGGGGGCGGGGGGAATCAGCCTTAGAAAGGAAAAATTGCTCCTTTCTAAGCCATGAAAAGTATAGATTCAAAGTAAAACAGATACAATTGAATGTGTATGCTAAAACAGATAAAGCTTATTAATACATAATAATACATAACATCATTGTATCTGATGAGACACTCAAAATGGCAGGGTCAGAGATCTGAGGGGGAGAGGCGAGCATGCACGAGGTTGTTGGGGGCAGCCCAGTGTGCACATCTCTGTCCATGTCCTTAGCTGTAGTTTTCACATGTTTGAGAGAACACATGAAGTGGGTTAATGTTGCAGTATCATGATGGGATTGGACTCCACAGCTGGCTAGTAGAAATGAATGGGTGGCCATCAATGCCAGCTAGAATTTTGGACCTGAAAAGTCAAACAAAAACCAGCCTGGCCCCTTGGTTCTGTCTCCCACTGTCACCCTAAGATTTTAGTCCTTCTGGAGGCTCTGAGAAAGTGGCTAAAGCCCTAAAATTTCAGATAAACCCCTGAGACCTGAGAACCTGTTACCATGTGCCTGGAGGCCAGGCCTTGGCTGCAGTTTGTAGGCTGTGCTGCTTGTTGGGGGAAGCTTCCATAGCTATTACCTCTCCACCTAATCTAATACCCGATCGCAGGTTAATCCCTTCCAGATGACTCCCACACCCATGACACACCATCGTATGCCACCTTCAGTCCTTTAAAAAACAAAGCCATGCTTTCCTCCTGACGGAGTCTGGAAAGTCTATATGTAAATGGAGTTCTTTTCTCCAGCAGTCGGTTACCGTAGCAACACAGTTCCCATTCTGCCTTGGTTGTGTCAAAGGGGCTCTGGAGATGATATTAGTGATCTAAACAAAAGTGTGTGCGTGTGCACGTGCATGTGGGTGAAGACCCCCCCACTGCTGCCCCCCCTCCAAGTATTGGGGAGCTGCCAGCAAAATTTGGCAGTTCAGATATCTGCTCAGGAGTGCTCCCTGGTTCTCAGATATGTATATGGCACATTTTGGGAGGTACTCTTGGAACACAAGATCACAATAAAAGGATCACAGGATTCTAATTAAGTGGCTACTTGTACCAGTTATACTTCAGATGTCCCTCTGTTGGGTCAGGTCAGATCTTGATGCCTGTTTGTGCCAAATTGGCAGTAGCCATCAAAATGGGGTACATTGGGAATTTCCTGTGGGTCTTCCCTTGCCCTGGCTTGTAAACCCAAAACATCTTCCCCAACTGTGAAACAACCCCCTTTTCATTGGCTGATTTGATTCTCTGACAAATATTCAATACACAAGGGGCAGAGGGCTGCTCTACACATTACATGGCAAACCTGGGTTTGGGACAAAGTTTGGCCCCAAATGCTGAGTGGACATGGAAGAGGGAGCGGCAGCCACTCCTGCCTGCAGAGTACATGGGAGCTGGTGTAGCATAGTGGACAAGAGACTTGAGTTATACTTTAGGATGTCCTCCCTGGTTTGAATGTTGCTCCTGCCATGAACCCACCAGGTGGGCTTAGGCAGGCCACACACTCTCAGCCTTAGTTCCTGATCTGCATTATGGGGGTAATAATAACTTGAGGGCTGTTGCAAGAATTGCAGCATGATAATGTATGTAGGTCTTTGAACGTTCAAAAGTGTGATATAAATCCTAAGTATTATATGTTTGCAAATGCATGTTTGTCTCATTCATATGTTACATTCTTGGTGTACGCTGAAAGAATGAGATATACACCTAAGAAACTACAGTGTATAAAGTAGCACTTAAACTCAGAAATGTAGAATCAATTTAAAATCAAAGTTCCTTGGAATGCGGCATGTACAAGGTGTTATTTTTGGTTTTGTCCTAAGCAAAAATAAATTTAGGTGGTGTGTAATTAAAAAAAAATGTTAATGCATATTGAATACATGATTTGTGCTCATCAAACAGCAAGTGTTTTCAGATGACATGCAACTGACCCAAAACTGCTTTGCTGCTTTTGATGCAGGGTGTCAGCGATATACACTTTGCTAGAATTAAATGAGAGGCAGCCTACACAACTTGAGTTGAATGGCATCAGCTTGGATTCCTGCATTGAGCAGGGGTTGGACTCAGTGGTCTTGTAGGCCCCTTCCAACCTTACTATTCTATGATTCCTCGGAATCTTAGTTGCTCCATTAAATCCCAATGCATGCTGGGACTAGGCCACCCTTTAACATAGAAAGACTCTGTTTGCACAGACAATTTATAACAGATGTACCATCAGTACATTCAAGCCAGTGCAGCATAGTGAATAAGGATAGTTGGACTTAAAGTGAAGAAAGACATAACATTTTTTAGAACAGTGAGCCATTCTGGAAGTGCACTCACTGTGTTCAATACAAAAGTACCTATAGCTTTCCAGGCTTTGAAAAAATCATTCTTCGAGTCTGAAGCCAAAGCCCAGTGCTGATTTGCTGACGTACTTATGACATCACCAAGAACACCGCCCTCAACCTGCAATTACTTTTGCCTTTAAAAAACACACATCTTAAAAAAAATTAATAAGCAACAAATGAATGGATAGATGCACTAATGTTTATGCACATTTTTTAAAGTCAAGGTTAAGCATGGGGGAAGAGGCAAGACTGATAATGATGTCAACATATGATTAGGTGGAAGGCATTTATTTCTGTTATATGAGCTGCGAAGCTGGGAGGGAGCCGGCCTCACGCTACATAGCCCAGAAATGCTCTGAGGAGTTTTAACAATTTCATTTGTTTTCCCTAGTAAGACTAGGGAGGCCTGTGTTCCAGTCCTTAGTCAACTAAGAAGCACATTGTGTGGCCTTAAACAATCTCTACAGAACTGCTTTAGAGCTGTTGTGAGGATAAATGAGATAACTCCATGGGCAGCGCCTTAAGCCCCTTGGTGGAAAGGTGGGATATATCAGGGAACTGCATTATATACATTCAGGAAATGCTCTGTTGTGCCAATAGCTTTGTGGTAGATCTGAGTAAAACCCCAAGACAAATCCTAAGAATTAGTGGGCAGGATGCAAATAACCCTAGTTATGAAAAACAACATACTCTATACTGGAGCTACCTGCTGCACACTGTACATCTCCAGAGTTTGGGAAAGAACCTGATCTTCAGTATTGGAACGGGGCTTTGTTTAAACTGCTTGCTGCTAAGGCTAAGCCCTGGAAGCTGTTCTCAGTGGCAGCCTGGCAGGACTCAGTCCTGGAACATATGAAAAACATGTATCTGAGCATATTCAGAGTGTCTCCTGCGCTGCTGAGTAGCCACAAGCTACATCCACATATCTAGAATTAAGAGGTGGGACTTGCAGCTCAGAAGTTATGGCTTCCATATCGGCTCTAATCCCAGCATCTCTTTAAAAAAAGAGAGAGAAACAAGAAATTATCCTCTGCAAGGGAGGAAGTTGCCTTGAATTCTTTCCTGCTGCTGAAATATTTGGGGTCAGTACTGCTCTCCATGGGGTTTTGCTAAATTGGCTTGGTATTAAGTCAATTTAAAACTGATTTTGAATTAATCTAAATTGATGGCATTAAACTGATGCCGTTACTATTGCTGCATCAAGGCCACAGAAGAGAGGAATGTAGAGAAATAACAGTCAAGGATTTTTGAGATTTGTAGCATATAGTAAAAGAAGCCACAGTTGTGCACAAGAGCCTGTAGGGTGGGTTGGCCTTCCGGGGATGCATTCTCAGTATGATTGAACACATACCACTTTGGACATAACTTTTGTTCACACAACCAGGGTGCTTAAGAGTGGATTTCCCTATTCTTTTCAACATTCTTGGAGTGGTAATTTCAATCTTCATTAGAGGTTATAAATATACAGGAGTAACTGCACACTTAACTGGCAGTAAGCTTAGTTGAACTCAGTGAGACACTTTAGAGTTGACATGCATAGGATTGCTCTGTAAAACGTAGATTTAAATTTATTTGTTTGGCTATTGGCCACCATAAGAGAACACATTTACAACAAGGTATTAAACAGCAAAAAGTTAAAACTGGGATACAACATCTTGGGTGATAATAATAAATCAGAAGACAAAAACTGTGTCAGTGTTAAATCAATTATTTTGTATTGTGGTTAAGTATTAGAAAATACATAAAACAGCTTGGTGCTATACAGAACTTTTAAAAGACTGGCCTTTGCTGATAACACACAATAATTTCTTCTTTGTGTCCATTCTTTATATACTCACACACATATGCACCCATTCACCCTGCTCAGATGCAGTACTGAAATGAGCATTTCTCACACCTGTCATTCATATTCTATTCTCATGCACATCAAACATTCTCACAAGCAATCTAACACTGTGATAATCATACTACCCCTACTGGATGCTACCTATCAATGGCACACAACTCCATGTGTCCTAGGATATATGAGCTGGCAGTCTAGGGTGCAGTTTGATTTGCATGTATAGATGCAAATTTAGAAATGATGACTATACTTCAGATATTGATTTAATTTATATCCCGCCTTTGCACCAAAAAATGGTGCTCAAAGCAGCTAACAATAAAATCCAAAACAAATTCTTAATTAAAACATAGCATAAAAACAGTTAAATTAAAACACAAATATATTAAACAAATTAAAAATAGAAATACAATAAAGTTCACCATAGTAAGGAAGGTTGTGGCCAGGTGACCTGTGTGCCTTCTCAGTCTGCTGTCCAGGTGTTAACTGTTGATGGGCAACTTCAGGGCCCTTACACTCCCTTCTTATGGTTCTTTACCTTTAAACTAGACTTGAACAGGTCAGCCCTTCAACTAAAGGGCACCTGGAAATAGAGGACTGCCTTCTGGCAGCCCTTCAAATAGAGGATTGCCCTCTGTCAAAGAGGACACATGGCCACCCTATGACAGTTCGTTAAATTCCTACAGAATTACGGCTGTGCTAAATGTTCACATGTGGATCCTCACTAACCTCATATGGGGTGAAATCTTTAGGGGATAATTTAGGATGTCTGGCTTCTTCCTCAGTTTCATCCTCCTTCACCATTTTCTCTTTTTCCAGTTTGAGCCTTTCCAATTCCACCTCTCTTTGGTGCTTTATTTTTTTCTAATTCCATTTTTCTGTCCCTCTCTTTTTGTTTTAATTGTTCCAATTCACTCTCTTTGGTGTTTTAACTTTTCTAATTCAAGCTCCTGCGCTCTCCTCTCTCCCTCAGTTGCATCTTTGCCCTCAGTTTCTCTCTTTCAAATTCTAAGTACTGAGGCGACATTTCTATATGCGCATGTCTTCAAGGAAGCACCTCTGCCTCTGAGGTGATCTATTAACATCAGTTTTAATTCATCTACTGACTTTCCCTCATAAGGGAAATTCAGACTCTTAAATCTCTCTAAAAGCCCTTGGTTTTTCATGCTTAAAAACTCATTTTCTCAGTTTTCTTTCCCCAAACAATGTTACTACCTGGGTTTTCTTGAGATAGGGTTAAGGATAGCTATTTTGTTTTCTTAGTGCCTTCTTTCTTCCTTGTTACCTCTTGTGACTAAAAATGATTCTGTCGCTTAATTTTTCTATGGTTTATGAGGAAATAAAGCCTCTTTATTTCGGATCCCTTTATTTTGAATCCCACCACCAGTTGTGACCACTTGTGATGTAATAAAATACACTTTTTTCATATCCCGACACTAACACCACTTGTGGCGTTCCTGCCTGGGTTCCACCTTTTCCCCAGCCTCCTCCTCTGAAACTGAGAAACAAACCCCTCAGGTGAAACCCCTGCTTTCACCTGCATTAGTTCCCACTGACTCCCAAGCTTCAGCCCTTTTGCTGTCTCTGGGTTCCAGAGAAGCTCAATATGCTCAATTGGTTCTCTCAGCCCACTAGAGGAGAAATCACAAGGAAATAGATTTAATAATGGTACCACAGCAATTCAATCAACGAATATGAGTCTGTATTTTTAAAAGAACAAATAAAGATTGATTTGTAACACAAAGAGTTATAGGGTATTATTATTCATTGATGTTCTAACTTCCCTACGTACTCTACCCCTTCTAAAATCCTATGTACAAACCCCACTAGCTAGATGCTGCTTCCACGATCCCTGTATTAACTGGATCACATTTAACAATGCAAACACAAACATTAATATAATAGGCATATGTTACAAGGACACATGGCCGCCCTATGACAGTTCTTTAATCTACACCACTGGAATTAGGGCTGTGCTAAATGTTCAGTTGTTTAATTTTTCAGGACAAAAGTAGTGCTTTGGGGAGACGTCAGAATATTCCTCCTTCCGATAACTTGCTTTTTCCCAGATCCATTGCTGCTTTTATACCAGTTTTTGGTTTTGTGTAGTTCGGTCTTTTTCCTGGGAATAGTCATCCCTTTCAGTGGAAGACACACAGTCACTGCAGTGATATCATGATGCTATGCAGCCAGTCAGATATGGCTAACTGCCTTGGATAGTGTGTCTATAATAAAAGAGTGGGCCATGAAGCTCAGTGGGTGACTTTGGGTCACTTACGGACTCTCGGCCTAACCTGCCTCACAGGGCTGTGAGGATAAAACTGAGAGGAGGAGGATTATGTATGTTGCCTTGGGCTCCTTAGAAGGAAATGTAAATGTAACACATAAATAAATGTAAATCTTCTTAAATAGATTTAATAAATGAATACATGCTGATGTCATGGTGGGGGGAGGGCAGGGAACAAAATAAATGGACAGTGGACATAGTGCTGTCTGGATCAGAATTGCCCCTAATCACAAATGACAACACTTTTGCCCAGTTTTGGAACAACTCCTAAAAATAGCTGAAGGGAGAGTAGTGGGTTTCTGTGTGTGCGTGCATGCTGCACATGAACATTTTCAAGGAAAGCATGGCATATATTAAAGTTGTTAGCCCTTGTTGGAAGGCTAACAAGCATTCGCAGATAACTTCAGCACCTGAGCTAGTGGATGGGAAGTCTTCTTTGTATGCACTGAACCCAGAGCACATACAGCTAGTACAGACAGAGGTTTCAAAACCTGCATCCTGTGTTTACCATAGGTTTTGCTTTTTTGGCAAGAATCTGATCATTGCAGTAAGCTTGGCAAAGTACTATTTTTCTGCCATTCTATGCTTTGCTTTGAGTTGGTCAGATCTCCACCCCTGCAATCTGATTTGAAACGGCTCTTATTTAAAATTGTCTGATTTGAAGGACATCTTCTTGCTGTCTGAAATTAACCCATTCTGTAAATCAGATCCAGAATGAGTCAGTGAGCCTTCTAGGCCCTGTTGAGCTGCTCGCAAAAATGTAATCAGAGGCACAACAGGGTCTAGAGGCCTCTGTACAGTTTGTGGCTGCCAAGATCGCTCCTCACCACCCCTTTCCTGAATTTACTGAGTAGGGAATGATGTTCAAGGTTCATAGAAATGGTCACAACAGGGCCTCAGACCTTGGATGCTGCTGCCTGGGTCTGATCTGAAACAGATGAGCAGGGGCAGGCGGTAGGAGAGGAGAATCAAGAATTCTCACCTCTTCATTTCTAGATTCCACTCTCTCAATACTTCAATTTTTATCCTTCATTTGTCTTTCCATGACTTTAGAAGTTGTAAAAGATCTGAAAAAGATGCATAGATATAGAACTAGCAGTATTAGTGAAATCCAGTCTTTGCAAATTCCTCTGAGAAATGTTCTGATCTGCTTCTTTCAAATTGATGTGTGGATTAGCTATCCCAGCAGATTTTGCACCTCTCCTAATGTTGCAGTGCAGTTTTTGGCAGTTCAAACATATCAAAATATGTATTTAAAATTTATATTATGAGAGAAATATGCATTTTAATGTGCAATAAAATGTGTATTAAAATGTGCATTTTGAGACTACCTTTAAAAAATGCAGATAAGTGCAGGAATGGAATGAAACAGAACATGCAAAAAGTGTCATGGACAGGAGGAAATGGACAGATTTGTCCATCCTTACACAGAACCACGCAGTGGTGCTGCATATTCCAGATTCAGCTAATCCAGAACACAAGGACATGATCGTATGCTCATGTACCACGTCTCAAGTGCCACCACCTTGCTGCACATCACCTTTCCATTTGACCCTTTGTTTGTTGATGCATTGCTGAAGGCAGCTAGACCACTGATCGCTGAAGCATCTGAAGTCTGTGATTTTACACCAGCCATCTGCCGGGGAGACTCATTGCAGTGACATGAGTCAGTTTCATTTGTGGCTGATGTGTGTCAGCCTTCATTTTGACAGAGTGGGAATGAGGGACAGGCTGGAGAGGCAGATTGTGTGTGTGGCAGCAGTAAGCAGAGGGGAGTACAGAAGAGTGGAGAACAAAAGAAACAGGAGGGTTCAAGCAAGCAAGGATGTTGTCATGGATCTGCTTGGTGACTGTCCATTTCTTACTGAAGCCAGTGGTTTCAGTCCTTGCTTGCACATTAGTTGCCCTTGCTTCTCCATGGTATCATCTTTTCTCTTTTCGTCAACATGAATATTCTTCCTGCCTTGATCTCCATGTTCCTAGTGGATTCAGAATATTTACCCCAGGCAGGAGGGATGTTTTCTTCTCATGTAATAAATCCATCCACTATGGCAGACCCAGATCTCCTGGATCTGGGTCTGTTCATGTGTTGATCTCTCTGTTGTGAACACACAAATGCACAGATCACACATATACGTGTTATCTCCGCTCACAACCACGACATACATAGCATTTCACATAAATTACAACAATATCTACTTTTTAAAATTATATAACGTTTCACATAACTTACCTCAGTAACCCTTATCACAACCCTGTAAAGTAAAACACTATTATAATGTATCATTCCCATATTGCAGATTTGGGGGTGAGGGGAGCAGGGCAGAAGCTGAGAGAAAGTACCTTGTCTATGGCCACCAACTGAGTTTAGAGGTAAGATTTGATTCTTAGCTTTTCTGCTCCAGAACCCAGGATTTTACAGTACAGTAGAATATGGTGCACATCACAATGTGAGCAAACATACTACTACTGAGCCAAAATTAATGGGGGCAGTTTCATAAAAAGCTTCATCAGAATTGAAAAGGGGCCACTTTCAGCATTGTGCAAGGGTCCCTGATCTTTGATTAGCTCATGTGATCAGAACAAGTTTGCCCTCACTAGTGGGCTTTATGCGCCATTAGTGACATCAACACATCACTAAACCTAACTGACTACATAGCGCTGTGTCATCTTTTCTGTTACATAATCTCTGATTGGCTGGGATCACGCAATTAAGTAAAAAAACAGAAAAAATGATCCCTGGAGCAGCAGCAGCAGAGAGGTGGGGGCAGGAATAGTATCAGCAGTCAAAAAAGTAGCATTAAGGGCTTTGGGTGTATTGATCCCCTCTCAGAGCCAATCCTTTCAAGGCAAAGTTTGAACCTGGAGGCCATTAGGATTAAGCATTAATGGATGTGCATAGTGCATGTAAAAGAGAGAGAGAACTCAGGCTGTGCCTAGAACCCACTTTCTCATCTGACTTTCATCTGCAAAGGTGGGGGCAGAATTTCTGTGATTTTTCTGGGGTGCAAAGATTGCATAACTTTTCGATGAGGGGATAGTTACAATTAGACAAGGTGGCCACTTTTCTGGTTTTTTTTAACCTTAGCATGAGGCAGCCTGGCTCTGGAGCACTTAAAAAATCTACCACGAATGCCCCTGGGAAAACAGTATGCGATGATGTAGCGTTGTTGCCATAGGCACTCCGGGGGGGGGGGCAGCGGCGGGGGGAATAGCTGCCCCCATGGGCCCATCATTTTCCCACAGCAACACCCAGTGAGCTATGCTGCATCATCATGGAGCATCGTTCCTGGGGGTGTTCTGGCCAGAAGTCATCTTGTCTATTAGTAAGATACCCGCCCCCACCCCTGATATGTTCACCCTCCTTTTGAATATTCACCTCTATTCCAATTTTCAGGAGAGTTCCACTCCCACTTCCCTGAATGTTTTTGAAAAAGTTCCTTGTGGAATTTCAGTGAAGCACTGGAGGGAATAATCACACACAACTGCCTGTTGACTCATTTAACACATACCACTAGGGATGCTGGTTCAAACATGGTTTTTGATCCCTTGTGATGTTTTACAAAACAGCATCTGCCATCATTTTATTTAGTCATTTCCTTTGTCTTTCAGCAAGTTGCTTCAAAGTCTTTTTGCATCTAGCAGTGCTACAAAAGTTGCACAGGTGCATCCAAAAGTCTCTGGAGGCCTCCAGAACTCTCCTTGCCCACTTGAGAAAAAAAATATATAATCCCAGCCAGGTGCACAGAAGAGGGAAGGGAGGGTGGAGAGTTCCTTTTAGCAGCTGTTGTTTGTACCGTTAACATAGCCTCTTTCAGTCCCTTTTGAATCTTCATTAATTCCCTGCACAAAGGCTGAGTGAGCCACACACAAGTGGTAGCATTTGTCATAGGACTTCAATAACTTTGGCAGCACTGTGGTGCACAGACATCTTGGTGATCAGGTCAAAAAATAAAATAAATTCATACATCATTTTGTAGTAAAATTTGGATTTGTGCTTTCAGCACAGAAAGAAAATGTTGAAGATCTGGGGTACAAACAAGTGGATACTTACTAGGCCTGTGCAACTTTCGGAATTCCAAATCTGAATCCTGACTCAGGCCCTTCCCTTCCCATATGCCAATTGCCCTTCTTGGATTGACCACTCCCTGGGAGGAAGGTGATGGTGTAACTCAAAGTAATACCGTGGTGCTGGAAAGGGAAGTGAGATGGGCAAGAAACCAGTGCAGGCTAGTGCTCTAATGGCGGGGGCTACACAACAACAGTCCACCACACTTCCCTCCAAAAAGTGAAACTAGGCTTAGTCCTCAGGTCTGACCCCAGTGGGGAAAGGAGAGACTGCAGTCCCAGTGCATGCTGGGAGTGGGAGGTGCATGCTGGGAATTGTGTTTTCCCTCCATCTTAGGCCTGTGCAAGCCTTGGAATTCAGAATCCAGATTTTGCACTGGCCTAATACCTTGCACAAACCCACTTCTCAAGAAGCAATGCCAGGTCTAGGAAGCTTTTAACCTGCTCAGAAAAGATAGAAGAGATGCCATCAGTCACGGACAAGTTATTCCCCTCCAGACCATATTCCCTACAAGCATCAGTAAGGAAGCAGTGATGTCACTGAAGTTCACCATAACTTGGTTCAGAATAGGAACTTGGGAGGCATCAGTGGTGGGCATCACAGCTCTGTAGAATGTATTGCGATTAGTGAATCCCACCCAGCCACTTTGATGAAACCCTTTTCCTCTGTGAAAGAGGCAGCCATTTTTCTGCCTCTTTCATAAAAATGAGAACATTTCTGTGAAATTCCCAGGGAGCTGGGGTGGAGGTCTTACCATAATCATTAACATTACAAGGTGGCCGAGAGGTGTTGGGATGTTCTTTTGATGTTTTATGAAGATCCTCACATCACCCTCCGATACTTTGCTGCCCTTCCAGACGGCACGCTTCTTGCAGTGTCCATGGGAGGATGTTATGTCTTAATATTCTCTCATGGGCATTCCAGGAGGTTGAATGAGGAGTGCTGGAGCATGCGGCAAGGTTTTTTAAAAAAAAGTTAAAAGGACTTAAAAACTTTTTGAAAAAATCCTTGCAGTACACTCTGCCGCTTCTCAGCATCCCCAGCCATCTTCGGAAGCAGCAGAACTCTGGAGAACAGTGCAAGGATTGATTTTTGGAAAGTTAGAAGAAAGAACACCCCATATCCCTTGATCGTGTCGTAATGATAAATATTAAGGGAAGCACTTAACCTACCAACCCTTGCCCTAAACAATTTACAGAAATTGTCCTCCCCTCCCCACTTTTCAGAGGAGAGTTGTTTTCACTTCTTGCCCTTGTGAATGGCTGAAAAAATCTCAGCTGAAATTATTGGAAAAGTTCTGAATATAATCCAAGCAAGAAAAGAATTTTCAGCTCTGCCCCAACTGCTACTTACCTGACAGGTTACCTGACAGTCCAAAGCCAAGTAAGTGAGTAGTTGACTACATTTCCCAAGGGTCCAGAACATACGTTTTCCAGGATTGACTACATTTCCCAGGGTCTGGCAACCTGAATTTCCCAGAGTCCATAGCACCTGGGATACTGCTGTAACAGCATCCCAGGCACCAGGAAAAGAGGGAAGTCTCTGCTCCCCTACTGCATCAGATAAGGGGAAGAGAGCAGCAGCTAGGGTGGGAGAGGGAAAGATAGCTGCTTCTGCTGTAGCAGCAGCTAGGAGGTTTGCAGGCTGGGGAAAGATACGGACCCTGTCGTACTCCAGATGATGTTGTCAGGAGCATAATGAGGTCTTGGAAATTACTGAGCTATTTTCTGACTTTGGGGACAGATAGCTCAGTTAAGAAGCCGATTACAACCTGAGCATGGGGGAGGTTTGCAAGTCTCTTAAGGACAGGATCTGCAGGATCTCCAGTGTAGGGTACCTGTGGTAAGTTGTGGGGTGGTGGAAAGCCAGCAGGCGTGAAGTCCTGCAGCTAATCTGGTGAGCTGACAAATACAGAAGACCAGGTTTCTGATATTTATATCAGACCTGGCCTATCCAGAGGCTTCATGCTTCCTGCCAATCACAGAGGCCAATAGGAATATCCCTATTTCCTTCTGTGCCTAAAGAGAGTTCTGGGAGTTGAGAGCACACATAATAGGCCAATTTTACTAGTTTGGATCCTAGTCTAAGAGCCATGTGGTGCCTGGTTCCAGTTCCAGTCCCCCTGACACCAATGATGTTCCAATGACCTCCCTCTCCATTGGTATTTCATTTCATTTTACTAGTGATCACAGGAACATTTCATGACATAATAATGTACTTAGACTTGTCTAGAGCATTTTGAGTGTTCAACGCACTGCACAAATACAATGCTGTTGTATTCCTACAGCAACTCTTTAAAGTAGGCATTATTCTCATTTTGCAGATGAGAGGACTGGGGCTGATAGAGACTGATCTGCCTGTGACACCGCCTAGTGTGTTCATGGCAGGTGAGATTCACACCAGGGTCTTCATGAGTTTTAACTCTCTTAGCCACTCCACTAAACCAGCTTTTGGGTAAATGTCCATTCAGCTGTGATTCTGGTCTTGGTAAAAACAGTGAGCTTTGTAATATGGGGAGGAAAGATACCAACCAGGGAAAGACTATCATATGAAGAAATTAAATTAGAAGCGGCAAGAGCAGAAGTCATTAAGAAACAGAGCCCTTGAAAATCTTAAATTATTGAAATAATTTATTGACACAAAGACGGTGTTTGCTTTTTGAGTGCATATGCAGCAGATGTAATAGGTACCTTTCCAAATTGACTTTGAAGTTACAATATAAACAGCACAATCAAACAGCATAATATGGCCCAATCAAGCACTTCTCAGTGGTTAATAACATTAGGAATAAATTATTGATGATTTCTTGCCGGGTGGTAATTTTCTTTGTCCTATTGGGAGACACAAGAAAATGAAAACCACCGTCTTATGGTTCTCTCTAATAATGAACATAAAGGTACATCAGTTTCCTGTGTCTTGAGTTGCTACCCACCAAACAGTTGGCGAGAAAAAACGACACTAACACCGCAAAGAAAATGTGTATCGATTTATCCAGGCAGCTCAAATTGACACTTATTTTCAGAAATTCCATTTCTCTCTAGAGGAGGATAGATCTTCTAAGAAAGCAGTTTTCTCTCACCTATTAGACTCCTTTAAAAAAAAAAGTTTGATTATTGCCCATAGTGGTTGTCCCCTGTGAGACAGAACATTTTAGTTTCATACACATTAATTAATGCACTGTGAGATGCAGAGTGAATTGTTTGTTTGCCTTTGTTTTTGCTTGACTTGCCTGTATATAGCTTGTATGCTCCTTGAAGTTGTGGACTGATTCACAAGTCTAAAAATAGGCCCTGTACATAGTTAGATCAGTGTACATTATAGTTGGGTGCATGGCACTGTGGTTCTACAATGGCCCGCATCATGCAGCTAGAAAAGTTTTCCTTGTTTGGAAGTAAGCAATTGTGTGCTCTTGGGTGCTGAAAATTGACCTTGCCAGTCAAGGGAACCTCTTAAGAGGACTGTTCCTCCATGTAGCCAGCAGTAATGCACACAGTGGCTGCATCCTGCCCCACCCAAGGTACACATTTGCTCATGTGAATGAACCATGCACCTCATTTTTTCAGGCAACATCCAAGAGATACCATGAAGCTTCCTAGGATGTTACAAACCTGCGGAGAGCATCTTGCTGGACTCCAGCAAGGGTCTTCAGCAAAAGCATCTTGCTGGTGAGCAGGAAGCTCCGTTCTCCCCTACATCCAGGGACAGAAGGAGCTCTGAAGCTGAACATGCTTTTCGCTGTTAAGTAGAAGGAACATAACAGTTAAGCTGAGGCCACGCAGCTGAGTCAGTCTGAGCATGGATTTTCCTGTGGTCTAGATGTGACAGGTAATAGAAGAGACCCTGCCAGTTAGGGATGTAAGTATCTTGTGAAACCCATTCTGCTGTGTTTTGCAGATTCTCGGGCATCTTTCATTCCTTAGTGCTCTCATTGACAGAATTGGGTTTTTTTTTAACCAGAACTCCATTTTACTTGCACCAATTTCCATTAGTGCGAATGCATACTTGCGCAAATGCACTAATTTGCATTAACTAACGTGTATTCGCGCATTTGCACACTTTCACAAATGTGCATTAGTTAATGCAGATTAGCGTAAATCCCCCCCCCATGAAAAGCTGATTCGTACATCCACAGAATCCACATGACTCAGAAAAAGCTGGTCTGCTGCAGAATATGCGGGCTGTATTCCTAGAAATCCAAACTCATTTAGATCCATTGTGGATTTCGCCAGTTTCCCTACTTCCAGTCCACACAAAACAGTTAGATGGTGACTGGCACAGAAAGATCTAGGAGGAGAGAACCAAGTCCCTCTTGCTAGAATGAAACACCCAAAAGGCCATAAAGAAATTGGCTGCCTCCCCATTCTGGATTGAAATTTGTTTGCACATTCCAGGAGAGCAGATTTCTCCAGCAACTGAATGCAAAAGATGCAGTAATATTGTTCAGAACATAAATATAATGAACGAATTGCCTTGCTGGATCAGACCAAGGCTCATCTAGTGCAATATTCTGTTTCCAACGGGGACCAGCATGATGCTTTGGAAACCCCCTAGTAGAAACAAGTAAACATACCCTAAAGGTTGTCCTTAGCAGCTGGAGTTTGGAGTAATACTTCCTCTACAATGGCATTCCATTTAGATATTGTGGATAGTAAATAAGTATTGGCAGACTCATCCTCCATGAATTACTCTAATCCCATTTCAAAGCCACCTAAGCTCGTAGCCATTGCCACATCTTGTGATAGTGAATGCCACAAGATACACTATGTTTTTGAAATCGGGTTTATGATTTTAAGTAGCTCAGGGTGGTATGTATGTATGTATGTATGTATGTATTTATTTCATTTCTATACCACCCAATAGCCAAAGCTCTCTGGGTGGTTCATAAAAATATATGGCACCCCACCCCCCGATTTTATCCTCACAGCAACCCTGTGAGGTAGGTCAAGCAAGAGATAGTTTCTGGCCCAAGGTCATTTGGTAAGCTTCATGACTAAATGGGGATTATCCTAGATTAAAAGGCATATTAGCCATCTGCTGACTCATAATTGGACACTTCCATGCCTTTGGTCAATAATCCTCATTCTTTGTAGTACCAATACTGACACAGATGGAAACTGCAGCTGTTTGCAAAAGAATCGCAAGGGCGTATGCGCCTTTTTGGATACTGCCCACAGTTGCTATTTCTGTGTCATGTGATGAGTGAACAGCCACCATCTTTAGAATCATAAGCAGACTGAAAGGATCCTGAGACATGAAGCAGAATAGAAATACTTTTTCTGTGCTGGGAATTTCCAGATGATTGGACTATAGGAGGGAGTTAGCATTCATCTCTGGATCCCACTGCTATAATGTACTTATAGTGACGGGCAACCTTGCTTTTGCCAGAAACAAGGTTTGGCAGAGGCAGGAAAAAAGATGGGCTCTTCCAATCAGAGGCAAGTCTTCATCTGGGGAACATTGATTTAGACTTTCACATATAGCTGTCATCTTAATATACGTGCTTTTGCAGGTAATGTCTCTTGAGTTTGAATAATTATCATAAAGAAAGCATTGGGCTCCCATAGGAAACGATATAGCCCTCAGCTGTTTTCAGCACTGGGCTGACAAATTTTATTTTATTCTGTTTACTTAGATAGATAACCCCCTCTATCCCTGGAGGCTCAGGGCAGGCAGCAGTTTTTGTAAACAGAAACAATGGAATGTGAAGAAAGCGATTAAGTAGGAAGGAAAGGTCCCTCTTGTGCAAGCACTGAGTCATTACTGACCCCTAGAGGGACGCCGTTTGTCCTCGGCGTTTTCCTGGCAGACTGTATAGTGGGGTAGTTTGCCATTGCCTTCCCCAGTCCTACCTTTCCCCCAGCAAGCTGGGTACTCATTTTACCGACCTTGGAAGGATGGAGGGCTGAGTCGACCTGAGCCAGCTACCTGAAAACCAGCTTCCGCTGGGATCAAACTTAAGTTGTGGGGAGAGTTTCAAAGTACATGCTCAGCAAACCCTTGCTTATCCCTTTTTCCAGTGTTTCCCAAACTGCCTATCTTCAAATAATTGTTTTCACTTGGACTCATCTGCCATAGAACTCATGCAGGTTTGTCTTGAAATCCCAGCAAATTGCCAGAGGTTCTGAAGCATGTGCTGTTGCACAAGTTTGCACATGGCAATGTCCAGACCTCTTGAGCTACTGCTGCCCCCCATAAACTGGGAGTACAGCCTAGAACACACCCAACACTCCACCTCTGGCTGCCTTTTAGGGATGTTTGCCCACCATTACTGATCTTCCCTGTGAAGGGAAGCTTTCCAGGAACCCCAGAGTTCCGCACAACCCAGTCGGAAAATCACTGCCTTATTCCTGCAACAAGGATCTGTAGTGTGGGCCAGAGACTGCATTTGCCACAGGGATTAGACTGCATGTGGTAAATTTTACCAAGCTGTGTCAAGCAGAAGCCTACCATGGGGTGGATTCTTAACCCTTTCCTGTTGTGCTCTTTCTTCCACTAAAAATGCCCCCAATTGCTTTTTGTCCCCACAGAGAAAAAATAGAATCATAGAATAGTAGGGTTGGAAGGGGCCTACAAGATAATCGGGTCTAGCCCCCTGCTCAATGCAGGAATCCAAGTCAGAGAATCCCTGACAGATGGCTGTCCAGCCTCATCTTGAATGCCTCCAGTGTGGGAGAGCCCACCACCTACCTAGGTAATTGGTTCTATTGTCGTATTGCTCTAAAATTCAGGAAGTTTTTCCTGATGTTTAGCCGGAATCTGGCTTCCTGTATCTTGAGCCCATCATTCCATGTCCTGCACTCTGGGATGATCAAGAAGAGATCCTGGCCTTCTTTTCCGTGACAATCTTTCAAGTACTTGAAGAGTGCTATCCTATCTCCCCTCAGTCTTCTCTTCTCAAGGCTAAATATGCCCAGTTCTTTCAGTCTCTCCTCAAAGGGCTTTGTTTGCAGTCCTGTGATCATCTTTGTTGTCCTCCTCTGAACACTCTCCAGCTTGTCTGCATCCTTCTTAAAGTGTGGTGCCCAGAACTGGACACATTACTCCAGATGAGGCCTAACCAGTGCTGAGTAGAGAGGAACTAGTACTTCCCGGGATTTGGAAGCTATACTTGTATTAATGCAGCCCAAAAGAGCATTTGCCTTTTTTGCAGCCACATCACATTGTTGGCTCATATTCAGCTTGTGATCAACAACAATTCCAAGATCCTTCTCGCGTGTAGTGTGGTTGAGCCACGTATCCCCCATCTTGTAACTGTGCCTTTGGTTTCTTTTTCCTAGGTGAAGAACTTGGCATTTGTCCCTATTAAATGTCATTCTGTTGTTTTCAGCCCAGCACCCCAGTCTATCCAGATCACTTTGAATTTTGTTTCTGTCTTCCAAAGTATTAGCTGCCTCTCCCAATTTTGTGTCATCTGCAAATTTTATCAGCATTCCCTGCACCTCCTCCTCCAAGTCATTGTAGCCACATAGAGCCCTCCCTTTGCATAAGAGAAAAATGCCACAATATTGTAAGTTCAGTAGATAGTGGTTACTGTGGTCATCTCAAGGGATAGAATAGATGGAGCACCATTGAGCCAAACTTAAGTACTTTTAAATTACAACAGCAAACATAAGAATGTGTTTTACTTTCCCCCACTGAACTTAGTGGAACTTAAAAGTGCTCAACTTGTCTTTGGTTGGATTGTGCCCTAGTTTTTTGTTTGTTTTTATTTTTTTTATTTGAAAACAAGAACAACTTGGGAGTAAGCGTTCCAGTTTCAGCCCCCTTGATGAAGAGTTCTTTGAAACGTGAAAGGCTGCATATACACATTTCGACTTGCATTGGTGCAATAAAATATATTTTATCTTTGTCTCTCACAAAATTGTAACATTTCAATTTGGGTCAGAACATTGTTCTGAATTGTATGGGTAAGTTTCTTTCTTACAGGCTAAAAAATATTACATATTTGTGTTTCTTTAATATGTGATTTTATTATTTGCAATACATATTTAAAAAGGAAAAGATGTTGCATAAGTCGAGTGCCGAATCTCTTTTTTGGAATTTTAAAAGATAATGTGTGTGTATTAGTATTATATAAATTCAGCTTTCATTCTACAAACATAGATCCTTGTTCTAGACTGCTACAGGAAAGCTCCTCTGTGCTCATTCAAGTGAGGGAAGGGGAAAATAAATTCCCACAGCCCAGCATTTTGTTCCATGTGAGGTATTACTTGTCCTTTGTTGTTCCTGTGCATTTAGCAGCTTGCTTGATCTGCAAAAATTAGCAAGCAGGTCATTTCACAACCTGGAGGTGAGCATCATCCCCTGTTAATGTCTGAAGATCAAGCTGCTATTTAAAGGCCCAAGAACAGGCTAGTAAAAAAGAAAAGAAAAAAGAGTTGAGAACTGCTCTCTGATGAAGTGCAGGCTTCAGCTGTGTGGTAAAATTCAAGACCCACATTTCAAAGGAGAGCTGTACAACTGCCTCCCTTCAGACCTTTTCGGAATGACTAGAACAAGTTTACTAAATTCCCGCTAGTGTACGAGTGGCTTGGCCATTATGAGGAACATGTCATGTGCCACATTGGAGCACAGACTGTGAAAATGTTTCCTTCCTAACTTTTCTAATAATCAAGTCATCCTGGAGCTTGGATAGAAAACATACATTTTCCCCTCTTGCTTCAACTCTCCTTTTTCTCTAAAGGGCTGCTGCGCCTTTAGGATCTAGGAAAACTGGAATCTTGTGTGACTCCTCTTCAATGGAGCTTTGATTCCATGCCCAAAAGGCACTTAGTGCTTCACTTAATATGAACAAGAAGTGAGCGAGGCTTCCCTGTGACCTTTAGAACTTGTATCACAGGGTATGCGGAGTATTTTTAAAAAAAAAAACAAGCCTGAAGGCGTATGGCTGCAGTTTAGCATAAAGATGAAGTGTCAGTAAAAAACATGTGTCCAATGTTAATTAACACCCAATGAAGACCTTATGCTGTTGAATATCTGGACTGAAGTGATACAAACATCCATACTGTGAAAGAATAATACTCTAGAAAGAAAGATTTCACAGGAACAGGAAGTCCTGTGCCCAAATGAATTTTTTGCCAATAGCATGTAGTCTCTTAATATGCAAGGCCCCATCTACATGGCACATGCTTCACCCCCCCACCCCATTGCAACTGCGCAATGCGGCTTCGAATCAGCATGCCCCGCAATACACTCGCGATGTACTGCGCACTTCCCTAACAGACTCGCCATGCTCTTTTTTTGCCATTATACTGAAATGCGCAGCTGTGCAGTCTCGTGAGTGTGGGGGTTCGACACTTCAGTGGCTGTTTTGTATTTGAGGGGTTCTGCTGTGTCTTTCCATCCCTTTTTAGGTAAAAAGTGGGTGTTTTGTGCTCCTTCATTTCTGTATCATCAGTTTGTCAGTTCCCCAGCCTGAGACTCTCGCGATGGTTCGCACTCACAAGCATGAGCGGTACGTGCCTGGAGGCGATGTGGCTGGAGCGACGTTATTTCTCCCCCAAGACCTGTTGTCCCCCCCCCCGCCCTTGAGTACTGAGTCCAAAAGCAACCGTTGTGAAGATGTGAAGCTGCAAAAATGTGCGCAAGTGTTATTAAATAGATGAAAACGCTCTCTGTGCCTCTGTAACTGCACAGCTGCGAAGGGATGGGGGGGAGTAAAGAGATGGGGGGAGGCACTGCACATGCCTACAACACGCCCACTGCAAAATGCGAAGTCGGTTTGGGGAAGGGACAGGTGGTTCACAAGCTTGGGGAAACCTGTAGCAAAGAAAAACATCGCAACAAAACGATTCCTTGGAACTCTGCATTTTCCGGGCGAAAACCATAGATAGCTGCAAAGTGGCGACTGTGTCATCTATCACGAGGGACCTCGACTCGCACCTGCCCCAGAGTAAAAGCCGGGTGTAGATGGGCTCCAGTTACAACCAAAATTGCTAAAGTTACATGCTTTCTTTGGGATGCAATGATGGAATTTTTTTGCACATTATGTGTTTCTTTGGTAGCTTCAGGTGTGGTGGCCAGAACAGAAGGAGGTATGAGTAGTCAAGGGATGTGTAGGTTGGAGCTGTGAGAGAGGGACAGGTTGCTGCTTAGAACATTGGGGTCTGGTTTACAAAAGATGAGTGTATGAGTAGGCTTGGGGATTGGCAACAAGAGCAGCTTTGTAAATCAGAGGATGTCTACATGTTGGCATGCATGTATAGGTGAATTCCCCCCCTTCAAAGTATGTAGGCTAAAAATGTGGTGTTTAAAATACCACTAAAGTTGAAATCCCAAACTATAGTAGTGTGCTTGCGCACTTCTCACTCTTTTCAATGGGGTTTGTGCAAGAGAGTTTCCCAGTGGATTGCACCCATAATAAGATTCCAGAACTCACCACTAAAAACCACCCTAATTTTTTGAAAATAAAAGTCTTACAACACTTCTGAATAATGCTCAGGCTTCGACTCACTTGACTCCAAGGGCCAAATTAGATGCGATGGGAGGTGTTCTGTGCATGTAAATAAGGAACTACCCTAATTGCATATGAAGGAATGGGGCAGGTCCAATTTTTAGAGCCAAAAGCACATGTAGGTGAGAGGAGCTAAACCCTCCCCTGCCACATTCCTTCCTGCTACCTCTGCTCTGCAGACACTTTTCAGCTGAGCTCCAAAAACTGGAAGTGGCTTTACCTGGACAACAATTACTTGCGGAGAATGATGGTGGCAAGTTGTGGGCACAGGCAGGGCCCAGTTCCCATCACTTGCATGCTCAATTTCACTGTTAAAATCAGCCCCCCACCCCTTTTTATATGTGATGGTGGATGGCCAGGTACAAAGAAGGCTTCTGTACCCCTCTTCAGGAATTTGGGTAGGTGAGGCTTGTCATGTGGAGTTCGGGGAAAGTGTCATCTGCTAAAATATCTCTTCTGTACAACTATGGGTGGTAAAGAAGCTTTGCTCTCCTTTGCATTTCAAGGTCTCTCCCTCTCTCTCTGCCTCCCCTTTCTATTCTCTTTCTCCTTTTCTTAAAATACAGGCACCCAAAAAACTGCAGAGAGAGAGAGAGATCCAGGGGAGGGGGAATAAATTACGTTGTTGCCACTGCTTCAAGTCAGATGTGTGTATGTGGCGGGGGTTATGACCCACTTGTTAGTCCTCTCCTACTAGCTGAAGAGTGATGTGTGTGGTCCTTGATGTGATTCTGGCTCCCAGGTTCTGGTAAGAGAACATTCTTGCTTGCTGCCGGTAAATTGGAAAGGGGCTATTTAAAAACCTTCCTTTGGATCCCATATGTAGGCCTGGGTCCTGGCTACTGGCAAAATACAGCAGTAACCTGTACATCGCATTTTAAAAGCTTTGGCTGAGGCCCACTTGTCTGGCATTCAAATGCAGCCTCCGTTGCTGGAATGTCTTGAATATTTGCTTTTGCTATTGCAGTTGAACTGGTGGGATAAGATAAGGGTGTAAGAAATCCAGAGAGGACAGAGTTGTAGTAAAAGATGATTCACTGTTAGCAGAAGGCTCTGAAGTTTGGGGAAGGTAACTCTGGGGTTACAGGGGAGAGACTTTGTGGAAGAGGGCATTGGCTGCTTGACAGAGAAAGAAGTAGAAGCAATTTCAGAACTTCAAGACAAGGGTCAGAAGGGTCTTGAAGGCAGCTGCAGGAGAAGGGAACAATGGGACATGTGGGGCAGAGAATGAGAGACACCTAGCAGGAAGGTAATGATGGCTTTCTACCTTGTGCTGATGGAAGGGAATGCAAGCTTTCCATTTACACTGAGCTGTTCTTCAGGCAGCACTTTTTTCTTTCGCTTGCTTGATGAGAAATGGCTGAGGCAGAATCAATTGCATATGCTTGATTTAAAATCACTTTCCTGTGCTTTTACCTTCCTGACCAAAAAATTGTGCTGAGAAAGCTTAGGCTCCAAAATACCCTTTTGAAAGAAAGAAGGAAAGAAGAGGGATGTTTAAAAAACAGTGCACCAACTTTAGATTTTTTTTCTTTAAAGGAGGAATGAATTTAAGTAGATAATCCAGACAGATAACCAGTTTGCAACCCGGTCACCCCTTGTCTTAGAAATTCAGCATTGATCTTGAGAAATGTTCTATGTGAGTTCTATCTGCTCAAATTTCAAAGCTTGGTTTTCTCAAAGGGAAAGCTGGGGCTGAACCCAGTTCTGCTGAAATCTCTAAGAACTGGTATTAGTGGCAGCTGGAATGGGTTAAAAAAATTGTCAATTGAAGTCCATTGCAATATTTCAGCTGATATTACTGAGCACTGGAAGCAGTCCCAAGAGATTCCTTCCTTCCTAACAAGCAGAAGAAAATATGACCCATTTTATAGGTTTCGCAAGAGATGGAATTAAGGCGCACACACCAAAATCCTTAGGCCACTTTTCAAATGTGGCTATGGAAATGATTCCGATAAATGAAAATATTGTTCCTATATATTTACATATGTATGTCCCTATGTTCTATTAGCTATTCTTGGAATAATGTAAACTTGACTAAAGGAGAAGAGTAGAGACAAAAGTGACTAGTTTGTTTCTGAGACCCCCCACAAAAAATGAGAAGGGAAACTCGCATCGTTTCAGTGTAATAATTTTATTTATTTATTTAAGTACATTTCTATACTGCCCAACAGCTGAGGCTCCCTGGACAGTTCACAACAATTAAAACCATAAAATACGACGTTATAAAACATAATATAAAAAATCAAAGTCTAAAAGTAGCATGTAAAACCCAACAGTGGTTACAGCCCAGGGAAAGCCTGGGTGAAAAGGTCCGTTCTTAAGATGCATTTGAAAAATGCCATATTTTCTGCATGGGTAAGGGTTTTGCAGAGGTGGGTATTGCTACAGAGAAGGCCTGCCATTGGGGTTCTTTATGGCGACATTCCTTTTGTTTTGGAGTAACCAGCAAGGATATTGCCAAGATTGTCAGGGACATGCTGTAAAGAAGGTTTCAGGTGTCTTGTCACCTGCCAGTCTTACCTTTTGGTCCATTATATAAGAAAGATCATAACTTACTACAAGCTAAAAACCTGTAGCCTGAGAGCTCATTCATACATGCATGAGGATCACTTGATTTCTCCAGACTTCTTGACTCATAGCCGAATGTCTGAACTGACTCCATTGAAAAGCACTGTGTTTGATGTTGACCTGATGTTAGATCTGTAATGGTTGTTGTTGTTGTTCAGTCGTTGAGTCGTGTCCAACTCTACACTTGCACATTCTAATCATTGCTCAGTGTTGCAGTTATCCAGTGATGAACATGTATGTACAAGCTAGTTCTATTCTCATAACCTGAAGGTCCAAATTCTATAAGTTTACGATGAGCAGAATATTTTTTGCAAATGCTGTATCAGCACTGCCCAATTTGTGACCGATCAAGTCAGATACAACTGGTCAGCTTGGAAGGCAGCTAAAACAGGAGGATTATTGTGCCCCTGTTGGGCTGTATCTGGCTTGGTCAGTCATAACTTGTGCAGGCCTGTGCTATATAATACAATTTATTTTTTATTAATTTATTACATTTCTATACCATCCAATAGCTGAAGCTCTCTGGGTGGTTCACAACAATTAAAACCATAAAATGTATGATAAAACATAAGAGTTTAAAACTGCAGTATAAAACCAAAATGAAAAATAAAAACCAAAATAAAACCTAGCGGCTGTGCAAAGATTTAAAATATAGTAACATATTTTAAAACAACAGAAACTGAAAGACTAAAATGCCTGGGAAAATAAGGTCTTTGCCTGGTGTTGAAAAGACCACAATGTAGGTGCCAGGTCAGCCTCTCTGGGGAACTCATTCCATAACCGGGGTGCCACAACCAAAAAGGCCCTCTTCTTAGTAGCCACCTACCTTACTTCCTTTGGTGGGGGTTCCTGGAGAAGGAGCTATGATAGTTGATCTAATAAATAGAATTCCATTTATTATACATAAAGCCAGCACCGACAGTGAAGATTGCTTGTAAAGACAGAATTGTCCATGCTAAGTTAGATTCAGACTGCAGAATAGTGGGCTAATAGAAGGGAGGATGGTATAAGATTCATGGAATATAAGCAAGGGTAGGGAAGTTGGCTTTGGGATTGATGTGGATGGATAAGGAACTGTGAAGACTAAAATAAATTTTTGCCCTGAACCATAAAAGTCTTTCCAAGATCTGCTCTGGCTGCGCAAGTCCCATACTATACAATTGGTATTGCAGCTGGGGTCTTGCATTAGTTCTTCCCACAAGCTTCTGATCTAAGATTTTAACTCAAGGAAACGTAGTATGAAGTGACTTGAAGGTTCAACATAGGGATAGCAGAGAATTCCACCACGGATCTCGGTGAGGCCGAATGCCAGTGCATTCGACCCCCCAAAATCTGTGGCGGAACGGCCTGCGGCCCCCCCGCATATCCCCCCCGGGATGAGACTTACCTGGGGCGGATCTTTTGGGCTGCGGCAGCTTCGGCGGCGGCAGCAGCTGCGGCTGGTCTTCCGACCGGCTGCCACCGCCACCATTTGCAGTCTTGTCGGGTGGTTGTTTTTTTGTTTTTTTTAACAAGACGTGATAGGCTACGTAAAGACTTATGTAGCCTATCATGTCTGGCTTTAAAAAAAAAAACACGCGTACGCAAATGGCGGCGGCTATGGCCGCCGCCATTTGTGTTCCTCATTTTTGGCCGTCTTAGTCTACGTAAATATTTACGTAGACTAAGACGGCAAAAATAAGGGGAACACAAATAGCGTAGCGGACGCTATTTGCGTTCCCCCTTATTTTCGCCATCTTAGTCTACGTAAATATTTACGTAGACTAAGACAGCCAAAAATGAGGAACGCAAATGGCGGCAGCCGTAGATGCCGGCATTTGCGTACGTGCGTTGTTGTTTTTTTAAGCCAGATGTGATAGGCTACGTAAGTCTTTATGTAGCCTATCATGGCTGACTACAGGGATGCAAACAGCGGCGGCTAGAGCCGCCGCCATTCACGTCCCTGCCAGCCAGCGGCCGGATGTCCAGCTGCTGGCGGAGCTGGCCAGCGGCTCTGCAGAATCCCCGCGGAGCGGAGCCGGCCGGCCAGGATTCCGGGAGGAGGGATGGAGTGCCTCCCCCCCCCCCATCGGAACCCGGCGGAGCCAGGTAAGGGGAGTTTCGTACATCCCTAGTTCAACAAGGAACTGATGAAGGAAAAATGGCCTGATGGATACCGCTGCACATGCGGATCTGGAGTTGCATCCAATGCTTGTCTAACTTAAGTCCCATTCATTTCAGTGTAGGACTAATGTTGGATACAACCCATGGTGTGCACCACATGGCTGGATTACAGCCAGCACTTTTAGTAGACACTCTACTTCTAAACATATATCTGGCACTATGTGGGCTAGAAACAGCTTTCCTATTGAAAGATTCTCAAAGGTCTGCTGAATATGTTGGATATAGGCACATTCTGTGCTTTCCAATGGAAACACTATTGAGCAGTAAACCAGTTCCCTTTCTTAACTGTCTCAGTCTCAGAACCTGAGGGACTTGACAAGTATTATCTGAGAGCCAATCAGATGTAAAGCAGCAGAGGGAGGGAACACAATTATGAGGAATCTCTGTAGGGTAAAAGCAGCTGGGAGGGACATTTTGGTGGAAAAGTGGTTGGCACATGGGGAGTTAAGCTCTCCGTTGCAAAAGAGAAGGGGCCACCGGGTTTTGTTACCCCCCACTGTAGTGTAAGGTGTACTTTGTCTTAAAGATCTGCTCATTTGTGAGTTGCCCGAATGGCCTTGGGTGAGTTTGAATGCTGCAGAATTGGACAGGTTTATGCAAGCACGCACTTGCATAGAGCAGTATGTTGTTAAGGACCTTTAATCTAGCAAGCACAGAGTCTTCATAAACTTTCATTGCTTAAGGTTGATTGGTATGAACCTTTCCTGAGCTGTGCGGTTGAATCTGGCATAGTGTTTCAAAGCGCCCAAACGGGCACTAGCTGTGAGAATGTTTCTGTGAAGGATTGGTGGGACCTTCTTTGAAAAGACATGGCCCTGCAAGTGGTCAGTTGCCCATGTGCCCAGGGCAAACTGCACTTCCTTCTCAGTGAGCAGCTGATGGCACACACACATTTCAGGTTGCCCTGTGACTAGGCATGTCTGGTGAGATGGACTGGTAACATTTTACTTGGGCTTTAACTTCTCTGTGCTCATCTGCAAGGTAGCAGTCATGTATATTTCTCTTTCCCATAAGAAATGGTTAGACTGGGAGATCAGTCTCATGTCACGCAAGTATAACTTATCTTGGGTTCTGATTATGGGATATGAGGATGGGAACTGTATATGGAAGTTTGGAAACCTGGCTGTAACTAGGGTGGTGGAAAACCTGCCCCTTTATTTCCAAAAATATTTTTTCCTTCCTGCACATAGCAGTGCTGGAGGATTTTGCTTGGTCCGTATTTTTAAGCAAACCAAATTGATTCACACTTCCCAGACCAATATGCAGATTGGAATGTGGTTATCCTTCAGTTTTTGCACTTCTCTAAATTGCACAATGTAGTTCTCTGCTCAAAAAATGTATCAAAATGCATATAAAATGCATATTTTAGGATTAAATGTATACAAAATGCATATTTTGTGGAAGTAACACCAATTTTTATGTAGTTGAAAAATGCAGATGGATGCAGAAATGGGACAGCAGAGGCTTCTGAATGAATGTATGTGAAACTGACTCCGATGAGAAATAGACTGATTCATCCACCCCTATCTGCAGGCATGGGTTTTGGGACATATATCCACAAAAGTAGATGTGCTGTTTTCATAACATAGATCCACATCACATGTGTGTTTAATAACAACAGCAGCAACTTCTTTATTTATTTATTACATTTATATCCCACCTTTCTTCCATTATGGAACTCAAGGAGGCTATATGTGGTTCCCAAATGGTCCCTCTCCAAGCACTGGCCAGACCCAAACCTGCTTAGCTTCAGCAAGGTGGCTGCCTCACATGCCTTCAGACTATGCCCTGGGATAATAATATTGTTGTCATCATCATCCGCAGTAGCCTTAACTGTGTATCATGTTGTCCATTGAAAATCAGATTTCTCTGAGCAGTATAATGCAGAACTGAATCACTTTTGAGAACAGCGTGCACAATGTGACTTAACTGTGCATCCTGTCTGCATTTTTATGATCATAACCTCAAACTTGCTGCCTAGTCGGGCACTTACCTACCACAACAAATAATGTGGTTTTAACATTGGAAGTTGGAAATCAGAAATCAGGGCATGCCTAACTTTAACCACTAAGAAATACATCTGTCATCTCTTTCTGCCAATTCCTTGAAGTCCCTGACATAGTTTGCTGCTAAGAGACTGATTGCAATGAATGCGGAAGGAGGCGGCTCAGTGAAGGTGAAACGGATTTCTCTCCGTGCTTTGCTTTCCACAGGCGAGTGACCTCCTGCTGCTTTGGAGTCTCTCTTGGAAGGAGCCTGTTTCCCAGCCGAACTAAGCCTGCCACATTCAAGACCTTGCTGATTTATAGAGATCATCAATTTGACAATTATACACACCTGCAGGCTTAATTGCCCCCATTTCCTTGAGCTGTGGACAGATTTATGACTTTATCCAATTCTTGTAACTCTGGAACATGCTTGATTAGACCCCAAAGTCTCTTGCACTGATCAGTCTCTGAGCATTGCTGGTCTTTGGACCCTGTGACAGATTCTCCCTCCCTTCGGGAAAGATAAATTAACAAGCTGCAGTCAGCCAGGTCCTCTCTCCATCTTTCTTTTTATTTGGCATGCTGGTATATTAAAAAGCTTCTCTGCTGCCTATGGGATGAAGTGAATTTGACTTAAGGTCCGTATCTGAGGCCCTGCTCCCTCGTCCGTCAGCAAGGACTGTTAGCCTCTTAGTACCAGGGACTGGGCCTTTTCTATAGTGGCCCCGACGTATCTGGAATACCTTTCCAAGGGAAATATGTTTGGGTCCTCCTTTTTGGCTTTTAGGCGGGCTTTAAGCACCTTTTTTCCAGTTGGCTTTGGGATGATTTTTGGTGCTTTAACTGTTTTATCTGCTGCCACTATTTTAATGTTATTTTTATTTGTTGCTGTTATTTTTATCTGATTGATTTATGTCTTGTGTTAATATATAGATATATTAACACAAATGTGTTTGTCATGATTAGAGTGTTAGACTGCAACTCAGAAGATCTGTGTTCTAGACTCCACTTGGCCATGTATCTTGCTGGGTGACATTGGGGATGTCACTGACTCCCAGCGTAAACTACCTTACACAGTTGTTGTGAGTATAAAATGGAGATGAGGAAGGTCATATAAGTTGCCTTGGGTTGCTTGCAAGACGAAAAAAAGGGGATATAAATGTAATAATACAAATCACAGAATCAGAATAGTAGGGTTGGAAAGGGCCTATAAGACCATCGAGTCCAACCCCTTGCTCAGTGCAGGAATCCAAGTCAGAGCATCCCTGACAGATGGCTGTCCAGCTTTGTCTTGAGTGCCTCCAGTGTGGGAGAGCCCACCACCTCCCTAGGTAATGGGTTCCATTGTCATACTGCTCTTACATTCAGGAAGTTTTTCCTGATGTTCAGCCGGAATCTGGCTTCCTGTAACTTGAACCCATTATTCCGTGTCCTGCGCTCTGGGATGATCAAGAAGAGATCCTGGCCTTCTTCTCTGTGACAATCTTTCAAGTACTTGAAGAGCACTATCATATCTCCCTCACTCTTCTCAAGGCTAAATATGCCCAGTTCTTTCAGTCTCCCATCATAGGGCTTTGTTTCCAGTTCCCTGATCATCTTCATTGCCCTCCTCTGAACCCTCTCTAGTTTGTCTGTATCCTTCTTAAAGTGTGGTGCCCAGAACTGGACACAGTACTCCAGATGAGGCCTAACCAGTGCTGATTAGAGGGGAGCTAGTACTTCACATGATTTGGAAGCTATACTTCTATGAATGCAGCCCAAAAGAGCATTTGCCTTTTTTGCAGCCACATCACATTGTTGGCTCATATTCAGCTTGTGATCTACAACAATTCCAAGATCCTTCTCGTTTGTAGTGTTGTTGAGCCAAGTATCCCCCATCTTGTTTCGATGCAGCCCATACCTGACCTCTATAAAGCAGTAGCTGTTCATAACTGGAAGAGCACCAACCCTCAGGGGGAGCATGCTCCCCACCCCCCGGTGGAGCTCAAATGCCCATCTCCTGCTTCACAGCCCCCTGTCCTATGCAGTGGCCACTGGAGGCGGCTGTGGTCAATGTCTGTCTTGGTGCCCCCTTCTAGTGTGTCTCTTTTGGCTGGTTGGCAGAGAAATCTTTTCTCTCTATGGGTCAGTCTTGAATCCTTGTCCCAGGGAGTGCTGTGGGCTAAAACAGTCATTAAGAAAATAAGAAGAGCCCTGCTGGATCAGACCAAGTGTTCATCTAGTCCAGCATTCTGTTCACACAGTGGCCAATGAGCTGTCAGCCAGGAAACCACAAGCAGGGCATGAGTGCTACAGCACCCTCCCACCCATGTTCCCCAGCCTAGTAGCCATTGATAGGCTTTTCCTCCAGGAATTTGTCTAACCCCCTTTTAAAACCATCCAAATTGGTGGCCATCACTATGTCTTGTGGTAGCCAATTCCATAATTGAACTATCTGCTGTGCGAAGAAGTCCTTCCTTTTATCCATCCTGAATCTCCCACCAATAAGCTTCATGGGACGACCTCGGGTTCTAGTATTATGTGAAATACATTACTTTAAATCTGTGGCTAGCAGCTATATTTCCCCCTATTTTTACTCCCAATTTGGATTGGGACTGTAATGTGGGTGTAGGGGGACTTTAAAGATCTGGATTAGGGGCCCTGAACTTACTGTAGAGTGAGATTGAACAAAAGTCATAGTTGTGAGGCACAGATCTAAAGTAATGTTTGTTTTGGCCCTGTGGCCCTGACAGTGATTGGGGCTGTCACTGGGGGTGGGGGTGGGGGGAAATCCGGGCTGTCACAGGGACGGATGGCTGGGGAAGGGAGAAAGCAACAAGGACTTCTCCATCCTCTAGCCAGCTGGACAGGAGTGAATCAGGCTGCCACCAGAGGCGGGGGGAGGGAGAATCTGGGATGTCTTGAGGGGGGATCTGGGATGCCTTGGGTGGGGGGGCGGTCTGGAGAAAGGAGAAGGCGACAAGGCCTCTCTGCAGGATTTCTGCCCTGGGAGCTATGTGGGTGCTGTGTTGTGTATCATCTCCTTCCTCCACTTTGTGTGTTGTGCTCCAAAATGGTGCTTGTAAGCAGCACAAGAGGACTGAAGTCCCTACCTGTATGGATGCCTGGGGACTTGGCAGTAGCAGGTCATTGCTGGCTGTGTTACTGGGGCTGATGCAGTGGGGGTGCTTGGCGCTGTACATGGTATGATGCAGGGGTGTGTGCTGGGGACATGTCCCCATCGTAGCGAGCTCATTGGCTCCCGCTGTGTGTGGCTGTCATCTGGGCATCATCACTGGCACAGTCCCTGATTGGTGGGCACTAGCAGTTTCCAGATGAACACTGTGGACAGGGATTATTACATTTTTGCAGTGTTTTTCTATTTCCTGGTTGTGCACTTTCCTCTTCACTTCCAGGCTAAGCGTGTACTGGATATGGTGGGTGTTCTGCTAGCGTAGTGGTGGTGCATCCTTCCCTGACCCCCAGCATAATCTGAGGTTTGCTCTGCCCAACTTCACTGAGTTTAGTCTGTTTCTAAAAAGTGATTAAAAAATCAATGGTGAGATTGTCTACTATCCTTAACTTGTAGGCAGCCAGATCCACTTGTAGAAGATCTCCCTGAAATCAACTTTTTCTGTTTACGTTGCATCTGCATGGCTACAAATTATAAGCTCAGAATGTACATTATACAGATCAGTATTTATGCAAACTTTTCAGTTGTTCCAGAGCATTCTTAAATTCTGTATTTTATTTTTATCCTATTTGAATTTTTGTAGAATTTGGATTGGTGAGGGTGGTTGGGGACATAGACTAGTTTTCTGGGGGTGTGTGGATTTGTTAGGCACTGGGGTCCACTTGAACCAGAATGGCACTTAAAATAAAAAAAGTTGCAGAGCAGCTTTTAAAATGATCCCTGGGGAAAGCCGGCAGAATCTGTGGAGCATCCAGTCCAGGATGAATCATTCAGACTGGAGAGGGCTAAAAATGTTTCTGATCATTGAAATGGGGCAGGGTAGAGCTAGGTAATGAGCTTAGTGTAAAACATGATAAGGTCAAAGGGCCATCTGGAGAAATGGATACAGCGGAGAGTTGGAGAAGGACACCATGTATAGATGTTGATATGCTAATTCTAGCAGCCTCTGGGCAAAGATGGGGAGGCAAAGTTGTTGTTGTTGTTCAGTCGTTCAGTCGTGTCCGACCCTTCGTGACCCCATGGACCATAGCACGCCAGGCCTTCCTGTCCTGCGCTCTCTCCCGGACTGTGCTCAAGTTCATATTCATTGCATGGGAGGCAAAGTACTTGGTTTTAAAGGAGAACATAGATATTATGCGCATAACAGAGGCCTCTGGTCTAGTGCAGCAGGGCTCTTATATTAAAAGGGGTTCTCATAAAAGGAGAGGATTGTATTTGGGGTTTTATAGGAAGGAGGCCATGAAACAGGGAGAGTAACCATGCAGGAATATAGTAGCTCAGCTCCCCTGAACGCTGGAAAACTGTCCATGTGGTGCTGGTACATTTTTAAACATCTCTCCAGTCATGAGGGCTGAAAACTTGCTTTAAAAAGAAAAAGAAGAAGAAAAGTACTACATTATCTTATGTTACTCTCCTCATAGAGAATTGCAGAAGACTCATGACTCCATTCATGAGCTTACTTTGAACACAGAGGCAAATGCTGAACCAAAAGCAATGAACGTGTTCCCTCTGGATAGATGATGAACCAGCCATCTTTGTTCCATGCAGCAAGCCTGAATCTACTAAAATAATATCTAATTCTGTTTGCCCTTTTGGCCCTCGCCGTAATGAGCACTTAAACAAATTAGCCTGCAGGAATGGGCTGAGGTTTAAGTCCATCTCATCTCTATAATGCATCCCTCCATCCCACCACAATTGTCCATTTAACCTAGCTTTCACAAATATGTTCAGATGCCATGCCAAGTGCCTGGCAGATGGTTTAGAATAGACGGCCATTACCTTGACTGTCATCCTTTAACAGATATGAATTGCCTCCGTACAAGCATTCCTAGCTGACTTGTGCAATGAAGGTGGCCCTGGAAATGTTATGACGTGCTCCCGTCTGTACTGTTAAAAACACACACCACACACACAGTCTTTATTTGGCTTGTGGACAGTGAGAATGATCAAGTTTTAATGTTTTTCCTCCAGTCATTTTTCTGCTTAAAATTCACCCCCAGTGAGTTTTTCATTCACTTGCCCCATATAATTTCCTCCAAGGGTGAAAAAACAGCTTGGGGAGGATGATTTTGAGCTGAAAACAACCAGAGTGGAAAGAGCCAATCAGTTTCACCCAGCCTGCTCTGCCTCCAGTTACACAGGCTATGTGCCTGCCAAGACTGCTTTTGATTTTTAAAAAATAACCTGGAGAGGAAAGTAACATGGAAGGACCCTATCATGTCTGGTTTGGCCCTGAAAGGAGCCCAGCACAGGGAGCAGGACTGCCTGCTTGCTTACCAGATCAAGGTGCTCTTTCTGAGCACTCTACTGAGCTCAGGCAGCCCAGTTTGAGTGGGATACCCACTCCGCCTAATAGTTAATTCAGCTCTTGATGGTTTTGCTGCATAAAGCTATAAAGACAACTGATTTATGAATATTTAAATGCAATAATACTGCTACTTAGATCATATCAATTATTTTTAACGACTTATGTACTGTGGGTTTTGCCTGAATTACTTTTAACAGTGTAGAAAATCCAAACCATCTCATCTCCCATAAGGGATTTCTAGTGTTTGGATCATTATATAATTTCAGTTTGGGGGGGGAAGCGCAGTATGGAAATACTGAATTTGGCAAATTGGTGCTTAATGACAGTGCCTCAACTTTCCTGAACAAGACATAAGTTGTGGGTAAAAAAAAAAAAAAATCACTCTCAATTTCAGATGCAAATGTTGATAATTGTCATGCCCCACTGGAGCTGGAGCTCCCAGAAACTGAGGGCACTTCAAATGAGCCACTGTCATCGGACCAAGAGGAGTCTGGGCCCTTGGGGAGATGGCTGCAGGTCTATCCCCACCTGGGGAGGGGACTCTCCCCCAAGACAGAGGCTGAGCAACCCCCTGGCCCCCAGGGGCATTGTCACCTCAAGCAACAGGCCAGTAGGGCTCCCCTCAGAAGGAGTGCTCACTTGCAAAGAAGGACTCCTCAGGAGAAAGTGACTGCGCATGAGTAGGCCTCTGACCAGGGAGCCCTAATATACTGCAGCTGGGCTCTGGGTGGGGCTCACCAGGCTCTGTTGTTAAATCACTTCAGTGTCTGCCTAGCCAATGTTGGAATAGCATCAGTTCCAGTGCCTTGTTTTCTGGATCTTGCCTTGCGATTGACTTTCTGGGCTACTAACCCTTGGTCTCCTTCTTGACTCTGCTTCTTGACTGTTCAATGTATCTGACTACCCAACTGTGTTTTGACCTTTGACCTCCTGCCGTAGCCTGAACCTGTGGGACTGAAACATGTGTGCTAGAATCTTTGCCTGCTTCATTACTTTGCTTCTTGGTTAGCCTCCTCACTCAGAGGGTGAATTTGGATGATCAGGGGGGAAGCAACATGGCATTGGTTGTTTCTCCTGTGTGTTCCAGTTGCTTGACCAGGATTACCCTAATCACCCATGCTGCATTGCGGGTTGCCATCTTGTCTGAACCCGGTGCGCAGCAGAGGTGTAGTTCATTTTCACCCACCCTACAACCCATACTGCAAAGGTGGGTGAAAATGAACTACACCTGTGCTGGGTTTGGGTGACATGCCAATGCAATGCAGGTAATTAGGGTAATCTTGGTTGCATAAGCGGTGTGTGTAGGGGAAACAACCAACACTGTGTTGTTTCCCCCACCGATGATTGTCTGAACCTGGTCAGAGTCTGCTACAGCCAATGCAGGACAATAATTTTTAAGATCTAGAGTCTGAAAGTTTGCCACATTTTGAATGTGAAATTTTGTTCAACTTAAATGTCTTATGTTCATCACATACACACAAACTGTGATGTTTGAACTCTCTGCATGCACCTCAGAACCTTGGGAATTGGCCGCATTTTAGAAATTCAGTACAGAATCATGACCATTACACACCTACATTGCACAAAGCAACATATACAAATACTCTCGGAAGAGAACAGGAATGCTTCCTAGTATAAAGCCAGCACAATCCATTGAATGGAGTATTGTATTAGATCTGGAGCAAGGAGAGCTGGATTTGTATTATCCAGTCCTAACAATTTGGAACTGCAGGTGATAGGGTCAGGCTGAGCTCACCCCCCAGGTGATGAGGAGGTAGAGGGCAAATGCAGTCTGTAGTAGGGCTGTGCAAAGTTCTTCCCAACACATTTGCTGGAGCTGTTTTTCAAGTGGAGGAGATATTCGTTTCTGTGTGTGTGTGTGTGTGTGTAAGTAAACCAGGTCTCAGGACTTTTCAGTTGGGGGGAATACTTACTGAGTTGCATGAAGATTAATTACCTAAGGAGTAGAAAAGTATTATAGAACTAACCCTGCTGTTCTACAAACTGAGAAGTATTTAGTGATCATAAGCTGACTGTGAGTAAAGGTACAGCCCTCTCCCTAATACTCATCACCTACTTTTACAGACTAAGGCTAGATTATCCTTGATCATTGGGATAATAATGATTTTAAATCCCATGTTTGTAAATTATCCAGGTGTAAGTCTCTGACACAGATCTAAGCCCTGCTAATCTGCACTGTTCTCCTTTTTTCATATCTCTGTCTCTCTAGTGTCTGGGATTGTGTAGGAGTATTGAGATACTTCCTACCCTGCCTGCCAGGGCCTAGGATAGACTGAGGGCTCCCATCTATAGCCACCTTAGGTTCCTTGGAAGAAAAAAGGTGGGATGTAAATGTAATAATAAATAAAATAGAGTGTCAGTCCCCTAGGGTTGTGCTCTTAAGTTATATTTCTTTGCTCTTGTGGCTTTATGGAAAGCAGCTGTGTGGCAACAATAATATTTAAAAATAGCGAGACAGAGGGTTTGACAATTCAAAATTGAATGGGAGAAAAAATAGTCTTTTTGCTAACAGCAGAGCCCAGTTTAGATATACAAGCTCTGTCCACTTATTTTCCCCACACAGTCATATGTCTGGGTGCATAGCTACTTCAAGAAGCATTGACTGACATGGAAATAGTCCTACTTGAGATGCTTCAGTTTGTTTCAGTGGGGCTTCCACTTCCCAGTGGACTGTGACCCTAGCTCCTACAGGTTTTAATGGCATCCAGTCTTCACCACCTCAGGCTGCCTCCTCCTATAGGGCAGAGGCGTCCTGCCAGTGAGGTGACCAAGGCCTGCAGGCATAGAAGTCTTTCAATATATACCCTTTATTCCTTGTTAGTTTTGCAGCAAGAGCAGCCCCATAGAAGCTCCTGCCAGAGAATGACAGTGGCCATGAACTTAGAAGGACCATGATTCCCTGCTTTAGCACAGTGCTGCCTATTCACAGCACCTTTGGTAAGGACTGAGGATAGCTGTCCTTGACATGTTAAATTACGTGTTAGGGATTTATTTATTTTTGTATTACCCTGAGCAAAGCATACAGCTCATGACTCTATATGGTGGGATAGATTTAGGCCAGAAAGGGAAAGAGCAGAAAAGCACAGATTTCAGGTTCACGGTTTGAAAGATATTAATGGTAGGCCTAGTTCCCCCATGTGGCTTCCATTAAGGCCTTAGATGGGAAGCCATTAACGTTGGTATTAACTTCTAACACCCAGATTAAAAAATAGCCGTCTGGAGCCAGGGGTTAATAACAGTAAGGGAAATCATTTGTTATCCTTCAGAACACAGTGTACGATGGCATCGGATGTGACCCGAGACCTTGGCGCCTATTGGAGGATGGCCTACCTAAGCTCCCAAACGATTTGGTAGTCATCATGGCAGCAGATGCTAAGGAAGTGTGGTGACCGTCTGAGGAAGGAAACATGGAGGGGAAGAAGGAGAAAATAGTATTGATGGTAGAGACACTGGATACAATCCTCACAGAGAACAGAATGTGGAGTGGCTCCCATAGAACCCAGCTACAGCTCTCCTGCACCAACTGACTCGGCATTCGGTGGGGCTGTCCAGTTGCAACTGGGGCCCTCCCGTGTCTTGCCAGCATACTTTTTTTGCCCTTGGCTCCTGTGTGTGTAGCTATCCTCCTGCTTCTGCTAAGAGTAGTGTTGTATTGGTAGTAGGAATGACTGCAGGAATCAGCGGGCCTCAAACACAACTGTTCTTTATTCAGCACACAGAAGTGAGGGCTTAGCAAAAACTTCACCCACGGTTGCTGCTCCCAATTCTACAGGAGCTGCCAAGGTTCAAAAACAATAACTAACCCACAGTACCCCCTAGAATACATAACAAGTAGCCTGGAGAAGAAGATGTGGGAGGGACTCAGCTGCAGTTGAATGGCTTATTTGAGTCACAATGTGCTCAGAAGAAAAGTAGCATGCTTCACCTGGAGGCAACTGGTGGGAGAGGGTAGGGTTGTAGAATAGGGCCTGATTAGAGTAGTTCCTCACCCTGTTTTCCCTGAGTACAGGATTACACTGAATGGGTTTCGGCACTATTATAAACTTCCAGTAACTCTGTGTATTGTTTGTCCCAGAGATGAGCTTTTTAAAAATAATTCTGATCGTCTAGTCACCTTACTGGCTTGCACCATGCCCAGGTATTCTGCTCCTCTGGTTGTATCTACCCAGGATTTAATGTGCCCATGGGGTATGCATGTATGCTAGTTTGTTGGCTTTCTTAATTTATTCATGCTGAGTTCAGCTTTTCTTTTGAAGAACCGTGGGGTATTTAAAAGTGTGTTTGCTAATCCTACAAACACGATTCCTGCATTGTTAGCTGAATCAGTGTGGAAAGAAAAAGAAGAGCTGGGAGTCTCTGGGAAGAGGAAATATGTATTGCAAAAGTCACATTTTGAAATCTGCAGATTTGTTCCAGTTTCAGAGTAAGGAAAGGGTGTCTGTTGCTTTTCCTCATTGGGGACACAGGCATGCCAGAAAAAAGAAAAGAAAAAAACCCTGCTGGGTCATTAACTTACATCATGACGAGTCAGGATTAATAAAGAAGATGAGAATAATAGTTTATATGCCAAGGGGTCAAATTGGAGAGACAGTAGAAACAATCAATAAGCCAGATGGATGAGGCAGCAGATGCCGCCCAGACGCCAGTCAGTTGCGGCGCCTGTGTAGTTGTGGGCTCTTCTAGTTGCTCAGACCAGTGGGAAGATTTTGAGGGGGGTTGGGAGTATCCCCTGACTCATTCTGGGCCAGTGGTGAAAGGAGGTGGGTGTGGGTGACTTCGTTACAGGTCCCTCCTTGAGCCAGAGTTGTAGAGTGGCACCCTGGATTAAAATCCTCACTTGGCATCCTAGCTCAAGATACATTTCAGGCTTGACCTCTGACAAGGACAAACCTGAGAAGGCTGCCTGCCTTACAAGAAATTGCTTCTTTGCTGGCAGGTCAGGATAGAGGCCTAGAGAGAGAAAGGCGTAATGCAGAAAGTTGAGGAAAAGGCAAAACGGATAACATTTATGGTTAATAAAGTGCCTCAAAAGCTAGGCACCTAGCTGAGTGGAGCTTCAAGCTAGGTTTTGGAAGAATGCAAGGCTAACGGCCCTGTACTAAAGTAGGAATCAAGGACTGGCAGAAACATGGCCGACTTCTAGCAGTTCCTTTTGCAGGCCAGAAAAACCGAAGACCAGCCTGATGGATGGATTCAAGGTGTCAGCCAAGGCTCTGATGATATTTAGTCAAGCAATGAAAAGCTGCTGGGTATGAACGGGTTGTGCTGTTGTGAGGTCAGAGTGCAACAGTCCAGTTCTCTGGCAGTCTTGGCTTGGGTAGCTCCTAATTGCTCCCCTGATTTCAGTGGCAGGCTTGATTCCACATACATATCTACCATTTTGAATGAGTATCTTTCCTCCTGACGTATCCAGAGACAATGCTGGCTGTATCCACCCCTTTAATCAGGGGTGGGCTACTTGTGGCCCTCTGCATCTTTTTGGCCTGCAGTTCCCGTCATCCCTTACCATTAACTATGCTGGCAAGGGCTGATGGCAATTGTAGGTCAAAGCATCTGGAGGCCCACAGATTGCCCACCATGCTTAGGTGGTGTCAGCCTAAGAAAGATTACTCGGAGAATGCTGTTCCTCTAGAAAGTTGTCTGTGGGTTTTCTTGTGAACCGGTTTGTTCAGTAGTTCTACTGGTTGCATTGGTCTTCTTCCCTCATCCACAGAAATTTCAGGCAACACAGAAGATATCCCATTGGTGCGTTGGAGGCAGCAGTGGCTCGAAAATGGCACGCTGCTCTTCCATATCCACCATCAAGATGGCACTCCCAATTTGCCTGGTTTGGAACCCACAGAGGAACCCCAGAGCGAATCGGCAGAAGAAGAGCTAAGGATCCTTCACATCTCAGTAATGGTGAGTATTCCGTTTGCCCTCAAATCTGAATGTGGTGCTGTTGCATCATATCCCATTGTCAATTATTCTAGAGGCAGGGTTGTTGTCAAGAGGGTAATTTTGAAGAGAAATGTCTGGTAATAGCTACTCCTTTAGTTGTTACTGAAATTTTGCCTAAAGGGAAGTTAGAACCAAATATGGACGTTCTTCTTCAAACCATGCATCTGATATATTTCAAGAGAAATCAAACTGGTTTCAATAAAAGTAGTGAAATTTCTCAAGGTGGTTCCCCATACCCTAAATTAAAGTGAAATTTAAAGCAGATGAGAAGGTTTCCCCCATAGGCAAAATATCTGAGGAATTTCAAGTGTCACAAGAATTTTCTCTGTTGGATCTCCTACATCTAACCTTAACTACTATATAATCACGTATACCAGTGATTATTCTCCAGTGGTCATGTTGGCTGAGAATGATGGGTATTGTAGTCTAGCACATCTGAGTAGCATCAGGTTGGGGGAAACTGACTTATACTATGTGTGCTTATTGTGAACAATTCCTTATTAAGGTTAAAATATGGTACATATTTGCCATAGCTGTCAGTGACTAAGCCCATACTTATACCAGGGGTGGGCGACTTGTTGCCTTCCTGATGTTAATGACCTGCAACTCCTATCATACCTCACCACTAGATCTGTTGGCTAGGGCTGATGGGAATTGCAGTCCAACAACATCTGGGGGGCCACAAGTTGCCCACCCCTGCATCTACTCCTTATAGTGGCCAAGAGAATCAAACCTTTTTTTAATCAAACTATTTGAATGCAAAAGGAATGTACTAAATTAAGTTCATGCCCTTCATGAGCCTGAAAATGTGAGGTCAAAATGTAGTTACCTTCCATGCAGAAGATACTTGGGTTCTTACAATATAGGGCACAATCTATGCTGGCTGGGGAATGGTGGGAGTTGTAGGGCTTTTTCTGTCTAAACACGCACAGGATTGCAACCTTAGGAATGAAGAAGTGGAGCATGGTTTCCATGGTAACAATGCTAATAGCCCATTACAATTCATCTGGGTAGGATGTTCACCTATCCTAACATTTTGCCTTCCAGACAGATGTCCTTGTGAAGCTCACAAGCAGGGAATAAACAGAGCCATGTATATTCCACAATTCCATACAAGTGCGAAAAATTACAGAATTTGACATTGGGAGCATAATTCAACATCCTAAGAGTCTTCACTTTCATTCTTCCATTCAGCAAATTCTCTTATGGCTGCAAATATAGGTTTAAAATGTGTGTGGGCAATATGTGGTGAAATCTCCAAACACAAAGGCCCATTTTGCAAGTAAGGCGAAACCATCCTATAGTACTATGGAAATAAACCTCAGTAAGGTTCTAGAGCTCCAAGGACTGAAAGAACACATGCCGCCCACCACCGCCACTGCATACTCCCATCATGCTACCCTGATGGATATGTATTTGACATTCAGACGAAGTTCTCTGCAGGTACAGGTTGGTCAAGATCCTTTCTCATGTGTAGGAGCTCTCCGAAAGTGCATCTGTACATGCAGAGACCTCTTTCTGATAAACCTTATGTAGGGAAACATGGCAGCGGTTTTCAGTGACGGCAGTGGACGGGCCTACCCTGTGACCTTTCCACTTGTTCATTAAACGTGTGGAGGGAGCCATGTGTACTCTGCCCCATAATCAGAGGTGTCTCAGCTCCAAACGTAGGGATTCCATTTTTAGCTACTATCTACAATAACAGCTGATACAATTTTTCTTCATGATTCTTTTTACCACTTAAAAAATAATAATTTAAGTTAGTGGCCATCACAACACAGTGGAGCAGGGGTGGAAGGAAGGAGACCCATGCTGCCAGGAACAGGGAGGGATGAAGATGTACAATTTTCTGGCCACTGGAAATTCCTCCCAGACCTTTTCTGGTCTTAGTCCTCTTGGCAACCACCACCTTCACCTTTTAAATTTGCTCCCTCCACCCCAATTAATCAGGGTTCATATGCTTCTAATTGCTGGGTGGAGTTCTGTGCTGGAAGACAGAATGCTTGTGGCTCCGAAAACTTCTCCTTTTTTTAGCATTGGCAGGAGATGTTCTAATAAAGCTCCTTACCTTAGGTGTGTAGTGTACCGTTTTGCACTTTTCTTGCCTTCAGTTCTGAGCTAGGAAGCTTTATGGGGAACTTCATTTCCGGTATGCCCTGTCATTAATGCCTGGTCTATGAAAAAATCCAAGCCTTAAAGATGAGTCATCTGCTGCTGCCATCAGCCTTTTCTGGTATTAGTCCCCCTGCTTCACAAGGGTACGTTCTTATTTATAATATTTCTATACTGCTTAATATATTAAAATTAAGCAGTTTACATAATAGGTAGCCAGTGCAGGTCTTTTAAAACGTTTGTAATATGAGTATATCTAGGTGCTCCACTAAGCATCCTAGCTGCTGCGTTTTGCACCAGCTGCAGCTTCCGAACCAGGTGCAAGGGCAGCCCCATATAGAGTGCTTTGCAGTAGTCTAACAGTGAAGTTATGAATGCATGGATCACAGTGGCTAGGCTATCCCTATCCAGGAATGGGCATATTTGCCATCCCAGCCAAAAATGGTAATGGGTGCTCCAAGCCACTAAAGTTATCTGGGCCTTTAGTGACAAAGATAGATCCATGATAAAGTTATTTCCCACCCAGTAGCTTTGATTTTGGTTTTCTTGAATATACAGAGCTTGATGTTTTATACGTGCAGCCATATTATTGTGAGAGACATTCCTCCACGCAGTTTTTCTGAAGTAACATTGGTTTCCTCCGAGAAGCTTTGAGAGAACAAGAGGAATGAAGAGAGATGGTTAGAGAGAAAATCCAGTGGATGCCAGTGAGGAAAGAAAATAAAAGATCGATGTTGAAGAGGTAGAGTTTTCTTTTTTTAAGCAACGCTGAAGAATTGTACAATTCCTTTTGCCAGCAAAAGATAATTAGCTGGAGACACTGTCGTCGGGCAGCACTGATACCGAGGACGGGGCTGTTTAATGAAGCCTGCCTTAATGAGAATGTCAATATCTCTCCCAGATTGCTGCCAGGGGCTGGCTTTCTCCCTTCATGTTTTGTTTTTGATTAGTCCTGGAGAAAAATTAATAAATGGCAAAAACAAAACTGCAAAGAGCATTTAGAGCCTTTTTGGCCTGGGGGCTGCCTATCGACTCTCTGATAGAATCCCTGAGTCATGGGTTGGATCCTTCACTTGAGAAGCAGAAAAGCCCCTCATTGGCAGGGCTGAACTGCACCAGGTAACACCTACTTCCAGATGTTTACTTGCTACCTGACTTCCTTCCTATATTTTGTACACCTGTGCTGCCTTGTATGTGCTAAGCAAAGACACTGTTCTCTCAGCCTCTCCATCTGTAAATTGGGAATAATAATACTGGCCTATGTTATAGAGGGGTTGTTAGCATTACCGAGGAGCTGCTGACGCTCGAATTCCCGTTTCTCCCTCTTCCTAGTAAAATCTGCAACAGCATAATATGTACGATCATGTCATTATGTTATGTGTCTCCCCACATCTGCCAGCCAGTGTTCTGAAGTGGGGAGTGTTTTATATTTCAATCCATATTAGGTATGAAGATGAGGGAGCAAAGGGAATGAGTTCCATCCTCAATCTAACTTACGTTGTAGGGTTATTGGTTGTAAGAGAACTGCATACACTGCCCTGAACTCCCTGAGAAGGAGCAGAATAAAAATGTTATAAAATAATCTATATGAAACACTTTGACTACTTAGGAAAACCGGTATATACATATTAAGTAGTATTGTTTGCTGCTACTTGAAACCATTGCTCCTAATTGAGGGTTCTTCCCTCAATAGCCCCAACAGATATTCCCTTTCCCCCTTACAATGGAAGAGTTTTAGAGCTTCTCTACATGAACAATTTATTGCATGCTCGTGATCGGTCACTCATGAAAATTTGTGGGTTCTTTACATGATGTCATCAACATCCAGGATGTCTCATGCACTTTCCCCCTTTTATCCCCCCCTTTATCCAGCTTTCAAAAAGATTGGTGATAAGCTGTAATAAAAAATGCTGGTGCAATATCAGCAGTGTGTAATGCCAGCATAGTGCTATAATTCAGCCACTAGATGGCGCAGTTTCATTGAACATATAGAGTATTGCCGAGAAGGGAAGTTTTCAATTCCAAATCACATGATCGCCGTCTAAAGGAGCCCATTGTAAACCCAGAAAGACTCTGGAAGACAAAAGCCCTGGTAAGGATGCGGTATTTTTGCTTAATGTAGAGAAGCCCTGAAAACAGTGTTAATGCCCTGCTTTCATCTTCTTTTCCCGTAAGCTAAACATTTCCAGTTCCAGCCATCATTCTTCAGTCATGATTTGCTCCAGACTTGTTAATTGTCTTTCTGCTCTCTATGTGGAGTTCTTTCTAACCTGTCTGCATCCTTTTTAAAGTGTGGCAGCCAACGGAGACCAATAGAGTAGACTACAGTCTTGCTCTGGTCGAGAAAGTGTCTTTTTATTTCACCCAGTCTTCTTTCACATCCTTTAAAAAAAGCCGGGGGGGGGGGGGGACCTGCAGTAGCTGAGTTATCCACCAGCTCACTGTAATTATTTGTCATAGTTTTGAGAATTCCATAGAAAGTTTTTTAGTTTTTTAGGAACTCATTATTATTTTTCTGGACCTCTCAATGAAACCACCCACACTGGTTCTTCTAGGTTACCAGTGGAATGAGAGTAGTTGGGTTCCATACTGGTTTTATGTGGGTGGTAATTTTGGTCCAGAATAAATGTGTGGCATTTGTAGGAGAATATTTTCAAAAGTGTAATGAGCTGTTGCTAGGTGACAATGTTCAGCCATTGTGACTTCCACCAAACAGCCAGTGAAAACCTGTGTATGTGGGATTCTTCGATAGCATTAGAGAGCATGTAAGATAACCATTGGTGCTCAAGTCTTTCTCCTGGATCAGACTCCAATTGCAAGGGCTGCATTATTGTGGTTGCATTTTTACAGTATTCTCAAGGGACACAGAGGGCTATTTTGCATTTCTGAAAGCCATGACTCCAAGTGGGTGGCAGCTAGGGATGTCGCGAACTTTCATTTCCTACTTCGTCTTTGACTATCGTCTCTCTGTTCGGCTCTCTGAACTGAAGTTCGTGAACTCCTCCTCGCCTGCCCCTGCTCCGCTCCATTTGAGAGTTTCCCACGGTCTCAGGCACTATGGCAATCCTGTTCACCAGCTCCCCCAGCTCTCACCCATCGTCTGTTCAGCAAACAGCTTCGGCGGCCATCCCTTCAGTTTTGCGCATTTGTCCTTTTTTTCGCATTTGCCCCCAATGTGTGCATCTGCATATATGCGCATTTTTGGAGCGGGGGCAGGGGGAAACGCAGCTGCCAGGACCCTTTTGATTTTGCGCATTCAATGAATTGAGAAATGACACAGCCACAGAGAGATCCAGGAAAAGATGAGAGCAAGCAACCCCCTTCCTATCTGAATGATGGTCGTTGCATTCAGATTGAAATGGGCCATTGCCCTCAATTTCTGAGTAACAATTAGAAAGTACTATTCCTTTACAGTGGCAAGTTGAGATAGCCACCGCAAGGAGATGTGCTATTATGTTGCAAATCTCTCCTAAAACTTAGAATTTAACTCCAGCATTTGAGAGAATATGTTCCCAAGCAGAATAAACGGAAAGAAAAAAGATATTTCCTTCATAAATCAGATGAGAGCAAGCTAGCCCGAGAGGGAAATAAATAATTGTTTTACTGTGTGTTTTTTGGTTGTAATTTCTGTGAACGGCGGCCCAGAGAGCTTCGGCTATTGGGTGGAATAGAAATGCAATACCCAAATAAATAGATAAATAAATACATAAATAATAAAAGGGGCAGTGTAGTTTTGGTCTCTTGGTTGTGTGATGTCATTTTATGTGTTTGTGTTTCGACTTGGCCGGGGTGCCCACTGGGCTGTGAGAGAACCAAAAGGACAGCCCAAGAAATATGCCCATGATGGTGATACCACTGTCACACTAGTGGGTATTATATACTATATATTTCTGGAGAAATGGGAAGTTCTCTTTCCAGCTGCAGCAGGCATGGTGCTATACCTATGTAATTCTTTTCACCTCCTCCTTGCCAGTCATGCAGACTGGAAATGTGCACAAACCTCATTTTCAGCAATTATGCTTTGTATCAGTGCTGGCGAAATGCGCGCATCCCTGATTTTATATATTTCTGCTTCTTGCATTTCTGTGTGACTGTCGCAGTGTGGAAGCCATCAGAACCCCCGCCCCCCAAAACAAAGGTCACCATGTCCCATAGGAAACAGCTGGAAGTAGGAAGAACTGCTGGGCAGGGCAGGAGTTTCTTGTTGCCCATTGAATGTGCAGTGCCTTTTTAAAAAGCCCTCCTTGAGGGAAAGGCACATCTTCCATTCAGACATGGCAGCATGCCTAAATAAGTCCCCCTCCCCCCTGCCCTTTCCACAGCCAGGCATGTGACTGAATCTCTGACTGACCATAGTCGGTAGACATTCAGTTATATCCCCAGCCCCCAGGCAGTCACCTGAAGAGAATGAATGAGGTACGGAGTCACCTGCCCCGGCCTGTCCTTTATCATGGAAATGCATTCTTAAAACAAGGGAGACGTGAGTGGGTCTTCCCACGTTCTACCTAATGAACCAAAAAAAGTGTGCTGATTGAGAGAAGTGGTCAAAGCCGTCCCCCACCTGCTTCCACAGAAGCCTCACTCTTGCAAGGGAACTTTGGCTCTTTCAAATCCTTCTTCTTTTGTTATTTATTACAGTTATATGCTGCCTTTTCCCCTCCTTAAAGAACCCAAGGTGGCGTACATAATCCTCCTCCTCTCCATTTTATCCTCACAACTACAACCCTGTGAGGTTGGTTGGGCTGTGTCTGTGACCGGCCCAAAGTCACCCAGTGAGCTTCCATGGCCAAGTGGGGACTAGAAGTTCTAGAACCCAGGTCTCCTGACACCTAGTCCAACACGGTCATCTCTCTCTCTGCATCAACATCATTTCTTCCAGAGATCAGCTTTTAATTTCAGAAAGCCTTGCCCTAGCTAGCAGGCTTCTTTCCAGGAAACTCATTCTGATGATGGATGGAACTACTGCTGCTTTTTCCTCTCTGAGCTCCTTCCAAATATCCCTGATTTACCAGGGGTTTACCCCATATGGTCCAGTCCAGGGCCTGTTCCAGTGAAGCCCCATCCCCCTCCTCAAAGACTGTTCGAGGTTGCCATATCACAGAGAGGTTGCCATATCACAGTGGCACATTTTCTGAGGTTTACAAAGACTCAAGTAAGGTGCCTTCTAGGGGAATTAGCAAATGTAGCCTGAAGCCTACACACACACAGAGAGAGAGAGAGAGAGAGAGAGAGAGAGAAGGAAAAGTAGGGGTGGAGAGGAAGCTACAATGTGTAAGAGCAGCATCCTCCAAACAAAAGAATAAAGCAATAAGTCCTCTTCTGCAGACAGGACAGGAGCTCGTGTGAAAAAAATTCCCATGTCTGCTAATCTGCAATAGCAGCACTGAAGTGACCAGACCCCTTGTTTGTTTGTTTGTTTGTTTATTTATTAAATTTCTTAATCGCCCATCTGGCCAGTCACCCGGCCACTCTGGGTGATGTACAACAGTACAATTTAAAACAATAAAATTACACATTACACATTATTTTAAAATACCCTAACCCACCCAAAATGCCTGCTTGAATAACCAGTTTTAAGTGCGTGGCGGAAGCTCATTAAAGAGGGGGCATAGCGGAGTTCCCTAGGGAGGGAGTTCCACAGAGTGGGGGCCACTACAGAGAAGGCCCTCTCCCTCGTCCTCACCAGCCGAGCTCTCCTGGCTGACGGGATAGAGAGAAGGCCACCCGAGGTTGATCTTGTTAAGCAGCCTGTCTGGTGTTGCTGGAGGTGCTCCTTGAGATAGACTGGGCCAGAACCGTACAGGGTTTTAAAGGTCAAAACCAACACCTTGAATTTGGCCCAGAAACCAATTGGTAACCAGTGCAACTCCTTCAGCACCGGAGTGATGTGATCACGCCGGTGGCTGCCTTTAATCAGGCGAGCCACTGCGTTCTGTACCAGCTGCAGCTTCGAAACCATCTTCAAGGGTAACCCCACATAGAGCACATTACAGTAGTCTAGATGAGAGGAGACCAGGGCTTGTACTACCGGTGGGAGCAGATGGTCGGTAAGGTAGGGGCGCAGCCGCCGTATCAGATGGAGTTGGTACGGTGCTGTCCGCCTCACGGCTGACACCTGAGCCTCCATGGACAGCTGGGAGTCCAAAATGACCCCCAGGCTGCGGACCTGGTCTTTCAAGGGTAGCCGTACCCCATTCAACACCAGGTCAGCATCCCCCAACCTTCTGTTGTCTCCCACCAAAAGTACCTCGGTGTTGTCAGGGTTCAGCTTCAGCTTATTCCTCCCCATCCAGCCACTCACCATCTCCAGACATTTGGACAGGGATTCTATGGCCAACCTTGGTGAAGATTTGAATGAGAGGTAGAGCTGCGTGTCATCCGCATATTGATGACACCACACCCCAAACCTCATGATCGCCCCCAGCGGCTTCACATAGATGTTAAATAGCATCAGGGAGAGGATGGAACTCTGTGGCACCCCGCACGTGAGCAGCCACGGGTCCGACACCTCCTCTCCCAGTGCTACCCTCTAGTGCCTGCCAGAGGGGAAGGACCGGAACCACTGTAATACGATGTCTCCAATGCCCATCCTCTCCAGGCGGTCCAGGAGGATACTGTGGTCAATGGTATCAAAAGCCTCTGAGAGGTCGAGGAGAACAAGGAAGGAGCATTCACCCCAGGCATATAATTGTGCATGTTCTCAGACAACAAAAGACTCAAGTGCCCAGCATTAGCAAAACAAAGGAGAGGAGAGTAGCAGCAGGCAGAATCAATGAGTGAGTCATCATGCTAATGGCTTACAGAATGAAAAATGGTCAGATTTATTCACTACACAGAAAGATCATTGCTCAATCGGGAAACATGGGGGCCTGCCCAACACACATTATCAGCTTATTCTTTTTGCTTGGGATGGGGTGTCTCTGTTAGCAGCAGGGCAGGATCTCAATACTGTATACCAATGTTGCGCAGATGTAGCTGAATGCGCATTTCAGAGATTTAAAAGTGCGCAAATTCGAGGCTTTGTGTGTGAACTTGCCCTTTTTTGTGCAAAAGGGTTCCCGAGTCAACCCCCCCCCAGCGAAGCCGCAAACAGTTCATGGGACGATGGACGGTGACCGCCGATCGCTTGCGTGCTTCAACGAAGGGGAGGAGAGGCGAGCAGCGGGGGGTTTCTCACATCCCTAGTGGCAGCAAAGGATCTGGCTCTTCAGGAACATTGTATGGAATTATTAAAGGAAAACTTCATTCTTCTTCCTTTTCTCTTCTTAAAGTGAAAAATCACAAATTGTAATTGGCTTAGCGAAGTGACATATTTACCTGTTAGGTGTTTCCTACTTGGTTATAGTTGGGTGTATGAGCCTCGTGTGGTGCAGAGTGGTAGGCGGCAGTATTGCAACCAAAACTCTCCCCATGACCTGAGTTCAATCCCAGCGGAAGCCGGGTCCCGAGTAGCCGGCTCAGGTCGACTCAGCCTTCCATCCTTCCGAGGTCGGTAAAATGAGTACCCAGCTTGCGGGGGAAAGGTAGTCATGACTGGGGAAGGCAATGGCAAACCACCACGCTACAGTCTGCCATGAAAACGCTAGCAAAAGCGGCATCCCATTAGGAGTCAGCAATGACTCGGTGCTTGCACAGGAGGAACCTTTCCTTTCCTATAGTTGGGTGTGTTTGTTTTTAACATGATACCTCTCTTGAATACTGAGATTTCAGAGTAAAATTTGGTGCACACATTCGGGACACAATTCTGTATTTCAAATTTGAATATCAGTTCAACCTCCACACCCATTTCAAATGGGGAGGGAAGGAAAATGCAAAATATATTGTCATGCAAAATATATTTGAGCACTGAGCTATCAGAATGAAAGTCAGTGAGTACACTCAGGACACAGCTCTATGATTCAGATTGAAACCCCAACTCAACCCACACACCAGTTTTCAAGAAAACAGGAACTAACTAATGCAGGGATGGGGAACCTCCAGCCCACAAAGGTTCCCCATCATGCCATAAGAACCTCCTGTGATTCCTCCAAGGTGTGGGGCTTGGCCACCAAGCTCTGTTCCCTGGAGGAATTCCTGCTGTTATTTCTGATCCTTGATTGGAAATAACCAGCCGGGATTCCCCCGTGTGCCGCTCCACCTCCCAATTTGCAGGGCAAACAGCACATAGGGGAAGCCCTGCTGTTATATCCAATCACAGATTGGAGATAACAGGATGCAGGCAGCGGGGGACTCAGCTGGTGCTGGGAGGAGAGGCTAGCTGAATTTGTTAATGTGCTGTGCATTATCCCAACAGGGGCAACGCATGGTATGCAAAGCTGAGCACTTGGCTGCACTGGGAGGAGTGACCGCTCTTCCCAGTGCTGGCTGAGTCCATTCACCCACCATGTGCTACCTCTACGGGGACAATGTGCAGTGTACAAAACTGAGAGCTTGGCCAGCACTGGGAGAAGTAGCTGCTCTTCCTAGCACTGGCTGAGTGCTTTTCTCTGTGCTGAGAGTGGATGGAGAAAGAAAAAATTGGCAGGGGTGAGGTGATGAGAGCCCCACCCACTGATATCATCTGACCTGAAGAGGGCCCGATAGAGGGCAATTTGGCCCCCCACCTAAAACATGTTCCCCACCCCTTCTGTAATGTGGCTGGAGGTCCACAAATGTCCCTGCCAGCTTGCCAGTGGCAAGTGCACCTTGTAGTCTGGCAAGAGAGGTGCTGAGGCTCTGCAGTGCAGAGCTTTGAGAAGTCCAGCTGATTTATTGAATGCCCCTGGAATTGCGTGCAAGGTCACGGAAAGCCCCCACCCTCTACCTGAGCTTGGTTTGTTTTCTGCATCGTGAGTGCCTCCAGAGGTCAAGGATATACCAGGAACCAGACTCTACCCTCTACCCTCAGGTTGGAGGAGGGACAGAGACCAGCATTGGGGGCAACCACAAATATGAGGTAGTTACTAATCATAGTCAGTGCTGAGCTGGCATGCCCCCTCCACTTCACCACCCTGTTGGCATGCTCCAGTGTTGAGTGGGGGGTCATTCTGGTGATTGGAGGGGGGGTGAATAGCAGAGTGAACAGGGGATAATTGACCCGTGTTGGTGATCAGCTCCTGCCCTCACTTTGGTATCTTTTGAATAAGAAGTTGACTTGCATTAAAGTAAATGGTGCCCACCAGTGCCGGGACTATTCAAACAGGCGGTAGCAACATCTGCAAAAAATGTGCAGGGTGGCAAGCTTTTGTGCAAACATTTGGTCCTCTCCAGCCACCCATTATCTTTCAGCTCAGCTCTAATCGCAATGAAACTTTCCTGTTTATGACCTAGTTGTACAATTAAGCTTGAACACCAGGTCAGCACCCACACCAGTTTTTAGTTGTAGGGTTGGAGGCAGGAGGAGAGATTAAAAATACTGTCATGCAATATCTGTAGTGTAAGCTGCCCAGAGCTTTAGGAACAGGCCAGGTTGGACCTGGTGGGAGCCTGCAACATAGTGATGCAGTGTTGTTTGAATTATATAAATTCCACTAGAACTCTGAGACTGAGAAGCAAGCTTAACACTCCATCGTGAACCTAAGCAAAGCAGTGTTATAGTGTTATAGCACTTAAAGTTTGGGGCTGCCTGCCTGTGCAGCCAGCCTCAAACCTTCCTATAAATATGTGGTTATGGGGAGTTCAGCTTTTCTTTCCCATGCTGCATCAAAGAGCAATGCAGTGAGAGGAGGGAGTATTTTTACCCCCATGTCTCTGTACTCTATGTGAGACTTGAGGAGTGGGTGGGAATTGGTGTCAGGGGCTGTAGACCTAATGAGCATCACTCAGCCATAATTTCATGTCCCTCTCTCCAGGACCTTTCAGTTATAAGATGCTCTGGTCCCTCAAAGAGTTGTGGGGCTGAGGTAACTTGAAAGCTGAATCCTTAATAGCATCCTGGACAGGGAGAGGGAGGGGATCTCCCAAGCCTAATTGTCTCCTCCTCCAGTTTTAAGCTGTTAATTAGGATTGGAGGAAGCACTTTCTCTTCCAATCCCAGTTAACCACTCTCAAAGCTCTTTTAATCTGTGAAGAGAGCAGACATTCTAACACAGGTGTTGACAACTTCCCATCAGCCCTAGCCAGCATAGATAATGCTGAGGGATGATGGGAATTGTGGACCAAAACATCTGGAGGGCCACTAGTTGCCAGCCCCTGCCCTCACCGGATTCTCATGGCACCATCTTTCAGTCCCCATTTCCCTCACACATTAGGCCCTTGGCTTAAAGAAAGGAGCAGGCTTCTCACTAGGCCGGGTGGCTTCACCTGCACTCTGCCCTCAGGGTTGCTCAGAAGCAGGAAAGCAATAATGTCAACTGTGCATATAAGACTTCTGCATTTTTAAAATTCAGATTTTGAAGATGAGATTTTGAGTTGTTGCATTCCCATCTGGAAATTTTTTGGTGAAGTGGGTTTTCTTTTTCAAATATCCACTGAATCTTCTGGGTAGATTTCTGAAATCTGGGCCTTGCTCTCTCCCTCTCCCTCTCTCTGTGTGAGTGTGTGTGTGTGTGTAGACCTATGGTGCTTTGTGGGATCAACGACTTCATGTACTCTTCAGTATGATCACATGTGCTCAGGGCTCTGGCATGCCTCATGGTAATTGTACCATGATACATTGAGCACAGATTTACTGGAACTTGCTGGATTCACTGACAGATTCTGTTAAGTCGTGGTTCTTCTTCAGGGCCAGTTCCATGTGTAAAACTGCTTCAAATTCTGCTTGAGGTGGAATTTGACAGTGTCACTCATTTTCAGTTGCTGGATATTAGCTTCCCTAGTGTGTATGAGATCACTCAGTCCCTGGTGATACATGTTATAAAAATTGTGCTTGAAACTCCAAAGGTAACCAGGGCCGTGTTTCCACCAGCAATTTACTCCAACCTGGCTGTGCGGTGAGGTCTCTGTGTTTCCATGACATCATGGCCATTCAGCACCAGCCCCGCATTTTATCACTGAAAAACTGCTTCATCTGAGATTGCTTATAGTCTGACTTTTCCAGCTTACCTTGGCTCCATTACTGACCTGTTTCCACAATTGCACTGGGTCCGGTATCATAGCCCTGCCCATGGGGTGTGTAGCCCAACCTTTGTGGGTGTGTTGCTCTGACCTCAGTGACCCAACCCTTTCCCTCTCTGTTTTCTGGAAGTTTCATCGCAGTTTGGGAGCAGGATGCCAAGGGACCAACTTTTAAAACATCGTTGAAAATAAGCACTAGGAACACAGCCCACTACCCCAGTCAAGGGGTGTTTTCTCCCATTGTGCTGAATGAGGCTTGCCCACTCAGTGACCACAGAAATAACAGAGAAGCCCCTCAATTGAAACGTCACATATCAAAGCCCAATTCCTCAAATGCGATTAAGCACAATCTTGAGGCTTCAGTCCATTGCCTTAGGACATAACTCATTCACAGCTTCCATATAGAGGTCCTGTTCATAAAAATGGGGGCTGGTTTCGGTCTCTTTCCCACATCAAATCCATTAGTGTCTCCTCAGAAGTAATTCCCAATGCAGTGGATGAGGCTGAGATTCCCCCTCAATTGAAATGGCACACGTTAAAGCCCAATTCCTTAAATACGTTTAAGAGACCAAGCCAGGCTCCGATGAATTGCCTTAGGAAGAAAGTACTTTGCAGCTTCGTTATAGCTATCCTGCAGATTACAATGGTGACTGGATTCCGTCTTTGTGTTTCCTGCTATCTTTCCCACAACAAACCCATTAGTGTCTCCTCAGAAGCAACTCCCGTTGTGCTGAATAAGGCTTGCCTTTGAATGCCTACACTGGAACTTACAGAGATTTCCCCTCAATTGAAATGGCATACTTTTAAGCCCAATTCCTTGAATGCGATTAAGCGCGATCTCGAGGCTTTGGTCCATTGCCTTAGGACGTAACTCATTCACAGCTCCCATATAGAGATCCTATGTGTTAAAATGGGGGCTGGTTTCGCTCTCTTTCCCATAACAAACCCATTACTGTCTTGTCAGAAGTAACTCCCATTGTGCTCAATGAGGCTTGCTCCTGAAATGCAGGTGCATCTGGACTTTCAGAGGAAAGGAGGGGGGGGGAGCCTCTCTTCACAGCAAAGCTGATTCCTTTTTAAAAATCCCGTACTCCTCCATTAGCTTCTCCTTCTGTTGTCCTGGAAACACGGCCGAGGAGGCGGGAACACTGATGAGGTAATCAGACCCAGCCCAGACTCCACTCAGACTGCACTCAGCCATCAAGAAAATGATTCCATTATTGCTCAGTGGAAACAGCACAGAGCCCCAGGCTACAGCGATGATAAGCTGGGACTTTAAGCACTATGGAAACTGAAAAAGGGGAAGATGCGATTGAGGAAACATCGCAACAGAGTTGCAAACAAAGTGAAGCCGTTAGCATGGAAACATGCCCCAGTTTTTAGATTTTATGCAAAATTCTGTTTCAGCTTGATCTGATGGGCTTTCCCTTTTCTAATGGGCATAGCTATGAAGATCTGCAATTTTGGTTGCGGGGCTCCACAGGTCGCTTCTTTCAAACAGCTGTGAAAAGGTTGAGAAACTTTTTTTCCCCCCTGGAAAATAAAGGGAAAGCCTTCAGTACCATCCAGATGAAGAACAGCTACATTTGCGGAGGATGCAAAGGGGCTCAAAACTAAGGTCAGTCGCCGGAGATAAACACCCACTGAAACGCTGTTTTGAAACTCTTAATTAATTAAGAGAATATAAGGAGGGCGTGCTCAATCTTAGATAGTATTTGGAAACTTAAACTACCAGCAAGCACCACTTGCACAGCAAAAAGCGAAAGTATAGCAGTTGTATAAATCTAACCTGAATGAAAAGCAAGGAGTTGCTGACTTTTACAAAGTGAATTTAACTCAAGAGGTTCTTTCAAAAGAAGAAAAAAGAAATACTTTTTTGGTGAAGTGGGTTTTCGCCGCCGCCACCACCACCACCAACACCAGGCCTTCCCTGTGGACTCCTGCTTGGCATTTTTAAGGGGATTTTTAATTGTTTTTTTTAATTTTTTTTTTCTGGGGGATTTTGTTGTGTTTTTAGGGGTGGGTAGCCTGCCTGATAGGCGGGAGCGAGGAGGCATGTATCCACCTGATGGAGGCAGTGGGGGGAGTGTTGGGGGCCAGAACATACCGAGGCTGGGCAGCAGGCGCTGGCGGAGCGCTAGGGGCAGGCCATGCCGGGTAAGGGGAACAAGGGAGAGATGTATAGTATCTGTCCCCTGCTCCGGGCCTGTCCAGAGCCAAAGGATGGCTGGGGGAGGCATGACCCCATCTTCTGGCCTTCGTTTGCTGCTCTGCAATGCCAGGTCTGTTACCCAGAAAACCTCCCTCATCCATGACATGATCCTGGATGAGGGTGCAGACCTGGCATGTATTACGGAGACCTGGCTGGCCGAGGCTGCTGCTCCAACCCTTGCAGCCATGTGTCCAGCCGGATTTTCGTATGCACAGCAGCCGAGGGCTGGGGATCAGGGAGGGGGAGTGGCTGTTATCTACCGAGAGTCCTTGGTCTTCACCAGACCCCCTCTCCGGGAGACCAAGGTTGCTGAGTGCATGTACTGGAGGTTGGGCCCGAAGGGCAGTCTGGGGATTCTGCTCGTGTACCGTCCACCCCACAGCACAACTGACTCCCTGGCCGAGGTGCTTGAGGTGGTCTCTGATGTGCGTGTACAGTCCCCTAACTTACTGGTGTTGGGGGACTTCAACGTACATTCGGAGGCCATCCTCACGGGAGCACCTCAGGACTTCATGGAGACCATGGCCTCCTGGGAGCTGCACCATATTCTAACTGGGCCCACCCATGTAGCCGGTCATGCACTAGACCTTGTGTTTGTTTCTGGAGAAGTGGGGAGTGATCTGGAAGTCAGAGGTATATCCACCACCCCCTTGTCATGGTGAGATCACTATCTGGTGACGTTGGACTTCTCGGTTCCACAACCCCTCCGCAGGGGTGGAGGACCCATTAAAATGGTCTGCCCCAGGCGTCTTATGGATCCAAATGGATTCCTGAATGCACTTGGGGATTCTCTGGCACGCCAACGGCCACTTGGGGATTCTCTGGCACACCAACGGCCACTCAGTCGAGACCCTGGTGGGTGGCTGGAATGCCGCAATCACTGGGGCATTAGATCAGGTGGCTCTGAAACGCCCTCTCCCCCGAACAGGGCTCGGACTGCGCCATGGTTCAATCCGCGGTTACAAGGTCTGAAACAGGAGGTGAGATGGCTAGAGCGCCGGTGGTGGAAGTCTCGCTCCAAAGACAATCAGACATGGGCTAGAGCTGTATCTTCAGCCTATCACGTGGCGGTGAAGGCAGCAAAAAAGGAATATTATGCTGCCTGTATCGTGTCTGCAGAGTGCTGTCTCAGGACGCTGTTCCAAGTGGTCCAGAGCCTGGTCGGTCCTGTGGCTCCTGAACCACTGGAGCATTCTAAGGCCTCCTGTGAGGCCTTGGCAATGCACTTTGCAGATAAAATTGATCAGATTAGGTGTGTTACTCTGCACACTGTGGATACAGTTAGTGAGCAAGAGGCGGCCTGTGGCAAACCGGTTTTGTGGGATTGGTTCCAGCTTCTTCCTCCTGATGAAGTGGACAAGGTGCTTTCATCTGTAAAGCCAACCACCTGCTTACTTGATCCTTGCCCATCTTGGCTCATTATGGGCTGCAGAGAGAGACTGGGTGAAGGGATCAGGGCGGTGGTGAACGCCTCCCTTGAGGAGGGAGTGATGCCATGAGCCCTCAAGGAGGCAGTAAGACCGCTCTTAAAGAAGCCCTCCTTAGATCCTCAAGTTCTGAACAACTTTCGCCCAGTCTCAAATCTGCCATTTTTGGGCAAGGTGATTGAGCAGGTGGTGGCAATGCAGTTGAAGGCACACTTGGAAGAAACTGATTATCTAGATTATCTCCATTTCACTCAGGCTTCAGGCTTGGGCATGGGACAGAAATGGCCTTGGTCGCCTTGGTAGATGATATGAGGAGGGCTCTGGATAGGGGCGAATGCTCCTTCCTTGTTCTCCTCGACTTCTCAGCGGCTTTTGATACCGTTGACCACGGTATCCTCCTGGACCGCCTGGAGGGGTTGGGCATTGGAGACACCGTATTGCAGTGGTTCCGGTCCTTCCTGTCCGGCAGGTACCAGAGGGTAGCACTGGGACAGGAGGTTTCGCACCCGTGGCCACTCACTTGTGGGGTGCCACAGGGTTCCATCCTCTCCCCGATGCTATTTAATATCTATGTGAAGCCGCTGGGGGCTATTGTCAGGAGGTTTGGGGTGCGGTGTCATCAATATGTGGATGACACGCAGCTCTACCTCTCATTCAAATCTTCACCAAGGTTGGCCGTAGAATCCCTGTCCAAACGTCTGGAGATGGTGAGTGGCTGGATGGGGAGGAATAAGCTGAAGCTGAACCCTGACAAGACCGAGGTACTTTTGGTGGGAGACAAGAGGAGGCTGGGGGATGTTGACCTGGTGTTGAATGGGGTACAGCTACCCTTGAAAGACCAGGTCCTCAGCCTAGGGGTCATTTTGGACTCCCAGCTGTCCATGGAGGCTCAGGTGTCAGCTGTGAGCCGGACAGCGCTGTATCAACTCCATCTGATAAGGTGGTTGTGCTCCTTCCTTCCCAACCATCTGCTCCCATCAGCAGTACATGCCCTGGTCTCCTCTCGTTTAGTCTACTGTAATGCGCTCTACGTGGGGTTACCCTTGAAGACGGTTCGGAAGCTGCAGCTGGTACAGAACGCGGCGGCTCGCCTGATTAAAGGCAGCCGCCGGCGAGATCACATCACTCCAGTGCTGAAGGAGTTGCACTGGTTACCAGTTGTTTTCCAGGCCAAATTCAAGGTGTTGGTTTTGACCTTTAAAGCCCTATATGGTTCCGGCCCAGCCTATCTTAAGGAGCGCCTCCAGCAGCACCAGACAGGCTGCTTAACAAGATCAGCCTCGGATGGCCTTCTCTCTGTCCCATCAGCCAGGACAGCTAGGCTGGTGGGGACAAGGGAGAGGGCCTTCTCTGTGGTGGCCCCCACTCTGTGGAACTCCCTCCCTAGGGAACTCCGCCATGCCCCCTCTTTAATGGGCTTCCGCCGTGCATTAAAAACATGGTTGTTCAGGCAGGCATTTGGGGTGGGTTAGGGTATTTTAGAAAATGTTTTTATTGTAGAATTTTATTGTTTTAAACTGTTTTATTGTATGCTGTACATCGCCCAGAGTGGCTGGGTGACCAGCCAGATGGGCAATTAATAAATTTAAGAATAAATAAATTAATAATAATAAATAAATACTAAGGCTGTTTGCATTTTGAATAAGTATTACAATCTAATTAACTTTCTTTTTCTTTAAATCATTGTTTGAAGGTTTTAATGTTTGAATTTATATGGCTGAAAGCTATGTTTTTGCCCAGTTCCCTCTATCTTCTGCATGACCTTGAGAAAAGGAAGCCAAAATAAATAAATCTTTGGCAGAAAGCCTCAAATAGGCTGGAACAATAACAATAACAACTGGAAAAAAAACTAGGTGAAGAGTTTATAACTGCAAGCCGAAAAAAGAAAAATGGAATAGTTTTATATATTAAGCCACATTTGGGACCGGAATTGGTATTGTCAGATGAACAAGGTCATTTTGTGGGAGTTATAATTACACTGAATGGTGTATCAACGTTGACTTTAGGGGTTTATGCACCCAATGACCACAAAGCGGAATTTTATGAGGATGTCTTATCCAAACTCGTGGATCTAACTTTTGACAGTTGGTTTTTAATGGGAGATTGGAATGGGGTGATTACACCTCAAATGGATAGAATATCGGAGAAAAAAAGCATTATCAAGGGAAATGACCTAAAAGTTTCTTTGAATTGATGGACAATTTGGCTTTAGTAGATGTATGGAGAGATAAAAATGGAAACTCAAAAGAATATACATATTTTTCAGAAAGACATAAATCTTTTTCAAGGATTGATATGATTTTGACAACTAAAGAGCTTGCTACAAAGACTGGCAAAATCCAAGACCTACCAAGATCATTCTCGGACCATAACCCCATATCTATGTCATTTGTGAAAAGAAGCACTACTTTTAGACGGAGATTGAATGAAATGATATTTCAAAATAAAAGTATTGTGGATGACACTAAAAAGAAATTGAGAGCATTTTTTGAATTGAATCTGGACAAGGGAACAAATATCCAAACAGTATGGGATGCAAGTAAGGCCTATATAAGAAGTTATTTTATACAACAAAACACACAACTGAAAAAGAAAAGAAAAGAGAAGGTACAAAATATTCTAAAACAGATAAAGGAGAAAGAAGAATTCCTAAAGACAAAACTGGGAAAGGCAAGTGTCCTACAACAGATTAAATTACTCCAACAACAATTGTCGATGTTAACAGTCCAGGATATGCAAAAAAAATTAAACTTGGTAAAACAAAGAAATTTTGAATTTGCTAATAAACCAGGAAGGTGATTGGCCTATAAACTCAGAAAGGAAAAAGAAAAGAAAACAATTGTGAAAATAAGTGAAAGTGGATTAGAATTAACTGATAATGTGGCAATTCAGAAAGCCTTTTATCAATACTATTCAAATTTGTATAAAGGACAGGATATCTCCCCAGAATTAATGGAGAAATATATTCATAAACAAAGTTTACCAAAAATTACTAAGGAACAAAAACAAATGATGAATGGCCCAATAACAGTAAATGAAATGGTGGAAGCAATAAAAAAAATTAAATTGGGAAAAACTCCAGGACCAGATGGAATATCAGGATTATTTTATAAGAAGCGTGAAGAAGAAATTTTACAACCATTGAAAAATATGATGAACAGTATTTTAGAAAAGGGGGGGATACCAGAAACATGGAAAACAGCATATATAACATTAATACCTAAAGAAGGACAGGATTTAATCTCGACAAAAAACTACAGACCAAACTCATTAATAAACAATGATTATAAGAAATTTGCAACCATTTTGGCAGAAAGGCTCAAGAAAATATTGCAGGAGTTCGTATATGAGGACCAAAGTGGTTTCTTGCCAAGGAGACAGATGAGAGATAATGTAAGAACGGTCTTGAATGTGGTGGAATATTTGGAAAAACATCCAGAAAAACAAGCAGCTCTGATTTTTTTAGATGCAGAGAAAGCATTTGATAATCTCGATTGGAAATTTTTAATTAAGACTTTAGACAAACTGGACTTTGGAGAAAACTTTATAAAATCGGTGAAATCGGTATATACTGATCAAAAGGCTCAAATAATTATAAATGGGGATCTGACTAAACCTTGTGAGATACAAAGAGGAACAAGACAAGGCTGCTCATTGTCACTGCTGTTGTTTATATTGGTACTAGAATTATTGAACAGAGATATAAGACAAGATGATTGAATTACAGGAATAAAAATTAAAAAGGAGAAATATAAGCTGAGGGCATTTGCAGATGACTTGGTGTTTATGTTGGAAGAACCTTTAAAGGGAATTGAAATTTTATGAAAAAATTAAAAGAATTTGGAGCAGTGGCAGGGTTCAAAGTTAATAAACAGAAAACAAAAATTTTAACAAAGAATATGAATGTTCAAGAAAAAAAATAGCTGATAAGTTGTTCAGTCATTAAGTCGTGTACTTCCAAATTGAAAAGAAAGTAAAATATTTGGGAGTCCTTTTGACGAATATGAATTTTATGCTTTTTCAAAATAACTATGTTAAAGTTTGGAATGAAATTAAACAAGACCTATTAAAATGAAAAAAATTACAACTATTTTATTTATTTTTTTATTTTATTTATTTCATTTCTATACCGCCCAAAGCCGAAGCTCTCTGGGCGGTTCACAAAAACTAAAACCAAACGACACACAATAAAACAATTTAAAATATATAGAACATTAAAACCACAATATAACAATACAACCACAATAAAACCTAGCAGCAGTACAGGAGTTTAAAATACAGATTTAAAACAGCAAAGATAAAAATTTAAAAAGCTAAAATGCCTGGGAAAATAAAAAGGTCTTCACCTGGCGCCGAAAGGAATACAATGTAGGCGCCAGGCGAACCTCACTAGGGAGCTCATTCCAGAGCCGGGGTGCCACAACAGAAAAAGCCCTCCTCCTAGTAGCCACCCGCCTCACTTCCTTTGGCAGGGGCTCACGGAGAAGGGCCGCTGATGATGATCTTAAGGTCCGGGCAGGCACATATGGGAGGAGGCGATCCTTCAGGTAACCTGGCCCCAAGCCGTTAAGGGCTTTGAATGTTAACACCAGCACTTTGAATCGGGCCCGGAAATGGACTGGCAGCCAGTGCAGCTGGAAAAGTACTGGTGTAATATGAGCTCGCAGGCCAGTCCCTGTTAACAATCTTGCTGCCCTATTTTGGACCAGCTGAAGTTTCCGGACCGTTTTCAAAGGCAGCCCCACGTGTAACGCATTGCAGTAATCCAGACGAGAAGTTATCAGAGCATGGATAACTGTAGCTAGGCTATCTCTGTCCAGATAAGGGCGTAGTTGGTATACCAGCCTAAGCTGATAAAAAGTGCTCCGTGCCACTGAGTTCACCTGTGCCTCAAGTGACAGTTCTGGATCCAAGAGCACCCCCAAACTACGAACCTGATCCTTTAGGGGGAGTGCAACCCCCTCCAGAACAGGTTGAATATCACCTAGCCGGGCAGACGAACCACCCACTAACAGTACCTCCGTCTTGTCTGGATTGAGTTTCAGTTTATTAGCCCTCATCCAGTCCATTACCGTGCCCAGGCACTGGTTCAGAACAGCCACTGCCTCACCTGGTTTTGATGAGAAAGAGAGGTAGAGCTGGGTGTCATCCGCATATTGATGGCACCTCAGCCCACACCTCCGGATAACCTCCCCCAGCGGTTTCATGTAGATGTTAAACAGCATGGGGGTTAGAATAGAGCCCTGTGGAACCCCATGGCACAATTGCCATGGCACAGAGCAATAATCCCCCAGCACCACCTTCTGGAATCGGCCATCCAAGTAGGAGCGGAACCACTGTAGTGCAGTGCCTCCAACTCCCAACCCAGACAACCTATCCAGAAGGATACCATGGTCGATGGTATCGAAAGCCGCTGAGAGGTCCAGGAGAATCAACAGGGTCGCACTCCCCCTGTCCCTCTCCCGGCAGAGGTCATCCCACAGGGCGACCAAGGCAGTTTCCGTTCCAAAACCAGGCCTGAAGCCTGATTGAAATGGATCTAGATAATCCGTTTCATTCAAGAGTGCCTGGAGCTGTCCTACAACCACCCGCTCAAGCACCTTGCCCAGGAAGGGGATGTTGGCCACTGGCCTATAATTGTTAACATCCTCTAGGTCCAGGTTAGGCTTTTTCAGGAGTGGTCTAATTACTGCCTCTTTTAAAGCAGCAGGCACCACTCCCTCTCTCAAGGAGGAATTTACAACCTCCTGGACCCAGCCGGACAACCCCTCCTTGTTTGATTTAATAAGCCATGAAGGGCAAGGGTCAAGCACACAAGTGGTCGATCGGACTTGGCCAAGCACCTTGTCCGCATCCTCAGGCCTCAGTAACTGAAACTCATCCAATAAAACTGGACCAGACGGTGCTCTGAACGCCTCTACCAATGGAACTGCATTAATGGTGGTGTCCAATTCATGACGAATCTGAGCGACTTTATCCTCAAAGTGCTGCGCAAACTCGTCACAGTGTGCCACCGAGGGTTCCACCGTCTCTCTCCCTGGCCCAGAATGTAACAGGCCGCGAACCACTCGGAAAAGCTCCGCCGGACGACACTGAGAAGATGCAATGCTGGTGGAAAAGAACTGCCTCTTTGCCACCCTCACCGCCACAGAGTAGGCTCGATAGTGGGCTCTTACCTGTGTTCGGTCAGACTCAGCACGAGTTTTCCTCCACCTGCGTTCTAGCCGTCTCCCCTCTTGCTTCATTGCCCTCAGCTCAGGTGTATACCAAGGAGCTGGCCGGGCTCTGCTCAGAGGGAGAGGGCGCTTGGGCGCGATCGTGTCAACCGCCCGAGTCATCTCTGCATTCCACAGATCGACCTGGGCTTCGACAGGAGCACCAGCCATACCAGCAGGAGAATCCCCCAGAGCCCTCTGGAATCCATCGGAATCCATTAATCTCCGGGGGTGGACCATTTTAATAGGTCCCCCACCCTTGCAGAGGGGAAAGGCCGCCAGAAGTCTAAACCTCAGCAGGAAGTGATCTGACCATGACAAAGGGACAGATGTTAATTCCTCTACTTTCAGATCACCATCCTCCTGCCCAGTTGAGAAAACCAGATCAAGCGTGTGTCCTTTTATATGCGTTGGGCCAATGACATGTTGGGACAGCCCCATGGTTGTCATGGCGGCCATGAAGTCCTGAGCCGCCCCGGATACAGCGGCCTCGGCATGGAAGTTGAGATCCCCCAGGACCATCATCCTGGGGGTCCTCAACACCAAGTCCGAGACCACCTCCGTCAGCTCAGGCAGGGAGTCCGATGGGCAGCAGGGTGGGCGGTACACCAACAGAATCCCTAATCTGTCCCGAGTGCCCAACACAAGGTACAGACACTCAAGATTTGCACTCGAATGAGCAGGAAGCCTGGAGAGGGAGATTGAATTCCTATAGACCACGGCAACCCCCCCTCCCCGACCCTCAAGTCGGTGTTGGTGCTGCACTAAGTACCCAGGAGGGCACAGCTGGGAGAGAGTGACCCCTCCCAGTTCCCCCACCCAGGTCTCAGTAATACATGCCAGGTCAGCCCCCTCATCCACAATCAAATCATGGATGAGGGAGGTCTTATTTTGGGCCGACCTGGCATTCAGCAGCAGCACCACCAGACCCGAGGGCAGACTGGTAAGGCTGCCAGGAACCATCAGGTTGGGGGAAGAACCAGAAGAGGGGACAGCTGTAAGGTGTCTAGCCCCTCTTCTCCTCAGCTGGCCTGTTAATCCCCCAACGCCATACCTCCCCCTGCCCGTGACCACAGTTATGGTGGCACCTCCCCCACCCCCTGAGTTATCCAATAGTCCTCCCAAGCACATATTAAAATATTAAGATATAAAATATATAACAGTTTAAAAGAATATAAAAGAGATAAAAGAGAACAGCAGCTAAGAAGGAGCAGATAGTCCACGTTTGCCCCTTCCCCTGGTCTTTAAAGCTGCTGCTATTTGCTGCTGGAGTTGTGGCTGCTGGTGTCTCTGGAGAGGCAGGTGGGTAGATCTTGCGACTCCAAGTGCGACGCTAAGTGCTCCTTCCCGAGCAGCCTCTGGCAGCCCCGCCTTAAGTACCTGTGGGCGGGGGCAGAAGCAGGCTCAGGCTCAGGATCACCCGGTGCAGCTGCTGGCTGGTCCTCCTTCCCCAGGCTCCTTCCCGAGCAGCCTCTGGCAGCCCCGCCTTAAGTACCTGTGGGCAGGGGCAGAAGCAGGCTCAGGATCACCCGGTGCAGCTGCTGGCTGGTCCTCCTTCCCCAGGCTCCTTCCCAAAACTATCACTTTTGGGAAGAATTGCAATGATCAAAATGAATGTATTACCTAGAATGTTATTTTTGTTTCAAATGATCCCCATTATGACATCGGATTTACCTTTTAAGCAGTGGCAGAGAGATATAACGAAGTTTATATGGCAAGCAAAAAACCCAAGAGTTAAAATAAAAATTTTAGAAAGAGGTGGCTTGGGATTACCAGATTTTAAAACCTATTTTTCTGCCTGCTGCTTGATGTGGATGAAGGAATGGGTGATGTTGAAAAATAGAAGACTTTTAGAACTAGAAGGACATGAATTGAGATACGGGTGGCATGGTTATTTGTGGTACGATAAAACAAAAGTGAATGTAGATTTTAATAATCACTATATAAGAAGAACTATATTAAGAATTTAGAATAAATATAAATTAAGGTTCTTTCAAAAAATACCACATTGGATATCTTCACAAGAAGCATTGCATAGAAGAGAATTTGATAGTACGCATAAATGGATAAGATATAATGATTTCCTGGAACTGTCACAAGGGGAATATAAGTCAAAATCAAGGGAAAGCTTATTGGAAGAAAGTCATGTATGTCAGTGGTTTTCATATTTGCAACTTAAAGAAAGGTTTAAAATAGATGAGAAAAATGGTGGATGAACAAACAGAATCTGAGTTTGAAACAGCACTGTGTACAAATGATGAACATGTTATCACTAAACTGTATGAATTACTGTTAAGGTATAAGACAGGATGAACAAGTAAAAGATTGTATGATAAAATGGGCACAAAATGTTGGTCATAATATATCAATGGAAGAGTGGGAAAATAGTGGGGAAAAGATTTAAAATTTACTTTATGTACAAGCCTTAAAGATAATTTTTATAAGATGATGTATAGATGGTATATGTCACCGTCTAAATTGTCTAAAATGTATAAAGGTGTTTCTGGAAAATGTTCGAAATGTGAAGACCAGGAGGGAACATTTTATAATTTCTGGTGGACTTGTAAAGAAGCTAAAACATTTTGGAGACAAACACAGTCTTTAGCTCAAAGAATATTAAAGACTACTATAGAACTAAAGCCAGAAATGTTTTTATTGGGACTAACAGATAAACACGAAAAAGAGAAGGGGGGGAACCCTCTTTCTCTACATGACAACGGCTGCAATTATATGTTATATATGCACAAAAGCGGAAGAATGAAACAATACCAACCATGAGCGAGTGGATCAAGAAAATGATGGAGCTGGCAGAGATGGCAAAACTTACTATTATAATTAAAGAAGGGTCAACAACTAAATTTATTTTAGATTGGAAACCTTTTATAGAATTTGTACAAGAAATAGAGAAAAATGATATTTATGAATGTAGATTTTGAACTTTGAGATGGTTGATTCTCTTTTTTCTGTTGTTAAAATTAGGAGAAAGGAGATAATGTCTGTGAACTCAATGTATGATATACAACTAAGACAAGAACTAGAGAATAATAATAATAAGCATTAGTTGTGTAAGGGGAGCCAAAGGTAGATACCTTACAATCTTAAGAGATATTTTAGTGTATGTGTATTGTTGTTGTGTTTTGTTTTTCTTTTTTAAAAAAATTATATATATAATTTTTATATATTTTTTATATATATATATATATATATATATATATGATCTGCAATTTTTAAATGTCAAAAGCTTTGGGGCTACATTAACATCTACTAAACTCAACCCGTAAGAGCTGACTTCAGGAACATACCTAACCACAGCACTCAGGACTGTGTTAGGTCTTTGCTCCTCTGCTTAATTTGCTGACATTTTTTCTCCTCAGGAAAGGTAGGCATATTCCGTTTCCATTAGGGTGAGAACAAGGTGGGAAAAAATGGCTGAAGCATAATAGCCATTTAAAAAGTCTTTTCCAGCTGTTGTTTCTGTTGCCCATTTAGTAACTCTTGTTTAATCTTTTTTCGTAATGGATCAGATGATGGTTATTTTATTTTATCAAGATCACCCATTGCACAGAGGGGGAGAGAGAGAGAGAGAGAGAAGGAACATGGCTAAGAATAGACCTGAAACTGTTAGTTGGTGGTTAGTGGTCATTTATTTAAGTATTTCTATTCCTTAACTTGCAAAGTTTTAAAGGAAGACAAGCTTGACAGACTGGAGCTCTGGCTTTGTTTCTCAGTCCACAGGTTTGAAATTCAGGTGCATGTTAGTACTGTACCAATTTTTCATGGGTCAGTTTTTGCTGAGAAAGTTGATATTTCAGGAAGTGCAAAAAATATTTGCACCCTTCTGCCTTTCACTGTTTTGAGTATTTTGTTCCTGTGTCTGCTGTTAGTTTGGGAACATTTCCATCTGCCAACATGGCTGGACACCGCAAACATTGTTTGCAAGCTAATTTTGATCCTTTTGGTTCTCCATATCCACTATGAACAATATTTTTTAAAATTCTACTGAATTCTGGATGCAAGGTAGTGGCGGGGGCCACAGCAGGGGGTGTGGAATTGGTATTGGAGTTTTGAGGGCTCGACAACAAGTGCAAGGCCTTCATAGGAACTACTTCAGAATATAGGATTAATTAATTTAACAGCCCCCCTTCATGGATCACTGCCTTGTTGTGGCGAAGGGGCTTGCGTAACTCAATGAAGCCGTAAGCTATGCCGTGCAGGGCCACCCAAGACGGACAGGTCATGGCAGAGAGTTCTGACAAAATGTGGTCCACTGGAGAAGGAAATGGCAACCCGCTCCAGTGTTCTTGCCAAGAAAACCCCATGGAACGTATCACAAGGCTAAAAGAGATGACGCCGGAAGATGAGCCCCTCAGGTCAGAAGGTGTCCAATATACTACTGTGGAAGAGCAGAGGGTATTTCCAAGTAGCGCCAGAATGAGTGAAGCGGCTGGGCCAAAGCCGAAAGGACACTCAGCTGTGGATGTGTCTGGTGGTGAAAAGATAATCCGATGCTGTAAAGAACAATATTGTTTAGGAACCTGGAATGTAAGATCAATGAATCCAGGTAAGCTGGAGGTGGTCAAACATGAGATGGCAAGATTGAACATCGACATCTTGGGAATCAGCGAACTAAAATGGACAAGCATGGGCGAATTTAAGTCAGGTGACCATTGTATCTACTACTGTGGGCAAGAACCCCTTAGAAGAATGGAGTAGCACTCATAGTTAACAAAAGGGTGGGAAAAGCAGTACTGGGGTACAATCTCAAAAACAATAGAATGATCTCAGTACGAATCCAAGGCAAACCATTCAACATCACAGTAATTCAAGTCTATGCCCCAACCACTGAGGCCGAAGAAGCTGAGGTTGTTGGGTTCTATGAAGCCCTACAACACTTTCTAGAACTAACACCAAAAAAAGATGTCCTTTTCATCATAGGGGATTGGAATGCTAAAGTAGGAAGTGAAGAAATCACCGGGAAAACAGGCAAGCATGACCTTGGTGTACAAAATGAAGCAGGACAAAGGCTAATAATCCTTTGGCTAATAATCCAGCAGCACCAGATAGGCCGCTTAACAAGATCAGCCTCGGATGGCCTTCTCTCTGTCCCATCAGCCAGGACAGCTAGACTGGTGGGGACGAGGGAGAGGGCCTTTTCTGTGGTGGCCCCCACTCTGTGGAACTCCCTCCATAGGGAACTCCGCCATGCCCCCTCTTTAATGAGCTTCCGTCGTGCATTAAAAATGTGGTTGTTCAGGCAGGCATTTGGGGTGGGCTAGGGTAGTTTAGAAAATGTTTTTATTGTAGAATTTTATTGTTTTAAACTGTTTTCTTGTATGCTGTACATCGCCCAGAGTGGCTGGGTGACCAGCCAGATGGGCAATTAATAAATTTAATAATAAATAAATAATAAATAATAGAGTTTTGCCAAGAGAACACGCTGATCATAGCAAACACTCTTTTCCAACAGCACAAGAGGCAACTCTACACATGGACATCACCAGATGATCAATATCGAAATCATATTGATTATGTCCTTTGCAGCCAAAGATGGAGAAGCTCTATACAGTCAGTAAAAACAAGACCTGGAGCTGACTGTGGCTCAGATCATGAGCTGCTTCTTGCAAATTTTTGGCTTAAATTGAAGAACGTAGGGAAAAACACTAAACCATTCAGGTATGACCTAAATCATATCCCTGATGAATATTCAGTGGAGGTGATGAATAGATTTCAAGGATTAGACCTGATAGACAGAGTGCCTGAGGAACTATGGATGGAGGTCCGTAACATTGGTCAGGAGGCAGCAACTCAATCCATCCCAAAGAAAAAGAAATGCAAGAAAGCCAAGTGGCTGTCTGATGAGGCTTTACAAGTCGCTGAGGAAAGAAGGGAAGCGAAAAGCAAGGGAGAAAGGGGAAGATATATCCAACTGAATGCAGAGTTCCAGAGAATAGCAAGGAGAGACAAGAAGGCCTTCTTAAATGAACAATGCAAAGAAATCGAGGAAAACAATAGAATGGGAAAGACTAGAGATCTTTTCAAGAAAATCGGAGATCTCAAGGGAACGTTTTGTGCAAAGACGGGCATGATAAAGGACAAAGAAGGCAGGGACCTAACAGAAGCAGATGAGATTAAGAAGAGGTGGAAAGAACACACAGAAGAACTATACAGGAAAGATCTGAATGTCCCTGATAGCCATGATAGTGCGGTCATGGAACTTGAGCCGGACATCCTCGAGAGTGAAGTCAAGTGGGCCTTAGGAGGCATTACTAACAACAAAGCTAGCGGAGATGACAGTATTCCAGTTGAGCTATTTAAAATCCTAAAAGATGATGCTGTTAAAGTGCTGCACTCAATATGCCAGTAAATTTGGAACACTCAGCAGTGGCCACAAGACTGGAAAAGGTCAGTTTACATTCCAATTCCAAAGAAGGGCAATGCCAAAGAGTGTTCGAACTACCGTACAATTGCGCTCATTTCACATGCCAGCAAGGTGATGCTCAAAATCCTACAAGCAAGGCTTCAGCAGTATGTGAACCGAGAACTACCGGAAGTACAAGCTGGGTTTCGAAGAGGCAGAGGAACTAGAGATCAAATCACCAACATTCGCTGGATCATGGAGAAAGCAAGAGAATTCCAGAAAAACGTCTATTTCTGCTTCATTGACTACGCTAAAGCCTTTGATTGTGTGGATCACAACAAACTGTGGCAAATTCTGAAAGAGATGGGAGTACCAGACTACCTTACCTGTCTCCTGAGAAACCTGTACGAGGGTCAAGAAGCAACAGTAAGAACCAGACATGGAACAACCGATTGTTTCAAAATTGGGAAAGGAGTACGACAAGGCTGCATATTGTTGCCCTTCTTATTTAACTTATATGCAGAGGACATCATGAGAAACGCCGGGTTGGATGAATCACAGGTCAGAATTAAGATTGCCGGGAGAATTATCAACAACCTCCAATACGCAGACGATGCCACCCTAATTGGCAGAAAGCGAAGAGGATCTAAAGAGCCTCTTGTTGAGGGTGAAAGTGGAGAGTGCAAAAGCTGGTTTGAAACTCAACATTAAAAAAATGAAGATCATTGCATCTGGCCCCATCACTTCCTGGCGTATAGAAGGGGAAGAAATGGAACAGTGACAGATTTTATTTTCTTGGACTCCAAGATCACCGCAGACGGTGACTGTAGCCATGAAATTAAAAGACGCTCCCTGGGAGGAAAGCTATGGCAAACCTAGATGGCATAGTAAGAAGCAGAGACATCACCTTGCCGACAAAGGTCCGCATAATCAAAGCTATGGTTTTCCCAGTAGTAAAGTATGGCTGTGAGAGCTGGACTGTAAGGAAGGCTGAGTGCCGAAGAATTCATGCTTTTGAATTGTGGTGCTGGAGAAGACTCTTATGAGTCCCCTGGACTGCAAGGAGGTCAAATCAGTCAATCCTAAAGGAAATCATCCCTGACTGCTTATTGGAAGGACAGATACTGAAGCTGAAGCTGAAATATTTTGGCCATCTAATGCGAAGAGAAAACTCTCTGGAAAAGACCCTGATGCTGGGAAAGACTGAAGGCAAAAGGAGAAGGGGACGGCAGAGGATGAGATGGCGAGATAGCATCACCGATGCAATGAATATGAACCTGAGCACACTCCGGGAGAGAGCGGAGGACAGGAAGGCCTGGTGTGCTATGGGCCTTGGGGTCTAGAAGAGTCAGACATGACTTAACGACTGAACAACAACAACAATGTAACAGCCTCAGGCATCCAGCTGTTCATCTTGGGTTCCTGATACTGAAGATAAAACCACTACCGAAACATCCACTTGAGCCTCTAAATAACACTGAAGACATAGGATGCAATCCAGCTGGAGGCTTCCCTGCACAAACCTCTTTGAAATCAATGGGAACTGCTGAAGAGCACAGCTCCCATTCATTTCAGTTCTGCTGTGCAAATTGGAACCAATATTGGTGTTGATTCCAGTGATCCCATTCTGGTATAGAGTCAGAGAGGAGTATTGTCAGGGTGCCTCTGAGCATAGGCAGTGGCAGAGTAGCTCAGAGTCCAAAGAGGAACTGCAAAACTTGGGCAAGAAACTTTCCCAGACTCTTCCAGACAGGGAGGGACAGACTCCTCAGGTTTCAGTAGTCCAGCTGGACAGAGAGAGCCTCTCTTCACACACACACCCATGAGAGATAGTGAACAGGGAGAGGTGGGGCTTGGACAGCCTGAATTCTTAGACACCAGGCGCAGACGTAGGGCCATGAGAGAGATTGCAGGGGTGGAGCTTAGGCAATCTGCCCGATTGGCCCGGCGGGAAGAGCTACGCGTAGATACCTCACAAGACAGAGGGAGATCCCCCCCACGCTCCTTAAGTTAGGGAAGCGTGCCTGCCTTTTCTCAAATGGTAGGCAACTTCCAATCTTCCTGGTTACCCTTTGAACTCCCTGAAGGCTTTTCCTTTGTAGACTGTGAGTTACTGACAATTAGCATCTGTATGACCCATTGAAGTAAAAGGATTAAAGAGTTGTGGATAGAAGCCTCTTGTCTGTGTTTTGATTTTGCTGTTGGGGTTCAGTGGGGACAAAAGGGAAACCTGAAGTACTAACTGCTGAATTAAGATACATAGTAGTGTGGTGCTGGTTTTTGAAGTCCCATCCACTAACCATATGAAGCTTTGCTGAGTCCTGCTGTGGTTTCTGAGCATTCCACAGTCACTTGCGTCCATGTCTCCATGGTTTCTCTGAAGTCTTGAGGAGTGAAAAGGGTGAAATTGCCTGGAGAGAAATTCTAAGTCCAAGACCAAGCTGGACTTAGAAATTCTAAATCCAAGACATGGTGGAAGAGCAGGCGCATGGAACGTGCCACTTCTGACCTATGTTGCAATTGTACTATGCTTTTTCTCGAAGTTGTCTGAACTCTGTTCCATTTTGATTTCCATAGGGTGGCATGATTGCCTTGCTGCTTTCCATCCTGTGCCTGGTCATGATCCTCTACACACGCCGGCGTTGGTGCAAGCGCCGTCGGGTGCCACAGCCCCAGAAGAGTGCCAGTGCTGAGGCGGCCAATGAGATCCACTACATCCCCTCTGTGCTGATTGGGGGTCACGGCCGGGAGAGCCTGCGCAACGCCCGAGTGCAAGGCCACAACTCCAGTGGGACTCTGAGCATCAGGGAGACCCCCATCCTAGATGGCTATGAGTATGACATTACTGACTTGCGCCACCACCTGCAGCGGGAATGCATGAATGGTGGTGAGGACTTCACCAGCCAGGTCACCAGAACGCTGGACTCACTGCAGGGCTGCAATGAGAAGCCAGGCATGGATCTCACGCCAGGTGGGGCATAGTCTTAATCTGTGCATACTTACTGACGACATTCTGTGCGGTTGGGCAGGTGAGCTGTTATTATGTTAGGCATCGATATAGATCATCATTCTTCAGTGCTTTTAGACCCCCAGCTCACCTGAAACCTCAACTGACAATATGGGATCAGCTTTTATTTTTTTGCCATATACATCCATCTTTCTCCTCCTCTCTGTAGCCTAGCGAGATGTGGCCGTTCAAAACAAGCCCCAGGAATGGCCATACAATTTTTGGGTGCCAGATTCTCTATCTTTGGAAGGGATCTCACAGTAGTAAGCAACTGGGAAGGGTCAACGGTGGACATCCACTTTATGCATGACTTACTCAGAGTGCAAAAAGGACATCAAAGTTCATGTATATTGACAGTTATTTAATGTTTTCTTTTCAGTGTGGAATATTTAGGCATATTTTCAAGATGGTAAATGGAAAATCCAAGTATCAGTTTACTAGGAGATTTAGTGAGTGGAGAAGACCAGGCAGCGCTGCAGTTTTTTATTTGCTCCTTTTATTTGCTCCATAGCCTAAGACAGGAAAGCACATTCAGCTTTAAGTGGAAAAATTCTGAAACAGGTGATTCTGATCATCTCCCAGTGGTTGGTCAGTAGTAGCCAGGAGTTCTGTCTGATTGTTTTGTAAAGGGAGGAAATCTCCCATTGGTGCCTGTCAGAGCCTTTCTTCCATTGTAAATAGCAGGTGTGTGACAATTCTGATTGGGACAGTGGTGGGACAAACAGTCAAAGCCCCCTTTTCGCACACCATGGTCCTGATCTGGCTTCTCCCCACCAAAACCAAAAAAACCATGCCAAGCTAAATAATGTTACTAACGTCACATCTAATTTGGCCTTGACCAATTAGAAGTTTCAGCAGCAGTAATCTTAACAGTCCACCCTTCTCTGATAATATAAATGGTTGGTTAACAGCATTGAGATCTCACCGCTGTTGCTAGCTGGTCCACACCTAAAGATAATCCTAAAATTATTGCTTGGCTAGCTGGAAATGAAAACTCTCTCTTTCTTCCCTTCTCCCCCTTCTCTTTCCTTTTCTCCCTTTTTTTTCTCTTTTTCTTAAAGTTTTTGCCTTAAATTCTTCCTGTTCAGGAAGTGACAATGCCAAGCTGTCCTTGATGAACAAGTACAAGGATAATATCATCGCCACCAGTCCTGTGGACTCCAACCATCAACAGGCTACGCTGCTCTCTCATACATCCAGTAGCCAACGCAAGCGGATCAATAACAAGTCACGAGGTACCACCTAGAGTTTCCTTCTGGATGAAGTGGGCTGGGAATGGGAGCGATCTGTCAGCCAAAGTCATGGGTGAACATCCTGAGAAGAGCTTTGCTGGAACAGATCAAGGGTCCATCTTGTCTACTGGTTTCTAACCAGAGGCTCCTGGGATGCTCGCAAGGTTTGGTTTGGTTTGAAATCCACAGCTCTCTCTGTTGTTTGTCCCTGGCACCTAGAATTCAGAGATATTTAATATGGAGGTTCCCTTTATCTGTTGTGTTCTCCACGGATTTGTCCGCTCCATTTTTTGTAAGAATTCCCGTTTTCTGGTGGAGGAGATTAATGGAGGGAGCCTTCACCCTCCAGATGCTGTTTCTTTCGGAGAGCTGATTGTGGATAAAATCTCCAAACTGGCACAGTTAATTTTTCCAAGATGAGGGTTTTGTGTGGGGCTGTTGTTCTTCAACAGTGTCGCACTGTGCCTCTTCTACTTTCTGAAGGCAGGTGGGGAATGCCAGTGTAAACCTCATGGTTAATGAAACCTCAGTCAGTGGCACCACCTCTCTGTTAAAGGTGATGGCACTGATGTAGCTTAGGTGAGAGCAATTACTTTAATGCAGGCAGTAGAGAGTTGTTGGGGCCTTGTGAATACTGCATTCAGTTTGGCCCTTGAGAGATGGACTTCAAAGCCCATCCTGGCCACAAACTAGCACTGAGCCAAAATTGGGTGGGGTAGCTTTGTGAAAATGTTAATCAGAATCAAAATGGGCTTCCCCCACCCCCTCACTTTGTCCTTGGGTGATTTGTCAGGGATCATTATAGAATGGCCATGGAATTGTTTTGATCCTTAAAGTGATCTCCAGTTGGCAAAGATTGCAGATGGGACCAGTACAGCAAACATTGCCTGTATTCCAATGGACTTTCTTTCTCTCTCTCTCTCTCTCTCCTTCCTTCCTTCCTTCCATTATATCCCACCTTTATTCCAAGGGAGCATTCATATGCTGCCTCAAGGCAGCATACATAGTTTTCCCAGGCAGTCTCCCATCCAGGCACTTAATCTACCCAGAACTGCTTAGCAGTAGGCAGAGGACTGAATCATATGCCTTCTGACAATGCCCTCTGTAATGCCAGCACATAGCTAAACCTGGTTGGCAGCATAATGCTTTGATGTCATCATGTCCAATGCATGATCCCTGATTGGCTTAGGGTCACTTGAGGAGGAATGAAAAGGCAAGGGGGGCCTGTATACAGCTGAGAGCAGCCCCCCACCTCCAATCACTACAATGAGCTGAAAAATCAAACCTGAAGAACATTCAGCTAAACACTACCAAAGACTCACTTAATGGTCTTAGTCAAGTCATTGTCTCTCAGCTTCGGATTCCTACCTGTGAAATAGGAATCATAACGACCAACCTCGTAAAGTTGTTTTGAAGATAAGCAAAAATAAATGCTTGGATAGCGTTTTTCACTTTAAAATATTTATGCTCTGGATAGCTTCTTCAAGATTAAACAGCCCCTGGGGTTCCATCACATTCTCATTTCTAGTGTTGCACCAAGAAGTGGAACTCAGGGTGGGATTATGCAGAGAGGGATTGGCTAAATCTGCAGTGGGGGCAACATCACCCATCACTTCTGATAGTTTTGGCCCTGTCTCCACTGATGAGGAACCTGGGGTGTGTATGAGATTGCCCACAGGCGAGGATGCCTACAGACCTCCCCTCTCTCTCTCCATACACTTTGCCCAATAAAGTGATGCTTGTTTCACTAGCGCAGCCTTCCCCAACCAGGCCATTGGGCAAGCTGGCTGGTGATGATGGGTGTTGTAGTATAACTAGGGATGTATGAGAATTTCATTTCTGCTTATAAAACATGTGAACATGCCCTGTTTGAAGCCCTGAACGTGAGTGTGAGCATGAGCATGTATCCGCTGAAAATATTCACAAATTGCCAAACATGCGCTCACATTTGAATTGGATGATTTTCTCAGTTTGATTTGTGCAACTTTCCTAATTTGTGCAAATCCCCACACACACACCCTGAGTCGGCCTGCTTTAGTCTATGGAGGAAAGTTTGTGCAAATTTCATGTTCAATCGCAGCTCGATTTCCGCAATTTTCCCATCCCCGCAGAGCGAGCAGCAATCGGAAATGCAAATGGAAATTGGGCACAAGACAAGCCGTGAGATGATGTCCAGAGAATCCCAGCGATCTTGAACATCGCTCATTCACCCATCCCCAAGTCCAGCACCTCTGGAGGGCACCAGGTTGGGAAAGGCTACACTAGTTCAAAATAATATTGACAGTGCTGCGCCAGTATAGTACACCCTGCCCCTAATTATGGTCTGCATATGGAAAGTGCTTGTCATAATATCTGGGGTGTATCCACATCTCTGCCTCCTCCTCTGCCTCCTCTCCTTTATATATATGGGACCTATCTCATAGCCAGCTGTTACTGAACTTTCCCCCTTTGCTTTGCCTTTTCTCTTGAGAGCCTAAGGCTCAAACTACACGCTACAGAAAGTTCCATGTTCTATTTTAACCCAAAGCAATGTGGGCAGGCTGTGTGTGAAGGAAGAGCAAGCGGGGATAGGCTGCTTTACCCTTTACCCTTCTCTCTGGTCACTTGAGCGTCAGCCCTTGGGCAGTATAGAAATGTAATAAATACATATATTCCAGCTCCAGATCACCTCCCACAAGCTGCTTTTTCACCTCCATGGGAATATATAGAGAGAACATATGGGGATCCCATATCTTTTTTCTAACTGTTAAAAAAAGCAGCTTGGAAGGGATGATTTTGAGCTAGAAAATGGCAGGGGGAAGGGTTAAGTACTCCTCTCCACCCATCCTGTCACTGCCCCGATTCGCAGACTTGCTTTGAAAAAGAACATGACGGGAACAAAAACATAATTCTATGTAACATGTAGGTTGATGGGCAAAAGACCACCTGAGCATATGCTCCTGAGTAAAACCCCATCCAGTCCAATCTTAAATTTCAGTGCGGATCTTTTGCCCCATGGATCAATAAAAGCTTTATTGTAAGATTGTGCGATGGGGGGAGTGGGACACAAAGGGACAGTTATCGCTGATGTTAGCAACTATTTCTTTTCTAATTTTTAATGTAGCTGGCTCTGCATTTCTGAACCCTGAAGGTGATTCTGGGACAGAAGCGGACAGTGATCCCCAGCTGACCTTTTACACGGATCCATCGCGGAGCAGGCGGCGAAGTAGAGGTATATGGCAACAGCAGGGTCACAGCAGACAGAATGGACAAGGATCAGCGCAGAAGGGCTTGCAAAGCTGAGGCCCTTCAAGGCCAAGCAGTCCTAGCTGTGTGTTGATTATATGTCTGGCACGCTGTACATGCTTAGGTGTCCACAGTCACCCAGTTCCTGCTACGCCCTCTCTCTTCAGTCTTCTTCCACCTCCTCCTGAAAGAAGGGTGTTATGGTTATGGGGTATCTTCTTTCCCTGCCAGAATGCAGGTTTGGGTCTGGTCAGTGCTTGGAAGGGAGACCACCTGGTAACCTTGAGTTCCACAGTGGAAGAAAGGTGGGATATAAATGTAATAATTTAAATAAATAAATATAGCCTTACATTCTGCCCTGGCTCAACAGATTGGGTAACTGAATGAAGGCCAACCTGCTCATAGCTGCTCTATGTAGGGCAGGGGTCAATTGTGAGATATGGCTCCATCTTACCTCAGGTATTGAATTTACCACCTAGAGAAGAGGGAGCTCATCCTGGCAAAAATGCCCCATGTCACGTCAACAGTATTAGATAGTGGTGCTCTAGTCAGCTCTGCAGTACAAAAACAGCCCTCTGGCTGTTTTTGTACTGCAAAGCTGACTAGAGCACGACTATCTAATATTTTGGAGGGTGTTGTTCAGGTGAGCACTGTCTAGAAATTTTGAGGGAAGTCAAAATAATTTCAATATGATGAGTGAAATTCCTCGGGGGCGGTCTGCAAATTACTGGGTTCAAGAGTCTTCAATGTAGCAGGTAAACCATAAGAAGCAGGCCTCAGTGCCTGGCCTTAAAAGATGTTCCTTTTGGGGTAGTTTTGCATCTAATCTACCCAGCCAGGACACAGGTACCTTGTGGTGTGGGGGAAACAGGCATGTGTATAGGCGTGGGTCTATGCCAGTCCTGAACAAATTGTGTTGCAACAGCCATGTATTCTGGCCTACCTGGTGCTTGATAGCCATCAGGGATGATGGGAGGTATAATCCCAACAACATCTAGAGGGTCACAGGTTCCCTCCCCCTAATATAAATAATTAATTTCCCCTTTTTAAGCAAAGGGATTTGTACATTTGCATCGATACTGGCAAATATACTTCATGGAACTGTTAGTCACTAAATTATCTAGCCAGAGATATAAGCACTTCTAAGGAATAATGCTGCCCTCCCCAAATGGCACCCCTTTTCTCTGTCTGTGGCTGACTCAGTTCCATTCCATGGCAACCAGAAAACTACTTCCAGAAAGACAAAGTAATCCTACGTACATGTAGATTACTAACACAGATTAATAAGCACTTTATAATAAACAAGAAAATGCCCTCAAGTACATAGTAAATCATAAGAGTTCACATCTTGCTGCCACAGCGAGGATATTCCATAGTTTCTCCTTGCAATGACTTCACTGGCGTCCACCTGATTTTCTACTGATATTGCTGAAAACAGGAATATGCATTTTTTGTGAGCAAGGCAGCAACTGATTAGATTCTTTTGGCCCAGAAAATGCCCAGCCCTTTTTGTGTGGAAGCTAGCTATCGGTCCATCTGGATGCCAAGCTGCCTTTCAGGACTGGATCTGTTTGGGGGAAGAAAGGATGGTGCCTGGTGCAGCTTGCATAGCTTGTGTTGCGTAGGCAGAAAGCCAATGTCTGTGCTCTCAGTTCTCAACAAGTGGTTATCTTGAGAGTTGCAAAATAAGGCCTTGGAAAACACCAAAGCAGTTTTAAGCCATCTCTGAAATTCCCATCAAATTGCCACTAATATTGCCCTGGAGTTAATATTTCAGTTGTTCTGAAAATAAGCAGCATGTGATATCATTTTAATTTGCAACACTATCTCATTAACAACTCTGCTTGTGTAACCATTATCATGACACCTCGACTGACCATGCACTAAATTCAATTGGCCGAGTCTGAGTGCTGATGAAAGAGCCAATGAGATGTAGTGGCTATAGTGTCGACCATAAGAACATAAAGAGCCCTGCTGGATCAGACCAAGGATCTATCTAGTCCAGCATTCTGTTCACACAGTGGCCAACCAGCTGTCGATGGGAGACCCACAAGCAGGACATGAGTGCAACAGCACCCTCCCACCTGTATTCCCCAGCAACTGGTGTACATAGGCTCATTTGCCTCTGGTACTGGAGGCAGCACATAGCCATCGGGACTAGGAGCCATGGATAGCCTTTTCCTCCTGGAATTTGTCCAGCCACACTTTTAAAGCCATCCAAATTGGTGGCCATTGCCACATGCTGTGGTGGCGAATTCCATAGTTTAACTATGCGCTGTGTGAAGAAGCACTTCCTTTGATCTGTCCTGAATCTCCCACCAATCAGCTTCATGGGATGACTCTGGGTTCTAGTATTTTGAGACAGGGAGAAAAATGTCTCCCTGTCCACATTCTCCACACCAGGCATAATTTTGTAGACCTCTATCATGTCTCCTCTTACCCTCCTTTTTTCCAAGCTAAACAATCCCAGCTGTTGTAACCTTCTCTCATAGGGGAGCTTACATGTGGAGAATTGCAGTCACTGTTAATTTATTAATAGAATCATCATTAGCATGTGCTCAGTACTTCACAATAAATTTAAGAAAGGTCCCTTGGCAGGCTTACAGTAGAGCTGGGCAACTTGTGGCCTTTCAGATATTTTGGCCTACAGCTCACCATTAACTATTCTGGTTGGAGAATTGTAAGCCAAAACATCTGGAGGGCCACAGGTTCCCCACTTCTGCAGTATACTAAGGCAGATAACAAGGAAAGGGAGGGAATAGGGTGGGGATAGAAAGTTGCTATGTCAACACTGGACGAAGAAGAATTAGATTTGTTGTTGTACGCTGCCTTGGGAGGGCTCATGGACTGAAAGGCGGCCAAGAAATATTTTAAATAAATAAATAAAATTGGAAAGAATTGGAAACTATCAATAACTATATAAAATGATGATACTGGAAACAGATGAGAGAAACAGGTATGTTTTTAATAGACAATAGCTAGCCAAATACACATTAGAGGAATGATGTTTTTGGAGGTATGGTATAGCAAGAGAGAAAGGGGCTAAGCAAGAGAGAGCACAATAAATTAGAACCGGAAGGGCAAATGTTTTGAGGAGAATACAGAGAAATCAACATGCAGGTTTTAAGTTGGCACAAAATCATGTAGAGGCTTCTAAGCAAGAAAGTGATGCTTAAACCTTGTATGAGATACAGCAGAAGCCAGTGATGGAATAATAAAGAGGAGTGATGATAAAAAAACAACAACAATGAGCAGCACAAATCATCCATGCAGAAGAATTAAGAATGGAGGCTGGAAGAGCAAGGAGAGAATCTGGGAGAGTGATAAGTAAATGAGAACAAGCACAGCTCCTCAAGCTTGAAAGTGAGGTGGCCCCCCACTCTGAAGGCAAATCAGGCCTTTCGCTAGCCCCTCCAGGAAGGTTCTTCTGGAGCCCTTCAATCACAATGGGGGGCTATCAGTGTATATGATACTTCAAAGTAACAAAAGCAAAAAAGACAGGGCCTGCTTGCACTGAGGGGCATACAGTCTGAATGATGAGTGTAGGAGAGACATCTAGGGCAAGAGGCAAGGGTAAGAGAGGAGGGCAGGAATGAAAGAAGAAGGATAACAAGGGATGAATATGAGCAAATGCAGTTACCAGAACTTGTGCTTTGCTTTGCTTGGGAGTGAAGACTAATGTGAGTTTTTCGCGGAAGGATTTTACTCTCAGACTCACTTAGCTCACATGATCGTTGGATGGCCAGAATACAAATATGGTAGATATGTAAGCAAAGACATCCATCAGCAGAGATGCCGTCAGAGTGACACAAGCTGTCAGCAAATTTTGTTTTTATTGTTTTTAAAGAAAAACCTGCTTTCACCATTTGCTTTGAAACCCAACCATTTCAGATTTTTAATTATTATTATTAATATTTTTTAAAGCAACATATTTTCTTTTCAGATGTTGCTACGAAAGCGAGCCTTCATACAGTTGACTAAAACACACGCAGTCTCACATGGCCTGCATCTCTGACCATTGCTTCTGCCCTGCTGGGATGTCATACCAGCTGTCAGAGATAGTAGATGGCAGGATGACTTGATGCCCAAGGGACATGGATGGAGGCTGCCACTCAGGAGTGCGTGCCTGAGACGGGGATAGAGTGGGTGGAGTGAAGCACTCTACGGAGTGTCATTAATTACCCTGGGGAGCCTGATGTCTCTGCACTTGAGGGCTGGTAATGAGGGACTCTACAGTTCACAGCCGCTGTTTAGGATATAGGCTGTCAGCTGACACTCCTATTCTGGAAATTGCCCATTCCTAAATCACCACAGATGAAGCAAAATGGTAAGCAAGGTCTATGTAAGCAAGGTCTATGTATTATGATGGCCAAGTCATTGGGAATTCTCTGGCTAGATGCTTGGCCGTGCCCTTCTGCCCATGCTTCCCTGGCTCAAAGTTTCACAGCAGTGTCTGTGTGCACCTTTTTCTCCCCCCATCTCCCACCCCCAGGCTCTCTTCTCAGTTAACTTCCAGCACCCCCTGATTTCATAGGCAGTGAAAGTCTGGGTTTCTTGTAGTCTTTGGAGTGGGGAAGGGACTCGCCTGAAGCCCAGGAGACAGATCACTGCAACGACATGACAAGGCTGCTGGAGAATGGCAGCAGCATTTCATGAGGAATAGGATGGTGCTCACTGTAGGGAAGACCTCCCCCGCAGTAGGTTCCCCCTGATTGAGCGTGGGCTGTTGAATGTTACAGCAGTGCCGTGAGATGAGCCTCTGTAAAGCACCTCCTGTGGCACCGCTGAGATGTTCTAGAAGGGCTGAGGTCTGTTGGGCTTGAGGCTTGCAAGGAAAATCTGGGCTTGCAGTTCTGTCAAAAGCCAGCAGGACCAAGATCAAGGAGGGATCCTTGAGGGTTCCCTACATAGCAGGGAGGAAATCCTGGCAGGGAGGAAGAAAAAGAAGCAGGTGACCACACAGCCCCCCTCCCTCACGACGAAGACAGTCACAACTGGATTGGCCCTGCTGCTCTCCCAGTCCCAGCTCAAACATTAGACAGCCACGGAATGCAGCCAGTAGCCACACCTGTGTTCTTTCCTACACAACCATGTTTGCTCCATAAACATAAGCTCTATTTGCTCCATAAATGAAAAATAAATTTACAGTCACAATCTGTGCATCTTCTCTAAAGCCTGCACCTCTGATGGGACAGAGGCCCAGACCGATAAAGGGTCCCACCAACTGAGAGCTGGGAACCCCCAATTTGCCATGGCATGTTTTGCACATGTTTTGCATCTGACCTTTCCATGCGCCACATCATGCCCCAGAATCACTTGCGACACACAGTGTGGAATGTGCTTCTATTTCAGATGGGGCCTACCGAGATCAGAGAGAGAGTGGCGCCTCTCTCCCCTTTGAAAGGGCAAGGGTCTCTGAGGTGTTCGCTTAGTTCAGGCATCCTTCTCCCATACATCCTTCAGTGGCTGTGCCTCTCTTCCCCTTGATGGTTATTGGTCTGTCCTGGGCCAAGTTTCCTGAGGGTCTCCCCAAAACTGGGCCTCTCCTTTGAGGTAAACTGAGCTCAGTAGAGAGCTCCTTCTTAGCAGGAGAGACTTTAAGATTTCATTTGTCTGTGTTTTTGGTGTGTGTGTTTTAAGTTTAGACATAAGAGAACTAAGAGACACTTAGCTGTGCAACTATGAAGCTGTGCTGTAAACAACAAAGTCCTGAGTTCAAATGTTGCCTGTGCCATGAACTCAGAAGGTCGCTTTAGGCAACCCACTATCTTTGAGCCTCAACTACAATGTGGAAGTAATATTGACACATTTTACAGGGTTTTTGTAAGGTTTACTGAAATAATGCACGTGAAGCACTTTGAACACTATTCAAAGTACTCTTTATTATTGCTGTTATTGTTGTTTTCATACATTGGGCAGAGCTAAGATCTGTACACTCATGAGTAGTTATTGAATTTAAATAAGGTCCTGTTATTTCCTTTAATATATGAACTCCATGAAATTGCTCGTTGAAGCATGGATTCTTCCATGCAGTTCAGTTTGCTTGAGCCCCATTGGTCATGCATACTGATCACGCTATGCACTGTATTTTGCCTGATCTTAGCCTTAAGCATGTTTTATTAAAAACTGGAATAATTACAATGCAATCCTATACATATCTTCTCAGAAGTAAGCCCCATTGAGCTCAGTGGAGCTTGCTCCCAGGTGAGTGAGTGAGTGAGTCTAGGATTGCATTCCAATAAACACATCCACAATTGTTGGTTTGTGCATGACATTTTTTATTCTTTGAATGGTGGACAGGCATGGGGAAAGACGAGGTAGACTAAATAAAATACTGTTATCCACCCTGAGCTCTTGGGATGTGGTAGACTATGGGTCCAATAAGTTAAATAAATGCTTGTTCATTGCATGCAGTTGTGTTAGCCGTGTTCCTCAGGCTAATCGTCTGTGTTTCACTGAACTAGCTCTCTCCATGTTATTTCCTCTGGTCCACCCCTTCATGACAGTCTCTTCAATTCTTCTTTGCTTTGCCATTTCAGTGGGTTCACCAAGGAGTCCAGTTAGCAAGACTACCCTGACGCTTATCAGCATCACCAGCTGTGTCATTGGTCTGGTTTGTGCCTCCCACGTGAACTGCCCGCTTGTGGTCAAGATAACACTGCATGTCCCAGAGCACCTTATTGCTGACGGTGAGCCAACACTCTATCTGCCACCCCACTGCCCTGTTTGCCAGATCAGCACCAGAAGTCACGTGTGTGCACGCACATCGATGATTCCTCATAGATTCCTCAAATTGGTCTACTTGAAACCTGGTGTCTGTGTCAACCAGGACAGAGAAGCAGCTAGCAATTCTGATTAGGGCTCCCACACTTTCCACTTACCATTTTGCCAGCATGTGTAGAAGATCTCCACCTTCTGCCCCAAACCTGTTGGCTACCTACCCCCTCTCATCAGGGCCAGCTTAGTCATTGCAGTATATAGCATAACACAGGTCCAGAGACAGGTTAGGGGTCCTAATGGGATAGTTGTAAATATAAAGATTTATGCAACTTGCACTTGAGCATCCATGGCCAAGTCCCAGCTGTGGCTTTCTAGCTGTGAATGGAACCCTCCCTGCTATCTCCACTGCAGAGGAGGGAAGCAGGAAAGCTTTGATTTGTAGTCAAGGTCACAGCCACCTAGGCCTGGCGCACACTGTTGATGGCACTGGTGTATGGTAGAATCCAATAAATTGGTGTGGTTCCTGTTCATTTTATGGGCCAAAACCATTGGGAAATACATCCAGTCCTTCCAGATTATTTCCAGAGTGGACTGAGAAGGGTCCAGCCATCTTTAAAGAGCAAAAAGGATGAACTCTAGGCATGTGTTTGTCATTCCCCACACACACACACACAAACTCTTAACAGTTTTTGTATTCGGGAAAAGCAAGGATTAACAGTAGCAGCCAGGAACATAACTAGCCCAATAGGACTAGTTAAGCTCCTGGCTGCCACTGTTAATTGTATCTATTCTTTCAATATACTTATACAGATCTTAGTTGGTGCCTGTCAGATTTGATGAGAGGATCCCTCATCCCCACTTAAGATGCTCTGAGAGGACGAGGGCAGAGAAGAAGAAGGCTGAGTCCCATGAGGCTGTTGGAAATCCCACCAAGCCATGGCCTCCATTCCTGGAGTGCCAGGACACATCCATTCCAAGCAAGTGGGTTGAACTGATGAGACATGGCAAGTGGATGGGACAGAAGGCCGTGAGGAAGTTTGGGTGGAGCATTTCAAGGTCACTGGGTGGCCTTTGGCAAGTCTCCATTTCTCAGCCTGAGCTACCTCACAAGTGATGATAAAATGAGTTAACCCCATGTATAGTGTCTTGAACTCCTTGGCAGGAGGATAGCTTTGAAAGAAAATGCCTTCCTGCCTGCATACAGTTTATATATTGTAATGATGTATTATAGTGCCTTAGAACCTGAGCTATGAACCAGGAGGATCCTGGCTGAACTCTTGCCTCCGCCACGATCTCATTGGATCAGCCTTCCCCAACCTGGTACCCTCCTGGTGGGTTGGACTGCAACTCCCATGGCCATGCTGGCTGAGAATGATGGGAGCGGCAGTCCAACACACCTGGAGGCCACCATTAGGGGAAGACAGCATTAGATATCCTTAGATGCCAGACTCTCAGTCTTAGCACCACCCACCACCTGCTGATCTACCTTACAGAGTAGTTGTAAGGATTGCTGAGACAATGTATGTGAAGCATTTTGAATGCTTTAAAGTGCTGTATAAAATGTTAAGCGACTTTTACGTGGTAGCTCTGCATTCTGCAGAATTTGCCTCTGTCGCTCTCTATGTGGGGCTCGTTTAATATTCTCCACAGCCCACTCTGTGGGCTAAGTTTTGAAATACCAGCAACTTGTTCAGTAGACGCAGGAGAATAGAAACTTCAGATTTTAAAGCCCAACCTGCCTTTGTGCTAAGAAGCTTGCAGTGAAAAGAATATGGCTTCTGGATCATAGAGCCCCATATTCCTTTGTAAGTGTTGGTTCCAGCTTCCCAGAGTGTAGAAACAAATGCTGTCCTGTGAAAATGTTGAGGTGGGTACCCATGATTTTGCCAAGCGTAGGCCCCCTCACCTTCTGTTTGCAGATGGCGAGAGAGAGGCGCATATGGCAGCACGTGTCACATTTACGTTACCTTGTATATGAACACCCAAGAAGTGTTTTAGCTTAGGAACCCAGCACTGATGCAATAATGATCTAATTCTCATGGAGGTCCGCGGGGGGTGGGGGGGTTGTACATCATATGACTGAATGTTCTTCCAATTATAAAATGAATCCCTTCCCATAGAAAACTGGATGTCGGATAGAAGATTAGGGTAGCACTCTTCTGCTTGACATACCACTGTTCTTTGTGCCAGATACTATTTTGTATGGAGATACATTCAGTCACAGGAAGCCCTACTGGCACTCTGAAGTGGAACAGTCCAAACGCAGCTTCACCACCTAAGCAGAAGCGAGGCCAACAAGGTGGGTTTTACAGACTAACAATGTGGCTGGTTGAAGGCTGCCCAGCATGGCACATAACGCAGGTGGGAGCTTGTGAAGAGATCACACTGATACAGCAACTGACACTGGTTTGAGAGGGGGATTCATTATTCCTCTTAGTGGGAGAGTTTGGACTTGAACAGATTTTGAGAAATCCAGTCCACTCCTGTGATGACTTCCATGGTAACAAATTTACTTCTGTGTTTTTAGTTTGTTGGAGCTATCTCCCCATCTTGCTATTTCTCCAGATCCGCTTTGCTTTCACCCTCCCTACACATAATCACAGGAACTGCTTTCTGCCATTCACTTCCAAGGAGGCAGGGTGTGTCTTCACCAGGGCATTGTACCAAGGAAGGGAATTCAATGTTTCATAAGCACTCAGCTACATCTGTATGGGGATGGAAGGACTAGCTCCCAATCCCCCAAACAACCATATGGTCTCTAATTCTCCTGGAATGCTCAGGAGACCAGAGCTTCCAAACATGGTCACTGGCCAAGTATGAACCTTGCACTGGAAGATATACTTCTTGGGCTATTTCCAGAAGAAAATACATGGTGAATCCACTACATCCAAATGCACTCTGGTTGTTTTTGCTCAGTCAGAGTAACAAATAGTTGTTTGAGAAGACAGTGTGGGCTTGGAAGTTATTTGAGAGGGGCACTCTTAGGGTGTTTTCACCCAAGGAGCTTAAAGTGATTGTTAAACCTACATTGGACAGACTGCTCACTCACATTACACATCCCTTTTGCTTTGTCTTTGGCATTAACAATGATCAGATATTCACTTAAACAGCAAGGGGGGATGAGTGGGGGGTGGTCAGCTCAGAGGAGATTTAGACCTCATGCATGAAAGCACCCTCAGCGACAGTCTCTCGAAATATGACGTTTCTCCCAATTTCTATGTCCCTTGTAGGGAGCCGGTTTATCTTGCTAGAGGGCAGCCAGTTGGATGCCAGTGATTGGCTAAACCCTGCCCAGGTGGTTCTCTTCTCCCAGCAAAACTCCAGTGGGCCCTGGGCCTTGGACTTGTGCTCCCGCCGGCTCCTTGACCCCTGTGAACACGAGTGTGACCCTGAAACGGGTAGGTGGGTGCAACATGAACATGGGCATATATCGGGTGGCCTGAGGGAGCTTGTCTCTGTGTATGTGACTGAGCAAATTGGGAGAATTTTATCAAGTTCCAGAAGCTGTCAAACAAACTTTGGTTGTAAAGTCCTGTCCAAAGAGGCAAGTTCCCCTTGATTCCCTCTCTGTGGCAACAGCAAGTCATGAAGCTGCCTTAGACTAATTCTGACCATTCATCCATTCAGTCCAGTACGTACTTGGATGGGAAGTAGCCCCTGTTCTTCAGTCTCTAGGCAGAAGGTCTTTTCCAGCACCTGCTTCCAGAGATATTGAACTGGAGATAGCAGGGACTGAACCTCAAATCTTGTATATGCAAAGAATATGCACAGTAAGGAGGAGATCCTTGAGACCTAGTTTGCTTGTTTTCTTAAAATTTTCTGAGTGCTGCCAGGCTCCACTCTCTGCTTTGACAGGCACCGCCCAGGTGCTCCCAGGCTCCACAGCCTGCGTTGAAGAGCTGAGCCTCAGAAGACCTGGTGGTCGACCCTCCCCTCTTCTGCATCCCCTGCAAATGGTCCCAAGAGGCATCTCTTTTGCCCTTTGCCACCGTGACTCTCTTGCCCATGTCTGCATTCTGTCCCTACAGAGCTGGCATTCCCTCTGTTCCAACCATCTGCCGTGGCAGCTGCCAAGCCCAGCAGGCCTCTCGGAGGGAGGGCAGCGAGTACCCTCATAGGGGGTCTTTCTAAACTCACAGGTTTTTGTCAGTTTTCCTGGGTATGTCTTTTAAAAAACAAATGGGAAGAGCTTCTGCTGAGCCTTTTGTTCTCTTGGCTGTCTCCTGACCTGATTACTGTGTAGAGCCCCGGTTGTTTTCAGAAATACCCGCACTGGGGGCTTGATCCAGGTGCCAAACCAAGCCTCCAGGTCTTTCACATGCAAAGGCAATGCCTGGCTCTTTGTCCTGTTATGTAGGGGAAGACTTCAACCACAAGCCAAGCACCAACTCTCTTCCTTCGTTGCCCCACTGAGACACCTGGTTGGAAGGTGGGGAGGATGACACAGCAGCCCCTTCAAGCCAACAGGCAGAAACCGCTAGGCCATTGTTCTCAGGCCTTTGGGCCTTGGTTCCCCCTTCTAAATGTGTTCTGCCTCCCTCTCCCGACCCTTGCACACGCTCACATGCATGCAGTCTGCTGCTGTGTGGAAATATCAGAGGATCTGGGGGCATTAATCTAACACTGGCGTTAGAAAAGGGAATAGAACAAGGCATCTCACTAACCCTGTGCAGGCGCTTGCCTGCTCACATGTAGTGCTGAAGTGTGGAGGGGGACGTGGGCACTGGGGCTGAGGCTCACATGCACACCCACATCCCCCTCCATTCTTTAGCGCTACATGCAAGCAGGCAAACGCCTGCAGAGGGCTACTGTAGACCAGCCTTCCCCAATTTAGTGCCTTACCAATTTGTTGGAGTACAGCTTCCATTATCCCCCAGCCAGCATGGTGTGCTGGTTGGGGTGGGTTCAATGGTAGTTAGAAGGTGCCAGGTTGGAGAAGGCTGCTGTAGACTTCTGTGAAAGCATTATGTCACTGGCTGTTTTATTTCTGGTTCCTCTCCTAATAATTCCTGACATGGCTTTTGTCTTTCTTCAGTGCTGCTGCACACCACAAAGGCCAGGTTTCTTTCCTGGACAGCCCCATTGCCCCTTCACTGCTTTCCTATTCTTGTTTGTTCTTCCACTTCTAGGCGAGTGCCTTTGCTATGAAGGTTACATGAAGGATCCAGTGCACAAGCACCTTTGCATCAGGAACGAATGGGGCACAAACCAAGGGTAAGTGCTTTGTAGAGGTCTCCAGTATTGCTGCTTGGCCTGAGTAGACACAACACCGTCCTTTACGTCAAGGACCTGGCCAGCAGGCAAGGCGACGCATAGGGTGCGTGGAAAGATGGGTCTGGCGAGGTTTCTTCTTTTGTTGCAACTACCATGGGCAGAAGGCCAATAAGGGATCAATAGCTAGGAAGGCATCCCATGGAGCATGGCAAGGATCCAGGCAAGGCTGGAGAAGTCAGAGAGCTGCAACGGGAACCAAGGGTAGCTTGATGGGAAGTACCCGCAGTGTTCTCAGCTAAAGGCAGACTCAAGCCAGCCACTTGTAGGGAGAGGGCTGGTGAGACTGCAAGGTGGCGTGGTGCTGGGCGAGGTCTTGTTCTGCATAGCTCCAGGGCTGTGAAAGTGTTTGACTTTTGAAAGGTGGGACCCAGGCTCACGTGTTTTTATCAGCCCTAAGAGTGCAGTGGGAGACGGTGGTTGCTTGGTGGCAAGAGGGAGGGGAACCCCATACATGCTCAGAATCACCAAATTCTATTTTTAATTCATTCATTCAATTTATAACCCTCCTATATACAAATACTCTAGTTGGCATACAAAGTTAAAAGCATTTTAACAAAAAATCCAACAATAAAAACAACACAGCATAAAAACAGTATAGAACAGTCAATAAAGAGAGTCTGTCTGTCTATCATCTTCACATATTCCAGGACTCAAACTTGATACTGAAATAAGATTCCAGGGCTCAGCTCCAGTGAGTTTGGGGACAAATTAAGCACTGGAGGTGTTTCTTTGGGTGAAAGGCAGAGAGGAGAACACTCATTGCCCTTTATGAAGCTACAAGTCTTAAGAGCTACTAGGCGCTGTTTTATAAAGTAGTCCTGGTTATGGAGTTACTATGAAATTGGATCCAGTTTTGTGATCTCACTTTCTATGTGTTGTGCTGTGCAAGGTAGGAATGTGTTCCGAGCATGCTAGTGAATCTGTAAAACTCTTCTGTCTACTGAATGAATTCCAAGGAACTATCAGTCTGGGCATCCATGGTTGTAGGGCGGGCACTGAGAGAACTTAGAGGCAAGTGTGTGATTTCTGTTTTCACTGACTTAGTTTGTGTATGTGAGGGGGGCAAGGAGGGAGGGAGAGAGAGAGAGAGAGACACCACACTACCCCCTAGCGTTCAGTGGCAGCTTCTACAGATGACAAAGCTCGCAAAAGCATCCTTAAAGCTCTTCAGGATTGCAAAATCATTGGCCAGAGATCACACATTTGCCTTAAAATCCATCAAAGCAGCAAGAGGGGTGTGTGTGTGTATCCACTACATTTCAGACCACTTTTTGCAAAGCACCCAAAGCAGTGTGTGTGTACACACACACACACACACACACACACTCAAAAATAATTAACTGTAAAAAGCGTTTTCATTTTTTAAAAATACAACATACGAACAGTATTTAACAACAATCATAGTTCAGCCTTTAAATCAGCGACTTACAGAGCCACAGCACATAGAGAAGCAGCCCCCCAAAAGAGAGGAGTAAGTGATTTCCTCATGCCCAGTGCCTCTTGGCCATGCTCCTCCCTGGCTTGCTGTGGACGAAACAGAGTCCTGTTGGCTTCAGCAGAGGGTGGATGAAGGGGCCATTGAAGGAAAAGAGATGAGGTGGGAGGTGCAGTGACTGCACACGCTTCCATGTACCATTTGAAGGTACAGGCAAGATCTGGAGGGGGGCCATAGCACAGTGCTAGAGCACATCCTTTGCATGTACAAGGTCCCGGGTTCAGAGCACTGGGCTAGTTGAACCACTGGCTTGAGCCATTGTAAGGGAGCCTCATACATCCAGCCATGTTGGCTCAAGAAAACAGAAAGTGAGCCTCTTCAGATGAGACTTTAAAAAGACAGAGAACTCAGTTGGGAGCAAATACAGGTCAAAGACAATGAGGAGAGGGGAGAGAAAGAGGGCAGGACTATACCATTCCAGGTCTTGGGCTTCACACACACACACACACACACACTGAGAGAGAGAGAGCAGTTTAAAAATCTTCAAAGATACAAGGAGGCAGAAGGTCAGCCCACTTTCCCCCCAACAAATGACTACTTTCCCATCTACTGATTGATCTTGTGCTAGTTGGACCCAGGACTGGATGAAGGCCATGTGTGGGTCCAAGGCTAGCAGGCTGTAGTGGGCCCCATATTCCACCCGCAACTTTGAACTCTCACATATAACATTTGTGCATATGCATGCAACTCACACACGCACATGGTCAAAGAAAGTTATTACATACAACAACAATGTGGAAAAAGATGATGACATACCTTAGACCATCATCTTCTGTGCCTTCCAGGAAGCAGTAGGCTCTAAAGGGGTCATCTGGAGCAGGGAAGCCACTTTTGCATCATGTGGCTTCCCTGGTCCCACCCCTTAACATCTGCATGGACATGGCTGTCTGCACAAGGCAAGCCTATGCGTCAAGATAAGCAGCACATTTTGTGTGCGTATAAAAACCAAAGACAGAGTTTTTGTTTGAAAGGGATTGTTTGTTCAAAAGTGGGGTCTGAGTGGAACGTTTGGACTCTCAGTCGGCTGCTCTTTGTGTACATGAGCAGGAACACAGAGGAGGGAGAGCATGGAATAAGACATGACAGAAGCAATATAACATACGGAAGAATCTATACAGGCATGACATTTTGGAGGTGGGCTGAGAAAACTGGTGAGCATCTCCTAAGACAGTGGGCCCTGGGTTTCAGCCCAGTCAGCCCATGCCTTGCTTGGAACTCCAACTTTAGGTGCTTCCATATGTGAGGCGTAGCATCGTTTCTTCCTAAAACATTTTGTGGGACTATGAACCTACATGGGTTAGAAGGCTCATTCACATGACAAATGCCTCTTTTTTGCTTTCTGTTCCCTATTCACAGTAATCACACATTCTTGTTAATAGCACGGTCTATACCTCATGTGTTTCTTTTAAAAATGCCCTAAAATTAAGGATCAAATTACACATTACAACCTTACACATAGTGCAGAGGAAAAGGAATGCAGAGAGGGGACATTTAAACATTCCCTGCCTGGTCCTTTTTCTTAAACTCTAGAGTTGCTTTTACCCCAGGCAGGGTTCTTGACTACGTTAATCTCACAAAAATGAGTCTGGAGCTCCCAGTAGGTGGGAAAGCAACTGGGGAGAGGAAAATTTGAAGATTAAGTTTTCACACTCCTGGCTTCTATATTGCCTGTTTCCTTCTCTCAAGGATGCTTTGCAGTTGAGAAGTGGCCATCAGGCTAACATTACTAGACTGAGCTGAGAGTTCTTCATAAAAAGACCAACAGGAAGTCAACACCCTCAATGTATTAACTGTAAAAACTTATTATCACATGAGTTATGATATACTAGGCGAATATGTATACTCATTAACAAGTTTGTGTACAGTGTGGGTGTGGAAACTGGCCTCCTATTTTGTTCACAGTGGTTTAACATTATGTATGCTGTATAAGGTGTTCTACATATATGTAGATCTTATTCTGTATATGTTAATTTCTTATTATAATATTTTCTATGGATACAATCAAAGTTAAACATATTGAAGTCTAAGTGGGCTCAGCGGAAGAGTCAAGCACATACATAATTCTCTGTTGTTTAACTGAATGGGACCTATGAGTCCTCAACTTTTGAGGGGTTCTGTCATCTGTATTTTTGTACTTTGAGACCGTGTGTATGATGCAGTACATTTATAGTTGAAGGGGGAGGGGGTTGTGTGTGCTGTGTATATTATTTGTGGAGGGTGTTTGGTTTTTTGCTGTTTGTACTTCAGATCTCTGAAGCGCACGTTCAACCTGTTAGATGTCTCCCAAGCCATCTTTTTAAAACAAAGCAAAAAAAATCTGCTCTCAGTACTACTAGGAGAGCACAAGAGCCCAAGTGTGTGGAAAATTGCTTGAATTAGAACCTAATCATTGTGATGGCCTGTGTGCTAAGGAGAAAGGGGCTCTAGCCTGCTGGCGTACATAAGAATGCTAAATATGGATTAATTATCCCTTCTCACTCTTTAGCCATGCTATCATAATCGCAAACATGGTGGTTAAAGAATGTCAAAAGAGGGCTGACGTGTATTCCTCCCCCGGCCCTCTGGTGCAGGTTTATGGCTGAAGTGGGGATTCTAATCCATGTTAATTAATGGGAGTAGTAGACCAGCAAGTTGAATTAAATTAATAGGCAGTGTACTGTGCTTGTGTATGTGAAGTCAGTCAAACTCCATAACATTGTGCAGCTGAAGTTAAATCCCATGTGCATCCTTCTCACATACACATACGCGCGCGCACACTCACACACACATGACATGGCTTCGGTAAATGCTGTCAGATCCTGGCTTGTTGGTTATGATCCTGGCTTGTTCTGATCCTGGTAACCATAGTTCCCTAGTTTGGATATAATGGGAAACTATAATTTATTAACCCAAGAAGTGTTGAATTATGGCACATTGAGAAGGGAGGGGGGAAGGGGCGTCATGCGGATGGAGCACTTAGTTACAAAGCTCGTGCATATATTGGCTTAATAAGCTGACATAAGTATGTCCAAATTGGGAGACTGTTTGCAATACTCAGATCGCAAACTGATGTTGCTGGGAAAGTGCAGCAATGGTTGCTGGCCAGGCTCAAATGCCCACTGCATTTTGTTCCTGTTAGCGGCACATGTTCCAACTTATCTTTGCAGACATAAGGGCTAGAAACTTGATTAAAAAAAAATATGAAAATAGAAGTTCTCTGTAAGCTTAACTCTGTGCCTAGTGCCATATCCTGCACTTTTTCTGTGTGCCCATGGAACTGCGCAATACAAACAGTAGCACAGCTTAATTTTGTACTTAATTTACTTTGAAGTGAATCTCAGAGTTCAGTGAGGTATTACCCCAAGTGAGCGCTCATAGACTGCAGCCACAGCCATGCCTTCTTTCACCATATTGGGGAAGCCTTTATACGAGCAAGTGAACTCCAAAGGACTACAGAAATGTCTGATCATGGGGCAAGAAACAGCTTTCTAAAATGAAAGTGTAGATTGAACTTGCCCTTTGTGGTAAAACATTGTAATCAGGGCATCTTTTGGATCTTTACTTTTGAAATGTAGCTTCAGAAGAATGCTCCTTCATCTCATCATCACTCCCCTGAGCCCTCTACTCCCCAACCCCAGTTCACACTGTCTGTTCAGGGCCTTGTAATTTTCACCGCTAACTGATCCTTCACGGATACTTCAATTATCCTATGTCTTTTATTGGTTTGTTGTCCTCTCATGGCTCCTATTTGTAACCGTCTTGGAGCCTCATCTTGTCAAGTTGCAGTGGATTTTTTTTTTCTGCTCACAAATCTTCAGAGAGAAAGGGCATGCTAGACAGTGCCTTCTCCGTCCTTAGGGAAGCTTCCTGCTTCTCCTCAACCTGTCCAGCTACTCAAGCTTGCATTCAGACCCTGCTGCTTCTGTTCTGCTTGCAAATGTGATTATCCTCCTTATTAGTGTCTCTCCCCCCGACTCCCCTTGCCTTCCTTTCTGCCTTTTGCTGGTCCCCAAGAGACACAATTACCTTCAGATGCCATCTTGTCTTTCTTTGGCTCATTTGTTTCCCCTTTTACTTTCCTCCATCTCCCATCACATATCCTCCCATGGCCCGTAAGGTTGTCTAAGGCTGCCTTACACAGCCTTCTGTATCCATTCTGAAACAAAGTGGTCCAATATGATGAGACCAACAGGATTTGAACTAATTCATTGGAGCAAAAGGCAAAATAAATGGTTAGGAGTATGATTCTGAACCTTGTCGACATGTTTGGGAGGAGGTGATTTACTTATGCCCGTAAAGAGAATAATATTACTTACCATTCATATCAGGTGTCCCTAACCTAGTGCCATGCTGGGGCATGCTGGGAGTTGTAGTCCAACACATTGGGGGGGCACCAGGTTGAGGAAGTCTGATTTATATAGGCAGCTTATGTGGTGTCAGGGATAGTGTGCTGGACTTGGAACTCAAAGTCTGGGTTCAAATTTCTGCTTATCCATGAAGCGACTTTGGACTAGTCTCATTCTCTCAGCCTGATCTATTTCATTGTGATGTGAGGATAAGCTGTCAAGGTTCCCCTGTTGCCTACTGAATATTCCAATAGCCAAAATCAACACTCAGACAAAAGGGCTGTTTTCCAAGTCTTTAATTCCGTTTATCCTAATGCGGCATACAGATGCTAATTGCTTGAGACTCAGAGAAACTACAAAGGAACAGCCATCTAGGGGTTCTAAGGGTTAGTACGTCAGTTGATCTCCGTTTGGGGAAAAAGCGGCAATTCTCTGAACTTAAGGGATGGGAGGGGAAGATCTCCCCCTCTCCCGTGATGCTTCTGGGCGCAGCTGTTGACGCCGAGCCAGTCGGGCTGAGCGCTGAAGCTCGGTCCCTATGATCTCTCGCTTGTGCCTGCAGCTGCGCCTCGCGTCTAAAAGTTCGGGTTGTCCCTCCCTTTCCACACCTGGTTCGCTGTCACTCCCAGGGATGTGAGAAGGGGGGGCTCCCCCTCCAGCTGCGCCTCCGAAGTCTGAGAGAGTTCCTCCCCCACAAGTTGCCTCTCCTCCTCAGAATCAGAGCTGCTTTGGGACTCTGTGGGCTGAGATACAACCCTGACAACCCTGCTCACTTATAACTGAAATGGCACCAGAAAAGCGTTCATTCAGGATGTTGTTTGCCATAATAGCCAGGTGCCAGATTTTTTTATTATTATTATTTATTTGCTTGCTTGCTTAATTGCCCATCTGGCCAGTCACCCAGCCACTCTGAGCGATGTACAACAGTAAAATTATACATTAAAACATTATTTAAAAATACCCTAACCCACCCCAAATGCCTGCCTGAATAACCAAGTTTTCAGTGCATGGTGGAAGCTTATTAAAGAGGGGGCACGGCGGAGTTCCCTAGGGAGGGAGTTCCACAGAGTGGGGACCACCACAGAGAAGGCCCTCTCCCTTGTCCTCACCAGCCTAGCTGTCCTGGCTGATGGGACAGAGAGAAGGCCATCCGAGGCTGATCTTGTTAAGCGGCCTGTCTGGTGTAGTTGGAGGCGCTCTTTGAGATAGGCTGGGCCAGAACCGTATAGGGTTTTAAAGGTCAAAACCAACACCTTGAATTTGGCCCGGAAAACAACTGGTAACCAGTGCAACTCCTTCAGCACCGGAGTGATGTGATCACGCCGGCGGTCCCTTTAATCAGGCGAGCCGCCGCGTTCTGCACCAGCTGCAGCTTTTGAACCGACTTCAAGGGTAACCCCACATAGAGCGCATTACAGTAGTCTAGATGAGAGGAGGCCAGGGCATGTACTACCGATGGGAGCAGATGGTCGGTAAGGTAGGGGCGCAGCCGCCATATCAGATGGAGTTGGTACAACGCTGTCCGCTCACGGCTGACACCTGAGCCTCCATGGATAGCTGGGAGCCTAAAATGACCCCCAGGCTGCGGACCTGGTCTTTCAAGGGTAGCCATACCCCATTCAACACCAGGTCAACATCCCCCAACCTCCTTTTGTCTCCCACCAAAAGTACCTCGGTGTTGTCAGGGTTCAGCTTCAGCTTATTCCTCCCCATCCAGCCACTCACCGTCTCCAGACATTTAGACAAGGATTCCACGGCCAACCCTGGTGAAGATTTGAATGAGAGGTAGAGCTGCGTGTCATCCACATATTGATGACACCACACCCCAAACCTCCTGATGATCGCCCCCAGCAGCTTCACATAGATGTTAAATAGCATTGGGGAGAGGATGGAACCCTGTGGCACCCCACACGTGAGCGGCCACGGGTCCGACACCTCCTCTCCCTGTGCTACCCTTTGGTGCGTGCCAGAGAGGAAGGACCGGAACCACCGTAGTACGATGTCTCCAATGCCCATCCTTTCCAGGCGGTCCAGGAGGATACCATGGTCAACGGTATCAAAAGCCTCTGAGAGGTCTAGGAGAACAAGGGAGGAGCATTCGCCCCTTTCCAAAGCCCTCCTCATATCATCTACCAAGGCGACCAAGGCCGTTTCTGTCCCATGCCCAAGCCTGAAGCCTGATTGAAATGGATCTAGATAATCGGCTTCTTCCAAGTGTGCCTTCAACTGCATCGCCACCACCCGCTCAATGATTTTGCCCAAAAATGGCAGATTCGAGACTGGGCGAAAGTTGTTCAAAATTTGGGGATCCAAGGAGGGCTTCTTTAGGAGCGGTCTTATCACTGCCTCTTTGAGGGCTGATGGCATCACTCCCTCCTCAAGGGAGGCGTTCACCACTGCCCTGATCCCCTCACCCAATCTTTTTCTGCAGCTCTTAATGAGCCAAGATGGGCAAGGATCAAGTAAGCAGGTGGTCGGCTTTACAGATGAAAGCACCTTGTCCACTTCATCAGAAGGAAGAAGCTGGAACCAATCCCACAAAACCAGTTTGCTGCAGCTGCCTCTCGCTTGCTAACTGTAGCCACGGCGCATGGAATAACACTCCTGATCTGATCAATTTTTTCTGCAAAGTGCCTTGCCAAGGCCTTACAGAAGGCCTTAGAATGCTCCAGCAGTTCTGGAGCAACTGAACTGACCAGGCACCGGACTGCTTGGAACAGCCTCCTGGGACAGCACTCTGCAGACGTGATAGCGGCAGCATAGTATTCCTTTTTTGCTGCCTTCATCGCCACCTGATGAAGATACAGCTCTAGCCCATGTCCAATCTTCTTCAGAGCGAGACTTCCGCCACTGGCACTCTAGCTGTCCCACCTCCTGTTTCAGGGCTCATAACCGCAGATTGAACCATGGTGCAGTTCGAACCCTGTTCAGGGGGAGAGGGCATTTCGGAGCCACCCAATCTAATGCCCCAGTGATTGCAGCATTCCAGCCACCCACCAGGGCTTCGACCGAGTGGCCATTTGCGTGCTCCAGAGAATCCCCAAGCTCGTTCAGAAATCCATTCGGATCCATAAGATGCCTGGGGTGGACCATTTTAATGGGTCCTCCACCCCTGCGGAGGGGTTGTGGAACCAAGAAGTCCAACGTCACCAGATAGTGATCTGACCACGACAAGGGGGTGGTGGATATACCTCTGACTTCCAGATCACTCCCCGCTTCTCCAGAAACAAACACAAGGTCTAGTGCATGACCGGCTACATGGGTGGGCCCAGTTAGAATATGGTGCAGCTCCCAGGAAGCCATGGTCTCCATGAAGTCCCGAGGTGCCCCCGTGAGGATGGCCTCTGAATGTACACTGAAGTCCCCCAACACCAGTAAGTTAAGGGACTGCACATACACATCAGAGACCACCTCAAGCACCTCGGCCAGGGAGTCAGTTGTGCAGCGGGGTGGATGGTACACGAGCAGAATCCCCAGACTGCCCTTCGGGCCCAGCCTCCAGTACATGCACTCAGCAACTTTGGTCTCCTGGAGAGGGCGTCTAGTGAAGACCAAGGACTCCCGGTAGATAACAGCCGTGCCCCCTCCCCGATCCCCAGCCCTCGGCTGCTGTGCATACAAAAATCCGGCTGTGCACATGGCCGCCAAAGTTGGAGCAGCAGCCTCAGCCAGCCAGGCCTCCGTAATACATGCCAGGTTTGCATCCCCATCCAGGATCATGTCATGGATGAGGGATGTTTTCTGGGTAACAGACCTGGCATTGCAGAGCAGCAGACGAAGGCCAGAAGATGGAGTCACGCCTCCCCCAGCCATCCTTGGCTCTGGACAGGCCTAGAACAGGGGGCAGATATTACACATCTGTCCCTTGTTCCCCTCACCGGGCACGGCCTGCCCCTAGTGCTCCGCCAGTGCCTGCTGCCCAGCCTCGGTATAGTCTGCCCCCAACACTCCCCCCACTGCCTCTGTCAGGTGGACACATGCCCCCTTACTTTCGTCTATTAGGCAGGCTACCCACCCCTAAAAACACAATACCCCCCCAAACCCACCCCCCACCAACAGTTAAACAAAAATCAAAACATCCCCTTCACCAGAACTGGCTCTCCCAGGCCACCTCAGCCAGCCAGCTCATACGGCCCCTCCAGGAGGAACAGGTGGCAACAGTCAGCAGCAGCTGGCTCAGTGCCTGGGGGCCTGGTCCTGCAGATCTACCTCTTGCACCATATGCAGGGACAGTTGGCCCCGGAGCCAGCCAGTGGAGACCTGTTCTGAGTCTTGCAGGAGATGGCAGTCACGAGGGAGCTGAGGAGAAAGTAGGAAGTGAGTGTTGAATGAGTGGCAGCCAGGCCAGCAAGGATTTCCTGTGAACTCAGGTAGGTGTCTGGAAACCAGGCTGGGAAGAAGGAGTAGACGAAGCAGAGAGCCAGGTGCCATTTAACCCTCTTCTGTCTATCTAAGGCCATAGTGAGTGCCCCAGGTGAAGGCCCCTGTGTCCCAATCTCCCCCTGCCCTACCTAGTATTTTCCTATGGAAGATGTGGCCTATCTTTTACAGTAGCGAGCAAAAACGTTACTTGTCTAATTACACTTTCATTGCACCCCTATCATTGGCAGAATGCCCTTTTTGAAGTCATTAGTCTTCGCAGCAGGAAGAGAAGATCATCAAAGACTCTGTTTCCCAGCAACCCCCGCTGTGCTGTTATGCGCTAGAGGATTGCCGAGAGAGTGTGTTAAATCTGCCGTTCGTTTCCTGGCCCTAAGGAGATATTCCTTTGAACTGGGGCCGGAGGGGGCTGCTGACTATTTCCACATTCTTCTCTGAGTTTCATTTTAAAACCAATTTAACAATTAAAGGCTGCACAGGACATCAGAAAATGCAGAGCAGGGATTGTGGATGACCAGAGATATGTGTAGAATTGTGCTGTTTATGGAATATGTTTTCACTTAGAGCCCCTAAAAGGGGAAAAGCGTGTTCTCGGCTCAGACAATGAGCCGTTCATGGACTATGTGTTGAATAGTCCAGAAAGGACCTGTAACTCTATGCAAACTGGTTATACACAAAACAGAATGACAATTTCTTAGCAAATCACCATTCTCCAAATGCCATTTGCAGAATTGCCGCCAACATTTCCCCAGGCATTGGTTGTTTCTAATCGCCATCCTCTCAAGTGTATTCGAGATCAAGTTTAACACACCTTGGTATCTTTCGCGATATTTTCTTTAGTTTGTAGGGTTATAACACCAATTAGCATACCTGTAAAGGAAACATGAGTCAGGGTTGCTAATAATAGAATAGTGATTTGAAATATTTATTGACTTAAAGTAAGACTAAAAGTTATGTGATCTTCAAAACCACAGAGGGCAAAGCACCATGTGCATTCTCACTGGGGAAGGGCCATAACTCAGTGGTACAGCATATGCTTTGGGTGCAAAGGTTCCCAGGTTCAATCCGTGGTATCTCCAGGTAGGGCTGAGACCCTGGAGCACCACTTTTGTGCAGAGCAGACTATACTGAGGTAGATTAATGGTTTGAGTTGGTTTAAGGCAGATTCCAGTGTTGATACTCATGGTATGGAAAGGTTTAAATATTAAGAACAACAAAAAGGCTACCTTTCTTACATGGCTGCCATTAGAGTATTAGAAGAAATGGTCCTTCTTATCAGGACTTGCAGGTGTTTACCACTTACACCCTATGTGTGTACCCCATTTTTTGCAGCAGTAAATATTGTAAAGTGTGAAGGGGAGAGGCACACCTTTATAAATATGCAGTCAAAAAATACAGGGGAGCTTGGGTTGATTGCAGTTTCATAACAAGAATCCCTGTGTATTTCCATAACTGCATCTGTACTTCACAATTTATGATATTTAGCACTGCACTGCACTGCACACACCAATGTGCATTCAGCTTGTTGTGTAAAATGTGAATTGGCTCTGAAATTCCATGAGTAATTGAGCTCAGAGACTCCATTGCTGATGCAAGTAGAGGCACATGTTACGTTTTTGGGTTTTTTTTAAAGTTGTCCATGATTTAAGAGTGTACACCTAACAATGTAAAATGTGAATGTAACAAATGCAGGTATACTTGTCCAGGATCCCACAGTACCTACGGTTCCATGTCAAGCATACACAGTGCAATGTGAGAAACAGCCCAACAACTCTCAAAAGCAAAAAGTGGTCTTGGGTTGGGATAGCTCTTCTAAGACTGAGTTCAGATTTGAGAGAGAGAGGCCACTTCCTATGATGTACATGTAATTATTTTTGTCCACTGTCACCCCTAGTTAAACAGGTTTTATATTTAAAAATATAATACATTTTATAGGATTATAAAATACTATAATACAGTCTCATTCAAGCTGACATACTATTAGAATCTCTTTCTACTGGCTCAGTCGCCAGTATATTGACACCGGAGACAATCTTTTGCTGAAAAAATTCTGCAGACTTTTTTCTCTACCCCCTGAAGAAGGCCTAAAAGTAAGAAAAAGGCCGAAACGCACTGGGCTTCCTAGAATTTTTTTTTTTTGGCATCCTGAGAACCTGATCATGGGATACACCATGCACAGCAAGCCCTCTTTCAAATGGCATTTGATGCTCTGAAAAAATTGTAACTCCTCTCCAGCCCAAGATTCCATTTAATTGTGTGCTGCTGGAGCTACAGCCTATTACCTCTTCTACTTTTCTTAGCAGCAGCAGAGAACCGCTATCTTTTTTGGGCAGTCTTTTTAAGCACTGGAAGAATTTTAACATATCCTCCTCCCTTTACTCTTGTTTCCTCTGAGCTAAATGTAGCCAGTTTTTTATGGAAGATATACAACAGTTCCATCTCTAAAGTCCCAGTAGGACATACAGCAGGCAGGTGCCTTACCCATTCTGTCAAGCCTCCATCCTGGATGAGGCTCCTGAGCTGCTGAAAGTTAAGGGAGGGGGTCATTCTCTGCTCCTCCTTTGAAGTTTTCAGATTTCAATTCAGAAACAGGTAGCAGCAGAGTGATATTTAATTCAGATACCTCCCTTTCTTTCCTGAAGCTTTCACTATTTATAGGTACACTTGAAAGCAAGTCAGCTATATCAGTAGTTCATTACCAGCCCCACATTTCACATTTAATGAGTACCACTGCAATTCCACCATTGGTTTCTGAAGTCTAGGTTCCGCTTTGCACAATGGTTTCCATAGCAGGGATCCCAGTGGCTTTCAGATCCCATTCTTTTTCAGCCAATTTCCTTCTGCTTGCAGACTTGAAACAGCTCGCAGGGGGGTAGAAGGGATTGACAGAATTTTGTTTCCAAAGAACTGAATGGGGCTCATCCAAATTTTCTCTTAGATGTCCTGGTTGGAGGTTGCAACCAATCATGATAAGGACAAGGCCTTCTTCTTCGAGCAGGCTGCACTGACCTGCACGGGGCCACACTAATGACCCAAGAAGCCAAATGGGTCTAAATCCCTGCTGGTCAGTATATGTTTTGAAATGAAGGGAAGTCTGGTGATTTCATTTATAGCCAAATCTTTTCTCTGTATAGCTGAGAAAAAGCTCCCTTTCTGTTCTGCTTTTGAGTAACTCAAAAGCATCTGTACCCCCATGCCACTAAAACAGAGGCCATAACTTAGTTGTGGTAGAGAGCATGGTTTACATGCAGAAGGTCCCAGGGGCAATCCTTGGCGTGTCCAGATGAAAGAATCTCCACTAGCAGAGCTCCTGGGGGAATGGCTACCTGTCATGGTCAGTACTGAGGGAGAATGGCCATGATGTAAGCTAGTGTGAAGTGGCTTCACATGTTCAAAAGACAGTCTGGGAGCAGGCAGGCAATTACTATATCTGGTTTGTATCCTTTATCCTACTTGATTACATATTGACAACTGTGGGGTCCCCAACCCTTTTTGGCCTGGTGGAAACATTTACAACTTTGAGAAAGTATCCAGAGTGCCGTTACAAAATGGTTGCCCATTCACAAAATGGCTGTTGTGGTGGGTGTGGCCAATCACAAAACACCCATTTCACAGAAAGGCAAATTGGTGAGGATAAAGGGAAAATAACTTGTCCCAGAACCTGTACACAAGGTAGAGGTGGGGTCTGAGCCTCAGAACACAAATCCACTGCTTGAACCCACTGTTCTCATGCTCTCTTGCAGGATCACCTCAAAACCTCCCTCCCATGCTCAGGATCCAATCATCCCACACTCCTAGCAAAAGTCCACTCAAGATATCACTTATTTCGCCCTTCCTTTCAGGATTAGTCCTCCAACTCACTTTCACTCTCTGTCTCTATCTCTGTCTCTCTCTGTCATACACACGCGTGTGCGCGCGCGCACACACACACACTCCTTCCCATTTTTTCCCCCAGTTGGGTTGCCCAGCAGGCCTACCCAGCTTCTCCTATCTCTCCAAATGCGCTCCCCGCTTCTGTCCCAGTCTCCCCGCTTTGACATCACCAGTTGGGTCACTTTGCTTTCTCCATTCCCCCATCACATCACCTCCAGCCGAGCCCAGCCCTGGTCTCCCCCCACACACACACACACTCCTTGCTCGGTTGCTCCACCATCATCCTCAAGGCCCCAGGCAGTAGCAACAGGATCCATTCCTTCCTTTTTCAGGCATCTTGGGAGCACTTCAAAGCGTAGCACTGGGCTCCAGCCACCTCTGCCTCCTGCCTCTGGGTCCACATGGGGCCCAGAGCCTTTCTGGGTGATAAAGATGTTGGCCAGCTGGAGGCCAGCACTTCGCTTTGAAGTGCTCCCAGATGCCACTTCACAGATGTCAAAGGAAGCTTCTGCAGGTGCATTGGCTCCTGTGAGTGTCGTGTTGCAGACCCCAATCACCTGGTTCCCTCCAAATGGTTTGGACTACAACTTCCATAATCCCTGACTATTGCCTATGCTGGTGTGGTCTAATCCAAAATACTGGAAGGGCACCAGGTTGGGGAAATCTGGTCTACAGGGACAGCCATCTTCTGCATCCTTCTTTTTGGTATTCTTGAAGGGGCCCTATTCTCTTCTCCAGACAGTGGTCTAAGGTCCAGAAATATATTTTGCTGCTTAGGCTGATCCCCTTCACTAGTGGGCAGAAGTTTCCAAGTAGCTATAATCCAGGACCCTCAACTCTCACATAGAGAGAGGTGGCATTAACATATGGAATGTCTCTCACACACATTCTGGAGATAAAATTCTTTTTTCTTATGAGTGAAACAGTGAGCAAATCTTTTAACTACATCTTGATTAAAATGTAGTAGGCTCTCTAGGGTCCAGATAAAAAAACTTTGTGGGCCATATTAGGTCTGTGGGTCATGTGTTCACTATTCATGGCTTGTAGCCTGAGTTGGGAACCTACAGTTACTGAGTTTCTTTGTATGACCTACAGGCTCTTGTTTAAGTCCCCTAAAACCCCTTTTATTTTGAAAAATTAAAAAATGGATACTTGGTTGTAGAGCCCATACTTTACGACATCAACCAGTGCTGGACTAGTCTCCCAACTCTGAGTGTTTATTGATGAACTGATGTTGTTATTCTGCAATATTTTGTAGATTAATAGGTTAGAGTCATCAATTAAGGGTGCAATCCTATGCATGTTTAGACAGAAAAAATTAATACAACTCCCAGTGTAGTTGTAAGACATTTTCCTGTCTAAACTTGCATAGGATAACCCTAAATCCCTTTTGAACAATTACAGATGGTGTCCCCAATTAATTGCTAATTAATTAGTACAAGTAGTTGAAAAAACGGTGGCTTTCCTCCTTCTTGATTGCACAGGAGGGAAAGCTTCTTGAAAGACAGTGCTGGCTTCAACGCACATGCATCATCTAAAAACAAAGGAAGAATGTATTTCTTCTTCAAAGCTACCATTTTGTTTACATGCAAATATATGTAGATTTAACCATCTAATCAACTAAGTTTTTTTCAAATCATGCAACAGCCCTATTTATAATATATATAGCACAGTAAGTCTGCAGAATGTATTGCTGTTGTTATTGTTATCCTTCACTTCATTCCTCTAATAAGAGTCACCAGGTGGTTTGGGAGGGAGATGGTGGGGCGGGGGGATGGATGAGAGGGGTTCTGAGCACACTGCTGACAGGATTGATTACTGAACTGATCTGAAACAAAATCATCAGTAGTTGGCTAAAGTAAGCTGGATCGCCAACCTTGGCAGCACATCACACATCTCCTCAGGCAGATTCTGTCTCTGTACCCCAAATTCTAGCTATGAGTCATACCTTTATTTCCTTGTTGTAGGGAAGATTGTGCTGGTGGTAAACATCCACCCAGGTCACTATGGGCAGGCCATGGTGAACATTCATTTTTCTTTCTCCTCTGTACTGAGGAGGGTGGCAATGGTTAAGGGCAACTCAGGCTAGATAAAATTCCTGACTGCCTTATGCAATATGGCTGGGGATTGATTGTGGATGGTCAGTGATGTGGAAAACGCATTCTGCACATCCTCTGGGGCACTCTAGGAAACTCTAGGAATTGAGAATTTTTGTAGCTTCCCAGATATTTTTAATACAGGCCTCCTGTTGAAGGCTGATGATTTTGACATTACATAATTTCAGTTATGTTTCCCCCTGGCCACTTCCTACATACACCTTTTCATACTAGTGGGACATAGTTTACAAAGCACTTTTCAGACCCACTCCACGCTTTGTGCGACTATTATATTTGTCACAGCTACATTGGTTTACTGCAGGAAATATATAATGTGTGAAGGAGAGATGCACATCCCTAATTTGCAGTGGACATGCACTGGGACGCCATCGCAAGATAGAGTTACCCATGCTTTACTAAGGAAAACTAGTGCAGTCTGTGAAATGGCTCTCAGTGTAAGGCAGGATGCTCAGTAGTAGAAAAGAGAAGGAAATATTTTATTCTGTGTGCTACACTTCAAGAAGGATAAAGACAAACTAGAATGGGTTCAGAGGTGAGCAACATGTCAGGGGTATGGAAAGCAAGTCCTTTGAGGAAAGACTGACAGAACTTGGTATGTTCAGCCTGGAGAAGAGGCAATTGATATTGGGACACAATAGTAAATACCTGAACAGTGTCACATAGAAAAGGGCAAAGGCATGTTCTCTGCTGTCCCGGGGGCAGGACTAGAGCTAATGGGCTTTAGTTACAGGAGGGTTGATTTCAGTAAGAGCAGTTTGATGATGGAACCAGCTACCTAGATGGGAGGTGGGCTGTTCTTTAAAGGAGGCCTTCAAGTAGAGGCTGGATAGCCATCTTTTGGGGATGCTTTAGCTCTGGATTTCTTGCATAGAGCTTGGAGTTGGAAGAGATGGCCTACAAGGCCCTCTCCCACTTCGTGATCTATTGATGTATCCATCGTCACCTTCTTAGGGATGTTCCATTTTTGTTACTGTTTCGTGGGTTGGTTCTGCCCCATGTCCTGTTCTGCTTACTTTCTATTTTAAATTGGAGAATTTCTAAAATTAATTTTGGGAATTGGTGAATGTGAAGTTTCCCATAGTTTTCAGTACATGTCTCCCCCTGCCTTTAGGGTTTACCTAGACTAGGGGTAGGGAACCCTTTTCAGCCCAAGAGCCAAATTCCAATCTGGCAGAGGTCTCAGGGGCCGCATTCCATCTGTGGGCAGGGCCAAAATGTAATCCCTACTTATTTTAAGCCTAATTAGAGGTAAGTAGGTAAAGCTTCTGCATATCTCCTGAGAGGGAAGCATGAGCAACAGCATGTCACCTGTAAGCAGGGCAAAGCTCTTCATGTCTATTCACAAGTAAGCAGGGCAAAGCTCAGAAGGAAGCAGGACTGAATTACTCAGCAGCTTCTTCCCCAGGCCCTGGCAGGTAAAAGGTCTTATCTCTGATCAGCAGCTAACTGGAGATAATAGCTGAGAAGTGCTGAGAATGGGAGCCCTTTCCAGTGTTCATCAGGTAAAGCTCTTATCTCAGATCAGCTGTTGATCAGAGGTAAGAGCTTCCCCTTGTTTGGGGAGGTGGAAGAAGGTGGTGGGCTGGATGGGGAATTCCCACAGGCCATGTTTTGCCCATGTGCTGGAGTCTCCCCATCCCTGATCTAAATACATATGCAAAGTGATTAAAGCATTATAGTATAATTTTAACTTTATTATTTAAGTATCGAAATATACAGAAAACGTACTATATCAGAATCACCAACAAAACATATAAGTTAATCAGCCCAGTAAGATATCAAACATATTAAAAATGTACATCAAGCTCATCAATTATCACAACAGGTTACTTCATCTATTAATTTTCACAACAAACACCAAGTTCCACCCCATATGTACATCAGGATAATTCACCTCAGTATGTCATTAGATCTTCCTAATAAGTTATCCTAAGACCTTGATTTCTTTCCCAGAACAAACATCCTTTTGTTGTTTATTTGTTCAGTCGCTTCCGACTCTTCGTGACTTCATGGACCAGCCCACGCCAGAGCTTTCTGTCGGCCGTCGCCACCCCCAGCTCCCCCAAGGTCGAGTCTGTCACCTCCAGAATATCATCCATCCATCTTGCCCTTGGTCGGCCCCTCTTCCTTTTGCCTTCCACTTTCCCTAGCATCAGCATCTTCTCCAGGGTATCCTGTCTTCTCATGATGTGGCCAAAGTACTTCAGTTTTGCCTTTAGTATCATTTCCTCAGAGGATCTAAAGAGCCTCTTGTTGAGGGTGAAAGAGGAGAGTGCAAAAGCTGGTTTGAAACTCAACATTAAAAAAATGAAGATCATGGCATCTGGCCCCATCACTTCCTGGCATATGGAAGGGGAAGAAATGGCAACAGTGACAGATTTTATTTTCTTGGGCTCCAAGATCACCGCAGATGGAGACTGTAGCCATGAAATTCAAAGACGCTTGCTCCTTGGGAGGAAAGCTATGGCAAACCTAGACAGCATAGTAAGAAGCAGAGACATCACCTCACCGACAAAGGTCCGTCTAATCAAAGCTATGGCTTTCCCAGTAGTAATGTATGGCTGTGAGAGCTGGACTATAAGGAAGGCTGAGCGCCGAAGAATTGATGCTTTCGAACTGTGGTGCTGGAGAAGACTCTTACAAGTCCCCTGGACTGCAAGGAGGTCAAATCAGTCAATCCTAAAGGAAATCAACCCTGACTACTCATTGGAAGGACAGATACTGAAGCTGAAGCTGAAATATTTTGGCCACCTAATGCGAAGAGAAAACTCTCTGGAAAAGACCCTGATGCTGGGAAAGACTGAAGGCAAAAGGAGAAAAGGACAGCAGAGGATGAGATGGCTCGATAGCATCACTGATGCGATGAATATGGACTTGAGCACGCTCCGGGAGAGAGCGCAGGACAGGATGGCCATGGGGTCACGAAGAGTCGGACACGACTGAACGACTGAACAACAAATCATTCCCTCAAGTGAGCAGTCTGGCTTTATTTCCTGGAGGATGGACTGGTTTGATCTTCTTGCAGTCCAAGGCACTCTCAGAATTTTCCTCCAGCACCACAGTTCAAAAGCATCTCTCTTCCTTCGCTCAGCCTTCCTTATGGTCCAGCTCTCACAGCCATAGGTTACTACGGGGAATACCATTGCCTTAACTATGCGGACCTTCATTGTCAGTGTGATGTCTCTGCTCTTCACTATTTTATCAAGATTTGTCATTGCTGTCCTCCCAAGAAGTAAATGTCTTCTGATTTCCTGGCTGCAGTCAGTGTCTGCAGTAATCTTTGCGCCTAGAAAGACAAAGTCTGTCACTGCCTCCACATTTTCTCCCTATTTGCCAGTTATCAATCCAGCTGGTTGCCATAATCTTGGTTTTTTTGAGGTTTAACTGCAACCCAGCTTTTGCACTTTCTTCTTTCACCTTCGTCATGAGGTTCCTCAGCTCCTCCTTGCTTTCAGCCATCAAAGTGGTATCATCTGCATATCGGAGATTGTTAATGTTTCTTCCAGCAATTTTAACTCCAGCCTTGGCTTCATCAAGCTCAGCATGTCGCGTGATGTGTTCTGCGTACAGGTTGAATAGGTAGGGTGAGAGTATACAACCCTGCCGTACTCCTTTCCCAATCTTAAACCAGTCCGTTAATCCATGGTCTGTTCTTACTGTTGCTACTTGGTCGTTATACAGATTCCTCAGGAGGCAGACAAGATGACTTGGTATCCCCATACCACCAAGAACTTGCCACAATTTGTGATGATCCACACAGTCAAAGGCTTTGGAATAGTCAATAAAACAGAAATAGATGTTTTTCTGAAACTCCCTGGCTTTCTCCATTATCCAGCGGATATTGGCAATTTGATCTCTAGTTCCTCTGCCTTTTCGAAACCCAGCTTGTACATCTGGCAATTCTCGTTCCATGAATTGCTGGAGTCTACCTTGCAAGATCTTGAGCATTACCTTACTGGCATGTGACGTAAGTGCCACTGTTCGATAGTTTGAACATTCTTTGGTGCTTCCCTTTTTTGGTATGGGGATATAAGTTGATTTTTTCCAATCTGTTGGCCATTCTTGTGTTTTCCAAATTTGCTGGCATATGGCATGCATCACCTTGACAGCATCATCTTGCAAGATTTTAAACAGTTCAGCTGGGATACCATCATCTCCTTCTGCCTTGTTATTAGAATGCTTCTTAAGGCCCATTCCACCTCACTCTTCAGGATGTCTGGCTCTAGTTCACTGACCACACCGTCAAATCTATCCCCGATATTATTATCCTTCCTATACAGATTTTCCATATATTCTTGCCACCTTTTCTTGATCTCTTCTGCTTCTGTTAGGTCCTTGCCATCTTTGTTTTTGATCATACCCATTTTTGCCTGGAATTTACCTCTGATGTTTCTAATTTTCTGGAAGAGGTCTCTTGTCCTTCCTATTCTATTATCTTCTTCCGCTTCCGCGCATTGCTTGTTTAAAAATAATTATCTCTTCTGGCTAACCTCTGGAATTTTGCATTTAATTGGGCATATCTCCCCCTATCACTGTTGCCTTTTGCTTTCCTTCTTTCTTGGGCTGCTTCCAGTGTCTCAGCAGACAGCCATCTTGCCTTCTTGGTTTTCTTTTTCTTTGGGACATTTTTTGTTGCCGCCTCCTGAACAATGTTGCGAACTTCTGTCCATAGTTCTTCCGGGACCCTATCTACTAAATCTAGTCCCTTAAATCTATTCTTCACCTCCACTGCATATTCATGAGGAATATTAGTGAGCTCATATCTAACTGCTCTGTGGGTCTTCCCTATTCTCTTTAGTCTGATTCTAAATTGTGCAATAAGAAGTTCGTGATCCGAACTACAATCAGCTCCAGGTCTTGTTTTTACCGACTGCATAGATGTCCGCCACCTTTGGCTACAAAGCATGTAGTCAATCTGATTTTGGTGTCGACTGTCTGGTGAAGTCCATGTATAAAGTCATCTCTTAGGTTGTTGGAAGAGAGTGTTTGTTATGCACAGTGAGTTGTCTTGGCAAATTCTATCAGCCTATGTCCTGCTTCATTTTGTTCACCCAGACTATGCTCGCCTGTAATTCCAGGTGTCGTTTGACTACCCACCTTAGCATTCCAGTCTCCTATAATGAAAATAACATCTTTTTTTGGCATACTATCCAGTAGGTGCTGCAGATCCTCATAGAACTGATCTACTTCTGCTTCTTCAGCATCTGTGGTTGGGGCGTATATTTGGATCACTGTGATGTTAAATGGCTTACCCTGAATTCGAATTGAGATCATTCTGTCATTTTTTGGATTGTATCCAAGCACTGCTTTAGCCACTTTATTATTCATTATGAAGGCTACTCCATTTGTTCTGTGGTCCTCTTGTCCACAGTAGTAGATCTGCTGGTCATTTGATGTGAAGTGGCCCATTCCAGTCCATTTCAGTTCACTGACACCCAAAATGTCTATATTTAATCTTGACATCTCCCCAATAACCACATCCAATTTGCCCTGGCTCATAGATCTTACATTCCAGGTTCTTATGGTGTGTTGATCTTTAGAACATCGGATTCGTCGTTCACCACCAGCACCGTCGGCTGCTAGCTGTCCTTTTGGCTTTGAGCTAGCTGCGTCATCACATCTGGGGCTAGTTGAACTTATCCTCTGTTCCTCCCCAGTAGCATTTTGACTATCTTCCGACCTGGGAGTCCCATCTTCCGACGCTATACTGACATACCTCTGGTTGTATTGATCCATTTAGTTTTCATGGCAAGAATACTGGGGTGGGTTGCTGTTTCCTTCCCCAGGGATCGTATTTAGTCTGACCTCTCTGCCATGACCTTCCTGTCTTGGGTGTCCCTTCACGGTTTAGCTAATGACGTCATTGAGGTGCTCAAGCTCCAGCACCACGACAAGGTAATGATCTCCTGAAGCTGAAGCCAACATCCTTATATTGCCTATATATGTCCTTCTGTATAATACTACATATACTTCCCCATACCTTTTCCCTCTCTGTCATGACATATGTATTTGTAAACATCGGTGTTTATTTCTCCATTGCCTTATTGAGGATATTTCTGCTCTCTTCCAAAATCAGGCAATCAAAATTCTAGTCACTATTATCAATAAAATATTAGCACAGTTTCATATTTTGAGCCCAGCTTCTCCAAATATCCCAGAACCATAATCCACAGGGTCTAAGAATATCACTACTCCACACATTTATTTTACTTTTAATCAAAACTGGATTCCAGAAAATCTGAATGAACAGACTTGTCCACCAAACATGGTTTATATCAGCCCTATTACGTCCACACTAACAGCAAACAGAAGATCCATTGGGATAAACTTGTTCCATCTCCATGGGGTCAGATGGCACTGAGCAAATGCTTTAAAGTAGTTCTCAGTGAAACTAACACGTGGTGAGATTTTCATCCAATTTCCTCATATGTAGGCCCTCACTTGTCTCTTATGCCTGTATTTATGCCACACTCGATTTTAAACAAAAATAATTCTTCGTTACATTCATAATGTCAACCAAGATGGAATAATTCTTTGAGAGCATACTTTTGTTTTAATTTATGATGATTTGTTAGAACATTGTTTCTTGACTCAAACATCTACCTTTATGTTTATCCTGCATCTATTTTTAATTTGGGGGAAAAACTTGACCCATGCAAATGGTTCCCTATTCCTGTTTTTGACCATATTTTGCCTTGTCTTCAGAGCAAATGCTACATTCTCTGGGCCGCTATGTGGTGGGTAGTTCTGAAGAGAGTATTGGAGCAAGTGAATTCCCTCTTTATTTAAAACACCATATGGTATTTTGCTTTATAAATATTTAAAGACCTCTGATCTTTGAAACTTGAGAAATCTGCAACTTTCCCTGATCTAAATAAATGAAATCACCAAGGTCACAACTCAGAGCCCAGTTAGACACAGGGGAGGCTCTACTGAAATAAATGAAGAACAGACATGTGAGCAGGGAAGCTGGCAAAATTTCTTTGTAGAATGATCCTTTGTATGTACTTCACCTGCAAAGCTGATTTAGAGGAGGCGAATACTTAAATACTGTATGAGCAGGCCTCCTGCATCCTGGTGCCCTCTAGACATGTTGGACTACAGCAACCATAATTCCCAGCCGGGTGGGGATAGTGAGAAGTGTAGTCAAATATCTAGAGGCACCAGTTTGAGGGAAGCTGGTATAAATCAAGGATGGCAAAGTTCCTAAATCTCAGATTGAATACCGAACATAGTTGTTAAAAGAGTTTAAAATTTTCTGACAGAGGAATTGTTGCCCATGGTGCATCTACTCATTTCTTTTGTCCCGCTGTCCACTCTAATAAAACCGATTTTACAGGAGGGGTTATTTTGAACACCACAAATCCCGCAAACGTTTTTGATTAGGATGATAGAGAGATGAATTTGCATTGCCACAGGCAATGACAGCTGCTTCTCTGGAAACAAATGAACACACACACACACACACTTTAATCACCCTGCAACCTAAGAGCAGGCACAAACTGCCACATGCCGCAACTTCTTCTTCCCTATTAACACTTTTCCAGGACTCCTCGCCTTTATTTCCCTATCAGCTCCTGTCTTGTTCAGCTGCCACAACGGCCTAATTCCCATCAAGGTAGTTAGTAAACCTGGATCTTACCACTTCAAAGTGCAGGCAGGGGCTCACATGATTCAATTCTTCCTGATTTAAAAAAATATATATACAAAAAAATAGAAAATTGGGGAGACAGCTAGGCTAGAACAAAGGTTCCGACTCTGCCCCTCCCTCCCCCCCGCATCTGAAGACTAAAGTGGTACAACCCAGAAGTTTATCACCTCAATGAGAACTAGGCCCTTGGTTCCCTCCCTTCCCAACAGCCCTTGCTTCTTGTCCCCTCTGTAGCCAGGCTGCTCCTCTTTTCCTCTCAGAGGTTACTCCATCAGAAAAATTGCTAAGCACCACCTCAGAAAGAGGTGTAAGGATTGGACCTCAGGTAGTGTTGTTTCTCTGCAGTGAGAGAAGTGAATCATACAAGAAGGATTGCCATGAAGTGCTTGGCATACTTGCCCTTTCTCCTTCTGCCTTGCATCTGTCCCAGCTATCCCTGGGGAGCAGAGTGGTATGTATTTTCTTCAGTTAACTTTATTATCCATTTTGTTCTTCAGGAAGCCTTTAATTGGGAAAGAAATAGGGAACTTGTGCAGTTGTCTTGATTGGCGGGTCATTTGCTGCCTTGCTTCTGGTCAGCCAGACCATAATGCTTCTGTGGATGGTTTCTGCTAGTTTGGCTGGCGGGACAGAAGATAGCAACACAGAGAATAATTGGAGAGGGAGAGGCCTAGGGTGCCACGTCAAGGTCAGGCATGGCAAGAGTGTTGCACTGGAGGGCCTGGGTCCAGGGCTGGCCAGCCTTTCCCACTACTCAGTGACTACACCGAGTGCTGGGCGCATAAAGAGGTGCCTCCAGAAAAGTAAAAAAAGCTGAATAAGAATTTATCCCCTCCTCCATCTTTCTTATAGCTTCCTCTCTTGCCTTGCTCCTTCCCTCTGTTTCCGTCCATTCTGTTCCTTTCCTTCTGGAGACACGGGACAGGGATTGGGGGGTGAGGGGACACAAATGAAGTCACAAGGGCACCATAGCATCCCCACCCCCGCATGCACGCACACAGACCTCTCTTCGAGCTCTTCCCTGCCACCCAAGACGCTTGCCCCAATATTTATAGCTGCTTCTTTTCACACACACACAATGCCCTGCTGTGTGCCTCTGCTTTAGAAAATTGAAGGACGGTGAGATGAAAAGCATCTCTTTCTCCTCTTCAGATCTGCCTTCTCCTTTTCTCCCCAGGTCTCTTTTGCTCTCCTCTGCAACTCCCAGCATCTCATGGAGAAAAGTGTCTGCATTAGCATTTTTTCCATAATAACCTAGCTAGGAGATGACAGCAGGGGGTGGGAAGAGGGCAAGGACTGGAAAGCCAAGTCACTGACAATCAGAGTGCTCTGAAGAAACAGATTTTGAGAGGCATGAATCTGAGATGAGAAAGAAACACAGAGCAATTGAGGGCTGATTCATACGGTATATGCAGGTGCATGGTTGCTCTGCATTTGGAACTGGTTGCCCTGTGTGATCCTCCACAGGACTGCACAGGGGACCTGGCAGGCCTGCAACCCACTGATAAACATATAGAGGCAGTGAGTGCACAAAATGGCCACCTCCACAGGAAGGCTGAGTGTCTCTGAGAAGGAGGAATGACAGCTCCAGAGCTCCAGTGGCAGTTAAAAAAACCTGTTTTTACAAAAGAAGAAAAATGAATGAAAGTTTAAAAGAAACAAATGAAGAAAAGGGGGAAACAAGACACCCCCTCCCCACATCCTGGAAATGTTAGCCCCTTCCCCTGAGTCATTTTACCCCACCCTTTTCATTTTGGGAGTTCAGCCAAAATGCCTCCCCTTTCACCTGAACCCCTGAAGTGAAATGAAATGATGCCAGTCCTAGTAAATGGGAAAGGCAGAACACACATCAGGCTTTCCCTAGTGCAACACAGGTGGCGCCTTTAAAAGCTGCCCGCCTAAATGCTACCCTCAGCAGGCAAAACATGATGAGTGTCAATCAACTGTTGAGCTGGGGGGGGGGGCGCTGCTGATGAGGAGCAAGTGTGGGCAAGCTGGCACCAGTTTGCTGTCCAGCATCATAAAAACCGACCTCCGTCTGTGGTTTAACAATGGTCCTGGTGATCTAGAGTTGTGGGAGGGCTACTCGAGGCCAGCGAGTTACTCCCCAACATCAAGTGGGAACTAGAAGGCATGGGGTAGTGTCATGCCCAGATTCCACTGGTTCCAGGTTGGTAGGGAAAGGAAGGGCTATATGGACAAAGCAACAGGGCAATAAATAAATAATCCTTGGAAGGGTGACCTATACCAGTTCTTCCTCACCTTAGGTGCTGGGCTGACAGGAGTTCCCCTCGTGGGATTTTTGGGCCTGGCACCTGGGTGGAATCCACAGGATGCATGCCAGATTCCCTCCAGAATGAAGCATTAATACAAATAAATTAGCAAAATCCACCTTGACTTAGCTCTCGCCAGTCAGCCTCTGTTGGGGGGTGGGTTAGTCTTCTATGTCCCAGCATTGGATGTGATTGGATCACATTGAATCACACCTGATGCAGAGGAGAAACAGAATCATTGCTGTCAGAGGAGGTGGCATAATGCCTCCCGACATGAGTCACCAGTCTGGGTTTGTCCTTTTCCACACAAGTGGCACAGCCAGAAGATTGACTCATGCAGATACATAGCAGGTGAGCTCCTGCAAGCACATAATTCTTACCCTTAACACACTCTAAAATAAACGCTCCTGTGTATAAGAGTGAACTGTGCCTCCAATTTTAACCTAGAAAATGAGCGTGCCTCTGCTATCAGACATTTGGAAAACACAATTGTAAAAAATCAAAAATAATATTCTTTATTTTGACTACAATTTTCTTTCACCAAACTAAATCCCACTTGGAGCACCTCATGAAAGAGAGCCCCTGCCCTCCACCAAGGTCCTGGCCCTTTTAAGATCGAGTACTTTCTCAAAGTGTTCACAGTTTGGTCCTGTTTTGTTGTGTTTTTCTTGTCTCCTCCTTTTTCACCTTTTCTGCCCTTCTTCTTTGCCAGAATTCATGCCTCCCCTAGACTGTCAGCTCCTTCTGCAGTGAGTTTTGCCTGTTCCCTTTGAAAACCTGGGCTTTATCCTGAATCTTCTATTCGTAGGCTGGAATCGCTCCTTTCAGACAAGAATTACACTGTAGGATCAAGCCTAGGACAATTTGCATTCAAGCAGCTTCCAGCCAGCCCCAAAGAGACCATATAATCTTTGGAAGCGGACTTTTTCATGTGCAAGGTTTAGTAAACAGATAGCATGGGAACAGCATAATAAATACTCCTTTTAACATTTTCAAAAAAATTCAGAGCATAGGTTTCCAAGTGAAATTGCACAAACTTTCTTGCTTCCAGCAGCATTCAACACAAGCCAAAGCCAGATAAACAAATGACTCAGAAGGCTATTGCTTTCTCACACTATTGCTATTTTCCCCTCATATTCTTCTTTCATGTTTTTACAGACCATGTTGTTCTGTAGGCCCTCTAGAACAAAAAGGCAAGGGGGTAGCTGGTACCAGCATGTGGCGGCATAAGAATATACAAGCTTTTGACGTATGCAGAACACTTCATTCTGAGCTCTATAGAAAGCAAAGTAATGTATTAATGCAGAAGTTGTAACACTGTAGCTATGATATAATATTGCAGCCTTCCTCAATCCAATGCCCTCCAGATGTGTTGGACTACATTTCACAGCATCACCCAGTCAGCAGAGACTTTATAAAAATGCATCTGCAGGTTGAAAGCATGCATGCATTTAAGATGGTTTGAATGGGAGCTTGGATGTGTCTAATTAAGGGCTTCCTCTTTTACTGCAGTATTATGGATGGTTCCATGGACACACAGTTCCCTTGTTCATGGAGCCCAGGAGCTTTCAGTGAATGAGGAACCCATGCTTACAAGAAGCTCTGGGTGTCCATTAAGGTAGCTATGGCTCTTTGAAATGAACTCTTACACCTCAGTCCTAGAACTTTTTATGCAGAAGCACATCACATTGCTCTCGGTGGGACTTGCTGCCAGGCAGCTACATTTAGGATGGCAGCCTTTCAGTTCAGGAAGGACAGAATGGCAGGTTCTGCTCTGCCGAGTTTTGGCAGAGAAAGGAATGGAATGGTTCTGCTTTAAGCTCAAACTCTGGAGTGGATCACAGAATAGAGACAGCATCAGCCATTCACTCTGATCCAGCAAAGGAAAGCTAATAATACAAATATACCCCTTGCTGGATGTAAGGAGGGGCATCTTGTTTCCTCCTCCTCACTGCATTTGAGGGATTATGTCCTGAGATGTGGATATGAGGTGTGTGTGGTTAGTCTCCAAAGCAGGAAGGGAGAGACAAAAACACCTCTCTTCCTGCACTGGAGGCCTCCCTTTATTTCCAGAGTTGGCTTGGTCTGGAATCCACTAGAAAACAGCAGTTAGGTCCGGAGCCTCCTCCGGAATTCTCAGGAAACACTTTTGTGTAATTTGCATAGCTGTTCAATAAAAACATCTTCCTCACTGAGCATGCAAATTGTGACATAAAAATAAAGACAAAGTTGTTGCAAGCCTCTTTGAGTCAGCACAAACATTTGAATGAGATCTGGTAATGTATCTCTTGTGGGCTGCTTCCATAAAAACTGGGTGGCAGCTGAATTAAGAATGCTCATGTGCAAGAAGATACCTGGAATCTGATTACTCGTAGCATGTAAAAAAATCTGTCATGCATTTGGAATCTCCACCATAATTTAATAAAACTAGACATAATAAGCAATGAATATGGGTGGGGATGGGGGAAAGACCCAGTGTGAAGCTGCTGTGAAAAAAGCATTTTGGGCATAATTAGGGAAGGAATCGAAAATCATACCAACAACATACTGCCCTTATACGAACACCATACTGCCCATATACAAATCTATTATATGATCACACTTGGCATACTGTGTACAGTTCTGGTCACTGCACCTAAAAAAGGATATTATAGAGTTGGAAAAAATGCAGATCAACTGAAATGATCAAGGAGCTGGAGCAACTGAGGAAAGGTTACAGTGTCTGGGACTGTTTAGCTTAGAAAAAAGGGTGAGTAAGGGGAGACATGCTAGAGGTGTATAAAATTATGCATTGTGTGGAGGAAATGGATAGGGAGACATTTTTCTCACTCATAATACTAGAACCGGGGTCATCCCATGAAGCTGATCGGTGGAGATCCAGCATAGATAAAAGGCAGTGCTTCTGCACACAGTCCATAGTTAAACTATGGAATTCACTACCACAAGTTGTAGTGAGGGCCCCCAATTTGGAGGGCTTTGACAAATTCATGGAGGATAAGGCTATCTGTGGCTACTAGTCACAATGGTGATATGCTGCCTCCAGTATCAGAAGCAGAAGGCCTCTCGATACCAGTCGCTGGAGAACACAAGCAGGAGGATGCTATTGTACTCCTGTCCTACTTGTTGGTTTTCCACAGGCAGCTGGTTAACCACTGTGTGAACAGAATGCTGGACTAGATGGACCCTTGGTCTGATCCAGCAGGGCTCTGCTTATCTTCTTAAGAAAACAGCAAAAGCTGAATGTGTGGCCTGGATGCTCTTTCCTTGTTTTCCAGAACTTGGGTGCAATGTTTGTTGAATAAATTATACAGAAGAGACATATTTACTATGTATTGGAGTGGATGAGCAAACTGAAGCTTAATTCAGAAGATTGATGTGCTATTTTCAGAGGATTCTGGAGATCTAGGAGTGGGTGTCTAAATGTATGGGGTTAAAAATCAGGTTTGCAGATTGGGGATGCTCCTGGATCCAACCCTGCTTTGGATGACTAGGAAGCTGCAGTGGAAAGGAGTGCTTCTTACCAGCTTCACCTGGTATGCCATGAGCCATTTCCTCAAGATGCCGGACATAGCAACATTCATTCACATCTGAGTCACTTCCAGGTTAGATTACTGCCAGAATGTTAACTGGACCTGGCAGACTGTAGTATGTAACTCCAATATTACATGGTCTGCACAATTTGTTCCTGGGCTCAATTCAAAATGCTGGTGCTGATATCTAGAGCCAAATGGTATAGGATTAGAGTATCTTAAGAATTGCTTCCACCCATATGAAACTGCCTGATATTTAAGGTCGTCCATCGAGGCCCTTCTCCATGTCCCCTGCTGTCCAGAGCATGGCAGGGAGGGCGAGGTTGGTCTGCCTAAGGAGGTTTGTCTGGATGCATCACTGCTCACCTTTCAGTAGGCATTTGTAGATGCTGCCTTTTACAATAGGCTCTGAAGGCTGCTGTTTTATTCTGACTCTGATTTGTACTGTTATGTTTTAATTTTATTATAAATGATTTCTTGTTGTTTTTAAGTATTGCATTTGTTTGTCACTGAGTATAATGTTATAGAAAGTTGGAAAAGGAAACATAAACAAAATGGTCTCCCATGCTGTTCTCTGCTTATGCAGGTAGTTAGGGTGTCCTCCTCCAGCTTCTACTCTTTCCCCTTCCTTAATATAGAGCTTTTCTACATGAGGCTATTAATTGGCTGTTAGTCCACTGTATCTCCTTTCAGTTTCATCACAGATTGAGTTCCGAGCACTACATGAGGAGTATTTCCTTTTCTGCTTTTCCACTACATAACCTCTAGGTGGCACTGTAGTATAGTGGAATAGCGCAAATACACAAGAGGATATCTTGCTTTCTTTTGATTTTGCAATTAAATGCCACATTTTCCCTGCTCTAAAAAAACTTGCTGAAAGTGCTGGTTAGACACAGAAACCAAACTGGAGGGTCACGTCATCATCTCAAGAACTCATAAACGACCATGATTAGGGGATGATGAGCACATGATAAATGCCTCATGTAGAAAAGCTCATAATCAGTTTAAGGACCATAAACAAGTGGTCTTTAGACTTGCCTACATCCATCTGGGAACTACTCTTCTGTAAGAATCTACACCATGGGACCCTACCCCACAGTCAGTCATTCCCCAGTCATGTGGGATTGGCTCACAGAATAGCAACTCCCATGAAGCTGTGGGTAGGTCTAAAGGTCACCAGAGTTGGAATGTGTTCCCACATGGATACACGAATGTCCATGCCCCATTACAATTGTTCTACTGATTCTTCCCCTGCAGTACTTTATATTTGCAGTGTATAGGGGCTGTTTTTGCAAGACTGTTTTGACCCAGTGTAAATTCCACCCCAAAAATTTAATTTGGCCTTCCAGTTGTCAAACAATGTATAGTGAGCACAGGAATGTTAGAAATGGGAATGTTAACAGTGGGAGGGAAAGGCATGAAAACATGGAATACATAGACTATGAAGGCAATATGACAAAGTGCACTGTGGAAGAAGAAGAGGGACAGTGCAAGATACTGATGCCCTATTTTCTGAACATGCTGGGGTTTCTTCCAACATCAAATACTTTCTACCTATTTCCAAGCAGTTCCTGCAACCACAAGGAATAGAAATATACTTTAAAAAGAAAGAAAGCTAAAATTCCTTGCATTCGATACCAGATTCTATGCAAGCACTATGCAGGTATTTGCCTGCACACAAGTAGACCTAAATTGGGATGCAGAGCCCCATCCCTCCCAACATCCCCATGTGCCTAGCTGCGTTGCACATTCAGATGAAGATCTGCAAAGGGTTCTGTAAGAGCATTCGACTAAACATGCTTACAGAACTCCCATGATCAGGAACCCTGCCTTATCAGGGTGTGCAGCTGGGTGCACAGGGATGTGTGAAAAGGGGTGGGGTGGGGGGCTCAAATAAGAACATAAGAAGAGCCATGCTGGATCAGACCAAGAGTCCGTCTAGTCCAGCATTCTGTTCACACAGTGGCCAAACAGCTCTTGACTAGGAACTCAGAAACAGGGCATGAGCGCAACAGTACCCTCTCACTCACTGCCTCTGGTACTGGAGGTAGCACATAGCCATCAAGACTAGTAGCCATTGATAGCCTTTTTCTCCAGGAATTTGTCCAACCCCTTTTAAAGCCATCCAAATTGGTGTCCATCATTACATCCTGTGGTAGTGAATTTCATAGTTTAATTCTGAGCTGCGTGAAGAAGTCCTTCCTTTTATCTGTCCTGAATCTCCCACCAATCAGCTTCTTACGATGACCCCGGGTTCTAGTATGTTGAGAGAGGGAGAAAAATGTCTCCCTATCCACATTCTCCACACCATGCATAATTTTGTAGACCTCTATCATGTCTCCTGTTACCCTCCTTTTTTCCAAGCTAAATAATCCCAGCTGTTGTAACCTTCTCTCATAGGGCAGATGCTCCAGCCCCTTGATCATTTTAGTTGCCCTTTTCTGCACTTTTTCCAGCTCTACAATATCTTTTTTGGGGTGCGGTGACCAGAACTGTACACAGTATTCCAAGTGTGGCTGCACCATAGATTTGTATGGGGGCATCCTCTCCACGCTTGAGCTCTATTCGTGTGTAATTGAACACCTGCTATGATGGTGTGAACCCATGGAAACACAGACTACACGCAGGCCTGTTCTGTTTCATCTCAGCACTATTAGTTGCTGACTTTTATGAGTACTGAATTTACAGCTAGTTTGAGAAGCTTGAGCGAAATACAAGATCTGTCATCTCCATCAGGGCTAATCCAGTCTTATCGGGTGGTGAACTGTGTTTGATCAGCCCTGGTTTTCTTTTGTGAGCTTTCAAGAGCAGGCAGCTGAAATACCCACCAAGAGTTACAGAATCATCACACCAAGCCACCTGCAGGGAGCATGAAAGAAAGGAAGACAGAAGCACTAAAGGGGGAAAGGAAGATGGGAGAGAAACAAAGCAGCATGAACGACAGGGGGCAAAAGATATTGACTGAAAAGATGGGACGAGCAGAGAATGATCATCCATCCATTACTCATCTTGGGGAACAAGGACAGTGTTCCTGTGTTCTCATTTTGCTGAGGGAGAAAATCCAATGCCTCCTTCGAGGATGGTAGCAGAAATGATGGTAAGAGAGTGGCCCCATGGTGGAGGGGACACTTTAGAATGTTTGAGTGACTGTGAAGAAGAAACTTAAGATGCTAGATCAGCATGAGTCTTGGCCTTGGTTTTTCCATTTTCCTCTATCTTCTGGGGGGCATACCAAGACATTTGGGTTAGCCCTTCCCACTGGTTGACCGGCAGGGTCCAATCCAAACAGTCCTCTCCAGAGGTGGATCTACCCTGCCTTCCCAGACAGGCCCTGCATAGCATTGGTTAAATGGGATCCTTGCTGAGCTCTTGAGAGCTCCGCAGCTTAGGTCTTTTTATTTTTCCGATTACTTCATCCATTTTTCTTTCTCCTCTCCTCTCCTTTCCTGTCCTCTCCCCCTTTCCTAACTTTTTCAGTTAGGGACTGGGATTGCGCTTCATTAGAAGGAGCAGCCTCAGGTGCTGCAGTGACTTTTTGTGAGGAAGGGCATCCACTCACCCACCAGCTACCACTGTGTGCAATCTATTGCATGCTATTATTGGGCGCTATTACAGCCGTTCTCTACGTTGCGGTGCATGAGCCTTCATCCATTGTTACCCCAATTTTATGACTCCCTTTCCCATAGCATTCAGTTTAAAGCCCTCCTGATAAAGTTCTTCGTGCTGTGGCCAGCCTTTGTGAGGTGCAACCCGTCCCTTGCCAACAGAATCCTGTGGTCCCAGAATCCAAATCTCTCTCATTGGCACCACCTTCGTAGCCAGTCATTAACTCGGAAGTATTTTTCTTTCCCTTTCTATCCCTCTTCTGATTACTGGAAAGATGGATGAGAAAACTATCTGGGCCCCAAAGTTCTGGAGTTTCCTTCCCAAAGCTTCAAAGTCTGACATGATTTCTTCGTAGCTCCGCTTAGCGGTATCATTTGTTCCCACATGGATGAGAAGAAAGGGATACCTGTCAGTGGGAATTATGAGTGGAGGCAACCCTTCAGTCACATCTGTAATCCGTCCTCCTGGGAGACAGCATACCTGGCGAGTCCATGGGTCTTCTCAGCATACTTGAGTTTCAATCCCATGCAGCAAGGAGTCTCCCACTACTCCTCTTCTTGTTGTTGTAGGCCTTGGTTTCATTACCTCTGCTTAACTGACCTTCAGCCTCTTGCTCGCTGTCATGCAGGTTCCACTGTAATTCTTCCTCTGCAGGCTGTCCTCCAGTCTCATCCTCAAGTACCTGGAAACGGTTCCATAGCTCCACTGCTTCCACTGGTGTAGAGTGGCTTCTAGTTCTTCTGCCCCTAACTGTCACCCTTTTCTAAGGAGTATCCTCTACTTCATTTTTCCTCACCTCACCATTTTCCTCTTCTGCCTCACTTGCTGTTGCTCTTCTAGCTTCTGTTCTTCACTTTGCTGCTGTAGTTCCACTGTTCTGTCCAAAAACTCTTCGTGTTCTCTTATTCTCTGGAGGGTTGCCACTCGCCACTCCAGTCCTCTTACTTTTTCTTCCAACAGCGTGATCAGCTTGCACTGGTTGCACATGAAGGCCATGTTGATCTCAGGCAAGAAAACAAACATGGCACAGACCTTGCAGGTCACCACCACTGAGAGTCTTTTCCTTCCATAGTCTCTATTCCCTTTTTGTTTCTAGCTCTCTGGTTGTACTGGGGTAGCCTGTGCTTTGTCCTCTATTCACTAGAGGCTAAAAACAGAGTCCCACTGGTATGGAAGTGTGTGTTACAAGAAAAAGAAATTTTAAAAAATGTTAGGGGCCTCCCCCTTGACCTCCCCTGGTCAACTCCTGTTTGCTTGCTCTGATCGCTTGCTCTCTGGGAGCTTGCTTGCTTGTATAGCCCTAGACCAGCTGGAGCAGCTTCCTCTGCTCTGCTCTGCTCTGCTCTGCTAGGAGGAGGGAAATGGACTGAAACTTCCCGCCCACACAGCTGCCAGGAGTCCTCAGGCCACGCCCTTTCAATTCAGTTGGAGCTCTCAGGAGTGCATGGTGAGCGCACGGCGACTCAGAGTGGAAAGCTTACTCTAGCCCTCTCCCCGCTTTGTCTTTGTCTCCTCTTCCACTGCAACTCCCCTGGCAAACCCCTGTTTGCTCTCCCTGTTTGCGCACTCTGATTGCTCCCTCTCTGGGAGCTTGCTTCCTTGTATATCCCCTGGACCAGCTGGACCAGCTTCCTCTGCTTGTTTCAACATAAATCACCATTTAGGAAACATAAAAACATTTCTGCTGTTAAACAGAGCTTTGCAAAAGATCCTTAAATCTTAATATCTTAAAAATGAGAGATCTCCTTCTAAGTATCAAGTTCCCTATTCAGTACTGAATAGACTATTTAGCTGACAGGTACACAGACCTGGTGAGTTTCTAAGAAGCAGCTCCCACATTGTAAAATCAGCACATATTTATACTGTTTGTGTAGAAATTACCTCATTACTAATATTATCAACTGTTCCATAATTTACAGCTCACAGTCTGAATTATCTCATTGTTATTAAACGTTCTTAAAAATTTAGAATATACGTAACAGGCATGCATGTACACCTTTCAGGCTAGATAAGATCAATTTTGAATTATACCTTTGAGAAGATGACTCCTTACTTAAAATTTGCCAATTAAACTTAAGCCTATACATTTTTCTAGACATCTGTATATCAAGCTTTTTGATGTGCATATTCTCCACAATATTTTTTGCTCATTAATGACAAGTGAAAACTTTAAGTACACTTTTGACCTGGAATATTACAGTCTCACACCAGTTCATTACCCAAGTAAACCTTTGGCCCAAGTGATAGGCCTTTAAATCACCATTTTCTCTTTGGATAACCATCCAGGTCAACTTTACCATTATTTTTGTGCCAGTTACCCAGAATTCATTGTGAACCTGCTTTTGTCACTGTGTTGTCTGGTCTTTAATACAATGCTCCTTAGTTATTTACATTTTCAAATTCTTAATAAACTATCATTAATATTTAGCATTAACATTTCATAATAAGACATCTTATACTGTTTTAAAACAGGTGGATTAGCATTTTTTCAATGGTCTCCTCAGCAAGTCCAATAAATCAAAGTTAGCTATTTTTTAAAATCCATGATGAGCCCAGCCATTCAGTGTTCCATAAGAGCCATAAAGGAAAAAAAGAAAACACTGTCCGTGTTCCAGGGGCACATTGGGCCACAAAAAGAGCAAACGGAGATGCAGGCTTCCTGCAGCACCTCCAAGGGGAGTTCCTCCAATTCCCCTTCACAGTATTCTTACAAAGCTGGAGAGTTGTAAGAAACCCTGCCCCCCCCCAAACTTGCCAGTCAGTCCAAGATAGAGGGGGTGTACCCCAATACATTAAGAGGTTAATTATGCCAAACTGCTCCTCGGCTGAGCAAGAGATGGAATAGCAAACTCCCTGGTGAAGAACCCAAAGAGTTCCAGTATGTATTTCTGAGGAGAAGTTTAGATCTCCTCCTTCCTCAGAAATAAGGAAGGGTCAACTTTCTGCCAAACAGATTTTCAGAACATTCTTTTCTGTGGAGAGTTTTATACATACTCGTTCTCAGAAATAGAAGGAACAATGAGCTGTCAGGGTTAAGACAAGGAAATTCCCTCCTAGCTGAGGACTTTCCTGCCTTTTTTCTCTGAAGCCACTAAAACAGAAGGAGCAATTTTGTTAGGGAGTTGCTTCTGTCTCCCAAGCCCTGAGATGCTGACCAGGGTTGGGGTCGGGGGGAGGGGGGGACTTTCCAAGGGCAACAGCAGAAGAGTCTGTTAGCTTCCTTAGATGGCTACAATTCTGAAACAAACAAACAAACATGAATTCCTCATGACACTCTGAGGAGTTCAAGGGTTCCCCTGGTGGATGGACTGATAGCTACATTCTGGTGCCAAGCCTTAGCCATTAATCCTTCTACCAAGATTTCAAGTCCAGCCTAAGAAATTCCTGGAATTTTCACCTCAGCCGAACCTTCTCTAAGGTTTAGGCAAGTTACAAGGCCTTTGCCTGTGATGGTAGATAACAAGATTGGTCTGCCTGCATCTTGGCAGCAGAGATGATCAACTAAATGTTCAGATTGAAATATATGTATACTTCAAGTCTGAGATTGATTTGTTCTTTACACTTCGGCAGATACTCCTTTTGGAGAGTATTTGAATATGTTGCAATAGAATCAAGGACAAGTCACAACTTCTTATTCTATACCCAACATAAGATAAAGTTTTCCAAGAGAAAGAAAAGTTTTACTAGTTCTTTAGGTCTCTTTAGGCTTCAGCTTAAGTGCAGAATTATAGGAAAGTCACAATTTTTCTAACAGGATGACAGTGTCCTGTCAGTTTGGGAAAGCATTTAAAAGTTTCAACTAGCTAAAGAGCTTTTCTCCATAGACAGGTGGGTCATATTAAGGCATTCAAGATAATCATTATCTAAAATCACTGGGGATTGATATGTGTAACTCTCCACAGCGTAGGTTCAAGAAAAAAATGTTTTATGTTCTCTGGAGAACCCAACATTCAGGTTTATTGATCATCAACCACTATAACTCAATGGTGAAAATGGCTGGTCCCCTTGGAATGAGTGTTAGAGAGCAACCTTATGGTCCCTGGCCATATGGTTCATAGATTTCCTACATGGAATTTAAACTGGGTGGTTACAGCCATTATAGCTTCTCCCCTTGAGCCCTTAGGCACTTGCTCTCTTAAGATCCTTTGTTTTGCCCTAAACAAAGTAGGAAGGTCTGTTCTTCTGCCGTTTCCAGGTGGCTGGGAGTGTGTATTACCTTTGCTTATCAATCTTTGGAGAAGTCTCCCCCTTTGGGGAACATGACCCACTCATCAGAGGAGCATCCACTAGAACTACTCAGTGGAAGAGTTTTGCCAGTTGGCCACCTGGGCTTCCTTGCACACCTTTACTAAGCATTATAGGATTGATGTTTTCTTGTTGGCAGATGCTGCCTTTGGCAGAGAGTGCCTATACACTGTTTGGTACACTGTTTACCCCACCCAGGGAGGGACTGCTTTGGTACATCCCAGATGTCTTGGAATGCCCTCCAGAAGATACAGGAGAAAGGGAAGTTTCTTACCCTGAATTTCTGTGTCTTCTGGAGGACATTCCACCCACCCTGGAAAGTTGGTATACCTATGTTTTCCTTACAAACTTCTGTCTTCACTATTCATGTGGGGATGGTAGATAAAGTCTCTTGGTTCAGTTTCTCCCTGTTGTTTTTGTGTAATGCTTTCACATTTTCATGAGATAATAGCTGGTGACTTTGCACTTGTTTTCGGTTTTCTTTGTTCCTTTCCATTATTGTCCTAGTTTGGATGTCAAGGTGGGGGGGGGCTATTGGCTTTTTCAGTCCAGTTTGGGAAGGCAGGGTAGCCCCCCGCCCTCCAGAGAGGATTGTTTGTATTAGACCCTCCCTATTGACCAGTGGGAGGGGCTAACCCAAATGTCTTGGAATGCCCTCCAGAAATTACAGGAATTCATAGTAAGAAACTTCCATTTTCCCCATCGCATGACTCCTACCCCGTGCATGTATTAGGACTTGGCACCAAAATCGGTAGCAGATAGTCCTCGTCCCTAGATTTCTCAGATTGCCTCCAGCTTTGCCTTGACATTTTGCTTCAGGCGAAACTTAGTAGGAAACTCTCAGGATACCTGAGGGAACTCCTTCTCCATTATCAACCTGCCCAGTCACTGAGGTCATCAGAGGGCATGTCCCTGGTGGTTCCACATGGACCCATGGCCCAGCTAGAGTCCACCAGGAAAAGAGCCTTCAGTGTAGTGGCCCCCTTCCTGTGGAACTCCCTGCCTTTGGAGATCAGACAGACACTAACATTGTGTTGCTTTTGGCACCTCCTGAAGATAGGGATGGATGAGCCCATCTCCGTCTGAGGCGGGGGGGGGCTTGACGAACTGCCCCCCACAGCTAGCATGGCCCAGACTTGCTTGGCGAGCTTTCCTGCTTGCCCCGCCTGTCCGCAAGCTGCGCAAGCTGCCCCTCTTTCTCGTGCCCGCTGTCAAGGGCTGGTGCGGAGACAAAGGGCCTTGGTGGCCGGCTCCCAGCCTCTTGCCCTGGCAGCCTTCAGTGTAGTGGGGGAAGGAGAAGACGATAGGTGCCTCCTTCTTCCCTCCGCCCCCACCTGCTACAGCAGCGGCGTCAAAGGACAAGCTGGTCATTTTCCCTAAGACTCTTACACTTACGAAAAACGACCAGCCTGGAAAAACGACCAGCCTGGCTGTCCCTCATCCCTGCTGACATGGGGATGAGAGGGGAAGAAGGCAGGGCCTCCCTCTCCTCCTTCTCCCATTCTTGCTACAGTGGCAACGGCGAGGGACAGGCTGGTTGTTTTACATAAGTGTGTAAGAGACTTATGGAAAATGACCAGCCTGTCCTGTGCCACTGCCGCTTTAGCAAGGATGGGGGAAGGAGGAGAGGCGTTGCTTTCTTCCCGTCTTGATGATAGGTGGCTGGCTCGCTGAGGGACTGGGCTCCCATGCTCTTGCCGGACTCAGCATGCTGCGAGTCGGGCAAGAGCTCAGGTCGGCAAACTGGTGTCTGCGGGAGGTTGAACTGGCAACTTCTCGCTGGGCTTTGAGCCCCAACCAAACACTCGCACTATCCCTGCCTGAAGACAGTGTTATTTTGAGAGGCCTACCTTGAGTGACCAGGCGTGGTTTATTAGGTTCAGAATCTGTTTCTTTTTAAATGTTTTAGGGAGCAATCCTATCGGGATAAGTAGCCACCTCCAAACTCAGAGACGACTGCCTATCCAATGCAGGACAGGAGGAGTGCAGAGGGGATCTTCTCCTCCACACTTCAGCCACCCTGCATTCACAGCTAGACAGCCAATGTTGGCTGTCTAGCCACAGGAAGTCAGAGCAGGGATGGGGCAGGGAGGCCAGACGACACATAGGAAGCATCATAACAGCACTTCCGCCCTCCCCGCCCCAGGAATGCCCCCGTTTGCCCTGCTCCGTGCTGCTCTTCCAAGCGCAGAGCACAGGGACGAACCACCCTGCCTATGGGGCAGCGGGAACAGGGAGCTGGTGCTCTGGGAACTGACCTTGGAGTGCAGGCTCCAAGGTCGGTTCCCGCAAACCGACCTATCCTATGACCATCTAGCCACTGTCTAGCGGCCATGGGATTGTGCTCTTAATGGTTTTAATATGGTGTTTTATTCTTTTATCTTGTTGTTCACTGCTCCAAAGTCGTTGATGTGAAGTGGTATATAATTATTGTAAGTAAGTAAGTAAGTAAGTAAGTAAATAAATAAATAAATAAAATGTACAGACTGATCAGCTTTGCCAACTGCTTGAGGAGTTTCTTCACAGTCCTGGTGAATTTGAAGAGTCCTGCTTGGGCAAGCATCCATGCAATTTTGAAAGAAGCAAAATCAAGTTTTGATAAGAGTGGTGAAATTTTCCAATGTGTGTCTGTGCGTGTGCCGGTGCGCGCAGGGTGTGTATGTATTGGTCTGCACATCCCTACGAGGGAGCCACAGTAAACATTAATGCAAGTTATTAGTCAATCTGTGCTGTGAGTGTTGTCAGCTTCTCACCAGCGATGGATATCCTGTTTGGGTATCTGGGGCTGGCACAGGAACAAAGGAGGACTGCAGTGGCCAACAGTGAAATTTTCAGGTGAATTTGGATGTTCTGAGGATTTACTAGAGAAGCAGAAAGAGTTTTGCAGTATATCCCAAGGTTGTCCCCAGATTTCATCCCAGATTTGAAAATGACTTTCAAAACAAATTAGGAGGTTCCTTTTTGGGCAAATGAGGGATGTCAAAAGTACTGAGGCTAGGGATGGGGCAGAGTTTCGTTAGGTCTGCATTTTTAGGTGGACTGATCTAATTCATGCTTCCCAGCCTAATACGTGGATCAGAACACAGTTATCCTTCAGACTGTGCACTTTTCCAAATATGCAATGCAATTCTTGGGCCCCAAAATGCATACAATGCATATATTAAGGGGAAAGGGATACAAAAATATGTAATTTAGGAAAATTTGTGTACAATGTGCATATTTTATGAGGAAATGTATACAAAAGCGCATTTTTATGGGAGAAATGTGTACAATTTAAATGAGAATATTCATATTTTTAAAACGTTTATTTGCAAATAACAGGACGGAACAGGCAAACATTTGAACATGTGTGAAACTGGCATGCACCATAAATAGTCTGATCTATCCATCCTTGTGATCTATCCAAGTGATGCCACCAAAATACATAATTAGTTGGTCCATACGATGCATCTAGCCTGTTTGTAATTCCTGTCTGTATAACGAACCCTGAGTCCGATGTGCCAAAGTTGAAATATAGTTGCAATTAATTGTAGTATCTTCAAAATGTATTACAAGGACTTTTTTCTTTTTTTGCACCCTCACAGAATCACCCTGTCATGAATGGCAGAAATTTGGAATTGTTAAATGCAAGATCTAACCCTTTTAGCAAGCTGCCAAGAAATCACAAGCACCTGGAAGGTGATTAGATGCAAAGGAGGAGAGGGTTTTTTCTTCTTCCTTTAAGAGTAGTGCAGAAGAAGGAATTTCAGCCAATTCAGCTTTTTTCATTCCTGCATAACAAGCTGTACTTGTCAAATTCCATTTTCTACCCAAATCTCAACAATTAAAGGCTCAAGAGGCCTTTTCTCATGTGTACCTGGCCAATGCAGTGGGCAGTTGCTGAAACCATTTGCTGTCCCAGCTCAAAAATTTCTAAGGAAGTTTTGTGACGAACAGCTTGGGCTGGCCACATTCAGTGCTTGGTTGAATTTTAGGGGCTGAACTGATGTTTTCATGGGACTAGCACTGCTTCTGTGCCTGCTGCTGCATACTTGCTCAACATAGCCTTTGTAAATTACCAGATTATTATAAAGATTTTGAAAATCTCTGGTCTTATTTCCTTCCAAGGAAAATTTCTCAGTAAAAGGTGCCCATTTCTTGAAGGGTAAATTGTAGCAAAGAGTTTGATGGTCTCTCATTTTCATTGTCTTAACAGTTGTCTCTGCAAAAACAGGTATCCAGTCTTTTATTTCTAGATTCAATTGTTGCAATAACCTCCTACTTGTGTCTTCCTGTTTAGTCTTTAGTATCAAACTATTTTCTTTCCCCCTCCCTTATCTGTGATCATTTATCTCCTTTGTGTATTTCTTTCCATTGCTCCCTCTTTTCATTTGCTTACTTGTTTTTCAGTCTATATTCTGTACCCACTTGCCTGGGAATAAACCCCATTGAACTCATTGGGTCTTACAGCTGAGTAGACAATAGTGTGCCATATTGCCTTCATGGTCCCATTCCTTGTTATCTCACCTCTTTGCTTTCTTTTTTCTCTTGGTCTCTTCATTCATCCAGCACACCTTCTTTCCAAATTCTGTCTTCCATGTCCGCATTCATAGAATGCTCTTCCCTCAGTATGATTGGTTTCTTCTCTCTCTTTCTTTAAGAAATTGAAGATGCATCATTTTGTTTTCTCTTGACATTCCTGTGTTCCTGTATCTCTGTATCTGATCATTGTCCGGTGTATTATCCCCCACACATACTCCTTCCTTGCCAATCTTCTCCTGTATTTTTCTTGTTAGAACAGTAATTCTCAAGCTGCATACCAATGCACACTACTGTACCACAAGAGAATAAATTGTGAGCCCAAAGGACCCTCCTGTAGATGAGGCTTGCTAACACAACTCTGCACAGTTCACTGCTCTGGCTTTGCCTCTTCTGGGGACAAGTAATTTTTGCACTTCTGGCTGAGGGAACATAGGAAGCTGCCTTATAGCTGGTCAGATGATTTGTCCATCCAGCTCAGTACAGTCTGCTCTAACTGGCAGCCACTCTCCAGGGACTCCAGTAGATAAAGGTCTTTCCTGTCACCTGCTACTTGATCGTTTTAACTGGAGATGCCAGTGATTGAACTGCCTGTGAAGCAGATGCTCCGCCACTGAAGTATGGGTAGTCCTGCTCAGGAGGTGGGGGAAGCGTTCTTCGCCTCCTCCTCCACCTCCAGGCATGGAGATCATGTCCAGTTTGGAGGAATAAGGGGTATGGCTGAGAAAAGCAAGCTTGGCCCTGTCCTTGACTTGCCTGAGGCAATGGACTCAGTGAGCATCTCTGCACCAGCCTAAAATCCTACATTTAAAACAGGGCATTCTGCTTCCATTTTAAATGCAGGATCATGACAGACTCCCTTTATACATGCTTCCTTTCCCACCTTCTTTTCCCCCTTGTCTGAGTATTCCATATGTTTCATGACACAGCCGCTAGATGGCTCTGGGGTCCAGCTCCTCTTGTTGCGGGTTCTCCTATGTCATGCGGGAACTCAAGCAAAACTCAACCACTGTAATTTGATAGCTCATTATCTCCAATCTTTTAAAAAAACAGAATAAAGGTCATTTAGTGCAGGAGATGCCCTGGAGGTTGACAATGTCATCTAAAGGACCCACAACCCTCTGTGAGTAACCAGTCTCAATAGCAGGATAAAAGCTTTGTGTGAAGAAGTAATGGATGGAAGAGGGGAAGAGAATTAGGAGAGTGGGGTAGTCAGGCTCGATGGGCCTTTTGCTAGTGAACAGTAATTGCTTTGATTAACTGGTTCCAAGGCCAGTGAGCCATTAGTGAGCCTGTATTGGCAGGAGCCTTCTGCTGTACATAACCACTCAAATCTGGCCCCAGAGAGCTGCCTATTCAAAAATTTTCACTCACACTGAATTTGCTTTCCAAACAGGAGCTTCTCTCTCTCTCTCTCTTCCCCCCCCCCCTTTAAATGCACATCCCAGTGTCTCTCTGGAACAATAACCTGTCTGGTCTTTTGTTTCTTGCTCACCGCAAGCCTGCAGAGTAGGAATAAAACCCATCTACAGGAGTCTTAAAGGTATCAGCAAGACCCACAGAATGTGCTTGTTTCGCTCTTTGAAAATCTTGCCTCGTTCAGGCTGGTCCCGTTATCTAGCATGAATATTTTTACATATTCTGTTTCAGCCATCAGCTTGAACAAAAACAAAAATTATAATCACATCCTTGCCCTGAAACAACATCAAAATACATAATTTTGCAATCAACCTTTTGTTGTTTTGTGGTAACTATAACAATGTTGGGTTAGAGATGAAGTTGCCTGTGTATTGTTGCAACAGTTACTAGCATTGTCTCTTCCACAGTGCTTCTTGGGAAATTATCTTCAGGCAGAATCTTCAACCAAAATGATGCCTAATCATATATATCTGCATTTGTTCACATCTGCCCTCTGTACCCTCATCCCTCCCTTTCTTCCCCTCCATTGATTTATCCCACCTTCATTCCAGTGATGTCAAGGGAGTATACATGGCTCCCCCAACTTTTTTTTTAACCTTGCAGCAAACTGTAAGGTAGGTTAAGACAGTGGCTGCCCCATGGCCAGCCAGGAAGCTTTGTGGCTGAGTGGGAGTTTGAAACTAGTTCTCCCTACTCTTAAGTCCAACACTCTACCTCAGGGGTACAACATGTGCCCTGGAGGCCATATGTGGCTTCTGTCACCCCGCCGAATTTGGGGCAACCTGGAAAAAAGAATTTAAGGAGAAAAATCTGTAGCTGTTACAGAGCACCAAAAGTAAACTAAACTTGACTCTTTTGATGCTCTGTAATATATATAGGGTCATACCATGGAATGCAGCCCACCAAGGGGGCCCAAAATGGCCCGCGGACCTCTCAAAGTTGACTACCCCTGCTATACCCACTACATCACACTGGCTTCTCAGATATGCTCAGTTTTAAAATTTTGCTGCTCAAGGAAAATCAATGCCCCAAATTAATTCCTTTTCATTCTTTCAGCAGGTTAGGCTTAGAGTCAGTGGCTTGCACAAAGCTACCCCATTAGCGATATGGCTGAGCGGGGGAGATGACGGCATGGAAGGGAATGGTTTGTCAGTATGACAGCACTATGACAGAGAATGCCTGAACTTGAGAACTCTTCCTGCCTCTAAATACATATCTTTAGTACGAGAGTTGCAGCCCTAAAATACCTTCTATTGCTTTCTTCAAGCTGGAGGTCATCCAGCAATGCCTTTCCCACCATTTCCATTTTCATGATAGATCCTCTACCATAGTGGTGGACAATTTGTAGCCCTCCCGATGATGTTGAACTGAAACTCCCATCAGACCTAGCCAGCATAGTCAATGGTGAGAGATGATGGGAGCCTTCCCCAACCTCGTGTCCTCCAGATGTGGACTTTAATTCCCATTGGCCCAGTCAGCATGGCCAGTGGTCAGAAATCCTGGGAGTTATAGTCTAAAATATCTGGAGAGCACTAGGTTGGGAAAGGCTGATCTGGAGGGCCACAAGTTGCCAGCCTTCGCTCTATCAGAATAAAACATAAAAGCCTGTCATAATATCTAAAAACCAGTTGCTGGAACCTGTCTTTGTCACCATCTTGCATGGCCAAGAAATGGAACTGAAGATGGTACTACAAATGAATGGGAGGGAATGTAAGACAAGACAAGCACAGTTCTCAATGGCCCCCATTTAATTCTATTTGACAAGGTAAATGTCCTGCAATATGTAGCGCAGAACCTGTCCCTTGCCTCATACATGGGGGCTATAATATACAGATACTTCCTCTGCTTTGTGCCTTTCATGGTGGATATTTCACTAGTCTAAGGATGACACTCACTTCTTTTTCTGTACTTTACTTTGTTTGAGCTATCCCAGATCCTTGCCAAGCTTAATCTTTATATATCGGCCTTCCCCAACCTGGTGCCTTCCAGATGTTTTGGACTTCAGCTCTCATCTGCCCCAGCCAGCATGGCCAATGGTCAGGAATGCAAGGAGTTGTACTCCAACCATCTGAAGGGCACCAGGTTGGGTAAGGGTGATATAAGTATACACACTAGCCCTTGCCTTCAACTAAGACAAAAGCCTAAGTACATATAATTGCCTCTGGTCATATTAATTAGTGATGGTTGAATTCACCTCGGGTTGATTCAGAATTGGGTCAGAAATTACAAGCATAATTGGAGAATGTTAAGTAACTGGGGAGGAATAATTGAGTTCCCAGTTGACTCCATGTTGGCTGCACCTTATAATTTTCGGCTGTCTGTCAAAATGTCATGTGTTGGGGGGGGGGTTGTACGAATCATAGGGCACAACTATACCTCAGAGCTGTGCTGATGTCACCAAAGGATAACCTTTTGTTTCAGAGAGCTGTATCAGCCTTACCGTGATGCCCTCCAGCTTGATGCCCTCCAGATGTTTTGGACTAAGACATCTGGAGGGTACCAGGTTGGGGCTGGCTGGCTGTGGGCAAGCCCAGAGAAGCTCTGGAATCTTGGGAGCAAGGAGTTGTATGATACTTGTGCTTGTCTGACCAAGGGAAGCTCCCAGCACAAATGGCCTACAACTTCTACAGAGCCTTTTGGCTGCAGTCCTCACTTAACCTTGGGGTAAGCCCCATTGAACTCAGTGGGACTTTCTGAGTAGTAATATATAGGAACTGTTAATAAATTTGCTGTTAGCCCTTCTCTAGCCTCTAGTAGTTTCTTGATGTTTTTAGTTTATGGTGGTGCCACAAGTGCTCCCACTTCAAACCTTAGTGATAAATGCAAATTAGATTGCTTTACTCTTAGAGCTCTGGTGAAAGCAATGAGACTGACATAAAAATACATTATTTCAAATGCAGCTGCTGATTTTACTCCTCTGCACTTTCTTCCCCAGAGCCTCAGTATTAAATGCAAGTTAAGATGCATTTTAATTACAGCTCTAATAGTAAAGGCATCTAATTTGTGTTGAACATAGAGGCTTTAAGGTTCTTGGCTAAAAGAAATCAAGAAAATAGAGGCATTTTTAATATCCAGTGATGTAGTACATCTTTTAAATGGGAAAGTTTTTGCACATGTTAAAGGCTCTCATGTGGAATCTTTAAACTACAGATGTGTGTATACATAGACTACTAGTAAATTCAGTTTGTATTCTGCAAGCATAGGTTCATTATACCTGGCTACTACTGGAAGTCTCCTCACAGCTGATTGAAGTGTGTAAAGGAGTAATGGAAGTCCCACAGCCTAACATTTCACCCATATGAGACTCTATTAAGAGATTATCATCTTCCTTGATTACTGACCTCAACATTGCTTGAAGAGAGTTGAGGAGTACCTTTCCTGAGAGTCACACTGAATCCCTCCTTCCCATTTGAGGAAGTCATTTGTTCAGTCCATCCTGTCTAATGCTTGACTGCTTCAGTGTGCTGTCAGCTTAGGAACTATGAGGTTTCACTGTTTAGCTAGTGTGAAAAAATACTTTAGCCAATGAAAATGACTAAACCAAAAGTTGCTTGCAAGATTCTGCATTTAAGGAAGAATTTCAGCCCAATCTTCCCCTTCCAGGAGATCTGCTGGCAGAGAAGTCCGTAGCCAGTTTACTACCTGAGTCAGTGAACCTACGCTTGAGCAAGCACCTTATCCTGCCTTTCCAGTCAGGGGCCCACAGACTTGGTCCTAGCACAATATTTGTAATCACAAGGGATATTTCAATGGAAGATGAGTTCCTTTTTAACAAGGAACTTGTTTCCCTGTGTAAACATTTGGAAAAGGAGCCCTAGTTAGGGACACTACCTTTTTCTGATACAGCAATCTAGAAAAACTGCTGGCAGCATGGTTTTAAGAAATTTCCATTTGACTATTCCTCCCTTCTCTAATTTTGTCTTAATTTGCACATTGGTGCCATTGGCTTAAAGAGCAAGCCAAAGAAATAGTTCCATAAAATCAGTCTTTCTTCTCTGGAGTCTTGAATACAATTCCTGTCTTTAATGGCTGCTTTAGATGTTTAATGCCAAGGAAGTCAGTCCTAGTTCTGAATAGTGAAGTTGAGAAGAAAAGGCCCCATATGTGAAATCTTACCAAAGTATTCTCTTTCTCCAGGCCATGGCCATATACCATATTCCAACGTGGATTTGATTTGGTGCTGGGAGAACAGCCTTCTGACAAGATATTCAGGTAAGGTTTAGTCTGGGCAGAGTGACTGTCCATATACATTACCCCTCCTCTTCATCCACTGATCTTCTTCTCCATATTTTCTTCAACATATAGTGGGAAAAGGCTGTCTTGGGGACAGCTGCCCCAAATGTTCACAACTGAACTGTTTAAACATGAAAGAGAAGAATTCCCAAGGAGAGCTGAAATGTTCAACAAAGCCTTCCCTTTGCACATGCCTGTTTACAGCCCAAATCAGAAGCACCATTTACTTTTTGAAACCTGCCTTCTTCCTGGGAACTGTGACCTTGCCATGTAACAAATAGGATTTGGCTATGTGGTGACATCACTGTGTGCAAATAAAGGTAATTCAGGGTAAAGCTAGACTGTGGGCAGTTAGCATGATCGAATAAGCCAGCATGGTTTAAGCCACAGTGGGCTCCAGTGTGTGCTGGGAGCCATTTTTAATATTCAGACCATGGCCACAGCTTGTCTTATCATCCAGAACCAGGCAGCGGGGCTGTGTGATGGTTAAACAACCCTCGTATAACCCATGGCCTGTTGCAGGGTTATGCGAGGGTTAACTCTTGCATAACTCCTGCTGCCTGGGATCAGACAACACAACAGGCCGCAGCCACGTCTTGAAAATTCAAAGTTCACCTAGTATGTGCTGACATTTGCCACAGCCCACCATGGCTTAAACAAGTGGGCTGTGGTGATTATGCGAACTAGGTCAGTGGGTCTCCAAGGTCTCTGGCAGCAGTATCTCCCAGCACTTGTTGAAGACATTTAACTGGAGGTGTGAGAAACTGAACCTGGAACATTCTACAATTGAAGCATGTGCTTTCACATTGAGTTCTAGCCCAGTAGCAGTTTCATGAAGCAGTCCAAAGGGAATTGTGTCTTCTTCATGCACACAAGTTTCTCTGCATTCTTGGGCCAGGTTTTCAAATGTATGTACCTCACTTGATTTCTCTGCACACAATTGATATATTCCTGATGAAAACCACTGGGATGGTGTAAGGAGATACAATAGTCCTGTCTGCGGTGTTTATATCTGTGATAGCCCATTCACCCACACGAGCCATCACTTGATGTTGCAGTAATCCATGGGATAAACATTTATGTGTGAACTTGACCATACCAAATGTACATCCCCTTGAAAAACAAGATATATTTTTCTCCAGAGGCTTTCCTCCCCAAATGTTTCACAGTAGCAATGGCCATCCCATCCTGATCCCACAATTGCCCTTCTCTGGAGTATGGGATATGGAGCAGAGTTGCCATTGAACTCTGGTTTGAATTGCCGTGAAATTTAACCTACAGTGAAATTTGCCTGTGAAATAATCACATAAAAATCACCATGTTTTCAGTGAATCTGCTTGAAATTTGCTCTGAATTCATGTTCTGTTTATATTTTGGATTCTTGAAATATCTCTATCCACCCTAAATTTTCTGCATCGAACAATCTTCAATTTAAGAAGAATGTCTGTTTTTAGTTTTAACACTATAATGCTCACACATAGTGAGAATGTGAGCAAAAAAGCATGTTTAGGGCGCAATCCTGTGCATGTTTAGACAGAAATAAATCCTACAACTCCCAGCATCCCCCAGCCAGCCATACTAACTGTGTAATGCTGGGAGTTGTAGGACTTTTTTCTGTCTACATATGCATAGGATTGTGCCTTGTAGGACCTTTCACTAGAAAGGGGGATATGACAGAGCAGGATTTCTCAAGCTTCAGCCCCCCTTCTAACCTCAATCAACCTAGCACCAACAGTGTGTTCAACAGGTGAGCAACAAGTGACTTCCACACACAGTTGTGTGCATGCAGCCCACTCTGTGGATTTGGGCATTAAGCGAACACTGGTGTTAGAAGAATGACAGGAAAGTATCTTTCTGCCATCATCCTAAAAGAACATTAACTAATTAGAAGTTGTTTGCGGGCTTTGTTTTTTCCAAATCAGGTTGGAATGATGGCATAGTGAGTGAGCAATCATTTCTCAAGAAAGCAATGTGGATCAATAAGAAAAGTCCTTTTCCAGGGCTTTCAACCCAATAAATTTTCTTTCCCTAGCATTTTATCCCTACCACTGCCACCACCATGTACGCCTCTCCTGTGCCTCTTCCTTGTAACGCTTTCCCCAGCTGCTGGGGGAAGGAAATATCCTTTTCCTCCGTGGAACTTCAAACCACCCTTCTTGGTGTCCCATGAGTGCCCACCCCACAGTTTGAGAACCTAGGTGAGGGAGACATATAATGTGACAAATTATTTCCACTTCAGAGTTTTTGCTTTCACAAATAGAATTCTAGAAGAAACCACACTTCCAAGGAAGAGCTAGTGTGATATAATAGAGAGTTATTGCTAAGTCATGGATCTGACTGGGTGAGAGCTATTCTCTCTCAGGTTAACCTCATGTTATGCATCCAGTTTAAAATTTGGGAGGGAGGACTCCCAAAATTCAGGAACAATTTTGGGAACGAACAAAAACTTTAAAGGCTTTGGGTTGGGGGGCTTAATGGTGGTGGTGGTGGCAGTCCTTCTGTCTCTGAATTTTTGCTCCCTCTGGTGGTGGAACTCCTTACATACCATCTCCCCAATACCATGGAACTATGCTACATCACATTGGGTGAGGAAAATGTGACAAATGAGTTCTGACTGCAGAGAAGAACTCTCTGAGTGACAGCAAAGATAAAGTAAAAGGAGAAAATGAGAAAATGCTACTGCTGCCATTACCAGCAGACCCCCCCCCCATTTTAAAAATGTTGCTCCCCCCTAAGAAATCAACACAATCGCTTTCCTTCCCCCACTCCCCATTTTCACCTCCTGCAAATTGGGTGCTGAATGTGGGGAATCCTTTTTGTCTCAGACCTAAATCAAGCACTCCAGTTTTTCTTTGTTTTGGCTTGTCCCCAGTACTCTTGTTTTACCTAGTAGAACATCAGGCTGCATAGCTACTGATTATGCATAACTGGATATGTGGGTTATAATTCTGTGGCTTTTATAGCTCCAGACCATCTTTTCTGTGCCTTATAATTAGTAAAACAAATCTCTTCTGGACAGGGGCAAGTTTCACACCTTCCTGAGAGCAGTATAAATACAGCAGCTCAACATCTAGGAAGGCACAGCAGTGACAGATACAGGCACCCTGGACAGCATTTCTCAGCTCCCTCAAAGCTGTGGAACACAAACAATTATACACATTAATTGCCATCATGATTATAGGATGGAGAGCATGTTGAGGGCGAGAGCTAACAAAGCTGGGTCGACAAACCCCACTGAAATTAGCAGGAGTGTGCTACTTTTCCCATATCCCATTGCATGTTTCCAACTGTTCCCCCCCCCCCCTCTGCTCTGGATCCAGATTTACCTACACTCTTGGGGAAGGGATGTGGCTACCACTGAGCAAGAGCTTTGTAATTCCACCAGCGGAACTGGCCATCAATCCATCCGCCAAGTGCAAAACGGACATGACCGTGATGGAGGATGCTGTGGAGGTCAGGTAGGTGCCTTCCATAGGTGGAATCCTGCGTTGCTTGAGAATGAGAAGTTGCAGGTAAAAGGATCACCCAGCTTTCATGAAGCAGTCTTGCCCCCTAGCTTCAGCCACAGTAATGGATGCCTTGCTACACCCTTTTGCTTGGAACTCCTTCCCAGAACACCTGTGTGCTGCTGCCTCTCTCTTCCTTCGAATCCCTCCTCAAACCCCATGTTTTCAATGCAGCCTTTTGCTTAACCCCTTCGTTTCCATCCCATACTGAAATTAGTAGTTCAACTGAACTGAATGCATATTTTGCCCCTATTACCTTCACCTCTGCAAATGTATGCTTATTAGGACAAACCCTAAACAGTTTAATCAGATATAGGCACACTTAAGAAGGTAAACGTTATTTCAGTGGTAGTTCCAGTAATAAAGTGTGTAAATTTTCATCCATCAGTTGGGCAACACATCAGTCAGTTGGGTGACGCATGCTTACATGACTCTGTAAATCTGCTTTGAACACTGATGTGTAATAACAGTATAATGTCAACAATGCAGCAACTAATACTTGTGTTTTTCTCCATTGCAGGGAGGAACTGATGACTTCCTCCTCCTTTGACAGCCTGGAGGTTCTTCTGGATTCATTCGGGCCAGTTCGGGACTGCTCCAAGGACAATGGTGGCTGCAGCAAGAACTTCCGCTGCATTGCAGATCGGAAATTAGACTCCACTGGTTGTATGGTCTGTATACTCTTTATTCAGAGTTACGCAGTTGCCTCTTGGGGAAGTGAGAGTGCGGCAATAAGGTTGCATCTGCATGGGAGTATTCTGGGGTTCCAGTGTGTTGATTTAGTACAATATGATTCTGCAAGTTACATGGCATCCACGCACAGCCTATGCTGATCTCTTGCCTTGCACAGGGAAAACTGAGGGGATCTTGGGATTAGCCCAAGTGACACAGCCCACAAAGGCAATCATGCACAACACAATGTGTTCTTTTTTCAAGGAGTGATCCCACACTTTTGTGTTGAATGACCAGTTCAGAACCATGGAAAGCTCCTATGTGACTATGCCTATGGCAGCCTTCCCCTACTTGTTGGACTCGAACTCCCATAATTCGCAGCCAGCATGGACACTGACCATGCTGGCTGGGAATGATGGGGGTTGCAGTTCAACTCTGGAGGGCAGTAGGTTGGGGAAGGCTAATGTAATAATTTAGCAATGAAGAATATCACACATAATTCTTCATGGAGAGAGGACAAGGGATTTCTGCCACATTCTCTTGTATTGTCTTTAATAAAAAGCTCAGTGGGCTGTTCTTCTCTCTTCTATAATTTTCCCATTTTAAGATCACCTCACATGTTATGCAGGGCTATGTTTCCACCAGTGATTTATTCCAAACTGACTGCGTGGTGTGGTCTCTGTGTTTCCGTGACGTCGTGGCCATTCAGCACCAGCCCCGCATTTTAACATGGAAAAAATGCTTCTTCTGAGACTGGTTATAGTCCGACTTTTCCAGCTTATTTCAGCACCATTACTGACCTGTTTCCACAACCGCACTGGGTTCGGTATCATAGTCCTGCCTATGGAGCGTGTAGCCCAGCCCTTGTGGGTGTGTTGCTCTGACCTCAGTGACCCAACCCTTTCCCTCCCTGTTTTTCGGAAGTTTCATCGCCATTTTGGAGCAGGATGCTGAGGGACCAACTTTTAAAACATTGTTGAAAATAAGCACTAGGAACACAGCCCACTACCCCAGTCAAGGGGTGTTTTCTCCCATTGTGCTGAATGAGACTTGCCCACTCAATGACCACAGAAATAACAGAGAAGCCCTTCAATTGACACCGCACATATCAAAGCCCTCAATTCCTTAAATGCGATTAAGCGCGATGTCAAGGCTCCGGTCCATTGCCTTAGGACGTAATTCCTTCACAGCTTCCATACAGAGATCCTGTACATTAAAATGGGGGCTGATTTTGGTCTCTTTCTCACAACAAACCCATTAGTGTCTCTTCAGGTCAATGAGGCTTGCTTTTGAATGCCCACATCAGAACTTACAGAGATTCCCCCTCAATTGAAATGGCACACTTTAAAGCCCAGTTCCTTAAGTGCAGTTAAGTGACCAAGTGGGATCTTGAGCCACTGAATAATTGCCTTAGGAAGAAAGTACTTCACAGCTTCTTTATAGATATCTTGCGGGTTACAATGGGGGCTGGTTTCTGTCTTTGTGTTTACTGCTCTCTTTCCCACAACAAACCCATTAGTGTCTCTTCAGAAGTAACTCCCATTGTGGTCAATGAGGTCCTGCAGGTTACAGTGGGGGCTGGTTTCCCTCTTCGTGTTCTCCCCCCCCCCCGGCCTTTCCCAGCACAAGCATATGTGTGTCTACTCGGAAGTAACTCCCATTGTGCTCAATGAGGCTTGCTCCTGAAATGCAGGTGCATCTGGACTTTCAGGGGAAAGAAGGGGGGAGCCTCTCTTCACAGCAAAGCTGATTCCTTTTTTTAAATCCTGTGCTCCTCCATTAGCTTCTCCTTCTGTTGTCCTGGAAACACGGCCGAGGAGGCGGGAACACTGATGAGGTAATCAGACCCAGCCCAGACTCCACTCAGACGCCACTCAGCCATCAAGAAAATGATTCGATTAGAGATCGGTGGAAACAGCACATAGCCCCAGGCTACAGTGATGATAAGCTGGGTCTTTATGAGCTGTGGAAACAGGAAAAAGAGAAGATGCAGTTGGGGAAACATCGCAACAAAGTTGCAAACAAAGTGAAGCCGATAGCATGGAAACACACCCCAAGGCAAACTGAGGCTTGCTATACTGAGGGTCAAACTGCACATTCCGTTATCTATATAGCATGCAGCTTCCTTTCTTGTTTTTATTTACTTTAAAGAAAGCATGAGACGCCCTGATCCAAGTTGTGACCACTGATATAATCCTTCCCTCCCCCACCACTTCCCTCCCAAAATTTGCCTCCCCAGTTAAGGAAAGGGGGGAACCGTCCATTAATTTACTCTTCGGGTCAAACTACATGTTGTGTTAATTGCTCAGTGTGCAGCTGAGCTTGATCATTTTCTTTGCTTTAGTGTAACTGCACACAGCGCCAGTTCTGATCACGGCCAGTATGCACTGGGAGGGGAGATTTAAGCTTCCCCCCAACCCATTTGCTTCCCAAAATTCCACGCATGCAAACCACATACACCGGGTAGGGTGGGGGGTAAAAAAAGAGAAAAGCCTCCATTGACTCCAATTGAGACTTTTCATTTTTTTAACTCCCAAGGGGTGGGGTGGGGGGGATTTGGGGAAAAAAAGGGGTGAGGGGAGAAGGTTAAATTCTCCCCTCCCAGTGAAGACAGGTCCCAATCCAAATTGGGGCTGCGCACATTTACACTAAAGTAAAGAAAACGATCAGGCTCAGCTACATGCTACACAATTAGTGTAACATGTAGTTTGACCCTTAGAATAAAGAAAAACAAAGTAGGGGGTTACTTGCTATGTAATTAGCCTAATGTGTAGTTTAACATTCTCTGTACAGCTGGCAGGGAGCTGAACTTGGCTTCCTGATGAGTATGATACTTATTCTTGCAAACATATGTTTGCTGCATTTGCACTTTACATTTTAGGAATACATGTAAAACAACTTGGATGTATGTCTATGTATTTTTAAAGAAGCCCCTAAATGAATGAGGAGCACCGGGAGAAATGGACGACTCATACCCTTTGTTGGTGTAGTCTGCTAAACTGCAGTTTAAACATTAGCAAAATATCCCTGGAACTGTAAAGATGGTGTTCTCTATTTCATGGCTTCTTTTCTGATCAGTGGGCAACCCTAGCTCAATTTATTTCAATTTCTATCGTGCCATGTGCCACAAGGCTTAGAGTAAGTAGCTGATTCTTTTACAGTGGCAAACATCCAGAGCACCAAATATATAGTAAAACAATCCTAAACTCCATTTCTAACTATGGTTAGACATGTTCTTTTTTAAGCCTGGAGGTGAAGAGTTCAGAAATCTGCATCCTTGTCCAGATTTGGACAATGGATTCTGTGGTGAAGAATGTGCTTGTCTCTGTCAGTCTTGGCAATGAGAAGGAATGTAGGGAGAAGGTGGCTTTTATGTAGTTGGGGCTTTTTCACCTTCACAGTGGTTATCTGCTTTAATTGAGTGTTAGTATAGCAATAGTGCCTAAGACTCTGAGCTATGAGCCAGGAAACATCCACTTCAAATCTTGTCTCTACCACAAATTCAGTACATCACCACAAATTCATGGAGGCTGCAATCCTATGCACACTTACCTGGGAGCAAGCCCCATTCAGCCTAGCGGGACTTAGTTCTCAGTAAATATGCATAAGATTATACTGTAAATCACATATCTCTTAGTCCCCTATCTGCAGTGTGGAGATATTGCTGATCTACCTTGGAGGCTGGTGTAGGGATTGCTGAGATAACGTATCTCTGGAATGCTCTAAAACCTATATAAATGCTTGCTGTTATTAGCTGCATGAGAGACAAATGCAGTGGATGTGTCTTTCCTCACCTATGTGTCTCTACACCTTTAAGAGTTTCACCTGCTGACTGTCCACCTGCCATGCCATTTCCAGAGAGCATCTGACTGGAAGTGTAGGGGTGGGAAGGCCACAACTCTAAGATGTATATTGATCTTTTGATATTGCTTGTATTATTCCTGGTTTGTTGTAAGCTGCCTTGGAAAAATTGGTATCTTTGAAGACAGGATATAAATGAGTATGATAAATAAAATAAGGCCAGGCTTCATAGACCAGGATCCGTGTATTGAACTGGGCCTGGGAGACTGTAGGGAGGACAATGTGAGCCCTGTCAGCTTTAAAAAAATGTGTTGGGCCTAGAAGCTGAGTCTGCTATATCTTGTATTTGCTAGATCAGCTTCTTTGCACTTGTGGGAAAAGAGTGCCTCTGTGCTTATTCTGAGTGCCTTTTTCCTTCACTACTGTGTAGCCACAGAAAGTCCACATGTGCCCAGGATTAGGGAGAGGACTTCTGGACAGAGTGTGGTGGCGCAAGGGGGGCGGGCTGTATTCAGGCTTTGGCCCTGGCATCCATATATTTATGTTCAGCATTGGTATGGGGTCAAGATGAACAATTTAATTCTCCTTCTCCTTCTGTCTTTGTGCATCTGCTAGTCCTCATTGCTCAGGAGGAAATGCATGCTAACTGCTTTGTGGCAGATGTTCCCTCCTTCCACCTCCCAACCCCATTTCACTCCACCACAGTTCACCCCCTTGCACCCCTTTGCACAAGGGCTCCCATGAGAGAGAGGTGGAAAGCAATCCATCTACTGTGAAGCTGCCATACATACTTGTCTCAGTGCTGACATTCTCCTTCTGCACCTGCTCTGTGCTGGGAGAGGCATTGCACCAAAGACAGATGTGTACAGAGTGAGAGGGGGATCAGCAAGTGGAACGCGTTCTACACAGATACCTCTGAAATGGTTACTGACGGAGCCACTGCTGAGAGCAGCAGCATGATTCAAGAGAGAGGATCTCGGCACATATTTCCACCTTTTCTAGCATCCCAAGTTCTGGATATTTAATAATAGCATCATTTTCTACGTATTTGATTTGTATTCTGCCTTTCTACCAAGAAAAAACGGCACTCAAGGCAGATACAATATATAATCTCTTATACATTAGGGATGGGTGAGAATTTTGTTGGGTTAAATTTTTTATGAGGACTTAGCAAAATGTACAAATTTCTTCATAAACAAGATGGAAAGCACTTGAGATTTAAAAAAGAAAACTGGTATTGAAGAGGGCAAAACTGACAGATACACATACATGCACACACACACACAATTACAAAACTTCTAAAAGCAATTTATGCACTAAAGTCAAAGTGAAAGTTATGATCCATATCACAAAACAAGTATAACAGACAAATGTGCAAATAACCCAGTAAAGACAGCAGTGAAAAGGTCTTAAGGGAGTAATCCTATGGCCCTTAGACATTGTCTGAGGGGCCATAAGTACTGGGGATTCCCCCCTCCAAGGTCGGAGACAGTACTCCGACCTTGGAAGGGAGAGTCGTCAATCCTACCCCCCTTCCCCACCCCCTTGCAGCTGGCAAGGGAAGAACTGCACCAGCTGCCCACCGAGGTTGGAAAATCAACCTCGGAGATGGGGAAACGGGGTGTTCCGGTGGGCAGGGAGGGGAGGAGACTGGAGAGGCCAGGATATGAGCTATCCTGAGCCTCTGCCAGCCTTCCTCCCTTGCCCTCTGAAGCACCATCGCTAGATGGGTAAAAAGCCCTTCTAGTGAAATACAGAGTGCGGGAGATGGGGAGGCGAAGATCGCCTCTGCTGCTCCTCCCACCCTGCATTGGATGTTTGGAAGCCTCCGAGTTCAAGGGCTTCCAATCATCGAGGGCACAATTGCTAGGGTTGTGCCCTAAATGAATTAATGTCCATTTTGAAACATCAACTCATATAGGAGATATATAGAAACACTACATTTTTGAAAGCTTCTTGATATTGCTTTCCATCCCATAAATACACAGAGGTTGTACATTTTGCCACCAGGGCCAAATCTTGTGTAGCTGCCACCACTTTATCATTGGAGCTGCTTGAAGATAACATGTGTTGGGACCGATTTTGTTGATAACAGGAATTGTGAATTTTGCAGTTCCCGTATCCTTAGAAATTGTTATTGTGCCTAACATGCTTATTTGCATTTCATTCCTCATTTAAAGCACAGATCTAATGCTGTTCCAAATCATTGATGTTAGTTAACTTAATACTGAAACATCTTGCCTCTCCTGTCACAACTTCTATTTCCCACCCCTTTTATTCTACAAAAACTATTTGCAAACCTGTTGCTTGGTTGAGAAACTTATCTCCAACAGCAGATGTGCCATTTTTGCTTTGGGGTGAAAAATCTCTGATGTTTGCAACATTCCTAACCATATGAGGTAGAGACTGAAATGTAATATCAGACTACCTGCAATTAAACTCGCAGGAAGCTGAACCTGTGTATTCCTCACAAACACACTCGTTGTACCTGTGGGCAATCCAGATTAAATTACCTCAGTTAACACAGGGAGTTCTTATGCCTTTCTTCCTGAGGAAAGGGCCATAGCTCAGTGGTAGAGCACTTGTTTTGCATGGAAAAGGTCCCATGTTCAATCCTTAGCATTTCCAGGTAAGGCTGGGACAGATTCTTGCCTGGACTTTGGAAACTAGAAAGCAGCTGCTAGTCAGTGTATACGAGGAGTAGGCAACCTGGTGCCCTCAAGATGTTTTGGACAGCAACTCCCACAACGGCCAATGGTTGGGAATTGTGGGAGTTGTCGTTCAAAACATCTGGAAGCACCAGGTTACCTACACGGGATATAGACAGTACTGAGCTAAATGGACTGCCTCAGTATAAGGCAGCTTCCTGTGTTCCTCTCTGTGGGTTTGAAAATATTAGTATGGGATGGAACAAGGCTTCAAGTATGTAAACATGTTAACTGTATGTACAGTTAACATGTACTTTGTACAAGTTGAACCGCATTCTCTTGAGCTTCTTTCAGTCCATGTGTGGTGCAGCCAGGCATCAAGACCTCCTATTTCAACCTTGGGCACAGAAGCTGCAGAGGATGATAGCAGCAGGTAGGAAAGGGAATACTTCCGAGAAGCAGCAGATAGAAACAAAGCAGAACTGGCAAGTCAGGGATGAGGGAGTGTTCTGGATGGCAAGAGGTGCTAAGAGGATGTGATTAGCCTGCTGCTTTCTGGGACCCCTGCTCACTTCCCTCCATGTTGCTGGACTTGAGCTTGAAGGTTCCCCATGAAAGACTGAGTTTGGGTGCTTCCAGCCAGAGGGCTTTTAGTGCTGGCAACCAGAAGGCATCAATTCCATCTCTTTTTTTTTTCCTTAATGGATTATCTGCAGTGAGGGAAAAGACCGAAGACGTGTGGGGAAGCATGAAGGGGTTATGTCTGGAAAATGTCATCATCTGGACCCCCTGTAAAGCACCCACAGTGTGGAGGAGGTGCCATGCTCCAAGGGGATGGCGAGAGAGCAAGGAAATCTGGACATTCACTTGGAGAAATAAAGAGACAAGGCAGCAGTAAGAGAGTGGAGTGAATTCTTTCAATCCATGTGTGCCTTCAGTGAAACAAAGTCACTAGGAGGCCTTGTCAAGAAATTACACAGCGTCCCAAGTTCAATCCCTGGTGTCTCCAGGGTGGGTTGGAAAAACTCCTGCCTAAAACCCTAGAGAGCTGCTGCCAGTTGTGTCAACAGCACCGGGCTAGAAAGAACATGGGTATCAGACAGGTTCCTATGTTATTAAGTGCTGGGATCTTCTTGGAAGGGAGGTGTGATGGCCAGATGCCACTACGCCTTCCATACCGCCCTTCTCACCCCTCATCTGCAATGACACAGAGACACTAGGACCCAAGAGACACCCTGTCTGGGGAAGTTGATGGGCTATAAGGAATACTTACTGAAGTAGCTGAGAGAAACAAAGCAGACACACACACCCTTCCCTCTGTACCACCCATCACCTGAGCATTGCAGTTGCTGTAGTGTAGGCAACACATGAACTGGTGAATGGGGTGGGTCAAAGGGGAAAGCAGAGGCAACATCACACCAAGGCACGGGACTGTCATTTCACCTATGCCAACGGGGGGCACAATCCAGTGGCCAATTCTCCTGCACACGATCTATGGAAATGAATGGGGAGCTTGGCAAGAGCACCACTACGATGGGCTCTTCTTCAGTTCTGTGATTTTCTAATCCCCTGCGCCAAGCTTCACTGATCACAAAGGAGTCAAATCCATTGAAGGATCAAGCATGCTACATGCACACCCCTCCTTTGCCCAACTGCAACTTGTTGGCACATCTGGTCCACCAGATGGGAAGCTACTGTGATGGGGATGGGTGCTGGGCAGGATCCCTAGACTCCTCATTTGCCTGCTCGCCATCATCCCAAACATCTGGGCCAGCTCATCAAGTGCTGGCCTCATAAAAACACCTAAAGGGCTCTTGTGCTTCTGCATTCCAGCTGGCACTGGAGCGAGGGGAGGTGAAATGTGGAGTAGGCTGAGAGTCTAGTGAGCCCACAGGGGGCCGTATGTTTTGGAAATTGCAGAATTAGTGTCAGCAAGCAACCTGTGTCTTGTTGTGTAAGCTTCAGTCACCAGGACCATGAGTGGGGGGACTGTTTCAAGAACAAGTCCTCTGTTAACACCACATGAGCCAAAACCAGAAGGAGAGAGGGAGAGAGAGAGAGAGAGCAGCCTGCAACTCTTTCCCACTATGTTCTACAAAGTGTTCCATTTGAAAGGAAGACCTTCTTGACTGTATGATCAGTCAGCTGGAGAGCCTTTTAACTCACTTTTAGCATTTCTCATGATGTACTCTGCATATAAATTAAATAAGCAGGGTGACAATATACAGCCTTGTCGTACTCCTTTCCCAATTTTGAACCAGTCTGACTTGTTTATGATTCAGCGACTCCATCCAAAGCTAGAGCAAGCTTGAAAGTTTGGGCAATAGTCCCTGGATAATTGGGGGCTCCTGGTTCAACTCTTTGATGTCTGACCATGTAAACAACAGCACGGCCATTTTCTAAGGTACCCAGTGGTGGATGCAGTTCAGAGTTCATTGCAAGCACACTGTTCCCCTGGAAAATAGCTGGAGATAGTAGTAGAACGGCAGCTCTGCTCAGTGTGAACAAGTTTGAGGATGCAGTGTAACAGCCTTGAGCAGCGGGATGGAAACTGACTCTCCAGGGATGGTTGAACTACAAATCCCTTCATCCCTGATTATCAACCATGGTGGCTGGGGCTGATGGGAGTTGAATTGTAACAATACCTGGAGAGCCACGGTTGTGGCCTTGAGGATCCCTTTTGGCACCTGAGTCCATCTTGAATCCAGGAACCAGACACACACACACCTCTGCACATCCTGAACATCTCCTAGTCTCCAGATGATTATGAAGAAATGAGCAAGCTGAGGCAGGGGGAAGACACAGGCTTGGTCATTCAGCCACTGAATTTTGGAGTACTTCCTCTGCCTTGACCTAGCTCTAGGCCTCAAAGAAGCCACAGAGGTGGATATCTGGAAAGGAGACACACATGCTCATAAGACTGAGGCCAAGGAAGACATAGCATCCAGATTTGAGACAGGGGGCAAGAAAACTGAACAATAAAGTGCACAAATGGTTGAGCTGAGAAATAATGAGAGCGAGAGAAAGATACTCGCATCAAATGAAAAAAAAGGATGAATACAGATGAAAACTGAGGTTTGCAACTGCGAGAAAGAAAGAGGTAACACTAAGGTTATGAGCTTGAAGTGTAGATGATGCTGTAGAATTATTTATTAGAAGAGAAAGTGAGAAAGGAGGAGGAAGTGTGTGGCAGGGTAGGGGGAGAGAAAGCAGTAAATCGCAGAGAAGGCACCACAAATTGTAATGCTGATTCCAGTGAAGATGAAACGGTAGAATTCTAATTGAGTTTTTCTCACCAAATACAGTGTTGCAAACTGTCCAGATGGGAGATGCCTGAGGTTTGTTGTCATACTGTTATTGCTGGAATGCAGCCAGTGAAAGCGTGATGGTGCTGTTGTGTGTTATGAACACCATTTTGTGGCAAGGAGTGAAACAGAAAACAAGAGCTCTGCAGTTTTCCCTATCGATTCTTGAGCTCACCTCTCTTGTGCTGCTGTGCTTTCTCCCTTGGCAGTGCCCCCCTGGGCTCAGCCCCATGAAAGATGGCACGGGCTGCTATGATCGTCACATCGGTGTTGACTGCTCGGATGGGTTCAATGGTGGTTGTGAGCAGCTCTGCCTACAGCAGATGGTGCCTTTGCCAGAAGACCTTGCTTTGTACAATATCCTTATGTTCTGTGGGTGAGTTCCACAAAAGTCTCTCTCTAGCATCCTGTAAGATAGCCTTCTCCAGCCTGGCGCCCTCTAGAAGTGTTGGACTACAACTCCTATCATCTCCAGCAATGCTGGCTGGGGGTGATGGGAGTCGTATACTAACACATCTGGAGGACACCAGGTTGGGGAAGGCTACTCTAGGAAAATGAAGCATAATGGGTCTGGCTGGGGTTTCTTTTCACAATTTTAACATCCGTGGATTGCACCACTTATACCTACTCTGCTGCTACTTCAATGTCCCTTTCTAGCACACCGTCTTTTAGTTACTCCTGGTTTCTCCTTCCAAATATTGAGCTAATGATTATTCCATATTCCTACTTAAGTTTACTACTTAAACTATGATAATGTTGTAGCATTATGCCTTATCGGACTGAGGTATTTGTTATGTCTTTCAACTTGGGGGAGAGGGTTGGGTCACATCCTAAAAATGCTTGGATCACCTTGGCAGAATTTCCTATAATTAGGGATGAGAAGATTTCCCTCTTTCTGTTCAGTTATTGTTTTGTGGGTTTGCTCTGCCCTCTGCTCTGCTCTGCTCTGCCTGTCTTTCAGTTTAACTGGGGGAATTTCTAAAATTAAATTGGCATGCACACAGTTGTTTGTGTCTTTTTTTCCTGTGTGAACTGATAAAATAACTTAGAACAGCCTTCCCCAACCTGGTGCCCTCCAGATGTGTGGGGAGTATACCTCCCATCATCCCATCAGTGTTGGCTGGGGGTGATGGGTGTTACAGTCCAAAACATCTGGAGAGCACCAGGTTGGGGGTGGCTGCTTTAGGACAGGCCCGAGAAACCTCTGCCACATGCAGGAACTCCTTGGCATTGTGGAAAGGACTCACTGAAGGTCGAACAATTGAAGTCCACTGGGCTAGTCCCACGGTGTTAGTCGAATCTTCATTTCTAAACTTGCCAGAGAGATCCTGCATCTATCCCAGCTGTGTGGAGTAAGAAATAAAACACACATACACATATAGATATGGGTTCTTCTTTCACACTGCTAATGTTGAAAGTACAGGTGTTCCCTTCTAGGCCAGGCATCTTCCCCTTTACAAATCTTGCAGCAAGCTGTAATCATTTTCCTTGCATTCATTCCCATGGCAGATGCATTGAAGATTACAAGCTAGGGATGGATGGACGATCATGCCAGTTAATTTCGGAGTCCTGTCCAGAGGGTGGCGACTGTGAAGAGAGCCGAGAGCTGCCCATGAATCAAACTCTGTTTGGGGAGATGTTCTATGGTTACAACAATCAAACCCATGAGGTGGCACCTGGACAGGTGCTGAAAGGGATGTTCAGGTGATGGTGGTATTGGAACAAGTGTTTACCATTCTATTGTTTCCCAGGCCTGCTCTCATTGTTTGTTAGCTATGCAGTGGTATCCATGTACATGGCGCTTTCACAGTATAAGCAAAACAGATGAGGATCTGCCCTGAGTAGGCATGTACGGATTTTGTTAAATCCATTGCATCTGTGTTTCACCGATTGTCAGGCACCTTTTGTTCCATTGTCTGCTCGTTGGCAAAACTGGATGTTTTGTAGGCGAATTTCATTCTACTTGCACTAATTCGCATGTGTGCAAATACACATTAGTTAATGTAAATTTGTGCAAATCTCCCCAAAAGTGAAAAAAAGAGTGAAAAAATGTGCAAATCCCTTCCAAATCAGCATTTTCATGCTTTAGCCTATGAGGAGAAATGTGAATTTTTGGTCAGTGTTTTTTTTTCTTCTTCTTTTTTCTTTTTGTATAACTAAATTTCGTAATTCCAGAAAGTAAAAAACCAGTCTGGAAGTCCGCATGACTTGGAAAAAGCCAGTCCACTGTCGAATCTGTGGGTCTGATTCATAGAAATCTGAACTCCATTGTGGATTTCTCTGACTCCCTAGCCCTGAGGAACTAACAGTCTAAAGTTTCACAATGGGAGGGTCCACATGTATTGCTAAACCATGGTTTAGCGCTGCATGCGTGACCAGAAAGAATCCTGAGAGAAGCCTTGGGCTCACAGACTCGCCCTTCGCTTAAGCAGACTCCTGGCTTGTTGTTATGTGCGAATCAGGAATTGTGGTTTAAAATAAACCCTAGACAGTTGTTACACAAGCCACCTTTAAACCTTGGGCTGTTTTGCTGTTTTGTTTAACAAACCAGAGTTTATTTTAAACCACAGTTCCTGGTTCACATGTAATGACAAGACAGGAATCTGCTAAAGCAAACCTGCATTCTGGCTGGTTCCTCCTCCTGGCCATGCAGGAGGAGGAGAGGAAAGAGGGAGCACAAGAACACAGTGCTTTGCATGGGTCCCACTCTGCTTGTGCATGGATTGCTAACTGTGGTTGAGCATTATATGAGAATGGGGCCACAGGCAAGGGAACAAGTGTAGGAAACATTTGGGTTCCTAGAATCAGTTAGAGAAAACTGATTAGATCAGAGCTTTCCAGAATGGGTGGTAGAGAGAGGGCAAGAATGGAAGTGAGTTACAAGAACTTTTCTAGGGAAAAGTAGCTTTGAGAGGGGACAATTTTCAGTGGAGGCAGGGATGCTTAAGGCATCACCCACCAGCCATTGCCATCGTAACTCTTTACTCAGCTGCTTTTACTCTTGTGGGCTTCCAGATACGACATAAAGCAGTGAAGGGATCTGCAGCAGAAAAGCCGTTGGTTGGTGGTGAATAGTTAATCACCTACACACGCAAAGAGAGAGAGAGAGAGATTGAAAGTGAGAGAGAGAGGCTAACCGCTCCCTCCTGAAGCTACCTAGAGGCCGCAGCCACTCTTGGAGTTTTATGACACATGCGTGCAGTGTATAGTTTGGTTCCAAAGTCTTCTGAAAAGAATAGGGGGAGTTGTTGTCTGTTAAAGCTGTGGTTGTTGTTGTTCAGTTGTGTCCGACTCTTCATGACCCCATGGACTACAGCATGCCAGGCCTTCCTGTCCTGCGCTCTCTCCCGGAGCGTGCTCAAGTCCATATTCATTGCATCACTGATGCTATCTAGCCATCTCATCCTCTGCCGTCCCCTTTTCCTTTTGCCTTCAGTCTTTCCCAGCATCAAGGTCTTTTCCAGAGAGTTTTCTCTTCGCATTAGGTGGCCAAAATATTTGAGCTTCAGCTTCAGTGTCTGTCCTTCCAATGAGCACTCAGGGTTGATTTCCTTTAGGATTGACTGATTTGACCTCCTTGCAGTCCAGGGAACTCGTAAGAGTCTTCTCCAGCACCAAAGTTCGAAGGCATCAATTCTTCGGCGCTCAGCCTTCCTTATAGTCCAGCTCTCACAGCCATATGTTGCTACTGGGAAAACCATAGCTTTGATTAGACAGACCTTTGTCAGCAAGGTGATGTCTCTGCTTCTTACTGTGCTGTCTAGGTGTGCCATAGCTTTCCTCCCAAGAAGCAAGCGTCTTTTAATTTCATGGCTACAGTCACCGTCTGCAGTGATCTTGGAGCCCAAGAAAGTAAAATCTGTCACTGCTTCCATTTCTTCCCCTTCCATATGCCAGGAAGTGATGGGGCCAGATGCCATGATCTTCGTTTTTTTAATGTTGAGTTTCAAACCAGCTTTTGCACTCTCCTCTTTCACCCTCAACAAGAAGCTCTTTAGATCCTCTTTGCTTTCTGCCATTAAGGTGGTATCATCTGCGAATCTGAGGTTGTTGATAATTCTCCTGGCAATCTTAATTCCGACCTGTGAGTCATCCAACCCAGTGTTTCTCATGATGTCCTCTGCATATAAGTTAAATAAGCAGGGCGACAATATGCAGCCTTGTCGTACTCCTTTCCCAATTTTGAACCAATCGGTTGTTCCATGTCCGGTTCTTACTGTTGCTTCTTGACCCTCGTACAGGTTTCTCAGGAGACAGGTAAGGTGGTCTGGTACTCCCATCTCTTTCAGAACTTGCCACAGTTTGTTGTGATCCACACAATCAAAGGCTTTAGCGTAGTCAATGAAGCAGAAATAGACGTTCTTCTGGAATTCTCTTGCTTTCTCCATGATCCATCAAAAGTTGGCGATTTGATCTCTAGTTCCACTGCCTCTTCGATACCCAGCTTGTACTTCCAGTAATTCTTGGTTCGCATACTGTTAAAGCCTAGCTTGTAGGATTTTGAGCATCACCTTGCTGGCATGCGAAATGAGCGCAATTGTACGGTAGTTTGAACACTCTTTGGCATTGCCCTTCTTTGGAATTGGAATGTAAACTGACCTTTTCCAGTCTTGTGGCCACTGTTGAGTGTTCCAAATTTGTCGGCATATTGAGTACAGCACTTTAACAGCATCATCTTTTAGGATTTTAAATAGCTCAGCTGGAAGACTGTCATCTCTGCTAGCTTTGTTGTTAGTAATGCTTCCTAAGGACCACTTGACTTCACTCTCTAGGATGCCTGGCTCAAGTTCCGTGACCGCACTATCATGGCTATCAGGGACATTCAGATCTTTCCTGTATAGTTCTTCTGTGTGTTCTTTCCACCTCTTCTTAATCTCATCTGCTTCTGTTAGGTCCCTGCCTTCTTTGTCCGTTATCATGCCCGTCTTTGCACAAAACGTTCCCTTGAGATCTCCGATTTTCTTGAAAAGATCTCTAGTCTTTCCCATTCTGTTGTTTTCCTCGATTTCTTTGCATTGTTCATTTAAGAAGGCCTTCTTGTCTGTCCTTGCTATTCTCTGGAACTCTGCATTCAGTTGGATATATCTTCCCCTTTCTCCCTTGCTTTTCGCTTCCCTTCTTTTCTCAGCTACTTGTAAAGCCTCATCAGACAGCCACTTGGCTTTCTTGCATTTCTTTTTCTTTGGGATGGATTGAGCTGCTGCCTCCTGAACAATGTTACGGACCTCCGTCCATAGTTCCTCAGGCACTCTGTCTATCAGGTCTAATCCCTTAAATCTATTCCTCACCTCCACTGTATATTCATAAGGGATATGATTTAGGTCGTACCTGAATGGTTTAGTGGTTTTCCCTAAGTTCTTCAATTTAATCCGAAATTTTGCAACAAGAAGCTCATGATCTGAGCCACAGTCAGCTCCAGGTCTTGTTTTTACTGACTGTATGAAGCTTCTCCATCTTTGGCTGCAAAGGACATAATCAATCTGATTTCGATATTGACCATCTGATGATGTCCATGTGTAGAGTCGCCTCTTGTGCTGTTGGAAAAGAGTGTTTGCTATGATCGGTGTGATCTCTTGGCAAAACTCTATTAGCCTTTGTCGTGCTTCATTTTGTACACCAAGGCCATGCTTGCCTGTTATGCCGGTGATTTCTTGACTTCCTACTTTAGCATTTCAATCCCTATGATGAAGAGGACATCTTTTTTTGGTGTTAGTTCTAGAAGGTGTTGTAGTAGGTCTTCATAGAACCGATCAACCTCAGCTTCTTCGGCCTCAGTGGTTGGGGCATAGACTTGAATTACTGTGATGTTGAATGGTTTGCCTTGGATTCATACTGAGATCATTCTATCGTTTTTGAGATTGTACCCCAGTACTGCTTTTCCCACCCTTTTGTTGACTATGAGTGCTACTCCATTTCTTCTAAGGGGTTCTTGCCCACAGTAGTAGATATGATGTTCACCTGAATTAAATTCGCCCATGCTTGTCCATTTTAGTTCGCTGATTCCCAAGATGTCGATGTTCAATCTTGCCATCTCATGTTTGACCACTTCCAGCTTCCCTTGATTCATTGATCTTACATTCCAGGTTCCTAAACAATATTGTTCTTTACAGCATCGGATTTTCTTTTCACCACCAGACACATCCACAGCTGAGTGTCCTTTCGGATTTGGCCCAGCCTCTTCTCTCTTTCTGGCTCTACTTGGAAATTCCCTCTGCTCTTCCCCAGTAGTATATTGGACACCTTCCGACCTGAGGGGCTCATCTTCCGGCGTCATCTCTTTTAGCCTTGTGATACGTTCCATGGGGTTTTCTTGGCAAGAATATTGGAGTGGGTTGCCATTTCCTTCTCCAGTGGACCACATTTTGTCAGAACTCTCTGCCATGACCTGTCCGTCTTGAGTGGCCCTGCACGGCATAGCTTACGGCTTCACTGAGTTACGCAAGCCCCTTCGCCACAACAAGGCAGTGATCCATGAAGGGGCTGTTAAAGGGGCTGTTAAAGGGACAGTTAAAGCTGTGGAGAGAAGGACAAAGAGCAATGAGTTCATGCTGGGGCAGGACAGATTTAGATTGGGTCTCAAGGAAGGCATCTTAACTACAGACTTTTGAAATTTATTTGAAATATCAGTTTTGCAGCTTCCAGAGTGGCTTACAGTGTTTAAAGCAAGCAAACAAAAAAACCTAGTACAGAAGTAAATAAAAATATAATTAAAACAGTGGAGCACCCATGCAAATCAGCAGGATCAAACCAATCTAATGAGGCAATTTCAAGGGCCTGGGTAAATAAACAGCTTTTCACCTGACAGTGGTAAGACATGAGATTCAGCACCAGGTAAGCTTCCTTGGGGAGAGCACTTGCATGGGCAGGGAGCTACAGTTTCATTACAATTTCTAGATGAAAGTGGGGGTTCCCTGGTTGAGCAAACCATCTCATGAACTTCAGAGGAAGCAAACAGAGTTTTGGTAAAAGTAGTGACATTTTTCAGAGAGGCTCTGCACACACCCATTTTGCCCTTGGGATTGCCTCAAAGAAAAATCTGAGGTGAATTTAAAGGATTCTGCTTTTGCGAAGCATCTGAGGAACTCTATGGGGAACAAAAGAGTTTCAATAAATCTAGCAAATTTTCTCTTGGGGGTGGAGGATGGAGGCCTCCACATATCCCTATCTATTTCTTATGGCCAAATTCACACAACTACCTAAGCCCTACATTTTATAAGAGCTAAAGGGCAAGAATGAAACTCCGGGAGTGGGGCTTTTTGGCAGCATTGCACATATATAGCCTGATATTGCTTTGACACTGATTGCATCATCCATATTCCTGTAGAGATGGCTACACCTCACCTTTTATGGTCTTTTGAACTGAGCTTTTCTGTTTCACATATAGTGGACCTCTCTCTCTCTCTCTCTCTCGGGTTTTTCAGGCAGAATAACTTTGCCCGTGGTTTGGAGCAGCAACTGCCAGATGGGCTGGTGTTGGCCACCGTTCCACTAGAGAGCCAGTGCCAAGAGGAACTCTCTGAGCCTACCCCTGACCCAGATTTTCTAACTGGTAAGTGATCCCAGGCAGAGTCATCCCCTGACTCTCTTGTCTAGTCTCAAAGCTACACAGTGCAGACATAATACGAGTGACTTCTACAATCACATGAAGTTTTATTATCAGCCAGCTTGAGGATGGTACGGCTCAACAAGCAGCCAAGACAGTTAACAACCAATAATAACAACATCAGATATACCTTTGAGAACTTTGATTCCCTTGCCATTTTCTCATCGATAACATTCTCTTAAGGAAGGCAATTTGAATAAATGTTAGAGCAACATGAATTGAGTGTGTGCGCACTGAGCAGATAAGGAATAGATTCTGTCCTTTCCGCTGATTGCATAACATCAGACCAAAGCATCTGGAGGGTACCAAGTTGCCTGCTGCTGGCATAAAACTTCAAGAAAGTTTAAATAACTAAAGAAATGGTGCAGATTGGGCATTACTCTGAATGCACATGAGGGAGCAGAAGAGTTGCTGAGTAAGGAAGTCCTCTATTTCTTCCATAATCATTTTAGAGAGGAGAGAGTTGCTTTAATGTGCTCAAGAGCTGGATGTGCTGAAGTGAATGCAATTTAAAGGGAACACAGTCTGCTCTCTTCTCTAGATCCATGGGAGACGAACTCTGTCAGCCTCACACCTTAACTACTAAAATGTTGCATTCCTAAGGGGAGAGAGGCCACCTGATAACTGCATATAAATCCTTTGCTTACACTGGGGATGGTCAGCTGGTAGGTCACAGGCTAGATCTGGCCCTGAAGCACCATGATTTGCCCTGTTCCTCACTGGTTTTATCAAGTTTTAATCATGGCAAGTATTTTTTAACAGCCTAGTTTAACTTGTAAAGAAAATAACCAATGAGATTTGTTGCCTACGTCATGTAGATGTTGTTTTGTTGTCTCCTGCACATACTGGAAGCGAAAATGACTGCTGCCGATCTGTCTGTTGAGCAGCTCTTTGAGGCAACACCAACACATATTCCTCAGCCTCACGCCCCTTCCCCAGTGAACAAATCATGCTGTTTGAGTGTTGTTGTTGTTGTTCAGTAAGTCGTTAAGTCGTGTCCGACTCTTCGTGACCCCATGGACCATAGCACGCCAGGCCTTCCTGTCCTCCGGCCTCTCCCGGAGTGTGCTCAAATTCATATTCGTCGCATCGGTGATGCTATCTAGCCATCTCATCCTCCGCCGTCCCCTTCTCCTTTTGCCTTCAATCTTTCCCAGCATCAGGGTCTTTTCCAGTGACTTTTCTCTTCGCATTAGGTGACCAAAATATTTGAGCTTCAGCTTCAGTATCTGTCCTTCCAATGAGCACTCAGGGTTGATTTCCTTCAGGATGGACTGATTTGACCTCCTTGCAGTCCAGGGGACTCGTAAGAATCTTCTCCAGCACCACAGTTCAAAGGTATCAATTCTTCAGCGCTCAGCTTTCCTTATAGTCCAGCTTACACAGCCATACGTTGCTACTGGGAAAACCATAGCTTTGATTATGCGGATCTTTGTCAGCAAGGTGATGTCTCTGCTTCTTACTATGCTGTCTAGGTTTGCCATAGCTTTCCTCCCAAGGAGCAGGCGTCTTTTAATTTCATGGCTACAGTCACCGTCTGCAGTGATCTTGGAGCCCAAGAAAGTAAAATCTGTCACTGCTTCCATTTCTTCCCCTTCTATATGCCAGGAAGTGATGGGGCCAGATGCCGTGATCTTCGTTTTTTTAATGTTGAGTTTCAAACCAGCTTTTGCACTCTCCACTTTCACCCTCAACAAGAGGTTCTTTAGATCCTCTTCACTTTCTGCCATTAGGGTGGTATCATCTGCGTATCTGAGGTTGTTGATAATTCTCCCGGCAATCTTAATTCCGACCTGTGATTCATCCAACCTGGCGTTTCTCATGATGTCTTCTGCATATAAATTAATTAAGCAGGGTGACAATATGCAGCCTTGTTGTACTCCTTTCCCAATTTTGAACCAATCGGTTGTTCCATGTCCGGTTCTTACTGTTGCTTCTTGACCCTTGTATAGGTTTCTCAGGAGACAGGTAAGGTGGTCTGGTACTCCCATCTCTTTCAGAATTTGCCACAGTTTGTTGTGATCCACACAATCAAAGGCTTTAGCATAGTCAATGAAGCAGAAATAGACGTTTTTCTGGAATTCTCTTGCTTTCTCCATAATACAGTGAATGTTGGCAATTTGATCTCTAGTTCCTCTGCCTCTTCGAAACCCAGCTTGTACTTCCGGTAGTTCTCGGTTCGCATACTGCTGAAGCCTAGCTTGTAGGATTTTGAGCATCACCTTGCTGGCATGTGAAATGAGCGCAATTGTACGGTAGTTTGAACACTCTTTGGCATTGCCCTTCTTTGGAATTGGAATGTAAACTGACCTTTTCCAGTCTTGTGGCCACTGTTGAGTGTTCCAAATTTGTCGGCATATTGAGTGCAGCACTTTAACAGCATCATCTTGTAGTATCTTAAAAAGCTCAGCTGGAATACTGTCATCTCCGCTAGCTTTGTTGTTAGTAATGCCTCCTAAGGCCCACTTGACTTCACTCTCGAGGATGTCCGGCTCAAGTTCCGTGACCGCACTATCATGGCTATCAGGGACATTCAGATCTTTCCTGTATAGTTCTTCTGTGTGTTCTTTCCACCTCTTCTTAATCTCATCTGCTTCTGTTAGGTCCCTGCCTTCTTTGTCCTTTATCATGCCCGTCTTTGCACAAAACGTTCCCTTGAGATCTCCGATTTTCTTGAAGAGATCTCTAGTCTTTCCCATTCTGTTGTTTTCCTCGATTCCTTTTATTGTTCATTTAAGAAGGCCTTCTTATCTGTCCTTGCTATTCTCTGGAACTCTGCATTCAGCTGGATATATCTTCCCCTTTCTCCCTTGCTTTTCGCTTCCCTTCTTTTCTCAGCTACTTGTAAAGCCTCCTCAGACAGCCACTTTGCTTTCTTGCATTTCTTTTTCTTTGGGATGGATTTCGTTGCTGCCTCCTGACCATTGTTACGGACCTGCGTCCATAGTTCCTCAGGCACTCTGTCTATCAGGTCTAATCCTTTAAATCTATTCCTTACCTCCACTGTATATTCAGAAGGGATATGATTTAGGTCATACCTGAATGGTTTAGTGGTTTTCCCTACGCTCTTCAATTTAAGCTGAAATTTTGCAATAAGAAGCTCATGATCTGAGCCACAGCTCCTGGTCTTGTTTTTACTGACTGTGTAGAGCTTCTCCATCTTTGGCTGCAAAGGACATAATCAATCTGATTTCGATATTGACCATCTGGTGATGTCCATGTGTAGAGTCGCCTCTTGTGCTGTTGGAAAAGAGTGTTTGCTATGATCAGTGTGTTCTCTTGGCAAAACTCTATTAGCCTTTGTCCTGTTTCATTTTGTACACCAAGGCCATGCCTGTCTGTTATCCCAGTGATTTCTTGACTTCCTACTTTGGCATTCCAATCCCCTATGATGAAGAGGATATCTTTTTTTGGTATTAGTTCTAGTAGGTGTTGTAGTAGGTCTTCATAGAACCGATCAACCTCAGCTTCTTCGGCCTCAGTGGTTGGGGCATAGACTTGAATTACTGTGATGTTGAATGGTTTGCCTTGGATTCGTACTGAGATCATTCTATCGTTTTTGAGATTGTACCCCAGTACTGCTTTTCCCACCCTTTTGTTGACTATGAGTGCTACTCCATTTCTTCTAAGGGGTTCTTGCCCACAGTAGTAGATATGATGTTCACCTGAATTAAATTCGCCCATGCTTGTCCATTTTAGTTCGCTGATTCCCAAGATGTCGATGTTCAATCTTGCCATCTCATGTTTGACCACCTCCAGCTTCCCTGGATTCATTGATCTTACATTCCAGGTTCCTAAACAATATTGTTCTTTACAGCATCGGATTTTCTTTTCACCACCAGACACATCCACTGCTGAGTGTCCTTTCAGCTTTGGCCCAGCCGCTTCACTCTTTCTGGCGCTACTTGGAAATTCCCTCTGCTCTTCCCCAGTAGTATGTTGGACACCTTCCGACCTGAGGGGCTCATCTTCCGGCGTCATTTCTTTTAGCCTTGTGATACGTTCCATGGGGTTTTCTTGGCCAGAATACTGGAGTGGGTTGCCATTTCCTTCTCCAGTGGACCACATTTTGTCAGAACTCTCTGCCATGACCTGTCCGTCTTGGGTGGCCCTGCACGGCATAGCTTACGGCTTCACTGAGTTACGCAAGCCCCTTCGCCACAACAAGGCAGTGATCCATGAAGGGGTGTTTGAGTGTATTCACCTGCAAACCTGTGAAGACCAACAATATTATAGAACCTGTCCTTTGTAATGAGGTCAGATTCTTCCAGCCCATACAGTTTTCGTAGTGTCCTATACTGTCTCACTATGATGTCTGTGCAGACCAAGCCTAGGAAGATGCATTTCAGAGGGCTCCTCCTCCTAGGTACCCATTCTTTAGAAAGCTCACACCCAAGAGAACAAACAGAACCTCAGAATGGCTGGCTTGCTAGGAAAACTCCACCATGCACAGGGAGTCCCTTAAAGAGGGGGGATCTGAAACTAAGCTAGAACAGGGGAGGGAGAAGAAACCCTACAAGAAAAATGGGTGAGCCAATGATGCCAGTCAAGGGGTAGCCAGAGTTTCCATGCCTCAGACCTACATAGGTACCAAAATATCACCAGCAGCAATGATAATCATAATAATTTCAAAGTAAGCAAGAAGGTGCAATCACCTTCACTGTCTACTACTCTCAAACATCCACGCATCTGGCTCCCTGGTGACTTGCTCCCCTCCCTATGTGCTGCTGCCAGGTTATTTCTTCCTTACCACCTTTCTCCCTGTGTGTGCTCTGTAGCATTCTGAACCAACCACCTTCTTGACATGCTAGTTTCTATATCCAAGAAGGTTTCTTTTGTATGGGAACACCAGAACGGTCAAATATAAGTTGCTGAAATGGCTCTCTGTAATCTGGACACCTTGGCAGGGCAGTTCTCCTACATCCTCCCCAAGAGCACACCCTCTTGCTCCAAGGTGTCATGCCAAACGAGTGATGGCTTTCTGCCAGGGTATAAGTATGGATAGCTTGGACCAGTAGCATTCTATCTCAGTTCATTGAGAACATCACTATGCCAGTAAACCTTCTGGCTCCTCTGAACCATGAACTTACATTTGCATGCAGTAGAATCCTGAGATGGTAAGGTGGATTATATTGCTTCGGACTGCAGGTGTGGAATGCCATTTTTAAATGCTCCCTCATGTAAAAAAAGAACTTCCTGCAAGGTCTCTTCCACCACTTTCTGATGCGGCCTGTGTGGAGCAGCAGGAAAATGGAGGGGTGGCACCAAAAACTCAACAACGAGAAGGCAGAACCTCAGAAGCAGAAATGTTCCTGGGGTATGCCCAGTATGTTTAATGTATCATCTTTGTGAGGGGCAAGAAAATGTTACCCACTGTCTTGTTCTACTATTATGTAGTAGTAGTTTACTTGGGGTATCCTGCTTCAAAAATAACTGCTTCTACAAACAAGATATTGAAGTGAGATCTTCTGGCTCCTGAAGAAGACAGTACATCAAATCACATATGGCACATATCATAAGACATTTTCTCCTTCTGAGCATCATTTTGAGTCCTTACCTCCATTCTGCTGTGTGCACGCCTGCACATGCACGCACGTGTGCGACAGGTGTTGAATGAGCCCTTAGAGCAGGTACCAGGTTGGAGAAGGCTGCTGTATAGAGTGCCTAAAGTTATAGTACCAGAAGACATGGCCCGTACAAGGGCACCCTGATGCTGGTTCAGCGGTGAGGATGAGCCATGTGTGACTGAACTAAAAGTAGGGCTCTATGGTACAAGTGTCGGGCTGGCAGCTACTTCCCTTTTAATGTTGCCTTGAGGCACTGGGCATTTCTGATCACCATTCAGCTCCTTTATCCTCCCCTCCAGCTGGTGTTCACAAGCCTGAGACTCACCCATGCCTCTGTCCCACGCCCCTTGGCATAGGCTGAGGCTGTAATTTCCCCATGGGAGCACATACGGAAATGCCCAGTCGGCTGTGCACAGAAGACAGCTCATTAAAAATGTAATTAGTAGAGAAATTAACATCGTGGGGCTGTGCCCTTGGGACTGGCCTCGCAGCAAAAGAAAAAAACAAGGGAGGCTTGTTATCCTCAGAAGTGGAGACTGGGCTAGAGAGAAGAAACAAGCATAAGCAAACTCCTTTCAAGTCGTATTTTTAATTACTGAAGAGTTGCTGACCCACAGACCTTCCTTTGGTATAATTAGTGTTTCCCTTCTGGCTCCCCCCGCCCCAAACCCTCTCTCACACTGCCTCTGCTCATCCCTTTGCTCCCTCCCATACTTGCCTCTGAATTTCTTGCTGTCTGAGGCAACATTTAATTAGGCATCTTCTTGAATTAAGCATGTTGGCCAGTTTGGCCGCTTAAAAGCCATTCGGGCTATCGTCACCCAGGAAATTAGATGAAGGTAATCAGCCATTTTGTACCACACGATCGCTTTCCTTGGCTCAGAAACGAGGTTTGTAAAGTCTAAGAAGTAAGTATAATCTCAGAGGAACTGCAGAAAATTAACCAAGGAGGACTGGAACAAGGATGATTAATACGTCAAATAGTGGAATATGGTCAGAGCTGTATGTGTTCCACACAAGTGCAATCCACCCCCTTCTGCTCCTACTCAGAATGTGATTTGTATGAGCTACGTGTGTCTTCCCTGAGAAACCCATGAACTGTAAGGTAGGTCCTAGAAAGCTGCAGTTCACAGGTTCATCTTTGAACAAGGCATTAACATGAAACATCTGGTACATGTGTCGAGATCCAGCAACTTCACAGAGGAAACATCCCATGTTTCTTCAGAAATCAGTCTGAATTAGATGGACTCCAAGACTAGCTTTTGAATAAGGGGAGCACTTTACACATTTAGCAGAATGAAGGCAGGAGGATTCTGGCTGCAGGTGAGGGATGATGTGTTTGAATGCTTCATCACACAGGATAAAAAAAATTCCCTGCATATAAGAAAAAGTAGCCTTCTCCTCAACATACTAGGCCAAAATCTTCTTCTTGACATGCTTATTTAGTAAGGGCAGGGAGTTTTTTTCTGTGTGGGACAATTTAAACAACCTGAAGTAGTACAGACCAAAAAACACACAGCTGTACTTCTTGATCATCTCACCGGGCCAAATTTTGACTATTGAAGCGTTGGGAATGCTTTTGTGTCTGTCTCCACTGGTTTTCTTTGCCTCCCCCCAGTGATAAAGCCAGGTTTGCCCATTCTTTTTGTCACAGGGATGGTGAATTTCAGTGAGGTGTCTGGATACCCTCTGCTACAGCACTGGAAAGTGCGCTCTGTCATGTACCACGTCCGGCTCAACCAGCTGACTACCTCTCAGTGTAAGTTATGCCTAGCCCTGTGGTGTGATGGGCTTTGGATTGCAACATCGACTGAGACTCAGGAGGTAGAACTTGACTTAAGGGTGGTATCAGTCAGAGACAGCATGCTTGGCAGCACACCTAAGTCTCTCCTCACCCTGGGATATAACTCTTTCTCCCATAGAGAGAGAGAGTAGGCTAAAGGATGCTTCAGGTCAAACTCCGAGACCTGGCAATCTTATGTGGACTAATTCCTATGACTATTCCGTTGGCACATGGGTTTATAAACTTTTTCAGACCAAGGGATGGACAGAGAAGTCTATTTTTGGTCCATGTCTGTTTCACAAGTGTTTGGTCCATTCTGGCCAGTTTTCACATCAATCTCGGGAAGGGGGGGGTCTGTTTTTTAAATTCCACAAAACTTTGCATATTTTTAACATCTATTTCCACAGAATATGAATTTTGTGTGCATTTTACCCTTAAATATGCATTTTGTGAGCATTTTACACAATTTTATACACATTTTGATACTTTTTTACACTATACTTGATTGTAGCCAAAATGCCAAGAAGCTATTTTTGAGCTGAGACTGTATTGGAGAAGTGCAAAAAATGAAGGATCACTGTATGCAAATCAGGTCGGTCTGCTTAAAAATGCATATTGAACAAACTCCTCTGGCATCCCTACTCTGGAACAGTGTCAGTTTTGCTTCCTTGAATACTGTGTGTTCAAACGCTGTAAGCACCCTCAGTACTGTAACTAGAATAAGCCAAGAGGGACATCTTCCCCAAGAGCAACTTGAACAAGGGCACAAAATGGGTATCTAAAGATTCTGTGATATATTGACCGTGGAATATATCATGTCTTCTTATCAGTTAGGAATAATTGCATATATTATTACAATGGTAGATTAAAAGCTAGGTACCAAAGTGGTACTGTTGCTGATATTGGAGCTGTGCCTGCAGCTTCACACAATAAACCACATTCAGTCATTGAATATAACCAATGAGGAAGGAAGAATTGAATATGACATTGCACAGCCAGCAGGACTTTCTGTTTTCTTTCGTTGTAGAAAAGCAGGAATAGTCTACACGAGGACTGGAAACTTGGATTTCCAACAACAGTCCACAAGCATTCTTGCAGTTCCTGGCTGGGAGGCAATAGAATTAGTAGCTCTGAGCATAGAATTAGTTACAGTAATGGCCCCCATCAAGAACTGACTTTCCAGCCTTAGGTAAGCTGTGGTTTGTTAGGAATCATCAAGTAAATAGAGATAGCCTCCTGTTGCTAAGGAAATTTTTTTGTTGTACAAAAAGGTTGATAAAATTATGAACACAGAGACTGGGTAGAATTTTTTCTCCCTTTTATTGAACACCAGAACTTGGGGATCACAATCACCCAGTGAAATAAGTTCAGGAGAGACAGAAAAAATCACTTCCTTGCACAATGCATAGTTAAACTATGGAATTCACTACCAGAACATGTTGGCAGTGGGCACAAGTTTGGATCACTTTTAAAAAAAAAGGATTAAACACATCTATAGAACACACATCTATCAGACATTATTAGACTTGATAGCCAAATGGAACCTCCATGTACAGAAGCAGCATACTGCTGAGGATCAGGCACTAGAGACAAACAACAGGGAAAGGTTGTGCTGTCATGCCTTGCTTATCTAGGTGGACTTTAGTCTGATCCAGTAAGACAGTCTTTATGTTTTCAAGAAGAGAGTTTCTTCTGCCTGTGCTATCTGTCTTTCTTAATTGCTGCCTGCTGTGCCTCTGTCCTCTGCAGCTTTTGGCAATGCCCTCCATTCTTTGGATGGAGCCACATCCCGAGGAGATTTTGTGGCTCTGCTGGACCACTTTGGCAACCACTATATACAGGAAGCTGTCTATGGCTTTGAGGAGTCCTGCTCTATCTGGTATCCCAACAGGCAGGTCCAGAAGCAGCTCTGGCTGGAATATGAAGATATCAGCAAAGGTAGGGGCCATAGCTGTTGTTCTCTTTAAACACAACAAAATGCAAAAGGGGAATGTATTCTCAAATGTGCCAAATGATAACTTCTTTATTTGCTGCCTTGATGGTGTATGAAAGATGGCCACCACCTTTATAAACTGGCTTAGCTTGTTTTCAGCATTTGTATTTTATACGATTGCTCCTGATGAGGGAGCTTTTTTCTCTGAAACGCACTGGGTTCAAATAAAGACATTTTCCTTTGGCACCTCTGAAAATGTGTTCTCCTTTTGCATACTGTTCAGTTTGGGTGCCTCCCCTCTAGTTTTTGTTTCTCCTTACTCTCTCTCCCTCTCCCCCCTCGCTCTCTCTCTCTCTCTCACACACACACACACACACACACTTTGAGAAAGACAGATCAGTAGTTTGGAGATGTAATAGAATGGGGGTGAGAATCTTTTGTTACTAGGAAAATTCTGCACGTGGAATAAATTATACATATCACATTATTTGCAAAGGTTACTTAACTGTATTATGAATTTTGATGGTTGTGTTTGTGCTTTAACAGCTCTTGGAGATTGAAAAGGGCATTAAAGGAAAGAGAACAACTGAAGGGCAGAAAGTCTTGAGCTGTGATGTTCTGCAGGGCTGGGAGAAAGGAGGAGGAACCTGTGCAGGATATAGAAGCTCTGCCTGGAGCCCTTGGGTTTCTAAACATTCAATAGACTCTCCCCTGTAAATGAACCACTTTTCCTTTTCTCTATAATCTTGTGGTCTGGAAACTTGGTTTTTTATTTTAAAAGAAAAGCTGTGATTTTAAGGAAGATTTTCTCAGAGATCGGATTCCAGTGCTACACATGGATTTGCAAAATATGGACAGACTTGAGATGGCAAAAAGGGAGTAAGAGACCAAGAGGAATGACTGGGAGTAGTAATGTTGATGCTACTTTTCTCTGAAAAGAAGGATAGCTCAGTGGGGTGGTGCACTGTGCAAAGACTGCCTTTGTAACTTTGTCTTTAAAAACACTCTGCCTCAATATCTCATCTGTAAAATGTCAGTGATGCTCTTGGGACTGAGGTGCTTTGATGTAAGTAGTCAGCCAAACACTTTCGTGATGAGGCTGTTCTTCCAGTTAAGAGCAGCAGTGGACAATTTGTTCACACTCAAGGACACTTTTCGTAGCAATCCCATCTATACTCACTTACCTAGGAGTAAGGCCCATTGAACTCCATGGGGCTTACTTTTGAGTAGACTTGTATAGGATTGCACATAGTGGGGCATGTAAATGATTGTCCTTAAAAGTGGAAGAGCTCAAAGCTCTGTGCAGATATACAGTTAAGTGGGATTTAGCAATCAGGAGCAGATTGCAGTGTTGACATAATCCTCTGCCTGCCTTCCTCCTCTCTTTTGCAGATTCTGCTCCCCCACCACTCTCAACCTAGGCATTACATGTGACCACCACCAAATTGAGTTAAAAGGAGCCTGGGTGTCAGGGTTCCCCTTATGACCTGGATCCCCTAAGCAACTCCTTAAACATCTCTTGCTTCCTTAGGAGTCCCACCTTCCTCCTTTTAAATTTCCCCTTCCGAATAACCTGGGGTTTAGGCTGTAGACTGGGGTGATTGGCACTTCAAACACTTGAGTGTTAACCACAACAGTTTACTGGTAAATTAAAACAAGCAAATTACAACTAAAGATATTTACAGAATATTGCTGAGTGATACTGAAGGCAATAAGAGAAAATAAAGGTTGCAAAAGCACAAGTTCCTCTACCCTAGCTGCACTTAGACTTCTCCAGGCTGCTTCTTCCTGCTGTCTCTTCCTGCTCTGGTCTTCCTGACTCTGTGGTCTTCCTCTGTCTGGTCTTTCTCTCCCGTTATATCCCCTTCTTCCCCAAAACTGAAAGTACTGTTTCAGACTTGAAGAAATAAAACTTAACTCAGGAAAATGAAACTTAACCGGGGTAATGAAACTACTCTTCTCAGGGTTACCCCCTCCCATCAAAAAAAGCCCCAAGCTTGTAGGCTTGACCTTTTTACCTTGCCTCTGTAGACTTCAAACCTTCACACTGGGTATGTCCCCAAACTCACTGTCAGAACCTATTTTTTATAGTGGAATCCTGTACTTTCCTACTCAGAAATAAGTCCCATTAAGTCAAATGGGGCTTACTCCCAGTTAAGTGGGTATGAGATTGCAGCCTTAATCAGGGTTCTCAAAATGACCAGCTTGGTAATGGTTCCATTAAAGAGCTGCTGTAGCATCGTCAGAGCCTGAGCTCCAAATCAAGAGGTCCCTGATTCAAATCTTATGAGATGACCTTAGGCAAGCCACTATTTCTCGGCCTTGGTCCTCCTCCTCCTTCCCCCCAATATATAAGGATAATAATACTGAGCTACTTTACAGTGTTGTTGTTAGGATTATAATGATGTATATGAAGCCTGATGTAAATGCTAAATATTGTTATTACTGTGAACTTGGGATGGGCGGGTCTGTGCATCAGAGAGGAACAGTGGGGGTACATGCTCATGATGCAGATGTATGTTCAGTTTTTGTACATCTGAGACAGTTTTTTCACATGAATGTCTTTATAACATGGGTTTATAAATAATATGATTATTGATTTGGGATTCCTTTTAGCTTGCCTCTTTTTCCCTGTTCCTTCTTTTTTTCTTTTGCTGTCACATGTTATAATTTTGCTGCTGCAACCTTCCTGATGCCTACAACACTGACAGCCAGAAAGCTGCACTTTAAAAAGAGTCATGATTCTTGGAAGAACAACAGGGGCTCTTAGGCTGTCCGTGAGTCTGGGAAGGCCACACAGGGCCTGTTGGTCCCTTGGATGGGTTAACAAAAATAATCTCTTGCCATTAAAATGCAAGCTATGAATAATAGAAAGAATATTGGTCAGAACTGCATGAGTTCCAGGGGCAATCAGGTATCATACAGACTTATATAGTTGGGCATTACTCTTACGGAACTTGCCTAAGATGGGTTGGTGTAAAGAAAGGAAATTTATGAGAATACAACATGTGAGTTTGTAGGCACAAACCACTGGGCCATTCTCCTGTGTAAGCCTATAAGGGGAAAACTGGAGGCTAAAATTTTGGGGTCAATTTTCCCTGGTATTGGGCACCTAGGCACACTTACTTTAAACAGCCTCAGTTTGGCCCTGATGTGGTAGGCGAGTTTCCTTTGGGGACCGAGCCCAGAGTGTTCACATTCACCCAGATTTATTTTAATTCTACAAATAAGGACTAAAACAATGGCATAAGCTAAATGCATTTATTAAAGAAAATAAAGAAAAGTTTAACAAGCACACGAACCTTCAACCAAGCAAAGCCATACTCACGCTTTACTTTACCAAGAACAGTAAAGGGACTCGCTCCTACTCCAAACCCCGGCTTCAGCCATGGCCTATAACATAGACCACAGTGTAGCTGGCATGACCCAGAGTAAAGAAGGAAGACCCAGATCTCTTCCGTGTACCCCATTATATACCCTCTCAAAGTTGGTGCCCTCCCCTCTAATACATATTCCAAAATCTTTACAGCTATTGGTCCATGTCATCCTATACGTCGCATCTCATGACACATTTCCCAAATATTCCCTCCTACCTCTTGTTTACTGTGAAACAGGTCTAAGTTCTGCTTTTATGTGGTCAACAGCTCCTATTTTTCCTTCCCTTTTTTTCCAGACAGGGGAATCCCAAACCACAACATGTTCTTATCTATGACCCCTTACTTTTTACCCAGTTTCCTTATAAGGAAGACACCGTTGATAAGGCAAAACATCTCTTATCAGAATCAGCATCTAGCATTCTTTTAATACAGTGGATCTTACTCCCCTACTTGCCCCATTGCCCATTAGCTTTAACCCCCTCCCTATATTGTATTCAAATGAAAATTGCAAGGCCCAAGAAAATCCTTACAAGCCCATTGAAATAAATGGGCTACTGTGCTCTTTGGCAGCTCTCACTCATATCAGTGGGACTTTCAGAGGAGAACTGCTGAGTGGACTATGTATCCCTAGTATCTAAAACAGCTACGAATAACTATTATAGCTGCTCCACTCTTTTCCCATTCTGATGGTTAAAATCCTGTTAAGCCTCAGGAAATATTTTGTCTTATTCTCATTCTAATCCCATTTCTGACAACTTGGTAAATCAAATTTATTGCTTTCTTACTTGCAGAGGAAAAAGAGAGTGATCTTGCATTGCACCATGGATTTTATAAGTTATCCCCTGTATGCCACTTATTTCTGTGAACTTGGATGTCATAGGGACATCTTAGAACAAGGACAAATCAATGTAAAGTATTACACATGGCAGCAGGCGAGTTGTGGGGGGAACCCAAGAATAAAATCTGGATGTAACTAGCACGGTAGTAGTGTTGCCAAAAGGATTTAAAGGTTATAGTGACTAACAAATTGAACATGAGTCAACAGTACAATACTGTGGCAAAGTGCCATTCTAAATTTATTAACAGAAGCATCACCTATCTTAGACTCAGGAAGTATACTACTGCTGGACTCAGCACTGCTAAAGCTTTATTTGATCCACTGTGTTAAGAAGATAAGAACATAAGAAGAGCCATGCTGGATCAGGCCAAGGGTCCATCTAGTCCAGCACTCTGTTCACTCAGTGGCCAACCAGCTGTTGATTAGGAACCTACAAGCACGACACAAGTGCAAGAGCACCCTCCTGCCCATGTTCCCCAGCAACTGGTGTAGATAAGTGTATTGTATCTGGTACTGCAGGTAGCACATAGCCATCAGGACTAGTAGCCATTGATAGCCTTTTCCTCCAGGTATTTATCTAACCCCCTTTTAAAGCCATCCAAATTGACAGCCATCCCTACATCTTGAGTTAGTGAATTCCATAGTTTGACTATGTGCTGTGTGAAGAAGTCCTTTCTTTTTATCTGTCCTGAATCTCCTACCAATTCAGTTGTGGACATCAGTAGTGGAACTAGAGTGGGGTGAGTAGGGCACCTACCCAGGGCTGGTTTAGCTTAGCCCAATAGGCAAGATAGGATCACTAGAGCAAGGTGGGGTGGGCTTCAACCTGCAGGCAAGATAACTGTTTCCCCACCACTAATAGCAGTGGGGAAACAGCAATCTTGATGAAGATTGCTGGGGTGGGGAGAGAGGCTTTAACCTTGACACACACACACCAGCAATCCCTGCAGGCAAGTGAGTGAGTGAGTGTGTGTGTGTGTGTGTGTGTGAGAGAGAGAGAGAGAGAGAGAGAGAAAGGGAGAGAGAATGGGGTGTCCTGGCCCCACCCACCTCCATCTTGCACAGGGCTCGCCCTGCTAACCTGTGTGGCCCAAAAGGCAAGCCCTGAAGATCAGAACTGGGTGGATATGGGGAAATCAGGACTGAAGGTAAAGTTTCTAGGCTATTCAAGAAAAGCAGGACAATTATTTAGGAGGTAGAAAGCATGTAGCAGGAAGTTCTTGGGCTCAGAAAAAAAGGTGATAGTGTATAAAAGGATTTGTTGTTCAGTCGTTCAGTCGTGTCCGACTCTTCGTGACCCCATGGACCATAGCACGCCAGACCTTCCTGTCCTGCGCTCTCTCCCGGAGCGTGCTCAAGTTCATATTCATTGCATCCGTGATGCTATCTAGCCATCTCATCCTCTGCCGTCCCCTTCTCCTTTTGCCTTCAGTCTTTCCCAGCATCAGGGTCTTTTCCAGGGAGTTTTCTCTTCGCATTAGGTGGCCAAAATATTGGAGCTTCAGCTTCATTATCTGTCCTTCCAATGAGCACTCAGGGTTGATTTCCTTTAGGATGGACTGATTTGACCTCCTTGCAGTCCAGGGGACTCGTAAGAGTCTTCTCCAGCACCACAGTTCGAAAGCATCAATTCTTCGGCGCTCAGCCTTCCTTATAGTCCAGCTCTCACAGCCATACATGACTACTGGGAAAACCATAGCTTTGATTAGACGGACCTTTGTCGGCAAGGTGATGTCTCTGCTTCTTACTATGCTGTCTAGGTTGGCCATAGCTTTCCTCCCAAGAAGCAAGCGTCTTTTAATTTCATGGCTACAGTCACCGTCTGCGGTGATCTTGGAGCCCAAGAAAGTAAAATCTGTCACTGCTTCCATTTCTTCCCCTTCTATATGCCAGGAAGTGATGGGGCCAGATGCCATGATCTTAGTTTTTTTAATGTTGAGTTTCAAAGGATACTGTGCTCTAAACTAATCAGGTTCGTCCAAATGGAATCTCCATGGCAGTTAACTACATTGCTGTCAACAGAATTTGGTCAAAGTTTTACGAGCCACTCCTGCAAACAAAGTAACTCTAGGTATAAAGTATTTTAAATACTGACTTTTATAGACAGTACTTCAAAAAGAGTTTTTGTCTAATATATAGACAAGGATTTTTCCTTGGGAAAGAACACTCAAGAAGACGGGGTAGATCAGGGATGGGGAATCTCTGGCCCACAGACTGCATCTGTGGGGCTGTCCCACCTGGCCTGTAGAGGTTTTTTTCCTCAGGCTCTGCCCCCCTCCACACGGATTCCGCTTCACTGCAAGGCGAGAAGAATCCCCACTGTTTCAGTTATAACATCTGGGACCAGACATAACAGTGGATGTTCCCATCCATGTGCTGCTTGCCATGCTGATTATATGAAGGAGGCACCTCACTTGGCCAGTGCTGCCCCAGTTGGGATAGTGAGCATTGTACATCGGAGCTGCTGCTTTTCCAAGCGCTGAAAATGGGGGTGGGGGGCAGGGGATGACATCAGCAGAGGGGACAAGGCTTTGAATCCTTGACCCTGCCCCCTGATGTCATCTGGGCCACCAGATCGGTTTGGGGAGGGGCAATCCAACCCCTGGACCAGAAAGGTTCCCCACCCCTGGTGTAGATGAGCATCATTCTGGAAACAGTAGCACCCAAAATGAAACTGCTCAAAACTGAGAAGGCTTCCTGGGGGGGAAGCCCTGCCATTGGGGCTCTGGGCTGCATATGACTGCAGTTGGCCCTTAGTTCTGTGCACAGCCTTGCTTAGGAGACTTTACTTCTGCATTAACTTTGGTGATATACTTAAATCCATTCAGAGGCTGCCCATCCTTTTTGTTGAGTGCACGCATATAAACCCTGCTGCTGTGCATCAAGCCTTTCTAAAACACAGCACTTTCGCCTTTTCATGTTTCAGGCAACACCATTCATAACCTCTCTCTTTCTTTAGATCTCGCCTTCTCTCTTTTCTTCTCACCAAGTTTCTCATTTCAGCTTCTCTTCAGTCCTGTCACCTGCCACGTTCTCTGCTTCATTTTCTTTCTTTATCTTTTTCCCCTCGGTGCACGTCAAGAGCTTTATATCGATTGAAAAATTGCAAGAGACAAACCATTCTCTGTCACTGCTGCTTTCTCCCCTGAGCCTGCTAAGCAGCAATTCAAAGCCATCCTAAAGTGGTCCATTTCCAGCACGATGGGGAGGCTAAGCAATGTCCTGTATTCTCTTGGCTGCTCCCCCCCCATCCCAGTTTAACAGACTTGTTTTCTTTGTGGGGGTTCTTCGATAAGGGACTGGCACCAGGCACCAACCTATTCTCTACAAAACATTTAGACACAGACAGCAGAAGCTGGGAGAGAAATGGTCTTATTAACTCAGGCACAAAGATGCATCTCCCAGTTCTCATAATAAGACTTGGTTATACAAACGTTTGCTCTCCAAGGTGGGATTAAAGATTTACTGAGTGAATTGGCACTGTCAGTGCTATTAGGTACCTTAGGTTTCTTGTGTCCTCACTCTATTCGCTCACTGTTTACTGCTGTGTCTTATAACATGCTGCCATGCAGTTCATGGGATTCGGTGCCAGAATCCCAGAGCCAGGGGAAGGGGATGGCTTGCTGCTCACTGTCTCCATTTGCAGGCTGGAACTTTACTCCAGATTGAGGCTGCTGACATCAGAGTTTCCATGTCTGCACTGTCCCCTCATCTTTAGCAGCACATACTATGCTAGGGCAAGGGGCTTTTTCAGAGTGGTTCAGGGCAGTTAGGAGATTGTGCCAATCATGTCTTGCATTTTAAACCAGCAATGGCCAACTCTTCAACTGTGGAGGACTGGGCTATCCATGAGCATTCTGCCCCAGGGCCAGTTCCAACCCCTGGCCATGATGATACCGCTTCTTTCCCCCAGCTGTTTGGGCTTGGATCACATGGTCCACCTCCTCTGTTGACAGGTGTTCTTCCCATCTCTGGGGCAACCTCTCATTTCCCAATAGGAAAGCAGAGCTGGATTCAAAATGACCTGTAGCTCCCTCACACACTGTATTTGGCTTGGTCAGCACTGGCCCCTGATCAACTTTTTTCAGGGTGCAGGACTAACAAGGGCAAAAGCAGCGAGAGTCACATAGCACTTTGAAAATCAACATGAAGGCCTGATGCAGCCTTTGGGGTCCCCACTGGCCATTGCTTTCTTCTATGTTAGGACAGCATTTTTGGCACTTACACTGGCAAAAAGGCTAACAAAAAAAGGCAAAAGTCTCTAAGCAGGCTAGTCTGTCTTCTTCACACTCAGAAAAGAAGAAGACAAAGACTTCCAAAGAGTCGTATGATTTTCTGACTCTGCGCAAGCACCTTGTGACCTGGATTGGTCCATACAGGCTATGTCAGCCAGCATTCCAGCTTGAGACGAAGTACCAATCATCCTGCTCATTTCGGTACACATCTCTCAGGATTGACAGTGACCACCACTACAGGACGCATCTCCCACTGCTCCACCAATGCCTACTAGTCAGATGCAACTGCCTGTACTGACAGCCTTACCCAGGCTCCGCCTATGTTATTTTCACCCATTCTGATGGTGAATCCTAGATAGGAGGGGGAATGTATCCCGATAACATCTACGTTGGAGGGCGAGATCCAGAACCCATCTCCAACAGAACCAGTTGCTCAACCACCTTGTCATTATGGGTTGGAAAGCCATGGTACAGCCCTTAATTGCCACCCACATTCACCAGAGTTGGTGTGGTCATGTGCCTCCACTACAAGAGGTCATGCCCTGGTTTTACAAGCAGAGCTGATATCAGGAATGATCTAGATCACCACTGTCAGAGTGGAACAGCCGTTCATCATGGGACATGCAGTACAGGAGACCCCAGGATTGGGTTGACTACTGTAATGAGCCATGCGGCCAGTATGGTTCTCACCATCTGACCCTCCCTATTGGGGACAAAGTCAGTAACACTAACATCCATTGGTACAATGTCAGGACTTCTAGACCAACCAGTCATTTCTTGCCCTTTTGGCACCATTCATGCTGCCAATTCAGTGGCCACCGCCAGTTTAGCAGCAAGGCATTCAGCCTGCCTTACTGTCTGTTCTGCCACAGTCGACTCAGCAACAAAATGTTTTGTCAGTTTTATTACAGCCACAGGCTGTTCAGTTACAGGCCGCTTTGCCTGTTAACCAGCCACCATCTGCACTACCTTTTGGTGCACAAACCAATATGGGTGATACTCAATTGCTGCCTTTGGAAATGAAGGAGAAGTGCCTAGTACGTCAAGTCCCTTCAAGGGAATCCCCAGTGTCTGGAATGGAAGGTTACCAGTCAGATACTGCATCTTAGTCATCCTGCCCTCTCTCCATCTCCTCACCAGATGTGATTGTTGGCTCCAGTGATGCTATATCACCGTTGGAAGATCTGGGACAATTTTCCAATGAGATTCTTAGAATGGCACAGGCTTTGGGCCTAGAGACTCAGCAGGTAGCTTCCACAGTGCAAGACCCTGTTTTTGATTTGATACATTCGGAGTCTTTCAGACCAATGGCCATTCCTCTACTCCCAGCATTAAAGGAAACCATCAAACGATCATGGAAAGCGCCCTCCATTATGCCATCAATATGTAAGTGCTTGGAGGGTATGACCATTTGCAAAAGGCCAATACTGGGTACCTCTTCAAACACCCACCCCAAATTTGATGGTCGTAGAAGCTGCACAGGGCAAAGCCAGCAGGGCTCACTCCTCTCCAACTGACAAGGAGGGCAAACTTACTTGGGAGGAGACTATATTCCTCCACAGCGATGGACCTTAAAATAGTGAACTACTAGGCAGCAATGTCAAGGTACTAGCTACTGCTATGCGACAAAGTTGGTCATCTTCTTGAGCATCTTCTGAATGACAAGAAGGAGCTGAGTCACCCCTTCCAGTCAGAGGCTGTGGAGCTGTCCAGGCAGCAAATAAGTACATCGCGCCACCAAGCTGATCGCTACTCAAAGGTGCTAGTTGGATTCATGGCCCTACATTGCCACGCCTGGTTGAGGTTGTCCGGTTTTCCACAGTAAACCAGGAACCATATTGAGGACTTACAGTTCTGTATTGATGGGCAAGGCTTGTTCAGCACAAAAACTGATGATGTGCTAGTTCAGTACAAAAGGCCTGTACCACGGTGCGTCATATGGGTTTTGTGTTGCAGCAACTTCCCAGGCAACAGCACTGGTTTCAGTCATCTACCACTTGGTACCAATATCACCAGCCAGCTACAACACAGCAACAGCAACAACAGTCACAGGCAGGGCAGTTGGGGAAATAGCTCCCAACTTCAAAATTCTGCAATTATCACAGGAAACCTGACAGCAGAAGTAAGCTGAGCTTTTGACTCACTTCCTGCCTTCCTTCCTTGTCTTGTGGCCCAAACGCCCATTTTTGGAGCATGTCTGTCTGCTTACCATCCAGCTTGGTGCAACATCACATTGGACTCCCAGGTTCTTGCAATAGTCCGGAGGGGCTACCAGATTGAGTGCAATACCCTCCCTCCTCCCAGTACCATGCTGGTGACTGCTTCATTCCCGGTCCTCCATACTGAAGTGCAGACCCTCCTCGAGAAATGGTGATTGAGCCTGTCTCTCGAATGCAACTTCAGGATGAGTTTTACTCAAGGTATTTCACGGTACTAAAGAAGGATAGAGGGCTTTGGCCAATCATGGACCTTCACCTGAATCTGTTTATCTCACCCAGGAAGTTTTGCATGGTTTCTCTAGCATCTATCCTGCCTCTCCTCTCTCAAGGAGATTGGTTCACCTCTATCAACCTCAAGAATGCCTGTTTTTACATCTCCATAGACAAATTGCACCAGTGCTACCTCCACTTTGCCATTGGTACCAATGCCTACCAATTCTGAGTGCTACCCTTCAGTCTTGCCACCACCCCAAGGGTATTCACCACGTGCATGGCAGTAGTCTGCTCCCACCTGCGACTGCAAGGCATAGAGGTCTATCTGTACATAGATGGTTGGCTATTGGTGGCATCAGTGAAAGATCAACTCCTTTGATCAATAGAGGTGACTTGCAGTCTCCTTCAGGAACTTGGACTCAATAACAATGCATCTTGTACCAACACAGTGGATCCAATTTATAGGGGCATTATTGAATTCCCAACTGGGCTTTCTCACCCAACACCAGGATAAAGGCACTGATTCCCCTGGCATAAGAACAGCAAATGAGCAGATCTATCATGGCGCTCGAAGTCTAACGTCTCCTGGTTTTCGTGGCTGTGACGATACCTGTCATTCACTACACTGAGTTGTGTATGAGACAGCTCCAGAACTGGCTCATACGCAACTTTGATACTGATCAGGACGTCTGTCAAACCAGACTGTATCTGCCTCTGGGTTCATAAAATTGTAGAGTAGTGGGGTTGGAAGGGACCTATAAGACCATCGAGTCCAACTGCCTGCTCAGTGCAGGAATCTAATGTCAGAAGATGTCAGAGATTTTCTCTGAGGGTGGTCAGTACTGAGCAGTCTAACCCAGGGCATACTGTTCCTTCAGCCCTCTCCACCCAGAGTTGTGACTACGGATGCGTTGTTCTCTGAATGGGGAGCTCACTGTTTGAGCCTCATGGTTTATGGACAATGCACAGCCAATGAAGCTATACAGCACATCAACTTTCTGGGGTTAAGAGCAGTGGACAAAGCACTTGGTGTGTTTGAACTGGACCTGGTGAACAGACCAGTCCAAGACACTTCAGATAACACGACTGTTGTCACATATTTGAACAAACAGGGAGGTACCAGATCTCTCCCATTGCTCACCCTTATGCTCCAGATCTTTGACTGGTGCATAGCTGTTGAATCAGACTTTTGGTGATACATGTGGCTGGTGTCAACAGTGTCCTGGCCGATCAGCTCAGTTGGACCATGCTGACCTCCCACAAGTGGGAGTTGGACAGAATGGTTATGAACAGCCTCTTCCAGCTTTGGGGGATACCAGAAATTGACCTTTTGCCACAAGGGAGAATGCAGTTTGCACTGCATTCTGAAGCAGAGCAGGCCAAAGTCTGGAATCAATAGGCGATGCCTTTGTATTTCCATGGACATGGGCGCTATTCATTCCTCAGTTTCCTCTGATGACCAGGGTCCTGGTGAAGATCACGACGGATGGCACAGAGTGTGTCACTGTGACACTGTGGTGGCTGTGCCAGCCTTGGTTCTTCCTGCTACTTAAGATGGCAAAGGGTCAGGACCAACGGCTCCTGTTGAACCCGACTCTCTTCTCAAGAGAGAATGGCCAAATCCAATACCCATACCTGACAACTCTCCACATGACAGCATGGAAGATCGAGTGATAGACACCACTTCAGCTTCAGCAGCGATCCAGAGGATCCTGGATGCCACCTGTAAGCAGTCTACACAGCATTCTTACTCCATCAAATGGGCTGCTTTTTCTGCTTTTGCTCATAAACACAGTTTTCACCCACGTCAGTGCTCTTTGCACCAAATTCTCCAGTTTCTTCGGTCTCGTTTTGAGAAAGGACTCAAATGATCATCTCTCAGAGTTTACCTCTCCACTGTTTCTGCGTTTCACCCTCGTGCTGAGAGATTTTCCATGTTCTCTCATCCGACAGCAAAAAGATTTCTAAAAGGGATCAAAAATCTAGCACCGCTGGTCCATTCTATGGTACCAAGCTGAAGCCTTTCTGTGGTGCTTAAGGCACTTTCATCAAAGCCTTTTGAACCTCTGGTGATTACAGGCCTACACCTTCTATTGTGGGAAGTGGTGTTTCTGGTGGCCATTATGCCGTACCAGTGAGCTCTGGCCACTCAGAGTAGACTAGCCTTATCTCATCTTCCACCAAGATAAAGCGGTGCTTAGACCTGACCCTGTCTAAAGTTGTGTCTGAGTTTCATTTAAATCAGGACATTGTTCTGCCTATTTCTTTGCTTTTCCTTCTATACCTTTGAAGTTGATCCTGCATACGCTCGACATTTGTGGTCCTGGCCTTTTGTAAGTTGAGGACTGAACAGTTTCGACTGCCACCACGCCTTTTTGTCTGCTACAGTGGCAAGCGCAAGGGCTTCGTGCCTTGGGTTGTTAAGACTGTCAAGCTGTCATATGAGCCAGCTGGGCTCGAACTGCGGTAACAACATCTGTCACATTTGACAGGGGTGTTGCCAACCCTGAACTGTGCTGCGCTGCAACCTGGTGGACACTGTCCACCTTTGTAAAACAATACAGAACAATATGGATGTTTGGGCTAAAGCTGACTGTACTTTTGGTTATGCCATCCTCTCCTCTGTATTATACTAGGACACCAACCCACCTCCATTGTACTTTAGCTTGCTACTCACCCATATATGTGATTCATAGAGACCATGAAGAAGGAAGACAGGTGCTACCTGTAACTATGGTTTTTTGAGTGGTCATCTAAGCATTCACACAACCCGCCATCCCCTCTTTGGTGTCATACTTGAGTTTGGTGTTGAGTACCAAAGGTATTCTTTGGGTAAATTTCTCTCGGTTGTGAGGCTGCAATGTTGGTCTCAAGGAACTGAGGGAATAAGCAGGAACCCACTAGGGACATGTGCACTGGGACAACAGGGGAGGCGTCCCTGCCAAAATTCCTCGGCTATAGAAGCTTCCCGAATCAAGGCACCTTGCCAGCATAGAGCCCCCCATATCTGTGAATGCATAGATGACCACTGAAAGAACCACAGTTACAGGTAGCAACCTGTCTTTTCTAGAGTGCCCTGGTGGGTGCTTGTGTTGAAGCCCTGGTCATTCTGTGGAATATGGAGATAACCCAGGGTGCTTCTGAGCATCCTTTCCTGGTTTGCCAAGCGTGTTCAGCATCTTGATATACATCTGAGCTGAAGACAATGAAGCAAGCTGGGAGACAACTGGAACACAGGTGAAGGAAAACCCATCTCAAATCCAATCAAACAGAGTAGCTCATTATTGAGCAACTCTGTTGCAATGATAGAGGTGAAGAAGCAATTTTTCTCCTCCACCATTACATCCTCTCAGAGTCATCTAGTGGAGCTTTCCCAAGTGGTTCAGGGCTTTGAAGTTCTAGGGCTGGTGGGAGATCTGATAGAATTCTCAGTAACATGTTGTGACATGCTTGCAAGACCTTTTTGAGACAGAATTGCTAGTTTCCAACACAATTTAGATTTCACAGTTCAGGCAGCTCAATTTGTGGAGGTGTCTAGGTCATCATCTGATCGAATATTGCTGGATGACTTTCCATTATTAGGGCCAGATGATGTTGACTTGGTCAGATTCAACCAACCCTTGCTCCTTGTAACTTAGTACATCTAGTAGGGACGGTATGACCAGCTGAGTCCAAAAGGTTATACATTTCTTCTTATGAGAGGGAGTGGTCTCGGTCTCTTTTAAAGATGTGGTAGTGAGACCACTTCTAGAGAGAAAACATTGTTGGACTTCGAAGATCTGAATAGTTATAGGCTGGTGACTAACATCTCCTTCCTGGGCAAGGTGCTTGAATATCCTGTTCCATCTCAGATTCTGTCATTTGCTTTGGGTGACTGTTCAAGTGCAGAGGCTTGACATGGAACAGACGACTGGAACAGGAGCAGTTTTAGTACAATGGCTAGCACCACAGGTACCACCCATGACTGGATGTCATTTCAAGACCAGAGAGCAGTCCTGCAGTGAGACTGCTGACAATCATAGAATCATAGAATAGTAGGGTTGGGAGGGGCCTATAAGACCATCGAGTCAGAGCATCCCTGACAAGTGGCTATCCAGCCTCGTCTTGAAGGCCTCCAGTGTGGAAGAGCCCACCACCTCCCTAGGGAATTGGTTCCATTGTCGTATTGCTCTAACAGTCAGGACGTTTCTCCTGATGTTCAGCCAGAATCTGGCTTCCTGTCACTTGAGCCCATTATTCTGTGTCCTGCACTCTGGGATGATTGAGAAGAGATCCTGGCCTTCCTCTCTGTGACAACCTTTCAAGTACTTGAAGAGCACTATCATATCTCCCCTCAGTCTTCTCTTCTCAAGGTTAAACAGGCCCAGTTCTTTCAGTCTCTCTTCATTGGGCATTGTTTCCAGTCCCCTGATCATCTTTGTTGCCCTCCTCTAAACCCTCTCCAGTTGGTCTGCATCCTTCTTAAAGTGTGGTGCCCAGAACTGGACACAGTACTCCAGATGAGGCCTAACCAGTGCTGAGTAGAGGGGAACTAGTACTCTGCGGGATTTGGAAGCTATGCTTCTATTAATGCAGCCCAAAATAGCATTTGCCTTTTTTGCAGCCACATCACATTGTTGGTTCATATTCAGCTTGTGATCAACAACAATTCCAAGATCCTTCTCGCTTGTAGTATTATTGAGTCACGTATCCCCATCTTGTAACTGTGCATTTGGTTTCTTTTTCCTAGGTGCAGAACTTGGCATTTATCCCTATTAAATGTCATTCTGTTGTTTTCTGCCCAGCGCTCCAGTCTATCAAGATCACTTGGAATTTTGTTTCTGTCTTCCAAAGTATTAGCTATCCCACCCAATTTTGTGTCATCTGCAAATTTGATCAGCATTCCCTGCACCTCCTCCTCCAAGTCATTAATACAAATGTTGAAGAGCACTGGGCCCAGGACTGAGCCCTGCGGTACCCCACTCATTACCTCTCCCCAGTTTGAGAAGGTCCCATTGATAAGCACTCTTTGAGTCCGATTCTGTAGCCAACTGTGGATCCACCTGATTGTTGTTTCATCCAGCCCACTTTGAGCTAGTTTGCTCATCAGGGTATCCTGGGGCACTTTGTCAAAAGCTTCGCTGAAGTCGAAGTATGTGATGTCCACAGCATTCCCACAGTCCACAAGGGAGGTTACTTGATCAAAAAATGAGATCAGATTTGTCTGGCAGGATTTGTTCGTGACAAATCCATGTTGGCTTCAAGTAATCACTGCATTGTTTTCAAGGTGCTTACAGATAGATTGCTTTATCATCTGCTCCAGAATTTTCCCAGGGATTGATGCAGACTGACCGGTCTGTAGTTCCCAGGTTCCTCCTTTTTACCCTTTTTGAAGATAGGGACAACATTAGCCCTTCTCCAGTCATCTGGCACTTCTCCATGATTTCTCAAAGATAATAAGACAGTGGTCCTGAGAGTTCTTGTGCCAGTTCCTTTATTAGTCTAGGATGCAGTTCATCTGGCCCTGGAGATTTGAGCTCATTCAAAGTAATTAGGTGTTCCTTGACCATATGCCTATCGATCTCAAGCTACAGTCTTGCCCCGTCAGCCTGTACTTCGCCTTTGCCAGGGGGGTCATAGACCCTCTTTTGGGAGAAGACTGAGCTAAAGTAGGAATTAAGCACTTCTGCCTTTTCTTAGTCATCTATTATCATTTTGCCATCCTTATTTAATAGTTGAACCACCATTTCTTTCCTCTGTCTTTTACTATGCACGTAGCTGAAGAAAGCCTTTTTGTTACTTTTAGCATCCCTTGTTAACCTCAGCTCATTCTCAGCTTTAGCCTTCCTGATGCCATCCCTGCAATTCTGTGCTACGTGCCTGTACTCTTCCTTTGTAGTTTGGCCTTCCTTCCACTTCCTGTATGTGCCCTTTTTTGTTTTCAGGTCATCTCCAATCTTTTTGTGAAGCCCCATTGGCTTCTTCTGTTGTCTTCCACTTTTTTTTTCTTGTTGGAATTGTTTGTAATTTTGCCTTTAGAATTTCCTTTTTTAAAAACTCCCACCCATCTTGGACGCCTTTTCTCGTTAGAGTTGCTTGCCATGGGACCTTACTTATCACTGTTCTGAGTTTATTAAAATCAGCTTTCCTAAAATCCAGGGTCTGCATTTGACTACACTCAGCTTTTGCTTCCTTTAAAACCATGAACTCAAGTATAACATTGTTGCTTTGCCCCAGAGTTCCTGTAACTGCTACTTTATCCACTAAGTCATCTCTGTTGGTTAGGATGAAGTCAAGGATAGCCGATCCTCTAGTTCCTTCCTCCACTCTCTGTAGGAGGAAGTTATCCGCCACACAAGTCAGGAATTTCTTGGAGGGGCCATGTTTTGCAGAATTTGTCCCCCAACAAATATCAGGGAGATTGAAGTCCCCCATTACAACTACATCATGCTTCCTTGAAACATTGGCAATTTGCTTTTCAAAGTTTCATCCTCATCTTCTTCTTGATCGGGTTGCCGGTAGTATACTCTGACCACCAGGTTCCTTTTATTCTTTGCTCCATTTATTTTAACCCAGATGCTCTTGATGGGGCTACCAAGCTCATCCTCCTGTATTTCTGTGCAGATATATGTATTTTTCACATATAGTGCAACCCCACCTCCCTTTCTGTTCCTCCTGTTCTTTTTGAACAAGTTACTTCCTTCAATTGCTGTATTCCAGTCATGAGAGTCATCCCACCATGTCTCAGTTACACCTATCAAGTCATAATTTCCCTCCTGTATTAAGAGTTCAAGTTTGTTCTGTTTGTTTCCCATACTTCAGGCATTAGTATATAGACATCGAAGACCATGTGCTTCGTAGTCTGGCTTTCTTCCTACATGTTTCTGAAGACTATTATTGGGTGCTATTAGAGCTGTTCTCTCCGTTGAGGTGCATGAGCCTTTGTCCATTGTTATCCCCAACTTTATGTCTCCCTTCCCCGTAGGTTTCAGTTTAAAGCCCTCCTGTTAAAGTTCTTCATGCTGTGCCCAAACACATTCTTCCCAGCCTTTGTGAGGTACAACCCGTCCTTTGCCAACTGTCCATCTTCTAGGAAGTATAGCCTGTGGTCCCAGAATCCAAACCTCTCTCATCGGTACCACCTTCATAGCCAGTCATTCACCCAGAGTATTTCTCTTTCCCTTTCTATCCCTCTTCTAAGTACTGGAAGGATGGATGAGAAAACTATCTGTGCCCCAAAGTTCTTGAGTTTCCTTCCCAAAGCTTCAAAGTCTGACGTGATTTCTTCGTAGCTCCGCTTGGCTGTATCTTTTGTTCCCACATGGATGAGAAGGAAGGGATACCTGTCAGTGGGCTTTATGAGTAGAGGCAACCCTTCAGTCACGTCTCTAACCTGTCCTCCCGGGATACAGCATACCTGGCTAGTCCAAGGGTCTTTGCGACACACTTGGGTTTCGATCCCATGCAGCAAGGAGTCTCCCACTACTACTACTACTACTACTACTACTACTCTTCTCTTCTTGTTGTTGTAGGCCTTGGCTTCATCACCTCTGCTTGACTGACCTTCAGCCTCTTGCTCGCTCTCATTCAGGTTCCACTGTAATTCTTCCTCTGTGGGCTGTCCTCCAGTCTCATCCTGAAAACGGTTCCATGGTTCCAGTGCTTCCACTGGTGTAGAGTGGCTTCTAGGTCTTTTGCTCCTAACTGTCACCCTTTTCCAAGAGTATCCTCTACTGCATTTTTCCTCACCTCAGCATTTCCCTCTTCTGCCTCAGCTTGCTGTTGCTCTTCACGCTTCTGGTCTTCACTTAGTTGCTGTAGTTCCACCATTCTGTCCAAGAACTCTTCATGTTCTCTTATTCCCTGGAGGGTCGATAGTTGCTGCTCCAGTCCTCTTACTTTTTCTTCCAGCAGCGTGATCAACTTGCACTTGTTGCACATGTAGGCCATGTTGTTCTCAGGCAAGAAAACAAACATTGCACACACCTTGCAGGTCACCACCGACTGGAGAGTCTTGTCCTTCCATAAGACAAGTTCTTCATGATCTCTGTGCATCACACATATGTGCCTGCGCAGAGCCTTGATTCGGGAAACTTCTATAGCTGAGGAATTTTGGCGGGAACCCTTCCCCCACCATCCCAGTGCGCATGTCCCTAGCAGGTTCCCCTTTATTCCCTCAGTTCTCTTTGAACCACCATTGTGATAGCCTCATGAGGGAACTTCTCTGGTGTTCAGTTCAATTTGAAAGTGTTTTCAAAGCTGAGGTTTTATTCTAGCTTTCTTCTTAGCTATCAAAGTACTCTCTCTTTAATCTTTGCATTGTTTTTCTTTCTATTTGTTTTTTTTGCGATAGCCCTCAAAGGTATGTCTCAAATGGCCCTTGAAGCGCCATTTAGAAAGTGTGTCCATTGTGGGGCTAACCTCCCTCCGACAGGCATGCTGTTTGCCTTTTTTGCCTTGGAGAAGGGCATGTTGTTGAGGCTTGTCCTCCTTGCCGAGCCTTTTTGAAGTAGGCGAGGCAGAATCATTCTGAGCAATTGAAAGCCCATCTTTGGAAATGAGTGTTGGACGTAGTTGAGAAGCCAAAAGATATGGTGGTGAAGCCAACCTCATCCTAAGGAGCTCACCCACTGAGCAGTAACCTGCCCCAGTGTTGGGGATATCTTCCCCTCAACATCATACTCCTCTGAGTACACAAGATCCTCCCACACTAGGCCAACCTTTGACGTTCTCACCAGCTAAGAAGCTAGTCCCAAAGGCTAAACCTTCAAATCAGGCTAGTCTGTCTTCTTCAGAACCTAAAAAGAAGAAGAAAAATATTTTTAAAAAGTCGGATGACTTTACCCAGGATGGAGCATGTCCCTTGGGTCCTGCCGCTCTCCCCAATCCTGCCCAGGCATCTTGGGATCAACAGTGACCTCCAGAACTGGCTGCGTCTCCCAGCACCCTTCCTCAGGATTGAGTGTGTTCTTCGCTTCCAACCACTCCTCCTGATTCTGGCTCGGTATCGACAGCAACCTCCAGTGCCGGAAGCATCTCCCATTGTTCCACCAATGCCTCGGGACTGAACCACTGACTGTGCCTCCCGCTCCACCAATGTTATTCTCACCGATTCAAATGGTGAACCACCACCTCTGGTGGACCCCATTCCAATGACTTCTACATTGGAGGGTTAGATCAGGGACCAATCCCCAACTGGTCCATCTACTTTGCCACCTCATTCATACTGGCCGCAATGGTACAGGACATCTCAAGACCAATGTCAGGGATCTCTGGATTCTCTCTACTTAGTTATCCCCTTCAACAGAGATAATCTCCCTAGCCTTTACAAGTAGAGCTGGGATAGAGATCGGTCCAGATCACCTTTGTCTGACTGGGAGAGATGTCTGACATGGGATTCTCAATACAGGAGACCCTGTGATTGGAATGAGGATTGCTATGGTCCATATGATTCATACTACCCCCCTCGCCATCCTGACCTTCCATATTGGGGTAGGACTTGCTACCGTCGGCATCCATTGGCCACCTTGGTGAGACGTCCGGATCAAGATGATACCTTTTGAGTGCCTCTGTCAGTTCCTAGCCCTGTTCTACAATCGCAGCAAGCGATCCAGGTACCAAAACCCTTGCTTTGTGGCCAACCACTGGCAATGCTATAGCCACCAATGCAACTACCAGCTACATTACAGCCACTGCTGCAACCATCAGCCATGCTACAGCCACAGTTACAGCTTAACACTGGTGATGAGTCTTCACTTCCCTGCAAGGAAGGTGACAAGCAGGCTCCGCCACAGGGACCACCAGGGAATCAGTGTTCCCCAGTATGGAAGACTACCAGTCTGACACCACGTCTCAGTCCTGCCCAATGACCATTTCCTCACCTGATGCTAGTGATGTTATGGCATCCGTTCCGTTTCTTTTTCGTAGCTTGTTAGGGATCTTTCGTTCTGTCATCCGCAGTGATTTGAGAAAGCGTATTGAATCTGATTCGCGTTTTCCAGTTCGCCGTTTGCAAACTCCAGAGTTTTGCCTGTGTCTGCCTCTTTTCAAGGAGGGAAGGAAATCCCATTGAAAGCAAATTGCCTTCTGATTTGGAGGTGACAGACGCTGCTTTCCCACCCAAGCAGTGCCTAAAGCAACTGCTTTAAAAAATACCTTAAAAGATGCCAAACTCTGCCAGATGAATTGCATGAACAGCACAATCCTATGCATGTTTAGAAAGTCCTACAACTCCCAGCATTCCCCAGCCAGCATGGGAATGTTGGTAGTTGTAGGACTTTTTTTCTGTCTAAACATGCATAGGGTTGTGCCCTAAATAGCCAGTGAAATCCAAACTTTGAAGGCTTTCTCCTGCTTGGCTGAAAAGACTCCCCCATTCAGCCAGGGAGCCAATGTGTTGGGAGGTACTGGGTAAAACAAGGGTACATAAAACCGAAAAAACGCATCCTCATAATTCCATATGATTTTTAAAGGGGAGACCCACAAAACCAGTATCCAATGACAGAGCACATCTCCCTCCACTGACTGAAGTAAAAAAAATATGCATCTGCCACCAGCCTACAATCCTGCATTTAAAATGAGGGTTTCTGCTTCCATTTTAAATGCAGGATCACAACTGACTGCCTTTACACATGCTCCCTTACCAACCTCCCCTTCCCCCCGCCCTTCTTCCTATAGCTTAACTTCTGCTGTAGCTGTTTTTCTCATGGCCCCAATCCTGGGCACTTACTTACTTGGGAGTAAGCCACATTGAACTCAATGGGACTTACTTCTGAGTAGACATAAGATCACCCTGTGAATCTGCAACCCTTGGCCCTATTGAACTCAATAGGGTGCTCTGAAACAACAGAGGACGTTGCTTCTGAGCTTGGTGGGGTAGGGGATCAGATGTGTCTCCCTTCGTTGCAGGGAGGCATTTAACCTTCTTCTCCCTCCGACTGAGAAATGCAGAGGCAGGAGACGCAATCGGCAGGCGTTTGTCTGTATTTGTCCCAGGGATAGGCTAATGGCAGCTGCCATTAGCGTATCACCTTCAGAGAGCCACTCCACATGAAATCCTCCAGGGTTGGAGGTAAGTGATGCCATTCCACTGCGGAATCCAGAGGTCGGATTCTCTGGAATCCGGCCTCATTTGGGTCTGCGGCGGAATTCTCTGACATCCCTACCTGATGCTGTTGTTGGGTGAAGTGACACTATCTCACCATCAGAGGACCTTGGGCAATTTTCTAATCAGATGGTGAGAATGGCTCAATTTGGGGGGTTGGAAACTAGGGCTGTTCACCACTTCAGCCCAAGGCAGATTGGGGTGATTCAGGCTGAAGCAGTCCAGTTCCAGAGTAGGTTGGAAGCAGCCTGAAGCGGGTTGGATCACTCCCAAAGCACTTTGGGCCATTTTGGCCCAATCTGGGCAGCCGCCCACCTAGCCATGCAAGCCCCCTGCTGTTTACCTAGACCCATGGGGTGGACCCACAGCCATCGCTGTCTTGGAGGGAGTCTCCATGGAGACTCTTCTTCCGGTAAGTAAAAGGTGCGTAGATTGAGGCCGTAAAGGAGCCATCTATGCAATATTACAGGCATAAATGGGCCATTTACGCCTGTAATATTGCATAGATGGCCCTTTTATAGCTACAATCTATGCACCATTTAATTACTGAAAGAAGAGTTGTCATGGTGACTCTCTCCAAGGTGGTGACAGCTGTGGGCATTCCCCATGGGTCCAGGTAAGGAGGAGCAGGGGACTCCTGCAGCTGAGCGGGGGATGGGTGTGGGGTTTGCGTGGCTGGGCAGGGGGTTAGTGCAGGGCTTACGCAGCTGGGGAAGCACTTTAGCTGTCTGGATCATGCTTCAGATCTGGAGGCTGAAGCAGGTTGGCCTGGCTCGAGATTGGCCTGAGGCAGGTCAGGGCCGATTCAGAAGCTCCAAATCAGCCTCTGGAGTGGGCTGGGGGGTCCCTACACAGTCCTGTTGGAAACAACCAGTAACCTCCACGGTGCAGGATCTAGTTTTTGATGCGATCAATGCTGAACTGTCTCAATCTGTTGCCATATCCCTCCTTCCTGCCCTGGAAGAGACTATAAAACAGTTCTGGAAAGCACCATCCACTGTGCCATCAACATCAAAGCACTTGGAGGGAATGTATCATCTGCAAGAAGCCAACACAGAATACCAATTCAAGCACCCTGCTCCAAACTCAGTGTTGGTAGAGGCTGCACAGGGAAGGTCTCAGAGAGCACATTCTTCTCCAACTGATAAAAGAGCAGATGCCTTGACCTGCTTGGGAGGAAACTATATTCCTCCGCAGCAATGGGCCTAAAAATCTTGAATTACCAGGCAGCAGTGTCAGGGTATCAGCTACTGTTGTGGGATAAAGCTGGCCACGTCTTTGAACATCTATCAGATGATAAGCAGGAATTAGGCCACCTTTTCCAAGCCGAGGCAGTGAAGTTGTCAAGGCAACAAATAAATACATCTCGCTATCAAGTCAGTTGTGATTTAAAGGTCCTTGTCAGTCCATCGCTCTACATCACCATGCCTAGTCGAGGTCAGCTGCCTTCCTCAGGAAAATGGCGTATGCATTGAGGACCTACCCTTCGATGGTCAGGGACTGTTGAGTGTAAAAACTGACTATGCATTGGTACAGAAGGCCCATACCATGGGATTCATGCCCCAACTGGCAACCAGACAACAGCATTGGTTCTAACCTTCCACCGCCAGGTACCAACCTCAACAACCCAGGTCTTCATAGCAGCAGCGTCCTCCACAAATGACATCAGGAAGGTCTCAAGTTTGAAATTTCATGGCTATCGCTGCAAAACTGACAGCAGAAACAAGCAGCGCTTTTGACATAGACCCCCTTCCTTTTCGTCCCTCTGCTTGTCTTCCCATCTTCAGAACTCTTCTGTCCTCCTATCATCTGGCTTGGCGCTTTCTGGGACCTTTCCATAGTCCGCAGCGGCTACAAGATCAAGTTTGATGCCCTCTCTCTGCTCAATACCATGTGTGTGACTGCTCCATCTCAGGTCCTCTATCTCGAAGTTCAGATGCTCCTGGAGAAGGGAGTGATTCAGCCAGTCCCACATGCTCAACTTTGGGATGGTTTTTACTCAAGGTACTTCATGGCTCCAAAGATGGATGCAGGTCTTCAGCCAATCCTGGACCTGCAGGAGTTAAGCCTTTACATCTTTCCCAGGAAGTTCTGTATGATTTCACTAGCATTGATACTCCCTCTTCTATCTAGAGAAGATTGGTTCGCCTTTATCGACCTCAAGGATGCATATGTCCACATCGCCATAGAAGAATCGTGCCAGCATTACCTCCACTTTGACATCAGTACCAACACCTACCAGTTCTGGGTGTTACCTTTTGGCCCAGCCACTGCTCCGAGGGTATTCACCAAATGCATGGAGGTGATCTGTTCCCGTCTTTGGATGGGAGGATTGACGATTGGCTTCTGGTGGCATTGACACAGAACTGTCGTCTTTGGTCAATAGAAGTGATCTGCAATCTCCTTCAGAGCCTGGAACTTTGCCTAAATGTTGAAGTCTCATCTGTAACATAGCCAAACTCTACAGTCCATTGGGGCCCTGCTAGATTCCTGTTTGGGCAGAGCGTTTCTCCCCTGAGATCGAATAGAGGTGCTGATCTTATTGGCAGCAGAGCTAAATTGCAGCAAGTCCATCTCAGCCCTCAAGATTTGAGTAGCTATTAGGCGTTACGGCTGCAACAGTGTCTGTGGTCCCTATGCTCAGTTGGGCAGACTGGTCCAGGTCACCTTGGACAACACTGTAGTCGTTGTGTACCTCAACAAGGAAGGGGATATGAGATTGCTTCCACTCTTCAACCTAATGCTTGAGACCTTTCAGTGGTGTTCACCTCATTTGATCAAACTGGTTGCAGTCTGTGTTGCTGGACAATGTTTTGGCTGACCAACTCAGTTGGACCAAGCTGACCTCCCATGAATGGGAGCTGGACAGATTGGTCCTGAGAGACTTGTTTCACCTCTGGGGTACACCAGAGGTGGATCTATTTGCCACACAACACAATGCTGTTTGCCAAGTCTTCTGCAGTCAGGCAGGCCACGGCACGGGTTAGTTAAGAGATGGCTTTGTTCTCCAATGAACAGGAGTGTTGTTTTACCTTTTCCCTCCTTTTCCCTTGATTACGAGGGTTCTGGCAAAGATCAGGACAAGTGGTACCAAATGCATCATTGTCATACCATGGTGGCCTTGCCAGCCATGGTTTGCTCCACTACTCAGAATGGCATGGGGGCAATATTGTCGTCTCCCATCATGCCCATCCCTCCTCACCAGAGAGAATGGGAGGGCCCACCATCCAGACCTCGTGACTCTTCACTTGATGGCCTGGAAGATTCCACACTTGGAATACTGGATACAGTTCTGGTCATGCCAGCTAAAAAAAAGATATTGTGGAGCTGGAAAAAGCGCAGAAAAGGGCAACTAAAATGATCAAGGGGCTGGAGTGTCTCTCCTATGGGAGAAGGTTACAACAGCTGGGATTGTTTCGCTTGGGAAAAAAGGAGGCTAAGGGGAGACATGATAGAGGTGTACAAAATTATGCATGGTGTGGAGAATGTGGATAGGGAAACATTTTTCTTCCTCTCTCAAAATACTAGAACCTGGGGTCATCCTGAAGCTGATTGGTGGGAGATCCAGGACAGATAAAAGGAAGTACTTCACACAGCGCACAGTTAAACTATGGAATTCGCTACCAGAGGATACAGTGGTGGCCACCAATTTGGATGGCTTTAAAAGTGGGTTGGACAAATTCCTGGAGGAAAAGGCTATCAATGGCAACTTGTCTTGAAAGCTGTGTGCTACCTCCAGTACCAGAGGCAGTGAGCGTATGTACACCAGTTGCAGGCGAACATGGATGGGAGGGTGCTGTTGCGTTCATGCCCTGCTTGTGGGTTCCTGGTCAACAGCTGGTTGGTCACTGTGTGAACAGAATGCTGGACTAGACGGGCCCTTGGTCTGATCCAGCATGGCTCCTTTTCAGAAAGGACTCCAGTTGTAATCTTTAAGAGTTTATCTGTCAGTTTTCTCTACTTTTCATCCTCCCATTGTGGGATTTTCAGTCTTCTCACATCTGACAGTGAAGAGATTTCTAAAAGGGATTAAGAATTTGGCACCAGCTGTTCGTTCCATGGTACCTAGCTAGAGCTTGTCTGTGGTGCTGAAGGCATTGTCATCCAAGCCCTTCAAGCCCTTGATGACCATGGGCTTGCCTCTTCTCTCCTGGAAGGTTGCTTTTCTGGTGGCTGTTACGTCTGCACAACATACTGGTGAGCTCTATGCATTCAGAGTTAGGGATGTTGCGGGTGCCCAACTGGGTCCGGGAATTTGTCGGGCTCCCCCCACTCATGACCCCTGGACTGCACTCGCTGAGATGCTCCTTGTTCACCTCCCACTCGTGCCCACTCGTGCTCTCCAGGACTGACCGCAATCCCATTCAGTGAGCACCTGCCATTTTCGCGCCTTTGATTTCTACGTAAAACAGGAAGTTAAAAAATGCGCATATTTAACTATGCACGGTTTGGAGCTGGGAAAGCTAAATAAGCGCAGTATTAGAGGGATTATACCACTAATATTGCACTTATTTAGCTTTCCCAGCTCCAAACTGTGCATATTTAAATATGCGCATTTTTTAACTTCCTGTTTTATGTAGAAATCAAAGGTGCGAAAATGGTGGGTGCTCACCGAACAGGATTGCGGTGAGCCTGGGGAACTCACCGAGCTCATGGGTGGCCTGAGCACGGGTCGGGGGGGGGGGTGCAAGCAGGGGCGCTGCTTCAGCGAGTGCCTGGAGAAACCGAGCTAGGGTGAGTTCTTACATCCCTACTCAGAGTAGACCAGCTTTACCTTACCTTTCACCGGGACAAGGTGGCCTTTAGGCTGCACCCTTCTTTTTTACCCAAAGTTGTACCGGAATTTCATTTAAATCAGGACATTCTGTCTGTGTTCTTTGCTTCACCATCTATGTCCTTGGAGTCTACTTTGCATTAACCTGATGTTTGACGCACACTGGCCTTGTGCAAGTCAAGGACTGAGCATTTTCGACTTTCCCTTCACCTGTTCATCTGTTATGGGGACAAGCGTAAAAGCCAGCTGCTTTTGAATCAGCTCTTCGCTTCCTGGGTTGTCAAGTCTATCAAATTATTGTATGAGCTGGCTGGACTCGAACTGTCTGTCCCAGTCCAAGCTCATTTTACTTGTGCGGTAGTGACAATGGTCGCATTCAACAAGGGGGTTGCCATCTCTGAACTGTGCCAGGCTGCAACCTGGTCAACACCATCTACTTTTGTTAGATATTACAGACTGGATGTTCGAGCTATTGCTGACTGTACTTTTGCTGGTATCGTCCTTTCCTCTGTGTTTTAATAGGACACCGACCCAGCTCCTTGTAAGTTAGCTTGCTACTTGCCCATATGTGTGATGCACAGAGACCATGAAGAAGAAAGACAACCCACCCGCCATCTCCTCTTCAGTGTCATACTCGAGTTCTTGGTTCTGAAGCCGCAATGTCGGTCTTAAGGAACTGAGGGAATAAGTGGGAACCTGCTAGGGACATGTGCACTGGGACAGTGGGGGAAGGGTTCCTGCCAAAATTCCTCAGCTGTAGAGGTTTCCTGAATTGATGCTCCATGCAGGCGCAGAGCCCATATGTGTGAATGCACAGATGACCACTTGAAGAAGTACAGTTACAGGTAGCAACCTGTCTTTATCCCAGCAGTGACTGGAAGTGACTGGCAGGGATTTATAATCAGGCCAGAAGAGTATTTCTGGAAGCTCCACCCTTTCAGTTGGCTGTTAAAGGGCCAGCAGCCTTTTTCTGTAGGCACTGGCTTCTCCTGGGGAGTGAAGATTGGAGGAGTGAGGGAGACGGGTGGGGACTGCTCCTCAAGGACTCCCTATTCACTAAAGGAGTCCAAGTTCCACTCCTTGGAGTCAGAGGGCAGTGGCACCTCTTGGGAATCGTCTGGGTAGGATATGATTTCTGAGGCAGTGGACCCCAGTTCAGAAAGACCAGGGACTGTTTCTGGCACCCCCTTGGAGTCCCTGCCACTGGGGACTGAGCCATGAGATCAAGCAGGCGTTGAGAACAAATCTAAACACTCTTGGATGCAATGGATTTTTGAGATCCATTTCATTTAGGATTTAGGCGTGGTTTTGGCACTGGACCTGCCACCCCGTGGGATGACCTGTATCAGGAGAGAGACAGTGGGAGTGTAACCCTATTAGTTCAGTGGCTTACGGTACCATCAAACATTGCATCCTTCTGGAGAGCTTGTCTGATTTTGGTGTAGGCAGTACAGCTTTACAGTGGTTCCACACATACTTGGATGGCTATTCCTAGAAGGTGCTGCTGGGGGATTTCTGCTTAACCCCATAGCATTTATGCTTTCAGTTCCCATAGAGTTCTGGCTTATCCCTTATGCTGTTTAACTGCTATACGAAACTGCTGAGTGAGGTCATCCAGAGATTTAGAGTGAAGTGCCATCAGTATGCTGATGACACACAGCTCTATCTTTCTTTCTCATCAGATACAGATGAGGCAATGAAAGTCTTAATCAGTGCCTTGCTACAGTAATGGACTGGATGAGGACCAATAAATTGAAGCTTAATCCAGACAAGATGGAGGTACTGTTAGTGGAAGATTTATCTGTCTGGGTGACTGGTATTTGACCTGTTCTGGAATGGTTGCATTCCCCCTAAAGGATGAAGTTTGTTGCTTAGGGGTGCTTATTAGGAGTATGCTTTGGATTTGAACTGGGCAGATTTGGAAGGACTTGGGAGATTTGGGAGGCTCTCCTGAAGTGGTCCAGTTCTGAATATGAAGCCTTCCAGAGCTTTGTTAGTGACTTGGAGGGGCATAGAGACCCAGGCAGTGTATCTGAAAAGAACAGACATATTTCTGGCTAAGCATTCCATACAAGGACACCACTAATGTTGGGAGAGGAGGGAGGGAAAGTAGGGGGTGTAATTTTGTGACTGACAGCTCTAGCTCCTAATTACACTGGATGGTGTATAAGGGTTCTCCAATCCCAGTGCTTTAGGGCAGGGAAGCTGAAGTAATACACTGCAGGACTGATGCAGTGTGCTCTTTTCTAGTTCTCTCCCCAAGGATCAGGAACATTAAAAGAGTTTTTGCAGGGTCTGTGGGACCTGGGAGGGTGTAGCATTGGATGCTTGCTTGAAAAATGTTCTACTTCTACTGCTATATGTTCCACATCCATCATCCACTCCATGCTATGGCACTTTCTATGACTTGGGTGCCAAGTGAGGAAAAAGCTGTAAAACTGGTTTTTGTTCATCATAGCTCTCTAGCTCCTGCACCTATTCTTCTGAAATTTTGCAGATTTTCTGCCTAGTGACACCTCTATAATGTATGCCGTTGTCATACAAATTCCCCCAAAAAGCATGGAAGAGGGAGGGGGAAACCAGTCCCCACCCCTTTGAAGACTCCTCTTCCACAAAAACCACTGCACACATCCTTCCAAAATGTTGCAGGGCTTTTTTAGGAAGAGCCAACTGTTACACTGTCTGCCATTTTCAGAACAATAGCCGACAAGACTATGTAGGGGAATAAGTGCATCCTGTTTTAGAAATTCCCAAACTGTAAAGGCTGCTCTTTCACCCAGTCTCCTGTACCTATTCATGTAAAACCTGACACGCTTGATCTCTTCAGAAGGGGCAACTACGCTTACAATTTTCATCCAATTTGGCCAAGAAATAAAAAGTTCAGGCTTTTCTTTTAATCAGATTTTAAAGGCATCGAGCACAAAGCCCTCTGTACCTATTTATCTGAAATGTGGCAGTCTCATCCCTTCACAAAGGGTAGTATGCCTACGAGTTTCATCCAGTGCTGTCACACAGCAAAAAAAATTGCAGTAGTTCATTCAGTTCCAAAGATAATCAGATGGAGGGGAGAAGTTTTGGATTTCTCAATCAAGATTTGGATTCAGCCCCAAGTCGAATCGAGCAGCTTCTGAATCTGTCTGAGATGAAGCGGGCTGGTTTTTGAATCACCAAAGTGGGGTCCAGAACAAATCATATCATTAGTACACTCTCCTAGAGCTGTTTTTACTAGCTCAGGCTAGTATGCTAGCTACAACCCTACCTGGATAAAGACAGCGTGGCCTCAGCCTGGCCCTGGTAACTTCCCATTTAGGTTACTGCAATAAATTTTATGTGGAGCTGCCCTTGAAGATGGTCTGGAAACTTCTGGTAGTACAAAATATGATGGTTCAGGTATTGACTAGAACTGGGTGTTATGATGATATTGTGCCAGTATTGTATCGTCTTCACTGCCTTCCAGTTCATTTCCAGACCCAGTTCAAAGTCCTGGTGTTAATCTACAAAGCCTTTCACAGCTTGGGGCCACAGTATCAGGAGTGCCTCTTCTCAGATATTCCTACCTGCCCCCTGAGATAGTCATCAGAAGCCCTGCCCTCACATGTTGAGATATGGTGGAGGGCTATTTGGGAGTGGGCCTTTTCAGTAGTAGCCTCCCAGTTAAGGAATACCCTCCCTAGAGAGGTCTACCTAGTGCCTACTTTGTTATTCATTCATTCATTCATTCATTTCATTTCTATACCGCCCAATAGCCGAAGCTTTCTGGGCGGTTCACAAAAATTAAAAAAATTTTATCTTCTCAGCACCAGGCAAAGATCTCTTTATTCTCTCAGAATTTTTAATCCTTAATCCTCCATATATTTCTGCTGCTGTGCTTTGGGTTTTTTTAAAGTAGGTTTAAACTCTGTTGTGTTTCTGTTTTTAAGTGGATTTTATGTTTTTCTTCTATGTCACCTTGAGAGCTATTAGCTATAGGGCAAATAATAATTCTTTAAAATAAAATAAATAAGCAAAGTTAATGGGTTAGCCTTGAGAATCTTTGGCCAGTTGCTCACTCCACATAGTGCTTTGCAAGGTGGCATTTTCATCAGGACATCCAAGACAGGGATGTCTTGACAGGCTGCAGAGGCTATAATGTCCCTTGAAGTAAGGCTAAACTAGCCTTCCATGGGATGAAGGGAGTTGTTGAAGAAGCATGGTCTTCTTTCTTTCTTGACTGTTGCTCCATTCAGAAATGGGTTTTTTTCCTTCTCCATGCAGAAAACTAGGAGTCAGGGAGATGGCTAGATTAGAACCCTCCTCTCTGATGTGATAGTGTTTTATGTGTAGGACTTCTTAATTTTATTTTATTTTTGGGAGGAGCATTCAGTCATGTGAGCCCCACCTGCAATCTGAAATGGCCAAAGCACAGGCACAGGTTTAACACTCCAGTGAGAGGTAGGTCTACATCTTCTGATTCTTTGTAATCTCATTTCCCTAGAGGGACAGATATATCTGTTCAACAACTTCCGAATCTTGTGGTCTCCACCACTGTGGGCTTGAAGAGGTTCTGTGGAGGATGAGTGTTCTCGCATTCTGGTTCAACAGTATACCCAACACGTCCGTTGAAAGTCCCTCAGGATAATTTCAGATTCCAGATATAATCTTAAAATTACTTCTCTGCAGGGTCAGTCCAGATCATTTTGTTTTGATTACTATAGATGTCTCCCAGTATGGGAAGGGATCTCATGGTTGTGGCCAGAGGAAGAGGCTTGCTCCAGCAGGGGCATGTCATGAGGAGGACTCACCTTAAATGCACAGCTGAAGAGCTGTGAATAACTGCACAACCTTTTTATTTTAAAACTTGCATTCCTGCACAGCTGTGCAGGTGTGCATGCATTTTCTGAACCTAAACAAAAAAAGGAGACCTGAAATGGCCCATGTGACATCCCACTTCCCCTGCAATTGCAGCACTGCACTCTGGCTTGTGTCATGTGCTCCCACTGTGAACACAAATAATAAAGCACACATGACCTTGAAACTTCTTCTACTTCTCCCACAATTACAACACTATATATTGGTGTGCAGAACTTGATCATGCTATAAATACAGTGGATACATGTATATTCATTAATGTGTGACCACAGGGCAGCATATGAAAAAAATATTGGCACGGTAGTGCCTTGGAAACAAAAGGGGCTCCAAGATAGATTCTGCACTGGTCAAAGGCAACTACTTCATAGACGAGGAACGCTAATGCTGGGAGATAAGTGGCTGACATAAAGCCAGCCATGGCAGGGACTTATTTTTAGATTATACTTGCATTTTTACTTGCTATTGTAAGCTACTGGGAGTCAGAAACCCTTGGCAATCTACTGCAAATCACCCATCTACTGGTAGTAGATCTCGCTCGACCTTCTGTCTGTCCCTAGTCTAAACGACTGCATAAAATCATTCAAAGCATCCCCTCACAGTGCCCTAAGTGACATAGCTGAACAGATTTGCAAGCAGTGTTAGCGCTATACATCTGGATATGACCCAGCTGAAATCCAAATTCCCCCCTTCTCCATTGAAGGCGGTTGGCAGCTTGGAGGCTCAGAACTGACAAGCAGAGCTTAACTTTTCATCTTGGCTACATTGGCTGTTCCTCCCCTACAGAGGAAAGAGCATCCTGCTGTGTGGGCATTCAGGAAGCTCGAGCTCCACAGCATCAGGCTGTCTTTTTCTCTTAAATGGAAAGTATCTGTCAATCTCTCAGTTCAAAGCCAGGGAGAAAATAAAACTTGCCAATGGATCTGGCATGTTTCTTGTCTATTGCTGTGTAGCAGACAAGATGTGGGCAGCATTCAAGGCTAACGAGGAAAAGGCACCAAGCTACCCAAGCCCTGCTTCCTTGATCTCGCAAGCCCTGCCTGCTTACTAAGGCTTGCCCCCTCTATCATTGTGGTTCGTGAGTAAATACAAGTGTGTGAAAAGTTAACTAAATGTAGTGCTTTATTATTCCTCCCTGACATTTTGTTACAGCTCAGAGTTCAGGCGACAACTGGCTCAGGAGGGTGGCACTTGCTCCATTTGTCATTTTCTTGCAGTTTTTGCATTTAAATTGCGGAAGTGAATTAACACAAAGCAAGGCTGTCCGAGGAGGAGTGCTCAGATGATGCAAACATGCTCTTTCCTTCACTAGCTGAGGGGGGAGGGGGGAGTTTGGATTTAGGCACTACCAAGTTACAAGACAACACAATCCTTTCACTGTGAACAGTAAAAGAACTAAAGCAAGTTCAGGGTTTATTACATGGAGGTTTCTGAATAAGGTATTTGTTAATGGTCCATACATATTTGACTTTAACGGGGCATAGCTAATGGGAGCTTCTTCCACTCCCAGTTCAGTATTTTATTATTATTAATCTTATCTGTGTCCTGCTCAGGGCAGCATATATGAGGTTATGACACTTTATCCCCACAGCAGCCCTCTGAGGTAGGTTAATCTTAGGGAGTAAGATCTGACCTAATGCCACCCAGTCATGTGCAAGTGGAGATATGAACATAGGTACTCCCTGGGACATGATTAACACTATCGTAGCCTGTAGGCCACAGTGTGCCCCCAGATACTTTTCTCGGTGCCCAGCAAGATGCCCTATCCTCCCCCTTAAAAAAACAACACATTTTCCTACCAGCAGCTAGGATTGCTGTGAAAAAGGTTTCTGTTGGTGCTGAAAACAGTGGGTTCAAAGGAGCTGTTTAGTGCATACATCTCAAAGATCTACTGTATGAATCTCCACCATTATTTTGGTGTTGGATTTTTCCTGAAGCTTTTATTCCACAGATGTCTGGGCATTTGCAAAGCTAGAAAGAGGCAAGAACTAACCAGCTCCAAAAGGGGGGCAGTGGGTAATGCTGGGAAGATCAGCCTGGCAAGCAGCCGGGAAGCAGAGAAGCAAATGGGAATGGGAATACACACTTCACACACAAAACACTGAAGTTGACAAGGCAGCATCCCAGCTTCAGTAGCAGCCGCCAACAGCAAGCAGGAACAGTTGGCATTAAATTTAGAATAGAAACCAATTAAAAGATAACAAGCGAACATAAGAGAACATATGCTCAGGATAGCAAGAATCTCAGTGTTTAAAAAAAGCATGACCTCCAGCTCTTGCAGGGGAAGTTTAAATATTGTTCAAAACCCCCACAAAAGTATTTCAGAGCAGACAGATCTAAGTGCTGGAAACGGCTCTGACCTTGGCCAGGTAATTTGTATTAATGAGGGAGAGTCCAGTCAACTGGGTGCTTGGAGTAAGGATCCTAGAAAATCTTGAATGCCTTGTGCAAACCAAAATCCAAATTTTGTACTGGGAGAAAAAAAAATCCCAATTGCTATATTCAAAATAAATTGCACAGATGAACATGTAAATAGGTGTATTTTCACATAAATGTGGTCAATTTGCATGTCACCTTCAGAATTACGATTGCCGGGTTTTTCATAATCAGGCAGTTTTTCAAGACAAGAAGCATATGTCGAAGAGGCAGTGCACTATAGGAAGGGAAACATGACTGGCAGTGTCACTTGTAAGAGATGGAGAAATGCAGACACAGAAGTAGGGTTGGAATGCAGGCCAGGCATTGTCAGATTAACATCTGTTGGTTGATTGCAGTCAGATATTCCACAGAGTCCTTGTGACAGTAGCAACTGACCTTTGCATTGGTGTCATGGGGTCAGCAGGACTGTTAGTATGTGCCCAGGTGTCAGGGTTCCCCTTACGACCTGGACCCCCTGAGCAACTCCTTAATAATCTCTTGCCTCTTTAACAGTCCCACCTTCCTTCTTTTAAACTTCTCCTTCCCAGTAATGTGGAGTTTAGGCTATAGTCATGGGGCGACTCACACTCTAGACACACGGTTTAACTACAACAGCTTACTGGTAAATTAAACAAATCACAACTAAACGTATTTACACAATAGTGATACAAAAAGCATTAAGAGAAAATAAAAGTTGCCAAATGCAAGTTCCTTTACCCTAGCTGTCTTAGACTTCTCCAGTCTGCTTCCTGCTCACTCTTCAGGCTCTGGTCTCGATGACTCTGTTCTTAATGGCTCTCTCACACTCTTTTTATACCCTCCTCCCTCAAAACCAAAAGTACTGCTTCAAACCTGAAAAAATGAAACTTAACTTGGGAAATGAAACTGAAACCTAACTGGGGAAATGAAACTACTCCTCTCAGGGATACTCCCTCCCAACAGAAAACTCCAGGCCTCTAAGCCTGACCGTTTTTCCCTTTGTCTTTGTAGACCTCAAACCTTCACATCAGATAATAGTGATGATAATATTATGGTTGGTGTTGGATGAATATGTAAAAGCTGTCCCACTTTCTGGTCCTTCCCCCAGCCAATGGGACCTGGGTTGCCTTCCCAACCTGTCCTCAAGCCTTATGGTGCTGTTGCTAAATGCTAGGTCAGTCTACTAAAACAACTACCATCCAGGACATGATCCTGGATGACAGAGTCAACTTGACTTGCATCACTGAAACCTGGGTGGGCTAGGTTTGTGATACTGATGATTGTTCTCACTCTGTCCTCTTAGATTTTTGGTACAGCGCTAACATAGTTTGGAGGGCCAGGGAGGGAGGTCTGTTGTGGTCTATAACAGCAGTGGGCAATCTTTTTTCTGTCAGGGGCCTATGTGAATAATCTGTTGGGGGCCCCATGTCAGCAGTGGGAGGGCAAAAGACAGCAGTGGGCAGGGCCAGAGCTAAACATGGGTGTGGGTTGCCCCTTTTCTCTTTCTTTACTTGCCACACATGCATTCTTCCCCCCCCCCGCTCTCCTTCCTTCCTGCCCAGCAGGCTGCCCGGGAAGGGACAGACGGCTCTTGTCAGAGGTCTGACCTGATCATATGCAGAGGGTTTTGAAATTAGCCCAAGGGCCCCAGGTTTCCCATCCCTAGTCTATAAAGATACCATCTTCCTCTCCAGGTTCCTGTCTGGGCAAGTTCTAGTTTTGAGTGTACCAGATGTTGGGTATTTGGAAAAGACTGGGGATTCTGTTAGCATATCCCACTGCCCAGCAATCTTTACCTGATCTGATGAAGGTGATCTCAGATGCAGTGTTGAGGACTCACAGCGCTGTCGTTCTAATGGACCTCCACATCTGTCTTGTCAGGTGCAGCTCAAGATTTAGGGGCTGCCATGACTGTGGGGCTACCCCAGCATATCATTTGCCCAGCACATGTAGCAGGTCTACTCTGGACCCAATGTCCTCTAGGGAGCAGGTGGATGCAAATTTTGAATTGGGGCATGTAGGAGGTTTCTCTTAACTCTGTTGACATGGTCTGACCACTGCTTGGTGAAGTGTGGGCTTTCAGTGACAGTTCCTCTCTACAGTGGCAGTAGATGTATTAGAATGATCCACCAACTGAGGTTGACAGATCGTGGTGGATTCCTTAGAGCTCTCAGGGAGTTTCCAGTAGACATGGCTGGTATTGTTGAAGCCCTCATCGCTGTGTGGAGTGTGGAGATGACTTGGGCAGTTGACACAACCGCTCCTAGGGGCCCTCTCCTGCTTGATAGAGCCCATAAAAATTCCAGGCAAACTGAATTAATTTGGGGAAGGTTCACTCTGCATCTGCCTTTGCTTTTAGACCCCTGGGTTCATTTTTGAAATGGTGATCATTATTACGTCTAAAACATTATTATTTCTACTGGAGGATCACCTTCTATCGCACAAAATTGCTCAAACTCTGTGGGCATCATCTGAAGCCCTTCTTTGTGTACCCTGCCATAATGCAGGTGGTGACCAGGAAGAGGGCCTTTTGGTCATGGATTGCCGTTAGGGATGTGCGAAAGTCACTTACCTTTTCGAAGGGGTGATTCATGGTGGGGGGGAGGCGCTCCGCACCTCCCCCCGAAATCCTAACCCGGGTAGCTCCGCTCTGCAGCAACTCTGCGGAGCCGCTGGCCGGGTGCATTCACAGGCATGCGGAGCCTGTGGACGCAAATGGCGGCGGCTACGGCGGCTGCCATTTGTGTTCCCTTTTTTTGCTGTGATAGGCTACGTAAATATTTACGTAGCCTATCACGGCCTCCGCAGGGATGCAAATGCGTTAGCTGCGATAGCTATGTAAGTATTTACATAGCCTATCATGGCAAAAATGGGGAAATGAATGGTGGCCACAGATGCTGCTGCCATTTGCAAAGCAGCGTGAATGGCACCTGGTAAGTGGTCCGTTTCGCGTGCCTTTCGCGGGGTGGTGGGGCGGAGGGCTTCGTTCCACCACGGATTTTGGGGGTGCCGAATGCACTGGCATTCGGCCTCACTGAGATCCGTGGCGCAATTCTCTGACATCCCTAATTGCCGTCTCCAGAGAGGCTTGCTTGAACCAACCTTGATGTCATTTTAATGCCAAGCAAACACCTTTTTCCTTTCCCTTGGCATCTCAGCATGTAATGTAAGTTAGCCTTGGTTGTGGCTTTATCTAATTTGCTGAATGTTGCAGGGTTTTTTAAATTGCTGCTTCTGCTGTTCTGTTTTTATAGTGTTTATATATTCACTGTTTTTTTATGTTATTGAACACATCCCTAAGAATTTTTACTGAAGGCTAGGGATGAGTGAGAATTTTGTTTCAGTTCAGTTTTGATAAGAATTTAGAAGTTCTCCATATTGGGGACAAAAAGAACTTGAGATTTTAAATAAATTGAATGTGGGAGAAATGGAAACTGACAGAGCCATCCATCCAGGCCCAAGGCTTTGAATGCGTTGCTCATAAAAGTCTGATTTTGAATTCATGTATATTCATCCATGTTAGTGCTTAATTAGGGTTGCCACCTCTTTTTTTCTGACAAGCTCCTCATCTTTACCAGCTATATGGCAGCAGGCAGGTACATCATTGTCCTCTCCATGCTGGGAATAACTGCTCCTATTGAATTTGGCTGGTGCAGATGGGAGAGAATTTCATTTCAGTTTGTTTTTGATCAGAATATACCACAATTTGCAAAGCTCTTCATATTGTAAGAGAAAAAGAACTTGTGATTTTACAAAATTTGAATGCTGGAGAAAATGAAACTGGCAGATTGGCCCATCCCTATTGAAGGATTGCATAGACATTTTCAAAATGAGTAAATAAATACAAGTTGGGACTTGATTGGTATTTGCCTTTCAGAATTGACATGGGAACATGGGCGGGAGGGTGCTCTTGCACTCGTGCCATGCTTGCGGATTTCCGGTCAACAGCTGGTTGGCCACTGTGTGAGCAGAATGCTGGACTAGACGGACCCTTGGTCTGATCCAGCAGGGCTTTCCTTATGTTCTTATGATGTTTGAGTTTTTTAACTGTTTGTTTAAGTTTTTACAACATTAAACAATACACAAATATTTAATACATAAACACCATAGCAGATATGATGATAATTGTATCTTGAATGTACTCTTATACACTCCTTTGTAGTTTGCCTTATTTCCCTTATGTTAGTGCTAATTAATAAGTTTACTGTCCCAACCTAATAAGCCGCTCCCTAAGTTACTATGAGTTACTGATGAGTGTTCTTATTTTTATTAGCAGAGTCAATAAATAGGTACCATTCTTCATAAAATCTGTCAGTCTGTGAATATCCTAGCTGTAATTGAATGTGCTTAGTTAATTTCTCTATCAAAACGAAGCCCCACAACTTGAGCTTCCAGGCAGCAACTGATGATCCCTAGAGTGTCTTCCAATTAGCTGTTATTTCTAGTCCTGCTGTAGTCCGAAAAAATGACAACAGTTCCTTGTATTTCAATTCTTTGTTGAGTGCAGTGTACTAATAAACTTGTAACTGCACAGGGTTTCACTTCTTGTTCCATGAGTTCACTAGCATATTTAAACACTGCCTTCCAAAACTTTTGGAAATGAAAGCAAAGGGAATTACTGCTTCACTCAGGATTTTAAATAGGATCAGTCCTCTGCAAAGCCCTTCCTTGTGACCAGGACCCTCCTCTCTGGTCTCCTTATTAGGGTGAATGTAATTCTGGGGAAGAGAGAAGTTTAAAGTAGGGGGCAAGGAATGAATGCCTTGAGCGCTGGCTCTTCACAGCAATGTCATGAGAACTCTTTGCATGCTTGGGTGGGGAAAGAAATCAAGTTGGGGAGTGGAAGCCACAGAAAGCCTGGACTTGAGGAGGCAAAGAGGCTGAGAATTCAAGTAGCTACAGAGATTTGACAATAGGACAGTGCAAAGCATACTATGGGAGTCCATCTGATAGACCAGTGGTTGGCAGAAGATAGACTACAGGCAATTTCGAGGAGAAAACCACTGAATTGCTGGGAGTCTTGTGAGTATGTTGGGCTTGATCAACTTCCTCAATCTGATCTTAAGGCCCTGATTCTGACCTTTAAAAAGAGTGTATTCTCAAGGTCACATCACAGATTAGTGATGCCTTAAGTGTTTAGAAAGCCTGAATATGCACTCTTGCTTTGTAATTTTAAAGCATCTTGAGGATTCTATTGAGAAGTCGGGGGAGAGACCACTCAAGACTGAAGTCACGCTACCCCTAGGGGGCTACCAAACAGTATTTGGTCAGTGTGGGATTCTTGCTAAGGTCACCCCTTTTTTCTTCTAGCCCTACTCCTCTGACTGCACAGCTTCTGTGGGTCAAGCTGCTGTTAATTGCAGAGGAGCAGTGCCAGTAGGAAAAACAACAAGAATACCTCCCCTGTGTGTGGTGCTATTTGACTGCACTTTTAGGGCGCAATCCTAAGTAGGTAGGCAGCCGCCTCTGACCTTGGAGGTGACTGCCTATCCAAAGCAAGGCAGGAGAGGCACGGGGGGATCATTCCCTCCGCGCCTCTCCTGCCTTGCTCTTTTTCACTAGACAGCCGTTTTCAGCTGTCTAGCGGCAGGAGGGGGGGCGGCTGGGAGAGGAAGCTGCCGTACAACACATAGGATGTGTCATATGCGCAGCTCCGCTCTCCTCGCCCCGGAACACCCCCAACCCCGCCCCTTTTCAGTCGCTCCATGCTAGTCTTCGGAGCACAGAGGATGGGGCTTCTCTGCGCTGCCTCTGAGGCAGCGCAGATGAGGGGGGAGGTCGGTTCTTCGGGATCCAATCTCAGAGCGCAGGCTCCGAGGACGATGTCAGGGTGGACACTAAGCCCATAGAATCCCAGAGTAGTTCTGATCCTGAGGAAGAACAGCCGCTCCTGGGAGAGGAGCCGCTCATCCTTCCCAGGGCCAACAGCTGGCAGGGATTCCTCCCACCGGCATTCCTAGCATAGATAGCAGTCCCGGGAGTGAGAGAGCGCGGGAAGCAGACTCGTTGGATGCGCGACGCCGACACAGGGAGCGGCGCCAAATGGAGGGCACGGAAAGGAGGCGTAGTGCCCGGTTGGCGCGCAAACAACGGTTGTGCCCAGAGGATCCAAGCGAAAAGGGGGGGGACTCTCCCTAGCCCATAAGTTCAGGGTCTGGCAGTGATTCTCCTTCGAACGGGGACCAACTGTTCCAATTTAGGGCATAGGTACTCTGCAGCTCATATCTAGTTGCTAACAGTAGAGTTGTTAAGTTGTAAAAGAGGAATAAAGCTTTGAAAAGAATCCCTTTGTCTGTGTCTGGACTTGGCTACTGGATTAGACTGAGAGAGGCCTCCAAGGAGCCCTTGACAGCTTGGTCCCCGTTCGTCTTTTTTTTCTCTCTCTCTCTCTCTCTTCTCCTATTGCCGTATGGAGGCTGCCGGGGACCCGGCAGTGCAAGCTCTAGCGCAAGAGAACCAGCTGCTCCGTGATCAGATGGCTCAACTGATGGCTGCCATGCAGAATCTACAGACTGCGGTTCAACCCCCTCCACCTCCGATTCCCCCCCGTAGCAAGTGCCCGGTGGCTTTGCCAGAGAAGTCTTCTGGTGAGAAAGGACTTTTTCAGATTTTCAGGGCCCAATCGGAGCTGTACATGCGCCTTCAGCCTGAGGATTTCCAGACGGAACAGGTTCGTGTGGGTTTCATCATTAACCTACTTTCAGGCATGGAGGCTAGATGGGCTTTGGGTCTCCTTCTCGCTAATGACCCCCTGCTCGGGGACTATCAAGGTTTCATGACAGCGATGGCCCATTTTTTCGGTGACCCCCTGCGCACACAGACGGCTTCTCGGGAGATTCGCCACCTCAGGCAGGGCAAGGACTCAGTTTCCAGCTATGCTACAACTTTTTGCTTGCTGATGCAGGATTTACAGTGGAATGATGCCACGCTAGTGGCCTCGTTTTTGGACGGTTTGAACAACGAGATCTTGGATGAGTTGGTGCGCACGCCCAGCCCGCCTACTTTGGAGGACCTCATCCAGACCTGCCTTCAGATAGATAGTCGGCTGGAGGGGCGCCGGCAGACACAGCGGGGTGCCAGGGGCCGGGATTTCCCTCCTCCCATTCCCCCACCTCTCCGGCGGTGGGGGTGGAGGAGACCCCGATGCAGCTGGAAGCTACCCGAGCCCCACTGCCGCCAGAGGAGCTTGAGCGCCGGCGAGCTGAGCGCCGATGTTTTTGATGTGGAAAGCTGGGGCATTTCACCAAGACCTGCCGAGTTAGATCCGCAGCTCCGCTGCCTCCCACTCCTCTCCTTCCCCCTCCTCCTCCTCCTCGTCCCCAGGCCTGACTAGACTGCCCCCCAAGCTTGTTGGGGGCCTCCAGTGTGGGGGTCAGTTCCCCACCGGGTGGGTGCCTTCCCCAACCCCCCCCACCCTCCCATCTGCTGTTGCATGTTCACCTCCGCTCCTCCCAGTGGGGTGGGGTGGAGACCCTAGCTTTAGTGGACTCGGGGGCTATGACCAGTTTCATGGATGAAACCTTTGCCCTCTTCCACAAGATTCCTACCCTGCCCCTTCCTGCCCCCTTGACAGTGGAGACCATCGATGGGTGTCCTCTCTCTTCAGGTGTGGTGACCTGTATTACAGTTCTGTTCACTCTGCGTGCCCAGTCCCATGTTGAGCAGATTCAGTTTCACGTAGCCAAGGTTCCCCTATACCCAGTCGTGCTGGGTGTTTCCTGGCTCTCTAAGCACAGCCCTCAGATTTCTTGAGGGCTTCAGCAAGTGGAGTTTGCGTCTCCCTACTGCCGGGAGCATTGCCTCCCGGAGGAGGCACCAGCCCCAGCCCAAGCCTTAACCCTTTCCTCCCCCTCCTTGTCTGCTTCTGGCAGTCCTTCAGCTACCGTCATCCCCCCAGAGAAGTATGCGGCTTTTCGGGATGTTTTCGACAAGAAAGAGGCCGACCAGCTTCCCCCCCACCGCCCTTTTGACTGTGTCATTAACCTCATTCCGGGGGCGACCATCCCCGCTGGCCAGCTGTATTCGATGTTGGAGCCAGAACTTCGAGCTCTGCGGGAGTTTTTGGACAAGAATCTCAAATGTGGCTTCATTCGCCCTTCTTCCTCCCCCGCCTGTGCCCCTACCTTCTTTGTGGCCAAGGGATCTGGAGAACTCCACCCGGTGCACGATTTCAGAAATTTATATTCAGTCTCCATCACTGATAAGTACCCCCTCCCCGTCATACCTGAGATACTGGAGCGCCTGGGGCGAGCCAAGATTTTCACAAAGTTGGACCTGCGTGCCGCCTACAATCTCATTCACATCTGGGAGGGGGATGAGTGGAAGACCTCTTTCGGGACCTGGTACGGAGCGTATGAATAGCTAGTGATGCCATTTGGGCTCGCCTGCGCCCCCCCCCCCCACGTTTTCATGTTTTATGAATGCCATCTTCCGGGACTATTTGGACACTTTCCTCATTGTGTATCTCGATGATTTACTTATATTTTCTGAGGACCCCCACGCCCATCAGCATCATGGCTCCGCCGTCCTCCAGCGCCTCCGCGAGAACCATCTTTATGCCAAGCTGGAGAAATGTGCATTTGATCTAACCTCTTTGGACTTTCTTGGCTACATTATCTCGCCTGATGGTATCAGGATGAATCCTGCAAAGGTCCAGGCTGTCCTCTCCTGGCAGGCTCCATCCACCAAGAAGGATTTGCAACATTTTCTGGGCTTTGCTAATTTTTACAGAAAGTTCCTGCCCAGCTTTGCTCGGCTGACTTCTCCTCTCACGGACCTCCATAAGAGCAAGAAATCTCCTTTTCATTGGACAGCATCGTCCCAACAGGCTTTCGAGGAACTTAAGAGGCTTTTCAGTTCTGAGCCGATTCTGTTACATCCCGACCCCAGGAAGCCTTTTGTAGTGCAAACTGATGCCTCTGACTTCGCAGTGGGGGCGGTGCTCTTTCAGCCAGATCGGGAGGGCGGCGGGTTGCAACCCTGCGCCTACCACTCCAGGAAGCTGAACATGTCTAAGAGGAATTATACCATCTGGGAGAAGGAACCGTTGGCCATCAAGTCTGCTTTGGAGACCTGGCGTCATCTCCTGGAGGGGGCACAGGACCCAGTCGAAGTTAGAACCGACCATCGCAACCTCGAACATCTTCAGACAGCCCGTGCCTTAAACCAGAGGCAGATTAGGTGGTCGCTTTTTTTTTCTCAGTTCCTCCTTAAGATTTGCCATGTGAAGGCCTCCGACAACCTACAAGCGGATGCTCATTTTCATAAGCCTGACCTCCAGCCAGGGGGTGAGGAAGATCCCCCCCTCTCTGATTCTTCCCCCCCAAAGCCTGGCGGCAGCTGTGGTGCCTCATTCTTGAGAGGAGCTCCTTCTCTCTGCACAGGGTCAGGATGCTTTTGTTTGCACAAAAGTGGAGGAATTGGGGCTAGTCTCTCCCCCCCCACTCTCCCCCCTTCTCTTTGTGAGGTGGCCTGCTTTACCATTCCGGCCAGGTCTATGTGCCTTCTAGACCCCTCCGAGAGAAGGTCCTCCATCAGTGCCACGGCTCCCCCACAGCTGGGCGTTTTGGCGTCGCCAAGACCCTGCACGGAGTGACGAGGGATTTTTGGTGGCCTTGTGTGTGTTTCAGGTTGTCAAGTCCTATGTCGCCTCCTGCCCAACCTGCCAGCGGGCGAAGGCCCCCTCAGGCAAGCCCACAGGCTTGCTTCACCCCCTGCCTACCCCCTCAGGACCTTGGAAACTGCTCTCCCTTGACTTCATCACTGACTTGCCTCGCTCACACGGTAAGACCACCATTCTGGTGGTGGTGGATTTGTTTTCTAAGATGGCCCATTTCATCCCCTGCTCTGGGTTGCCCACAGCCAGGGAGACGGCAGAGCTGTTCTTGGCGCATGTTTTCCAGCTCCACGGATGGCCCGAGGGTCTCATTTCGGATAGGGGGGCCCAATTCACTGCCCATTTCTGGAGAGAGCTACTTGGGTTGCTCCATGTGACACTCCGTCTTTCCTCCGCCCACCATCCACAGACGGACGGTCAGACCAAGCACACCAATGCAACTCTGGAGCAGTATTTGCGCTGTTATGTCAATTACCAGCAAGATGACTGGTTTTCCTTGCTGCCTCTCGCAGAATTTGCTTATAACAATGCCTGCCATGCTTCCACCCACCAAACTCCATTTTTTGCCAATTTTGGTTACCACCCCAAGGCTTTCCCGTCCACCCTAGCTCCCTCTTCAGTGCCAGCGGCCCATGACTTTTTAGAGGAGTTGAGAGCGGTACACCACCTCTTGCGGACTCCCTTGAGCAAGCCAAGACAGCCTACAAGGCCTCTGCGGACCAACGGCGCCAGCTGGGTCCGTCTCTGCAACCGGGGGACTAGGTTTGGTTGTCCACCCAATACCTCCCCTCTCACTCGCCCGCAAGGAAGCTTGCGCCTCGCCGCACGGGGCCTTTCCAGATTATGGCCCAGATTAACCCTGTTGCTTTTCGCCTGGCTCTCCCCCCCTCCATGAAGATCCATCCTGTTTTTCATCAGTCCTTGCTGTCCCCCCTGGTTTCTGGCGACCCTCATCGCTCAGTCGGCTCCCCCCCCGCCACCAGTGCTGGTGGAGGGGGAGGAGGAGTTTGAGGTTGCGGAGATTCTAGACTCCCGCCTTTCTCACGGCCGCTTGCAATATCTGGTGGACTGGAAGGGGTATGGGCCTGATGAGCGATCCTGGGAACCCGCGGAAAATGTGCATGCTCCATTGCTGCTGAGGCGCTTCCACCAGCTGTACCCCCACAAAACCGGAGCCCCAGGGGAGGAGCACGAGGGGGGGGGGCTCATGGGAGTGGGGATGATGTCAGGGTGGACACTAAGCCCATAGAATCCCAGAGTAGTTCTGATTCTGAGGAAGAGCAGCCGCTCCTGGGAGAGGAGCGCGCTCATCCTTCCCAGGGCCAACAGCTGGCAGGGATTCCTCCCACCGGCATTCCTAGCATAGATAGCAGTCCCGGGAGTGACAGAGCGTGGGAAGCAGACTTGCTGGACGCGCGATGCTGACGCAGGGAGCGGCACCAAATGGAGGGCGCGAAATGGAGGCGTAGTGCCCGGTTGGCGCACGAACAACGGTTGTGCCCAGAGGATCCAAGGGAAAAGGGGAGGGACTCTCCCTAGCCCATAAGTTCAGGGTCTGGCAGTGATTCTCCTTCAAACGGGGACCAGCTGTTCCAACTTAGGGCATAGGTACTCTGCTGCTCATATCTAGTTGCTAACAGTAGAGTTGTTAAGTTGTAAAAGAGGAATAAAGCTTTGAAAAGAATCCCTTTGTCTGTGTCTGGACTTGGCTACTGGATTAGACTGAGAGAGGCCTCCAAGGAGCCCTTGACAGTCAGTTCCCAGAATAGACCATATCCTATGGCCCGCTAGACAGTGTCTAGCGGGCCATAGGATTGCTCTCTCCAACACTGTGGTTTAGAAAACACCCTTTTATACACTAGTTAGTAGAGATTTGACATCTTCTGAATGCTGCTCTTTTGTCCATCTATACCACATGCCTGCAGCCCATCTGTTATTGGCTCTGTTACAGTGGGTCACTGTTACAGCCATTGGTAACATATGCAAATCTGTCCCACCAGACATCTGATAGAGATTTCAGATCTGACATGTTCTGTGACTTCATTGCACCATCTAGTGCTTGCTTGATTATAGGCAAGCCTTTTGTATTGAATGCATAACTTCCCCTTATTTTACCTCCATTCCTGGAGACTGGCCGGTGTACAATTTTGGCAGTATTTGAACCATTGTTTTGCAGGATTGTTGCTTGTTGCATACGTAATGAGCACATCCAGAAGCATCATGTTTCTAATGTTGATCCCTATCCATTGTTTCACATCACTGGCACAATTGGCCTCATTGTATGCATTTCAAAAGCACTGCAAATCCAGTGTTACTAAATGTCCTTGTTCACGTATGGGTGTGAACTCACATGTGTACACCTTTGGCTGATGAACCAGGAAATATAGGGATCTTTTGCAAAGGTGTGGTGTGCATATAGCAGATTATGCACCATGATGCAACGAAATGGGAAAATCAGCTCACTGACAAGAGTACAAAGAAATAACACTGCTTCATTTTGCCATAAGCACATACAAAAAGAAGAATTTTGATTATTCTCAGCCCCTAGCACTAGACTAGCAGACTATTCATAATAATAGAAATAGAGAAAGACAGAAGTGGGGAATTACCATTTGCGAAATATGTAGTGAGGAAGGTGTGGCAGGACTTGGCAAACTATATAACAGGTTTCTTTGAGTTTTAATGGCAAAGGGCAGGCCATGCCAGGGGCAGAATTGCTATATTTAACCAAGCTATCCTGAAACTGCCAAATAGCTGGACTCTTGGGCCCAAGGAAATGAGGGGGTGACCAAACCTCTGGCTAAGATACTATTAGGGACCCCTGGGCCACACAATTTGTTGCAAAAAATAGAATTTGGAATGGAGAGCCTAAAAACAAGGTATTTCCTTGGATCCTGACTAATCCAAGGAAAATAACAAACATGGAAGGAGGCAAGGGAACTGAGGGAAGGAGACGAGGAAGAGAAGCTTGCTAAGAGCGTGGTGGGTGTGTGGTTGCACTTGGTTCAAGACGCTAAAAAACCCCAGTACCACGTTCTAGGCTCTCAGTCGCCTGCTTCACCTGTAAGTCACACTTACAGGTGACTCATTAACAATGTCACAACTTACTAAGATTCTGAGAGGCCCACAAAAGGTCATCAACTCCAAGATTTTACTTGCATATCCTGAACAGGGAGGCTAGCACTAATCCCAGAGAGAAGGATTGGGTTCACAGAGTGATTGGGCTGTGCCATAGAATGGATGCTGGCTAGTAAGCTGCAATGGATGCTTCATAGGGGGTGAAACTCTCTGGGACTACAAGGTAACAGGTTTATGTAAGCAACAAGGCAATGGATCTCTCTGGGCAAGCAAGGCAGCAAGGTGGTTCAACATACGCTCCTTCCCAAATTCTACCCTGTTGTTGTTGTTCAGTCATTAAGTCATGTCTGACTCTTCGTGACCCCATGGACCATAGCACGCCAGGCCTTCCTGTTCTCCGCTCTCTCTCGGAGTGTGCTCAAGTTCATATTCATTGCATCGGTGATGCTATCTAGCCATCTCATCCTCTGCCGTCCCCTTCTCCTTTGGCCTTCAATCTTTCCCAGCATCAGGGTCTTTTCCAGGGAGTTTTCTCTTCGCATTAGGTGGCCAAAATATTTGAGCTTCAGCTTCAGTATCTGTCCTTCCAATGAGCACTCAGGGTTGATTTCCTTTAGGATGGACTGAATTGACCTCCTTGCAGTCCTGGGGACTCGTAAGCGTCTTCTCCAGCACCACAGTTCGAAAGCATCCATTCTTTGGCGCTCAGCCTTCCTTATAGTCCAGCTCTCACAGCCATACGTTACTACTGGGAAAACCATAGCTTTGATTGTACGAACCTTTGTCGGCAAGGTGATGTCTCTGCTTCTTACTGTGCTGTCTAGGTTTGCCATAGCTTTCCTCCCAAGGAGCAAGCATCTTTTAATTTCATGGCTACAGTCACCGTCTGCGGTGATCTTGGAGCCCAAGAAAATAAAATCTGTCACTGCTTCCATTTCTTCCCCTTCTATATGCTAGGAAGTGATGGGACCAGATGCCATGATCTTAGTTTTTTTAATGTTGAGTTTCAAACCAGCTTTTGCACTCTCCACTTTCACCCTCAACAAGAGGCTCTTGAGATCCTCTTGGCTTTCTGCCATTAGGGTGGTATCGTCTGCATATCGGAGGTTGTTGATAATTCTCCCGGCAATCTTAATTCCGACCTGTGATTCATCCAACCCGGCATTTCTCATGATGTACTCTGCATATAAATTAAATAAGCAGGGCGACAATATACAGCCTTGTCGTACTCCTTTCCCAATTTTTAACCAGTGGGTTGTTCCGTGTCCGGGTCTTACTGTTGCTTCTTGACCCTCGTACAGGTTTCTCAGGAGACAGGTAAGGTAGTCTGGTACTCCCATCTCTTTAAGAATTTGCCACATTTTGTTGTGATGCACACAATCAAAGGCTTTAGCGTAGTCAATGAAGCAAAAATAGATGTTTTTCTGGAATTCTCTTGCTTTCTCTATGATCCAGCAAATGTTGGTGATTTGATCTCTAGTTCCTCTGCCTCTTCGAAACCCCGCTTGTACTTCCAGTAGTTCTCAATTCACATACTGCTGAAGCCTAGCTTGTAGGATTTTGAGCATAAAATTCTACCCTACCCTTATTTGATTGATTGATTGATTGATTGAATTTCTTAATCGCCCATCTGGCCAGTCACCCAGCCACCCTGGGCGATGTATAACAATACAATTTTAAAACAATAAAATTCTACTTTAAAACATCATATTTCTAAAAATATCCTAACCCACCCCAAATGCCTGCCTGAACAACCATGTTTTTAATGCGTGGCAGAAGCTCATTAAAGAGGGGGCATGGCGAAGTTCCCTAGGGAGGGAGTTGCACAGAGAGGGGGCCACCACAGAGAAGGCCCTCTCCCTTGTCCTCACCAGCCTAGCTGTCCTGACTGATGGGACAGAGAGAAGGCCATCTGAGGCTGTTCTTGTTAAGCGGCCTGTCTGGTGTTGCTGGAGGCGCTCCTTAAGACAGGCTGGGCCAGAACCATATAGGGTTTTAAAGGTCAAAACCAACAACTTGAATTTGGCCTGGAAAACAACTGGTAACCAGTGCAACTCCTTCAGCACCAGAGTGATGTGATCCCGCCGGCAGTTGCCTTTAATCAGGTGAGCCGCCGCGTACTGTATCAGCTGCAGCTTCCAACCCATCTTCAAGGGTAACCCCATGTAGAGCGCATTACAGTAGTCTAGATGAGAGGAGACCCGGGCATGTACTACCGATGGGAGCAGATTGTCGGGAAGGTAGGGGTGCAGTCGCCGTATCAGATGGAGTTGATACAGCGCTGTCCGCTGTACCATGGACAGCTGGGAGTCTGGTATCCATGGACAGCTGGGAGTCTAAAATGACCCCCAGGCTGCGGACCTGGTCTTTCAAGGGTAGCCGTACCCCATTCAACACCAGGTCAACATCCCCCAACCTCCTCTTGTCTCCCACCAAAAGTACCTCGGTCTTGTCAGGGTTCAGCTTCAGCTTATTCCTCCCCATCCAGCCACTCACCGCCTCCAGACATTTGGACAGGGCTTCTACGGCCAACCTTGGTGAAGATTTGAATGAGAGGTAGAGCTGTGTGTTATCTGCATATTGATGACACCGCACCCCAAACCTCCTGATGATAGCCCCCAGCGGCTTCACATAGATGTTAAATAGCATCGGGGAGTGGATGGAACCCTGTGGCACTCCACACGTGAGTGGCCATGGGTCCGAAACCTCCTCTCCCAGTGCTACCCTCTGGTACCTGCCGGAGAGGAAGGACTGGACCCACCATAATATGGTGTCTCCAAAGCCCAACCCTTCCAGGTGGTCCAGGAGGATACCATGGTCAACGGTATCAAAAGCCACTGAGAGGTCGAAGAGAATGAGGAGGGAATATTCGCCCCTATCCAAAGCCCTCCTCATATCATCCACCAAGGCAACCAAGGCTGTTTCTGTCCCATGCCCAGGCCTGAAGCCCGACTGAAATGGGTCTAGATAATCGGCTTCTTCCAAGTGTGCCTTCAACTGCTTTGCGACCACCTGCCAACCACCTTGCCCAAAAATGGCAGATTCGAAACTGCACGAAAGTATCTGGATGATCTGGAACATTTGTGGCCACATCTCTTACAGATGATTCCTCTGACTAGATATTCCCCAGTTCCTGTAAGCTTTTCCCCAGAGGTTGGTTTAAAAGCTGGTCATTGCCCATTGTTCCCCATTCAAAAGCACCATCTTTCTAATTATAATGCAGACCAGAACCATTGCTGCACATATTTGGTACAAGTGGCTTAATTGTGCACCATCCCCCATTGGAAAACTCCATCTTACCAGTGCTGACCTGAATAATTGTTGCCTCATCTCCCCATCTCCCCCATCTGACATTTTTCAAGTGTGCTGCCTATTTGGATGGTTTATTTGCATATGTAAAACATGCAGGTTTTGCACGGAGAGTGGAAAATCAAGGATATTTACATCCTCTCTAGCAAAGATGGAATGAGTCCAGACTAAGGGCTACTTGAGGAGCTTTGTGCTCTTAGAACCAGGAGTCCACTTTCACCATCTTTGCTTTAAGTATCTAGTTACCAAAGACTGCTCTTATCTCCTTTGTTCCCACAGATAGCTTGTTGGCAACAATGTGAAGCTGTGGTGCAAAAATTCAGTTCGGCATTTAGGTTGTATTAATGGGGATTATATCAAATTTTGAGAAGTAATAGAATAATTCTTATCAGGACTGACACTGCTGTTTACTATACTGTGTTTAGTTTTGAATGTCACTTTTAAAGAAAAAATCCAGAAGCTGTATTAGTGTAATACTTTTATCAGGCCAACTCAAAGGTCACCAAAAATGTGCAGGCTTTCAAAATCTCAAGATCTCTTAATCAGGCAAGATGTTACAAAAAGCATCTTGGGGGTGGGGGAGAAAAACACACAGGCTGACTTGATGCTGAAGTCATGATGTCTGCATAGTCAGAGTCTTAAGATGATATGGTAGAGGAGGATTTGGAGACATTCAGTGCCAGTAGGCCCACTGGGAGCAAGAAAGTGGTAGTGATATTATACTAATATGGATTTTGGAATGTTCCTTATGGCCAACATAAATTGCTTATTTATGACTTTTGCAGAAGAATATAGACAATTTAGAAATTATTCTGAGTGGATCTCTGTGGATTATAAATGTTCTGGGAGGCCAGTCATACAGGGGAAGAAATTGGATGGATCTAGTCAATAGTGGGGAAAGGATGAAAGGAAAACAGGTTGACATTTTTAAACATGTCAGAAGAATGTCAAGAAAGAGGGAGCTAGAGATCTCCAAGAGGATTCCTAGCACCCTCAACAAACTATAATTCCCAGGATTCTTTAGGGAAAGGCACAACAATTAAGTTGTCATTAAAAACAAAAGAAACTATATAAGCTTATAACACAGGTCTGGCTTAGCCGGAAATCCACACCTAGTTCCTGCAAATACTAACATATCCACGTGGATACAGTTTCTTTGTTCAATGTTGGTAGACTTTATAATGAAAGCGAGTCAGATCATTCCTCCCTTTTGCCTGATTCTATCCAATGGTGTTTCCTGCAGGTAACTCCCCCTCGGATGAGTCTGAAGAGCGTGAGCGGGATCCCAGGGTCCTCACTTTTCCAGAGTATATTGCCAGTTTGTCTGAATCAGGGACCAAGCGCATGGCAGCTGGCGTGCGTATGGAGTGCCAAAGCAGGGGCCTCTGCCCATCATCGTGTCCGTTATGTCATGTAGCTTCTAGCCCAGATGCTCTGGCTGAACCCATCCTCCTGGAGGTCACCAAAGCAGCACCCATCTATGAGTTGGTCACCAACAATCAGACTCAGAAGGTGAGTGAGTGGCTCAGTACTGGCAGAAGGGCTAATTTAAGCACCAATGGCTCTCAAATAAAGAGTAAACATTCTTAAGGACGCAGTGGTTCCTCTTTGATTTCTCCTTAATAATTCAGTTTTGGAAATAAACTAGATTATTTGGAGAGGGGAAGGGAGTGGAAGAGGGGGAAGGAGGGTGGGACATTTCCTGGTGACATTTCCAAGCTTCTTTTTAAACTAAGACATCTAGAAACTGTCTTGAAACAGGATGAAATCTGAGGTTCTTAAAATACTGAATTCACCATGAAAAAATTATCTCTGGATTTTGGGGTTCTGCATCAACTGATGTGTTCTGCAGAGCACCACTGATACGTTAATGAATTCACTGTTCTCCTGTTTTTAATTTTGGCCTTTGTTCAGATCAGTGTGCCTGTGCACATTTTCTGGAGTTTTCACAGCATGTCTTCCCCCCACCCCCTTATATTTACCACTGCGCACACACAACCATATATTGCTGAACACCACACAAGGACTCTTGTAATTGAAAATGTTTTATATAGTATTTTTTATCAGTCCTCATGTGTACTTTGTGTACAGCAATAATCTACAAGGGGAAAAAATGAGAATGGAAACTGGCAAACTGCATGCACCAATTCCAAAATTAATTTTAAAAAATCTTCCAAGTTAAACCAAAAGACAGATGGATCAGAACAAAGGGCAGAGCCAACCCATGGGACAGTAACACAGTGGAACAGGGGACATCTGCTCATCTCTAATTCTGCACGGTTTCTCTGCTTGGGTAGTAAAAATGCAGTTGTTTGGAATATTTATACACGTTGAATATGCACATATTGCTTTAAGACAGATCCAGGAACCTCAAAACTCTCAGCAGCAGATCAGCAGTCAGTCTGGCTCAGGGTGAGATACATTGCCTAGTCACACAACAAATGTATACATCTTGTCAAAAACACTCAGTGTGGTGAATTTCACTGTGAGATTTTTGTCACAAGTCTGCTTTGAGGTGTTCAGGAACAGGAAGATCTGCCCTGACCCTCAGTGAGAGTCTACAGATCATTGTTTCATTATCATGAAGACAAATCAGAGTGTGGGCAATACTTCCTGCCCTCACTCGGACGCGGTGGAGTTAAATGGGATAAAATGGCACTGAGCAGCAATGTGGAGTGTGGTGACTGCTGCCACCAGGACCACTGCTTGTAAGATGAGCAAATACCTTCCCTCTGTTTTCAGCCTCCTCCCCCAATGGAAAATTCTCTGAAGGGGATCCCTGCTTTGAAGTCTATAAATAGGGTGGCAAACTTGGGGGGGGGGGGGGCGCGGCGGCTTCAATTCTGCCCATGGCAAGAATCTCCTTGTGTGTTCCTGACACTCCTTCTGTGCTTTTTCTTGTTCTCTTTCTCTCTCAGCTGTTGCAAGAGGCCACCATGAGTTCCCTGTGGTGCTCGGGCAGTGGGGATGTCATCGAGGATTGGTGCCGGTGTGACTCAAGTGCATTTGGTGCCGATGGGCTTCCAGCCTGTGCACCCCTCCCACACCCTGTGTATGTGTCCCAAACCATAAGCTTGCAGAATTAAGATTTTGCTAACTGTCTTTTGGGAAATGTGGCGTTGTTGTGGCCTTATTCTTTGTAGCAAATATTCTTCCAGCACCAGATATAAAGGGGGAAATAATGGCTGAGTACCGAGGGCCTAGCTCCCAAAACCATGCCCCTTCCCCTGGGTCTTCTTCAGACCTTTGTGTTTTTTTGTATGAAAGCAAGGTACTGAGGCTGAAGCCTGTCAAGATGCTATCCCCTCTAACCTGGAAATCCTGGATTTGATCAGACTGTTACTTTCTGAACCTGGCATGAGAGCAAACATGCTCATGCCCTGGCCTCCATGAATTCATATCCCAGGTAGAAAGTAACATCTGACATTTCCCATAATGCACCCCAGGCCTCCATGGCCCATGGGTCTGGCTATGCCTTAGTCAGGCCTATACTCAAGCCTGCTCATCCTGTTCTGTGCTGCTGTCTGCTCCACCTAGGAATACCAGGACCTATGGGCTCCACTCTGTAATTAATTCATTTTCCTAAATGAATTGCCAATCAGAACCATAATTTTGAGTTCTTAACATGTCACCAATGTTAAGGATGAATAAATCTATAAATAGGCCCTATCGTAGTGCCATTGTTACAGCCATGCCAGGGCCTAAAGGTGCCTGGGACTCTTGGGATCATAGTTCCCACATGCTGAGAGGCACCTAGTCATCAGGACTATATGTAGCCTGTATGGCAAAATTCAGGCCCTCTTTGCTGCCTCTGCAGAGTCACCTGATGTGGGGAAGAGGCAGCACAGAGAGCTTAATCCTTGATGCTCAGGTGGCTACAATCTCCTTTGAGGCCTGGGATGCCTCAGTACATGGGAACTGTATTTCCCACAATGCCAGGAGCCCACACACGCCCTGTAGCATCTTGGGGCCTCAGAACAGGCTGTGCCCTGAACAGCAAGGACTGGATTCTCCCTTCCGCTTCAGTGAAGCCACAAAGCAGAGAGGACCTGCTCACGATGGTTCAGGCTGCTCAGGATTCTCATGCTTGTGCCATTACTTAGAGACTCCTGAGCAGGCCCAGGGTGCTTCTGCGTATTTTTGGACCAGCATGGGCTATAAATCCAGTTTTGATCTGCAATGGATTCAGATGACCCCAACCTTCAAATCCAGTGCCAAAATCTAATAATTCTGAAGCTTGGCGCCATCGAAAGCTCCAGAGCTCAGTAGACCAGAGGCAAAAGCATTGCAAGTTACTTTGGATTGCTGAATGTACTGTGGTGTCCACAAGAGTGGCACTACCATGTATTTAGAGCTTGACAGAGATTTCGCTATTTCGGTATCTTCACAGTTAGAGGGTTTAGTAACTTTCTATTTTAAAAAAATGCAAGCTGAATTGATCAGAAGACAAGAATTCTTACAAACTCTACCAAGGAGTGTCTTCAGAACAGAGATCTCATCTAAGGATCAAACTACACATTACATAAATTACAAAACGTGTAGCTGATCTGGGGAGGGGGTGGGAGAGGGTTGGGTTTTTTTTACTCCAAAGGAAATCTGGTTTGTGACCACTGCCCACAGGAAGTGGAGGTCTAATGCTTCCTGCCACAGCTGCTCCTCCTGAATTTGGCCCCTCCCACACAACAGTTTGGAAAAGACAAAAACTTCAGTTGGTGCCAACAGACCTGGGGCACAAGCAGGGACAGCAGGACAGATCAGGACCACTGAGCTGAAACCAGGGGCTTCTTCACACGGAGCTTTTATCCTACTATTGAGATTGGTTACTCAAAGAAGTTTGCAGGTCCTTTAGATGATGTCGTCAACCTCCAGGGCATCTCCCACACTAAATGATCTTTATTCTATTTTTAAAAGATCGGAGATAATGCCCTATCAAATGAGCTATCAAATTTTCCTCTGTGAAAAGTGGAGAGGAGCTAGACCACAGCACCATCTAGTTGCTGTATAGTGAAACATATCAAAAACTCAGATAAGGGGGAAAAGGAGGCGGAATGGCGGGGGGAGGAAGCGTGTGTAAAGGGAGTCCGTTGTGATCCTGCATTTAAAACAGAAGCAGAAAACCCCGTTTTAAATGCAGGATTTTAGAGATGCTAGTGTAGAGATGCTCCAGGACTTGGAAGGAGCAACCAGCCCGGCATTAGCTAGTTATATCCCTACCCATTGTCTCACAAGAGGCACTTTTATGGCCTGTCAATCAATGAGTACCATGGGTCAGCCAATCAGGAATAAGATTTGACTACCTGAAACTACCAAATTAAAAAATAACAGTCACCAGCTGGGACCCAAAATAAATTTAGTACAACAGTCCTCAAAGGCCTAGCATGAACAAGAGCATTTTTAGAGGCCTTTTAAAAGCTTCTGCAGAACTTGCCTGGTGCCAAGCTTCTCTAGCAGGGGTGAGCAACTTATGGCCCTCCAGCTGTTTTAGACAGCAACTCCCATGCTGGCTAGGGCTGATGGGAGCTGTAGGCCAGAACATCTTGAGGGCCACAAGCTGCCAACCTCTGCCCTGTGGGAAGGGAATTCCATAAGAACAGCATTGGCATGGGAAAGGCCCTGCTCTTTGTGATTGTCTATTTAGCCTCAGAAGGGAAAGGTAGGGATGTGTAAAACCTGTCCCTACAGTTGTATGGAATTTTCCACTTTTCTTTCCCATGGTCTCGGGTACCCACAGAAACTTTGAAGTGTGTATTAAAAATTCTTGCTGTTAGGAACCACGGATGCAAATCAGGTGTGCATTGCCATGTGTACCAAATGTACATTTGAATGCAGATGCTGTGTTTCTACTCTACTGCTTCCAACAGAATACATATGTTACGGGTGACTTTTATTAGGGCTTATGCTATTTATGTGTATATTTTATTGATAATTTTAAGATACTTTTTTATGTCATGAGCTACCGTGGCAGGCAAAAAGGTGGGGTACAACAATAAATATCAAATAAATATTGCAGCAACACTGCAAAGAAGGCTGGATCTGCAAGAGCAAGAATTTATTGTCCAACATCATAACAAAACTCTTGGATTTCAAGCTGTCGCTCCTTATTAGGATTATAATCTATAAAGACCAGAGCCACTGTCAGATGATGAGATTTGCATCCCACCCTTCCTCCAAGAAGTGCAGGGCAACGTATATGTGTGTTGCCTGATGGATGAATCAATCTATTTCCAATCTGTACCAGTTTTGTACGCATGCAATCATAAGTCCATCCTATTATCTGTAGTTTTCTTTAACTGTTAAAAAAAATTGCATGTAAGTTATATCAATTTCCCCCAAAACATCCATTTGTATGCATTTTCCCTAAAACACGCACTTTTATCTTGTTTCTCCCTAAAATACGCATTTTTGAGTCAAGAACTGGATCACAACATTGAGAGAAGTGTGCAATCCAAAGTATAATTTCATTCTGATGTGCATATTAGTCCAGGAAGTACAAATTAGGTTGGTTCACTTAAAAATGCAAACCAAACAAAATTCTCCAGCATCCCAAGTGTTGTCCCGTTCTATCTTCACAACAACCTGGTGAGGAAGGTAAACCTAATTCAAAGTGATGGGTTGGAATCTGGATGAGTCCAGATCTGCCAACTGCATTTAGTGAGTCCTTTTAAATTGGCCCAATCTTGACGTCTGTGAGAAGGCTATTGACTCTGAAAAAGGACTGAAAAGAGTCCCCACCACCCTCTCTTTTATGTTGCTCACCAAAGCCAGAGGGGTGGCAGAGAGTTCACTATACATCCTATTAATGACACCGGGCCTCATGAAGTCTTGGATGCTACTGAATATGCAGAAACACATCATTTCTTAGGCATCATGGGAAGAACACAACCCCTAAGTGAAGTGGGGACAAGGTATGTGTGTGGATGTCAGGTCGTAGGGGGGCACTCTGTGCTGGGAAAGGTCAAAGGAGAATTCTAGGTCCCTTCACATTCCGGGTGAACTCATCAAGGGAGGTGCAGGCCTACAAGCCTCACCACAGCGGAACCGCAGGGCGGGGCATGCGTTCCTTTAGAATGTCGAGAGAGCAGCCGCTCTGGGAGCAGCGGGACAGTGGCCCTTCTATTCTGTCTTCTGAAAATTATTTAGCAGCCAGCTGTGGCAGCATCAGAGCTCTTCTCAGAGTCTCTCTTGGCAGCCGCTGGTTGGTGGCCACCATTTTCCCCTAAGGTAAAGGTGAAATGGCAGCCATACGTGGGTCACAAGTTGGGCAGGCCTGATGTACAATAATGTAATTGTGTGTGTGCCCTGGGGGAAGGTAGAAGCAAAGAAACCCAGACCATGGAGCTCCTGAAAGGGCCACGACAGCTTCAGAGAACTCTGTTGTTCTATATTTTGGTTTAGTATTTTAAATGTATAAGCTGCCTCGGGTATCGTGGCAGAAAAGTGACATATAAATGCAATAAATAAATAAACAATATAATTAAGCTGTTATATCAATGATCTTTTTAAAGTCATAAGATATGTATTGCCTTATAATATAAGGCCTACATAGTGCATGCAGTTCAACATTAAAACAATAAATGACCTTTTAAATATGTAGAAACAGTGAACCACTTAACCATAAGTAACTTTAAAGTTTTGGATATATCTTGCTCTTAGCTAGTTGCTTTTGCAAGACAGTTTATAATGTATAGGGCTAGTGGTAGCCCCAGACCACATCTGCCCCCCCGCTCCACAGAGGGGTGTGTGTTAGACTGGCCTGGGGCCAGAGCCGCCAGAGTAAGGGAAATAACTCTAGAAATGTTACACAGCCTGTATGGAGGTATGAGCTACCCTGGTCTTTTCATGATATGCTCTTCCAGTGCTTTGTTGCTGAGAGGCAGTGCACGGGATCTATTTCTTAATCTTTTCCAAGTACAAGATGCCTCAGCAGGAAAGAAAAGACAAGAGGCCTACCAAAGGTCAGTCTTAGACTGACCTCTGTTTTGCCCTCTCTCTGCAGGCTGAGGCTGTCCACTGTTCACGAGCCCAGCAGCAACCTGGTGGTGCTGGAGTGGGAGCACTCAGAACCCCCAATTGGAGTGCAGATTGTTGATTACCTCATCCGCCAGGAGAAGGTCACTGACCGCTTGGACCATTCCAAGGTGGAAACTGGTGAGTGCCGTTGATTCTTTTATGGTTACTGAAAGGGTATCAACTTTCTGGAAATAAACAAGGAAAAGCAATATGAAATCACAATATTACTAAAACAGTTTTAGCTTAGACATAAAATCAAAATAAAACTCTATATTCAGTTCCAAATCCAAACCTTTAAAAAAAAAGTGCAACACCCAAGAGGATGGATGTGCCTGAGGCATCAAGTCCAGTGAGTGGCTGATGCAACCTTCCATACCATAGAAGTGTGTGTGCATGCACGTGTGTGTGTGTCATTGCCCTTTGCAAGCTCTGCTTTCTTATAGCCTGTTCAGGTTCCCAATGGGTGAAGAATCTCAGTAAAGATGTTAAGCTAAGCGAATCTTACTTGGTGCATTTGCAGGAGGGCACCCAGATTACAGTGAAAATAATGAGGGAAATGTTGAACAGTTCAAGTTTGTTTGTTTTAAATTTCCATCTCATGCTGAAGAGGCAGCCCATCTCAGTTTAAAAGTTGTAATGTAAGCTGAAAGTGCTTTGCCTCTCAGCAGTGCAAGGTGCTGCATAGAAAGCAAGGAACCTCTAGACTGTGTGCACAGTTCTCTTATGTGTGTTGTATATAGCTTTGTTGAATTTCAACAGAAAACCACATGTCACAGTAAATTTACAAATCCTTTCAGACATCGTTTCATAAGGTAAAGAAATGTAGTACCATCAAAGAAAAGTAAATTAGAATAGTGGTCCTCAATACTGTAAGGTTTAGCTGAGATGGACAGGAAACTTGTTCCTGGGTTCCATATTAAACACTACATTCTGCACTGTACATCATGATAATACAATACCCATTTCTGTTCGTACATTCATTGAATTTGCCTTCCTTCTACCCTGATAATTATGCTCACATTTAGAGTTACCATTAAAACTTCATATGAGATAAAATTTAAGGTGAGCTTGAGGTTCCTCCACAGGAAAAGCACATAAAGATTTCAAGGAATGTCAAACATTTGATAAAATGTGCAGAATTTCTCAGGGCAAGTGGTGGGGAGGGGAAGTGTTCAGTACATCCTTAGATTATCAACTGATTTTGCCTAAAGCAACATTTGAAACAAATTTGGAAACAAAGGTTCTTCCATCTGAGGAATTTCCAGGGTAACCAAAAGTGTTATAATGGGGCAATCAAGCTTCCTTGCATTTCCCTCTCTTTTTTCCCCACTGTTATTTGTGGCAGGTGTAGAAAAATTCATAACAAATCCCATAACAGAGCCCATTTTAGAGACCACAGGTGTGACAATGGTGAAGAAATCTTACTTCTCTGTCGCCATTGCATCTGCTCCATGTTGGCCTGTAGAGCTATACCAAGTTTGGGTTCTTTTACATCAGAGGTGGGCAACTTGTTTCCAGATGTTTTGGCCTACAACTCCCATCAGCCCTAGCCAGCATAGCCAATGATGTGGGATTATGGGAGTTCTACGCCATAATATTTGGAGGGCTACAAGCTGCCCACCCCAGTTTTACATTCTGGTCCCCAGGGAGCAGTGGTGGAAACTTCTGTGGCCCACCACATCCACTTTGTAGAACATGTTACAAATAAAATCACTCACATCTGTTCTGAATTGGATGCCACATGAATTGTAGACTCACTTCTGGATGTTCCCATGGCTCCAACTTGAAACTTGAAATAGTGCAAAATGCAGTGGCAAAGCAGCTGAGTGGAGCCCTACTTTTGGATCATGTAACACCAGTGTGTATAATTACATTGGCTTCTGATTTGTTTCCGTGCTCAAAGTGCTGGTCTTGTACTTTAAAATCCCAAACAATTTGGGACTAGGGTATCTTGAGGACTGCCTCCTCCCAGATGAGCCTGCCTATCTGCTTCAATTGTCAGGGGAGGTTCTGCTCCACGTTCCTCAACCATCTGAGATGTGGCAGGTGAAGGACATAGAATATGGCCTTTTTAGTGATGGCACTCAGACTGTGGAATTCACGGCGCTGTAAAACCTGACTGATCTTTTTCCCTTGCCATCCAGTGCTTGTTAAGTGTTTTTTATGTACAATAATTTGGAAATTTCTGGTTACTTTTTGGCATTTTAGTTCTGCTCATTGTTGAGTGGGTTTGTTTTTTGTTGTTCTTTAGATTGTTTAAATTTCTGCTTGAAGGCCATTTAAATACGGCAGAAAGGTGGGAGTACAAATAGTTTAATACATTAATAAATACATTGCCAAGAGACTCAGTCAGAAGCAGAGCACAGCTGCTTTGTTTTTAAGCCCCTGGTCCAGCTTCCCTTTTCCATTTTCCTTTGTCGTCTTTGCTGCTTGTCCCATCAGTATTATCAGATAATGGCTGGGTTGCCTGTTTCCCTAGAGACGGTGCTGAGTTTTGTGGACGACATCATCTCTGGAGCAAAGTCACCCTGCGCAATGCCAGCACAGGTGCCTGACAAGCTCTCCACAACCATCTCCTTGATCATTCGCTGCTTGGAGCCTGATACCACCTACATGTGAGTTACGATACTAGCAGCTGACTTTCATGCACTCATAAGACAGTAGAATGATAACTTCACAGTGCGTTTTGTAAGCTTTCAGGGTGCAGAGAACTCTCTCTTAGGCTGGATGTTCAAAGACGATGTTTCTGAGAAGAGGCATAGAGGTAATCCCTGCTTATTTTTATCTGCAGGTTGTTTCGGTCTTCAGACCAAACAATGTAAGACCCTTACAGACTTAATTTGCTTGTAGTTTTGTTGCTGGTTTATACCAGGGCAAGCTGCAGGATTGGTTGTTTGGGGGTTGGTTGTTTCTTTATTTCCAACTGAGTAACACCAATAGGAAGCACTAAACACACGATCAGAAAAGAGCAACAAAAATTAAAAAAATTAAATACTACCGAATTGGTGTAGGTATGGCTGGGGAAAGGATTGTGTTTAGTGCTAGGGTCTCCAACATGGTGCCCATGGGCACAAAGCATCTCTGAAGGCCTTTTCCAGCACCTGGAAAGTCTCTGTGTCCATGTTCACTGCCTTCTTCCCCTTCAGAAGTGGGAAGGGAGTGATCTCAACTTTATAAAATACATAGAGGTGATAGAGGAGGTGAGAAGATGTCGCTCTTCTTCACTTCCTTTTTCAACTCTTTTGTACTTTTCTAGGCTGAGATTGACACCTGAGCTACCAAACCAGCCTGAACAAGTACAGGGAGTTGAAAGAGGAAGTGAGAAAGAGCATGCTCTTCTCACTTCCTCTATCACCTCTGTACTTCTCCAGGCTGAGATGAGCTGCCAAGCAGAAGGTGAAGTGACCAGAACTCACCCTGCAAATACATTTAGAAATAGTAAACTTTGTGCAGGGTGGGGAAGAGTAGAGCAGTGACCCAATCAGTGTGTGTGTGTGTCTGTGTTGTAGTTATCTTTCTTGAGGTCTGTGTGTCTGGGTCCACCATCCCCACACGGGGGTCTCTGTGTGTGTCTGTGGTTCCCCCCTCCATTACCTCTCTGGAACTGTATGTCTGTGGTTCCCTCCCTGTCTTCTCTGAATCAGTGTGTCTGTAGTTTCTCCCCCACCCCCTACCTGGATCTGTGTGTCTAGCTCCTCCCCCGCCCCCTCCAATCCCTTCCCTGTGTTGTTGTGTCTGTGGTCCGCTCCCTCCGCTCATGTTTTTCTCTGTGTGTCTTTCCTCTCTCTAGGTGTGTGTGGTATGGCAGCTGTTTCATGGATGGGTGAAATGGCAGCCATTTTTTTACAATATCCACAGCACTTTCAAAATTCCAAATGTGCCCGTGGGTCCAAAAACGTAGCCTCTAGTATAATCAGTTGCAAAGGAGGAACTGAGCAGGGCTTTTAGTCCTCTCCTTTAATAGTTGCTTAGAAGATGATATTTTAGCAGGTGCAAAATAGTGGAATAACAAGCTGCTGTTGCCAACATTATTCTACACAGTGAGGAAAGGCACAGTGAAGAAAGACTGTCCTTTGCATCTGGTCACCCGAGAGAGAGGAGAAAGTATGCATGTAACTCTGCCAGTCCCTACCATTGAGTGGCACCCCTAGTCCGTATAGCATTCTTGATTGCATTGGAAGCACTTCAGCTGTGGGCAGACCCTGAAAGGAGATCTGAGTGATAACTTTACAGTAAATAATTCCCCCTTCTCTTTTTAGTTGAGGGAATGATATTAAAGGCAAAACTGAAGTACTTTGGCCACATCATGAGAAGACAGGATAGCCTGGAGAAGATGCTGATGCTAGGGAAAGTGGAAGGCAAAAGGAAGAGGGGCCGACCAAGGGCAAGGTGGAGGGATGATATTCTGGAGGTGACGGGCTCGACCTTGGGGGAGCTGGGGGTGGCGACGGCTGACTGGAAGCTCTGGCGTGGGCTGGTCCATGAAGTCACGAGTCGGAAGCGACTGAGCGAATAAATAACAACAACAATGTGACATATAGACACCTTGCACAGCAAGTGCAGACAGTTGTACTCATTGGTGCTGAAGTTCTAAAAGGGGGCTGTGGACCTATAGCATAAAATTACCAATATCCACAGAGATTCGCAAGGTTCCCTGAGGAGGCTGTCATGTTTTAACGAGTTTAAACCCAGCTTCAGTTTGCATTGTAGGCATATCCTGGTATTGTTATGAATTTGGTCCTTGCTGATTGCATTCAGTCTATATTTTTAGAAAGCCTCTGGCTGCCAGTTAACTATCTATAGCAGATCAATACACTGCAAACAAAGGGTACACCAGAAATTGTTCTAGGGTGGATTCAGTTCTGGACTTGTACTAACAAGAATTAGTAACGGAAGAATCTTGGGATCCATTTTTCATTTTTATGTAAAAAACCCTACTTTTTATATCATCACATCAAAGTATGTTATAGGTTTTAAAGAAGTCGTATTATTATAAAGGAGATTATTGGAAACAGGTTTAAGATCTTAATACCTTAACAGAAATGTTTTGTTATCTAAGGCCTCTAGTCCTAATAGTCTAAAAGGAGCTTTCCTCTAAGTATCAAGTTTCCTACTCAGCTCTGAATAGGCTATTCAGTTTACAGGCCTAGTGAGTATCTAGATCAAGGGTGGGCAATTTGTAGCCCTCCAGATTCATATCAGCCCTTGCCAGCATAGCCAGTGGTGAGGAATGATGGGAGTTGTAGGACAAAACATCTGGAGGACCATAGAATCATAGAATAGTCGGGTTGGAAGGGGCCTACAAGGCCATCGAGTCCAACCCCCTGCTCAATGCAGGAATCCAAGTCAGAGCATCCCTGACAAATGGCTGTCCAGCCTCGTCTTGAAGGCCTCCAGTGTGGGAGAGCCCACCAGGTAATTGGTTCCATTGTCATATTGCTCTTAAAGTCAGGAAGTTTTTCCTGATGTTCAGCCAGAATCTGGCTTCCTGACACTTGAGCCCATTATTCCGTGTCCTGCACTCTGGGATGATCAAGAAGAGATCCTGGCCTTCTTCTCTGTGACAACTTTTCAAGTACTTGAAGAGTGCTATCATATTTCCCCTCAGTCTTCTCTTCTCAAGGCTAAACATGCCCAGTTCTTTCAGTCTCTCTTCATAGGGCTTTGTTTCCAGTCCCCTGATCATCTTTGTTGCCCTCCTCTGAACCCTCTCCAGCTTGTCTGCATCCTTCTTAAAGTGTGGTGCCCAGAACTGGACACAGTACTCCAGATGAGGCCTAACCAATGCTGAGTAGAGGGGAACTAGTACTTCCCGGGATTTGGAAGCTATGCTTCTATTAATGCAGCCCAAAAGAGCATTTGCCTTTTTTGCAGCCACATCACATTGTTGGCTCATATTCAGCTTGTGATCAACAACAATTCCAAGATCCTTCTCGCTTGTAGTGTTGTTGAGCCACGTATCCCCCATCTTGTAACTGTGCATTTGGTTTCTTTTTCCTAGGTGCAGAACTTGGCATTTATCCCTATTCAATGTTATTCTGTTATTTTCTGCCCAGCGCTCCAGTCTATCAAGATCACTTTGAATTTTGTTTCTGTCTTCCAGGGTATTAGCTATCCCACCTAATTTGGTGTCATCTGCAAATTTGATCAGCATTCCCTGCACCTCCTCCTCCAAGTAATTAATAAAAATGTTGAAGTGCACTGGGCCCAGGACTGAGCCCTGCAGTGCCCCATTGTACTTCTCCCCAGTTTGAGAAGGTCCCATTGATACGCACTGTTTGAGTCCGATTCTGTAGCCAACTGTGGATCCACCGGATCGTTGTTTCATCTAGCCCACTTTGAGCGAGTTTGCTCATCAGGATATCATGGGGCACTTTGTTGAAAGCTTTGCTGAAGTCGAGGTATATGATGTCCACAGCATTCCCACGGTCTACAAGGGAGGTTACTTGATCAAAAAATGAGATCAGATTTGTCTGGCAGGACTTGTTTTTGACAAATCCATGTTGGCTTCGAGTAATCACGGCATTATTATCAAGGTGCTTCCAGATGGATTGCTTTATGATCTGCTCCAGAATTTTCCCAGGGATTGATGTCAGACTGACTGGTCTGTAGTTCCCAGGTTCCTCCTTTTTATCCTTTTTGAAGATAGGGACAACATTAGCCCTTCTCCAGTCATCTGGCACTTCCCCCGTCCTCCATGATTTATCAAAGAGAATAGACAGCGGTTCTGAGAGTTCTTCTGCCAGTTCCTTTATTACTCTATGATGCAGTTCATCTGGCCCTAGAGATTTGAACTCATTCAAAGTAATTAGGTGTTCCTTGACCATATGCCTATCGATCTCAAGCTGCAATCCTGCCCCTTCAGCCTGTACTTCGCCTTTGCCAGGGGGGTCATAGACCCTCTTTTGGGAGAAGTCTGAGCCAAAGTAGGAATTGAGCACCTCTGCCTTTTCTTTGTCATCTGTTATCGTTTTGCCATCCTTATTTAATAGCTGAACCACCATTTCTTTCCTCTTTCTTTTACTATGCACGTAGCTGAAGAAAGCCTTTTTGTTGTTTTTAGCATCCCTTGCTAACCTCAGCTCATTCTCAGCTTTAGCCTTCCTGACGCCATCCCTGCAATTCTGTGCTATCTGCCTGTACTCTTTTTTTGTTACTTGGCCTTCTTTCCACTTCCTATATGTGTCCTTTTTTGTTTTCAGGTCATCCCTAAGCTTTTTGTGAAGCCCCATTGGCTTCTTCTGTTGTCTTCCACCTTTTCTTCTTGTTGGAATTGTTTGTGATTGTGCCTTGAGAATTTCCTTTTTTAAAAGCTCCCACCCATCTTGGACTCCTTTTCTTGTTAGCGTCACTTGCCATGGGACCGTACTGATCATTGTTCTGAGTTTATTAAAATCAGCTTTCCTAAAATCCAGGGTACGCGTTTGACTACACTCAGCTTTTGCTTCCCTTAGAACCAAGAACTCAAGTACAACATGGTCGCTTTCCCCCAGAGTTCCTGTAACTGCTACTTTATCCACTAAGTCATCTCTGTTGGTTAGGATGAAGTCAAGGATAGCCGATCCTCTAGTTCCTTCCTCTACTTTCTGTAGGAGGAAGTTATCCGCCACACAAGTCAGGAATTTCCTGGAGGGGCCATGTTTTGCAGAATTTGTCTCCCAACAAATATCGGGGAAATTGAAGTCCCCCATTACTACTACATCATGCTTCCTTAAAACATTGGCTATTTGCTTTTCAAAAGTTTCATCCTTGTCTTCTCCTTGATTGGGTGGCCGGTAGTAGACCCCGACCACCAGGTTCCTTTTATTCTTTGCTCCATTTATTTCAACCCAGATGCTCTCGATGGGGCTACCAAGCTCCTCCTCCTGTACTTCTGTGCAGAGATATGTATTTTTCACATACAGTGCAACCACAAGTTGCCTACCCCTGATCTAGATGTTAAGAAGCTGCCTCATTCCAAAATTAGAACATACTTATGCAGTGTCTGTGTAACAATTATACAGGTAGATTTTCCTGGCACTTACACTGATATCCTTTAAACATCAGATTGGAACTGTCCTGTTCTCCTGGGTCTTTTAATAAATATTGATCTGCTTTAGTTTTAACAGCTGCATATCTTTGCTGATTTGTTTGCTTAGGTGTTTATGCTACTGGCTTGGATCTTAAGTTAGTCATCCTTAGAGTAGACCTATTGAAATCAATAGGACTTAAGCCAGTCATGTCTAATTTAAGTCTTATTGATTTCAGTGGGTCTACTCTAAGCATGAGTGAGTCTGGATCCAACACGGTATTTTTAATTTGTTTGCTGTGGCCTTCCATATTGTTTTTGGAGTGAGTTGTTAGCTGCCTTGAAGCCCAGGGTGGCAGAAAGGGATGATTGTCATTTTAAAAATGAAATTAAACAAAGGTGCAGGAGCTCCAGGGCAGTTGTGGGGTAGCAACACAGTTGCTCATGTGGTCTAAATATATGGTGTACATATCTGGCAATATTCTCTCTTCTGTCACCAGGTTCACACTCTGGGGTGTGGATAACACAGGGAGGCGTTCAAGATCAAGTGATGTGACAGTGAAGACGCCTTGTCCAGTGGTGGATGATGTGAAGGCCCAAGGTAACCCCAGTGCTACAGGGGCAAGGCACAGAGGCCCACCTATAGGCAAAAAAGGATTTCATATACAAAGACAGAGCTATTTTTTAAATCCCTATGCAGATGTGGAACCTATTCCTACATCTATAAATAATAGGGCTGTATTGAGTGTTCATATGTTTTGGGTTGAACACAATGCTTTTGAGAGGCACAAGATATTCCCTAAACAATTCTGCCTCTGATAATGTTTGCTTTCTTCTGCCGCTGTTCACAGCCATTGTTACTATGATCTGCTGCTGCTCTGGAAGCATTCTCACCCGCATCCCTCGAATTAGGGCTTCTTTCTTCTTCACTGCATGATCCTAGCCAATCAGGGATCATGGAATGAACACAAGGACATCACAGTGCAACAGAGCCAGTCAGCTTTGGCTACAGTCAGGGCCAGAAATATTGGAACAAGGTTAACTGTTTTGGCAGTTGGCCTCTGTACACCACCACATTGAAGTTGAAAGGAAACACACCCAGGTGGGAGTGAAGTCAGGACTTTCAGCTGTAATTCAAGGGCTTTGACAAAAGTGGAGCACTAACCATTCAGGAAGGACAGCCAGTGGCATACACACACACCCATCGTTGGTGGCTCATAAGTAATGGAACAAACCAACATCATTTCAAACTTAAGGATCGCCTTTAATACCTGGATGAAAATCCTTTGCAGTCAATGACTGCCTGAAGTCTGGAACCCATGGACATGACCAAATGCTGAGTTTCCTCCCTCGAGATGCTTTGCCAGGCCTTTACTGCAGCTGCCTTCAGCTGCTGCATGTTTGTGGGTCTTTCTGCCTTCAGTCTTGTCTTCAGGAAGTGAAAAGTGTGCTCTATTGGGCTGAGATCAGGTGACTGACTTGGCCATTGAAGAACATCCCACTTCTTTGCCTGGAGAAACTCTTGGGTAGCTTTTGCTGTATGTTTTGGGTCATGATCCATCTGCAATATGAAGCGGCGTCCTATCAGTTTGGCAGCATTAGGCTGAATCTGAGCAGAAAGTATAGCCCTATACACTTCAGAATTCATCCTGCTGCTTTGATCAGCAGTCAGGTCATCAATAAACACCAGTGACCTGGTTCCATTGGCAGCCATACATGCCCATGCCATAACACTGCCTCCACCATGTTTGACAGATGATGTGGTATGCTTTGGATCATGAGCTGTTCCTTCTCCATACTTTTCTCTTCCCATCATTCTAGTACAAGTTAATCTTGGTTTCATCAGTCCAAAGAATCTTATTCCAGAACTGGGCAGGCTTTTTTAGGTGTTTGCTGGCAAAGGCTAATCTGGCCTTTCTGTTTTTGAGGGCTACCAGTGATTTGCACCTTGTTGTGAAGCCTCTGTATTTACATTCATAAAGCCGTCTCTTGACTGTAGATGTTGACAATGACATGCCTACCTCCTCAAGAGTGTTCTTGACCTGGCTAGATATTGCGAAAGGGTTCCTCTTCACCATGAGCAGAATTCTGTGGTCATCCCTTTTAGTTGTCTTCCACGGTCTTCCAGGCCTTTTGCTGTTGCTGAGCTTGCCAGTTAATTCCTTCTTTTTCAGGATGTTCCAAACTGTTGTGTTGGCCACTCCCAATGTTTTTACTATCTCTCTGATGGGTTTATTTTGTTTCCTCAGCCTAATGATGGCCTCCTTCACTCGCACGGACACCTCTTTGGGCCTCATGTTGGGAGTTGCAGTGAACAGCTACCAAATGCAAATGTAACACTCAGAACCACCTCCAGGCCTTTTCTCTGCTTGATTGGTCATGGGGCACCCAGGAAACAGGCCACACCTGGCCATGCAGCTGCTTGTCAGCCATTTGTTCCATTACTTATGAGCCACCAAGGATGGGTGTGTGTATGCCACTGGCTGTACTTCCTGAATGGTTAGTGCCCCACTTTTGTCACACCCCTTGAATTACAGCTGAAAGTCCTGCCTTTGCTCCCATCTGGGTGTGTTTTCTTTCAACTTCAATGTGGTGGTGTACAGAGGCCAACTGCCAAAACAGTTATCCTTGTTCTGATATTTCTGGCCCAGACTGTATATGACAGTGTCACTGAAAACAGACAGAACTGATTGAAACTGAACGCGATGCTTTTCTGGATTAGTATTTTGTTGTTGTTCAGTCGTTCAGTCGTGTCCGACTCTTCGTGACCCCATGGACCATAGCACGCCAGGCCTTCCTGTCCTGTGCTCTCTCCCGGAGTGTGCTCAAGTTCATATTCATTGCATCCGTGATGCTATCTAGCCATCTCATCCTCTGCCGTCCCCTTCTCCTTTTGCCTTCAGTCTTTCCCAGCATCAGGGTCTTTTCCAGGGAGTTTTCTCTTCGCATTAGGTGGCCAAAATATTGGAGCTTCAGCTTCATTATCTGTCCTTCCAATGAGCACTCAGGGTTGATTTCCTTTAGGATGGACTGATTTGACCTCCTTGCAATCCAGGGCACTCGTAAGAGTCTTCTCCAGCACCACAGTTCGAAAGCATCAATTCTTCGGCGCTCAGCCTTCCTTATAGTCCAGCTCTCACAGCCATACATTACTACTGGGAAAACCATAGCTTTGATTAGACGGACCTTTGTCGGCAAGGTGATGTCTCTGCTTCTTACTAGGCTGTCTAGGTTTGCCATAGCTTTCCTCCCAAGGAGCAAGCGTCTTTTAATTTCATGGCTACAGTCACCGTCTGCGGTGATCTTGGAGCCCAAGAAAGTAAAATCTGTCACTGCTTCCATTTCTTCCCCTTCTATATGCCAGGAAGTGATAGGGCCAGATGACATGATCTTAGTTTTTTTAATGTTGAGTTTCAAACCAGCTTTTGCACTCTCCTCTTTCACCCTCAACAAGAGGCTCTTGAGATCCTCTTCGCTTTCTGCCATTAGGGTGGTATCGTCTGCATATCGGAGGTTGTTGATAATTCTCCCGGCAATCTTAATTCCGACCTGTGATTCATCCAACCTGGCATTTCTCATGATGTACTCTGCATATAAGTTAAATAAGCAGGGTGACAATATGCAGCCTTGTCGTACTCCTTTCCCAATTTTGAACCAATCGGTTGTTCCATGTCTGGTTCTTACTGTTGCTTCTTGACCCTCATACAGGTTTCTCAGGAGACGGGTAAGGTGGTCTGGTACTCCCATCACTTTAAGAATTTGCCACAGTTTGTTGTGATCCACACAATCAAAGGCTTTAGCGTAGTCAATGAAGCAGAAATAGACGTTTTTCTGGAATTCTCTTGCTTTCTCCATGATGCAGCGAATGTTGGCGATTTGATCTCTAGTTCCTCTGCCTCTTCTAAACCCAGCTTGTACTTCCGGTAGTTCTCGGTTCGCATACTGCTGAAGCCTAGCTTGTAGGATTTTGAGCATCACCTTGCTGGCATGTGAAATGAGCGCAATTGTGCGATAGTTTGAACACTCTTTGGCGTTGCCCTTCTTTGGAATTGGAATGTAAACTGACCTTTTCCAGTCTTGTGGCCACTGTTGAGTGTTCCAGATTTGTTGGCATATTGAATGCAGCACTTTAACAGCATCATCTTTTAGGATTTTAAATAGCTCGGCTGGAATACTGTCATCTCCGCTAGCTTTGTTGTTACTAATGCTTCCTAAGGCCCACTTGACTTCACTCTCTAGGATGTCCGGCTCAAGTTCAGTGACCGCACTATCATGGCTATCAGGGACATTCAGATCTTTCCTGTATAGTTCTTCTGTGTATTCTTGCCACCTCTTCTTAATCTCATCTGCTTCTCTTAGGTCCCTGCCTTCTTTGTCCTTTATCATGCCCGTCTTTGCACAAAACGTTCCCTTGAGATCTCCAATTTTCTTGAAGAGATCTCTAGTCTTCCCCATTCTGTTGTTTTCCTCGATTTCTTTGCATTGTTCATTTAAGAAGGCCTTCTTGTCTCTCCTTGCTATTCTCTGGAACTCTGCATTCAGTTGGGTATATCTTCCCCTTTCTCCCTTGCTTTTCGCTTCCCTTCTTTCGTGAGCTACTTGTAAAGCCTCCTCAGACAGCCACTTGGCTTTCTTGCATTTCTTTTTCTTTGGGACGGATTTCGTTGCTGCCTCCTGAACAATGTTACGGACCTCCGTCCATAGTTCCTCAGGCACTCTGTCTATCAGGTCTAATCCCTGAAATCTATTCCTCACCTCCACTGTATATTCAGAAGGGATATGACTGAGGTTATACCTGAACGGTTTAGTGGTTTTCCCGACGTTCTTCAATTTAAGCCGAAATTTTGCAAGAAGCAGCTCATGATCTGAGCCACAGTCAGCTCCAGGTCTTGTTTTTACTGACTGTATGGAGCTTCTCCATCTTTGGCTGCAAAGGACATAATCAATCTGATTTCAATATTGACCATCTGGTGACGTCCATGTGTAGAGTCGCCTCTTGTGCTGTTGGAAAAGAGTGTTTGCTATGATCAGCATGTTCTCTTGGCAAAACTCTATTAGCTTTTGTCCTGCTTCATTTTGTACACCAAGGCCATGCCTGCCTGTTATCCCGGTGATTTCTTGACTTCCTACTTTAGCATTCCAATCCCCTATGATGAAGAGGACATCTTTTTTTGGTGTTAGTTCTAGAAGGTGTTGTAGGTCTTCATAGAACCGATCAACCTCAGCTTCTTCGGCCTCAGTGGTTGGGGCATAGACTTGAATTACTGTGATGTTGAATGGTTTGCCTTGGATTCGTACTGAGATCATTCTATCATTTTTAAGATTGTACCCCAGTACTGCTTTTCCCACCCTTTTGTTGACTATGAGTGCTACTCCATTTCTTCTAAGGGATTCTTGCCCACAATAGTAGATATGATGGTCACCTGAATTAAATTCGCCCATGCCTGTCCATTTTAGTTCACTGATTCCCAAGATGTCGATGTTCAATCTTGCCATCTCATGTTTGACCACCTCCAGCTTACCTTGATTCATTGATCTGACATTCCAGGTTCCTAAACAATATTGTTCTTTACAGCATCGGATTTTCTTTTCACCGCCAGACACATCCACAGCTGAGTGTCCTTTCGGTTTTGGCCCAGCCGCTTCACTCTTTCTGGCGCTACTTGGAAATACCCTCTGCTCTTCCCCAGTAGCATATTGGACACCTTCCGACCTGAGGGGCTCATCTTCCGGCGTCATATCTTTTCGCCTTGTGATACGTTCCATGGGGTTTTCTTGGCAAGAATACTGGAGTGGGTTGCCATTTCCTTCTCCAGTGGACCACATTTTGTCAGAACCCTCTGCCATGACCTGTCCGTCTTGGGTGGCCCTGCACGGCATAGCTTATGGCTTCACTGAGTTACGCAAGCCCCTTCGCCACAACAAGGCAGTGATCCATGAAGGGGGGATTAGTATTACCTATACAGAAATGTCTCCCCATCTATTTCAAACATTTCAGTGAAAAATCAGCTAAAGCAGGTGTTCAGTGCTTCTGGAAAAAATTGCAACAGGAACCCACTGAAAAAATAATTGCATAGCTTGGGGGTACTGCTTGGTCCAGCATTGCCACTTGGGAATCAGGTGGACTCAGTGGTTTGGAGTACTGTTCACCAGTTTCAGCTGGTCCTCCAGCTTGACTGTTTCTGGACAGGGATACTGTAGTTTATACTCTGGTAACCTCCTGATTGGATTACTGTAATGTGTTGTATGTGGGGCTGCCCTTAAAGATGACCCAGAAGGTTCAACTAGTTTAGAGTGCCAGAACATTAACGGGTGCAGCCAGATGGGATCATATTGCACCAATTCTGAGGGAGCTGCACTGGTTGCCTGGTTGCTTCCAGGCCCAGTTCAAGATGCTGGTTTTGACCCTTAAAGCCCTAAACTGCTTGGGACCCAGATACCTGAAGGAGTGTCTCTCCCTGTATCAACCTGCCTGTGTTTTAAGATCTTCTGGGGCTTCTCTCACAGTACCTGTTACACATGGCTGTACACACAACACGCTAACCCACGCTCAGTGGTTGAGTTGTGGGTTGTTTTGAACTGTGGGTTGTTTGTTGAACTGTGGATTAGAGTGCTGCCTGAACACAGCATGTTTTCCGCAGGGTGGGTTATCGTGTTGTCTGAACGCAGCCAGAGTGGCTTGTTAACCATGCAGTGTGGCTTGTTAACCACCCCCAAACAACCCAACCATGGGTTCTCAAGGTCGCTTGTTCGAGAAAAATAACTGTTGGCGTGTTGTGTTTAGAGCCTCAACAAAGGAGAGAACCTTCTCTGTTGTGGTATCCTGGTTGTAGAATGCTCTCCCCATAAGAGGGCAACTGTACTATCCTTTTGGTGCCAAGTGAAAACTTACCTGTTTGCCCAGGCATTTTAGTTAGTCAGTCTGTCCTGCATTTTACTGACTTTTAAAAATTGTTTTATTTCTATTTTATAATACGATGTGCAACCATTTTGTTCATCTTTATATATCACCTTGATACCTGTTTAATGTAGTATAGTCTAAACATAGTTTATTAAATAAAGAAAAGGTTCAAAAAACATTCAGGCCAGGGCCCCAAATGAGCTCTTCAAACTCATCTTTAAGGCATATATTGCTGGCTGATGATCAGCAAGCACATGAAATTACCATAAGAAAAACAACATATATGGAACTATGTTGCAAGTTAACTCCAAAAAGCCTACTCACAGTGAAAAACAAAAATTACCCTAAATTGCTTGAAGTGAAGATAGATGTAGTGTTTCTCTCCTGGGATGAGCTTTGGGCAGGGAAGACAAGGGTGGTTTTTGCAGGTTTTCAAAGTGATTAGGCTTAAATGGGGGCATCTATTGGCTAGCACCTATAACATTATCCATATGCCTCCCGAAAATCCCTGGAGGACTTCGTGTGTGTTTTTTAAATCTGATTTTCTGGTAATGTGGAAAATGAACATACAAAGGAATAAACATATGTTTGTGCTGAGCTAAATTGGAGGGGAGCTGTTCCACATAAAGCTTCATTCAAAGCAAAAAAGGGCCTCCCCTCTTGAAGGCTATTATTGCAAAAGGGCTGAGAAACTGACCCTCAGAGTAATCCAGGATCACCCATGTGACTTGCATGGGAAGCACTGCCTGCACTCTAGTAGGATTCATTTCCTCAGTGCATTACTAAATCTGATTAGCTACATAATGGTTGGCTGGTTGGCTGGGATCACTTGAGGAAGGAAGAAATAGGAAAAAAAATGATAATTCTTCTTCCTGGTCTCTGTGCATCACACATATGGGCTCTGTGCCTGTGCAGAGCCTCGATTTGGGAAGCTTCTATAGCTGAAGATCGTTTTTGCTGGGTACCTCCCCCCAGCCCCCGTCCTACTGCGCATGTCCTGGCAGGTTCTGGCCTATCTCCTCAGTTCTCTTTCGACCGCCTAGCTGGTTGCCTCATCAGGAACTTCGCTGTATTAAGCGTCTCGTTAGTCATTGCTGAGGTAGTTTAGTATTTTCTGTTTTCATTCCTTTATACTATTCTCACATTCTTTCTTCCTTAAAAAAAAAAGTATTTAGTATAGTTAGGCTTTTGTTGTCGTTCTTTGTGATCTCTGATCGCCGCGGGGCATGTATGGCAGTTAAAACCCCATTCCGCAAATGTGTGCAGTGCGGCAGTAAATTACCCCTCAATGATGGACATTCGCTCTGTCTCTTGTGTCTTGGGGAAGCACACGTAGTAAAGACCTCCCTCACTGCATGAGCTTTACAAAGCAAGCCAGACGCAACTGCTCAGACCGCCTGAAAGCAATACTTTGGAAGAAAGCTTTTTTGAAATGGAGAAATGTCAGCTTTTCAAACCCAATGCCTTTTGGGCCTTATGGCAGTAACAGCCTCAGTGGTTGCTTAAGCAAGACTTTGTATGCGTCCTTTACAGAACTGGTTCCTAAGGGGTCTTTACACAAGGTGGGTTCAGTTAACAATACCGGACAAGATTGCAGACTCGCTGTTGTGGTGGATGGTTCAGTGCAACCTCTTTCAGGGTCTTCCATTTGTTCCATCATCTCCATCGGGGATTCTTGTGACTGATACCTTGCTCCAAGGTTGGGGAACACACTGTGGTCCTCTCAGGATACATGAGAAATGGAGCAGCACCGAAAGACTTTTTCACACGAACGTGTTCGAACTACTAGCGTTAAAAAGCCATATCTCAGAATGTCATACACAATGATGAAGTAAAGCACAGATCCATGACTCATGTCCAGAACCTTCTTTGCATATTTTGACAAACATTAACAAAGGCAGGACAAAGAGATGAGAAAAGGAATAGCATGAGAGAGCATGAGTGTATCAGTGCCACAGACTTAAACTGGTTTAATAGTAATTACTTTTCCCCAGGGAATGCTAGGAACGTGTGGAGAAATGGATTTCTAACAAAATTTTCAGTATCCTCCCCAAACTAGGATTCCCAGGATTCTTTGGGGAGGGGTGCGCGAGCCATGACAGAGCAGCATAAAACCGGTGTATGTTTGGAGCATTGTTCTGCCTTTTGGGTCAGTGGATGAAAAGTACTGGCACACATTGAGTGCTAAAGGACTTGTAAATGCATGCTTAAAATTTGCAGAGAATAACAGCTTCGATCCCTGGTCAGATTCGATTAAAGGGATACTTACCCTTTTCAATCCGTTGTTCCAAAAAGGACTGACGCTTACTTTGATTTGAGTGTATCTGGCGGCCATTTCTGTTCAACATCGACCAATTCAAGGCTTTTCTATTTTTACTCATCCTCTCATGCATCAGTTTTTAAAGGGGGTTAAGAACCTTGCTCCTCCAGTGAGAGTCCCAGTTCCTCAATAAGTTTGTCAGTAGTTCTCAAAGCTTTAACTGCTAATACTTTTGAACCTCTTTCAAAGACTGATCTTTGCTTATTTTCATGGAAAGTTGCCTTCCTGGTGGCTATAACTATGGCTCGCAGATCCAGCAAACTGTGCACCCTTTGAATCGACCCACCTTATCTAGCTTTTCATAAAGGTAAGGTAGACCTCCATCCTGATTTCTGCTTTTTACCTAAGGCAGTGCCCAACTTCCACTTAATCAGGACATTGTCCTATCATAGTTTTATCCATCTCCTTCATTGCCTTTAGAGTCAGTGCCGCATGCGTTGGATGTCCATCGAGCGGTTGCTTTCTATAAAGGCAGGACTGAGTCTTTTCGTAAGACCCAGCGAATTTTTGTGTGTTATGAGGGATGTAAGAAGGGACTGCAAGTGTCATCACAAAGGTTCGCTTCATGGATCATTCACATTATCAAGCTGACTTATGAACTTGCTGGTCTCGAGTTAGCAGGTCCGATTAAGGTTCATTCGACGCATGGTATCTCAGCGTCAACCGCCTTTGAACGTGGAGTGTTGGTACCAGAGTTATGCAGGACCGCAACTTGGTCAAAACCATCGACCTTTATCTCGCACTACAGATTTGATGGTCAAGCTCGAAAAGTCTGCAATTTTGGTCATGCGGTCCTGTTATCGCTCTTTCAACAGGACACCACAAAGCACCTACCCTCCTCCAGTAAGTGAGCTTGTCAATTGCCCATATGTGTGATGCACAGAGACCACGAAAAAGAAAGGCAGGTTGCTTACCTGTAACTGTAGTTCTTTGAGTGGTCATCTGTGTATTCGCACAACCCACCCACCATCCCCACTTTGATATCGATGTCGCTATTGATGTTGGTACCGAGGTGTACGTTTTTCTCCTTAGTCGTGAGGCCTGGCTAGTCAGTCTCAAGAGAACTGAGGAGATAGGCGGGAACTCACCGGGACATGCACAGTAGGACAGTGTGGAAGGGTTCCCACCAAAACAATCCTCAGCTATAGAAGTTTCCTGAATCAAGCCTCCACACAGGCACAGACCCCATATGTGTGAATGCACAGATGACCACTCAAAGAACTACAGTTACAAGTAAGCAACCTGCCTTTGAAGTGGCAGCAGTTGGTGGAAACTGTGGGGAAACTGCAGAGAAACTGGTGGCACCTTAAAGAACTTGAGTCACCTTCATCAGATGCATCTTACTGCTTAAAATAAATGAGTAAATAAATAAGGCAATGGCCGGTCCCTCTAGTGCATATGGGGAGGGGAAGACTGAGGGCTCAGCCATCTATTTTTCTTGCATTCAGCTGGCTGATACGTGTGTCAGTGTTGCAAGTTGTGAAGCTTGGGCTGACACTGCACTCTTGTCAGCCAACAAACCGTTTTTCTCACCTGGCCTTATGTCTCAATTTTGGCTGTCTTCCTACATACACTTCCCCATCCCTTCACAATAAGCCATGCTATGTGAGGGCAGAAGTTAGGGGGAATGCTTCTTCCCACCCAGCCACAAACATTTCACATGATGCTCTTTAAACAATACTTGCTATACTCCAAACCAGGTGCAGGCAACCTTTTTTGGCCATGGGTATTTATGGCAATTTGAGAAACGTCCTGGGTACTCCCACAAAATGGCTGCCATGGGAGGCATGAGAAAGGACAAGTAACCTGCCCCAAAGACTGAGTACAAAGCAGAGGTGGGGTCTGAACACACTAAACAACTCATTTGAACCCACACTTTTTGGCACCAACAGAAACCTCTTTCACAGCAATTCCAGCTCTTGGTAAGAAAACGGTTCTGGTTTTTTTAAAGATGGGAGATTTAGGGCACCAAAAACGGTGTCCAGGGGAACATTAGTGCCTATCCCTACTCTGAACTACCCTTCAGTGTGCATACCAACATTTCATCTGCTCTTTTTGTTTAAATCTAGAAATAGCAGACAAGATCTACAACCTCTTTAATGGCTACACTAGTGGAAAGGAGCAGCAAACCGCCTACAACACCCTCCTGGACCTGGGCTCACCAAGCCTCCACCGGGTCCTCTATCACTACAACCAGCACTATGAGAGCTTTGGGGAATTCACTTGGCGATGTGAGGATGAATTGGGACCTCGGTAAGATGCTCCTTAGACCTGCTGACTAACATCATGGAATCCTTTGTTCTGTGCCATGTCGGTTGTTTTGCCATATTTGCTAACATTTTTCTATTTCGTCCCACACAGGCCAGACTTGGCATATAAAACATAAAAGTAAATACACATGCACGCGCACATACACACTGAAACCTTAAGAGTAGAGGAGTGTGATGAGCCAGTGGTCAAACCGTTCAGATTTCATTTGTTCTCGAATGGAATGCAGGCAGTTCTAAAGGACCTGATCCCCTGGGTTACAAACTTTGGAGGTGGTGGGTATGGCAGTGGCTATGTTACTTCCCTTATATACCAGGGGGCAGGGCAAAGATAGTGGGGCAATTGGACCTTGTATGGGAAGAGGTGCTGTAGCCACTTCTCTGAAATGTCATACACAGTGATGAACAAAAGTGCAGATCTGTGGCTCGTGTCCAGAACCTTCTCTGCATATTTTGAAAAACATTAACAAAGGCAGGACAAAGAGATGAGAACAGGAATAGCATGAGAGAGCATGAATGTATCCGTGCCACAGATGTAAACTGGTTTAATAGTATTTCCTTTTCCCCTGGGGAAGCTGGGAACATGTGGAGAAATGGATTTCTAACAAAATTTTCAGTATACTCCCCAAACTAGGATTCCCAGGATTCTTTGGGGAGGGGTGTGTGAGCCATGACAGAGTACCATAAAACCGGTGTATGTCTGGAGCGTCGCTCTGCCTTTTGGGTCAGTGGATGAAAAGTATGGCACAAATTGAGTGCTAAAGGATTTGTAAATGCATGCTTGATTTATCTGGACTTCAAGCTAGCCCTGTCAACAGGTCTCAAAGCAGGTTATCTGATGCAATTTGGCAGGTGGATGGTATGTTGGGGAGGGCATCTTAATTTTTACTGGTCATAGATAATCTTTATTCCTCTTTACCTGATGGGATTTTTTTAAAAGGAGGGGGCGGGGTCAGAAGGGATATGAGAGAGTTAATTCCCTTCTTTAGAAACTGTCTAAAATTAGAGGAGACAGATCATGATGAGATATTAGCACCCAGCAGCCCTAGAGGTCTCAAAGGGATGATGATGAAACCTGAAAACCAGACCCACTTCCTGGATCACCTTCTCCTTGGCAGATCATCTGTGGCAAACAGGGCAGATCACTTGAAGCTTCCTGTTTAACCAGGGAATTGGCTGAGCAGTTTCTTTATTTAAAAAAACAACAACATTTTCTCATCAATGCCTTTGACATCCTGTATGTTAACATGTGTTCCACCAGCTTTGGGGCAGGGAATGGACAATAGGGTGTCGTTGCCCTCCCCCTCGATTGCTGGAAGCACCCTGAAAAAGGAAACACAGCTCATGATGTATATACGCATCCCACTTTTGCCTCTGGTCAAAGAAGTTTTGCAAATGTTTTTATTGTAAAATCTGTGTGACCTGTTTAACCACGGGCAACAGCAGGACCAAAGAAATGGTTGTGGTATGCTCTTGGACGTGATGACCACTTTCAACTGTCTTTGGCCCAAACTAGATGAGATAACAAAATATCTGTAATTGGATCTCCCTTCTATTTGTTTGCAAAAACCAACCGTGGGGGGCTTTTCTTGGTTCAAGACCTGTGGCACGAATGGGAGTTTCATCCTTCCCGCATCCATGCCATCTTCCCAATGAACCTGCAACATGCTGTTTACCCCAATATGGGATGGATGGATGGATGGAAACACACACACACACACACCTGTAAGTTTGCCTTGACAGGGCAAATAGCAGCTTCAAAGGGTGGCTTCCATTAGGTAAATGGTGTGAGGGGAAAAGGGTTAATTTCTCTCCCAGCACTGTAGTCCCAGTCTGAAGTCTTTTTTTTTTTTTTTCAAAAACGTAAAGGGATTCCTGATCTCCATCTTCTCATCTGGCTGGGCCATTAGAAATGATTGCCTGTCTCCGGCCTGGTAGAGTCCTCTTCCTAGCTCTTTCTTCTGTTTTATCATCCTTGAGCACTTCTTCAGAAACCATTTGGCTTTCAAAGCATTTCCTAGCAACAGCAGTTGCCATGACAAACAACCACCACCAAACAAAAAGGAGGGATGTTGGTAACCCAGACATCTGGAAATAGAAAGGCCAAACATCTGGCTTTTGCGATGGGGATGGGAGAGTGGCAGTCCGCCCAAGAAGGACATTCGATGGTATGGTCTAGCCTAAACAAACCCATGTCATTTGTTTCTCACGCTTCCTCTAAGGACTTCAAGGTGACACCTATGGAGTCTTTCTCCGTTTTGCTCTAGCAACAATCCTGCACGATACATTAGTCCAAAGGAAAGTGACTGGCCCATGAGAAACGAGTGATGTTTGTGGCTTGACAAGAATTGGAACCTGGGTCTTCCCAGTCCACGTCCAGAAATTTTACCCACTACGACACACTGGATCTGATATACTGGAGAGTTAAGCTGATAAAACTATGAAGTCATTTGATCTAGCATGTTACACGTTCAAACTGCTTCACATGCATTCTCTCTATAACTCTTACAATTACCCTGTAAGACAGGTTCAGCTCCTCATCTGCATTTTCTTTTCATTATGAAAAGTAGACCTCTACCACATTTTAGATCTGAATGGGGTGGACAGGTGAACAAGAAATGGGCCACAGCCTAGGTATATAATTTCTCTCCCTTCTAGCAGTGGGTGTGAAGGGGAAGCTGGGTTTTTAACTTAAAACATAGAATTGTGTCCTGAACATGTATGCTACATACAAACAAACATAGAAACCAACAAACAAATGCAGAATGGGCCTCACAGTGAAAAGGCCTCATTTTCCTCCACCTATTACAAGCGTTCTGCTGTGGTGCAAGCTGCCCAGGGAAGATGGTGCTTATGGGAACTCCTTCTGTAAAGGCTTTCAAGATATCTGGACAGGCATCTGTCAGTGGTGTTTCCCACCCCCACCTGTGCTCTCTCCAGTGTTTTTCCCCTTCAGTATCTCATGTCCATCTTTCTCACCATACTTTCTCTTCCACCAGCTCTCTGACTTGCCCATTTCCTGATCCGTTGCCCCTTCATTGTCTCTTTGTGCCCCCTGCAGAAAAGCTGGCCTCGTCCTTTCACAGCTTGGGGACCTCAGCACCTGGTGCCACGGCCTCTTACAGGAGCCCAAGATTGGCCTTCAGCGCACCTCGCTCAAATTCCTTGCCTGCCGCTACAGTGAGATCAAGCCATATGGATTCAGCTGGTTGGAGCTGAGTCGGGACCTCAAGAAAACCTGTGAGGAGCAGATGCTGAGCGTCCTCTACAATGACTATGGGGACAAGGACAACTGAGCAGGCTCAAGGAAAGGAGTCAGAGGACTTCCTCAGAGTCAGGAGGAAGACAGGGAGTTTGTAGGTGCCGGTTGGGTGGGTTTTATACACAGATCTTCAGCACACCTGACAGGTCTTTGAAGACAGTGTTGTTAAGAAAGACAGAAGATCCTGTTCTTTGCATTGGCTAACCTGGTTTGATATGGTCAACAGCCTTCCACCATTTGCAAGTCACGTGGGACCCGGGGGCGGGCTGGTATTTGCCATTTTGGGTGGGGAGATGGGTCTGCTAATTTGCCAAGAGTTCCTTAGCCTGGCATGAGAAGGCAAAGGTGCATGTGTGTGTTAACATGGAGAAAATTCTCCTTCACATCGGGGTAAAAAGGGTGCCCCCCTTGTTCTCCTCCCATACCCAGTACAAATAAAACAGAATAACCAAGGCCACCGAAATAGGGAAGCTTCTTTTTGGGGAACAGTACAATTCAGCAGCAGGGAGAAGAACAACGGAGGAAGGTTCTAAGGAAAGGATAGAATGCTTTGAATGAGTTAGATAAGAATCATAACTCTTGCAGAGAAGAGTTTGTACCTTTCTGGCGGTGTCAACTTCCCCTGCCCCATCTCCCTTTATAGCAGCCATCTCCTTTCCAGCCATTTTAGGATGTAACTGGAGCATCTCTACCTGTAGTCCCATTGCTGCATTTATGACCTGTGGCTCAAATGTGTATCATTGGGCTATGTCAGGATCTGATGAGACATTGCAAAGGTGCAGAGTGGTGGTAGGACCCACAATACAGTGGAGGAGCCGGCAGCACTTCAAACGTTGCAGATGCAACCAGGATCATGTCCCACCACATGTAACAAAACTGAATTCAGCCACTAGGAAATGGAAGTAGAATTATTTATATAAGTAGAATTTGTTTACTTCATACCAAAAAAAAGATATTTGATTTATTAAATACAAAACTTAAAGCAGAGGTTGGCAAAAAACTGATCAAATCACTGCCATCCAACCTGGGCCAGTAGGTACTATGACTTTATGATGAACAGTAAAATAAAACATGGGAAGGACTCACAGTGGTTGGCATATGGAAGCAGGCAAGGTGGGATGAAGGTCTGTGGTCACAGGGGCCTATGAAGAATGAGAAGACTATTTGCTACTAACTGCCCCTTCCCACACCTTTCCAAGTCTCAGCACTCTGGGAGATCTATATGGAAGCCAGCTTTTGCATTCCCAGCCAATGCAGATGTGAATGTGCTTTAGGATACAAAGCATTTCCAGGGTGTCTGAATACACACAATGGATGTTGAATGCCCTGGAAACTACACATTCCAGGCTTCCTTGCAACTGCGACATTGATGAGTGGTAGGGATTTGGACTATGATTTGCTGAAGAGGTTCCTCTGTATTTGGCTGCAGCAGAGTGGTGTCTCTCTCCCCTCCCCTCAAGAGTCTTTAGAAGCAGCCTGCTCTACCATCCAGAGTGTGGAGATTTTGGATATTGCTTGGCATGCTCACAAATATCCCAGGTGCAAGGAGCCCTGAGACATATAGGGCTTCTCCACACGGGGCTTTTATCCTGCCATTGAGAATGGCTACTCATGGACGTTTGCAGGTCCTTTACATGATGTCATCCTCCTCTTCCTCCTCCGGGGTCTGTACCTTTCTATAACCAATGCTCTTTGTAACCAAACCTTGTTTTTTCATGATGAGGAGTCTAGTATTTTGTCTCACTATATCCCACCATAGAAGCCTCATGAAAATGCATAATTCCACTATACTGCAGCACCATCTAGTGGCTGTATAATGAAATGTATAGAACTTGCCAAGACAGAAAACCCCGAAAAGCAGCCCATGTAAAGGAGCTGACCTTAATCCTGCAAAGAATCGGGAAGCAGAAGTCCCAGTAAGGGTGTGGGATTTTACTCCTGTGTAGAGGAGCCCTTAGTGTCCAGTGTGTCTGATGTACTCAGACATGCTGGAAATCTACATGTCCAGCCCAACGGTTCCCTGTTGAACTGCATGTGCTCTGAAGCTCAGCTACCATTCTGAGCCGGAGAAGAACTCAGGGAAATTATGAGCTGGAGAAATCTATATTTTGAACCAGGTAATAATGAACTTTAGCAACATAACTAGAACCAGTAAGTTAGGCAAGGCTGAATTCATCTCAATTAGGGCTCATCTTGCCTTTAATTTGCTGGTGATGACATGAGAAATGGAAAGAGCGCAGAGCTCCAAGTGAATGTGCAGAGATTTAAGCTGTTAAAGAAGTCAAAGCTGCCTCTTGCTTCTCAGCTGATTTGATCTGGCATGAGTGGGAGAAGAGCTCAGGCATGTGGAGGCCTCCTGGCAAAAGCCTTTGATTCCCCCCCTCCCACTGCACCCCGTTTATCAGAATCTTATGATTCTCCTTTGAATATTTGGGCAGTAGGAAGTTTGCTGTACCTGTCTGCTATCAGTGTAATGCCATGACAAGCTACATAACAATATTTGCCTAGCACTGGGGATGCCATTTCAGATTTTCAGGTGTGTGAGTGTGTGTACAAGATTCCACAAAGTCCGCCCTTGAATACATTCAGAGTCAGATTCGGAAAAAGCTGTATATTTTAAGAGTGCTTTTTACAAGGCCTGTATCTTTCCCTGCTGGGTGGCAAAAAAGAGGGGGTGGGGGATGATTTTGATTAGAAAAACACCTGGAGGGGAAAGGCTTAAGCAGCCTATCTCCCCCCTCCCCCACTGTACTTCCTTTCACAATTACACCCTGCTACAGGTGCTTTTCATTTAAAAGAAAACTTTTGGGAGACGGTGAGATGCATGTAGCATAGCCTCCTGCAACCTGCTACCCTCCAGATACGTTGGACCACAATTCCCAACATCCCCCAGCCAGCTGGGGGAAGTAGCATACCAGTGTTCCAACCAAGAGGTGGGAGGCTCATATTTTATGAACTGTTTTATACATCCGTTGCTCCCAAGGAGTGACAGTCCAGCAAAAGAATAATAGCGCTGACTTCCTCACATTCAAGGCATGATATGAGACTGGTTGCCAAATATCACCAGCAGGCTACCATCCCTAGAGAGTGCAGCCTAAAAGCCCACATGTTCCTTAATTTGTCTCAGCAAGAAAAGTTGGAAGTGATGGAACAGCACATGGTGGCTGCCATCTTGGATGCCTGCCGTCTAACAGATGCACCATGAGGCCCATGAGGTTTCTCTCTGAGACAAATCAAAAGACAGGCAAGAGGTTGTGTGAGGAAGTGGGGAGAGACAATTTCAGTCCTGCATGAATTCTGCCTCCTTTGATCAAAATCACTGGTACATGAGTCTTTTGCTGAGTGCTCTGGATACGAGAACAAGTCACTTCTCTTTGTCCCTGATGGTACTGAGCATATCAAGCGGAGCTGCCAGCCCCGTGAAGAAGCCTCAGTTGATAAGTCGTGTGAGCATTCACTGAAATCATCATAAGCTTTCTCATGAGTAAAACAATGGTCCTGAAAGGAATGGGGGATATTTAATTTTCAGTGATGGATACACTTGTTGCCACTTTAGGAAAGGCATCCTCACTTGTGTGGGAGAGAAGGAGGGATGCCATTTCTACAGCGGTACCTGCTGCCACACTTTTGTACATAATCATACTAAAAGTAATTAACAATCATGTTTTTAAAACTGCCGCTGAAATGATTGGTGCACCTCCTTAATCAATCAGAAGGTTTTAAATGTAGCCTCCCCCAACCTGGTGCTCTCCAGATGTGTTAGATTACATTTCTTACCATCTCCATGCTAACCGGGGATGATGGACATTATAGCCCAACACATTTGGAAGGCACCAGGTTGGGGAGGCTGGATCCATCAGTTAATCAACTAAACATAGTAACTCTAGCACCAAGTCCATGCACAACCATTCTTAAGGACCCGTCCTTCTCCCAAATGCCTCATTTCTTTCTCTTGACCCTGCTTAGCATGTTTATTTTGCCAGCACTTCTCCCTTTGTGCATCCACTGCCCATTTCCCTGCTCCCAAAATGCCATCGCTATTCTCCCAGTTATAGTAATGTGAGCTCGTACCATTTCCCATTAATATGGGGGTCAAATTTCTGCTTGCAGAATTCAGGATGTTCTTCTTGCAGAACTCTGATCTCCCACCCCACAATGCAGAATTAAAATATACCAGGCTACCTCTTTGAATTTCTGGAATACTTCCATTATGATGTTGTGTTTCTGTTGTTTCTAACTTTGCAGGCACCATTCACTGGATTCCTAAAGCTTTATGTCTTTGTAGATAAAAGCTTGACTTTATGGTGTTGTGAGACCACAACATCCTGGGTCCGTTGCACCTCACAAAGTAGCCCAACAATGTTTATGTTCAATAAGCATTTAAAACCTCATTATAATGTAAAACAAGAAAGCAACCATGCTCTTCGGTATTCTTAATCTCCTCCAGTGAGTTCACAGTAGCTTGTGCAGTGCTTTTAAAAGTGTGCTGTTTTCTGCCCTTTGCAGGTATATCCACTGCTCCTAAGCTCTAGGAACATAAAACTCATCACGTGGACAAGGGACACAACTTTTCCCAAGGCAACCTCTTCCCCAGCAACATCTCCACTCCTCACTCCTGCTGCCTCTACTTTTCCCACCCAGCTGCTGCCTCTGTCTTGCTACATCTCCTGTTCCTCCCTCCCTCCCTCCCTCAGACCAGCTTACCATTCCCAGGGAGGTTGACCCCCACCTCATTCCTTCCCTTGTGTGGGGGGTTTGTTTTTTCCTTTTTTGTGCTCCTCTGCCTACATCTTGCCCCAGTATGTGGCTGGAAAAGGGAGGAAGGAAGGATCAGAAGGCCAAGACTCTTCATCTTTCTCAGACAGATATGAGTTCTGACATCGTGGATATGGGTGTATTGTGGTTGTTCACACATGCTTAGGTTGGGTCCCTGAACATGCACAATACAGTGGTATTCATATTGGGATATTTGCTGAAGCAAAATCTGTCCAGGTAAGAAATGTGAGGGGATTTTAAGGGTAATTGAAATTCTTCATAGCTCTGAACCAGAATCTTGCAGGATTTGGGCCCAAGTGATTGCTTATAAAGTAATTTACACTTTTTACATGCTTACTTTTACTATTTAGGGAATTGTTTTTATAAAAACTCTACCTGTCCACAATCTGATCACCCTTGTATTACTTTAGGATGAAAGGATACAATCAAACTGATTATTATTATTAGTATTATTATTCTTTCAGGATTCTGTACTGCTGTATTAGCATGGTTGGTTACCTTTTACTTGTTGTGAGGTTAATATGCAGTTGATTGGGTCAGTCAATCCCCCCCCCCCCCCCGCACACACAAATGGCTTATTTACTACAATTCTTATGCCTCCGTGTTCTCTTCGAACTCCAATGCAAAGTCTTGCTACTGTTGATCGATGATGGGTGGGGCTGGCAGCAGTGTTGGGAAAAGCAGTATTATTATTGTTGTTCTTTTTAAAAAGGTTTCAAAGTAATAATTGTAACACTCTGTAAAATCCAGATGATTGTCTAACTGAATATTAAATGGCACTGTTAGTAATTCTGGGTTTGGGAAATTGCAACGTCTGTTTATATTTTCAGACCCGCTGATGTCATTTTTTCTTTTTTGGTGTTGGATGAAATGTTTAGGCTGCAGCTTCCTTTGCTTTCAAGCTCATTTCCCTCATCTCATTCGTTTGCAAAGCAAACCCTGCACATTTTTGTAAAGGCTAGTAATGGGGGCAAATCTGCCATCAAAGGAGTTCAAAATACAAAATCCTCCCGTTCAGAAGCCTCAGCTAGCTGTCCTATGACAATTTCTCAGCACCTTTCCCAAGCCTTTGCGTTTTCTCATTGTTTCCTGCCCAGGTGCAATGGGATAGTTTCCTCTGGCTCCCAACTTGAATCTGGACAGGAGGCAAAACATCATAATCTCAGGGCCAAAGCAGACATTACTTTAAATTTGTATCTAGCAGCTACATTGTTTTTCACTTTTACTCTAGAGTAGGTGTGAGGGGAGCTACCCCCATAAGATGGTGCTGATAAGATCGGATCCCTGCACTTACTCTAGCATAAAAATGGGGGGAAATGAGATAGCTTGTAGCTACAGAAGTAATGTCTGCTTTGGCCCACATGCTCCCTGGCAGGAAATGACAGCAGCAGAGCATAGGATTTGTAGTTTCCTCTGCCTCCTGATTCAAGCAGCCCTCCCTGTATTATGTACAGGCAGTCATATCACACGCACACACCCCAAAGGAGGAAGCAAGGACACACCAGGAATCATAGAATCATAGAATAGTAGGGTTGGAAGGGGCCTACAAGGCTATCGAGTCCAACCCCCAAATCCCTGATGGAATGTGAATTACAACTGACAAGGTTGGCGGAATTATAGTTTCCCAGAGAAGACAAGTCAGAGCCATGAATTTCTGTTCAGAGCCCTTCAGGCATAATTAAGCCATGTGTCTTCAACACTTGGTTGTTTTTGAAAACAGACCTCTTTTTTTCAGTTGTTTAGAACAGGACACATGCCATCTCTCCAGAATGAGTAGCTCTAACACTAAATGAAGGGCTAAACACATCGCCATCTACACAATGGGTTCAGTCCAGATTTTGTCATATGTAAATAGACCCATTGAAATAAAGAGGACTTGAGTTAATGGCTAACTTAAATCCCATTGATTCCAATGGGGCTGCTCTTAAGTATGAGTAAATCTGGATCCAACCCTATAAAGTGGTGCAAAAATATCTTAACAGTCATGACACTCTTTTAAGTGGAATTGTCATGTTCATAAAGTGGTTGAGCATTTAGCCCAGCCTTCCCCATGCTGGTTAGGGTGATGGGAGTTGTAGTCCAACACACCTGGCGGGTGCCAAGATGGGGAAGGCAGCTCTTTCCACAGCTTGCAACTACAATTACCAGGGTTCTTTGGTTAACAGCTATGCCACTTAAATAGGCTGGTGTATGGTCTAAATGTAGGGCATAGTTATGTCCAGAGACTGCATATGCATTTTAGAGAAGCATATCACTATATGAGGAGAGAGGAAAAACATTTAATTTGCATTTTTAAACATTAAGCATTGCATGGCAGAGGTATTTTGGCTCTAGCTTAGTGCTGCACCTGCCCCCCAGAACAACGCCCCTACCCAGTGGCGGAGTTGGCCCTGCTGCCATAGACCCATGGTGATTAAATTGGCACAGGTTCATCAATGCAGCACAGATTAACAATAGTTTTAACACTGTCCCTTGACATCTGGGACACAGACATACATTGCCCAGCCGCTATAATTTACGATTTGCTTGCAGAATTACCAGCGAACTTCACTGTCGAGAATAAAGCGCAAAAGGGAGAAAAGGAAGGAATAAGAAAATGTTATGACTGTGTGCATTGGAGGGCTGGGAGGGGGCTCTCAAGTTTAAGACAAACATTTGGCTGAGTTGGGAAACTGTTTTGCGCATTGAAGGTGGGTACTCTGGCACTCTTCTGAGCTTTTTTCACTTCATCTAGGCTTGGAACTAGTTTAAATCTCTTCCCATCTGGTCCTGCCAACTGTGGAACTCGTTTTCTTCTAGTGAGCATGCCAAGAACTTGCACACATGCATTTCAATACACCGAAACCAGTGCTCGAACAACTGACATCAAGCAGCTGAGTCACTAGCAAAGGAAAGCTTGGCGCCTGATAGGTGCATGTTTACACCCAGAGGAAATACGCTTAAATATGTAAAATTCTTCCTGCCTCAGAGTCTATCTGTATTGTCAAGCTGATATTGACCTGGTTTCCACAACATGACAGCCCACCATGGTGGTGGGTTGTTGTGACATCCAAACCCATCATGGTTTCTGTGGAGTGGCTTATTTTTCGCAAACAAGCCACGCTGAGAACCCATGTTGGATTGTTCGGGGAGGGAGGGAGTGGTTGTGGCTTCCAAACCTGACAGGGCGACTACATCATGGTTGTCAGGAAGAGCTAGACGGCAGCCCAGCAAGAGTGGCGAAAACCCCTATTGCTCCTCACAATCTCACTAGTGCCACCACCATCCTCCTCCATCCATTGCCAGTGCCCCCCGCCCCATGCTCCTAGAAATCAAGGACACAGGAGAGTGTCTTGGAATGCATTTGCAACCTTTTTTTAAACTTAATTTTCACTGTTGCGCAAGTGCACAGATGTGAAAGTCTGCCACTATGGAATTTGCATAATTGTCCCCTCAGCTTTACTCTCTGCCACTTTGCGTATTTTAGTGATTTGTGTCATCTGCCAATGCAATTTGCATAATTTCCCCCTCAGCCTTACTGCTTTTTGAAATTTGCATCTGTTTACCTTGAAATCAGCATACGTTTACCAATCCCCCTCACTGCTTTGTTTTGGAATTTGCAGGTGTTTACCAATCCACCTCACTGCTCTGTACCCCACATATATATCCTACAGCTAACAACAGAAACCAGTGGAGGAAAGTGACAAGGCGGCGGGGGAGTGGAGGGAGCTGAAAGCACCCAGCAGCTGCAGAAGGATCTTTTGGGGCAGGTGTGCTTATGTCAAGAGTAAAAAAAGGTGTTGGCTAGCAAGGGAAGCAGGAAAGGGGAGGATAAAATTGACAAGAGGGGGTTAATTAGTATGCTTGGCTAAATAGTGGACAGGTGGTCATGTGCAAGACCATGGGGGGGGGATTGCAAATGCATTACCGCGTTCATAAGGGCTCAGAAAATTAATTCCATTTGGTGATCTGGTGGGGTGGGGGGAAGTTTCCCTCATGAGCAACCCCAGCAGACCAATTGCAGAAAGGGTGCTGACATCGGGACCGAGGTGCCTGGAAAACATGCTGGGAGCCAGAGGGAGTTAACAAGCCGCAGTGCACCCGATCATCTGTCGGGTTTGCAAAAGAACAACCAACCCATGCTGGCTTACTCTCAGGGTGGCCTAGTGTGATGTATGAACTTAACCACTGCCTTTGCTGACAATACTTTTATTTTCAAATCACAGGCCACAAGATGGAGAAAGACACAAGAGGATTGGTAATTATTTATTTTCATAGATTTTTATAAAAAATAATTATCAAATATAAAACAAAATAGCAGCAGCCTCAATTGTGAATAAAACCCTCCCTCAAAAAAGGGGCAAGACGCTTCATAATGCTAAAGGCAATCCCATATTTCTGTACCCTAAAAATGAGCGATTCTCTAAAATGATTTTTCCCCACTGGTATATTCCATCCACTCTACTGATGGAATATAGCTTCTTCATCCACAATGCTGTATTCATAGAAGTCGTTCCTAATCCTTCAGCACCTAACTTGGGGGAATGAGCTAGTTTAATGCTAGAATGTCTGTTTTAGGCAGATGGGGAAACCATCTGGTAAGGTGGCTGAGGAGGGTTGCCAATCAATGATGTCTACATGTTTGAAGCCTGGGAAGCCTGAAGCTCGGTGTCAGAATCTATACTGAGGTAACATATGAAGCAACTGGATGAGGTGTCAAAGATACAGCAGCAGTGAACATAGGCTACGTTTTCCCAATATACCAGGAACAAAAACCCAGCCCTTATGATGAACCCTTATCATGGTGAGACAAACTAGATGAAGATGATGCCCTAAGTCAGAGCTGGTTTGGTGCTTTGGAGAACCTGCATATGCAAGGAGCCATTGAACTGAAGTGGATGTCTTCTACTGGGTCAACTGTAGCTGTTAAAACAATTCTAACAAGGCTTCACTCTACACACAGGTTCTTTGCAAGCCACAGCAGCCTCTGAGCGAAACCCAACATTAATTGAACTGAATTAAAGATTTCATGAGGGGGGGAAACAAAATTGTGCAGCTTGGAAATTGGGGGAAAAAACTGAATTGGTTGACCAAACCTGTTCTCTTTACCTAGTCTCAGAGCAGCTTTAGATGTTAGCTTGCTGCAGAGGAACAGGAAGTTCCAGTTCATAAAGATGCTTCCTGTTCTTCCTCAATTTTTTCCTTTAATAAATTTAATAAATGAATTCAAAACTTGCAGCGTCTCCCATATGGGAGATATAAAAGCTATCTGTGTGCTAGCAGCTTGCATGGCTCCCAGCATAGGGAAGATATGAAGGGTGCATTTTGGATGTGGTGTTGGACTGGAGCAGGCATAGGCAGAAACTGTGCATCCTATAGTTGTGCAGCATGTCAGCATCTAAAGCCACTCTTTGCCAGTTGCCCTTTCCCTTCCTGCATCGCCTCTCATTCTGTGCCAGAAGGGTCTCCCAGTCCCAGCCAGCCAGAGGAATTGCAAAGACCACCTCCGCGCCCCTTCCTCCAGTGCTAGCAGAACTCCGCTAAGCTCTGGGTCCAATCCATGATGTCTTGTTCTGTTGTACCAACCCAACAAGAGCATCCTGGTATTTCTCTTCCCTCCTCTCCCCCTGCCCCTGACAATCAGATGGTATGTATAAACAAAATGGTAAGGCTGGTGACAGGGACAGCCTGTCTCTCAGGAGCTCCATTTTAAGCGAAATGCTAAGTTTGTAAAATGGGTTGTGCAGCTCCAGGATGTCACCGCCACACTCAGCCGTTCCTCCCTGAATTTCGGCCACTCCTACTGGCTGCAGCTGTACCTGCAGTCAGTACGCACTGTCTGGTGAGTGTATCTCTATGATACACACGTTCCCAAATGTGTTTGTCTCATTCATGTATTACATTTTCAGGTGCACAAAAACAAAACAAAAAACCTAAGATGTGCATCTAAAGTACATATTGTACTAAGCAACCTGAAGAAACCAAACATTTCAGGTTTGTTTGGGGGTTTAAAAGCCATTTTCAGTCTACGTGGTTGCAGGAAAACCCCTAAAAACATGTTGACAGCCACATGTTTAAAAACATAAGACCATCCAAATAATTTGTACCTCTATGCTGTGGGTGGCCATCCTGTGGTACGAATGCCACAAACAGTACAGGTGGTGCAAGTTTGTGGCATGCCTTCATATGTACTGGAGGGTCCATAGGTCTGGCTGGATTAGGCCTACATGCTTGCTCATCTCTCAAGCTAATTCCAATTCCCATGTCTCTGTTTTATACGTGCATTGAGTCTAATCTATATTAGTGAATGCAAATACAAAACCAGGCAGTAGTAGTAAGTTCAGATTAATCCACAGTGCAATCATGTTTATACACACTCCCAGAATCTAAAACAGGCCTGGTTAAGTATCACTTTCCCTCTTGCTCCACTCTAAGACCTGATTCATATTTGCTGGGAGCAGCATGGGAGCCCCTTCTTTGCAGCTTCTTCCCATGCTACTTTAGCAGCAACAGAGAAATCACATAAGAGGGGTACAATCATGTGGAAAGAACCACATAAGTTTTAGGAACTGGATCTTGCTGTCTGTCCATATGATCTCACCCAGTTCCCCCATCCCAACCCTACCAGAGTAGCATGAAGAGAAACCATGGGAAGCAACTCCCTCACTTCAATCATTAAACTAGGAATCAAGCCTACATCTCTTCTTAAAAGAAATTCAGTGTGGTTCTGTCCCCTTTTCAGAAACAAAGAGCCTTCAAACCCTCTCAGCATCTCCTGCCTTCCCCACCCCAACCCCCTCTCAACTAGAATAAAATTAACTGCATTATTATCCATACTGTTGTGTGTAGCAAGGATTCATAATCAAGCATTCTTGGGGAGTGGCCCACATGGAGCATTTGGAGTGATGTACAACAACATACGTCAGGGCAGGACTATGTATTATGGGGCAAAGATGGGGTTTCCCAACCCTGTGCTTGCAATATATGTAATACTAATATGGGGGTGAGATTTGCAGGGAAGAATCTGCAGGGGGATGCCAAGTCCTTCCGCTGCCCATTTGTCCTGGGCAACTCCCCTCCCCTGCCATTTTCCTCCTCAGCTATCTCCAAAACCAGAAAAAAACCTGGCTGGGGGAATAACTGATGTGTGAGAGAAGGGTTATGCACCCCACCCGCTGGCATTACTATTAACTGGCAAACATTTGCCTGCTTAACATCTAGTGCTGCCCTTTGAGCATGTAGGGCATGGGTCTAGTTTATTATTCTACAGTATGTTCCAGGCTATGCCGTTCTAGAGCTCAATGTCACATTAGGGAATTCTAGTCCAAATCTCATACTAGAAAATCCTAGTGAGGGCCAAATCCTAGTGAGGGCTATATATGTTACACAGATGCTACATATAACTGTGTAATACACATAGCGTTCTGGAGTGGTGAACTACCTCAGTACATTCTAGAGCACTGGTCTGTTCTACAGTGTCCAGCAGTAAAAGCCCAAACTCAAGTTCATTAACCCATTAAGCTCTGTTAGGTAGATAGTTCTGAAACATCTCTGGGTACTCCTCCTGCAGGCTTCCAAAATGCCATGCTTGTGGTGATGAAGAATCACCCACCAGTGACCAAGCAGGGAAGCTTTTAAAAAGTTGCTTCTTTTCAGACTCACACAAGTAGCAAACATATGCATACATGAGAAGGAGGGCTAGGCTAGTAAAAAAAAATGCTGAAGACTAGTAACCTGTGGACCTTTATTGCAAGTCTACCCTGATGTGTGATCCTTAAATGTAGAACAGTATGGAATGACTTCAACGAAAGCACTGTTTTTAATGTTTGAATATGCAGAGTTTCTGTTGTAACCTTGGGCTTGAGATTGGCAGAGGGTGTGGGGGTTTCTCTTGTTACACTGAAGTACCAGTCTTGTGGCCACTTTATACAACGAGTGGAATCCAGTGTTTTCCCTGGACTGTACCACTTCAGGCTGATATTCCCTGCACTTGGGGGCGGGGGGATTAGAGTGTCAGGTGGAAGAGTAGGCCAAATATAGCTTTCCACGTGCAAGGAGGTTTGGGGAGTGTTGGAAGAGCATTCAAACATGCAAACTTATACCTGCAGCCTGATGCAGTCCAGTATGGGGGAGGGGGGATCCCTTTACTACTTGATTTTGTTTTACTTTAACCAGCCCTCGGAATTCTCTCAGTTTCTGGGAATTCCTCTCATTATGTGACCCACGTTTTCTAATATACTGTACTTCACAGCAGCACATGTTTCAGCTTAATAAACAGCAAATAAAATATAATATAGATTTGTAATAAAATTAAGCTTAAATACTTGCAGACAGATCACTTTTATCTTCCCCCTTTGCTAAATCAAGCCTTAGACAGTGAAGGGGGCCATACTGACAATATTCAGAGCAAAGACATACAGTTTTAGGTGGCAAACCACTGATACAGTAATGCAATGAAGGCAGCCTAGAGGCCTGATCTACAGCCGGTTTGCCAAAAGAGCTGACACGGCTGTGGAATAGGCCTTTGGCTTGTGTTTCGGTTCGGATGGGAAGGACGTTGAACTGGGGTGGTAAGGGTGCCCGTTTCCACCTTGCACTCCTCTCCCTCTCTCCACCCCTTCCTTCATTGCTCTCCTCCTTTCTTACACACTTATGCCTCATGGTATTAGTCTCTATGACCATGCTTCCTATGAAGCCCTTCCCTTCAGCCCTGCCAGTTCCCCTGTTCACACTTCCGCCCCACATCGTTTCCTCCAGTTCTGGCCCTGACGGCACAAGCCATCCTGGATGCCGTTACTGGTTCTCTTCTGCTGCTGGGTCCCGGCAGGTGCACTCGTCTTGGTCACAGCCATTAGGAAATAGGACCACCTGAAGGAATCGGATAAGAGTGTGGTTAAAGGAACAGAGGCTGTCAATTGAATCAAGGAAGGGGCCTCCCCCACCCTCCATCATGCACTCATTCAGTTCAATTATGTTACTTACTGAAACAATTTATCAACTACCTGACCCCCCCAAAATTGTCCAAGGTGTTGTACGATAACATAACATATAAAGCCAGGACAATAACAACCCCAGCAACAATCTTAAACAGTGAATAAAACCAAATCCGTTCACAGCTTCAAAGCTGGCCTAGCCAGATATTTTCACTCACCTATTCAGTGCAGGCAGAAACTAACTCAGCACCTAACCAGATGTTGTGTTCACCATATGAAAGAATTTCTGCCCACTGAAAATCCTGATAGCCCTCTGCCAAGAGGCAGAGAAAGCCAAAGGAGCCCAAATCACACAAACAGTGGAGGGGGGGCTCCTGGTCCCCTTCCTCTGTCGCCACTGATCTCTTCATTTTGAGGCTAATTTTCACTGCACCTCCCCTTCCCAACTCTTAGGGAGAATTAGCCTCTAAGGAGGGATGGGAGGCGTGCTGCCCCTCACATTGATTTTTTTTTTTTTTAAGGCATCTGGAGTGGCCATTTTGAAGCCTTTTTGGTGCTTTGTAGCTACTATGGCGCGCCAAAAGTGTCAACATTAGCTTGAAAACAAGCTAATCTTGACCTATTTGGTGGCCTGTAGCCACTCCAGATGCCACAGGAGGGGTGTGGCTTGGGGGGTTCCAGAGAGCCCCCACACCACCCTCAGTTGCCCACCCCTGCTCTCAGGTGAGAGATAAGTGGGGATAACCAGTGGACAGAGAAAGGTGACAAATGGCTCCCCTCTGTGTATGTGTGTTCTATTCCCTCTGGGTTTCTATGCTGTAAAATCAGAATCTTTAACACGCAGAGCCAGAATGCTCTCACATAGTGAGTGCAACACATAGCTTGGTTCTTGGGCAGATCTCAACTAGAAGAGAGTTCCAGAGATTATATGCCACCATGGAGAAGGCTCTTAACTGCAGTCCCCTGTCAATCAAACATCCTGAGAAGATACTGATGTTAACAGAAAGTGGGTTCTTATGGACACAAGGCATTCTTGGCATTACATTAGTCCCTGGCCTGGTAGGAATGTAGATTCAAGGGTGTGCATTACCCTCGCATATGTCTTCCACAGGGTATAAGGATGAGAATCTTACATACATGAAGGGGACCCCCAGGTTAACATCTGGCCACAGGACCTCCATGGTGCATTGCCTAATTTGGAAGAGAACACCTTCCTCTGCAGTGTGCAGCATCAAGTTCCAACTATTTACTGATATCCTACTTTTCAGCTGGGAGCCCCTATAGGCTCAAAACATTGTTCTGGGCCCTCATTTGGGAACATTCTTATGGTGTTGTCCCACATAAGGCAAATAGAAACCATAATTTAGCAAGTGATAACTCACCATGGTACATGTGTAACCACCTGATAAGCCCAACATCTACATCATCCTGCCAAGTACTGAAGAGAATTATAACACACTTCTGCACCTGATCAGAAATCCAGGGAAGCCGGAGAAAGATAAGTTCCTCCTAGCCACTTAGCAGGGTGATACAGGTAGCTTTACCTGCACAATATGGTCGGTTATCACTTGACAAAAGGTAATTTGTATTCATCTGCGGCCTCTATTTTGTCACAATCCACGTCTTTTTATGATGTCATTCAGGATGTGAAACAGCATACCTGTAGCTCACCTGAAGGCATACAAATTGAGAAGTTGTTAAGGCAAAGCCAGCAGTAAGCCCAAAAGCTGTCAGGGTTGGTCTCTTTGTAATCTTATCTCCATGGTAAATGGTTTCCTTGTGGAGGGATTCTCTTCCCTCTGCTGTAATGTCTCGTGTGATTTGCCAAGGACATCTTCTGGATCATGTGGAGAGTTTCCACACCAGCAATGAATTCCTCCAGGAACATCTGGCAAGGAAACTTGCCACATGTTTGGGAGGATCGACCTGGCAAATGATGCTAACAGTTACAGCAGGGGAAGGCGAGTCACAATGCGGAAGCTGCCTGCCATAGCTATCAGTTCCTCTTTTAAAAAAAGAATAATCTCCATCCTTCTGCTAGTGCTTCACATGACATCTGCACAATTCATCTGTACAGATCCAGCATATTTATACCAATAGGGACAGCAGGCGAGGTGGTACTCCTGTACCACTGTACAGCCCATAGGGCAGCGTATGGTTTACATGCAGAAGGCCCCGGGCTCAGCTGCCAGTGTCTGCCTATGCCCTTTGAGAGCCACTGCCAGCGAGCTAGACAATACGAGGTTGATCAGGGATGCTGAACCTCTTTCAACCCAAGGACCGAATTCCATTTCTGGGAAGCTCTTGGGGGTCGCATTCCAGTGGTGGGCGGGGACAAAGGCAAACGGGGTGAGGCCTGAGCAAAAAACACTTGCCTATTTTAGCCTAAAGCTCTTACTGCCTGTAACGAAGCCGCAGGGGAGGCATTTCCGTCTTTTAGAATGGAGAAAAAGCTGCACAAAAGCTGGGACGCCACCACTAGAAGGATCACTGGCTTGACTCGTTAAAAGGCAACCTACCTGGGGAATAGGCACAGACACATCTGCCAACAAAAGCAGTCGTATGTGTGCCCACTCCGAGTCAGCCCCCTATGCAGTATTATAGGAAGCGGCCAGGATGAGTTGAGAGGGGGAACTCAAGAAGGCCTGCATAGGCCCTAGAGCTTCACACAAACCAGGCTTGGCACACTGAACATCTGGGCGCTTTTCAGAACTCTTCAACATGACCTGAGGACAGGGCCATGTGGCCTGCGAGGCAAAACTCTTTCTGTTCTGGATCAGTTCAAATAAACAAAAAGCACTGATTGGGGATTTTGTAGAGATACTCAATGTCTTATTCCATCTCTACAGAGTCATTTTGTTCCACTTGTTTCGTTTGGCTGCTGCTCAGAGATAGCTTCAGCCCTGTGTTCCCTCACCCCTACCCCCTCTGTCATTCAGCAAACCCGTCCCTCCATCACCAAGGCGTCAATAGTGATGAGCCCCACCCTACAACATATCCTCAGGACAGAAGGGGCTCCAGGTGGTCTCCATTCTAGGTGCAAAAGAATGCCCAAGCTCCACTCCAAGCTCCACACTCCAAAGCCCCCCCCCTTTTCCTTTTCTATTAGCGACGAAAAGAAAAGTAGCTCAAGATTCACAAGAAAGAGTGGAAGAGAAGAACCAGACTCACATATTTTTGGAGTGAGGATTGTCTGTTTCAAGCACATGTATAGATATCAGATGTGGCTTGGGAATACTGGGCAAGAAGATGGAGGTGGCAAGAGATAATTATCAAAAAGAATGAACTAGCTGGAGTCTCAACACAAAGGAGCCTGACCAGGTATGATTTTCAGGGGTGCAAAACAATACCCCATCTTTTGCTTCAAAAGATAAGCTAAATATGTAAGATGATACCTTTCAACAAACTAACTTGTTGGTGCTGACGCATGCAAGCTTTTGGGGGGAAATGTCATACCCCTACACTAGATGTTTTTGACTTTTCTATCTCCAATGGACCCCTTTCCACACTGTCTCATCTATTAAGGAACCCCTGCATATCTGCTATAGAATCGAAGTGCGGTGAAAGGAATCTGGGGCATATTGCAGGGCACATATGCAATTCATGATTGGCACTGTCTAGTTTAAGAATTCAAGAAACAAGCAGGTCGAAGCCAGATGCCCATGTTGGCAAGAGCTAGGGATGAACAAATTAATCTATTTCTGGTCTGTGTCACTTTGCACATCTTCACTCATAAATCCATTTAATCCGGTTTTCACAATAACCCCCCAATTTTAATTTAAAACTGCATGGAAATCTGCATTTAAAAATATTTAAATACTTATTTTTAAAAATATATTTTCTCTCAAAATGTGCATTTTCAAACATATTTCATTCTCAAAATAAACAGTTTAAAAGCATTTTGATAAGTTGTTTGAGCCATGAACTGTGTCAGAACATTTTGAAAGTATGACAGCCTGTAGATAATTAAGATCCAATCCACACATTAGTTTGGGAAGCATGGATCAGATCAAACGAAAGATCAAATTCCTCAAGCAACCCTACCAAGAACTGCATTACTGCACAAGGGGAGATGTAAGGAGGAGATCTGTAAGATATGTAAGCTATTTGGTCTTGTTCACATATGAATGCCCATAGGGTGATGAACAGCAAGTTTCATTTATTTATTTGAAGTATTTTTACGACGCTCCTCAGCCAAAAACGCTCCCAGAACAACTTACATTTAATCAATTTTTTTTTAAAAAAACCAGCCCCTTATTTAACTTACATGGATGAATAGACCATCACAGACACAGACAGACCTGACATGTTTCAAACATTGTCTCAAGCACAATGTGTTTCAATGGAGTTGGTTCATGTGCTCAGCAGCCACTCATCAACTGTACGTAAGTGCAGAATAAATGTACCTGCATGTGAGAACCAGACCTTAGGGATAGTTAATTTTTAATGCCAAGAAGGCACCTAGCTTTTAATAGCTTCTAATGGAGTTAAGCTGTTTCTTCAAACAGAGCTTGTTTGGGGGTGGGGGAGGTGTCCTGCCCGCCTTACCTTCTGTGATGGCCCACTTACCCCTCTAACCTAAAACAGTAGATCTGGTTAAAACTGCGGAGCTTGGCGGCAGGCCGTATGGATTTCATTAAATACCTCTTTACTTCATAATTCAAGCACTGCATTGAACATTACCCCATTTTGATAAGTATCTAAGGGGAAAACTACATATCACACTGTACAGCCTCAGTCCCTTTCTCTGTTGCAAAGTGTCCTCGAGGGAGGGTATTTTTCATTAGACAAGAAATAGAAGGAAGTGTTTAAAACTTCCCTCGCCAGCCAATTCCCCCCGGAAATTCCTCCCTTTCCCAACTATCTTTACACATACAACTGTGTTTACCCCTGTCAGTGTTCTGGATTCATGTTTACCTCCCAAATATGGGTCTGGAACCCCTCAGAGGAGTGAGCTCAGCAGAAAATAGGCTGGTAGGGGAAGGGTTAAGCATTAGCCCTCCTTTAGAGGTAAAAACAGCAAGAGACAGCTGTGTAGAAAAAAAGTACCTTTAATTCCAAACATGTTTTGAACACTAGTTTTTCTCACCACAAAACCTGCTTCACGTATAGGCAAAGTTGCTGGATCTACTCATCAATTCAATAGAACGCAATCTTGTGTCTGCCCAAGGCAATAGCTAATTTTGTAAACTGAACAATTATACTACTTTAATTTTATAAGCATCTGAGAAATACATATAAAAAAGACCCAACTGCCTTTTTTGGGTGAAGACATAGTGGTATTTGAAATGCACTGAAGCCATTTTACTGTTGACAGACACAGCTACACTGCCTACACAGCTCCTGTCTTGCCCCTTTTCACAACTCAGGCTAGATTGTGTTTACTATTTCTTGAGCACACCCTTCTCTCCTAGCCCTTCTGATGCAAAAGAGCCCCTTCTACTGTCACTTTGTACTACAGAAGAAGTCATCAGGGCTTTGTTACACATGGCTGAAGCATAATGTCCTATTTGCCCCATAATGCCTCTAAAACTAAGGGCCAAACCTCAAATAATACTAAATGCATCATTAGCAACTACATCAGGGATTGTTCTTTAATACTAGGTGCAGGGAGAGATTATCACTGGGACTGCAGCACATGGAGAAGGGAGGTTTAACCAATATGACAGCACTCATATCAGCTTTATCAGGACCAAACTAAAGGAGACAACATTTGTGCAATCAGTAATTGTGGGAATGGTTTTTAAAGAGTAAATAGCAGGTGCAGGGAACCTAATCCAGGAGGGCAATGGGGGGGGGGGAAAGGGTTCTGATCCAGGTCAGCTCCTTGCACCTGCTATTTATTCTTTTAAAAAAACATTCATACAACTCCTAATCCTCAGTCATAGTTGTTTACAGGTTCTTTAGACAACATTGTTACCCTCCAGTTTTGCTTCTGTTATTTAAGAGCACTTTCCGGGGGGGGGGAATAGCAGGGAAAATGGAGTATTATTTCTGAAAGCGAAAGAAAACATATTTTCCTACTTGTGTAACTGCATTATTCTGCTATAACACAGTGCCACCTAGAGGAAAAGCAGGAAAGGAAACGCTCTTCATGTAGAGCTTGGATCTCAATTCTGTGACGACACTGAAAGCAGATACAGAGGATTAACAGCCTCCTGTAGAAAAGCTCTTAGTTTGGCTCAGAAAAGGGGGTATGACTGCTGCCATTTTTGATTATAGCAATCATTATTTTTATGCACAGTCATAATCCAGGTGATGCCACCAGTCTCCCAAATTATTCAGGTATATTCATATATCTGGAGGATAAATCTTAATGACACTGAGTGAATTATCTTAGCTCATTTCATGACCATCTCCAGGTTAGGGCACAACCCTAAAGAAATGTGATGCTAATTTGGGGCTAATTTGTATTCAAAGGAGGTGAGATAGAGATTACGGAGTTATTCTCGCATTACTCTTTGTTTTCTCAGTGATGACGCTTGGTTTAATTTCTAAAGGGAAGCCAAGCTTGTAAGAACATAGGACCAGACTGAAGTCCATCTAGTCCAGCACTTGGTTTCCAACTGTGGCTAGCCAGCTGCAACTGGAAGCCCACAATCGGACATGATGGTGATGGCCGCCCCCTGCTTTTTATCATCAGCATCTAATATGTGATGGAAAATGCAGCCTGGAGTTTAAGTGAAGATCAAACCCTTAACTTCATGGATCCTGCCCATAAATGTACAGCAGTTGTGCTAAGGGGTGGTTAACCAGCATCTCACCTACCTTCCTGGAGGAGACTGTGGAGGAGCAACAATCGCCCCCATCGTACCGGCAATAGGCTCGGTTATTGATGGTGTCACACCAGCCATCGGCTTGGAAAGGCTACGAAGGGAGAGAGACGAGTGTTCAGTGAGTAGAGGAGACCACAGTGGGGGCAAAAACAACGAAGATTCTTGTACACTGAAAACAACAATTTTTTTACCGCGTGAGCTTTTCACAGACAGACAAAAGCCCAATGGTCTGCTGTATCAAGGAGAAAAAGGGCCACAGTTCTAAAAACCACTAAGAAATAAGCGAACAAGCACACAACTGTAAATAGGTCAGGTAATAATAGTATAATGTTACAATATGAACACACAATGAACGTAGTGGGTGTTAGTGATCTATTTAAAGTACATTGTTCTTGGAACAATATAATTATACATACGAAAACAATATGAATACAATTGTACATATATTGAAAGATAACAGAAGCAACTGTATTACAGGTATATACATATAAATATTATAATTTGTTCAAAGGATCTCAAAGTCCATCCAAAAAGTCTTACAAGAATCCGGAGTAATCCTGTTTCGCATATGAGTTGCTTCTTCAGATAAATAACAACTGTAAAGATATTAAGATCTATAGTCATATATATATGCACACACAGGCACACACATGTGCGTGCATGCATATGCACATACGTACACACATAGTATTATGTTTATGTTCACATTAGTTGTCAGTTATTATCATAATATGTAAAAAGGTAAAGGTGTCCCCAACCAGTCGTGTCTGACTCTAGGGTGCGGTGATCATCCCCGTTTCTAAGCCGAAGAGCCAGCACTGTCCGAAGACGCTTCCGTGGTCATGTGGCCGGCATGACTGAACACTGAGGTGCATGGAACGCTGTTACCTTTCCCGCCGAAGCGGTACCTATTTATCTACTTGCAATTTCTTGCTTTCGAACTGCTAGGTTGGCAGGAGCTGGGACAGAAGACGGGAGCTCACTCCGTCACACAGCACTCGGGTCTCGAACTGCTGTCCTGCCGACCTTCCGGTCTGCAGTTCAGCGTCTTAACCACTAAGCCACCACGGCCCCTATCATAATATGTACATGTACAAAAACATCATTTCAAATAAACACAAATGTTCTTGTTAAGAATTGTTACCATAATCTTATCAAAAATTATTTACATGAAAGCAGAGCTGTACTTTGTAAGCAAGGAAATTGTTTCAACTCACCATCCTTAGACTCAACAAAAAACGCTGTGGCGGTATTGTAATCTGAATAGTTTTTCGAATGAAGCCACTTAATCCGCTGGCATAGCTTGCAGTTTGTCCCATAGAGCTTCACAGAGCTAAGAAAGAACAAGACTTAAAGCGTATAGTATCAGTGCAGTACCGACAAATTTCTTTGAATGGAGACAAAAAGTAACCAAACAAATCTCAGATCGTAGGCTGGTAATTTCTCCTGCTCTAACGTGGATGAGTTGAGTCGGCAGCTGCGAGCATACCAATTCGTAGCAGGTTTTAAAAACCCAGTGTTGAAAAAGACTAAGTCATCCATATTGCTATTAAAGGTATAGTGTTTGGCTTCATATGCCATCAGAGAATTATCCCTAATACAAATGCCTGTATTTATTACACAAAAGATACCAGACCCAGAGAAACATTCAAACCTTTAGGGATCACAGACTGTAGTTTGAAAATCCACTCCGCCTCCTTACATACCGGTAAGTTATTATAACATCTGTCCAACTGTATTTATGAGAATAAATTCTATCTATAACTAGGAACTTAAAGTCCTCATGCGTATGAACCCGTTCTGCAAAATGTTGCACCAAGAGAGCATCCAAAACGCGGTTTCTTAATTTGGACCGATATTCAATAATCCTAGTTTGGATGGTACAATAGGTTTTTCCTACATACAATAACCCACATGGGCAAATAATAACATAGATAACTCGCTTGGTCGCACCGTTGGAAATATGATGCAATTCCCTAAAAGAATCCCTAAAGGTTTGAATGTTTCTCTGGATCTGGCATCTTTTGTGTAATATATAAAGGCATTTGTATTGGGGATAATTCTCTGATGGCATATGAAGCCAAACACTATACTTTTAACAGCAATGTGGATGTTGTTAAGTCATGTCCAACTCTTCATGACCCCATGGACCATAGCACACTAGGCCTTCCTGTCCTCCGCTCTCTCCCGGAGTGTGCTCAAGTTCATATTCATTGCATCGGTGATGCTATCTAGCCACCTCATCCTCTGCCGTCCCCTTCTCCTTTTGCCTTCGATCTTTCCCAGCATCAGGGTCTTTTCCTGAGAGTTTTCTCTTCACATTAGGTGGCCAAAATATTTGAGCTTCAGCTTCAGTATCTGTCCAATGAGCAGTCAGGGTTGATTTCATTTAGGATTGACTGATTTGACCTCCTTCAGTCCAGGGGACTCGTAAGAGTCTTCTCCAGCACCACAGTTCGAAAGCATCGATTCTTCAGTGCTCAGCCTTCCTCATAGTCCAGCTTTCACAGCCATACGTTACTCCTGGGAAAACCATAGCTTTGATTAGACGGACCTTTGTCAGCAAGGTGATGTCTCTGCTTCTTACTATGCTGTCTAGGTTTGCCATAGCTTTCCTCCCAAGGAGCAAGCATCTTTTAATTTCATGGCTACAGTCACTGTCTGCGGTGATCTTGGAGCCCAAGAAAATAAAATCTGTCACTGCTTCCATTTCTTCCCCTTCTGTATGCCAGGAAGTGATGGGACCAGATGCCATGATCTTCGTTTGTTTAATGTTGAGTTTCAAACCAGCTTTTGCACTCTCCACTTTCACCCTCAACAAGAGGTTCTTTAGATCCTCTTCGCTTTCTGTCATTAGGGTGGTATCGTCTGTGTATCTGAAGTTGTTGATAATTCTCCCAGCAATCTTAATTCCGACCTGTGATTCATCCAACCCGGTGTTTCTCATGATGTCCTCTGCATATAAGTTAAATAAGCAGGGCGACAATATGCAGCCTTGTCATACTCCTTTCCCAATTTTGAACCAATCGTTTGTTCCATGTCTGGTTCTTACTGTTGCATCTTGACCCTCGTACAGGTTTCTCAGGAGACAGGTAAGGTGGTCTGGTACTCCCATCTCTTTAAGAATTTGCCAGTTTGTTGTGACCCACACAATCAAAGGCTTTAGCATAGTCAATGAAGCAGAAATAGATGTTTTGATGTTGATGACTTAGCCTTTTTTCAACACTGTGTATTTAAAACCTGCTACGAATTGGTATGCTCACAGCTGCCGACTCAACACATTGACGTTAGAGCAGGAGAAATTACCAGCCTGTGGTTTGAGGTTTGTTTGGTTACTTTTTGTCTCCTTTCAAATAAATTTTTTGGTAATGCACCAATACTATATGTTTTAAGTCTTGTTCTTTCTTAGCTCTGTGAAGCTCTATGAGACAAAATGCAAGCTATGCCAGCAGATTAAGTGGCTCCATTCGAAAAACAATTCAGATTACAATACTGCCACAGCATTTTTTGTTGAGTCTAAGGACGGTGAGTTGAAACAATTTCCTTGCCTACAGCCCTGCTTTCATGTAAATAATTTTTGATAAGATTATGGTAACAATTCTTAACAAGTTTGTGTTTATTTGAAATAATGTTTTTGTACATATTATGATGATAGCTGACAACTAATGTGAATATAAATATAATAAATATTGTGTGTGTACATATGTGCATATATATATGACTATAGATCTTAATATGTTAATATCTTTACAGTTGTTATTTATCTGAAGAAGCAACTCATATGCGAAACAGGATTACTCTGGATTCCTGTAAGACTTTTTGGATGGACTTTGAGATCCTTTGAACAAATTATAATATTTATATGTCCATTCAGAAAAAAATTTAATTTAAATAGTATGAGAGCAAGTTCAAATATACTTTGGACTTCAGATTCAATAGGATGGGGACTGTACACTGCTGCATTCATAGTTTTTAAATAAATGTATGGCAGTCTGACCAAATGAATACTGGGCATCTCCAGTACATAAGAACTTGTCTTCAAATCACAAATGGACATGAATGCTCCAAGTTCCTCCCAGCAAAGTTGGTACCATAGGGCAAAAGAGAGGGACAAAGGGTGCAGGATGGCAAATCCTATTCCCCTGCAGCTCCTGTGTTGTCTCTCATGCTGCTCCAGAGGGTCGCCACACTTTACAAAGCAGCTTTTCAGGAAGTAGAGCTGGAAGAATCACAACTATCACCTCCCCAACCTATTCCTCAAGCACAAGCTGAACTCTGCTAAGCACTACTCTGGGTCCAACCCATTATCATTATACTTGGCATTTATAGAGCATTTTAGGCATGTTCAAAGCACTTCACATACATCATCACAGAGATCCCCACAACAGCCCTGTAATGTAGGCCAGTATTCTCATCCTTACTATATTGCATAGGGGGGAAGGAGATCTGAAGTTCAGAGATGGTGGCTTGTCTAAGGCCACCATATGACTTCATAGCAGAGAAGATGTGTGAACCAACCAGTTCATTCTCTTAACCTACACTACACCAGCATATAGCTATGCTAGATCAGACCAAGGGTCCACCTAGTCCAGCATTCTGCCTCCAACAGCAGCTAACCAGGTGCACCCAGCATGCTTACAAGCAGAGCAAGGGACAGCCAGCCTCCGGTCCTTGCCCTCTAAGCCTCTAATATGGAGGCTTGCAGTCAGATATCATGGCTGGACATCATTGAGAGAACCATCCAAGCATGAATACGTTGAATCCTTTTTTTAAAGCCACAGAAGCACTTGTGATAATGGATTCCATTTGTTAAATCTGTGCAGTGTGAAGTAGTTCTTTGGTCGCGCACTGTCAAATACAGCCTGTATTTCACTCAAATAAAGCAAACATTAATTAATCTTCATAAAATTAGGGACGTGTAAACCTGTCCCTTTACTTCTCCCCACGGCCATGGATATCCATGGAAACTCTGTGGTGTGTCTAACATATCCATGCTTTTAGAAACCACCGGTATACATGGCATGCACATTAGAAAGCACAGCCAAATGAGTGTGGCTAGCTACTCAATATGATGCACATCTGAATGCTCATTTGAATATACATCCCCTAAGATTTCCTCAACACCCAACTAGCTTGTGCAAGTATGTGTGCATATAGTCACTGATACATATTTTTCCCCTATGGAAAATAAATCAGATAGAATCAGAATTGTTTAGGATAATTGTCAGCACCAGTGGAATTACACTACTAGGACTGGAAATGGAACATGTTAGGTATCATGGCATCCCTACTCGTAATTCTACAGTAAAACTGAATAGTATTAAAAGAACTTGTTTTTATTTAAATGAGCATGGATGATGCACTGTGCCTGCTAACATCACTCAGGATGAAAGGCTGTGAAGGGAAAAAAGGTCAGGCTCAGAGGCTTGGAGTTTTCTGTTGGGAGGGGGTAACCCTGAGAGGAGTAGTTTCATTCCTACGGTTAAGTTTCATTTCTTCAGGTTTGAAGCAGTACTTTTGGTTTTGAGGGAGGTGGGTATATAGAGAGAGACAGCCAGAGCCTGAAGTGAGAGCAGAGTCTGAAGAATGAGCAGGGAGAAGCAGCCTAGAAAAGTCTAAGTACAGCTAGGGTAAAATAACTTGCATTTTGCAACTTTTATTATCTTTTAATGCCGTTTGTATCACTCATCTCTATTGTGTACATACATTTAGCTGTGATTTGTTGGCTTTCAATTTACCAGTAAACTGTTGTGGTTAAACCCTGCGTCTAGGGTGTCAGTCACCCCACATCTACAGCCTAAACCCCATGTTATTGGGAAGGGAAAGGTTAAAAGAAGGAAAGTGGGACTCTTAAGGAGGTGAGAAATCCTTAAAGAGTTGCTCAGGGAGTCCAAGTCATAAGGGGAACCCTGACAAAGGTCATTAACGACTTGGTGGCAACAACATCACCCATCTACTGACTCCCTAAAGCACAGCAGGCAAGGAAGATAACCAGCATAGTCTGAAAGACAGATTCTGGGGCCATTTTCATTTTTTGCAGAATTCCATGCGGCAGGGTGTCCCCCCCCCCCCCAATCTATATCATGACTCACTGGCAAAACCAGAAATCCATTTTTTTTCTTGTTTCCATATAATTATTGCAAACAATTGTCTGTTGTCCTGGATGCTGGTCTAAAATGACTTCCAGATCAGCATCTGTGGAGAGGAGGTGCTGGGATGGGGAGAAAAGGGTTTGTCCTCATAGTATATATGCACAACCACTAATTGCTCCCCTCCCGACCACCTCAAGCTGCCAAAAATAAACCCAAGCCAAAACAAACACAGACTCCTATGACAACCCTGGGGAAACATGGCAGCTCATGTTAAAAATTATCCTGGGTGGGGTGGCGGGTGGGGGATAAGAGAAAAAGTAAAGGCTGGCTAACTGGACTGGAAAGAATGGGTTCCAGTCAGTTTAAAACCACAGTTAACATTCAGCCACCGTAGGTCCAATGGGAACCCTACAGTGGAAAAGCCACATTGGGTAGTAACTAACTGGAACCTTTTCCCCAGCTGGAATGCTTGGAACTCTTACTAGATCTTCCGGCTGTAAAATATTAACTAGAATTGAATAAAACCATACTTAACCCCAAATGACAACTGGCACAATGTAACAGAGGAAGGGCCACTTCAAGAAGTTATTTGTGAGTGTATGTTATGTTATTTAGTTATTTCAATGCTGGAAGATCTAGCAAGAATGTAAACTTCGCATCCCAGGTGAACAGTATTAAAGAGACAGAACACATTGTTCCAGGATTCAGAGAGTGATGTTTACTATAGTCAAGGACAGAAGTAATTGGCTCCAGCTGTCTTAAACATCTGAACCATCCCTCCCCACTTACTTACATCACCTCCTGTGACCACCACTCTGAACTCATCATTAACCATTAGTTTAGTGGGTGAGTGTATGTAGATTATTATAATGAATAGTCATGCATCCTTCTGCTGCACGTGAGAATCTGTTGCTCAGAGCTAGGGCAGCCAGATTCAAAAGAGAACAGGGCTCTTGCACTTTTTAGTAGTTGTGAAGAAGAGGGACTTTCAAGCATTTCTAGCTTGCATAACAAGCTACACCTGCTACAGTTCACTCATCTACCCAACCATTAAAGGTGCAAGAGCCCTGTCCTCTTTTGCATCTGGCAACCTACTCAAGAGCACATAGATACTGCAGATTTTAGAATAAGCACTACTCCTTCCTCATATCCCTGTCATCCCCATTCTCTTGCCTAGAAAACAATTATTTGAATACTCACAGTGGCAACTGGCGCCCACTGGGGCTGATGGGGCAGAGGGCAGCGTTACCAGAGGCAGAGCCAAGTGGTCACTACTAGAGGTGGAGCAGTTTTTTCAATCCCCTGCAGCCCGTACCACAGAAAAGGGACATGGCACATGAACTTCAAGATAATTAGTGCAAAGTGCAGGGGGGGGGGATCCACACAGCCACACAAAAGCACTCCTTTGAACCCACATTCTCCTGTTTTAGCAACAATTCCCATTGAAAAGAGAATCAAGTGACTTTAAGATCATGAGAAATCTACACAGCTATACAATAATAATGCTACAAAATGCTGCTACTACTACTACTAATAATAATAATATCCTCAGAGGCTCACAGAGAAGCAGTCTTTGGAAACCAGCAGCAAGTTCTGAGAGCATCCAAAATCTACTCTTTTGCATGTCCACCATAAAGCAATCCTGAAACTCAAAAGTAACGTATCTAATCAAAAGCAACAGGGAGAAGCAGGAACCACAAAACACCAGCTTAGGCATGTCTACTCAGAAGTAAGGAGGGTTAGATTACTTAGGAGTAAGCATATGCAGCAAGTTCTGAGAGCATCCCAAATCCACCTTTTTTTGCAAATCATCATCATCATCCACACAACCAAAAGCACTCATTTGGAGCCACATTTTCCTGTTCCAGCGACAATTCCCATTGTGCAGAGAATCAAGTGACTTTATGATCATGAGTGCAAAACACTGGGGAGAAATCCACAAAGCTACACAATGACGATGATGATGATGATGATGATAAAAAAGGTAATAATAACAACAGTGTATGCTCAGAGACACACAGCGAAGTAGTCTTTAGAAACCAAGATCTGAGAGCCTCCAAAATTTTGCATGTCTACCATAAAGTATTCCTGAAACTCAAAACTAACATGTCTACTCAAAAGCAGCAGTGAGAAGCAGCACAGTACAAAATTTCAGCTTTGGCATGTTTACTCAGAAGTAAGGGGACCCGGATTACTCAGAAGCAAGCATGGGCAGCAAGTTCTGAGAACATCCAAAATCCGTCTTTTTGCAAATCATCATCATCCATACAGCCAAAAGCATTTTCCTCTTCTAGCAACAACTTGCACTGCAGAGAGAAGAAAACTAAATCAAGTCCCTTTAAGCTCATCATTGCAAAACAATGGTGGCAGCAAGGGGGGCAGCTAGAAATCACTCCACGTAGAAATCCATGCACTCCACACTCAGTCACACACGCACACACAGGAAACACATGCAGACACCTCAGAGCCACACACAACACAAATTGTTACGAAGACCCCCTTCGCCATTGCTCCAGTCACAGGGGTTCATCACATGGAGCTTTTATCCTGCTATTGAGCTGGCACTCTCTTGCAAGTTTGCAAGCTCTTTAGATGATGCCCTTACCCTCCAGGGTGTCTCCCGCCATTTCCTCCAGCCTATCTGGTGTTTTCCTCAAATGCAAAAAAATTATTTTTTCCAGCCCACGGAACAGGAGCGCCATGACCTCCCTGTGAAACTCTCCAATAGCAGAAGAAACCGCTGCGTCTGCCTGCTGTGGGCATTTATTTTCAGTTTGGGGGGGCATGGTCAGGGTGAGATTTGACAGAAGCGAGGGCAAGAATTGCCTGCCAATTGCATCTCCTGCCTCTGCATTTCTCAGTTGGAGGGAGAAGATGGTAAAATGCCTCCCTGCAATGAAGGGAGACACATCTGATCCCCCACCCCACCAAGCTCAGGAAGCAACATCCTCTGTTGCTTCAGAGCACGCCATTAAGTTCAATGGGGCTTACTCCCAAATACGTGTGCCAGGGGTTGCAGATTTACAGGATGATCTTATGTCTACACAGAAGTAAGTCCCATTGAGTTCAATGCAGCTTACTCCCACATAAGTGTGCCTAGGGTTGTAAACTTACAGCACAATCTTACATTTTATGTCTACTCAGAAGTAAGTCAGAGGTTTCCTGGGGGCTGCAAGAAAACAGTAAAGCAGAAGTTAAGCTATGAAAACAAGACTCCCCCCCCCCGCTCCTTTGCACACATGCCGGGGGGGAGGGAGGCACCCCCTCAGTTCAAACCATGTGGCTGCGGTGTAAAGAAGCCTTTCCTAATCCCACAAAGAAGCCGAAAGCAGGAAGCTCCGGAAAAGGTGTGGTTTTTTGTAGGGGTTTTGCTTAAAGTAGAAATACCCACAGTACAGAAACCAACCACTACTCAGGACATTGCCAGGCAGCCGTGAACAGATTTTTTTAAAGGCAATTAAAAATAATAATCCCATGGCAAAGAAATCACCCACCAGCAAGAAAAACAATGCCCCCCCAAGGCATTGCCAGGAAACCACCACCAGATTTTACAAAACAAAATCCGATGGCATAGGAATCACCCACCAGCAGATTTTTCCCAAAGGAAAAACAAGCCCAGCCACGGAACTGCCAGGCAACTACCAGCAAATTTTTCAAAAGACAAAAAAATATTCCCCCAGCCACAAGCAGACTGTTAACAAAGCAATGAACAATGCAATTGCCAACAAGATATTTTGCAAGCAAAACAAAAAAGGGCAATATTTGTCAGCCTAACCAACTAGAAACAGTTTTAAAAAGAAAAGAAAATTGCCCAAACAACAGATTTCAAAAGATGGCTCCCAAAAGAGAAAGGCAAAAGACCCAGAAAAGAGATTAAAGGCGCAAACCTATGCATGTTTACATTAAAAAAGCCCTACAATTCCCAGTATGTCCCAGCACAAGACATAGTGAGAGTTGTAGGGCTTTTTTCCCATCTTAACATGCATAGGATTATACCCTACGGGTGCAGTACTATACACACGTATGCAGGAGTAAGCCCCATTGACCCCAATGGGTCTTACTTCCAAGTAGACATGCATAGGATTGCACTGTAAAGCAGCAACCCAAAAACAGCAAAAAAAAAAAAAAGGAGTCATTATATGCCGTTTTAGGTTTAGATTCTCTTGATGAGCTGACTGGCCTTTTGTATACAGACACACACACTCTTCTTAAAAAATTGTATTATTATAATTTATTAACAGTCACACTCAATTACTTTTTCACTCCTTCATTAAGAACTCAGAACGATATATTGTGTTTGTCTTACACTCACAAAAAGTGTCCTCCTTCACCGAAAGAACAGAAAAAGTCCACCACTCTGAGCATGCCCAGCAAGGAAAAACAAATCACAGGCATGCATCCTCCTAACCCTGTCCACCTCTCTTGTTCTCCTGCATTCCCCTGGAGCTGCGGGGCGGGGCGGGGCGGGGCGGGGCGGGGCGGTATTACCATATATGACATCCAGGTAGGTCGGAGTTTTCCAGCACACTGCCTGGCACCTTGGGATCCTCAGCATCAGCCCTGCACTGGGCCTGTGATGAGCAGAAGGAGAACAAAGCATGCACAAAGCTTCTCTCCTTCCTGAACATGCAGTTCAGCAACTGAATGAGAGAAAAACTGCATTGCTGATAAAAACTGCTCTGTGACACTGTGCTGGAGGAAAATCAACAAAACAATAACAACGTTGGGGAATTAAACTATTTGTGGGTATGGGAGGGGGGCAAAGGTGACAAGTCAATGGGGCTCTGCCTCCTGTTCCCTAATGGCCAGTAACTACTTATGAATTGAGTGCGCCTTCCTCCAGCTACTCCTTGCAGAGTTACCATTCAGGTTCTCAGAGTAAGAGAGGTCAAAAGAGGATGTTCAGCCGCTGCTTATCTTCCAGCAGTAAATACCTACCATAATCCCACAGCTTGTGCCCCTTCTCCTGACAAAAACAGCAAGTCCTAATCCAGGTCTAGAATGTCTTTATCAAACAAAACATCCTTCTAACAGCCAAACTTGTAAGTAGCCACTCATCTGTGGCAAGCAGGTAGCCAAGTTGTAAAGTGAGTGAGATTGGGTTCTTCTTTTTCAGTTTGATCAGAAATGACTTATATACAGCATTTGTTTGTAAGTAACTAGTAACATTTGTTGTGGGCTAGTAACTTCCCTGGATTTATGTGGAAGGCTCATTTCCAGCATGAAGTATGAAAAAGGGAGAAAATAGGTGCAAATAAACCACAAAATCTGTTACGGTCTCATTACTAGAAACAAACATAATGTTATCTTTCAGGTGGTTGCACACTCAAAACCTAGCAGAGATCGTAACATGCCTTTGTGTATACCAGATACTAGAAGTAATAATCTTTTGAGTTGTGAACACAGGACCAGGTATTTCATTTCCACCTTTAATTAGCATTCATGCCACAGATGAATGGCTGAGCACTCTGCAGAAGGAAATCTATCTGGCTCAAATACCTTGAAAAAAGCTGTGATAATCAGAGACTGGGAAGATTTAATTCGGCTCATGGCAGTTAACAGAATCAGAAAGAAGCAAGGATTTGCTCTCATATAGAAAATACCGGTTCTCGCCACATAGTGGTGCATTCATATAATGCACTAAACTGATGTGGATAAAAATTGTAGTTGGCAGCTTTACCAACACGAACTCACTTCCTTTTCATGCTGGGGTAAGTGATCATATAAACCCAATTACTATCTTCTATCATGTAATTGCTATCTTCTGAGTTTACAGTTCCATAAAGAAGCACACAACGAATGATTGTAAAATGGAAGTCAACCATGCAGCCCATGGGGCTAAAATGCACTTAACCATACAAAGAAGCCCATATGCATGTTTCTGCCCGAGCTGGCGATACCTGGCTTCTGCCTGGGCTGCCATTCACTTGTGTGGAACCAGCACACATGGGAAATCCATTTACATCTGACTGGTACTTATGTACTGTTTTCACAGTAATCACTTTCTCCATGACCTTTGTCACATGTAACCTGGGCCTTTAACGCTTTGGAATTCCTTATGCAGTTTCCAAAACCCATATTATAGTAGTACCTTATTAGGCCAACCAAAAGATCACAAAAAACGTGCACGCTTTTGGGATCTCCAAATCCCTTAATTAGGCAAGATGCTGTAAAGTGGATGTTGGCCATGGGATGGGGCAATGGGGAGGAAAAAGAGCTGTGAAGTCTGGATTGGCAGGTCCTGATAAACTATGCTGAAAACAAGCCATGGTGGGTTGGCCACACTGCTGCTGACAGATGATCAGGAGCTTGCTGGCTTGCTGTGTTTCATTTCCCCCTTTGTCCTCCCATCTGCTCCCAGCATGCATCCCAGGGACCTTGCAGCACAACTCATCTGCACTCCTGCTGGGATGACACTCTCCCTCCGTTTTTTCTTGCCTTGCGAAGCACCTGCATTGACATATATATGCCGTATCTTTGGAGTGAGGTCGGGGGGGAGGTTACCTTACTTTTTAGGACGAAATGGCTGAGAGTTTTATTTTCTTTCTTAACACTTAAAAAAATGCCTCCTTTTGTGTGCTACGAAGAGCAACATTCCTCTTCCTAGCACAGCCATGCAAGTATGTATGTGTGATTGACTTACCTCTGGGTAAGCATGTGCACCACCAATTTTGGACCAAGGCAATTCAGGAGGGAGGATTTAAGCTTTCCTTCCTCCTGTTTTCATGATGAAATTCCCCATGGGGGGAGAGTTAAAGAAAGAATTTAAACTTTTTTTCTTTTTTTAATACCTCTGTGGGCAGGGGGATTCCGGCATGAAACAGGAGGAGGGAAAACTTAAATGCCCCCTCCCGAATTGCAGTGGTCCTGAACTGGGCTGCACGTGCTTAGCCAGTCGATCCCACATACATGCACAGCTGTGCTAACTCAGCTCACAAGCGGAGAAAGCCGGCTGCTGTCAAATGAAGTGCTGAGCTGGAGGAGGAGGGGTGGAGGGCACTGTGAGGAGCAGTCATGTTTTTCACCACTCTTGCCAGGCATCTCTGTAGCCTTTCCAACAAAACATGCACAAACCACACTGCCAGGTTTGCATATCACAACAAGCTATGGGTTCTCAGGGTGGCTTGTGTGTGGTTAACAACCCATGCTTAAGCTACCGTGCTGGGTTCAGACAACACGACAAGTCACTCTGAAACAAACAAGGGTGACAACCTACTGTGGGTTGTCATATTGTGCGAACCAGGTCAGTGGCTTATTTCCCCTTTTGCATGTGCCGGTCACATCTGGGGGAAATGAGCATAATCTCCCCAACAACCAATGGGTTCTGGGTGGCTTGTCCTACAACAGCCCATAAGTTCTGGGTGGCTTGTTAACCATGGCAACAAGCCACCCTGTCCAGGTTTGCACGGCATGACAAGCTGAGCTGCTGAGGGCAATTATGCAAATCCCCCTGGCACTGGCATGAGACTGGCACACACAGGGTAGTTAACAAGCCACCATAGTTTATTAACTGCCCTGTGATCGTGAGAACTGAGTTCATGTCTGCATGTTCAGTGACCCAAAATGAAGTGGGGGAAAAGAAGTCTGCAGACATTCAAATTAGGGTCATATGATGGTTACTGGTTGGACCTGTAACTGCCCCTAGGGTTGCGGGGAACAAGCAAGGGGAAAATGGCTAGTTTGGCTGGGATTAAAATCTTATACAGATATCAGGACAAGAGTAGCTTTACATAGCAAGCTGAGAAGCTAAGGGCCAGGTAGCCCAGTGTCAAAGTGGCTGAAAGGTGGAGAATAGGCAATAGAGTAAGAAAGAGGAAACCAAGGAAAGCATAGACAGACGCCTGAGGAAAATGGCAGGAAACTGAGGCAATTTCTTTGCAGCAGGCTTCCGGCATTACAGTATTGTACTATGCTTCTGTGTGCACCTCTCTCTCTCTCTCTCGTTCTCTATCATACACACACACACACACGTACAAACTGATAAGGCAATGAGCCCAGCAGTTCTTGGCTGTTTCAGACTGCCCACTGGAATGAGTGGGGAATGCAGACTGTGGGAGGAAACAACCATATTCATTGTTTGGGTTTAATATTTTTATTGGCCATTCAACAGTTGTAGAATGCCTTTCATTTTACTCTTCATTTCCCACCTCCTGCCTGCATGCGCTCCCTCTCTCTCAAACTGGTATATCAAGATGAACACTAGAATCACAGTCATGGCTTTGATCTAGTACAGAAAACCTGAACAGTGCCTGTTATGCAGTGGGACAGGCTTCAAAAGAGCCCATATGCAGGTGTCCTCTCAGTATCATACACTTTTGGAAATCCTGCTACCTCAGAGCAGGAATCCTGCTGCCTCAAAGCAGAAAGCATTATCCAGAGGTGGCCTCACCATGAGACAGCTTGGCAGAATGGGACTCACGGGGCTCAGTCCACCAGGATGGGAAGTTCCCCTGCACAAACCACATTAAAATGTATGTATTTATTTCACTGGGCTTGGGAAGGGAAACTTCCCAATGGTGACATTACTTAATGAAGGTGGTGGTGATGCGACTTGGCCTTTACATCTATGGCATCAAAAGGTCTTGCGGCATCTCTGGCATTAGCCAGAGTAACATAAGAGTAGCCCTATTGGATCAGACCAAAGGCCAATGTAATCCAGTAATCAATCCAACTGTGGTTGGCCAGATACCTCTGGGAGACTTACCAGTAAAGCATGAAGCCAACAGCAAAATGTGTTGTGTGAAAAAGTGTTTTGTCTGTCCTGAATTTACTGCCAATTTCACTGGGTTCTAGCATTATGAGGACAGAGGACAGTTTCTCTTTGCACCATTTGTAAATATACAAGCCTTCACGATTATTTTTTAAATGGCAGGCATACAGTAGCCTCCCTCTCTCTCCAGAATATAAACCACCAACTATCATTCTAAATTCTGTATCTGCCCAGCTTACCTCTAACCCTGGCACTACACAATATAAAGGTACAGCTAACAGGAATGTAAAGGTACAACTAACATAGGAAATACACTAAATCCAGTTAAAGAAGAGGAACCACAAAAATGCTGCCCATTATATATTTTGCAATATAGCTCTCATCAGTGAACCAATTTCCAGCCACTATTTTTAGGGCGCAATCCTATGGGGATAGGCGGCTGCCTCCAAACTTGGAGGCGACCGCCTATTCAATGCAGGGGAGGAGAAGTAGGGAGGGGACCGTCCCCTCCATGCTTCTCCTGCCCTGCATTTGCAGCTAGACAGCCGATTTCAGTTGTCTAGCCGTGGGAAGGTGGAGATGGGGAGGAGGCTGCTGCATGACACATAGGATGTGTCATACTGGCATTTCCACCTTTCCTGCCCCAGAACGCCCCATTTTGGCCGCTCTGCACTCCTCTTCCAAGCGCAGAGCATGGGGCTGTTCTGCGCTGCCTGCGAGGCAGAAGAGGGGGAAGGTCAGTTCTCCGGGAACCGACCTCGGAGCGCGGGCTCCAAGGTCAGTTCCCGGAAAACCACATGTCCTATGGCCATCTAGCCACTGACTAGCAGCCACAGGATTGCTCCCTTAATTAATTTAAGGTAATCTGCAAAGTTACAGCACACTCTTTCATCCCTTCTGTTACTTATTTTCCATGATCCCCCCTGCCCCGTCCCTGCTTCTAAGAAAAAGCATTTCCCTTGATATGCTCTTTGCTCAAAAACAAAAAATGCAAGCACTTCTAGGTATAAGTCACTGGCCTGGTTTACTGACCCAGTCACAATAAGCCAAGTTTTTAAAAAATTCTGTTTTATTGTGAACAAGCAGGTGTGCTGATGCAACTGGTTGATTGCTCCTGCTTGGCTCCTCCTGCCAGAGGGAGCATCTAAACAAGACAGGGACTCTCGGCCCATGGTTTGTTTAGCATGACACCTGAACTGAGAACTGTGGCTTGTTCTTCTCCTAACTCCCAGAGTTTGTTCTCGGCTTATGGCTCCAGATTGTGAGCAACCCGGAGTTCCTGGTTCCGACATCAGGCTAAATAAACCACAGGTGGAAAGTCCCTGGTTTCTTTAGCTGCTCCTGCTGGCAGAAGGAGCCAAGCAGGAGCGAACAAGCAGCATGCACTAGCCTGGTTGCTCATTCATGATAAGCCAGAATTAGGAAAAATAAAATAAAATCTGGCTTATTGTGACTTCTGAACACAGCCATTATCACAATCTCTATCATATTCATAAGTCAGACATGCTCACAGAACTAATTCATTTAAAATATTTTACCATGCTTATTCTTTGTTCAAAGCAGGTTGCAATTAAAAAGCCCAAATTCTTCAGCAATTAAATGAATAAAACACCACTTTAAACCACCTTTTTTTAAAAGGAGCGTAGGTGAAGTTGCAATACGTCTACTCCTCCTAACCAGTAAGATCTGAACAAATGAAAGACAGCAGAGAACAGCACTGACAGACCATCCCTGGGACCCGTTTCCAATCTTAGGGTCAGGGACACTTCCTGAAAGGTCTTAGTCCTTCCTTAATGGGATTTTCATGCAATTGGCTTTGTATCACCTTGAGCCTCTCTTGCACTATTTGTATGACTGTGTGATTCTTTTAACGTGGAACAGGAAATGGAGCAGAGATATTTGCAATTCAAGTTGAGAAGCTGAGACTGAAAGAGAGAGCAGCCTGCCTAAGGCCACCACCTCCATGGCCAAGATGAGAGTCACACCAAGGAGTTCCTGATTCATAGTCCAGTTTCGTAGCCAGCCACTATGCTACACCAACTTTTCTTAGGATTTATTAGGTGGGAGTGGGACTAGTCATTATTTATAACTACACTTGCCTATGTTTGTTTATGTTCACAAGAACCCTGTTGGGTAAATGAGTTTCAATGGCTAGGAAAAGAAGAAGGAAAAAAGGAAAGAAAGAAGGAAAGAAAGAAGGAAGGAAAGAATCCTACTTGGGTTTTGTCGTATTAAATGAACCGGAGTGCAAACGAGAGAAGAAACCAGAATGGGGACGTTTTGGCAGATTCCTTTTCCTAAGCTATCGCACCTCTAATGGCTCATGTTCTCTGCTGACTTCCCCAAATAAATTCCCTCTGACTCTAGTCAGCTTTTAGATATGTGTGTGTGTAAGCAAACACCAAGGCTTTCTATATGGATTACAAAACAAAACTGCAATTTAGTTCCTGATAAAGGTTTTGGGGAAATAGGTCCAACAACTAGGAATTTTGTGGACTTCCAGACATATCCATTATTTGGCAGTACTTGAAATTAATCAGGGATTTTCATATGGATGTTTTGTGACTTTCTAACACAGTTTTTCATTTTTTAAAACAATCCTGTGTGATCATGTAGTACAAAAATGAATTGTCCCAATTCTGTACCTAACTTAATGTCTTACATTGGTTGTTGTGTCTGTGTTTTCCATCTTTTGGGTTACACTTCCAGCCAGACAGCAGCAGGCTAAATTGCTACTCACAGCAGCCTGCCTCTTTAAATCTCCTGCCAAGCCAAGCCTTGCTTAAGCATGCTACAGGACAGAATGGCTTATGGAAAACAAGCTCCAAACCCACAGGGGCCTCCTGCCCTGTTTGGCCTCTGCCAAGTTTATACTGCAGATCTTAAACAGGGAAGAAAAAACACACTGAACAAATGATGGAGGTGCTTCGGCACTTTCAAACGCTCCCTCGGTTGAGGGGTTTCATTCAATAGGAAGCAGCTGTTCCTTGGTCCCTGCTCAGGTGAACATGTAAAATGCCTTCTTGTCTTCTCTGTTTAGTATTTGTGGGGAGACATACTTAAGTGCACAAAGCGATATACACATCTCTAGGAACCACAGCTGAGGGAGAAGTAGCTGGAGTGAGGTTGCAAGGGGACAGGGTTAAGAATTTCACTCCCACTGCTTCTTCGGTGTGGGTCAGAGAAGCAGCAGCCATCCTTCCCAAGCCCGTGTGCTTCTGTGAGTGTGGCTACACCTAGTGCTCCTCTGCAGCTTTCTTTTTTGAGCAGAAGAGTTACTCTAATGTTCTGTATGTTTTGCACCTCAGAGTTATCACAACCCTTCTCTCTCTTAATTTCCTTTCCATCAGGCTCATGAAAGTGGCTTGGCCATGTACCTCTCCAAAAGCCCCTATGCCTGGTGCCGAACTGACATGTTGCAGCCTCCATCTTCCAACTGCTGCCGCTGCCACCACCACCGCCAGTAGTTTTCCTGCAAATACGCTCCAAAAGTCTCTTCCCTGCTGGTAGCTTGTTTCAATATTCTATACTGCCTTAAGGCAGAGTGCAGGCTTTCTGTAGAAGAAGTGAAAATGGAGGAGGAGGAAGAGGAGGAGGAGGAGCAGAAATATTTGGCAAGAAATGGAGATGGCCACTAAGGCATCCTGTTTCAACCCCAAGTCTGGCTGGAGACAAAATGGTTTTCAAGATAGCTGAAAGTGCCACGAGAGTGGCCAGGTTCAGATGACACAGTGCACTCATTGTGGCTTACGCAGCGGTTGTTTAACCTTTGCATAACCCATGCTCACCAGGTTTGCATGACACAACAAGCCCCAAGCAGGGATTACATATTCAAAATGGCAAGGCGCAGCCTCACCGTGACTTAAATAACCCACAGTGGGCTTTCGTGTCAAGCAAATAGTCCCCCTGTCCCACCCATAGCTTGGACACTCATTTCCTTTATCCCACCATCATCTCTGTTCAAAGAGATTTTTTGGGTTTGGGGAGTTCTATGAAACTTGTTTGAGCAGAGAAACTAGTAGGATGAGCGCACGTACCATAAGTAATGATGGCTATCACCCCATCTTTCTCTCCGGAAAAAGACATTTTCTGTGTCCAGCCTTAGACTTGGGGGCACATCTTATATCCTACTTTTGACTGAAACTGAACATTCTGGAAACGGCGTGACTGACGATGGGCCTTCTTCATCCACATCACCCCTTCTGTATCACCTGCCTCAAGAAGTTATAAAACTATACATGGAGCAATAGCATCAACTGCTTCATAGTCAAGTGCAACCGTACGGAGTGTATAGATGATTCTGAAGGACCCATGAACACTAGTTCCATTGTCCAAGCACTCAAATGTCACTGCTTAACAGGAGGCGAATTTCATGAAAACTTAATGAGAACCAGCCTCCTGTTGAGCAGTGACAGTTGGAGTAGTTGGGCAATGGCACTGCTGGGTGTCAATCCTTCAGAGTAATGTGTATACTCCAGATGGTTGAACTTAATTGTTAAGCAGATGATACTTTGGCATCATATAAAATTGTGTATTTTGAAGATCACATTTGTGTATCAATATGACTAAGCATTCGAACAATGTGTGTTAATCACCATCTTATTCCTCCATCAATCTTTCTAAAGATTTCATTGACTATCGCCATCCCCAGTGTTCACTAGTTGCTTTATGCTAGTTTGGGAAAACCTCTTCTTTCCCCACTTGCTTTGTTCCTCACATGGATACCAGTCCAGTGTAGGACAATCATCACACACAGAGCAACCCTCAGCCCTGGTGTCAATTGCAAACAATTTTGTGGACACTACCACAAAAAGGCAGAGCCAGTTGGAGTACTATTAGCTGTCAAATTATCACAAACCCAAGTCTTTTGAGGCAGAACCAGCCTCAACCGACAGTAAGATTAAAAGGAGACACCACCATCCTCCGAAACAGCTGGTACAAGCCACCACCGGAGACCAGAATGAAGGGGTAGATGGACCATGACCTTGATGTGGCCTGGCAATTGTTTTCTTGTTAAACTTTCCAGCATGAGGAATGGAGTCTTTTGCACAGCATCCTTCTTCTCCATCCTCAACTTTTCCAATTTTATTGTGACTCTCACACAATCTTGAGATGTTTTTTCACAGTAATGCCAAAACATCCCATTTTACATATATACTTTATAAATGGGTTATAAATAAAGTCGCTCATGAATAAAGCTTGCACTCTGCAAGTGTAGATCCAAGTTCCCAGCAGCTAGGGAAAAACCTCTGATGGCTGATTCAGTGTGTGAGGGGTAATAGAATACCCACCACCCAACATTGCAGTCCGTGTGTAATTTTGCTTGCTTTGTGCTGGCCTCCATCATGAAAGAAGTGTCATGTTCTGGGTTTTGACTGTTAGAACTAAACATGTCAAATTTTCAGACATTTCTAGTAATCAGGGTGCTTTGGGCCACATCTGCAACCAAATTTCAGCTTCCTAAGAAGTGTACTTAATTATTTGGGGCTCTATTAGATGGTTCTACTTATGGGAACTGCAGTGGAGAGGTGTACAAATGTCCCACTTTCAGACTTCTCTAAAAATCAAGAAATCATGGCCTACATCTCTGCCAAATTCCAACTCTCTAGGTGGTGTGAAAATTTAAGTTTTTTTGGACGGGGGGCATTATGAGTCTCTCACTGTATGTCTCAAAAATATGCCTCAGGCATCAAAACTGGTCTAACATCCTAGGCCTCAGCAAAACTGCCATTTTTGCACATCCAATAGCCTCACTGCACATCATGTTGGCCCCATTTGAGACTACAGATATGCAAGCACCTCAAGCTGCAGCCCTATGTGCCATTTGAGGCAAACTGTGGACATATTAAGTGGGTAGCAATAATAAGCTAGCTACCTAAGGGCTGTGTCAGAGAGAGAGAGAGAGAGAGTTGGGCTACAAATCAAGAAGTCCCCAGTTCAAATCTCTCCTCTGTCATGAACTAACGAATTGTTTGGGCAAGCCACTCTTTCTCAGCCTCAGCCAGCCCTATATCTGCAACACAGAGATAATAATACTGACTCATTTTAAAGGATAATTGTAAGGACCGCAACAAGTTAATGTACATTATTTGCTTTGAAACTCAAAAGTGTTATATAATTGCTAAATACTAGTAATTTGGTTCAGTTGCATTGAAGTTCCCCATTGAGTAGAAGGCAGAACTGAAACAGAAACTCTCATAAACTCAGAAGCAAAATTTGAAAATACAGATTTGGATATTTATTTCTATACCACCCAATAAATGAAGCTCTCTGGGCGGTTCACAAAAATTAAAACCACAGACTACAGCATAAAACATAAAAAATGCAGAAGCTTAAAACCACAATATAACAATACAACCAGAATAAAACCTAGCAACAATGCAAAGATTTAAAACACCAATGTACAGATTTAAAACACCACAGCTAAAAGATTAGGAAGCTCAAATGCGAAAATACTGGGAGAATAAAAAGGTCTTCACCTGGCGCCAAAAGGAGTACAATGCAGGTGCCAGGTGAACCTCTCTAGGGAGCTCAATCCACAGCTGGGGTGCCACAGCAGAAAAGACCCTCTTCTTGGTAGTCACCCACTTCACTTCCTTTGGTGGGGGCTCACGGACCCCTGAAGATGATCTTAGGGTCCAGGCAGGCACATATGGGAGGAGGAGATCCTTCAGATAACCTGGCTCCAAGCTGTTAAGGGCTTTGAATGTTGATACCAGCACTTTGAATCGGGCCCAGAAATGGACTGGCAGCCAGTGCAGCTGGAAAAGTACTGGCGTAATGAGATCTCATTGGTCAATCCCTGTTAACAATCTCACTGCCTTCATTTGGACCAGCTGAAGTTTCCGGAGAGTTTTCAAAGGCAGCCCCACGTATAACGCATTGCAATAATGTAGACAAGAGGTTATCAGAGCATGGATAACTGTAGCTAGGCTATCTCTGTCCAGATAAGGGCGTAGTTGGTATACCAGCCTAAACTGATAAACAGTGCTTCGTGCCACTGAGTTCACCTGTGCCTCAAATGACAGTTCTGGATCCAAGAGCACCCCCAAACTATGAACCTGATCCTTTAGGGAAAGTGCAACCCCCTGCAGAACAGGTTGAACATTACCTAGCTGGGCAAATGAACCACCCATTAACAGTACCTCCGTCTTGTCTGGATTGAGTTTCAGTTTATTGGCCCTCATCCAGTCCATTACCGTGCCCAGGCACTGATTCAGAACAGCCACTGCCTCACCTGGGTTTGATGAAAAGGACAGGTAGAGCTGGGTGTCATCTGCATATTGATGGCACCTCAGCCCACACCTCCAGATAACCTCCCCCAGCGGTTTCATGTAGATGTTGAACAGCATAGGGGATAGAATAGACCTGTGGAACCCCATGGCGTAACTGCCAAGGCACAGAGCAATACTCCCCCAGCACCACCTTCTGGAATAGGCCATCCAAGTAGCAGCAGAACCACTGCAGTGCAGTGCCTCCAACTCTCAACCCAGATAACCTAACCAGAAGGATACCATGATTGATGGTATCGAAAGCTGCTAAGAGGTCCAGGAGCATCAGCAGGGCCGCTCCCGCCCCTGTCCCTCTCCCGGCAAAGGACATCCCACAGGGCAACCAAGGCCATTTCCATCCGAAAACCACATCTGATGCCTGATTGAAATGGCTCTAGGTAATCCATTTCATTCAAGAGTGCTTGGAGTTGTCCCGCAACCACCCAGTCAAGCATCTTGCCCAGGAAGGGGATGTTGGCCACCGGCCTATAGTTGTTAAAGTCCTCCAGGTCCAGGTTAGGCTTTTTCAGGAGTGGCCTGAGGCCTCTTTAGGAGTTTGTATGTCAGGTGTTTGTATTTGAAGATATGGACTGCAAATATCTTAGTAATAATTTTGCTACCACAGCTCTCCCTAAAATTAATTCTACTCGTTCTTACAATGTTGGAGCACCCTTGTAGTTTATGTCAAAAATCATTTAATACATTTTTGCCACTACATCAGGAGCAAGAGCTCAAAATGAAGTTGTATCTTTTTACTGTTTACACAAGGGATGAGTTACTCCTATATTCTTAGGGCTCTCTCTATTTTTCAGAAAGTGATCCAGTGGACTGGAAATGTATTTTGTTGCACAATGCAACCCCTTCACAGTCAAGCTCTGTAACTAAATTGGCACCACCTAACATTGAAGGCCCGACAGTTATGAAGGATATGCACTGGGGTTTGGCTCAATACATACAAAACCACCAACAGACATCGTATCTTCCGAATATGTCCGTCCCTCAGAATTTTGGAAAACAATTTTCTTTTCCTTACAAGTAGAACACTATAAAAGGTTTCTTTTACCCAATGATTTAGTGAATAGTGAACCCAGACATAGTACAGCAAACTTGAAAGATCTGAATCTAAACTCCACCACACAACCGTGGGCCATTCACTATAAGGCTGGAAATCACTGAGGAGGTGTCTGGAGTGTACTATTTCAGAACGTAGTTGGAGGCTTTCACTAGAGTACTCCTCCATACAAAATAAAAATCCCTGCACCTATAAAACTGGCACATCAGAAGAAGACTAGGTTACAACCCTTGTCTCTGACATGCTAGATGTCTACGTGCAGAGAATTCTTTTAGATGGAGGGGTTAGAACTATGTGACACACACAGAGACACATACACTCCCGCGCAAACACACACACACACACACACACCTGCAATCAGAAATGGTACTAGCACAGACAGAGGTTATCACCTCAAGTAAGAACTAGGCCTACATCTCAGCTTAACCTACCTTACATGGCTGTTATGAGGATAAAATTGGGGGGGAAATGTCTGCCGTTCTGAGGATGGGTGAGATGGGAATGTAATTAATAAACATCTTCAAATTTGTTTGGATGCTGGGGATGGGCAAAGGAAATTGCTTTCCAAGCAGGGTGTGGCTTATCTGGCTCCAGATGGCTACCCCTGGTCTGGTTATCTCCCTCAAGCCTTTGGAAAGGTGCAGGCTTCAAGTCCAATCCATTCATCAAATCAATAGTTATTACGGGAAAAGAACACTCTGACTACTAGAGTATATCAGCAACTGTCAACGGCTTGCAAACCTGTTCCTGGTTTCCTCTCATCCTTCTCCAGCAGAGAGCTACTAGGTCACTCTGTACTCTGTACTCTGGCTCATGCTCTCTCTCGCTCTCTCTCTCTCTCTCTCTCTCTCTCTCTCTCTCTCACACACACACACACACACCCATTCCATTTTAGTTTCTTCTTTTTTCTTTGTTACCATCTGTTTTTCTCATGATAGCACAAGGATGAGCTGCCCCAGTAGCCTCTGTAATTCACAGTCCACTGCACCACCGCCTGTTATTCCTGATGAGCTTTCCAAATGCATTACCCTTTTCCCTCTTTTGCACCCCTCCTTCTGAGTTTACACATGCCTCACTCTTCACTATACTCAACTCTTGGCAAAGAGAGACTGAAAAGGACAGAAAGATTAATGGGCAGAGGAGGAAGGAGAAGAAAAGAAGTTCAGTCATTCTTACACCAGTCACAGAAGAAAGAGGAGTTAGAACCAATCCAAATGACATTAAAAAGTAGCCTGTGGGGGTTTTTTAAGGCTAGGTTAGGGGTTCTTTCTAGAACCACAATGCAAAGGGCAGGTCTACATTACATAACTCCTATCAGCTTTATACTAGTTTAATTATGGCATTCTCTGAAGAATTCTCAAAACTGTAGCTGGTGGGTGTCAGTGCTAAGACTTCTGTTACAGATTCATTGTTTCACTCACAGAACAACATTTCCCAGAATTCCTTGGTGACTGGGAATGCCTATGAAATCAATTAAGGCTAAAATCCTATACCCAGTTTCCTAGGAGTAAGTCTCATTGAGGTCAATGGGACTTACGTCTGAATAGACATGCATAGGGTTGTCTCCACTGTAGATGTGTCCTTATGTGGTGGGCCTCCCTAAGGAGATGTTGGCTACATCCTGACATGCCCACTTGGCCTAGGACAGTCTGTGCATGCTAAAAGGAGGAAGGAAGTGGAAAAAGCAGAACGTTTCCTCTTCTGGCCAGCAACTAAAACCTGGATTTTGATCCAATGCTGAATTTGAACCTGGTTCAACCTGGATCTACCAATGCTACAGAATAAGAGGAAATGGGATGTCACAGTCCTGAGGTGTTAGAATGGGCTGTACCAATTCAGGATGTAGGTGGGAGATCACATTTTTAAATTTTCTCCTACATTAAGAACTCCCTGCAAATAGAAAAGTAGCACAGTAGGGAGTGGACTGAGCTAGAACCTTTCTCCTTCATATGCTAGTTTTCCTCTTGCAGATAGATTGGGGGAACATTAAAAGATGTGATGTTTCCTATCTGTAGTTTGAAGAGGTGCTGTCCATTTTACCACCTTCAGGCTACACCTACTCATTCTGCTGCATGTTTAGATCGACCCTCACATATTATTTCTCTAAGTAGCATGGGAGCAGGGAATGACACACCACATAGTGTCGTTTTGGATATGAGAAACAAGAAAACAAACATTGTTCATAAGTTTTGGAAAACAGGTTTTGTATGCATTTGTATGTGTTTAGAAAATACACAGAATGCTATAATACACCCAATTTAGGTGTCTTTTTATGTTTAAATCAGTGTTCATGAAATGAACAGATGGTCACTAATGGAAGGGAGCACACAGTCCCTTCAAGCTATGGCACTGTATTTGCCAAAGTAAATGTTTAGTTTCCTATTCTTGCTTTTGGATTGTGCCTCTCAACAATTCCGCTGAAAGACAACACCCTTCCTAATCAAGAACGATGCAAGGAGCCAAAACCCAAAGAGGTTACATTCAGGTAGCAGCTCCCCTCTTCACAGCATAAATTTCCCCTGCCCTTCCTGCAATTACCTTCACCATGGTTAAAGGTTATGTCTTCAGTGACCTTAACAGAAGCTAACTAGGATCCCCCTTAACCAGAAGACAGCTTCAAATTCTGGTTACGATGGAAACCCTAGGTAGTGTTAACCACAATTTAAGTGATTACAGCAATAGCCCTTAATCACATCAAAGCAATTCCCAAGGCTGGAGGGAATGGCATAATAAAGTGGAGGGGCTGGAAAATGCATGATGCTGAGCCATGAGAGATTGGGGGCATCATGTTTGCACTGGGCCTAAGTAGCAAAATCTGTAGTAGGGTGGCCCAAAACCAGGTACTGAGTTGTACTGTTGGTCTCTCCACTTAGGCAAATACAAACACTCACATTTCTATGTCTGAGGGAGTCAGTCTTCCTGGACATCTCTCCATAATGCTGCCAACACGACATGGCACAGACACTAAGGCTAAGACAACAAAGGTACAAGGATATGACACTCAACGCCCACTCTGCATGCATGCACACACACATACAGCTTACCTCGCAGGAAGCAATGCAATGAATGGCTTTTGGATGTGGATGCCACTCCAGTCTTCCAGTGCAGACAATGCTCTGAAGAGAGGGAAAAGTAGATTCATGTGGCCAAGGAAGTCAGGTACTCTACAGTATTTAATTAACGTATTTCAGTTAGTTATATACTGCCCTTCATAATATTTATCCCAGGTGGGTTTAAAACGTGTATCACTGTAAATATTAAAGATTCACTATTCCCTGAATGAGCGATGATCTATTTGGCTCTACAATATTTATCTTTAAAGATTCCATGGGTGAAGAATGATAAATTCCACATGAAATATTGCATGCGGGACATAATCTGGATTCCGGAAAATCTCAGCATTTGCATTTTACTTCTTTGAAAAATCCAAGCTTCTAGGTCTCGTGGTTCTGGAAATATGTTTCAAAGGTTTGGTAATGGCTGCAAAAGGATGTGCTTATGTGATTTGCTTGTCTACAGATCCCTGCATAAGGGCCTCGATATCCTTCCCCCATATACTGTGACTTCATCTTCCTCGTCTGCTCATGTCCCAACAGAAAAATCCTAAATTTTACAAAAATCCAGATATCACATATAGAGTATCAAGTTGACACAAAACCAATCTCATTTGCAAACGTTATGATCTTCAAAATGTCTTCTGAGCTCGGAATTTGAACTTTCTTAGCATAGAATTAGGATTTCCTTGGGGAAACAACATAGTCAATGGAAAGCCTCTAATCTAGTTATGGAGAGATGAAACCTTACAGCTATGCTCTAAGGAATGTGTTTCCTATACTGAAAGTATCCTGCAGGGAAAAAGTGTAAAATACACATGTATTTTGACATGTGTGTCTATCACAAAGGTGTATTTTACTGTGTGAACATGCCACAAAATATGCACCTGTGCAACTGTCACTCACAACTATCTACTTGTAGATTTCACACCTGTTAACTTACATGAGCATGCTTTCAGTTTAGAAATGCCTGAAGTGGTCCTTGCTCTCACCTGATGCTAAGCAAAGAGAAGAACTAGGAAAGCTTCCAAAAATACTCAATTTTTCTCAAATATTTTCAGTACAGCCAGAAAATGCCTCCCCTTCAGGGTGAGTTTTCAGCACCCATTTCAGAAACATTCACCTATTCATTTACATTGCCCTCATACCCTCATTATGCCATCACATAGCCAAATCCATGGCTATCTAGCATTGTGATGTTATCCCTTTCACTGAGCGATCCCTGATTGGGCTAGATCACTCAAGTGACTAATCTAATAAGCATGAAGAAGCAAAAGGCAGAGGGGAAAAGGAGCCAGAAAAAGACTGGAAAAGCTCCATGTCAGCATAATCTAAATGTTTTTCTTGACAAATTTCTACCCCACTGAAACTGCTAGTTCCTACCCAAAAATCAAAAAAAGAAGGTGCAGCAGGAAGAACTAAGTTAGATCCAGTTGATATATTTCAACCTGCTTTGCCCAGTCCAGCTTAACATTTCAAAGTTCCCTAGTCTCCTTCGTTGTTTTCCTCATTCCACCCCATTCAGTATAGCAGAGCTAAGCTGATTCAAGAATGCTACAAAGTCTCGGAGACTATCAAGTCCAGGAGGAGAAGCGAATCAAAAATGTACAAAGGGATCAAGAAAATGAGGAAACAAATAAAAAACACGTACTTTAGTGACAGCTCCTGGCAAGGGAGAAGAATTTGGTTTCACAATAACAACCCTCCTCACCATAGTACACTCTTGCTTCTGTCCTCCCATTCCCCCCAGAATGCTTCCACCTCACAAGGGGGTTTGGAGCTGGAAAGAGGAGATTCCACAAAGGAGCACTAATGGGATAACTCCAACTCAAGGTCTTCTTCCAATTCAGAATTATAGGCCCTACACTGGACATCCTAGAGTGCAGCCATGGAAGGCCATACTCCCTTGCTGAGACATATCCTGTGATCTACTGCAGGGTTGATTCAGCTTGACACATGGTGGTGTCTAAAGGCTGGAAACTCTGCCTATACTTCCTGAAAGTTCCCAAGAGGAGCAGGACAATTTTGGATGGGAACCCTGGCTCCTTGCAGTACTATCTGCTTTTATTTCCCCCTTAACTGTGCCTTCAATATGCTTCTATTTCGTTTGCAGAAATATTTATCTCAACAGACCCAAATTAGGGAAAACAAAGAAGTTATAATATTTGAGGTATTTTAGCCATTCCAGTGAGAGGAATCAGGATGATGTTGTCTAAGTTTGCAGTTACCTAGAAACTGGAAATCACAGCCAGAGATCCAGGAGATCAAAACCAGAACGTATCAAGACAGCTTGGAATGGAACTGTAGCTAAATAAAACTGTGAATCTTGAGCTGCTTCCAGACCAATACTCTTGCCACATTTCATTTCGCCCTTCCTCCTAGAATACTTGTATTTGTCCCTTTTCCATGCATATGCATTTTCCTCCCCAGAATTGTGAGCTCAGAAGGATGTCAAGCAGAGCTCTAGCTTGTGTACCAAGCTTTGGCCAAGTGATAAAACTGGAATATTCTTTACATTGAATTTCTTCCTTGAAAATAGTGATTACGGAAGAGTGGGATGGGAAGCCCTTAATCTTCTCTTCTGTGCAACTGTTAGCAACCATTATTGCCCCATTATTGTTCCTCTCTCCAGCTGCTTTTGCTGTCATTTTTCCTGCTCTGTACTTCTTGAGTGATCTTTGCTAATCACAGATCATGTACTAGAAATGGTGACATAAGAACATAGGAAGAGCCATGCTGGATCAGACCAAGGGTCCATCTAGTCCAGCGTTCTGTTCACACAGTGGCCAAGCGTTAACCAGGAACCCACAAGCAGAACACGCGTGCAGCAGCACCCTCCCACCCATGTTCCCCAGCAACTGGTGTACACAGGCTCACTGCCTCTGGTTCTGGAGGTAGCACATAGCCATCAAGACTAGTAGCCACTGATAGCCTTTCTCTCCAGGAATTTATCCAACCCCCTTTTAAAGCCATCCAAATTGGTGGCCATCACTACATCCTCTGGTAACGAATTCCTTAGTTTAACTATGTGCTGTGTGAAGAAGCACTTCCTTTTATCTCTCCTGAATCTCCCACCAATCAGCTTCATAGAATGATCCTAGGTAGGGATGGCGGAGAATTTCTCCACAAATCTCGGGGAGGCCGAATGCCAACGCATTCGGCCCCCCGAAATTGGTGGTGAAATTCTCCGCCCCCCCCCCCCCCCCGGGATGGGACTTACCTCCTGCGAATGTCCCTCTCGGCGGCGGGTCCCGGCAGCGTTTCGGCGGCGGCGGAGGCCGGTCTTCCGACCGGCTGCCACCACCGCCATTACAAAGTAAATGTAAAAAAACAACAACACACACACGTGATAGGCTACGTAACGATTTACGTAGCCTATCACGGCTGACTTTGGAAATCTAGCCATGATAGGCTACGTAAATCGTTACGTAGCCTATCACGTGTGTGTGGTTTTTTTTTTTAACATTTACTTTTTTATTTCGCGGCCGGGGAGACGGGGCGCTTCTCCCCGGCCTGAATTTCGGCGGCGAGGGATGGGGCGCCTCCCCCCTGGCCTGAATTTTGGCCGGGCGAGGCAGGGTGCCTCCCCCCCGGCCTGAACTTCGGAGGGAGAACCGAAGCGCCTCCCCCCCACTGCGAAGCAAGCTGCAGGACCAGGTAAGGGACTTTCGTCCATCCTTAATCCTAGGTTCTAGTATTTTGAGAGAGGGAGAAAAAATGTCTCCCTTTCCATATTCTCCACACCATGCATCGCACCATGGACTTGTATAGGGGCAGTATGATATTGGCAGTTTTATTCTCAATTCCTTTTCGAATTATGCCTAACATGGAGTTTGCCTTTTTTACAGTGGCTGCGCACGGGGTTGACATCTTCATTGAGATTCCAAGATCTCTTTCCTGGTCGGTCATTGCTAGCTCAGATCCCATCGGGCCATACTTGAAGTTGGGATTTTTTGCCCCAACGTGCATCATTTTACACTTGCTTAGATCGAACTGCATTTGCCATTTAGATGCCTGTTCTCCCATTTTGGAGAGATCCTTTTGGAGCTCCTCGCAATCCCTTTTTGTTTCAACCACCCTAAATAATTTGGTGTCATCAGCAAACTTGGCCACTTCACTGCTCACTCCTAATTCCAGATCATTTGTGAACAGGTTGAAAAGCATTGGTCCTAATACAGATCCCTGTGGTACCCCACTATTTACTTTCCTCCATTGGGAGAATTTATAATTTATTCCTGCTCTCTGCTTTAACCAGTTACTGAGCCATAAGAGGACCTGTCCTCTTATTCCATGACTGCTAAGTTTGCTCAGGAGTCTTTGGTGAGTGACTTTGTCCAAGCAAACAATGTCTACTGGATCACCCCCTGTCTACATGTTTATTGACACTCTCAAGGAACTCTAAAAGGTTAGTGAGACAGGACTTACTTTTGTGGAAGCCATGGTTCTTTTTCAGCAGAGCTTGTCCTTCAGCAGGGCTTGTCCTTCTATATGCTTACTAATTTTATCTTTAATAATGCCTTCAACCAATTTACCCGGAACAGGTGTTAAGCTAACCAGCCTGTAATTTCCCAGACAATAAGCTAGAAAGATAATGTGGAAAAGGCTGATTCCTATCAATATTTCCAGGTCAAATTTACTCACTGGTTTGAATAACAAGGAGGGCTCTTTCACACAGAGCTTTTATCCTATGACTGAGATTGCTCCTTCACAGAAGTTTGCGGGCTCTTTACATGACACTGTGATCATTCAAGGTGTCTCCTGCACTAAATGCCCTTTGTTCTGTTTTTAACTAGATCACAGATAATAAGCTATCAAATTACTCCATTGTTTTCCGCTTCAGTTTCCTCCGTGAAAAGAGGAAAAGCAGCAAGAAGAGGAGTGAGATCAATGAAAGATAATGGAAGACTCAGATACAGGGAGAAGGAAGGGAGAAGGGGAGGGGGGAAGGGGAGCAGGTGAAAAAGGACGTCGTCGTGATCCTGCATTTAAAATGGAAGCAGAAAACCCTGTTTTAAATGCAGGATTTTAGGCTTGTGTAGAGATGCCCATAGACTCTGCTGCTGTTGCTCCTTGCCATACACCTGCTTCATCTTTATATTACTGTACCTCAACTTTGGCTTTCTCCCAGGACTTTGCCCCCCTGATTTGACAAGACTCTAGAGTATGTGGGAAGAAGAATAAGTCTGAAGTCTCTTTTGAATGAACATGCAGACATATCAATTAGAGGTGCTCCCTTTTTGCAGCCACTACCAAATCATTTTCAAACATATATCCATAACCATGATGCCTAGAAGCTTTGATTTTTTTTGAAGAAAGGAGCCAGTCAGTGACACGTTCCTAGCTCCATTACAGCAACATTTTTCAGTTCATGGTGACTGAATGAACATTTTGTGAGCCAGCTCTTTTTAAATCTTCAACGCATCCCAATCTAAGCTTGTATACTCAGAAGTAAGTCCAATGAATTAATTCTAAGTAAGTACAGTTAGAACGACTGCGGGTTTAATTAGAAACAATTGCTGCATTTGATGACATGTAATAAGTGACAAATTGTTTATCACTTTCTGAATGGAGCATGATGAAACTCTTACAGACCAGAAACCCCTAGAGGCCCTTTTCCAAACAGCCTCCTCCTCTGCATGCCCCTTCAGTGCCACCTCCTTTTAGCTCCCTTCTTTCATCAGCTTTTTTTTATTGTACCTCTTCTGCCTAAACAGGGCTGATGGGATGGAAAAGTGCATCAGTTCACTTAAGAATCCAAAGCCTCATGTCAACACTTTCCATTGACTAAGAGCAGTTCATTGAAAGGAGATTTAAAACAAATAATTTCAATGTCACTCCTGGGCATCTTTCCCCTTTTTTACCTGGATTCTGGTAGGCTTCAATCTGTGATCCATGGTATCAGCAGTGATATTTTCAGGCAGCATCACAGGGTCTCTTGGAAGAATTAGACAGGAAGGTATGCACACAGCACCTGGAGTGGAAAAGCAAAGCAAAGATTATCATTCTATGTGAAATTACGGAGAGTCTCTTGGGTGTCAAGGGCCTCTATAAGGAACAAGAATTCTTCACAATGCTGCCCATTTCAGAATCTGAAAGGACACACCAAAACTTCTGCATGTGTAATACGGCTTCTGACAGATACTCTAGCAGCTTGTGCAGAACAATGACAATCTTAACTTTTAGGGTTTTTTTTTTAAAAAAGAGAAAGGTTCTAGACTGCAGGATGAATGACGAGGAAATGATGAGGGAAATGTCTGAAAAAGTTAGACTTCTGCTATAATCTTATGGAAGAGACAATGTAGGTGTGGATTCCAGGGGTCAGGTTGGTCTCTTTCCCCACACGTAGCACAGCTATCAGCTATCACATCCCGCAGGTTCCCTGCTCCTGTCTCCTCCTGTAATTTTTCTTTACTTCCATTTTACTTCCCATACTCTTGAATGAATAAATAAATATTTGGACAAAAACATCTGCAAAAGAAGTCCCAAGGCAAAATATGCCACTTTGCAAAAGTTGTAGATGCATGAAAAATCATTTAAATTTTCAGAAGTTATTGCAACTGCAGAATCTGGGAGTAGGGTTAACTGAATTTGTGCATCATGTGTATGAAGAACTCAGCAAAGTGTCTATGAGTTCAAATGGGATCAGGATTTGTATACAAATGAATGGATTCAATACAGAAATATATACATGGGGCTCAATCCAGCCCAACCTAAGCACCTTTAAGTCTTATTGTTTTCAACGGAAAAGAGTTAAGCCAGTGCTTAATTCTCCCACTGAAATGAATTGGACTGTAAACATTTCATTTTGGCTAGATGGTAACCATTATATACTTGCTATATCCTTGAGGGTGTAATTAATGCTTGCATTTCAGTACTAAGCCCTCACAATTCCTGTGGTCCAAAACCCACAGAAAGTCAGACTAAAGATGGTAATTGCCTCTTTGCAGATCACATGATGCAGGACTCGGCTTTCCAATGTGCAAAGATACGATTTGTTCTAATGCATGCACTTTAAATACAGTGCACCCCAGAGATCAAACTGCCAACATGCATTTGGTGCTCTGCACTAAAGATATACAGTCCCAAACTGTCCAGTAATAGCTACTGGCTGCCTAATAGCCTCTGGACGAGAGATACCAGCCAAGTAAGCCACCTTTGGGCTTGGAAACAAAGTTCAGTGCCTTTATGTATTTATTACATTTATATCCCACCTCTTTTCCTCTTGCAAGGACCCCAAAGTGGCCCACATGGTCCTCCTCCTCCCCCCCCTTTATAAAGCCCCCCTCAGCCAATAGGAGAGCTTTACGAGGGCCAAAATTCTCCTCTAGCGCAGAGAGAAGTCCAAGCCTGAGAAGCCCTTCCCAGGCCTACCTGTGCTGCCTAACCCAACCCTAGCCATCCTTTCCGTAACCCAAACATACCCCCCTTCCTTTTGTCAGAGTCAATGTTTACCATACAAAGAAGTGATGACTGCCTCTTATGAAGATCACCATAATGCATTAGATGCATTAAGATAGGAGTGAAAATAAGAACAGAATTTTGTTTAGCACCTTTTGAGGTTTGCCTCTTTGTTTTTGTGGTTTGAGATCAATGCTGCCCTTCTTTTTTCTGCATTTCACTTTCTCTCAGCCTAACCTACCTCAGTAGATTCTTGAGATGGTAAAATTGGAATAACCCCATGTATTCCATCCTAAGCTCCTTGGAGGAAGAATGGGGAACAAATGTGATAAATAACTTAAATTGATCTGTTGATCTTCCTGTTCTTTCTATTTTTGAGGAATGAAACCCTAATTTGAATCCAAAGTTCCCCTGGGTGTACCTATCTTGTGGAAGGAATGAGGGAAAAATAATTTTCCCCCAACAGCTTTATCTCATCAGAGGAAAATACAGGAGTGCAAACAGAGAGTCTGTTTTAAGGATAAAGTTATCAATTGAGATATAGGAGTAGGGCTGTTTGTATGCTGCAATTCTGAGGGAGTGCAGAAAACCCACAGCATATGGTATTGTTGTAGAATTCCTGAGAATCTCAGCTTCCTTTAGACACATGCAGTTTGTAGCTCTTACGCTGCAAATGTGTAGAAAACATCTACTGAAATCTCAGATGCTATGCAAGTTGGTGAATAAAATTTGTCGTGGTCAGTGAGGGGCTTCAGTGTAGTACCTTGCCCCTTCCCACATCAAACAAAATCAGAATAAATTATACAAAACAGTGCAAATGGTTGAACATACTGCAAAATGAAGATATGCAAATGTTTACCTTACATGATTTATACAGACTACAGAATGCAGCTTTTCTTGCCATGAAATTTGAATTGTACTGGTACAGAATTTCAATTTCAAAAAGGCTCATCCTAGGCATCCTTTTACACACCCAAAGTAGAGACCAAGTTTCTACTCCCTTTCTACTCTTCCTGTATTGCCTTTTGCTTGTTCTCCTCAGACTTGCCTCTTCACCCCATGAACTCCTTCCACTTTCTCTCCACTTAATTTGCTGTTCTAGGAACTATACCACCTCCTCTTCTGCACTTCATTCTTCCTGATGTCCAGAGTGAATTTTTATGAACCCAGGAGGGAGATGTTCTTGAACCTGCTGATTGTTCAGCACACCTATCTGCAGCCCATGAATACCTGGCTTTTGTACTCAGAGAGGAAAATCAGAAATACTCATACCATCTCTATTATGCAACTATCTAAGCAGCCTAGTTGGTTTTAAAGTGGCAGTAAAAATTTTTTTTTTAAAAAAAAGAGAAATGTGCCATAATTTTAGTCATTGCTCACCACTGAGTTCTTTATTAATCCTCAGAGAAAGTAACAAACTTAGCTTCGGAGGGGGGCAAGCCCTGCTGGAAGGATTTGAAAAAGGGGAGTGGGGGGTGGGGGGAAACGTAAGTGGAGGGGGATGATCAGAAATTGACATGACATGCTTACCAATTCCATAACCTTGTTCACACTTGTACTCCACTGAATTAAGCTCTTGCGGTGCTGAGCATTCCCCTTGCAATTCTTCACACAACTTAAATTCCTGTGACCACAAACCATCTTTAGTGCAAAGGATTGGGAGCTGAAGCATAAAAGAAACAGAGCACTTCATGAGAAGCAAATAATTCAAGACCACTCTTATGTTGCAAGATTCACTACAGACAATGCCAGCCCAAATATGACTTTCACTAAACTGGCACAAATGCTCTCCTCTGCTGGGGTTGTTCACATTTTTATTGGTGTTACTGTAGTGGTTTGGGGAAAAGGACATTTGACATCAACACACTAGTTTTATAGGCTTGAAAGGGGAGAAAGTAACTGTTAGAACTGATACTAAACCAGTTTTCAACTTCAAACGTCTTAACTGGAGTAGGTGTGTGCGAGTATTCTCCACCCAATACACATTGGTATAATTCATAATCTTACTGTTGATTAGAAAAATAGAACCAGATATAGGAAGGGTGAGTCCAGATAGTCTTTTATTGCACCATTGCCCCACCTCATTCACCAAATTTTCCAGGGGGTCCAGAGGACTCAAAATGCTCCCTGTTTTCCCACCACTTCTTCCATCTTTTTTTCTTACCACAAAAAATCCATTGAGTAAAAGATGGAGATTTTCCCTGTGTGGAAGATTTTATAGCTGCACAATGCCCTCTAGTTGGAAGTGCAAAGAGACCTTCATCTGGAAGCACCCTAAATATCCTAGTTTAATTAATGAGTAGTACAGTGGTGTGATTTTGTCTATATGGTATAAGAAAACCACTGCAGGGAAAGGATGGTAAGGTAAATCCACACACACCCCACCTCATGCTGCAGAGGCCTAGCTGCCCTCGATATACTATAGAAGAAAACCAAGTGCAAGAGATATCACCAAGCATGGCAAAAGCATACAGCCAAAACTTTGCAGAATTGAAGCAGAGATTGCCAAAGGTGCCTGGATCCTCCTTCCAATGGAACTCATAGACTTGTCTCTCAGCTATTAGGAAATGCCCATATTACTGAATGGTTCTCCTTACCTTCTTACTCTGTGGGCTGCAGCTCAGAATGCACTGGCTGTCAAGCTCAAAGCCATTGGTGCAGTTGTACATCCCCTCAAAGACTGGTGGGGGTGGCTTACACAGCACAGGTACACAGCTGCCTTCTTCCCAGAAGCCACTTTCAAGACACAGAATATTTAGGATCTTTCTGGAGGGTGTGGATTAAAAACACAGAACAAGGCTGGTTACTCCACCTGCATCAGAACATCTGCAAGGGGCCAAGAAGAAGGAAAAACCCTGCTATAATGAGCAGTATTTTGTGATGGGGTCCAGACCGGTTGCCCCACCTCACAGAGCACAATCCTGGCTTTCTGGGCACCCAGGGTCTCTGGCTGCTTCTGTCTATTGGGTAGTACAAGTGACTATTCACTGACAATTCCATGCCACCGACCCTGCCCATTCCTTTCTAAATAAAATTGCTTGAGTCAGGTGGGCCAGAGCAGGTTTGCTCATTGTTGGTGCAGCTCAGGCCCCTCCAATGCCCATCTCTCTCCTCCATTTTCTCTCCTGCCTTGGTCAGCTGTGAGGGAGATTTTATCTTCCAGACTTCCATATGTGGATTGGAACTTAGTTATCTGCTGGTTTTCACACTTCCTGGGTGCTATGACATGGTTCTCAGCTCAAAAACTGTATTTGGATAGTTTTAAAATGCATATTTTGAAAGAAAATACATTTTCCCTGTGTGGAAGATTTTACAGCTGTGCAATGCCCTCTAGCTGGTAGTGCAAGGAGCCCTTCATCTGGAACAAAATATCTTGTGCCTTGTGCTGACTCTTGTATACTGTTTTTAAGCTGTGCTGTTTTTAAGCTGTGTTGTTTTTATCATTGGATTTTTTGTTAAGCTGTTTTTAGTTCAAAGTTGTTTTTAGTTATATGTTGTTTGTGTACATTGTCTGCATGCTCTTATGTAAATGGTTTTTAAACTTTGTATATTGTATTTTAATGTTTTAACTTTTGTAAACTGCCCAGAGAGCTTCAGCTATGGGGTGGTATAGAACTGTAATAAGTACATACATACATAAATATGTGTGTTTTGAGAAAAATACATTTATAAATACATATTTTGAGAGAAAATGTATTTCAAATACGTATTCAAATATGAATTTTCATGTGGATTTAAAAAATAATTAATTCACAGATGACTGCAGAAACAGGATGGAAAAGACTTACGGGTAGAAACACACAAAAGTGACATAGGCTGGAAACGGACTGGTTCATTCATCCCTAACTGAAGCATTCGGCATATCCTTATAGCCCCAAAACTTTAATGAAACCAAGAAACATATAGATTGCCTCTCATCCAGAAGTTCATTTTGTTATTGTGACAGCCTTGTTGCCCATCCTAGTTGTCCTAGCTTTCCATAAAAGAAGGAACACAGAATATTGCTTGACAGTAAGCAGGAGTAGGGAATAAATAAACATTCTCCGAGATACGAAAGTCACGGAGCATTGCTACCGACAGGCTCTGCCCTGCTGCCATTTGAAATCTCTCCCTAGTGTCTTGACTCCAGAATCTCCATTGTGAATTAGACTAAGCAGAGGCTTAGGAAACCAGGGCAAGAAAGTAAACACGGGACCTTCAGGATATGCAGATATGTAACTCTCTGACAGGTTCCTATTGCAATCAAGTCACTCAGGCACACCTCTTTCACTGGCAATCCAGAGCCCTAACAAAGGAAAGCACCATGCAGAAAGTACTAATAAACACAACATAGGTACTTAGTCCCCATTAATATCCATTAGCATCCACCAAGGTTAGGGATTTACACCTAAAATATGCATACAACCCCCTCTTACGCTCTGCATCTTCTTACACTAGGCAACTGCAGTGGGAAACCTAAATGCTCAGGTGCCACCTATATCTCCTTTGCCCCTCTCTCAATATTAAGGGGAGAAAACTTCCCCAGAACCAAAGTTTTAAAAAAGAATTATTTGCAGAAGCGAATTCATCATTCTGCACTAGCCAGTTCACCCCTCTCTCACCTCTAAGGGTTTGCTGCTTGCTCCAGAGAGAAATTCATTCTTCCTCTTGTCAGCAAGAAAATTCTACCCTTCCTGTTTGCCAACATACTCATATTTTTACACCAGGTTTTGGGGTGTCTAATATATCAGAAACTCATAAGGAGCAACCCACATAACCCTGATGCTCCAGTTCCAAAGACTCCCAGATCACCACGGACCACTGAGAAAGAATCCCTTCTTACCCCCATCCCTTCAGGATATGTAATATCTATGCTACAACTTCTCTCCCTTTCCAATTCTGACTTTTCTTTCTCACCTCCCTAACTTTAGAACAGCTACCCATGTCTTAATTTAATTCAATTAGACCCCTATCCAGACCCCTCTCCCTTCTTCTGTCCCTTCAAGTTGCTCCTTCTCTCACTCGCTTTCTCTTTGGGCATTTCTACACAAAGCTTTTATTGTGCACTTGTGATTGGTCACTCATGGTTCTTTGTGGGTCCTTTATATGACATTGTCAACCTCCAGGGCCCCTCCCGTGCTTTCTTGCCATTATAGCGGTGTAATTCTCAATGGGGATAACATGATAAGAGATTTGGTCATGCTTTGAAGTGCGATAAATTTCCAGTGAATTTCTGCTTTATCACAGTGCCACCTAGTGGCTGAATAATGAAACATATAGAACTTGCCCAGAAAGAAAAAACCCGAAAACAACCACATGTGAAGGAGGCAAACTTAATCCCGCAAGGAATCCAGAAGCAGAAGCCCCAGTAAGGGTGCGGGTTTTGAACCTTGTGTGGAGAAGCTCTTTGTCTGCCACAAAGCCTCTTCTATAGATTTAACCAAGCAATTGCTAGCCCTCTTTGAATGCTGTTCATGTAATTATCTATTTCTGCAATAAACCGTCTAACTCAAACCATTTGAGTATCCTATCCTAATCCTGGCTTGTTGACGACTTACTATTTCCCCACCTGGATGCCTCCAGTTCCAGCTGAACACTGTGACATTTGGCTAAAGAGCCTAAAATGTGTCCATTCAGATACAAGTGTCATGATTAGACACGTGTAGACAAGACGTGGTTACAGTACATTGGTTGTTTGAGTCAAATATTAATACTTAGCATTTATACAGTGTCTTAGCATTTAAAGTGTTCAAAGCTCTTCATATGCATATTCTAGCATGGCCAATGGTCAGGGATTCTGGGAGTTGTCATCCAAAACATCTGGAGAGTATCAGGCTGCTCCCACCTCTTTCCCCTTAGGGCAACAATTATGGAAGGCAGAGGTAAAGATGTCTGGCCTCCTTCTCCACCCCTCCCTGTTCTGTCTGCTTCTGCACATTGAGAGAACCATGGAGGTTCCCCCTCGGCCCCCTTGCTCAAAGTATGCATAAGGGAAAAGATGGGGGGCTTAATAAAATTATCAAGACATGCCCCCTTACTCCTCCCAGTTTTAGCCAAATCATGCCCTCTCCCATAGCCTTCCAAGGTCTGAACTACATGCTGCATTAAATACATAGCATGCTGCTGATCTTCACTCTTTTGTTTTCTTCCACGGAACTGCGCAGGTCTCAGTCTGGATCAGGACCACTGTGCACATGGGTAGGGAGGTTAACCTTCCCACCCAGCCACTTTTTTCTTTACTTTCACCCCTACACACACACACACACACACTGCTCACGGAGGCTATAAAAAGAAGAAAACTCCATAGGTGTCAATGAAGTTTCCCTCTTTTGTTAAAGCCCCCATGTGTGTGTGTGTGTGTGTGGGGTGCAAATTGAAAGAAAAAAGTGGCTGGGTGGGAAAGATTAAATGTCTCCAACCTGCTTGCAGTGATCCCAACCTAGATCGGAGCCCCATACATTTACACGGAAGTAAATAAAAGAGCAAGGATCAGCTGCACACTTTGCATTTAACATAGCATGTAGTTTAGCCCTAAAAACGGTAGCTAGGGTAGGGAAGGCATCGCAAAAAGCGAAAGAGAGGCCCAGCCTTGTTGGCTCCCCTTCATGTAATTGCAGCACTGAACATGGGTAGAACTGGACAGACAGTCCAAGTAAGCAAAGCAATGCTTAGCTGGAAAGCAGATTTCCCTCCTCACTCAGGCAGGAACATAGCCACAGAGAGACGCAGGTGGTATCAGGCAATAAAGATATTGCATGCATAGCTCCTTTCCCCTCCCCAAGACTAGCAAAACTAGAATCAATTATTTAAACGTAGTATTAAAAAAACCCATAATTATGCAAAGTACAAGAAATCATGCAAATCTGCTAAATTTGTGCAATTTGTGCCCATCACAGAATTCAGCACTTTTTTTGGTTCAGCATTTGAATTACATGGATACAAAATTACTTAGTGTGGAGTACATCTAGCCATGTCTATGCCCCAACATTCGGCACATTCCACAAGAGATGGCTGCTTGCCTGCTTGAGTCTCGTGCTTCTTAAGGATATCATATTCCCACAAGGAAACTACTCCACTTTTCATCCTTCCCTACAAGGCCCCCTCTCTGATTTCTGTCCAAATCCATTTGAAAACAGGCGGCCAGTTAATGCGCCCCTCTCGCTTTGTCATCCTGAAACTATACAGTTTTGGCTCAGGCAAAGGGGCCTTAGGCAAGTCAACCTCTCCAGGCCCTTTGTCATTTTTGTGGGTTCTCTCTGAATTCTGTCCAACTTGTCAATATCTCTCTGGTAAAGGGAAGGGATTCTTTGGCCAGAAAATACAGCAACCACATCTTGTGCTGCTGAAACAATGCTGCTTAAACACTTTATAAGAAAAAAGAAAGGTTGAGAAAACTGTCCATTCACTCTGTTATCCTTGTCAATTACCTATATGCCATATATTTCTAAGGAAGGCATTTGCACCAAAATAATGAATGTACCAAAGGCAGCTCAAGAACACTCTGACCTGATGGAGAAATGGCTATGAAACCTTCACTGATGATGAGCAGCAGCCCACTAGTTGGCCTAATAAAAGGTATCTGCTCATTCAGTCAATTACTATGTGCACATGGTAAGAGCAATTTACTTTGCTTTTTTTTTTTTTTAACAGCAATGAGAGTCACTTTTCACTACTGTAAAATTAGCCCTAATCAACCATCTGTACCTTGAAAAATGTACAAGTGTGTGTGTGGGGGGGGGGGGGGCGCTTCTCTGGAGGAAAAAGCTTTCCTGTCTTCCTTAATTTCTAATAAGGCAGACACCCCTCCTAGTCTAGGCTGTACAACTTATGAACCACCAAGCCCAATACACCCCAACAGCCATGCGTTATGGCCTGCCAGGTGCATTGTCACTCCCCACTGCCTTGCTCCGCACTGTTTTGGTAGTCCCATGCAAGTAATGAAAATAGGAGATCTGAGAGACTTTCATTGACTGGAACGCATGGATGATGGTTCACAAAGTGCAGGGGCCGGCCCAAGTCCCACAGAATTCAAAGGAGATGTGAAATTGACTAGGCCAGATACAAAGCCACTTCTTGTCTAGGCAATTTAATTTCTAAGTGAAACCCTGCACCCCCTTTTCTTTTCGTTTTAAAGGAAGGCCTACATGAGTCCATATGTGGCTCTTTAAAGAACAGTTCCAAAAGTCCCTTGGATTTTTTTTTTTTTGGGGGGGGAGTATGTGACTCAAAACAAAACAAAAATCCCAGGGAGTTTTTTTTTTTGGGGGGGGAGTATGTGACTCCCCTTCATGGATCACTGCCTTGTTGTGGCGAAGGGGCTTCCGTAACTCAGTGAAGCCATAAGCTATGCCATGCAGCATAGACAGGTCATGACCCAAGACAGACGGGTCATGGCAGAGAGTTCTGACAAAATGTGGTCCACTGGAGAAGGAAATGGCAACCCACTCCAGTATTCTTGCCAAGAAAACCCCATGGAATGTGGTCATGGCAGACAGTTCTGACAAAATGTGGTCCACTGGAGAAGGAAATGGCAACCCACTCCAGTATTCTTGCCAAGAAAACCCCATGGAACGTATCACAAGGCGAAAAGATATGACGCCAGAAAATGAGCCCCTCAGGTCCGAAGGTGTCCAATATACTACTGGGGAAGAGCAGAGGGTATTTCCAAGTACAGCCAGAAAGAGTGAAGCGGCTGGGCCAAAGCTGAAAGGACACTCAGCTGTGGATGTGTCTGGTGGTGAAAAGAAAATCCGATGCTGTAAAGAACAATATTGTTTAGGAACCTGGAATGTAAGATCAATGAATCAAGGTAAGCTGAAGGTGGTCAAACATGAGATGGCAAGATTGAACATCAACATCTTGGGAATCAGTGAACTAAAATGGACAAGCATGGGCGAATTTAATTCAGGTGACCATCATATCTACTACTGTGGGCAAGAATCCCTTAGAAGAAATGGAGCAGCACTCATAGTCAACAAAAGGCTGGGAAAAGCAGTGCTGGGGTACAATCTTAAAAATGATAGAATGATCTCAGTACAAATCCAAGGCAAACCATTCAACATCACAGTAATTCAAGTCTGTGCCCCAACCACTGAGGCCGAAGAAGCTGAGGTTGATCGGTTCTATGAAGACCTACAACACCTTCTAGAACGAACACCCAAAAAAGATGTCCTCTTCATCATAGGGGATTGGAATGCTAAAGTAGGAAGTCAAGAAATCACTGGGATAACAGGCAGGCATGGCCTTGGTGTACAAAATGAAGCAGGACAAAAGCTAATAGAGTTTTGCCAAGAGAACACGCTGATCATAGCAAACACTCTTTTCCAACAGCACAAGAGACGACTCTACATATGGACATCACCAGATGGTCAATATCGAAATCAGATTGATTATGTCCTTTGCAGCCAAAGATGGAGAAGCTCTATACAGTCAGTAAAAACAAGACCTGGAACTGACTGTGGCTCTGATCATGAGCTGCTTGTTGCAAAATTTCGGCTTAAATTGAAGAACGTAGGGAAAACCACTAAACCATTCAGGTATGACCTAAATCATATCCCTTATGAATATACAGTGGAGGTGACGAATAGATTTCAGGGATTAGACCTGATAGATAGAGTGCCTGAGGAACTATGGACGGAGGTCCGTAACACTGTTCAGGAGGCAGCAACGAAATCCATCCCAAAGAAAAAGAAATACAAGAAAGCAAAGTGGTTGTCTGATGAGGCTTTACAAGTAGCTGAGGAAAGAAGGGAAGCGAAAAGCAAGGGAGAAAGGGGAAGATATATCCAACTAAATGCAGAGTTCCAGAGAATAGCAAGGAGAGACAAGAAGGCCTTCTTAAATGAACAATGCAAAGAAATCGAGGAAAACAACAGAATGGGAAAGACTAGAGATCTCTTCAAGAAAATCGGAGATCTCAAGGGAACCTTTTGTGCAAAGACGGGCATGATAAAGGACAAAGGCAGGGACCTAACAGAAGCAGATGAGATTAAGAAGAGGTGGAAAGAATACACAGAAGAACTATACAGGAAAGATCTGGATGTCCCTGATAGCCATGATAGTGCAGTCACTGAACTTGAGCCGGATATCCTAGAGAGTGAAGTCAAGTGGGCCTTAGGAAGCATTATAAACAACAAAGCTAGGGGAGATGACAGTATTCCAGCTGAGCTATTTAAAATCCTAAAAGATGATGCTGTTAAAGTGCTGCACTCAATATGCCAGCAAATTTGGAACACTCAACAATGGCCGCAAGACTGGAAAAGGTCAGTTTACATTCCAATTCCAAAGAAGGGCAACGCCAAAGAGTGTTCCAACTACCGCACAATTGTGCTCATTTCACATGCCAGCAAGGTGATGCTCAAAATCCTACAAGCTAGGCTTCAGCAGTTTGCGAACCGAGAACTACCGGAACTACAAGCTGGGTTTTGAAGAGGCAGAGGAACTAGAGATCAAATCGCCAACGTTCGCTGGATCATGGAGAAAGCAAGAGAATTCCAGAAAAACGTCTATTTCTGTTTCATTGACAACGCTAAAGCCTTTGATTGTGTGGATCACAACAAACTCTGGCAAATTCTTAAAGAGATGGGAGTACCAGACCACCTTACCTGTCTCCTGAGAAACCTGTACAAGGGTCAAGAAGCAACAGTAAGAACCAGACATGGAACAACCGACTGGTTCAAAATTGGGAAAGGAGTACGACAAGGCTGCATATTGTCACCCTGCTTATTTAACTTATATGCGGAGTACATCATGAGAAACGCCGGGTTGGATGAATCAGAGGTCGGAATTAAGATTGCCGGGAGAATTATCAACAACCTCCGATATGCAGACGATACCACCCTAATGGCAGAAAGCGAAGAGGATCTCAAGAGCCTCTTGTTGGGAGTGAAAGAGGAGAGTGCAAAAGCTGGTTTGAAACTCAACATTAAAAAAACCAAGATCATGGCATCTGGCCCCATCACTTCCTGGCATATAGAAGGGGAAGAAATGGAACAGTGACAGATTTTACTTTCTTGGGCTCCAAGATCACCGCAGACGGTGACTGTAGCCATGAAATTAAAAGACGCTTGCTCCTTGGGAGGAAAGCCATGGCAAACCTAGACAGCATAGTGAGAAGCAAAGACATCACCTTGCCGACAAAGGTCCGTCTAATCAAAGCTATGGTTTTCCCAGTAGTAACGTATGGCTGTGAGAGCTGGACTATGAGGAAGGCTGAGCGCCGAAGAATTGATGCTTTCGAACTGTGGTGCTGGAGAAGACTCTTACGAGTCCCCTGGACTGCAAGGAGGTCAAATCAGTCAATCCTAAAGGAAATCAACCCTGAGCGCTCATTGGAAGGACAGACACTGAAGCTGAAACTCAAATATTTTGGCCACCTAATGCGAAGAGAAAAGTCTCTGGAAAAGACCCTGATGCTGGGAAAGATTGAAGGCAAAAGGAGAAAGGGACGGCAGAGGATGAGATGGCTAGATAGCATCACTGATGCAATGAATATGAACTTGAGCACGCTCCAGGAGAGAGCGCAGGACAGGAAGGCCTGGCGTGCTATGGTCCATGGGGTCACGAAGAGTCGGACACGACTGAACGACTGAACAACAACAACAAAGTATGTGACTCATCATCTGCACTATCCAATAGGCAGCCACAACAGTAATTCCATCCTACATATATGTTTCTTACAGCAGTATTAGTCATGTTTCTGGTGCTTGTTTTGTGCTTTCCCAACTACTAACTGAAGTACTACAAAATTTTCAAAACTAGTTTGACAGTAGAGAATGGTAGGACACAAAAATTGAGAATATACACTGCAAGCCATGGCAGTTCTGTGATAACACCTGCCAAGACTCTGCTTCTTTCTGTGAGATCAGACTAGCCGCAACAATTGGATCTAACATGGATGGCTAGTACACTAACCAGACAGAATCCTTAACCATGGCCCCACAGTTTGGAAACATTTATAAACTAATAAACAAGCATTCTAAATCCTTTCTTATCCTTTCTATTATCCTCTTCATTGAAGTCATACATTTCCTGATATGCACAGAGTGAGACCATTATCTTTTGTTTCAGGAAAGTCAAAGTCACTGTTTTCTTAAACCAGGCCCCTTGCAGGTACTGGAGTAGAGGTAGTTTCCTTCTAATACCAACCTAAGCCAGCCAGTCATAAGTACTGCAGACTCACCAGGCTCAGTGACCACTCTATCGCAGCCTCAGATTGGCAGAGGATGAGCCTGGTCTGATTGGCTCTTTTTCGTGCTATAACTTACTGAGTTCACGCTCCGGCTTGGGCAGTCAAGGGCAACTTTTATAGTGTTCTTTGAGGTATAGGCTACCCCTCATCTGCCAGGCTACTGTCTTCCAGTTTTCTTACCCTATCATAGTCTGCTTCCTTGGAACCTTCCATTCCACACATTTGTTTGCTTGATTTCTTGCAGCTGACTTAGCATTGCATCTGGATATTTACTTATGGAATTTCAAACACCAGAACACCCCTTGATTCCAAATACAGATCTAGTCCTAACTGTAATTATGCTGTCCTCCAAGATCTGAGCCTGATGGTGGCAATGAGGAAGTTTGGTAAGCAGGAAAGGTTTTATTATATGTGTTGAGTCTAATATTAAGAATCTGTCTTGCTCATTCAGTGGCTTTTCTGCAGTGGAGTACCAAACTCAAGTTTGGTAGGGAATTAGGCATCCCCCTGGTGCATCTCTTGTCTTCTGCCCCCTCCAGAAGGTGCTCTCCAGCAAAAGAGGAGGCTATTGTGCTATTGTTACATGTAACATACATTTGGCTCTTTGATTAAAAAAAAGATTGGACAAATATTCTTGGGTCTGTGTTCCATGCTAAGGGGGTACATAGGAAGACTCCGTCGGAGAAATTGGGCCACGTCAGTTAATTGCGTGTTCTTAACATAAAGTGTAAAATGCAGCACCATTTATAACTAGTGTTTATATATTGTCTTCCCAGGCTGCAAAATATACAACAATCTTGTGTCTATTATCTATGTTAGCAAAATGGAACCCCCCAAACAAAAGAGAAACAATACAGTAGAGAGTAAAGTGGGCAGAGAGACTTAGTCTCTTTTTCTCATAATACTAGAACTCAGGAGTCATCCAATGAAACTAATTGGCAGAAGGTTCAAGACAGACAAGAGAAAAAGAAGTATTCCTTTACAGAGTGCATAATTAATTTGTGGAATCTGTTGCCAGAGATATGGTGGTGGCCACTGGCTTGGACATCTTTAAAAGGGGATTAGACAAATTCATGGAGGACGGTAAGTCTCTCAGCAGCTATGAACCATGGTAGCTAATTGAAACTTCCATGTTCACAGGCAGGGGTGTTACTTAAATACCAGTTCCTGTATTTAACACTAGGGAGGGTGGCTGCTTTAGTGCCTACCTTGTGGGCTGTCTGGAGATATCTGGCTGGCCACAGGATGGTGGATTAGATGGACCTTACTCTGTCCCAGCCTAGTCTTTTTATGTTCTTAGTATATCTCTGAGCACCAGGAAGAAAGGCCTTCTTCCAGTGGTCCAGAAATATTTTGTTGGCCACTGTTATAAACACAATGCTGGGATAAATGGGTGTTTGGTACAGCCAAACAAGGGGATTGGACAAAGGATTGCTCTTACCAAGAACAGCGTCTTCCCAATGCACTGGGTTTTGCAGACAGTAACACCCAAACCTTTATGAAAAGGGTTTTCTGTGGACTTACAGATCAGGAAGTCAGCACTTGTGGGGGAAAGAGCAGGTATGGAAAGTCCAGAAAGTAGGACTGGGGAAGTTTAAAGAGTTCCATTAAAAACCTGAACTACTAGGCGCGCCTTCCCCAATCTGGTGCCCTCCAGATGTTTTAGACTACAGCTCCCATCACCACTGACTGGCCATGTGGCTGGGGTTGATGGGAGTTGCACAGCACCAGGTTGGGAAGGTTGGACTAGGCAGTCATTTATTTGAAACAGTTCCCCTGGGAATGCAGATGCAGCCACTGCTTGGCACTGTTGCTCTTCCCCAGCGCTGTTTCCATTAGACGGAAAACTGTCAAAGAGCACCAGCTCCCTAAGGAAGTAAACAGACTTTAATATTATTTGAAATCCATATTACACTCATCATGAGAAAAGTAACTATGGGCAAGTAGGGATGGACAAATCAGTATTTCTGGTCTGGGTCACTTCTGAATGTCTTCACTCATAGGTCCATTCTGTCATGTTTCCACATTAATCTGCAATTTTTGTTACTACTACTACTACTACTTTGGAATGGCCAAAATTTGCATTTGAATACCTATTTTTAAATATATTTTTCCTTAAAGCACGCATTTCTAAAAGTATTTTGTGTCACAATTTGCATTTGAAACACATTTTGATAGGCTTTTTGAGGCAAGAACTGACTTGCAACATGTAGAGAAGTGGGAAACTAATGGATAGCTATGTACCAATGCACTCATTAGTCCGGGAGGTGCAGATCAGGTTGGTTCATACTGGAATATTGCAAATTGTGTAAGCCAGGCTCTGATGGTTGAAAATTCTGAAAGCTTCCTCTTCATGCAGAGAGAGTTTGAATGAAACGTAGAGCCACCACTGTCATTCTCATGGCAGCTTACTGTCTCTGCTCCTCCCCCTCCCAACTCTTAGCGACAATCGGCCCCTAAAGGAGAAATAAGCAGAGGTAAGTAGGAGACTGAGAAGTTCACCTTTTACTCTCATCTACCTACAGTACATCAGACAGGTAAGAGGTGGTCAGGTGTGGAGCTATCAATGCCTCATCCTCCTTGTACTTTATACTTTGATTTTAAGTGGTAGGTCAGCTCGCTTTGGAGGAAGCTTCTCTGCTTAACAAACAATGACCCTGTTCAGACATCACACTAAGCCATGAAGGTTAGGAGTTTTGAGCTAACCATGTTGGCTTAGCATGATGTCTGAACAGCCTCTGTGGTTAACTGACAGCTGTCATAGAGCTCTGCAGCAAGGGCGGCCAAAGAAGGAGTAGCCGAGCAACAAAATGGCTGACAGCACCAAGCATCAAAAGCATCATTGGCTATGCTGGCTAGGGGTGATGGGAGTTGCAGTCCACTGACATCAGGAGGGCAACAAGTCAGCCACCCCTACTGTAAGTCATGTGCTGACTGCTTGTGCCATGCTCAAATTCCAATCATTTGAGAATTCTAAATGCTCCCCTAGAGAAAGGCAGGGAATGCTGGAAGAGATCAAAGACAAGCATACGGGGAAGTAGGAGCCGCTGGCTGAGTATCTGCACAAAATAACAATGTAGCACACATTTGTCATATACATTATCTCAGCTATCTCAATAATACCAGCCTACATTAAACAATAGCCTTGTAAGGCAGGCCAATATTTTTAACCTCACATTATATTTGGGGGACTGAGGTTGAAAGAATAATGTTTTGCACTCCCTACTGCCCTGAGCCAGTGGAAGGTCCAAAACCAATTTGTTTCCTGTAATATGATGTTTGTACAATATATATTTTATTTACAAATATATACATTAAGTGGGTGGTGGGTGGGACAGAGCAGGCACACATCTCCTCAGATAGTCCTAGCTTTTAGTGCAGCATCGGTACCCTCAAACAATAGCATGAAGCCCTTCAAGACTGCTCCTTGACAGCCATCTGCAAAAACACATTTCTCCATCACAGGCTTTACTGAAACTGCTTTATTGAAACCTCTACTCAGGAAGTCATGTGCCAGTACCTAGAAGCCAACAGCCACTACCCCCATTCCGAAAGCAGTTTTAGTTACCCAAACAATACAAAACAGTGAGAAGGTAATTCTGTACATCCGAAGAGTATGCCTACAAACAATGCTAGATGTGAAGCAGGGATGAGACTATGCAGTTCACTCACTCAGCCTCTATACTATACCAACTAGGGATGTTGAGAAATCCACAACAGAATTAAATGAGTTCGGATTTCTATGAATCCGACCTGTGGATTCCGCAGCAGACTATCTTTTCCTGAATCGCATGAATTCTGCAGATTTCCAGACAGATTTGATTTTTTTTTTTTTACTTTCTGGAATGTTATGCAAATTTAGTCATAGAAAAATATGTAAATTTAAAAAACACACACACACCAGCCAAAATTGCACATTTCTACCATAGGCTAAAGCATGAAAATGTGCAGGGGGGGAGGCTTTGTGAATTTGTGCAAATGTGAATTTGCGCAAACTCAGGAAATTGGAAACATTTCCATCATGGAGTGGACGATGGAACAAAAAGCACCTGACAATCCACAAAACGAAGGCAGAACAGGTTTTACAAAATCTGTACATCCGTAAGCAAAATGCCCTGAAGATAAATCTTCAGGTGCCTGAAAAATATACTTGTCCTCACCTTACCCTGACACAGAGTGTGTGTGGGGAAAGAAGAAGGGAATTAAGTACTTGCTCACATAGCCAGCTCAGCCAGTTTACTGAGAGGCACCAGGACAGGATGGAGCAAGAGAGGTAGGGAAGAGAGAGTGAATTGAAAAAGTTGCTCTAAACCTTCCTTTGTAACAGAGCCACTACTACTTCTTCAGATCCTACAAAACTGACATTTATTTAGAATTTAGCAGCAGAGCCCAAACAAAAACAAAACAAAAATCAAGTGGTTTTAAAAAAAAAAATCATCCAACATTTAAAGGGCAAAATGTGAAAGCCACAAGAAGATGTACAAGGAACTGAGAGCTGCATTTGATGTGCAGGCCTCAATGTCAATCTTGAAAGCATCACAATCCATACAGCAGGGAGACTGGCCCTCCCCACAAGTACATATGAGCAGTGGCCAGGTTTGGGTGCCAAGGAAGATGGCAATAAATTAGCCCACAAGCTCATATTATCTGCCAATTGCAGAAGATTCAAAGATTCCAAGCAGGAAAGAGAAGGAAAGGTATTTGCTGGTAAACTGGATGAAAACAAAATTAGTCACTGGGATAGTAACCTGGTCTCTCATGTTTTCTCAGTGAACAGCCAACGCATTAAGAAAACACACAGACCCCTAAGTCTGCACTATGAAAACCTGAGTGCCCATCAGGCATAATTACTTTGGGACTATATGGTAACATTCCCTTCCTTAAATCTATGGGTTGTCATTACATGTAAACAGCCCCATGTGTAAAATGTGTCAATATGTTCCACATATCTGCTATTTTTTTAAAAAAAATATATAGCAACTACAGGACAGGAGGTGGCAATGAGAATTGGGACCACACTGTGTTTGGAAGATTTGTTTTTAAAAAACAAAACAAAACTTTCTCCCTGGCAAAACACTCCACTCCCAAGCTTCCTCCCTGGGCTGAACAGCCTTTGGTGAAAGGGACAGATTTTTGTCACAACCACAACACAAAGGGAAATGGGCAAACCCTAGGTAAGTGTTGTTATCATTATGCAGATTAGTTACTCTTAGCATATTTATTTTAATCACTATTTGGTACTTACAACCAGGGTAGCTGAGAGGAGATGGACAACTGTCAGATTTTCAGGGTGTGCTAGTGGCTGGAAAGTGATTCTAAATTGTGGAATAGACAAGCAGAGGGCTGTGTGTGTGTGTGTTTACAGATTAAACTAATCCCAAATAAAAGGGTATGACCTCAATTCAAATATCATGCCAAACTGATGTGATGTCTGTATCTGAACTGAAAACCATAGTTTGTTTTTACAATTATATACCCTTCACTCCCAGGGTAGCTAATAGGTCGGTATAACAATTTAAATGATACAATCAGAAAAGACACAATTAAAATAGACATGTATCTATGTATGTATCTATGTATGTATGTCATCCCTCTACTTCCAGGGGTTGCTGCACCACAGAAATGGAAGTAGTGAACAGATGGAAAATGAAAGCAGGGGACACATCCAGCTCAAAATCCTGGTATGGGCTGCTTCCAGACAGAAAGGTCTTAGTGCTAACAATCAGAAGGTGTTGTAAAGCTATTCCCTCTTTTCTTCCTTAATGGATTTTCCACAGCAAAAAAGGGGGGGAAAAGACAGAAAAAGTGATGGGGAAACATGGGAGGATTACAAATGGAAGACAACATTGTCTGGACCATAAAATTCCATGAACGAGGAATGTGATTGTACAATAAAAGCCTTGTCTGGAAGCACCCATGTTGAGATGATGGGGAAAATGAAAGCAGACAAGCAGCTCTAAAAAACATGCTTTGTCTCTACAATTGAAAGTTCAAACCATGGTTTTGGTTCTAAACTACAATCAGCACAAACCTTGATGTAGTGTGGTCTGAACTGAGCCCTTGTATATGTGCATTTGGCCACCACACTGGGCTTAAAAAAGGTCATGTCTCAATGACTGTTAACAGTGTTTCCAGTTGGGAAAAAGGGTAATTGTACCCATACATAATTGTACCCATACATAATCCCATCATGAGAAGCAAATAGCTATACTCTTTGTGGCATAGTGGTTTTCTAGAGACAGAACTGGGGCAGCCTGATACTGAGAGTCTATGCACGGGACACTGCTCTGGCCTTGCCTCCTTCCAATCAGCCTTCACTGACAGTAGCCAATTCTGCTTCATCTCTGCATTAATGAAGCTTGGATCACTCTGTCAGTCCCAATGCAGAGATGTATTGGATACCCGCTTGTGGAGGAAGCATACCCAGAACACAGACCCATCGAGAAACTCCAGGGAAGGTCTCCACTGAAGGCAGGTAGTTTTTACTCTTCCACAGTTTAACAATAAACCTTTTTGGCTATAAGAACGAAGTTCCAAACTTTTCACATTTAGGGTTACCCTACTGTGGACTAAAGTTGAGTTCCTGCAACCGGCAGGGGGGAAGGACAGGGCAAGAGGTGCAGTGGCTGAATCCTTTTCCACTGCCTTATAACTTTGAAAGGTATCGGCAGAATCTCAGATCCAGCAAACCCTAAACGTGTTAAAATAAATAATACAGAAATTAGCAGGTTTACTTTGCAAAAACAAGTAAACATAAAGATGATGATTTTTATAATTTCAATGGAGTGCAGCTTTTTCCATTTACAGGGCAAAACAAATTAGGTTTATTTGGCACAGACTCTGGAATTATTTTGGTGCAAAAATATGAACAGGGCTGCATACATTTCCAGTTAATGTTAGGTGGCCTGCTGCCAAGCTACACTCTTGATGATTCTAGCTCCATCCTCACTCACCCACAGTGGCCTTTCTGAAGGGTTTCCAGCTCCCACCCTGCTGATTATTTCCATTTCCATTTCCCTTCCCCACATCCACCTCCTTTTACTCTTTTATGATCTAACTTCAATCTACTGCACTGTCTGGATAACGTGGGACCTACTGAGGGAAATGAGGATATGGAGGGATCAGAAATCATTACCACTCTCTCCAAGAAAGGGAAGGAGAGAGTGTGAGAGTAAAGATAGGGCTCTGAGGGGAAGAGATGCAGACAGAAGCTTTTTGATGGTACCAAACAGCCTGTGAGCAGTTCAGCGGTTCTTGTTATTATTCAGCATCTCCAATTTCACAAATTGAGCATTGCCACCATTGCTCTTGGCCTCTGTTGTTGTTCTCCAGAATCCCACCCGTGGTAAATATTGCCACAGGAAAACAGCAGCAGCTCCACTAGGAGTTATGGGCCAGATGAAAGAGGACACCAGCAGATGCCTAGAGCTCTTGAAGCATTTTCTCTCCTCCTCCTGGGATCTGGAGTGTAGCACCAGGGCTCAGGCTTTACTGCTGGACAGGCCTAGTGCTGAGAGGCAGGGTGGAGGAGCTCCTCTTCCTCACCTGCTGCACACCAGAACTTTAAAAAATACATGGCTAAAAGGAGGCTCAAAGGCAGAGATGAAAGTAGGCTTATTGCATCCAGAAAGCCAAACATATGCTACAAAAAAGCCAAATTCAGCAAACTTGCCAAGACAACAAGTAATGCACATTTTATTCATGCAAACTATCTTGTAATTGTGGCCTCTTTATCTATCCAGAAACAATATTGTTTTGAAAAACATCCAGTGCCTTTGGGAGTCTAGAATTCTATATTTAAATAGAAAACAGTTTGAGAGCTGAAATTCTGTCACGTATAAGTAAGGCAAATTAGTATAAATTTACTTAAGTTCTATGCATTTTAAGAACCATTTTCTCACAGAATGTGGATTTTGCATATTGACTAGAATAGGGAAAGAAGAAGGAAGGATAGAAATTTCAGGGCATTGGTGAATAATCACTGTATGAAAGCAGAAATGATTGCATGTGGTATGACACAGAGGAGTAAAGAGCGAAGGCTTCAGTGGCCCTTAGTGCCAGACCTCGCTTAATTCCAGACTTACTGAGTAAACACTGTTTTTACCTCTCAAAGCTTTTATCCACGATCCTGAGGGCTACAAACAAACTTATCCCTCCAAGAATTTACAGCTGGATCCTATGCATGTTTACTCAGAAGCAAATCCCACATTGCTCAAATGGAGCCATGGGAATGTGTACAGAAATGCAGCCTAGTGGAGCACTCTGAGGAACCATGGGATATGGTGGATTCTCCACTGCCCGCAGGCCGTAGTCAGAGCTACAACCTTGCAGGGGTGGGAGGGAGTTCGAGCAAGGATCTTCCAACACGTACCCCTCCCAATCACTGCAGAAAGCTCTGTGGGGGCCCCTGAGATCATAACAACGACCTCAGAAGAGGGTTGGGGAAGGAGGAAAGGGGGTGTGGTAGTGGGTGGGAAGGGGAGAGGAAAGATGTAGATCCACAAGCCTCTGGACCTTTGTTCCCACCCCCAGACAGGTAAGCAAGATAGACAGACTGAGAAGCCTGTCTAGCTAAAAACAGCGCACAGGAGGAACAGGAGGCGAAAACACCTCCATCATTCCTTCCGCTGTGCCTGGCAGGGTTAAGACAGACAGAGGGCTCCAATCCATCTTGTTCAGTCGTTCAGTCGTGTCCGACTCTTCGTGACCCCATGGACCATAGCACGCCAGGCCTTCCTGTCCTGCGCTCTCTCCCGGAGCGTGCTCAAGTTCATATTCATTGCATCCGTGATGCTATCTAGCCATCTCATCCTCTGCCGTCCCCTTCTCCTTTTGCCTTCAGTCTTTCCCAGCATCAGGGTCTTTTCCAGGGAGTTTTCTCTTCGCATTAGGTGGCCAAAATATTGGAGCTTCAGCTTCAGTATCTGTCCTTCCAATGAGCAGTCAGGGTTGATTTCCTTTAGGATGGACTGATTTGACCTCCTTGCAGTCCAGGGGACTCGTAAGAGTCTTCTCCAGCACCACAGTTCGAAAGCATCAATTCTTCGGCGCTCAGCCTTCCTTACAGTCCAGCTCTCACAGCCATACATTACTACTGGGAAAACCATAGCTTTGATTAGACGGACCTTTGTCGGCAAGGTGATGTCTCTGCTTCTTACTATGCTGTCTAGGTTGGCCATAGCTTTCCTCCGAAGGAGCAAGCTTCTTTTAATTTCATGGCTACAGTCACCGTCTGCAGTGATCTTGGAGCCCAAGAAAGTAAAATCTGTCATTGCTTCCATTTCTTCCCCTTCTATATGCCAGGAAGTGATGGGGCCAGATGCCATGATCTTAGTTTTTTTTAATGTTGAGTTTCAAACCAGCTTTTGCACTCTCCTCTTTCACCCTCAACAAGAGGCTCTTTAGATCCTCTTCGCTTTCTGCCATTAGGGTGGTATCGTCTGCATATCGGAGGTTGTTGATAATTCTCCCAGCAATCTTAATTCCGACCTCTGATTCATCCAACCCGGCATTTCTCATGATGTACTCTGCATATAAGTTAAATAAGCAGGGTGACAATATGCAGCCTTGTCGTACTCCTTTCCCAATTTGGAACCAATCGGTTGTTCCATGTCTGGTTCTTACTGTTGCTTCTTGACCCTCATACAGGTTTCTCAGGAGACAGGTAAGGTGGTCTGGTACTCCCATCACTTTAAGAATTTGCCACAGTTTGTTGTGATCCACACAATCAAAGGCTTTAGCGTAGTCAATGAAGCAGAAATAGACGTTTTTCTGGAATTCTCTGGCTTTCTCCATGATGCAGCGAATGTTGGCGATTTGATCTCTAGTTCCTCTGCCTCTTCGAAACCCAGCTTGTACTTCCGGTAGTTCTCGGTTCGCATACTGCTGAAGCCTAGCTTGTAGGATTTTGAGCATCACCTTGCTGGCATGTGAAATGAGCGCAATGGTGCGGTAGTTTGAACACTCTTTGGAGTTGCCCTTCTTTGGAATTGGAATGTAAACTGACCTTTTCCAGTCTTGTGGCCACTGTTGAGTGTTCCAGATTTGTTGACATATTGAATGCAGCACTTTAACAGCATCATCTTTTAGGATTTTAAATAGCTCGGCTGGAATACTGTCATCTCCGCTAGCTTTGTTGTTACTAATGCTTCCTAAGGCCCACTTGACTTCACTCTCTAGGATGTCCGGCTCAAGTTCAGTGACCGCACTATCATGGCTATCAGGGACATTCAGATCTTTCCTGTATAGTTCTTCTGTGTATTCTTGTCACCTCTTCTTAATCTCATCTGCTTCTGTTAGGTCCCTGCCTTCTTTGTCCTTTATCATGCCCGTCTTTGCACAAAACGTTCCCTTGAGATCTCCAATTTTCTTGAAGAGATCTCTAGTCTTTCCCATTCTGTTGTTTTCCTCGATTTCTTTGCATTGTTCATTGAAGAAGGCCTTCTTGTCTCTCCTTGCTATTCTCTGGAACTCTGCATTCAGTTGGGTATATCTTCCCCTTTCTCCCTTGCTTTTCGCTTCCCTTCTTTCTTCAGCTACTTGTAAAGCCTCATCAGACAGCCACTTTGCTTTCTTGCATTTCTTTTTCTTTGGGATGGATTTCGTTGCTGCCTCCTGAACAATGTTACGGACCTCCGTCCATAGTTCCTCAGGCACTCTGTCTATCAGGTCTAATCCCTGAAATCTATTCCTCACCTCCACTGTATATTCATCAGGGATATGATTTAGGTCATACCTGAATGGTTTAGTGGTTTTCCCGACGTTCTTCGATTTAAGCCGAAATTTTGCAACAAGCAGCTCATGATCTGAGCCACAGTCAGCTCCAGGTCTTGTTTTTACTGACTGTATGGAGCTTCTCCATCTTTGGCTGCAAAGGACATAATCAATCTGATTTCGATATTGACCATCTGGTGACGTCCATGTGTAGAGTCGCCTCTTGTGCTGTTGGAAAAGAGTGTTTGCTATGATCAGCATGTTCTCTTGGCAAAACTCTATTAGCTTTTGTCCTGCTTCATTTTGTACACCAAGGCCATGCCTGCCTGTTATCCCGGTGATTTCTTGACTTCCTACTTTAGCATTCCAATCCCCTATGATGAAGAGGACATCTTTTTTGGGTGTTAGTTCTAGAAGGTGTTGTAGGTCTTCATAGAACCGATCAACCTCAGCTTCTTCGGCCTCAGTGGTTGGGGCATAGACTTGAATTACTGTGATGTTGAATGGTTTGCCTTGGATTCGTACTGAGATCATTCTATCATTTTTAAGATTGTACCCCAGTACTGCTTTTCCCACCCTTTTGTTGACTATGAGTGCTACTCCATTTCTTCTAAGGGATACTTGCCCACAATAGTAGATATGATGGTCACCTGAATTAAATTCACCCATGCCTGTCCATTTTAGTTCGCTGATTCCCAAGATGTCGATGTTCAATCTTGCCATCTCATGTTTGACCACCTCCAGCTTCCCTTGATTCATTGATCTGACATTCCAGGATCCTAAACAATATTGTTCTTTACAGCATCGGATTTTCTTTTCACCACCAGACACATCCACAGCTGAGTGTCCTTTCGGGTTTGGCCCAGCCGCTTCACTCTTTCTGGCGCTACTTGGAAATACCCTCTGCTCTTCCCCAGTAGCATATTGGACACCTTCCGACCTGAGGGGCTCATCTTCCGGCGTCATATCTTTTAGCCTTGTGATACGTTCCATGGGGTTTTCTTGGCAAGAATACTGGAGTGGGTTGCCATTTCCTTCTCCAGTGGACCACATTTTGTCAGAACTCTCTGCCATGACCTGTCCGTCTTGGGTGGCCCTGCACGGCATAGCTTATGGCTTCACTGAGTTACGCAAGCCCCTTTGCCACAACAAGGCAGTGATCCATGAAGGGGTCCAATCCATCTACAGAGTGTCTATCCCATAGGAATGCATTCTTAAATTCAGATTCTCTGAATTGTGATGGATATGCTAAATTTCACAACGCAATTCATATTGTCCCAACAATGCAGATCTTCAGCCTGCCTTATGGATCTCTTTACTTACAATGAGATTATTTTTTTAATGCTCGTATGTTAATTCTCCTTGTCATGAATTGCAATAGCCATGGGAAAGCATGCTAGATAAGAGTTTGGGGAGGGGAGTGGCTAAAAGACCGAGGGCGAGTTCACACATCTTGATAAGCCACCCTGAAAATAAGTTACAGTGAGGTTGGTTGTTCACTCGCTAACCCAAATTACTCCTGACCGAAAATCAGGGATTCCAGAGTCAGCCATAACTTGTTTCCCACTTAGTTCTCCCATCCACTCCCAATACATATCCCATGAGCCTTTGCAGCACAAACTTGGCAGCCTACTGTGATACTTCGCTAATGAGCGCATTTGTTCTCATTAATGGAGTACAGGGGTTTTTGTAGAATTTTTTTTTACCTTTGGGGAGATTTGCAAACGTTTAACATTATTGCTTGAGTTTAAACTTTCATGGAGATTTGCACAAATTGGCTAAAGCGCAGTAACTACTCCGCTTTAGCTGTTGCTGTGAGAATTACTGGAATAATGTACATGAAGACCTGTGAGATCTGTAAGAAAATGTTAATGGGCATTCAGTAATGTCATAACATTCCAAAAGACAAAATGTATTCTCCCTCCCAGATACTCAACACAAAGAAAAGAGAAGTAACAGCAAGGACTCTAGAAAGGTCTCACTCACATTTCCACAGCACGACTAAGCTCTACCTGGGTTGAAAACACCAGAATGGACTTTTCTATCACTTCCTCTCAAGAACAACTCATAGCTCAGTAGTAGAGCACATGTTTTTCATGTACATGGTCCCAGACATGGCTCCAAGCCTAAGGGTGCCCTGGGCAAAGTACCCTCTGGTGGATGGCCTTATAAGTCAATGGGCCCCCTCAGGCTTATCCAGCAGTGGTAGCAGCAAGAGCGGCATCCAAGGAAGCTACTATTTTACTTTCCCTCAATGCCCCGGAGCACCCAATGTCATGTCACACTGGGTCATTGTGGGAAATTGAAATGGAGGCTTGTAGGCCCAGCCACCTGGTGTGTGGAGCTAGGGGTGGCTGTTAGATTGGGGGTGGGGGGCTCTGCTGGGGTAATGGGGACCTGGCAGCTGCCTTAAGATGCCACATACTGATCTTCAGCCTGGACCCTAGGTTCAATCACTGGCTTCTCTAATTAAAGGAACACAAGTAGGAGGGCTGGGAAAGACTTCTTGGAGTACACACTATTGGGCTATATAACGCAATGGTCTCATTCACTGTATAGTAGCATCATACAGACTCCTCAATATCTTCTTTTAGTCCTACCTGCTAGAGTGTTTACCCAGGCAGAGGATCTGTGCTGAGTGACAGGAAGAAATTCAACAGGTGCAGCCTTTGCCAACATGGAAATACACTGCTGTGCCTGCAGAATTTCTGCCTGTCAGGGAGACGTCAAAGACTCAGAAACGCCATCAGCAAAAAAGGAAGTAACCCTACTGCAATCCTGTAACTGCAATGCATGGTTATTGCCTAATTACATTCCACCTTTCTGCAATTAGTTATCACTGTGATCATTAGGGAATTGCAGAGCACCTGATTAGGTGGCATAAATTTGTGTACACATTTAAAAACAAATCTTTGTGTAATTGCATTCACAGCAGTAAAAAGAAAATAACTTAAACAAACTAGCCAGAGGAAATTCAGCACTAATGGAACAATGCTCACAGAATATTAAGTCTAAAATAGTAACATAGATGGGCAGCTCATTTGTGCATGCCTGAATCTGGAGGAAAGACCAGGGGCATGCCCGAATGTGACAAGCTGAAGACAAAGCAAATGAAATCTGGTTCACACACCATACTTTTAGGTTTACGACATAGCAAAGGCACAGGCACGGTAGACTTACAAACCTCCACTGGACAATAGGCAGAGGAGATCATTGGGATGGCCCTGTGGTAGCATTCTCATACCTTCAAGGGGAAGCTGCAATTATGCACTATGACTTATTCCCTTATCCTGAACACAATAACATTTTAATAGATATTTGAAAGTGTAAGATTAGCACTCATCCCAAAACTAAGGGAGAATGTGGACATTAATTTCATTTCATTTATTGTATATCTATACTGCCCCATAACCGAAGCTCTCTGGGCAGTTCACAAAATTAACAAAAGGACAAAGAGCTACATTCACAGAAAGGGGAAAGGATAAACCTTTTTTTATTTGAAAAAGCAAGTTTTGCACTCTATGTGGGGAATATCTGATGAAGACTCAAGACTACTGGTCAAGATGGAGGAAGAATTTAAGAGTGCACATACAAACATACCTACACACCAGGGTCTATTTTTCCCCCTATTAGGTGAGTTTGGTTTCCCCCACCTTCACTCCTCAAATAACACACATACTTGTTTCTGAATCCAACACTGATTTCCTCTTTACTCCTCCCTCCATGGTCCATGTAGGCTGTCTATCTTTTTATTATTATTTTCATCAAGCACCTTGCAAGTTATCCAATTAAACACTGGCACTAAACAGGGTGTGTTTTTTTTTATTGCGCCAGAGGGAGGAATGTGGCTTCATTGGCAAAACAGTACTGTGTGCAGCCTCTTTCTCTGCAATCATAAATAATGGGGCTTCCCTGAACTCTATTATTAAGAGTTATTACCTCCCAGCTGTGCTCTCCTGGGTACTCAGTGAGACACCAACACCGACTCAAGGATAGGGGAGGGGAGGGATGCTATGGTCTATAGGAATTCGATCTCCCTCTCTAGGCTTCCTGTTCATTTGAGTGCGGATCTTGAGCGTCTGTACGTAGTGTCAGGTACCTGGGACAGATTAGGGATTCTGCTGGTGTACCACCCACCCCACTACCCATCAGACTCCCTGCCTGAGCTGATGGAGGTGGTCTCGGACTTGGTGTTGAGGACCCCTAGGATGATGGTCCTGGGGGATCTCAACTTCCATGCCAAGGCCGCTGTATTCTGGACAGCTCAGGACTTCATGGCCACCATGACAACCATGGCGCTGTCCCAACATTTTATCAGCCCAACTCATGTAAAAAGACACATGCTTGATCTGGTTTTCTCGACTGGGCAGGAGGATGGTGATTGGAAAGTGGGGGAATTAACATCTGTCCCCTTGTCATGGTCGGATCGCTTCCTACTGAGGTTTAGACTCTCGGCAGCCTTTCCCCTCTGCAAGGGTGGGGACCTATTAAAATGGTCCACCCCCAGAGGCTAATGGATTCCAATGGATTCCGGAGGGCTTTGGGGGATTTTCCTGCTGGTATGGCTGGTGCTCCTGTTGTTTGTTTGTTTGTTTATTGCATTTATACCCCGCCTTTTTTCCTCCTGAAAGGAACCCAAGGCGGCTTACATTTATCCTCCTCCTCTCCATTTTATCCTCACAACAACAACCCTGTGAGGTGGGTTGGGCTGAGAGTCTGTGACTGGCCCAAAGTCACCCAGTGAGTTTCCATGGCCGAGCGGGGACTAGAACCCGGATCTCCCAGCTCCTAGTCCAACACTCTTGCCACCACACCACACTGGCTCTCCTGTTCCTCCTGTTCCTGTTGAAGCCCAGGTTGCTCTGTGCAATGCAGAGATGACTTGGGCGGTTGACACGATCACGCCCAAGCGCCCTCTCCCTCTGAGCAGAGCCTGGCCAGCTCCTTGGTATATATCTGACCTGAGGGCAATGAAGCAAGAGGGGAGATGGCTAGAACGCAGGTGGAGGAAAACTCATGTTGAGTCTGATGGAACAAAGGTTAGAGCTCATTATCTTATTTATTTTATTTACAATATTTGTATACTGCTCCATATCTGGAACAGATTTCGGAGTGCTGAATACATGAGATAAAATAGTAAAAGGATAAGATTAAGACACCAGACTAAAATTATCCTATTTTAAAAACAGAAGACCAATAGAACCATGACTGGTCAGTTAGGGAATACCTCCTGGAACAGCGCTGTTTTCAGGAGGCGAAACAGCACAGTGCTGGTGCCTGCCTGACTTTCACAGGCAAGGAATTCCAAATGAACGTTCTTCCAGGTGGTTTGCAGCTTGTTAAATTCTGGATCAAGGAGAGAAACTGTGGAACCCTCGGTAGCACGCCGTGGCGAGTTTGCACGGCACTCTGAAGATAAAGTCGCTCAGATCCGTCATGAATTGGACACCACCATTAATGCAGTTCCATTGGTAGAGGTGTTCAGAGCACCGTCTGGTCCAGTTTTATTGGATGAGTTTCAGTTACTGAGGCCCCAGGATGTGGACAAGGTGTTTGGTCAAGTCCGGTTGACCACCTGTGTGCTCGACCCTTGCCCTTCATGGCTTATTACATCAAACCAGGAGGGGATGTCTGGCTAGGTTCAGGAGGTTGTACACCGGGTTCTAGTCCCCACTCGGCCATGGAAACTCACTGGTTTTGTTTTGTTTTTTAAAAATAAAAGAAATTATTATCAAGAGAGCTGCTGAGAGGTCCAGGAGAATCAGCAGGGTCGCTCGGGGGGGAGCGACGGGGGGGTCCCTCTCCCGGCAAAGGTCATCCCACAGGGCGACCAAGGCAGTTTCCATCCCAAAACCACACCCACTCAAGCACCTTGCCCAGGAAGGGGATGTTGGCCACCGGCCTATAGTTGTTAATGTCCTCCAGGTCCAGTTTAGGCTTTTTCAGGAGTGGCCTGATTGCCACTTCTTTTAAAGAGGCAGACAACCACTCAGAGGTTGTAACCTCTCATCTACATTACTGCAATGTGTTATACGTGGGGCTGCCTTTGAAAATGCTCCAGAAACTTCAGCTGGTCCAAATGAAGGCAGTGAGATTGTTAACAGAGATTGACCAATGAGATCTCATTACGCCAGTACTTTTCCAGCTGCACTGGCCACCAGCCCATTTCTGGGCCCGATTCAAAGTGCTGGTATTAACATTCAAAGCCATTAACAGCTTGGGGCCAGGTTATCTGAAGGATCTCCTCCTCCCGTATGTGCCTGCCCGGACCCTAAGATCATCCTCAGGGGTCCTTCTCCGGGAGCCTCCACCAAAGTGAGGTGGGTGGCTACCAGGAAGAGGGCCTTTTCTGCTGTGGCACCCCAGCTGTGGAATGAGCTCCCTAGAGAGGTTCGCCTGTTGCCTACATTGTACTCCTTTCAGCACCTGGTGAAGTCCTTTTTATTCTCCCAGTGTTTTAGCATTTTAGCTTCCTAATCTTTTAGCTCTGGTGTTCTAAATCTGTATTTGAAATCTCTGCACTGCTGCTAGGTTTTATTCTGGTTGTGTTGTTATATTGTGGTTTTAAGCTTTCATATTTTATATTGTTTTATGTTGCACTCTGTGGTTTAAATTTTGGCAACCACCCAGAGAGCATCAGCCATTGGGCAGTATAGATAGAAAATAAATAAATAAATAAATAACAAACAGTTGAACATCTGCCTGAAATGGGTTGGATGCAGTTCCATAGTGGACTCACCACTCAAATTATGTACATCTGCACTCATCCTAATGTCCTGCTTTACATCCTGTTTTTTTCCACTCTGGAGACATTTAGCGCTGCAGAAGCAGTGCTTTTCTGTAATCAGCTGGCAGCAGAATGAAAACAGAGATATACCACCATTTCTGTGTTGTTATCCAACTGTTTTATGAATGGCTACTTTAAGGTAATTATCACTGTCTGTACTTTCCCTCTTTACAATCCCCTGCCCCCAGCAACCCAGACCAACCATGTGTGCATATATATACATGGTTGGGATCAAGCATATCACTTCATGCATCTGATGGTGGGTTGTAGTCCACAAAAACGTATGCCATAATAAATGTATTGGTCTTAAAGGTACCACCAGACTCTTTGTTTTTGCTGCAAAAGACTAACATGGCTGCCCCTCTGGACACAGTATTCCTGAAACAGAATATGGGCTTCCTTGCCAAGGAATCTGGACTTCTTATGCAGAGTATATGCAACTCTTTCTATAAACTTTGACCCAATTTAAACATTTTAAATCTAGGAGTATTTATTTATTACCCCCGCCTCTCCTTGCATTTAAGGCAGCTTTCAAGCCAATTAAAAACCACACAATGTCTTAAAAAAGCAGAAAATAAATAAATGTATATCAACTCATAAAACATAATACCAAATAGACTTAATAAGCCTTAGGCCACAGAAGCCTGTATACACAGGTATATCTTTTTCAGGGGGCCAGGAGAGACACAGATTATGCAATTCCACTAGAGAGTTCTTCCCATAACCTTGGGACTTGGGCTGTGAAGGCCAGCCTTTTTCAGGATTTAATTGGCTTTCAACTCCAGCCTCCTCCTAAGCTGCTTTGTAGTAATTTCATCTGCTAGCCATTCCAACTCTCATAATGGCTAAGACACGGCTTCCACCTTCCACCTTACCTCTCTACAAAACATACCCAATACTCACTGGCTGACCTAACTTTCCACACTCCTACCTTGCACACCAAATTTACTTGGCCTTTCAGCAATGAAAATTTCCTCTCTCTGTGAGCTGTCAATTATTAGATGGATGTCTCGAATATGTACCATGTGAGTTCAGAGAGTTTTTTTAAAAAACTCAAGCAACTTGGTTTGCTCCAATACACACTTCAGTCAGAGAAAGATATGTGAGGTTGACCCATACATGCCTTTGCAAGGAATAAGAAAGATGCTGTATTTCAAAAGGACAATCTTAGCCAGCCATTTTTGTCCCCTCAATGCTAATCAAAACAAAACTGAACACCAAGCAGCCCATATCTTACATGGTAAAGGCAATTCCAATCATTGCTTCAGCTACACTGAAGTGCTGGCACTGAGAAAAAAGAGACAATAGGAAAAATATCAAAGGGAGAGAGAAAACGATTGTCTTACTTCCTGGGCTTTTCCTCTGAAGTTTCTGCTACATGATATCCAGGTTTACACTTGTAGCGGCAGACAGAACCCACATCGTGATTCCCTTGCAGGCATCGCTGTTCCAGCAGCTTCGCATTGGCAACCAGGCGTGGAGTGTCACACTCCAGCTTGCAATAAGCTTCTGGGAGTGACCAGAGTCCATCCTCTAGGCAGGTAAGCCACTGACTCATTCCTGACTCCAAGCAAGAGAGTAAGAGAGAGAAATAGAGCCCACTCAGAATACTGGACAGAATTATATGTCAAGGACAGCCAACTAGTAGCCCATATGCTCCATTCCACCCTGGCCTGGTTTTTCTCTGCCTTCACCTCCCTTCTCTGTACTACTTTGGGAGCATAAGATGTGGCTTTTTATCTGGCAAGCACCACACTCATTCCCTGGAAGGTGCAAACAAGATAAGAAGTCATGCGGCTCCTCTCACTCACAATTTGAAGAAGAAATGGGTTTCCTTGGTCAAACTGCTGGGAGTGAGGGGGTGAAGGCTGTTTGTGGGGGAGGAATATGCCCTGAGTCACTTGGCCTAGAAGATTCCAGCCCCTCAGTTTCAAGGTTGGCCATTCCTATCATTGGTTGACAGTGCCCAGCCACCCTTCCAAAGGACTAAAGCTAGTTTTAGAATGCTGGTTTTATCCACCGCTGTAGTCACAGTCCAACCTTTCATTGGGCAGATTAAGTATTTGCTGTCCATCACAGTTTGCTACTCCATCTGCAGGTGGTGAATGGGGGGGGGGGCATTTTGGTGACTGGAGGGAAGGTTCCTTAAGAGGCCTGGTGGGATGGCAGCAGAATTCCTTACTAGCAGATGCCATTTTCTTTTCTTCCAAGATGTTCCAGACGCAGCATCATTCCAGGACACTCTGGAGGGAAATATGGTGTGAGCCACCTTTGTTGTTGTTGTTGTTCCCTCATTTATTCCCTACAAAATGCCCCAGAACAATGGTACATCCAAGGCATTTTGAGAAAAAAGTAATGTAGGTCAGCTGCCACCATTACCTCAGGAGCAACAAAAATGATTTTTTAAAAAAGAGAGAGACTTGCCACTGCCAGAGGGCAGCCACCTTGAACCTCTAAATAATGTTCTCTTAAGAAACAACTTCAGAAATTTCACAGCCCTCACACAAACTCCCCCCCCCGGTTCCCCCACCCCCCGTTTTTTCAACCAGAAGTTCTCTTTTGATAACTTTCAGCTCAGCTCTAACTAAATCAATCTGCCACAGGCACAGAAAATACATTTTTACTTGCACACTGTGCTACAGAGGCACAGAAAGCCACCTTTTCAATTGTATATCTATTGTTGTTGACTAGTAGAAATTCGGCTTGTTGATTTGACCAAACAGCAGCGCCAGCAAGAAACTGTTCTATGTATCTGCATCTTATCTCCTTATAGACAGGGCAACTCAACAAATAGTGGGCAGAATGCTTCACAATATCCTCCACACAAATACAAATTCTTAGATTAAATAGAATTTCCCCCTAATGACCATCTAGAATTTCAAAGACCATCTGTTGAAACAGGTAAAGGATCAGAACTCTGATAGGAAATTTTGTAAAGTTTGTTATATAGCACTTGTAATCATGAATATAATCATGTAATACCAAAGGGCTGGTTCTAATTTTGAGAACATACATACATTAGCCTTCCTCAAGGCATCTCTTATTTTGTTTTGAAATATCTTTTTAGCCACCATTGACTAAGAAAGCAACAGGCTTGTGAACAGCCATACAACTGCACAAGCTGCAAGACTTGAATGTAACATTCAAACAGGAAACTTGCTCATCTTCCCTAGAGAGATATGTGCAAATATATGACAAACTCATCCACTAATCATTGCAGGAAGATGCACAAGTTCCCTCTTCAGATGTTATGCAGGAAGTGCAAATATAGGATGTACAAAAGACATAAATGTTATGCTCATCCAAAGATGCCCTGAGTGAGAATGCTCATCAAATAATGGTAGTATACCTTGAAGCTTTGCTGGCTTGATGCAGGAGAAGAAACACCGCTTCTGAAAGGTGGTCCCTTTAGGGCAGGAGAACTCTGCATAAAGCACATGCGATTGGTCTGGAAACTGGCAGTCGATGGGGTCACAAGTCACAGCTCTGTCCCACTGCCCAGAGTTACAGGTCAACAGGATTTCTTTCTGAGAAAGGGAAAAAAAAGTCCACTCCTAATTTCTATTGATTGTTTAAATAACGGTATAGGAGTGTAAAAGCTTAGAGCCTTGGCCAACAACTAATTTTTAATAGATGTATTTTGAATTAAAGAAGTGCAGAATGATCTACCACACTGGCTCTATCCACTGACTCCCTTCCATGTGAGCTAAGACACAGGCAAAGGGAAATTTAACCCTCTCTTTCTCAGTGTGAACAGAAACAGAGCCATTCACTGTTTATGGACTTTAGCTACATACACTGAGAAACAGGCCAAGGGCTCTTAAAAGGTGAATAGTAAGGGTACTATGTGTCTTGGGATCAGACATTATGCCAGGAACCAGATGGAAAGCTCCCTGGGGGCTGTACTGAGTCTCTGACCACCACCTGCTTATTGTTAATTTACAGTACTGGTATTTAGCTATGGCCTGGTAGAAGTGACCCATAAGGGCCTTTTGCAGCCCTCTGCTCTCATCCTTGCAGTTACCTCCCTCAAGCCATTTCTTTATTAAATTTTTATCCTCCTGTTCATGTAAAAATTCTTCTCCTAAAGTGTCTCACATCAATCAAAAGCTCAATGCAGTGCTGGTGTCAAGCACTGTACATAAATGAAAATGAAACACAGGCCCTGATCTAAAACTTACAAACTAAACAAACAAAAAGCACATAGAATGAAGAATGGAGAGAAAAGGTTGACAGCAGTAGTAGCACCACCACCAGCTGGACGGTTTTATATTAGCCATGAGTGATTCTCAGATAATGCCCATTGACTACATAGTCACAAAGACTGTGTTTAGCCCGTGCTAAATAACAGAAAAATTCTGTGCTTGGGCAATCCATGTTCTAGGCCAAGAAAAGGTGTACCTTGGAACCGATATTAAATTATGCAGTTTTAACACATTTGCATGTGTTAAATTCCTCATTTCGCTTAACTGACTTTGCAATTTACTATTTGGCATAATTAATTCTGGTTGTGTTAGTCGTTAGTCACACCGTGCACAAAGAGCTACAGCAGGTGCTGATGCCTCCCCTACCAGGGGAAATTCTATTCAGCTACCCCTCTGCCTCTGTGGACCAGACAAGATATTAGCTTCCCACATAATATGCAGCTACGTATGAGGTTTTCTTACCTAATTACAGGTGCACAGGACTGGGGGGGGGGGGGGCTTACAGGGAATGCAGTATGTGTTCCTCGCCCAGCACAAATGAAGCCAAAAGTGCAGAACATAAATAGCAGATAGGGGAGAAATAACTATTAATAATCATTTGAGACAAATATTTGTTCAGTTCACATTTAAATTAGGTAATGTGAACTTACCTAATTTCTCACTTTTGAACCAATACACAAACCAAAATTCAGTCATCCTCCGGAATGCGCACGTCTCTGAATTTTGCAGTACAGTTCTCTCCTCAAAAAAATGCATAGATTAGGGGAAAGTGCGCCAAAAAGTGTGTATATATTAGTGAAAGTAATGTAGCCAAATGCATTATATTAGGGGAAACTGGTAAAAATGCATATATTCAGCAAAATAGCATATAAAACTGCATATATTAAGAGAAATGGCCAATGGAATTACATAAAAATGTTCATGTAAACACTTTAAAAAAATCTCAACTTGATATGGAAATGGGACAAAACAAACTTAAGCCTGGAAAAATAAGAAAACAAAAGAGAAAACACTCGTCCATCCCATGTGCAGCTGAAAAGTTCCTCTTGGTGCCAATAAGGACTTTTCCCCTATGCATTCTAGCAGCGCATAAGAAGGGATTTTGGCTCCATTCATGCTGAGGAGGGCAGAGATATGCCTCCCCTCCCTGCAACACTGTGTTCCCTGTAAGGATCCCCCCCCCCACACACACACACATACATAATTAGGGGAAGAAAAACTGGATACATAGCTGCATGCTATGCACCAAGTAAACATTTTCAAGCATATTTTTCTAGCCACAAAGGCTAGAAAGCTTTTGTTCTATTAAAAATCCTGAAAGCCAAGATTCTCCGGAATCTGAATTCTGAACCCAGTCGTTGCATGTGGATCCCACCACATGATGCCAATCAGAACATGGCTGGGGGTGGGGTAGGGCGAGGTAGGAGGAAGTGTTATCTAAATCCACCCAGATTGTTCTATCCTGACCATCAATCACTGGCATAGTTCTGGCATACCTTCTGGCAGAAACCAGTCAATGACTTAAGGGTGACCACTGATAGCCTTCTCCTACAGGAGAAGACTATCAACAGCTACTAGTTCTGATAACTATATGCTACCTCCAGGATCAGAGGCAGTATGCCTATGTACACCAGTTGCTGGGAAACATGGACAGGAGGGTGCTGTTGCACTCATGTCTTGCTTATGGGTTTCCTGAGGGCAGCTGGCTGGCCACTGTGTGAATAGTACGCTGGACAAGATGGACCTTGGTCTGATTGGGCACAATTCTTCTGATGTTCTTAAGGGTGGGGGTCCACCTCACACTAGCAACTAACCTGCCTTCCTGGTTTCAACTTCCCTGCCACATTAGCAGTGCCTCCAGAGCAAGGCATAAGAAGAGCAGGTCTCACAGCTAAGATATTTTGCCAAGGTATTTCCTGCTCAATTGCCAAATGTTAAATGAGATTTACTTTTGCTTGGTTTATTTTTTTTTTTAAATTAAGCAAAAAGGACACTTTATTTAACTCTAACACATGGTGTATGTCACAAGGACTCACTGCCCAGTCCATGTTGCATCTGCCCAAATGGATTAACTAGAGGGCTGCATGATTAATCATGCAACTGGGTGAGGAGTGGGGGAAGGGGGCACTGAACCACCCAGTTAGAACTACATGACTTACACATGCGTTCTCCTGTAGTCACCCCTTCCAAGCCACTGACAGCCTTTCATAAATTTTAGTCTAGAATCCCTTGAAACGCTTCTCATACTTGCTTCCTTTTTTCCTAATATCCAGACTGTCTTTTTAGAAGCAGAAGCGAATTCAAAAGCCAATAAAGCACTGAAGAGCAAATACTTAAGTCAGAAGGCTGCTTTTAAAAGGGGGGTAAGCCTGGCTGACAAATGCCACTGCTGCAGCTGCTATTCCATCCACACACCCTTTTTGCCTCTGTGTTGGCAATTTGGGGTCAAGCATCAGGGGCTGGAATTAGCCCGGGAGGCTCCAGTTGCTGATCTTCACAACAAGTTGCAAATGAATTTTAAGATTTCACCCCGACACCAATACTGCCACATGCCGCTGGGACCCATGGAAGCCAACACTTCCTAAAGCTACTGGAAATGAGCGAAAATGCTCATTTCCAAAGTGGTCGGCAGATGCAGCAGAAGGGAGCTTTGCTGACCTGTCCCATTGTTTTGGCTCATTTCCGGGTTTGCTCTAGGAAGTGCTAGCTTCCTGTTGCAGTAGCAGCAGGTCCCACTTGCACAACACGAACAGCAGAGGCACAGTCGCAATACTGGATAGATACTGCCCCTCAACTATGGGGCTGGAGGAAAGTAGGGAGGAGATCCAGGTAACTGGATCAAAAAGGCAAAATAAAGATTTCAGGTCAAAAGGCAGGCATAACTGAGAATGCATAGAAGGAAAAAGGAAGGAAGGAGACTTCCAAGTACACAAGAAAGAACATGCTTTATTGAGTCCAACACACTGGTGCCCAGTTTTGTAATGAAATCTAAAAGCAAAATTTAAGATATCACTCTCATATTGTTATCAATATGAAAACAAAACTGTAGAAGAGAACAGCCAAAATCTGTTTGTTTCACAGTTTCTTTTATTGTCGTTGGGACTAGTTATTAACTGTAGTTTTGAATGTTGTTACACATGTCTTAATATGGATTTTTTTAAAATTGCATTTATATCCTGCCTTTTCCCTCTTGCAAGGAACCCAAGGCGGCTTACGTTATCTTCCTCCTCTCCACTTTATCCTCACAACAACAACCCTGTGAGGTGGGTTGGGCTGAGTCTGTGACTGGCCCAAAGTCACCCAGTGAGCTTCCATGGCCGAGTGGGGACCAGAATCCGGATCTCCCGAGTCCCAGTCGAACACTCTCACCACTATACCACACTGGCTCTCATTTAAACATATTACATCAAAACGGTACATAATTTGGCTGCCCTTTTCCATAGCTCTGTTTTCCTACTGATAAAAATGGTAAGTGGGATATTTTGTTCTTATGTGTCATTCTTAAAATTTGCATAATGGTGCATAATGTTAGTTTGATACAAGTGGGACTTGCAACAAAATACTGTCACGTGGAGGTGCTTCTGTTCTGGATTCCAGCCACATCAGTCCACATTGGGGGGGGACAGCGAGCGAGAGAGGGAAAGACAGAGAGAGTTGCCCCATTACTTTTTCCCCTAAAGGTTTTTTTTGGTAGTTCTGCAAACTTCAGGGTTTCCCCCAAACCTGGGGATACCTGCCCTCTTGTGCGTGGGTGGGGCCCTTTAGGCTATGTAAAGATCGGCATTTGAAGAACTGAGGCTGCTGTTACTATATATGATTGATTATATTTGCAGTTCCCCTGAGGGAGAACAGGGTGAAACCTGCTGGGCTCAACTAAATTCTGGTGCACTTGAAGGCCTTCTTCAATCGTTTTTCCTGCAATTGGTCTCTTCCTGTTTTATTTATTTTTTCTTGCTTGAGAATTCATGGCAGGCAGGTCAGGTGGCTGTGAAGAGAAACAGGGCCAGAAAGAACAGAGACACACTGAGGAGAGGTTCACAGGGCCAAGGGGATGAGCAGGAATAGTCACGAGCAGGAAGAACGAGGAGGGGCACCCATACGTGGCTTGTTCCACAAACAAGGAATTGGGGGGGGGGGGAACCAGACATGACCATGATCAAGAGGGCCCGGAGCAACAGAAGCCAGTCAAGCCACCAGACTCCAGGAGTCCAGCAGAGGAGCAGCAGTTCCAGAGGCTGGATTGTACCCCAGCTCCTGAAAGGCCTGAGGCCGCCCTCTGCTGTTTATCTGGATCAATTAGTTCTGAATTGTAGTACTTGTTTTCTCATTGCTTTCTTCCCCCATGCTGAGCCTTCCTGCTGCTTTTACAAATGATTTTCTAAATTGCACATTTCGCTATCCAATTTTCTCTACTGGGCAATTAATGAACGGCTTGTAAAGGCATGATTCCCAGTATAGATCCTTGGGACCCCCTGTTAAATGTGGATATCTATAATTCTTGTGACTAGATTGCAGTCCAATGGATTAGTCGCTCAATAGACAAGAGGGCTCTCAGAGACCTCTGTCTATTCTAAGCCCTGCCAGGAAGAGCCAGGCACAGTGGGAGGAACAAAGGAGGTGTTATAGCCTCTTGTTTCTCCATTGCAGCACTTTTAGGGCTTCTGGGCGCATCTAAATCACTGCATTTCTGTTAGATTTTATTCTGGTTGTAGTTTTATATTGTAGTTTTAAGCTTTCATATTTTATATTGTTTCATGTTGTACTTTGTGGTTTTATTTAATGTGAACTGCCCAGAGAGCTTCAGCTACTGGGCTGTATGGAGATGAAATGAAATGAAATGAAATGAATAAATAACACCTAGCCTCCTTACCTTCCTGGAGGCAGGAATGAAGAGGCTTGTGGATCCACTTCCTATCCCCTCCCCTCGGCATGCCCCTTTTCCACCCTCTTTGTCCTCTCGCAAGGTTGCTGTTGTGACCTCAGAAGAGCTTTCCACAGCAGCTGGGAGGGGGGACGATATACAATCGGACCGCCTCCTTCATGGTCATAGCTCTGCCTACAGCCATGGAGAAGAAAATCTGCAGCACCCTACGGCTCCATAGGATTGCTCTTCTAATATAAATGAAAAATCAAGGATTTGCATGGCTTTGTTTCTCAGCGTCCATTTAAAAAATTGGAATGGGAGAGGTTAAACAGTCCACAGCCGCTGAAGCTTACAGCCAAGATAAGAAGGAGGGCAACACGGTCTTGATATAAACCCACGAGCGGTTTTAGGAGAATAGGGAATACTCACCAGTGGCTTTGAACTTAATATATGAAATCAGACAAGAGATTTTATGGATAGTAATTGTTTTTGGAGGGTTTTTCTGATGACCATATTGAAGAATAATTAACTGGTATGTTTTGAGATAATTTTCTGGTTTAGAAATTGAGAAATTATGTGCATGATTCAAATCAGTGATCTCTGGAAATCATCAGTTTGAAGGCGGTCATCTATAAAAGGTGTCTGTAGAATACTGTTTAATTGGCCTCCATTTGAAGTTTTATATACAAAAGCCAAAGCCTGTTGGTGAATATCTCTTGCTTTTTTCAATACCTGTTTGTTTGTTTGTTTGTTTGTTTGTTTTGGAAGTGCCGACTTTAAATTGTTTTTATTTTTTACAGATTTTTTAAAAATGTTATTAGGCCACTGACATTCATGTCAAAACATGTTTGGCTTATTTTGTCACAGATTTTAGAGAACCAGGCCTATTCGGCTTATCATATGTTATTGTTAGATGATGTAATAAGAGATCCTGTATAATGTTTACATTCTTTTTTTCCTCCTTAACTCTGTTTTTGACTGAAAATGCAGCATCCACCAGTGATCATGTCAGCTTGGTCCACATTTAATAGTAGTAAAAGTAGTAAGAAGAAGCAGAAGCAGAAGGAGGAGGAGGAGAAGCAGCAGCAGCAGAAGAAAAAGAAATGACCACCTGTATAGCACTTTCAAAGTACTCCATGCATTTGCCTCTGTGATCCATGAAACAACCTTGTAAGGTAGGTCATTATTAATATCCCCATATTGCAAAGGGGTGCACTGGTGCAGGTAAGAGAAAGTGGCTTGCCAAAGCCAACTAGCGAGTTTGTAGCAGAAGCAAGAAATAAACCAGGAATGTCCTAGTTCACAGTGAACTTTCTTAGCTTCTATACAGATCTATTAAACTCTTCAGATGATCCACTAACTAGCTGACGCACTGTGACATCAGAGATTAATTTGGCCTAATGCATGACTAAATACAAATTTCCAAGAAAACCAAAATCTGGCACAAAGAAAACTTAATTTTTGCATTCAAAATAAATTCTGCAAACAGTTATCATTTGCAGGAAGTTGTATGGTTTCCATCTCCCATATTTTATTCTTTTTGCCAAAGATTAAAATATTTTGGGGCAAGGAACAATGTAGTAGCTGTAGAAGGGGTTTAGGAAAGTAAGGAAGAACAGGGGTGAATCAAAAGCAGGGAGGTTAGTAGGAAAAGTACAAGACGTTGTGCAGAGCACCAAAGTTAAACAATGGAATGTTTTACAGAAACATAGCTATAGGTCTTCAAAGACATATTTACAACCACAACGACTACACAGTTTCCTTTCCAATTTTCCCTTTCATGTATGTGTGTGCGTGTGTGAATGTATGTGAATATATATCTCTATATATCTACATCTATATCTATATCTATATATAACACCGGATGATGGAAGCAACATGAAACAAGCAACCTTGCTGATGCTAAGCCAGCCTGGGCCTGCAGGGCCTGGATGGGAGACTGGCCTGGGAACCCTGTGCATACAGCCTTAGTTCCCTCATGGAAGAAAGCTTAGATATAAATGAAAAAAATGAAATAATAATGCCTAACACTAATACTGCAGTCTATTTGTGGGCTAGAACTCTAAAGGAGGGTGAGACCATTTCTGAAACACTCAGCCTTGCCTCAGGTTCCTCTCTCATCCTTTGGCTACCCTAACTCCTGGTTTCCTTTAACTTTCATGCCTTCTAGGACCTCTTCCCACTGAACTTTCCAGACCCGTGCCCAAATACCTGCTCCAGTCCCTAAGCCTTCATGAAATGTTTTTCTTCACCTTAACTAGCCATACACTTCAACTCACACAGCTGAGTCACTGAAAACATCCTGCAGATGGCAACTTTCCTTGGGTGACAGAATGTTCATTAATATTCCATATCATCCCATCAGCTCAGCCAATAAATGCCAAGGCTTCATTACTGCTCCCATCACCACCACCACTGATGAAACCATTGCCACAAAATCCTTTAGTGACATGCTGTACAGATATTAAATGGGAAGAAGAAATGTCTGGAAGGAATTGATTGCCCCGGCAGAAAGTATCAGGAATTTCCATCTGACATGGTAAATTAAAACCCTCTCTTGCTGAAGCACATCTGGAACAATAAGGTAACTCCCATCTACTCACCTGTCCTGGGCGCAGCAACTGCCCATGGGTGGCATGGAGGACAAATCCATTTTCACAAGTAATTACGCATTCCATGTTCCCCTGACTACTGGGGGTGCAGTTGGCGGCAGCAGCATGATGGATATGTGGCAGCACACAGCTACCTTGCTCTCCACAAGTTTGTTGGGTGCAGCTGCAGAGAGAAAGAGAGAGAATGGAACCAAATGCAGCTTCCTGCACTGCACTGCAGGAAGGCGAGAGAAAGCACACTGTGTAACATAAAAACAATAGAAGAAATTATCAAAGGAGTGCCTAATTTATTCACCCTGATGTGTTTCAGAAAGGTTTCTTTCCTTTTTCAGGGGGTGATCTACAAACAAGAATACAAACACTCATATAAACACTTATCCAGTAGAGCTCTAATTATATTCTTAACTGGAAATTTAAAGCATTACCCTTTATCTGGTGGGTTTTTCCCCTCCCCTATCACTTACCATGCCATCTCCACCCCCACTCCATCGCGTCAGTATTTGTGTTCTAGTGCTATTTTTTCATAACTAACTTTGTGCTGCTTTTTTGTTGTTGACCCCTTCAGTTTCTCTCTCTTATTATTCCGCACTCTTTTTGCATCCTTCTGTGAAGCCATAGAGTTATTAAACTTCAGTTCATAACTTTGAAACATAAGCACTTTATGACAGAACATTTGTTGTGGCTCTTTCCTAGGCTAGAATCAATGGTTTAGAGCTAGTCTCTTTGATTTTCTCTTTAGAACCATTATTAATGAATGTTTCTAGGACAATACAGTGGCTGAGATAAAACTCAAACTTTTCATTAAAAAATTAGCAGTGTGGATGACATTTGTTTTAAAAAATATAGGTTTATTGTTAAGAGCTAGGAGAAACAATAGCCTCTCCTGACCAGGGTCCTCAGGGAACAACTTGCAAGTAGGACATGGGGTGACGGTGGAGGAAGAGGAGAACAGTTGATCCATTTGATATAGAAAATCATCAGAGTAAGAGTTAATTACATACTATGAACCCATTAACCAAAACCAAGCCACAGAAGGAATATTTTGTGTCATATGTAACTAGTGCTAAATGTTAAGAGGAAATGTGGATTTTGAGGGAGGTGGAAAAGACATAAAGTACTTGTATCTGCGTGTATGCCCTGGCCATGGGCTGCTAAGGTTTGGAGCTGCCGAGATAATGATAAGCCAGATCCAGGTTTGCTTACAAGGAGCCTTTATTGAGTACTTACAGCACACAGGCATACCCAATGGTTGGATCAGACAGCTTCTCTTAATCCAGAGCTGTGGGGTAAAATGGGTTTTATACCATACAAGTCAGCAGTGAGGCAGCATGATAGCAGCAAGCGTTAATTAGCATTCATCCTCAGCTTTCCCAGCATAGGCTAACAGCACTTGTTCAGAAGGAAAACAATCAGAACTTTTCCCAGCACAGCCACCTGTAACTCGGCATAAATATAGACATCCTAGGCCCTGATAAGATACTAGCCTTCGTTAGCATGGAATGTGCCGAGGCCGTGCTATCGACCTTTGACTCATCACACATGCTCAGAGGCCCACTAGCAAGGAAATTGCACTTATCATGAACCTAGGCAAAGCATTATGGATCTCTAGGCCCCTCTAAAACTACAGGTGACTTGGTTACAGGCCTGGGGCCAATACAGTGGGCAGTGATTCATTAAGTTCTTCAATGAAGTTGGGAGGTCCCAATGGAATATTTAATCACATCCTTAAATCTTTAAAGCTGGTATTATGGCTTGGCAAATGGTGCAGGGTGAATTAGCCTAAAGCGCGGGTGGGCAATCTGTGGCCCTCCAGATGTTTTGGCCTACAACTTTCATTAGCCCTAGCCATTATAGGCAATGGTGAGAGATTATGGTAGTCGAAGACGGAAACATCTGGAGGGACACATGCCCACCCCTTTCATTTCATTTATTATATTTCTGAGCCCCACCACCAGGAAGACAAAGAGGAAGCCCTGGAGGGGGAAGCAGACTGAGAATCTGCTTTTTAGGTTTGGGCTGAAATGCCATAAGTATGCGGATGATACTCAGCTCTACCACCTCTCGTTTCCATCTGCACATCCCAGGGAGGCTGCAGAACTCTTGAACCAGTGTCTGGGGGCTGTTTTTGGGATGGATGAGGGTGAACAAGCTGAAACTTAATCCAGACACGACGGAGATACTGTGGCTTGGGAAACCAACTACTTCGGATGGAGGTTTACAACTGGTCTTAGATGGGGTTCCTCCCCACCGAAAGTCCAAGTGCGCAGTCTGGGAGTCCTCCTGGACTCTGAGCTAACTGGGGAAGCCCAGATAGCTGTGGAGTCAAAGAGTACTTTTTACCAGCTTAGGTTGGTATGCACAAGTCACGTCCAGGCTGGACTACTGTAATGTGCTATATGTAGGGCTGCCTTTGAAGATGGTTCAGAAACTTCAGCTTGTGCAGAATGCAGCCACCGGAGTATTGGTGGGGGCGAGGTGATTTGATTACATAATGCCTGTACTGCACCAGCTGCACTTGTTACCAGTGCATTTCCGAGCGCGAAGGACCCCCCTCACCCACATCAGCCTGCCTGTACTTTAAGATCAGAAAGAGAGGCCCTTCTCATTTGCCCACCTGTGAGAGCAGTCAGGTTGGTGATCACACGTGAGAGGGCCTTCTTGGAAGGAAGGAAGGAAGGAAGGAAGGAAGGAAGGAAGGAAGGAAGGATTCTTGGAAAGAGAAATTGGGGACCATCATGTCATGGACAGATATGGAGAGATATATTTCAATAATTAAAACTGAATCTTAAACTCCTGAAAAACTTTTGTGGATAAATATAAGGTTATTAATATACTGAAACTCTTGTGATCCCAGTTGACTGTAATTTAATTTCCTATCTAATGTTTGTATTTAATTTTTAAAAAATTTAAAAAGAGGGCCTTCTCTGCAGTGGCCCCACCCCTTTGGAACAAGCTGCCATTGGAGGTCCACCATGCTCCATCATTGCAGACTTTCAAGAAGGCCTTGAAAATATATTATTTTACCTTGGCTTTCTCATGATATGTCTGCTATTTTTGCTCTTGATGCTGTTAACATGGCTGCTAGTTTTATTGCTGTTTTTACGTTTTTACTACTTTTAAAATTTTAGATGTTTTTATGTATTTTATTGTTGTAAGCCACCTTGGGAGGGCTTCTGCCCTGAAAGGCGGCCAAGAAATACTTCAAATAAATGAATAAATACACAAACAAACAAATTTGCCCAGTATCAGCTTATCTATGGGCAGTTGCAATGGAGCCCCCATGAATCCCCCTGGAGCCCCATATGCACAGAAAGAGCACGGCCAAGCTCTGAAGTCCAACATTACAATGGAACAGACTATTTTTGAAGTGTTTGGTGGGCAGGGAAAGGAAGGACAAGAAAGAATGCAAGAAAAAGGACCATAAAAATAATATTTCTTTTCTCCTTGCACACATGCATGTTTATGAAGTGAGAATTGGTTTCAGGTCAGCTGTTAAAAATTCTTCCACTAGCTTCTATTTCCACTTGCTTCTTTTTAATATATATTTTACAAGCACATGTAGTTTCTGGGGGCATGTACTTTACCTGCAACGCAGATCTCCCTGCCTACCCACCACACTCACATTTTGTGGCATGAAACTGCCCAACTATCACACATGCTCACAAATTTACAGAGAGCTGTCCGATCCCCTGACTGCAACTGACTGAATTCAATCCAACGATCCCAGTATATTCATGAGCCTATGTAGGGCCCAGCTCTAGGACTTGAATTTTTCCTCCTCTCTACAGATTGATCTGATTTTATTAATCTGATTATTAAGTGAATCTGAACTAAAATACAGCTAGGCTTTTACACCCCAAAAATAATATTTACAGTTAAATGTGATGGCAGTTAGCGCTTTAGCACAAATTTCTGAAGCCATTACAGCAAAAACAACAACGTCCTGGGTCAGTTGGCTATCTTGAGAAGACAAAAGGTATTTCTTAAGGCACATTCAGGTTGCAATCCAGATATGATATTCCCACGAAATTCCAACATGGAAAGGCATAAAAAGGGCACAAAATCAAAGAGGATAGCTGTGCTGTACCAAAACCAATACAGAGTTTTGTGGCACCTTAGCGTTTAAAAAAATGTATCATGATAGCAGCTTTTATGAGCTAGAGGTCATTTGATCAGATACATTAGTGAGCTAGCCTGTGACATGTAGTATGGTCCATACTTTCTGAAGCCCTTCAGCTTAGCCAAGCAAGCATCATCTTTTTTACAGGCCACAAACCATTATCTCCTCTCATAGCTGCTTGTCAGCTGCTTTGTATTTGTGTGTCCAGTTTCACACAGGAAACTGAGGTCTGGATTTGCCAGTCACATAGTCAGGTGAGGTCACCCTAACACTGGATACTAGCCTATGATTGGTACATTTCCACAGGCTCCACCATTGGCTTGTTTTTCAGTCTTCCACTTGATTTAGCGGAGGTGTTCTTCATGATAAGTAATGGTATTGTGCAATGTCACAAATTGTGCTTGCTTACAACTTCCCTTCCATGAAGCCACACTTTTCCTGGGTCTTTCAGGCCCAAATCCAGATGGAAAGGAGGGACTGCCTGGGACCAGCAAAGATGCCCCACAATGTCCTGGTCCTCTATTGCCTTATGAAGCATCTGAGCCTTACTGTATTGCTAGAGGACACCCATGCCCCTTTGTCGCTTGTAACCAAGCACAATTCAGAACATGGATACTCACTGAGGTTGCTTCTGGGTTGGTGTGCAGAAGACATCCAACAATGGGTTAGCTCCTATCTCCCAGGAAAAGCAGGGACCCACGTGACTGAGCTTTAAACACTCTGTCAGTCCAAAGCTCCTCCTAGCTAGTTCCATCTGTGGCTAAAGCTCAGAAACTGAGGAAGAAAACAACTCTTTGTATCATGGATAAGGAAGAACCACAGAGGAACAGACAGTTTGTTAGTAAATTGCTTTTAGTTATATGTTGTTTGTATATATTATCTGTGTGCGTTTATGTAAATGGTTTTTAAACTTTGTATATTGTATTTTAGTGTTTTAACTCCTGTAAAATGTCCAGAGTTTTGGCAATGGGAAGGTAGAGAAATGTAAATCATCATCATCCTAGAAACCAATCTGAGAAAACAAACTTTGAAGATCCTTAGGAGAAGGTCTGGCCAGCCAAGTGCAGAGATTAGGGGCCTGATTACCTACGCAAATAGACTCAGTGGTGTTACAGGGGTGGCTGGGATGCCTTCCGCACACCAACCCAGAAGGAACCTTCTTGGTAAGTACCAATGTTCCGTTCTCCAGATTGGTGTGAAGAAGGCCTTCCATTTAGCACAATGGAATATGCTAAAGCTAGAGCCCTTATTTGGGTGGGAAAAATATGAGGCCGGGTCTACTGTACTACTACTACCTGCTGGAGGACTCTCCTGACAAAGGACGTGTCCACTAAGGCATCTGCCTATTTTGTAATGCCCTATGAAGGAATTAGGACTTGTCCAGGTGGCAGATTTCTGCCAGGGGACCATTAGTACTTAAGGCAGCTGATGTGGATGCTGCCCTAGTGGAGTGAGCTGTGACTCCTAACAACTTGTGAGAAAAAGTCAAAGGAGTTTCCAGAATTTTAGAAATAGAGATAAGTATAGGCTTGAAGTAGGAGGAGATGAGAATTAGCTCTGTCCTGGGGGTAAAGCAGGGAGGAGCTTCAGACGGATAGAGTGTTTAAAACTCAGTCACGTGGGTCTCTGCTTTTCCTGGGTGATAGGGGGAGTTAATCTATTGTGGGATGCCTTCCTCATACCAATCTGGACAATGTGACATAGCACAACATCAGTACTGATCGTGGAGCATGTCTGCTAATTTTCTGGCTTCATGGAGTTTAAGCCAACATGAGATAGCCGTAACTCTGGTCTTAAACTGCCAGGTTTGTTATCAATGAATTTCCCTGGTTTTAAAAAAAGAAATTTATTATTAGTGTTCAGAAAAAAACAAAAACAAAACACTAACAAGTTATTAACTGTGTAAATTTCTCAAAATGAATAGATATGCCTGCACAGGATTCCAACATGGAATCCTGTGATTTCCCTCTCTATCCTCTCTTCATCAGTGATCTATCAATCAGTGAGAGTGATTCCCACAGCCTTCAAAATTACCTCATTCTAATTTCAGTTGACAGTTTCCCGTCTCCTCTTTGCTACTGTCAGAATGCTGAAAAGAACTCTGGAATTTCTCTCAAAACACTGGAGTACTGGCAGCATTCTAGCTTCAGAGTGAATCTAAGCATGCCTGGCATGATTCTGCCAGCAGTTGCTGCAATACACTTTCATGTGGCAGAAAAACCATAATAACTTTTGAAACACTGCTCAGAACTTCACCAAACCAATGGAAGCCACATCTCCTCGACAAACCTGAATAAAATTCATCATTACTTTTCACCAAAATTTGAATATGCCGAGCCGCAGCTTGGGAGTAAAAAGTATGATTGTGACTTTCGGCACTTTTTACTTGCTGTACCTTAGCAATTTTTTTCAAATCCATTTGAAATTTTGCACAACTGTAGACCTCAGCTATAGACCATGGATGCCAAGTTTCACATTATTAGCTAAACAGGTATCACTTCTATAAGCAGTTGAATTTTGAGGCTTATAATGGCAGAACCGTTTTTTGTGATTCACCTTAAGTAAAGGGGGCCTCCTGTGTGCCTTTAATACTTTTGGTTGTTCTGGGTTTGGGTTGGTTGTTTTATTTGCTGCTCTGTAGTGGTTTTGTTTTTAATTATTTTATTATTGATGTTCTATTGAATTGTTCCAATTGTGTAAGCCACCCTGGGCATTTTCTTAAGAAGAAGTGGGGATAAAAAATTATAATAACTGGATGCATGGATGAATGGATGCTCCCCCATGAAAAAATTATTCCTCCACATAGAAAACTAGCATGTAAAGAAACAGGCTATGTTAGAACCCTTCTCCCTGACATGCTAGTTTTCTAGAAGCATTAAACCATGCGAGCCCTCACCTACAGCATGAAGTGGTACAACCCAGATACAGGTTTACCACCTCAGTGAGAATTAGGCCTTGGTGGCAAACTTACTCCTACTTAGAGTAGGCCTATTGAAATTAATGGGACCTAAGACAGTCCTGACTAACTGAAGTCCCATTCGTTTTAAGGGGTCTACTCTAAGTAGGACTAAATTTGGATACAACCTAATGGGTGTGAAACAGCCCTTACAGTATTGAAAATGTATGATCTGTAATGACTTGCATTCCAACAATTAGTCAGACATTACCAATTTTAATTAAACTCTCCTTGCCTCTGTATGCAGCACAGATAATGGTAGTTTTTCAATTTCTACTCTAGACCAAGATCTGCTTATGTCTGGCCTTTGATCATTCTTTGTCAGTGGGTGCAATCTTAGCTGCAGAGCCAGTGTAATCTTGGCTGCAATATTCTTTACATATTTGAAAGCCTTTCATCTCCTTCAAAAATCCTGATAATATTAATGTTGGGTATTTAGCAGTGACAGATTTTACCTTCTTGGGCTCCAAGATCACCGCAGACGGTGACTGTAGCCATGAAATTAAAAGACGCTTGCTCCTTGGGAGGAAAGCTATGGCAAACCTAGACAGCATAGTTAGAAGCAGAGACATCACCTTGCCGACAAAGGTCCGTCTAATCAAAGCTATGGTTTTCCCAGTAGTAATGTATGGCTGTGAGAGCTGGACTATAAGGAAGGCTGAGCGCCAAAGAATCAATGCTTTCGAACTGTGGTGCTGGAGAAGACCCTTACGAGTCCCCTGGACTGCAAGGAGGTCAAATCAGTCCATCCTAAAGGAAATCAACCCTGACTGCTCATTGGAAGGACAGATACTGAAGCTGAAGCTCAAATATTTTGGCCACCTAATGTGAAGAGAAAACTCTCTGGAAAAGACCCTGATGCTGGGAAAGACTGAAGGCAAAAGGAGAAGGGGACAGCAGAGGATGAGATGGCCAGATAGCATCACCGATGCAATGAATATGAACTTGAGCACACTCCGGGAGAGAGCACAGGACAGGAAGGCCTGGCGTGCTATGGTCCATGGGGTCACGAAGAGTCGGACACGACTGAACGACTGAACAACAACAACAATTTAGCAAGCCACGATACAGAGTACATTTTTAATGTCAACTTGGATCAATACATACACAGTTCCTTAATTAAGGGATTAATGACCAGTTGGTAGGACACAATGCCCTAGTACATGGGTCATTAATTCTGGATTTCAGTACTTTCATTCCCTGGCATGCGCTGCACTGAGATAGTACTGTAGCCTTAAAAAGTTTTATTTCCCCTGCTCTTTATGAACCATTTCTATGATGCAATGACATGTGGAGTAACTTTTTAGACGGAACAAAATCCCCTCTCTTGTGTCTCTCTCAAAAGCTGGCAGGATGTCCAAGACTTTCCCAGATTATTTTAATGGATAGTCAGTCTTGACCCCAGCCCTGAGCATCCAGGATTCTGACATAAAGGGGGAGGAACCAGCAGAATCATGAAGATCTGTGGTGCAAACCGTCAGTGGGCTGAACGAAAGCACTCCCTGAGCCAGATATCCATTAAGAACCAGCTTCCTTTAGACCAGGGCCGCAGACTCCCCAGTCCCTGCTCATCAGTGCAGGCTACAGACAAGGCAGGAGCTGACTGAGAGGTGACAAAGTGCTGAACTACAGCCCAGAGAACCAGTCCCTTTAAGGCTCTCCACTCTTCTGGAAGGGGCAGGGGCTAGGAGGAATTGTCTGGCCCAATAGGAATGAAAGCTGGGCTCCACACCTTGTTGGAGCAACTGCTTGGAGCTATCTAAGGTCCTGCAACTCCAACCTGACTCTACCCACTACCTGACTAACCAAGCTCCCCTCAGGCATTCATTGTATCCCATGGCCCCCTGTGAAAGTCTGAGGCCTATAGAGGCAAGGAAAAGAAAAGGCTATGCCTAGAAGAGCAGTTTCATTCCCTTGGTTAGGTTTCATTTTCCTGTGTTGGGTTTCATTTCTCCAGGTTTGAAACAGTACTTTTGGTTTGGGGGAAGGAGAGGATATAAAGGGAGAGACAGCCAGTGAGTGAGAGAGAGAGACCAGAGAGAGAAAGACCAGAGCAGGACTAGAGAGCAGGAAGAAATAGCCTGGAGAAGTCTAAATGCAGCTAGGGTAGAGGAAGTTGCGTTTTTGCAACCCTTCTTTTCTCTTAATGCCTTTTGTATCACACAGCTCAACCCCCTTCAAGGTGCAATGCCTCCACACAGAGGGTGTTGCAGTAACACAATCTAGACTAAGACACATGCAAGTGTGGCTGGGTCTGCTCTCTCTGAAACAGGCACAGCATTCAGTCTGAAGTGGTAACACAGTGGCACAGGAACATCAGCTTAATGAGAACTAGATCTAAGTCTACATGCACCAAGGAGCTGCATCCTGGCGAGTGAAGCTGTATGAGACACGTTTGCAAAGACATATTTGTTGCATTCACTGGTGCACTACAGACACAGTAAGATATTTGCATGGGACCTGATAAGGTAACATACAGGTGGGGACTCTGTCAGAATGACACAACCCTGTGAGCAGAGCAAATGCATCATACACATTTTTCCCACATGGTTACAGCATTCACATGCAAACTCCAGCCTTGTGGGATCTGCTCAAAGAAATGTAGCTCCCATGTGGCTGGGACTATGTCTAAATGGCACCTGACTTGGCTGGGATGAAAAACACACACATACAACTAGCTCCATGTGCCTAGGGGAGTGTTGGATTTGTGATTTTTAAACAGTAACCACCACCACCCCACACATACCACATAGCAAACTGCTTTTGAAATGGAGTGGATTTTCAAAACTGGTTTGCAGTAGGGCAAGGTGTGTGTCCCCTTCATGGATCGCTGCCTTCTTGTGGCGAAGGGGCTTGCGTAACTCAGTGAAGCCATAAGCTATGCCGTGCAGGGCCACCCAAGACGGACAGGTCATAGCAGAGAGTTCTGACAAAATGTGGTCCACTGGAGAAGGAAATGGCAACCCACTCCAGTAATCTTGCCAAGAAAACCCCATGGAACCTATCACAAGGCTAAAAGAGATGATGCCGGAAGATGAGCCCCTCAGGTCCGATGGTGTCCAATATACTACTGTGGAAGAGCAGAGGGAATTTCCAAGTAGCACCAGAAAGAGTGAAGCGGCTGGGCCAAAGCCAAAAGGACACTCAGCTGTGGATGTGTCCGGTACTGAAAAGAAAGTCCGAGGCTGTAAAGAACAATATTGTTTAGGAACCTGGAATGTCAGATCAATGAATCCAGGTAAGCTGGAGGTGGTCAAACATGAGATGGCAAGATTGAATATCGACGTCTTGGGAATCAGCAAACTAAAATGGACAAGCATGGGCGAATTTGATTCAGGTGACCATTCTATCTACTACTGTGGGCAAGAATCCCTTAGAAGAAATGGAGTAGCACTCACAGTCAACGAAAGGGTGGGAAAAGCAGAACTGGGGTACAATCTCAAAAATGACAGAATGATCTCAGTACGAATTCAAGGCAAACCATTCAACATCACAGTCATTCAAGTCTATGCCCCAACCACTGAGGCCGAAGAAGCTGAGGTTGATCGGTTCTATGAAGACCTACAACACCTTCTAGAACTAACACCCAAAACAGATGTCCTCTTCATCATCGGGGATTGGAATGCTAAAGGAGGAAGTCAAGAAACCACCAGGATCACAGGCAAACATGGCCTTGGTGTACAAAATGAAGCATGACAAAGGCTAATAGAGTTTTGCCAAGACAACACGCTGATCATAGCAAACACTCTTTTCCAACAGCACAAGAGGCGACTCTACACATGGACATCACCAGATGGCCAAAATCGAAATCAGACTGATTAGGTACCTTGCAGCCAAAGATGGAGAAGCTCTATACAGTCAGTAAAAACAAGACCTGGAACTGACTGTGGCTCTGATCATGAGCTGCTTCTTGCAAAATTTCAGCTTAAATTGAAGAACGTAGGGAAAACCACTAAACCATTCAGGTATGACCTAAATCATATCCCTGATGAATATACACTGGAGATGAGGAATAGATTTAAGGGATTAGACCCAATAGACAGAGTGCCTGAGGAACCATGGACGGAGGTCCGTAACATTGTTCAGGAGGCAGCAACTCAATCCATCCCAAAGAAAAAGAAGTGCAAGAAAGCCAAGTGGCTGTCTGATGAAGCTTTACAAGTAGCTGGGGAAAGAAGGGAAGTGAAAAGCAAGGGAGAAAGGGGAAGATATATCCAACTGAATGCAGAGTTCCAGAGAATAGCAAGGGGAGACAAGAAGGCCTTCTTAAATGAACAATGCAAAGAAATCGAGGAAAACAACAGAATGGGAAAGACTAGAGATCTTTTCAAGAAAATCGGAGATACCAAGGGAATGTTTTGTGCAAAGGCAAGCATGATAAAGGACAAAGAAGGCAGGGACCTAACAGAAGCAGATGAGATTAAGAAGAGGTGGAAAGAATACACAGAAGAACTATAAAGGAAAGATCTGAATGTCCCTGATAGCCATGATAGTGCGGTCACTGAACTTGAGCCAGACATCCTAGAGAGAGAAGTCAAGTGGGCCTTAGGAAGCATTACTAACAACAAAGCTAGCGGAGATGACAGTATTCCAGCTGTGCTATTAAAAATCCTAAAAGATGATGCTGTTAAAGTGCTGCACTCAATATGCCAACAAATTTGGAACACTCAACAGTGGCCACAAGACTGGAAAAGGTCAGTTTACATTCCAATTCCAAAGAAGGGCAACGCCACAGAGTGTTCCAACTACCATACAATTGCGCTCATTTCACATGCCAGCAAGGTGATGCTCAAAATCCTACAAGCTAGGCTTCAGCAGTATGCGAACCGAGAACTACCGGAAGTACAAGCTGGGTTTCGAAGAGGCAGAGGAACTAGAGATCAAATCACCAACATTCGCTGGATCATGGAGAAAGCAAGAGAATTCCAGAAAAACGTCTATTTCTGCTTCATTGACTACGCTAAAGCCTTCGATTGTATGGATCACAACAAACTGTGGCAAATTCTGAAAGAGATGGGAGTACCAGACCACCTTACCTGTCTCCTGAGAAACCTGTACGAAGGTCAAGAAGCAACAGTAAGAACCGGACGTGAAACAACCAATTGGTTCAAAATTGGGAAAGGAGTATGACAAGGCTATATATTGTCGCCCTGCTTATTTAACTTATATGCAGAGGACATCATGAGAAACGCCGGGTTGGATGAATCACAGGTCGGAATTAAGATTGCCGGGAGAATTATCCACAACCTCAGATACGCAGACGATACCACCCTGATGGCAGAAAGCGAAGAGGATCTAAACAGCCTCTTGTTGAGGGTGAAACAGGAGAGTGCAAAAGCTGGTTTGAAACTCAACATTAAAAAAACAAAGATCATGGCATCTGGCCCCATCACTTCCTGGCATATAGAAGGGGAAGAAATGGAAGCAGTGACAGATTTTATTTTCTTGGGCTCCAAGATCACCGCAGATGGTGACTGTAGCCATGAAATTAAAAGACGCCTGCTCCTTGGGAGGAAAGCTATGGCAAACCTAGACAGCATAGTAAGTGAAGGACGGGAATACCTGGTGTGCTATGGTCCATGGGGTCACGAAGAGTCGGACACGACTTAACGACTGAACAACAACAACAAGGGGTGTGTGTGTGTGTGTGTGTGTGTGTGTGACTGCTGTTTAAAAAACATTTTACATTGTTAAGTGTACTTAAAGTGCCTCAGGTGTACGCCTAAAATACATGATGTGTGATGAGGCTCCAAGTTCTGTTTTGTACGCTATGTGTGTTGTCCTTGAAAATTTTAAAAGATATGGATTAACCAAGGGCCTCCATGAGCCTGCACTGTTCTTTGAAAGAAACTAAGGGCACAATCCTATACATGTTTAGTTAGAATAAAGGCCGACAACTCCCAGCATGCCCTAGCCAGCCACCTGGGAGTTGTAGGATGTTTTTCTCTAAACATGCGTAAGATTTGCCCTAATTAGACTTCACTTAACTTCCCAAGTCTCAGAGAAGAGGCGGCGGGGGGGAGGTCAAGTTTTCCTTCCACATTCTCACTCTAGTAGTTCTGTCTGGGATCTTTAGTTCATGTGTTCTGGGAGTACATGCTTCCATTCTCTCTTTCCAGTGTTACTTCCTTTGCAACGTGCTTTCTAGCTCCACAGACTCTTTACTGTTGCTATCATTAACTGCACAGAGCAAAGAGTTGTGTGGGCCAAGGAAACCAAGAACAGACAGGCTGCAACAAGAACTCACGAGGGAAGCATTTGTGGAATACAACATGGCACCCAGTGACAGGAGATTCCCTTGTCCCCATTCCAGAGCTGCCTCAAACTGATTCATGACATCTGGCGATAAAATGGCAGAAAACCAAAATGCAAGTGGAAAGGCAAGCATTCAGCAAGCTCCCAGCAATGCAACTGTTTTATGGAGATATCCTCTCCTAATGTTTCTTCCAGTTTGTGTTTAAACAGAATGCAGCGAGTGCCAAAACTGAGTTTGGGACATTCCAACCCAGTAGCCCAGTGGGAATCTTTAACCAGCACATTGTTCCATGCCATGTCTGGAACCTAATTTTTAGCTAGACCTCAACAGACCTCAGTCCCAGAACCTGTTTTCAATGCCAGGGCAATGTCCTAGCACCTGTACAAAGGGATTTTCAATTCACTTGCACTGGTATTTTCTGTTAGACCATTTTTCAGGGACCTTCCAGAAGGTCCTGCCTCCTGATGTACAGAGATGGAGAGTAGAATCCATCTTTCGCAGAGGACAGGACACTTTCTGGCTGAACATATACAGCCTTGTGTTTATGTGGCCTAAATTGCTTTCACAACTCTGTCCAGAACTATGCTGCCAAAAGCATTTGCCCTTCTCATCGTTCAGGGGATGCCTTCCACAAATCCCTGTGGATTCTTCCTGTTGCTTTCTAATCCACCACAAACATCTACACTAGCCATGGGGAAGCTGGCCCCATGGGCCAGATATAGCCCATGGAGGTTCACCATCTAGCCCGCCAGCTTCTTCCCCAGGCCCCAGCCCCTCTCCCTAGGCTGAAGACCTTATCTCTGATCATCGGCTAATCAGAAGTAAGACCTCTTCCTTGCCCTGTGCTGAGAGAGGCTCTCTTTCCTAGACCTGAGCAGGGGAAGTCATGTGTATGAATTTGGGATGGGGGTGGAACTGTTCAGTTCACATTTTAATGCAAACTTATCTAATTTCGCACTTTCACACTAATATGTGAACCAAAACTTACATCATCATTCAAAATTCGCACTTCTCCACATTTTGCAATGACGTTCTCTGACCAAAATATGTGTACAAAAATATGTATATTAAGGAAAGGTGCACACAAAACCATTTATATTAGTGAAAATAAAATTCAAGCATACATTATATTAGGAAAACTGTTTGCAAAAAATTGGTCTAATTAGGCAAAATTGCATACAATAAAAGCATGTATTAGGAGAAATGCAATAAGGGAGTATGGCAGACTTACCCAACTATTAATTCCCATGGGGTGGAAGGGACTATACTAAATCCTGATCTGACTGTTCCATACTGTAGTATTTTTGCAGGTATTGCCAGATCTTCCTGAAAATGTTCTATATTTTTAGAGCTAACTGGGTATCACCCTATTCAGCATTTGAACAGAAGACCACCTAGGAGCCCCATATAAACCATTGTGAGCTTCCTGAATAGTGGAATATAATACATACTTTAAATTCTGTTAATCTTTGCATTATTAGGATGAAAGTGTGAGAGCACAACCAGCCCTACATTGTCTTTAGATTTTTAAAAATGAATTCTGCTAAATTTTATTTTGGCTGTAACAGCAAGTACAGCCCAGAGTGTACATTCAAAACATCATTTTACCTGTGTCTCTGGCAGCCGTGTCCCTCATGCTCTGGGAGGCAGTTGCTTGGACTGGAAGGTTCTAATGGCAAATGTGTCCGTAATGCCACTGCAGAGATGCCCACAGAGAGGGAGGAGAAGTTGAACAAGGCAGAGGTGATTTGGTAGAAGGCAACGTTTTCGGTTACGTTGATGATCAGTGGGTTCTGCTGACACGACAGCTCATACGTTGCTGAGGGTGATTAAGGAATAAAAAGAACTTTTGGTCCATGATGAAATCCCCTAAATTAGAGATGGCCTGCAGTTCTCCTCAGACTGCCTTGAGATTTTTCCAGGTTTCCCCACAAAAATGGAAAAAGTAAAAAAAAAGTTCCCATGCCAATCTGAGGGCTTGCAGACATGTGGCCCTCTGACTCTCTCTCTCTCACACATACACACACACACACCAAACTCCTCCCCACTTCCTTTCCTTTAATTAAGAGCAGTGGCAAAGGCAGGTGGGAAGGAGAGTGCAGGAGAAGGTTTGCTCCCCTCACACCTTCATTGCTGCTCCCACCACCACCACTGAGTTACGGGAAGAGCGGGAAGTGTGTTTAGGGGATGGCAGGTATGGCTCTGGGAGATCAGCGATCACAGCAAATTTGGGTAAGAGGGAAGTCAGGGATTATTCTCTGACTTGGATTAAAATCTGAGCTGAAGGATAATTTGGGGTTCCTTGTAAAGTTTGCCTCAGTTTTGAAGTGTGTTTTAATGAGGCTTGAAAGGTTGTTTTCAATCTTGGCACAGAAAGAACTTTGCTGGCATTTCTATTCTAAGTTCACACCGACAGCTGTTTCTTAGGAAGCAATGGCTTTTGAACTGTCTTCCAGAGAATCCATGAGGCTCTTCACAAGCTTTTCAGGGGGTTCTCAATGAGAAGATAAACTTCCCTAAAAAACAGCATGTCTACCACCACCATTCTTCCCCTGCAACATACAGCTGCTGGAGAGGGTTTGGTGTGTTCTACAGCACACACTGCCAATAGTAAGGCCCAAAGGTTCAGGCTAGTGTCCTATAAAAAGTTAATGTGTCTTCTAGAATGTACCCCAGAACCCACTGCAAGGAAAGATGGGTTGGAGGGCACATATTCACAGGTTCCTCAGCAGACAAATTGATGTGAAAAGAATTCTGCAAAGGTACCAAGTCTGAAAGCCACTGCTCTGAAGGAATGCAACAGACTATCAAGGCATCAGTAAGAAATCTGTTCTTTGTGGAAATATTTCTGCTCTCAGCTATGAAGCAACAGGCACACATTGCTGGGCTATGCCATCTCAGACTGCAGGTAAGGGATTAAATATTTGAATGCTCCTCCACAAAAAAGACTCCATAAACATACAAGGATAGCTTGTCATGGAGTAGATTCTAGGCTAGAATTTCCCCAACATGCTACTTTTGTATGTTCAAGGGTTTTTTCTTTGGTGGGGAGGGGGACATCCAAACTTTCAAACCATCATCTGTAGAATGACATGATACAGCCCATCAATGGACACATCATTAGGTGCTTCTGCTTACATGGCCTTGATCACTGGACTAACACCAATAGGTTTGATTCCTACAGTGTTATACGCACATATTTCTTTGCCCCCACCCTGATGTTGTCTCTGATCAAACAGGTTTTGCGGGTCATATGCAAAACACTGCAAAACATGTTTACCAGAGGCAAAAACAGAATAAGTGTACACCCCTGAAGCTGTAGTCAGCCTTACCAAATGACCTGCAGCTCTCTGAGAAAAAAGACACAAAGAAAATGTATGTCTCCAGCCTGCTGCATTGGGCTCATCTTGTTCCTTACAAGAAGTAAATGGCAAAGAAAGGAAAGGAAATATTGCCTGTGTGAAAATGCACCATCACCTGGGCACTCACCAAGAAAGTGGCTGTTCCCACTGATGTCACCCAGCTGAACGGTCACAGTAGGCTTGGGGTGGTCACTGGTGGATGTCCCAGCAGATGCCAGGAAGACAAAGAGTGAGGTAGCCATGCTGGGTCTGTTGAAGTGCACCTAGGCTCCAGGATACAGCAAAGGTTGGGTATGTTAGGGCATGTGCAAAGAAACAGGCGCATAAGATGGTTAAGCAGAAACTCTCCTCCAGCCCATTCCCTGCCCCTGTTCAGACTGCCTAGCAACCCTGGGATTCTTCTACTTTCCCCTGAAGTTCGGTTTATTTTCTTTGGATTGTTCTTCTATATTACTTCTTGAGCTGGGCAGACATTCCTGCTGTGGAGAACTTTGTTCATTCGTTGCTACTGCTTAGCAGCCATTTTTTTCCTTTGGTTCATCCTAAGAAAGTCCAACCCCTAAGGGACCACATACAGCATAATGCAATGTAGCCATTCAGATATTTAAGCTATGTGATGGCTTCACTATGGGTCAGTGAAGCCCATTAGAAAGAGGAGTGTGCAGTACTTCCTGTACTGGTATATGGGTGATACTCATGCCTCTCCCCACTCCTCTGCACAGGAGTACTGCTGCACTGGGTGCAATGCTTTGGGATCAACCATTCCTAATAAAGCAAGGCCCTCCTGAGCCTCATGTACAGTTATCCACCACCACACACCTCTCCAGGCTCCAGTGTACAGACTATGCCCAGTGTATCCTGCATGCCAAGGTGCGTGGAGAAAAGGGAACCACTGGATAACCTCAGGAGGACCTTGTGTTACTGAAAATGGCCAGATGCACAGTATTGCCTGGGAAGCACCCACCACCCTCGGTAATTTTCTGTTTTTACCCCAAGGTAATTTTCAGGGCCTTGGGTCAGTGGAAGAGGGAGGTGGAGGAAGACTGCTCTTTGTGAGCATCCTTCAGCTTTTTGCAAGCATTCCAGACCAAGCACTTGCAAAAAGATCTAGCCTTTGCGAGTTTTGACCTGGAGAGCTTGCAAAGCTTGACTTCTTTCAGGTAGGGATGCCTGAGGAATTCTTTCCATCTGCATTTTGAAGCAAACCAACGTGATCAACAGTTCCCAGACTAATGTGCAGATCAGAATGTACTGGACTCCAGATTTCACACTTTGCCAAACACAAATACTTACAGTGTTACGAGGTACTCCAAGAGCTGCCTTTAAGGGTTTTCATTTAAAAAAACAGGTATTAGCTGTTTCCAAGTGGCTAGGAAGCCTGGCTGCTGCCTCCCTCATGCCCCTAGAAGCAACAGAACATGACGTTCCACCCCTTCCGGGGACATTGCACAGGAAAAGAGAGAGCTGGAGCAGCCATCTCTCTTTCTGAGCAATGTCCTTGGGGAGAAACACCATGTCATCACATCCCATGGCTCTCAAGGGCATTTGTAGCCCCATTTTGAATGTGTGCATGGCAGTCTAGGAGGCAACCTGGAGTGGCTATTAGCTGTTATTGTTTTTTAAAGATGGAAAACTCTGAAAGGAGCCTTTGGACCACGTCATAGCACTGCAAGTTTTGAATATAAATTCAAATTTTAGTGCAGATTGTTTTTTTTTAATATGGAAATGGAACAGGATGCAATGGACTTCGGACAGAGCAGTGATGAGCAAAAGTGACATGGACCAGAAGTGGGCTGATCCATCTCTATGTTCAGGGAAGTAACAGGATGTTCACGCATCATCAGAACTGCAGGATTCTGCAAAAATGGGATTGTTCAAAGGTTCTCAGCTGAGCAGGTCCATGGTACCCTAAACATTCTTGAATACAACAGCAAACTACAGGTTGATCAAACCACTGAAGTAATTCATTAAGCTGCATACATAAGGGAAGGAGGAAATGTGCAAGCATAGGGCTCATTTCCAATCCTTCAAACCACTATTTAGAGGATTATCTGAATACAGCCAACCTCTGTCTTCTCTATCAAATCTGGGGGATGTTCTTCCAAATGCAGCATTATAACCCTCAAACATTTTTTATTTACCCAGGCATTTTAGTAGTGTTTACTGATTTATACCCCCTTCATGGATCACTGCCTTGTTGTGGCGAAGGGGCTTGCGTTACTCAGTGAAGCCATAAGCTATGCCGTGCAGGGCCACCCAAGACGGACAGGTCATGGCAGAGAGTTCTGACAAAATGTGGTCCACTGGAGAAGGAAATGGCAACCCACTCCAGTATTCTTGCCAAGAAAACCCCATGGAACGTATCACAAGGCTAAAAGATATGACGCCGGAAGATGAGCCCCTCAGGTCGGAAGGTGTCCAATATGCTACTGGGAAAGAGCAGAGGGTATTTCCAAGTAGCACCAGAAAGAGTGAAGCGGCTGGGCCAAACCCGAAAGGACACTCAGCTGTCCATGGGGTCACGAAGAGTCGGACACGACTGAACGACTGAACAACAACAACAACTGATTTATACCACTATTGTATCTATGTCTACTCAGAAGTAAGTTCTACTGACTTTAATTGGACTTACTCCTAGGTCCTAAATGCACATACTAGGGAGTAAGCCACATTGAGCTCAATGGGACTTATTCTGAGTAAACATTCATACGACTGCACTGTTAAACAAGTTTTAGTCTGTTTTGAAGTTGTTTTGAAGTTTTTCCCCCATTTTTTGTATTTGTTCCATGCTGTATTTCCTTGAAACCTGATATGAGGAAGGGTTATATGAAAGGTTTTTAATGAATAAAATAAAAGGGGGGGAGACAGACAGTTTTATTACTTGGCTGTAAATAATGTTATGGATGGAAAATAATAAAGTATGCAAGTAGTGCCAGAGATGAGTTTTCAATATAAACATCCATGGGTGAAGGGAATTGACCACGAAATAAATAAAATATGAAATAAAACTGGAATGCATTTTGATCTTTGGTGAAGGGTGGGAAGTGAACATCCCTCAAGTGCTGTAGAAAGGAAGCATTCTCCTTTGTTATGTAGCTAAGTAACGAACGCAGGGAAGCTACCAACATTCACTACCGGAACCAGCAGGAAAGCTCGAAAGAGTAGCGCATGGGGAGAGAGGCTAGCCAAGACACAAGATGTGGTGATAGCTAGCAGTTTGCATTGCTTTTTTTAAAGGATTAGAAAACTCATAGAAGAATGGATTTATCAAGGACTCTTAGCTAGGGAAACTGAATAGAAAGGCTGTTTGCTTACCTGAAACTTACGTTCTTCAAGTGGTCAACTGTGCAGTCACATAATTGGGTTCTGCACTTGCGCAGAGTAGCTCTAGACCCTTTTGGAGCCTCTCACCCTGGGCAGAGAGAGCAGGCCCAAGGGCATGGGGAGAGTGCCTTCCCACTCAGTTCCTTCGACCCAGTTTCAAAAATTTCAGAGATACAGCAATAGCAGAGAAGGAGAGTGGATTGTGTATGTGCTTGCATAAATGACCTCTTAAAGAACATCAGTTACAGGTACGGCACTTGTGGTCTCCTTCATGGTCTCTGCACCGTGCCATAATTGGATGACTGGCAAGCTAACGTACCCTGAGGTGGGAGATCTCAATGAAAGGAACACTGAGAAGAGGAACAGCTCTTCCAAAAACGGCATCAGTAGAAGCATTCACAGAGGACATGGTGCTCAATGAATACAGATAGAGTAGCCCACACAGAACCCATGTAGAGTTTAGGCAGAGATGCTCCGAGAAAGAAGCCTGAAGATATATCATCTCCTTGAGTTGAATGACCCTTGATGCTCATAGCTAGAGGTTGGTTTGCCAATGGGTAATGCGGAGCAATAGCAGAAATCACCCAGTGAGAAGGCCTTTGTGAACAGAGAGGTTTGCCTTGATGGAGAGGACATATTTTGAGCTTTAAGAATTCTATAGTTCTAGCAAGGCAGAAAGCTAGAGCCCTAAAGATGTCTAGAGCCCTAAGAGGGCATTCATCATTTGAAGGCTCTGGAAAAAAGACAGGGAGTTTTCTATCCTAGCTTACATGACACTGGGGAATATCCTAAGGGAGGAGGCTAATGTCAGGGCAGGGAGCCACTTTATCTTTGTCCATTTGCAAAAAGGATGGATCACAACACAGGGCTGATCATTTGCTCTGTATGGTGGAGGTGATAGCCATCAGAAATGCTGTTTTGTAAGAAAAAAAACTCAGGTCACAAGTAGCCCAGCAGCTCCAAAGACCTGGCCATGAGATGAGACAGGACTAAAGGCAGGCTGCAAGCTTAGACTGGAGCCTTAACTGATACAGACAGACAGACAAACCCTTTCCAGGAAAGTTTAATGGGGGGTGGGGGGGAATATGAGGGAAAATATCACCCCCACCAGAAAATGATTAGGTGATTTGTATATGTGCATACACACACACACACACACACACACTTTATGTAGGTCATCTTGGACATTAGTTTAATAGAAAGGTGTGATATACATTTTAAATAAATAATGCAGGAGGAATCCCATCCATTTTCTCAAGAACATGTCCCAGAGAGAGACCAGTTGTCTAAGGGACTTGCTGGATTAGTCCAAGCATCCATCTCACCCACCATCCTGTTTCCAGCAAGTAGCCAGACTAGGGATGGCAGAGAATTCCACCACGGATTCCAGTAAGGCCGGATTCTTTAGAATCTGGCCCCCCAGAATCCGTGGCGGAATGGCCTCCTGCCCCCCCACCCCCCCGCAGAATCCCCCCGGGATGGCACTTACCTGGGGCAGATGTGGCGGAGGCGGTGGTCCCGCCGGCGGCGGCAGCTCCATCAGCTGGTCTCCTGGCCGGCCACAGCCGGGCCGCTGCCGCCACCACTGCCATCCTTGCAGCCGTGATAGGCTACATAAGAATTTACATAACCTATCATGGCCAACCCCCCCCAAAAAAACCCAGCGTACGCAAATGGCGGTGGCTACGGTGGCTGCCATTTGTGTTCCCTATTTTTCGCCGATTTATCTAACCAGATATTTACGTAAGATAAAACGGCAAAAAAAAGGGGAACACAAATAGCGTAGTGGACGCTATTTGCGTTCCTTTATTTTTCGCCGTTCTAGCCTACGTAAATATTTACGTAGGCTAGAACGGCGAAAAATAAAGGAACGCATATAGCGTCCACTACGCTATTTGCGTTCCCCTTTTTTTCGCCCTTTTATCTTACGTAAATATTTAAGTAAGATAAATCGGCAAAAAATAGGGAACGCAAATGGCAGCCGCCGTAGCCACCGCCATTTGCATACGCCGGGTTTTTTTGTTTTGCCCAGCCGTGATAGTCTACGTAAAGATTCACGTAGCCTATCATGGCTGCCTGGCTGGACACAAATGGCGGCCGCTACGGCGACCACCATTTGCGTCCGCAACAGCCAGTCTGCGTCTGGAAATCCGGCTGCGGACGGCCCTGGCCGGCTGCTCCGCGGAGCTGCCACGGAGCAGAGCCAGCCGTCGAGGATTCCAAGGGGGAGGACTGGATCGCCTCCCCCCCATCGAGGATTCCGGGGGAAGGGATGAAGCACCCCCACCACCACGAACAGAATCGGCAAAAAGGTAAGTGACTTTCGTACATCCCTAAGCCAGACAGATGCTTCCAAGAACCCCACAAACAAGGCAATGAATTCAGCATCCCCCCCCCCCACTGTTTGTCCCCCAGCAACTATCTATTCAGAAGTGCACTTCCTCTAAATGTCAAGGTTCCATTTTGGCTACTAGTCACTGACAGACCTATCCTGCTCCTCCATGAATTTGTTTAATCCCCCTTTAATGCAATCTCAGCCTGTGGCCATCACTTTCTGGTGATGTTATCTGTTGTATAAAGACTTCCTTTGACCTGTCCTGGATCTACTGTCCATCAACTTCACAGAGTGACCTCAACTTCTAGTATTATGAGCTCTCCCTATCCACTTTCTCCACACACTATGAATAATTGTATAAACCTCTATCAGGTCTCCTCTTACTTGTCTTTTTTTGTATACTAAAAAGGTCCATATCCATTAGCTTTTCTTTATAAGGAAGGTAATCCACCCATTTGATCATTTTCACTGCCCATTTCTGGACATTTTCCAGCTTTATGATTTATTTATTTTTTTAAGATGGGGCAACCAGAATTGTAAACATCAGTCCATATGCAGCTACACCATAGATGTATATAAGAACAATGCAATATTGGCCATTTATTTTCAATCCCTTTGCTAATAGCCCCTAACATGGAGGGGGGTTTATTCTTTTTCACTGCCACTGCACACGGAGTTGATCTTTTCATTCAGCTATTCACCTCAACTTCAAGATCTTTTTCCTCATTAGTCACTGTGACTACAGACCCCAACAGTGTATATGTGAAGTTAGGGTGGGGTTGCCCAAAATATTTATCACCTTACCCTTCCTTACAGTGACTCTCATTTGCCATTTTTGACCCAGTTTGGAGAGATCTCTTTGGAGCTCTTTGCAGTATACTTGGGTTTCTACCTGAATAATTCAGTGTCAATAATTTGGTACCTGTCCTGGAACAAAACGTCTTGCACCTGGTGTTGAAGGAAGTTGCAAAAAAGCCCATCTGAAGCATTCCTCTTGCTTAGAAGTGATTCTGGACACAGCAATCTCATAAAGGCCTATATTTTTTATCTTCTTAGGGCTCTTAAACACTGAGCTTTTATCCTGCGATTTGAGATTGCTCCTTCATGGAAGTTTCCGGGCTCTTCACATGACACTGTGATCATTCAAGGCATCTCCTGCACTAAATGCCCTTTCTTCAGTTTTTAAATAGATCACAGATAATGAGCTACCAAATTACCCCAGTGTGTTCCACTTCAGTTTCCTCCATGAAAAGAGGAAAGCGGCAAGAAGAGGAGCAAGATCAGTGAAAGATAATGGAAGACTCCAATACAGGGAGAAGTAGGGGGAAGGCGGTAGGGGGAAAGGAAGCAGATGAAAAAGGTAGTTGTTGTGATCCTGCATTTCAAACAGAAGCAGAAAGCCCCATTTTAAATGCAGGATTTTATGCTGGTGTAGAGATGCCCTTAGTCTGCTCAAAGAGTCTGCTAAATAATTGACAGAACCAGTGATATGGAGAGGTACTCAGATGATACAATAGGAAAAGTTCATGACCTGTATACACAAAATCCTGAAAGCTATGCCACCCAGTCTGGCTACATGGTATTTGCTAGTAATAATGGTCTGTTGCTGCCATTTATTGTGTTGTACTTCAAGGAGGTAGGAAGGACACTAGTGCTCCAGAGATCACTGCCAGTTCCAGAGAATTGGGGGGGGGGATCTATTCCAGGGCCATCAGTGGTCCACTGATGATGTGGCCCAAGCAAAGAGCTCCCTATCTCCATATTAATGCATCTGTAATAACCATAATGATTGGAGGGGGTGGGGGGTCAACAGATCAAATAGGCTCCCTGGAGTACACTGGTTTGATTGTTCACCAATATAAGGAATAGAGTCCCTCACAGAGTTTACTTTATTTTTGAACATTTATATCCCACCTTTCCACACAAGGCCCCCCAAGGCAGTTTAAAAAGAAACACAACAAATTAACAAAAACAATTAATAAACTAAAAGTAATTAAAACTGAAACCAAGTGCTTCAACAGATTAACAATAAAAACCTAAACACAAACTAAGTTTCACTAAAAAGTGAATAAAACAAACATTCAGTTGGTTAAGTTAGCAAGTAATGAGGGCACCAGGGGAACATGTCTGAGGTAGGCATAAAGTTGGGGCACCATTTCTGAGAGGACTCCGGATGCTTCCAGACAGAGGACTCCTAGTGCTACCAGTTGAAAAGGCATTGTGCAGCTATTCAGGAATTTTCTCCTTACTGGATTTTCCATGGTAAGAAAAAAAGACAAGTGGTGGGAAAACATGGGAAGGTTACAAGTGGAAGATGCCGTCATTTGGAACCCCTATAAAATTCAGTGAATAAGGCAGGTTGATGGTGCAATAAACCCTTTTCCTGGAAGCACCCCCTGTCACCTAACCTCTGAAGGTGGAGACACCTGGGCAAGTTTGTACACGAGAAGGTGATTTTTCAAAGATTTTTCTCAGGTTCTTTAAGGCTTCATATGTAAAGAAACCCGAGACACTTTGAAGTGCATCTGATAATGAACTAGAAACCAGTGAAGACGGTTTAAGACTGGTACAATCTGTTCATTGTAGTAAGACCCAGTTAATATGCTGGCTGCCATGTTCTGAGCCAACTGAAGTTTCTGAATGCTTTTCATAGGAGCCTTCATACAATGCATTGCAGTGGTCTAACCTGGATGTTACTAAGCCAAGGATAACTGTGGCAAGATCATGTTTATCCAGAAGCACACTGACAGTATCCCCAGGCTGCAATAACTGAAACTCATCTGGAAAAATGACTAGAAGGGCCAAAGGGAACATCCTGTACTTATATTGCATCCTATACTGCATCCAAGTCATAGCTCAGTGCTTAGGAGTTCGTAGTCCTGAAGGTTCAATATTATCACCCTGGGGGCCAGCATGAAACAAACCTCTTGTTACTTGAAACAGCTTCACTGGATGGCATTTGTGTAGACACAATTGTGGTGGTGAAATAAGCTTTCTTTTCTGCCATCACCAACACAGAGTAGGCCCTAAAAAGAGCTCTAGCATGCATTTCAGGAGCCACTTGTTTTTCTCCATTTGTGTTCCAGCCATTTTCCATGTCCTCTATCACACCACACTCCCTGGTATACAAGAGAGAAGAATTGCAGAAAAGGGCACCTTGGAGTGATTATGTCACCTGTCTGGGTTGCCTCCATATTCCAGGTATCAGCCAGGTATGTCAACCAGGAAACACCCCTAGGGCCATTTGGAAAAACTGAGCATCCTGTGCTGTCATGTCAATCCCCATGTGGCAAGAACTGAGAGAGGAACCAAGAGAGGCTCTTGGTTCAAGCCCCACCAATCATGTGGGAATTTGGAGCTGATGATGCTAGATCCAAACCTAGGTCCAAGATGCACACCTGAGAATTGCTACTGAAGAGGAAATCAGAAGTAAATATGGAGGGTCCTGCTCAGGCAAAGCATCTGTAGGATTTTTGAGAGAAGTTTATAGAGTTTCTCCAAGACTAGCAATCTTTGCACAGCACTAAAATCAAATCCTATAAGGGTTCATAAGCTCATCCCTACTTGCGAAAAATTGTACATACTATCTATCCCTTCCTCTCAATATGTCCTTGCTACTGTGGATGCCAAAAGCACTTACTTTCAGCCAAACTCTATCATCCAACAGCATTTTCTCTGTGTCTGTATCTTGAAGATCATGGTTCATACAAGGAAACCAAGCCATCTGAGGTTCATAGGCTGATGTATCCTGAGGATGAGGTTTGCACACCTGAAAAGGAGGGATTTCAATACAGGGGAGGGAAGTGATCAAAGTTGGGGGGGGGGGAATACATTTCAATCACATCAGAAACAAGGAAATCAGAAAGTCACAAGAAAAACTCAGCAAAAGACCTCTTATTTCTCCACCTCATTTCTAAGCATGGAAATGTGGGGGAAGGGGATCTCACCAAATATTCTCTAGGGCTGGGAATTCACCAATAATTTCAGAGAGTGTCTCACTAATATTTTTTGTAGCAACTGCCATTCTCTACCCCCTGCCCAAGAATGCCTGGGAACAACACTATGTCTAAAGCATTGTAGGGGATACAAAATAGCAGCTGATCCACCAACACAGGAGCTCTGCTGTTGCCTTCCTGCGGTGGGAGTAAAATAAAGTTTGACAGCAAAGAATAAGGGCTTTTTTAAAAGGAGTATAGAAGGAAATCCTTTCTGAGCCCACATCCAGCTCCCCAAGAACCCCCTTTGTGGGTTGTTACTGTCTGATTGCTATGGTTGCAACTAAATGGGGACCAGAGACCACCAAGAGAAGCCACTTGAACATACGAAGCTGCATTGTATTACTGGACTTTGGTTCATCAGTCTCTCTGTGGCCTAGTCCTCACTGAGATGGTATATCTGTGACTGGACTGTACCACTTTGGACTACAGAGGAGGGCTCACTTTATTGAATGCCCCTCCATACAAACAAAAACAAACCACAACAACCTGCAGAGAGAAAACTAACATACCAGGGAGAAGACTATGTTAGAACCTGGCTACCTGACATCTAGTTTTCTAGTTGGCAGGAGAGTTTTTTGTGCAAGAGCATTCAAGCATGTGAACCTCACCTGCAGTCTGAAATGGTATAGCCCATATACAGGTTTACCACCTCTGTGGGAACTAAGCCTAGGCCTCAGGTAATGTTCTTTTTCAGCCTTGCTACCTTAGATCCTTTCAGTGGAGATGCCAGGGAAAGGAATCGAGGTCTTGTGAGTGCAAATCATGTGCTCTTTTCAAGATAGAGAAGGGAAAGCTCTTCCTGGTTGCCAAGAAACAGATACTGAGGTAAAAGTGCAGGAGTGCCTGAAGCTAGGCCTCCCCACAGCCCTTGGTACTTATGGAGAAATACTCATAGAATGGCATATGTAAGGGTGGGGGGTAGAATTTCTCCACTGATTTTGCAAGCAGGATTTAATCCATCCCAGTTCAGAGCAGAATCAATAGCTGGCAGACTTGGGAAGATCACAGAGGTTCAGGACATATTCTTCTTCCAAAAATAATGCAAGGGTTTGTATATGAAATAATCTCCCCTCACCCTCACAAGAGGTTCTCCAGTCACCAGGGAAACTGGGCATGCCTTCTTGTCCTGGTGGGAGGCATAGGCGTCTGATGCCCACTGATCCATGTAGTCTTTGGGGGTGTAGAGACCACAATCCACAATGCTGCTGCTTTTCTCAAATGGCTCACAAATGCCATCATTATCATGGACGTAGCATAGGCTTGGTTCACCTGTAATGTTAAAAAAAAATAGAAAGCTAGGATGGTGAATATGGGATTTTTTTTTTGTGACACACTAAGAATCATATTCAGTACAAAAATAGACAAGACTCCTTAATAGTTTGGATCTGGCAATGGAACAATTCACTTATATGCATTTTCCTCCCCTCTTTCACTTATCTATAACTGGAATTATAGTCTGTTATAACTTTTTTTTTCCCCTTCATGGATCACTGCCTTGTTGTGGCGAAGGGGCTTGCATAACTCAGTGAAGCCATAAGCTATGCCATGCAGGGCCACGCAAGACGGACAGGTCATGGCAGAGAGTTCTGACAAAATGTGGTCCACTGGAGAAGGAAATGGCAACCCACTCCAGTATCCTTGCCAAGAAAACCCCATGGAATGTATCACAAAACGAAAAGAGATGACGCCGGAAAATGAGCCCCTCAGGTCGGAAGGTGTCCAATATACTACTGGGGAAGAGCAGAGGGTATTTCCAAGTAGCACCAGAAAGAGTGAAGCGGCTGGGCCAAAGCCGAAAGGACACTCAGCTGTGGATGTGTCTGGTGGTGAAAAGAAAATCCGATGCTGTAAAGAACAATATTGTTTAGGATCCTGGAATGTCAGATCAATGAATCAAGGGAAGCTGGAGGTGGTCAAACATGAGATGGCAAGATTGAACATCGACATCTTAGGAATCAGTGAACTAAAATGGACAAGCATGGGCGAATTTGATTCAGGTGACCATCATATCTACTACTGTGGGCAAGAATCCCTTAGAAGAAATGGAGTAGCACTCATAGTCAACAAAAGGGTGGGAAAAGCAGTACTGGGGTACAATCTTAAAAACAACAGAATGATCTCAGTACGAACCCAAGGCAAACCATTCAACATCACAGTAATTCAAGTCTATGCCCCAACCACTGAGGCCGAAGAAGCTGAGGTTGATCGGTTCTATGAAGACCCATAACACCTTCTAGAACTAACACCCAAAAAAGATGTCCTCTTCATCATAGGGGATTGGAATGCTAAAGGAGGAAGTCAAGAAATAACCGGGATCACAGGCAAGCATGGCCTTGGTGTACAAAATGAAGCAGGACAAAGGCTAATAGAGTTTTGCCAAGACAACACGCTGATCATAGCAAACACTCTTTTCCAACAGCACAAGAGGTGACTCTACACATGGACATCACCAGATGGTCAATATCGAAATCAGACTGATTATGTCCTTTGCAGCCAAAGATGGAGAAGCTCTATACAGTCAGTAAAAACAAGACCTGGAGCTGACTGTGGCTCAGATCATGAGCTGCTTCTTGCAAAATTTCAGCTTAAATTGAAGAACGTAGGGAAAACCACTAAACCATTCAGGTATGACCTAAATCATATCCCTGATGAATATACAGTGGAGGTGAGGAATAGTTTTCAGGGATTAGACCTGATAGACAGAGTACCTGAGGAACTATGGACGGAGGTCCGTAACATTGTTCAGGAGGCAGCAACGAAATCCATCCCAAAGAAAAAGAAATGCAAGAAAGCCAAGTGGCTGTCTGATGGGGCTTTACTGGTAGCTGAGGAAAGAAGGGAAGCGAAAAGCAAGGGAGAAAGGGGAAGATATACCCAACTGAATGCAGAGTTCCAGAGAATAGCAAGGAGAGACAAGAAGGCCTTCTTAAATGAACAATGCAAAGAAATTGAGGAAAGCAATAGAATGGGAAAGACTAGAGATCTCTTCAAGAAAATCGGAGATCTCAAGGGAACGTTTTGTGCAAAGACGGGCATGATAAAGGACAAAGAAGGGACCTAACAGAAGCAGATGAGATTAAGAAGAGGTGGAAAGAATACACAGAAGAACTATACAGGAAAGATCTGAATGTCCCTGATAGCCATGATAGTGCGGTCACGGAACTTGAGCCGGACATCCTCGAGAGTGAAGTCAAGTGGGCCTTAGGAAGCATTACTAACAACAAAGCTAGCGGAGATGACAGTATTCCAGCTGAGCTATTTAAAATCCTAAAAGATGATGCTGTTAAAGTGCTGCACTCAATATGCCAACAAATTTGGAACACTCAACAGTGGCCACAAGACTGGAAAAGGTCAGTTTACATTCCAATTCCAAAGAAGGGCAACGCCAAAGAGTGTTCAAACTACCGCACAATTGCGCTCATTTCACATGCCAGCAAGGTGATGCTCAAAATCCTACAAGCTAGGCTTCAGCAGTATGCGAACCGAGAACTACCGGAACTACAAGCTGGGTTTCGAAGAGGCAGAGGAACTAGAGATCAAATCGCCAACTTTCGCTGGATCATGGAGAAAGCAAGAGAATTCCAGAAAAATGTCTATTTCTGCTTCATTGACGACGCTAAAGCCTTTGATTGTGTGGATCACAACAAACTGTGGCAAATTCTTAAAGTGATGGGAGTACCAGACCACCTTACCTGTCCCCTGAGAAACCTGTACGAGGGTCAAGAAGCAACAGTAAGAACCGGACATGGAACAACCTATTGGTTCCAAATTGGGAAAGGAGTACGACAAGGCTGCATATTGTCACCCTGCTTATTTAACTTATATGAAGAGGACATGATGAGAAATGCCAGGTTGGATGAATCAGAGGTCGGAATTAAGATTGCTGGGAGAATTATCAACAACCTCAGATACACAGATGATACCACCCTAATGGCAGAAAGCGAAGAGGATCTCAAGAGCCTCTTGTTGAGGGTGAAACAGGAGAGCGCAAAAGCTGGTTTGAAACTCAACATTAAAAAAACGAAGATCATGGCATCTGGCCCCATCACTTCCTGGCATATGGAAGGGGAAGAAATGGAAGCAGTGACAGATTTTATTTTCTTGGGCTCCAAGATAACCGCAGACGGTGACTGTAGCCATGAAATTAAAAGACACTTGCTCCTTGGGAGGAAAGCTATGGCAAACCTAGACAGCATAGTCAGAAGCAGAGACATCACCTTGCCAACAAAGGTCCGTATAATCAAAGCTATGGTTTTCCCAGTAATACATACTATCTTATTTATTTATAAATATATTTATTTATAAATAAATAAGATAGTAGCAGTAGTAGTGGTGGTGGTGGGTGTAGTACCAGCTGCAGCAGGGAAAGTGTATGTGTGAGAGAGTTTGTGAACATATGTGAGGGAGCAAGAGGGAAGCTGGCTGCATCAACACAGTTCCCGCCTGCGAGCAGCTCTGGCCACACCCACTGGCATGCAGCCCCCAACCATCCACCCATCACTGCATGGGGCCCTCAGGGGCCAAAAGATTGCCTACTCCTGCCTTAGGCATACTATCCTGGACCTTTGATTGCTCCCTTTCTCCATTTGCCTCCACACCCTTTTTCTATTACTTCTTTTCTGATGAATATTGGTTTCCGTCCCCTCTCCCAGCCTTTTCTTCTCTTAATCTCTCAGAGCCAGCCTGTGGCTCTGGGCAGCTGAACCTGGAGTGTATGTTCTCCAGCCAAAGGCTTCCTGAGGCCAGCTGATGGGAGGTTTGAAGTCCTGGTATACCAAGGCCGATCCAGAGGCTTAACACTGCTTGCCAGCTGCAGGGACTGATTTTGCATCATTATTACCATCCATAACTGAAGAGAACTGTGAGGCCAAAACACATATAATTCCAGATAGCTCAAGTGGCGACGCCCAGCCTAATGGTACCTGATTCAAGTCCCTGACACACTTTTACTTTCTTCGCCTTTTCTCTTTAATTGTGTTATGTAATATTTTACATCCTTATAGCTCATTTCTCAGTGGGCACTTGTGGGTTAAGGTTAGTATGGATATTTAAATAAGGAGAAAAGCTTTGTTTGTTTGTTAGATGTTCAAAAACTTCTGTACACATTTTATGAAAACAATAAAATTGAAAACAAAACCAAAAAAACAAGAAGGGGATAGTCTGTACACATTCTGGTTGAAAACAATTCCAATCTGTTGCTTCACCATTGCCGATGATATTTCAAGTAAATAGTTAAGCACAAAGGGTGCGATCCAGAACCATTAACATATATTATTAATGAATTCCTATACAACTTTTCAGTATACAAAGTTATTTATAATAATATTTTTACTCACTGAAACCCATGAGTTATGAATTAAAGAGCAGCTTGGAGATACTACCTTCCCAAGGCCACCAAGAGAGCTCATGGCTGTGTACAGGATCTGAAGCCAGGAAGAGCCTGGTCCAAATCCAACACACTCTCCACTACTCCACACTGGACTGTTGCCACTGATTTTAACGGAATGTGGATTTCACCCAAAATGTTTTAAATGCCCAAACCAAATTCTTGATGTGATTCCCTTAGTTCCGGCCTTTTGAAAACTGCTTCTTTTAATAAATTAAACCAAGTTCAAGAAAATTTCACACACAACCCTACCCTTCACAAAATGTGAGATTTCCTTTAAAAAAAAAAAAAAAAAGTTGAAAGCTGCTTAAACAATCTGCTTCTGAACTTGAGTGTCACTGTCACAACCCAGATTACCAGCACTGGCTCGGACACTGACTCAGAAGGAGAGGAGTACCACCCACCAAAGTACCTGAGCCTGAGTCCAGCAACTAGAGACCACTGGGATCCAAGACCCCCAAAGCTGAAATATCTGAACCAGAACCTCAGGGATTCAGCCCCTGAGCCGGACCCCACTCAGGAGCATCCTTGCTCACAAAGGCCTCTCATGCCAAATCTGTTCATCACTGCAGCATGCTCAGCAAGAGATGGTGGAGAGATGATGGCATGCCAGAGGCCTGTCCCTTTAAGGATCTCCACTTCCAGCAAGTGAGAGGAGCCTGAGAATACTCAGGCTGATGGACTAAATAAAGCTCAGTCAGCAACCATCTCTGGTACCTGTTCAGGGTTTTGATGGACATGTTTCTGACTACACTTGCTTTCTGATCTGTGACATCTGAATGGATACAAACCCCTTGCACTGTCAGTCACCTGTGTCAAGGATTCCAAGCCCTCTCCCTGAGTAGTGAGGCAACAGAGACTCACTGTGCAATCCCCAAACTTCTTTATTTAGTTAATAGCACCTCTTCACACCTGAAGCTACTACAAAGACTGGAGCTGTCTTCTGGGCCTAATTAGTTAAATAGGGCTTTAAGGGAGCTACTGAAAGCAGCGCAGTTGCCTTTCAACTAATGGATGGGTTTCCTGCCATGCTCGGCAGGCTTTTCTGGGCTCCTCCCTTCAGGGAGAATCCTCCTGACCGAACTTCTGACGGACAGCCAATCTGATGGACCGCCTACCACTTCCTCTCAGTTACGCTCACTTAAGTCAGCAGCAGGCCCTGGCATCTGTCAATTCCGGTGCTCCCTCCAACAGAGGCCAGGTTCCCATGGGGAGGAGAGAAGACAGTCTCTGAGTCTGGCCTCCTGCTTGATAAGCCCCTGAGAAGGTTCTTTGCTGACTCCTGGAGAATCTTGGAAAATTACCTCCCCTGCTCACGGTCTCGGCTGGGCTTCTTCTAGCTCCGTCTCCAAATCTAAATCTATGTCAGAAACCAAACTAGGGAGCCTGGGCCCAATCCAGACACCCTGCTCTGGCCAGAGCTGCTTCTTGTCACAGAAGACAAGCTTAAGAAGGTGTGGAGGATGGAGAATAGGTGTGGATGCAAAAAGCAGACATGCCTGAAGAGGTGCAGATATTGTGGCTGTTCACACAACACGCTAACCCACACTCAGCAGTTGAGTGTGGCTTGTTGTCGAACCTTGGGTTGTTTGTTGAATCTCAATGGTCTACACTATGCAAGGTTGAAGAACACACCCTGAACAGCCCAGCAACAAAGCATTAGTTCTCAAGGTGGCTTGTTAGATAAAAATAAGTCATGCTGCACGGTTAACAAGCCACCCTGAGGATAATGTCCTGGGTTCAGACAACACACTAACCCATGGCTCAACAACAACCCACACTCAACCACTAAGTGTGGGTCAGTGTGTTGTGCAAACCCAGTGTGTGTGTGTGTGGGGGGGGGGGTGTTGTTGAGGCTCCATGTCCTTTCTCCAGAATAAGACCTGCTGAGTGCTGGCCTTGTGCTGCTGCTGCTCCTCTACGGGTGTTCAGAAAGCATCTCCTGGACCCAGCGCCTCCACCTCCTCTTCTAACAGCAACAGCAGCACAAGAGAGGGAGACAAGTGGAGAATCCCCTCTCCCCCATTTCCATAACCCCACAGTGAAAAGGGTTGGCTGGGCTCAGAGTTGCTTCTTCTGCCTCTTTCAACATGAGGCAGTCGGGAAGGCAGGCAAACAGGAAATCCTACACATTTCCACCAACACACACAGCCCTCCATGGTAAAAAGAGCCACCAGCTGAGCTTCTTCCAACACCACAAGGCAGGCAGGAAAGGTGTTTTGCAGGCAGGCATGTGAGTAGGAAATCCCACCCCAACTCACGAAGGTGTAAAGGGCTGCAACCATCACAGATATGCTTTTCCCACCACTCCCCCATGGGTGTTTTGCTTCCCTTTGCTCCCTCTCCCTGTTCTGATATCCAGAATCTACCTTTCACCTTGCCCAGCCACCACCCGTTCTGCATTCTGTCTCCTCTGGTTGGATGGTGCTAGCAGCCCATCAGGAGAGGGCAATACTAGCATCCAATCGAAAGTGAATGGGGAAAGGATGGGTGTTCAGAGGCCCAGCTACAGTGAAAAGCAACTGGGCCTAGAGTTTGTGCTCAGCTTTTAGACTGCACTTCGTATGTTTATGTTGTTTTATCCAATTTTTGTAAGCAGCCTAGGGAGAGCTTTGCACTGAAAAGAAGCATATGGATTTCTTAAATAAATAAATCTGCTCCAAATCCCTATCTGACCTGCTTCCTCCAGATTCACCATGACTCATCCTTGCCAGGTCATCACTATTATCTAAATGTCTAAGGGTACTACAGATGGAAATATCTGTGAGTCTCAGACCTGGTTTACACATTCAGTAGAATGCTGAGATGGTGGAATGGACTGCACCACATCAGACTACATGTGGGCAGAAGGACATATCTATTTATTTATTATTTATTTAAAACATTTGTATCCTACCCCATAACATTAAGATCTCAGGGCAGCATACAGATAAAATCAATTTAAACAGTATGAAACAATAATTTAAATAGCTAAAAGCATATTAAACCATTAAGCAAGCTAATACAAGTTCAAAAATCTAAAACAATAAAACAGTTAAAACAGTGTGCAACTTTAGGGAATTCAATTAGCCCGCAAAAGGCTTTGGTGAAAAGCCATGTTTTAACTTGGCACCAAAATGAAACCAACATCTGCTCAAATTGGGCCTCGAAGGAGAGGGCATTCCACAACTGGGGTGCCACAGCAGAGAAGGCCACATTTTTGCATGCTGCCCTATGTTTAAAAAAAAACCTCCCTGCAAACAACTTGCTGGGGCAGGCCTGATTTAGAATCCTTCACTCTGATTCACATATTTTCTATTATCCGGGAGTTTTTAAATGATGGGGAGTAAAAGTGGAATCCCCTTCCTATAGTTGTACAGATCACAATGCTGCCTTAGTCTGCTACCATGTATAGATCCAGCTTCAAAAATACTGCTTCAGAGTGCAATACAAATGGATGAATCAACTAAAAGGGCACACAACTAATCCTGGCCCAAACTGAGCCCTGCCCCACAGTTACCAAACTTCTCCCCTTGCTACAACATTGCCGCTTGTCAAACAAATTTCCAAGTTCTGCCAAAGCTCAAATACTGGATTCAGAAGAATATATGAAAACAAGGGAAGGCTATGGCAAAATCTGAGCGAAAGGGACAACAGTTATTTATTTTTTAAAAAGAAAACAAAAAAGAGTGTGCTAGCCTTTCTGGACTCACCAACACAATTGAATCCCTTTTCTTTGTTACAGGTTCTAGAGCAACCATCCCCATCTATCAAGTTTCCATCATCACACTCCTCTGCAAGACTCCTAAGAAAATAAGAATAAGAATAAGCATTTATATAGCTTCTTCATGACAAGAAGTTTCCATGTGTGGTGCAATTGATGGAATGGTATCAACTCCTCCACCTTTTTTATGATGCTGGGTCATTGTTTTTACTATTTATGTACGTGTTATATTTTAGGATTATTTTTAATTTGTTGTGATTGAGAGAGAGAGAGAGAGAGAGAGAGAGAGAATTTGTAAGCTAACTTGACATTGATTTATCACAGAAGAGTGGTATAAGTGCTGAAATAAATAGATAAAATAAATAAATCCCTTGATCTTGTGAACATATTCTAGTTGAACTGAGGAATAAACAATTTGAACTGTTTTTTACATACTTGTTACTAATAGGTTTGAATCCTTGGGAAGCTCCACCAGACATGTAATGAAGTCTCTTTTAGGACACAGCCCTTCCAATACAGGACATCTTTTGACTGATAAATTATTTTTATTGCAGGTGTTAAGAGCCAGCAATAAATAACCTTGAAAACTTCCTCTTTAACAACAACACAGCTATGGAGTTTACTACCAAATAAGAATGCATAAGATTGCAGCCCTAGAAACTGAGAACCCTTGTTACCAAATGTCTGTCCTTACTGAAAACAGATTTTCTTCTTCCTGTTTTTTTCTTCTCTTTCTACTCTCTCCTTTAGTCACTTAATTTTTATTTGTCCTTTATACTGGTTTCTTTATACAACACCAGCTCTTTTGATCCTAATCTATTTTCTTTCCATAAATCTTTCACCTATTTTTCTTCCATTTCTTACAGCACAATCCTATACATGGGGCTGTCTTCACGAGCAATTTAGTGTGCAGTTAGAGAAGTCTGAATTCCTTGGCGACAGATGACGGCATCACCAATCTGCTGCCAACTAGCCACTTCCCTGTTGAAAAGCCACACTTCCTGAAATTCCTTTTACTCCGACTTTTTTACTGAAAGCGGCTCCCTGGCGGTTTTGCCACAGTGTGCCATGTTCCCACCCCACCCCCGCGGGCATTAAATCCTGGGCAGTGATATGGTCAAGAGGGTGGGATGCCCCATTCCCTCTTGTTTCCCCAATGGAAGTAGTTTTTCCGGTTGAGAAAATCCCCAGGAGCACAGCAGCAACCCCTCCCATGACCGCAGTAGTGGGGACACCCAATCACCTTAGGTATCCTACTTTTAATCTTTAACATATCCCCGCATTCTGTGCATGTTTACTTGTAAGTAAGAAATAAATCTCACTGCCCTGCAGTGAAAGGGTTAAAGGCTAACTTTAATAACTCACCCTAAAGCGCTCTTTGGCTTCTCCAATGCAATGCTGTGCTTCTTCCGATGTTCTGTAGTTTCCAGTCTACAACTTCCTCTATTGTTATGTAAAGTCCCTGCTCCTTGGTTTATGGGAGCTTCTCATTGCAAGCAGGGAGAGGGAGAAAGGGGAGTTGGAAGTAATAATTCTGGGGCAGAGTGTTGGAATGGGGCAAAATTGAAGGGCTGGGCCGCTCTTGGTGGCAGGGGGGGCCCTTCAGATGCTGCACTTCAGATGCTGCACTTCAGAATCAGGGATTTTGGCTTCTCAATGCAAAAGTGCACACATGGAGAAAAATGGGGTGGGAGCAATAACTCTGCAGCAGATTGCTGGAATGGGGCAAAACTGGGGTGGGGGGAAGCTCTCAGGGGGACCCTTCAGATGATGCACGTGAGAACCAGGGATTTCGGCTTCTTCAGGGAATCTGCACACATGGGGAATTAGTTGCTCTCAATTCATAATAATGTAGTAGCAGGGGGGAGCCTGGATGGGGGGAGGGAGAAACAAGCCTCTCTCAATGGTTGAGCAGCCCCTGCCAGTTTGATAACATTCAGTTCTATTCCCCCCACCCCACCCAGAAGTATGTTCCTTTCAAGCACCATATGACCCCTGAAAACCAGATTTTAAAGGTATGGTACACTCGGCTTATCTTGCTTCGTGTGTCCTTGATGGAGCAAAGCCAATTCCATGAAAGTCCAGGTAATACTCAAGTGCTTCTTGTTCCGTTGTCATGAATGTCTACTTAGAAGAAAGCCCACTGAGTTACATTCTATCTGTTGTCACCTAGACCTTCCATACATTACTATTATTACTTTTATGCTGATTTACAGTTGTATTTTTTAGTACCAGATTACCACATTTTCATTTGCAGATCATAGGTTAGTACAAAAACAGCAAAACCCAACCTGTATCGTCTAACATTTAAATTGTATTATGTATTATTTAATAAAACCTACAGTTATTTATTAAATATTTTTCATACTTTTCACCTTTTAAAAAATTAGTAACAAATAAAATGGAATTGTTCCAAGTATCTGTTAATCATCCCAGTGCGTTTTAACTCTTTAGCCAGAATACTGGAAGGCAGGAACAGTTTTACATCAAATTAAGAGCGGAGTATGATAATGCCCGCACACTTTTCTCTGTGAAGGAAAAAACTAGGAGCATGCTATTGCTTGTATCGAAGTTGAAAATTAAGTGAGAAAGCCCAGCATGATGCTAAGAAGGCAAGGCCCTTGCAACTTCCCCCATTCCTGGCTACAAGTTCTGGTCACGAATTTCCCCAAAGGGCAGCATCTTGTAAAAGACTCTTGGCCATTCCCTTTACAAAAGTAGCCCCAGGCCTGGAATTAGAGGATGCAGTTATATTTTGAAGGTAGTAGTTCTGCGCAACTTCAACCCAAACCTGGGTAAGCCTACAGCCATAGTCCAGGAACCAATGTGAGAGTGAAATACTGGAAACATTCAAGGCTGGATAATTCCATCCTTTCTTGGCCTTAAAAACTCATGACTTTAAAAATGTTTGTTTTTCTAAAGGAATAGAAAGCAGTAGAGAAAACTGCTTTCATGAGTGATGAGCCAAACCACCTGATCCAAGCACCTGTGGCGTTTGCCTTCAACTTCTATAAATATTATTGAGGCTGGCAAACAGGGCCTAACTGAACCAGGGCCAGCTCTTGGAGCCACCTTGATAATTTGGTAGATAAAGATGGCATATACATTGTTGTAATACATAAATAAATAAAAACAGTAGTCAGCCCATAAATCTCTAAGCTGTGAGACAGGTACATACTTTTTTTAATGTATAACATTAAAACAGGGACTAGGGCCAAAAGCCCATTTTCACAGGGGATCCTTGGGATAAGACAGTCTTCCATGGCTAAGTGCTGTTGGTCCTCACCCCCCATTTTCTCAGGGACAATCTTTCAAAGCAGCCCCCTAGCAAAGAAAGAGATGCTTCTCCCTTTTATTTGCTAGGGAGCTGTTTTGAAAAGTTGCATCTCAGAAAGCAGAGGGTTGGGGTAAAAGGATATGGGGAACCCTCATGCCCTAGGGTGGGATTTTGACCCCACCTCCCAGGTTTCCCTGGGAGCAGCTCTTCAAAGCAGCCCCTCCCCTGCAGCGAAGTGATGCTACAAAAGGCACTGTGACAAAATGGAATTTTGTTTTGTTGTGTAATTGTATATTTTAATGCTGGTTTGCTTGATGGATGTGTTCTAACATGTCCTTTCTCCTGAAGGCTATGGTGAGGAGGGGGGAGGGGGGGTAGACTGTTCAGATTTAAACGGTGTCTCCTGATTGGCTGCTGCCTTTTCAGTTGAGAGAGAGGGGGCATCACAGGCGCTGGGAGACAGGGATGGGCTTTCTGAGGGGTGGGATCAGGGCCCTGGGCTCCAGCTTTGGGGGTGGTTAGATCCCCTGGGAGGTGGAGGGGGTATATTTATTATGCTGATGTCTTATTATTCATAAGAATAATAAGAAAGGGTAGAGATGGTAAGGAATTAATAAAAACTTGAAACAAGAATTTTTACCACATAAAACTCAAACTGCATTGAAACATCTTATACTGTGTAAATAAAGTCTCATTTTAATTTGTTCTTTCAAAACACGTCATTCTCGGGTTCATTTGTTACCAGTAAAAGGGTTAGATAAGCCATGGTCTATGAATCTCCACTCACCCACACACAGAAATTGAAGGTTCTCTCCTCACGAGGCGGAGGGTGGTGGCAGCATTCTAATCATAGTATCATAGAATCATGGAATAGTAGGGCTGGAAGAGGCCGACAAGGCCATCGAGTCCAACCCCCTGCTCAGTGCAGGAATCCCAAGTCAGAGCATCCCTGACAGATGGCTGTCCAGCCTTGTCTTGAATGCCTCCAGTGTGGGAGAGCCCACCACCTCCCTAGGGAATGGGTTCCATTGTCGTATTGCTTTAACAGTCAGGAGGTTTTTCCTGATGCTCAGCCAGAATCTGGCTTCCTGTCACTTGAGCCCATTCTGTGTCCTGCACTCTGGGATGATCGAGAAGAGATCCTGGCCTTCCTCTCTGTGACAACCTCTCAGGTACTTAAAGAGCATTATCATTATCTTCCCTCAGTCTTCTCTTCTCAAGGCTAAACATGCCCAGGTCTTTCAGTCTCTCTTCATAGGGCTTTGTTTCCAGTCCCCTCATCATCTTTGTTGCCCTCCTCTGAACCCTCTCCAGCTTGTCTGCATCCTTCTTAAAGTGTAGTGCCCAGAACTGGACACAGTACTCCAGATGAGGCCTAACCAGTGCTGAGTAGAGGGGAACTAGTACTTCCCAGGATTTGGAAGCTATGCTTCTATTAATGCAGACCCAAATAGCATTTGCCTTTTTTGCAGCCACATCACATTGTTGGCTCATATTCAGCTTGTGATAGACAACAATTCCAAGATCCTTCTTGCTTGTAGTGTTGTTGAACCACGTATCCCCCATCTTGTAACTGTGCATTTGGTTTCTTTTTCCTAGGCATTTATTTAACTTGGCATTTATCCCTATGAAATTTCATTCTGTTGTTTTCTGCCCAGCGCTCCAGTCTATCCAGATCACTTTGAATTTTGTTTCTGTCTTCCAAAGTATTAGTTATCCCGCCCAATTTTGTGTCATCTGCACATGATCAGCATTCCCTGCACCTCCTCATCCAAGTCATTAATAAAAATGTTGAAGAGCACTGGGCCCAGGACTGAGCCTTGTGGTACCCCACTCATTACCTCTCCCCAGTTTGAGAAGATCCCATTGATGAGTACTCTTTGAGGCCGATTCTTGTCAGGAGCACCCTAGCGGCCTCTTTCAGTCTACTCCAATAGCCAACTCAAGACACAGACAAAAGGATTATTTTCAAGGCTTTAATCCTTTTACAACTTAATGACTCTTTCAGATGCTAATCACCAGCAACTAAGCAACGAACAGCAGAGTAGGCTATGCTCCGGGTTAGGCAGTTGGTCCTCGTTTGAAGGAGAGTCACTTGCAGACCCTGAACTTATAGGCTACGGAGAGTTCCTCCCTCTTTCCCTTGGGTCCATGGGACGCGACCGTTGCTTGCGCACCAAACGGACGCTATGCCTCCTTTCAGCGCCCTCCATCGTTCGTCGCTCCCTGCATCTGCGTCGAGCATCTAGCAAGCCCCCATCCTGCACTCTCTCACTGCCAGGGTCTCTATCTATCTCAGGAATGCTGGCAGGAGGAATTTCTGCCAGCTGCTGTGCCTGTGAGGGATGAGCGGGCTCCTCTCTCACGGATTGCTGTTCGTCCTCAGAATGAGAATTGCTCTGGGGTTCTATGGGCTCAGTTTCCACCCTGACAATTCTGTAGCCAACTGTGGATCCACCGGATCGTTGTTTCATCTAGCCCACTTTGAGCTAGTTTGCTCATCAGGATATCATGGGGCACTCTGTTGAAAGCTTTGCTGAAGTCGAGGTATATGATGTCTACAGCATTCCCACAGTCCACAAGGGAGGTTACTTGATCAAAAAATGAGATCAGATTCGTCCGGCAGGATTTGTTCTTGACAAATCCATGTTGGCTTCGAGTAATCACGGCATTGTTTTCAAGGTGCTTACAGATGGATTGCTTTATCATCTGCTCCAAAATTTTCCCAGGGATTGATGTCAGACTGACTGGTCTGTAGTTCCTAGGTTCCTCCTTTTTGTCCTTTTTGAAGATAGGGACAACATTAGCCCTCCTCCAGTCATCTGGCACTTCACCCATCCTCCACGATTTCTCAAAGATAACAGACAACGGTTCTGAGAGTTCTTCTGCCAGTCCCTTTATTACGCTAGGATGCAGTTCATCTGGCCCTGGAGATCTGAACTCATTCAAAGTAATTAGGTGTTCCTTGACCATATGCCTATCAATCTCAAGCTGCAATCCTGCCCCTTCAGCCTGTACTTCGCCTTTGCCAGAGGGGTCATAAACCCTCTGTTGGGAGAAGACTAAGCCAAAGTAGGAATTGAGCACATCTGCCTTTTCCTTGTCATCTGTTATCCTTTTGCCATCCTTATTTAATAGCTGAACAACCATTTCTTTCCTCTGTCTTTTACTATGCACGTAGCTGAAGAAAGCCTTTTTGTTGCTTTTAGCATCTCTCGCTAACCTCAGCTCGTTCTCAGCTTTAGCCTTCCTGACGCCATCTCTGCAATTCTGTGCTACCTGCCTGTACTCTTCCTTTGGTGCTTGGCCTTCTTTCCACTCCCTATATGTGTCTTTTTTTGTTTTCAGGTCATCTCTAAGCTTTTTGTGAAGCCACATTGGCTTCTTCTGTTGTCTTCCACCTTTTCTTCTTGTTGGAATTGTTTGTAATTGTGCCTTGAGAATTTCCTTTTTTATTTCCTTAATAAAGTTGTTGCTTAGGTCAGTGGTCTCCAAAGTGGGGTGTGTGCACCCCAGGGGGTGTGCAACACAATCCATGGGGGTGTGCAAGCTGCCTGATCATTGAGCAGCCTCCCGCTGCTTCTACGAGGTGGGCGGTGGTGGCGGCAGGATGGGACAGGAGCCGTGGCTCCTGTCCTATTGAGAGCAACTGCTTGGGGCCATGGTGCCTTCCTGTTGAAGGAAAGCAGGAAGGAGATTAACACTTCCCACTCTCCTTTGCAGAATGAAGCCGAGAAGAAAGGGCACTTTCCTCTAAGCTTCCATACTGCCAAAGGAGAGTGGGAAGGATTAACAGCCCAAAAGGATATTAACCCTTTCCGCTCTCCTTTGGCAGATTGAAGCCAAGGCAAGGTGCGTGCGTGTGCTTTCCGTGTGCTTTCCTCTCAACTGCCATCCTACCTAAGGAGAGCAGGAAGGAGATTAACCCTTCCCACTCTCCTTTTGAAGCTAGAAGGAATCAGGCACTTTCCTCTCAGCTTCCATCCTTCCAAAGGAGAGCAGGAAGGGTAACCAGCCCAGGCCAAGCCACCAGTCGGCCAAGGAGTGGGGACTCTGCACTGGGTGTGGGGCTGGCGACCAGGACTCCAGGCTCTGGTGCAGGCAGGAGCCTGGCCAAGCACACCTTTCCCCTCCTCGCAAGGAGACCTTTCCCCTCCTCGCAAGTTGACAGCGGTGCCCTCGTGGATTTACAGATTATCTAGTTTTAACTGAACTAACCCTCACAAAATGGACAGGTGGCTTAAAAAGAACTGAACTTAGAACCAGACCTTCAAATCGCTGTATCAGAAAGTGTTAAACCAAGATTTTCAAAATAATGAAGCATATCCAATCACATGGCTCTCACTAAAAATATTATTATTATTATTTTTTAAAGTGAGAGCAAAAAGGGGGGTTGTACCGTTAATAAATAAACAATATTTTTAAAGTTTTTTTATTTCATCTTTATCTCATCCTGTTTAATTTTTTTTGTGTGTGTATGTTTATAATGTACATAATATATTAGTACAGTAGTACATTTATATAATCTATAAATTAAATATATATATATATATATATATATATAGGGGGTGCGTGATCAAAAATTTTTCACTGTTGGGGGTGCACAATCAAAAAAGTTTGGAGACCACTGGCTTAAGTTACAGTTGATGTATTCCTTCCACACATACTCATTCTAAGGTATTACCTCAAGAAAGAGGTTGAAAGATTATAGAGGTACTGAAATTCTGGAGCTAGAATCAGTACTTGGTGTTGTCAAAATATTTATGAGGAGTGGTGATGTTATAATAATCACAGGTGGGGGAAGGGTGATAACATCACAGGCACCCTTCAAAGGAAGGGTAAACATGGCAATCTTCTCCATCTTAGATTTTAATTTGAGCAGGATAACAATTCAGGGGGTTCTAATGCTCACCTCTCCCTTCTAGCAAGCATTACAGAGCCTCCAAAGCTCGTTTCTGGGCTTGAGCCTGGAAAACATCACCAGCATCCCTAATTCCTCCTTTACTATAAACTCAGTATGGGAACTTCAGCAAGCCATTCCCTCTCAGCTTCAACCTCCCATCTGAAAGATAGGTATAACAATATAGAGAAATAGTAGAGTGAAGCTGTAATGTTTTCAGTGCGGTGGAACTGGTTTGTAAGTGCCCTCGCTGTTTTCAGCACATATACCTTGTATTCCTGAGGCAGGCTCTGAAAACCTGTTATGCAAATTTGCAGAATTTTTCAGTTAGAATCAGGAAAAGTAATTCTGAAGGATATCGAAAAAACATCACAAAACACACACAACCCCACCCCTCTCTCAATCTCATACACACACATACACTCCACACTAAATGTTTGTTTTTCAGTAAAATGGCAGATGAGCATAGAACAATTTTTAAAAGGGCAGCCTACTAAGAAGGGGCAAAATTTACAGGTGAATCAGCATTCAAGTTGATAGTATGTATTTCTGTCATGCAAGTTGCAAAAAGTAAAAAATGCACTGTAACTGCTCTTTAAATACTATGACTGTCTTCACCCTTTTGGAACTGTAAGGTTTACTAAGAAAAGTATAGGAAGCACTTTGAATATTCTAAAGAATAGTATAGTGTCTAGCAATGAATATTAATAATTTATACAGATATAACTGTAATCCAACAGGTTCAATTTCTGACAGTTATTGCAGTTCCACTGTTGCCAAAAATACACTGAAATCTGTATACGTGGTTGGATGTGAAAAGAATGATGCACACTGGCTTGCAGATCCCAATAAAAGTGAAGGGCAGCAGTGGCATTCAGATGCACACCCTACTGAAAGCAACTGGCCACATCTGCATTGGGATATACATTCAGGTGTGCATCTGAATGCTCATCTGATTTGTGCCAGCAATTACTAAAAGCAAGGATATCCAGATACACTGAGATGTTCCTGTTGATATCTCAGACCATGTATAACAAAAGGAGGAAACTTTGCAAAAATAAGGGGAGAGGTTCTGCATTTTAAGAACTGTTGTTAGTGCTTTTAGATCTTGTTCTTGTTGTTGTTGTTCAGTCGTTCAGTCGTGTCCGACTCTTCGTGACCCCATGGACCATAGCACGCCAGGCCTTCCTGTCCTCCGCTCTCTCCCGGAGTGCGCTCAAGTTCATATTCATTGCATCGGTGATGCTATCTAGCCATCTCATCCTCTGCCATCCCCTTCTCCTTTTGCCTTCAGTCTTTCCCAGCATCAGGGTCTTTTCCAGGGAGTTTTCTCTTCGCATTAGGTGGCCAAAATATTGGAGCTTCAGCTTCATTATCTGTCCTTCCAATGAGCAGTCAGGGTTGATTTCCTTTAGGATGGACTGATTTGACCTCCTTGCAGTCCAGGAGACTCGTAAGAGTCTTCTCCAGCACCACAGTTCGAAAGCATCAATTCTTCGGCGCTCAGCCTTCCTTATAGTCCAGCTCTCACAGCCATACATTACTACTGGGAAAACCATAGCTTTGATTAGATGGACCTTTGTCGGCAAGGTGATGTCTCTGCTTCTTACTATGCTGTCTAGGTTTGCCATAGCTTTCCTCCCAAGGAGCAAGAACTCTCTGCCATGACCTGTCCATCTTGGGTGGCCCTGCACGGCATAGCTTATGGCTTCACTGAGTTACGCAAGCCCCTTCGCCACAACAAGGCAGTGATCCATGAAGGGGTTTTAGATCTTAGCACTCTTCTATTTTGCTGTTGGTTTTACCTTGGTTTTATGCGCTGCATTGTTTTCACTCTTTGCTGTTGGCTTTATCTTGGTTTTATTATGTGCTGATTTTATTCACTGTTGCACTGTTTGTATTTTATGTTTTTAATGTATTGTACACTGCCCAAAGAACTTGGATTCTTTGGTGATTTAAAAATGCAATACATAAATAAGGACGCAATCCTATGACTGCTGCCCTCGCTACTTGGAAGCCTCCAAACAGAGGCTTACGAGCATCCAATGTAGAGCAGGAGGAGCAGTGATCATCACCTCCACCACTCCTCCCATTCTGCATTTTCATTAGACAGGCTTTTTTGCCCTGTTTAGCTGGGGCGTTCCAGAGGGGGAGGGAAGGAGGCTGGAAAGGCCTTGGGATAGCTCATATCCCGGCCAATCCAGTCTTCTCCACTCCACGCTCACCAGAATGCCCCCTTTACCTCCTCTCCAAGATTGTGTTTCTAACCTTGGAGAGGCAGCCAGCACAGTTCTTTCCATGCCAGCTGCAGGGGGGAAGGGGGTGGAAAGCAGATTCTTGGATCCCAAGTTGGAGCGCTGTCTCCGACCTCAGATGCAGGAATCTGAAGTATCCTATCCCCCCGCCCCCGATGCTGTCTAGGGGCCATACAATTGCTCCCTAAATAAATAAACCCCTAATAATATAGGAGTATATTTTTGTGGTATTCATATGATTTAATGGAGAGCTAGAGCAGTTTAATGCTTGGGACTGTAAACTGCTGGCTCATTGAAAACAAAACTAAAAAAAAGGGAGAGAGAATTCGAAAAGGTATCTCAGTACTTACATGCTTACTTTTCCATCCCCGCAATAGGGAGAGCCATGAACGTGGAACAGAGGTGGGGAGGCTTCACCTACAGCAGCTCCTGCCACAGCCTGTACCTGGTACTGATATGGCTGGCCTATCGTGACTTCCCTGGAGAAGTAAGCAGAATCAAATCTTAAGACAGAACAAACAAACAAATAAATAAAGATGTATACTAGGGATAGGCACCTGGTGGCTCACAGGCTCAAACTGGCCTTCAGGGTTTCCCATTAGCCCCCAACATTGTCCCAGATTCCAAGGACTTCCTCTCGATTATCCACCAGCGGCTCTTTAATCCACTCCTTTCCAGTATGAACACTAGCAACTAAAGTTCTGTCACAGCAGTCCCCTACTAAAATGGAGGTCTACAGCTGCTGATGTGCAAGCTAAGAAACAGGCCAATAAGGTATACAAAGATTGAACCAGGCATGACATGGAAGCTCTCTGTCTGGAACTCCTGAGGCCCATGGCAAACAGAAAAAAACCTTGGGAGTGCCAAACAAGAAGATCCCACATCATGCCTAGTTTGACCCTAAGAGGAGGAATATTATTTCCCATAATTTATGTATTTTAAGAGATATTGGTTTCAGGAACATTTTAAACAAAAATAATTAATTAGTAAAGAGTTGTGTATATTTAAGATGATTGGACATTATGTAACCAAGGAATGTAGTAGCAATGTAGAATAATGATAACTGTGTATTTCACCACTCAATAAGATTTTATATATGAATGTGTCAATTCTTATATGGGCATGAAATGCATCAGGTAATACTTCTTGGTTGACTGCTATTAAACATTTTATTTCAGAATTTTTGAGATACTCCCTCCCACTTTCTACATTACCTTGCAGAATAAAGGTACACTGCCTTGATGGCATTTTAGCAGATAAAGGTAAAAGGACACTGACAATGGTGGTAAAATACTGGAATTAAAATCTGATATTGTGCTACTAATTAATCAGTAAACACGTAAAACAAACAAACTGAACTTAAGGCAGAATTCTGGTCTTACTGTGAAGGTTCTGTTTGCTCAGATGGAGTAGGACACCCTGAGAGGGTGACTCCTCCCATTGGCTGATTGGAGGTGGCACTCCAAGAGGCTTTTAGCTTTCACCATGAGGGGTCATCCTCTCAGGTTTGGAAGTATTATAGCTGAGTGAGACACAAACTAATAACAAAGAAAGCATCCAGCACTTTAGAATGTAGTCAGTACGAAAAACAAATAAGCCCTGCATCAAACAAGAAAAGAGGACAGAAAAGATTTCTGGCTCCAAGAAAAATACCTGGTGCCTTCCTTAAGAAGGAGATGGAGGCCCAGCCAGCTAGGCCAGGATGTCCTCCTCTATCTGAGCAGCGGAAACCTTCATGGTGAGACCAGTCTTCCATTTTCACAAGGAGAAGGAAGAGGACATCCAGAGATGGGATGTACCATAACATGATCCCATCAACTCAGGTGGGGGCAGACTGCATTGCTCCCTCTAAACAATCTGCTGTAATATTCTTCATCCACAAGAGACTTCAGCTGAGCTGTAGGTATTCCTTTATAATGCCTCATAAAGGTACCAGTGTCTACTAACTGCAGTTTCTCGCCTGAATAAGTGGACCAGAAACCTCGTAGGGAGTCTAAAACACAGGGACTGGCAGGAACTGACAAGCGGGACCTGCAACGAAACACTGTAGTTGATTCTCACTTCCTAGCACAAGTGCTCCAGTTTTAGGTTTAGTATGTTTTAAAAGGTGTGTTTTCATATTTATTTTTTATTTATATATTACATTTATTAATCGCCCATCTGGCTGCTCACCCAGCCACTCTATGGCTGAACAATAAAATTCAACATTAAAAACATCACATTTCTAAAATTACCCTAACCCACCCCAAATGCCTGCCTGAACAACCACGTTTTTAATGCATGGTGGAAGCTCATTAAAGAGGGGGCATGGCGGAGTTCCCTAGGGAGGGAGTTCCACAGAGTGGAGGCCACCATAGAGAAGGCCCTCTCCCTCATCCTCACCAGCCTAGCTGTCCTGGCTGATGGGATAGAGAGAAGGCCATCCGAGGCTGATCTTGTTGAGCGGCCTGTCTGGTGTTGCTGGAGGCGCTCCTTGAGATAGGCTGGGCCGGAACCATATAGGGCTTTAAAGGTCAAAACCAACACCTTGAATTTGGCCCAGAAAACAACTGGTAACCAGTGCAACTCCTTCAGCACTGGAGTGATGTGATCTCGCCGACGGCTGCCTTTAATCAGGTGAGCCGCCGCGTTCTGTACCAGCTGCAGCTTCCGAACCGTCTTCAAGGGTAACCCCACATAGAGCGCATTACAGCAGTCTAAACAAGAGGAGACCAGGGCATGTACTACCAATGGAAACAGATGGCCGGGAAGGTAGGGGAACAGCCGCCATATCAGATGGAGTTGGTACAGCACTGTCTGGCTCACAGCTCACACCTGAGCCTCCATGGACAGCTGGGAGTCTAAGATGACCCCCAAGCTGCGGACCTGGTCTTTCAAGGGTAGCCGTATCCCATTCAACACCGGGTCAACATCCCCCAACCTCCTCTTGTCTCCCACCAAAAGTACCTTGGTCTTGTCAGGGTTCAGCTTCAGCTTATTCCTCCCCATCCAGCCACTCACCGTCTCCAGACATTTGGACAGGGATTCTATGGCCAACCTTGGTGAAGATCTGAATGAGAGGTAGAGCTGCATGTCATCCACATACTGATGACGCTGCACCCCAAACCTCCTGATGATAGCCCCCAGTGGCTTCACATAGATGTTAAATAGCATTGGGGAGAGGATGGAACCCTGTGGCACCCCACAAGTGAGTGGCCACGGGTCTGAAACCTCCTCTCCCAGTGCTACCCTCTGGTATCTGTTGGAGAGGAAGGACTGGAACCACTGTAATACAGTGTCTCCAATGCCCAACCCCTCCAAGCGGTCCAGCAGGATACCATGGTCAACGGTATCAAAAGCCGCTGAGAAGTCAAGAAGAACAAGGAAGGAGCATTTGCCCCTATCCAGAGCCCTAAATTTATTTATAATTACATTTATATCCCATCTTTTTGCCTCTTGTGAGGAGCCCAAAGCAGTTTACAGGGTCTTCCTCTCCATTTTATCCTCACAACAACCCTGTGAGGCAGGTTAGGCTGCTGAGTGGAAACTAGAACCTGAATTTTCTGAGTCCCAGTACAACAATCTAACCACTACACCACACTGTCTCTATTTAAATGAAAATTTTCATGAAGACTTTAAAAAAATGAATGCAGAAACAGGACAGAAGAGGCTTATGGGTGACCACATGAAAAGACAACACATCTCAGGCCATCCTGCTCCTTCCGAAAAAAGAAGCTTCGAAATCTCCAAATCAATAATGTAAAATTCAAGACACTATCAAATCCAAAATTTTCATGACCTTTTATACCAACTCTACAAACAAATAAGAAAAGCAAACTGGAAACAGGAGCAACCAGCCCTACAGTCTTTGAAGCAGGCTGGCCATTGGGTGTGTGAATGGTGGGCACAAGAATATACTGGTGCAGGTCAAATACATTTAAATTGAATTTATTTAAATAATTTTGGTTAAATAACATAGAATCACAGAATAGTAGGGTTGGAAGGGGCCTACAAGGCCATCGAGTCCAACCCCCTGCTCAATGCAGGAATCCAAGTCAGAGCATCCCTGACAGATGGCTGTCCAGCCTCGTCTTGAATGCCTCCAGTGTGGGAGAACCCACCACCTCCCTAGGGAATGAGTTCCATTGTCGTATTGCTCTAACAGTCAGGAAGTTTTTCCTGATGCTCAGCCAGAATCTGGCTTCCTGTCACTTGAGCCCATTATCCCGTGTCCTGCACTCTGGGATGATCAAGAAGAGATCCTGGCCTTCCTCTCTGTGACAATCTTTCAAGTACTTGAAGAACGCTATCATATCTCCCTTCAGTCTTCTCTTCTCAAGGCTAAACAAGCCCAGTTCTTTCAGTCTCTCCTCATAGGGCTTTGTTTCCAGTCCCCTGATCATCTTCATTGCCCTCCTCTGAACCCACTCCAGCTTGTCTGCATCCTTCTTAAATTGTGGTGCCCAGAACTGGACACAGTACTCCAGATGAGGCCTAACCAGTGCTGAGTAGAGGGGAACTAGTACTTCCCGGGATTTGGAAGCTATGCTTCTATTAATGCAGCCCCAAATAGCATTTGCCTGTTTTGCAGCCACATCACATTGTTGGCTCATATTCAGCTTGTGATCGACAACAATTCCAAGATCCTTCTCGCTTGTAGTGTTGTTGAGCCACGTATCGCCCACCTTGTAACGGTGCATTTGGTTTCTTTTTCTTAGGTGCAGAACTTGGCATTTATCCCTATTAAATTTCATTCTGTTGTTGTTTTCTGCCCAGCGCTCCAGTCTATCAAGATCACTTTGAATTTTGTTTCTGTCTTCCATAGTATTAGCTATCCCGCTCAATTTTGTGTCATCTCCACCAAATGCCCACATGCTTATCAATCATCCCATTACCTTTGTACTCATTTGCTAGGATACAGGAATTGAGGGTATGTTTACACATAGTAATTTGGCAGAATACTACCTGCATGTTTTTTCTGATAGAGGAAAGAGTTCGATTCTTTCTTTTTTTTAAAGAAAATAAACCAAATGGAAGATTCAAGGAAGTGGTTTGGAGTATCCCTGAGGATACTCCAGCAGCTGTGAGAAGGTTCCTCATTGCTCACTCACTTGTCAATAAACGTTCGTCCTGGTTGAGTCACCACTGCTGGGGATCCATCCAGGAATGGGGGGTCCCGGAGAACCCTGTACCTCACAGGTTTGCAGCTGGAACAAAGAGGGCTCTGGGGTGTGGAGATCAGCTGTGCAGCATCTATCTCCATCTTCTCATCAAATGTGTAGATCTTTATGCCAGACACCTTCTTGTTAAGGTTAAGTTTCACTGTAAGGGGGATGTCACAGAATGTGTCCATGGGTCCCAGGTGTACAGAGGCTCCATGCTCCGTCAGGATCTCAATATTTGACAGAGCCTTAGAGTCTGCAGAGAAGTTGGTGGTCCACACCACTAAAGAGTCTGGGTACACAGGATGCAGGAAGCGCAGCTCCAGAATACAACCAAGCGGCTGAAGGCAAGGGGTGGTCATGCTCACGTTGAACAGATTGAACTCGGGACTCCAAGCCTGCAAGCTGGTCTCACAGGGCTGATTCACATCTGGAGGCCCTAGAGAGACAACAGAATGAGACAGTCACTTTGTAAGCAGAGTAGCTCAAAACCTCAAAGGCAGGGCAGTATGCAAGTGCCAGCACTGACCTGAAAGAAGGAGGGGGACCGTTCTGTAAAAAATCTTCACCAGCATTGAAAGTGGGTCTCCCATTTTGCAATTGTTCAGGATTCAATTAGAGCCATCATGCTAATGGGCTTAATTTGTTCTTAGTGACATCAGAACATCTGGTAAATCTGATTGGCTATATAGCATTCTAACACCATTGAATACATGATTAACTGGGATCAATTAAGAAGGAATGAAACAGAGTCTGTCTCGGGGGGGGGGGGTTACCCACTGTAGAAGGAAGAGAAAGGGGAAATAGGGAATACAAACTGTTGCTAACAGTCACGAAAATGGAAAGATGCATCTTTTTGTGGATGCATCTGTCCACTAAGTAAGCATACTACAAAAGCAGATAGAAAATTAACTGGCTTCCATCCATATGAAAAGACAAGACTTATGCATGCATTAGGTGTATATTTACAATATTAAATGCACTCATTTTTTTAAAAAAGGAAAATTAAATATATAAGGTTTCTCTGTTGATGGGATACCAGCTCACACCTGATAATCCCTCTGTAACAGGAGGAAGGGCTGGGAACTTTACCTACTGCTTCCTTTGGAGTCCAGTAGCCAGAAGAATCACAGATCAGAGGAGAGGAGGCCTCATGTACATACTGGCTGAACGTCCCATCTTCAGCACAATCTCCACAGAGATTCCCTGATTCTCTAAAAAGAAAGCACACACAGAGAAGGAAAATACATATACTCTTCTCACTTCCTTCTAATTTGGACTTTGTCTGGCAGTTTATACCACAAGTTTCAACTTCAACTCACATGATTTCCCAAGGCCGTATATAAGACATTTAAAGTGTGACCTACCAGACAGAATGCAGCCCAAACAAATACATTGTGGTGGAAGAGGGCTGCTGGGTCCTCCACACCTCTGCTATCCCTTGTATATATCAGTTCAAGAGGCCAGAGAGGGAAAGGTTAAACCTCTCCTCTCTGCACACTGCAGTTCTGATGATTATCTCCCTCCCCACACCTAGGATTACATTTTAAAAACGCCTGACATAGCTGTAAGCCCAACAATTAATGTAACGGGTAGTTTGACCCTAAGATTGGGATTGAGTAGATCGCATCTTCCCCTTCATGGATCACTGCCTTGTTGTGGCGAAGGGCTTGCGTAACTCAGTGAAGCCATAAGCTATGCCGTGCAGGGCCACCCAAGACGGACAGGTCATGGCAGAAAGTTCTGACAAAATGTGGTCCACTGGAGAAGGAAATGGCAACCCACTCCAGTATTCTTGCCAAGAAAACCCCTTGGAACGTATCACAAGGCAAAAAGAGATGACACCGGAAGATGAGACCCTCAGGTCGGAAGGTGTCCAATATACTACTGGGGAAGAGCAGAGGGTATTTCCAAGTAGTGCCAGAAAGAATGAAGTGGCTGGGCCAAAGCCGAAAGGACACTCAGCTGTGGATGTGTCTGGTGGTGAAAAGAACATCCGATGCTGTAAAGAACAATATTGTTTAGGAATCTGGAATGGCAGATCAATGAATCAAGGGAAGCTGGAGGTGGTCAAACGTGAGATGGCAAGATTGAACATCGACATCTTGGGAATCAGCGAACTAAAATGGACAGGCATGGGTGAATTTAATTCAGGTGACCATCATATCTACTATTGTGGGCAAGAATCCCTTAGAAGAAATGGAGTAGCACTCATAGTCAACAAAAGGGTGGGAAAAGCAGTACTGGGGTACAATCTCAAAAACGATAGAATGATCTCAGTACGAATCCAAGGCAAACCATTCAACATCACAGTCATTCAAGTCTATGCCCCAACCACTGAGGCCGAAGAAGCTGAGGTTGATCGGTTCTATGAAGACCTACAACACCTTCTAGAACTAACACCCAAAAAAGATGTCCCCTTCATCATAGGGGATTGGAATGCTAAAGTAGGAAGTCAAGAAATCACCGGCATAACAGGCAGGCATGGCCTTGGTGTACAAAATGAAGCAGGACAAAAGCTAATAGAGTTTTGCCAAGAGAACACGCTGATCATAGCAAACACTCTTTTCCAACAGCACAAGAGACGACTCTACACATGGACATCACCAGATGGTCAATATCGAAATCAGATTGATTACGTCCTTTGCAGCCAAAGATGGAGAAGCTCTATACAGTCAGTCAAAACAAGACCTGGAGCTGACTGTGACTCAGATCGTGAGCTGCTTCTTGCAAAAATTCGGCTTAAATTGAAGAACATAGAGAAAACCACTAAACCATTCAGGTATGACCTAAATCATATCCCTGATGAATATACAGTGGAGGTGAGGAATAGATTTCAGGGATTAGACCTGATAGACAGAGTACCTGAGGAACTATGGACGGAGGTCCGTAACATTGTTCAGGAGGCAGCAACGAAATCCATCCCAAAGAAAAAGAAATGCAAGAAAGCCAAGTGGCTGTCTGATGAGGCTTTACAAGTAGCTGAGGAAAGAAGGGAAGCGAAAAGCAAGGGGGAAAGGGGAAGATATATCCAACTGCATGCAGAGTTCCAGAGAATAGCAAGGAGAGACAAGAAGGCCTTCTTAAATGAACAATGCAAAGAAATCAAGGAAAACAATAGAATGGGAAAGACTAGAGATCTCTTCAAGAAAATAGGAGATCTCAAGGGAACGTTTTGTGCAAAGACGGGCATGATCAAGGACAAAGAAGGCAGGGACCTAACAGAAGCAGATGAGATTAAGAAGAGGTAGAAAGAATACACAGAAGAACTATACAGGAAAGATCTGAATGTCCCTGATAGCCATGATAGTGCAGTCACGGAACTTGAGCCGGACATCCTCGAGAGTGAAGTCAAGTGGGCCTTAGGAAGCATTACTAACAACAAAGCTAGCGGAGATGACAGTATTCCAGCTGAGCTATTTAAAATCCTAAAAGATGATGCTGTTAAAGTGCTGCATTCAATATGCCAACAAATTTGGAACACTCAACAATGGCCGCAAGACTGGAAAAGGTCAGTTTACATTCCAATTCCAAAGAAGGGCAATGCCACAGAGTGTTCAAACTACCGCACAATTGCGCTCATTTCACATGCCAGCAAGGTGATGCTCAAAATCCTACAAGCTAGGCTTCAGCAGTATGCGAACCGAGAACTACCGGAAGTACAAGCTGGGTTTCGAAGAGGCAGAGGAACTAGAGATCAAATCGCCAACATTTGCTGCATCATGGAGAAAGCAAAAGAATTCCAGAAAAATGTCTACTTCTGCTTCATTGACTACGCTAAAGCCTTCGATTGTGTGGATCACAACAAACTCTGGCATATTCTTAAAGTGATGGGAGTACCAGACCACCTTACCTGTCTCCTGAGAAACCTGTACGAGGGTCAAGAAGCAACAGTAAGAACCAGACATGGAACAACTGAGTGGTTCAAAATTGGGAAAGGAGTACGACAAGGCTGCATATTGTCACCCTGCTTATTTAACTTATATGCAGAGTACATCATGAGAAATGCCGGGCTGGATGAATCAGAGGTCGGAATTAAGATTGCCGGGAGAATTATCAACAACCTCAGATATGCAGACAATACCACCCTAATGGCAGAAAGCAAAGAGGATCTAAACAGCCTCTTGTTGAGGGTGAAAGAGGAGAGTGCAAAAGCTGGTTTGAAACTCAACATTAAGAAAACGAAGATCATGGCATCTGGCCCCATCACTTCCTGGCATATAGAAGGGGAAGAAATGGAAGCAGTGACAGATTTTATTTTCTTGGGCTCCAAGATCACCGCAGACGGTGACTGTAGCCATGAAATTAAAAGACACTTGCTCCTTGGGAGGAAAGCTATGGCAAACCTAGACAGCATAGTAAGAAGCAGAGACATCACCTTGCCGACAAAGGTCCGTCTAATCAAAGCTATGGTTTTCCCAGTAGTAATGTATGGCTGTGAGAGCTGGACTATAAGGAAGGCTGAGCGCCAAAGAATCGATGCTTTCGAACTGTGGTGCTGGAGAAGACTCTTACGAGTTCCCTGGACTGCAAGGAGGTCAAATCAGTCCATCCTCAAGGAAATCAACCCTGAGTGCTCATTGGAAGGACAGATACTGAAGCTGAAGCTGAAATATTTTGGCCACCTAATGCGAAGAGAAAACTCTCTGGAAAAGACCCTGATGCTGGGAAAGACTGAAGGCAAAAGGAGAAGGGGATGGCAGAGGATGAGATGGCTAGATAGCATCACCGATGTAATGAAAATGAACTTGAGCACGCTCCGGGAGAGAGCGCAGGACAGGAAGGCCTGGCGTGCTATGGTCCATGGGGTCACGAAGAGTTGGACACGACTGAACGACTGAACAACAACAAGATCGCATCTTTCATTCAATCAAGACTCTAAAACAGAAAAAGAAAGCCAGAATAAGAGGGGAGCTTGTGTTAACCCTAGCAACTTCTTGAGCCTCCTAAGCCTTTCTCTAAGGCTTTGCCAGTTGAATAAAGGAGAGGATTTTGGCAGAGAATTTAGGCAACAAGACAGGAGATATTTTATGCATATTTTATTTATTTATTTATTGAAATTTATATCCTAGCTCATGGCTTTGAAATGTGCTCTCAAGGTGGCTATTTCTTGCCACAAACATCCTGGATGGCATGAGGGCATCTCCCCACTCCTCCATCAGCCAAAGGAGAGTGGTGAGTGAGGATAAACAGATTCCAGCAGTTAGAAAAAAATAAGACCTGACATTGTGGAGTTGCATGGGTTGGAAGACTGCTACAGCTGCAGCCAAGGAAGGATGGGAGGATTTGCCGTGGGCATACCAAGGATGACCTGGGAGAGGAGGGAGTGTTGCCAGGTTTACAGGTTGCCAGGCCTTGGAACCACTACATTAATAAGCCAGACAAATTCAAAAGTATTATTTATTGCACCCACGTTCATGTTCAGCTCACACTGCCTTCCTCCCCTTCACCCAAGATTCCTCCATTACCTTTCATAGAGCACCCCACTAATGGGGGGCAGCCAGTGTATGGTGAGGGTATCCTGACTCTGCCCAATGACCATCGGTGGCACGGGGATAGGGGTGGGCTTTCGGCCCTGAGTCCACTGCTGGTATACCAAATCCAGATAGCAATGCATCCGAGCCACTTGGTTTGGGGTGAAAGTGTCTGTGCAGTTGTCATCTGTGGAAGAAAGAGAGGCAGTTTGGGAAACAACTCAAAAGGTAGGGCTGACTTCATTTGGGAGCTGGGGGCCAAGCCGGGGCAAGAATTCCATCAGTCAGTCCCCTTTACTAGTAAGGGATGGGGCTTTCTGTGCCCCCCTCCCTTTTACCTGGTCCTCCATCCTTGTGCTCCCCCAGAGTACATAACAGAAGACTCTGGGTCAGTGCAATCCTTCACATCACAGGCACTTAGGAAGTCTAGAAGCAACAAGACACTCTGGCCTAGGTCACACCAAGGAAGTAAAACCATGCCTGGACTATACTAGTACTGGATGAAGTATCTGGCCTAGCTTTTTCTGGCATTTTCACAAAGGGAACAAATCTCCCCAAATATTGTATTACTCTTGAGGGGCGGGGGCCGCACAACTTTCAGGAGCAGGGGGAATGTACATTTCAATGAGGTGACTGAGGTTTTTCCCATGGGGGCAGCCATCTTTTCCCCTGAAGAATGGCCCTGGAAATGATGCTGTACCATCACGTAACATCTTTGTCATGGGCATTCTTACCCAGAAGTGCAGCAGGGCTACTTTGAAGAGCTGAGCCATCACCTAAAGCAGAAGTAGAGCCTTTTCCAGGGATGGAGAGCCTCCAGACCATCAGCTTAATAAGGCCCTCACGGGTTCCCCATCTGGCCCAGCAATTCTTCCCCTGGTCCCACCCCCTCTGCCACTGAGGGAAATGCTCTTATCTCTGTAATAGTTGATCGGAGATGTGCTCTTCCCTGCTTAGCACTGAAAAGGGCTCCCTTTTCAGTCATTAGAAGGGGAAAGCCAGTATTTCCAATCAGCAGCTGATCAGTTAAATGCTTTTCCCTGAAAGTCAGAGGAGGTGCGGCCAGGGAGGAAGCTGCTGAGTGAGTCAATCCTGCTTCCTTCACAGCCTGGTCCTTGTCCAGTAAGAATGGAAGGAACAGTAGGGTGGGTCTTTTATGGACCTCTGCTGGCCTGGCATTTGCCCCAGATTGCCAACCCATGGCACCAGAGGCAAAACATGATGTTATGGGACTAGGAGGAAGTATACTCACAAGCTGTCCTCTTCCCCACCATTCAGAATCTCAGTTTAAGCCAGACTGTGCCAAATTAAGACTGTTTCGGCTCACAATCTTGATTTAGTGATACCATGCACTGATTTGATAGTATTATTTTTCTCTGCTACCATAGGCTGATGGTAAGGTGAAGAGTGTTTCTGAGAAAGTAGAAATCAACTTTTCCTTAATGTTGAAACACCACTGGTCTATATGGAGACTAGTATAAAGTTTCAGCTGATGCCAGGGGTTGGGCCTTTTAAGCAGTGTTGAGCCCAAACGCCTCTTGTTCTTGCAAGTTAAATGCCAAGGGAATTTATATCCCGTGACTCGCACCAAATCTACAGAAACTGAAGGATTTAACAGGTGGATCCTATAAGCAATGCAGCTATGATAGACAACTGTCCATCCCTCTTTTGAAAACCTCCAAGGAAGGAGGTCCAAAAATCTCCCTTAAGCATTTCAGGGCACAATCCTATGTATTTTTAGCCAGAAAAAAAATCCTACAACTCCCAGTATTCTCCAGCCACCCATGCTGGCTTAATCCATTTTGAAATCACCTTTATTATAGTTGAGAACAGTTTCCTAATACTGAATCCAAATATGCCTTACTGTGATTAAATCCACTGCCTCCTGTCCTCTCCACAGTGGATGCAGCGAACAATTTTTCTTTCTTTGACACTCTCTTTTATATATCTGAAACCTTTCAGCATCTCCTCCCTTATGAACAGCATATACAGCTCCTTGGACCCCTTCCATGTCATTCACTTTCTAGGCTTCATGTCATCCTAGAAACTGAATCCTTTCCAGTTTGTTAACATTCTTCCTGCAATAAACTTCTCTATACCCAGAGAGGAGAGCAAAAATTCTTCGTTCATGTCATTCCACACATCTGCCAAAAGATGGCACCATTTCAGCAACACTTAATCACAGGTCCCCAGCCTTTATAATATTTCTTCTTCATGAGAGATTAGTGGTGTTGTCTTCCTTGATGTTGAAAATTACTGACACAGGGCAGGCAAATGGAAGCAGGAAGCTCAAAGCGTAATTAATGCATAACTTTTCACAATAAATGAATGGAGTAAAACAAGGCTGAGAGTGGAGAACTTCCAGTGTCTGCCCAGGGGACTGCTGGCAAGAGGCTACAGAACTTTGGGGGTGGGAGAGTCAGGCATGTGATGTCATGGACAGCCTAGGCAGGGAGAAATTCAATTACGGACTGGACAATACACTCATAAAAATATAGGCCATAGTTAGATGTACTAACTGTACCGGGGTGGACTGAAGGTAGATCTCCAGATATTTTGGACTTCAGCTCCAAAACGTCCCTGCCAACATGGCCAATATCAGGAATTCTGGGAGCTGAAGTCCACAACGTCTGGAGATCTAGTTTCTGCCCACTCCTAAACTGCACATATACAGAGTGACCTCCCTCTAGCTTCCTTCAGGTCTCTCCTTAAAACCCATTTTTCCTTGAAGCTTAAACCTTTAGTCCTTATCCTCAACTTTTAAGGAAGCCATGAAAAGCTTCACCACGTTTTCCTATAGATCAAACTGCTATCAAAGGCGAAGGAGGAGCTGGACACTTTTTCCTAATACCTTGGCAGTCTGACCAACCATAACCAAGCCTAGGTATGTGTAACTGCATCTACTCATTTTCATGCTACCTGTGTCTCTCCCACCCTTCTCCTTCCTCGCGGGTCTTCCCCATTGTTAAAATTAGGATTATTGGGGATATAGACCTGTCTTTTTGTTGTTGTTCATAGATTTCAGTTAAAAGAGCCATGCACATATGTATTTTTAAAATGTCACCCAATTTCTCTCAGTTGCTGAGAACCATGATTCCTAGAGGCAGGAGACCTCCTTAAAAACTCCAGAACTGAATTTACACAACGCTGACCTGAGGCTCAAAGCAAAGGTTTAGGGGTCTGTCCTATGAAATCAGTTTCAGTTGCTTGCTAAAGATCCCTTGGCTTTCTGAGCTCTGACAAGCTTTGCTCAAGGGAACTCTGCATTCCTGGGGTGGTGCCCCGGTGCAGGCCTTTGTGAAATTGGGATTATTATAGTCTCCCTAAATGTGATGTCTAAGCAATTGCTTTGGTTAAAACCCATTTGTTCCACACCTCTTCACTCCCCAAGGTATATACCAGGACGTGGCCTTTATTAGATCACCAGCTCAGGCTGAAATCTTTAAGCAGCTTAACACAACACAGCTGATTATTCCAGAGTAAGTAGCTTGAAAAATGAACGGTTTATTAAGATAGCAGGCCAAACTAGAATTGCCATTTTTCTTTTATTTTCTGGCCCTGTTCCTGGGACCTGATGGGCATAATTAATGCTTTTCCCATGCAGATAAGGGGAGGAAAACATTCAGCTACTAACTTTCTGTATGTGTAACTGCCATTAAAGGCATGGAAGTAGTGCCATTAAAAATGGATGGCAATCTAGCCACTAACTTTTCAGAGGGCAGATTTAATTCTTCTTGTGAATTCTAGATACAGTCCTGACATACAGTGCTATGATAGGGGTTCTGCAGGGATGGGGGAGGTCCCATCAAGGTTGGGTTTGAAGTCTTTGGCAAAGTATGCCCATTGGAAACCTCACCTTGCTCCAAACCCCTTTAGTTTAAGTGTTCAACAGACTTGGCCTCAACATGTTAAAAGTCTATCTCTGTAACCATAAATATTAGTAAGTTCATCAGAAACTAAACTTAGCTTCTGCACTGGAAACGAAATTCCCATGACCCACAACCATGCAAGTTTCTCTGGCTGGTAAAAGCTGGGAAAATATTTCAAACTAGCAAAATGCCCATCAGAATATGTATGGTATACAGACTGGGCTGTAGCTGAAAGGGTGGATGAGTATTTGGTTGTTTCTCACTGTTGTATCCCACATTCATTCTTGATTCTTTGCTTCCAAGGCCTGTAAACCATAGCAATCTTTGCCCTTTCCTTGCTAGGCATGCAAATATGTTTGATACGAGGATGGAGATTAGTGTAATGGCTGCTGATATTACAAAGGTACTGAGAAATCCTTAAAACAGGATTTCTTATTCTCCTATTCTGGGCTAGGCAACCTAGTGCCCTCCAGATGTTTTGGACTACAACTCCCATAAACTCCAGCCAGAATGGATAGTGGTCAGGAATTATGAGAGATGTAGTCCAAAACATCTGGAGGGGACCAGGCTGCCTACCTGTCCTATGCAGTCCCTAGAGGGAAGGGGCATTTGATGTGATCCCTCTCACATGAAACAGCATAGACCTCCCAAACACAGTCTAACGAAGTGGTTCAGGAGTAGACAAACAGACAGACAGACTTGCAGAGTCCCTCAGTGCAAGATGCCAGTACTACCCTTTAAAGCCCTAAACAGCCAAGGAACAGGTATAAGGAGCAGGTACAAAGAACAGCCTTTTCCGATATGAACCTACACAGGTGTTGAAATCTGCCTCAGAGACCCTTCTCCATATCCAACTGTCAATGGAAGACTGGCAGGTGGACACAAAAGAGACGGGGAAAAGCCTTTCCTGGGGCTTCTTATCCCCTTTAAGATGTCCAGCCGAAACACATTTGTTCCAGCAGGCTTTTAAGTTGCTGTTTTGACTTCCATTCATTGTACTGGCTGATGGCTGTGCTGTATTGCCTTTACGCTGGAGTAAATACAGGACAGCCAATGGTTTTTACTGTAAATAATGTGATTTACTCAGCAGAGCCTTCAGAGGTGATATAGCACCGAAGGTCATGACAGAAATACATCAAAAACTGGATCTGCAGATAATTTGCATCTCTACCTGCATACAGGATAAGTTGTACGCATATGATTGAAGACAGGTAAGTTCTGTTTCTCCAGCTAAACTTTTCTGCCAGCCAAGGTGACCAAGATTCCTGATACAAGCAGCCCCTAAATGATCAAAATAATTATTTGATTCTTTAGAATAGAAAACAATGCAGATCTAAAAACGGAAGCCATGTGATGCTTGTATGACCTGCCCTCTGGTTATTCACATTTGATTACTCTGGTTACTCTGCCCTAATGTTTTTCCAATATGTTTATCATTGAAATAATTATGAAATCATTTTAGAATCTTATGAAAATGAAAGCAGAGGCTTCCAGCATCTCAGGGATTGTATATCCCTTCAGGCCACCTGATTCCCCACTCTCAACTAGATGACGCAAGACTTGTTGCTTCCCATTCATTACCTGTGTAGCTCATGTAATTGTTGAAGGGCGTTCCAGAAAAGTGGGTTTGGCCACAGGTGTCACTGATGAGCTCTGGATCCTTACAGAGTTTGCTTTTGGGAGTAGGTGCCGTGTCAGCACAAAGATCTCCGGTCTCCATGGATGGTGTTGTCTCCCTGCATGGGTCATCACAGGAATCCTTTTCGTCCACTCCTTTAAAAACATGGTAGAGTCCCAGGACATGTCCTACTTCATGGATCATTGTATTTGTATGACCCGGCATGCCATAATAAGCTGGATTGAGGACCACTCCACCTGAAATTGCAAGTGTATTCAATGTCACTCAGAGAGAGGAATATGGGCAAGAGGTCTGGATTCTGAGCTAAAATAAATACAAACTTCTGCAAGGAGAAATTCCCTATCTATCTATCTATCTATCTATCTATCTATCTATCTATCTTTTATTTATTATCCTGACATTCCACTAGGCAAAGAGGAACCTTTCCAGATAAGGCAAATTCTGTGACTAATCATAAGAAGATTGGATCTCTTCTAGTGTCTCTTTCCAGCAGATGTACCCATGCATGAGCACCCCAAGCAGATCAACAGGAGGGAAGGGCAGCCCAGCCCAGCCAGCGTTCTGAAGTAAAGCCTATCCAAGCCCGCCCATTTGCTCGAGCCTTTTGTCAGGTTAAATCAGCCAACTAAGAAGGCCTCCATTTCAAGCAGCAGGCTTGGGCCCTCCCTGCCAGCAGATTAACTCATGAGTACATGTGCCAGTCACGGTTGCTTACTCATGACTAGTCTTTAGGCAAGGAAGAATCCAGGTTGAAGTCCTTCCCACTCAGCAGTTTGGCTGGAGGATGAGCTCCAGCTACAAGCTGCATTGGGGAAAAAACAATGGAGTCAGTATCAAGCAACAGGATGGAGCTCCCCTGGACATACAGGTAGTTCTATTGCTGTTCTTTATGGGTTTGAGTGATGGCAGAACTTTCTGGGGGGAGGAGGAGAGACAGAAGGGATAGTTTGACTCCCTGCCTCTCAGAAAAGGAACAGGTGTGGCAAAGACACCCAAAGTTGTTCTTGCTTGTTATAAAACTGTAGGAGAGTGAAGCCCATGGCAGCATGAATGTCCTTGTAGCACCTCCTGCAGGCTACTTATGGCCCAAGGAACTGAACAACCCTATGAAGGAGCAGAGCAGCACAAGCCTACATGCTAAATGCTCACGCGGGGCCCTGAAATCCAAAACAGTTCAAATTAATACAATATCTGACCCTTCAATGGCTGTTTTAGGTCATCTTTAACTTCCACCAACACCTACATCACAGAGACTTCCGAAGGAACTCCTCCTCCTTTTATCCCAGACTAATCTGTCCCACTACTATGGTTGGGAAGCTTGTCAATTGACAAATAAAATATTATCAGTCACCAATTATTTAACTATCATCAAAACTGTCAAATGTCCCATGAGGCCAAGAATGCTTTATCAATGTTGGTGCCCTACCTTTTTGATTCCATTACTGTGTCTAGAGTTCCAGGAGCAGGAATTGAGCTATATTTTGACTACAGTAGTTTAAAATATTATTTCAGTAAACTTGGGTTGCTTTTTGGGTGGGGAGAATATGATTGGCTTCACTTTTTTTTTTTAGAAGTTTTGATAAATCAAGGTGTTTAATAATTGTGTTTTTAATTGATTTGTTCTACCTTTTAACCCCTTCATGGATCACTGCCTTGTTGTGGCGAAGGGGCTTGCATAACTCAGTGAAGCCATAAGCTATGCCGTGCAGGGCCACCCAAGACGGACAGGTCATGGCAGAGAGTTCTGACAAAATGTGGTCCACTGGAGAAGGAAATGGCAACCCACTCCAGTATTCTTGCCAAGAAAATCCCATGGAACGTATCACAAGGCTAAAAGGTATGACGCTGGAAGATGAGACCCTCAGGTCGGAAGGTGTCCAATATACTACTGAGGAAGAGCAGAGGGAATTTCCAAGTAGCGCCAGAAAGAGTGAAGCGGCTGGGCCAAAGCCAAAAGGACACTCATCTGTGGATGTGTCTGGTGGTGAAAAGAAAGTCCGATGCTGTAAAGAACAATATTGTTTAGGAACCTGGAATGTCAGATCAATGAATCAAGGGAAGCTGGAGGTGGTCAAACATGAGATGGCAAGATTGAACATCGACATCTTGGAAATCAGCAAACTAAAATGGACAGGCATGGGTGAATTTAATTCAGGTGACCATCATATCTACTACTGTGGGCAAGAAACCCTTAGAAGAAATGGAGTAGCACTCATAGTCAACAAAAGGGTGGGAAAAGCAGTACTGGGGTACAATCTTAAAAACAATAGAATGATCTCAGTACGAATCCAAGGCAAACCATTCAACATCACAGTAATTCAAGTCTATGCCCCAACCACTGAGGCCGAAGAAGCTGAGGTTGATCGGTTCTATGAAGACCTACAACACCTTCTAGAACTAACACCCAAAAAAGATGTCCTCTTCATCATAGGGGATTGGAATGCTAAAGTAGGAAGTCAAGAAATCACCGGCATAACAGGCAGGCATGGCCTTGGTGTACAAAATGAAGCAGGACAAAAGCTAATAGAGTTTTGCCAAGAGAACACGCTGATCATAGCAAACACTCTTTTCCAACAGCACAAGAGACGACTCTACACATGGACATCACCAGATGGTCAATATCGAAATCAGATTGATTATGTCCTTTGCAGTCAAAGATGGAGAAGCTCTATACAGTCAGTCAAAACAAGACCTGGTGCTGACTGTGGCTCAGATCATGAGCTGCTTCTTGCAAAATTTCAGCTTAAATTGAAGAACGTAGGGAAAACCACTAAACAATTCAGGTATGACCTAAATCATATCCCTGATGAATATACAGTGGGGGTGAGGAATAGATCTCAGGGATTAGACCTGATAGACAGAGTGCCTGAGGAACTATGGACGGAGGTCCGTAACATTGTTCAGGAGGCAGCAACGAAATCCATCCCAAAGAAAAAGAAATGCAAGAAAGCAAAGTGGCTGTCTGATGAGGCTTTACAAGTAGCTGAGGAAAGAAGGGAAGTGAAAAGCAGGGGAGAAAGGGGAAGATATATCCAACTGAATGCAGAATTCCAGAGAATAGCAAGGAGAGACAAGAAGGCCTTCTTAAATGAACAATGCAAAGAAATCGAGGAAAACAACAGAATGGGAAAGACTAGAGATCTTTTCAAGAAAATTGGGGATCTCAAGGGAACGTTTTGTGCAAAGACAGATATGATAAAGGACAAAGAAGGCAGGAACCTAACAGAAGCAGATGAGATTAAGAAGAGGTGGAAAGAATACACAGAAGAACTATACAGGAAAGATCTGAATGTCCCTGATAGCCATGATAGTGCGGTCACTGAACTTGAGCCGGACATCCTCGAGAGTGAAGTCAAGTGGGCCTTAGGAAGCATTAGTAACAACAAAGCTAGCGGAGATGACAGTATTCCAGCTGAGCTATTTAAAATCCTAAAAGATGATGCTGTTAAAGTGCTGCATTCAATATGCCAACAAATTTGGAACACTCAACAATGGCCGCAAGACTGGAAAAGGTCAGTTTACATTCCAATTCCAAAGAAGGGCAACGCCAAAGAGTGTTCAAACTACCGCACAATTGCGCTCATTTCACATGCCAGCAAGGTGATGCTCAAAATCCTACAAGCAGTATGTGAACCGAGAATTACCGGAAGTACAAGCTGGGTTTCGAAGAGGCAGAGGAACTAGAGATCAAATCGCCAACATTCGCTGCATCATGGAGGACGCAAGAGAATTCCAGGAAAACGTCTATTTCTGCTCCATTGACTACGCTAAAGCCTTTGATTGTGTGGATCACAACAAACTCTGGCATATTCTTAAAGTGATGGGAGTACCAGACCACCTTACCTGTCTCCTGAGAAACCTGTACGAGGGTCAAGAAGCAACAGTAAGAACCAGACATGGAACAACCGATTGGTTCCAAATTGGGAAAGGAGTATGACAAGGCTGTATATTGTCACCCTGCTTATTTAACTTACATGCAGAGGACATGATGAGAAACGCCGGGTTGGATGAATCACAGGTCGGAATTAAGATTGCCAGGAGAATTATCTACAACCTCAGATATGCAGACAATACCACCCTAATGGCAGAAAGCGAAGAGGATCTAAAGAGCCTCTTGTTGAGGGTGAAAGAGGAGAGTGCAAAAGCTGGTATGAAACTCAACATTAAAAAAACTAAGATCATGGCATCTGGCCCCATCACTTCCTGGCATATAGAAGGGGAAGAAATGGAAGCAGTGACAGATTTTATTTTCTTGGGCTCCAAGATCACCGCAGACGGTGACTGTAGCCGTGAAATTAAAAGACACTTGCTCCTTGGGAGGAAAGCTATGGCAAACCTAGACAGCATAGTAAGAAGCAAAGACATCACCTTGCCGACAAAGGTCCATCTAATCAAAGCTATGGTTTTCCCAGTAGTAATGTATGGCTGTGAGAGCTGGACTATAAGGAAGGCTGAGCGCCAAAGAATCGATGCTTTCGAACTGTGGTGCTGGAGAAGACTCTTACGAGTCCCCTGGACTGCAAGGAGGTCAAATCAGTCCATCCTAAAGGAAATCAACCCTGACTGCTCCTTGGAGGGACAGATACTGAAGCTGAAGCTCCAGTGTTTTGGCCACCTAATGCGAAGAGAAAACTCTCTGGAAAAGACCCTGATGCTGGGAAAGACTGAAGGCAAAAGGAGAAGGGGACGACAGAGGATGAGATGGCTAGATAGCATCACCGATGCAATGAATATGAACTTGAGCACACTCCAGGAGAGAGTGCAGGACAGGAAGGCCTGGTGTGCTATGGTCCATGGGGTCACAAAGAGTCAGACATGACTGAACGACTGAACAACAACAACCTTTTAAGCAAGATTCTGTTTATCTGTATTTTATTATTGTTGGCTGCCTTGAGCACCATTTTTGGCAGAAGGGTGGGATATAAATTAAATAAATATGTAAAAATAAATACCCTTCCTTCATTCCACCTCCAAAAACGGACAAAAGTGCCTCCCTACTTTCACAATGCATAAAAGGGGATGTAAAGGTGGGGAAGTGCTTTCAGCCCCACTATAAATAAAGTGGGGCCAAAATATTTATTCCACAATAAATTTGCTAGATGGTAAAGTGCTGGAAGAAAATGAGTTGCTTTTATACAAAAGTTATCCCTCTGGAGATCACCATTATTTGACAATATTTAACCTTGTTTAAACAAAGACTTTTTGACAGATCAAATGACTGGCCACCTTTGTCTTTAAGGACAAGATTTTCATTTTACATGACAAGATGGCATGTAAGATACTGGGACTTGCTTAGCCAACAAGCAAAAATTAAAGCAAGAAAAGAAAACTGAGCTCGACTCTCCAGCCAAACCCCAGTCTGAGACAGGAGGCTCCCTTGCTGAAAGCAAAGGAGAGGAATGTGAGTGAGTGAAGAAAGAAAACCTTGCTAATGGCTAAGTTAATGGGATGTTAGAGGCCAGCTGTAATCCCGCTGTGTCAACGGCTAACAGCAAATGGCAAAGTGAGCCTGACTGCTGAGGGCACAAGGGGCCTCAAAGCCTACTATTCCCACCTTCAAGGAGAAACATGAAACCCTTTCCACTGGTGAAAAGCCACTGCTGAGAAGTATCTTGGCAACCTTGCACCCAATCCCCTCTTTATCTAAGACTGTTAGCATGTTTCCAACCCAGGAAAACATAGAAAACTGCATTTGATGGAGAAAAGGTTGCCTATTATCCATGATCCCTCTTCCCCTGTGAGGGTTTCAGCAAATTGCTCAAAGCCAAATTGGCTGACCTAAACCAGGATCTCTGCAAAAGTGGGGCAGCAGTTTTAAAAGTTTCTGGTACACAAAAGTCTCCATCTACAAAACCCCTCCACATCCCGCTCTTCCTGCTTCTATTGTGGCCTCCACACTTACTGCTGCCTTTTACCTGTGGGCTTAATATGAATCAGCTCTCACCCAAATCTTTTGAGTGATCAGCAAGTGACCTGACAAAGGCCAGAGCCTGCACATCAGATATGAAAGTTAAGAGGTGTGGAGTGAGTTCAAAAACATATTTTCTTAGAGATCAAAACCTGAGCAAGCTAATAATCCTAATTTCTCAAAGGCCAATGATTTGGCATCACTTCAGGAACAGAGAGTTTACCACATAGGAACTTAGGCCTTCATAAAAAGCACAGCAGGCTACAAATGCTTAAGCAAGCACTTCACCACACAAGACGAGTTGGTGCCTCTAAGCTTTTGGATCTGGCCAACAAAGCTGAAAGGTCAGTTCTGATTGTTGCAACAACAAGTCCTGACATTATGACCCTAGAATCTCACTCTTAACTCATGAATCAAATTATTCTAAGCTGGGATAACTTGCCATGGCAGAGGTGGGATGAGGGACAGCTTGGGGAAAACTGAAGCTGCCTGAACTTTCTGCTGACCACACACTGACTGAGGTAACAACACAGAGATGTTGGACTTCAATTCCCAGCATTCCTGACCACTGGTCATGTTGGCAGGGGCTTCTGGGAGCTGAAGTCCAAAACATTTGGAGATCTACCTTCCACCAAGCCCAACTCTAGAGGATATAGTTTATGTGCCAGGGATGGCCAGCATGGCAGCAAGATGGAATTCTAACTGGGGCCCATGAAGAAAGTCAGAGGAATCTGCAAAATGCCTTCAAACAACACATATAGGGTGTCTCTATATTAAGTAAAACAAAAGCATACTTTCCAGGGCTTTCTGCTTTCGCTTTCTTTGTGGGATTAGGATGGGCTTCTTTACACAGCAGACATGTGGTTTGCATAGAGGAAGTGCCTCCCTCCCTCCCTGGCATGTGTGAAAAGGAGCTGGGGGTGGGGAGTCTTGCTTTCGTTGCTTAACTTGTGCTGTACTGTTTCCTCAATGCCCTAGGCACACTTACTTGGGAGTAAACCCCACTGAAGTCAATGAGACTTACTTCTGAATAGACATAAGATCACCCTGTAAGTCTACAACCCTCAGCACACTTACTTGAGAGTAAGCCCCACTGAATTTAATGGAGTGCTCTGAATCAACAGAGACATTGATTCTGAACTTGGTAGGGGAGGGGATCAGATCTGTCTCCCTTCGTTGCAGGGATGCATTTTACTCTCTTCTCCCTCTAATCGGTGATCAAGAGACATGTGGTTTGAATCAAGAAAAGTCCTTCCTCTGCAAGTTCATGGCACTAAGCCGGCATTACACACTGCTGATATGGTGCTATTACCTTTTATCACTAGTTTATCTCTGATCTTTTTAAAAGCACAATAAAGGGGAAAGTGCGCGCAAGGAGTCCTGGAGGTTGACAACGTCATGTAAAGGACCTGCAAAATTCTGTGAGTGACCAATCATGAGTGTGCAATAAATCGCTCATGTAGAGACACCCATAGTCTTTGCTGTCCCTTTAATTTTCACTAGGTTTATCGTTACTCCCAGCTGAAAGATACATGTCAAACTTGCACAGAAACCTCCAGAACAATTTGACATATGGCACAAACTTGGCTTGTTTCTGGGTCTTCTGGGCAGAGCACTTGAGGCAGTGGGGGGTCCTTCAGTTTGCACATCCCACCCTTGCTTGCCACTGATAATCTCTTGTTGGAGGGGGACAACTGCAGAGTTGGAGACAGACATATCTACCAGAAAGTTCTCCTGGGCAAGCCTCATTCAAATGAACAGAAGTTGTGCAAGGGCACTGTAGTGCTCCTGTGTAGTTCCTGTGAACATCCTGATGGACTATACCCCATGCCCATTAATGTATGTGCATGCATATCTGTGTGCACACTCATGTGCACACATGCATTAGAAAGCATCATCACAGCCTTAGGTGACAGGAGCCAGGAGTTACAACTAATAGAAACTCTGTTTAAAGCTTCCAATGAGCTCTTTCTGAGCCTTCAGCAAATACTTCCCACACATTTTCAAGGTCCATGAGGGCTAAGAATTTACTTTTTTAATAACAATATTTACTTTCAGTGGTAGGGCACCTGGGGAGTGCCTCTGAGCATGTGCAGAGCATGTGAAAAGCCATTCTTTTTCCTCACTGCTTAATAGCAACAGTTAATCCATATTCAGGATTAAGGAGCAGAAGATCCATAGGAGATTATAGGCTTCCTGGCTAGCGTTCCTCACAAACACAGAAACACTTTTCCCAGGACTCAAGTCTGGAATTGAAAATAGATTCCCTATTGTTACCAAGACTTTCTGTGTGTGAATATGCACATGCGTGCATGTGTGAGAGAGGGAGAGGTGGGGGAGAGTATGCAATGCAATAAGAGAAGACTTACCTTTCACCTTTTAAGCTGAAAAGAGAATTTCCTCTATCATACATGTGGTTTTCTATTTTTATTTAATGGACCAGGACGATGCTAAATCTATCTGCAAGTCTGTCTGAAACCTTCTTTATAATAGATCTGCTAGAGAAGGTGACCCCATTCCAGATGTATTCACAAGCCAGGCTTACCCAGGTGGCTGAGGGCATCCTTGTCCCAGGGCCAGGTGCCAGCACCTGCCAGCTCCTCCTGCACAGAGCTGGCAAAGTAGACATTGAGGAAATGAGTGCTGTTCAGCTGGAGTGCCTCCTTCAACTCCTTCACGCTCATGTACGCCCTGCAGAGATGGTGAGAGGGAATATGGTGACGAAAACAACAATGCAAACAAATAAAAATAAAAAAGAGCTTCAGCTATTGGGAGGTATAGAAATAAAAAAATAAAAAATAAAACTTAGAATTTATAGAGTTCTTTTCCAAAGAAGTTTGCATGCAGGAGGTCCCAGGTTCAATCCCTAGCATTTCCAGTTAAGAAGGATCTCAGTAGAAGTGTTAGGAAAGACCTCTGCCTCAGAACGTGGAATGCTGTTGCCAGTTAAAGGAGATAGCAGTGGGCTAGGGGGACCTATACTTGGTATACAAAAAACGGAAGGGAGGCACCTGAGATGAATGAAAAGCCAAAAAATATCAAATTCTCAGGGGTGCCAATTCTTTTAAACCCAGCACATTTCAGAGACCATAGCCCTTCATCTGGGGCAATCGTATAAAATCCAACTGCTGCAAACAAACTCAGCCAGCTTACTAACGTGGTAGCTATCCTTCATACACCATCAGGCTGATGGTGTATAAAGGACAGCCACTACCTCAGTAAGCTGATGGTGTATAAAGGATAGCCACCTGTATTGGCCCCAGGAGCGTAGCCAAGTCATTTATAGTGTTAGAGGGGCCTAGAGATCCATAATGCCTTGCTTAAGTTCATTATTAGTGCAATTTCCTTGCTAGTAAGCCTCTGAGCATGTGAAGATGAGTCAAAAGGCCGGTAACAGCCTTCTCAGAGTATTCCTTACTAATGAGTAGAAAGCCTTATCAGGCCGTGCCTAGGGGTGAACGAAAGTCACTTACCTTTTCTCGCAGCTTTTTCGCGGTGGGGGGGAGCGCTTCGCTGCTCCCCCCGCGAAGTTCAGGCCGGGGGGGGAGGCTTCCCGCCTCGCCCGGCCGAAATTCAGGCCGGGGAGGAGGCTTCCCGCCTCGCCCGGCCGAAATTCAGGCCGGGGAGGAGGCTTCCCGTCTCGCCCGGCCGCGAACACGAAAGTAAAAAAAAACAACAAAAACCGTCCCCTGATAGGCTACGTGACGATTCACGTAACCTATCACGGCTAGATCTGGAAAGTCAGCCGTGATAGGCTACGTGAATCGTCACGTAGCCTATCACGGGTGACTTTAAAAAAAAAAGCGCGTACGCGAATGGCGGCCCTCATAGGGAGCCGCCATTCGCGTTCCTTATTTAGTTGCTGTAGTCTACGTCAATGTTTACGTAGACTACGGCGAAAATAAGGGCAACGCAAATAGCGTTGCCCTTATTTTCGCCGTAGTCTATGTGAACATTGACGTAGACTACAGCGACCAAATAAGGAAGGGGAATGGCGGCTCCCTATGGGGGCCGCCATTATCCGTACACACTTTTTTTTTTTTTTTAAAGTCACCCGTGATAGGCTACGTGACGATTCACGTAGCCTATCACGGCTGACTTTGCAAATCTTGCCGTGATAGGCTACGTGAATCGTCACGTAGCCTATCAGGGGACTTTTTTTTTTTTCTTTCATTGCAATGGCGGGGGCGGCAGCCGGTCAAAAGACCGGCTGCCGCTCCCGCCCCGCTCGAACACCGGACGAACCGCCAGCCGGACCCGCCGCCGGGAGGGACATTCAGGGAAGGTAAGTCCCGTCCCGGGGGGGGGCGAGGGGCGGGGGGGCGGAGGATTTCTCCCCGAAACTTGTTCGGGGGGCCGAACACGTTGGCGCTCGGCCCCCCGAAGTTTCGGGGAGAAATTCTCCGCCATCCCTAGCCGTGCCTGAGAAGTGAAGCTGTGTGTTTATGCTGAGCTGCAGGTGGCTGTGCTGAGAACCAAGTGCTGTTAGTCTACGCTGGGAATGAACACTAGGGGCGCTTGCTATTGTTGTGCTGCCTTATTTCTAACATGTATTGTATAAAACCCATTGTACCCAATGGCTCTGGGTTCAGAGAAGCTGTCTGATCCAACCATTGGGTATGCCTGTGTGCTGTACGTTACCCAATAAAGTCTTCTTGTAAGTAAACCTTTGAATCTGATTTATCACTATCTTGGCACCTCTAACCTAAGAGTTTAATGCCCATGGCTGGCTCAGTAAGCTGGCTGAGTTTGTTTGCAGTGTTTGCATTTTATAAGTATGCCCCTGACAAAGGAGCCATAGTCTTTGGGCTTAAAATAAACAAATTACACTTTGACATCTCTGAGTATTTGTTTTCTTTTAGCTTTTCGTTCACTTATACTTGGTATATGACAGCTTCATATAAAGGGCATTTCAGACACTCATGGGACACTGTTCAAAGCTGAATCTCTTTGGAGAGCAGATCCACTGATCTAGAATTCCATGCCTTCGTGGAGCAATAACTGCTGCTGATACCCTGGAACAAACTGTGTCAAACCAGATCCCAGAGCTAGAGCAAAAGAACAAAGTGTTCTGTATCAGGGCTGGGAGCCTATTGCAGATATTATTTGTCATATTTCAACACTGCATAACTTGGTTGTGACCCACTAAGCTAAGTAACATTCATCTTGTGCCAAAGCCTGGTGATCATCGATTCCCGTTCTGATTTTTGAAGCAAGAAGAGGAGGTTTTTCAAGTCCCTGGTGGGCCATATCCAAAGCAGAGGACCTGCTTCCACTCCTACTTCCATTTGCTTGTACTGTGTGTGTGGGGGGGGGGGCACCCTGTAGGTGCAAAGTTGGAGTGTGGGAGAGGGGGGCCTACATACTGCTGAGGAACCACCCTCTGTTTTCAGCACTGTAGACTGTCCCTCACCTCCACACAAGCTAACAGAGTGAAGCCATTCCATTAGCTTGTATGGAGTACAAGCAAAAGAATCTTTCAGGTGGCAAAGCCAGCAGTTCTTCTCCTTGTTCTTTCATTTGACATCAGAGCTGGAGAAGAAATCAGAGTCTTTTAAAACTTATCTTTCTTTTGAAGCCCTCATCATCTTTCTTTTTCAAGCCTGGTTCAGGAAAAGGTTGCCAGCATCTATACTAGGGGCTACTTCACACTTCAATGTACATTAACTTGATTTCCCTATCCTTAATTATTGTACCTGTGACAATTACTGCTGGATATGTGAAATAATGCCACTGAAAATAACTCTGTTTTAAAGCAATGCAAAGTTTCATCTGAATGGTGAGACCTGTGATTCACAAATACAAGTTACCACTGGATGTTGCGGTCTTCAAATGATGAACATACATGCATAAATGACTGCTAAGTAAGAAAATAAAAAGGGAAAGGTACTATTAAAGCATAATTCTCGACAGACCAGCAAAATGTACTTCTCAGAACCAAAAAACATTAGGAGGGAAACTCATTCAACACCCTAGAGCTATTCAGTAGACTCAAGTCTTAAAATAAACTTGGTTCCTAACCTATGTGTATCTAGGAAAAACCACTCCAAAGCCTTGAAGTCATCCAAATTCCATGGACTTAAGTCAATCATGTTTGGAGGGATATTCCTGCCGCCCCTCTAGAGGAGACATTTTTCCCACTGCCGCCTGCAGGTCCCTTGACATTAGTAAAATGCCTCTCCTCCCGCCCCTTAACTTCATTATAAATCTCCCCATTTTTCTTTCCATTTACTTGGACCAAGCAAATTTGTGCTAATCCAAAAAATGGAGCAGTTAGATGTGAGGAAGGGGGGAAATTGTCCTTCAACTGCAGACATCCAATCATGAACCTCCCTGCAAGAGACCAAACAACATAGAGACCAAATCAAGCCTGGAATGGACAACTCCCTTGGGCTCCTTCTCTTGCTAGTGTCTCCACTGGTGTTTTCATCTGTCATAAACAAGTATCAGTGCCAATGTTATGTATTAGTCTCCTCCTCAGTGATTAATTCTCATCCCTCAGGCCTTCTGCCTGTGTCTCTCAACTCCACCTCCCCACGATGGCTCCTAACCAGAGGATTCCATGGCAGATTATCTGCACATTAATGGGTATACAGCTGGATGCTATAATCTACTATTATGCTGAGGGGCAGCTAATGAGAAGGGAAAGAGGACTCCAGCAACAATATTTCCACCACACATCCAAGATGGCAGCAATCACGTCCTATGACATCTGCTAAATGCAGCACAAGTACAAGAATATATACTTGTGCTGCATTTATTGCAGATAAATTGGGGGGAGGGGTGTGTGTTATATATTCTACTTTGGGGAGGGGTGTGTGTTATATATTCTACTTTGATTCATGTCAATGTGAAATGTATGTGTACCACTGTGTGGCTTGAACAAGGAAAAAGAGGCATAATTTTTAGGTTAACTAATTAATTTGTAATATGCTGAAATTCAAGAGTTATTGCCAAGTATTTTATATCTACACGGTGCTTGTACTTGCTCAGAGGTGACTGTTCCTCATATGACTGGAATAAAAAAAGACTGAGGCAAAATAGCTCAGAAAATTGTCCCTCAGACGACTCAGAGCCTATCTAGATATGACTTTTCTCCCTCATGCAAAATCTACACTACTGTTTTATAGTGGTATGGAAGTGCACTGACAACTGTTGGGGCACATTACACATTTGATGTACCATTTTTGTAGTGTTATTTCCTGATTTTTATTCCACATTATCCAATATACCACAACAAATGTCATTGTGTGTCCTACAAGGTATAAATGCACAAGAGGGATATAGTGCTACCATGATGGGATTGTAATTATATGACACAAGGTGTAGATCTGGCCTCAGGAAGATAATGGGAATGGACCCAATGCTGTCAGATTATAAATTTGAAATCCTCATCTCAGAACCTCAAAGTCCTGTTTTTGTTCAGAACTCTTGAAAGTGAGGGGAACTCCTCCTGCATCCCCTTTCTCTTACATCAGCACCATAGCCCACTGCACCTCAGCAAATTCCCTGGATGCTGTATGGCTACCACTTTCCTCAGAGACTTCCTTTCCACTCTATCTGCTCTCTCACACACACAAAACCCTCAACATTTTCTACTCAGAGCATTTTCTCAGAGAGGGGCCATAGCTCTCCGGTAGAGCACATGCTTTGCATGCAGGTTAATCCCCTGTATCTCCAGCTATAAGGATCAGGGAGAGCCACTTCTCCCTGGAGAGCCACTTTTAGTCACAGTAGACAATACTGGGCTAGATGAACAAATACTCTAACCTGCTATAAGGTTGAACTATGAACAAAAGATCAGATTATGAGCAGCTTAAGTTCACTCCACTCACTTCCCTAGCAGCATTTCCAGAGGAGGGAAGCTGCCCATTATCTGGTCTTTTGTTCACAGTTCAGGTGCAGTTGCTCACTTCTTCCCATGGTGAGGGGACAAAGGTCCAAGGTCCACTCCTGATTTCTCCCAGTGGAGGAAAATAACATCTAAACAGGGCCTCAGACGAAAAGGCTGACACCCAATATCTGGATAGAAGCACAAGAAGGGAGAAAGAAATTGGCACCTGAGGGAACTGAGATGGTCCTAACTAACTTTGATATCAGAGAGCCCATAGGACCTGGCTGTGACTGAAACCCCTGTTCCTAACAGAGTCATTCATAACTTGGAAAACTGCAAAAGGTAAAGCTAGAGAAGTAACTAGTTTTAACAAGGAGCTGCTGCCAGGGAGCTACATGATCCTATCCACAGCATAGACATAAAGGAAAAAGTCTCATGTTCAGTAAGAATATGATATACAGACAGAGGTCTGGGTATATTCCATGCAGAAACATAAAGCATGCTGACCCCTCTGGGCATTGCTGATGATAAAACAGTGTGTAACAGCACATGCATTCCACTGGAATTCAGATACTTTTTCCCCTGTGGACAGACTAGAAGACTGGATAAACCTTCCAACTGTGCCTCATGAGTAGCTGGAAAATACTCAAGAGCCAGCGAAGCTCAGAACTATCTGTACAAGTAATCAGAGATCCTGGCTGGCTTTTTAAATCCCTCATGGGGTTCCCACTCTGAAAGGAAAATCTTCTTCCCATCACTCTGTGCACAGCTCTGTGCATAGCGGCAAGACACCATTTCCTAGAACCCTGCTGAGCAAGCCAAGATGTCACCAAGAAGAGAGTCCACAGGTAGCACCTGACAAGTGCTAAGGCTGCTTAAGTAGATAGGCAGGTGTTTCTGTGTATCCATGAAAGAAATTCAATCAGATCAAATGAGATAAGATGCATCTGTCCAGGCCATAAGTCACAAAACACAAAATAGTGTTACGGGTTTGGGTTTGGTCTCAATGACCTTTCAGGGATCCCTTACACCCCAGCACCTCTGATTGCAAAAGGACTAAGAATCCCTTCTGACTATGCAATTCTTGAATCTAAGATTTCTGTAAGTAGGGCTATCAGCATGGGAGCCCCACAACAATACCTCTTAAGACCTCACCAAAGGACAGTTGATAGCTTGGTGATGTGTTGATTTTGGTGATATGTTTTAATTGGAGCTACAAGGGCCCAAGAAGACATGGGTGATGGGTGGAGGTGAGTCATCTTTCTCCTCTACTTCCTGCCCCAATAGACAAGGGGAAGGGAGGTCTGTGCAGCAGGAACTTAGTTGTAGTTGGTGCTGGATGGGGACTCAGGGGATCGGGGTTCCACTCCCCCCTCAGTCATGAAGTTCACTGGGTGACTTTGGGCCAGTCACTGACTCTCAGTCTAACCTACCTCACAGGGTTATTGTGAGGATAAAATGGAGAGAAGGAGGACCGCGTAAGCCACCTTGAGTTCCTTGCAAGAGGAAAAAAGGTTGGGATATAAATGTAATAAGAAATAAAACAATAGGAATTAAATCATCCAAAGAAGAACCACAAAGGTAGGTTCTAGGTCAAGCTGACTTACAGGACTTTAGATGTCAGAGAGGGTGGGGTGGGGGTTAAGGTTCAGAGTAAGCTTCAAAGGTTTGCTCTTGGTCATATTAAAGATTAAACTGCAACAAAGCAGTTTATTTTAAGAGCATTTGTTATGGTTGCATGTATATATTTTGTCATACAATTCCCTAAAAGCAAAGGGATTTGTACCTTTGTCATGCACATAGAGCACTCATATGAGCTTACTCTCCCTCCCCCCCTATGCTACTTGCCATGGAGGGGGCAGTGTTCATCAGGATCCCAGCTGGGGACTGAAGGGAATCCTTCCCCTCCTGATGTACTGCAAACCTGATGAAAACCATCACCACCCGCACCAAGTATTTAAAAAAGAAAACAGTCATGGCTGCTAACCACACAGTTAAAGTAACATTTGGTTTGCCCTAAATCAGGTTGTGAGACGAGTCAGGATCCCTCATCTCAATGAACTCAGCAATGACAGTCATACAAGACTTTGGTGATCAACATCTTCAGGAACGCTGGCCAACTTCTGCTGCTGCTCAGAGTCTAGGTGCCATTCTAGCTTGTCAGTCACTCACCCTGCTTTGTGTAATGCCCATGCCCTGCAGGGACAGCTAATGGCCCTTCTCTCGGACTTGTCCAGAAGCTCTACTAACAACAAGCACCCAGATGATGGCCTCAGTAGCGAGCCTCCCTCTGACCCAGAATCTTCTCTATGGTTGAAGTCATACATAATGTAATTTTTGTTGTTCAGTCGTTCAGTCGTGTCTGACTCTTCGTGACCCCAACAGAATGTAATGCATAGTACTAAAGGGAGCTCAAAGCACATTCTTCCGATGCACTGCCAGCCCATCTTCACAGATAAACTGGCAGGCAAACATACCAGCAGAAATGCTGGTACAAGATGTCAGTCTTATTCCTCCTCCTCCTGCTCCATCTGGAGAAAATTAACAACGCAACCAGATGTAAAGGAAGACAAAGCTCCTATACCTTTAATCATTGTTTAAAAGAGGGATTACAGAATAGGATGCTCCTTCCAGGGATGCTGCATTTATCTGGCAATTATTCATCTACACCTGCATGAGACAGTAGATTGTGGTAAGGTTTTCACCGAGGTCAAAATACTAAATCAGCAAGTTGATGACCCAGAGGAGATGATAAAGACCCATAATAATGTTTTATTGAAACAGATTATAAAAGAAAATTTGACTATTTGCCAGCCTGGGGCACTTCCCCTGAAAGAAGGCAGCGATTCCCAGATGCACAGTGCACAGCTGGGAAGACCCTCCCAGCAGTGCAAACATCTGTCCAAGGGAATAAGGGAGTGAACAACTGGAACCCATTAGCAATGTGCCTTCTTCGATTCTCTTCCAAGCTTCACCTCTGCAGTAAATAAGCAACAAAGTTTGCACATGCGCATGGGCACAAACATATGCGTACCCACACCAGAGAGAGATGTTTTGCTCTAGAGTCCATGGCTGGCAACGAATGCCTTGAGATACAACCTTTCCTTTGCTATAACTGGTATGTTGCTCACACTTTGATTCTTTCCCAGAAAGATTTCCAACGAATTCTGGCTGTTCCTTTGAGCTGAGAAAGCAGGATAGGGTGACCAGATGCAAAGGAGCCCAGTGTGTCCATACCTTCAAAAGCTCTGCTGAAGGGAAAATTTCAGCACATGCAGCTTTTCTTATTCCTGCATGACAAAGTACCCCTGTCAAAATTCTATCTACTACTATAAAGCTACAGGGGCCCTGTCCTCTTTTACATCTGGTCATTACCATAAGCCAGAATGGATACAAGGAAGTGCCTTGGACAGACTTGCCAATTCAGCACCTCCAGTTCATAACTAGGGGTCACTAACTCAGTTTCCCACTAGGGATGTCAGAGAATTCCACCACGGATCTTGGGGAGGCTGAATGCCAGCGCATTCAGCCCTCGAAATCGGTGGTGGAACAGTCTGTCACCCCCCTGCCCACCCCTGGGACGGGACTTACCTTGGACAGATCTTCCTGGCAGCGGCGGCGGTTCGGTGGCAGCGGCGGCTGCGGCGGCCGGTCTTCCAACAGGCTGCCAGTGCCGCCATTTCCAGTTAAAAAAAAAAAAAAATGTGATAGGCTACGTAAAGATTTATGTAGCCTATCACGGCTAGATTTTTAAAAAACACCGTGATAGGCTACGTAAATGTTTACATAGCCTATCACGGCTGATTTTTTAAAAAAAAGCACGTATGCAAATGGCGGCGCCCATGGGCACCGGCATTTGCGTTCCTTATTTTGGCACGTCTTAGTCTACGTTAAGATTTATGTAGACTAAGACGGCGAAAATAAGGGGAATGCAAATAGCGTAGACGCTATTTGCGTTCCCCTTATTTTCGCCGTCTTAGTCTACGTAAATGTTTACGTAGACTAAGACGTGCCAAAATAAGGAACGCAAATGGCGGTGCCCATGGGCACCGCCATTTGCGTACGCGCATTTTTTTTTCTTTTAAATCAGCCGTGATAGGCTACATAAACATTTACGTAGCCTATCACGGCTGACTGCAGGGACGCAAATGGCGGCGGCTACAGCCGCCGCCATTTGCATCCCTGCTAGCCAGTGGCCAGATGTCCAGCTGCTGGCGGAGCCAGCCGGCGGCTCCGCAGAATCCCTGCAGAGCGGAGCCAGCCGGCCAGGATTCGGGGGGGGAGGGACAGAGCGCCTCCCCCCCCGGCCAGAATTTCGGGGGGAGGGACAGAGCACCTCCCCCCCACCGCGAATGTCACCCTTCGAAAAGGTAAGTGACTTTTGTACATCCCTATTTCCCACTGGCTTGGCTATCCCTTCAAACTATCGATCCTCAGGGAAAACTTTTTACATCAATGTGGAATAGACCCCTGAGAGTCTACCACAGAAACCCTGAATCTTTTCATCCATCTTCACTGCAGAAGATATAGGACAGATACCTTTGCCTGAACTGATGTTTTCAGGAAGGGAGTCTGAGGATCTGAGGCAAATACTGGTGACAAAAGATGAAGTTCTCAACCTTATTGATAAATTGAAAGCAAATAAATCACCGGGCCCAGATGGTATCCATCCTAGAGTTCTGAAGGAACTCAAACATGAAATTGCTGATCTTCTAAACCAAAATATGCAACATGTCCCTTAGATCAGCCTCTATACCAGAGGACTAGAAGATGGCCAATATAACACCAATTTTCAAAAAGGGATCCAGGGGGATCTGGGAAATTACAGGCCCGTTAGCTTAACATGTGTTCTGGGTAAATTGGTTGAAGGCATTATTAAAGATAAAACTAGTAAGCATATAAAAGGACAAGCCCTGCTGAAAAAGAATCAACATGGCTTCCGCAAAGGTAAGTCCTATCTCACTAACCTTTTAGAGTTCTTTGAGAGTCTCAATAAACATGTAGACAGGGGTGATCCAGTAGACATTGTTTACCTGGACTTCCAAAAGGTTTTTCACAAAGACCCTCACCAAAGACTCCTGAGCAAACTTAACAGTCATGGAATAAGAGGACAGGTCCTCTTATGGATCAGTCACTGGTTAAAGAACAGAAAGCAGAGAGTAGGAATAAATGGTAAATTCTCCCAATGGAGGGATGTAAATAGTGGGGTCCCACAGGGATCTGTATTGGGACCAATGCTTTTCAACTTGTTCATAAATGATCTGAAATTAGGAGTGAGCAGTGAAATGGCCAAGTTTGTGGATGACACTAAATTTAGGATGGTTAAAACAAAAAGGGATTGTGAAGAGCTCCAAAAAGTTCTCTCCAAACTGGGAGAATGGGCATCAAAATGGCAAATGCAGTTCAATGTAAGCAAGTGTAAAGTGATGCATACTGGGGTAAAAAATCCCAAATTCAAGTATAGCCTGATGGGATCTGAGCTAGCAGTGACTGACCAGGAAAGAGATCTTGGGGTTGTGGTGGACAGCTCAATGATGATGTTAACCCAGTGTGCGGCTGCTATAAAAAAGGCAAACTCCACGTTAGGCATAATTAGAGAAGGAATTGAGAATAAAACTGCCAGTATCATACTGCCCCTATACAAGTCTATGGTTCGACCACACTTGGAATACTGTGTTCAGTTCTGGTCACCACACCTAAAAAAAGATATTGCAGAGCTCAAAAAAGTGCAGAAAAGGGCAACTAAAATGATCAAGGGGCTGAAGCATCTTCCCTATGAGAGAAGATTACAACAGCTGGGATTGTTTAGCTTGGAAAAAAGGTGGGTAAAGGGAGACATGATTGAGGTGTACAAAATCATGCATGGTGTGGAGAATGTGGATAGGGAGACATTTTTCTCCCTCTCTCAAAATACTAGAACCCAGAGTCATCCTATGAAGCTGATTGGTGGGAGATTCAGAAGAGATAAAAGGAAGGACTTCTTCACACAGCGCATAGTTAAACTATGCAATTTGCTACCACAGGATGTCGTGATGGCCACCAATTTGGAGGGCTTTAAAAAGGGGTTGGACAAATTCCTGGAGGGAAAGGCTATAAGTGGCTACTAGTCTTGATGGCTATGTGCTACCTCCAGTACCAGAGGCAGTGAGCCTATGTACACCAGTTGCTGGGGAACATGGGTGGGAGGGTGCTGTTGCGCTCATGCCCTGCTTGTGGGTTCCTGGTTGACAGTTGGTTGGCCACAGTGTGAATAGAAAGCTGGACTAGATGGACCCTTGGTCTGATCCAGCATGGCTCTTCTTATGTTCATATGTTCTTATGTTGCAGAAGACCCAGCTCACACTGAGTTCTGAACAGAATTATGGAGCTTCAGTCTTGCCCAGTACAATGTGATAGTGCATCTTAGTAAAACATACCTAAAACTCTCGTGTGGCTGAGCATTGCAGGGGACGATATATAGCAGTGGGAAAGTTGTCATTCAGAGAACTTGTCTGCCTTTATTTATCTTCTCACTGAATATCCCCAATAAGCTTTTGAGGAACCCCCAGGAACAACATTTCAAAAACCATCGTGCTAAAATGCAGCAGGTCTTCACTTGTGCACTTCGGATTCAACCTATGTACTACTAACTTTTCAGTGGTGCATCTATAGCAAGGGTGAGCAACCTTTAGGCTTACAGGATCTATTTTGTTTTTCACTGGAACTGCAAAGTCCACTAACCACAGCCAAGTGCGAAACAGCAGCTCAAGAAGGTGGACACAGAACTGCAGAACATGGTGCTTTGGGCCACATGATCATCAGCCCAGGAATTTGTTTTCAATACCAGAACTGCAGCTTGCATACACATCTTTTGACATGCAAATCTACTCCTATTCCCCACACCCTGAGCTTTCTTGATTTCAGCAGCCTAATTTGAAGGAGGGAAAAGCTTTTTGTTGTTAAACCATTGGGATTCACAAACCTTTGCTGATCTCCTGCAAATTGGAGATCTACCAACAGATCTCAATCTACCTTCTACCCACTCTTTATCTCCCTCTCTCCCCTCCCCCTGCCCACACTTTTCACCCTTATTTCCCCACTACTATGGACAGCCATGTAACAAAACCAATAGAGACAGCTGCAGGATGCAAGTAGATGTCAAAGGTCTCACCCCTCTACTGCTGGAGAGCAGATGATGTGCACCTTTGGAGGGGCAATTCAGATCAGGAAAACAATGATGGGGGACGGGAGCAGGAGGAGGGAAAGTTAAACATACACACATTTCAGTGATATCAAAACTGTTGGAAGAGCTAATAACGGATCTCTCATGTCACATATGTATAACTTGGCCCTAAGTACAGTACCTGGGACATACATGCCATGTGACCTATGAGCAGGTTAGCTGCAAGGAAAACACTTTCTCCACTTCCACCCATGTTGAGATTTGCAAACCCTTCTGTTCTTTGACCCTTGCTGCTCATCACAACTTAATGTGTCTTGCCACACTATCCTCTCACTTGCCCTTCCACATGCCAATACGTTGATCGTTTTACGAGGAACAGATGGATTAGACATTCATCAGATGCTTGGATCTCTGGATAACATTATTAAGTCTGACTTAATTTCTACCCACCCTCCAATAAAACCAGCTTCCAGGCCATCCCATTATTGTTGCTTTCCTGGGCTCCTCAAATATAGAAATTTCCAACTGTCAGGATCCAGGCCAGTATATGGCTGCACATATGGGCATGAGTCAGAGGCTGGGCTTGGGTGCAGGAGATCCATCTGGTTGTCAGCAGTTCAAGGATCAAAGAAGTGTCATACTCAATAAGCCAAAAAAGAGTTTGTAACCAAAGAGGGCAGTCCATTAATCCAGAGAGGAAAACAGGTATACAAAAGGAAAGAGTGCAGACAAAAGCAGTGGGATTAGGCAAGAAGAACAAGGGCACAGGTAGACAAATGGTAAACAAGCAAACAAAAGGCAGAGAAACAGAAAAAAGAGACAACCAGAACCCAGTTGAAATGCCTATGGTCCCACATTCTTGAAAATATTTCCTACTTTACCATTTTATCACCCTTTCATACAATATGGATTGTGGTAAAGAGTGACATTTCACCCGCTATATCAAAGCATGTTTATGGACAAAGCAGGAATTCCAATACATGGTAATAATTACAAATAAGGAACCACTGGGCAGTAGTTATTCCAGATCAATTCATCTGTGCACTCTGTGTACATCCATGCATTTCCCCAAGGACTGAACTAGATGCCATGTTTAACTCAGGGCTGCCACCAAAAATGACAACACTGTGTCAAGTTTTTCCCTAGTAACATTTAAACAGAGTTACTCATGTCATTTCTCTGCCCCTGCCAGCCACTGATGTGGAATGGGCTGGGAAATGCACAAGATGATGACATCACAATACAAATATGTCTGTTTACACATCATAGGTCCCAGAAAGGAGAACACAACACAGGGCTGCCATTTTTATCGGCAGCTGATATTGAACATGTCTAGTCTTCACCCTAAGACTAAAAACCTGACCAGTTCCAGGAAATTAATATAGGGATCTTTGGTCAATTGCCAGTAGGGCTGGAAGCCTATAAGAGCCTGAGTAAAGCTAGTCCCAAGAATTTAAGGATAGAAACCAGGGCACGAGATCAAGGTCCAGGCCAAGGAGCAATAAGATGATTATTCAGGAAGCTATATCTAGCATGCAAGTACTGAAGAACATTATCACTGAATCTGAGGCTGTGGTGAGAGTTACTGCTGATCCTGATCAGCCTGCAATGAATGTCCCCAGACATTTTTGCACTTAGTGCAGAAAATACAAAGGTTGCCATCAGTCACCCACTGTACACATGTGGTCCCCCCACCCCCAAAGTGGTGGTGCAGATGGTAACATCTTGCTGTGCCATAACCAACTGGTGAGGTGGGCCATTAGAAAAAATTAGAACGGGGCCTGAGGACAAAATTGTCATTTCCCTAATATTTCCATATGTGTGTTTTTTAACATCTCTTTCCCAAAGTAGTCAGTCCAATACTTCCAGGAAGTCCACAAGCAGGGCATGATAGCAACAGTCCTCCCAGCTTTTGTTTGTCTTTCCCAGTAACTGGCATCCTGAGAAATACTGCCTTCTAAACCCTTAGAGGTGTCTTTTCACTAATAGGCAAGTAATTAATACCCAGTGATAATCTTGTCCTCCACAAATTTCCTTAATCCTCTTTTAAACTCATCTAAGCCACTGGCCTTCGCCACATCTTGTGGCAGTAAACTGTGACAGCTAAAGGTCCAACTCCTGACATACTATGCCCTGGAGGCACCGCTGCAGCATGGGTCAGAGCGGCCGGATGGATCCAAGGGAAGACTTCCTCTTTGCATAAAAGGGTCTCTGGCAGCTTCTCTGAAGCTCGAGATGCCTTTTCAAAACAGAATCTAGTCAGAAGAGCACCTCGCTGAGGCCTATAATTTTGCAATATGAGCTGCAGAGAAAGCCTCGTGCCACAGCAGGAAGGGACACCAACATAGCTGGCTTGGGGCTGGATGGAGCCAGATCTGGCCAAGGAGGGAGACAGTGAGATAGAGCCCTGAATTCCAGCCACACTTCCTTCAAGGAAGAAGAGTGGCGCAAAGTAAGCCTAAGGGTAATAGGACAGAAAGAGAAGGACAAGCAGGTGGTAGACAACAGAGAAGCCAGAGGACATCAAGTGAAAGCAAAGAAATGCAATGACGCTGATGCAAGGAGATGTCCAAAATCAAGAGAAACTTCCTGTCCTGTGTTTGAATGGATGCAGAGCTTCTTGGCTGACCCTAGTAAACAGACTTCACATTGTGAATGTTCTCTCTTCAGCAGAGAGGGCAGTTTACTGACATCCTCTTCACACACTATAAACGTCAAATGCAGAAAGCAGTTCTGTGCAGGAAAATGCATGAAACTTGCAGGTGGGTAGCCATACAAGAAGTTCCCACATGCATATAATTTGCTGTGGGTACGACATCTTGAAAAGGCTCCCCAGCACATGTACACCGTGTGTACATGCAGAGAAATATACACATGCAGGTTTATCACAAATTCCAATGAAAACCAGTTTTGTGGATTTTTTTTCTTCCCATGATAACACATAACGTGTTAATGGAGTCTCAAATCCTGTTGTGCTAGTGAATTCCCTAATTTAATTATGCATTGTGTGAAGAAGTACTATTTTCTCTCTCCTGAGCTGTCCATTAACTATCCTAAGTCACAGTACTGTGTGAGAGTAAAACAAATCCATATTTCCTCCTCCATGCAATTCATAACCATTCATGATCATTGTGTTGATGAAAGGAAAAGCCTAGTAGGATAAGATCAAATATCCGCATTGTGCCTTAGAAACAAGAAGGCCGGTGCACTATTGACAGGAAGAAAGTGCATGGAGAAGAGAGATTCGGGGGACTGGGGAAGGTGTACCAAGAAGCCAAAGAGGTACAAGGCAGGAGTAAATATTGAAATTGCTTGGCTGGAAGAGCAGAAGAGTCCTCCAGACAAATTAAATGTTCACAAAATGGAACGGAGTAGTTAAGTGAGAGATGCAACGTGTCGTGAGTAAGGAGATGTCAAGGGCTCCTTGGAGGCCTCTCTCAGTCTAATCCAGTAGCCAAGTCCAGACACAGACAAAGGGATTCTTTTCAAAGCTTTATTCCTCTTTTACAACTTAACAACTCTACTGTTAGCAACTAGATATGAGCAGCAAAGTACCTATGCCCAAAGTTGGAACAGCTGGTCCCTATTTGAAAGGGAATTACTAGCAGACCCCTGAACTTAAGAGCTAGGGAGAGTCCCTCCCCTTTTCCCTTGGATCCTCTGGGCGCAGCCGTTGTTTGTGTGCCAACCGGGCACTATGCCTCCTTTCCGCGCCCTCCATTTGGTGCCGCTCTCTGCGTCGGTGTCGCGCGTCCACCAAGTCTGCTCCCCGCTCTCTGTCACTCCCAGGACTGCTATCTAAGCTAGGAATGCTGGTGGGAGGAATCTCCGTCAGCTGTTGGCCCTGGGAAAAAGGAGCGCGCTCCTCTCCCAGGAGCGACTGCTCTTCCTCAGAATCAGAACTACTCTGGGATTCTATGGGCTCAGTGTCCACCTGACAGGAGCGGAGCCTGAGGAGCTTCCGCTATTGGGTGGCATAGAAATGTAATAAAATTAATAAATCAAATATATTACTTTCCATGCCCACTCCCTACCGATGATGTTCACATAAGCACAATACACATTGCAAAAAAAAAGAACACGCACATGTGGGCTGTTTACTGATTTTTCCAGGTACAATATATAGCACTTTGGTTGCTCGTACTGAAACGTGTGCAGGCACCAACCGCAAACAAGAAAAAGGTTCACAAAGCCTTTTAAAAAAAAGATTGTGTGGAAAGACCTGAATCTCAGTAGTCCACACCATGCAATGTTGAAGAGCACGCTGACTAATACATAATCAGTGGGGTTCTCTGTTGAAAAACATAAAGATTCCTCACACACAGCAGCAGAAAACGTGGGACAACTCGTGCCCTTTACTAGTGTTGCACCAATATCTCACATTGTGGAGCTTCAATCTTTCTTTTCACCAATGAAACTTTGACCGCAAGAAAAAATATTCATTCTCCCAAAGCCCTTAACTCTTACACATCACTTTAAAATGCCAAAGCTTCCAGCACCTAAATAGGTGCACTCTGCTAATCCAAAGAATGTACTTACTTTCTCCAACAACAACAACAACCTAGCGGAATCCAGTCTATTTACCAAGTGCTCAAGCTTGCCTTGGTGTGCATGTCACCACATGGCAAGCATGTCATCAGGCTTTCACTTTTTTCAGTCACCATGGTGAGTGTGCTACTACCCTCTTCATACTGAAGGTGGGGACCCACATGACTGACTGCTCATCGACTCATAAAAAATTCCGTGTGCCTAGGAAACTGTCATGCCAGAAAAAAAGGCTAGGCCAAAATCCTTCTGACACCTAGTTTTCTACATAAAGGAAATGTTTGATGAGGAGTATGGAAGAGTGTTCAGTCTTGCAGTCTAAAGAGATACAAACCAGCCAAAGCTTTGTCCCCTCAGGAAGAACTAGGCCACAGTGACTGGCTCAAGGTCACCCAGTCAGAGCTGATCAAGGACTTGAACCCAAGTCCAATATTCTATCCACTATACCACCCCATCTTTAAATACTTTACTCCTACACCATGTAAAGCATGAGGATTAAGTTCACCTGCCCAATGTTCTGTTGCCAGTTGTATTAAATTAGGTTTTTCAACTCTAGCACAGTTGGCTCTAGTGGACTCCCTGTTCCAGAAAATTATTAGCTAAGCTTCCTCAAATGGGAGACTAAAAGCCGCTACATACAAGTACAGAAGGACACACATTTCCTTGCCACAAATCACTATGGTGATCATTCCTCCCAGCTTTCTACTGAGTTTCAAGCATTATGGAGAGCATTATGGGGACAGAAACCTGGGGGAGAGAGAGAGACACTTGGACCAGGGAAACCTATGTTCCAACATCTGCTTGATTCTGAAGGACAGCAGGTGACCTTCGGCCAGCCACTCTCTCTCATCTTCTAACTGACCTTGCCAGGTTGTTTTGAGGATGGGGGGGGGGGTTCATGGTGGAGGAAGACCTACATACTTCTTCAAATTAGGATGCATTTCTTGGAATAAGGGTGGGATAAAATATGATAAACAAAATATTATTATGCATTTGTCTGCATGCGAGAGTAAGAGAGAACTTTCAAGTTGTAACCACATAATGCAATATAGGTTTCCTCCAGTGACAGTCCAGTCTACATCTCATTGTGCTGTCTCCTTGGGGTTTGCTTTGTTTGGTGTTTTTTTAATGGTAGCTGGTAGACAGAATCAATCACACAAGCAGTAATCCTTTGCAAATGGAACTTAATAGATTTTTGAAATGGCAGTCTATTGACCCACTAGACCTTAATGGCTCAGGAGCTGCATGAGTCTGGCATGCAGATTCGCCAGCAGACAGTTTATAAATGCTCACAAATCGAAAAGGGTAGTAAAAATCCTTTTAAGTGGCAGGCGCTCCAAAAACACAGCACAGAATTTCCAGCATTAAAGCCCTTGGTATTTACATTATAACATCACATGCTTGTCTAAGAGAGATGCTGAATGGATAACCGGCAGGGAGCCAGCCTCTTCCTGCCACAGCTGAAGAGGATGACATCACCAGAAAGCCAAGTGGCCTTTAGATGTCCTGCAAAGTTTTTGGAGTTTAGATTAAGTGAACTGGGAACAGGTTATCAATTCCTTGGACTAACACTAGGTTTTAAGCCGAGACGCCACAATGTTTTGCCAAATGTGAAATTCCAAAAAGAAACCAGAAGTTCCTACTTCGGAGAACCATCCAAAGAATTTCTTTAAAAAGTTTAGCAAAATGATTTGTGGGGTGTCCACACATCTCAGTGCTTCTACTTATAGCAACATTTTAAAGCAAAATATTTGCTCCAACAAAACAACCAAGGGGTTTCAAGGGAAACAAAAAAAGATTTACAATCGATAGGGCTCAGAAGTAAGCCCTATAAGGAATTCACTCCATTAAATAAATGGTACTGTACTATAGTCTCAGTAAGGTAAGTTGGGGTAGGGAAAGTGTCCACAGATCCCTAGTGTTAGGGCACCAAACATGGAACACAGGTTCTGCATGTATGTACCTTCCAGAGGGGCACTAAAGAGATAAGGCATGGATAGGAATAGCATTCAAAAAAAGTACCTGCAAGCGGCATTCTTCCACTCAAGAGGCTAGTTTCATTCTTCCTCTCTTTTCATCACCATCAACACACCACCCTCCCCATAGAGGCCATCCAGCTGAATGGGGTTTGGTTATCTTTTTTCTTTTCTTTTTTGCATGACCAAGATGAACGATTCTTATAGGCAGAGTGACACAGGGAGACTTGGGGTTCAATTCCAAGCTCTGTCATGAGATCTGTCAGGGTTCCACCTTATGACCTAGACCCCCTGGGCAACTGCTTAAGGATCTCCTGCCTCCTTAAGAGTCCCACCTTCCTTCTTTTACCTTCACCTTTCCAGTAACGTGGGGTTTAGGCTGTAGTCGTGGGGTGACTGACACTCTAGACATAGGGTTTAACCACAACAGTTTACTGGTAAATTAAAAAAGGCACATCATAACTAAACGTATTTACACAACAGAGCTGGGTAATACAAAAGGCATTAAGAGAAGTTGCAGAACACAAGTTCCTTTACCCTAGCTGTGCTTAGACTTCTCCAGACTGCTTCTTTCTGCTCTTTCTTCAGGCTCTGGTCTCCCCAACTCTGACTCTTACCAGCTCTCTCACTCTTTTTATACCATCCTCTCTCAAAACCAAAAGTACTGTTTCAAACCTGAAGAAATGAAACTTAACTGAGGAAATGAAACTACTCCTCTGAGGGATGCCCCCTCCCAACAAAAAAAACCCAGGCCTCTAGGCCTGACCTTTTTCTTTTCCTTGCCTCTGTAGGCCTCAAACCTTCACAGGGTCATTAAGTGGGTGGGTCTTGGGCAAATGGCCCCCCCTCTCTCTCTCAGATTCAGCTCCCCCTCTGAGAGAGTAACGGTGACCTCTTTCAGATAAATATTGTGAGGATGAAATTAATCCAGATTATAAAGCACTTTGAAAATGAAAAAGTACCATGTGAACCCACCTGCACAGTTTGCCTTTCTTCATCAGAGGATGTTTGTTTGTTTGTTACGTTTATATCACACCATTTTTCCTCTAGCAAGGAGCCCAAGGTGGCTTACATAGTCCTCCACCTCTCCATTTTTATCCTCACAACAACCCTGTGAGGTAGGTTAGGCTGAGAATCAGTGACTGGCCCAAAGTCAACCAGTGAACTTCACAGCTCAGTGAGGACTAAAACCCAGATCTCCTGAGTCCCAGTCCCACATTCTAACCACTACAACACACTGGCAGCAATACAATGTTGTTGTTGTTGTTGTTATTGTTATTGTTTTATTTAGGATAGCTCAGCAGTTACATAAACAATTCCTTATAAGGGTAGTGACAAGGGAAATCTCCTACACTCCCTTTCTCATTTCCCATTCACAAGCTGAAGCCCATTCATAAGGTTGCCTATAGAGCTTATCCACAGTTCTTGCATAGCCTACCACTGAATCTAACAGGTTTGTTTCAGGGAGATTCTATGTTTTAGTCCTGTCAGTATTGTGCTCTCTCAGTCTTGGGCTGGATCTACACTTACTGCCTTTTTTCGCTTCCAATGAGGTTTCACCGAGCACCTTTCGCACTACGCAGTTCCCGCCTCGAACTGGAACCGGAATTTCCCACTTCCGTGCTCCCGCTTTCAATACCCTAATATCCCGGTAATTCCCCTTAATGTGCTCTGATTTTCCACCTTCGCTACCATATATGGTCGTAGTCCCCTCCCCGCCTGTCCATATACGGCAGTGTTTGTATTTCCCTCCTGTCCACTCACAGCTCTCGACGGCCCCATGTCTTCTTCTGGCTACTGATTGCATAGCTTCCTCAGCAGCCCCCGTTTCCTCAGCAACAAGCAAAGGGCTGGATGTGCGCGCGCTTGTCTGATCTCGGAAGCTAAGCGGGGTCGGCCCCGGGTCAGTAGTTGGATGGGCGGCTGCCTGGGAATCAGGCTTCCTGCACTGAGCAGGGGGTTGTTCTATCCCTTCAAATGAGATTATATTTTACCCCCTCCTATCCTCCGCTCCAGATGTGTGTTTTTTAGTTAAGGCATTATCCTTGCAGAATCGGGGCTTCTCCGCAATGTTTTTTTTTCTAATTCAGGCATGATCTTCGAAGATTTGAAGTTGTGAAGCTTCACAAATTCGAAGCTTGGAAGATCATGCCTCAATTAGAAAAAAAGAACATCGCGGAGAAGCCCCGATTCTGCAAGGATAACGCCTTAATTTAAACAAAAACATCCAGAGCGGGGGATAGGAGGAGGTAAAACTTAATCTCATTTGAAGGGATAGAACAACCCCCTGCTCAGTGCAGGAAGCCTGATTCCCAGGCGGTCGCCCATCCAACTACTGACCGGGGCCGACCCTGCTTAAGATCCGAGATCAGACAAGCACACGCAGGAAAACAGCAGGAAAACAGCACAGCGCTCGAGTGTGAACCGAGCTCACGTATTCGATGAAGCACTGCAATGGGGAAAATAGGTGAGTGTGAATAACCATGTTTTAATGCGAGAGCGTTTAACCTGATGGGACACCAAATTCATTGCGATGGCGGGCGCAATGTAGATCGGCCCTTGGTTATCTGGTCCATATCAAAGGGAAAAAATAAAATGATTCATACACGATTTCAAGTATCGCCTATGATAAATCAAATAAATAAAAGCCATGTTTTTAATTTTTGACATTTTCCACAATTATAATTAAGTGGTGGTGAGCTGAATTGTTTAACATAAGAAGAAACACAGTTGTGAACACATAACACAAATGTAACGCTGCTTTTTACTTACTGTTTGACATGGAGCTTAAAGTAAAGCAATCATGCTTCAGAGAACTTCAGTATCTTCAGAAGCTCTTCTCTTTCTTCATTGTTTTGTCTGCTTTTCCTGTCTATCTTTCCCCCTTCCCATCTTTCATTCTTTACTAATCCCAGTACCTTCCCCAACTGCCCAAGCCTCCCTAAGCAAGGAGGTCTAAGAAGACCACAACCAGCCTATGAAGCTTAGAATGCAGCCTTTAATGAGCACTCTGGCAAATACTGTCACAACGTGAGGTTGGGCGCGGGGGTTAAAGAACATGTTTTTCCTTGTAGCTCTCACACTGTTTCTCATACTGTTCTTGCTGTTTCTCTACTGAGCATTGCCTTTACGGACTGCAGACATGATCATGCACTGCTCCTTGTTTGTCCGCAGTCCATAAAGGCAAAGATCAGTAGAGAAACAGTAAGAAACAAGCAGCATCACAAGGGACAAATATGCTAATCTAAGCAATCAATAGTCTTGCCTAATCTCAAATAAATTTACTTATCAGGAGTTTAATGCCCCAAACCAACCCTTATAGCACATAAACAAGGTGTTAACATACAACTAGTTGCACAAGAATGTGGATGGAGTTATGCATTCAAATGCATGTAAGAGTGCAAATTCCACTCAAGCAAAGCAGTGCATAAGAACATAAGAAGAGCCCTGCTGGATCAGACCAAGGGTCCATCTAGTCCAGCATTCTGTTTGCACAGTGGCCAGCCAGCTGTCGACCAGGAACCCACAAGCAGGACACGAGCGCAACACCACCCTCCCACTCATGTTCCCCAGCAACTGGTGAGATGCATTTAGATATGCATTTGGATGTAGATCTGATTTATGACCATGGCTGCCAATTCAGTAAATGATACACAGATGGAAGACTGCATATGTGTTTGGCTCTCCTTAGCTGGACTAAGGTACAAGCATGAGAGAGAAAGCATTCAATCTTGATACATGTACTAGCTACCAAATATTTGTAAGGCAAGAGCACTAATGCTGACTGAAGCTTGCATCCCTAGTGCAGTCTCTAGCAGCAATTACTCAGAGTGAGCATAAATGCCTAACTGCACAGATGTGCAGAAGCAGTATCTGAAGACGTGAGGACTATTTACTTATTTATTTATAAGCATGGTCCAAAGCGTGCTTTGGTGTGGTGGGGAGGGATTTTTCTTTTTAAAAACTTAGCAAAATTAAGCCAGAATATCTCAAATTAGGAAACCTGCTGAGAGGCATAAAATGCTAATTGCGACACAGCCTCCCAAAACATGCGTTCAAATTTGATGAGGAACAGCAAACAGGAGGCATGAATTCTAAAGGAATCTAGCTGGCAGGTACGTATAGCTCCATGACTGACATGGGAGGGACCACAGCTCAGTGGCAGAGCCCCTGCTTTGCATTCAGAAGGTCCCAGGTTTGATCCCCAGCATCTCCAGGTAGGGCTAGGAAAGAAACCTGCCTGAATCCCTTGAGAGCCACTGCAAGGCAGTATCAACAGTGCTGTGCTAGATGGACCAATGGTCTGACACAATATAAGGCAGCTTCCTATGTTCCTTTGTCAAAGCTGACTGTTGTCCAGACAAAGCCCGAGCCTGAACTGGAAGATATTTTTATAGCCCTATCTTGTCAGGTGAGACCAAAGGGCTACAGGGGTAGGTATATCCACACTGGATCTTCGGAGAACTTCACTATAACCTTGAGAACTTAACAATCTTCAACCTTAACTGGTTTACTGCAAATATTTGCAAATCATATATCCAGAAATGCCTGGTTTTTGTTCCAGCAGTGAGAAGGGGAAAGTAACATTTCCACATCCTTTAATATGGTGCTTAGCGCAACAGATCCAGTACAAGATCTAGGTGCATTTATTAATAAACAACTCTTTGTTAAAGAATTATTTGCAATTCTGATAACTCTGGCAATAAAAGCTCTTCCCTCCTTTTCTTTTCTTTTTGTTTAAAAATACAAACCCCAAATCTATATTTAGATCCAAGACACTTGGAGTTCCAGGTAGTATTCTAAAAGGGTCTCTTTTTCTCTGGAATATAAAAAGTCACTCAAATAATTTATTGGGGAAGATTTGTAATGTAAGGATCACATTTTAAACTCTGCACCAAAGAATTTTAAAAAAATAAAATAAATCCAACCCTACTTCTCTCCCCGCAGTGTTGCCCTTGGCAGCGGAGGGTCCCTGACTTTTGGAACTCTCCCTCCCATGGCCTCTTTCAGGCTTGTTTGGACTGCAGGGCTATGGAGCCTCCGGGCTCCATGGCCTCCTGTCTGCCTCTCACTCGGAATAGGAACAATTCCTATTTCCTAAAATAATGGCCTTGGCAGAGCCAAAGAAAACTGAAAACAATATATTCGTTTGACAACACTAACAGTTTCAATGGAACTTGCCAACTAAAACGCTAGCTAAATTATTCTGGAAAGGCTTTCTACTGGACCTGAAGGAAACCCAAAAACTCCTTTGCTGACACTCGCATTTATTTTTGGATACTAGTGGGCCCCAGGGCAGGGGGCAATATCAGCAACTCTGGAGAGGAGCTTGCTCTGTCAATCTGCAGGAGAGACACAGTCAGAAAGGACAAAGTGCTCACATGCACACCTTGAACTAAGCATCTCCAAGAGTCTCCACATTCACTGGCTGGGTCAACGAACAACATGGGGAACATCCACACTACAGATTTAAAACTGATTTAACAGTGGAACAGCAGAAGCTGCCTTCTACTGAGTCAGACCCTGGGTCCATCTAGCCCAATATCATCGACACTGCAGCAGCTCTCCAGGGTTTCAGGCAGGAGTCTTTCCCCTGCAGAAGCAAGAGTTTGAACCTGGGACCTTCTGCATACAAAGAATGTGGACCGCCACTGGAGTTACGGCCCCTCCAATTATTCCCACTTCTCATGGGAATTGTATTTTTGTGAAGAGGGCCTAGGGATCTCCAACCCTGAATTTTCAACACCCTTGCCAAACTTCCCAATATCGATGGAGCATTTCAGTGGCATAAAACTGTTCAATATTTGTAGGGTTGATAGGGCCAAAGAGTCCTGTGCCACTTCAAAGACTAAACCTGTATTGTGGCCTAAGGTTTGATGGACTACAGCCCACTCTGCCAGGTGTGTGAAGCACATAGGGATGTGTGCGTATAGGTGCGTTCCAAAGGAAGGGGGAGCCAATCCTGCCCCCCCACCTCACCTACACACACCCTTACACACAGGGTTTTTAAACAAAGGGCCAAGAAAAGGCAAGAGAGAGTATTAGTTGTTTCACAAGATGTTTCCAGAGTAAGGCTTACTATTCTGGAGAACAGAAATATAACATTCTCAAGTACGGAGGACTCAATCCACGTTCACTGTGTTCTAAAACATTGTTTTAATGGAAGAGAATGTGTGTTCAAACCACTTCCACTGCACTTAAAATGTATGTACGTCTTCACTCTTCTAGGCCCCAGAGAAACAACACGTGATGTGAGGAACAAAGGAGTTTAATGTCCAAGAAGAGGAGCACAATCTCTGGGAAAAGAAAGAGGATTTTCCCTGACTCCTAATGCCATCCTTCGTGCTGAATAGGTCTCATGTGAATCAGGGAGTGGTCACTGCTTTGAGAATGTGTGGCTTTTGCTTCTAGACACATCCGTGTGTGGAAATGGGAGCTGGCAGTAGGGAGAACAGCAGCAAGGATTAGTGGCAGGCTTCCAACCCCTGCCCTTTCTTAGGCCTGTTTCTATGGGGAAAGTAAATGAGTTGGTGGTTGCTAGGCAACTAGTGATACACACAGGTCTTTGTTTGCCATGTGAACAGCAGTGTGTTTCTGATTGGTGGACTCAGTAAGAGCAAACTCCTGTGTTATCATTACAGCACCGTTGCCACTTTTGGCCCCATTCTGTGCTAGTATCAGATGGATGAAATGGCTGCCACCGGCATGGCAATACTATTAACATCCACTAATCCCAGATAATTCCTACATATATTACTGCTTCGGTGTGGGATACAGCCACGTAGAAATGATGACCAGGCTACAACAATAGTACAACATTCATCCCACTTGGCAGAGATCTCTTAAATAATCTTGCTTGAAGAAAGGTGGCATAGAATTCTATGAAATACATACATGTTGTGTACTATAATATAACATAATCCAGCAGCTAGAGACCTTGATTTAGGAAGCCTTTCTTTTATTTTTTAAAGACAGCTGAAATTCTCAGGAAGCTAAATTCTCCATTGGCTACCAGATTCTGCATGACTTCTGTGCATCTGTGTTACTGTGGTAAATGAACAGGCCCAGCTAGAAGTCATTCAAAGGTGAAATGCCCTCAAGAAGCAGAATTATATGGCCCAGTTCAGATATAATGATAGGGAACCCTGGCTTATATCATTTATGAGCAGCATCTCACGTACACTTCTTGATCGCTCCTGCTGCAGGTGGGAGCAACTAAACAAACTATGGACAGTGGTTTGGTCACTGTGATGTATGAACCCTCAACAAGCCAAAGTCATAAGCCAACAACAAACCACGACTTATGACTCTTGTCACGGGAGAGACAAGCCAAAGTTCCTGGTTCGATAACGATAAACAAAGCACAGCCAGAAGGTCCATGGTTTATTTAGCCACTCCCACTTGCAATGGGAATGATTGGGCAGCATGCACAAAGAATCCTGGCCAGATTGAGTCATAGAGTGACACTGGATAACAGAGTCACTGAGGTCAGGACTATGGACTATTGTGGGAGAGGTGTATGTAGAAATATAGTTGAACTGGAAAAAACTGGTTACACTTCCGGTCACTTCCACGCCTTTTCCCATTTGCATCACGTCTATTAAACTGTAAGCCTGTAAATTGGGATTGCCTTGTCTTTCAACACGTGTACAGCACTTAAGAAAATCTGAGGTGCTTTATAAGTGTTTATCAAAATATTAATATTAATAATAATAATAATAATAATCAACAACAACAACAGAGCAGATTATAGCTGCTTAATAACAGGGGATTCTACTGATAAAGACAGAGGCCTCTGGGAGCCTAGGAGCACCCAGACAGTATCCCAGGACACACACACACATGGACACACACGCACCCTTGTCCATTCTCACTTACCGTTGTGGAGAATCTGGGTCAAAGCAAGTCTTCCTTACATTGGTCACTCTGGGATTGCAACAGTCTCCATCATCAAAATTGTGGAGCATATTGTTGCATTCCATGTTGCAAACACCATCCCGACGCTCCCTGGCATAGCAGCGCCCCAGCCAACGGCAGTCACCCCCATCATAACCAGTCAGTGGGTGCTTGCATTCGGGGTTGCAGAATTCATTGCCAATCTTGCTGGGCTCACAGTTCATCAGGACCACACGGTAGCGGAGCAAGGAACTGTACACCGTATGAATGCTCAGTTGCCAAGTGATGTTGTAGTGGCCAAACGCCTCGCTCAGCGCCCGGTGCTGGTGGGCAATCTGCTCCTGGCTGACAGTTGGATGGAGTCCATCATCATCATAGATGTTGACAACACGGTAGCGCACCACTTTCTCATTCCGCAGTGGCCAATGGCTATTGTAGCGGGAGATCAACTCCACATTGTCACAGACAGTCTGCCCACAAAGCGGAGGCACAAGTGGTGACAGAATGTGAGGCTCTGATGCATGAAAGGACTCCATCAGTGGGTAAGTCCCATCCTTGATTGCCACCCACTGCTGGTCCAAGCGGCTGAACCGTGCATTGAGCAACATGGCGGCTTCTCTGTCTTCAATCTTCCTCAAGAAGGCCCTCTGGAGCTTCTCCTGGGGCAAAGCAACACTCCAAAGGGCGAGCAGCGCCAGGTGGCCACGGAAGTTGTGCCCATACAAGTTGTCGCCTCCCAGGATCAGGGTGCGACAAGTAGCCATGAAGGGGCTGTGAAGGGCACCAAATTGCTGGGAACTGCGTGCCACCCGCTCCCCATTCAGGTACAGCAGCATCTGCTGCCCATTATAAGTGGCAGCCACATGAGCCCATGTATGGAGCTGGTAACGGTGGTATGCCAAAATGGTGGAGGATCTCTTGATGCGGTCCGTCCGGAGTGAGAAGAAGAAGCGGGCATTCTTTCTCCCAGGGTTTTCCTGTGAACGGATGCCCAGAGTCCACCCCTTGTCACTGGCAATGTGGGAGCAATTGTCAAACACACCTGAATGGGGAAGAAACAGAGAAAGAAAAGAAAATTGCAATGTAGGAATGCTCATACAAAGGCCACACTATCTCTCGGCTCTGGAGCAGAAGTGAACCCAATATAACACTGGATGGATGGATGGATGGATGGACGGACGGACGGACGGACGGACGGACGGACGGACAGACAGACAGACAGACAGACAGACTAGATATTTAGCACAATTTGCTTTCAGGGCTTTCTTCAAAAAGCCCTGGGAAGTGTAGTTTTGTGAGAATGTCAAGAAGCCTTTGTTATACTAGTTCTACAACCAGTACAGAATTTTTCACTACAGGTTTCCTGTTTGGCAGCAGGAGATAGATTGTAAATTGCATTTTGTATAGTACAAGTGTTATTTAAACAATAAACAACAGAAAAGTGCCCTCACAGATTGCCCCTCAAATTGCCATGACATACTTGTTTTTCCTCATGACATTGCAACAGGGCCTGCTTTTAGTGTTATGGGTGCTCCACAAAGTTAGATGCAATCTTTAGCCCAGATTTCTCCAGACTTCAGATATAGCTGAGGCCCACTTAGTCTTAATTAAAATTGGAGGTAAATTCCAATTTTATACTCGAAAGCATTTCTATTCCAAAGTTTATATCATGAAAGTCCATCTGCCCTCCAAGCCCCCCCCCCGCTGAGTTTGTGTGAGCCACTGTTCTGAGCATGCTCCTGATTGAAAAGAGACACATCCAGAACAGTGACTCACGCAGAAAGGCAGCCGACAGCCTTCACAGAGTGTCAGCAATTCTTTTGTATCAGGAATAACTCACTGATCCACTTGGACTCCAGTGTAAAGAGACTGCAGATTCAGCCACCATCTCAGTGGAGACAGACTGGAAGGAGGCAAGGCCAGAACAGTGATTCATGCTGAGATGCAACAGACAGCCTCTTTTGTGGGTAAGTGGTTTCCTAAGAGCCTTTTACCATAATTATTTTATCTAATTCTTCCAGGCCACAATTTGGTAATTACTAACCTAGACATGTGCTGAAGTTCTTACTGGACTGGGCCCTCTGACAAACGCCATGCCTTTCCCAAGCTACTCACTAGGGCAGCCTGTAGTCTTCTGTCAGGGAACCAGGACGTCACTCTGCATCAGGAATCCTTCAGAACCTTCATTGTTCAGCTTTGTATCCAGCCTTGCTCCCTACCAGTGGAGCTATCCAGAGACTTGGTGCTGACTGAGCAACTAAGCCCTCAGAGGAGCAGCACAGCAGACAGCTCAGATTGGCCACTCCTGGTCTGTCTTGTCTGTATTTCCTTCAACAGCCTTATTTCTTGCCTCTTCAGCAGAACAAGTATTTTATCAAGCTGCTTCCTGGAAGAACAGGATGCATTCTGGAGCAATGGTCCATCCTTCTCCCAATTCTGCAACTGGGCCACACATATTCTGCAGAGTAAGTATTTGTGTGCATTTTGCATAATGTATTCTGCTGCCATTATCTAAGTTTCAATATATTTATTAATAATTATTATTATTTTACATAGTAAGAAAGAGGTGATGGAAATTAAAATATGGAGCGATTTCCAAGTGTTCACTTCCTTAACTGGGAAGCTTAGAAATACGCTCTTTTATTTAAATGAAATTTGATGACCTTAAGGTGCTGGATGTGTTACTAAATGTGCAGAGCTGTAGAAATGCCTTCTCAGGGGCTCCTTGCCAGTTCTGAAATTTCCTTCTTCTTGCCAGAGATTCTGGGGCTTGAACTGGAAACCTTGAGGCCTGAGACTGGAACATAGGCTACTACACTTACCAGAAGATCTACATGTTCTCTCGCCCCAGAAAGGAGGAAATGAGAATATGCAACATTGCCCACTGTGCTTGGTGAGCAATATGGGGCCTCTAGATTGGCCAAGCCTAAGATTAATATAAGGCCTTAAGTTTTTGCCTAATCAACAGAGCAGAACCTTCTGCTCAGCGACCAGAGCTGGAGAACATATCCACCACATCAAGATTTGTATACAGTCTGGCCTTGACACTTATAGAGCTCTTATCTTTTCAGTTGTGACCACCAATAAGTAAGGGAACATTTTAGCCATACATTCTAATGTATTTTTTTCAAGAAGTTGGGAAATATTTTCATGAATATTGTTATCCATCCCAAGTCTTCAAAATTAGAGGTTACAAATTTTAAATGCATGCAGTAATAAAACTCCAGAAGCAACATTACCAAGGCAGGTCCTCAATAAACTTCATAAGTAAAGGAAGCAAGAATAGAGGTCTGAAGTTTCCAGAATGTGCCCACACCACCCTCATTTCCCTATTAACCAAATAGTAATAAACTAAGAGGCCAGTTCCATCCTTGGACAGCAATCACTCTTGTCAGAACATCTGGAACTCAGTGATAGGAAAAACCATCCAGGGGTCCATAAATCTTGTCTGGCCTTGGTAGCCAACCAAAGATGTCTGGTTGCCTGGACCCTCCCCCTCCCTCAAGGAACAGGGTCTTGTATCTGCCTGTACCTCCAAAACACAGTGCAAGATGGGAGACAACCATTTCTGCTCTCCTCTTCAGTTCCAAGTGCTCAAGGCACCTTAGAAGCTCACTGTGAAAACGGCAAGCCCCAGCCTCAAGTTTACAGCTGGAGAGGGGACCAGGGAGGGTCATCACCACACAGCTGTGCTGTGCTTCCAGAGCATTTTGAGCACCTCAGACGGAGAGTTCAACTGCAGGAACGATCCCACACCGTCTTTCCAGCTCCAAGCTTGAGAGGAGAGTTAAACCTTGCCTTTGCTGTGTTGCATTTCTGATGCACTTGGAGTGATGCCCTGTCTGCTCCCCAGCTCCAAGGTCAGGAGGAGGGCCAGAACTTGTCACACTCACTGGGGGAAGGGACACTTACCACAGTGGATGTGGCGAGTGAAACTGTGGCCCCCAGTTCTTCTGAGATTGGAATTGAATGTTGATTATAAAATCCTTGAAGCAGGGATACATTATTTTTACTTATAAAACTCCATGGACACAGGTGGGGGTTATTAATTACCCCCCTCCCCAAATGAGCAGATTTAGGAGACTGTATAATTGCACAAATTGGTTTATTTTCTCTGGAGAATTTTGAATTTTTTCATTCCTACTTGCTTTTCCTGAATCATGAGGGTTTATTGCTGCTGCAACAGGCATGTGAAGACATGGGCACAAGGGATTAGGAAGCAAGAGGAAGATCTGAAGGCATTTGAGAGCATGGAATATCAGTCTATTCCTACTAGAAAACTCATGTAGTTTTTGACACAGTTTCTAAGCTTTTAGCAGAAAAAGTTCAAGTAGCTTCAGAGTTTTCTGTGTAATCATGAATTCAGAATCTTGCTTTAATAAAACAGAGGGCGCTCAGGTTCTCATTATTCCACAGCAGCAACCCATTCTGAACTGGAAGCACCAGTTGACAACTCTGTTACCGTTATTCTAAAGGCATCCCTTTTCATAACTTCTTTTAACACAGCCTTGTCAAGTTCTGCTCACACCCCAAAAAATCTCTCATGGGGATGAGTTACCTACCAAACATGAGAATGTATCTTTTCCCTCTCTCACCACATGCTCCTCAGTATCCAGAGTGAGAGCACAGGTTTTTGCACATTAAACCTCATCAACAAATGCCTGCAAACATCTCGGCATTGTTACCAAAGAGCCTTCACATCTGAAGTCACATCTGGCACTGACCAACGTGATCCATCCCCTTGATGTTGCTCCGGATCTTCACGCTTGCCCACTGCTGTGCTCAACTTCGCCTGGCAAGAGGCACAATGACTACTGCTCTGGAAAAGCTGAGAACCTTTTTCGGGCCCCTGTGTCAGAAGCTTAGCCAGCAACTGGGAACGTGCCCAGGAATGTGTCTGAAGCTGGGATCGGAGAGTTCCACTCCAGCAACAGTCCTAATGAGCAAGCAGTTCCCATAGTCAGGAAGACAGCATGAGCAGCTATCGACATAGGAACAGGTAAACAGAAAGTGGAGGAAGAGGGAGCAAGCACCAAGGGGGTCTTGATGCAAGGGCAGCTGGAACAGAGACCTGGGTTCTAGCAGAACAGACCAGCAACTGGAGGCCCCAAAGCCAAATCCAGCCCATTTGAGGGGCACCATTTGCCCCTTCCCTCTTCGTAAAAGAATTGTGCAGGGGAAGGTGGCATCTGTTGCATCAGGACACCACCAGCAGGCTAGGAGGAAGGCGGTTTTAGAGGCTTGATTCCATTATCAAAGTGGTCCCTCTAGGAAACTAGAGGCTGACCAAGATTCCAGCTTCACCTGTGATGCTGCTACCCTTAAAAGCCAAGAGAAGGTGAACTCTAGATTAGATTAGTATAATGCACTCTACATGCCACTGAAAAGTGTTCACCAATGGCAACTGGTGAAAAATGCAGCTGTGAGGCTGTTGACTGGTGCAGCTGCTCACAGGGAGCAGATGATGCCAGTTTCATAGCGTCTTGCACTGCTTACCTGCAGGTTCCTCGGCACAATTCTAAGTGCTAGGCTTTAACCTTTAAAGCCCTGAGTGGTCTGGGGCCAGAATGTCTGAAATAATGCCTCCTATCACATATTCCCCTCCATGCTCCAAGACAAGGGTGGAGAACTTCTTCTTTTTTTTAACTCCTTCAGCAAAAAGTAGGTGGGGGGCCACATACCAGCAGTGGGGTGAAAGCCAAAATTGGGCAAAACATCCCTTTCCTCATTCTCTCTGTGCCACACCTTCCCCCCACTTCTTGACAACCCTCTTTTTTTCTCCCCTACCCTTTTCTTTCATACACACTTACACCCTTTCCTTCCATCCACATACTCCCCATTCACATTCACCCCCTTTCTCTCTCTGCAACCCCCTTGTCTCCCCACTCCCCTCCTGCCCCTCTCTTTAACACCCATTCACACACTTTACTTCCTCCATTCACACAGTTGCTTTCCATTCAAATTTCCTTCTGTGCTGGGCAGGGGAAACAGAAAGGCAATGGGCTGCCAGGGCAGGAATGGAGCAGTATGTTCCTCCACTAGCAGATCACTTTCCTTCCATGCTTCTTTTTCTCAGCATGCAGCATGGAAACACAGCAGACTGTCAATGGAGGAACAGAGTGATCTCTTCCTCCATCAGCAGCTTGTTTGGCTTCCATACTGGGCTCTGAGAAAAGGCTTCCTTTTCTCAGCACCCAGCATGGAAACACAGGAACAGAGTGATAGTTCCTCCACCAGCAGGTCACTGAAGTGGGGGAGGGGGCTGCAGAGGAGAGGTTGTAAGCCAGATTCCTGCTCTAAGACCTTCAGAAGAGACCCTGCTGATGGTTTCCCCCTTAATGGAGGTACAGGCAAGGAGCAGCAAGATCTTAGGCCTTCCCTGTGGTGGCACCCTCTATTTGGAATTCTTACCCAAGAAACTGCCTAGCTAGAACAGACAAGTTTTCATTGAAGAGCAAAGATCTTCCCCTTTAGAGGAGCCTTTGGTTTATAAATCTTTCGGTAGTAAAGCTCTCTACTGTGCTGAATGCATAAGCATAAAGTGATTTTGAAAACTCTGTCTGAAAGATTTGGGGGAAATGGTCTCCAGAGGGATCAGTCAAGCTTGCATACTGCTGTGTTCTAAACCTTAAAACGCTTTGGCCCACAGATAAAAAGCTTAGAATCTAATCTCTTCCCAGGGGAATGGTGTACAGAAAGGCACCTCTGCAGACCACAGGTACTGCCCACATCCTGTACCTTCTTCGTCAACCCTTTTCCCCACTTCCTACAGTATTGGTTCTCTTGCTTTTCTAGTATCATATCTATTAGACCTGTTCTCCCAGCTTTCCACCTGTTTTCAGAACATGGTGGCAATTACTTCTGCAGATGGAGGTAGGAATGAGAAACCTGCCCCCTGGCATAAGATTCAGCAGTTGGTTTCTGACTCACATCTGGATAATTTATGCTTGCAATTTCAAGAAAGCCAAAAATTTCTTCTCCCCGCTTTTTACTCCTCCTTTTATAAAAAATAGAAACCATGTGGTTTGAATTACTGTTACTGATGCGGTTTTCTATATTGTACATTAAATTGGGGATGGCCTGAACTCCTGCAAGATGAAAATGTTTTGTTTTATTCCTCCTGGTTGGTATCTCTCCCACTCTCCATGCTTCATGGTGAGGGGTGGCTCCTGCACCATTCATAGTTATGCAGAAGAAGGAATTTCAGCAGGAGTAGCTCATCATGGAAACTACTACTATTTTTGTTTTTATTTGTTTGTTTTATTTTTGTTTTATTTATTTATATCCCGCCTTTTTTCCTCCTTAAGGAACCCAAGGCGGCATACATAATCCTCCTCTTCCTCTCCATTTTATCCTCACAACAGCAACCCTGTGAGGTAGGTTGGGCTGAGAGTCAGTGACTGGCCCAAAGTCACCCAGTGAGCTGAACTACTGAAATTCCCTCTTCTACACAACTGTTAAAAGTGCAGTAGCCCTGTCCTCTTTTGCATCTGGCCGCACTTGCGGTGCCCCATACATAGGCCATTTTGATCCATAAATATTGTCATCTTGAGTAACACTATGCTTGCTAATATTCAAGATGATGGAAGTACAGGGAACACCCTGCCCTACCACACATAGCGCCAGTGGGAGTACAGGCTGGGATCCAGAGCAGTGGTGGGTAGACTGTAGGTGGTGGTCCACCAGCCAATTTCCAGGACACCACCAAGGAAGGGCCTGCAGGGATTCTTGTGAAGGAGGATGGGCTTAGTAGACTTTGGTCTGATCCGGCAAGGCTCATCTTAGGCTCTCTCAAGCAAAAGTGCACAGTCATGATTGCCTAACACAGCTTAGTTATATCTTCACCACTCAGAGATCTTGAGTATGCATTCTTATTCTGAAAATTTAAAACATGCTGATGGTCAACAGGCATTCTAGCAACAGCAACAAAAAAGGTTGACTATGTAAGACTGAAGTCAGCCCACCCCTGTTTTGGAGTGTATTCTAATTTCATGCAGAACGGCCCCCAAAGCTGTTTCTGGATATTTTTAAGGGACACTCCAGATTTTACATATGCCTATCTTTTATTCTTGGGCATTTCGTTTTTTGGATTTTCACAGTCATATATACACTGCAATTCTACAGAAGTGCAAAAAAAAAGTGCAAAAGGTCCTGTTGGGTACAGAAGTCCGTTTCTTTTTTTAAAAAAATTCTGCATCATCCAGAATTTGCAGTACACAATAACCCCCATAGCTTTTGTGCTTGGAATGTAACAAAAACTATAGAGATTAACTGATTTATTAAGTAATGAGGTATCTCTCTCCTAGGCAGCTGTCTTGAGAAAAGCTGTACTGTCTTTGCATCAGATCCTGCAACTACATCACTTTCTTAGCCAGCTTCACATCAAGCAAGGAGCCAAGCATCCACCTATTTCTTTTGAATCCTTCATGGATGCTGCTGTTTCTTCTGCTAAAGGTCTGTTAAAATCTATTTAGAATATCCTCTAAATGCCATTTTCGGATGATAACCCATCCTTGATCCTTACTTGATCCTTGCCCATCTTGGCTCATTATGGGCTGCAGAGAGAGACTGGGTGAGGGGATCAAGGCAGTGGTGAACGCCTCCCTTGAGGAGGGAGTGATGCCATCAGCCCTCAAGGAGGCAGTGATAAGACCGCTCTTAAAGAAACCCTCCTTAGATCCCCAAGTTCTGAACAACTTCCGCCCAGTCTCAAATCTGCCATTTTTGGGCAAGGTGATTGAGTGGGTGGTGGCAATGCAGTTGAAGACACACTTGGAAGAAACCGATTATCTTGACCCATTTCAGTTGGGCTTCAGGTTTGGGCATGGAACAGAAACAGCCTTGGTTGCCTTGGTGGATGATATGAGGAGGGCTCTGGATAGGGGTGAATGCTCCTTCCTTGTTTTCCTCGAACTCTCAGCAGCTTTTGGATACCGTTGACCACGGTATCTTCTTGGACCGCCTAGAGGGGTTGGGCATTGGAGACACCGTATTGCGGTGGTTCCGGTCCTTCCTCTCCAGCAGGTACCAGAGGGTAGCACTGGGAGAGGAGGTTTCAGACCTGTGGCCACTCACTTGTGGGGTGTCACAGGGTTCCATCCTCTCCCCAATGCTATTTAACATCTATGTGAAGCCGCTGGGGGCTATCATCAGGAGGTTTGGGGTGCGGTGTCATCAGTATGCGGATGACACGCAGCTCTACCTCTCGTTCAAATCTTCACCAAAGTTGGCCATAGAATCCCTGTCCAAATGTCTGGAGACGGTGAGTGGCTGGATGGGGAGGAATAAGCTGAAGCTGAACACTGACAAGACCAAGGTACTTTTGGTGGGAGACAAGAGGAGGCTGGGGGATGTTGACCTGGTGTTGAATGGGGTACGGCTACCCTTGAAAGACCAGGTCCACAGCCTGAGGGTCATTTTGGACTCCCAGCTGTCCATGGAGGCTCAGGTGTCAGCTGCGAGCTGGACAGCGCTGTATCAACTCCACCTGATACGGCGGCTGCGCCCCTTCCTTCCCGACCATCTGCTCCCATCGGTAGTACATGCCCTCGTCTCCTCTCGTTTAGACTACTGTAATGCGCTCTATGTGGGGTTACCCTTGAAGATGGTTCGGAAGCTGCAGCTGGTACAGAACGCGGCGGCTCGCCTGATTAAAGGCAGCCGTCGGCGAGATCATATCACTCCAGTGCTGAAGGAGCTGCACTGGTTGCCAGTTGTTTTCCGGGCCAAATTCAAGGTGTTGGTTTTGACCTTTAAAGCCCTATATGGTTCTGGCCCAGCCTATCTTAAGGAGCGCCTCCAGCAACACCAGACAGGCCACTCAACAAGATCAGCCTCGGATGGCCTTCTCTCTGTCCCATCAGCCAGGACAGCTAGACTGGTGGGGACGAGGGAGAGGGCCTTTTCTGTGGTGGCCCCCACTCTGTGGAACTCCCTCCCTAGGGAACTCTGCCATGCCCCCTCTTTAATGAGCTTCCACTGTGCATTAAAAACGTGGTTGTTCAGGCAGGCATTTGGGGTGGGTTAGGGTATTTTAGAAAACGTTTTTATTGTAGCATTTTATTGATTTAAACTGTTTTATTATATGCTGTACATTGCCCAGAGTGGCTGGGTGACCAGCCAGATGGGCGATTAATAAATTTAATAAATAATAATAATAATAATCCTATGTATGGGCAGGGGAAAATGACTTAAATAACTCTTCAGAAGACATGGATTGACACTGTATCTGAACTTCTTTGGCAAACTTATCAATCAATAATAAATATTAAGGAAACACATTACTAAGTTGTAAATAGTAGTACGTTAAACTGTAATCAGTATTGCTGTAAGAGGTGTGGGCCGACTGGAATCCCTTGGACATTTCCTATTTTTTAAATGAAAAGTATAATGCCATGGTTTCTATTTATCTCCTATGTGGAAGCCCTTCAAACTCCTGATCAAATTTCAACCAGCTCTCTCAATAATGTACTTCTCCTGCTTAGCTGATTTTACTCTCATTGTTCCACAAGTGTACCCATGATACAAAGGACGGTAATCAGTGAGTTTTTCCCCACTTAGGGTGCAATCCTATGCATGTTTAGACAAAGAAAAGGCCTACAGCTCCCAGCATGCCCCAGCCAGCACTGCTGGCTGGGGCATGCTGGGAGTTGTAGTCCTTTTCTCTGTTTAAACATGCAAAGGATTGCACCCTTAGTAATCTTATTGTATTATGTGTGTTCTTCCTTTATGCTATCTGTAGTCTTAACTTTATTTCAAAGTAAAATCCCATGTTTAAAAAAACTGGAGCACAACTTGAGCAATCTTGGTGTATCACTTTCACTTGGATTCTGAGATGGTGATCTGAGGTTCCCTCCTAATTAACATTATTTTCTGGTCAGCTGCCTGGGGCTGAACATAAAGCAGAAGCCTCACTTATGAACAAGTTCCACAGGTGGTGGCAAATGATTCCCAGGTGGCGGTTTGGCCAAGGAATTTTGTGACAGCCTTTCCCCCTACATCTCTTCCTCCACAGAGTCACTAAAAAGGACAAAATACGGCTGGCTCCCTTCAGCAGAATCCTCAGGATAACAGAAGTGACCAAGTCTCCGTGGTGCTGCCTCTTTAGAAGAACAACATTATTTATTTAAAACATTTTTATACCTCCCTCCAATTCTGTTTAGAATTTCAGGGCAGTGCACAATCCATTCAAACGAAGCATAAGATACAGCAATCAAACAACAGCTAAAACCCTTAATTTAAAAAAAAACATACACAAATTTAAAAATGCTTGCATAAACAGAAACCTTTTGGCCTGGCGCCAGAAAGGCTGCAACATGGGTGTCAAGCGAGCTTCTATAGCTGAGGCCAAGAAAGCACTTTCCTATGTTGACACATCCTGTACCTCTGATAGAAGCGCCTAAAGAAGCCCTTGATCGGCAAAAGATCTTACCGCATGGGCAGCCTGATATACGAGGAGAGGATCCTTTGGGTATCATCCTGTTGGCTACACTATGTTAAGACTGACCACAGTATGATTTCTAATATCTGGAAGTACTACACTAACTAGGTTGCAAATTCCAACCTTGAGCAAAACAAGAATCCAGCATTCTGCAAACTGAGATCTGTTTTGCAAAGTTGGACAAGCGGTGTAGTTGAATTAGCGTAGTGTATTTTGCACAGGCTGTGGATCTCCTTCCCCTCAGAGATTTGTAGAATTCTCCCTCTATGGATGTTCCAACAATCTATTAAAACTGTTCATTTTGTTCTGCTTTCAGTCTTGAGTGATTTTCCTGCCCTGGTTTTTATTGTTATATTTTATCTGTGATAATGTTCCTGCTACTGAATGGAGTTGTTATTTATATCTGTACTATGTTTCATTGTTCATCTTTGGATTTTACCCATTTTAGTTTTGTGAGCCACACTGAAAGCCTTTGGATGGAGAAACAGCCTAGAAATAATATAGACAGAGATACACAGACACTATTCCTACAAATATGTTTTTAGGTTCCCCACTACTACCACAGAAAATGATTTCTGTCAAGGACTAAAAGCAGTAAAGGTGAGAGTGAGAACTTGTGTGTGTCTGCAAGGGACCAAGGTCAATGGGGACAAGTTGGAGCAGCCAGGATGCACAATTAACAAGTGATAACCTCTTCAAACAAGAAGGTGAACAAGCATGTGAAATGTTGCCCACTAGTTCCTCCTGACCACCTCTCTTGTGGTCAGTAACAGGCTCAATGGATATCATGTGGAGGCACCAATATTAAATTTGTTCTTGTATAGCCTATACATAACAACTACGGTGGTTTGAAACAGTCCCACCAGAATCAAACAAACTGTATTGGCCACATTTATGCCCCCCGCCTCCCCATACACACACACAGAAGTACCAATACACACCTAAAGATCATAAGCCCAGTAGAAGCCCTGTGAACTCCTGCAGCTGGTTGCAGAGGCCACTGACTATCTGAACCAGGCCACGTACCACTGTTTACAGGAACAGAATATGTGAACGAATTTAAGAAACTGTGGAAGGATTTATGAATGCAGCTGTGACTTGGGCCAGTTCAAACAATCCCTATAACTGCATTCAGACATAACATTAAACTATGGTTTAGCATTAGCCGAATGAACCTCATGAGCTCCTTCCTCTCCTCCCCCAGCATAGTTGTGACGAGATTAGAAGCTTTTGCTTCCGTATCCATGGTCTGTCATTATGTCTCAACCTGAACAAACTATGGCTAGTCCTATCTACGTTCAGGGAAACAATCCCACTTCAAACCATGGTTTATGATCCTGGCTTACTTCACTAAACCATAGTTAAGATTAGCTACAGTTCCAGGTTTGAACATAACAACAAATCATAGTTTATAATGGAAGAAAAAGCTTCCAATCTTCTCCTTGCAGTCGCACTGGCGTCTCCATGCTGGGAGTTGTAGGCAATTCTTCTGTCTAAACATACATACGATTGCACCACTGTGTTTTCAGTATCTTTGTTTCTTTCTCATATTTAAACTATAAGGGAAGTATATGCTATAGTTTAATTTTTTTTACAAGTATTCCAATAAAAATATCTACATAATATAACATTTAAATCACATTAAGTGTGCTTTAATCTTTTTCCTCAAGTATTTCAGGTCACCTGCTTATGATGTATTAAAAAAATAACACGGGATACTTCTTTAGCTTTGTTATTTATTTTACTTGTATTTAGTCAACATGCTAAATTAAATCACCCTCTAGTGATTTTCTGACACAAACTAAAAGTTTCCGATACAAATTACCCTATGCAAATTAACCTACTTTTCCTGAACATTTTTCAGTTCAAAATTTTCCAGAAAACCCACGTCACTGACAAGGTAGCCACACTGGTATATAAGAAAAAAAGTACAGAATCCACAGTTGGCAATACCAAACACAAAACAGTGTGCAAGCTTTTGTGTTTTCCAGAAATCAGGATGGATGGTACATATTTGCTTCAGCTGATTTTTTTTACCTAATACACCACACAAAATTAATCTCTAGTTTTGCTAATGTACAGATTGTCATGCGGGGTTGGGCCCCCCATGAGGCGGGACGAATCCCCTGCAAAAGGTGGCAGATCTGGGAGGGCAGCAGATCCTGCATGCCCCGCTGCTGGGAGGGCTGTGGGTCCCAACGCCACTGCCCCATGCCTCTAAAAGAAAAGTGTAGGGTAGTCAGTCATTCTGGAGAGCCCTGTGAGCCTCTCTCCTCCTGCAGCAAATGCTGCAGCAGGGCAGCAGCCACTGCAGCTCTCTGGAGCAGCCACTGCTGCTGCTGCTGCCACCACCCACCCTATGCCTCACTCTGAGTAAGGCATAGATGCGTGGCTGCTCTGGAGAGCCTTGCTGCGTGCTCCCCTGCTGTGGCAAAGGCCACAGCAAGAGAGTGCCCAGCACAGCTCTCCAGAGCGTCGGGCCGATACCTCGCTGTAGGCTCTCTGAGGAGCCCTGTTGATTCTTTTCCAAGTGGCCAGTGTGGATGTCCACAGAGTCTGCCCAAATGCTTCACTCTGAGGGGTCCTTCCTCAGAGCGGGGCATTGGCAGGGAGGTGGCCTTGGGGGTTGCCTGTGCTGCCATAGCACAGGCAGTCCCCATAGCCACCTCCCTGTCAATGCCTTGCTCTGAAGAAGGACCCCTCAGAGCAAGGTATTGAGGGGAAGGCAGGTGGCAGGTGGGAACGGGGATGATAGCAGTGGCTCACACTCCCCCTCCTCCTGGCAGCAGCAGTGGCAGCTCACACTACCCCCGCACTCTCCAGCAGCACTGCACAGGTGGCTCACACTCCCCTCCAGCAGCAGCAACAGTGGCTCACACCCCCATCCCAGCAGCCTCAGCGGTAGCTCGCTTTCCCTCCATGCTCTCCCTGGAAGTGCTGTCATGAAGGCTCACATTCCCCCACCCACCTGGCAGCACACCCTCCCTCCTCAGATGGCCGGAGGTCTTGCACCAGCTCTGTTGTCACATTTCTTTTTACTTCTGTTCTCTGCCTAACCAGGAACCCATGTATTTTGCCTACGGCAGAGGCAGCTCTAGATGGATTTCATGTTTTCAAAAATGGGGGGTCGCCATTGCTTCTTCATCGCAGAATCTTAGATGTAACTTGATACCTATAGCACCTAACAGAGACTAATTTGTTCAGTCTGCAAGCTCCATCTTCAGACCAGGTGTAAATGTAGACCTGCAACGCCTGGCCTAACTTTTGTACTCCCCCCCTTCCCCCCCCCCCCCGCTTTTTGTACGAGCCAGCCTGACAGAGAGTTCTGGAGAACTCAAAGGTTTACACATTATTTTGTGACGTTGTGGTTGACCCTAATAAAGCATTCCCAAGTTCTATTGAGAATGAGGTCTAAACTACATGCTAAGTTAAATGGAGTATTTGTGTTTGTTTTTTAGTCCTCACGGGGGTGGTGGGGATTTGGGGTGGGCGGGGGGGAAGAGTGGTTAGGTGGAAAGCTTTCAGTCTCCCCTACCAACATGCAGTCATCCTGATTTGGATTGGGCTTCCACACGCTTATAGTAAGATAAGCAAAATGGTGAGGATCAACTGCACACTATGTATTTAACATAATGTGTAGTTTAGTCCTCAGATCAATGAGATACAAGTGCACATATTAGCCCTCTTAGTCCCATTGATGTGATGGAAATTAAGCACGTTTAATTCTCACTCAACTCTGCAAAGTGTATTTTGCTTCCATTATGGGCTGGGGTGAGTAACTCCACAGTAGAGATCAAATCAGTTTGGTGCTGATATTCCCAGTTCTGTACCTCTAACATCCAGCTTTGAAATAGCTTTGAAACAACAAAATATCTTTGCTTACACACACACACACACACCAATTGTGCTTTAACAGCTTGCTCTGCATGACATGGAGATTTCCTCCAGCAGCATCTGACACAGCACGCTACACACCCTGTACCTTGGACAAGGCCAGTGGAACCAAAACGGATTATGCAAGATTTGTGTTTGAGGATGTAGGACTTCTTTGTCCTCCACTCTACACCAGCATCAACCCATGCATTCAGGCACCCTTCTCGGTGTGATGCAAAAGGATCCAACTTCTGGGGGAGGCAAAGAAAGAGGATCCCTATAGTTTGATCCTTGTCTGCAGCAGCTGGAAGCATATCTGACAAGGGAATACCCCTAATAGATATTACTTTCTGGTGCTTAAGAAATGAGTTTCCCATAATAATGTTGGATGGATCATCATTTGCTCTGCTAGTTCCACAGCAGCACACACAGAATAGGTGGGACAGCTGTATTTATTAAACCAACTTCTGCCACTGGAGAGACAACAAGATAAGGATAGAAATCTGCACTCCCTCAAAGTCCCCACAACAGGCAAAATACTGCCTGATGAAGAATCCTGTGTAACTTGAATGTCTGCAGAACCTGACGGGAAAAAAAGTCCGAAGTAAACTGGAACCTTGCAAATGCCATATCCACCACTGGTCTCAATTTTCTGGTACTTGTGCCTGGTAAAGCACTATTCCTATGGAGAGATTTGCAGATGTCTTATTATCATTTTGTTAATATGAATTTCTATAATAGCCATTCTTCAGGCTTTACTCCTCTTGCCCAATCTCTATATGTTAAATCTCTAAGCAAAGATGGGGATGCATCTCCTGAACGCATATGCCTGTAAATGCACACAGATGGACACTAAGGCCACAATGCTATGCCTACTTATTTGGAAATATCTCCGAAGTGAACACAGGGGGCCTTAGTGCTGAGTAAGCAACCATGGATTGCATCCAGATTAGTCATACTTAGTGCAAACTCACCGAAATCAATGGGACTCGAATTAGTCATGACTAATTTAAGTCCAATTGATTTCAGTGGTCTACTTTAAGTAAAACAGGGTGCTTCCAGACAAGAGGGCTCCTAGTACCACCATTTAAAAGGTGTTGTGCAACTATTCCATCTCTTTCTGTGGTAAGAAAAAGAGAGAAGCAGTGGTGGGAAAACACAGGAATACAATGAGTGGAAGATTACTATCTCTGGACACTCCATAAAAGTCCATGAATGAGGCATGGCGATGGCATCATAAAAGCCTCATCTGTAAGCACCCCAGATCTGGATCCAATCTCACAGGATCAGATTGTAAGGCTGAAAACCCTAAACACACTTACTGAGGAGTAAGTCCCACTGAATTCACTGAGACCTACTTTAGAGTAAACCTACAAAGGATAACTTCAGGTAGTTTACAGTGCAATTTTGCATGCTGCTGCTGTTAATTTGGACCTGTTTTTATAGCATATCTTTAACCAAAAGAACAAATACCCAGAGGGTAGTTGTGTTGATCTATTGCAGCAAAAATAATGAAGAGCCTTGTTGTGGCACTTTAAAGACTAACAAATTTATTCTGGCATAAGCTTTCTGAACTATAGCACACTTCATCAGATGTATGGAGTGTTATAGAGAGCACATGGTGCTCTCCATGGTGTGAGAACAGGAGTGATCATGAGAAATGCTGGTTTAATATTGCTACTGTGAAAATAGAATTTTGTTTAGACAGTCCAGCCGTTCAGCCTGTCACCAGTACAAAACAAGAGGGTTAATGCTGGACCACCATGTAACTCCGGGAGAGAGCGGAGGCCAGGACGGCCTGGCGTGCTATGGTCCATGGGGTCGCGAAGAGTCGGACACGACTGAACGATTGAACAACAACTCACATTATTTAAAACATGGCGTTGTAGAACAGATCCCTAATGCCTACTGGTTATTACAGCCCCATTGATAGCCAATTTTCTTCTCTTTTTTCCTCAGAGTGGGTATGGCAAACACTTATGATCTATGATATGGTGTTTTATACTTCCACATGACATGTTAGGGTGCAGTCCTATGCATGTTTAGACAGAAAAAAGTCCTACAACTCCCAGCATTGCACCCTTCAGCACGGTTACAACCCGATCCTACGCATGTCTACTTGTGACTCTTTGCTTCCTGCGGAAGTCCCTTCTCCCCTCTGGAACAGATTTTTGAGGCTAACCTAACGCAACGGACTAAGGTACCCACATACATTTTTGCGGGGAGGGGGGCGATTTGCATCGGTAAATCGACGCGAGGAGAGTACTAAGCAAGGGCAGGCGCACACAGCACCGTTGTCGCGATCCGTCTGGGAGCCTTTCGCGGCTCCTTTAAGAAAACATCCTCACGCCGGGAGATTCACGAGTGGTTTGGCCCAGCTCTGCCCGTACGTCTGTTTCTCTATCTAGGCTCTCTAAGGCAGCCAAGAGACGCTACGGCCGGGTGGCCGTCAGGCCCACTGCGCCCTCGGGGCCTAGCCCAGCCTTCACACCCTCCCTCCTGATTCTCCCTCCAGTTTACCTGCGATGATCGCTGGGTTGCTCTGGCCCCCTTCGGGCTTCACCCAGGCCTCCACCGTGAATTCTCCGCGGGGCAGCTCAGCGAGGACTCCCGGCCGCAAGAGCAGCTGCTCCCGGCCGCCGGAGAAGTAAAGGGCGGCGAAGGAGCCTGGCGCTTGCGGTGCGTAAGGGCCGGTTCTGGCGCGCTGGCGCAGCGCGACCGCGTTGCTCTCTCCCCACGTGTCTTCCACGCCGCCGCCATCGGAGCTCCTAGCACGCCGGAGCCGCCAGGGAGCAGGGCGCGGGGCCCCTGGCGCTGCTGCCGCCCCCACCAGCGTCGGCCGCGGGTAGGCAGCGTAGGGGTGCTGCGGCAGCGCCGTCGACCTCACCCCGCCGAGCCAGCAGCGCTCCCCGCCCAGGGCTCCCGGCGCCCGGCTCTTCTGTGTTCTCCAGGCGGAGGCGGAGCCGGCCACGCCCAGCAGACCCGCGGCAGCCGCCACCAGGAGGGCGGCGGCCAGCGGCGACAAACCCAGACGCGCCATCCTCCGAGGCGCAGCTTTCACGCTTCTTTGGCCCTCTGCGATCACTTCGCGATCCCCTTCGCATGGATCGTTCCCTTTCGCTTTGTTGCACCTGACCAGTCTTCTGCTCCTCCAGCTTAGGTTGGACGTTGTGCCCAGACCCTCTGCTTGGAGCGCCGGGGAACAACTTGGGGCATCGTCGGACTTGGCCGGCGAACTTCTCCCTCTGGTCTGGAGCCAGCAGCGCCCTCCCCAGCAGGATCACTGAACGAAGCTTGCCGTCAGAGGCGCCGCTCGAGCATCGTCGCCGCGCGGCTGCCCTTCTTCCTCGTCCGCCCCCGTGATGGGCTCGCCTTGCCCCCCACCCCACCGCGCGCCCCCGTCTCCCGCTCGCGAGGTGCTGTCTTCCCTTCTGCTCGCCAAAGAACTGAGCGTCGGAGGTCAAAGGCAGGCTAGCGCTGAGCGCTCAGCCCCATTCCTCGGGCTTTGCTTGCGCTGCGTGCCGGCTTGTTTGTGTAGTAGCATGTACCCCAGGTTCATTCCAGGTGATGCGCAGCTCGTGTGGTTTCCGTCGCCTTCCTTAGAGCCCGCTGGGTTCCTAAGGAAGAGAAACGAATGGAATCAGAAGAGGGATGTGTCTGGAGAGTTCCTCTCTCTCCCTCTCGGCTTTATTTGAAGAGGATTGATGCTGCTGCTGATGGCCAGTCTCATAAATTCTGTACATCACTCCACCTCCTGCCTTTCCCCGTGCCCCCTCCCCCGCCTTCGCCTTCCATTATCTATCTCCTCCCCGTGCTCTTTGGAGATGCTGGCTGGGTACCTCTCGGTGATGCTGGTAGTGGTAGGTTTGCGGCCCAATCCTATCCATTCTTATCTAGAAGTACCGCTGTGATCAATACGGTTTACTACCAAGTGCATAGGATTGCAGTCATTGAACCAGGTAGATGGGGCTTACTTCCAAGGAACGGTACGCGTGGACTCTTTATTTTCTAAATTGCGCTGCCGCTTTCGCAGCAGGCATTGAATCCCAATCCACCAGCGACCCCCTTTCCCCTTCCGATTCAGTGGCCCCCTGATAAAAATGCAATCCTACGCACCATTACTTGAGAGTAGGTTCCATTCAACTCATTGGGTGAACATGCATATCGGATGGCATGTCAATTAACAAGATGTGGACTTGAAACCAATTGGGACTTATGTGTAAACACGTTCAGAAGCTGAGTTTTTGAAACGGAAACCATCTGGATTTGAGGACTTTTAGACCCACTCCGATCCTAAATACATTTACATAGAATGCCATTTTCGGTGGGAATTAATTTTCCAGTAAAGCCGTGTTGCTTGAACACATCGTTGCCTGGTAATCAATGACACTTCTATGTTCTGCAGTGAGATGCGCCTGACATGCAGCCTGATGTCTTCATATGCTTGCTCCCATTGAGTACTCATTCGTGCATAGTATCTAGCCTTAACCTGGGACGAAGTTCCGCGTAACACATGGTTAGGACCAGGGCACTTAAACTTGAAGATAAATTTCATGTATTTATTACCTTTCTATTGCCAATAGCCGAAACTCTCTGGGCAGTTCACAACAGTTAAATCAGTAGTGTTAACTTCCAAGTTCAGGATGCAATCCAGAATAGTTAAGATCCATCGAAGCCTTGCCGTGGGCTCTAATAGGATGTGGATTGCTCCCTAGATGGATTGGGAGGGACCTCCAGTGGCGGGCACTGTGTGTGCTGATAATCAGCCGAAAAGAGAGAAGCAATTAATGCGATCATTTTGCTGTAGACGAACATCACGATTCCCCCCACCCCAAACGTGGGGCAGAGGCGTGGTGGAAGCTTTCATCTCTCGCGAAGTCCGGCTCAGCTGACAAATGGCCTAAGCAGAGTGGGATGGGGGGGGCAGGGGAAGAAGAGTTTCTACAGCGAAGCTGTGTTGCTGCTGGTGCGGCGGCTGCTGCCGGAGGAGTCTTTCTCGCTAGCCTCAGGAATGATTTGCCAAGATTAAGCGCTGGGCCTTTCAAGTGCGGTTAGCAGCAGGCTGCAAAGGACTGCAGGCAGCATGGGCGGTGTGCGAGCAAAATGACAGTTACTGGAAGAGGCAGATCATCAGATGGGCATAGAGCAGGTTAACAAGGACGGACCCATGTCACTTCCAGTTCGTTTGTTTATTACTATAATGCCTGCTGCTCCTCGGTGCTTCTTTAGCTGCCTTTTTCCGGATTAAAATACTGCCTACCATTTATAGAGCGCTGTTTTGCCCGTTCGAAGCGCTTGATATACATGATCTCAATATTAAATATAAAAGAGCATACACACGCGCCCGCCCGCTGGCTCCCTTTCCCACCATTGCCCATGGGTGTCTCCGGGCACAATTTGCATTTGGCACGCACTTTTGTAGCACAATCCGCGCTTGAGCAATGCTGAGGACAGGTCCTCAGTCTTTGTTGCTGTTGCTTCTTCAGATCCAGGTTGGCGCCGATGATAAAACTGGGCCAAGGAAGCCAGTTGTTGAGTTGCACAAAAAGCTTCTTCAGGCAGCAACGTGCCATTCCTGCAGCGCCTTGCTTGCCTTGCCTGCTATATGGGGCGGGCGGCGAGGGGAGGCTCCCGCCGTTGGGAAAGGTGACAAGAGAGGGGTGTCCAAAATGCAAGAAAACTGGCATGTCAGGGAGGGAGAAGGCAAAGGGGGGAAGGAATGTAGGTCTAAGCCCCGATCTTCTCTTCCCACCCCAACAAAAGAAAGCTATATCCATACAAAGGAGAACCAAAACCATCGCGAGCTGGTTTTTAAATAAATCGCTTCTTGCAAACTTGTAATGTCACCTGTCCTTCCCCTCTCAATTAAAAACAAAACGAAAATGGGGGTTTTAGGATTTGTAGCGATCCGTCCATAGGGTTTTTCAAAACAGGAGCGGAGTACAGATCTCCCTCCAGGCACCAGTTTAGAAACGCTGCGCGCGTCCGTGTGTCTCTCTTTCCCCACTGTGCGTCTAGTTGCTCCCATGCCAGTCTCCATTCCTGACATCCCGAAAGTTCTGAGGAGGGAGAGCCTTTATTTTTGCTTGCTTGCCCAAAAGTCTGGGTTTTCCCTCCTACTATAGCTCCTGTTGTGACATCACATTCTTGACTGCCCGACTCCCCAACTTCTTTCCATTCCACACCCTTCCCCTTTAAAGGGGGGATGGGGTGAGCGCTGTCTTGAACCTGGAGCGTTCCTCTTCGGTTCATTCTGTGAAATTGACCAAGCAAGACAGCAAAATACTCCTCCCTTCCCCCCGCCTGATCCAACATAAAGATTTCAAAGGGGCGGGGTGTCCCCCTCTCTCTATTTTGAGTTTTGTTTAAAACAATGTTCCCTTATGTTTGATATGTGCTGGAAAGGTAAACTATATTTTCGAGTCCTTTACCAAAGCCAGTCAGATAACAGTGGATTAAGAACAAGAAAAGAAAGAGGGAATAAAGTATTTTAAGCGTACGCTGCCCCCTAGCTTCCCCATCCAACACTTACCCCACAGAGATCACCGCCCTCAGAGGAGACACACAAGTGTATTTTGTTGTTTTTTAAAAAAGCGTATAAAACCCACCCGCAGTGCCAGAGGAAAAAACTCACTCAGTGCCAAAAACAACCCATTTAAGGGGGGGGGGAGAGTGGCTTCAGAAAGTTGCATATTTGTTTATTAAAAGCCCACGTTCTGCCTGTTACTCAAGTGAGGGTCTATAAAGGCTGGTACATCTGTTTTGAAATCTCAACCATTTCTTCTTCGTAGTCTTTTTTTTCTCTTTCTCTTTGTAACTCCTTTTTTCACTCCAAAGCAGTATCTGTGGCGATCAGACGAAAGCAAGGTTGCCAGCGAAAAGCTGGGAGTGGGAGGCCCCTTCCAGGGTACAGGCTTTTACATCAACGAAAAAGAAAAACGCTGAGGGACTGGATTTAAGGAAGCACAGCAGGCGCTGCTTGAATTATTATTTTTTTCCTTTTAAAAGTTGGGGTCGAAGTAAGGGGGAGAGGGGGGATGACACAACTCGTTAGGAAAATTCAAAGAATGGAGAGGGAGAGAGGCACAGGAGGACAGAACTCCCTTAAACCAGAAGTGAGATCTCATTCGATGCAGGTAAACGTATGAAGCAAAAGGCACTGGAAGGAACGGCTGGATAAACAGGGAGGGAGAGAAAACACTGCACTACACCATAGGGCAAACAAGGACAGAGAGGGAATATTGAGCTTGAAAAAGAGAAGGGATTTGAATCTAGGGATCAGAAAAAGAGAGGAGGATCTGAGCACCAAAAACGGTGTGGTTAATAATCTGGAGACAGCACACACATCCATCACGAAGGTAATGTTAAGAACTTTCTCCCTTTAAAAGCAAATACTCATGCCCCCTTTGAAATCAGAAAGCCTAGATCCTAAGCATTCTTACTTGGAAATAACTGATATTGACATCAATAAGACTTAACAACAGCCAAGTAAATATATCTAGGAATAAATAATGTTGTGTAAAGATGGTGTAATATAGTGGCTAGGAATGTGAATTGAAAAGACCTCAATTCAAATTTCATCTCAGACATGAACTTGCCTGGCTTTTTGCAAATCACAATTCTCTGAGCCTCAGCCTCCCACCTGCAATCTGGGGATAACATGGGCCTACCTTACAGGGTTGTTTTAAAGCTCACTGTCATAAGGTATGTGAAATGATTCCAAAGTGCTATCAATTGCAGTGGAGGACCAAGTTTCAGTCCCTGCTCAGCTCAGGCAAATGGGGATGGTCTTGGGGAAACACTGACTGCTTTCATGAGTTACACTAAAATAAGTTCTTGCATTCCCTTTTTTTGTGAGGGTAATTCCACATTTTAGGCTTAAATGAATATTTTTGCATTTCCCACCTCTGAAAAGTGTGTAAAACCTACAATGTCAGGAATGTACAATTGAGTTCATTAATATTGGCTTTCTGTCCTGCATTAAGAAAATTCATACACATACACACACACGCGCGCACACACAAATAGTAGGAAAGAGGGAAGAGTAATCCTGAGAAAGTGCTCTACATTATATAGAAATGGCCAGGATGTAGATTTGGTTTTAAAATGCAGCTGTTTTGCTTTCCGCAAAGCATCAGCAACATTGAGAAGTGATGCATTCCAGACTTAAAGGCATTCTTATCATCATCAACATTGCAAAAGATTTTGCATGCCCCCCCCCCATGCTTTTCCCAGGACATAGTCACATGAGGCAGCCACCTTACTGAAGCTAAGCAGGTTTGGGTTTGGTCAGTGCTTGGAGGGGAGACCACCTGAAAACTACATGTAGTCACCTTGAGTTCCATGATGGAAGAAAGGTGGGGTAAAAATGTAATAATAAATAAATAAATTTTCATAAATAATTTAAGAATCGGAACAAATAATGCAAGATCTCAAATGGTATCTCTCGGCGTCTTCCACTCTATGTGCAGAATAACAGGCTTAATTAAGAGAATGCACCAGGAAATTTCTAGCATCCACAGCATGGTGTACTAAATTTGCTGTGAAATGTGTTATAATTGGTTTGCCTGACAAGGCCATTGTATTCCTTAACTCACATTGCTCAGATTATTAATTGCTGTTCTCAATCACCATTTTTCAGCACAATAAATAAAGACAGCTAGATAATTATTTCACATACGGCTGCTTCTCTCATGCATGTTCATCACCTGATATTTGCATCATCAAGTGATGACTAGCACATATGAATCTACTATTGCGGATTTAAACGCCACAGTCAAAAAACACAACACTTTCTAATATAACTGAACTCACGTATTCATCATCAAGTTATCAAGGGTAGAGAAACTAGGGGATTGTCAAGGGCTCCTTGGAGGCCTCTCTCAGTCTAATCCAGTAGCCAAGTCCAGACACAGACAAAGGGATTCTTTTCAAAGCTTTATTCCTCTTTTACAACTTAACAACTCTACTGTTAGCAACTACATATGAGCAGCAGAGTACCTATGCCCTAAATTGGAACAGTTGGTCCCTGTTTGAAAGGGAATTACTGGCAGACCCCTGAACTTAAGGACTAGGGAGAGTCCCTCCCCTTTTCCCTTGGATCCTCTGGGCGCAGCCGTTGTTTGTGCGCCAACCGGGCACTACGCCTCCTCCATTTGGCGCCGCTCTCTGCGTCAGCATCGCGCGTCCATCAAGTCTGCTTCCCACGCTCTGTCACTCCCAGGACTGCTATCTAAGCTAGGAATGCTGGTGGGAGGAATCTCCATCAGCTGTTGGCCCTGGGAAAGAGGAGCGCGCTCCTCTCCCAGGAGCGACTCCTTCAGAATCAGAACTACTCTGGGATTCTATGGGCTCAGTGTCCACCCTGACAGCGATGTACATGTGAACTGGCCTGTAGATGTGGCTTCTTACGCTTGAAACATAGTCATGCATTGTGGCATAAACAAGCTGTATGTTGTAGCAAGACACACGAACAAGAAGTTCTGCTACACCTGAAATGCTGTGTCAAGACAAATGTGTTATCTTCAAGGTGTCATAGGACTCTTGGCTGTTCTTTAGCCAGATGTTCACTAAAAGGTTGATTTGTGATTCAAGGTTGGTCCAAGACAGTTTGGCAATCAAGAGGCCCCTCTTCTTGCTCATTAATATGAGGGCAGAATCCACTGGAAAGTTATCCTGCACAAGCCTAATCGCAATAAAGAGGAGCTGCGCAAGTGCATTGCTGTGCTCTTGAGGAGTTCTCATTTGGTTCAGTGGGGCTTGGACAGGAGAACTTCTGGATGTATTGTGCCCCATGGGTCAGAGCTCTCTGTACACAAGTTCGAGCTGTAAATGACCTGTCCTGTGGGAAACTGCCTGACACCATTTACTACAGTGGCTTGATGATCCCCACTTTCATTGAACGGAAGACAGTCAAAGGCAATATCCCTATGTACACCATTTGCTGGGAAACATGGGTGAGAGGGTGCTGTTGCACTCATGTCCTGCTCATGGGTCTCCCATCAACAGCTGGTTGGCCACTGTTCGAACAGAATGTTGGACTAGGTGGACCCTTGGTCTGTTCCTGCATAGCTCTTCTTATGTTCTTATGACAATAGGGGGTTATTTTCTACATGGACTGAATTTGTGAAGGGAAACTTTCTGGCTATAAATTCATTCCAGCAATATCATAGAATCATAGGGCTGGAAGGGGCCTATAAGGCTATCGAGTCCAACCCCTTGCTCAATGCAGGAATCTAAGTCAAAGCATTCCTGACAGATGGCTGTCAAGCTTCATCTTGAATGCCTCCAGTGTGGGAGAGCCCACTACATCCCCAGGTAATGGGTTCCATTGTCATATTGCTCTATCACCAATGCATTGCCATTGGAGTAGGCCTAGCCCAAGACATTTTGCTGCCTGAGGCAAAGGACAAGATGCCCCCACTTCCACGTACAGAAGCTGACTGGACTAACAGTTGAAACTTATTTTAACACAAGAGATGGGACAGCATCCTCTACCCTACCTGAGGGCAGCAGCCTAGCTTAGGGGGGTGAAGCGCAAGCTGTGTGACTCACACAGCTCTGGCCTTGAACACCTTGACACTGCTTCTGATCTATCCCCAACATCTGCCACCTCTCTCTGCCTCATGGTAGGGCCAACCCTATGAGGAGCACATCGAGAGGGGCTCATCCACTGGTGAACTAAGCTGATGAGATCAGGGCCACATTTAAGTCTTTGTCTGGAAAATGACTGACAGAACAGCTGATGAATTGGAACTGAGTATTTATAAAGGCAGAAAAGAACCTGATTAATGTAATCTCATTTTGTAAACATATAATGTTGTATTTTCTTCATACAATATGGACATTAGAGGTTTTACAACTTTGGAAGCATGAGATAATCCTAATTTAAACATAGATGGGAAAACATTCTTTGCAGACTTTCATTTATTACATTTTGTAATAGAAGGGAACTTCCTTTTTCAACATGTTAGACAGAAAAAAAATATGCACTATAAGTGAGGATTCCCCTTGAAACTTGTGTTTTGATTTTAAATGCAAATAGGTAATAATTAAAACTAAAGAAGAGATTATGATGATGAGGCACAGGCTCTGAGTGAAACAGATACAGGTAGTGTGAGACAGGACTTCATGAACAGAGTAAACTGAAACAAATGGAAGATACAGGAGAAGCACAAATACCACCTGCACAAAGAGAATAATATGGAGAGAGATGAGAGGGAGAGCAGGCTTATTCTACCAATCCTTCTGAAGATCTTCCTCGTGAAGACTCCTCCACCCGCAAATGTCACCACCAGGAGCCATTCCACCAGCTCTGCTGAAAGAATTTCCCCCCCTCCTCTTCCCTACCCATTACCTTTTCCTTGTGTGTCATGCCTGTTTAGATTGTAAGCCTTGGGGCAGGGACAATCTTGTTTAATTAATTATATACAAGCCTCTCTGAGAGCCTTTTTGGCCGAAGAGCCATAAAAAAATGCTTCAAATAAATAAATATCAATGAACTGGAGGAATGACAGCAGCATTAATTATTTAATTGCCACTGCTGCTGCCGCCACCCCCACCCCCCAATTCTTTTTTTCCTCCCTTGTTTCTCCTTTTTCTTTGGCTGAATCTACACATAGCAGTTTTACCGTGATTATACTGCAGTGATAATTATTGTTGCACATGACACCAATGGGCTCTGTTAAAAGGTGAATGTAGTAAACATGTTGAGTCTTAATATTAAAGGATTAAACAGTAGGATTGAAAGGAAGAAAGTCATTCAGTTTTTAAAGAGGTAGGTGTATGAGTGAGATGAGTTCTCTCAAACTGGCTCTCAATTTTCCCAGCTCTGAGCACCCTCTCTTCAGCAAACAGTCATCAGCTCTAACTGTCCTATCACCAACCATCTCCAACTCCCACTATCCCTAACTGTCTCCAAGGGTACAATCCTATACAACTCCCAGCATCCCGCAGCTAGCCATGCTGGCTGGGGAATGCTGGGAATTGTAGGGCTTTTTTCTGTCTAAACGTGCATAGGATTGCGCCCCAACTGACCTTTTTCAAATCTTCTGGCCAATCATGTTTCTTATGAAACTTCTAACTGCCAATCACCTTTGTTGACCCACGTAACAAATCTAAACAAAGGTTGTTTCTCCCGCTAGACATTTTAAAACTCTGCCTGAAGCCTCTCTTCATAAACCACTGTAACCAAGGCAACTGTTTTAGGCTGAATACACTGCAACAATGCTAGGCCTCTGGCATGCTCACTTACATCATAACATCACACAGGTCACTCAAAGTATACAAGCAAACAATATATCTGTTAAACCAGCACCACAGTTTGCTCTGTTTGAAGAGATGAGAGAGCTTGATGGCCAGTATATTATGTTAACGGGATTATGAGACACAAGAAAATGACTTCAGTGAATATATGGCCCCAATAAAAGAAGTGTTTTTCTATGAGAAGATGGTTAAGAATCTGCTAGTATTTGCTGAGAGTGAAATGGTGTTGGGAGCACATTTTAATCTTTCAACCCTGTGATTGATAGGAAATGTAATAATAGAGAATCCACCAGTGCCCTACCATATAGCATTCTTAATGGGATTGAGCATTTTGAAGAGAGCTGGAGATTCTGTAACTCCAAAGAGATAAAAATATTTTATTATTTCTATTCCATTCCAAATCAAAGTTATGCATGTATTAACTTCTTCTCTTTTTTTGTACTTCTTTCTTTCTATTGAATGTTTCTGGTATTGAAATTGTTCAGCAATCTCTTCTAAAAATGCACCCATGTCTATGATCTGAGAAGCTTATTGTGCTAAATCTAAATCTACAAATTGGAAACTGAACACATTTTTGTTAAACAATAATGGTGTAGGAACAAAATAATGATTTAAACAAATTTAACTACACAAATGCAGCTGTCTTTGAAGATGCTGAATATTAGATGCTGCTAAGGCTATTATTAGAGGCGGCTTTGCTAATATCTCAGGCTACCATAACACACAAAGAAGAGGAAATAAAAGTAAGTTGGTGAATAAAATTAAAGCATTAGATGCAATGCAATGCAAAAAAAAAAAAAAAAAAGCCCTTTGGATCAGGGATTCTCAAACTCTGGTCTGCAAGGTTCCATTCAGGTTGTTTATGGAAGGCTTATATAACAGTTGAGAATATCTATATTTGGACATGTACTTGATTTATTTTTTGTGATGACTGGGGAACAAAGGCCAGTTTGACTAGGACACATACCTGTGTGAGGTGGGATTTTCATCGCATGCCATCCTCAAGTCCAAATACATATGCAGGATGAATGTTGAACCTCACCTGAGGCTAATGCTAACAAACATTACACCCAACTTCACAGAACTTTCATCATGAAAACAGCAATACATTGCATTAGAAAGGTAAGATTACAGTTATTAAAGTTATGTATGTACTTTAATTTGTAGAACAAGAAAACATTGTTGTAATACACCCAGGAAAAAGAAGTGTGAGAACTGCTTCTCTGGATGATGGTATGTTAGAAAACACTTGGATACAGAAATATCTTTACATTTTCCAGAACAGAAAGACTGAAGTGGTAACAAAGCAGACAGGTTAATAGCTCACAAACTAGTGGTAAACAAGAAAGAAAGTTAATGCCACCATCTTATTTAGAACAGCAGTAATTAATAGTTAAAAGTAATGATAAATTCATTTGTTACATATTACAAGAAACTAAATGTGTCAGATCAACCTGAGATTAGTAAAAATCCTGCTAAATTAAATTCTCCTGTTGTCAGTGAAGAGGATAGATTAATGTTAAATGCCCCTATTCATATGCAGGAGGCACAGCAGATTATCCAGACTCGGAAACCAAATAAAACTCCAGGATTACATGGCCTCTCTGTTGAGTTCTTCAGATGTGTTTTCTGATTTGCTATCAATTCTTTCTCTCTCTCTCTCTCTCTCTCTCTCTCTCTCTCTCTCTACACACACACACACACACACACACATATTCAAGGAGCACATAACCCAAATCACAGAATGATGTCCAGGTTTCATTAATTTATATTTTTAAAAAGGGAATACACAGGTTAGTGACAACATATCCTTGCTGTCTTCTTTGCAAAAAGATGAAACAGAATTATTGCAATATGTATTTATTCTGACCAATCTGGATGTATGTTTTCAAGTAGTACCAGAAGAGCAATTACTGTTATTAATGAATGCCAAAGCCAAAGCAAAAGGAAGAAAGAACAAAATAACAGTTTAAGTGATTCTCAGTGCAGAAAAGACCTTTTATCAAACAGAACACTTATATTATTCTCATCTTAAAAGTGTCAAAAAAATCTTAGTTTTTCTCACGCCATGTGTAATTCTTGTTAGAATGTTTGGAGAGCTTATTCTTTTATACTCTATTTATTTGTAATTATTTTTTTATAGTCTCGCTCTTTTTAAAATTATTTTTAAAAGCCCTCCTTATAAACTGCCCTCTCATGACAGCCTTGTAGGTATTCCAGACAATCAAGCTTGACATTTGTCTAGTTAAATTATTTTGAAAGAAGTCTTGCAATTCTCCTGATAGGTTTTCAATAAGACATTTGTCTTGAAATAACTTGAGATACCAAGGTTTAAGTCCTTGTTTAATATTCATTTCTATTTAATTTCTAAATTACTGAGGCATGATCTGCATAAACCTAGCGATCTTTTTTTATAGAATATAGCATCCTTAATTCTGGTGTTAAAAATATTTCTAAAAAATTCCATTGAAAATAAAGTGTAATCTTTCTCTTCTGGGGACATGAGCATCCTGCTATCTTTAATCCAATTTACTTTTAACCTCTCTCTCTCTCTCTCTCTGATAGATAGATAGATAGATAGATAGATAGATAGATAGATAGACTAACAGAGTAATTTTGAAATATAATTAGAGCTAAACATTTCGGCTTCCACCCTCATCAGTAGCTGTGATATTAAATGGATACCAAGCGTGACAGTTTGGAATGCTTGGAAATGAAAATTCCTAAGGAGAAAAAAAGCATACGTATGAAACGTAGTCTATGAATTGACCTCCAGATTAAAGTCATATGGACTAAGAGTTCTGAGTCTATAGATCCAGATGTTTTCCTTTCTGTCAAGCATGTCAGTATCCAATATACATTTAACATCGCAGCTACTGATGAGGGCAGAAGTCAAAACATTTAGCTCTAAATATATTTTGCAATTACTGTGTTGTTAGTCTATCTTTCTTATATATTTTACCTTAAGACTGACTGCATCCATAGTGGATCCAAAGACTCCTTGTTGCTTTGCTGTTGTGCCACTTTACACCTCTCTCTCTCTCTCTCTCCACACACGCACGCGCACACACAGAATTGAGGTGGATTATTTGTCCATAAAAGGGTTCATTATCTCATTAAATCCTCTCACCAATATCAATTCTTCCTCTTTGAACTCATCAACTTATTTAATAACTTTAGGGGGGAAACTCAGTGTTACCAAAGTTGGATGCATAAACACAGACCATAGTTAACTTTTACTTTTCCGGTTCTACTTTGATTAAGATATAATCTTCTGAATCTAGGGAGCCTAACATAAATAAACTCAGTTTATTACTAATAACAACTGTGACCCGTTCAGACTTGGTACTACTGGATGCTGACAGGATCCTCCCTGTTAACATAACTATAAATATTTAATATCCTTTCTTGCTATCAGAGCCTCATGTGGCGCAGAGTGGTAGGCGGCAGTATTGCAACCGAAACTCTCCCCACGACCTGAGTTCGATCCCAGCGGAAGCCAGGTCCCGGGTAGCCGGCTCAGGTCAACTCAGCCTTCCATCCTTCTGAGGTTGGTAAAATGAGTACCCAGCTTGCTGGGGGAAAGGTAGTCACGACTGGGGAAGGCAATGGCAAACCACCCCGCTATAGTCTGCCATGAAAATGCCAGCATAAGCAGGTGTCCCTCTAGGGGTCAGTAATGACCCGGTGCTTGCACAGGAGGAACCTTTCCTTTCCTTGCTATCAATTAAATCTTCTCCTTGTGGTATCATTATATTTGTTCAATCCTTTAAAAAGAGTAAGCAAGCAAAAATGCTCACTAACTACAGCAAATATTCAATAACTAATTAAAGAATATTTTATCCTTTTCCTTCTATAGTTGAACTTCTCTAAGAGCCTGCCCACATGGGAGGTTTTATCTGATGCTCTGTGGCTTAAAGTCATTAGGGGCAATGACGTTGTGGCCACATGACATTGTGGCCACTCTGCAGCCACCCTGGAGTTTACCTGTGGGGAAGCCACATTTTTGCAAAGTACTTTTACTCCATTGTTTTTTCTTTAATTTGGCTCCCCTGTGGCTCAGCTGCTGTGTGCCGATCTCGCCGATCTCTCTGCTTTAAATTCGGTATGATCTGGGCATTCCTAGGGGTGTGTCTTTCACTTGCACATGCCCTTGGTAACCTAGGTAACTAAAGTAACTCACCTGCCTTACCAACACAGCAAAGCCCTAGAGCGCTCTTTTGAGACTTCAGAATCACCCTGCAATTCCATTTCACTGGTGGGATAATTAGCCTCTGTGATTATTCACTTCTCTGATGTTTATGTTACTTAGTTTCTGTGCTATTGTGTGAAGAAACTTCTGTGATGCTGCATGAAGTCGTGTCTCTGATGTCTCATAACTTTGCTTCTCTGTGATGTTTGCAGTAAGGGCTTAAGAGCATAACCCCTTAAGAGTTTTACTGCAGTAGCAATCTAACAAGATCTCAGGAACACAGTTGCTGAGAAGCTTGTCATTGTGAGCCCAGAGAAGGAGAAAGGGGGTCTGGAAGCTATAACTCAATGAGAGTTTGCTGGAATAGGGCAAAATGGGGGGAGGGGGGCTGTTGTCATAGGGAGCCTTCAGATGCAGTACTGGATAATTGGGTTGTTTCTAGCTATCAGAATTGTGAATTAGTTACTCTCCATTCATAATAATGTAATAGCAGGGGGGAGCCTGGACATGAGCTGGGAAACCAGCTTCACTCATTGGTTGAGCAGCCCCTGCCTGGCTGATGAGGTTCAGTTCTACTCATTCCACCCAACCCAGAAGTATGGTCCTTTTAAGCACTGTGTGACCCATGAAAACTGGAGTTTAAAGGTATGGTACACTTGGCTTTTCTTGCTTCGCCTTTCCCTGACAGACCAAAAACGATTCCATGAAAATCCGGATAAGACTAGAATGCACTTCTCATTCTGTTGTCATGAAGATCCCCTCCCCCCACCCAAGTTGGGGGATATGTAATGTAATGCAATTGCTGTACTTCTTCTGTAGTTCTCACAATCACCAATTCTGAATCTAACTATGCATTAATGCTAGACCCCATTTATAGTGGTATTTTTCTCTTACACAACCTAACCTCTCTTCTTTTACAAAGCCCTTCCAGATGCACATCAGCCAACATTTCTATCTCTTTTCTCTCTCATTCCTGTCCATTTCAGATCCTATGCAAAATGCCTCTTTAATTCATTTAATCAAAAATAAATGAAAATCTCTTTTGGAAACTATTTATTTTTGCAAACACTGTAGTCACTCCATATGCTTGCTCTGCTCCAGCTGTATGTCCTTTACTTAAATTTTAAATAATCAAACCATTCTTCCAAATAACACTAAATTTAAATCATAATCTCCCCCAGGAGTCTTAACCTTACATTATGCTTCCTAAACAATTAATTGAATTAATCAAATCATGTATTTAATTTTACTGCATCCACCTAGTTTTGCCTATCACCTTCCTGAATTGATTTTAACTCTTTTGCCTGAGAAATTGTATCCTTCTTCAAATGGAGTATCTGTTTCACATTTCAGCAATGAGTGCTGTATTTCTTTTAACGTTTTGTTATTTAATTCTTCTGTAGTTAAATTCCTTTTTTTTCCCAGGCACTGAACAGATGCAATGGTGATGGAGAATTACTGCTTCTTTGCTGTTATGACTGCCACACAGCAGGATCAATAATAATCAACTCTTTCCTGTGTCCTGGCAGTCTTCTGCCACTTGCATTCAAGCTGTATCCCTATCTACTTCATAGCATAGGAGCGCTTTAGGTTTCCCTGAAAGATAGCTGAGCATACCCACCAAGGCCAGCCCTGCCATGAACTGGGCTTTGATCCAGAGTTATAATGTTTTAGCCAGCCTCCTCTCAGGGTTCCAGGGGAAGGAATAAAACCACAGGGAGAGGGACCAAAATCAAGGGCAGGGGGGAAGTTATTGTCCACATTACTTGATGAGAGATTTTGCTATTAGCTCTGCCTCCCACCCACCCCACCCCCACCTCTGCGTGTCTGTATGCAGATATGTACATGAGGTGCATGTAGCAAGGAAGCTTAGTGTCTTGGCCAACAGCCAGCAGGTACAGAGAAGATGTGATGGCCCCAAGTCAGCCAATGTGGGTGTAAGATGGCCTACCTGGTATTTAAATGAAACCAGGATGCAGGATTACCACGGTCTGTTGTTGCTGCAAAAGCATCCACTCTTTTAAAATATAATTCTCAACTTTGGGTCCCCAGATGTTTATGGACCACAAGTCCCATCATCTCCAACCAGCATGACCAGTTGTAAGGGGTGATGGGGGTTGTGGTCCAATAGCATCTGGAGACCTCAGGTTGGACACCACCACTTAAAAACACTCACACAGCCAAGTTTTTTGCTTGGTGCAGAAAATAAAATTTCAGATTTGGTCAGAACCAATTCACAGTCATTCTGAGGCTCTAAGTCTGAAGCCTTATCTTGTTTCCTTTTGGCTCTTTCATGGAAAAGAAAAAGTTTCCATGGCATGTATGAAGTAATGCTGGAAGGCTTCATAGCCAGTTCCTTATTAGTGCATCAAGTGCCTGGAACTCCTGCAGCCTAGTTGGTAATATTTCTTCTGGCATAGTGGAAAGGATTAAGAGGTAAAAAAAAGTCTGAAGAAATATGGCACGACTGGCAAATGAGGGTTGGCCAAGAGAGAGAAGGGATAGAGTGGTTGCAGTTAATGCTCTGGCTGAATGGAAAGTGACCACTCTGCCTGCTCTTATGCAACCTTGTGGTGATGGATTAAAGTGAAAATTGCTTCTGCTCCATATTGAAAACAGACCTTTCTCACTCACAGAGGGGGCACACAGGGGCAAAGACAGAGTGCCCACTAAGCTACATCACATGCTGCAAGAGTTCCTTCCCATAGAAAGTTGCTTTCTCTCCTTCCCTACCTCTCAAAGTAGTGTCCTCCTAATTAACAGTGGAAAGAAACATCACAGAAGCATCCTATGGCAGCTACAAGGGGTTGGCATAGCTGTTGTGATAGTATTCCCTCTCTCTTAAATGTTCATCTAATGTCTTGATTATTCCATTTGCCATTTCATTCAATCTGTCCTCAAATATCTTTAATTCTGTATTAAATATTGCTTTCATACCTTCCACTGTCAAGGTTGTAGTAAGCTCTTCTCCCCCTGTTTCCTCCCCAACCTTTTGTTTGTTTGGTATCATATTTGAAAAAGGCTGGTTAACATACTACATGATATTGGCTTCTCCATACAGCATAAAATGGCAACCTGTGTTGCCATGTAAAAGGTTATGTTATTATCATATAAAGCCCTGAACAACTTGGGACCACTAGCAGACCACCTTCCCTTATATATACTGAGATGACATTGAAGGTCTTCAGAGGAGGTCTTGCTGGTCATTCCAAAACAAACAGAACGTCGCCATGCAATACCCTGATGGTAGGGCTTCTCTGTAGTGTCACTCTGGAAAACCCTCCCTTGTGCAGTTCCGGAGGCAGAAAATGTGGCATCTTTTAAACACCTCCTGAAAACACACCTTTTCACCCAGGCTTTCCTTGGGCTGTAACCGCTGCTGTGTTTTACTTTGGTTTTACATGGAACTTTTACACTTTTAAAAGATTTATATTATGTCTTGTCAAGCTGTATTTTATGGTTTTAATTGTGAACTGCCCAGAGAGCCTTGGCTACTGGAGCAGTATAAAAATGCAATAGTAATAAATAAATGTGTAGTCAAATGTGGCCTTCAGAGGCCTTCTGTATGGCCCACACTAGTGCCCAAGCTGCTGTCACCAAATTCATAGACACCTCCCCCAACACTAAATTCCCTCCTGCCTCCACCAGATTCTGCAGGAAATCAGGCTCCCACCAAATAGCTGTTTGGCAGACTGTGGTGGGTGCAATTTTGATGGGAAGAACAGTGTACAGGAAGGGACCACCCCACACACAGTGCTTCCCACCACAATTTTGCTCTCCCCAGACTATTAAACACCTGTTTGGCAGGTTATTTATTTATTTATTTGAAGTATTTTTATCCCACTCTTCAGCCAAAAAGGCTCCAGGGGCCCATCCACATGGGAGGTTTTCTCTGATGCTCTGTGGCTTAAATTCGTTAGGGACAAATGACATTGTGGCCACTCTGCAGCCACCCTGGAGTTTACCTGTGGGGAAGCCACATTTTTGTGGAGTACTTTTACACCATTGTTTTTCTTTAATTCAGCTCCCCTGTGGTTCAGCTGCTGTGTGCCCATCTGTCCGCTTTAAATTCGGTATGATTGGGGTGTTCGTAGGGGTGTGTCTTTTCCCTAGCCGTGCCCTCAGTAATCTAGGTAAGTAAAGTAACTTGCCTGCCTTTCCAGCACTCTTTTGGGCCTTCAAAATCACCCTGCACTCCCATTTTGCCAGTAGGAGTAATTAGCTTCAATGATTATGCACTTCTCTGATGTTTGCATTACATCTCTTCCCCGATGTTGTGTTAAATTGCTTTCCCAATGTTGTGTAAAGTTGCTTTTCTGATATATAAGAGTTTTATCAGAGTGGTGATCTGGTGAGGTCTCAGGAACATTGCAAGCTGGGAGAAAGTGCCCAGGGAAGGAGAAGGTGGGGGTAGCAGCTATGATTCCATGACAGTTTGCTGGAAATGGGATGAAAATGTGGGGGTGAGATGCTCTCAGGGGGAGCCTGCAGATGCTGCACTGGATAATTGGATTGTTTGTAGAGAATTGTGAATTAGTTACTCTCCGTTCATAATAATGTAGTAGAGGGGGGAGTCTGGACATGGGCCAGGAAACAAGCTTCTCTCTTTGGTTGAGCAGCCCCTGCCCAGTTGATAACATTCAGTTCTACTCCCCCCACCCAACCCAGATGTATGGTCCTTTCAAGCACTGTGTGACCTGTGAAAACCAGATTTCAAAGGTATGATACATTTGGCTTTTTTTGCTTCATGTGTCCCTGACAGACCAAAGCCGATTCCATGAAAATCCAGATAATACTCCAACACGCTTCTCATTCTGTTGTCATGAAGATCCCCCACTGGAGTGGCTTAGATATAATAAATGAAACAAGACAGTCCATAACAGCAGGTTTACAATATTAAAAGACATGATACACAAGGAAAAAGAAATGGGGGGGGGAATATTAAGGGCACATTCCTATGCATGTTTAGACAGAAAAAAGTCCTACACCTCCCAGCACCCCCCCACTTGTATGGCTGGCTGGGGCATGCTGGAAATTGTAGGACTTTTTTTCTGTGTAAACATGCATAGGATTGTGCTCTAAGTCTCTCAGCAGGGCCAGTGGAATGGCCCTACTGCCCACTCCCATCGACCTCAAGACAGTCTGCTGGAATGGCAGCTACTGGTGACTGTTGAGTGGGGAGGAGCCTTCATGGGATGGTGGAATAGCCCTGCTGACCTTCTCATCTCCCTCTGTACAGCCTGCTAGATAGGGGGAGCACAATTTACATGGGAAGGAAGGTGCATGGAGAAAGGAGAGTTACCGTCTCCACACACGTCCTCCCCATGAGAGAGAGAGCATGAGTGAGTGAGTAAGTAAGGCTCTGTGTGTGACTGTGTGCATTCCTGTACTCACTAACCTGGCTGGGAGTAAGTCTCATTGAACTCAATGGGACTTACTTCCAGCTAAATATGTATAGGATTACATTTTTAGCCAATCTGTTATTACCTAAATAAATTGGTTAATCGGTTCATCTGATTATTCAGTCTTTACAATTTAAATACACTTCCTCCTTTTTCTCTTTTTCTTTATCCAGTGTTTAAACTCTAGAAGTTTGCAACATATATTTTGGTTTTTATGATGAAAATGAATGGGGAAAAAGATTAGCATGGATTATTGATTCATACTATTGTTTGATATGATTATTTTTATTTTATTTTATTTATTGTTAGCCACCTTGAATATGAGCCACCTCACCAACCCACTCAAGCCCTGTATTTAAAAAGGAAAATGTTTGCAGCTAACCAATGGTTGTTATAATCCTCTAGGTCCAAGGAGTGTTCGAAACAGTCTCACGACTGCCTTCTCACAACAACAACTTAATTAACGATGGAAAGAAATATCACAGAAGCACTCTGTGGCAACTAGGAGGAGTGACCTGGTTTTCATGAAGATGCATTCACATACTGCACTGTGCAGTGGAGGCTGGTGGCTCTGATTTTGTTGGGGCTATAAATCCATTCTGGGTTTCAGTCAGAATCAGCCAGAATTCTAAAGGAGCAATCCAAAGTGCTGAACCCTATCCTCAAAATGGATTCAGCACTTTGGATAGCTCCTTTAGAATGTTGGCCAGTTCTGACTAAAACCCAGAATGGATGCACAGCCCCACCAAAGTCAGAGCCACCAGCCTCCACTGCACTGCGCAGACGTCTGCTGTGATTCCCATTCTACAGACCCCGGAACTGAGACTGAGAGGTGGTGGCTTGTGTGAGATCATCCAGTGAGTCCATGGCTGAGCCAGATTTGAATGGAAGTTTGCCATGTTGAGATTGCAGTACTACCTACTGGAGGGCATGGTGAAGGTTGTCATGCGGACATCTACCACCCCGGGTCCAGGTGAACGCAGAAGTGACTTTTGACTTGCCCCCACGGGCTGAAGAAGAGGCCTCTGTGGGTCACATGCAGCAGGTGGGCTGCAGGTTGTCTATGTCTGCTGCAAAGAATGAGTTTCAACATTGACCCACTGAATGGGTCCAACAAGATTGACCACCTCACTTCAGTTCCTCAAACCTTAATTATCCATCACTTCAATTGTAATGAACCAAAGGAGCATTGTTGTTTTTAAAGGAAGAGCAGTTAAAAGGAATAAGAAAAAAAAATGCAAGCTATGAAGCAAATGGAAGGGTGTTTACAGATGGAGAGATCCTAGTACTAACCATCCGAAGATATTCTTCAATGATCCCATTTTTTTAATTCCTTGATGGAAAGAAAAAAAGATGGAAGAAGTGGTGGGAAAACATGAGAGGATTACGAGTGGAAGATGGCAATGTCTGCTGTGTGTGTCCATTCCCCTGTAAAATTCTCAGAATGAGGCAGGGGCGATGGTGCGCTAAAGGCTTCAAGCTTTTCTACATGAGGCTGTTAATTGGCACATAATCCACTGTATCTACATTCAGTTCCATCACAGAACTGAGAACTAAGCACTATACAAGGAGCATTTCCTTTCCTGCTTTCCACTACATAACCTCTAGGTGGCACTGAAGAATAACACAAATACAAAAGAGGAAATGACACTTTCTTTCGCTTTTACAATTAAATGCAGCATTTTCCCTGCTCTTACTTTTTTTTTTTTTTAACTCACTGAACGTGCTGGTTAGAAGTGAAACTGGAGGGTAATGATGTTGTCTAAGGGACCCATAAACAGCCATGAGTAGTGAATGATGAGCACACGATAAATGTCTCATGTAGAAAAGCCCTTTGTTTGGAAGCACCCCAAATCGCAAGCCACTTCTAAGCTAAAGTTAGGGGTCCACCCTCTGGAAAACTGAAATCTTGCCCTGTTATAGCCTCAACCTATGTCCCTTCAAAGATTGAAAGACCAAGATCTAACCGCAAACCTCTGAGATTATTCCCACTTAAATCTGCTGTCCCTCATAGCCTCTTTGTATTCTCACCAAGCAATTTCCCTGATGTCGCCCCAGCCCACCATCTTAGCCCCCTGCAGAATGCAACCAGATAGGAAGTTAACCTGGCCTTTGCGCACGCATGTCTTTCACTGGCATTGTCAGGCTTGGGGGTAGGTGGTGGGGTAGAGGGTTCCTGGAGAAGGAAGAAATAAATTTAACCCCTCAGAACTGGGATTATCTCCTTACCAACTATGGTTTTGAGGTGTGACAGATACCCTATGGGAACCTAACATAGCATCAGGAATGTGCAGAGGATTAACCAACCCCATTCCATGGGTTCGTCTTAGTCCCTATGATGCTCAAAGCTGCATCCAAGTTGGACCTCAGTGCCTGGGGATAGAATTAACCTTCCTCCTCCATGCCAGTTTCCTGATGAAAATCACCCCCAGAAATGCTATTTGCACTTAAGGTGCTATTTGCAGTAAATAGCACCTCTGGGGGTAAACAGCACTTCCAGAGGATGAGAGTAATTTTTGGCAGGACACTGGCATGGGGAGAAGGATTAACCTCCACCCCACCCTCCCCACGTGCTCTGGCCCAATCCAGGTCACCCCTCCCCCAGAACACACACACAGCTTATCTTTCATTGGGAAAACCCAGTTCCCCAAATCACTATTCCCCATTGGTTCATCCCCAGTCTAGAAAATACTTTATTGAGTTACTAAAGCCAGAACAACAGAAGTTCAATGAGTGCTGCTGGCATTTAGTTGTAAAGCAATTCCACTTGAAGCTGGTACAGTGGGAAGAAGCGCTTAGTAGTGTGCAGTGGCTAGGAACTACCTTGCACCAGCTCACTGATGTTTCAAAAAGTGGCATTCTAGTAAATTGTGAGGACTGCTTGCAGTCAGTAGTTTGCCAGACAATAAGGTGAGGGGAGAGGGGAGACAGCCTCTTGTTGCATCTGCCTCAGACAACCAGTGAATATGAGAAACAAACTCTTGTGAGGCATCGCCATCATCATCACACCTCGGGCTGAGGGGGCATTGAACCCTCGCTCCTGTAGCCCTTGCTACACTTTGCAATGTTCAGGTGTGAACTAAATTTCATTGCAAGAAATAATAATGTACTCCCCCTTCTAATGCTCTATTCCCTAAGGCCAGCAGATGTATTGCTCTCCTTTCCACCCAACTCCTCTAAACAGGCCCAGTGTCAGATTTTGGATGAGGGGCGGGGGGACTGAGGTGTTTTTTTTTTTTTAATTGCACCTTTTTATTGAGTGAGAGGCCATAACTGAGTAGCAGAGCACTTTCTTGCTGGCACAAGTTCTCTCAGATTCAATCTTCGATTGCCAGTTAGAAGAATCACAAGGTGGCAGCCTTGGGCCCATCTCCCCAGTTCAGGAAAGGTTAGGCACTTGATCTTGGAAGTACAAGGAATGAATTTATTTGTTTATTTATTTGATTTATACCCCCCCCCATCTTTCTACTAGGAAATGGTGCTCAAGGCAGCTAACAACAATAACATCCACCATTTAAAATAAAAAAACATAATTAAAATAACGATAAAACAAATACATAAAATACAAAATAAAACAAAAAAGGAAGCTAGTGTTTCAGCAATGGTTCAGTTTACACAGAGAGGTTATATAGGAGCTGTAGGCTCCACACACCCCGCCTGACTCTCAGCCAGGCCCTGATCCAAGCAGATGCATACATGAGCTTCCCTTTCCTCCTCAGTAGACTCAGGTTCTGCTCACTAGGCACTTTGCCAATGGACCTGAAGCTCCTGGACGAGTTTACATGTCACGATAAGCCACTCTGAAAATAAGCTACGATGGGTTGGTTGCTTGCTTGCTTGCTAACCCATGTGACTCCTGACAGATGATCAGGAGCTCTGTGGCTTGCCATGGCTTGTTTCATTTATTAATTTCATTTATTACATTTCTATACTGCCCGATAGCCAAAGCTCACTGGTTGGTTTACAAAGTTTAAATTAGTGCAGTAGTTACTGAACTAAAGTGGGGAAGTTATTGTGCTTTAGCGGATTTGCACAAATCTCTCCAAAAGTTTAAAAAACAAATAGAAATTTGTGTAAATCTTTTCAAAGGTGTGGGGGGGACACGTTAAATTTGCACAAATCTCCCCAAAGGTGAAAAATTACATTAAATATATGCAAAGGGGAGTGGAAATCTCCCCAAAGGTGTATATGGGGTAATTGTTAAATTTGTGCAAATCTCCCTGAAATTGGGGGTGGGGGGGTGAGGTGTCACTGTCTAGGGAGGTGACAAAGTGGAGGAATAAACTGACTGGTGTAATTTCAGGATGTAATACAGAGGGGATATCATTAGTGAGATCCTGAGAAGTGACTAGCAGGGTTTTTCACTGTTCTTGCTAGGCAGCTCTCTTGCCATTTTAAACAATCTGTATTGGTGTGGGGGTGGCTGGGATGTTGTCTAAAACAAACATTAACACAGTTACTAATCTAGTTTGGCCTTGAGGCTTTTGAGTAGACAATGCTGGGCTAGGGCCAAATGGACGAAGTCTAAGACGCACACCCACATCCTGCTATAATGGGCATCTCCTTCAGCCTGCAAACACTGCCTGGGATGGACAAGGCTTCCATTAACTCAGGGCCTTCTGGAATCCTGCCTAGGGTCAAGGAATTCATCGGTCACATAAACAGATTGCAACTTCCAGGGGTTTTATCTGGCATTGACATGGCCTGCTGTCATTGGTCGGCAGGACCTGAAAGCTTCAGGTTGATCAAGGTGCTTTCCTCTTTTGTGATGCAGATTTACTATCTTTCACTAAAAAAAAACCCCTCTACTAAAGGCTCAGTCCTGCACATGTTTAGATGGAAAAAAAGTCCTCCAACTCCCAGCATGCCCGAGCCAGAAAGAAGTCCTACAACTCCCAGCATGCCCCAGCCAGGAAAAAAAAGTCCCACAACTCCCAGCATGCCCCAGCCAACCATGTTGGCTGGGGCACACTGGGAGCTGTAGAACTTGTTTCTGTTCAGCCTTCCCCAACCTGGTGCCCTCCTGATGTGTTAGATTGCAACTCCCATAATTCCCAGCCATCATGTTTGGAGGGAAGGCTGGAATAGCTCATGAAATTAAATAGGGTCTGTCTGTGCATTAATAAACACAGTACAATAGCAAATCTATAGAGGAGTGACATCTCTGGGAAGGCTTCTAGGAGACATCATGGGGCCCCTGCTTGGACCTCAGTCAGTGCTGAAACTGGAGCCGCTGTGAGCTGCTATTATCCATGACTCAGGGTTGCACTAACTACCCCATGACCGAGGGTCTTTTTAGAGATGGGGAAGGCTGTCTATGCTAGGCTAGGGCCTTGAGCAGCCATCCCCAAATCCAGAATAGGGATGCTCATCCCAGTGGTTGAAGCCAAGGCTGTGGGCCAGAAGTGCAGAAAGCAGAAGACACTGCCAGTGGAGGCTAGTGGCTCTGATTTTGGTGAGGCTGTAAATCCATTCTGGGCTTCAGCTAGAACTCTAAAGGAGCTATCCAAGGTGCTGAACCTATTTTGGGGATAGGGGTCAGCACCTTGAATAGCTCCTGTAGAGTTCTGGCTGAAACCCAGAATGGATGCACAGCCCCACTGAAATTGGAGCCACCATCCTCCACTGGGCACTGCTATGTTGGCCAGACATGGGCAAAGGGCCAGGCTTCTAGGACTAATACTGGGGCTGGCCAATGCAGAGACTTTGTGTCGTGCTGCTGCCTGCCAGTCAGAGGCTGATGCTAAACACTCCGCTTTCCTTGTGTGCATGACAAGGGTTCTGAGGCTCAAGTGTGCACAGCTCCAGGCAGCTCACAAGCCTAGACCCTAGTCTCAGAACCTGAAGTGTCCAGTTTTAGCTTTAAAGCCTCTGTCAGGGGAATGGGATGTTTTTCTATGGGACATGCCTCCACAGCACAGGAAACTGGCTGTGACTCGCAATGGGTTGTGGGAATACACTTCAGGCATCTCTACACCAGCATAAAATCCTGCATTTAAATGGGGCTTTCTGCTTCCATTTTAAGTGCAGGACCACAATGACTCCCTTTTTCACCCACTTCCTTTCCCCCCTCCTCTTTCCTTCTCATCTCTGAGTCTTCAGCTTTCTTCACACGGAGCTTTTATCCTGCAGTTGAGATGGCTCCTTCACAGAAGTTTGTGGGCTCTTTACAAGATGCTGTGACCCTCCAGGGCGTCTCCTGCACTAAATACCCTTTGTTCCATTTTTAAACAGATCGCAGCTAATGAGCTAACAAATTACCCTGTTGTGTTCTACTTGGGTTCCCTCTGTGAAAAGAGGAAAAGCGGCCAGAAGAGGAGCGAGATCAATTAAAGATATGGAAGACTCAGATACGGGGGAGAAGGAGGGGGAAAGGGGAGGGGGGAAAGGAAGTGGGTGAAAAAGGACGTCATCGTGATCCTGCATTTAAAACGGAAGCAGAAAGCCCTGTTTTAAATGCAGGATTTTAGGCCTGTGTAGAGATGCCCTTCCATTATCTTTCATTGATCTCGCTCCTCTTCTTGCCACTCTTCTCCCTAGTCCCCTCTCCTCCCCACCCACAGGAACACCCCCTTTACCTTCACTTTTGCAACTTTGGAGAAGCAGCTGGCATGGTTCTCTCCGCACCGGCTGGGAGGGGGAGGGGGCAGGGAGGTCGGACTCCTGGGTCTGAGGTCAGAGCATTAACTCTGACCTTGGATCTAGGAATCCGAACTACCCTATGGCCCACAGTCGCTGTCCAGGGGCCATAGGACTGCTCTCTAAGACTCATTAGCTTTATAACAAAGCTAATGGTGGAGAGGAAAACTGCTATAAGTAGATGGTTGATATGGTATGGATCAACAAAGCTGCTGGGATTTTTTGATGTTATGGGGGTGCCACAATGAGTGCCTTCACTTCAACATTTACTGCTACAAATAAACGCAAAGGAGGAACATTCAGCTCTGATAGAGAAATCTTGTGCATGTGTACTCATAAATTGAAAGTAATTTGCAATGTGTTCAGCGGAGCCTTGTCCTGAGTTGTGTTGTATGATTGTGTTGTATGATACTTACTGGAACTTCCCCTTAGAGAGGAAACTGCATTCAGTGTGAGGGTTGTGATCCCAACCTTTGTCATCCCTGGACCCAGCACTTTTCACGGGATGTGTGGGGATCAAATACATTTTTCATAATTGGAAGTTTTTCAGCTATGGCAGTCCACACACACACACACACACACACACACCAGTGTAGAGAGAGTGACAGAAACCATAACTTCTGCTGCCGAGTGCTAAAACAATTCCAAAAAATCGGAGAACTTTCAGAGAGGCCACTGGTGGCAACTTACCTCTCTAGAGAAGGTCCCTGGTCATTTGGTGTTGATTTGGCTGGTAAGTGGGGAGACCAAGAATATTTCTACATGAGGCTTTTATTGTGCACTCATTATTGGTCACTCATGGTGTTTTGCAGGGCCTTTACATGATGTTGTCAACCTCCAGGGCCCCTCCCTTCCCTTCTGGCCATTATAGCGGCTTAATACTCTATGTGGAAATTGCGATAAGAGACTTCAAAGCGCAATAACTTTCTCATGACATTCTGGAATCATGCTATATTGCAGTGCTATCTAGTGGCTGTATAATGAAATATACAGAACTTGCCCAGAAAGGGGGAAAAAAAGGATGAAACAATGTGAAAAGGAGCTGATTTTAATCCCTCAAGGAATCCAGAAGCAGAAGCCCCAGTAAGGGTGCAGGATTTTAGCCTGGTGTAGAAATGCTCCAAGATTCATCAATAAGAAATTTGTTTTGATCATAAAATCAGGGAGAAGGAAATCAACTGGTGAGGACTGGACTTACACTGTTGGGGGGCCCTGGTTCAAATATCTAGTCAACTGTTGAGTGTCCTTGGGTCTGGCACTGCCTCACAGACTAAACAACCACACAAGGTTGTTGTGTGTGAAGCTAAAAGTGTGTATGTGTGTGTGTGTGTGTGTGTGTGTGTTACACCATGTACACTACCTTGGACTCCTTGGGGACAGGCAGGATACAAATATGTATACCAGTTGCAAATAATATGAATTAATAAATCTTGATTCAGAGTGCATTAACTTATATTAACAGTAGAATTTATTACATTTACATATCACACATTTCTTTCAAAGAGTTCAAAGTTTATTTGTTTCTTTTAGGGCATTTCCATCCCATCTTTCTTCCATCATGGGGGCACAAGGCAGCATACTTGGGAATCCCAGGCAATCTCCCATCCAGACACTGACCAGACCCAAGCCCACTTAACTTCAGCAAGGGGGCTGCATCACATGCCCCCAGCCCCACAGTTTTATCTTCAGAGAATAAAATAACTCAAACCAACCCTTCTTTTTAAAATTATTATTTGAGGATAGTGGCAGGGGATGAGTTACAAGGCTACCCTGTGCTGCAACTTAGTTTTGCCATTTAACCATATGTGCTACAGGAGACAGGCATGTATGCTGCTCCTTATGGGTTGACTGTTCCACCATCTACAGCTGTCTCCCATAACACACCCAGGTTAAATAGCAAAGGTAATGGCGTGTACCACCCTTGTGACTAACCTCCTCACAACACTTACCAGGACTGGGCTCTTCCTACTGGAACTGGGCATAATGGCTGGCAAGAGCAGTCTCCTCCTGGACTGCAACAACATGGAGTCCTCTGACAAACAGACACAGCCATTGCTACTGCCTCTCCTTACTGGACTTTTCCCACAGCTGTTGCTTCCATGCGTAGCTCCATGTTGATGTACTCATCACAACATTGTAAACAAAGCACATGTGATAATGGCTAATCAGAGAAGAATCAATCAAGATGCGTGATATGACCCATAGGGCAGAAAAAGAGTGTCACGCTACACATGCCACATTCCCAAGACACACTTTGATGATGCACATATGCAAAGATTCAGAAATGCTTCAAATGTTTGTAACACAAGAGAGCTTTCATCTGAGTTTATAACATTGGATGTGCAATTTGGCTGCCAGATTCCAGATTGTAATGGGCTCAGTTTGCCCATCACTAGTAGAAACAGCTTCAGTGTCTAGTTACCTGTTTGCCATCATTGAGTTTAGTCTTCACAGAATACTGTAGACTTTAGTAGACTTTTGATTTGTTACCTTCCCAGAAATCAAATCTATCTGATATTTTTAATATGAACGTTTTGTGACTTGGCACTATGATGATTCTTAACAATCTTGTTGAGAGGTTTTGCCATTGACGCTCTCCATCCCAGGCCCATCAGAATCCACTCTCAGGCACCAGGCACAGTCAGGCCTTTTCCCTGCAGGGCCAGGTGCCATCCTCTGTCCATCTGTTGCAGTGCTGCACCTGAGCCACAGGGAATCTGGAAAACCTAGCTCAACCCTTGGCATGTTACTGAGAAGGGAATGCAACTGAGTTCCATGGGACTTTCTTCCAGGGTGAATGGAACTGCTGCCTTAAAGGTACAGGAGTTTGAGGGGCAGCTTCATAGAATCATAGGATAGTAAGGTTGGAAGGGGCCTACAAGACCATCAAGTCCAACCCCTGCTCAATGCAGGAATCCAAGTCAGAGCATCCCTGACAGGTGGCTGTCCAGCCTTGTCTTGAATGCCTCCAGTGTGGGAGATCCCACCACCTCCCTAGGTAATTGGTTCCATTGTCACACTGCTCTAACAGTTGGGATTTTTTCCAGATTTCAGCCGGAATCTGGCTTCCTGTAACTTGAGCCCATTATTCTGTGTCCTGCACTCTGGGATGGTCAAGAAGAGATCCTGGCCTTCCCCTCTGTGACAACCTTTCAAGTCCTTGAAGAGCGCTATCATATCTCCCCTCAGTCTTCTCTTCTCAAGGCTAAACATACCCAGTTCTTTCAGTCTCTCCTCATAGGGCTTTGTTTGCAGTCCCCTGATCATCTTCGTTGCCCTCCTCTGAACCCTCTCCAGTTTGTCTGCATCCTTCTTAAAGTGTGGTGCCCAGAACTGGACACAGTACTCCAGATGAGGCCTAACTAGTGCTGGCTAGAGGGGAACTAGTACTTCATGTGATTTGGAAGCTATACTTCTATTAATGCAGCCCAAAATAGCATTTGCCCTTTTTACAGCCACATCACATTATTCAGCTTGTGATCGACAACAATTCCAAGATCCTTCTCACTTGTAGTGTTGTTGAGCCACGTATCCCCCATCTTGTAACTGTGCATTTGGTTTCTTTTTCCTAGGTGCAGAACTTGGCATTTATCCCTATTAAACTTCATTCTGTTGTTTTCAGCCCAGAGCTCCAGCCTATCAACATCACTTTGAATTTTGTTTCTGTCTTCCAAAGTATTAGCTATTCCGCCCAATTCTGTGTCATCTGCAAATCTAACCAGCATTCCCTGCACCTCCTCCTCCAAGTCATTAATAAAAATGTTGAAGAGCACTGGGCCCAGGACTGAGCCCTGCAGTACCCTGCTCATTACCTGTCCCTAGTTTGAGAAGATCCCATTGATTAGTTTGAGAAGATCCCATTGATAAGCACTCTTTGAGTCCGATTCTGTAGCCAGCTGAGGATCCACCTGATAGTTGTTTAATCTATTCCACTTTGAGCTAGTTTGCTCATCAGGATACCATGGGGCACTTTGTCGAAAGCTTTGCTGAAGTCAACATATTTTATGTCCACATCATTCCCACAGAGCACAAGGGAGGTTACTTGATCAAAAAATGAGATCAGATTCGTCTGGCAGGATTTGTTCTTGACAAATCCATGTTGGCTTCGAGTAATCACTGCATTATTTTCAAGGTGCTTACAGATGGATTGCTTTATCATCTGCTCCAGAATTTTCCCTGGGATTAATGTCAGACTGACTGGTCTGTAGTTCCCAGGTTCCTCCTTTTTACCCTTTTTGAAGATCGGGACAACATTAGCCCTCCTCCAGTCTTCTGGCACTTCACCCGTCCTCCATGATTGCTCAAAGAGAATAGACAGTGGTTCTGAGAGTTCTTTTTCCAGTTCCTTTATTACTCTAGGGTGCAGTTCATCTGGCCCTGGAGATTTGAACTCATTCAAAGTAATGAGGTGTTCCTTGACCATATGCCTGTCGATCTCAAGCTGCAATCCTGCCCCTTCAGCCTGTACTTCGCCTTCGCCAGGAGGGTCATAGACCCTCTTTTGGGAGAAGACTGAGCCAAAGTAGGAATTGAGCACGTTTGCCTTTTCTTTGGGCCGATCTACATTGTGCCCGCCATCGCAAAGAATTCAGTGTCCCATCGGGTTAAACGCTCTCACGTTAAAACATGATTATTCACACTCACCCATTTTCCCCGTTGCAGTGCTTCATCGAATGCGCGAGCTCGGTTCACACTCAAGTGCTGTGCTGTTTTCCTGTGCGCGCTTGTCTGATCTCGGATGCTAAGCGGGGTTGGCCCCGGTCAGTAGTTGGATGGGTGACCACCTGGGAATCAGGCTTCCTGCACTGAGCAGGAGGTTGTTCTATCCCTTCAAATGAGATTAAGTTTTACCCCCTCCTATCCCCCGCTCCAGATGTGTGTTTTTTAATTAAGGCGTTATCCTCGCAGAATCGATTTTCTTTTTTTCTAATTGAGGCATGATCTTCGAAGCTTCGAATTTGTGAAGCTTCACAACTTCAAATCTTCGAAGATCATGCCTGAATTAGAAAAAAAAAATATCACGGAGAAGCCCCGATTCTGCAAGGATAACGCCTTAATTAAAACACACACATCCGGAACGGAGGATAGAAGGGGGTAAAACATAATCTCATTTGAAGGGATAGAAAAACCCGCTGCTCAGTGCAGGAAGCCTGATTCCCAGGCAGCCGCCCATCCAACTACTGACTGGGGCCAACCCCGCTTAGCTTCCGAGATCAGACAAGTGTGCGAACATCCAGCCCTTTGCTTGTTGCTGAGGAAACAGGGGCTGCTGAGGAAGCTATGCGATCAGCAGCCGGAAGGCGACATGGGGCCGTCGAGAGCTGTGAGTGGACAGGAGGGAAATACAAACACCGCCGTATATGGACAGGCGGGGGAGGGGACTACAACCGGATATGGTAGCGAAGGTGGAAAATCAGAGCACATTAAGGGGAAATACCGGGATATTAGGGTTTTGAAAGCGGGAGCACGGAAGTGGGAAATTCCAGTTCCAATTCGAGATGGGTACTGCGTAGTGTGAAAGGCGGGCGGCAAAACCTCATTGGAAGCGAAAAAAGGCGGTAAGTGTAGATCCAGCCTTTGTCATCTGTTATACTTTTGCCATCCTCACTGAATAGTTGAACCACCATTTCTTTCCTCTGTCTTTTACTATGCACGTATCTGAAGAAAGCCTTTTTGTTGCTTTTAGCATCCCTCACCAATCTCAGCTCATTCTCAGCTTTAGCCTTCCTGACGCCATCCCTGCAATTCTGCATTACCTGCCTACACTCTTCCTTTGTAGCTTGGCCTTCCTTCCACTTCCTATATGTGTCCTTTTTTGTTTTCAGGTCATCTCTAAGCTTTTTGTGAAGTCACATTGGCTTCTTCTGTTGTCTTCCACCTTTTTGCTTGTTGGAATTGTTTGTAATTGTGCCTTTAGAATTTCCTGTTTTTTAAACTCCCACTCTGCTTGGACTCCTTTTCTCATTAGAGTCACTTCCCATGGGACCTTACTTATCATTGTTCTGAGTGTATTAAAACTGGCTTTCCTAAAATCCAGGGTACGTGTTTGGCTACACTCAGCTTTTGAGTGTAGAACCAAGTACTCCAGTATAACATGGTCGCTTTCCCCCAGAGTTCCCGTAACTGCTACTTTGTCCACTAAGTCATCTCTGTTGGTTAGGATCAAGTCAAGGATAGCTGATCCTCTAGTTCCTTCCCCCACTTTCTGTAGGAGGAAGTTATCTGCAACACAAGTCAAGAATTTCTTGGAGGAGCCATGTTTTGCAGAATTTGTCTTCCAACAAATATCAGGGAAACGTGCTATGTCCATGGGGTCACAAAGAGTCGGACATGACTTAACGACTGAACAACAACAACAATTACTACTACATCATGCTTCCTTGAAACACTGGCAATTTGCTTTTCAAAAGTTTCATCCTCGTCTTCTCCTTGATTGGGTGGCCGGTAGTAGACTCTGACCACCAGGTTCCTTTTATTCTTTGGTCCATTTATTTTAACCCAGATGCTCTCGATGGGGCTACCAAGCTCATCCTCCTGTATTTCTGTGCAGAGATATGTATTTTTAACTTGTACTGTGACTCCACCTCCCTTTCTGTTCCTTCTGTTCTTTCTGAAGAAGTTATATCCTTTAATTGCTTCAAGGGGACAGCCTTATACACCCATAAGGAGTTTAAGCCCAGAAGCAGAACTGAATTCCAGTCCTAATGGGGAAAAGCTGAGTCAAGGCACAAAAGAAATGACAAGATGAGGAAAACAGATACCAGAAGCATCCATCTGCTGAACCCCACTAACTATTTACGATATATTAGGGTAGAGTAGTGTAAAAATGGGGATTCACACTACACAGAACTGGGTTTTTCAACTAGCGTTCACTTGAGAGGGAGCCACAGCTAAATATTTGGTAGCAAACATGTGTTTGCAACTTTCACACTTTACTTTTTTAAGATGTACACTAACGGGGCAATCCTATTGTTAATTCAGAGGACTCTGACATTTTCTAAGCCTTGCTGGGCTCCTGCTGGCAAGGGAGAAGGGAAGGGTGATGTGAAGGTTTGAGGCCTATAGCAGCAAGGAAAAAGGTCAGGCCTAGAGGTCTGGAGTTTTTGTTGGGAGGGGGTATCCCTAAGAGGAGTAGTTTCATTTCCCTGGTTAAGTTTCAGTTTGATTTCCCCAGTTAAGTTTCATTTCTTCAGGGCTGAAGCAGTACTTTCAGTTTCGAAGGAGGAGGGTATAAAAAGAGAGCGAGACAGCCAGTAAGAGCAGAGTCAGGAGACCAGAGCCTGAAGAGTGAGCAGGAAGAAGCAGCCTAGAAAGTCTAAGTACAGCTAGGGTAAAGGAACTTGTGTTTTGCAGCTTTTGTTTTCTTTTAAGGCATTTTGTATCACTCAGCTGTATTGTGTAAATACCTTTAGTTGTGATTTGCTTGCTTTAATTTACCAGTAAACTGCTGTGGTTAAACCCTGTTCTGGAGTGTCAATCACCCCATGTCTACGGCCAAAACCCCCAGTTACTGGAAAGGGGAAGTTAAAAGAAGGAAGGTGGGACTCTTAAGGAGGCGAGAGATCCTTAAAGAGTTGCTCAGAGGGTCCAGGTCATAAGGTGGAATCCTGGCAGGTAGTATTCACTGCTCCTTTCCTCCTGGCTTTTCTAAAAAACAAAAAATAAAACCTCACAACAATGCTATTGCAGGTCAGCTCTGGGGCTGGTCTTTCCCCCATGTTGGAGGCAAGGTGGAGGGTTGGAAGGACCTTGGATACTGTGTATCAAGAGCCTCCCCTGCTCCACCCATGCCACTTCCCTGACCTGTGCATTTCCCGCCATCAAAGAGTAAAGGACGACAAAGATATTTACAGGGGCAGGGAAAGGGAGATCTGTTCTCTCCTATGGTCCCTGGGAAGCTGACCCAGGTGACATACTATTGCAGCCTTAAACATTTAGGGTATAATCCTATGCTGTCTGGAGAATGCTGGAAGCTGTAGATTTTTTCCTGTCTCAACACGGTGGGTGGTGGGGATGGGGGGAATCTTCATGACAATGGAATGAGAAGTGTGGTGGAGTATTATCCAGATTTTCATGGAATTGGCTTTGGTCCATCAGGGACACAAGAAGCAAGAAAAACCGAGTGTACTGTACCTTTAAAATCCAGAGAAGTGAAGTAATGAAAAACATCAGAGAAGTGCATCATCAGGGAGGCTAATTACTGATGAAATGGGAGTGTGGGGTGATTCTGAAGGCTGGAAAGGCTCAGTGAGGTCACAGCCAGGTGAAAGACACACCCCTGGGCAGGGCTATCATGCCGAATTAAATGCTGAGGATAGGGGCACACAGCACCAGAAGCACGGAGAACCCAAATTAAAGAAATAAAATGGAGTAAAAGTAGATTTTTATTTATTTATTTATTCTTTTCTTTATTTAGTTCATAATTTACCAGGGTTTCTGTTTCCACATTCTAAGCTAGATACAGATCAGCAAGTTCTCTGCAGCCTTGGGGCAGAGAGCGAGTCGGGGTGGAGAGTGAGCCATGAATCAGTGGGTCTCCCAAGGGATTCAAGTTTTTCTCTCTTTCAAAGCAGCATGGGGGTGTATGACTTCGTTGCTGTCAGCTGTTTACATGAGGGGTCGCTGTCTTCTTCCTCCTCCTTCCCAGCCAGCTCTGTGCTGACTTTGAGCCTTTCCTAACCTGGCCAAGAAGACTCTCCTCCCAGCCGAGGTCAACAGGCAGACATGCTGGAGCGGGGTCTGCAATTGTGATTTTCCTGCTAACCCAATGGCTTCTTCTTCCCAGACTGTGGTTATAGCGGAACCGCACATTTAGAGCGTTTCTCCATCAGCCTAAAATCCCACGTTCAAAACAGGGCTTTCTGCTTCAATTTTAAATGCAGGATCGCAACGGACTCCCTTTACATGTGCTTCCCTCCCTTTCCCCCCTTATCTGAGTCTTCCATATGTTTCATTATACAGCTACTAGATGGTGCTGGGGTCTAGCTCCTCTTATTGTGGGGTTTCATCTTTTCATGGAGGGAACTCAGGCGGAACTCAAGCCGGGTAATTTGATAGCTCGTTATCTCCAATCTTCAAAAAAATGGAATAAAGGTCATTTCATGCAGGAGACGCCCTGGAGGTTGACAACATCATCTAAAGGATCCGCAAACTTTCGTGGGTAACCAATCTCAATAGCAGTATAAAAGCTCCATGTGAAGAAGCCCTTACACACAGCCCTTAAAGCGGATTTACATTTAAATGGGGGGGGGGGCTGTTGCGGGATAAAGATAAAAAATAGCTGGATGTGCCCTGGAGGTTGAGGGCATCATGTAAATGACCCGCAAACTTCCATGAGTTTAAATCACAAGCGCACGATAAATGCCTCATGTAAAAACAGCCCTGGACTCAGAAAATCTGGCTTTTCCACCGGAAATCTCTGAGGTGGCTGCAGATTGGTCACGATGTCATCTGCTGCGAATGACCTCAAAATTATCTCGATTTACAGCAAATCCCCTATGAAGACAGCCCCATGCATAGGATGGTGCCCTTAGATGACTTCCTACAAATCTAGGTGGTAGTTTGTTGCAGCAAAAACAATGAATGAGACTATGGCACCTTAAAACAAACTAATGGATTTATTGTGGCAGAAGCTTTTGTAATGTCTGAAGAGGCCCTGTGGCAAGATTTGGACCAGGGACCTCCCAGATCATTGCTAACAGTCTTTGCCACAGTGCTACCGCTGCCCATCCTGGGCCAGCCAACAATGTTGCCAGGATAACTGTGCGGAGGGGCCGTGTATGTGTGCGTGTGCTCTGCTAATTTGCCCAAGGCAAACCGGGGCAGGAGCTGTAAAGTGGGCATAAGAGACTGGGTGGGGTGGTTCTCAAACTGTCATTTGACAGCCAGCTAGGTGTTCCAGGGTTTGCCTTGAGGCATTTTGCTACCTGAGGCAATGCAGCAAATCCCACTCCTGCCCCTATCAAGAGGTATAATACCCAGTCGAGTTACTTTGGTACCTGAGGCAGAAAACCCCACAAGCGCCTCTCCCCGTCCCTGGCAAAAAAATACAAACATAATAAACATACTCTCCATTGTCTTGCCCTTTCGTGACACCTAGAAGCACACGTCTGAAGCAGCCGCCTCCGCACTCTGCCTTAATGGTAGGGCCAGACCAAGCTGTTCAGCACAGCGCCAAACAAATTGTGGGCGACAGTTTTGTGGAGTGAGGCCAGGTGTAAGTGCCCTGGATGCCCTGACCCACGGCCTTTCCTGGAACCCATAGGCTGTTTTTTTCAGTCAGCAACTAATGCACTTTGAAGCTGTATCTATCAGCTATCTATCTCCTGAAGATTTCTGCCTTTGCTTGTTCCTAAAGACCACCCTGGTGAGACAGATACGTCGAGCACTAAGTGTTGGGTGGCTCCAGTGGCCAGCTGCAGTGACCTCATTGCTGGTGCGAGTGCCGAGCACATGATTGGAACGAGCTCCACGAGCCAAAAAGGCTCTTTGAGTGGTGAAATTATTTTTCTCTCAGAGCTTAAATCAAGTGATGAAATATTCATAGGGCACTAAAGTGGGTGGACTGGATGGCTGGCTGCTTTCTTATGGGAATATCAATAAGACTGGAGACAGCCTTAATCCGATATTCAAAGGGCGGCATTCTCTGCTGTCGCTCTGGGTTCAGAGCTCTTTTCGGAAACCTTGCTTTTGCGCCCCCCCTCCACTCCCCCCCCCCTCCATTAGCACAAGCAGCAGGTACAGATAGCTTGATGGGAATGGGGGGAGGAGGAAACCATGCAAGGGGAGACTAGATGGGGGAAGGGGAAAGTGAGGGGAAATGTGCAGCACAGTCGGGGGACTGTGGGGAAAACTGAGGGAGCAAAATACTGAACAGAAGAAGAGCCCTGCCAGATCAGATCAAAGGCCCATCTAGTCCAGATTTTTCTTCCAACAGTGGCCAGCCAACTTGGCTTGGGAAGCTTACAAGCACAGCTTGAAAGCAGAAGCCCTCCCCTGGTGTTTGTCCACAGTGCATGGTACACTTCCTCTGAACATGGAGGTGCAATTTAGGTATCATGGCTGTTGATAAAGCTACCAGGCCTGCATGGACTTGTCTGTGTCAGCCTTCCCCAACCCGAGGCCTTCCAGATGTTTTTTTACTTCAGCTCCCATCAGCCCTAACCAGTATGGTTAAAGATCAGGAATCCTGGGAGTTGTAGTCCAAAACATCTGGAGGACACCAGTCTGGGGAAGGCTGATCTAGGTTCCCCTTATTGGATTCACCCCTCTTTGACACTGAGACACAAGAGAAAGAGCATTCTAAAATATGATTTTAACCCACCCACCCCCAGATATACTGCTACCAAGAAAACAACAAGAACAGATTCTTAGATTTGACTCAGGAATACCAGTGAATTATCATTTTATATTTCCAAGATTTGTAAAGATTCCTCCAATTATACATCTTTTTTTTTTTTGCCTTGCAGAATTTGGAGTTTAGTATTTGCTTTCTGTACTTTTGGCAAATCTTGTTGGGCCTGTGTATAAAACATACTGTGGAGCATAGCTGTCAAAATCTGTAAATGGAAATTTATAGCACAATCCAATGCATGCTACTCAGAAGTAAGTCCTATTGAGTTCAATGGGAATTACTCTCAGGTAAGTGTATATAGGATTGCAGCCTTAGTCAATAAGGATGTATTCGGCTGGGTTAATTTAAATCACATTCCTACAAGTGCTTTATAAGCACTAACATGAACACAGCTCCTGTTGCTACATTTTAAGGCTTTAAAAGAAGACCAAAGAGGGAGTTCCTCTTTCTTTTCTTCTAATACATTTATAAAGTGTATCTTGTGCATTTTACAAATGTAATTCTGGTAGTCAACACAGAGGAAAATTGAGCTCTTGCAGACTTTTAGATCAGAGGCTCATCATGTGGTATAATATTTATTTATTATGTATTATAACTGTTTATATACTGCCTTATCTGCCAAAAAGCCATCAAGGCGGTATACAATTTAAAACAATAAAACCGCACAACAATAAAAAAGAACATTAAGGGTGCAATCCTATGCATTTTTCTGTCTAAATATGTATAGGATTGTGCCCTAAAACAGTTAAATATTAAAACTACACATTGTAAAAGGCCCAGTTGAAAAGATGTATCTTTACACCCTTTCTAAAGACCAAGAGAGTGGGGACTAATCATGGTTCCTGAGGGAGGCGCATTCCATACTTCTGGTACAATACAGGAGAAAGCCCTTCCATGCCTGCCAGACAGACAAATGGGTCTTTGTGGGTAATGGTGCCCTCAAAAAGGCTTCTCGACACTCAGGCAGGTTCATAGTGAGACAGACAGTCCCTTAGATACCCACATCTTCAGCCATTTAGGGCATTAAAATTAAAAACCAATACCCTGACTTGTGCCCAGAAAGCAACTGGCAACCAGCGCAGGTCTTTCGTGAGAGGTGCAATATCGTTCTGATACTGTGTGCCGGGTAGCAGCTGAGCTACCACATTTTTCAGCAATTGACGCTCCTGACCTGGAAAGTCTTTGGGGTAGCACCATGTGGAGCACACTGCAGTAGTCTAAGTGTGATGTAATCAAGGCATGGCTCACTGTTGCCAAGTCAAACCGATTCAGGAAAAGTCAGACTTGGCACACCAAGCATAATCATGCAAACACGCTCCTTACCACCGCTGAACCCTGAAGATCCAGAGACATCGTAGGATCAGGGAGCATTCCCAAGGTATGGACCTGATCTTTCAAGAGGAGCAAAAGCCCTTCCAAGACAGGTTGAATCCCAATCCCCAAGTCAGGCTTTCTATGAACCAACACCTCTGTCTTGTCTGGGTTTAACTTCAGCTTGTTCACCCTCATCCAGACCATTATCAAACCCAGGCAGTGTTCAAGGATTTCATCTGGTTCCTTGTTATTAGGTGACAAAGAGCAATAGAGTTGGGTATCATCAGCATATTGGTTGGAACTTACTCCAAAGATCCAAATGACTTCTCCTAGCAGTTTCATGCAAATATTAAAGAACATGGGGAACAAGATTACGCAACAAGGGGACAAGTGCTAGCTCTGGGGCACCACAAGCCAGCACTACCTTCTGGACACAGCCTGACAAGCAGTACTGGAACCACTGCAAAATAGCACCCCGAGGCCCAACCCCACCAGCAGTCCAGAAGGATAACATGGGTACTGAAATCTGCCAAGGGGTCCAAGAGAACTAATAGGGTTGTGTTCCCCCCACCTAGCTGCTGACGTAAGTCACCCACCAAGGGGGTGTTGCTCATGGCAGTGAAGCTAAAATGGCAGTGAAAGCATCCAGGTTCCTATTTGTGGCTACACCAGAGAAGGTGTGTGCAAGCTTAAGGCCTGCTTAGCTTAAGGCCTTCCTAGGCTTTTTCTTGTATTGTTAAGCTATGGTGTAGTGTTACTTGTGAACTAGGCCAATGTGAAGGCTCCTTCTTAGCTGAAACATAGGAAAAAAACTGAGAGAAGCCAGAAGAGTTTTCATAAGCCTAACAACATTTCTCAGGAAGGGTTTTGCACTCCACAGCTCTGCACCAAGGACACTCATATTCCACTACAAGGCTTTATGAAATTTATACCGTCTACAAATTTTGCATACACATGCTCAAAATGTTCAGGCTTTCATTGTAAACCTAAGGTTTACAATGACAACGTTATCCACAACGGTAGAAGGAGACGGAAGGAGAAGCCAATTGCAGCTTACCTGGATTTTTCAAGGAGCTGGCTTTGCTCCACGCAGGGCTCACGAGCAAGTGTATCGCACCAGTAAAAGTTGCTCCACAGAACATACCTCTGGATGGGGTGGGGTGGGGGGTTGGAGTGAATGTCATCTGACAGGCAGGGGCTGCTCCACTAATAAGAGAGGCTCCCCCACTCCAGGCTCTCTGCCCCCCCCTTTCACCTTTGATAAAATCCCAGGAGGTTTCCTCTTGTGTTGCTACATAAATCACTCTCCTTCTCTCACTCTCTCTTTCTGTCTCCCCGCCCTCCCCAGCATGATTTACTCCATTAAAGAATAATCACTAAGGGAACACAGTGTTCTCCTTCCCCTGAAATGCTGGGAACAATCTCCTTCTCTCTCCCCACCCCCAGCTGTTATTGATTCCCTTAAAGAACAATCACTAAAGGAACACAATGTTCTCTTTGCTCTGATCTGCCAATGCTGTGATCAAGCTTCAAAGCTTCGACATTAAGGCTTCTAAATGCATTAGGGATACGTGATGTCGTGGCCATCCAGCAGCCACCCAGGAGCTTATCAGGGAAAAAAAGGATTTCCTGAGACTGGTTAAAGTCCGATTCTTTTCCTTAAGTCGGGTTCTCTGTGGTATAGTTATTGTGTGCTTCAGCCCACACATTTACCTTGGGTATGCAAGGGGTGTTTCCTGTCCCTGTGTTTCCCAGCACAAACCAATTAGTGTCAACTCAGAAGTAACTCCCATTGTGGTCAATGAGGCTTGTCCCCTGAATGTGCACACCAGCATTTACAGAGATCCTCTCCAATTGAAATATCACTTTTTAAAGCACTAATTCCCTAAAGGCTGTAAAGCGCTTCCCGCAAGCTTCAATTCTCAGTTGTTTGGTTTATTGCCTTCGGAAGTAACTAATTCAGACCTTCGTTCTTGCACAGCATTGGGTTAGAAAGGGGGTTGGTTTCCCCTCCCTTTGTTTCCCCTCCCTGTCTTTCCCAGCACAAACATATGTATGTCTACTTAGAAGTAACTCCCATTGTGGTCAATAAGACTTGTTCCCGAAATGCACAATGAGATTCCCATTAATTGAAAAAACACATTTAGAGAGCCTTGATGTCAAAGCTTTGAAGCTTTGATTGATTGAAGGGCAGCTGGAACACTGTGCTCCGGAACGGATTGTTTATTTATGGAAGTAAGTGGCAGGGGAGGGGGAGAGAAGGAGATTGTTCCTGTCCCCCCCGTGTTTTCCAACACAAACCAATTAGTGTCTACTCAGCAGTAACTCCCATTGTGGTCAGTGAGGCTTGTCCCCTGAATGCTGGGGAGCGTCTTATTCTCAAAGGAGAAAGGCAGGGAGAGCCTGGAAAGGGGAGCCTCTCTTATTGGTTGGGCAGCCCCTGCCAGTCAGATGACGTTCACTCCAACTCCCCAACCCCACCCGGAACTATGTTCTGTGAAGCGATTTTTACTGGTGCTCATTCATGGAGCCCTACACAGAGCAAAACTGGCTCCTTGAAAAATCCAGGTAAGCCACAATTGGCTTCTCCTTCTGTCTCCGTCTGTTGCCATGGCGAAACCCCCCAAGGCAACCAAAGCATTCTCAGTCCAATAACCTGGCTGAAAGCTTCATTGAAATGGGCCCAACTATTCTTAGATTGTACTGTTTGAACTATATCATGCTCTTGAAAGCACCAAACATGCAACATCTACTGCTTCATGCATTTCACCTACTGCTTCTTGGATTTCTGTGACAGTTACAGGGCTTCATCACAAGGAGCTTTTATCCTGCGATTGAGATTGCTCTTTCACGGAAGTTTACCTGATGCCTTGACCCTGCCATGACCCTCCTGCACTAAATGCCCTTTGTTCCATTTTTAAATGGATGGCAGATAATGAGCTATCAAATTACCCCGTTGTGTTCCGCTTCAGTTTCCTCCCTGAAAAGAGTAAAAGCAGCAAGAAGAGGCACAAGATGAATGAAAGATAATGGAAGACTCCGATACGGGGAGAAGGGGAGGTGGGAAAGGAAGTGCATGTAAAGGAAGTCAGTGGTGATCCTGCATTTAAAATGGAAGCAGAAAGCCCCATTTTAAATGCAGAATTTTAGGCTGGTGTAAAAATGCCTTCAGTCTGGACACAGATCAAAAACAGGGTTCATCTTGCAGATTTATTACACCCAATCTGTCCAGTGACTTCCGGTGGTCAGAGAACCATTCTTTGATATTTGAATTCAGGACCTTCAGATTACAAGAACAGTAAGATCTAAGATCTTCTGGAGAGGCCCTTCTTTTGAGACTGCTGCCTTCAGAGGCATGTTAGGTGGTGACCCAAGAGAGGGCCTTATTCAAAGGCTGCTCCCAGGCTATGGAACTCCCTCCTAAGGGAGGCAAGGTTTGCTTCCTCTCTACTGTCCTTCCACTGGCAGGCAAAGACTACTTTGTTTAAGAAGACCTTTAGCCTGTAAGTGAGTTCAGTGGGTTGGGCCGGTTAGCTTAGAGTCTGTTCTGGTTGAAAGCATCATTAAAGATAAAACTAGTATATAGAAGGACAAGCCCTGCTGAAAAATAATTAACATGGCTTCCACAAAGGTAAGTCCTGGCTCACTAACCTTTTAGAGTTCTTTGAGAGTCTCAATAAACATGTAGACAGGGGTGATCCAGTAGACATTGTTTACCTGGACTTCCAAAAGGCTTTTGACAAAGTCCCTCACCAAAGAGTCCTGAGCCAATTTAGCAGTCATGGAATAAGAGGACAGGTCCTCTTGTGGATCATAAGAGGTTAAACTGGTTAAAGAACAGAAGCAGAGAGTAAGAATAAATGATAAATTATCCCAGTGGAGGGATGTAAATAATGGGGTCCCACAGGGATCTGTATTGGGACCAAAGCTTTTCAACTTGTTCATAAATAATCTGGAATTACAAGTGAGCAGTGAAGTGGCCAAGTTTGCTGATGACACCAAATTATTTAGGGTGGTTAAAACAAAAAGGGATTGTGAGGAGCTGCAAAAGGATCTCTCAAAACTGGGAGAATAGGCATCCAAATGGCAAATGTGGTTCAATGCAAGCAACTGTAAAGTGATGCACGTTGGGACAAAAAATCCCAACTTCAAGTATAACCTGATGGGATCTGAGCTAGTGGTGACCAACCAAGAAAGGATATTGTAGAGCTGGAAAAAGTGCAGAAAAGGACAACTAAAATGATCAAGGGGCTGGAGCATCTCCCCTATGAGTGACAGTTACAACAGCTGGTCTTGTTTAGCTTGGAAAAAAGGAGGGTAAGGCGAGACATGATAGAGGTGCACAAAATTATGCATGGTGTGGAGAATGTGGAACGGGGGACATTTTTCTCACTCTCTCAAAATACTAGAACCTGAAGTTATCCCATGAAGCTGATTGGTGGGAGATTCAGGACAGATAAAAAGAAGTGCTTCTTCACACAGCGCATAGTTAAACTGTAGAATTTGCTGCCACAGGAAGTAGTGATGGCCACCAATTTGAGTGGCTTTAAAAGGGGGCTGGACAAATTCCTGGAGGAGAAGACTATCAATGGCTACTAGTCCTGATGGCTATGTGTTACCTGCAGCACCAGAGGCAGTGAGCCTAGGTACACCAGTTGCTGGGGGACATGGCCAGGAGGGTGCTGTTGCACTTGTGTCCTGCTTGTGGGTTCCTGGTCCACAGCTGGTTGGCCACTGCGTGAACAGAATGCTGGACCCTTTGTCTGATCCAGCAGGGCACTTATTTATTTATTATTTAATTTATTAATCGCCCATCTGGCTGGTCACCCAGCCACTCTGGGCGATGTACAACATACAATAAAACAATAAATTCTACAATAAAAACATTTTCTAAAATACCCTAACCCACACCAAATGCCTGCCTGAACAGCCACGTTTTTAATGCACGACGGAAGCTCATTAACGAGGGGGCATGATGGAGTTCGCTAGGGAGGGAGTTCCACAGAGTGGGGGCCACTACAGAAAAGGCCCTCTCCCTCATCCCCACCAGTCTAGCTGTCCTGGCTGATGGGACAGAGAGAAGGCCATCCGAGGCTGATCTTGTTAAGCGGCCTGTCTGGTGCTGCTGGAGGCGCTCCTTAAGATAGGCTGGGCCGGAACCATATAGGGTTTTAAAGGTCAAAACCAACACCTTGAATTTGGCCCGGAAAACAACTGGTAAGCTTATGTTCTTATGGTGCTGTTTTTAATAATATTAAATAAATAATAAAAAATATTAGACTACCTATTGTGCTATGAAAGCTGCCATACAAATGCTATACTAATAACACCAGGGCACTTGGCTGGTAAACTTGAACATTAAATGCACATTTGATCGGTGTGAGCACACTGAGAAAATAGGCCCTGTAAATTGATATGGCAAGATATGCCTCAAGGCTGGATCTGGCCGTGCTTTATGAACAGGCTAGAGCAAGAGAGAGAGAGCCCCTGCTGTCAAAATGGGATGATGTAGCTAGGACTGGCTGCCCCTCCTTTCTGTCTAGTACATCCCCAGCCCGGAACAAGATATGTGACCTGTGAATATATTAGTAGGTGTCCTATGGGTCATATCTGGAGGGTCTTTGAAGGACCCACTATCTCCCAACTTCTTCATTCTTCCATCGCCATTTCTTTTCCCTGCTGCCTGTTGGCACTAGAATGAGCAGATACCTTTAGCAGATACATCAAAGAGGGGATTTCAGTATAAGGAGCTTTTCTCACCCTTGCCTGCAGTGGTATAGGTAGGTAATTTTAGACCTGGGACTTCATGATTTTTTGGGGGCTCCTTTAAATGGCCACATGTATTACTTCAGTTGTGAAGCAAACAACCAATATTTCTCTTCCCCCCTCCGCCATTCCATGATTTACAACTGCTTCTACATTCCGGATATGTTAGAGCAACAACAAAAGTATTTGCCAACCCTGGTTTAAAAAAGGAATTCTTTGAGCATTTGCAGTTTTGCATTGTAAACTCACTTAAATAATAGCACCACAATGACTACAGGAATGAAATAGAGTTCAGTTCTGCACCTGCCACTCTCTGGGTGCTCATTTGTCCACCCCCCTCCCCAGCTATGGAGCCCCGGACGTTGGCCTCAAGTTCCCGCTCTAGCTGCACCATTGCTTGCGTGAGAAGCTGCAACTGCCAACACACCATTTTCTACAGGAGCCTTTCCTAGCTCATTTGACCAGGGGATACAATCAATCCTGGATGCCATATTTTCTTATCATAATTATGCAGGCATGTTGATCAGGAAGTAAGTGAAACACAGGAAGTTGTAGTATTTGCACGATTATCAAATGTAGCACAGACACTGAATTAGAAGGAACAAACTTTACTTAACAGTGTGCTGCTACCCAACTAGGTCCAAAACTGAAACTAGTCAGATACTCCTTAGCTTCCTTTCCCTGCCAGTCTCACCCAGAACTGACCGCCCCCATACAACCATTTTTGAATCACTTCAGTTCCTATTCACATTTCAGAAGATGCTTTATACTAGGCCAGACTGTTTGTCTATCTAGTCCAGTGTTGTCTATGCTGATGGGCAGTGGCTCCCCAGGTTCTCTGGTTCTTCCGCATCACCTGTTTCCTTTTAACTGGAAATGCTGGAGATCAAATTGGGGACCTTCTGCATGCAAAGCACGTATTTCACCCCTGGGCAATTGTCTCTCCCATAGCTCAGGGATTTATCAGTCATATCAAGGACTGTGGAGGTCACATCCACACCAATTCTTGCAATTGGCTAACAGTCTGGACATTTATCCTGCAAAAGGTTGCTGATGACAGGAACCCTGAGCTGGAGAAGAACACATCCTCCAGGTATAGATTTGGGGGTGGCTCCTCGTGGCCCTGCCAATACAGGACCAGTCCGTGTGACAAGAATGCTTTGGGGCGACTGCAAGCATGGCGCCTGCGGAGCTGGTGACAGGAGAACGCAGCTACACAATGCACACATCTTTATTTGAAAGGCCATAAGCTTGATTTAAGAGTTCAGCATACTTTATTCTTTAACTGTAGGGTTACCAGCTTTTTTACAGTTTGATCTACAAATATTAGCAGGTGATAATAATGTTTATTCCGATGCCAAGACAAGTTTAATCTGCTGATTTCTGCATATTGACCTCCTGTGAAAGTCACAGGACAAGCCCAGACCATATTTCTTCCACTAATTTGGCAACAGTATCCAGTAGAAGCCTTAAGAGGTTCAGGAATGGGATTTCTGATTAACGGGAAGCATTCAATTACTTAAATAGCCATTTCACTTCAGAGGAGGGCTCTCTCTTAAATGAATAGGATTTCTCTTTCTCTCCCTCCTACTCCCTCTCATACACAGCACACATGGTTTTTAAGAAATTGGGGGTTTCATTAAAATTAGTGTTTGGTGCTGAAAATGATGGCTTGGCAGGAATCGTCTGGGAAACTGGAGCCCTCTACGAGACTCTGGAGGTCCTCATAGGCCGCTTATCCAGATGATCAAGTCCCAGCCGTATCTAAGATTTTGTGTGATCGTAAAATCCCACATTGTCCAGTCCAATCCTAGACAATAGCCATCCCCCATAAAACTCCACTTTTCCTCCTCATTGTGGGTGGAGGTGAGAAGATGGCAGGAAAAGGGTGGATACACATACAGGCAAAGTAGGATTGCCAATTCTTCAGTAATATTTTACTGGCTTCTGTTCCTTTGTCTCTAGCAGCAGCTGGAGCTACAGACATTGTTAATTATGCTTTTCTCCCATGCTGTGAAAAAGCAACACTGATGGCTTTTTGCAGATGTTGTTAAAGAGCCTTTATACATGAGTTTTTTATTGTGTCTTTGTGATTCTGCACTTAGGGTAGTTTGTGGGTCTTTTACATGACATCGTCATCCTCCGGGGCCTCTCCCATGCTTTGCAACTATTATGGCATTTTTTCCTAATGAGGAAAGTCTAGGGGTTGTTTTTTTTTTTGAATGGCAGTAGAGAAACCTACTATAATTGCACAATTCCACTATATCACAGTGCCACCTAGTCGTTGTGTAATGGAACATATAGAAAGGAAGAGGGGGGAAACCCTGAAAAAAGCCGCATGTAAAGGAGCTGATCTTAACCCTGCAAAGAATCTGGATGCAGAAGCCTCGGTAAAGGTGTGGGTTAAAAGCCTCATGTAAAAAAGCCCAAAGACACAAAAGCAGGCCAGGAGGCTGATTTATTTTTGGCTGGCTGACAATCTTAACATATTTATTTTAATTATTTTTTTCAAAGCATTTCTATCCTACTCTTCAATCAAAAGACTCCCAGAGAAGTTTACAAGAATCAAGGATCAGACAGTCCTGGCTCACAATCTACACAGACACGAGACACAAGGTAAAGGATTGGTGGGTAGGAGGGGGGAAATGCATGGCTTAATTCAGTTGTACAGAGAGATGGGAATATATCAGGTTTGAACTCAGGTTTGCACAGATATTGTCTGCCTGGGCTGGCCTGTTCTTTGTTGTTCATGTTAACATTTTGGGAGTTAATTTTGGCTGCAGCACTCCATAGGCATTAAGGTTTAAAATCTTAATCTGGGTTATCAAATCAAGTAGGATCTTTAGTCTTGTGGGGATGGTGGGGAAAACGTTATGCATGATAGTTCATTGCAAAAGCTGTTCGTCAGATCAGAGAAGCTTCTATGAAGCATAGCAGCCAGAATTATAACCTGAAGAGGACTTTAGTCATGGGCTCTTGGAGGTCACCATGCTTTAGGCAGCCTTCAGAAGCCTGAGTGCAGCCCCATTGCACAATTAACTCTTTCAGACGATGCAGCTCTGCTCAGGCCCCATTTAGCACAGGTCCAAATTATGTTCAGGAAACAGGAATCTCTAACAGCCGATATGGCTTAGGACACAGGGGTGCCTGAAGGACATCTACTCCCATGCCAACCTGCCTGTGTATTGAGGTCATTTTTAGAGGCTCCCCTCCAGATGCAGGGGAGAGAGAGAGAGAGAGAGAGAGAGAATCATTCTGTATTCCAGCAGTGCTCATAAATCCAGTTTGACAACACAGAAAGCAGTCATTATGGACCCTTACTCTTCCTTGAGGACAACTAAACTTTGAGTTTCTTCATAGCAACTTACAATTACTTTTCTACTTATACTAAGAGGATTAGTCTATCTTTTCTCTTTAGTTACTGCAAAGCATGAACTGCTTTTCAGAGTCTAAACCAAGCCTAATGGAGGCCCATAACCCTTTTGCATTGTTTTCTGTTGCTGCCTTCCCAAGTCCACCCTGTTCTTCCAAGGACACCTGACCTTGGAAGAGCAGGTTCGCAATTCCAGCATATTTGCCTGCTGCTGTTGCGGCTTAAACTGTCTTCTAGAACAGGCCATGCCCTCCTGTATTACACACTATGTTCAGACATTTCAACTAGAATCTAGGGGTGGGGACCCCTTCCAGCCTGAAGGCCAATTCCCTTTTGGAGAAGCCTTGGAGTCTGCACTCCAGTGCTGGGCAGGGCTAAAGGCAAAAGGGACTCAACAACCAGCATACTTTAGCTTAAAGCCCTTACTGCCACTAATTAAGGCATAGAAGGGTAGGGATGGCAGAGAATTCCGCCATGGATCTCGGTGAGGCCGAATGCCAGTGCATTCGGCCCCCCGAAAACTGTCGCGGAACGAAGCCCCCGCCCCCCAACCCACGAAAGGCGCGTGGGATGAAGTGCCCGCCGCCCCCACCCCACGAAAGGCGCGCTAAACGGAGCACTTACCTGCTCCCGTCCGCGCTGCTGTGCGAATGGCGGCCGTCCTACAACTGCCATTCGCTTCCTCCTTCTTCAGCCGTGATAGGCTACGTAAATACTTACATAGCCTATCATGGCTAATGCAGGGACGCCATTTGCATCCTTGCGGAGGCCATGATAGGCTATGTAAGTATTTAAGTAGCCTATCGGGGGGGGGAACCCCAGCGTACGCAAATGGTGGCAGCTACCGCCATTTGCGTACGCTGGGGTTTTCCCCCTGCCATGATAGGCTATGTAAATATTTACGTAGCCTATCACAGCTCACTGCAGGGATGCAAATGATGGCGGCTACGGCAGCCGCCATTTGCGTCCCTGCAGGGCTGCCCAGCGGCCGGATGTCCGGCTGCGGGCAGCCGGCCAGGATTCCGGTGGGGAGGCACGGAGCGCCTCCCCCCCCAGTGAGGATTCTGGGGGGAGGGTCAGAGTGCCTCCCCCCACCTGCAGAGCCCAGCGGAGCCAGGTAAGCGGGGTTTCATACACCCCTATAGAAGAGGGAGTTCAGCCTTTTAGAATGGGGGAAAACCATGCAAAAGCTGAAAAAACATCAAATGATGAGCAATCAGGGGAAAAGGTGAAAAAAAGATGCTCTTTTTAAAAAGATTGTTTACCATTTCTTAAAGTTTGAGGTTGAAAACAGGTGATGTAAGATTCCTCCTAGTCTAACTGTCTCCAGCTGACTTTTCTTCAGCTCTTTCCCCAACATTCTGTGCCTGTCTTTTCATTCGCCCAGCACTCTACGAGCTCACAGGACTAAGCATAATTACACATGCATACACACACTGTGTCACATCTGATATTACATGCACAGTATAGGGCATATGCATTAACCTCCCCTTTGCCGCACCCTCTCCTTTTCCGAGCCACCCAAAGCTTGAACTTTGAACTGATTCAAAGCTTCAAAATTTTCTGCATGTCTACACTGCTCAAGCTTCTGTTTTAAAAATATGAGGAAAATTGGTCTGGTAGATCTTTACTAATAAGACTTACACTACTGTACTCTTATATAAGAAGATGGGAGAAAACCAGAAACGATATACCCCTAGTACATCTTCACTTGCATCTTGCATCCATAGACTGGGATTCCAAAGACTTACAGAGCAGGGACAGTATTTGATATGGGTTAGAATGATTTTTTTCTAGATTTTTGGAACTGGCAAATATTATAGTTCTGCCTTTTATGGGACCTATGAATTCAAACTCATATTGAATGAGATATGCTAATCACCAACATATCTAGAAAGTTCATTATTTTTTAAATTAATTGTAATGTAAGAAAGATAAAGAAGGGTCTTGGATTGGTTTTGGATACAAGTGGAAATGGGAAAGAGGTTTGAATCTTCCAATATAACAGATGTTCAGTGGTCTCAGTTATGTAGCAGTTCATAGCTATGCTGCTGATGATACAGGTCTAGAGAAAACATCTGCTCTACTACATACCCATCAGACTACCCCCAGAACTGTACGGCAATATCAATATAATACGTTGGATGTGTAAACAATGAAATGCATTTTTTTCTTATTTGGTGGGAACATCCTGCAGTACAGGATCATTAGAAGACCTTTAAAGATCTAATTAACTACAAGATTCCTTTAATATCTATCACCAAACCATTTTGCTTGACCACTTAAAACTGTATGTTAAAGTGTAACTTTGTTATAGCTAGCGTCTATAACATAAAACTGCATTTTAATTGCTAGAAAATCAAGCAGGTACCTAGTTAGCTAGACTATGTATGCCCAGCCTGTTTTTAATAAAAACGCTCATATATAGAGGACTAGAAGTCCAGGAATTGAAACCTAATGCTTCTATATAAACGAATCTATATTAAACATCTTTGGGAAGCTAAGAGAAATACACACACCTTTTATATAATTTTGGAGTAGAATTATGCCTAAGGAAAATGTCTATATGGAGGTAATAAATGTTGTTTGAGAGATTTTTGGGAGTTAGTCTGGATACATTTTATTATTACTCTTTAAAAGTCGATAAGGTTACTTGATAAATATATTGTCCCTGATAGCCTTGATAGTGCGGTCACTGAACTTGAGCTGGACATCCTAGAGAGTGAAGTCAAGTGGGCCTTAGGAAGCATTACTAACAACAAAGCTAGCGGAGATGACAGTCTTCCAGCTGAGCTATTTAAAATCCTAAAAGATGATGCTGTTAAAGTGCTGCTCTCAATATGCCAACAAACTTGGAACACTCAGTAATGGCCACAAGACTGGAAAAGGTCAGTTTACATTCCAATTCCAAAGAAGGGCAATGCCAAAGAGTGTTCAAACTACCATACAATTGCGCTCATTTCACATGCCAGCAAGGTTATGCTCAAAATCCTACAAGCTAGGCTTCAGCAGTATGTGAATTGAGAACTACCGGAAGTACAAGCTGGGTTTCGAAGAGGCAGAGGAACGAGAGATCAGATCGCCAACATTCACTGGATCATGGAGAAAGCAAGAGAATTCCAGAAAAACGTCTATTTCTGCTTCATTGACTACGCTAAAGCCTTTGATTGTATGGATCACAACAAACTGTGGCAAATTCTGAAAGAGATGGGAGTACCAGACCACCTTACCTGTCTCCTGAGAAACCCATACGAGGGTCAAGAAGCAACAGTAAGAACCAAACCTGGAACAACCGATCGGTTCCAAATTGGGAAAGGAGTACGACAAGGCTGCATATTGTCGCCCTGCTTATTTAATTTATATGCAGAGGACATCATGAGAAACGCTGGGTTGGATGAATCACAGGTCGGAATTAAGATTGCCGGGAGAATTATCAACAGCCTCAGATACGCAGATGATACCACCCTAATGGCAGAAAGCGAAGAGGATCTAAAGAGCCTCTTGTTGAGGGTGAAAGTGGAGAGTGCAAAAGCTGGTTTGAAACTCAACATTAAAAAAACGAAGATCATGGCATCTGGCCCCATCACTTCCTGGCATATGGAAGGGGAAGAAATGGAAGCAGTGACAGATTTTATTTTCTTGGGCTCCAAGATCACCACAGACGGTGACTGTAGCCATGAAATTAAAAGACACTTGCTCCTTGGGAGGAAAGCTATGGCAAACCTAGACAGCATAGTAAGAAGCAGAGACATCACCTTGCCGACAAAGGTCCGTCTAATCAAAGCTATGGTTTTCCCAGTAGTCATGTATGGCTGTGAGAGCTGGACTATAAGGAAGGCTGAGCGCCGAAGAATTGATGCTTTCGAACTGTGGTGCTGGAGAAGACTCTTACGAGTCCCCTGGACTGCAAGGAGGTCAAATCAGTCCATCCTAAAGGAAATCAACCCTGACTGCTCATTGGAAGGACAGATACTGAAGCTGAAGCTCAAATATTTGGGCCACCTAATGCGAAGAGAAAGGTCACTGGAAAAGTCACTGATGCTGGGAAAGATTGAAGGCAAAAGGAGAAGGGGATGGCAGAGGATGAGATGGCTAGATAGCATCACCGATGCAATGAATATGAACTTGAGCACACTCCGGGAGAGAGCGGAGGACAGGAAGGCCTGGCGTGCTATGGTCCATGGGGTCACGAAGAGTCGGACACGACTTAATGACTGAACAACAACAACAAGTTTTTCTGCCGTTTTTTTTTTTTTAGTGGTGTTTCTACCCTTTCATGCTGGATGCTGCAGACATTCTGGACCTAGATCGAACCCATTGTATTTTCCCCCATTTTTAAAATCCATGATCCCATATTCTTTTATTTTCAAATTTAAACATTAATTTAAAATAGAATATTCTGATAAAATGGACTAGACACGCAGTTGTAAGGTATTATTTTTATTTATTTATTAATTTATGTATCTCTTTTCACAAAGTTATCAAAGTGGTAAACATACAATATAATTTCTACTAGAATATAACAATAAATAAACACAACAAAAGCAATACAATCATAAATAATAAATAATTGGCAATTAAACTATACCCTCCACTGTGTACTGCAGACTGTAAGCAGTTGGGTCATACCTCAGAGAAGGCCTCTGTGAAGGGTCTTGAGAAGATGTTTAAATGTCAAAACTGAGGGAGCCTGTCTAACAACAATTGGTGATGTGTTCCAAAGGGGCTTATTGTGGTACTAAACGCTCTACCATAATTGCTCCTGAGGCATACTTCAGGGCCATGCAGCACCACCAGAAATGCTCCCTTTGAAGATTGTAAAGACTGGGCCCAGATATAAGAGATGAGGCGATCCCTAAAGTAATCTGGTCTTAGGTTGTTTAGGGCTGTATATGTGAACATCTTAAACTTGGTCTGCCCAGTTTTTTTTAGCAAAGATGTAACCTGCTGTCGGAAAGAGGCCCGTTAGCAGCCTTGCTGCTGCAATCTGCACTAGCCACAACTTCCACACAGAATGCATTACAATAATCCAGATTTGAGGTTACCAGTGCCTCAATCTCTATGGCTACACTATCACGGTTCAGCAACAGCCGTAGCTGGTGTAACAGGCAAAGCTGGTAAAAAGCATTCCTAGCCACCGAGGGCACGAACCTCCAGTGACAAAGATAGATCTAGGAGTACCCCCAAACTATATGCCTGCACCTTCAGAGGGAGTGCAACCCCATCCAGAACAGGCAACTGGCCTATTTCACCAGGGATGGTTGCGCTGGTGAAGGAGTCCTCCCTCACAGTAGGAGCTTCTGGGCCCTGCAATGCTTCCTGATGGGGCTTCAGTCACATTCGTTCACCTTTACTTCCCCAGAACTACATTCTGGGCATCTCTACACCAGCCTAAAATCCTGCATTTAAAACGGGGCTTTCTGCTTCCGTTTTAAATGCAAGATCATGACTCCTTTTTTCATGTACTTCCTTTTCCCCCACGCCCTTCCCCTTCCTTCTCCCCGTATCTGAGTCTTCCATTATCTTTCACTGATCTTGCTCCTCTTCTTGCCACTTTTCCTCTTTTCACAGAGGGAATTCAAGTGGAACACAGCGGGGTAATTTGATAGCTCATTATCTGCGATCTATTTAAAAACGGAACAAAGGGCATTTAGAGCTCACAGAATTCTGTGAAGGAGCAATCTCAATTGCAGGATAAAAACTCAGTGTGAAGGAGCCCTCTTCTGTGCTCCAATTAATTGATACAGATGTGTTTTTAATCTGTGTGCAGTGCTTAGTACATATTAAGTACTTAATAAATAATAACAATAATATGATGATGATGCCAGGATGACAAGGAGGAGCAAAGTCCAGCTATTTGCAGGACCAGAGGGTCTACAGAACACTGCTTACTGCCTTGATGGCACTTGAAAATACCTTCTGTTAGTAGAAGATCCAGTCTGATTATTGTGGATAAATGGCTGGACTTGGCCTGGGAGACTTGGGTTCCAATTTCTGCTCAACCATGAAAGTTTCTAGTGGGCTTTGGCAGTCTCTGTATAGCTAAACCTATGTCGCAGGGTTGTTGCGAAGGTAAAATGGGATAACAATTTTGCAGAAAAACCGGATGCATTTATCTTGGGCTGAAAAGACAACAGAGTGGCTTCAGTGGTATCCAGGCATCCCAGGTGTTTGTGCTATGCATGCATTATACAACCAGCATGGACAAGGAAAGTTGGCCTAGCCTGGTTTGCAGACTCCTGAAAGAGGTTTCCCAAGGTGCATTCCTGTGAAGCTGAGTACACTGGAAAAGCTGCCAAGCTCACCTCTCACTGAGGTCCAGTTTGTTTTGGACAAATTTTATTTGTCATTTATAAATCCTCATTTGCATGGATCTCAAGCTCTGCCACACAGCCTGCTTGGCGTGTTAGGAAAGAGCTAGTGAGAACCACTATCAAAAAAGCAGGGAGAAGTGGGGGAGAGCAAGGATTGCTTAGGATGGACATGAAGCAGAAACAGTGGATTCTCGTACTGCAGTCCACTTGCATGTTGCTAAACGCTTGCCCAAAAAGGACCATGCCCTCTGGAGGGTAGCCAAAATAATTGGCTTGGGCCTGTGGGAAGCTTTCAGCTTGGAGATGGGGAACAAGTTGGAGGGCACGGGGAGAAGGGTGTGTGGAGTGAGCTATATGATTGACCCATAACTCAGAAGTTTGTTTTGTTTTTTCAGTTATTTCAAAGAAGAGTATTTTTCTTTTAGTCCACTTACTTGTTGTAAGGCAATATTTCACTATGATGGTCACCATGAACAGGTCCATAATGAGGAGTAAATCACCCAGGACTATAAAAGACATGCAAGTGGCATAAACCAACAGCCAGATCCCAACTATCTTTACTCACGGCTTCTCCACACGGAGCTTTTATCCTGCTATTGAGATGGCTCTCTCACGGATGTTTGCGGGCTCTTTACATGATGCCGTGAACCTCCAGGGCGTCTCCTGCACTAAATCCCTTTTAAAATAGAGTGCAGATAATGAGCTATCAAATTACCCCATTGTTTTCCACTTGAGTTCCCTCTCCATGAAAAGAGGAAAAGTGTCAAGAAGAGGAGCGAGAACAATGAAAGATAATGGAAGACTCAGATATGGGGAGAAGGAGGGGGAAAGGGGAGGGGGGAAAGGAAGCAGGTGAAAAAAGGAGTCGTTGCGATCCTGCATTTAAAACGGAAGAAGAAAGCCCCGTTTTAACTGCAGGATTTTAGCAGTTCGAGACCTGAGTGCTGCGTGACGGAGTGAGCTCTCATCTTCAGTCCTAGCTCCTGCCAACCTAGCAGTTCGAAAGCAAGAAATTGCAAGTAGATAAATAGGTACCGCTTCGGCGGGAAAGGTAACAGCGTTCTGTGCACCTCGGTGTTCAGTCATGCCGGCCACACGACCACGGAAGCGTCTTCGGACAGCGCTGGCTCTTCGGCTTAGAAATGGAGATGAGCACCACACCCTAGAGTCGGACACGACTGGTTGGGGACACCTTTACCTTTACCTTAGAGATGCCTTATTTTGAGTAACTGGGCTAAAACAAAGTTATCCTCCTTCAAAATGAAATGCAGCCCACTGACTTCAATGGGATGTTCCAAGGGTTTCTACTTAAAACAAACAAAAAACTGTTCTTATATCTTTATCATCATCCTGATATTCAGAAGTTTTGCAGGTGAAGTTTCTTCTTCTCACTTACCTCCATTTCTTGGGAAACCATCACATGCTAAATTAGCTCCTAATTATGATAGCTAAATACAGCAGTCAAATCTTAGGGACTGACCTAATATTTGTGAGGGGTCAGCCTCCTTCCTGGGGTCACCAGTGGAAAGGCTAAAATCCTGGGGTGAGGAGAAACAGGCTTGGCTCAGACTGGTTTTGCTTACAGCTCCATCCCCATGTTCATCACGTTCCACCCTGAACCACCAGAGCCAGCACAGACTGCTCCCTGCCCTGCCAGGAGCTGCCTTCTGCCCAGGTAGGCTGTGCTCCCTGAATCACAAGGTTCTATAGCTCAATGGAGCCTCCCGTCTTCAGTGTAAGTACCCCTGATGCTGGGGACAGAGGATCGTCATTGCACCCATGTCCTGCTTTTAAGCTTCCAAAGGTATCTTGGCTGGTGCTGGTAATGGGATGCTGGCCTTGAAGGACCTTTGGCCTAATCTATCCACGAAGCTCTTCTGTCAGATTTCTGTGTGCAGGGCTGCTGTGAAAGATGCAGGAGCAGAGACAGTAAGAAGGGACAACCTTTAGGACTGCAGACTGTAATGGGACATATTTCTGACTAATCGCAGGTTAGGATCAGGAACCTGCCAGTGATATTTTATGGAGAACTATGAGTTGTTTTGTGGGAGGGAGCCTTTCATTGTAGAAGGACTGGAGTTTATAAGAGTCAGTGTGTCTGTTCAGTAGGGCTTTGTGGTGCCAGAAATGCCTAAGTATTTTATGGAACAGGAACATTCTGAAATAGTTAGGTATATATTTTCTAACAATCTTGCACTCCCTAAAAGAATAAAATAGCTTGAAACAAATCTGGAATGCAAATTCATTTCCCAGTGTTCAGGGGTAGCTCAGAGGTCTCTGGAAGTGTGTGGGGTGGTGGTGGTGGTGAGGAGAGAAGCTTCCAGTCCAGAACTCTCTGGTCCCCCAAAGCTGCATTAATGGAAATGGAAGATACACACTGTCTGCCTCCAGCTTTTGCCTGACTTTGTTTTGTCAGGTATCATGACCCCTGTACCCAGTCATTAATTTGATGAGCAATGTTGATCTAAAGAGTGGAACTCCAAAGCTTGTGATTCCCCCAAGAATTGGTACACTCAGACTCTAGAGATATCCAGTTGGGGGCTTTGGCAGAGGAGAGGGATGGTCTCTCCAGACATCCAGCTCCACTTGATTTAGGGTACCATCAGTGTACCTTGATTTAGGGTACATCAGCCTGGTGTTACAAAGTAGCTCACTCAGAGTGAACTATACATACTCCATTTTGGGGCAAGGCCAATAAGCTAGACATCTTTACTCTCAGCATCAGTCAGGCAGGAAGAAAAAGGGATTAAGATTGGTCACGTTTGCATGACTAGATCGGACACTTCCATTTCTAATAGACCTTTCAAAAATGCATGCCCAAGGCAAATGTAGGGGGTAAAATTAAACAAAATATGAGTATGCTAAATACAAAGAGGGGTACTAGTATCTGAGACTATACCTTACCTACACCTGTACCTGGTCAGTATAGTGCAGCTGCCCCTATTGTTTTCTTAACACGTGTATTCAAAGCATCCATTCTCCTCAAACACCCTCCTTTGTCATGAGGGAGGGGAGACATTCAGTCTTTCATTTCCAGCAAGCACAGCCAGTCCCAGTAAAAAGCACAAACTTTGCAAGTTTTAAGCACAATTGTCAAAGGGGTTGTGACTTTTCTTTTGTCTAAACAGTGTAAGAAGGGAGGATTTTAGTTGCAAGATGTCGCCATTTTTCCGGTCCAACCCTGGCTGATTGGAATCCCCTTGGGTACTCCCCCACAGGACTCTACCTAGACTCTGAAGAGCCCACTCCTGGGAAGAGCTTCAGGGCCAATTGCTTGGGGAGAAAGGCCAGCTCAGCAGCAGCTCCTACTGGACAAGCCCAAGTCACAGGCCTGACCCTGGTAGTGGAGGCTGCGGTCGTCGTCCCCCAACCCAGCTTTGCCCACCTTGCTAGTTAGTAGCCTGGCAGGTCTGTGCTTTGCCCCTGTGGAAACACAAGACTCGTTTTAAAAGGCAACATAGTTTTTTTCTGCTTCACCTGAAACCAGGAGCTGCAACACCCACTAGTTCCAGTCTGCAGGAAAGGGCATCAGCCTTGGAAATGTATATTGACCTTGGAGGTCCTTGTACAAATTGTAGCCTTCACCCCTGCTTCTCCCTCTTTCTATGTGTGTTTTATGTTTCAAACCTCAGGTAGACTCCTGCCTGTGGTTTTGCAAGTAACAATAGGCGAATGCTGGGATAGCCAGAGCCTGGTTCCCCTTCCTATTAGACTAACTTCCTTTCCAATCCACTCCTTCCACCCTGTTCCAAATGCCTCACTCCAACCCAACCCTCTCTCTTCCTTCGCTCCCATGAGTGTAAGGCACTCCTACTTACCCAAACCCCTCCTCTTTGTTCTATCACCCCAGCGTAGCAACACAAGCAGTTCACCCATGTCCCCGGCCTCACTTTTAGGCCTGGAGCCCAGCTTCACTGAGAATGAAGCTAATTTCCCCATCCACGAAAACGAAGCACAATTCTCGGTGAAGACAGAAGCGCCCCCTGTTGGTGTAATGTTTAACAAATGCTTTGCTCAGCTAATTTCCCCAAAATCATCTTGTGCATTTGAATCCATGTAAACCTCAGTAAACGCGCCGAAGTGGCGTTACCCTCTTCACCTGGCCTGAGTGTGGATGTTTTTGGGTGGGAATGGCCTTCTTAGCTGTAGACGCTCTATTTGCCAACATTAAAAGGTCCCTTAAGGGAACGCAAGTCATGTAGAAAAGTGCACAAGCCTGAACACAGCTCTCAATGGGAGCCCATTTTGTAACACTGGGGCCCTCCAGTTGTGCTGGACTGCAACTCCCATCATTCCCATTGGCCATGCTGGCTGAGAGTGATGGGAGTTGCAGTCCAGTACATCTGGAAGGCACCATGTTGGGGAAGGCTGCGGTACATCAACAGAGAAGAAAATCTTTATCTTCAGTCTTGGTTATACATTATGTGAAAAGTAGCCACCACTGACTGTTGAAAATTCTGGGCAAAGACAGGTGGAGAAAGCTAAAGGGATTGTAGAGACACGGTCTGCCTTTCCCTGTCAGTTGTTTATGGTTATCCTCTCTCTCATTTAGCACCAGAAATCCATAGGCTGCAGCTCAGACAATAGGACCTCCCCTGAAGGTAGTAATGGCCTGGGAAGTTGGTATGGAGGAGTTGTTCCTTGTGGTAACCTGGTCCTGAGTTGCATACGGCTTTGTATACTAATACCAATACCTTAAACCTAGTTTGGTAGCAGGCTGGCAGCCAGTGTAGATCCTTTAGCACAGAAAGTAATATGTGCATGGTAATAACCCAGTCAATAGCCCAGCTGCTGGGTTATTGCACTAACTGCAGCTTCTGAACCAGCCGTAAGGGCAGCCCCACATAGAGCACATTACAGTAATACAGTCTCAAGGTTGCCAATACATGGGACACAGTAGCCAGGCTATCCCTGTCCAGGAACGGGCACAGCTGATACACCAGCCTAATCTACTCCTAGCCATGGAGGTCACTTAAGCCTCCAATGACAGTGATGGATCCAGGAGCACCTCCCAACTGTGAACCTGTTCCTTCAGGGAGAGTACAACCCCATCTCGAGCTGGTGATTCCCCAAATTCCTAGACCTGGGATTCACTCACCAACAATGCCTCTGTCTTATCAGGATTCAGCTATTATTGGCCCTCATCCAACCTGCCACTACATTCACATGCACCCATCTAGGTTGTACATAACCTCATCTGATTCAGATATAATGGAAAAATAGAGCTGGTTGTCATTGGTATACTGATGGTGCCTTGCTCCAAATCCCCTAACAACCACACCAACGGGCCAACATACAATCCCCCAATGCTATTCTGCAGTACCTGCCATGCAGTTAGGAGCAGAACCACCGCAAAATGGTGCCCCCAACCCCCAATCCACAGTGACCATCCAGGAGGATACCATGATGAATGGCATCAAAAGAAGCTGGGTTACACTCCCTCTATTCCTCTCCTGATAAAGGTCACCCTTCAGGGCAATCAAGGCTGATTCCATCCCATAACTGGGCCTGAACCCACACTGGAATGGGTCTAGACAATCCGTATCCTCCAAGAATGCCTGAGGAAAGCTGAGTTGCCACCACACTCTTGAGCACCTTGCCCCTAATGGGGGTATTTGACACTGAGTGGCAATTATTATAAACCTCTGGATCCAGGGAGGGATTTTCCAGGAATGGCTGTATCGCCACCTTCTTAAGGGCAGCAGGGACCACCCCATCATGCAACTCCCTGGACCCACCCAGTCAAAGCACCTTGGCTAGCTGGGCAAGGGCAAGGGCAAGGAGACGTGTGGTCAGTCAAACTGCCTGAAGCATCTTGTCCATGTCATGTTGTGCTTGTTGTTGTTCAGTCGTGTCCGACTCTTCGTGACCCCATGGACCATGGCACGCCAGGCCTTTCTGTCCTGCGCTCTCTCCTAGAGCATGCTCAAGTCCATATTCATTGCATCAGTGATGCTATCTAGCCATCTCATCCTCTGCCGTCCCCTTCTCCTTTTGCCTTCAGTCTTTCCCAGCATCAGGGTCTTTTCCAGAGAGTTTTCTCTTCGCATTAGGTGGCCAAAACACTGGAGCTTCAGCTTCAGTATCTGTCCTTCCAGTGGGCACTCAAGGTTGATTTCCTTTAGGATGGACTGATTTGACCTCCTTGCAGTCCAGGGGATTCGTAAGAGTCTTCTCCAGCACCACAGTTCGAAAGCATCAATTCTTCGGCGCTCAGCCTTCCTTATAGTCCAGCTCTCACAGCCATACATGACTATGGGAAAACCACAACTTTGATTATGCAGACCTTTGTTGGCAAGGTGATGTCTCTGCTTCTTACTATGCTGTCTAGGTTTGCCATAGCTTTCCTCCCAAGGAGCAAGCGTCTTTTAATTTCATGGCTACAGTCACCGTCTGCGGTGATCTTGGAGCCCAAGAAAGTAAAATCTGTCACTGCTTCCATTTCTTCCCCTTCTATATGCCAGGAAGTGATGGGGCCAGATGCCATTATCTTCGTCTTTTTAATGTTGAGTTTCAAACCAGCTTTTGCACTCTCCTCTTTCACCCTCAACAAGAGGCTGTTTAGATCCTCTTCGCTTTCTGCCATTAGGGTGGTATCATCCACGTATCTGAGGTTGTCGATAATTCTCCCGGCAATCTTCATTCCGACCTGTGATTCATCCAACCCAGCGTTTCTCATGATGTCCTCTGCATATAAGTTAAATAAGCAGGGCGACAATATGCAGCCTTGTCGTACTCCTTTCCCAATTTGGAACCAATCGGTTGTTTCATGTCCGGTTCTTACTGTTGCTTCTTGACCCTCATACGGGTTTCTCAGGAGACAGGTAAGGTGGTCTGGTACTCCCATCTCTTTAAAAATTTGCCAGAGTTTGTTGTGATCCACACAATCAAAGACTTTAACGTAGTCAATGAAGCAGAAATTCACAACACCGTAGCATGTTGTGCTACGGTGTTGTGAATTACATATCGTCACTTTAAAGTTTCAGATTTGTATTGCTTCTTTAATGTAAACATCCCTAAATGGGGAGATACACATTTCAAATACATGAATAAAATATGCTTTGCATGCATATGTTCCTTGGTTCACCTCTAGTTAAAAGAATCTGGGGGAAAAGGTTTGGGGAACATGCATGAGACCCTAAATAGCCACTGCCAGTCAAAGTAAACACTACTGCACTAGATGAACCAATAAACTGACAGGATAACACGCCTTTGTATGTTTATAATTAATGAGATGGCTGGCACGTCAGTGGTCCAGCATATATTTCGCCTGCAGAAATCCCAGTTCAGTCCACAGCAGTTAAAGGATCTCAGAAAGCAGAACTTCAAAAGAGCTCAGCCTGAGACATTAGAAAGCTGTTACCTGACAGCACAGGAAAACATGGAACAAGGATCTATTTCAGTATGAGATAAAGGACCCACCAACATAGGGAATTTACTCCAGTTCCACTGTGCCTCACATACGATCATGGCAGATGACATTTGCCCCACTCCGCATCAACCTCGCAATTTTCTGCCCCCAAAGCTGCTTTTTCGCAAAGTCGTTTTGCATAAGATTTTCCCATTGTGGCAGCTTCAGTGCGGTTTGGGAGCCTATGTGACCTCATTTAAGCTTTGGTGCGGGCTGGGGAGCAGCACTAATAGGCAGAAGGAAAAGCTGAATCATGAAATGTGTCTTCCACATGAGGAGAGGTGTTGGCTATACATGTCTACTTGGAAGTAACACTGCCCCTTTGCACAAGAGAATGCAGTAGAGGTGATAGCACACAGCCTACAGAATTCCAAGGTGTGGAGGGCACTGGTGGAATATTGTCTGTGTCAAGGGGAGGTAGAAGGAACTATAGATTGGGAGAAGGGGATGGAGAAGGGTCAAGATAGAAGACTACAGGGGGAAATTGTCCAAGGAAAACAGAGTAGCCAGGGATATGTGTCTTGATTAGAGATTTCTGGAAATTTTGAAGCCATGGAAAAAACTCCCTCCCCGGGTTTTTTTTTGGGGGGGGGAAGCGGAATTTGGGGGGGGATGAAAAATAAGCAATACCTATTTTTTAAGCACTATTTACAGATCTAAAGGCACTTTGTTGCTTTAGGACAGCCTTCCCCAACCTGGTTTCCTCCAAATATTTTGGACTTCAGCTCCCACCAGCCTCAGGCACGATGGCCAATGGTCAGGAATGCTGGCCATTGTCATCCAAAACACCTTGTAGGCACCAGGAAAGCTGCTTTAGGAATGTAAAGCAGCCTTTATGTTCTAAAGTTATATTATGTATAATGTGGTTTGCTTGTAAAATTATCAATATATTTGAAAGCTTTAAAAAGTGAACTCAGTAAATTTGTAATTATTGTCTGAATAAGCTATACTTTTAAAATTTAATATACGAAACATGGTTAATTTTATGAGCAAACGAAGTTATACATAACATATTTTAGATTTCTAGTTTATGTATGACCAGAGGGAACTGCAGTAAGTAGTCCCTGAAACATCTGAATCACACTAGGAGCCAGAAGAAGCAGGAAGAACTGGAGGCAGAGAAAGACAAGCCCAGAAACACAGGATCTAGAACAAAACCCAAATGGTCAAGAATGTAATTTTCTTCCATATTATTCACATGCTGGGAAACTGAACATGACTTAAATGTCTATTAGTAATAGATACACTGGATCAATAATTTTAATAAGAAATGGAAGAAATAACTTACAGAGAGGATTAAAAACATATTTCCCCATGGCTTCATTATTTCCAGACATTTTATTTCTCTAGTCTTTCTATAAAAGTCTTCTTATTACATAGTTTTTAGAAATCATTTGGTGGGGGGAGTAAAGGCGTGGTAACAATATATAAACACCTTGTCTTAAATTCTAAAAGAAAATATTTCATAATCCAAAGCTGTTCAATTTTGCAGGGGAAAACAAAAATGGTCCTTTCTTTCCTGAATGATTTCTTTTCCAAATTTTCCAGTTTTTTTCTGGGCCTTCACATCTCTAGTCTTGATCATATGACGTTCTTGATGACAGGCTCTTACGACTACCTAAATGTAAACCAAAGCCACCCTTGGGTACTGTGAATGGATGGGCCATTCACAGTAGGGGAAACCTGTTAAGAATGCAGTCTCAGGGAAATCTACCAGCATTAGGTACTGCTGATGTTTCTATGAAACACCCAAAACTTACAGCAGAAGCAAACATTCTCATAAATTCAAAATCCAGCAAATGTTCAACGTTTGAGTGGAATTCCTCCCTCCAAAGTTTGTAACAAATCACACCAAGATCAGTAACGTGTGTTCTGCATCAAGAAGATGGGCTCAAAATATTGCACATATACATCTGGACAGTATTTAGTGTTTGATATTTAGGTTTCAGAAGCCCACTTAAAATAAAAACTTAGCATTTGGGGGTTGGCACAAAAGCTTGTTAAAGAGAAATACAATAAACCCTACCCCTTCCACATCATCCAGGGAGGGCCTCATCAGTTGGTCACCAAGTCACCACTCAGGCAAATTCCAATAGGCTCCCTTGGTCCATAGATTGGGATGGGCCTCTCCTCGCTGAGAGAGTCTGTGCTGTACTCAGTGCTGCAAAATTTTCACATGCTCACACAACCATGCATTCACTATCCTCCAGCGCAGTGCACCCACCACAACTAGCTAATCATGTTGCTTTGCCTCTCCCCCCCCACCCCCAGCTAATTGGCTGATTGCTCCTGTGTTCTCCTTTCAGGTCCCCTCAGCCACCTTACAGCTGAGGACCGGCAGGTGCTCTGACTCCCCACCCCTGAAGCCTCCCCCAGGAGGCTAATTACAATAATTACAAATAATTATAATTACAAATTTACTGAGTTCACTTTTTAAAGCTTTCAAATATATTGATAATTTTACAAGCAAACCACATTATACATAATATAACTTTAGAACATAAAGGCTGCTTTACATTCCTAAAGCAGCTTTCCTGGTGCCTACAAGGTGTTTTGGATGACAATGGCCAGCGTTCCTGACCATTGGCCATCGTGCCTGAGGCTGGTGGGAGCTGAAGTCCAAAATATTTGGAGGAAACCAGGTTGGGGAAGGCTGTCCTAAAGCAACAAAGTGCCTTTAGATCTGTAAATAGTGCTTAAAAAATAGGTATTGCTTATTTTTCATCCCCCCAAAAAATTCCGCTTCCCCCCCCCAAAAAAAACCCGGGGAGGGAGTTTTTTCCATGGCTTCAAAATTTCCAGAAATCTCTAATCAAGACACATATCCCTGGCTACTCTATTTTCCTTGGACAATTTCCCGCTGTAGTCTTCTATCTTGACCCTTCTCCATCCCCTTCTCCCAATCTACAGTTCCTTCTACCTCCCCTTGACACAGACAATATTCCACCAGTGCCCTCCACACCTTGGAATTCTGTAGGCTGTGTGCTGTCACCTCTACTGCATTCTCTTGTGCAAAGGGGCAGTGTTACTTCCAAGTAGACATGTATAGCCAACACCTCTCCTCGTGTGGAAGACACATTTCATGATTCAGCTTTTCCTTCTGCTTATTAGTGCTGCTCCCCAGCCTGCACCAAAGCCTAATTGAGGTCACATAGGCTCCCAAACCACACTGAAGCTGCCACAATGGGAAAATCTTGTGCAAAACGACTTTGCGAAAAAGCAGCTTTGGGGGCAGAAAATTGCGAGGTTGATGCGGAGTGGGGCAAATATCACAGCAGCTGGCCCACTGCTCAAGCAAACAGCAAGGCAAAGCTAGAAAGTCCTTGCTGAGAGTGAGCAGCTACTGCAAAGAGAGAGAGAGGGTGAGAGAGAGAGAGAGAGAGAGAGAGGGTAGTGGGTGGGGAGAGCCGCACTTGAGGCAACTGGGTGTTGTCAGTGGCCCTCTGGCCTTGCTGTAGAAAACACTGTGAATCTACACATAGCAGTTTTACCGTTATCATACTGCAATGATAACTATTGGTGCACATGACACTACTTATTGACACCAATAGTTTTCACTGCAGTATGATAACGGTATAAGGGCTCTGTGTAGATTCAGCCTGTGAAGTCTCTGGCACTGACTGGCTGCCCTGATGTCACAGTGGCTGAGCAGTGATGATGTCACACTCAGACTGAGCAGTGGAAGGGAGGGGATCAGGACAGGGGGTTCAGAGTCAGGTTTGCTGAAGGAAGGAAGAGGAGCAGACGGTGGTCTGAAAAGCCTGACCAGCAGGAGGAAAAGGCTTGTGGGAAAGGGGGCATTTAAGGAAACATAGTGGGGACAAGGAAAGGAGGAGGCAGCCAGTCAAGAAGAGGACAGTGGGCCTAGGAAAGGGAGTCTGGAGGGGGAGAGTTCTCCACAAGAAGGAGGGGGGAGAAGAGAGGGCCAGAGGGAGGTGTCTGAAGGGGGCAAAGGGAAGCAGGCATGGAAGGGAGATGGGAAGAGGAGGACAGAAGGATGTGGCTGAAGTGGAAGTGGTTGCATTTGGCCACATGCACATTTTTAGTCATTGGTTTTTCTGGATAATAATTTCTTATGCAACTAAAACAACAGCTTAAAAGAATGAATACTCTAGTCCCTTGGCTCCAAACATTCATACCAAATTAATGGCTTCTTTCATAGAACCCCCTCCAAGATCTCATATCAAACAAAAAGAAAACACCTGAGTAAGAATTATATTTTATATTGGGAAATGTGGGGTGGGGTGGGAAAAAACTCATCACTGCAGTTATTGCAAAGCAATTCCACATTGAGAACAGGAGGATTCAATTTCAAAACTTGACACAAGGTTGGAAAAGAATAACACAGAAAAGAATGAGTTATGGGAAGATATGAAACAAGCAATTAGGAATGCAACTGAAAGTTATATTCCAAAATGAGAGAAGGAGAAACAAGAAGCTTGTGTCAGAAAGAACAAACGATCTTTAGAACATTTAAAAAACAATAAAGGCCAGGATAATTTAATAATGATATGTCCATTGAGTACAATTGAGGAAAGCTTTAAAATCTTGTTGTTGTTGTTGTTGTTCAGTCGTTCAGTCGTATCCGACTCTTCGTGACCCCATGGACCATAGCACGCCAGGCCTTCCTGTCCTGCGCTCTCTCCCGGAGCGTGCTCAAGTTCATATTCATTGCATCCGTGATGCTATCTAGCCATCTCATCCTCTGCCGTCCCCTTCTCCTTTTGCCTTCAGTCTTTCCCAGCATCAGGGTCTTTTCCAGGGAGTTTTTTCTTCGCATTAGGTGGCCAAAATATTGGAGCTTCAGCTTCATTATCTGTCCTTCCAATGAGCACTCAGGGTTGATTTCCTTTAGGATGGACTGATTTGACCTCCTTGCAGTCCAGGGCACTCGTAAGAGTCTTCTCCAGCACCACAGTTCAAAAGCATCAATTCTTCGGCGCTCAGCCTTCCTTATAGTCCAGCTCTCACAGCCATACATGACTACTGGGAAAACCATAGCTTTGATTAGACGGACCTTTGTCGGCAAGGTGATGTCTCTGCTTCTTACTATGCTGTCTAGGTTTGCCATAGCTTTCCTCCCAAGGAGCAAGCGTCTTTTAATTTCATGGCTACAGTCACCATCTGCGGTGATCTTGGAGCCCAAGAAAGTAAAATCTGTCACTGCTTCCATTTCTTCCCCTTCTATATGCCAGGAAGTGATAGGGCCAGATGACATGATCTTAGTTTTTTTAATGTTGAGTTTCAAACCAGCTTTTGCACTCTCCTCTTTCACCCTCAACAAGAGGCTCTTGAGATCCTCTTCGCTTTCTGCCATTAGGGTGGTATCGTCTGCATATCGGAGGTTGTTGATAATTCTCCCAGCAATCTTAATTCCGACCTCTGATTCATCCAACCCGGCATTTCTCATGATGTACTCTGCATATAAGTTAAATAAGCAGGGTGACAATATGCAGCCTTGTCGTACTCCTTTCCCAATTTTGAACCAATCGGTTGTTCCATGTCTGGTTCTTACTGTTGCTTCTTGACCCTCGTACAGGTTTCTCAGGAGACAGGTAAGGTGGTCTGGTACTCCCATCACTTTAAGAATTTGCCACAGTTTGTTGTGATCCACACAATCAAAGGCTTTAGCGTAGTCAATGAAGCAGAAATAGACGTTTTTCTGGAATTCTCTTGCTTTCTCCATGATGCAGCGAATGTTGGCGATTTGATCTCTAGTTCCTCTGCCTCTTCTAAACCCAGCTTGTACTTCCGGTAGTTCTCGGTTCGCATACTGCTGAAGCCTAGCTTGTAGGATTTTGAGCATCACCTTGCTGGCATGTGAAATGAGCGCAATTGTGCGGTAGTTTGAACACTCTTTGGCGTTGCCCTTCTTTGGAATTGGAATGTAAACTGACCTTTTCCAGTCTTGTGGCCACTGTTGAGTGTTCCAGATTTGTTGGCATATTGAATGCAGCACTTTAACAGCATCATCTTTTAGGATTTTAAATAGCTCGGCTGGAATACTGTCATCTCCGCTAGCTTTGTTGTTACTAATGCTTCCTAAGGCCCACTTGACTTCACTGTCTAGGATGTCCGGCTCAAGTTCAGTGACCGCACTATCATGGCTATCAGGGACATTCAGATCTTTCCTGTATAGTTCTTCTGTGTATTCTTGCCACCTCTTCTTAATCTCATCTGCTTCTGTTAGGTCCCTGCCTTCTTTGTCCTTGATCATGCCCGTCTTTGCACAAAACGTTCCCTTGAGATCTCCAATTTTCTTGAAGAGATCTCTAGTCTTTCCCATTCTGTTGTTTTCCTCAATTTCTTTGCATTGTTCATTTAAGAAGGTCTTCTTGTCTCTCCTTGCTATTCTCTGGAACTCTAAATTCAGTTGGGTACATCTTCCCCTTTCTCCCTTGCTTTTCGCTTCCCTTCTTCCGTGAGCTACTTGTAAAGCCTCATCAGACAGCCACTTGGCTTTCTTGCATTTCTTTTTCTTTGGGACGGATTTCGTTGCTGCCTCCTGAACAATGTTACGGACCTCCGTCCATAGTTCCTCAGGCACTCTGTCTATCAGGTCTAATCCCTGAAATCTATTCCTCACCTCCACTGTATATTCATCAGGGATATGATTTAGGTCATACCTGAACGGTTTAGTGGTTTTCCCGACGTTCTTCAATTTAAGCCGAAATTTTGCAAGAAGCAGCTCATGATCTGAGCCACAGTCAGCTCCAGGTCTTGTTTTTACTGACTGTATGGAGCTTCTCCATCTTTGGCTGCAAAGGACATAATCAATCTGATTTCGATATTGACCATCTGGTGACGTCCATGTGTAGAGTCGCCTCTTGTGCTGTTGGAAAAGAGTGTTTGCTATGATCAGCATGTTCTCTTGGCAAAACTCTATTAGCTTTTGTCCTGCTTCATTTTCTACACCAAGGCCATGCCTGCCTGTTATCCCGGTGATTTCTTGACTTCCTACTTTAGCATTCCAATCCCCTATGATGAAGAGGACATCTTTTTTTGGTGTTAGTTCTAGAAGGTGTTGCAGGTCTTCATAGAACCGATCAACCTCAGCTTCTTCGGCCTCAGTGGTTGGGGCATAGACTTGAATTACTGTGATGTTGAATGGTTTGCCTTGGATTCGTACTGAGATCATTCTATCATTTTTAAGATTGTACCCCAGTACTGCTTTTCCCACCCTTTTGTTGACTATGAGTGCTACTCCATTTCTTCTAAGGGATTCTTGCCCACAATAGTAGATATGATGGTCACCTGAATTAAATTCGCCCATGCCTGTCCATTTTAGTTCGCTGATTCCCAAGATGTCGATGTTCAATCTTGCCATCTCATGTTTGACCACCTCCAGCTTACCTTGATTCATTGATCTGACATTCCAGGTTCCTAAACAATATTGTTCTTTACAGCATCGGATTTTCTTTTCACCGCCAGACACATCCACTGCTGAGTGTCCTTTCGGGTTTGGCCCAGCCGCTTCACTCTTTCTGGCGCTACTTGGAAATACCCTCTGCTCTTCCCCAGTAGCATATTGGACACCTTCCAACCTGAGGGGCACATCTTCCGGCGTCATAACTTTTAGCCTTGTGATACGTTCCATGGGGTTTTCTTGGCAAGAATACTGGAGTGGGTTGCCATTTCCTTCTCCAGTGGACCACATTTTGTCAGAACTCTCTGCCATGACCTGTCCGTCTTGGGTGGCCCTGCACGGCATAGCTTATGGCTTCACTGAGTTACGCAAGCCCCTTCGCCACAACAAGGCAGTGATCCATGAAGGGGTTTAAAATCTTATAGAGTATCATATACTGAAGGAGCATTCAGGATAACTGGAAAACAATTTAGAATGACTAGTAAGTAAATAGACATAAAATTAATAGATATGCTATAGTCTAGAGCCCTATTCAGGTGTTCTACAACTGGGGAGATTAAGCACGTGAGGAGAGAGAATGTGCTATCCCCACCCCTCTCCATTATCATGTTCATGGAGGATGAATTTCTGAAGAGGAGAGCCTCCTGTATCCTGCTCCCGATTGAGAATGCTGATTTTCTATGGCTCTTGTCTTCAGAAAGTCGACCTCCATGAGTAGAGGGTGATGACAGAGGGGCAGGGGACTAGTACATTCCCTCTCCTCTGGTGTTTATGCTCAATTGTAGAATACCTGAATAGGGCTTAGGATTCCTGCTGTAATGTAACTGAAGAGTTCCTGTGAGTGAAGAACAAGTCTACCTTGTTGCTTATGATGGACTCTTTTAAAACTACTCACCGTTCAAAATACGGAGGATATTTGTTTCCTTAGCTCATGACCAGGGAGTAGTGGCCATATTCCCAGCTCTTAAGATATTTAATATGCTGGTAGTATTGTCATCATGAGAAATAGAATAACCAACTCTCCACACCATGTCAAATTTCTAGTGTGGAATTAACATGTCCCAACCCTGTTTGTGGCTGTATGATTTTGCTTGTGTGCCTGGAAGTGGCCAGGTCCTAGAAGAAAGCACTTTCCCTTTTAACTTCCTTAATCCCCTTATTTTGGAGAGTTTTCCTCTTTTGAGTCAAATGTGACTATGTTGGACTTCCTCGATAATTTTCCACTTACATATATGTTGTTGAGTGTTTGCGCACATGCATATACATGAAGAGAGAAAGTCCACATTTTCCACTCAGGGCCCACTCCTCAGACTCTTTTAAATAAGCCATCCCTTTTAAATAAAACCTTCTGTCTTTGGTGTGTGTGTGTGTGTGCTTATATATGTATGTACGTATGTATGTATGTATGTATGTATGTGTATATGTATATGAGCATGTGTGTATGTGTGTGTGTGTATATATGTAGCCATCTAGGTTTCCTCTTGTGGATGTCAGGGACAGGGAAGCCATGTGATGCCACAAGGTGGGGGGGGGGCTGCCCTCCCTTGTACTTGAGGAGACCCTTTTGCACAATTAATGTGTGAAGAAAGCTTTAGAGTGTTTTGATTACAGGAAAACATGGAAGATGATGTTCCATTCAGATACATTGTTGGCCTTCTCATGGAAAAGAAAAGTATCATGGATAACTGTAGTCTGAGAGCCTAACAGTGCATTCCTGTATATCTATGCAGAAGTAAGCCTAATTGAATTAAATGGGACTTACTCCCAGGTAATTGTGCATAGGATTGCGGCCTAAGCCATGCAGAGATAGAGAGTGATATGTGGACACTAAATGTATAGGGCTAGGAACAGGAAATGGCATCTGGACCAAAACTGAAACAGCAATGTAAGAAGAGTGAAAGTTGTGTAGGGAAAATAGCTAGCCAGGGCAGATAGTTTAAATAGCAATAACCAGTAAAATGGTTTGGTTTTCGTGCAAGGAATGATATGTTCCTTGCACAAAGTTATTACTGCTCTATATTTATTGGGGGAAAGATTCAGGCAGACACTAGGTAATTGTTGCAGGGTAGTTATGACTTTGTCTACAGGCCTCTGAAAACTTTCTGAGCTCCTATATGCCTGTTTTAAAAAGTTAGTTTATTAATCTCACCTTGTAAAATCACTTCACCCCCACCAGCCCCATGTGTGTGTGTGTGTGGGTGTGTGTGTATGTTGTTGTTCAGTCGTTAAGTCATGTCCGACTCTTCGTGACCCCATGGACCATAGCACGCCAGGCCTTCCTGTCCTGCGCTCTCTCCCGGAGCGTGCTCAAGTTCATATTCATTGCATCGCTGATGCTATCTAGCCATCTCATCCTCTGCCGTCCCCTTCTCCTTTTGCCTTCAATCTTTCCCAGCATCAGGGTCTTTTCCAGGGAGTTTTCTCTTCGCATTAGGTGGCCAAAATATTGGAGCTTCAGCTTCAGTATCTGTCCTTCCAATGAGCACTCAGGGTTGATTTCCTTTAGGATGGACTAATTTGACCTCCTTGCAGTCCAGGGGACTCGTAAGAGTCTTCTCCAGCACCACAGTTCGAAAGCATCAGTTCTTCAGCGCTCAGCCTTCCTTATAGTCCAGCTCTCACAGCCATACATGACTACTGGGAAAACCATAGCTTTGATTAAACGGACCTTTGCTGGCAAGGTGATGTCTCTGCTTCTTACTATGCTGTCTAGGTTTGCCATAGCTTTCCTCCCAAGGAGCAAGTGTCTTTTAATTTCATGGCTACAGTCACCGTCTGTGGTGATCTTGGAGCCCAAGAAAGTAAAATCTGTCACTGCTTCCATTTCTTCCCCTTCTATATGCCAGGAAGTGATGGGGCCAGATGCCATTATCTTCGTCTTTTTAATGTTGAGTTTCAAACCAGCTTTTGCACTCTCCACTTTCACCCTCAACAAGACGCTTCTTAGGTCCTCTTTGCTTTCTGCCATTAGGGTGGTATCGTCTGCGTATCTGAGGTTGTTAATAATTCTCCCGGCAATCTTAATTCCGACCTGTGATTCATCCAACCCGGCGTTCCTCATGATGTCCTCTGCATATAAATTAAATAAGCAGGGCGACAATATACAGCCTTGTTGTACTCCTTTCCCAATTTGGAACCGATCGGTTGTTCCATGTCCGGTTCTTACTGTTGCTTCTTGACCCTTGTATAGGTTTCTCAGGAGACAGGTAAGGTGGTCTGGTACTCCCATCTCTTTCAGAATTTGCCACAGTTTGTTGTGATCCACACAATCGAAGGCTTTAGCGTAGTCAATGAAGCAGAAATAGACGTTTTTCTGGAATTCTCTTACTTTCTCCATGATCCAGCGAATGTTGGCGATTTGATCTCTAGTTCCTCTGCCTCTTCAAAACCCTGTTTGTACTTCCGGTCGTTCTCGGTTCACATGCTGCTGAAGCCTAGCTTGTAGGATTTTGAGCATAACCTTGCTGGCATGTGAAATGAGCGCAATTGTGCGGTAGTTTGAACACTCTTTGGCATTGCCCTTCTTTGGAATTGGAATGTAAACTGACCTTTTCCAGTCTTGTGGCCACTGTTGAGTGTTCCAAATTTGTTGGCATATTGAGTGCAGCACTTTAACAGCATCATCTTTTAGGATTTTAAATAGCTCAGCTGGAAGACTGTCATCTCTGCTAGCTTTGTTGTTAGTAATGCTTCCTAAGGCCCACCTCACTTCACTCTTTAGGATATCCGGCTCAAGTTCAGTGACCGCACTATCATGGCTATCAGGGACATTCAGATCTTTCCTGTAAAGTTCTTCTGTGTATTCTTTCCACCTCTTCTTAATCTCATCTGCTTCTGTTAGGTCACTGCCTTCTTTGTCCTTTATCATGCCCATCTTTGCACAAAACATTCCCTTGATATCTCCGATTTTCTTGAAGAGATCTCTAGTCTTTCCCATTCTATTGTTTTCCTCGATTTCTTTGCATTGTTCATTTAAGAAGGCCTTCTTGTCTGTCCTTGCTATTCTCTGGAACTCTGCATTCAGTTGGATATATCTTCCCTTTTCTCCCTTGCTCTTCGCTTCCCTTCTTTCCTCAGCTACTTGTAAAGCTTCATCAGACAGCCACTTTGCTTTCTTGCATTTCTTTTTCTTTGGGATGGATTGAGTCAGCTCCAGGTCTTGTTTTTACTGACTGTATAGAGCTTCTCCATCTTTGGCTGCAAAGGACATAATCAATCTGATTTCGATATTGACCATCTGGCGATGCCCATGTGTAGAGTCGCCTCTTGTGCTGTTGGAAAAGGGTGTTTGCTATGATCAGCGTGTTCTCTTGGCAAAACTCTATTAGCCTTTGTCCTGCTTCATTTTGTACACCAAGGCCATGCTTGATTATTATCCCAGTGATTTCCTGATTTCCTACTTTAGCATTCCAATCCCCTATGATGAAGGGGACATATTTTTTTGGTGTTAGTTCTAGAAGGTGTTCTGGTCTTCATAGAACCGATCAGCCTCAGCTTCTTCGGCCTCAGTGGTTGGGGCATAGACTTGAATTACTGTGATGTTGAATGGTTTGCCTTGGATTCGTACTGAGATCATTCTATTGTTTCTGAGATTGTACCCCAGTACTGCTTTTCCCACCCTTTTATTGTCTATGAGTTCTAGTCCATTTCTTCTAAGGGATTCTTGCCCACAGTAGTAGATATAATGGCCACCTGAATTAAATTCGCCCATGCTTATCCATTTTAGTTCGCTGATTCCCAAGATGTCGATGTTCAATCTTGCCATCTCATGTTTGACCACCTTCAGCTTACCTTGATTCATAGATCTTACATTCCAGGTTCCTAAACAATATTGTTCTTTACAGCATTGGACTTTCTTTTCACCACCAGACACATCCACAGCTGAGTGTCCTTTCGGCTTTGGCCCAGCCGCTTCACTCTTTCTGGCGCTACTTGGAAATTCCCTCTGCTCTTCCCCAGTAGTATATTGGACACCTTCCGACCTGAGGGGCTCATCTTCCGGCATCATATCTTTTAGCTTTGTGATACGTTCCATGGGATTTTCTTGGCAAGAATACTGGAGTGGGTTGCCATTTCCTTCTCCAGTGGACCACATTTTGTCAGAACTCTCTGCCATGACCTGTCCGTCTTGGGTGGCCCTGCACGGCATAGCTTATGGCTTCACTGAGTTATGCAAGCCCCTTCGCCACAACAAGGCAGTGATCCATGAAGGGTGTGTGTGTGTATACCTCTCCCTCAAAACAAGGAATCAAAGGGAACCCCCATATACTTACTTCCAGGCCACCCAGAAATTTGAAATTTGAAATACGCTTAATCCAAGGAACTCTGGTTATTAGAACAACTAGAAAGGAGGCCATTTTCATAGAATCATAGAATAGTAGGGTTGGAAAGGGCCTACAAGACCATCTCCAACCCCTTGCTCAGTGCAGGAATCCAAGTCTGAGCATCCCCAACAGATGGCTGTCCAGCCTCGTCTTGAATGCCTCCAGTGTGGGAGAGCCTACCACCTCCTTAGGTCATTGGTTCCATTGTCATATTGCTCTAACAGTCAGGAAACTTTTCCTGATGTTCAGCCGGAATCTGGCTTCCTGTCACTTGAGCCCATTATTCCGTGTCCTGCACTCTGGGATGATCGAAAAGAGATCCTGGCCTTCCTCTCTGTGACAACCTTTCAAGTACTTGAAGAACGCTATCATATCTCCCCTCAGTCTTCTCTTCTCAAGGCTAAACATGCCCAGTTCTTTCAGTCTCTCTTCATAGGGCTTTGTTTCCAGTCCCCTCATCATCTTTGTTGCCCTCCTCTGAACCCTCTCCAGCTTGTCTGCATCCTTCTTAAAGTGTGATGCCCAGAACTGGACACAGTACTCCAGATGAGGCCTAACTAGTGCTGAGTAGAGGGGAACTAGCACTTCCCGGGATTTGGAAGCTATGCTTCTATTAATGCAGCCCAAAATAGCATTTGCCCTTTTTGCAGCCACATCATATTGTTGGCTCATATTCAGCTTGTGATCGACAACAATTCCAAGATCCTTCTCGCTTGCAGTGTTGTTGAGGCATGTATCCCCCATCTTGTAACTGCATTTGGTTTCTTTTTCCTAGGTGCAGAACTTGGCACTTATCCCTATTACATTTAATTCTGTTATTTTCTGCCCAGCGCTCCAGTCTATCAAGATCACTTTGAATTTTGTTTCTGTCTTTTAAAGTATTAGCTATCCCGCCCAATTTTGTGTCATCTGCAAATCTGATCAGCATTCCCTGCACCTCCTCCTCCAAGTCATTAATAAAAATGTTGAAGAAAAGTGTTAAGGTACTTCCAGGTCACCCAGAAAGCTAAATTTTGATATTCATGTAGCCCAAAACCCACTGATCAGAACCAAGTACTGAAAAGAGATACTTGTACATATCTCATTAGAATCAGGGGACACAAAACATACCCCCAAATGGCTAAAATACTTATAGACCACCTAGAAGACTGAAATGAACTATGACTGTAGCCCAAGTCACACTTTCTACATAAACAAAGTCTGAAAATGGGACATTTTTGTACCTAAAGCTCAATGTTTACTTCCTAATAGAGGCCAGCATTCCACCCTAGAGCAAGCCAAGGCACAAGTGTAATGAAATGGTGGCCAATGGCAGTTCTGCTGCCTCTTCAAGCTTGGATTTAGAGATGAGCACTTCCACTTGCAGCAAGAATCATGTATCCATGCTTGCAAAAGGCAATCTGCATTTACTAGTGAAAACACACACAGATAGCTCTATAATCTTCACCGTTTAAACTCCTCCCCACCCCCGTTTATCTTGTTTTTCCTCTAAGGAGCTCAAGACAGCATACAAGGCCAGGGCTTTCTATTTTGTAAATGGACTGGTTAGAAAATCTTTCTCTTGAGCTAAGCCTGCCCTCTAGTGACCAGAAACAATACTGCTAAGTAATCCCTTCACCTGTTCTCTCCAATAGTTTTTTCCTTCTTCGTTCAACGCAAACTATGGGTGCTTCCATAGTAAGAGGCTTTAGCACTAATGATGAAAAGGTATTGTGCAGCTCTTTTATATTTCCTTCCTTAACAGATTTTCTGCGATAACGAAAAAGCAGTGGGAAAATACGGGAGGACTACTAGTGAAAGGTGTCACTGTCTGGACCCCCAGTCACGTTCCATGAATGGAGTAGGGTGATGGTGCCATAGAAGACTCATCTGAAAGCACCCCATAGTTGTGTCAAATTGCCTCTCAAAATTCTTTATTTGTGGGCAGGGAAACTGGGGGGGGGATGATTTCGCCTAATTTCTTCTTGGGGAGGAAAATGATCAAGCAGTTTCTCAAAGTTGGGGCTCAAAGTTAGTGGTGGCTATGGGACAACTTTTTTTTTCCTAAGAGTTTTAAGGTTTTAACAGCCACTGCAGGTGGCAACAGCAGCAAATGTGCTGGTAGCCCTGCCACCATTTTGCATCTTCCACAATGTCCCAGACCTAGCATAATTCCCAGGCATTGTGTGTGTCAGGGGGAAGACAGCCACCACACACAAAACGTTGGAGAAAATTCTGCAAAGTGGCCTATTTCTAGAGGCGTATAAAAAGAAAAATCTCTGAACTTTTCTCAGAAAAATTATTCTAAGAAATTTTGTCTGAACTTTGTCATTCCTCAGTGTTCAGGTCCTTCCCCAGCCTCTCCCAAACATTGTGTCTAAGGGGTGATTGCAGATACATCTTGTCGCTAATGCAGATGCTTATAATACTGCTTCTTCCCCACAAGCCTGCTGGTGTGTGTGTGTGTGTGTGTGTGTGTGTGAGAGAGAGAGAGAGAGAGAGAGAGAGAGAGAGAGAAGGGGCAGTGTTCTGTCCAGCTCTGGGGAAGAGGTGGAGCTAGTGCTGTGCCAAAATCTGGCCTCCAATATCCTGAAATGTTTCTTCTCCCGTGAAAGAGGCTTCCATTTTTCTCTCATTCTCAGGTGCTTTTGATTTCTTTTGGTGCTGTTTTAGAGCATACATCATATTGTGAGATGGCCAAGGGTACTATGAGTATTTTTTCTTTCAATTATACATTTCTCCATCACTGCAGCCTCCCCAGCTTCCAGTGCTTGCAAATTCTGATCTGAAAAGGCCCCATGGGGGTGGAGTTACCTCATGATATCTTTCCCTGGGCTTTAATTGAAGTGCAGGAAGCTGGGGAGGCTGCAGGCTGCTGGAGAGATGATTGTTCAATGAAATATAGGACATTCAGACACATTCTTCAGCAACTTCATATCTAAAGTAAGCAGAAGAACCCCATACCCCATCCATGAGAATTTCATCAAAATTTTCTTCCCCTTTGAACATTTTTCGAAAGCAATTTCTTTTCTAACACATTGAATGAGAACAGCTGGGGGGGAAAAGTGGAAGAAATTTTTGGTACAGCACTAGGACACACCTCTGTATTGAAGATTGACCCCAACATCTGTTATTTTTAAAGTTTTATATTCATGCTATTTCAATCTCTATTTTGACAGCATTTGATTATTGATTTTATATATTTACCTCTATGGGACTGTTGTCATTCTTTATTTATGTTGTTGTTCTCTATGCTGGTGTTGCATTTTCTTGTATTGCTTGTATAATTTAACTTTTATTGTTCCATTGGTTTGTATGTTTGGGTAGAGGACTAGACTGATAGGCGACTAACACATATAATATATAAATGTATAAACTGGCTGGGCTACTACCCAAATTTGGGGAACCATGATGGGCCAGATTTGGTCTGCAGATCAGAGGTTCCCAATCCCTGCTACATGCACACTTCAGTCATCATATGCTCTTGCAAAAATTTGGCCTACTTTACTGCGTATACATACATAGCATATATATTGAGGAATCATGCAATTACAGTTTCCTGCTGCATGTATTCATGGGGGAACAAACGCATGTAGCTAGTTCAAACATGGCTGGATTGTTTTACTAAGGGTGCAATCTTATGCATGTTTAGACAGAAAAAGGTCCTACAACTCCCAGCGGTCCCCAGCCACCACTGGCTGGGGAATGCTGGGAGTTGTAGGACTTTAGTTTTGAAAAGTTAGATTCCTGCATTGAACAGGGGGTTGGACTTGATGGTCTTATAGGCCCCTTCCAACCCTACTATTCTATGATTCTAAGTGGGATAAATGTCTTTAAATAAATAATTAAAACAAAACTTGCAAATGTTACTGATAATGCACCAATAAGTTTGATGTCAGGGAAGCATTTTTGTGTGTGGTAGCAATTGTGTCATATTGATAATGTATGAATGGGGCCAAGCTGATTGGTTGGAAGTTTGGGGAAGTACTTGGATGGATTCAGGTTGTCTGAATTTGCATTAGTTGGGCCAGAAACTAGCCTGTTAACTCAAAACCCTATAATGTGGTCTATGGGAACTATAAAGAATTTAGTCTGTTTATTGTCACACATATTATTGTCATATTACTAACATCTGCTTTTCAAAAATTCAGTATATAATTGCAGTTGCCAAATACTATAGAGTTGTTGTTGTTGTTGTTGTTCAGTTGTTCAGTCGTGTCCGACTCTTCGTGACCCCATGGACCATAGCACGCCAGGCCTTTCTGTCTTGCACTCTCTCCCGGAGCGTGCTCAAGTCCATATTCATTGCATCAGTGATGCTATCTAGACATCTCATCCTCTGCCGTCCCCTTCTCCTTTTGCCTTCAGTCTACTATAGAGTAGCTATCTAAGAAGATATTGGTAAAAGCAGATAAAGGGAAGTACTTCTTCACACAGCGAACAGGTAAACTATGGAATTCGCTACCTCAAGATGTAGTGATGGACACCAATTTGGATGGCTTTAAAAGGGGGTTAAGTACCTGGAGAAGGTTATCAATGGCTACTAGTCCTGATGGCTATGTGCTACCTCCCGAACGCCTATGTACACCAATTGCTGGGGAATATGGATGGGAGGGTGCTGTGGGTTCCTGGTCGACAGCTGGTTGGCCACTGTGTGAACAGAATGCTGGACTAGATGGACCCTTGGCCTGGTCCAGCATGGCTCTTCTTGTTCTTATGCAGTAGCCTTTCCACGAGGTAAGGTGAAACGGGTGGCTCAGGAGATAGATTTTTTTGATGTTGTTAAGGGTGGCAGAGTGAGACACCAAGAGCTTTGGCTTGTGGTAGAATCCACTGGGAAGTTCTTTTGGTGTAAGCCCCAGTGAACCGAACGGGAGCTGCAAAAGAGCACTGGACGTCAGGCACTCTTACCCGTAAGTTAAGAAACAGACCACAAGGTGATATCTAGTAAGTAGGCGCATCTGAAGCGTGGCAGAATATGAATAACAGCCAGGGATGACACCTACTTCCTAGTAAAATATTCTGCCTAGGATTGAAGCCCTATGAAGTGAGTGTGTCCATGTTTACTCAGAAATACGCCCTCTTGTGTACAGTGGGGCTTACTCCCTAGTAAGTGCGTTTAAGGTTGCAGCCTAAGAGCGAATACAGAACTGCAGCACTAAAGCCCAATCCTATACACCAGCATGCTGGCTGGGGATGCTGGGTGCTGCAGTCCAACACGTCTGGAGGGCGCCAGGTTGGGGCAGGCTGCTATCCACGGACGGAACCCACGGAGTTCCATAGGACCCCCTACTTCCAAGCCAGAGCGCCTCAAGCCCTCAGCCACATAATCTGCTCTAAGGCCGCGGTCTTCCTGAGAGTAAACAAACTCTTCGTCGGGTAGTCGACGCTGACCGCTTGGTAGGCCATCCCGGTTGCTAGGCTACCGGGCCTTTGCTCCTTCCGCGCAGGTGCATTGCCTTTCGCCGTCCCCTCCCCCCGGCAGCGCGCGCGCACAGAACCACAGACGGCTCGAAGACGCTCTTCTAACTGCGCATGCGGAGTGAACAGTGCTCTTCTCAAGCGAAGGTCGCTCTTGACTAAAGTTTCAACGAGAGGGAGGCTTTTTTCCCTCCGCCCCGCCCCTTCTGTTTTCGGGTGGGAGGGGCAGCTCGCGGGTGCCCAGGAGCCAATCAAATCCCGCGTACGGGGCCGTCGGAGGCGGGCGGGGGGCGAGAGTTCTTGTTCTCGTTGTTGAAGCTTTATTGTTCCCCTCTTCTCGCGGACGGTCGTTCGTGCTGAGGGGAAATGATGCGCTGACTGAGACAAGCAGACGATTCGGCGCCGCCGCCGCCGAGCCCGGCCAGCCTCGCCATGTCAGGAAGCCGGCAGCCGCCGCAGCACCCTCCGGCTGGGCCGGGCGCCGCGGGCCCCCCGGGATCCTCCTCCACCTCCTCCTCCGCGGTCACCACCTCGGCCTCCTCGGCCACCGCGCCGGCGCCGGGCTCCTCGTCGTCGTCGCCGTCGCCTGCCACCTCGGCGGGGCTGGGGGTCTCCGCGCGGCCTGTGCTGGTGGCGGTCGCCGTTTCTGGGTCCTCCAGCGGCGGCCTTTCTCGGCTGGCGGGGGCGGCCCGAGCAAGTGCAGGGAGCGGCGCAGCCAGCGGCGGCACAAGCGGCAGCAGGAAGAGGCAGCTGCTCACTCCGCTTTGCAATGGCCTCCTGAACTCCTACGAGGACAAAAGCAACGACTTCGTCTGGTGAGTTGCGGTGATGGCTAGGGAAAGGGAGGAAGCCCCCGTCCCGCCTGTCTGAGAGGCACAAGGCTGGGGGTGCGGGCGTGCGCGCGCATGGATGTAGGCTATCTCCAAGCGTTCAGAGTAGACCCTGGTAATCTCTCTCTCCAGCTCGCAATATGGGGATGATAATAATAATATTGGCCTCCCTTACCTGATTGTTGTAAAGATTGTTGTAAAGCGGATTATTAATATGTGCATTGTGAACACCGAAGAAAAGTGCTGAATGCCAAGAATCCTTACAATAGCCTTGAGTTATCCCAGTATTGGTCAGTGTTACCCCTATATTGTAGATTGAGCATGGGCTGGTGTGTGGGTCCAAGAGATAGGGCGCGTTCACACAATCACGGAGGGAGGTTGGGTAGTGGGACCATGCTGCGGGGAAGGGTGAGGGAACCACAATGTGGGCATCCCCCCCACGATCGCGGAACCATGCAGGGCAGTGTGGTTCCCTTATCCATCCCTGCAGTGTGGTTTCTTCATCCTTCTCCTGGCGCTACGGTCCTGTATCCCAGCAGCTGCTGTGGCGTCACTATGTGACAGCAACCATAGAGATCACCTGCGCTGGCTAGACGTTGCTGGACATTCCGGAATGTCTAGGCGGCCATCTCTATAGTTGCTGGGATTTATCCATGGAGCAGCCAGATTTATCCACACATCGCCTGACAGACAACACAGTAAGCCACCCCGGGGCCCCTTACCCCTGTTGCAGAGGGTGGGTAACGGGAGTGGGTAATTTACCAATCGTGTGGGGGGGAAATACTGCCCCCCATGACACGCTAACCCACTGTGGGTCACTCCATGCGACCCATGATGGGTTAGCATTACATGTGAACCCAGCCATAGAGAAGTTTGCCTAAGGCCACTCAGAGTTCATAGTTGAGGTGAGATTTGAACTCCGGACTTAGCAGCTCACACTCTTACAGCATGATTATATGCATATTTACTTAGAAGTAAGTTCTACTGTTGTCACTTGGGCGTACTCACTAGCAAATGTATTTAGGATTGGAGCCTTTGCCACTGCGTGAAAGCACCTGAAAAGTGTGCATATGTTTGCTACATCATTCTTGCCCAAGTTAATGACAATACTTGATAGTTATGTACACCTAGCGTTTGAAGTGTTTCACACACATTATTTCAGTTAACTTTTGTAAGGAAGGTCAGTATTATTATGCTGATATTTCAGCTGAGTGTGATACTGAGTCAAATATTGCAGCTTCTCTCAAGTCACCTAGTGAGCTCAGGGATGAGGATAGATTTGGACTGGGGATAACTTGCTTGCAGGTTATGCTTTTAAGGCCAGTTCCCAAATGTAAATGTGACTTGATTTCTCTCCCCATGGTTATTAGTAGTTGAACGTATGAACCAACTCCACTGGAAAACACTGCATGTATCTGTGAGATGAAAAGTCTACCATTCATGATATTAGCTCTGTGGGTTGTATCCAGTGTTAGCTCTACTTAGAGTAGACTTATCGAAATGAATGGGACTTTTGTTGTCTGATGGTCCTCTCTCACTTGCTAATCATTGGCTGCTGCAGTCATTAACTGGTGGACATGTATGTGTGAACTGTGGAACAACTGCAGGAACATAACTATATGAGTTGGTGAGTTCTAGTAGTATCTGCACCTGCCCTTGTATGATACATACCTCCATGTTCATACCACAAACTTGCCTACCATGTACAAAGTGAGTCTGTGCGAGCTGTTTGAGTGTATGCAAGTAGGTTGGACAATTCAGAATTCTTAATTGCACAGGTGTTCCATTATCAGAAATGCTACACAAAGGCTGCATTCATATGGTCATATTTTGGCACACCGCTTCTTCCCTCCCCCCTTCTTGGTCTACCTGAATGCAATGTGAAAGTCTCCAGTTAACCATGGTTTCCCATTTTATCCAAACTGGGAAACTATGGTTACCAGCTTCAGAACAAGCCATGATCTTGAACCAGCTTCAGAGTGTGATTTAAGATTCTGGGTTATGCATATCGCAGCTTATTAAGCTGAGATGTGATTGTCCAAACCAGGCCAAAGAGTTCTGTGTAATTCATAAAACTTTGCATATATCTTCTGGAGAACAATAGCAGCCCAACAACTTTGTATCACAAACTCGTATTGCTGGCAGATATTTTTTTCTTATTGTACAGGATGTAGGTTTACTTCACAGTGTGTAATGTGCCTCGGTGTGCTTCACCAGTTAATGCAGAGTATTCACCCTGCAGCACTATTTGAGTAGCACCACCTTCTGCGTGGAGCATGGATATACTCTCACCCTTGTTTTGTGTCTGGGACAGTTAAATTCTAGACTTTTAATTTATGTGCAGAACAGAACAAATGTTCAAATAAGCCCATAAAAGTTACTAGTTCATAAACAATTTTACTACCTTGCTGTGATGGGGCGGGCAGAGGAGGGACAAAGAGCTGTATTTCTGTGCTGGGTGTGGAGAAGTGGGCTTCCCTCCTCTAACAGTCTGGTTGGTTTCTCTGCTGGGTGCAGCAGAGGGACCGAGTTCTCCATCCCTGCTCCGCAAGCTCACACATGCTTGCATGCAGTTCTTGGTTGCAGTGTGGCTACCAGGCTAGTGCTTAAATATGTGGCTGGAATAGAGACATCTGCATTAGTAATTGGGAGTTTCAGAACCAAGAGGTTGCAGTTATTTCAGATTCATCTGAAATAAGTGTGGAGTCTTATGAATGTGTCCTTAATTTTATGTGGCTAGAGTGTCAATTTATTTTCCTGGGCTAAGAAATTGTAATGTTGGCTTTGAAAGCCCTATACAGTGTTGTTGTTGTTGTTGTTGTTCAGTCGTTAAGTCGTGTCTGACTCTTTGTGACCGCATGGACCATAGCACGCCAGGCCTTCCTGTCCTCTGCTCTCTCCCGGAGTGTGCTCAAGTTCGTATTCATTGCATTGGTGATGCCCTATACAGTGTAGGACCTAGGTAACTCAAGAACTGCCCCCTCTCACTTGCACCTCTCCATAGATTAAGATTGTCATTGGAGGCATTTTCTCTTTGCCCTGGGTAGCAACCAGGAAGAGTGCCTTTTTGGCTGCAGTGCCTGATCTATGGAATGCTGTCCCCCAGGGAGGTTTGCCTAATGCCAACTGTTTTATAACTTTTCGTTGCGAGGCGAAGACGTTTTTATTATCCTAGACTTCTTTAAATGCTAGCTGAAATTGATGCTATCTGATGCTTTTCAGTTTCCCCTATTTAATCATGATTGTTTTGTTGTGCATTGCTTTAATTAAATAACCGCTTGTCTTGCATCCCTTTATTATGAAGTGGTGCATATTTGTGTTCGTGGTATCTGAAGCAGCATGCAGACCTACGGAACAGAAGGCTGGGCTAATTGGCAGGTAGCAAATTAGAGAATTGCAGGCAGGAATTGCTTCTCCTGGCTCAACCTGACAGAATTCATATTTCCAAAAGGCTAGTTCTTATTTTGGAAGTAGCCCTCCCTGGGCTTACATGTGCTGGTCCAGGCCTCATAGTGACGGCACACTATTATGGTCAACCTATAATAGCTTCAATCATCTATAAGTGGGGGCCCCAATTTAAAGAGCCCATGGGAGGATGGTGCCTGCTGCTTATCTTCTTGCAGCGTCTCCCCCAGGCACTTTTCCTCCAGCCTAGCTCACTTCACTGGGAGCCTTGCTGAGGGGAAAAAAATGATATTGGGGGTAAGATTATGAGGAGTTGAGCCATAGCAAAGGTTTAGTACTCATACTGGTTTGCCTCTTCCACTCTTAAAACTGGACACACACACACCCTGCCTACCAATTTGTGATTAGGACAAGGGCCACATTTAAAAAGACACATCTGCTATTGTCACATTTAGTCTGGCCCTTAGGGAATTAACCTGCAGGATGAAGCACCTATCACTGAAATGACCACTGTAGGTTTCATGTAAAATTATGTAATATGAAGTTGATGTCCCTTAATACTAGTTACGTGAGTGTAATCAGGGGAAATGAGCTGGCATGTGTGGGGGTGGTTTACAAGCCATCCTTCTGTTGTGTGAACTGGGCTATTGAGTGGGTTTGCATGATCAGGGAGGGAAAATAGCCACTGTGGCTTATTTTCCTGCCCCATGTGTGCCGGTCACCTGCTGCCGAGTTACTATAATTACCCTCGCCAGGTGCAGCTCAACATGATGTCTGAACCTGGTGAGGCTGGGTGGTTGGAGGTGGTTTACAAAGCTTATTTTCCCACCCTGATTGTGCAAACCTGGTCAGTGTGATGTTCCTGGATCTTTTGGAGAATTCTTCTTGGCACCCTAAGGGTTTAGTAAGAAAAGTTAATTACCTAGCAAAATAAATGCAGCCAGATAAAAAGGATGCAAAAAAGTGTGGATATAACTAAAAACATTAAGACCAACAATAAAAACAATATTTAAATATATCAGAAAGAAGAAACTCTCCAGGGAGGTGGTTGAACCATTGGACAAGGACATTACATGGTGTGGTGAACAAGGATAAGGAGATTGCAGAGAAACTGAATGAATCTTTTGTGAATGTCTTCACTGCGGAAGCTGTAGGGCAGGTACCTGTGCATGAACTGACTTTTTTCAGGAACGGATTCAGAAGAAATGAGGCAACTAGTGGTGATAGATGAAATTCTAGGCCAGTCTTTCCCAACCTGGTCCCCTCCAGGTATTTTGGACTTCAACTTCCTTCAGTCCTAGGCAGTGCAGCTAATACTCAGGAATTCTGAGAGTTATAGTCGAAAACACCTAGAAGGCACCAGGATGGGGGAAGGTTGACCTATTGTATCCCATAAGGATCAGGATTGGGCCAATACTAATTTATTCATAAATGATCTGGAGATAGACGTAAAGAGTGAGTGGCTAAATTTGAGACCAAATATTCAGGATGATAAAATCCCAAACAGAACTCCAAGAGGATCTTTACCCAAATTTAGTGAATGGGAAAGAAAATGGCAAATCAAAATCAGTGTAAGAAAACATGCACTTTGGGGCAAAAACTCCAACTTGACATACATATTGATTGCACCTGAACTTGTTGTGACTCTGCAGGAAAGGTACCTTGGGGTTGTAGTGGAAAACTTACTGAAATTATCAAGTCAGTATGCTGTGGCAGTGAAGAAAGTATACTCAGTATTATTACCAATTTGTGAAATTTGAGAAGTTCACAAATAAAACATGACATACTTTAGCACAGCCATATTTAGAATGCAGCTCACAGCTCTAGTTGCAAATAACTAGAAAATAGGTGACTGTCCCTCCCCTAACTTATTTGTCCTCCTCCTCCCTTTCTTGGAATTCCTTCCATTCTCACTTCTGGAATTCCCAGAGGGAGAAAGAACCCTCTCTCCTTTCCCTTCCATCCTAGAATAAGAGGGAAATCCTTTTATTCCTAGAAATTCCTCCTTTTCTAGAAATCCTAGGAAAGTCAGATGAGGCAACTGCCACTAGTACTGAGTTGTTTGTCCATGGCTTGATGCCACTGGCAGCTTCTCCCTTTCCTCCCTCTCAGATACAAAGCTAAAATCCTTTGGTCTGGGAAGGGACAAGAGAGCTGGAACTTGAGGGCACCTTCCACAGTTTTACTGTTGAGACAGTGTGTACTTCTGTTCTGTCTCGCGCGGGAAAGTGAAAGTAACTAGCTAGAGAATATTGATTATTGGGTGGATTAGAAATGTAATAATAAGTAAATAAAAGTAAATTTTGCAGTGTTTGCCCAGCCAGGTGAACAAAATGAAGCTGCTTAGACTTACACCTCTGTTCCCTCCAAGCTAAGGAGGGAAGGATAGAAAAGGAAAAGTAGCAGTCAGGTCCCCTGCATTTGCTTGCCTGTGGAAGAGAAACCGTCCTACACTGCCTCCAAAGCAGAACAGTCTCTCAAAAACAGCTTTTTGAGAGGCTGCCTGCAAGTGGTTTGTTTTCCCCTTCCTGCAGTGTGGAAAACAAGAGGTTTTTCACAGCATTGCATGTAGCACGTGGTTGCACATGGTCAATTCACATTCACCACAGGCAACCAAGTGCATGATTATTTGCAAACCTAGGCTATAGGAAAGGTGGATCTGGTTGTTATGTTGAAAGGGGTAGCCTTGGAGCAGCAGTGCCCTCCTTCAGACTATTGAGGAGGCATGCTTCTGTATTTATGCTGGGCTGCAGAGGCTTTGTAGTTGTGATAGGATTGACTGGGGCCACAACAGAAGTTGTGGTAGTGTTATATTCCAGTTCTAGAGCATGAAGGCTGGGAAGTTAATTGTGGAAGCAAAGTGAACTTGGAAGTGATGAAAAGATGTTTTGCCAACTCTAGCACTTATCTTTTCCAGGTACAATTCTGAAGGAAAGGTGCCTTTTATTTATGTCCCTTCAGACATCTTTTTTGTTATTTGCTGCATCATATCTTTTACTTTCTAGCATATTTAAGGAGAATATTTTAGATGGAACTATTGTATGCGTGGCTTTGCAACATTTGTTGGGAACGTTTTAAGATTTCAGGCTGTTAGAAAACAATTGTAAACTGTTGCACATGAAGTTACTTGAATCTACTGATTGGTCTCTGTGTAGTTCTATAGTTACTCATTGTAACCAGTTAATAGAGATTGACAATGCCTGGTGGTATTTAATGTGCTTTGACTGTGTTGAATTTATTTACTTAATAAATAATACTTGAATGTTTTTTCCCCCTTTCCAGCCCCATCTGCTTTGATATGATTGAAGAAGCTTACATGACAAAATGTGGGCACAGCTTCTGGTAAGACTTGTTGACAAAACTGCATAGCATGAGTGACTGATTTATAAAGTTAAAAGTCATGAGCTAATGTTGGATTCTTAGATGCACTCAGTGGATGTGGTGGTTTTGGCATAAATGGGATGGAATGACATATTCTGAATTAACATTTTCATGGGCGCATTCTTGGGATAATTTCAAGATTATGCTGATCTTGAACATTATGCTGGAACCAAGTCTTGCTGCATGGTCATACTTTAAATTTCTTACACAGAAGTTACCAATCTCTGTGTCTGAGATAATTACCATGCAAATGCCTATAGTCATTTACCCTGAGGATGAAATGGACACCACTCAGTAGTTCCTAATTGTTTAGGGCCTCTCATCACCTTCAGATACAATATTAACTCTTTGAATCGATAAACACGTTGGAAATTGAGGCAAAATAAGGAGTTACATCACTGTTGTAGGGCATGATAATATCCTTCTAAAAATCTGGTTGAAGGAAGGGATCACGTTCATTCATTGTACCTTTCACCCCAAAATAGGTTTGCGGATGTGCATTAAATACTTTTACTCATCTTCCTTTAGTGATCTCTGAGCACGGTTGAAAGACTGGAGAGGTCGTTGCTTGGTCTCTGTTTGTTCGCGCACACCCACTACCACTGCGTTTGTTGTGATTTTGATGCAGTGCTCACTCCCAAAATACACTTCATTACAGTCAGCAGTGTTTTAGGGGGAACTACATATTTATCAACATTATGGAGCAGCCTGAGATTGTAGTGGAGCCTAGTTCATCTCTTGTGTATCTGGGTAACTTATATTCACATGAAAATCCCATTATTTTGAAATTGTTAACATTCTCTATGTTTTGCAGACAATCAAACAAACCATGGTTTGTTTTCTCAATCCCTGAGTTGTTTGTTTCCCTCCTCCTTCTCCTGCTCCCTCCCTTTATCCCAAATGCCTTTGAGGTGCTGTAGTACTGGCATGTAGAGCAGCTCGGTTTTTAGTTTTTTATTAACACTCTTGCCTGCTGCCCCTGTAGCCTGGCAAAAAAATCCATGAGCAACCTACAGTTCTGGGTTCACATGTAACAGCAACCCATAGGCTGTGTTCACACAAAGCAACAAGCCACAGTATGGGTTGAATCGTGGGTTGTTGTTGAATCGTGGGTTGTTGTTGAATCGTGGGTTGTTGTTGAATCGTGGGTTGTTGTGTTATATGAACCAAGCCACGCTAACAAACCATGGTTTGTTAACCATGAACAACCCATGGAGAGAACCCATGGTTTGTTGTTGCATTGTGAACTGTGGGTTGTTTGTGGTTAACAAACAATGGTTTATTAACACAGCTGAATTCACACAACACAACAGGCCATGATTCAATGACAACCCACACTCAGCCTGTATTCTGGTTTGTTGTGTTGTGTGAACCAAGTCATAGTTTAAACAACCCAGAATTCACAGCCTAACAACAAGTTCTCCTTCTGGCCTATATTTGTGGTTAATAAACCATGGTTTGCTAACATGATTAGATTTGCATATCACAACAATCTAGAATTCAACAACCCATGGGCTAGAATCATGGCTTAGCATTGCTAGTGAACCTGGTCACTGTCTATAATTATGCATCAGAAGTAGATAGTAATGGGCATATTCTGAACAGGAATTATCCTAGTGATGTTCTGTGAGGCTTAATTAGTGCATATGAGGCCAAGAGTGGAACAAAATGGATAGTGAAATGGCATATGAAAAGAACTTGGTGGACACAGTTGCTTTTCTCCATGGCTGGCCAAACACTTCAGATTCTCAGGCACCAGTATTTCATTCTTAGAAGCTGGCAATGCTTTTAAAAGTCCAGCCTTTCACAGAGCTTTTAAAAAAATTTCTGGGTGCTGTCAAAATTTTGGCCGCGTAGAGATTTTCCTTTCTCCTGCATTTTTGTAAACAATTTTTAGGTCAGTGAGTCTATATTACAGTCAATACATAATAAGTAATTTTAACTCTGAGAAACCTACTTTGTCTCACAGCAGCTGCAAAAGTGTCAATTCTGTATAGAATAAGCATCAAATACTGAATTATCTCTCATCTCTCGTTTGATAAATGGCCTTTCCTTAACTTTTAGGGCCAGAACATAAACGTGAGATCTGTTTATAGACTTGAAGTTCTGATCTACCTTTTACATCAGGCCATCTGTGCTGTAGCATCACTTCCTGATGATATAGTTGAAACTAACGAATAATAGCATATGGTGCATCTTATCCAATGGCTCATCTTCTGAATGAGTGCTCCTATTATATTTTGCTTCTCATGGTTCTGTTGTGTTTGTTTTTCCTTGAACAGCTATAAATGTATTCATCAAAGCTTGGAGGACAACAACAGATGCCCCAAATGTAATTACGTTGTGGATAACATTGACCATCTTTACCCCAACTTTTTAGGTAAGTCTTAGTGTTTGTCAGTATTGCACTATTGAAAAAGTATATGTCAACTAGGTTTTCAGTAAGAAGATATTACATCACCTGAGTGTCACCTCCTTATTATGCTAATTTTGCTGACTTCATGACTTGGTTCATGGGATGTGATCTGTAGGCAGGTTGTGTCTGAAGGTATTTTGTAGTTCTACCACCAGAGGGAGAGTAGCTTTGTGGAAGAGAACTTAGGGAACCGTTTGTATATTTTCTTTGGGTTATTTCTTAGGGGCATCATTGAGGGAAATGCTGCTGTAGTAAAGAAGTCTTGTGAAAGGGAAATTACTCTGCCATTAAGGATGGCATCTTTGCAAAGCTGTAAGTTATACACATGAGACAATCTGTGATGGACCATGTGCTGTGAAAGGAGTCATTTTGAATACAATGAGAAACTCAGTGATTCCATAGTCCCAGGTGGTATAATCCAGCTAAGTAGTCTTCACATTGGATTTTGCCATAGGTTAGGGAGAGGATTAGATTTAAACTAGATGTTATGCTAAATGCATTGTTAGCAACTCCATCAGGAAATTAAAAATGTTTAATATTCCCCCCTCCCCAATTTTCATTAAGACCACAGCATGCAGGGAAAAAAGAGTTAACCCCTTTCTCTCCAGCCATGATCTCAAGAATCATTCCACCATGTTGGAAATCATATTAGAAGGGGAAAAATCTCATTGGTATCAATAAGAGTCTTCCCTCTAAATCCACTTGCAGTGCATATGGGTGTGTGTACGTGGAATTTTGTCAGGATTATGACTGGGGAGGAAAAGTTTTAAATCTCCCCTCTGTGTGTGCTACAGTCTCAATGAAAGTAGTGCCTTCCTCCACCCCTCATACCAATATTAAATTTTCTAAACCCCCTGACATAGTTGCTAATGACACATTTAGCGTAACCTGTAGTTTGACCCTCAGAACATAGGGAAGCATATACAATTTTGCTGCTGAGAAGAAGCAGACCTTAGACCAATGGTTAGGTTATATATGTGTCATGGAGATGAAAGGTGGAGATCATTTTAGTAACTGCCCAAATTCCTCATCTGCTGTTGGACTCCCCATGTGGTTTCTCTCACTCCCCATGGCACTTTCTGCCATGATGGAGTGTCGTATCGTCTTCCCGTTAAGCTGTCACTCCTCTTCTTCAGTTCACTTATTTACTAGGCTACCATAACCTTGCCTGTATCCCTCTGCTACCACCTCTGTTCTCATGTAGCCTGATTGTATTGTTGATGATCACCCGGTTAGTCTGTAATAAGGCCTCAGTCACCCATGATTTGATCATGGATGAGAGAGCTGACCTGGCATGAATTACTGAAACCTGGGTGGATGAGCTGGGTGGTGTAGATCCGACCCAGCTTTGTCCACCCAGATACTCTGTATGGCGCTAGGCCAGAAGATGGTGGCAGTGGTGATTCGATCCCCAGAAACTTCATCTTGCTCATCAGGAAATCCCTCTGCCCTAGAATGGGCTTTGAGAGTCTGTACATTGTGTTGGGCCAAAGAGACAGATTGGGATGCTATTGGTGTACTTCCTACATTACTGTTCAATGGCCTTCCTGACTGAGCTGGCTGAGGCAGTCTCGGATGTGGTGTTTGAGAACTGTAGGTCTCTGGTCCTGGGTGACTTCAACATCCATGCTGAAGCTGCCTTAATAGGACCAGCTTGGGACTTCATGGGCTCCATGGGGATGTCTCAATTTGTCATCAGTCTGGTGTAGGCCTTTGTCTCAGGGAGTGAGGGGGGTAGTCTGGATATTGAGGGTGGTGGAAATCACCCTGTTGTCATGGTCAGACCACTTGTGAACCTTGGTATCACAGTGCCAGCCCCTCCCTGAAGTCGTAGGAGGCTCGTTAATATGGAATCTAAGGGATTCTTGAGTGCTCTGTGGAAGTTTCTTAGAGCAAGAGCCGATGATTTTGTTGAAACCCTTGTCATGCTATGAAATGGTGAGGTGTGACAGGCCATTGATGCAATTGCTTCTGAGCACCCTGTTTGGCACTGTGGAGTTCGGATGGTTTCTTCGTTTGCAAAGGAGCTTCATATAATGACCCATACTGGAAGGCAGCTGGAGCTCAAGTAGTGTAAGACTCGTCATGAGGGTGACCGAGCACCCATGAGAGCACATAAGCACGTCTACTGCGTAGTGGTGAGGGCAGTGAAGAAGGTTTACTTTGCAGCCTCCATTGCGTCCTCATATAACCATCTAGTCGAGCTCTTCCAAGTGGTTCAGGGGTTGCTTTCATCTACCCCAGTGAATTCAGTACTGGATGCCCTCTCTGATGAGTTTGCCAAACACTTTGAGGATAAAGTTGCTCACCTTCATGCCAACATGAATGCCTCAATTGATATAGAGTCTGTTGAGGTGTCCAGTGCATTGTCTTGTCCTGTGTTGTGGGATCAGTTCTAGTTTTTGAAGCCTAAGGAGGTGGACAAGATGCTTCCCTCTGTGTGACCCAGTACATGCTCTCTCAACCCTTGCTTGTCATAGCTTCTTCGAAGTAGCCATGAGTGAATGACTGGTTGGATCAGGGGAGTGGTGAACACTTCATCGCAGACGGTGTGGTCCCCACTGCCTTGAAGGAGCTGGTGGTGTGGCCACTCATGAAAAAAGCCTCCCTGGACTATCACACAGGCACAAATACCCCTTTTTGAGTAAGGCGCTTGAGAAAATAGTGGCATCTCAGCTGCAGGTGGTTTTGGAGGAAACTGATTATCTTGATCCATTCTAGTCTGGTTTCAGGAGGGACTCAGTCTTGGTTGTCCTGATGGATGACCTTCTTTGAGAAAGGGAGAGGGAGTGTGCAACCTTGTTAATTCTTCTCAGTAAGTCGCTCAGTAGCTTTTGATACCATTTAGCATGGTAGTCTCCTGGACTGGGTCCATGAATTGGGAGTTGGGGACACCATTTTATGGTGGCTCAGCTCTTACTTACAGGATCGGTTCCAGAGAATAATGTTGGATGACTGCTTCAGCCCCCTGGCAATTTAACTGTGGGGTGCAACAGGGCACTGTTCTGCCCCAATGTTGTTTAACATTGATAAGAAGCCACTGGGAGCTATCACTAGGAGATTTGGGGCACGGTGTCATTATTTAATTTATTTATTTATTTCTGTACTGCCCAATAGCCAAAACTCTCTGGGTGGTTCACGGTATGCTGATGACATCAGCTCTCTTTGTAACATCTGAATCAGGGGAGGCCATGCATGTTCTAAATCAGTGCCTGGATGCAGTTATGGGCTAGATGAGGGCCAACAAACTGAAGCCGAATCCTGATAAGACAGAGCCTCTATGGGAGGTAGTTCCCAGATCTGGTAATTGGTTTATTCACTTGTTCTGGATGGGGTTGGACAGGTACGTAGTCTGGGGGTGCTCTTGGATCCATCTTTGTCACTAGAGGCCCAGATGACCTCAGTAGCTCAGAGCGCCCATTATCATTTTCAGCTGGTGAGCCAACTATGCATGCCCATTCCTGGATAGGGATAACCTAGCCACTGTGATCCATGTACTGGTAACCTCATGATTAGACTATCATAGTGCACTCTATGCAGGGATGGCGGAGAATTCCGTTGCAGACCCAAATGAGGCCGGATTCAAGAGAATCTGGCCTCTGGAGTCCATGGCGGAACGGATCACTTACCTCCGCCTCCCCCCCCCCCCCCGAATCCTCCGAAGCTAGCCCCTCTCTGCGGCGATTCTGTGGAGCTGCACACCGGCTATGTATTGCTGTGAGGAATGAATACAGCTGCAGATGGCATAGTGGATGCCACTTGCGGCCATAAAGCCCTTAGTTTAACCTAAATGCAGCCATTAATCTGCACTTAAAATTCCTGACTTGATTGAAAAAGCAACTTTGGGGCCATTTTGTACATAATGAGAAAAACTGTTTCCAGTACATTGCCATAGTGAACCCCAGTGATGTGGGGTAGAAAAAATTCCATAGAAAATCATTCTAGGAGGCATGCACATTTATGTGCACAGCTCTTCCAACTTGCTAAAATTAGTATGCTAATAGTTCAGTGTTAAGTATTCTAATTTTTCAGTATCTTCAATTTTTTCTTAATCTAAATAATGCAGGGGAAGTATATACTATTGAGTTGTCTTGTCTTAAAATATTTATAAGTGTCCATTAAAAATTTCATCCAGGTTTTCCTGTGGAGGAGTATAAGTCTTGGATGCATATATTTCAATGCCAGATACCATATTACATAGGTAGCACTCAGCCGAAACACAGGTGTTAGTGGTTTGCACAAACCGTTTCTCCCTCACTGAAACATGCCTTCCCATTTTAACGACTTTTCAGGAAGGGCAGGGGAAGTGTTTTTGGCTGCACCCCTGGCACATGTTCACTGTTCTACTTCCTGATAGGTGGTATTCTAGTGATGCTCCAGAATGACCTTCTTGTCAGCCCCATCAGTTGCTGTTTAGGTGTTACTTTTTCTTTCAAATCAACCACCTTCGTCCTAGTAACAGTGAGTTCACATAGCTATTTGGACTACCTGACAATATCACTGTTACTAAGATGAAGGCTGATGGGTGGAAAAATGGTGCTGGGGCAGTAAACCAGCATGGAAAAAAGTAATGTCTTTGGGGTTCCCTGGGGAACATTTCAGCCCCTACATAACATGTTTGCGCAGAAAGTGTTTGCCCTGAAAATTCAGTGCAACACGATAATAATGGCTAAATGAATGTGAGGATTAGCCTGTTGTAAGTGGGCTGTATTACACAATGAAAACTTAACCTTGATTATTCATATGTATCAAATGTGCTTTCTCCCCCACTCCCCCAGTTCATGCTTATTATCTTAACACTATGTTCTTCTACTTGTTGCAGACAAAAATACATAATTTAGAAGGTTTAGGAGCTTTCTGTCAGTACATTTGATATTATAATTTATGAAATCTAAGCTACTGATCTATTTGAGGAAAGATGCTGAACAGTTGGGAGCACTAAAATGTGAATGCATATTAGCCTTGACCTAACTTTTTATTGAGTTGTAGGTAAGATGCATTTACAGCGCAATCCTATGAGTGTTTAGACAGAAAAAAGTCCTACAACTCCTAGTATTCCCCAGCCAGGGCCCATTCTGTGAGCCCCTTACAGAATGGTATCAATGCATTTTTTTTGCATGTGCAAAGTACATATGCATTTAAAATGCTGAAGAAAGAATATAGGTTAAGGTGTTTCTCTTTTGACTATTCAGATTTTATTTTGTTTCACATTCTTCAGGAGTTTATTCCATAAAATGTGTGGCTTTATCAGAGAACATAACAACATAAGAAGAGTCATGCTGGATCAGACCAAAGGTCCATCTAGTCCAGCACTCTCTTCATACAGTGGCCAAACAGTTCTTGGCCAGGAACCCACAAGCAGGATATGAGTGCAACAGAACCCTCCACCCCATGTTCCCCAGCAACTGGTATACACAGGCTCACTGCCTCTGGTACTGGAGGTAGCACATAGCCATCAAGACTAGTAGCCATTGATAGCCTTCTCCTTCAGGAATTTGTCCAACTCCCTTTTAAAGCCATCCAAATTGCTGGCCATCACTACATCTTGTAGGCTAATTGTGCCGTGTGAAGATTACTTCCTTTTATCTATCCTGAATCTCGAACCGATCAACTTCATGGGATGACCCAGGGTTCCAATATTATGAAAGAGGGAGAAAAATGCCTCCCTATCCACTTTCTCCACACCAGGCATAATTTTGTATACCTCTATTATGTCTCCCCTCACTCACCTTTTCTCTAAGCTAATTAGTCCAAGAGGTTGTAAACATTCCTCATAGGGGAGTTGCTCCAGGCCCTTGATCATTAAAGTTGCCCTTTTCTGCACTTTTCCCAACCCTACAATATTGTTTTTTAGGTGCAGTGATCAGAACTGTACACAGTATTCCAAGTGTGATCGCACCATAGATTTGTATAAGGGCAGTATGTTATTAGCAGTTTTATTCTCAAGTCCTTTCCTAATTATGCCTAACATAGAATTTACCTTTTTCACAGTAGCCTCACACTAGGTGGGCATTTTCATCGAGCTGTCCACCGCAAGCCCAAGGTCCTTCTTGTTCAGTCACTGCTAGCTCAGATCCCATCAGCATATATGTGAATTTGGGATTTTTGCCCTGATACTTTACACTTGTTTCCATTGAAATGTATTTGCCATTTAGATGCCCATTCACCAAGTTTGGAGAGATCCTTTTGGAACTCTGTGCAATCCCTTTTTGTTTTAACCACCCTAAATAATTTGGCATCATGAACAAACTTGGCCAACTCACTGCTCACTCCTAATATATCTACAGATGCTTCAGTATGTATTCTACATTATTTCTCTATTAACAAAAAAATACAAAACTTTATTAGGAAACAGTGAAGGCTGCAGAGGTTTAGTTGTTTGATCTTCTTCTTAGGACTAATTTCCTAGTAAGCATATGTCCAGACAGTGTGAGCATATTCCTGTGACCTTCGTTTTCTTTTCTTTAGTGAATGAGCTCATCCTTAAACAGAAGCAAAGATTTGAGGAAAAGAGATTCAAACTGGACCATTCAGTGAGTAGCACCGTATGTCCAAATCTTCTTACTCTCATTTTATTTCTAGTCTTATGTTGTAGTTACAGTGTGTGTTTTTGTTGCTGATGACAATAGCCAATGTTCTCCTTTTGGGGTCGGGGTTACATGTTATTCCAAACATCTAAGCATCTGAGGAAGTCTGGTCCTTTCAGACTGTTCAACCAGTCTGCATCAGCAAAGTCTCATTTAGACTTCTGACTATAAATTATATTTATTTATTTACTGTATTTTTATCCCACTTTTCAGACAATTACTGTCTCCCAAAATGACTCACATCAATCAAAAAGAGATAGATAGGCCTTTCCATCAGGCTTACAAACTAAAATGACAAGACACAGACCTGGTTCACATGTAACAAGAAGGCACCATGGGTGAATTTCCCTGTGGGGCTTGTATCTTATCATGACTTGTGAACTTGGTGAGAGTGGGTTGTTGGGTTTATTGACAAGGCACCCAGAACCCCTAGGCTGTTTTATGGTCGTGGGTGGCTTGTCAGCGACCCCAACAACTCACCCTCACCAGTTTTGCACGCAACAAGAAGCTACGGTGTGCCCTGATTTTTTAAAATGGCTGCTGCTGCAGTGAAAAATCCCACAGGGAAATTCACCCATGATGGCTTCTTCTTATGTGCAAACTGGGCCGTGGAGTGGAGGGGGCAAAAGCTGATCATGAATTTATGAATGTGGATTCAAAGCCAGTCTTTGGTTTTCTATTACAGCACAGGCTATGACACTGAAACAGCAGAACCAGTGGTAGCTGGAGTGTGTTACACTTAGGCAAGAATATCAAAGACTTGCTGACATTAGAGGGCCTGAAATATTTGGTCAAGTTTTATTGGTTGTGGGAATTCACTTAGCAAGACTATAAGCACAAGGGAGGTAGTGAAGTTGTACCTTAATTAGGTTCCAAGTCTGAACATGTTGTGGATGCATGTTGCATTCCTCATTAAAGGACTCAACTTGGTGTTTTATCTGGAACGTTTCAACTATAATTAGATATAAGAATAAATGGTCCCTCTATTACAGGGGTGCAGAACCGCAGGTCTGGGGACCAAAGCTGGCCATCTGGGGTCTCAATCCAGCCCTCTGGGGTTCCCTAGATGGCCATGCCTCCTTGCCTCAACCCCTTTCCCCCTACCGTGGTGTCCCAGCTCTTGGTTTTACCCCCATTCTAAACAGTTGAAATACCTCTCCTAAAGCTTAGTTACTGACAATAAGAGCTTTAAGCTACAATAGGCTAGTATTTTTGGTATTTTGGGGAGTCTCAAGTGGTTTAGAGTGTTTCTGGTCAGTTTCAGTTGGCCCGCCACCTAGGACCATTCCTGGACAGGGATAATCTGGGCACAGTAATTCATGCATTGGTCACTTCCCATCTAAATTACTGCAGTCCACAGCCCTTGAGGACCACATGGAAGTTTCAGGTAGCACAGAAAACGGTCACTAGATTGCTACCGGAAACAGCATCTAGAAACCATAAAATGCTGGTGTTAAAAGAACTGCATTGGCTACCAATATACTTCCAGTCTGAGTTTAATGTGTTAGTAATAACCTTTAAAGCCCTAAATGGCTTGGGACTTTGGTATTTCCCGGTTATAGAATGCCCTTCCCTTAGAAGCCCAACTGGCACCAATGTTAGTCTTTTTCTGGCACCAAGTTAAGACCTAGCTATTTACCTGGGGCTTTGGGTCTCTGTAGCCCAGTTTGATTTATTTGCTTGGATTATTACTGCTACTTTTATATTGATGATGATTGTAGTAGACTGTGGATTATTGTTGTTTTTATAGCTTTATGATGAAATGTTTTATTGATTGATTTTATCCCTCCCTGAGATCTATTGATATAGGGTGGGTTAGAAATATTTTAAGAAATAAAGTATTACAATATTATCTTGGCTATCTTCTCTGAAAATGACTTGATGATTTCTTTGTTTTTCCTCTTAGAATGGCCACAGGTGGCAGATATTTCAAGATTTGCTGGGAACAGATCAAGATAACCTTGATTTGGCCAATGTTAACTTGATGTTGGAACTCCTAGTCCAAAAGAAAAAGCAGCTGGAAGCAGTAAGCTTTTTTCCTTTTGATGTCAATTGAAGACACTGTTGATCTCCTAGAGATTGATTGGGGTTTAATTTCACTTTAAACAGCAGCAAAAAAAGGCAAGAAAGGACTGTAAACTAGTCCCCCCTGCCCCAGTAGATATTATGCAAACAAATAATGTGGGCTTATGTGGGCAAACCAGTAAAAATTCTTGGGGGCTAGGAACTTCTTTATGGGCTTTTACATGCAAGGCTGTCATAGTATATAAATATGCTGTAAAGCAGGCCTACACAACCTGTGATGCACCAAGCCAACACAGCCCACAAGAACGGTATGGTGGTCCACAAAGCTCGATAAACCTGTTTTTGCTGATTGCCTGGGGCTGTAAAAATGGGGTGGTGGTATGTAATCTGGTAGGTCAGGATGCATTATGGCTAGGCTGTATTCAGCTTGCTAAATGTAATGCTGGACTGAATGTTCATGGTTATTAGGTGTTGACTTGAAAACTGCCATTGCAAAATGTGCAAAAAGGTCCATGAAACCTCTTTCTACTGTCACAGGTCTTTTTACCTTTTCACAGCCATTGTTTCTTTCATCTGCTACAGCTTAGGCATCACTTTTTTTGTTTGAAAGGACATTGCTTACACTCTGTTTTCCACCAACGGTGTTGTTGCTGTGAGTTGATGTACATGCGTGTGCACCTTAAGAATCTTAGAGAGCAATCCTATGGTCCATAGACAGCATCTGGGGGTCATAGGATATTTTAGATTCCTGGATCCAAGGCCAGAGACAGTGCTTCGACCTCAGAGCCAGGAAACCAAACTCCACTTCCCCTCCTCCACCCCTCGCAGCTAGTGCAGAAAGAACTGCGCTGACTGCTTCTATGAGTTCAGAAATGCGAGCTCATAGAGGTGTGAAAGGGTGTGTGTCAGTGGGCAGGGAGAAAAATGTGGCCACTGGGATCCAAGCTATCCGCAGCCATTCCCAGCCTCCTTCCCTCCCCAAAGCCTCTGCTAGATGGGCAAAAACACCCGTTTAGCTCAAATGCAAAGCGGGAGGCATGTTGCACCTCCCACGCTGCTTTGGATACTTGTAAGCCTCCAAGTTTGGAGGCTTATGAGTACTCAGGGTGGATCTGATAGGACTGAGCCTTTAAAAACCTTGCTGTATGTTGATGTGCATATATGCTTGTCTTTAAAAACTATTAAGATTTTTTGAAAGTACATTGCTATCTGCTAATACGCCTAAAAATATTATTTTAAGCCCATTTTTGTGCACTGATGTATTTATTACATATATTCTGCCTTTCTTCAGTAGAATGGTGGCATACACAGTGTTACCAGGAGGTTTCCTATCCAGGCACTGATGAAACTTAAATCTGCTTAGCTTTAGCAAGGGTTGCTATATCATGTGCCTTCTAATCATAGCCCTGTCCCATGTTGCTAATATGCATAAATACCTGAATTAAAAGAATAATCTGGAGATCCTCTAGCAAACACTTTTGTTCCTTTCAAGTACCCATTGAGAATGGTGGCCTGTTTTCAAGATATGATAATATTGACTCTGCTCCACTGCCTTGGTTTGGCTGTTTCTTGCCTAACCAGTAGTAGATGGAGACCTGATTCACTGAGTCTCATGTGATGTTTTTGAACTGTACAACCTTTCTTCTTACATTAGTCTTCAGACAAAAAAGAAAAGATGGAACAAGGTGTTCCGTGTCTGCATTAGGTTATCAGTTCCTCAGAGAAAAGTTTCTGGTGGATTGTGACCCATCTGTATACAGCCTCCACTTGCACTTACTCTATGTTACTCAGGATCGTTTAGGACATTGTAGCATTGTCTTTCAACAAATGTAATTACTGAGTGGGAAAAGGGTTGACATAATGGACATTGGGGCTGGTACAGAAATAGTGTTGATAGTAAGTAGATCAGGAACCAGCCTTGGGAGTATGCAGTCCCTCGTCAGAGTTTCTCTACTCCCTGGAGCAAATTCTCCCTGAACAAGCTTTTCCTTAAACCAGGCTGTGGCACTGTGATTTGAAGTCAACTTCAGATCGTGGGTAAAAGGAAGGGAGTATGTATGCCTAAGAGGCAGGCTCCCAGTTTGCTAACTACAGTTAGCAGGGAGCCATTGTTACATCTGCACTGCCCCATAAGGCACTGTTCTGTGGTGGGGCAATTTTCTGTCATTCTATGACATGTACATACCAGTATTTACCTCTTGTACAGGGTATTGAAGAATGTATAAATATCTGGATAAGTAAGTCATTTACTGCACCAGTATTTTATATGCATCTTTTAAATAAAGAAAATGTTTCTGTATTGCCGAGTTGTTTTTTTGCACACAATCCCATTTTTATCACTAAACTTTCTGTTACAGGAGTCCCATGCTGCCCAGCTGCAGATTTTGATGGAATTCCTGAAAGTTGCCAGAAGAAATAAAAGAGAGGTAATGTAACCTACTTTGATTTACTACTATAAAACCTTCTCTCCATTACACTATTTTTAATAATGCAGGTTGGCATATCAGATGGTTCTTAAAGAAGTGTGTGTGTATGGGAATCTTACACAATAGAATATTTGAAATACATGGATTTTATGGACCCTAAAAAGGTGTCCCCAACCAGTCGTGTCCGACTTTAGGGTGTGGTGCTCATCTCCATTTCTAAGCCGAAGAGCCAGCGCTGTCCGAAGACGCTTCTGTGGTCATGTGGCCGGCATGACTGAACACCGAGGTGCACGGAACGCTGTTACCTTTCCCGCCGAAGCGGTACCTATTTATCTACTTGCAATTTCTTGCTTTCAAACTGCTAGGTTGGCAGAAGCTGGGACTGAAGACAGGAGCTCACTCTGTCACACAGCACTCGGGTCTCGAACTGCTGTCCTGCTGACCTTCCCGTCTGCAATTCAGCGTCTTAACCACTAAGCCACCGCGGCCCTTTATGGACCCTAGATTATGCTAATTGTGACAGATAATTTTGTTGTGTGTTTTTTACTTGAATTCAGTGTTTCTTTTGATTAACTTTTCATACTGTTTGGGAGAGAAGATTATCAAGGAAAGTGTATTTGTTAGCAGTTGCACCCAATTGAAATAAATTGCAGTTGGGACTAGAGTTGAACAGCTTTAAAAATTATTAATATATTTCAAGTGAAGTTTATAATCTTAATATGAAAAGCCTGTTGTCACCTTGCAAATACTTACATTATTGAAGATTCTGGGGTGAGTGGGTTTTTATGTTCCTTGCTGAATTTGTGTTCTGATAGATGCTGTTCTTTTCCTACAGAACAGGAGGGACAAAACCAGTGTTGGTTTAGTGGATTGGGAAACACAGTGCTGGCATCAAGTGTAGGAATGGTTGGGTACCTTTCAAGGTCCTACACCCCACTGACAACAGCTTCTTGGAGTTGCTCCTCTTTTTCACATCTGCAACCTGCTTGTTTACTTGCCTCCTGCTCTGGCCCAGGTAATGGTGGTGTTGAAAAGGAGGAGCAGTAGATGCCGTTGTATATTTGCTCACTGGCTCTCTGTATGTCAAACAAGCAAGTGGTAGCAATGATGAGAAATAGGATGAGGAGAAATAGCAGCTTGTGACAATGGTCATGCAAAGGCAGTCTCACTGAGGGAGGGGGGCCACTGAGAGAGTTTTGCCCAAGGGCCCTCAAAAACCTGGACTAGCACTGGGACAGCTCATATAGTTTTGCTATAACTGATTTAGCATTTGGGAAGAAAGGATAAACGTCCAGCTTGCAAGTTTTATCTGCAGTAGACTTATTGACATCTCAAGTTGGGGAAGGGAATTTACTCTGGATGGGCCAGTGTGAGTATTTGGCCGTGTCAAAACTTACTTGAACATGGATTTAGGGAGTGGCCATGGGATTGTACACATGCTCTTATAAATTCCCCCTACCACTTACTTAATATTGTGGTGCATCTAATCATCACCAGCCTGTATTAAAACAAAACCAAGTTTACTCCCAAACTCATGTTCCAAAATCGGCTTAATCAGAGGTCTTCGAGTGACTTTAGGAATGTTCTCAGAGTGTTGGTGCTGGAACAGGATGTGTGCAATCCCAGGGCCTGCTCTGGATCTGCCATTTCAGGTTTGGGTTTGAACTGGGTCTTAGTGTGGAATAAAGTGTTGTTCTAAACAGAGACGTTGGGGGTTAAACATGGAGTTCTCGTCATAATTGTATCCTTTGTTGGACAAGCCAATCTCTCCTGAATGTCTTTATCTTGTCATACCTGTTTTTCAAAACTTACCTGAGAATATTAATACTGAAGTGCAGCGTACAATTTTTTAAAGATAAATGAAGAGTACTTGAATGCTGACAATGGCAATTCTGCTTTGACAGGTAATCAGGATTAGACAAACATAATAAGGCTTCTCTCTAGTGTCTATACCCTTTTTTTAAAGTTCCCATTTGGTACTAGTTAAACAGTGAAAATATTGTCAAATTAGCTGATACTGAACTTATTACCAAGTTTCTGCCGTAGCTTTCTTGCCTATTGCATAATTTCAGTTGCCTTATTTTTCAGTGTAATTTTAGAAACAAGCACAAGCATGTAAAAAGGCCTACCTGTCTGTCACGGATCTGCTGGTCTTTTAGAAATAGAGATTCTTGGTCTTTATCCTAGAACCCCTCAGACATGCACGGTAAATTGGGTTAAATACAAGTTGGTTGCTTTATAGTAGAATCCTGTACATGTCTGCTCAGAAGTTTCAATGAGTTCAGTGGGGTTACTCACAGGTAAAGTAGGTGTAGGGTTGCCCCAGCCCTATTGCTGGTCTCAGAGCCCATGGCTATTTGTTGGATTAATTTACCTCAAAGAAATAGGGCTTGGAACCCCGATAGGGAGCAGTTACTTTAGAATAGAGATCTATGTGTTGATTTGAGTTCTGTGTTCTGAGCTTTCCAGATTGTCTGCATTACTCCTTAAAATACTATAGTGTGCTGTACCAAACAATAAAGCAGAATTGTGGAGTACTTGATCCTAGCGGAATTTATCCAGTTTAGAATGCAGATTCACTTAAACAAATATATTATTACATTACGTAAGTAAGCATAGACTTGTAGTCTAGTGAAGAAATAAAAGCATTCCTTTCTAGTTACTTATTTGAATAAGGGAGTATTAAGACAAATTCCTGCCTGTTTTGAATTGCAAAAAAAACATAATCTGGTTAAGCTTCCATCTCTGAGCCCCGGCCCCAGTAAGATTGGGTATTCAGTAGGAATCCAGACTGCCATATTCCATCCTTGCTAATCTGGACTAATTTGCATATTATGCAAATCACATATGGACTGGCAAATGGTTACACAACTGTCCCTTCCGGTTCCTCACTCCAAATCAACCATTTCAAAGTTGCTTTATACATAAGATTCTTTTCCATGTAATATATATTTGAACCCTCACAGGCTAAACAAAATGTAAGACAATTAGATTGCAGTCCTATACTGCAGAGGAATCTCTTTCATCCCAAAGTCTGAATTCCAGTCTGGGAGAAGTCTCGGGCGCCACATCTCAGTTTTGCCAAGGGCAAAGTGGTTGGGACCAAAATGCAACCCTTATCAATTTTAAGTAAATAGTAGTATCTGCAGGATACCACCCCTTCCAGGCACCCCTGTCTTCCACAAATAAGGCAAACTGCTTCGCCTTTCACCATTCAAAAACTGAAATTCAAACCTGCCAGTCAGAAAAGTACAGCACACTCCTAGGCATCTCTACTCAGAAGTCCCATTCCCACTCAACCCATGCACTGTAAGCCTGGTCATACACGACGGGTTGATGTGTCGTGTGAATGTGTTAAGGGCTTTTCATGTTGGCTCAAGCTCTAAAATGCTGGGAAATTACAGCTGTTAAGAGCCACTCCCTTAACAGATGCATTATTTAGGTAAAATGCATATGGTATGGTATCCTGCTCTGTGATTAGTTCCAGCTTCGCCACTACTTTGGAGCTGGATGGCTGTCAGTGGCAGAGTGGTAGACCTAAGTTCCAGATTTGTCTGTTTGCTAGAATAGAAACATGGATTTTGGTTCACATGATCAAAACAAGCCACTGTATCTTAAATAAGCCATGGTGGCTTGTTTTAATCCCTGGCGGGTGGGTTATTGGAGGGTTGTTTCCCCTTCAAACAAGCAATGCCAGCTGGGTTTGGACAACATGACAAGCTGCATCCTGGTAGGTAATTAGGGAAATGGTGGATAGAGCATGCCAGGAATTAAAACAAGCTGCCATGGTTATTTAAGCCACCATGACTTGTGTGCCCCCAAAACAAAACCATTCATTTAATTGACTGAATGATGTCTGGTTTAGCCCTAACAGTTGCTTGTTTAATTATAAATCTTGAAACTACAAGGTTTGCATCAGTATAAATTGGCAGTGGAACAGTATTGTTTCAAATATTGCTTTAAAATGTTTACTCTTCTGGAATAATGAGTTAAATACGTGAGTTCTTCCCCCTCATTTCCTCCAAATTTTCCACTGCAAAACTTCCTTTAAAAAGTGGGGATGGGACCATTTTTCTGAGTTTTCCCCATGTTTTTCCCCACTTGTATATAACTCTAGATAGGAAGTAACAGCCCATTCTGAGACCTTAAAGTAGCCCCAGTGTACTTACTTTATTTCTGAAATACATACACTGCCCATTCCTAGAGCATCTTTATCTATCTATCTATCTATCTATCTATCCATCCATCCATCCATCCATCCATCCATCGGCACATTTACATCACATTACAATAAAAACATAGAGCATAATAAATAATAAATATGAAATGTAAAATATAAAATATAGACAGGAATATTACAAACGTATGTCTAGGTTACAGATATAGTTTTTTATTTCAGTTGTCACAGCCAGGAAATCAGCAAAGTCTCCATTGTAGGCTCGGTTTTGGCACTCTGTCACTATATGTTGGATAGTTTGTTTTTCAGCCCCACAATCACAATTTGATGATGTTGTTTTGCCCCATTTATAAAGGGCATCTGTACATCTACCATGACCCGTGCGAATTCGGTTCAAGGTTGTTCATATTGCACGGGGCTAGTCAAATCCAGGTGGTTTTTCCAAGATGCAGGGCAAGCTTTGGCATCTTATAAAAGAGAAATACAAATACTACAAAAACATCTAAAGCAATATAAATCAATGCATCATGCTCCTGATCTCGTCTGATCTCGGAAACTGAGCAGGGTCAGCCCTGGTTAGTACTTGGATGGGAGACCGCCTGGGAATCAGGCTTCCTGCATTGAGCAGGGGGTTGGATTCGATGGTCTTCCAACCCTATGATTCTATGAGATAAAACTCCAGTCAATAATTTACAGCTTAAAAGGTTTAACAGCATCTAGAGTTAGAAGTGTTAACAAGCCTAGGAAAACAAGATCTTCACCTGGCACCAGAATGACAGCAAAGTGGGTGCCAGTGCCGGGTAAGCTTCCCTGGGGAGGGCATTCCAGAGGTGGGGTGCCACCATTGAAAAGGCTCTTTCCCTGGTCATCACACATCTTACTTTTGAAGGTGGGGCACCCAGGGAAGAGCCTCAGATGTAGATCTCAGTCTGCAATTTCTCCTAGGTATAGGAGAAATTGGACCACCAGATATCTAAGCTGTGCTGGGCTTTAAAGTCAAGCCTGGAATTGAGCCTGGAAGTTAGTAGAGAAGCAGTTAAGTTGTTTCAAAACAGGTGTGTTATAATCCTACCTCCTTGTTCTTGTTACCATCCTAACAGCTGCTTTCTGAAGTAACTGAAGCTTCCTAGAGTGAGTGCACTGTAGTTACCCAGCCTGGAACTTAACAGAGCATAGATAACCGAGACTAGGCTTTATGTCTTTCAAGGAGGGGCTGTGGTCAGTATATCAGTCTTGGCTGATAAAAGGCACTCCATGTCACTGAGGTCACTTGAGCTCCAGTGACAAAGTACCTCCAAACTTCATGACAAAACACTTGTATTTAAATTGTATTGGTAGAATTGTTACATATGTAATGTTGTAGATGTTTCAGTTAAAATGAGTCAGGAAAGAAGGGGCATCATGTGGGTGTGGGGAGTTGAGAACATCTAATTGCTTAAAAACCAGGACTTAGTTTGTTGTGTCAACATGATCAAATGGTAAGTGGAGAGGGCTTGTGATGATGTAAGATCTTCAGGATGTAATAGTGAAAAAGCAAGAGAATAGTTCTGGAGGACCTGTGGTGAGGTGGTATCCATTTCAGTTTCAGTGCTCCTGGCTGCAGTAGTAAAACTCCTGAGAGCAGTGAACAGCTATGGAGGGTCTGAGCTGTGCACTCCTCAGCTGCTGCTGAAGCAAGAGAACTGGACTGTGGAGACTAGAATCCTCTCAGGTGATGGCAGTTAAGGCCTACCTTTGGGATAGCAGATCAGTTCAAGAGCTTATCACTGTATGGCAGCATTTGGATAATCAAGTCTCTGCTTAATAAGCTGAGATATGTATGAGCTTCAGGCACATGTATGCAACCATTTCAACCATTTCACTTTTCCCTTGGCACAAGCGAGTGAACAAATTAGGAAGTTGCAGTTAACCACAGCTTTCCATTAGGGCTGAACGGGGAAATGATTGCTAGTCTCTTCCAAACAAGTCAGAATATAGAAGCCAACTTCAGACCATATCTTTATTTTCTGGCTTCTTGGGAAGCCATTAGCCATGGATGTTATAGGAAGCTATGGTTAATTGCGACTTCCTAGCTTGTTTTGCTGCTCACATGAGGTGAGGGGGGAAGCTGCTACATGCAGGTGCAAGGGGCTCATGTATGTCTCAGATTATTAAGTTGACTTTTTGATCAAACGTATTTCTTACTAAATGAAAATGATTTTATACAGCTTATGTGTAAATTATTTTGAGCAACTGAAAATATTGTAAAGGAGAAAACTACTCTGGAAATGTTGCATTGCTTTATTTAGCTGAATGTGCATGTTTCAGCATTCTGGAGTTGTCATCTTCCTAAATACATCTGTTCAACTCTTGGTCATCTGTCAACATAATGAAGATGTTAAGTAGCAAAAGATAGAGCTGTTATTAGTTATTGTGTGGTAATCATGGAGAATTAAAAGCATGGATTCTCTAGTGCTGTCATTAGCTCCTGCTAATCGTTCTTCTTGTCAAACTTTATTGCTTGGTCATTTATATATGTGAACAGGTTGATGATTTATAGGTAAGGAGAAATGACAAAGGCAGAAATCAATCATGCTCTCAAAATCACAAACTGTTAATTATTTCCTGTATTCCCAAGGTAGCTTTGTAGCTTCAATATGTTTATTATCCATTTTTCTGAAATAACTTAAATTTTGGCTGTTCAGCAGTTCTAGTGTTCAAGTAGATGGCAGTTGAAAAAAAACATGGATACAAAAGCATATACAGCAAGGGTTTTAGCTGGTTGCATGCTAATTTCCATAAGCATCCAACCAATTGTTTGCATTTTGAGCAATGTGGCATTGAAATACGTTAAAGTTGATTATTTAAAAGTATGGTCACTGCATGATAACCTTTTACTTTTGGGCTTTTAGAATCCTTTCTTTGGCTTTGAGAAAATGTTCATTCCTATTAGTAGGTTTGGGAGGTGGATTTTGGAATGCAGTCTTTTTTAAAGGGTTATCCCATTTATGCCAGTGTTTGGCCTTGGAATGGAATCGCTTTTTCAAACTTTTTTTCAGCCATGCAGTGCAGCTAGTCTACACATGCTAGATGAAGTAACCCCAGCACTGCCACCCACATGTGTAACTGGCATATCCACTCAGGGATCCTAGTTAAAACTTTTTTATTTATTTTTAATTTAAACTACACAATTTCTTCAACATTTTGGCATAGGCTTTGAGAGACAATGACAAAGTTGTGTTAGGGCATTAATTAGGAACCCTGGTTAGATAGGTTCATTGCATGGTGGTGGCCTCACAACTCCAGATGCATTTTGATGATACTGATTATCTGGGCCTATTTCAGTTGGGCTGTCAGCCAGGATATGGGACTGAGACTGTTTTGGTTGCCTTGGTGGATGGCAGGAACTGAATGGGCGGAGTGTGTTCATACTAGTTCTCCTGGACCTCCAGCTTTCGTTACTGTCAACCATGACATCCTTCTGGGCTGCTTGGCAGAACTGGGGGTTGAAGGCGCTATATTGCAGTGGTCCCGGTCCTTCCACTCAGGTCATGTCCAGAAGGTGGTATTAGGGGGCTACTGCTTAGCACTGTAGCCATTGGTCTATGGTGTCCCACAGGGTTCTGTCCTATATTATTTAACATCTACACGAAACTGCTGGGAGAGTAGTTTTCAAGATGTTTTGGCTTAAAACTCCTATCAGCCGTAGACAGCATAGCCAATGGTGAGGGATGATGGGAGGACCACAAGTTGCCCACCCCTGCCATAGAGGACATCTTTTAGGGCAGCTACCTGGGCTAACCTCTTCATGTTTATGAGGCAGTATAAGATAGACAAGTTCAACTCACCTGAGGCTTCTTTTGGAATGAGGTCCTACAGTAAGTGCTGCAAAAGGCGCGTGGGGGGGGGGCTTTTTTCTTGCCTGATTTTTGGGATACTGCTATTGGACATCCCTTTTTTTGTCTGCTCTTTCCCCCCCCGATGGAGAATAAAAACCTGCTGTTACAGTGATGGGCTCTTCTTGTTAGTGGGAAGTGAAGCAGACAGACCTGCCCATTCTGAACTGGATCAGGATGACTGTGGAGAATGGGGTGCAGATTGTGTTTGTGCAGTACCTTCTCAGTAGTTTCAGGGAGGGGTGCTGTTGGAATTCTTCTCCTATGTCCCTCTGTGTTCTCTATTTACACTGTTCTGTGGTTAATGAAGAGTTTTTGGTTTACAAAGGATGTTCTACACCACTGAAGTCAAATCATGTAGCTGGGAGTTTCTGTCCTCTCCTGGAAGGATATTCAGACCTGATTCATATGTAATGACAACCCATTGGTTAAACAATCTGTGGATTATTGTATATGAGTGAGACTGTTGTTGGACTATGCGAGGGTTGTTTAACCTTCTCATAATCTACAGCACCTGAGTTCAGATGACATGATGAGCAGCTGCTGTGGCTTAAATATTCAAAATGGCTGCTGGTATGTGCCACAGCCCATCGTGGCTTAAATAAGCCACGGTGGGCTGTTCGATTGTGTGAACTGGCCCAGACTCTTGCTGTGCCAAAAATATGTTTGGCAGCACCATAACCAATCCTGCTTGACCTGTACAGAGCTCCATGTGTATAATCCTAACCTTCTCACCACTTCTGTCAGTGATTCATATGTGTTGCAGAGCTATTGATGCCATAAGTCAGCCCAACAACAGTGAACTTTGCTAATAAATTCCAGGCTATTGTCAACTACCACATTGTCTTCCTCTAAGCAACCTTGCTGAAGGCATTTTAGAGAGATTTTTAAAAATGTGGTTGTTGTTGTTGTTGTTCAGTCGTTCAGTCGTGTCCGACTCTTCGTGACCCCATGGACCATAGCACGCCAGGCCTTCCTGTCCTCTGCTCTCTCCCGGAGCGTGCTCAAGTTCATATTCATTGCATCCGTGATGCTATCTAGCCATCTCATCCTCTGCCGTCCCCTTCTCCTTTTGCCTTCAGTCTTTCCCAGCATCAGGGTCTTTTCCAGGGAGTTTTCTCTTCGCATTAGGTGGCCAAAATATTGGAGCTTCAGCTTCATTATCTGTCCTTCCAATGAGCAGTCAGGGTTGATTTCCTTTAGGATTGACTGATTTGACCTCCTTGCAGTCCAGGGGACTCGTAAGAGTCTTCTCCAGCACCACAGTTCGAAAGCATCAATTCTTCGGCGCTCAGCCTTCCTTATAGTCCAGCTCTCACAGCCATACATTACTACTGGGAAAACCATAGCTTTGATTAGACGGACCTTTGTCGGCAAGGTGATGTCTCTGCTTCTTACGATGCTGTCTAGGTTTGCCATAGCTTTCCTCCCAAGGAGCAAGCGTCTTTTAATTTCATGGCTACAGTCACCGTCTGCCGTGATCTTGGAGCCCAAGAAAGTAAAATCTGTCACTGCTTCCATTTCTTCCCCTTCTATATGCCAGGAAGTGATGGGGCCAGATGACATGATCTTAGTTTTTTTAATGTTGAGTTTCAAACCAGCTTTTGCACTCTCCTCTTTCACCCTCAACAAGAGGCTCTTTAGATCCTCTTCGCTTTCTGCCATTAGGGTGGTATCGTCTGCATATCGGAGGTTGTTCATAATTCTCCCAGCAATCTTAATTCCGACCTCTGATTCATCCAACCCGGCATTTCTCATGATGTACTCTGCATATAAATTAAATAAGCAGGGTGACAATATGCAGCCTTGTCGTACTCCTTTCCCAATTTTGAACCAATCGGTTGTTCCATGTCTGGTTCTGACTGTTGCTTCTTGACCCTCGTACAGGTTTCTCAGGAGACAGGTAAGGTGGTCTGGTACTCCCATCACTTTAAGAATTTGCCACAGTTTGTTGTGATCCACACAATCAAAGGCTTTAGCGTAGTCAATGAAGCAGAAATAGACGTTTTTCTGGAATTCTCTTGCTTTCTCCATGATGCAGCGAATGTTGGCGATTTGATCTCTAGTTCCTCTGCCTCTTCGAAACCCAGCTTGTACTTCCGGTAGTTCTCGGTTCGCATACTGCTGAAGCCTAGCTTGTAGGATTTTGAGCATCACCTTGCTGGCATGTGAAATGAGCGCAATTGTGCGGTAGTTTGAACACTCTTTGGCGTTGCCCTTCTTTGGAATTGGAATGTAAACTGACCTTTTCCAGTCTTGTGGCCACTGTTGAGTGTTCCAAATTTGTTGGCATATTGAATGCAGCACTTTAACAGCATCATCTTTTAGGATTTTAAATAGCTCGGCTGGAATACTGTCATCTCCGCTAGCTTTGTTGTTACTAATGCTTCCTAAGGCCCACTTGACTTCACTCTCTAGGATGTCCGGCTCAAGTTCAGTGACCGCACTATCATGGCTATCAGGGACATTCAGATCTTTCCTGTATAGTTCTTCTGTGTATTCTTGCCACCTCTTCTTAATCTCATCTGCTTCTGTTAGGTCCCTGCCTTCTTTGTCCTTTATCATGCCCGTCTTTGCATAAAACGTTCCCTTGAGATCTCCAATTTTCTTGAAGAGATCTCTAGTCTTTCCCATTCTGTTGTTTTCCTCAATTTCTTTGCATTGTTCATTTAAGAAGGCCTTCTTGTCTCTCCTTGCTATTCTCTGGAACTCTGCATTCAGTTGGGTATATCTTCCCCTTTCTCCTTTGCTTTTCGCTTCCCTTCTTTCGTGAGCTACTTGTAAAGCCTCATCAGACAGCCACTTGGCTTTTTTGCATTTCTTTTTCTTTGGGACGGATTTCGTTGCTGCCTCCTGAACAATGTTACGGACCTCTGTCCATAGTTCCTCAGGCACTCTGTCTATCAGGTCTAATCCCTGAAATCTATTCCTCACCTCCACTGTATATTCATCAGGGATATGATTTAGGTCATACCTGAAAGGTTTAGTGGTTTTCCCTACGTTCTTCAATTTAAGCCGAAATTTTGCAAGAAGCAGCTCATGATCTGAGCCACAGTCAGCTCCAGGTCTTGTTTTGACTGACTGTATGGAGCTTCTCCATCTTTGGCTGCAAAGGACATAATCAATCTGATTTCGATATTGACCATCTGGTGACGTCCATGTGTAGAGTCGCCTCTTGTGCTGTTGGAAAAGAGTGTTTGCTATGATCAGCATGTTCTCTTGGCAAAACTCGATTAGCTTTTGTCCTGCTTCATTTTGTACACCAAGGCCATGCCTGCCTGTTATCCCGGTGATTTCTTGACTTCCTACTTTAGCATTCCAATCCCCTATGATGAAGAGGACATCTTTTTTTGGTGTTAGTTCTAGAAGGTGTTGTAGGTCTTCATAGAACCGATCAACCTCAGCTTCTTCGGCATCAGTGGTTGGGGCATAGACTTGAATTACTGTGATGTTGAATGGTTTGCCTTGGATTCGTACTGAGATCATTCTATCATTTTTAAGATTGTGCCCCAGTACTGCTTTTCCCACCCTTTTGTTGACTATGAGTGCTACTCCATTTCTTCTAAGGGATTCTTGCCCACAATAGTAGATATGATGGTCACCTGAATTAAATTCGCCCATGCCTGTCCATTTGAGTTCGCTGATTCCCAAGATGTCGATGTTCAATCTTGCCATCTCATGTTTGACCACCTCCAGCTTACCTTGATTCATTGATCTGACATTCCAGGTTCCTAAACAATATTGTTCTTTACAGCATCGGATTTTCTTTTCACCGCCAGACACATCCACAGCTGAGTGTCCTTTCGGGTTTGGCCCAGCCGCTTCACTCTTTCTGGCGCTACTTGGAAATACCCTCTGCTCTTCCCCAGTAGCATATTGGACACCTTCCGACCTGAGGGGCTCATCTTCCGGCGTCATCTCTTTTAGCCTTGTGATACGTTCCATGGGGTTTTCTTGGCAAGAATACTGGAGTGGGTTGCCATTTCCTTCTCCAGTGGACCACATTTTGTCAGAACTCTCTGCCATGACCTGTCCGTCTTGGGTGGCCCTGCACGGCATAGCTTATGGCTTCACTGAGTTACGCAAGCCCCTTCGCCACAACAAGGCAGTGATCCATGAAGGGGAAAATGTGGTTAGTTTTCCTCAAAAGCAGGGAATCATTTTCTGTTTCAGTACAGGCTGAGCTGTGACTGAAACCATTTCTGTTTCCTACAGCCCACGACCTGCAGTAAGGGTTGCGGGGTGGGTATGAAGCCAGCCCCATCACATGCCAGGTTCGGACGATATGGCAATCTGCACTGCATTGCGGGTAATTATGTAAACTGTGGTCATGCGACTGTCATACACAGGAGTGGGAAAGAACCAATGATGGGTCCTTTCACCCCTGTGATCATGCGAACCCAGCCATTGCCTAACAGGATTTGGTTCCCACCCGACCCCGTCAGTATAGCTGTCTTTGTTTTTAAATATTGCATCATAATACTAGATGTTTCAAATGGACAATTCTTCAAACATGCAGAAAGGGCCCAAGGAAATATATTAATTCTTGACATGTACTGTATGATGCAATATGATGTAAAAGCTTCTATTCTCTTGCTTGTTTGTATACCATTCGGCCTGTCTCTTAAAGTTATCTATCTCAGAGTCTGATTGCTGGGAGGCTGCTTTGCTCTGCATTGCCCGAGACTCTGCAGGGCAGACTACCAAAGATACAGCCTACCTATAAGAAAACTCACTAAAGGTATATGCTGACCTTTAAAGGTAGAGAGAAAGACATGGTTTTAGCACCACTTTAATTAGGTATAGAGCCTGGCTGAGCAATGCAGTGCAGAGAAATGCGTTCCTCTTCCCCTTCCTCTACCATGTTATTTATATTCACTCAGCTCAACAGTACGTTGCAGCGTTAAAGCAAAAGGTGCACAGGCTCTTCAGCTGTAAGATGTTGATTATGTGTTAATGATTTATTCTGGAGTACTCCTACCCAATCAGATTTTAACTAGATCCTTATTCTGATTTGGTATACCTGACTTTCCCAGTTTTCCCAGTTTTCCTAGTAGTAACGTATGGCTGTGGGAGCTGTGGGAGCTGGACTATAAGGAAGGCTGAGCGCCGAAGAATTGATGCCTTCGAACTGTGGTGCTGGAGAAGACTCTTATGAGTTCCCTGGACTGCAAGGAGGTCAAATTGGTCAATCCTAAAGGAAATCAACCCTGAGTGCTCATTGGAAGGATAGATACTGAAGCTGAAGCTCAAATATTTTGGCCACCTAATGCGAAGAGAAAACTCCCTGGAAAAGACCCTGGTGCTGGGAAGGATTGAAGGCAAAAGGAGAAGGGGACGGCAGAGGATGAGATGGCTAGATAGCATCACCGATGCAATGGATATGAACTTGAGCACACTCTGGGAGAGAGCGGCGGCCAGGAAGGTCTGGTGTGCTATGGTCCATGGGGTCACGAAGAGTCGGAGATGACTTAACGACTGAACAACAACAATACCCGACTTTTCTGGAGGCAGGGGTTTTGTTCCACTGCATGGTTACAGTCTTTAAATAATGGATTGTAATTTTGTTCCAAGCATTCTTGCGTATCCTGTGGATTACTTAACAATTGGTGTTGGTCTAGATCTCTATAGTGTGAGACGATGCTGCTTTCACGTGCTGTCTTCTAGAAACCTTTGGTTATGTAACCTTGCTAATCGAATGACAAAAGAAAGCTTGGCCAAATTAGTTTTGAAATGCTGGCCTATGGATTTAAATGCTTAAGTTCATAGGCCAGTATCTAAAGAACTGTATATGAGGTTTATGTGGCTTTTGTGGCCTTTCTTCATGACCTTTCTTTTCACAGGGGCTCTTCACACCTACCTGAAAACCCACTCCCAAAGGTCAAGAGATGCTTTGGAGTGGTATCTGATGTGGTGAAAAGGCTGCAACTAGAAATAATCACTGGGAAAGTCACTGTACACATATAAACTCTCTAGGCCAGCATATGGGGTTCTTTAGATCCCAGCGATAGCCTATGAAAGACATAGTGACCTGATTCAGATGATCAAATCCTGGCTTAATAAACTGAGATACACATGAGATTCATGTGCTCACATACAGCCACTTTGCTCCTTTTGTTGTGTGAAAAGGGAAACTAAGCTAGGAAACAGGTTGACCATACATTCTTGTTAACATCAGAACTGGGAAATTGTGATGTATGCCTTCCAAACAAGCCAGGATACAGAAACCATGGTTTAAAATTGGCTTCAGTATCCAGACTTGTTTGGAAGCCATGACCCATAGTTCCCTGTTGGGAATTAACAGGAAGCTATGGCTGACTGCAGCTTCCTGGCTTGTTTCCCTGCTTGCCCAAAGGAAGAGTGAAACGGGTGCCAAGTGGCTGCATGCAGGTGCATGAAGCTTGTGCCTCTCTTGGCTTTTTAAGCTAGGATTGATTAAATAAGCATCAGGGTGGATTGATTTAAGTCAAGGCAATTTAAATCAACGATTTAAATCAGTATTTAAACCAGCAAGAAAAAAGGTTGACTTAAATCACTGATTTAAATCAAGTTTCCTATTGAAACCTTGAAATCATGAACAATGGTGCAAATCTGATCCCTAAACTATAGTGCAGCTTTGGGTACAAAGCCATGTTAATTTACAAGTAAATGGAGTATTATTTACACTGTTTCAGTCTTACAAGCAGGCTTTGTATCTCTGTCTCACTGTATATATTTTGCATGCGTTTCTTTTTTACTTAAAGAGGTAATGACTGGGTTTGCACAATCATGGGGGTAAAAGAAGCCATTGTGGTGTCTCCCCCGCCCTGTGCGTACTATGCACATGCCAGTTGTCTACATAATTACTCGTGCTGCAGTGCGGGTTGGCGTGTCATTTAAACCTGGTGTGTGGCGCAGCGGGGGTACCTGTACACCTAGCTTACAACCCACGATGTGAAGTAGGGGTTATAGGGTGGGTATGAAGTCACCCTTGCCACGCTGCATGCTGGGTTCGGAAGACATGCCAATCTGCAGTGCAGTGCAGGTAATTATGTAAACAAGCAGCATGTGGGACGCACTCACAGAGGTGTGGGGAGATGCCATGATGGCTTCTCCCCCCCCCCCCCCCCGGCAATCATGCAAACCTGCCCAACGTCTTTAAAATATTCCCATACTGGGTATTTCTCATGACCAGAAAGAGGAATATTGGAAATAAAGGAAGACGCTGGATGATATTGTCTTCTCTCTTTCCAGTATTAGTCCTTTCTGCTTCCCCCTGGCTTGTTCCAGCATCACACTCACAAAAAGGAAGTAACAAACAAAAATGAAATGTCCATGACTGATAGGTTGAGCTAAGGTTTGCTAGTTTCTAGGCAGACTAGAACAGTGTATTTTCATGTGGCGAAAATCTTAGTATTTACATTTTTAAAATTGAATTTACATTTTAAAAAATGGTTTTGTTTAAATCATCCTTTTTTAAAATCCACCCTGCTATATTGTTTGGCCCTGTTCGACCTCACATTAAACAAATAGTAACTTTAATCAGAGAAACAGAAACTGAAAGCCTAGAATTTTCAAGAAGCAAGAGCTGGTAGTTAGGCTGGGCAGAGCCACATTCATGAGATGAAAAACTGAAGTGAATGCCCATGTAATTCAGTGTGTGTGAGTGTGATAGAGCCACCAGTTCTTTTTTTAACAGACTGTTAAGTGCAGGTTTACCATATATATGATGAGATCTAATTGTTATTATGTGTGTTTTTTTAAAAGACATTTAGCATTTTATTTACAATAAAAATTCTTTTTTAAATATCTGATTTGTAATTTTTTTAATCATTGAATTTTATAAATGCCAATGATCGCAGCCAGTGTGATGACTAGCTTGCCGTCTAAGGCTGCCTCATTACTGGAATGTTGCTTCTTGGTGTGTGCGTGCTTTTGATTTAAATTTATGGAACATGTTTGTAGAAATGTTTCTTAAATTTAAAATACTGCAACACCTTTTGTTTTATTATTTTAAAACAATGTATTCTAATTATACATTTATTCTGAAGCACCAAACAATATCAGCAAATGAAAACAAGAGGGGAAAAATCAACCTAACGAAGAGCTAAGTGGTATCAAACAATTGGAGATGCACATCATTTCAATGATATGGTTACCATTTATCGACATATATCTAGTGTTCTAATAAAGTTTTAAAAAAACCAGTTCTCAAAACAGTTAATGCTAAAAACCCCTTGCTGCATTCCAATAGTCCCAAGTAAGTTTACTAAAAACAGCTAAATCCCATAATTTAGTGTAATTTAGTATACTGTTCTCTCAGTGTTTGTGAAAGTTTCCAGTATCCTGGCTGCTACAATCATATGCAATAATAAGACTAGCCCCCAAACCAACTGTATACTAGTTGGGAGTTTCAGTGCTACTGAAATTTTCACAGTAGGAATGATAACCCTGAAATATCTTGTTCTCTGGTAATGTGTTGAGATAACTAGATGACTATCATCTTTAGTTAGCCCTTGATAGGCTAAATCTGTAAGCTTAAAAGCAAGGTATTTTCTCTGTGGAGTAGAGGATTATCAACAGTTTACATGTTGATATTAAAGGTTACAGTATTACAGCAGCCAGATCTTAATTGTAGCGCTTTATGTTCTATCTCATATTAGCACAGTGAAGAGGAGGCAAACTAGCTATTCTCTGGGTTTTTCCTGGGACAGAACGCTGACCCTTGGGGATGCTCTTGGCCTTCCCCCTAAATGTTACTCCTTAAAATGAAAGCTGAAGGTTTTAGCCCTTTCACTTATATAGGAAAAACCATGTTGCAGACACAGGCCTGCAAGACATGTCAATGACTGAAAAAACTGGCATGGTGGACCAGCACTGTTTTTAAAAACTCTTACTGGCATTAAATGTTAAATTCTTTTTCTTTTGACAAAGGACTTCCCTTAAGAACAAAATTGCTCTCTATAAAACATATTAAATGCTTAGATGTAAACAGGAATTCAGCTCTTGTGTGTAATTCATCATTTAAAATGCTAGGAAGTAGGTATGTTGAGTATGGGAGGTAGTTAGTAGTAGTGAATGTAAAGTTATACTGTTGTGGCTGGAAATATCCCTCTCTTTAGAGTCAGTCAACATACTCCCAAACCTGCATTCCCAACCTAGGAATTCCTGTGTTTCAAGTCTTACTGTGCGATCATATACATGTCTACTCATAAGTAAATCCAATTTTGTTCAGCGGGGTTTACTCCGAGGTATGCGGACATACGATTGAAGCCTAAGGGCGCAATCCTGTGCATGTTTCGACAGAAAAAAGTCCTGCTGGCTGGAAATGCTGGGAATTGTAGGACTTTTTTCTGTTTAAACATGCATAGGATTGTGCCCTAAATTGCTTTCTGTGACATATACATGCTTGAATATAGGACTGTATGTATAGAGGTGAGAAGGTTCTTCTACCTGAGCATATTGTCTTGCACTGTACTTGAGCTGCAAATACACTTGATAAAACCAACATCTTGACTTTTGTATGGATAAAGGACACTATTAGAAATTGGCTACAAGGACTACCTAATGTGTATCTTCAAGCTGCAGTTATTAAAAGTAAGAAAAGGTGCAGGTGATTTCCGATTCATGTAAGAAAATTTGATAGATTTTAGAGTGTTCTTGTCCTGTAAAGTAAATTTGCATAACACCTACCAAAAGGCTTGTTGTACCCCCCACTACCTGTTACCATGTGTCTTTTATCATGTAAGTATGCACATATAAATGACAGGTGTGTTTTAAGTATGACTCATGGACCTAGAGTATGAGGTGCACCAGGTGGTGGTTCCACTTTATATGTATATTAGCTATTAAGCACAAACTGACTGGTTCACACAATCAAAATAAGCCACTGTGGCGTATTTAAAGTGTGGCACGTGCCAGGCATGATTTCCATAATCACTGCCTGGGTGTGGCTTGTGTCGTCCAAACCTGGGCAGCATGGCTTGTTGAAGGAGGAAACAACCGTCCAATAACCCTACAACAGCCCATGGGTAATTGGAGGGTTGTTTCCCCCTCCAGCAAGTCATTCTGCTCAGGTTCTGATGACACAACAAGGCACGCCCGGGAGGTGATTATGGAAATCACACAGTGTGTGCTGGAATTTAAATAAGCCATGGTGGCTTGTTTTGATAGTGCAAACTGGCCCACTAAGTCTGGCATCAAATAATATAGGCTTTATTACAACGTATATGAGATTACCAAATATATGACTTTGATACAGAATGGAGAAGTTAGATTAACTCAATTAAGTTAGCTTGGCAGCAGTTACTCTAACTAGTAAGTAGACTGAGAAAGGGAGCAATGGAGGTGGGGAAGTTACATTTGCCAAGTAAAGGGTGGTGGTGGTACTAGGGATTTGACAGCCAGTCGTAGACACAATAAGGCAACCTCTGTGTAGTGATATAAGGTCAGGTGGAGTGAGAGGGGGAGTGGAGAGGTGAGAAAAATTGGGAAATGATTGAGAGTTCAGAGAGGATAGATACTTACCTATTCCAGGGGAGGAGGGACATAAAGGAGAGGTTTAGAATGCAGTAGGACTCAGTTCCAGGTTCAAGCATTCTGATTCTGTGATGGGAAATGGGGGGCTAGCAAGGCCCTTGCAGGTCCCTTTAATCTTTTGCTGCTTTTGCATAATTCTGATCTTGCTAATCTTTGGAAGACTGGGGACACTGAAGCGTGACTCACAAACCCATCAGACTTTAGCTCCTGTTTCAGTTACACTACTGTTTAAAGGTTAAGATTGCTAATGGAAGTACTACATTTTTATGAGTATTAACTACTTTTGGGACTCTGAAAAGCAGTTGCAAATCTACTAAATAAATAAACCCCCAGAAATCTTTATTCAACCATCCTTCAGGGTTTTTAGATTTCAGAGGGTACTACCTATATGCTTCCAAGCATAGCCATAAGGGCTAGAGATTGATTGATCGATGGATTGATTGGGAATCCTAGATCCTCAGGAAGCAGAATTCTACCTGAACTGATGAACTGACTTTGTTTTGCTCCTAAGCTACAGCCCAGTATGAATGTATTTAATTCGATAAGTGTATTTTTACATCTCTACATTCAGATAGTTCAAGGGTGATCAGAGCTGTTTTATGTGAGACCCCATAGCAGGGGTGCAGAACCTCAGTTTGAGGGCCGAATTCCATTTTGGAGAAACTCTTGGGGGCCGCATTCCAGTGGTGGATGGAACTGAAGGCAAAACGGGTGGGGCCCAAAATGCCTCAAATATCAGCATGTTTTAGCTTAAAGCTCTTATTGGCAGTTACTAAGCCTTAGGTGAGGAATTTCAACCTTTCAGAATGGAGAAAAAAATGCACACAAGCCAGGAAACTGTGAAATGATCAGTGTTCAGGGGAAAGGGGTCAAGGGCGGGCATCTGGGGACCCCAGAGGATCAGATTGGGACCCCATGTTTGGAGGAATCAGGCCATGGGCCTGAGATTCTGCCCAGTTCTATAGCCAGACAAGGGGAAATAAGTGTTTTTTTTTAATGTAAAATATGGGGCAGTTGGCTTTTTTATCATAGCATGGGTAGGAGTCAGTCCAATTATTCAGCAACTGGTAGTGTGCTAGGTAATCTTTTTTTCTTGCTCTACTGGAGATAGGCCAAATTTCAATTCAGTTGAACTATTGGGATTATTCCATTGTAATCTTTTGATAACAAGTCACAACTAGTTGTATGAAGGCTTCCCATCCTTTCAAAAATGTTTGGATCTGTTAACACTGGTGCCCTTGCCAGTTCTGAAATATATTTATTGCTAGGCAAATGCAATTACACTTGGGTTCAATTATTTTTTTTTACTTGTTTCCTAAAGAGTTTTTGTTGTTATAGGCAAGTGGTGGGTGGATTATCAGTGACTTTCTAATTACTTGAAGCATAATTGTTTTTTTAAATCACTTTAAAAACCATGGATGTTAAGAGTACCACATATTAACATTTAATAATGTGGAGCCTATTTGTTACTGGTGGTGAGGAACATAACATTATTGCATAGATTTCACAGCTTGCAACATGCTTTTAATGTAGTTTGCCTATCTAATGCCTTCCTGAATACACTTTAGTTTGTGCATAGTAACTACCTGAAATGTGCTGTTTTCCAATACAGCATGCATGCTCGCTCTCTTTTTAAAGAAAATGACTTAATTTATGACCACCTCAGTATTGCCAGTACAAATTGGCTTAGATTTCTTTTATCCTTTTTTCATCCATAGCAACTGGAACAGATTCAAAAGGAGCTGAGTGTTCTGGAAGAAGATATTAAACGAGTGGAGGTGAGGCGCCCAGCCATTGTTGCAACTTGAGCAGTTTTTCACTCCCATCAAACTGTCTTCCTTGCTGTGGGCTGCTTTGTTAAATTTATGGCACTTGCTTCAGTAATGGAGAAACGGAACAGATTAAGCTCTCTCGTTAATTCATTCACTTGAATGCTTGAAGTTTTTTGCTTGATGTGAAGGTTTTGCAAATTCTTGTGTAACTTCCAAATGGTTGGTTAATTCTCAGAATTCTTTTCGTTTCTGTGTGTGTTTGTTCTATTTACAAACTGCTTGTGAAGTATTGGGAGTTGTATAAAAACGTTTGGTGGCCTGTGTGACAAGATGGGGGGAACACTCAGCCTCTTTTAAAAATTTTTTTAACACATCAAACTTCAGCCCACAAAATGATTGTGCCAAATAAAAGGCTTTAGCCAGGAAGCATCATTTAGGTAGATTTGTTATCAAATGGGAATAGTAAACTAGCCCCTGTTTATTATTTGGGTATTTTTCAGTTAATTAGTTAATTAATAGAATGAAGCCTATTTTAATGTGGGAGCTCCATTCACATGGTGTGATCCCATGTGGTTGCAACATGCATATGAATATTAGAAACATGTGAGTGAAGCTAGTTGTAGGGGTCTCAGATGGAAAGACGCATGTGATTGCCACTGTCCACATGATGACAGCATTCACATGTATAATGCATCTGTGTGAGATTACACCTCAAGGTATTGAGGGGTGTGTGTGTGTGTGTGTGTGTGTGTGAAGGAGGCCTTTAAATGAACTTATTCACATGCCAGCTACATTTCTTACAATGAAAGTGGGTATGTAGTAACTTGTCTATTTAGCTTTCCCAAGCACTATGCACTAGGTATCTTCTGCACACAGACAAAATAAAACCTCCAGACCCCAGTTTTAATCTGAGACCCCAGTAAAACAGAACATAATTTGACTCTGCTAGTTTGAGAGTTTTGCTACCTGTCAATCTATGTAGCTAGGTTGCCTGTATGCTTTAGTTACCTAGAGAAACTGGTTTAGAAATGCTGAATTGCAAATAAAATGAACTTATTTATTCCCAAATATATCATTTTATCTCATAGTTGCTATCTTAAAAGAAGCTCATAAAGGGATTAACATTTGGAAATGCTGAGAGGTAACACCTGAGTTCCTCCATCCAGGTTGATTTTAAGAGGCTCAGAAGAGAGCTTCTGGTCTTGTTTGCACCAGTCTGCTCTTCAATAAAGCACTTTGATGACAAGCTCAGTGTGGCTCAGCTGGGTTAGCTGCATAAGCAAAGAAAATATCATTAATCTCTCCAGAGGTTGCTGGGAATGTTGTGTAAAAATAGCTGAGCTGAAATAAAAATAATGAATAAAGTAATATGCTCCTAAAGGTGCCTGTTGTTAATGGGGGATGTAAATCTTATTTTGTGTAATTACTGTAATGTGACTCTGTATGTATTCCAGGAAATGAGTGGCTTGTATTCACCAGTAAGCGAGGACAGCACTGTGCCTCAGTTTGAACCATACTCACCTTCACACAGGTACGAATCTATCAGTTGCTTCCGATGTGTGGAAACACATACAATAGAACAAAACTTGTTCTGCCCTTAATCTCATCCTCCTCCGCTCCTGCCCTAGTCCACACTCACCTGGTTTATTAATGTTTCTGTCTTCATGGCAGGAAACATAACTTGTATAGGTCAGCGTAGGGGGACCAATTTCAGCTCAGGGCATGATTTCAATTTCTGAGAAGCTCTTGGGGGCTGCATTCTAGTGATGGGTGGGGCCGAAGGCAAAGGGGGCAAGGCTGGAGCCAAAAATACGAAATATGACAGCATATTGTAGCTTAAAGCTTAGGAGAAGCATTTCAACCGTTTAGAATGGGTGAAAATTGCACAAAACCCAGCAGACTACCAATAGAGGCTATCTATTGGGGGAAATACATTATATTATCCATCGGCCATCAACTGGGGTGTTGGACAAGACCCACAGCACCATAATTTGGGCAGGGGGTTGTGTGAGTGAGGGAAAAGACTGGAGCAGGGGGTGGGGGAGAGTCAGGATGACCAGATGCAGAGGAGGACCTCAGGGTCCCTATAGCTTTAACAGTTGCGTAGAAAGAATTTTGTGAGGTTCACAAGGACATAAGAAGAGCCCCACTGGGGCAGAGCAAAGTCCTATCTAGTCCAGCATCTTGTCTCCCACAGTAGCTAGCCAAATACTTATGAGAAGCCTACAAGCTGGACATGAGGGCAATAGCCCTCTCCCGCTCTTGTTCTGATCCTTGAGGTAGTATATAGCCAACTTTTCTGTCCCTGCATGATAAGCTACACCTGCGACAATTCCATCTTCTACAGGAACCCTCTCCGCCTTTGTTTTTGATCAACACGAAAAGCAAAGGAGAAATGTGGACACATGATAAAATTTGGAGTGGTCACAAGTTGATAGTTTGGGTTAAAAGCTGGTACTGGGTCAGAAAATGTTGAAGACTAGTACCGTAGTCTAAGCCCCATTCCTGCCCTAAAGCAGCCTGTTCTGATGCCTAAACCATTCCCAATGAAAGCTCATCAACCTAATACTATTGTTCTTTGTGTTTATTGGCTGTACTTTTTAAGAAGACTTGAAAAATGAATAGCATCATAAACTGGATGCCAGTCAGAAAAAGCAACATTTGTGATCCCTGATAGGCTTAAAATTAAATAAGTTTTCCCCTGTGTTTTGAGTTCTGCAGAACCTGTTATAATTGTTTGGCATAAATAATGGCTGGTATAGTTTTATCTCACATGGGTAATGAGCGGCCTCTGATGTTCTTTGCTTGGTATGCAAGTTTGAATGTAATGTTTAAGTGGCCAAGAGCTAAGTTTAAAGTTTGTTTGGTCCATTCTGTCTGCCTGCATTAATCTTATCAACAATACTGGGAGTCTGCATTAATCTTATCCGCAAGTCTGGGAGAACAGCATGCATGGTCCTTACTGTGTAATGTGCTTCCTTTGGGAGAAATGCTATGAGTTGTCAGACAGCTGCTAGGTGACTTTTGAGCCCCTTGATCTGTTTGTTGAGATGGAGTGCTTCCTCTCCTGCCTGGTGGCAAAAAAATTGCAACCTGTTCTAACTTTGAGTCAGTTTCTGAGTGAAAGGAAGGAGCAGAACAAGAAACAGAACTCTGTTCCTTTGAATGGCTGCAGAAATGGAGGAAAATCCAGGGAGAATCTGTAGGTTGATCTAATTGAGGTTTGCTGTAGCAGGTTAATGAATCCTTACTTTTAGTGTATTGATTAGAATCTCAGCTAGGGACATGTGTAGTTCATTACTGTTGGGATTATATTGATGTGTATGTCTGTGTTGAATGATGCATGATGATACAGTGTTTAAATACATCTTTTCCGTGTCTAGATTTCCATAATGGCACAGATCTAAATTCGCAGGCTACAAAGCACATATCCTCAAGCTACTCTTTGGTATCTCCTTTCTCAGTGGCAGTGTTCCATTAACTAATTCCTGTGATAGCTTAACACATACCACTGCTTAATGGTTCAATGAAACAATGCTTTCATCTGTGCTTGAACAGTCATAACATTGATGTGGCCTATATAAAGCAATTTCAAGATAGATATATTCTTTGGAAAGACTTGTTTTTTGTTTTCAAGTTTATTACAAATGAAACCATACAAAAATACAGACAAACTAAACCCATGTAAGCATATTTTAAGCAAAATAAAAAAACATATTCATATCATTGTCAAAAACTCCTAAACAAAAATAGAATAAAAGAGATGAAAGTTCTCTTTTATTCATATTATACTTAATATGAATATTATTCATATTATACTTAATATGAATATTATTCATATTATACTTAATATGAATATTATTCATATTATTCATATTATACTTAATATGAACTTAATATATTCATATTATACCAGTTCATGTTATACTTAAAACTTGCACTGTGTTTAGTCTTCTTATTCCAGTAAGAGATACTGCAATTCCATTGATGAAAAGGTCAAGAGCAAATCCATTCCCAGCTCTGCTATGTACAATGGCTGTGAACCTGTCCATAATTATAATGTTCCAGATTTTATTTAACCAGTCACATAAGGAATGAATTTTGATAAATTTCCAGTTCTATGCTTTAAAAATACATGTTGATTGTATTGTACGGTTCTGGTGTAGCTAACACACACATGGCTTCGTAAAGTCATTTCGCTCAGTTTATTTACAATTTAACTCCATGAAATGAGTTTACCTAGCCACCTCCCATTCTGGCACTGCTAGTGATGAAACATAAGGAAGAAAACTGAGTATGGAACTAAATTTTCCAGGTTTCTTTCAGAGATGTATTAAAGAAACAGCATATGCAAATATTTAGCAAATGCATGTTCTTCTAGGGCTTTCTGTGTGTAAATACTTGGTTTGGAAATAACTATATAACTAATCTTTTAAAAGGTGGGCTGAACCTAGAGGGCAGTCATTTTTTAATGCATATGTCTCCCTGGCCTTTCTGGTGGCCTCCACTGCCCTACTGCTGCTGAAATTTGGTGGTGCAGCAGCTTTTCACAGACATTTGTCAGTGCAGTAGTGGCAAAAAAGGGGCTATTTTGCTTTAAAACAAGGGGGCATAGGGAGTATGCATCTTGTTTTCAAGGAAAACCATGCTTCTGGAAGCCTCCTGGGAGCGTCGCAGGGCAGTATATACATATTTTAAATAACTATCAGAGCAGTGCTTATCCCCAGTTCTGCAGGCTTGGGGATGGGGGCCAGTGGCAAGGACCCTGCCAACAGCGCAGTGCCCTTTGCCTAGCAGCCCACTTCCACTCGCAGAAAGCTGTCTCTGGTGGTAAGGCAGAATGCTGGTGGCTTTAGAAATACTGGATCCAAAGCCCTCCAATCCACCAAGAGGCCCGAGGATCAGGCCCCTCAGCTAACCTATCCTGAAGCTGGCATAGTGAGATCTATTATTTTCAGTGGGTTTAAAAAATAAATAAAGATCAGCTGGGCCACAAAGCCCTCCTCCCCAATGTGTCTTGGCTGGTGCGAGCCAGCACACTTTGGAAGCAGAGGAGGATCTACTGCTTCACTCCAGTATCCCACTTAGGATTGCCCTGTTAAAGATTCCAAGCTCATCACCCCTGAAAGAGCTTGAAATTGCTCCTTAATTTTATCCACCTAAGAACTTTGTGTAAAAACCCTTTCCCCTGTAGTAGATAGATCATATTTTTAGATACATTAAAGTTATTGAATTTCAGAGGCGTTAGAACTACACACTCTAACTTATTTATTCAGATTGTTCTTTATTTTACAGTAGCGTTATTGATTCTACAGAATACAGCCAGCCTCCTGGATTTAGTGGCAGTTCCAAGGTAAGAAAATAAGCTTGATATGTACAAAGTTGGGAAATAAGATCTGAGACATTTCTCTCTCAGTCTTGTAGATTGCTCTGGATACTTTTAAGCATTTTCAGCGAGTTGTCAAAGCTATTTCATGGCTTAAATGCAAAGCACTGAAACCTCTCCAATACCTTAGATACTTAAATGAATCTTTCAGAATTGTGAGCAATAAAATGGCAGGTGTAATTCAGTGCATGTGAGATCCAAGGTAGTCATGATGCAGCAGATCCTATTCATGGATCTCCTACATTTTAAAAAAAGTGAATAGCAGCCTCAAGAAGCCTTGATGCAGATCAGGATTATGGAGGAGGGGAATTAACCCTTTCTCTGTTATTTTCCCAGTAAAAATTGCCACCTTTCAAGCTGCTGTAATCTCTGTGGGGGAGTATATGTTTTTCCCCATGGAGCAAATAGCAACATAGGGTTAGCTTCCCTCTAGGTCTACTTCCTCCCAAAGAAAGTTAGAAAACAGCCTATGTATGTCAGAAAACATCCTATGGAGGTGTTAGACAGCTTGGTTTCATCAAAGATGCATTGTGCCAGGCTAGCAGTTAATAACAGGTTGAAGAACAGACCTTTAATTTAGTACAGGAGTACCTTGCTCTATGTGTTCATGCAAGGATGGTAGTTGTAGTCTTCTGATCCACTGAGGGTCCCTGATTTCATTCCTGAGCGAGTTGCCTATGCCTAATGTAGTGGCATTTGTTTGTTACCTTATCTGAGGTGTGTTGAGCTTCTTGTGAACATTAGCTTGTTTCAACACTGTATCCTAAATGGATTAAAGGCCTGGTTTCTCCTCTGTTTTGTGTGAGGAAGGGGTCCTTGAACACACACACACACACACACACACACTATAGTAAAGATGTAATCTGGGTGTGTCTTAAATGCACACACCACAATGCAAGTTGCATTGAAATCAAAGTGGAGCTTACTCCCAAATAAATCTGTTTAACATCTTGATGTTAGTGTGTGAAATGCAGAGTGGGTTTTCCATTAGATCCTGTGCATTAAATCTTTTAAAGCATTAATATTTTGAAGGCAAACACAGGTGTGTGTTAACTTTTTCAGTTTAAAATTTATATTTCTTATTAGAGCTGCATCAATAACATTATAATAAACTAGAGCTTGCATTTCTGCAGCATTTGATCACAAAATCAATTTGGGAGTAAGAAGGCAGGAAAAATTACAGCTCGTCAAGAACATTTATAGATAGGTCATATGTGCCGGTAGGAGCCATGTCGCCCTGGCAAGCGTCCTGCGGAGGTTCCGCAGGTCGCCTCCTCAAACAGCTTTTAAAAGGTTGAAAAACCTTTTCATCTTCCCCTGGAATTAAAAGGGGACGCTAGAGTACCATCTGGATAAGATCTTGGAAGAACAACTTTTGCGGAGCAGCAGAAGAGCTGGACTCTAAGGTCAGTTTTCTGGAGCGTCATCTACTCAAAGCTGTTTTGAAACTCCTATGTAATTAGGAGACTTCAGTGCTGATGAGTTCCAAAAGTATTTATGAATTAAAAATACCAACAATATCTGAGGACCTGCAAAATCTGTTGAAGTGACTGTTTGTAATTATACTTACTTGCTTTCTTTACGGAAGAGGAGGATGGCAGCATCAAGGGGAAGGAAAAAAGCCGCAGGACCACCGCCAGCTCCCCCAAACCCTCCCTTGGCAAAGGTTTCTAGAGATGCCGGAGATGTAGATGAGTTGCTGGCTCTGATAAGAACTTTGTCTTCTCAATTAGCAGAACAGGCTAAGAGGCTGGATACAATCCAAGATTCTATTACTAACCTTCAAGGGGCTGTGGATTTAATTAATAGTTCTTTGCAAAAGATGGAATTGAAGGTTAATGCTCTCCAAGACCAGGTGTCTGCGCAAGAGACGGCTATGCATGCCTCCCATAATATCCTGTCTGCGAGAATTTCCCAAGTGGAGGTATATACTTGTAGAGCGAATCTGCGTATCCTTGGTATCAAAGATCTGCCTGCTGATATAAGTCTGTTTTAATTCTTGGATAAATTTCTGCATGAGCTACTCGCTCTGCCACCTGATTATTTACTTGATATTGAGCATGCATACCGTGTTCCAGGTCCAGTTCATGGCACCAAAGGGACTGCCTATACTGTTATAGTTCAATTTGCAAGAGTTTCCACAAAAAATCACATTTTGCACTTGGCAAGGGAAGTGGGAGAACTTTTTGGGGGGCCAACACAAGACAAAGTTACGTTATGTCTGGATTACACTAAAGAAATCGCTGACAAAAGAAGGCAATTTACCAAGGCGAGCAATCAGGCAAGACAAATGAATCTGCAATATCATATCAACTATCCTGCTATATTTTGCATTCTTTTTGAAGGCCAGATGAAAAAGTTTTTAAATCATGAAATGGCGGAGGCTTGGCTACCTGTCGTTCAAAGTAAAGCATGGGAGACATCTTCCCCAGCCTCATGAGCTGGGAACTTTTCATTTATTCTTCTTTGGATTTGTTTGGGTTATAAGGTCCGGGCAGTATGCCAGTCCAGAGGACTGTTTACATATATCCCCCTTTTTTTCTCGCTTTTTCTTACTTCCTCTTTTTTTACATTAGACATGATATACTGTATAATAACTGTTTGTGTGTGTATAGATATGTATACATTCATATATAGATTTATAAATGACACTATCTAAAATATAGATAGCATAAAGTTATTATTATCCTTTTTAATTTCCTTCCTTTTTATTATTATTACTATCATTATTATGAGACTTTAATTAGTAATATTTTTGGCTGGTTAAGTTGTTAAGCTTTACTATTATATGTTAACTGAAGGGCAATATATGGTTACTGGAAATGAATTGTAGGCTTGCTCCTTTGCTATACAAGACTGAAGATATAATATTGAAATGTAAGGTTGATTATCCATGCTGTACTGAATTGTAATATTGGCAATGTTATAGGTATAACTTTTAAGTAGAATGATACTTGAAGTTTGTGTGTAATGCAGTTTAAATTTAATCCTTTTAAGTTACTTTTTATATATTTTTTCTTTTTCTTTCTTGCTTTCTTCTTCCTTTTCCTTCTTCTCTTTTTTTGCTTTTTCGTTATTGCTGTGTCCTCCTAAGAATACTGTATTGTTGGAAACTGTAGATAATGACTAGGTTGTTGGTACTGTTTATTTCATTTATAAAGATAAAAAATAGAATAAAAAGTATTTTTTTAAAAAATAGATAGGTCATATGTAAACACATATCTATACATAACTCAAAACTGCCTGACATTAAAAAGGGGATGTGTATGAGCTCTGAACCTTTTGCTGCTTACTTAAATCTTACTCTGGGGCCAAATTGATTTAAATACTTGAAATTTTGTTTTCGAAGACTTGGAAGGCCTAACATTACTCAAGGCCTCCCCCTGCCCCCGGCCAGTGTTAAATCATGTATTGTAAAACTGCTAGATTCATATTCTAAAGTGCAGAATTCTATGAATTTAATACTTTGGATTGTAAGTGTGAAAGTATGTTTCTACTAAACTCTGGGCAGTATCCAGTAGGGCCGCTGCACATACCCAACTGATGTGGCACTAGCATACACAACATCTAGCGCAATGCTGATGGTGTAAGCTGGTACAGCAGGTTTTCTGGGAAACCTGTCGTGCCTTACACTTTTGATGTTGTGCTAGAGGTTGCTTATGCTAGTGCTATGTCAGTTATGTAAGTGCAGCTGGTGCTGAATACTGTCCTATATTTGTATTAGGGATGTAGGAATTTTGTAAAATCTGTTCTGCCTGCATTTCACAGATTGTCAAGTGACTTTCATTCCGTTGTCCACATTGATGAAATCAGTTTTTTTCTGATTTCCTGTATATGTGCAAATTCGCACTTGCAAAAATATGACCCCCCCCCCCAAATGTGCAAATCTCCCTAAAATGTGCATTTTCATGTTTCGCCTATGGGGGAAATGCACATTTTTGGCTGATGTCTTCTTATTTGATGAATTTTTCTACAATTAAATTTGCATAACATCCCAGAAAGTAAAAAAACTGGTCCACAAGTCTGCGGAATCAGTACAACTTGGGAAAAGCCAGCACACTGCACAATTTGTGGGTCGGATTCATAGAAATCTGAACTCATTTGATTCCATTGTAGATTTCTCTAACATCCCTAATTTATAACAAGAAATTGACATTGGCAATAGCATTAGGAGGCTGCATGTAATTGAATTTGACTGCCAAATTAATACCATTGTTAAAGTCATAGTAGACATACTTGGGATGGGCAGTTGAGAAAACCATACAGATTTGTTATAATGTAGACACTGTCAGTTGACTATATCTTAGAACAGAAAATAGGGCCACAGTTGTAGAGAACCAAATATGAAACTGCAATTAGCACAGAACTGAAAACTGGTCTAGGTATATTGATCTAATAATGTAACGATATTGAAACATGCTTACAGTCATTTATAATTTTTGCTGATTTATATTTTAGTGAAAATGAATAGTGGTTAAACAGAAATAATATAAATGTGAAAAAATGATGTAGATATGTTATACATGTAATAGGAGAAAATTTAAACAGTAAGTATATTTAAGAAGTCTTTGTGAAATTCTTTTTCCAAAAGTTTTTTCTGAAGGTCTCCCAAAAGCCTTTTTCCAAGACTCTTTTCTGAAACTTAACAGGAACCCCATATGATCCTGTTTCACATATATATAGCTTCTTCAGAGTGAAAAACACCTCAGACTAAACAAAAACACCATGGCAATGCTGCAGACTGAAAAGTTTTTTTATGAACTAGGCTGTCAACTCAACTTACTGCCAACAGAGCATGCTAAATTATCATTGTGTGGTCTGAGCTCTGTGAAGCTGTACAAGACAAAATGTAATCAGTGCCAACAGATAAAGTAGCCTAGTTCATAGAAAAACTTCCTATGGGCCTGGGGACGATCTGCGCCGCCTACAAGCGGGCAGGGGAGCGGGCAGGGAGAACCGACCTCAGAGCACAAGCTCTGAGGTCAGTTCCCGGAAACCAACTAATCCTGTGGCCATCTAGCCACTGTCCAGTGGCCATAGGATTGCGCCCTAAGATACATTGCTGTTTTGTCAATTCATTTGAATATTGTGATAAATGGTTTTGTGTTAATCATCTTCTGAATCTTATGCCTAAAGCATAACTATAGATCTGTTGAAATGACCTTCATACAAACAAGAATCATAGGTGACTCTTTGTAATTGGATCACATAAAAGAATCAGAAAAAGGAGGTACAAACAGTTTTGATTCTTTGCATATCTGAAATGTCTTAACAACTGTTTATAGATTGCGCAGTAGTATCTGCCAAAAGAGTTGGACAGATCTGTGCCTTACTTCTGAATAGTTTTTCTCCTCCTTCCTTTATTTAGACTAAGAAACAGCCATGGTATAACAGTACGTTGGCATCAAGGAGGAAGAGGCTTACAGCTCATTTTGAGGATCTGGAGCAATGCTACTTTTCCACCAGGATGACTCGAGTATCAGGTAGAATACCTATTAGCCACTGAATGGGATGCTGTGTCTTTATCATGTTTCTGGTTCTCATTATCTTTCTCCTATCTAGCATGACATTTGCCACTCATCTAGGATGAGTAATGATTTTCCTAGGTGAGCAAGATACACCCATAGCCATAATGTTGCTCTGTTTTCTGCTTTATATTTTTCTGTGGGCTTGAACGCTTTCGTCTCCCTGATTATGCTCACATTATATTACCCTCCTCCTTGTCAACCACATACAAAGCTTTGGCTTTATATGATTCCTCTCTCTGCTTTGCTCCCGATGTTTGGTCTGTCTCAAAATTATGTTGGTTCTCCCTGTGCAGAACTGGAGACTGTGTTTTCTCTCTCCTTCTCCACCCTTCCCCCTCCTCTTTCTTCAGTATCTGGGGTATGATCTGCTATCCCATTGCCTTCACTACTTGAATCTTTCGATGATGATGATGATGACATGTTATGAGCCACCTTGAGCATTCAGTGGAAACATATGGTGGCATAAAAACTTCAATTCTATTTATTATTTTATTTATTACATTTATATCCCACCTTTCTTCCATTGTGAAACTCAAGGTGGCTACATGCGGCTCCCAGGTGGTCTCCCCATCCAAGCACTGACCAGCACTGACTTGTAGTCCCAGACCTGCTTAGCTTCAGCAAGGTGGCTGTCTCATGTGCCTTTAGATCATGCCCTGGGACATTATATATAATGTCGCAGTTCATGGTCTGAAGGCAGAATTATATATCCTTCTTTTCTTATCCTCAGTCCCCTTCCCTACATCTAGAACTGACTTATTGCTACCATAGTTATTATCTTGTCGCACCCGATAGTTCATATCATGTGCATTCCCTGTACAAACTTCCCATTCCCTTCTGTGTTCCGCACAAATTATTGTTCCTTAACTTGAAAATGAAACCTTTCCGTACCCTCCTTCTGTATTATCCCTGCCATGGTCCTTGCTCCTCCAACTATACTACACTAACTAATACACTTCTAAATGACTCCTCAAAATGGTTAAACTAGGGGCCAACTGGGTTTATAGTCAACTTTGTTGCAGCTGCGCTTAACTCATAGTTAAGTTAAGATCGCAGTATATTTTGGAATTGTATAAAGTAATGACATCTGTCAGTACCTTTTAATTTGTATTGTATAAACGGCCTTGGGATTCAATGTGCTTATGCTATAGCAAGAGTGGTAATGGCTGCAAAAATTAAAACCTTTGTAGAAGAAATGTATGCTTCTTTCCTCATCCTGTAGTTTTGCAAGAAAAGTTGAATGCTCAGTGTGTTACAAAATACAGTTTTGTGTGTTTCGATTTTCATTTACTTGTGATCATTTTAGACTCAGTTTAGAAATAGTATCTTTTATTTTTTCCTGTTCCATGACTTTATAAAAATAGGAGAAAGAAGGCATTTCCCATAAAGCAGCAATATTTGGTAATTTTATTAAGTGGTTTAGATGAGGAAAAGGAATAGAGGAATATACACCTGTCCCCTAATGTTGTTGATATACTACAAGGCTTGTCTTCTATGTACTTTCAGGCATTCTGCCCCTGAATTAAATTAGTATACTGTTGCATATTGCAGGGCATGTTTACAGATCTTGATGAACTGCATAAATGGCCTTTTCCAATCTTGTTCTACAAATTCAAGTACATTTTGTATTTAATTGGGGTATAAACTGAGGGTTAGGTCACTGGAATGGACCTGGAAAGGGGTTGTAGTGGTCTGAAACTGTATTTACCCTTCCTTTTAATAATCCTGATCTCTCTTCCCGCTGCCCCCGGTCTAGATGACAGCAGAACCTCAAGCCAGCTGGATGAATTTCAGGAGTGCTTATCCAAATTCACTCGCTACAATTCTGTCCGACCCTTGGCAACGCTGTCTTATGCTAGCGATCTCTACAATGGATCCAGCATAGTATCCAGGTAATAAATGTGGTGTGGTTAAAGTAGTAGATATTCTGAGAAATGATGGCTACCTAGGATCAGGCAAAGTTATTTTACTTGTAATCCCTCTTTGGTCACAAGTTTTTGCCTAGATGAATAGTGTCCACAATGTCATCTTCTTGGTAGCTTTCTAAAGCTTAGTAAATATACTACTACGAATTACTGTGCGCTGCTTTCACTACACATTATTCTTGTTTCTATCAAATTACTCAGACCTAAATGGCAGACCTCTGATGGCAACTTGTTCCAAAGGTGTGGGGCCACTGCAGAGAAGGCCCTCTCATGTGTGATCACCCACCTAACTGCTCTCATGGATGGGCAGATGAGAAGGGCCTCTCTTTCTGATCTTAAAGTGCGGGCGGGCGATATGGGTGAACGTGGTCTTTCAAGTAACTTGGTCCCAAACCATTTAAGGCTTTAAAGGTCAAAACCAGCACTTTAAATTGGGTTTGGAAACACACTGGTAACCAGTGCAGCTCGAGTAGTAGAGGCATTATGTGATCAAATCGCCTTGCCTCCACCCATACTTGGGCGGCCGCATTCTGCACCAGCTGAAATTTCCGAACTGACTTCAAAGGCAGCCCCCACTTATAGCACATTATAGTAGTCCAGCCTGGACATGACTAGTGTATGGATAACTGAGGAAAGGTCCGTTCTCTGCAAATAGGGCTGCAGCTGGCGTACCAGCCTAAGCTGGTAAAATGCATTCCTGGACACCGTAGCCACCTGGGCTTCCCCAGTTAGCTCAGAGTTCAGGAGGACTCCCAGACTGCTCACTTGGCCTTTAGGGGGAGTGCACCCTCGTCCAAGACCAGTTGTAAACCTCCATCTGAAGTAGTTGGTTTTCCAAGCCACAGTACCCCTGTGTTGCCTAGATTAAGTTTCAGCTTGTTCACCCTCATCCATCCCAAAACAGCCTCCAGACACTAGTTCAAGAGTTTCACAGCCCCCTGGGATGTGCAGATGGAAACGAGAGGTAGAGAGGTATGTTGGAGGGAGTAGCATAATTACCCTCTGCAGAGCGGCTTTTGTCATGCAAACCCAGCCAGGGTAGCTTGTTGTCATGGTTAACAAGCCACCTCAGAACCCTACAACAGCCCATGAGTTCTGGGTGGCCTATTAACCATGGCAAGAAGCTACTCTGGCCAGGTTTGCATGACATGAGAAGCCGCACTGCCAAGGGTCATTATGCTAACCTCCCTGGCATGCGACTGGCACACATGAGGTGGTTAACAAGCCATGGTGACTTATTAACCACCCTGCGATCATGTGAACTGGGTCAAAGTCTGAAACTAAATACTTGGGAGACCTCTTTTCTCCTTGTAATGTCCTGAACATCTTGCAGGTGAACACCTAAGAAGCTTAAAGAGCCATCGGGCAGTGATAATATAATACTGTGATCACCTTCAGTAGTAGCCCTGTCAAAGCACTATAGCTTAACTTTGAGGACTGAGGGTATTTTCAGTGCTAAATAGAACATATTATTAAAGCAAATCAGCATAGCATTCTCATGGGATTAAAACAATTGTTGAAGTTTTCTTGATTAAAAAAATAGTTTGGTGTAACTATAATGTTCCATGTTATCATGATTAAAAGATAGGTAGTAGTCCATGCGATCCCATATTCCCCTTGCAGGTTCTCTTCTCTCAAGTGAATTATCTCTGTCTTTCCTCCAACAGCATAAACTGTGGTTAATTCTAATTTGACCATAACTGTTTAAACTGTTAAACTATTAAACACAATTGTTGTATTCTCAGATTAAAGATATAAAACTATGCATGCATGCTTTGGAATAAATCTCAATATACTTATTGCGTAATACATTTACTCAATATACTTCTGAGTAAATATGCATACATTTGGACTACAAAGCCTATTTAAGTCCGTGAAGGCCAAATTGTTGATAGCCAGAATTCTCTTAAACTCTGCTTGCTTTTTCCTACTATTTATTTTTCAAAGTTAAGGATATTTGCAGTTGTGGAAGTAGGGGATATTTCCATTTCTTATTTGTATGGGAATTACTGGAAGAGAATTGATGTGAGATGGAGGGTCTAAGTTATTATGAACATTTAATGCAACATTTAATAATACTTTGTACAGCTCACCTTCACAAAAATATCCTAAAAAAGTTCGGACACAATCCTTTGCTCCTGAGAAAGCATCGCAGGAACCATAGGATATTTTGGAGCCCCCCTCCCGAGGTTGTAGACTCTGCTATGACCTTAGGAGGGGGGCTCTGTGTTCCAATTCCTCCTTCCACCCCCTGCTCCTTGCAGCTGCTGTGGAAAGAACCACTGCAGCTGCTTCCCAAGGTCACAAATGTGACTTCGGGGAGAGGAAAAGCGAGGTGTTCCAGTGGGCTGGGAGGGGAGGAAAGAGGAGAGGCCAGGATATGCTTTATCCTTTGACCTCTTCAGCCCCAGCCAGCATGACTCCACTAGACAATTCAGGCCCGTCTAGTGGAAAAAAATGTAAAAGGAGGATAGAGAGGCAAAAATCGCCTCCATCACTCCTCCTGCCCTGCTGGCAGCAGCCCGGCAGGCCATTGGATACTCGGAAGCCTCTGATTTCAGGCTTCCATCTAGTGGGTCACAACCTGATAGGATTGTGCCTTGGTGTGTTCCATAGTTTTCATAGTTTCAAAATGGGAATCAGTTTAATGTATATTGTATATCAAGGAAAGAATGAGGTGAAGATGTACTGCTAAAGTACTGGGAACAAGCACATAGAAGCAACTAGCTAAGTTTATTTTTTATCTGTAATCGCAATGAAACCAGACTTGTGATGGATTCCAGCACTGAGCAGGGGGTTGGACTCGATGGTCTTGTAGGCCCCTTCCAACCCTACTATTCTATGATTCTATAAGGACCTTCATTTAGTGTGTGTTCAGAATGGTTAATAGCTGTAGATTACCAGTCCACAAGGTGGCAACCTCTGTTTACTTTGTAATCAACGTCATACGGTCATATACAGCACATGAGTTCTGTGTCCAAACATCTGTTAGACATTTCATGCCAACATGGTCTCATAGCACTTGTGTTCAACAAAGGGACATTTGAAGTACTTTCTTTTTTATTTCTGAATCAGGAAAATGTCTCTGAACATCTTAGGTAATGTTGACATTTCAAAGAATAGAGCTGATTTTTATTTAACTATGTATCAATGGAAATATGCTTCAGATTTAGCTAGCTACCATCTGGTATACCAGTTTTCCCCAACCTGGTGCCCTCCAGATATGTTAGACTACAACTCCCTGGCTGACTGGGGATGTTGGGAGTCATAGTCCAACACATCTGTAGGGCACCAGGTTGGGGAAGGCTGCAATATACAATATTAGAATGATCTGGTATGGAAATTGGCTTCTGTTTACATATAGACAGATGATTTTATGCCTTTAAGAGCTACTTCATGCATTGTTTTTTATGCTTGTGCACATAAAAATGTCTGAATGCAAGAAGCACATGTATTATGCAGATAAATGTGCCAGAGACCGGAAATTAGTGGCGTCCTTGCTATGTGTACTTACGATGGCAATCATAGCTGCTGTGCAGTATGTGACACAAACTTTTTAGCAAGCTTGAGGGTCAGCACATAAAGCAGGGATGAGCACCTTTGGGGGGTCATTTTTGCCCCCCTCAGCTCCCTCCTCCCAGGTCACAGTCTGCTGGGTGCCACACCAAAAAAGTAACAGGTTTTTTTTAACAGGAAAAAATGGTATCTGGTGCTCTACAGAGTACCAGAAATGTCAAACCTTGTTTGGAAGCTACATTTGACCCTTTTTGGCACTCCATAGTGCTCCGGATGCTGGGCGCCATTTTTTTCATTAAATCTTTTTTTAGTAACTTGGGAGGGGCAGTGGGGTTTGGTGTGGGCCCCTCTGGGGGGCAACAGAGAGAGCCAGTGTGGTGTAGTGACTAGAGTGTTGGAATGGGAGCCAGGAGATCCGGGTTATAGTCCCCACTCGGCCATGGAAGCTCACTGGGTGACTTTGGGCCAGTCACAGACTCTCATTCCAACCCACCTCACAGGGTTCTTGTTATGAGGATAAAATGGAGGAGGATTATGTACGCCGCCTTGGGTTCCTTAAGGAGGAAAAAAGGCGGGATATAAATGTAACAAACAAACAACAAACAGAGGCCACATGTGGCCCACAGGTTGCATGTTGCCGACCCCTGAAATAAAGGTTTGGACTACTGATAACCTTGAGCTCGCTGTTGACTGCTTGCAAAGTCTTCATGGATTTTATAAACAATTTTATTAAATAGCCAAGCAGTAAAAATGTCAGTGTATTCTGACACAGAGTTTCAGCTCCTGCAGCTTAACTATTTCTAGTGTTCTCCCACTGTGAAAGCCAATAATAAAACATTTAAGGGATGAATAAAAGATCTACAGTGTTTGCATTAGCTATGATTTTTGCAGAAAATTGCTTTAGCAATTAAAGTACAAAGGCATGTGTAAAAGATTTAGTAGAACTGCCTGTCATTTCTAAAATTGTACCAAAACAGTGATGGGCAGGTCTGTAGCTGGTCTGCTTTGATGCCCATGGATATGAGTGAGATATATTTCGAGAGTGGCTAAGCATATCATCTCAGTGGCCCTTGTTCACACATAACAATCCATAGCATGGGTTGAGCATGGGTTGTTATTGAATCATGGGTGGTTGAATCATGGATTGTCATTATATGTGAACCCTGCAGTATGGTTTAACTATGGGTTGTTCACCATGAAAAACCCAGGAAGAGAGCCCATGGTTTGTTGTTGGGTTGTGTACTCTGGATTGTTCATGGTAAACAAGCCATAGTTAAACCCTAGTGCAAGGTTCACATGTAATGACACCCCACAATTCAGCAACAACCCAACATTTAACAACTCATACCCAACTCGTACTCTGGGTTGTTGTTATGTGTGCATCAGGTCAGTAGCTGTTAGCATGAGCTGTGGCACAAGAAGCCAAAAGTGTGGTTTTGGTTGGAGAAATGAAGACATGTGAAGGAAAACTAGCTGTTTGTCATGTTTTACAAAGCTTTTCAATAAATGGTGGTGGTAATAGTTGTTCCTTATCTACTGAGGAGTAGGACAAGAAACAATTAATTTAAATGACAGCAACATGGATGTAGGCTAAACTTTAGGGAGATCTTCTTGATAATAACAGATCCTCAAGTACGTTGTTAAGGGAGGTTGTAGAATTTCCTTCTTTTGGGATTTTCAGTGAATGGCTGTACTGGTACTTACTGGAGATCTTCTTATGTACAGGATATCCCCTAGGTCTGGGGGTATTTCCAGTTAAGGAGCAGAATTGTACAGGGAAGATGTTTCAACTGAGCACGTGCTTACTCATGTACAAGGAGATTTTGAGTGGCCTAACAACCACATCACACTTTACCACAGAGCTGCTCAGAAACCATAGTTTCTTCTTCATGGTCTCTCTGCATCGCACACATGGGCTCTGTGCCTATGTGGAGCCTCAATTCAGGAAGCTTCTATAGCTGAGGAATTTTGGCAGGGACCCCTCCCTCACCATTCTAGTGCATGTGTCCCTAGTGCGTCCCCGCTCATTCTCTCAGTTCTCTTTCAATCTCCACTGTGTGCGCCCTGTAGGGAGCTTCTCTCATTGTTCGCTGTTTTAAAAAGTGACTTTTTTGACAAAAAACTGAGTTTTTTCCCCTTCCTTTCTCTTTTCTATCAAGTATTTCCATCTGCCTCCTTGTTTTAATTTCTTTTGTTTTTGTGACCTTCGCAATTGCCCTCATGGGCGTATGACCCTGAGGGCCCCATTTCGAAAGTGCACCCACTGCGGGGCAAAAGTGCCGCCCTCATATGTGCAGTCTCTCTGCCTGTTCGGCCTTGGTAAAGGGCACGTCGTTGTGGCTTTTCCTAATTGTAAAGCCTTCTTAAAGCAGGTGAGAAGCAATAGGTCAGATCAGCTAAAAGCTGCACTTTGGAAAAGGGCGCTGGAATTGGTAGAGGAGCCAAAAGATATGGCAAACCCGCCAGCCTTGTCCTTGCACAACCCACCTGCCGCGCAGGAGCCTGCTCCAGTGTTGGGGTCGTTATCCCCTCAATGTCGTACTCCGCCGAGTACACAAGATCCCCCCCCTCAGGTCCAATTTTTAGTGCTTAACGCTGGCAGAAAGACTAACAAAACAGGTGAAAGTCTCTAAGCAGGCTGTCTTCTTCACACTCAAAAAAGAAAGACTTCTAAAGAGTCATATGATTTTGCTCATGATCGAGCATCAGGACTCTCGAGTCTTTCTGACTCTGCACGAGTGCCTTGTGACTGGGATTGGTCTATACAGGCTATGTTAGCCAGCACTCTGACTCAGGATGAAGAGCCGCCTGTCCCGCTTGTTTTGGTACACACCTCTTGGGATCGACAACGACCACTGCTACTGGCTCTATCTACCACTGCTCCGCCAACGCCTACTAGTTGGATGCAATTGCCTGTACTGACCACCTTACCCACTGCTCTGCCAATGTTATTTTCACCCATTCTGACGGTGAATCCTAGGCAGGAGGGGGAACCCATCCTGATAACATCTGTGTTGGAAGGCAAGATCTGGGGACCCGCCTCCGACCGAACCGATCCTTTGACCATCTCATCATTATGGGTTGGAAAGCCATGGTATAGCCCATAATTGCCACCCGCATTCACCTGATTCAGTGTGATCATATGCCTCCACTACAAGAGATCATGCCCCTAGTTTTCACAAACAAAGCTGATACCATGAACGGTCTGTTGTTGGAGTGGGGCAGCCATTCACCGTGGGACATGTGGTACAGGAGACCCCAGGATTGGGTTGATTGTTGTAATGAGCTAAACAACCAGTACTGCCTTCACCATCCTGATCCTCTCTATTGGGGAGAAAGTCAGTACCATCGACATCCATGATCCTCCCTATTGGGGAGAAAGTCAGTACCATCGACATCCATCAGCTGTGGTGTCGAGACCTCCAGACCAACTGGTCGTTTCTTGCCCTTTGGCACTGTACGTGCTGCCTATTCAGCAGCTACCACCAGCTCAGCAGCAAGAGATTCAGCCTCTTTTACCATCTGTCCAGCAACCACAGACAACTTGGCAACAAAACCTTTTGCCCGTTTTATGGCAGCCACAGACTGTACAGTTACAGGCTGCTTTGCATGTTACTCAGCCACTGTCTGTACTACCTTTTGCTGCACGAAATGATACGGGCAGTGCTTACTTCCTGTGGAAGTAAGGGAGAAGTGCCTACAACATCAGGTCCCTTCAGAGGAGTCTCCAGTGTAAGTAGCCCTATGTCCTTGGGTCAGCGTGAGAAAGAAGTTAGAGGTTTTGTGGGAGTGTACTGCCTTGACTGTGATAGCACACAAGGGGGCATTACAGATTATGGTCTAGATCAGACGCCCAATAACCCTTTTATAGAAAGTGCTGTTTCTCCTGTGGAAAGGATCCAGGCCCTGGCGACCTCAAAGCTTTGGATATTAAAATCTGTCAAAATTTGTGGAGATGTATGTACGCAGTTGGTGTCTCTCTTCAGGATTATGTAATTTGTTGATGTTATGGATTATTCTCTTCTCATAGGAACTGTGGAGCACTGCTTTGGTATTCTCAAGCTTCTAGGTCAGTGCCCAGCAAGAAGTAGAGAGAATGGAAAACTTCTTGTCTGAACTTATTTTACTTGTTTGATGGGGGAGAGTTTGGGCCCTGCTAGAGATGTAAAATTTCAGGAAATATTGAAGCCATGGGGAAAAACTGTTTTTTTCCTGATTTTTTCCAGAAAATTTAGAAATTTTAGAAAAATTGAAAAATAAGCAATACTTATTATTTTTAGTACTCTTTACAGAACTAAAGTCACTTTGTTGCTTTAAGGCAGCCATCCCCAACCTGGTGCCCTCCAGATACTTTGGACTTCAGTTCCCATCAGCCTCAGGCAGCATGGCCAATGGTCAGGAATGGTGAGCACTGTAGTCTAAAATGTCTGGAGGGCACCAGATTGGGGAGGGCTGCTTTAGGAACATAAAGCAGCCTTTCTATTCCTAAAGTTATTTTATATATGACTTAGTTTGCTCATAAAATTATCATTATATTTTAAAATTTTCAAAAAAGTAAGCTCAGATAGTAAATTTGTAATTTATTTGCATTAAATGACCACAACAGCATCAGAAAAACAGGACTCTATAGAACAAAACCCAAACGGTCAAGAATGCACATTTACTGTCAAGAATGCACAATGGTGACTCTACCCACATGTTAGGAAACTGAGCATAAATGTCTATCAGTAAAATATACTTTAGATCAAGAATTTGAATAAGGAATGAAAGAACTAACTGCTGGGAATCTTACAGAGAGGATTAAAAAATATTTTCCCCATGGCTTCATTATTGCCAAACATTTTACATCTCTAGTCTTCCTATAGAAGTGTTCTTATTAAATAGTTTTTTAGAAATCGTTTTGTGGGGAGCAAAGTCTGGGTAACAATCTATACTTTGTTTTAAATTCTAAAAGAAAATATTTTGTAATCCAAAACTGTTCAGTTTTTCAGAAAAAACAAGAATGGTCCTTGGGGGGAAAAATGGGAGAAAATGTTTCCCCCCCAACTGTTTCTGTTTTTTTCTGGGCTTTCACATCTCTAGGCCCTGTTATCCATATAGAATATTTTGGGTTGAGCTGACTGTGAGAATTTGCACATTTCGGCTCTGAGAAGAAAAGAAGTATCCGCTCCATACTGCCCAGATGTAGTTTCTTCTTCCAAAGCCTGCCTCTTACTGGGAGCTCTCTAGCAAGTTTGTTTACCTGCACGCATCTGACAAAAAGAAGGAACATCCTCTGGTGAGAGCTTTCCAATTCTGACTCAGTATAAGGCAGCTTCCTATTATAATCTGAAAGAGCTGGCTCGGATGAAAAAAATATTTTCATCCCAAACCTGAAAAAATATTTACAATATTTTCATGTTGTAAGAAAGATGTTACATCTTTTCTGGGTTTTGTATTTAATATGTAAACAAGTGGGACCTGGTACAAATGGTTGCAAATGGTTGCAGTTTGGAGTGTTTCTGATCAGGCTTTCAGCTAGCCAGCCTGGCAGGCATGACCCTTATAAGGAGACTCCATCTCCACCCCCCTGCTTTCATTCATGCAAACCTTGGGGTTCCCTCAACACTGCAGATCCGTCCCTCATGTGTGAGTGGTGCTGTTTTGGCTTCATAAGATCCACACTGGGAGTATGAGTTTACTATTAGTATACAGTTGCATGCAATCCTGCGTTTGAGTGCATGTGTTAGGCACTGGATAACTTTGACGTCCTTACTGCTAGATCGGACAAACTTCATTATGAGACCTGGTCATTTGCGGAGGGATCAGTTTGTATGACAAGCTACACCATCCCTCCACTCCAGACCGCTGTCTGAAGAACAGAATGCCCCCAGATCCACTGCTACTCTAAAGTATACATTTACAGAACTGGCTTGTCAATCCTAAGAATGATTGCAATGTCGTCTTGAATTGTTTTCTGGTATTCTGCATCTTGATGAGTAAAACGGTAGTCTCATTGTGGATTTCACTGGAATTGCTTATAGTTGTTCCATGATGAATTAGAAAATAGCTTTATTATGTATGCTTGAGAGAGTTTTAATTTTTAGGGGTAACATTTGCATACTTTGAATTTGGGAAGTTAATAAATGAAAGCTACTGAGCCACCATTGGGATGTCTTTTATATAGCTTTAGCTGATCATTTTTAGCTCCTGATATTTTGGAGATGCCGTCTCTTATTAAACTTCTTAATGCTTCAAAGAAGTCTCTATCTGCATATAATTAGATGAGTTCTTAAAATTCAAACTTAATTTGTAGCCTCTTTAAAATATATATATCAAGATGATGCCAAGGTTGATTAAAATTTGGGGAAAGTCATACTTTTCATCCCAAAGGAACAAGGTGATATACATATCATCCATGAACTTTGTTTCACTTATTTGCAAAACCCCGCAGTTCCCCAAACCCAAAATATTGTACTGGAGTCTATGTACCAGGGCTCTGTGTGCTCTCAGGTATCCCAATTTTGCACTGTGAAAAGTTAAATTCTGTTGTTGTTGTTGTTGTTCAGTCGTTCAGTCGTCTCCGACTCTTCGTGACCCCATGGACCATAGCACGCCAGGCCTTCCTGTCCTGCGCTCTCTCCCGGAGCGTGCTCAAGTTCATATTCATTACATCGGTGATGCTATCTAGCCATCTCATCCTCTGCCGTCCCCTTCTCCTTTTGCCTTCAGTCTTTCCCAGCATCAGGGTCTTTTCCAGAGAGTTTTCTCTTCTCATTAAGTGGTCAAAATATTGGAGCTTCAGCTTCAGTATCTGTCCTTCCAATGAGCACTCAGGGTTGATTTCCTTTAGGATGGACTGATTTGACCTCCTTGCAGTCCAGGGGACTCGTAAGAGTCTTCTCCAGCACCACAGTTCGAAAGCAACAATTCTTCGGCGCTCAGCCTTCCTTATAGTCCAGCTCTCACAGCCATACATGACTACTGGGAAAACCATAGCTTTGATTATGTGGACCTTTGTCGGCAAGGTGATGTCTCTGCTTCTTACTATGCTGTCTAGGTTTGCCATAGCTTTCCTCCCAAGGAGCAAGCGTCTTTTAATTTCATGGCTACAGTCACCGTCTGCGGTGATCTTGGAGCCCAAGAAAGTAAAATCTGTCACTGCTTCCATTTCTTCCCCTTCTGTATGCCAGGAAGTGATGGGGCCAGATGCCATGATCTTCGTTTTTTTAATGTTGAGTTTCAAACCAGCTTTTGCACTCTTCTCTTTCACCCTCAACAAGAGGCTCTTGAGATCCTCTTCGCTTTCTGCCATTAGGGTGGTATCGTCTGCATATCGGAGGTTGTTGATAATTCTCCCGGCAATCTTAATTCCGACCTGTGATTCATCCAACCCGGCGTTTCTCATGATGTACTCTGCATATAAGTTAAATAAGCAGGGTGACAATATGCAGCCTTGTCGTACTCCTTTCCCAATTTTGAACCACTCAGTTGTTCCATGTCTGGTTCTTACTGTTGCTTCTTGACCCTCGTACAGGTTTCTCAGGAGACAGGTAAGGTGGTCTGGTACTCCCATCACTTTAAGAATTTGCCACAGTTTGTTGTGATCCACACAATCGAAGGCTTTAGCGTAGTCAATGAAGCAGAAATAGACGTTTTTCTGGAATTCCCTTGCTTTCTCAATGATCCAGCGAACGTTGGCGATTTGATCTCTAGTTCCTCTGCCTCTTCGAAACCCAGCTTGTACTTCCGGTAGTTCTCGGTTCGCATACTGCTGAAGCCTAGCTTGTAGGATTTTGAGCATCACCTTGCTGGCATGTGAAATGAGTGCAATTGTGCGGTAGTTGGAACACTCTTTGGCATTGCCCTTCTTTGGAATTGGAATGTAAACTGACCTTTTCCAGTCTTGCGGCCATTGTTGAGTGTTCCAAATTTGTTGGCATATTGAGTGCAGCACTTCAACAGCATCATGTTTTAGGATTTTAAATAGCTCAGCTGGAAGACTGTCATCTCCGCTAGCTTTGTTGTTACTAATGCTTCCTAAGGCCCACTTGACTTCACTCTCGAGGATGTCCGGCTCAAGTTCAGTGACCGCACTATCATGGCTATCAGGGACATTCAGATTTTTCCTGTATAGTTCTTCTTTGTATTCTTGCCACCTCTTCTTAATCTCATCTGCTTCTGTTAGGTCCCTCCCTTCTTTGTCCTTTATCATGCTCGTCTTTGCACAAAACGTTCCCTTGAGATCTCCAATTTTCTTGAAGAGATCTTTAGTCTTTCCCATTTTGTTGTTTTCCTCGATTTCTTTGCATTGTTCATTTAAGAAGGCCTTCTTGTCTCTCCTTGCTATTCTCTGGAACTCTGCATTCACTTGGATATATCTTCCCCTTTCTCCCTTGCTTTTCGCTTCCCTTCTTTTCTCAGCTACTTGTAAAGCCTCATCAGACAGCCACTTGGCTTTCTTGCATTTCTTTTTCTTTGGGATGGATTTCGTTGCTGCCTCCTGAACAATGTTACGGACCTCCGTCCATAGTTCCTCAGGTACTCTGTCTATCAGGTCTAATCCCTGAAATCTATTCGTCACCTCCACTGTATATTCATCAGGGATATGATTTAGGTCATACCTGAATAGTTTAGTGGTTTTCCCTACGTTCTTCAATTTAAGCTGAAATTTTGCAAGAAGCAGCTCATGATCTGAGCCACAGTCAGTTCCAGGTCTTGTCTTTACTGACTGTATAGAGCTTCTCCATCTTTGGCTGCAAAGGACATAATCAATCTGGTTTCGATATTGACCATCTGGTGATGTCCATGTGTAGAGTCGCCTCTTGTGCTGTTGGAATAGAGTGTTTGCTATGATCAGCGTGTTCTCTTGGCAAAACTCTATTAGCTTTTGTCCTGCTTCATTTTGTACACCAAGGACATGCCTGCCTGTTATCCCGGTGATTTCTTGACTTCCTACTTTAGCATTCCAGTCCCCTATGATGAAGAGGACATCTTTTTTTAGTGTTAGTTCTAGAAGGTGTTGTAGGTCTTCATAGAACCGATCAACCTCAGCTTCTTTGCCCTAAGTGGTTGGGGCATAGACTTGAATGACTGTGATGTTGAATGGTTTGCCTTGGATTCGTACTGAGATCATTCTATCGTTTTTGAGATTGTACCCCAGTACTGCTTTTCCCACCCTTTTGTTGACTATGAGTGCTACTCCATTTCTTCTAAGGCATTCTTGCCCACAGTAGTAGATATGATGTTCACCTGAATTAAATTCGCCCATGCCTGTCCATTTTAGTTTGCTGATTCCCAAGATGTCGATGTTCAATCTTGCCATCTCATGTTTGACCACCTCTAGCTTACCTTGATTCATTGATCTGACATTCCAGGTTCCTAAACAATATTGTTCTTTACAGCATTGGACTTTTTTTTCACCACCAGACACATCCACAGCTGAGTGTCCTTTTGGCTTTGGCCCAGCCGCTTCACTCTTTCTGGCGCTCCGGCGTCATATCTTTTAGCCTTGTGATATGTGCCATGGGGTTTTCTTGGCAAGAATACTGGAGTGGGTTGCCATTTCCTTCTCCAGTGGACCACATTTTGTCAGAACTCTCTGCCATGACCTGTCCGTCTTGGGTGGCCCTGCACGGCATAGCTTATGGCTTCACTGAGTTACGCAAGCCCCTTCGCCACAACAAGGCAGTGATCCATGAAGGGGTTTTCTCCATTGCTTAATTTATTTTGGTACTGCTAACCATGGGAGGGGCAAAAGTATTGAATCCCCAAACCCAACCAATAAAAGCCTTATTTTGCCACCTGTTACTTCAGTGGCCATTTCCTGTGTATTTTCAATCCTCTCTCTGTGTTTTTAAAAAGGTTTTGAGATTCCCAGAAAGCTGATTCCTACTTTTACTTTCACATTCTCTGCTTTTACAGAATTGCAGCATGCTTACAGTCCTAACTGGTATGGAAATACCATATTCGCTGTAATGATTAATATAGTGATATTTCATGTGATTATCCTGATGGATGTCACATAGAAAGAGTCCTTGGCTTACTTTTTTTTTTCAAGGAATAGAAGTTCAGAGATCAGATACTATCTTTGCATTTTATGCTATCTCATGGCCAGTAACTGAATAAGTGGAATCAGGACACCTGCCATAGGCTATTGTGCCTTTAGTGAGTTATTCGGTTGCCTAAAGAGGTGGGTTTCATGTTTTTCAGATAATGGTTGCCAGCTAGCTCCAAGAAAGACAACACTATTTGATATTATGTGTATTAAGACCTAGGTTTTCCCAGAAAATTTCCTTCAGACATGGCTTTAAACCAGCTTGTTCTTTTTTAGAGATGTCTGTTGCGTTATGTCAAAGCTTTGTGACTACAGTACACAGCCAAAACCCCCTTGTGTATTTTATGGCGTATTGGGTTTCCTTTGCTGTTAGTTGAATCCTTTTCATCAACTTCAAAGCCTTTTAGAAGAGACATGTATTGAGAGTCACTATCTTTAGGCAATACAGTGACACAGATGAACTTCTCAGGTGACTTAGCAGCACACTGCTTTGCCTTGCAGAACCATGTGTACTTGAACTGAGAATTAGGGCGCAATCCTATCCAGATAGTTGGCAGCCTCTGAACTCGGAGGCTGCTGAGTATCCAGTGCAGGGTGGGAGGAGAGCAGTGGCTCCATGCTCCAGCCACCCTGCATTTCTAGATGGGCAAAATCACCCATCTAGTGGTGGCGCCTTGGAGGCGGAGGGAAGGAGGCTGGGGCAGCCATAGGAAATGCCATACAGCCATCGGCCTGTTCTCTCCTCCTCTCTCCTGGGAACACCCCCTTTTCCCCATCACCACACTTCGTTTTCTGAGCATGGAGAGGTAGTTGGTGTGGTTCTCTCTGCACTGGCTACAAGGGAATGGGGAGGGAACGGGGAGCTTGGTTTCCTGGCTCTGAGTTTGGAGCCAGGAAATGGAACTAACCTATCCCCCCCCCCCCCCTGCTGTCTGGTGGGCATAGGAATGCTCTCTTAATCAGTTAATATCCACAGAATTGGCTGTCCTATTCCTTTGAATAGCTGTTTTCCTGCTGCTCAATTGCAGATTTGTTTTTTAAATACATGGTTTCTTTCCACATTGACAATGTACATAATTTGCATAAACAAAGGACAGTTTCCACCTGGAAAGTGTTCTTTGCTAGAAGTGTGGGCTAATGTAAATGCCTACAAAACGCCATGTGGGAGAAAGCTTTGTGCCAAGTGTCACATATCAAATATTTGGAAAAAATTCAGCTAAACTTGTAGGAATGTATTTATCCACACCTATTTTGTGTGGTATTAATCATGTAAAGTCAAAAAATTGAAATGTATTATCACGAAGTATTGTACTTAGTGCTGTAGAATGCCAGCAGCTTTGCTGGTATCTATTATTTGTATAGCCTGGAAATGATTATGGTGCTTTTCTATAGTATATATTAGTGGGGCAAAGAGGGATAATGCTTGAGAAATACCTTTACTCAGTAGTGAAATGCCTTGTGTCATTAGTAAATTCTGCATCAGATAAAAGTACTTTTGTGCAGCTTGTAGGCTCTTAAAAGCCAGAGAAGGGAGTTTCTAACCCCTGAGTTTGCAAAGATAGGTTTGGAAATGTAATAGTAAAAATGCTAGAAGAATTATAATAAGGATGCGAAAGTTGCCCAAATTACTTATTTCCATATTACAGTGTAGCAGTGCCCCCAACTTAACATTATGCACATGTCATCAAACTGGACTAAAATATGTCACATTCGATTCCAGAGGCTCTTGGGTGAACATTCTTTTGCTTCGGGATGGCGCCTCCCTCTGGAGCTTGTAGGCAGGGCCAAAATAGTTGCTCTTTATGTGGAGGGACTGCCCATACTTCCCAGACTGGCTCTGCCTAAGGGGCCAGTAGGTCATGTTGAGTTGCTGCTCCAGAGAACGCAACTTAGGTAGTTTCCCCACTCCCAATTGTTGTTGTTGTTTCTTCCTTTTCTCTTCCTTCACCCCCTCTCCCACCTAGCACGGCCTAGATAGGAACACCGAGGATTTCACTTAGTTGTTGGGGGAGGTGAGGACTTAGATCGCTGATGGAGCCCATGGCCTAGCATGGTAGCCCCACAGACTGTCCCTGCTGCTTCCTTCAGCATGCTTTCATTCCCCAGCCCAATGGTGGGAAAACAGGGAGAGACTTGTAGGGGTCAGAAGGCCTCTGTGACTAATGCAGAGGAGAAACAGAGACCCAGCTCTTGGGAGGCCATTGGGCCCCAGTCCCTCCAGTGATCTTCAGAGGAAGGGGTGAGTAACAACCCTACTTCCCAATGCCCATAGAGTGGGTCACATTCTAGTCATACGTCCAGCTGCCATTCCTCTCATGATAAGAGGAAAAACAAATTTAAGAAGGGAGGCCATAGGACAAGGGGTCAGTCCGAACATACATGTAAGAAAGACGTTAGGGCCCAGTCTAGGTTGGGCTTCCCCAGCTTCAGCTGGACTCCTCCCCTAGTCTTGACTCCATTCTCTCAGAGAGGATACCACCTTCCAGTCTCCTGAGTTCACTCATCAGACAAGTCAGATGGTGGATTTTGCAGCATTCTAGCTTGTGTGGAGAATCTCCATACATGCATGAGGCTCTCCTCTTCAGACTGTCACCCTCCATGAGTTGAAGGCAATGGTTACACCGAGGGAGAGGTGTAGGCTGGATTGCTCCTTCCCTTTACATGTTTGCCCTGTTCAGGTTGAGAACACCTGAATAGGGTTTGTGTGTGAGCGGGGGGCGGGGGAGGGAGGGAGAGAGAGAGAGAGAGAGAGAAAGAAACCAGTGTGCCTCCATGCTGATATTGCTTAAAGGAGAGAGGCTGGTCATTGTGACTTCATTTATTTATTTATTTCAGTTCTATACCGCCCAATAGCCGAAGCTGTCTGGGCGGGTCACAAAAATTAAAACCAAACGACACACAATAAAACAATTTAAAATATATAGAACATTAAAACCACAATATAACAATACAACCACAATAAAACCTAGCAGCAGTGCAGGAATTTAAAATACAGATTTAAAACAGCAAAGCTAAAAATTTAGAAAGCTAAAATGCCTGGGAAAATAAAAAGGTCTTCACCTGGCGCTGAAAGGAATACAGTGTAGGTGCTAGGCGAACCTCACTAGGGAGCTCATTCCAGAGCTGGGGTGCCACAGCAGAAAAAGCCCTCCTAGTAGCCACCCGCCTCACTTCCTTTGGCAGGGGCTCACGGAGAAGGGCCGCTGACGATGATCTTAAGGTCCGAGCAGGCACATATGGGAGGAGGCGATCCTTCAGGTAACCTGGCCCCAAGCCATTAAGGGCTTTGAATGTTAACACCAGCACTTTGAATCGGGCCCGGAAATGGACTGGCAGCCAGTGCAGCTGGAAAAGTACTGGCGTAATATGAACTCGCAGGCCAGTCCCTGTTAACAATCTTGCTGCCCTATTTTGGACCAGCTGAAGTTTCCGGACCATTTTCAAAGGCAGCCCCACGTATAACGCATTGCAGTAATCCAGACGAGAAGTTATCAGAGCATGGATAACTGTAGCTAGGCTATCTCTGTCCAGATAAGGGCGTAGTTGGTATGCCAGCCTAAGCTGATAAAAAGTGCTCTGTGCCACTGGTTCACCTGTGCCTCAAGTGACAGTTCTGGATCCAAGAGCACACCCAAACTACGAACGTGATCCTTTAGGGGGAGTGCAACCCCCTCCAGAACAGGTTGAATATCACTTAGCTGGGCAGATGAACCACCCACTAATAGTACCTCCGTCTTGTCTGGATTGAGTTTCAGTTTATTGGCCCTCATCCAGTCCATTACCGTGCCCAGGCACCGATTCAGAACAGCCACTGCCTCACCTGGTTTTGATGAGAAAGAGAGGTAGAGCTGGGTGTCATCCGCATATTGATGGCACCTCAGTCCACACCTCCGGATAACCTCCCCCAGCGGTTCATGTAGATGTTAAACAGCATGGGGGATAAAATAGAGCCCTGTGGAACCCCATGGCACAATTGCCATGGCACAGAGCAATAATCCCCCAGCACCACCTTTCGGAATCGGCCATCCAAGTAGGAGCAGAACCACTGTAGTGTAGCGCCTCCAACTCCCAGCCCAGACAACCTATCCAGGGGGATACCATGGTCGATGGTATCGAAAGCCGCTGAGAGGTCCAGGAGAATCAACAGGGTCGCACTCCCCCTGTCTCTCTCCCGGCAGAGGTCATCCCACAGGGCGACCAAGGCAGTTTCCATTCCAAAACCAGGCCTGAAGCCCGATTGAAATGGATCTAGATAATCCGTTTCATTCAGCAGTGCCTGGAGCTGTCCTACAACCACCCACTCAAGCACCTTGCCCAGGAAGGGGATGTTGGCCACTGGCCTATAATTGTTAACATCCTCTGGGTCCAGGTTAGGCTTTTTCAGGAGTGGTCTAATTACCGCCTCTTTTAAAGCGGCAGGCACCACTCCCTCTCTCAAGGAGGAATTTACAACCTCCTGGACCCAGCCAGACATCCCCTCCTTGTTTGATTTAATAAGCCATGAAGGGCAAGGGTCAAGCACACAAGTGTTCGATTGGACTTGGCCAAGCACCTTGTCCGCATCCTCAAGCCTCAGTAACTGAAACTCATCCAATAAAACTGGACCAGACAGTGCTCTGAACGCCTCTACCAATGGAACTGCATTAATGGTGGTGTCCAATTCATGACGAATCTGAGCGACTTTATCCTCAAAGTGCCGTGCAAACTCGTCACAGCGTGCTACCGAGGGTTCCACCGTCTTTCACCCTGGCCCAGAATGTAACAGGCCGCGAACCACTCGGAAAATCTCCGCTGGACGACACTGAGAAGATGCAATGCTGGTGGAAAAAAACTGTCTCTTTTCCACCCTCACTGCCACAGCTGTTACCTGTGTTCAGTCAGACTCAGCACGAGTTTTCCTCCACCTGCGTTCTAGCCGTCTCCCCTCTTGCTTCATTGCCCTCAGCTCAGGTGTATACCAAGGAGCTGGCCGGGCTCTGCTCAGAGGGAGAGGGCGCTTGGGCACGATCATGTCAACCGCCCAAGCCATCTCTGCATTCCACAGAGCGACCTGGGCTTCGACAGGAGCACCAGCCATACCAGCAGGAAAATCTCCCAGAGCCCTCTGGAATCCATCGGAATCCATTAATCTCTGGGGGCGGACCATTTTAATAGGTCCCCCACCCTTGCAGAGGGGGAAGGCTGCCAGGAGTCCAAACCTCAGCAGGAAGTGATCTGTCCATGACAAAGGGACAGATGTTAATTCCTCCACTTTCAGATCACCATCCTCCTGCCCAGTTGAGAAAACCAGATCAAGCATGTGTCTTTTTATATGCGTTGGGCCGATGACATGTTGGGACAGCGCCATGGTTGTCATGGCGGCCATGAAGTCCTGAGCCGCCCCGGATACAGTGGCCTCGGCATGGAAGTTGAGATCCCCCAGGACCATCATCCTAGGGGTCCTCAACACCAAGTCCGAGACCACCTCCGTCAGCTCAGGCAGGGAGTCTGATGGGCAGCGGGGTGGGCGGTACACCAACAGAATCCCTAATCTGTCCCGGGTACCCAACACAAGGTACAAGCACTCAAGATCTGCACTCGAATGAGCAGGAAGCCTGGAGAAGGAGATTGAATTCCTGTAGACCACGGCAACCCCCCCCCCCAAACCCTCAAGTCGGTGTTGGTGCTGCACCGAGTACCCAGGAGGGCACTGCTGGGAAGGAGTGACCCCTCCCAGTTCCCCCACCCAGTTCTCAGTAATACATACCAGGTCAGCCCCCTCATCCACAATCAAATCATGGATGAGGGAGATTTTATTTGGGCCGACCTGGCATTCAGCAGCAGCACCACCAGACCTGAGGGCAGACTGGTAAGGCTGCCAGGAACCATCAGGTTGGGGGAAGAACCAGAAGAGGGGACAGCTGTAAGGTGTCTAGCCCCTGTTCTCGTCAGCTGGCCTGTTAATCCCCCAACGCCATACCTCTCCCTGCCCGTGACCACAGTTATAGTGGCACCTCCCCGACCCCCTGAGTTGCCCAATAGTCCTCCGAGGCACATATTAAAATGTTAGAGTATAAAATGTTCAACAGTATAAAAGAATATAAAAGATAAAAGAGATAAAAGAGAACAGCAGCTAAGAAGGAGCAGATAAAGTCCACGTTTGCCCCTTTCCCCCTCGTCTTTAAAACTGCTGCCCTCTGCTGCTGCTATTTGCTGCTGGTATCTGTGGCTGCTGGTGTCTCTGGAGAGGCAGGTGGGTGGGTCTTCAAGTCCTATTCAGGTCCTGTTCAGGTCTTCAGCATCATGCTGATGCTGTCTGTCTGAGGGAGAGAGACTGGCCATTGTGACCTCATTGTGCTGCTGCCCATCTGAAAGAGAGAGAAACTGGCCAATATGCACTCTTAAAGTTGCTGTACACCTGAAGGAAAGAGAGATACTGTCCCCTGTGCCCTCATGTTGCAGACTACTTTGAGGAGGAAGGTGCTCTTTACACCCTGGAGGAGACAGGGTTTTCTTAGCTTTCTTTCTTATTCACCCACCCTCTCAAATGTAAATTGACTTGAGACTGGCCTGCCAGTTATTTCTGTAATGAACAGGAGCCACTGAAGAGCTAGTCACCAAAATTTGGGGATAAGAAAGCATCACAGTGCCAACTGAGAATGTTGTGGTTATTCCCATAAGGAACAAAGGACATTAAAAAGGAAAGCTAAATTTAAAAAACTAACACAAATATCTAAATTCAAACTAAACTAGAATATTTCCTCCTGTATTCCCCTAGTATAAAAAAAAATGGAAAAAGCGCTCCCGCAGCCTACCTTCAGTGGAAACCTTTGTGCCCCAAAGCAAAAAAAATAATGTGGGGTAGACTCACTATCAGAGTCTAGTGACAGGGAGAGCTTTCTGAGGAGGACATGGAAACTCCTCCAGTCATGGGAGGCTATTCTGTCCTGAGTTCTTTTTAATCCATTTGGCAAAGGCACACCAGAACTTACAGCTTAACAGGGGAGCACCTGAGTCCAGAAGAATAAGACTCTGCCCCCAAAGGGGCCAAATCGGCTTTTCCTCAAGGACACTGAAGCCCATGTCGGTCCCCTCCAGATTCCTTCAGAAGGGTTTGGAAGTTGGAAAGCGCCAACCTTTCCAAGACCGTCAGTACATAAATTGGTTAACAAACTGTATGTTCTCTCCCCTCCCCATCCCACCCCCTTTCCAAGGCCATGTGTCTGCTGAAGGTTCCAGTTGTTGATAGCCAGTGGCAGCACTCACATCCACAGCTGTTCTCCCTTCAGAGGGGGAAGGAGGCCCCAAAGACCTATGTGATATGAAAGTGGAGGCAGTCCTCCACGAAGGGTTCAAGTCCGTGGCCTTCAGGATCTCGGTGACTAATTCCTATTTTTCCAGAGCCATTCAGCTCTGGGCAGGAGAAGTAGTAGCAGCAGAATCTATGCTCATGTATCTTTGCTGATAAAGGAAGGACTGAAAAACTCACAACAGCCCTCTTGGCAGACTGTACCCTAGACACATTTCAACTAATTGCCAGAAATTGGTGTTAACCCCCCTGGCTCATAGGCACATCTGACTACGCAACTGTGATGTTGACCCAGACTCTCAGGCATGTCTGGCCTGAGAGTCTGGCTCTTTGAGGGAGCCAAAGTCTTTGGTCAGCCATTGGAGAAGGTAATGTTTGAGACCAAATACAAGGCTAAAGCCCTTCCCACTGCCAAGATAGAAGAATAAAAGCGTAAGATACAGTGCTCCTTTTGCCCCAGCAAAACCTCCTCCAGAACCTGCCCATTGGCCAGATTCAAGACAAAGTGGAATTGTGGGTGAAGTCTTCCAACAAGACTAATTCCTCTATGCCCTACAGCTCCTCTTCAAGTTCTAAGCAGGGGAAGAAGCTGCAGTCTGCCTGACCCCATCTTTGCCTCATTCACCCAATAGGGGATTTTTCACTGTTTGCAAGAAACCATGTTTAGGGGCTATGCACTGGAATTCATGGTGAACCCCAGGAACAAATTCATTCCCTCTCCACAATCAAGGAACCTGGAAAAAGATTGGAATTTTCTGCAAGCCATAAACCAGGGGTTAGCAACTTAATGCCTGTGGGTATCAATGTGCCCCCGGACACCTTTCTTGGTGCCCACCAAGGTGCTGTACCCCTCTAACTTTTTTTTAATTAACACATTTTCTTACCAGCAGCAGGGATTGCTGTGAAATAGGTTTCTATTGGTGCCAAAAACTGTGGGTTCGAAGGAGTTGTTTAGTGTGTTGCAGCTCAGAGCCCACCTCTGCCTTGTATACAGTCTTTTGGGCAAGTTACTTATCTTTTGCCATGCCTCCCATGGCAGCCATTTTGTAGTGATGCCCAGGATAGTTTATCAAATTGCCAAATGTGTCCACAGCCCAAAAAGGGATTTTCCAATATTGGACATTTTTAAATCTGTGATGTGGGCTTCAATGCACACCTTTAGTAGGTATTACAGAATAGATATGGCATTCTCAGTGGACGTGACATTTTGGTGAGCATTAATTCCTGTGGTGGGCCCCCCTATTTCTTATTTGGGAGAAAATGGAATTTTTCCTACTGTGAATTTCTGTTCTGAGAGGCTCCTGCAGGCCATTCCACCCACCGTAGAGGGACCAGTGCCATGAAGGGATGATGGTCACATTATGGCTTCTGCAATGCCATACATCTGTGGGAGACAGATAGACTTCCCTGGGTTCAGTTCCCTCCCTATCCCTTTCCCTTGGGTTTGTTTTGGCTTGTTGCATGTTTTTTTGCTAATGTTATTTTGCTATTATTTCTTAGTCTAGTTAACATTTACAACAGTTGATGTAGAGCAACCTTTTCCCTCCAGATGTTTTAGACTACAACTCCCAGGATTCCTGATGATTCGCCATGCTGGCTGAGGCTGATGGAAGTTGACGTCCACAATATCTGGATGGCACCAGGTTGGGGCAGACTGCTTTAGAGTTTGGTCTTTTTCCTAGCATGAGGCTAGGTGCTCATCTCTTCCCAACCAGTCTGGGAGGTATGGGTGGCCCCTTCCCCGAACAGCAATAGTTCTGGCCCTGCCTATAAACTCCAGAGTGAGGCGCCATCCTGAGGTAAAAGAATGCTCTGCAAGAGTCTCTTGAGAACAGAAATTCATGGTTAAAAAACTTCTGCTATTTCATGTATATTATCATGGAGCTAAAATATAACAATAAGGACCAGTTCAGAAAGAAGGATTCCAAGCTTAATAAACCATAGTTTATTAAGCCAGAAGCTATCATCATGCTCATGTTCTCCTTCCTCCCCTTGTGCACTAGTTTCCTGTTCATCTAAAATGGGATGTTGTTGTTTAATCTTGCACTCCAAGGCATGGTATGAAACCAGGATCTGATCCTGGTTGCAGATTGTTTCTTGCGTTCGAAGATTAAACCACAGTTTCCTCATTTTGAGTGTAATGGGAAACTGGTTGAAAGAAACCACGATACAGCCATTGATGCTAGTACATGAGATGGGGATGAGGAATGTATGAATATGACACCCATTCCTGGCGTAATAAAACAGTTGAATTGTTGGGTTCAAACATGGCCTAAATCTCTTTCTTTGGCTCGTGCTTTTGCCACTGCATTGCTTTATGCAAAATAGCTCTGCATGCTGGTATAATGCAGTTTTCCTCAGAGCAGTAGGTGGTGCTGGATGAACCCAAATGGTGCTTTTCAGCTCTACAGTGCTACATACATACATATAGAGCCAGAATGGCTGGGCCTATGAGCATCTTGGACATTTCAAAATGGGTTTCAAAGTGTAGTAAAAGTTTTACTCCCCTTCTACCCAGCAGATAAACATTTGTAAGATAGTTCTTTATCTTTTCGTTAACTTCCCCCTGCAATGTCTCATGCCAAAGCAAATAATGTCACTGGTTTGAGCTCATGCTTTTTATTGTGTTTCTTTTAATTGCCAGTCCATTTAAGTTTTACAGACATTTAAATGCCGATTTATTTATTCATTCATTCATTCATTCATTTATTTATTTCATTGCTATACTGCCCAATAGCTGAAGCTCTCTGTTTTGTATTAGCAAGTTATATAGCCTGTGATGTAACTACTCAAAGCCTGTGTATCTAACTAACAAAACCTCCTCAGGTAAGAGGATTTTTGGTTCTTATAACATGGACCTCTACCATACATGGTAATATTTCTCTTTCAGCAGCAGAAGGCTGAAGGTATAAATTGAATCCAAGTAGATGAATAGCTACCATCAGTTTAGTTATGACATTGCACAATCCACCAGCAACAAACAGTAGCTGACACAGCAGTTCAATTAAGAATGTGGTACAAATAAATCCATTGTGGTGGAATAGGCTCCTGGTTGTAAAACCCTTCCTTGAGACAGAGTGAGTTGACAAAGCAACACGCTACAAGGCGATCAAGTGCACTGCAAAAAGCAAATCCACTAGGAAGCTTCTACAAATTAATCCTGGAAGCATACCTCTCCCCTTTAAATTTCCATGGAACAGCATTGAACTGTAATCACTGTTATTTCTGTGAGGCATTAATATGTATCTTAGAAATGGCACCATTCATCTTCCACACCATGAGCAAGTATTTCACTAGGGATTGGCACCCCCAGGCTTGCGGGCATGTAGCCCGGTCTGGACACTTGCTGCTTTCATTTCAAAGCTATGACCAAGTAGTTTAATGCAGTTGAACACTGTATAGCCACAGGCTGATTTTCTGTTTCTCGTATGCCAGTCTTTTGCAGAGGTTCAAAGTTGGTCCATATGCCTAGTGAGGCTCAAAAATGGGGCATGCCCAGCTGGTGGTGGAACAGTTGGACATACATTGAACCCAGTCAGTAGAGCCTGTTCCACCTAGATCTGTGTCATGAGGCAATTGTCAGGAGGCACCATTAGAGTTAGAAAATATGCAAATTGGTCTCAAAAGGGGAAAAGGAGCTGGTGTGGGAAAGGACTGGGCATTCCTTTTGGTTATCATTGGTATTTGGTGATGTTGAAACTAGAATGCCTGCCTTAGGGTGCAGTCCTATTGATTGTGCCCTCTGTGAGTGGAAGCCCCTGAACTTGGAAGCATCCAGTCATCAAGTGCAGGGTGGGAGGAGAAGCAGAGGCGATCTTCAAATCTCCGTTGTCCTTCCCTCCAGATTTTGCTAGATGGGCTTTTTAGCCCATCTAGCAAGGGTGCTTTGGATTGGGAGGGAAGGAGGCTGGAAGAAGCTCAGGATAACTCGTATCCTACCCTCTCTAGTCCCCTCCCCTCCCCGCCCACCAGAATACCCCCTTTCCTCCTCCAAGGTCACTTTTCCAACCTCAGAGGGCAGCCGGTGCAGCTCTTTCTGTGCCAGCTGCAAGGGAGTGGGGGAGAGGGGTCGAGTCTCCAACTCCCCCTTCCAAGGTCAGAGTGCTGTCTCTGACCTTGGAAAAGGGAATGTGAACCATCCTATAGTCTCTGGGATGCTCTCCCAGAGACCATAGGATTGCTCTGTTGTTGAGTTTTGTTTGAGGTGAATCAATAGCAGGAAAGTGAAGACATTGTCCATATAGTCAGTTGGTGTAGTTGGCTATTGCATTGGATTTCAATCCCTATGAAACTCCTTAGGTAATCTTGAGTTGATCACATTCTTTCTGTTGGCCTAACTGATTGCAAAGTGTGGTTGTGAGGATAAAGTGGTTAATTCCATATACACTCCCCACCAAGCTCCATGGAGGAAGAGTGGCATACAAGTGTAATAAATGACCAAGTGTAGGAAGTATGTGGTAACAGCCCTAAAAATTATAAGGGATATTCCAAGACAGTCTTGAACTTAGAATTCCAGTCAACTGCACTCCAAATTGATGATCTGATCTAGCTCTTTGCAAAGGTTTTATTATCTTCATGAAGCATAGGCAATCTGTCTGAAGTCGGCTCTTTGCCCTCTCTCTCCCCTTAAAGCTTTGAAAAAGAGCAGTTGAATAAAACCACCAGGATGCTTGCAGATCAATTTGGAATGAATTTGAGCTACTTTACCTGCAAAGTGTTTTGCAAATTGGTCACAGCAGGCCACCTCAAAATCCTCCATCCTGAGGACCATGATGTTAAAAGGCCTCACACTACTCAAAACAGCTCTGCTGGCCACCTGAGTGGATGCAGTGGTGGCAGAAAAATAAGATTTCTTTGCTACCCTGGAGTAGGCCCTAAAGACTCTATCTTGCATTTGGTCAGTCTTATCTCAAGTTTTTCTTCACTGTTGCTCTAACTGTCATCCCAGCTGTTTTCATTACTATCAGCTCCCCAATATACCAAGGAGCCAAGCTTGGCTTTCAGAAGCAAGAAAGGGTACTTGGGAGCAATCCCTGTCAAGAGCTTACACCATTTCCTCATTCCAGAGGTTGGCTGGGTCTTCAGCACACCATCTGTCATGAAAATGATAAAATCTCCCAGAGCCATCAGGATTTATAAGCCTCCAAGGATGAACCATCCTAGTAGACTGCCACCCCTGCAGGGGATAGTGGTTGCAGTAACCCTAAACCCTACCAGGTAGAGGTCTGTCTATGACAATGGAACAGCCTACAGCTGCTCCACATGCATATCGTCAGCCTCCCTTCTAGTGGAAAACAGCAGGTCCTGCATAAGTTTACATGTAAGAGAGTCACAGAAAGTCCTTTGTATGCTGGATATCAATCTTTTTGGTAAGGAACCCACCTTCAGGAATAGATTCTGCAGGGCTGGGCAGAAAGTAGATCTCCAGACATTTGGGCCTTCAATTCTCAGAAGCCCCTGCTAGCATGGCCAATGGCCAGGAATGCTGGGAATTCCAAGACATCTGGAGAACTACTTTCTGCCCAACCCTGCCATAGAGGACTAAATGTACAAGCATAGCCAAGAAAGCATTGACTAGCTGGCATTGAAGGCAGCTTGGCTAGTGTTCCAGGCCTTCTAGAATTTTATTAAGAGATGGTTCTCACCCATTTGGCAAAATGCCTGCAAGGGCCTATGTTGATCACCAAGAGCAACACTAAACCTTTTATTTTTCTGACAAGAAAACAGGCAAGGTGGGGGTGCATTTAATCACTTTTCAAGCAATCTGCATAGTGGAATGATATTATCTTAGTAGACTGGCTTGTTGTATAGACCATCAGCTAGTCAGAGTGGATGTTCAGTCTCCATGTATTCAAACAGTAAGCTTCAGCAAGCCCCAAGTATGCTTTTTTCCCATGAATAAAGCTACCTGATTCTGCTGCTCCTGCTCACGATCCACAAAGTGGCTGACCTTGCAGCAAAAATTGGTGTGAAGGATAAGGTGTGAATCTCAAGAACTGAAATGGTTCAGTCAGTGCTGTCGTTAAAAAAGAATTCAGCACTAATACTTAAAAATGTCAAATGTCAGCTTTACCCAAAAAGTGAGGAGTCATGTTCATGCATATACCAGTTCCATATGGGAACATCTCTTATTAACATTTCAACTAATCGTAGGTTCCATTCATGGAAACTAAAACAGAGTATTACCTGCTTTGAAGTCCATGACTAAAGCATACCACTAAAGAAGCTAATTCTCAAACTATGTTGGTTACTGCCTGTAGGTTTCAGAGCCTGGGACTCTGTTGGCTAATAAGGCTATGCTGGTGAGGTTCATTATGCAAATCCCCCCGGCATGTGCGGAAGGGAAATAAGCCACCATGGTTTATTTCCCCCTCTGTGATCATGCAAACAGGCCCAGTGTTTCAGTAAAATTCATTGACTTGGTTCGCATGTAACAAGAAGCCACCACAGAGGAATTTCCACATGGGGCTTCTTGTTGTGGTAGTGGCCACCATTTTGAATATTCAACCCACAACTCTAAAACAGCCTATGGGTTCTGGATGGCTTGTCAAGCACTCCAGTGGTCCAACCTCGCTGGTTTTGCACATAATGACAAGCTATGGTGTGTCCCTGCCACGGCTTGAATATTCAAAATGGCGGCTGCTGCCACGACAAAAAGCCCTGCAGGGAAATCCCCCCACAGTGGCTTCTCATTGTGTACAAATGTGCCCATTAGCTAAGTGAAGGGGAAGCACTAGGGTTGCTTAATTTTGCCAGCTTAGGTGCAAAATATTCTTCAATTACCCCTTTAGGCTTGCCATGTTGTCATTTTGTTTAATGCTGAAAAGTAGAGCATCCTTCCTTTTATCTTGACAAAGTCAGGAATAATGTTGCTTTCCCCTACACCCTGTTTTTCCTTTTAATCTGCTTGTTCTCTTGTTCTGTTTCTCCACTGTTTAAAGTTCCTTCATCGTTTTAAATAAAGTGTTCTTATTTGTGGGGAGGGGCTTACTGGGTGAGAGGAGGGTTTTGTAAACTTGGGAGGTATCACATGGTACTGTTGAGTAAGTATGGAAAAATCTATCACTTCTACTTTCTCTCACATTTGAATCTTTTAAAGCTCAAGTTCTTTCCATCCCATTGATTGAAAAAATATGTGAATTTTGGTAAGTTCTGAACCAAGCAAAATTCTCACCCATCTCTACCATTAAGAGGTTTTATTGTTCTTCTGTCAAATAATGACAATAATACAAATATTCATTCATTCATTCATTCATTCATTCATTTCATTTCTATACCACCCAATAGCCAAAGCTCTCTGGGCGGTTCACAAAAATTAAAAACCACAAAGCGCAGCATAAAACAATATAAAATATGAAAGCTTAAAACCATGATACAACAGTGCAACCAGAATAAAACATAGCAGCAATGCAGATATTTAAAATACAGATTTAAAACACCAAAGCTAAAAGACTAGGAAGCGAAACTGCTAAAATATGGGGAAAATAAAAAGGTCTTCACCTGCTGCCAGAAGGAGTACAACGTAGGTGCCAGGCGAACTTATTCCACAGCTGGGGTGTCACTCACAGCAGAAAAGGCCCTCTTCCTGGTAGCCACCCGCCTCACGTCCTTTGGCAGGGACTCACGGAGAAGAACCACTGAGGATGATCTTAGGGTCCAGGCAGGCACATATGAGAGGTGGCAATCCTTCAGATAACCTGGCCCCAAGCCATTAAGGGCTTTGAATGTTAATACCAGCATTTTGACTCGGGCCTGGAAATGGGCTGGCAGCCAGCGTAGTTGGAAAAGTACTGGCGTAATATGATCTCAGTACCCAGTCCCAGTTAACAATCTCACTGCCCTATTTTGGACTACCTGAAGTTTCTGGACCGTTTTCAAAGCAGCCCCACGTATAACGCATTGCAGTAATTCAGATGAGAGGTTATCAGAGCATGGATAACTGTAGCTAGGCTATCTCTGTCCAGATAAGGGTGTAGTTGGTATACCAGCCTAAGCTGATAAAAAGTGCTCCGTGCCACTGAGTTCACCTGTGCCTCAAGTGACAGTTCTGGGTCCAAGAGCACTCCCAAACTATAAACCTGGTCCTTTAGGGGGAGTGCAACCTCCTCCAGAATAGGTTGAACATCACTTAGCGGGGCAGACAAACTACCCATTAACAGTACCTCCATCTTGTCTGGATTGAGTTTCAGTTTATTGGCCCTCATCCAGTCCATCACTGTGCTCAGGCATTGATTCAGAACAACCACTGCCTCACCTGGGTTTGATGAAAAGGAGAGGTAGACCTGGGTGTCATCTGCATATTGATGACACCTCATCCCACATGTCTAGATAACTTCCCCCAGTAGTTCCATATAGATGTTGAACAGCATAGGGGATAAAATAGAGCCCTGTGGAACCCCATGGTATAATTGTCAAGGCACAGAGCAATACTCCCCCAGCGCCACCTTCTGGAGTCGGCCATCCAAGTAGGAGTGGAACCACTGCAGCAACAACAGGAACAGCAAGATGATGATGATGCCAGGAGTATGTACTGTTCACACATTTTGGATCTTATGTGGCCTCTTCTGTTTGTGCTTTTGTTTCTTAGTATTGAGTTTGACCGTGACTGTGACTATTTTGCCATTGCTGGGGTGACAAAGAAGATTAAAGTCTATGAATATAGCACTGTTATCCAGGATGCAGTTGATATTCATTACCCGGAGAATGAAATGACCTGTAATTCCAAAATCAGGTATGTGTTGCCTCTTGTCTTCTATTTAGAGATGTAAGGATAGTGCATTGTACCACTGCTCCACACACCCCAATTCTTGGGGAGCACCTGCCTGTCAGCTCACTGAATCTGTACAATTGAGGGCCTTTAGGGTTGTCATTATAAACAAACCAAGCGAGCCTGTGTCCTTGGTATGTATGCATGCCAAAGGCATAATTCCTTTACTTTCCAGAAATGGGTGCTCATTTGCATATTGATAACATTGCTACAGCTTTGTTATGAGGTATAATCACAATAAATGCTTTTTAAATACATTTTTTGCAGTTTATCTTGAATATCTCCAGGAGAAGATGTTTAAACCTTCCTGAGAAACTTGGACCTGTCCTAACTGTCACTGAAATATGAAATGGTGCCCCTAGTATGCAAAAACCTCCCATGCAAAACAGCTTGCTTGCTACCCCTGCAGGATAGCTGAAGTATTTTTTTACTGTGCTTTTGGTTGGTCTGGTAGCGGTATCTTTGCATATTCAATATTAGGACTTCAAATGTAAAGCAAATCTCTATGCTGTCTGGGAAATAGTTTTTCGTACCTTCTTAAATATGCAGATTTTCTCTACAATAAATTTCCCTTTTAAAAAATCAAAAATTAGTTGAGATGAACTTCAGGAATGTTAGCCTATTACAAGTTTTCTACACAGAACTCAGTTGTCTAAGTTTTTTGGACAATGAGTTGCAGTCCAGAATCCACGCATAGTTGATTTAATGACTGGGAAAGTGCCCAGTGCAGTGGTGATGGTAGGTTACTTACCCTTAGACCCTGGTCAAGGCTATAAATCTAAAGCTACCAATGCCCCAAATTACTTCTTTTTACAAACTTCTTATAGTTTCAAGGTAAGTGAAAGCAATAGCAAGGCACTTTCACTTGGTCCAGTACTTACATGCTTCAGCTCTCGAAATAACTTTAGTGTGCAAGCTGAATAAATTCTTATACCCTCTCATAAAAGGAAAACAACAACATGTACCCCTAGAAAGCACATTTTCTCTAAAGTGTACGTAGTTCCTCCCGACTTGCTTTGGACAAGACAACACCAAGAAGTAACTTCACTAATTTATTTGTTGATGTTGCAGCTGTTGTTGTTATTACATTTCCTAGTGAATGGACTCCACTTCGCACAGGTGGAAATAGTCCTTACAGCAAAGCTTTCAAGCAAACCTACACAGCTGTCAGACAGCTGCACACATTGTGCTTGAGTGACGCTGTGCCCACTGGCACCCCTAGGCACAGCCCTGCTAGGTGCATCCCTGTAGCCCCTTAAGGAAGGGGTTTGTCCACTTCATTTCTCTGGCAGACAGGGGCTGCCCCACAACAGGAGGGAGGGAGCAGGCATGTAACCGTGTCCATTGGCCTACTAATCTGCCCTGGCTTTAAACTGTATTGACTGCAAAACTATGCACTGTTTAGGGAAGTCTGCACCTAGTGGCTGAAAATGTTGGAAGGGTCTGTCCATGCCGTTTCCCTGAGGGGGAAGGGGACTGCCCCAAAGCAGGGAGCAGAGGGTAGGCATATAACTGTGTCCCTTGGCCTGCTAATCTCGCCTGGCTTCAAACAGTATGGGCTGCAAAGCTATGTGCTGGATAGGGAAGTCTACCCCTAGTGGTTGAAGAAGTTATTGCAGGCTTCAACCACACAGACACATTTAAATTAAGGGTGCAGTCCTATGCCCCTTCATGGGTCACTGCCTTGCTGTGGTGAAGGGGCTTGCGTAACTCAGTGAAGCCATAAGCTATGCCGTGCAGGGCCACCCAAGACGGACAGGTCATGGCAGAGAGTTCTGACAATATGTGGTCCACTGGAGAAGGAAATGTCAACCCACTACAGTATTCTTGCCAAGAAAACCCCATGGAACATATCACAAGGCTAAAAGATATGATGCCGGAAGATGAGCCCCTCAGGTCGGAAGGTATCCAATATACTACTGGGGAAGAGCAGAGGGAATTTCCAAGTAGCGCCAGAAAGAGTGAAGCGGCTGGGCCAAAGCCGAAAGGACACTCAGCTGTAGATGTGTCTGGTGGTGAAAAGAAAATCCGATGCTGTAAAGAACAATATTGTTTAGGAACCTGGAATGTCAGATCTATGAATCAAGGTAAGCTGGAGATGGTCAAACATGAGATGGCAAGATTGAACATCGACATCTTGGGGATCAGCAAACTAAAATGGACAAGCATGGGCGAATTTAATTCAGGTGACCATTATATCTAGTACTGTGGGCAAGAATCCCTTAGAAGAAATGGAGTAGCACTCATAGTCAATAAAAGGGTGGGAAAAGCAGTAGCAGGGTACAATCTCAAAAACGACAGAATGATCTCAGTACGAATCCAAGGCAAACCATTCAGCATCACAGTAATTCAAGTCTATGCTTCAACCACTGAGGCCGAAGAAGCTGAGGTTGATCGGTTCTATGAAGACCTACAACACCTTCTAGAACTAACACCAAAAAAAGATGTCCTTTTCATCATCAGGGATTGCAGTGCTAAAGTAGGAAGTCAAGAAATAACCGGGATAACAGGCAAGCATGGCCTTAGTGTACAAAATGAAACAGGACAAAGGCTAATAGAGTTTTGCCAAGAGAACACACTGATCATAGCAAACACTCTTTTCCAACAGCACAAGAGGCGACTCTACACATGGACATCACCAGATGGTCAATATCGAAATCAGATTGATTATGTCCTTTGCAGCCAAAGATGGAGAAGCTCTACACAGTCAGTAAAAACAAGACCAGGAGCTGTGGCTCAGATCATGAGCTTCTTATTGCAAAATTTCAGCTTAAATTGAAGAGCGTAGGGAAAACCACTAAACCATTCAGGTATGACCTAAATCATATCCCTTCTGAATATACAGTGGAGGTGAGGAATAGATTTCAGGGATTAGACCTGATAGACAGAGTGCCTGAGGAACTATGGACGGAGGTCCGTAACATTGTTCAGGAGGCAGCAACTCAATCCATCCCAAAGAAAAAGAAATGCAAGAAAGCCAAGTGGCTGTCTGATGAGGCTTTACAAGTAGCTGAGAAAAGAAGGGAAGCGAAAAGCAAGGGAGAAAGGGGAAGATATATCCAACTGAATGCAGAGTTCCAGAGAATAGCAAGGAGAGACAAGAAGGCCTTCTTAAATGAACAATGCAAAGAAATCGCGGAAAACAACAGAATGGGAAAGACTAGAGATATCTTCAAGAAAATTGGAGATCTCAAGGGAACGTTTTGTGCAAAGATGAGCATGATAAAGGACAAAGAAGGCAGGGACCTAACAGAAGCAGATGAGATTAAGAAGAGGTGGAAAGAATACACAGAAGAACTATATAGGAAAGATCTTAACGTCCCTGATAGCCATGATAGTGCGGTCACTGAACTTGAGCTGGACATCCTCGAGAGTGAAGTCAAGTGGGCCTTAGGAAGCATTAGTAACAACAAAGCTAGCGGAGATGACAGTCTTCCAGCTGAGCTATTTAAAATCCTAAAACATGATGCTGTTGAAGTGCTGCACTCAATATGCCAACAAATTTGGAACACTCAGCAGTGGCCACAAGACTGGAAAAGGTCAGTTTACATTCCAATTCCAAAGAAGGGCAATGCCAAAGAGTATTCAAACTACCGTACAATTGCGCTCATTTCACATGCCAGCAAGGTTATGGTCAAATTCCTACAAGCTAGGCTTCAGCAGCATGTGAACCGAGAACTACCGGAAGTACAAGCTGGGTTTCGAAGAGGCAGAGGAACTAGAGATCAAATCGCCAACATTCGCTGGATCATGGAGAAAGCAAGAGAATTCCAGAAAAACGTCTATTTCTTCTTCATTGACTATGCGAAAGCCTTCGATTGTGTGGATCACCACAAACTGTGGCAAATTCTTAAAGTGATGGGAGTACCAGACCACCTTACCTGTCTCCTGAGAAACCTGTACGAGGGTCAAGAAGCAACAGTAAGACCCGGACATGGAACAACCGATTGGTTCCAAATTGGGAAAGGAGTATGACAAGGCTGCATATTGTTGCCCTCCCTATTTAACTTATATGCAGAGTACATCATGAGAAACCCCGGGTTGGATGACTCACAGGTCGAAATTAAGATTGCCGGGAGAATTATCAGCAACCTCAGATACACAGACGATACCACCCTAATGGCAGAAAGCGAAGTCGATCTAAAGAGCCTCTTGTTGAGGGTGAAACTGGAGAGTGCAAAAGCTGGTTTGAAACTCAACGTTAAAAAAACGAAGATCATGGCATCTGGCCCCATCACTTCCTGGCGTATAGAAGGGAAAGAAATGGAAGCAGTGACAGATTTTATTTTCTTGGGCTCCAAGATCACTGCAGACGGTGACTGTAGCCATGAAATTAAAAGACGCTTGCTCCTTGGGAGGAAAGCTATGGCAAACCTAGACAGCATAGTAAGAAGCAGAGACATCACCTTGCCGACAAAGGTCCACATAATCAAAGCTATGGTTTTCCCAGTAGTAACGTATGGCTGTGAGAGCTGGACTATAAGGAAGGCTGAGCGCCAAAGAATTGATGCTTTCGAGCTGTGGTGCTGGAGAAGACTCTTACGAGTCCCCTGGACTGCAAGGAGGTCAAATCAGTCCATCCTAAAGGAAATCAACCCTGAGTGCTCATTGGAAGGACAGATACTGAAGCTGAAGCTCAAATATTTGGGCCACCAAATGTGAAGAGAAAACTCCCTGGAAAAGTCACTGATGCTGGGAAAGATTGAAGGCAAAAGGAGAAGGGGACTGCAGAGGATGAGATGGCTAGATAGCATCACCAATGCAATGAATATGAACTTGAGCACACTCTGGGAGAGAGCGGAGGACAGGAAGGCCTGGCGTGCTATGGTCCATGGGGTTATGAAGAGTCGGACACGACTTAACGACTGAACAACAAAGCAGTCCTATGCAGGTTTAGACAGAAAAAGTCCTACAACTCCCAGCATTCCCCAGCCAGCCAACCACGCTGGGGAATGCTGGGAATTGTAAGGACTTTTTTCTGTTTAAACCTGCATAGGGTTGTGCCCTAAAACTAGTTAATGTATTTTTAAAAATCAGTAACCTAGAGGTGCATCCCTTACGGGCCCCTTAGTATACATGCCAAGTTTCAGGTGTCTGGGCTTCACGGTCTTGGCACTATGGTGGTGATGGATGGACAGAGGCACATCCTCCTTTATTCTCATAGATTAATTTTCTGTGCTTGGACAATTACTCCTTTGGCTACTCAAAATAGAGATGTCACAGGAAAAGCCATACATTTTCCTCCAGCAGTTCCTCAAAATCTACGTCTTCTTGTATAAATTCCCGCAGATCTTGTGTTAGCTGAATTTACAGATTACCATTGGGGTGGCTTCTGCCACTGTACAGTGATGGCAGTCCTATTGGCAGGCTTTTTGCCACCCTGCTACTTTGAACTCATTGCCATTTTCGAACAGTCTTCAAAGGTACAATACATTACAGCAGGCAATCATAGATGTCAGCCTAGCCATGTTCTAGTATCTCTGTCCAGGAGAAGCTGGCACACCTGCCTAAGCTGATGAAAGCTTGACACAGAGGCTGTCTGGGCCTCCAGTGTCACAGCTCTATGAACCTACCCCCAGTTTATGAACTTGATCCTTTAGGGGTTGTACATCCCCATCCAGAACAAGTTGAACACCATCTCACTGAAGAGATGAGCCACCTACCAACAGAAGCTCTAACTTGCTGGGATTGAGTTTCAGTTTATTGGCCAGCATCGAGCCTATCACTGGTACTGCTTCCTCTCCTTTCTGTTATTTCCCCTGTGTCAAATATTAGATTGTAAGCTTCGCTGTGCTGTGTAAAGTGCCACACACGGATGGCACTATTTAAAATATAATAATGTTTCACCTTCATTCATATGTAGTAAAAGTGGAGGCTCTGAACTGATTCTTTTTTCTCTGAAGCAGTGTTTTAGCATGTGACAGAAAGTCCTTAAATAACTGCACAGGTAGTGATACATTTATTATCTTAGGCTTGTGTAAAGATTTTTCAGATTATCTCTTACTCATTTCTAGATTCTCTAAGTCAGCCTTACCCAACCTGGTGCCCTCTAGATGTTTTGGTCTTCAACTCCCAGCATTCCTGACCAGTAGCCATGTTGGCTGGGAATAGCAGAAGTCCAAAACTTCTGGAGGGCAATAGGATGGGGAAAGCAGCTCTAAGTCTTTGTGTATATTGTGTTAATAGATAGTCTGTGATGTTCTGGGTAATTTGGAGGAACTTGCTTAATGCATCTGCTAAGAGTGGTATATTTGGATTTGTCCTGACATATTCATAAGTACTAGAGTAGGCCAGGGCATGTTATATAAACAGAGTTACACTTTGATGCAAAGTGGCTTGTTCAGTACATCTTTGGGGCCATTCTACACTCTCTGGAAAAAATGTGGGTTGTTTTTTTCATTATAGAACACTTTCAGGTGATGAAGAGAGATTAATAAATGGGAAGTAGATTGTTTTGTCGGGCGTGATAATTTGCTTTGAAATAAAAATAGTATTAAAGGTTTATGGTGTGTGAAAAAACTTAAATAGGTGTTAACAGGCCACTTAGTGTTTACAAACTAAAATATTTTTTATCTGCCAATTTGGATGTTGTCTCATCTTACTGAGTAGTTTGCATTTAGCCATAATTAATTTGTGCATAAGGATGTCAACACTCATTCTCAAGGGCCCAAGTTTTCCCTCATGGAAAGCCTGTATTCATGCCTCCTTTTTCCAATTCTCCGGGTCCCACCAGCTTCTCTTCACTTGCATTGAGTCTACAGTGGAGATGGAGGTCTGTACTGTTTTGTCTATTGGGGTGCTGTTCCTCAGGATACAGTCTGGATCCTTTCCTTGTTGATGATCTGGTTCGGGTGAGAGAGAAGGAAAGATGTTCTCAAAGGCACTGCCAAATTTGAACATATGAGACCTGAAGTTAGACTGTTGGTATGGTCCATCTGGCCTAGTACTATGTACTCTGATTCAAATGGCTCTCCCAAGATCTCAGGTGGAGAACTTTACCTTGTCTGCTTCCAGACAACCTTTTAAAATTAGTGATACCAGCGATTGGGTTCTTTTGCAAAATATATGCTCTACCACTGATCTATGACTTCTCCCCTGCTATTTTTTGCTTCACATCTCATACAACCATTTGTTCCTGACTTTGCCAGAGTTGTGGGGAGTTTTTATTCATCTAATACGTTTCTATATCTCTCGTACATTAAACATTTCCTGGGCAGTTTACAATAACTAGAGTATATTAAGGAAGAAAACTGTTTCCTTGAATTACAGTTTTTCTGGTTTCTCTTTCTGAACATGAGGGTTCAAATGCTCCCCTGAAATTTCAGCAACTATTCTCTCATAAATCTGAGCTTGCTTTTCAAGTTGGGGTTGGGAGGCAGCTATAATGTGTTCACATACAAACTTACTAAATCGTTGGACATATATAGTTAATAGCATGCATTCAGATGCTTTGCTAGAAAAAAAAATAGTATCCTCCAATTTAGCAATTATTCATGGCAAAATGCATCACCCCATCTCTAACTTGTTTGTTGTCTGAAAGCTCTTCCATTCCTTTAACCATTGTCTGAAATACTGAGATGTTGTGATACATTAGCAAACATTCTAAGTGCTCACAGAAAAGGTGTGAAAGAATGCTGGTAAACAGTTCTGAGGGAACTGAAAGGCCAGTTTGGATGGGAACTAAACTCCATGCAGGGCTGAAAAGACAGGAGCAGTTATGTGCTCTTAGCAAGTCTTAAAGAGTGAGGGGGTGTCTCCCTCCCTCTTTAAGGGGGGAGGGTGTCCAAAGAGGTGGATGAACTTCATGTCTTGGCTTACTCTAAACAGGCAAACTTTTGTCAGAGGTCTCCAGCTGCTATACATTTCATATTTTGTCTCTTGGAGTCTGAAAAATGGGGACTGGTACTCCTTGCAGAGGAACTAATAGAGCAGGTATAGGTGACTCGTAGCCCTCCTATATTTTGAACTACAATTCCCATAACTTCTAGTCAGCATAGCCAGTGGTGAGGGGTGAGGGGATTTGTTGGCCACAAGTTGCCCATCCCTGTAATAGAGTAAAGACATGGCTGAACACTTCATATATAATACAAATATAAGATACCAGCCACAGTAGGATCATAAATGTTTATAAATTTAAATATTCCAATCTCTGCATAGTCTGATAAGAATAATTTAGTTATTGTTTTTGGCACTGATTTAAAATGGCCATGGTCAGAAATAATTTAAAAGTCAGTAATAATTAAAAATAATAATTTAAAATAATTTAAAAGCTTTTAAACCACACAACAGCCGTGTCATGTGTGGTTGCCCCCCCCCCGAGATATGGTTAGACTTATATACTTCCCGAAGACTACCTAATGATAGAATGAGGATTTGAACCCAGGTCTCCCGCGATCCATCATCCTAAAACTCAGTCCACTATACCAGGGGTGGGCAACCTGTGGCCATTTGTTGTTGGGCTAGAACTCCAATCAATCCCATCCAGAATGGCCAATGGTCAGAGATGATGGGACGTCATCCAATGACATCTGGAGGGCAACAGGTTGCCCTCCCTTCACTATCCCATGCTGGCTACCCAGTGTCCCATGGCAACTCTTGGTTATATAACGATAGAAAGAAGGACTATGTGCGGAGGTATACAAAATAATTTTGCCTTTTGAGACCATATTTGGCCAAACATAGTTATGGTCTATACTAATCTCTGAAGCCTCCTTGTTTGTTGCATTTATTGCTGCTACTGAAATGCTTTGTATTGCTTTAGAATTGTTTGACCCACTTGCACTTTTAGCATGTGTTAGAATACTGTTATTTAAAAATGTTAAAAGCAATTCTTTTCCAGATTTGAACTAGGACTCAGAAATTCTGTATAATAAATATAGTACAGAAAGAGAAAACTTGTCAGCTTCAAAAACGTAACAATTATATATAAAAAAGGCAATAACTATAGGCAAGAGTCAGAATATGACATTTGGGAGACCACTGTAAAAAGTCATAGGATTGTATTGGATGGTTTCACAAGTGGCCTACTGCTCATGATACCAAACTTTCTCTTCCCCTCCTCCCACTTGTGTCATGCAAAAAGCTTCTTCAGGGGTCAGTGGTCCCTCTTGAACAGCATGGGATGTGTTTTGGAGGGCTGGAGAAGAAAGAAGGACTTGTCCAAAATCTAGATGAGGAACCTGGATTAAGTGGGAAGAGGGGATGGAAAAGATCGGTATCATGAACAGAGGGCTGCAACCATTGAGTACAATCTACTACATTCAGTGGCAAAACTGAAGGATATCAGATGAGTGGAGCACTGAAGGTGAGAATAATGTAAGGTACAATCCTATGCATGTTTAAACAGAAAAATGTCCTGCAACTCTCAGCATACCCCAGCCAGCATGGCTTCCCAGATTCAATTGACAGCATCACCAGGTGAAAGGATCTCTGGTGCTGCTAGGCCAATGGTATGATGTGGCTGCAAACAAGTGTTACTCCAAGCCCTTGGGCTCCGATGAAGCCAGAGGGAGGGGTTGCCAAGGACTGTAGTGCAGAGAGTTGTAGGACTTTTTCCTGTCCAAACATGCATAGGATTGCACCCTTAAAAGCTAAGTTCAGAGTTCCTGACCAGCCACCATTTTACAGCTCTTCAGTCTCTTCCATATGTATTACAGCCTGTGCTCCCTACCTTATGGGGCAATCAGATGGGCAAGGGAATCAGCTCTCTAATCTCTAATACCTCCTGAGGTCCCTTCTCATTGAAACTTTCTAGGGACTACAAGCCCAGGCTTCCCAGGGACTGGTACTACACTAAAGTCCCTGGCAACCCCTCCCTGGCTTCTTCAGAGCCTGAGGGCTTGGAGGAAGACAGAAATGGAAAAAAGAAATAAGATATCCTGGGTCTCAGCTAGCTCAGCATATGAAGCTTGGACCTTTCCATGTAGAGATCTAAGTTACTATAGAACCACCCCTGAAGAGTGTACAGAATTGGAGCAAAATGCAGCAACTAGGCTGCTAACTGGTGCACAGTATCGGAACCATATTACACCTGTCCTGAAAGGCCTGCACTGATTGCCAACTGGTTTGCAGGCAATTTATAATAAATATATAAATAATAGATCCAGGAGATTTTCTAGTATCCATAGATCCAAAGGATATACCTGCAAATCCTCATTCAGCTGGAACACAAAAGTTCCTTTTTGTTATGTTATAGTAAAAAACATGTGAAGTATTAAGCATTGCCATTTGTGTTGTCCTAAACCCAGAACCTTAACCTTTACCAAGTCCTAGTCTTCCTCATAGCAGCCTTCAGAGAGTTAGAGATACATATTAACCACTACATTGGCAACCTGCTAATAAGAGGTTGCTCAGCAAATCAAGCTATGGCGGGTGTTATCTCAACCCTCTCACCACAAGACCATAGATTTCTGCTCAGCAAAACTTCCTCACAACTCTTAGACTCTATGCATTAGGATTTTCCAGTGAGCATGCTTCTGTCTTGATCCTTCCAACTATTCCTTGCCCCATATCAGGACCTGATTGTAGCCAATCTGGATCATCTGGTGCAACTGTGTTGCAGCAGTTGGTTCACACCCTGGGCTGCTAGTAGTGTCTACTCTGTCTAACCAGGAGCTTGATAATCATAGATTCCAACCTGTGAGAATGGCATGCCATCTGATTGAGCAGGACCACATAGGACAAGTGGTCTCTTCTTGAGATCAAAATGTATATCAATCTGCTAGTATTATGTACCACTCAGCTAGCATGACAAGACGTTGCACAGCTTTCAGAAAATGAAATGCCCTCCCCCGAGTCATGGAGGGCATTCCAGCTTGCTTCAGGAGTAGGCTGTTCCCTGTGATATGGTGGTAGGGTCAGCCAGACTTGGTTGCTCCGGAACGAAAGAGGCTTGCTTCTCCACACACCCCAGACTGGTCCTGCCTAGGCCAGAGATGCAGTGTTCATGGCTGCCATCAGATTAAACCCAAACCCAAACAAACAGTCTAACAACCTAGCAACATGGCAGATATGCACAAAGAAGAAGGATCAGATCATCCAAATTAGTGCAGAGCTGAAAATGCCTCCCCACTTCTGTAGACCCATTCCTGATGAAATTCTTAAAGACTTTGTAAAATTCTAAAGGCATTGTAAAAGTTAACAAGAGAGGTTTCTCTTGTTTTGTTTTTCAAACTGTTTTCACTACACAATTCCAAGTGCAATGGGGGGAAAACACCCACATTTGTTTGCCCAACAATGTACCTGGAAGGACTGTACATCACGATGGAGTGTAAACTGTGAGGCGACATGTTCCCAGAGAGCTGTAAAAGCTCTGCCACTGCTTTGCTGTAGTAGAAACAACAGTTCTTAAAAAGAAGAGTAAAGAAGAGGGAAAAAAGAAAACTTCTAATCCAAACTTCACTGTGAGTTTCAGAAACTATTATTATAGGCAGAGATGCATCTCCTTTCTATGAAGGCCATCCACATAAATTGGAGGGAACAAACAGAATGTGGATTGGCTTAGTCTCCAGATTGTAGAATTCAGTAAAAGGTATCAGTCAGGTTGCATTTTAGTGTATAATGCATCACTTAGGAACCTGGGACTGGATCTGTTTATTTCCAAGAGCCCCAAGTATTATTCCAGACGCAGAAGACATGAAGCAGTGACATTAGATACTCCCTCCCAAGCTTGCTAAAATAACTACTGTGTGTTCCCATCTCATTACCTGAATTGGTATTTCGCAATGCATTTCTGGGAGTAGGTTCAGATTTTTACTAGCACCCTTTGGCTTCACAGACCATGGCTCCCATTCACCGCTAGAATGACAGTTGCTCTTCCCTCAGATTTCACAACCATCCAGGCATCTTAGCATAGGGACACTTAATGCACCCCAGTCCTTTCATCCTGTGTCTAATTGCATGGCTGGTGTTTATGACCATATTTGCTTATGAACATATTTAAACGTATGAAGTTGCCTTATATAGAATCCTAAGACTGGAAGCCATCTAGTCCAATCCCTTGCTTGATGCAGGAGATCCAGAGCTAGAGCAATTCCTAGCAGATGGCTATCCAGGCTCTTTTAAAAAATCTCCAGCAAGGAAGAATCTCTCTGCCAATAGTTCTTATTGTTAAAAAGCCTCTCCTAATGTTTGGCTAAAATCTACCCATCTGTAACTCAAACCCGTAAAATTTAGTCTTGCCCTGTGCTCAACAGAGAACAAGTCTTTGCAGACTTCTGTTCAACAGCCCTCCAGGTATTTGAAAAGTGCTATCATATCCTCCCTCAGTCTTCTCTTCTCAAGGCTAAACATATCCAGTTCCTTCAACCTTTCCTCATAGGACTTGTTTTCCATACCCCTGGCTATCTTTGTTGCCCTCCTTTGTACCAGTTCCAATGTGTGTATATCCTTCTTAAAGTGCAGTGCCTAGAACAGGACATAGCACTCCAGATTACATCCAACTAATGCCAAAAAAAAGAAGTGAAATAATGGTTTCTCATGACTTGGACTAAAATCACATTTGCCTTTTTTGCAGCCACATCATACTGTTGGCCTAGCAGCAGCAGAGATCCTTTCACCTGGTGATGCTGTCAGTTGAATCTGGGAACCTCAACATGCAAAGCATGTTCTGCTGACCTATGGCCCCTCCCACAGTGAATGACTGTACTAAGCTTTTAGCTCATGAATTACAAGGCTATACTCCCATAATAGTTGACACTTTGACAGTTGTGTACAGAGCTCCCACAAGTAGGATTTATGGTCTTATCTGAAAAGATTCATCTTCTTGAGGCTGAAATCAAGCATGTTTTAGAGTTTTTGAAAAATGGACTCAGCGGAGAGGCCAAGCTCTTAAACAGACAAATGTTTACTTTGGGTATTATGATTGATCTTGTACACCACCAAGGTTTTTCCCCTTTTATTTAACAGGGAGGATATTCACACCTGGTTGCACATAACGACAACCCAGAGTAAGGGTTGACTATGGGTTGTCATTGAATCATGTGTTGTTGAATTGTGGGTTGTCATTTATGTGTGAACCCTGCACTGTGTCACAACTATGGATTGTGAACAACCCAGAGTTCACAACCCAACAACAAACCATGGGTTCTTTTCCTGGGTTGTTTGTGGTTAACAGCTCATAGTTAAACCGTACTGTAGTGTTTGCATGTAATGACAACCCATACTTTGGGTTGTGGTTATGTGCAAACCAGGCCACTGTCAGGTCCTGAGGGCAAGCCTCCAGTGGTACATAGATTCCCCACCTGGAACCTAAACATAGTGCTCAAGACTCCCTATCATCTTGTGCTCTGTCCCCATGTACTTTCTGTACCTGAAGTGGTGTTTCTGATAACTATCACCATAGCTAAGAGAGTTTCTGAACCATCAGCCCTCTCTGTCGAGTAAAATTTATACATTATTTCATAAGAATAGTGTTATTTTGTGTCCTCCTTACCTAGGGTTTCCCCCAAAAGGCAATACACATTTTCATAGGGCTTGAGAATTAATTCCACCTTCTTTTTGTCTGTCTCTTTGCACCATTAGGTTATGGGGAGGGTGAAGAGAAATATGATTTTCTTGTCTCTTTCTAGGTGGATCAAAGCATGCAATATGGAGACCTACAATGCCTCCTGTTGCATTTTACTAAAGAAGTGTTTAGTCTATGGGGCTTCAACATCTTGGTAGGAGTCTGCATATGGACTCCTATACATTTGCTAGGCATTATAATACTGAAACATTGTTTCAGTAGAAGTAGTTTTTTGCTGCAGGATGCAGTAAGCTGTTCTTGGGTGATCTGGCTGCTGGTAGGGAGAGCAAGGCCTTCTTTTGGGTTATCACACCCTAAGTGACTGCTGCTTTGGTACCTTCCACTATGGAGTGGAACATGTGGAAGGAGGAAAGAATGGAGAACTGTTCCTTCTTCTCAAGTGCTACTCCAGTCCACCTTGCTGGAACAATGAATCACTAAAATATATTTGTGCACACATGAACACACACACTAATGGTGAAAGGGGGAACCTTGAGTGGAAGGTGCTGTTCAGCATGGTTTTGCATCACAGTGGTTTGGATTACTGGTGAGTCTCCCTTGCGCCCATTGGAGATTGTGGGACCTTGCTTTAAACTGTAATAGAGTTGTTGTTAGAATACATAAGTATTTGTTTGAGAACAGTCTACTGAATATGTGAAGAAAGGGACTGGGTCAAAGCCTCTACATTGGAGTCCCTAACATTTTTGGGCACATTTGAAATTTTGAGAACATGTCATGGGCATCACCACAAAATGGTTGCCTTGGGGGCATGGCTAGTCACCAAATGGCAAGAAAATAAAAGTTGGATCTTGCAAATCAAAATCAGATCATCATGAATGGGCATGTTTCTAGGCAGGATCCCCCTGCTCTCCCCCAGCCCCAACCCTTCATCAAATTAAAGATTATATTGGTGACTATACACAGCACAGTAAAAACCATAGATCTGGCACTTGCCAGTGCTGCCATGGCACAGAAACATGGTTCAAAGGCCATGGATCATCATGATCTTTACATAGGATACCAACAAAACCACCATTGAAATGCAGACTCAGAGGTGACCTGTGATGACGGCAGTTTATGGGGGATCCTTTAAAAAATCATGGGGATCTGTGCCTCAGCAGTACTGCTAAGCACCAGATCTGTGACTTTTACTGTGCAGTTTATTGACATCAATATATGCCTTAACTTAATAGTGCTGTACTCGGGGTGGGGGTGGGGGTTTTCTGTGTAAAATCATGCGAATTCAGGAAGATGTATTTTAATTCTACCAGATCTTAGTTTCACCAAGATGCCATGGAAAAGCAGTGTATGCAGGTGTGTGACAGAGATGCTTTTGCTGTGTGCATGCATGCTTTCTCTTTATCTGTATGAGGGTGTGTGTGGGTGGTGCTACGAGTTTTCTGTGGGGAGTGTTGTGTGTGTGTGGCCTACGAGTGAGCTGTGCCTGTCCCCCAATAGGATGGCCAGATGCAAAAGCAGACAAGGCTTTTGCACTGTAATAGTTGTGTAGAAGAGGGAATTTAAAGCAGGTGAAATATCCTCTTCTACACAGCTATTAAAGATGCAGGAGCCCTGCCCCTTGATGTTGCTACCCAGCAGGCTGTGATGCTTCTATATAGCAGCCATTTGTCTCCCATCCTCATCAGGCAGCAGCCATTTTAAAATCCAAAAAAGGATTGCCTGATGTCAGTGTTGACCTGTCAGTGGTCAGTGTTGACCAGTGTTGACATCACAAATCCTTTTTTGGGGGTTCTTGCTGATAAGGAATGTTGCTGAGCAGTTCCCATTCAGAAGCACCATCACCTGCTCAGGTGAGGAAAGCTGGGTGAGGAAGGGGACAGTGAGAACCTTGCAGGTATCACGACATGGCCCTGCAGACTCTGCATTGGGCATAGTAGCTCTAGATATTTGGTATCTGTTCGCTAGTGACAGGGAGAGGGCATAACTGATTAAACAGTGTCCCTGTAATTGGAGGAAGAGGATCTGTACATTTGACCCCATCCTCTATTTTGTGGTATAAAAGTTGAAAAGACACTGTACTTGTAAACTTAATTTAACAATTTCATGTAAAAGAGGGTCAGCTAGTTATAAGAGATCTTCATTACCTTTTCTAGTTCATATTGCAGTGCAGCATTGATTTTGCTGTTTTGGCCAATGTAGAACAGAAATGTCATCTTTGCTTTTCAGCATTTGAATTGTATTGATATAAATCTTGCCTATGCATTTAACAGATTGTTCTCCCTCTTTGGATTCATTTGTTCTTTAAATCTGAGATACTGATAATACTTTGCTCTCATATGGATAAATAACAGGAGACACTGGATGGTGGTGACTGGCATTGTCGTTGCAAATAAACTACAGAAAAAGGAGCCGGTAGCAGAGTCTCACTCACTGGATCTTGCCAGATCATGAACAGCAGATGCTTGTTCCTATGAGCAACAAATACAGCAGTCTCTGGCTGCAGCCCTGATGATGATTCCAGTCCTTCCATTTTGGCAGTGAGCGAACAGGATTCAGTGGGACATGTTCTGGGCTGGAGCCTTTCACTCCAGTGCATTATGTTGCTTCTTAATGGAACTGTTGACATCTCATACAAGGATTTATATGGGTATACAAGGTTTTCAGTACACTTAAAAGTGGGGCATATGTTTCAAGTGTCTTTTTAACAAGGAAAGAAGAGTTTCAACTTCAGTTTCTACTATTTAATACAAGAAAATCCAGTGAAGCTGACTATTTAGTTTAAGCTTTCCACTATCTTGAACTGAAACTGAGATAGGCCTAAAGAAGCAATGGGGACATAGAATGATGAGAAAATCAGCAGATAAGATGGCCTTAACTAGGCAACAATTGGTACTGGTGAATAAATTACCCTGAGCTGTTGCAATACTCATTCTGTCATGTTCTCAGTTGTAGTTTAAAGGAAGATTTTTTCTTATTTGGGGATTATTTCTCTCTTACAGCTGTATCAGCTGGAGTAGTTACCACAAAAACCTGTTGGCCAGCAGTGACTATGAAGGTACCGTCATCTTGTGGGATGGGTTCACAGGGCAACGGTCAAAAGTCTACCAGGTAAAGAAGTGCTGCTTTTTGATTCCCAAAGAATAGTGGTATACTTAAGCTAGAGCAAGATCCTTACTAAGGAAGGATCTGTTTGGCTCTTTCTCATTTCCTCTTCGTCAGAATGTATTTGTAAATGCTACTACAGTCAATATAATTTGTGGGTCTAAAATAATGAGCAAGAATTGTAGAAAGAGAATGGGAACTGCTACTATTCCATTAGAAGTTATTATAAGCACGCGTACCCATTAGAAATGTTTCACCATTAGTGTGAACGATACTTCTGTGAATCATGTGGGGACACTGATGAAAGGTATTAGGAAGACAAATGATTAGGAGTTAGTGAAAGAGGGTAATGTGCCCTGTCTTATAATTTGTTGTGATTCCCTTGTTCTCATGTCCTTCCTTTCTTAGTAACAGCTAAGACCACTGTGACTCTGATCTGACTATTTTACTAGATAACGATGGATCTAAACGATCGATTTAAACGATCTTTAAAATTTTAAAGATTTTCATCTTTAAAATGAAGATAAAGTTTATATATCAAGTCCCTGGTGTAAATGTCAAAAACAAATTTCATGATTCAGACATTCACCAGTAGATCTTAAGACGTGTCCAGAATTGTGAGGAAATTAATTGCTTTTCAGGCATTTTCATCCATGTATTAAAATGTCATTAAAATATTTTCAGGTGTACTAATGAATTGATTCCGCTGAATTAATGGCTCATAGATACATGCAAAGAAAAATGGAGCAAAAATTAAAGTGCAAGGGATGCTTGCTACAAGGGGGAATTAGTGTGTTTGGGGTAGGTTTGCTAGCCTGCTGCTTATAATGCCTGGCTGGAGTGCTTATTCTTGAGTATAAGCTTGTGCTTGTGAGTAGGATACCAAGTTGGCATTCCTACTTTAGACCCCCCCCCCCTCTTTTAAAGGTCCTGTTTAGTTTTGGTTGAAAAGCATGATACACAGGAGATATGGAACATTGTTTGGATTGCTTTCTTCAGTTCCTTGTCTCAGGCACTCCTCTGGTGTTTTAAATTGTCGTGACTTAAATTAGAAACTCTTTTCACCAGAATGTTTCTCCATAAGTTGAATGAAATTTATGTGCCAACTGTTCAGAGAAGAATAGAGTTGCTGAAATGGATTTGTTAGTAAAAGTTAAATAGGGTTCTTCTAGCTCTTGAGAATACTGGTATCTTAAGGAACAACATATTATTTTGAATGTCCTGCCAAGAGGTTAATGCATTTATTATGGGGAAAATCTAGATATTTAGTCTTTGGCAATGTTTCTGTTAAGAAAAGAAAAAAATCCCACTACTGCAATAACAAACCAAAGCACGTACCTTCATAACACAAATAATCTGAGCTCCTCATCTTTCAAAATACAAATAAGCTGTAGTTTGAAAAAAAAAAATGAGGCCTTTATATAGCACTCTAGTTGCCCTTTCCAGGGGCTGCTTTCAAACAGCAGTGCAAGCAGAGCAACGGTGCAAGTGATTTGTCTGGGTGGGAGAAAAAATCAGTTCAAGCCTCATTAAATATAGGCCTGGTTCACACGTAACAAAAACCCAGAGTATGGGTTGAATCATGGGTTGTCTTTACGTGCAAACCCTGTATGGTTTAACTCTGGGTTGTGAACCATGAGCAGCCCAGGAAGAGAACCCATGGTTTGTTGTTGAGTTGCAGACTCTGGGTTGTTTGTGATAAACAATCCATAGTTAAACCATAGTGCAGGGTTCACACTTAATGACAACTGATTCAACAACAGCCTCCGTTTCAAAAATAACCCATAGTGAACCCATACTCAACCAGTACTCTGGGTTGTTCTTACGTGTGAAGCAAGTCAAAGTAAAGCTTCATCCTTATTAATTTAACCAAAACTCCTTGTCCTTCATTACTACTTCATTTATATTTGAGAAGCAACTTGCTATTGTTCCATTTCTGTTATTCTCTCTCAAAACAGGAGCATGAGAAAAGATGCTGGAGTGTGGACTTTAATTTAATGGATCCCAAACTCTTGGCTTCAGGCTCTGATGACGCAAAAGGTATGATTTTTTTCCTAATTACTATTCCAAGATTGAAGTCATATTGGTTGCATTTGCACGTCACAATAACCCAAAATTCTAAACAAATCTGGCTTATTGTGAATGTGCCATTGTGCTTGTGCATGCTGTCCATTGTTACCAAATGTAACAATGGGAATGTGTATGAACTCATGCATGTTCTCAAGATATGCATTCTCTATGGGTTCTTTTTGACTTTGGCAATAGGGTATCTTGCAGGAGGAACCCAATGACACACATTTATTTTAAAAATTTCTCGGCCGCCTTTCAGGGCGGAAGCACTCCCAAGGCAGCTCACAGCAATAAAATACATAAATACATATCCACTGGCAGGATTCCCCCTATGACCCGGACCCACTGAGCAACTCCTTAAGGATCTCTTGTCTCCTTAAGAGTCCCACCTTCCTTCTTTTCAACTTACCCTTCCCAATAACATGGAGTTTAGGCTGTAGACGTGGGGTGATTGACACTCCAGATATTTGGGGTTTAACACAACAGTTTACTGGTAAATTAAAACAAGCAAATCACAACTAAGGGTATCTTCTCAGCAGAGCTGAGTGATACAAAAGGCATTAAGAGAAAATAAAAGCTATAATAACCCAAGATCCTCTACCCTAGCTGCACCTAGACTTCTCCAGGCTGCTTCTTCCTCCTCTCTCATCATGCTCTGGTCTTCCTGACTCTCTTACTGGCGCGCTCTCTCTCTCTCATCCCCTCCTTCCCCAAAACAGAAAGTACTGTTTCAAACCTGAAGAAATGAAACTTAACTCAGGAAGATGAAACCTAAGCAGGGAAATGAAACTACTTTTCTCAGGGTTACTCCTTCCAACAACCCCCCGCCAAGGCCTCTAGGCCTGACCTTTTTACCTTGCCTCTTTAGGCTTCAAACCTTCTCTCTCTCTCTCTCTCTCTCTCTCTCTCTCTCTCTCGCGCACACACACACACACACACACACACACACACACAGGCTTTTTAAAAAATGAGAATTTATTAAATGTAAGTGGGTATTTCAAATGTATATTCATTAATCAGGGAAATTAACTTGGTAGAGTGTTCATGAATCAAAACAAGCAAAAACATATATAAATATGCAAGACACGCTCAGCGGATGTGGTGGGAACCAAGTTATGAGGAAATTAGCTTAAAGCTAGGCCGCATGCATGTGTGAACAGTCTAGGCTGAACTGGGTCGGTGAAGAGGTAAAGAGATGGGGATTAAGTAAACTGGAGTCCCTAACACTCTTGGGAAAGAAAAAGAAAGGTAAACATGCAGGAGTAGGAAGAAGGATTTCAGAGAAGTTGTCCTAACAAGAGGCGGTTTAGTCAGGCTAGTCTTGATGCACAGTCACAGTAACAAAAGGGAATGGGGGAGGATTACCTAAAGCTCAAATAACATTCACTCCAATTCATAGAGCTTTGTGCACTTTCTCCAACTCTGTTTGCTCCTTTTGGCAAGGAAACTTGCCACTGTGCATAAACCAGTTTCTTTGAAGAACCTGGCAAATGTGAAATAGGAGTCCCAGTCAATCCATCCCAGTTCCTGGCCAGGGAAAGGCTACATCAAGTGGCCGGGGTTCCAACCGAATCACATCAAATTCTCTCTCTCTCTCTCTCTCTCTCTCTCTCTCTCTCTCTCTCACACACACACACACACACACACACACACACACACACCATAGAAAAGAGGGTGCAGAGGAAGAGGCTACAGTTTGTACAAAAACCTCCTGAAAACAGGGTAGAAATTCAAAGATACCTCTCCTTAGTTCCGTGTGACCTGTTCCTGTAATTGGTTTGGGCATGTTGAAACTCCTGGGCCTCAGTGGGTGAAAGAATAATATGTCCATTTTAAAAGTGGTTGCAGCAGATGTCAGCCTGTGGTGAGGTGAGTACCCTGACAGCCAGACTTGGATGAGTCTGGACAGAAACTGGCAGAGAAGAGACAGAACCACAGCATCCCATGCCCTTGTCTCTCTCCAGGCTTTCCTGTGGGACTCTCGAGTTTGTCCTACTTCAGACAATGGTTAGAACTTCTTCCAGCAGTTGGGTGGCAAGGAAACTAAGGTGGTTTTCAGTAGCATAAACCCAGATGGTACTGGCCCAACAGCTACAAATGCAGCTGATCTATGAAGTTGGCACACCTGAGTTCTTGGAGCTTGGAGCTCTTAATACTGTTTGAATAAAAGTTCCAAAAGAATAAAATAATGTTCATACCTGGCCTGACAAAAATGTAAAGAGGTGAGGCAATGACTTCTAGGTGGCCTTGTTAGATAAAAAGTTCTTGCTTTCGGTTTAGAAGAAAAGGATGCCAGGCAGGCAGCAATGGATCCAACACTATTTTATTGAAACGTTTTGCAAAACGGGTGCAGAGCAGTCTGGACCCCGAGACACGTATGCAAAAGCCTTTTATACCATATCACTTCTATTGTTCTTGCCAGTAACCAATGAAACAGTCAGTACATCAGCTTACCAAGTTAATAGCCAATAAACAGTCAGTATCAGCCTACCAAGCCGTTAGTCATGAGCGCGTCATTATGGTTCTCCTTTTTGCTCTGCCCACATTTTTCAAGCCACTCGGGCTCCTACATAACTGAGGCACCAACGGTTATGGAGTCTCTTTTTCTAACAATGCCCTCCTTTAAGTCTTTACTCGCATCTTAAAGCATTTAAAACGGAGCCTCTTTATTGGTACAATAAAGCAAAAGCATCTGTTTTGACAGAGCGGTTTCTATCAATCTCTGGGATAAGCCTCTAACACAGGGGATAATGCAGCAAACAAATAATACCAGAACTCCTCCTACCACTACAAGCAAGATAAGGATTGAGGCTGCTAGGTGCTTCCATTTTCCAAACCACTTTTCTAGCCAGGCAGTCAGGGGGTTGTTAATCCCTGAATTCTCGGCTAACTCCTCAGATAAGGTGGTGAGACCTTGTAATGCTTTTGTTACTGTGCCGTCTGGGGCAGTGTTGTTAGGGATGAAGGTGCAGCACCGCCCACCTAACATAATGCATACCCCTCCTTTTTCTGCTAACATCATATCAAGAACATGCCGATTTTCCCAGGCCATTTGGCTAGTGGCATCTAGCTGCTCAGCCAATCCTTTTACAGCATCACGGGTATAATTTATAAATCTTTGTTGATTATAATAAATGTAATTGATCCAATCTACATTTTTGTTAATGGTCGCCCACCAAAACAGGGTAGACTCAAATCCTGCAGCGATTTGATTTCTCCCTTTGAACTCATCTGGCTTTCCCCTTGGCACCCCTATAGAGTCAATGTATATTCGATTATCAAAAGGGGTTACCGACTGTTTCTGTCGGAGTTGGCTAGTCTCCCTTGTTGGATGAAATGCGATTGAAAAGGGGACTGCCAACTGGACCAGTCCACAAACTCCTGACCAATTAAAGGGCAATACTTCATACAACTCTAGACCCCCACAATACCACCAGAGATCAGCCCGTGGGATTGGGAGGGAATCATTTTTAAAGTTAGTGGAATTAACACATCTCCATTTGTTTGTCAGGTTCCCTACAGGCTCCCCTCCCCCTATAAGATTTCGGTATATACATCCAGTATGGTTTCTTTGTTGCACAAAAGCTACAGGGGGTATAACACGATTTTCTAATTTGAGGGGAGGGTACAACTTATTGAGAGTCTGGCACTCCTCCTCTCCCCATGCGTTAGGGTGCTGGAACAAATGGATCACACAGGTGAGGAGGGAGGGAGTGTCCCATCCCAGAGGAAAAGGCAGTACCCTTGCTACCGATCTTCCTGCAGCACAAATAAAACAGTCAGACTTATTTAAGGACTTGGCGGTGTACTTTCCCCATTCTAGCCACACATTATCAGTTTCTTCTGTTATTGGCACCCCTAATCTGGCTTTCCAGGGGCGCTTCTCTATCTCTGGGATCTTTATTAAGGGGGGCAGACGTGGGGCTGCAGGGGTTAGCCTGGCTTGCTGTACAACTTGTCTAATGGTCTGATGGACCCGTGGCGGGCTCCATCGATCTAATCCCCACTGCCCTCCCTTTGTGAGGCAAACTTTGGCCCCTAGTGGTAATTGGCTTTTCCGAGTACCAGTATAATAGGTGTAGGGTTTGGTTAATTGTATCTCAAAAACCTTCTTTCCTAAGCAAGTGATAGACTTCATGGATTTGTAATATTCTGTCCCTAGAGAAGTTCTGAAGACTGTGTTTCCCCTTTCTTGGCAACAAGATTGTTTTGATCCCATTACTCCATAGGTAAGCAATCCACAGCCACTTCATTTTAGCAAGAGTAGCTATTCTATCAAGCCCGATTAAGTCGGATCTTGGCCTTTCCTAGGTGCTGGGATTTATAGACAAGAGGTGATTGTGGCTCCTGGATGGCTTCTTCGCCTGTGTCCTTGGCAGCTTCCTGGGGGGTGCCAGGGAGCAGAGGACCGTTCCCCGTGTCCTCCTGTTCTCTCCGGGTGACAGGAGGAGGCAGGGGTCGTCTAAATGGCTTCAACCGGCTGCAGTGTGTCCATTTGCTAGAACCTACAAGTTTTACACATGAATGGCTGGTTGGTCCCACTAGGTAGGGTCCTTCCCACCCTTCCTTTAAAGCTTCTTTATTCCACTTTTTCAGCAGTACTTCATCTCCCGGTTGGAAGAGATGAATGGGAGCATCTAGTGGCAATCTCTGGAATGGGACAGAGTAGGCTCGTAGCTGTGAAAGAACAGACTGTAGAGAAGTCAACTGGCCCCTTAACATCTGATCTCCCATTTCCCATTTGACCTCCTCCCTCCTTCTGCAGTGTACCCGAGGTGGGAATCCAAACATTAGTTCAAAGGGGGACAGCTTTATGTCTTTTTTTGGCATTTTTCGAAGCTTTGTCGAAGCTATTGGAAGAGCCTCAACCCAAGTGAGTCTTACCCCTTGCTGGAGCTTGGTTAGAGTTTCCTTGAGACTCCAATTGGTTCTTTCAACTTGCCCACTCACCTGGGGTCTCCAGGGGCAGTGTAAGTGCCACTCTACCCCCAGAGCGCGTGCCAACGCTTGCGTAACAGCTGAAGTGAAAGGTGAGCCCTGGTCGGATTCTATAACTTCAGGCAAGGAGAACCTGGGCACCACCTCCTGTAACAATTTAGCAACTACAGTTTTTGCTTGACAGTTCCTGCATGGGAACGCTTCTACCCACCCCGTCATTTGACACACTATTACAAGCAAATACCTGTAACCCCTACACGGTGGCATTTCAGCAAAATCAATCTGTACCCTCTGGAAGGGATAGTACGCCCATGGTCGCCCTCCTTTTGGTGGAGGGGGGACTCTGGGGGAATTAGTTTTCTGACAGACCTCGCAGGTTGCGGCTAGTCGATGGGCGCGTACAGTTAGGCCAGGGGAGACAAATAGCCTTTTGCATTAGTCAATCATGGCTGATGCCCCAGGGTGTCCAAGAGAGTGATGCACTTGTTCCAGGATAGCTCCCTGCAGGGTCTGTGGAAGAAGCAGTCTTCCATCCGTCATCTGGATCCATCCATCGTCACGAGGACTCACTTTGTGTTCTTGTGCCATTTGCAACTCAGAGGGGGAGTATGTGGGGCGCTCCCCCCTTCTGGGTAAGACAAGGAATGTTCCTTGATTCCTTCCCTGGCTGCTCTCTTTGCAGCCTCATCAGCTCTTTGATTTCCTTGCCTCCACTTTTCCTCTTTTTCCTTTCCATGGGCTCGGACGTGGATAACTGCCACTTGTAAGGGTAACTGGAGGGCATCCAAGAGGTCTACGATTAAGCCGCCATTGGCAACTGGGGATCCATTTGCTGTAAGGAATCCCCTCTCTTTCCATAACTGTCCGTGAGCGTGCACAATGGCAAAAGCATTTTTACTGTCAGTGTAAATATTTACCCGCCTTCCTTTGCCTGCCTGCAAAGCTCTTGTCAGCGCCACCAGTTCAGCGGATTGGGCGGAAAAATGAGGAGGCAGTCGTTCTTCATGGACACTCTCGCTATGGGTGACGACAGCCGCCCCTGTGTAACGCTTCCCATCTAGCATATAACTGGACCCATCCACAAACAGATCTTCGGCCCCTTCCAACGGTTCATCTTCAAGATCTGGCCGATCCTTGGTGTCCAAGTCTAGTACTTCAAGACAATCATGATCTGGGAGCCCTGGCCCACGTGTGGCCTGTATTGCCGGTAACAGGGTGGCGATGTTGAAGCTAGAGCAGGCTTTGAAAGTGAGGCTTTCGTTTGTTAACAAGCCTATTTCATAACGGGAGTGCCGAGCCTGGTTGAGGAATTTGCTTCCTCCCCCTGACCCTAGGATTTGCGGCACCCCATGTGGCACCCAGACCTCGATGGCCCCTCCCATTGTCATTTTTTCCACTTCAGTGCAGATCAAGGCTGCCGCTGCTACCGCTCTCAAGCAGCTCGGCCATCCTCGTGCTACAACATCAAGGACTTTGGAGTAGTAACCCACTGGCCTCCAGGAAGGGCCTGTCCATTGGCAGAGCACCCCCGAGGCTACGCCCTTATTCTCATGCACATAGAGTCTAAACGGTCGACTGGGATTTGGCATGGTGAGGGCCGGTGGTGACACAAGGGCAGCTTTAAGGCTGAGGAAAGACTTATTCATTTCTTTAGTCCATTTCCATTTGTCTAATTTATCCTTTTGCAGTGCCTCATATAGTGGTCGTGCTATTTCCCCCTAGTCGGCTATCCACAGCCAACAGAATCCAGTCAATCCCAGGTAGGCCCTTAGCTCATGGGGGGACGTAGGGACAGGAGTGTCACGAATGACTTCAACTCTTTCTGATCCCAAGCTTCGGGTCCCCTTGGCTAAGTGGTAACCTAAGAATTTTACAGTTGGTCAGACTAGCTGCACCTTCTCCCTTGAAACTTTATAGCCTCTCTCTGCTAGATGATTAAGGAGGGAAATTGTCCCATTTAGGCACATATCCTTAGCCTTAGCTGAGATCAAGAGGTCGTCACAATATTGGAGGAGATGCACCTCAAGGTGCTGATGGACCCAAGGCTCGAGGTCCTTTTGAAGTTGCTGACCAAAAACGACAGGTGCAAGATTGAGCCCCTGAGGGATCACTGTCCATATTAGTTGAACCTTTGACTCACCCTCTGGGCTTTCCCACTCAAAGGTGAACAAAGGCCTCGAATCAGGGTGGAGTGGGATGCTAAAGAAAGCGTCTTTTAGGTCTATGACAGTAAACCATGCATGATCTTCTGGAATTCTTACGAGAAGGGTGTGTGGGTTAGGGACCACAGGGTGAGGGGCCTCGATTTGCTGGTTAATGAGGCGGAGGTCTTGCACAAGGCGAAACCCTTTGCCCCCCCCTTTTGATACAGCAATAATGGGCATGTTGTAGGGGGACATTATCTCGATGAGTCGGCCTTCCTCTCGGAGCTTCATTATTACTGGTTGTAGACCCAGCTTCCCTTGGCAGGAACGGGGGTATTTTTTCATATGAACTGGTTTCGCCCCTTCCTTGAGAGGAATTTTGTATGGTGCCGCCGATTTGGCATGAGAGGCCCCTCCAACCCCGGCCAAAACCAGTGGGTTGACTCTGTTTTCTATTAAGCACCAGTCTTCATTTGCCTCTGAGGTGGGTTCCTCCATGGCTTTAAAAAGGGCCATTTGATAGTTGCTGCTCTGTTGCTTGGGAAGTCGTACTTCCATTCTTCCATCAGTGGTGAAAGTGATCTCAATTTGGAGCTTAGTCAATAAGTCCCTCCCTAACAATGCCACTGGACAGGAGGGGGTACAGACAAACGCGTGTTCTAGGTGTGTTTCTCCAATTTTAGTAAACAAAGGACGAGAAAGGGGCACTCGCGTTGCCCTTCCCTCGACCCCCATTATGGTGGTAGTTCCCCCACTTCCCGTTGGTGGCTTGTTAAGGAGGAGTATGGACAAGGCAGCCCCTGTATCCACAAGGGCATCATAGGAGAGACCCCCAACTTTAATTTTGACCATGGGGTCCCGTCTTGCCTCGGAAATGGCCAAGAGGGGTCCGGGCCCCGGTCTGTCCTAATCTCTTTCTTGTTCATACAACACCCTTTGTTCTTCCCCCCTGCTTTCTTTCTCTTTCTTTTTCAGGGCTTCACAGTCTTGTTTCCAATGCCCAATCTTCCTACAGAAAGCGCACTGATCTTTTCCTAAGGGAGGCCCTTTTCTGTTCCCCTTCCACCCTTCTTAGTCCCTCCTTTCTCTGGCTTGAGAACGGCAGCAAGTAGTTTTGCTTGCCTTTTATCTTTTTCCTTTTCTTCTTCTTCCTCTCATCTTTCATAGACCTTCTGGGCTACCTCAACCAGGACTCCCAAATCAGCCGCCAGTCCTCCTTCGACTTTTTGTAACTTCTTTCTAATATCTTGGCAGCTATTTCCTACAAACTGCGTTGTGAGAATTCGTAGGTTATTTGGGTCATTCAGGTCGATGTCAGTATATTTAGCAAAGGCTTCTCTCAGCCTTTGGAGGAAGATGGTGGGGGGCTTTTGTCTTGTTTTAACGTCAAGACCTTTTGCAGATTGGGGGCACTTCGAGCGGCCTGTTTCATGCCCGCTAAAACAAGCCGAAAGTATTCAGCATGTAATTGCCTTTGCGCTGCCGTGGCCACTCCCCAGTCAGGCCTCCCAATAGGCAAAACCTCTGCCATTTGCTCCTCAGTCGCCTGGGGGTTCTCTTCTCTAAATCTAGTTCGCGCCCCTGCAAGAATAGTTGGCTTTTGACTAAGGAAGCAAGTGTTTAACAACATCTGTGTGTCATCCCAGGTAGGATTGTGTGTAAGCCTCACATTTTCCATTAAGGACAACAGTGGACCAGGGTCTTCTTCAAAGGGAGGATTGAACTGTTTCCAGTTGTACAAATCAGATGTCGTAAAGGGAACATAAACAAACATTGTCCCCTGTGGGTGTTGGGTGGTAGGATCGGGGACCTCCCTAATAGGGAAAGTCAATTTTACTGGTGGCTGAGGGTCCTTTCGTAAATTGTAATTAGGCCCTCCTTTGGTTTCCTCCTCTTTATCAGGCACCTTTTCCTGGGTTCAAGGCCCCCAAGCACCCTTCATCTCTTTGAAATTTTTCTCAAGGGCGTTCAAACGATCTTGGAGAGTGTCCTCGAACTCAGTCATAGACCCAATCTCAGGAATTTTTAATGGTTGCAACTCTTGGGCAGGCTCCCTTGGGGGGGGGGGGGCTGGGGCAGGCATAGTCTCCCCGCAACAGCAGGCCCCTAGGGAGGAGGTAGCAACGGATCCTCAGGGGCTGTCGCTGCCACCCTAGGTGTTCCCTTCCTCGTCAATTTTTTTCCAGTTATCACAGGGAGGGCCAAGGACATACATTTAACTACACACGGGGCGGGCCTGCCGCCAAGAGGTACGCAAGTTGCCCATGAATCAATATAGGGAAACTGATCCCAACTTCCCCTTTGCGTTACTATTATGCGCACAGCAGATACCAGGGTTGGGTCAAAAGACCCCTCGGGTGGCCATTTGGGTTCTAATACCGGCCATTCCTGGGCACAAAGAAGGACAAGTTGATCCTTCGTCATCTTAGTTCCATAATCCTGCTTAAAATGTGACCAGTTGCGCAAACAACACTCCAAGGGCGTATGGGACTCTTCCGTGAGCCTGGATTGGGACCCGCCCATGACGGTGGGATTTCACTCAACAAATCTTGCGCTTCGCCCTCCTCTGACCCAGCCCGTCGCCAAGACAAGGAAATGCAGATCGGGGCTCCTCACTCGCTTCGCCCGTAGGCGTCTCACACAATCACAAACACACCACCGTCCCGCGTGTATCCCCTAAAGTAAGCTGTTTCACTTGCCCCGAGGCCTCCTCTTTCCCGCCCGCAGCCGCGTCCAGCTGCCTATTGATCCACTGCCGGTGCCAAAAAGGAGTGATCACGTCTCCCTCTCCCTCTGGCGTTGGTCCCCAAGCGCCTCCGCCGCTGCCGTCGTGAGGAGAAGGCAGTGTAAAACAACCGCCTGTGGCCACTTCTCCTCCGCGGCCCCTCGGCTCAGCGTAAAGGGGATGCGCCCCGAAGCAGGATCTGAGTCACGGCACCAAATTGTTCGATAAAAAGTTCTTGGTTTCAGTTTAGAAGAAAAGGATGCCAGGCAGGCAGCAGTGGATCCAATGCTATTTTATTGAAACGTTTTGCAAAACGGGTGCAGAGCAGTCTGGACCTCGAGACACGTGTGCAAAAGCCTTTTATACCATATCACTTCTATTGTTCTTGCCAGTAACCAATGAAACAGTCAGTACATCAGCTTACCAAGTTAATAGCTAATAAACAGTCAGTATCAGCCTACCAAGCCGTTAGTCATGAGCGCGTCATTATGGTTCTCCTTTTTGCTCCACCCACATTTTTCCCGCCACTCGGGCTCCTACATAACTGAGGCGCCAACGGTTATTGAGTCTCTTTTTCTAACAGCCTCAATAGCAGTTCTAGACTGAAACAATGGGGTTGAGCAGCTCCTTGCCAGAGCCATCTTATATGTAAAAGAAAAGGTGATGGGTGCTCAAGAAGAGGGTGCTGAGCCAGCAGCTATTCCTGGATTAAATTCTTTTTGCAACACTGAGAACTTTTCAGTCTGTACCTGGAGGCTGATAATTATATTTAGCATTTCTTAAGACTATTGACCTGATTAGGCCATTAGGCAAGATGATGATGATGATACCATTTCACTTTCACTTTTTCTGCCTTAGGTTTGGCAAGGATGTCTTAAAAGTGACCATCTCTTTGGTTGTTAACTCTCAGAAGCCTGTGGTGCCTGCTCTGCTCTGAGCAGCCTGCTAACACTGTGGACCTTCTGTCCATGGTTTGTTTATTGTGATGTGTGAACCAGGAATTTTGGCTTGTCTCTCCCCAGACAAGTCAGTCATAAGCTATAGTTTAGTCTTGCCTTATGACTCTCGTTTCTTGGGGGGGAGACAAGCCAGAATCCTCAGTTCGCATGTCATAATAAACAAACAGCAGATGGAAGGTCTGTGGTTTGTTTAGCTTCTTCCACTTGTAGGACAACCCATGCTGGAGCAGTCCAGCAACATGCAACAATACACTGGCTTGTTCACAATAAGCCAGAATTCTTTAGACTTTTGGCCTATTGTGATGCATGAATGCTGCTATTAGGGGTGCCATGGTGTTTTCAAAGCTGAAGGTTCGAAAGGCCAGTATTTCTTAGAGTTTGAAACTCTTTTCTCAGAGGCTCTCAACTATTTAGATGGTTGCATGTAGAGGAGAACTGGTAAGGTGCTTATTATTGGTTTGTTTGTTTGTTTGGGATATTTAGATACCACTAAATATAATAAAATCCCTAAGCGGTTCACATATAAATATTAAAAACACATTTAAAATACAATATTAAAAACACAACATTAAAACCAATTACAAGCAGTACAAGAAGCAATAAGATGGAGCAGCATGATTAATTTAATTACAGCCCAGGGAAAGCCTGTATGAAAGCTGTGTTTTCAGGAGGTGTTTGAAAGATGTCACATTTTCTGCCTCCCAAACTGCACAAGGGAGGGTTTTCCAAAGGGTGGGTGCCGCTACCGAGAAGGCCTACCATCGGGGTATTGCATGGCGACATTCCCTTAGTTTTGGAATGCCCAAGGCCGCCTCTGAAAGGTCACCTGGGTATGTATAAGGGAAGATGGTCTGCTTAGAAAAAGGCCATTTGGAAAAACTGTTTTGTTGTTTATTCGTTCAGTCGCTTCCGACTCTTTGTGACTTCATGGACCAGCCCACACCAGAGCTTCCTGTCAGCCATCGCCACCCCCAGCTCCCCCAAGGTCGAGTCCGTCACCTCCAGAATATCATCCATCCATCTTGCCCTTGGTCGGCCCCTCTTCCTTTTGCCTTCCACTTTCCCTAGCATCAGCATCTTCTCCAGGGTATCCTGTCTTCTCATTATGTGGCCAAAGTACTTCAGTTTTGCCTTTAATATCATTCCCTCAAGTGAGCAGTCTGGCTTGATTTCCTGGAGTATGGACTGGTTTGATCTTCTTGCAGTCCAAGGCACTCTCAGAATTTTCCTCCAGCACCACAGTTCAAAAGCATCGATCTTCCTTCACTCAGCCTTCCTTATGGTCCAGCTCTCGCAGCCATAGGTTACTACGGGGAATACCATTGCTTGAACTATGCGGACCTTTGTTGTCAGTGTGATGTCTCTGCTCTTCACTATTTTATCAAGGTTTGTCATTGCTGTCCTCCCAAGAAGTAAACGTCTTCTGATTTCCTGGCTGCAGTCAGCGTCTGCAGTCATCTTTGTGCCTAGAAAGACAAAGTCTGTCACTGCCTCCACGTTTTCTCCCTCTATTTGCCAGTTATCAATCCAGCTGGTTGCCATAATCTTGGTTTTTTTGAGGTTTAACTGCAACCCAGCTTTGCACTTTCTTCTTTCACCTTCGTCAGAAAGTTCCTCAGCTCCTCCTCACTTTCAGCCATCACACTGGTACCACCTGCATATCTGAGACTGTTAATGTTTCTTCCAGCGATTTTAACTCCAGCCTTGGCTTCATCAAGGCCAGAACACGTCACATGATGTGTTCTGCGTACAGGTTGAATAGGTAGGGTGAAAGTATACTCCTTTCCCAATCTTAAACCAGTCCGTTGTTCTGTGGTCTGTTCTTACCATTGTTACTTGGTCGTTATACAGATTCCTCAGGAGGCAGACAAGATGATTTGGTATCCCCATACCACCAAAAACTTGCCACAATTTGTGATGATCCACACAGTCAAAGGCTTTAGAATAGTCAATAAAACAGAAATGGATGTTTTTCTGAAACTCCCTGACTTTCTCCATTATCCAGCAGATATTGGCAATTTGGTCTCTAGTTCCTTTGCCTTTTCGAAACCCAGCTTGTACATCTGGCAATTCTCGTTCCATGAATTGCTGGAGTCTACCTTGCAAGATCTTGAGCATTACCTTACGGGCATGTGAAATAAGTGCAACTGTTCGATAGTTTGAACATTCTTTAGTGTTTCCCTTTTTTGCTTTGGGGATATAAGTTGATTTTTTCCAATCTGTTGGCCGTTCTTGTGTTTTCCAAATTTGCTGGCATATGGCATGCGTCATCATCTTGCAAGATTTTAAACAATTCAGGTGGGATACCGTCGTCTCCTGCTGCCTTGTTATTAGCAATGCTTCTTAAAGCCCATTCCACCTCACTCTTCAGGATGTCTGGGTCTAGCTCGCTGACCACACCGTCAAATCTATCCCCGATATTATTATCCTTCCTATACAGATCTTCCGCATATTCTTGCCACCTTTTTGTGAACACTTCTGCTTCTGTTAGGTCCTTGCCGTCTTTGTTTTTGATCATACCCATTTTTGCCTGGAATTTACCTCCGATGTTTCTAATTTTCTGGAAGGGGTCTCTTGTCCTTGCTATTCTATTATCTTCTTCCACTTCCGCGCATTGTTTGTTTAAAAATAATTCCTTATCTCTTCTGGCTAACCTCTGGAATTTTGCATTTAATTGGGCATATCTCCCCCTTTCGCTGTTGCCTTTTGCTTTCCTTCTTTCTTGGGCTACTTCCAGTGTCTCAGCAGACAGCCATCTTGCCTTCTTGGTTTGCTTTTTGTTTGGGACTTTTTTGTTGCCGCCTCCTGAGCAATGTAAGAAATTCTGTCCATAGTTCTTCCGGGACCCTATCTACTAAATCTAGTCGCTTAAATTTATTCTTCACCTCCACTGCATATTCCTTAGGAATATTAGTGAGCTCATATCTAACTGATCTGTGGGTCTTCCCTATTCTCTTTAGTCTGATCCTACACTGTGCAATAAGACGTTCGTGATCTGAACTACAGTCAGCTCCAGGTCTTGTTTTTACCGACTGTATAGATAGATGACCGCCACCTTTGGCTACAAAGGATGTAATCAATTTGATTTCGGTGTCGACCATCTGATGAAGTCCGTGTATAAAGTTGTCTTTTAGGTTGTTGGAAGAGAGTGTTTGTTATGCACAGTGAGTTGTCTTGGCAAATTCTATCAGCCTATGTCCCACTTCATTTTGTTCTCCCAGACCATGCTTGCCTGTAATTCCAGGTGTCGTTTGACTACCCACCTTAGCATTCTAGTCTCCTGTAATGAAAATAACATCTCTTTTTGGCATATTATCCAGTAGGTGCTGCAAATCCTCATAGAACTGATCTACTTCTGCTTCTTCAGCATCTGTGGTTGGGGCGTATATTTGGATCACTGTGATGTTAAATGGCTTACCCTGAATTCGAATTGAGATCATTCTGTCATTTTTTGGATTGTATCCAAGCATTGCTTTAGCCACTTTATTATTACTTATGAAAGCTACTCCATTTCTTCTGTGGTCCTCTTGTCCACAGTAGTAGATCTGGTGGTCATCTGATGTGAAGTGGCCCATTCCAGTCCATTTCAGTTCACTGACACCCAAAATGTCTATCTTTAATCTTGACATCTCCCCAGTAACCACATCCAATTTGCCCTGGCTCATAGATCTTACATTCCAGGTTCCTGTGGTGTGTTGATCTTTAGAACATCGGATTCATCGTTCACCACCAGCACTGTCGGCTGCTAGCCGTCCTTTCGGCTTTGAGCTAGCTGCGTCATCACATTTGGGGCTAGTTGAACTTATGCTCTGTTCCTCCCCAGTAGCATTTTGACCATCTTCCGACCTGGGAGTCCCATCTTCCAATGGTATACCGACATATCTCTGGTTGTACTGATCCACTTAGTTTTCATGGCAAGAATACTGGGGTGGGTTGCCGTTAACCTTCCCCAGGGATTGTATTTAGTCTGACCTATCTGCCATCATCTTCCCGTCTTGGGTGTCCCTTCACGGTTTAGCTCATGGCATCATTGAGGTGCTCAAGCTCCAGCACCACGACAAGGTAACTATCTCCTTTGCTGGAGGGGGAAAAAAACTGTTAGTGACTAAATAAACAACTGAGGCTTCATCACTAAATAAACCCCTGTATCTTTAAGATTGATGCAGATGTAACATTCACAGTCTAGTTATAGTTAAGATGCTGTTGGTTTGTATGCCCTCTTCCTCTCCCACGTCCTTATGAGTTCCTCCCTCTCTTCCATACTTTAACCATGGCGTAGTGTAATGTTGTCACGAATGGCTAATGCTAATCACATTCTCTTATAACCAGGGTACTCAAACCATGGTTACAGGGACAATCCCAGTTAGTATTATGTATGGTTAGCACCAATTCAGATGTAACCTTGCACCATAGTTAAAGCAAGTTATAAAAGGGAGGCAAAGGACCCACTTGGCCAGCACACTCCCTGTCTTGTTATCCATGATTAGCAGATCAGGAATGTTATGTCTGCACCAAGTTCTTAGTTACTGGCTGTCACTACTGTATGTATTTCTTCTAGCACTTCTTTCCTTCAGGTGAAGAATTTTAAACACTATTAGCCCAAGGTGAATGAACACAGTAGGAATATCCACGATTCAGTCCTCCCTGCTACATATTTTTGTGTGGTTATATCTACTATATCTATAGTAAGATAATAACTAAGTACAATTTCCAAGTTGGAAATATTTTACCAAGCCTTTTCCAACGGAAAAGAAGGAATATATTTCACAGTCAAGTTTTATTAATTCTAATCTCTGTTTCTGTAACAAGAGAAACTTTGTCAAAATAATTGCTAATCAACAGTTGGTTTTATTCTTGGTGGAGGGGGCAAGGTACAGTCCCTAAATACGTTTGTGCATGGATCTACTGCCTACTCAGTGTTCATTTTTAGCAGCTGAAGTGAGGGGCCCACTGAAGGATGATAATGCTATTTTGAAAATGCATGGAAGCTTTGATTTTCAGTGTCTAAACCAAGAGGCTATGCTCACTGAAAAATGAATAGGAGTAGCTGGCACCTGAAGGGTTATTCAGGAGTGATTGCTATTTTATGCACAAAATACATATGTAGAGATACATATGCAAAACCTTCTCCTTCTCCTCTTCTCTTCTCTTCCATCCATCCATTAGGATAAATGTTCCATCTCTTGTGGGAAAGGAGTTATTAGGCCTGAGTTGATTCTAGAATCTTCCCTCCCTTGTTTCCTTCTCCCACCTCTTCTTCTGTTGAATATTTTAGTCATTTAGGGCTTGTGCAGATGTAACTTATGAGATTGTGTGCATCTTTCATACTTAAGCATGAATTCCTGTGGACCTAAATCATAGCTAAGGGTAGTACCATGGCTAATGCAACATTGCAAATAGTCCTGAAAATTTTTCCTAATTTGAAGTGATAGTGGAGATAGGTACAAGGAGTATGCATGGTGTGCAGTAATTATGAATGGTGTGGAGAATGTGGATAGGGATACATTTTTCTCCTCTCAAAATACTAGAACCCAGGTTCATCCCATGAAGCTGATTGGTGGGAGATTCAGGACAGATAAAAGGAAGTATTCTTCACACAGCGCATAGTTAAACGATGGAATTCGCTCCTACAGGATGTAGTGATGGCCACCAATTTGGATGGCTTTAAAAGCGGGTTAGATAAATTCCTGGAGGAGAAGGCTATCAATGGCTACTAGTCCTGATGGCTATGTGCTGTCTCCAGTACCAGAGGCAATAAGCTTATGTACACCAGTTGCTGGGGAATATGGGTGGGAGGGTGCTCTTGAACCTGTGTCCTGCCTGTGGTTTCTGAGTCGACAGCTGGTTGGCCACTGTGTGAAGAGAATGCTGGACTAGATGGACCCTTGGACTGCTCCCGCATGGCTCTTCTTTTGTTCTTATGTACTTAAGAATATTTCTCTCTCTTGAATTCCAGGAGGGGGAGACTTAGGGGAGCTACCAGTCTTGCTACCACCTTTCCCAGTTTTTTGTTGTTCAAACCATATTTCTCTATCCACTTGAGAAAGGATTAGGAAAATGGTTTGGTATATCTACAAAGTCTAAGCCAGTACTAGCATTTGATCTGGCAATTATTTCACTATTACCTGCCTAGGAAGCTTGTCTTCACATTTTATAATTACATATTTACTGAGGATATAAAATAAATTGATCTCATCTGGGCACCAACCACTGTCTGGCTTTCTGTATTTTCTCTAGCTAATGGATTACTAATGCATTTAGAAGCCAAGTTGAAGATGCCATAAAGTTTAGTTGATGAGTACAGCATTTGCCATGAATATGGAAAATACTGAAGAAGAGTGCAGAGAAGTGGTTATAAAGCTCTAAACGAAGTACTTGGTACAATGCTCCTATAATTCCTTTACAGGAAACTGTCTGTACACACTTTTGACACTTTCAGTATACATTGGGCATAAGGAAGTTCTTATCTGACTGCATTCACACGTAACACTGATTCAAATGACACACTAACCCATGATGGGTTGCTTTTTGGTAGAATGTTCCTACAGGTAGATTCAAGGAAGTATTAAGCAAGCCCAGTATTAAGCAAACCAAATAAGGAAGCTAAATAAGCCAATAGGCTGCTTTGTATACCAATAAAAAGTTTATTTTTTTCTGTGTTGATTTGCTGCTGTTGAGCAAAAGAGTTGGTTTGCTGCTGCAGCAGCAAAACTGCTGAAAGCTTTGTTGCTTTCAAGCCAGCAAAGGCTTGAAAGTTGGGGCAGTGAGTAAGGAATAAGGACTGGGGAAGAGGGGGCAGGAGCAGGAAGGGAAGGGAAGCTAACAGTGTGTTTCACCTCTGTTTAAATCCTCACTTTTCAATGAAAAAGCAAAAATGAGCATTTATCCAGTAGTGCATGTGGTGGCTGCACATAAGGGGGACCTGTATATTACATTTCATCCCCATCCTGCAAAGTTTCAAGAAGTTGGAACCCCTTTTTGTTGCCCACAGACAGAGATAGGGGACCTGGCAAAGGCTTGGAAAGGCAGCATTAGAGACAGTGGGATATGGTTTCCACCGCAAAGGAAGCTGGGATACCTGGCCAGGTGGGCGAGAGGACTACAGAAGGAAGAGGGGCAAAAGGGGGGAGGGATAAACCACATTGCGTAGCTTGTTTGCCTGATTGTCTCATGGGAACAGAGTAGGTTGTTTGCAAAACAACCTACTCTGCATAGCTTATCACCCACCATGGGTTAGCATGATGTGTGAACAGGTCCTAAGCCATGCTTGTTGATTTAGCCATTCACAACTAGGGATGTCAGAGAATTCTGTGACAGATCTCAGTGAGGCCGAATGCCAGTGCGTTCGGCCCCCCGAAACCCATCGCGGAACGAAGCCCCCGGCCCCCAACCCACGAAAGGCGCGTGCGACAAAGTGCCCGCCACCCCCACCCCACGAAAGGCGTGCAAAACGGAGCACTTGCATGCTCCCGTCCATGCTGCTGTGCGAATGGCGGCCGTCCTGCGGCCGTCATTCGCTTCCTCCTTCTTCAGCCGTCATAGGCTACGTAAGTATTTACGTAGCCTATCACGGCGGGGGGGGGGGAAACCCCAGCGTACGCAAATGCGGCTACCGCCATTTGCGTATGCTGCGTTTTTTCCCCCCTGCCGTGATAGGCTACGTAAATATTTACGTAGCCTATCACAGCAAAGGGGAAAAAACTCCAGCGTACGCAAATGGCGGCGGCTACCACCATTTGCGTACGCTGGGGTTTTCCCCCTGCCGTGATAGGCTACATAAATATTTACGTAGCCTATCATGGCTCACTGCAGGGACGCAGATGACAGCAGCTACGACAGCCGCCATTTGCATCCCTGCAGGGCTGCCCAGCAGCCAGATGTCCAGCTGCGGGCGGCCGGAGCTGGCCGGCGGCTCCGCAGCTTGGCCGTGGAGCAGAGCCGGCCGGCCAGGATTCCGGGGGGGAGGCACAGAGCACCTCCCCCCCCCCAGCGAGGATTCCGGGGAGAGGGACGGAGCGCCTCCCCCCACCTGTGGAGCCCAGCGGAGCCAGGTAAGTGGGGTTTCGTACACCCCTATTCACAATGTGCTAACCCACACTCAGTGGATGTGTGGGTTGTTTTGAACTGTGGGGTGTTTGTTGAACTGTGGTTTAGTGTGTTATCTGAACGCAGCACATTTTCTGTAGGGTGAGCTATCGTGTTGTCTGAACGCAGCCAGTGTGGCTTTTTAACCACCCTGAACAACCCAACAACAAACCATGGGTTCTCAAGGTGGCGCATTCGAGAAAATAAGCCACACTGCATAGTTAACAAGCCACTCTGGCTGTGCTCAGACAACATGCTAACCCATGGTTCAGCAAACATTCCTCATGCAACCACTGAGTGTGGGTTAGCGTGTTGTGTGAACAGCCCCATTAATTGTCTTGCAGACAAGCAAACAAACTATGGCTTGTTTTTCCTATTTGTGGTTTGTATCTCCCACCTATTTTGCCAGCCTTCAGAGTTTTGTTTTCAGGCTGCTTGTTGTTACATGCGAACCTAGCAAGGGTGGGTTGTTATGAGTGATTAACAAGCCACCCACAACCCTAAAAAAGCCCATGCTTTCTGGGTGGCTTGTCAACCATCCCAAGAACCTTGTTGGGTTTGCACGTAACGACAAGCTATGGTGCTCCTCTGCCACGGCTCGAATATTAACTGTGGTGGCCGCTGCCGCAATGAGAAGCCCTACAGGGAAATTCATTCTCAGTGGCTTCTCCATATGTGTGAACCAGGTTGTAGCATTATATGTGAATTAGATCCTCTGAAATGGGGAGAGTTGTGCTAGGACTTGTGTGGAGAATTCATTACATTGTTTTCCCAAAGCAGGAGTTAAGCTTCAGTATGTAGTCCTGTTTTGAACAGTCAGCCCCAGCTAGGCATCTCTTTAACATGCAAAGAAATGGATGTCTCTTTGGAAGATAAGGTCTCCTTTTAACATGCACAGCATGAATGGTGACTAAAAAGATGAAAAGCATGAGAATTTATATGGAGAAAGATTCTCACTACTACCTTTGATTGTACAAGGAATGGTCTTGACTTTTTGCAAAGGAGGAATTTAAAAATGATTAAATACATTTAAAAGGCATATTAATCTGAAGTTGTAATAGAAGCTACATTTTGTATGTAACATTACTAGTTAACCCAAGAATGTCTAATACATTTAAAGAACACTGTGACTTCCCTTGGGGTACAATTAAAAAGAGGTTTTTGAGTAGACTTCTTAGAATTCATATTTTCTGAAAATGTTTCAGTTTAGAGAAGTTAATGGTTACCAGACAATTACCCGGTGGAGTAGTAGTGGTGGTATCTGTGAGTCACTTTAGATGTGGCCAATATCTCCCACTTAAGGTGCAGTCACAATATAGCACACTTAAGGTGCAATCATATGCATTTTTCGACACAAGAAGTCCTACAAGTTGGAGTTGTAGGACTTTTTTCTGTCTAAAGATTTATAGGGTTGCGCCATTAATTAGTCAGTTATATTGCCTGTCCTATAATGGAGTTTTCAGGGCAGCTCATTACATGAAGTTGCAGAAAGTACAAATAACTTAACTTTGCAGAAAGTAAAGTTGCAGAAAGTACAAATAACCAGTCTTAACTCTGACTGATTAAAAGTCCTGGGGAGCCAAAATGACACCAAAGTTGGTACTAGGTGAACCTCTTTGGACAGGACATTCCACAGCTGGATTGCCACCACTGAAAAGGCCCTCTCTCTTGTAGCTACTGTTGCATCTCACTTGGTGGGGTTATTCAGAGAAAGGAACACTTGACACCAGCTGTGAATGGAAGACTTATTTAGTGGGGCTGAGAGATTATTTTTCCCATGCTATATTTTTACATCAACTTAGGTATAAGAGTGAGAGTGAGATGCAGGAATGCTGGGGCCCAATTCCTTCCAGAGAGGTTTGCATAACCCTCTGTGGGCCCCTCCCCCTCTCAAAGTCTTGCTGCCTGAGGGTGAGCAGTACAAAGGGGAATCCCTTTGTCATCTCTGATTGGAGATAAGCTGTGGATTCCCCTGCATGACTTCCTGCCTCACCCATACTCTGGGAGGAAGGAGCTCGACTAGCCATGAGTTGCTTTCTCCGCATGTAGATTTTTTTTTTTAAAAAAAGTGAGTGGGAAGCAAATAATGTCATGGGGGGGAGGGTTTTGGGTGTGGGGGCCCACCCCCTGATGTCATCTGTCCCCCCTGGCTTGGTCTGGGGGGGGGGAATCCTGCCACCACAACAAAAGTGATTGCTTTCCCCTAATTTAAATCAAGATGATTTAAATCATTTATATCAGCAAGAAAAAGGTTGATTTAAACCACTGATTTAAATCAGGTTCCTCATTGAAACTTTTTAATATATTTCCTGAACAATAATGGTGATCTGACCACTAAGCCATGCTAATTTACAACTAAATACAGTATTATTTACACTGCTTTATTCTTACAAACAGGTTTTGCATGTCTTTTTCTCTATATATTTTGCTTGCGTTCAATGCTATAGAGGTAATGTATTTAAAATATTCTCATATAGTTCTTATGACCAGCACTGATGACAATTTGGGTTAACAGCACAATCCTGTACTTTTCCCCTCAAAAATAAATTCCATTACAAGACTTCTCAATTTATAACGTATATGATTAAGCACAAGGAAACATTAAAACCACCGCAGACTCATGGTCAACTATGGAGTTGTTAGAATAATAGGATATGTATGGAGTTTGTTAAATGAATAGAGTATAGCTGAGGCAATCTCTGTATTGTAGTGTAGGATATTGATGACAGATGGTTGTCAATGTATTCCCAAGTTGTTTTATTGTTTAATGGGGTTTTTTTGGTTAAAAATCAATAAAAAGTAATCATATAAAAAAAGAAAAAAAGAAGTTCCGTTGAGTCAAATGGAGCTTATTCCCAGATAAATGGATATAGGATTTTGCAGGCTTAGTATTAGTGTTGAAGATTGGACAATTTTGACTTTTCTTTTTCTTTACGGTGTTATTCCTTTCTGTTAGAATGCAGCAAGTGAGCCTTGGCCTCACAAAAAACAAAGTAGCAAACAAAAATGAGATGTCCATGACTGTCAGGTCAAAGCAAGGTTTGATAGTTACTCGGCAGAAAAAACTTCAATCTAAATTTGGAAAAATCCAGGTTTTGGGTTTTTTAAGCATCAGCATTTATCCACCCTGCTATTGTCAGGGCCTAGCTTCAGCACTGCAGTGGGCCTTCTAGGTTATAGCCAGGATTTGACTAGAAGCAGCCTGTAAGGGCTTGGGCCTATTCAGCCTCTGGAATGTCAGAATCTGTGTGAGCTTATCTCTGTCAGTGTTCCCAGCAGAAGCAGGGGGAGTCACCCGACTCCCTGTCCACCTGTTGGGGAAAAATAAATTATTTCAGCAGAGTTGGTAGAATGACCCTGCTCCCCCCCCCCTCATTTCCCTCAGTACAGTCTGCTGGGAATAGCTGCTGGTCTTGAGGCATCATGAGAGAGGCCTTCAGCAGGGCTGATGGAGTGGCCCTGCACTCCCTCTCAAGTATAAATGTGATGAGACATAATCATTTTGAAGAAATGGAGGCTGCAGTTCTATATGCACTTACTTGGGAGTAAGCCCCATGGAATTCAGTGGGAGTAACTTCTGAGTAGATGTGTGTAGGACTGCACTGTTAAACTGCTTCCTGGTTTCTGGTGCATTCTTTTTTATTTGTTGTGAAAACCTGCCCATCTTGATCATACAAGGTAGTTATTGGTGGGCTGAGGTGCCATCAATATGCGGATGACACCCAGCTTTACCTCTCCTTCTCATCAAACCTAGGTGAGGCGGTGGCTGTTCTGAATCAGTGCCTGGGCACGGTGATGGACTGGATGAGGGCCAATAAACTGAAACTCAATCCAGACAAGACAGAGGTACTGTTAGTGGGTGGTTTGTCTGCCTGGCTAGGTGATATTCAACCTGTTCTGGAGGGGGTTGCACTCCCCCTAAAGGATCATGTTCGTAGTTTGGGGGTGCTCTTGGATCCAGAACTGTCACTTGAGTCACAGGTGAACCAGTGGCACAGAGCACTTTTTATCAGCTTAGGCTGGCATACCAACTACGCCCTTATCTGGACAGAGATAGCCTAGCTACAGTTATCCATGCTCTGATAACTTCTTGTCTGGATTACTGCAATGCATTATACGTGGGGCTGCCTTTGAAAACAGTCCAGAAACTTCAGCTGGTCCAAAATAGGGCAGCAAGATTATTAACAGGGACTGGCCAACGAGCTCATATTATGTCAGTACTTTTCCAGCTGCACTGGCTGCCAGTCCATTTCCGGGCCCGATTCAAAGTGCTGGTGTTAACATTCAAAGCCCTTAACGGCTTGGGGCCAGGTTACCTGAAGGATTGCCTCCTCCCATATGTGCCTGCCCAGACCTTAAGATCATCGTCAGCAGCCCTTCTCCGTGAGCCCCTGCCAAAGGAAGTGAGGCAGGTGGCTACCAGGAAGAGGGCCTTTTCTGCTGTGGCACCCCGGCTTTGGAACGAGCTCCCTAGTGAGGTTCGCCTGACACCTACGTTGTATTCCTTTCGGCGCCAGGTGAAGACCTTTTTATTTTCCCAGGCATTTTGGCATTTTAGCTTTCTAGACTTTTAGCTTTGCTGTTTTAAATCTGTATTTTAAACTCCTGCACTGCTGCTAGGTTTTATTGTGGTTGTATTGTTATATTGTGGTTTTAATGTTCTATATATTTTAAATTGTTTTATTGTGTGGTTTTAATTTTTGTGAACCACCCAGAGAGCTTTGGCTATTGGGCAGTATAGAAATGAAATAAATAAATAAATAAATAAATAAATAGATAGACTCATCAAACCGATGTTAAGTTTTATCAGGACATTCTTGAGATGTATAGTGAACATCCCAGTGGCAGTGTTCAGACATCATGCTAAACCATAGTTGCACCAACTGGTGCAAGTCTTGGGCTCACCCCCTCTGACGCAGCCATGAGGAGATAAGAGCTTCCATTTTAGATTACCTGCAGCTTGTCATGTTTGTCCAAACCCAGGAAAACTGAGCCAGTTCCATAAACCATGATTTGATGTTAGCTTGTTTCCACTAAGAAGTTTAACCAGTTTTGGGTGGTGTGGACAACATAGCAAACTGGTTTATTTAAAACTGAAGTAAAAGCTTCCAAACATCTTTCAACTGGACTAGAAAGGGGGAAAGTATGTGAGCCTGAGACTTGCTTGCAGCTTGTTCTTACCACACTAAACTATGGTTTAGTGTGATGCTGGAACATGGACATTCTGTACGAAACTGCTAAAATATACATTAACAAGATTGGAGTCTATAAATCTATAATTTTAAAATATTTCAAACAAATACAGCGCATGACAATTTAGTTTTTAAATGTGATAAGGTAGTGCCAACTACCTCTGGATAATACCTAAGCTATGTGAATGGGAAACTTACTGGGAAATCTGATTCTACATTCCTTACAAAGTATTTTGCTTCATGTATTCAAAAACTATCACAGTGAAGTAAAACGTCAGGCTTGCTTGGTATTTTCCTTTATCCCTTTCAGTTTTCCCAAGGCCTCAGTTGGTTTGGCCTCACTTTGCTTCTCATTCAGCTTGAATTCAATCCCTGCAGGCCATCTCAATTCAGTTGAAAGACTGAAAGGGCATTATCTAGGAAGGAGAAATATGGTATCTTGATGGGTGGGGAATGCTGGAGGGAGAGAAACCACAATTTTTCCAAGGCTCCTGTCAATCCTCCTGAAGGAAAAGGTGTGTATGTGTACATGCAGTACATACCTGTATGAATACTGATACACTTTTTTGTGCAGGTATGCCACATCTATCACATGGTTGTGACTTGAAAAAGTTTGCAATGAAAAAAAAATGTTGAGAATCACAGTATAAAATTTATGATAGACCAAAACAGCCTAAACATGCAGTAGAATCATAGAATAGGAGGGTTGGAAGGGGCCTTATAAGGCCATCAAGTCCAACCCCCTGCTCAGTGCAGGAAACCAAGTCAAAGCATCCCTGACAGATGGCTGTCCAGCTTCATCTTGAATGCCTCCAGCGTGGGAGAGCCCACCACCTCCCTAGGTAATTGGTTCCATTGTCATATTGCTCTAACAGTCAGGATTTTTTTCCTGATGTTCAGCTGGAACCTGGCTTCGTGTAACTTGAGCCCATTATTCCGTGTCCTGCACTCTGGGATGATGGAGAAGAGATCCTGGCCTTCCTCTCTGTGACTCTGTCCTCTCTGTGTCTGATTTCAACCCCATCTGAAGTCCCCACCATCATCCAACCCTCCTTCAGCCCACTCTATCTTGGAAAGCCAGTCGCACTCCCCTTCAGCAAACACTCAGGGCACCTCAGGTCCCCACCTCTGCCCTATTTATGGAAACATTTCCTGATTTCCAAACCCCTCAACTTTCCAGGGCAAAGTCTACAAGGGTGAGCAACTTGTGGCACTCCAGAAATTTTGGCCTACACATCCCATCATCCCTCACCATAACAGGGGCAATGGCTCAGTGGCAGAGCCCCTGCTTTGCATGCAGAAGGTCCCAGGTTCGATTCCCAGCTTCTCCAGGAAGGGCTGTTGTTTCTAGTCAGTGTCAACAGTACTGGGCTAGATGGACCATACAGCAGCTTTGTTTGTTCTGCATTCCATTGGCCATGCTGGCTGACGTTGATGGGAGGTGCAAGTCAAATCATCTGAAGTTGCCCACCTGTGGTCTGCAGTACCCGCTGTGCTGTGTCTTCACTCTCCGGAACTTTGGTCTACAATGGGTTTCAAGTAGGTGTATTTAGAACTGGAGCCTAAGTAACTGTGCTGAATTTTATAGAATGTAATGCCAGAGCACAGCCAGTTTGGAAAACTGGAATTCCTAATTCCTGTGCTTAATTAAAACACTAGTTTATGGACATTGATAAAAATAGCTGCATAGGACATATATTTGGAGAACATTTTTGTGAGTACGCTTATATGTGTACACTTTAATGAGCTTCTGCCACGCATTAAAAACGTGGTTGTTCAGGCAGGCATTTGGGGTGGGTTCGGGTATTTTTAGAAATATGATGTTTTTAATGTAGAAGTTTATTGTTTTAAACTGTTCTATTGTTGTACATCGCCCAGAGCGGCTGGGTGACCAGCCAGATGGGCAATTAATAAATTGAATGAATGAATGAATGCATTCATTCATTCATGCATTCATTCATTCATTCATTCATTCATTCATTATAATGGCCTGGGTTTCTCTCCCGAAGTACTTCTTCCCCCTTCTAGTTTGAGCAGTTATTGTTGACAGGAATTGTCTTATTTTTAACCACAGAAATGAAAATTACTTGCATCCTGTGCCATCAATCCAATAATATTAATGTCCTCTACTGCCAGTATGACACAAACTATGCTGTTTCCTGGAATCTCCTATTTAGACACGAGATAAGCAAAACAAAAGCTTTAGCCTGCGAAAATCTCTCCCAGATGGAATGCTGTATAATTTAATCGTCCTTGTGGGAAGAGGAGGTCTAAGGCCATTTGGTAAAGCTGTTTGTGGGGATAGTATAGTTATTCATAATGTGCTAGACTTTGTTAACTAAAACAAAATAGAATATTAATGGATGGAAATTGGTGACAGCAGGGCATAACTTTTTCATGTAATTTTTGAGACTCTTCAGATGTTCATATCATTGAACGTCCTGTGAAACTCATCTAAGACTTAATGTTCATACTATAAGCCAACAAAGTTAATGAAATTTAAGTGTCATATTTCAAAGAGAAAGTTGAAACGTATGAGTAACTTTCTCCTGTTGAAATTAGGGATGCTGGAGAAATTCAAGATGGACTAAAATGAGCTCACTTTCCCAAAATTAATGCATATAAATTCGTAGGAAAATGCATAAGTTTCTGCTGAGGAAACGTTGAATGAAATGGGGGACAATGCAAAAAATATTTGCATCTGTCTGTGGGCGGACAACAGAACAAAAGGCACCTGACAATCCATGAAACACAGATGGAGTGAATTGTACACATCCCTAGTTGAAATACATGAAACTTAAAACTGCTTAATTTTTGCTGGATATTATCTTGCATTTATATATATATATATATTTAAATATAGACAAACAAAAATAAAAATTACACCCTAAATCAAAACAGCAAAAATTTAATGAGGACATTTTGATTAAGCTGTGTGTCTATCTTAAAAATAGAAGAAGTTACAGTTACTGTCAGGGGCGCCCTAGCTGCCTCTTACAGTCCCTTCCAGTAGCCAACTCAGGACACAGACGACGAGGATTCTTTCCAAGGCTTTATTCCTTTATTACTTAATGATTCTTACAGATACTAATCACTAGCGACTAAGAAAGGAACTGCACTGGGGTAGATAGCAGAGTAGCCTAAGCTCCAGGTAAGGCAGTTGGTCCCCGTTTGAAGGAGAAACGTGGGAAGACTCTGAACTTACGGGCTATGGAGAGATCCTCCCTCTTACCCTTGGGTCCTTGGGACACGACCGTTGTTTTAGCGCCAAACGAGCGGAGCACCTCCTTTCGGTCAGGAAGGCTAAAGCTGAGAACAAGCTGAGGTTAGCAAGGGATGCTAAAAGCAACAAAAAGGCTTTCTTCAGCTACGTGCATATTAAAAGACAGAGGAAATAAATGGTGGTTCAGCTATTAAATAAAGATGGCAAAACGATAACAGATGACAAAGAAAAGGCAGAAGTGCTCAATTCCTACTTTGGCTCAGTTTTCTCCCGAAAGAGGGTCTATGACCCCCCTGGCAAAGGCGAAGTACAGGCTGAAGGGGCAGAATTGCCACTTGAGATCGATAGGTCAAGGAATACCTAATTACTTTGAATGAGTTCAAATCTCCAGAGCCAGATGAACTGCATCCTAGAGTAATAAAGGAACTGGCAGAAGAACTCTCAGAACCACTGTCTATTCTCTTTGAGAAATCATGGAGGATGGGTGAAGTGCCAGATGGTTGGAGGAGGGCTAATGTTATCCCTGTCTTCAAAAAGGGCAAAAAGAAGGAACCTGGGAAGCACAGACCAGTCAGTCTGACATCAATCCCTGGGAAAATTCTGGAGCAGATTATATAGCAATATAGCATCTGTAAGCACCTTGAAAGTTATGCAGTCATTACTTGAAGCCAACACGGATTTGTCAACAACAAATCCTGCCAGATGAATCTGATCTCATTTTTTGATCAAGTAACCTCCCTTGTAGACTGTGGGAATGCTGTGGACATAATAAACTCGACTTCAGCAAAGCTTTCGACAAAGTGCCCCATGGTATCCTGATGAGCAAACTAGCTCAAAGTGGGCTAGATGGAACAAAGATCCGGGGGATCCACAGTTGGCTACAGAATCGGACTCAGAGTGCTTATCAGTGGGATCTTCTCAAACTGGGGAAAGGTAACAAGCGGGGTACCGCAGGGCTCAGTCCTGGGCCCAGTGCTCTTCAACATTTTTAGTAATGACTTGGATGAGGAGGTGCAGGGAATGCTGTTCAAATTTGCAGATGACACAAAATTGGTGGGGGGGGGATAGCTAATACCCCTTCAGTAAAGGAGATTGTTACCTTGTCGTGGTGCTGGAGCTTGAGCACCTCAATGACGTCATGAGCTAAACCGTGAAGGGACACCCAAGACGGGAAGGTCATGGCAGAGAGCTCAGACTAAATACGATCCCTGGGGAAGGAAATGGCAACCCACCCCAGTATTCTTGCCATGAAAACTAAGAGGATCAGTACAACCAGAGATATGTCGGTATACCATCGGAAGATGGGACTCCCAGGTCGGAAGATGGTCAAAATGCTACTGGGGAGGAACAGAGCATAAGTTCAACTAGCCCCAAATGTGATGACGCAGCTAGCTCAAAGCCGAAAGGACGGCTAGCAGCCGACAGTGCTGGTGGTGAACGATGAATCCGATGTTCTAAAGATCAACACACCACAGGAACCTGGAATGTAAGATCTATGAGCCAGGACAAATTGGATGTGGTTACTGGGGAGATGTCAAGATTAAAGATAGACATTTTGGGTGTCAGTGAACTGAAAGGGACTGGAATGGGCCACTTCACAACAAATGACCACCAGATCTACTACTGTGGACAAGAGGACCACAGAAGAAATGGAGTAGCTTTCATAATTAATAATAAAGTGGCTAAAGCAGTGCTTGGATACAATCCAAAAAATGACAGAATGATCTCAATTTGAATTCGGGTAAGCCATTTAACATCACAGTGATTCAAATATACGCCCCAACCACAGATGCTGAAGAAGCAGAAGTAGATCAGTTCTATGAGGATCTGCAGCACCTACTGGATAGTATGCCAAAAAAAGATGTTATTTTCATTACAGGAGACTAGAATGCTAAGGTGGGTAGTCAAACGACACCTGGAATTACAGGCAAGCATGGTCTGGGAGAACAAAATGAAGCGGGACATAGGCTGATAGAATTTTGCCAAGACAACTCACTGTGCATAACAAACACTCTCTTCCAACAACCTAAGAAACTATTTTATACATGGACTTCACCAGACGGTCGACACCGAAATCAGATTGACTACATCCTTTGTAGCCAAAGGTGGCGGTCATCTATCTATACAGTCGGTAAAAACAAGACCTGGAGCTGACTGTAGTTCAGATCACGAACGTCTTATTGCACAGTGTAGGATCAGTCTAAAGAGAATAGGGAAGACCCACAGATCAGTTAGATATGAGCTCACTAATATTCCTAATGAATATGCAGTGGAGGTGAAGAATAGATTTAAGGGACTAGATTTAGTTAAAATCTTTGATACATTTCCTTTGATAGGGTCCCAGAAGAACTATGGACAGTTCTTAACATTGTTCAGGAGGCAGCAACAAAAAAGGTCCCAAACAAAAAGAAAACCAAGAAGGCAAGATGGCTGTCTGCTGAGACACAGGAAGTAGCCCAAGAAAGAAGGAAAGCAAAAGGCAACAGTGATAGGGGGAGATATGCCCAATTAAATTCAAAATTCCAGAGGTTAGCCAGAAGAGATAAGGAATTATTTTTAAACAAGCAATGCGTGGAAGTGGAAGAAGATAACAGAATAGGAAGGACAAGAGACCTCTTCCAGAAAATTAGAAACATCGGAGGTAAATTCCAGACAAAAACGGGTGTGATCAAAAACAAAGACGGCAAGGACCTAACAGAAGCAGAAGAGATCAAGAAAAGGTGGCAAGAATATACGGAAGATCTGTATAGGAAGGATAATAATATCGGGGATAGATTTGACGGTGTGGTCAGTGAGCTAGACCCAGACATCCTGAAGAGTGAGGTGGAATGGGCCTTAAGAAGCATTGCTAATAACAAGGCAGCAGGAGATGACGGTATCCCAGCTGAACTGTTTAAAATCTTGCTAGATGATGCTGTCAAGGTGATGCCTGTCATGCGCCAACAAACAAGAATGGCCACCAGATTGGAAAAAATCAACTTATATCCCCATACCAAAAAAGGGAAGCACCAAAGAATGTTCAAACTATCTAACAGTGGCACTTATTTCACATGCCAGTAAGGTAATGCTCAAGATCTTGCAAGGTAGACTCCAGCAATTCATGGAATGAGAATTGCCAGATGTACAAGCTGGGTTTCGAAAAGGCAGAGGAACTAGAGACCAAATTGCCAATATCTGCTGGATAATGGGGAAAGCCAAGGAGTTTCAGAAAAACATCTCTTTCTGTTTTACTGACTATTCTAAAGCCTTTGACTGTGTGGATCATCACAAATTGTGGCACGTTCTTGGTGGTATGGGGATACCAAGTCATCTTGTCTGCCTCCTGAGGAATCTGTATAACGACCAAGTAACAATGGTAAGAACAGACCACGGAACAACGGACTGGTTTAAGATTGGGAAAGGAGTATGGCAGGGTTGTATACTCTCACCCTACCTATTCAACCTGTATGCAGAACGCATCATGCGACGTGCTGGGCTTGATGAAGCCAAGGCTGGAGTTAAAATCGCTGGAAGAAACATTAACAATCTCCGATATGCAGATGATTCCACTTTGATGGCTGAAAGTGAGGAGGAGCTGAGGAACCTGATGATGAAGGTGAAAGAAGAAATTGCAAAAGCTGGGTTGCAGTTAAACCTCAAAAAAACCAAGATTATGGCAACCAGCTGGATTGATAACTGGCAAATAGAGGGAGAAAACGTGGAGGCAGTGACAGACTTTGTCTTTCTAGGCACAAAGATGACTGCAGACGCTGACTGCAGCCAGGAAATCAGAAGACGTTTACTTCTTGGGAGGACAGCAATGACAAATCTTGATAAAATAGTGAAGAGCAGAGACATCACACTGACAACAAAGATCTACATAGTTAAATCCCCCGTAGTAACCTATGGCTGCAAGAGCTGAACCATAAGGAAGGCTGAGCGAAGGTAGATAGATGCTTTTGAACTGTGGTGCTGGAGGAAAATTCTGAGGGTGCCTTGGACTGCAAGAAGATCAAACCAGTCCATCCTCCAGGAAATAAAGCCAGACTGCTCACTTGAGGGAATGATATTAAAGGCAAAACTGAAGTACTTTGGCCACATAATAAGAAGACAGGACACCCTGGAGAAGATGCTGATGCTAGGGAAAGTGGAAGGCAAAAGGAAGAGGGGCTGACCAAGGGCAAGATGGATGGATGATATTCTGGAGGTGACGGACTCGACCTTGGGGGAGCTGGGGGTGGCGACGGCCGACAGGAAGCTCTGGCGTGGGCTGGTCCATTAAGTCACGAAGAGTTGGAAGCGAATGACCGAATAAACAACAACAAAGCTAATACCCAGGAAGACGGAAACAAAATTCCAAGTGATCTTGATAGACTGGAGCGCTGGGCAGAAAACAACAGAATGAAATATAATAGGGATAAATGCCAAATTCTGCATCTAGGAAAAGGAAACCAAATGCATAGTTATGAGATGGGGGATACTTGGCTCAACAATACTACAGGCGAGAAGGATCTTGGAATTGTTGTAGATCACAAGTTGATGATGAGCCATCAATGTGATGTGGCTGCAAAAAAGGCCAATGCTATTTGGGGCTGCATTAATAGAAGCATAGCTTCCAAATCCCGGGAAGTACTAGTCCCCCTCTACTCAGCACTGATTAGGCCTTATCTGGAGTACTGTGTCCAGTTCTGAGCACCGCACTTTAAGAAGGATGCAGACAAACTGGAGAGGGTTCAGAGGAGGGCAATGAAGATGATCAGGGGACTGGAAACAAAGCCCTGTGAGGAGAGACTGAAAGAACTGGGTATGTTTAGCCTTGAGAAGAGAAGACTGAGGGGAGATAGGATAGTGCTCTTCAAGTACTTGAAAGAGAGGAAGCAGGATCTCTTCTCAATCATCCCAGAATGCAGGACACAGAATAATGGGCTCAAGTGACAGGGAGCCAGATTCCGGCTGAACATCAGGAAGAAATTCCTGACTGTTAGAGCAATCTGACAATGGAACCAATGACCTGGGGGGGGGGGTGGGCTCTCCCACACTGGAGGCATTCAAGACGAGGCTGGACAGCCACTTGTCTTGGATTCTTTGACTTGCATTCCTGCATTGAGCAGGGGCTTGGACTCAATGGTCTTGTAGGCCCCTTCCAACCCTACCGTTCTATGATTCTATGAAAATCAAATCTTAAGCTTGTCGTTATTGTCTCACTCTTCCTGAAATTAGGTATGTTTTCTTAAGCTTATAGTTCATGTTATAGCTTTGTAATATATCTTGGGGTAAATTGGCTTTACTCCACAGTATATGCAGTCTATCCCCATGTTATACGAGAACAGCTTTGCAATTACATTGTCAAAAGTTAATAGGCTACAACCATTTTTACTAGATTGTCTGCCCACACATAACTATGGCAACAAAGGGATAACGTAAGTTCTGTGCAAAATCCCTGAAAGGACATGCCACTGCTTTTAATCCAGAATTTTTGGAAATGTATCAAAGATTTTAACACAGGTCTGGAGTTAGAGTGGTGGGGATGATTTAAAAAAATGGAGCACTACAAATATTGTATCCCCTACAAGCTATATCCTAGTGATCTTTTTTCTTGCGAGTTTGTAGAAAACTTCTGCTTAATGCTATATCTCTGGAGAATCTGGTAAAAAACTAGTGCAAAGGACGATTACAGCAATTGTTTTTTTCTCAGAGTTCAGGAGGCCAACTAGCTGGGCAAAGCCCTGCTTTCTGGGGCCAGAAAGCAGTTTTCAAAGCTTTTTCAGAGAGAGGTGGGGCCTCTCCCTCCTGCCCCTAATCTCCAGTTCACTTGCGGCTTTGTTCTAGAGGTTCCAGCGTTTGGCGTGAGAGTCACTAAGAAAAGAAAAGGGCAGTGCCTTCAGTTCCTACTCTTCTGTGCAGAAAGGCTTCTCTTCCCAAATAGTACACTTCTTTTTTTGAGCAGGGATCAGTTTAAAGTACAGAGACAAGGGGTCACTAACCATCAGCCCACAAATCATGTAGGATCAGTTACTGTGTGAAATCCACCAGAAGAAGAATTAAATCGGGCCTCCCTTTTGTTTGTTAGAAAAATGGTTAATGAACATGTAGAGGTAATAAAGGTAACTGTACAATCTTAGAAAACCGTATAATGTACCTATGAAGGAGACTCAGCAGAGAGCCATTCTGATGTTGCATTTTCTTCTGATATGTATTGATTTTTATGAGGTTGAAAAGCCATTTTCAACCCAGCATATAAAGGTCAGTCTGTAAAAGGGTAATTTGGTGACATGGATCTCAAATCTGTTAACAGGCCCATGACACCTTGAGCCTGTTTTGGAATTTTGCCATCACATTACACCCATGTGCCATCAATTTGCACATTAATTTGCTGACGGAATTCCAAAGCAAACATGGGATGTAATGGACCATATGCTTGCATGTTACATATACCCTTGTATGCACACATAGGAAACAACATCTATGTTTTGAAACTGTGTCATGCAAATCTAGCCTCAGTATATTTACTTTAGTTTTCTTAATCTATTGGCATGTAAGTAATTCTTCCATGTCCTCCTCTCTCTCAAGCTTTTTGTTGCTCATTCATAAGTACATCTGCCCCCGCCCCCTCAGTGTTTTCTCTCACATAAAACTAGATCTATCTTGTTTGGTTGTAATGCAGATCACTGAGCATAAATCTATTAGAACACAGCTGAATAGCAGAAGGTCAGACACATTGGTTTTGTTGCTCTTAAGTCTGAATCCAGTAGCCTCAGGCATCCTGAGGCATGCAACGGAAAAAAACATTCTCATGTAGAATAGAAGCTTCAACTGTCCTGTTCTACACATTACTGTGAAATGGAATCTGTTTTACTCAAACACAATGAAGATTGATGACAAACCATCAAAAATTGCATTTTTGAGCCTACCAATGAGTTAATGGCTGGTAATGATAAAATTTTAGTAAATAGCATGATTGTCTTTTGGTTTTTAAAACAATTGGATGAACCTCTTTCAGGGAAAAATCCTGACTCAGTGATGGAAGTTGATATTTTGACTTGCTTTCTAGTTGTGAACCTCTGAATACTGGTTGTTAAAATATATGTTCCTCTGCCCCCCGCTCCCTGCCCAGGGTTTGTCACACAATGTTTCTGCGGTCTGTGTCCTAGAATAGTTGCTGTAAGTTCTCATAGATTATTAGTACTAAGCATTGCTTATTTTACTGCTAGATTTTTCATTAGCAGTAAAGCAAAGAATAAACATGTGAATAAACTTAGAAAATCAGTTGAAGCCTAACTTGCCCATTTTGTTTGTGTTTCTCATTTTTCCTTAGTGAAGCTATGGTCAACCAACCTGGACAACTCAGTAGCAAGTATTGAAGCCAAGGCAAATGTGTGTTGTGTGAAATTCAGCCCGTCATCCAGGTACCACCTGGCCTTTGGTTGTGCAGGTAGGCATAACAAGTGGCACCTTTGTGTGACAACAGAACAAGATGTTTGCAGAATCCCTTGTGTATCCACACTATACACGTTAACTGTGAGGTGTTATGTTTGGGCTTTTTGTCTGATCATTAAGACAGCTATTGCTGAGCTGTGATTAGTGGAGCAAATTGTGCAGCACTTAATAATTCTTCTCTCCCATGTATCCAGAGGGGGTATATCTGGGTTGGTGCAGCCTCTTGATTGGGTCAATCTTCTGATTTAGCCAAGGAGAGGAGTTCCCAGACCTCCCAGCAGGGGTTTTTTAGGGTTCCTCAGCTCTATCAGATGGTGTTATTCGTTTGAGCTTTCCCCTCCCCTAGTAAGGGGTTGAGTTTGGGGATACACAAAAATTCAATTTTTAGAGGAAGAAGCCTTGAAGGTTCCATCCCCCGTCCCATGAGGCCTCCCTCATGTCATGACTATGCAGGACTAGGTATACACACTTAATTGGAAGTAAATCACATTAAGTTCAGTGAGACATACTTCTCAGTAGACATGCTGTCAGGCACTGAAGAAGTCTTGAGGCTCCTCCTATGAGGCCTTCTGCCTGTTCTTCCCCTGGGTTGAGGCACTACAGAAGTCAGTGATTTAAGTTCTTCAGGTTGTTTGGTGCAACCTCCTTTGCCTTGTCTTCTCTTTAGCCCATCTGACAAAGGACTGGAAAGTGGAGACTGCTGCCCTATGTAGATCACTAATGAAACTCCTCCTCTCCAATAGCTGAGAGCAGGAGCTTGGGACCACTGCTGAAACAGTGCTTTTTTGGATTTACTTGCCACCCTGTTATGGCTGGGAAAGGCCAGAAAGAGAAGGAGCAACAAGCCAAGGTTTTCCTTCAGTAAAAGAAAATATGGTAGTGACTGCAGGGGGTTGTTCCTTCACAAGTGGTTGTACAAAAAAGAACAGGGCACCATTGAAGAGGCAGGCTGCAGCTCAAGGGAGCTCTCCTGTCACTTCCTATTGCTTGAATCAGCAGTTCTGCTGGATGTCTACTTCTTTGGTTACATACAGGCATTGGGTCATGACAGTTTTATTTCAGAGGGCTTTGGGGATCAGAAGTTTTATTGTTAATAGTTTTAGTAATATGTGTTTTGATATTCCTGTGTTTTGTGTAAACTGTTTTGTGTACATAGCTGGGTAGAAAAGTGGGACAGAAATATGTTGACTAAAATAAGCCTGATTTCTTCTTTGTGGTCTCTGTGCATCACACATATGGACTTTGCGCAGACAGTTCAACAATCTTGGAAGGCACTGTCATCAATGGCTCCCACTTCAAAGAGGCTTGAATCTATGTATCGTGTCCAAGAGAAGGATGTCAGTTTTCTTTTCTCTCAGCCATGACCCAACTCTATTATAATTGAGTGTGTGGAAGGACAATCTCAGAAAGTTCATGCATCATCTGTGAATAAAGAGGGGCACAGACTGGATTTGTTGGGTCAAATAATGATTTTTTTTTAGCAGCATTAGGACTGTGGGTGGTGAACTATCAAGCCCCTATGTCCCGTTACCAATTATTTCTGTGGGAGAAGATGAGTTCTCTGTGTGACTACCTCCTGGATGATGAAAGGGAACTAGCGAGAGTGATCCAGGCAGAGGCTGTCAGGCTCTCAAGACAGCAGATCAGTATGTCATCAGGCTGATTGTGATGCTCAGTCAGTGGATGGGGTGATTGCCTTAAGATTACATGCGTGGCTGTGATTGGCGGGCTTGACTCTGGAGGTATGGTCGAGAATAGAGGATTTGCCGTATAATGGAGAAGGGTTATTTAATGCCAAAACAGACAAACGGATTCTGTTCAAAAGAAAAATCCGTGATGAAGAAAATGGGTCTGGGGCAGCAGCAGCAACAGCTGTCTTTCAAACCCCATCAATGCTTTAGACAGCAGCAGCCATAATCCTCAAGGCAGACTATAGATGGGTCTCCTCGGTACCAGCCTGAACAACAACAGAGGAAACAATTCTCTTCCTCAAGGTTTTGCCACAGTCGTGGAAAGACTGACCCTGCTTCAAAACACCACTTCGATTTACCTTTTCTTCTAGCCTTCCCCCTTCCCAATCCCTCCATCTTCGGAATTCTCCCCTCTCATTTTCTGCCAGCCCGGACCGCAATAACATTAGATTCTTGGGTCCTATATATCATCCGTCATGGCTACAGAATAGAATTTGATGTCCTCCCTCCTGTGGGTACTGTTCAAGTGACATCCTCTTCAGAGGTTCTACGCTTAGAGATGGATTCTCTTCTTCGGAAAGAAGCCATTCAGCAAGTTCTACCATACCAACAAGCAAACAGCTTTTTCCCCAATACTTCACAGTTCCCAAACAGGATGGGGGACTTTGGACCTCAGAAACCTGAATGCCTTCATTACTCCCAGGAGATTCAGAATGACTACCTTGGCAATGATTCTTCCATTCCTTTGAAGAGGCATCTGGTTTGCGGTAGTGGATCTCAAGGACACCTATTTCCACATTGCAATCAAGACATCATATCAGAGGTTCCTTCATTTTGTGATTGGTACCGACATGTTCCAATTCCAAGTACGACCATTCGGGTTAGCAACCACTGCAAGAGCTTTTACCAAAGGTATGGCGATAATATGTATGTACCTCCGACTCAAGGGTGTCAAGATCTACCCATACCTGGACAATTGGCTCATCGTCTTGACTTCTGAAGAATCTTTGAATTATGCCATTGAGCTTGTCCTGAATCTTCTGAGGACATTGGGCCTCTGTGTGAATGAAGAGAAATCAAAACTGTTACTGACCCAAGTAATCCAGTTCATAGGAGCAGTCTTAGATTCAAGAACCAAGACCCTGTATTAACACTGTCATACCACTGCACGTATGATCCAACAGCTGCTGGGACATATGGCAGCAACAGTATCCATGGTGTCATGGGCACAACTATGGATGAGACCGCTGCAAAATTGGCTGCTTTGAATCTTCGATGGCACTGCTGCCACTTGACATTTTCACATCCTAGTTCCAGACAGCATTGTCTATACTCATTTGTGATTGATGGAGTTGAAAAACCTTCGTCAAGACATTCCGTTTGTCCAACTGCCTGCATCCCTTGTACTTAAGTCAGATGCTTCTCTACTGGATGTGGAGCTCATTGTGTCCCTCTTCACATTCAAGGACTATGGTCTCAAGAAGAGGGGCAGTACCATATAAATTTCCTAAAGTTACTGGCAATGTGGAAAGCTCTTTGAGTATTCGAGGTGTACGTACAGGGCAGACACATGCAAATTCTTACAGACAATATGACTGTGCTTTGGCACCTCAACAAATGGGAGCACACATTCTTCTATGTTGGTGGACCTGATGATGGATATTTTCAACTGGGCCATTCTGAGGAAAATCCAACTGACTGCCTTGCATTTTGCAGGCGTGGAAAGTGTATTAGTGGACTCACGGAACTGTCTGTACCAATCCACACATGACTGGCAGATGTCTCCTGTGATCCTTCACCAGCTATTTCAAAGCTGGGGCCGCCCATTTGTGGACTTGTTTGCAATACTGCTGAATGTAGTATGTAAGAGATTCTGCACAAGAGTGGGGGTGGGTTGCTCATCTCTAGGAGATGCCTTTCTCCTACAGTGGCAAGGAGACCTATTTTACCTTTTCCCTCCCTTTCCCCTTCTACCAAGGGTGCTCCCAAAAATAAGAGGGTACGGTACTGACTGCGTTTTAAGCCCCCCATGGTGGCTGAGACAGGTGTGGCTTACCATCCTGCTACAGCTATCCAGAGGAGAGCTTGTTCACCTGCCATTGATACTAGATATACTCTCTCAGGACCGAGGTCGGATTCGGCATCCAGATCTATCAACTCTGAAGTTGACAGCATGGAGTAGCGAACAAGCAGCCTTTGGTACCATCAGGGGTACGAGTGGTTTTGGAAGCGGCAAGGAAGCTGACTACAAGACAAGTTTATGCTAGTAAATGGACTGCATTTGTTAAATTTGCTGCACCCTACAGCTTCGACCTGGTCTTAAGGTCAGTTCATAATATTCTTCTGTTTCTACATTACCTTTTTGAAAAAAGGCTGAAATAGTCATCAGTAAGAGTTTATTTAGCAGGAATTTTGGCTTCTAGAGGTCCAGTTCAGGGTTTTTCTGTCTTTACCCATTTGTCAATTTTTGTAGAACCTTGTGCCTCCAGTATGGGCGCCAGTACCACAATGGAGCTTTTCCATTGTGCTTCAGAGTCTGACATTGAAACTATTTGAGACGCTTGCTACGGTTGATCTTTGTTGACTTTCTTGGAAGGTTGCCTTCCTTGTGGCCTTCACGTCTTCAAGAAGATTTAGCGAAATTTGTGCTTTACATGTTGACTCACTGAACCTAATACTAAACAAGGACAAGGTTTTTCTTTGGCCAGATATTATTTTTCTACCTAAAGTGATATCAGACTTCCATGTTAACAAGTGTATTTCGCTACCAGCTTTTGTCCCCAAGGCCTACGTCGGAGTTGGAGACAAAGGTGCATGATCTGGATGTTTGGAGGGCATTAGCCTTCTACAAGTCAAGAACTGCACCTTCTGGTAAAATGCAACACCTCTTTGTATGTTATGGAGGACCTAGGAAAGGCTTCTCAGTATCGTCTCAGAGACTAGCTTCATGGATAGTTCAAACAATATGATTAACATATGAGCTTTCTGGCCTGGAACTCCCGACACAGGTTCGGGTGCATTCAACACAAGGGATGGCAACATGTACAGCCTGTGGAAAGGGTGTGCTGCTGGATTTGTGTAAGGCCATGACATGGTCAAGCCCTTCAACGTCCATGAAACACTATAAGCTTGATGTTTGAGCTTGTTCAGACTGTGCTTTTGGATGAGCCCTTTTGTCATCGATCCTGCAATAGGACACCTACCTCCCACCAGTAAGTCATCTTATTAATTGCCCACATGTGTGATGCACAGAGACCATGAAGAAGAAAGGCAAGTTGCTTACCTGTAACTGAAGTTCTTCAAGTGGTCATCTGTTGATACGCACAACCCACCCACCATCCCCAATTTGGTGCTAATGTCAGTATCACTGTTGGTACCGAGGTGTAATGTTACCCTCAGATCCGAGGCCACCTTTGGTGGTCTCAGGGAGCTGAGGGAATGGGTGGGGATCTGCTGGGAAATGTAGGATGGTAGTGGAGGATTCCCACCAAAAACGTTATTCGGTTATAGAAGTTTCCCGAATTGAGACTCAAAGCCCATATGTGTGAATGCACAGATGACCTCTTGAAAAACTGCAGTTACAGGTAAGCAGTCTGCCTTTATACAGAATACAGGCCATCGGTAAGCTTCCAAGCATGCTTAATCATGTTAATAGACCATATGTGCTAGCCCATTCATATGTAATATTTGCATTCTAGCATTGCCTGCACCCAAGTCACCAGTTGCAAGCATGGGAGTGTTAATACACAAATGGGCAAGCTCACATGGTGAATGTATTGAAACATGACCTGGCTGACATGGAATGCTTATCATTGGTCCTATATAAATGAGCTATAAACAGATTATTCTTCTTGTCTCATCACACCTCAACAACATGAAGGTGAGCAGAACTGGCATAAAATATGGACAGCACAGTATGGTTGTACAGCATGCTTCAAATTTCTGAAGGGTGGAACTTTAGATGTAAACATCTTGTAAAACATTTTGCCTCCTTAAACCTCATCACAAAGGCAGGCTCTAGCACTGCATTCGTTGTGAAATGAGGAGCCTGTGTAATGCATTGTGCCATCCCTTGCTTAATCAACTTCTGGGAAAGGATAAAGGGGTAGTTGATCCTCTCCCTAGCAGTAGTCCACTCCTCCCTAGGGAGACTTGCCTTATAGTACTGGCGTTTACAATTTTAAGTAGCAAGTAACATCAGTAACAGTAATAGTAATGAATGCAGATCAAGTCTCTCTCTCTCTGTCTCTCTCTCTCTCTCTCTGACCCTGCATATTACTTCTTAAATTGTAAATTGAGTCAGAACATCAAGTAGATATTTCAGCATAAATTGTACTAGATTCTCATTCTCATTCTTTTTACTCCCCCCACACTCCCCGAGAGGGCAAAGATAAGTAAGAAAAGTACAGAATAGTGGGAGGAAGGATATGTAAAATAAAAATTGGTGTTATTAGTGTTGAATGACATTTTTAATATTTGTTCTGGCACCATTCTTGGGAAAGTGTTGCAGGTGATTTTTAGTTTTAACTTATTTGTGAAGTTCCAAAGTTTTCTGGGGTTAATGTTTTTAAAAACGAGAGACTTCCTTTTGTGTTGATGTAAGAAGGTACATTACAGAAAATGATGTAATACCAGTAAAAGATACTGAAGGATTTCAATACAATAAATTGGATTGGAGGATTGGCTTCTGAGTAAGGCAGACAATCTTTTGGCATTGTCATTTTCAATTAGGGCTGTCAACAACTGCTGTTTCTGTCAGATTAAGATGTGCTGGCTATACTGCTCTTTCCATCATAATTAATATTCATATATTTTTAGCATAGATAATTCCATTTTTTCTTTCTTAATGGGCTCCTATTCTGCCCCAGTTGGTGACAAGATGAAAGAGTAAGAGTGATTTTAATGGCAGCTGTTCAAAAAGTATCACTATAGCTGAATATGCATAGACAGAGCTTCAGAGGAGTGCACAAGGCTCCCTTTGTGGTGGCCATGCACAGCAAGCATCCAGAAGATTTCCACTTCTCATAAATGAAAGTAGAAAAGCTACAGCTGCACGTGTAACTCTTATCTCTTTGGCTATTTATGCGTGCTGAATGCCCCATGTTTGAGTTGGTATAAGTTTGTGTGCTGTCACGGGATGTCTTCTGTCTGGGCCAAAATATTGAATGTGTCCTGTTCTGTGGAGCTTTGACTAGATACAGGGAAGGCTTACATATGAACCTTAATGGAGTGAGCAAAATCATCACAATGGCGCCAGATGAATACACACTTTCCCCCCTTTTGAATCTATTGTCAGGGGCAGCTAGCTGGATGAGGAGAAAGTCAAGGGTGCACAGAGAAGGAACAGGCAAACAAATTGGGCAGGATTCAAGGAGAATTTCAACAGAGCAGGACAAAGTCAAAAGAACATCAAGAAGGCAGATCTGAGATCCTGCCCAGGAGCTGTCTGGACACATGGATTATTGAGCAGCCTGCCAGTGGCCTTGATTCCTTTGAAAGGGACTTTTGGGAGGAGGCTGAAGTCAAAGATAGCTGGGAAACTCCAGTACTCTCACTTGAGTTTGCATTCGAAGGGTAGGGCTGAAGAGCAATTCCTGAGACACAAGGTATATGTCAGTGCATACCTCTAGCTGACTATGACCTAGTTATTCTCTGAGATGGTTCATCTGTGTCAGGGCTGTAACAATTTGAAATGGCAGGTAGAGGTTCACATGACTCATATAAAGAAAAAGTAAATATCACGGGAAGGGTTCTAGTTTTCTATGCACGGGGACATATCGTGTATAGAGGCACATCTTGTCATTTGATCCCCTACCTACAGTCTAAATTGGTTACAGTCCTGACACAGGATTACCACATTAGTGAGAACAATGCTAGTACAAAAATAAGAGCTCTGCTGTATCAGACCAAAGGCCTGTCTAGTCCGGTTTCCTATTCCCACAGTGGCCAAACAGATGACTATAGGAAGCTCACAAGCAGGACATGAGCACAATAGAACCTCCCACTTTTATTTTCCAGAAACTGCTTTTCAGAGGCAAACTGCTTCCAATACAGGAGGTAATATATAGCCATCATGATTAGTAGCCATTGAGAGCCTTATCCACCATGAATTTGTCTACTCCCCCTTGAAAATTGTCCAAGTTGGTGGCTGTCACTTACTTGCTTTTTTCTAAGTTTAAAGAACTTAATTCTTAAAGAACTTGAGTAACACATGAGAACATACTATACAGAGTAAACAAACAAACAGAATTGGTAAAGACCATCAAAAGAAGAAAGTTACAGTACCTAGGTCATATTATCCAAGGCGAAAAATACACCATACTCCAACTCATTATATAAGGGAAAATGGAAGTGAAAAGATGAATAGGAAGAAGACTAACATCGTGGTTAAAGAATCTGAGAGAATAGTTCAACTGTACTTCTATACAACTATTCAGATCAGCGGCGTCAAAAACAAAAATAGCTGTAATGATAGCTAACCTCCAATAGGAGATGGCACCTTAAGAAGAAGAAGTTTTTGAGGCTCAAATGATAAAACATTTCCTCATAGAGGAGTTGCTCCAGCCCCTTGATCGTTTTGGTTGCTCTTTTCTTCACCTTTTCCAGTTCAACAGAATCCTTTTTAGGTGTAGTGACCAGAACTGTATTCCCATTATGGTTGTATCATAGGTTTGTATAAAGGCATTATGATACTTGAATAGGGGTGGGCAACTTGTGGCCTTCCAGAAATTTTGGCCTACACATTCCATGATCTCTCATCATTGGCTGTACTGGGTAGGACTGATGGGAGTTGTAGGCGAAAACATCTGGAGGGGCCATAAGTTGCCCACCCCTGTCTGTTGTCAGAACTGTTTACATTAGTTCTTTGTGATCTCTATGCAATACACATATGGGTTCTGTGCCTTTGCAGAGCCTAGATTCCGGAAGTTTCTATAGCTGAAGAATTTTGGTGGGAACCCCTCCCACACCATCCTAGTGTGCATGTCCCTAACAGATTCCCACCTATTCCCGCAGTTCTCTTTCGACCACCATTGCATATGCTTCGTAGGGAAAGCTCTCTTGTCATTTCGCTGTTTTAAAGCATCCTTTTTTTAAAAAAAAGCTGAGGGGTTTTTCCTTCTTTTGCTTCCTCTATCAAGTATTTGTATCTGTCTCCTTGTTATTTTATTTTGTTTTCATGACTTCTGCGATCACCCTCACGGGCATATGGCCCTCAGGGCCCCCTGTAGAAATTACACTTATTGTGTGGCAAAACTGCCCACCCTCTCTCTCCCTGTTCTGCCTTGGTGAGGGGCATGTTGTTAAGTTTTGCCCTCATTGTAAAGCCTTCACGAAGCAAGTGAGAAGAAACAAGTCAGAACAGCTAAAATCTGCACTTTGGAAAAGGGCGCTGGAATTAGTAGAGGAGCCAAAAGATATGGCAAATCCACCAATTTCACTCTGAAAACAACCTGCCTGCCATGCAGGAGCCTGTTGCAGTGTTGGGGTCATCATCTCCTTAACATCGTACTTTACCGAGTACACAAAATCCCCCCACTCTGGGCTGATCTTTGGCGCTTACACTGGCGAAAAGACTAACAAAAAAGGCGAAAGTCTCTAAGCAGGCTAGTTTGTCTTCTTCCCACTCAAAGAAGAAGAAAAACACTTTGAAAGAGTCACATAATTCTGCTTGGGATTAAGTACCTGGACCCTCAGGTCTTCCTGACTCTGTGCAAGTGATATGTGACCAGGTTTGGTCCATACAGGTGGTGTCGGGCAGCTCTCTGACTTAAGATGAAGAGCCAACTGTTCCGCTTGTTTTGGTATGGGTTTCTTGGAATTGACAGTGACTCAAGATACCAGCTGCATCTCCCACTGCTCCACTAACACCTAACCACTCCAATGCAGTTGTTTGAACAGACAGCCTTACCCATTGCTCCGCCAGTGGTATTTTCACCTATTCCGATGGTGAATCCTACACAGCAAGGAGAACTGATCCCATTAACATCTTCGTGGGAAGGTGAGATCCGAGACCTGTCTCCAATGGAACTGATCCCTCGTCTACCACCTCATTACGGGATGGATGGATGGATGGAGCACAGGCCATGATCAGCGCCCACGTTCATCAGACTCAGTCTGGTCATTTGCCTTCACTACCAGAGGGTCATGCCCCTAGTTTTTACGAGTGAAGCTGATACCAGGAGAGGTCCAGATCACCATTCTCTGAACGGGACAGATGTTCAACATCAGATGTGCGGTACAGGAGACCCCAGGATTGGGATGATTACAGTAATGAGCTGTACAGCCAATACTGCCCTCGCCATCTTGATCCTCCCTGTTGAGGAGAAAGTCAATATCATTGACATCCATTGGCTATGGTTTTGAGACCTCTGGATCAACCGGGCAGTCCTCGCCCTCTGACACTATTAATGCGCCCATTCAGCAACCACTGCTGGCTAAGCAGGAGATTCAGGTGGTTTTGCCACCTGTCCAGCAAGCAGCAGTGACTCAACAACAGACTGTCTTGCCAACTTTAATGCTCCCACAGTCTGTGCAATTGCAGGCTGCTCTGCCGGCTACTCAGCTATCATTTGCAGTACTTCTTGGTGCCCAGCTTGATGCAGGTGATGCTCAATCACTCCCTATAGAATTAAGGGAGAAGCGCTTACCGTACCAGATCCCTGTGGGGGATCTGGGGGATTCCTAGGCATTGATGCTTGTTCCAGTCATTTCCCACTTGGTATCAACCTAATGTCTGGAATGGAGGGTTACAGTCAGACACACCATCCCAGTCATTCTGCCCTCTTTCCATCTCTTCACAAGATCTGATCATTGGCTCCAATGAAGCCATATCCCAGTTGGAGGATCTAGGTCTATTTATTTATTTCATTTCGTTTCTATACCGCCCAATAGCCAAAGCTGTCTGGGCAATTCACAAAAATTAAAACCAAAAAGCACACAGTAAAACAATATAAAATATAAAAATGTTAAAACCACAATATAACAATACAACCAGAATAAAACCTAGCAGCAATGCAGAGATTTAAAATACAGATTTAAAACAGCAAAGCTCAAAGTCTAGAAAGCTAAAATGCCTTGGAAAATAAAAAGATCTTCACCTGGCGCCGGAAAGAATACAATGTAGGTGCCAGGCGAACCTCAATAGGGAGCTCATTCCGCAGCCGGGGTGCCACAGCAGAAAAGGCCCTCTTCCTGGTAGCCCCCCGCCTCACTTCCTTTGGCAGGGGCTCACGGGGGAGGGCCGCTGAGGATGATCTTAAGGTCTGGGCAGGCACATATGGGAGGAGGCGATCCTTCAGATAACCTGGCCCCAAGCCATTAAGGGCTTTGAATGTTAATACCAGCACTTTGAATCTGGCCCGGAAATGGACTGGCAGCCAGTGCAGCTGGAAAAGTACTGGCGTAATATGAGCTCGTTGGCCAGTCTGTGTTAATAACCTTGCTGCCCTATTTTGGACCAGCTGAAGTTTCCAGACTGTTTTCAAAGGCAGCCCCACATATAATGCATTGCAGTAATCCAGACAAGAAGTTATCAGAGCATGGATAACTGTAGCTAGGCTATCTCTGTCCAAATAAGGGCATAGTTGGTATACCAGCCTAAGCTGATAAAAAGTGCTCCATGCCACTGAGTTCACCGATGCCTCAAGTGACAGTTCTGGATCCAAGAGTACCCCCAAACTACAAACGTGATCCTTTAGGGGGAGTGCAACCCCCTCCAGAACACGTTGAACATCTCCTAGCTGGGCAGACGAACCACCCACTAACTGTACCTCCGTCTTGTCCGGATTGAGTTACAGTTTATTGGCCCTCATCCAGTCCATTACTGTGCCTAGTCACTGATTCAGAACAACCACCGCCTCACCTGGGTGTGATGAGAAAGAGAGGTAGAGCTGGGTATCATCCCCATATTGATGACACCTCAGCCCACACCTCCGGATAACCTCCCCCAGCAGTTTCATGTAGATGTTGAACAGCATAGGGGATAAAATAGAGTCCTGTGGCACCCCATGGCGTAATTGCCAAGGCACAGAGCAATACTCCCCCAGCACCACCTTCTGGAATCAGCCATCCAAGTAGGAGTGGAACCACTGCAGTGCAGTGCCTCCAACTCTCAGCCCAGACAACCTATCCAGGGGGATACCATGGCTGATGGTATCGAAAGCTGCTGAGAGGTCCAGGAGAATCAACAGGGTCGCACTCCCCCTGTCCCTCTCCTGGCAGAGGTCATCCCACAGGGCGACCAAGGCAGTTTCCGTTCCAAAACCAGGCCTGAAGCCTGATTGAAAAGGCTCTAGATAATCTGTTTTATTCAAGAGTGCCTGGAGTTGTCCTGCAACCACCCGCTCAAGCACCTTGCCCAGGAAGGGGATGTTGGCCACTGGCCTATAATTGTTAACATCCACCGGGTCCAGATTAGGCTTTTTCAGGAGTGGTCTGATTACCACCTCTTTTAAAGAGGCCGGCACCACTCCCTCTCTCAAGGAGGAATTTACAACCTCCTGGACCCAGCCAGACATCCCCTCCTTGTTTGATGTAATAAGCCATGAGGGGCAAGGGGCAAGCACACCGGTGGTCCATCGGACTTGGCCAAGCACCTTGTCCACATCCTCAGGCCTCAATAACTGAAACTCATCCAATAAAACTGGACCAGACAGTGCCTCTGCCAATGGAACTGCATTGATCGTGGTGTCCAGTTCATTATGAATCTGAGCAACTTTATCTTCAAAGTGCCATGCGAACTCATAACAGTGTGCATCCGAGGGTTCCACAGTCTCTCCCTGGCCCAGAATGTAACAGGCCATGAACCTCTCAGAAAATCTCCGCTGGACGGCACCTAGAAGATGCAATGCTGGTGGAAAAGAACTGTCCCTTTGCCACCCTCACCGCCACAGAGTAGGCCTGATAGTGGGCTCTAACCTGTGTTCGGTCAGACTCAGCACGAGTTTTCCTCCACCTGCGTTCTAGCTGTCTCCCCTCTTGCTTCATTGCCCTCAGTTCGGGTGTATACCAAGGAGCTGGCTGGGCTATGCTCACAGGGAGAGGGTGCTTGGGTGCAATCATGGCAACCACTTGAGTCATCTCTTCATTCCACAGAGCGACCTGGGCTTCGACAGGAGCACCAGCCATACCAGCAGGAAAATCCCCCAGAGCCCTCTGGAATCCATCAGAATCCATTTGCCTCCAGGGGCAGACCATTTTAATAGGTCCCCCACCCATGCAGAGGGGAAAGGCTGCCAGGAGTCTAAACCTCAGCAGGAAGTGATCTGTCCATGACAAAGGGACAGATGTTAATTCCTCCACTTTCAGATCACCATCCTCCTGCCCAGTTGAGAAAACCAGATCAAGCGTGTGTCCTTTTACATGTGTTGGGCCGATGACATGTTGGGACAGCCCCATGGTTGTCTTGGCGGCCATGAAGTCCTGAGCCGCCCTGGATACAGCGGCCTCGGCATGGAAGTTGAGATCCCCTGGACCATCATCCTAGGGGTCCTCAACACCAAGTCTGAGTCCACCTCCATCAGCTCAGGCAGGGAATCTGATGGCCAACAGGGTGGGCAGTACACCAGCAGAATCCCTGATCTGTCCCGGGTACCCAACACAAGGTACAGACGCTCAAGATCTGCACTCGAATGAGCAGGAAGCCTAGAGAGGGGGATTGAATTCCTATAGACCACGGCAGTCCCCCCCCCCCGACCCTTGAATTGGTGTTGGTGCTGCACTGAGTACCCAGGAGGGCACAGCTGGGAGAGAGTAACCCCTCCCAGTTCTCCCACCCAGGTCTCAGTAATACATACCAGGTCAGCCCCCTCATCCCCACTCAAATCATGGATGAGGGAGATTTTATTTTGGACCGACCTGGCATTCAGCAGCAGCAACACCAGACCCGAGGGCAAGCTGGTAAGGCTGCCAGGAACCATCAGGTTGGGGGAAGAACCAGAAGGTGGGATAGCCATAAAGTGTTTAGCCCCTTCTCAGCTGGTCTGTTAATCCCCCAATGCCATACCTCCCCCTACTTGTGACCACAGTTATGGCGGCACCTCCCTGACCCCCTAAGTTACTCAGTGGATTTCCCAGGCACATATTAAAAATGATAAAAATACGAAATATAAAAAATATAAAAGAGAGGGCAACAGCTAAGAAGGGGCAGATAAGATCTGCATTTGCCCCTTTCTTCCTGGTCTTTAAAGTTGCTGCCTTCTGCTGCTGCTATGTGCTGCTAGTAACTGGTTGCTGGTATCTCTGGAGAGGCGGTGGGTGGGTCTTCATGTGGTCCTCAGTGCGTCTCCATGTGTGACACTAAGTGCGCACTTAGTGTCGCACTTTGCCTCTGGCAGCCCCTGCTCTGAAATACCTGTGAAAGAGAGGAGTGGCTGGTCAGCTGATGGCAGTAGCAGCCGGTGGGAGAGGCCCCAGCAAACAGGCTTGTGATTTTCTAACCAAATCCTCCGAATGGCACAGGTTTGGGCATAGGGACGTAGCAGTTACCTTCCACACTACAAGATCTGGTCTTTGATGAGGTAAATGTTGAATTGTTTAGACCAGTAGCCATTCCTGTATTACCCACATTAGAGAGGACTATTATGCAGGCTTGGAAAGCACCTTCCACTATGCCACCAATCTCCAAATGTTAGGAGGGTATATACTGCTTTCAAGAGGCTAATACTGAGTAGCTCTTCAAACATCCTGCCCCAAATCTGATGATCATTGAAGTTGCACAGGGCACGGCCTGCAGGGAACACTCCTCTCCAACTGACAAGGAGGACAGACACCTTGGTTTGCTTGGAAGGAGGTTGTACTCCTTTGCAGCAATGGGCCTTAAAATAACTAACTACCAGGCGGTGATGTCTGGGTGCCAGCTCCTGCTATGGGACAAAGTTGGTCGTCTTCTTGAGCATCTTCTGCATGAAAAGAAGAAGCTGGGTTGCCTCTTCCAATCAGAGGCTCTGAAACTGTCCAGGCAGCAAATAAATATCTCATGCCTCCAAGTCGATTGCAACTCGAAGGTTCTATTTGGATCCATAGCCTTATGTTGCCACACCTGGTTGAGGTCAACAGGTCTCCCACAGGAAACCAGGAACCGTGTAGAGGACTTACCCTTCGATGGGCAAGGCTTGTTCAATACAAAAACTGATGATGCACTAAATTTGGTACAGAAGGCCCGTACCATGGCGCATTGTATGAGTTTTATGTTCGAACAACTTCCTAGGCACTGACGTTGGTTCCAGTCATTTGCCACTCGGTACCAGCCTAATCAGCCACCACTACAACGCCAACAACAATGGTTACAAGCAGGGCAGTCGGGGAAATCATTCCCAACGTGAAAATTCTGCAATTAATCACAGGAAACCTGACAGCAGGAGTAAGCAGCATCTTTGACTCGGTCCCTGACATCCTTCCTCGCCTAGCGACCTAAACACCCATCTTTGGAATGCACCTGTCCATTTACCTTACAGCTTGACGCAACATCACATCGGATTCCTGGGTCCTTGCCATAGTCCGGAGGGGCAACTGGATCGAGTTTGATACCCTCCCTCCAATCGGTACCGTGTTGGGGACCACTCCATCCCCAGTCCTCCATTCCAAAATTCAAACTCACTTCAAGAAAGGGGCAGTCAAACCTGTCCCACAAGCTCAACTTCGGGACGATTTCTACTCGATGTCCTTCATAGTACTGAAGAAGCATGGTGGACTTTGGCCGATCATGGACCCTTGACAGCTGAACCAGTTCAGCATAGTTTCTCTGGCATGTATTCTGCCTCTCCTCTCTTGAGGAGATTGGTTCGCCTCTATCAACCTCAAGGACGCCTACTTTCATATCTCCATAGAGGAATTGCACCAATCTTGCCTTTGCTTTGCCATCGTTACCGATGCCTACCAGTTCCTGGTGGTATGCTTCTGTCTCGCCACTGTCCTGAGAGCATTCACCAAGTGCATGGCAGTGGTCTGCTCCCACCTGCGACTACAAGGTGTAGAGGTCTATCCATACATAGACGATTGACTGTTGGTGGCATCAATGAAAGATCAGCTTCTTTGGTTGATAACGGTGGCCTGCAATCTCCTTCAGGAGCTTGGACTCTATATCAGTGCAGAGAAATCACACCTTGTACTAACACAGCAGATCCAATTTATAAGGGCATTGTTGGACTTCCAGTTGGGCCGCACCTTCTTACACAACACCAGGGTAAAGGTGCTGACTTCCCTGGCATCAGAACTGCAAATGGGCAGATCTACCAGGGTGCTCAAGGTCCAACGTTTCCTGGGTTTCATGGCTGCAATGACAGCTGTCGTTCGCCACACTCGGTTGCATATGAGACAACTCCAAAACTGGCTCATATGCAATTTTGATACTGCTTGGGATGCCCATCTGTCTGCCCCCGGATGTCAGAGACTCTCTCCAGTGGTGGTCAGTACCAAGCAATCTAATCCAGAGTATGCTGTTCCTTCAGACCTCTCCATCCAGGGTTGTGACTACAGATGTGTCACTCTCTGGGAGGGCAGCTCACTGTCAGGGCCTCACGGTCCATGGACAATGGGCGGCCAATGAAGCCACACAGCACATCAGCTTCTGGATTTAAGAGCAGTGGAGAAAGCACTTCATGTGTTCGAACTGGACCTGGAGGGCAGACTGATCTAGGTCACTTTGGACAATATGACTGTTGTCTCATATTTGAACGAGCAGGGAGGTACCAGAGCTCTCCTGTTGCTCACCCTTGTGCTCCAAATCTTTGACTGGTGCATAGCCATCGAATCGGACTTGTGGCAATACATGTGGCTGGTGTCAACAGTGTCCTGGCTGATCAGCTCAGCCAGACCATGCTGACCTCCCACGAGTGGGAGTTGGACAGAAGAGTTCCGAACAGCCTCTTCCAGCTTTGAGGATGCTAGAAAACAATCTTTTGCCACAAGGGAGAATGCAGTTTGCTCAACATTCTGCAGCAGAGTGGGCCTAAGCCCGGGCTCAATAGGCAATGATTTCCTATTTCAGTGGACAGGGGCACTGTTTTACCTGTTCCCCCATTTTACTGATGACCAGAGTCTTGGTGAAGATTGCATGGACAGTACCAAGTGTATCATTGTGACACTGTGGTGGCTGTGTCAGCCTTGATTCACCCAGCTACTCAAGTTGAACTAAGGGTAAGTACCAACAATTTCCAGCACATCCATCTCTCCTCACAAAAGAGAAGGGTTGAATCAGACACCCAGACCTGGCCACTCTCCACACAACAGTGTGGAAGATTGGCTAACAGATGCCACTTTGACACCGGCGGCAATCCAAAGGATTCTCAATGCCACCTGTAAGCTGACTACACAGCTGTCCTACTCAAGGAGATTGGCTGCGTTTACTACTTTCACTCGTGAGCACTTCACCCATGCCAGTGCTCTTTGCACCAGATTCTCCATTTTCTTTTATCCCTGTTTGAGAACTCAAACTGTTGTCTTGCCGAGTTGACCTTCCTGCTGTTTCTGCATTCCATCGTCCTGTTGAGGGATATTCCATGTTCTCACATCTGACAGCAAAAAGATTTATGAAAAGGATCAGAAATGTAATACTGCATCTCTGCTCTACGGTATTGAGCTGGAACCTTTCTGTGGTGCTCAAGGCACTTTATCTAAGCCTTCTGAGCCATTGGTGACTACAGACCTATGCCTCCTCTCGTGGAAGGTCGCATTTCTGGTGGCCATTACATCTGCATGATGTACCAGTGAGCTCTGTGCAGTGAGAGTAGACCAGCCTAATCTCACCTGATGCTCAGACCTGACCCTGTTGTTTTATCTAAAGTTGTATCTGAGTTTTATTTAAATCAGAACGTTGTTCTGCCTGCCTTCTTTGCTTCTCCTTCTACACCTTTGGAGTTGCCCTACATATGCTTGATGTTTATCATGCCCTGGCCTTTTGTAAGTCAAGAACTGAACAGTTTCGACTGTCACTCCACCTATTTGTCTGCTGCGGTGGCAAGCACAAGGGCCAGCAACTCTTGACTCAGCGCTTTGTGTCTTGACTCATTAAGACTGTTGAGCTGCCGTATGAGTTGGCTGGGCTCAAACTGTCTACCCTGGTCTGAGCCCACTCTACTTTTGCGGTAGTGACATCAGTCACATTCAACAGGGGTGTTGCCATCCTTGAACTGTGCTGCGCTGCAACCTGGCCGACACTCTCCACCTCTGTGAAACATTACAGACTGGACATTCGGGCTAGAACTGACTGTACTTTTGGTTGTGCCATCCTCTCCTCTGTATTGTAGTAGGACACTGACCCACCTCTATTGGAAGTTAACTTGCTACTCGCCCATATGCATGATGCATAGAGACCACGAAGAAGAAAGACAGGTTGTTACATGTAACTGTGGTTCTTCAAGTGGTCATCTATGCATTCACACAGCCTGCTCGCTGTCCCCTCTTCAGTGTCATGGTTGAGTTTGATGTTGAGTAGCAAAAGTATTTTTTGTGTACATTTCTTTCAGTTACAAGGCCGCAGTGTCAGTCTCAAGGAACTGAGGGAATAAGTGGGAACCCAGTAGGGACATGCATGTTATGATGGCAGGGGAAGGGTTCCCACCAAAATTTCTCAGCCTTAGAAGCTTCCCGAATCGAGGCTCTGTGCAGGCACAGAGCCAATATGTGTGAATGCATAGATGACCACTCAAAGACTACAGTTACAGGTAGCAACCTGTCTTTCTTCAGACTTCCTTCCTAATCGTGTCAGTTCAGGACGGGTATCTGCCCTGCATCGTCTGCAGTGAAGACATATGCAAAGGATTCATTCAGCTTCTCTGCTGTCTCCTTATCCTCCTTCACTCCTCCTTTAACTCCCTTGTATTCCAACAGCCAGCTGCCTCTCTAGCTGGTTTCCTGTTTCTTATGTATTTAAAGGTGTTTTATTGTTAAATTTAATGTTGTTAGCCAAGGATGGGCAACCTGGAAAAACAGGGCAGCATGCGGCTCTCGGTATAATTTCAAAAGCGCCCCACATGCAATCAGTTCAGACCTCTGGAATGAGTGATCTTTCCCTTCCCTGGCTGCCACTGTGCAGGAAGAAAGAGAGAGAGAGAGAGAGAAAAAAGGGGTAGCAGAAATAGTAAAGGGGTGATTCACCCACCTTTGTCTCTGGCCCTTCCTTCTTGTTGTTGTTGTTCAGTCGTTAAGTCGTGTCCGACTCTTCGTGACCCCATGGACCACAGCATGCCAGGCCTTCCTGTCCTCCGCTCTCTCTCGGAGTGTGCTCAAGTTCGTATTCATTGCATCGGTGATGCTATCTAGCCATCTCATCCTCTGCTGTCCCCTTCTCCTTTTGCCTTCAACCTTTCCCAGCATCAGGGTCTTTTCCAGGGAGTTTTCTCTTCGCATTAGGTGGCCAAAATATTGGAGCTTCAGCTTCAGTATCTGTCCTTCCAATGAGCACTCAGGGTTGATTTCCTTTAGGATGGACTGATTTGACCTCCTTGCAGTCCAGGGGACTTGTAAGAGTCTTCTCCAGCACCACAGTTCAAAGGCATCAATTCTTTGGCTCTAGCCTTCCTTATAGTCCAGCTCTCACAGCCATACGTTGCTACTGGGAAAACCAAAGCTCTGATTGTACGAACCTTTGTCGGCAAGGTGATGTCTCTACTTCTTACTATGCTGTCTAGGTTGGCCATAGCTTTCCTCCCAAGGAGCAGGCGTCTTTTAATTTCATGGCTACAGTCACCGTCTACAGTGATCTTGGAGCCCAAGAAAATAAAATCTGTCACTGCTTCCATTTCTTCCCCTTCTATATGCCAGGAAGCGATGGGGCCAGATGCCATGATCTTAGTTTTTTTAATGTTGAGTTTCAAACCAGCTTTTGCACTCTCCACTTTCACCCTCAACAAGAGGCTGTTTAGATCCTCTTCGCTTTCTGCCATTAGGGTGGTATCATCTGCGTATCTGAGGTTGTTGATAATTCTCCCGGCAATCTTAATTCTGACATGTGATTCATCCAACCCGACGTTTCTCATGATGTACTCTGCATATAAATTAAATAAGCAGGGCGACAATATACAGCCTTGTCGTACTCCTTTCCCAATTTTGAACCAATCAGTTGTTCCATGTCCGGTGCTTACTGTTGCTTCTTGACCCTCATACAGGTTTCTCAGGAGACAGGTAAGGTGGTCTGGTACTCCCATCTCTTTAAGAATTTGCCACAGTTTGTTGTGATCCACACAATCAAAGGCTTTAGCGTAGTCAATGAAGCAGAAATAGACGTTTTTCTGGAATTCTCTTGCTTTCTCCATGATGCAGCGAATGTTGGCGATTTGATCTCTAGTTCCTTTGCCTCTTCGAAACCCTCTTGCTTGTACTTCCGGTAGTTCTCGGTTCACATACTGCGGAAGCCTAGCTTGTAGGATTTTGAGCATAACTTTGCTGGCATGTGAAATGAGCGCAATTGTATGGTAGCTTGAACACTCTTTGGCGTTGCCCTTCTTTGGAATTGGAATGTAAACTGACCTTTTCCAGTCTTGTGGCCACTGTTGAGTGTTCCAAATTTGTTGGCATATTGAGTGCAGCACTTTAACAGCATCACCTTTTAGGATTTTAAATAGCTCAACTGGAATACTGTCATCTCCTCTAGCTTTGTTGTTAGTAATGCTTCCTAAGGCCCACTTGACTTCACTCTCTAGGATGTCCGGCTCAAGTTCAGTGACAGCGCTATCATGGCTATCAGGGACATTCAGATCTTTCCTGTATAGTTCTTCTGTGTATTCTTTCCACCTCTTCTTAATCTCATCTGCTTCTGTTAGGTCCCTGCCTTCTTTGTCCTTTATCATGCCCGTCTTAGCACAAAACGTTCCCTTGAGAACGTTTCCCATTCTATTGTTTTCCTCAATTTCTTTGCATTGTTAATTTACGAAGGTCATCTTGTCTCTCCTTGCTATTCTCTGGAACTCTGCATTCAGTTGGATATATCTTCCCCTTTCTCCCTTGCTTTTCGCTTCTCTTCTTTCCTCAGCTACTTGTAAAGCCTCATCAGACAGCCACTTGGCTTTCTTGCATTTCTTTTTCTTTGGGATGGATTGAGTTGCTGCCTCCTGAACAATGTTACAGACCTTCGTCCATAGTTCCTCAGGCACTCTGTCTATCAGATCTAATCCCTTAAATCTATTTGTCACCTCCACTGTATATTCATAAGGGATATGATTTAGGTCATACCTGAATGGTTTATTGGTTTTCCCTACATTCTTCAATTTAAGCCGAAATTTTGCAAGAAGCAGCTCATGATCTGAGCCACAGTCACCTCCAGGTCTTGTTTTAACTGACTGTATAGAGCTTCTCCATCTTTGGCTGCAAAGGACATAATCAATCTGATTTTGATATTGACCATCTGATGATGTCCATGTGTAGAGTCGCTTCTTGTGCTGTTGGAAAAGAGTGTTTGCTATGATCAGCGTGTTGTCTTGGCAAAACTCGATTAGCCTTTGTCCTGCTTCATTTTGTACACCAAGGCCATGCTTGCCTGTTTTCCCGGTGATTTCTTGACTTCCTACTTTAGCATTCCAATCCCCTATGATGAAGAGGACATCTTTTTGTGTGTGTTAGTTCTAGAAGGTGTTGTAGGTCTTCATAGAACCGATCAACCTCAGCTTCTTCGGCCTCAGTGGTTGGGGCATGGACTTGAATTACTGTGATGTTGAATGGTTTGCCTTGGATTCGTACTGAGATCATTATGTCATTTTTGAGATTGTACCCCAGTACTGCTTTTCCTACCCTTTTGTTGACTATGAGTGCTACTCCATTTCTTCTAAGGGATTCTTGCCCACAGTAGTAGATATGATGTTCACCTGAATTGAATTCGCCCGTGCTTGTCCATTTTAGTTCGCTGATTCCCAAGATGTTGATGTTCAATCTTGCCATCTCATGTTTGACCACCTCTAGCTTACCTTGATTGGTTGATCTTACATTCCAGGTTCCTAAACAATATTGTTCTTTACAGTATCAGACTTTCTTTTCAGCATCAGACACATCCACAGCTGAGTGTCCTTCTGGCTTTGGCCCAGCTGCTTCACTCTTTCTGGCGCTACTTGGAAATTCCCTCTGCTCTTCCCCAGTAGTATATTGGACACCTTCTGGCCTGAGGGGCTCATCTTCCGGCATCATCTCTTTTAGCCTTGTGATACTTTCCATGGGGTTTTCTTGGCAAGAATACTGGAGTGGGTTGCCATTTCCTTCTCCAGTGGACCACATTTTGTCAGAACTCTCTGCCATGACCTGTCCGTCTTGGGTGGCCCTGCACGGCATAGCTTATGGCTTCACTGAGTTACGCAAGCCCCCACAACAAGGCAGTGATCCATGAAGGGGCTGTGATCCATGAAGGAAGGCCCTCCTACCACTGGCTTAGGCTCCACTCATTGTTGACATGTGACCCCAACAGATTACCAATGAGGGAATATGGCCTTTGCCATGCGTGACACAACAGCCCCGTAAGTAAAATATTCCACGGTGGGCTGTCATGTCATGCAGACCAGCCCATTATATGCTTGCATTTCTTTTGTGCAAATTTCTGTTCCTCTTTCTTCTCCTCATTTTCTGAAGGAAGCCTTCTTTTCTCAAATAGGTTCCTTGACACTACTCTTTAACCTCTCTGGTGACCTCTTGAACTTGGTGGTACCTTTCCTGACTTGCTGTATACATTCTAGCTGACTGTATTGCAGTTTTGGCTAATCCTCAAGCATCCTGGGGAGATTTGACCCTCTTGAATATTTCTTTGAAATTCCTTTTACCAATCCCCTCATTTTTTAAAAACTTCCGTGTTTTGAAGTCATATGTAACTTTGCTGGACTTCCTTGGCTGTTCATTCATTTATATATAAAATAAATTTGATAGCACTGTAGTAGGAATGTTGCGAGTGTCTGGTTGTGTGGTTTGAGTGTCTATATCTCTGCAGGCATAGTGAGAGGGAAAATGAAAGATGAGCAGGTAACATCTTATTGTTTTTGGCAAGAGGAAGTAGGATGTAATATGATAGTTATTGTAACTTCCTCTCACATTAGCTTTATCTGCACAGGTGCTGGAGTCAAGGCAGTGTGATATTATTTTATTGACTAGGTTTGTTCCTCAGTGCTTTGCCAACAGTCCTTGTGTGTATATCTTTATTAATTGCCTCTATTTTTGGTGGCAGTTGTTTAGAGGTAATGTAAAAGGGATGAAGCAAGGTGAGGAATACTAATGTATACCAAGAATGTGATCAGTGGCAGAGGGCTATGGGACCACAGAGAGTGAATGCGTCACTTTGGAATATTTATAAAATGTCAAGTACTAATTTCTGGGTGTTACATCTACAAATGGTTTTTAAGTGTGAAATAAATGGTGTGTACTTGCTTAAAAATGTCTGTCTTAAAATTCCTTGCTTCTAAATCAGGGGTGGGCAATCTGCCACCCTCGGCCTCATTTATGTGGCTTAGTCTAATTTCGGAAGCCCCCTGCATATGATCAGACTTCTGGCAAGAGCAGTGTGTCCCTTCCCTGGCAGCCCGCTGCATGAGATGGAAGAGGGGGAGAGAGAGAGAGAGAAAGAGAGAGAAGGGGGTGACAGAAAAAGAAAAGAGTGGCAGAACGAAAAAGAGAAAAGGAAGTGTTGGCTCTGGCCCTACCAATCACCAGCTTAGGCCCCACTCATCACCAACATGTGGCCCATGACAGATTAATTGCAAGGGAATGCAGCTCTCAACAGAAACAAGGTTGTCTTCCCCATCCTAAATCCGTCTGATACAATGTTGTAGTTTCTGTGAACTCTGGACTTATACATCTATGATTCAAGTCTCACCTCCTGGCTTAGTGTTGCATACAAATGCAGCCAGTTGCTCAAATCGGACACTGCTACTCCTGAATGTGTCGAAAATGTAAAATAGAGCTGGGTATTAATCAGCATACCAATGACTCCTCAAAGCTGCAGTCAGTCTCTTTGAGTTATTTCATACAGTAAACAACTACTGTGATAGTATGGAACTTTGATGGACTCCACAAATGTTCTCAAGGGGTAGATAAACAATGCCCCCCCCCCAACGACACCAGCCCTAATGACTGACCAGAAAGAAAGGAAAATGGAATAGGAACCCTCAGTTTCCTATGCCCATTTACCTATTCATTCTCTCCACTGATTTCACTAGTATCAAATGGTCTACCATATCAAAAGCTGCTAAAAGGACGAATAATATTCAAGGAGATGTTATCTCTGTCAACCTTCAACAGAGATTGTCCATTAAGGGAACCAAAACAGTTAATCCAAAAGCCAGTCTAGAAACTGGATTGACTTCTCACTCAGGAATGCCTGAAATGGAAGTGCAACTTAACACGTTCAATTTGTTTCAGTGGGCCTTACTTCGAAATTTCTACTTAAGACTGAAGACTTGAATTCACATTGACTTTTAGTTAGGCTAACAATCGCTGCAATCTGGTGAAAACAGGAACGTAGTTGTAGTCACTTCGTGGAATGAAAGGCCAACAGAAATGTTTGGGATACCCTTTTTTAATGGTCTACGCTAACTATACTTTGGACAATTAGCACTTCTTACAAAATATTGGTCTTCACTACCTGAACCTTCGACAGCTTCATCTGAAATATTGATAGATAAATAATGGTGTGAAAAAGGAGAGAGCGGCTTCATAGTTCAAACTTAAGGAAGGCTGGGGAAATCTGTTCAACTGTAAAAAAGAGAGAGAGAGAGAGAGAGAGAAAAGAATGGAAACAGATTGTTTTGCCTTCAGCTTTTTCTTTGAAGGCTTCCTGAGTTGCAGCGTTGTTTAGTATGACTTGTAATCACAACTGAATACAAAGGCAGGTAATCTCTTTCCTTTTATTTTTAAACTGATAACTTTTTGCTTTGAAATTATCTGTATGAATCATGAGTGAACTCCTATCTCAGCAATAACACCACTGTATTCAGAGTATGCGTTTCCTTAGTTTCTGGGCTATGGTGAAAAACCCATGGTGAATTAACTGGTTTGCCACTAATAAGTAGGGATGGATGAATCAATCTCGTTTTTGTGGGGTTTTGAGCCAGGAACTGTATCACAAAATCCAGAGAAGTGTGAAAGCTGAAGGATAACTGTGTTCTGATCCGCATAATAATCCATCAGAATCTATTTCCCTTTTGTTTCTCAGAAAACAGATTAATTTAGGCAGTAATGCAGTATGTCACCCCTTGAATACCAATCTGAAATAAGGGTCTTTCTTCCAATAACTTGCAATATGTAATTTAGCAGCCCGTCAACAAACAGATTAACAATTCTATATCAGGCTCAAGTACTATATTCTCGAAGTAACATAGTAGGATAGTCTTATGTTCCATTGGTAAAGAATATTCAGTATTTTCCTCTGCTATATTTTTCCAAAATTGGTTAATGATTTTGCATGCTCCTCAATATGGAAGAAATTAGCTGGTGAAGCAGAGCATCACCAACACCTGTCATGGCCTATTTTATAATTTTGGAATATTTTATGAGGTGTGAGATACCATTCATATTGTGTTTTATGGAAGTTTTTTTTTCATTTTCCTGAGATCAGTCTAGATATTATAGTAGTCTCAATTCCACTGGTCTTGTAAAATTGGCTAATCTGCACATCTTCCCCATTTTCCCTTAAAATTATTTTCGTGTTGTAAATTTAATGACGTGGTAGATTTTACCTTGGGTAACACCCTTTATGTTATCTCTAATTCAAAAGCAGATTCAGATTTTTACTCCTTATACTTGCTAGCGAAGGTTAGAACAGCATGCCTTAATTGTAAAAGTTGGAACAGAGGCGGCATAGTTCCACCTAACAATACAATTTCTTCCATTTCATGCTGCATTATTAAATATTTTATTAATATAGACAGCCCACAAACTTGTCCAGGTACAGATATTACCCAGCAATCCTTGTGATGGAATTGCTTTATTATATGCAATTCAGGTTAAAGGTGGCAATCCAGGGCTCAGTTGAGATTTATATTTCAGGAGTGCATTGAACTGGTTTACCTCTGCAAAACTTAGATTTCTAAGAACTTTCCTCAAATCACAGTGGACTAGTCAAATTACAGTTTAGCACTTTTTGCTCTGCTTTGATCTCCTTTCTTGGAGAGAGCTATTGACTTATTAAAGCTAAAACAGATGAGTGACGGTATAGCATTGTATCCAGTAAACTGATTCCACCTCTTTCTTTTTTTACATAATACCTTATGCACTGTTCTTGTGTGCTTTGAGTTCCACATACATTTTGATATTATGGCCAACTCTTTAAAATAGACATATCTGTCATTAACAGTATTTTCATAAATAAAAGAGATACATGTAGGATTACATGATATTTTTATCTTTCATTTTGGCCTTCTTGCACCAGAATAAGTCTAGATAAGGAGAAAACTGCTCCCTTTGAAGCAGACCCTAACATTGGTGCCCCCAGACACCTCCCTTGGCATCCACTGAGGCCCCTCCCAATTAAAAAATAAATATACTTTCAAGTGTACCTTGGGTGACTGGGAAGCAGCAGATCTCTGGCCTCCAGCAGTCCCACACTTCCCCTTTCCTCTCTCCAGCATGCCTCTGGGCCCCACATAGGCCCAGAGCAATCTTCAGAAAGGTAAGGAAAACAAGGCAGGAAGTCTGCTGCTTCCCAGCCACCCACCAACTGAGAGAAAAAGAAAAGGCAGCTTGGGGGGCTGGGGGTCAGTGGGGAGCAACAGGGGGGATTGGGGAGGCCTCCAGAGAGAGCATGTGCATGTTTGGTTGGGGTGATCCACAGAGAGAGAGAGAGAGGCTGTGTTTGGGGAGGATGGGTGATCCAGAGAGTGTGCTTGGGATGGATTGATGAGAGAGATGGATTGATGGGTGATCCAGAGAGAGAGAGAGAATTGTGGGGAGGGGTGATCCAGAGAGTGTGTGTGTTAGTGGGGAAGGGGTAATTCAGAGAGAGAAAGTTAGTTGTAGGAGATGGGGTAATCTCTGAGAAATGAGTGACTGGGGAAAGTGAATCTTGTGTACTGGAAGCATGGGGTGCGAGAATTTTGAGGGGATAATCCTGAATTAGAGATGTGAAGGCCCAGGAACAAAACCCAGGAAAATTAGGAACAAAACAGTTTTTTCTGTTTTTCCCAAGGACCATTTTTGTTTTTTTTATGAAAAATTGAACAGCTTTGGATTATGAAATATTTTCTTTTAGAATTTAAGGCAAGGTGTTTCTGTATTGTTACCAAGCCTTTACTCCCCTGCAGATGATTTCTAAAAGCTGTATAATAAGACTTTTGTAAAAAAAGACTAGAGATATAAAATGTCTGGAAATAACAAAGCCATGAACAAAAAGGGTTGTTTTTAATCTTTTCTGTAAGATTCTCAGCATAGTTCTTTCTTCCATTTCTTATTACAATTATTGATCCAATGTATCTTTTACTGATAGACCTTTTGGGATGCTCCAAGTCATGCTCAGTTTCCCAACATGTGAATGGAAGAAAATATACATCCTTGGCAGTTTGGGTTTTTGTTTTTGGTTTGCTCATAAAATTAATCAGCATTGATATATTACATTTTAAAAGTATAGTTTATTCAGGCAATAATTACAAATCTATTGAGTTCATTTTTTAAAGTTTTCAAATATAATGACATTTTATGAGCAAACCATGTTATACATAATATAACTTTAGAAACATAAAGGCTGCTTTACATTCCTAAAGCAGCCTTCCTCAACCTGGTGCCCTACAGACATTTTGGACTACAGTGGCTGGCATTCCTGACCCCAGGCCATCCTGCCTGAGGCTGAAAGGAGCTGAAGTCCAAAATATCTGGAGGAAACCAGGTTGGGGAAGGCTGTCCTAAAGCAACGAAGTTACTTTACAGATCTAAAGAGTGCTTAAGTAAGTATTGCTTATTTTTCTGTTTTTCCCCCAAATTTTGTTTTTTTCCACACACAACCCCCCCCCCCCCAGTATTTTTCCATAGCTTCAAGATGTCTGGAGATTTTACATTTCTGTCCTGAATGAGAGAACAGTGGGTTCAAAGGAATGGGTTTGTGCTTAGGGGCTCAGAAGAGCACATGTGACATGTATTCAGGTTCTTGGGAAAATTACTTGTGTCTTGGCATTACCCATTTTCCTTTCTGTGAAATGGGTGTTTTGTGGCTGGCAGCCCCTACCACAGCAGCCATTTTGTGAATGGGCAGCCCTCATGGCAGCCATTTTGTGATTGTGCCTATGACACTTTCTCAAATTTCCAAATGTGCCCAGTGGTACAAAAGGTTGGAGACATCTGCCCTAGCAGTTCTGCTTATCTGTCACCTGTGAAACCATGTGACCTTCAAAGTCTGTTCTAGTCACACTTATGTTTCCATCTGATCTACAGAAAGTGTGTTTCTAAAGTTTTTTGCATCCTTCCTACAATCAAATCCTTCCTACCCTTAGCAATCAAAACACATTTGTGTGTTCATTCTATTCTTTTGGTTTCTTTATCACATCCATACTCTGAAGCTCCTTTTTGTTATAATTCTTATATCTTAAACGGCATTATTAGACATTCTCCTTTCATTCGGAGAGACAGATAAAAAGCACTGGAGCGAGAGTCTTTTTGTCTTACATTTCTTTTTAATGCCCTAAGCCAAAAATTACTGGAACAATATTTTTTATAATTGTAATCATTGTGTTACCCTGAAGGTGCAGAATTGGCTTTACACCATAGCTGTCAAAAGAAATGATGCTGAAAGGTACAAGTTTGATAAATATCAGAAAACATCCCCTTCATAGCTTACCTTCATTGCTTTTTAAGTCAGTTGTTTTGGAATTTGGAAGAATTGTTGAAGTCCAGGGTTCTTTCAAGTAGATATTCAAAGTTTATTTGTTTGCTGGAATAATTCTGTAAAGTAGTAAACAACCCAAAAACCCTCTGTGGCATTACCCCACCCAGTCTCTCTGCCCTCATGTCATGATACATTCTTCCCCGTGAATTCGGCTTCTCCTGATCTTCCACCCTTGGCCACTCTTTCTCCCTTACTGCCCTTTATCGTAGAACTCCCTCCTAAAACATCTACATGATGTCTTCTCTTTTGTTTACTTCCTTGAAAGTCCCTGTCCAAAGTCCACATTTATTCTTTATGATCCCTGTTCACTCCCACATATAGTTTCTTTGCCTGCGCAGAACAAAGTTTGGTACCTTCTAGAGAAAGGCATTAAACGTTTTGACAGAAAACCCAACCCAGTCCACACCGTGCAGGCTGAAGGGACATGGCTGCCCCTTCTCACTCAGTTCCTTATTGACCACTGCTATGGTAGCATCTGTAGGAACTTTCACATTGTTCATCAGATGATGAAAAAGTGAGGTAGACTTTCCTTTCACTTCACTTTTCTCACAATACAATTCTTTTATTTTATTTTGGTCACTACTGTCTAGCTGTTGTGTCCTACAATTCCCATCATCCCTCACAATTGGCTGTGTTGGCCAAGGCTGAAAGGAGTTGTAGACCAGAATATCTAGAGAGCTACAAGTTGCTCACCGCTGTCCTAGGTGGACTGACTCCTCATCTCACCACTCCTGCCTTGTTCCTAGCAACCGTGACCACAATTATCATACATGTCTCTTGGCTTAGAGGTAATCCTCTCCTGAGTCTTGGTCATCCAAAGATTACAACCACTACAACCACAGTTATATGGTGGAGCCTGAATATGTCTGAGAACTAGTTGACAAGGAGCACCACTCATATGGGCACTCTAGGTCCCCAACCTGCTATTGGGTTGGAGACCTATTGCAGATCCCCCCAGGCCATTGTCAGTATGCTATAAGACATGAGCCCTGCTCTTATGGGCATCATTTGTATCAAACTGCTCATCACACTGCCATCACAGGACTAGATTTTCTCACACAAGTTACAGAGAGCTTAACAGCTACAGCAGACTGTGGGAACAGAGGTCACTTGGACCGTGCGAAAGCTATTCCCCTCTTTGGTCACCTCATGGCTGGTTCCAACTATTTCATCCAACTTGTTGTTTTCTTGTCCAGTCTCGGTCCAAAAGTCTTCTGTTCCAACCTCAGTACCAGCCTCAGTACCATATGCATCCTCAATACCAGTGTCTCTTATATACCATAGGCCAAGAAAGGTACCAACAAGTCCAAGAAGTTACCAGCATGATTAACAAGGAGTGTCAAGGAAGCTATTCAAGAAAAGAGGATGACCTTCAGAAATGTTTAGCCCAAGCAAGAAAAATGAAAAGGAACACAAACTTGCACAAAAGAAATGCAAGCAAACAATAAGGGATGCAAAAAAGATGTCGCATGTATTGCTAATAATATTAAGGCCAAAACTAAAAATCTTTAAATATATCAGAAGTAGGAAACCGGCTAGGGAGCTAGTTGGACCACTGTATGACAAGAGAATTAAAGGAATACTAAGCTAAATGAATTATTTGTATCTATCTTCACTGCAGAAGGTGTAGGGCAGATACTCGTGTCTGAACCAATATTTTCAGAAAGGAGGGAGTCTAAAGAACTGAGGCAAATAGCGATGAGACTGAATTATTAACAAATTGAAAATGTATTATTTACAAATTGAAAACACACACCAAATACTGTGTACAGATAGTATCCTTTCAAAAGTTCTTAAAGAACAGAAATGTGAACTTGCTGATCTTCTAACAAGAATATGTAACATATCCCTAAGATTAGCCTCCATACCAGAGGACTGGAAAGTGGTCAATGCAGCACCAGTTTTTAAAAAGGAATCCAGGAGGGTGTAGGAAATGACAGGCTGGTTAACTTCATGTCAGTTCTGGGTTAATTGGTGGAAAGCGTGATTATAGAGTAAAATTACGTTGTGATGATAAAATGGAGAGGAGGAAGATCATGTTAGGCACTTTGGAGAAAAAGATGGAATATAAATGTAATAAATAAAATAAATAAAAACAATGAATGTGGCTTCTTCAAAGGTAAGTCCTATCAGTAATGTTTTAGAGATGTGGGCAGAAGGTAACATCTACAGATGTTTTGGACATCAACTCCCAGAAGCCTCTGCTAGCATGGCCAATGGTCAGGAGGGCTGGGATTGGAAGACCAAAACATCTGGAGATCTACTTTCTGCCCACCCCTGTTTTAGAGTTCTTTCAGAGTGTCAACAAGCTTATGAATAGGGGTGATCTGTAGTCACTGTTTGTCAAAAAGCCTTTGACAAAGCCTCTCACCAATGCCATCAGAAGTCCTCTTACAGATCGGTAACTGGTTGAAGAACAGAAAGCAGAGAGTAGGAATAAATGGACAGTTCTCTCAATGGAGGTATGTAAACAGTGGAGTCCCCCAAGCAACCACTGCTTTTTAACTAGGGATGTCAGAGAAATCCACAATGGAATCAGAGTTCGGATTTCTGTTAATCCAGCCCATGATCCTACAGCAGACAACCTTTTCTGGAGTCGCATGGATTCCACAGACTTGTGGAGTGGTTTTTTGACTTCCCAGAATTTTATGCAAATTTAGTTGTAGAAAAATACATAAAATAAAAAACACCAGCCGAAAGTGTGCACTTCCCACATAGGCTAAAGCATGAAAATCTGTGGGCGGGGGGGTTGTGCATTCTTGCAAGTGCGAACTTGTGAAAATTCGGGAAATTGGAAAAAAATCCACTTCTGTCAGTGCGTGGACAGCAGAACTAAAGGCACCTGGCAATCTGCAAAACTTAGATGGAATGGATTTTGCAAAGTCCGTACATCCCTATTTTTAACTTGCTTATCAGTGATCTTGAGTTAAGTGTGAGGAGTGAGGTGGCCATGTTTGCTGACAATACCAAATTATTTAGGGTGGTTAAAACAAAAAGGGACAACAAAGAGCTCCTAAGGAATCTTTGCAAACTGGGGGAATGGGCATCAAAATAGCAATGTAAGCAAGTGATGCACATTAGGGCAAAAAATCCCAGCTTCGCATATCTGTTGATGGGGTCTGTGAAGACCTCATGGCAATGACTGACCAGGAAATGGATCTTGGGGTTGTGGTGGATAGCTCGATGGCAGTGTCAACCCTGCAGCTGTGGAAAAGGCAGATCCCATGTTGGGGATCAAAAGGAAATGAATTGAAGATAAAACTGCCAATATTATAATGCCCTTATGCAAATCTCTGGTGTGACTATACTGGGGACAGTTCTGTATACTGCACCTAAAAAAATAGATTGTTGACCTAGAAAAGGTGCAGAAAAGGGCAACAAAAAACTATCAAGGGACTGAAGCAACTCCCAACAAGGAAAGTTTACAACATTTCAGCTCTTTAGCTTAGAAAAACGGGGAATAAAGCGGGGCATGATAGAGGTTTATAGAATTATGCATGGTGTGGAGAAAATGGATAGAGAGAAGTTTTTCTCCATGATAATACTAGAACCAGGGTCATCTTGTAAAGTTAAAGGGTGGGAGATTCAGGACACACACAAGGAAGTAGTTCTTCAAACAGTACTTCTTCAGATTCCATAAACTGTGGAATTTTCTACCACAAGATGTGAAGGCCACCAACCTGGACAGCTGTAAAAGGGATTTAGACAGATTCATGGAGGATAAAGCTATCAATGGCTACTAGACATGATAGCTATATATTATCTCCAGTATCAGAGGCAGTATGCTTCTGAATATCAATTGCTAGGCAAACACCAGCAGGAGGGTGTTAGTGCACTCATGTTCTGTTGTGGGCTTCCCATAGGTATCTGGTTGGCCATTGTAGGAAGAGAATGCTGGATTAGATAGGCCTTTTGTCTGATCCAGCAGGGCTGCTCTTACATTCTTATGAGAACTTTATATAGATTTTAGGAGGGAGACTATAATTTAGTATAAGAACACCCAGCTCTGAACATCATTGTGGAACACGCTGAAGGGAAGTCGCAGCAGAAACCTCATTTGGCCTCTGTGGATTGTGAGACCAGAAAGTTAAATGTTATGGGGAGGGAATTCTACTTTACTGTGGCTCTCTATTCGGATGCCTTTCCATTAAACCTTTTTAGTCCTCACCCATTATTGAAAGGAAGCCTATGTGAACTGAACACTTTCCCCCCATTTTTCCTGGCCCCACCTTCCTTCCCTTCATCTACTGCCTCCACTGTTGTGAGTTTTATATTACAAACTCCTCAGGGCAAGGGCCTGAGGGGTTTTTGGTCTTTTTTGTTTGTTTTTCTGTAAAGCTCCAGGAATGCTGATGACATTGGGCCTGTTCAGACTTCACACTAAGCCATGATGGTTAGGAGTTTTCAGCTAACTACGCTGGCTTAGTGTGATATCTGAACAGGCATCTGTCCCTTCCTTGGTGGTTTATTAACCACAGACTAACCATGTTCACTAAACACTTGCTGCAAGATGGTTAGTGGGCTCTACCTTGGCTTAGTGTGATGTCTGAACAGCCTCCATGGTTAATTGACAACTGCCATGGAGCTCTGCAACAAGAACGGCCAAAGAAGGAGTAGCCCCCGAGCACCAAAATGGCCAGCAGCATAAAGGCCATTGAGATGCATGGCCGTCCATCCAGAAGACTGCGGGTTCGTGTGAGAGGGAGGGTGGTTAGAGAATGGTTAGACTTACCACGTTGCAGAATGTGGTTACCTGCATGTGTGGCAGTAGCACTTGCAGTGGTTAGCGGGAACCACCATACACCATGGTTAGCCTAACCACCCTTCCCCAATGTGCGTCTGAACAGGGCCATTATATATAAAGTCATAAAACTGAACAGAAGTGAACTGAGCAGAATAAGCACCAGTAAATTGTTGTTGATCCCTGTTGTGGATGGCCAGGTACATAAACCAAAGATGCTATGAGTAGTAAAGCAGAGGATGACCAACTCATCATGCCAGTGGCGTGCTTTTAAATTATATGTATGTATCCATATTTAGCTTAGTGGCTCTGTCCCGTAGCAAAGAATGTCTGGTTTAACATCCCTCATACTAATGTAGGAAGCTTTGGATGATATTGATAAATGCAATGAGGTAGGAAGATAAGCCTCTGTTCAGAAACTATCCAGCAGGAAACCAATTTTTTTACCTCCCCAAACTTTGAAGTTATTTTTTCCTCTTGCCTGGAAGATTGTGGTTCCCACAGGAGGAACTATTTAAAACACACCCTCTGATTTCAGTATAGTATAGTATAGTATAGTATGTATGTATTTATTTATTTATTTATTTATTTATAAATAACATGTATTTATTTACAACATGGAGCGGTGAACAACAAGAGAGAAAATGAATAAAAGATAAAAAGAAGGAACATATTAAGATTATTCTTTTTTAAAAAGTGCCAATAAAACTGAGGCTGGGCAACCAAGGAAGGCTTCTGGGGAAAGAGCTGTTTTCAGGAGCCACCAAAACCAATGCAGTATTGGCACCTGCCGGACATCCAGAGGCAGGGAGTTCCATAGGAAGGGAGCCACCACACTGAAGACTCTTCTTTGGGTATACTCAAGTGAGGCCATAGAGCCACATGGAACCTCCAGGAGCATGCCCTCTCATGACCTCAGTGATAGTACATGTTTGTTGTAGTCTATTTGGAGTAAATTTGTAATTTAAAACCAGAGGAATGGAAAGAAGTGGAAGTTCTGTTTGTAGATATGGTCTGTCTGGTTTGTCATAAAGCCAGCTTCTCGTGATGTTCTACACCTGCTTACTGTAACCCCCTTGTATCATTCCTATCTATTACATTGGGAATGACATAAGAATAGAACTGGCAGATGGAGAGCATAATGAGAAGGGTGTTCTTTTAAAGCAAATTTTTAAATAGGTCTTACTGGTCTTGAGTAGAGAGCGTAGAATGAACACTGCTTCTTTGTATGTAGAGAAAGAGGACGAGCCTGTCATCATGGAAACCAATGTGTGGAAGTCTAGGTTAAGCTACTGTCTTGACTGGCTTCAGTTATAGGAATGAGGTAACTAAATAAAGAATTTTACTTAATGCTCTGGAGTTGAGGGTGGTTGTGCTTGGGGAGTGTTTTTGTGTGCTCTTGTGGTTTTTTGGTATCTCCCAGCTTTACTGTGCTTTTTCCTAAACATTGTGCCTTACAATTCAGTACACATTAAATAAAAAACAAGTTACTTTTAATAAGTTCAATATAAAATAGAAATAAACACATTGATGTGTGTGTAATGTTTAAGATTCATTCCATCTCTCTTTTCTTCCCCTAAATGCAAAATTGCTGTCACTGCCAGCTATTGCGGCTTCTATTAGAGAGAATAATGCCTCGCCACTTCAGGAGTTCCCAAGGCTGTCTGAGGGGCTTCTAGCCATTGACTCAAAGAAATTGCTTGATGAAATGACACTTTTAGTTACCTGCCTCAACAGATGATATGTCTGGTGCTCTTAATGTTGCGCTGAATAAGTTTCTGCATACATCCAATTTACTTTCTCTCCCCCCACCCCTGGGGTTTTCTGCCACAAGGAAAACGGGCCTTTATGTTGTTTGCGGCTAGCATTTTAGTGAGATTTTCAGACATAATTTTCAGCATGGGATACAGCGTATGTAACATAAATGTGTTCACTCAGTTTCCATAGTTTTACAGCACTTATAAGAACATAAGAAGAGCTGTGCTGGATCAAACAAAAGGCCTATCTAGTCCTACATTCTAAAAGGTTAGTGAGGCAGGACTTACCGTTAAAAGGTTATTCAATCTAAAGGATTAGCTAGACAGGACTTAACTTTGCAAAAGCCACATTGATTGTTCTTCAGCAAAACTTGTTTTTCTATATGCTTGATGATTTTATCATTAATAACACTTTACACCAATTTTCCTGGAACAAACATTAAGCTAACCAGCCTGTAATTTTCTAGGTCCCACCTGGATCCCTTTAAAAACACTGGCATTACACTGGTCACTCTCCAGTCCTCTGGTACAGAGGCTGATCTTTGTTGTTGTTGTTCAGTCGTTCAGTCGTGTCCGACTCTTCGTGACCCCATGGACCATAGCACGCCAGGCCTTCCTGTCCTGCGCTCTCTCCCGGAGCGTGCTCAAGTTCATATTCATTGCATCCGTGATGCTATCTAGCCATCTCATCCTCTGCCGTCCCCTTCTCCTTTTGCCTTCAGTCTTTCCCAGCATCAGGGTCTTTTCCAGGGAGTTTTCTCTTCGCATTAGGTGGCCAAAATATTGGAGCTTCAGCTTCAGTATCTGTCCTTCCAATGAGCACTCAGGGTTGATTTCCTTTAGGATGGACTGATTTGTCCTCCTTGCAGTCCAGGGGACTCGTAAGAGTCTTCTCCAGCACCACAGTTCGAAAGCATCAATTCTTCGGCGCTCAGCCTTCCTTATAGTCCAGCTCTCACAGCCATACATTACTACTGGGAAAACCATAGCTTTGATTAGACGGACCTTTGTCGGCAAGGTGATGTCTCTGCTTCTTACTATGCTGTCTAGGTTGGCCATAGCTTTCCTCCCAAGGAGCAAGCGTCTTTTAATTTCATGGCTACAGTCACCGTCTGCGGTGATCTTGGAGCCCAAGAAAGTAAAATCTGTCACTGCTTCCATTTCTTCCCCTTCTATATGCCAGGAAGCGATGGGGCCAGATGCCATGATCTTAGTTTTTTTAATGTTGAGTTTCAAACCAGCTTTTGCACTCTCCTCTTTCACCCTCAACAAGAGGCTCTTGAGATCCTCTTCGCTTTCTACCATTAGGGTGGTATCGTCTGCATATCGGAGGTTGTTGATAATTCTCCCAGCAATCTTAATTCCGACCTCTGATTCATCCAACCCGGCATTTCTCATGATGTACTCTGCATATAAGTTAAATAAGCAGGGTGACAATATGCAGCCTTGTCGTACTCCTTTCCCAATTTTGAACCAATCGGTTGTTCCATGTCTGGTTCTTACTGTTGCTTCTTGACCCTCGTACAGGTTTCTCAGGAGACAGGTCAGGTGGTCTGGTACTCCCATCACTTTCAGAATTTGCCACAGTTTGTTGTGATCCACACAATCAAAGGCTTTAGCGTAGTCAATGAAGCAGAAATAGACGTTTTTCTGGAATTCTCTTGCTTTCTCCATGATGCAGCGAATGTTGGCGATTTGATCTCTAGTTCCTCTGCCTCTTCGAAACCCAGCTTGTACTTCCGGTAGTTCTCGGTTCGCATACTGCTGAAGCCTAGCTTGTAGGATTTTGAGCATCACCTTGCTGGCATGTGAAATGAGCGCAATGGTGCGGTAGTTTGAACACTCTTTGGCGTTGCCCTTCTTTGGAATTGGAATGTAAACTGACCTTTTCCAGTCTTGTGGCCACTGTTGAGTGTTCCAGATTTGTTGGCATATTGAATGCAGCACTTTAATAGCATCATCTTTTAGGATTTTAAATAGCTCGGCTGGAATACTGTCATCTCCGCTAGCTTTGTTGTTACTAGTGCTTCCTAAGGCCCACTTGACTTCACTCTCTAGGATGTCCGGCTCAAGTTCAGTGACCGCACTATCATGGCTATCAGGGACATTCAGATCTTTCCTGTATAGTTCTTCTGTGTATTCTTGCCACCTCTTCTTAATCTCATCTGCTTCTGTTAGGTCCCTGCCTTCTTTGTCCTTTATCATGCCCATCTTTGCACAAAACGTTCCCTTGAGAGCTCCAATTTTCTTGAAGAGATCTCTAGTCTTTCCTATTCTGTTGTTTTCCTCGATTTCTTTGCGTTGTTCATTTAAGAAGGCCTTCTTGTCTCCCCTTGCTATTCTCTGGAACTCTGCATTCAGTTGGGTATATCTTCCCCTTTCTCCCTTGCTTTTCGCTTCCCTTCTTTCCTCAGCTACTTGTAAAGCCTCATCAGACAGCCACTTGGCTTTCTTGCATTTCTTTTTCTTTGGGATGGATTGAGTTGCTGCCTCCTGAACAATGTTACGGACCTCCGTCCATAGCTCCTCAGGCACTCTGTCTATCAGGTCTAATCCCTGAAATCTATTCCTCACCTCCACTGTATATTCATCAGGGGTATGATTTAGGTCATACCTGAACGGTTTAGTGGTTTTCCCGACGTTCTTCAATTTAAGCCGAAATTTTGCAAGAAGCAGCTCATGATCTGAGCCACAGTCAGCTCCAGGTCTTGTTTTTACTGACTGTATGGAGCTTCTCCATCTTTGGCTGCAAAGGACATAATCAATCTGATTTTGATATTGACCATCTGGTGACGTCCATGTGTAGAGTCGCCTCTTGTGCTGTTGGAAAAGAGTGTTTGCTATGATCAGCATGTTCTCTTGGCAAAACTCTATTAGCTTTTGTCCTGCTTCATTTTGTACACCAAGGCCATGCCTGCCTGTTATCCCAGTGATTTCTTGACTTCCTACTTTAGCATTCCAATCCCCTATGATGAAGAGGACATCTTTTTTTGGTGTTAGTTCTAGAAGGTGTTGTAGGTCTTCATAGAACCAATCAACCTCAGCTTCTTCGGCCTCAGTGGTTGGGGCATAGACTTGAATTACTGTGATGTTGAATGGTTTGCCTTGGATTCGTACTGAGATCATTCTATCATTTTTAAGATTGTACCCCAGTACTGCTTTTCCCACCCTTTTGTTGACTATGAGTGCTACTCCATTTCTTCTAAGGGATTCTTGCCTACAATAGTAGATATGATGGTCACCTGAATTAAATTCGCCCATGCCTGTCCATTTTAGTTCGCTGATTCCCAAGATGTCGATGTTCAATCTTGCCATCTCATGTTTGACCACCTCCAGCTTACCTTGATTCATTGATCTGACATTCCAGGTTCCTAAACAATATTGTTCTTTACAGCATCGGATTTTCTTTTCACCACCAGACACATCCACAGCTGAGTGTCCTTTCGGCTTTGGCCCAGCCGCTTCACTCTTTCTGGCGCTACTTGGAAATACCCTCTGCTCTTCCCCAGTAGCAGATTGGACACCTTCCGACCTGAGGGGCTCATCTTCCGGCGTCATATCTTTTAGCCTTGTGATACGTTCCATGGGGTTTTCTTGGCAAGAATACTGGAGTGGGTTGCCATTTCCTTCTCCAGTGGACCACATTTTGTGAGAACTCTCTGCCATGACCTGTCCGTCTTGGGTGGCCCTGCACGGCATAGCTTATGGCTTCACTGAGTTACGCAAGCCCCTTCGCCACAACAAGGCAGTGATCCATGAAGGGGAGGCTGATCTAGGGAAGAATGGCTAGCTGAATTAATCCTTTGCATCTGTCTTCCCTGGAGAAGATGCGTGGCAGATACCTGTGCCTGAACTAATACATTTAGGAAAGGAGTCTGAAGAACTGAGGTAAATACTGGTGACAAGAGATGAAGATGGTATCCATCCAACAGTTCTTTGAAAAAATCAAATATGAAATTGCCTATCTTCTGACAAACATATTAACATGTCCCTAAGGCTGATCTTAGGGACATGTTAATATGTTTGTCAGAAGATAGGCAATTTCATATTTGATTTTTTCAAAGAACTGTTGGATGGATACCATCTTCATCTCTTGTCACCAGTATTTACCTCAGTTCTTCAGACTCCTTTCCTAAATGTATTAGTTCAGGCACAGGTATCTGCCACACATCTTCTCCAGGGAAGACAGATGCAAAGGATTAATTCAGCTAGCCATTCTTCCCTAGCCAGTTTCCTGCTTCTGATATATTTTAAAAGGGTATTTTAATTATTGGGCTTTATGTTATTAGTAATATGCTCCTCAAAATCCTTTTTTGTCTCTCTTATTGTCTGCATTTCCTTTGTGAAAGTTTGTGTGTTTTTCTTCTCGTTTGGGCAAGACTTCCATTTTCTGAAAGTAGCCTTCATATCTCTAATGCAGGGGTGGGGGGATCTACTTGGGTCCAGAGGCGAGATTGCCCCCTTACAGTGGTTCCAGTCCTACCTACAGAGGTGATTTCAGAGAGTAACACTGGGTGACTATTCCTCGGCCCCTTGGCAATTGAGCTTTGGGGTGCCACAGGGCACCATCTTGTCCCCAGTGTTGTTTAACATCTACATGAAGCTGCTGGGAGAGGTCATTAGGAGATTTGGAGCTAAATGCCATCAGTATGCTGATGACACGCAGCTCCGGCTCCCTGTGATATCTCAGTCAGGAGAGGCTGTGAAAGTCCTGGATCAGTGCCTAGACTCAGTAATGGGCTGGATGAGGGCCAATAAACTGAAGCTGAATTCTGGCAAGATGGAAGCCCCGTGGGTGAATGCTTCCTGAGTCCGGGAGATAGGCGCATTGCCTGTTCTGGATGGGGTTGCACTCCCTCTGAAAGATCAGGTTTGTAGTCTAGGGGTACTCCTAGATCCATCATTGTCGCTGGAGCCCCAAGTGGCCACTGCAGCTCGGCAAGCCTTTTACCAGGTTTGGCTAGTTTGCCAGCTATGGCCTCTCCTGGATAGGGAGAGCTTGGCCACAAGGGTATAGGCATTAGTAACCTCAAGGCTGGATTACTGCAATGTGCTCTACGTGGGGCTGCCCTTGAGGCTGGTCCGGAAGCTGGAGCTAGTGCAGAATGCAGCAGCTCAGCTGTTGTCGGGAGCTGCCCCTTTTCAGCATGTAACTCCTTTGCTGAGGGAACCGCATTGGCTGTCTATTCGCTACCAGGCCAGGTTTAAGGTATTAGTACTAGTGTACAAAGCCCTAAACAACTTGGGACCAGGATACCTGAGGGAGTACCTTCTTCTTTACCAGCCTGCCCGGTCACTGAAGTCATCAGAGGGCTTGTTCCTGGTGGTTCCACATGGACCTATGGCCCGTTTGGAGTCCACCAGGAAGAGAGCATTCAGTGTAGTGGCCCCCTTCCTGTGGAATTCCCTGCCTTTAGAGGTCAGGGAGGCACCAATGTTGTGTTGCTTTCGGTGCCTCCTGAAGACATTGTTATTTTGAGAGGCTTTCCCTGAGTGACCAGCCACGGTTTATTATGTTTAGAATCTGTTCTTTTAAAATGTTTTAATTATGGGTTTTTCTTCTCTTATCTTGTTGTTCACCGCTCCGAAAGTATATAAATATTGTAAATAAATAAATAAATTTGCTCTAGAAATGGGAAATTCTTCTCCCATCTTATAACTGTTTCATTTGGCTTGTTGATAAAATGAAATAGTGTTCCTTATCATGAAGAGCAAGATCCTTAAAAGAACTCTAAGGGTTATTGTGGTATTGAACAATATGTGTCCATGTAATTTTATATCAGCAAAGGCCACTGTCATTATAGGTTGCTTTTAGCACGTACATTACATCCAAGATCTGGAGAACTAGATGGTTGTGAGGGAAGCTAAAGGGTCTAACAGGTAAAACATCTGAGGAAAAGCTGAGTTGAGTAAACCAGAAAGTTCAGTGTGGGAAGGATAGATGGCAATCTACAAATGCTGAGAAGAATATTGAATGAGGAATGTTACTCTTCCAGTAACATAAACTCTTTTTTATGTTACTGGAACGGTAGATCTAGATATGCTATAATGTACACTATAATAGTACTTAATTATCAAGTGAAGTTATAAAAATCTGTCTTATTAGAGAATCTGAGACGTAGGCACTGTGTCATGCCTTAGGGCTGTTCACTTGTGCTTTGAATTATCCCATCCAGCTTTTTCTAAACATAGTTTCAGCTGAGAATATATTTCCCATAACTTCTTAGGGTACTAGCTTTGTGCAGACTGTTCTGATCAAGTGAAAGAATGGAGTGAACCTGTCTTTTTGGTATAATATTAGACTTCTATGCTTCATAAATGTTAGTGCAAGATGAAATATTTCTGAACTATAGAAACTGCATATATAGTAGCACATCATACATCTTTCACACTTCCCAGGTTTGCTGCAGTAGCCCCTTTTTTTGCACACCTATGCCAAATTCATGGTGTAGCTAATGACTATATAGCCATCAAGAATGCCTGTACTGGCAAGTGCTTTTATTATAGGAAAATGTTATATTGGTATATTGTACAGAACTTTCCATCTTTTTCCAAAAGTATCTCAGTTGCAAAAATGAGAGAGATGTTTTCTGTGTGCCAGACTTAAAATGTCAGTACTTTAAAATAATGAATGACAGTCACATGAAAAAAATATTTTAAAATATATCTTCCATTCTCTTTGTCCCTCCTTCTCAACTGGCTCTTTCACCCCACCTGATTAAGATTTTGTATGTGGTACGTTGTGTGTCTTCAATGGATGTTTATTTAATGGAGCTTGTACAGTCTGCTCCATGAAAAGCTTTAGACAAGTCAATAAAAATGTCCCTGACGTGTGAAGACTGTTATCTGTTGCCTGATGAATGTCATCTGTAACCTCAAGCCATAGGGAAGCTGTTCAATGCAAATGTTAAAATACCAGACTGGCATTTGCTTTGTTGGCTGCTGTTCCCTTTGCTTTATGCTGCTCAGGGAGATAGTAAATCCACAGAGAAATGCTATTGTTGAATGGCCACTTAAAAATAATGCAGTAAACTACTGATAGAAAGTGGTGTTGACGTAGCTGTAAAAAGTGTGATTGTGGGATCAAGTCTTTGCTCCACAGGAGAGCATAGAGAGGAAAAATTCATCAGAATGCAAAATCCTTGAGATCTCATAAAGAAAGATCCAGGAGGAGACAGGGCAGGAATCTAATCTTCCTTTTTAGCTCTTTCCAGCAGATCTTAAATAGAGTTTTATTCTATCATGGATATTCCTCAGTCACCTTAAAATAAAGACTGATAAAAAAGAGAAGTAGAGCTGGGTATAATCAGCATACTAATGACACTTCACCCCCAAATCTCTTTAGAATTCATTCCAGACTGTTGTTACGCTAAATTCAGTTTATCCACGTTCGGAAACATCTCTTCAGTGCAAGTCTAACTAGAACTGCATTTAAGGGCAAAACTACTTGTAACCTTGGCAAGCAGATGTATCCAAACCTGACTTTGCCAAGGTAATGTGAATTTGGGGGAAGGGGGCATTTGTGCGGAAGAATTTACCCCTTCCCGGCCCCCCTTTCCCCCTACAACTGCCTTGTGAGGCACAGAATTAAAATGACTAGGGGCAGTGAGGGGGCAGGGGGATTTGTAGGGAGAATTGGTAGGCAGGGAATGTGTTAAGCATGGCCTCCCTGTGTACCAGTTACTTTCTGCAAATACCTTCCCACCCCAACTCCCAGTACCCACTTTAACATTAAAACATGAACTTGGGGAATGGGACCCCTTATTTCTTGTAGCAAGTATTTCGACCCTTGTGCTTCGGTGCTATTCTCGTGTTCCAGTGCTTTCCATCCTACTTCCCCAATGCTTTTCTCCCTATGTACATTTAGTACTGGGAAGTGGTCCCATATTCTCTAAAAGACAGTAGACTCAAAGGAGATGGTCTAGCCATCAGTTTCTGATTGAAGCAGCTTAACCTTATTTCTGAACTAGTAATAATCACTTTTTGGGACAGCTGAACCTTTCAGGAGTATTGGGAATGCTTTTAGAGGTAACTTAAAACTAGGTATATATAATCATTCTGCAAGAGCATTCGTAGCTTTAATAGGAATTATGAAGCTTGGTGTGAGTGTATCACAACATGGCATTGCTTTGTAGACAAACAGGCCTTAGCTGTTGTTCTCTAATTTTATGGATCTCCCCTTGAATTATAATAGTGTTAGCAGTACCTCTTCAAATACTGAATGGCTTTCATCACATAATATTTAGCCAGTTTTCTTGCTACAATCTGGGGAACTAAGGCAGCCATATTTAGAAAAAAAATACAAGGAGTTTGATCCAGTCTAAGTTAGTTGCACTTATTTCCCATTGAAGTCAATGGAACTTAAGTCATGACTAATTTAATCCCATTATTTTCAGTGGGACCTAAATTCAACTAACTTAACCTGAATCTAATCCAGGGTGATTGCTTATAATCCACTTACTTTGCTTGTATGTTAACTTTGGTTTTGCCCTTAACTCTTTCCACAAAATCCCATTTACATTTCTCATTCAGAGAGAGAGGTGCTTTAGTGGATCATTTCTCACCATTATCCCCCAGATTGAGTGATAATCAGCTGAGGGATGTGAAGTTGCATGCTATTTTGTACTTTCCTGTGAATGCCTAGTATATTTTTTAAGGATGTGTACATATTATGATGTGTACATATTGGGGAGGAACCACTGTTCAGTAGTAGAGTACATACTTCACATGCAGAAAATGCCTGGTTCAATTCCCAGCTTCATCACTGAAAGGATCTCAAATAATGGGACTGCGAACAGTCTCTAAGACCTTGGAGAGTGACTGCTAGTCAGAGTAGAAAATAGGCTAGAAAGAAATGGACAAAGTTGGTGTAAAGCAGCTTCTTACATTCTTATGTACACATGGACAACTTGGTCTTTAAGTTATTTCTGTTTCCCAAGTTGGCTTAGGGAATGCACTTGTCTACCAGTGCACTTAATTGTTGAAATGAAGAATTTGGGTCCCATTTTTAGATTTGCCCTGAGTAGTGCAGGAAGAAACCATTAAAAATATTTTTAGGGATGCTATGCACCTTTAGTGACCAGCAGCAGTTTATTAAATGGAGAGGGTTTTGCAAGTTAGGGTTGAATGTACTTTGAGTTAAAGTTCCTTGCTGCTGTGGCAGGAAGACTTAATGGGCTAGGATCAAGGGATATTGGCAAAACCATCACTGTCTTCCTGGACTGTTCTTGGTAGTCATTATACCTGGAATTGTCTGACTGTTTTAGAGCACTTTAAATATACGGTCCAAGATGGATAGGGTTGCCAGGAGTGATGCCAGTTGTGAGCAGTTTCAGTCCATCGTAAGTCAATTTGAGAAGACTTCTGCTGAGGTACCTGGGATTTTTATTCCTCTCACTTACCTGCTTTTAGATCTTGGCTTCCTTAGTATGTAGCACTTTTATCTTGTTCAGTGAAAGGTCCATATGGTCTGAGAGAGAGATTCTCTTTAATTAGGAAACATGACCACCTGTTCAGGCATTAATGAATGTGATGAGCATTAGACTTGATGTAGCTACTTAAAAATTGTGACTTCGGATTAATAAAAAATAATAATGAAACTGCAGTTGGGCACAGACACTAGCTGCTGAAATAATCAATTATTAAGTGGCTAATTTTAGAAACCAGTAGCCATATAGTTCTACCCTGGACTCGTACTGATCAGAACAAAGTTGATTGATCACATAGGCTGCACAAGTGGGCATGCTGTGCTGGGGCCATATGCCGTCGGACTTGGTGTTGTTTATTGCAGAATTTGGAAGGAGAATTTAAAACTGTAAGCAGATGCTTCAGCCCCACTGCAACTTTTCTCTTTCCATAGCAATCCAGTTGCTTATCTATGCCCTCCCTTTGACATTCATTCTGTCGTAGGTTGATGCTTGAAATCTGCAGTACTCCAAACGTCTCTTGTATAGATGCTGGCTTTCCAACTGGACAGAAGGCTGCAGTTTTCAAATAGGATTCAATCAGTTATTATCTTGCACTCCACAAGCTACAAATAAAACCTTTTTCTAGAGAGGTAGCTATGTTTATTCTGTGGCAACAAGAACATAGATATCACAGATATCCTAAAGACTAGCAGATTTCCTGAGGCATTAGCTTAAATAATCCAGTTGACAGGTAATACACAAACAATCAATTGTAAGCAGTGGGACCAGAAGTCGTGCAGGTGGTTGTGACATTCCTTTGAATAACTCAGATGTTTAGAAGATTAGAACTATGTCTATTCCCTACAATAGTAATTGTGCTATCACTAATCTCCCTAACATTTCAGTGCTAATTTAACACCTGTGAGAGAAATCCATGGTCTCAATTTAATAGCTTTCTGAAACCACCCAGTCTCTTAAAATATATACTGTTGACAGCCTTGTGGAAGTGGATTGCTAAAGTAAGCATTTCCAACTTTTTGGTTTAGGGGACCCCTCTCCCCATTATTTGAACACGCTCTGGGAGAGAGCGCAGGACAGGAAGGCCTGGTGTGCTATGGTCCATGGGGTCATGAAGAGTTGGACATGACTGAACAACAACTCCCCATTAATGTTTCTTTGAAGTCCTCTGACTGAATTCATTTCCATTTCATTAGGCCTCTTTGCTATGCAGGCTTCAGTACCAACTATGCCAGTTGCAGCATTAACAGTTAACAACAGTGTTGCATCAGCATTGAAGTGAATGCTACTCATAGTTACCTTTTAAGCAGGGTTTGCAAACTAGCTTCAAATCCTACTTTCAGCTCAGTTTGAAAGTGAACTATAATTATCATCAGTGCAGGGCTAGTGGTACACCATGGTTAATGTTTAAGAAAGAAGGGAGGGGGATATTGAAGGGCAGGGAGCCTGCGGTGTGCTCCCAGTTTAACTTTGGTTAAGAGATTGGAAGCTTTGCATCTATATCTGTAACAGCCCCCACTAGTTTCAGTGCCATTTGGCTTCTCCATATGTTAGGTCCCTCCAGTTTAATGGCCCATCTCACAGATACGTGATTAGAAACATGAGGGGGTAGACTTGCGTTTAGATACAATCCATAGATCTTTAGGGATGTCAGAGAATTCCACCACGGATCTCGGTGAGGCTGAATGCCAGTGCATTTGGCCCCCCGAAATCTGTGGCGGAACGACCTGCCACCCCCTGCCACCCCGCGGATCCCCCCTGGGACGAGGCTTACCTGGGGCGGATGTTCCGGGCGGCGGCAGCTTCGGCAGCAGCAGCTGTGGCAGCTGGTCTTCCGACCGGCTGCCACCACCGCCATTTGCAGTCTGGAGGGTTTTTTGTTTTTTTTTACAGAGACGTGATAGGCTACGTAAAGATTTACGTAGCCTATCACGGCTGGCTTTTTAAAAAAAACACGTACGCAGATGGCGGCGGCTATGGCCGCCGCCATTTGCGTTCCTTATTTTTGGCCGTCTTAGTCTACGTGAATATTTACGTAGACTATTACAGCGAAAATAAAGGGGAACGCAAATAGCATAGCAGGCGCTATTTGCGTTCCCCTTTATTTTCGCCGTAATAGTCTACATAAATATTCACGTAGACTAAGACGGCCAAAAATAAGGAACGCAAATGGCGGCGGCCATAGCCGCCACCATTTGCGTACGCGGTTTTGTTTTTTGGTTTTTTACCCAGAGCCTTCCGCAGCCGGAAATCCGGCTGAGGATGGCTCTGGCCTGGGCCTGGCCAGCTGCTCCGCAGAGCTGCTGCAGAGCACAGCCAGCCATTCAAGGATTCCGGGGGGGGAGGGACGGAACGCCTCCCCCCCCCCATAAACATAATCCGCGGAAAGGTAAGTGACTTCTGTACATTCCTATAGATCTCTCTCACATGAAAAAACAGGTTTTCTTGCTTACATTCAGCATTACATTCAGGTTTTATTCTGGTTGTATTGTTATATTGTGATTTTAAGCTTTCATATTTTATATTGTTTTATGCTGCACTCTGTGGTTTTAATTTTTGTGAACTGCCCAGAGAGCTTCGGCTATTGGGTGGTATAGAAAATAAATAAGGGCGCAACCCTATTCAGATAGGCGGCAGCCTCCAAACTCGGAGGCAACCGCCTATCCAATGCAGGGCAGGAGACACACGAAGGGGATCGTTCCCTCCATGCTTCTCCTGCCCTGCATTTTTGGCTAGACAGCCTATTGCAGCTGCCTAGCCACGGGAGGGCAGAGTGGAGGAGGAGGCTGCTGTATAACACATTGGATGTGTCGTACAGACATTTCCGCCCTCCCACCCCAGAACGCCCTGTGGGAAGGCCCCTTTTCTGCCTCTCCACGCTCCTCTTGCAAGCACGGAGCATGGAGCTGTTCCACACTGCCTCCGAGGTCAGTTCTCCGGGAACCAACCTCAGAATATGGGCTCCAAGGTCACTTCCCGGAAAGCCAGATATCCTATGGCTGTCTACCTGCTGTCTTGCAGCCATACGATTTCTTCCCCCCATAAATAAATAAATAAATCCCCCCCCCCCCAGCCATAGAAATAGTAATTAAAATTTGACAGTGAAACTCAAAAGTATGGGAAGATAGAGTACACTTTGGTAAGAGGACTTTGTATTATGGAATCGGTTGTCTAGTTCTTGGTTTTTGTTTCATTTTATGCGGAATTTTGTAGAACATAAAACACACTGCAATTCTGAAGCACATCTGTTTATGCAGCTTCAGGGCAGCTGTGAAATAGTTAAGGGAGCTGTAATTTGAACTTCTTTCTTTTTATTAGCAAAAATGTGCATTTCTTCTAATTAGGCAGGAAAGATCAGAAACAAGTAGCAACTTGCTCGATAGTTAGAATAAATGTGGGGCTACCCCCCGCCCCAGTTGTCCTTTATTCCAGACTAAGGACTAGCTGCAATTTTCTCGCTTGTCGGATAAAGCTGTGACTAGAACAAAATCAGAATCTGAATCTGTGGCATTATGCTCCATCCCTAAGTGCGTGGTAACTGGATAGTTGAATATTGTTGCATAGTTTTTCTGTATACTGTTTTCAACGTACTATATTGTTGTACAGTTTTTCTATATGCTCATCCCCTTTTTTCTTTTTGCCCAGATCACTGTGTTCATTACTATGATCTTCGAAACACTAAACAGCCAATCATGGTCTTCAAAGGGCATCGCAAGGCTGTTTCATATGCAAAGTTTGTTAGTGGAGAGGAAATAGTGTCCGCGTAAGTATTTTCCTTAGCTGTTTGTGAAAACCTGCCGTGCTTACTGATTATTCTTGGCAAATTTTAAAGACTAAGTTTGTACGTGGCTTGTGGGTGGGGGTATATGCCTATGCCATGTGTTTGCGTGAACTGTCATCCTGCTCAACAGATTGGTGTGCTTTTGTCAGAGCAAAAATAGAAAACTATTTCTCACCTTCTTTGGCTCCACAGCCTCTCATTAGCACAAAGGAGTCCAAGAAAAGTGTAGATCATAATGGTCATTTGCTTTATGTTTGTAAAGTTCCTATTCATTAGTCCCTTTGGAAGGAGTAGCAAAGAACATGCTATAACAAATGCTTAATTCTGTGAAGGCTTAAATTTTTATTTCTTTCTGGTCAGATGTGAAAGTTATCATAGAAGGTCAGATAATAACACTTAATATCCTGGTCCAAGGCTAGATACTTTCATGTTTGAAGAACTGCAGGAGTGCCCCCTTGTGGCCACAAACAGCTCCAGGTCTGTTACATTGGGGAAGTAGGTGCTTAGGGGGCCCTCAGGGGAGGGTCATCTCATATAATTGGGGAGGGAGAACCAGAGGTGGGCAGATGGCAGTTTCTTTGATAACTAGAATAAACATGGGGCTAAGACACCCCCCACCCCCCGGACTAAGAATGAGCTGCAATCTTCATCCCTGACTAACAAAGCCATGATTGCTTAAACTATGGTATTATGCTCTATCTCTCTTTGTGTTGAGGTACTTGATAATTGAATAGTGGGATGACACTGTTTTTCTTAGTTTTTCCATGTACTGATGGCTTTTTTTTCCTTTTTCCTGATACCCATAAACACTATATCTAGAATTTCTTATAAAATTGATAATTTTACAATTTTAACTTATGCTAGTAGCTTTGATTAAAAGTTTGCCCACTCAGGACAGCAAGGTGACAGGTACTTGCCAGGAAATCTCTGTTTCTCCAGTGGAGGCTGGAGGGCATTCTTCAGGATTTCCCTTCCCATCTGAAAAGGGGTTGTTGTTCAGTCGTTAAGTCGTGTCCGACTCTTCGTGACCCCATGGACCATAGCACACCAGGCCTTCCTGTCCTCCACTCTCTCTCGGATCGTGCTCAAGTTCATATTCATTGCATCCGTGATGCTATCTAGCCATCTCATCCTCTGCCGTCCCCTTCTCCTTTTGCCTTTAATCTTTCCCAGCATCAGGGTCTTTTCCAGTGAGTTTTCTCTTCGCATTAGGTGGCCAAAATATTTGAGCTTCAGTTTCAGCACCTTATTATAGATTGACTCCTCCAGTGAGAAGGAGCATTCCAGTTCCTGGAGCAGCCCTGCCTTGTGGTAGAGAAGCAGGGTTTAGGTTGAATTCTCCAGAGCTCACAATTTTTGGCTTGCTAAAATATTTTTCTTTTCTCAAATCCTCTCTCCTGCCCCAACCCAATATGCCCTAGAAAGTAATGCCCCCCCCCCAACGGAGAGAGATCTGTTGTGGCGCTGTTGGCAGGACTATTACCCTCAAACCGTGCCTCTTCTGAGGAAAGCCTGCAGAGCAAAGGACAGTGGAATTGTCTGAGCTGTGGCTGCAGCTTTCCTAAGAATTATCACCACTTGGCACATCCCTGCAGCACTTCCTTTTCCCCAACCAAGCTTTTTCCTTGAGACAGGTGAGGTCATTACAGAGAGGTACCACTTCAATGGTCAACAGGCCATTTGGACAATGGCACTGCACTGAAGAGGCCAAGGACTTTATTCTTCTTCCCTTCTCAACTTCCCTTTTTCTCTGGGCTGAACAGGTGGGGCTGTGAAGGCAGCTGGAACGGTCTCTCCTTTCTAGTCCTCATCTTAGTTGAGAAGGGGGGATTTGCAAAGCAGTTGCAGTCTCACTGCAGCGGAGCGCTAATTAGAAGCAGGTGCTTCCTCAGAGAGCTCATCCCTGCCCACTGACCTGGAGGCATACTTATTGGATAATTTAATTATTTATTTGAATACTTATATCCTGCACTTTACATTCCAGTAAGGAATGTTCTACAAAAGAACGTTTCCATCTAAAGCCCTATGGAACAATATAATCTGTATCGAATAATTAAACACCATCAAGGAAGGAAACTGAACCTCCCCCAATGACCTGAGCAGCCAGGCAGGATCATGCAGCAGTCCTAGGGTGTTAAAGGTAATTGCCAGCACTTTGAATTGGGCTTGGAAAGAAATCAGAATCCAGTATAGCTGAGGCAATAGAGGGGTCACATGATCTCTAAATCCCTGCCCCAGTTAAAACACTCATTCTATGCCAGCTGACATTTCAGAGCACACTCCAAAGGCAGCCCAACATAGATGATGTCACAGTAATCCATCCTGGATGTGACTAAGCTGTACAAAAGCACTCCAGCACACAACTGCCAAGTGGGCATCTTGGAGCACTCAACTATGAACCTGACTTTTCAAGGAGAATGCTACCCCATTTGAAACAAGCGTTATACCTACTTCTCAATCAGCTCTCCTACTGACCAAAAGCACTTCTGTTTTGTCTGGATTTAATTTCTGGTTGTTGATCCGCATTGTATTCCCCACTCTCTGCACCGGTTAAGGACTTGCACTGTTTCCCTGGAATCTAATGAATAGGAGACATGGAGTATTGGGAAGGACTTAGTAGATGAGGCCTTTACACCCCATCTGACCTTTAATCCTGTGACACAGCAGATCTTGGTCCAGATTCCCACTCATGGAGCCCCATAAGGGAACAAGAAAGGAGCAAGAATTGCTCCACAGGCAGATGCTAAGCTTCTGGTCAAGTACTAAGATTCTGATCGCTTTTGTAGTCACACAGTGAAGACAATTTTTCAAATTGCTTTTATTATGCAAGCCACTCCCAGATCAACAGTGCTTCAGGTTACAATCAGAATCCACAAACAGTAAGGCAGAGCTAGGTTTTCTGGTGGGCTTTGCATAACACAATGCTACTTAGATTACAAGTAGCTATCTTTAGTTAATACACCATGGTAAAAAGTTACAACAAAACTGCTACTAGCCATCTCTTTACAACCTGAATGGCTCTCTAAGTCCCGCTATCAGGATGGGTCTTTTCAGAGGGACTTCTCCCAGGCTGCCAGCCTTTTAGAATGCCTCACGTCCCAGAGCTGCACCTCCCTCCTGACCCAGCATCTCATTTTTGGATATTTTACTTTTAAATCCTCCTCCTCCTTAAGATCTTGCATTCTTACAGGTGGAGAGGGCCTTGGCTGGCTTTTATCCAACCTATTAGCCAGCATCTGGACAAACTCCTCTCTGTTACTCTCACAGATCTCCTGTGACGTTGGGGGCTCAACAGCACCTTCCCCTTCCTTCCCATCTGACTCTGAATCAGTTCCACATCTTCTTGGCATGCTTCTGCAGAGGTGCTGGGACCAGTCCCTACATCTAGCACCATAGGTAGCCTGTCCACCTCTAGGTCTTTGAACAGAAGCTCCTATAGCTCTACTCCAGGCATTAGCCACTTCAGAATTCCTTAAGCAGATGCCCCTTCTGGATTTAGGGATGGGTCAAATTGAGGTCATAATTCATGCTTCACCAAATGGAGGGATCACAGAGCCCACTTCATCTTCTCCATCCATGTCGGAAGTCTCTCTAGTCATGTTTGTAGAAGAGTTGCATCAATTTTCGCACAAGTGTTCTTAAAACTTCCTACCATACCTTGTCCAGAATCCACTGACAGGATCACCAAGATGGAATGGAGCAGTCCAGCCAGGTCCAAGATAGTCTGTTATTTGGTTAATAATCTGTAATCCTTTCATGAAGAAAGACTGGCTCAAACTCCAACAGTAGATGCTCCAGTGATTGCATTGTCATCACCTGTAGTTACTCCTATAGAGGGCAAAGGTGGACCAAAGGACCACTGCAACAAGCATATAGAAACAGCTCTGAAGAGGAGTACCAAGGCCCCAGCAGCATCATTCTGTGCATTAGTCACCACCAACGATGTTTGCAAGGATAATTGACATGTGTGTGGAAGAACTTACAGTTTCGAACCCCAGCCTATGCAAGATTTTAAAAGATGACCTAAAGAAGATATCCTTATTAACTACCCTACTGGAGGACAAGTTCCTGGATGCCGTTCAGCTAAATTCTAGGGCCAAGACCTCCAGCATCATAGCCAAGAGCACATATATTATATCATTGGGATGTGGACCCAAAGTTCCCAATCATGAATAATTTCTTTATTGGGCACCAAACTCTTCAGCAAGAAATTATATGCAGTGGTAGTTGAGACCAAAGACAAGAAGTCTCTTTCTACAGCCAAGAATGATAAGGCCAAGCCGCAGCAGCCCTTTCAGTACTTCAAGCAACCCCACGGATCTTGCAGCTCCACCACATAAAATCTAAAATGGCCATGTTCCTAATTGTCAGCTAGAAAATCTACAAGGAATTCTTCAGGATTGACCATCTGACACCAGAATGCTCAGTGATCCCTGTCACACAGGTGGTGACTGTTTCCTACTCTTAGCACCACAGTTGGTACAGATCACTATCATCACCTGGGTCAGGGAGACAGCATCACTAAAGTATGCTCTGGAATTTGCCATGAGACAGTTTTATTGCCTCAACATTGGAGACATTTCAAGATGGAGATACTAAAGTCAATGTCAATAGTATCAGTCATCGAACCTCAGGAATTCTTGTATATGTCTCTCAGAAGCATTTCTGCACATTGCCATATGGCTATTACTCAGAAAGTTCCTATGGTTTTCACAGAATTACAGATATTTTCAGTACAGAGTGCTGCCATTTGGACTTGCTGCAGCTTCCAGAGAGTTCACTAAGGTTTTCATGGCTTTGGTAGCACCCTTGAGATCACAGAGGCTGTTCCTCTAAATATCTAGATAACATTCTCACCCTCTCTCATTCCAGAACACAAAGCATCTGAGCTGTGCAGACCACCTTGAAGTGCTTCTGAGATCATGTTTTTATGGTTACAAAAGAGAGAACACCTTGGTTTCTCATTCTCTGTATCACTAGGGAATTTGGCTAGACACTGTGAAATGTCTCATGTTCCTTTCTGAAGATAGGAGGGGGAAGATTCTTGAGCTGACAACATTATTCAGGTCTTCCCTGATTCATTTTGGGCTGCAGATGAGAGTGAAAAGACACAGACAGGAGTAAATGGCTGCCTTAGATGTCAGTGGCCATGGGGCCTCCTATAAGCCTTCACACCCCCACCCTGATTCCCAAGATTTTGAGAGAAATAAGGCGGCAAAGGAGGAGATCATGCTAATTATACTACATGGTTCCCAGACCATGTGATGATGTTCATCATACCACATTGAAAATTGCTGGACCAGGAAGATTTTAGGTCCAATTCTACACATTGCTGGACCAGGACTATTTTAGGTCCAATTCTACACGTTTGACCACACATAATCCAATTGACAGCATGTAGGCTAAGCAGTAGAGGCTGAAGCAGTTCAGCTACTCAGAAGTAGTATTAATTCCCTTCTGGCCTTTAAAACAGCCATCTATACTTAGAGTGGTTCCCAGCTTTGCATCCCCAGAAGCTGTTGGAATATAGTTCCCACCGTCCTTGGCCATTGGCTTTGCTGTGACCATAGTGAATAGGTAGGAAGGCTTTTTGGATTGGTGCTTCCAAAGGTGCAAGATTCCAGAGTGTAAGAGCATGCACTTCTAGAATTTCTACATGAATTTCTATTGGAAGTATTCAAACCTTCCATGAAAATGAAAGATGTTGCACCACCTCGTTCCAGTTGGTATGTGTCATTAGGCAGCTGAATTCTGCAGGGCTTAGTAGTATTTTGGGATGCACAGGGAAGGGATTCATCTTGGCTTACCCAGGTAGGCAAAGATACTTGAAGGGTGTGGCCCTTCTGAATCCATCCACACTGCACTGTTTCCCATATTTCTTAATCTTCTAAACTCATTTCATAACCTTCAAAACATCAATCTGTCTTGACCAACCTGAACTCTCTTGCTATTCAAAACACATCCATGATCTATTTTTTCATCTAAGATTGACTGCAATAACACATTTAAATCCTCTGCCAGCTGTCTTACTGCAAAGCACTAATAACAACCCCACCCACCCCGGCTAATTTGTTAAGATGGAAACAGTGAATACTTCCAGTTAGCTCTTCGGGTGGGCCTGTGTTATAGAATCTTGTACTAGATTTTCTCATACTATTTTCATCGTTTCTCCACTGAGATGACTTCTGTTAGCATGGCAACTAAAAGAGCAGCATTGCTAGTAAAACTTAGATCAAACTGAATTGTTAAACCAGTGACAACGTCAGGGTTTCTTAGAAGCAGAATGGGAGTTTTTTGCTTGTGTAATCAGGTGGCAACATCATATATGGACCTTGAAAGGACAAAATAGGTATGGCCTACTTGGGAGACAGGAATCTGTAAATGCTTGTTCCATAGCCCTAGGTTATACTGACAAAGCTGTCAAAATCAGATGAAACAATAGCTGGGCAAGTGTGTGCTATGCAGCAGTGTATGACTCTCTTCTCCCACCCACCCCTTCCAACACAAAAGTAACATTGTAGAAAGCACCTTACATCTGTGTTACATCTCTAACGCATGTCAGTAGAGGAGCTTCATCAGTGATAAACTGCACTAATAATAATAACAAAAAATAAAATATTTGCTCTTTCCAATCTAAGCTGTTTTATGGATTGCATTGATTCACTCTGCCTCGTTGAGTTACATTTTGACCTCTAGGCCATTCAGAACCATCTAACATTTAACAGGATTCATTGATTCTGGTGCTGATTTACAGAGGTATGGCCAGTCCTGTGTATTGTGAATAGTTGGTAGGGAGGGACACACTTTAAGGGTGTGTGTATGCATCTCCAGTATAACTGACTTTTTTGTTCTCTGTTTCTTTCCTAATGTCCATTGGGCTTTACTTCCATGATTAAAATAACTAAAAGATCCCATACGCACACCTCGAAAAGGTCAAGCATGTCAGCCTTTTCTGTGGTGGCCTGCAACCAGAATGTGTTGAGGCCGTTGGAGTTTCATTTCCATATCCCAAGGTCTCTTGCCATACTTCTATTTTCCCAGATAGGTTCATGATGTTCTGAGGAGTTCCAAGCACTTGCAGTGTTCACCAAGCTCTTTCCCACTTATTGCACACTTTCTGCCCTATAGGGAGACACAAGAACAACTAAAATCAGCATTATAAATATTTATTAAGAGTACCCAATGTAGAGCACATGGTTTGCATGTATAGCATCATAGGTTGAATCCCTGCCATCTCAGTTAAATGATCTTAGGTAGCTGGGCTGAGAAATACCTCTGTCTGGCAGTGACACTATGGTTTTAGACAAAGTAAATGCTGGGCTAAATAGATTAGTACTCTGACTCAAAGTATGTCAGAGCTTCCCTAGACATAAGGCTTGTGGGGCCGTATAAGTCTGGTTAGGCTGTCAAAAAATGCTAGTCCAGACTTCTACAAAGTTACTGACACTTCCCAACAAAGCACTATCTTTTTCAAACAATAGAGAGGCCCACTCAAAGGCAGCCCCTGTAAACAAACTCAGCATGAGAATACTCAGCTACACTCCATAGCATAGTCTTGGGAACACCTCTTTAACAGGCATTGGCACAAATTAGGAAACTGGGGGGGTCTTCTCGCAGTCTCCATCAAATGCTTCTGTGATGGGTGCAGAAGGACATGAAGGTCACCACAAGCACTGTTGCTGTAAGAGATGCCACAGCAAGACTCGATGGCCTTCTAGGCCCCTTCCAACCCTACTATTCTATTATTCTGTGACTGTACCTCAGTCTGTAAAGCTGCTGTATGAGCCTTCAGGCCCTGGAGAATCTGCAGGAGGACTGAGTCTGTGAAACTGCTTGAAGCGACATATCCTATTCCTCCTTGAGACTCATTATTTGCTTGGCTCAAGCAAACTGTCAGGAATGGGCCTTGGCCAGCAGTCTGGAGTGAGTGAGGAGCTGAGAATCAGATGTCAGGACTGGGGAGCACTCAGGATCAGAGAGTAAACCAGAAGGCAAAACCAGAGAACAAGCCAGGAGTCAGGACCAAAGGAACAAGACTAGAAACACAAACCGTGCCAGAACTCAGGTAGTCCATGTTGCTCAAGCAAAGCACTACTGAGACAGGAAGCTCTCTTATACTCCTTCCTACCCTGGAGGAACCAGTGGCCCGCCTGAATGGGCAGTCAATCCAGAGCTGCACTGGGAGGCTGCAATTACGCAGCTCTCTACATGGGGCCCTGTAGTTCCTGACAAATATGGCACATCACACATGAATTTAAAGCAGCTTGAAATAAAAGGGTCTTCAAGGTCCATTTAAAAGCCAGAAAAGTTGTGACCATAGGTACGTCCCTACGGAGGGCATCCCGCAGATATTAGTCCAAGAGCCCATGTCAAAATATTTACATCATGAAGTACAAAAGGTTTGGCTATCTGGACATCTTACAAAAGTTGTGGCAAATCCAAAACTGCTGGTCTTATCTGCAACTCCTGGGGCATTTAGGGGGTGGCAGCCCCCTTCAACTTCTTTTTGGGGCCAAAATCATAAGGTGTTGTTGTTGTTCAGTGGTTAAGTCATGTCCCACTCTTCGTGACCCCATGGAGCATAGCACACCAGGCCTTCCTGTCCTCCACTCTCTCCCGGAGCGTGCTCAAGTTCATATTCATTGCATTGGTGATGCTATCTAGCCATCTCATCCTCTGCTGTCCCCTTCTCCTTTTGCCTTCAACCTTACAGCATCAAGGTCTTTTCCAGGGAGTTTTCTCTTCACATTAGGTGGCCCAAATATTTGAGCTTCAGCTTCAGTATCTGTCCTTCCAATGAGCTGTCAGGGTTGATTTCCTTTAGGATTGACTGATTTGACCTCCTTGCAGTCCAGGGGACTCGTAAGAGTCTTCTCCAGCTCCACAGTTCAAAAACATCAATTCTTCGGCGCTCGGCCTTCCTTATAGTCCAGCTCTCACAGCCATACATTGCTACTGGGAAAACCATAGCTTTGATTATACAAACACATCATAAGGTACATGGATGAAATAAGCAGTATCTGTTGAGGAATACTGTATATAATTCCAGACTCCAATCTGACTGACTTAGTTGGGGCGTGCCTCCTTTCTGACCTCTCACAAAGGGGGGGGGGGGCATTAATTACATCGTAAGATAAATGGCTGAAACGGGTCCCATTTGGTAGAGATCATGTTCCTGTATCATAAAATATCCAATCTGACTACTTTATGTGGGGCTAACCCCAAATCAGACCATTTAATATTGTTAGAGCCATAATAGTTTCCACTGTCCTGAGTTAAGTAAGGATATCGCAGCTCCAGAAATGTATTGGTAGTTCTGTTTTTTGGGCTTAACTGTGGAAGGACGTCTGCATAATCACCAGCATCCACCAGACAGGGAGCCATGAAACAGCAAGATTGCTAGGGGATGATGTCATTAACACTTGCAAGCTAAGACACACAACACTGTTTTACCAAGATGTTGTGTATGTTGTAACAAATGGACATATGAAGCTATTTTTTTTTAAAAAAGAAACAATTGGTGTTGCAATGAAAAGTATTACGGGCAATAGGAAAATCCTTGATATTCTTAAACATCCTGGGCACAGTGTGAGCTGTTGAAAAAATAGGGACTGAATCAACATTTTCATTATTTGATGAAGAGAGGGCCACCCCACAAGGAATTAAATTATCATCACAGTTAATAACAGGAGTTGCCTGGGATATGGTGCATATGTCAGCACTATTTATGGAAAGGGGACTCTTCATGACATAGATGGTATCTGTTTTCAAAATGTTGTATGGAAACCCTGAGAAGAAGAAATGGTTGACATGTTACCAAAGCCCTCAATATCAAAAAGGAAGAGAAGGCCTCTCATAGTTTCTGGTTTGGAACTGGAACCATACAGGAATAGATCAAAGATGCTTCCAGGTGGAGTGCTCCTAGCACTACCAATTAAAAGACATTGACCTGGTTGACATGACACAATAGGTCGTGGCATAATTTACCTACAGGGGCTGACCTGTCATGCTTGCTTTAGGGCTTTGAGCTTGCTTAACTGTTATTTGAGGGTTGTCTAACCCTCAAACAATCCCTGCCACCTGGGTTCACACAACACAACAAGCCATGGCAAGCGGGACACCCATAGGCACCATGCAAAAATGATGCCTGCAGCCAGCCAGCAAGAACCCCCGCAGGTAAATTAAGCCATGGTGGGCTGTCGCAATTTGTGAACAAGCCAGTTGTGCAGCCATTGATCCTGTTTGTACATAACGACAGCCAATCATGGGTTAATTAACCCACAATTTTCCACGGTGCATGCCCTGTCTGTGCCACCACCATTTTTAATATGCAATCTCCAATCAGCCCGATAGGAGGTTGCTCTGTGACATCTGAACACAGACACTATGGGCTAATCATAGGTTAAACAACACAAAGTTAACCCATGGTTTGTTCTTAGGTTAGCTTTGGGTTGATTCACCGACAATTAACCCATAGTGTCCAGGTTTGGATGTCATGGAGCAACCTCTGATCAGGCTGATCAGATGTTGCATATTCAGAATGGTGGCAGCATGCAACCCTGGTAAATCATGAGTTAACCCTGGCAAACCTTATATAACCCACAATTTGCCACCATTATGTGCAAACAAGGTCATTCTGTTTTTTCTCCTTAATGTATTGTGGAAAGAAAAAGATGGAAGAAGTGTGGGAAAACACGGGAAGGTTAGAAATGGGAGATGACAACACGAAGTACCCCAGAATTATCATGGTCTAAGATTTGTACCACTTGATGATGACAAAAGATCTGCCATCTGGTTAATTATGAAGGTTTCATTGTGCTTGACACTGTGTGGATGATGTCACTGGAATGTAAGACTGGCATGTAACACTGGCTCCAGTGTTAGACAGATTGGAATTCCAAAGTTTTGGTGGATAAAGTTTCCCTATAGAAAACCAGGTATTTCCCACAAATCAGCCAGTACCCAACATTGCTATAGGTTATGGTAAAAACAATTAAAAGATCCCACAAAATAACTGAGGGATGCCAGCAGAGGCACATTATTAGGACATATGGTTTGTCCTAAAAAGCAGTCAAAAGTTCTAAGTTTGACAAGTTGTTCCCAATGCTTTGTCAATTTCACATCTGCCTGGCATATATCAACACTGGATAGGACAGTTGCTCCATCAATATAAGTCCCTGAATGAGACAGAAGAGCCAACATCAGGTGCCATGACCAGCAGTATGCAATTTCTGGTGTAGAAATTAGATGACCTTCTGATTTCATTGGAGCACTAAGGAATAATAACTTCAAAGAGGCTCTGGTGCTGTTTCTAGCAAAAGTGTGAAAGTCTGGTGATTATATAATTCTTAGTCTCAAGGTATTGCGTGGATTTCTAAAAGAACTGAGTTACGTTTTCCATACTGTGGATTGTAGTATTCAGTGCCGTGAAGAGAGCCCCTTTGAATGTACCCATGAAGAGGCAGATTCCCAACTGATTTACCAGCTTGCAATGTCATGTACCTCATCAAGTAACGGTCATACACCACAATGGCACAGATGGGCTGAGAATTCTTCTGAGAAACATTTCACTCTTAAATGATGCAGTAAATGTTTGGATGGAAGAAGGCCTGCAGTCAAACAACAATTTGAGATGGAAAGATGTGAAAAAGCTAGCAGACTGATTGGCATCATCAGTGCCACGTGGCTCAACAACACCACAAGTGAGAAGGATCTTGGAATTGTTGTAGATCACAAGCTAAATATGAGCCAACAATATGATGTGGCTGCAAAAAAGGCAAATGCTATTTTGGGCTGCATTAATAGAAGCATAGCTTCCAAATCCCGGGAAGTACTAGTTCCCTTCTACTCAGCACTGGTTAGGCCTCATCTGGAGTACTGTGTGCAGTTCTGGGCACCACATTCTAAGAAGGATGCAGACAAACTGGAGAGGGTTCAGAGGAGGGCAACAAAGATGATCAGGGGACTGGAAACAAAGCCCTGTGAAGAGAGACTGAAAGAACTGGGCATGTTTAGCTTTGAGAAGAGAAGACTGAGGGGAGATATGATAGTGCTTGCTCTTCAAGTACTTGAAAGGTTGTCACAGAGAGGAAGGCCAGGATCTCTTCTTGATCATCCTGGAGTGCAGGACATGGAATAATGGGCTCAAGTGACAGGAAGCCAGATTCCGGCTGAACATCCGGAAAAACGTCCTGACTGTTAGAGCAATACGCCAATGGAACCAATTACCCAGGGAGGTGGTGGGCTCTCCCACACTGGAGGCATTCAAGATGAGGCTGGACAGTCATCTGTCAGGGATGCTCTGACTTGGATTCCTGCACTGAGCAGAGGGTTGGACTGGATAGCCTTGTAGGCCCCTTCCAACCCTACTATTCTACTAGTGTGCACATCCTTACCTGGATTTAATTGCTTCAGTGGATGTGACTACACTGCAGCCTTTTTCAAGAAAGGGGAAGATTCTGGAAAGAAATGAGAATGCACAAGCTGCTTTTTCTTTCTTAGGGCTTTGGGGTTAGAGTATGAAGGGGGGAATAGGGAGTTTATGTTGGGCTTTTGGGCAAGTTGCATGTTAATTGTCTTCAGTGTTGTCATAACTTAAAGAAATATGCTTGTAACAAAAACAATACTTTGCTTTGACTTTATTGCTAAATTAGCTCATAATTTCCAAACTGATATACATAGTTCCAATCGAGTTTATTGGAAATTGTTATGACTCTGGTCATATTAAATGGTCTGATTTGGGGTTGGCCCCATGTAAAACAGTCTTATTGGATATTTTAAGACACAAGAATGTGATTGCTCCCAAATGGGATCAGTTTTAGCCATGTACCTTAAAACACAATTAATGCCCCCCCCTTTGGGGCACACCCCAACTAAGTCAGTCAGATTGGGCAGTCTGGAATTATGTACAGTATTCCCCAACAGATATGGCTTGCTTCATCCATGTGCCTTATGATGTAATTATTGGCCCCCAAAAGGGATTGAGGGGGGCTGCCACCCCTAAATGCCCAGAAGTTGCACATAAGACTGGCAGTTTCGGAGATGACACAACTTTTGTAAGATGTCCAGACAATCAGACCTTTTGTACCTTATGATGCAAGTATATTGACACGGGCTCCTGGACTGCGTGGGGTTTACCTCCTTAGTGTGAACTAGGCATACACATTACAAAGAACATGGTGCTGCTGTCAAATTGGTGGCCCCATGTTGAGTTCTCTCCTCTTTTGTAATATCTAGCTTAACTTTTCCTATGCGGTCGTGTCATTGTAATGGATGTTTTCCCACTCCTGCTGCACGTCATTGGCTGGCAGGCAAGAAAAAGATACGGTCTATCCTGACATCCTTATAGGATAAGTTGTATATGAGGGCATTAGATGTGGGGCTGCTATTATCAAAGGCAGTCTTGTGTTGTTTATAACATGTAGTTCTACCAACACATCCTTATCTTTGTCACATTATAAACAGTGATATTTGGTAGCTTTTTTTTATATGGAAAGCCATTGACCCAATCCAAAAGTCAACTGGGGTCCACAGCTGACCATGCGTGGAGCTAACACTAAAAGCCATCCCCTTCTCTCTTTCTCTGCCTCTAGCTCGGTATTGGAAGGGGATGGTGGAAGCTTGTCTTTGTGCCTGCTGGGTGGTTGGTGCTCCAACCACCCGGCAGGCATATAGGTGGAGGAAGTGCCTTAAGAAAGCGGCAGTTTCACTTCCCCTCACTCGGCTGTTCCAAGAGAACAGCCAAATGGGGCAAAACACATGCTATTGGAACCACTTCCCAAAGGTACACAGAGTGCCGCAGGGTAGTGGTGCGCTTACCCTTGCCCCATCTGGGTGAGATGGGTAATTACCACACCATTCCTGGAGGAAAGTGTGTACTGGATATTCTCTGCGACTGCTGCTGCTAAAATTACCTTAGAGTTAAAACTGGCTATTTATTTATTGCTTTTCTATACCACCAAATAGCTGACACTCTATGGGTGGTTCACAAAAGGCTTTTCAGAGCCTCTGCTTCTGCAGGTTTTTTAGTTTTTCCAAATAAGCTTCTAGTTTGCTTAACATAGGAAAATGGAGCTTAAGTAATCTCTCTCTTTCTATGAAGAGATAGATGATCTTCCTAATGAGCCGACTAGCAGTTCCAGTGTAAAAGCAACTTGAGTTCTTAGAACTGGTCATTAGTGGATATTGTATTGGGGATTTCTCACCCTTTGAGAGATTAAACACTGCACCCACTAGTATAACCTCTTTAAAAAATTGCTAGTGCTAAATTAGTGTGTTTTTTCACCAGGGTAGATTGATTTTAAATCAAAGTGATATAAATCACTAAGAAAAAAGATAGATTAAAATAATGGATTTAAATAATGTTTCCCATTTTGTGATTTTGTTTCTAGAACAAGCATGTATATTTATTGCTTGCTAGAACACTTTAAATATGTTGATCTGCAGCTGAATAGAACCTTTTTATTGTCTTACTAGGAACAGAATCTTTTGTTATGCAACCCACATCCTTTTTGCCCAACAGTCTTAATCTGCTTGCAGACAAAAGAGGCAGTTGTAAAATTAAGGGATTTCTATACACATATAAGGATACTAAGCAAGATCACTATCTTGCAGACTGAGGTTGCAGTCCTATACCCACTTACCTTGGATGGAAACAAAATTGAATTCAGTGAGACTTTTTTCTGAGTAGACCGTATAGGATTGTGCCATAGGGCTGCAATCCTATGGACCCCCACTTAAGTAGCCCCATTGAATGCAGTGGGACTTAAGACTGGGCTGCATGTGTCCAGAACTTTCCAGAAGCAAGAAACAATAGCTATTGTTGGAAATGGTAAGTATTTGTCATATGTTTATATGAAAGAGTGTAAACCTCCATAATTTGCCAGAATAATACATCATATTTTGTTGTCATAATCGACCTGAGAAATCAGATTCTCCTCATGATTTGTTTTTACATAAAAAGCAGGCTTTAAATTAGTTGGTTTTACAGTAATAATTCTGATTTGATTTTAAACTAGGTTATTTTTCAAAATGGTATTTAATATAATTGAAATTTAAAATATACCAAAATCCAACCTAATTTTTTTAAAAATGATTTAAATTATAAAAGTTTGTGCATGTATCGGATGAGTAATGGTTCAAGAAACAGAAGGTATCTTCAGTATCCAAATCTTCTGCATGTTTGTTCAGAAGTAGGGCCTCTGGCTGTGTAACATGGGGCTTATACACCAGATTGCCACTTTCATGGATGGACACAATTTTCCTGGGTGGGTGCTTTTCCTTATTTTTGTCTGGGCTTTCATGATTTAGTGTTTATGGTGATTTTAAAAAAAGTACAGAGCCAGCCACATGATTAGGCAAAGTAAACCAGTTTACAGCACGTTATGGGAGTGGCAACAACACCCTTGACCCTCCCCACTAATACTGTCCTGCTCCCTCTAAACTGGTGATCCAGCTAGTAGCTGCATGAAATTCTGTGGTCATCAGACAGGGAGAGGGCGCAGCTTCACCAGCAGGATTCCTGTTGCTACACACGCTGCCAGTTGATGCAGTAGAAAGCCTTTGTTTTCAGTGCCTTCTCTTTCCATTTGTTGCTCTGTGTGCTTTTTCAGTAGAGGCTTTCTTCATTCCTTTCTCTTTCCGTTGGTTTCTGTCTATTTACATCCTTTTCTCCTGTTCTTTCTCGGGGGGGGGGGGTGTATTCTCCATTATCACTTATTTACCTCTTCCCCCACCCCATTCTTTCCCCTTCTTTCCCCCACTTGCTTCTGGTCTTTTTCTTTCTGTTTTTTTTCCCCATCTCAGTCTCCCTGTTTCACTCCATTATGTAATGGAGATATCATGTTGGAAATTGGCTTTCTGGTTCACTCAAGGTGTACACTGATGTCCATGTATGTAGTAATTTTGCCTGCCCTGACAAATGTTCATGCCTCCTAGAAAGGCCTTCTTAGCACTTTGACAGTGCCAACTTACAACTTAACCAGAGGTTTGTATCTCTCTTTTCTCAGGTCAACAGACAGCCAGCTAAAGCTGTGGAATGTAGGGAAGCCACACTGTTTGCGCTCCTTTAAGGGTCACATCAATGAGAAGAATTTTGTAGGTTTGGCATCTAATGGAGACTATATTGCATGTGGTAAGTGAAACAGCTATTCAGCAAAGGAGGTTAAAATGTACTGTCAGGTTCAAACCTTTATGATTGCCCAGCTCATGCTTATGTGTCACAATAGTATTAAAGCACTAGGCATCCTTAGCCTCCTGATACAGTACAGCACATTGTGACTTGCACTCCCATTAAAAAACTGAAGACTCCTGTCCTCAGTATGGTACAACAGATGGATCACCTATGATCTTTGACTTGTCAAGACCATGTCTAGGTTATGGAATAATACAGTTGGAACTAAATATCCAATGGATCCCACCCCCTTACTTGAGATGAAATTCCTTGTGTTTAAAGTGTTCTTAATAAATGTCTGTCCAGCTGTTTTCGGGGGGTTCCACAACCCAGATACTTTATTCTGATGACAAGTTGCTCTGTATATTTATGATCTATATTTATGAAATTCTTCATGTTTAATCCATATCAAATTCACTATTTTGCAAAATTACTGAGGAATATGGTAAGTAAATGTCCTTTCCCTCTTTCTGTGATACTCCAAAATATTTGAAAAATTGTCAGCATTTCTCCCCCTTACTGCTCTTTTCTGTAGCTGAAAGATAACCCAAATCTTTCAGCCTAACCTGATAGGATGGCCCTTCCAGACCTCGTTTCCAGATCATTTATCACCTTTGTAGCTTTCTTCTGAATCCTTTCCAACTTGTCAGCATTCTCCTTGAACTATGGTGCCTAGAGCAAAGCATAGAAGACGTCATATGAAGTCATGCCATTGCACTGCAGAATAATGATGATATATCTTCGAACTGATACTTCTGTTTAAAACCATATTGGCACTGAGAGCCATCTCCTTGCATTGTTGCTCACTGCATTTCCTGAATCTAGTGCACCTATAACCAACTGTTGGTTATAGCAAGTTATAGGTGTGTTATACAACAGTGATCTTACTCACTCATACCTTGGAGTTCTTTGCTTTAGTTGAACAGTTAGCTTTTGATGTGATGTTTGGGGTTGAGCTGGGGCCTAACTGAAACACATATTTAGAAATTCCTGTACACAATCAACCTGCTTCTCCTTATTTTTGCTTTTGATTGTAGGAAGTGAAAATAACTCCCTCTACCTGTACTACAAGGGCCTCTCAAAGACACTGCTAACCTTCAAATTTGACACTGTCAAAAGTGTCCTGGATAAGGACCGTAAGGAGGATGACACAAATGAATTTGTCAGTGCTGTATGCTGGAGGGCACTGCCAGATGGGGTAAATGCTTTTGCTTATTTTCTCTTCCTGTTGTATCTTAGAAAAATTGTTTTCCTAATGGAGGCTTGTCAGGCCATTTGTTTGGATCAGCCTGAGGCAAGTGGTAAACAGGTACTGAAACAGGTACAGCGGTAAACAGGTATGGAAGATTCCCTTTCAGATCAGGAAGCAACCAAGGTTTGAGTTATTTCAACAGCATGAGAGCTGCTTTCCTATGGAACACTCAAGGAATGTGTCTATGGAGGAAACAAAATACGTGGTTACAACATGCACATGTTACTGGACCTGTGCCTAGGCTGTGCCATTTCAGACATCATGTGGGGGCTTGTGTGCACATCCATACATAAAAGATTAGCGTGTCAGGGAGATGGTTCTAGCCTAGTCTTCTCCCTGACAGTCTAGTTTTCTGTGTGAAAGGAATTGGGTTTGGAGTTTTATTTTTAGTTCTTATATGGAGATTTTATCATGTGAGCTATTTATTCTTTGCAATCATACCGCCCTAGTACAGGTTTAGCCCCTCAGTGAAAACTAAACCTGGGTCACAGGGAAGCAGCTTCTATGACTGTCCTCTAATATATGAATTGGTTCACAGTACTTACTAAGTTTTTGCAAGTTAGATGTTGAAATTTGGCAATGGCATTTTGTGTAAGTGAAATGATAGAAAGTGCTTTAAAACAAAGTTAATACAATGTAATGGCTGTGATTTTAAGTCCCTGCCCTTTCAATTTAGTGGTCTTAGAGAACAATAATTTGGGGTATGTTGGCTTTTGCGATACAAAATGTCATTTTGAATGAACAGTTAACAGTGCAACAGAAGTACAGGCACTATATGAAGTCTCTACTCACACCATCTATTTAAAATTATTTTCTTCTTTAACAGTCTCAATTCTTTTTAATGGGTAGGAACTTTAGCCACATTATGAGATACTCGCCTGGTGTATTTGCCTTTCACTGAATTTTGAATATGTAACAGTGGTCATGAAGATTAGAACACAGTACTCTGTTTTGATTATCTTGATCATTCTGATAAATGCACACAGGAACGGTAATTTCAACAACTTCCTCCCCTCTTTCCCCAGATATACCCATCCTGTAAGTAAATTAGGAGGCAATTGCCTATCAATGATTCCTGAGCTTCTCTCTCTCTAGCCATCACCTTTTCATTCCTGCTTCCCCTCTTTTTGTCTCCATCCGCCACTCTTGTTTCAGGCTCACTGGCCAATAAAATACACTCTGGATTTGAGTCCCCCCTCCCTCTCCATGCCTCAGTTCGGGAAGTAGCCCCTTAAGGCTTGAAAAAGAAAGGAGAAACTAGGCTCTTGTCCCAACAATGCTCTTCCTGTCTAGCTTGCTCCCTGGAAGGTTTGAGCTGAGCAGGAGGGCATTTTTTTCAATTTTCTGATTGTTCTGTAAATTGTCTTGAGGGCTCTTGTAGCCAAATGTGAGATATTTTTAAATAACAATACAAATAAATAAAATAAATTGGGTTGTACCTTGGAAGGCTGTTTCCTTTCCCCTCAGCATGTATCCTGCAGGGAAGATGCTGGGCAGAAAAGCAGTTCAGGCCCAAGACATGCAGTGGAAACCAGGCTGTTGCCTCACTCTAGCACAGTTTGGGTTGGAACTGCCTTGCCTTGCTGCTAGTTGGAAAGAAGATACTGGCTAGATTTGCACGATCATGGGGACAAAAGAACCCATTGTTGGTTCTTTCCTTGCCCCCACGTGTGCTGATCACGCGACCACGTTCTACATAATTCCTGGCGATGTAGCCATGCCGTCTGAACCCAGCACACAATGGGGCAGGGGTGGCTTCATACCCTCCCTGCAACTCACAACCTGCAGTAGGAGTTATAGGGTGGGTACAAAGCCACCCCCACCACACTGCTGAGTTCGGAGGACATGGCAACCAGCTCTGCATCTCAGGTAATTATGTAAAATGCAATCACATGACAGGCAGGGGTAGGGAAAGAACCAATGATGGGTTCTTTCGCCCCTGCGATTATGCGAACCCAGCCACTGGGTGAGAAATAACATCCTTCCCCAACCTATAGGCAATAGAAAATAAAAGCTCTACATCAGCCCCACCCCCTGGAGGAACCCAAGGAAACTCTGTGGGTTGGATGCAGAACTTCCATAGGCCGGATTAGGCCCATCTGTCCAGAGGCTCCACATCCCTGACAAATACAGAACAAATGGTATCATGAGGGTTGCCCAGGAGGTACTTTAACCAACTGATCTATCTTGAGGTGGGAATGCTTCAGGATCGGGTCATGTTTCCTGCCTCATGGGCTGTCTGGCTGCGGTGGTGACCAGGTAGTCACATAGGGATTTGCATGTGTCTGGAGTTCACAAGCTTTCATAGTGCTGTAGGGCAAATTCCTTTGATTAAGTTACAGTAGAGGACACACACAGCTCAGCTATGTAATAGTTCCCTCGTTACCATGCAGGACAGCCTCTCTCTTTCTGTGGCTGCATTTGGACGTCACTTAAAGCCATGGTGGCTTTTGAACTATTCACAGTAGTTTATAAGCCACTGTGCCCGCCACACAATCAGGCAAATAAGCTACTGAGGGTACCTTATTTCCCTCTCCCACACAACCCCCTTATCCCCCACCAAGAACCATTCCCCCCCGCCAGCCTGAAAGAGCCCTTTTTGCAGCTTGCCTTGTAAAAGTCAAACCGCAAATAGGGCTCTGTCAGCCTGGCAGGAGGGAAATGGTTTGGGGGTGTGGGGAGAAGGGTGTGTGTGGTGGGGGAGCATGTCCCTGTGTTGGGGAACCCCTATGGCTCTCCCCCAAGCCTGGCAGGCTGAGGCACCCCGCTGGGAACCTGGTCCATTAAAGCGGGGTGAAGAAAAGCAGATGTGAGATCTGCTTAAGATCGCATCTGCTTTTCTGCATCCCGCTTTAATGGACCAGGTTCCCAGCGGGATGCCTCAACCTGCCAGGCTTGAGGGAGATTCAGAGGGGTTCCCCAAGACAGGGGCATATCCCTCCTGCCACACACACCCTTCTCCCCCCAAAAAAACATTTTCCCACAGCCTGGGTAAAGACTTCCTGTTCAGGCTTGTCCCTTTTGTGCAAAAGGGGCTCCAAGAACAAACAAAAGTTTTGAAAATTGGGGTTGGGGGCCAAAGCCACCACCCACCGAGGACTGTAGGGGCATTACAGTCCTTGGTGGGGGCTTGGATTTCACACCCCACCCCAATTTTTGCCAGGAGGGCTTGGAAAATGTAAGTGAATGGATCAAAGATCTCTATTGGCTTGCATTATATTTTCAAAGTGCCCCTTACAAAAATTGGCAGTGGGAGGGGTTCCACACACACCCCGCCATTGGTCCTTGGGTTGACGGGACCCCCGCCACGCAGGGTGGGATTCCCCCCACCGCCACCAATTTTCACAAGGGGCACTTTGAAAATATAATGCAAGCCAATGAAGCTCGTTGATCCATTCACTTACATTACATTTTCAATGTCCTCCTGATGAAAGCCAGGGTTTCCCCCCAGTGTGTTGCCCCCACAGTCCTTGATGGGGTTTGAATCCCCCCCCATTTCCAGATTTTTCTTTATTTACCCAAGCCCTGTTTTGTGCAAAATGGGGCTGGGGAAATTTTAAAAATGGTAAAATCGCAATCGGGCAGGAAGGGGCATGGGCAGCTGCTTGGGTGCAATCGGCGAATGGTGATCGCGCCCCACTTTGGCAGAACTGGCAAGGGTTTCTGCCGTCCTTGCCAAGTGGCTTGCTGGCTGATGCCCTTTACCCGTGGTGGAGTGCCAGATGATACGATAACTCACGATGGATTAAATAACCCTTACTGCAGACCATTTGTTATCAGAGTGGCTTATTTCAGCAAAATAAGCCATCGTGGATTTAAAAATGCTTGACAGACGACACAATGACCAACGATGGGTTAAATAAGCCACCATGGCTTGTTTAACCCATCATGTGTTATCCTGTCGTCCGAACCCATTCTCGTTCGTTCTCTCTCTCTCTCTCTCTCTCTCTCTGGTTCCTGGCGGCCTTCAAGCTTCTTGCTCTTGCTGCCATTCTCAGAACAAAATAGATTTTTTAGCCAAGGTGCTAGCAAGATGCCAACAAAATACAAAATACAAAACACAAACTACATACACACACACACACACACACACACACACACACACATATATATATATATATATAAATAAAGCCATCATGGCTGATGTTCTCTGTAAGAACAGTGAAGCTTGTGGATATTTAGAAGCAGGTGAGAGTACTAGCTTCTCCTTGTGCTCTTTTTGAGAATACTGTTGTTACTGGGGCAGGGGGTGTTGATTGCTGTCTACCTGTTTACCTGGCATCCTGTTAAGTTATTCTTTTTCAGTTTTCCTATGACAACCAGCATACCTTCTTTCAGCCCACGGAGAAAAGCAAACAAACTCTTAAGAAGCTTTGTTTGGTTCAGGAAAAGGCTGTCCTGTTATTTCAACTCTGTTTTTGCCTCTAATTATAGCAGCCACATTCCTCTTCTGCACATTACACTAGCAACACTTCATGACTCACCCAACAACAAGTGTTACATTTTTGCCACCAGGCCACAGCATACCTATTTTTGTAATTCTTCTAAGTGCCACTGAGCCAAGGAGTGATGTTCCATCCACATTCTCTTGAAATGCTCACTTTAAAATGCATTTCAGTTGTCATTTGGCAGAAAATCCTGCACACAAGATAGTGGCTTTCAAACACAGGCAGCCCTCCTAAATATGGTGTGGAGGATTGGAAACGAGCCATGGGCTTGCATACTCCCCCCTCCTCCTCTCCTGTTATGTGTGGCTTTTCTTTCACTTTCCAGTTTAGTCCTTACTTTTGTAGAGGTGAAGTGGATGAAAAATAGAGGACCTTTTCAGCCATGGCACCCCATCTATTCAATATGCTCTCTCAATCTTTTATTTATGTTTTACATCCCACAACACAATAAAACAGCTTAATATAAAGAATTAGTTGCATAAAATGTATATACTTACATAGAATATGTAAAAATACTACCTGGTGCCAACACAGCTTTCTTATAGGTGCCATATAACTTCTTATCCTCTCCGATTTTAAGTTTTTGGCATTTTAAATCTTGCCAATAGTTCTGTTTTATCTGCTAGCTTGTTTTGTTCTGTGTCTTTAAGGTTTTGATATTTTAATTGCGTAAACCTCCCTGGTACCTATTTCAGTGAAAGGACATATAGTAAACATAGTTTACTGTGACATCCCCATTGGCAAACTGTAGTTAGCACTTGCCCTCCAAATCAGAATCAGAAACCACCGTGTCACAGCAGACAGCAGTTGGTGCTAAACAGGAAATGTTGGGTGATACTGATGACAGAGAAGAAAGAATCTAATGTTCACATATGAATACTCACAATCCCAGACAACTGTTGTGGGTGTCTGAAAAATCAGAGATACAGTAGATAATATTGACAGTCATACAAATGTGATTGTTGATATTCACTTATCTATGTCTCAGAAGTGAGAATAATCTGGGATTATCAGCATTCATTTGTAAATGTCAATATTGACTGAATTTTGGGTATTCACTTTAAAATGAACAGAGAACTAAATAACTTTCATCAGTTACCCTGGGGCTGTATGTCCATCCTGTAGACCAATAGCTGCCATAAACCTGGGCTACTCAGCAGGAAGCCTTTGGCCCCATTCACTGGTAGTTCCAGACGGTTATATCACTAACCTTCCAATGCAAACATCTCTTGGAACTGCTGCTATTTATAGGGTTGTAGCAAATGATTCTGACTGCTTTCAGGCTGTTTATGGGATGATTGTGGAAGTATTAACGCCGTTTCATGTAGATGTTAAAAAGCATTGGGGACATGATGGAACTTTGTAGGACCCCATTGCATAAATGCCAAGGGTTGAAGATTATTCCCCCTAAACTAGACAGCCTTTTCGGAGGGATTCCATGGCCAATGGTATGAAAAAAGTTCTCACTGAATTAGCAGGGCAACACTCCATATGTCTTTCACCTAGCATAGGTCATCCTGGCAAGGCCCATACCTTGTTGATAGAACAAATGCTTGGCATACAGCAGGTCCCAGATTAAAACCCCTTAATCTCAGTTAAAAGCAAGACAGGTAGGAGGACCTGTATTTTGTATTTGGTCTGTGCTCTTATATAAATGTGAATCATATAAGAACTGCTTAAGATATTAAAGTAAAAGATGAAAAGATATGCTTGATCTCAGAGTCCTCTAAACTGTATTAATACCAGGAATTTTGTAAACTTAACAGTTTCTGTGGTGGCACTTTGTTCTTGGGATATGCCGTGGGATACCTTACCAGCTGAGCCATTATCTGGCTAAATACAGTGAGCTGGAGTAGGCAGTACTGGACTAGATGAACCAGTAGTCTGACTTCATATAAGGTACCCTCATGTGTTCATATGATGACACCAGTCAGTTGACAGTACTTTTTTGTCAATTGACTAATCCTTCATAAAACTGTAATCTGCCCTGACTTTTCAGGTAGTGTGGAAATCAGGTGAATGACCGTTGCTGTAAGAGTATGCTGAGTATTAATTGGAACATTTTTCACTTGGATATGTAAGTGCATTCACCAGCAGGGTGTAAAAGATGATTGATAAATCAAGATACCTCTGAATGCAAAATACCATGTGCTGAATAACAACTTTGTGTCAGTAGAGTAACTTGCAATCTCCGGTTGATAGGTGTGTTTGAAATGTTTTTAAAAAATAAAATAGGAATAATACTGTTGGAATAATAGTGTTAGGCTAACTGTTCTTTATGTAGAAGTATGTGATTCTGAGAGATTCACAGAAATCTTTTAACAGGCAGCCATGTTTAGTAGATGGTGGTCTATTTTCAACCCCCTCCTTTTTTTTTACATACTTCAAACATACCTATTAGCATGGCTGTGGAAATGCCCCAAAGCTACAATTCAGCATATTATACTTTGCCTTTGATTTCCTGGTTCATCACAGCAGACTTTAAATTCCTGCTAGTGAATATCTTTGTGTTCTGAAATGGGGTTAGAAGTTCTAAACCGTATAGATTTACCAACAGAAATTCATTCAGTCATAAACTTTGATTTTATCTGATTTTGTTTTACAGAGACATGTCATATCTGTAATCCTTTAAAACAACCTTGTTAAACAGGGCAGTAGGGATCTCAAAGTGAGTTTATGAGAATGCTCAGTTTCATTATAAAGCAGCATGGCAATGTCCTGCTGAAAACTGGGGTGGCATGGGGGGGTGATTTATACACAATAGGAACAGTGGAGGATGTGACACATATTTGCCCTAGAGGCCTTTGCATCTTACAAGACTCCTGCACCAACCTGTATAATAGGCTACCTTGCAGATATTTATCCAAAATAAAGAGTTATTGTTTTTCTACATTTTTCTTATAAGCAGTAATTCTCCTAAGCTATAATTTTCATAAAGAAGCAAAGGGAATATTAACATATATTCCTGTATGAAGTTTGAATCAGTTTGATTCTAACAGAAGCATTCTAGCAGAAGCAGTTGTACTGACATACTGTAACTTTTCATTGACCTCTGAACCTGTTATTGTTCAAAAGACATGAGAAAAGCATGGTTTCCCCCCTAAACTCAGGAAAGGCCAGCAGGTGTTTCAGATAAGGAACCTGGGAAAATGGTTGTCTCCCTATGCGTAGTTATGGCACAAATAAGTGAAAAATAACAGGAAATATTGTGAGAAGTAAATAAAACCAAGAGACACTTCAGATGAGAACAGCAAGACAATAAACCTGTGGAAAAGATGCAGATGTTATCCTGTTCAGGAACTTAAGGGAAGTGCATCTCAGCATTGCTGACAAAACTATGAGGTAAATTTATCACTTCAAATCATAGCTGGAAACTATAGAAAAATAACTAACGGTTAAAGAAATTTCCTTTTGTGGGAAACATACATAAGTAAGCTCATCAAAAATTTCCTAAAAGTAAGAGGCAAAATACAAACGCTCCAGGACATACCATTTGTCTCCAAGAACCAATCATCAGTTCTCACAGGATGCAGTATCTGTCTGCAGGAGGACAATGGCACCAGTCCTTATTGACTTCTCTGCTCCTTTTTGCTGCAAGCTCAGAAATGTTATTGGGTGAGAAACTGTAGTATTTAAAGAGGCAACAGTTTTGAAATGTGTTTGTGACAATGATGTATTTTGTATTTGGTCTATGCTCTTATATCAAATGTGAATCATATAAGAACTGCTTAAGATATTAAAGTAAAAGATGAAAAGATATGCCTGATAACAGAGTCCTCTAAACTGTGTATTAATACCAGGAATTTTGTAAACTTACAGCTTCTGTGGTGGCACTTTGTTCTTGGGATATGGCATGGGATACGTTACCTGCTGAGCCATTATCTAGATAAATACAGAAATCCCATATCATAAATCCTTAAGACAAGGACAAATCTATCACAAGGAAGAGTGTTACAATGCCACAAACCAGCCCCTAAATCCTAGTTTCAGTGACGGGGTTCAGACAACATGCTGTGGCTTGTCATGGGTTATATGACATGTGCACAGCGCCCAAAGGGACCAAGTTGCATATCCCACGTCCATTCAGCTTGTCATGTCATATGAACCCAGCAAGCATTCACATGACATGGCCATGGGTTATGCATGGGTCGTTTAACCCTCACGTAACCACGCTTGCTGTGTTTTCATGACATGACAACCCCCATTCAGGGGTTACATAGTCAAAATGGCGGCTGCACACACTGCAGCCTCACCATTAAATAACTCATGGTGGGCTGTTGTGTCATGTGAACAGCCCCAATGTTACGTCTGAGAGGGGGGCCTGGTGTGTCTCATGCTTTTGAAAAAGTCCCCATACAAGTCAGGCACTTTCTCAAATGTGGTGTTAAGAGTCTAGTCTTAGCTGTGGCTGCTGAGAGGAGAGCAAAAAAAAAAAAAAAAGATTACTCCTGAACACACAAGCAATTTGATTATGTAGATTAGGCATGGTCTCAATCTCTCAGCAGCATTATAAAGAAGCCATTTCATTGTGTGCTTGTTTATGTGTGTTCATTGCTATATAATATGTAGGTTGACTTGGGAAAGACTTAACAAGTAGAAATGCCATGTTTATTAGAACTATAGGGAAATGCAGATAAGAGGAGAAGATGGAATGCAAATTAGCAAAGAGAATACCTAGAATCCTTTCAGAGAGAAGCCAGGAAATAATAGTAATATGGGATTGTGAAGAGCTTATAAATTTAGCTTCATGCTGATGGGACCAGAATTATTGGTTTCTCTTCATCCAGTTCTGTTAATTGCATAGCCTTTCTGCAGCATTAACAGAATATCCTGTTAACAAGCAAACCAGGAGACTAGAGCTAAAGAGCTTTTCCCTTCTTCTGTGATTCAATGGTGTTGGTCAGTTGGTGGATTCCCAGGGCAGCTAAACTAGCATCAGTTGGTAGAAATCTTGGACTGCTAAACTAGCACCTATTGGTAGAAATATGTTCAGATTTCATGCCTTGGTATCTTCATTCTTTCCCTTTGTTATTTTTGCATATTTGCGGGGGGGTGTAATTAGGGATGCTTGATGAATTCAATCCTTGCAAATTCTAATATGAACTGAACTAATCCACACCTCCCAGACTAATATGTGAATTGGAACTTAGTTATTCACCAGTTCTTTTCACTTCCCCAATGCTTCAGCACAATTCTCAATAAAAAATATTACAAATGCATATTTTTGGGAGAAAATAAATTTAGAAATGCATACTTAAATATATCTTTATATGTGAATTTAGTGGGGGGGTGTTAAATCACAGATTAATGCAGAAACAGGGTGGAACTGATGGGTGAACACATGAAAAAGTGACATGTATATTTATTTATAAGTTTTATTACCCACTTTTCATTATAAAATTATTCCAAGATGGAGTACAAAACCACATCCCTAGATGATATCCTGTACTGTTGATCATAATCACTGGTTGTTAAGTGGCACGGCAGAAGATAATCTCAAATAGTTTATTCAGTTCAAAGTCAGGTACTGTGAACTTGGAAAGAAACAGATCTAGCTGTCTCCGAAGTATTGACTTCCATGGAGTCCCAATCTGAACTTCATCTGCATTTCATCCAGAATAACTACTTTAGAAAGGGTTTAGCCATAGGGAGATAATAGAGTCAAGTCATCGCTCTAATACTGTATGAATCTGGCTTCAAGATGCCAAATCTGGCAGAGGAGTCTAGCAAGTACTCTGATCACTGTGTCCTTCCAGCTGTGGAAGAGATATTTAATCTGTTTCAGCCTAAGATGCCTTAAAGGCATATAGCACCTAAAGAGTTAGGAGGTGGTAACTTGTATTGATTTAAAAAATTCTTACGATGATTTGAGTAAGATCCTGAATGTTCTGTGTGTGAAATGTTTGGGATAATCACCAATTAATGTCATTGGCAATGGTTTACTATACATAAAGGATATGATCTAGCTAAGGTTAACTGCTCTTAAGCCCCATTGATTTTAGTGCAGGACATGTGCTGAATTCTCCCTGTACAATCAGCAGCTTTGACATCCTTTTGTCCAATTTCCAGCATTGTCACTACGTTCTGTTCGTTCCATGCAATCAGCTTTCAATGAAAGGAGCACTCCAATGGCGTACCACGTTTGCTCTTCCATGGTAGTGCCAATTTGTACGTAGGCTCTCTTTTTCCCTCCTTAATTTCAACTCTAAACAGTGCCAGTTGGACAAGAAATATACTTAGCTTGAAATGTGTGAGACTAGAAGTGCAGTCATTTATTTAACATTTACTAACATATGCATGTTATTGGAAGAGAGTAATGTTACGTGCCAAGTAATTTTCATGTCCAGTTTCCTAAAGGAATTGCAAATTGTGCCTGCGTGTATTTGCATATAATGCTTATTAAAAGAGTACGCGTCCTATCACCTTCTAGATCCCCACAGTGGATACCATTTCTTACATGAATAATTGGAGAAGGTGCCCAGCTGACTGTAGCAACTCTTTACTCATTACTGCCACCTCAGATGTCCTACTCTTGAGATCACTATGAGTCTGTCAAGCTGTTATTATTAGTGGTACACGTGCTGACTCAAAATTTCAGTGTTTTGACACTTCAGTTCTTCTGCAAAGCCCTTTAGATAATATGATTATGCAAAATACAGGAGTTGGAATTCATTTTTAATCTTCTCCCTTTTTTTTTTTTGCACTTTTGTCAGATTTCCCATTTGCTCCCTTCTTTCACACATGCAAGTCTCTTTAGAGTTCCTTTCTGGGAAATTGTTTCTGGAAAACATGGAAAAGAATTAGGATGTCAAAACTCCCAGGTTACAGTTCTTCAGTCTACATGTGTTCGCTGCAATTAGCAGCCATATGTTACTCGAGAGAAAATTCTTTTTTGGAGAAAATTCTTCAGCACAGCTCTGGCATAGTCCAACTGTAAAACCAACTGCAACTCCATTTTACCTTTCCTGTGTTAAACTGGTGGCAGGAGAGCTTATGGTATTTTAAAATTGTCATTTTCAGAGTGAAAATAATTGTACCCTTATTTTTATGTGCCTAAAGTTGTACTATCTCCTACCCATTTACTTTACCAAAATCATTTGAGCATGAGCTTGATAACAACTTTCCTGTGGGCTTCGGTCCTATTTCTAACTCCCAGGTTTGGTTTGGTATATATACTTTACATTTGCTATGCAGGCAGGTGTAAATGTTGTGTGTTGCTACTTAAATTTGAAAATTAGCTTGAAATATTTGGTAGCTGGAAGACTTGTGTGTGAAATTGTAATCTATAGAACTTACTCTTAAATAAAAATTATTGTTTTCTGTGTTCTTCATAACTTTAGTTGTTAATCCCTTTAGAAGAATTGATGGCTTGATAAAATAGCGGAGGATAATTTCCACGTGCTCCCATTGTCACTGTGATTTTCTTGAGGAGCAGATCAACAGTAACCTTTGTGAATGAAATATTTACAGGGCACTAGTCCAGAAAGGTAAAATTAAACATTGTCCAGTTTGATTATTTGCCTTCATCCCTTCTGACTTTTCCCAAGTTTGCTTTTCACAGTACTTAGACGGTTGTGGCAATAACAGTAGAGAGAGTGACCAAAAATTTACTGCAGGCCATGTTGCTGTGATCACAAACAATAGTCACAGTGTCAGATTGGCATGATTTCTAGCCACACACAATTTTGATGTCATCGTTGACCCTCTTCAAACTAGTACAATTGATCGCACTCTAGCATCACACCTGTACAGATTCTCAGATGCTAGTGTAGACGATACAGGTCCATGCTTCATTCTGCACTGACCCAAATCATAGTGCCAAGTAGCTCATTGCATCCTACAACATCAGTTGTTTACTCCTCTTCTTGATATTGTCCTACTTGAAAATTATTACATTCTTCTGCAGTTGAAATAACTTCTTTTGTCATGATGGTATAGTGTCCAAGTCATTAATAATCCAGAAAGTGATGAGTATGTAGACTGAAGCTGAAAAATCTGAAAAGCATACAAAATGTAAAGCACCTTTTATCTACAGCAAGAACTTAATAGTTACGTCTTAACCAGTATAGTACAACGTTGGGTTCTGAATTGACCTTTTGTCAAGCAACTTAATTAATTAAAAACATTTCTGTCCTGCCATTCATTAATCAAACTTCAAGGTGACTAACAACAATCAATTAAAGCAATAAAATAAGAACAATAATATCATAAAATTATAAAGTTTGAAGAGCCACAAGGGTTAAAACAGTAATCAAAGGCATCCAATAAAACAAAGTAAACTTCCAACAGAATTTAAACATAGCCACTGAGAAGACTCCCTCTCCTTAGTCCCAACCAGATGTATTTCAGGAGTTGTTGAGACACCAAGAGGGCCTCTACTGAAAAAATCTTAATAAGCAGGTAGGCTCATATGGGAGGAGCTGGTACTTCAGTTATCCTGGTGATATGCTGTAAATGGCTTTAAAGGTAAAATCTCACATCTTAAATTTGGCCCAGAAGCAGATGGGATGAGAATGAAGCTACCATGTGAGTGGTGTCAATGACTGGGAAAGGCCCATGCTTCACTCACATTCATGTAGTTCCAAGCAATATAAAATCAGCAAAGGGAAGCAGTTCCTATATTGCTGTGAGTGTGTGTAAAGGGGACCATGGTGTGAAAGCTAATAATGGTTGTTCTACATCTTCCACAGAGTCCCTGTGAATTTTTGTCCTTCTGTGGATATCTGTCGAAACCAACAGCTCAGTAGTCAGTTGGAACAAATAAATAGTATTATGAACTGTTACAAAAAGAAGTTGGGAGACATAGAAAATGTTCAGTCCAAACCTTGAAGACCACATACTCTTTGTCCCCTCTCAAAAATATATTGCAAAACTAGGGAAAGTCATAGACGAAGCTCCAAAATGCTATGGATATTGGATGAAATGGTCAAAATGGTTTAGGATTCCTCAGCATATGAGAGAGACAAAAGCAAAGGAGAAAGAGGTTAAAGTATGTGGAATTCACACTGGATACGGTGCAATATGCTGTGTAACCAGATTTTTAAAGGATGAAATAAATTCCTGGAAAATAGGAAGAGTAGATGATTTTCAGAAAAGGTTAGAGAAGTGTTACTCAAGTTACGGGCCCATTCAGCCAATGATCTATGCAAAGACATATTGAAGACCACATAGCTTATTCCTTTGAGGGACTTTTAGTATCCATGCCAAGGTCTCTTTATGAGTGGCTCAGTTTATGTCCTCTGTGACAAACAAGGGCTTGTCACAGATTATAATTGACTCTGTTTCCTGTCTCCTAGCTGAGCAGAGCAGAGAAGGCTGGTCTCGGGGTTATACAAGGAAGCAAGCTCCCAGAGAGCAATCGATCAGGGAGAGCAAACAGGAGTTGGCCAGGGGAGGTCAGAGGGGAGGCCCCAAACATTTTTTTTAGAACATTGTTTTTTTAAACTTCTTTTTCTTGTAACACACACTTCCATACCAGTGGGACTCTGTTTTTAACCCCCAGTGAATAGAGGACAAAGCACAGGTTATCCCAGTACAATCAGAAAGCTAGAAACAAAAAAGGAATACAGACTATGGAAGGAAAAGACTCTCAGTGGTGGTGACCTGCAAGGTCTGTGCAATGTTTGTTTTCCTGCCTGAGATCAACATGGCCTACACGTGCAACAAGTGCAAGTTGATCACGCTGTTGGAAGAAAAAGTAAGAGGACTGGAGCGGTGAGTGTCGACTCCAGGGAATAAGAGAACATGAAGAGTTCTTGGACAGAACGGTGAAACTACAGCAGCAAAGTGCAGAAAAGAAACTAGAAGAGCAACAGCAAGCTGAGGCAGAAGAGGAAACGGCTGAGGTGACGACATATGAAGTAGAGGATACTCCTTGGAAAAAGGTAACAGTTAGGGGCAGAAGAACTAGAAGCCACTCTACGCCAGTGGAGCTATGGAACAGTTTCCAGGTACTTGAGGATGAGACCGGAGGGCAGCCTGCAGGGGAAGAATTACAGGGGAACCTGTAGTAGGAGACTCCTTGCTGTGTGGGATTGAAACACAAGTATGTCGCGAAGACCCGTGGACTCTCCAGGTATGCTGTCTCCCATGAGGACGGATTAGAGACATGACTGAAGGGTTGCCTACACTCATAAAGCCCACTGACAGGTATCCCTTTCTTCTCATCCATGTGGGAATAAATGATACCGCCAAGTGGAGCTATGAAGACATCACATCAGACTTTGAAGCTTTGGCAAGGAAACTCAAGAACACTGGGGCCCAGGTAGTTTTCTCATCCATCCTTCCAGTAGTTAGAAGAGGGATAGGAAGGGAAAGAAAAATACTCCGGGTGAATGACCGGCTATGAAGGTGGTGCCCTCAAGAGAGTTTTGGATTCTGGGACCATGGGCTATACTTCCTGGAAGATGGACTGTTGGCAAGGGATGGGTTGCACCTCACAAAGGCTAGGAAGAATGTGTTTGGCCACAGCATGAAGAACTTGATCAGGAGGATTTAAACTGAATCCTACAGGGAAGGGAGACGTAAAGCTGGGGGTAATAATGGATGAAGGTTCATGCACCACAACGGAGAGAATAGCTTTAATAGCGCCCAATAATAGTCTTCAGAAACATGTAGGAAGAAAGCCACACTATAAAGCTCCTGATCTTCGATGTCTATATACTAATGTCCAGAGTATGGGAAACCAACAGAATGAACTTGAAGTCTTAATACAGGAGGGAAATTATGACTTGATAGGTGCAACTGAGACTTGGTGGGATGACTCCCATAACTGGAATACAGCAATTGAAGGATATAACTTGTTCAAAAAGAACAGGAAGGACAGAAAGGGAGGTGGAGTCGCACATATCTCTGCACAGAAATACAGGAGGATGGGCTTGGTAGCCCCATCAAGAGCATCTGGGTTAAAATAAATAGAACAAAGAATAAAAGGAAACTGGTGGTCGAAGTCTACTACCAGCCACCCAGTCAAGGAGAAGAAGAGGATGAAACTTTTGAAAAGCAAATAGCCAGTATTTCAAGGAAGCATGATGTAGTAGTAATGGGGGACTTCAATTTCCCCAATATTTGTTGGGAGACAAATTCTGCAAAACATGGCCCCTCCAGGAAATTCCTGACTTGTGTTGCGGATAACTTCCTCCTACAGAAAGTAGAGGAAGGAACTAGAGGATCGGCTATCCTTGACTTGATCCTAACCAACAGAGATGACTTAGTGGATAAAGTAGCAGTTACAGGAACTCTGGGGGAAAGCAGCCATGTTATATTTGAGTTCTTGGTACTAAAGGAAGCAAGAGCCAAGTGTAGTCAGACGCGTACCCTGGATTTTAGGAAAGCCAATTTTAACAAACTCAGAACAATGATAAGTAAGGTCTCACGGCAAGCGACTCGAACGAGAAAAGGAGTCCAAGATGGGTGGGAGTTTTTTAAAAAGGAAATTCTCAAGGCACAATCACAAACAATTCCAACAAGAAAAAAAGGAGGAAGACAACAGAAGAAGCCAATGTGGCTTCACAAAAAGCTTAGAGATGACCTGAAAACAAAAAAAGGACACATATAGGAAGTGGAAAGAAGGCCAAGCAACAAAGGAAGAGTACAGGCAGGTAGGACAGAATTGCAGGGGTGGCGTCAGGAAGGCTAAAGCTGAGAATGAGCTGAGGTTAGCAAGAAAGGCTAAAAGCAACAAAAAGGCTTTCTTCAGCTACGTGCATAGTAAAAGACAGAGGAAATAAATGGTGGTTCAGCTATTAAATAAAGATGGCAAAATGATAACAGATGACAAAGAAAAGGCAGAAGTTCTCAATTCCTACTTTGGCTCAGTCTTCTCCCAAAAGAGGGTCTATGACCCCCCTGGCAAAGGCGAAGTACAGGCTGAAGGGACAGGATTGCAACTTAAGATCAATAGGCAGGCCAAGGAACACCTGATTACTTTGAATGAGTTCAAATCTCCGGGGCCAGATGAACTGCATCCTAGAGTAATAAAGGAACTGGCACAAGAACTCTCAGAACCATTGTCTATTATCTTTGAGAAATCATGGAGGATGGCTGAAATGCCAGATGACTGGAGGAGGGCTAATGTTGTCCCTATTGTCAAAAAGGGCAAAAGGAGGAACCTGGGAACTACAAACCAGTCAGTCTGACATCAATCCCTGGGAAAATTCTGGAGCAGATGATAAAGCGATCCATCTGTAAGCACCTTGAAAACAATGCAGTGATTATTCGAAGCCAACTTGGATTTGTCAAGAACAAATCCTGCCAGATTATTCTGATCTCATTTTTTGATCAGGTAACCTCCCTTGTGGACTGTGGGAATGCTGTAGACATCATATACCTCGACTTCAGCAAAGCTTTCGACAAAGTGCCCCATGGTATCCTGATGAGCAAACTAGCTCAAAGTGGGCTAGATGAAACAACGTTCCGGTGGATCCACAGTTGGCTACAGAATCAGACTCAAAGAGTGCTTATCAATGGGATCTTCTCAAACTGGGGAGAGGTAACGAGCGGGGTACCGCAGGGCTCAGTCCTGGGCCCAGTGCTCTTCAACATTTTTAGTAATGACTTGGATGAGGAGGTGCAGGGAATGCTGGTCAGATTTGCAGATGACACAGAATTGGGGGGGTAGCTAATACTTTGGAAGACAGAAACAAAATTCCAAGTGATCTTGATAGACTGGAGCGCTGGGCAGAAAACAACAGAATGACATTTAATAGGGATAAATGCCAAGTTCTGCATCTAGGAAAAAGAAACCAAATGCACAGTTACAAGATGGGGGATACGTGGCTCAACAATACTACAAGCAAGAAGGATCCTGGAATTGTTGTTGATCACAAGCTGAAGATGAGCCAACAATGTGATGTGGCTGCAAAATAGCCAATGCTATTTTGGGCTGCATTAATAGAAGTATAGCTTCCAAATTCCCTGAAGTACTAGTTCCCCTCTACTCATCACTGATTAGGCCTTATCTGGAGTAGCTGCAAAAAAGGCAAATGCTATTAGGGATGGGCAGATTCCCTACCTGCTGGTCCAGGTTGGAATCCGCCCTTGGGGGGAGGCAATCTATCCCTCCCCCCAGAATCTGCCTGGGCCGGCTCCACTCCACAGCAATCCTGCAGAGCTGGCCGCCGGGTCCGCATCACTGGTGATATGGCCAGCCGCCATTGCCGTGCTGTATCACTGGGCTAACTCTGGCTGCAAATGGCGTCCACTACACCATTTGCGGCCGTAACGCTGTTAGGTTAACCTAAATGCAGCCATTTACAGCGCATTTAGGTTAATCTAACAGCTTTACAGCCGTAAATGATATCCAGTATACCATTTGCGTCCCTGTTTTTTCACACGATAGGCTATGCAAATTATATTTACGTAGATATGGCTGCATTTAGGTTAACCTAACAGCTTTACGGCGCTCTTCAAGTACTTGAAAGCTTGTCAGAGAGAGGAAGGCTCTCGATCATCCCAGAATGCAGGACACGGAATAATGGGCTCAAGTTGCAGGAAGCCAGATTCCAGCTGAACATCAGGAAAAACTTCCTGACTGTTAGAGCAATATGACAATGGAACCAATTCCCTAGGGGGGTAGTGGGCTCTCCCACACTGGAGGCATTCAAGAAGAAGCTGGACAGCCACTTGTCAGAGATGCTTTGACTTGGATTCCTGCACTGAGCAGGGGGATGGGACTCAATGGTCTTATAGGCCCCTTCCAACCCTACTATTCTATGATTCTATGACCATTAAGCCAAACACAAGCTCAACCTGGTGTTGTGTATAGGACAGGATGATTGTGATATGTGGGTGGGACAGATAACGTCCTAGTCTTATCTGACAATATGTCCTATTGAACTGCTACTCTGAGTAGACTGGCATAAGATTGAACTGTATACAAAGTCTGGACCTGTCTGTGCAAGGCTACTGGTGAGAGAACATGCATTCAGAATGATGCCGTATAACACAATTCAGCACCTGAAAGTGGCTTTTATTCCTGTTGTGCATATGCACACAGACATTTGCTCCAACCATATAGTTATCCAGTGTAAGAAGAGAGTATACCACTTGCCCTGCAAATTCAGTGTAAATACAATCTCATCTCAGTATGCTTGCAAAAGAGTTATACTCCTTCTTTTCATTCCTAAAAAGCATGAGATGCCTTCATTCAACATCTCATGTTGTCAAACTATTTTTACTTGACAATGCTGAGAAATAATCCATCTCTAAAGCTTCCATGTGTTCCTGCATATGTCATGTGTCCCACTGAGTGTCCCAGGAGTAGGCGTGCTTTCTTGTTTATCTGTTGAATGGAAATGGGATGAGGGTGGGCGGGGGGAGAATCAGTGTTAGATTTCACAATATTGCCATTACAGTCCAACCTGTTGTGGTACAGTGAGCAAAATCAAGAGAGCAATTCCTAAGAAATTAGGAATGTTACTAGAAGAAAAATAATTTTAGTTCCTATAGTCCTTGGGAAAATTCTGATAGATGAAAGTGCTAATGTCAGAGCTCACAGTTTTTAATAGGATGAAAAGTAAAATGCTACGTTTGTTGGGAATAATCTAATTTCTCATGTTACTACTTAAAGACATGGGAGTAGATCATATGTCTTATAATATCAAATGGGCAATATGTGAAAGGCACAAGTTTATTCTGTGGTTTTGTATACAATGGCCAAATGTTCTCTTAGATTCCTTAAATTTTTTTTAGAAGTCTAGCCCTCATTGTTGGAGATTTTTTCAATCATGAAAGCAAATCCTGCTTTTAGAGAATTTGAGGCTATTGAAGGAATAGCAGAGGCTTCCATTCTTGGCTAAAGGAAGAATGTCTTAACACAACACAACTCTCGTAACAACTCCTAAATCTCTCCTAACTGCCGCATGTATCCTCAAAGTCCCAATCTTCCTCAAGATCAACTTAGCAGAAGAAACCTGCATTAAACAAGCTTTCCCTAAATTAACTTAATTGTAGAAACCTTTAAATCACTGGGGGGGGGGATGCATTTGTCTGTTCGTTAGAATTTTTTTTTCTTCATAAGCTAACAATAACTCTGACCTGGATTAAACTTGCCTCCTTAATTAATTTTCCTTCTCTCTCTTTATTTGTATGCATTAATGCGTGCAGCGAAAGAGCTTGGAATGAAAAAGGGGATGTAATAAAAGGGGCTCTTAATAATGGATCTTAGTAAAATTATAAGCTGAATAGACCTCCAGTGCAGGCAAATGAAATGTCTTTTGTCTGTACTTTCAGCCTTCCTAGAGTAAAGTGAAGGTTTCTGTCTGGTTTAGGACAGCCAACTGATCCAGATCGTTCCCCTTTACACATTTTCAGAATCTGCACACAAGCCTCAGTGCTGCAGCCATTGTTACAGCCTGGTCTACAATGATGAGTTGACATTCAGGAGAGGAGAATGGAACCAGGCAAGCACTGCTCTTTTAATGTGTAGGACTAAGTATAGCTGGTTTTTGGTAACCAAATTCTTAGCTTTTTTAAATGTCATCACCATAGTGGCATGGTTTTTATATTTCTTTCTCCAAGAGGCTTGCTGGATGTTAACGTTCCAGAGTGGTCAGGAAATTTAACTAAGAAAAGATCTGTGTGTTGGGGTCAGGTCATGATACCCAGATTTTCAGACTCTGAATATCCACTTTAAGTGGTTCTTGAGGTTTTTCACTATGTTATATAACAAGCGAGACCTGCAACAAATTGTTGTAGTGTATCCCCAGCCCCCATTTTCCTCTTTCCCACCCCCACTCCCTGAAGCTATTTTTTGCTGTGCTATATATCACAAGAGGGCTCAGGTTTGAGATTGGCTGTAGCCTTGAAGCTCAGTGTTTTATAGCAGGGTAGGGGAACCTCTGACTCTCCCAATGTTCTTGGACTCCAATTCCCATTGGCCCCACCCAGCATTGTCAGTAGTCAGAGATGATGGAAGTTGTGGTCCAAAAACATATGTGGGGCTCATAGGTAGGGTTGTGCGGATTTTGTCAAATCCACTCCATCTGCGTTTTGCACCTTTCGTTCTGTTGTCCGCTCATTGATGGAATCAGATTTTTTCCAGTTTGCTGAATTTGCACATTTTTGCCTGATTTGTTAAAATTTTATTTTACGTATTTTTCTACAATAAATTTGCATAAAGTTCCAGAAAGTAAACAAAAAACAAAAAAAGGTCCGCAAGTCTGCAGAATCTGTGTGACTCAGGAAGAGCCAGTCTGCTGCAGAATCAGCAGGTCAGATTAATAGAAATCTGAACTCATTTGATTCCATTGCAGATGTCTCTGCCATCCCTGCTGTCGGGTTCCTTCGTCCTCCCCTTTCGCAATCAACACACTCCAGGAAACAAGGCTTCAGGCTCACTACTTTATTAGTTAATGACTAGCTTACTTACAAATGCAGTTTTTAGGAATCTCTCAGACTACAATGAAACAGCTAATCTATGAATATCAATAGAGGAGCCCAAGTGGGAGTTAGAGAAGTTGCCAACAGTCTGGGCAAGAACTTCTCAGCCAGACTAGCTTTGCAGGGATGCCCCTCCTTTAGGGTGGCTCCCTGCTACTTAGGCTTTCGTGATTGGCCAACCTGGTGGAGCATCTGGGCCCTGCCTCTAACTTTTCCCACTTCACTCTGCGACAGACCCTAGCATCTCTCAAGTCATGCCCCTCGTTCTCCTCTTCCAAACCCTGGATTCTCCTGGTAGAGGAAAGGGGGGATGCATACAGGCTGAGCCATCTATGTGTCAAGGTCTTGGGAAGACAGCCTTGCCATATCTGAGCTCACTAGGGAGTGTGCCTTTCCCTGTTCTGGCTGTTCCTAATCCGAATCTGAGCTGCCAGACATCTCCACACGCTCAGATTCATTCCTGACACCTACTTACAGGTTCCCCACCACTGCTAGATAGTGTGTGTGGAGGGGCATTTCTGGGGAGTGAAAAAATTTTCTTTTTTTTTTCCTTTCCAGCATGAAACACCCCTGTATAGCGCAGTGTGGGGGTGTCTTTTAACTTCACAGCACACATCTCAACCATAATCCCCCCTTCCAGTACACTTACTGTAAGGTGATTATGCAGACCAATTCCCACTGTCTCTCCCCCCCACACACACACACACCTCCAGCTTCCTTTGTTTCCTCTCAAGTGGCACCTCAACATTCCATACATCCTGGAAGTTCATAGGTGCTGTCAGGTTTAATTTTGGGTGAATATTTTTCTTGTATTTTACAAACATACAAAGTTCTGCACATCTAGGGAGCCCTCCAAGTATGTAGAAACCACTACTTTATTTTTGGGTGGCCTCATTTTACTTCCTTGCTGATAGGCACTTAACCACCTGAGTTCACCATTAGGTAGAATATATTTTATAGTTCTGTTGGTATAGTCGAAATTTTCATTGTTAACTGTTAGAGAAATTCAGGAGAAAATGGGGCATGGTACTTACAAATCACAGCCTTCTGTTCCTGTTCCGCATCCCAATCAGATCTGTTTGGAGTAGTGACACAACCATTTTGGAGAAGGTAGGCAGAGTGTCTCAGGGTATGCCCTTTTCTGTCTCCTCTAATTCCTCTTTAGCTTTGTTACTATTGTTCCAATTGATGTTCCATCCGATAATGAGGATGATGGTGTAGGTTCTAAATTGACTTATCCTTGACATTAATAGTTTACTTTATTAAATTTCAGTCCCATCGTGTCAATAAATCAGTTATATGTGCACATCTAATTAACTATCCAATCAGTAAAAATAATACTTCAAATTATTACAGTGCATCTCATCAGAGAATCCAAAGCCATATAGAAAGCCACTGTCAGGTAGTTAAGCAATATTGGGGCTTCATAGATCAGCAGGCTGAGGCATTGTGACTGTCTGGTTTGTCCCAAGGTCAAATGTTACGTCAGTGGCAAAGCTGGAGTTTCTCTAGAGAGTTCCACTGGATATATGTGGAGTTATTATCCCTTCATCTAAGTTTGCTTTATTAAGTACAGAGTTATTTACTATTTCCATTGTGGATGGTCATAAATGGAATTTTCCTTACCCTTATATGCTACAAAAATATTAGTTTTCAAGTTATGTTCTATATTGAGCAGATGTATGTCCTGATCCATTGTGTAGCAGTACATAAGCTAATGTAGCTGCAACAACACATAAGCCAGTGTTCCCCAGACTTCTTATAGCCGAGACACACTTAGTTTCTGAATTAAAATTTTAGGCGCACTTCACTCTGCGTCTTGACAGATGTGTAAAAACTAGCCACTGGCAAAAGAATTCAGCCCCTGCATGAATCACTGACTTGGGTTTGCCTCCTGATTTGAAAGGAGATGAGTTCAGAATATTGATTCATGCAGAGATGCAACAGGCAGTAGCGACTGTGGATAATTCTGCTGCATCACTTTATCAAGAATAATCTAATCATACCTGACCTATATAGGCACACAGGAATTACCTGCCTCCCAGAGGAGGGTAACTGGAAGGAGGTATGGCTGAAGTAATGAATCATGCAACAGGCAGTCTCTCTTGTAGGTGAGTATTTGGGGTTTAGAGAAACTCTTTAATTTTATATATTTGCAACACGTTATCTCATAGCTTACAGTTTGGAAATCACTGATATAAGCTAAGTAAGTAGGGTTGGTCTCTTCTTGTCTCGTGTTCAAGTACTGGTGTTTAACTATTCACTACTCTATATTCAAGGATATTTGGTTTATATATTTAGTTTAAGAGACGAAAAAAGGTACCTACAGATTTGTTGTTGTTCAGTCGTTAAGTCGTGTCCGACTCTTCGTGACCCCATGGACCATAGTACGCCAGGCCTTCCTGTCCTCCGCTCTCTCCCGGAGTGTGCTCAAGTCCATATTCATTACATCGGTGATGCTATCTAGCCATCTCATCCTCTGCTGTCCCCTTCTCCTTTTGCCTTCAATCCTTCCCAGCATCAGGATCTTTTCCAGTGACTTTTCTCTTCGCATTAGGTGGCCAAAATATTTGAGCTTCAGCTTCAGTATCTGTCCTTCCAATGAGCAGTTAGGGTTGATTTCCTTTAGGATGGACTGATTTGACCTCCTTGCAGTCCAGGGAACTTGTAAGAGTCTTCTCCAGCACCACAGTTCGAAAGCATCAATTCTTCAGCGCTCAGCTTTCCTTATAGTCCAGCTCTCACAGCCATACATTACTACTGGGAAAACCATAGCTTTGATTATGCGGACCTTTGTCGGCAAGGTGATGTCTCCGCTTCTTACTATGCTGTCTAGGTTTGCCATAGCTTTCCTCCCAAGGAGCAAGCGTCTTTTAATTTCATGGCTACAGTCACCGTCTGCGGTGATCTTGGAGCCCAAGAAAATAAAATCTGTCACTGCTTCCATTTCTTCCCCTTCTATATGCCAGGAAGTGATGGGGCCAGATGCCATGATCTTCGTTTTTTTTAATGTTGAGTTTCTCACCAGCTTTTGCACTCTCCACTTTCACCCTCAACAAGAGGCTGTTTAGATCCTCTTCGCTTTCTGCCATTAGGGTGGTATCATCTGCGTATCGGAGGTTGTTGATAATTCTCCCAGCAATCTTAATTCCGACCTGTGAGTCATCCAACCCAGCATTTCTCATGATGTACTCTGCATATAAGTTAAATAAGCAGGGTGACAATATGCAGCCTTGTCGTACTCCTTTCCCAATTTTGAACCAGTCGGTTGTTCCATGTCCGGTTCTTACTGTTGCTTCTTGACCCTCATACAGGTTTCTCAGGAGACAGGTAAGGTGGTCTGGTACTCCTATCTCTTTAAGAATTTGCCACAGTTTGTTGTGATCCACACAATCGAAGGCTTTAGCATAGTCAATGAAGCAGAAAGACATTTTTCTGGAATTCTCTTGCTTTCTCCATGATCCAGCTAATGTTGGCAATTTGATCTCTAGTTCTTCTGCCTCTTCGGAACCCAGCTTGTACTTCCAGTAGTTCTCAGTTCACATGCTGCTGAAGCCTAGCTTGTAGGATTTTGAGCATCACCTTGCTGGCATGTGAAATGAGCGCAATTGTACGGTAGTTTGAACACTCTTTGGCATTTACTCATGTGCTAAAACCTTGGAAATTGCAAGTCAGGGCATTCATCCTTAAGTTCTATACAATGTAAGCAATAAACACTTTGTACATTGTCACATATTGTGCTTGGTTACAATTTAACATCCTGGACTTGGCTGGGGGATTAGGATTTGGGATACCATTCCCTTCTTCCACCACCACCCAAGATATGCTAAACTTGGGAGGGGGTTAACTTAATTTTGATTAAAATAAGTGCTTTTTGCTTCAGTCCCAACCGATGATCTCTAAAGGCTTAGGTTACAAAGGTGGCAGACCTCCACCTTTGGGGTGGGGACCCTGTGGCCTGATTTCATGCGGCACTCAGCATCGTCTAGTGCTCCAGACACTATGGAACCACATTTGCTCTCTGGACTACCTCTCTGGGAATCTGGGGTTGGGAAGGGGGATTGAGGTTTGGGGCACACAGTGCTTGCCTCCAGCAGACCCTAGGCAGATGAGGCTTAAGGGAAGCAAGTGGTCTGCTACTAATGGCACTCCAAACCCACTGAGGCCCTGTGGCTCTGTTCTGCCTTCATGTTGCTAAGCTTCTGTGGCATACGATGTGGGCAGAGCACTTATGTAGCCCTCATTTGGGAAAGATTTGTTTGTTTACAAACTAATTTTTTCTGTATAGCTGGGGTTTTTTCTGGGTACAGAGAAACCTTCCTGTTTGTGGCTAACCCTTTTCTGCTGCTCACCTGTTTTGTTGTTAGAAAAAATGATACTGTCTCATCCTTAAAATAATCAATTTTATCTTGAAAACCCATGAATATTTTTTTCTGTCCTTTAGCAACTGGCACAAAATGTTTTAGGTGATAAATCTGATAGTAATTGAATTAAGATACTAATTAATCATACAAGTAGGCTTCCACAAGTGTGCTTTATCAGCTTATTTAAAACATTGTTAGACTGTTGTATAAGAACACCTGTGGGATGTTTATCTGGACAAATTTAACAGGATTTTCTTCTAAATACTGAATTTGCTGTAGCCTCTACGGTTAGCAAATCAAAAAATAAACTATCCACTTTTCCACAAAGAGAAGGAATGCCTCTTGCCACCTTCTCAGACATACCTTGAATTCTCAAAGGTTTTTTCCTAGCTTTTTTCTCCAAATCCTCAGTGTGGAGTTAACTGGGCCCCCTGTCCATATGGGTAGGGGGGCAAGAGGGATGAGAGACCCTCTCTCCGCATACAGTTGTTGTCGCACCCTAGCCACCCATGACCACCAACCTATCCCAAAGAATCGGGCTGGCAATCAACAACACGTTATTTTTTGGCCCAATCTTGTGATCCGATGGCAGCACCCAGAAAAGCCATCCCTGTGATAGGCAAGGATCTGGGCTCCCAGTTCTGGCATTTTCTTCCTGGCCTTGGCCCTTCCATCCATTTTGGTCTTCATCCTGCCTTGGATCTGCTGGAGCTCTTTGTTCTTCAGGAGCTGTTCACCTGGAGGTCTTTACTGCATAAAGTCAGTGATGGCAATAGCTGAAGCCATGTGTGTGCCTCCTATATATGCCTTGGGAATGGATGGAAGAGGGAGCTCTTCCTCTCTGGTCCACGCCATAGGTTCCAGCCCCGGCAACCAACCAGCACTGCTGATTGGTCCCCAGGCTTACTCCCATCTTGCACCATGGCCCCCTGGGCTGTCTGGCTGCACTGCAAGAAGGGGGATCTGGATCACCCCCTTCCTCCACACCATGTACAATGGTGCAAACAGGTTACCCAGTAAGCTGGGAATCAGGCTTGCATTTTTAATAACACTCTGCTAAGCATGCTGCAGAATAACACAGATACGAGAATAAAGCTTTAGTAAAGTCTTCTCATTACACATTAAAGGAATAGAGTAACCTTAACAAAATGGGGCAGGATATACCCAAACAAAATAAGTCTTCCTTAAAAATAGGTGTTTGTACACACCTGTGTTAGAAGACTGGGAAGGGAAGCAAATGGACTCCCAATACAGAGAACTGTGACCACCCTTGTCAGGAAGGTTTCAAAATTTAAAAGAACCGCTAATGAACTTCACATGGGTAGAATGTGTGGTTTAAAGTGACCCCAACTGAAGGCAGCCTGGAAGCATAAGGCATTCAAGACAAGTTTTTTGTTTTTGTGATTGAATTAGTGCTTCAGTAGGAGAGAAGCACTGCATGGAATCTCCCTGAGCAGTAGTAGAACCTCAGCACAATTGACTAGATAGACTTGTAGCCCAAAGATCTGGCGGTGTAGCTTGATTTAAACTACAGTCCAACAGTGAAATTCAGTGCAATGTTCTTGACAAACTCTTTCCGTCTCTCCTTAGCCTCCTGCATCCTTGGCAACCAAATCAAGCATTTTTAGGTGATTGATAATCTTACTTCTAACCAACTAATAAATACATTTTGCCTTATTTTTGGTACCTTCAGGATTAATTGCCTTATTGAGTGATGGAAGAAAGTATAGAAGTTATAGTATAATAAGTACAAGCTACCACTCATTAGAAGGAAAGGAGGAATTTTTTTCAATCCTGTATTATTATAATAAGCATTTAAATGATTTTTTTTTTAAATGCATGTGTTTGGAAGGGGAACTGTAACTTTCTACCTGCAAAATTGAACATATCTTAGAAAGGTTACTTATGTAACTTAAGCTGCTATTTATAAACTCTTTGTACCATACGATGTTCTATCTTGAATCAAAAAGATGTCTTTTGAGACCCTAAAGCATTCAGAGCTAGGATTTTTACTTGTTAACTATCTCAACCATTACATCACCTAATCAAAAAAGTGCCATTGCCTCATTTCCTTTATGCAATCCCCCCAAAACGGAGAATTAGTGTCATATAGATTGCTATCTTCAGCTATTCACTAATGTCCACAGAGCATTATTGCAGCAAGAAAATTCCTCTAAACTATTCAGCAAAATCACTCCACACAGCATGTTAATGTCGCTCCTATGCAAAGTAATGGTTTCTTTTTTAGTGAAAAGGTTGCATTTGATTGCTGTGTGATACTACTGTCAACTCCATTAGGGACTTTAGTCCTTCTTGCACATAATAAAAATCCTTGTACTATTTTTCTTGAAAGAGTAGACCATTTGTACAATGATTGAATGAATGCCTTTTAACAAATTTCTGAAAGCAAAAACAGATGTTCTACATTGAAAATATTGGTGTTGCTGCCACTTGGTTCTGTGTTGTGAACTTTGATAATTTTTCACCTGTCAGCAGGTTTCAAGGTTGAAAGGTATGATAGATAGGGCTCCTGTTTTGCTACTCTTTTCTGAAAGCAGCCTGTGGCTGCATTCCCAGTGTGGAAAATGGCAATCATCTGCTCAGGGACATGAATATGAAAGTTTAAATGCTGACTATTTATGGAGACAATTCAAATGCTTTCAGTGCTGTTTTATAACTTGCACAAATTGGTAGCCGCTTTGAGGCAAATCAATAGGAAGGCTTGAAAGCTGGGACTAAAAGTTGCATTTCTAAACGTGTGTCTCAAGCCAAATCCAAGAGAATAAAAAATCTGAGTTCTGAGCTTCTCCTGGGCAAACAGTCCTAGATTGTAAATACAGGATATTAACCAAGGTTGTGGAGGAGAATAATACAAACCAAAAGGAAAATGGAACAAGGTGATCTAAAAGTAGTAGCACTATAAATCTACCTGCATGACACTTCTGTTCAGGCTGTGTTAACTAATGAAATAATTTTTAGTTGCTTCATCACCAACCTCTTGACTAATCAGTTGACTAAACTGAAGTGTGTGCATTATCCAAGCCTCATTATAGCTGCTTTCTTAAGGTATTTAAGAAATTTAGTAAACAAAAGCTACCACTGATTGGAAGGAAAGAACATCTTTACCCCCTCGCTCCCATTCCCTCAAGAACAAGCAAGTCTACTTTAACTCCCACCCCTGCTGATTTAATATTAGGTCTAACTCATTAATCAACTCAAGCTTTAGCTGAATAATCTTCCCATGAAACCTTGACCTAAATTATGCTTTTGATGCATACATGAAATATTTAGGTCATCAGAGCTCCATTTCATGATAACTGCCAAAATAGAGCTGAATATATGGCTCACCTTTTTGAATTATACCATCTGTGCCATTGTAGCTAATGCAATCATTGGATGTGCTTTCGGATTGTTGCCTTGGATTCATTGTTGTCATCATTCTAACCATGCTTTCCTTCTCGATTATGTTTCTTTGGCATCATATTTAATATGATAAAAAAAGGTAGCTGGGTCTCATGAGCTTTATTAATCTTCTAAAGCTCAGTTTTGTAAGGTTGCCAGTGCATTATTGTTACGTTTCCCTCAAACATGTTTGTTTCAGTTATGAGAGAGAGCTGTGTGTTCTTGGCACTCAGTCATGTAATTCAGCCATAATGCCGAACTATGATGTAGCATTATGTGCACGAGCCTCAGGCTTATGCACTCCTCCTCCCCTCTCTAGAACAACTGCAAGAAGGAGATTGGAAGCTTTCGCTTCTAATTTCATTTAACCATGGTTTATTGTTATGTCCGAACGTGATTAATCTTAACTATGGTTTAGGGCACGGGTGGGTTCTGTGTAGCCCTCCAGATGTGTTTGGACTGCATCTCGCATCAGGCCTAGCCAGCATAGCCAATGATGAGGTATGATGGGAGTTTCAGTCCAGCAACATCTGGAGGGGTCCACATATGCCCCAGTCCTGGTTTAGGGAAACAAGCAAGGATCATAAACCTCAGTTTGAGTTTGGCTTGTTTCCCTAAACTATGTTTAGACTAACCACAGTTTGTCTGGGTTTAGACATAACGAATAACAACACACTGGACATGGGGAGGGGGCATGAGCCCCAAACACTAAAACTAGAATTTTAGCATTATGTCTGAATGACGCCAAATTTTTACTTTTTATGTATATGTGTTCCTCAACAAAGGAGAGTTTCACCACTTTCTATGTGGGTCTGCCTGAGAACATGTACATCTCCTCACTGTCAGCTGTTTGGTGGGCCAAAATCTGAAATGCCACCATAGAGAAGTATGCCTGGCCCCATTGCTATTGCTTTTAGATAAGCAATGAAATTAAATTCTCCCAGCAGGTACTTTCAGGATATGGCTTGTATTATTGGCCACTTTTTAATATTTTGTCATAACTGTGTGTTTAGAATTTTAATACTGACTATTGTTTTATAGTTTCTAAGGCTGCAAACCTATCCTTACCTGAGAGTAAGTCCCATTGAACTCAGTGGGACTTACTTCTGAGGAAACATGTATAGAATTGCACCTTGGCTATACTGTGTATACTATATAGAAAGTATACTGTACACAAAGGATTAGTAGAAATGCTAGGAATACATTCAAAAATGTAAATATTATTAAACTATCACATTATAAGCTAATGAGTTGGTTCTTGCAACATAAAAATGTCCCCTAAATCAGTATGTCATTCCAAATAGCAGAAGTTATGACATTTATATTCCTGGTGTGGACAATTCTGAGCTACAATTCGGAAATTTTACAGGATGTGAATTGTTTTTGCCCATAAACTAAGAAAAAAAAAAAAGAAGGAATGTCAGAAAAGAGTTAGGTTATTGCAAGAAATCAAAAACTTATTGGTAGATATTATTGAATTCCAAATGAACAAGTTAACTTTGTTAGAAGTTTGGAGGAAAGGAATATACATTAGTCAGTTCTCCATTTCTTGCAGTTTCTAGCTCCAGTTCAGGTTTGTAACTAGCCACTTCCCTGGTTGTCTCTTGTGAAAAAGGATTGTTTCCAGTCATTTAGGCAGGGATGTTTTATAGAAGTTTTCCTCTCCATTTATGTTAGCTTAGATATGTGTAGGAGATTGACTAGAAACTTTTGTGGACCTACTTGAGTAGAAATCAATGACATATTAAAAAAATAATGTTTGGGGGAAAGCAGACCATTTTTAAGACATTTCTAATTTAAAAAGGGAAGACTGAAAGATACATTCAAAAATAATGTTTCAGGTATAGGAAGAAGGAAGATGAAACGAGTGAATATGTTCGATAGGACAAGAGAACTATCTGTAAGACCAATCAAAGTAATGAAAAGCCCAGACTAGAATATAAAGGAAAGGTGAGGAAAGGCCAGACCTGTGAAAGCTTTAAAGTAAGCACAAGAAGTTTTTTAATTGAATGAAAGACAAAATTGGGAGCCAGTAAAAAGAAAAAAATCACAAATGAGTAGGATGGATAATGTGGGCAGCTCAATTTTAGACAGAAATAAAATGTTTAAACTGGAGTTTTGCAATATTTTAAAAAGGGGAAAGAATGTGACTGAGCCAAAGGAGCAATCCACGGGGTGGGCTGGAGAATAAGGAATTCTCTGGGGATTGAAAGAGGACAGTCCTTGTTCTTGGGGATCACACCCTTGGAGCTCCGAAGGCAGGGTCAGCTGCAGATGAGGGCCCGACAGTCCTCCAGACCTGCTCTTGCCTTGCTGCAAAGCACAGGGTGACTGCTTACTTGGAGTTCTATATTTAACAAAATTGCTTTTTAAAATTGCATTTAAAAAACTGATATTGATTAGGCTTCTTCCTTTATTCCTTCAACATGCCCAGGTAGCATAGAACGGGGGTGGGTGGGGGGTCCATTGGGTCTACTGTCAGTGGAGGGTGGTGGGAAAGCCGAGAAAGGCTGCAAAGGACTGCAGAAATGCTACACGTCTTTGGCCAGACCATCATTCCTTCCCCTGGCAGCAGCCAAGAAAAGCGGTGAAGGTGGCCACAGCAGCAAAGTGCTCCGCCTCTAGGAAGGCAGGCACCTTGAAGGGGTGTGTGACAGGCCACTTCATCTCCCTGCCTGGGCAAAGCCGTTTGTGGGGAGTAGGAGGACTCGGAAACTGCAGCCATTTTTTCCTCTGGGCCAGAGCAACCATGTGGGAGTGGTGGGGGAGCTCCGGGCAGCTAGTAAGTAGGGACAAGGAGTATGCAATGAAAGAAATAAGCAAGAGGGATCAGTTGAAAGAGAATTCCCCAAAAGCTTGATTGAAGAGTGGTATACAGGAGAAACTGTACAAAACGTAATAAAAGAATGATCGTAATGGAAATCAAGACATTTCCAATAAAAGAGCAGATGAAACAAAGAAAGTTTCATAATGCGCTCTGCATGGTGAGTTAAGGAACATTGGACCAGAGGGTGAAAACAAATGCATGAGAAAGTGTGAAGAATCGTTAATATAAATACTAGGGTGCAGTCCTATATGCAGTTGCCTTGGAGTAAGGCCCATTGAACACAGTGGAACTTACTTCTGAGTAATCATGCTTAGGTTTGTTCTGTTACAGAGCAATCCTGTGGGTGGGGGCAGGAAGATCCAAAGGTGGAGGAACTGCCTTCTCCAAAGCCCTGCCGGCTCATGCTGGAAGAGAGCGAGGATAGTAGGTTTTTCTTCTTCCCTCTTTTGCTTTTTTTAACGTTTTGACCAATGGGAGGGAAACTATGTACACCAACTCCAGGGCTGAGGTACATTTCCCCCTCTGTCAGGGACATGTCTAGGGACCAGGACAGCTTTGCATCCTGTGGATCCCCTGATCTGCCCACAAAATACCTCACAATCCCCCTCTGTCCCATTACCCTCACTGATGTCAGTGCTCTGATGCTGGAGAGGTGAAGACTTCTGAGGTTTCCATGAAGGATGGAAAGGGGCTTCCAACCATAAGATTGCGGACTTAATCACCAAGAATGAGAATGGGACATGCGAAAAGAATCACTAACTGATACAAAATGGCATGGGATTGTGGTTCTGGAAGAACAATTTAGAGGGTATTTGTGTAAGAGTGGGCATAATGGTAGTAGACCTTAAGAAAGCAACTATGACTTAAGTGGCAAACAAGAGTGCTACTTTTCTTAGTATCCTTTGAGATTCTGTATGCTTTTTGGTCTGAAAGCAGGAGGGTGATGGTTAACTAAGAAAGAAACTTCATTGAAAAGCAGCAGAAAATAATTGCTGCCTGCCACTTGGTGTAGCAGGAAAAGCAGCCCAACTGTATACTGGAATTTATTAGGATCTTTCCCATACTGGCCTTTGAGTGAAATGCTAGATTATCAGAAGCATTTCGAGGGCATACAGCCTGCTTTACCTGCAGACTTTGACACTTTGCAGAAGACATTCTCTATTTGTTTATGGCTTCTGCTATCCTAGATAACAGAATCATGCTTTTTATTACCAGTCCTTTATGCAGATGTTTCAAAATAATGGTTAATAATAAGGAAGTATGTCTTTGCTGCCTAAGATGAATGCTTTACATATGTCTTATAAAAGAAGAAATTGAGGCCCTTTTCTGAGTACTTTCAATGGGAGAAGTTTATCATGTGTGTACAAAAGAGAGGGCCTTTTCTGTGATGGTGCTCTGACTTTAGAACATCCTCCCCAAAGAGGTTCAACTGGCACTGATATTGCACTCTATCGGTGCCAGATTGATATAGTTTTATTTGCCCAGACATTGTCAGTGATCATATTGCCTCTGTCTGCTTTATAGTTCGATTGCCTTTCAGTTTGTTGTTTGTATGAAGATTGTCTTTATTTTATTTGTTATAATAACATTATGTCTTTTATATACTGCCCTGTAATCCATTTGCATGAAGTATGGTTTAGAAATACTATAAATAAATAAAATTATGAGACCGTCAGATAAGGCAGGAGTGGGCAACTTATGGCCCTCCAGATGTTTTGACCTACAACTGTCATAATTCTTCACCGCTGGTTATGCTGACTAGGGCTGGTGGGAGCTGTAGGCCAAAACATCTGGGGAGTGAAAGGAGAAAAACTCAGGGAAGTTCCTGGCTGCTTGATTGAGTTAAAGCTAGCTAACATGAGAGTTGTAAACCATGCTATGGAAGAATATTGAATAGAGGAATGCAAAACAAAAGTTATTAGAAGGGGTGCACAGATGGTACTCTAACCAGTTGATCTCTGGGAGTGGGAATGCTTCAGCTTTGGGTCATATTTCCTGCCAAGGCGCTGGACTGGCTGATTGTGTGACAGCTCCTGTCATGGGTTGGCTGGGTGGTGACTTGCAGTCAGGTAGGCACAGAGCAACTTCTGACAATGTTATCAATGATGGAATTGCATAGGCAATTGATTCTGACCCCTCTACAGCCATCCAAAACTCTCCTCTTATTCCTGGCAACCTTTGAGCCTCTGACTCTGCTGCCCTTTCAGAACAAAATGGATTTTTTAGCTAAGGGTGATGCCAACGAAGTATAAAGCGCAAATACAGAGAGACAGTATGTCTGCACTCCTATAACAAACTCCAGTAAGTCTGGGCTCACAGCCTCCACAATTCCCTTCTCCTAAAGTCTGACCATGAGGAGAAGATTGGAAATTCTGTTTTAGATTAACCATAGTCCAAACCCTATGTGATTATTTATGGTTAGTGAAAATAAGCCAGTTTCATAAACTATGATTTGAAGTCGGCTTGTTTCCATAATTGCTTAAGACAAATGGCCATTTGGATGTCATGACAAGCTTTGGTTAGTCTGAAAGTGTAGCAAGAGCTTTCAAACTCCTCACAGCCATGCCAGAGGAGAAGAGGGGAGCTCCATGGGTTAGTTTTATGTGCAAACACAGCCAATGACTAACCAGGTGAATAACTGAAATGCTATTAAAAATATTAGAAGTGGGCATAAACTATCTGAGTTCTGGCAGGAGGTTAAAGGAATATCAAAATTATGATCACATGTATTTTCTAAGCTGTTTTGTGTTCTGCTGTTGTAATAATTTCTGAAAGACGTTCCTTATGTTTGTTCCAAGTGGGCAATTACTGAGCTTAGTTGAGGCACCTGAGAACTTTTGTACACATGCCAGAGAACACAGAAAACTGTTTATATTTCTTACTTACCTCCCAGGTGCACAGATCTGGAGATGATTTCACGTTTGTCAGTTATTTTGAAGTAAATTATAAAATGTCACTAATTGTTGCTGTTCCCAAACTGTTTCAGGTGCAGTCTTTTCAGAGGTTATGAACTTCTCTTTAAAGTTGAAATTCCAGAATCAAACATGTTTAAATCATAAAATAAACAGTACCTGTTGTACCTATTCTACTTCCTGCAGCATAGCTCTAATATCTTTCCTTGTTTTTCAGGAGTCCAATGTGCTGATTGCTGCTAACAGTCAGGGTACAATTAAGGTAAGTTAATCTACACTGCTCAGTTTTAAAGAACTGACTCTTGGTAGCAGCAAGGTCACAGAAAATTGGAAGAGGCCATTCCAGGAGTTCCTCCTTACTGCAGATGTTTATAATTTAAAATGACTTATTTGCATCTGCTGCAGGCTGGGGAGATAGGAATAGTGTGAGTTGGAGATCAGAGGTGTCCAATCAGGAAGAAGGTGTAGAATGTAATGATGTCCGGCAGGCACCGCCATTGAGGGCCTCTGTGGAATGCAGTAAGCTGCAGCTAGAATATTCTGTTGTGCACAGTCCAAGCGGTGGAACATGAAAGACTGTCCGGGATCATGTGAGGTGTTCTTAACAGATGAGGTATGCATGCACCCTCCCACTCAGCTCGCCTCTGACCTCCACCTCAGCCTTAGTGAACTCTTTCGTACCCTTTCTGGGCTTGTTAGGCCTTTTGTCCTTCCTGTTTCTCCCCCCCCCCCCCACTCCCCCAATACCTTTTCAGTTTGGAACAAAAATTAAAGGGCCATCCACTTGTCCTGCATTCATCTTTCTTAAGGTGCATCTCTACTTTTTGGTGCACTCAAATCTGGATGATACGGAGTGATCTTTAAGGATATTGCTGCATTCCTGTTGTTGGGATAAACTGATTCCAGCCATCTGACTCTGTGAATGTTTCACCCAACTCAATATTGTGTTCCAAGTCAATAGCATGTAACCAATTATTCCTATATTCCTTTGCCCTGATAACATTGTGCGTGACCTGTAGAACAACCAGAAATCGCTTTCAGGTGTCAGCTGGATGAATTATGAAGCAAGAGGGAAACTGGGCTAAAAGCTAGAATACCTGCTGATCATCTGTCCTTCTCTTGGCCAGCAACAGATCACCTGCTGCTATAGCTGATCTAGGAAAGGAGCATGAATGGGGTTGGTTTAAGTCAGGGGTGGGGCGCTTTTGGCCTGTGGCCCTAACAGCCTACTGGGGGGTCCCCTATCTGGCCTGCCAGCTTCTGTTCCCTATCTTTCATCTCTGACAGTTTCCCTGCTCCTCCACCTGTGCTGCATTTCGGCTTTTTAAAAGCCTCCATCGGTGCCAAAAGGAGGCTTTTAAAAAGCCTAATTGCAAGGGTGGGGGCGTTTTCAGGAGGGAGGGTGCCCAGTTTTGAATGCACTTTGCCTGCTGCTGGCATGTGGCCCCCAGCATGCTTGTCCTCGCACCAAAAAAGATTCCCCACCCCTGCTTGAGGTGCTCCCACTTCTTTGTTCTTTTCAAATGACTCTTCTTTGCCATGGGCCTGGCATTTGCCCCCCTTTCAGTCCACTAGCCTTGAATCACACATTTGCTCTCCAAATCTGGGATGTATGGCAATTCAGCTTTAACTTTCTGGATTAAAGTTACTACATGAAGCCTGAAACCAATGCAGTTATGAGAAGTACCGGCTGTGAGCTTATCCCCAGTCTTCGCTATTCTTGGCAGAGAAACATTTTGACAATGGGGCTGTAACATTGCAGATTACCATATTAGTGTATTTATTAATTATTTGTTATACTTTCAGTTCACCCAATAACAAATATAACAATCTACAAAACAGCCATAAAATCTTCATGCAAAGTCTGTAAAATGTCTGGGAGAAAATAAAGTTCTTTGCCTAGCACCAAAAATGTAACAGTGGAGGTGCCATGCAAGCCTCCTTGGAGAGGTCATTCCTGAAACAGGGTGCCACAGTTGAGAAGGCCCACTCTTTTGTAGTCACCCACCTCAACTTCCTTTGGCGGGGGCACTCAGAGGTGGGCCTCTGAAGATGACCTGAGGGTCTGAGCAGGTACATATGGAAGAAGACGTTCCTGTAGATACTCTGATCCCAAGCCATTTAGGGCTTTAAAGTTCAGCACCAAAACTTTGAATTGGGCTCAGAAAACATACTCTCTAACTTAGGGCTTCTTCGGTGATTTGTTGTACTAGAGGACATGGGAAGGAAAGGGACCAGAACACTTTTGAGGGTTAAACGAAATTGGGCAGCCACTATTTTTTCTGTTCTGTTTCTAGATAAAGCAGTGTATAGGGTCATGTGTAATTTTGTCATTAAAAGGGGTGCACAGATGAGTGGAGATGATCCCCTCCCCTCCCCACCACGCCTTCCCCCACCCCCAACATCCTCCATTGCTTCAGGTGCTTTTTCCCCCTAGCCCAGTACCTTGTGATTATTGGGAGCTGGGCAGGGGAAAAGAGCAGTTTGGGTGAATAATTGCATGGTGGGAGAGGGGGTCCAGCTCTGCTCACTCACTTCATATGTACCCTGTGGATAAAATTGGACTCCTGTCCTGCTTCATACGTGCAGCTATGTGAACAACAAATGTGGCTGCTTCCATCACATTTAGTTTCACCCTAAGCTACACGTTTGTTCATGAAGAAGATGAAATGAGGTCTGTTCCCCGATGTTAACTTTTCTTCTTTTCTTTTAACCAGGTACTGGAACTGGTATGAAAGGTGTTCTCTCTCTCAAGGCTTTGAATACTTGGTCCTGCTTTCATCTGGGATTCTCAGTGGGGCACAAAAATGAAGCTAACTTGCTCTTCCTTCTCAGAGTGATCACATTTTGGGGGGTCTTTTCATTTATGGACACGCTTAGGACATCTGGGGACTCTGAGAAGTACCAGTGAATTCAGTACCATCAATATTAACTCCACAGACTTTGCTGCTGCTGATTCTATTGCTTGTCTAATTTTTATGAGGAGGGTGGGGGAGAAATGGATTCTTTTAAATAAAAGCAGATACTGAAAAAGGAATGGTGAAAGTTCATTGAGCCACACATGGAAGCAGGGCGTCCCTCTGTTGATAGACATGGTGGCAGGTTTGCCCTTATACCAGGATTTGTTCAAGGGCCGTGCTGTGGAGCCACCTTCTGGATTACCACCGCTGGCCTTTTTCCTAGATTCGCACCAGAGGAAAACACCCTCTCTAATCCTGACTGGAACACCTTGAGCATGTGTCTTCCTAATTTGAAGCCCTCAAGTAAAATTTGGTTTAGCCCTTTTTGTTTTAATTCTTGAAATGAATTATGTGTTCAGGCAAGTTTACCACTCCAAAGATTGAAGTCATCTCTACAACCAACCAGAACAGCCTGTCCAATAACCAATAATTCCTCTACATTGATGTAAAAGGACCACTTCTAAGGGCATGCAAGCAACTTGATCTCCAAGTCCACCTGCTCCTCAGTCACCTCTCTTGCCTGCCAGCTAAGTAAGGGTGCCATCTGTGATTCAGATATGCGCTGATTGGGAGCGGATCTGACACTACTTAATTATCCCACACACACACAGGCCACCAAACTTTCAATAAATAATGACTTCCTGTCTCTTCTGATCTAAGTTACATTGAAATTATTGAACTGGAGGCAACAGACAACAGTGCCTATCCACACATGGTCCAATTTGTTCACCCCCAATCATCCCATCCCCCATCTGTGACACTTGTAGAAACCAAGCATTTTGAATGTTGTAATATATTATGGGGACAGGCTATGGTAGCCTTATTTTTTAATAACCATGCATACACTTAATTGTACAAGTGGAGAGAATGGGGAAATAAACTGTGATTCCAACTGTTCCATACTGTTAATTTGTCGTGCAAAAAGTGAAGGCTTGTTTTAGGACAGCGGGGTTGGCACCTTGGTACTGGCCACAATACTCCCATTATTATAGCTTGGAAGAATTGCACACCTAAAAATGGGGCTGCAGTGCTTAACCAATTAGCTGGTTTGACTGATCAATTAAAAAATAGAATAAAGAGGTGCTCCCAATTTAATTGGGCAAAAGATTTGTTGAAATTTTTTTTCATATCAATAGTTACAAAAACTGCTGATGGCAAGCATAAAAAAGAGGCATTCCCTCCTTTTTTCTTATGTAGTCAGGAATATCTCTTTGAATATGGTGCTTACTACAACTCGGGTATACATTAACAAGGAAAGTGAGCTTCTTCCTTCAGAAAGTTTGTACCCACATGCTTCAATTGATAGAGGAATTGAGGAAAACTCATATGATTAATTAGATTTTTTAAAATTTCCAATTTCTTTAATTGGATTGCAGCTTGAGTAAAAAGGAGATGGCAACATGCTCTACCAAAAGCATGTTCCCTGTCTTGCCACAGCTTTAAATGGAACTCTGAGAATCCCAGCTTTTGTTGAAAAATATTTTTTTGTTTCTCACCATCATGGTTGAAGAGAGTTTTTTCATTCCCTGCTCAAAGGAACAGAGTTCCATCAACAGTTCAAAATACCAACTATGTTTTAGTTGAGGTTTTTCCGTTTGACCCAGACATTCTCACCTGATATTACAGATGTTCAACATATCTTCCAGCATTAATTTGATACCTGCCACAGACATGAAGACATTATTTCCATCTAAGCCACTAGATCAAACTTTTGCTTACATATACCTTATTACTTATACATATTTCTTTAGGAATTGGTGGTAGATTTTTTTTTAGTTTATTCTCTGCAGCCATGTGGGGGGTAGAAATTTTAAAATATGAACGTATCAGTTCTTAGAATTCTGGTAAATTTACTTCGTGTTTGGAGCAGAGAACCTGATGTCTACATGCCATCTCCATCATGCAAATTTCTCAATTTTTTGTTTTGCAGTGCCATATTTTTAATATTGATACTGCTATACAATCTTCATCTTGTTTGTCAAAACAACCCTGTTACGTAGTTCACCAAATATTGTACAGGCCAGAATTGGGTAACTTGGTCATGATGTTGAGTGCCCACACAAAGGACTGGAAACTAGGATGTTAATGGGGCTTGTTGATGTTGTCATAACCATAATGAATAGCATCTATTGTAGCCTTGCAAAGTGTGGTGGATACCTACGCATCTACTCCTTCCTGTTGTTATAAATTACCAGCGGATGACACCCCACAATTGCCATTACATTGCCTTTTTCCCCACCTGTCTAGACATAGCATGGGAGACCCCTAGCTGCCACCCCATGGTTTTAGAGTTGGGAGATGAACCGAGGATAGATAATACTGTGGTGCTCTTTCCAGCTGTGGAAGAGTGCTATGTTTAAATTGTATGCATTTGTTGTTTGTTTTATTACATTTATATCCTGCCTTTCCTCCAAGGAGCTCAAGTTTCTCTCCCCGTTTTATCCTTACAACAACCCTATGAGGTAGGTTAGGCTGAGAGGTAGTGATGCCCAAGGTTATGCAGTGGGATTTCTTCGCAGTCCTCATCCAGCACTCTTAACCACTATGCCACATTGGCTCATATAATGATAATGTGGCAGGTGTTGGAGGGCAGTGGCAAATGGCGATGAAAGAGCAGAGACAATCTGCTTACCAGAATAATTTCTCATCTGCTTACAGGGGCAATTACTAACTCAGATGTTCAACAAATTCATCTGTGATTTGAGTACCTAATTGTCCTGTACCTCATAGCCCATGAGTGGCATGTAGTTAGTTGTACTGTCCATAGCTTCCAGATTTTCAGAGGCGGGCTTACTGTTGCGGGTTTACTGGGGTCACACAGCCACTGTAGCTTGTCATAGCTTATTTAAGCCATGACAAGCCATGGCATCCATAGGCACCTTTCCGAAAATTCAAGCCGCAACTGTGGCATGTGTCATCTGAACCCATCGGGGGTGGGTTGTACAAGGCTTAAATAACCCCCACATAATCCTAAAACAGGCCATGTGTTCTATGAGGGTTGTTTAACCCTCATACAACCCACCCCTGCTGGGTTCAGATGTCACAACAAGCCATGGTTGCTGCTTGAATATTCAGAATGTCCACTGACATGCAGCACAGCCCACCATGGCTTAAATAAACCACAGTGAGCTATTTGATCATGTGAACAGACCCATTGTTTTGAACATGTGGAGAGAACCTTGGGCAGTTACCAAGAATGAACAAAAATTGTTCTAATCAATGCTTTTGCTTCCCTTCGCCTCATGAAGAAGGATTCTCAAGACTCCCTTGTCAAGGACACTTAACAAGACTTTGCTTTTCTAGCTTAAGGTGTGATGAGCGAATATCCAAGTCTGTGTATGAACTTGTAATTCATGGATTCAGATAGTTGGCAAAGGAAAGCCATTCACAAGCAAGAAATATCTCTTTCAGAGTTGTTTTCTTGATTCAGTTAACCAAGGAAGGAAGGAAGGGTGTATTTCTTGATTGAGCTATGTCTCTGTAACAATGCTCTGAAATGGCCCCAGATTCCAGAATTATCTGGTCTGTAGTATGAATTCAGTCCGAGTTTCAGATTAGTAAAGTAGTAAGTACATATTAGATCACTCGTGGGCATCCAAAAAACTAGTCCACCAACCATGGATAATATTACTAATCAAAGTTTGGTGAGTCTGCCCACTTCTGCTAGTTTTATATGGGAGGAATGCTCCATAAAATGTTTTGCACATGTATATGCACTTCAGGTGTTTCAGTACTCTTATCACCTTTTGTGACTCACCTCATTCTTCTTCATGGCTATTTATACATGTCTGCCTTCTTCCACGAACAAAGAAATGGAGGGTTGACTATACTTGCCCTATTCTAGTTTTCTGGGATTTATTTTTGCCAAAGCATCGTCATCCTTCCCATTTTTCTTAATAAGCCTCCACTGGGAACATAATTATGCATGCTTCATGGCTTTCATAGCAGTAAATTTCCATGTGTACATGATAAGCTCTAATTGTTTCCCCAGCTCTGGAACATCTTTGTCTTCTGCATTTGCCAGTGTCTTTATTTAATTCTCAGTTTTTCTAACAAAACAGATCTTGGAATAAGAAGAAAACTAGAGTGTTCTGAGGCAGCTCCTCAAATTCAATAGGAAGCTGATTTATTTTTGAATACATTTCTATTCTCTGTCAAGCTACATTCAAATTTCAGTGTCTGGCTTTAATTAGAAATGTAGCACTTCCCGAGCAAAGTGATAGCATTTTTTTTTTTTTAGTGGCAAGTTCTTCATTTACATCCCCTTAATTTCTTTTCCTTTAGGTAGTCTTCTATGTATTGTTATGTCAGTTGAAGTTATTTGCTTCTGCAATTTGTGATAGCAGGTTAATCTTTCAAGTATCTCTTTGTCTCATGAAAGTTTCTCTGAGTAGCATCAGTTCTTTTCTCTCCTCTTATATTAGGCGTATGCAGATTGATTCTAAGCTTGCCTGTAAGCTTGCTGTGTGGCTGTATGGAACTCCCCTCTTAATAAGAGGATCATGGAGGTGGAAGGTGTCATTTTGAGGGGCGTGTTTGGTGAGCTGTGTGCATATTTGTTGACCTCCCAGCTGTTACGCAAACAAACCAGCCAACCCAGAGCAGAATCCAGGCCTTTGCCTCTCACTTAAGTAACTACCTGACATCTTGCTCCAGGCCACCTCACAAGCCATACTTTGGGCCAGATTGCAAGACATGGCAACCAATCATGGGTTAATTTCCCATGGGTTCTGTGAGAGTTGTTTAACCATCAAAATAACCCCTACCAGTCAGGTTCAGATGACATGGCAAGCCATGGCAACCCCCAGCCGTGGCTTGCATAGAATCACGGTGGACGGCATGTGCCATGGCGCCCTGAGGGTTAATTAACCCATAGCGGGCTGTGTCATCCAACCAGCTCATTGTCTGTGGGGCCACTGTTACCCTAGGCAGACAGGCCCTATTGAAGATAAGGCTCAAAGTCGTCAGGTTCCACAGCACAGCCAAAAGTCTGAACAGCTGTGGAGGAATTACTCCTTTCAGAAAAGAAGAACCATGTGTATGCTCAAGGGCATTTCCCTTTAGGTTAGAGGTCTGAAGGACTGCTTTCCACGTTCAGTTCAGAGTCACTCAGTTCTAGGTGCCATAATTTATGTAAACAAAAGGTGGCAACCTTAGCTTATTGTTCACTCTTTGATGAACCTGTGACTGACTTGTATCACTTCAGATGATAAGTGGGGGCTCAAATGATTGAATGCTCCTCCATAAAAATCAAATCCCTGCACTTAAAGTAGCATGTCAGAGAGAAGACAAGGCTAGAACCCTTTACCCTGACGTGCTAGTTTTCTATATGGAAGGTTTTTTAATGGAGTCGTCCTCCCCCATGCTGTCTTAAGTTGTACTTACCAACTACTGGTTTACCACCTCAGTTACTACTAGACTTTCCCAGGACTCTCATAGAGCATTCCAATATTCTTATCCTTCGGGATTAAACCCTCCTCTTCCGCCATTAGCTCAGACTGGCCCTGCCTACTGGCAATACAACAGGGCCTCGGGTGAGCTCTAGGCACACTCCGTCAGTTGCTTGTTTTTCTTCAGTCATAGGTCTTCTCCGCTCCCTCCCTCACCCCCTTGACAACAGGCTAGTTAGGGCGGTGGGGGATTACACACAGAAAACAAAGGGAATGTTTGTTGATTCTTGAGGAGCCTCCAGTCTCCCTCCATTGTGGGGCCACTGAGGCTGCAACAGGGTACGTTTTCCCACCGCTGCCAATCTTCTGCAGCACAGGCAATTGGAAGAAAGTGAGCCCTGCCACCTCCTCTTGTTACAAGGCAGGGGACAGGTGCTGGCCTCGGCGTCTTTCTCCTTCTCCACTCCGCTGGAAGGAGATGGAGACTGAGTGATCCCATAGCATGGTTGACTTGGCCACCTCCACCAGCAGCAGCCGAGACTGCAGGGTGCTCCAGGAACAAGGTGTCAGGGTGGACACTGAGCCCATAGAGCCTCAGAGCAGTTCTGATTCCGAGGAGGAACAGCCGTCCGTGGGAGAGGAGCGCGCTCATCCCTCCCAGGCCCTGCAGCTGGCAGAGATTCCTCCTGCCAGCATTCCAGACATAAATAGCGGTTCTGGGAGTGAAAGAGCGCGGGAGGAGGGCTGGCTGGATGCTCGACGCAGACGCAAAGAGCGACAAGCTATGGAGGGCGCAGAAAGGAGAGGACCCAAGGGAAAAGGGGAGGGACTCTCCCTAGCCCGTAAGTTCAGGGTCTGCAAGTGATTTTCGTTCAAACAGGGACCAACTGTTTCCAACCCGGGGCATAGGTTACTCTGCTGTTCATAGCTTAGTCGCTGGTGATAGAGTTATTAAGTTGTAAAAGGAATAAAGCCTTGAAAAGAATCCTTTGTCTGTGTCTGGAGTTGGCTACTGGAGTAGACTGAAAGAGGCCGGCTAGGGCCCCCTGACACAAGGTATATCAGTAGAGTGAGTGAGTAGAGCATCTTCACCCCTCTGCCCCAAGTTCCCAGATCTAAGTGGGGATAGAGCACACCCTGAGTTTGTTCAGTGGGTGCAAACCCTAGTCCTCAAAGAAGTGAGGGGGGCTATGACGTATGGGTGGGCTGTAGGCAGGGATTTCTCCCACAGGTCTCCCTGCCCACCTCCCAAGAAGTCCCATAAGGGCAAGAAAAGACACAGACCTAGACATTTGAGGGGCAGATCTCATTGCAAACATAAGAAGGGATGTAGATCTCCCTCCTCCACCCCCTCCTCTTCTAGGAGCCCCTCCTCCAGACACTCTTCCTGATCTGATTCCAGGTCTAGTAGGGAGGGCAGGGGGGGCAAACGCTGGAGGGTGGCACAAAAGTCTTCAGCAGCTCAGGGGAAAGCAACTGCTTCTCGCTCCAAGGCACTTAAATCTAAACCATCCCACACAGGAGGGGACAACAGGGCTGTTTCTCAGGCTCTTCCTCAGTTCTCCCCTAATAGCTCAGAGGCTCTGTCTGACTCTCAGCTCAGGGAGGAGGGGGAACTATCACAGGAAGATTTAACACAGGCGGTTCCCAAAGTTAACAGACATTTCAGCCAGAATTGTTCCCAATTTTGTTGGTTAAAGCCTGCCAGGCCGTACAGATCACTGGGGGTAAGACAACAGAGACAGAAGGAGGGAATAGGCAGTATTTCCTCAAGAGGAAGAAATCCCTACTACAGTCCCTTCCCCCCCCCCTTCTTTAGGAAGATATATAAGGTGGAGTGGGACAATCCTGCCAAAAGGAGGCCTTCCAACCGATTAGCTAACAAACTGTACACACTCTCCCAGGAAGTTATGGATCAGCTCAAGGTGCCCCTGGTAAGTGCACCTGTGGCAGCACTTACTTCCACCACCACTATCCCTGCAGACGGAGAAGGCAGGCCACAGGATCCATGTGATAAATGCGTAGAGGCTGCACTCCGAAAGGACTTCCAAGCCTCTGCATTAGGCTTTACAGCATCAGTTACAAATTCCATGTCTGCTAGGGCAGCTTTCATATGGGCACAAGATCTGGAAGAATTGTACTCTATTCCCAAACCTGTGAAGGACGGGTTCCGCAAAAGCAGTGCTCTTGGCAGATTCTTCCGTGGATGCAGTTCAGGCTCCATCTAAAGCTATGGTGGCTAACGACATGGCTCTCAGAAACTTATGGCTGTGCAGCTGGGACATGGACCTGGGCTCTCCAGCTAAACTAGCTACCTCTCCCTTTGTGGGTCCCAAGCTTTTCAGGGAGCCTCTCGAGAAAGTTCTGGTGGAAGGAAAGGACAAAAAGAAGGCATTTCCCTTATCCAAGAAAGAGGAAAAGAAGGCCAGGGCTCAGACCAATTTTTGTTCTTACAAATCCTCCTTTAGGTCCCGAGGTTTCTCAGATCATAAGCCCAAGTGGCTGTGAACCAGAGACATGTACAAGAAGCAGGTACAGACTACAAACACATCAGCAAACTCAGACAAAGAGGCAAAGAAGCTACATTCCTCTTGACGCCAGAGGTTCTATCGGGGGCAGACTTCTTCAGTTTGCTCATCGATGGTTGTTGACAATGACAGATGCTTAGGCATTGGAGTCAGTTTCACAGGGCTATGCCCTGGAATTTGCTCGCCACCCCAGGAACAGATATTGGGTGACTCCCAAATCCAAGAATCCAAAGAAACATCGGCTTTTCAAGCTGGCCATTCAATACCTGCTGGACATTCAGGCAATTGAACTGGTCCCACAGGAACAGGAAAGATTGGGGATCTACTCAAATATTTTCTTGGTTCTGAACAAAAACGGGGATACCAGAACTATATTGAATTTAAAATGGCGGAAACGCCACTTCAAAACGGAGATGTTGAAGTCGATAGTAATCGCCTTGACAGGAAGCGATTTTTTAACTTCAAATAGACCTGTTGGAGGCCTATGTACATGCACCAATCAGGGTCAGTCACCGGAAGTTCCTGCTTTTTTGTTTACCATCACAAACATTACCAATACAGGGCACTGCCTTTTGGGCTGACGTCTGCTCCACGGGTATTCACAAAAATCCTGGGACCTTTAGTGGCTCATCTGGGACAGGAAGGGATCTACCTGTACCCATACCTAGGTGACATTCTGGTCTGCTCTGCAACCAGAGAAAAGGGGATTCAGGATGTCCAGGCTACTCTGGTCTGTCTCCAGGCACATGGCTTCAAAGTGAACATACAGAAAAGCTTGTTAGTACTGACACAGTGCTTGGAACACTTGGGGGTGATTCTGGATGTTCCTCACAGAGGATAGAAAAGGCAAAATTCTCCAAATGTTGGAGGAAGCAGCATAGACAAACCACATAGACTTGATGTCACTGGCATAACTTCTAGACCTGATGGTGTCCTGTCAGGACATAGCGAGTTGGTCACATCTTCACACTCAACCTCTGCAGCACTTTCTTCACCCATTCCAGAGTCACATAGCATGCAAGAAACACTTCAAGGTGGAGATTTCCATGAGGTGCGGACTGCGTTAGGTTGGTCGCTGGAGCCCTTCCAGCTGATCTGCAGAATGTCACTGGAAAACCATGATAGAATTGTCATCACCACAGATGCCAGCATGTTTGGTTGGGGTAGGGATGTCAGAGAATTCCGCCACGGATCTCGGTGAGGCTGAATGCCAGTGCATTCAGCCCCCCGAACTCCATGGCGGAACGGCCTGCCACCCCCCCACGGATCCCCCCCGGGACAAGACTTACCTGGGGCGGATCTTCCGGGCAGCAGCAGCTCCGGCTCCGGCGGCTGGTCTTCCAACCGGCTGCTGCCGCCACCTCCATTTCCAGTCTTGTTTAAAAAAAAAAGAAAAGAAGAAGACATGATAGGCTACATAAAGATTTACGTAGCCTATCATGGCTGGGTGGGTTTAAAAAAACAAACAAACCCGCGTACGCAAATGGTGGCGGCTATGGCCACCGCCATTTGTGTTCCTTATTTTTGGCCGTCTTATTCTATGTAAATATTTACGTAGACTATGACGGCGAACATAAAGGGGAACGCAAATAGCGTAGCGGGCGCTATTTGCATCCCTTTTTGATTCGCCGTTTTAGCCTACGTAAATATTTACATAGGCTAAAACGGTGAATCAAAAAGGGATGCAAATAGCGCCCGCTACGCTATTTGCATTCCCCTTTATTTTCACCATCATAGTCTATGTAAATATTTACGTAGATTCAGACAGTCAAAAATAAGGAACGCAAATGGCGGCGGCCGTAGCCGCCGACATTTGCATACGTGGGGGTTCCCCCCCCCCAGAGCCCTCTGCGGCTGGAAATCCGGCTGCGGACGGCTCTGGGCTGGGCTGGGCCTGGCTGGCTGCTCTGCGGAGCTGCCGCAGAGCACAGCCAGCCATCAAAGATTCTGGGAGGGAGGAACGGATCGCCTCCCCCCCCCGTCGAGGATTGCGGGGGGAGGGACGGAACGCCTCCCCCCCTATAATCAACATAATCCACGAAAGGTAAGTCACTTTCGTACATCCCTAGGTTGGGGAGCTCACACAGAGTCACAAGTGGCTCAGGGCACATGGTCAGTGAAGGAGGCAAAGAGAAACATAAGCCTGCTAGAGCTATGAGCCATCAAGTTGGCTCTGTTGGAGTTTCAAGACAAAATATGGAATCACCACATTCTGGTGCAGATGGACAATATGGCAGCCAAGGCTTTTTGAACAGACAAAGAGGATTGAAATCAGAGATGTTAGACTTGGAGGCATGTGTGATTCTAACATGAGCAAAACACAATCTGGCATCAATCAAGGCTAAGCGCTTGGTGGGGAAATCCAGCCTCTTGGCTGATTGGCTCAATCGATGCAGGAAGCAGAATGGGCACTTCACCCAGTGGTGTTTCATCAGATTGTCCAAAGATTCTGACTGCCAGACACAGATCTCTTTGCCACACCACAAAATGCCAAACTTCCCTGGTTCATGACAAGAGACATTTCCCCAGAAGCAGTAGGAAGAAATGCACTCGTGACGCCATGGCCTCCAGGACTCCTCTATGCTTTTCCACCCCTACCATTGCTTCCACAGGTACTTCGACATCTACGGGAGCTGAAAGTGGAGGTAATTCTGGTGGCGCCTCTTTGTCCATGCAGACCATGGCTTCCAGATCTAGTCAGCCTCTCCACCCAAGAATGTTGGAGACTTCCCAACCGGCTAGACTTGTTGACACAGGGTCCAGTGACTCATCCTCAGCCGCATATGTTCCATTTGACAGCTTGGAGGTTGAGTGGAATTGGTTGGGGGGGACTAGGTTATTCTTCAGAGGTGCTTACAATCCTGTTAGCATCTCGCAAAGCTTTAACCAATAGGGTATATTCCAATACTTGGAGGGCTTTTTTGGTTTGGTGTAAGACAGAAAGAAGGAATCCTGAAATGGGATAGGTCCAGGATATTCTTGATTTTTTACAGGCTGGCCTCTCAAAAGGTTTAAGCACTAATACACTTAAATGGCAGGCTGCAGCCTTGAATAGTTTTCTGAGTTGTGGGGGTGGAGTGAGTGTCTTCCCATCCACATATCCACCGGTTTCTAAAAGGAGCAGTGTTACTGAATCCTCCTCCTATCCATAGGTTTGCTTCTTGGAATTTAAATTGGGTTCTCACGCGTGTATGACGGATCCCCTTTGAACCTTTGGGGAAAGTCTCCCTCAGAGTTCTTACATTAAGAATGGTATTTTTAGTGGCTGTTACATCTGCTCGCCGGGTGTTGGAGTTGGGGGCTTTGTCCTCTAACCCTCAGTTATGTGTTTTTCATTCTGACAAAGTGGTGCTCCGTCCTGATCCATTTATTCCCAAAGTGAATTCTATTTTCCATAGATCCCAAGAGGTGGTTCTTCCATCTTTTTGCCCTAATCCTAAACACCAGCAAGAAAAGGATTGGCATAGGCTAGACGTACGGAGGGCTTTCCATTTTTATCTCAATAGGACAGAGGCACATAGAAAATCTGAATCTTTCTTTGTGTCCTTCATGGATTCTTCTTTGTGTAAAAAGGTGTCCAGGTCTACTATTTCCCAATGGCTCAAGGATTGTATTCAGGTAGCATATGTTAGTCTTGGGAAACAGGTTCCTCACGGGCTGACTGCTCATTCGGTCAGGGGAGCAGCCACATCTGCGGCCTTGTGGGGTAGATCCTCTATTGAGGATATTTGCAGGGCTGCCACTTGGGCTTCTGTACACACTTTTTCTAGGCATCACAAGGTTGACAAATACTCTTCTACTGATGCAGCGTTTGGGAGGAGAGTTTTGCAACGGGTGGCTCAATTTTAAGGTCAGACAGCTGGATTCCTGCCCAGTGATGGAATTTGCTTTAGGACACCCCTAAGGATAAGAATATTGGAATGCCCTCCGGGAGTCCTGGGAAAAAGGGAATTCTGACCGTGAATTTCTGTTTCCAGGACTCTCCAAAGGCATTCCCCCACCTCCTCAGTCCAGTTGTTGAGGGTGAGATGTTTTGTAGGGCTTCTGCCACTGCCACACATGTGGGGGTGGTAGTGTTCCTTTTCATCTTTATTGGGTAGTTCTTCAGCTGAGATGTTAACATGTTGGTCATTTGACCTAGCCTTTTTCTTGCCAAGGGGTGTGCTGATTATCTCCTTTTTCTAGTTTTTGTTTTTTTGAGGAAGTGGGGGGGGGGGTTGTCTGCTTTTCTAGTACCAGTTTGGAGAACAGGGCTACTCCTCCCTCTGGAGGAGGCGAGCAAGACATTAGCCCTGCCTACTGCCAGAAGAGGAGGGGTTAATCCTTAAGGATAAGAATATTGCAATGCCCTCCGAGGGTCCTGGATGTAGAAATTCACGGTAAGAGCTCCTTTTTACACAGGTTGATTCCTAAACTTTAAGGGAGGATAACAGCAACAGCAAAGGGAGAGATTTCAGTAATGGAAAGGTGACAATAGTTGAATGGCAGTGAGGGGGCTGTCTGTTTTTAGCTAAATTTTAACAACAAATGTCTTATGAACTGCAGATAATTACTTACAGATTTTATCACTTCCATTGTGTACCTGGACTTACCACCCTTTCCCCTGGACTTCACCTTCAATCACTTTAACAATACACACCAGCAGGTAAAAAAGAAATTAATGTAACATTATGCAGGGAAAGGGGGTAGATGCAAGCAAGATGCTGTCAATTCCCACAATATGCAGCATGTCCTGAACTTGGCTACATAATGTAACATTAGAGCCACAGTGGATAATGTATTTGTTTATTTTTATGCCTTTCCATCTCCACTTTAATGCTCCTGCAGGCATTTCCATTTTGTTGACTCTTCAGAGATGTTCCCTCAAACACCACTGAATAGCTTGTATCTGTGCATTTCATTCTTTTATATACAAATGGAAGTCTGCGTGGCTTTGTGTGATTAAAAGAGTTACTATCCCATTCTTCACCCTCCAAGGGACTCTCAGAACAGCTTACAAGAGTTTTTTGTGTTTTTTTTAATCAACCACTATAATAATTTTAGCACCACAACTGAAAAGATGTCTCCGGTCACCACTTTCCTCCCCTCTGGAAGAAGAGAGGCTCAGAGAAGCTCCTCGGGACATGTTCTCTAAACATGTCTGCAGGTTACTTTTCTGTGTTCAGGCAATAAGCCCCACTAGAACATGAATGACTGAGAGGAGGGGGCAGATTTAGCTCAAATATGTGCTAGTGGAACCATTTCCCAATGTGACCCTGAGCAGGCTGCTGTTGGTCTAGAAAAACTGGTCCAACATAGTGACCTTTGACCCAAAACATAGGGTGCCCAGTCTGTGTAGCTGGGATCATGAAACCTGGGAAGTGCAGTGTCCTCATAAGGTCCCCACACGCAGGCAACAGAAATGGAGGTTCTGGTTCATTTCCAGAAAATGAACATTATTAAGAAGAGCATAACAAATCACAATGAACTGGTTTAACTATAAAGCTTCCCAGGAAAAGAGAGAGAAGGAGAGGAGTGAGTGGTGCAGCTGCGCTACATGGCTTTTGGCTTTAGAGGAGAAGGGGGAGAGAGAGGACTTAACAAAAAGCCGAAGAGAGAGTAAGCGATGGGAGAGAAGGGTATATTACCAGTCTTTCCTTACTGCTGTATTGGGAGACTGGAGGTGAAGGTGATGATTTAAAGGTGCAGGCAGATGCAAGCCAGGCACTTGCAAACTGTAGGGAAGGGGAGGAGACTTGGGGGAGGGGGTCCTATGGAGGACACACATGAACTAGAGCTCAAGGAAATTCTGGCATGGGCCAGGGCAGTTATAGATTTAGGTGCTGAAGAGCTGATGAAAGAATGGGATGCTCCTGGACGGGCAATTTCCAGGCGCGTGAAAAAGGAGACAATTGTCTTGCGCTTGTTTAACAAAAGGATGGAATGTACATTGATAATGGGTTTAACAGTATTTCTTTACTACTTAGGGCTCTCAGTGGCCAATTCAACTGGTAGAACAGTATGAAGTCATTACTTTAGTTCTGGAAGAATACTGGTTATACGTGGTCACAGGAAGTCCGGCACTACCACCCTCTTGTACATGTCAAAAGAGGGTTTTCAGTAGAAAACCAGTACACCTGGATTTGCCCTGTATAGCCACGCCTCAAAATGGAATATTGGTGTTGGGGAATACGCATGCACAATGGTGACATTATTTCCTGCTGACTACAGGCAGGTTCAGTATCCTTAGTTACCCAGGGCCCAGGCCATTTAAGGCTTCAGACATGAAAATCAGCACCTTGAATTCTGATCTGAAATGGACTGGGAGCCCATGTTCAAGATATAGCCCTGGGACACATGATAGCAATCTTACTGTGGGGCTTAGCAAGAGTCCGCCAGCACCCCTTTCTGGAATCAGACCTCCAGAGGCCTGTGCCTCCAATCCCACTCTCAGCCTAATTTAACTTGCAAGGCTCTGAGAGGAGAAAACAGGATAAGCAACATTCATGCAACCCTGAGGTTCTTGGAAGAACAGTGAGATACAAATGTGGTGATGAGGACAATAATGCTAAGTGTTTTTTAAACATGTTGAACTTGTATTACCCATTATAAATGTACTGTCTCTTCCAAGACTGCCCTCCCTAACCCAGCACAAACCACTTTGCAAAGTGGTCTTGACGTGACCTTCAAAGGACTTTTTAGAATGCACAGTTCTGTCTCCCCACCCCCACCCCTTTCATTCTTTTTTGGTGGTTCTGTTGGAAAATGGGTATTCTTCTCTGTTGCTTCCTTCTAAAGCCTTTAGTTCAGCTTGAATCTGAGGTACCAGACAGCTTTACCTTTTGGCTTACCTGGCCAACAGTATTAAAGGTTGACTCTCTTTCAATGCACTCCAACCATTTCAGGAATATTTATGTTCCACTTGGAATTGTATTGCCTCTGGCTGACCCAGAAATAATTCCAGCCAGCATGGCAAATAAGGTGCTTCCAGGTGGGAACCCACAATAACTTGCCCTTGCCTTCTGCCCAACCTTTCTCTTTCTTTCTCTGGGACTCTCCAGATGCAGATCTGCTAGGTAGGTGGGTTTGAAGAGTGAGTACAAAGTGAGGGAGGAAGTCTCCTTCCTCTCTCTGCTCTACCTGCGGTGGGCCCAAATTCATTCAGAGTTGTATCTTTGTACACAAGCATTCATATGCAGGCATTTGCACAAACACACATTCACATACACACAGGCTCTTTCAGATACATGTGCCCAAAATGAGGTGTGAACTAGGAATGCTGGACAGATTCAAGATGAAATAAAATGAGCTTGGATTTCTACGAATCCACCCTGCAGAATCCATTGCAAAGCGACCCCTCACTGCACGGAGTCCGTGGACTTTCAGATGTTGTTTTTTTTTACTTCCCTGAAATTTATGCACATTTATTAGTAGGAAAATATGCAAGTTTCTGCTGAGGAAAAGTTGAATGGAATGGGGGATAATATGCTAAATGTTATGTACTAAGGTAACTTATCTAAATTCTTACAAAACCTCTTATGTAATTAGTTACATATTTTTCCGCATGACAAAAAAAAAAACTCGCATCTGTCTGTGAGCAGACGATGGAACAAAAGGTGCCTGACAATCCGTGAAACACAGACAGTGCAGATTTCACACAGTCCGTACATCCCTGGTGTGCACATATTCATTAAAAAACATCTCGGCATGCTCAGGGTGCATTTGCCTTTTTTTCCCTTTGAAGAAGGAAGGAAAACGCTGGCCTGCATCCCAGTCAGAGGCTTGCATTCATAGCCCAGGAGTTGGGCCAATGGGAAAAAGTTCCCCCCTCAGGTCTGCCCCCAAACCAACCAGCATGTGTCAACTGGCCAGCAGGAGGGCACAGGCAGTTGTGGTGGCGATGCCATCGGCCATGTGAACTAGCCCATCCTCCCACTCTCCATCCTGTCTGCTGCCAGGCACAGCAGAGGGATTCCAGCTGGGGTGGGGACCAAACGTCTAGTAGCAGGCTTGGCTCAGCCTTTGAAAAGCATTAGGCAGGGTGAGCTACCTCTATGGCAAAAGCAACGCACACACACAAACAGCATTTGAGGAGGGTTTGATGGAAGCATGCAACTTACTTTGCATTTCCCCTGAGGTCAACCCAAATCTTCAGTGATCACTGGAGACTGGTGACAAGTGAGCACACGCAATCATCCTGAACTCCTAAACTAATCACTCTGGGTTGGTTTGTGACATAGGGAGCACTTCAGAAGCCCTGATGATCACTTTGAAGGTCAAGCCCACCAGGTCTTGTATTAGGCTATGAATGGAAAAGAGTGGTGGGCCACTTCCGTCTCCGCATGTTCATAGTGGCTTCTCCCCTCTTCAGGTGGGCTGGACAAGAACTAGAGCTGTGCACAAAGGGCCTCTCAAAATTCTCCAGCTGATTTGTTGGCAGAGAAATGGGGACAATTTCACCAAATTTCATCTAGGAGAAGAGAAATTCTCCAACATTTTCTCACAGATAGGGCTCACTATTAGCAGGGGTTGTAGCTAGGGATGGCGGAGAATTCCGCCATGGATTTCAGTGAGGCCGAATGCCCTGCCCCCCCACGGATTCCCCCCGGGACGAAGCTGACCTGGGGCAGATGTTCCACTGGCGGCAGCTCCAGCGGCGGCTGGTCTTTCGACTGGCTGCCACAGCCGCCATTTGCATCTGCTGTTTGCTGTGATAGGCTACGTAAGTATTTACGTAGCCTATCACGGCAAGCAAAAAAACAAACAAACAGCATATACAAATGGCAGCGGCTACAGCGGCCGCTATTTGCGTTCCCTATTTTTCGCCGTTTTAGCCCACGTAAATATTTATGTAGGCTATTACGGCAAAAAAAAGGGGGAACGCAAATAGCGTAGGGGACGCCATTTGCGTTCCTTTTTTTTTTTTTTTGCCGTAATAGCCTACATAAATATTTACGTAGGATAAAACGGCGAAAAATAGGGAACGCAAATGGCAGCCGCCATGGCCGCTGCCATTTGTGTACGCTGTTTGGGGTTTTTTTGCTTGCCGTGATAGGCTACGTAAATACTTACGTAGCCTATCACAGCAGCCTGGCTGGACACAAATGGCGGCCGCTACAGCAGCCGCCATTTGCATCCACAGCAGCCAGTCCGCGGCCAGAACTCCGGCTGTGGACGGCCCTGGCCAGCTGCTCCGCAGAGCCGGCCAGGCAGGATTCCGGGGAGAGGGACAGAGCACCTCCCCCCCCCCCCACGAATCAATCTGCGAAAAGGTAAGTGACTTTCGTACATCCCTAGTTGTAGCACAAGTTCTTTCTTTTTTCCAAAGGGTTTTTGGTTTATTGCACTACCCCTGCAAGTGACAACAGCATCAACTATGTTGAGGCTTCCATTTTTCTGAAGCAGAATTTTGAATTTTGGTTTTTGGGTAGAAGGACAGCTGGGTGACATTTTGATCACTTGGGGCAGGATTTCAGAGCTTCACATAGTTCTTCCCTACTCCTGATAACTAGAAACATTGGAGGAAATGATGAGAATAGTTTGGGGGGGGTTAAAAGCAAGATACGTTATGTAAAGGGCAGTCAATTATACAAATATTATTAATTTGCATAATTGATATGTGTCAGGATTCAGTTTTTCTTGGCACAGAATTTTAACCTAGCCCTGCCCACACCATTCCTGTTACACAAAGATGTCCATTCTATCCAGGTGCAATCTAGCTTGCTGTGAACGTTTTGAAAGCACCCTGGCTTCCAAATAGGCTCCATCTGCCAAATCCTGCTAAGTTCTTTCTTTCCTTTTGTAGCATTTTGGCAGTTCTAGTGGCTCCTGATAGAAAATCAACCCATACCCTTCCCACAGCACAAACAGGCAAGAGATGTTCTCTTGCAAGTTCTGCTCCCCTACAATGTTCCTTACCTTCGGATAGCCGACTGCCCTGGAGCTTTCTGGTGGCTGCTCTCACAAATCTTTGTGACAGGGAAAGAATGTTCAGCTTGTGCTTAGTCCTTGCTTGTCGGGACAAGGAACTGAGAAACTCTTGTTTTATATGGCATCTTCAGTGGAATTTATTCTTGGATCACCTGGTAGAATAAAGGTCAGTCATTATCCCTTTGCTGTATTCAGAAGTTTGGCAATAGTTTGCTAAGTAATCAGCTTTGACTAACACTGATTTCAGCAAAGTGTGATTCTTATATAATGAGCTATCAATCCAAATAGAGCTGGTCAGGTTTTTTATTTTGGACTTCTGGCCAAGATGGCACATGTGGCCAGAAGTCCAAAATAAGGGTTTAAAAAAAAAACACCCTGACCAGCTGTATTTGATCATCCCAAAGTAAGCTCCTGTCTGCCCCACTGCAAGGTCTGCTTGTTGTAATCCTTCCCTGGTCCCTAAAGCACATAGGTAAGCCATAATGGCAGCACTAGCCATGTGCAGCTTCTACTTTTCCTGTGCATGCTTTGGATGAAGTATAAGATGTGGTGGAAAGGGTGATTCTCTCTGTTTGGCACCATCCAGTGGTCCAGACGTGGCATGCATGTCTCCACTCCATCTAGCAGGAGCCTCCAGTGGGGGTGACACGCAACACAGAATATTAGTTTCCCCCTAATATTACAGAGACTTGCTTAAACAGCAACACGCATTTACAGATGCATGCAGAATAGCCAGGGAACATGACATCCTGTATTACACCCATTTTCTTGCCATATTCTACTCGACACACAGGTCAGCTCTGCAATTTTTGTGAGTCAGAAGCAGCTGAGAACTTTTTATTAAGCCTGGATTGGCCTGCAGCTGTGCAGCTGAATAATGAGACACCACTCCACTAAGGATTATTGGACAGTGTGTTCACCTGTAACCTCACCATGCCTCCAAGGGGAACTCAAGAACTTATTGAAAGCTCCCTAAGCTTTGAAACCAAGCCAACTGGACAGTGGTGGCTCCCAGGTGTTGTGGGCCCTTGAACAATGTACCCCTAGTGGACCTTCTGAACAGGCAGGGGGTTAGACGTACAAGCTGAGAATTCTCTCATACTGCCTCTGACCGATTCCTGGGGGGTCTGTGCAAAGTCAAAGTGCCCAGTGGTCCTGAGACTTGGGGGAAGGTCTGTAGCCCAGTGGCAGAGCACCTGCTTTGCATACAGAAGGGTCCTCGTTTCAATCCTCAGCATGTTCAGGTAGGACTGGAAAAACTCCTGGGTGGGGCCGTGGCTCAGTGGTAGACCACCTGCTTTGTATGCAGAAGGTCCCTGGGTCGATCCCTAGCTTCTCCAAGTAGGGCTAGCAAAAACTCCTGTCTGAAGCCCTTGAGAACAGCTGCCAGCCACTGTCGACAATACTGGGCTAGGTGGACCAAGGGTCTGACTCTGTATAAGGCAGCTCCCTGTGTTCCCATGACTTCAGAGCTGAAGGGAAGCACACACTACCTAGCCTCAGCTATCAGCCAGTGAACTAAGGGTCACTGAGAGGTTGCACCCCTGCTTCTCAAGAAGCGGCAAGCAGAAGACCAGCCCGGCCCCATCCATCAGCCAGAGAAGACACCACAACTGCAGGTTGGTTGCTTTGCTCCCCACCCCCATCTCTGCCAGAAAGAACACTCAGCCCCAGCTGCTGGTTGCCCTGGGACTGCAGAGCTGAAGGGAGGGCTTTTTAACTAAGGAAAAATGCAGGGAAGGGGAGATGGCATAGAGGGGTATACAATTATGCAAGGTGTGGAGAAAATGGATAGGGAGTAGTCTCTCTCTCTCTCTCATATAATGCTAGAACCTGGGGGCCATGAAGCCGAGTAGTGGGAGATACTGGATAGATCAAAGGAAGTACTTCTTTGCACAGTGCATCACTAAATTATGGCATTTGCTACTACAAGATGTAGTGATGGCCACCGTTCATAAGGCTATCAGTGGCTACTGGTCAGGATGGTGTATATTACCTCAGTACTGGAGGCAGTATGCCTCTCCACACCAGTTGCTGGGATCACAAGCTGGTGGGTGCTCATGTCCTGTTTGTGGACTTCCCATAGGCATCTGGTTGACCACTCTGGCACACTTTGGCCTCTGGGAGCCCCTGGAAGGATTTTACAGCAGGGCAGGCTCCAGGTCTGAGACAGGCTGCAGAAACAGCTCAACAGAAACAGTCAGTACAATTTTGAGGCATCCCCCTTTAGCCCACCCTCCACCTATTTACAAACTAGGTGTGTCCTAGCTTGTAATGAAAGAATGGCAGCTATTCATGAGTGCTATTTCATCTTCTAGGATTGCTGTGCTCAAGCTAGAAAACATGAGCATGCACCCAGAGGGTTCAACATTTTTAATCCTGCCTGTTTTAAATGTTGCGCATATATCCTTTGAAGTTACAATGACCTATTTTGCAAGCTTAAATGTGCATGAATTAAAACACCCATTAGATGTTCTAAGTTCAGGGGGATCCAAAGATCTGAACCACATGCACAACAACGTTGTGTTGGATCATCCATTGTGACCCTGGTGCTCCAGATATTGGACTAGTTACAGGAGAGACAAATCTACTCCCCAAAATTACCTTCTTTAAACACTGATATTGAATATCATTAGGTATCCTCTGAATATCTGAATGCCTGTTGAATAATCAGCCAAGTATTTGGTATCTATATTTGATGTCCAACCATGTCTGGGTAACAACTGGATGGCAAAGACCCACTCAGTTAATTTCATCCACATAGCTCTAAAATTCACTCTGTCCATGTCGCTCTGGGGTTAGTGCACACATGCATTGGTGCAACATGAGATTGCACCATGGGGAAGCAGCTCAGTATGTGTGAATGGAGCCTTGGTGTCCTGCTGTAAGCCTGACAGCGTAAAGAGGATTTTGCCACAGAACATCAGTGCAGGTGTGTGACAAAATGGTTGTGACCACCCAGTGACATTTTCCTATCTGAATGGACAGGGCAGGACATCCAACCAATGAAGACAGCAGAAGCTCCACTATGGTTATAGTACAGCCAAGGGAGGCTACTTGCACGTGGTTGTACCTGTGTGTGCTATACATTAGCATAGCTAAAATAAATAGATTGTCCATTCGACCGGTATGTGATGGATTTGTAAAACAGCCACCTTAAAAAAAACAGAAAACCCAAAGCAACGTTACTGCTGCTGCTATGATGCATGTTTCAGAGAGGGCACTGGAGACAGTAAGGGTGACAAATGATATATCAAAAATTGATTAAACGGGCTGTGCAGGTGACGAGGCAGAGAGAAGATATTCTAATGAAAAAATTACATATAATCAGCAAGACGGAAGAGAGAAAAAGCGGCAAATGAAAGTTCCGGAGTATGGATTTGTCTGCAAGGACCTTGTTTAAATAACTAGTTTGTCTTGATTATAGCGTCTAATGTGAGTTGTCAAAATCCCCATAAAACAATTGAGGTGTTTAAGAAGGAAGATAACAATCAGGCAGCTGCAGGAAGTTGGAGTCAATTGGGAGTTATTGCTTGGAATATTGAATGAAGAAAATAATACAGGGATGCTGCCACATTCCTTGCATCCCAATTCTCCCATGGATTTGGGGGCTCCTCCTTAGATGGAAGCCTGACCCAGCTGGGGCCCCAACTTACTGTAGTTCCAGGGAGTCTTGTAGATCTGGTAAGGCCTGTTAGGCCTCACCAAACAAGCACAGAGATTTCATAGAATCATAGAATCCAGCTGAGTGGCTGATGATTTAATGGATCTCTCAGTGTGCTAGAGGCCTCTACATACTTGAGCACTAAGAAACATTATGGCCTGTCATCAACTACTGGCCATGCTTGATGCACAGATTTGCACAATAGTAGAACTGGGGATGGCTGGGCACGTGTCATCCAACAAAGCTGAGCAGTGGTAGATTAGGGATAATCAAAAGGAAGTGCTTTATCAAATAAAAATTAACATATTGAATTCAATACTGCAAGATTATGATTTTTTTAAGGTTTAGATAAATTCATGGAAGACAGACCTATCAACTAGCGTTAATGATGACAAGCCACGTTGAGCCTCCCATGTTCAGAGACAGTATATCTCTGGTTACCAGATGCTGTAGACCGGGGCGTCTCAAACTTTCTACTCTCAGGGCCCCTTTGAGAGTCCCACCAGTCACAAAATTACAGTGCATGGGCAGAGCCAGTCACACAAAATGGAGATGGAGTTTGGCATCATCAGCTGGCAATTATTGATATACGTTTATAGTGATACCATAATATCCATATATTGTTCCATAATTCAGCTCACGTTAAGTACAGATATTAGCTCTAGAGGTATCTTGGCTCAGCTTCCCCATTTCAGACAGAATTTGCTGATCCAGAGGCTCTAAGGAGGACTTCTAATTTTATATTGTTTTCATCCACCATCAATGCACATGCCTCTCAAAGTATTCTTACTCATCTCCTGTCAATTCTTCTTCCCTCCACACTTGTAGCCTCCCCCGCCACCGTTTCTTTCATCCCTCTCTCCTGCTGGAGATACTGGTTGGGCTGCAGCACTGAGGTCCACCTGAAAGTGGGCAGATACCCAGTGGTGGTCCCTTGCCCACAGTTTTGAGAAACGCTGCTCTAGACAAATAGGGAAGGCCTTGGCAGACTGCTTGTGAATGCCTTGAGGCCTGTGGCTGGCCCCGTTTGGAGACAGAATGCTAGACTAGATGGACCTTTGGTGTGATCTAGCAAGGCAATTTTGATGTTCTATATCCCAGGAATCTAATCAATTGGAGGGATGAGTTCCAATGACATGAGGGGCCATGCCATGCCACTCTCAGACAGAATCATCAGCAAAACTCTGCTTGAACTGGATTTTTATACTAGGCTTTGGAGCTCAGGGATTTCTCAGAACCATTTACTAGGCATCTGTCTGAAATTGGCCTGAAAAAGTCCAGAAGAACTGCGGCCTTCTCATGGCTTGCTCTAAGTGCATCTCTGATGATGACCCTGGCTGAGTGGCAAGGTAGGACTAGAGGCCTGTATGCCTGCTGCATCCTGTCCAGATTGGATCAGGACTGTCCTCACCTCTGTGGCAGAGGTGGGCAACCTGGCACACTCCAAATGTTTTGCACTACAACTCCCATCAGCCCCAGTCAGCATGGCCAACAGTCCGGGATTACAGGAACCAAAGTCCAAACCATCTGGAGAGCACCAGGTTGTCTGCTCCTGCTCTATGGAGTGGCATAGGAAGGATTCCACCGACAGCAGCAGGGTGGGGTACTTTAGGCTCAGAGGCCTGTAGAGCCCAATGCACACCGAATGTCGTTCGCATGCGCCAGAGCCTGCAGTCCTCCGAATCACAATTAATTTACAGATATTCATCAGATAGCTAGGTGATTAATCTGATTTTCTGGATTGGACAGAAGTAGTATGTACACCCATCCTTAATCTCAAGCAGCTGAACATGATCTATGGCTGGCATCCATACCTTGCCAGCATGGGTGCCTTAGTATCTATTATTTCTTTACTATGGCATTTTATATGCTGCTTTTCCACCATTCAGTAGCCCACAAGGCAGCTTAAATCAATACTAAATACATTTTACATAATAAAAACAAAAACCAGTTAATAAAACCACACAATAAAACAGCAGCCAGGGACCATGAACATCAAACATGAAATCTTGAAACATTAAAACATTTTTTAAAATAACTGCTTTTACACTTCTCCAAAAGGACGTGGGGTCCGAGCCTACGCTCCATCACAAAGAAGACCCTCTCCTGCACACCTACCAGTTTAACAAGCAGTCAAAATCCCATAGCAGTACAGATGCAGGATGACTTGAGCCCCTGGGTCCATCCATGTTGCTGAACTGGGGAAGAGCTGCTTCTAGAAGGCACGATGAGTTTGTAGATGTAGGATTGATACTGACAGCAGCGTGTGCCACTGTGGGAGCCTAAACGTTGGAGATAAAAGCCTCTTTTGCAGATCCAGAGTATGAGGAATAGTCAAGCTTCTGCATTTTTATGCATTGAGAGTACAGTCTGAGAGAGTGCTGTCAACAAAGCAAACATCTATTCACAGGCCCATATAATCATAATTGTGGAAGTGTATGTTACCGTGAGCTGGGCAAAGCCGGTTTCCTTGATGCATCAGAAACAGGAGGAATTAACTATTCAGTGAAGTCTCTCAAGCTGATATTGACTGGATGGCTGTTTGCGCATGAAAGCAAGCAAAAACATTGCTAACAAGGAGTCAGACGTTTATGCTGCAGGATGCTGATGCCATCAAAGAGAGGGGATCTCCATGAAGCCTCCACGGTAGTGGTGTCGAAGAACGGAATCCTTCCAACAACACTCTTCAGAAGTTCAAGAGCCACAAGATGTGCATAACCTTTACACACACATCAAATATTCATTTTTATGTTAATAATATAAAATAATAATAGCCTTATCACAGCTAATTAGAGGCAGAGACTTTGCTGGCTCTACTTCTTTTGAAATTTGGTTGATGTGAAAAGGCCTTGGAGGGCACAGATTAATCCCCCCACCCCAGGTGAGGTGTCCAGAGCAAGGATGGAGAGGAAAGGCTGGGGGAAGGCGCAGATCCCCCCCCCCCCGCGGTAATACCCTTTGAAAAGGGAAAAGGCCTTGGAAGGGACAGATGGATCTGCCTGTTCTAAGTGAGGGGCAGGAGAATGGGGAGTTGAGGGGAAGCCGCATAGCCTGGGCCAGATTCCTGCAAAGTGGCTACAAGTACCCCAGAGGGGCCAAAACTGGCTGGGGTGGCTGCTTACGCATAGCCAAAAAAGAGGGCATAACATTTGCATACATTCCTTTATATGTATAGATACAAATTTAGAAAGAATTACGCAAATTTAAAAAGAAATACAATAAATCTCAACATAGCGAGGAAGACCACGCACAGGTGCGCTGTGTGCCTGCCTGTTCCGTCGGCTGTCCAGGTGCGGAGTACGGATGGGCAACTTCAAGCCAACCCCCTGCCTCCGCTCTCCCTTCTTAGGACTCTATCTTTTAACTGGACTTGGGCTAGACACGCCTTCAAATAGAGCGCAGTCCCCTGTAAAGTAGGAAAAGTGGCCACGCCACCCCACCCCCTTTCCAGGCTTGGGTAGCATCTTCTCTTTTCTCTCTGCCCTGGGCACGGCTTACTCCTTTTAGCTGAGCCTGCCATTTCTCTTCTCCATGCGGTTTGCAACTTTTCTGCAGCCTTTCCAGAGTGAGCAGCTCTCTCCTTTCCACACTGTCCACAGTTCTTTGGCAGCCACTTCTGCCTCCACCCCTTCCATGCTTCCCCTCCTTCCTCTTCTCCCTCCAACGCGCTGCCCCTGCCTCTTCTGCTGCTCCTTCTCCCCCCCGCGTGCCAAATGCTTCCCCTTTGCCCTCAGCGGTGCCTGCAGCCCAAGCGACTGTAGAGGGCAGGGACCACCTGGTACGCCAGCACCTTGGGGACGATGCCGGGAGCCACAAAATGGATGGACACCTTTGTTGGCTTGAGAGCCGCAACTGAACTTGCAGAGCATGGCTCCCGAGTGACAGCTTGCCCAGCCCTGAACTACATTGAACCGAATGTGGAAGGGATGCGCGATGAAGAGAAACCAGCCAAAAAGTGGCACAATTGCATTTAGAGGCTGAAAGCATTAGATGAGTAGAAGAATGAACGCCAGAAAAAAGAGGCCTACAATTAGAAACGGAACTCAGAGGGGCTTGCTTCCCAGTACCAGAGGGCTGGGCTTGACTCTGAACTTCAAACTCTCAAACTAGATTCAAACTTCACTCTGAACTTCTGAGTCAACAGGGCTTGACTCTGAACTTCCAAGAGCCAGAGGCCTGGGCTTGGCTCTGAACTTCTGCCAGAGCAAGGCCCTGAAGCACCTGGCCCTGAGCTGATGCCTGGAATCCTGCTCTTGCCATTGACAGCCACTCTGCTCCTCACTGCCCGTGCCCCTCCTCCAGGGCAGTTCCTCTGGGAACTTGCTCAGGGACTCTCGTACTACTCAAAATGGGACATAATTCAAGCTCTTTCCATGCAACAGACTGTCTCTTCAGAGAACTTTCCCCTTGCAACAGCAGTGTCATTCTCCTGGCTGTTGCTTCACATTCAATCGCTGCCTCTGTGCTCCTTGTGCTTAATCCATCCTCTTGGCTTCTGACATTTTTACAAAGGACCATCTGCCATGAGCTTACTACTTGGATCTTGGTTTTAAGCATGTCACATCCCTGTGGGCAGGATTGCTCCTGTCCCCCGGCTCCAGTCTCTCACATGGCCGTGTAGCCTTTCCCCAGGTGTAGCAGGGAGATTCCCAAAGAAAAAGAAATGCAAGAAAGCAAAGTGGCTGTCTGATGAGGCTTTACAAGTAGCTCACGAAAGAAGGGAAGCGAAAAGCAAGGGAGAAAGGGGAAGATATACCCAACTGAATGCAGAGTTCCAGAGAATAGCAAGGAGAGACAAGAAGGCCTTCTTAAATGAACAATGCAAAGAAATCGAGGAAAACAACAGAATGGGAAAGACTAGAGATCTCTTCAAGAAAATTGGAGATCTCAAGGGAACGTTTTGTGCAAAGACGGGCATGATAAAGGACAAAGAAGGCAGGGACCTAACAGAAGCAGATGAGATTAAGAAGAGGTGGCAAGAATACACAGAAGAACTATACAGGAAAGATCTGAATGTCCCTGATAGCCATGATAGTGCGGTCACTGAACTTGAGCCGGACATCCTAGAGAGTGAAGTCAAGTGGGCCTTAGGAAGCATTAGTAACAACAAAGCTAGCGGAGATGACAGTATTCCAGCCGAGCTATTTAAAATCCTAAAAGATGATGCTGTTAAAGTGCTGCATTCAATATGCCAACAAATTTGGAACACTCAACAGTGGCCACAAGACTGGAAAAGGTCAGTTTACATTCCAATTCCAAAGAAGGGCAACGCCAAAGAGTGTGCAAACTACCGCACAATTGCGCTCATTTCACATGCCAGCAAGGTGATGCTCAAAATCCTACAAGCTAGGCTTCAGCAGTATGCGAACCGAGAACTACCGGAAGTACAAGCTGGGTTTCGAAGAGGCAGAGGAACTAGAGATCAAATCGCCAACATTCGCTGCATCATGGAGAAAGCAAGAGAATTCCAGAAAAACGTCTATTTCTGCTTCATTGACTACGCTAAAGCCTTTGATTGTGTGGATCACAACAAACTGTGGCAAATTCTGAAAGTGATGGGAGTACCAGACCACCTGACCTGTCTCCTGAGAAACCTGTACGAGGGTCAAGAAGCAACAGTAAGAACCAGACATGGAACAACCGATTGGTTCAAAATTGGGAAAGGAGTACGACAAGGCTGCATATTGTCACCCTGCTTATTTAACTTATATGCAGAGTACATCATGAGAAATGCCGGGTTGGATGAATCAGAGGTCGGAATTAAGATTGCTGGGAGAATTATCAACAACCTCCGATATGGAGACGATACCACCCTAATGGCAGAAAGCGAAGAGGATCTAAAGAGCCTCTTGTTGAGGGTGAAAGAGGAGAGTGCAAAAGCTGGTTTGAAACTCAACATTAAAAAAACGAAGATCATGGCATCTGGCCCCATCTCTTCCTGGCATATAGAAGGGGAAGAAATGGAAGCAGTGACAGATTTTACTTTCTTGGGCTCCAAGATCACCGCAGACGGTGACTGTAGCCATGAAATTAAAAGACGCTTGCTCCTTGGGAGGAAAGCTATGGCCAACCTAGACAGCATAGTAAGAAGCAGAGACATCACCTTGCCGACAAAGGTCCGTCTAATCAAAGCTATGGTTTTCCCAGTAGTAATGTATGGATGTGAGAGCTGGACTATAAGGAAGGCTGAGCGCCGAAGAATTGATGCTTTCAAACTGTGGTGCTGGAGAAGACTCTTACGAGTCCCCTGGACTGCAAGGAGGTCAAATCAGTCCATCCTAAAGGAAATCAACCCCGAGTGCTCATTGGAAGGACAGATACTGAAGCTGAAGCTCCAATATTTTGGCCACCTAATGCGAAGAGAAAACTCCCTGGAAAAGACCCTGATGCTGGGAAAGACTGAAGGCAAAAGGAGAAGGGGACGGCAGAGGATGAGATGGCTAGATAGCATCACGGATGCAATGAATATGAACTTGAGCATGCTCCGGGAGAGAGCGGAGGACAGGAAGGCCTGGCGTGCTATGGTCCATGGGGTCACGAAGAGTCGGACACGACTGAACGACTGAACAACAACAACAGCAGGGAGATGCTGTTCCGAGTGCTCTCCAAGTCCTTGACTCCTAAGAGCTGTCTCCATCCTGGCCTTCTATATATACCAAGTGCTCCCACTCTAGCTAGGGGATCGCGCTGGCTCTTAGTAAACGTGTGTGTGATATTTATTGTGTGAGATTTGTGCATCTTTCCAAATGCTTTATACATGATACACTGTGATGGAGGTAGCAGAGAGAGCAAACTAGTTGCCAAGCCATTGCCTTGCCCTCAGACATTTTTCTTGGATGAAGGTGTCTGTATGTGCAGATAAGGAGAGATGGTAATTTTCTTCTTCTTCTGGTTATGTGAAAAATGGCCTCAGATCTCTGAAGCTTGACACCATCCGATGTAGCCCAGGGCAAGCTGGCTTTACAGCCATCACCTCCCCAGAGAGGTGGCACCTACTTTTGATAAAAGTCAGTGTATTTTTTCACATCGTTGGCTAAGCTCCCCTAAGAGGCAGCTGCCATCCCTCTGTGTATCTCCTGTAGGAATAAGTCTGTGTCATGAGAGAACTTTTCTCTCTAGGGCAGCACAGAACACACTCTATATTTAACCACAAGAGTTGATGTGGTTTGAACTGCCCCCTTCTCCCTCTCTCATTTCAGCCCAATTGGTGTGATTAAAAACTCTGAAACTGCATGGGGGGGGGGGTTGAAGTAGGGAACGCAAGTGAACTTGAATACTTCTATGCTTAAGGCAGTAATTCCCAAAATGTGGGGTGAAGAAAGGTAGTCTGGTGTGAGAGAATTGCTAGCGAGCTGTGCGAAATAAATTAATGAAGAATTGATGCTTTCGAACTGTGGTGCTGGAGAAGACTCTTACGAGTCCCCTGGACTGCAAGGAGGTCAAATCAGTCCATCCTAAAGGAAATCAACCCTGATTGCTCATTGGAAGGACAGATACTGAAGCTGACGCTCAAATATTTTGGCCACCTAACGCGAAGAGAAAACTCCCTGGAAAAGACCCTGATGCTGGGAAAGATTGAAGGCAAAAGGAGAAGGGGACGGCAGAGGATGAGATGGCTAGATAGCATCATGGATGCAATGAATATGAACTTGAGCACGCTCCGGGAGAGAGCGGAGGACAGGAAGGCCTGGTGTGCTATTGTCCATGGGGTCACAAAGAATCGGACACAACTTAACGACTGAACAACCACCACCTTATGGACCTAAAGTACCCAGCTGCAGAAGAGGCTGCCTGCTGCATCTCTGTATGATTTGTTTCTCCATCCTTGCCTCCTCCTAATCAACCTCCATTGGGGGCATGGAATTCGACTGTTTGTATTGGCTGTGATTGGGCCAGTCGATTCCTCCAGATGCAGAGAGCCAGCAGAACTATTTCCTCTCAGAAGAAGCTGCCCTTTGTGTCTCTTTGAGTCTCCGCTCTCCTGTTATTATTTTTAAACCTCTCTATGCACAGAAAATTAGCATGTCATGAAGAGGAGTAGGCTGAATGTTCCCCCCTGATGTGAAAGGCTTCTATACACGGTGATTCCCACCCCACCCCCATCAGTGGTGGACTTCATGGTCTTACCAGGACTTCCTGAGATGGTAATATGCATTAATTCACTTGCTTCAAAATATGGTGAGCCAGGCCTACTGCATTTGGGGGTCCTCCTCCTGGACATGGCCCCAAAGTCCTGCCAGGAATACCCCACTGTCCCCCCCACCCCGCCCCGCGCGCGCGCACGCACGCACGCACGCACGCACACACACGGGAGCAATTCCAGCATGAGACACCTCCCCACCCTAATTCAGCCTCAACCGGAGAAGCCCAGGCAACGCCTCAGACCTTCTGCTGACTGAGCCGTTCACTACGAGGAAGCCAAGCTGGAAGGTCCCGCCCGCTCCGTGGTGGGGAGGCGGGGGGCACCACCTTCCCTCGGCAGACACAGGGGTCTCCGAAGGGCTTCAGGGATGACAAATATGCAGGAGTCATTTGCATAAACAAGTCGGGAGAACAATGCCTGTTATTTACACAGTTGCTTGCTGGCTAGAGGGCGGGGGGCGGGGACGGGGACGGGGGATGGACTGCTGCGAGGAATCTGCAATGCAAATGAAGCTTATTGGAGCGGCAGCCTGGCATGTTTATCAGCGTGCCCCAGGAGCCTGCAAAGGGGGAGGAAGGGAGAAGAGCATCTATTATTACTTGCCTCCTTTCTCTCTTGCCTTCCACTTCTTCCTTAAGAGATTAATGGCGATACTTTGTCTTCTGATATGACGGTAGTTTATGAATTCCCCAACTCGGCCTCATCCTTTAAATTACCTACATAATAAAATATGTATTCGGTGATTTCAGGTTATAATTTGATCTGCTTAGGGACAAAAGCAGGGGGGTGGGAAGGAGTGATGGAGAAGGTGCTGTGGAGCTCAGCTCCCTTCCATTTGTCTTTGTTGCCCTTTCCTTGTTCGCTTGGGATCTGGCGATGCCAAAGACCGAGGGTTCACTCCCCAGGGTGCAGCGAGGGCTGGGCCTGGGAGGCAAAGCCCAGGACCCCGCAGCCCAGTCCCTCCCCCATGGCATCTCAGAGAGCAGCAGGTGAGGCGGGCGCCCGAAGCGACCTCCATTTGATCCCTGTCGTCGAGGCGGTGCTATGATTTAAGTGAGTTTAAAATGCAAAACTGGACACGCTCAGATATTTTTCTGATATCAGGGTTGGCAAATAGCGTATCAGGACTGCAAAAGCACTCGTAAAGCGTGGGGTGGCGGTTGCGGGGGGGAGCGAAATCTGCGTTGCGTGCTTCACATGTGGCCATCTGAGAGGGTCTTCCGTTAAGTCCAAGGTCTAACTTTGCCCAGCTGCACCAGTGTAACTCCCGTTGGAGCGCTTCGCCTAGTGGTGTAAGTAGACAAAATAGGGTCCCCCGTCTTTGACGAAGCCCCTTCTTTCAAGAAACTTGCAATTTAACGACAGTATAATAGATCGTATTCTGTGACTATACTGGCAGCTTCAACGCAGAGAGAAAATGATCCCTGGTCTCGCAGCATGCAGAGAAAATGGTGGCTGCCATAGCATGTAGCCGCCCTGGTGGAGGGCGCAGTAGACTGCTGAGAGAGTAGCAGCGTGCCGCAGGAGAGGCTCGTGGGGAACCAGCCGCTTATGGAGCGGAGGGAGGGGGCCTGGTCCCTACCTAGAGGACTCCTTAAAACGCTGAGCCCGCCAAGCGCTGGACTGCAGCAGCACCACACCCAGACATTAAAAAGGTAAAGGTGTCCCCAGCCAGTCGTGTCCGACTCTAGGGTGTGGTGCTCATCTCCATTTCTAAGCTGAAGAGCCAGCGCTGTCCGAAGACGCTTCTGTGGTCATGTGGCCGGCATGACTGAACACCGAGGTGCACGGAACGCTGTTACCTTTCCCGCCAAGGCGGTACCTATTTATCTACTTGCAATTCCTTGCTTTCGAACTGCTAGGTTGGCAGGAGCTGGGACTGAAGACGGGAGCTCACTCCATCACGCGGCACTCGGGTCTTGAACTGCTGTCCTGCCGACCTTCCGGTCCGCAGTTCAGCATCTTAACCACTAAGCTACCGTGGCCCCTTTTACACCCAGACATTACAAAATAGTAATTAAAACTTACCCCTGAGGTTAAGAACATAATGTGAGCCCTGGTGAATCAGTCCAAGGGTCCGCCTAGTCCACCATCTTGCTTTTGGTAACAGTGGCTAGCCTGGTGTTTCTGGGAAACCCACAAGTGTGGGGCATTATGCTGACATCCTTCCCCAGTGTTTGATTCCCTGCAACTGTAGTCAGAGACACCTGCTCCCATGCCACCGCTAAACTGCATGCTAGCACTTCATCTCTGACCCAGTACTCACTTGCCGTACTGCCTCTATTTTTATGAGCGGTAGGTAAATGTTTGGAGCAAAGACCACTCCAGCACCCTTTTTCCCCCACAGTGAGAAAACCCCACTAGTGGGGTCACAGTGTTAGTAGCACTGTGCCAGGCTGCTCTGCAGCAAGACATTCCCAGTCAAAACATCCCAGAGGGATTTTTAAGCGCTCTATTGTTTTTCTGTTTATTAAATGACTATGTAAACCCCCTAGGGGTGTGTTTTACAGGATTGTTTATACTGAGAGGACCAGCTTCAGACTCCAATTTTCTTCACACAATCTACAAAACATTATTGGGGGGGCCCGGGTGGAAGCAAAGAGTAATTGTTACAAGTCTTCACTCTTTCTTCTTTGAATCAGCGATTATGCAAACAGGTCTGTGTCTTTGTATGCAACTCTGTATGCAACAGAGTACGCAACTATATAAACTACATTTAGAGTGGTACTGAGTAGTTTTCAGCTTCAATATTCAAGGAGAAAGTAGCCATTTTACTGGGGCAGACATTTTTCTTGAATAATAGTTTTATTGAACAGGGGCAAGAAATGAATGACTGCTCACACAACCTCTTTCCCTTGGAAAAGGCTGCTATGTCTGTGCCATCCCCGTCCCCGGGGTCTTACTGCTTCTCCATCCCACACAGTCAGGGACCATGCAGTGAATGGCAGCCAACACCATTAAGCCAATCAGACTGAGGACCAGTGAAGGAAATGTAAATAAACTAGTGGCATGGCAGCCAAATACTTTGCTCACAAATTCTAATAAATAGGTAAAAATTGAGACATTTCTGAGTTAACAGCAGGATTTTATATTTTCAGAAATGGAGGATCAACAATTTGTTTATGTATTTTATTTAAAACATTTCTTGGCTGGCTTTCAGGGCCTAAGCTCTCCCAAGGCAGCTTACAGCAGGAAAATACATAAAACAGTTAAAATATCAAAAGCGATAAAAACATAAAAACTATAAAAGCCAACTATAAAACCAGCAACAATGATAACAATAGTATCAGCAAGACTAGCAGTCATTTCAAGAGAAGGCCACCGTAAAATAATATGTTTTCAGGGCCTTTTTAAAAGTCTGCAATAAGGGAACATGGCGGACATCCGATGGGAACTTGTTCTAAAGGCATGGGGCCACTGCTGAGAAGGCCCTCTCACGTGTCTGCTACTTTCCCATTTCCAGTGGTGCTAAGGGCACTGAAACCTGAAACCACCATATCAACTAGTACAGCCCAGTGTCTGCAAACCCTTCTCCATATCATCTGAAGGCCTGGTTTGCACATATCGACAACCCTGAGTATGGGTTGTTGTTGAACCGTGGATAGTTGTTGAATCGTAGGTTGTTACGTGTGAACCAGATCATTGTTTCATACCTTTATTAGGCCAGCTCAAAGGTCACCACAAATGTGCAAGCTTTCCAGATCTCTTCATCAGGCAAGATGTTACAAAAAGCAGGTTGTGGGGGGTAGGAGGGGGGAAAGGTTACCAATGTTGAAATCAGGATGTCTGCAAAGTCAAGAGGCATGGACCTGGCTTGCACATAACCCAGAGTACAGGTTGAATATGGGTTGTTGATGAATTGTGGGTGGTTGTTGAATTATAGGTTGTCATTACGTGTGAACCCTGTACTGTGGTTTAACTATGGGTTGTTAACCACAAACAACCCAGGGAGAGAACCCATGGCTTGCTGTTGGGTTGTGAACTCTGAGTTGTTCATGGTTAACAACACATAGTTAAACCATAGTACAGGGTTCACATGTAATGACAACCTGTGATCCAACAACAACCCACAATTCAACAACAGCCCATACTCAACCTGTACCAGGTCAATGACTCTTGACTTTGCAGACATTTGCAGACAGCCACCTGTCAGGGATGCTCTGACTTGGATTCCTGCATTGAGCAGGGGGTTGGATGCGATGGTCTTATAGGCCCCTTCCAACCCTACTATTCTATGATTCTATGACATACTGATTTCAACATCAGTAGCCTTTCCCCCCCTGCCCCCCACAGCCTACTTTTTTAAGGTCTTGTCTGATGAAGAGATCTGAAAAGCTTGCACATTTTAGGTGATCTTTGAGTTGGCCTAATATAGGTATGAAACAATGACCTGGTTCTCATGACATGACAGCCCCCTGTGGCTCAATTTACCCATGCGGGCTGCTGTGGCATGTTGCAGGCACCATTTTTGTTTTAGGGTTATTTGAGTGCAGACAACCCCTGCTGCCTGGGTTTGCATGACATGACAAGCCACTGCAAGTCAGGCAACTGTGGGCACCATGCAAAAATGCTGCTTGTGGGCACCTGGCATGATGCAACAGTTCCTGCAGGTAAATTAACCCACGGTGGCCTGTCGTGATGTGCGAACAGACCCATTCGTTGCTGCATTCCCTGGAGAAATCAATACAAGCCTTGCAGCCTGGGGGCAAATGGGGTGTGTCAAGAAATTATGTGGTCTAGGTAAAACATCCCACTTGGAGTTACCAGTGCCATGCCAGCCAAAACAGTGGAGGACCCCAAGCTAACTGATATTTCAGTGGAAAAGTTGGAAGCTCCCCTCCCCCATGAACTGCCATTACTGGGCATCTTGTCTTTGGCCATCTCTCAGATGTGGCTGGGGAACTTGTCTGGTAGTTGCTAGGATGAAGGGGTCAAATGTGAAGGAAAGCGCGTAGTCCCTGACGCAGGGGACTACTGTATATGTATGGAGGAGGGCCACACCTGTGCTTTATGCTCGAGCATAACAGCGTTGCTGCTTACAGCATGTTTGCAATGCCAAAGAGAAATGCTTGAATTCACGGGAGTCATTAGCTCAGTGGTAGAGTACATGCCTTGCATGTACACAGTCCCAGGTTCAATCTCTGGTTAAAAGGGCAGAGAGAGCTAACGTGCTGTAGTGGCTACAACGTCCTGGCTCATGTTGTGTATTGCCTCTTTAAGAGGTAAGCCCAGAAGGGCTCAGCATGAGCAAACCATGGGAGCGAACTAGAAGAAATAGAGTCACTTTTGCAACAGAAGCCTTCATGGGTGGTTGAGTTTACATCATCTCCTCAGGGATCAGAACAACCCTGGGCCTATATGGATGGACGAGTAACCAGGGAGAAACGTTCAGTTACATTTTGCTTCTTTATTTTGCTCCAGTTCAAGTTTTTCTGCCCTGGGTTTTCCCAGAGAGTTGCAATAATAGTTGCATTTAGGGGAGATGTCTGGTGCATGCTGCTCTTCTGTTGCTCAAATCCTGCCCCTGTCATAAAGTCACCAGTTGTCTTTAGGCTGTTGTCTTTCAGCCTCAGGCCACGCTGTGCAATGCAGTGCTACTAACACTGTGACCAACCTTGAAAGGGTTGCTATAGGGATTACTGAGATCATGAACAGGAAATGCTGAGGGAATGAATGTGAATTGCCTTGGGCACTTTACAGTGCTATGCCAGGATTCCCCAATGTGCTGCCCTCCAGATGATTTGGACTTCAACTCCCATCAGCTTCAGACAACAATCCTGGGAGTTCTAGTCCAAGGCAACGTATTGGGGAAGGCTGGGCTATACAAATGGTAGGTACTTATTATTATTTTATTATGGACCTTGGGCAGCAGGCCTGATTTCCTGGAAAGCCGCTGCCAATCCAGGTAGACAGTACTGGGCAACTCTTGATGCTCTTCTGTGGCTCCTCCCCTTTTATCAGCCCTTGTCTGATCTGTGATGCCATTGTGTCCTTGTGCCTGGAGAGCACATTCATTACTTCAAACACCTGGGGCTGTCAAATTTTCATGTCTTAGCATTGGATTCCAGATCTGAATGTAGGTTTTAATTGCTCTAATATGCCCTTTAATAATGCTGTAAGGTTTCAATGAATTGCACTTCATAATAGCAGCACTAAAAGGGTATGCTGGCACTTTGGGAAATGAATTTATCACACCCTGCTGAATAGTGATGGCTCTGTGGGGAGTTTGACTGAAACCTGAACCTGCTCCTTTCAACCATCGTTTTTATGAAGTCATTGCTTAGAAACTTTGCAAAGTGGAACTTTTGTCAATTAATAGTTTGGAAGTATGGATTTATCTAGGCATGTCTATGGGGTGTCTGTTGCAATGGAACCCCAAATAAAACCAATGGGTGCAGTCCACTGGAAAGATCGCCAGTGTAAGCATCATTGAAATGAATGGGAACTTTGCAACGGCACAGAAATTTGCTACGGGACAACATCAACCACTTATACTGTTTCTCTTAGAGACTACCTTCTGCCTTTTTGTGCCAGTATCACTCACACAGATGAACATCAGCATCCAAGGGTAAGACAGTTTCTATAACCTCGAGGCTTGAAGCTTTTCTTTACTTTCCCTCATTCTTGTGCACCGCTAAATCTTTCTGTCCCCTGGTCCTTTCTCTGCCCCCTTAGACCCTTCCCTCTGACCTCCTCTTCCCCTTGTTTCTAGCTCTCTCTTCTCCTCCTTCCTCATGCTCACATTCTTGCATTCCTAGGGTCCCTAGTTCTCTCTGCCTTCTCCTTGCCTAGACTGCCTCTGCTTCCTCTGTCCATCTTCCTTAAATTCCTGTTTCCTTAGTCTGTTGCTTGCTCTGCTCCTTTTCTTTGACCCCCCCCCCCACTTTCTGGGCTCCCTGTTGCTAAGCTACCCTCAGGCTCTCTGTGACATCAGAGTTGCCTAACATGTGTTAACAGAAAGGCTTAATCTCTCTTTTGCAAAATCTGTCAACTTCATGACCACCACCACTACCCAATAAATAAACAAGTAACTCATTAGTGCTTTAGAGAGGTGGACGTCTTTAAGAGAAGGCTGTAATCTCATATGAATGAGAGTGGATCTGAGAGGGAAGAAAGTTGATTTAAATCTGCAACCGATTTTAGACGAGCCTTTCCCAACCAAGTGCCCTCCAGATGTGTGGACTGAAACTCCCATCATTCCTGGGAATGATGGGCATTGCAATCGCAACACATCTGGAGGATACCAGGTTAGGGAAGGCTGTTTTAGACTGGTTTTTTGGAAGTGACCCACAAAAGGGTTTGATAAACCACGCTTCACCTATTTTATTTTAAATCTGCAAAATGTATTGGTTTGCATGACTTTGCATAATGAACATACACACTTATAGGATTTTGCTGTTTTTTTATTCCACATTTTTGCACATTACTCAGAAAGGACTAGGGGAATAAGAGTGAAGACAAAGGCAGTAGAGACTGGTGGCTCCGATGTCAGGGGGGCAGTGAATCCACTCTGGGTCTCAGTCAGAACTCTAAAGGAGCTATCCTTGGATAGCTCCTTTAGAGTTCTGACTGAAACCCGGAGCAGATTCGCCTCCCCACTGACAGTCTAAAATAGCCTTCCCTGTGAACCACCTTGGTGGATAGCTCTTTTAGAGTTCTGACTGGTTCTGACTGAAACTCGGTGCACATTCACTACCCCACTGACATTGGAGCCATCAGCCCCCACTGGACAAAGGGCACAATCCATTTGGAATTTGACCTTCGTGAGCTATGTTCAACCGAATGCAATGTGTATGAGAGCACAACCTTGCTAAGATCACATCCTTCTTTTATGCCAGCAGTGGGAAACTTGTGGCCTTCCAGATGTCTTGGCCTCCAACCCCCCTCACGCCACACCATTGGCAGTGCTGGCTAGGGCAGAGCTGTAGCCCAAAATATCTGGAAGGCCACAAGTCACCCACCCCTGCCCTATGTGTTGTTTGAGACCTGATCTACGGCAGTATGAGATGACCGAGTTCTGATTGAAGTGACAGTGGACTGTAGCATTCCAGACTTCAGGTGGAGGTGCCATTTTTAATGCTCCCCTGTGTAAAAGTCCCTGCAAGCAGAAAACTAACACATCTGAAGAGTAGGTTCTAGCCCTCTCTGCTGTGCTAGTTTCCTGTTTGCAAAATCCTACAAGCTAGGCTTCAGCAGTATGCGAACCGAGAACTACCGGAAGTACAAGCTGGGTTTCAAAGAGGCAGAGGAACTAGAGATCAAATCACCAACATTCGCTGCATCATGGAGAAAGCAAGAGAATTCCAGAAAAACGTCTATTTCTGCTTCATTGACTACGCTAAAGCCTTTGATTGTGTGGATCACAACAAACTGTGGCAAATTCTGAAAGTGATGGGAGTACCAGACCACCTTACCTGTCTCCTGAGAAACCTGTACGAGGGTCAAGAAGCAACAGTAAGAACCAGACATGGAACAACCGATTGGTTCAAAATTGGGAAAGGAGTACGACAAGGCTGCATATTGTCACCCTGCTTATTTAACTTATATGCAGAGTACATCATGAGAAATGCCGGGTTGGATGAATCAGAGGTCGGAATTAAGATTGCCGGGAGAATTATCAACAACCTCCGATATGCAGACGATACCACCCTAATGGCAGAAAGCGAAGAGGATCTCAAGAGCCTCTTGTTGAGGGTGAAAGAGGAGAGTGCAAAAGGTGGTTTGAAACTCAACATTAAAAAAACTAAGATCATGTCATCTGGCCCTATCACTTCCTGGCATATAGAAGGGGAAGAAATGGAAGCAGTGACAGATTTTACTTTCTTGGGCTCCAAGATCACTGCAGACGGTGACTGTAGCCATGAAATTAAAAGACGCTTGCTCCTTGGGAGGAAAGCTATGGCCAACCTAGACAGCATAGTAAGAAGCAGAGACATCACCTTGCCGACAAAGGTCCGTCTAATCAAAGCTATGGTTTTCCCAGTAGTAATGTATGGCTGTGAGAGCTGGACTATAAGGAAGGCTGAGCGCCGAAGAATTGATGCTTTCGAACTGTGGTGCTGGAGAAGACTCTTACGAGTCCCCTGGACTGCAAGGAGGTCAAATCAGTCCATCCTAAAGGAAATCAGCCCCGAGTGCTCATTGGAAGGACAGATAATGAAGCTGAAGCTCCAATATTTTGGCCACCTAATGCGAAGAGAAAACTCCCTGGAAAAGACCCTGATGCTGGGAAAGACTGAAGGCAAAAGGAGAAGGGGACGGCAGAGGATGAGATGGCTAGATAGCATCACGGATGCAATGAATATGAACTTGAGCACGCTCCGGGAGAGAGCGCAGGACAGGAAGGCCTGGCGTGCTATGGTCCATGGGGTCACGAAGAGTCGGACACGACTGAACGACTGAACAACAACAACAAGTAATAGAGGACTGTAGTAGTAATGGGGGACTTCAATTTCCCCAATATTTGTTGGGGGGACAAATTCTGCAAAACATGGCCCCTCCAGGAAATTCCTGACTTATGTGGCAGATAACTTTCTCCGACAGAAAGTAGAGGAAGGAACTAGAGGACCAGCTATCCGTGACTTGATCCTAACCAACAGAGATGACTTAGTGGATAAAGTAGCAGTTACAGGAACTCTGGGGGAAAGCAGCCATGTTATATTTGAGTTCTTGGTACTAAAGGAAGCAAGAGCCAAGTGTAGTCAAACACGTACCCTGAATTTTAGGAAAGCTGATTTTAATGAACTCAGAACAATGATAAGTAAGGTCCCATGGCAAGCAACTCTAATGAGAAAAGGAGTCCAAGATGGGTGGGAGTTTTTAAAAAAGAAAATTCTCAAGGCACAATTAGAAACAATTCCAACAAGAAGAAAAGGTGGAAGACAACAGAAGAAGCCAATGTGGCTTCACAAAAAGCTTAGAGATGACCTGAAAACAAAAAAGGAAGTGGAAATAAGGCCAAGCAACAAAGGAAGAGTACAGGCAGGTAGGACAGAATTGCAGGGGTGGCGTCAGGAAGGCTAAAGCTGAGAACGAGCTGAGGTTAGCGAGGGATGCTAAAAGCAACAGAAAGGTTTTGTTCAGCTACATGCACAATAAAAGACAGAGGAAAGAAATGGTGGTTCATCTATTAAATAAGGATGGCAAAATGATAACAGATGACAAAGAAAAGGCAGAGGTACTCAATTCCTACTTTGGCTCAGTTCTCCCAAAAGAGGGTCTATGACCCCCCTGGCAAAGGCGAAGTACTGGCTGAAGGGGCAGGATTGCAGCTTGAGATCGATATGCATATGGCTAAGGAAAACCTAATTACTTTGAATGAGTTCAATCTCCAGGGCCAGATGAACTGCATCCTAGAGTAATAAAGGAACTGGCAGAAGAACTCTCAGAACCACTGTCTATTCTCTTTGAGCAATCATGGAGGACGGGTGAAGTGCCAGATGACTGGAGGAGGGCTAATGTTGTCCCTATCTTCAAAAAGAGTAAAAAGGAGGAACCTGGGAACTATAGACCAGTCAGTCTGACATCAATCCCTGGGAAAATTCTGGAGCAGATGATAAAGCAATCCATCTGTAAGCACCTTGAAAACAATGCAGTGATTACTCGAAGCCAACATGGATTTGTCAAGAACCAATCCTGCCAGACTAATCTGATCTCATTTTTTGATCAAGTAACCTCCCTTGTGGACTGTGGGAATGCTGTAGACATCATATACCTCGACTTCAGCAAAGCTTTTGACAAAGTGCCCCATGATATTCTGATGAGCAAAATAACTCAAAGTGGGCTAGATGAAACAACAATCCGGTGGATCCACAGTTGGCTGCAGAATTGGACTCAAAGAGTGCTTATCAAGTGGATCTTCTCAAACTGGGGATAGGTAACGAGCAGGGTACCGCAGGGCTCAGTCCTGGGCCCAGTGCTCTTCAACATTTTTATTAATGACTTGGAGGAGGAGGAGCAGGGAATGCTGGTCAGATTTGCAGATGACACAAAATTGGGCGGGAATTTTGTTCCCGCCCAAGACAGAAGACAGAAACAAAATTCCAAGTGATCTTGATAGACTGGAGCGCTGGGCAGAAAACAACAGAATGACATTTAATAGGGATAAATGCCAAGTTCTGCACCTAGGAAAAAGAAACCAAATGCACATTTACAAGATGGGGGATACGTGGCTCAACAGCGCTACAAGCAAGAAGGATCTTGGAACTGTTGTAGATCACAAGCTGAATATGAGCCAACAATGTGATGTGGCTGCAAAAAAGGCAAATGCTATTTTGGGCTACATTAATAGAAGCATAGCTTCCAAATCCCGGGAGCTACTAGTTCCCCTCTACTCAGCACTGGTTAGATCTCATCTGGAGTACTGTGTCCAGTTCTGGGCACCACATTTTAAGAAGGATGCAGACAAACTGGAGAGGGTTCAGAGGAGGGCAACAAAAATGATCAGGGGACTGGAAACAAAGCCCTATGAAGAGAGACTGAAAGAACTGGGCATGTTTAGCCTTGAGAAGAGAAGACTGAGGGGAGATAGGATAGCGCTCTTCACGTACTTGAAAGGTTGTCACAGAGAGGAAGGCCAGGATCTCTTCTCGATCATCCCAGAGTGCAGGACACGGAATAATGGGCTCAAGTGACAGGAAGCCAGATTCCGGCTGAACATCAGGAAAAACGTCCTGACTGTGTGAAAGCAATACGACAATACGACAATACCACCTCCATTCCCTAGGGCGGTGGTGGGCTCTCCCACACTGGAGGCATTCAAGACGAGGCTGGACAGTCATCTGTCGGGGATGCTCTGACTTGGATTCCTGCATTGAGCAGGGGGTTGGACTTGATGGCCTTGTAGGCCCCTTCCAACCCTACTATTCTATGATTCTGTGAGTCATTAAAAATGGTACCCACTTCTTGCAGCCTGACATGGTACAGCTTGTTCTGCCACATCAGGACTATACCATCTTATTCCACCTATACTACCTTTTAAAGGACTGTAGCTCAGTGGTAGAGCACCTGCTTTGCATGCAGAAATCCCAGGTTCAGTCCCCAGCACCTCCAGGTAGGGCTGGAAGAACTCCTGCCTGAAACCCTGGAAAGCCGCCGTCAGTCAGTGTCTACAATACTGGGCTAGAGGGACCCATGGTCTGTCTCATTCTAAGGCAGTTTCCTCCGTTCTGACCTTTTTCTGCTACTTGTGTAGAGTTCTGGCTCTAATGTGATTGGCCAAGGGAGCCATCATTATGAGATCAACATTCAGCCCATATAAACCTTTGTTCTACAAATGTATATGAGTAGTTCTCCAAAATGGGCACCATTGGACAACTAGAACAAAATGGGACAGCAACAGGGAGACTTTTTTTAGGTATGCAAGTGTGAAGACAAGGTAAGGCTTTTAAATTACATGGCTGATCATATATGGTGCTTTACAGAGTACCACCACCACCGCCATTATCATAATCATCATCATTCATCAATCAGCAGCAGCATTAAACCAGTCCCTGTCCTGAGGAGTGGACCATCTAAATTTAGATAGTGGGGAAGGAGTGGCAAAGCTGATGAATATGAGCATATGCAGGTACATCTGTAGAGCCATAGTAGATACGGTGCATGCAAAAGACCCATGAATCCTGTTGTCTTAAAAATGAAAAACAGCCATGGGAAGGGGGATTTGAATCAGGAAGGAAAGGGGATGAACCCTTCTCCTGTATGGGTTTTCTTTGACCCCATAGACATATTCTGCAAGGAAGCTCCAAGCATAAGGACAGCATATAGGGAGCACCAAGGCTGAGAGAAAACTGGCTTGAGTCCCATTAGTTTGAGCTGGAGAGAAGTGAGGGCTTCATTTTGGTTGCCCCATGTGTCCAAAGAGGCCCTGACTCTGAGCATCCCACTTCAATCAGCTTTTAGCGGCTGCGGATAAATAGGTGGGCAGTTTTAATCTTTGCATTGCTTCTATTTTCTTGACATTTTATCTTATAATGAATGTAATTATTTCCTCCCTCTCTTTCCTCATGAATCAAGCTCTCCAACCCTTGATCTTGTCAGGGGTCACTTCGTTTAGGACTCTCCAGTTTGGCCATGCTCATTTTGGCTCTGCCTTTTCCCTCAAGTGGGCCAAGCCTCCCCAAAGTCCTCTCCTTTTCTCCCCTCCTCTCCCTTCTGGCTGTGGGTGACCTTCAGAAAGTTCAACTGATTGTTTGATGTCAGTCATAAAGCCTTTTATTATTTTTGTTTTAGCTAGTCCAATGTGGATTTATTGACAGGGCCGAGACCACCCCCGGGGCTTTTCCAGCAATCTGACCGCTGCGTGTGGAGAAATAATTAGTTGTTGAAGTGTCAGGAACAGATGTCGAGTTGACATCTCCTGTTCGTGGGTGTCAAAGCAGGCCATTCTGTGCTTCTCCATAAATTACCACAGCATCCCGGATGCTGTGATTTTGTGTCATTAGAGCTGGAGCTTCCCAACACTGAAAAGCATAAAAAATTCTCTTGCTGCCCTTTTTCCAGTGCCCTTTGCTCCCTTAATTTCCCCTCTTCCCTTTCTGGATTTTTAGTGTTTTGGCTTGGAAACTGACGGTAGCTTAATGAAGCCTTGCTTGCTCTTCCTCCCTTCCCAAGCTAGGTCTGAACTAATCAACTGAGAGCTGACCATTGTTAACATGTTCTCTGAGGGCCATTTCACACATTATGTAGCAACATCTCTAGGGCTGAGAATACAAAAGGGGCCATAGCCAATGCTAATGCTCTGACAATTGCACCTTTTATGATTCACCCGTTTCCAGGCTTCTGCTTGGTCACATCCATACTTTAGATTTCTAGGTATACATGTAATAAATCTTTAAAATATAATAATGTTGAAGCCCTTGCTCTGTGAATAAAAGAGTTGGAACTGAATTAAAGCCCCACCTTCAGCCACGACTGCAGAGCGTGCTTCCTAGCACATGTCCATGGAGCACCCATGTGTTCCTGCATTGACCTCCGACATCCCTTCTAACTCTAAAGTTCTATGATCATATGACTGCGAATGCAAGTGGCCTTCCCAATTTTATAAATAGACACCACAAGAAATCAAATCCATGTGAAGCAGCATGTGCTGATTGCTCTTGGCCCAGTCACTGTCACATGTTTTCAGTTCCCATCTGTAAAATGACCCCCTCCCTGTCCCCCGTTCCTCCTTTCAACCATCCTGCAAGGTGGGTTAGGCTCAGGGTCAAAGTACAGGGTATGTTAAATATGTAGTGTGCAGCTGGGCCTCTTTTTCTTTCTCACTCTAAAAGTAAGTGTGCAGGGCCCCAGTCTGGATCAGGACCACCATGCATGGGTAGGAAAGCCATTCGAATGGCTGCAGAGGCCCCCCACATGTACACCACCTCAGCCACATGCTCACTGGATGTGCGGATATTATCGGCATGTAGGGCCTGAGGTGGTGGCTTGCCACACTAAGCACCCATATGCAGCCATGACCCCTTGACTGGCAGTGTGCAGCCTTTTGTAAGTGATGCCGCTCTCCCCAGCTGCCACCTCCTGAAGGAAAGCAACGTCCCAGCCAGCTCCTGCTTTATACAAACACTGGGCTGCCACTCACTGAAGTGGTAAACCTGTGCGTGGGCTGGACCGCTTCACAGGGGTGGGGGGTTCACATGAAGGAGGGCTTCTGTATGTAGCATAGTAGCATGTCAGAGATAAAGTTAGGCTGTCCCTTTTCCTGCAGACAACTGGTTTTCTGTGTGGAGGGAAGTATGTGTATGGAGGAGTATTCAGTGATATGACCTGCCAGTCATCTGAAATGGGACAGCTCAAACACAGTTTTACCCTCTCAGCAAGAACTAGTATTTATTTAATTTATATCCCACCTTTCCACCCAAAAATGGTGCTCAAGGTGGCTGATAATAAAACCCAGATTAAAAACAGCAGCTAGACTAGAGACAGAGGAACCGCCCTGTCTGCTAGGAATTAATGACATTGCTGTATTGCACCACAGCGGGACTCCTTTTAGCAAGCTCTCCTTTCTGGTAAGCTGTGGACAGGCTAGCTGTCCTTTGGCAGGAGTGCTCTGGGAAATCGCCCTCTTTTTTTACTCCCAGACTTGAGTTGCTTTCCTGCTCCCCTTTTCAGATCCTTGTGCAACCCCCCCCCCCCCGCTCTCCTCCCTCATGGGCTTTTCACCAACCCCTTTTAGCCGGGTGGCTTGGATAAATGGGCCATCTTTTCAATAGAGGGCCGGCCGTTTTATTTCTGCATATAAAAAAACCAGTAACTCTCATCCCACCTCCCCGGAGGCTTGAAGAAGTGGATATTAAAAAGGCTGACATTATCAAGGAAGATAAATTATATTAAAGATCAGGCAGGGAAGCGCCTAGTTTGTCAGCAATCAAATCCTCATTTTGAATTCCTCATTTTAAATGTGTTCCTTGGAAAGCACCATGAGTGACTTTTTAGCAGCAGTCTGTCAGTCTTTCTGGAAGCGCTCCCTTATATCTCCACTTGATTCTGGTGGAGATGACTGGTGTGATTTGAAGAAGTAGTTCTGGAGGAGGCAAGGAGGAGAAGGCAAGAGGAAGATGTTAAAGATACACCCCAATTAAGTGTCCAATTCCTACTGATTTCAGCCACTGCTAGACAGGCACCTAACTGGGTCTTTGAAAATCTATCTTTCCTTCAAAAGTCCTTTTCATTTGTAAAGAACATCAATATCCTTAGTAAAACAACACTGAGGAGTCTGATGGAGGGTCAGATACCAGAAGCTTTTGGATCAAAACTTCCTCCAGTTGAGAGCCCAAATGATTAATGTAACTGGAGTCTTCACTTTTCTTACACAGTTGTATAATAAAGTGCAAATGCTCCAAGTTATACTAAAACAATACAATTAAATTAAAATTTACACCACACTTGTTGAAAGTTTTAAGGGCCAAATTAGATGCTGTCACAACAAATGTGTTTGCTGAGATTACACAGAATGAGCGGAGCAGGGAAGATCCCTTCTTATACTTGCCAGTTTTCCCCTTGCAAACACCTCTAGGGCCATTTCCTCCCTAGCTGGACTCATTCCCTGTTGTGGAGCCTGGCTGTGAGAGAAAAGCCCATTAAAAACAACTGGGGTGGGATGGGCCTTTGCAGGAAGAGCATCACCAGCTCAGGGAAGGGTTAAGCCACAGTAGTACATGACAACATCATGTGGGAGATTTATGTTCCAGGGACTGGTGGTTTGTGAAATGAAGCTTGAAACATGATAATGGCAAGCACCAAATGGAATGAAGCTCTAGAGTGTGTTCCTGTACACTTCTAGCTGAAAAATCGCACACAACCTGAAAAGCAGAAGTAGAGTTGCCAACTTTTGATTTCAAAAATATGGGGCCAATGCAGTGGTGCCAACAGGGCAGAACTTTGGGGGCAGATGCTTTTAGCGTGTGCTTGTGATTCCTCTTCATGGTAATTTGTGGGTGCTTTACACGATATCATCCTGCTCCAGGGCCTCTCCTGTGATTTGCAACCATTGTGTTTTGTTTCCTAACAAGGACATTCTAGTATTTTTCTCAATGGCATTGTAGAACCCTCCGGTAATTGTGCAATTCCACTGTACCACAGTGCCACCTAGTGGTTGTGTAATGGAATATATAGGAAGGCAGAGAAAGCCCCCCCCCCCCCGAAATTGTTGTTGTTCAGTCGTTCAGTCGTGTCCGACTCTTCGTGACCCCATGGACCATAGCACGCCAGGCCTTCCTGTCCTGCGCACTCTCCTGGAGTGTGCTCAGGTTCATATTCATTGCATCGGTGATGCTATCTAGCCATCTCATCCTCTGCCGTCCCCTTCTCCTTTTGCCTTCAGTCTTTCCCAGCATCAGGGTCTTTTCCAGAGAGTTTTCTCTTCACATTAGGTGGCCAAAATATTGGAGCTTCAGCTTCAGTATCTGTCCCTCCAATGAGCACTCAGGGTTGATTTCCTTTAGGATGGACTGATTTGACCTCCCTGCAGTCCAGGGGACTCGTAAGAGTCTTCTCCAGCACCACAGTTCGAAAGCATCAATTCTTCGGCGCTCAGCCTTCTGTATAGTCCAGCTCTCACAGCCATACATTACTACTGGGAAAACCATAGCTTTGATTAGACGGACCTTTGTTGGCAAGGTGATGTCTCTGCTTCTTACTATGCTGTCTAGGTTTGCCATAGCTTTCCTCCCAAGGAGCAAGCGTCTTTTAATTTCATGGCTACAGTCACCGTCTGCGGTGATCTTGGAGCCCAAGAAAGTAAAATCTGTCACTGCTTCCATTTCTTCCCCTTCTGTATGCCAGGAAGTGATGGGGCCAGATGCCATGATCTTCGTTTTTTTAATGTTGAGTTTCAAACCAGCTTTTGCACTCTCCTCTTTCACCCTCAACAAGAGGCTCTTTAGATCCTCTTCACTTTCTGCCATTAGGGTGGTATCGTCTGCATATCGGAGGTTGTTGATAATTCTCCCAGCAATCTTAATTCCGACCTCTGATTCATCCAACCCGGCATTTCTCATTATGTACTCTGCATATAAGTTAAATAAGCAGGGCGACAATATGCAGCCTTGTCGTACTCCTTTCCCAATTTTGAACCACTCGGTTGTTCCATGTCCGGTTCTTACTGTTGCTTCTTGACCCTCGTACAGGTTTCTCAGGAGACAGATAAGGTGGTCTGGTACTCCCATCGCTTTAAGAATTTGCCACAGTTTGTTGTGATCCACACAATCAAAGGCTTTAGCGTAGTCAATGAAGCAGAAATAGACGTTTTTCTGGAATTCTCTTACTTTCTCCATGATGCAGCGAATGTTGGCAATTTGATCTCTAGTTCCTCTGCCTCTTCGAAACCCAGCTTGTACTTCCAGTAGTTCTCGGTTCGCATACTGCTGAAGCCTAGCTTGTAGGATTTTGAGCATCACCTTGCTGGAATGTGAAATGAGCGCAATTGTGCGGTAGTTTGAACACTCTTTGGCGTTGCCCTTCTTTGGAATTGGAATGTAAACTGACCTTTTCCAGTCTTGCGGCCATTGCTGAGTGTTCCAAATTTGTTGGCATATTGAATGCAGCACTTTAACAGCATCATCTTTTAGGATTTTAAATAGCTCAGCTGGAATACTGTCATCTCCGCTAGCTTTGTTGTTACTAATGCTTCCTAAGGCCCACTTGACTTCACTCTCGAGGATGTCCGGCTCAAGTTCAGTGACCGCACTATCATGGCTATCAAGGACATTACTATCATGGCTATCAAGGACAATAAGATCTTTCCTGTATAGTTCTTCTGTGTATTCTTTCCACCTCTTCTTAATCTCATCTGCTTCTGTGATGTCCCTGCCTTCTTTGTCCTTTATCATGCCCGTCTTTGCACAAAACGTTCCCTTGAGATCTCCGATTTTCTTGAAGAGATCTCTAGTCTTTCCCATTCTGTTGTTTTCCTCGTTTTCCTTGCATTGTTCATTTAAGAAGGCCTTCTTGTCTCTCCTTGCTATTCTCTGGAACTCTGCATTCAGTTGGATATATCTTCCCCTTTCTCCCTTGCTTTTTGCTTCCCTTCTTTCCTCAGCTACTTGTAAAGCCTCATCAGACAGCCACTTGGCTTTCTTGCATTTCTTTTTCTTTGGGATGGATTTCGTTGCTGCCTCCTGAACAATGTTACGGACCTCCGTCCATAGTTCCTCAGGCACTCTGTCTATCAGGTCTAATCCTTGAAATCTATTCCTCACCTCCACTATATATTCATAAGGGATATGATTTAGATCATACCTGAATGGTTTAGTGGTTTTCCCTATGTTCTTCAATTTCAGCCGAAATTTTGCAACAAGCAGCTCATGATCTGAGCCACAGTCAGCTCCAGGTCTTGTTTTTACTGACTGTATGGAGCTTCTCCATCTTTGGCTGCAAAGGACATAATCAATCTGATTTCGATATTGACCATCTGGTGACGTCCATGTGTAGAGTCGCCTCTTGTGCTGTTGGAAAAGAGTGTTTGCTATGATCAGCGTGTTCTCTTGGCAAAACTCTATTAGCTTTTGTCCTGCTTCATTTTGTACACCAAGGCCATGCCTGCCTGTTATCCCAGTGATTTCTTGACTTCCTACTTTAGCATTCCAGTCCCCTATGATGAAGAGGACATCTTTTTTTGGTGTTAGTTCTAGAAGGTGTTGTAGGTCTTAATAGAACCGATCAACCTCAGCTTCTTCGGCATCAGTGGTTGGGGCATAGACTTGAATTACTGTGATGTTGAATGGTTTGCCTTGGATTCGTACTGAGATCATTCTATCATTTTTAAGATTGTACCTCAGTACTGCTTTTCCCACCCTTTTGTTGACTATGAGTGCTACTCCATTTCTTCTAAGGGATTCTTGGCCACAATAGTAGATATGGTCACCTGAATTAAATTCGCCCATGCCTGTCCATTTTAGTTCACTGATTCCCAAGATGTCGATGTTCAATCTTGCCATCTCATATTTGACCACCTCCAGCTTACCTTGATTCATTGATCTGACATTCCAGGTTCCTAAACAATATTGTTCTTTACAGCATCGGATTTTCTTTTCACCACCAGACACATCCACAGATGAGTGTCCTTTCGGGTTTGGCCCAGCCGCTTCACTCTTTCTGGCGCTACTTGGAAATACCCTCTGCTCTTCCCCAGTAGTATATTGGACACCTTCCGACCTGAGGGGCTCATCTTCCGACGTCATATCTTTTAGCCTTGTGATACGTTCCATGGGGTTTTCTTGGCAAGAATATTGGAGTGGGTTGCCATTTCCTTCTCCAGTGGACCACATTTTGTCAGAACTCTCTGCCATGACCTGTCCGTCTTGGGTGGCCCTGCACAGCATAGCTTATGGCTTCACTGAGTTACGCAAGCCCCTTCGCCACAACAAGGCAGTGATCCATGAAGGGGCCCCCTGAAATAAGATGGTGTAAAATCAGCTCCATGTGTAAAGGAGCTGACCTTAATCATGCAAAGAATCTGGAAGCAAAAGGCACTGTTGAACAATGGTTCCACTCCTACCTGCAGGGCCAATTCCAGAGAGTGATATTGGGGGAATCCTGTTCTACCCCATGGCAATTAAGCTATGGGGTGCCACAGGGTTCTATTCTATCCCCCATGCTGTTCAACATCTATATGAAGCCGTTGGGTTAGGTCATTAGGACTTTCAGGGTGGCATGTCACCAGTATGCTGATGATACTTAGCTCTATTTCTCCTTGTCGTCGGAAGTTGGCTGAGGCAGTGAAGGTGGTAGACCAGTGCCTGGAGGCTATAATGGGCTGGATGAGGGCCAATAAACTGAAGCTAAATCCTGACAAGAAGGAAGATCTGTGGACTGGTGGTTCCCGAGTCCGGGAACTGGTAAGCAATCTGTCCTGGATGGTGTTGCACTCCCCCTGAAGGAGCAGGTGTGTAGCTTGGGAGTACTCCTAGATCCATCCCTGTCACTGGAGCCCCAGGTGGACTCCGTGGCGTGTTGTACTTGGGGCCAGCTTCAGCTGATCCGCCAGCTATGGCCTTTCCTGAACAGGTATAACCTAGCCACAGTAGTACACGCGCTGGTAACTTCCAAATTAGACAATTGCAATGCACTTTATGTGGGGCTGCCCTTGAAGATGAGTCAAGCTAGTCGTCTTCAGCTAGTGCAAAATGCAGCAGCTAGACTGCTGACTGGAACACCTTATAAAAATCATATAACACCAGTTTTAAAAGAATTGCACTGGCTGCCATTATGCTTCTGGTCAGAATTCAAGGTTTTGGTGATGACATTTAAAGTCCTAAGCGGCTTGGGACCTCAATACTTGAGGGAGCACCTCTCCCTATATATGCTTGCCTGAGGACTGAGATCTGTTGGAGGGGCCCTCCCCTGCGTCCCACCAGTGTGAAACATACACTGTGGTAGGATGTGGGAGAGGGCTTTTTCTGCTGTGGCACCCTGGTTGTGGAATGTCCTCCCCTTGGAGGCCTGATTGGCGCAGACATGGGTCTCATTTCGGCGCCAAGTAAAAACATGGCTGGGGAATGCTGGGAATTGTAGGACTTTTTTCTGTCTAAACCTGCATAGGATTTGTCCTGGCCCAAAATCAAAGACACTTTCAGGTAGGGATGTCAGAGAATTCCGCCACGGATCTCGAGGAGGCCGAATGCCAGCGCATTCGGCCCCCCGAAATTGGTGGCGGAATGGTCTGCCCACCCACCCCCCCGGGATGAGGCGGGGGGATCTTACCTGGGGCGGATCTTCCTGGCGGCGGCGGCTCCGGTGGCGGTTTCAGCAGTGGTGCAGCGGCGGCGGGCGGTCTTCCGACCGGCCGCCGCCATTTCCAGTTTAAAAAAAAACGCGTGATAGGCTACGTAAAGATTTACATAGCCTATCACGGCTAAGTTTTTTTTAAAAAACGTGATAGGCTACGTAAACGTAAACGTGATAGGCTACGCTATTTGCATTCCCCTTATTTTCGCCGTCTTAGTCTACGTAAATCTTGACGTAGACTAAGACGTGCCAAAATAAGGAACACAAATGGCAGCGGCCATGGCCGCCGCCATTTGCATATGCACTTTTTTTTTTTTAAGTCAGCCGTGATAGGCTACGTAAACATTTATGTAGCCTATCACGGCTGACTGCAGGGACACAAAACGGCGGCGGCTACGGCCGCCACCATTTGTGTCCCTGCTAGCCAGCGGCCGGATGTCCGGCTGCTGGCGGAGCCGGCCGGCGGCTCCGCAGAATCCCTGCGGAGCACAGCCAGCCGGCCAGGATTCTGCGGGGGGAGGAACGGAGCGCCTCCCTCCCCTGTCCAGGATTCTGGGGGGAGGAACGGAGCGCCTCCCCCCCACCATCAACATAATCCACAAAAGGTAAGTGCCTTTCGTACATCCCTACTTTCAGGTACAACACACCTTTATTTGATAGAGAGAAAACGCTGCAGCTTGCGGAGTTCACTCGCTGCACAGTGAAATAAACTCCCCCCCCGCATGCTAGACACCACTAGCTTTTTATTAGGAAACTGATTATACAGCCACCTGATCATGCACAGAATGCTTGTTGCTTTTTGTGCTCTCTTCATACCAATTATAATATATATCTCACTGCCCTTGAGCGACCCTGGAACCTTGTTTTTCCAGGGCCCCCCTCAAGTGCACAATCTTTATCCAAGTCAAAGGTTCCTTTCAAAGAAAATTGCTTGGATGGGTCATTTCTGCTATCAAAATGCTATTTGTCCAGAAACTTACAACTCCCGGGACCATAATTATCATATACCTTGTGGGCATCCCCGCTGGAGCAACCTGTTTGCTCTGACCTTTACCCATGGTCCCTAAAATGTAGGTTTTCCTCAATAGGCCAATCTTCCCGTCCCTTTAGACCCATGCCAGAGTTGGGACTGTGCCTTTACCCTTAGTTGAAGCTTTGCACCCATCCCTGCCACTCGAGATTTCAGTCACTAGGACCCTGGCCCCTGAGTGATGGGTGGCTCCCATATCCGACGAGTGCCCCTTTGGACTAGACCCACAGAAGTCTCAAGTCCTTTCTCTAAGCTTCAACCAACTCTGAGATCAATCTCTTGTATACCTTACTCCTGAGACTGGAGTCCCGCCTTTGTTTCTCTCAATCAAGGAAGTGCCTGGGTTCTTTTGGGATCCTGAGCAGTCCAAGAGGTCTTGATTGAAATCAGCCAAGCAGTGAGTGGGGATTTTAGCAAAGCAAGGGTCCCTTCCCAAGGCACCTTTGAAACTCACCTCACTCAGTTGACTGGAGAGATTCCTCCTTGGGTGTCAACGGGACCCCAGGCGAGCCCCAAAGAAACTGTCCTGGCCCAACAATCAAAGACACTTTCAGGTACAACACACCTTTATTTGATAGAGAGAAAATGCTGCAACGTGGGGAGTTCACTCGCTGCACAGTGAAATAAACTCCCCCCCCCCCGCATGCTAGACACCACTAGCTTTTTATTAGGAAACTGATTACACAGCCACCTGATCATGCGCAGAATGCTTGTTGACCAAAACGGAAGTCTAGTTGAACCACAATTCCTTAAACTGTTGGCTGGCCTGTCTGGAGAATGGTGACATACAGGCAGTTCCCTATTTGGCTTGTTCACATATAGAAACTTCTGCTGGTTAAGCAAACTGCTTTTCAGTACTTTGTAGATCTTGCATTTTTCAGGGGGGGGGGGCGGCAGTGGGCATGTACACATCCAAGAATTCCACAGTGAAGATACCCAGGCCCAACCTTTGCTGCGCCTCAATATGGCTTCCCTCTGGTCTATTACAGTTGGCCATAACAGATTGCACCCTTACTTTCTCATGTGTTGCCATGCATGTAGAAAGTGCATTGGGACCAGTACAGCAGCCAGTGGTGCTGTGAAACACACATACTTTTTTTTACTGCAAGCTGGCTGGCCGCTGACCGGCTTCTGTGGTTTTGCCCAGAAAGGTATCTGTGCAGTTAAATCTGAGGGCTCCTTCACACCGGGCTTTTATCCTGCAGCTGGGATTGTTCCTTCATGGACATTTGTGAGCTCTGTAGTGACACCATGACCCTGCCGTGACCCTCCTGCATTAAATACACTGTGTTCTGTTTTTAAATAGATCGCAGATAATGAGCTATCCAGTTACCCCATTGTGTGTTGTGTTCTGCTTCGGTTTCCTCCGTGCAAAGAGTTAAAGCGGCAAGAAGAGGAGCGAGAATAATGAAAGATAATGGAAGACTCAGATAAGGGGAGAAGGGGGTGTGGGAAGGAAGCGTGTGTAAAGGGAGTCAGTGGTGATCCTGCATTTAAAACAGAAGCAGAAAGCCCGGCCCCGTTTTAAATGCAGGATTTTAGGCTGCTGTAGAAATGCCCTATCTTTCATTGATCTCGCTCCTCTTCTTCCCGCTTTAACTCTTTGCACGGAGGAAACTGAAGCCGAACACAACGGGGTAATTTGATAGCTCATTATCTGTGATCTATTTAAAAATGGAACAAGGGGCATTTTAGGCTGGTGCAGAAATGCCCTGAATATATCTTGAGTCCTGGAGTATATGGTTCTCAAGAAGATACATGGAGCCTCTGCAGTTGGTAACCAGCTGGGGTTTGCTTAAGTGATTTTCCCCAGTCTGCTACACAGACACCAGAATTGCTGCTAGTGACTTACTTGAGTATGTAGATTTATCTCTTCAGAGCATATTTAAATAAAGATACAATAAGGCTGCAGTCCTAGACCCACTTACCTTGGAGTAAGCCTCAATGAACTCAGTGGGACTTACGTTTGAGTAAAAATGCATAGGATTTTGCAGTAAGGCTGCAATCCTATATAAACTTACCTGGGAGTTAACACATTGCACACAGTGGGGCTTGGTTCTGAGTAAACTTGCATAGCATTGCTCTGTAAAGTGTGTGTGTGTGAGAGAGTGTGAGAGAGAGACAAACAGACAGACACAGACAGACAAACAAGAGCACACCAGAATGCTCTTTTTTCTCCCTAGGAGCCCTGAAGGGACAGAATGGCTACAAGAACCACCTAACTTGACTGTCTAATGCAAGAGGATTTTTATGTTAAGCAGAAAGGCCTGGCTCACTGGCAGTGGAGAAGAGGCGGTGAATGCTTTGAGGGTCAAAGGAAGAGCATGAAGTGGAAATGTAGGGCTAGTTCCAATGTGACAATAATACCCCGTGGAGGAATATCCACTAAAAACATTGTTTAGAGGCAAAATAATTGGGGAATTTTAGAGGGAGAAACTATGGAGGATGGGAGAGTTTGGGAATGTCCTCTCTGGCTAGCAGATCACTTGTCTCTCTTGATGGGTATTCTTCTGATAGGAAATGTGTTATAGCAGAACTGTTCTCAGAGCTCCAATACCTGGTCAGGAAGGAGCAGATATCCAAAGCGCTGTCAGATTCTGCACTACAAACCCAGCACGACTGGATTAATTTTCCCCCTCTGTTGTGAGGCAGCAGTGAGGGTGCCTGCTTTTCCTTCCACGTCCTGATGTTGCCTGGGGCTAGCAGGTAGTCACAGCAAGAAAAGAAAAAGTTAAGACCACTCAAAAGTTAAGACAGAGACTGTCACACAGGCGTGGTTTATGACTAGGGAGCCAGAGTGGTGTAGCAGCTAGCGTGCTGGAGTGTGAAGATCTGGGTTCAAATTCCTGGTCAGCTGCAATGCTTATTGGATGACCTTGGGCCGGACTTCACCAGGTTCTTGGAAGGATAACATTATCCCCCACACCCACACCACCGCCCTGAACTCCTTGGAAGAAAGGTGGGATACAAATCTGATGATAAACAATATACATGCTTAGCTATGCCTAACCTGCGAAACATTGAGGTATTAATGTTTGGGAACCACCCAGAGAGCTTCGGCTATGGGGCGGTATAGAAATAAGATAAATACATAAATAAGCCAGCCAGCCAGCCAGCTAGCCCCCAAATCTGGCTGGTTAATTCACATGAATTACTGTCCTCAAGCCTTCAGTTTTCCACCTCAGTGTACATTTCCTTTCTGCAAACTGTACACAAACAAACTTGCCCTGTCATGATGCCCTTTACGAAGTTTCCCCTTCAGACCTCCTTTCTTCTCTTGTCTCTCCCAATTCCTCAAGGCCCTGCCCTTTCCGTGCTTGGGCCATGAGGCCTTGGTGTTCACCACTTATGCATCACTAAAAAGGAGGGAACACGTCACCAAACAAGAGAACAAAAGAGAACACAGATTGGCCTAAAATTTTCATGTGCTGATTTATTCCCAAATTTAGAAACAATTACTCTAATTTAAACAGAAATACAATACATCTCAACATAGTGAGGAAGACTGTGAATAGGTGACCTGTCTGTTCAATCAGCTGTCAAGGTGCTTTGACTGCAGCATTCTCAGGGGGTCTCCAAGGAAAATCTTAGGGTAAAGGGCCAGAAGCAAAGAGGCAAACTCCTTCCCACACAGCCCATTTTAAAGTACATTCCAGTTAAAGTATCTCTCTCTCTCTCTGTGAGAGAGTGACTGAGGATCTAACTACATATATCGCTTGCAGCATTATGTGAGGTTCTTTTTATTTGCAAGTTTTGGGAACCCGTTTTGAATCATGACCACATTTCATAGTGAGGGGAAGTCTAACCCTGCCTTCCACCACTGCGATCCTGACAGTTTAAGAACTGGTGCCTGAGTTTTTTCCTCCTCCCTCCCCATAGTGCAGAAAAGGGCAACTAAAATGATCAAGGGGCTGGAGCATCTCCCCCATGAATGTAACCATGATGTAACCAGAGAAGGTTACATCAGCCGGGATTGTTTAGCTTGGAAAATGAAGGGTAAAAGGAGACTTGAGGTCTACAGAATGATGCCTGGTGTGGAGAATGTGGATAGGGAGACATTTTTCTCCCTCTCTCATAATACTGGAACTTGGGGTCATCCCATGAAGCTGATTGGTGGGAGATTCAGGACAGATAAAAGGAAGGACTTCTTCACACAGCGCATAGTTAAACTATGGAATTTGCTACCACAGGATGTAGTGATGGCCACCAATTTGGATGGCTTTAAAAGGGGGTTGGACAAATTCCTGGAGGTGAAGGCTATCAATAGCTACTAGTTCTGATGGCTATGTGCTACCTGCAGTACCAGAGGCAGTGAGCCAGTTGCTGGGGAACATGGGTGGGAGGGTGCTGTTGTGCTTGCGTCCTCCTGGTCCACACCTGGTTAGCCACTGTGTGAGCAGAATGCTGGACTAGATGGACCCTTGGTCTGATCCAGCATGGCTCTTCTTATGTTCATTCCTTTTTCCTTTTGTGTCATATCTTTTAGATTGCAAGCCAGAGGGCAGGGACTGTCTTTTTTTATTGATTTGTAAGCCACTTTGAGAGCCTTTTCAGCTGGAGAGCAGGTGAAATGGTTTAAACCAAGGGTGGGCTACTTCTGGGGGTGGGGGGGCATTGCCTCCCCTGGTACCAATTGAGGCCCGCCCACCCACCCCAGCTGCAGCCGAGATTGCCACCAAATTTGCTGTGGGGGCGGCAAAAAAGCAGCAATTTTGCAAGGAAAGAAGGCCTGTGGGGAGTGCATGCCTTGTTTGGAAGCAGAACTGTGCTCCCAGGAAGGTTCTGGGAGTACATTTCTGCTTGCACACAAGCTGTGTGCTCCCTGCACGTCTAGTTTCCTTGCAAAATCACTGCTTTTTTTGTTGCCTCTGCAGCAAATTCAGCAGCACGGGGCAGGAGAGCTGCAGAAATGGCCTTGGAGGCCGCATGTTTCCTATCCATGCTTTAAGCAAAAAAGCTCCTATTGGTGCCAATTGGGACTTTTTCCCATCACTAACTGCAGTGCAGTACAGGGGAGGGGGGATTTGGGGCAGGATCATGGGGGGGGGAGAAGGGTTAAAGCTCTCCATCCCATGCACTACGGTCTTGATTTGGAATCCCCTCATCCACTTTCTGTTAAATATTTAGAAACTGCAGTTATGTCCTGAAAGGGGGCACCAGCAGAGACATCATAAATCTATTTTCAAAACACATCGAGAAAGAAGGCAGTAATTCTGCCCTGGAGATCAGCTGGGAGAGACTTGCGAGATCTTAAAAACTGCCCTCAGATTCACCCTATGCTCCACCCCTGAGCTCCCAGACTCCATCCTGTGTATTTATTTGCCTGAGCCCCAAGATACCTAGAAACCCTTCTTCTCCGGCCCTTCTGTTTCCTTCTAGCTTCCTATCCTCTCCGTGCACTCTTCCTTTAGCACCTCTTCCTCCCTGCTCAGGGCCAGCCCTGCCATTAGGCAGAGTAAGCTGGCTGCCTCAGGTAGCAGACTGTGAGTGTCATGAAAGGGCAGCAAAATGTTAATTATTTCATTTATTTTGATTATATTTTTACTGCCAGGGAGGGGGAGAGGGATTTTCTGTCTCAAGTGCCAAAGTCAATCCGCTGGCCTAGGGTATTTGAGTTCAGCTTTCTTCAGCATTCCCCTCGGCCCAAGTGCATAATACTTGTTTGCATTCATGTGTGTGTGGCGCGGGGGGGGGGGGGGCATTACTGGTCAGCTGACCTGGACTAGATTAGCGCAAGGTTATGTGGAATCTCCGTCAATTTGCACCTTGACTCGGGGTTTTGGGGGTGGGGGGATTTGCTGTTCTCCCTCAGGAAGCAAAATGTTTTAGGCCAGCCTTGCGACAACACAGGTTTTTTGTGTTTGTTTTAATGGATGATTTATCGATTGTTCTTTTCTTTTTAAATTGATGTTTAGTAAGCCACCTTGGGGGCTGAAAGGCAAGTTATAAATATGTTAATAAGCAAATAAATTGAATAACCTTTCTGTGGCCAGAACCCACTAGAGGTATGATTAAAGATAATTATTTCCCCTTTTGTTACAGTCCTAAGTGACTATTGTTCCCCTCAAGCGGGCTCACACATGAATCTTAGATCGGCTCCATATTTGCAGGCACATCATTAAAACCATCATGTGGTGCTAGCCCCCATGGCTGGAGATAGAATCATAGAATAGTAGAATAGTAGGGTTGGAAGGGGCCTACAAAGCCATCAAGGATAAAATGGGTCCTGAAGCTTAGGGACAGTCTAGTTTCCGGGGCAACCTGCGCACTAGCTGAGGACGCCCATGGCTTGAACAGGAAGCCTCAGAGTCTGAGGTTGAAAGCCACCATGGATGCTCAGGCCTCAGAGCCCCTCCATTTGTGGAAGGGAATGGAGCATCAGTCCCTGTAATTGGCAGGCAACGTCACGTCTGGATTGGCTAGGCCTGGTATAAATTCTAGGAGCCTGGCCTTCTGTCTGTGCCTGGTCAACAGCTCAGTAGGTTCTGCTTGAGTCACTCTGCCCTCCCAGTTCAAGCCACTGACCTCAAGAACCCTGAGCTGGACACCCTCTGGGTCTCCTTTTGGGTACCCCCCCCCCCATACTCACATGGCCAAGCCTGGCTCTGGTACCTACTGCTTGTCGTTTGGTGCAGGCATGAAGTTTCCCAGCTTGGCACACTGAATAGAAGGCGGCAGCCTTTGAAAGCTTGTGAATTGATGAGCATATTAAGCACCGTCCCTTTCCTGAGCGGTGCTGCACTCTCCAGTTTTGCATAGAGCACAGCCCTGTGCCCGCCACATCGCAGACCCCCAGGAGGCTGCTTGTCTCCTGTCTCCGCTTTTAAGGGTTATTTATTTTGACGATGAGGCCGCTGTCTGCTAGAATGCTGTCTAGAATGGATGAGCGCGCTTGGAGGCCCATCATGGTGACGGCAGTTTAATGGTGATGCAGTATTAATATCAGCATTGCTTATCCAGGCCATCTCCAAAATGAGTGGGGAAGGAAAGTAAGTAGCTCAGAAGGAGAGAGCACAAGGCTTGCCTTGCTGTGTGCTGCATGGGCACCTTGGCACCATGCAGCGCCAAACTTAATTATTTACAAGTTTTTTATATTGCCTTTCAGTTGGAGCAGCCACCCCCACTCATCCAGGAGTCCGCTGTATTCATGGCGAGAACATGACCAAATGAGCATAAAGTTAGAGGCAAATATTTATACATTTCATATGCTGGCCTTTCACATGATTTTTTCCCCTCAGCTTCTTTTGCCTGCCTTTGGTTCCAGAGTGTACAGATTTGGAACTTCCCCTTTCCCTTCCTCCCCAGTTTTACTTGGATTTCTCCACATGAGGTTGGGGAGATACATTCCATTTTCCCTGTTCTCCCACAGAGGCTTCTCCATTGATTGATTGACTGATTGATTGGTTTTTTTTAAAAAAAGTATGCACCTTGTAAAAAAATGAAGTTGCTAACATTGCAAAACATTAGAATAGAGCATCAAAATGCACCAAAAACTCCTAACTCCTAACACAGTAAGAAACAAACAAATTAACCCCCAAACTCTATCAGCAGAAATTAGAGACATACACACAAACTACAGTAATAAATAAATCAACATTCAGCATGCCAGAAGCTGATGCATTCAGAGCTGAATTAAGCCCAAAGACCACCTTAAAAAGCCAGGTTTTGACCTACTACCTGAAGGTATATGTGTTGGGACTTGGTGGGCCTCCTTGGGGAGGGTGTTCCCCAAAGTTGGTGTCACAACTGAAAAGGCCCTGCTCCTAGTAAAAATATGCCAAACTTCATCAGGCAGATGCATACAGAGCAGGACTACAGATGTTGAATGGATCATATGCGGAGGAATACGCTAACAGACACCCCAGCTTCTACCGTCTCTGTTCATCCTTCTGCTGCTGCAGCTGCCACCTCCAGGCAGCATCTTAAGCCCCAGAGTGTGTATCCCAGAGCAGGGCTGCCTGTGGCTTGCTGTAGCCCATGGTTGATATAATTATCGAGTAGTGCAGGCCACAGCTTAGTCGAGTGGGCTCAATGGCGGGAAATGGTGGGATAAGGGAGAAGACATAACTTGGCAACTCCCTGCTCACACCGCCCTTCTACAGCAGTACTCGGTAGTGAACATCAAACCATCACACTACAGCAGTCATAAACTCAGTGCAATGAAATCACAAAAATTAACACACAAGAACAACAGCAACCCCTCAGTCAATGGTGTGGAAGTTCCGAAACTCAGACAGAAGAGAAATGGTGGATGGAGGAAGATACTAAGATGCTGTCTAGCAGCCGTGAGGATTTTCATTATGTTATTCTGGAGTAATCTCAGGGTATGTCTTAAAAATATCCAGTATCTGCGTTGTCTGGCAAAAAACTCTCGTGCCTCTAAGGCATAGATGTGTATATGCTGCAAGTCGGGGGAGGCGGGGGGGAGAAAAAGTGTAGAAAGTGGTATGGGATGCAGGACTCTGCTTTCTTTTAGCTTTCATGTAAAAGAAAAAGTTTCTAGGTCTTATGTTTGACCATATAAGGACAACTCCTGTATTGGTAAAGCCCTACTTAAATTTTCCAGTGGTTGGGGATTATGTGTGAGTGTATGTGTGGGGGGGTTCTCCATGGCTTCTTGCCCCTTCCCTTGACTACCAATGCTAGAGCACCTTATAGCAGTAAAAAATATAGAATAAATTTGGTATATATTTTGCAATAAATATTGCTCCATTTGCATAATTCACACAGGTTGCAAAATACACCTTTTCTTAGAGTGAAATTTGAATTACCTGGATACAGAATTTTTAAAAAGCATGGGGTACACACAGCTCTGCACATAATTATATTTTACACATGAGAATATGACGCTGCATTTTTGTTTCGCTTCTGCCGCTGTCCTCCTATTTCCAGTTATGCCTTCTCTAGCTGACTTGAGAACAGTAGCAGAAGTGAAACAAAAATGAAGATACTGCAGATCTGGGCTCAAACCTTTGGATGCTACTGAGTAGAAGGATGTTGGCCTGATGGCACCTCACTCTTCCTCTGAATTATTTTAAAACTGATTATATGCTGGAGCAATTTGTGGGTTCAGAAGTTGAATTGGTGCAAATTGGTAGTGTTTGGCCCAGCAGGGCCACTGCTTTTTCTTCCTACTTTTCTTATTCCCACACCGTATTTGCAGGATGCATCATTAGAACTGCTTTGCAGAACCAGGCTGTGAAGGATCTGCTGGAACCAGCCTCAACCTCCCTGTGAGGTGGGACCACTCAGGACCCAATCCCGGCTCTCCTTCCAAAAATAGCACTGGCCAAACCCAGCCCTCCAGTCCCCCAAGAGGCACTGAAATTAGCACTGAGGTTATGCAGGGAAATCACACCAACTAAAGGCTGGATAAAGGTTTATTAAGATAAAAAACACAGGGGCAGAGGGAAAGGGAAGAATGGAAGTAGCAAGTTACCTGAGAGGGTACCAAGCCAAATTACTTAACCATATACAGAGAGCTTGATGAACGCACACCCAAGCCAAAATTATAAAGATACCCAGCCTGTCCTTACAGAACTAAGTATGGATCTCACCCGACAGCAACCAGCCGTCTGCAGGTCCAGAACCACCAGGACGAAGAGAGGCCCCATGCCTCTACCTCGGCCCTCTTTTGGAGCCCAGGCCTGGCAACCCAGGGCAGATTTCCCTCCAGCCAGTCAATGGCTCAGCCCCTGGGTGGACCACCCTGGCCTCCAAGAGGCTGGATCTCCCCACCAGCTCCAGCTGCTAGCACTCCCCAACCCGCAGGGGCTGCGCCGGGCCTTGAGCCAAGGACCGAGCAGCTTCTAGATACACACAGTCCCAGGTGGTTACATCCAACATGACCGCCTGGCCTAATCTTATGGTGGAAAACAGGTCATTATTCTTGACACAGGTGGAGAGTTCATCCAGCCCAGCATTCTGTTTCCAAGGATGGGCAACCAGATGCCTAAGGAAGTTCACAAGTGGGTCACAAAGGTGACCACAGGAATATTTCTTTCTCTCAAGCGTCTGTCACTGAGTGATATGTTGAGCATGGAACCTTCACTTGTGTGCTTTAGCTAAGCTTACGGTTAATAGTTGTTGGTAGACCTATCCTCCAAGAATCTGTCTCAAATCCTTTTTCAAAGCCACCTAAGCCAGTGGCCATTGCCATGATGTACTGCAGTGGTAAAAAGGTAAAGGTGTCCCCAACCAGTCGTGTCTGACTCTAGGGTGCGGTGCTCATCCCCGTTTCTAAGCCGAAGAGCCAGCGCTGTCCGAAGACGCTTCCATGGTCATGTGGCCAGCATGACTGAACACCGAGGTGCACGGAACGCTGTTACCTTTCCCGCTGAGGCGGTACCTATTTATCTACTTGCAATTTCTTGCTTTCGAACTGCTAGGTTGGCAGAAGCTGGGACTGAAGACGGGAGCTCACTCCGTCACGCAGCACTCGGGTCTCGAACTGCTGACCTGCTGACCTTCCAGTCTGCAGTTCAGCGTCTTAACCACTAAGCCACCACGGCCTCCTGCAGTGGTACATTCCATAATTACGCATCATGTGAGGGACTTTTTTTATATATACTGCACCACCCAGAGAACATAAGTGATTGGGCATTTTAAAAAAGGTAAGCAACCAATAAATAAATTACAAATATAAATATATCCATTCTGACCCTACAGTTTACTAAGTGACCTGTCCTAATATGAGAAGTGGGAGGAATCCCTCTCCCCACAGTGTGGTGTTCTAAACCTCTGCCATATTCCTATTTAGTTAACCTTCTTCTAAACTACCCTCCTGCCAGCTGCTCTTGCCTTTCTTCTTCTGGAAAGTATTTCAGCCCCCTGACCATTTAGATGGCCCTTTTTGCATTTCCTGCCAGAGGCAGGACAAAGGGTTGTTTTGCTTATTGCAGTGCTGTTTCCTCACAGGCATTCATTTTTCAGGTGCTGCGATGGCCTTGCTGTTGCGGCTGTTTATATGAATCCCGCATAAAACTCAAGGTAATGCCACCGAATGTTCCGTCCTGTTTGCAAAAGGCGAGGCTTCAGCAGTGATAAGAATGATCTATGTCTGTACTACTACATTTTTAAAACCTGGGACATTTAGATCCCTGTAGGAAAAGGAGAAAAGAAGAAAACTAGGGAGGAGGCTGCAATATCAGTGATGGGTCCTTGAGTGACCCAGTTGAAAGTCTTTGTCATTGAGCGCTCTCCAGGTGAGTTCCTCTTCTTGGGCCCTGTTCTCCAGCCCTAGGCAAACATCCTGCCTGCTCACCTGAGGCCTAAAAGTGGGGAGGGAACACTGGTGTGCCCACAGGCTGCGCTCCCTACGTCCCTGTCTTCTCAGTCCTCAACTTTCCTGTGTTGTGGGGGAAGGTCTGAACTGCCATTTGCTTGAACATGAGTAGAAGCCCCTTCAGACCTCCCTGCTCAACGCAGGAAGGTCAGGGACTGAAGGAATGGGGTGTTGGGGGTGGGGCATGCATATCCCCTCCCCACTTTCGGTCTCACATGAGCAGGCCGAACGCCTGCTTAGGGGTTCACTGAGGTGCTACACCTGTGTCTGGGCTGTAACGCTTCAGACTGCGGGTAGGTGTGAAGTCACTTGATTGAATGCTGTTCCACAACAACAAAACCCCTGTGCATAGAAAGCTATTCTTGTCAAGGAGAAGGCTCGGCTAAAACCCTTCTCCTTGAATCATGATGTTCTTTGTGGAGGGATTTTGTGTTTATGGAGGAACATCGAGTTATGTAAGCCCTCAGAGATCCTGCTGCAGCCTGAACTAGTAGCTGCTTACCCATGCCTCCATTTCCCCTTCTTCTGTGGTTTCCCAGTGTCTTTTAAATTGTGAGCCCCTTGGGATAGGGACCGGCCGTGCCTGTTCTTTGCAAAGTGCCATGTGCATAGAGTGCACTATATCAAATAGATTATCAACAATAACAACGATAGACATAGGCTTACCACACTAGTGAAAATTAGGCCTCAGTCTATGGCTGCAGAGCCTCGTGTGGCGCAGAGTGGTAGGCGGCAGTATTGCAACCGAAACTCTCCCCACGACCTGAGTTCAATCCCAGCGGAAGCTGGGTCCCAGGTAGCCGGCTCAGGTCGACTCAGCCTTCCATCCTTCCGTGGTCGGTAAAATGAGTACCCAGCTTGCTGAGGGAAAGGTAGTCACGAGTGGGGAAGGCAGTGGCAAACCACCCCGCTATAGTCTGCCATGAAAACACCAGCGAAAGCGGCATCCCTCTAGGAGTCAGCAATATAAAGCAAACCCAAGTTTGCCACTGAGTGTAGACACAACAGGAAGCTGCTGCCAGTTCCAGCTCACTGCCATGTTATACATGAAAAACAAGTTGAAAACCAATTAAAAAATAAGTTGTACTCAATTGAACAACTGTGGTTTTTTTAATCCCTCAAAAGGTGACACAAATAAAAAAGGTCTTCTTAATCCACTTCTGACAGGGCTCAAAGTTTAAGGGGAGGTTTAGATATGCATGTACATCACTTTGATCACTTAACACTTCAAAGATGACGCTAGAACTTTGGGATTCTGCACAAATAACTGGGTTTGGTAGGAAACAGTATACACCACAGCACGGCAAGATCATGGCCCATGCATGTTCTGAACATGAAAGAGCATGCCATGTTTTTTACCTTTCCAGTTTTTCAGCACAGAAACTTTGACTGGTTACACAGAGAGGGATTTGCAGACAGGGAGGCAGGTGCCATTTTTAGTCCGTGTGGTGTCTTCAGCCTGCAGCACTCTGAACAAAGAACATTAGTGGTTTGCATTCCTAGTCCCGTTGCCTGAGACAGAGCTGAGTCCTTGGAGAGTGGCAAGAAACAAGGAGAAAAGGGCAGGGGAACAAAACCAGCAGAGAGGTAGCTTGCCAAGGTGTTCCTTCAGCCCCATGGAACCGCTGTATTTTTAAAGGCTTATCCAGAGTACAGAATTAAATTGGCTTACACAGAGCCATGACCACTTCCCCATGAGTTCAGAGTTCTGGAGGGGATGTGAGAGCGGCAGGAGGCTAGGGAACAGAATTTTCAGCATCTCAGAAAGCTACACTTCCCAGGGTGCTTTGGCTGAAGACATGACAGTTGAAGTGGCATAAAAACAATAACATGTTTGTAATATGTGGGCTGAGTGCATGAGATAGGAGCAGCCAAGTTCCTGAGTTTGAGGCCATGTGTGCAACTCCTCTTCTTGTTGGGAGGAGCCCTCCTGCACAACCAGGGAGCTGCCCTGGTCATCTCTTGCCTCAGCCATTAATGCGCAAGGTGGCCTTAGGTAAACCACAAATTCCTCAGTCCTATGCAGTCAGGGCCCGAAATTTTGGAACAAGGATAACTGTTTTGGCAGTTGGCCTCTGTACACCACCACATTGAAGTTGAAAGGAAACACACCCAGATGAGAGCGAAGTCAGGACTTTCAACTGTAATTCAAGGGGTTCGACAAAAGTGGGGCACTAGCCATTGAGGAAGGACAGCCAGTGGCATACACACACACCCATCGTTGGTGGCTCATAAGTAATGGAACCAACCAACATCACTTCAAACTTAAGGATCGCCTTTAATACCTGGATGAAAATCCTTTGCAGTCAATGACTGCCTGAAGTCTGGAACCCATGGACATGACCAAATGCTGAGTTTCCTCCCTCGAGATGCTTTGCCAGGCCTATACTGCAGCTGCCTTCAGCTGCTGCTTGTTTGTGGGTCTTTCTGCCTTCAGTCTTGTCTTCAGTAAGTGAGAAGCATGCTCTACTGGGTTGAGATCAGGTGACTGACTTGGCCATTGAAGAACATCCCACTTCTTTGCTTGGAGAAACTCTTGAGTAGCTTTTGCTGTATGTTTTGGGTCATTATCCGTCTGCAATATGAAGCGGCGTCCTATCAGTTTGGCAGCATTCGGCTGAATCTGAGCAGAAAGTATAGCTTATACACTTCAGAATTCATCCTGCTGCTTTGATCAGCAGTCAAGTCATCAATAAACACCAGTGACCTGGCTCCATTGGCAGCCATACATGCCCATGCCATAACACTGCCTCCACCATGTTTGACAGATGATGTGGTATGCTTTGGATCATGAACTGTTCCTTCTACATACTTTTCCCATCATTCTGGTACAAGTTAATCTTGGTTTCATCAGTCCAAAGAATCTTATTCCAGAACTGGGCAGGCTTTTTTAGGTGTTTGCTGGCAAAGGCTAATCTGGCCTGTCTGTTCTTGAGCGTTACCAGTGGTTTGCAACCTTGTTGTGAAGCCTCTGTATTTACATTCATAAAGCCGTCTCTTGACTGTAGATGCTGACAATGACATGCCTACCTCCACAAGAGCGTTCTTGACCTGGCTAGATGTTGTGAAAGGGTTCCTCTTCACCATGAGCAGAATTCTGCGGCCATCCCCTTTAGTTGTCTTCCGTGGTCTGCCAGGCCTTTTGCTGTTGCTTAGCTTGCCAGTTAATTCCTTCTTTTTCAGGATGTTCCAAACTGTTGTACGGGCCACTCCCACTGTTCTTGCTATCTCTCTGATGGGTTTATGTTGTTTCCTCAGCCTAATGATGGCCTCCTTCACTCGCATGGACACCTCTTTGGACCTCATGTTGGGAGCTCCAGTGAACAGCTACCAAATGCAAATGTACCACTCAGAACCACCTCCAGGCCTTTTATCTGCTTGCTTGGTCACGGGGTACCCAGGAAACAGGCCACACCTGGCCACGCAGCTGCTTGTCAGCCATTCGTTCCATTACTTATGAGCCACCAAAGATGGGGGGGGGGGTGCCACTGGCTGTCCTTCCTGAATGATTAGTGCCCCACTTTTGTCAAACCCCTTGAATTACAGCTGGGTCCTGACTTTGGTCCCATCTGGGTGTGTTTCCTTTCAACTTCAATGTGGTGGTGTACAGAGGCCAACTGCCAAAACAGTTATCCTTGTTCCAGTATTTCTGGCCCTGACTGTATCTGCCCTAAGGGAATAATACTACTGACCTACTTGACAACATTGCTATGAAAGATGGCTGAGATGATGATGATAACAATAACAATAATGCATTTATTTCATTTCTATACTGCCCCAAAGCTGAAGCTCTCTGGGCAGTTTACAACAATTCATGAAAATACACCAGCATTACAAATTACAACATAATAATAACAGTCTAAAATTTTAACACAGAAAAATTAAAACAATCTAAACAGCTAAAAGCAATTTAGGGAGCAATCCTATGGCCGCTAGTCAGTGGCTAGACGGGCATAGGATATGTGGTTTTCTGGGAACTGACCTTGGAGCCTGGAGAACCGACCTGCCCTGCTCGGAAGAGGAGCGTGGAGCGGCCAAAACGGGGCATTCTGGGGGGTGGGGAAGGCAGAAATGTCTGTATGACACATCCTATTTGTCGTCTGGCAGCCTCTTCCCCGCTCCGCCTTCCTGCAGCGAGACAGCTGAAATCAGCTGTCTAGCCACAAATGCAGGGCAGGAGAAGTGCGGGAGGGGCGATCCCTTCTGTGCTTCTCCTGCCTGCATTGGCGGCCGCCTATCCCCATAGGATTGCGCCCTTAAGTAAACAATATATTTCCTAAGAGAACTGTTCAAAAACAGCAGTCATAGATGCCCCATCATATACCATTAAATGCCTGGGAGTAGAGGCTGTTCTTCACCTGGTGCCAAAAAGATGACCATGTCGGCGCCAGGCAGGCCTCAGTGGGGCACCCGTTCCAAAGTTGAGCTATCACCACTGAGAAGACCCTCTCCCTTGTTTCCACCATCCGAGGTGAATGCAGGTGAAGTATTCTGAACATTCAGGAAAAGGATCTGATGAAGGCTAAATTTTAATAATTATTAAATTATGCCTAGGCCTGCAACATGTAGTCAACTAAGCATTTCAGTTAACGGACTAAAACCTTTTGATTGATTAAAAAGGCATTATTATTTGGGCAGCAGTTGTTTTTTTTTTAAATGCTTAGTTATTTTTAACACGAGTGCTTGCAAAAATGGAAAGTGGCAGGTGGCATCTCAGAAAAAACATCCCCACCTCTCTCAGGCATGCAGTGTGTATCATCTAAAACCCAACATGTGCCTTTGCCTTCACAATTTATTTATTTTTTATTTTATTTATTTCATTTCTATACCGCCCAATAGCCGAAGCTCTCTCAAATGAGTGTTTGATTGAGAAGGGTTGTTTTATTCATATTCAAAGGTATGCGGATTTAATCAAGTGATTCTGTATCAAAACTCACATATGAGAATTTGAGGAGAATTTGGGGGGGGGGGGCAACACAATTCTATTTCAGTTCTAAAACGTTTTATTTCCCCTCTTGGTATCTGAAATAGTGCCCTGGTTGAGTCTTTCAGGCAGCTTCAGACCCCCATCTGCAACACGGAGATAATAATATTGATGGCCGTTGTAGATATTATGAAATAGCAACAAGAACTCCTCCTTGTACTACTACTAATAAAAAATAAAAACAATAATTTGTTTAAGACTATGGGTTGGATTCAGACGAAGTTGAAGTGAGTTCCCATTGATTTCAGTTCGAAGTTAATGAAGTTTGTTAATTCAATGGGACCTAGTCTGGATCCTATTTCTTAGCCTTCCCCAGCCTGGTGCCCTCCAGAGAGTTGAACTACAACTCCCATCATCCCCACTCATCGTGGCCAATGGCTATGGGAGTTGTAGTCCAACAAATCTGGAAGGCACCAGATTGGGGAAAGATGCTATAGTCAATCGATAACTTTCCAAGCACAACATTGTCACGAAGCCCTCTGTGCCAAGCAACCCTGCGAGGGAGCAGAAGAGCACCACACATGGCTCTAACCTTTAGGTAGTTCTGCCTACCACCCTGTGGCAGGGACACCCACAGCCATCAGTGAGTTAGGAAGGAAGAGTCAACCTGTCCTCTCCTGATGCCCTGTTTACAGAGTTTGGAGCAGCCTGGCTCATGAAAGATAAGCAGTAGGGGTAGTCTAAGGCCATTTCTACATGAGGCATTTATTGTGTGCTCGTGTTGGGCCACTCATGGAAGTTTGCAGGTCCTTTACATGAGATCATCAACCTCCGGGATATCTCCTGAGGTTTTTCCCAGCTCTCCCACCTTAAAAAAGATTGGAGATAAGCTGGAATATAAACTCTCCCTGCCAACTCTGCAGTGTGTAGTGGCAGCGTAGCATGATAATTCCACCACTAGATGGTGCAGTTTCATTGGGAAATATAGAAAGGCTGCTGAGAAAGGGCGTTTTCAATTCCATGTCATGTTCAAGATCTAACAGAGCCAATCCTAATCGTGCCACAGAAACGGAAGCAATTAGGGATGTCAGAGAATTCCGCCATGGATCTCAGGGAGGCCGAATGCCAGCGCATTCGGCCCCCCGAAATCGGTGGCGGAACGGTCCGCCACCCCTCTGCCACCCCGGGGACGGGACTTACCTTGGGCGGATCTTCCTGGCAGCGGAGGCGGCGGCTCCGGTGGCAGTTCGGTGGCTGCGGTGGCCGGTCTTCTGGCCGGCTGCTGCCGCCGCCATTTCCAGTTAAAAAAAACCCAAAAACAAAAAAAGTGATTGGCTACATAAAGATTTACGTAGCCTATCACGGCTAGATTTTTAAAAAACGCCGTGATAGGCTACGTAAATGTTTACGTAGCCTATCACGGCTGATTTAAACAAAAAACAAAAAAAATGCGTGTACGCAAATGGCGGTGCCCATGGGCGCCGCCATTTACATTCCTTATTTTGGCACATCTTAGTCTACATAAACATTTTCTACGCTATTTGCGTTCCCCTTATTTTCGCCGTCTTAGTCTACGTAAATCTTTACGTAGATTAAGACGTGCCAAAATAAGGAACGCAAATGGCGGCGCCCATGGGCGCTGCCATTTGCGTACGCGCATTTTTTTTCTCTTAAATCAGCCGTGATAGGCTACGTAAACATTTACGTAGCCTATCACGGCTGACTGCAGGGACGCAAACAGCGGCGGCTACGGCCGCCGCCATTTGCGTCCCTGCTAGCCAGCGGCCGGATGTCCGGCCACTGGCAGAGCCGGCCAACGGCTCCGCAGAATCCCTGCGGAGTGGAGCCGGCCAGCCAGGATTCCAGGGGGGAGGAATAGAGCGCATCCCCCCCGGCCAGAATTCCGGGGGGAGGGATGGAACGCCTCCCCCCCAGCATCAGCGTAATCCGCGGAAAGGTAAGTCACTTTCGTACATCCCTAAGCAAAATGCTCCAGTAGGGATTTTCTGTTAATGTAGACACCTAAAGTAAACAGCCAACCTTCAGAATTCCGAAATTAAAGGGTTTATTTAAAAAAAAAAAAAAAGATCAAAGAGAGTGAGAGGTAAGCAGAGTACACGGTAAAATAAAACTCAAAGTCGGCATCTAGCTAGCCTACACTTGAGCCAACTAAAGGGTACACATGTCAGTGTGCTAGACTGGGCCTGGACATGCTGGATTGGTGCCCGGCTGCAACAATGGACTGGGTGAGGACTAATAAACTGAAGCTCAATCCAGACAAGACCGAGATGCTGTTAGTGGGTGATTCTTCTGATGGGCTGGAGGGTGTTCACCTTGTTCTGCATGGGGCTGCACTCCCTCCGACAGCAGGTTCATAGCTTGGGGGTTCTCCCAGAATCATCTTTGTTACTGGAGGCTCAGGTGGCCTCAGTGGCATGGCGTGCCTTCTACCAGTTTCAGTTGGTGGCCCAGCTATGCCCTTATTTGGACAGGGATAACCTGGCCTCAGTAGTCTAGGGTCTGGTAATCTCCAAGTTGCAATGTGCTGTATGTGGGGCTGCCCTTGAAGCTGCAGCCTGTGCAAAATGTGGCAGCCAGATTGACTGCCAGAACCAGAAGGTCTGAACATACAGTATAACACCAATTCTGGCTTGCTTGCACTGGCTGCCTGTACGTTTTTGAGCCCAATTCAAGGTGCTGGTTTTGACCTATAAAACCTTACACAACTCAGGACAGAAATGCTTGATGGATCACCTAGTATGAACCTACCTGTACCCTACGGTTGTCATCTGTGCCCCTCGTCCAGATGCCTCCAAGGGAGTTTCAGATGATGGCAACAAGGGAGAGGGTCTTCTCAGTGGTGGCCCCGATTGTGGAATGCTCTCCCCACTGAGGTCCGCCTGGTGCCAACAATATCATCCTTTTGGTACCAGGATAAGACTTTCCTCTGTTCCCAGGCATGTGATGGGGTTTTAATTGGTCCTGGGGTTTTTATTGTTGGGAGTTTAAAATTGCTCTCTAAATGGTTTTATATATTATGTGTTATATTGTGTTTTTAAGATCTTAATCTTTTGTAAACTGCACAGAGAACTTTGGCTATTGGGCAGTATAGAAATGTAATAAATAATAATGAATAAAATAATAATAATACATGCCAAGAAGCACCTGGTTGTGCATGATGGTTCAGATCTGCCTTCCCCAACCTGGTGCCCTCTGGATGTGCTCGACTACAATCCCCCTATGCTGGTTATGGGATTATGGAGGTTGTAATCCAACACATCTGGAGGGTGCCAGGTTGCGGAAGGGTGGGTCAGATGAAGACAAAACTATTGGGGTTTGCCCGGGCCCTGTCTTTATCTTGGAGGGGGGATGACTCAAGCAAGTTCAACCAATGGGAAGGTGGTTTGGGCCAGCATGAGGTCATGTATATGTTGTGTGCTTGGGGCACTTTTGCCTAGGATGGGGAAGAGACGAGAAGTGAGAATAGTTCCTGGCTGCAGTGGTAGACAATTGTTTTTACCATCCAAGCCTCACCTTGTGTTCAAAATCGTGTTACCACCCAAGCCTCACCTTGGTTCAAAACTGGGAAAGGAGTATGACAAGGCTGTATATTGTCACCCTGCTTATTTAATTTATATGCAGAGTACATCATGAGAAACGCCGGGTTGGATGAATCACAGGTCGGAATTAAGATTGCCGGGAGAATTATCAACAACCTCCGATATGCAGACGATACCACCCTAATGGCAGAAAGCGAAGAGGATCTAAAGAGCCTCTTGTTGAGGGTGAAAGTAGAGAGTGCAAAATCTGCTTTGAAACTCAACATTAAAAAAACGAAGATCATAGCATCTGGCCCCATCACTTCCTGGCATATAGAAGGGGAAGAAATGAAAGCAGTGACAGGTTTTACTTTCTTGGGCTCCAAGATCACCGCAGATGGTGACTGTAGCCATGAAATTAAAAGACGCTTGCTCCTTGGGAGGAAAGCTATGGCAAACCTAGACAGCATAGTAAGAAGCAGAGGCATCACCTTGCCGACAAAGGTTCGTATAATCAGAGCTATGGTTTTCCCAGTAGCAACGTATGGCTGTGAGAGCTGGACTATAAGGAAGGCTGAGCGCCGAAGAATCGATGCTTTCGAACTGTGGTGCTGGAGAAGACTCTTACGAGTCCCCTGGACTGCAAGGAGGTCAAATCAGTCCATCCTAAAGGAAATCAACCCTGACTGCTCATTGGAAGGACAGATACTGAAGCTGAAGCTCAAATATTTGGGCCACCTAATGTGAAGAGAAAACTCCCTGGAAAAGACCCTGATGCTGGGAAAGACTGAAGGCAAAAGGAGAAGGGGACGGCAGAGGATGAGATGGCTAGATAGCATCACCGATGCAATGAATATGAACTTTAGCACACTCGGGGAGAGAGCGGAGGACAGGAAGGCCTGGCGTGCTATGGTCAATGGGGTCACGAAGAGTTGGACACGACTTAACAACTGAACAACAACAACAACAAATCCTTGACCTGGCCTTTCTGCTTGCGAAGCAATGTCCTGAACTTCTATCATCATGGTGGCTTTCCCTCAGCTGCTGGAGGTAGGATCTCTTTCTGGTGTCACCACAATAAAGGGTAAGTCTTCCCTGAGGAATATGCTCTGTTCCATCTGCTAAATTTAGCTTTTCTTGTTAGAGGGAAACCAAACAGCCATATAAACATAAATTCCTGTCAAAAACTCCTACGCAAGTACCTTGAGCTGAGCAGCTAGAGAACTCTGTGTTCAGGGCTCAGGTCCTCATTAACTTTCCCCCTGACCCTGTGAGGGCCTTATTCACCCCGAAACCTGCTTCTCCAGTGTGTAGATGGTGGGGTGCCTGTTGTGATGTGCCCTCTCTTTTGCCCCTATGGATGGCTGGATGTGCCAAGGTTTCCATGCTATGGGATCTAATTATGGATAAGAGGAGCAAACACAAGAGATTTTACTGGACATAAGCACATAAAAACATTACTCTGGCCGCAAGAGTGAAAGACGATCCAAACTCAGCCAGTCAGCCCTTTATGGTGGATGACCGGGGGTCAACAAATCTGGTTTTGCCACCTGCCTGGAGCTGCAAAACAGGGTGGAGAGTCACGCATCTGGCAGGCCATAATGCTTGGCTGATGGGCGGCATTCAACTCGTGGAGTGGCCAGGGGGCGGGGGCGAAATGGACACAGCATTAACCATCATAGGCCATGGCTTGCACCCAGCCTCCATCACTGCCAAATTGCCTTCTCCCTTCCCCAACCTACCCCAAAGCCGAACCCCCAGGAGCAGAGGCCCCAAGAGGCATCATCCTAGCAGCAAAAGATGCATAGAGGGTCATTTCCTGCTGAGGTTCATGGGCTTGACTACAATTCCCATGATCCCTGGAATGAAAAGATGCCACTTACAGCTGAGGAAAGGCCCAGCCAACTTGAGATAAGGTGGGGGGGAAGCACTGGCAGGGAAGGGGGGAGCAGCAGCTAAACTGGGCTTTTCAAGCATTCATACAGATGCTGGGAAATCACCTGGAGGCCATTTGAGTACTTGACCTGAATACTCTGAAAGCCCCACTTCTTTTCCTGAAGGCTCACACATCCCTCCTCGGCCCCATTTCCAGGAAGCGAGATCAGCACACATGCCCTCAGGCCAAAGAGGCAGGAGGGAGCTGCCAGCCAGCCCTGCTTGGGCCTCCCCCACTTGGGGCAGTCCCTAAGGGGAAAGGAGAGCGCTTTTGAGTGTCGCTTTCAACAGACAGGCCCCGTCTCATGAACCCCATGTTTGGCGGAGGCCCAGCCCTGCCCATAGTGGGCCATGTTTGCCCTGCCCATTCAGAGACAATCATTCTTAGGTGGGGGGGGGGGCGGGAACCTCTTTCAGCCTGAGGGCCGGATTCAGTTCTGGAGCAGCTCCCGGGGTCTGCATTCCAGTGGTGGTTGGGGCCAAAGGAAACGGAGATGGGGCCAGAGGCAACAGGGGTGGGGCCAGAGGAAGGGGGCATGTCCCTCCCCCAGAATCCCAGAGGTCCAAACTGGGATCTCGGCAGGGCTGAATTTGGCCCCCAGGCCTGAGGTTCCTTGTCCTTGGTCTGAGGCCTGTTTTGCACGGAACTCCCCTAGACACTGTTAAGCTTGGGCCTGTTAGGGCCACTTCATGCGCCTCACCCTGTAGTCTGCAAGCATATATTAGTTGCTCACATTTGTTACCATCACTCATCAAGCAAGTTGAAGGTGGGGCGGAGGGTCAGGATCCAGGAGATGTCTGTAGCTGTGACAGGCTCTGATGTACAAAGGGGATGACACACGTGCTCACATCCAAGCAAACAGGAATTGGCCGTAGGCATGGAGGGATGGGGGGTGGGGTGCGAGAGAGAATGGGATTTTCCTGGCTTCAAAAATATTGTTGGTTGAGTTAGTTAGCGGAAGCACCTTGGGCAGCTCCTTTAGCATTCTGACTGGTTCTGACTGAAACCCAGAGCGAATTCACTGCCCCACTGACATCAGAGCCACCAGCCTCCACTGATGAGTGCCCCCCCCCCAGGCCTTGCCTCCCTACTCCCACACTTTCTGGAGCCCAGTTTTGTGACTGATCATCCCAGCAGGAAGCAGGGGGATGGTGAGCAGTTCAGACTCTGCCCTCTACCCATATTTGCCATTACAAACACTCTGCTTATTTTTAAAGCCTTTTGAGAAATTATCCCCACTTCAGGTAGCATGTTCCCTGTCTAATTCACCTTCCCCTTTCATCCTTTCCTTCATGTCTTGGGGAAGCTTTGGTTGATGGTGGTGGGTTTTGCAGGACATGACAAACCACTGCAAGCTGGGCACCAGCAGGCACCATGCAAAAATGGCACTTGTGGGCACCCTGGCACAATGCGACAGCCCCTGTGGGTATATTAACCCACAGTGGGCTGTTGTATCCTGCGAACCAGGTCATTGACTCATAATCTGGATATCAAGAGTGCCATATTCAAAATGGAACAATAGCCTTAGACCTGTAGTTGTAGTGAAGGAGAAATAACTCCTGAAAGTGCAACTTCTCCCATCATGATACATGAATAGTGGGAGAAGCAGCACCTTCCGAAATTCTCCCTCTACCTGATTATTAAAAACATAGATGCTAGTGCCTCTTGTTAAATTTGGCATCCCTAAGCTTGATTGGCTCCTTGCTCCAAAAGGCATTTGTAATGGAGAGAAGACATCTCTCCCCTCCAAGATTCCCTTGCATATAGTTAGTTGCTAGTTGAGTCATTTTAAAGGAACACACACAGATTTTCCAAAAAAATTACATTGCCACCCGGCTTGGGTTTTGTCTGTTTGTTTTTCAAGCTCAGGCTCATTGGTAAACAATGGGCATATTAAAGTTGCACACATTAACACGTGCAACAGCCAAGGTGTTTTTTTTTAATTATTGATTTGTATACCTTGAACTGGGTTTGTGTTGCTGCTTTGAAGACCATTGTTGGTGAGAGAGAGAGAGAGAGAGAGAGGCCTTTAAAAACCGACGAAAGAAGGAAGGAGAGAAAGAGGAAAGGAAGAAAAGCAGTGAAGAGGGGGATGGGAGGGAGAGGGAGAAGAGAAAGGCAAAGAGGGAGAGAAAGAAAAGATCCTTTTAAAGACGGAGGGAAGGAAGGAAGGAACACGAAGAAAGGAGAGACGGGAGAGATAAGGGGCATGCAGTTAGAGCGAGGAGTTTTCGAGATTGCTCCTCTGGACGAGTCCTGAAGCCCTTTGTGTTGGTGGACAGAGGTGTGTGGTCAGTCCGTTTGGGGTCGCCCTCTGAGCCCGCAGAGCACACGCGCTGTCCTCGAGCAGCATCGCGCACCCGCGCTTCCCCACCTGGCGCTGGCGTTTTTCTCCGACTTGGCTGCCGCCCCGACGTCGCGGTGGGTTCCGGCTGCGCATAAAGCCCGCAAGGGAGAGGAGAGCGCCCGCCGCCCGTGCTGAAGAGGCAGGGCGTGCGACGGCGTCGCTGTCTCCACGCACAAGTTGGCTCGGACATTCCTCTGCGCCAACGGAAGGAAAGGCTCCGTGCCTTTGGCTCACTCGCGGGCGGTGGCAGGCAGCCTGCGTGCTAGCGACAGGAGGCGCCAAGCCTCCCTGTAGTCGCTTGGCTAATGTAATGAGCACAGCGCCTGCAACGGTGTCCCTGGAAGGGCTCCCTCCGTGGGGCTGACGCCTCAGCGCTTGGCTCGCCGCTCCGGCGAGTGCTGGGGCTTTATCTGGGGCTGTAGCAGCTCAACACAGAAGGCTCCCTGTGCAGGAACGTCCTTAGCCAGCTCCTAGAAAGGCTTCGCTCTGATCAGGCAGTTAGACCCAATTTTTCCCCCAGCTGAAGCCAGCAGAGTCTCAGCCTGTCAATTGGAAGTAGGCAGCCATTATTGCGGGCTGATCTACTGCTTTGCCACATTTGGACCGTATCAGTGGTCGTTTGCTTTTCAGAAATAATTAGCCTTTCTTCATGAAGGCAAGACATGGTGAGTGTATTGCTGACAATCTCAAATACGCACGCACGCAGGAACATAGAAGAGACCAACATTCCCCTACCTGGCGCCCTGCAGACATTTTAGACCACACCTCCCATTATCCCCAGCCAGCACTGACTGGGGATGATAGGAGCTGTAGTCCAACACATCTGCAGGGTGCTGGGTTGCGGAAGGCTGGAATAGGCAGTTGTCAATAAAGTTAACAACACTGAAGTTTCATCAATGCACGACCAAACAACCTCTCCCCTCCCGGCACCCTTTGCCCCTCACTCTGTCCTCACTTCTCTGCAAGCAACAGCTCAGCATGTCAGGTGAGGCAGAGCTGGAGCCTGGCTCTGCCCTCTCTGCCTTGGTACAGTGAGAAGACCTGCAGTCCTGATCAAGGAGGATGCAGGTGGACGACTGAAACTCTGACTACACTCATCATGTGGAAAGAAGACTGCAGGTGGGGGAGACCATTCTTGAATACTCCCTGGTGCAAAAGCTTTCCTTGCATGGAAAAAAAAAACTTGTACATATCAACGGGACAGGATCTAGTAGTTTTTTCTAGTTTCCTGGACAAAAAAGGGTATCAATGACTACTAGTCCTGATGGCTATGTGCTGCCGCCAGTACCAGAGGTGGTGGGCCTATGTACACCAGTTGCTGGGGAACATGGGCAGGAGGGTGCTGTTGTGCTCATGCCCTGCTTGTGGGTTCCCGGTCGTCAGCTGGTTGGCCCCTGTGCAAACGGAACGCTGGACTAGATGGACCCTTGATCCAGCAGGGCTGTTATGTTCTTAGTCCATCCTACTCACTTTGTTGTGCTAGCTTTCTATTTGCAAAGTATTTTTTTAATGGAGAGGAGCAGTGTATGAATGTGATTCCACACCTGCAATGATACAGTCAATTCAATCACCGCCGGACTCTTCCACCTCCCTCTGCTGCATGTGTAGCCTGTTGACTGCTGAGAATTCCAAAGGCATCTCTAGAGACAGGCAGAGAAAGCAGGCAGTGGCGGGGATTGTAAAGCTCCTGGCTGCCTTTCTCCATCTGGTGTTTGTTTACCTCTGCTCATCTTAGAGCATGGATGCAAGCGTCTTTCTCAGTCCTGCTGCCTGAAATTCTTTTACCTGGAGATTGAACCTGGAACCTTCTGTATGCAAAGCATGTGATCTACTATTGGGCTAGAGCCCTTCCCCAATTCTTCATCAATACTCCATTCAAGAAATAAATACATTTTACACAAGCCATTGAAACTTCAATGTTTGTGTTGTGTTTGCTAGTCAATTAAGTTTGCAGAGTTGAACAACAACAAAAGAAGCTTAAATCAACTGTTTAGCTTTGACATTGCAATCTGCCTTTGGGCTCATCTTTGAATTGCAAAAATACTTGTAATGCATGGTCCTAGCTCTGATTTGGCTTCATAAAATAATCATGACGCTAAATCTGATTGTCTATGTGACATCATGACATTGTCACACTATGAGATCTCTGATAGGCATGGCAACAAGAAGGAGGAGGAGTTGAAAAGAAAAAAAATGGCCTAGGAGCAGCAACTAAGAGTGGCTGTGAATAGGATCAGACAGGCATGAAAAAGGTAAAATTTGGACTGGGGGCTAGGGAAGACTTTGGACCCCCAAATGTCCACCTTTCACCCCAGAATATTTATTTTGGGAACATTTGGCATAGCCCTACGTTTGATCCAATCAAAGAATTCTAGTTACATTTCAGATTGGACAAAGTCTTATACCCTTTTGTAATAAAAATACCATATCCACAAAAAAACAGAGCTTTAGCCAAGAAAACATGCTATTTCTGTTATCAGGGGAAGTGGAGTAGAATTTTTTTTTAAAAAAATCATGGTTATGTTTTATATGTTTATTTACATATATGCCTGTTTTTTGTTTGTATGTAACCCCCCCTTCAATGTTTAAATTGCATATTTTGTCTTAGATTATTCAAAAGCTGTTTCCAACTAATTTCTCTTCTCTGCTTGGTTAGCATGATGCTGCATAGTCTTTTCCTGGCACAACAGCTTCTGAGCAGGAGAAGTCTATCTGAGTAGTGAGAACTTCACATTTCAGCAACAGTACCTTAAAGGTCCAGTCCATTCTTGTTGTTGTTGTTGTTCAGTCGTTCAGTCGTGTCCGACTCTTCGTGACCCCATGGACCATAGCACGCCAGGCCTTCCTGTCCTGCACTCTCTCCCGGAGCGTGCTCAAGTTCATATTCATTGCATCCGTGATGCTATCTAGCCATCTCATCCTCTGCCGTCCCCTTCTCCTTTTGCCTTCAGTCTTTCCCAGCATCAGGGTCTTTTCCAGGGAGTTTTCTCTTCGCATTAGGTGGCCAAAATATTTGAGCTTCAGCTTCATTATCTGTCCTTCCAATGAGCACTCAGGGTTGATTTCCTTTAGGATGGACTGATTTGACCTCCTTGCAGTCCAGGGGACTCGTAAGAGTCTTCTCCAGCACCACAGTTCAAAAGCATCAATTCTTCGGCGCTCAGCCTTCCTTATAGTCCAGCTCTCACAGCCATACATTACTACTGGGAAAACCATAGCTTTGATTAGATGGACCTTTGTCGGCAAGGTGATGCCTCTGCTTCTTACTATGCTGTCTAGGTTGGCCATAGCTTTCCTCCCAAGGAGCAAGCGTCTTTTAATTTCATGGCTACAGTCACCATCTGCGGTGATCTTGGAGGCCAAGAAAGTAAAATCTGTCACTGCTTCCATTTCTTCCCCTTCTATATGCCAAGAAGTGATGGGACCAGATGCCATGATCTTAGTTTTTTTAATGTTGAGTTTCAAAGCAGCTTTTGCACTCTCTTCTTTCACCCTCAACAAGAGGCTCTTTAGATCCTCTTCGCTTTCTGCCATTAGGGTGGTATCGTCTGCATATCGGAGGTTGTTGATAATTCTCCCAGCAATCTTAATTCCGACCTCTGATTCATCCAACCCGGCATTTCTCATGATGTACTCTGCATATAAGTTAAATAAGCAGGGCGACAATATGCAGCCTTGTCGTACTCCTTTCCCAATTTTGAACCAATCGGTTGTTCCAATCGGTTGGGGTTGCACTGTATGTGAAAAATACATATCTCTGCACAGAAATACAGGAGGAGGAGCTTGGTAGCACCATCGAGAGCATCTGGGTTGAAATTAATGGAGCAAAGAATAAAAGGAACCTGGTGGTCGGAGTCTACTACCGGCCACCCAATCAAGGAGAAGACAAGGATGAAACTTTTGAAAAGCAAATAGCCAATGTTTTAAGGAAGCATGATGTAGTAGTAATGGGGGACTTCAATTTCCCCGATATTTGTTGGGAGACAAATTCTGCAAAACATGGCCCCTCCAGGAAATTCCTGACTTGTGTGGCGGATAACTTCCTCCTACAGAAAGTAGAGGAAGGAACTAGAGGATCGGCTATCCTTGACTTGATCCTAACCAACAGAGATGACTTAGTGGATAAAGTAGCAGTTACAGGAACTCTGGGGGAAAGCGACCATGTTGTACTTGAGTTCTTGGTTCTAAGGGAAGCAAAAGCCAAGTGTAGTCAAACGCGTACCCTGGATTTTAGGAAAGCTGATTTTAATAAACTCAGAACAATGATCAGTAAGGTCCCATGGCAAGCGACGCTAACGAGAAAAGGAGTCCAAGATGGGTGGGAACTTTTAAAAAAGGAAATTCTCAAAGCACAGTCACAAACAATTCCAACAAGAAGAAAAGGTGGAAGACAACAGAAGAAGCCAATGTGGCTTCACAAAAAGCTTAGGGATGACCTGAAAACAAAAAAGGACACATATAGGAAGTGGAAAGAAGGCCAAGTAACAAAGGAAGAGTACAGGCAGGTAGCACAGAATTGCAGGGATGGCGTCAGGAAGGCTAAAGCGGAGAACGAGCTGAGGTTAGCGAGGGATGCTAAAAACAACAAAAAGGCTTTCTTCAGCTACGTGCATAGTAAAAGGCAGAGGAAAGAAATGGTTGTTCAGCTATTAAATAAGGATGGCAAAACGATAACAGATGACAAAGAAAAGGCAGAGGTGTTCAATTCCTACTTTGGCTCAGTCTTCTCCCAAAAGAGGGTCTATGACCCCCCTGGCAAAGGCGAAGTACAAGCTGAAGGGGCAGGATTGCAGCTTGAGATCGACAGGCATATGGTCAAGGAACACCTCATTACTTTGAATGAGTTCAAATCTCCAGGGCCAGATGAACTGCATCCTAGAGTAATAAAGGAACTGGCAGAAGAACTCTCAGAACCGCTGTCTATTCTCTTTGAGAAATCATGGAGGACGGGGGAAGTGCCAGATGACTGGAGGAGGGCTAACGTCCCTATCTTCAAAAAGGGTAAAAAGGAGGAACCTGGGAACTACAGACCAGTCAGTCTGACATCAATCCCTGGGAAAATTCTGGAGCAGATCATAAAGCAATCCATCTGGAAGCACCTTGATAATAATGCCGTGATTACTCGAAGCCAACATGGATTTGTCAAAAACAAGTCCTGCCAGACAAATCTGATCTCATTTTTTGATCAAGTCACCTCCCTTGTAGACCGTGGGAATGCTGTAGACATCATATACCTCGACTTCAGCAAAGCTTTCGACAAAGTGCCCCATGATATCCTGATGAGCAAACTAGCTCGATGTGGGCTAGATGAAACAACGATCCGGTGGATCCACAGTTGGCTACAGAATCGGACTCAAAGAGTGCTTATCAATGGGACCTTCTCAAGCTGGGGAGAGGTAACGAGTTGGGTACCGCAGGGCTCAGTCCTGGGCCCAGTGCTCTTCAACATTTTTATTAATGACTTGGAGGAGGAGGTGCAGGGAATGCTGATCAAATTTGCAGATGACACCAAATTGGGAGGGATAGCTAATACTTTGGAAGACAGAAACAAAATTCAAAGTGATCTGGATAGACTGGAGTGCTGGGCAGAAAACAACAGAATGGCATTTAATAGGGACAAATGCCAAGTTCTGCACCTAGGAAAAAGAAACCAAATGCACAGTTACAAGATGGGGGATACGTGGCTCAACCACACTACGAGCAAGAAGGATCTTGGAATTGTTGTCGATCACAAGCTGAATATGAGCCAACAATGTGATGTGGCTGCAAAAAAGGCAAATGCTATTTTGGGCTGCATTCATAGAAGCATCGCTTCCAAATCCCGGGAAGTACTAGTTCCCCTCTACTCAGCACTGGTTAGGCCTCATCTGGAGTACTGTGTCCAGTTCTGGGCACCACACTTTAAGAAGGATGCAGACAAACTGGAGAGGGTTCAAAGGAGGGCAACAAAGATGATCAGGGGACTGGAAACAAAGCCCTATGAAGAGAGACTGAAAGAACTGGGCATGTTTAGCCTTGAGAAGAGAAGACTGAGGGGAGATATGATAGCACTCTTCAAGTACTTGAAAGGTTGTCACAGAGAAGAAGGCCAGGATCTCTTCTTGATCATCCCAGAGTGCAGGACACGGAATAATGGGCTCAAGTTACAGGAAGCCAGATTCCGGCTGAACATCAGGAAAAACTTCCTGAGTGTCAGAGCAATACGACAATGGAACCAATTACCCGGGGAGGTGGTGGGCTCCTCCACACTGGAGGCCTTCAAGACGAGGTTGGACAGCCATCTGTCAGGGATGCTCTGACTTGGATTCCTGCATTGAGCAGGGGGTTGGACTCGATGGCCTTGTAGGCCCCTTCCAACCCTACTATTCTATGATTCTATGATTCCATGTCTGGTTCTTACTGTTGCTTCTTGACCCTCGTACAGGTTTCTCAGGAGACAGGTAAGGTGGTCTGGTACTCCCATCACTTTCAGAATTTGCCACAGTTTGTTGTGATCCACACAATCAAAGGCTTTAGCATAGTCAATGAAGCAGAAATAGACGTTTTTCTGGAATTCTCTTGCTTTCTCCATGATGCAGCAAATGTTGGCGATTTGATCTCTAGTTCCTCTGCCTCTTCTAAACCCAGCTTGTACTTCCGGTAGTTCTCAGTTCGCATACTGCTGAAGCCTAGCTTGTAGGATTTTGAGCATCACCTTGCTGGCATGTGAAATGAGCGCAATTGTGCGGTAGTTTGAACACTCTTTGGCGTTGCCCTTCTTTGGAATTGGAATGCAAACTGACCTTTTCCAGTCTTGTGGCCACTGTTGAGTGTTCCAGATTTGTTGGCATATTGAATGCAGCACTTTAACAGCATCATCTTTTAGGATTTTAAATAGCTCGGCTGGAATACTGTCATGTCCGCTAGCTTTGTTGTTACTAATGCTTCCTAAGGCCCACTTGACTTCACTCTCGAGGATGTCCGGCTCAAGTTCAGTGACCGCACTATCATGGCTATCAGGGACATTCAGATCTTTCCTGTATAGTTCTTCTGTGTATTCTTGCCACCTCTTCTTAATCTCATCTGCTTCTGTTAGGTCCCTGCCTTCTTTGTCCTTTATCATGCCCGTCTTTGCACAAAACGTTCCCTTGAGATCTCCAATTTTCTTGAAGAGATCTCTAGTCTTTCCCATTCTGTTGTTTTCCTCGATTTCTTTGCATTGTTCATTTAAGAAGGCCTTCTTGTCTCTCCTTGCTATTCTCTGGAACTCTGCATTCAGTTGGGTATATCTTCCCCTTTCTCCCTTGCTTTTCGCTTCCCTTCTTTCGTGAGCTACTTGTAAAGCCTCATCAGACAGCCACTTGGCTTTCTTGCATTTCTTTTTCTTTGGGATGGATTTCGTTGCTGCCTCCTGAACAATGTTACGGACCTCCGTCCATAGTTCCTCAGGCACTCTGTCTATCACGTCTAATCCCTGAAATCTATTCCTCACCTCCACTGTATATTCATCAGGGATATGATTTAGGTCATACCTGAACGGTTTAGTGGCTTTCCCGATGTTCTTCAATTTAAGCCGAAATTTTGCAAGAAGCAGCTCATGATCTGAGCCACAGTCAGCTCCAGGTCTTGTTTTTACTGACTGTATGGAGCTTCTCCATCTTTGGTTGCAAAGGACATAATCAATCTGATTTCGATATTGACCATCTGGTGACGTCCATGTGTAGAGTCGCCTCTTGTGCTGTTGGAAAAGAGTGTTTGCTATGATCAGCATGTTCTCTTGGCAAAACTCTATTAGCTTTTGTCCTGCTTCATTTTGTACACCAAGGCCATGCCTGCCTGTTATCCCAGTGATTTCTTGACTTCCTACTTTAGCATTCCAATCCCCTATGATGAAGAGGACATCTTTTTTTGGTGTTAGTTCTAGAAGGTGTTGTAGGTCTTCATAGAACCAATCAACCTCAGCTTCTTCGGCCTCAGTGGTTGGGGCATAGACTTGAATTACTGTGATGTTGAATGGTTTGCCTTGGATTCGTACTGAGATCATTCTATCATTTTTAAGATTGTACCCCAGTACTGCTTTTCCCACCCTTTTGTTGACTATGAGTGCTACTCCATTTCTTCTAAGGGATTCTTGCCCACAATAGTAGATATGATGGTCACCTGAATTAAATTCGCCCATGCCTGTCCATTTTAGTTCGCTGATTCCCAAGATGTCGATGTTCAATCTTGCCATCTCATGTTTGACCACCTCCAGCTTACCTTGATTCATTGATCTGACAGTCCATTCTTGACTTGCCCCCAAAACTAGTCTTGGGTGGGAGGTATAGAACAGATTCCTTACCCAATGATTAGCCATGATTAGAGAGCTGGTATAGCATAGTGGCTAACAGAAGGAGATGTGAGCTGCTGAGGGCAAGAGTTCAGCACTCACCTGCTCATGAGGCAGCCTTAGGCAAGCCACTCTCTCTCAGCCTCAGTGCACATGCACACACACACACACACACTACAGAGATAAAAAGGCTGTCCTACTTTTTAGATGGGAAAAGGATGAATGTGATAATATGTGCCACAGGCTTTGAACACTGAAAGTGCTATATAAATGCTAAATATTTATTATTACATTTATATCCCACCTTTTTTCTCTTTCAAGAAACCCAAGGTGGCTTACATGGTGGTCCTCCTCTACATTTCATTCTCACAACAACCTTGTGAGGAAGGTTAGGCTGGGCATCAGTGACTGACCCAAAGTCACCCAGTGAACTTTATGCAGAGTGGAGACTAGAACCCGGGTTTCCCAAGTCCCAGTCCAATACTCCAACCACTACACCACACTGGCTCGCTAAATGTGACTATAGTTAGTTGCACTGCTGCCTAGGAGAGCTCTTGATATTGCACTTGCAAGGCAGGAGATGTGGCAATGCTGTTAGAAAGAAGGGCTGTCTTGTGACATAATCAAGGGAACCAATATTTTCCTTGCTCCAACAAGGAGACGTGCCAGCAAGGCAGTTGGGCCATCCAGATGCAGAGTCTGCAGCAAAGGGCCCGTGGAGTGATTTCTTACTACTTGGGAGTTAGTGCTCCCATATTTTTCCAAGCAGCTTCCATTTCAGTTCAGCTGGTTTCAGGAAGCCCTCTGAGCTGCCTCCTCTCATCAAAGTGGCAGCCTTGGACATGGTTTTCTTAATTGCTTCAAGTGTCAACTTGCTGCTGTTTTGTTTACAGGGCTGTGTGTGGAACCCCTCCAGGGCTGTGTACTTGGGGAACATTGCAGGGAATTTTCTCTTGCAATGAGGTGTGAAAATACGTAGCAGATGAGTCGCAGCTGGACATCATTGGCAAATGGCCCATCATAAATTAAGCTACTTTTCTAAGGAGAAAAGTGCTTCAACTCCAGGGCGTTTTGGTACAGTGTTACGGCTAACTGAGTTATAAATCAGGACATCTCTAGCTTGAATGCAGTCTCTACCATGACCTCTCTAGATTGCTTGAAGCAACCATTCCCTCACAGCCTCACCCCTCATCTGCAAAATAACATTAATAAAAGTGACCTACCTTGCAGGGCTATTGATCACAAGATAATGTCTGCGGGGAGTGTTTTGAGCACTCTAAAGGTCATATATAAATGCTATGTTTATTATTATTTCTCCTGCCAAATCATGACTTATTTCTTTAAATCTTTGTAAACTGCTCAAAGAGCTTTGCCTACTGAGTGGTATAGAAATGAAATGAATGAATGAAATATGCCTCTCTTCTTGTTCTTACTCTCGCTTTCTCTTCTGTCTCAATTGTTCATCTTCTCTTTATAAACAAGAACAAAAGAAAACATAATAATACAACCTAAGTTAGGTTGGGACACAGCCTCCTCTGGGTCCAATCCAGTTGATGACCACTTGTAACTAGGGATGTACAGATTTTATAAAATCCATTCCATCTGCATTTCACAGATTGTCAGGTGCCTTTCATTCTGTTGTCTACTTATTCACAGTTTTTTCCCCCAATCTCCCAAATTTGCGCAAAGGCAAAAATGTGCAACCGCCCCCCCCCCCCATACTTTTTCATGTTTTAGCCTATGGGAGAAATGCACATTTTTGGCTGGTGTGTTTTTATTTTATGTATTTTGCAATAACTACATTTGCATACAAGATGCACACAATTGCATACAATTGCATACAACTATGGAAAGTAAAAAAAAGGTTAAAAAAAACACCTATCCACAAGTCCGTAGAATCCATTTGACTTGGGAAAAGCCGGTCTGGTGCAAATTCCACAGGTTGGAATCATAGAAATCCAAACTTATTTGATTCTGTTGTGGATTTCTTTGATGTCCCTACTTGTAACCTACCCTAAGTCTATGGAATAGGGTAGGAAAGTTATCTAAATATACAGATCAGTCACATTTGGAGTAGTTACTAATTTGATGTTAACGACAAAAACAAAACAATAGTAATGGAAAGCAGAGTATTTTGGGCTGGCTATATAGAATTTGTGGGATTGTTATTATCCCGAAATCCACTCCTGGTGTATAGGTCCAAGGAAGAAGGTAAATGGATAACGAAACAGTGCCTAGAAAGCTGGCAATTAGTCATTGTGTACTATAATTGTTTCAAGATGATATACATCATTAAGCTGCCCCCCCCACACACATATGAGATATTATAAGGCACTTCTCTTTTTTAATTAACCAATAAAAATATAATTCAAAATTAATAAAATAAAAGAAGTGGATGGAGATATGTTGGAAACTGTAGACACCTTGTCTTTCCCCTGCACCACAGCCTTATGTCAGAGGACCAGTTTTATATTCAGCAGAATCAAGTGGCAAAATTTTTCCTGCACTGTACCACTTCAAGTCTTCAAACAGGGGATCTCAAATATGAATACTTCCCTATGGGAAAAGAAAACATCACTGCACATAGAAAAACAGCCTGTCAGGGAGAAGACTAGCCTGAATCCAACTTTTCGATACAGTAGCTTTTTATGCACAAGTTGATTTTTCGGTGGGGGAAACAGGCAGGATTTGAAGCTTGCAGTGGCTCTAGAAAGGGCGTCCTGAAGAACGCCAGTCTGGGATTCAGCAACCCTGCAGGCCTCTTCCCAGTTCTAGCCAAAGGAGAGAACTGCAGGGAGACCAGCCAAATAAACCTCCTTGCACCAGGAGGCCAGAGCAGAGCCAGTCAGGTGATCCTCTCTGGCCTGTATAAGAGTTTCTAGCTTGGGTTTGCTCATTGGGTTGCAAGACCTGCTGCTTCTTATGCCTTGCTTCTTGCCCACCTTGGGCTCACCCTCCTCTTGACTGTACAGGAGTTGGGTTGTCTGACAGAAACATTCAAAGCACATTCCCGCAGGAAAAGCTTTCCCACTTAGCTAATGTATAAACTTAACAGACCCTGAAAGTATATGGATTGGATGGGCAGTATAACCAGTGGAGGCCGGTGTCTCTGATTTTGGTGGGGCTGTGCATCTATTCTAGGAGCATCTCTACACCAGCCTAAAGTCCTGCATTTAAAACGGGGCTTTCTGCTTCTGTTTTAAATGCAGGATCATGACAGACTCCCTTTACATTGCTTCCTTCTCCCCCTTTCCCCCTCAAAGGAGTGTTCCATATATTTCATTATACAGCTGCTAGATGGCGTTGTGGTCTAGCTCCTCTTATTGTGGCTTTGGAACTCAAGTGGAACTCAAGCACCATAATTTGATAGCTCATTATCTCCAATCTTTTAAAAAATGAAATAAAGGTCATTTGGTGCAGGAGACGCCCAGGAGGTTGAGGACATCATCTAAAGCAGTGGTCCCCAACGTTTTTGGGATCAGGGACCAGTCTCGTGGAAAACAATTTTTCCACAGATCAGGGGGGGGATGGGACCGGGCCGCAGCAGGGCTGTGGGAACCCCCCTTACCTTGGGTCCATGGGGGGGGAGGCGATTCACCCTCCCCCCCTGGAACCCCCCTGGCCCTGGCCGGCTCCGCTCCAAGTCTGCAGAGCTGCCGGCTGCCTCCAGCCGCTGGTGGACTTCTAGCTGCTGGGACACAAATGGGGTCCACATAGCGGATGCCATTTCTATCCCTGTTCTTCAAGTAATTGGCTACATATTTACATAGCCTATTACTTGAAGAACAGGGACACAAATGGCATCCGTGTGGACGCCATTTGCGTCCCAGCAGCCGGAAGTCCGCCAGTGGCCGGAGGCGGCCAGCAGCTCTGCGGACTCACCGTGGAGCAGAGCCAGCCAGGGCCAGCGAGGATTCCGGGGGGGGGGATTGCTTCCCTCCCCCATGGACCCAAGGTAAGGAGGGTTCCTACACCCCTTCTGTGGCCCGGTTCCTAACAGGCCATGGACTGGTACTGGTCCACGGCTCGAGGGTTGGGGACCCCTGATCTAAAGGACCTGCAAACTTCCATGAATAACCAGTCTCAATAGCAGGATAAAAGCTCCGTGTGAAGAAGCCCTGGGTTTCAGTCAGAACCACCCAGAACTCTAAAGGAGCTATCCAAGGTTCTGAACCCTAGCCCCTAAATAGGTTCAGCACCTTGAATAGCTCCTGCAGAGTTCTGGATGCTTCTGACGGAAACCCAGAATGGATTCCCAGCTCCACCGAAATCAAAGCCACCATGCAACCCAGCGACATAAGAGTCAGAGGATCCGAGTTGATCCTGGGCAGATTGGATGGCAGGATACAGTCGGTGGCTTCCTCTTCTTAAGAGGAACAGAGAGTCACCAGGGGGCCTCAACCCTGTGAGAGGAAGAATGGCAAAAGTGTGTGAAACTCCTCTGCCCATCCCTTAGCAGTTGATGTTTCAAAACACAAGCTCTGAAGTTGGAAGAAAAAGGAGCCTCCCCGTAGGGGGGGCCAGGCCGAGATATGAAGGGGTTCGCTTCTTAGAGTCCCGGTATGTGTCGCGTTAGGATTTCGGGCTGGTTTTCTGCTTGGCCACTAGATGGCTCGTTGCAGGCTAAAGGCGAGCGAGACCGGCGGCGGCGGCGGCGCGGGGCGCGGGGGGGACGGACCTGCACGATGCTGAAATTGAACAGAAAGCGAAGGAGGGGAGCGCAAAAGGGCTGAGGCTCAACCCGCTGCGCTACGGATGTTGGCTTAAGACAAGTAGATCGAGAGGGATAGAGGAGGCCACGGGGGGTGTTAGGGGGATTTGCCACGGGCCGAGAGAGTCGGCCGCCTCCCCCCCCATTTACCTGATTCCTCCCCCCCCCCCCACTATCCCCGCCCCCAGCGCTGCTTCTTGCCGGCTTCTCTTTCTCCGTCTATGAAGAGGCGACGGGGGGGGGGGTTGAAGCGGACAGCCCGGGGACCGGCCGCCGAGGGACTGCAACGCAAGGGGTCTCCGGACGAGGAGCCTTCCTGCCCCCGGTGGGGCGCCGCTGCTCGGTCCAGCCTGGGTAAGTCCGGCGTCGCTGGTGCCTCGCGTCGCCCGGCTGTGCTCGTTTCAGCACCAAGGAGAGCGACGCAATGGGCTGCCGTCGCGCTTCCCCCGTCCTTCCAGGATAGCGGCGATCGAGCCCCCCTTTCTCTGCCGGGCACGGTGAACGGGAGGAAGGGCAGGGGCGCGCGCGTGTCGAGGCGGGGGTGCAAGAATGCATAGGTGCGTGGTCGGGTCTCCTTGCTGTGCGGAGGAGCACAGCTGTTAACTCTTTCCTGGCGGTGAGGATGGCTTGGAGGAGCCAAAGCTCAGCCTGGAGGTGGCGGCGCATGGGTGTGCGTCTGTGGCTGGCTCCTTGCTTTTCTGTGCTGCCCTGCAGATGAAGCAGGGTGGGCGAGCGGCCAGGTTTCGCAGGACTGGCGCCTCAGCGTGGGGATGTTGGCACAGGTCCCTAAAAAGATATTAATAGGGTTTGCAATGCCTGGGTGCCCCCTCTGGGGTACAGATGGTGGTGGGTGGAGGGGGAGTGTTAGGGCACAAGTTAATGATGAGCAGCCACGGTTTCCCCCCCCCCCAGGGAGTTTGATGGCATGCTGGCTACACTTTTGAGCCCAGACTTGTTAAAATAAGGTTAAAGAGAGTCAACTTACTCCCAGTGCCTGTGGGGAAGGAAGAAAGTACTAGAGGAAATTTCATTTTTTGCATGCTGAATGGGCAAAAGAGGCCCTGGGAACAGACAGCTGTCATAACCAAGCCCCCCTCTTGCTATTTAGTTTCAAACTCTATTGTTCTATATGGTCTTTGTCATTTGACCCCTTTGCTACCATTTGCCTCCTTGGTATATCCCACCCCGGCCACCACTTGCCCTTTCTATTTCAAATCCATCGTTTTTGCAGGCACATGGGTTGATGATAGGTAGCTCTCCTTCTTACTTAAAAAAATAATAATAATCTAGGGCAGAATGCAAAGAGCCTCTTAGGCTCATGCAAGGGGCTTATCATAGCCCAGAGTAACTTTTTTCTCCCCCACCTTGAACTGCTACTCCCCCCATGTCATATCCCAAATTACCTTTACAGCTCTTATCAATTTCAAAAACAGTTTGCTATCTGACATTTGGAGGATACCTGTTGTTCAAGAAAAACAAACCTAAAGCTCCCTTGGGCTTGTGGAACTAGTTTCACAGTTCTTTGGATGCTGCCCCTAGTTGTCCTATTGGCTATTGCCACATCCAGTGGCAAGGAGTTCCACAAATCAATTTGTGTTGCTTGGAAACTTCCCCTCTTTTTGCTCATTTTGAATGTGTGAGTTAGATGCATCAGCAGTCCTGATATTATATAAACTCAAATGCTAATTTTCCTTACCCGTGTTTACTAAGCTGCTCATGATTTTATATAACCCCAGTCCTATTGCTTCTTAGCCAACCCCCTCTTTCCTAAGATGTCCTGCTCTTGCAAAGAAAGAGCTCCACATCACTGATCAATATCAGTCTCCCTCCCTCTTCCAGTTGCATTAAATCTTTTTTTGAAACAAGGTGATCAGAATGATAAAAGTGTGGGTGTGGTCAGATATTGATTTCTATTAAAAACATTTTAATGTTTTATATCTATGTCCTAAACATTCCTTCTCATTTTGTTTGTCATTATGTTTGTGGCACTGATGCAATCTGGGCTTATTCCAGGATCTCTTTCTTCAGTAGTAATACCAAAAAGAAATCTGATCCCAAATAGTTTATACAGGGCTTTTCATTCTGCTTAATGTATTAGTATGTAGCAAGCTTCTGAGGTGCACAGAACTCCATTTTCATGCAGCAGTGAATTATACGCTGCATTCAGAAACACGCACAACTACAGCACAAGTTGAAAGAAAAGTTCTGTGGAAATAAAAAAACTTGCTGTGCTATTAATGCAGTTGGTTTAATATTACACCCTCTGGTCTATTTTGAGTCCTTCATAATGGCAATGGCTGTTGTACTAGATGCTACTGCTGTAGTTCTAGAACTGCATTTTATCTATACTCTTAAATGATTGTAATCAGTCTTAGAGGGGGTTGCAGTTCCTCAATGGTCTAAATGAACCCACTGTACATTTGTGTAGACAGTTGATACAGAGTGGGCAGAATTCTAAGGAGTAGCCATGTTAGTCTCTTGCAGCAAAAAGAACAGAGGCCCGGGGCAGCTTAAAGATGAAGACAATTATAGGTAATAGTGACTTCCACAGAGAGGGCAGAGATTATAGCTGTGGTCTAAACCACAAATTTATAAACGTATTAGGGGCTGTGTGCAAATGTTAGGGCTGGTTTCTTCTTTTTTTGACACAGTATTTTACCCACCCCTCTCTCTGTTTTTGAAACTCTCCTGAGTATCTGAAGCAATGGAAATGGCTAATATGAAAATACATGTTCCAGCAATCGCATAGCTGATGGAATCCAGAATAGATCTAGCAAAGGCAAGTTTTGCATCGGATGAGAAGCTACTTTTTTCTGAAGAGATCTTGAAAAAAATAATTCACATAGTTAGCCTATCAGCATTATTGTCTTAAGCATGAAGTCAAAATTGCAGGGGTGCAGGGCAGAAAACTGGATACAGGGTGCTACAAATAATTGCATTTTGAAAGAGACAGTCATGAGGTTTCTTCTATAATATTCATACATTTGTAATAATGCAGTAACTTTTAGACTGTGTTCCAGGAAACCATGGGATTCTTTGGAAGCTTATTGGGAACCTTAAAGAGCAGGTTGTAATGTTCCAAGTGTTTTGTCTTTGGGATAATGGACTATGCAGGTTGCTGTGTAATAATGTCTGCTTTATGGAAAGGTTTTGTATATTTAAAATTCATTGGTACATCACCCCGTTGTTTTAATTCCATGCTCTTTATTCTGTCTCCTGATGTTTCTCATAACACACACATGCGCACACACTTCTTGGCTGTAATTCTATGTTTGGAAAGGAAAAATGGGGCAATAGGCATGCTACAGGTCATGTATATTAGGCAAGTAGTGCTGTGTTGAATTTTCTGATCTAATTATGAGATATTTGTGTCCTACCTTATCTATATATGTTATTTGTATTGGGTTTTAATTGCTCTTAGCTACTTTGAGAGCCAATATTTGGCTGGAAAGTGGGATAAAATATAATTAATAAATAAAAATCAGTAGTGGCAGGCAAGCTTCTCTGAAAGACAGCTTTCTCGCCACTACCAATGTGCAACTGAATGGAAGGGATGTATATGTTCTAGAGCTGTTCTCATATGCAGCTGAAGTCCAACATTGCTAAATGCATCCCACATGAATTGAGTATGCACTGCAGAACACTTCCCATAGGGCTCTGTAACTCCTGAGGCTTCTATGACAGACATTAGAGGTTCCTTGGCAGGTAAGTCCATGTGGAAAAATGTTCTCTTGAAATAAAGCCACTGTAGTAATGCATAGGAATATTAATGGTTCAAAAATCCATATAATGCTTGTTGGTACCATTTGTAATGTTCTAGTTCTGTAGGCAAGACATACAAAATACAAAAGCTTGCATAAGTTCAGTGCAACATGGAAGAAGAATTCTGTGTGATGCAAAAATTTGCTACCATACTAAAGTGGTTGATCTAATCATGGACATCTAAGACAGTTTGAGCCCTCCTTTCTTTGAATCCGATATGGAGAAAATAGCTACTGTAGCTTCAGTGGAAATTGCTAATACAGAACCCAACAAGTTGTAAGCAAAGTTAAGGATAACTTCCCAGCAGTATCACTTTGCCCTTTCAGCATCTCTAGTGGGACAATTAAATAATAGCTACTTCCACCATAGAGAATCTGAATATAAGATCATGTTCATAGTATACATTTTAATAAGGCTGCACATTTACAAACGTCTTTCTTCTTTTGTATCCTGGCTTTCCAGGAAGAAACACACATACATACCTCTGAATCAGTAGCCAGGGTGGGCTCAGGGGTGGGTTGCCCCCCACTTAATTGTTTTTTTTTTTTAACAAACAAATAATAATAAACAAACAGTTTACATTTTTTTTAAAGGCCTGCAAACCAGATGAACTGCCCCCTACTTTTTTGGTGTGCCCCCCCCCCACCCGGACATTTAGGCTGGCTGTGGACCTGCACACATTAGGTTTTCCCTCCCCAAAACCAGCACAAGAAGAAATACAGTTCCAAAGTGACTCACTCAGTTTCTATTAACTAAAGTAATAGGCATCTCCTTTTTGCCTGCTTGGACTTGCAGTTCTTATCGATGGAAGAAGAGGCGTGTCTAGAGGGCTGCAAGTCTGGGGGATTCTATGTTACAAATGACTTAAACACATACACACACTCAGCTATTAGCTGATCGAACTCTTGGCAGGAAGTATCTGAGTGTAAGGCATTTCCCAGAAAAATAGAAATGTTGGCACCAGATGCTCTGGGCGGGTGCGTGTTCAGCTTCTCTCCTCAATCCAATCTTGTTTAAAAGCCATGCTTTGCAGGGTAGTGGCAGCGGGGGGGGGGGGGGTAGTTGCATTTTTTTCTTGACTCCCACACTAACAGCCCTCAGCAGGACCAAAGAATGACATATACCTAGTGCTTTAAATAGAAGCAAAACCTTCTCCCTTCAAGTAGCAGCTGCACTTTCTTCTGACACCCAGAGATCTCTCCATACCTCACCCCCCTCGCAAGATCCATGAATAATAAATATTACCGTTTTCCTACATGGAAATTACTTTCATATAGAAAACCTGTCACATATGATGATTGCACAGGCAACCCTCTATTGCCTGTGCACTCCATGTACACTCCATGTACCCACTGTGAAAAGCTGCAGTTAACAACCTCGTCCCAGTATATGTGCTGCTTTTATGCCCAGCAAGAGAGATGCTGAAGCAAGTCATCATGCGGGATGATTTATATGTGCTTTGCATGGAATGTCCAAAATGGAAGTGCAATCCATATGAGAAAGATGTGCTGTCTGACCAGTGCAGGCTGGTGGCTCCGAGGTCAGTGGGGTGGTGAAGCTCTAAAGGAGCTCTCAAAGCTGCTTCTGTACCTTGGATAGCTCCTTTAGAGTTCTGACTGAAACCCGGAGTGGATTCACCACCTCACTGGCCTTGGAGCCACCAGCCGCCACTGTGTCTGACTCAACTCTTGACCCTAGGTCAGGAAGGAGGATGTTTACCTCCATGGGAGTTGGCTGGCCGGCCAGCCGGCTGGCTCCCTGGGCCTTGGCATTGCTCAAAAAATAGTTCTGTGATCATCTGTAGTTGCATGTCTATCTGTAGCTATAAGTACAAAGTACTTGTGGAGAATAATTGGTGTCATGAGGCATGTATTTTCTAGGCTACAGCCTACTGTACTGGAATGACCCCAGGCCTGTTGAGACATTATGTATGAGGGAGAAGTTTCAACTCAGGAATGGTTATGTACTCCTCTTTTATGAAGTTCTCTTCCAAACCCAGTTCAGACATGACAACTGCATCCTGTGGCAGAGAATTCCACATGTAAATATGGGATATTTTCCCCTCATTTCAAGCCTGCTGAGTTTCATTTGGTGTCCCTCCAACATCCTTATTTGAAAAAGTAAATGCAGTTCCTTATTCAACATCTTTTCCAAATCATTGATGGTGATTTATTATTTGTATTCATCTTCACTGAATTCTGCTCACTCCACCCTACGAAGGAAGTGGCTTGTGCGATGCCATTGGCTCTGTCAGGCTACAGAAAGTTACACAGGAATATTCCATGACAGCCTGTTTTTGTACTCATGCCAAGGAAAAGCAATTCCTCCTCAGACCACACACTGAACAAGCCATGTCAAAGGTTTTTATGCAATGTTCCTAAGCTGAAACACCCTGGGCTGAGCACCTTTAATGTTCTTTTTCTGGGGTTTCCGACAGGGCACCTGCAGGCACCAATGTGCCTATGGACACCTCCCTTAGTACCTGCCAGTCCCCTCCTGATTTTTATTCTATTTTTAAAGATTTTTTAATTAAAAAAAATTAACTGGGAGGCTGGCATGTTGGCAAGTGAAGTACTGGCCTCCAGTGGCATCTTTATTTCCAGGCATGCCCCCGAGCTCCAGAGACATTCTTAGAAAATAGAAATGGTTGGTGGCTGCAACCCAGCGCTTCATTTTAATGACTGCCTAGCCACCCAGGAAAAGAAATAGGTAGGGCAGACGGGAGTGATAGGCAGTATCCTGGGGGACTAGATGGGTGAGGTAAGCAGCGTGGGAATGTGCGTTTTTTGGCCTTTGTGTGTGCATGTTTGTGATTCTCTGAACTAAGCCTTTACCTTCTGTGAGACTGGTATTTTGTTGTGTTTTGTGGTGGCAAATATGTGCTTTGGTGATCAGAACCTCCCTCTGCCTTGTACATATGTCCTCGGCCAGTTTGCTTTCTGGGAAATGGGTGTTTTGTGACTGGTCAGCCCCCCCCCGCAACCATTTTGTGAATGGGCAAGCCCCCACCAGCAGCCATTTTCTGAGAGTGCCCAGGACATTGGCAAAATTCCAAATGTCCCACTAACCCAAAGAAGTTGAGGACCCCTGTTCTATTGTAACACCCCTTCAGTCTGGACCCTGTGCACTGCAGCGTGGTTAGGCTGTCACGCTCCGGATGGATTGGACTATAACTCCCACCATCCCCAGCCAGCATGGTGCTAGCCCAAAACACCTGGAGGTGCTGGGTTGGGCAAGGCTGGCTTAGAGACTTATGTAAGAGCACAAAGCTTTGCCTTGATGGATCTGGCCGAGGTCCACCTGTCCTATTTCCAGCAGCAGCCAGTCAGACACTCCTGGAAGCTTGCAAGCAGGACCTGATGAATGCAAGGCCCATCTCCTCTTGGCTGTCCCCAGCAGCAAGGACTCAGAGGTCTGTGGCCTCCATGCATAGGAGTGGCTGATCTCTTTCAGCCCAAGGGCTGGACTCGGTTTTGGAGAATTTCTTGGGACGTGCATTCCAGTGGTGGGTGGGGCCAGAGGGCAAAAGAGGTGGCACAAAACACTCCCAAACGCCAGGCTATTGTAGCTTGAAGCTCTGCCTGCCAGCCACTAAGGCTGAGGAGAGGCAGTTCAACCTTTGAGAATGGGGGGAAAGGCTGCACAAAACCTGGGAAAGCACCATGCAATCGGTGCTGAGAAGAGGGCAGGGCCAGGAAAACAGGGTGTGGCCATCTGGGAAACTCCGGGGAGCCAGATTGGGACCCCAAGACAGTCAGATGTGGCTCGTGGGCCTAAGGTTGTCCACCCCTGGCACAGAGAGACCACTGAGCTATCTGGTTAAACCCTATCAATAGACCTGTCCTCCATGACTGCAGCTACCACAAGCAAACCTTACCTAGTCCATGCAGACCACCCAACGGCTGCTCAGGGGAGACCGTTTCAGCTCCTGCTACTCTGCTCTGAGCAGATGGATGAATCAAGAGCCACGGGCCACTTCACACCTGAGAGGAAGGTCACAGGCCACTTCACACCTGACAGTTGGCCACATGGGCAAAAGCACTTCTCCGCACCCATCCGGACCGCTGCAGCTGAAAATCCTGCAAAGTTTTCGTTTGCTGCCATTGCAAATGATTGGAAACTGCTTCTGCAACTGTTAATCCGTGTAATCGCCGTGAAAGAGATGCTTGCAAGATTCTCATGCATGACAGCACGAAATCAATTTGTGTGGGAAAGTTGTCATGTGTGAAGCAGCCCGAACATTCCTCAATCAATCTTCCATGCCAAGCAGCCTATCCTGAGTGTTTGTGTTCAATCCTTAACTTGATTGCCAAACAAAAATGCAACAAGCAAATGCAGAGGGTGGTATAATTAAGGGAACAGAAATCTGCAAGGCTTTGAGCATGTTATATAAGCAACTGCAAGGGCCTCTCATAATTCAGCGTCAGGAGCAGTTGGTTCATTCATAAAACAGCCCAGGCAGAAGAGAGATAAACCCCAGCATGCGGCAACTGAGGCAGTGACATATCTCATCTCCCCTTCCGTCTAACTGGCCCTCTTTTTAATTGTACTTGGAAAAAACTATATTTAATCCAGCAGCTTCTGCTCCTCCAGAATGTCAGCCTACTTCTTACTGAGGCGATCAACCTGTGTCTGGGCTATACCACTTCAGTATAGTGGGTGGGGCCAGGGGGTACTCTTCTGCAACCTAATCGCAATGCAACATGTGCACACACAGACATGCGCACACAAGAACAACCATTCAATAATTCCCAGAGTAGAATGCAAAACAGTTGTTGTTATTATTATTAGTTGCTGTTATTGTTGTTGTTATTATTATTAATGCATAAGCAAGGCACCATTAGCCACTGATTCCCATACTTGCGCAGTGATAACATAACATATGTGCACCAAATTCCATATTAATATCAAGACTCCCAAAGAGGAAATCAGACCCCAGCTACCAAATCTGGAAAATTAGTCTGGTCATAACAGATTATTATTGAATTGGATTATGATGAGTTCACTCATCTCTAAAACGTACCACTAATGTGCTGATTAACTCAGACTGCATCTTTCTATAAAACTACAGCATCCCTCCCCAACCTGGGCCTCTCCAGATGTGTTGGACTACAACACTGATGCTGGCTGGGGATGGTGGGAGTTGTAGTCCAACACATCTGAAGGGCACCAGGCTGGGAAGGCTGAATTACAGCAAACAACATTTCCTGGCTCCTCTTATCTTGGTGAGCAGCATTGTCTCATTGCCAGGAGGGGAAATGCATGCAGGATTATAAGATGCCTTTATGTATGTATGTATGTATGTATGTATTTATTTATATAAATGTATACTGCTTAATATCCTAAAATCTCTAAGCGGTTCACAATAAATATGTAATGGTATAAAACCAATATAAAAACACTATTAAAAAGAATATAAAATAAATAATTAAAAATATTACAATAAAGACAATAATAAAACGGAGCAACGTCATAATCCATTACAATGACCAGTAAGGCCTCCCTGGAAAATGTCAGGGAGTGACTAGATGTATTTATATGTTAATACATTTTATGTTGTACATAAGTTATACCTCCTCATAACAAGGCCAATGCTGAGTTACCTGGGGCTTTGAGCCCTCAGTTAAGGAAGCTGCAACAGGTACTCCATGAGGACTAGTATGGTTAATTTTTAGCTTCAAAAGAACCGCTCCCCTTTTTGGAAGGATGAAATCTGGTGATTAACGGCAGAGCTTTGCCAAATGTGGGTTTCCCTGGCTCCTCATGCCTCAATATTGGTTATTTGGCAGAACACAGTTTTGCTGAAGAAGAGTATCAAAATAGTCTGGGTATCCTTACTGTAGACATCACGTCACTGCAATGGAGGATGGTGGCTCTGATGTCAGTGGGGCGGGGAATCTGCTCTAGGTTTCAGTCAGAACTCTAAGGAGCTCTCCAAGGTTGTAACGACACCAGGGTCAAAATAGCTTAAAAAATGAATTACTTCAGCCCCACCCATTAGAAAGTCTGGCACTTCTGAGCCCCATGTTGCATCTGGGACTAAACACAGGGCAGAAGTAAACCTCAAAACAAGCCCTCCATTCGTGGGCTTCCACACCTTGGGTAGCTCCTTTAGAATTCTGACTGAAGCCCAGAGCGGATTCACCACCCTACTGACATCGGAGCCACCAGCCTCCACCACATTACTGCCTTTCTGTTTCTTCCTCTGCCCTCCTGGGAAAGTGACGGAAGAAGAGAACATAGAAGAAGCCTTTTCTTGCAATAGACACCAAAGATGGCCACCAGCATTTTGTTTTTCGAGCTGTGTGACCTTCTCCCAAACCACAGCGCTCTCCTTAGGCCTCAGGACACTCCTCTCTGTAATTATATTGTGTATAGCTTAGGCAAGAGGCATCCCAAGCTTCACGGTAGCATTTTAAAAGTAATCCCAAAGTTTCAGATAACAATTTCCTTTGACCTTTATTTAAAGACCATTTCTGGTTCTGTTCCCGCCAGGTTTTTGCTAAGCTTTAGTTTCAGTGCAAATTTTTATTTAAAAATCCTTTGGCTGAATCCTGCACAAAAATAAATTTAGGGTGATCAGTCTCGGCAGGCCATGCAAAGTTCTGCAACACCACCATGAATGGAGGGCTTGTTTTGAGGTTTACTTCTGCCCTGTGTTTAGTCTCAGATGCAACATGGAGCTCAGAAGTGCCAGACTTTCTAATAGGTGGGGCTGAAGTAATTCATTTTACTTCGACTCTGGTGTCGTTACAGCAATGAATGGTAGTAGATATTAATGATTAAACGGCAGGCTATTCTGCAGCTCCACCAAAGAGACCACACAGATTTCCAGGTTGTGGCTTCTACAGGGCAGGGTAGAACCAGGATCCTTCTCAAAAATATAACCCCAAATTGTGTCACTGCTCTTGGACCGATGGTGGATCCCAATTGGATCCCCAGGGGGCCCCACCCCTTTCCTCCAACTTGGATCATTTGGTGGTTTCCCAGCTTTTGTGTAGTTTTCCCCCATTCCAAAAGGTTAAAATGCCCATGCTAAGGTTTAGTTACTGGCAGTAAGAAGAGCTTTAGGGTGCAAAGCTATCACTTCCCTGCACTTGGAGGCGTCCAGTCATCCAATACAGGGCAGGAGGAGCAGCAGAGGTGATCTTTGCCTCCCTGTCCTCCCGCCCTGCAGATTTCACCAGATGGGCTTTTCAGCCTGTCTAGCAATGGTGCTTTGGAGGGGGAGGGAAGGAGGCTGGAAGAGGCTCAGGATAACTCATATCCTGGCCAATCTGGTCTCCTCCCCTCCCTGCCCACTGAAACGCCCCCTTTCCTCATCCTCTGGGGTCACTTTTGTAACTTTGGAGTGCAGCTGGCATGGTTCCTTCCATGTGGCTGCAAGGGGCTGGAGGACGAGGAGGAGGAGGGTAGAACCTCTGACTCCCCCTTCTGAGGCTGGGGCACTGTCTCCAACCTTGGAAGGGGGAATCCGCTCACCCAGGAACCACAGATGCAAAAGGCTGGCATTTTTGGCCTGACTGATTTTGCCTTTGGCCCCACATCCCCTGCCCACCACTGGATGCAGCCCTCCAGAGCTTCCCCGAAATGGAATTTGGCCCTCAAACTGAAAGGGGCTTCCCACCCCTGCTATAAACATACAAACTGTCATCTCCCAAAGAATACTGGGAATTGTAGGGTTTTTTAAAGGGTTTTGTTATTTGGTAGTACATGGATTTCTGTGCTCAGCGTTCCCTAGCCTGCCCTCACAGAACTACAGTTCCCAGGATCTCTTGGAAACAAGGAATTACAAACTACTTTGTCTGTAGAGTAGACATGCTCTTGGAAGGTCTGAAACTTCTGGGAGATTTGATCACATAATGCCTATACTGCTCCAGCTGCACCGGTTACCGGTGTGTTTCCGAGCCCAATTCGAAGTGCTGGTTTTGACATTTAAAGCCTTAAACAGTTTGGAACCAAGTTACTTGAAGGACCCCCCTCACCCATATCTGCCTGCCTGCACTTTTAGAGCAGAAAGAGAGACCCTTCTGATTTACCCACCCATGAGAGCAGTCAGCTGGGTGATCACATGTGAGAGGGCCTTCTCTGCAGTGGCCCTACTGCTTTGGAACAAGCTGCCATCAGAGGTCCGCCATGCTCTGTCACTGCAGCCCTTTTAGAAGGCCTTGAAAACATTATTTTACCTTGGCCTTCTCTTGATATGACTGCTATTGTTGCTGCTACTGCTGTTAACATTATTGCTGGTTTTATTGTTGGCTTTTATTGTTGTTTTTATTGTTTTTATGTTTTTATTGCTTTTAATATTTGAACTGTTTTTATGTATTTTATTGCTGTAAGCCGCGTTGGGAGGGCTTCTGCCCTGAAAGGCGGCCAATAAATATTTTAAATAAACAAACAAACAAATAAATAAGTCCTGGATGTCTCTCGCTCTGAGGGGCAGATGGGGGCAGGCAGGGAGCACCCGCATGGTGCAGTGATTCCATACAGAGGTGGAGAGCAGCCGCGGAAGAAACGGCTGTGCTCTCTCCCTGGGGTGGGGCCCAGAGGCGAGCAGGGAGGAGGAGGCTCTTGATGGCCGCTCCCTGCCTTGAGGCCTGAGGCCTTTGCTGTTCCTGGCTTTCAGCTCTTTGTAGACATGGCCAGCGGCTTCTGCTTCTGCATCAGGCCCGGCTTGGCCTCTGAGGGGTTGAAGGCTGCAGCTGGTGTTAATACTACAGTCTGGCTGGCATTTCTGTCTTCCTCTCATGGCTAGTGAGGCCTGACTGGTATTTTCTATAGCCATGTTGGCCTGGCTGAGCTTCTATTTGCCTGGCACTAAGACCTTCCTGGATGGCATTTTGTGCTTTTTTTGCACAAACAGCCGGAGCTGCGTGCCACTTCTGTCTTCTCTGGCAGGATTAATCTGCGGGTGGGGGGAGGGAGGGAGGAGCTGGTGCCCATCAGTTGCTTTGCTTGCCTCCCGCTATCTCCTTATGCTTCCACTCTTCTCTCCAAGGCCAGGCAAGAGTGCTGTTGGGGACACATAAAGTGGCAGATATTCAATAAATATTAGGGCTGAGCCATGTAAAAAAGGATTTATGCGCTTTATGCAGGCCTAGCCCAGAAGCTGCGGCTTGTGCAGAATGCCTCGGTTAGGTTCAGTGGAGGCTGGTGGCTCCGATGTCAGTGGGGCAGTGAATCCTCTCCAGGTTTCAGCCAGAACCAGTCAGAACTCTGAGGGGGCTCTCCACGGTGCTTCCGCACCACTGACATCGGAGCCACCAGCCTCCAGTGGTCGGGCTGCTGATTTGACCCTGGAGGTCATCTGGGGAGGCCCTCCTGGTGGGGCCACGCACGCCTGAGGTCCGCTCCGCAGTCTTGCAGAGCAGATGGTCTAGTGTGGCAGCGCCCACTATGCGGGATGATCTTCCCCCTGAGATCAGACGTGCGCCAACGCATTTCTTTTTTAGGGGGATGTTCAAGACTCATCTGCTTATACAAGCCTTCCCCGCATAGTGTGGCCTCCCATCTCAGGTAGATACAATTTATTCAGTGCATTGGACTTCTTTGTTTTTATGATTTCTGTATACTATTTTGAAATCTTTAGTTGTGAGCAGTTTATAAATACTTGTAAATAAATAGGGGCGCAACCCCTATGCATGTTTAGACAGAAGAAACTCCTACAACTTCAAGCATTTCCTAGCCAGCCATGCTGGCTGGGGCATGCAGGGAGTTGTAGGAGGTTTTTTTCTGTCTAAGCATGCATAGGGTTGCGCCCTAAATAAATAAATACCTCTGATTTTTGGCTCTTCTTGCAAATGCATTCATGTTTTGAAGCTGTTCTTTGCACCATTTCCCCCCTTTTTTGCCCTTGCAGTCCTTGCCCTCCTTTGCCCACACTGCCCTTTAATTCTATTGGCTGTGATTGCCATTGTGATTTTATTGATGATTTCATGATGCTATGCCTGACATGATAATATAATAAACGTTTGTAAACAGAATAATCTGGCTAATCACAGCCAGTCGGATTAAATCAGAGTGCTAGCAAATGAGGCCAAGGCCAATAAAAGCAAGGGAAAAGGTTGTCAAGAAACTTCAACCATAGGACCAAAATGGCAGCAAAAAACAGTGAAACATCACAAATACTCAGAAAGGTGAGGGGCTTTTATGGTAATATGTGTGCTATGTCAAATATGGGACTTCCATAATTAGCTATCTGTCTGGGTTGGGCACCCTTAAACACAGCCTCTCCTAAAACTGAGCATGGGCAGGGGGAAGGAAATCACCTATTCTGATCGTGTCCTTAAGTGTACCTTTTAACTTCTTCCCATTCACTCCTATGGAAAAAGTAAAAGCCATGCCATTGGGGACCACGATGTAGTGGGGACAAATCCTGCTCACCATTGCTGACACCGGATGGCCCAGCCTCCACCAGTAGGAAAGAGAACCTGTGCAGGAAGTGTGATGTGTCTTTGTGCAGAGTTTTTGCAGTGCATGGGCCTTTTCTACACATACATCCCGTCCATCATCATGATGGGTATTTCAGTAGTGGTCTATAATAGGCTGTCTTTTCAGCGAAACAGAATTTGTTTCCCAAATGGATGGAACTTATGAAAGGCGCAATAAAGCCTCCCATTCAAAGCCACATATATATTTATAGACGTATAAATGAGGTTTAACGCCATTGAGAAGTCACTGTAAAATAGCAAAAGACTTCATCCAGGTCTATACATCATGTGCAGATCAATGTAGTAGGCAACACGCCTGCATTTTGGCAGCAGATAATGTGGGTGCCTGCCCTTTCTATATACATAACGCACACCATGATCAAAGCAAACAGCTGGGACAGGGAGAGGCTGGAAGGTCTTTATTGCATAAAGCGAAATGAGGAAGTTGTTGGTACATTTCACTTTCCACCCCACTCCCCTTGGGCGCTTGCAATGTGATGCGTCTAGAGAGTAATAGTTTTGAAACAGCACCAATTTGGGATGTTAATAAAATGAGGGTCCACGTTGCCTCACCTTTTGTGCTTCTTGAAAGTAGCCATTTTTATATGGTAGGAACATAAGGGGGGACTTGTTTGATTTCTTCAGATTTTAGGACAGGAGTGTTGAACCTCTTGCAGCCTGAGGGCCAAATTCAATTTTGGGGAAGGTTTCAGGGGCCACATTCCAGTGCTGGGCAGGGCCAAATGCAGGATGGACAGGGCCCAAGTCCCCCCTGCCCAGTATATTTTACCTTAAAGCTCTTGATGCCAGCAAGTAGGCCTTAGGAGAGGCCTTTCAACCTTTTTGAATGGGAGAAAAACTGTTGAAAAACTGGGAAGCTACCAAACAATCAGTGGCTGGGAGAGAGGCTTTGGGGCCAGGGAAAGGGGGCGTCCTTCTGGGGAACTCCAGACGGCCAAATAGGGACCCCAGGCAGATTTGGCCCATGGGCCTGAGTTTCAACACCCCTGTTCTAGGAGAACCATAGAATATGTTAGTTCCCCATAACTGATGTAAAAGAGGACCAACCATGGGCCTTCTTCATTCAATATGGTTCGTGTTCATGTGATAGGTTAGGGCCATGCATAGTGTTTGTGGTCCGGAGTTGGGAAATGGCCTGCATGAGTTGTGTCACTCAGCAACCTGCACACAGCCCACCAAGGGATCAATCAATCAGCTCTTTTGCCGCCTGCCCGGGATTGCAGGGAATGGGGGTGACTGGGGTGTCAAGCACTTGGCAGGTCACCACATATGGCTGTGGGGCGGGGGTGGGGGCTGCATGCAGCTTGTTTGGGTCTCTGTGACTTTTTGGTTGGGGTGCACAACATCTCTGCTGTTTTAATGTTGCTGTTTGTTAGTGTGGTATTCCCCCTTGTTGTATACCACCTTGAAATCCAAAAAGGATGAAGGACAGTATATAAATGTTTTACTCAATTAAAAACAGCAACAACCAAACCCCTTCCCCCCTGTGAATCAGGAGCTGCACACACATCCCTTCCCACCCTGGTTTTGAGTTTAATTTTGAAAAAGCCAGCAGGTCTGTCTGGAAATCACGCCAAAGAGTAGAGGAAAAAGCAGGTTTACCTTTTGAGTTCTTAACACTAAAAACTGAAGAATGACATTTTAAATCCCATTTTTTTTTATTGTTCCTGTTTTACAGTCCAAGTATAGAATTTGAATTTTCACCTTCCTTTAGTTTTTATTCTACTAGAACTCATAAAGCAGAAGCTGGGTTTTTTTCTTTGTTGCCATTTATGACCCTCGCCTTCTATAATAATAAAAGCGGACATCAAAACTTAGACACCTGAAAGTTGGCATGCAAACTGAGGGGACACTAGAACTGTGCACCTTGGGGTTATTTTTTTTTTAACGCATTGATTAATTTTAATTAATTTAAATGTGTCCATGTGGTGGAAACCTGTAGTAACATCTTCAGCCACTAGGGCAGATGCCATTAACCAGGGCCCCATCTACGCAAACCTTTTACTCCGGGGTGGCTGTGAGTTGAGGTCCTTCAGGACAGACGATGTAGTCCCCACTTCGCAGCCATCTGTGGTTTTCTCCCGGAAAATGCGGATTTCCAAGGAGGCGTTTTGCTGCAATGTTTTTGGTTTGCTGCAGGTTTCCCGCAGTTCTGAGCTGTCTGTCCCTTCCTGAAACTGACTTTGCATTTTGCAGTGGGTATGTTGTAGGCGTGCGTAGTGCTTACATCTCTCTGTGACGCCCCTTTCCTCCTCCTGTCCCTTTGCAGCTGCGCAGTTACAGAGGCACAGAGAGGCAGTTTCATTTATTTAATCACACTTTCGCACATTTTTGCAGCTTCGTATGTTCGCAATGGTTGCTTTTGGACTCAGTGCCCAAGGGCCAGGGGGAGGTCTTGGGGGAGGACCAACTTCACCCTGCCCACCATTTTGGAACAATGGCTAGGCACGTGGCGCTCACGCCATGGGTGAGTGTGAACCATCATGAGAGTCTCAGGCTCAGGAACTGCCAAACAGTTGATATGGAAATGAAGGAGCACAGATCACCCACATTTTACCTAACGAGGGACACAACAGAACCCCAAAAATACAAAACAGCCACTGAAGTGTCGCTCCCCCACACTCACGGGCTGGCACAGCTGCACATAATGGCAAAAAAGAGGGTACAGAGGCATCTGTTGGGGAAGCCCTCAGTAAATTGTGAGTGTATCGCAGCAGAAGCTAATCCAAAGCTGCAATGCTATGTGGTTGAGACAGACTGAAGGGTGCAAGCAGTGCCATGTAGTACCCAGCACACAGCTTCGCAATCCGTACAGTCTGAGGCCAGGGGAGATTTGTGGGCTGAGGCACAGAGTGATCTGGCTGCCTCCTCCCTGCTACTGCGGGAAACCTCCCTCGGGGAGTGAGCAGATTCCTCCCTTGGGGGGCTATAGGAGTGCGCTGTGGCAGGAGGCGTACCTAGGAGTGCCGGGGGTGTGGCTTCACTCAGGGGCAGGCACAATGTGTCCAACTCTGGCAGCTTGCAAGCGTGCTTGAAGGCTTCGCTATACCAAACTAAGGGCTATTCCAGCCAATGCGAACCTGGGTCGGTATGCTAGTACAAAATAAAAGTGAAAAACCCTAAACCAAAACACTCGTGGCATTCTGCTCTCTCTGGTTAGAAGTCTTTCCTTCTTTTCTAAGCTACGTATGTGGTAGCCGGTTGACTTTACACACTGCTGAGCACTAAACGTTCTTTGCATCATGGGCAGCCCAAAACATTTCGCTGAAATGGCGCCCTCCCCTTCCACATCCAGCAGCCAGCTGGACTGGCAGCTGACTCTTACTTCAACGCTGGCAGTGGGATAACATCCTTTGCTGCCTCTGAGTAGAGCAAGCTAACTTAGGGGCTGTGTGACATCCACAGCTCTGTCTGCTCCCCGCCCCTCCTCAGCCCCTGCTGCCTGAGGCAGCCACCCCGCTCTACCTAATGGTAGGGCCAACCCTGCTCCGCATGCGCAAAGGCAAGGGCAATGTCTGTATTCTTCAAGGCCACTCTTTGCTCCGGACATCAGCACAGCATCCAGAAAGTGCAAATTGTTGCACCATCTGTATGGCTGGTCAGGCTCTCTAGTAAAGTTGTTATTAACTTAGCAGTACAGGCTTCAGGTGATACAAATGCTTGCTATTGGCCTGTCACATTTGATGGGCAGGAGAGAGATGGAGAGTTCCAAACCTTTCACCAGCTCACTTCCCTACTTCCCCTCGCACCTCCTCCTATCAGTCAGAGATGCCAGCCCCTCAGAAAGAGCAAGTGGCAGGAGCAGGCCTGCTTTCCCAAAGCTGGGCCTGCCGCCCCAAGCTAAATGTGGCCTTCAGGCCTGGAGGAGAGAGTTGTGGAGCCTTTCATTTCTCCCAGCCAAGAAGTTCAAACTCTCCCAAGTGTCCCAATTTTTCCCATTGACACCCATGATTTTCTCATCAATATCCCAGTTTAGGCTCTCTTCACACCTTGGTTTTTTAGCAGGATCATTCTTCTTTAATCACCGGTTTTCGCGGGAGCTTTAAACAACGATGCTGCTCTCCTGCTGCTATCTCATAATTTCCCCTCCCTCTTCCCGTGTTAGCTGAGAACAGTGAAAAAACCCAGCATTTTCTGGGCTTGCGATTGAAATTGCCATTCCCCCCCCCCCTGTGTATTTCCCCTTTAGCGCTTCGTCCCACTTTGCATGGGCAAGTGCTGGGGGGGGGGTGTTGCTGGGCGGTGTTGAATAACATTGTCATGACAACAAATCGGTGGGGGGGGCAGGTCACTGACCACGCTTCCAGTGACTGTTTCTGCCTCTCTCCCATTCCACTACGGGCTCTTGAACTGTAAAGTGGTTAACCATCCCAAATGCTTCTCCAAGATCCCCCTGAGCACAGTAATGCTTACTTCTGAGTAAACTCATTGGCTGTAAGGCTTTCCTTTCCTGGGAGTAAGTGCCATTGAAATCTGTGTGGCTTGCTTCTGAATAGGCATGCATAGGAGTGCACTGTAAATCTACAGTCTTAAGGTCCCCCATCCCCTTCAGTGCATTTCCTTTAAACCACCCCCTCCCATTGACTTCACGGACTCCTTTTTTTCCCCTTTTGCTCACCAGATTGATGGGCTTTTTTCCTCCCAGGGTGGATGGGGGAGTCTCCCTTCTCAGCCACGCAGGAGAAAGGCTTGACAGTTAGGATTTCAATGGGTATTAAAAGTGCCTTTTCTCCTCCCCTGAATAAATTCATCATGCAGAGCTTGGAACGGTCATTTTTAATGGTTCCCATTTTGGGTGTGGAGTTGTTTTAGATAGGCAGCAATGCTGAGGTGGTTTTGCATAGTCCTCCCTCCCACCTAGCCAGCTGCTATCGGTTCTCCTAGCCCACCTTGCAGGGTTGTTGGGAAGCCAGAATAAGGGGGAAGAGCAGCAGCAGCACCGGGGGCGGGAGCAGGGAAGGAGGCTGGGTCTAATGAAGAAGGTGTCCCCCATGAGACAGTCTCCTGGGCGGGGAGGGGGGGCTGCTAGGAATGGCTTGGTGCATTGACTGACTGTATGCAAGTCAGTTTGTGGATTTATTACTTCTGTAGTTGGGAACATGGAAATTGGTATTCCCTTCAAACTCAGTAGTGCAAGCAATATACTGCATTTAATTCCATCACACACTGACATATTTAGCAGAGAAGGACTAGCAGCGCCAGCAACCTCGGGGTAAGCCACCCAGAAGACTCTCCCTCCCCACAAAGTTGGAGGAAGGAGGGGACCAGCTCCCATAGCCCACTATCCAGGTCACTAGAAGGGCTTCTGACTTCCCTCCTGCTGTGGAGGAGCAGAGGGATGGGGCAGAGCCATCAATCATGTTGCAGGAACCAATGATCAGGGGAGGGGTGGGGCATGGAGCCAGCAGCCCCCTTCTGTCCTGATTGTTCCTTGCAGCTCCGCCCAGCCATGAAAAGGTATAGAGCAGAGGGACCTGCTATGAGAGATGCCTGTATACAGGGCCAGTGGAAATCCTGGAAAGGACCTGGAATCAAAAGGACCAGTTTGTAGTGGGATAAAATGCCAGGTGTGAAGAGAGCCTTCATCGGTGCCCCAGGAAAATCCTGATTTGGAACAGTTTTCAAATCCTCACCCTGGGGCAGATTGTATATTTGTCCCCATTTTCCTTTAGATCTGGAGCCGTTGAAGATTTAAACAGAAATGAGTGGGAAAACACACAATTTTCCTTTAAATGTTACCCCCCCTTTTTAGGAACCACCTCCTGGCCTCCCCCCCCCCATTTTCTTGTCCAGTGAACCCATAGAAAGGGATATACCCTGTTTGAGAGTAGGGGAAGTGACAGGGCCATTGTGCCAGCAGCACAGAAGGAAATCACTGATCAGGGAGGGCTGAGGAATGGATGCGCTTCCTGGGAAAGACCCCATCAAGAGCCAGATGGGCACTGGTCGGTTGCTTTTCTGGAATTATGACATACCAATGCAGTGCCGTTCATATGAAATACACACAGCGCCTCATTGCTTCTCTGAGAAACAATCAGCCATGGCATTTTACAAGCAGAACCAAAAGAGAGAGGTTACCTGAAAGCATGCACTGTCTCACAGCTTTGGGAAACAATGTTATTTCCCTTATGAGTGAGCTTGAGCCCATTTGCATTTTGCAACACATTCATAAAATTTAGCAGGGCCTTATGAAACTGCTTTGGTTTGGGGCTGATTTCAGCCCATGAGAGCCAGAAGTAGACCATCTCTGCCCTTTATTGCTCCTACCTATATTCCAAGGTGGAGCTGGGTGCAGAGGCCGTGCCATCTGCCTCTAACCCCTGGTGATCTCTGACTTGCATTAAGCCCCACAAATCTCTCCTAAAATTCTGCACACATGAAATTACAGAAAACAAACATACCTGTTGATACTTCAGTAACATATTTGGTGGGGATGCAGGGTGGGGATTGCAGCCCTAAAGGCTCTTTCTTGGGCCTTTAATGTGTGCCTTATGAAACCAGTTGAGTGATGTGGTCTGAGCATGCAAGTATGTCAAAGAAAGTATGCTCCTAAGGTTAGTCTTGCTAGGACCGGCCTGAGATACCTCATTGCTGGAGGCAGAAAATCCAAATGCCACCTCTCTCCCACGAGTCACCACAATGCACAGTCCATTCTAGCACCCTCGTGCAGCTTCCCTTTATTTCCATGAGGCTTGTACAGGTGAAGATCCTGGTGGATTGTGGCCCACAGCTCAGATCTGTCAGTCACCCGGGCTGCTGTCCCGAACAATACACCAAATCTAGTTCCTGAGACAGCTGCCTCGTTGTGTTTCATGGTCAGGCCACCCATCTTTTGTCAAAAAAACCCAGACGGATTTCTCTGTCTCTGTCTGCCTATATCTGTGTTCAGAATGGCTTCTTATGCAAGGACACTGGGGGAGTCTGTATTATCTTCAGAGTATATCCTATCCAAGGCTGTCTTTTTTGCTGAGGTAGCAACAATACCTTAACGGACATGAGTTAAATATCTTATTAAAGCAATCTGGGGCATAGGAGTTTGTTGTTAAACAACATAGGAATGAACCCTCATAACTATATAACATTTGACCCTGTTTTTGCTGCTTAGTAATGTAGAAAGTGTAAATATGCTCACCATCTTTGAGGGGAGGAGAGGGGGGAAGTCTTGCATACTAGCAATCTGTCTAGTATGTATCCAAAGGGCGGGTAACACTAAGGGCCAAATGAGATGTGGCATCAACGATGCATTAATGCATCTCCCAGCTGCTTTTCTTTTTTTGCTAACAGCAGCCACATTGCATGGGTGGGTGGGATTTAGATCAGGGAGTGGCACACAGAGAGAACAGCTGGGAGGGAGGTAATCCCCTCCCCTAATTCCCCAATGCAAATTGCCCCCTGGAGCTGCTATTAGCCATGGAGGAGAAATCATACAGACACCCATATTGTTGTGTCTGTAAGTGGCTTTTAGCAGTTCCAGGCATTTGCACTGGGGAATCTCTGAGTGTGGTGGGTGGGGTGGAATGGGGCAAAATGGTTAACCCTTTTTCCACGCTGGAGCCCTGATCTAAATTCCGTGCACTGTGGCTTCTTTTTGCACAAAAAATAAAAGACATGGGGAGATGCATTCACTCATCTCTGAGGCCACATCTAGTTTGACACCAGTTCTCTACTGGAGAGCTTATTGGCATGTTCCTCACAGTTGGAGTTTAGGGTGTTAATGTGTAAGAGTGAAGATTTAAAACAGAGCAAACAAACACTGTTCATTTCCAGTTCCATCATAAGTTGTTTATCATTTACACACACACACACACACACACACACAGAGAGAGTTAAAAAATGCACCAAGTTTGCTATGTGAAGGGTTTTTTAAAAAACCCACGGAGGAGTGTTCAGTTGTATGAGGCTCCATCTGAATTCTGAAGCGGTACAGCCCAGGCAAAGATTGTATCACCCTGGTAAGAACTGGGTGTAACAATACATTTTCAGGATTTTTCTTTCAGTCATGAGGGCTAGAATTTGGCAGGGGGTGGGGTTGTAATGAAAGATTTTTGGAATTATCTGGCAGTTAGCAGATTCTGTGTTAGAACCCATAATATGTGAGGCACCAGGTAGCTGAGGCCCTTCTGAATTGCTTTTATTTAATTTAAATACTCAGTAATTCCAGACTGAATATGTGTTTCATATTTATCTGTTAACTGTGTGTTAGTTCAATATTTGAGTGTGTTAACATTCACTTATCTAGTCTAATAACCCACTCTGGTTTATATGACTCCAGCCAATCAACTGCAGGTTATTGAATCATCAGCAATGAACTAGCAATTCTGTTAAAGGTCATATTGTAGCACAGCCTTCCCCAACCTGGCGCCTTCTGGAATGTGTTGGACCACAACTCCCATAATCCACAAACAGCTGGGGGTGGCGATGGCCGACAGGAAGCTGTGGCATGGGCTGGTCCATGAAGTCACGATAAGTCGGAAGCGACTGACCAAATAAACAACAACAACAAAGTCTAACACACCTGGAGGGTGCCAGGTTGGGGTAGGCTGATGTAGTAGTTCAAGGACTTAGCTTCAACTGTCTAGGGCATTACTCTCTAAAATAGAGGCTGGGCAACTTGTAGCCCTCCAGATGTTTTGGCCTACAACTCCCATCAGCCTTCACCATTGGCTAAGCTGGCTAGAGCTGATTGGACTTGTAGGCCAAAACATCTGAAGGGTCACAAATTGCCCACCCCTACTCTAAGACAAGATAACTGGCCTCCAGGAGAGCTTGATCTCTGCCACTCCCCCACTTCCAAATCTCTGGATCTCAGTTTGCCCAGAGCATTTTTCTCCTTCCTGCTTCTCTGAAATGTTTTGTTTACAGTTGCTGGTAAGTGTGTTTGACCAAAGATTTCACTGGAAGGTTATATGCCCCTCTGCCCAATATTTTTTCTTGCACCCCAAATAAAAAGTATGGAAGAGGGGGAGAAATGGTATTGTTTGCAGGAGATGAGGGGTGGGATCTGAAAAGCCCTATGTAAAACTTGCCTTTGTTGTTGTTCAGTCGTTCAGTCGTGTCCGACTCTTCGTGACCCCATGGACCACAGCACGCCAGGCCTTCCTGTCCTGCACTCTCCCCCGGAGCGTGCTCAAGTCCATATTCATTGCATCGATGATGCTATCTGGCCATCTCATCCTCTGCCGTCCCCTTCTCCTTTAGTGGCATATAGAGGGAGGTGGATGAAGAGGATGAGCACAAAACTGCATGTGACTTGTGTGGAAATGTACCATTTCTAACGTCACAGTATGCGTGTGTGTGGAGATGACCCCCAGTTGTTTAACTCTAGGATATTTTTAGACTTAAAATGTACTCCATGGCAGGCAGGAAAGATGCCATCTGAGAAGAAGATGAAGGTAATAAGACTTGGGATTTAATAACAGTTAACAGGTATATAATAGTTTCAGAAAATTCAAAATGCTTCACATACATTCCCTTCTTAAACCCATGTTAGTGTAATACCTTTATTAAGCCTAGACTTGGGAGAAGTAAGAGCAGGTGAAAGACGGAATTGGATGGCACATAGAAAACCTGAGCAAACATCAGGGCCTAGATGGTTGCTTCTAATAAAAATGGGGTGGGGGGAGAGGGAATAATGTTGAACTTGTATGACTGTTTCTTAAAACAAACAAAATGGAATCCTCACCATGATGTGAGTAATCACTGTAATTCTTTTGTGGTACCTGTGCCCCCACCTCATATTGTGAAACACCAATCTGACCCTGGGAAATCGTTACACTGAACATTAAAGATGCTTTTATCACTGGGAGGCAACATTTTGAAAACAGGAAGCAGCTAGAGAAGTGTTAAAGGGATTCTTGCTTCATGATGTGAGCTTCATGTTGAGATTCTCCCTGTTCTGTGGTGAACAATGTACAACGAGCCGTACTCTACTATCGAGTAGTCCTGTTGTCTGTCTTGGAAGTAGCATGTATTGCTTATAGCAAGCCAGTGGGGAAATCTAGATTACAGATTTCTGATGCAATCCTATGCCACCTTGAGTGCCATTTTGGGTAGAAAGGTGGGCTACAAACCAGATCAAATAATAAAAACACCTATTCAGAAGTAAGTCCCACTGAGTTCAATGAGACTTACTTCCAGGTATGTGTACATAGGATTGCAGCCTTAAACTGGTTAAGCCATTTCCTTTCCCCAAGAGAGGTTTTTGGGGAGAGGGGTGGAGGGATCTTACAAGGAATTAACCTTAACCAAAACCCAAATGTTCCCAGGTTTCTTGGGGAAAAGCCATGATAAATAAATTAGTATAAAACTGATAAAAATATGCAGCAGGGCTGAACTGAATTTTCATGGGTTTTGGTTTCCACATCAAAACTTGCCCTTTCGACAAGAGATTTGGTGGGAGGAGTATCAGTGGTAAGTTACACGTGCAAACACACACAGACACACAAACACACACACACACACAGAAGATCCCAATTGCTGCTTTGTGCAGTTGTGCTCAGGTCCCCCAAGATTAACAAAACATTTCAAGAGGTAGAGCAGAAATATCTATGAAAAATTTTATCGTTTTTCAACATAAGCAAAATCAAAACTGGATAGAGCTGTGCTTATTATTCATCATCTTTCATTTTCACACCAAAAACCATTATTTGGGGAGAGGAGAACACCTAGCAAATAAGAGTGTTCCTCTAATTAAAGGAATATATATTTCATTTAAGATTTTGTACTCATCATTCAATACAGTCCTTTCCATAATGGGTTCCTTACCCTTCTTTAACAGCACATGTTAAATCTTATTTCAAGATTTATCTCCCCAAGGATTACACTTAGTCTACACAACCAATAGAGTAAGATGTAATAGACCTCATGACATACGTTACACTTAGAAAACTTCAGGCACATTATGTTATATCAGTGAGCTTCAACACATCAGTTATGTGTATCAAGATAGCTGAGTTCACCCTGGGATACTGTAGCACCATTACATAATTCTGTCATAATGATACGTTGGCCACCAATATTTTTTTAAAAGGCCAATGAATATGGATAAACTTTTCAGGAAGACTGCTGAACCAATCCAGACAACAAAGGTCAGTTTTGGACAGTTGTGAAAAGGAATTTGAATGTAGGAATGTACTTTTTCTGCTCCGCACTCAGTACTTTCAGCTCAGCTCAGCTCTAGATAAAATAAACCTGGAGAAATTCAAAGAAACCTCTTCTGCCAAAAAAACTGACATCATTTCCAGTAGAGTGTGCTTTCCTGGCCAGTTCACCTTCAGAAGCTCCAACCTGACAAAGATGCGGGTGAGAAAACTAAAGAAGCAGTGTTTAATGAGAACAAGGAGAGGAAAAGCCCTCTAAATGCTTGTTCAAGGCAGCTTGACTACAGAGGCTGCCACAAGCTTTATTTAAGGAAATTGTCTCTTCTGTTTATTCAACTCATTTTCATCTGAAAGGGATCAGCATCTCTGAGCTGCTCTCCCTCATGCCAGCAAATCCGCTCTGCTAGATCTTCCTCCTATTGATTTGCATGTCAGCGGTTCAAATGGGGTATTTATACTGTGGCTGAGCACCTAATCAAATTTTAAATTATAGCTTGAAGAATAGGGGGTGGGTGGAGGAAAGGGGGGGATGGTTGAGCAATGACAGGGAAAAATGGTAAAACAGTGATTTTACTACAGAAGAGCGGAAAACACAAAGGAAGAGTCCTTGTCTAGCATTTGAGGGTAGAGTTACACATTATAAGGAACATAGGGCTGCCACAGGAAACGACACACTCACAACACTTTCTCCCCTCCTCCTCCTCCATAACATGTTTCCTGACGTCATTACACTTTGCCTTGCCTTGGCCCTGTTCCACACAATTGCCTGACACAGCCAGTTGTGGGAAAAAGTAAGCGTAATGGCATCAGGAAGTAAGTTGTACTACATGTTATGGAGGGAAAGCAAGGGAAGTGGACGTGGGGCAGCCATTTGGGGCAGAAGCCTCATATTCTCATTCTCTTGTGACTGGAGGGTCTAACCGTCGTAGTGAACACAGGTACATAGGAAGTTGCCTTATATCAGAACTTTGGTCCATCTAGCTTAGTATTGTCTACACACTGACTGGCATCAGGTTTTTAGACAGAGATCTTTTCCAGCCCTACCCGAAGCCCTACCTGCAATTGAATCGAGGGCTTTTTGCATGCAAAGCATGTGCTCTGCTACTAAAGGACAGCCATTCCCCAACGGTGGAATACATTCTATGCAGTTAATTTTTGTCACTTTATCCAACACATCCTGGCACTTACAGTTTGTTCAAATTGGCATGGATACTGAATTAGGAGATGTGAGCAGGAACTTGATCACAATGGAAAAGGGGAGGGGTGACATCGGTTGTTTTTAGAGTTGAGTCACTCCTAGTAACAGAACAGAGGAAGAAGAGGCCATTCTTTATCTCACGAGGTTTTAACATGGCCCACTCTCAGCCCAAGAAAGAAGGAAAGCAAAAGGCAACAGTGATGGGGGGAGATACGCCCAATTAAATGCAAAATTCCAGTGGTTAGCCAGAAGAGATCAGGAATTATTTTTAAACAAGCAATGCGTGGAAGCCGAAGAAGATAATAGAATAGGAAGGACAAGAGACCTCTTCCAGAAAATTAGAAACATCGGAGGTAAATTCCAGGCAAAAATGGGTATGATCAAAAACAAAGATGGCAAGGACCTAACAGAAGCAGAAGAGATCAAGAAAAGGTGGCAAGGATATACGGAAGATCTGTATAGGAAGGATAATAGTATCGGTGATAGATTTGATGGTGTGGGCAGTGAGCTAGAGCCAGACATCCTGAAGAGTGAGGTGGAATGGGCCTTAAGAAGCATTGCTAATAACAAGGCAGCAGGAGATGACGGTATCCCAGCTGAACTGTTTAAAATCTTGCAAGATGATGCTGTCAAGGTGATGCATGCCATTTGCCAGCAAATTTGGAAAACACAAGAATGGCCACCAGATTGGAAAAAATCAACTTATATCCCCATACCAAAAAAGGGAAGCACCAAAGAATGTTCAAACTATCAAACAGTGGCACTTATTTCACATGCCAGTAAGGTAATGCTCAAGATCTTGCAAGGTAGACTCCAGCAGTTCATGGAATGAGAATTGCCAGATGTACAAGCTGGGTTTCAAAAAGGCAGAGGAACTAGAGACCAAATTGCCAATATCCGCTGGATAATGGAGAAAGCCAGGGAGTTTCAGAAAAACATCTATTTCTGTTTTATTGACTATTCTAAAGCCTTTGACTGTGTGGATCATAACAAATTGTGGCAAGTTCTTGGTGGTATGGGGATACCAAGTCATCTTGTCTGCCTCCTGAGGAATCTGTATAACGACCAAGTAGCAACAGTAAGAACAGACCACAGAACAACGGACTGGTTTAAGATTGGGAAAGGAGTACGGCAGGGTTGTATACTCTCACCCTACCTATTCAACCTGTACACAGAACACATCATGCGACATGCTGGGCTTGATGAAGCCAAGGCTGGAATTAAAATCGCTGGAAGAAACATTAACAATCTCAGATATGCAGATGATACCACTTTGATGGCTGAAAGCGAGGAGGAGCTGAGGAACCTCATGATGAAGGTGAAAGAAGAAAGTGCAAAAGCTGGGTTGCAGTTAAACCTCAAAAAAACCAAGATTATGGCAACCAGCTTGATTGATAGCTGGCAAATAGAGGGAGAAAACGTGGAGGCAGTGACAGACTTTGTCTTTCTAGGCGCAAAGATTACTGCAGACGCTGACTGCAGCCAGGAAATCAGAAGACGTTTACTTCTTGGGGGGACAGCAATGACAAATCTTGATAAAAACGTTAAGAGCAGAGACATCACACTGACAACAAAGGTCCGCATAGTTAAATCCCCTGTAGTAACCTATGGCTGCAAGAGCTGGACCATAAGGAAGGCTGAGCGAAGGTAGATAGATGCTTTTGAACTGTGGTGCTGGAGGAAAATTCTGAGGGTGCCTTGGACTGCAAGAAGATCAAACCAGTCCATCCTCCAGGAAATAAAGCCAGACTGCTCACTTGAGGGAATGATATTAAAGGCAAAACTGAAGTACTTTGGCCACATAATGAGAAGCCAGGACACCCTGGAGAAGATGCTGATGCTAGGGAAAGTGGAAGGCAAAAGGAAGAGGGGCCGACCAAGGGCAAGATGGATGGATGATATTCTGGAGGTGACGGACTCGACCTTGGGGGAGCTGGGGGTGGCGACGGCCGACAGGAAGCTCTGGCGTGGGCTGGTCCATGAAGTCACGGAGAGTCAGAAGCGACTGACCGAATAAACAACAAACTCTCAGCCACCTTGCCAGCCCTCCTGCACCTGGCCTGGCTAGAAGTGCTTCTGTGTCAGGCCTGTGGTGTTTGTAGACTGAACGAAGTCTTGTTAAAAGGAGAGGATGGGGGCATTTTCTTTAAAAGGAGGGCTCTGGGAGTGTGGTGTACTGGTTAGAGTGTTTGACTGGGGAGACCAGAGTTCAACTCTCCACTAAGCCATAAAACTCCCTAGGTGACCTTGGGCCCAGTCACTCTCTCTCAGCTTAACCTATCTCACAAGACTGTTGTGAGGATAAACTTGGTGAGAGGGAACCATGCATGCCATCTTGAATTCCTTGAAGAAAAGGCAGGATATAAATGCAATACCTAAATAAGTACATACATACATGAGAGTGGGCACTTTCAAGACAACTATGCTTGCTTTTCTTTGGATCTTTGGATTATGATCAAATCTTTGGATTATGAAATATTTCCTTTTAGAATTTAAGACAAAGTATGTATGTATTGTTACCCAGCCTTTACTCCCCCCAAAATGATTTCTAAAACCTATGCAATAAGAACAATTTTATAGAAAGACTAGAGATGTAAGATGTCTGAAAATAATTAAGCCATGGGGGAAAATATTTTTTAATCCTTTCTGTAAGATTCCCAGCATAGTTATTTCTGTTATTCCTTATTAAAATTGTTGATCTAAAGTATATTTTACTGATAGACATTGCTGCTGAATTTCCTAACATGTGGGTAGAGTCACCACTGTGCATTCTTGACAGTTAATGTGCATTCTTGACAGCTTGGGTTTTGATCTATAGAGTCCTGTGTTTCTGATGCTGTATCAGTCATTTAATGTAGTTCTAGTGTATTCAGACAATAATGACAAATTTACTGAGTTTTCTTTTAAAAGCTTTAAAATATAACGATAATTTTGTGAGCAAACAGAGGCATACATGAAATAAGTTTAGGAACAGAAAGGCTGCTTTATGTACCTAAAGCAGCCCTCCTCAACCTGGTACTCTCCAGATGTTTTGGACCACAGTGCCCAGGATTCCTGACCATTGGCCATGCTGCCTGAGGCTGATGGGAGCTAGGACACCAGGTTGGGGAAGGCTATCTTAATGGAACAAAGTGACTTTAGATCTGTTGTTGTTGTTCAGTCGCTCAGTCGTGTCCGACTCTTCGTGATCCCATGGACCACAGCACGCCAGGTCTTCCTGTCCTGCGCTCTCTCCCGGAGTGTACTCAAGTCCATATTCATTGCATTGGTGATGCTGTCTAGCCATCTCATCCTCTGCTGTCCCCTTCTCCTTTTGCCTTCAATCTTTCCCAGCATCAGGGTCTTTTCCAGTGACTTTTCTCTTTGCATTAGGTGGCCAAAATATTTGAGCTTCAGCTTCAGTATCTGTCCTTCCAATGAGCAGTCAGGGTTGATTTCCTTTAGGATGGACTGATTTGACCTCCTTGCAGTCCAGGGGACTCGTAAGAGTCTTCCCCAGCACCACAGTTCGAAAGCATCGATTCTTCAGCGCTCAGCCTTCCTTATAGTCCAGCTCTCACAGCCATACATTGCTACTGGGAAAACCATAGCTTTGATTAGACGGACCTTTGTCGGCAAGGTGATGTCTCTGCTTCTTACTATGCTGTCTAGGTTTGCCATAGCTTTCCTCCCAAGGAGCAAGCGTCTTTTAATTTCATGGCTGCAGTCACCGTCTGCGGTGATCTTGGAGCCCAAGAAAATAAAATCTGTCACTGCTTCCATTTCTTCCCTTTCTGTATGCCAGGAAGTGATGGGGCCAGATGCCATGATCTTAGTTTTTTTAAAGTTGAGTTTCAAACCAGCTTTTGCACTCTCCACTTTCACCCTCAACAAGAGGCTCTTTAGATCCTTTTCGCTTTCTGCCATTAGGGTGGTATCGTCTGCATATCTGAGGTTGTTGATAATTCTCCCGGCAATCTTAATTCCGACCTGTGATTCATCCAACCCGGCGTTTCTCATGATGAAACTTTAACTGCATATAAGTTAAATAAGCAGGGTGACAATATACAGCTTTGTTGAACTCCTTTCCCAATTTTGAACGAATGGGTTTTCCATGTCCGGTTCTCACTGTTGCTTCTTGACCCTCGTACAGGTTTCTCAGGAGACAGGTAAGGTGGTCTGGTACTCACACCTCTTTAAGAATTTGCCAGAGTTTGTTGTGATCCACACAATCAAAGGCTTTAGCGTAGTCAATGAAGCAGAAATAGACGTTTTTCTGGAATTCTCTTGCTTTCTCCATGATCCAGCGAAAGTTGGCGATTTGATCTCTAGTTCCTCTGCCTCTTCGAAACCCAGCTTGTACTTCCGGTAGTTTTCAGTTCACATACTGGCCACTGTTGAGTGTTCCAAATGTGTTGGCATATTGAGTGCAGCACTTTAACAGCATCATCTTTTAGGATCTTAAATAGCTCAGCTGGAATACTGTAATCTCTGCCAGCTTTGTTGTTAGTAATGCTTCCTAAGGCCCACTTGACTTCACTCTCGAGGATGTCCGGCTCAAGTTCAGTGACCGCACTATCATGGCTATCAGGGACATTCAGATCTTTCCTGTATAGTTCTTCTGTGTATTCTTTCCACCTCTTCTTAATCTCATCTGCTTCTGTTAGGTCCCTGCCTTCTTTGTCCTTTATCATGCCCATCTTTGCTCAAAAAGTTCCCTTGGTATTTTCTTGAAAAGATCTCTAGTCTTTCCCATTCTATTGTTTTCTTCGATTTCTTTGCATTGTTCATTTAAGAAGGCCTTCTTGTCTCTCCTTGCTATTCTCTGGAACTCTGCATTCAGTTGGGTATATCTTCCCCTTTCTCCCTTGCTTTTCGCTTCCCTTCTTTCGTGAGCTACTTGTAAAGCCTCATCAGACAGCCACTTTGCTTTCTTGCATTTCTTTTTCTTTGGGATGGATTTCGTTGCTGCCTCCTGAACAATGTTATGGACCTCCGTCAATAAATCCCCAGAAAACCCCTGTTTTTTTTCCATGGCCTCAAAATTTCCAAAATGTTTACATCTCTAACAGGGCCACAGCCCAAAGTGGCCTGGGCCACCCCTGCTGCAGGCATGCGGCTCTGACATGCTTGCCCGGACACACCCTGTTCTCCCCCTGCCCCCATGGAAAGGCAGCAGCCTGCACATGGAGGGGAAGATGGCTGTCTTCCTCCATGGGCTGTTTGTTGCCTTTCCCTGCTGTGTGGTGACAAAGGGCCTCCTTTTTCCACTGCACAGCAGGGAAAAGCTGTTATCTCTGATCAGTGGCAGATTGGAGATTACAGCTTTTTTGTGCTGCAGCAGTGACTAAGGGAGCTGCTTTCTCACCTTGCAGCATTGAAAAACTGAGCTCTCCAATCAGCAGTGTTGACAAAGGGGTAACCCTTTGCCCCCCCACACTGCACAGCATGGAAAAGCAGTGGGAAAAGCGGACCTGGGGAGAGGGTGTGGGGCCAGATAGGGAAGCCCTATGAGCCACATCTGGAGGTTCCTCATGCCTGGTCTGTGGTCATATAGAAAGAGTTAATTTGCATTTAATTAGAATCTTCCTGAAGTTCAAAGGGGGAATAAAAATCTCCTCTTTGTGGAATATGATTAAGCAAGGCATATGTACCTGAACCTATGCCAGTTTACCCAGAAGTTAATTTCACTGCATTCACGGGTGCTTGCTTACTCCCAGGGAAGGGTGCATAGGATTGCAGCTTTGTTATCCTGGATGCTGCAACCCAAGACTCAAAGATGAGATTTTCAGATGAGAGGTGAGGTCCCTGCTAGTTCTACCAGACAGCAAGCTTGGAAAACATAACCAGATGCTAGGCTGGTATTGATGAAGGAAGACGATTAATGTATGTAAATGCAGATACATCATGGAACTGCGCAAATTGTTCAATGCACAGCCAGGCAGAGTATTCTCGGTACAACTCTCTCAAGATATGACAATGGAAATAATGGCACTGAGTGAGGGGAACATGGAGGGAGAGGAAGAAGAAAAAGAAGAAAGGGGACCAGCAGCAGGGTGGTGGGGAAAACTCTACAGTAAGCAGAGAGTCATCTGTGAGGGGCCTGGTCCATGTCTCTGCCACAGTCATAGAGCAGATAAACCCCCATCTTATTCATACCCATAAATAAGCATCAGGTAGGAAGTCCATGATGGACGTCAAACCTTAATCTCCAGGACTAGCATGGCACAGGCAGCTCTTCTATTCCAAAAGGGGGAAAGAGAGAAACCATTGACACAGCAGCTGAAGGGTTTTGTAGGGTGATAGCAGCACCCCTGCTTGCCTCCAAGACTTCCCTTGTTACTAAGCCATACAGGGCAGGTGGCATTTAGAAGAGTGAGGAATGGTGTATGGGCAGGGCCAGCCCTGCCATTAGGCAGAGTGAGGCAGTTAGTCAGGTGGCAGATGCTGGGAGAGGCGGCAACCCCTCTCCCACTGTTCCCCCTGAGTCCCAAAGCTAGCCTGCTCTGTGACTGCTAAGCTAGCCATCTGCTCTCAGGAATAGTAGAGGATGTTGTTCCATTGACAGCGTTGATCTGATCAGCTTCTGTACATAGAATTGGGTGTGTGTCTGTGAATCTTGACCTTTGCCTCAGGCAGCAAAATATCTTGGATCTGCCCTTTGTGTGGGGTCGTGTTAGCAGATGCTCAAGGACAACAGGAGGGAAATCCTTCTAAGAATCTCAAGAGGCAACAGGAACTTTCAGTAGAGTTCAAAGGACTGTGCACTATCAGGGCTGTCCCAAGGCATTTTGTTGCCTGAGACGGAACAACAAATAACAGCCCCCCGCTCTACCCAAGTCAAAGTGCAGAGTGCCCAAAGCCAGGCAGTTATTTCAGCATATGAGGCAGAAAATCTGACAAGCACCTCTCACTATAGCTGGTACTAAAAATACAAGACTACATTAAATAACTATCAATTTGCTGCCCTTTCATGACATCCAAAATTTGCTGCCTGAGGCAGCCGCCTCACTCTGCCTAATTGTAGGGCCAGCCCTGTGCATTACCATAGCAACCAGTCCAGGCACCTCTTATGGCACAACACACAAACTAGTGGCTAAGGTGCTCAACTATGTTGTCAAGCAGCAACTGTCCTGTGATGGCCTCATTGTACGAATTGGCTCTTATGGCCAATTAATATTCCATGAATTCAATATAGACCAAAGAAAATAAGTTTTAGCTACCAGTGGTTTGTTGGTTTTTTTACTTGATAGCTTGCTACCATCTCATCTAATAATTGGCTCTGAGGGCCAAGCCATGTGATCAACAGTATTAGGTGTTCTGTCTGTTCCTGGGCTGCACCATGATTTCAGATACGACACTGAAACTGAAATCCCATACGCACTTATTTAGGAGTAAGTCCTATTGAACTCAGTGGGACTTGCTTCTGAGCAGACATGTATAGCATTGCACTGTGAGTGTTTGAAAACATGTTCTAGAAAGTCCTTGCACATTCAAAACTAGCCTAAGATGGAGCAAGGCTAGGCCCTTTCTCCCTGGTACTCTACTTCTGTGAGTGTAGGGAGTTTAGATGTACTGTGCCAAACATTCGCAATGCTTCAATGCACTTTGGTGACCTCTTGTTCCCCTGACAGCTGCTGCTTCATGGTACCATTTGGCTGCTTTTTTGATCTGACTGTCACAATCCGCATGATTTTACATTGCATCAGATGTAATGCCCTGATGACATCAACGTGATCACAGGAGTTGCCATAGCCAACTGGATTACAGGGCAGTGTGGGTGAATGTGGCTGAGAACAGTGAGGGCAAAAGAGAAGATGAATGGTGCTGAGAAGGGAACAACAAAAGAGTGTTGGGCAGTATGGAAACAACATAGCAGTGCCTTTGGCGAGGATCAACAAAATTGCCCAAACTGGGAAGCGCCATTTGACACACAAAAAAGAGCATGAAACTATGTAAATAGTTTCAGCTCAGCCCTACATTCTTCAACCTAAACTAGCGAAGTCCAGGAAAAGCTTTGCCACCTGATTCTGCTCAATGTATATACTGGCTTTCAATATAATTCAGGATGTCCATCTGCCCGTCCAATATTCCTTTTCAGACAGAAGCCAGAAATGTATTCATTAAAAAAGTTTAATGAATCTTCCATTACCAGTGCAAAGTGAATGGGAGAAAACCATGCGCTTCTAAGCAGATTTTCCTTCTTTTGACCTGAGAATTAGTTACCTTTTCATTCTGCCTGTAGCTCCAAAGTAAGAGGTGGTGCTGTACCAATTTGATTTGGCAGAGACTTTCCCTCCCAGGTTCTACCTCGGTACCCAAAACCTCACACCGTTTTGATTCTTGGCCAGTGCCCTACAAACGAATGGCTTTCCAGGCACAGAAGCTGACAGTGGAAAGCAGTCTGTTTGTGAGAAGAGCAGTTGCGAACAAATGCACTGCAGTTAATATCTGTGATTTGGGGAAGAGTTGCTGACTAGAAACAGAAAATTAAAAATTGTGTTGTACAAATTAAAACAGGAAAGCTGGTGTGCTTGGGGCAAGGGCATTGGCATAAGGGCACCTGTCTTCTAGTCCAATAGGTTTACAAAAACAATTTAAAGAGACACTGTAGATCTGTGATTTCTGTTCTGCAGAGTGCTTTGGAACTGGGCTGCTGTGAATTACATGTGTGGTATGTCATGAACTCATCTGGGGTTCCAGTTCCATCAGGTGGATCCTGTCCCAGTATATTCTCTATGGCTGGCCAGGATGAGCTGGACTGAGGGAAGCTGATGCATGCCATTCCTTTACCTTTAAGGGGGTCTGCCAACTCAAATCATCTACATTTTCTTAAATCAGAACAGAAGCAAGAATGGGGGACCATTTTTCTCGACTAGCGATTCTTGGTAGATCCAGTTAACCTGAGTGACTGTCATTTCTTACAATACATTGAGGGGCCTACAGCCAAGCACAACATGCTGAGGTATGGCTGTATGATGTACAGAGCTTGTGGCTAGCTGGTGAATCATTCACAAAGTTTCTAGGGCACAGATGGGGTTCCAGGCTGTGGGCCAAACGTGGCCCACCAGACTTCCCCATACTGTTGTGCAATGGCCGCCCAAGAGGCCCCTCCCCCTCCCCCAGCTCCGCCCTCTCAGAGAAAGGAGAGGAGGTGGGAGAGCAGCTCCCAACTGAGCCTGAGCTTCAAGGGGGCTGCAGCTTAGTCAGGTGTCAGCTGCACTCCACCCCTGGTTTTTCTGGTCGAGAAAGGTAAGTGCAGAGTGAAGATGGTCCCCCAATAAGCTGATGGCTCTTGAGGCACATGCCACAAGCCACCAGCTTGGTCTCCCTCACTCAGCCCAACCAGAAAAGGCCAGGGAGGAGCAATGTCAGCTCCTGATGAAGCCACAACCTCAACTCCCACCCATCATAGGGTTTGTGGATTCTGTTCAAAGTTAAGAGAGGGACAACCATGTGTACCTGGGATGCATGTTATCCTCATAGGAAGGATGACTGCTGGAGACTCCCCCTCCCTTCCTGGATGACATATCGCTGAAAGGTTTGATTGTGCTGTAATCATGGACTCACAATAGCCTGTCCGACATCAGCTTCTGGCGTGTGAGTAAAGGAGACTTGATTGACAGTCTCCTTTTAAAGGATGGTTAATGGAATGTCTGATCAAGGGCTGAGACAAGCCAGGAGTGGGCGCTCATTTCATGAGCACCTTTACCCCCTGTGAAGTGCATCCCCCTCCCCAACTGATCATTCAGGAAGGGGGAGCTTGAAAGGCGGTGAACCACCCACATCTCCCCAACATGTTGAAATAGCCATATTATTCCCTGGCAGGTCCTCGTCCCTGTTTTCACACACACACACACACACACACAGAAAAGAAAAGAAAAGAAAAGAAAAGAAAAGAAAAGAAAAGAAAAGAAAAGAGTCTCTCTCCAGTACCATTTGGGCAGTAGCAGTGGTGGCAATCCCATCCCCTCAGGAGGTGGCGATTCCACAAAAGGTCGCTGAACTGATGCCCTTTTAATTTCAAATTGGCCTTCTCTTCCTGGAAACAGTCACCTGATATTTGGCTATATGATAACATCACTGGCAAATGAAGCTCATTCAGAGCGACAGCAATTCCCAACTGTGTATTGGCTTAGTTTTCCCTCGGTGACATGGTCACATAGCAACATTTCAATGGCTACATCAAGGGTGGTCAACTTGTGGCCCTCCAGAAGTTTTGGCGTACAACTCCAATCATCCCTCACCACTGGCTATGCTGTCTGGGGCTGATGGAAGTTGTAGACCAAAACATCTGGAGGGCCACAAGTTGTCCACTCCTGGGCTACATGATAATGACTTAAGTTTCTAGAAGAGAAGTTTCCAGGAATAAAATTGTGCCAATGCAGCAGCTGATCAGGTCTACAAACACTAGCAGACTGGTGTGAAAGAAGTAAAAGTGTGGGGAGGCTTATGGGACATTTTGACTCCCCACCTCCAGCTACCTTTTACACTGAAAATGTTAGCAATTGAACATTTCGCTTTTTCCTAATTTCATTTCACAATGGATCTGGTGGTCGTACGTATTATTCAATGGTTGCAACTCAAACACATTCAGCAACATTTACTATCTAGATAGCACTTGGGGGGGTGGAAAGGAAGCGAGTACACTCTAGTACACGTGCATGCACGCTAACCTCTACTTTTAAAAAAATCCAATATATATATATATTGGAACAAAATAAGGGGCAAAGACTTATCAGGGATAGTTAGTAGAAAACAGGGGCTGTACCTTGTAAATAGCCACAGTTGGAGTATCTGACTCAGCCTGTCGTAAGCCTCAGTCTCATGGGTGAGAGTTTTCCCACCTTTTGCCTGTCTGGAAGATGGGAGGTGGGCAATTTGTTCTCTCTCTCTCCCGCCCCCCTTCCCTCGGGGTTACAGTAATCGCTTGTGAGGTCATCTGGCTCAAGCTTGAGAATACAATCAAATATTTTCACTGCCAAAGCTGAGGGAGAACCAACTGGTGAAAAATGAATGAGCTTCCTGTTCATAAAATCCCTTCAGTTTTTAACCATTTAGACTTTTCTGAATAACACAGAAAAGGGATTATTTTGCATGATGTAATTCCTATCTCAGCGGCACTCTTGACTGTCGTAACTGGCAGTTAAGCACATCTGCATCCCTTCCCAGCTGACACTGGAAAGCGTGGCCTTTGCCCCCTTGGGCGCACCTGTTGTCCTGTACTCCTATTGGGTTTTAGCAGGCTTGTGCGACTTGTGACCCACGAAACCAAACAAAGGTCATGTGTCCCCTTTTACAGAGGACAGTTGTCCTGTCTGAAGGGCTGCCAGAGGACTGCCCTCTATTCTGAAGGCATCCTCTCTTTTGAAGGGCTGTCCAGTCCAAGTCCGGTTTAAAGATAAAGAACCATCTGAAAGAAGAGCTGGGCCTTGAAGTTGCCCATCAACAGCACCCGGGCAGCAGACTGAGCAGGCACACAGGTCTCACTATGGTGAGATGTACTGTGTACTGGTGAGATGTACCGTCTATTTAAATTATAACTATTATTTCCAAATGCGCATCTATTCATATAAATTAGCACATGCAAATTTTATGCAAATTGGGGTCTTCTTTTGTGGCCATTCTGAAGTGGCCGCCCTAAATTCAGCCCATCACCATCCATGATTGTGGTGTGCTGTTTGCTTGACGACCCCCTTGTTCCTGCAGTCCTTGGCAGGCAGCAAACATGGGAGGTTCATCAAGCCCCTGGTAGGCCATCGTAAGTAGTTAGTGGGCTGTTTCCAAGCGAGTGGATCAAAACCCATACACAAGCCAGTTCAAATGTGCAGAAATGAATGCATACCTATGACTTACACCAGACTTCCTAACCTGGCACTGTCCAGATGAGTGGGACTGCAACTCCCATAAGCCTCCAGACAATGCTGGCTGTTGAATTATGGGAGATGTAGTCCAACTCACCTACAGGGTGGCAAGTTGGGGAAGGCTGGCTTACACCTTAGTGTTGAAGCTTCTCTAAAGTTCTCCCGAACTAGGTGGACATCTTAAGATGAGGGGAATGGGGGAAGCCCCACCATGCCATCAAAAAACATTTTTTTTCACCTCACCTCAAAATATTTTGGCATATGAAGAACAGTAAGAGTTAGCAATATTCTGTACAGTAGTAAACATATTTCTATCAGAACACCGCTATTAGAAGTCAGTAGGCACATCCCCTTACCTCCGGGAATGAGCCTGGGATCCTGCTCACTGTAAGGGTAGAGACTGAGGATGTGGGACTCAAGGGGCCTTGCAATATGGAGGCATGGACACATCCTCCTGCTGATATTCTTTCTTCAGTGTGGGAGGTGCATAGCTGGGAATCTGAACATAGGTGCATTAAAGATTTAAACTGGTTCATTCTCCACAAGAAGCCTAGGCAGTTGTACTTCTTTCAAATTACAGGCTGTTTCTAGCAGATGCTTTTTAGCATTACAATCCCCAAGATTCCTTGGGGGAAACCATGACAAAATGGCAGAAAGTCTATATCATTTGTAGCGTAGATGAGGCATCCACTTCTCTCCCTATGTCTTATCATGGACTCTAAGAGATTGTCCTCCCATTTAAATTTGCATCCTACCCTATTCCCAAGGCTTATGTGTTTAAATAGGAGTTGAGATATTTTAATCATGACATCCAAACTGCAGGCAGTGGAAGTGCAGGGTTGAAACATCACCAAAAAATAAGCCTGGTTGTAGAAGAATACATGGAATATGAAGAGGCACAGCTTAGGAGGGCAGTTTTTCTACCTTTTTAAACATTTTATGGTCTGATATGATTCCCAGAGTGAATAAGGAGAAAGAATTGTGCTTAGGCAAAAAGTACACCAAGAGCTGTTCTACATGAGGCATTTATTGTGTGCTTGTGATTCCTTACTCACAGTTGTTTACAGGTTCTTTAGATGAGGTTATGATCCCCCAGTTTCACTTCTGTTTTTTAAGAGCACTTTCCAGGGGTTAGAGAGGAGAAAATGTTCTATTATTTCTGAAAGCGGAAGAAAATGTATTTTCTTACTTGTGTAATTGTGATATTCTGCTATAGTATAGTGCCACCTCAAGGTTATGTAGTGGAAAAGCAGAAAAGGGAAAAGCTCTTTGTGTAGAGCTCAGATCTCAATTCTATGACGAAACCCAAAGTAGATACAGCAGTTAACAGCCTTGTGTAGAAAAGCTCTAAAAGCACTAGCAGACTTGCCAGGATGCTTTTAAAGAGAGGAATAAATCTCTGCTTTGTCATCATACACGCCCTAAATAATTTCTGTTCCCAACATCCTTCCCCTTAACACCACTCTGAAAAGTATACTCAGGAAAAGATTGTTTGGGGTTTGTAGGTATAACTGTTATTGACATCTGATAAGCAACAAAACATTTAGGAAAATTGTTTGATATTGAGCTTAACAAAAGGTACATTTGTAAACTGCAGAAGTGCTACGTGAAAAAAAGACCTTTCATCAGTTTGCTTGAGACTGCACAAGGGAAAGTATCTACAGAAAAGGAAGGTGGGATATAAAATTTTGACATAGCTTGATTGAATTGGCTTGATTGGAACTGATGATAGAAAACGTGTATCTATTTACAGTAAGGTTTAGAAACCGCACAATCGGATTTTCCCCCTTTTTAGAGATGATGATGGGAAACTTGTGTACTGGCTTTGGGTCATGGATAATGTGTTGCACTTAGGGCATTTTGTAATACATTTATTAACATTTTGCATGTTGAGTATGGGGAACCAGGCACCTAGACAAAGAGTGGTAATCCTCGGAGCATCCTCAGAGCCCTAAAAGCAACAGCACTTTGAACCCCCACAAGTCTCCTTCTGCTCTTTCCAGCCAGCTGCAAAATTCATCCTCTTTCTCTTCTGTTGGCAACAGTCAAACTGCCCAGCTGTTTCCTTCTGCTTCACCCAAGAAGCTGGGGCATGAGGAACTTTTACTAGCTGATAACCACCAACTATCAACCAGGGCTGTGCACCGCTTCAGTCCAAATCTGAAAGGAAATTGGGGTGCTTCAGGGGCGTTTTGTTGAGCTCCAAAGCAGGTCAGAATAGCCCCGAGGTGGTCTGAAGTGAAGCACTTCAGTGTGCCTTGGAGATTTGCAGCCATTCTGAAGTCCAGACAGCCTGTTTCTGAAATGTATCAACTTGTGAAAGATCAGGGAAGGGGAGAGGAGGAGAAGGGAGAGAGCGAATGGCAACTCTAGTTGTCAGATTAGGGCTGAACTTAACCCAGCAGTCTCCAATCAGTGACAGTGTTGGAAGGGGGAGGGGAATGCTGTATATAACAAGAGATCAATCAGTCTGCTTTCATTTCGCTGTGAGAGAGCTGGCTAGACAGTTGGCTAGAGAGAGAGAGAGAGTTGGCTAGCTAGATCTGTGTGGTGTGTGTGTTCTACTGCAGCTTCTCTGGTCCTTCTTCCTTCCCACCTAGTCCTTCTCAATTCAACTACTCCTGTTAGTCTTCCCTTTCTTTCTTTTCTACTAGATTCTTTATTTAACAAACCAATTTTAAGTACTTTAGTTTCCTTGCCTTGTTCTTGGCTCCCCACCCTGCCCTTCTTAATTCCTGTATTCCTCCCCCTTCCCATTTCAACTCTTATCTGTCATACACACACACACACACACACACCCCTTTTCTCTTCTGTTAGGTGTTACAGTGTACTTCCCCCACCACCCAGCTTGTAGGAAGCTTTTCCTTCTGTATCTCCTTTTCTTTTGCGTGTGTGTGTGCGTGCGTGCGCATGCAAAGCACTACACATAAATCCATACAATATAGTGGGCAAAGCACTACACATTTATCATACATTTTATACAATATGCAGTGGGCGAAGCACTACAAAATTTGTTTGTATACTGTGGTGCAAAGCAAGCCCAATATGAGGCATCTTTGGGGTCTTGGCAGGAGCAGGGGTGGGCTAGGTGCTGGTGGGTCCAGCAGCATCAGTAGCCAGGCTGGCTCACCTGCCAAGTCCAGATAGTGCATCCTGGTCTAGGGCAGACCTGTTTCCCCAGGTAATGTGTATTCCAGGGAGCCAAAGAGAGCCTGAGGTCATCCAGTGTGAAGCTGAATATGAAAATACTAGGGGAGAGGGGTTATTTTGCACTTCAAAAAAACCTACACTAGAGATTAGGGACAGTGACCTCCTCCTAATCACCTCTTAAACACCTAACTTCTCTGATTATCCCTTTATTACCTTTGGGTTGAGTTTCTGAGAACAGCACATTTTACCTGTGCTTAGCACAAAAACTACTGGGCCGAACTGTCTGGAGTTTGACAGGTTCAGTCACCTGCATCGGGACTGCCAGTTGCCCAGATTCCATGCACTTCTGTGGAACCAGTGAAAAGTGCTTTGAGAGCTTTTGATGAAAAAAGCAAATTTTACCTGCACCTTGCACGAAAACTGTCCATGGGGTCACGAAGAGTCGGAGACGACTGAACGACTGAACAACAACAACAAGCACAAAAACTACTGGGCCAAACTGTCTGAAATTTCGCAGGTGGAATCACCTCTCTCAGGGCTGCCAGGTCCCCAAATTTCATAGATTTATTGTAAAAATGAAAGGTTATGGCTGTTTCTGTTTTCTAATGCAAGTCAATGGGAAAACGTAAAATCTGAATAATTCGTAGATCTGAATCTTGCTTCAGTCCTGCATCCAAAGCTAATTGGATCAGGTCTGAATCACTCCAAAGCAAAGCGGGGCTGATTCAGAAGGTCCAAATTGGCATCCAAAATGTATTGGGGGGTCCGTGCACAGCCCTACTATCAATGACCATTGGACAATAAATCAAGCTGTACAGAAGGTTTTCTCATATGAATGTATGAAACTGAACTATGACTTCTTTATAGCTGCTGCTGCTATTTCAGTCTATTTGGCAAAAACTTTTAAAATGTAATACCACACTCTTCCCAATATCTCACTTACAGGAAAGCATGAACGTTTAACCAGTTCATGCAAAACAAACATATTTACTCATGGTTTTCTCCCCCCTGATTTTATTTAGTTTATTTGATTTTGGGAAACCTCAGAAGGCCAGTATATTTTGGGGTCAGGAAGGATCTTCTTGGTTTCTGAGCACAATCGAACCTTATGAACTTTTGCCTTCCTCCCTTGCATTGAGTCATCCAGACCTATATTTTTCTTTTCTTTATAGAAAGATTACAAAATTACAAGATGAAAATAACACAGTATTTCATAACACTGATTTTTAATTATGTTTACCAAACAGGGGAAAAGGAGAAAAAAAGGAATCATATTAATTCTAACAAAGTATATAGCTGGAGTGCATCTTGAACCTTATCGTTCCAATACGTTCTAAGGTTTACCGGGACTATATTTTTCTGTGCCATGCTATGTTCTGGATCGCACAGCTTGATCGTCTTTGGATGGGAGGGACTGGGTGAGCAGATGGTCCTGCAGAATGATCAACTGTGCTCCGCATCTACGGCGTGCATGGCCTTGAGGTCTGCTTCTGTGTCCTCATGACTGGCTGGCTTGGTTCATGCAGCAACCTGATGCAGAGCTTCCATGTCCTGAGAAGCATCTAGGTGACTGTAGCAGCAATTGGTTCTGACAGCTGCTGTAACTACAAGCCTTCTTCCAGACCTCTTCTCCTGCTGTTGCCCAACTGCCCAGCCCACCATCTGGCAATGTCCAACTTCTTCCTCTTGCATCAGAGAGGAGCCATCACATTCTGCCACAACTTACTTGTTCCTCTCTATTGCTATTAGAAGGCACCAGGTCCAGCTGGGGAGTGAGCAACTGGCCTAAAGGGAGGACTCTGCACTGAGCGAGGACTGTGAATGTGTTCTCTCAGTAGAGGTCAGAGCGGACAGCACTACAGTCACTGGAACGCTTCTCATGACACGGAAGCTCTACGTGGTGTGTGTGGCATATGTGTTCAGCCCCCATGGCCTCTAGTCCAACAGTGTGAGACACCAAGAGCAAGAGGTTTGCCATTGGAGAGCCAGTGTGGTGTGGTGGCTGGAGTGTTGGACCGGGAGTCAAGGGATCCAGGTTCTAGTCCCCACTCGGCCATGGAAGCTCACTGGGTGACTTTGGGCCAGTCACAGACTCTCCACCCAACCCACCTCACAGGGTTGTTGTTGTTGTGAGGGTAAAATGAAGGAGGAGGATTACGTATGCCGCCTTGGGTTCCTTAAGGAGGAAAAAAGGCGGGATATAAATGTAATAAATACATAAATAAAATAAAAATAAATCTTCTAAATCCTTTGCTGGAATAATGATGTGCCTTAATTCCAGGGGCCATAGTGCCCCTGATGGTAGAGCACATACATCACATTCCAGGTCCAGTTCGTGACATGTAATGAATAAATGAAATGTATCTCCGATTAAAGGATCTCAGGACTGGGCTGGGAAAGACTTCTGACTGAAGCCTTGGAGAGCCACTGCAAGTCAGAGTATGCAACACAGTCGTGGGGGCCAGTGGCTCTGATGCCAGTGGGGCAGTGAATCTGCTCCGGGTTTCAGTCAGAACTCCAAAGGAGCTCTCCAAAGATTTACCACCCCACTGACATTGGAGCCACCAGCCTGCACTGCAGCACAAGGCAAGATGGACTAAGGCGCTGTCTCGTGTTCCCCAACATTAAGGGTAGGGATGAGGCAAGTGTTCAAAATGGCACACATGCCCATGTGTGTTGAAAACTGGATCCTCTTCCTGCTCAAAACGATTGACCCCCTTTTGAGTTTGGCCTTGTCTTGTATTTTTCACTGCTTTTTAATATTGTTTTATGACTGTGTTTTATTGTTCTGTGGTTGTATAATACACACACACACACATTTTTGACTGCTTCAAGAGAATATTGATGATTGCTTTTGCATCTAAATTAGCCTATTAATTGAGTGCATGTAGATATAGGGCAATACTTTTGTAGATAAATAGATCCTTTTATTATGTATAAATATCAAGACAATCCTGCTCCCACTGTGTTCTTTACACAACTAAGTTTAACAAGATCTGTATAGCTTTCTAAATGCCTTTTTTGTAATACACAAACATTGTAGAAATAAAAGTCCAACAATTTTGTTTACTCGCCTGCCTCATCTGTAAGATAGCACCGTTGACCTCTGAAGTTTGCCCCATTGATTTTCCACTTAGGAGTGCTTGGTATATGAAAACAAAACAAGCCCAATAAATAATTATATGGGAGCACTTTAGAAATGCAGAGTTGTTCCATTTGCATTAGCCAGGGCATGTGACCGGGTGACATAATTATTCTTCATTTGTCTGGCTGCCTGGAATTTGAGAATTGATTGGCTAGTCAATAACAGTGCATTTGAACATGAAACACTGGCTGCTGGCAGAAGAGGGAGTGTTGTGTCCCTGGTTACGGTGGGTCTTTAATTAACACACCAAGATCTATTAAGTTAAAGAGCTGGCTGCTTCCCCACTCCCACCCCACCCCCAGAGCACTTGGCTCTCACCAGAGGCAGGCATTGAAAAAGGGGACCATTCTAAACAGCATCAGCCTATTGCAGCCCTCACCAACATGGTGCTCTCCAGATGTTTTGGACTATAACTCTTATCAATTGGCCTTGGCTGCCTGGGGATGATGGGAGTTGTACTCCAAGATATCTGGCAGGCACCACATTGGGGGAGGCTGATCTATGACTTCATACACCTCCTGTATAAAACCTGCAAGGACTTCGATGCCTGTTGCACACTCCAAGGTCAAGAGGACAAAGGACAAGAGTCCCAAGAGGGCACGGCTGGCCCGAGTGTGAATTCAGAAGTGTGAGCTTCACTGCATTACCATTCACACCCTTTTATATAAGGATGCAGTGGAATTTTCATGTCCTAAGTAGGGATGTCAGATAATTTCTCCATGAATCTCCAGGAGGCCGAATGCCAACGCATTCGGCCCCCCGAAATTGGTGGAGAAACGGTCCGCCACCCCACCGCCACCCCCCCGGGATGGGACTTACCTTGTGCGATTGTCCCTGGCGGCGGCAGCTCCCGGCAGCGGTGCGGAGGCGGCGGCTGCAGCGGCTGGTCTTCCGACTGGCTGCCGCCGTTGCCATTTCCAAGTAAAAAAAAACAACAACAACAAACGTGATAGGCTACGTAAAGATTTACGTAGCCTATCACAGCTAGATTTTCAAAAAACACCGTGACAGGCTACATAAATGTTTACGTAGCCTATCACGGCTGACTTTGGAAAAAAAAAAAAAAAAGCGCATACGCAAATGGCGGCGCCCTTATTTTCTCCGTAGTCTACGTAAATGTTTACGTAGACTACATGTGCCCAAATAAGAAACGCAAATGGCGGCGCCCATGGGCGCCGCCATTTGCGTACGCACTTCTTCTTTTTTTTTTCAAAGTCAGCTGTGATAGGCTACGTAAACATTTACGTAGCCTATCACGGCTGACTGCAGGGACACATAGCCGCCGCCATTTGCGTCCTGGCAGGACAGCAGGATTCGCGGCCGGAGGGACGGGGCGCCTCCCCCCACGCCAGAATTTCGGCCGGAGGGACGGGGCACCTCCCCCCCGCCCAGAATTTCAGGGGGTGGGACGGAGCACCTCCCCCCCCCACCGCGAAGCAAGCTGCGGGATCAGGTAAGGGACTTTCGTCCATCCCTAGTCCTAAGATGAAAACTGCTCATTCAGAACTGCAGTTAAGTGACTTGAGAGTAAAACAACTGGTTTCCAAAGTTTACTTACTTATATGCTGCTCTTCATTCAAGGCGCTCGAGGCAGTGTACACTCCCATTCTATCCCCACAACGAGCCTGTGAGGTTGCTCAGGCCATGAGAGTGGCTAGCTCAAGGTCACCCAGAGAGTTTCATGGCGGATCTGGGATTTGAACCTGAGTCTCCCCAGCCCTAATCCTAATCCAGGACCTCCACCACTACACCAACATTCCCCAACCTGGTGCCCTTCAGATATGTTGGACTGCAACCTCCATCATTCCCAGCTAGCATGCTGGCTGGAGTGATGGGAATTGCAGTCCAAACACATCTGGAGGGCGCCAGATTGGGGAAGGCTGCTGCTGCATTATACTAACCATCCTGGCTTTCTCAGTTATTGTCCTAAGAAAGTGGGCCGCTGGGCTTGTGCTGTGAGATGTTGCGCAATTAAACCAACTGTGCAGAATAGGGGAAAGGAACAAAAATTAAGCTAGATGGGTTTGCAATAGCTATCCAGTCTCTGGTTTAATGGGGGATTATGATGGAGGTGGCATGGAGAGAGAGAGGGTGGGTGGCAGAGAGCAAGCGACAGAGAGAGCCATTGAATCCCGCAATATTGCAATCTCCACCCACTTATCGCACTGGCTCCACCCTCTGCCAGCTCTGACCTTGCCAGCTGCTGGCATCCTGCCCACAATGGGCTACCCTCTAATGACAGAAAAAAAATCCCCACTTCTGCTCTATGCTCAGCACTTCACAGACTGTGGAGAATTTCTGTGCCTGGGAGAGGGAAAGGAAGGTCATCTACCAGCCATGGTTTTATTGGTACAATTTGATTTTAAATGTTTTTATTCTTTGGTATTTTTATATATTTCATTATTTTTCACCACTTGGGTTGATTTTTTTCAAATGTAAAGTGGTTTATAAATGTTGTAAATAAATAAAAAAACACATCTAAGAGCACCACAAAGAGGGAGGAATGTGGTTTGTAGGTCATCCCGTTTTTGAGCTTAGTGAATGATCAAGAAGCAGATCTCTAATCAGCTGACCTTCAGATTACACGTTTCCTCTCCTCTTTCCTCCTTAAATAACTGCCACCAGAATGGTTTGACTGGCCATCTGGTAAGTAACTTAGCGAGTCAAAGACAAAGTCATGCTCTAGCCTCTGTGCAGAACGGTCGGCCCCCTCAAGCGGCTTGCCAAGTGCCATCCAATTCCCCTCTCTCTCCCCCCGCCATAATGCCTTCTTCTTCTGTGTATTGCTCCAAACACCAGCCTCATTGCCTGTCTCCACACAACTGCAGTAATTACTACCACCACAGCTTTGATGAATTTCAGGCCAGTAATTAAAACACCTATTGATTTCCTACTTTTTAGTTCTCCCCGTTGCAAAAAACAATAAGGTGGAAAGTGGAATAAACCATCCTGGGAACGTAATCTGTAAAATAATCCTTGTTCTATTTGCATGTGCTGGGATCTGCAGCACAGAATGGGTGGGGGAGGGATGACACCATCAATCTTCTTTGGGCTGGATGCTGAGAATTTGAATGTTGATCATCCCATTAACATTTTGTTCTGGTAAAGGACCAGCTGATTGGATGGGATGGGGGTGTCATACCTTATAGGACGGTCAGCCACAAATCCTCCACTTCTGTGTTCCAATTTGTTGTTGTCAAGAAATCCATTTGTCATATAAGCAGAGATCAGCAACTGGAAGCCCCTGATCCAAATCCAGCTCCCCTGAAGGATGACATTTGACCCTCCACTTTGCCAGTCTTAGAGCAAAAAATAGAATAAAGGTGGTGGTGGGGATTGGAGAAAGTGTATTTCAACAGAACTTTCTAACAGACTGGTTTAAGCAGCACCTACTTGAAATCTCCCAGTAGTAACGTATGGCTGTGAGAGCTGGGATACTGAAGCTGACAGCCAGAAGACAGATACTGAAGCCGAAGCTCAAATATTTTGGCCACCTAATGTGAAGAGAAAACTCTCTGGAAAAGACCCTGATGCTGGGGAAGACTGAAGGCAAAAGGAGAAGGGGACAGCAGAGGATGAGATGGCTAGATAGCATCATTGATGCAATGAATATGGACTTGAGCATGCTCCGGGAGGGAGCGCAGGACAGGAAGGCCTGGCGTGCTGTGGTCCATGGGGTCACAAAGAGTCGGACGTGACTGAACGACTGAACAACAACTTGAAATTTTTTATTATTATTAAATTTTATTATTATTAAATATTAATCACCCATCTGGCTGGTCACCCAGTGGAGGCTGGTGACTGCGATGTCAGTGGGGTGGTGAATCTGCTCCTGGTTTCAATCAGAACTCTAAAGGAGCTCCTTTTGAGTTCTGACCGAAACCCAGAGTGGATTCACTGCCCCACTGACATCGGAGCCACCAGCCTCCACTGCTTCAGGTGCTGCTTCATTACCCGGCACAAAGTGTCCCACCAGAAGAACAGTAGTTGGCTGGGGAGAAGGCATGCTTTTTACTAGCCCTAAGGGCTGATTCACACATTAGAGGTTATTCTCAGGTGTATACCTAATATGCCTGAAAAGCACACTTGAAAATATAACAATGTGTATATGCAAACATCACATGAGTTCTGCTGGCTCAGATCAAGGGTCCATTTCATCCAGTATCTGATTTCCAAGAGTGGCCAGCCAGACTCTTCTGGGCCAGCAGCTGGTATTCAAAGTCTGTACATTGCCACTAAAGAGGTCCCACTGAGCTTGATTGCTCTTCCGTGAATTTGCATAAATCACCTTTTAAAGAATGATGGGCAAATTCCCCTGTCTTGAATTGCAGCATCTGGGAAATAAGGCTAGTTATTCCCCGCCCCCCTACCCCCACCTCTAACTGGGAAATAGCTGCATTTATTTCCAAGCCAATCTAACGTTCAGTTAGTTTACTTGATCCCATCAACTTTCAAGCCTCCTGCCTTACCCCTACAAACCCCATTATTGCTATTATTATTATTTGGATTTATGAGTCACCCTGCAGCTGAAGCTCTCAGAGCGACATACACAATAAAAGGAAATACCATCAAACAATGATTAAAACAGTGATACTACATTAAATGGTTTTATTTTAAAAGTTTAAAAGCAGCTTCCTTCTTTCCTCAGCCTTCCATCAATCCTTTCCCAAAACTCTTCCCTCCCAGTGCACTTATCTGGCTGAGGCTGGTGTTCCAATCACTGGGAAATGTAAATGAGAGGAAGGCAGGTGGCATCTCCCGCCCCTGCTCTGGCTCCCGTTGCGCTGCTCTGCTGCAATCCAGGCAGAAGCAGGCCCTGGGATTTTTTAAAAAAAATACTTTTTATTCTATTTTTATATTTATAAATGAAATAAGCAGTACCAACAACCTAATCAGTATCTACAGTTTCCCAACAATATAGTATTCTTATGAGGACACAGCAATAACGAAAAAGGGGGGGGGGAATGAAAAAAGAAAACAGAAGGAGAAGGAAGAAGAAAGCAAGAAAAAAATGAAAAAATATTTTAAAAAAGTTACTTAAAAGGATTAAATTTAACTCCATTACACACAGAGTTCAAATACCATTCTACTTAAAAGTTATTATACCTCTAACACCGGCAATATTACAATTCAATACAGCATAGATAATCAACCTTACATTTCAATATCATATCATCAGTCTTAAAGCAAGGAAGCAGGCCTGCAATTCATTTCCAATAACCATATATTGCCCTTCCGTTAACATATAATAGTAGAGCTTAACAATTTAACCAGCCTGAAATATTATTAAACAGTCTCATAATAATAATAGTAATAATAATAAAAAAGGAAGGAAATTAGAAAGGATAAATAATAACAAGTCACTAATAAATTTTATATTGTTGTATAATAATAAAGCTTAAAATCAACCTTACAAACATCACTAATATATTTTGTACTGGATATATAAATGAGTGTGCACATTTCCATACACCCTCAAACAGTAAATTTAAGTACCGTATAACCTATCCATTTAAAAAGAAAGGATTTAAAGGAAAAGGGGGGGGGAAGTGAGAGAGAAAAGACGAATATATATGAGCAATTATCTCTGGCCTAGCCTGGATCTTACAGACGAAACATAGCTAGTTAACAAAACCTATTTGTAGATTCCAGTTCATTGGGCTGAAACAGAAGTCTCACGTGATTTTCCGATTAGCCATGCCTCTGTCATTTCGTGATTTAGAAACTTCTTCACCTGACCTTCAGAAACAATGCAAAATGTAGCAGGATATTTTAAATGATATTGTAAGTTCATTTGTTTTGCCAGATTTTTCGCCTTGGTAAATTGCTTTCTTTTATCAGCAATTTCTTTGGTGTAATCCAGAGATAACATGACTTTTTCTTGTTTTGATCCCCAAACAAGATTTCCACCCCCTCTTGTCAGACGCAGGATATAATTTTTTGTGGCATTTCTTGCAAATTGGACTATAATCGTATAACCAGTCCCTTTGGCATTTGGCACACGGAATGCCTGCTCAATATCAAGTAAATAATCAGATGACACAGGGAGTATCTCATGCAGAAGCTTATCTACAAAAGTAGACAAATTTACATCAGTAGGTAAATCCTTAATACCAATAATACGTACATTTACCCTGCGCATTAAAGCCTCAAGTTGGGAGATTCTGGCCAAAATATTGTTGTTAAAAGCTTGTGATGCAGGCTCATTCTCTGCCATCTTATCTTGCAGCTCGCTAACCTTTGCCTCCATTTTTTTTGCCAAGAAGTGTTAATTAAGTCCATAGCCCCTTGCAGGGCAATGATGGAATTCTGAATTGTATCCAGGCTCTTAGCCTGTTCAGCAAATTGCAAGGACAAAGTTTTTATCAGAGCAAGTAACTCCGCTGTATTTTCACTAGGGATGTCAGAGAATTTCGCCACAAATCTCGGGGAGGCCGAATGCCAGCACATTCGGGGCCCCGAAATCAGTGGCGAAACAGTCTGCCCCCCCGCCCCCCCCCGGGATGGGACTTACCTTCGGCGAATCTTCCTGGCGGCGGCGGTGGTGGCGGCGGCGGCAGTTCGGCAGCGGTGGCTGCGGCGGCTGGTCTTCTGACCGGCCGCTGCCATTTCCAAGTTTAAAAACAAAACAAAATAAAAAAAGTGATAGGCTACGTAAAGATTTACGTAGCCTGTCACGGCTAAATTTTAAAAAACACCGTGATAGGCTACGTAAATGTTTACGTAGCCTATCATGGCTGAGTAAAAACAAAAACAAAAACGCGCATACGCAAATGGCGGCACCCATGGGCGCCGCCATTTGCGTACGTGCGGTTTTTTGTTTTTGTTTTACTCAGCCGTGATAGGCTATGTAAAAATTTACGTAGCCTATCACGGCTGACTGCAGGGACACAAGCGGCGGCGGCTGTGGCCGCTGCCATTTGCGGGCCCGGCCGGCCAGTATTCGGGGCCTCCCCCCCCGGCCAGAATCCTGGCCTCCCCCCCCGGCCCGGAGGGCCTTCCCCCCCCGGCCAGAATTTCAGGGGGAGGGATGGAGCGCCTCCCCCCAACCTTGAATCAATTCCGTTAAAAGGTAAGTGACTTTCATACATCCCTAATTTTCGCTTCTCTGAGCCTTTGCCATGGGAGGTATGGGGTGGGGAAATGGAGATCCTGCTCCTTTTTTCTTCCTTGATGTAGCTATCCTTCTCTTCAAACAGATCTTATGGGTCCTCAAATGTTGTTGGTTTTTCTTAATCCATAAACTACACTGGAGCACGTCAGCCCTTTTTTCTCCTAATTAGACATGAGTTTCAAAACAACTTTGAGTGATGATTAAGCTCTGGCAAATTAGGCTTGGAGTGCAGCCCCCCTGCCGTTTCGCAAAGGGTGTAATTCTTCCAAGACTTCATCCAGATGCTGCCCTTGCCTCGTCTTCCAGGGGAAGATGAAAGGGTTTTTCAACCTTTTAACATTTGTTTGAGATAGTGTCCCGCGGAGGCTTCATGGAATGCTGCCAGGGTGACATTGGCTCCGACCAGAAGTCCAGGCCCTGGGAAACTGAGGTTTCCAAAAGGCTGCAGCAGTGTCAATAGCCATTTGGCAAACTACATTTCCCAGGGGCGAGTTGTACTTATTGTGCTGCCTAGGAGCCTCCCAGGTGTTAAAGGGGGAAGAGTCCCCCCTCCCTTCCTCCTTGCTGCTGCCACTGCTTGAGCTAGGGTGGCCACGGGTCTTCTTTTACAGAGGACAGTCCTGTATTAGAAGGCCTTTCCTGTCCAATTCCAATTTAAAGATAAAGAACCATAGAACTGTTGTCTGTCAACAGGCAGCACCTGCACAGGCAGGCACACAGGTCACCTGGTCACTATCTTCCACACTGTGGTGAGATGTACTTCTATTTAAATTATAGTAATTTCAAAATTTGCATCTATACATATAAATTAGCATATGCAAATTCCCAGTTCTCTTCATCAGAGCTTTGCTTACTAGTGGCTACTTTTAATGTGAAAAGAGTAACCTCTTGCCAGGAGCTAAGGGCCAAACTAGATGTGTCTTTAGGAGATCCATGCTCAGACTTCCTGAGTTCCCCCCCACCACCACCCCAAGTTAAAGGACTTCACCACACCAGGCCTTTTACCCTGCAACTTAACAGGCTTCTGCTCCCATATTCTTTGCGGGATTCAGATCAGTTCCTTACATGTGCTGATATGTGCTTTTTGTCTTTCTCAGCAAGTTCTCCATGTTTCGCTAGATGGTGCTGCTGTTATAGCGCCATCACTGAAGTACACAGCAAGTAAAGTATGTAAGCTGTTCCCAGAGAAAAATCAGACTTTCCATGCACTGGTAGGATAAAGGTCATAAACTGTGGGAGGGGCCCTGGAGATTGATAACATCATGTAAAGGACCTTTAAACTGCGAGTAACCAGTCTTGATCATACAATATAAGCCCCTTGTGGAGAAGCCCAAAATTTGTCATGTGGGGAGGAGGGGGAATCTGACTGAGGCTGTGGCACTGCCTGGCATCTGTACATTTCCCCTTATGGAGCAAATAGCAGCTTGATGGGGTTGGGGGTGGGATTTTAGCTGGTGGCAGAGGTGGGAGGGAGGTTAAGATTCTCCTGCAGCTGCAAGAAAAAAATCCATGGGTGGTCCGTTCATGGATCTCTGGATATCACACCCAGCTTGGCTCTACGACAGTGAGCTGTGAGCTAGGAAGTCCCGGCTTTCAATGTACCCTCACATCAAATGACCTCAGCCAATCTATGGTTTCTCATCCTCTGCCTTCCCCCCATCCAAATATGGAAAATGCAGGATGGTAATACATGCCTGAGATAATGTGTGTGAAGCCCTTTGACCATTCCAAAGGTAATACCTCAATGCTAAGTATTACTACTATCAGAAAGGGTGTATAACTCAGTGGCAGAGGACATGTTTCGCATGCTGAAGGTCCCAGATTAAATCCCCCGCATCTCTTAAGTAAAGGATCTTGGATAGCACAGCTGTAAGAGAGACTCTGACTGACACCCTGGGGAGCCAATCAGAATAGGTGATACTGATGTGAGGGGGACCCAATGGTCTGACTCATTATAAAGTACCTTGATGTGGATTGGCATGTCTCTCCTGTCTTTCAGGAGCCCAGCGGGGTTGTAAATTATACATTAAATACTAGTTTCAGATTGGATGTAAGTAGGGCCAAGGAGCAGAATTCTTCTCATATAAGTATGAATTTATGCCTAACTGTGATTTTATTTGTTCACAGATGAAGCTGCTATGTACTTGGTCAGACCACTGGTCTGTCTGGCTCTGACGGGTCGTGGCTCTCTAAGGTCTCGGGCCCAATGCTGGTCTATGACATTTTGCCACCTAGGACAGAGTAGGGAACCTGCTCCCCCCGCTCTAAGTCAAGGTGCATAGTAATCAAGGCTGGACAAGGTTTTTTGGAATCCGAGGTAGAAAATACCAGAAGCACTTTCTCTGAGAGCAAAAATACAACAAACATAAATTAAATAACTTGCTGCCCTTTCATGACCCCCCAAATCAGCTGCCTGAGGAAGCTGCCTCATTCTGCCTAACGGTAGGGCTGGCTCTGTCTTGGGCAGAGGTTGTTCTCGGGCCTGCCTGAGACCCTCTTAACTGGAGATGCCAGGGACCGGGCCTAGGCCACCTATGTACGAAGGAGGCACCTTGCCATTAAGCTAGGGCGCCTTCCTTTAGAATTACCTGGTTTGGCAGAGATGTAAATTGAGGAGGGCAAACCAAACTAGGCTCCTTACTGTTGGTATAACATCCAAGGCAGGGTTCAAATAGGAATAGCAATGCTCACTGAGTATTTCCTATCACTGTGGTAACAAGGGTGTTGCTGGTTAGGTATGAGTATTTTCAGGCATCAGCAATCCCAGTGGAAATTGACTGGTGTTCCATGCTGCTGAAAATCAGGCCCTACAATATCTTATTTTAGGAGCAGACACCCAGTAATGGAAGCCTCCAAATCAATAAGCAATTAACAGGAAGGTGGAGGATAAGGCGGCACAATATTTTCTCAACGATTCCTCTGTTAGTAGAGGCCAACAGCTGATGGCTGTTACTGTCCTGGCAATTTTGTTGCTCTAGTTTCTAGTCTGAAGCCACAGGCTCTGGTCCAGCTGAGCACAGTGTGCATGAGCCCTTTCAAAGAAACTGGAATCTCATCAACTGGTTGATTGGAACAGGGCGGAGATCTGAAGGGGGATTGAAATCCAGCTCCTGCTCTCTCTCCGAAACAGCTGAGTAATGGGAGTCACCTTCCTAAAACGAGCGGTGTGTCTCCAACGAAGGGCCAAACTACTCACGATGTTCAGTGCAAAATGATTCTGGTGGTGCGGGGGCAGCGTGTATGAGTGTGTGTGTGTGTGTGTGTGTGTGATAATTAACTGCATCAGAGCAGGCATGGAGAAGTAATCTAACCTTTTCCTCCCCTGCAGCAGTCCCGAGGAAAATCCCTTTTCTGAAGTTGGTATTTACTTTGGGGGGTTCCAATGCTGGTTCCAATGGGAGATTTCCTCCCAATGCAAATACCACCAGCTTCAGAGTAGGGATGGGTGACCACGTGATTTTCGAGCTTGTTGAAGTTCTCCAAATTCTTCCTCAAAACTCATTTTCCCTCATTTGCAGTCCTGAACACAAGCATTCTTATTTATTTTTTAATCAGGGAAAAATGTGCATTTTCAATTGGGAAAAATGTGCACTTTTAAAACCATGCATTTTCCCAACTGAACAAAAATGCATTTTTTAAAATGCGCATCTCTCCCATTGGCTAAACCATGCAAATGCAGTTTGGGGGAGGGTGTGCATGTGCACAAGTGCTCACTTGCATATGTGTGCACTTTTAAACATGAATGCAAGTTTGAGAAATTGCGAAAAATTCCTGAGAATTGTGTTCCTGTTTGTGTTCAGTGTTGCAAGTGGGACATGTCCAAATGATTTTCTCCGGAATGCAACAAGGGAGGAAAGGGTTAAATTCTCTCTCCATGCCTGCTCTGATCCCGTTAGTTATATCTCCTCCTGCTCCAACTGATGCAAGTTGCATTAAAACCACGAGCAACCCTGCATATTAGATGCAAAGATGAATACCTGGCATAATGTGGGCATGAATTTTTTTGGCTCTCTTGCTTAATTTTACATTCACTCATTGGTTTTCCTTTCCCCTCTTGAAATGAAACAAAATACCAGTATAGAAACCATACACCCACTCTTCCTAAACAAAGCCTATACATACTAGCAACAATGGATGCAAAGGAAAAACTAGGCCGAGCTCTCATTCTTATTCACCACGAACAGAAGGATATTAGACTTACTGGCATCTCAGCCAAATATCCACCTCCTCCTTCAGCCACAAAATGTAAGGATTAAAAACCAAATCCAACTTGAAATATTATTAGAGTTGACAGATGTGCACATGCATATCTGCACATGGATGCATGTGTGCACACACATATTATACACTGGCTGCTGCTGCCTAGAGACCTGTTTGGGCCTGGATGGCTACCCACTAGGACCCTGGCCTATTCATTAAGGCTGAGCCAAAATAGCACCCCCCTCTGCCCATGCATGAAACATTTCATCCCCCTTTTTTGGAGGGATGCAAACAGGGGCAAAAACATTCCCCTCCTTTTCAATGGCTACTGCCACTTGGAAAGAGATGATCTGAGTGTAATATCACCCACAGTGCAGTCTTCCCCATTTCTTGGCAAGATATTGGCCAAGAAAGGGGAGAGATCAGTTTTCCCTGCAAGGCTATTTTCCCCCTAGGGAGTGCAGTTCTTTCAAATAAAATATCCCACACCCATGTCGCATGCGCACACCCTGAAATGGATATTTATTTATTTATTACATTTATATCCCACCTTTATTCCTCTTGCAAGGAGCCCGAGGTGGCTTACATGGCCCTCCTCCTCCTCTCCATATTATCCCACAACAACCCTCTGAGGTAAGTTAGTCTGAGAGTCAGTGACTGGCCCAGAGTCACCCAGTGAGCCTCATGGCTGAATGGGGACTAGAACCCAGATATCCCCAGTCCAGTGCTCTAACCACTACACCACACTGACACTTTTTCCAGCTGAAATGACCCCATTGACCAAATTCAGCGCAGCTGTACTATTCCTTGCTTCAGTTAGGGCCTAGGATGGCCATGTGTCCTATTTTACAGAGGACAGTCCTCTGTTTGAAGGTGTCCTCTGTTTGAAGGGCTGACCAGGCCAAGTCCGCTTTGAAGAGAAAGAACCCCAAGGAGGGAGAGCAGGGAGGGGCCTGGCAGTCGCCCATCAACGTCACCACCTGGACAGCAGACTGGGCAGCAGGCTCACGGCTCACCTGGTCACAGTATTCCCACTATGATGAGATGAATGGCGTTTATATTTAAATTATAGTAATTCTTTGTTTTATTATTGCTTTAATCAAGTCTTTTATTTATCTGTGATTTGTAAGCCACCTTGAGTGCCATTTTCTTGGAAACAGGGTACAAATCAAAGACATAAAGAAAAGATAAATTAGCACATACATATGTTATGGAAATCTGTGTCCTCTTTTACCCCCAGATTTATAGGGCCATGGCTCAGGGCAATAAGCCCCTGCTTTGCGTGCAGAAGGTCCCTGGTTCGATCCTCAGCACCTCCAGGTAGGGCTGGAAAAACCCTTGCCTGAAACCCTGGAGAGCTGCTGATGGTCAGTGTCGACAATGCTGGGCTAGATGGACCCATGGTCTGACTTGGTAGAAGGCAGCTTCCTGTGTTCCTGTGTTCCTTTCTTTTGGCAATGCACAAGTGGGCACTTCATTCGGACCTCTTCCTTGGGGGTCAGAAGTTAATGTAATTTTTTTCTGATGGCAGAAAGCACAGACAAGCACCCCAAATACGTGGTTTCTGAACAGACATATTTCTCGTGTGGTGTGGAAGAAGTGACAAGATCTCCACAATAGCGGCACAACAATTTGTCAAAGAAAGGTAAACCTACAGCCATAGGGGATGTGGGTGGAGTGAGAAAGAAAGAGGCAGAGGGATAAATGGAGGCAGATCTACAGAGACAGATGGAGCTGGTTTGCATGACACAACAGCCCACCCATGGGCACCATTTCTGCATGGCACCCCAGCTTGCCATGGCTTGTTATGTCATGCGAACCCATGCAGCAAGGATTGTTTGAGGTTTAGACCACCCTCAGATAACCCTAAAACAAGCCATGGGTTCCAGTCTCTTTTAATTTTCTAGCTCTAGGTGTTGAAAGGCTAAACAATGCAACCAAAGTGAAGCCTTTGCAAGTCCCATTGATTTCAGTGGCAGAATATAAACTGAAATCTGTGTTATGGAAAACAAAACAAACAAAGCATATGTGACACTAACTGCATCACTAGCAAATATGTCTGGGGTTTAAAAAATGTTGATGCTAGGCATGGGGGGGGGATTTTCATTGGGACCACAGTATGTCAGGAGGGGAGGTTTACCCCTTCCATCCCCAGCTGTGATCCCAATGAAAATTGTCTCCCACACCGTAATTAGCCTCATGAAAGAAAGGCTAATTGCAGTTTGGGGGGCAAATTTTGACCAGGTTTGTGGCTCAGGAGGGAAGGGTTAAACTTCCTGTCCCTGCACACTGTGTCCTGATGGAAACTAAAACAACAAGGCCAGGTGTGGTTAGTAATGATGCACTTATCGCCACATCTCAATGAATCCTCAAAAGTGCTTTTGGCTGTGTTGTAAAGAGAGAGAAAAAACCTACTGGGATTCTTATATTTGGGAAGGGTAGCCTAGCGTGGCCATCCTACGCACGCTTACTTGGGAGTACTGAATTCAGTAGGACTTGCTTGTGAGTAAACATGCATCGGATCAGGCCAGGCCCCCCTTTTGCCCTGCCCCTGGTGTGAATCCATTTCTTTGCTGCAGACGTCTAAAAAGCTTTGTATCACTGGAGGCTGACTTCTCTGCTGGAGAGTCCACATTTCACGGCTGACCTTTAATATGGCACTTCCATCACTTCCAGTCCTATTATCTGGATTCACTGGCAAGCTGACTGGGTCTCCCCTGTGACATCTGGTTCTGCTCAGTGGCATGGGGTGCCCTGACATTGTTTCCTGTAATTGCAATTGCGCTGTGCGGGCCTTTCATCTCCTCTGGCCCCATCTCTTGCTGCAGATGGCTTCATTTGAAATAAAGCTCCACTGAGTCTCAGGAGCATGAAAGGAACATGTTTTATCACATGCTGACACTCAAACCAAGAAAATGAAGAGCTAAAGACATCCCAATGGGACATCTTCTTCCTTAGCATCAGCAAGAGATTAAAACTTCCTCGGCCTTGCGTAGGTCTGAAGATGTTTGGCCCATTGCTCTGCAGGCAGACCATCCACAGGAAAGTTGTGGGTTTCATAATAGGGTGACAAAAATGGGTGAATAAGAAAGGCCTCTGTAAAAGTGAAGTAGACAGTGAGTATGGTAGGTTTTGCTGATGTAGCTACAGTGGCATCCCCTGTGGCACAAACCCATCCTGCTATGCTGAATAGTATCATCTGTAGTCCATAATCACAACTTAATATATTGGCCACAAAGGGTTGTGCTGATGTAGCTATTTCCTGCTATCAAAAGATACCTGAAGCGCATCTTTTCCATCCACTGTTCATTGCAGGCAAAAGGAAAAATTGGTATTTTCTCCCTTTCTATCTTGGATAAGAAGATCTTCCAGCAAGGCTTTCCCATATCTCTTTCCTCTTTGGGGTGACAGAACCTCGACACCTGCATTGGCAAGACTGGGAATAATTAAATGTTGTTTTGTTCCTAATGGTCTTTCCAAAGTGATCGCGTTAAATTTACCCCGATTACAAAGTTAATTTATTGTGTGGCAGTAGCAAGAGAGCAAGCTTAGACAAATTACTTGAAGCCTGAGACAACGCTCAAAGAATGACTTGATTTAGTAAATATTTTTTTTTGTTTTACTTAGGTAATTATTTACTGAAAGAAAGATATTTCTCAAGTACTCTGAGAGTTTCTTTACCCCTAGCCCTGTAATGGAGCCACTCTGCAATTCCTGATTAATTACATTATGCAAACAAACCATTGTTGACTTTGAAAGGCAAAGAACAAAATATCACGTTTTGCATTTTTCCTTTCCTTTCCCCTAAGGACCCAGGCCGCGTATAAGGAGCCAGCGTAGCCTCCCCCTCCCCCGAGGGAATTCTTGCACATGCTGCGCCGCTGCTGTGTTGAATGCACTGCATCTTGGCAGGCCCTCCAGTCTTCCCTTTGGCACAGGGGTAGGCAACTGGCACCCTCCAGATGCTTGGACCGACAACTCCCATAATCACTGTCCATGGGCCATGCTGTCTGGGGCTGCTGGGAGTTGTAGTCCAAAACATCTGAACGGTGCCCGGTGGCCTCTCTGTGCCTTAGGGCATCCTCATCTTACTAAGGCATATTACTAAGGTCACCACATATAGCTCTTCTCCTGGTTCTGCTGGGAGCAGCTGCACACTGGGGACCTGGGGAAGGAGAGGGATGCTGGATACCCTGAGGCAGCGGTTCTCAAGTCATTTCAGTCCACGGACCACCAGGCCAATCCAAAAACGTTTGTGGTTCTCAACTCATTTCAGTCCATGGCCCACCAGGCCAATAAAAAAAGAAATTAATGGTTCTCAACTTGTTTCAGTCCTCAGAGCACCAGGCCAGTCAAATGTTATGGACCACCTCCTTTTAAATTTTTTATTCTTTCACATCATAGTTGACAATCTTCAATAGCAGGGAGTGATTGTTGTGAGAGTTACAGGTGTCTTCACCTCCAAGTCATGCCTCTGTTGTAAGCAAATCCCAGCACACAGACCTCAGTTTGATGTTGCTGGGAAAATGCAGATCTCTCCCCAGCTGTCTCCTCCATTCCTATCAAGGCTGTTTTGTATATTTGTACAACTGTCAGAGACACCTACTAGATAATAGTGCCTGCAGCATTACTGATGACAAGGGATATCATTAATTCATGGTTCTCAACTCATTTCAGTCCACAGAGCACCAGGCCAGTCAAATGTTGTGGACCACCTCCTTTTAAATTTTTTATTATTTTTGGTTGATACATGATTACAAAGAGCAGACACATTTTGGTTTGAAATGTATTTATTTATTAGATTTTGGATTCTCTTCTCACTTGACAAGCTTTTCAGTGTTTGGAGTATACTTGATGATGCACAAGGAATATCACTTTCCACTGCAAGCTGATTGCTCTGTTTGGACTTAACATGCAACAAACACGAAAATCCTGTCTCACACCTATAAGCTGATGCAAATGGCAAAAGAAATCTGACTGCACGTGCTGACATAGTCGGGTAACTCCCGGTCATGCTGGCCCAAAATTTCTCTATGGTCAACTGCTTATACATGTCTGGGGTCGCAAAATCATGCCAACCTGATAAATTCAACAGATGTAAAATCCCCATACCCCAAAATCACAAATGAAATAGAAAAGTGTGTAATAAACTAACAAACATAAAGTTGAAAATTGTGTGCAAGCTTTCATTTTACAACATAAATTATAAAGAAACTAAAACAGCACATTTAGTACCGAACAAAAGACATGATAACCACTCAGCACGATAGTGGGATCTACACTCACAAACCGCATATATCTAGACAGGCCACTCCCACCTTCCCACCAAAAACAAATTTTTAGCTGTGGCCCAGCCGTTAAGTGGCACTTCTGATGTACAAAAGTGTACAAATTCAAATAATGGGTTTTATTGTGCTGTTTTCCACCTGTAAAGAAGGTTAGGTTGTGTAAACATGCTGACTCTGAAACATTTTTATTCAAAGTATATAAATATAGATTTGGGGCCATGGTGACTTAGTGGTTAAGATGCTGAATTGCAGACCGGCAGGTCAGCAGGACAGCAGTTCGAGACCTAGTGCTGTGTGACAAAGTGAGCTCCTGTCTTCAGTCCCAGCTCCTGCCAACCTAGCAGTTTGAAAGCAAGAAATTGCAAGTAGATAAATAGGTACCACTTCGGCAGGAAAGGTAACAGCGTTCTGTGCCCCTCGGTGTTCAGTCATGCCGGCCACATGACCACGGAAGTGTCTTCGGACAGCGCTGGCTCTTCGGCTTAGAAATGGAGATGAGCACCACACCCTAGAGTCGGACACGACTGGCTGGGGACACCTTTACCTTTACGTTTTACAAACTTTATCTGACAATGGTGTCTATATTTACTTTTATACAGTGATATATCCATGAGGACCCCTGCAAAAAAATCACCATGGACCACCAGTTGAGAACCACTGCCCTAAGATGAGCCACAGAGGAGCCTGCCAAAACAGACTTGACAGCTGTGCACCACCATGGCAGTACCCTGGGGGAAGAGGGAGGCTATACTGGCTCCTCCTGAGTAGCTGCTCCTCTCCCTGCTCCACTTGTGCAGGGAAAAGGATTTTAGGGTGTCCGGGTGTCCTCTTTTCCAGAGAACAGTCCCCCATCTGAAGGGCTGTCCTCTTCAAGTCTGGTTGAAAGGTAAAGAACCATAAGAACTGTTGCCCATCAAAAGTCAGCACCTGAACAGCACACAGGTCACCTGGTCATAGGGATGCTGGCTGAATCCGGCTGGGGGGTAGAGCTCAGCGGGGTTTCGCCAGCTCAGTCCCCTGGACTCTGACTCGCACATTCCCAGGCTTGCCTGACTCGACAGGTGCCGAGTCGAGCAAGTTCGTGCTTTCCCACTTTTTTATTTGCACAAACCACAATTTGCACAAAATTGCAGGTATAAATGTTACGGAAATTGCAGTTTGTAAATAGCCGTAAATAGCGCAATTTGCACACCTTTGCAGGCGTAATGGTAATTTATGCTGGCAATTTTTCACAAAGTGTGGTATTTACAGCCACGATTTTGTGCAAATCATGATTTCTGAAACATTTATAGCTCCGATTTTGTGCAAATTGCAGCTCACAGATAAAAAAAAGGCAGGAAAGTTCCCAAGTCTTGGGGACTGCCCCACTGCTTGGCTCACAAATGCTCTTTGAGTTGGGGCGCCATGGGATCTGTCAAGCCAAGAGCGAACAAGATTTTCCCATGATGGCCCACATCATGTATGGATCTGCATATGCAAATCACTGTTCTCTTTTGTCCTCTTTTTTGGGTGATGCAGTTTCTCTTTTTTGGCACTTCATAACTGGCCACCCTAACAGGATTGTAGCCCCAGCCTTTCCCTCAAAATGTCCAGCTGAACACTCTTGTGGCCGGAAAAAATGCACAGAAGGACTTGGATTTGGGTGAATGTATGTTCTGTTCCCCAAGGCAACTACTTTCAGTTGAGTGCTGATGGTTAAGACTGAACATATGCTATGACCCTGGAGGACTCCAGTTTGAACCTCACATCAGGCCATGAACTCCAGGAATGGGCTCAGGCACTTAGCCACCTTCCACCTCAGGCCCCTCCTCCAGAATATCTGAGACTGCCAGGGCATCCAAAGGACAGACCTTCCTTCTCCCATATGAAATTTAAACCTGCCTGTCTGCTGAAACCATTACCTAGGGCCTTCCACTAAGCCCTTGGAAGACAGGTGGATGTCTATCATAGCCTTCCCCAACCTGGGGCCTTCTCAGTGGGTTGGGCTACATCTCCCATCATCCCCAGCCAGCATAGACCCTATTCTGCAGTTGTGTCCCAACTGTGGAACTCCCAACCCAGCCAGGCATATTGCTATTTTTTTGGTACCAGGATAAGACTGTTTCCCCTGAGCCTTTGATGACAAATAATATGGAACTGCTTATTCTTTTAACTGCTGTTATGAAAGGTACACTGACTTGAAGGGAATGGTGGGAGATAAATTGCTTACATAAAGAAATAACATGGAGATAATAATTTTGGTTTACCTTTGTTGTTCAGTCGTTAAGTCATGTCCAACTCTTTGTGACCCCATGGAGCATAGCACGCCAGGCCTTCCTGTCCTCCGCTCTCCCCCGGAGTGTGCTCAAGTTCATATTCATTGCATCGGTGGTAATTTCCTAAGTTAGGGTCCTGATCTTCCTATGTTGCTTTGTGGCTATGTTTTGAAAAGAATATAGTTGTGTTGATATGAGGGGAAGGAATGTAGAAATATATGTCTAAACTAATGCACTTTGTTAGAGCACCTGAAGGAAGTCAACAACCAAAGAAATCCATTGACAACAGGATGTTTTTATTCTCGAATCATAAATATAATGTCGATGATATCTACTACATTGTAATGTTGTCTTGTTTTTTCTTATATGTTACACTGGATGACTAAAACTGAGTGAAAGTTGATACTAAAATGAGAATGTTGACCATCGCAACTATGATCATCAACAGTCACTGTGTATGTCCAAGAAGTGAGGAAATACATTTCTACTTTGAGCCATTCAAGAAATACCTCGGGGTTTGTCGGCATTCACATGTCAACATCAATAAATATTAACGTTTTCACCTGGTTTTGGACCTTCACCGTATAGTGTAAACACAAATACACGCAAGGGCTAAGATTTATAGTGTGGACTTTCCAATTCATGGCTCAGTCTCTTAGGGTGCATGTTTAGACAGAAAAAAAGTCTTACAATTCCCAGCATTCCTCCAGCTGGCCATGCTGGCTAGGGCATGCTGGGAACTGTAAAATGTTTTCTGTCTAAACATGCATAAGCTTGCGCCCTTAGCCACTGGGCTCCACCAGCTTCCAATTTTGCCCTGTTTCCATACCTTGGAATTTGGAGCTGCACAGAAATCTGTTTCTGTCAGCCTTCAAAGATGAAAGGTTCATCATGAATTGTTCTCTGCTTCGAGGATGTCAAAAGACGTTTGCTGCCTCCCCAGCTGCTCCTTAGGAAAAAGCTGGGTCCTGTTGCTAAATCTTCATGGTTGTTCCTTGGTAGGTACATCCTGCCCTGAGTGGCAAGTTTGTGTATAAACAGTCACAACTTCTGGAAACACTTTTTAATCTCTTTGGAAGGCTCCATGTCTATAGAAAATTGAGTTACCTCCAGGTGTGGGGAAAATGCTTTCTAAGAGCAATCTTATATAGAAAATCTCGCTTCATTGCCTGAGAATCCCTCCTGCTCTCCCTTCTGCCCATTCCTTGGAAATACTTTGGAGACAGGCTAGCTCTGAGGTTCTTTTTTCATATCCTTCAACGAAAGTTTCATTAAGCACCATGAAATCCAAGCTTTTGTGTGATGCTCACTGTCCTAGTTGTTAGTACAGCTGTGACATAAAACATTCTTACTGATGGTTTGTTTATGATTTTATTTATTTTCAGAATGAATAAACCACTTAACCAGGGCGTGAACTTGAGTGACTCATGTTCTGTAACACAAGCTTCACATTCTCTTTCCAAGAAAACCCTCTTAAAGTGCAGTCTTTCCTCAAAAATAATTATGCCATGTCAGTAACGCTAATGTAAATATGTCTGGTTAATTTGAAACCTGGTCATTGCACGTACAGAGAACGGTGAGTTTTGGGGGAAGGGCTGAAGCAATGGCAGGAGGAAGAAGTATGGATAACCGATCATTTGACAGAAGGTTGGAGTATAAATTGGAATAATTAAGAGATAAATAATACATTAGGATATATGCGTAAAGGACATGGCTAGGACCATCACAAAGTAATATAATGGGGGCAGGGGGGTGAAGGCTAAAAAAATAATCTAGGCTGGGTATAGATGGTAGCTTTTCATAGACTTGAAGGTAGTGTTATGATAACAATCCTATATACTAATTCTAGTTGAATTCGCTGAGTGCCATTGCTTATGGAATCAAAACAACAACAGCCACACACAAGAGGGAGATATCAGCCAACTTGCAGTAACCCTGAAATTGCAAAGTGCAAAAAATCTTTAGAGAGAAAAACCACAGAGTGTGTGTGAACCCATAGCCTCAAACAGCCCACTGAGCCCTCCGGGAAAGGGGGACGGTGGAAGAGACGCACTGGACTGGTTTGCACATAATGCTAACTAGGGATGCATGAACCGCCCCATGCCTGCCCTGTGCGCTGCTCGCCGGATCCCTGCCACTTACTTGCCCTTGTTTGATGAGCTGGGCAAGCTGCCAGATGGTCCGTGGGTGCTCAGCGAGTGGTGTCCCCCCATCTTGCGAGCTTCCATTTTGAGTTAAAAATGGCAGCTCAGCTGTTTATGTAAATCATCATTTGCATAAAATGGCAGCTGTACATAGCACCATTTACATAAAATTACAGGTGTAAATGGACTAATTAGACCATTTATGCTTGTAATTTTGCATAAATGGTGCTATTTATGGCTGCCGTTTTATGCAAATGCTGATTTACGTAAACAGCTGAGCCACCATTTTTGTGCAAAATGGCAGCTCGCAGACAAACAGGGATCCCCGCGCTTGCCTGACTCAGTGTACACCAAGAAATCACTGAGCTCGAGCCCCAACCGGACTCCCATGATGTCTCTAACACAAATCCACAATTTAGGTTACTCATGGTTAACCCATAGCTTGTTGCCCTACCCATGTTTTGTCTGGCAGATGTTTGAACAAACTGCAGTTTGCTTTCTTAATCCCTGGGTTGCTTGTTTCCCTCCTGCTTCATCCATTCCCTTCCTGTGTCCCAAATGCTTTTGCAGCACTGTAGAATTGAGATGAAGAGCAGCTGGGTTTTTTGACCACTCTTGCCTGCTGTCTCTGTAGGATGGCAAAACAACCCATGAACAACTCATGGTTCTGGGGTCACATATAACAACAACCCATGGTTTAAACAACCCAGAGTTCACAACTCAACAACAAACCATGAGTTCTTTTTCTGGGTTGTTTGTGATGAACTAACCATGGTTTGTTAGTGGGGCTGGTGGCGTCACACAACATGACAACCCAGAATTCAACAACTAATTCCATGGGTTAGTGTTATGTGTGAATCCAGCCACAGATGATTAAGGCATTCATCCATTCCCTTGTTCTCTTGCCAACAGGCATTCTGTCCATTCATTCATCCTGGCCAACTTTCCTGCCTGAGAAGGGGGGCTTTGAAGGCTCTCACCTAGACACACACACACACACACACACCCATTTTGTTGCAGGACCTCATTTGTAACCCTTACTATTTATTTAGCACCATGAAGAGTATGAAGTACTTCACATGCCTTATTCAGTAACGCACACAGCACCTCTGTAAGGTGGGCCTCTCTTATTATTCTCTCCACATTGCAGATGGAGGGGTGGGTGAAGGCTGAGAGACAGCAGCTTGCCTAGACTTAATGAACAAGAGTCTGAAATGGGGAGCTTCCTAGTTTACAGTTTAGGTAAGGCACCACACATGCTGATGGTGCTATATCATAATAAATAATATAATATAATCTGATTGAGCTCTCATTTTCTATGGGTACAGATACTTGGTTTTCTTTTCCCAATGGCCATTATGGTCTCTGGTCAAACAGATCTGCAGGGGTTTCTTTTGCAGCACTACAAAAATCACCCAAACCTCTTTGACCAAAGACCATAGTAGGACTGGAAAAAAAGGGGAGTAACGGGTTATCTGAAGGATCACCTACTCCCATATGTACCTGCCCAGACTCCAAGATCATCTTCAGGGTTCATTCTCCAGGAGCCCCTGCCAAAGGAAGTGGGGTGGGTGGCTACGAGGAAGAGGGTCTTTTCTGCTGTGGCACCCTGGTTGTGGAATGAGCTCCCTAGAGAGGTTCGCCTGGCACCTACATTGTACTCCTTTCAGCACCAGGTGAAGACCTTTCTATTCTCCGAGTATATCAGCATTTTAGGTTCCTAGTGTTTTAGCTCTGCTATTTTAAATACGTATTTTAAATCTCTGCATTGCTGCTAGGTTTTATTCTGGTTGCACTTTTATTTTATAGTTTTAAGCTTTTATACTTTATATTGTTTTATTTTGTACTTTGTGGTTTTAATTTTTGTGACTCACCTAGAGAGCTTTGGCTTTTGGTGAGTATAGAAATGTAATAAACAAACAAACAAACAAACAAACCTGACTTGGGTACAACAATAACTCTCCCATACCTACTTCTAGTCTTATCAGAAAAAATATATAATTTGTACATAGTCCTAGTCCAACTCCCACCCTCCCCATCTGGCCAAACGTAGGAATACCCAGGTACCAGCCTTGCACAGAACAACCTATTTAATATACCATGACCTCAGAATTTGAGGTCTCCAGACACAGACCAAATTTGCATGACACAATCATTTGGAGAAATAAAAAGATCTGTCAGAAGGATTTTGATGTATTGAGAACACTGAGAAATCAGTTTTATCAGTGACTGTAGTAGGGATGGGGAACTGGTGGTCCTCCAATCCCCACTAGCCCCAGCTAGCAGGACAAATGGCCAGGGATGGTGGGAGCTGTAGCCCAAGAACATTTGGGAGGCACCAGGTTTCCCACCACTGGACTGCAGGATTTAGGGCTCCCTCACGCGGGGCTTTTTATCCTGCAATTTACCCGAGCTTCTGCTTCTGGATTCTTTGCAAGATTAAGATCAGGTTTCTTACACGGGCGTTTCCCCCCCCCCCCCCCAGGGCTGCCTTTCTCGGCAAGTTCTCTCAGCCTCTTTGCCACCTCCTCAGAATTTGCTGCCTCTCTGCTTGGTCTAGGAATTGTGGGGATGGGAGGAGAAAATGCTGAGAGGGGGGATGCTTTGCTGGAATTTGCTATTCTTTTTCTCCTCAACCTGCTGACACAGAGAGGGCACTCCAATTTATCCAGTCAGAGAGGACCACACAGAATATGTAACATCAACTCCATATTACATGTTTATCCTGCAAAGAGCTCAGAGCAGCATATATGTCTCCTTTCATTATAGAAAAAGTCTGCAAGGTAGTTTAGGCAGGGGTGGGGGGAGACTAGCTCAAGAGTGTCTTCCCTTCTTTCACAAAGGAATAGTTTATCATATGGAGCCACCCTATATTTACCTTACAGCGTTGCGGTTATAGTGAAACTGTGCAATTTCACACGCACATTAATGCAGATTATATTTAAATACTGCATTATCTAAGATCTTTTAAAAAGCGGATTAAAGGTCAAAAGCTGCAGAAGACGCCCTGGAGGTTGATGATGTTGTGTAAAGGACCCACAAACTTCTGTGAGTGGCTAATCATGAGCGTGGAATAAAAGGCCCACATGATCGAGCCCTTAGAACCATGATCAGTTGGAAAAGCAATTCAGTAATGGTCAGCTGATCCACCATTAAGTCACAAAGGCCTTGTCTGTGGACTGCCAAGCTTCCAGCCATGGTGAATTTGCCATAGTGTTGTAAAAGACCTGGAGATCTCTGAGTGCAACCCCCTGCTTCATGTAGGATCTGCAGTGCATGGCTGGCTGGGAGATTAGAGGAGTGGTACCCAACGTATCTAGAGGGCGCCAGGTTGGGGAGGGCGACTCTGCCGAGACTGGCAGCAGTGCTCCTGGATGTCAGGCAAGGGCCTTTTCCAGCCCCACCTGGAGACGCCAAGGACAGAGCGTGAGACTCTCTAAATGCAAAGCCTGGGCTCTACCACTCAGCAGTGGCCCTGCCCCAACTACGCCCAGCACCGGCTTTACCTGAATAAACAAGGCTGTTTTCATGCTTTGCTCCAGCTGAATGGCGGTGGCCCGGGAGCAGGCTGTCCTTCATGGAAGTGGGACGTCCCCTTGTAACGATCTAGAGCCCCCGTCCGCCCTGGGAACAGAGCCACCCCCATGCCAGATGAGTGCCTCTGCCATGACGCTGGCTCACTTTCCAGTGCTAAACCTGGACGAGCAGCTTTTGGAAGGTGGGTCGTTCTCCTTCACATGTGGCTTGTGGATGATCCAGGGTGGCCAGGAGCCCCACTTTACAGAGTGCAGTCCTCTGTCTGAATGTGTCCTCCATTTGACAGGCTGCCCAGTCCAGGTCCAGTTTAAAGATAAAGAACCATAACAGGGAGAGCAGGGATGGGCCTTGAAGCTGCCCAGCAATGGTGAGTGCCTGGACTTCCGAGTCGACTGAGCAGGCACTCAGCTCACCTAGGCAGTCTGTCCACCCTGGTGGGATGTCTTGTATTTCTGTTTCAGTGATAGTTATGCATTCCAAATGTGCACGTATACACATCTATTTGCATATGCAAACGTTATGCAAATTAGTGCCCATTTCCTCTTTTTGGCAGTGCATAAGTGGCCACCTTAGGAGGATGCCTGCTTTGACTCAGTGTGCCCCTCATCACTGGCAAGCCTATTCAGGGGGAAGCATGCCCAAGCCCCTCGAGGGACACCACACAGCTTCTCCCCACAAGTGGATAGTAAACGTCAGAGTTTTTCCTGACATTTTCCAGTGATCTAAACATTTCTGGAGCTGTGGGTAAAGCTTAACATTCACCAAATTCCTGACCAGTACCATAACATGCGCTCACATAGAGACGCATACACACATACAAATATCTTAAATGGGCGCATCCCATTTCTACAAGGCCTGCCATGGCCCCTAGCAGGGTCAGCCCTTCTATTGCCAGAGTGAGGCGGTCACCTCACGCACCAGCGGATGTCAGAGGTAGCTGCCTCACCCTGCCCCTGCTCACTGTCCCTCCCAAGCCCCTTCCCTGTCCATTCCCATCCTTCTGAAGCTGGTGCCCTGGTGGCAGCAATGCTTGCTTGTTGCCAGCTGGGCTGCCACTCTGTCTGGCCTAGTTGCCTTCTCACCATGCATCCCAAACAGCACCCCCGGGGAAAGGCCCTGAACAAACCTGCAGGCATGGAGGCTGCCAGCACAGGCCAAACACTCCGGTAGGCATCACGTGCGCACACGCAAGGGTTGTGCTGCTCACGGGCACGGCCGCTGGTGCCTGGCCGCATTTGTTTGAGTGAGCAGCAAGGAGGTACCAGGCAGAGCCGTAAGCAAGTTGCTGGAGGGCAGAGCTCTTTGTTCTGGGGCCTTCCCTTTGCCCCCGATGCTAGCCTGCAACTGCCCTCAGGGGAAGTGGCAGAAGCTGTCCTGTTGCCAGTGCTGATGGAACATTCAGCTGTCTGTCCTTGGGGCACCATCTTGCCCTTTGCTTCAGGTAGCGTTGGGGTGGGGTGGCATTCATCTTTGGGGCTCCCTGCTGTTGGCTCAGGGAGTAAAGGTTAGGAATTTCAGACATGACTGTGAGGGAATTTGGTGGGAGCAATTTCTCTCCCTTGGCAGATGCCCGGCCATGCTTACCCTTGATGGGGCATGCCGATGATTAATAATAACTATTAGATGGGAAGGGAGGTCTGACACTTGAGGGCTCAACCAGCGGCAGGCCTCCTGGAAATGTTCACAGAACAGTGAAATGGGCAGGGATGGGAGGGAAATTTCAGCTCAGCCCTTTACAAAACAAAAAACCACAGAGTCCCCTGCAGTGTTCACCTTTTAAAAATGTTGTTGATCTCTTATTTTTCATATAGGCTTCTAGCCAGAGTGCTTGTCTCCCTGTTCCATACATTCCTTGCTTTTAAGAAAATCATGATACTGTGCTTTGACTTGCCTTTACTGGCTCACAGTGGAAGCAAAAAAGGAAACGGAGATAAAGAGGGGAAGGCGAGTGGATACCACTTGCTGTCCATGGTGCCCTATGTAGAAACTATCCTATGAGTTCAATGGGGAGGTTAAAGGCAATCTCGGGGCTCGTGGGAACAAGCGCAGCAACATCTGGTGCAATGTTGTGAGCCATTTGTGGATATATATGTGTATGCGCATGTCTTTCATTAAGGGGGCTGTGGGAGTCTGTTTCTGTGAAGTTGCATTTTTTTTCTGATAGTTTGGCAGCCCCAAAAGGAATGGAAACACTTTTTGTTGAAACTGCTGCTTACACTGCTACCAGTTTTGCAACCTAGGTTGTTGTGCTCGGATATGTGGCTGAAGGGCGCTTCAGGTGGTTAGTGAGGCAGCGTGCCAGGCAAAAGTGCCAGTGGCCATTGTGCAGCGACTGAGTGGTGAAAGGGATTCATAGGAACATCAGAAGGCCCTGCTAGATCAGGCCAAGGGTCCATCTAGTCCAGCATTCTGCTCACACCGTGGCCAACCAGCTGTCGACCATCAGGACTAGTAGCCACTGATAGCCTTTCCCTCCAGGAATTTGTCCAACCCCCTTTTAAAGCCATCCAAATTGGTGGCCATCACTACATCCTGTGGTAGCACATTCCATAGTCTGACTATGCGCTGTGTGAAGAAGTCCTTCCTTTTATCTGTCCCAAATCTCCCACCAATCAGCTTCATGGGATGACCCGATTGGGTTCTAGTATTTAGAGCTTCCCTCCCATAACTTTGAGCACAGGCGGTGGTGATGGCAGTCACCTCAGTCGGCACCTTTCAAGTAAACAGTTCCTGGCTATATATTTACACCTGGGAGTGAAGGCTGCTGATGCCAGCAGGGGTGCCTATCCATGGTGCTTGCACAGTGCTGACGGAGGCTCCCCCTGCCTCCACTGCCCCCTCCCAGCACTTAAAAGGAGCCGGTAGGCATTTCCCCCCTCCCTTGACTGCCACACAGTGGCTACTGGTGGCTTCATGTAGCAACCCCATTCTCCAGCTGTCACTGGAAGTTTCACACATGGAGCCCAATCTGAAGAGTTATTCACACTGAAGTCCCACTGAAATTGCAAGTAACCTCAGTCCTGTTACTATGAATGGGTTATAAGCATGACCATGTCTGCATGTATCACACAGCTAAGATGTACCATACACACTCATCTGGGTGCCTGGATGGGCTCAGACTCCTTGTCAAGTGTAGTTGTTGTTGTTGTTGTTGTTGTTGTTCAGTCGTTCAGTCGTGTCCGACTCTTCGTGACCCCATGGACCATAGCACGCCAGGCCTTCCTGTCCTGCGCTCTCTCCCGGAGCATGCTCAAGTTCATATTCATTGCATCCGTGATGCTATCTAGCCATCTCATCCTCTGCCGTCCCCTTCTCCTTTTTGTCAAGTGTATACTGAGTGATAAACACAGGTTTGGGGCTGGATATGCAAAAGGCTCCTTGTGGGTTACCTTTTTGGGCCATAGCCAGTTATCAGGCTTAGTAATAGTTCTGACAGAAGTGTGTTTTCTTTTCCTTCAAGCAATGCTACAGTTTTCTTCTACCTGATAGAATTCCACATCAGAACAGTAATACAATGATCTATCCATCCTCTTTCTTTCCTTCTTCTGAGACTGGGTTGTCCCTGGGGTTAGATTAGTTAATTGTGATTCATTTGACAATGGCATGGTTGCAGGAAAAATCCTGTAAATTTTGTATCAGGGATCTTTAAATTCTGTGCAGAAAATAAGTATGCAGGTAAGCCACTCAGACCCCACTACTACGTTACACTGCACTGGGTCTCAGCGTATAAACCCTCCAAATTAAAGAAATAAGGGTAAAGAGTGAAAGAAGACAGGAGCATTAACCATGAACTGGCAAAGGAGTCTGAGAGAAGGGCAGGGGATATGGGAACTGAATTGGAAGCAGTGTTGAGGGGGCAGAAAGAAGGAGATGTGAGAGTTTGGCATTGCGAGAGAGAGAGAAAGAGCACTGAAACGAAAAAGGACATTTGGGGAATTAGGTAGAACAAGATCAGCCTCGCACAGAACAGCCTGGCAGCTTGTTACAATAATGCTGTTGGTAATGCTGCTCCAACATACATAAACAGTGGTGTGTTCTCTTCTAGTAAAATGAGAAGAACTATGGATAACAGCAGCAAATGAAAGGTTATTGATGTCTGCCTGTGGAGAGGAGCCAGTCCCCAAAACAGGATCCAAAAGTCACATCCAACCAGCTGGTTCTCGCTCCCCGCCCCCCGTCACACATCTCTCCGGGAAGGCTCTGGCTAAGGGCGGGTTGCTGGCAGGCACAAGTCACTGCTTCATGAAAGGGCACCAGCTGCTGCTCTGCTCCAGCCTCCGGACCTTCGCCTGCCATTCTGCTGTGGTGAGCCTCCCGAAGCGCTGCCAAGGCAGAGCAGAGCAGTGAGCATCCCGGCCTGTGCTAGCCGGTTTCCCAACCACAGACCCCACTGCTGGCCTATAAGACAGGGCTGTTCATACAATGTGACACGCGCATCCACAGTCTCTGTTCAAGACCCAGGTATGCCAGTCAGTGGCATGTATGTGAGAGTGGTGACTTTGCACAAGCGCTGAAGCCGAATGCTTCCACGTAATGTGGTATAGAGGTCTGGGTAAGGGCAAGGCGGCACCCATTGTGACCCCCTGTGCCAGACAGAGCTCAGCAACTATGGATGATAATGGCCCATGATATGCTTGACAACCCCTCTGTTTTTGCCATTCCATGCAGGCAGCAAAAACAGCTTTATTCTGAGACCCTGGTAGGCGGTCATCATATGTGGCTGCATTCGGCTTGGTGGAAAACAAGTTGCAATGGTCTGGCACAGGGGAATATGAGGGAGGGATTGCCATAAAGGGCCTAAAATTATAAATCAACCATGTCATTCCTATCATGTCTTCAATTCAAACACCACCTGATATGCATGAGGACTAGAAACTTTGTTCTAATACATATGAAAGATAGGGTTCTCACATCTCCAAATTATGTTCAAAACACCATAGTCCATAGGTTTGAGATCTCGAAATGATATTCTATCTCTGTACAGTGAGATTCTCAAACTGTGTCATAATTACCTTGACTCAAATAAAAAAACAGCTCAATCTAAGAGTGTTGACTTGGAACAGCTGGTAGTACTCACTCTGATCTTAGTAGAGGCTGATAAAAGAAAATGTAGGATATGGAACAAAGATGTGATCATAAAAGATGGGGAGGTCAGTCTGCAGAAGCTCTAACCTTCATGTTTCTAGATAGCTCTTCATACCACATAAAGGCTCTAAACTTGGTTCTATCAATTTATACATATGAAAGCTGAGATCCTCACATTTTGTTCCAGATTACATATGTGGAACCTGAAAAGTTGAGCAAATCAGTATGCAGCAGGTTTCTTAATGTTTCACAACAGCTCTCCCTAAAATATGGCTCATATTTATATATGACATGCTGTCTTTGGCTTACCACATGTAATTAAGATAAACTATATAGATGGCTCAGCTGGGAGTTCTCACTCTGGTCTTAGGAGCAGAGCCACCTGGGTATAAAAGACTACAAAATTAGCAACTCCACAAAAATTAAAACTATGTGAAAAAGAGATGGACAGCCTTCCCCAACCTGGTCCCCTCCTGATGTGTTGGACTACAACTCCTATCACCCTTGGGCCACAGGTTCATGCTGGCTGGGGATTATGGGAGTCACAGCCCAAACACATCTGGAGGGCACCAGGTTGTGGACTGCAGGAATAAGATGCTACATTGGCCCTCAAACTCCCTGTCAAGTGTATACTGTGATAAACACAGGTTTGGGGCTGGGTAAAATGCAAAAGGCTCCTTGTGGGTTACCTTTTGGGGCCATAGCCAGTTATCAGGCTTAGTAACAGTTCTGACAGAAGTGTGTGTGTTTTTCCTTCAAGCAATGCTACAGTATTCTTCTACCTGATAGAATTCCATATCAGAACAGTAATACAATGATCTATCCATCCTCTTTCTTTCCTTCTTCTGAGACTGGGAAGTCCCTGGGGTGAGATTAATTGTGTTTCATTTCATGGTTGCTGTAAAAATCAACATGGCAGTGGCATCAACGCCCCACAATGTATCCAGACACACACATAACATTGGGATAGAAATGGCAATGGTGATCTATGCCCTAATAACTTCCTGGTTGGATTACCCCAATGCATTGCATGTGGGGCTGCTTTGAATATGGCTCAGAAACTTCAGTTAGTTCAAAACAGAGCTGCTAGGCTACTAACTGGGACTGGCTGATGTGATCATGTGATGCCAGTCAGCTGCACAGGCTTCCGGGCCATTTCTGAGCTCAGTTCAAAGTGTTGGTGTTGACCTTTAAAGCTCTAAACAGCTTGGGACCAGAGGATCTAAAGGAGGGTCTCTCCTCATATGTACTTGCCTGGACCCTTAGGTCATCTTCAGAGGCCCTCCTCCAGATGTCCCCACTGAAGGACGTAGCTGGGTGGCAACCAGAGAGAGAGAGAGAGCCCTCTAAGTTGTGGCACCCCATTTATGGAACTCCTCCACAAGGAGGCTTGCCTGGCACCTTCATTGTTATCTTCTTGGGGCCAGGTAAAGACCTTTCTTTTTCTCCCAGGCATTTTAGATTTTATGGCTGTTCTTATATATTTGATATTGTTTTCTGTGCTGTTTGTTGTTTTTTGTATTGTCTTCTTTTAGTTTTAAATAATCTGCCCAGAAGACTTTTTTTATTGGGCAGCTTCAAAATGTAATCAATCAATCAATATATGTATTTGAAATGGTCAGGTTGGTGTTTGAGCATCCAAAGGAAAGCTCCCTCACACTTTGACAACTGTTGTTCATCTTGATCACTGCATAATAATCAATAGTAATATAACTAATAATAATTAATAATAATTATATTGCACAATATCAACAATAATTATTGCATAAAAATCAATAATATATAGAAGGGCCATGGCTCAGTGGCAGAGCACACGCGTTGCATGCAAAAGGTCCCCAGTTCAATCCACGGTTAAAAGGACCTGGGTAGGAGGTTGAAAATGACTTGTGCCCCTTGACTCCCTTGAATGTTGCTGCCCGCTAGAGGAGAGAACCCTGGTCCAGATGGCCTGACTCCAGAGAAGGGAGGAACACATGTACATTTGTGTTCTAGTCTTCATCTGAGGAACTCTGTCTGGTAGCATGGCTGCAGTGAGCTGAGCCCTGAGTGATTTCCCATCCAAATACATTTTGGTCTGGACTGGACACCACAGGGGAGACTACCACGCTCCAGGAAAAGGTTCTCCATTTTGTGGAATTCACTGCTAACCTTCCCTCTAAAAGGATTTTTTCAAAACAGCATCTGACAATGGACAATGTGTGCAATCCAATTCCAGAGGCCAAAGGAAAAAGCAGATCTAACCTGATTAGACTGCCAAAACTAGCAAAGTTATTGCCTCAAACAGATATAACCCTAGATGAATGGGAAGACAGTGCAGCCTCGGTGGCCTGTTCAGGCTTTGACATGAATGTGGCCCTGGCTGCCAGCAAAGATGCCACAATGTTTATAATGGGTAGACATGTACATGCTGAATTGCCTTTAGTCCTTGCTGCAGTACAAATAATAGTTTATAATTATTACAGTAGAGGGACATGGGGGTGATTTATTTCAAGGTTTCCAAGACCTGTGCTTCTCTTGCATGGCGGTTTTACCTGTTAACACACACATATAAAGTATTGCAGTGAAGTCCCAAAGAACAAGCTCCTCTCAGTTTGGTTTGGAATCTACTCAGTATTTATTTACAAGCTTTCTCAGCAAGCATTCGGAAAACATTTGCTGGTTTTTGCAGGAGTTCACTCCTGGCTCATACTAGAGATGTACGAAATTCACTTACCTTTCGTGGATTATGTTGATGGGGGGGAGGCGTTCCGTCCCTCCCCCCGGAATCCTCCATGGCCGGCTGTGCTCCGCGGCAGCTCTGCGGAGCAGCCGGCCAGGCCCAGCCAGGCCAGAGCCGTCCGCAGCCGGATTTCTGGCTGCAGAGGGCTCTGGGTAAAAAAAACACAAAAAAACCCGCATACGCAAATGGCGGCGGCTATGGCCGCCACCATTTGCGTTCCTTATTTTTGCCGTCTTAATCTATGTAAATATTTACGTAGACTATGACAGTGAAAATAAAGTGGAACGCAAATAGCGTAGCGGGCGCTATTTGCGTCTCTTTTTGATTCACCGTTTTAGCCTACGTACGTAGGCTAAAACTTCGAATCAAAAAGGGACGCAAATAGCGCCCGCTACGCTATTTGCGTTCCCCTTTATTTTTGCCATCATAGTCTACATAAATATTTACGTAGATTAAGACGGCAAAAATAAGGAATGCAAATGGCGGCGGCTGTAGCCGCCGCCATTTGCATACGCAGTTTGTTTTTTTTAAACCCACCCAACCATGATAGGCTATGTAAAGATTTACGTAGCCTATCACGTTGTGTGTGTTTTTTTTAAACCTAGCCATGATAGGCTATGTAAATCTTTACGTAGCCTATCACGTCTTTTTTTTTTTTTACAAGCCTGGAAATGGCGGCGATGGCAGCCAGTCGGAAGACCAGCTGCCGCCGCCACCAAAGCCACCGCCAGAGCCGCTGCTGCCCGGAAGATCCACCACAGGTAAGTCTCGTCCCGGGGGGGATCCGTGGGGTGGCGGGGGGGTGGCAGGCCGTTCCGCCACTGAGTTCGGGGGGCCGAATGCACTGGCATTCGGCCTCACCGAGATCCATGGCGGAATTCTCTGACATCCCTAGCTCATAGTGTTGGTGGGTGTGCCCTGGCAGTGCCACACACATGTGCGTTATCACATTGCCCCCTGGGATTTATAGTTTGGTTTCTCCTGCCCTGGACCCATCTTGCAGCACCAGTTTTGGTGGAGAAGAATGAGTTGGACATTCAGTCTCTCCCTTGCCTTAGCAGTCATGGAATAAGAGGACAGGTCCTCTTATGGATCAGTCACTGGTTAAAGGACAGAAAGCAGAGCGTAGGAATACATGGTAAATTCTCCCAATGGAGGGAAGTAAATAGTGGGGTCCTACAGGGATCTGTATTAGGATCAACGCTTTTCAACCTGTTCATAAATGGTCTGGAATTAGGAGCGAGCAGTGAAGTGGCCAAGTTTGCAGATGACACCAAATTATTTAGGGTGGTTAAAACAAAAAGGGACTGTGAAGAACTCCAAAAAGATCTCTCCAAACTGGGAGAATGGGCATCCAAATGGCAAATGCAGTTCATTGTAGGCAAGTGTAAAGTGATGCACGTTGGGGCAAAAAATCCGAACTTCAAGTATAGCCTGATGGGATCTGAGCTAGCAATGACCAACCAGGAAAGAGATCTTGGGGTTGTGGTGGACATCTCAATGAAGACGTCAGCCTAGTGTGCAGCTGCTGTAAAAAAGTCAAACACCATGTTAGGCATAATTAGAAAAGGGATTGAGAATAAAACTGCCAACATCATACTGCCCTTATACAAATCAATGGTGCAACCACACTTGGAATACTGTGTACAATTCTGGTCACCACACCTAAAAAAAAGATATTGTAGAGCTGGAAAAGGTGCAGAAAAGGGCAACTTAAATGATCCAGGGGCTGGAGCATCTCCCCTACGAGAGAAGGTTACAACAGCTGGGCTTGTTTAGCTTGGAAAAAAGGAAGGTAAAGGGAGATATGATCGAGGTCTACAAAATTATGCATGGTGTGGAGAATGTGGATAGGGAGACATTTTTCTCTCTCTCTCAAAATACTAGAACCCGGGGTCATCCTATGAAGCTGATTGGTGGGAGATTCAGAACAGATTAAAGGAAGGACTTCTTCACACAGCGCATAGTTAAAGTATGCAATTTTCTTCCACAGGAAGTAGTGGCTTTAGATGGCTTTAAAAGGGGGTTCAATAAATTCCTGGAGGAAAAGGCTATCAATGGCTACTAGTCCTGATGGCTATGTGCTGCTACCTGCAGTACTTGAGGCAGTGAGCCTGTGTACAGCAGTTGCTGGGGAACATGGGCGGGAGGGTGCTGTTGCACTCATGCCCTGCTTGTGGGTTCCTGGTTGACAGCTGGTTGGCCACTGTGCGAACAGAATGCTGGACTAGACAGACCCTTAGTCTGATCCAACATGGCTCTTCTTATGTTCCCCAAAGCAAACACACCTGGGAATAAGAGAAGTTTTTAGATATGGATGGAGGACAATAGCCAGACAAAACATTTGCAAGAAACCACTTGACGGAATTACCCCAAATAGAACTTATCATCTCTAGACAAAGAGTGCTTGGGCAGATGGTGTTGTCACATAGTTCACACAACTATCAGCTCTCAAGAACACACAAATATCAACTCTTTAAAGTTTCATTGAGTGTTAAAAGGGACAAACATTAAGGAGATAAAAATAGACCTACAATGCAACAGATTTTGTCTCCAAATGTTTATATATTTTTCCTTTTAACAAAGATGTCAACTACTTTTAAAAGTGTATCAGTTAATGCAATATTAAGTCTTGAAAAACCTTTGAGAAATAGTTCTGAAGATACATTCTTTCTATTTGTACATTCGATGTGTACCATTTTGTTTTAAAAGGCCATTTAAAAAAAAGGCTGTTCTTTTTTCTCTGTCTCTTCTCTGTACCTCTTAGTCAATGCTGTTGAAAATGTGCATGATCTGTCTAAAGTTAAGCTTTTTAAAGTTCTATTGATTTCAATGGGAGAGATTTAAGCATGTTCTTAACTCTTCTATTATAATCAGTGGGACTTAAAAGTGCTTAACTTTGGCTGGATGGTACTCAGTATATTCTGGTTTCTTAATCCAACTTTTGATTGACGAGTCACTCAATTTCCATTTAGATGCTAACTCAACCCTGACATAGAAGCAGATTTGTTATCAGTTCCTGACCTTGTTTAGCAAGAATGCCCTTTACATAGCTGAATTCCCTTGCAGGCCTGGAACTAAGCCTCACTGGACATGGTGGAATTTACTTCTGAGTAAGCATCAGGGCAGGGCCGCGGTGGCTTAGTGGTTAAGACGCTGAACTGCAGACCGGAAGGTCGGCAGGACGGAGTGAGCTCCCGTCTTCAGTCCCAGCTCCTGCCAACCTAGCAGTTTGAAAGCAAGAAATTGCAAGTAGATAAATAGGTACCGCCTCGGCGGGAAAGGTAACAGCGTTCTGTGCCCCTCGGTGTTCAGTCATGCCGGCCACATGACCGCGGAAGCGTCTTCGGACAGCGCTGGCTCTTCGGCTTAGAAACGGGGATGAGCACCACACCCTAGAGTCAGACACGACTGGCTGGGGACACCTTTACCTTTTTTTTAAGCATCAGGGCTGGTGCCAGGTCTGAGGGTGCCCTGGATGATGTGCCCTCTGTGCCTCCTCTGGGTTGGCTTCCGCATTCGTCGCAGGCTGGCTTCTCCACCCTCTGTGAGCTTTCCAGGCACTAGTGGGGGGTGGAGGAATGCCCCATCATCTGTTCTACTCTGAATGCCACCCCCAACTGGAAAGACGTGTTTTTTAAAGGGCCCAACCCAGGAGCCTGCACTCGCACCGGGGGTGGTGTTTCCCTCCATTGCTGGCTGATGCGCACCACCAATTTTCTGCCAGTCCCACCTGCCCAGCTGGTGGTGGCTCCTCCAAGTGGGTGGGTGGGGGCAGCAGGAGCAGTGGGGGCTGGCGGCCAGCAGCAGAGGCAAAGCAGCACTGCCTGCACTGCCCTGGGCTCCTGGCGCGCCTCTGCCGCCCCCAGCCATCCAGCGTGACACAAGCAGACGCACCTTCCCCTCGGTCGCTAGCCTTGCCTGCAGGCCTGCTGCAGCCCCACCGCCATTCTCTTCTTTCCTCTCAGCCCTTCTGGACCCCAGCCCTGATGTACACAATGGGGGCAAGGACAGGGGTGCTGCTAGACACTTGAATGATTCGGGGCCCAGGCCCATAGGACAACAAATGGAATAAAATTTACATATGCCAATTTATATCTAAATATGCAGATTTGGAAATAATTACTAGGATTGATTTAAATTTCACATACTTTTTGGGGGGGGGTGTTGCAGCATGAGAGGAGGGGAAGAGAGGGTTAATCCTTCCCTCCCCAGTTGTGATCCCCCTTGAAAATTGCCCTTTGCATGGCAATTAAGCTGAGGAAAGAACCTTCCATTGGCACCAATGGGCACTCGGGACTCTGGGTAAAATTTCCAGGGCCTGGTAAATAGATCTGGGGCTGGAGCAAGGCCCAGAGGCATAGAGGAGAAGGACTTCGATAGCTACAGTCAGTGCCAGTCATCCAGCTCTTCTGTACAGTGCTGGGTGCTTTTAACAAACAGTTAAAAAGATCAGCCTCTGGCCTCAGTCCCAGTGGGCACTTGTCTAACCACACACAGGCACGCACGGTCCAAGAAGTAAAATGTTGCCCTGAGAGGTCTTTAATTCTACGTACCACTAGCCCTTTCCAAGTCTGGGCACGCAGAAACCCTCAACTCATTTGAAATGCATCAATATGGTCACTGCATTTTCCAAAATGATCTTTATACATCACATGCATTTTTTCCTTTTCTTTTGTGGAAATCCTGCCCCCCCCCCCCCCCCCAGTAAAGATTTTGAAAATGATTTTCTTTCAGGCCTGATGAGGTTGTATACCACAGCCTATGCATATACCATATATTTCCCCAGGTTCTTCCTAAGATCACACTGCCCACGTCCCTTTGCCAATTCAGCCGAAATTTTTTGTTGAAAATGACCCTTTGCCATCCAGAGAATATCATAATAGTGAGACAAAAGACTTCCTCATTGTTGTTGTTTTACTAAGGTTAAGAGGCCCCTAAAATTGGGGGAAGTGAAAGTTTCTAAATATTTGGGGAGATATTTTTAGTGGGTTCTTAACTGTCTTTTACTCTTTAAAAACCCCTCTACCACGGGTGGAGACGGTGGCGCTCCTTCTGATGGCTGCCCAGCAGCCAATGGTTCTCCCCCAATGGACCAGAACAACATAATAAGTAGCATAATTCTGGGGGAGGAAACGGCAGCAAGGGGCACCCCCACCCCCACCCCAGGTTGCTGCAGCAAGGAAGGTAAAAGAGCAAAAAATGGCTGGCACTCCAAGGTGCAGTGGTAAATTTGGAAGTGCAGGCACTCCTCATGACAGCCCTCATAGCCTCACCCCGAAGGAGCATCCAAAATTGCAGGCAGCTGTGTCGATCCATATCGGCACGCCAGTTCTAGCAGTTTTCATCTGCTAGGAGCAGGCCTTTTGCAAAGTGAATGGGCCTTCGTTGCCCATTCAAGACCCTCAGTCCTGAAATACTTTGCCTTACAACGAGAAATAGCACGTTGTTGCTGGGAAAACTGATTTCCTTCCCCAACTATGGTGAGGATGAGGAGTGCAGCTAAGCTCAGAGGTAACAGAGGATCTTGAGGGTGGGCAGAGCGGCTGATGACATCAGCATCCTCGCTAATTAAAAAGTGCCAGCGCTGTGTTCCTTCATACCTTCCAACATTCTATCACATTTTAGTTTATTTATTTGCAGCATTTATAGACTGCTCCACATCCAAACAGATTCCATCTAATTCCATCTAGTATGAAATGGAAACATTGAAATATAGGTCTCAGTCCTCCCATTGCAAAATTCCTGAGCATGTGGAGGGTTCTCCTCGCATGCAGGAGAATACAAACAGAAGAGCCTCATGATGTCCCTGCTCAGCACAGGAAGGTCGGACTGAGAGGATTGGGGGGTGGGATTCGGGGTCAGGGCTTGCATGAGCGCCCACCTCCCCTGCCCACTTTTACCTCATGTGAGAAGGCTGAACCCCCCCCCCCCCGGACTGTTTTTTTTTAATTGCAAACTTTATGAACCCATTTTCTTTCAAATTGAATGGCTCCTAAACATAGTTCTCTCTCTCATCAGGTCATTTGTGCAGGGGGGTGTTTCCACCAGCGATTTACTCTGAGCTGGCTGCGTGTTGAGGTCGTTAGGGATACATGATGTCGTGGCCATCCAGCAGCTGCCCTGGAGCTTATCAGGGAAAAAACAGATTTCCTGAGACTGCTTGAAATCCGATTATTTTCCTTAAATTGGGTTCTCCCCAGTATAGTTCCTGTGTCCCCCAACCACCACATTGACTTCAGGTATGCTAGCCCTGCTTAGGGGTGTGCCTTTTACCATGACCCCAGTCAAGGGGTGTTTCCTCCCATTATGCTGAAAGAGGCTTGCCCTGTGAATGCCCACAGAAATAACAGAGAACCCCTCCAATTGTCATGGAACAGAGCGATCTTGAAGCTCCGATTCTCCTTGGTTTCCATCTTTTTTTTTACTGCTCTCTGTCCCACAACAAACCCATTACTGTCTCCTCAGAAGTAACTCCCATTGTGGTCAATGAGGCTTGCCTTTGAATGCCAACTTCAGAACTTATGGAGATCCCCCTCAATTGACATGGCAGTTTAAAGCCTAATTCCTTAAGTGTGATTAAGTGCGATCTTGAAGCTCTGATTCATTGCCTTAGGAAGTATGTTCTTCACAGCTTCGTTATAGACATCCTGGGGGTTAGAATGGGAGCTGGTTTCTGTCTTTGTGTTTACTGCTCTCTTTCCCACAACAAACCATTACTGTCTCCTCAAAAGTAACTCCCATTGTGGTCAATGAGGTCCTGCAGGTTACAATGGGGGCTGGTTTCCGTCTTTGTGTTCTCCCCCCTTTCCCAGCACGAGCATGTCTGTGTCTACTGAGAAGTAACTCCCATTGTGCTCAATGATGCTTAGCTCCTGAAATGCAAGTGCATCTGGACTTTCAGGGAAAAGGAGAAAGGCGGGGAGTGTGTGTGGGGGAAGCTTCTCTTAATGGTTGAGCAGCCCATGCCAGTTAGGTGACATTCACTCCCACCCCCACCAGGAAGTATGTTCCGTGAAGTGATTTTTACTGGTCCGGAGAATCTGCTCGTGGAGCCCTGCTCACAGCAGAGCCGATTCCTTAAAAAATAAAAAATCTGGTACTGTTCCATTAGCTTCTCCTTCTGTTGTCATGAAAACACAGCCCAGGTTAAGACTGAGATATTCAAGCTAAGCTTTCTTTTCAGCCTAATTGGGCTTACATGGGTTTGCCCAAAGGTCCGAGTGCATGGTTTGGGAGTTCTCCTGGGCTCCGCTCTGACTGGGGTCGCTCGGGTGGCAGCAGCAGCCAGGGGAGCTCCTTACCAGCGTAGGCTGGTTCATCTACTGTAATCCTATCATAAGAGGACCAACATTCCCTCAGTTTTCTACACAGTACTGACATTCAGGCTGGTCTACTGTAATGTGCTATATGTGGGGCTGCCTTTAAAGATAGTTTGTAAACTTCAGCTGGTACAGAATATGACCACCTGAGTGTTGGTGGGGCAGTGTCAGCTCCAGGGTGTTTAGGGCCCTTGGCAAGGCACCCTCAGTGGGCCCCTCCCTCAGTGAGTCTACCTTCTCACCGCCATTGTCACCAGCTGCTTTTGCTCCTCCTCATCTTTCTCATCATTGCTGCCACTTGCTTGCTTGATAGGCAAAGAGCCAGGGAGTTGGAAGGCTGTGGCATTTACTGCTCCTCCTTTTCACCCCCTCCACAGTTTGGGCCAGAGGGAGAGACAGGAGAACAAACAGGTTGCAATGGTGAAGAGGAGAAAATCCAGAGGGCTATTCTTACAGGGCCCCTGCTGGGGTTGGGGCCCTCAGCAAGTGCCTGACTATGCCTACCATTGGTGCTGGCCCTGGGTGGGCCCATTTAAAGTGTTGGTATTAACCTTGCAAGCCTTGAATGGTTTGGTTTGGACCAAGTTACTTGAAGGCCCACCTTCACTCGTACCAGCCTGCTCACACTTTCAGATCATCAGCTGAAGCCCTGCACACATGCACGCCTGTGAGAACAACTAGGTTGATGAGCATGATAGGAACATAGGACACCGCCTTATACCGAGTACAGCCAGTATTGTCGACACTGACTGTCAGCGGCTCTCCAGGGTTTCAGGCAGGTGTTTTTCCAGCCCTGCCTGGAGATCCTGGGGATCGAACCAGGGACCTTCTTCATGAAAATCCTGGGGCTCTACCACTGAGCCACAGCCCAGAGGCTTTTTCAGCAGTGGCCCCACTGCTTTTTGGTTTTTCACCGATTGGAGTATGTCAGGCCCTAGCATTGCAGGCCTTTTAAAAAGGCCCTTATTTGTTTTGTACTGCATTCTTTTTGCCTGGGTTTTATTGGGTTGTTGAATTTGTAAGCTGGATTTATTGGATTTTGGTGCTTTTATTGAGCTGCAAGTGTTTTTAGTGTTACTGCTGGTTCTTAGTTGTTCTCCATTGTTAGTATTATGGTTCTATTATTTTGAAATGTATTGTTATTTATATTGTATACATATTGTTTGAGGCTGTCTTGAGAGGGTTTTTATTTCAAAAGGCAGCTTGTAAATATTTTAAATACATAAGGTGGCAATCCTTTCACAAGTGTACATAGGAATTTTTCGGGGGGAGGGGAGCTGCACATTACTGTGTGCTTGTAATTCATATGCATAACATGTGCTACAATACACCAGTTCCTGGGGAACATGGGTGGGAGGGTGCTGTTGCGCTCGTGTCCTGCTTGTGGATTCCCGGTCCACAGCTGGTTAGCCACTGTGTGAGCAGAATGCTGGGCTAGACGGACCCTTGATCTCATCCAGCAGGTCTCTTCTTATGTTCTTAAGAGGCACCATGAGCCCCAACTAAACTTTTATTTGGAGTAAGGGATATTTAAAAAAAAACACCCTAAGGACAAGGGGGGGAAACATAGAACATCTGTCCTAAGGATATCATATTGGATACTTTACAGCTTCACTGTCCTTTTCATAACATTGACAACTTTGTATGAGTTGTCCTCAAATGATTTCCTTCATCTTGCAAACACTGGAGTCTGCTGAGACTGTCTTTGGCAGTGGGAGGAGAAATGGGCATGCTTGATCAGAGTTTAGGTTTCTACAGGAGACTGGACTACACTTCACAGTGTTTGCATGGCTTGAATTTTGAACTGCAGGAACATTCTTTTGGAATTGGATATTTTTTCCTGTTACTGTGTAGTTGGACATTTGTACATGTAACCCCCCCCCCACACACACACACACACACACACAAAGGTAGTTATGCTGGTCCATGAGAAAAATATCCAAAATCCACAGCTGAGCAACATACCTTTATTAGGACCAACCAAAATGCCACAACATTTTGCAAGCTTTTGAGTTCTCCAGAACTCTTCATCAGGTTAAGTGATACAAAAAGCAGGGGATGGGAGGAGAAACAAAGTTAAAAAATATTGCCTAGGTATTATGGCCACGAGGTCTGCTGTTTTGATAGACGCAGTCTCAAAATGAAGATTTGCAGTCTGAATGAATTAGTCAGTGGTTGGGATGGAATTGGCCAAAGACTTTCTTCCAGCAGAAGAGAGACTTTGCACTGAGGATCCCCTCCAACCACTAGGTAATACTCCCAATTTGGCCTCAATTGACTTTTTAACCTAGTGTGCCACCTAAAATTAATCTCAAGCTGTGTTAATATAAGGACTGTCATGTTTCTCCGCACTTCTGTTTTATACGGCCTCAGGAACCAGTGTGTTTCACCAAAGGCAAGAGGCAGATTAGATACAAGCAGCCTTATCATTCACAGAAATGGAGACCAGCATTGCTTCTTCCCAAAACACATTGCTAGGTGTAACCTGATATCTGCAACATCTGCCACGGGCTAATTCAGTCAGACCCCAAATCTCACTTTTGAGACCTCTGTTGTTTTTCAGTAGGTAGACCTGGGCCAGATCAATACCTCATGTCATATCAATACGATCCCATCATGTGACACTATATCGCATTTATACCGCATAGCACACACAATGACATCTGTTGCGGTATTTTGGATAATACGGAATAAAAAGTGGGAAATAATGCTAGAAAAGCAGTATACAGAATGCATAATGTGCCCCAACAGTTCAATCCCAGTAAAAAGCACTAGTGTAGTAGATCTAGCCTTGGTGTCGACTCTCCATTCCTTCCCTGGCTCCCTTTGCCCCTGCACAAAGGGCATGGTTAATACTGGGAGTGGGGTTCAGCTGCTCGGCTTGCAGGCCACTCCTAGGCTCTGCTCTCCAGGCAACACACAACGAACACAGGTAGCTTCACAGCAGCGTCCATTATTACTACAATACATGACAAAACGCTAACTTTGGAGGAGCTGCATGGCACACTGTGGGTTTCTTCACACAGAGCTTTTATCCTGCTATTGAGATTGCACCTTCACGGAAGTTTGCGGGCTCTTTACATGATGCCATAAGCCTGCAAAATGCCCTTTGTTCCGTTGTTAAATAGATCGCAGATAATGAGCTATCAAATTACCCCGTTGTGTTCTGCTTCAGCTCCCTCCGTGAAAAGAGGAAAAGTGGCAAGAAGAGGAGCGAGGTTAATGGAAGACTCAGATACGGGGAGAAGGGGGTGGAGGGAAAGGAAGCGGGTGAAAAAGGGAGTCAGTGGTGATCCTGCATTTAAAACAGAAGCAGAAAGCCCTGTTTTAAATGCAGGATGTTAGGCTGGTGTGGAGATGCCCTGTCTCCGCTCCAAGGCCTGCACTAAGAGAGAGAGGGAGGCACCCCACCCAGGCCCCCTGCAAGAACTAAAGATTGCATGTTCTCTTCAAACCATATATCAGGGGTGCCAAACCCCTGTCCTGCAGGGCACCCCAGTGCAGCCCGCACTGCCTCTTGGGGTTCCTTCAGGGGCAGGGCTTAGGCTCCAAGCCCCATCCTCTGTAGAAATCCCCTCAGAGGGCATCTCCTCACTGCTATAACAGTGGGAATTCCCCTGCTGGCATGTGCCAGCAGAGGAGCCCTCACTGTTATCTCCAATCGCAGCAAAAATAGCAAAAGTAATAGCATTACCCCCTGTATTGATCTATCAGGCCCCAGCCAAAGTAGATTCTTTTGATTACCAAGATGAAACAAAGCCACTTGTGCAAAAATATAACAGTTTATTGATAGAAAAAGGATGCAGAATAAAGAAGCAAAGGAAGCTCACACCTCTGTACAGCAGCTAATCAAGCTGTCATAGCTGGGTGTCTCTCAGAGTCCCCACGATAGACAGAAGTCATCCCACGAGCCACAGGTTTCTCCAGGCTGGCAGTGCACGCTGCCCCCTGGGGTGAGACGCCAACTTGGCATGCTTTAAACAATGCTTATATGCTCTTTCTTCCCTAGTTGATGCATAAAGCCTCCCAGTCAAGGCAATACATTAACTTTTTTTAAGAGAAAGAGGCCCTAACATTCCAGTCTGGGCTCGGAAGCTATCCAGTTCTTCATGGAGACATAACACTATGCTCTTATCTGAGAGGGACCAGAGCAACCTGGCAAGAATCAAACAGCTTCGCACCTGCAAAACTGGCCTTGTCTGGTACGAACTTTCCTATCTGAGGCAACCTAAAAGTGGCTCTCTATTCTAGGTTAACACAGCAGCCTCTATGCAGCTGCCAGCACCAAAGTCCACATTTTTGCTAACTAACCAACTCACTACACCCCCCTCTCCTCCCCAATACATTCTTGTTCCATTTTCCTGGATACTGTAGATAACGTGCTTATAAATTTCACCAAAATAGTGCCCTTTCTCCCTTAAAATTATTGTCTAACAATATGGATGAAAATGAACCCACTCCAAACTTTGAATAATATTCATTTTTACCATAGCCAGTCAACCTAATCATCTATTCAGGATTCAGAATGCAATCCTCTACATGTCTACTCACAAGTAAGTCTCATTGAGTTCAATGGGGCTTACTCCTAGCTGTGTATAGAATTGCACCCTTATTTATTTGAAAAATTATATCCCACTCTTCCAAGTGTTGTTTAAGGCAGCTTGTTGTTGTTGTTCAGTCGTTAAGTCATCTCCAACTCTTCATGACCCCATGGACCATAGCACGCCAGGCCTTCCTGTCCTCTGCTCTCTCCCCGAGTGTGCTCAAGTTCATATTCATTGCATTGGTGATGCTGTCTAGCCATCTCATCCTCTGCCATCCCCTTCTCCTTTTGCCTTCAATCTTTCCCAGCATCAGGGTCTTTTCCAGTGACTTTTCTCTCCGCATTAGGTGGCCCAGATATTTGAGCTTCAGCTTCAGTATCTGTCCTTCCAATGAGCAGTCAGGGTTGATGTCCTTTAGGATGGACTGATTTGACCTCCTTGCAGTCCAGGGGACTCGTAAGAGTCTTCTCCAGCACCACAGTTCGAAAGCATAAATTCTTCGGCACTAAGCCTTCCTTACAGTCCAGCTCTCACAGCCATACGTTGCTACTGGGAAAACCATAGCTTTGATTATATGGACCTTTGTCAGCAAGGTGATGTCTCGGCTTCTCACTATGCTGTCTAGGTTTGCCATAGCTTTCCTCCCAAGGAGCAAGCGTCTTTTAATTTCATGGCTACAGTCACCGTCTGCGGTGATCTTGGAGCCCAAGAAAATAAAATCTGTCACTGCTTCCATTTCTTCCCCTTCTATATGCCAGGAAGTGATGGGGCCAGATGCCATGATCTTTGTTTTTTTAATGTTGAGTTTCAAAGCAGGTTTTGCACTCTCCACTTTCACCCTCAACAAGAGGCTCTTTAGATCCTCTTCGCTTTCTGCCATTAGGGTGGTATCGTCTGCGTATCGGAGGTTGTTGATAATTCTCCCGGCAATCTTAATTCCGACCTGTGATTCATCGAACCCGGCATTTCTCATGATATACTCTGCATATAAGTTAAATAAGCAGGGCGACAATATACAGCCTTGTCGTACTCCTTTCCCAATTTTGAACGAATCGGTTGTTCCATGTCCGGTTCTTACTGTTACTTCTTGACCCTCATACAGGTTTCTCAGGAGACAGGTAACTCCCATCTCTTTAAGAATTTGCCACAGTTTGTTAGAATACATGCAATATCAAATTTTTAATAATCAGTATGACATATAACCTATTAGCAACCATTCACATTTCCACAGCTTTTTTTCAAGCCCAAGATGGTGGGAAGGACCTAGCCTAGCTGAGTCACACGGGCTGACTGACGGTAGCTCAGGCCAGCGTTGATGCCTGCTTTGGGTCCCTCAGCAGCGGGGATATCGCCCTTAATGTTTGGGCATAGGCCACTCAGCTTCACAGATAGGTACCAGCCTTTCCCTTGCAGTTTTAAGCAGCAGCATGTTTGTGTAGAATAACACTCTGGTTGCATCCTAGACAGGAGAAAGAAAAGTACCACAAGCTTCATCACTGGTTTCTGCTTTGGCAGTCTTTGAGGAACACAACCTTGGATGATAACCATTGGATATTACAGCCAGGCAACTTCTGTGATGTTGGAGGAAAGGTGAGTCAAAGGCAGCCCCCCCCCCCCGCTACTCAAACAACAAGACCACAGGCCACCATCTGCTAGCTCAACTGCAATACCATAACTTTTCCAGTGGCCCCTTTAACCTGGCAGGAGACAGGGCTGAGCCTTGGTTCTTGTCCTTCATAACTTGCTGAAGAGTCTAAGCCAAACACAGCTGTGAATTTATTGTGCTCTTGCAGTAGGATGGGGTAGGCAGATTCCTCATGGGACCCACAGTTCCAAAGTCTTGAATACTTGTGTGTGGAAGAGAGAATTTTGGCCACTGCAGCTTCTCCCCTCTCCACACCCTGCACAGATAAGAACATATAAGTCTTTATTGAATCTGGCAACCCGTGGCTATAATTTTTTAATGAGTGAAAGCCTAAGTTCCTGAGAGGCTGTGCCCCATCCCTTTTATGCTAAACTGTCATTTCCTTGTATTAGTTTTTGCATAATGAAGACTGATGATGGGGAACAAGGATTAACATGTGTTGAGATTTCCTTTGGATGAGGAGTGATGAGAAATGGCAGGTGAAATACATAGTCTAAATACTAACCATCTCATTTATGAGGCCACTTTGGGCATAGCTTACATTTGGGGGCTTATGTGTTGATAGAGAGAAAGTGGATGCTTCAAATAAAACTACAAAGGCAGGAGGGGATGTGATTAGGCTTCAAAGGCCAAGGGATTATATTGTCAGCTGACCAGTAGAAAATCAGCCTGGCTAGTCCTGCAGACCTCTGGGCCAGATGCTGGAATATGTGCTTGTGTAAATCTATTTATATGCATTTGTTTAAAGCTTTTTAACAAATGCTTTTTTGTTGGCTTTTCTTAAAGACCAACAAGGCTCCCAGAACAGTTCACAGATTAATTAAAGCATGAGAGTGGCCCTGCCCTTAGGCTTAGGAAGGCACAATTCTGGTCTGGCTGCTACAATTCTAAGAAAGGAAATGTTTCTGTGGCATTATTTGAAGTTACTTGGAGCCTGACAGGCTGCAGACAGGTACAGGACAGGCATATACAGAAAGACTGTAGGCAGACAGGTTGGCAGAAGGACATGTAGGGTGACCATGTGTCCCACTTTATGGAGGACAGGCCTCTTTTTGAAGGGCTGATAGAGGGCTCTCCTTCATTTGAAGGCATCCTCGCTTTGAAAGGCTGCTCAGTCCAAGTTCAGTTTAAGGGAAAGCAGGGGTATGGCATAACCCTCCCTGAGGTCCATCTGCCTCCGTTTCAGGATAGCTGTCCTCACTGTCCCACAAGCTTCAGCCCCCAAATTTGTCAGGTAAAAGAGACACCCAATATGCCTAACAGGTTCCCTTTACCCAACCAGGAGAAGTACGCAGGGAATATGAACACTATTGGTAGCGCAGAGTGATTAACAAGACGTGGGATTTTATAATTTGAAAAAAAAGTTTATTTAATAGTAGAGATGTTATATCTTATAACTAATCACTCAGTTCTCGATCTTACCCTACCTACTCTATCCCTTCCAACTCCTATTCCCACAACGCCAGTATCTAACTGTAGCTTAATCAACCCAGAGGGCCCTATCTAACCCATTCACTGTCTGCTCCTGCCTTTTATATACACAGTCTCCTCCCACACACACAAGCCCCTCCCACCTTTGACTCACTACCAAACAATTAACCCTAGCTTACCTGGGTTCTATTTAACACGGCAAACACACAGAAGCATTAATACAGACTCTGTATGGCAAGCATTGTGATTTTATCACAAGGGGCTTTGAAATAGCCCATCAGCATTTGGCACCTAGGGAACAGACTGAGCAGGCACACAGGAGGGTCCCTGGCCACAATCTTCCTCACCCCGACAAGATGTATTACATTTCAATTTAAATTAGACAGTAATTATTTCTAAATGTTCATCTACATGTAGCAACGAGCATGCACACATTGGCATGCTGTTTGCCCTCTCTTGGAGCAATGCATAAGTGGCCACCCTTGGCCAGTAGTCTGTTGGGTAGGGGGAATGGCAGGGTGGCCTCCCCCAGCGACTGACTTGGCTAGACTGAGGAGGCTGGCAAGCCTGAGAACCTTTATATTTACCAGTGGCAGTGGATCGGCCCTCTGGTATCACCTGACTTCTCAGGCCAGGAGGACTGGATTGTTCTGTCATGGCTGGAAGTACTACATCCCCACCTTTGGCCAGCAACCATGGTGGCTCTGGGAGCGAGTGCCTGATCCTTGTCCAAGGACTAGATCAGGGCTGGGGAATCTCAGAGCTGGGGGCCACATCCATCCCAGGGTCACAATCTGGCCCCCTGAGGTTCCCCAGAAGGCCCCATCCCTTCCTCTGGACCTACCCTCTTTCCCCTGACCATCAATTATTTGGCTGTTTGCTGGATTTTCATTTCATGCAGTTTTCCCCCATTCTAAAAGGCTGAAATGCCTCTCCTATGGCTTAGTAACCATCAGGAAGAGCTCTAAGCTAAACTATGCTGGTAATTTGAGTATATTTGACCCCACCCCGTTGCACTTCACCCCACCCATCACTAGAATGCGGTCCCCAAGAGCTGCTCTGAAATTGGATCTGGCCCTTGGTTGAAAGTGGTTCCCCACTCCTGATCTACATCAACAGCAGATTTGGAAGGGGATGAGGAATCTAATTAGGCCAGCCTCCCACAACCTGGCTCCCTCCAGATGGGCTGGACTACAGCACCTATCACCCCCAGCCAATTGGCATGCTGGCTGGGGATGATGAGGTTGTAGTCCAGCCCATCTGGAGGGAGCCAGCCTTGGGAAGGCTACACAAGGCAGTGGGTGGGGAGGGAATGTATCCTGGAGATATCAACATCTAGACTGGTTCAGTATCACCTTGACTAGAGAACTGCCTTCAGAGAGGAGCTTATGCTCACCTGTAGTCCCTTCACATAAATACTAAATCACAAACTGCCCTGCCCATATTGAAAACAGAGCTGCTCTTCAACAGACCTTGCTATCAATGCAGAATTATTCCCCTGCAGGCTAAGAAGCAGAGCACAGAATATCCAGGTGGAACTGCGAGGGGAATTTGGTGGGCAAAATGTAATTACCTAGGTTGGAATGTGGCCAGTCTGAAGGCTCCAAACTTGTATGAAAAGGGCCAGGGAGTTTTAATGACATGCTCGGGAAAGCTCACAGTGTGGTTTGCAGCTCATCAATAAGACAGTAAATTCCTTGGCTTGGGGCCAGGTAGTAGCACCTGAAGGTGTAATCATCAGCTCAGTGCCGCTTCTGAAGGGAAAGGCAGATATTGTAAGTACTAAGGATTCCTCTTTGTAACATTCTTAGTTTCTTCTGTGTCCATCCTGGTCAAGTAAAAGGCCTGCCTAGTTTATAATGCTGGCCCAGGATGGCACGACCACAGGCAGCCCTCTGCTGCCTCATTCCTTGACACCATGCAAGCTGCAGGCTGCACATGGCCCTCGGAGGCCACCTGTGCAGGCTGCTGCAGGTGCAGACAGCACCCCCCAATTGCTGAAGCAGTGCAGTTGTGCAGGGGAAGAGGGCATGTGGGGACGACTCTGTGTGCACTCTCTTCCTCAGCGCAGTCACGCTTCTGACAGCCCGCCAGATAGTTGTTTGGCGGTCTGTTGGGAGTGTGGTTCAGCTGAGGAAGGGCGCACATCCTCGTGTGCCCCCTTCTCCAGTGCAATCGATCCCGCCACAGCCAGAAATGTTGCAAACCCCTGCACTCCCCATAGGGAGGTGAACTCCCCTTAGCTCAGTTTGGAATTGGCTCAGCATTTATAGGCTTTCTTGCTGACCATTGGAAAAAAAGTGTATCTCTTTTCTAAAAGCTCTCTCCTAGCTGATAACTTTGGTTCCTGCATGGGGATGATAGTGTGTGTGTGTGTGTATGTGTTATTGCATTGCCCCCTGGGAATTGTGGTTTGGTATCACATCCGTGATTGAAGATGCAGCGAATGCAGATTCTGCAATGCCATGGCTGGGACACACCCATTAAAAAGTTTGCATAGTTTCACAGCCATCAAAGAGAGCTTTACTGAGAGCAAGGAACTAACATTAAAAGTGCTCAAAGTGGGGTGAGATGCCAACCCAGTTCTTTTCAGGCAGACCTATTAATCACCCTGTTTTTTTTCACACCAACATGATTGAGTCTGGCCTAACCATTCCAGTTCCCTTTCTTTCCACTTCCAATATTGATTAAAGAACATCTGGGCATGGGCCTTCAAAGCAGATGGTTCTGAAGATGTGGAGATGAGCCACGCATGTGCTGAATCCTGTTTTTTCCCCATTTTTTAAATTGTGAATTTCAATAAACAAACAAACAAAAAACATAACCAAACCAAAAAAGAAAAGAAATATAACGACATATTCTAAAACCCTCAGTTTTGAATTATTACAATATTCTAGAAAGAGTTAAAAAAAAGAAAAAAATAGGTTACACATAAACTTCAATAAAAGCAGACCAAATATCCACATATAAGTCCATTTGCAAGTTATGCCTATATACCACTCTTTCAAATGTTGCTAGCATTGTTAAGTCTTCAATCCACTGCATTATAGGCGGTGAGCTTTTATCCTTCCAGTATTGTAGTATCAGTCTTTTAGCAACCAAAAGGGCACGAAAGATCCATTTACACTGACCATGTGTTACATTCCAAGAAGCAGGTAAGTCATTTAAAAGAACATTTATGTTAGTAAATATTAAAGAGCTTTCCAATACAAAATGTATCCATATAATAACTTCCTCTCAAAATGAGGCAACCATTGGGCATTTCCAAAACATATGAATAAGAGAAGCATTGACTGCATTACACCTCCAACAATTAGCCGAATTTGACCAACCTTTATTAAAAAGATGTTGTGGTGTCCAATAGACATGACACAAAAGTTTTTGCTGAATAAGGTGTAACAGAAGATCTGTAGAGATGTCTGATACAGACACCACAATGGCAGTCCATTGATTAAACAAAATAGGACGTTCCAGTTCCCTGTTCTATGCCTGATGGAAACCACTTGTATCATATTTATTAATTGATAATAAACACCTATAGACATGAATTGTAGTATTTCCAGTAGCGAAGGAGACTCCGAAGCAGTAAAAGCAGCAGGACCGAATCTAGATACCAACAAATGTTTCAATTTCAAGTACTGCCATTCCGCTGTAGCAGGCAAATCAAATTGATCTTGCAAAGTTGAAAATAACAAAAATTCATTATCAATTTGATGAGGGTAAAGATCATTTTATCTGTCCAGGTCTGCCATAAAAACATTTTCTTTGCAATTCTCAAATCTGGATTTCCCCATAAAGTCAATTTAGCATAGGAAAATGGGTCAAACTGTAATTGATGTGACATTATATGCCACACTTCTCTAACTGCCAAAATTGTGGGAGGAGCTCTGTGTGTCTTAATATGCTGAGAACCTAATGCCATCCATTTAAAAAAGGCTCCAGACAAGAAGAGTCCAACAATGACCAAGGTGGAGAATCTAATCTAAGTGGAAAAGACCAACATTTAGTAGAAGTCAGCAAATAGGCCCAATGGTACATAGCTAGATCTGGAAAACCGAACCTGCCTTCGTTAATTGGAAGTTGCATCCTTTTCAAAGATATTCTTGGTTGAAAGGAACCCCAAAAGAATTTATGAAACAAAGCATTAAGTTTTTGGAAATATTTGCTGGGTATAAGTATAGGGATCCCACATATAACATAAATAATTTGAGGTATGGTATTCATCTTAAGTGTATTCACCTTACCCCATAAACTCAACTTTAAAGATGCCCATTTATCTATATCTCGTAAAATATCATTAATCAACTGGTTTAAATTTAACCTAATCATTTGAGATATATCTCTAGGGATAATTATTCCCAAATAAGTAATAAACTCTGGGCACTGTCTAAATTGCCAATTGGCTAATACACTAGAGTATACCCTATAAAATGTTTTACATTTTGAGCTGGAAAAGAACTTCTGGATGAAATAGCACTCCATTTGTAATGGCCACCATGTAGACTAGGCTCTAAAAAAGACTGTACAAGGCCATGTCAGGAACACTGAGCATTATGAGCTGGGCAAATTAACCCTCCAAACCAAGTCATTATGAACTCTGCTTCATGGGAGCTACATGATTGGCAGCCTTGCATAATCTCTTCCTCCTTGCTCATAAGGAACTGGCATGCCAGGGAGAAGGCTCGCACTGATGCATTGCCAAAACAGAAAAAAAATGCACCACCAAAAAAGAGGTCAAAAGAGGACACCAATTTGTATAAAATTTGAGTGCTGTTTTACTTGTTAGAAAGGTGGTGTAAAAATCAAATCAATGAATAAACGTGCATACACAAATTTTTATTTATAGGTGCAAATTTAGAAATAATAACTTATTTAAATAGAGATACAAGGCATCTCACCATAGTGGAGAGATGGACTAGGTGAGCTGTGTACGTATTCAGTCTGTTGTCTGGGCACTAACTAGGGATGTCAGAGAAATCAGCAATGGAACCAAATGAGTTTGGATTTTCATGCATTCGACCCACAGATTCCACAGCAAATGGAAGCTTTTCCCCTGTTGGGTAGATTTGTGGACCAGTTTTCTAATTTCCCCAAATTTCCCAAATGTTGTCCTAGAAAAATATGTAAAATTTAAAAAAAACCTGGCCAAAATATGCATTTCCCCCATAGGCTAAAGTGTGAAAATGCACATTTGGGGGGGATTTGTGCATTTGTGCCAACATGAATTTGTGCAAATTTGGGAATAAAAAACACATCTGATTCCAGTGACAGGTAAAAGATAGAACGAAAGGTGCCTGACAGTCCACGAAACACAGATGGAATGGATTTTACACAATTCGTACATCCCTAGTGCTAACTGTTGATGGGCAACCTGCCCTGCTCTCCCTCTTTATGGTTCTTTGACTTTAAACCAGACATGACCATCCCATTAGATAGAAGACCCCTTCAAATAGATGACTGTCCTCTGCCCACTCTCCAAAATAGAGGACTGTCCTCTGTAAAGGAGGACAGCTGGTCACCTTAAGGCTAGACTAGAATCTTTCTCCCCAGTCTGCTAAACTTGAGTGGTTAGGGAAGTGTGTACCTGGGGGAGCATTTCAAATATCTTACTGCCCTGCTGTAGTCTGAAAGGTTTCAGTCCTGTGAGGCTGCTGATCATCTGCTTCAGTTTTAAGTGACATGTCTTCAGCAAGCTGCATGGCCAATTTAATTATGTGAGGAACAAGGTGGGTCTCATTTCCCTCACAAAAGAGCCGGACTGTGCCCCATGTGCCACTGAGTTCAAAACCTCTGTGCTGAGTGCAGGATACTGTGGTGAAACCGCCCCATGGTTGCATGTATTTAAATGCTGTGTTTGTGGTTTAATGGCTTCTCCATACATTTGAGGTTGCCTGGAGAGTGAGTGAGAATTTATGGGACCGTATGAATGCCTGGTGCTGGGTGACTGGTCAGTGAGAACGTTGGATGGGAGGGGGTGCAGGAGTGTCAGTTAAAGGGGACAGTTGCAGATATAGGTGGTTCAGGCTTGTTTAGCATTGTCGTCTCCTGGAGAAAGGGCGTGTGGATGGTGGCCTTAGGCCTTAGGTTAGATTAGCTTCGGTTTAGTTAGGAGGTTAAATCGTAATGTAACCAAGAACAAGAACTTCACATTAAATAAATCTTTTATAATTTAAATATTTATTTTAAACTAAATAAATGGTTTTGGTTATTTTACACAGAGTCGGTACTTGATTCATAATCACGCTACTCATACATAACCAAGGTAAACACTGAAAGGGCTCATCTCACACAGTCCCCTGCTCTTAAAGAAATATAAGCACATCTTAAAGGTTGTTAAGGGCGGAAGCCTGAGGTGGGTGGGGACAACCTGCCCAGGCTGAAGTAAAAGCGAAGCTCCTCTTGCGGGCCTGTAGGCTAGGAGAAGAGAGACGGGGGGTTGCTACAGATGCCTTACACTTAAAAGTGTCCCTGGTATGGCCTCATCCAACTTTTTTTTTTTTAAGGACAGATTGCATGTTCAAACTGTTCTTGGGCTGTCCCACTTCAGACTGCAAGTGGGAGATCAGAACATTGTATGTTCCCCTGTATACAAATCTTCCTGCACCTAGAAAATTAGGATGCAAAGAAGAGAGTTGCTAAGTCCTGCAACAAAGATTTCTGGTACCTCAGCAGGGCCTCTGGCAGAGCCCTTTGGGTCAGGGAGGAGCCCATTGGTTTTGAGAGGGTTTGGGGAGCAGAACCCAGCACAAAAACTAGTACCCAATGGTATACAGCTGGGGCGAGGAAGCAATGGATGGGAAGAGCAGGAAACAGCCATGGCCCCAGCTTTCAAGGAGTTGGCTCCAAACAAAAAATCTGGCCAGGCCAGGCTGCCCCCCACCCCTGCCACCTGCCCGGGTTGCTTGGCAACCCTAGTCAAGGAGAAATTATCTTAGCCTAACTGTCTGTCTGACATACTAGTCCAGCCAGAAGCTGTATAGTCCTGGAACAGCTTTTTGTATAGGTTAAGCCATGAGCCCCTTTAAGGAAGGATAGTCTTTATAGTCACGATAGATTGCATGCCCCAAGACTCTCTTTCTGTGTAAAAAGAGTGCTTTCTTGTCTCTAGCCAACGGACCTTATTTTCCCCAATTCTTTTTACACCTTCTATTTGTATTGTCCTCCCGGTACATATAAAACACAACATTTAACCAAGCCTAAAGCAAACAAAAAAACAAAAGAGCCACTCAAGGGCGTTGCTAGGTTCTTAAAAGATCCGGGGCACAGGCCCATAACACAAATTTGCCTATACAAGTCTAAGCGCACATCTAATATTTATATGTGTGTGTGTGGTGTGTACATGCAGCGTGCTTGCATGTGTGTATAGATTACAGACAGACAGACAGACGAAGTGTGCACTGACCCCCCACCCCACTTCAACTCAGACCCCGAATCAGCATTTTGGAAAACATCCCGCTTCTACTCTGGCCAATTTGTAGTCGGGCCACTTCAGCTCAGCACCAAACCTGAGTCAAGGTTTGGAAAAATGAGTCTTTATGCTTCCTGTTGACTACCATGGGAAATTAGAAAAAAAACTGTAACTTTTTTCTCTTGGACAGAACTGGATGATAATTTCAGGCATAGTTGCCCCCTAGAAGGGGATTGCCCCAGCCACATGTCAGAAAAATAGGTGCAGGGTTTATATTTTGATTTTCTTTTAAACGGAACTGCCAATAACATTTTAATTCCTTGGAAGAATTTGATAAAGATTTCAGGATTCATTGCCCCATCAGAGACTGTCTGCCAAATTTCAGAATGCTAGCCACAAGGGGCTTTGTGCAAGGGTGGCCTTGACATTGCGAGGTCTCCAAAAGAGGTCATAATTATCTCCCTATGTTCCTTGTGGACCATTGTTCTGAAAATAACAGACAGCCTAGAGTTGTCCCTAAGTAAGAAACCAGCAAAGTTTCAGAAGGATAGGTGCAGCAGTTCATGTGGAAGGGGAGTTCTCCAATTTCAGGGAGGGAGTGATTTGCTTTCCCTTCCATTCACCCCTTCCCCAATAGTTTTTGGGTAAATTTGTATGAAAATGCACAGGTCATTAAAGGTGTCCCCCAGGCAAGAAACCTGCAAAGTTTCTGAAGGATATACATGCATTCTAATTTAGAATTACTAGAATTTATTTACACTTCACCAATGTTTGCAGCAGGGGAACATGGGTGGGAAGGTGCTATTGCACTCATGTCCTGCTTGTAGGTTTCTTATGGGCATCTGGTTGGCCACTGTGTGAACACAATGCTGGGCTAGATGGACCTTGGTCTGATGCAGCATGGCTCTTCTTATGTTCTTAAATATAGAGTGCCTCTGAGCATGTGCAGAATGTTTTTCTTTCACCACTGAGCACTTACATTCTCCCCCTACCAATTCTATTCCCCTCCATGCAACCATCCCTCCTCATCCTACCATCCTCTAGCAACTCTTCATAAAAACAGATGCCTTGTTTTGTGCAACTCCTCTCTACCGCCTCCTTCTTATGCACAAGCTCTCATTGTATCTTCCTCCCCATAACTTCATTTGTGCCAAGATTTCACCAGGATTAGGGATGGCGGAGAATTCTGCCACGGACTCCAATGAGGCCGGATTCTTTAGAAGACTTACCCCTGCTTCCGCACAGAATCCTCTTCAGCCAGATCCTCCAGCTTGGGTTGCCAGTGATATGGCTGCCATGCTGTATCACTGGCTGAAGGGGATGTCCTGCGGCCGCAAATGGCATCCGGGACACCATTTGTGGCCGCAGTATGTCACATCCTCTTCAGCCAGCGATATGGCTTGGCGGCCATATCGCTAGCACTTTGGAGCCGGCCAGCGGCTCCGCAGAATCACTGCAGAGTGGAGCTAGCCAGCCAGGATTCTGGGGGGGAGGAACAGATCGCCTCCTCCCCCAGTGGACCCCCAGCGGAAGGCAAGGTAAGGGATTCATACATCCCTAACCAGGATTCAGCCAATGAGTCTGTTTTCAAAACTAGGACTAACTTATGGAGAAACTCTAAGCATGTACTAATGTCTTTTCCCTCACCACTGAAGCTAGAGTTCATGCAAAAAAACAAACAAAAAAACCCCAAACCCACAAATGACAAAACATGCGTAGGACTGAGCTGAAAGGGTAGTCAATTCATTAGACGGAATTGGGTAGGCACTGTATTAAGCTTGCAGCACCATGCTCACAACTCAGGACTTATTTATGAGTAAACATGCAGAACATCAAGGTGCAAACCTACCTGCAAAAGTAACTTGTGTTGGAATCCTATGCATACTTTCTTGAGGGCAAGCCTCATTAAACATAATGGGACTTCTCAGTAGGCATACATAGGATTGCATAAATTAGCAATATTTCTCTCCCCTCCACTTAAAAAACAAACCCCAAACTCATTTTTTAAAAATTAAAGCTTTCTGTTCATAGGAACATAGGAAGCTGCCTTATACTGAGTCAGACCCTGGGTCCATCTAGCCCAGAATTGTTGAAACTGACTGGCAGCAGCAGCAGCTCTCTAAAGTTTCAGGCAGGATTCTTTCCTTGCCCTACCTGGAGATGCTGGGGATTGAACCTGGGACCTTCTGCATGCCAAGCAGGGGCTCTACCACAGTTTTTACTTTTTGTTTTAGACTTTGAGAAAAGGAAACTTTATGCATGGCTAGTGCAAAAGCCACTGGACCTAACTGTCTGAAATTTGGTAGGTTCAGTCAGCTCCATAGGGCCTGCCAGGTCTCCAAATTCCTTGAATTTAGGAGCAAGCACAACAAAATTATAGCTCTTTACTTTGACAGATTTTCTTGAAAAAAGCAAGTTTTACCTGTGGCTAGCACAAAGGCCACTGGACCTAACTGCCTGACATTTGACATATTCACTCGGCTGCCTGGGGGCTACCAAGCTTCCAAATTGCATGTATTTATTATACAAGCCCAAAAAGTTATGGCCGTTTTTGTTTTCCAATGCAAGTCAATGGGAAAATGTTTAAAAAAGAAGAGGCAATTAGGACAGCTCAAAAAGATCCAGGGCCCATGCCCAGGTGGGCTCTTGTATAACGACACCCCTGAAGCCACCTGAAAAAGCCCCAATATTCCCTAGGTGGCTGAGGAGGACAAAAGGTTTTCTCACTGCAGATATAATTTTCCCCCATCCTGATTGTCTTGTAAGTTCCACTCAGCGTTACACCAAGATTTGTGAGGTTTGTTTTTTCCTGTGAAGGTAGCCATTTTGTGTGCTGCAAAAATGTTCACAAAAACCTCTCCACCTTCCACTGTTTGAATGATGATGGTGATGCTGATACTTATTCACAGCCATTGTTTACCAATCTGCTGCTGCTACTTGGAGGTGAAGAAGGAACAACCCTTTTACTGAAGACAAAGGGTGGATCACCTCGCAATGCACCGAAAGTGATGTGTGATGTGTGATGTTTCTGTCTAAACGTGCATAGGATTGCACCTTTATGGTGCAACACTATGCATGTTTAGAGAGAGAAAAGGCCTACAACCCCAGCAAGTCATGCTGGCTGGGGCACGCTGGGAGTTGTAGATCTTTTCTCTGTCTAAACATTCATAGGATTGCACCTTTAGGGTGCAATCCTGTGGGGATAGTTGGCCGCGTCCGAATTTGGAGGCGGACGACAATCCAGTGCAGGGCAGATGGAGTGTGGTGGGGGATCCTCTCCTCCACGCTCCATCTGCCCTGTATTTGTGGCTAGACAGCTGATTTCGGCTGTCTAACTGGGGCACCTTGGAGCAGGGAGGGCAGACAGCGCATAGGAAGAGTCATAATGGTGCTTCCAAGGTCCCCTCCCCTCTCTACCCTCAGGACTGCCCCCTTTTTGGTCGCTCTGCACTTCCGAGCATGGAGCTGCGGATGAACCATGCCTCCTACAAGGCGGCAGGGGTGGGGAGTTGGATTTCTGGGAACCGAGTTCAGAGCACTGGCTCTGGTTCCCAGAAACCAAAAAATCCTGTGGCCGTCTAGATGCTGCCTAGTGGCCATAGGATTGTGCTCTTAGTTGAATAATTAGAGGGGGCAAATTGTAACCAATGAGGCCAAGCGTTAAGGACACAGATGCTTATTTTTTTTAGGCTATTTTGTTTCTGAAAGTGTAATGGGGTGAAAAAGAAAATATATAAAAAATTTACTTTTCCTTCTAACTGGTATTGCTTACAATGCTAGTTTGACTCCATCTCTGCAGTCCTTCCACCAGCAGAAAAATACATTTTTATTCAGGCAGGCCTTTGGCATGTAAGCTGGCTAAAGGATGGGGGGGGGGGGTAATTGGTCGGGCGCTGTTTATTTTTTATTGTTGTGTTTTTAATTGTGCTTTTAATTTATTTGTTTTAATGATTGTTTTAATTACATTTTTTGGTTTAACCTCGGTCCTATTATTATTAGCCGCCTTGAGTGCCACCTTTGGTGGAAAGGCGGGATATAAACCAAATCCATAAGAAATGCAATCAGGAACAATGGTATAATAGCTGGTTTAAGGACCGACTGAAAAGGACCGACATTAAAAAGGACCAACATTAAAAGCATGCAAACTTTTAAGTTCCCCAGAACTGTTGTTCAGGATGGATATTAAACAAAACAAAACAAAAACATGGGAGGGGAGAGGAGTGAATAAAAGTATGTCTTACTGGCCATGATGACACTAGAAAACCTAGTTCCTCAGTTTATTACTGTTTCAGGATGGAATGGAGGAGCTATTATGTAGAGTTCATTAGCGTAGACCAGCCTTTCTCAAGTCAGTGCTCTCCAGATGTGGGCACCATCAATAGCCATGCTGGCTGGGGATTATGGGAGTTGTAGTCAACACATTTCGAGGCACCAGATTGGAGAAGGCTGGTTTCGACAGGGTTGGATGCAAAAAAAAGGGTCTCAGGCTGCACCCAAGGCTACTGGGAGCGATGGCTGCTCTCTCTTTGAAAGTATGAAGGCCAGCTGTTATGTTATAAAAGCCAAGGGTTTTATAACTTAAAATTAAATATGTGTGCATATGCAATTTACTAAGCTGTTAAATTATAAAAGTTAAGGCAACCATCCTAAACAAAGTGAGTGAGTCTCACTGAACTCATTGGGGCTTACTTCTGATGCACAGGATCAGGGTGTAAGAATCTGAGCCCTCAGCTCACACCTTGCCTCTGCCGCAGATATGCTGTACAGCCGCATCTGCAATATGGAGACAATAATACTGGCCTATCTTAGAGGATTGTTGTGCTCAGAACATTCAAAAGTGCGATGACTCAGAAGGCAGATGATTAGTCAACTACAAACCCTTTATTCAATGGACAGCCCAAGTAAAAATGTGAGTATCAAAGCGGGGAAGTGTTTGAATGACTTCATTGCTTCCAAGCTCTCTCCCACCTCCGTCTCCCAGGCCTCCATAATAGTCTCTCGTCCTTTCATGAACTTGGGCTTCTCTGCACCAAGAATCCTGTAACTTTGGTAATGGCTGTTTTGCATCTCCCCCTTCCGTTCCCTTCCTCTGGGTTACCCCCCTTTTTCCCGATGTCCATTCCCTCTTTTGTCCCCTTCAGAAGCATCTGAAAGCGCCTATTTATTACATTACACAGTAATATGAAGAGAGACTCTCTTTCTCTTGTGGCTGCAGATGGGTACCTTGTTCAATCCAAGCCCTGTTTACAGGCGGAGGATAACAATGAACTGGGACATTGCAGGGACACCGCGAAAGAGCATCTCTGTGTTTCGAGAGACATCACCATGGCTTGGGCCAAAATAACTTCACTTGTTTTATTTATAAGTTGGGAGGGGGACGGGCTGTGAGCAGCATACAGATGTTACTGCAGCTGGCATTGGCGTTGTGGCACACAGGGATCGTCTGTGACTTCAGACCCACCAGAAGGGGGCTGCAGGCCCTTCTGGCTGGGAAGTTCATTGTTTTCCCACCAACAGTCTGGGCAGTTGTTATAAGTCCTGCATTTAGTGCCAACATATAAAGGGCTCCGTGGTGAGAACGAAAATCCCTTCAAATGGCCAAACAAGACGGCAGAACAGAGCTAGCTTCAGGGATGGTTTTGACTGGGGGCGGGCAGCTTTCAGGCAAGTTGCCTGCAGTGAGACCTCTGAGATGGCAAAGAACACTCCTTTTCCTACTGGATATGGTGGACCATCCCATCCCGATGGGGTGATGCTGTTCCATTTCCTGGGGGTGGGGAGCACCTGGCAGCCTTCAAGTGCTGTCTTTCCTTTAAAGCTGGGACGGGGAACCTTTTTTTCCATCAAGAACCACATTTCCTCATGGGCAGTCTGTTCTGTGGGCACATGTCAGCAGCAAGTGGGCCAGAGCCAAAAGTGGGTGGGTCGCCCCTCTCCCTTTCTGTCCCACTCTTTACTCTCTCTCCCCCCTCTTCCTTCCACTCAGCCGGGCAAGGGACAGACCGCTCTTGCCAGAAGTCTGAACTGACTGCACGGAGAAGGCTTTTGAAATTAGGCCAAGAGCTGTTTGGCTGCAGGCTGCTGGCCCCTGCTTTGAAGCGCTTTCAAGCATACCTGCCTGAGATATATGGGCTGCAAGCGACCAGCGGGGCTTCCAGAGGGAACAACCTCAGGCTCACCCCTGGCATCTCTGGTGGGTGTGGGTCCCCTGCAAATCCATACTGAACCATGTCAACCACTGCTAGTGGACTTGGTGAAGTGTTTAGTGATAAGAGCTGCTGTTTCATATTGGATGGCCACCTCGCTCAGCCAGCTCAGGACAGGAGGGTGTGGGGCCACCTTGGCATCAGTGTGAAGGTCTGCTTCCATAAAGGGCTGTGCATGTGACCACTGAGACATGAAAAACTGCAGATGTGCACAAGATGAGGGCTGCATACACAGCTCCCCATGTGTGTTTTGTCCCTATTGAAATCCTCCTCCAAGGAGGAAGAGTTAGAGGCCCCAACAAAAGATGATGCCCAGTTCCTGCTAGGGCCCACACCACAACAGGGACCTGAGTTTGTGGAAGGGTTTGCTGAGGTTTCAGCGGCTCAGGACGAGGGGGACTGCCTCAGAGGAGGTGGCTGAGTGCCCCCCTGGTCCTGGGGAGCGATGGTGCCAGAGGAGACAGGCCCAACTCAGGGAACCATGATGAAATGCCAGGCTGCAGCAGAGGTCTACCCAAGAGGAAAGGGGCTTCAGAGACCTCTAATATACTGCAGCTGAGCCCTGGGTGGGGCTGCAGGCTCTGCTGTTAAAAGCCTTCAGTATCTGCCTAGCCAGTGTTGGAAACAACACCATTCCAGCAGCTCCAGTGCCCTGTACCTTGTCTCCTGGACCTTGCGCTGTGGTTGATGCTCTGTACTACTGAACCTTGGACTCCTTGACTCTGCTTCTTGACTGTGTGATGTATCTGACTGCCTTACTGTGTTTTGACCTCTGCCTGCTCTTTGGACCGCTGCTGCCTTAGCCTGACCCCACATATCTGACTGCATGCCTGTGCTTGACCATTTGCATGCTCAATTGACCACTCTATTGTTTACATCTCTGTATTAACTAGCAAAGAGCCAAGTTTAGAGCAGGAGAATGAGGAGGCATGAGTTCCTTGTGTGGGAGCTCTTATGTGGGAGCCCTGCATGACTGCAAGCTGACCAGCAGCCCTGTGCATTACCAAGTAGCTTGCATGGAAGTTGCTGGCAAGTGGAAATCAGTTGAAACATCTTTTTAGATATGGTAAGCAATATATAAATTGATTATGGGTGCAGTCCTATGCAAATTTAGATGGAAAAAGATCTACAACTCCCAGCATGCCCCAGCTGGCCCTGGCCATCTAATTTTTTCCATCTAAACTTGCATAGGATTGCACCCTAAATTAATTAATATCTGTACTTGTATTGCTTCATATGCAAATCTCTGGTGAATTACATACCCGCATCAAGGGTAGGCATTGTCAGGCACCTTTTGAGGGCACACATTCCAGCAGGGGCCCCTGGCAAGAGCTCCCTGGAGTTGCTCCTCTTCTTCAGCATTGCAAACTTCTTGTTCACCTGCCTCACAGTTTGGCCCAGATGACGGAGGCGGTGAGAAGGAGGAGCAGGAGATGCCACTGCCTCCGTCCTCACCAGCTCTCTGCTTGTGAAACAAGCAAGTGGAAGCAATGATAAGAAAGAGGAGGAGGAGGAGCAAGAGCAGCTGGTGACCATGGCGATGAGAAGGGAGACTCACTGAGGGAGGGCGCCGTGGAGGATGTCTTGCCCAAGGGTCCTGAAAAACCTGGAGCTGATATTGATGACAGTAAATCCAGTGAACAGTGTGCAATAGGTATGTGAAGGGCAACTGAACTGCTGTAATTGTCTATGAAGAACACCTTGGGGGTGGGGGGTTCTCCGTGACAATGGAAGGAGAAGTGAATGGAAGAATACCCGGATTTTTTCAAGGGATTGGCTTTGGCACACTTTGGTCCGTGCAGGGCTCCACGAGTGAGTGCACTGCCCCAGTATAAGTTGCTTCACAGAACATACTTCGGGGCGGGGGTGGTGGTGGTGGAGTGAATGTTGTCTGACTGGCAGGGGCTGCTCAACCAATAAGAGAGGCTTCCCCCCCATCCATGCTCTCCTGCTTTCCCCTTTGATAAAATCACTCTCCTTCTCTCCACCCGCCGCATTACTTCCTTCCTTAAAGCAACAGAGAACATAGCATTCTCCCTGCTGTGCTGTGATCAATCAAAGCTTCGAAGCGTTGACATTAAGGTTCCTAAATGTGTTCTTTCGATTCATCGGAACCTCAGTAACTTTGGGAGTGCACATTTCGGAAACAAGCCTCATTGACCACAATGGGAGTTACTTCTGAGTAGACACACTTATGTTTGTGGTGGTAAAGGCAGGGATGGGAAACAAAAGGATGGGAAACCAGCCCCCTTTTTAACCCAATGTCACACAGGATTGGATGATCAAAGGTGGAAGTAATTACTTCTGAATGGCAATAAGCCAAACAATGGAGAAACGCAGCTTCGAGAAAGCGCTTCACAGCCTTTAGGGAATTAGTGCTTTAAAAAGTGATATTTCAATTGGAGGGGATCTCTGTAAATGCTGGTGTGCACATTCAGGGGACAAGCCTCATTGACCACAATGGGAGTTACTTCTGAGTAGACACTAATTGGTTTGTGCTGGGAAACACAGGGACAGGAAACAACCCTTGACCGGAATCACAGTGAAAGGCACACCCCTGGGTAGGGCTAGCATACCCAAGGTCAGTGCGGGGCTTGGGGCACACAGCAACTATACCAGGGAGAACCTGACTTAAGGAAAAGAACTGGTCTTTAAGCAGCCTCAGGAAATCTTTTTTTTCCATGATAAGCTCTGGGGTGGCTGCTTAATAGCCACGACTTCATGTATCCCTAATGACCTCCAAAGTAGCCGGCTTGGGGTAAATCGCTCATGGAGACACCTCCCTGTATTATAGAGGAATGGAAAAAAATTACACAGGACACAGTCTAGCCAAACATAAGCACATTTAGTCATATTTATTCCAGGGGAGAGTTAAGCCTATTCTTAAATCTCCCCCCGCCCACCACCATTGGAATAAGTGAGACTTAACATTGCTGAACTTTGGCTGAATCATGTCCAGAGTCTTTTATTGTTAATCCATGCTTAAAAGATCTCTCTCTCTCTTTCTCTCTCTCTGGGGTTCATCACATGGAGCTTTTATCCTGCTATCAAGATGGCTCTGTCACGGAAATTTGCGGGCTCTTTATCCACCAGTGTGTCTCCTTTCACCCAGCCTATCCCATATTTTCCCCAAACGCAATAAATGTAGTATTTTTTCCAGCTCACAGAACAGGAGCGCCATGACCTCCCCGTGAAATTCTCCAATAGTGGGAGAAACCGCTGTGTCTGCCTGCTGTGGGTGTTTGTTTTCAGTTGCTGGGGGGTGCATGCGGTCAGGATGACGAAGGCATTGAGGATGGGAGCGGGGCATGCAGGAGCTGATGTGAGAGGCATGAGGGCAAGAATCACTTAAATTGAATTAAATTTCGGCTTAAATTGAAGAAAATAGGGAAAACCACTAAACCATTCAGGTATGACCTAAATCATATCCCTTATGAATATACAGTGGAGGTGATGAATAGATTTAAGGGATTAGACCTGATAGACAGAGTGTCTGAGGAACTATGGACGGAGGTCCGTAACATTGTTCAGGAGGCAGCAACGAAATCCGTCCCAAAGAAAAAGAAATGCAAGAAAGCAAAGTGGCTGTCTGATGAGGCTTTACAAGTAGCTGAGGAAAGAAGGGAAGTGAAAAGCAAGGGAGAAAGGGGAAGATATATCCAACTGAATGCAGAGTTCCAGAGAATAGCAAGGAGAGACAAGAAGGCCTTCTTAAATGAACAATGCAAAGAAATTGAGGAAAACAATAGAATGGGAAAGACTAGAGATCTTTTCAAGAAAATCGGAGATCTCAAGGGAACGTTTTGTGCAAAGACGGGCATGATAAAGGACAAAGAAGGCAGGGACCTAACAGAAGCAGATGAGATTAAGAAGAGGTGGAAAGAATACACAGAAGAACTATACAGGAAAGATCTGAATGTCCCTGATAGCCATGATAGTGCGGTCACTGAACTTGAGCCGGACATCCTAGAGAGTGAAGTCAAGTGGGCCTTAGGAAGCATTACTAAAAACAAAGCTAGCAGAGATGACAGTATTCCAGCTGAGCTATTTAAACTCCTAAAAGATGATGCTGTTAAAGTGCTGCACTTAATATGCCAACAAATCTGGAACACTCAACAGTGGCCACAAGGCTGGAAAAGGTCAGTTTACATTCCAATTCCAAAGAAGGGCAACGCCAAAGAGTGCTCAAACTACCGAACAATTGCGCTCATTTCACATGCCAGCAAGGTGATGCTCAAAATCCTACAAGCTAGGCTTCAGCAGTATGCGAACTGAGAACTACCGGAAGTACAAGCTGGGTTTAGAAGAGGCAGAGGAACTAGAGATCAAATCGCCAACATTTGCTGCATCATGGAGAAAGCAAGAGAATTCCAGAAAAACGTCTATTTCTGCTTCATTGACTATGCTAAAGCCTTTGATTGTGTGGATCACAACAAACTGTGGCAAATTCTGAAAGTGATGGGAGTACCAGACCACCTTACCTGTCTCCTGAGAAACCTGTACGAGGGTCAAGAAGCAACAGTAAGAACCAGATATGGAACAACCGATTGGTTCAAAACTGGGAAAGGAGTACAACAAGGCTGCATATTGTCGCCCTGCTTATTTAACTTATATGCAGAGTAAATCATTGAGAAACGCCAGGTTGGATGAATCACAGGTCGGGATTAAGATTGCCGGGAGAATTATCAACAACCTCAGATACACAGCTGATACCACCCTAATGGCAGAAAGCGAAGAGGATCTAAAGAGCCTCTTGTTGAGAGTGAAAGTGGAGAGTGCAAAAGCTGCTTTGAAACTCAACATTAAAAAAACGAAGATCGTGGCATCTGGCCCCATCACTTCCTGGCATATAGAAGGGGAAGAAATGGAAGCAGTGACAGATTTTATTTTCTTGGGCTCCAAGATCACCGCAGACGGTGACTGTAGCCATGAAATTAAAAGACGCGTGCTCCTTGGGAGGAAAGCTATCGCAAACCTAGACAGCATAGTAAGAAGCAGAGACATCACCTTCCCGACAAAGGTCCGTATAATCAAAGCTATGATTTTCCCAGTAGCAACGTATGGCTGTGAGAGCTGGACTACAAGGAAGGCTGAGCGCCGAAGAATCGATGCCTTCGAACTGTGGTGCTGGAGAAGACTCTTACGAGTCCCCTGGACTGCAAGGAGGTCAAATCAGTCCATCCTAAAGGACATCAACCCTGACTGCTCATTGGAAGGACAGATACTGAAGATGAAGCTCAAATATTTTGGCCACCTAATGCGAAGAGAAAAGTCACTGGAAAAGACCCTGATGCTGGGAAAGATTGAAGGCAAAAGGAGAAGGGGACGGCAGAGGATGAGATGGCTAGCTAGCATCACCGATGCAATGAATATGAACTTGAGCACACTCCGGGAGAGAGTAGAGGACAGGAAGGCCTGGTGTGCTATGGTCCATGGGGTCACGAAGAGCTGGACACGACTTAACGACTGAACAACAACTACTGGTTTAGAGACTAGGCAGAAGTGCAGGTCTCAGTCTGCCAAGTCTGCAGGCTATCCTACTTAAGAACGTAAGCAGAGCCCTGCTGGATCAGACCAAGGATCCATCTAGTCCAGCATTCTGTTCACATGGCCAACCAGCTGCCCACGGGAAACCCACAAGAACATCTAGACGCTTTTGTCCAGGTGTGCCACAAACTCCATCTGCCTGTGGCACTTGGGGCCCACAAGCCACAGGTTGACCACACATCACGTAATCTAAGAAGTGCTGTGTGAGCATCTCTTCCCACCACAGACTGGGCAATTGATACATATAGGGTATGCCTAATCTGTCCTGGAAATCAATTGCCATGTAACTTCTGAAATGCTTTAGAGTTGCCTCCATTCACTGTTTTAAAGGATGGTTCATATTTCAGGAGCTCTGCACATAAGTTATCGCAGACAATGTTTGTGTTGTCTGGAATTATTTCTCATAAGAAAAAACAACCTCCCCAGTGGACAAGAGTAAACTTTGCATGAATGATGAATGCCATTTGTGTCTGCCTTCCCCAGGAGCCTTTGTCTGCCACACTGGCATATAATGAGAAATTAGACAATCCGTCATAGCTTTGGCTCCTGTGCAAAGTAAAATAGGTGGTCAGACAGCATGCTGCCCATAAAAGTAGAATGATAGTTTGTGAAGGGTAAAAAAAAAAAAAGGTTACTGTTAACTAGAAAGTTACTGATTGCTAAATGCTGAGGCTGAATGTCAAATATATACTGAAATATTCACACATCCAGAGATTTTCAGAGAATATTTTCTAGCAAAATTTGCAGAGGGGATTTTTGAGAAGAATTGAAATGGGTTGGGAATTATGTTTCAACGACCACAAGGCCAAGTGAGATGGCCTTGTGGTCATTACAGTGGCAGCTGCCAGTGCAGATTGCTCAACTTAAATTTTGTCCAAAGCACCACACTTCCAAAGCAGCTGTCCACTTATCTTACTCACCTGGCTTGCACATAACAGTAACCCATGGTTTATTTAACCCATGGTTTGTTGCATTACCCAGTATTTGAGTGGCAGATGATCGAACAAACCTTTGGAAAAATACACACAAACACGCTTTAATCAACTGGAGAGGAATGTGTTCATTTCAGAGATGCACACGATTGTACATTTGGAAAAATATGCATGAAAATACACACAAATTTTCATGCAAAAAGAAAAGAACAAAGTTTGCAATCTGATATGGAGACGAGAAAGAACAAGCTTCGAAGTGGAATTAGGAGAACTTCAATGAACGCAAGTTTGGCTTGTACACGTATCCCTACGTCCAAATGTTTTGTACTGTAACTGCTAGTATTCCTAACCATTGACCAGGCCGGTTGGCTAAGGTTGGTGGCAGCTGAAGTCAAAAATAGGTTGAGGGAGCCTGGTGTAGAGTGTTTAAATCCACGTACATAGTAATGCAGTAAAATGGGGGAAGGGGAGATAGATGTATTTTTAAGAAACCAATATCACAAGATATGTAGACAGAAATGAAATGAAGCATTTCAAAATCTGCATTAGAATCCAACTTTGTTCCAGGATGGCTAAAAGGATGAGGCTCAGAAGTAGAATCCTAGAAGGTAAAAGGCATTTTCCAAAGCTGGGATCCAAACAGAGGAGGTGAAGGCTGGCCTTTAGCGTGGCCTGGATGCACATTCCACACAAAGGAGCACAGGCCCCTCTACAGGAACATGCCGACAGAAAACTAGGTCTGCAAAACTAAGTCCTCTAAAACATGGGTCCCACCCTTGGATGGAGAAAAACCTCTTCATCTTTTGGAACGTCCAGCCCCCCTCCCTACCCCCAAACTTGAACCTGAGCCAAGTGGGGCAATCACTCCATTAGGACTAGGGGTGCCAGTTATGAATTGCCAAAAAAGAGGAAACGCATCACTAAAAGGGGGACAAAAGAGGACAGCGATTTGCATAAAATTTGCATTTGCTAATTTACATGTTGAGATGCAAATTTAGAAATAATTTTTATAATTCAAATAGAAATACCTTACATCTCACCATAGTGTGACCAGCTGCCCTGTATGCCTGCCTGCTCAGCTGCTGACTTTTGATATACAGCACTTCTTAGTGTTCTTTACCTTTAAACCAGACATGAACTGGACAGCCCTTCATATCGAGGACACATTCAAACAGAGAACTGCCCTCTGTCAAAGAGGATGCATGGTCATTCTACAACCAACCAAAATGTCACAAAATAGTGCGATGACATGTTGATGTTTGGTTGAGTCTAATAAAAGTATTGCCCAAAGTAGATTTTGGACTCCCCACCTCCCCATGGACCAATACAGTACAGCTATCTTATTTCCCCACTTTTTCTTTTTAAAGTGCTAATAGTTTTCATTGTCTATGCTATTGCAGAGTACTTTTGATAGAACCAGAAAGGATGTAGTGGCTACTTAACACCCCCTGCTCCGGGAAGTCCGTCAGGAATTAGGGACTCCTTCTAGAGCAATAGATGAAAAGATGTGGGGTAAAGAGGAGAGGGATGTTTTGCTACCAAAGCACCAAAAACAGGTGATATAAATGTGAGCTGGCTGGTTTGCGCCTTTTTTTTTAATGGATGCTGGCCAGACCGCAGCAATCATGGTACGCATAGGACCAGTTCATGACAGCCCCCCAGCAGGGATCATGGATCGCTGCCTTCTGTTGAACTGCATCCCTTTTATTCCTGCTGTGGTGCCCAAAGCCTGGAACAACGCCTTCCTGACAGCAAGGCCCAGAGGGAAACTACAAACCCTTAGAAATGCTCTCCTTCTGGAACATTTTATCCCTCTTGATGCTAGGGGGAAAAAACCTCTCACAGATGTCTGTTGTAAACACTTAAGCTTCTATTGTTAGAAAAAAGACAATTCTTCCTGTCTGCTGTGCTAACTCTGTGCACATGCACCAAATTCCTCTCTTCTTCTGTCAGCATCTCCTTCTCCTTCTTTGACTTCATCTTTTCCTTGCCTGTTGAAGGGAACAACTAAAAAAAAAAAGGTGTGACTTTGCTGCAATGGCAGGCAGGAGAGATAAAACAGAAAAACCTCATCAAATACCCTCCCTCGCTATTTGCTTCTCATAACCCAGCCCTCAAGCTGAGCTGTAGGTTATTAAGCCAGAGCAGTTCATCTCTGGCTAGGGCCCACAGTGGCTGCTGATGAGGCCTAGTCCAAAATAAAGCAAACAAGTAAAGGAAGGAGCTAACTAGTGACCAGGAAATGAATGGTGTATGCTGTATCTATCCTTATTTACTAGGACAATCCCTATTTTCTGGTACTTGTCCCTGTTCCTATCTTCCTCCTATTTTTGCCTTTGTGGGGATGCCTTGTTAAAAATTTAGTGCAAGTTGCTATGGCTGTGGGGTTGGGTTGAATGCCCTTTTGGGGTTCCCTTATCATCCAGTGACTGATTGGGAAAGCTCAGGGAATCCCCGAAGAGAAAACATTACTTGAAAACTCAGCTGGGTTCTCTTCTAATTGGGCATGTTTAGCCTTGAGAAGAGCAGACTGAGGGGAGATAGGATAGCGCTCTTCAAGGACTTGAAAGGTTGTCACAGAGAGGAAGGCCAGGATCTCTTCTCGATCATCCCAGAATGCAGGACACGGACTAATGGGCTCAAGTGACAGGAAGCCAGATTCCGGCTGAACATCAGGAGAAACTTCCTGACTGTTAGAGCAATACGACAATGGAACCAATTACCTTGGGAGGTGGTGGGCTCTCCTACACTGGAGGCATTCAAGACGAGGCTGGACAGCCACCTGTCAGTGATGCTTTGACTTGGATTCCTGCATTGAGCAGGGTGGACTTGATGGTCTTATAGGCCCCTTCCAACCCTAGTATTCTATGATTCGATGATTCTCTCCACTCCCCTCCCTTAAGAAATGCCCTGCTGGGGTAAGTAGAAAGGAAGCAGGTAGTGGACAATCTGTGCTGGAACCAGGTCTGAAAAGGAGTGACTTTGCTCTGTGTAGAAGGCTGATGAAGAAGAGGAATCTCTTGGTGTGTTAATGCTATGAACCCCATCTTATGCTCAGCCTGCATCTATTTATAAAAGCCTTAAGAACATAAGAAGAGCCCTACTGGATGAGACCCTAGGTCCATCTAGTCCAGCACTCTGTTCACACAGTGGCCAACTAGCTGTCAACCGGGAACCCACAAGCAGGACACGAGTGCAAGAGCACCCTCCCTCCCGTGTTCCCCAACAACTGGTGTACATAGGCACCCTTCCTCTGACAATGGAGGTAGCACATAGCAGCCATTGATAGCCTTCTCCTCCAGGAACTATATATCCCAGCAATACCATAAGCCTCCTGTGAGCTCCTCCCGCAAAAGCTGTACCCTGGGTGAGCTTTGGAACCTCTGAAACGTATCGCAGCTCAGAAGTGGGAGCACAGGCATGACGCTACAGGTGCTGTTGTTCAGGGTTCTGCTCTTGAGAAGTTAAATTTCAGACCGGGGGTGGGGGGAAGGTGCATGATCTCCAGCATCAGTCTATGCACATGAACACTAAGGCACCAGGCAGTATGCAGCCTCCCATTTTGCACACCACATCTGCTTAAGGTGTATTTTTGAATGGTTGTCCCACAATAACTCATGTGTCACATATATCTTTCACTAAAAGAAAAGCTACCTCCTGGCTTTTAAATTGGCAGAAGACAGGAAATGGCCGGACAAATGAATGCGGCACACAGAAGGCACAGTGAAGCGTTCCTCAGTGCTCAATAGTCCGGTGTGGGGAGGGGGTGAGGATAAGTCAGCAATCCTTGGAATGAAAATTGGGGTGCTGCAAGCAACTATTCATTAGTGGAAAGATGGAGGGCGTGCAACAGTAGATGAAAGGAAATTGGATGTGAAAGGTGAAAAACAGCCTTGCGTCGGTTAACAACTGTGCAATGTAACAACCACCACCTGTATTTTTAATTTTTATTAAATATTTCACAAGATTTTTTTTTTAATACAGAGAAATCAAAAGGTAATGCATTCTTCCACCTAGCAATGTTCTTATGCTAGGGCTCTTCTGCACATTACAAGATACTGTGAAAAGCTGATATCTTTGTGCATATGCTCTTTCATTTTACATTTCATTTTGCAATGCTGAAGAGGGGAAATCTTGCATCAGGGTAGATACAGAAGTCCTCTTTTGTAGCACCCTCCTATCCTTGGGGTTGGGTTGTTTAGGGGTGGGTGAACCCCCCAACATCTGATCCAGGGTGTGTGTGTCCACCACGGGGAAATCCGGGCTGCTTTTACGCCACAATTTATACAGAAGGAAGTGCTTCACAGCTGCAAATGCTGTAAACTACGCACTTTACGACCGTAATTTCCTCGCAATAGGCTAATGGCAGCTGCAGTTAGGGGGTGTCAGTCTGCTGGGGAATCTGGAGGTCAGATTCCAGGGAATTTGGCCTCATTTGGGTCTGCAGCAGATTTCTCCAGCATCCCCAGGGGGGTGTGGATGGGGGAGCAGGAAAAGCCTCAAAAGGATGCTCTGAAATAGGACGTTCGTTGTGGTATGCCCAACATGTCTAGTATTCTTCGGGAGTAGCAAAATCTTACATCATCTGTTGAAGCAGTTCAATTGGTTATCTGTATGGCGCCAGTATGATTTTCCCCATGGAGCAAATAATATCCTTGGGAGAGGGATTTAAATCCTGAAAATAGTGCTGAGGTGGGGTGGGGGGCAGTTTTGCCCCCCCCCCTGCTGTAGCCCCTCTGACTACCTCCCACATGGCTATTTAAATGAGAGACGGAGAATCTGGGGAAGATCCTTTTGATGGAACACATATAATTTGGCCCAGCATACAATGGTCTAGGTGAAATGAAATAAACTATTGGCCTTCCAGCTTCCTTTTTGATAGCTGAATGCTGTGGTATTTGGCAGTATTTCATTTCAATGGTATTTTCAGACCATATTTGACAATATTCCATACATGGCATGGAATACTTAATATTTGCATTCAAAAGTTGGAATGCAATGGTATGTAGTATCTGACATGCAATGGTACTTCATATTTAAGAATATTCCATAGTTGACATGGAATAGATGTTAATATTTGATTATATCTGATGTTTGATTATTGTCTGTTATGCTCCAGACAGAATTATTATTTAGGGTATTTAATACGGACAAAAGTGCATAGAAGACAACAACACTTAGCATCTACATAGCATTTCAGAACATTCAAAGCCCTTCACATATACTATGTTGTCAGAATCTTTACTGACACAACAACAGTGTAAGTTAGGTCAGTGTTTGTGCCCCATATCCCAGATAGGGGACTGACAGGGCAACCCCCCACAGGGGAGAGTCTCCACATTTATACGGAAGTCAGGCCCACGGCGTTCAGCTGGAAAGCGTGCCTAGGACTGTAGCCTGAAAGAGAATGGCTTGTCTAACGCCATCCAGGTTGTTCATGACAGAGGTGAAATAGGGACTTCCTGCTCGATCTCTTAGCCACTGCACTATACCAGTAGACAGAATTGGCAAGTTATGAGATTTTATATTTGATGTCTATCAAAATCAAATTAATTGAGAGATGCCAACAGATCTGAAGTACTCACATTTTGATGTAAAGTTATGAGATTTTAAAAGTTAAAATTAAAATTAAAAGTTAAATTAAAAGTTAAAAAGTTAAATTAAAAGTTAAAATTAAAATTAAATTTGAGATTTTAAAGTTATGAGATTTTATATTTGATGTCTTTCAAAATCAAATTGAGAGATGCCAACAAATCTGAAGTACTCACGTTTTGATGTAAAGTTTCAGAATTTTTAAAATTTCATTTTTGAAAGTTCACATTTGAAATGTGAATAGCAAACCTGGATGTTTTCTGGGGCTGAAGCTACACATAGCAGTTTTACCGTTATCATAGCATGTGCACCAGAAATTATCACTGCAGTATGATAAAGGGTAAAACTGCTCTGTGTAGATTCAGCCTGGGTCTCTGTTTTTGTGTGTGTGCAAAATCTTTGTAGCAGCTCTCGTGGCAGGCGGTCTGGCGAAGGGAGAGGTTGATGCCCACTTTCTGCTGCAGGACCATCTCACCCTCCCTAATTGGATACTAGTAATTGTTCCTTGACACTTGCTGCTCTCCCGCTCAGGGGCTGTCTTCCTCCCACAAAAGCACCGGCAGCTGTCTGCAGGTAACTAAAGACACTGTAAGCTGTTGCAAAGATATTCTAAGGAGACAGAGGAGCCTTGTTCTGCCTTCGTTTGGGCCTTCTCTGTTTGAAAGGTGGCAAGGAAGGAAATGAAACCTTGCCCATAATTTATATTCTTTCAGCCACTGCGCACACCAGTGGAAATTAACTACAGTGGCAACGCAGCGGGTTCCTGGCCTGCCTCTGCTCCCACTTCACTACCTCCCTCATCCCGAGTTCCCACTAGTGAATTGGATTAGTCACATTCTTAATTAACTGTGCCAGCGCGAGCTCTATTAGGTATTAAATGTTTGTCACAATCCAATTAAAAAATCCATCTCGCCGGGGCAGGTTTTTCCAAGTCGTTGCAGACTGATGTGATGTGTTTACCGTCCCCTCTCTTCCTTCCCCTCCCCTGTCAGGAAGGAGAGGAGCAGCTGCCAAGCAAAGCGACCAAACGAGCGTGAGTTGTAATGGAGACAAGTGTGTGGGAAACGAGAGGCTTCACTTTCCTTCACAGGTCACAGAAGGGAGATGCTCACATTTCCTCCTCACACCTATCTGAGATCTTGGCCTCCATTTTAGCCACTAGAGCTGGGTGTCTATGGCAGTAGAAGTACTATCAGGGCTGGCTGGCGCTGCGGAGGAGGTAAGGCAGACAGGTGAGTTTAGCAGACAGATAAGTTGGCAAGCAGGCAAACAGGTTGTCGAGGCCCTGGACCAAGAATCTTTGGAGGTGTAGTCCTCAAGCAGCGGTAGCAGTAGCAACAGCTCTGAGGAGGAGTCCGTCTGCTCCCTGGCCCCTCCTGAGAACTGCCCCCTGCCAGTGGTGGCTCTGATGTCAGCGGGGCAGTGAATCCGCTATGTTGGGCTTCTGCACCTTGGACAGCTCTTTTAGAGATCTGACTGGTTCTGACTGAAACCCGGAGTGGATTCATCACCCCACTGACATCAGAGCCACCAGCTTCCACTGCCCCCTGCCCTGAATCCTGCCCTCTGTCCACTAAATTGGCAAAAGTTCCCCTGCTGCCATCAAATACTGAAGAGTGGACTTTGGACCTGTCCCCTTGCCTTAGCTGTGGCTCTGAATCTGTGCTGTGGGATCTGTACCGGACCTGACTGTTGCTCCCTCTCCAGCCCTGCCCCAGCCGCTCCTGCCTCACCTCTCACCTGAGCCGCTGCCTCCCTGTGGTGGCGGAGCTTGAGATGGATCAGGACACAGGGAGCTGCTCTGCCAGCGGTCAGAGAGGCCGATGCAGTTTGAGGGTGGCTTGGCCTTTACCCCAAAAGCAACTTGATTGGACTGGGAGCTGAGTCAGGGGCTTTGTTCAGCCAGATGGGAAGGGTTGTAACTCAGTGTGGAGCAAACGTTTGGCATGCCGAAGGTCCCAGATTCAATCCCCAGCATTTCCAGGTTGGGCTGTGAAAGCCTGCTGTCTGAAACTCCTCCCAGCAATGGCTGAGTCCTCCTTCAAGTGCCTCTCGCTGCCTTTGACAGTCTACACTGTAGATCAGAGCTTTCCAAACTGTGTGCCGCGACACATTAGTGTGTCGGCGGCAGTGTGTAGGTGTGTCACGTGACATGCAGAAAATTGTGCGGAAGGGCACCACGGAGCTCCCTTACTCGCGTTTGCTTCCCTTGGCCCCTCCCCTGGAACTTCCTAAAGCAGCTAATGTTAAAGCAGCTAAGGCTTAGCTGCTTTAACATTAGCTGCTTTAGGATCATGTGGTGTCTTGACGTAGGGCGTACGTGATTGGCGGTGTTGGAGCAGTACGGTGAGGTAGAGGCGCGGGGTGAAGAGAGAGGAGGGGAGGCGCCGCCCTGGGAGCAGAGCTTGGCCGACGCCAGTGTGGAGAAGTGGCAGCGGCCACCAGCCCTGTGAGATTTTGAGCGCGCCCTTCGCAGACTTCTGCACTGCGCTCCTGCGCAGCCAGGCCAGAGTAGCGCATGGGTGGAAACACCGCCTGGGACTGGGCCTGCACCAAGCGGGCTGTCTACCATCTTGGCCAGTCGGAACAGAGCTCAGTGGAGGCCAGAAGCCTCAGAATCAGTGTGCTCCCAATCACCCGGGTGAGCGCAGCTGCAGGCTGTCACCCAGTCAACCCACCTGCTGCTGGCTGAAGGGAGGCCACCCTCCCAAACCCAATGTGGCAAACAGCAAGCCACCCACCACATGGCACTTCTAATTTGATTTCTGTCATTTATTTTTTATTTTTACTCTGCTGTAATTGTGGATTAACCACCCACCGGCAGTATACCACCGGAGAGTGCTGGAACTGGACTCTGGACATAGGCATTGCAAATATTTACAGCAATATAGCCTTGTAGTGAGACATATATATTTACACCATTTTTGTTGGATTTTTGCTTCTCTACTTCATGTGTTTTTACAGCTAAGCTCCTACCTGGGCCTATGTGTCCTAATATGTATTGTAAATACTTTAGTTAATTTTGTTTATTTTTCACATTTTCTTGCACATATTTACATACTGTTACTCATAAATTACAACAATGTATGTTATTATCTTACAAATCATATATTTTTAAAAATATAAATGAAAGGTTTTCATGAGATACGTTCTATCCCTATACATTTCGTTATTACAATTTATGTACGTGTCCGTATCTCTTATAACGGGTTAGTTTAACCTCCGGTTTGCTAGTAAAACTGAATTACCGTGTCATGAAATGATGCATGTCTAAAAAGTGTGTCACCAACATGAAAAGTCTGGAAAGCTCTGCTGTAGATACTACTAAACTAGATGGACTTGCTATAAAGCAGCTTCGGATTATCTTGGTTAGTGATGGGCAAATTTACCCCAAGTGATTCAATATTGACTTGGAAAGTAATGAATCATCCATGTGAACTCGTAACAAGAATTCTCCTTCAGTGCAAAATCTCATTCCATATAGGTGAGGTTTTGTGCATACACAATACCAAGGTGCATTTTGGGAGCTGTCATTTGGAATCACGTAGTGCCATGTGATATCATGCATCACCACATTATGTGACCCCTTTCTGATTGGTTGTTTTCACGGGGCCTGCCTGCGTGATGAAGTTATGTGATGATTACTTGCAACCGCCAATCGCGGGCATGAAGATGGACCCGCAGGATCCTCCTCTTCCTCAGAGCCAGAGCTGTGGCAACGACAACGATGGAAGCAGCTAATGAGACTGCTTCAAGCAAGGTTTTTTTTGGAGGGGGGCTCTAGGTGGTAGGAGATCTGGAAATATAGGGGGGAAATTTGTGTACTAAATTTACTGCACATACTCTAAAGCTCGCACTCAATTCTGAACTTAATAGCAAATTCATAATACACCTATTCAGGACGAGTTTCATCTAATGAGCCGACTAATTATGAAATAAATGGTTATCACTAATCATGGCCACTCGTGTTCTCTGAGAAATCGATACAGTACAGCCAGTGGAGGCTGGTGGCTCTGATGTCAGTGGGGCAGTGAATCCGCTCCAGGTTTCAGTCAAAACCAGTCAGAACTCTAAAGGAACTTCATGCTTTGTATAGCTCCTTTAGAGTTCTGACTGAAACCCGGAGCGGATTCTCTGCCCCACTGACATCGGAAACCCAACCTCCACAGAGTACAGTTAGTAGGTGCAGTACAGTAGGTGGACACCTGCAGTGGTGTGCTGCTTAAGCATAGCAGCGAGCAGACTAGCATCTCCCTCTTCTGGGTCTGGCTGCTAGAATCCCCAGTTCAAAACCCCGGTCTCCTGAAAACTAGTGATCAATTAACAGAATGCTCCCGTTTGCAGTAGCTGTTTTCTGCAAACACATCTTTGCTGAAATCTTCAAAACTATTCATCAAACTCTCCAGTCAGCCCCCAAATTGGCCCTGCTGTTGATTGGTGAGGGATGAGCATAAATCTCTATTGCACAAAGGCCTTATTATTTCCCTCCTAACAGCAGCATATATAAACATTGCACATCACTGGAAATCTTGGCTGGTATATTCTGTACAGCAGAGGTGGGCCGATTTCAGTCTTGCAAGATCCACTTGTTGGGTTGTTGTTGTTGTTATTGTTGTTGTTGTTATTATTATTATTATAACCCAGAGATCCATCATCCAGATCCTGGGGCAAAAGATATACACTCAGAATTAAAGAATTCTGAGCCCACGAATTTGTTCTGAGTACCAGAACTGAACCGAGCTCACAGTTCTTCCAAGCAACAGCGTACTCTGGGTTATCCCAAGCTTTCTTCATCTCAGCAGTATTAATTTGCAATGAAGGAAGTCATTTTGTTGCTGCCATTGTTAAGCAATAGGAGCCAGAAATCCTTGCCAGTCTGGCCAGAGAACTGTCAGTAAGTCGGGGGGGGGGGGTGGCGGGGGTGTCTCCACCAGTGATTTACTCTGAGCCAGCTGTGTGTTGAGGTCATTAGGGATACATGACATTGTGGCCATCCAGCAGCAACCCCAGAGCTTATCAGGGAAAAACCAGATTTCCTGAGACTGCTTGAAGTCCAGTTCTTTTCCTTAAGTCAGGTTCTCCCCGGTATAGTTGTTGTGTGCCCAACCCCCGCATTTAGCTCAGGTATGCTAGGCCTGCCCAGGGGTGTGCCTTTCACTGTGATCCTGGTCAAGGGGCGTTTCCTCCCATTGTGCTGAATGAGGCTTGCCCTCTGAATGCCCACAGAAATAACAGAGAAGCCTCTCAACTGAAGTGGTACATTTTAAAGCCCAGTTGTTTAAGTGCGATTAAGCGGGATATCGAGGCTCCGATTCATTGCCTTAGAAAGTAACTACTTCTCAGCTTCCTTATAGATATCCTGTGGGTTACAATGGGGGCTGGTTTGTCTTTGTGTTTACTGCTGTCTTTCCAACAACAAACCCATTACTGTCTCCTCAGAAGTAATTCCTATTGTGATCAATGAGGTCCTGCAGGTTAAAATGGGGCCTGGTTTCTGTCTTTGTGTTCTCCCCCCGCTTTCCCAGCACAAGCATATGTGTGTCTACTGGTAAGTAACTCCCATTGTGCTCAATGAGGCTTGCTCCTGAAATGCAGGTGCATCTGGACTTTCAGGGGAAAGGAGAAGGGGAGAGCCTCTCTTATTGGTTGAGCAGCCCCTGCCAGTCAGGTGATGTTCCTCCAACCCCTACCCTCACCAGGAAATAAGTTCTGTGAAGCAATTTTTACTGGTCTGGAGAATCATTAGCTTCTCCTTCCGTTGTCATGGAAACACAGTCCAGGTCTGCCTTTTGCCCATCCCTGTCATATAGGACTGGTATATGAGAGTTTAGAACTTCATGCTTCAAGCCAGGCTGTCCAGAGGCAAAGCTGAGCAGAACTCTTTCTATGATGTATGATACCTGTTCATCAATAGACGTCTGTCCTCATCTCATCTCACATCTCACTCTGGAAGGTCACATTCACCTAGTGACTTGGCTACTGTTATTGTACTTTACTTTGACCTGGCTATGCCAAGGGACTGTTCTTCTCTAAACCAGTTTCCTTTTCACTGTATTGTGATGTGTATGTTGAATGCATAATCATAAATAAACTATTTTGAAAAGCAAAAACGGGATGGGTATGCAATCTCACATGCAACTTAATCCTATGCACAGTTACTCAGAAGGTAGTCGTCACTGAGTTCCTGGGTTGATGATGTGCACAGGGTTGCCCCTTTACTTATCCATAGAGGCAGCAGGCCACTCAAATGCATTTCCTCTTGAGACAACTATCCCACAAGTATCAAGTGAAACAACGAGAATAAAGTATCTTAGGAGTACTTTTGACAGAACCCTATCAGAATGATCAAAGTGTTTACTTTGCAGATCTGTTTGCTGGCACTGTGGTAAATGATCATACAGACACCTCATATTAGTGTATATCCAACAAAATGTTCATTCAGGCAGACTGCAACTACTTATTGAGTGTTATGTTCACTGGAAACATGGGCACATTTCCTTGGTGGTGTTCAGTTCTCTTATGATCTTCCGGACTCTGGTTTCCTTACTCCCACTGGTTCAGGCCTGCCGAGGGGGGGCAGTTTGCCCCAGGCCCCTGCTAAGCAGGGTGCCCCCCATAAGTGTTATTTTATTTTATTTTATTTTATTTTAATAAGATGAGAGCCATTTATATGAGCTAAGGCAAGGAGACCATTTTTATTTTATTTAAAAAAAAAAACATGCTCACACACGCTCAGAACATTCCTGCTGCTCCAAAGCCTTTCCTTGGACCGGAAAGGCTTTGGAGTCTGCCTGGTGCCCAGCGCCAGGCAGTGCTAGCCCCCCTAATTAAGAGGGGAAGTGCCACAAAAAAATAGGGTCAGCTCAGGCCAAAGATGACCCCTTCCCTCTGCAAGGGAGGGTTAGTTTTGGGCAAGGGGGGGGGGTCTCACGGAGGAAGGAGGCTGGCTGATTGACTGGCCAGTAAATGGAGTAGGTAGCTGGCTGGCTAGTTGGTGCTTGGTGGCCAATCAGAGCCACTTGTGGGTATGTTGGGTGAATTGCCCAGTTGAATGGAGTGCGTGGAGTGACTGAGGCACAGTATCTACTTCATTTCCACTCTACCCTTCTTCACATGTAGAAAGGAGGTGGGGGGAAGAGAGCCCAGACCAGACCATCACTGTTTTTTTTTTTCATATTTATACTGGTATGTTCTTCATGCAAAAACCTTTCCAGTCTCTGCTTTGGGTGGCTGGAGAAATCCATAGGTGGTGCTGGGTTGTAAAATGCAAAAATAATCTTTGTTCCCATCTTGTTTACACAATCTCCCCCCCCCCCCCCGGTGCCCTGTCCCCCCATGACTGGGACAAAAATCTTTAAGTGGCCTCTGATAGAAATTGCTTTCTCTGTGTTGTTATTCTGGATAAATTGAGGTGGGATGGGGTGGTCTGAACTGGTTTTAAATTGGGGCCTTTTTTGTCTTCCATTATACTTGCCTTAAGTCATTAATTTGCCTCCATTTTGTGGTGCTATACAATCTGTTTGTACCCTTTCCCTTCCTTTGGTGGTGCAAAGTAATGCCTTAGAAAATATATTTCTGGCTAAATTCCTCCCATCTTGTATTTTCTGTTTTTTAAAAATATATATATTTTAAACCTGAGATTATGTAACTCAAACTCAGCATTGACTTCAATTGCTTGCTGCCTCAGTTTTCCTGTGTGTGAAATGCCCCCTGCCCCCGCTTCCAATCAGTTAGAAGTGGCCTCTGCCAGAAATTGCTTTCTCTGTGCTGCTGTTCTGGATAAGTTGGGGTGGGGGATGGGGTAGGGTGGGGGTCTGAACTGCTTTTAAATTGGGGGTGTTTTTATCCTCCCTTATGCTTGCCTTAAGTAATGAATTGAGGCCCATGCCTGGCCTCCATTTTGTGGTGCTTTACAATGCATCTCAGTCTGTTCTTTTTACCCTTTCTTTTCTTTTAGTGGTGGAAAGTAACACCTTAGAACACACATTTCTGGCTAAATTCCTCCTGTTTTCTTTTTGCTGGTCAAAATTATTGTTTTAAACCTTGTGATTATGTGACTCATACTCAGCATTGACTTCAATTGCCTCCTTTCTCAGTTTTCCTGTGTATGAAATGGGTTCCCTCCCTTCCAATCATTGATAATTTGCCTTAGAACACATATTCCTGCTAAATTCCTCCTTTTTCTGCTTGCTGGACCACACTTAAAAAAAAAAAAGCCTGTGATTATCTATACCAAATATTCAAGGGCAATTTTTCAATCATTTCTTCCTATAAGTCACCCATTATAACAGAACTTCTGGTCATAATCCTTACTTCACATTGGCTGATTATGTGATGTACCTCTTAGGCCTTCTTTCAGTCGTATGCCTTTTCACTCTGAAGTACCAGTTAGTGTAATTGCTCTTGCACTCTTGACTGTGCATAGCATTACAGTGGTACAGGGCATAGTATTTTATTGCTTGCTTTGAACAGAATTATCAGCTCATGTTGTTTTGTATTAATATTTTATTCTGTTCCAGGCTCCTGGCAAAAACAAGTTGAGGAAGCAGCTCAGAACTTGGTTCTGGAATACTTCCTAGGCAGTGGTTATTTACTACACCTCTCAAAGCTCTGTGTGCATAGTTCTTCTAGGAATAGTGAATGGAGGATAGGGGTGGCCATAAGGGGAGGAGGAGGAGGCCGAGGCCATACATTTTTTCTCCCAGCAATTTTAACTAAAAGAAAGATAGTACATTTTTAACAATTTTTTTCACCAAAATTTCCTTTCAAAAATTGTTGATTTGTAAGAGATAAACATGTTATTTAAACATGATATTTAAACATGAAAATACTTGGCCCAGTTACAGAGGGGATGCTGTTCTTCAACCCCACTTTAACATTAAGTCTGAAATATTTTTAATTACCTATTGAAGAAAGATTAAATGTATTAATAATTAGTTATTAAGTACAAATATTTTGATATTTAATTTTTAATTATGTAGGTATTTATATGTATGCTATAGTTGTTTGAGAAGCTGGGACGTTTATGGAATTTATGTTCTTTCAATTACATATATTTTCAAAATGATCGTATTTTCTGTGTGTGACAGCCCCCCCCCCCCATTACTCTCGGCCCCCAGATTTCTCAGAGAGGCCCTGCGCTGGTTTGGTACCCATATGATTCCGTTGATTACATCACAATACTATATGCAGTAAGATGACCTCACAGACACTCAGAAATAAGATCATGTGAGTTACCACCACAGTCAATAAGATTAAAGCACAATGACGGCAAAGAAGAAGAAAAATGGTGCTGAGACGAAGCAGCAGACAAGGAAACAAGGGACAACAGAATCAAAATGACATGCTCGTTCTGTGAGATATTTTTCCAGTAATTATGCAGTGCATGGAATATGCTACTTTTGAATATTCAATTCAGCAGATGCTTCATGACCATACAAATATATTTTCAAAACCCTATGCAGTTTCTCATGTCAGGTATTCAGAGCAGGTTCTCAGAGCGCATTACCCTTAATTACAGAGCGTTCCCACATATCAAGGACTGAGGAGAGATAGCATGCTGCAAATACCTATGAAGTGTGTATTATGGCATCATGTACAGCACAAATGAATACGAGATCCAATCAAATGAAAACAAGAACCCCTTCACCCATAGAACAGGGCTGCAGTGCTGCACTGCTGGCCCCAACGCTGAGGTCATGTCACTCTGCCCTTTGCAACACCCATGCGTTAGGTGTGGATGTCTGCAAAGGAAAGCCCATACCTGTAGGCCTCTGTGCGCATACGCTTTCCTTTGCAAACATTCACAACTAATGAATGTTAGTCTTTGGGAGTGGGGGTGACAGTACTGCATGACCTTGGGGAGGGGCCAGCTCTGCAGGGCTATTCTATATCTGACGCCCCTTCCCATGATGCATGCATGGAGAGGGCTATGATCTAGTCAGCATGGGTGTCGCGCACTCATGACTAGAGGTCACTAGTGATGAATAGGCAAAGCAAGATCAATAGTGTAAGTGGGTGGGTGGGGGACACAAATGGCTTATCAGCCACATATGGCCCCCCCCCCCGGGCTTTTTTTTGCAACACCCACTGCCATCACTGCAGAAATGATGCAGAAATGTGGTGATGCAGCAGCCAAAAAGGGCACATTTTCCCTTGCCTTGGTGCACACAAGCTGTGGTTTGCCACTGAAATTCAGTGGTGCAGCTGGAAAAAAGGGGGGAAAGCAGCCCTGTTTTGCTGTTGCATCACTGCACCACTCAATTTCAGTGGCAAATTTGGTGGCACAGTGTTGTCAGTGGGGCAGCTTCATGTAGGTTCCGGGGTGGGGTGGGGATTGACTACTGGACGCCCAGAAATTGCCCAAACCTGGTTTACATGAATGTCTAAAGACCAAGCTGGTTTACAGATCAGGAGAACTCTGTGCCACTGTTCATACACTGGGGAACAGGAGAAAGAACCATTTTTCTCAGATTGGAAGACAGTGTTGAGTTTGTTTTTAAATAGGAGGGGGCTTTGGACTGGGGCCATGCTAATAGCCACACTGGAATTTTCTAGTGGCTAGATTGTACCCCGGGCTACTGGTTGCCTATCCTATTCTAGCTTTAGCATTTGCATTATCAAGAAAATAAACATTTGATACATTTGATGGATAGGAGAATTCTCTGTGCAGTGGGGCTGTTACCTCCTTTCATCACCATCTCATGCCTGTGATGCTTCCGCTGGACACGGTGTCCCCCTCCATTCTGTGCCTCCTGAAGGCAGAGAAACAGATGCTCCAAATCTCTCTCCCCTGCACAATTCATTTGTTATTCCACCATTATCACTTTGTTGCTCATTTGTCTCCACTCTTCAACATGGCTGACTTGGCTCTGCCCTCATATGGGACTCATAAGGTTCATCGCTTTTCTGTCATCCCTTTCTGTTTCTGCCATCTCCTTTGTGGCAGAAGAGGAGTGGAGCAGGAGAGAAGATGGACCACTTTTGCACACTGTATTACAGAAGATGGTGGTCTATTGATTTATATAATGTCATTTTACTACTTTTCCCTTCCCTTAGTACATCCCAAAATCGTGCTTTGGGTTGCCAATCATTTCTTTCAGTCCCTGAGTAGTTACAGTTAATTTAGAACCCCATTTAGGTGGATTGCTCCTTGCCTGGCATTTGCGGCACTAAATTACATCTGCATTACATTACTCTGTTTCCTACTTGTATTAGGTGTCGGTGACATCCCCCATAATTCTCTATAAGCACAAATGTCCCATATAATTCTGCACTTTTGCCTGTACTCTTGAGACACTTTGCTGTTAGCCCTGCAGTGAGAAACACCAGTGATTCCTCTCGTTGCTTTTGGTCTCTCTTTGCTAGTTTCATTGTAAATCATTGCAGAATTTTGTGGTGGCCCAAGGTGACAAAGGCTATTATCCTCCAGGCTTTCCAAGAGCAGCAAAAGAAGCTCTTGGTGAAAAGTTGTCCCTGGAATTCCACTTAGAGCTGAACTCAACCAAATATGTGGGTTCTTCCTCAGGCAAAATATCTGAGAAATTTCAAGGGAAGCCAAAAGACTTTTGAAAAGATGAACAAAATGTCTCTGAATCGGTGATGTGGGGATATGTATCAGATGAATCCTGAACTTGGTTGAATCATGATTTTGTCCAAAGCAAAGCTGGGGTCCTCTGAATTGCCCTAAAGTTAATCTGGATCCTCCTAAAGCTACATGTGCAATTCAGAGACAAAAGGGAGAGGTAGGCTGTGTCTGCAAAAATAGCAACATTTCTCCCCAGGCTTTCCAAATAAGGCAAACACCAGTATGGGGAGAGAAAGGAGGGAGATTTGTGGGGGTGTCGTAACTTACATGTCTAGCTTTAAGGCTTTCTTCACACGGAGCTTTTATCCTGCGATTGAGATTGCGCCTTCATGGAAATTTGCGGGCTCTTTACATGACACTGTGAACCTCCAGGGCATCTCCTGCACTAAATGCCCTTTGTTCCATTTTTAAATAGATCACAGATAATGAGCTATCAAATTACCCCATTGTGTTCCGCTTGAGTTCCCTCTGTGAAGAGAGGAAAAGTGGCAAGAAGAGGAGTGAGATCAATGAAAGATAATGGAAGACTCAGATACGGGGAGAAGGGGAGGGGGGAAGGGGAGCGGGTGAAAAAGGACATCGTCGTGATCCTGCATTTAAAATGGAAGCAGAAAGCCCCATTTTAAATGCAGGATTTTAGGTTGGTGTACAGATACCCTTAATCACAGGGACTGATTTTACCAGGAGTCATAGTGTTTTGTGGGAGGGTCATTAAAGTAATATATCAACTTGCTTCCAGTCTGTCCTGTGTTCTTTGCTAGTACTGTCTCTACTGAACAGGAACATTTATATATTATAGTTGTGATGGCATTTAGAAGGGTTTTGGCTTGAGTTTCTTATCAGTGCTTATCTTACCAAGTCCTAAACCAGTTTTCTTCCTTATTCCAACCAATACTTTCCTAAAATTCTTTCATTTCCAATCCAGTCCTATCCTAAAATTCCTATCCTTTAAAATCTAAATCACAGTCATTCTGATTTATTATTGCCGCTGCTTGAGTCTGCCTTGAGTATTTGTTGTTTGTTAGTAGTTCTATATAGGCAGTATCACTTTTCTTATCCCCTGCCCACCCCTGCTTTTGGCCCTAGTGGTATAGGTTTGATTTCGATTTAAGTTCAGTGTTCTCTGTTTCGGTCTGTGTGTGTTTCTAGTGTGTGACTACTGTAATACTTGATTTGCTGTCTGACTCTGTGCTCTTTGTGGTGTGTGTGTTGCAGACTTCTTCCCAAGAGGCACCTCTGTGTCATCTTCATACACATTGCCCTCCAAAATAAATGCTGCTCTTGCACAAAAACCCTTGCACGTATTTGTTTGAAATTTGGTAGGCTTTATCTCCTCAGAAGGGGCTACCATGCCTGCAAATTTCATCCAATGGTGTCAAAAATCAATATTATTATTATAGACATTTGTTAATTTCCCAGTGATAGTCAATGGGGTGACATGAATCTTCCCTCCTAGAGGGAAGTTCTGATTTGAACCTGTGTCAAATAAAGGAGTCCCTAAAGCAGTCTGAGCCAAATCAGGGTGATGTCCGAATCACTGAAGCAAGGTGCAAATAAAATCTTGTGGTGGGTGCACACCCTTGCTACATAGCACTGTGATGGCGTCACATTCACTACTTGATCTCTGATTGAGTAGAATAACTCACGTGAAAAGTCCAAGAAGCATTGCCTTCCCTCTCAGTCTACATTGTTTGCCATCACTGATGTCAGCCTTATTCACTGCATAACCCCTGATTGGCTGGAAGCAGAATGAAGCCCTAACCTGGGGGAAAATGTTCCAAAACATCAACTGATAAAGGAAACAATGGCATCAGACAATGCAAGGTGAACATTTCAACATTAAGGGTGCAATCCTATGCAAGTTTAGACCGAAAAACGTCCTACAACTCCCATGCTGGCTGGGACACGCTAGGAGTTTTAGATCTTTCTTCTGTCTAAATTTGCATAGGATTGTGCCTTTAAAGAATTTAGAGGCCAATTATTCTACCTCCTCCCCAGAAGCATTACTTACAACCCCCAAATCAAAATGGGGAATGTTCAGGACGGATGTAGAAGAATTTCATTTCAGTTCACAAAATACCAGAATTTGCCCTGTCAAAATCCCCAACCATGAATGGCAGCAAAGGTTTTTTTTAAAAATGCTCACACATTCCCAAGCTTTTGATTGCTTTTGAAAAATATGTATTTTTAAAATATGCGCACTTTAAAATGCACGTTTTTCAGAAGATACGCATTTTCACACTTTAGTTATGGCGGCGAGTGTGCACTTGAACAAAAAGAAAAGCAGATCGTAAACAAAAACTGGAGGAAGGCGAGCAAAGCTTTAAGGATGAGTTTGGAGAATTTTGGTGAGCTTCTCCGTTCTCCCATCCCTGATGTGCAGTGCAGCTCCCAGGTGTAGCTTTACCTAAACTGGTCCACAGCTGTGGCACATGCTAGAAGGAGAGAAGTGGAACTGAGTCAACTTGAATTTTGCAGGTGGGAAAAAGGGGGCAAAATAACCTTGCAAAAATGGGGGGGTTGTTATATTGGGGTGGGGGCTGTGCTTTCGCCCTTTTCCTTAAACATAAGCAAAATCAGCAGTGGTATGATGGTACAGTCCCTTTAGCCATGCCCCCAAGGAGAGTCCAGAAATCCAGGCAGCAGTGTTGATCTGTCTGTGCGCACATGTGTGTGTGTGTGTGTGTGTTTTGTAGGTCCTTTGTGAAATTAATGGGTCGTAACTACCCATTCAAGGCCACCCCAAAGTACTTTGCATTACAACAATATAGTGTTGCTGGGAACATTCATTTCTCCCTAGCTAAGGTTTTCAGCCAAGCTCAGAAAGGGGTGGCAGATGATATCAGCGTCCCTGCTGATGAAAAAAGTGCTGGTGCCTCATCCCTGCAATCCCTGGCTCCACTACACCACTGGATAGCAGGGCTCCTTTTAGGGCCACCTCCTGGCAGCCACTGTTCTCCCCACACAGTGCCCCCTTGGAATGATGCTACATCACAGCATAGTTCCATGGAGGGCTGTGGGGGGTGTCTGTGTGGGGGTGCCAGGAGGCAGCCACCAACAGGAGCTCTGCCACTCCCTCCACTTGTGACAGCAGCACAATTATCATTTCAGGGGAAAGACCCACTGCTTCCCCCAATGCTGAAACTTTAAAACTTGTTCCTTGACAAAACAAAACCCTCTGAACCCTCCACCCACATACACACACACACTGGCCACCTTAGCATGCAGTGGTGAATTTGCAGAGGCCATTTTTGTTCAGACCTAGAAAGAATGGAGGAAGGCTACCATTCATCTCAGTGGGGCTTATACAGGAAAAATTCGCTGTGGATCTTTCCCTAGGGATGTACGGACGGAGTGAAATCCGCTCTGTGTTTCACAGATTTTCAGACACCTTTTGTTCCAACGTCCGCCCACAGATGGATGCAAATATTTTTTTTCGTTATGCAGAAAAATACGCAAATAATTACTTAAGTATTTACATAATTTACCTTAGTATATAACATTTAGTGTATTGTCCTCCATTCCATTCAACGTTTCCTCAGCAGAAACTTGCATATTTTCCTATGGATTTATATGCGTAAATTTTGGAAAACTAAAGAAATCATCTGAAACTCCACAGACTCTGCACAACCTGAAGGAGTCGCTCTGCAGCAGATTCCCCAGGTCGGATTCTTAGAAATCTGAGCTCATTTTAGTCTGTCTTGAATTTTTCCAGCCTCCCTATCTTTCCTTCTATTCTCTTTACGGAAGAGGAGTCAATAGCATCTCCAGGCAATTTGTTCCCATGCCTAGTCAATGACTAGGAAGTGTTTTGTGAATGCCTGATCTATCCACACTTATTTTACTTCTCATACTGGCTCTATTGAAACACATCAGAAATTATTAAAGATGTCATAACCTTGAAAGTAGTGCTGTAATGTAAACATGTTTAGTTTCTCTAATATTTTTTTCAGATGATATGCATTTTGAACATTATCATCTGGTTTTAAAGCTGAGCAGAAAATACATTTTTGATAGTGTTACACTTGCAACGTCGGTACTCCTTATAAAAAAATACTGACATATTCTTTTACACTGCCATCACTTGCCCTCACTCTCAGTTGCCCTTAATGACAACGTAAAACAGACAAAATTTAACAGGCTACATTGCATTGTGATGTCTCCTGAATGATCCCAGATTGAATCAGGAGGGAGGAAGAAGTGGAAGCTATCGGAGTCAATGGCATGAAACATAACTTTAAGGCAGCTGTTACCATGTGTCCTCATTCATATATGTATGTGAACTCACATCTTAGACAGGCGTACTCGACTGACATTGAAATATTGGAGGCGTGGTGTGCACAGTCTTCTTAGCTTGGCTACAGGGAGGATAAACCACTGAGCTTAAAGCTAATACTCCTTAACCGTCACACTGCTTACTCCTACTGCAAGAGACGGCATTTCCCTGTAGGTTCAAGATGGTGAATCCACAACACTCTGCAGCCCCGCTAATGCAGCTATGCACACAGAAGGGCCCTCCAGTACCGCTAGACAGGCTGCTGAGCACCCAGTGTGGTTGGGCAGCACCACTGAAATGGGCATCATCTAAATGCAGTAGTAGGTGCTTCAGGGAGGTAAATCCCTATCTGGGTATATAAGGCAGCAAGGCAGTGCAAGCAAGAAGGAAACTCTGGTCTTGCAAACATGGGTTTGGCCCCAGAGAGAGAGAGAGCTAGAAGCGAATCACAGGGCATGGGCAGCATGCCAGGCGTATCTCAGTAGGATGACATCAGGAAGTCATTTGCATTTATTTGGAGTTCCCATTGTTTACCTAGTCACATGAAGGCATCTCTGATCAATTAAATTAGAGTAGAGAAAATGTAGATCGTGAATTTTTTGTGAACTGCCCAGAGAGCTTCAGCTATGGGGCTGTATAGAAATATATGAAATGAAATGGACTTTAATTACAATAAAGTGGATAGCTAGCATAGTGCCATCAAGATCCTTTTGCCCCTAGTTGCCATGAGTCTGTTACCCATGAAGCTTTCCCCACAATAAAGAACAAATTAGACTAGGGTGAAGCCAGCAAAATACACATGTAAAACCCATCATGGCTGAGCTTCTCAGTAACAAGGTTAATATTTGCACAATCAAAATACATTTCAGGGGAGGGGACGGGATTCTACCATACAGAAGTAATACTTGTTACCTTTTCTTGGCTGAACACTGTTTCATAACTACTATTCTTGGGTTACATTCCACACTTCATGTTAGTGCAAGTTTTTAGGACTTGCCCCTGCATGTGGGCTGTATATTTTAGCAATAACCGAAGTGATTATTACTCTGCCCATTTTATAGGTTTTTAAGTCTATGTTTCTTGAGGGCTCTTTATGTTTCTGCCTCTTGTTAATGCTGAGGCTGCAGGACAGAGAATGCTATTAGACCTGCAAAAAAGCAGGTCTCCAGCAGAGACCAGCTTAGCATTATTCTGCCTGGTCCCCTTTGCCAGGTCTCCCCTAGAGAAGCTGCTACCAGTAGATCACAGTAGTCCTAGTGTGATACGTTCACACAAATTTCCTTTAGACCAAGTCAGCTCTGACTTCTCATGTGTGGGGAAACAGATAATCTAGACCCCTTTCCAATCTTCAGGTGATATTAAGATTGCTGTGCTCTGATACCAGCTACATCATGAGAAATGTCTCTCTTCTGCTAAAGTTGCCTGTACTACCGCTGCAATGGAAAATGCTTAATCCAGATTTCAAGGAGGTTTCCTTTCCAAAACCTATGCAATTGAGGGATATTTATTCGCTACAAGTGGAGTTCCTAAATCCCACAGTCAGGAAGATAAGTAGAAGTAACGTTTTGCAAATTAACCAATCATGAAAGTATTTGATTTTGTGATCTAACATAACAATTACATTTAATTGATTAGGACTGTAAGCAGAGAGATTCCATTCAGCAGCAGCAGGAATGATTACAGTATTTTGAGACAATATATCAGTCATTTTAGGTTTTATTGCAAAAATGTGCAATGGAAGACTGGTAAAAGACCAGTTTCCAATGTGGTATTGGTGCTGAAACAGTTTTGGTCACTTTGATGGATGACCTATGCCAAGAGATGTTTTCCTGCACCTCTCAGAGGCATTTGATACAACTGGTCATGTGGTATCCTTCTGGAGTGACCATCTGAGGTGGGTCTGGGGCCACAGTAAGTCAATGGTTCCATTTCTACCTTTTTCTAGAAGGTGGAGGTGGCCACTATCTGCCCCATCACAGCAATCATGCTATGGTATGTTGCATGGTTTATTTTTGGTCTCCCATGATGATTATCTCACCTGAACATGCTAGGTGAGATAATAAAAGGTCATCAATATGTGCAAAACACCCAACTCTACTCCTTTTCATTAGGTTCAGGTGAAGCTGTGCAGGTGCTAAACCAGTGTTTGGGATTTGTAATGATAGGAAGATCAATAAACTGAAGTATTAGTAGGATGCTTTTACCTCTGTGCCCACTTTTATGTGGGGGCAGGGCGACTAGAGTTCTTTGCTTGTCAATCTAGCCCTATGGGAAACTTTACCTTGGAGATGAGAACTTCACCTACCTGGGTGTCTCTCCTCCTCCCTTTTCAGCTGTCTGAGTTGCCTAGGCAACAGCCTTGGACATGCCCCTTTCTTGGCCAAGTCTGCTTCCTGGCCACTGACTAAAGAATGTCATCATGTAGTGATGGCCACCAATTTGGATGGCTTCAAAAGGGGGTTAGATAAATTTATGGAGGAGAAAGCTATCAATGGCTACTAGTCCTGATGGCTATGTGCTACCTCCAGTATTAGAGGCAGCATGCCTATCACACCAGTTGCTGGGGAACATGGATGGGAGGGTGCTATTTCACTCCTGTCCTGCTTGTGGGTTCCTGGTTGACAGCCGGCTGGCAACTGTGTGAACAGAATACTACACTAGATGGGCCCTTGGTCTGACCCAGCAGGGCTTTTCTTATGTTTTTTGGGCTGCAGCAACCCTTGTGGTTTTTTCAAGGCTAGTTCTGACTGATAAGGAGTTCCTGCCTCTCCCTGGCTGCATACATCTGTGAATGCAGGCAGAGATGAATTCCCAGCTCCCTGATACCCCATACCTTGACCAGGCCACAAATCAGATTCTTCCATCTCTAAATCAGATTCTTCCATCTCTGAATCAGATTCTTCCTTTGAGACCGCAGCATCAGAGGGAGGCATGACACTATGGTGCTATTAGATCTGGCCCTATCTTTGTAGGCCTAAGTAGCCACAGTGGCATGAAGTGCCTCACACCTGCTAAGGTCAGTGTGCCAGCTATGGCATCTTCTGAGCAGGGATAGCTGAGCTACAGTTATTCATGCATGGGTAACATCCTGTTTGGATTGCCACAATATGTTGTACAAGGAAAATGGTTTGGGAACCAGTTAGTACCAAATCTGAGAGGGCCTTTGCAGGCACGGCACCCCGACTCTTGAATTTGCTTTCCACGGAGTGTCATGTCCTTATGGCACCAAGGAAGACCTTTTAATGCTCTTTGTAAGTGTGTTTTACTCTGGCTGATAACTGTGCTTCTTTCCAAAGCAGGTGTATTGTTATTTATTTGACTGTTAATCATTTATGCTGTAACTGTTTTGAGAGGCTTGGGCCTGATAAAGCAGGATATATATTTTAATTTAAAAAATGAAATAAAATTGGAGTAGGAATGGGCTACTGACTGGCAGTAAGAAAGGGGTGAGGATTAAAGACTAGAACATAGCTGCCCTCTACTGAGTCAAGCTATCTGGCGTACCATTGCCTTCTCTGACTGACAGTTGCTTTATAGCAGCCTTTTTCAACCTGGTGCCCTTCAGATGTTTTTTGGACTACAATTCCCAGCATTCTAGACCATTGGCTTGAAGCCATCTGGAGGGCACCAGGTTGGGGAAGGCTACTTATTTATTTTATTTTTTATTATTAAATTTATTAATTGCCCATCTGGCTGGTCACCCAGCCACTCTGGGCGATGTACAACATACAATAAAAAAATTTAAAACAATAAAATTCTACAATAAAAACATTTTCTAAAATACCCTAACCCACTCCAAATGCCTGCCTGAACAACCAAGTTTTTAATGCACAACGGAAGCTCATTAAAGAGGGGGCATGGCGGAGTTCCCTAGAGAGGGAGTTCCACAGAGTGGGGGCCACCACAGAAAAGGCCCTCTCCCTCATCCCCACCAGTCTAGCTGACCTGGCTGATGGGAAAGAGAGAAGGCCATCCGAGGCCGATCTTGTTAAGCGGCCTGTCTGGTGCTGCTGGAGGCGCTCTTAAGATAGGCTGGGCCGGAACCATATAGGGTTTTACAGGTCAAAACCAACACCTTGAATTTGGCCTGGAAAACAACTGGTAACCAGTGCAACTCCTTCAGCACTGGAGTGATGTGATCTCGCCGGCGGCTGCCTTTAATCAGGCGAGCCGCCGCGTTCTGTACCAGCTGCAGCTTCCGAACCGTCTTCAAGGGTAACCCCACATAGAGCGCATTACAGTAGTCTAAACGAGAGGAGACCAGGGCATGTACTACCAATGGCAGCAGATGGTCGGGAAGGAAGGGGCGCAGCCGCCGTATCAGATGGAGTTGATACAGCGCTGTCTGGCTCACAGCTGACACCTGAGCCTCCATGGACACCTGGGAGTCTAAAATGACCCCCAGGCTGCGGACCTGATCTTTCAAGGGTAGCCGTACCCATTCAACACCAGGTCAACATCCCCCAGCCTCCTCTTGTCCCCCAACAAAAGTACCTCGATCTTGTCAGGGTTTAGCTTCAGCTTATTCCTCCCCATCCAGCCACTCACCGTCTACAGACATTTGGACAGGGATTCTACGGCCAACCTTGGTGAAGATTTGAACGAGAGGCAGAGCTGCGTGTCATCCGCATATTGATGACACCGCACCCCAAACCTCCTGATGATAGCCCCCAGCGGCTTCACATAGATATTAAATAGCATTGGGGAGAGGATGGAACCCCACAAGTAAGTGGCCACAGGTCCGAAACCTCCTCTCCCAGTGCTACCCCCTGGTACCTGCCGGAGAGGAAGGACCAGAACCACCGCAATACGGTGTCTCCAATGCCCAACCCCTCCAGGCGGTCCAGGAGGATACCGTCGTCAACAGTATCAAAAGCTGCTGAGAGGTCGAGGAGAACAAGCAAGGAGCATTCCCTCATATCATCTGCCAAGGCGACCAAGGCCGTTTCTGTCCCATGCCCAAGCCTGAAGCCCGACTGAAATGGGTCTAGATAATCAGTTTCTTCCAAGTGTGCCTTCAACTGCATCGCCACCACCCGCTCAATCACCTTGCCCCAAAATGGCAGATTTGAGATTGGGCGAAAGTTGTTCAGAACTTGAGGATCCAAGGAGGGCTTCTTTAAGAGCGGTCTTATCACAGCCTCCTTGAGGGCTGATGGCATCACTCCCTCCTCAAGGGAGGCGTTCACCACCACCCTGATCCCCTCACCCAGTCTCTCTCTGCAGCCCATAATGAGCCAAGATGGGCAAGGATCAAGTAGGTGGTCGGCCTTACAGATGAAAGCACCTTGTCCACTTCATCAGGAGGAAGAAGCTGGAACCGATCCCACAAAACCGGTTTGCCACAGGCCACCTCTTGCTCACTAACTGTATCCACAGCGTGCAGAGTAACACACCTAATCTGATCAATTTTATCTGCAAAGTGCCTTGCCAAGGCCTCACAGGAGGCCTTAGAATGCTCCAGTGGTTCAGGAGCCACAGGCTCCGGACCACTTGGAACAGCCTCCTGGGACAGCACTCTGCAGACGCGATAGAGGCAGCATAAATAATATTCCTTTTTTGCTGCCTTCACCGCCACGTGATAGGCTGAAGATACAGCTCTAGCCCGTGTCTGATCGTCTTTGGAAAGAGACTTCCGCCACCGGCGCTCTAGCCATCTCACCTCCTGTTTCAGAGCTCGTAACCACGGATTGAACCATGGTGCAGTCTGAGCCCTGTTCAGGGGGAGAGGGCGTTTCGGAGCCACCTGATATAATGCCCCAGTGATTGCGGCATTCCAGCCACCCACCAGGGTCTCCACCGAGCGGCCGTTGGCGTGCCCCAGAGAATCCCCAAGCGCATTCAGGAATCCATTTGGATCTATAAGACGCCTGGGGCGGACCATTTTAATGGGTCCTCCACCCCTGCGGAGGACCTGCATTGCAGAGCAGCAAACGAAGGCCAGAAGATGGGGTCACGCCTCCCCCAGCCATCCTTTGGCTCTGGACAGGCCTGGAGCAGGGGACAGATACTACACATCTCCCCCTTGTTCCCCTTACCTGGCATGACCTGCCCCTAGCGCTCCGCCAGCACCTGCTGCCCAGCCTTGGTATGTTCTGGCCCCCAACACTCCCCCCACAGCCTCCATCAGGTGGACACATGCCCCCTCACTCCCTCCTATCAGGCAGGCTACCCACCCCTAAAAACACAACAAAATCCCCCAGAAAAATACAACAAGAAAAAACAATTAAAAAAATTAAAAATCCCCTTAAAAATAATGCCAGGCAGGAGTCCACAGGGAAGGCCTGGTGGTGGTGGCGGCGGCGGCAGCAGGCCCAGCAGCAGCAGGCACGCCTCTTCCCCGGTGGTGGTGGTGGTGGCTTCTCCTGCAGGCCCTGGCTCTCCCAGGCCACCTCAGCCAGCCAGCTTATGTAGCCCCTCCAGGGAGGGGCAGGTGGAAGCAGCACAGCTGGCTCGGTACCTGGGGGCCTGGTCCTGCAGGGACTGGCAGTCTGCCAGGCAGAAGTCTGCAGGGAAGGCCTGGTGGTGGTAGCGGTGGCGACCACATAATAAAATAATAAATAAATTTAAAATAAATTTAAAATAAATTTAAAATTTAATTTAAAATTTAAAATAAATTTTAAATTTAATTTAAAATTTAAAATTAATTTAAAATTAAAACCTGGAATTTTAATTCCAGATTAAAATACTTTACAGGATCTCATGCAGAGTCCTTCTATCTGAAATCCTTTAAAGCTGAAATGCCAGGGATTGAACATTGGACCTTCTATATGCAACACATATGCTCTACCACCGAGCTATGACATTCCCAGAAAGCAATGAGGAATGTTTGTGTCAGGGTGGACACTGAGCCCATAGAATCCCAGAGTAGTTCCGATTCTGAGGAAGAGCAGTCGCTCCTGGGAGAGGAGCGCGCTCCTCTTTCCCAGGACCAACAGCTGACGGAGATTCCTCCCACCAGCATCCCTAGTTTAGTTAGCAGTCCAGGGAGTGACCGAGCACAGATAGCAGACTTGGTGGATGCGCGATGCAGACGCAGAGAGCGGCTCCAGATGGAGGGCATGGAAAGGAGGTGTAGTGCCAGGTTGGCGCGCAAACAACGGCTGCGCCCAGAGGATCCAAGGGAAAAGGGGAGGGACTCTCCCGAGCCCTTAAGTTCAGGGGTCTGCCAGTAATTCCCTTTCAAACGGGGACCAACCGTTCCAACTTAGGGCATAGGTACTGTGCTGCTCAGATCTAGTTGCAAATGGTATAGTTGTTAAGTTGTAAAAGAAGAATAAAGCTTTGAAAGGAATTCCTTTGTCTGTGTCTGGACTTGGCTACTGGATTAGACTGAGAGAGGCCTCCAAGGAGCCCTTGACAGTTTGGGGGTCAACAGGGTCCTGCAAAGAATAAAGCCGCAAACCCTTTTCCTTGCAGACTTGGAGTCTTTAGCAGGCACAAGCATTGCTGTTTAAGTCCTTTCCCTGGAGCATAGGGGCCAGAAACTTGTTCCTTTTTGAACCAACAAAAAATAATAATAATTGGATTTCATTTTATTTGATGTTATCTTCTGCCTTGTCTCTGTGGTTTAGATGATGTTAGTGCAGTGTGGATGCATTAGTCTGTGCTGCAACCTAAATTTTATGATCTGTAGTTACAGAAACCCTAAGTAAAGGATGAGGCTGGGACCTCCAAAAGGAAAAAGGTGCCACCTCCTCGCTGTGCCAATTCTACTGAGAATTCTACTGAGCAGGAATCAGCAGGGAGAGCAGAGGGAGAAAAGGAGACACCCTTCCCATGCCAAGTTTCCTGTCACAGGCTAAAAGAAAAAGAGTATCCAGGCATTCGTGGCAGCCTCCAGACTTCTGCTCAGCCTGTGTCAAACAGGCTTCACTAATGGAATAATTGACAACCAAGTCCTTGATTTCCTGACAACATTACATTTTCCACACCTGCATGGCAAGCTCACTGAGCTGAGGAGCCGGCCCTGAACAACCAAGCAACGCATGTGGGCTGACCACACTGACTTAAGACACCTCTGACTGAGCCCTGGGCTACACCAAGTGGTGGAATGTGGAGGGGGCAGAATGGACTAGACCACTCTATCCTACAAGTTGTGTGGAGTGGGGGGATCACTTCTTTTTTTTAATGTGCTGTGCAAATACAAACCTGGCAGAGCTGGCAAATGGCTGGGTTAGACCCATTCTCCCTGATGTGCTGATTTTCCAACTTCAGGGAACTTTTTTAAAATTTACCTTATTTTTAGAAAATGTCTATCCTAGCTTTCAGCCCCCAAAGGGGCTTCCAGATTAAAATACAGAAAAACACAGTAAAAATGATGAGATTAAAAACAAATACAATAAACGAATGGAATCAGACCACAGATCCCCAGACTAGGATGCTGAGGAACGTGGTGGGTCTGAGTGCCAAAGTGAACTTACCTGCTGTGCACCTCCTGGATTAATGCGCAGATCAGAATGCACTCATCTTTGGCATTCTCATGCCAACCAGGTCTATGAGGTGGTTTCAGGGTTGCCTTAAAGGAACCCACTCCCAAACTTTTTATTTTTAAGAGATAAAGGCTGCTTGTAGTGGCTAGAAAGCACAGCAGCTGCTACACCCATTGAAAATGTGGCCACAATGCCCCTAGGATTGGCAGGACATGATGATATGCTCTCCCTCCCGGGCACAGTGTATGAAGACCAGACCAAACTATGGTTGTCCCCATGGAGGCAGCCATCTCCCCACCCCCACCCCACTCCTACAATGTCCCTGGGAGGGAGGGCATGTCTTTATGTCTCATCAGTCACAGGGGCATTTGCTGCCCCATTCTCAACATGTGGGGCAGTAACCATGCTTTCTAACCGCTCCCAGCAGCTATTATCTGCTTAAAACCGGGGAAAATGTTTAAAAGGCAGCTGTCGGATTCCCTCGTAGGCCTGTAAGTACAACTAAAAAAAAGAAAAAGAATTGTGTTCAGATTTACTGTTCCAATGGGACAGAATGGATTGAAGGATAAAAGTGAAAGTGGCACAACCCAAAATTAGACTGATCCATCCATCCATACCCCAGATGTCCAGGCATGGATGCTTGCACCAAAGAAGCTTACATGTGCACAGCTGCCTGTGTGAAAGCCTGTGTGTGAAGAGCTGCTCACACATAGGCTTCTTTAGTGCAGATGTCCATGCAGTTGTCCAGGGGTGTGCCAGGCCAGGAGTGTGCCTGACACTGGGGGTGGGCTGGCAGCATCACGGCTCCGCTTCCCAGTAACCATATGACAAGCCCTTCACATGCTTCACACATGACGGGGCTTAAGTGACCTGCACTTATGTCCCATTGAAATCTATGTGAAAAGTTAGTCCCATTAGTGAGGTCCCATTAATTTCAGTGGAAACTAAGGGCAGCTTACTTAGTCAGGAACCAATCCATTGTCTGGCAAGTGAACGGTATTGCACTTTCCTGTTGATTCGTCTCTGACCCTTGAGAGATCTGGACTAGCAAAAACCACATGATAAATGCCACTAGTTTTGGCAAACCTAACATGCCCCATATATTTTCCTTTTTCAGTTTTTTGACTCGAGTAGAAATATTCCTTGGGAAAAATTGTGAGAATATTCGTGTTCCCTCTGACCCCAATTCTGTTCCATGCCATTGTTGTCTCTGCCTCTGCTGCTGCTGCTTCAGTGCCATCCACCCACCACCCCCGCCTCTGCTTCTGGCTCCCTCCTGGATTATTCACATGGCTGATCCCAGCAAATTGGGGGTCAGCTAGTAAATGAGACAACATCGCAACATAATGTAGTCTATCAGATTTAGTGATGTGATAATTTCACTGAGAGCAAACAAAGCCAATTGAGAGAGGAAGAGGCAATGTACATGAACAGGGAAACGTTTTCAGAGGCATCGCTGAAGAATTGCTTTTAAAAGGCAGGGACACTCTGACACTTCTGCAAATGTCGTCCCCCCCCCCAAATAGTGAGCAGTTTCAGTTCAGCCTTAGTCAAAACTCCTTTCGCTTCCCCTGAAATTCCTCAGGTATTTTGTCCAGCCAGGAACCTTCACTTTAGGGAAAACATGGTGGCAGCTTCTGTGCGCAAGAAATGTTGCTGGCCTTATAAAATTTGGTGATGGGGCAAATTCTGAAAGAGTGGGAAAACAGGGAGCTTGGACATCAGGTTCCAGGTATTATCCACCCCTGGATCCTAAACTAGGCTGACCATGTGTTCTACTTGACAGAGGACAGTCATCTGTTTGAAGGTGTCCTCTCTTTGAAAAGCTGCCTGGTCCAAGTCCAATTTAAAGACAAAGAATCTTCAGAGAGAGACAGCAGGCCAGGCCTTCAAGTTGCCCATCAACAGTGCCTGGTCAGCAGACTAAGCAGGAACACTGGTTCAGCGGAGGCTGGTGGCTCCAATTTTGGTGGGGCTGTGGATCCATTCTGGGTTTCAGTCAGAACCAGCCAGAACTCCAAAGGAGCTATCCAACATGCTGAACCTATTTTGGGTGTGGGGGTTAGCACCTTGGATAGCTCCTTTAGAATTCTGGCTGGTTCTGACTGAAACCCAGAATGGATTCACTGCCCCACTGACATTGGAGCCACCAGCCTCCACTGATCTGGTCACATTCCACTCCACTATGGTGAAATATATTGTATTTATATTTAAATTATAGTAATTATTTTAAAAATTGCATCTACACTTATAAGTTAACACATGCAAATTTTATGCAAATCTGTGTCTTTGTTCTTATCTTTGGTGTTGTGTAAGTGGCCACTCCTGGATTCTAAAGTCACGTTCTGTCCTCACTGTAAGTTGACTGGCAGTTGCCCGTGCCCTGTTGCGGCCTTCTTCATCTCTCCCTCACATCATGCATTGGGGGGGGGGGCTGAGACGAGGCTCTGGTTCATCATGAGGATGTCATTGCTCCATCTTGGAAGTGAATCTGGTTACCCATCCTCATCTAAACGTATTTGTGCTTCCCTCAAGCCTGGGCATGAGGTGCAGGCAACCACAGCAAGTTCTCCTGCTACATATGCATTGTTAAAGGTAAAGGTATGATCGTGGCAGCCCTAAATTCAGGGCCTTTCAGATCCCAATTTAACTACTAATGCTAAAGTGACAACCAAAGTAATTCTAGCTGAATTTGGGTTATTGCTGCAGTATCTTTGAGCTGCATTGGGAACAAGGCAATTGGGGAACCATTTTTACCGGTCTTGGGCATTTGGGAAGGGATGAACTAGAAATGTAACGAAACAAAATAAGTAAACAAATGCTTGATTTTTTATATTTGAAAATCCAAATGAACCCTGCAAAGGGGCCAATCAAATGTTTTGGCGTACAAGAGATTAAACATGGTATGCCTTATACATTTATGCTTGAGCTACCTTGTAAATGGCTCTGTTCTTTGGATATTCTCATATCAATGTTGCTTTCTAGCACTCAACAACAGGCATGAAAAGCCCCCTTTATGTGGTTTGTGAGTGGGCTGATTTATTGAAATGGCTGTGGCCGAGGCAATCAGTCTGAACCAATACATTTAGGAATGTGCTGTGCATCACCATCAGGCTACTGGTTGAAATCTTACCCTTGACCATCACTCACAGCCATCTAAAGATTGTTTTAGTCCTTCTGTATAATTCTCATCAGTGTCAGGTCCATATGATGGACAAGGGACTCCAGACCATTTCCTTGGCTGACAAAGTGGTCATGGGACCCTGACAATGGGCTTCAATAAAACCTGCTTGAATGCTGGCTTATAAAGGATTCTAAGAGTCGCACAGTTAATCCCCTCTTGACAAGGACTGCGGTCCACACCCTGGTGCTTTCTTGCCTAGACTACTGAAGTCTTCTTCTCACTGGCTGTCTGTTGTCTCACCTTGGTCTTCTCATGAGTATCCATCATGCTACTGCCAAAATCACTCACCTCTCTGGTCGCTAGGCTGGCCAGATGCAAAAGAGGACTGGGACCGTGCACCAGTAATAGTGGTTCAGAAGAGGGCATTTCAGGAGGTGCAGCTTGTCATGCTCTGATCACATGATGCCTCCTCCTTAAATCCTTGCACTGGCTCCCTTTCTGCTCTTAGATGCAGCACAAGCTCCTAGTTCTTACCTTCAAAGCCTCCCATGACCATGGTCACCCTCATCTTTCTATTCATATATCCCGATACATCTCTGCCTGTGGTCCTTGCTCCTCCACTCCACCACCCTCCACCGTCCAAAAGTCTCCTTCTCCCTCAAAAGACTCTGCCCCTTCTTCTCCCTTGCTGCCCCATATGCTGGGAACTTCCTCCCAGAACACCTCCCTGAACACTTGCACCTCTCTTTCTTCATTTAAATTCCTCCTCCAAACCCACCTTTTCTGTGAAGCCTTTGGCACAACCTGCCTAGTTCCCGAGCCCTGTCTCAGCCTGTAACTAAGCCTGAGCAAATGAAACTGAAAGAGCTGCGTATTGTTTCCTTGCTTACCCTTGCCTCCTCTCCCCTCTCCTCCTGCTGTTTCCTCTGTGCCAAATTTTAGATTGTAAGCTCCCTGGAGCAGGTACTCTGTAAAGCAAGCACCATGTGCCCTGATGGCACAATATAATTACTTAATTAGCTGATTTCATACATGCACTTGTAAAAGCTGATGAACAGGCGAGCAGGATGAAGGAGCAGCATGCAATGTGGGCCCTGTGGTTTGGTTAAAATGTAGCCACTGAAGTGAAGTGGTGAAATGGGGTATTGACTGAGAGGATGGCCGCTAGAGCTAAAATGAATCCCGCCAGCACTGCTACATTCTTTGCGGATTTCAATGGTGAATATTTTCCAAAAAATATTCAGCATCCACTAGCCAAAGTTTTTGCAGTAGCAGTCAGTGCTGGACATCTTATAGGTGACCATGACACACAGAAGCAGTTGGTACTTGGCAGACTGCCATTTGTATTTATTATTGCCTTTTCCTCCCCACCCTTCCTCCAAGGAGCTCAGAGCAGCATGCAGGTTTTTCTGCCTGTCCCCGCACCCCCTTTTATCTTCACAATGACCCTGGGATGTAGCTTAGGCTGAGAGAGAGTGACTGGCCCAGTGGCTAACTTCCCTGGTCTCAGTCTAACACAGCCTTCCCCAACCTGGTGCCCTCCAGCTGGGCTGGACTTCAACTCCCATCATCCCCAGGCAGCATGGCTGATGGCCAGGAGAGCTGCAGTCCCACACATCTGGAAGTTGCAAGGTTGGAAACGCCTGCCCTAGCACTCTAAGCACAACTCCACACTGGCTCTCGGTGCTTCACTAACATGCGACAATATCTGACGGCTGGTCTGGAGGTCTTTGACATCTCAGACATGCAGCCATCAACATTTGAAGGATGATGCTCATTACAGTAATACTGTTAACAACGTCTTGGCCAATTACAAACTATTGGTGTATGCTGTTCATTTGAACTTGCATCAGTAAAAGCACTCCATCCCTGGGGCTGGCATGCTTATTTTCCTTCCCATTGCCACAGATGGGAGGGGAAATCAAAAAGAAATGAAGAAACACTGACAAAAGGGGGAGGCACCATCCTCTCCCCGCCCCCACTCTGCCAGCACAAACCTGACAGGGATTTGGATTTGGCATTTTGTCCGCCATAGGTTCTCTCTCCAGTGCCCCCATTGGATTGCTTTGCCTGGGTGCAATCCTGGGTCCCTGCAAGGGGGTTTCAGTGGCCGTCGGATTTTGCAGATCTTCTTCTCTTCCCTCACAGAAGCCTTCTTGCAGTGCCAGGGGAAAGGGCCTCCTGGGACCAGAGCACATCTTTTTCCATCCCATTTGGATTTGGTGGTTTGTCCACTACAGATCTTCTGTCCTCCCGCCCACTGGACTGTTCTGACTCAGTGCAGTCCTGTACATGTCTACTCAGAGGGAAGCGCAATAGGATTGCAGCTGTAGGGTTGTATAACTCGTTTCCAGACTTCCTGCCTATCTGTCTGCTGAGGAATCCTTGCTCATAGAATCTACCTAAAAGGCGTAGACTCTTCCACAGAAGCACTGTGGGTGACAGTATCGGGCCCCAAAACTAATTTAGTGCTAGGAACATGCTATTGTCTGCCAGACCAGAATGCTCAGAGTGACCCTGAGATGGAAAATGCAGTCAGGGAGGCCTCCAAACAAGAAAGTGTTGCAATAATGGGTGACTTCAGTTACCCCCACGTTGACTGGATAAATGCATATTCCAGTAACAACAAAGAGGTAAAATTTCTCAGTGCCCTAAATGACTGTGCCCTAGAACAGTTCGTCATGGAACCGACCAAAGGGGCGGCAACCTTGGATTTAATCGAAGTGGTGTTGCCCAGGGCCTAGGCCGTGTTTCCATGAGCGATTTACTCTGAACCAGCTGCGTGTGGAGGTCAATAGGGATACACGATGTCATGGCCATCCAGCAGCCGCCCCAGAGTTTATTGCGGAAAGAACAGTTCTTCTGAGACTGGTTATAGTCCAACTTTTCCTCTTTACTTTGTCTCGGTTACAGTTCTGTTGGGGTGCGTTGGTATAATAGTCCTGCCCATGGGGGTGTGTCACTCTCCTGCTTGTGACCTCACTGACCCAACCCTTTCCCTCCCTGTTTTCCGGAACTTTCACTGCCATTTCGGAGCAGGATGCTGAGGGATCAACTTTTAAAAAAACGTTGAAAGTAAGAGCTAAATCACTAGCGCATATAAGTGTGCTATCGTGGGCAAGCAACTACTCCCACTACAGACTGAAAATCAGGTATATCTTAGGTGGCTTCCCCAGAACTACACATGGGGAGGATCCACGGCTAATATTCCTTTGTGTCCTTTCGTCCCGGGAAACGATGCCGCAAGCATCATTGTCCAGTTTTCGTACTACACATTAAGGCGCTATCTCATTATAACACTGTGGTGCAGTTCTTCCATCAATACGCATACCCTCTATGTCAGTAGGAGCCTCGTGTGGCACAGAGTGGTAGGCGACAGTAATGCAACCGAAACTCTCCCCACGACCCGAGTTTGATCCCAGCAGAAGCTGGTTTTCAGATAGCCGGCTCAGGTCGACTCAGCCCTCCATCCTTCCGAGGTCGGTAAAATGAGTACCCAGGTTGCTGGGGAAAAGGTAGTTAGGACTGGGGAAGACAATGGCAAACCACCCCGCTATACAGTCTGCCAGGAAAACGCCGAGGAAAAACGGCGTCCCTCTAGGGGCCAGTAATAACTTGGTGCTTGCAAAAGAGGAACCTTTCCTTTCCTATGTCAGTATCTTGCTATCACGCTATCACTCTATCACTCAATTGTGCAATGGTACGAACATGCATTTGCACTACCACGCAATAGCACATTAGTTCAGGGGTTCCTGCTAACTTCTGCTGTAGTCAATGAGGCTTGTTCCCGAAAGTGCACTATTACATGTTTGTGCTATCGCACAATAGTGCATTTATTCAGGGGTGCCTGCTAATGCTGAAGCCTGGTATTTAGAGGGAAAGGAAAAAACATGGGTGGAATTGGGTATAGGTCCAGGAAGTCTACTCAGAAGTAACTCCCATTGTGGTCAATTAGACTTGTTCCTGAGATTGCCATTAAGGGGAGTAGAGCCTGGAGGGGCGAGCCTCTCTTATTGGTTGAGCAGCCCCTGCCAGTCTGATGACAGTCACTTCCAATCCCCCCATCCCACCCGGAAATACATTTCTGTCAGCGACTTATAATGGTGTGGTGCAGTCCTTAGCGGAGCCCTGCGTGGAGCCCTGCCGATTCCATGAAAAATCCAATATTCCCTCGTTTGCTTCACCCTTCCGTTGTTATGGAAACACGGCCCTAGTACAAGATGTAAATGTTGTTGAACCAATTGGAAACCACGACCACAATGTTATCAGATTTAATATATATTTAAGTGGAAAGTTGCCCAGGAAATCCAGCACAGTCACATTTGACTTCAAAAGAGGAAACTTCTCTAAAATGAAAGAACTGGTGAAAAGGAAGTTGAAAGGAGGAGTCAGGAGGGTTAAATCCCTTCAAAATTTTTGGAGGCTACTCAAAACCACTATAACAGAAGCTCGGCTAAAATGTATACCACAGGCTAGGAAAGGAAGCACCAAGTCCAAGAGGTCACTGGCATGGTTAACAAGCAGCGTCAAGGAAGCTATTAGAGAGAAGATGTCTTTCTTCAGAAAATGGAAGTCTTGCCCAGGTGAGAGAAACAAAAGGGAGCACAAGCTTGTACAAAGGCGATACAAGCAGACAATAAGAGATGCAAAAAAGCATTTGGAAGAGGATATATCGCTAACAAGATCAAGGCCAACAATAAAGAATTCTTGAAATATATAAGAAGCAGGAAACCAGCTAGGGAGGCAGTTGGACCGTTGGATGTAGGGATGTACAAAAGGCACTTACCTTTCGCGGATTATGTTGATGGGGGGGGAGGCGCTCCGTCCCTCCCCCCACGGAATCCTGGCCAGCCGGCTGTGCTCCGCAGGAATTCTGCAGAGTCGCCGGCCGGCTCCGCCAGCAGCCGGACATCTGGCCGCTGGCTAGCAGGGACGCAAGTGGCGGCGGCTGTAGCCGCTGCCATTTGCGTCCCTGCAGTCAGCCGTGATAGGCTACATAAATGTTTACGTAGCCTATCACGGCTGACTTAAACAACAACAACAACAACGCGCATACGCAAATGGCGGCGGCCACGGCCGCCGCCATTTGCGTTCCTTATTTTGGCACATCTTAGTGTACGTCAAGATTTTCATAGACTAAGACGGTGAAAATAAGGGGAATGCAAATAGCGTAGCGGACGCTATGCTATTTGCGTTCCCCTTATTTTCGCCGTCTTAGTCTACGTAAATCTTGACGTAGACTAAGACGTGCCAAAATAAGGAATGCAAATGGCGGCGGCCATGGCCGCCGCCATTTGCGTACGCACGCTGTTGTTGTTTTTTAAGTCAGCTGCGATAGGCTACGTAAACATTTACATAGCCTATCACGTTTTTTTTTAAACTTAGCCATGATAGGCTACATAAATCTTTACGTAGCCTATCACGTTTTTTTTTTTTAACTGGAAATGGCGGCGGCGGCGGCAGTCGCTTGGAAGACCGGCCGCTGCAGCCGCCGCCGCCGAACTACCACTGCAGCCGCTGCTGGAGCCGCTGCCGCCAGGAAGATCCGCCCCAGGTAAGTCTCATCCCGGGGGGGGAGGCAGACCGTTCCGCCACCGATTTCGGGGGGCCGAATGTGCTGGCATTCAGCCTCCCCAAGATCCGTGGCAGAATTCTCTGACATCCCTAGTTGGATGACAGTGGTGCTAAAGGAGGACAAGGAGATTGCAGAGAAGCTGAATGAACTCTTCTCATCAGCTTCATTGCAGAAGATATAGGACAGATATCTGTGCCTGAACAGATGTTTTCAGGAAGGGTGTCTGAGAAACTGAGGCAAACAGTGGTGACAAAAGATGAAGTTCTCAACCTTATTGATAAATTGAAAGCAAATAAATCACTGGGCCCAGATGGTATCCATCCTAGAGTTCTCAAAGAACTTAAATATGAAATTGCTGATCTTCTAACCAAAATATGCAACATTTCCTTAAGATCAGCCTCTGTACCAGAGGACTGGAAGATGGAACACCATTTTTTTAAAAGGGATCCAGGGGGGATCCAGGAAATTACGGGCCAGTCAGCTTAATGTCTGTTCTGGGTAAATTGGTTGAAAGCATTATTAAAGATAAAATTAGTAAGCATATAGAAGGACAAGCCCTGCTGAAAAACAATCAAATGGCTTCTGCAAGTGTAAGTCCTATCTCATGAAACTTTTAGAGTTCTTTGAGCATGTCAACAGACATGTAGACAGAGGTGATCTAGTAGACATTGTCTACTTGGACTTCCAAAAGGCTTTTTACAAAGTCCTTCACCAAAGACTCCTGAGCAAACTTAGCAGTCATGGAATAAGAGGAGAGGTCCTCTTGTGGATCAGTAACTGGTTAAAGAACAGAAAGCAGAAATAAATGGTAAATTCTCCCAATGGAGAGATGTAAATAGTGGTGTCCACAGAGATCTGTATTGGGACCAATGCTTTTCAACTTGTTCACAAATGTTCTGGGGGGTTTCTCCATGACAACGGAAGGAGAAGCGAATGGAGGATTACCGGGATTGTTTCAAGGGATCGGCTTTGGTGCGCTTTGGTCTGCGTAGGGCTCCATAAGTGAGTGCGCCGCACTCAACATCACACTCGCTTCACAGAACATATTTCTGGATGGGGTGGGGTCAGAGTGAACGTCATCTGACTAGCAGGGGCTGCAACAACGAACACAGTGTTATCCCTGCCATGCTGTGATCAATTGAAGCTTCGAAGCTTTGATGTTAAGGCTCCTAAATGCATTCCTTCAATTCATGGGAACCTCAGTAACTTCAGGAGTGGGCATTTTGGAAACAAGCCTCAAACAAACCTGATGCTGCGCAGGATCAGGTGACTGACGGTGGAAGTAATTACTTCCGAATGCCAGTAAACCAAACCATGAAGAATTGCAGCTTCAAGAAAGAGCCTTACAGCTCTTAGGGAATTAGTACTTTAAAAATCTCTGTAAATTCTGATGTGTGCATTCAGGGGACAAGCCTCATTGCTCACCATGGGAGTTACTTCTGAGTGGACACTAATTGGTTTGTGTTGGGAAACACAGGTACAGGAAACACCCCTTGACCAGGGTCACGGTGAGAAGCACACCCTTGGGCAAGGCTAGCATATCCAAGGTAAATGTGTGGTCTGGGGCACACAACAACTATACTGTGGAGGAACCCAACTTAAGGAAAAGAATTAAGCGGTCTCAGGAAATCTTTCTTTTCCGTGATAAGCTCCGGGGTGGCTGCTGGATAGCCATGACTTCATGTATCCCTAATGATCTCCAAATGCAGCCAGCTTGGAGTAAATTACTCATGGAGACACCCCTCTGGAATTAGGAGTGAGCACTAAACCAAGTTTGCCAATGACTAGGGATGTCAGAGAATTCTGCCACGAATCTCGGGGAGGCTGAATGCCAGCGCATTCGGCCCCCCGAAATCAGTGGCGGAACGGTCTGCCCCCCCCCCGCCCCCCCGGGACGGGACTTACCTTGGGCGGATCTTCCTGGTGGCGGCGGTGGCTCCAGCGGCGGCGGCGGCTCCGGCGGCGGTGCGGCAGCGGTCTGGCAGCGGTGCGGCGGCAGCGGCGGTGGCGGCCGGTCTTCCGACCGGCTGCCGCTGCCGCCATTTCCAGTTAAAAAAACAAAAAAACAAAAAAAGTGATAGGCTACGTAAAGATTTACGTAGCCTATCACGGCTAGATTTTAAAAAAACACCGTGATAGGCTACGTAAACATTTATTACGTAAACATTTATTACGTAGCCTAGCCGCCGCTGTTTGCGTCCCTGCAGTCAGCCGTGATAGACTACGTAAATGTTTACGTAGCCTATCACGGCTGATTTAAAAGAAAAAAAACGTGCGTACGCAAATGGCGGCGCCCATGGGCGCCACCATTTGCATTCCTTATTTTGGCACGTCTTAGTCTACGTAAACATTTACGTGGACTAAGACGGCAAAAAGACGTCTACGCTATTTGCGTTCCCCTTATTTTCGCCGTCTTAGTCTACGTAAATGTTTAGGTAGACTAAGACATGCCAAAATAAGGAACGCAAATGGCGGCGCCCATTGGCGCCGCCATTTGCGTACACGCGTGTTTTTTTCTTTTAAATCAGCCGTGATAGGCTACGTAAACATTTACGTAGCCTATCACAGCTGACTGCAGGGACGCAAACGGCGGCGGCTACGGCCGCCGCCATTTGCGTCCCTGCTAGCCAGCGGCCGGATGTCCGGCCGCTGGCGGAGCTGGCCGGCGGCTCCGCAGAATCCCTGCAGAGTGGAGCCGGCCGGCCAGAATTTCGGGGGAGAGGGACGGAGCGCCTCCCCCCCGGCCAGAATTTCGGGGGGAGGGACGGAGCACCTCCCCCCCACCACGAATGTCACCCTTCGAAAAGGTAAGTGACTTTCGTACATCCCTACCGATGACACTAAATTATTTAGGGTGGTTAAAACAAAAAGGGATGGTGAAGAGCTCCAACAGGATCTCTCCAAAGTGGGAGAATGGGCATCCAAATAGCAAATGCAGTTCAATGTAAGCAAGTGTAAAGTGATGCACGTTGGGGCAAAAAATCCCAACTTCAAGTATAACCTGATGGGATCTGAGCTAGTGGTGACGAAGAAAGAGATCTTGGGGTTGTGGTGGACAGCTCAGTAAAGATGTCAACCCAGTGTGAGGCCACTGTAAAAAAGGCAAATTCCATGTTAGGCATAATTGGAAAAGGGATTGAGAATAAAACTGCCAATATTATACTGGCCCTATGGTGTGACCACACTTGGAATACTGTTTACAGTTCTGTTCAACTCACCTAAAAAAGGATATTGTAGAGCTGGGAAAAGTACAGAAAAGGACAACTAAAATGATCAAGGGGCTGGAGCATCTCCTTTATGAGGGAAGGTTACAACAGCTGGGATCGTTTAGCTTGTAAAAAAGGAAGGTAAGGGGAAACATGATAGAGGTGTACAAAATTATACATGGTGTGGAGTATGTGGATAGGGACTTGTTATTGTTGAACCATCACGAACTTTTTTCTCCCCTTCACATAATACTGGAACTTGGGGTCATCCCATGAAGCTGACTGGTAGGAGATTCAGGACAGATAAAAGGAAGTACTTCTTCACACAGTGCGTAGTTAAACTATGGAATTCTCTACTACAGGATGTAGTGATTGCCACCAACTTGGATAGCTTTAAAAAGGGGTTAGACAAATTTCTGGAGAAGTCTATCAATGGCTACTAGGCTTGATGGCTATATGCTACCTCCACTACCTGAGGTGGTATGCCCATGTGCCCCAGTTGCTAGGGAACATGGGTGGGAGGATGCTGTTGCACTCGTGTCCTGCTTGTGGCTTGCTGGTCAACAGCTGGTTGGTCACTGTGTGAACACAATGCTAGACTAGATGGACCTTTGGTCTGATCCAGCATGGCTCTTCTTATGTTCTTATGTCATGGACTTGTTATTGTTATTGTTGAACCATCATCACCCACTGCTTTGAGGACCGTTATGGTGAAAAGCAATATACAAATATTGCAAATGCCTAAACAAACCCCATGCATTGAAAAAGACCCTCACTGCTCAATTCATGGTAGAACCTTGACCAGAGGGGTATGCGGGGCCTTGCTGTTACCCAGTGTGAACAAGAAGTGCTTAGGAACACCCACCAAGCCTCTCCTGAGAGTAATGAATTGCAGAGGAAGTCCTGGAATGGGAGACAAATTGTCTTTTGCTTTGCCAGTATTGATCTCCTCATAGAGGAACCCCAGATAAACTTTTGTGGAATGCCAGGATTCCACAGAGCACAGTTTGAAAACTGGTATAAAATCAGCACAGACCATCTGGGAAACCTCCTCTATTGCCCAAGCCAAGTTAGGAAATATACATGATCTTATTATGTAACAGGTGTATGCAGGTGAGGGAGAGCAAAGATGATTCAGAGAGTGATTTCCCCGCAAAGCCTGGTCTTTAGGCACAGAGATTCAGGGGTTCTGGGTTATAGCAGCATTATTCTCCACCCATTCTTAAGAAGAAAACTGTCAGCGCAGTGGCCTTGAAGGGATTTCAGAGCAAGTTACAGAGAGGGGTCAGTAGTGTGTCATACAAAGGACTCTGGAAAAGAGAGCTCCTGTGGGGACGATCTCATTTGCACCAGAGGCTAAAAAAGCTTAATCCTTTTAAATTTCTCTTTATTGATTGAGGATTTGCAGCTAAATCACTTGCTATAGAAATGCATTCGCTCCCTCATTCCGAGTGCATTAGCGGGAGGAAGGCGGAGGGGGCGGGGTTCCTCCACTTGTGTGAAAGCGTGACACTGGTGAGCTGGGGGCTGACGTGAGGCCTTGGGGATGTGTAGCGCACAGCTCTGAGGGCATTCCAGGACACATCAGCTAAGCTTGAGAAGATTGAGGGGGTTCAGAGCAGTGCCTGCATTGGCCATTTACCCATAACAGGAATTTAATTTCTGAAGTGGCTAAAAATGAGATGCCTGTGGTGGCTTATGGCCTTGACTTCTGTTCAGGGAAAGAGGGCAGTCTCTCTCTCTCTCTCTCTCTCTCTCCCCCCTCTCTCATATGCCAAAGGAGAAGTCGCCCAGTTCCTCTCATTGTACAGAAGTCGTGCAACTGAGCCATGACTACAGGGGCACCTGTCCCCAGTGTGACCTGGAGAGGAGTGCAAACTGGGCATTTTTTAAAAAATCGTGTGATCTATTATTACAGTGAGTTTAACATTAAATGATATAGGGCATGATCCAACCAATGTTAAACACTTTTCAATGGGAGAGAGCTAGGAATATGAGTAAATTTCCCATAGACATCAGAGAATATTTAGGGTGCAATCCTATGCAAGTTTAGACAGAAAAAAAGGCCTACAACTCCCAGCATGCCCCAGCCATAGGATTTCACCCTTAATATATGCACATTTGGCTGCATCGTACCCACAGTTTTATTTTCAATGTGGAATAATTAAAGCTATTTTCAAGGAAAAGCTAGGAACATAGGAAGCTGCCTAATATGGAGTCAGACCCTTGGTCGCTCTAGCCCACTGTTGTCGACACTGAGTGGCAGCGGCTCTCCGGGGTTTCAGGCAGGAGTTTTTCCAGCCCTACCTGGAGGTGCTGGGGATTGAACCAGGGACCTTCTGCATGCAAAGCAGGGGTTCTACCACTAAGCTATGCCACCCCACCCCCAGCTAGATTTCAGGTTGCTCAGAGGCACAGGGAGGGCAGGCCAGGCAGAAGGCCATTCTTGCAGTGCCATAATCTCAATGCTGCGGCCTAAACCAGCAGAACATCTTCAGGCCATTAAATTCAGCCACTGGAGGATGAGAGAACACAAGAAGAGCCCTGCTGGGTTAGTCAAATGGTCCACTGAGCCCAGACCACTGCTTCCCACAGTGGTCAGCCAGATGCCTCCAGGAAGTCCACAAGCAGGGCTTAAAGGCAACAGCCATCTTCCACGGATGCATCCTGCATCTGAACATGGAGATTCTATATAGCCACCATGGCTAAAAGCCATGGATAGAGCTATCCTCCAAGAATTTGCCTAATCCAGTGGAGGCTGGTGGTTCCGATGTCAGGGGAGTAGCGAATCTGCTCCGCGTTTCAGTCTGAACCAGTCAGAACTTTAAAGGAGCTCTCCAAGGGAGCTGATTCACGGCCCCACTGACATCAAGGCCACCAGCCTCCACTGGTCCAATCTCTTTTTAAAACCATCTAAGTGGCCGGCCGGCATGCAGCAAAGTCCATAAATTAATTACCTTTTATGTGAAGAATCACTTTCTTTATTTTGTACTGAAATGCCTGCTAATTGGATGGTCCCAAGTTGTAGTTATAGGAGAGGGAGGAAAACTTCTAACCAGTTTTTCCACATCATGCATAGGTATCTCTATCGGGTCCCTCAATAGTAATCTCCCCCCCCCAACTCAAAAGCCCCAAATATTTTGGCCTTTCCTTGTAAGGGAGGTGCTCCGGCTCCCATCTTGGTTTCCCTTTTCTAGCTCTACAGTATTGTTTTTTGAGCTGTGGACAATCAGAACCATATACAATATTCCAATGTAGAGATGTGGAAGCCTTGAAAAAAACCAGGAAAAATGGCATGTGGAGGAACCACACAAATTTGAAAAACCTAAACATGTTTTTCCACCACCCCCCCGGGATGTTTTTGAAAATTTGGAAAAATGTTCCACCCCCGCATATTTTTCTGGAGGTTTTTTTTTGCGGGGGGGGGGGAGTCCAAGCCTTCACATCTCTAATACCTAATGTAGCCTCACCATAGATTTGTATAGGGGCATTACAACATTGGCAGTTTTATTTTCGGTCCCTTTTCTAATAATCCCTATCCTGGAATTGCCTTTTTCCACAGCTGCCAAAACTGACCTGGTTTGCACAATTAAACAATCCACAGATTGTTAACCATGGGTTGTTTGGGAACGTGCAGGAGCATGCAGGCTGCTGGCTCTTGACCACATACCTGCTTCCGGTGCGCGCAACAATCCAGGGGCTCCCTATCCCTGAGTTGTTGTCCATGATATGCAAACCTGGAACTTGTTGAGGAAGAAACAACCCAGAGTTTTAAGTCAAGAACAAACCATGGCTAACCCAGAGTTTCGGGTTCACATGACATGGAGAACAACCGAGGGCCGAGGCATCCCTGGGCAGTTTAGTATGCCAGAAGTGGGTGAGTGGTCAGGAGCCAACATGCTGGTGTGGTCCTGTGCTCCCCAAAAAACAATGGTTAACAAATCATAGGTTGTTTAATTGTGCAAACCAGATCACTGAGTTGACCTTGTCATTGTGGTCCACCATGACCACAAAATCATAGAGTTGGAGGGAGTGTTGGAGTCTATCTATTAGCCAGAGGAATTATAGAGAATACAGCTGTTCACCACATCAGAGTGACAAAATAAGTAGGAAATTAAGGGCTAATTGTGACTAAGTGCAATCAGGAATGTAGAGTACCTATATTTTAATTACTAAACTACAGTGTTGGCAGTCAGGCCACTAATACCTAATTGTCATAATGACCCATTATTATCTAATACAATTTTCATTTTCAGGCTACCCCTCTGGGAATCATTCCATTTTATTCCGTACAATTGTTTCAAATAAAATGACATATTGTGTTCTAAAAATGGTAGAATTGTGGTAGTAATCTGGCAGGTTTAATTTCTGATGCAGATATTGTCATTCTGTTGGTGCAGACAATTATTGTGAACCAACTTGTGTGCAATTCCATCTGATTTATTTACATAAGGGGAAAATATTACTGGTGGCTGTATGCATAAACTTCGGGGCAAGCTAGCTTGGGGTTTAGGATTGGTGATGCAGGCCCAAAGGCACATGCTGCGAAAAAGCAATGGACAGCATCTCCATCTGGATGGGCTTTCCAAAATGAATTTGATTCGTGCTCAGCATTCCTAAAGAATATCTGAAACACTTCATGGGTTTCCATGAGTATTCTGGACTTTGAGTCAGAAAAGAATAAAGGACAGGTTTAGCACATCCCTAAATGACTTAGGGCACAATCCTATGCATGTTTAGACAGGAAAAAATCCTACAACTCCCAGCATTCACCAGCTAGCATGGCTGTCTGGGAAATGCTGGGAGTTGTAGGACTTTTTTTCTGTCTAAACATGCATAGGATTGCAGCCTTAGTCTTGTTAGTTCTTTAAAAAAAAGACCCACTTGCCATAGTTCTTTGCAACCTGTAATACCACCAGCACACACAAATGCATTATTTTGAAAATGAAGCTAAGGAAGAGCTGAATAAAGTTTCCTTGAACACAAGAATTATTTTCTTTGTGCCTTTGCAAAATAAAAATAGGCATGTTCCATCCACAATAAGTTTTCTTATTATTTTGGACAGAATTCCTGAACTGTGAACATATAAATTAAGATCAGGTACCAATCTTAGACTGGAGAGTTTTATGCTCACGCTTCTCCGGTGTAAAAGGCTACCCAAAGAACAGAGATTGTGCCAACCTTATAATTAAGGTCCCTGGGTCTCCAGGTAATAATTAGTGTTGCCAGGTCTCCAGCATCCCAGAGATGGGGTTGGTGATGTCACAAGACAGGATTTGGTGATGTCACGAGGCAGGACCTGGTGATATCATGAGGCAGGACCTGGTGATATCACAAGAGTTGCTAGCTCTCAAGAGCAGAACATCTGATACATCCTGCTAGGCTTGGAGTATTGTCCAGCAAAGGGCTGGAATCCAATGGCACATGAGAGAAACTAGAGACGTTCCCTGGGACAGGAGAAAATAGTTTTCAAATTTGGGGGGAGGCATTTTGTCCTATTTTGCCAGCAGAAAAAGATAGACATTTAGGGTGCAATCCTATGCATGTATAGACAGAAAAAAGTCCTACAACTCCCAGCATTTTCTGTCTAAACATGCATAGGATTGCACCCTTAGGTAAAAATGGAAAACCCCTTATGCAGTGTTTTCTCTAAAATGTTTTTTAAAGCCGTGTTTTAAAACAATGTTGTTACTGCCAATTACAATGTTGTAAAACTCCTAGATCCAAAGTTTGAACATAGTAATGTTAGTGATGATGATTACACTGCTACTGCATTGTTCTGGATTATTAAAGATGCAGCACTGTTAGGACTTGATGTTAGAAAAGTACACTGATTATGTATTTCTGCAACACACAGCATCTTCAGGTGAGTCTGAGAAGGACATTGCTCCTTAGATGGCCACATACCCTACTTTTCAGAGGACAGTGCTCTATGTGAAGCCATCCTCCATTTGAAGGGCTGACCAGTCCAAGTCTGTTTTAAAGTTAAGAACCCTAAAAGGAAGAACAAATAAAGAACTGTTTTTAGTGCTTTTAGATCACTGCACTTTTATTGCTGCTGGATTTACTTTGGTTTTATGTGCTGGAGTGTTTTTACTCTTTGCTGCTGCTTTCAATCTTGGTTTTTATTATGTGAGGTTTTTATTCATTGTTTTATTGTTTGTAATTTAGGTTTTTAATAAAGTGTCCATCGCCCTGAGAACTTGGGTTATTGGGCAGTTTAAAAGTATAATAAATAAACAAACAAACAAATAACCAAATGGCTCCTTGAAGTTGCCCATCAACAGTTAGCACATAGCAGAGTCAGCCCTGGTTAGTACTTGGATGGGAGACTACCTGAGAATCAGGCTTCCTGCACTGAGCAGGGGGTTGGACTCGATGGTCTTGTAGGCCCCTTCCAGCCCTATGATTCTATTATTCTATGGATGGCAGACTGAACAGGTACACCCATCACCCAGGGCATCTCTACACCAGCCTAAAATACTGCATTTAAAACGGGGCTTGCTGCTTCTGTTTCAAACGCAGGATCACGACTCCCTTTTTCACCTGCTTCCTTTCCCTCCACCCCCTTCCCCCTCCTTCTCCCCGTATCTGAGTCTTCCATTATCTTTCATTGATCTCACTCCTCTTCTTGCCGCTTTTCCTCTTTTCACAGAGGGAACTCAAGTGGAACACAACGGGGTAACTGGATAGCTCATTATCTGCGATCTATTTAAAAACAGAACAAAGGGCATTTAGTGCAGGAGACGCCCTGGAGGGTCACGACGGCATGTAAAGCGCCCACAAACTTCTATGAGGGAGCCATCTCAATCGCAGGATAAAAGCTCCATGTGAAGAAAGCCCCGGTCACAGTCCTACCCACTAGGATGAGATATATTGTATTTTTATTTAAATAAATAGTCAATATTTCTAATTTTGCATGTATACATAGCATATACACATTTTATGCCAATCTGTGTCCTCTTTTTTTGGCAAGGTCTACCGGAATTGCTCCTGAAATTGGCCTTTGTGCAACACAGCCTCTGATGGCTCTTGCTTCACGCTTGCCTCAGTTTCCTCTATCTGAATCATCATTCCCAACAGGCTACAACTAGGATATAGTTAGGTTGCATTCCTAAACTCACCTATCTGGGAGTAGCTGACACTTAGTCTAAGCTGACATGTGTAAGGAGTGCAGGGCGCAGGTAAGGCACAGGAGCTTACACTTCTCTATGTAGTGCTGCGTATATTTGAAATTATTGTTTGTCTGACTTAAACCAAAGTGTTTACGTTTCTAAATATCAGACAAAACAGGTATCAACTACTCCTCTCAGTATAGATTTTCCACGGTTGGCATGATGTACAATGTGCTAATTCTACGGTACTTAGACAATGCAGATTTATAGCTGTTACATGAGAAGTTATATATTATATATTCCATGTTCTTAAACTAGGAACACCAAGTTTAGGTGTGATTTTATTTTTATTTTTAAAGAGTATTACCTACACTTCAATTTCCTCCAAATAGCTTTTAAATTTTGGGAAATTTTTCATCTCTAGGTTAGGCCGAGCAGTAAAATGGCAATAATGCTCTTTATTAGTCCAAGGTGTACAGCGATTCCATCTGCTTTTAAGGCAGGGGTGGAGGACCTTCTTTGGCCCAAGGGCCAGATTGTTTCTGGGCAAGCCCTTGGGGGAGTGCATGCCAGCAGTGGGAGGGGGCACATCTCAAAGTGGGTAGAGCCACCCCAGTATGATTGCCCAGGCCCCATTCACACACATTCATACACACACACACATGCACACACACGCTATCATGTTCTCACTCAGTCAGTCACACACATCACCCCTCCCCCACTGCAGTCAGCCTTTTAAATAGCATGATTACAATGTGGGAGGGCAGGGTTAGCTCCCCCCTTCCAGCAGTGACAGCCCCGCCCCCCCGCAAGACTCCTATGCTGCAATGAGGCGTTAAAAAAGCCTTACTGCACTGGGGAGGGGAGATTTGGGGGAGGTCACAGCATTGGAGAGGGGGGTTCACCCCGCAAATACTCCCCATGCTGCAATGAGGCTTTTAAAAAAGAAATCTTTTATCTCTGATCACTGATTGGAGACGAAGTCAGCAGGAAAAGCTGGCGAGCTGGATGGGACTGTTCTCCATTCCTGTTTTAAGGGGTCTTCAGACAAATCCCCTCCCCCTGCAATGTGTAGACCTAACACATGGAGGGGGCCCCCACCTTTATCCCCCCCCAGTCCTGCCACTGACATATGTACATCTCCTGGAGTTACCCCACAACAGCACCACATTAGAGTGGAAAGGCACTGAGATGGGTGGTCCTGGCTTACAGGTACCATGACCAAAACTACATGGTGTGAGCAATCTGAGCACCCGAGTGGATGATGGGGTGGCTGGGGGCAGGATAAAGGAGGAGGCCATGTCAGATCTAGACAAAGGCCCAGGCAAGATGGTGAGAAGACGCCAACCCAAGGGAAATTTTCGGGATTCTTAATACCAGTTCAAATCAGTTGTAATACATGTTAATGTTAATAATACATAGTATTAATATAGCACTTTCTGGGTGTTCAAAGCATTCCATAAACATATGGTATTATATAGCACATCAGTACACACACACACACACACACACACACACAGTTTACAGCTCAGTTAGTTGGTCTCTATTCTACATTAGCTACTGAGCCTGAGCTTTGGACTTCTTTCAGAAGTGAAATTTTGTGACAGGTAGGGCATATAGGTGCAGATCAGTTCTAGGCTTGTATACATATATCTTCCTTTTCCCAGCTTGTCTTTCCAGAAGAAGCATGGCCTGTACTCACTGTTGACCCATCAGTAAATAAATTACCTCCACTGATGGACTCTTGTCCCATTAATCTCCCGCACTTGGAGTGAGCCTTCGAGTTCTTCTGCATCAACCATATGCACGTTACTGTTCAGCCATCTTTAGGGAAAGAGTATGATCCCAATACAATCTGTGTGACTTCAATCTCATATATCCCAGGCTGCACTCAAGGGGAATGATGGGGAGAAAAAAGAAATTCTGCACCGTTATTGATCCCCCTGGAGGAAAATATCTGCTGCTCTTGAGGATTTGCTTTCATGCAATCAATGAAAATGTGTTTATCGGGAAAACATGTCTGACCTGGACAAGTGTTTTAGCAATGTAAACAAACTGGGAAAGTGAAGAGCAGAGCGTGAAAAGCACAAGTAGGAGAGATAAGGAGCAAGCAAGATCATGCAATATGGAAAAAGAGAAGCAGACAAGGCTGAAGGCGAAAGAGGGAGAGAGAAGCAAAGGAGAGCAAAGAAGTGGGATAGGAGAAATGAGGGAAGAGAAGAACAATGCAGCAGCAAACTATGCATGTGCTGTTATACATCAGCCTCCCTCAATGGCCATGCTAGCTGGGCATAATGGGAGTTGTAGTCCAATACATCTGGAGGGCACCAGGTTGAGGAAGGGTGATTTATATTGTGCCATCAGTGTACATGGGCACTTCAGAGTGTAATGTAATGGAAACAATAGTAAGGCCCCTGCTTTGATTAGCCTCTTTTTCTTGCATTCTGCTTGCTTCAGCCTCTTTGTTATACAAACAAATCAGAGACTAAAGTATTACATGCTGCTGGTTTGGGAGGATGGGTGGGAGGAATACCTTGTTTATCCTTCCCCTGCAACTGTTTCTCCAAGTGCAATGTTTTATTTTTGGTTTCTTTTTACACAGGAGTGAATGGCAGCCATTCTCTTACATGAGAAAAAGTTAAGAAGCGCAGTCAGGAGAGCAGTTGGGGACCCTCCCAGGTGACCTCAGGGTCTGGGATGAGGGGCTGGTTTTGTCTCCCCCACCTCATGCCTCTTTACTGTAGCCTCCTGACTTTGCCATTGAGAATTCCCAGGCTCTTTAGTTTGTTTTTAAGCAGGTGTTCTTGTTTTAGATCTTCCCCTGTTGCTGGTTTTTACTCTTGTTTTCTTTTGTTTTAAACTTTTAAAGGTTTTATATTGTGTTTATGATGTTGTATTTTAGAGTTTTAATTTTGTGAACTGCCCAGAGAGCTTTGGCTATTAGGCGGTATGAAGAAAAACTGGAACTAGTTCCAACTTCCCTTCAAAGTAGGACAGTCCACTTCTGGACTTACATTCCCAAGAAGCACCCAGTAGCTACCCACCTTGGCCAAAAGCCACTGAAATTAGCACTGAGGTTACCCAGAAGTAAGCACACCAACTTGGAGTAAATAGATGTTGATTTTAAAAGGGAAGGTGTGAGGTAGTACAGAAGATTACAGGTCTAAAAGAACCCAAAGGAAAACCCTCGTGACTAGAGAGCCTTTTAACAGCATAAAAAAAAGATAAAGGTGTCCCCAACCAGTCGTGTCCGACTCTAGGGTGTGGTGCTCATCTCCATTTCTAAGCCGAAGAGCCAGCGCTGTCCGAAGACGCTTCCGTGGTCATGTGGCCGGCATGACTGAACACCGAGGTGCACGGAACGCTGTTACCTTTCCTGCCGAGGCGGTACCTATTTATCTACTTGCAATTTCTTGCTTTCGAACTGCTAGGTTGGCAGAAGCTGGGACTGAAGACGGGAGCTCACTCCGTCACGCAGCACTCGGGTCTCAAACTGCTGTCTTGCCGACCTTCCGGTCTGCAGTTCAGCACCTTAACCACTAAGCCACTGCGGCCCTTTAACAGCATACCCAAGCACAATAACAAAAGCTGGCTACCCTATCTTTATACGTTAGCGAAGCAAGGGCCTCCAGGGATAGAGCCCAGCAATCCAAACAGGTCCAAAGACCATCATAACGAGGGGAGACAACCCCAGCTTTGCTTCAGCTCCTTTTAAGGCTTAGCCCTGTTATAGCCAACTGTATTGGCGAGAGTGAAGCCATATTGAGGCCCAGTGAAGGTTGGGCCTGGGTATCTTCATGGTGGAATTTTTGAATGTGTATGTGACCACCCCCACCCTCTCTCTCCAAAAAATGCAAGATCTACAAAGTTCTGAAAAAGCAGTTTGCCTAACCAGCAAACGTTTCTATATGTGAACAAGCCAAACAGGGAACTGCCTGTATGTCACCATTCTCCAGACTGGCCAGCCAACAATGTAAGAACTTGTGGTTAAACTAGACTTCCTTTTTAGTCAACAAGCATTCTGCACTAGTGGTGTCTAGCATGCGGAGAAGAGTTCTTGCACCCCGCAGAGGGTGAGCTCTTCCGCTACAGCATTTTCTCTCTCTCAATAAAGGTGTGTTGTGCCTGAAAATGGCTTCAGTTGTTGGAACCAAAACAGCCCTGGCAACCCAAGGCAGATTTCACCCAGCCAATCGTCAACTCAGTCCCTGGGCCCCCGACCCTCAAGCACCAGGACCAAGAAGCTACACAGATAACCCATTCACAGGTGGTTATATCATACATGAGAGCAAGGCCTAACTTCATGGTGGAAAGGGCTGGCCTGTATTCTTGACAGGCGGTATAGAATTTTGTAATAAATCAATTAAGCAAATAATTAATTAATTAAGTTTGCTTCTATTTGCATAGGCCCACACTTTTACCTGCATATACTCTCCCCGGGTTCAATTTCACACTAAAGGGAGACATAGATGGAACATGGGAACTGGCTTTTTAATATGACTTTCTGGCAACAGTTACAGGGAGGCCATGGAGTGGCTATGTGCCCTACATTATAGATGACAATCTTCTACTTAAAGGGAGAGGAGGGATCTTGAAGTTGCCCATCAACAGTTAGCACTGTTGGAATAGTGATGAGAGGAAATCACACCCCCAAATGGTATAAGCAAAGGGTTGATTTGTCCTCAGAATTTCTAACGAAGTGCAGTGGCAAGGACCACTCAGGGTGGAGAGCTAATTATCCACTCTCAATGCATCTGGGAGCCTTGGGTGCAAGTAGGGGTTGCAAGTGGGGTGGGGGGATGTTGCCTAGCAGCCAGGCGGAACCAAATACATTTCCTTTTTAGGCTGTGTTTCTTGTGTATAAAAATATTAGCATATCCAGTATGTTCAGTAGTAGTAGTGGTTTCATTCTGCTACAGACCTGGCCTGATTTGCTCTGCTGTTTTATACTTTTGACTGCTTAGCCAGGGGACTTTGCCAGTAAACATCAGCCATCTTTTTGTTACCACTTTGTACAGCCTATCTGTTTATGACTGTGAAGGTTTGAAGCCTACAGAGGCAAAAAGAAAAAAGATCAGGCTGAGAGGCCTGGAGTTTTTTGTTGGGAGGGGGCATCCCTGAGACAAGTAGTTTTATTTCCCTGGTTAAGTTTCAGTTTCATTTCCCCAGTTAAGTTTCATTTCTTCAGGTATGAAATAGTATTTTCAATTTTGAGGGAGGAGGGTATATAAAGAGAGGGAGAGAGCCAGTAAGAGGAGAGTCAGGAGACCAGAGCCTGAAGAGGGAGCAGGAAGAAGCAATGTAGAGGAGTCTTAAGTACAGCTAGGGTAAAGGGACTTGCGTTTTGCAATATTTATTTTCTCTTAATTACTTTTGTTTCACTCAGCTCTATTCTGTAAATACCTTTAGTTACAATTTGCTTGCTTTACATTTATCAGTAAACTGTTGTGACTCAACCCCAAGTGTCTGGTGTGTCAATCACCCCACACCTACAGCTTAAACCCCACGTTATTGGGAAAGAGAAGTTTAAAAGAAGGAAGGTGGGACTCTTAAGGAGGCAAGAGATCCTTAAGGAGTTGCTCAAGGGATCCAGGTCATAAGGGAACCAGGTCATAAGGGAACCCTAAAAATGACTCAGGCTGGATCTACACTTACCGCCTTTTTTCGGTTCCAATGAGGTTTCGCCGCCCGCCTTTCACACTACGCAGTACCCACCTCAAATTGGAACCGGAACTTCCCACTTCCATGCTCCCGCTTTCAATACCCTAATATCCTGGTATTTCCCCTTAATGTGCTCTGATTTTCCACCTTCGCTGCCATATCCGGTTGTAGTCCCCTCCCCCGCCTGTCCATATACGGTGGTGTTTGTTTTTCCCTCCTGTCCAATCACAGCTCTCGACGGCCCCATGTGTCGTCTTCCGGATACTGATCGCATAGCTTCCTGAGCAGCCCGTTTCCTCAGCAACAAGCAAAGGGCTGGATGTGCGCACACTTGTCTGATCTCGGAAGCTAAGCGGGGTCGGCCCCGGTCAGTAGTTGGATGGGCGACTGCCTGGGAATCAGGCTTCCTGCACTGAGAAGGGGGTTGTTCTGTCCCTTCAAATGAGATTAAGTTTTACCCCCTCCTATCCCCCATCCGGATGTTTGTTTGTTTGTTTTTTTAATTAAGGCGTTATCCTTGCAGAATCGGGGCTTCTCTGCGATGTTTTTTTTCTAATTCAGGCATGATCTTCAAAGATTCGAAGTTGTGAAGCTCTTTTTTTGGTGATGTATAAGTGGCCACCCTAGGAGGCTGAGTGCACTGTAAGAGACAGTGTATGGGACTTGATTAAGGCTGCAGTCCTGTCCACATTTACTTCCGTTGCATGCATAGGATTGGCCTACAAGAAACATTTTGCTGGGTAAGAAAAGAAAATACGGCGAATGCACCGGTGGAGGGGAAACAGGCACCGTTTCAGCAACTTAATCAAAGCAGACAGTTCTCCTATACTGTGCCATAGAAGCAAAAATAGAGGCAGATACACAGCCTCAGTGTTTAGCTAACAGGGCATTATTGATGTTTTCATTGTTTAAGCAGAGATGCAATTCGTCTCCCCTGGCTCCCCTGCACTTTTCGGAGTGGGAAATGGCTGTTTGCTGGCCAAGAAAACATCTGAACATTAGCTTCCTACCAGTTCCACCTTTCCCTCCTGCCTGTAAGCCGGTGGAATCAGAGCCAATCTCGCTAGCAGTGAAGTAAGCCATTGTACATATTTTTTGGTTACATCCTGCCCACCCACCCCTACCCAGAAAATAAGAGGGAGGAAGGGAGAGCGACTCGCATCCTAATTCTTGAATCACGGTCAATTAGACAATTGCAACTATACCAGAAAGAAAGAGGCAAAGCTCAGGTGTCAGGAGACTAGGGCCACACCTTCGTTATTTTACGTGAGGGGGCTGCAGAAGCAGCCAGACCAGCGGTGTGGAATCTGGCTGAGGTGGGAGCTGCTTAAGGGCCTCCTGTCCTATGCCATCTTACCTGGGGGAGCCTGCCCTGCCCAGGCTGAGGCCCATGTATTGGCTGGTTTCTGTCCTGCAGGCCACACCTTCAGTTGCAAAGGGAGGCCTTCCCAAGTCACTGCCCCCTCCCTAAACATTTAATGTCTGATCTGGGTAAGCCACAAAAGGAGCCCTTTCCTCACCCCAGAGCCCCACAGCCCTAATAATCCTGTCTAGGGAATCCCTGCTCACCGTGAAGGTGCCTCAGGGCATTCACTATTGACTCACCCATTGCCCTTCCTTCCCACACTGTCCTGCCAGTGCGAGCAACCTATTTAGCTGAACCCCCCTAAGCCAATATCCATTCCCCTGAAGGTGCAGTATAGAGCAGGCAGAAAAACCCAGTAACTATGGCCAGTCAGGTAAACATTCCTGTTCAGCCCCCAAGCGGCCAGCGTAACCTATGCTGTCACCATTTTGGTCTGCAGGGTGGGTGCTCCAATGCAGAGTCAACAAGGGCTGCTTTGTAAAGCCTCTGACTCCACCCACAGCTAACACATGAACACAACACACATCAGCACGTTTGAAGCATTTTGACTCCCTTTCAGAACATAAATTCAATTTATGTAGAATTGTTTATTTTGCATTTGCATTTTAACCATTTATTCTGTCTGTAATATTTGAAGTTTTATAGAATTTATTTATTTATATTTGAAATTTTACGGAATAAACAGCAGCAAGGTTGCAGTGTTAGAGGACCATCAAGGAGGCCAGGAGACAGTGACACAGAGCCAAATAGGGCACAGGAACTCTGGCCACTGAACACCTGGCATTTTGCAGGCACTGTCTATCTGTTTTCAGTTGTATCTTCTCAACCATGAGGGCCTAGAACGTGCTTTCATGTCCTAAAGAAAGAGAAAGGGGTTATTAAAAATTCCTGAGCATTCAAATTCTGCTTGAGGTTCTAGATTTCTGGTAGAATTCAACCTCTAAAGAATCACTGTTAGAAAACACAAGTCTGATGAGCAGCAGATCTGTAAAGGTAGGTCATGACCTGTGGTTTACTTGCTTGATGAAGGCCTAATCTGCCATTTTCTTTCAGGATCCTGAAGTACTAGAACTTGTAACATGCTGTAAGTTAGTAGCAGGGATGTACGGAAGTCACCTACCTTTTCGAAAGGTGACATTTGCGGTGTGGGGGAGGTGCTCAGTCCCTCCCCCCAAAATTCTCCCCGGCCGGCTCCACTCCGCAGCAACTCTGCAGAGCTGCCAGCCAGGGCCGCCCGCAGCCGGACATCCAGCCGTTGGGCTGCACAGGGATGCAAATGGCGGCCGCCGTAGCCACCGCCATTTGCGTCCCTGTATTTTGCCGTGATAGGCTATGTAAATATTCACGTAGCTTATCACGGCAAAAAAAAAAAAAGGGAACGCAAATGGCGGTGGCTACGGCGTAGGGATGTCAGAGAATTCCGCCACGGATCTTGGTGAGGCTGAATGCCAGTGCATTCGGCCCCCCGAACTCCATGGCGGAACGGCCTGACCCCCCCGCCCCTCCGCGGATCCCCCCGGGACGAGACTTACCTGGGGCGGATGCTCCAGACGGCGGTGGCTCTGGCGGAGACAGCAGCTGGTCTTCCGAATGGCCACCGCCACCATTTGCAGTCTGTTTCCCCCCCCCCCAGTCGTGATAGGCTATGTAAAGACTTACATAGCCTATCACGTCTGGCTTAAAAAAAACACAAAAAACCTATGACGTAGGTTTTTATGACGTAGCCTATGACAGCTGACTACAGGGACGCAAACGGCGGCAGCTACGGCCGCCGCCATTTCCGTCCCTGCTAGCCAGTGGCCAGATATCCAGCTGCTGGCGGAGCCGGCCGGCGGCTCCACAGAATCTCCGTGGAGCGGAGCTGGCCTGCCAGGTTTCCAGGGGGAGGGACGGAGCGCCTCCCTCCCCCAGCGGAACCCGGCGGAGCCAGGTAAGGGGGGTTTCGTACATCCCTACTACAGCGGCCGCCATTTGCGTTCCTGTTTTTTGCCGTGATAGGCTACATAAATATTTACATAGCCTATTACGGCAAAAGACAGGGGCGCAAATGGTGGCCACTACGCCATTTGCGCCCCTGTCTTTTGCCGTGATAGGCTATGTAAATATTTACGTAGCCTATCACAGCAAAAAAAGGGAACGCAAATGGCGGCAGCTACGGCAGCCGCCATTTGCGTTCCGTTTTTTTGCCGTGATAGGCTAAGTAAATATTTACATAGCCTATCATGGCCTCTGCATGGACGCAAATGCTGTCCCTGCATTAGCCGTGATAGGCTACGTAATTATTTACGTAATTATTTATGTAGCCTATCACAGCTATAATGAAGAAGTGAATGGTGGCCGCAGATGCGGCCACCATTCACAAAGCAGCGCGAACAGCAGCAGGTAAGTGCTCCGTTTCGCACGCCTTTCACGGGGTGGGGGGGTGGAGGGCTTCATTCCGCCACGGATTTTGGGGGGCCAAATGCACTGGCATTCAGCCTCACCGAGATCCGTGGTGGAATTCTTTGACATCCCTAGTTAGTAGTAAACAAATATGTATCAGGGCAGGATTAGTGAATATGTTCCATCACATGCCCCACCAAGTTCTGTATTTCACTTTATTTTTCAACAAAGACGATTCCTTGTTCTGTTCTGTAGCGCAAATTCCATGGAGTTCCTGGATTCTTTCTGCTATAGCCTTAAAAAAAAAAACAGAACACCCCTCAAAGCAGCCCAGGGCAGAATTCCTGAGCAGAAGGGCAGGCAAGCAGGGAGATACTGTTCACTTCTTTCCCTTCTGCTTTGTTTTTAGCTTGATGTTGCACCCCACCTTGCTTTTTCATCTATGGGGAGAGGGAGATATAGGGAAGCTATGGGGACCCTTCTATTCCCTTGCCCCTGCCATGGGTGAAACATCAGCTTGAAGAAGGGAAATTCTGAGCTGGAAAAGGGCCACAGGGGAAAAGGTTTAAGCAAGCTACTCTGCATGAACACTTTTTCTGCACAGATACAAAGAGGCCCTGGGTTGTTTGGAGTAAAAAAATCAGAAATGTGGAGGAAATAATAGCCAAATCTCTGTAGCTGGGGGACACTTGAGTTTTGGGAGTTTAGAGATGTGTGAACAGAAAGTTCATTCTGTGGTATAAATGTTCCCTGCTGGATGGTACAACTTCAGACTGTAAGAGTGAGGGTACATGACTGAATGCTCCCCCGTATACAAAACTCCTTGTACACAGAAACTAGGTATAAGGGAGAATGGTGTTGGCCTCCCCCCTGACATGCTAAATGTCTATGCATATAACATTTTTCTCCACTGAGGAAACCATTCACCTCTGCTACATTTCACCTGTAGTCCATTTACCACATGATCAGTAGATCAGTAGTTTATCTAGAGAGCTTATAAAGGATGTCATTAATACTAAATCCTTTATAAAAATCATAGAAATCTGTTGAGGTCCACTGAGGATGGATCTACATATTCAGCAGAATGCGGAGAAAAAGAGGTGGTAAAATGGACTGTATCATTTCAGAATACGGGTCTCTGGTGGGAGGAATAGCCAGAATTGTTGTTTGAGAACTGATAGTTTTCTGCTTACATTGAACTTTACATTGAACATTGAGCATTAAAAACTGGTGTCCCCCTCAGGTGTCCCCCTCAGCAATCTGAAGTGATATAGTCCACTCTGTCACCTCAGAATAAGGACAGTTCAGGTTATTTTCAATGTGTATCAGTTTCACATGTGTTCATCCATAAGTCTGTTCTGCCCTGTTTCTTCATAAATCTGCTATATATATATCACATCTGCATCTTTTAAGCATCCATTTTTGTATGCATTTTACCCTAAAATACACATTTTGTACACATTTATACAAAGATACATATTTTTGTATGCATTTTTCTACTTTTTTGAGCTGAGAACCATATCACAACTTTGGAAAAGTGCAAAAACGAGAAGATAACTGCATTCCAGTTGGCATATTAGTCTGGGAAGTGCAAATCAGCTCAGCTCACTTAAACACGCAGACTAAACGAAATCTTTGAGCATCCCTTTCTCAGGATTTTTTTTACCTCATTCTGCTGCATATGTAGATCTGGCCTGAGTTTTTAGTCCAGAGTTATCTGTTACTTCTCTTAGCATGGATTTTCCATTGTAGGCCTGTTCAATGTGGTAATTCCACAGTACTTATACGATGGAGATTTATACACTATGGCCCTTAATGATTCTACCCTTACTATAGCCCTGTGAGGTGAGTCGTTATCATGTCCTTTTTACAATTTGGGAACTGCTGATGTTGAGCAATTGATTTGCCCACAGCTACCCATTAAACCCACATCTGAGCTGCAACTTTCAAATTGAGAATTGATTTATTTCAGCTGACTTTGGGGGCTTGGTGGGTGAGAGAAAGCTCAGATTTTGTATTGAGCCAAGTTACACACACACACCAGATTTCCAAAACACATATTTCAATGCTTTGAGTATTACAAATGTGGGTTTTTGAAAGTTAAATTCAGGAACTTCATTTCGCTTTGAAGGACGTTTTCATTTCAGCTATTTCCCAGTAAATAGACTGTATGAGAGATCCGCATGATTATGTGAAGCACTCCTGGTTAGTTAGATCATCATTTATGTAGCATTTGTAGGCATCCAAAGTGCTCCACATTCATTATAATCCAAGAATCCAGAACTTTGCCAGAACTATTAGCAGCAAATCCACATGACAGCACCAGAGGGAAAGATGAGACAGCATGGTCCACTCTTATCACCTCAGCTGCCGGGGAGTAACTGCCATGTGGCTGCTCTGTCTGTCCCAGGACAGTTTCCCTCAGGGGACATTCCACCTGAACACTGAACATTTGTGTAACGTTGTGTTGGCCCTTCCACTGAGCATGGGGAAGGTGGGGACAGCAGGCATTATTTCCTCTCCACACACATAATACACATGTGGACAGAAGGTGTGACATGGGCTTTAGCTGCTACACTACATCAGATAATAGCCCTGTTTACTTGTTTTAATTAGTCCTGGACTCATCTGATGTAAAGAAATGTCTGTGGTTTGTAAATACCAGGTTTTATAAATGGACATTGGGCGCAATCTACTGGGAGGTTCTTCTGCCCAAGTCCCATCAAAATGAACACAAACCGTGCAAGAGCGTTTGTGCTGTTGTTCTCATGTTCTGTTTGTGGGCTTCCCATCATCATCTGGTTGGCCACTTTGGGAACAGAATGTTGGATTACATTGGCCTTTGGTCTGATCCAGTACAGCTCTTCTTATGTTCTTACAGCAGCCATATATGTAACATTCATCATAAAAGATCCCTGAGCTGTTTATACAAAGTCTACTGAATCATTCTTCATCAACCGGCAACCAGATGTAACCACTTCTGTGATGAGATGGCATGCCTGATTAAGAGAGTAGAGCTACACTGTGCAGCAGATTAAGGCAGGGGAGTAAATAAAAAATACTGTATCTATTTAAAATGCAAAGGGAATTTAAACAGAGTATGTAGGTAATCCAACTGGCTTCAGGCCAACTCTCCAAGGTGAACATCCTTGCTGTTTGCAAATGCACAGCAAGCCAGAGAAGCACCAGGGCGTAATAAGGATCTCAGTTCCTTAAGGCTACATTCAGATATTAATTCAATATGGAACCAGAGAAAAAAATGGGACTCTAATGTTCTGCTTCAGTTCCTCCCTAGCTCGGCCTGAATTAATAGGTTAGCAACTTTTCTTTTTGAGACAGGGTCCTCGGTGCCTCTGAGCATGTACAAAGGATCAGCCTCTGGGAGAACAATGTAGGCCAGCTTTTAACAACCTACAAGCAGTGTACTTCTGAGTATGCACAGTGTGGAAGCAACTTTTAAAAACAGTGCATCTATGGAAGCACTTCTCCCTCTATGAAGGCTGCTGCTGTGTGTTTGGATGTCTGAGTACTGTGAATCAGGCCCTTTTCAAGGGGTGGCAATAGCTTTAGGTCTGACACACGGAACAGCCATATTGACATTGAAAAATAATGCTCTCCAACTGCGGGGGGTGGGGGTGAGAAAGGCAGACTTTCTTCTGCCACACTGAAGGCAAGAACCAGTCAGCCCCCAGGCCTCTCACTGTGAATGGATCCACTGTGAATGGATGTATCACTGTGCTTTTGCTTAAAGTGTCACCCAATGCAATTCAGAGATTTGCCTCCCATTTGTTTGTTTGTTTGTTTATTTATTTCCCCGACCTTTCTACCAAAAAATGGCACTCAAGGCGGCCTACAGAATCAATTAAAACAGATTAAAACAATGCATTAAAATACAATAAAAACATAACAATTACAGAAAAAATATTAAAGACAGCACTCAGCCCACCAGACCCACTTACAGGCTAAAGGCCTTCTTAAATAAAGTGGTCTTTGCCTGCTGGTGGAAGGATATCAGTGAGGGAGCACACCTAGCCTCCTTTGGGAGGAAGTCATGGGAGCAGCCACTGAAAAGGCCCTTTCTTGGGTCACCACCATACATGCCACTGAAGGCGATGGTCTCGAAAGAAGGGCGTCTCCAGAAGATCTTAGGAAAGAGGCAGGCTCTTAGGGGAGAAGGTGGTCTTTCAGGTAGCCTGGTCCCAAGCTGTATAGAGCTTTATAGGTCGTAACTAGCACTTTGAATTCTGCCCAGACTGGTAGCCAGTAAAGCTGCTGTAGCAAGGGAGTTGAGTGCTCTCTGTAACCAGCCCCGGTCAACAGTCTGGGTGCAGCACTCTGGACCAGCTGAAGTTTCTGAACTGTTTTCAAAGGCAGCCCCATGTAGAGCATGCTACAGTAGTCCAAACGGGATGTAACGTAAGGCATGGATGACCTTGGCCAGATCAAATGTGTCTAGGAATGGGAGCAGTTGGCACACTAGCCTCAGCTGTGCAAATGCATTTCTGGCCACTGCCAAGTCCTGGGCATCCAAGTTTAGGGCTGAGTCCAAGAGTGTACCCAAATTGTGAGCCTGAGCCTTCAGGGGGAGTGTAACCCCATCCAGTACAGGTTGAATCCGTATTCCCTGATCTACCTTTTGACTGACAAAAAGCACTGCTGTCATGTCTGGATTACGGTTCAATTTGTTTGCCCTCATCCAGTCCATTACTGACATCAGACAATGATTTAGAACTAGAACAGCTTCCTTGGATTTAGATGCAAAGGAGGGATAGAATTGGGTGTAATCAACATAGTGGTGGCACCAAAGCCCCAAACTCCAGATAATCTCTCCCAGTGGTTTCATGAATATGTTAAATAGCCTGGGGGATAAGAAGGAACCATGAGGGACACCACAGGACGACAGCCACGGCGGCATACAGGAATCCCCCCAGCACCACCTCCTGAGATCACCCCTCCAAGAAGGACCGGAACCTCCCTAAAAGTGCTTCCCAGTTGCATCTCATACAGATGCCTCAGAAGGATAGCATGGTTGATGGTATCGAAAGCCACTGAAAGATCCAGCAGAACTAACAGGGACACACGCGCCCCCTGCTCAGTTCCTGGCATAGACCGTCCACCAAGGTGACCAAGGGCATCTCTACATCTTGCATTTAACACGGGGCTTTCTGCTTCTGTTTTAAATGCAGGATCACGACTCCCTTTTTCAACTGCTTCCTTTTCCTCCTCCCCTTTCCCCCTCCTTCTCCCCGTATCTGAGTCTTCCATTATCTTTCATTGATCTCGCTCCTCTTCTTGCTGCTTTTCCTCTTTTCACGGAGGGAACTCAAGTGGAACACAACAGGGTAATTTGATAGCTCATTATCTGCGATCTATTTAAAAACGGAACAAAGGGCATTTAGTGCAGGAGATGCCTTGAATGATAACGGTGTCATGTAAAGAGCCCGCAAACTTCCATGAAAGAGCAATCTCAATTGCACAATAAAAGCTCCATGTGAATAAAGCCCAAAGCAGTCTCTGTCCCATAAACAGGCCGGAAGCCAGATTGAAATAGATCTGGATAATCTATCTCATCCAGAAACCCCTGGAGCTGAGAAGACACCATATGCTCCAGTATCTTCCCCAAGAATGGAATATTGGAGACTGGCCAGAAATTATCCAATACGGTGAGGTTCAGGGTGGGTTCTTTTTTAAATATATAACAAAGATCTTACCTCCACCTCCTTTAGGCAAGACATAATCACACTTTGCTGTAAAGAGGCATTCACCATTGCCCTTACCCACTCAGCCAGTCCCCACCCTGGATGCTTTTATAAGCCAGGAAGGGCAAGGGTCCAGCACACAAGTGGTCAGCCTTCACCTCTCCAAGGATCCTGTTCACATCCTTGGGCTGTACAAATTGAAAAGTATCCATTATAACTGGACAAGCAGGAGCCAAAGCTGTATCTACCCGACCTATATCAACTATGGCATCCAAGTCAGAACAGATACGACTGATTTTCTCAGCAAAGTTTTGTGCAAATTGGCCATAGCAGGCTTTTGAGTGGCCCACATCTTCTTCTTGTGGGTCAGAGTGTAAAAGGCCTCTGACCACCTGAAAAGCTCTGCTGGGCGACTTGAAGCAGACGCAATGGTGTCAGAGAAGTACAGTTTCTTTGCTGCCCTCATTGCCATGGAGTAGGCTTTCGAATGAGCTCTTGTCCAAGTTCGATCAGACTTGTTCTGAGTTTTCCACCAACAACTGCTGAGAGATTTTATTATATTCAGCGATATATAAATGCCACAAATAAAATTAATAATAAATAAACCATCACTGTAGTCAATGTCCCCACTTGTTTCATCTCCTGCAGCTCCCTGGAAAATCAGAGGGCTCATTTGGCTCCACCCTGTGGGAGAGGATGCTCAGGAATGATTGTGTCAACTGCCTGAGCCATTTCTCCCTTCCAGAGATCAACTAAGGCTTTGACAGAATTGCCTGCAGACAGGAAAATCCCAAGAGCTGTCAGAAAACCATTCAGATCCATCCTAAGACAGACCATCTTAATCAGTCTCCTGCCCCTGCAGAGGCTCAGAGTCCCAGCAAGTTTAAACCCCATCAGGTACTGATCTGTCCATGACAACAGAACTATAGAAAGTTCCTCCAACCCCCAGATCACCATCATCCCACCCTACACAGAAAACCAGATCCAAAGTGTGCCCTGCTGAATGCGTGGGGTCAGATACACATTGGGAGAGACCTGTGGTTGTCATGGAGGCCATTAAATCCTGAGCCACTTCCTACAAGGCAGCTTCAACATGTATGTTGAAGTCCCCCAGCACAACAAGCTGTGGAGACTTCACCACCAAACCTGAGACCACCTCAGCTAGCTCAGGAAGGGGGACTGTGAACAGCAGGGCAGGCGGTACACCAACAGAATCCCTGTTCTATCCTGAACACCCACCTTCAGATACATACACTCAAAATTGGAAGACTGCAGGATGGGGCACCTGGAGAGGGGGATAGAATCATGATAGACCACTGTGACTCCACCTCCCCACCCCCCAGGTTTTACCTGCTGCAACACGGAGAACTCAGATTGGCAAAGCTGGGAGAGATTTACTCCCCCAATCTCGTCCAACCAGGGCTGTGTTTCCACCAGCAATCTGCTCCAACCTGGCTGCACGGTGAAGTCTCGGTGTTTCCATGACATCGTGGCCATTCCCAGCCCCACATTTTATCCTGGAAAAACTGCTTTTTCTGAGACTGGTTATAGTCCAACTTTTCCTGCTTATTTTGGCTCCATTACTGAGCTGTTTCCACAACCGCACTGGGTTCGGTGTCATAGTCCTGCCCATGGGGTGTGTAGCCCGCCCCTCACCTGCCCGTGACCTCACCAGAAGCAGCATGTGAAGGACAGGGGGAGATGATACTGGAGGGACCAGTCAGGCAGAGATGAAGAGATGCACATAGAAGCACCCCTGGCGTACAAGGGCAGGGTTCGCCCACCCTGGGTATCCCTATGAAGTTCCCAGTCAAGGTGGTGACAGGGAAATCAGGAGAGCTGCAAAGATGGCTTCTTGGAGAGTTGTTAAGTCGTTAAGATGGCTTCATGGAGAGTCATTGAGAGTAATTAAGTCACATCCCCACTTTAGGGGAGGAAAGGGTTTAAAAGGGGAGGAGATACTACAGGCAGCCTTTTCTGCTCCTTCCTTAAAGTGAAAGTGTGCTTTAAAACTCACTTTAAAGGAAAAAACAAAAGGGCTGAAGTGGAGCAGAAGGGGGGGGGTGAGCGAGGCAGAGATGAAGCGATGCACAGCTAGTATATCATCCACTGGCTCTGTTCACCATTTCCTCCCTGTGTATTTCCCCTTTAGCGCTTTGTTCCACTTTGTGTGGGCATGTGCTAGGGGTGTTACTTTTGAGTAAACCCATTGGCTGCATGGCTTTCCTTTCCTGGGAGTAGGTGCCATTGAAATCTGTGTAGCTTGCTTCTGAGTAGGCATGCATAGGAGTGCATCCTCTTCAATGCATTTACTTGGGTCTCCCTTCTCAGCCACGCAGGAGAAAGGCTTGACAGGATTTCAATGAGTATTAAAAGTGCCTTTGATTGGGAAGCTAGCCAGCCACTACTACTTCTTCTAGTCCACCTTTCAGGGTCATTGGGAAGCCAGAATAAGGGGGGGAGAACAACAACAGTGTGGGGGGGGGGAGAAAGCCAGCCACTATCTCTTTTCCTAGTCCACCCTGCAGGGTCATTGGGAAGCCAGAATAAGGGGGAAGAGCAACAACCACTGATAACATGGAAACACACCCTAGGTCTCTGTGTTACAAGCCAGATCGGCACACTCATCAGTGATCAAGTCCTGGATGGCTGTTGTTTTCCCTTTCGCTGACCTGGCATTCGGTAGCAGTACCTTCAACTTAGGGGGACTGTGTCTAGGGTTACTGGGGCACAATGATATGGGAGACAGCTTGGGAGCAACTAACACCCTGTTGCACTCCACATTCCCATAATGACCAAGCTGCCATTAATGTGTTTTTAATGATTGTGAATGTTCTCTTGAAGGGGCAATCTATCTGTAGGGAGTGGGGTCTTAAACCAGCGCTCTTCAGGTATGTGCATGGGAAAGGGCAGCTTTGAGGTCTGTAAATTTAAAGAGAAATGGGAGAGCCACGAGTTTCTAGCTGGAAACTCATGGCTCTCCCCGCCCCAATAATGATGCTGAAAATCAGGCTGGAGCTTTGGAGGTGGCTGCAACAGCTGCACTGTAGAAATCTGATGCAGGATTGTTGGGTGTGCTACCTTCTTAAACTTGCCTCCACTATGCTCTGCTTGTGTATTTTCAAAAAAGCAAATATACAAAGATGCCACACATCTGTGTTGTCTCATATAGTGGAAGCTAAGCCTTGTAGCACTGCCCCCGCATCTCTCACCACTCAGGGCTTTTGCTTTATTTTATTTACTATATTTATATGCCACCCAATGACGACAGTTCTCTAGGCAGCTAACAATAAAAATAAAACATTTACATATAAAAGGTAAAACCATAAAACCATAAATTCTAAATATAGCATAAACAGCAGAAGAGAATAAAACCAAAATGACAGAGGTAATAGGTACAAACATTTCCACAGGTCTTTAAAATTCTGAAAAGATGTATAGATAATTGGAAGATATTAAGTTTCCAAAGCCTGGGAAAATAAAAAGTGTGGAGCATGTGACAATACATTTTTTTTTGGATTTTGAAGTAGGGAAATAATAAGGAAACCACCAACATTTTTTTCCTGGAGTTACAGCCTCATGTTTAGTCAACTAAGCAGGAAGATAAAATTCTAACCACTGGAAATCATATCTTGAAAGTGGCTTTAGTCTGTATGCTGAACATACAAAACCTCATTGCTTTTGCTTCCTGAAGTCACAGCAGAGCTCAGTTTTGAATTATTTTATTCATTTTATTGTAAGTCACCTTGATGGTCTTAGTTGTGCCATATAAAGTGAGATGTAACTTAAAAATAAATAAAAGTGGCATGGCTGTAGATGCAATGAACTCACCTGGTTGAGCTGTTAAAACTCAGACGTGCAGTCTGACCCTATGCTTATTTATGTCAAGATAAGTGCAAGTAAGTGTGATGGCTGGGCCATCAAGCAATTTGGCTATTCTCAGCCAATCAAGCAGGAGTTGCTGGGTGTGGAAAAACTGGAAAGGTTTTGTTATGTTATAGGTGCTGGACTGCTCTTTAAAGAGAGCACTCCTCAAGGCATTGGGGTGAGCTTGATTCCCCATGTGCCTAGCACTGCAATGTCGTGGTAGAATCAATAACAAAAGATTCTGCCTGATTCTGAGGGAAGCAGGATCTTAATGACACCAGCTTTCTTCAGTGAGTATTATGCCTTGTAGGTTGAACATATTGGCTAAAAACTTCTTTTTTGGAACATCCTGCTCTCTCTCCCTCTCTCTCACACACACACACAGTCGTGTGTGTGCTGCTGCTAGATAAATTCCTACTCGAACAACCTGCAGTCAACTTTCCTGTTACAACTGGCTTTTGAGAGAGCAAGGATGGCAACCGGGCTAGGCCACAGCTCTTGATAATACAACATTTCTCTCCATTTTTCACTAGTGATGGCGCTCAATTCCCTCCAGCCAGAATCTTACTTGGGAGTTGGGACGTTTTCCAAAATGGACCCTGAACCTACTGCATTCCAGCACTATCACTGTTTCATATCCTTGGAGGTCTCCAGTGGGGCACCTTCATCACTATACTCCTGTCATGCCAGCTGAATTTGGCTGTGGAAAACAGAGCCTAGTGTGGCCTAGCGATGTCTCTCAGCCATGCAGGACTTCAACTCATATGGCCTGGGACCTTCAGCAAGGCAAGGGGCATGGAGGCCCTAATGATGCCATCAGTGTCTCACCATGCTGGAGGCTTTTAGGCAAGGGAGGGAGGGAGGGAGGGAGGCCTAGTGTTGCTTGGGATCTTCTTACCTAGGCTGCTCCTTGCACAGTGACACTGAGCTAGGAGAAGTCACGAAGAAATCTCAGCCTCCCCTTGTTGTCCAGCCCACTGAGTGACTATTTCAGTACTGTGACTATGGAGGGTACACACAGTGTTGATGGCTGTGACATTCCTCAGACTCCTTGCAATGTTTATCCTTCTCTTTACCCATGCACTCTAGGAGTCACTCTGTAAACTGGATTCAATGCGGTCCAGTTGCTCCAGCCTTATTGCTGGGACTAATCAGCCCTATATTACATTATAAAACCAGCTGTTTTGTCACCGCCTACTGGATTATTAAGCAGTAGGGACTCTTAATGAATAGTAGTTTGTTTGTTTTAGAGGTCTACATGGATTGGGTTATTGAGTTTTAAGTCTGCCAGCTTCCAACCTGTAATCATCCCATTCTCTCAAAGGATTATCATACTCTGTCTTCCAAACTTGGCTGAAAGGACAAAGGAGCAAGAGAAAGCTAATAACATTCCTCTAGAGCAGAACATTTTGTTTTACTTAACTAAGAGGTCACTGTATAAAATAAATTTAAAAAACGATGGAACATTGCGTTTAACATTACTTGCCCTAGATGACATAATAGGCAGGAAATTTATAACTCACTTTATTATGACCCATAGTGTAATATGTGCTGCTGCAAAATTTGTAAAATGATGCTACAAGAGACTGAAGTGTGGACCAAAGGCACTTTACTGTGTAACTCTTATCACAAGGTGGCTGCCCCTAGATTTCAGTTGCCTACCGGTGCCCCTCAGAACTATTCCCTCCATGCACTGCACATGGAATCAAAGTTCCCCCTCTTCCCCCTTGGCAGAATGCTCAGTGTGCAAATTATGAAGCACAGGTGCCTCTAATTCCAGACTGAAGCCTGCTTAGCAACAGGCCTGCCTATATACTGGGGATGGGCACATCTGTCAAGTCTGTTTCTGTGGACTTCATCCTTTCTCTGCCCTGCAAGTCTGTTTCATACCAGTTCCCTTAAAAAAAAAAAGTGTATGTATTTTTGTATGCATTTTTCAAATGGATGTACTAATGGATGCATGCCCCCATTGACTAAAGTGTGTTTGAGCACATTTTAGAAAAGTAAGGAGTGGTTTTTGCACACTTTTCAAATATCTGCATTTTGTTGAATACTTTTCTTCTTTAGGAACACATCACAAGGCTGGAACTGTAAATTTCATCCATTTCCACTTTCAGTTCTGGGAGGTGCAGACTAGGTAAATCCATTTTTTTTTAAACCCTCAATGCAGCAAATTTCTCCCCCATCCCTACTTATAGGGGAAAAAACTGGGAATGAGCCTGAGGTAATCCAAAAGGTAAAACAATAGGCCAGGCTGACCGATGCAGTCCTTCTATTAACGTCTATTGCATATTAATTACCTGACAAAGATAACATCTTGCCCCCTGGTATAGAACATAGGGCAAGGCAAATTCAGGCTTTTCTTAGAAGGGCAAAACATGTCTGGAAATGTTACCAAACAGTAGCTATGTGACACCGGGCCAATAGGTAATGGAGGTTCTCTGGCCAATGTACACATAGACTTAACAGAGTATTTCACTCAGACAATTAAGTAAAACAGCATATTTCTATCACTATGTGACTTACCTCCATGCAAAAAATAAAAAATTAACTACAGCTGACACCAAAGTTTGCCTGAGGTGAAATTTCCTGAGGTTCCTACATGAGTAATATTTCTGAGGAATGAGACGAAGCAAGAATATGACTAGCAGATTATGTCAGGGAGGTGCTTCACATCCCTTACTTCTCAGGGACCCACAGAAAACATTAATGCAGGCTGTTAGCCAAACTACTCTGTGGGCGTCACCCTCTGAAGTTCACCAGCACTGGGTCCTGGAGGCTGGGGCCTTGTAATGCCTTGAGAAGGAGGATATGGTGGTGGTGGTTGTGGTACAGGCTGCTCCACCCAAGAGGGAACCTTCGGTACCTTCTCCTAAGCATTCCTAGCCAGACATTGCATCCTTGAAGTCAGACGTAAGTCCCTAGCAGCATCTCCATCTCCTTGCAGAAACCAGCAGATACAGAACTAGTGGAGGGTCCTTTAAGGACCACAGCTAGCTCTTTCAGGGAGGCAGGGCCTAATGTGGATTAGGCCTGGCCTACCTTTATAAGGCTTCAGACAGTTTTAGCTCTCTGCTGAGGCAACCTCTCTTCATTATCTATATAATGGGGGGAAATGCCAGCCAGAGCAAACTCACTGGGAGCTGTCCATGTAATGGGCAAAGTTGAGAAGACGCTAGAGTACCTACCAAATTTTCCCTAAACTGACATTTTGAGGGAAATGTGGGGGTGGTCAGGAGCCATTTTTGTGGGATTTCTAGGGAAGTAAAGGAATGGGAAGAGAAGAGGAAAGCAAGCAAATTCAGGTGCCACTTCTTGAAATTACATATACTCAGCAATCTGATCTGATCTGGAAAGGTGGGCATCCCCATCTTAATATATGCACAATCATGGCTGGCCCTTTCATTAGGCAGAGTGAGGCAGTTGCTTCAGGTGGCAAGTGCTAACAGGTGGCAGCAAGGTGTTAGAGGAGAGAGCTGAGTGCCACTCAGTCTGCTCTATGCCTCCTAAGCTAATCTGCTGGCTTCAGGCGTGGCAGAGGATGCTGTCTCATCACCAGTGTTGAGGAAAGCTTTAATTGTCTGTCTAGTCAGCTTTTGTACATGGTATGGGGGGGTGCCATCTTGTTCTTTGCCTTGGGGAACAATCCAGCACCCCTTAGTCCCCTGGCTGATGGCAGAGGCTAGGGTATGCTCCTCTTCAGCAGTCCCAGGGTGATATTACTTCACTGCAGGACAATTTTGAATATATTGGCACAGGGTGGGGCGTGCACTCTTGTGCACTCTTAAAACTTTACTGAGAATTCTTGTGCCACCTGGTACAACTGAAACCTGAAATGGTATTCCTGCTGAAGATACAATTGGAGAGCAGAATTCAGTGTTCACAATGATGTTCCCCCTCGGCACCCTCCACATCCATCTCTGTCTGATCTTAAATTTCCATGGCAGTATTTCTTTTTGAGCTAACCAATGTCTATACGGTGCTGTCAGTTGAAAGGAGAGAGAGAGAGAGAGAGACGCACACAGTGCCAACTCACACAACATTGCCTCACAAAGGGAGCCTTTTTAATGGCAGGATAAATAAGTTCTTAATACAGTGGGGAAGCTACAGTGTCATTCCTCATTGCTTAAAACCTTCAGCCAGGCCTGGCTCCTCCTTGCTTAATTACACTCCCCTGATATCTTTCTCTGCAGAATCACAGAGCTGATGTGCTTCATGAAGAAACATGCCTTTGCCCATACATCGCTCATGAATTTAATTTGTGTGTAAGAAAACATGAAAGATATGAAAGAAAACTGCATTTGATATCATTTCAGAAGGTATAGCATGCTTAGACTTTGTTGCAAATGGATTTAAATCAATCCATCAAAGAGGCAGTGGGTTTTAGTTGAAGACCATAGCTTCAATTTCAGGAGAACCCTCCTACCTGTAGGAATGGCTGGGTCCTAGAATAAGTGGGGTGGAGAAAGATGTGCAGTTGCTGGGAGGAAGGAGGATGGGAGACAAGGTTTAGTGTAGAGTGAACATCCCCACTGAATTTCAATTCCTGCACCAATTTAATATGATTGGAATAATAAACCAGCTTTCCCCAACCTGGTTCCCTCCAGATGAGCTTCCACAACGCATAAAAAACATGGTTGTTCAGGCAGGCATTTGGGGTGGGTATTTTTAGAAATACAATGTTTTAATGTAGAATTTTATTGTTTTAAAACTGTTTGTATTGCTGTACATCGTCCAGAGTGGCCGGGTGATCAAGAAATTAAATAAATAAATAAAATGTGTTGGACTGGAACTGGAACTGACGTTCCAGTCCAATACATCTGGAGGGAACCAGGTTGGGGAAGGCTGCAATAAACCATGCAACGTAAGAACATCAGCATATATTTCCACAGCTTCTCGGAGAAATGGAAGATAGACAAGGAATTGTAATTAACACAGCATATTTCGAGTGTTCAAAAGCACTTCACATTCATTATCTCTGCAAACTATAGAAGAGCCCTATAAGCAGGGCAGTGTTATTATCTTCATATTGCGTATGGGGAGCAAAGGCTGAGCAAACAATGGCTTCCCTAAAGGCCAGAATGGATGTGGTCGGTGAGCAGGAGAGCTACTGGTGTTTTGTTTTTTTAAATTTAAAAGCAGTGGAGGGGGTGGTGGTGGAGGGCATTGGAACAGGGCTCCAGCACTGGGGAAAGGGGAGATATAATGCTATCCCTCATGCCATTATCCTAGTTTTAAAACACACACACAAACACACACGCTAAAGCTGCTATTTACCTCCTGGGAGAAAATATACAGGTTTAGAGGACAGGGGCTTACCTAAGGTAAGTTACCTAGTGAGTTTCTGGTAACTGCAGCATGCAACCTTAAAGGAGAGAAATATTTTTGCCCCTATTTGTGCACATCATAAAAGACGACTAACACCGGGGGGGGGGGGGTTGTGGGGAGAAAAAAAGGTTTTATTAAATTACCCCCCCTCCGCTTTTGCTCAGCAAAATTTCCAAATGCAGTTGTTAAGGAGTTGTTGTTTTTTCGCTCAGCCAAGGCAGGGGTTTGATAAACTCCAGTCCAGAGGTTCCTTCAAATGTCCCATTGTTCTAGGATGATTTCGTCTCCTTTAGATAAGGCTTAGCCTTTGCTCATTTGCATATGCAGATCTAAGATGCCTGTTCATAAGTTTGAGCTGAACTCTTTAAAAGTGAAAAACATCCAAAAAAAGCTTATCTAGATAGGGTCAACTCTGATATGTTGGCCCTGCTTTCAGCCAGCAACCCAGCATTATTAGGTTCTGCATTTTCTAGTATCATAATCATCATCCTCTGAAGTTGTTTTATAGGTGTCATGTGATGCTTATTTGGTCCCTGTCTTTAAAGTCTATATAATTCATCCTCTATGTCTGTGCAACAATTACAGCATTTATCAGAGGGGTTGAGTCACTCAGAGCAGAAGGGGCTCCCCAGGGTGTTCAATAAGTACTTGTTTCTACTATTTTCTCCCTGATATTATAAAGGCCTTATTATTATCACAAGAGATCCGTGCGCCCTCTGATATGCTTGTGTGACTCATTGCCCCAAGACCAAAGACCAAAAACATCATGGATGGGGCAAGGCTAAGATTACCATCTCTGAGAGGAGAGTATTGTGCAAAACAGCTTAATTTTTATTTTTAATATTGAATATTGTAATATTTTAAATAACTTTTTCTTAACATGGCACATGTCCAATTGCTTCTTTATCATCCCAGTGCCTTTGCAGTTGTTGTCCAGAACACTGGAAGGTGGGAATATATAAATATAAGCCCTATTTGGATGTTAGTAAGTCATGAGATTACTGTCACTGGGGAACCCCACCATTGCATCCCCCTGCTGGACCCACCCTCTGCTGTTCAGATTGAAGTCCGAAGTGGGGAACCTGTTCTGCACCTGTAGCTCCCCACATGATTTAGACCCCTGTGCCATCGAGCTCCTAAGTCATGGGGGGAACCCAAGGGCAGCTCCCTCCTTCAGGCCTCAAGCCCAACACACAGATGGTGGGGAGGGCAGGGGACAAGATAGGAGGAGTAGGGCCGGTCAAGTAGACCTCCATGGAGGCTAACAATATACAAGCAGCAATAAAAACAATCCTAAAACTAAAACAAGCTAAACCCACACCTCATCCACCCACACCCCAAAAATAAATAAAATAAACACATAACATCACTAACAGTTCAGTACTTAAAAAAAAAAAAACATTTTTATTGGTTTTTCAAATTTAACAATACATTAAATAACAATGTGAGATATCTAGAAGAACATCCATACATCTTTATCTTGATCATTGTTATATACACTTGTGTTCCTTATCTGGTCTCTTATCCATATCAGCTTATACTCTGTTAACCCAATAAATCTTTCCATAAAAGACCATGTGACTGTGGTGGTTGAGTTACCTCTTTGTGCTATATCATAAAGTTTATAAAATCTCACCAAGTCGTGCTGAAGTTATCCCCTTCTTGCACTGTTCTGTATGCCCTTCATGTGTTGGATAACTTGGATTAGACTTTTGCATTAGAGCTATTGGCCCTAATGTCTCCATTGTTGAATGGTTGGACCCCGAGTGCTTTTTCAACTGCTCGCTATTTCCATCCTTGCTGCTACCTAAAAGAATGTCACAAGAGCCTTGTTTTTTAGTTGTTTGTTTTCATTGTCATATAATAAGGGTAAACCCACCATCGGGGAGGTATGAATCACTTGATCTGTGATTAAAGCAGCCTCCTTAAAACCTTTTGCTAAAACTGATTGCCCCACATGACCACCACATGTGAAAAAACATGCCTATTTCATTATACTTCCTCCAGGACTTGGGTGAAGTTTTTTTGTAAATATAACAGAGTCTCCTAGGAGTGCGATACCACTAGTGAAGTACTTTAATTGTAGTTTCCTTAATTTTTGCAGAGGTGGGTTTCATTGTGGCTTGCTGGTACAATTTAGCCCATTTCCCTTTGTCAATAGTTGTTCCTAGGTCATTTTCCCATACCTGAATAATTTCATCTATTGTAGGAAATTGTACATCCAATAATAATCTAGATATAGTTGAGGTCAAACTGTCTGTGTTTATTGTATTTTGTATTATAAGATTTTCAAAGTGCACTTTAGGACATACTATTTGCACTTTTACAGTCGGTATACTTGAAAAATGTGTAATTTCATTTAATTGTATCCTGTTAAATTTTGTATTTTATACTTGAGATTTCAATTGTTCCCCAGTTCTGGGAGTAAGTCCAATTAACAAATCCATCAAATTGCCCTCCCAGTGACGAAAGTGAAAAAAATAAATACATCACAAAATCTATCAGGATTCAGCCTGAAAGCTGGTTGGAAGTGTCAAGTTTTCAGGACTTATCAAGTGCTCCCTCCACAATTTAACTCTACATGTTGAGTGAGGAGGTGGTCTGTGACCCCTGGGCCCACCCATGACATCCATGCATTCTGCGAGACATAGGAAAAGGGGTGCTTAAGCACATAGAGCTGCATGCATGTAGGGAATCCCTATCAGACATCTCACTGAACATGGGGACATTGGCTCAGCAGGGAGTGGGTGGAGCTGGAATGGACCACGCTGGTCAGGCACATGGAGGGAATGTCTGAAAAGTCCTATTGCTGCCCCTGAAAGGTGAACAGAGACTGAGGCAAACACACACACCCCCCCCCCCCCGGGAAGCATTGTAAACAGGACTGGGCTCAAGAAGGTGCTCTGCAGATTTCAAGCTGCACCTAGGACTGTTGGGAAAAACACATTTAGGTTTGGCCCTTAATCCTAATCCAGAGAAAGCCACAACTCTACACACATAAAGGGTTTGTATTTGTTTTGCAATGCAATGTAAGGCATGGAGGACGTAGGCCATTGGCAACTGAACATGTGAAGAAGAGCAGGGAGTGCAAGTCCCATCAGGAGAGAAGTTGGGCCAGGGATGGAGGACTGCACCTAGAAGTAGGGTGTGCATCAAGATAGCACAGAGGCATCAGAAAGGAGGCAGAGCTGACTGCAGGTAAGCGCTCGAGCTGAGAAGCCAAACTGAAGGGGATTGTAATGAGGTTGTACAGAAACATCAAGCAGGAGGGCAGGTGGCTGGACAAGCAGACAGACAGCAGACAGGGAATCTAAAGGTTAGACAGGCAGAGAAAGTAGGCTGGCCACTTTAACATCGCTGAGTAAGAGGAGATGCATCTCCAAAAAACAGGGCCAAAGACAGTGCAGATTTGCATAAAATTTGCATATGCTAATGTGTATATCTAGATACAAATTTAGAAATAATTACTATAATTTAAATAAAAATGCAATACATATATTGCATGTGACCAGCTGACCTGTGCACCTCCCGCTCAGGCTGTTCAGGTGGTAACTATTCATGGGCAACTGCCAGGCCCCTTCCTGTTCTTCCTTCTTAGGGTTCTTTCTCTTAAAACCAGATTTGAACAGCCCTTCATTTAGAGGACACCTTCAAATAAAGGACTTTCCTCTGACAGCCCTTTCCTCTGACAGGACCCTCTTCTGTAAAGGAGGCCACATGGCCACCCTAAGAGAAACTTAGACAAACGAAGGGCAGAGTCTGGCTGGTGCTTAAACACCATTGCTTTTCAGCGTTCTCAAAAACTATTGTCTGTCTCCAGCCAAAGTGGCTTCCCCAATATGAGTCCAACACAGTGCTGTCCAGAGCCACAATTCAGGCTGCTCAAGCTCTCAGGAGCCAGACAAAATCATCTTGGAGAGGACCTGGATGTGGTTTATGCCCCTCCAGTTGACTATCCCTGGCTTGAAGTGTATCCTACTACATTCCTAGCAAAATGGTTACACATGAGGCTTAAGCTCTGCTGATTTATGCAAGAGATAGGCCAGATTAAGGGCAGCGGGCATATAAATGACTTAGACTGGACAAACAAGCAGCATTGATAGGGAAACAAGACAGAGAGGAAGTGAGCTGCCTGGGAGACATACTCAAGGATAACTGGATAAACAGGGTGGTGGAAGGATAGATCGGTACAGACTCAAAAGTCATAGCGCATGCCACATGAAGCTGACATATCTCGATCCCACACAAGTGAGAACACACTTGATAATTCAGCAGGATTAACTCCTCAAGTACTTGATGTGTGTTTGTCATCTTCTGGTTTGAAGGCATCTTTTTTTCTGGAAGGAAAGTAATCTCAATTCAATTCCTTTTGCTTGTCACTTTGGAGACATGGATTGTAAGAGTTTGACCGGAGATTTGGATGGAAGGCTGGTTGTTATATTGAAGGCATTTAGTTCCCAAAGTGGAGGACAACTCAGACAGGTGTAACAGGTGTGTGCGTGTGTGCTATATGCATGGGCATTTCCCATAGACAGCTCTGGGACAAGGGACCTTGTCCCAATAAATGGGATCATACATCCACCTCTTCTGTTCTTCCACGTTGGGAAGGCAGAGATAATCTAAGGGTCGGGGCAGGAGGGATGGCTATTATGGTTGTGATGAAAGTAATAGTGCTGGTGGTAGAGAGATGCTGATAAAGACTCCCACAGCAGAACTGACCTAACATCCTCCATTAATATTTTCTAGGGGCTCCAGGTAAGGATATTCATCCCCCCCCCCAATTGGGAAATGTTGTTAGTCTTATCAAAACTTCTTAGCTTCCCCCAAAGTCTCACAGATGTTTTGCCCAAGTAGGGGCCTCCAAAATCACCTAAAAATTCTGCTTTAGCTGAAATTCAGTGACAACTCTAGTACAGATATGGTTTGCATATAACAGCTAACTGTGGATTGTTTAACCCATGGTTAGTTGTGGCTCTGTGGCAGCAAGCAAGCAAACTGTCTTCTGCATGGTCATTCCTTCCACTTTTAATCTGCTGTAATCAATATCTGAGGAAAGCTCTTTTCGTGGGTTGTTATCATGACATCAGAACCCAGAACTTGGATTGTTTAGGGGTTAAACAACTCAGAGTTAACCCAGCAACAAACAATGGGCAACTGTTGGGTTAACTCTGAGCTGCTTAAATCCTAAACAACCCAGAGTTCTGGCTTCACATATCACAATAACTGATTGAAAGTGGAAGCAATGAACACGTGGAAGGCAGCATGCTTGCTTACTGCCTACCAATTCTTGGGTGATATAACCCAGGAATTGGCATGATGTGTGAACTGTGTCATTGTGTATTTTTTTCTGGGCTTGTCATTTGCTCAGTTTCTAGCAGTCTAAGACAGGTATAGGCAGACTTCATGCTTCTGAGTTGAGATCTACTTTGTTTTTTACTAGAGCCTCAAGGTCCACCAACTGGAGTCAGGGGGAAAATAGCAGCTCAGGGCAGAGACATACCTAGCAGAATTAAAGAACAGAGTTAAAGCACATGGCTCAGACCAAGAATTTATTTTCAGTCTCAGAAGTGACCTCACACAACTGATTTCACATAAAAATCCATACCTGTTTCCCCTCCTCCCCAGCTTTCATCATTTCAGCAGCCTAATTTAGAGGGATGGGGAGCCTTTTCGTTATTACTCCTATTAAACACCTGGGATTCAGAAACCCTTGCTGATCTACTGCAAATCACCAGTGATCTCCCAGCAGATCCTGATCTACCTTCTGCCCACCCCTGGTTTAAGATACTGCTGGTAGCCACTCATATAACAGGATGGATATCATTATCATGTGTGTTTCACTTATCACAGGCCAGCAGAACTGGTGAACCAATACACAGGCCACCAGCCATGTGTTGTGTGGTGTCTTAAATCTGGGGTCTGGTCCAGCCAGGCCTCACAGAGTAAACAGATTTGAGGATACCAATATGGCTCAAGTCCATTTGTGTGAAAGAATGATGGTTTATTGATGGAAAATGGATGCAGAGAACAAAAGAAACAGAAAACTCACACATGCCCTTAACTCTCTGTTCAGTCACCCCACTTCCCAGAGAAGTGACAGGCACTGTCTCATGGGGCTGATTATCTGAGCAGGTGATGCACCTTCCCCCTCTCAGACGAGAACAAGTAGCAGACCAATCTGCTTAGGACTTTATTAGGACCTGGTCTCATCATTTAGTTAAAACTGTCAGAAAACACACACACACACACCTCCCTTCATCCAGAAGGAGAAAGGCAGCAAAATAAGTTTCTCACAGCATAGGAAGAGCATCCTTATCAGCTAGAAGGTACAAACCATATAGCTACTGTGCAAAGAAACTATTGTACATTGTTTTAGCTTCTGTTAGTAGCAAAAAGTGTGGCCTTCATTGTTTGTAAATACAGCTATGAGAACCAACTCTAAAATTAGAAAAAATGCCAACTGCTTTGGCAAACCAGTCTGCTTGTGCTACTTTACACTGAATACGACTCTGGGCAAATTCACACCTGACTGCCCACTATTCTTCTGAACCCACATCCAATATATGTGGCCTGCCAGGTGTTTGACTACTTTTGCAGTCCCAGTCAGACAGCTGAAATGGGAGGTTTTATTGATTTTATATGGCATTCTGGCTGTGGTTGGTATGGTCCATCACAAGTTTTTTTTTCTTTATTTGACATCTTGCTGTTCCTTTAGAAAGCTCAAAGTGATCTGCAGATGGTTGTCTGTGGTCTTCCACCCAGGCACTGATGAGGCTTATGCCTCCATAATGGCACCATTTCTGTAAGCTTAGGCATTCCCAGGTTAGGTACCCCCTGACCTACCATGCGGCAGGCCTGCTGTTAATAGGTGTTGTCTTTCTTTCTGTGTTAACCATTATAACCACAGTTGCTACTATTTCTGCTGGCAGAGAATTGGCCAGGACAACGGTATCCGGAATGAGTTACCCAACATTCTGGTTGTGAGGGTCTTAGGGCACTGCTATTAGATGAGTCATCACAATGTGCTTTTGTCCCCTTGGTTGTAGGGTAACTGGAGACATTAGCCATTCCATTATTTCATTCTGCCTACTTGAAATTCTTCTGGTCTTTTCAATTAGCTTTGTTATCTCCTTTCCCTACTTCCGATGCTAAATTCTTGTACAGTCTTTTCCAAATGGACACACAGTTTTGGTTGCACTTTATTTAATAATAGAGTTGCCACTGAATTTCACCTAAAGCAAAATGCAAGGCAAATTGGGGGCGGGGGGCTCCCCGCATAAGACATCCAAGGAGTTTTGAGGGGAGTTAAGAGTTTTGATGAGACTAGCAACATTTTTCAGGGAGGTTTCACATTTCCTTGTTTAACAGGGGCTGAAGTGATCTCTATCACTCTCTTAACTACACAAAATGAATCAGTGCCACTTGATTATTTTTCAAAAGATGTGATGCTTCACAGATAACCTGGAGCTGCTGTGGCATCTTCTGGCCAGACTGTGACATGCTGTGGCAGTAAATAAATAATTACAATGGGGCCTATTAACCAGTTTAACATGACAAGCTATAATATTTTGCTGTACCACGTCCATTAACGCCAATGTTCAAGTTGTGCCCTACACTGAAAGCATCCCCAACAGATTTCCATCTAGCCTGGTCTTGAAGGCCTCCAAAGAAAGAGGCCCCATAAGCTCACTTGACCGCTTACAGTATTCATGCCCTCCAATAACACTGAATTTCCCTGTAAACGTACCAGTTTTGGAGAGACAGCTGGCTTATACCTGCACAGCCGCATCCGGGAGCCCTGGGAGTTGTAGCCCAACATCCCCTGCAAATCCAGATAGGAATGCAGCTCTGGGCTTGCACGTTGCACCTGCACCGCTGGAAGCAGCAACCAGGCTGAGAAGCAGAATTATTAGGTCTTACGGCCAAAGCAGACATTACTTTAAATCCATATCTAGCAGCTATGTCTTTTTCAGTTTTTTTTTTTTTACTTTATAGTAGGTACAGGGCATCCAATATGGATCAGGACCCTGGCTGGAGTGGCAGGGGGGAGGGAGTAGAGTGGCTTTTAAGATCCAGATCTGGTCCCCATGCCTACTCTAGAGTAAAAAATGGAAATAAAAAAGACATAGCTGCTAGGTATGGGTTTAAAGTCATGTCTATTTTGATCTTTAGGATTTGACCTGAAGTTTCAAGCCTGTTTAGCCTGTTTCTTATGGTTTCCAGGAGGAGGCATAAAATCTCAGGGACATAGGGCCAGAGTCAGGGGCAAGCTATTCTCTGCTTTGCTCAGCCTTCCTCAACCTGGTGCCCTCCAGCTGTGCTAGACTTCAACTTCCATCATTCCCAGTCGGCATGCTTCTGTCCCCTTCCCTGTGGCCAGACGGGAGGAAGAGAGAAGCAGGCTGAGTGGTTGCTGAGGCGTGCCTCTTGTCCTGGCGTCTCACACCACTTCTTCTGAATTTCTACACAAAGTACTAATTTTTGTCCCAGAAGTTTTGAAAGTGCAGAACCTCCCTGAAAAATTTCACTAGTTATATCAAAATCTTTCCCCCCTTTCCTCGAAATTCCTTAGATGTTATGCCTTAGGCAGAATGTCTAAATGCATGGCACAATTTTGCTTGAGGCACAATTCAGTGGCAAATCTCATACTGATGAACTACTTGTATAGTTAGGATATATTTTCTACTGTTTAAAATTTACCGACTAGCAGTTTAAACCCATTGCTTCTTGTTGCATCCTTCGTAAACAGGGAGAATAGTAGTTCCATTTTATTTGAGCATTTTTGCATGCAGGAGCCCTTTTCCTATTCCGCCGCTAGAAAGCACAGTGGATAGCTATTCAAATCCCACACAATCCCCCAATTAAAGGTCTCAAATCATTTCTACCACTACCACCATTTTTGCTTGCTGTTCTGAAAAGACTCCCGGTTTGGCACTGTGCCATTTCTGGTTTCTTTTCCATAAGCCCACAGAAGCACACTAATTTACTCAGAACTCACTTTTAACTTTCATTTTAAAAAACATACTTATTTCAATTAAAAATATCCTTATGCATATATTTAAATATAAAATGATGATTGATTGTACTTTAAGGAAACTTAGCACTACTCTAAAAATGTCCAGAATTCTGGAAGAACTGTTATCACAAAATCCCACTGGCACAAATCTCTGATAGGCTTGGCTTATAAATTTATAAATGAAGGATAGCTTATTTGCTCACATATCTTCTGGCGTCTGTCGATTTAGCAGCAGAAATGGCTCCCTCCCACTCTTAGGAGGAACAATGTTTCTTCTTGCTTGTTCTTGTTTCCTCTCCTGCAGCCAATGGACTGCCGTGTTGACTGGGGCAAGGGTACAGAAAATGCCAGTATGAACGAAGGAACACTGGGATTTGTAGTTCTTAAGATACCATGTCTCATAGGAAGGCACACTATTTTCAAACAAGAAGTCTTAGAGTTTCAGTGAAGAAATATTGTTCCATATAGTGTCTTAGAAAGTGGCTGTGTCAGGGGAAACTTGGACAGCCAGATTTTAAAACAAACAACCTTTTAACTTGTCCTTTAAAAAGTTGGCCTTTTAAACTAGCTAAACACTGACAGCTGAAAAATTTAATCACTTAAAAGTTAGCCACTTATTCAATTAGTTAATTTAACTAGTTAATTCCCAAGACTAGAAACCACAGTGGGTTTCTGATTCTGGTTTTGAAGTTTAAAAAGGTTAATGGTAACTATAGTTTTCCCAGTTCAGAATTCATGACACAATATGGCGACCATGAACCAGAAAGCGGAAGGAGTTGGCATGCATGAAAAGGGAAGGGAGGTGAGAACTGGAGCAAGGGGCTTACAAGCATGTTCCTGATGGCAAAACCATGGCTTGGATGTGCTACCTGAACCAGGCAACAATAGCTGCACCGAGAGGAGGAAAGCTAGTCTGAGATAGTCCAAAGGTGTCCTCCAAACCAGAGTGTGACATCTTGGAGTTAGGGAGGTCCAGCCTTGAACCTAAAATAATCCCTGGTTTTATTAGTGTTCTATTGCACTGGATTGGATTTTCAGCTATTTTAAGAATAGGAAGCTGAAACATCCTCTGAAGTGGAGTGTGGAGTTAAGTAAAACCTCCCCCACTTGTTAGACTGCTGTCAACAACCTTTGTGTGAAAGTTGAATGAAGTATAGGCAGCAGAAGTTTGAAAATACAGCTTTGAAACAAGGAAGGCAGATTTGGGGCTAAATGTTAGATGAGAGTCACCCATTATACAATATTAAGTTCCCATTTATACAGCACTTTGAAAAAAAGGTAACTAAATGATTAATAGATGTTTAACAAAGGGTCGATCAATAACTATAGATTGTTCTGGAGCTCTGTATGTGACTTGCAACAGTCTACAGCATGTCGAAGTGATGTGCTAATTATGAGTTCTGCTCACCACACAGCTTTAATATGCATGACCAGGTTTGAATTAAACTGATTCAAAGACAGGTACAAATCTACTGTTACGGACATTAGGCAGTTACCTTCCTATGCAGGATTTTTTTTTTTTTCCAAAATCCTCTGCTAGTTACCAATTGATTTATCCCCCATATGACATGAGTTTTAAAAATCATTTAGACATACTTCATCCAGTCTAATGTAACAATAGATGTTCTTATCCATATCAAATCCTTTACGGAATCCTAGAAAACTCTTAAAGTACGTGGATGTTGATTCTTGTATGCAGATAACAATGATTTGTCGGAAGGAAAAGCATCTAGTAATCTTCATATTTAGGTTAACTTTAGGTTCATGTGAGATGAAATACTGATTTCCTGCATGGCTGTGATACAAGCAAAGGAATGTGGTGTCTGGCTTCTGACATTGCATCAGGTGCATCAAACAACAAAGAATCTAATCTTTCTTTAAAAAAGAGCAGTTTGCTACTCCTCATGGTTTAAAGTATTAATGAAGGCAAAAATATTACTGAAGGCAGCAGGAGCTGGAACTCAGGGGAAATCTGAGTGGAGCTTCAAAAAGCCAAAGGGGAAGATGTTGATGGTTAAATGGGCCAGAGGCAGGAAACAAGGTCATGGATATGTTGGAGGTCAGATAGTGAATCAAGCAGGCAAGGTAGTCTACATTGCTGTTCAGCACCATGAGTTGCTCAGACTGAGGAGCTGGGTTGGAAGGATGGATTTTACAGGGCCTGCCCTGGTGTCAGTGTGGTGCAGTGGCGAGAGCGTTGGACTGGGACTTGAGAGATTTGGGTTCTAGTCCCCACTTCATCATGGAAGCTCACTGGGTGACTCTGGGCCAGTCACAGACTCTCAGCCCAACCTTCCTCAGAGGTTTGTTGTTGTGAGGATAAAATGGAGAGGAGGAGGATTACATATGCTGCCTTGGGTTCCTTAAGGAGGAAAAAAGGCAGCATATAAATGTAATAAATAAATAAAGCAAGCAAGCAAGCCTGGTTTGCCACCATTGGCTTCTAAGGCCGGCTGACAATTTTCAGGCTGTAGAGTTAGCTGACAGTACTCTGGCTAATACTGTGGCCTACAGGGTGCCTTTGTCTCATTTAGCCTAGTCTGTCTGGCTGACTGAGAGACAAAGCTGGTGATGCGGGAGATAAGGTGCAGGCGGCTGTTGAAGTACCCTCTTTAGGGATGCCCCCCCCCAGCACCTTACACAAGATTGCCTTCATTTCTCATATCCCTTCATACTGACATCTACTTCTAATGATGCTGCCTGCCAATATTCTATCATATCATTCCCTATACTAGCATAATATTCTGGAACAAGAAAAGTGTGCCTAAGTTAGAATGAATGCAGGTCCAAATAAGCTATTGCCAACTGAAGCTGAATAGAGTTTTTGCTCAGAATTTAATAAAGCAAATATTAAAATATGGATAGTCATGTAAATTGCATTATTGTCCTTGTTCATGGTGAACACAGAGAATGTGTCTTTCATGATTGCACGATGTGCAGCACAAATTCAATTCTGTGCATGTTTACTCAGAAGTAAGACCTCTGTGTTCAATGAGATGTGCTCCAAATAGGTGAGTATAGGATTGCCAGCTTAGATTTTTCACTAGTTGTGAGCTGATCCCGCTGAACTGAAGTCATAAATATTATCTCTCTCTCTCCCCACCCCCCATCCCTTATGTGCAGGAGAGAAAAACAAAGGCACACAGAAATCTTTATTTATTTAATGTCAGTGTTTCTACACCAGCTGTTTTGAGCATGGTTTCCTGACTGTTTTATGAATGCTGGCACAGGCCACCCGTCATGCTGGATCTTGCCCAAAGTAAAAGTCAAGGCCTTCCCCCTTGGTTTATTATCTAAGCAAGCAAAGTGTTACTGATCCATTTCAACAGATTAAAAACCAAAATTTTAAGAGTAGATGTTTTGGCCCCAGTGCAATTAAAAGTAGTGGTGTTCATGTGTCACTAAAATCCATGAGACTTAAGTTAGTTGTAACTAACTTGCCACATTGATTTCAGTCTGATTTAAGCATGACTAGCTTTAGTTGGATGAGGGCGATCAGATCAGCTAGTCTGTCAATAAAGTAAACATCCAGATCAAGATCATGGACATGCCAAGAAAAATGTATAGGGTTGATGCAGCATTTGCCACAAATGGCATCATGTCCAATGGCAGAATTTGACTGTCTTTGAAGTGTGCCATGCACACTCTCTATGTGTTAAAGTGAGGGGCTCGTCTACACCGGAATTTTACTCTGGTTCTGCTCTGACCCCAAGTCAATCATGTCAGATGACATATGCCCCTCCCCGTAGCTAATGCAGCATTTCTTGCCCTAAATCCGTTTTTTTTTTTAAAAAAAACTCTGTTTGTGGCGGGTTTTCCAGTCCCAGCGACTTCAGTGCAGTTTGGAAGTCCATATGACCTCAGCTGGCTTCAGCGCAGGCTGGTGGAAGTGGTGCTGATTTGCAGAAGGGAATAGCTGTGTGGGGCAGGGGCTTATGTCTACCTGGATGTAACTCATTGCCTTGGGGATGGGAGTCAGTCAGCCCTGCTGCTTTGAAAGGATGCTGTTTTGACCCTGCGCTCAATTGCTGCCTGTGTCTTTAAATATTCTCGGAGTGGGGAGGGGAGCATAACGAGGCTGTTATATATGGAAGTGCAAAGGTAGGCAGGGGCTTGCTGATTGTAAAAGCTTCACTGAGTGCGTGGGGGGGGGGTGCGGAGCGGCGGAGAGAAAGCCTCCTCACTTCCCCACACCTACCCATTTGATGACGTTCAGTTCTATTCGTTTGCCCTATGCAAACAGATTTCTAAAGAATGTATACACCGTATTACTGGCTACCGTTTGCCCTGGGAGGAGCTAACCCGATTTCATGAAAATCCATATTTAAACGGAACCACCTCAAAACCTGTTTCCATGTAGATTGGCTCTAGGAGTACACTGAATATTCTCCTCTTTTGATTCTCTGGGCAAACCCAGCAATTTTGATGGGATAGAAATTTCCCCTACAAAATACTATAAAATATAAAATATTAATGCTTGTTGTATGTGGGTCAGGGAAGGGGGGGGTCCTGTTCAGTTCCACTGCCATTGTTTCTCCTGATGGCATTTCTTTAGTAGTTTTCCTCCTCCCCCAGTTGCTTCCCCCTTCATAGTTTAGTCACGTGTAGAATCCTACCCATTCAGTGATCATGAATGAAAGGCATCAATCAAAGCTAGAGCCAATCAGGTTTAGTTTCTGATGATATCACTGTAGGCAACTAAGGAGTGTGGGCAAATGAGGGCAATTTAAACGAATAAGATAAATTTATCTCAAGAATTGCTGAGAAGTCTTCAGAAAAGCCAGGCATTTGTGAAGTGAGTGGTTTCAATGCAGGTTGTAAGGCACCGGGGTGGGCGTGGGGTGGGTGTTGAACCAGAGCTTCCAGCACCCAGGCTTCAGCACCTCACCTCCTGTACCTCCCATCTTCTGAGTCGGCCACAGGCCTGGCAGAGTGAGCTGTGTTTCAAGGGTGTAGCGGCCCTGACATCTGGCTGAATACTCCATCAGCTGACTCCAACCGCCAATCCCTGTTCAACAATTCCTAGTTTTTGAGCTTACTCCTCAGTCTAGTCAATTGGGCTCCATCAAAGAAGACCTTGCTTGGCTAAGCTCTTGCCCCTTTTGGAACCTGACCCCCTGCCTACCTACCCTGGATTACACAGCCTGCCTTTGGCCCTTGGACTTTCACTTGTAGCTCTGAAACTTGATCCCTTGTCCGCCTTGGAAGATGTTACTTGTCTCCGGTCCTTTAGACCTTTGTTTGCTTTGATCCCTTGCTTGCCTTGGACTACATTCTTTGCCTCTGTCCCCTTTCACTGCTGCCTCTGGAACTCAATCTGTGACTGCCCTGGACCATGCTGCTGACCACTTGGACTGATAACCAGTACCTCCCACCTCTGTGAACCCCAAAACGTGAGCACTTGGTGGCCTGATCCCTACTGGGTCTAACATAGTTCTAGTTAAAGCTGTTCAGCGTACAGTTCTATGTGCACATACATTAGAGTAAGTCCCATAGAACATGGTGGGACTTACTTCTGAGTAAAAATGTATAGAATTGTGCTATTAGTTGCAAATAATTTCAAAGAAATTCAAGTTGTCCTGCTAGAACATGATCAAGAAATCACTTCCTGTGTTAGTGGTTTATATCATCACTGTGGCAAATTACTTCACACGCACACACATCCACATATCCTTACACACCTTAAAAGAGACTTGCTGTCTTATCAAGACTAAAAATGGATACAGGCTTCCATGCTAATTTCTGTGCCAGAGTACCAAGGCATCTTCACTGACGGATCAGTTTCAAGACCGGCTGTTCTTTCCTCTCTTTCTTTCCTTCATTCAGAATTTGTGAGGCAGTCTGTCCCTGCCACCCCCTTCAAGTTTTTATAACTTCCTTCATTAAGTCAGCTCAGCTACTGTGGGAAGCCCCAGTAATTAAATAATTTGGGTTACAGAATATTTAATTAAATGTAATTACACAGGCCATCATCTTGCCAGCCTCCCACCTCAACCTCAGCTGCATCAGTGCTAAAAAGGTGCATGACGGCACCTTCCGCCTCTTTGCCAATGCTGCGCCCATGACAAATGTGATGGGAAATTAATCCGACAGGCATCAGTAGTGGTATTTTGACACAAGGACCTAACAGAATCCATCTTCTATTTTTTGAACATAATTCCAGAGTAGGACTGAGCTACAAAATAGATACAATGATACATTTCATAAGGCCAACTTCTGTTGGTGTAGACGAATGCAGGCATTTGAGCTACACCAAATCTAGCTCTGCAGTGTTATGATATCAACATGTTCATGATGCGTTCGTTACATGAAGAGATCTCCCTTTGGGCTTCCTCTCTTGAGGACCATTTTGCCACACCTCCAAGCTTTATCAGAGATCCAAGGAAGCAAGGCAATACTGGAGTTCTCCTCATCACTTAGCAGGAAAATCCAGATGACCCATTTGCCAAGGCGTTGCATGCAAACAATGGTGAAAGCCATAAGAGAACTGCTAGTGTATTGGAAGAAATAATTAAAGGCTCCTGTTAGCCTGAAGAACCGCCGACATAGGAGGTTGTCTGCTGCATCTCTGAATGATTTGGTGCTGCTCTGCAAAGGGTTGGATGCACCTGATCTCGTCTGATCTCGGAAGTGAAGCAGGGTCAAGCCTGGTTAGTACTTGGATGGGAGACCGCCTGGGAAAACCGGGTGCTGTAGGCTTCCTGCATTGAGCAGGGGGCGTTGGACTTGATGGTCTTGTAGGCCCCTTCCAACCCTATGATTCTATAATTCGCTTGGGCCTAAACTCCTGTCACTTAAACCCAGTTTGTGTGTGATGGTGGCAAATTGTGGGTTCATTAATTTAACCCATGATTTGCCCAGCTTGCATCCTGCCACCATTCTGAATATGTAATCTCCGATCAGCATGGAGTCCCCTCCGATTGGAAGTTACTCCATGACATATGAACCTGGACACTATGGGTTAAACATGGGTTAAACAACCCAAAGTCAACCTACAATTAGTTGTTAGGCTAACTTTGGGTTGATTAACCCACATGTCACAGAGTAACCTCTGACTGGGGCAATCAGAAGTTGCATATTCAATATGGCAGCGGTATGCACCAGGCACAGGCTGTGGCAAATTGTCGGTTAATAAATTAACCCCACAGTGTGCTGCTGTTACATGTGGACAGGCCCTTAACCTCAGCTGTTGTGGCGGAGGGGGAAACAGGTAAATTTGCTACATCTCTGCATCAGGTATGATTGGATCATTCAGTCAGTTGCGAAGCAGAAATGTGGAAGAATTATTCACTTGCAGAGGAGGGTGCCTGTTGTCTCTACATAAGTCACGACTCTGAGCTTCTAATGAATTAACCTCTCTAGGGAGATACTATAGAGAAGCCAAAAGAAAAACGAAGAGAAAAGAAAGAGAAAAGAAAACCCTCCACAGGATTCAATCCATCCTCCTGCACATGAGTCAACTTGACAAGGAGGGCTGCACATAGATGAGGCAGGAGACCCATTCCAGCTGCTCATCCTACAGTGATAACTGGAAGACGAGCTGGGGTAGCATTGGCTTCTAGCCCGATCAGGATGTGCACCAAATGTTGGGCTGGGGAATATATGCCACAAGGTTGCACTTTCTCCAAAGGCTGAGCACATCTTCTCCAGTAAATGAGAATGTGTGGGTCAAAGACTCTGGCCTCTCAGCATGGCAGGAGGGAAAAAAAATCTGCTTGCCACACTGCTTCTCCAATAATAGAGTTATCCCATTGGAATGAGAAAGGAAAACTGAGTTTGACTATCGCTGCCGTCAGCCACCCGGTTAAACGTTGGCATGCTGTAGGCGGTAAGCAAGGAAGCCCAACTGTACGGATCCATGCTCACTTGCACCAGCTCCTCTGCTGCCTGCCTCCAAAAAGCAAAGGCTCTCAGAGCCATGTGGTCCAAGCAAGACAAATGGGTCAGCCACACACCAATTAAAGCTAGCGCTGGCCAGGCACTGCAATGCCTTGTCTCTCTTCCTTCCTATTAAGTGAATGCCTGACACCAGGTTAAACCTGTTGAAGGGAAGCCACAGCACATAGGCCAAGGTTATATGTGTTTTCTTCTGTGTTTATTGCTTTCCCATGCTCCATAGGGACCGCTAAAAACCAAAGCCAAAATGATTGCTTAATGGACAGGAGAACACAGGATACTGCAAGCATAAAGGTTACAGGGGGATCAAGTAAGAGGGCGGCCTGAGCTGGGATGTGAAGCACATCTCTTGAAGAAGAAATCACCTTCTCCCTGTCATGCTTAGTTATGCACAGACTAGCAGCACTAGCCAGTTGTTTACTAGGCTAAACATGGATTTAAAACCTGTGAGATTCATTTCTCATTACTTCTTCAAATTCCCGAAGGGTAGCTGTGTGCCAGTCTTTTACAGCAAAAATGACTGGGTTCTTGTGGCACCTTAAAAACAAATCCCCTCCTCAGTCACTGCTTCCCAATTTGAACTTTCCCATGTCACTTAAGAACAGCCCTGCTGTGTCAGACCAAAGATCCATCTAATCTAGCATTCATTTTCCAAAAGGCACCAGCCAAATGCCCCTGGGAAGCTTGTAAAAAAGACATTAAATTTATTTATGTATCTTTTGATTGGTTCCATATATTTCTATCCTGCCTTTCTTCCGTCATAAAATCCAAGATCTGGTTGGAAGAGACAGAAGCCATAAAGCTGCCCAGTTATGTCCACCAGTCTGGGGGGAGGGGAGGGGAGGGGAGGAGGCAGTGGTATACCAGGAATCTGTCTCCCTGAGCAGGGTTTTGAGTATGTGTTTCTGAAGTTGGGTGCTCAGGAAAGGGCAAGGATTCTGTTGGTGTACTACACACCAGCGGAGGCTGGTGGCTCCGATGTCAGTGGGGCTGTAAATCTGCTCTGGGTTGCTGTCAGAACTCTAAAGGAGCTATCCGAGGTTGTGACTGAAACCTGGAGCAGATTCGCCGCCCCACTGACTTCAGAGCCACCAGTCTCTGCTGCCACACTCCATGCCAGCCATCAGTCTCCCTAGCAGAGTTAGCTGCAGCAGCCTCGGGAGTGAAGTTGGAGTCCCCTGGACTCACAGGTACCAGAAGATGGGACCAGTCCCGGGTAAATAGGGACAACTGGAGCATATGATCCTGATGCCCTGCGATAGGTGCCATGTTTTCCAGAGTCTTTCATCACGTTCAGAGTCTGCGTACATCTCTCTTACACACACGCGCGCGTACCCCAACATGATTGTCTCCATGTGCATCTAATATTGATTAGCTGATTGATTGACTACAGGAAATAAGGGGTGGATTGCCACATGTAGCACATGTGCTAGCATTCACTGCATACCCATGGTACTGCACCCCCAGTAGTGCCTCAGTGCGCATGTGAATGGTACAACAGCATGCACACATATACCCTAGCAGTGTCGATACCAAATGACGTTTTATCTGGCTTTACATCCTCTTTGTTGGTGCTGGCCAGGGGCCCTGAGTGGCCATACCTGAACCTTGGCCCGGAGGGTTTGCAGTTCAGGGTCCTTGAGGTCAGTGGTTTGAAGCAAGCAGAAGATACTGATCTGCTGACCAAGCACAGACTCCTAATGTTTATACCAGGCCTGTCCAATCTAGAGGCTGTATGCTGCCTGCTGATTGTCAGAGCTGATATCGTGGACCTCTATTCCCTTCTGTGCTTGAACGAGGCCTTAGTCGACAAATCTACTATAGCTCATTAGGCCAGGCCCTAGTCTCAGGCCCTAGTGTTCCCAATTCAAGCCGTTGGATCCCTTGGCAATTGGCTAAGAGGGCAGTGTTCTGGCTCATGGCCCAGCCTAGCTGAAACTAGGCCAGATCTACACCTTGTGTCATATCATCATGATCCCATCGTGGTGACGCTATATCCCTCTTGCGCATTGATACCTCATAGCACACACAATGACATTTGTGGTATTTTGGATAATGTGGAATAAAAAGCAGGAAATGACACTACAAAAGCAGTATACTGAATGTGTAATGTTCCCCAACAGTTGTCAGTGCATTTCAATACCACTATAAAGCAGTGTTGTTGTTCAGTCGTTCAGTCGTGTCCGACTCTTCGTGACCCCATGGACCATAGCACACCAGGCCTTCCTGTCCTGCACTCTCTCCCGGAGCGTGCTCAAGTTCATATTCATTGCATCGGTGATGCTATCTAGCCATCGCATCCTCTGCTGTCCCCTTCTCCTTTTGCCTTCAGTCTTTCCCAGCATCAGGGTCTTTTCCAGAGAGTTTTCTCTTCGCATTAGGTCACCTGAATTAAATTCGCCCATGCCTGTCCATTTTAGTTCACTGATTCCCAAGATGTCGATGTTCAATCTTGCCATCTCATGTTTGACCACCTCCAGCTTACCTTGATTCATTGATCTGACATTCCAGGTTCCTAAACAATATTGTTCTTTACAGCATCGGATTTTCTTTTCACCACCAGACACATCCACAGCTGAGTGTCCTTTCAGCTTTGGCCCAGCCGCTTCACTCTTTCTGGCACTACTTGGAAATAGCCTCTGCTCTTCCCCAGTAGTAGTATATTGGACACCTTCCGACCTGAGGGGCTCATCTTCCGGCGTCATATCTTTTAGCCTTGTGATACGTTCCATGGGGTTTTCTTGGCAAGAATACTGGAGTGGGTTGCCATTTCCTTCTCCAGTGGGCCACATTTTGTCAGAACTCTCTGCCATGACCTGTCCGTCTTGGGTGGCCCTGCACGGCATAGCTTATGGCTTCACTGAGTTACGCAAGCCCCTTCGCCACAACAGTAGTGTAGATCTAACCCGGGAGATGGCCCAAGAAGAGTCCCTTCCTCCTCCCAGGGCCTTTCTTTTGGATATTTCTGTATTTTCAGAGCCTCCCCTTTAGCTTGGCTTTGAGAAAGGAGCTGTGGTTGAACTGGTAAAATATTCAGGGAGAATTAATTTTTCAGTGAAATTCAGTGTGAAATAGACCTGACAGCTCCAGGGGTGGGCTGGGGTTCCTGTTTTATTTGTGAAAAGAAAGGCCTAAGCTAAGAAGCCAAATGTTTTGGTGCCGAGGGAAGCCTTCACAACTCTAAAGCCAGGGTTTGCAAAGAAGATACAGGCAGCAGGACAAGGAAGGAGGCTGAGAATACACTGAATAACATCAGCATGCAGAGTTGCCAAAGAGAGCAGCAGCCTTATAAGGAATCCCTTCAGAAGCAGCATAAATCTTTTCTCCTTCCAAAACCAATTGGCAGTTTCCAAATGGATGTCAGGCTTAAGGGAAGTGTTACTGAAACAGGTGCAAGAACAAAAATGCAAGAACTGAAGTATAATGATCTAAACTGTTCATCATTTGGATTTGCACTGAAAGTTGACATAGGCTGCCGAAGAACGGTGGAGGTGGGGGAGGAATCTGCTTAGGTTCAAGATGGAATTTGTCAGCTGTATGGAATATAGGACCAGCACATCTTGGATGAGTTCTATAGATATGGGGGCAGGGGATGGAAGGAGATATATATATATATATATATATATATATATATATATATATATACACACACACACACATACACACACACACACACACACACACACACGCATGGCAAATAGGGCTGCCAGATAGCAACCTAGAGATATGCACTCTAGTTTTAAATCCACCACTGAATCAGGAGCCAAGGTAATGCTGGATTCTCCTGCATGTTCCCTCAACCTCCCAGTCATGTTGTCCGCCTCTTTCCCTGGCTGGCTGTACAGTAGCTCTGTACAGTAAGTAGAAGAGGGACAGATGGCAGGAGAGGGTGGGGGAACAGATGGGAGAAGCTGCTGCTACTGCCATATTATATTTTCATTCTAGTCAGTCTTTAAAAATAAGAAATAATTAGAATGAATGAATTTAAACGACACAGCAACAACCTTGAATGCATCAGTTACTTTGTTGTACATCACAGAGAAGTGTTCTACCCATTATCCTGATGTCCTAGTTTTCTTTGTGCAGGGAGGTTTTGCTGCTTCCTCCCCAGTACCGCCTACACGGGAGAGCATACAGTTGTCCAGTTTCCATCAGCAGTCTAAAGTGGGGTGGTCCCAGGGAGGCTAGGGTTGGGAATGTCAGAGAAATCCACAATGGAATCAACTGAGTTTGCATTTTTATGAATCTGGCCCGCACACTCTGCAGCAGACTGGCTTTTCCCCAGTTGGGTGGATTCTGCGGACTTGTGGACCGTTTTCCTAACTTTCCAGAATTTTGTGTGAATTTAGTAATAGAAAAATGCACATTTCCCCCATAGGCTAAAGCATGAAAGTGCACATTTCGGGGGGATTTGTACATTTTGCCAAATTCAGAAGCTAAAAAACCTCCCCAATTCGGTCAATGAGCGGATGATGGAATGAAAGGCACCTGACAATCTGTGAAATGCAGACAGAACGGATTTTACACAGTCCGTACATCCGCAGATATGGCATGTGATATTTTCGAACATGTAACTCATTATTTATTGATTAAAGATTATTTATATCTCACCTTTCCAACGGAATATTGCTCAAGGTAGCTAATAATCGAAAGTAAGGCAGCAGCAGGTTTGTTTTGGTGCCTGCTGGGAGTGCAGAGACTCGGGGCTGGTGGAGCACATGGATGGTTAATGATGAGCAGCAGGCTGGGGCAGCAGTGAACCCAACTATCCACAGCATTTCCTTGCTGCTTCCCGACCCGTGGTGAATTTGCATCTCCAGCCCCACTCCTCCGAGTGCGTGTGTCTTGTCTCTTCGATCCATAATAGGAGTCTTACAGCACTGCTCTCTCCTGTGGACTCCAGCTTGGATCCCCACACACACAAGGCTTAAAACACTCATTTCTTATAATGCTGAACATGGCAGCACTTCCACGGAGGCAAAACATAATCCTGACAGCTCAGCAATAGAACAAGCTAGAGCTGGAATTAACATGGGAGGAAGGGGTGGCCCAGGAGCCTCCTATTGTAACTCGCACTTGTGTGCAAAACTCGGAGTGTACGCTTGCATTTCATATTCCCAGTACGGTCCAATAAATAACTGAAAAACAAACTAGAGGCGCTCCGTCCTGCGAGAAAGAAGGAAGCCCTGGGAAAGGCCATGCCTCCTGAACGTGGACATGGGTGGTTATCGCAGTGCTTTTATCAGGCAAGTGTGACCTACCCCAACCAGATGCCCCCTGGATGTGTTGGACTACAACGCCCATAGTTCCCCAGCAGCTATACTGGCTGGGTGATTATGGGAGTTGTGGCGTAACGTATGTGGCTGTGCTGGAGTCAGGGGTGGAGCTCTCATTTTTCCTAAATTGGGGATTTCTAGCATAAAAAAATGCTCTCGGAGGAGTGGAATGCTGATTGTCAATTCTCCATGCCTACCCAGGGAACCCTTAGAGGGAAATAGATGGTCCCCTCCCCCTCCTGTGGCAGCATTTCCATTTCTTTAATTTATTTTATTTATTCAACTTGTTTGTCGCCCTGTAGCTGAAGTTCTGAGGGCAATGTGCATAAATATTAAATGAAATACCATCAGGGCTGGATTAAGACATGCTGAGGCCCTAAGCCATGTTAATATTCAGAGGCCCCAAGCCATGTTAATATTCAGAGGCCCCATACTATAAAAATAAAGAGGGGGGAAAAGTGTATTACGTTGTAATAGAATGGGTAATGAAAGGGTACCACCCAGCATCAGGGGTGCTTGAAGTTAAACAGTGTTAGAAAGCCTTCTCTGAAGAGCTGTATAAAAGCACTAATAAAGTAAGTTCATTCGAACTTCTTTTCAACTGGCTCTAGTCTGCACTAATTTCCTACAAAACTAAATGCTGTGTTGCCACACGTTCTCTGTATAAGGCAAGTCGACTGTAAGTCACACAGGACTTTCCAACATATATAAGCCAAAGCTATTTCACTTAAAATAAATCTTCTCAGTTATCTCCAACGTACTTAGAGGCCACTCATAATAAGAGGCCCTAAACTATGGTTTACTTGGCTTGTTCCTAAATCTGGCACTGAACACCATAAAATCAATAAAACCCTGTCACATACAATAAAAACTGAAAGCCGCCACAAACACAATTTAAATTAGCAAAGACTAAAATGTAGAAACCAATACCTACAAGGCTGAAACATATCCACGGAGATAAAAGTAGTTCTAAGACACAGCTTTTACATCAGGGCAATAGCGTATATAGCAAGATAGAAGGCCTGAGAGAATAAAAAGGCCTGCCTGATGCCAAAAAATCAATAAAGTAGGCACCAGACGGACCTCTCTGGGGAAAGCATGGGTCTGAACATCCAGAATTTTTCCCCATGCATGGAAACCACTGTATTTGGTGAGTTAAGGTACACACAAACTAGATTTGCTATGTTGGGATTTGGACAACCTGACTCTGCCATTTAGTGTTGTGGACACTTTAGGAGATTGTCCAACTGTAACTCCCTGGCTAATTGTCCAACTGCAGCTCCCTGGCTATACTTCCCTGGTCCTTTTGCTCACCACCTTCCTATCCTATCGCCATGAATATAGAAGTTCCATTTGTTCCAGCGGGAGAGAGAGGAGAGTAAGTGGAAGGAACAGGGAAGAAGATATGGCAGCTGTCATACCCTACCTGGAGGAGGATTCATCTGAGGATGAAGAGGAGGGGGAGGGCCAGCACAATGGGCCTCAGCCAGAGCTAAGCACAGAACAGGAGGCCTTGGCTGACAGTCCTCCCCTGGAAACATTGCAGCAGCAACCTGGCCCCTCTTGAGCCGTTCCTGAATTTCCCCAAATGCTGGAAGCAGAACCAGAGTTGATCCATACCTCTGAACAGCGTAGAATCAGACATGAACAGCAAAAGAACAAAAGGAAGTTACAGCGTGGGGCCTCCCTTAAAAGCAACACGCTGACCTAATTAGCCAGCTATGCTGATTAACAACCAGCTATAAATTTATTTATTTATTATTTTATTTTATTAAATTTATTAATCACCCATCTGGCTGGTCACCCAGTGGACACCAACTCTCTGCTGCAAACAACAGCGCCTTAACCTTGGATTTCGCTTTCCAGGTACGCAATACTTTTGGCACTTTATTAGTAGTAAGGCAACCAAATACAGGTTGTAGCCAGACATACACACTTAGAAGCATAGAATCATAGAATCATAGGGCTGGAAGGGGCCTATAAGACCATCGAGTCCAACCCCCTGCTCAGTGCAGGAAGCCTGATTCCCAGGCGGTTCCCTGTCCAAGTACTAACCAGGACTGACCCTGCTTACATTCCGAGATCAGACGACATCATAACATTGAACCTATCATATTCAGAGGATAAAATATACAGAATCTTAAGTCTGAAGGTATGTCAGATAGGCTTGTCTAAGCTGGGCGGCCTTCCCTGCAAATTTAGCCATGTTAAACATAATAAACCTTTCTGGGCTGGACAATAGATGTTTAATCTTATCCATATCACTAAATGTAGGGATCTTTGCTACAAGATTCTGCAAATATTTTTGCCTGGGTCCATCATGCAATTTACAGTACAACATATAATGTATGATGTCCTCTACCTGTTGGCTGCCGCAAATGCACAGACGCTGTTTCTGGGAATTTTCTTGAATCTCCCTTCCCAAAAATTTGATTTCATTGTCTGACAGCACAAAGCTCTATATACCTTGCAAAGTGAACCTGGTTTTAATTCAGACAAGTATTTCTGTTGTCCATAGCACTGTTCTAACTGGGGAAGGTATTAGAAAATCTGGATGAGCTTATAGCATCTATATCTTTTGCTACAAAACAGTCTTGAAGCTGTGCTAAAATATTGCATCAGCTGGAGTAAATTCCGGCCGCAAAGGGGGTCGCTTTGGCATTCCAGGTTATCAGCTCCTCAACCTTCTGCTACCATCTGGACAATGCTTTTGGACACCCGCCTGACTAGCCTTGACACTTAAGTACATGGATGCTGGTGAACCGACCTCTGGACTGCTTTGACCTCACCTGTGCCTGTGTTGAAACAGGACAGTAGCTGCAAAATCTCCCCCTGTGATGTTAACATTACACATAAAATCAGTTTCTCTAGGTAGCAATTTGAACACAAGGAGGGAACAACATTCTAGTTTTGAGCAAAGGGTTTTGCTACCTTGAATTCTGCAACACATATGGCAAATCCAAGAGGGCAGCAAGAGGGCACAGGATCAATCATGTGTCTTAGGGCTTCTCTACATTAAGCAAAAATCCCACATCCATACCAAGGCTTTCTCCTTCTGGAGCCTTTCCAGTTTACAATGGGCTCCTTTAGATAGCGAACACGTGATCTGGAATTGAAAACTTCCCTTCTTGGCAATGGCAAATTGCTGTATATGTTCAATGAAATAGCACCACCTAGTGCCTGAATTCTAGCGCTACGCTGGCTTTACACACTGCCAGTATCACAGCATTTCCTTTTATTACAGCTTACCTCCGATCTTTTTGAAAGTGGGAGAAAGGGGAGAAAGCGTGGAGATGTTCTGGAGGTTGATGACATTGTGTAAAGGACCCATAAGCTTCCATGAATGACCAATCACGAAAGTACAATAAATCACTCATATAGAGAAGCTCTTCAAACTAATTAGGTGCAATGCTAATTTAATGAATAATATCCTAATGAATTTCAGGGAAATTGCAGCATATACATATGAACAATCACATCATTATAAAACACCTCCAATTTCAACTATCAATAAAAAATTAAATACTATGCTAATATGCTCAGAGTGCAATCCTATAAATGTCTACTCAGAACTATGTCCCATTGAGTTCAATGGCACTTATTGTCAGCTAAGTGTGTATAGAATTGTACCCCTACATTACTATTGCAACATATTCCTGTAGCAAACGTAAAAGGTAAATCAATTTTTCAAGACCAGGAAAAGCCCATTTTCCTGAGTAAAATATTAAATCAATTAAAACAGAGGACAAACAAGTTTAAACCCTTAGTAATAAAGAAAATGTATTTTATACTATATATTCCTTTAACAATAACCCCATCATGAATCTGCTTGAGATAGGCTAGACATCAACAATATCGATGTTATATGCTCCTACAATACAATCATGTGGAAATTACAGTTTAAAACAGCCTTCTCCAACTTGGCACCCTCCATGTGCCTTGGACTACAAACTCTACCATCCCCAGCCAGCATGGAATGATGGGAGTGATAGTACAATACATCTAGAGGACACCAGGTTGTGGAAGACTGGTTTAGAAACACCCTGAAAGTAGGATGGGGTGATGGCCACCAACCTAAGCAGCTGCCCACCATCAGGGGTGTTTCTGGTGTGTACACGGGAGAGGGACTTGTCAGTGGTGGTTCCTCTGGAATCAACTTCCATCAAGGGTTCGTCAGGCCTCTTCACAGGTCTACAGGAAAGGCCCGATTTTGTTGGCTTTCCTTTAAGTCATTGCCATTGGTTTTTATTGGTAAATCCAGTTTTTAATTATTTTAATTGGCAATCTCTGTTTTTATGGATTTTATTGTAATATATGCATGGATTTTTAAAAATTGTATCCTCTTTGTATGGTTTTTATGTTGTTTACCACCTTGAGCAGTTTCCACCCTTAAAGGCAGCCTAGAAATAATTTTAGATAGATAGATAAGACAAATTAATAGGTTCCCAACTGTTTTGGGTCAGTGAGCACATTTGGAATTTTGAGCATTCTCACAAAATGCCATTCATAAAATGGCTGCCATGGGGGGTGTGACCAGCAACAAAACACTTATTTCCCAAAAGGCAAACTGGTGAGACTAAAAGAAAAGCAATTTGCCCAAGAACCTAAGTCCAAGGCAGAGGTGGGGCCTGGGGATGTTGAAGAAATCTACAATGGATTCAGATAGGTTTGGATTTCTATGAATGTGACCTGTGGATTCCTCAGTGGACCAGCTTTTTCTGAGTTACGCAGATTCCGTGGACTTGTGGATGAGTATTTGCGCTAATGCACACTTGTGCCAGTGGAACACAATTCTCCATTAAAAAATCCAATTCTGTGAATGAGCAGACGACGCAACAAAAGATGCCTGACAGTCCATGAAGCACAGACAGAATGGATTGAACTAGGGCTGTGCACTACTTCATCCCAAAGCCTGAACTCTGGGTCGAAGCGGGGCACTTTGGGCCACTTCATGCCACTTCTGAGGCAAGGCAGAGGGGGCGCAAAGCAGGTTAAGTTGCTCTGAAGCGCACCAAAGTGCTTCGGAGAGATCTGGAAGCCTGGCTGTGGCAGCACCCAGGCCCCAGCTCCTTACTTGGGCCCTCGGTATGCACACCGGCAGCTGTCTTCTTGTTCCAGCAACTCCTTGTATTTCTGGAAATAGATCCTGCACAAATGGTGGCCATCAACATGCAACATTAATGTAGCGTACTTGACAGCTGCCACGTGTGCAGGTTCTATTTCCGGAAATACAGGGAGTCGCCATTTTTTAAATGGCCATTTTTAGACGGCTGTCGGTGTGCTTCCTGAAGGCCAAGGTAAGGAGCTGGGGCTCGCATGGTGCATTGGGTGGGGGCTAAGTGGGATTTGGACATCCAAATCATGCTTCAGCTCCAGAGGCTGAAGCAGGTTTTGGGGGGGAATCAGCGCGAAGCAGATCAGGCCTGCCTCGGAAGCCCCAAAGCGGCCTCCGAGGTGGATTGGGCGGGGGGGGGGGGTCCTTGCACAGGCCCCAAATTTAACAGAATCCATACATCCCTAGTGGAGTCTGAGCTCCAAACACAAAACCACTGTTTTTTGAAGCGAAATGCAGATGCTGTGGAAGGACACAACTTCACTTTGCAACCTGCCAGTCTCCCAATTAATTAAATAAACCTTAAGAAATAAAATAACAATCAGGGGGAACCTGGTAGGCACCAAGAGAGGTGTCCGTGGGCACATTTGTGCCCACGAAACCACGTGGGAGGCCCCAAATAGAGGATAAGAGTATCAATGGTTACTCATCATGATAGCGATATGCTACCTCCAGGACCAGTGTCTCTAAATACCAGTCACTGTGGAACTACAGCGGGAGAGGGCTATTGCCCTCATGTCCTGTTTGTATGCTTCCCTGGTTGACCACTGTGGGAAACAGGCCTTTGGTCTCATCCAGCAAGACTCTTCTTAAGGTAAGCCCTGACTCTCCAGTGGTGTTGTGCACTGAGTAAGAGAGCATGGGTGATGCTGCTTTTGAAAGGGACACTTTCTTCAGCTATTTACCCAACAGAAGTCCAGGAGAACAGCAATAGATGACTGCCAAACCAGTCTCCTTCAAAGCATCCTGGGGGATCTGCAGTAATTTAACACCAAATTACTACTGCTCAAGTGTGAATCATACTGCAGCAGGAGCACATGCAGTAGTAAACCAGAGGTAAAGTTCCAGGTTGAACAAAGGCAAGCACTGTAGTCCTTCCACACCAGTGCACAGAATGTTCACACATAATTGGAGGCAGCTTGAATGACTGTTGCTTTAATTGATGGGGCAGCAGTTCTAATCATATGTCATTGTTGCTTAATTACACTGTAACTACCAGTCTGTTACTCTGCAGTCCACCACTTAACTCCATCCTAATTACAGACTCCTGGCCATTCTCTGGGAACGAATGAGTCCAATAGCAATTTTCCCTGTAATTGGGCACTGTGGTGCAGGGGAAGGAGTGAATGGCATGTTGGCTTTGTTAGCGCTTGGCTAGTTACCCTGTCGTTATCTTGAGACCTCTCCAGCGTAAGAGATTTGGCGTTTCATTAAGTGATGAATGGTAACCTGGCAAGACCAGAGCTCCCATCAAATATCTGTGTGCCTTGTATTTAATCTGGGAACTAAAAAGGAGGGCCAACTGCTGGAATGTCGTGATCCTAAAACCCCTCCAGGAGTTGCAAGCTGCAGAGCCGTTTCCGTCTAGAAACTGCTTCCTTTGCGTTTTGTTGAAGCCAGTCTGGTCTGCTTAGCTCCTTGACAAGTACAAAGTTTGTTCCTGCTGTCAGCACTGCTGAGCCTATCATGGCTGGAGGAAAGAAAAGTGCTGCGTCCTGTGCTCTGATTCCAGGATTGTGTTGTAACTGATGTGCAGAAGCAGACAGAGAACAGCCTGATTTGCAGATACTGAGGCTGACGCTGCAGGGGATATATATTCAGCTTTCACTGAAAGCTGAGCAAATGCAACATGGAAACAAAGACTAGGGAGTAAATGCACTGGGATAAGCAACTGGAAAGATAATTGCTTATGTATTGTGTAATAAAGCAGGAAAGTCAGGATGAGCAATGCTGAGTGGAGACAGCAGGTTTCAGGCAAACATTCCTATGCCAACGGCAAACATTGCTTGACATTGCCAGGAGCAGGGGAGGTTATCATATGGAGTGGCATCCAGGGTGAGTCAGTTGCCCTATGCATGATCACAGGATGTGCCTACAGTGCACATACGGTGTACATGTCCCCACTTATACAGGCCCTATGACTCGTATCCACACTGCCTTTCTCCTCTATTGTTGTCAGTGGTATGTGAGTTTAGATGCAGATCCCGACATGGTTCTTCATCCCTCCGCTCAACTAGCTTGCACAAGAAGTTTTGCCTTCAACCACTGTTTCCCCCTCCCCATTGGTTTGCACAAGAATTTGCACATGCAACTGCTGATAGCTGGATAGAACGAGAAATAAGTAGGGATGGCGGAGAAATCCGCCACTGACTCCGATCTGAATCAGACCGCCCGGAGTCTGTGGCAGAACGGACTGCTCCCCCCGCCACCCCGCGAGCTAAGGTCAGGACGGACCCTACCTGGCACCGGCCAGTCCGGGTCCGTCCTCTTTGTTCCACAGCAGCCACAAATGGCATGAGGCGTAGCGGACACCATTTGTGTCCCTGCCCTTTGCCGTGATAGGCTACGTAAATATTTACATAGCCAATCACGGCAAAGGGCAGGGACACAAATGGTGTCCCATATGCCGGATGCTATTTGCAGCCGCAGCCGGCAGCGGATGGAAGTCCAGCTGCGGACAACCCCAGCTGGCAGCTCCGCGGACTTGCCGCGGAGCAGAACCGGCCAGGGAGGATTCCAGGGGGAGGGACGGATCGCATCCCTCCCTCAGCGGACCCCAGAGCAGACTGGTAAGTGGGGTTCATACCCCCCTAGAAATAAGAAAGGGCTCTGCTGATGGGCCTTGCAGGCAGAAATACAGCGTCTGGTTTGGAAATTAAACTAGCCCACGAGTTCTTAGCCTGACCTAACATTCTAGCCTTGAGATTTCATGTATGCCTGTTACTCTCAACTCCCCCTGCAGCCTCGGGAACCTTTATACAAGATGAATGGCTAAAGGAAGCATTCCCTGATCCAGTTATATGCTAGCCAAAGACTGAGTCATGCAACCAGTTAAGGACTCAGTCAAGTGTAAGCTTTCCTCCCACAGACAGCGACTTCCTGCACGTGACGAGAAGCCTGTTACCCGGTGATTGTGCTCCTGGCCTGAATAACATAGCTGTGCAGCAAACTGCAGCTGTGTTCGTTAATAGCAGCAATATGGCAAACTGCTGTGGTGTCTTAGCACTGAGCTCATGTTAGGTGTTCTTCGGAGCCATCAGATATATGTAGCGAACTGAGATGACATTATCCAGTATGTATTTCTAACCTGCCAGCAAGTTCTGTGGTAGTTGGACGAGTTATTTCCTCTGCGTGAATGACGGTAGCTCCGGGCTTGGTAAGGGGTTCTGGCCCCACACACCTGCTCTGGCTGGGGGTGGGGTGGGGTGGGGACCAAATGCGCCATGATTATGATATCACTGTTGGCTTTCGAAGTAATGAACTCTGGGTACTGCTGGTGCAGCTGTGGGAACCAGAGGATTTTACGTTTATACAGTCAGGGCGAGAAATATCGGAACAAGGATAACTGTTTTGGCAGTTGGCCTCTGTACACCACCACATTGAAGTTGAAAGGAAACACACCCAGATGGGAGCAAAGTCAGGACTTTCAGCTGTAATTCAAGGGTTTTGACAAAGGTGGGGCACTAACCATTCAAGAAGGACAGCCAGTGGCATACACACACACCCATCCTTGGTGGCTCATAAGTAATGGAACAAATGGCTGACAAGCAGCTGCATGGCCAGGTGTGGCCTGTTTCCTGGGTACCCCGTGAATGATTAATCAAGCAGATAAAAGGTCTGGAGGTGGTTCTGAGTGCTACATTTGCATTTGGTAGCTGTTCACTGGAGCTCCCAACATGAGGTCCAAAGAGGTGTCCATGCGAGTGAAGGAGGCCATCATTAGGCTGAGGAAACAACATAAACCCATCAGAGAGATAGCAAAAACAGTGGGAGTGGCCAGTACAACAGTTTGGAACATCCTGAAAAAGAAGGAATTAACTGGCAAGCTCAGCAACAGCAAAAGGCCTGGCAGACCACGGAAGTCAGCTAAAGGGGATGACCGCAGAATTCTGCTCTTGGTGAAGAGGAACCCTTTCACAACATCTAGCCAGGTCAAGAACGCTCTTGTGGAGGTAGGCATGTCATTGCCAACATCTACAGTCAAGAGATGGCTTTATGAATGTAAATACAGAGGCTTCACAACAAGGTGCAAACCACTGGGAACACTCAAAAACAGAAAGACCGGATTAGCCTTTGCCAGCAAACACCTAAAAAAGCCTGCCCAGTTCTGGAATAAGATTCTTCTGACTGATGAAACCAAGATTAACTTGTACCAGAATGATGGAAAGAGGAAAGTATGGAGAAGGAAAGGAACAGCTCATGATCCAAAGCATACCACCTCATCTGTCAAAACATGGTGGAGGCAGTGTTATGGCATGGGCATGTATGGCTGCCAATGGAACTGGGTCACTGGTGCTTATTGATGACTTGACTGCTGATCAAAGCAGCAGGATGAATTCTGAAGTGTATAGGGCTATACTTTCTGCTCAGATTCAGCTGAATGCTGCCAAACTGATAGGACGCCGCTTCATATTGCAGATGGATAATGACCCAAAACATACAGCAAAAGCTACCCAAGAGTTTCTGAAGGCAAAGAAGTGGGATGTTCTTCAATGGCCAAGTCAGTCACCTGATCTCAACCCAATAGAGCATGCTTTTCACTTACTGAAGACAAGACTGAAGGCAGAAAGACCCACAAGCAAGCAGCAGCCAAAGGCAGCTGCAGTAAAGGCCTGGCAAAGCATCTCGAGGGAGGAAACTCAGCATTTGGTCATGTCCAATGGGTTCCAGACTTCAGGCAGTCATTGACTGCAAAGGATTTTCATCCAGGTACTTAAGGTGATCCTTAAGTTTGAAATTATGTTGGTTTGTTCCATTACTTATGAGCCACCAACGATGTGTGTGTTGGCTGTCCTTCCTGAATGCTTTTCACTTACTGAAGACAAGACTGAAGGCAGAAAGACCCACAAGCAAGTGCCCTACTTTTGTCACACCCCTTGAATTACAGCTGAAAGTCCTGACTTCGCTGTCATCTGGGTGTGTTTCCTTTCAACTTCAATGTGGTGGTGTACAGAGGCCAACTGCCAAAACAGTTATCCTTGTTCCAGTATTTCTGGCCCTGACTGTATGTATTTTGCTTCGGGATTAGAGAGGCTGTGCTCTCTGACACTCTTAGAAAGAGACGGGCTGTTTAAGTCATGTTTTAGCACAGTTGCAGGCTGACTTGCAGAATCTGATCTATATGTTGGAAAGGACAGTGGGTTGCAAATAGGTTTGCTTACTTACGTACCTACTTATTTATCAGGGGTGAGCAACCTTTTTGCCCTGAAGGCTGCATGTGGCAGGGGGATGTTTCTACATGCATATACATACATGTGTGTGCAGGCAAACACACACATGCACAGCCTTCCCCATTCTCTCTCTCTCTCTCTCTCTCTCTCTCTCACTCACACACCCCCCCCTCAGTGCACAGGAATGGGGAGGTTTAAACCTCCCCTCCCTGCACACTGAGGTCACTTTGTGCCTCCCTCCCAACTCAGCATCAATTAACTGGGCAGCCAGGAGGCCTGTGATGCAAATGGGGACGGCTGCGCATGAGGATGGTTCTCCTTGTGCTCCGTCTTCCACATGTATATGGTGTTCCTAACAGCCCACCTAACCACTGTTTGGTGGCCTGTAGTAAGTGCAGTTGTGCCGGGGGAGGGGGCATGCAAGGGAGGTCTAGGATGTACAAGAATTTTCTTTCAATTCGCAACGCCAAATGTGAACTGGAGTGCAGCTCCCCCACCCCAAAAAATGTTTGCACATCCCCAAACTTGTGAGTGTGTTTGAAAAATGCATATATATATATATATATTTAATGTGCATATTGAAATGTGCATTTTTTAAATGCTTTTTCACACTTTAGTCAAGGGGGGGGACTTTTGTGAGAAAAAAGCAAAAAGAAATGTGCACTTTCCCCCTGTTTGAACGAACCAAAGAACATGTCACAAATGAAAACAGGAGTGAGCTAAAGCAAGCTTTGAAGTGACTTTTGTAGAATTTCCGTGCGCTCGAACATCCCTGGTTCTCCCATCTCTGGGAGAGCCAACCCCACGTGCGCTCTTCGCCACTGAATCACACTCCTGACAGTCCACGAAACAGGCGCTGGGAGCACAGTTGGGCTGGGGAAGATGGGGCGCTGGGGTGATTCTCCTCACGCTCCACCTTCCCCCGCAAAATCCCAGCACCAGTGGCACACGGGGGAGGGGGGCATTTTGTGGTGGTGCGGCAGTTGCACTTTGGGCACCTGTGTCAGGCCTCATGGAAGGCCTCTCCAAGGGCCACATGCAGCCCACACGTTGCCCAGGTGTGATTTGTGTCATGCCATCCGTGTGTGTGGCATTTATGGAGTACAGGTTCCTTCCTGCCTATGGGGCAGGTTGACAATCTCAAACCTGACACAGGGGAAACTGCCTTATACCAAAACATTGGGTCCATCTAGCTCAGTATTGCCCACACTGACTGACAGCCACTTCCCAGCGTTTCCAGCAAGGATCTTTCCCAGCTCAATCTAGAGGTGGCGGGGATCGAACCTGGGACCTTCTGCATGTGCTCTGCCACTAAGCTACAGCCCTTCCCCATGAGGCAAACGGGAAGAATGTGCAATGATTTCAGCTACATGCACTTTGGCATATCAGTCTCCAGAGTCACCTCTTAGTCACAGAAACGCTTTCCTGATGGCTGCATAACCCTCAGCTATACCAGCATTTTGAGGCTCTCGGCTGGTCTGGTTGTTTGTGCAAGACACACAAAGGCAGTTCTTGTAATACATGGTGGGCACTTTGTATTGCTGAGTAGCTGTGGGAACCAGAGAATTTTAAGTTTATATGAGTTTTGCTTTGGGATTAGAGAGGCTGCGCTCTCTGACCTTCTTAGAAAGAGACGGGCTCTTTAATTCATGTTTTAGTAGAGCTTCAGGCTGACTTACAGATTCTGATCTATTTCTCTAACAAACTCCCAAGCTGGAAGCATATGGGTTAGCTATTGAGTTAGGATTCTGAGTAGAGCTGAAGCAAATATTCAAATATTAAAAATATTTCAGATATTTCTAGTTTCTTCAATCAGCTTCCGAATGTGAAATTTCAAAATTAGAATTTGAATTCAACTTTTAAACATAGAATTTTACCTCAGAATTTGAAATATAATTCCTTTGGACTTGTTGGTGTCTCTCGATTGTTTCAACAAGAAGAAAAATATGAAATTCGGTAAGTGTCAGCTGTGGAATAGTGAATACCAACGATCAGCTATTAGTTACTATTGAAGGTCACCCATGACATCCAGTCAAATGCTGAATACTATTGCATGCAAATACTGTCATGAATGGAATTTCAATACATGTCAGTTATCAAGTACTGGCAAGTGCTAAGTACCAATACCTAAACTTTCAAATAGTGTTGAATATCTATTGTCAAATACCAAGGGCTCAATCCAGTCCACCACAGGTACAGCACCTACACATGGAGGAATCCCTACAGGACAAGAGAGGGGAACCTCTGATCTGCAAGCCTAATTTGGTCACAGAGGTGCCCCATCCAGCCCACAGCGCCTTAGGGCACAATCCTATGTATGTTTAGACAGAAACAAGGCCTACAACCCCCAGCATGCTGGGAGTTTTAGCCTTTTTTCTGTCTAAACATGCATAGGATTGTGCCTTTAAGGGATTACTCCAGGTGTGGGGCTTGGTCTAAAAGCCCTGCCTTTGGAGGAATCCCTGCTGGAGGAATGCTCCAGCCACTGGTTTGGCTGGGATACTTTCTTTATGCAGCATTCTCCCCAATGGGGTGGATGAGTCTGTGGGGTTTTGCACAACATGCTTTGTCCCCATGAGGGTGGAATGCAGTACATGAACAGACTCAGCTGGTGCTGGGAAGATCAGTTCCTCCCCAGCATCAGTTCAGTCCCCCACCACTGGATCTCCCCTAACCAAGATGCTGGTTGATGCTCTCAAAGAATTCTAAAAGATTAGTGAAATTGGACTTACCTTTGCAGAAGCCATGTTGATTCTTCTTCAGCAAGACTTGTTCTTCTATCTGCTTGATAATTTTAAGTTTAATCATGCTTTCCAGTAATTTACATTAAGCTAACTGGCCTGTAATTTCCTGCATCCCCACCCCACAGACCACTTTTTAAAAATTGGTGTTACATTGGAAGCCAGTCTTTGGGATAAGTTACATATTTTTGTTAGATCAGCAATTTCACATTTTAATTATTTAAGAATTATTGGGTGGAGAGCATTTGGACCCTTGATTTATCTATTAATTTGTTTATATGGCTGAGAGCTTCATCTCTCCTCATCTCTGTTGTCCTCCATTTTTCATGGTGAACTGGATTGAGCTCCAAATATTGAAATCCAGTACATATGATACCAAAATACAAATATCAGATATTTCATGAGCAGTTGGCAAATGCATGAAAGTCAGAGAACGTTTGAAACATCTGAGAACAAATTTCTTCTGGCTTTAGTTCTGATGTATAGACACACAATTTCCACAGTTGCATGAACACTTGAGTACTGTTTGAAAAGAAATTAAGCACCCAGAATAATTTATTCTGTAAGTGTTTACCTCAACAACATCTTTTAGCAGCAGTTTCTCTTCAGCTGTTTGGTTTTAACACACTCTCTCTCTCTCTCTCTCTCTCTCTGACTGAGAGACCTTTGGCTTTTCTGGCCTGACTAGCAGAGGCCTATTTGAGTGGGGACGGTAGAGCCTTGACATCTCTTTAACTTGCAGAGATAAAAGCCAAGGCTGTGAATTCAGGCACTGTTTGCAATATTTCTCTCTCAAAACTCATTAGTGAGATGGCAATTTTGGAGACGCCTGCTGAAAGATTAAAGGGAGTCTGGCGAGGCTGGAAGGGCAACAATCTGTTGAATCCATTTGCAAAAATCAATGCAATTCTTTATCTAGGAAGGGATTCTTCCCCAACAATTAATAGATTAAATTTCATAGATGCCAGCAATGGAAGAAGTCACATGAAGTCTTATGTCTAATTTGAATCTTCCAAAATAGAAACAGTTTCAGGTTGTGGGTTTTCCCCCCATGAAGTTGCTTTTTATTTCATTGTTGACACAGTCAGATCCAGCTCAGATGACTTGATGGTGGGGCACAGCACCACGGTGTAGAAGGAGGAACTTATCCTGCCCACAGGGGAAATTTCCAGCATTTACACATATACAGCAGTGCACATTTTGTACATCTGAAGGCTTCCCGTGCTAGTGTGGGATCTAGTAGCTGATGCAGAATTTGGCAACCCTAGAATCTCTCTATGGGAATCCCATCCATACAAAGAGAAGAATAGAAGCTTAAGACTGCAATCCCATGCACAGCTTCCTGGGAGTAAGTCTCAATGAGTTCAATATAACTTACTTCTAAGTAGACCTTAAAGGATGATGCTGTGACTGGGATAAGGACCAGCAGCCTCAAGAAAGCTTCCCCCTCATAGCACTGATGATAAATGTGCACATGCCCTCTTTCCACAATGTACTAATCTTGCAATGGCTCCCTGTAAATGTGAAACATTTGAGTCCTCTCTTGAAAGGTTTTGATCTCTAGTTACTAAGGGTTTACATGAGTTGAAAAACACAGCAAAGCTGGACCTTTTCTTTAAAAAAGTATCCTTGCCTGTTTCCTCCCCATTATTATTATTATTATTATTATTATTAACTTTTATCTTTTTTTTAGCATTTCTGTCATCATATTTTCAAGTTAATCCCAGCAAGCTGAGAGCTAGGATTCTAACATCAGGCGGAAGATCAGGAGCTTCTTTCAAAATCTCACACTATCTTTGAGCGTTTTCATCATGTTTTAGGAGGGGCTGTGGGAGGTGTCATCATAGCTCAGTGGTAGAGCACATACCTTCTCTGCGTAGGCCTCCTGGCTGGCTTCTCCGGGAGCTGGGCTGGGAAGGACCCTGGCTTGAGACCCTGCAGAGCAGGTGCCACTGCCAGCCTCCATACATGGCACTGAGCTCAGACAATATAAGGCAGCTTCTTATGTTGTGTATGGATGTTCTACTATACTGCCTGGATACAGTGATGTCTGCAAATGCCATACCACAGTACATCACGATGTCACATCAGTGTGCCCCACTCCCCTATTGAAATTTAGATTGTAAGCGCCTTGGGGCAAAGACCTGTCATTTTTCCATATGTTACTCGGTAGAACACCATGAGTTGGATCCAGAGTTATTCATACTTAGAGTAGACCCATTGAAAATAATGGGACAAGTTGGTCATGAGTAACTTAAACCCTATTGATTTCAATGTGTCAACTCTAAGTATGACTAAGTCTGGATCCATGTGCATATATAGCACCTCCCCATCCAAACACATGTGTCTGTCTATCTATCTGCCTATCTATCTGTCTCAATCTTTAAATTAATTATCATACTGTACTGCAGGTAGGTACAACCTAGAATTCCTTAGTATGTAAAAAGGTTTGTGAATTGCCTGGAAGCAGTAACCTTTGGACAGATCTACAATGCAAATGATTATCTTTTATACCAGTCTTTTATACCAGAGAGCTTCTGCTATGGAGTGGTATAGAATGGTGTTGAATGGGTACGGCTACCCTTGAAAGACCAGGTCCGCAGCCTGGGGGTCATTTTGGATTCCCAGCTGTCCATGGAGGCTCAGGTGTCAGCTGTGAGCCAGACAACGCTGTATCAACTCCATCTGATACGGCGGCTGCGTCCCTTCCTTCCCAACCATCTGCTCCCATCAGTAGTACATGCCCTGGTCTCCTCTCGTCTAGACTACTGTAATGCGCTCTATGTGGGGTTACCCTTGAAGATGGTTTGGAAGCTGCAGCTGGTACAGAACGCGACAGCTCACCTGATTAAAGGCAGCTGCCGCGAGATCACATCACTCCAGTGCTGAAGGAGTTGCACTGGTTACCAGATGTTTTCTGGGCCAAATTCAAGGTGTTGGTTTTGACCTGTAAAACCCTATATGGTTCTGGCCCAGCCTATCTTAAGGAGCGCCTCCAGCAACACCAGACAGGCCGCTTAACAAGATCAGCCTCGTATGGCTTTCCCTCTGTCCCATCAGCCAGGACAGCTAGACTGGTGGGGATGAGGGAGAGGGCCTTTTCTGTGGTGGCCCCCACTCTGTGGAACTCCCTCCCTTGGGAACTCCACCATGCCCCCTCTTTAATGAGCTTCCGTCGTGCATTAAAAACATGGTTGTTCAGGCAGGCATTTGGGGTGGGTTAGGGTATTTTAGAAAACGTTTTTATTGTAGAATTTTATTGTTTTAAACTGTTTTATTATATGCTGTACATTGCCCAGAGTGGCTGGGTGACCAGCCAGATGGGCGATTAAGAAATTTAATAAATCAATAAATCAATAAAAATAGAAATGCAATAAACAAACAAACAAATAAATAACTGCCTGCTTCAGGATCTCACTGCTCCGTATGGCGAAGCCGGAGAATGAAGGGGGCGAGTGTGCATGGGGACCTTGGGGCTGGGGCCAGAATGCACATCCCCCTCCCCACTTGGAGCTTTCTCCTGTTCTTTGGGATCGGGCTTATGTGGTGGGGAGGAAAGCGGGTGGTGTGCATGCTCAGAGGCCCTTTTATAACTACATCCCAGATTCCAGGGCCTTTTCAGCCACAGTACAAAGCCAGGTTCCATAATAAACCCTGGCTTCAATGAATCCATTGAAAGTGTCCACGCCATGGGCTGCGCCGCTCCCTGGCTTACTCCAGGGCAACTGCTTCTCATCCCAGGGGGGTGGCATTGACCAGGCCCAACTGTTCTAAAGCATACTTATCGTAGTTGCTAATCCAGGCCACACTGAAAACGGAGGAAACCGATGTGACTCTTTATTGGAAGAAGAAGATTTACAGGGGATACTGCTGCGGCAGGAAGTTATTGGCACACAAATCAACACACTCAAAATCAATCCCCAAGTCAGTTCAAGAACCTCCTTAGGAGACATGTACAGCAAAGGTTCTTCTAAGCTGCCACCTCTGGGAGCAGCAAAATTGGTTGCCTGCCAGAGAGCACTGAGGAAATCATGTACTGAAAACCTTGGGGATATTTTTAATTGGCCACTGAAGACAGAAAATGATAGATGAAGTGGCCCATCTCCTGGGTATGTATGGGGGGAGGGATGTGCAGTACAGGTAGAAGAAAAGAAGCTTGAACAGCTGAACGCAGAAGCTCATCAGGCCGAAGCCCCCCTTTACACACAGCCTGACAGGCATGGCTGCTGCTGCTGCTTCCGTGGCTGCCTTGCCCCCATGCTCAGCAAGGCCCAGGCTTCCAGTCACATGGTTCCTCTCGCAGGTTGTTTAGCATTCACTGCAGGACTAGCCCTGGAACTATTTGCAATGACAGGCTCCAATCCCGGAACATGTGATGCAGTAATTAAAAGCATTTTTTTAAAAAAAGCAATGACAGAGTGCTTTCGCTGAATCAAGGAATAACCACTCAGGGGCCATCTACACGGCACCATTTTCAACCTTCACTCCATCGTAACTGCGCAGCATTGCAGCTGTGAATAAACTTCTGCTGCGGTACATGTGTGATTTACTGTGGACTTGTCCTACGGGAAAATCCGCTGTGCCCTGACACATAGCCCTTGAAGCAAAGTAAACTGCAGCAGTCATGCTGCTCTCATTTTTTTTTACCACTATATTTAAATGTGCAGCTGTGCAGGCACATGAGGGTGGGGAAGCAACACTGCATTTTAGTGGCTGTTTTGTATTTTAGGGGTTCTTTTGTGTCTGTCCATTCCTCGTTAGGTAAAATGTGGGTGGTCTGCTAATTCGTTTCCGTGCCAACTGTTTGGCAGCTCTCCAGCCCGAGACTCTTGTGATGGTTCGCACATGCCAAGGCATGTGCCCATGAGAGGTATGTACCTACCATCATTCCAAAATGGTGCCTGGAGCAAAGTTGGTCCTGGATCTTCTGCTCCCCTGACAACCTCCCGGCCCTTGGCCGCTGACTCCAAAGCAGCCACTGCAAAGATGTGAAGCTGCGAAGGTGTGGTTGAAGAAATGAACATGCTTCTCCGTGCCTCTGTAACTGCACAGCCTCAAAGGAATGGGGAGGAGTGAAGGGGCATCACAGAGTGACACACGCACTAGGCATGCCTACCACATGCCCACCGCAAAATGCAAAGTTGGTTCGGGGAAGGAACAGACAGCTAGCAATCATGGGAAACCTGCAGCAAACAAAAAACATTGCAGCAAAACACCTCTTTGGAAATCCACATTTTCTGGGTGAAAACTACGGATGGCTGTGAAGTGGTGACTACGTCATATGTCCCGAAGGACCTCGAATTGCAGCAGCCCCAGAGTAAAAGGTTCGTGTAGAGGGGCCATGGTCTCTACATATCTTGAACTGGGGAAAGGGTTTCCACATCAGAGTTACAAAACAGGATTTAATCTAAGGATGGGTGAATAAATATGTCATCATCGTCTTCTCCTCCTCCTGATAGCACATTGCAATGCTATAACTAGTTATTTCTGTGTCCAAAACAGCCCTGCCACTCCAACCCCCACCTTGGGAATTTGCACAGGGATGCATTATGGACCTTAATGGATCCAGCTGATAAAATTCCAGTACTTACATCAGTCAGGCAGAGATGAAGAGATGCACTTATAAGCACCCCTGGCATACAGTGCAGTGTCCACCCACCCTGGGTGTCCCTATAGAAGTTACCAGTCAAAGTGGTGGTAGGGAAATCAGGAGAGCCACAAAGATGGCTTCACGGAGAGTCGTCAAGGTGCATCCCTGGTTTAGGGGAAGAAAGGGTTTAAAAGGGGGGGGATGCTGCCCACACAGCTTTGCTTTTTCGCTCCTTTGTTAAAGCCAAAGTGCATTTTAAAACTCACTTTAAAGGAAAAAACAAAAGGGCTGGAGTGGAGCAGAAAGGGGCGAGGGAGACAGAGATGAAGAGATGCACAACTAGTATCTCATCCACTGGCTCTCTTCGCCATTTCCTCCCTGTATATTTATTTCCCCTTCAGTGCTTTGTCCCGCTTCGTGTGGGCATGTGTTAGGGGGTGTTACTTCTGAGTAAACTCATTGGCTGTAAGGCTTTCCTTTGCTGGGAGTAAGTGCCATTGAAATCTGTGTGGCTTGCTTCTGAGTAGGCATGCATAGGAGTACATTTTAAGTCTACTTAGAGTAGCAGTCTTAAGGTCTCCCATCCCCTTCAATGCATTTACTTGAACTTCCTCCTCCCATTGACTTCACTGACTGCTTCTTCTCCCTTTTGCTCATCAGTTTGATGGGCTTTTTTCCACCCAGGCTGGATGGAGGAGTCTCCCTTTTCAACCATGCAGGAGAAAGGCTTGACAGTTAGAATTTCAATGGGTATTAAAAGTGCCTTTGATTGGGAAGCCAGCCAGCCACTATCTCTTCTCCTAGCTCACCTTGCAGGGTTGTTGGGAAGCCAGAATAAGGGAGAAGAGCAACAACAGAGCCGGTAGGGGGGAGGAGAAAGCCAGGTCTAATGAAGAACGTGTCTCTGTGAAGCGGTTGCCTGGGGGGGCGGGTGCTAGGGGTGGGGATGCTGCACACGTGACTTTGTTTAAAGGGGAAAAAGTGCTCGGAAGGCATGGAGGAGACTGGCCAGAGCAGGAAACTGGAGTGGAGCCGAAGGGGGCGAGGGAGGGGGGACTCAGCAAGAGGAAGGAGCGGGAACACTGATGAGGTAATCAGACTCAACCCAGACTCCATTCAGACTCCACTCAGCCATCAAGAAAATAATTCGATTAGCGCTCAGTGGAAACAGCACACAGCCCCAGGCTACAGCGATGATAAGCCAGGACTTTAAGCACTGTGGAAACTGAAAAAGGAGAAGATGCAGTTGGGGAAACATCCCAACAAAGTTGCAAACAAAGTGAAGCTGATAGTGTGGGAACACACCTTATGGCTCTGAGCAAGCTCGTATCTGGCTTTTCATCTTACCATCTTGAAGGCACGCCGGAATATTCCATACTGAAAAGACAACTTTACATAATGTAGGCTGCAGTCCCTAGCCTTGATTTGACATCCTCTTTGGACTTACTTCTGAGTAAAGATGCATAGGAATGTGCCGCATGTATTATTTTTAAGATACATATTACCTGCTCTTTTGTTCTCAGTTTGCACCCCTGTCCAGGTAGAACCTAGAGGAGGTGGTGCTACTAACACCCCTTCTGGTGTCCCTGCTAGCACAGTGCGGGAGCCACAGTATGGAACATCCCACAGCAGAAGTGTTGTGCTGAAAGATGTCAGGAGCCTATACAAAATAAAATGAGCAAAACAGAGTGTGCATTATTTCTACAAAATGCCCTGGTTTTTTTAAGGCAAGCTTGAATGCCAGCTCAGCCCCTCTCCTTTGAAAAATGCAATGCTAACACTCCTGTGCAGCCTTAATATTTTCGGAACTGGTTTGGACAGTTTCTTGTCACAACTCTGACAGGTTTTTGTGCACAAGATGCAGTCCACATTTTGCTCTATTAACTTATCTTTTCCTGCCACTCTCGGGCAAATTTGCAGGCAGATGAAGTGGGAGTGCCACCCCAGACCTGAGCAGCACAAAAACAAAAACAAACCGCCTCCGTGAGCAAGAGATGAGGAAACGCTCCTGGGCCTCCTGCTTGGATCCCGGGAGCTGCACCTCAGCAAGCGACGGGCTGCGCTGTGCATCAATCATCCACACCTCTGCAGGGAGAAAAAGGGGCTTGAAGTGCAGCTGGTTAGAGGCTCTGCGCTGTTCTGCCCCTGCCACACTCCACTTTTCTTTCCTTTCCCTTCCACCAGGTAATGGGATAGGAAGAGGGTTACTGCTGCCCTGATTCTCCCCATCTGCTGCCAAGAAAGATGGAGCGGTGAATCCAATATTTGCTCTCGCTGGGAGCAAGAGATAATCAGCCCAGATGCGCCGCTCCAGAGGACAGCCTGCTAGCTGTCATGTCACGAAGAGGAGAGTGAGAGCGAATGCCACCGTAATCATCTCTCAGGTTTCAAGCTAAAAGTTCCTCTCTTGCTCTCACCGTGGCTCATGGCAACCCAGAACAGACGGGAAGAGCAGGACTGGCATTATAATCTGCTTTGCCATTTCCTCAGAAACCACTGCACCAGTCACTGCTTTTTATTTCAGGGGTCACAAACCTCTTCCTCAGTACAGATTGGCACAAACATTTCTCATTACGGAGCTTTCAGAGGCTCATCAGCTGTTAACCTGCTTGACTGGCTGGCTGCCTGCACCTCTGCTGCTGGCTCTTTCGGAGCTCCTCATTCTGCAATTCCTCTGTGCAGTGAACAATTCTGCACATGAGTGGCACAAATGTGGGACCTGGCACTGGGAGGAATGAGAAACTGTGGCTGGGAAACCCAGTCACCTCAAATTTCATTTGTAAGTCAGCTTTTCTACATGAGGCTGTTAATCGGCTGTTAATCTGCTGTATCTACTTACGGTTTTGTTGCAGAACTGAGATCCAAGCACTACATGAGGAGCGTTTCCTTTCCCGCTTTTCTACTACATAACCTCTAGGTGGCACTGTGGTGTAGCAGAATAGCACACATACACAAGTGAACAAAGCAGTTTCTTTCGCTTTCACAATTAAATGCTGCATTTTCGCTGCTCTAAAAAAACTTGGAAAATGTGCTGGTTAGATGCAAAAGTGAAACTGGAGGGCCACAACATGGTCTAAGGAACCTGTAAACAACCATGACTAGGGAATGACAAGTGCACAATAAATGCCTTGTGTAGAAAAGCCCTACGTGTCTAACACTTATTGGTGCATTATTGTATGAGTCATGTTTAGTGAGGAGGAGGATCATGTAAGCCGCCTTGGGTTCCTTGCAACAGGAAAAAAGGCGGGATATAAATGCAATAAAATAAAAAAAAAATAAAATAGTGCAGTGATTCTTTAATAATTATTACTTTAGTGCACTGTAGAGATATGTGGAAACCCCCTCTCCCCAAGAAATCTTGGCAGTCTTATGGAAACTCTTTTTGCTTCTCCTGAAATTCGGTGGCTGTTTATCCTGAATACCAGGGAGAGATCTCTCTTGCCATGATCAGCCTTTTACAGTGGCATCCCCCTGGTGACTGTAATGTGTGTCCTGCACTTGAAAAAATAAAATAGTGCCTAGTGTAGTTTCCCCAGACACTACAACTCCCATCATCTTCAGTCAGCATGGCCAACGGTCAAGAAAGATGAAAGTTATAGTCCAACAGCATCTGGGGATTGCAAACTAGTGAATTCTCAAGTCAAAGAGGAGACAAACATTTTCACTTGTCAGAGGAGGGCTCCCCTCCCCTCCATACCTTTTTGCCCCTCCTATGAAGCAAAAGAAATTATGCGGAAATAAGCAAATAAGCAAATATGTGCAAATTGAGTAACTTGCATAATTTCTGCAAGTTTTAGAATGTTTCTTTTCATGGAACTGAATTCTTTAATAATTATTACTTTAGTGCACTGTAGAGATATGTGGAAACCCCCTCTTCCCAAGAAATCTTGGCAGTCTTATGGAAACTCTTTTTGCTTCTCCTGAAATTCGGTGGCTGTTTATCCTGAATACCAGGGAGAGATCTCTTGCCATGATCAGCCTTTTACAGTGGCATCCCCCTGGTGACTGTAATGTGTGTCCTGCACTTGAAAAATATAGGCTCCAGTAGTGGTTAAGATGCTGAACTGCAGACTGGAAGGTCGGCAGGTCAGCAGTTTGAGACCCAAGTGCTGCGTGACGGAGTGAGCTCCCATCTTCAGTCCCAGCTTCTGCCAACCTAGCAGTTCGAAAGCAAGAAATTGCAAGTAGATAAATAGGTACCGCCTCGGCGGGAAAGGTAACAGCGTTCCGTGCACCTTGGTGTTCAGTCATGCCGGCCACATGACCACGGAAGCGTCTTCGGACAGCGCTGGCTCTTCGGCTTAGAAACGGGGATGAGCACCGCACCCTAGAGTCGGACACGACTGGTTGGGGACACCTTTACCACCTTTAGTGTCTGAAAGGTTACCTCTCTTCATGAGAGCCTACATTTTCCTAAAAACCACAGTGAGTTTTGCAGCACCTTAAAGACTACCAAATTTATTGCAGCATAAGCTTCCATGGACTAGAGTCTACTTCATCAAATGTCTGTTGTCCTCAGTTGGCACATTTAAATACAAACAAGGGTAAAAAGAAGAGAAAATAAAAAGATTGTAAAGAATCCAAAGTCTATGAAATGCAAGTAGGTGTGCAATATTTCCATCCAGAGATTAAATGTGTACACCTATTCACAACAGATTAGTGTGTGAAACAATCCAGAGTGTTGTTTGAGTCCAAATTGAATAGAATCAAATTTACTGATGAATTCTAGTTCAGCCATTTGAAGACTTTTTGTTAAAGAATGGTGACTTTCAGGTCAGCAGGAATGTGCCCTGGGAGACTGAAACATTTTCTCACTTGTCATTGCTATTTTTGTGTCCATTTATGTTATTGCATAAAGAGCCTTGGCCTGCAATTCTACACACACTTGCTTGGGAGTAAGTCACATTGAACTCCATGACTCCTCTGAGCAGACATGTCTAGGACTGCAAGATCAGAGACTGGCCTGTTTGTCCTCCTATAAAGGAAGCAGCAGGGGCCCAGGCGGCATGGCCCCTGGCCAGGAATGCTGGGGGATGCCATCCAACACGCCTCGAGAGGATCCGGGCAGGGAAGGCTGCGCTGGCCGTTGAGAGATGGGGTCCTCCCAAGGTGCTCCTGCAATAGTTGTCCTATGACACAGGAGGGCACCAGACTGGGGAAGGTTGCTGTGAAAGAACGACTTGTGAAGCAAAAGGACAATTGGGTTGTGTGCAAGGAAGTGGTTTCCTTACTTGGCTGAGTTATTTTTCTACTGGCCCGGTGACCCAGATAATCTGAGCCACGGCACATTTTAATGAGGATATTTCTAGGTCCCAGCACATGCAGGGCCAACCCTTATGCAGTCAGGATGGCGTCGCGACACCTCTCTTGGCGAGAAACAGCCTATGGCCCTTGCTTGTGCACCACACAGATGTATTTAAACTTTTGGGTATCTCGGGCAACAACGTATGAACTTTGCTGAAAGTGCAGCTTTACCTTCTGTGGAAATGGGTTCTGTTTAATGCCTGTTTTTTACATTACCCTTGTGGTGTGGATGCCACTGCAGCGCCACTCGTTTGGTGACAACAAAGGAACATGATGACATGGAAAATCCAGATCACCCCCCTCCCCGTCTCCCCACACCAGCATGAACCCAGTCTCTTCCGGCACAACTCTCTTTCCACAGGGATTGCATCGCATGCAGTCCTTTGTTTATTTATATAGCATTATCAGAGTGTGAAAGATTGTGTGTGTGAGTGTGTGTATGTGAATGAATGTGTGTGCAAATGCTTGTAAATGCATCTCTGTGTGTGAATGTGTCTGTGTGCATGTGCGTGTGCATGTGCATGTGTGAGAAAGTGTGTGCGAGTGTGTGTATGTGAATGAGTGTGTGTATGAATGTGTGTGTGTGTGTGTGTAAATGAGTGTGTCTAGGATCTTATATGAATGTTTTAATCATAGGAGGGAGAAGATGATGACAGAACTCTTTTCCTTTGACATGCTACCTTTTTATATGAAGGGCTTTTTAAACATAGAAACATTCAGTCATGTGAGCTCCCCCCCCCCCCCGCGACAGCCTGAAATTATACCACCAAGACATAGGTTCACTGCCTCAAAGAGAACTAAGCCTTAGATGTATACTTAAAAATGTAATTTGTTGAAGTATTTCTAAGGCCAGAATGACACATCACTTGGAATACTGAGCTCCTGCTGAAAATGGCATTCCCGTATCAACGTCTGCCAGCTCTCTCCCATCACATTTACTGTCCCTTGCTTCATGTCATGACATCATGACTTTGCACTCCCTCCTGCCTGTCAGTGGCAACCAGTCATATGGGGCAGATCTACACTAGACTAAAATCCTGCATTTAGAATGGGGCTTTCTGCTTCCGTTTTAAATGAAGGATCATGACGATCCCTTTTCACGCGCTTCCTTTTCACGCGCTTCCTTTCCCCCTCCTTCTCCCTGTATCTGAGTCTTCCATATCTTTCATTGATTTAGAATCATAGAATCATAGAATAGTAGGGTTGGAAGGGGCCTACAAGGCCATCGAGTCCAACCCCCTGCTCAATGCAGGAATCCAAGTCAGAGCATCCCTGACAGATGGCTGTCCAGCCTCGTCTTGAACGCCTCCAGTGTGGGACAGCCCACCACCTCCCTAGGGAATTGGTTCCATTGTCGTATTGCTCTAACAGTCAGGACGTTTTTCCTGATGTTCAGCCAGAATCTGGCTTCCTGTCACTTGAGCCCATTATTCCGTGTCCTGCACTCTGGGATGATCAAGAAGAGATCCTGGCCTTTTTCTCTGTGACAACCTTTCAAGTACTTGAAGAGTGCTATCATATCTCCCCTCAGTCTTCTCTTCTCAAGGCTAAACAGGCCCAGTTCTTTCAGTCTCTCTTCATAGGGCTTTGTTTCCAGTCCTCTGATCATCTTTGTTGCCCTCCTCTGAACCCTCTCCAGTTTGTCTGCATCCTTCTTAAAGTGTGTTGCCCAGAAATGGACACAGTACTCCATATGAGGCCTAACCAGTGCTGAGTAGAGGGGAACCAGCACTTCCCAGGATTTGGAAGCTATGCCTCTATTAATGCAGCCCAAAATAGCATTTGCCTTTTTTGCAGCCACATCACATTGTTGGCTCATATTCAGCTTGTGATTGACAACATTTCCAAGATCTTTCTCGCTTGTAGTGTTGTTGAGCCACGTCTCCCCCATCTTGTAACTGTGCATTTGGTTTCTTTTTCCTAGGTGCAGAACTTGGCATTTATCCCTATTAAATGTCATTCTGTTGTTTTCTGCCCAGCGCTCCAGTCTATCCAGATCACTTTGAATTTTGTTTCTGGCTTCCAAAGTATTAGCTATCCCAGCAAATTTGGTGTCATCTGCAAATTTGATCAGCAGTCCCTGCACCTCCTCCTCCAAATCATTAATAAAAATGTTGAAGAGCACTGGGCCCAGGACTGAGCCCTGCGGTACTCCACTCGTTACCTCTCCCCAGTTTGAAAAGGTCCCATTGATAAGCACTCTTTGAGTCTGATTCCGTAGCCAACTGTGGATCCACCTGATAGTTGTTTCATCTAGCCGACTCTGAGCTAGTTTGCTCATCAGGATATCGTGGGGCACTTTGTCGAAAGCTTTGCTGAAGTTGAGGTATACGATGTCCACAGCATTCCCATGGTCTACAAGGGGGGTTACTTGATCAAAAAATGAGATCAGATTTGTCTGGCAGGATTTGTTTTTGACAAATCCATGTTGGCTTCGAGTAATCACTGCATTGTTTTCAAGGTGCTTACAAGTGGATTGCTTTATCATCTGCTCCAGAATTTTCCCAGGGATTGATGTCAGACTGACTGGTCTGTAGTTCCCAGGTTCCTCCTTTTTACCCTTTTTGAAGATAGGGACAACATTAGCCCTCCTCCAGTCATCTGGCACTTCCCCCGTCCTCCATGATTTCTCAAAGAGAATAGACAGCGGTTCTGAGAGTTCTTCTGCCAGTTCCTTTATGACTCTAGGATGCAGTTCATCTGGCCCTGGAGATTTGAACTCATTCAAAGTAATTAGGTGTTCCTTGACTGTATGTGTATCGATCTCAAGCTGCAATCCTGCCCCTTCAGCCTGCGCTTCGCCTTTGCCAGGGGGGTCATAGACCCTCTTTTGGGAGAAGACTGAGCCAAAGTAGGAATTGAGCACCTCTGCCTTTTCTTTGTCATCTGTTATCGTTTTGCCATCCTTATTTAATAGCTGAACAACCATTTATTTCCTCTGCCTTTTACTATGCACGTAGCTGAAGAAAGCCTTTTTGTTGTTTTTAGCATCCCTCGCTAGCCTCAGCTTGTTCTCAGCTTTAGCCTTCCTGATGCCATCCCTGCAATTCTGTGCTACCTGCCTCTACTCTTCCTTTGTTACTTGGCCTTCTTTCCACTTCCTATATGTGTCCTTTTTTGTTTTCATGTCATCCCTAAGCTTTTGGTGAAGCCACATTGGCTTCTTCTGTTGTCTTCCACCTTTTCTTCTTGTTGGAATTGTTTGTGATTGTGCCTTGACAATTTCCTTTTTTAAAAGCTCCCACCCATCTTGGACTCCTTTTCTCATTAGTGTCGCTTTGCCATGGGACCTTACTGATCATTGTTCTGAGTTTATTAAAGTCAGCTTTCCTAAAATCCAGGGTACGCATTTGACTACACTCGGCTTTTGCTTCCCTTAGAACCAAGAACTCAAGTGCAACATGGTCTCTTTCCCCTAGAGTTCCTGTAACTGCTACTTTATCCACTAAGTCATCTCTGTTGGTTAGGGTCAAGTCAAGGATAGCCAGTCCTCTAGTTCCTTCCTCTACTTTCTGTAGGAGGAAGTTATCCGCCACACGTCAGGAATTTCCTGGAGGGGCCATGTTTTGCAGAATTTGTCTCCCAACAAATATCGGGGAAATTGAAGTCCCCCATTACTACTACATCATGCTTCCTTAAAACACTGGCTATTTGCTTTTCAAAAGTTTCATCCTTGTCTTCTCCTTGGTTGGGTGGCCGGTAGTAGACTCCGACCACCAGGTTCCTTTTATTCTTTGCTCCATTTATTTTGATACAGATGCTCTTGAGGGGGCTACCAAGCTCATCCTCCTGTATTTCTGTGCAGAGATATGTATTTTTCACATACAGTGCAACTCCACCTCCCTTTCTGTTCCTCCTGTTCTTTTTGAACAGCCTCTTCTGTTCACCTTTTTGAACAGCCTCTTGCTCACTCTCATGTAGGTTCCCCTGTGATTCTTCCTCTGCAGGCTGTCCTCTAGTCTCATCCGCAAGTACCTGGAATTGGTTCCACAGCTCCACTGCTTCCACTGAATTCTTCTCCTAACTGTCACCCTTTTCCAAGGAGTATCCTCTACTCCATTTTTCTTCACCTCAGCATTTCCCACTGCCTCATCTTGCTGTTGCTCTTCAAGCTTCTGGTTTTCCCTTTGCTGCTGTAGTTCCCCCATTCTGTCCAAGAACTCTTCGTGTTCTCTTATTCCCCAGGGGGTTGACAGTCGCCGCTCCAGTCCACTTACCTTTTCTTCCAGCAGCGTGATCACCTTGCACTTGTTGCAGGTGTAGGCCATGTTGTTCTCAGGCAAGAAAACAAACATTGCACACACCTTGCAGGTCACCACCACTGGAGAGTCTTGTCCTTCCATAGCCTCTTTTCTCTTTTGGTGTCTAGCTTTGTGATTGTTCTAGACTAGCCTGTGCCTGTTCCTGTACTCAGTAGAGGTTAAAAGCAGAGTTCCACTGGTGTGAAAGTGTGTGTTACAAGACAAATAAAAAATGAAAAAAAAATGTTAGGGGCCTCCCCCTTGACCTCCCCTGCCGAACTCCCCTGGCCAACTCCTGTTTGCTCCCCCTGTTTGCTCGCTCTGTTCGCTCGCTCTCTGGGAGCTTGCCTGCTTCTGTAGTCCCTGGACCAGCTGGAGCAGCTTGCTCTGCTCTGCTCTGCTCAGCTGGGAGGCGGGAAACAGACTGCAGCTTCCCGCCCACTCAGCTGCTGGGAGTACTCAGGCCACACACACCCAATTCAGTTGGAGCTCTCAGAAGCACCTGGTGAGCTCACAGCCAATCAGAAGGATAAAGGGCAGCCCCCTGGGCTTCCTGCAACCCACTTACCTCTTAGCCTCTGTCTCCTTTGTCTCCTTTGTCTCCTTTGTCTCTTCAACCACTGCAACTCCCCTGGCCAACTCCTGTTTGCTCCCCCTGTTCGCTCGCTTTGGTCGCTCGCTGTCTGGGAGCTCGCTTGCTTCTGTAGTCCCTGGACCAGCTGGAGCAGCTTGCTCTGCTCTGCTCTGCTCAGCTGGGAGGCGGGAAACAGATTTCAGCTTCCCGCCCACTCAGCTGCTGGGAGTCCTCAGGCCACACACACCCAATTCAGTTGGAGCTCTCAGAAGCACCTGGTGAGCTCACAGCCAATCAGAAGGATAGGGCAGCCCCCTGGGCTTCCTGCAGCCCACTTACCTCTTAGCCTCTGTCTCCTTTGTCTCCTTTGTCTCTTCAACCACTGCAACTCCCCTGGCCAACTCCTGTTTGCTCCCCCTGTTCGCTCGCTTTGGTCGCTCGCTCTCTGGGAGCTTGCTTGCTTGCTTCTGTAGTCCCTGGACCAGCTGGAGCAGCTTGCTCTGCTCTGCTCTGCTCAGCTGGGAGGCGGTTTCACTCCTCTTGTTGCTGCTTTTCCTCTTTTCACAGAGGGAACTCAAGCAGAACACAATGGGGTAATTTGATAGCTCATTATCTGCGATCTATTTAACAATGGAACAAAGGGCATTTAGTGCAGGAGACACCCTGGAGGGTCACAGCATCATGTAAAGAGCCCACAAACTTCTGTGAGGGAGCAATCTCAATCGCAGGATAAAAGCTCCGTGTGAAGAAAGCCATGGACTGAGGGGTGGGAAATGTACAACGTGATGATTTCACAACAAGGGGTAAGAGGTACTGCAAGGGATGTTACAAGGGATAGGGTGGGGTGGGGACGTGACAGAGGGATACTGTTTTTGGTGGCAGCCCCGTGCCCAGCATAATGTGCAGTTCTCCCCTACCTTTTAATCCTTTTCTGAAGTTGGTGAGGACTAGTTTATCAGATACTCTCCTAGGGCAAAGATTCTCATCCTTGCAAAACTATTTTAGGTCATCTGATCTTGTCTCAGCCAACCATACAGACTGGCTAGCTTTATTATCTCTGTATTCTTCATTTCTTCTGCCTTGTCTGTTTTGGAGTTTTACACATTTCTAGCCCCTGGGTTAAATTGCTTTGTCACATTTTCAGTATAGCCTGTGTATCTTCAGCACTGTTCCATTATCTCTCAGCAAAATTCATTTTACAGCTGTGATATAATCAGGAACCAAGTGCTGTGTGTTCTTATTCACCTTAGGGAATACACACATGTACAGGATAAGAAGGATCTTATGCTGTACAGAAACATAGATTCCTTATAAAACTTTCCTTTAGGCAGGAATAATGAAGGAAAGACTTGACATTTTGGGGAAGGCATCACTGAAGAATGTGCAGATAAATTTTAGAATTATTTTTATCACATTTCCTCATTTCAGACTTCAGATTCAAATCCAAATCCCCAGTACAAATACACAATATTAAATTTTAGGACATTTGTCATTCACACACTCAGATCTGAAATCCACTCCTAGATCCTGATTTTCTCACTAGACATTTAGAATTTAAATATTTAGAATTTAAGTTTGGCCTTCTAGCCAGTTCACACATCATCCCAGCATGTAGGTACTACATAACCCACTGGGTGCATAGAATGCTTAGCATAATCTCCCTCCTCTATCACCCTTCCAAGTGGACTCCTTGCCACAGACATTTCCCTTCCCACAGTTCTCGTCTCTGGTTTGGCAGTTGTGGGAAGGTTGCTGATACTCTTCCTTAATCAGCTGGGTTTTGCCATGGGGCTTTCACTTGCTGGTAAACCTCTTGCCATCAGAGAAACCTTTCAAAATTGCCTGGTCTCCCATGGAAGCCTGGCATGATGCAAGGGATTCTGGGATACATTCTAGGTAGGGTAGCTATCTGTCCTACTTCAGTTATCTATTTGAAGGCTTCCTCTAGTTTGTGTGAAGAGTTGTCCAGTCTAGGTCCGGTTGAAAGATACAAAATCCTAAGAAGGAAGAGCAGGGACCTTCGAGTTGCCCATCAACAGCACCTAAAAACCAGATTGAGTGGGCACACAGTTAACCTGGTCACAATCTTTTCCACTACGGTGACATGAATGACATTTATATTTAACTGATAGTAGTTATTTCAAAATTTTCAGGCAGCATATGCAAATTTTATGCAAACTTGTGTCCCTTTTTTCCTCTTTGTCTGGTGATGCATTAGTGGCCACCTTAATTCTAGGACATGCTGTGAGTTTCGATGGGGAATCAGCCAACCAGTTAGGCTTTGCCACTGACCAGGACAAACTGAGGCCACGTTCTCACAGACTGTGTGCCTGTTCACATGATCAAGCAGCCCAGCATAGCTTATTTAAGCCATGGTGAGCTGTGACATGGGCAGGCAGCCTTTTTGAATATTCAAGCTGCAACCGTGGCTTGTCATTTGAACCTGGTGAGGGTGGGTTGTTGGCGTGGTTAACAAACCACCGCCAACTCTAAAACAGCCCATGGTTCATGTCTTAGGCAAGGAAGCTGTTCTTTTTACCATGCCAACTTAATATAGTTGTTGCCATTTTGGTCGCAGAGATACACAGCCAGGGAAAGAGGTGCATGTTGCCTGGGAGCAGTACAATCAATAATTGTGCTTTACATGGAGTTGCCCTTGGAAGTTACAAGTCTGCAACCTGACTTTTGACTAGCTCAGGTCACAGAGTGCAGTGCACTAATTCTTTGTTGTCTACATGGGCTTCCTATAGATGCTTCCAAAATCCCCTCCTTCCAAATTTTCCTCCAGATTATGGCATTCTGAAACCCCTAATACTGGTCAGAGAGTGGCACAGATGCATTTGTTATCTGCTCTGCCTGCCACTTTGCAAAGACTACTGCACACGCACCGTTTGCTCTTGCTGTAGCTCCACCCCCACCCCACCCCACCTGAGGGTATATCATGTGCAAGAGCAATCATAAGCATCAGAATACCATGCACATTTTTTTACTGTTTGGAAATGGAATCATGTGCATGAACGCATCAACATTCTTTTAAAGAAATAATATTCCCTGTGTTGGTTCACATACTGAGCAAGATAAGGAGAGATAACAGGACCACTCCTCAGGTGAGTGCACATTAGTTAAGGCCAAACTACATGTTATGTTTAGTGTGCAGCATGCAGCGACATCTCTTGTTTTTCTTTAATTAATTACAGCCGGGGGGGGGGGGGTGTTATCAGGATCACAGCACATGGGGAGGGGAAGCTTAATGCTTCACTCCCCAGACCTGACCCCTTCCCCAAAATCCCCTCCCCCAGGGCAACTACGAGGCGTAGTTAAAAAAAAAAAATCCCATTGACACCAATGAGAACTTTTTTTTACTAAGCTTCATAGCCGTGCCAGGAGCTGCTTTGGGGAGGGTTGCAGACAAACTTCCCCTCCCTGCAAGCTGTGATCTCAGTAACAATCCCCCCACATGGATAATTAAAGGAAAACAACAGAAGTAGCTGCACGCTGCACATTAAGCATCGTGTCCAGGGGGGAATCTACATGGCAACCGTTTCTGAAGCGTTTTGTGGTTAGATCCGGATTTTCATGAAATCTTTTTGGTCCATCAGCAGCAGACAAAGCAAGAAAAGTGGAGTATACACTACCTAAACACCCGCTTTCATGGGTCACGCAGCATTTGAGACTGCCATACTTTGGGTTTGCGTGGGCGGAGTCCGGCGAGTAGAACTGAACATCATCAACCCCGTAGGTGCTGCTCAGCAAATGAGTGAGGCTTGTTCCCCGTCTGTGTCCATACTCAAGGAACTTTGATGGAAGAGGTGAATTAAGCCCCTGTAGTTTAGCCCACACCTCTCCCATCTCATCCACCATTAGGATATTGTGAAAGATTAAAAGAGCACTACTGTGATGTTGTGAATGGTTAAAACAGCGCTGCTACAGACTGTGAATGGGTATAGGAGGCTACTGTGATACTGTGAATGGCAAAACAGCACTACTGAGATATTGTGAATGGTTAAAACAGCACTACTGCAAAGTAGTAGGGAAAGGATGCCTGGGTCCAATAGTGCTCTATTGAGAATGAAGAAAAAGGGAATAGGGGGGAAAGGGGGTGGCCCCATCCCTTGACCATCACAACCAAGTCACAGCCAGGTCACAGAAATACCTCTAGGCATGCCCAGGATTTGTGGGGGGGAACGGGCACACTGCAGCAGAACCACATGGGAGACACATTTAAGGAAAACACCACACTAAAACTATTTTCCAAAAATGCTCCTTTTCCAGAGGGAAGCTGTGGGGAAGTTGTGGGCTGGTGACAGCGTCATCTGTCGTGAACAACCCTGATGTGCTGTTGCTCCGCACTAAATCAGCCACATAGATTGGGCCCAGTTTGGCCCCCAGTTTCTTTTTTCCCCTGATATTGGCATCGATATCAACATGCAAAGATGAAACTAAGGGGAGTGAGCATTTTTCAGTCAACATCTTCACAACCCCTGCAGCTGCTCCTGTGACTTCTTGGCATGGTGGCCATGATCTGGCATTCTGAGGGCTAGCAGGTCTTGCCTATGGGTGGGGAGCTTCATGGTCAGTGCTTCTTTAGAGGTACCAGTGGCTGCCAGACAGCAGAGGAGGGAGTTTCAGAATGCCAAAGCTGGAGGAAAATTTGGAAGGAGCGGATTTTGGAAGCATCTATAGGAAGCTAATGCAGATGGCAAAGAATTAGTGCACTGTACAATCTGTGACCTGATCTAGTTAAAAGTCAGACCAGAGCAAGGGCAGACAATCTGGTGTTCTCCAAATGTTTTGAACCACAATGCCCATAAACTGACCATTGGGCCATGGTGGCTGGAACTGATGGAAGCTGTAATCCAAAACATCTGGCGGGCACCACATTGCCTACCCTTGGATTAGAGTCCTGTTGATAGTCATGCAAACTAGGAGCACTGGGCAGGGGTGGATTATGTATTCTCATCGTTATAGTTATGCTCATCAGGGGCCCATTGAACTAGCTGAATGTGCTTTTGGGTGTGCATGGCAATATATATTTCCATCTGGGACCATCAGTCATTGCACGTGGCAACAAGTTACCCAGGACAAGAACTGGTTTGGGGCTGGATCAAAAAAGGGAGCTGGCATTCAATATTTGAACAGAAGTAGGGATTTTTTGTAATTGAAAAAAATACCATGATCACACGATAAAAGTTTTTTTATTTTGCGAACACAAATTGTGCATGAAACAATTCTCAAAATAAATGTCAACATTCTTGAGCAATTGGAAGACAGGCAAAGGAGAATGTCTGGCAGGCAGAGCCAATTAGCAGAAGGCTTAGAAAATGGAATGGAAAACATCTATCCACTGCTATTCTGCACTTCAGGATGCTGCTGATTACCTTTAAAGCCCTGAATGCCCTGCGCCTGATATACCTTAGGAAACACCTGCTCCTTCTGCATATCCTTGCTTTTCTCAACAATTTCTGCATTTGCGGGGTTCTTGGTCTCTCCCTGCCCCCAAAGAAAGCACTTGGGAAACTGAGGTGCATCATTTCAGCAGACTGGCACAAGCTGCATATGGGAACGGGCTTCCCATGTCAAGTCGTGCAATGCTAATGGACAGCGGCGTTCAGGTGCACATTCAGCCTCTGTCTCCCCCTCCCTTTTTGCCTAGTTTGCTCAAGAGCACACAGAGCAGCCAATCCCCCCCCCCACCCGGCAACTGAAATTATACCAGACACAAGGAACATTTGGAGTAATTGTTAACACCAGTAGAATCACAATATATGTGCAAAAAAAGAAGCTTCTAGTGTTGTTTCCCTAGTTTAGAAATTGCCGCAGTACAAAATATTATAATGAGTTTTGCTTTCAGATTTCTGTGAATAGGACTATCCCTGTGAGTTACCTTGAGCCAGTTCCTGGGCAGGGTCTTGACAAAGGGGTGTTAATAACCAGGACTTGACAAAGGAGTGTTTGTTTGCATGGGAAATCATTGTTAGGCGATTTTCCTTAAGACTTCTGGCTAGGAAATACCTGAAATGGGGCATGCCTTTCTCTTCCAACTCCTAGGGGGTCTCTGTACCTCACGTTTATTGTGCATTCATGGTTGCTCACTCACTGAATTATGTGAGTCGAGTCCATTACATGATGTCGTTGTTGTCCGGTCATTATTCTACTATTTCTTCCCACCTATGGGGTATTTTTCCAGATAAGCACAAATGGAGCGCCATGTCCTCCCGGTGTATTTCTCCCCTAGTGTGAATGAAGCGCTGAGTGTGGTGGTTGGGGGTGTGCTCATGATGTCGAAGGTGGTGACGAAGGCCTGATGGGTGTTCAGCCTTCCCGAGCCATTTTGGCTCCTCGCCATTTTCAGCCTGCATGTTCAAAACAGAGCGGCAGAGCGGCAGTGAGGGGGCGGTGGCAGAACGGAGGAGCAGCAGAGGGGCTGAGTGGCCGGGGCTGGCCAAAAGCATGGGAGAGGGAGGCGGGGTCTGGGGAGATCGGTGAGGGGCTGTCCGCATGTCAGTCCCCATCCACCAGTAATGTGCAAGGGGAGGGGAAGGGGCAGGAACCCAGGAGCAAGTATTGCTGAACCTGGAGCGTGTGTAATGCCTCTTCATGGAAACATAACGCTATGGGAATGGCCATCTACAGAGAAGGAAGTGTGTGTAAAGGGAATCAGTTGTGATCCTGCACTTAAAATGGAAGCGGAAGGCCCCGTTTTAAATGCAGGATTTTAGGCTGGTGTAGAAATCTCCCTAGCGAGGGATGGGGCAGGTGTACTCTAGGTGAAAAGAACAATAGGTGGCAGTTTGGGGCATAGAGCTGAGCTTGGGCTCTATATGTTAACAGCATTTGGGGGGTGTTGACTCTCTCTCTCTCTCTCTCTCTCTCTCTGGAGATCTGATGGGTTTGGCTGACTCTTGGACTGTTTATATTGTGCCTCCACATACACTCACCCTGTTTATTTATAAATAAACTCAGCTGCTATGAAATGCTGTTAAGCCTCCAGTGACCTTCTTCCAAAGGAAATCCAACCTGGGTAAGCGCTCTTCTCCCCTGGAGACTTCTCAGCGGCTGAGAAGTAGGTACGCATAACAATAACAAACAGTGCTTTCCCTTCCAACAAGGTGGGGTAGCTTTGGTTTATGAAAGGCGCAATCCTATGCATGTTTAGATGGAAAAAAGTCCTACAACTCCCAGCATTCCTCTAGCCAGCCATACTGGCTGGGGCATGCTGGGAATTGTAGGAATTTGCTGTCTAAACATGCATAGGATTGTGCCCTAAGAGAGACGTTGCCTTGCACTTCCTTCAGTATATCAGAAAGGTATCTATATTGCGGTCTTTATGTGCAAATCTATTTATATTTATTATCTAGTAAAATGCATGAAAACAGGTGACCAATACAGATAATCAACAGCTGATAGCCCTGGTCATGTTAATTTCACACTAAACCTAACGAACCTTTAGTGGTGGTTGTCACAGGCCTTGTTGTCACAGAGGTGGTGAACCTATAACTGGGCGGTGCCACTTCAGGGTGACCGCAGGGGGGTCTCGCATGATCAAAGGCTCCTCTAAAAAAAACCCTCCACCAAGAAAATAAGCCCATTGGGGAGAGCGCTGTATGTAGGGACTGGACTGTATCACAGAAGCGTTTTTAGACATATGAGCCCTCACCTGCCATCTAAGGGTGCTTCCAGATGAGGCTTTTATTGTGTCATCAGCCTCCTTTGCAGAATTTTACCAGGGGGGGCAGGGTGGGGGGTTGCAGACATCATTGTCTTCTATGTGTAAGCCACTCGTATGGCTTCTCCCTTTTTTCTTACCACAGAAAATCTGTTAAGGAGAAAAAGGACAGAATAGCTGCACAAGGCCTTCTAAATGATTGCACTACGAGTTCCATCTGGAAATGCCCCAAAGCCCACATATCTGTCTGTCTTCCCAGTGAGAACTGGGTGATGGAGTCAGTTTTCTACTGTGATGCCTGTAGGGACTGTACAAAAAAGGGCACAAAGCTCTTCTGCTTCCATCTCATAAGTAGGCAGTGTTGACCCTGCCTTTTAGAAAAAGAGGTGTCATTGGGTGAGTTATGGAGGTGAGAAACAGTAAAGCAAGTGTGTAAGCCTGAAGGGGTCACTGGGAAGAGAGGCTGGGCAGAGCTGGATCTGAATAAGGTTGGGATTTGTCCTGAATTAAGGCAGGGGTTAGGACCACCAAGATGTGTGCACTGGGTTTCAGGCTGTGCACTAGCTTGCAAAGCGATATCGCATCAAGAGATCTCAGAAGCAGCAAGTGAAATGTAAGGAATTGATGTCACAGGGCACACATGAATTCCTTTCCTTTTACACACAGATTACTTAACCTTGGCCCCAGTCCAGCTGTGCACATCACCCATGAGATATAAGTACTCGTACCAATCAGCTGTTTGGCAGGGAAAGGAAAACAAGAAAATGGGACTAAATCCATTGTTCCACTTCGCCTCGGAAACAGCGAATTAGGGCTGTCATTGATTATATGGCAAGTTGCTCACGCGCAGCCTCAGCTTTGCCAGAAGTGGCTGTTGGGACATGGCATGATGACATTTGCAGTCCATCTAGGCATGTGCATGTACTTCTCTGTACCTTCCACCCCACCGAGTGCAAAGGTAGTGGCTGCTGTTTTCCGTATCCCTACCTACAATTATGCCCATCTGCTCCGTATTCTCTCGTTCTGGCTTCTGCAAACCTTGTGGTTCACCCTGTTCTTGGAGCTACCAGATAGCCACATAAAGATGCTTGAGTTTTTGGCAACAGTCCCTTGTCCTACTTAAAATCTACCCATCAGCAACTGTGAGTTAAGGCCCAGTTCATTTTGAATTCTGAAAAATGCCTGTTAATGCTTTCCCAATTACCCTCTAGTCTATACTGGAGGTAGTAGAGAGCTAGAAGAAAACCAGCAGTTGCTGTCTCTTGGTTTTCTTGTAGCAGATGAAGTATATGCCCATGATTTTTCCAAGCATGCATTACTGCACTTCTAAGGAGGCAGCCTTGTGTTGAGTCAAGAGAAAGAGGCTCTGAGCACACCCTTGAGGAAAAATACAACATGCATTTCCTAGTGTAGGAATGTATACAATGTATAAAGTATACATACAATGTATACTCCCAATGTATACAATGGGAGTATAAAGGTAAGGAAATAAACAGGAAAAAGGAAGGAGAAAGGTGTCATAGAAAGAATGAGCAAGAGCAATGAGAAAAGGGGTTCAACTGACAGTCTGTTTCAGTGTGTATAATAGTACTTCTCATTTAGCAACATTCGTCACCTGGAAATACTTGGCTCCAGAGAGCACTTGTTTCATTAGCATCCAGCATTTCGCAGACACATGGAGTCACACCAGGATAGGTTGGGATCCTCTGAATTTCATCAGGGTAGTCCTGTGGAGGAACAGGCTTAACTCTTTCCCTGAAGACCATTTTCCCAATCAACCCCCCCCCCTTCCCCTAGGTGGTTTTCTTCCTACAGGGGAAAAAAGTATGTGGATCGACCTAATGTGTTTTCTTTTGCAGGTGGGAAAACAGCTGGGTGGAGATTTTGATCACAACAAATAATCCACAGAGAAAGGGTTAAGCTTCCCTTTGATGCAACACCACGCAGATCAAATTCAGAGCTCCCCACAACTGCCATTTTAGTAAAACAAGCGAAAATCCATCAGGAGGCAATCCTTGCCATGTCTAGTTCCACTCTTACAGATTGTATGCTCCAGACTTGTCCACATCCAGAAGGACCTCCAAGAGAGCCATGCGTAGAGGAATATATGCGGCCCCACTGTAGAGACAAGTTCTATGGAGCTGCTTTTACAGAGGGTAATTGCAGTGGGAAACAGAGAAACCAATAAAAAATCAGTGCCAATGTCAGCGTAGCCTTCAGTGTGAAATATCCCATCTCTCCTTCTCTCTTTCTGCTAAGAAGGAGAACATGATATTGCAGGGGACAGAAACTGGCCTGAAATTCTCAGCAAGCAACTAAGAGACGCTCCCCACCCCCACCCCCCCTACACACACCACTTTCCAACTCCACCATCATAGGCTGCATTTTAAGTTACGGGGCATTCGTCACAGCACTTGGGTTTATGGCAGTCAGATTTCATACATCAGTGATAGATTCCTACACCCCCATCTTTTCCAAGACTCTGTTCATCTGTCTGTCTGTCTGTCTGTCTGTCTGTCTGTCTCCCTGGGTTCCCTCCTTAAATATTTTTTTTATCTTTTAAGGTATCTGTTTTCAAAGATAAAACCAAGGGAATACATCAAGATGCTGCAACCCAAACCAAATGATGCTAAACCAAGTGACAGACATAAATCTTATTTTCAAAGATTTTTAAACATCTTTTTTCTGTACCCTTAGTTCTTTTAGTCTTGCTGTGTTATTTTCAGCCTTCTCAGGCTATAAGAAAATGTGGAACACAAATGGAATGCTAAAGCTGTTCTTTGACGTGGTCAAGTGAGGTGGGAGAACTGACTGTATCACTTCTTGGACTGTACCATTCAGCCAATCAGTGTCAGAGGCTTCACCGCCACAAGCACAGTAGAAGACAGATTGCTCTCCACTTGCATCCTGCATTGGTAGAATCCGGAATTGTCCACTCTATCATCTCATTCCATGTAATGTATGGATTGGCTCTTATAAAGCAATGCGTGCATAGTGTGCATCCTACATTGCAGATCTTGCATTGAGCATGGGGTTGGACTAGGTGACCCCAAGGTCCTTCCCAACTCTTATCATTCTATGAGGATGGGTCTAGGGTTGATAGGATTAGGTCCTGCTCTGCACATACATTTTTGTGTGTATGTCTTGAAAGTTAGTTTCATGACTTTGAGGGGTTTCTGTAGGGCAAATTGTCAAAACCCTTGACTATATTGTCAGAGTCCTTCGAAACACAGGCTACTAGCCCTAGAGGTTACAGTAGCCCTCTCTTCTTTCTGGTCAAACAGGAAAGTTGCAGCCATTGGGCCACCAGAGATTCCCATGTGCCAGATCTGTCTATGAACTTGGCTATCATTTGCTGAAGAGCCCTGCACAGAATGGCTAGCTCTTCTGAGGACCAGGCAGGGGAAGCAGAGCATGGGAAGAAAAAGGCCTAGGAGTAGCAACTGGCATAATAGGGGCAGAGCTAAATGGAGCCCAGCAGGGGCAAAGAATGGCACGTGGTCACTCACGGGAAGAGTATAACTGTCCCTGTTACCTCAGAGACAGAGCCTGATGAATGGGGGCAGGGGTGGGGTACAGTTGGGCAAATGGCAGAACTTCTCAAACCAAGCTGAAATGAACCTGCTTCCTCAGTTCTGTTCCCTCTCCCTGAGATTTTACTCTTTCCCTGGAGACCTGAGGAGGGGGCTAACACTCTGAATCTTCAGGAAAACCCTGAGACCCAACAACCCTGGTCCTAGCCCTCGGCAACCCTGAGGCCTAACAACCCTGGCCCTTTCTCTGCAGAATCCCACTGGCAGTGTGGTTTGCACACAACCGGTCACTGAGCATGGAGACAGCAGCTGCCATAGTCCACACCTCTCTGGAGGTCATCTCTCTGAGTCCTGTTGTGGCTGTTCTCCACAGGAATGCTCACCCCTCATTCGAGAGGGTCTCCCCTTCCCATATTGTATCTTGCAGTGTTTGGATAGACTGCATGGAAAGTCCTCCTTCCTGGCCCTCCTCCTCTGTTCGCCAGAGCTGCTCTGAAGCACACATGCTTGCTTCTCTCTCTTGGCTGGAGTGGAGCCAGCAGGCACTAATAATGAGGGGGGAGTGGGGGGGCGGATTCAGGGCAGGCAGCCAAGGGGCTCCTGGGACCAGCACCAGCATCAGCAAAGGGCAGCCGAGCAAGCCAGGAGTGGCTGCAGAGGCAACGCGAAGGAGAGACAACCTCGTACACTGCACTCCAGAACAGGCACAAAGCTATCCATGCACGTATTCACCCCGACAAAATTAAGATCTAATGCCAGAGCACTTTCTTCCCTGCCCAGGGTGGATTGAAGCTGCCAGACTCCAACGGACTCTGCTGCTGCTGCTGCTGCTGCTGTTTTCTCTGCAGCAGAGACTGCGAGGGAGACTGCAGAGAAGGGAAGGGTGGAACTGGCATTCAAATGTATATGGGCAAATTCCTTGAGCAGGCAGGCAGGCTGGCTGGTTGGCTGGCTGGCTGGAGGCTGCCAGTCCAGTGGTACAGAGAAGTTGGTGGCATCCTCAACAATTAGCCAGACAACGGGAAAGCAGCAGCTCTGTCTGCTTTAAATCAGACCATGGCACTGACTGGCCCTCTGATGTCACCTGAGGGCCAAAACAGACATTGCTTTAAATCTGTATCTAGCAGGTACGTCTTTGAGTTCTTTCTTTCATTTATACTCTAGAGCAGGCCCAGGGGAGCTGATCTGGATCATGACCCTAGTGGGGGTCAGAGGGCATTTAAGATCTGGATTGGATGCCTAGCACCTACTCTAGAGTAAAAATGGAGCGAGAAAAAGACATAGCTGCTAGATATGGATTGAAAGTGATGTCTGTTCTGGTTCTCATTCTCCAGGCCAAGAGGATGGTGGGGTCTTGTGCATACAGCTCAGCAGAAACAGCCAGCACGTCTCTTCTGTGATCAGAAGCCCTAGTGGGCCATAGCGTGGTGGTGGAGCGCATCTTTCATGAGCAGAAGGTCCCATGTCCAGTCCCGGGCATCTTCAGTTAAATGAGCTCAGGTCAGCAGGGCTGGAAAAGACCTCTGCCTGGGAGCTTCAAGAGATGCAACCAGCCAGATGGACCAATGGCCTGGCTTGGAACATGTGCAGAGAGCCAGCCTCTGATTGGCAGGGTGCCCAGTTCAAGCCTTATCGCGCTTGGAAGGCTCCCCCTAGGTGGGGGCAGCAGCAGCAGCAGCAGCAGCAGCAGCAGAGGACAGCATGGAAAGAAGTGTGGTCAGGCAATACTTGAGGAGATAGTAAGGAGAATGACACAAAGTGAAGAACTATGGAGAGGATTAGCGAAGCAGGCAAAGTCCAAGGGCAGGGCTGTGTGAATTCTGCACTGAAACACCTCAGCATTGTGTAATCCAAATTCTATCCTACCTGTTCCGTCCAGTAAAATAAGGAGATTTGCATGATTTCTTATTTTGCATACTTTGTTTTGTTTCTGCTCATTCATGGGGAGGGGCAAGAAGTGACACATGACACTGAACTCCAGCCTTTGACCATGGGGGGATCTCCATGACAACAGAAGGAGAAGCGAATGGAGGATTACTTGGATTTTTCAAGGGATCAGCTTTGGTCCACGCAGGGACCCATGAACAAGTGCACCGCTCCTTTGTAATTTGCTTGACAGTGACATACTTCTGGGTGGGGTGGGGGGATTGTAACTGAACATCATCAGACTGGCAGGGGCTGCTCAACCAATTAGAGAGGCTTCCCCCCCCTTCCAGGCTCTACCCCCCTTTATTCTTCCCTCTTAAGCTCCCATTTAGGGGACTTACTCCAGTCAGCCTTTACCCCTATAAATTTGATTGCGACTCCAACCAGCCCCCTTTCTAACCCAATGCTTCGAAGGATCAAAGCTGTGCATTAGTTACTTCCTAACAGCAATAAACCAAACATCAAAGAAACGTAGCTTCGAGATAGCGCTTCACTGCCTTTAGGGGAGTTAATTAGTGCTTTAAAATGCGCTATTTCAATTGATGGGGATCTCAGTAACTTCGGGAGTGCACAGGGAACAAGACTCATTGACCACAATGGGAGTTACTTCTGAGTAGATACTAATAGGCTTCTGCTGGGAAACACCCCTTGACCTGGGTCATAGTGAGAGGCACACCCCTGGGCAGGGCTAGCATAACCAAGGTCAATGCGGGGGTAGGGGCACAAAGCAACTATAGTGCAGAAAACCCAACTTAAGGTAGTCTCAGGTAATCCATTTTTTCTGCAAAAAGCTCTGGGGTGGCTGCAGGATGGCCATGACATCATGTGCCCCGAATGATCTCCAAATGCAACCAGCTTGCAGCAAATTAACTGTGGAGATACCCCCCATGGCAGTCCTATTCTACAATCGCCCCTCTGTCTTCCAATATTCTTCAGGCATTACTCACATAATTCCTAGAATATGTTTGCAGCCATAAGGGCTAGAAAGTTGCTATTTAAAAAGAATGAAAGCTGAGATTCTCAGGAGATTGAATTCTACACTGAATACTATATAGCCCACCCTCAAACTGAAGTATCACTTCCCAAGCCCCCCTCATCTCTCTCCACACTCCAGCACTGACTGGCCAGATCTGAATCCTAGAGTGGGATACATTCCAGCACTGACCTACTTTCTATCCCTGCCCTGTTTATCTGCTGAGTTCCTGCTGAACCATGACAACCCCTTCCTTCTGCCTCAGACATTTGGGTTTGATTTTGCTTGCCTTCTTGCCATGTGATTCAGATGCATTGCTTGATCAGGACTGATTTACTAATTTAGTTTCTCTCCCTTCAGCACCTTTGGTGTCCCTGAATGCCCAGCTGGGGTCCTGATCCTTCATGTGTTCCAGTCCTGAATAGAAATAGTGATTTGCAAAATTCCTGCACCTTTTAATGTTACCTGAAATATATGTGTCAGGGTTGGATTGATGGCAGCAGTCTGAGAGGAGCCAGGAACCTGGGACTAGGAGCTGTGGGACAAAGCAACTAGTCAGGACCAAGGAGCAAGTCGGAATGAACAATTACCAAAGGATACAGGCAGTGGAGGCTGGTGGCTCTGATGTCAGTGGGGCAGTTAATCTGCTCTGGGTTTCAGTCAGAACCAGTCAGAACTCTAAAGGAACTATCATTCATTCATTCATTCATTCATTCAATTTCTATTTCTATTTCTATTTCTATACTGCCCCATAGCCGAAGCTCTCTGGGTGGTTCACAAAAATTAAAAACCATTAGAATACATGATATAAAGTATAAAAAACCATTCACATAAGGATCTAAAACAGATAGCACACACAATAACATATATCTAAAGTGATTTAATCTGGCACTGAAAAGATAACAATGTTGGTGCCTTGTGGGTCTCACTGGTGAGATCATTCCATAAATGGGGGTCCACCACTGAGAAGGCCCTCTCCCTTGTTGCTGCCCTCCAAGCCTCACACAGAGGAGGCACCCAAAGGAGGGCCTTAGATGTAGAGTGTAATGTATGGGTCGGTTCATGCCGGGAGAGGCATTCCATCAGGTATTGTGGTATTAAGCTTTGTACAGCTTAATAAGTCAAAACCAGCACCTTGAACCGGGTTTGGAAACATACAGGCAGCCAGTGCAAGCAGGCCAGAATCACTGTTATATGTTCAGATTGTCTTGTCCCTGTTATCAGTCTGGCCGCCACATTTTGTACAAGTTGCAGCTTCTGAACCGTCTTCAAAGGCAGCCCCATGTAGAGTGCATTGCAGTAAACTAACTTGGAGATTACCAGAGCATAGACAACTGAAGCCAAGTTATCCCTGCCCGGATAGGGGCATAGCTGGGCCACCAACTGAAGGTGGTAGAAGGCACTTCATGCTGAGGCTACTTGAGCCTCCCTCAAGTGACAAAGATGGCTGCAGGAGGACCCCCAAGCTACGAACCTGCTCCTTCAGGGGGAGTGCAACCCCATCCAGAACAGGTTGAGCACCCTCCATCTGGGGTGCTAGGGAACTGACTTGGAGTAGAGGGTGACCGGTGGCAATTTTCAGGAGCAAGGGGCAAGGAGCAGGTCTAAGATAGCAAAGCCATTGACCCAGTTTCTCAGCAAGCCAGGCAGAGGCAGGAATTGCAGGACCTGGGAGAACTCCCAGGGATAGTAGGAGTTACTCCAATAACAGCCAGAGCCCAGCTGAGTCCTTATATGCCTAAACAAGGCCTGATGGTTGCTAGAGTCCCACGTCTCAAGTAAAGTTTCAAGGGATGTAAAGGGATGGCACTCTAGCCAAGAGTCTTGAACTGTGTAATTTGCCTTGAATCCTTGGGTAACCAACAGATTGATTCAGATTCATTTGGAAATTCTGAGCTGCCAATCCCCAGGTTCAGACATTGCTAACAACTGGGGGTTCTTCAGGCTTGAGACCTCCAGGACAGCTTATTCCAGCCACTAGAGGTCACTATTGGAGGGGACGGGGGGACTGGTGACACACACCATCCTCTTCTCCTGCTCTGAAACTGTTAAATCTTTTGGACACAGTATGAAAGCAAAGCAGCCCTAGCCTAAACGTCTATTAATGGGAATTACATGTGGAAATCAAAGGAAGTTATTGAAAGTCAACAATCAAAATTAAGTGACTGGGAAAGTCAGACTGAGAGCTGACCATGAATGGAAGGAATTATGCAAATTGCACACATTATGCAAATATTATTTGATTGTGGATACAAATGCCAATCAGCATCAGCAGAAATATTTATTGAGCTTGCCAGTCACAGTGTGTTCAGTCCTTATTGCAAAAATAATAGACTAGCAAAGGAAAGGAGGGGGGGGGACAGGATACTAGCAAGCAATCGGTAGCAACAAAGGAGAAGAATTCAGGGGTTGAAAAGGGAGTGGATCCTAAGCACATTTACTTGATAGTAAGCCCCAGAGTATTCAATGGGAATTAACATGTTTTAATTAAGATTTTGTTTTTAGTCTGGATTTTATTGGTAGCTGCCTGAAGCACCATTCTTTGGTAGAAAGGCGGGATATCAATTAAAGATTTTTATAGCATGGGTAGAACTTCAGCTGTGCTGACAGATAAGGAATCTGCCGCTCTCTCCTGACACTCAACCCCAAACCCTTCCAGTCCCAGACCCTTTCTCCACAACAACAGAAGGAGAAGCAAATGGAGGTGCACTGGATTTTTAAAAAAGAAACAGCTTTGCTGTGCTTTGAACCTTGCAGGGCTCCACAAGCGAGTGCTCTGCACTAAAAATTGCTTCACAGAACGTACTTTTGGGTGGGGGTGAAGATTGGAGTGAACACCATCTGACTGGCAGGGGCTGCTCAACCAATAAGAGAGGCTTCCCCTCCTCTCCCCCCCCCCTTTCTCCTTTTGCCTGAAGGTCCGGATGCACCTGCATTTCAGGAGCAAGCCTCATTGAGTACAGTGGGAGTTACTTCCAAATAGACACACATATGCTTGTGCTGGAAAAGAGGTGGGGGGAGAACACAGGGATGGGAAACCAGCCCCCATTGATGCTGCACAGGATCTCTATAACAGAAGTGTGGTTACTTCCTAAGGCAATAAACCAAACAATGGAGAATTGGAGCCTCAAGATAGAGCTTTAAAGCATTTAGGGAATTTTTGCTTTAAATTGTGCTATTTCACTTGGGGGGGATCTCTGTAAATTCTGATGTGGGCATTCAGGGGACAAGCCTCACTTAGCACAATGGGAGTTACTTCTGAGTAGACAGTACTTGGTTTGTGCAGGGATGGGAAACACACAGGAAACACCCCTTGACCGGGGTCATGGTGAAAGGCACACCCCTGGGCAGGGCTAGCATACCCGAGGTCAGTGCAGGGGTTGGGGCACACAGCAACTGTACCGGGGAGAACCCAACTTGAGGAAAAGAATCGGACTTCAAGCAGTCTCAGGAAATCTGGTTTTTCCCTGATAAGCTCTGGGGTGGCTGCTGGATGGCCACAATATCACGTATCCCTAATGACCTCAATAAACAGCTGGCTCAGAGTAAATCACTGGTGAAGACACCCCATCCCCCAGACTCTTTAGCACACATTGTTTTTCAAACCTTTTGAATTCAGGGCTTCTTCACAGCGAGCTTTTATCCTGCTATTGAGATTGCTCACTCACAGAAGTTTGCGGGTCCTTTTCATGACGTCGTCAACCTCCAGGGCACATCCAGAGATATTTCCTGGTTATTCCATCTTAAAAAGACCAGGAAATAATGAAGTATCAAATTAAGTCAGATTGTTGCACTATTAAAACAGCCACTAGATGGCACTGTTTCATTGAGTTCTATGGAACCATGAAAATTAAAAACTTCCCCTCTTAGCAATTGCATGGTCACCATCTGGGAGCCCGCTGTAACTACGAAGGCTCCACAACAGGAGGATGGCGGGGTTTTTCTTTAATGTAAAGGCAGCTTCAGACCCTGCCTCCCTCCTTCAGTGCTGATCCTAACTTCTGCCCCTCCCTTCTCCTGTCCTCTGGTGAGTAAATTCATGAAGTTCACTGAGCATATATCATGTGCCCAAAGGTCTCTGTGTTGCTTGCTGTTCTTGATGGGTTTTTTTTTTTTCCAGGGGAGCAGGCTATGCACCCCAGATGCCTTAAATAAGTTAAATGGGTAATCTCCCAGGTTCAAAGGAAAGAGGATAACAAAAGAGCATATCTGGAGATAAATGAAGGAAACAGAATGGAGAAAGATGGTTTCAAGGAAGGCACTCTGGATATGCTCAGAGCCCCTTCCACAGTAGATCACGTGAAAACACAGCTTCTGGGCTTCATACTCTTGCAGACCTGGATCCCGTTAGGCCCTGGTCTTATACCTCATCCATGCAGAATATCAAAAACAGCACAGTTATAGAATGTGGTGTCTCTGGTCAAGGATGAATGGAAGGTATCCAGGAGGCCTGGAAGTAGCGTTCTCCTTCTTTCTTGGTTCCAGCCAACCAGCAAAAGGCGAAAGCAGCACCATCAGTGGCTTCCTGTGTCTCAGCCTACTGCAACCAGGGGAGAGTGCAGGGCCTCTTCTGCTGTTCAAAGGCAGACACTCTTACTCCATTCCTCAATCTGCAGGCAATCTCATGTGTTCCCTCCCAGTAGTTTGAGGTTTCCCTTGGGTTGCCGGTCCTCATCATTTGAGAAATATGGTTGCAATCATAAGAGGTAAAAACATGACCTTTAAGCTGCCATCCCTAGTCGAATGAATTGAATGCATAAGATTCCATGCTGAGAGTCACGCAGGAAACTAGCCCTGCCCTTTGGACATCCCCATTGCTCTTAATAACACACATATCCAGTAATTTTAGAATTGTTTAAAGAGCAACAGCCTCTGTTGATGGACTCTGTGGGTACTGCAAGGTGTCCAAGCCATCCATTTCATTGCTTCATACCTTTCTATACAGGTTAATAATCAGAACGCTGTAAAAGGTATTTTAAAAAGCTGGATGGCTTCTTACCTTTGATAAGCGGGGCAGGTGAGAGGCCACATAAAGGCTGAGCAGGACCCTAGAACAACAGTAATTATGGCAACCGACCAACACGCCCCCCCCAACAGTGGCCAAAACTTTACTTGATGCTACCACTAGAACCCAAATAAAGCCGTTGTAGCAGGCATGGGCTTTCCACTGTTTAGTGGAGGGGTGGGCAACTTGTGGCCCTCCAGATGTTTTGGCCTACAACCCCCATGATCCCTCATCATTAGATATGCTGGCTAGAGCTGATGGGAGTTGTAGGCTAAAACAACTGGAGGGCCACATGTTGCCCACCCCTGCGTTGAACAGTGGAAAGCTCATTCCTGCTAAGAACACCTTATTTGGGCTCTTCCTGTCCAAGCCCAACACTCTATCCACAACATTGCATGTTCTGGCTGCACAATGCAGCTGTTTGCCTTAATGGCTGAGCCATCAGGTTTAGAAAGCTTCATGCGATAAACATTGTTATCCCCAAATGCCAGGTGTTCCCTGTAAGTTTTGGGTAAGTGAGTTAAATGGAAGAGCCAAAGAACATGAAACTCTTGCAATGCCTCCTAAAGGGGCAAAGAAGCTGGGATCTGGGTCTTTGCTTTATGAGTCAGCCATAGAACTGCCTCATTAACATTGCCCAGCAGCTGTATTCCCCAGTCAATTCACCATATTCAGCAGTCCCACTCCTTCCTCTTTGTCACCCCACCTGGGCTGTATCTAAATCAAGAGGAAGTTGCAAGGAAAAAGACCTTTTAATTCCATTCCACAAAAAAGAAAAGAAAAGCCTCAGCTGAACATGCAGAGTCAGAGGGAACAGTGTGCATGGACTGATAGGATTTTCCTATCTGTCATGGGAATGAAGCCATTTCTCAAAAGTTTGAAAAGCACGAGTGCATATATGTGTGTGTGTGTGTGTGTGTGTGTGAGAGAGAGGGGGGGGGTGCGGGAAAAAAGCCAGATTGCTACTTCAACAACTGTGCTGGGCTACGCCAGATTCCTAATACTTTTGTTGTTGTTGTTCAGTCGTTCAGTCGTGTCTGACTCTTCGTGACCCCATGGACCATAGCACGCCAGGCCTTCCTGTCCTGCGCTCTCTCCCGGAGCATGCTCAAGTTCATATTCATTGCATCCGTGATGCTATCTAGCCATCTCATCCTCTGCCGTCCCCTTCTCCTTTTGCCTTCAGTCTTTCCCAGCATCAGGGTCTTTTCCAGTGACTTTTCTCTTCGCATTAGGTGGCCAAAATATTGGAGCTTCAGCTTCAGCTTCAGTATCTGTCCTTCCAATGAGCACTCAGGGTTGATTTCCTTTAGGATGGACTGATTTGACCTCCTTGCAGTCCAGGGGACTCGTAAGAGTCTTCTCCAGCACCACAGTTCGAAAGCATCAATTCTTCGGTGCTCAGCCTTCCTTATAGTCCAGCTCTCACAGCCATACATTACTACTGGGAAAACCATAGCTTTGATTAGACGGACCTTTGTCGGCAAGGTGATGTCTCTGCTTCTTACTATGCTGTCTAGGTTGGCCAAAGCTTTCCTCCCAAGGAGCAAGCGTCTTTTAATTTCATGGCTACAGTCACCGTCTGTGGTGATCTTGGTGCCCAAGAAAGTAAAATCTGTCACTGCTTCCATTTCTTCCCCTTCTATATGCCAGGAAGTGATGGGGCCAGATGCCATGATCTTCGTTTTTTTAATGTTGAGTTTCAAACCAGCTTTTGCACTCTCCTCTTTCACCCTCAACAAGAGGCTCTTTAGATCCTCTTCGCTTTCTGCCATTAGGGTGGTATCGTCTGCATATCGGAGGTTGTTGATAATTCTCCCAGCAATCTTAATTCCGACCTCTGATTCATCCAACCCAGCATTTCTCATGATGTACTCTGCATATAAGTTAAATAAGCAGGGTGACAATATGCAGCCTTGTCGTACTCCTTTCCCAATTTTGAACCAATCGGTTGTTCCATGTCTGGTTCTTACTGTTGCTTCTTGACCCTCGTACAGGTTTCTCAGGAGACAGGTAAGGTGGTCTGGTACTCCCATCACTTTCAGAATTTGCCACAGTTTGTTGTGATCCACACAATCAAAGGCTTTAGCGTAGTCAATGAAGCAGAAATAGACGTTTTTCTGGAATTCTCTCGCTTTCTCCATGATGCAGCGAATGTTGGCGATTTGATCTCTAGTTCCTCTGCCTCTTCTAAATCCAGCTTGTACTTCCGGTAGTTCTCGGTTCACATACTGCTGAAGCCTAGCTTGTAGGATTTTGAGCATCACCTTGCTGGCATGTGAAATGAGCGCAATGGTGCGGTAGTTTGAACACTCTTTGGCGTTGCCCTTCTTTGGAATTGGAATGTAAACTGACCTTTTCCAGTCTTGTGGCCACTGTTGAGTGTTCCAGATTTGTTGGCATATTGAATGCAGCACTTTAACAGCATCATCTTTTAGGATTTTAAATAGCTCGGCTGGAATACTGTCATCTCCGCTAGCTTTGTTGTTACTAATGCTTCCTAAGGCCCACTTGACTTCACTCTCGAGGATGTCCGGCTCAAGTTCAGTGAGCGCACTATCATGGCTATCAGGGACATTCAGATCTTTCCTGTATAGTTCTTCTGTGTATTCTTGCCACCTCTTCTTAATCTCATCTGCTTCTGTTAGGTCCCTGCCTTCTTTGTCCTTTATCATGCCCGTCTTTGCACAAAATGTTCCCTTGAGATCTCCAATTTTCTTGAAGAGATCTCTAGTCTTTCCCATTCTGTTGTTTTCCTCGATTTCTTTACATTGTTCATTTAAGAAGGCCTTCTTGTCTCTCCTTGCTATTCTCTGGAACTCTGCATTCAGTTGGGTATATCTTCCCCTTTCTCCCTTGCTTTTCGCTTCCCTTCTTTCGTGAGCTACTTGTAAAGCCTCATCAGACAGCCACTTTGCTTTCTTGCATTTCTTTTTCTTTGGGATGGATTTCGTTGCTGCCTCCTGAACAATGTTACGGACCTCCGTCCATAGTTCCTCAGGCACTCTGTCTATCAGGTCTAATCCCTGAAATCTATTCCTCACCTCCACTGTATATTCATCAGGGATATGATTTAGGTCATACCTGAACGGTTTAGTGGTTTTCCCGACATTCTTCAATTTAAGCCAAAATTTTGCAAGAAGCAGCTCATGATCTGAGCCACAGTCAGCTCCAGGTCTTGTTTTTACTGACTGTATGGAGCTTCTCCATCTTTGGCTGCAAAGTACATAATCAATCTGATTTCGATATTGACCATCTGGTGACGTCCATGTGTAGAGTCGCCTCTTGTGCTGTTGGAAAAGAGTGTTTGCTATGATCAGCGTGTTCTCTTGGCAAAACTCTATTAGCTTTTGTCCTGCTTCATTTTGTACACCAAGGCCATGCCTGCCTGTTATCCCGGTGATTTCTTGACTTCCTACTTTAGCATTCCAATCCCCTATGATGAAGAGGACATCTTTTTTTGGTGTTAGTTCTAGAAGGTGTTGTAGGTCTTCATAGAACCTATCAACCTCAGCTTCTTCGGCCTCAGTGGTTAGGGCATAGACTTGAATGACTGTGATGTTGAATGGTTTGCCTTGGATTCGTACTGAGATCATTCTATCATTTTTAAGATTGTACCCCAGTACTGCTTTTCCCACCCTTTTGTTGACTATGAGTGCTACTCCATTTCTTCTAAGGGATTCTTGCCCACAATAGTAGATATGATGGTCACCTGAATTAAATTCGCCCATGCCTGTCCATTTTAGTTCGCTGATTCCCAAGATGTCGATGTTCAATCTTGCCATCTCATGTTTGACCACCTCCAGCTTACCTTGATTCATTGATCTGACATTCCAGGTTCCTAAACAATATTGTTCTTTACAGCATCGGTCTTTCTTTTCACCACCAGACACATCCACAGCTGAGTGTCCTTTCGGCTTTGGCCCAGCCGCTTCACTCTTTCTGGCGCTACTTGGAAATACCCTCTGCTCTTCCCCAGTAGCATATTGGACACCTTCCGACCTGAGGGGCTCATCTTCCGGCGTCATATCTTTTAGCCTTGTGATACGTTCCATGGGGTTTTCTTGGCAAGAATACTGGAGTGGGTTGCCATTTCCTTCTCCAGTGGACCACATTTTGTCAGAACTCTCTGCCATGACCTGTCTGTCTTGGGTGGCCCTGCACAGCATAGCTTATGGCTTCACTGAGTTACGCAAGCCCCTTCGCCACAACAAGGCAGTGATCCATGAAGGGGCCTAATACTTTTACTTTTGGTTAAATCAAACTCAGGCCATCACAACTTACTTGCTCATTTACCTATTTTGTTAACAAGCCCCTTGGGTGAATTAGGTTACATGAAGGACTTCAGTTGACAAAGGCATTGAGCATCAGAGATGAGCTCCAACTGCAGTATGTGTGCAGAAATGGCTAATATCGGCACTGCTTCCTATGTGTCCATCTGCCAAACTTTGGGGAGGTGATATTACAAATGCACCTAGTGGGCAATCATTAAATCTTTAGCAGGCTGTTCCTAGACATGCAAGGAATGGATTTCCATCATCCGCTCCTGGGCGCCAATGTCCTGCTAGTTAAGAAGATAGACAAATCCACCATAACAGAGCAGCGTGGAGAGGAAGCTTAAAAGCACACACTGTAGCTAAACTAATGGGTTATTTTCTGCTAAGTGGGCAAAGGCTCCAAGATTAACCACTGTAAACTTGATAAATGCTAATAAAGGAACCCATAAATTTCCAACCTTAAACCTGGCAGAGCCAAGGATGGATCACGGGCTGCCGTCTGCAAGGCTGGCGGGGCTCCAAGTCTGGGCAGTGCAAATGTTGATGCTGGCGTTGGCAAGAAGCGGCTTGCTGGCTGTCAAGTGCAGATGGTGAGACTGGCAAACTGCCAGCTGGGATGAAACCAGCTTGATACAGCAATAGGGATTGCTCTGGCTATAAAACGCAGATGGCAGCTTGGCACAGTGGGTAAAAGGGGAGTGGAAATATAGGTTGCCAATAGCACTGTGCCAGATATCCTCCGGCGTCAATTTCTGGACCAGGCAAAAACAGTGGAGGCTGGTGGCTCTGATTTTGGTGGGGCTGTGAATACATTCTGGGTTTCAGTCAGAGCCAACCAGAATGCTAAAGAAGCTAGCCAAGGTACTGATCCACACCCTCAAAGTAGGTTCAGCATCTTGGATAGTTCCTTTAGAGTTCTGACTGGTTCTGGCTGAAACCCAGAGTGCATCTACAGCACCAAAATTGGAGCCACCAGCCTCCACTGAGTAGAAACTAGCCATTTCTGACTATGGGGTAGAAAGTATTCCTGAAAATCTCTTAGACTGTGCAACTAACGATTCATCTTTTAATCTTGTTTGGCACTATATTTTCCTCTGGTGGCTGGTGCTGCTTCAGTGCCATTCCTCTCCTCATAGCTACTGCTTTCTCCTCCTTGCTGGATTAGTCACACGAGTAAGCCCCCCCCCACACACACACACAGGAAACAGCAACCAGGCATCACACAACCAATCCAACTTCATTACATGATGCCCTGCAGCAAGTGAGGGCAACCAAATGAAGGATGGATATTTTCACAAGGAGTACCGAAATATTGCTGAAAAGGAGAGGCGGCCCTACTGAAAATGTTTGTGAAAAAGTGCAAGTAGTTTCAGCAATATTTGGGGTAGTCTGTTCAGGTTCCAGAACACAGTGCCAGGACAGCTGAGAACACAGGCATGCTGGACTATCACATGAAGGTGAAGAAAGCTGGTTACATTAGAGCAACATTCCCCAACTGGCACGGATGTGTTGGACTATAGCCCCCATAATCTGCAGCCATCACCAGCCTACCCCACTATGCTGGCTGAGGATGATGGGGGTGTAGTCCAGCACATCTGAAAGGCACCAGTTCAGGGAAGGCTTCATTGGAGCCTCACTGACTGGAGACCCCAAGGTCCCTGCCCCTGCTGGGGCAGTTGCTGGAAAGAAGGAACGGCAAGCAATTGCTAGGGAAACAGCAAGCTGGAACCTTGGCTGGAAGCATCAACACCCCAGCTTGCTGGTGCAGCAGGAGCAAAAAGGGAGGCAGAGGAAGAGATGCAGACATGAAGTTGGGGTGGGGCAGATGGAGAGATAATGGACAGAAGGGGCCTTTTTTTTTTTGGCTGAGCCCAGCATTCAGTCTTTTCAGATATAGCAAGTCTGTGTGTGTGATCCTGGTTGATCCTGGTAGGCCACTCATTTTTGACAGGGGCCCTGATATGCCAAGTGAAAGGGAACGTTAGTTCTGCCCACTAGCTCGCTCCCTTGTTAGCCGAAGAACAGGGGGAAGGGGTCCTCTTCCTTGACTGAACAGCAAGAGAGGCTGGCCAGACACCTCTCTGTATTGCATGCCCTTCAGGTATGCCTTCCCACTGCCTGGCTGAATCTACACATAGCAGTTATACCGTTATCATACCGTTATCATAACTATTGGTGCCCACTGGTGTCATGCGTACCAATAGTTATGATAACAGTATAACTGCTATGTGTAGATTCAGCCTGAGTCTTCTGAATGAGCAGTTTATGTGCATAAGAGCCACAGGGCTCTGATCAAAGCCTCTGTTGCCATTCAGACTGGGGGAGGAAAGATGGGGCTTGTTCCTTGCTTTATAGTGAGTGTGTGAGTGAAGACCAAACTAGATGTTGTCATTGTGTCTTTAAAATAATAATAATAGCAGGTGTGAGTTGCCAGTTCCTGCTGGAACAGCTGTGAATGGGAAAGGGGTTATCCGTTTCCTCCCCCCTTCCCCTCAGTTCCAACTTAAATCACACTTCCGCAATAGCTGCTCTTCGCCCTGGGAGAGAAGCTTCCACTGGTGCTAATGGGAGATTTCTTCCCAGGGCTAAAAGTGACTGGGGAGGGAGGGACTGACTGCAGCAGGGGACGAAAGGGATAATGCTTCCACCCTGTGCACTAAAGTCCTGATAACCCCCCCACACACACACACACTCACCTGCATTTCTTGTTAACATCTCTTTTAAAAGATATAACAAATGATGCATTTAGCATCACATCCAATTTGGCCCTGAGGTGCAACAAGAGAGGATTCTGCCAAAGTCTCTGTTGCTATTCACACTAGGGGAGGGGGGATTAAAGTAGCCTTTCTCTGTGCCTTGATTCAGGCAAGAGAGAGCTTAGATGCACAAGGGGGGTTATGCTGGGGCAGGATTTCACTTGCCTTTTTCTAAGGTGGGGAGGGGGAGAGACAAAATCTGGAGGATCAGATCCACAGCCCTGCAGAACACAAAAGCAGCATCTTCCTGAATGGAGCCACATGCAGTCCTGGTTTGCACACTTCACATCTGTTTCCATGTTCATGAATTCTCAAAGCTTGAATTCTGAGATTCCTTGTTAAAATTTGTATGCAACGAACTTCAAAAGACAAGTAGTCTTGCTGTAAATCTACCCTTAACCACTTTGCAGTCTTAAATTGCAATCCTATACACGTTTACTCAAAAGAAGCCCCCACTGCGATAATTAGGTAAGCTGTACAGCTGATTCACAGGTAAGTGTACATAGGATTGCAGCCTTAACAAAGTTTCAGCCTTAACAGCTTTACAGTCTTGCTATAAAATTACCCTTAACAACTGTGGAAATGGGCTCTTTTCCAGTTAGTTTTGCACCTGTTACTAAACATAGCACAAACAAAAAAACAGTGACTTCCAATGTGGTAAGTGGCGCTTCAGAGCAGCCCTCATTTTGTTCAGGTGTGCTTCATAGATTACATGCTCAGGTGTATATTTAGTGTGTGTTCAGTGTATACTTGAACATGGAAAGCATAAGCAAGTGTAGACAAACTTATGTTTGCAAACAGATGTATCCTGCACTCATGAGGGTCCCTAGACTGCCAGTGATTTCCTGTCAAGTTTCTTTCAAGGATAAATCCAGGATTTCCATTCCATAGTATTTGAAACAACCCTAAATTCTTCCTTCAACTCACCTGTGGGGCTTTTTTCCAGACAGGTAGCCTGAAAAGCAAAAACAAAGCCCCACAACTTTCAACCGACTTTTGTGGCAACAGCAACCTCTGTCCAAAGCAAATACAATCAGATTCTGATGCCTTTTTTTTTTGCTTTCCATTCTCCTCCTCTGCACCACAGACTAACAGGGTTTAAAAGGGGCAGCTCCCACACTGCCTTCAGCCTTGGCACTTGTTGGGCAGAGAACAACAGCCCTGGAGACCAGATAGAAACAACTGATCCTATACTAGGCAGCGTTGCTGATGTGGGCAGCAGAAGGACATGGAAATGAGGGACACATGTGCATTTTCAGTAACAAGACAGCCAAAAGAGTGACAGGGAGAGTAAACAAGATTGATAAATGGATTGGAGAGTCCATGAGGGGTGGGGGGATCAGGCAAGGGATAGGAAAATAAATAGGAAGGTCTAAAGACTGGGGTGCTGGTGGTGGTGGGGAAATGTGCAGTGGAATTGTGAATATAAGAGGAGACAAACATAAGCACAGTATGGGAAAGTGACAGAGATGCAAGGCAGCTAAATAAGCAGCAAGACAGATAGAAAACATGAATCAAGGAGACATGGCTGCCAAGAGGTATAGGAAGATGAGTCTCCTGTGACAATGCAGAAGGGGAGCCATGGACACCAAGCAAGCATAAACCCTTCAGCAAACAATTTCCAGGGAGAGGGAGGGAGGGAGTTCCTAATTGGACTGGCACATGGTTGGATTATTTATGAGCTTCTTAGGGCAGAACTAAAATAAAAGCTAAGGGACAAAACTGGGGATTGTTGTCTCCCACCCTCTTCGCATTGTAAAAGGAACAGGTGGCAAATGCAGCCCGATTGTGTGCATGTTTACTCAACGGTAATTTCCACTGATTTCAGTGGGCCTTACCCCATGCCTGTGTGCATAGGATTGCAGGCATTAAGGCATATCTGTACTGCAAATATACTTTGGCTTTACAGCAGTTTAACTGTTGCAGCTTGCCCCAAATAATCCAGGGCATTGTAGTTTTGTGCGGGTGCTGAACATTCTCCGTTAGAAATGCCTGGCTAGTGGCCAACACCTCCCCCATGGCACACACACAGAGAAGTGCCATCTCTGGCGTTTCCAGGGAAAGGGAAGGACTGCTAAAGCCACTGCAGGCTGCGGTATGTGTGTGACCACAGCCAGGAAGAGATGCTTCCCTCATGCCCCCTCTGGAGTCAACAACTGTCCAGAAGCGGCTGCATCCACAGTGGCCTTACGTGAGAGCCTGGGAGCACTCATGCAGTGAACTTGATCCCAGCCAGCCCCCGGCCCATTACACACATGTGCTTCTGCCCAGGAAATGAGATGACATGGCTCAGTGGAAGAACAGCACACACTTTGCACACAGAAAATCCAATCCCCGGCATTTCTAATAAAGGCTGTCAATCAACAAGGCTGGGGAGATCTATCTGGAGAGAAGGACAATCATTTAGGGAGATATTCGCCCCTCACCCTCCATTTCAGGCAGCATGTGATTATTCCTCAGGAGCATCTCTAGATATTTGGAGGACATGAAGTACAAAACAGCAGCCACCACATCTACTCCTAAGACGCACTGCTTTTTTGCCATTTCTTATTGAACATATCCACGAGCACACCTTTGCATGTGCAGGTGATGCTGACGTATAGTGAGGCCTATCCCACGCTTACACAGTCCAGCACTATTCCCGTCTCCTTTTGAAGGGGAGGTTGATCCTGGGACCTTCTGCGTGCAAAGCATGTGCTCTGCCACTGAGCCATGCTTCTTCATTTTATACCAGCCCTTGCTGATGCTTGAAATGATGCCCATGGTGGACAGCACTGCCAGTCAGGGTAGACATCACTACTAGGCCCACTGATGCAGTGAAAAGCAGCTCCTGATATGTCACATAAGGGCCAGCCATTACTTTATGTCCCCCATTTTATATAGAGTATCTTTCTGGAGGGATGTATGAGCCCTGTCCCTTTATCTCCAATGGAGTTTCCTACTTTCTGACCTCATGGATATCCATGGAAACTCTACAGAGTGTCTCATATATCTTTGCTTTTGTAATAGCATGCATAAATTGGATGCACATTGGAATGTGCATTTAAATACAGATGTGGTCCATTATATTCAGATGCATGGATATCCCCATTCTTAAACCACTGGCAAGCTCCTGAAAGAGTTTCTGAGTGAGATATAATCAAAGAGGATAGAAGGTGGGTTCAAGATAATTGTCCATAGTAGCTGTAAGGCTCCAGGCCAAACCAAGTTTTAGAGGCGCTTAGATGCTCTCTGACTTTGGTCAGTTGGCAGGCTGTTTTCCCTAATTTACCCTAATTCCCTGATTTACCAGGATGAGTCAAAGGGCCCATAGCAGTGGTCTCAAGCGCTTTCCATACTAATGAGTAGAGTGTTTTATCAAGCACTCTGCCTGGGAAGCAAAGTTTGTTTGTCTTAAAGCTGCAGGTGGCTGAGAACCAAACGCTGTTAGTCCACACTGGGAATGAACGCTAGGGGGTGCTTGCTGCTGTCATGCTGCCTCATTGCTAACATGTATGCTATAAAGCCCATTCTACCCCATGGCTCCTGGTTCAGAGAAGCTGTCTGATCCAACCATTGGGTACACCTGTGTGCTGATTGTGATCAATAAAGTACTCCTTGTAAGTAAACCTGGATCTGATTTATCACTATCATGGCAACTCTAACCTAAGAGTTTGAAGCCCATGGCTGGGGCAATACAGTAGCACAATTATCTAGGTTCAAAATCAGACCAGACAGATTACTGTTGTACCTCTGCTTTTGGCCTATTTATCAGGAAATTGTCTTCTTAATGCGAAAGACCATGCTATCACCCACAAGGTTGCACCATTAGCTGAAAGAACAGCAAGGCTGAGGAATAAGATTATCAAAACTAGCAGAGTTGATTGCTAGGAAGATGTATTGAAATGATAGGTGCATGACATTTTCTTGATGCACATTATGTTTCTCCTCCATTGATTCTAGTGCCCTATGGCTAACGTATGCAATGTGTGTTGACTGCACCACATATACAACCCATGCCCGTAGCAGGCATGAAGAATTATGTGCTTTGGCCAGGAGGCACATTTGGGCTGCCAAACATCATGCCACTTCATTACTTCTCCTCTAAAGCTGCACTTTGTGGTTTTAATTTTTGTGAACCGCCCAGGGAGCTTCAGCTATTGGGTGGTATAGAAATAAATAAATGAATGCATAAATAAATACATCCAAACCAAGATGCTCCTAGATGGATGTGCCCCCTGTGGACGTCCAAAGAAGGAGACAGGGGTCGTTCAGGGCAAACTGTGATACATGAAGGGTTCTGCGTGGCATGGTTTCTCAGTATGGCTGGGTGGCCAGGAATGTCTGAGTCTCTTGAGCTGCCTCCCTTCCCAGTCAAAGCAGTGATCTGGGTCAAGCAGGGCCATCCATACATGTGGATCCTCCACTAAACCATGAACTGGCTTTGGTGAAAGCAGAGGGAGGCAGTGTGTCTCCCTTGCATTGCCTCGCTCCTCCATGTTCCCTGCACTGCTTCCTTATTGGGCTCTTACTTGACACAGCTATAATATGTTCTGAGAGATAGGATGCTAGGAACTATTTTGTATGGTATATTCTTGAATCAGACCTGCACTTCTAATTGGCAGGTGCGGGGGGATTCTTTGCTCCTTCTTTGTAAATTTGGCACAATACAAGCAGGATGATCACTGTGTGGAGGATCCTCCCCTTAGGACATAGCTATACGCCTGCTGACCTTTGGTTTTATATTTTCAGGCTTTGTAGGCTGGAGCTTGCCTTGCCAACTGATATGCTAGGTGACCTATGGCTGCTTCTCTCACCTCCAGTCCATAATCACCATCTGCCTGTCAAGCCTGTCCCATTAGTGCCCTTCGTCCTCTATGACTATTCCAAGGAGATAGGCACAAAGAGAGAGCAAACAAAGCTGCTTGTATCTTGACTGAGAGACTCCATTCAACAGGTAAGGGCTCACTCTTTGGCAGGAATGCTGAAGGCTTTTGGCAACAGGATTGTACGGCCTTCCCTGGCAGTTAATATCCTTAGGAAATTACATCTGTCAGGAGGTAGAATGGCGGCTCCATGCTCTAAATGGTGATGCCTGAGATGAAGAATGGTGGCATGGCCTGGATGCCAAAGGATCATTGCTATCCAGTCTGCCTCTGTCTCTTCATCAGTGAAAGGGATTTGAAAGAAGAGAATGCATCCACTTACCTCTGAAAAAGCTGGCTTCCAACATTCTGTCACATGTCAGCTGGGATGGGGGTCTCTGGAGATAGTGGCAGCCTTCATTGTTAATGGCTGGCGTCTCTCTCCTCACCCAATGGGGCATCGTTTACTTTCTTCTGTATAAGGGAATGGTTGTCATTCCCCTCTATGGAGTAAAGAACAGCCCTGGGGTTGAGGCCAACAGTGCAGTAATGGCAAAACCTTTCCAATCCTGATAGTAAGTGGCCTAACCAACACACACATTGCTTCCTGAATATACAAGCTTTTCTTTCTCACAGACCCCACTAGCATTTTGCTATATGAACGAGGGGAGAGGGGGAGGAATAAGGCTGTTTACTCTTCGCTACTCACACTTTGTTTTGCTTCCACTTACTGTGTGGGCAGCAGCAGGAGCATCCAAAGACATAGTCGATTTATTTGGATACCACATTTTCTACAAATACATTTGTGCGCAAAATGTTTCACAGAACAAACAAGTTAAATGCAATAACAATAATTATATAATACATTTCAATATCACATTAACCATCCAACAATTGCAGTTCATTTAAAACAGATCAAAATTTCAGATGAGCATAAAACATATCATCAGGTGTATTAACCATATCCAATTCCAATAATATCATCATTATGCCCACAGTAAGCAATTCAGCCAACACTTCATATTAAAAGACCAAGAGCTGACAATAGGATTCTTCGCCCACAGCAAACTAACTGCAAAAGAGGAAAAGAGGTTGAATGTTTAAAAGTTGTTTTTAGATATATGTTGTCTCTGTGTGTGCTATCTGTTTATATGTTATTATGTAAATAGTTTTGCACTTTGTATAATGTATTTTTAATGGTTTGTAATTTTTGTGAACCACCCAGAGAGCTTTAGCTACGGGGCGGTATATTTATTTATTTATTTACAATATTTATATATCGCTCCACATCAGAAGATTTCAGAGTGGTGAACAACACGGTAAAAGAATAAAACAGCAAGTTAAAAGAGTTAAAACATTTTTTAAAAAGACAAACCCCAATAAAGTGGAATTTAACAAACCACAGCTGGTCATGCAAGGAAGGCCTCTTGAAATAACAACATCTTCAGGAGACGCCAGAAGGAACACAATGTTGGCGCCTGCCTGACCTCTAAAGTCAGGGAATTCCACAGGAAGGGGGCCACTACACTAAAGGCTCTTTTCCTGGTAGACTCCATCTGGGCCATGGGTCCATGTGGAACCACCAGGAACATGCACTCTGATGACCTCAGTGACTGGGCAGGTTGGTAAACAAGGAGGCGCTCTCTCAGGTATCCTGGTCCCAACTTGTTTAGTTAGTTAACATTAGTGCTAATACCTTAAACCTGGCCTGGTAGTGAATAGGCAGCCAGTGCAGTTCCCTCAGCTGAGGAGTTACACGCTGAAAGGGGCAGCTCCCAAGAACAGCCAAGCTACTGCATTCTGCACTAGCTCCAGCTTCCGGACTAGCCTTAAGGGCAGCCCCACATACAGCGCATTGCAGTCTTGTGGTTACTAATGCCTGGTATAGAAATATAATAAATGAAATAATAAATGAAATGAAATAATAAAAGATAAAACAAGATAACCACCAGGCACATCAGGCAGCCCACCCTTAAGCAGCAGCAGGAGACACCCCGCCCAGCTCCCATGTCCTGAGCCAAGAAATGGCTCATCCCAAGAAAGGGCCTCATCCCTACAGCAACTCACCCCCGCCCACCACCCCAGCTGTCTCCAAGCAGCAGTGTGCCAGGAGAGGCACAACAGAAGAAGCCTCTCCCTGGGGGAGATGTCCTCCTTAAAGAGTACAGTGCTGAAGGCAGCAAGAACACCATCACACACACCAAAAGAAGTCAAAAGACTGATGCTCCCTCCAACCTAAGCTTTTATAACTACATTCAAAGGTCAGAAAGTCCCTTCACAGTTCCTTCTGGCCGCAGCTCCTTGGGCTGGACTTGGGGCGAGGCAGGTGGAAACAGCCACATCCGGGTGGCCAGCACAGTCTCTCTCTCCCCTCATTGTTAAACTGAGTTAAAATCTCCAAGAACTCTTCATGTTAACATAATGCACCCAACCCTTCTACTGGTAAAACCAGTGTTGTAGCACTCTTTTATTTGGTATGTATTTCTTTCATTTTTATCTCACTTTCCCCCCAAGGATGTACATGCGTTCCCTGTTACCTCACAACACCCTCTGAGGTAGGTTCGGCTGACAGAGATTGACCAGCCTGAGGTCACCACTTAAGCTTTGGAGCTCAGCAAGGATTTGAGGTTGGGTTTTCTTGGCCTGCTCCAGCTTTCCCCAACCTGGTCTCCTCCAGACATGTTGGACTATGCAAATTGCATAAAATATGCTAATTACAGCTGTAATTTTCCTATGATATGCAAATTGCAGCCGCAATCTGCGTATCTTACAGAGAGAAAAATATGCCGAAATCCACAAACTGTGCAGGCAGGGACAGCTGGTCAGCTGCGGTTTCCGCAGGTTGAATTCTCAGGAATCCAACATCATTCAGGTCCATCAAGGATTTGTCCAGCATCCCTATACCACGCTGGCTAGTGTAAACACACCATTTGTGCAATGCTAGATTTGCTTTCTCTACACACATCTCCCCTTCCCCCTCCAGCACTTTAAATTTCCCCCTCTCATTTTAGCACTTCAGGGGTTTGCGCAAGAAATGTGCTTCATCTGTATTCCTCAGCCAAGTTGAAATTTATTCTGCAGGCATTTGTATTCTATTTTTTATTTTTCAGAGCCATCTACCCTGACATTTATTTTACAGCCTGAACCTAAAGATATATTCCTTCTAAAAGCAAGATTCACGTCATGCTAATTTCCTGCGGCAGAAAGATACCAAGCATAAGCAAATACTTCCTTCCTCCTGAAATGAACGTGGCCTGACCACTCACTCCTTCAGATTTGCCATTTGCACAAAGGTCTCTGTATTAATTGCTTGCCCTTTCAAAGGACAGAACTTAGTGAACCCCTCCCAAACCCAAACAGGGCCTTTTCTACTCTGACAGCTAACCGGCCACAGCCAAGACTCTAGGTTTGGTTGGGATTTTTTATGACTATGGTACCGGACTGGGTTGGGTGGGAAAGATGCTCATGGCTAGTCCATCCATTAGAATGGGGTGAGCAACATGCAGCCCACCAAGGCTGTTTGTGCGCTGCCCCCTCCCACTGGTCCTGCCACCATGCTGCTAAAAATTGCTACTGCACCACCCAAAATTGCCACCACTGCTGCCATGCCACAGTGGGAGGCACACCTTGTTTCCCTGCAAAATTGAGCTCCCCACATAATTGGTCTGTCAGGCGCATGATTCTCTGGGAAGCAAGCTGCCCACTCCTTGCACCCCTTATTTCCCAGCAGACTTGCTGTTTCTGGAGAGAAACAGGTGCATAGGGAATTCACACTCTGTTTCTCTGCAGAATGGGGTTCCCCACAACCCATCAAAGTGCTGCTTGGTGGGCTCTGGGGAGCCTCATTCTTCTGAGAAACAAGGTCTGCACTCCCCATGTGCCTTGTGTCCCAGCAGAATCATGGGGAACCTGGCACCACAGCTACTTCTGCCAGTGGTGAGTCCCCTGGATGGTCCAAGAGAGCAATTACAGGAGTTACAGGAATAGCTGAGGAGCCAGAGGCAAGCTACTTTCTACATGGGCCATCCACAGCTGTCTCTCCTATTTTAAAGGTTTAGATGTTTTCCTCCCACCCACCCCCATCACACATATGTTTAATCTCAGTATCTTTGTACACATGTTTCAGATAGGCAGCCATAATCAATATAAGCACATGCTGATGCTGCCAGGCCCTTGCCTGTTGTCTGGGAGGCACCCAGGCCTCTGCGCCCCGATTCACGGGGATTGAGCCTCAGATGGCAGGGCAGCAGAATCCTTGCTAACTCACTGTCTCTGTTGCAGCTCATGGAGGGATTGGGGAGCATTTTACACAAATGTGTTAGTGCAAGTTACCCTTCAAGTTTGCAGTCCTGTTGAAGGAGATGCTTAAAATGGGACAAATATTTAGGGCCAATGCCATCTGGAGCCAGTTGCTTCAAGTCCCCAGCCAAATGTGTGGATTATGCTCATATTGTGATTGGGGCAGACAGTTCAATGCAGCACGAAGAGGCAGATGTACAAAACAGCTGCTTAAATTTGATTTTTCCCCATGTCTAAAGGGAGTGTGATGCACAAAAGTGAAGTGGTAAGGGAACGTTAGCCATATTAATAATGCAAGTCAGAGATTAAAAAAAAAAAAGAGGGAGGGGAATGTTGTTGTTCCAGTACATGTTGATATTCAGACTAAAAGAGATATGATTTCCTTGCCAATGACTGAGGGTAATGTTAAAAAATGAGGAAACTCTTTAGAGACAGTGGTGTTAGAATTTGTACAGCCCTTGAACTGCTCAGGTATAGGCAGTGGAGGCTGGTGGCTCCGATGCCAGTGGGGCAGTTAATCAGCTCCAGCTTTCAGGCAGAACCAGGCAGAACTCTTCACACCCTGAATAGCTCCTTTAGCATTCTGACTGAAACCCCAAGGGGAGCTCCACCCCACTGATGTCAGAGTCACCAGCCTCCACTTAAAATCACCTACTGATTTCTACAACTTAAGCTGCTTTTAAAGGCACACCAGAAAGCCAGACCAGTCCCCACCCCCACCCCGGCTAGTTGGATACTGTGGTAAAAAAAGGGTGGGGGCTTACCTGCTAGTAACTGCACTAGTCCATATTAGTGTTGCAGTAGTTTCAAACTGTGTTCTGGGGCTCTGTGGGGTTTTTCAGAATCTTGTCAGGAGTTGCTTAATAAGATCAGTAGTGGATGACACACTCCCCTCAGTAATGTAGTGGATTCAGGGCTCAGGGAGACACAGCATTGGCACTTTTTAATTAGAAGGGATGCTGATGTCATCTCTCTCTCTCTCTCTCTCTCTCTCTCACACACACACACACACACACCCCGCCCCAACTTCACTGTTCCCTCTGAGTTTAGCTGCAATCCTCACAGTAGTAGGGGAGCATTTAATTTTACCAACAAGACTATATTCCCTGAAGTAATGCAAAGTATTTTGGGGTGGCTTGGTCTTGAATGGGCAATTAAGACCCATTTGCTTTACAAAGGACCTGCTCCTGGTGGAGATGTAAACTACTAGAACTGGTTTGTTGAGCTGGCTCAACACAGCTGCCTTCATGTTTGGACTCTCCTTGGGCTATAGGGAATGTCATGATGAGAACCTGCACTTCAAAATTCACCACTATACCCCTGGCTTCCCTGAAAGACAGCTTGCCCATACTATCAATCTTTCTCTCCAGTGCAGAGCCACAGGAGAGCACTGGCTCCATTTGGAGGCACACTGTCAGCTCTACAAGGTGTTGCTCAACCGGGCTGGCCAGCGCCCCATGTGTACAGAGGATATGCCCAAGAATGAATATACCCCACAACCTTCTGAATTGCACGGGGTTTCCTCAGCAGAAAAGCCACTCTGGAAAGGTAGAAAGTTTGAAAACCAGTCCTAAGTGGGAACGGCAACGAAATGTTGCAGTGTGGAGTGCTCCTGTTCAGGGTTCCAGCCAGCCAGCCAGCCATGCCCACTTCCAGGATACCTCATTCCATTTCTCCTGTCTCCCAGTGTTCCATTCCACCCCGCCTCAGTCTGTCAGCATTCCATGCCCACTAAGCATGCTCAGTCCTCATTGGGCTGTTTGGGGGCTGATACCTCCCTCCTGCGCATGGATGTAGCCATTTTGGCTACATAAGGACTGCCACTCAGAGAATGAATTTCCTTTTGGCATATAGGATATTATCCTTTGGAGACAACAAATTCAAACTGATAACAAAATGTCAGAAGGAAACGTTTTACCAAACCTTTTACCTCTGTGAAACAGGGGATGGGACTCCAGCCTCCCTCTGTTCCAACAGGTCATTTTTAATGGCTGAACTTCTGTACCTCCCGCAAAACATAAAGAACACTAATTAGTTCTGTGCTGCAAAAACAGAAGGAGAGGGACAAGTGCTAAGAGCTCATATTATATCATTATCCTCAGAGTAGCCGGGCCCTGCCTGCATTATAATTAGCATGAGTAAGACTTCAGACTCCAATTAGCAAGGTAATTTGTTGCCCGCTATCCTTTCTATGAGGAATTTTGTGCGCAGCAATCCAGAGTCTGGTGCAGAATTTGGAACCTTATTAATCTGAAGTGATAATTATTTTTATACAGTTCTAAACTTTTAAAGCTTTATGGGAATTCAGAATGTTAGTTTCTCTGGCAATGGAGGCCAAACTACACACTGAGTTTAAACAAGAGCAGTTAACCTGGCCGCTTTTATTTTGGAGAAGAAGCAGTTGCAGGGCCTAGATCTGGAATATACTCTCAATATGGCGTCACCAATTTTCTGCTGCAAAATGCTCCCTCCTCGCTGGTATTTGCCCCCTTAAAGTTTATTTTTGGCAGAAACTACCGTTTCTGATCTAGATCAGGAGCACATGGGCCCCCGTGGCAGCTTCTCCCACAAAATAGAAGTAGCCAGGTTAAGCACATTTGTTTGAACACGTGATCAACCTCACATGTACTTTGGCCCTAAGTATCTGGGGGAAGACAGGAATAATACAAAAGGAGGAATTGCCATGAGTTCTTTAGTCACGGTGCCAGTCAGCCTTTACAATGTGCATGACAGTTCGGTCATGAAATAGCCACCAGCCTTGCTCCAGCTGCACACCATTTAAAATTATAAGTGCCACATGAATACATGCTTATCCATTCATCTTCTTTTGCCTTTTTTTTTTTACAGTAACAACAAAAGCCACAAACTTTTTTTTAGAACGTTCCTCCAGGGGGATTGGAGGGAGGTGGTATAGCGGAGGCAGGGCTCACAGGGATGCAGCCCCGGCACCTTTTCATTAGCAGGGACTCTGCTGTCATCTGCCACCCCCCTCAGAATTTCCTGTTCCCGCTGAGCTTAGCTGCGATCCTCACTGTAGCTGTGGAGGGAATGAATTCTCCAAGCAACAATATATTGTTCCATGTTGGAATGCAAAGTATTTGGGATGACTTGGTCTGGAATGGGCAATTACGACCTATTCGCTTTACCAAAGACGTGCTCCTGGTGGAGATGAAAACTCCTAGGACTGGTTTGTTGATATGGATCAACACAGCTGCCTGAAATTTTTGGACTGCCCTTGAAAACTGTCACAATGAGCTCCTGCATTTCCAAATTTACCACTACACCACTGCTGCTGACATGGCAGAGGCTTACTGTCTAAGTATAATCTTACTGTCTAGGCTGCTGACAAGGCATAGGCTTCCATCCTTATGGGAGAATGCATACAGAGAAACAGCTATAAGGGCAGGATCTGTAGATGTAGTAAATAAACTTGGTCAGTTCTTTCTCCAGGATGGAGAAAAGGAAAAATGAAGTAATGTTAGTCCTTTCTAACAGGAGGATAGGTATAGATCAGGGAGAGGGAACCTCTGGTCCATGGACCAATTGGGATGGTCAGATTGGCCCATCTGGATTGTGGGGCCCCACCCGCTCCACAAAGCCCTGCCCCTGAAAGGAGATAACAAAGGGAATTCCCCTTGAAATGCTACTTGCCATCCTAATTGGGAGGAGGAGCGACATACCAGGGGATCCTCTCCCTGCTAGCTTCACCCACACTTCCCCAGCTGGCACTTTGGCCAGGGATGAAATGACATCAGGGGAATGGCCTCAGCTCTCAGCCCATGGCAACACTGGAGGGTTATCTGCATCCAGAAAACCAGCTCCCCATCCCAGATATAGGTGATCACATGATGTCACAAATTCACACAAGCCAGCTTTTGAGGTTACACAATCTTTGGCTTCATAGTTCATAACATGTATAGACCTCAGTTTCCCTTGCAACAACTCATGCAGGCCTAGTGAGTCCAACCAGCTCCAGGATTCTGGAATCCTGGATTCCTGTCAAGCAAAACAGTCTTCAGTGACCTGAAATCAGCTGCAGTTTATGTCACTCTAAGATCAAGTCAGCAACAGGTCAACTTTATGTCGTAAAGTTTTGACAGCATAATATTAAATACAGATAACTGGAGTGTAAGGATGCACAAATCTGTCAGTTTTGTTTTCTCCCATGTTCCATAGTGGTTAGAATATAGGACTAAAGTTAAGACTGAGGAGACCTTAGGAGGGGTTTCTCATTTTTCCAATCTTAAATTTGTTCCATCCCATTTCCACATCAGTTTGTAACTTTAAAAAAAACCCTTCACACAAAAATCCGCATGCATTCTTGTGTATATAATTTCTACTATTCACGTTTTAATGCATGTTTGCCTATTGCCTAATAGACACCCCCTATTGAAATGCAAACCGAACCAAATTTTCCTCCATCACTAGTTGCAGGTGTGTGGGTAAAGGGTTTTTGATGCCCCAAATGCCAGCCAGTCAGTGCTGTCCGCAGCCTACTTCTGCTGCAAACTTGCAGAACTATATTTTCTAAAAATATATATTTAGTTTTTGTAAGAAAATACAAGTAAAATGATCTCATGTGAACACTAGTTTACAATGTAGAAGTGCATATATCCTCTATATGAAATAAAAATTGAAGGCCTTTACATAACAATGACAACAAAGAAAAATTAAAAAGCGAAAAACCAAACCCTTCCTCCCATTCCTTCAATAAGGGGAGAGGGGATCAAAAATGTCAACTCACATTCCCCACAATTTCAATTTTTATATATAAGTGACTGTTGTGATAATTAGTATCACAGTAAATAAATTGTTCTGTATTTATTTGGCACATTTGCATCAGTGTGATTTTCTGCAAAGTATACTGTCAGGTTTGCGGCCTACAGAAGCAAGGAGAAAGGTCAGCCCTAGAGGCCTGGAGTTTTAGCTGAGAGGGGGTATCCTTCAGATGAGTAGTTTCATTTCCCCAGTTAAGTTTCAGTTTCATTTCCCCAGTTAAGTTTCACTTTTTCAGGTTTGAAGCAGTACTTTCAGTTTTGGGAGAGGAGGGTATATAAAGAGAGTGAGAGAGCAGTAAGAAGAGAGTTAGGGAGACCAGGACCTGAAAAAGAGCAGGAAGAAGCAGCGTAGAGAAATCTAAGTGCAGCTATGGTAAAGGAACTTGCCTTTTGCAACTTTTACTTATGTTTAAGACCTTTTGTATAACTCAGCTCTATTGTGGAAATACCTTCAGTTGTGATTTGCTTGCTTTAATTTACCAGTAAACTGTTGTGGTTAAGCCCTGTGTCTAGAATGTCAATCACCCCATGCCTACAGCCTAATCTCCACATTATTGGGAAGGGGAAGATAAAAGAAGGAAGATGGGACTCTTACAGAGGCAAGAGATCCTTAAGGAGTTGCTCAGGGGGTCCAGGTCATAAGGGGAACTCTGACATATGCATTTATCAAAATAAATAAATGGTGCTCATCTTAACATCAGAACTCCTGCCTTTCCCTACCCTTTTGCAACTTTGATTTGATGTGGGAGCCTTTCCACTATCATAAGTTCACATACTTTGTTCATCTATACCAGAGATGGGAAACCCTTTTTCTTCTGAGGGCCACATTCCGTAAAGGCTAATCTGTCAGGGGCACATGAGGGGCGGGGGGGAGCGGTCAGAGCTGGCAGTGGGTGGCAGGGTTGTATAACTCTCATTCTCCATGCCACCACATCTCTGTGGGCTGCATGAAACTAGGCAGAGGGCTGCACAGAGCCAAGCCTAGGGCTGCGTACAGACCTGGGGCCACACAGGTTCCCCACCCCAGAAGTGAATTTTTCTGAGCTCAGCCTTGGATAGAAAAAGGTATATTTGAATGGAAAACTTTAAACGGGCCTCACTGCTCTGTAAATGTAAGGAAGGTTTTCAGGGATGAAAAGGGATCACCTTTATTGAAAGATTCCATAACTGTAGGTCTATTAATGCTACCTCTTTTAGAAAGGGATGGAAACTGCAATGGCAGATGCGTAGATTCTTAGAGGCCTGGATAATAATGTGACACCAGTTCCAAAAGCTAGTGTTATATGTTTTCTGTTATGGATGTGACAGACATAGGGCGCCTCCTTCACACTGAGCTTTTATCCAGCGATTTGAGATTGCTCCTTCACGGAAGTTTGCGGGCTCTTTACATGATGCCGTGATCATTCAAGGTGTCTCCTGCACTAAATGCCCTTTGTTCCATTTTTAAATAGATCGCAGATAATGAGCTATCAAATTACCCCTTTGTGTTCCACTTCAGTTTCCTCTGTGAAGAGTAAAAGTGGCAAGAAGAGGAGTGAGATCAATGAAAGATAATGGAAGACTCAGATACTGGGAGAAGGAGGAGGAAGGGAGTGGGGGGAAAGGAAGCACGTGAAAAAGGGAGTCGTCGTGATCCTGCATTTAAAATGGAAGCAGAAAGCCCCATTTTAAATTTATGTATTTATTTATTTCTATACTGCCCAATAGCCAAAGCTCTCTGGGCGGTTCACAAAAATTAAAACCAAACGACACACAATAAAACAATTTAAAATATATAGAACTTTAAAACCACAGTGTAACAATACAACCACAATAAAACCTAGCAGCAGTGCAGGAATTTAAAATACAGATTTAAAACAGCAAAGCTAAAAGCCTAGAAAGCTAAAATGCTAAAATGCCTGGGAACATAAAAAGGTCTTCACCTGGCGCCGAAAGAAATACAATGTAGGTGCCAGGCGAACTTCACTAGGGAGCTCATTCCACAGCCAGGGTGCCACAGCAGGAAAAGCCCTCCTCCTAGTAACCACCCGCCTCACTTCCTTTGGCAGGGGCTCACGGAGAAGGGCTGCTGAGGATGATCTTAAGGTCCGGGCAGGCACATATGGGAGGAGGCGATCCTTCAGGTAACCTGGCCCCAAGCCGTTAAGGGCCATAAATGTTAATACCAGCACTTTGAATTGGGCCCAGAAATGGACTGGCAGCCAGTGCAGCTGGAAAAGTACTGGCGTAATATGAGCTCGCAGGCCAGTCCCTGTTAACAATCTTGCTGCCCTATTTTGGACCAGCTGAAGTTTCCGGACCGTTTTCAAAGGCAGCCCCACGTGTAACGCATTGCAGTAATCTAGACGAGACGTTATCAGAGCATGGATAACTGTAGCTGGGCTATCTCTGTCCAGATAAGGGCGTAGTTGGTATACCAGCCTAAGCTGATAAAAAGTGCTCCATGCCACTGAGTTCACCTGCGCCTCAAGTGACAGTTCTGGATCCAAGAGCACCCCCAAACTACGAATGTGATCCTTTAAGGGGAGTGCAACCCCCTCCAGAACAGGTTGAATATCACCTAGCCAGGCAGACAAACCACCCGCTAACAGTACCTCTGTCTTGTCTGGATTGAGTTTCAGTTTATTGGCCCTCATCCAGTCCATTACTGTGCCCAGGCACTGATTCAGAACAGCCACTGCCTCACCTGGGTGTGATGAGAAAGAGAGGTAGAGCTGGGTGTCGTCCGCATATTGATGGCACCTCAGCCCACACCTCCGGATAACCTCCCCCAGCAGTTTCATGTAGTTGTTAAACAGCATAGGGGATAAAATAGAGCCCTGTGGAACCCCATGGCACAATTGCCATGGCACAGAGCAATAATCCCCCAGCACCACCTTCTGGAGTTGGCCATCCAAGTAGGAGCAGAACCACTGCAGTTCAGTGCCTCCAACTCCCAACCCAAAAACCTATCCAGAAGGATACCATGGTATTGAAAGCCGCTGAGAGGTCCAGGAGAATCAACAGAGTCACACTCCCCCTGTCCCATCCCACAGGGCGACCAAGGCAGTTTCCATTCCAAAACCAGGCCTAAAGCCTGATGGAAATGGATCTAGATAATCTGTTTCATTCAAGAGTGCCTGGAGCTGTCCTCAACCACCCACTCAAGCACCTTGCCCAGGAAGGGGATGTTGGCCACTGGCCTGTAATTGTTAACATCCTGTGGATCCAGGTTAGGCTTTTTCAGGAGTGGTCTAATTACTGCCTCTTTTAAAGCAGCAGGCACCACTCCCTCTCTCAAGGAGGAATTTACAACCTCCTGGACCCAGCCGGACATGCCCTCCTTGTTTGATGTAATAAGCCATGAGGGGCAAGGGGCAAGCACACAAGTGGTCGATCGGACTTGGCCAAGCACCTTGTCCGCATCCTCAGGCCTCAGTAACTGAAATTCATCCAATAAAACTGGACCAGACGGTGCTCTGAACGCCTCTATCAATGGATCTGCATTAATCGTGGTGTCCAATTCATGACAAATCTGAGCGACTTTATCTTCAAAGTGCCTTGCAAACTCATCACAGCGTGCCACGGAGGGTTCCTCTGTCTTTCTTCCTGGCCCAGAATGTAACAGGCCACGAACCACTCAGAAAATCTCTGCTGGATGGCACTGAGAAGATGCAATTCTGGTGGAAAAGAACTGTCTCTTTGCCACCCTCACCGCCACAGAGTAGGGTCGCTAATGAGCTCTAACCTGTGTTCAGTCAGACTCAGCACAAGTTTTCCTCCATCTGAGTTTTAGCCGTCTCCCCTCTTGCTTCATTGCCCTCAGCTCAGGTACATACCAAGGAGCTGGCCGGGCTGTGCTCAGAGGGAGAGGGCGCTTGGGCTTCGACAGGAGCACCAGCCATACCAGCAGGAAATCCCCCAGAGCCCTCTGGAATCCATCGGAATCCATTAGCCTCCGGGGGTGGACCATTTTAATAGGTCTCCCACCCTTGCAGAGGGGGAAGACTGCCAGGAGTCTAAACCTCAACAGGAAGTGATCTGACCATGACAAAGGGACAGATGTTAATTCCTCCACTTTCAGATCACCATTTTAAATGCAGGATTTTAGGCTGGTGCAGAGATTCCTGTAGGGTTTCTTGCTCCAGTCATGGTGGTACAAGGATTTCTCTTCACCCCCACCCCCAACACCACTCTTTTTAATTTATAAAACTGGTGTAGCACGGTGGTTATAAGTGCTGAGCTATGAGCTGGAAGTCTCCCAAGACAAATGTCAGCTCAGCCATGAAGTCACTGGGTGGCCTTAGGCGAGCATTGCATTGTTTCTAGGCACCCAACCCACATCTGCAAAATATATTGGATAATAATAGTTGTCTTCCTTACATTGCTGTGGTAAGGATTCCTGAGATCTGCAGTGCTTTGAGTTTGTAGGAAGAAAAGCATTGAGTATTAACATTCATTCATTCTTCTTCTAATATTTCTAATTAAATTTATGAATGGCCTTTCTACCTTTTGTGGTACCAGTGGTGATGTACCTGATTTTTAAAAATTATTATTACATTTGTATCCCATCTTTTTTCCTCTCGCAAAGAATCCAAAATGCCTCACATAGTTCTCCTCCTCTCCACTTTATCCTCACAACAACAACCCTGTGAGGTAGGTTGGGCTGAGAGTCAGTGTTGGGCCCAAAGTCACCCAGTGAGCTTCATGGCCAAGTGGGGACAAGAACCTGGATCTCCTGAGCCTCAGTCCAACACTCTAACTACTACCCCACACACAATAAGTACGGTAGTATGGACAAAATTCTCCCTGTAGCATCTCCAGACTGACCAGACACAACAGAGTACAGCGTTCTGTACCTTTAACAGTTGCGTAGAAGATGGATTTTTGGTAGGTGCCGCTTGACTTGTCATTGGGATAAGAAAAGCTACATTGGTGGAATTCCCCTATATTAACCTCCCTTCCCCGTGTCACTCTAAGCACCCATGCTAAATATTTCTTCTTTCCCAAGTAGATAGTGTTTGCCAGTGTTGACAGTCTTTAAAGACCGTTACATGTCTAGAGGGGAGTAAAATATAAGGCTCCATATATATTAAGTGCATCTATATGCATCATTTTCACCAATAAACTTTTTGTAGCCTCCAAAGCAAGGTCATTGCTTCTGCAAGATGAAGAGCAGTGGTTAAATTAGATACGTACACATTTATACATGCAATTTGATAACTATGCTTAATCCCCTAACAAACACCCTGTACTCTATAGATCATGGTTTGCAGGAAACACAACCAACGTTTTATGACATATCAGCTTTATCTGGTGTTCCTTGATTATGAGGCTCAACATAGAGGCAATTGTTCTAGCTTTGCGTGCATGCACACACACACACATACTGCTACAGGCAAATAGGTGACCATATAATCTTGATACCATCAATCCCTTTCTGTAAGACAGCTTCCCTAGAAATTCGCATTTCAAGGAATACATTTTCAGATTTTAAAAAAGGATGAATGTGGAATTAGGCAAAGGCAATGGAACATGGCTTACTTTGAATCACAGCTTCACCCTGATTCCATTTTCAGCCCAGGATTCAACTATGGAGCATGAGTGCTACTTAACATGTGTAGACTTGGAGGGTGTCCAGATGAAAAAGAGGACAGGGTCTCCTGTACCTTTAACAGAATCAACATTGAACAGTAGGAATGGGAGAACCAGGGCTGGTTGAGCCTGCTGAGATTCTCCGAAGTCCACTTCGAAGGTCGGTTTGCCTCACTCCCACTTTCATTTGTGACCTTTTTCCCCCCTTTTGTTCAAACAGGAAAAGTGTGCATTTCCACACACATTTTTGTCAAAAGTACACACTTTCCCCCCATTCACCAAAGCATGAAATGCTTTTTTAAATGCACATTTTAAAGTGTGTATTCTTTTAAAAATACACATTTTTTGAACACAATTGCAAATTTGGAAATGTTCCAGCTTTTCCCAAAAAATGTGCCCCTATGTATCTTTGGGGTTGCAATGGGACAAGTTCTGATCATTTGCAAACTGAAAGAAATTCTTGTACATTCCTACTGCACAGGGCTAAAGTAAACTCCCACTGATTGGTACAAAACGTCAGGGAAAACCCTGGGACCTGGTCCTGCCCCAACTGGCCCATGGAGTAATTGCTTGAGTGTGACTTTGAGTTTGTTAACTAGGTGTGATTTATCACCATTCCCCCACCTGTGGTTATTGTAACATCTCCACTCCTCATAAATATTTTTACAACACCAAGTACTGATACTAGCTCCAGAATTTCAGTACCTCTATAGTCCCCAACCTCTTCCTTGAGGTAATACCTTAGAGCGAGTATGTGTGGAAGGAATACATCAACAATAACCTAAGCAATCACTTTATTAGGACACTGCCACCACCCTTCTTCTGAGGAGATAACCTTCCATTTCTGTGGGTTAATATACCATGGCTTACTTCTTTCGTAGATTCATCCAACCCTTTTACTGGTAACAAATGAAACCGAGAATGACGTGTTTTGAAAGAACAAATTAAAAACGAAACTTTATTTACACAATATAAGATGTTTCAATGCACTTTGAGTTTTATGTGGTAAAAATTCTTGTTTCAAGTTTTTATTAATTCCTTACCATCTCTACCCTTTCTAATAATAAGACATCAGCATAATAAATATATCCCCTCCACCTCCCAGGGGGATCTAACCACCCCCAAAGCTGGAGCCCAAGGCCCTGATCCCACCCCTCAGAAAGCCCGTCCCTGTCTCCCAGCACCTGTGATGCCCCCTTTCTCCCAACTGAAAAGGCAGCAGCCAATCAGGAGACACCGTTTAAATCTGAACAGTCTACCCCCCCCCCCTCACCATAGCCTTCAGGAGAAACGACATGTTAGAACACATCCATCAAGCAAACAAACATTAAAATATACAATTACACAACAAAACAAAATTCCATTTTGTCACACTAGGCAAGTAATTTTTTTTTTAGGAAAAAGCAGGTTTCAATCTTTGAAATGTTCAAATGATGGTTGGTTGGTTTCCATTGATTAAGTTGTAAAGCAGCAATTTTTTGAAGGATCATCAATTTCAAATAACTCCAAATGCCTCCTGTGTCTCCTGGGAACCCAAGTGCTATCTTGCATTCCGGCATCCCAAAATAGTGCCTGCCAGTGCTGTGTCACGATCAAGATAGTTGTCTCCCCTATGCCTATTAATTACTTGATGTTATTATTACTATTATTATATTGAAGAATGATGCAAAAAAATCCTAACTGGGTGATTTACTCCCTATTATAATTAGAGTGCAGTGATTAGAATCTCTTAAATTACATTGCAGCATTCCTTTTAGGAAATGTGGCTGTGAAGGTATCTCAGCAGGCACATACTGCTTGCACATGAATTTCAGATGGGCCCCATGGCCCTCCATATACACAGATTGGGAGCCAGCAACCCAATTCTATAGGTGCCTGCAGAAAGCTAGCACTAGACAACCATTTACACCCAGGCAAACTTGCCAGCACGCTAGTGCAGTGGTTTTCTCTGAAACTCCAGGCTGCCTTGGAAGCTGATCAGTGGCTCTTCAATTAGAAGATCAGTGCTGATAAGGCATGTTTCCTGAGAAAAAAAATCTATCTGTCCACTATTCTATTTGTTTCTTTATTACATTTCTATACCACACAATAGCCAAAGTTCTCTGTGCTATTCACGAAGATTAAAATACAACATGATAAAACATAATATAAAACCTTGATTTTTTTCAAATGAAATAAAATCAGAGTAAAAACCAGAGTAAAACCCAGCAGCAGGGTAAAAATCTAAAAACACAAAAATATACATTTAGGGTGCAATTCTATGGGGATAGGCAGCTTCCTCCGAACTCGGAGGCAACCACCTATCCAATGCAGGGCAGGAGAAGCACGGAGGGGATCATTCCCTCTGGACTTCTCCTGCCCTGCATTTGCGGCTAGACAGCCAATTTCAGCTGTCTAGCTGCAGGAAGGCAGAGCGGGGGCGGAGGCTGCCGGATGACACATAGGATGTGTCATACCAGCATTTCCGCCTTCCCCACCCCAGAACGCCCCCCCAGAATGCCCCCTTTTGGCTGCTCTGTGCTCCTCTTCCGAGCGTGGAGCACAGGGCCTTTCTGCGCTGCCTGAGAGGCAGCGTGGAAGGGGGGAAGGTCAGTTATCCGGGAACCAACCTCGGAGTGCGAGCTCTGAGGTTGGTTCCCAGAAAACCAAATATCCTATGGCTGTCTAGCTGCTGACTAGCAGCCATAGGATTGCTCCCTAAAAAACAAAACTGAAGGACTAAAAAGCCTGGGTTTTTTTTTTTAAGGGTCTTTACCTGGCACCAAAAAGACCACAATGCAGGCACCAGGTGCACTTTTCAGGGGAGGGCTTTCCATGACCAGGGTGGCACCACTACAACGACCCTCTGCCACGTGAAGCTACAGGATTGCTGGGACAGGGGTGGGGGTGGGGGGAGGTTATAAGGATGAAGAGAGACATGTTCTAAGTGTGGGGGAAGTGATCTGAACTTAGGATGGAGAACTGGGACTGGGGGGGGGGGTTGGAATACAAACCCCTGCAGTTGAGAATGCTGTGGTATGTTATCAGCCAAGCCCAGGTCCTGCCACTGTTTGTGGCACTTGGTGCATATGCACTGCTTTTGCAGTGACAGCTTTGCTCAGGTGCTAGGCATCTTCTGGCCATGTTCCAGGGAATGTGATCTTCAGAAGGTAGAGAAACTGGCACACATGCACACACACACCTTTTCACCAGGCAATGAACATAAACGGATGGTATTGGTCTTCCATGCAGAGACGCATAAATGTGCTGCACTATTTCTGGAATCGTTCCCTCTTTTCTGAGAAAAAAAAAAGATCACACAAATTGGGGCATCATGCATTGAAGCTGTTATGGAGGACTTGTTCTGCCCGCTTCTCTAGAAGCTGAGGAGGAGGCTGTCATCTGGATATCTATGAACCAGGTGCCTTGTCGATGTTGACATGGAGCAAGGTCTTTGCAAGCAGCTGAATGAAGCGGCATAATCCTGAGATGGTAGAATGGATGACACCACTTCAGGCTGCAGGCAGGGGGTGCTTATCATGAATGCTTCCCAGGTTTTAAAAAACCCTCCCTGCAAGTAAAAACTAGCATATCAGGAAGAAAGGTTCTGCTCAATCCACCCCTTACTGTGCTAGTTCTTTTCTTGCAGGGAGCTGTTTATGCAAGGGAACATTCAAAAATGTGATCTTCTATCTGTAATCTTAATTGGCATAATCTATTCTACCGCCTCAGAACTCTGCTACCTCATCTCCTCCTTAGCCAGCTGCATGACCAGCTCTCAGTGTGCAAACTATGACCCATTCCAGTATCCTTCCCTGGCCTTGGAACACCTGTTTCCTGCAGATGTCTGAGTCTTGCATGGCCTTCCATGTCATAGTTCAGGGGTGGGGAACCTCAGGCCCATGGGCCAAATCCAGCCCTCATGAACTCCCAATCTGGTCCTCCATGTTCCTCAGATCACCACAATTCTTCCCCTGGCCCCACCCCCTTTCCCCTGACAGCTCATTGTCTGCAGATTGTTTGGTAGTTTCCTGCCACTTGCACAGGTTTTTTTTCCTCCTCCTAAAAGGTTGAAATGCATGTCCTACGGCATAGTTATTGGCAGTAAGAATGTTACGCTCAAATATGCTGGTATTCTTTGTGGCCCTGTCCCTTTGGCCTCACCCACCACTGGAATGCAGCCCTTCTCCAAAACTGAATTTGGATCTTGGGCTGAAAGGGATTCCCCATGCTTGTCATAGTTCCACTGTGCCAAGATGGTGAAACATTGTAGGTGTTTAGCTTCACAGGCCCAGTGCAATACTATTTAACTGGTACAACTTCCTGCCTTGACAGAAGACAAGAGGATTGTGCTGTAAAAATAACTGCCCCATACATTGGCTAATAGAAAAAAAAATATGGCACATAACTGCAAGTCTACCTTTTATTGCTCATACAGCTGTAACACTGGTCAAAGAATGAGTGCACAGGTCAGCTATGACTCAGTCAACAGAGCTGGAAAAGAGTGTCATCATTTGTTTTGTTTTGCAAGGGCTGGGTCATGCACAGCCTTATCTTGTTGGAAATACTGCAACCTCGTCTGCAAGCTACTGGAAGAGGGCAGGGTTGCAGTTAGTTAATGCATGAGAATTTAGATCACAGCTAGCCTTAGGATCTCTATAGCCTACAGTGGGGTTTCCTGTGATTTCTTTCTTTTGCTCCTCCCCTTTCTCTCTCTGACCTCCACCATTGCTGAGAGCGCTTGAGTTTGCTCTCTCACTCCTGCCTGAGGCATCATTACCAAATAATGCCATCACATTTAAGGTCCAGAACTAGCCTTGAGATGGTTTCTGGGTTCAGACGTAACACTAAGTCATGGTGGGTAAGTGGCCTGAGCTGCTCAACATGGGCTAGCGTGTTGTGTGGGAAGTATTTTTCCTGCCCATTATGGTTAATTCCCCCAATTAAGCCATCCTCAGAACCCATGCTTTGCAATAAGGGTTATTTCACCTATGGCAGGTTAACATATTGTCTGTCACGTCAGTGTGGGTTATGTAGATTGCCTACAGAGCTGCTCTGCAAGAGTGGCCAAAAACACTGCCACTGTTCTGCTCCTCCCAAGCAATCTCTATTCCCTCCACAAATGAAGCTGGGATACCTGCCTAGCTGGGTGGGAGGACTACAGAAGGAGGAGGAGGGGCAAGGGGGTGTGTATGAAATAAACTGCTTTGTGTAGCTTCTTTCCTGATTGTCAGACGGGAACACAATAGGTTGCCACCCACCATGGATTAGTGTTACATGTGAACAGGCCCAGTGAGACCTCTCAGAGCTAGAGGGAGGAGCAAAGGAACAGACTGGAGTAGGGGGACAGAGAATTTTGGAGCTATGAGTAGGCTGGAGGTAAATCACTTTGGGGTGCAGGGTCTCTCTGTTGCAGGGGTTGGCAGATTTGCTGTGTGCTATAAAAGTGTGTCTTTGCTTCTACTTATGTACTTATATATTTGTAAATGAAACATATCAAATTCTAAATAAAAACAAAAATGCTGTAAGCGTTCCCTCATCCAAAGGAAAGTAAGGCTGCAATCCTATACCATATAGATAAGGTTGCACTGTAACACCTGTAGCTCTGTCCCTTCTCACTACATGGGGACATGTTGAGTTACAGATATAGCTTAATTTACTTTAGCGTTTTAGAACGCCTTGAAGAAGACGGAGCTCCAAATCACACCTCTGGGCAAAGTTTAACAATCTGTAACTACAAATATGTGATTTTTCACTCTTGAAAAAGAAACTGCAGATTTTCATTTACATCCCTAATAAAATGGGAGTAACTGTAACCTCTCTCACAAAGTGGTTATAAGGACAAGAAAAATTAGCACTTGCAAATTTAAAGCGATTATAATAATAGACAGAAGAAGAAGAAGAATGAAAGTGTGCGATTGTGTCAGTATTTCTGGCAAGTATGATGGGGCAAATGAACTTAAACAACAAGGATAAGCTTCTGATAAGCAATAGGGTTCTTGTGGTAGGAATGTATGTATTTGTGACTTGGACGTTTGGGTTTCTTTGTAGTTATATTAGAGGCCATGTTTGGCTTCTATCAAATGATTCTATCCACATATACTGTATGCACCTGCAACCCACTTAAGAAAAAATTAAGCTGTCACATTTCATATATTTCCCTCATTTAAAAAAAGGGGGGTGGGTAATTAAAGGAAGACTCTTTGAAATGCAGCATCTCAGCTGTTCCTGCCCTTCAGAGATGTGTTTTATTCCTGTTACCAATGAGGGAAATGATTTTTCAGGGGGAAACCAATGTTCTGACTGATACAATTGTTATGCAAGGTTTGTATTTGCCAAGAATTCAACTCGCATCTATGTGTGAGAATGGCAGTGGTTGCCCCCAAGGGAATCATTCTTGGGTAGCAGGAGAGCAGGAGAGCAGTGCTACTGCTAGGCTAAGGAGTAACAACCCAATGGTTCATGCATTCAGATGGGTGTAATGTTGCAACCGCAGGGTGGTGGAATGGCATGAATGCCTTCCCTTCACTTGGGAGATAGATAGATACCTTCCAGTGTGAACTAGGATCTCTCCTTAAGAGCCTGACCACACAGAGGCTTGATTTACGGTATTTATTCCACTTTCCTGCATTTGGTAGTTCAGTCCAGACACAGGATGGCCATCTCAGTGTGAATTAGATCAGAATGTCACAGCTTTGTTAATCGCTACTATACAGCATGACATACTTGAGAGACTTTCATCCCTGACCACTAACTTGACACCCTAGTTTGCGTCCTCTCTGTGCAACTCATAGAATCATTGAGTTAGTACATACCACCAAGCAATCGAACTCCATTCGCCTGCCTTAGAGCACAGCTCTTCAATATGCAAGGGGGTGGGGTGGGATGACCTAATCTCAGCTTGATTGTGGCAGTACTGCTGCAGCTGCCACCGCCATTTCATTTTGAGAGGACCACAGTCCCCAGCAGCCTTTGACAGATTAGAACGGCGTTAGGGGTGTATGGATTTTGTGAAATCCGTTCTGCCTGTGTTTCGCGGATTGTCAGGCATCTTTCGTCTCGTCGTCCACTCCTTAACGGAACTGGATTGTTTGGGCGATACGCATCATCATTATCTATTCCTTTCTTCCTTCTCTTGTCTCCTCACCACCACAGCCACCACTTTAATAGTTGTGTGACAGAGGGAATTCTGGAAAGTGCAGCTTTTCTGTTTTCTATGTTGAGCTCATACTGCCACAAAACGTCTCTCCTGCACAAGTTAGAAGCAATGGTACCTTAGTTACAATGCCCCTTGCATTTGAGCAACATTTCTGTGGGGCCAAAGCCAAATTACATGCAAATGCATGTAAAGGAGCATTGAACTTTTTTCTTCTTTTTTTTTTTAATTTAAAGCAGATTTGAGAGGCTGTGGTTTGAGCCTTGTGTGGATAACTGTCTGCTAGGTAATTACTGGAAGGCCATAATAAATAAATCTAAAAACTGGCACATTTTAGGCTGAACACATCTGTACAGGTGAATATTTATTTATTTCTACACTGCCCAATAGCCAAAGCTCTCTAATCCCACTAGAGTGGTACTACATCATAACATTATTTCTATCAGAGGTGCAAAAATCCATGTTCTTTGTAGCCCCTGGTGCTAAACAATTGGGTCCAGCAAGTAGCATCTATGTTGCTGCAGAGGCCAAGAAAACAGGGCTGTATTTTATTTGCTTTTAGAAAATGTAATGGTTGTCTACATTTATGTACAGTCAGGGCCAGAAATATTGGAACAAGGATAACTGTTTTGGCAGTTGGCCTCTGTACACCACCACATTGAAGTTGAAAGGAAACACACCCAGATGAGAGCGAAGTCAGGACTTTCAGCTGTAATTCAAGGGGTTTGGCAAAAGTGGGGCACTAACCTTTCAGGAAGGACAGCCAGTGGTATACACACACACCCATTGTTGGTGGCTCATAAGTAATGGAACAAACCAACATCACTTCAAACTTAAGGATCGCCTTTAATACCTGGATGAAAATCCTTTGCAGTCAATGACTGACAGTGAAGTCTGGAACCCATGGACATGACCAAATGCTGAGTTTCCTCCCTCGAGATGCTTTGCCAGGCCTATACTGCAGCTGCCTTCAGCTGCTGCTTGTTTGTGGGTCTTTCTGCCTTCAGTCTTGTCTTCAGTAAGTGAGAAGCATGCTCTATTGGGTTGAGATCAGGTGACTGACTTGGCCATTGAAGAACATCCCACTTTTTTGCCTTGAGAAACTCTTGGGTAGCTTTTGCTGTATGTTTTGGGTCATTATCTGTCTGCAATATGAAGCGGCGTCCTGTCAGTTTGACAGCATTCGGCTGAATCTGAGCAGAAAGTATAGCCCTATACACTTCAGAATTCATCCTGCTGCTTTGATCAGCAGTCAGGTCATCAATAAACACCAGTGACCCGGCTCCATTGGCAGCCATACATGCCCATGCCATAACACTGCCTCCACCATGTTTGACAGATGTTGTGGTATGCTTTGGATCATGAACTGTTCCTTTCTTTCTCCATACTTTTCTCTTCCCATCATTCTGGTACAAGTTAATCTTGATTGGTCATCAGTCCAAAGAACTGGACAGGCTTTTCCAGAACTGGGCAGTCCTTTTTAGGTGTTTGCTGGCAAAGGCTAATCTGGCCTGTCTGTTCTTGAGCGTCACCAGTGGTTTGCACCTTGTTGTGAAGCCTCTGTATTTACATTCATACAGCCGTCCCTTGACTGTAGATGTTGACAATGACATGCCTACCTCCGCGGGAGCGTTCTTGACCTGGCTAGATGTTGTGAAAGGGTTCCTCTTCACCATGAGCAGAATTCTGCGGTCATCCACTGCAGTTGTCTTCCATGGTCTGCCAGGCCTTTTCTGTTGCTGAGCTTGCTAGTTAATTCCTTCTTTTTCAGGATGTTCCAAACTGTTGTGTTGGCCACTCCCAATGTTTTTGCTATCTCTCTGATGAGTTTATGTTGTTTCCTCAGCCTAATGATGGCCTCCTTCACTCGCATGGACACCTCCTTGGGCCTCATGTTGGGAGTTGCAGTGAACAGCTACCAAATGCAAATGTAACACTCAGAACCACCTCCAGGCCTTTTATCTGCTTGATTGGTCACGGGGTACCCAGGAAACAGGCCACACCTGGCCACGCAGCTGCTTGTCAGCCATTCGTTCCATTCCTTATGAGCCACCAACGATGCGGGTGTGTGTATGCCACTGGCTGTCCTTCCTGAATGGTTAGTGCCCCACTTTTGTCACACCCCTTGAATTACAGCTGAAAGTCCTGACTTTGCTCCCATCTGGGTGTGTTTCCTAAATTTAGGGATGGACGAAAGTCCCTTACCTGGTCCCGCAGCTTGCTTCGCGGTGGAGGGGAGGCGCTTCGTCCCTCCCCCTGAAATTCTGGGTGGGGTGGGAGGCGCCCCATCCCTCCCCGCCGAAATTCTGGCCGGGGGGGAGGCGCCCTGTCCCTCCGGCCGAAATTCTGGCTGGCGGGGAGGCGCCCCGTCCCTCCGGCCGCGAATCTCGTCTCCTGCCGGGACGCAAATGGCGGCGGCCGTAGCCGCCGCTGTTTGCATCCCTGCAGTCAGCCATGATAGGCTACATAAATGTTTATGTAGCCTATCACGGCTGACTTTGGGGGGGGGGAAGCGCATATGCAAATGGCGGCGCCCATGGGCGCTGCCATTTGCGTTCCTTATTTGGGCACGTGTAGTCTACGTCAACATTTACGTAGACTACGGCGAAAATAAGGGCAACGCTATTTGTGTTGCCCTTATTTTCGCCGTAGCCTACGTAAATGTTGACGTAGACTACACGTGCCCAAATGAGGAACGCAAATGTGCCCAAATAAGGAACGCATTTGCATACGCGCTTTTTTTTTCCCCCAAAGTCAGCCATGATAGGCTACGTAAACATTTACGTAGCCTATCACGGTGTTTTTTGAAAATCTAGCCATGATAGGCTACGTAAATCTTTACATAGCCTATCATGTTTGTTGTTGTTGTTTTTGTTTTACTTGGAAATGGCGGCGGCAGCAGCCGGTCGGAAGACCGGCTGCCGCTGCCTCTGAACCGCCGCCGGGAGCTGTTGCTGCCAGGGACATTCGACAAAGGTAAGTCCCATCCCGGGGGGGGGGGCGGGGGGGCGGACCGTTTCCCCACCAATTTCGGGGGGGGGGCCGAATGCATTGGCATTTGGCCTCCCGGAAATTCGTGGAGAAATTCTCCGACATCCCTAGTTTCCTTTCAACTTCAATGTGGTGGTGTACAGAGGCTAACTGCCAAAAGTTATCCTTGTTCCAATATTTCTGGCCCTGACTGTATGTGTGTGAGAGAGTTAGACAGAGAAAGAGAGATTTGTTGTTGTTTATTCGGTCAGTCACTTCTGACTCTTCGTGACTTCATGGACCAGCCCACGCCAGAGCTTCCTCTCAGCTGTCGCCACCCCCAGCTCCCCCAAGGTCAAGCCCGTCACCTCCAGAATATCATCCATCCACCTTGCCCTTGGTCAGCCCTCTTTCTTTTGCCTTCCACTTTCCCTAGCATCAGCGTCTTCTCCAGGGTATCCTGTCTTCTCATGATGTGGCCAAAGTACTTCAGTTTTGCCTTTAATATCCTTCCCTCAAGTGAGCAGTCTGGCTTTATTTCCTGGAGTATGGACTGGTTTGATCTTCTTGCAGTCCAAGGCACTCTCAGAATTTTCCTCCAGCACCACAGTTCAAAAGCATCTATCTTCCTTCGCTCAGCCTTCCCTATGGTCCAGCTCTCGCAGCCATAGGTTACTACGGGGAATACCATTGCTTCAGCTATGCGGACCTTTGTTGTCAGTGTGATGTCTCTGCTCTTCACTATTTTATCAAGATTTGTCATTGCTGTCCTCCCAAGAAGTAAACGTCTTCTGATTTCCTGGCTGCAGTCAGCATCTGCAGTAATCTTTGCGCCTAGAAAGACAAAGTCTGTCACTGCCTCCACATTTTCTCCCTCTATTTGCCAGTTATCAATCAAGCTGGTTGCCATAATCTTGGATTTTTTGAGGTTTAACTGCAACCCAGCTTTTGCACTTTCTTCTTTTACCTTTGTCATGAGGTTCCTCAGCTCCTCCTCGCTTTCAGCCATCAAAGTGGTATCATCTGCATATCTGAGATTGTTAATGTTTCTTCCAGTGATTTAAACTCCAGCCTTGGCTTCATCAAGCCCAGCACGTCGCATGATGTGTCCTGCGTACAGGTTGAATAGGTAGGGTGAGAGTATACAACCCTGCCGTACTCCTTTCCTAATCTTAAACCAGTCCGTTGTTCCATGGTCTGTTCTTACCGTTGCTACTTGGTCATTATACAGATTCCTCAGGAGGCAGACAAGATGACTTGGTATCCCCATACCACCAAGAACTTGCCACAATTTGTGATGATCCACACAGTCAAAGGCTTTAGAATAGTCAATAAAACAGAAATAGATGTTTTTCTGAAACTCCCTGGCTTTCTCCATTATCCAGCAATTTGGTCTCTAGTTCCTCTGCCTTTTCTAAACCCAGCTTGTACATTTGGCAATTCTCGTTCCATGAATTGCTGGAGTCTACCTTGCAAGATCTTGAGCGTTACCTTACTGGCATGTGAAATAAGTGCCACTGTTCAATAGTTTGAACATTCTTTGGTGCTTCCCTTTTTTGGTATGGGGATATAAGTTGATTTTTTCCAATCTGTTGGCCATTCTTGTGTTTTCCAAATTTGCTGGCATATGGCATGCATCACCTTGGCAGCATCATCTTGCAAGATTTTAAACAGTTCAGCTGGGATACCGTCATCTCCTGCTGCCTTGTTATTAGCAATGCTTCTTAAGGCCCATTCCACCTCACTCTTCAGGATGTCTGGCTCTAGCTCACTGACCACACCGTCAAATCTATCCCCGATATTATTATTCTTCCTATACAGATCTTCCATATATTCTTGCCACCTTTTCTTGATCTCTTCTGCTTCTGTTAGGTCCTTGCCATCTTTGTTTTTGATCATACCCATTTTTGCCTGGAATTTACCTCCGATGTTTCTAATTTTCTGGAAGAGATCTCTTGTCCTTCCTATTCTGTTATCTTCTTCGGCTTCCGCGCATTGCTTGTTTAAAAATAATTCCTGATCTCTTCTGGCTAACCACTGGAATTTTGCATTTAATTGGGCGTATCTCCCCCCATCACTGTTGCCTTTTGCTTTCCTTCTTTCTTGGGCTGCTTCCAGTGTCTCAGCAGACAGCCGTCTTGCCTTCTTGGTTTTCTTTTTCTTTGGGACGTTTTTTGTTGCCGCCTCCTGAACAATGTTGCGAACTTCTGTCCATAGTTCTTCCGGGACCCTATCTACTAAATCTAGTCCCTTAAATCTATGCTTCACCTCCACTGCATATTCATTAGGAATATTCGTGAGCTCATATCTAACTGATCTGTGGGTCTTCCCTATTCTCTTTAGTCTGATTCTAAATGGTGCAATAAGAAGTTCGTGTTCTGAACTACAATCAGCTCCAGGTCTTGTTTTTACTGACTGCATAGATGTCCGCCACCTTTGCTACAAAGGATGTAGTCAATCTGATTTCGATGTCGACCGTCTAGTGAAGTCCATGTATAAAGTCGTCTCTTAGGTTGTTGGAAGATAGTGTTTGTTATGCACAGTGAGTTGTCTTGGCAAAATTCTATCAGCCTATGTCCCACTTAGGGATGTACGAAAGTCACTTACCTGGTCCCGCAGCTTGCTTCGCGGTGGGGGGGAGGCGCTTCAGTTCTCCCCCCGAAGTTCAGGCCAGGGGGGAGGCGCCCTGCCTCGCCCAGCCAAAATTCAGGCCGGGGGGGAGGCGCCCTGCCTCGCCTGGCCGAAATTCAGGCCGGGGAGAAGCGCCCCGTCTCCCCAGCCGCGAAATAAAAAAGTGAATGTTAAAAACACACACACACACACGTGATAGGCTATGTAACGATTTACGTAGCCTATCACGGCTAGATTTCCAAAGTCATCCGTGATAGGCTACGTAAATCGTTATGTAGCCTATTGCGTGTGTGTTTTGTTTTGTTTTTAACATTCACTTTGTAATGGCTGCGGCGGCAGCCAGTCGGAAGACTGGCCGCTGCCCCCGCCTCCGCCGAAACGCCGCCGGGACCCACCGCCGAGAGGGACATTCGAGGGAGGTAAGTCCCATCCCGGGGGGGTGGCGGGGAATTTCACCGCCAATTTTGGGGGGCCGAATGTGTTGGCATTCAGCCTCCCCGAGATTCGTGGAGAAATTCTCCGCCATCCCTAGTTCCGCTTCATTTTGTTCTCCTAGATCATGCTTGCCTGTAATTCCAGGTGTTGTTTGACTACCCACCCTAGCATTCCAGTCTCCTGTAATGAAAATAACATCTTTTTTTGGTGTACTATCCAGTAGGTGCTGCAGATCCTCATAGAACTGATCTACTTTTGCTTCTTCAGCATCTGTGGTTGGGAGTATATTTGGATCACTGTGATGTTAAATGGCTTACCCTGAATTTGAATTGAGATAATTCTGTCATTTTTTGGATTGTATCCAAGCACTGCTTTAGCCACTTTATTATTAATTATGAAGGCTACTCCATTTCTTCTGTGGTCCTCTTGTCCACAGTAGTAGATCTGGTTGTCATTTGATGTGAAGTGGCCCATTCCAGTCCATTTCAGTTCACTGACACCCAAAATGTCTATCTTTAATCTTGACATCTCCCCAATAACCACATCCAATTTGTCCTGGCTCATAGATCTTACATTCCAGGTTCCTATGTTGTGTTGATCTTTAGAACATCGGATTCGTCGTTCACCACCAGCACCATCGGCTGCTAGCCGTCCTTTCGGCTTTGAGCTAGCTGCGTCATCACATCTGGGGCTAGTTGAACTTATTCTCTGTTCCTCCCCAGTAGCTTTTTGACCATCTTCCGACCTAGGAGTCCCATCTTCCAATGGTATACCGACATACTGATACTGGTTGTACTGATCCATTTAGTTTTCATGGCAAGAATACTGGGGTGGGTTGCCGTTTCCTTCCCCAGGGATCGTATTTAGTCTGAGCTCTCTGCCATGACCTTCCCGTCTTGGGTGTCCCTTCACGGTTTAGCTCACGACGTCATTGAGGTGCTCAAGCTCCAGCACCATGACAAAGTAACGATCTCCTTCGCTGAAGAGAGAGATTTTAGAAGAGCTATTTAAGATTCCCACCCCCCAGTAGATATTTCTCTCACTCACACCCACCCACAGCTTTAAAAAAAAAAAAACACTTGGAGGGACATTTAATTTCTCTGATAACCACCTAAATTGGGGCTAGGCAACAAAGTGCCCATGGGCACCATTGCACCCCATTGCACTTTCTTGGTGCCTACTGAGGTGCCCTACCCCTCCCATTAAAAAAATACCTTACCAGCAGCTCGGATCGCTTCAAAGCAAAGTCAGGGCCTCTAGCCACTGCCATCTTAATTTCCCATGAATGCCTCTGGGCCACGTCTGGGGCACAGAGACATTCTTAGGAAATTAAGTTGGCAGGTGGCTGCAGCCTGCAGGCTAATACATTCCTCAGCACACCCAGCATCCAAGAAAAGCAAAGGGGGAGAAAGGTAGGGATGGCGGAGAATTTCTCCCCAAATCTTCGGGGGGCCGAGCACCAACGCATTCGGCCCCACCAAATCTGCGGTGAAATTCTCCGCCCGCCACCCCCCCAGGGACGGGACTTACCTTTGGCGAATGTCCCTCCTGGCGGCGGGTCCCGGCAGCGGTTCGGCGGCGTTTCGTCGCAGGCGGGGGCGGCGGCCGGTCTCCCGACCGGATGCCGCCGCCGCCGCCATTGCAAAAAAAAAAAAAATAAAGTAAAAAAACAACAACACACCCGTGCATAGGCTAAGTAACGATTTACGTAGCCTATCACGGCTAGATTTCCAAAGTCAGCCGTGATAGGCTACGTAAATCATCACGTAGCCTATCACGGGTGACTTTGGAAAAAAAAAAAAGCACGTACGCAAATGACGGCCTCTTGTCACTTCTCTCTAATAAGTTGGGGTGGGGCTAAAGAGAGTGGGGGGGTTGCTAGGGAGAGCAGGGGGGTCTAGATAGGGCAGCAGTAAGTCAGCTGCGAGTCAGGGAAACAAGAAGGAAAACAGCATGGGACAGCAGTAGAAAGATCCAGAGCGAGAAATAAACAAATAGGGGGAAATGAGTTGGCTGGGAGAGGGGGCAGGGAGAGAAAAAGAGTTTGCCTTCTGTGAAGTAGGTTTCTGTTGGCACTGAAAACTGTGGTTTCATAAGAATTGTTTGATGTGTTGGGGCTCAGACCCAACCTCTGCCTTTTACTCAATCTTTTTAGGAGGTTACTTATCCTTTGTGACTAGCCAAACCTCCCATGGTGGCCATTTTGTAGTGTTTCTCAAATTGCCTAACGTGCCCACAGGTCCAAAAGGTATGCCTACCCTGACCTTGTTATACTTTTCACCATCCTAAACCTAGAGGAGATTTGGGTGGTTGTGAAGTATGAGAGTATTTAATTGAAAGGGAATTTGATTTAGAGTAGAATCTGTGTGGGAAATTAATTTAGGGTACATTAATTGAAGAGGAACTACTGATTTGGGGTGATCTGGGATCAGGTGCAAATTAATTGAAGAGTTTGGGGTGATTTGAATAGTAAATGAATTGGCTTGCCTTGTATGACATTTAAAAATATATTGTAATTATTTCTAAATTTACATCTATACATATAAATTAGCATTCTCCAGCTTTTAACTCTTCTGCAAAATGTGGACATCCCTAATTATTGTCGGGATAGTCTTCTGGTCCCACACCCTAAATCTTTTAAGTACTGAATTGTTGTTGTTGGTGTTCAGTCGTTCAGTTGTGTCCGAATCTTCGTGACCCCATGGACCATAGCACGCCAGGCCTTCCTATCCTGCGCTCTCTCCTGGAGAGTGCTCAAGTCCATATTCATTGCATCAGTGATGCTATCTAGCCATCTCATCCTCTGCTGTCACTTTCTCCTTTTGCTTTCAATCTTTCCCAGCATCAGGGTCTTTTCCAGAGAGTTTTCTCTTCGCATTAGATGGCCAAAATATTGGAGCTTCAGCTTCAGTATCTGTCCTTTAGGGGTGGACGAAAGTCCCTTACCTGACCTCGAAGGACGTTCGCGGTGGGGGGGAGGCGCTTCGCCGCTCCCCCCGCGAAGTCCAGGCCGGGGGGGGGAGGCTTTCTGCCTCGCCCCGGCCGAAATTCAGGCCGGGGGGGAGGCTTCCCGCCTCGCCCCGGCCGAAATTCAGGCCGGGGAGGAGGCTTCCCGCCTCGCCCGGCCGCGAACGGGAAAGTTTTTTTTTTTTAAACGCCCCCTGATAGGCTACGTGACGATTCACGTAGCCTATCACGGCTAGATCTGCAAAGTCAGCCGTGATAGGCTACGTCAATCGTCACGTAGCCTATCACGGGTGACTTAAAAAAAAAAGCGCGTACGCTAATGGCGGCCCCCATAGGGAGCTGCCATTCGCATTCCTTATTTAGTCGCTGTAGTCTACGTAAATGTTTACGTAGACTATGGCGAAAATAAGGACAACGCAAATAGCGTTGCCATTATTTTCGCCGTAGTCTACGTAAATGTTTACGTAGACTACAGCGACCAAATAAGGAACGGGAATGGCGGCTCCCTATGGGGGCCGCCATTATCCGTACACACTTTTTTTCTTTTTTTTTAAAGTCACCTGTGATAGGCTACGTGACGATTGACATAGCCTATCATGGCTGACTTTGCAAATCTAGCCGTGATAGGCTACGTTAATCGTTACGTAGCCTATCAGGGGGCGTTTTTTTTTTTCTTTTATTGCAATGGCGGCTGCTGCTCCCGCCCCGCTCGAACACCCGCCGAACCGCCAGCCGGACCCGCTGCCGGGAGGGACATTTGGCGAAGGTAAGTCCCGTCTGGGGGGGGTGCGGGGTGCGGGGGGGGTTCGGAGGATTTCTCCCCGAAACTTGTTCGGGGGGCCGAACACGTTGGCGCTCGGCCCCCCGAAGTTTCGGGGAGAAATTCTCCGCCAACCCTACTGTCCTTCCAATGAGCACTCAGGGTTGATTTCCTTTAGGATGGACTGATTTGACCTCCTTGCAGTCCAGGGGACTCGTAAGAGTCTTCTCCAGCACCACAGTTTGAAAGCATCAATTCTTCGGCGCTCAGCCTTGCTTATAGTCCAGCTCCCACAGCCATACGTTACTACTGGGAAAACCACAGCTTTGATTAGACGGACCTTTGTCGGCAAGGTGATGTCTCTGCTTCTCACTATGCTGTCTAAGTTTGCCACAGCTTTCCTCCCAAGGAGCAAGTGTCTTTTAATTTCATGGCTACAGTCACCGTCTGCGGTGATCTTGGAGCCCAAGAAAATAAAATCTGTCACTGCTTCCATTTCTTCCCCTTCCATATGCCAGGAGATGATGGGGCCAGATGCCATGATCTTCATTTTTTTAATGTTGAGTTTCAAACCAGCTTTTGCACTCTCTTCTTTCACCCTCAACAAGAGGCTCTTTAGATACTCTTCGCTTTCTGCCATTAGGGTGGTATCATCTGCGTATCTGAGGTTGTTGATCATTCTCCCGGCAATCTTAATTCCGACCTGTGATTCATCCAACCCGGCGTTTCTCATGATGTACTCTGCATATAAGTTAAATAAGCAGGGCGACAATATGTAGCCTTGTCGTACTCCTTTCCCAATTTTGAACCAATCGGTTGTTCCATGTCTGGTTCTTACTGTTGCTTCTTGACCCTCGTACAGGTTTCTTAGGAGACAGGTAAGGTGGTCTGGTACTCCCATCTCTTTCAGAATTTGCCAGAGTTTGTTGTGAGCCACACAATCAAAGGCTTTAGCGTAGTCAATGAAGCAGAAATAGACATTTTTCTGGAATTCTGTTGCTTTCTCCATGATTCAGCGAATGTTGGCGATTTCATCTCTAGTTCCTCTGCCTCTTCGAAACCCAGCTTGTACTTCTGGTAGTTCTCGGTTTGAATACTGCTGAAGCCTAGCTTGTAGGATTTTGAGCATCACCTTGCTTTCATGGGAAATGAGCGCAATTGTGCGGTAGTTTGAACACTCTTTGGCATTTCCCTTCTTTGGAATTGGAATGTAAACTGACTGACCTTTTCCAGTCTTGTGGCCACTGTTGAGTGTTCCAAATTTGTTGGCATATTGAGTGCAGCACTTTAACAGCATCATCTTTTAGGATTTTAAATAGCTCAGCTGGAAGACTGTCATCTCCGCTAGTTTTGTTGTTAGTAATGCTTCCTAAGGCCCACTTGACTTCACCCTCGAGGATGTCCGGCTCAAGTTCAGTGACCGTACTATCATGGCTATCAGGGCCATTAAGATCTTTCCTGTATAGTTCTTCTGTGTATTCTTGCCACCTCTTCTTAATCTCATCTGCTTCTGTTAGGTCCCTGCCTTCTTTGTCCTTTATCATGCCCGTCTTTGCACAAAACGTTCCATTGAGATCTCTGATTTTCTTGAAGAGATCTCTAGTCTTTCCCATTCTGTTGTTTTCCTCAATTTTTTGCATTGTTCATTTAAGAAGGCCTTCTTGTCTCTCCTTGCTATTTTCTGGAACTCTGCATTCAGTTGCATATATCTTCCCCTTTCTCCCTTGCTTTTCACTTCCCTTCTTTCCTCAGCTACTTGTCAAGCCTTATCAGACAGCCACTTTGCTTTCTTGCATTTCTTTTTCTTTGGGATGAATTTATTTGCTGCCTCCTGAACAATGTTACGGACCTCCGTCCATAGTTCCTCAGGTGCTCTGTCTATCAGGTCTAATCCCTGAAATCTATTCCTCACCTCTACTGTATATTCATCAGGGATATGATTTAGGTCATACCTGAATGGTTTAGTGGTTTTCCCTACGTTCTTCAATTTCAACCGAAATTTTGCAAGAAGCAGCTCATGATCTGAGCCACAGTTAGCTCCAGGTCTTGTTTTTACTGACTGTATAGAGCTTCTCCATCTTTGGCTGCAAAGTACATAATCAATCTGATTTCGATATTGACCATCTGGTGATGTCCATGTGTAGAGTTGCCTCTTGTGCTGTTGGAAAAGAGTGTTTGCTATGATCAGCGTGTTCTCTTGGCAAAACTCTATTAGCCTTTGTCCTGCTTCATTTTGTACACCAAGGCCATGCTTGCCTGTTATCCCAGTGATTTCTTGACTTCCTACTTTAGCATTCCAATCCCCTATGATGAAGAGGACATCTTTTTTTGGTGTTAGTTCTAGAAGGTGTTGTAAGTCTGCATAGAACCGATCAACTGCAGCTTCTTCGGCATCAGTGGTTGGGGCATAGACTTGAATTACTGTGATGTTGAATGGTTTGCCTTGGATTCGTACTGAGATCATTCTGTCGTTTTTGAGATTGTACCCCAGTACTGCTTTTCCCACCCTTTTGTTGACTATGAGTGCTACTCCATTTCTTCTAAGGGATTCTTGCCCACAGTAGTAGATATGATGGTCACCTGTCCATTTTAGTTCGCTGATTCCCAAGATGTCAATGTTCAGTCTTGCCATCTCATGTTTGACCACCTCCAGCTTACCTTGATTCATTGATCTGACATTCCAGGTTCCTAAACAAAATTGTTCTTTACAGCATCGGATTTTCTTTTCACCACCAGACACATCCACAGCTGAGTGTCCTTTTGGCTTTGGCCCAGCCGCTTCACTCTTTCTGGCGCTACTTGGAAATACTCTCTGCTCTTCCCTAGTAGTATATTGGACACCTTCCGACCTGAGGGGCTCGTCTTCTGGCGTCATATCTTTTAGCCTTGTGATACGTTCCATGGGGTTTTCTTGGCAAGGATACTGGAGTGGGTTGCCATTTCCTTCTCCAGTGGACCACATTTTGTCAGAACTCTCTGCCATGACCTGTCCGTCTTGGGTGGCCCTGCACGGCATAGCTTATGGCTTCACTGAGTTACGCAAGCCCCTTCGCCACAGCAAGGCAGTGATCCATGAAGGGGAAGTACTGAATACCCCTGCCCAAATGCAGCCTGTAGACTGAAGGGGAGCCTGAAGCCTTGGCATGAATTCTTACATCTCCAGGTATAAACAAATCAGTATCTTCCTTACTTATTCAATTACTTACTTCTTTTAAAAGAAATCACAAAGGATTCTTAAAAGCTACATTTTGAATGACTTGTATAAGAGCCACCAGTGGTGAGAGGAAGCGTGAAATAGCTGGGAGAGAAAGCTACTCTGCTAAAACCCATGATGCTATTGATTTACTCTGTTAAGAAGGCTGCTTTTTGTTCCCAAATCCAGTCCCCTCCCATCCCCATGCTACACAAAAATGCTGCATTATGAGCAGGGACCATCTGGAGAGTCATGTTGTCCCTTTCCCATACTTCAGTAGTGCTTCACTCTATCAGTCCATCTTTTGTCAATAGAAAGCTTCTTAAAGTGCTCACTGTTGTGTCTTGCTGCATTTTTTCATTAGTAATACTTTATGGCAGAATACTTCATACCAGAACCAAAGGGCGAATGATCTAAGTGCAGCTCTTATTGGCATTTCTGGTGTGAAATCGGGTGTTAATTTTTTTCCCCTGGAAAGTTCCAGTTGGGTGTGAATGTAGCCTTTTTCTGTCTCAGTGACTAGCAAGGCTAAGTTCAAGAAGTTCTACTTACGTTTTGCCATTTTGGTTGATATACATTCTGCTTCCAACTATCATATCAGGGGCACAGGAGTTTGAGGGCCGAAGTGCATGTGATGTTAAATGTGTCTTTGCATTTAACATTCGGGTTTTTAAAAATGCAAACAGCATCAGCTGGGGGGCGGGAGTGATAATAATAGGAATCACAGCAGGCATGTAGAAGGAGTTTTAGCCTTCCTTCATTGCTGCAAACATGAGAGAAAACCATCATCTGAAGCTGCTACTTGCAGTTGGGTGAAGGACAGATGTAACATTCTAGAGGACAAACTACGCGTGACGTTTAATACATACCCTGCAGCTTACATCTCTGCTTCTTTTCTAACTAATTAAAAGTACTGGGTGCCCAATTCTTATCAAGCAACACCCATTTTTGTCCTATTTTTTTCTAATGTTACTAGCTGGGGGGTGGGCAAGTTTCAGTGGAGGAGAGGTGAGGAGGGAAGGGATAAACTGCAGTTCCCCATGTATTGCAATCTTGATAAGCATTGTCTCCCATACTTCTAATTAGTGGGGGGGGGAGAGAAGACAAAGCTGCAGGCTACCTATTAAAAGTAACTTGTAATTTGTTCCTAAGTGTCCTGGGTCAGAATACACATTAACTGCCCTCAAAACATATGCCTCAGAATGCAGTAAATATGTGTTGAAACCACATCCACCACACTTAGAATATTACATGTGTTTTTACCTTCCGTAACATAAGTTGTTATTTCTGTTTCACTAGTATAAGTTCCTGTCCGGCATCCTTCTAGCAAGATTTGTAATTCGACAATAGTTCCTGCTGGTTCCTGGCAGCAACATGGTTCTCAAAATGCAGTAGAAACCAGTTCTTTGCTTTTTTCCAGCTATTTCTACAGAGTAGCACACATAATCCACCTGCCTCACACAGGGGGCCAACTCTAGAGGTGCCTATTCAGAAACACATAGTATAGTCTTCCGCAGCCTGGTGCCCCAAGTTGGACTACAACTTCCATCATGCTGGCTAGTGATGATGGGAACTGTAGTCCAATACATCTGGGAGGCACCGGGTTGGTTTATTGACACAGTAAATAAAATAATCCATTCAGGTTGCACAGGAAACAGGCCCTCCCAATCCCCAGGTTATGTACTACCCAGACCTGTGGAAAGTTTTTCCTAGTTCCAGGTATGGGCAGTTAATGAGATCCTTGACACTGTGCAAAAACCCATGTGGAAAGGACTCATCCTCATGACAAGCACTGTAAAATATTGTTCCATAGAAACTGACTGAGCACCTGTCTTCTGTTCTGTTCACAGTTTCACACATTTGTGCAGCATAATCTTGTGTATATTTACCCTGAAGGAAATCCCAGTGAGTCCAATGGGATGTGTTCCCATAGAACTGCAGCCTTTATTTACAAATATTTTCACCAACAAAGAAGATTCCGTTAGGTGGAGTGAAGTAAAAAAATATCCCAGAATTCACTAGACCTAAACTGAAATGGTCCCCTGACTGGCGGCCATCTTAGCAGGCTGTGAAAAGCTCCCCTTTTGGCAATGGTGGGTATGGTAGCTATGAAAAGGAGCAAAATGTTTGCCCATTGGGTGAAAGGTGAGTGAGTTCATCCCTATGTTGCCAAGCCAACCAGATGACTTGCCCTGTTCTGCACTGTGAGAATGAGCAAAGAAAGCACTGCAGTTCAGCATGGGAAGGAAGGGAGCACATTGCCTTCCCTCCAGTACAGCAGTGTTGCTTCATTTGACCTTGGTGATAACCAATCAGATTTAGCACTGTAGTGTTATGTAGTGGCATGACAAAATCTTGATGATGTGATCCCTGAATGGCTAGGATCGTGCAATAAAGGAGGAAAGATGGCGACAAAGGAGTAGCACTGGCAATGGAAAAAGAAAAATGTACACCTCTGGGAACAGGAGATAAACACAAGGAACATGAAATGATCCCTGCTAGATCAAACCAAGGGCCCATCAGGTCCAGCATCCTATTTCCAATTGTGCCCAACCAGATACTTCCAGGAAGCACAAAAGCAGATCATGGAGACAACCCAGTACCTGGTATTCAGAAGTACACAGCCTCTGAACATGGCGGCTCCACTTGCATATCATAGGGTAATAGGATTTGTTAAGCTGAAGTAACTATGCCAGTGTAAACCTAACATTCAAGGGAAGGTCGCATAAGAAGAACGAAGAGCATGAAGGTACATACAACACTGGACTATCTGTTGCGAGAGAATGGAGAAGGAAGACAATACCCAGTCTTCATTCAGAAGTTGTTTTTAGAAGCTTTGTGTGCAGCCAGGTGAAACAGTCTTGATATTTTATAACTCATCAAGCAAATATCTAACCTTTATCACTGAACACCTCCAGGGGCTGGATGGGACCACATATGCAAGCTAACAGGCAGCTGGTGAAGAGGAAGGTGCCTTTGCAAAACCTACAGAGTACTTTCTTACTGCGAGATTATTTATGGGCAGTCCCCACCTTCCTGAATATTGGCTGTAATATTGAGGCTTCTGCACAAGCCTCATTTATATGAATAGGAGTGGCACAAGAGTGCAGCTCCTTCCCAGTCATTTCAACGGAGCTTGTACATGCGTGAAATACTTGGAGGGTTATGCCCATTTTCTGGCTCTTTCAGCCTCAATCATTTCTCTCTATTTCACTCTAACAGCCTTTCTGTTCTTTCTGTAAATTATTGTGTTCGTATAGATGTGGCAATGCCCCTGGCTCAAATGGCTTTAAAGGGGGATGAAATAAATACATGGGTATAGGTCTATCAATTACTATTAGTCTTGATAGCCATGGAATCTCCATGCATGAAGGAGGCAGGCAGTGGAGCTGTGGATATCATATATTGCTGGAGAACAAATAATGGGGGAAGGACCCTGGATTTTTGACACTGTGCAAAAACCCATGTGGAAAGGACTCATCCTCATGACAAGCACTGTAAGATTATTGTTCCATAGAAATTGACTGAGCACGTGACTTCTATTCCGTTCACAGTTTCACACATTACTTGTTTTACTTAGTGCTAAGCAAACAGTGGCAGAGGAGGCTGATGAAGAGCAGGGCTGTTCATGACACTTTGTCAAAGTTGCTGAATTTCTGTACTAACATAACTCAGGTTCTGCCTACAAAATCACTTACATGATGTGTATGTAAATTTACAATAGGTTTCCTCTGCTTTCGTGCTTTACTCTGAACTCCTCTTTGAGATTTTGGTGAGTTTTCTTTTTTTAATTTTAAACGCAAGGAGGAACATGGTGGCAAGAGGAAAGAATAGGCAGTAGGCTGGCTGAGGGGAAGTATAGACAGAAGGATGTAACTAGAGGCCATAGGAGGGCCCAGAAAATGAACAATGAAGACTTACATGCGTTGCCTTCAAGTTTTCAAATACATCTCTTTGACCATGCAGTTTAGAAACTTGCCATTCGAAAAAAATAAATATAAAAAAGCTACCGCCAAGAAACCAAACCCTTTTGCCATCCAAAGTTTGTGACAAATGCTAGAATCCTATACAGAAACTACATATCAGGGGTAGAATGCTAATTCCATTACATGGATGGGTGGTGATGCTTGTTCATATGACATCACCAATATATATTAGTTGTTTTTAGTGCATAAACAAAAAATACTGCTTCCTCATGCCACCATTGTACAAGTGCACAGAAAGGAGGCTATTGAAATCTGTCCCTTAATAGTACACAGTTCTGTTCTCTTGGAATGCTAAGTGTACAGCGGAATATGATCAAATATATTGTTTCTACCTTCAGCACTATCAATCCTGCACTATTGTCAGCACTAAATCTGCTACAAATAATAAAAGAAACCTTCCTTGCATTAAATCCTGAGCAGTCCATTAAAAACTGTGTACACAGTGAAACAAACAGATGATTAAATAAGGCCTATAACAGTATTTCTATAATATACCTCTCTAAATAACATAATGGAAAAGGCCTATTCAGAGCTGATTAACCTCGGTTCAGGAAGATCATTTATATCAAATCATTACACTCAGCTGATTAAAAATGAATTAATTCCTACAGAAAACCATTTCCAAACACTGCTTCTCCTCATAAATCTGATACGGATGGGGTGGGTGGGGGATCTTATAATGCAAAATCTACGCACAGAGTCATAAATCACTGGAAAACCGAAGAGTGGGGGTGGCTCTGGAAATGGTCTGAGAGCACCTACTCCTATAGCACAATGCTAGGGCTGAGGAAATGGGACCTGATCCATGCCTGGATGGGAAGCTATTGGGAACCAACTGAAAGCTGCCCTGGGGCTTCCCTGCTCCTGAAGGAAGAGTGGAATGGAAACATGAATAGTTATGTTGTATAGGGAACTTGTCTACTGCCGCCTTGCTGACTACAGCAGGAGTTCTCAGATTTTGGCACAGACCTGCAAGTTACTCATGACTTGTGACTGAGGGTGAAATGTAATGGGGGCGGGGGGAGGCAAACATGGGTGTTTGTTCACGTGTCTGCTCCATTAACGTATAAAGCAGGGAATGGGGTCTAAGTTTTACAACAAAAGGTACACACAGGTACGCACAAAAGACCCCTCCCTACCCTGCCTTACCTCTCCATGCACCATCATCACCTCAGGCATTTTATCCTGAGAAAAGTACCCAAAGCAACAAAGGGCAGGAAAGTAAGGTAGGGGAGGGTTTCTTTCCCCTCACCTGCATGTGCCTTTTATTGTAAAAATGAATTATCCTTCCCCCACATATATGCTTTATAAGTGATCAGAGGAGACACATGAACAACAAACATGGCTGCCCCATCATGTCTCCAGTCTGGCCTTCAGTCCTTCTGAATTCAGTTAGTTGTGTGGCCTGTGCTAGTCCATTGCTCTTTTCAATGAACATGAGAAGCTGCCTTATATTGAGGTTCAAACAATAAGTTGCAAAGTGCTCGATGTCTTTTTCATTTAGGCCAGGGGTGGGCAACTTGTGGCCCCTTCATGGATCACTGCCTTGTTGTGGCAAAGGGGCTTGCGTAACTCAGTGAAGCCATAAGCTATGCCGTGCAGGGCCACCCAAGACGGACAGGTAATGGCGGAGAGTTCTGACAAAATATGGTCCACTGGAGAAGGAAATGGCAACCCACTCCAGTATTCTTGCCAAGAAAACCCCACGGAACATATCACAAGGCTAAAAGTAGGGATGGCGGAGAATTCTGCCACTGATTTCAGTGAAACCCGTGGCGGAACGGCCTACCCCCCCCCCTGCGGATTTCCCCCTGGGACGAAGCTTACCTGGGGCGGATGTTCCGGCGGCGGTGGCTGGTCTTTTGACCGGCTGCCACGGCCGCCATTTGTGACTGCTGTTTGCCGTGATAGGCTACTTAAGTATTTACGTAGCCTATCATGGCAAGCAAAAAACCAACCAAACAAACAAAAACCAGCGTACACAAATGGTGGCAGCTACGGCAGCCACCATTTGCATTCCCTATTTTTCTCCGTTTTATCCTACGTAAATATTTACATAGGCTATTACGGCAAAAAAAAAAAAAAAAGGGAAGGCATATAGCGTAGTGGGCGCCAATAGCATTCCTTTTTTTTTTTTTGCCGTTTTAGCCTATGTAAATATTTACGTAAGCTAATACGGCGAAAAAAAGGAACGCAAATAGCGCCCACTACGCTATTTGCATCCCCCCTTTTTTTTTTGCCGTAATAGCCTACGTAAATATTTACGTAGGATAAAACAGCGAAAAATAGGGAACGCAAATGGTGGCTGCCGTAGCCGCCGCCATTTGTGTACGCTGGTTTTTGTTTGTTTTTTTTTGGTTTTTTGCTTGCCATGATAGGCTACATAAATACTTACGTAGCCTATCACGGCAAACAGCAGATGCAAATGGCGGCCGTGGCAGCCGGTCAAAAGTCCAGCCGCCGCCGCCGCCAGAACTCCAGCTGTGGATGGCCCTGGCCAGCTCCTCTGCGGAGCTGCCACAGAGCGACGCTGGCCAGGCAGGATTCCGGGGGGGAGGACCGGATCTCCTCCCCCCCGTCGAGAATTCTGGGGGGAGGGATGGAGCGCCTCCCTCCCCACCACGAATCACATCCGCGAAAAGGTAAGTGACTTTCGTACATCCCCAGCTAAAAGATATGACGCTGGAAGATGAGCCCCTCAGGTCGGAAGGTGTCCAATATACTACTAGGGAAGAGCAGCGGGTATTTTCAAGTAGCGCCAGAAAGAGTGAAGTGGCTGGGCCAAAGCCAAAAGGACACTCAGCTGTGGATGTGTCTGGTGGTGAAAAGAAAATCTGATACCATAAAGAACAATATTGTTTAGGAACCTGGAATGTAAGATCAATGAATCAAGGTAAGCTGGAGGTGGTCAAACATGAGATGGCAAGATTGAACATCGACATCTTGGGAACCAGCGAACTAAAATGGACAAGCATGGGCAAATTTAATTCAGGTGATCATTATATCTACTACTGTGGGCAAGAATCCCTTAGAAGAAATGGAGTAGCACTCATAGTCAACAAAAGGGTGGAAAAAGCAGTACTGGGGTACAATCTCAAAAACGATAGAATGATCTCAGTACGAATCCAAGGCAAACCATTCAACATCACAGTAATTCAAGTCTATGCCCCAACCACTGAGGCCGAAGAAGCTGAGGTTGATCGGTTCTGTGAAGACCTACAACACCTTCTGGAACTAACACCAAAAAAAGATGTCCTTTTCATCATCGGGGATTGGAATGCTAAAGTAGGAAGTCAAGAAATAACTGGGATAACAGGCAAGCATGGCCTTGGTTTACAAAATGAAGCAGGACAAAGGCTAATAGAGTTTTGCCAAGAGAACATGCTGATCATAGCAAACACTCTTTTCCAACAGCACAAGAGGCGACTCTACACATGGACGTCACCAGATGGTCACTATCGAAATCAGATTGATTATGTACTTTGCAGCCAAAGATGGAGAAGCTGTATACAGTCAGTAAAAACAAGACCTGGGGCTGACTGTGGCTCAGATCATGAGCTTCTTGTTGCAAAATTTCGGCTTAAATTGAAGAATGTAGGGAAAACCACTAAACCATTCAGGTATGACCTAAATCATATCTCTTATGAATATACAGTGGAGGTGAGCAATAGATTTAAGGGATTAGACTTGATAGACAGAGTGCCTGAGGAACTATGGACAGAGGTCCGTAACATTGTTCAGGAGGCAGCAACTCAATCCATCCCAAAGAAAAAGAAATGCAAGAAAGCAAAGTGGCTGTCTGATGTAGGGATGGACGGAACACTTACCTTCCGTTCCGTTCTGTTTCCGCGGTGGGGGGGGGAGGCGCTCCTGTCCTCCCCCCCGGAATCCTGCCTGGCCGGCTCCACTCTGCGGCCAAGCCGTGGAGCTGCTGGCCGGCTCCGGCCTCCCGCAGCCGGACATCCAGCTGCTGGGCAGCCCTGCAGGGACGCAAATGGCGGCTGTTGTAGCCGCTGCCATTTGCGTCCCTGTATTTAGCTATGATAGGCTACATAAATATTTACATAGCCTATCACGGCAGGGGGGGGGAACCCAGCGTACGCAAATGGCAGTAGCCGCCGCCATTTGCGTACACTGGGTTCCCCCCCCCCGCCGTGATAGGCTACGTAAATACTTACGTAGCCTATCACAGCTAAATACAGGGACGCAAATGGCGGTGGCTATGAAATGGCGGCGGCTATGAAATGGCGGCTACGCAAATGGCATCCCTGTGTTACGTAGCCTATCATGGCTATGAAGAGCAGGAAGCGAATGGCGGCCGCAGGAAGGATGGCTGCCATTCGCAAAGCAGCACGGACGGGAGCAGGTAACTGCTCCATTTCGCGCGCCTTTTGTGGGTTGGGGGCAGCGGGGACTTCGTCCCGTGCGCCTTTCGTGGGTTGGGGTGGCAGGGGCTTTGTTCCGCGATGGATTTCGGGGGGCCGAATGCACTGGCATTCGGCCTCACTGAGATCTGTCACGGAATTCTCTTGACATCCCTAGTCTGATGAGGCTTTACAAGTAGCTGAGGAAAGAAGGGAAGTGAAAAGCAAGGGAGAAAGGGGAAGATATATCCAACTGAATGCAGATTTCCAGAGAATAGCAAGGAGAGACAAGAAGGGCTTCTTAAATGAACAGTGCAAAGAAATCGAGGAAAACAATAGAATGGGAAAGACTAGAGATCTTTTCAAGAAAATCGGAGATCTCAAGGGAACGTTTTGTGCAAAGACGGGCATGATAAAGGACAAAGACGGCAGGGACCTAACAGAAGCAGACGAGATTAAGAAGAGGTTGCAAGAATACACAGAAGAACTATACAGGAAAGATCTTAATGTCCATGATAGCCATAATAGTGCGGTCACTGAACTTGAGCCGGACATCCTTAAGAGTGAAGTCAAGTGGGCCTTAGGAAGCATTACTAACAACAAAGCTAGCGGAGATGACAGTCTTCCAGCTGAGCTATTTAAAATCCTAAAAGATGATGCTGTTAAAGTGCTGCACTCAGTATGCCAACAAATTTGGAACACTCGACAGTGGCCACAAGACTGGAAAAGGTCAGTTTACATTCCAATTCTAAAGCAGGGCAATGCCAAAGAGTGTTCAAACTACCGTACAATTGTGCTCATTTCCCATGCCAGCAAGGTGATGCTCAAAATCCTACAAGCTTGGCTTCAGCAGTATGTGAACCAAGAACTACCAGAAGTACATGCTGGGTTTCGAAGAGGCAGAGGAACTAGAGATGAAATCGCCAACATTCGCTGGATCATGGAGGACGCAAGAGAATTCCAGGAAAACGTCTATTTCCGCTTCATTGACTACGCTAAAGCCTTTGATTGTGTGGCTCACAACAAACTCTGGCAAATTCTGAAAGTGATGGGAGTACCAGACCACCTTACCTGTCTCCTGAGAAACCTGTACGAGGGTCAAGAAGCAACAGTAAGAACCAGACATGGAACAACCGATTGGTTCAAAACTGGGAAAGGAGTACGACAAGGCTGCATATTGTCGCCCTGCTTATTTAACTTATATGCAGAGTACATCATAAGAAATGCCGGGTTGGATGAATCACAGGTCGGAATTAAGATTGCCGGGAGAATTATCAACAACCTCCGATACGCAGACGATACCACCCTAATGGCAGAAAGCGAAGAGGATCTAAAGAGCCTCTTGTTGAGGGTGAAAGTGGAGAGTGCAAAAGCTGTTTTGAAACTCAACATTAAAAAAACTAAGATCATGGCATCTGGTCCCATCACTTCCTGGCATATAGAAGGGGAAGAAATGGAAGCAGTGACAGATTTTATTTTCTTGGGCTCCAAGATCACTGCAGATGGTGACTGTAGCCATGAAATTAAAAGACGCGTGCTCCTTGGGAGGAAAGCTATGGCAAACCTAGACAACATAGTAAGAAGCAGAGACATCACCTTGTCGACAAAGTTCCGTATAATCAAAGCTATGGCTTTCCCAGTAGTAATTTATGGCTGTGACAACTGGATTATAAGGAAGGCTGAGCGCCGAAGAATGGATGCTTTCGAACTGTGGTGCTGGAGAAGACTCTTACGAGTCCCCTGGACTGCAAGGAGGTCAAATCAGTCCATCCTAAAGGAAATCAACCCTGACTGCTCATTGGAAGGACAGATACTGAAGCTGAAGCTGAAGCTCAAATATTTAGGCCACCTAATGCGAAGAGAAAACTCCCTGGAAAAGACCCTGATGCTGGGAAAGATTGAAGGCAAAAGGAGAAGGGGACGCAGAGGATGAGATGGCTAGATAGCATCACCGATGCAATGAATATGAAACTGAGCACACTTCAGGAGAGAGCGGAGGACAGGAAGGCCTGGTGTGCTATGGTCCATGGGGTCATGAAGAGTCGGACATGACTGAACGACTGAACAACAACAAGATTTTTTGGCCTACGGCTCCCATCACCCCTAGCCTGTATAATCAGTGGTGAGGGCTGATGGGAGTTGTAGGCCAAAACACCTAGAGGGCCGCAAGTTGCCCACCCCTTATTTATTTATTACATTTATATCCCCCCCTTTTTCCTCCTTAAGGAACCCAAAGTAGCATACATAATCCTCCTCTCCACTTTATCCTCACAACAACAACCCCGTGAGGTAGGTTGGGCTGAGAGTCTGTGACTGGCCCAAAGTCACCCAGTGAGCTTCCGTGGCTGAGTGGGGACTAGAACCCAGATCTGCTGGCTCCCAGTCCAACACTCTAGCCACTACACCACACTTTTAAAAACCAAAATCAGCCTGAGTCAATCATAGGGGAGCAACAGGGGCAGAAAGAGCCTGCTTAACCCCCCTGTGTCCCCTCCCCCGCACCCAAAGTGAAAAGGCAGCTTGGGGAGGGGTGACTTTGAGCTGAAAATCAACCAGCGGGAAAACAAGCAGCAGCCTTCTGCTCGCCCCAGCCTGCTGCCTGTTCTGGCTCATCTTGCTTTAAAAACCAAAATACACTCTAAGAAATATGGGACTCCATGTAAACATGTACTTTGAGGTTGGGTCCACTGTTGGTCAATCTGGCCCCATATTGCCTATTGCAGCCATTCTTCAAGGTCTCAAGCAGAAGCCAGAGGACTTGTGATCCAGTCTCTGAGATTTTTAAATACTTCTTTCCTTTCTGTGATCCATTTCACCAAGCCTGAGGTCTGTAGTTTCTTTTGGAACCACCTGCTGTCTTGGTTGAGGAGTTCTTGCTGAGGATGATCACTCCAGAGCTTTTCTCCTCCTGAGTCTTTGGAGCGAGAAAGTAATTCAGAGGTCTCTTGACAGATATTTCAGATTACATTGGCTGCACTCATTGCTCCTAACTTCAGCTTAGGGTTTTAAAATTCACTTTTAAGATCAAGGTTCCAGGGTTGTGGAGAAAAAAGTGTCCAGTTTCTCTGGTGATTTAAAGTTGGAGTCCCAGTGGGGCTTATAGTGGTCAGGAGTGGCGATTGCTTCGTTCTGAGCGTTTCTCCTCAGTATGTCATACCGACAGCACTTTGACTCCTGCTCCCCCCACCCCCCGGCTGGCAAGTGTTTTTGTCAACGGGCTCCTTTGTTTTGTTTTGTTTTATTTTATTTATTTTATTATGTATGTATGTATTTATCATTACATTTCTATCCTGCCTGTTTTCCTCTTGCAAGGAACCCAAGGTGGCTTACATACTCTCCACTTGATCTTCACAACAACTCTTGTGAGGTAGGTTAGGCTGAGAGTCCAAAGTCACGCAGTGAACTTCATGGCTGAGTGGGGACTAGAACCCAGATCTCCCAAGTCTCAGTCCAACACTCTAACCACTACACCACACTGGCTCTCCTTTCGGAAGGGATTGGGCCAATGCCACCTTGCCAAGTCCTGTTGCTACATATTGTGCTCCTCCAGGTGCTTTTTTGGTTGACAACTTCGGAGCATGGAGGGGTGGGGGTAAGAGACCAGAAGGAGTGCCGACTGTTATATCAGCCTGGCTGAACTCTGAGGTCATCTGCTGATGCCCCTCTCTGAGTGCCTCCCTTGTCAGAGGTGGCTCTGATGATAAAAATGGGGGGGGGGGTCTCAGGCGTGGCTCCTCAGTTATGAAATTCCCCCAAGGAGGCCTATGTGGCACCAACGTTTTCTTGTAGGTACCAGGCAAGAACCTTTTTATTCACCCAGGTATTTTTTTAAATATATTTTTATTTGTTTTATCTTTATAAATGAAATATACAATATCAAACATACCAACAACCTGATCAATACTAGATTTTTCCAACAATACAATATTCTGATGAGGACACCATAATAACAAAAAGAGAAAGAAAAAGAAAGGGGGGAAAAAAGGAAAAAAGGCAAAGGGAGGAGGAAAGGAGGTGAAGAAAAAGGAAGAAGATTCTTTCCCCTTCTCCCCCTCCCTCTCCCTCCTCCTTAAAGAATTAAATTTAAACTCCAATACCCCCCAGCCTCCGATGCCATTCTATTTTACAAACTATATCTATAACCTTAACAATCTTACAGTTTAATAAACAACCTTACATTTCAATATCATATCATCAATCCTATATCCAAGAAACAGGTCTACAGTTCATTCCCAGTAGCCTAGATTATTACTAATAATAATAATAATAATAATTGTTTTAAAAAGGAATATAGTGTTATATAATAATAAAGCTTAAAATAAACCTTCAACAGTCAGTAATATATTTTATATTTTACACTAGATATATAAGTATATATAAGTATACCCTCAAACAATTAATTTAAATACAGCATACCATATCTATTTTGAAATAAAAAATATAAAGAAAAGCAAGAAAAAACAAAAGATGAAAGAGAATAAACAAATATATATATAATCATTTATCTTCTGACCTAGCCTGGATCATGTAGACTAAACACAAACAGTTAACAAAGCTTGTTTAAAGAGTCCAGTTCATGGGCTTGTAACAGGAATCTCACGCATTTTTACGTTCAACCATGCCTCCGCCATTTCATGATTTATAAACTTCTTCATCTGACCTTCAGACACAATACAAAGTGTAGCAGAATATTTTAAGGAATACTGTAAGCTCATTTGTTTTGCCATATTTTTTGCTTTGATAAATTGCCTTCTTTTATTCACCACCAGGATATAATTCTTTGTGGAGACTTTTGCAAATTGGACTATGATGGTATAGTCAGTCCCTTTCGCATTTGGCACATGAAATGCCTGCTCAGTATCAAGTAAATAATCAGATGGGATAGGGAGTATCTCATGCAAAAGTTTATCCACAAAAATAGGCAATTTTACATCATTAGACAGATTTTTAATCCCAATAATATGTACATTAGATCTTCTTGTGAAGGCCTCCAGTTGATAAATTCTGAAAGAGGTATTTTTAAAACAAATTTGTGTTGAAGTTTCATTCGCTACTACTCGGTCTTCTAGCTCGTTAATTCTCATCTCCATTTTTTGCCATGACACATTAATTAAATCGATGGCTCCTTGCAAGGCGGTGATGGAATTTTGGATTAAATCCAACCTTCTGGCTTGCTCCGTAAATTGCAAAGATAAAGTCTTTATCAGAGTAACTAATTCCCCTATATCTTCTGTTTTCAAAACTTTTGACACAGGAGGTATGAGGGGAGTTGGCGGTGAAGCCATCCCCTTTCTTCTCCTCGGTGCATTCATGTTTCTCTCAAACAGATCTCACAGGTCCTCAGATGTTCTCAGATGTTGTTAATATTTCTTAACTGGAAGTATCCAGGTATTTTGAGTACTATTTCTAGGGGTTTGGTGGGGGGTGGTGAGAGTTTGTTTTAGTTGGTTGTTTTTAACGTTTTGTTCTCTGTTGTTGTAAACCTCCTTGGAATTAGTTTTGATGAGCAACGATACAGAAATATTTAAAAATAAATAAATAGCCAAATTTGGCCAAGGGATTCTCAGTTGCTAACCCCTAACTCATAGGACAAGAGTCAGAACTTCACTTCATCAATAAGTCAGTCCACACATTTGTTTGTCAATGCCAGTAGAAGAAAAATATATATATCTGAATGGAGCATTTTCAGGGCAGAGCAGGCAGTGTTTAGCCAGGTCCAAATCTCATCACTTTAGAAAAATGCCATCATCAATATCCTACAAGTCTCATATATCCTGCTCCTGCTTTATCCACGCCCCTACAATCTGTACTCTGCAAAGTAAACCTTTCCCCCTCTGAAAATGAGCAAATTACACCACTTAAATTATTTATAGTGATTGGTATAATAATTTATTTCCAACACCAGAATTAGATTTTTCTGAAAGTCAAAGAATTCAGTGCAGATATCCATCATCTCTGAAAATGAGTCTAGACATCTTAGGCAGTGTGGTGCAGTGGATAAAGTTCAAAACTGTCCTCAGCCATGAAGCTCAGACGATGACATTGGGTGAGGCATCCATGCCCTCAGCAGCTCACGGGAGTGGCAGGAGACAAATGTGATCAGTACAATGACGGAAGCATTCCAAAATCTATATCCTCTATTTCAGGTGCAGGCAACCTTTCTGGGACGTGGGCACATTTGGCAATTTGAGAAACTGTCCTGGAAACCACCACAAAATAGCTGCCATGGGAGGCATGGCAAAGGACCAGTAACCTGCCCAAAAGACTGAGTACAAGGCAGAGGTGGGGTCTGAGCCCCAACACACTAAAAAAAACTAAAAAAAACTACTTCAAGCCCACAATTTCCAGCACCAACAGAAACCTCTTTCACAGCAATCTCAGCTGTCAGTAAGAAGAAGTGGGAGGGGAAGGGGCACCTTGGCCAGCACCAAGGAAGGGGTCTGGAGGTGCATTGGTGCCCACGGGCACCATGTTGACTACCCCTCCTCTATTTTGACTGATGTTTATTCAAAGCATCTGAAAGAATATGATAAACAGATATTAAGATGTAGGCAGATCATATCCTAGGGAAACATCAGCATTGGCAAAGCTTTAGTTTAGTTTTTCTAAGCAAAGCATATGAGTCCGGATGGTAAATTGCCCCCCTGACTGGTGTAGAACAAATGTAATTAAACTGCATTTAAGTGCTCTCTGAGGTCTTCCCTTTTTCAATGTGGCATTTCGCATTTTGCAATCTTGTAACCACTTTACACCAGAGGCCTTTTAATGCAAGAGAGAACTGGAGCTCATAAAACTGGTTTCTGAACCATGCAATAGCCAGGAGCTTGAGACGTCTGTGTGGCAGAATTTTTGTCAAAGGGTTGACCTGTCTGGGGAGCTGAGAAACAAAAATGGGCAGGGACAGGAATTAGAACCATCTCCAACCTCAAATTAGACTGCAGATAGATTACACCCAACCACCCTACAGGTTTGCAGGAATAGATAATGGAAGTCATTTCGCTCGTTCCTGAAACCCATTTAAACTGCTCACCAGAAGATAATGAATTATTTCTAATTGTAGACATCTGCATATAATGGAAACTGTGGATAGGGAGGGGACACAGAAAGTTCTGCTCAGCATTTGCCAGGTTGACAGAGCAGATGTTGAGAGAAGGGACTTATCAAAGATGCACCTTCCTCACGTCTAGCAGTTCAAGATGTGAGGATAGGGAAGGGAGGTCTCTCCCCAATATGGCATCTGGTGTACTGCATAGCAGCATGCCAGACCTTAAGTAGCCCCTGGGAAAAGTAGCTTTCCCAAGGGGTATTGACATCACAGCAGCCCTTGGGAAATCTACATTTCCCAATGTCTCTGACCTGGGCTAGATCTACCCTAGTGCTTTTTATCAATATTGGTGCACAGGCAACTGTTGGGGCACATTACGTATTCTGTATACTACTTTTCTGGTGTTATTTCCCCCTTTTTATTCCGTATTATCCAAAATACCACAACAGATGCCGTTGTGTGTGCTATGAGGTATAAATGTGCAAGAGGGATATAGCGTCACTATGATAGGGTCATATCAATATGACACAAGATGTAGATCTGGCCTTGGTGATGTACTGCTATTTAGAGCACCAGGCATTGGACAGGGGAGGTGGGCAAGGCCTCCCACCCATGCATCCCCTTGTGGCTTGCAGCTGCCACCACAACCAGACCACCACTGCAGTCTAGGGAGTGGAACTGGAAGGAATGAGGGGAGGGATTAGTTGTGGACTGGCTGCTTGTTTCAGAGAGGATTTGCATGCTCAAATTCAGGCTGGCTTAGAAATGAACTGAGCTACTTCCTGATTTGGGGCGGCTTGTCTAATTTTGGAACCAACCCAGAATAAGTTGGGGGCTGTGTGCCCCTCACTGCCTCAAAATGATGAAATGCACTCACAGTTTGGCTGGATCATGCCTGATGCTTCCTTCACAGTACCTTGCCCACGCTAAAGGAATTTGGCTTTGAGTCCAAATAAATTAATTCAATCTGAAAAGATCAAATAAGCAAATGTCTGAATTAAATTGATGATCTAAGCAACCAAATGCTGAGGTATAAAGGAGTCTTTTTATTTTACAGAACCCATTAACTTTATAAAGCAGACAAATATCAATAATCTAAAAATGCACCAAAGCATATACCAAAGATTCCAGATAAACATGCTGCAAATGAATCAGATGTTGTGATAGCTCAGGGTGCTGAATTAATCATTTAATAAAGTCTATAAACAGAATATGGCAACTAAACAGATGCCATAGACCCAGTGTCAGATCAGAAAATAATCATCAGAGAACAACTGCACAATGTTACACATTGCTGTTGACACCAGACACTTTATTCTGTCACCTTCTGAGTATCTCTGTTTTCAAAAGTTGCATGAACTGAGGTTTTAGTGCAGGAGTGGACAACATGCAGACCCCAAGGGGGAGTTTTGCATCCCCTGCCTACATGGCCCTGATCCAGCTGGGCAAAGGGATTGCGCTTCTTTGCTTTTCCTTCCATTCCCTCCCCTGCCTTTCTTTTTTCATCACACTGTGATGTGGTGCTTGGAGGAGATGATTTGATCAGCATTCCCTGCACCTCCTCCTCCAAGTCATTAATAAAAATGGTGAAGAGCACTGGGCCCAGGACTGAGCCCTGTAGTACCCCGCTCGTTACCTCTCCCCAGTTTGAGAAGATCCCATTGATAAGCACTCTTTGAGTCTGATTCCGTAGCCAACTGTGGATCCACCTGATAGTTGTTTCATCTAGCCGACTCTGAGCTAGTTTGCTCATCCGGATATCATGGGGCACTTTGTTGAAAGCTTGGCTGAAGTCGAGGTATATTATGTCCACAGCATTCCCACAGTCCACAAGGGAGGTGACCTGATCAAAAAATGAGATCAGATTCGTCTGGCAGGATTTGTTCTAGTGTCAGTTGTTGGGGTTGGGGGAGAAAACCCTGAACATTGAGGGGGAATAGTGTTAGGGAAATGGGTTGGGGAGTGCATTGCGTGCTGTGTGAGTGAGCCAGACATTACATATCTTAAAACTCTAGATTGGCCCTTAAACTGTTTTAATTAAAAATTTCTCCCCAGGGACTCCTGTGGGACTGCAATGTGAGGGCAGAGTAGGGATAGAGAATTGTTAATACCCTTGCCAAACCTCAAATCTCAGGATTTTATTATAAAAAAAGAGATGAGGGTGCACGTCATGATGATAAGGCTAGCATAAAACTGCAATGAGCTTGTAGCGTAGTGTCAGGTGTTCAGCTGAAGGCCCCGGGCTTCCTGGCTGTCTGGGGTAATTCCACTTCCCCATGCACCCAGCTATACTTTTGAATAGGAGTCCTAGGGCCCCAGATGAAACTGCCTTACATAATTAGGGCACAATCCTATGCTGGCTGGGGAATGCTGGGAGTTTTAGGACTTTTTTCTGTCTAAACATGCATAGGATTGTACCCTTAGTTGGTTAGTGGGTCTACTCAGGAGAGAAAGCACCTTAGATCTCCTGCTGTATATGGTGCTGGATTGTGTCCGGCAGTTATTTCCTCTCCATGTACTGAGTTTGCATTTGTTTGTTTGTTGGGGGTGGGGTGGGGGTTGTCATCCGCCCCTCCCTCCACTCCCAGTGTCACCGGCCTTCTCTTTACAGCTTCTTTCTGCATGATGTACAAATGTTTCCCTTGCAAGTCAATAACTTTCTATATCTCACAGGTGAGCAGCAGCACCTGATGTGCTCTCACATCCGGTCTGATTAAAAACCATAACCATTGGCACAGCTGCTCTTTTATAGCTACAATCAGTCTTTCCCTGCTCCCTCCAGCCCACCCCATCCGCCCAAACAAACATACACTTTGGCTAAGATCTGCAATGGCCTTGAAAAGTCCCGATGTTTACTCAGCTAGGACTGAGCTTGTAATGCAGCAATGCTCCAATGCCCCCCCCCCCCCACACTACTTGCTGTATTCAAATTAGGCTACCAGAGATGAGTACCATAAAATAGGGGCTGTCCATGGTAAAGAGGGATAGCTGAAGTATATTTCATTGCCTCTGCAAGCACTGGCAGAAAGTGGCCTAGCAACAGCATTACCGTGGTGGATTGGGCCATTTTCCTCTCTTGAATCTGTCTGATTTCCTTTCTCTGTGCTTCCATATTCCCCTGGGTAAAAATGCAGCTAATAACATTTGCCTGCCTTGCAAGAGCATTGTACGATTTCATCCTTTCATGTTTGCCAGTCCCTCGAGGACCCAAGTGTGAAGCAATTATCTTATCAGAAGTGTAACAGGTTCTTTTCTATTTCTGGGCTTGTGCAGGGATGTGATATCAAATACGATTTGCGTCTACAAGAGCCAGGGTGCTGGTGCTGCAGTGTTCTGTGCATTTGGGAATCGGCAGGTGTAAATATACAGGCGCAAGAGAAGATGGTTGTGTTCATGCCAGGAGGCACGGAGCATTTCGCTCATCCCTGCTTCTTATGGCTTGCATACTGTAATTGAGATGAGGTGGGTTAATGTGGGAAGGGTGGGGTTATATACACAAAAGGCTTTGACTTCTTAAAGGTGAAGTAGGAGCCAGGGATCTGGAGGGCTTTTGCCACTGAAGGTCCAACGTCATAGTAAAGGCCCATTTGCCTGCTGTCTGAAAATGCGATGATGGGATCCTAAGAGTTACCAGGTCTCAGGGACTGATCTGACGTTTCAAGACGTTAGCTTCAGAGTCTCGAGGAGAAGCAAAATGTTCTCAAAGGTGAGAAGGCAGAAACAAGAGTCCACCATGCTCCGTCATTGCAGGCCTTGATAACATATTATATTACCTTGGCCGTCCCTTGATATGACTGCTATTGTTGCTGTTACTGCTGTTATCATTGTTGCTGGTTTTATTGTTGGCTTTTATTGTTGTTTTTATTGTTTTTATTGCTTTTAATATTTTAACTGTTTTATGTATTTTATTCCTGTAGGCTGCCTTGGGAGGGCTTCTGCCCTGAAAGGCAGCCAAGAAATGTTTTGAATAAATGAATATTGTCAGAAACTGGACCCTCGGTCAAGAACCAAGGCAGCCTATCACAAGCAGCAGCAGTAGTCTCCTGTGTTGCTCAGACCAGTGAACATGGATGCTTGGATACCTTTCTAGGGCTTCACCTGCTCAGGCCTATCAGATGCTTCATAGCTCATTTGGCTGAATATCTATAGTTTCCTACTTGGTGGTGATGTGTGGACTGTCTCTGACTCTTAGACCTCAAGCTCAGGCCCTGTGATGTTCTCCAGCTGTCACCCACTGAAGGAACATAAAAACCATATATATATATGCATACATTGTCTACAAATCACATATTAATCAGCCTATTAATAATATTGCTATTATATGACCATAGTAAAGGTCAGAAGGCATACCATAAAGCCTCAAAGCACAGCTGAAACATGCGTTTGACCAGAAAGCCAAAACTAGCATTCCCCAACCTTGGAAGAGGAGCTGCTGTGGAACTTTCCACGGTGGCTGGGAGGGGGGCAGTTCAAGCAGGGATTTTCTCCTCCAAGGTTGTAGCTCTGCCTACAGCCTTGGAGGTAAAAATTCCCAGTATCCTATGGCTTCTCAGACAATATCTAGGAGCTATAGGTTTGCTCTATAAATGGGGTATTTAAAGGAATGCAAGATATTAAGTGGGAGATCACTCCCAGCAGGGCATCACTCCTGGCGGAGAGTCACCTCTGCCAGCAGTAAGGTGTAATGGGTAATGTATCCTCAGCAATCCTTCTCCGTGAGCCCTTGCCAAAGGAAGTGAGGTGGGTGGCTACCAGAAGAGGACCTTTTCTGCTGTGGAATGAGCTCCTTAGAGAGGTTCACCTGGCACCTACGTTGTATTCCTTCTGGTGCCAGGTGAAGACCTCTTTATTCTCCCAGGCATTTCAGCTTCCTAGTGTTTTAGCTTTGGTGTTTTAAATCTGTATTTTAAATCTCTGCATTGCTGCTAGGTTTTATTCTGGTTGTATTGTTATACTGTAGTTTTAATGCTGTTATATTTTATATTGTTTTATCCTGTGCTTTTAATTTCTGTGAACAGCCCAGAGAGCTTTGGCTACTGGACACTATAGAAATGAAATGAATGAATGAATGAATAAATGTATGAACTATTCTTTTGAAACTTTATGTCTTGTTTTCTCCTCTTGTTCTAAACTTCGTCAGAAAGTACCATGGAATCTATTCTTTACGTTTGTCTTAATGCCTTTTAAATCAATGTTGTATGTGTTCCTCATAAAGTGCCTGTGCTATTCAATTCAAGAAGTCAGGCAGAAAATCAAGGTCCAGGGCTTCCCTTGTGGGGCAAGGTTTGCGGCGACTCGTCTAAAGCGCTGCCTGGATACAGAGCCCTTGGCTGTGAAATAAAGCCACAGCTAAAATCAACTCCTACACTGGACAGTGGCATCTACCAAAGGGATTTCAGAGGGAAATGCAACATCTACCCCATTTTTGTTAGGACCCTGGCTTAGCAAGTAATTATCTGTTTCTTGCATCCTGGTCGTAATATTCCCAATATAAGGTTCCCAGTTTGACCATGAAATGTCACGCATTCATTTCTTTCCCTCAGAAATGGTCTGTTGAAGTCTCTCATTGTGGACAAGTGTCAAGAGAGTAGAAACGGCACATTCTAAATGTCTGCTTCTGCCGCAAATTGTGTGTGCAGGGTTGGCAGGGAGGGAACCAGGCTTGAAAATTCTTCCAGCTGTTACACTGAACTAAAAAAAAAATCCCTCCCCAAATCCAAAGTTTTTTCTCTTTGAATTCATGAGAATGAGAAGATTTAATCTGTTCCTTGTCTCTTTGCTCTCCCTAGGTGGCTTGGGAGTGTTGACTTGATAAAGAGGCTGCTTGCTTTGGGGAATCGAATCAAGAAGCGTGTCACAGAGGTGAACTTCAAACAGCCTGCTTCAGCAGGTACCGGACCTTCCTGATTGTTCTTTTCTCATCCTTCAGTGTGTAGCGACTTGCCCTTTGAGTTCAGTGAGAAGTTCTGACAGAACAAGAGAAGAGAACTCAGTTCTCTATACAACTACCCCACTCCTATTAAATCTAGCAGGCAGCTCCTCCTTTTTGATGGCAAGGGCCCTGTCTCTTTGATGTCCTTATCTTCTAGCATGTCATGGAGCCCAGTGGCCAGGCTGTCTCCTCTCTCTGTGCTGTGTGTAGCCAAAGCTTGTGCAACTTGTGACTCACCAAACACATCACACTGACCATGTGTGACAAGATGGGCACAAAACAGGGGTGCGGGAGGTCCAGCACCTACAAAGGCCACACAGTACATGCCTGGCAGGTTGCGTTTAGTGTGGGGGGTTGCAAGCTGTGTAAGACTGCTGCTGTATAGGCAGAGGGCTTCACCTCTCCTGCCGAACCAGTACATAAGAGATCTGATCATGCCCAGTAGGCCAGGCTGCCATGACTGGGGAGGACCAAGGTTGAATGTCGGGGTGCATTCGATCCCAGCATCACACCCTAGCATAGCCTTCCTCAACCTGGTGCCCTCCAGATGTGTTGGACCACAACCCCCATAATTCCCACGCTGGCTGGGAATTCTGGGAGTTGCAGTCCAACACATCTGGAGGTTGAGGAAGGCTTTCCTAGCATTTCCTATAAGTGTTTTCAGACGGCAGGTTTGGAGGAAAAATCCTAGGATGTGGCAGTGTCTGCTGCTCCTCACAGCCTTCACTGCTGACCCCCTCAGCCAACTGCACAGGCAAGCAAGCAGGCAAGTGATGGCAGGCCGGGGTGGGGCGGACGTGGGCTCAGCCCTCCCAGAGCACTGGGGAATTGGCGGCTGCCCAAACATGCTGCCCCCGAATGCCAAGGTGTGGTGCCAGGTTTTGCCGGGCTTGAGTTGGGAACAGGGGGCCTCATTGACATGAGGAAGCAATAGCTCTAACAACGTTATTCTTAATAAGGTACCAAAGGAGGCCAGTTATTACGTGACTGGCAATAAAAGCCTATTACTGTGCTCACTCATGCCAGGGGGTGCGTGCTTTATTCCTGCATTACCTGATCTCTGATGGGTTGGCACAAATCATTTTTTGAATTATTTACTAACCTAACTGAACAGTTCCAGAGCTTCAAAAGCCTATCATAAAACACAGCCATGTCCCTACAGTTCTAGCTATTACTCTTCGTATGGTGGAAGGAGAAACAAACTTGAGCTTCCTTTTTATTTTAGAGGTTTCCAGATGTTCTATATTTCTTTTTCTCCTTTGTGAGGTGCCCGCTGTGGGTATGATAAATGGCCGAGACTGTGCAAAACTCTTCCAAGAATGAGTTATTTTGCTGATATGCTTTGCTCTTTTAAATATGATTCCCTCCTCCCTTGCTCTCTGCTCACTAGAGAAACTTTGGTTTAATTTATCACATAAAGAGGTTTCTGTGACAGAACCCAAGGGGTACAACATTTGTGCAGTTATGTTAGAGTCGGTGCTCAGAGCTGACCCCTTTCATAGGGCAAAGGGGACATTTGCCCCAGGCACTAGCTGTGCATGAAGCAGGGCTGGGGTTATACCTGGCACCTGTGATGTAGCCCTGCTTGGCATTTTTGCTAGGGCACAGAGAAACCCTGAAGTATGGGGCATCAGCAACAGGCAGAGTAAGGAGGTGGGGTGCAGGTAATGGTGTTGATCTGGTTAGGCACAGGGTCTATATGAGTAGGAGCTGAATGGGCCCAGCTCAGTTTGTATCTCAACCACAACCTGGCTAGGTAGCCATAGGCACAGCCACTGTTGTCTCAACCTTTACCCCTCACTGAAATATGTAGGTACTGCTGGTCTACGATACAGGGCTGCTGTAAGGTTTACTGAATATGAAGCATTTTGAAACTACAGATATACTCTATAAATCCAGATTAATAGTTATTTAAAGACCCCCTGCCACCAGCTTTCACCATCTGTAAATCTAGGCTACTAACTTTGAGAGACTAAATGTTGTTGTTGTTGTTGTTGTTGTTACTACTACTACTACTAATTACATTTCTATACTGTAACTGAAGCTCTCTGGGCAATTCACAAAGATTCATGTAGATCAAACAAAGACTGGGTGGTTTTTCCTCAGCTGTGCTGGTTATGTGTAGAGGTGAGGCGGAGTTCCACCCTCACCAGAATCCGGGCCAGAACCTAGAGGCAGTGCTAGGGCTGCAGGGCCCCTGGCCAAGAAGCTTGCCCCCGCCCCGCCAGCCTTCCTTTCACTTTATTGCAGTTGCAGCCCAGCAGTGCATCATTTCCTAGCAACACCAGGGAAGGTTTTTCTTTCCTTTAAAATGATGAGTAGCAGCAAGCTGAACCAATCAAATGCTGCCTTGGCGGGGAATCAATGGTCAGTGAGGGCACAGGAGCAGTGAAAAGACCTTAACTAGCTGGGCTGTCACAGCATTTCCTTTTACTGGTGATTTGAAAGGAGGAGGAGCCACCACCTGTCAGGGGATCATCCATGAGTCCCCCACCAAAGGAAGTGAGATGGGTGGCTACCAGGAAGAGGGCCTTATCTGCTGTGGCACCCCAGCTTTGGAATGAGCTCCCTAGAGAGGTTCGCTTGGCACCTACGTTGTATTCCTTCCGGCACCAGGTGAATACCTTTGTATTCTCCCCGTATTTTAGCATTTTAGTTTCCTAGACTTTTAGCTCTGGTGTTTTAAATCTGTATTTTAAATGTCTGCATTGCTGCTAGGTTTTATTCTAGTTGTACTGTTATATTGTGGTTTTAAGCTTTCATATTTTTATATTGGTTTTAGTTTTTGTGAACTACCCAGAGGGCTTTGTCTATTGGGCAGTACAGAAGTGAAATACATAATTTGGGGACCCACCCTGGACTGTAGGGCCCCAGACCTGCACCCCATAATATCAACCTGGTGGCACCACTGCCAGAAACACAGTGCTTCTGGCAGGGGTAGGAGGATTTCCACAGGGGGCCACAGAGTGAGCCAAAGGATCTCCTGCGTTTTTGCAGGAAGGGAGCTGTGAGTGCTTGAGGCCTACAGGGGCAAAGGGGGAAAAGGTCAGGCTTAGAGGCCTGGAGTTTTTGTTGGGAGGGGGTATTCCTGAGAGGAGTAGTTTCATTTCCCTGGTTAAGTTTCATTCCTTCAGGGCTGAAACAGTACTTTTGGTTTTGAGGGAGTAGGTTATATAAAGAGAGCAAGAGAGCCAGTAAGAGGAGAGTGAAGTTGACCAGAGCCTGAAGAGAGAAGCAGCCTGGACACATTTAAGTACAGCTAGGGTAAAGGAACTTGTGTTTTGCAACTTTTATTTTCTCGTAATGCCTTTTGTATCACTCAGCTCTATTCTGTAAATACCTTTACTTGTAATTTGCTTGCTTTAATTTACCAGTAAGCAGCTGTGGTTAAACCCAGTGTCTAGCGTGTCAGTCACCCCATGCTTACAGCCGAAACCCCACATTACTGGAAAGGTAAAAGAAGGAAGGTGGGATTCTTAAGGAGGTAAGAGATCCTTAAGGAACTGCTTAGGGGGTCCAGGTCATAAGGGGAACTCTGAGAGGAGCACATACTGGGTATACAGGGAGGACTCTGGTGCAAAAATGGTGGGTGTTTTGTCTCATAGGCTATGGGACATTTGAAGTGGGCATCTAGTGCAGACCTTACCCACCCTGCACTGGACAGCCCCCCCGCCTTATCTTTGTATCCTGTATGAAAGATCCAGTAGCAGGGAAGGTATTTTTAGCTACCTGTTGTTGGGCTGGAGACCTTCCCTCCTGTGGACTCCACATCCTGCACCCTCTTCCTGTGGGGTGAATCATAGAAGCCCTCCGCTCTGTCAAACCTCCACGGAGCATAACTAGTCCACATTATACTCCATGCTACAGAAGAATTATGGGGTGGGAGGAATTCCAAATTCCACATTTATATTGTGCCTTTTGTTCAAGGGTGCTCAAGGCCACATAGATGGTTCTCCTTCCCCCACCTTATCCTCAAAAGCAGGACAGATTCCCCTACCCCTGTGCAGCCTTCTGTGGTCCCCCCAAATCCGCAGAGAAAATTTGGGTGGGGAGAAGAGAAAGCTCCGTTGCATGGGCAGACATCTGCTTGCACAACATTGGATGTAACCCAGTATAGTGCTATAAATTCAGCAGTGCACACAAACAGTTCTCTTCCACTTCTCAGGAGAACTTGAATGCATTGCATGCTGCTCTGGAGACTTGCAGTGAAGGACAGCTTATAAGTTGACAACTGAATGCTTTCTACAATAGCTTTTGGAAGCTAAACTCTTGCCAGAGGCAGGAGATACAAACCTGAGATCTGCCATGAGGTGGCAAAAGGATTGGGCCAGTGGGAGTGGATGGCATTGAATAAGAAGAATGGAATGTAGTCAGGCCTGATTGGCTACATGATCCCATGTAGCCATTCATCACACTCAGTACATGGTCCCTGTACTGGTGGGATCTCATTCAGGGACTGAAGGGTACAGGAGATAAGGAAGATAATGGTTTGCAAGGCCGTGGTTAAAGGTAATGGAGTATATCTGGGAGGCCATGCTTCCTTGGGCATGCTGAGGGTTAGGGATGAAAGTTATGATAAGTTATGATAGCACTTTGTGCCTGTCAGGTCTCTGCACAATTAAAATGGCTAAGCAATAATTCAATGGGCATTGAAGATGTTTATCATTGCAATCAGAGAAAATTATATCATGAATCTCAGTGAAAAGAAAGGCTTTGTCATGCAGGAGCAGCTGGCTGTAATCACAGAGACAATGAGGGAATGGAATGGAATGGCAGTGGCAACCTGGTCAAGAACCACTGATGATTAAACCAGTGGTTCTGTAGCACAGAGATGGGGAGAGCTGCATGTTACACTGGAAGGGAGGCTGGTGGTAATGGGACACAGATTGTTATGAAAGAACTGGGGCGGGGGGGGGTTGTAAAATTTGCAGTGGAGACTTAAGGATAATGGCAGTATAATCGTGATAATTATGCCTATAACAGAGGTAACAATAATGGTGGGTTACGGCGAAGATAATAACAATGAAGAAGGAAGAGATTATTAATATAGAAAGAACCCCCAAAGGGACTTGTATAAAATGGATAATATGCCCTGCCATGTTCCATACTGATTCCCATGCACCAGGAGTATAACTGGAAAAACTGCTGTGGATGAAGACAGCTCTGGCAATGCAAGGCAGTAAAGCTGCAGTAGGGAAATAATTACAAATATGAATACTGGACTTGAAACTATCCTATAGGTAAGGAGCAATATATGGAAATAAAGATACCTGAGTTGCAATGAGGTGGCCATAGGAGTATTATTAGTAGTATTAATTTTTTAAAAAGAAGATACAGAGTTGCAAGGAAGGGGGAGATAGCACAAAGGTAATGGTATAATTAGGGCTGTAACAGACTAGTGATAAAGATAATGGGACTGTAATTGTGGTGAGGTGATGATTGCAAACGAGGAGCTGAGGATAACAACTGCACAGGAGATGATAAGGAAGATAATGGATTGTAAGACAGTTGTTGTTAAAGGTAATGGAGTTGGGATGGAGCAAGGTAATGGAATTATAATGAGGTGATGACAGCCATGTTAGGAAAAACAGTTATTCTAATAAAAGGGCTGAGAGCCCCATAATACAAGGGAGTATCAGAATTCTAACATTTGCAATGACAGCTGGGGATGGAGGCAACCACTGGGGCAACAAGGAATGTGTGTGAGGCAGCGTCACTTCAAGCAAACAGGGGAAGCAGCCTTGATTGGTTTAAGGGCCAACAGGTGCAGGCAGAAGTACAAACCCAGCTTTTCCCAAACTCCTGCTAGCTAGAGCACAATTTTTCTTCCGAATTAAAATTGGTCCATTTCACTCTTATGCTCAAAAAGTTTTACTCTTGAAGTGCACAGACAATAACAAGTACTTGCACTCAGAGAAGCTTACCTCCTTTCTTTCTGCTGAAGTTTCTGTTCTGGCCATGCCTCCTGAGGCGAAGTAAGTAAGCCTAGAACAGTGACTCATGCCGAGACACCACTGGCAGCCTCCTCTGAGGGTAGCAGATTCTGCTGCATCTCTGCCACAGGAGTGATTGAATGATCCACTCACACCTGATGCAGAAATATCTGCAAACACACACACATGTGCGCACTCGCGCACCCCCCCACACACAGAGCAGAGGCTAATTAGAAAGGGGGCAAGAATAAAACAAGAAATTATGCGGAGAGATACAATGAGCAGCCTGTTATATGGGTGCATACTTTGGGCTCACAGGAGCACTTAATTTCTTATAGCATACTAGCAGTTCTCCTGTGGCACACAGTTTAGTAATTACTGTACTAAAGGGAAAGATCATCACTTGGTATGTTGCAAGCAAATAAATTGCCAAATAAAAAAAGCAATCCACATGTGGGGCCCAATATCTCTTTGTGTTCCCAAATTAAGAGAGCATCTATGCATGCTAAGCCAAACACTGCCCTTAACACCATGTCAGCGGTGAAGTTGGCTTAACTTTTAGATTCTAAATTTTAGAAGAACCTGGCTAGATCTCATTTCATGCAGCATTCTGTTTCACACAATTGTAAGGATTTCCTTGGGCACTGCAATTTACATTTGGGTACAATATGGAGTATGGGGAGTAAGGGGTAAGAGATAGTGCTTATAGCGAGGTTAATGCTAATGGGTAACAAGGCAAGTAGGGGAGCGAAATCTACTGTATTAGAAGCTTGCTAGATGCCATATAGAAATTGGTAAGAGATGTCTTGTCAGTTGGGAGGTTATCAACTGTCTCTTCCTTATAAGAAAACTAGGTAAAAGCCAAAGGCAAGGGATCATAGAAATGAACACATTATGGTTTGGGATTCCCCTGTCCGGAAATAAAGGGGAGAAAAAGGAGCTGTGAAAGCAGAACTAAGTCACAAACAACATGAGTCAGAAATAGGGGAGAGAACTTTGGAAAATGGTTGGACTTTCTGGGAATAGGATGGCCTATAATGTGACATAAACCAATAGATGTAAAGGTTTTAGAATATGTAATAAGGAGGTCACCAAGTTTAGAAGAGTATTTAAGTCCATGCATAATGGGACAGGGTGTATTTCTCCTGATTACAGGGCCTCCATGGGTCCTGTATTGTATAGAAAGTTCCAGATCTTTGCCAGAAAAAAGGAGGATCCCCTTGCTGGTAAAATACAGGTGTGAGTGGTAGGCATACAGCTGCAGGATGTGTGAGTATGGCTTTGCTTGGCTGAAGGTTTGTGTGTTTGTTAGACTTTCTTTAATAATGCATTTAGCTTATGTCATTGCTTTAGTCCTCATTTGTAGAATTTATGTAAATCTGAGTGAGTGTGAATCCTCTGTTTGAGTCCCCAAACAAACCTCATCTACAACAACTGGCCCAAACCAGGAATGATCTACCAAGGTCTGTCAGATCCCCTGATTCCAGACAACCTACAGTTCTACTCCCAAGTTTCAGCCCTTCCCCAAAGGCCAGCTGCGTGCCATAGAACTGCTTCAGACAATGGTGAATGCTGCTGTGCGCCTAGTTCCAAACACAAAGCTACAGAACAGAAAACTCCCCAGCTCAGTAGACGCTATGTAAAACTACCCAAGGAGGAGGCACAGGCCCTGTAGTGTCTAGTAATGCAGCACTATGTCATACTTTTCACTTGACATGCAGTGCACTTGCCAAAAATGTGTCAGATGTTTGAGTAAAAGCGAGTTGTGATTGTACAGAGGTGATGTACTTATATATGTATGGTACATGAAGGCAATAGCCCTGCTATGTGCAGCAGCAGGAAAAATTTATGGCCCAGACTACGTGTTCTTTCATGACATCAAGCATTTAGTTAAATATTTGAGCTTATTGAGCATTTGTGATTCTCTCTGAATCGTCTAGAGTTAATACATTAATGTGCAAAGGTTAAGGTGCTTGACACACATGGTTGAGAAGGTGGAGGGGTGTTCTTTTAAATGCTCAGACAACTGTGAAATAAAGAAGGGAAGATAAGTGCTAACAAAACCAAGGAAATGAAGAAAAGCTGGAAAGAAGAATACAGTAGATGATTGCTTTTCCCTCTGAGATAACCAAGAATACAGTTTATCACCCAAGTCTATTTTTGGTCACTTTGGTCAGACATAAGACTGATTAAAAAAAAAAATTGTCATAAAAATGTGAATTTAAAATAATGTATCACACCCCCAGAAGACAAAGCAAGTGAAAGTTATTTCCCCTGAGAATTGACAATTACAGGTTTGTTACAGTGAAGGTGACAGAGGCTGGAGCAAATGATTGTAACAAATTCCATTAATACCCCCCCTCCAAAAAAAACACCTTATAGCACAGAAGGAAAAATATTCCCCAATGCAGCAGCCATGTATGCAGCTTTAGTATAAATGATGACATTGATATCATAGATTTCAGACCATTTGGAGATTACCTACCGCCTTCTCCTTAGGTTGGCAAACCTCCAAGTACACCTGGTACAGTGAATTAGAATGGGATTTAGCTATTCAAGTCTTATGACTGGTCTTTAGAACACTTTCACACACGTTGCTACCACCTGCTGAACAGGTCCAGGTTCAGAGCAACAGGGTTCTGCGCAAGCTGATAGGCGCAGTTCTTCTATGAGACATTATTTTGAATTAATAATAATTTAAACTTGAAGTACTGAATCCTAAGTCAGCTTTCTAGTACAGACATGGGGAACTTCCAGACTGCAGTTGGATATGGCCCGTGAGAGTTCCCCATCTAAGCCAGATCCTTCTCCTTCTCCCCAGCAGGGAAATGCACTTATCTAAGAGTTTGTTTCTGCTGAGCACTGAAAAAAGGAGCCTTTTTCAGTGCTCTGCAGGAAAAGCTCTTATCTCTCATCTGTTGCTGATTGGAGATAAGAGCTTTTCCTTGCTAGGAGGGGAGGCAAGGACTGGTCAGGAAGTTCTGAGTGATGCAGTCCTTACTTGTGAGTAGACATGCAGAGGCTTGGTATTTGGGATGCTTTTTGAAAGTGCTACTGAGTGATTCAGTTCTGCTTACTTCTGAGCAGACATGCAGGCTTAAAATGGGTATGAACCGTATTTTGACCCTGCTCACTCTCTCTTTGGCCACACCCGCTTTGCCTTTGGCCCTGCCTACAGATGGAATGGAGCCCCAGGACTTTCCCAACATTGGATTGAAAAAGGCTCCCCACCCTCACTATCACTTCCAAGACTATTGCAAATGTTCCCAGTTGCTTAACTAAACAATAAGCAAAATCTTGGAGTAATTGAGCTACTAGAATTCATCTGGATCAGAATAAAAACAGTAAAAAAGGTAACACTGACAAACCTGTGGGAGAGCATTTCAACCTCCCAGGTCATTCAGTACAGAACTTAAAGTAGGGATGGATGGACTTGCTTGTGTCCACGCTCGCTGGGTACTAGCCGAACCCTTGCTGCCCCCGCTCACTGTGCTCACCACTGGATGGCCCAATGAGCGCCCAGCGACTGCCATGCAGCTGCCCCACCTCTTAGTGAGCCGTCACTTTGTGTAAAAATGGCAGCTTGTTATTCTGCGTAAAAGGCGTTTTACAGAAATGGTGGCTGTAAAGCCGCCTTTTACACAAGCTTAGAGGCATGACTGGACTATTCATACCTCATTGGGCAGTCCAGCAGTGAGTGCGGCACAGTGAACAGGGGAGGCCGGGCAGAGGGTAGGGCCTACAGACCCCAGACCAGCAGGCTGAACCGGCCTGGTTCCGTCAGACTCCATCCCCGTGTCGGGCACCCACAACACCCCTAGCTTAAAGTGGCTGTCTTGCAACAAAGAAACTTCAGAGACAGAATTCAGCGTGAGACCTCAGAGGTGACATTCACTGTTAAGTTTAACACCTTGGAATCTGGCTTGAACAGATCATCTGAATGGCATAACCGTTCTGCTGTGTAGAATCTGAGTCTCATCTTGCATTTCACTTCCTTTAAAACTGTGGATGGCTCTTTAAATTGAAATGGAATGTTTGTCTCCCACGAAAGCTCATGCCTTAGCAATAAGACACTGTTAGTCTCTAAGGTGCCGCAAACTCTTCATTGTTTTCATACAAGATCAGAATACAGGTTCAGTTTAAAATGTTGGTTACTATCATAGGGAAGCATAGATTTGCAGCCAAATAAAATAATATGTTAATTCTAGATCAGGAGTGGGCAACTGTTTTAAACGCTGGAGCCTGGATGCAGATAATAAAAGCAAAGAGAAGTTAACACATGCCCCTCAATTGGTGTTGCGTTGGTTCCCTGGATGCAATGGGGAGTTGTCCCAGGGGCTGTTTTCCTGAACAGGTGGTGGGCTCCCCCTCTCTGTGAGAACAAGTAGCAGGCTAATCTGCCCAGGATTTTATAAGGCTTGTCTCACTTAGTCAAAGACTGTCACAAGACACACACACACCTCCCTCCCTTAACTGAGGAGGAGAAGGAGGGGCGGGGCGGGCCTGGCCTTTCTTTCTTTCTTCACAGGAAAGAAAGATTATCACAGCAGAGAAAGGAGCATTCTTATCAGAAGGAAAGCATGGACTGTGCAAGGCAGCTACTGTGTACTGTCTAACTTTTGTTAATAGCAAAAAGCGCTGACCTTCTCTGTGCAGCTATAAAAAGCAACTCTAACTTCATAATAGTTGCCAACTGTTCTACCAAATTAGTATACATATGCTACTAGACACTGCATATGACTCTGTGTAAGTTCACACCTGACTCCTTGCCATTCTTCCAAATCCAAATCCCATACAGCAACTTCCGGAGAACCCACCTAGGGCTGAAGCCCACCCTGACCGGAATTGTGGCAAAAAAATAATGATTTTGCAAGGAAGTGAGGTGAACTTGAGCACACTCTGGGAGAGAGTGGAGGACAGGAAGGCTTGGCGTGCTATGGTTCATGGGGTCACGAAGAGTCGGACACGACTGAACGACTGAACAACAACAAAAGTGTGTGGGGAGACTGCAAAATTGCCACTTATTTTGCCACAGCCATGGCAAATGCAGTGCTGGTCACAGGGACAGCGGGTCCAACAAAAATGGCAAGGGGGGCATGTGCTGCCCACCCCTATTCTATCCAGATACTTGCTTATGATGGAATTAAAGGCCAGGAGTTATATCTTATATTGTAGCAGAAGATCTGTAAACAGGTTAAGACTAAAGTTAAGAAATCAAAACATATCTTTGACCTACAGAACACCTGAGGTCAGCTTTTGAGCAGAAAAACCTCTTGAGGAGAAAGGTTTAAGAAACCCCTCTCCCCAGTCTCCAACTGCAGCTTTGGGGAAGAGGAAAAGAAAATATCTGAAGAGAGGTGCGTGCTGCTAGAAATTCTAATTCTCAAAACCCCTTGATCTACCAGAATCTGCACTGCCTTCAAGGATCAAGCTGAAAGACCTCAATGTCAGTAGCTCAGAAATTAATTGCACCATTATTGCCAAGTTCAGAGATGCTTAGCCAAGTTTTAGAACCCAGAGTGAGATTTATGAGTGACTGAACACAATTTTAAAATGTGGGAAAGAATTAAGGTGGCCACACACATTACCAAAGAAGAGAAAATGCATAACTAAAACAGAGGACAAAATAGGGTTTGCATAACATTTGCATATGCTAAATTTTGAAATAATTGCTATAATTTAAATGGAAATATAATACATCTCACTCTAGTGGGGAAGGCAGTGGCCAGGGGAGCTGTGTGCCTGCTCAGTCTGCTGCCCTGGTGCTAACTGGATGGGCAGCTTCAAGGCTCTTGTTCTCCCTTCTGATGGTCCTTTACCTTTAAACTGGGCTAGAACTGGAGGGCCCTTCAAATGAAGGACATCTTCAAACAGACAACTGTCCTCTGACAGTCTTTCAAATAGAGGGCCTTCGTCTGTCAAGTAGGACACATGGCCATCCTAGAAAGAATACCATCAAGTGAGGATTGTTATTTTCTACACAGAAGCTTCTGCTGTGTCACCTGCCTCACAGGATTATTATGAGGATAAACTGGAATATCCCTAAGTATGTCACTCTGAATTTCCAGGAGGAAGAGTGCAAGACAACTGTGATAAATAAGCTGTACATCAAAGTCAGCTCCTTAATTTTACAGTTTAAGGGTTTATTTTTGACTAGCATAATGTCTGTCATGTCATTACTATGGGCAAAGGGTAGTGGAAGGATGAGGGGTACACAGTGCCTAATTTTTTGTGGTAGGAGTGGGAACCAGCTTGTTTACCCATGTGAAATAAAGGGAGGCCTGTTAAAGCAGGGGCTAGCAGAAGGGCAGATTTTGTCCCCTTTAATAGCACCCCAGATGGCAGCCTATCCACTTCGTGTCATATTACCCCATGGTAGCCAGTGATAATCGGCATGTTTAACCTTGAGAAGAGAAGACTGAGGGGAGATAGGATAGCGCTCTTCAAGTACTTGAAAGCTTGTCACAGAGAAGAAGGCCAAGATCTCTTCTCAATCATCCCAGAGTGCAGGACACAGAATAATGGGCTAAGTTACAGGAAGCCAGATTCCGGCTGAACATCAGGAAAAACTTCCTGTTAGAGCAGTATGACAGTGGAACCAGTGACCTAGGGAGGTGGTGGGCTCTCCCACACTGGAGGCATTCAGGATGAGGCTGGACAGCCATCTGTCAGGGATGCTTTGACTTGGATTCCTGCACTGAGCAGGGGGTTGGACTCGATGGTCTTGTAGGCCCCTTCCAACCCTACTATTCTGTGATGCTATGAATCCAGACAGCTTCTATCTGTATAGCCCTGGGATGCTGTGGAGGTCAAGGACAAGGTTTCTCCTATCTTGTCCATAGAAAATCTTGCTGACTCCTCAAGTTTTATAGCCAGCTGAAATTTCTAGCCACCAGACCCTGCCTCTCTCCAATGCTGGGGTCTCATCTCTGACCTCATGTGCCTCCAAAGCATGCAGAGCATTGTCAAAGTGCATCATGGCATGGATGAGCCCAGTTCTCCTCCTGAGTCTGGAACTGAAGAGGAGGGTGGGAGATCGTCCCTGGACTTCAAAGATGGTTGGAGCACCTCAGAAGTGAGCATGGCCTACAGCACTTTGTAGGGCTCGAAAGAACAGTGAACTGCAGAAGGGACCACCTCCTCCCCACTTCCAAGCCTGGAAGCAGGGATTGGGCTCGTCATAGTTGCCAGTGGGTAGAAGCAATGTATGGAGTCTTGTAGATATACAGACTATGGGACAGTTCAGCAAGAAGTAATGTAAAGTCTGCCTGGGGTGAACATGTCAAACATAAATCAGTCTTGAAATCAAGCCAGGAACTGCTCTCACCAGAAAGGAAGAAACCTGAAGAGGCTGAGATTAAAGGGGAGCCAAATGACCCCTCCACTTTGGCAAGGCCATTTGTAATCCCAAGAAAGTGCAGCAGGGTGTGTGGCTTCAGAAACTTAAGTGTGCTGAAATTATAAAGTTCTCAGGGGGTGGCTTACCATTCCGACAAGATGGCCACATTTCTCTCTCTCTCTCTCTCTCTCTCACACACACACACACACACCACTGCCACTGCTTCTAATGGTAGCGTAATAGTTTGGCAGCATTCTAGCCCCATTTTGAATAGAATGCTTCAATGGGAATGACACTGTGACATGACGTAGCGTTGCTCCCCAGGGCATTCTTGGTGGGAAAAGATGGAATGGGATCAGCCCCTGTGTGAAACGACAGTGGTGATTTGATTTCATTGTGAGAAAAGGAAATCAAAAATAACCCTAGGCTGCTTTGTTGGAATGGTAGGTCCCCCTCGATAGAAGTATACAATTGTGGCAAGCGCTGGAAGATTATTCCAGTCTTCAGGGGCTGTTTGCACTCCACCCGCCTGGAAATGACCAAAAAACCTGGCCAAAGACTTTGCCCCAGCTTCAGCTAAAAATCTCCACATGCAGAAGAGGAAGAAAAGCTGACTAATCTTCAATCTTGGAGTCAAATTTCAGGACCCGACTTCTAACATGCAGAAAATTAGGGTCGAAACATCTCTTAGCTGACTAAGAAAAGGAGGGATTAAATCACCCACACTCATGCGCGGGCACACACATGCGCGCGTGCACACACACACACAAATGAATGCACTGAAAGCAAGCCTTACCTCAGCATGAATAGTACCAGTAGCTGAATCATCCAAATTGCATGCTACCTGCTAGGCACTGAAGTGTACCTTTCTTGTTTAATCAGAATGTAGTAATCACCAAATACATCATGTTCAATTTGCGGAGGGAGGAGCATGGTTTTCTATTCAATCTGGCTGACAATGTAGAAACATGTCAGAAAGGCCATTGCTGCCAAAAAAACAACTGCAAAGCACCAATAAGTCAAATTAAGTTGTTCGTCCTCCCAGCCACCCTCTTCTCCCAATGACAAGGAAATGTGCCAACTAATTAAAGGAATGAGACCTCGATGACATTTTCCTGGGTGTTTTGTTTCAACACCTTTGGTAAATCAGAATCATAAAGGAGCAAAAACACAATTATTGAAGACAAAGGTCTCTTCTAATGTAGCATTTTCCTCCACAAGTTCAATTTTGCATTGAGGCCCACAGTGAAAAATTGTGAACATTGTAGCTGGCACAAAACTATGTACTGTGCCATGTGCTGTGCTATATACAGCAGCCTTCCCCAGCAACGGGTATACATAGGCATACTGCCTCAGGTACTGGAGGTAGCACATAGCACTCAAGCCTGGTAACCATTGACAGACCTCTCCTCCAGGAGTTTGTCTAACCCCCTTTCAAAGCCATCCAAATTGGTGGCCATCACTACATCTTAAGGCAGTGAATTCCATAGCTTGAGTATGCAGTGTGTGAAGAAATATTTCCTTTTATCTATCCTGAATCTCCCACCACTCAGCTTCCTGGGATGACCCCGCTGGGTCCTAGCATTATGAGAGGGGGAGAAAAACATCTTAATCCAGAAAATACATAAGTGGTCCTGGTCAGTTGGATGGCAGGTCAAGCAGTGGAGTTCAATATGTGTTGAATAGGGTTATACTCCCCTTGAAGGTTCCAGTTTGCAGTTTGGGTGTACTCCTGGATTCAGCCCTGAAGCTGAATGCCCAGGTTTCATTGGTAGCCAGGAGCACTTTTGCATAGCTAAGCCTAGTGTGTCAGCTGCAGCAGTTCCTAGAAATGTTGGATCTGGCCACAGCAACACATGCCTTAGTTACATCTCAATGGACTACTGAGACACACTCTACATGGGGCTGTCTTTAAACATTGTTCAGAAGCTTCAGCTGTTTCAGAATACTGCAGCCCAGCCTTCCCCAATGTTGTGCCCTCCAAATGTTTTAGACTACAACTCCCAGAATTCCTGACCATTAGCCATGCTTCCTGGTGCTGATGGTAGTTGTAGTCCCAACCACCTGGAGAGCACCAGGTTGGGGAAGGCTGCTGTAGCCAGACTATTGACTTGGCCAGTTATAGGGAGCATGTGACCACCCTATTACAATAGCACACTTTAAAATGGTGGTTATGACCTATATAAAGCCCTACATGTCTTGAGAGCAGTTTTCTCTAAAAGACCACAATCCCCCATAGGAGCCTGCCCGGACTGTATAATCTTCGGGAGAGGCCCTTCTGTCTGTCCTGCCAAGATCTGAGGCATGTTTGGTGGTAACTCCAGAGAGGGCCTTTTTGGTCATTGGTCCTAAGCTTTGGAACTCTTTGCCAAGGGAGACCCAGCTGGCCCCATCTCCAGTGATTCCACCTACAGGCAAATATGTTTTTATGTATATAGGCCTTGGGGCCATAACCTGACGTGTGACTATGTTGAAAACAGTTTTGTTTTTATTGTTTTTACGGATGTTTTACTTGCCTTGGTGGCGTGTGTTTTATTTTGCATTTATTGATTGATTGATTGCATTTATAACCTGCCTTTTTTCCTCTTGCAAGGAACCCAAGGCGGCTTACATTATCCTCCTCCTCTCCATTTTATCCTCACAACAACAACCCTGTGAGGTAGGTTGGGCTGAGAGTCTGTGACTGGCCCAAAGTCACCCAGTGTGCTTCCATGGCCTATTTTATCACTGTTTTATTACATTTTATTATATTTTATTGTACTTGTATTGTTGCTGTTAACCACCTTGAGCACCATGTGGTGGAAAAGCGGGATATAAATTGCAGTGAAAAAGGCAATTCAAGTGTTTTCTAGGAGAAATTTCCTAACTAGTGAAATTGCTAGTGTTGACCTGAAAATCTAAAGTGATGTCAATATTCAGTGCAGTTTAATTTGTTACTCAAGGTGCATTTTCCAGGAAACAGTTGTGAACAAAAAATGAATTTCTTCCAGGCCCAAAGCTCTCACCCAAGACAGAAAAATAAGACAAACAATCCTTTGAAATACCTGGGATGTATTTCAGTAGAATGCAACTGGAAATTCAGTTGGGACTGGGGAAACCCAATTTCCAGTTAGCATCAGCGCTTTGCCCATGGTTTTCTGTGACCTGTTAGGGGAGAGAATGCATATTTTGCGGAAGCTGTTCTGCTCTCTGGTTTGACAACTCTTGTTTGGAACTGCTTAGCATGATTAAGGCCTTGTCGTGCTGAGCCTCTTAGTCATTCGTTCATTTCCTCACTCACTAACTCATTCATACATGCATTCATTCATTCCCTCCTCCTGAAGACACCTGATAAATATTTCAGGAGCGGCTTCCACTGCCAAGGCCCCCATGTCATGTAAAATGAGGCACTTGGCTCTCTCAAGGAGGCAAGGTGGAGGGGGTGCATGAATATAAGAACATACAACTAGAAAGTACACCCAAAAAAGAGCGGAGAGGGAGGCTGAGAGCTGTTGCAGAGGCCTTTTTAGCTTAAGGATAAGCTCAGCCTGTCTGCGATAAGGCAGATAAGCAACAGTTGGTTTTAGGCAGCTCCAGTGAGGATTGCAAAGAACCCTTGGAATGAATTCATTGTGATGTTGTGACAGGACAGGTCTGCTCAGCATTCCTCTTCTGCTGAGTGTCAAGCAGACCCAGCCACGATCTGCTTAAGGCACCACACTGGAGTGCGGGGACCGGGAGGGCCTGACTCAGTCCTGCCGCTTTGTGCACCGTGCCCCCAGGGAACACTGATTTACAGTGCTCTCCCTTAATAAAGAAAAACGAACAGGGTTCCATTGCCTCTGCAACGAAGTTACTGGAATCTGACTCCGCATTCTTAGAGTGAGCAGGGAGGCACGGTAATCAACAGCAGACTGATGAGTGATGGCAAAGGCAGGGCAGAGGTTTATGAAGGAGGAGCGTTTTTGCGTGAAGGGGAGAAAAATCCATAGGCAAAATCTCCTTGGGGCAAGTACCATTCTTATTTTGAATGTCTGTTCTGGGAATCTGGCTTCCCCTTCATGCTTATCAGCAGACTTCCTATGCATTCCTTGCGCTCAACTTTACATGCTTTGAGGGTGCACTCCATTAGAAAGGGAGGATCTTGCTCTATGCATGGAGGTTTCCTGTGCCATCTCAGACCTGATCACTAGGCATGGGAGAATGAGTGATGCTTGAGCCTGGCGAGGTTCTCCCTTTTCCTCCTCAATACTCACTTTGCCTTGTTCTTGCTCCCAAAAGCGAGCACCCTTTTTTTCCCAAACATGAAAAGCGTGCATTTTCAAACATGAAAAATGTGCACTTTTCCAAGCACACACTTTCCCCCCATAGGGTGAAGCGTGAAAAAGCAGTGAGAGGGAATGCGGATTTTCAGAAGTGCATGCTTGCTCAAGTGAGCACTTTTGAACATGAACATAGGCTCAGGGAATTGCACGGATTTCCTGAGAATTATGCTCCTGTGTAATTGGGGTTATGAACAGGACATACTTGCATTATTTGCGCACAGGAATGAAATTCTCCTACATCTGAATCACATGGGTAGCTTACATGTTTAGAGCAGTCTCTTTGCAGTCTGTCTCCTCCCCCTAATACATCAGTAGCAGGGCTGGTGAGGGGCTAGGGGCAGAACCCGCAAGGGCAGTCCAACTCTACCTTGCTTGGGTATTGAAGGCTTGAATAAAACTTATGACATAAGCGTTCAACAACCAGAAGCTTAGCTTCCTACCTACCTACACATACAGTAGGCTCTCTTCACACCTTGGTTTTTTAGCAGTATCATTCTTCTTTAATCACTGGTTTTCGCAGGAGCTTTAGATGCTGCTGCTGCTCTCCTGCTGCTATCTCATAACTTCCCCTCCCTCTTCCCGTGTTATCTGAGAATAGGGAAAACCCGGCATTTTCTGGACTTGCAATTGAAATCGCCATTTCCCCCCTGTGTATTTCCCCTTTAGCGCTTTGTCCCGCTTTGTATGGGCATGTGCTGGGGGGGGGGGTGTTGAATAACATTGTCATGACAACAAATCAGTGGGGGGGGGAGTCACTCACCACACTTCCAGTGACCATTTCCTCCTCTCTCCCATTCCACTACAGGCTCTTGAACTGTAAAGTGCTTAACCATCCCAAATGCTTCTCCAAGATCCCCCTGAGCACAGTAATGCTTACTTCTGAGTAAACTCATTGGCTGTAAGGCTTTCCTTTCCTGGGAGTAAGTGCCATTGAAATCTGTGTGGCTTGCTTCTGAGTAGGCATGCATAGGACTGTATTGTAAGTCTTCTTAGAGTAGCAGTCTTAAGATCTCCCGTCCCCTTCAGTGCATGTACTTGGAACCTCTCCCTCCCATTGACTTCACTGACTGCTTCTTCTCCCTTTTGCTCACCAGTCTGATGGACTTTTTTCCTCCCAGGGTGGATGGGGGAGTCTCCCTTCTGAGCCACACAGGAGAAAGGCTTGAGAGTTACGATTTCAATGGGTATTAAAAATGCCTTTTCTCCTCCCTTGAATAAATTAATCATACAGAGCTTGGGAACAGTCATTTTTAAAGGTTTCTTTTTTGTGTGTGGAGTTGTTTTAGGTAGGCAGTAATGCTGAGGTGGTTTTGCATAGTCCTCCCTCCCACCTAGCCAGCCACTATCTCTTCTCCTAGCCTACCTTGCAGGTTTGTTGCGAAGCCAGAATAAGGGGGGGGGAGCAACAACAGCGCAGGGGGGGAGGCAGCCACTATCTCTTCTCTTAGCCCACCTTACAGGGTTGTTGGGTGGCCAGAATAAGCAGGGGGGAGCAACAACCATGCATGGGGGGAGAGCAAGCCAGTTGACGGTAAGGCAGAATAACGGGGGAGAGCAGCCACCGCTGACGACAGGTAAAGAAGGAGGGGATGGAGGAAGAAAGGCAGGAGGAACGGGTCACAGGAACCAATGATCAGCGGGGGGAGAGGGGCCAGCAGCCCCCTTCTGTCCCGATTTTTCCATGCAGCTCTGCCCAGCCATGGAAAGGTATAGAGACAGAGGGATGCGCTATGAGAGATGCCTGTATACAGGGCCAGTCTAAATCCCAAAAAAGGATCAGGAATCAAAAGGAACGGTTCATAGTGGAATAAAATGCCAGGTGTGAAGAGAGCCATACTCTTTTCAGAGGTGATCTCACATTTTATACACACACACGCACACACACATTTGTTTGGTTGAATTATTACAAATTTATTTTACATTCAAAAGCTGTTGAAATCAAACCTCCCATCCCATCCCCTGCCCTACAGATGGTTGGGGAGTGGGATCAAAACAGTGTTAAACATCACCACACACAAATGAGAAAACATTCGGGAAAAAAATGATCAGGCTACCAGGAGGGAAGAGAGTAGCAAGAATCTAATGTATGTCATTGTTCAGTCCCTCTCCTCCCCACATTTCTTGCACCTATTGACAAGCAACACCTGCCCTTGCTTTGGCTGCTCCATGTTTCCCACCCCTTTCACACCAACACAACCACCCATCAGATGTATTTTATGTAATCCCCAAGAGGGTTTTGATGCAAAAAGCACACACACTCTCCTAAGCAGGACACAAAGAAAGAAATACCCTTCTAGCCATGGGTGAGGGATTATTGGTTGAGAGGAGTGGATTGAAAGGGGGAGAATGGAAAAGTTGGCAGCAGCAGCAGGCTGGACTCAAGAGGCCTCTGAGTAGGGAAACCTCCCCCCACCCCCGCCACCAGTAATCTCTCTTCAAGGCAGCACTTCTGTACACCCTTACCTGAGAGTAAGTCCCATTGAAATCAGCACTTTTGAGTAATAGGAACCAGTTGCAAGTGAGTGAGAGCGGCTGACAGAGGAGAGAGCAAACAAATAACCAACCTCTTTGGAGTGGCTCGGATCTTCTGCAGCTGTTTGTGCTGTCAAGGTCCTCTGAATGCTCCAGTGCTCTTGGCTGCCTACCACAGCAGCCATTGCTGCCCTTCATCTGGTGCAAAAGTTTATGCACGTGCATTTTCATAGCGTTCGTGTAATCTAGTTAAACAAAATATCTCTCACTCACCCAATTTTTTGAGCTTGTGTTCTAAAATGAAACAAAATCACCACTAAACTGAGAAAGATCAGCTGATACTAGGAGGATTTCTACACCAGGTGAAAATCCCGCAACGTTACTGGGGCTTTCTGCTTCTGTTTTAAATGGAGGATTGATGGGCTCCCATTATGTTGTTCTATGTGTTTCATTCCCCTTCATGGACCACTGCCTTGTTGTGGCGAAGGGGCTTGCGTAACTCAGTGAAGCCATAAGCTATGCCGTGCAGGGCCACCCAAGACGGACAGGTCATGGCAGAGAGTTCTGACAAAATGAGGTCCACTGGAGAAGGAAATGGCAACCCACTCCAGTATCCTTGCCAAGAAAACCCCATGGAATGTATCACAAGGCTAAAAGAGATGACGCCAGAAGATGAGCCCCTCAGGTTGGAAGGTGTCCAATACACTACTGGGGAAGAGCACAGGGTATTTCCAAGTAGCGCCAGAAAGAGTGAAGCGGCTGGGCCAAAGCCGAAAGGACACTCAGCTGTGGATGTGTCTGGTGGTGAAAAGAAAATCCGATGCTGTAAAGAACAATATTGTTTAGGAACCTGGAATGTAAGATCAATGAATCAAGGTAAGCTGGAGGTGGTCAAACATGAGATGGCAAGATTGAACATTGACATCTTGGGAATCAGCGAACTCAAATGGACAGGCATGGGCGAATTTAATTCAGGTGACCATCATATCTACTACTGTGGGCAAGAATCCCTTAGAAGAAATGGAGTAGCACTCATAGTCAACAAAAGGGTGGGAAAAGCAGTACTGGGGTACAATCTTAAAAACGATAGAATGATCTCAGTACGAATCCAAGGCAAACCATTCAACATCACAGTAATTCAAGTCTATGCCCCAACCACTGATGCTGAAGAAGGTGAGGTTGATCGGTTCTATGAAGACCTCCAACACCTTCTAGAACTAACACCAAAAAAAGATGTCCTCTTCATCATAGGGGATTGGAATGCTAAAGTAGGAAGTCAAGAAATCACCGGGATAACAGGCAGGCATGGCCTTGGTTTACAAAATGAAGCAGGACAAAAGCTAATAGAGTTTTGCCAGGAGAACACGCTGATCATAGCAAACACTCTTTTCCAACAGCACAAGAGGTGACTCTACACATGGACATCACCAGATGGTCAATATCGAAATCAGATTGATTATGTCCTTTGCAATCAAAGATGGAGAAGCTCTATACAGTCAGGAAAAACAAGACCTGGAGCTGACTGTGGCTCAGATCATGAGCTGCTTCTTGCAAAATTTCGGCTTAAATTGAAGAACGTCGGGAAAACCACTAAACCGTTCAGGTATGACCTAAATCATATCCCTGATGAATATACAGTGGAGGTGAGGAATAGATTTCAGGGATTAGACCTGATAGAAAGAGTGCCTGAGGAACTATGGACAGAGGTCCGTAACATTGTTCAGGAGGCAGCAACGAAATCCATCCCAAAGAAAAAGAAATGCAAGAAAGCCAAGTGGCTGTCTGATGAGGCTTTACAAGTAGCTGAAGAAAGAAGGGAAGCGAAAAGCAAGGGAGAAAGGGGAAGATATATCCAACTGAATGCAGAGTTCCAGAGAATAGCAAGGAGAGACAAGAAGGCCTTCTTAAATGAACAATGCAAAGAAATGGAGGAAAACAACAGAATGGGAAAGACTAGAGATCTCTTCAAGAAAATCGGAGATCTCAAGGGAACGTTTTGTGCAAAGACGGGCATGATAAAGGACAAAGAAGGCAGGGACCTAACAGAAGCTGATGAGATTAAGAAGAGGTGGCAAGAATACACAGAAGAACTATACAGGAAAGATCTTAATGGCCCTGATAGCCATGATAGTACGGTCACTGAACTTGAGCTGGACATCCTTGAGAGTGAAGTCAAGTGGGCCTTAGGAAGCATTACTAACTACAAAGCTAGCGGAGATGACAGTCTTCCAGCTGAGCTATTTAAAACCCTAAAAGATGATGCTGTTAAAGTGCTGCATTCAATATGCCAACAAATTTGGAACACTCAACAATGGCCGCAAGACTGGAAAAGGTCAGTTTACATTCCAATTCCAAAGAAGGGCAATGCCAAAGAGTGTTCAAACTACCGCACAATTGCGCTCATTTCACATGCCAGCAAGGTGATGCTCAAAATCCTACAAGCTAGGCTTCAGCAGTATGCGAACTGAGAACTACCGGAAGTACAAGCTGGGTTTCGGAGAGGCAGAGGAACTAGAGATCAAATCGCCAACGTTTGCTGGATCATGGAGAAAGCAAGGGAATTCCAGAAAAACGTCTATTTCTGCTTCATTGACTACGCTAAAGCCTTTGATTGTGTGGATCACAACAAACTGTGGCAAATTCTTAAAGTGATGGGAGTAGCAGACCACCTTACCTGTCTCCTGAGAAACCTGTACGAGGGTCAAGAAGCAACAGTAAGAACCAGACATGGAACAACCGATTGGTTCAAAATTGGGAAAGGAGTACGACAAGGCTGCGTATTGTCACCCTGCTATTTTAACTTATATGCGGAGTACATCGTGAGAAACGCCGGGTTGGATGAATCACAGGTCGGAATTAAGATTGCCGGGAGAATTATCAACAACCTCCGATATGCAGACGATACCACCCTAATGGCAGAAAGCGAAGAGGATCTCTAGAGCCTCTTTTTGAGGGTGAAAGAGGAGAGCGGAAAAGCTGTTTTGAAACAGCTCAACATTAAAAAAACGAAGATCATGGCATCTGGCCCCATCACCTCCTGGCATATAGAAGGGGAAGAAATGGAAGCAGTGACAGATTTTACTTTCTTGGGCTCCAAGATCACTGCAGACGGTGACTGTAGCCATGAAATTAAAAGACGCTTGCTCCTTGGGAGGAAGGCTATGGCAAACCTAGACAGCATAGTAAGAAGCAGAGACATCACCTTGCCAACAAAGGTCCGTCTAATCAAAGCTATGGTTTTCCCAGTAGTAATGTATGGCTGTGAGAGCTGGACTATAAGGAAGGCTGAGCGCCAAAGAATTGATGCTTTCGGACTGTGGTGCTGGAGAAGACTCTTTACAAGTCCCCTGTACTGCAAGGAGGTCAAATCAGTCCATCCTAAAGGAAATCAACCCTGAGTGCTCATTGGAAGGACAGATACTGAAGCTGAAGCTCCAGTATTTTGGCCATCTAATGCGAAGAGAAAACTCCCTGGAAAAGACCCTGATGCTGGGAAAGACTGAAGGCAAAAGGAGAAGGGGACGACAGAGGATGAGATGGCTAGATAGCATCACCGATGCAATGAATATGAACTTGAGCACACTCCGGGAGAAAGCGCAGGACAGGAAGGCCTGGCGTGCTACGGTCCATGGGGTCACGAAGAGTCGGACACGACTGAACGACTGAACAACAACAGATGTGTTTCATTATACAGCCACTAGATGGCGCTGTGGTCTAGCTCCTCTTATTGCAGGATTTCCCATTTTCACCAGGAAACTCAATGTACTGTAATTTGATAGCTCATTATCTCTGATCTTTTACAAAATGGGATGAAGGTCATTTAGCGTGGGAGACACCCTAGAGGTTGACGATATCATGTAAAGGGCCCACAAACACCCGTGAGTAACCAGTCTCAATTGCAGGATAAAAGCCCTGTGTGGAGAAGCCCTAGAAACGTTGTTGTGCTTTTCTACTCTACTCAGGATTGTACTAATTGAAACCATGCCTAAGGATGGTTGAGCATTAACATTTCACAATCCTATAGAATTAAACAGAAACATGCATGCTTGTCCAAAAGGAGTTGCTGGTCATGAGGTCTCCTCCCTTCCCCAATAGCTTTTTGAACTCCACACTCACAGGCCAGTCCAAGGAGGCTAAGGGCGCTGGCTGGGGAATGCTGAGAGCTGTAGAACTTTTTTTCTGCCTAAACATGCATAGGATTGTGCCCTCAGGCAAGGAGCACTCCTTTTGGTGTGCAGACACCTCCATGCTTTCTCCAGCCAAGCTTCTCAAGCAGCAAGAGGGAAAGCAGGATTTTCCCAGGAGATAGGGAGTTACTACAGCTCAGAGAGGAGTTTGGGGGAAGGCGTGGCTTGGCCCCTATCATCCGCCAGCTGACGCCCTAGTCATGGGGCTGGTCATGCATGGAAGTGCAAGCAGAGCTAGAGCAGGGCTGTTACCAGTACCAAACAGGCACAAGACTGGGCAACGTGTGGCCCTCCAGATATTTTTGCCTATAGCTCCCATGGTCCTTCACCACTGGATATGCTGGCTAGGGCTGATGGGAGTTGTAGGCCAAAGCATCTGGTGGGCCACACGTAGCCCACCCTTAGACTAGGGGGAGGGCTTACAGAAAGTATATGAAGAGAATTTGCTTAAACTTTAGCTTAGTCATTTGGGGAATCTCCCCTGTGCTTACATTTGCTCCCAAGACAGGGGATCTCCCTTTAATGGTGGGCTAATGCCATCTATCTGAATATGGTCTGGCATTTATATTTCTGAGTGCTCCCTTGTTCTTCAAATAGCAAGTGCACACCAAAATTAACATGCCATGGTTTGACATTATGTCTGACTAGTCACAAGTGATTATAAGCTTCATGAGCATCAGTCAAAATCTTATGATTGCTTGATTTGATTGATTTATTATATTTATATTCTGCCCCATAGCCGAAGCTCTCTGGGTGGTTTACAAAAGTTAAAACATTAAAATAAAGTATATAAAGTTTAAAAACTATTTACATAAAAGCATACGGACAATATATACAGACATTTATCTAAAAACAACTTTGAACTATGAAGGAAACTTGAAATAATTTAGCTATTTCAGGTGTTTTGCTCTCTTTTACACAGTGGAAAGAGATTCTACACCACTTAATATAATGAAAGTTCTACCTAACTACAAAACTGTCAGCTTCGGGGGGGGGGGGTCACCAGAAGCTGAAGTGGGGACTGAGCCAGAAGCCCAGACCAGACCATGAGCTATTCAGAAGGTATTGAACAGTGAAAGTAGGATTGGATGAGAATTTCATTTGGTTCAGTGTATATGAGAATGTCCCAAAGAGTGCTCAGCTCTTAAATGCCTGGGTTTGCATTACTATGCATTCAACCAAGTTTGTGTACTGATTTACGGTTGCCACCTCTGTTTTCTGACAGGCTCCTCATATTGGCAGGAAAGTACAACACAGTCCTCTCCAGGCTTGGAATAGCTGTACCTATTGAATTTGGCTGGTGCAGATGAGTTAGAATTTTGTTTCAGTTTGTTTTTGATAAAAATTTACCAAAATTCACAAATTTCTTCATGTACGGGATGGAAAGAACTTGAGATTTTAAAAAATCCAATGCAAAAGAAAGCCAAACTGACAGATTTATCCACTCCTACGTGAAAGCTGGGGCTTTGTGAAGAGCCCTGGACTAGTAAGGGAGCTCTCCAGCAGAAACCAGAACCGATTCAGCAATGCTAGGTGAGGGGTTTCCTCACAGAGATGTTGCATCGGTGACTACCTGCTTCTTCCGTGAGCTCAGCAGGTTCTTGGTATGGAGCATGTGCTAGCACTTGCCTCCTCCTGTGCAGGGATGAGGGAAGGGAGGACATGGTCTCCACTCCTATGATCCAGAGAGTGACAGTGGAGGTTCTGAACTTGGGGTGGGGGTGGGTGGACATCAAGGGGCATTGGTCCTTTAACATCACAGTGTCCTGGGGCAGGGTGTCATATGGGAGGGGGCGTGCTGTGGCTGACTCTCAGGGGATGCTATGAGAGCACTGTCTCATGAAGCGGGCGGTGTCCACAAAAGCTTATGCCAGAACAAATGTGTTAGTCTTTAAGGTACCACAAGACTTTTTGTTGTGCTAGGAGATTTTGATATCTTTGACCACAAAGGAGGGACATTGTCAGGTATTGGTGGGAGCACAGGGTTATCACCCATAAGATTTCTCAGTGTCAAAGCATTTGAAAGTGGCGTGTGTCCTGATTCCAAATCATTCAAATCTGAATTACCTTGTCAGAAACTAGAGGCATTCCATAAACCATCTGTAAGGGCCATTCTTCCATGAGAATACCCCATGGCCAGAGATTTATAGGTCATGAAAGATGATGATGACCGGAAGACTGAGATGACAGATATAGTGTAAAGCTTATCCAAGCTTATCTACCGCCTGTGCACAATGGCATAATTACTGATGGAGGCGTCAGGCAAGATAACCTTTGTGGACTGCTTCAGGAACACAGGCAGCTGCCTTATACTGAGTCATACCACTGGCACCATGTAGCTAAGTAATGTTGCCACTGATTGGCAGTTGCTCTCCAGGGTTTCAGACAGGGGTCTTTCCCAGCCCTACCTGGAAGTGGTGGCAATTGAACCTGGGACCTTCTGCACGCAAAACAGGGGCTCTGCCACCGAGCCTTTTAGTTCCTTGATTTTTGAATACAATATATCTTAGATCCCAGTAGGGTTTCTCCCAGTCTCCCTATACCTGTCACAAAGAATTCAACTGTACACCGCACTTCAGAAGTTTCAGAATGTGCTGGCACAGCTGAAGCAGAGCTAGTGTTACTCGAGTTCTCACCAGGTGATATTTGTGCAACAGTTTGAACAGGCCTTCGTCTGTTCCTCTGTAAGCTACAAGTCTTCATCGCTATCATGCGGACTGTTGTCCTCGTCGTCTCTCTGGTTGGGCTGCAAAGCTATTCTTTCAAGCATTGTCTTCAATGTGTCCTCCATGTAATAATGTAATTATTTTTATTGTGATACATGACTTCTGCACTTGTCAGCATCATTAGTTACTTGGCAGCTCCACCCCATTGTATAATGTCAGCATCAGTAATATGCCTGTGGCCCCCTTTCATTCCTTCCAGGCTTGCATGGGCCAGCTGCTTGGCACGCTATACACTTGTGAGGATTAGTTTTGTCTCTTCTGCCTTCATTGATTTGCTTCTTAGTCCTCTTTTCCTCAGTCATCTTCTACTCATTTATAACACCTAAAATAACACATTAAAATGTGATGTACAGTTACGAAATTACATTCCTGGCTCCGCAGTAAACATCCAACATACCTTGCACAGGTCAACAGCCTTCATTTAGCACTGAACAAGAAACACTTAAAAATGTGAAAAGCTGGGGCTTGTAAAATAGAGTATCTCTACACCAGCATTTAACAGGGCTTTCTGCTTCCGTTTTAAATGCAGGATCACAACGGACTCCCCTTTTCACCTGCTTCCTTTCCCCCACCCTTTCCCTGTCCTTCTCCCCCATATCTGAGTCTTCCATATCTTTCATTGATCTCACTCCTCTTCTTGTCGCTTTTCCTGTTTTCACGGAGGGAACTCAAGCAGAACACAAGAAGGTAATTTAATAGCTCATTATCTGCAATCTATTTAAAAATGGAACAAAGAGCATTTAGTGCAGAAGATGCCTTGAATGATCAAGGCATTATGTAAAGAGCCCGCAAACTTCTGTGAAGGAACAATCTCAATCGTAGGATAAAAGCTCCATGTGAAGGAGCCCATAGTTGTACACAATGTGGCCAATTTTATCTTACCCTAGCTTGTCTTATCCAAGTATATTTCAAACCCATCACTTTTACCCTAAAGACCCTACAAAGTTTTCCTCTGGACATAACAGTGCTCACACAAGAAGGTCTCCAGTCCCTGGACTATGGAGTGATTTTCAGTGATAATGAAAGTGAATGTGAAGCCAAAAAGGCTGCTTTGGCTCAGCTCGAGTGCTGAAGTCTTGCTTGCTACATGTACCATTTCCCCCTACATTCCCCCTCTCCCCAGCCAAACTTCCAAGGTGTGAAGAAGCCATTCCCAGATATGCCCTGAATGGACAGAAGCATGGTAGGGAGAGGTTCTTGCTGTGTATCCCTTGAACAGAGAGGCTCACATGTCAGAGGCGGGGTATCTTTTTTCAAATGAGAACTTCTGCATGGAATGAACGTGCCTGAGGGTGGTGGAGCCTGCTACAATACCACCCACTCATCTGAGAAGAGCTGGTGAGCAGCTAATTGTGCAAGACTGATTGTCAGAACCAACACTCAGTGCTGACGGGAGACAAACGGGGTGAATGAATGGGAGTTCATCTTTCCCATAATGTAGAACTGCTCTGTGGAGGAGGCCATCTGAGGTCCCACCAAAGCCCTTGACATTGGGCAGGTTTCAAGTTTGCTCTGCAGTTTCAGAGTGCCTGTAAAGAAAATCACAGTCTGTGCATGTCCCTGTCTCTTAAAGACGACGTCAAGCTGCCCAGGGCCAGTTCCCATGTTCTGCGTACTTAGCATTAAAATAAGAAGGCTGAACATTTGAGCTCTAGGGTAACATGATGTGCCCCTCATTATAACCTGCCTCCTGGGCTATGGGCTCACTCAGCTTTTTATGAGATTTAACGCGTTCCTCACTTCGTTCTGTGGAACGGTGTATGTGGGTAATTTATTCTCCCCCTGCAGAGTTCAGTTTACAGGCAGCAGCTGGTTCTTAGCAAAGGTTGCTCTGCTTTAAAAAAACAAAAACAAAAAAAAACAGAAATCTTCAGCCCACTTTGGTCAAGGTCCCAGGAGCTCCTGCACCAGGCATTATCTTCAGGGAAGAAGGCAGAGTAGGCCTATCTCAAGTCTCGCTCTCAGTGGGGTGGTAAACCTATCTCTGGACTATACCACACTGGGAACACTGATGAATTTCTCCCCATCTGAATTCCCCTTACTTGCTTGACTAATTTATAGCTATGTGTTATGCCGGCTATGTTGAGAATATGTACTTAGTTATGCCTCTTCTCTGCTTGTGGCACACTATAATCTGGGTTACCCTCTAGAGGGTGTCGCTCTGACCTCAGTGAGCCAACCCTTTCCCTCCTTGTTTTCTGGAAGTTTCATGGCCGTTTTGGAGCAGGATGCTGAGGGACCAACTTTTAAAACATAATTGAAAAGAAGCGCTAGAACACTGTTCTGTATAAGGCTGCTATCGCAGGCATGCAAGTACGCCCATTACAGCCTGAAAATCAGGTTTATTTCAGGTCACTTCCCCAGAACTACACGTGGGGAGGATCCATGGCTAATATTCCTTTGTGTCGTTTGGACCAGGGAAACGATGCTGCAAGCAACATAGTCTAGTTTTCATATTACATGCTTAGTCTCTATCTCATTATACTATTGCGCAGATCTTCGATCAATATGCACACCCTCTATGTCGGTATCTTCACCGACATAGAGGGTCAGTGACACCGATAGAGTGACTCTATCACTCAATCGCGAAATAACACTAACATGCATTTGTGCTATCGCATTGCTATTGCGCAATGGCACATTTTTCGGGAACACATCCCCTTGACCACAACAGGAGCCAGCAGGCACCCCTGGAGTAATGTGCTGTTGCGTGATAGCGCAAATGCATGTTAATGCTATTTCGCGAGTGAGTGATAGAGCGATAGAGTCCTAGCAACATACTGATGTGGCAGGTATGCATATTGATGGAAGACTTGTGCAATAGTGTGATAATGAGATAGCGACTTAGCGTGTGCCTCCTAATGCGGTAGCCTGCTATTTAGAGGGAAAGGAAAAAAATGGGCAGAATCGGGCATACGTCTGGGAAATCTACTCAGAAGTAACTCCCGTTGTGGTCAATGAGGCTTGTTCCCGAGATTGCCATTAAGGAGAGCCTGGACGGGGGAGGCTCTCTGATTGGTTCAGCAGCCCCTGCCAGTCTGATGACATTCACTTCCAATCCCCCCACCCCACCCGGAAGTATGTTTCTGTCAGCAAAGGGGGAGAAGGAGGGGGGACTCAGCAAGAGGAGGAGGAGGGGACACGTATGAGGTTGTAAGCCAGGTGAAGCCAATAGTGTGGAAACACACCCTCTGTGTTAAAAAATTATTATTAGAAATATTAGCCTTGCTCCCTAACTGCCACACCGGCCTATGTAGTGTGCATGGTGTGGCCACGGTATGGGGCAGTTGAGCAAAGAGGCACTGGGCAGTCTGCGGCACTGAGACCCACTGGAGGGTCCTCCTGACCCACAGTGTGAGAAATGCTGCTCTGGTGATTTAAGGTCTGGAGGATCTTGTTGTAGGCACATGATTGTACTTCATGGCCTTTGGGCTCTTTCTAGGAATGCTAATGAAATTCTCCCCACATGTTGGAGTTTCATATTACCCTGATATTCATTCCTGAGCAGCACTGATATGTTAGCAATGCACCATTCTTGCTTTTTGGTGCTGGAGAAGACTCTTACGAGTCCCCTGGACTGCAAGGAGGTCAAATCAGTCCATCCTAAAGGACATCAACCCGGACTGCTCATTGGAAGGACAGATACTGAAGCTGAAGCTCCAATATTTTGGCCACCTAATGCGACGAGAAAACTCTCTGGAAAAGACCCTGATGCTGGGAAAGACTGAAGGCAAAAGGAGAAGGGGACGGCAGAGGATGAGATGGCTAGATAGCATCACTGATGCAATGAATATGGACTTGAGCACGCTCCGGGAGAGAGCGCAGGACAGGAAGGCCTGGCGTGCTACGGTCCATGGGGTCACGAAGAGTCGGACACGACTGAACGACTGAACAACAACAACAACAATTCTTGCTTTCCAGACCTTGTTCAGCTCACTTCACATATGGAGTTTGCCATAGTTTCCTTTTATATCCTTTATCCCTCTTTCCTTACAGGCTGCCAGTGCACACCAGTGTGCACAAGCACATTGATTAAATCACAGCAGAAAAAGGAATCTTATGTGATTGCACAATCACATCAAGATTCCATTTTTCACTGATGTAATTAATATGCAGGTGTGCGTTGGTGACCCATAAGAGAGGGAAAGTCACAAACTGAAAAATTAGCAAATGCCACATGCACCAATTCTGAAATTAATGTTAATACTTCTCCAGCTTAAAACAGAAGACAGATGGAACAGAGTATGAACAGAACAAGAATGGAATGGAACTAGGGAAATCCTCTTAGCCATACTGCATATGAGTTGCATGCATGGGTTGCAGTGATGCATGTGAGAGTTGCATCACTGAATGTTTCCCCATAAAAAAATACCTTCAAGAAGAAAATGATGACCTCACTGCTGGCACTTTTTTTGGTGGTCAGTTATTTCCTCCCAGAATAGTTCTAAAGCTGATGCATTCTGGGAAAATAAAATGGCAGCCACCACCAAAACGGGGGCTGCCTGTGGGGGCTGCCATTTCCCCTCAGAATGCCTCAGAACATTCTGGGGCATTCTGGGAAATTTAAATGATGGCTGTCACTGGTGGCCACTGAAAGAGGTTTTGCTACATTCTGGGACAGGTTTGCCCCGACTGCTGAAATGTCAGGCCAGTGGAGTGACAAAATGGGGAGGGGCATATCAGCTTAGTCCTAATTTATCTGAGGCCTAATTCTCAGTATGGTGGCAAAGCTGTGATACCCAGGAAGTTCTTCTGTCCAGTATATGGCTAAATATATTAATAAGGAAAGGACCCAAGATGGATGGAAGTTCCTGAAAAAGGTGTTACTAAAGGCACTATCAAAATTCCAATGAAAAAGAAAAATGAGAGACCCCTTAAAAAAAAAGGTGATATGGCTGCACAAAAAGCTTAGTGAGGTGCTGAAAATGTAAAAAAAAACATGTATAAGAAATGCAAGGAAGGACAGGTCATCAAGGATGAGCACAGATAAGTAGCTCAGACTTACAGGGATGGTTTCAGAAAAGCTAACACTCAGAATGAGCGCAAGGAATGCAAAATGCAACAAAGAGGTTTTTTTAGGTTTGTTCAAAAGAAGAGGAAAGAAATGGTCGTCCTGCTGCTCAGTAAGGATGGTGAAATGTTGACGGGTGACAAAGAGAAGATGGCAGTGCTCAACTTCTATTTTGCCTATGTGTACTCCAAAAAGGGGAATTGTGTGTCGCCTCACAGAAGTAGCATAACTAGGGAGAAGCCAGGATTGCAGTTCAAGACAGAAAAGGACCTGGTCAGGAAATACCTAGCTGTCTTAAATGGTTCAAGTCTTCAGGACCATATGAATTGTATCCTAGGATGCTGATATACTCTCAGAACCTCTGTCATCTTTGAGAAATTCAGGAGAACAGGTGAGGTGTCACAGCACTAGAGACAGGCAAATGTCTCAATCTTCAAAAAGGGGGGAAAGGAAGATCCAGGAATCTGCAGACCAGTCAGTGAGACTTTGATGCTGGGGAAGATACTAGAGCAGATCATGAAGGAATCAATTTGTAAGCATCTTGATAACAATGCCATGATTAGCATGGATTTGCCAAGTATAAATCCTGCTGGACGAGCTCTTTTTTATCCCTTTTTTTGATCAGGCTACTTACTAGCGTAGTGGATTGTGAGAATGCTGTGGATGTAATTTATCTTGACTTCAGCAGGCTATTTGACAATTTCCCCATGACAGCTTGGTTAGCAAAGTGGTTAAATATGGGCTAGATGATAGTACCATCAGGTGGATTCATGGCTAGCTGGAAAACTATAATGAGTGCTCATCACTGGCTCCTCAAACTTGAGGGTGATTTCAATGAGGTGCTGCAGGGCTCTGTCCTGGGCCCCTCTATACTTCAACATTTTTATCAATGACTTAAATGAAAGGGTGAAGAGAATATTATCAAATTTGTGGATGACTCAGAATTGAGAGGGATAGGTAACACCTTAGAAGGCAGGAATAAAATTCAAGATGACCTTGATATAATATTATACTTTTAGGCAAAATACTAATACTAATAATAGGCAACGGATGGGGAATACTTAGGTTAGCAGTAGTACAAGTGAAAAGGATCTTGCAATCATCACTGATCACAAGCTGAACATCAGTCAGCAATATGGCTGTGAAAAAGGCCAACCTGATTTTAGGTTGCATTAATAGAATCATAGTTTCCATGTGGTGGGAAGTAATCATTCCATTTTATTCTACGCTAGTCAAACCTCAGCTGAAGTCCTATGTCCAGTTCTGGGCACTGCACTTTTAGAATGATATAGACAAATTGAAACAGCTTTATTGGAGGGCAGTGTAGATGGCCAGGCAAATGGACACCAAGTCCTGTGAAGAAAGGAACCTGGAGAAAAGAAAGCTGTGGGGGGACATGATAGCACACTTCAAAGATCTGAAGAGCTGGCTGTCTCACAGACGAGGGCAAAGGCTTGTTCTCTGCTACGGATGTCTGAGAATTTCATTTTTGGTCACAAAACATGTGAGTATGCCCTGTTCGCAACTTCAAATGCAATCACAACCATGAGCACATATCTTTCGAAAATGTTCGCAAATTGCCAAACATGTGCTTATGTTTGCTTTGTGCAAATTTCCTAAATTTACGCAAATTTCCCCCATAGACTGAATCAGCCCCGCTTTAGTCCATGGACACATTCTAAGAAGTTTGCATAAATTGAATGGGGGAAGGTTACACAAATTTCACATTCAATCACTGCTCAATTTGTGCAATTTCCCCATTCACTCAGAGTGAGCTGCAATTGCAAATCTGAACAGGGATCAGGCACAAGATGAGAGGCAAACTCATATTTGGAGAATCCTAGTGATCTTGAACATCGCTTGTTCAACCCTCCCTATTTTCCGCTGCCCCAGTGGGCAGGACTAGCTGTAATGGGCTTTAGTTACAAGAGGGTAGAATTCAGCTGAACATTAAGAGAAATATCTTGACAGTAAGACCACTTTGACAATGGAACCAATTGTCTTGAGGGGTGGTGGGCTCTCCCTCACTGGAGGTCTTCAAACGGAGCTTGGACAGCCATCTGTTGGGAATGCTCTGGCTCTGGATTTCTTGCATTGAACAGGGGTTTGGAACAGATGGCCTGCAAGATCCCCTCCAACTCTATGATTCTGTGTGATTTATCTCTATGTCTAGATCAGTTCTTGGGAAGCTTCCTAAAGCTTGCACCTCCGTTCAGTCTTCAAAAATAACAGAGACTTCGCTTTCCCTCTTCTTATGCCCTGTTTTCTTGGGTGTCAAGAGGAATAACAGAAAGACATTTGTCATCTGAAAAGCCACAAGAATCCTGTTTGCTTACTGCTTATCAGGCAATATTGAAACAGCAACCCATTAATGACTTGCCTTAGTTTTTGTACCTCAGAAACCTGCGTGCATATTCCAACCCTCCAATAAATCAATTTCAGGCCCTTTCCTCCTTCTAGCACTATTTATATAATATTAACATTTTATATTTTATACTTGTTAGCATTTTTAGTGCCCCAGATCCTCACATGCTCCATAAAAGCCATTCAGCTGTTACTAAAGATGCACCACCTCCACTTTGGAGTCCATCAGCTGCATAAGAGACTTTGCAGCAGCATTTATGCTTTGGATTTGTAAAGCAGCATATGGCATCCACTTGGAAGTGCTAAGGCAGGCAGGAGGTGAATGACTGTCTCCCCCCCCCCCCTGGTGAAAACAAGCCTATAGAGATGTTTCTCCTGCATGGTCCCTGTTACCATATCAAGCAAACACTAGGAGCAGTGCTGCAGCCTGTGCCTCCATCTCAGTGGAGGAAGTCATGGAATATTACAAAAACTAGTACTGCCAGGTCTCAGGATTTGACGAAAGTTTCAGGGCTTTAGCTGCTGCCGCTGCTGCTGCCACCGCCTTCTGCAAATAAAATCTCAATATAAGGGGCCAAAATCAAGGGAACTGGGATACTTTCTGCTTGGCTTGAGAGGTTCTGCCATTTGCTCTACCTCCCCCCAAACACACACACACACACACACACACACACCATCAACATTCAGGCTGCACCTATGAAACCCTCAGTTTTGAAGTAATGCCTCTTTTTATTCACTTCCTCAGCTTAATGGGTACTTGCTTTGAATCTCTTACAGCCAGTTCCAGTGAATTTTAATTGTTAATAGCAGCATTTTTAAAAAAAAAGCTTACAGGCCAATCCTATGTTTACCCAGGGGCGAGGCTCACTATGTTCATTAAGGCTTACTCCATAGTAAGGGTGTTTAGGACTGCAGTCTATATGGGTTTTATTTGGTGGGTTCTTTAGATTACTCCTCGCCCCATGTGTGAGGGGGGTTGTGGAGCTGTACAGTCTAGCCCCAGACCCTTCTGGCACACCCATCAGTGACCCCTGCCAGCCATACATGCATCACGATGACCATGTGCAGAGCTCCCACGTGTGCGGTGGAATCCTTCCCCAATCAGACACACGCACCCGCTTGCACGGAGGACCTCTCTGAGTGCGGAGGCCCTTCCCATGCCGTCTGAACACATGCCTGGCAGAAGGTGGCTGAGCATAACCTCATGGCCCCACAACCCCTCTCACACAGTCTTTCAACACGTCGGGGGGGGGGGGATGCCTTGAGGAGCCTGTTTTGGCCAGAACAGTGAGATCTAAATCTGAAAAGAAATAATTAAAATACAGTCAGGGCCAGATTGGAACAAGGATAACTGTTTTGGCAGTTGGCCTCTGTACACCACCACATTGAAGTTGAAAGGAAACACACCCAGATGGGATCGAAGTCAGGACTTCAAGCTGTAATTCAGGGGGTTTGACAAAAGTGGGGCACTAACCATTCAGGAAGGACAGCCAGTGGCATACCCCCCCCCCCATCCTTGGTGGCTCAGAAGTAATGGAATGAATGGCTGACAAGCAGCTGCATGGCCAGGTGTGGCCTGTTTCCTGGGTTGTTGTTGTTCAGTCGTTCAGTCGTGTCCGACTCTTCGTGACCCCATGGACCATAGCACGCCAGGCCTTCCTGTCCTGCGCTCTCTCCCGGAGCGTGCTCAAGTTGTTTCCTGGGTACCCCATGACCAATCAAGCAGATAAAAGGCCTGGAGGTGGTTCTGACTGTTACATTGCATTTGGTAGCTGTTGCCTGTAACTCCCAACATGAGGTCCAAAGAGGTGTCCATGCAAGTGAAGGAGGCCATCATTAGGCTGAGGAAACAACATAAACCCATCAGAGAGATAGCAAAAACAGTGGGAGTGGCCAGTACAACAGTTCAGAACATCCTGAAAAAGAAAGAATTAACTGGCAAGCTCAGCAACAGCAAAAGGCCTGGAAGACCACGGAAGACAACTAAAGTGGTGACCGCAGAATTCTGCTCATGGTGAAGAGGAACCCTTTCACAACATCTAGCCAGGTCAAGAACGCTCCTGCGGAGGCAGGCATGTCATTGTCAACATCTACAGTCCAGAGACAGCTTTATGAATGTAAATACAGAGGCTTCACAACAAGGTGCAAACCACTGGGAATGCTCGAGAACCGAAAGGCCAGATTAGCCTTTGCCAGCAAACATGTAAAAAAGCCTGCCCAGTTCTGGAATACGATTCTTTGGACTGATGAAACCAAGGAAACTCAGCATTTGGTCATGTCCATGGGTTCCAGACTTCAGGCAGTCATTGACTGCAAAGGATTTTCATCCAGGTATTAAAGGTGATCCTTAAGTTTGAAGTGATGTTGGTTTGTTCCATTACTTATGAGCCACCAACAGTGTGTGTGTGTGTGTATGTCACTGGCTGTCCTTCCTGAATGGTTAGTGCCCCACTTTTGTCAAACCCCTTGAATTACAGCTGAAAGTCCTGACTTCGCTCCCATCTGGGTGTGTTTCCTTTCAACTTCAATGTGGTGGTGTACAGAGGCCAACTGCCAAAACAGGTATCCTTGTTCCAATATTTCTGGTCCTGACTGTAAACAAGCAAGCCAAGGGAAAGGCAAGTCACTCTCAGGCTCACACTGCATTCTGTATGAAGTTCCACCATTCTTGCCTTCCAAGTGTCATGGCCCCAGAATCAGGCTTGCCATGTTCAGGGGATGACACCGTGGACTCTGAGGAGGTGATGTAGTTGGGGAGGGAATTATCCTCAGCACCAACTTTATATGACCCCCACTTCCAGAGAAGCCACACCATGTGAGGATCCCAGCTTGCCACCACCTACACAGCCTGGGGACCACAGCAGAGGCGCACTCTCCCCAGTGTTATCAGAGCCAACAGTTGCTAAAAAGAGGCCACTGTTACCAGTTGCTGGGGAAGACAAGAGGGAGGATGCTGTTGGACTCATCTCGTGCTTGTGGGCTTCCCAGAGGCAGCTGGTTGGACACTGTGGGAAGAGGATGCTGGACCAGCACAGCTCTGCTTATGTGCTTATGACCCTTCAGCCATCAGAGGCGTCTCCCAGCAGAGGTGGAACTAGCTACCAGACTGAGCTGCAGCCAGGGATTTGCATATTAGCAAAACTTGTCAAGGTTCTCCAAATTCCACCTCGAAGCTTTTGTCCTAAGAGCCCAAAGCTTCAAAACAAGTATTTTGAAGGCAAATTTCTCAATTGGTGATTAGAGATGCCCTTCGCTGTTTCAGAGTCTCTGAGGTAGCAGCATGAAAGTTTATAGAAGACTAGGTCTCTTACTGGGAAGCATAATAAGACATTAGGTTGATTATAATACTTTGCACTGACAGAAAAGCTTCCGACAGCAGATTCCCATTATACTCTCTCCCTCACCATTTCTCCCACCCAACCCCATGGTACTCTATGAACAGTAATATATAATCCTCATACTTCTCTCCCCTGAGATTGACATGGAAAACAGAAATTCATAGGCTAGAAAATTAAATGCAGACGCTAAATGCCAATTAACTTTGGCCACTGTGGTTATTCTGCATCCTAATATATCATCTCCAATAGCTCACCAGGCATAAGCATATTACAAGTGATCAAAACTCAACATTTTGCAGCAAGAAACAAATCTGCAACTAGTTCATGTTAAGTATATGTTGCATTGCTTATTTAATTCATTTTAATTGCAGACTCTGAGGTTTACTTTAATAAAACAGTAAGGGAAGACGCTTTAGAGCAGCTGCTTTTAGCATCTTAAACTCTGGGAACCCTTTCTACATAGATTGTTCTGCTAGAGAACTGTTATGCATTTGCACAGGATCCTTGTGTATTGCAGAGGATTCTGGGGCACATTCTAGAATCTGTGGCATCAGGCCCTGCTGCTGGGGATTATGGGAGTGGTAGTTCAGCACAGCTGGAGGGCACCAGCTTGGAGAAGGCTGTTCTAGGGTGTATTCTGGATTTACACAAGGTATTGGCCAGACTACTTAGGTTTTGTAGATTGCACTGGTGAAGAGGAGGAGCACATCCAGGGGGCTCTTGTCAGTGGGCCCCTGCTGGGGTGTGGGCCCTTGCCAGGTGCCCAATCATGCCTACCCTTGAGGCCTGCCCTGCCCACACCTCACATGATAGCAGTGTCTACTGGCAATGCCTCCCCATCTCCACACTGGGGAGATGACACCGTGGACTCTGGCCTCATGACCCAGGCAGGGTATTGCAATTGCTGGGGAGGGGTAGAGAGGAAGCTGGGGGGGGGTGCATGTGCATGAGCGTGTGGCTCCTGCCTCCTGAGCTGGCATTCCATGCAGCCCACGGGGCCAAAAACATTGTGCATGCCTGCTCTAAACAAATGGAGAGTTCATCCTTGAGTACAGCAAATATGCTTGTTAGATTCTGCAACATTGCAGTGGAAGATCAATAGAAGTGGATGTAGGTCAAGTTGCTTTGCAGAGCTAATTTCTTCTCATCAGTGAATGACTATCATCATGATAGAAGAACAATATTGACTAACTTAAGTCCCATTAATTTCACTGGGTCTACTCAAAGTAGGACTAACATTGGATACTTGTTGTTAAGTCGTGTCCGACTCTTCGTGTCCCCATGGACCATAGCACGCCAGGCCTTCCTGTCTTCTGCTCTCTCCCGGAGTGTGCTCAAGTTCATATTCATTGCATCAGTCATGCTATCTAGCCTTCTCATCCTCTGCTGTCCCCTTCTCCTTTTGCCTTCAATCCTTCCCAGCATCAGGGTCTTTTCCAGGGAGTTTTCTCTTCGCATTAGGTGGCCAAAATATTGGAGCTTCAGCTTCAGTATCTGTCCTTCCAATGAGCGCTCAGGGTTGATTTCCTGTAGGATTGACTGATTTGACCTTCTTGCAGTCCAGGGGACTCGTAAGAGTCTTCTCCAGCACCAGTTCGAAAGCATCAATTCTCCTGCACTCAGCCTTCCTTATAGTCCTGTCCAGCTCTCACAGCCATACGTTGCTACTGGGAAAACCATAGCTTTGATTAGATGGACCTTTGTTGGCAAGGTGATGTCTCTGCTTCTTACTATGCTGTCTAGGTTTGCCATAGCTAACATTGGATACTACCCATTATGTAAATATAGAGGATAAAATGAAATTATATAATGAATTGTATCATAGACTATATAATACATTGCTATTGATATTTATTCAGTGCTTTTTTAAAAAAAAAAAAGCATAATCTAGGCCCCCACTGAATTCTGTCCTTGCCTTCCTGTTCCAGCTGTAGCCCTTTGCCCAAATCTGAATGCAGTTCCAGAGAGTCTTCTGAATTGCAGGAGTGGCTTGGAGGGAGGTGACAGGCTACAATGGAAATGAGACCTCTAAAAGCCCCAGTGCATGTGCAAAATACCTCATGCAGCCACTTGGATTCTGGGCTGGCTGTGTTTCATTCTTTCATCCCACTTTGAAGTGCAGATGGAACTTCCAGGAAGGCTTGTCCAATTCTGAGGAGTGTGGTTTGGCATGAGAACAGGAGGGTGACCACAGCGACCCAGGGTCGCTGTGGAGAATTGTGGAGAATGGAGAAAAAATGTGGAGAAAGGAGAATTTTCAGTTGCCATCACCTCAGAGTCATTTAATAACACCTCTGTACCCAAAGTGTTAATAACTGAATTTATTCTGCAATTGTTCATCTAGATTTTCATGTCTCCCCAGAGACAATTTTGCAAACAATAGAATTCTTCCATCATTGCATACAATGACTGCATAGTGTGGTGCATAAGTGCTTCCATAACAGATCAAGGAACCACTTCAGCTGGAAATTAATGAGCTTTCTTAAAATGAACTGCCCTGAATTGCAAGTTCAGAGTTGTCCCTGAATTGTGCCTAAAGAAACATTTTGAGGTGAATTTGGAGCTTCCTGCTTGGGCAAAACACATGAAGAATTTTAAGAGAAGATAAACATGATTCAATACAAAGAAGAGTGAAATTTTAAAGATTCCTTAAACAAAAACATAACCAAATAACAGACAGGCCTTAGAATGACACCTTTCAAGAAAATCAAGCACTACATTACACAAAGATGCTGTCATGTAGCAACAGCATCTCAATACACGGCCTTCTTTCGCTCATTTTTGACAACAACCAGAAGTTGGTTGTACCTCATGCCATGGTGATTGCTTCAGTTAGTGCGGGGATTACATATCCGGCCTAGATGTTTCTGAGTATTTTATTGGGGTTAGGAGGGGGATAAACACCCCCCCAAAGATTGGATTAATCAGAACATTTGGGTGGGGTGGCCAATTATTTTTTCTTCTCTCTTTTATGGAAAAAGGGTTTCACCATTGCTTCAAGTGACAGCTTGGCTGCCCTCAACAGCCCAGTGGCATTTCCTTCTAATCTGAGACAGAATGCCCATTCGGAACCATGCTATATTGTGAGAGCTGTTCCCATGGACATTCTTGGAAGAAGAACAAAAAACCATGTCTGCCTCTATCTTCCCCCTGTGCCCCAAGATTGCTTTTTGTGCCTTTCTCAGTATAGAGAAAGGGACTGAGCTGGAGTTGGTATGGGAACGGTGCTCAGGGGAATCGCTGCTGTTGTGTCCAATCTGAGATTGGAGGTAACAGCAGTGGAGGCTGGTGGCTCCAATTTTGGTGGGGCTGTGCATCCATTCCGGGTTTCAGTCAGAACCAGCCAGAACTATAAAGGAGCCATCCAAGGTGCTGTACCTAATACCCACCCCTTGGAGGAAGCCAAGGAGGCTCCACAGGCTACAGTAGGCCTGCAGACCGGAGGTTCCGCATCCCTGTGCTATGTCATGATATAGTGTTGTTCTCATGGGACATTCTGTCCCCAATTATAGGTAAACATTCCATGCTTGGGAGGGTAGTTAAGCAAAAAGAAAAAAGCTTCTGACACCTAATCTTTAAAGATAAGCCCATCCTCCACCCAGAAGTTCTGAGAATGCACTCCCCCCGCCTGCCCCCACAACGTTGCCAGTATTTCCCCACCTCTTTGCAGGGGAACAAACGGTTCCATGAAAGGGACAGATTTCAGACTAGCCTTAGTTTCTAAAGGTTGTCAGCTCCACCCGTTCTCATTCCACCCACTTCCAGTGTTTTCGAAGGATGTAGTTGTGTTGTGTTTGGGGGTTGACACATGTATTTCCCAGTGGCAGAAGCAGCTTACAGTGCTTCAGGTTCTAAGCTGAGTGTAGTTGATCACAAGGGGCGGGGGGGATCTTGGTTCACGCTTAATAAGGGCTTGACAGGAATCTACACTCATGATCAGGACAGTGTATGTGCCACAGAACGCATCTGCTAGAAGGAGAGTTGAACGTCATCTTATGACACTCCAGTGGCTGCTGAATCCAGATTCAGAGAGGCCAGAATGGATGTATATGTTGGCCTTGAGTTGACAACTTGAGTTGACAATGTAGTGAAGTTCATTTGTGTTGACTTCGAGTTGTCAAGAATAACCTGGAAGCCATTCGTGAACACTCTTTGGTGGCTTCAGAGGGATTCTGACATCACACTGCAAAAGAAACAGCATTTTCACAGATGCAGCAGTGGGGAGGGCCAGCATATTTCTGCTCTCCTCCACACATGTATCTCCTAAGTGCCCCATGGCAGAGCAGAGCATGACAGAGCTGAAGAGAGGGGGCAGATTTGGACTGGACATCACGTCTAGGCCTTGTACAGCCAAGCCAGTGGGAGCCTGTGCAGCCATGGCCTTTTAAGGCAGCCATGCCCCTCCCAGGGCAGCAGTTTGGGGCAGCCGCAGCAGCTCTGGCCGAACCTACTTCAGGGAGGGCAGGATTAGTCGGGTGTCTGCCGGAGGTTTCCATTCCTTGACCTGTCTTGGATAGGGATCTATGCATTGTGTGAAATCCATCCTGTCTGTGTTTTGCAGATTGTCAGGCAGCTTTTGCTCTGCCATCCGCCCATCACCAGATTGGATTGGGGGGGGTGTCTCTGAATATGCGCAAATTTGCATTTGCACAATCCACATTTGTGCAATTTTGCACGTTCAAAAATGTGCAAATTCCACCCAAATGTGCATTTTCACACTTTAGCCTATGGGGGAAATGTGCATTTTTGGCCAGGTTTTTAAAAATGTTGCGCATTTTTCCACGATGAAATTTGGGAAAGTTAGAAAACCAATCCAGAAGTCTGTGGAATCCACTGAACAGGGGAAAGCCAGTCCACTGCGGAATCTATGGGTCAGATTCATGAAAATCCAAACTCATTTGGTTGCGTATTTCTCCGACATCCCTAGTCTTGAGAAGGGAGTTGTTTCCGCCTACTCTACACAGCCAGGTAAGACGTAGCTTATTGAAGATGTTCAGCTGCTTGGATTTCTCTCCCAATTGGGGAAATAGTCACGAGGGGCAGGTTCACTCTGAGTGATGGCAGAGAAGGGGCAAAATGGATGAGTGCCCCAAGGCGTCTGATTGGTGAAGGGTGGCTTACCTACACCAACTGCTCACAGATTACTGGGTTGAGGGGACCTGGTGCAGGAAACACCCCTGGGCAATGCTAAACTCATTGGCCCCCTCCTCCTAAGCTTAGTGGCCAGGAAAGGCTAATTATGTTGGCAGCTCCTCCTCAGCATACCTTTAAGATGAGTGGGCCGGGAAGATCAGGGAACCATTGTTAACAGATACAGTGACTGGAACCAGGGTGGAGTTGCGTGACCAAAGTGGGCAACTCCCAGCTCTCACCTCGGTGGATATAATTCCTGCATTCAGGCTTGGAGGGGAACCTAGAACTTAAAGAATTAATTAAGTTACAGATCATCCATTGTATTTAATACATTTCTGGCCAGTTCAGTCCATATTTGTTGCCTTGTGTCTTCATCCCAGGTGCGTGACCAATGCATATACCTCTGGGGTTGGTGCAACAAGACTCCGTGACTCTGTAGGATCCCTGTATGTGGGAGCCGAGCCCTCTGGTGCCAGGAGTGGAGGGGAGGTTTTGGCCCTCCTATTGTTCTCAAGTGCAATGTTTTATTTTCCCCATAGGAGCCATTCAAATACATGGGAGAAAGTAAAAAGTGCTCTAAGAGATGTCTTTGGGGTGGAGACTAAAGCTGCCCACTTGCACTTGGTGAGCTCAACTTTTCGGCAAGAGACAGGATTTTCCCACTCTCACCTGTGTTCCAGATCACAGCCCTTTCAGTTTGTCCTTCAGTGGGAACCAGTGGAGGCTGGTGAGCCCTAGCCCTGGCCCCAGAATAGGTTCAGCACCTTGAATAGCTCCTTTAGAGTTCTGGATGGTTCTGACTGAAACCCAGAATGGGCTCACAGCCCCACCAAAATTGGAGCCATCAGCCTCCATTGGTGAACTGACCCAGCCTGTACTCTGAATTCCATTACTCACCCATGCTGGAGTGTGACAGAACCCAGGAACTGGCTTTTTATAGATATTGCAAAATTTGAATACTGGGCCAGTCCATGGATACTGTGGCCCCACTCACTCGCCCTTCCCTACAAGGCAGAGCACTCAGCTGCAACTGACAGTTGCCTTGGGAGCAGAGAGGGAAAGACTGCAGACTTTGGCCTCGTCCATCGGCCAACCAGGCCAGGAGACCAGCAGCCGCTGGAAAGTTGCACCTCCCGCCTCCTAGGAAGAATATCTTGGCAAGGGAGAGACCAACCTGGCCCCATCCATCACACAGAGAAGGAGCTGCTGCTGCAGTGTTTGTTTTCCTCTTCCCTCCCCATTCATTTTTCCTTTTCTCACACACACACACACACACACACACACACGTTGCCATATTGACTGTCAGAAAGATGCCAAAGCCCATATTAATGCAATACCTTTATTAGGCCAATCAAAAGATCACAAAAATGTGCAAGTTTCAAGATCTCCAGATCTCTTAATCAAGCAAGATGTTACAAAGAGCAGGTTTGGACAGCAGGAGGACATGACTTGATGGTGAAGTCAAAGTGCCTGTATGTTCAGAGTCCCTTGTCTTGTTTTTCAATATGTGGACAGTGCTGAGAAAATGTTGGGTGCTTTATAAGTGTTTAATCATAATAAGCTGGCTGTAGTCACACTACATTTGACGAAGGAGGACCATTAAAATGTCTACAGTGATATAGCATGGGTGCAAGTGAGCCTTAACCAGGCCAGCCCCTGCATTGCAAGAGCTCCAGATGGGTTGGAAACTGGCAACCCCACTATTATTTCTTTGGTGAAACCTATCTCCAGAGGCAGGATCAGAGTCCACACTCGGGGGGGGGGGACTTGCTCCGTGTTCCCCTACCCTGCTCCCACAGTGTGCCTGTCTGTGCACTGATCCCTGCCGTGACGCTGACTGAGGGTAGGCGAGGGAGACGGTGGTGGCAGTTGCTGCTGCTCCTCTTCACCATTTGCTCACCTGGCTGGTCAGCCGTGGAGGCTGCGCCCCAGCAGGTACCCACCCAGACTGACAGCTGGTGCCAGTCTTGACCCGGTCCTACATGGCCACTGGCAAACATTAGACATGTGGCCTGCACCCCCCACCCCACCCCGGCTTTCCCCCATGCTGCTTTTCCTTTTCCCACTTCCACTCACCCCATTGGTAAGGACACCTCCTTGAAATGCACACAGCAGGGCACTGAACCCTGTAGTCGGAATGTACTGCCGCAGTTTGGGAATAAAGCCCTCCAAATCTGTATATTAGCCCAAAACAAAACAAAGGACACACATTAAGTTCCTATTGATTCTCTTGTGCGGACTGTGCATGAAGAGAGCATTCCCTGCCAGCTACTCTACTTTACACATAAAAGGCTGGGCAGGGGTGGGGGAGATATCAAAGACAATGTGGTTTGGTCTTACCTTTCAGAGACCAGCCAGACCAGCCTAAATGGCCGCAGCAGGAAACCTCTGGCTCACTGGTTGGGGCACCTTCACATGGAGCTTTTATCCTGCGATTGAGATGGCTCCTTCACAGAAGTTTGCGGGCTCTTTACATGACGCCATGAACCTCCAAGGCGTCTCTTGCACTAAATGCCCTTTGTTCTGTTTTTAAATAGATCATAGATAATGAGCTATTGAATTACCCCGTTGTGTTCCACTTCGGTTTCCTCCGTGAAAACAGGAAAAGCGGCAAGAAGAGGAGCAAGATCAATGAAAGATAATGGAAGACTGAACGACTGAACAACAACAACAATATGGGGAGAAGGAGGGGGAAGGGGGTAGGGGGAAAGGAAGCACGTGAAAAAGGAGTCGTTATGATCCTGCATTTAAAATGGAAGCAGAAAGCCCTGTTTTAAATGCAAGATTTTAGGCTGGTATAGAGATGCCCTGGCTGGAAGTGGACCACTGGGCTTCCTCATCTGGTCTGCTGAGACCCTTTCTCCTACCTGAAGCCCTGTTATTCGGGAAAAAGGAGGGGAGAGGGAAGCCGGCTCCATCAGGAGCCACTGCCTTGCGTGATGGGAAGTGGTGTTTCCCAAAGGCTTCCATCACCCCTTGACTTTCCCTCCCATACCACCACCCCCCTCCAAACTGGGCTGTTCAACTGAGCAGCAGGAAAATAGCTGAGTAATGGGGGAGAGGAGTCTGAGTTCTCTTTTCCCCATGCTTGTGTACCAGAATGTCTTTGCAGCCGCTTTTCTGTTCTACCAGGGCTGCCCAGAACCTTTATGGGGCTTGGGCCAGTTTTTCTATTGGGGGCCCTGCTGCTCTCCTTACAAGGACCCATATATGTGTGGATCTTCAGTGAGCAATCTGGCAGTATGAGATGGGCCAGCATGCTGGGAGGAATGGGAACCAAACCAAACCACCTGCAAGACCTGAAAACAAACCATTTAATTAGCTCAAATATGGAAAAACCACACCACCCATTTTCTTGTCTTTGCTGAACAGATTGCCTGTGCAAGCTAAAATCCATCCCAGAGATTTTGCTCAGTTGCTTCTTAATCTTCTTGGGCTGAATCTACATGGAGATGGTTTTTGAGTTGGGTTTTTAGCTCCTCCTGGGGCAAACAGGAGCCAGTAATGCAGTGTATTCAGTGTATCATTTTTTAAAAAAACTTGCTTGCATGGGACAAATGGCACCCGAATCCACATTAGTTCGGGGGTTGGGTGGTCGGAGCAAATGAGCAGAAGCTTGCTCTCTGTCCCATGTCCCATCCCCCCTCCCCCCCCGCCGCTGCCCTGTGTGCTCAGTGGAGCTTTTAAAATCAGTACGGCTCTGTGTACCTTTGCACTTCCTCTGCTCCACAACTGCAGTTTCAAAGCCTCGGGGCTGGCTCTCCGCCATTCTCCCAACCCTTCTGTTGCACAACTGCGCAGATTCGAAGTATCAGCGCTGGCTCCTCTTCTCACTCTGGCACACAAACAACAGGCAAAGGAATTCTCCCGACCCCTCAGGAGAATTCAGTTGCACTTTACAAAGTGCAAGTGAAGGCAATGCATTGCTTCCGAGTAGATGTGTTTAGCCCTCTGGTTTCCCCCCACCCCACACAACTTTCTCTTCCACCAGTCAGCACCGCTTCCACCAGTCTGCGCCGAAACCAGCTGAGGTCACACAGATTCCCAAACTGCACTGAAGCTGCTGTGATGGGAAAATCCGTCACAAAATGAGTTTGAAAAAAACCTGGATTTAGAGGAAGAAATGCCATGCTAGCTACGGAGAAGGGTCTGACACAATCATCTTGGGGGCAGAGTAGAACTGGAGTAAAAGCCCTGTGTAGATTGGCCCTTGGTTGATCTTGTGGTGTATGATGCCAGTGTTTTCACACTTCAAACCACGAACATGCGGTGCATGTGGATGAAGACTTTGTCCTCTCATTTACTTACTCCAAGAGCCTATTTCTGATGTTATTAGATCTGGGTGAGGAGTGCAAAGCACAGCTTGTGAATGTCAGGATTGCTTGAGATTGCAGCCCTTCCTGCTCCTCTGTGATTAGAAAAATCACCGGAAAAGAACTTGCAGTTTCACAGAAGAACCCTTGGAGTGCTTGTGCAAGAAGGCTACTCATGTGATGACTTAATTGTAACAGCTTAGCTGTCCCTTTCAAATATCTGAAGAACCCACTCCAGTTTTGAACCTGATCAAGATATAGGGTTTTCAAAATAAGAAGACTGCCACATCAGAGCTGGATCAGGAAGCCAGCCCCTAGCTCAAATTTCACCTCAGCCATGAATTTACTAGGCGGACTTAAGCAAGTCACTCTCTCTGGGCTAATCCACCTGACCCTTTTAGCCCGGTGTTCAAACAGGATACGCGACGCACTACCCAACTGTTGTGCTGCTGCTATTTCTACCTCAATATTCCATTGTTTCCCAAACCACTTTTCTGACAATTTTTCCGGTGCCTGCAGTTTCCATGCACCACAAAGGCATGTTTATTCCAATTTAGCAGTATTGCCTAGGAGTGGCTTTAAAGCTGCAGGACTTGTTTTGCAGCATTTTTCCCCTCCCCTCATGTCGTTTTCTTCCTCCTTTAGTTCCCTGCTCTTTCCTCACACCAATTTTTATGGGATTTGTGGGCAGGAAAAAGTAAACAAACACCCAAAACAGCACCATAATCTCCCCTCCTTCTCCCCCCCCCCGCCTAAGTCTTTCTCATCTTCCATGATTTTTTTTAACAGCTATTTTTTTACTGCACACATACAGAGTTGCACAGCTGTGAATTAGCACACAATTTATTTTTAAAGCTCCATCACTGCGCACCATCGAAGGTGTGCATGCAGTCAGCGGATTAAAAAAGGAAAAAGGAAACGAAACTGAAATGGCACTATGCCCTCTCATTTCCCCCACAATTGCTGCACTGCACTGAGGTCTGTGTCATGCACTAATGCTACAAACAAAAATGACAGAACACACAGGACCTTTCAAACTCCTCCTACTTCTCCTGCAATTAGAACATTATGCATTTGTGTGTGGCAATCGATTGCATTCTAAACACAGTGGATACTGTGCTGCATTCATTTGTGTACGCCCCCTGAGCTATGATTGAATTTTGAAACAATACCAGTGCAGCAGTGCCTCACACACAAAAGGGGCTCTGGTGTAAATCTTCTCTCTCAGCCTCAGGCCCTCATCTGCAATATGGGGAATTGGGGATAGTAAGACTGACCTATCTTATAGGGTCACTGCAAGAACTATAATGATGGATGTTAAGTTCTTGAAGAGCTACATGAATGTTAAGTATCATTACTGTAATAGTATCAACTTAAACATTTTACACATCGTGTCCAAGAATCCAAGATTGTACCACTTCAGACAGCAGGTAGGCAGGGGTCATATTTTTGAATGCTTTCCCACTTAAAAAGCTTCCTGCATGTTGTAAACTAGCGCTATACTAAACAGGGCTGTACTAAACATTTCTCCTTGACCTGTTGTCTTCTACAGGCAATTATTTTTAAACCTTTCTTATGTGTGTGTTTGTTTGTGGAGGAGCATTCAAAATTCCAACTCCCTCCCCCTCCTTCCCAGATGTAATGGTTAAATCCAAAATTTAAGCATCACAGTCTATCAGTTCATTCTGCATAACATTTTGCATGGCTGTTACAAACCAACACAATAATGAATTATTTACTCTAGAGGGTAAATGTGTACTGATTCTGGGTACTGACCTTTGCTCTGCCATGCTGAAATTCGTATGCTCTTCTGGCCATAGCTAATGTCACTTGTGAATTCAGAAGTGCATTCAGAACCCTTTTTACTAGCATGAAGAACTCTTTGTATGCAGTCCCAGATCATGTGTGGGGTGGCAAGAATTCTGTGTCCTTTAACAAGCATGGAGACAATGGCCCCTTCATGAATAGAAACCTGAAGTGGAATGAGAATAAACCACAGTTTCCCAAGTGTGGATGTAACAGGAAACTACGGCTTCCTCAAAACTGAAAAAGGAAGCTCTCATTCTCCTCTGTTTGCCTGTAAAGAAGGAATAGAAAGTCTGTGGGGGGGGGGGCCCACAAGCCCGAGGCTCACTCCAGATTGTTCTCATAATGTTGTAATGTTTTAGCATTACATCTAACAGTCTCTGACTCTCTTTTTTAAAAGCAGTGTTCTTAACATTGGTAGAAACAATTCAGGCAGGGTGTGTTTGTTTAAATTATCCTTGATAAAAAATTGCTCTTTCCATTTAACTGCCTGGACAACAGAGATACTGTACTTGAAACCAAATATCTTTGGTAAACAGCACTCAGCAAAAGAGTTTTCCCAGATCTACAATTTGGGATTTGTTCTGGTTTTTGCCAGGTCTTAAAAGTTTCATCATTCATCCCCCCCCCAAAAAAAAATGCCCTGTGGCAAGGGAAAAAAATATAGAACCTAATTAGAGTATTTAAGATCAAGTCAGAGTAGAAATGTGTCTTGCTTTTATTAAATAATTATTTACATCCATTCCTTCATGCAGTGGCAAGAAAATATGAAGGTTGTCAAATGAACATCGGTCTCCTCTTAACATCAAAATACAACCGCTAAGAGTCTGGGCAGCGTGACTAAGAGCATCTCTACACCAGCCTAAAATCCCATTTTTAAAACAGGGCTTTCTGCTTCTGTCTTAAATGCAGGGTCACAACGGACTCCCTTTACATGTGCTTCCTCCCCCCACTTTCCCCCTCATCTGAGTCTTCCATATGTTTAATTGGTCTAGCTCCCCTTCTTGTGGCTTTCCCTTTTTCACAGAGGGAACTCAAGTGGAACACAAGTGGGATAATTTGATATCTCATTATCTCCAATCTATTTAAAAATGGAATAAAGGTCATTTAGTGCGGGAGGCACCCTGGAGGCTCATGACATCATCTAAAGGGCCCACAAACTTCCGTGAGTGAGCAATCTCAAGAGCAGGGTAAAAGCTTTGTGTGCAGAAGCTGTGAATGACAGAGAACAAGTAAGAATTGCATATGTGAGATGCTGAGTCCAGAGCCCACAGCATCGTCAGTGCAAGGATAGCAAGCTGCAAAAAGACCTCTGTGGAGACTTTATGGTCCTTGTTCAATGCTGCATTCAAATTATTTTTTTCAAAAAGTACTTGGGAGATGAGGCATGTCACTGTTGTCCCATTCTCTTCCATCTCACCCTGTTATGAGCCATTCCATTTCTTAAAACAAGCATTCCTATATTTTTATCCATCGTGTCAAGGTTTCGGGGGGCGGGGGAGCTATCCACTCAGTGTTAAACATTCTGGGATAATCGGTTGGAAAAGGCCCCGTGTGGCAGCTTGACAACTCTCTCCTGTTATCTTTCAACAAAAGCCAGCAACCTCCTTATTCAGCAAGATGGAATTACTGATCATTAGTGCAACAAGGCTGGGAAGGGAGGGCTTTGCAGCCCTATTGTGAAGATTTCTGTTCTTTTGCAAATGCTGCCAACTCAGAAATTACAGCTTTTCAAATTTACCTTACACTCAGTGGTGACATGTTCCCACTGAAAACAGTGGGAGCTTTTCTTATTGATTTTGGAGAAGCAGGATTGAGTCATTAATCCTCAAAGCTTTCAAATTATAGAATTTAAGACTGAAAATATTTTTTGTGATTTCCCAATATACTTTACATAATTTCACAGTTCCACCGTTACACACATTTCAAGACCAGAGCGTACTCAAACCCTGAGAATGCAGCTGATATGCAGCTGTGTGTGGGCAGGGGTAGGCCCCTGGTGGGGCTGGGGCAGTGTCTGGATGTGCCCATTGCCTTCAGTTGGAGCTTGATGAGAACAGGGTAGAGCTATAAGCAAAAACTCTGAGCCAAGCAGAAAATAGCCTGTGCTCTTGGTTTTTTCTCTTCGCTCCGAGATTTGAGTCCTTCCTCTGTAGAACCCGAAAGGAAGCTAAGACTCTGACACTTCAGGTCAAACTGGCAGCTCTAAACATCACAGAATGTTGAGGCTTGGCCATGTAAGATCTCCACTCCCCAGAAAGTGGGTGGAGCCTGGGAGAGACAGCCAGGGCTTCGAGAGATATAAAGCTTCAGTTGGAAGTGAAACCATTACATCAAGCATAGAGGGAGGGAGGGAGGGAGGGAGGGAGGGAGGGAGGGAGGGGTGGGTGGGCAGGCAGGCAGGCACTACCCCTGCCCTCCAAGATTGTGGGCACTCTGCTAGACTGTCCATCTTACTGTTCCTGGTTCTCTCCAGCTGCTGACTGGACCTTCTATCTCCCTGGCCATTTGTGGCTTTTATCTTCCCTAAGACAGAACATAAAGAAGCACCAAAAAAAAAGACCATCCTTGCTGCCCCCTTCCCAAAGACTTTACCCTCTAAATTTCAAGTGAGGGAGACAACAAGGAGAAGGAATGAATTCTGGAACTCAGGAAGATCACATTGTTCAAGCAAGGCTCAGCTGGAGCAGGATCCAGAAGGTAGCCTGGGTGGAGAGAGTCAACTCAGAGCCTGAAGGCCCATCACTGAAAAGGCAGCCACCTGCAGTTTTGGGGCTTGCCACAGGGGGCGGTTGCGCACAGCTCCAGCAGTTCCAGGCAAGGACTAAGGGACTAAGCCTCTTAGGCTGGGGTGGGCAGAAAGTAGATCTCCAGATGTTTTGGACTTGAGCTCCCAGCATTCCTGACCATTGACCATACTGGCAAGGGGTTCTGGGAGTTGAGGTCTACAACATCAGGAGATCTAACTTCTGTCCACCCCTGCCTTAGGCAACACAGAATAGGTGGCTTTGAGGGATGACTGGAACGGAGAGAGAGTAGTAGCTCTACATAGGTGTTTTAGGAGGGAGTTTCAGGTGCTGGGGGAATGAAAGAGACTGGGCAGAATCATTTAAAAGCTCAGAGGACATCTGGGCAGCAGAGGGTTGTAGAGTTGGAGAAGCAAAGGTCTCAGGCAGGGATATAATGGGAAATAAGGGTAAGGAGATTGAGTGGGGCATGCACGAGCCTTGTGCAGCGCCTGTTCATTTCAGTGAAACTTTCTCAAGAGAACTGCCCTATGAATTCTGCCTCTGTTAATTGAGCTGAGTGGGGTCGTCATTTGGATTCCCCCACCCCCACTGCCAATCCTGTTAGAGAGAGGGCAGATCCTGACCACAGGAGCACCATGGCAGAATTCAAGGTGGTGCCTCCTTTCCTTGTGTCCTTGTCCTCAAACTTTAGGGTCAACCTTTAGGTTTTGCACGGCACTAATCCTGTGTACTGTTTTAGGCTGTGGGTTCTGATGCTGCTCTGTGATGGAGCTTGGGTTGCAGGGTTCGGGTCAGGCTAAGTTTCTCAGGAAGCAAGACGGAACAAGATCAGCACCGATGGAAAGCTCCGAGTGGGGCTGGACGGTAGGAAGGGTTGTTTGTATGTTGCTCCAACATGGATTAGAGCAAGACCGAAGTTTAAACAGAATTGTTGCTGAATTTAAGCTGGTTGGGCCCACCTCCAGACTGACTGTGGGGCCTGGCCGGTTTTAGCAATCTCAGGGTGCGATGACCTAGGAATAGCTGTAGCATGGTAGTTTCCTCATGGCCCAAGTCCTCAGAGTGTGCGGACAGTAATGCAACCTGGGGTCTTTCTGGAGAACTGGGCCGCAGGGAGGTGGAAGCTTGATAATGCCTTTCTGTAATGGTTCCCTCTGAACCATTAACTCTGGAGCCTCTTCTTCTCAGGACAAGGAGTCAAAAGACAGCACCCAAAAGTTGCCACCACACCTTACCCCATGAAGAGCAACTTCTTTCTAGAGATGGCTGATGAGTCGGGATCTTAGGGAAGACCATGTTCCAGCTCGGTATATGTCTTTGTTTCCAGCCCCAGCTCATGCATGTACATAGTAATAAATCCTTATTCGAATCCTCAGAGTGTACGAGTCAGGACAGTGCCTCTGACTTTACCAGCTGATGATCTGGAGGGCATAGAATAAAGGGCTGAGTTTGGTCCTAATTGTTACAAAGTGCTAGGAAATGTTGATGGATGAATGTGGTTTGCCCATCGCTCTGGGAGATTGGTTGACCAAAGACTTTTTCCTCAAGGCTAGCTTGAACAAAGATATTTTTCACCCAATTGCTTCAACACTAAAAGCTCTGAAGTTGTGATAAAAAATTATTTAAGGCCATCCCCTGAAGCATTGCTTGATTAAGGTCATTTCTGTTCAAATTCCATAAGAGAATTGTTCCTGCATTTGCAATTTTGCTTGACTCCTCCAGCTGTGGGGGTTTGGAGGCATGCGGGGGGGAATCTTGGACACCTATAAGAATAACTGCAGCTCTTCAGTTCCTAAGAGATGAGCAGGCTTTGTTTAGAAGATAGTTTTAATTCTTCAGGAGATGTTGGGCTTTAATATATGGTACATTTTAATTCAGATGGGCAGGTAGAGGCCTAACAAAACATTTCATGCATGTAGTGAAATCAGTATGACTTTTTTCTGATAGGCGGAGAGGAGAAATGGGAAGGTAGAGATGCTTAACCTTTTTCCTACCCACCAGTTTTCAACTCCATGGCCAAGAGTCTTCTTTTAGAGGACCGTCCTATGTTTGGAGGGCTGCCCTGTCCAATTCTGGTTTAAACGTAAAGAACCATCAGAAGTGTTGCCTGTCAACAGTTAGCACCTGTGAAGCACCTGAATAGATAGGCACCCAGGTCACCTGGCCACTGTCTTCCACACCATGGTGAGATTATTGTATTTCTCTTTAAATTATAATACTGTCTAAATTTGCATCTATGCATACAAATTAGCCTATGCACATTTGATGCAAATCACCATCTTCTTTTGTCCTTTTGTTTAGTGATACTTTTCCTCTGTTTTGGAGATTCATGACTGGCCACCCTACTTGAGCTATTTCACCTTCCTTGGTTAATCATGGATTTGGAACCCTGCAGAGACAAAGTGGCCCGACGTGGTTTGGAGTGAAAAAGGGTGGGAAAGGGGGAGCAGCACACCCTTCCTACTGCCCCTTCACCATTCCAAGTTATCTGCTCTTTTCTCTAAAATAAAGGCTGTTGAGCTTTTTGCTTCTCTACCTGAGCTGGGCTATACCATTTCAGAGTGCAGCTGAAGACTCATATAACTGAATGCTGCTACCTACAAAACAGTCCCCCTACACATAGAAAGCTAGGGTGTTGGGGAAAAGCCTAACATGCTACTTTTCTATACGCACGGATTTTTTTAAAATTTAGAAACATTCAATCAGGGGCCCCCCTATTGCAGCCTGAAGTGTTACAGCCCAGACAGGGGTTTATCACCTCAATGAAAATGAGGCCATAGTTCTAACTGCTTTGCCATTATACCTCTTTTTGCCTCCGTGAATGTACAGGTTACTCTCAGGGTGGGCAAAAGGTAGTTTGGGATCTATTCATAGATCTCTGGGTGATCTGCAGTAGATTTGCAAGTATTTCCGACTCCCACTTGTTAATGACAGCAACAGCAAAAAGGTTTCTCCCTTCCCTGTTTCCTAAATTGGGCTTCTAAAAGCTTGGAGCAGAGGGTGAAGAGCAAGGAGCAGCAACTTGTGTGAAAAGAATGGAAGCTTGGTTCTGGTACTGAAGACAGGGTTAGATTCCCTAATCTGTAGTAGCTCAGATGTAGATTTGTACCTGTATATGCAGGTTACCCCAGGGTATGACTCATGGGGTGCACCATGGAGGAAGTAGCTGGCCACTATTATGCATCTGGCTGTGCCGGAGCCATATTCAGGCTGGGGTCAGATGGGGTCTGACCCCATCCAGAAAGCTTTTGGCCCCATTAATCAGCCAAGGAGGAAAGCACCAGTCAGCTGAGACCTCTGCGGCCTGCCGCTTGACAACTTCAGGGTTTCCCCTCTTCTGTGCAGGCTGCACCACATTTACACCCCCTCTTACCATGCACATGCAAGAGAAGTGACGTGGCTATATTTGGGAGCAGGCTGCAGCAGGTTCAATGCGCGATCTCACCCCTCCTCCTCCCTCCACACCAGATTGGGGTCACCACTAGTTTCAGAGGTATGCGGTCAGTCCACCCTGACCCTGTTGTGTTGCGCAGCTGTAGCACACTGGGAGGGGGAGAAGCTGAGGAACCAGAACCAGGCCAGAGTGCCTGCCTGCTCCCCTCCACCACACACAGTAGGACATAAACACACCCTAGTTCGTGGCAAGAAAGGAGAAACCTCTGAAAAGTTGGTGGGGGGCGGGGAAAGCAAAATCATGAGTTTGGCTGTTGGGGAAGTGGAGGGGAGAGAGAAGTTTGCAGAAGAGAAAATAAGGAAAGTTCCATCCCAAGAATGGGAAGACACCTCTGGTGTCCCTTCCCTGCTTCCATTCAAGCAAACAATGATGCATCCTGTTTCATCTCTGACAAACAGTGTGGGAGGCTTGTGACACCTTAAAAACCAGCAGAATTATTGTGGCAGAAGCTTCTTCTTTTGGAGGGTGAGAATTCTCAGCCAAGGATGAGAGGAGTTTTGTGCAGCTTTTTCGTGCTCAAGGGAAGGAATAAGAAAGAAAGGAAGGAAGGAAGGAAGGAAGGAAGGAAGGAAGAAAGAAAGAAAGAAAGAAAGAAAGAAAGAAAGAAAGAAAAGAAAAGTTGCTGGAGAAGAAGTGCCAAGAAAGAGGTGTTCACACACACACACACACACACACACACGGTGGCTGCTTCTCTCAAATAAAATAAATGCTTCAATTCATTTGCACCCTTCCATTAGCACTCTGGGCTCTGGGAAACAGATTTCGGGGCTGGCTGGGGCCCCATGGGCTCAGGCCTAGTAGCACCCCCTGCTAGCAAGATATGTGAGGTGGTCATCATAAGAGTGGCGATGCCAGAAAATACCCACTATGTTATCCCTAAGAGGAACTGCTTTACTATCTTTGTACATTTTCATTTTTTTCTCTCGTCTTCTTAGGTTTTTTATATCTGTACTCCAGATAAAGTTTTGCTGGAATTCATGATGCCTCTTGTGTGAAACTTGAATATAACAATTCAGTTCAAACCATTCGTATTCAAACTATGTCGAATTCCCAGTTCTGAGGATTTTCTGCCACTCTGTGTGGGCTTCTTAATGCAGCTGGAACCAACAAAGCATGTGTACACACACACAGAAAATGTACAGCTGTGTTGTAGTAGTGGACACTATCCATGCAAATTACAATCACATACCACTGTGCGATTCAAACAGCTTCCTTTTTAAAAGCCCTGCTATGAAGCCAATGGTGCAGCTAAGGCAGTCGGGGGGTGGGGGGAGGAAATGACCACTGGATGGGGCCTGTGGCAAATGTGCCCAGCATCAGCCCCTGGCCCAGTGTGGGCATGCAGTGGCCCACCAGGGCTCATGCTGCTCACTGCAGCATTCTTTCTTATTTAAAAAAAAAACAGTGTAGTCAGGGAGTGGCCAGCCAGGCAGGTTCATGGCTGCAGATGCTCATTTTCTTATTTTTTACTTTTAGCTTGTCATCCTTTTCTGTGATAAAATGGTGCTTATTCCCAAGTAAATATGTGTATCATCAGGGCAGCAGAACCCAGCTCCATTTTTCCCCTATAGTCATGATGGTGCTATGATTTAAGTCCATTTAAAATGCACATGCGCAGAGTATTGCTTTTTATTAGGGTCGACAATGTTGCTTTAACTGCTTTTTGCTCGAATGTATCAGGAATGGAGAAGCAGTTGTAAAGCATGGAATTGATGTGGGTGTGGGGGGAGAGAAGGGAAATGTTAGTTGTGCACTTCACAACTGAGTTCATACAACATGGCCATGTAAGTGGGGCCCCCATAAGTTAATTAAATCCAGGGTCTAAAATTACCTAACTGCACCACTGTGTGTAGCAAGCAGAATGGGTTGGGCAATGTCCATTCTTTGAGGGCATCAGGCGCTGCCTGATCTCTTAGGCCTCACCAAAAGTGTCACACACATTAGGTGTCTAGGAATGTGTGTGTACACATTTTGACCAAAAACAGTCTGCCCCAGCAGAATTTTTTGGGCTTCACCTGTGACACTACCACTGCTAACCCACGTTTTCTTTAAACCATGCCTTGTTGCCTGACCCAGGGTTTGTCTGGCAGATGATTGATGAAACGATGGTTTGTTCTCTCGATCCTTGGGTTGTTTTTCACCCACTCCCTCCTTATATCCCAATCCCAAATGCCTCTGCGGCACTGTAGTACTGGCAGGACTTCACCATGTCAGCTGCCTGCTTACCATTGGTCTGTTCTACACATGGGCATGGAAGATTCATCAGCTTTTCCTGGCACCTCCTAGCTTGCTGAAGAAAAGCTCGCTTCCCCCAATCCCAGCCAGAGCACTAGAAACTTTCCTGTCAGAGAACATTAATCCTTTCTCATCACAGTGGAGTTCCTGAGCTTTGGAGATTGGAGTGAGCACTTTGCAGAAGGGAGAAAATTGTTTTGGGGTGTTCTAAAGTCTGGCAGTCTAAAGTTCTTAATCTGAGAGGTGGAGGTGGCTTGGTACATGCAGTTTGGCAGGGAGGCACCCCGCTCAGTAACTAGTCCATGGAAACCCCCCCAGCTCTGTCAGGAGCAGCGCTAAACTTCCGGTGAGGGAAGGGAACAGATCGGCCTGGCTGGCATTGCTAGCCAGACTTCCCTGTTAATGTTAGTTCAAGCAAAGGGCACACACGAGAGCGGCTGCCTGGGGAGCAGCTGGATTTTTTTTACTGCTCTTGCCTGCCACCTCTATACCCTGATGAAACAAACAACCCATGAACAGCCCACCATTGCGAGTTCGCATGTAATGACTGTTGGGAATATTGAAACCTTGTCTGCAAGTTACTGGAAGGGGGCAGTATTGCAGTTACTTCACAGGAATTTGGACTACAGCTAGCCCTAGGATGGCTATAGCCAACAGTGTGGTTTCCTGTGATTTCTTCCTTTTGCTCCTCCCCGCTCCCCCCCCCCAACTTCCTGGGAGCACATTGTTTGCTCTGTCTCTCCTGCTGGGGTAATAGAACACAAAATGGGCTGAACCAATTCTTTTGAAAATCTACACTGTACCTGCATCTTCTATGCAAGAATATTTGTGAGTTAAACTAGTTTACCTTTTCTTCACTGAAGAAGGGTGTAGTCTCCTTTTAAGATAGTTTTGTGTGCGTGTGGGACTGGTAAATGCTCATTCTGTTTTGCCTTTTGTTTTTTCTCTGCTAATTGCCTTTCTAAGGCATCATTAATAAATAATCCCATCAATGACAATCCAGAGTTTAGACAACCCCAAGTTCACAACCCAACAATAAACTATGGGTTCTCCTTCTGGTTGTTCGTGCTTAACAAGCTATGATTAACAAACTGTGGTTAGCATGGCCGCATTCATACATCATGACAGCCTGGAATTCAACAACGCATACCATGGGTTAGCATTATGTGTGAACCGGGTCATTATTTCTTCTAGCTCTTGTAGGCTGTCCAGCTTCTAGTAAAAAACAAAGTAGATCCTGCAAGCCTGAAGTCTGCCCACCCCCTAGGTTAATTCATCTATCAGCCCCTGCCCTCCTCCTGTGCATTCTTCTAAAGTTCCTGCTTCATGACAACTTGGCCTATTTAACTTTTGTAAAGCTCTCTTCAGTTTGTAATGCACACTTAAAGTATCTTTCCATCTGAATCTCATTATTTGTAAAGATTTCTGCTGATGGGGCTGTCAAACTGCAATACCTATTTTATAATCTGTTTTGGTGCATACCTAGTCCATAATTTTAGAAAAGGGAAGAACCATGTCACAGGCTGATTTAAAAACTGCAATGGCTGCTAGTTAATAGTGATTGGTATGTATGGTAAATTGTGGACTAAGGGAAGAAGGCTAATGTAAATTCCTTTGATTGACACTATTATAATACCAGCAAACGAGCAAGGTGAAATTGTTCATCATGAATAGCATAAGTTAGTGACAATGTTGATTGAAGTGTCAAACAACCAGTCTTCCAACTGAAATTATGTTACCAGATCCCTGAAATGAAATCCCTTAGATTTAGGAGTCTGCCATGGGGATGGGCAGAACCCTTTATTTACAGGCCATGTCACATCCACGTGTTCATTCACCCATAAGTTTCTTCTATCCCGTTTCCACCTTAATATGTGATTTTTAAAATCTGCAAAAAAATGCACAAATGCATATTTTAAAATGCATTTTGCTCTCAAAACACACATTCCTAAATTTAAGGTTTAAGGTATTAGTACTACTGTACAAAGCCCTAAACAACTTGGGACCAAAGAGCCTTCTTTACCAACCTGCCTGGTCACTGAGGTCATCGGAGGGCTTGCTCCTGGTAGTTCCACATGGACCTCTAGCCTGGTTGGAGTCCACCAGGAAGAGAACCTTCAGCGTAGTGGTTTCTTCCTGTGGAATTCCCTGCCTCTGGAGGTTAGGCAGGCGCCAACATTGTGTTGCTTTCGGTGCCTCCTGAAGATGTTATTTCAAGAGGCTTTCCCTGAGTTACAGCTGTAGTTTATTATGTTTAGAATCTGTTCTTTAAAATGTTTTAGGGAGCAATCCTATGAGGATTGACAGTTGCCTCCGAGCCCAGGGGCGACCATCTATCCAGTGCAGGGCAGGTGGAGCGGATCTCCTCCTTGCTCCCCCCGCCCAGCTTTCGTGGCTAGACAGCCGATTTCAGCTGTCTAGCCATGGGACCTCGGAGCATTGGAAGCAGCAGCCGGATGACATATAGGATGTGTCATACCGCCACTTCGGACCTCCCTGTCCCATCCCCAGGAACACCCTGTTTTCACCGCTCCACGCTGCTCTTCTGAGCATGGAGCTAATCCGTGCTGCCTACGAGGTGGCGTGTGGGGGGGGCGGTTCTCCTGCAACCGACCTTGGAGCCGGGCTCTGAGGTTGGTTCCTGGGAACCGACCTATCCTATGGCTGTCTAGCCACTGACTAGTGGCCATGGGATTGTGACCTTAATTGTTTTAATTATGGGGTTTTATTCTCTTATCTTGCTGTTCACCGCTCTGAAATCTTTGATGTGGAGCGGTATAAAAATATTGTAAACAAATAAATAAATTAAATCCCTAAATGTATTTTCTCTCAAAATACAAAGTTTTAAAATTTCATTATTATTATTAATATAATGAAGTTTTTTGAGCTGAGAACTGCTTTGAAACATTTAGGAAGAGTGAATGCTGGTGATATATCGAAAGTTCCGATAAACACATTAATCTGGGAGGTGCAGATTTGGTCAGTTCATGTCAGAATGCGCAAATATCAAATCCCGCAAGCATCCCTCAGCTGCAGACAAACCAGGCTGAACAAATTAGGGCATGTGAGAAGAATACAGATCCCCCTCCCAATTTCTTTGGGTGCTTAGTCATCCTCAGAACACCCTCTGTGAGGTGTTATCCTCATTTTTAAAGACTGGGGAACTGAGCCTCAAAGATTATGGCCACAATCCAGCACAAATACAGACGTGCGTACACCCACTGAAAATTGATGTTCTTAAATGCATGGACTTCTGTGCTGGATTGCAAAAAGTAGATTGTATCCAATGGTGTCATTCCGTTGACAGATTTGCTTTCATCAGAAGAATTGGGATGGGGGGGCATTCTTCCCCCCCCCCACAGCCCCACAAAATCAGTTCCAGATGGCTGGGAAACCCTCCAGAACAGAATTTTGGGCAGTGTGGAGGGCTGCAGAGGAAGGAGAGAGAGAGAGAGAGAGAGAGACCTGTTGCATTAGCAGACTTCTACTAGCACCACGTGGGATTTAACCCAGTAACTTGCCCAAGACCATCCAGCAAGTCCTTGGCTAGAATGGGAAGCCAGAGATCACAGGTCTGAATCTCAGACACTGCCCACTAGGCCTCATGGTCTCAGCACTTAGCAGCCAGGATCAGACTCCGCCTTCTATATCTGGAATAAGAAGGAAGGTATTTCCAGTAAGAAGACACAGCTTCCAGGTAAATTAAAAATTTGGGATACTTGATGGAGCATGATACAGGAAGGGAAAAATGTGAGTGAAAGGAAGACAGAAAGGTGGAAGGAAAGAGCCAGACAGGTAAAAACTAGTGAGAGCAGAAAGAAGTGGAAGAAGAGAGAGTGGAAAAGACAGATGAGGGAGTGTGGCTCACTAGAACTTAGTCCCAAAATCTGTTCCTGATGTCCGCAGGTCAAAAATCAGTAGGGGGTGATTTTGAGCTAGAAAAATGGAAGCAGCCTCTCCCTGCCTGCCCTTTTCCCATTTAGACACAGCCTGACTGAGGGGATCCCTGCACCTCACGTTTATTGGGCATTCATGGTTGCTCACTCACTGAATTGTGCAGGTCAGTTACATGACGTTGTCATTGTCCATCATTATTCCACTATTTCCTCCCACTTTCCAGATAAGCACAAATGGAGTGCCATGTCCTCCCGGTGTATTTCTCCCCTAGTGTGAATGAAGCGCTGAGTGTGGTGGTTGGGGGTGTGCTCATGATGTCGAAGGTGGTGACGAAGGCCTGATGGGTGTTCAGCCTTCCCGAGCCATTTTGGCTCCTCGCCATTTTCAGCCTGCATGTTCAAAACAGAGCGGCAAAGCGGCAGAGCGGCAGTGAGGGGGTGGCGGCAGAGTGGAGGAGCAGCAGAGGGGCTGAGCGGCAGGGGCTGGCCAAAAGCATGGAAGAGGGAGGCGGGGTCCAGGGAGATCGGTGGGGGGCTGTCCGCATGTCAGTCCCCATCCATCGGTAATGTGCAAAGGGAGGGGAAGGGGCAGGAACCCAGGAGCAGGTATCGCTGAACCTGGAGCGTGTGTAATGCCTCTTCACGGAAACATAACCCTATGGGAATGGCCATCTACAGAGAAGGAAGCATGTGTAAAGGGAATCAGTTGTGATCCTGCATTTAAAACGGAAGTGGAAAGCCCTGTTTTAAATGCAGGATTTTAGGGTGATGAAGAAATCCCCCCAGGCTGCAATGGGTTTAAGAGACACAGACAAAAGAATCACAGAACTGTTTAATATGTAATTTGACCCTCCGAGTGTTCTAGCATTTGCCAAAAATTGAAAACATTTTTTTCCTAGGCAATTCTAATATAAGAATTTGGAGTGCTGTAGAAAATGGAACCCCTCCAGATTTGAGCCTAGTCACTAAGATTTGCAGCATGGTCAATGCTTTCACAGAGTTAGCTAGAATATTTATAACCAGGAGTGGAAAGACCTCTTATTGCTGCATATGTTCTTCTTTGAAGTTGCCTGATGAGATTTGAGTGACACAGACCACCCACACTCCCCCATTCCACAAGCACATACTGTTATGTAATCCCCATGTCTTTACTATTATTCAGTGAAATGTGCCGCTTCCCCAGAGTCCTAAAACATAATAGGCATCACCTTGCTGAATCAGACTAAATGTCATTAGTTTAGCATTCTCTCTCTCTCTCTTTAATAGCAGCTGACTCAATATCCCTGAAGAGCTAATAAGTGTGGCAAAAAAGTGATGCCCATCCATTCTTGTTTGCAAAGGTACACTGCCTGCGAACATGGAGGTTCTGTTTACGTACCATATTGATAAACCTTCCATTAATTTGTCTAATCCTTAAAAAAAAGTGGGGGGAGCTTGGGGCCATCACCACCACATCTTGTAGTAAATTCTGTAAGTTAATTATTCACTAGGAAAAGAAGTGCTCCTTTTTGCCTGTCCTGAACCTACAGCCGATCAACTTCACCGGGTCACACACACACACCCCGCAAGTTCTACTATTAGGTGAGAGTAAGGATGGACGAAAGTCCCTTACCTGGTCCCGCAGCTTACTTTGCGGTGGGGGGGAGGCGCTCCATTTCTCCCCCCGAAATTCTTGGCGGGGGGGAGGCGCCCCATCCCTCGCCGCCGAAATTCAGGCCGGGGGGGAGCGCCCCGTCTCCCTGGCCGCGAAATAAAAAAGTAAATTGAAAAAAAAACAAAAAACAACGTGATAGGCTACGTAACGATTTACGTAGCCTATCACGGCTAGATTTTCAAAGTCAGCCGTGATAGGCTACGTAAATCGTTACGTAGCCTAGCATGTTGTTGTTGTTGTTGTTTTTACTGGGAAATGGCGGCGGCGGCAGCCGGTCAGAAGACCGGCCACCGCCACCGCCGAAACACCGCCAGGACCCACCACTGAGAGGGACGTTCGACAGAGGTAAGTCCCATCTCGGGGGGGGGGGGAGCAGAGAATTTCCCCACCAATTTCGGGGGGGGCGAATGTGTTGGCATTCGGCCTCCCGGAGATTCGTGGAGAAATTCTCCGCCATCCCTAGGTGAGAGGGAGGAAAATGCCTTTGTGCAGATTTTACATTCCCAGGTAAAAAGCTAGATTAACCTATCTGACATGATCTGGCATGTTAACAGCCTGCTTTCCTTTTTTATAACTTGGGCTACAGCTCCTATCATTCACTGCCTGTGAGAAATACATACAGTTTGTGTCAAAGCATTCCCTAACCAGCAGAATCGGAAAAGAGCAGTTATTACCGCAAACTCTATATACATTATTTATCAAATGAAGTCTCTGCAGCAGGAATACAATTTATTTTCTCTCTATGATCCCCCATTATCTCCCCCCCTCCCCTTTATGCTGCTGTTGTTGCACAAATTATGCTTAAGTTCGTTCCCTCTAGGAGGGGTATGCCAGTGTCCCCTTAGAGACACACAGAACTCTGAGATTCAGTCCAACGCAGTTTTATTTGGCAGGAGACAAACAGCGCTGTTCAGGTGGATTCTCGCGGCTAAAGCCACAAAGGAGAACCCCACCCTAGATGTTTTTGGTACAGCTTATATACATTCAGTATAATGACCTCATTAGCTATGCAGGGTGGGCCACATAATATTCATGAACTTCATTAAGCATGCGTAGTTGACATGTCTCTATGGCTGACCGGTCCTTGCAAGCTGGGCAGGAAGCGATCTAGCTGGAACTGGTTCTAACCAGCTGTAGGAGTGGCGGCTACTCGAGGCAGGGGGGTGGCTCCTCTGGCTGTACCTGATATGAAACAGACCGTTACATATCAGAGGGGGCGTTCCCTTGGATCAAATGACATGTCTGCCGTGTAAAGGAGCCCCTCCTAATCCCACAAAGAAACCGAAAGCAGAAAGCCCCAGAAAGGATGCAGGTTTTGGGGGAGGTTTTTTGCTAACGTAGAGACAGCCAATGGCATCAAACAAGGTGGTTGTTGTTTTTACTCTAAACTGGGAAATGTGTAGTACAGCATCAAAGCAAAATAAATAATATATTACCATATTCTTCCAGGAAGGGAGCTGCTGAAAGCAGAAGGGGATTGACAATATCAATGTATGAAGTTGCCATACCAAATCAGACCCTTGGTCCATCCAGCCCTGCTGCTTTTTAAACAGGAGACAGGAGGGATTGAACTTGAGCCTTTCTCTATGCAAACAATGTGCTCTGCCCCTAAGCTGTGGCCTCTTCCTAAATTTTTAAAGGTATAGTCCTCCTGCAATGGGGCTTTGACCTACAAACAACACCTCAAATTGAGCACTCAGACTGCTGAGCGCTGTGCAAAATGGGGATATTGGTCCAGAAAACCGTCCCCCTGGCTCTGCTGCTCCACTGCCTCAGGACATCTTCTCCAGGGAGTCTATAGCCAGGGCTCAGACCTGGAATGTCTTCAGAGCGAAAATAACGGGAACGCAAATAACATAGCGTCTACGCTATTTGCGTTCCCCTTATTTTCGCCGTCTTAGTCTACGTAAATGTTTATGTAGACTAAGACGTGCCAAAATAAGGAACGCAAATGGCGGCGGCCATGGGCGCCGCCATTTGCGTACGCGCAGTTTTTGTTTTTTTGTTTTTACTCAGCCGTGATAGGCTACGTAAAGATTTACGTAGCCTATCACTGCTGACTGCAGGGACACAAACGGCGGCGGCGGATGTCCGGCTGCTGGTGGAGCCGGCCGGCGGTTCCACAGAATCGCTGTGGAGCACAGCCGGCCGGCCGGCCAGGATTCCGGGGGGGGAGGGACGGAATGCCTCCCCCCGCACCATCAGCATAATCCCCAAAATGTAAGTGATTTTCGTACATCCCTAACACAAAAGAAAAAGATGATCGTGTGTTGAAACATTAGAGGAGTCTCTTTGATTTCTTGCCAGGGGGTTGGAGGTTGGAGAGAGAATATGCAATTTTCACTGGATTTCAGCTCATCAGCGTTATGCTGAGGCAGCAAGCACCTCATCCAGTCAGATGCACAACCTCTTGTTTAGACGTGTTCCCTGTAATTCTGTGCTTTAATGGGAGCTTACAGGGAGAAGGATTCCCAAAAATTATGAATGCCTTCAAAACTCCTGATCCCTTCCTAGTTGAGGCTATTGGAACGGAATTTTGTTTGCTTTCTTAAAATGTTTTTTGACCCACTGAATCTGTCGGCATTTAAATTATATACTTTAGCATTGACCCTAAAACCAAAAGTGGCAACCAAGATGGTCAACACCACCTACTTGACAGCATAAACTTGTCCTTGGTGCCACGCTATTTAAACTATAGTGATGAAATTTTGAGAACAAATGAATATCAGGCTTAACCTTTATCCTAAAGGTTCTTAGAAGCTTCTTCAGGTACAAAATGACAGCCAATCAAACTTTATTTGAGGCAACACCACAAAATCTATACAAAATATGTGAAGAAAGCAAATGTGTTTGTCATAGAGCCTTAAATTACACATAATTTGGTATACAAACCAGCCTTCTGTGATAGTGAGAAAATGGAAATTTAAAACTCCAAATGGCTGCCAAGTTGTAAAGAGTTGTTCTAAGGTAATATCAGATGCTATTTCTGTAGTTGTAAACCCTTCATTGTTGTGCTGACTATAAAACGATGCATATATTTCAGTTTTAATTGAGATGTACTGGTTTTATCAGCCATTTTGGAGTTTTAAATTTCCATTTTCTTAGCTTCACAGTTGTGGTGATTGTTTTATCCTGTGTTGGTGTCACTTCTATAATTGTTATGAGGTAAAGAAAAGAAACTAATCACACAAAAATGTTATTCAAATGTACTTGTTTTTTCTTGGTTGCGTTGCAATTATGGATGGATGTATGAAACCACCTTATGGTCAGGCCGTTAGTCCATCTAGCGCGGTATTGTCTACTTGGACCACTACACGGACCAAAAGCATCTCTCCAAGGTCTAAGGCTACGAAGTCTTCTACCTGCGCTACTGGAAATCCTTTAACTGTAATAGGGTTGTGGTGCATATGGGTTGGGCCAGGCCTCCAAAGAGTCTGAGCTGGGTTCATAAGGCACATACCATATACAAAACCAGAACGTGCAGCTACTGTGACAAAGTCCCTTATTTTGTAAGTCGCTCTCTGCAAACCATCTGGTCATGGCGGTCGGTTGTGCCCATGAGTCGTCTGCCACCAGTGGGATTTCTAATTTGGCCCTTCCTCATTTGCTTTGGCTCTGAGGTGACACATCATTTAAGACTCGTCTTCCATTTGTTTGGATTTGTCCCTCTGGCTATGTTACACTCGTCACAATAACAAGCCTTGGTGTTTTCGATATTTCCAGCACATTTCGTACATTGCTATAAATTAAAAAAACAAAGCTGAGACGTGCCGTTAGGTTTGAGCTGACACAGCATGTGTTCTGCATATGGATAATAGATGATAGTATTTTGATGGAGCCTGGAAGGAGACACTGTGAGCTGTGTAATTTGCCTCTGACAGGAAGCACACTGACTGGGTTAAGTGGAAGGCCCCACAGAGGTCTAAGATGCCTCAGTATGTCTAATGAAACATGACAACCATGTATTAGATACGTGAGCATGAGGCCATGTTACTTTTACCTGTGTCGAATAATAAAGAAGCGAGTGAGAGAAAAGGAATATTCTCTCTCAAATGTAGCCCTGATGACAACAACAACAACAACAATAATAATCACTACCACCACATGTTGGTTGGTTGTTGATCACCATGTAACCTTCCCCATCCCCTGGCAGACTTTTAGAAACAGGGACATAGGATAGAAAACGACCTTATACTGAGTCACACAATTGGTCCATCTAGCTCAGTGTTGTCTGCACCAACGGTAGGCAGAAGGTAAATCAAGCTCAGATCAGGATCACAGGATGATTGGCAGTAAATCAACAGGAGTTCCTCACTCCCGATTGTTTAACAAAAGCAACAACAAAAAGCTACCCCCACCCCAAAATTAGGCTGTTAAAATTCCTGATCTGTCATAACTCAGATGTAATCTTGTACTTGCATATGCAGGGTCATTCCAGTGTCTAGCTCTCAACATACAATAGATGACTGGCTCCACCACCACCCCCGAGCCAGTTTTGTACCTGGCTGTGATTGGTGGACATCAGGATTCTAGTAGAGAAATTAAAGTAGATCCTGCAAGTGTGAAGTCTGCCCACACCTGGTCTACACCAAGGTGGCCACTTACAAATCGCCAAAAAAGAGGAAATGCATCAACACAAAAAGGGGGGTGGGAAGGACAAAGATTTGCATAAAATTTGCATATACTAATTTATATAGAGATAAATGCAAATTTAACCATTATTACAATTTCAGTAGAAATACAGTATATCTCACTAGAAGACAGTACCAGGTGACTTGTCTAATCGGCCTGCTGTTCAGGTGCTCACTGTGGATGGGCAACAGTTCTTATGGTTCTTTATGCTCTGTCAGGGTTCCCCTTATGACCTGGGCCCCTGAGCAGCTTCTTAAAGATCTCTCGCCTCCTTAAGAGTCCCACCTTACTTCTTTTACCTTCCCCTTCCCAATAACTTGGGGTTTAGGCTGTAGACGTGGGGTGATTAACACACCAGACACAGGGTTTAACCCCAAAAGTTTACTGGTAAATTAAAGCAAGCAAATCACAACTAAAGGTATTTACAGAATAGAGCCTGAGTGATTCAAAAGGCATTAAGAGAAAATAAAAGTTGCAAAACGCAAGTCCCTTTACCCTAGCTGTACTTAAGACTCCTCTATGCTGCTTCTTCCTGCTCCCACTTCAGGCTCTGGTCTCCCCAACTCTGCTCTTACTGGCTCTCTCGCTCCCTTTTTATACCGTCTTCCCTCAAAACTGAAAGTGCTGTTTCAAATCTGAAGAAATGAAACCTAACCAGAGAAATGAAAATGAAACTTAACTGGGGAAATGAAACTACTCCTCTCAGAGAGACCCTCTCCCAACAAAAACTCTATGGCTCTAGACCTGACCTTTTTCTTTTCCTTGCCTCAGTAGGCCTCAAACTTTCATAGATTTAAACTGGAATTGGACATGAGAGCCTTTCAGACAGAGGATGCCTTCAAACAGAGGACTGTCATCTGTCATAAAAGAGGACACCTAGCCACCCAGAAGTGGCAGTGGCTGTCCTGGGTTTCAGACAGGAGCTTTTCCCAGCTCTACCTGGAGATGCCAGGCACTGAGCCCGGGACCTTTGTCTTGCAAAGCATGCACTCTACCATTGAGCTGTGGCCCTTCCCCCAAAGGGTGTTTCACTGGTAATTTCTTACCCATTGCAAGATGTAGCTATGGCTTGAAAAAGAATTAGACAAAATGCACAAAGGTTAGGTCCATAAGGGCACAATCCTATAATATTTAAACAGAAAAAAGTCCTACAATTCCCAGCATGCCCCAGCCAGCCATGCTAGGTGTCTAGAAGGCCATCAGATTTTTCATTTTCTGGAAACCAGGGTCAAAACCAGTGCTCTGAATGCACTCCCCTCCCCTGCCCCCTTATAGCTGCTGTGGTTCTCTCCACGCCTGCTACTTCTTCACACTTGGAAATGGAGCATGGAGACGGGAGAAAGGGGGTGTTCCCAGGGGCAGGGAGGAGACTGGGGAAGCCGCTTTATGAGGCTTCCTATGCCGTGCAGCCTCCCCACTCCCACTCCAAAGTCCCTGGCTAGACGCATGGAATCGCACATCTAGCCAAAAATGCAAAGCAGCCGGAGCAAGGAGGAGAGGATCCCCCCTGTGCTCTAGCCGCCCTGCGTGGGAGAGTTGCCTTCAAGTTCACAGGCTGGCGACTGTCTTCATAGGATTGCCCCCTAAGTGGCTTTAAGACAGGGTAGCTAGATGGCGCCTCCCCATGGAGAGGTAGCTTGCCACTGACTACCAGATGCTGGGGACAAAGACGGAGAGGTGCCCCTCGAAAGTATCCACAAGTAGGTGATTGGTGGCTGTGGAACACAGGACAAGAGTGACCAGAAGGGGGGTTGCATTTGAACCCTTTAGCCAGTGTCTCCGACGCACTGACTGGCTATTGCTATAAGCAATGAAATGGCTGTATGCCAAAGGCACAAATCCATTTGCTTCAAAAGAAATATGGTTGAACATAGGAAACTTCCATTAAAAAGTTAAAAAGTCCAGAATCTACAACATGATATTGAATAATGCTACTCAGCATTTATATAGAACTTTTTGAGTATTTAAAGTGCTTCACATTAAGAGTGAGCAGATGTCTTCCGTTCCCCTTCATTATTGTTCCATGGGTTGTTGTCTCTGTCTTCTGGTTTAACTCCCTGCCCTCCAGTTTAAGTATTTGGGAGAGCCCTTCAGAGTTCACAACCATTTGTACAGTAGCTACCAGGTAATTGCACATTTTTGAATCTTACTAGGCCATGTATTACACTCAGCTATTAATTGCCATGTGTACACTGTCTCTGAGCGAAAATAGAGTAAAATGGTATTTCCATTTGTGTTTCCATTTTATCTTGCTATGCAATTAAGTAATCAAAGGCAGTCACCTAATTAAGGAGGATTTGCAGACTGTTTATGCCCTGTGACTATAGTAATACACAGTGATTGTTCTTTTAGGACTTCGTATTGTCAAGTAACACATACCTGTTTTGACCTTAAAATGCACAGGACTTGCCAGACACGGCAGGCCACTATGCTTCAGGGGTTTCCACAAGACTGCTGTCCAGCTGCTAAGACTACAGCCCCATCCACATAGGGAATTTACTGTGGTGCTACTGTGCCTCCCATGGAGACATGACACATGACGTTACCCCCATCTGTATCAGTCCCAGGTTTTCTTGCTGTAAAAACCACATTTTCGCAAAGTTCTTTTGTGATGGATATCCCTGTTACCGCAACTTGCATGTGTGTTGGGATTCAGTATGTCTTAACCCTGAGGTACTACTCCGGGGGGAAGAGGAATGGCTTCAGTGCTGCGAGGAGGAACGGAACAGTGCTTGCGTCCACTAAGGGTGGACCTGACAGGAACGGAAGGAATTAACCTTTCCTGTCGCCTTCACCTTCCTGTGACCATTGAGGGGGGGGAGGTGTTGTTTGTTTGTTAATGCATACATGCAGAGACGTGAATCTGTGAATCTCTCTCTCTCACACACACACATTTAGGCTGGCTTCTCTCTTATTCTCTCTCTGCCCTGCCCAGTGAACTGATGAGTTAATGCAATGAGGCTTGCTCCTGAGAAAGTCAGCACCTTGCTTTTGGGATGACTAAAAAAAAAACACCTCCATTCCTTTGCATTGCACCTCTGAATAAGCTTAATGAATGTCGACAATAAAAGGGAAGGAAACTTGTTGATGTCCTGAGACACTTCTCTCCTTTGCTCCTTTTTATTTCTTTGCCTCAAATAACCATGTCTGCTCAGAAGTAAATCACATCCTCTTCAATGAGGCTTACTCCTGAGAAAGTTACCATGTTGCTTTTGGGATGACTTTTTAAAAAGAATCTCCATGCATCACCTGTTAATGCTTAATGAATGTAAAAAAAAAAAAAGGAAGGAAGAAGGAAACCTGTTGATGTCCCAAGAGGGAGATGTGTTATGAACTCATCCCTGCAATGCTGCTTCCCTCCCCACCTCCCCCTGCCTTAGAAAAAAATAAAGTTTGGAATATCTTTTCAAGCCTTCCCAATTCTCTCCTTTGTCCTTTTTATTTCTTTGCCTCAAGAAACAAGTAGCTGAAAACGTGCCGCTAAACATGTCACCCCAGAAGTAAATCACACTCTCTTCAGTGAGGCTTACTCCTGAGAAAGTCAGCATGTTGCTTTTGGGATGTCTCTTAAAAAAAAAAACAACTCCACTCTTTTGCACCATTGTACCTGTGAAGAAGCTTAATGAATGTTTTAAAAAAAGGAAGGAAACTTGTGGTTGATGTCTGCCTACACAGCCAAATTAATGTGGGTTAAGATTATGTTTGTCTCACAAAAGCGAGATTGATATCAAGGGAGGAGTAGATGCAAATTCAAGAAAATGTGTTTTTAAACTGCATCAGCATCAGAAGACGCCTCCGTGTAGATTGGGCCTAGGATCCAGAGACATGAAACTGAAACTAGCTCCATGGTTTAGGGATTTCCACTCAATCATGAGGACTAGAAAGGTAATCCTTGCTTAAAGACTAAGCATACTGAGATTGTGGGGATTCTTTCAGAGGTATCACATTCCTTTCTAAAGGGCCTGTTTCCTGATCTGTAGTATAAATAGAGCCATGCAAATTCATAATTTCAGCAGGAGCAAAAGTATGACAATATTAGTCAGAAATGCTAAGGAATGCTGAGAAATGGCTCGCATGCTAATTCTGGCTTGCATCTGTCTCTACCTCACTTCATAGGTTCTCAGTCAGGAATCTAGAGAGCCGAGTGAGGGCTGGAAAGGTATTGCAGTGGAAAATGCTCTGTTCTTTCTATCTTGCTTCCTAGGCTGGCACAGGATTGTGTCTTTCTTTCTCTATTTTGTTTAATATTTATTTATTATAATTATATCTCTCATTTACATGGGGACCAGTGACCAGGTTCATAACTGGTTTGCTTCAGCAATGTTGAATCGTCCCTTCCATGGTATCTCCTTTCAGTTTTAATATGAACATGTCAGTCAGTTAAAAGTGACTTGAAATGGTTTCATATGCAAGTTTTCCCATCGTAATTTAATTTCCCAACCTTTCCTGTTCCCAACATTGCCCTTACAATTTCAAACTTCCAAAAAAGATTGTTTCTCTCTATTAAAGACTTTGGATCTGGTTGTGAACTTCTTATACATTCAGCTGCACATGCTGACACCAATTCATACCACCATACACACAACAGAAGGGGGGGGGGAAATGGTTGGGGGGGAACACAAAACAACACCAATTTTTTAAATTATTATTTAAATGTATGCCTCATTTTTCTGCATTAGGTCCCAAGGCAGTTAACAATAATAATACAAAATAAAAGGAAAACAAATAATGAATAAAACAATAATGAAAAACAAACAATAATAGCAAGAGCAGATAAAAACAGCAGAGCAAACCAAACACTGCCAACAACGAAAAACCAGCAGAAATACTGATGGTCTTCACTGCCTACATCTCCGCAGAATTTCCTTTCATTTCTGCATGCTCCTGCCTTGACTTTTATCTGCCATTTCTTCATTAGCCCCAGGTTGTTTCCCAGTTTGAAATACAAAGGAAGCTGAAAGAAAGCCCAGGATGTGAAAGTGATGGGTGGAAGCATATTGACAGCTGAAAAAGGACCAAGGCAGGTATTTCCCCACATATTGTTAAGACAAGGGCCAGCACGCATGCCTTCTGTGCAGTGACCATGAGTACAAGAGCAAAGGTATTTACCTGTTTCCAAATTGTATATGCCGCCCTTCAACATACAATCTTCCCTGGGAGACTCACAAGTACAAACAAAATGGAACATAAAAATAACAACAGAATCAACAATAAAAACTGAACAGCACGTAAAAGCAGCAGAAAAATGAAGTGATGACAGTTGTTAAAATTTGATTAAAGGGATGACAACAAGATCAGAGGAGAACTGAGGAGAGGCTAGGTGAGCATCCCTGAGAAAAGCATCTCAAAATGTCGGCACCACCACTGAGAAGGCCCTCTCCTGCGTCACTAGCTGTCTGACCTCAGATGGCACAGGCACCCAGAAGAGGCCGCTGATGGTGGTCTCAATGTATGGGCAGGCTCATGTTGGAGAAGGTACCCAAACTCCAAGCCATTTAAAGGCAAACATCAGCACTTGAAATTGTGCCCAGAGAGGGCCTGACAGCCAGTGTAAGTATCACTTCAAGGCTGGACAAGGGGCAACTGGTGAAACTGCAGGAGAATGCAGAGGTTGTTTTGTTCAAGGTACCCATTCTGTACACTTCATAGTGGAAACTCTGGTGCAAGTCCTGTCCACATAACAACTTTGAAAGAGGGCTGCTGCCTTCATTATTTGAACCCATCCTCGTGGCAGATGTTTGCCTCTTGGGTGGTTATTTTCTTCTAGCCTGATGGCCAGCCCAGTCCTATGCATGTTTCCCCAGAAATCCCACTGGCTTCAGCCGGGCTTCCTCCCTGGTCAATGTGCATAGTCACTAGACAATTATAAATTAGCATTTGTTTAAGTGAATTAACACATGTCGATGAAAGTTTGCCATTTTCCTTACTTGCTTTTTTAATTGTATGATGGAGATTGTAACATATTTCTGCAATATCGTAACAGTTAATAAGGTGGCACTTTGAACGGAGGAATTTTGCCAAGCTGGCATTTGGATGTACTGTCATCCTTGGCGTTATTAGAATGAGTTCTGTATATTACACAAAGGACACCATTATTTTTATTGCATGGTATATGTAATATAGTAGCCTTACATATATTTTCACACAATTGTTTCTTTATTAATTAGGTTATATCCAAAAGACTCAGAGCAAGTCATGCATATATTTATAAACTTTGGTTGGACTCCTTGGCCCAATCTACAAGGCCAATTTAGTGTGGAGCGACAGCACATCAGGGTCATTTGTGACAGATGGTGTTGTTGCCAATCCGCAGCAACCCCACAGCTTCCCTCTGGAAAAGTCCTTTTAGTGCATCTTTTTTCCTTAAACGCGCCTCCTGCGCAGTTCCGCTGCGGTGGGGCCAATCCCCTCGCATCAAATCCTCTGTGACCTGGCAGTGACATGCCCAAGGGGTGGGGCAGCCCCTCCCTCCCATTCCCCCTTTTTCCCTATTCACAGTAGGGTGCTTTGGGACACAGGCTTTCTTTCCCACTTAGCACTACTTTGAGCTGTTTTGTCTTTTCACTATATTGCAATAGTGTTGTTTTCCTATTCACAATATGTAGCCTAGCCACTTTACCCATTCACAGTATGCAGCCTGTTTTTCCCATTCATACAGAGCAGTAGCACTCTTTCAATCGTTCCGAATAGTTCAGTAGCTGCTTTACCCATTCACAGTATGCAGCCTGTTTTTCCATTCATAATAGTGCAGTAGTGCTGTTTCAGTCATTCAAAATAGTGCAGTAGCTGCCTTACCCATTCACAGTATATATTCTGCTTTTCCCATTCACCATAGCACAGTATCTTTTAATCTTCCACAATATCCCCATGGTGGATGAGAGGGGAGAGGTGTGGGGTAAACTACAGGGGCTTAATTCAGCACTTCCAGTAAACTACCCTGAGCAGGGGAGCATGGACAGGGGTGGGGAATGAGCCTCTCTCATTCGCTGAGCAGCACCAACAGGGTTGATGACATTCAGTTCTACTCCGCCCACCCAACCCTGAAATATGGTGGTTTCAAGTGCTGTGTGTCCCATGAAAGTGTTTTTTTTAGATAGGGTGTACTCTGTTTTTCTTGCTTTGTGTGCCCCTGATGGACAAAGTGATTTCATGAAAATCCTAATATAACCAGAAAGCGTTTCTCATACCATTTCCATGTGGATTGAGCCCTTGGCTCAGATTCTTGCCTTCAACTGTCCCTGCCCCCATTGGCGCTTCCTGTTCTAAGTGTCGACTAGCTTCTTAGGCTGTGCCTTGGCCCATCATTCTATCCCAATCCCAGACGCCCTTCCAGCTTGAGGATTTGGGGGGTCCCTGGGCAAGGCATCTTCAGTGGGCCTCCTTAACCTGGACAAGGAGGAGAGTCATATACGAACAGTTCTCTTATACATTACTGGATGTTCAGTGCAAAGCGGAAAGGGTGGTACTCTTGGGAGGGGTGATCCCATTAACCCTGGCAAATGCCTGACATCACCAATTTTTGTGAACGCCCAGAGAACTTTGGCTCCGGGTGGTATAGAAATTTGATAAATAAATAACCATCCCCTGGAGCCAGGCCTGCATTTTCACTAGGATTCACACCTTCTGCCCTTGATGTGCTTGGCCCCCAACAGCCTAGCACTGACGCATCCAGACAAACACTCCTGCTACTGCAGTTTAATATAACTGCAGTTGGAATATTTGTTCCTCATGTTCTGCAACTAATCTTCCTGTGTTTTCCAGCCCGACTTCTCCATTCTGATTTGCAGCTTTGGTCATGGGTGTGCATTCATTTTGGAACAAATGCACTGAGAAATGAATGGTTATGCTTTTTGTTACTGCCATTCATGCCTCGTTCATTCTGTTCCAGGAGGGGGGGTTACCTTTCTCTGGCAGCGGCACGAGGGCTGATCTTGGCAATCACACTTGGTGACTGCCATTTTACTTTCCCAGAATGCTCCGAACATTGGGTTATTCCAGGGCACTGCAGTGGGAACAGGGAGTGCGGGCACCATTTTTTCTCAAATGCCCTGGAATGATGCAATGTCTCAAGCATTACTGAGTAGCCTGCTTCAAGTTGATGTAAGAGACTGGAGCAGCCTGCCAATTAATTTATATTTCACCGTCTGCAAATATGCATAAATAAGCAGTGAAGTCATTTATTTTAGGGGCTGCTAAAATGCTAGTATGAATTTGGATAATGTCGATCAAAAGATAATACCCTGACTGGGAGCCTATTTATACATGGATATATAGAAACAATGCACAAAGAAGCAAACCAACAATGTTTTGAATATTGGGTAGAGGTCAAATATCCAGGAGCTGAGCTCTTTTACCACTTACAGCACAAATGAAATTATATCATCCAAAACCTTTGTTATTAAGCCACTGTCTTCTTCCCTAAGGGAGCACACAGGGCCTTATTGAAGTGTGCTGTGAAAATTCAATAAACCAAGAAGAATATACGATGAAAGCAACATAATGCAGAGCTACCATCACAACAGCAAGCATGAATTATTAAGCCAATGGGATTTACAATCAGTCAAGGGAAGTACAGCTTTCAGCCTCCATATATATAGATACCCTAATCAGCAGCGTCTTTTACCCTTGAATTTGCAGCTAGTCAGTTGAGATCAAAATCACCACAAGCAGATCTAGGAAGCTACACTACATTTCCTAAATCCCCAAACCCTGACACTAATATTTTCATTACGGAAATGCTTCACGGCCCATTGTAAAGAAGTAGGTGGATGGTGCCTGACCCCTGCTTAGAAATGGGATAATTCCCCAGGGTCACTCACAATCTGGGAAAACTGGACTAATCATCCGGACATCTGCTGAACACTTGTAAACTCATACCAGCCTAACTCACAGCAGTGTACATGGGTTGCGTGTGGTTGTTGGTAACAGGCGTGGCAGCTTGTAAGTCATGGCATACAAAACACACACTCTCCAGAAAAGCACGGGACAAGGCCATTCAATCTCCCACCCCCACCGCCCACTTGAGCTCTTGTTTAACCTGTACACCAAGGGATGGGCAATTCTGTCCACTTCAGTTTCTCATTTTTGCAGCCTTAGATTTGGTTCATGCTTAACAGTGAGATCTTTTTCTAATTGTTAAGTTTGGCTTGTCCAAAATTTTGAGATTTGAAGTTTGTATGAATATTCTCATGCATTTATTTTATAGCAGTTTTGCCTAATATACACATTTGTTGCAAGCAATATTGCTAATATGATGCATTTTTGAACATAATTTTCAGTAATGTATTCTTTTTTGTACATTAAAAAAAAACCTGGAGGACTCCATTGCAAAATTCAGAGGTGTACAGATCTCGAAGGATAACTGAGTTTTGGTTTGGAAATGTGGGATTCATTAAGTTGTCATTAAAATGCAAACTCAATACATTCCTCCCACATCCTTATTGTTCACCTTAGGTGAATAAAATGCTTTCGGGCTGGGTTCTTCCCTCAGAAATGCCAAATATTGAGCTCCATCCCTGTGTTTGCTCCAAACCACTAGGCTCTGCCTTGTAGCTCCCCAACCAGACCTCCTCTGAATTCTGTCCCTGAAGTAGGGATGTCAGAGAATTTCGCCATGAATCTCGGGGAGGCCGAATGCCAGCACATTCGGCCCCCCGAAATTGGTGGCAAAACGGTCTGCCCCCCCGCCCCCCCCCCCGGGATGGGACTTACCTTGGGCGAATCCTCCTGGCAGCGGCGGCTCTGGCGGCGGTTCGGCGGTGGCTTGGCGGCGGCAGCTGTGGCGGCCGGTCTTCTGACCGTCTGCCGCCACCGCCATTTCCAGTAAAAAACAACAACAAAAAAACGTGATAGGCTACATAAAGATTTACATAGCCTATCACGGCTACATTTTAAAAAAATACCGTGATAGGCTACGTAAATGTTTACGTAGCCTATCACGGCTGAGTAAAAAAAAAACCACGCGTACGCAAATGGCAGCGCCCATGGGCGCCGCCATTTGCGTTCCTTATTTTGGCATGTCTAGTCTACGTGAACATTTACGTAGACTACGGCGAAAATAAGGGGAACGCAAATAGCATAGTGTCTACGCTATTTGCGTTCCCCTTATTTTCACCGTAGTCTACGTAAATGTTTACGTAGACTAGACGTGCCAAAATAAGGAACGCAAATGGCGGCGCCCATGGGCCCCGGCAATGTGCGTACGCACTTTTTTTTTACTCAGCCGTGATAGGCTACGTAAACATTTACGTAGGCTATCACGGCTGACTGCAGGGACGCAAACCATTTGCGGGCCCGGCCGGCCAGGATTCGGGGGTGGAGGGACGGAGTGCCTCCCCCCCGGCCAGAATTTGGGGGGGGGAGGGATGGAGCACCTCCCCCCCGGCTAGAATTTTGGGGGGGAGGGACGGAGCGCCTCCCCCCCACCGCGAATCAAATTTCGTTAAAGGTAAGTGACTTTCGTACATCCCTACCCTGAGGGCTCCATCACCTCTCTCAGGTACCACATTGTGTGATTTCAAGAGTGGGAAGCCTAGGCTGGAATTACCAGTCCCCAGATGCAGCCAGGGAGGAAAGTGTTTATTGGTGACAATTCTGATCTAGTTCTCACTGGATTATTACAACTCTATCTGGACTGCAGGCAACTGCATTCAAGGAAACTCCATGTCAGCACAGTCTACCTGATGAGCAGAGAGATTCTGTATCAGAGGCCAGGCACCAAAGTAAGATGAGGAAGCAGGGTCTGCAGTATCAAGGATGGCTCCCAGGTCACAGGCAACGTGCTCCAACACGTTTTCGAGTCAGACCAGATCCAGGCCTATGACCTATCCCAGACTCACGCTCCTGTTGGAGGAGTGGGAATCTTGAAGAAGCAGCTCCCAGCCCAGAGTCTTGCACACCACCATCCTTTCAGGGGTTCCCCAACAAATTGTTTCGTGTCTCTGGCAAGATGGGACAGAAGATTGAGGAGCCATTGGTGGATGGTGTGGCAGTTCTGCAAGGGCTTCAGTTGTGGAAGGGATCTGGGCTGGGGGCTCAGGAAGCCTGCCTACAAAGCAGGACCAGCTCCAGGTTTGAGGAGGCCCTGGGCAAAGCGTCTTCTGGTGGGGGCCCTTCTCTGCCCCAGAGCAATGCCAGGCCAGGAGCACTGTGGGAAATTAAAAGGAGAGCAAGATCCAGCCATCTTGTGCTGCTCAGAGAGCTGGGTCAGAGGAAAGAACCATAAAGGGGAGCTCAGGGCAGACATCAGGGGTGGCCCCTGCCAGAGCGCTGACTGACACAACCCAGAAACAAAGCTACTGAACCCTGGTTTGGGATCACCAAGGGGAGCCCTTTTTAGGGTCCATCTGTGAAACAGGGATATGGGAAAGAGTGCCCTTCCCTACAGGGATACCAAATTTTGATTTTAAAAATCCTGGTATCTGGGCAGGGCCAGGGGTTGAGGTCACAGAGGGAAGTGGGGCTGAGGGCAGTCCCTGTCTGTCCAGTTACCACTGCCCTGTCTCCATGTTGCACCCCACATCGCCTGGCTCAGCTCAACTGAGACTTATGGGGCAGTTACCCAGGGAGCAGGGAAAAGACACATATGCTGCAGTCCCACTTGCAATAGGCTTCACTGGGCCTAATCTCAACAAGCAAGTCCCCTCGTGAGCATGCATTGGCTGCACAGTTCAAGCGTGTGCATGCCATTAAAACTATGGTACTGTCTTTTACTGAGAAGAGGAGGAGGAAAACAACAATTACAATGATGAAGATGATGATGAATCCTGCTTTTGCGTGATTGTGTAAATTTTTGGCTGTTATGCGGAAACATTGTGGCAGCTGATTCAGAGGTTTAAAACAAAATGGCTAAATCATTGTGCTTTGTTTAGTTCCTGGTCTGTTGGCAACTCTGTTCTAGGGATGTACAAAAGTGACTTACCTTTCGCAGATTATGTTGATGGTGGGGGGGAGGCGTTCCGTCCCTCCCCCCGGAATCCTGGCCGTGGGGGGAGGCGCTCCATTCCTCCCCCCCGGAATCCTCGAACAGCCGGCTGTGCTCCGTGGCAGCTCTGCGGAGCAGCCGGCCAGGCCCGGCCAGGCCAGAGCTGTTCGCAGCCGGATTTCCGGCCGCGGAGGGCTCTGGGTAAAAAAAACAAAAAACAACGCGTACGCAAATGGCGGCGGCTACGGCCGCCGCCATTTGCGTTCCTTCTTTTTACCGTCTTAATCTACGTAAATATTTACGTAGACTATGACGGCGAAAATCAAGGGGAACGCAAATAGCGTAGCGGGCGCCATTTGCATTCCCTTTTGATTCCCCATTTTAGCCTACGTAAATATTTACACTTTTTTTTTAACCCACCCCCAACCATGATAGGCTATGTAATGATTTCCGTAGCCTATCACGTCTTTTTTTCTTTTTTTTTAAACCTAGCCATGATAGGCTACATAAATCTTTACATAGCCTATCACGTCTCCCCCCCCCCCCACAAGCCTGGAAATGGCGGCGTTGGCAGCCGGTCGGAAGACTGGCCGCCGGAGCCGCCACCACCCGGAAGATCCACCCCAGGTAAGTCTCGTCCCAGGGGGGATCCGCGGGGGGGCGGGGGGGCAGGCCGTTCCGCCACAGAGTTCGGGGGGCTGAATGCACTGGCATTTGGCCTCACTGAGATCCGTGGCGGAATTCTCTGACATCCCTACGTCTGTTCCTGAGCCACCGAGAAGCAATTCACAGTGTAGTTCTTAAGGCTTGACGGTCTCCTGATAGGGCAAATAGTATACAAGTTGTCACTGTGTTAGGGCCCAGTCATAAGGAACATTCATATCATGAAATTGGCAAGGCAAAAATTACTTCATGGTGACATTAACACATCAGAGAGGAATGTACAAATCAGTCCTGGCAAAGCACAGCTGGCTTCCTCACATCTGAGATGGGAGATCCTGTAACCTTCAGGCAGGATGGAGCCCAGCACCCCTCATTTTGGATCGGGGGACCCTCCCAGAAGAAACTGGGGCTTTGAGGTAAGGGAACAGCTGCCATGTTATTGACAAACAAGCCTGGTCATAATTCTATCTATAGCTGCAGTTGCCCTGGGCTTCTTCCGGGCACAACAGCAAAAATTTCTGACAGATAACAGAGTGCCGTTGTTATTTGTGTAATGTACAGCACCCTCACAGTCTAAACCTTAGGCAATTAAATTACTTTTATTAATGCATGCCATTTAATCCTTTAAAGAATATGCCCCTCTTGAAAAATAAGTGCTCAACAAAGCGATGGGCTGTCAGCATGAAATGTCACGTAAATCTATATGGGTGAATATTGCTGCTGTCTTCACAAACCATTGAACACCTATTACGGGCTTTCAAAAAGAAAGGCCATTTTTCAAGCCACAGAAATATGAGCCCGCTTTACACTCGGTGTCCGAGAAAAGTGATTGCTCATGTATGCATACCCTTACATTCATACATAGGTGGATACCACACCTACTCTCTCCTTCACTGTGGGGCATGATTAAAAGTCTGCTATTGTGAACTCTTCTTCCACCATTCATGTTGCCTCATTAGTCCCTTAGAAAACTTCCAGTAAGCATACCGCCTTGTTTGAAGAGCAAAACTCAGAGTAATGCCGAGTGAGTAATCCTGAACAGATAGCGATGCCAGATCCCCAGAAGCCAGACCCTCAGACCCCAGAAGCCAGATCGCCAGACCCTCCTGTGGTGCAAGAAGCATTGGGAGAGATTGGGAGCAGAGCCCAGCCCGTGGTATTTGGTGGGGGAGAGAGCAGGGTGGTGGAAGAGGGGCAGGAGAGGAGCCTGAGCACTATAGGGTAGAGTAAGAGCTCCTTCACATGGAGCTTTTATCCTGTGATTGCGATGGCTCCCTCACAGAAGTTTGCGGGCTCTTTACATGACGCCATGATCATTCAAGGCGTCCCCTGCACTAAATGCCCTTTGTTCCATTTTTAAATAGATCGCAGATAATGAGCTACCAAATTACCCCATTGTGTTCCGCTTGAGTTTCCTCTGTGAAAAGAGAAAAAGCGGCAAGAAGAGAAGCTGGACCAATGAAAGACAATGGAAGACTCAGATACAGGGAGGAGGAGGGGGAAACAGGAGGGGGGAAAGGAAGGATGTGAAAAAGGGAGTAGTCGTGATCCTGCATTTAAAACGGAAGCAGAAAGGCCCATTTTAAATGCAGGATTTTAGGCTGCTGTAGAGATGCCTTCAGTCCCTTCTCAAGCTAAGCAGAAAGTAACGTTCTTTCTCCCGCGGCTCGCCCACCCGCCCCTTGATTCTGGCCTCTCATGAGCTCGGACTCTTTTCTTAGGGAACATGGAAAGGAGACTAAAAACTTGAAACTTCAGGCCAGACCTGGTTTTCTCCCCAACAGTTCTGACTTTCTATCTTTCTAAATAAAATGCACTTGCACCCGAGATGGTATTTATTCTGGCATGAGCTTTCGTAGGCAGCCTGTTTCATCACATGCCTGGAAATCCACCTAAAAAGGTGGCCAGCAGAAGTTCTCATGGCTTGTGATGTGCTGAAGAGCAAACAAAGTTAATGGACTGAGAACTACAGAGATACTTCTAAGTGCCAAAAATGCAGCCTGGTGCTGGGGCTTACAAATGCATGATCTGTACGTTATTTTATTTCTTGTACTTTCATTTTAATTGCCACTTTGTTTCTTTGTAAAGTACATGCACCTGACAAAGCAAAATAAGCAAAAGAGAGGCATCTGCCCCATGAAGTTTACAACCTAAATTTAGATGGGGGGAGTGGAGAGAGGAAGAAGTAAGAGCCACAATGGATCACTGTTTAGGGTTGCCAGGAGCCCATCTACATGGAAACAGGTTCTGAGGTGGTTCCCTTTAAATACGGATTTTCAAGAAATTGAGTTAGCTCCTCCCGGGGCAAATGGTAGCCAATAACGTGGTGTATACATTCTTTAAAAAAATCAATTTGCATGGGGCAAATGAGTATTATTCATTTTCTTTATTTATTTAAAATATTTCTTGGCAGCCTTTCAGGGAAAAAGCCCTCCCACGGCAGCTTACAGAAATAAAATACATAAAAACAGTTAAAGTATTAAAAGTGATAAAACCATAAAAACAATAACAATAACAATAAAAGCCAACAATAAAACTAGCAATAATGTTAACAGCAGTAACAGCAACAATAGCAGTCATATCAAGAGAAGACCAAGATAAAATACGTTTTCAAGGCCTTCTTAAAAGCCTGCAATGATGGAGCATGGCGGATCTCTGATGGCAGCTTGTTCCAAAGGTGTGGGGCCACTGCAGAGAAGGCCCTGTCCTGTGTGATCACCCACCTGACTGCTCTCACAGGGGGGCAAATGAGAAGGGCCTCTCTTTCTGATTTTAAAAGTGCGGGCAGGCTGAACTGAACATCCGTAGAACTGAACATCATCAAATGAGTAGGTGTGGGGAAGTGGGGAGGCTTACTCTCCTCCCCCTCCCCCCCCCGCACACTCAGTGAAGCTTTTACAATCAGCAAGGCTGTGCCTACCTTTGCACTTCCATACATAACAGCCTCATTATGCTCCCCTCCTCACTCCAAGAATATTTAAAGGGACAGAGTCAAAACAGCATCCTTTCAAAGCTCCCATCCCCAAGGCAATGAGTTACTTCCTGGTAGACATGAGCCCCCGCCCCACACAATTCTTCCCTTCCGTAAATCAGCACTGCTTCCACCAGCCTGCGCTGAAGCCAGCTGAGGCCACATGGACTCCCTGTGACTGGAAAACCCACCACAAATAGAGTTGTTGTTTTAAACAGATTTAGGACAAGAAACGCAGCATTAGCTATGGGGAGGGGTGTGCATCATCTGACATGATCAACGGGGTGGAGCAGAACCGGAGTAAAAGATGAGCCCCAGGTCTCCTAAGGATCAGACATTGAGAGACACTGAGGATGGAGTCTCAGACCTTTTTGCATCGTCCTTTGAAGACAAAATTGCTTGCCTCCACAGCGAACTTGACACTGTTGTTATCGCAGTTCCAGTCGAGGTGTCCATTGCCACCATCTGCCTGATTTTGAGTTCCATTTCCTGTGGCAAGGTGCTTGCAACCATGTGCCCTCTCGATCCCTGCCCCTCTTGGCTAATAAAAGCTAGCCGAGGAGGTATGACTGGGTGGGTTCAGGGAATGATAAATGCTTCCCTGTGGGAAGGGGTGGTCCCTGCTGTCCTTAAGGAGGCAGTAGTGCGGCCACTCCTGAAGAAGCCCACTCTGGACCCAATGGCATTAGACAAGTACCGCCCAGTCGCAAATACCCTTTTCTAGGGAAAGTACTTGAGAGGGTTGTGCCGGAGCAACTGCAGGCACTCTTGGAGGATATGGATTATCTAGACTCATTTCAGTCTGGGTTTCGATCTGGTTACAGGACTGAACCAGCCTTGGTCATCCTGATGAATGACCTTTGTTGAGAGAGGCACAGCGGGAGTGCAACCCTGTTAATTCTGCTTGATCTGTCATCGGCTTTTGATACCCTCAACCATGGTATCCTCCTGGATCAACTCCGCTGGATGGGTATCAGAGGCACTGTGTTACAGTGGTTCCAGTCCACAGGAGTGGACTACAGGAGTGATTTCAGAGAGTAACATTGGGTGACTATTGCTTGGCCCCTTGGCAATTGAGCTATGGGGTGCCACAGGGCACCATCTTATCCCCAATGTTGTTGAACATCTATATGAAGCCGTTGGGAGCGGTCATTAGATTTTGGAGCTAAATGCCATCAGTATGCTGATGACATGCAGCTGTATCTCCCTGTGACATCTGAATCAGGAGAGGCTGTGTGAGTGCCTAGACTCAGTGCCTAGACTCAGTAATGGGCTGGATGAGGGCCAATAAACTGAAGCTGAATCCTGGCAAGACGGAAGCCCTGTGGGTGAGTGGTTCCTGAGCCCAGGAGATAGGCGCATTGCCTGTTCTGGATGGGGTTGCACTCCCTCTGAAAGATCAGGTCCGTAGTCTGGGAGTACTCATAGATCCATCATTGTCGCTGGAGGCCCAAGTGGCCACGGTGGCTCAGAGTGCCGTTTACCAGCTTTGGCTGCTTCACTAGCTATGGCCTCTCCTGGACAGGGATAGCTTGGCCATGGTGGTACAGGCACCAGTAACCTCAAGACTGGATTACTGCAATGTGCTCTACGTGGGGCTACCCTTGAGGCTGGTCTGGAAGCTGGAAATAGTGCAGAATGCAGCAGCTCAGCTGTTGTCGGGAGCTGCCCCTTTTCAGCATGTAACTCTTTACTGAGGGAACTGCACTGGCTGCCTATTCACTACCAGGCCAGGTTTAAGGTATTAGTACTAGTGTACAAAGCCCTAAGCAACTTGGGACCAGCATACCTGAGAGAGCGCCTTCTTTACCACCCTGCCCCCTCACTGAGGTTATTGGAGGGCTTGCTCCTGGTGGTTCCACATGGACCTACGGCCTGATTGGAGTCCACTAGGAGAAGAGCCTTCAGTATGGTGGCCCCCTTCCTGTGGAACTCCCTGCCTTTGGAGGTCAGACAGGCACCAACATTGTGTTGCTTTCAGTGCCTCCTGAAGACACTGTTATTTTGAGAGGCCTTCCTTGAGTGACATGGTTTATTAAGTTCAGAATCTGTTTCTTTTTAAATGGTTTGTTTTAATATAGGGTTTTATTCTTTCATCTTGTTGTTCACCACTCTGAAAACTTTGCTATAGAGTGGTATATAAGTATTGTAAATAAATAAAATAAAGGGGATTGTCTAGTAGAACAGAGGATCTAATGGCATTTGGTGGTAGCAAACATCACCTGGCAGATTATAGGAGGTACCTGGCTGTGTTTGTTGCCTTGAGTGGAGAAAGATTCATAGACCATGCAAATGTGACCTGCAATGAAAAATTGCCATGTAGAGTGCCTCCTGTTCAGGGTTCCAGCCAGCAACTCATGCTCTTTTCCGGGATACAACATTCCATTCAACATCCTCCCTAGTTTTCTGGTCCTTCTACCACCACATGCACCCAGCATTCTATGGCCACTAAGTATGTTCAGTCCACATTTGGGCTGTTTGGGGAGGGTCCTCCCTTTGGGACTTTTTTCCTTCCTTCCTTCCTTCCCTCCCTCCCTCCCTCCCTCCCTTTCTTTCTTTCTTTCTTTCTTTTGTACTTATGCACACCTTGAGGTTCCTCCTCTTGTAAATGAATGATGGCTTTTTGCCAAATCAGCACTCAGAGAATTGAGATGCTATTTAGAATATAGGATAGAAACTGGCATCATCTGAAAAAGATGAAGAATAGGTTTAATACCCCTTTCCACTATATTTATTTGTTTTGTTCTCGAGCAACCAAAATGAGCACATACTTGGGGGGGGGGGAGCTTTTTGGTTCAAATGCAAATGTACTGAAAACTGACATGCAGGAAGGTATCTGATGAATATTTAATTATTAAATATTAAATTTTAATAGTACCCCAGAATCCACTATGACATGTGGTCATTCTGTGGCAAATGTTTAGGGGTTCCTTAGCAGATAAGTCAATATGGGGAGTGTTGCTGAAGTTTGAAAACCACTGACCTGGCCAAAATTATTGAGCTGGCTTCAGTGACTTGAAGGCTGCAGAGTAACTCCATTGTTTTGCATAGTGTCTGGAGGTCCAGGGCATGATGGGCTATTCACTTCTCTAGTGGGAGTAGTTTAAACACAGAATAAACATTGTTTTTGTAGTTCAAGAAATAGAGGCTTTAAAAAATAGAGTTCTAAGGGGAAAAAACAGGCTATAACAGAAAAAGATGCCTTTGTTTCCCTGTCTTAAATGTGTGTTTTCCCCTCACTTCAATCTCAAATTACTCATCTTGTCCTGTACAATCAAGATACAAGTATAGGATTGACTTCTGTATCACAAACGTCTCATTGACTACATGTTTATTCTCTTCTAAAGTCTGGGGTGGGATATATTTGTATTGAGTTAAAGATTTTTCAGATGAGTTCTTGGAAAATGTGGATATCTGATTTTTAAGAGCTTTTTTGTTTCAAGAAATTGATGCATTTAGCAGCCAATTCCTATTCAAGGAAAAAGAAATTCATGCCTTAGATATTTGAAGGAAGGATGGGGGAATGTGTGGGTGGACAGGTGTAACAATATGGTAATCTTGGGCAATTTTCACAGGATAAAAAGGGTGAATGAAAGTCTGGCTTTTTACAGGTTCAAAAGAAATGGACCAGGTGATACACAATTCAGAGCTGCTTAAAACTGTCAGGCAAAGGGGCTGGGCTGGGGTTATTCTCTTAGACACAGTGCATTCTTGGTTATTAATGAGAGTTTTCCCATGAGGAGAGGGTGAAAGCTCTGTTTATTTTTGCAGTGACTTGGAGTATTATTAGATGAGCCACCCTTGCAGCTTAGCAAAAGGGGACATGCTAGATACATAAACACACACGACTGGTTCAACCAGGTGTCCCAAAGTCTGGTAACCTCTTCTGTTCCCTTCTTTTGCCTGCAAGTAGGCCTGCCACCTGTACCTTATTTCACAGAATGGTTCCTTATTTAGTAGTACTAAACTCTAACACTAAATAAGGCACCATTCCTTGAAGTGAGGAACAGGTGGCAAGCCTACCCCCAGGCCACCGCCACCCCAAAAGCTCACTTTACTTCCTCTTTCGTTCCCTTTCCTCCTTGTCCTATTTGTGACAGGCATGGCCGTGGCAGGCACTGCTCAGACTGGCAGCTCTGTGGATCAGGCACTCCTGGCACACCTAGGTCTGTAGGGCTGAGGAGGGAACTGTGGGCTGTACCAGCTGGGAGAGTCCCACCACAGCCTTCAGCCAACCACCCTGCCTATCTTCAGCCCACCTCCTACCCCAGCTATTTACCGGCCCTCAGGTCTGAGCACATGACAAGCCATTCTGATCATTGTATTTATATATCCTTCCCCTTCAGTGAACTCATGGGGATTTCTTCATTGTTTCTTCACAGCAACCTGCGAGGTCAGTATATTAGACAGAGGTGGAGACATGCCAAAGACCACCCTTTTCAGGACATCATCTACTTCAATAGCTGCATTTATCTTGGCCCTTTCATGTTGAGAAAAATTCCAAACACTCCTGAGAGCACCGGCCCGACGGAACTCCCCTTGGCATGACTCAGTGATCAGGCTTCACTGAGAAGATTCTCGCCAAAATGGGTACTAGACTGGCCTCCCATTGGACAGGGCAGTTCATTCATGGACTGACACTGAATCTGCTCTGACAGAGCAATGACATGTCATTCATGAACTGAGATGCCTGCCACACTGCGTTTTGTAGGACTAGGCTTTGCTGGGAGTTAAGGATGCAGAGCAGCAGGTTTTATATTGGCTGCGTGGCTACCTATAACGGGTAGTCCCATCCTTATTGAGTAGGGCCCATGAGTTGGCCAGAAGGGTGGCTGCTCTGGAGGAAAAATTGTGTGTGATCTCAAGCATGATGAGAGCACCAGCCAGTAGAGGCATTTCTTCTGTTCTAAACAGAACAGTTCTGAACTGTTCTAAACAGTCTGGAAACTGAACTGGTACAAAATGCGGCTGCTTAGATGCTGGTAGGTGCTGGACAACTGGATCATGTGACCTCTACATTGTACCCATTGCATGTTTCTGGGCCCAATTTAAACTCCTGGTATTGGCCTTTAAGAGCCTCATGTGGCGCAGAGTGGTAGGCGGCAGTATTGCAACCGAAACTCTCCCCACGACCTGAGTTCGATCCCAGTGGAAGCCAGGTCTCGGGTAGCCGGCTCAGGTCGACTCAGCCTTCCATCCTTCCGAGGTCGGTAAAATGAGTACCCAGCTTGCTGGGGGAAAGATAGTCATGGCTGGGGAAGGCAATGGCAAACCACCCCACTACAGTCTGCCATGAAACCGCCAGCGTAAACTGTCCCTCTAGGGGTCAGTAATGCTTGCACAGGAGGAACCTTTCCTTTTATTGGCCTTTAAAGCTCTAAACCAGATGTTTTTGTGGACCACATCTCCCACCTTCTATGACCATTGGCTGGGGCTGAGGGAAGCTGGCATCCAACAACATCTGGAATTTCCCTCCCTACCCAGGTTGCGTGAAGGACCATCTTCACCCATAAACCTGCCCAGACTCTGGGATCAGCATCGGGAGCCCTACATGTATGCCCACGTGGAAGAGCAGCTAGGCCAGCGGGCAGGAGAGATAGGGCCTTCTTGTTAGTGAAGGGATAGGGAACCTTTTCCCAGTTGATGCCCACCATGCCACATCATTACGGGCCCTGGGGCATGTCCAAAAGGCCAGTGAAGACCTGTTCATGTACCTTGGCCTGTAACTGAATCAGAACTGTCCTGGGGCCATTGTGTATATGGTGCTATCTGGTTTTACCTGTTCGTTTTGATCCTCTGTTTTTATTTTTTTGTATTATATTTTGTGGGTTTTAAGTTCTGTTGTGCATCACCTTGGGAGGGTTTACCCTAAAAGGTGGCTTATCTTTCAAATACATAATAAATGAAATAAACTCTTGCTCAGTGCACACATGCTTTACATGCATGAGTTCCTAGATCCAAACTCCAGCATCAACATTCAAAAGGATTTCATGGAGCAGGGCTGGGAAAGACCTCTCTGCCAAAGGCTGCTGAGAACCACTCCCAGCCAGAGCACAGCATAGTGCCGTAGAGGGACCAAGAATGTGACTCCATCTATGGTAAGGGGGCAGAACTGCTTTGGGGTGAGGGGCCAGATTGCCCCCCTCCCTGCCCCCTGCAGACCGGATGACATCAGAGGGCATGGCCCTACCCCTGACATCACATCAGGGGTGTGGCCCCGCCCACTGGCATCACCCCTTTTTCTTTTCCCCCCTTCTGTACCCCCTCCCAGCTCAGAGAATGCCCAGGCCCCCTGGCAGCCCCACTGCTTGCTCCAATCTGAGATCAGAGATGACAGCGGGGGTCGCGCTGCTGGCGCCCTGCCACAGTCTCTATGGCAACGTCTTGTGTTCGTAACAGCTTCGTGCCATGAAACAGCTCCCGTCCATATGTTTTAAATGATAACCCCCTCTTAATGTGTGAAACATCTTGCCATATCATGGATTCCTACCTTGTCTGGCTGTGCAGATTAACCTCCCGTCCAATGCTTAATTGCATTCTTTTCTTCTTTTTCCTGTCATCTTCCATGCCATTTCTCTGTACACAAATATTCATAAAATTAAAGCATCAGCTCTGGCACAACCCAAATTTGACCATGATTGCTACCTTTTCAAATAGATCTATTTATCTCTGACAAGTATGGCCCATCACACATTGGGCCCCCTGCGCCCATGAGACACAGATAGGAAAGTTTTTAAAAAAACATAGAGGGTGAGGGGGTTCCAGTGGTTTGGGGCTTTACAAATCTTTACAGGAGGAAAACAAACTCTCTTATCATGTGATCTTTTGGCATACTTTTTGAATGGGTTTTTCTACAACCCAAGAGCCAAAATTCTCAGGATACAATTCAAGTCCAATTTTAATGTAAACAATTCTAACGTTTCCCAGAGAAATGTAATAAACAGCTGTGGTTTTCTGACTCACAAGAGACTTCTCCAACTGATGCAAAGAATACAGATCTCACTGAGAGCAATTCGTGTCTAGCTCCAAGGATACCCAGGGAGCAGTATTAAAAATATATACGACCGCGTAGAGCTTGCATCTTGCCAGAGGCAAGTGAAAATCGAACCTCAAACCTCCTGCATTTTGCTCTACATCTAGAGGCCATGATTTTCACAGGGGGCCTAACTTGGGCAAAGTGAGCTTCAGTGTTCCCAGCTGAGAAGCTAAAGGAAGACAGGGTAGCCCAGATATCTTGGGGGTGGTCTGCTGCAATAGCATTGGAATGGATGCCAGGTGGATGGAGAAGAGATTGCAGTCTTCATGCTGGCTGAGTACCAGGGCAGGGGCCACATGTTTCTTCATGTGTCAAAAACTAAAGCAACCTCACTTGTTAGCTGCTTTCAAGTAGACTGAGCCAGATTTATTAATTATTTGTTTAGATCACTTATATACTGCCCTTCAGTTAAAAACTGCCAGGGCGGCTGATACATTTTTTTTAAAAGGTAAAATACAATGTTAAAAATGACAGATACAAGAAAGTACAAGCAAATGATAAAAGCCTGACAGACTCAATAAAACTATCAATTAAAACCAATTTCAGTAATGTGCTGGATGGCCTGGGGAAGTTGAACAGTGTCCATCTGGTGCCAGAATGACTTCAGATTTGCCACCAGCTAAGCCACCCTGGGGAGGGCATTCCACGTATGAGGCAACTGCGAATGCCTTCTCTCTGGAGAGATGTGTTCCCTGAAGCTGGTCTCAGTGAGTAGGATAGCAGCTGTATTTTGAACGAACTCAAGTTTCTGGGCAGTCCTCAAAAGCAAGCCCACCCAGAATGTGCTGCATTAGTCCGATGTAGAAGTTATCAGGGCACAGATAACTGGACAGGCTTCCTCAGTCCATGAGGGGTCACACTGGCACACCAGCCTTAACTGGTGGAAGGCACTGCCTGCCACAGAAACCACTTGGGTGCCACAGAAACCACAGTAGTGACTCTACTGGACCTATTAGCACACACACACTCCACCCCACATGGATGTGCATGTGCAAATTGTGAAACTTATCATTTAGGGGAGGGGCAACCCTGTCCATAATAGGATTGCTCCTCATGGTCAGATGTAGGGATGTACGAAAGCTCTTACCTGTATCAAAATTTGATTCACGGTGGGGGGGAGGCGCTCCGTCCCTCCCCCAGAAATTCTGGCCGGGGAGGGAGGCGCTCTGTCCCTCCCCCCCAAATTCTGACCGGGGGGGGAGGCGGTCCGTCCCTCCACCCCCGAATCCTGGCCGGCCGGGCTGCAAATGGCGGCAGCCATAGCCGCCGCCGTTTGCATCCCTGCAGTCAGCCATGATAGGCTACGTAAATGTTTACGTAGCCTATCACGGCTGAGTAAAACAAAAAACCAAAAACCCGCGTGTACACAAATGGCGGCACCCATGGGCGCCACCATTTGCGTTCCTTATTTTGGCACGTCTAGTCTACGTAAACATTTACATAGACTACGGCGAAAATAAGGGGAACACAAATAGCGTAGCGTCTACGCTATTTGCGTTCCCCTTATTTTCGCCGTAGTCTATGTAAATGTTTACGTAGACTAGACGTGCCAAAATAAGGAACGCAAATGGCGGCGCCCATGGGCGCTGCCATTTGCGTACGTGCGGGTTTTTTTTCTTTTTTTTTAACTCAGCCGTGATAGGCTACGTAAGCATTTATGTAGCCTATCACGGTATTTTTTTAAAATCTAGCCATGATAGGCTACGTAAATCTTTACGTAGCCTATCACGGTTTGTTGTTGTTGTTGTTGTTGTTTTACTGGAAATGGTGGCGGCAGCCGGCCGGAAGACCGGCAGCAGCCGCCGCTGCCGAACCGCCGCTGGAGCCGCCACCACCAGGAGGATTCACCCAAGGTAAGTCCCGTCCCGGGGGGGCGGGGGGGCAGACCGTTTCGCCACCAATTTCGGGGGGCCGAATGCGCTGGCATTCGGCCTCCCCGATATTCGTGGCAAAATTCTCTGACATCCCTAGTCAGATGAACCACCCTTCTAAGGAATGTCCTTCTTGTCAGGATTGAGCTTCACTTCATTGCCCCTCATCTGATCTCTTACTGATCTCATACACCCGGGAGGAGGAGGGCAATGTGGTGCCTAACCCTAATCTGGACGTCTTTTTTGGCACCTGCCAAGATGCCCTATCCCTTCCACGTTTTAAAAATGAACATATTTTGTTCCCAACAGCTTGGGACTGCTGTGAAATAGGTCTCTGTTGGCACTGAAAAGTGTGAGTTCAAATGAGTTGCTGAGTGTGTTTGCGCTCATACCCTGCCTCTGCCTTGCACTCTGTCTTTTCTACTCATGCCTTCCATGATAGCCATTTTGTGGTGGTGCCCAGGACAGTTTCTCAAATTGCCCAATGTGCCCACGGCCCAAAAAGGTTGCCTACCCCTGTCATACACTGATTGAAAGCCTCTACTGCATCACCTGCACCTGATGAAAAGGAGAAATAGATCTGGGTGTCATCAGCAGCATTCTCTGTAAAACCTGGATGGCTTAACTCAGCAGTTTCACGTAGACGTTAAAGAGCATGGCCAGAAAGATGGGACCGTGCAGGACCCCATAAGAGAAAAGTCATGGGGCTGAGCAGCAGTCTCTGAGCACCACTTTCTGGATTCCCCCTCCCCACTCACCCCAAGTAGAAAGAGCAATGTTTCCTAAACAGGTTGCATGGGCAATCCTGTCCAATCAGAGAGCACAGATGACCAGGGGGTCAAAGAATGAACAGTTTTGCATGTCTTATACAATCGTTCCTTTAGAAATTGCCAAAAGAGAGGGGGGGTGTCTCTTTTGATTCTGATAAATATGTTCATGCCCCCCTTTTGGCTCTGCCTAAGGACAGACAGTACAGAAAATAGCCACATGTATTTGATTCACATTGCCATCCAGCACAGAATCAATATGATGGGGGGGGGGGGGAAACAGACATTGACCCCTTTCCCTTTCTAAAACACCCTGTGCCCAGCTAAGGTCTGTCAGTGATCTGAACTGGATTGTACGAAGCCTGTTTCTTTTATTTCCATCCATATTTTCACCTTCCTGCACACTGGCATCATATAACGTGCTTGGAGATGCAATTTTCACAATGCAGATTAGAGCCGGGGTTGTGTATCACATATGTGTTCCCAGCTGCAGTTGGCTTAATTACGTGTCACATCTCCCCCTTAAATGCCCAGATACTTGTCTAAGCTGGCGCTTTTCAAACTTTCTACTTTGATGGAACCCTTCCGTAGTGCCGACAATCCCAGGGCAGGGGTCGGCAACATGGTGCCTGCAGGCACAGCAGCACCCGCCAAGTGAGTCCACGAGGCGGCTTTTCCCTGTCTTTGCTATATTGCTCCATTGACTAATAAAGGGGGGGGAGGTGCCCTGCTGAAAACAGCTTGGGAGGGGAGCGCACCCCCTACCAAGGACCCTTGGGGCAACAGGGTCCTTGGTGGTGGGTGGGCTTTCTCCCCGCTCCAGCTGGTTTTCTTGGCAGGGGACGCTTTTCCCCGCTTCTGTTATTGCTCCATTTAATAAAGGCGGGGGAAAGGACACCCTGCCAAAATATGGCTGGAGCAGGGAGATAGTCCATCCCCCCATCAAAGACCCTTGGGGTAACAGCGTCTTTGAAGGTGGGTGGGCTTCCCCCTCCTTCCAGCTGTTTTTCTCTATCAAAAAATGGCTGGAGAGGGCAATGAAAAAGGGGATCGAGGCCATTTCCTAGGCAGCACATTCAGTTCCCATGGAGCACTATACAAGCCTGTTGGGCCTCGACATATAGAGCTGCCTTATATTACTTCAGCCTGGTGGCCTGTCTATCCACCAAACTGGTTATGGCTCTTCAAGGTTTCAGGCAGAGGTCTTTCTGGGCCCTGGTGCTAAGAATGGCATTTTAATGGCCATGTGGGAATCGAGTGAGAGACCCTCAAAGGCAAAGCATGCGTTGTGCCACTAAGGTCCACTCTGCCTGGCGGTGAGCCTTTTAAGTCTCATGCCGAGGTCTTCCCCAACCCTTCTACCCAGGATCCCTCTTTAAACTGGAGGTGCCAGGAACGGAATATGGGACATGTGATATACAAAGCGTGTGTTCCTTGACTGATTTACGGACCCCTCCCATGTATAAACTGAGAATTTGCTCTAGGAATCACCCAGCACTTCCCAGTAGTTGCACAGTAGTGGTGGACAAGCTGTTCAAAGTGGTGCGTTTGCCACTGATTGTCTTTGAGGAACTTCTGAGAAACCCCAAGGCCCCCAGACATGCAGCTTGAAAGCCACTGCTGTAGGCAGGAATCCAAACTTCCCTGGGATTAAGCCCCATTGAACACATTGAGACTTGTTTCTAAGTACACATGCTTATGATTGTGCTGTGAATCATGGTTGTGCATTGCATATATAATCAGCTTACTTGCACCTTTTTGTTATGTATCCAACAATAATAGGCTCAGACCTGCTGCCTGTTCAGGACACAGATCTGCAACAGCAAATGTGGGTTGTTGTTGCTTTTCATGAGGAGCAGAAAAATTGCAGAAATGCAAATATCTTGAGTTTAGATCCCTAATCTAAACTCAAGATTAGGGATTTAAGCTCAAGATATTTGCACGTGTACACTGGAGCAAAGCTACATAATCGGTTCACAAGAGTAATCCTTTGTCTGCAAAAAGTCACAAACAAATCTGCCTCCAGCCAAAGATGCTCACATCCAGTTCTGCCTGGTTACTAAACTGCAGTCCAGATTTTTTTCCCTTACAGCATTGCCACAGCAACAGCTGTATTCAACAAATTGCTGCTGTTCTTGGTCCAAACCTGTTTCTTGACCTTCCTTGTCCTCTGTTAGTTTAAAAAATGAGGGTGCCCTGATTGCAGCCTACACAGCTTAATATAGCCACAGGGGCCAAAGATCGGTGGAACTGAACACCGCATGAGCACACAGCAGTCTTACAACACAACTCAGCCTTGGTCAATTTGACCTCATCAATCATTAATATGGAAGACAAACTGTTGAACTTGGCAAAGCAAAAGAATCACTAGAAGCATCTCCAGAAGCATCTCTTCTGGAGCATCTCTGCATCTCCAGACAGTAAATTTGTCCTGAAGTTAAACATTTTAGTCACAGAGCAAGTCAGAAATACATTGCAACTCATCTGTAGGGATGTACGAAAATCACTTACCTTTCGGGGATTATGCTGATGGTTGGGGGGGAGGCGTTCCGTCCCTCCCCCCGGAATCCTTGCCGGGCGGGGAGGCGCTCCGTTCCTCCCCCCCCCCGGAATCCTGGCCGCTATATTCTGCTATATTCTATAATCCTGGCCGCTATATTCTGCGGAGCTGCCGGCCGGCTCCGCCAGCAGCCAGACATCCGGCCGCTGGATAGCAAGGACGCAAATGGCGGCAGCCATAGCTGCCGCCGTTTGCGTCCCTGCAGTCAGCCGTGATAGGCTACATAAATCTTTACGTAGCCTATCATGGCTGAGTAAAAAAAAAAATGCGCGTACGCAAATGGCGGCACCCATGGCTGCCGCCATTTGCGTTCCTTATTATGGCACGTCTTAGTCTACGTAAACATTTACGTAGACTAAGACAGCGAAAATAAGGGGAACGCAAATAGCGTAGACGTTTACGTAGACTAAGACGTGCCAAAATAAGGAACGCAAATGGTGGCGCCCATGGGTGCCGCCATTTACATACGCACATCTTTTGTTTGTTTTTTTAAGTCAGCCATGATAGGCTACGTAAACATTTACGTAGACTAAGACAGCGAAAATAAGGGGAACGCAAATAGCGTAGACGTTTACGTAGACTAAGACGTGCCAAAATAAGGAACGCAAATGGTGGCGCCCATGGGCGCCGCCATTTGCATACGCACATCTTTTGTTTGTTTTTTTAAGTCAGCCATGATAGGCTATGTAAACATTTACGTAGCCTATCACGTTTTTTTAAAAAACCTAGCCGTGACAGGCTACGTAAATCTTTACATAGCCTATCATGTTTTTGTTTTGTTTTTTAACTGGAAATGGCGGCGGCTGCAGCCGGTCGGAAGACCGGCTGCCGCCGCCGCCACCGCTGAACCGCCGCCAGAGCTGACGCTGTCAGGAAGATCTGCCCCAGGTAAGTCCCGTCCCGGGGGGGGAGGGGGCGGGCTGTTCCGCCACCGATTTCGGGGGGCCAAATGCGCTGGCATTCGGCCTCCCCAAGATCCGGGGCGGAACTTTCGTACATCCCTAGTCATCTGTAGAAATAAAGTCTATAGGGCTTTTGATCCATTCACTGAACTGGTGGGTCCTTTGCCCTCATAATGATAAAATGGGGCAAAACCTCCACATCCGTAATAGGACAAATGAGCAACGGGTACAAAACAATATGCCGTCCATACCAAAAGCGCATTTGCAATGGCAGAAGGAGTGTGCGTGTGCAGCAGACTGGCAAAATGGAGGGAGTAGGAGAAGAGGGTTGGATCCAGACTAAGTTCATTGAAATCAATGAAGTTCTCACTGAAATCAATGGGACCTATGTTTAAAGTAAGGGTGATAAGCAAAAAGGACAAACTTGTGACAGAGCTTGGGCCTAGCACCAGTAATTTGGCACGTTGGATCCTAATTCTAACCGCGCTCTCTCTTTGCCTCCTTGAACACCCCCTGGGCTTTCCCCCTTGCAGCTCTACAGCGTCCACCCTGATTCAGGCCTATTGATCTGCTTTGCTGGTTCTGGGAAAGGCAGTCAAAAGCACTCGATAACTGCATAGTAACTGACAGATGGACTTCTCAGCCCAGAGTTTGCTAGGTATCCATCCTCGTCATTTGAACCTGCAAATGCTCTGGGGATTGGCCAGTCTCAAAGATAGAGAATCCTTTCTATAACTTCGCCGCAGGGCTCTGCTGCCTGTAAACAGAGAAGCATTTGTGTACCATGAAATGACTGATGGCTCAAGTTACAAACACGCATTTTGAACACGTGAGTTACGCAGGAATAATAACCAAGCCATGCCTGGCTACAGAAATTCTTTGCGTTGGGCACTCATATATTCCCTCATTGGCTACAGCAAAGGTGTTGGGTGCCGATGAAAGTAGTCCCACTGATTGTGTCAAAGGCCATATTCTGTTGATCATGGCCACACAGATTCACAGGAAGATGGGGAGCTGCCTTCAACTGAGTTAGACCATTGGTCCATGTAGCTAAGTAATATTGCCACTGACTGGCAGTGGCTCTCCAGGGTTCTAGATAGGGGCCTTTTCCAGGCCTCTCTGTAGATGCAGATTCTCTAGCTGATGTTGCAGACAAAAAACAAAGCAAACCAAAACTTTTGAAAAAACCCATTCCTCCAAAAATACACATTTTGTGCTGCATCATCATCATCTCAAAATACTCCTAAGTGCCATAATGGCTTACAGTCTCTTAGACATGAAACAAAAGGAAGAAAGGCTAGGGAGGGAAGAGGAAAATAGGCCAATTCAGTTAACCATTTTTACATAATGTTATTATGTAATTGACTAGCTGGGATGGTCACTACAAAGGAGGGCAGGAACCAAATGGTGATTTGTCCCAGCTGAGCCAATGGAGGGGACTTTGTTGACTCACCTCTCCCGCTAATGCAGTCAGGTAGAATGGCCACCAAAATACCAAAATGTGTTTTTAAAATGTGTATTTCAGGATAAAATACATTTAGAAAAAATGCATTTAGAAATGTGCCGTTTGTGAGAAAATTTGTTCAAAAATGCATGTTTAAATATACATTTATATACAATTGTTGGCGGCGGGGGAAGTTTAATTGCACAGTAACACAGAAACAGGACAGAATAGACATCAGTGAACACATGTGAAACTGACACAGACTGATTCGCCCATCCCTACGCTTTTCTTTTTTCCAAAATGTGACAATCAAGTCCTCCCCTCCCTTACCAGCTGCCTTGCATTTATTTGCCTTAAAAAAAAAAAAACTTACCTTTTTCTTTTCATGCTTTGATAAAAAAGGCTTTTGTAAAACATTATTTCTTCCCTCCACCTCCAAGGTTGATTTTTCCCCTCCTTTGGTTTTGTCTCATCCAGAGATTCATATATCATATTTCCCCCCTTCCTGCAGAGCTGTAGGGAATTGTGTCAGCTGAGCAGAAATGAAACTAATTCTCAGCTAGAGAGAAATCCAGATAAGGACAGAGATTTATGAAACCCCCCTGAGAAATTTCACTAATAAAAATGCTGGCAACTTCTAAGGTTTCAAAGTTCTTATAATTCCTAAAGCTGTTTCACTTGGTCTGGACCTTTCAAATTTATCCCCTAATTTTGCTAGGGGTAAAAGTCAGTGGAAACTAGAAATGCACATAAAAATCCCTGATCATCATGGACACATTGAGGTTTGGGGGGTGGGAAAAAACACTTGCCACCTGGCATTCCTCCCCTTTCTTCTTTGATCTCACATCCACTGCTCAGTTCTGGAACAGAAAAGAAGACTTTTAATATATTGCTTAAACACAAGATGAATAGACTGAAAGATGTTATTATATTTATTTCTTATGAAAAATCATTAAATAAAGTGAAGGCAGATAAAATTCCAGTGTTCCAATGCCTGTAAACGTGTCATTTTGTTATGTTCCCCAACATCTTGGTGGGAGTTAAAAGAGACCCCGTGTGATTTGCACACCTGGCTACTACAGATAGGATTGGATCCAAGGGCCTGATATCTGTGGTTTATAAATGCCTTCTGTTGGGGATGCTGAAGAAGAAAACTAATTAAATGAACAAGTGGGAAAGGGACTTAGATGTGGTGCTGGAGTACAAGGAACTGGCAGACATCTGGCAGAAAAAAACCTTCTGTATCACCTACTTCTGAATCCCTGTTTGATGCTGCTTATTAGTGGTCAGAAAGACATGGACAGTTTTCATTATAAAGGCCTTATCATTAGGCTCCTACTTGCTGAAAACTATATATGGCTCAGAACTGGAAACATATGCTGGCTTAATGGATTAACAAGAGCTTCAAATGTCATGGTTATGTACAAGGTCATTTGCATACTGCCTAAAAAAAAGAAAAAAAAGTATATTCTTAGATAGGCTCCTTTTTTCTCATTATGTGTACAATCATGTGAATGAGTGGTCACAATTCAACCAATACTATATATATTGATCTTATGTTCCAAGCATGTCTCCCGAAACATTCTTGTAACTTCCCGTGATATTTCCACAGATGTGGTACCTGATCAGGACTCTCCGAATTCGTCTCAAATTTTGTTTAAGGCAAAATTCAGTGACAGCTGTAATAAGGACAGAATTGCAGTATACACCAACAGCAGGTTTGGGGCTGGCCCCAAAAGACCCAATTGCTGGATCATATCCTTCTGGCTTCTTGTTTATTCCAGCCATGAGGGCCCTCTGTCTCAAAACGCTTCATACTGTAGTTTTACATTTTTCAAGCAAGAATTGAATCCCTCTTCTGTTATTGAGCGTTATTTTCATGACTGACATGTCCTAAGCCCATCGATTTGTCTGTCCATCCATGCATACGGAAACATCCTTGTCAGATCGTCAGAATAGCTATAACTTCTCGGTGGATTTGCCTGGTGTCCTCCTAGCTGGCCTTCACATGGCAGGTGATTGTTTTGTTTTTCATTTCACAGAGCTTTTAATTGAACTAGTTTTTGCTGGAGGTTTTGTTTCTGTTTTGTTCTTGTTTTTTTGATAGACTGTATTGTATTGCATTGCATTTTATTGTAAACTGCTCAGGAAGCTTTACAGTGGAGCAGTCTAGAAATTTAAGAGGCAAACAAATAAGTAAACTCAGTAGTGCTTTCGCACAGCTCCCATTTCATTTTAATAAAGCTTGCACAGAAGAACCTCTGGCTGAACTGTGTGCCATTTGCTCAGCTAGGCAGAATAGACTGTATACCTTGAGAGCTGTTCCACATGATGAAAGTAGAGGAGATTGCCGTGGTTGTGATTCCAGCCTTTCCCCTGAGCCAACAGCTCTTGCTCACACCAGAGGGGAATCCCAGGCTGTTTTCACCACTTCCCTCATTCACAACAATCACTTTTAGGGCACTGTGAGCTTGCAACAAAACAGACACTTCCCCAGTACTGCACACCTGGGCTTGAGAGAAGGGTGATGTCGTTGTTTAGGGATCATATGTCTCTAAATGAATCAGAGGTCTTCTACTTATGCAAGGGCCCATTAAGCTCTGAGAAAACAAATTAGCAATTGGAGCGACTTGAGAGTTTATTATTGCAAGATATCTGATCAATTAAGTCTTGGGGGCCGTCTACACAGCACCGCTTTCAGTCTTCACTCCCTCGTAACTGCGCAGCATTGCAGCTGCAAAATAGCTTCTGCTGTGGTACACGCGTGTTTGCAGACTTCTCCAACGGGAAAATTCACTGCACCCTGGAACATAGCCGTTGAAGCGAAGTAAATTGCAGCAGTCACACCGCCCTTTTTTTTACCATTATATTTAAATACACAGCTGCACAGGCACGTGAGGGTGGGAGTGCGACACTTTGGGGTTTAGTGGCTGTTTTGTATTTTAGGAGGTTCTTTTATGTCTGTTCATTCCCCGTTTGGCTGTTCTCCAGCCCAAGACTCTCATGATGGTTCGCCAAGGCATGTGCCCTTGAGAGTATGTGCCTACCCACCACTCCAAAATGGTGGCTGGAGCAAAGTTGGTCCTGGACCTCCTGCTCCCCCGAGACCCTGCGGCCTTTGATCAATGACTCCAAAGCAGTCATTGCGAAGATACGAAGCTGCGAAAGTGTGAGAGAGTGTGGTTGAAGAAATAAGCATGCTTCCCTGTGCCTCTGTAACTGCGCAGCCCTGGAGGAAGGGGAGGAGTGAAGGGGCATCACAGAGTGACACAAGCACTAGGCACGCCTACCATATGCCCACCACAAAATATGAAGTCGGTTTGGGGAATGGACAGACAGCTCGCAACCACAGGAAACCCACAGCAAACCAAAAACATTGCAGCAAAACGTGTCTTTGGAAATCTGCATTTTCCAGGTGATAAACACAGTTAGGCTGTGAAGTGGTAAGTACGTCACGTGTCCTGAAGGGCCTCGAATTGCAGCAGCCCTGGAGTAAATGGCTCATGTAGATGGGGCCCAGGACTGAAGTAGGGGTGCAGAGAGTATGGTAAAGAAAGGGAGACAAATGCCCCTTTCCATTGGATTGATTTTGAGTTAGGAAGCCCTGTGAGTCAAGCCCTTTGCAGCATTTTGCCATCACTTCTGTATCAAACAAGCTTGCTCTTCTTTTCCAGTCATGCAGCAAAGGATTCTGGCTTTGCTGCATGGGTGATGTAAAGACCTGGGCCTTAGTTTCTATCATGACACTGTAGTGAGAAGTTGTCCTCAAGACATTTCATTTTCATCGGTCAGATGGGTCTTAGTGCAGCTCTTCAGCTAGGGCTGGCAAAGGTCGTGTTGTACCATTCAGGAGTGCTGCAGCAATCATGGCAATTTTAGCACAAACTGAGCACCAATTATGCTTCAATTCAGTATTTTTCAGACATTTTCTTTACCCCCACCCCCTGGCTTTAAATTTACTTGTCCTTTGGGGGCTCCCTAAACTCTGTGCCAGTGTGGATATCTTCACATGGAGCAATGTGCTGCCCACCACTTTGGACAAGGACCTATGGAGATCTCTAAACGGAGGTGGAGTCTTTCAACAGGAGTGCCACTGCACTCCTGTGAACCTGCCACCTCCACTGTTTTTGCCTAATGATAGGCCCTCCTTGGCTGTTCTGCTGTAAGATGCGCTGCGATTCAAAGCAGGTGTCCTGGGATTTGGGCCCCTACTCCCTGAGAGCTGCAGGGAGTTCCAGCCAGGAAACACACATAAAGTCCATAATCATCCTGGCCTGGGAAGTCAGGTAATACCAGAGGACTAACCTAGTGCCACTGCAAATAGGAAGTCTCTTAGTCCTGCCGATTTCCTCAGTGCTCACTCTAGGCAACTTGCTGGCGGGGGAGACCACCCGTCCCTCCCCAAGCTGCCTCCGTCCTGTCTGCCATCAGCTTGCCCACTTCCAAGACACCTTTCTGCCAGTGGGGGCTGGTGGCGCTGATGTCAGTAGGGCTGTGAATCCGCTCTGGGTTTTAGTCAAAACCTGTCAGAACACTAAAGGAGCTCTCCAAGGTGCTGAACCCACTGCTCTCTGTCCTCAGGCCTGAGCACATGACATCGAGGCATTGATCCAGGGGGAGCGTGCGCGACAAAGGGAAGCTCCCTCCTCTCACCACCCCCTGGGGCTTGTGGTAACAGTGGGACACTCCCAGACTCCTGCCACTCAGGTATCTCATGGCTTCCCAAAGCTTCCTGGTCCCTCCTTTAAATCCCTAGCATCTTCTCTTGTTTAACAATAAAGCTAAGCACTTATAAAATACATTCCGAATGTTTGAAGTGTGCTATATACCAGGGGTGCCATTCAGGAAGAACTGTCATCGGCATGTCAGAAGACGCATACTTATTCGTCAGGAGCACTAACATTTCTGGCCAACTGACTAGTTATGCATAGCCCTTTTGCTTTCCAAAGGGCAAATAGGTATTAACATTGCTACCATTTTCTGAAGTATCAAAAGTAATGAGAACAAATGCTCCTAAAACACATTGCTTTTACCCAAAGTAATATTGATTATATCCGGAAAGCTGCTAAACTTTACTAAGAATTTTGTGTCTCTTTCCCACACTGAGATCTGAAACGGCATCCCTGTCACACACATGGGCCTGTTTGCATGTCATGACATGGGTTAATTTACCCGCAGGGGTTGTTGTGTCATGCCAGGTGCCCAGAGGCACCATTTTTGCTGGTTTGCTTGTCGTGTCGAGTGAACCCAGCTGGCAGGGGGTGTTTGAGGGTTAGACTAAGCCATGGGTTATTTGAGGGTTGTCTAGCCCTCAAAAAAACCCTGCTGCTAGGGTTCACATCACACGACAAGCCACAGCAAGCTGGGCACCTGCAAGTACCATGCAAAAATGGCGCCTGCGGGCGTCTGGCAGAATGCAACTGCCCCTGTGGGTAAATTAAGTCACAGTGGGCTGTCGTGTCATGCGAATCCAGTATCCTGTAATTCTGCCATCATTCCTACTAGGGCTGTGCACCACTTCGGCTCGAAGCCCGACCTCCAAGCTGAACTGGGGTGCTTTGGGCCACTTCTGAGGCAAGGCAGAGGCGACATGAAGTGGCACAAAGTGGGTCAGGGTCACTCCAAAGTGCTTCAGGGCACTTCGGAACAATCTGGAAGCCCAGCCGTGCTGCTGCTGCCACCCAACCCCCAGCTCCTTACCTGGGCCCTTGGGACACATGCCAGCAGCCACCTTCTTGTTCCAGGGAGTCGCCATTTTTAAAATGGCAACTCCCTGTATTTCTGGAAATAGATCCTGCGCAAATGGTGGCTGTCAAGCATGCAACATTAATGTAACGTACTTGATGGCTGCCATTTGTGCAGGATCTATTTCTGGAAACACAGGAGTTGCTACGGCGACTTTTTGGAACAAGAAAACAGCTGCTGGTGCACGTCCTGAGGACCCAGGTAAGGAGCTGGGGGCTCATGCAGCACCGCAGGGGCATCCAGGGTGGGGCCGAAGCAGGATTCAGCCATCTGAGTCCTGCTTTGGCTCCAGAGGTCGAAGCAGGTCAGGGGCCACCCAAATCAGCCTGAAGCAGATTGGGCCCACCTTGGAAGCTCAAAAGCGGCCTTCGAGGCAGATCAGGGCGTCCCTGCACAGCCCTAATTCCTTCAAGGTAAGCCAGTATTCCTATCATCCCTGTATTGTAGATGTGGATCTAAGTCTCGGGGAATGGTGGGTTGCCTAAGGCTACCTAGATTGGGCCTAACTACATGTTACACACCAATGCTTGGAACCAAACCTCGATGGACCCTTCTCCCCAGGAGGGGCAATTTGGAGGAGAGCCCTGTTGCCTGCCAGTCGTCCCCTCCCTATCCCACCCTCCCAAAGTTTCTTTCCACCCTGCAGGGATTCAAACACGTATTTTCATTTGCATTGGGATGGCTGAAGGAAGGTTGGAGTCAGCACCACAGCACCAACTTAATGAAACTGCTGCAGGACAAATACCGTCCTGCTTGCTTGAAACGTCCGTCATGAAAAAGAGGGTGAATATGGAGACCATATTACTGCGGGGAAGGGAACTGAGGACAAGCCAAAAAGTGCAGCCGGCACCAGGCTATTCTCATCCGACAGCAAAGACTCGGCAAGAACCCAGGGTGCCGAGTGCCGCCGTATTGTACAATTCCGCTGGCTGCATGCAGCCCCAGTTCACCTCATTAGCACTGTATCAAAATGGAGCAGCAGGGAGAGTCCATTACCTGGTGCTTATAAATCACCACAGGACATCATTACCTTGGCTGCTGAAGGTTGCCATGATAATTATATTGATAAGGGGGATTGGATCAGTGATGCAGTACAGATCCCCAAAGTATCTTTTTATCAAGTTACTTTATCTCCTCTGTCTAATTTATGTGACTGTTAACTAATGCGTGTATATTGTCAGTGGTTTCTCTGTCCTGCACCTCTGGTTTCTGGAGCACATCTATCCTTCTGTCCCACTGAATTATCTCTGCTGTTGCATTGTTAGTCACTCTCCCTACTATCTCTGCCTTTTATCCGTCCATCTTTCCATGCACACACTCTCTCGCTCTCTCATTTTCTCAGCTGGTCGATCTCTGTTGCTTGTCCACACACACACACACACACACACACACACAGACTCTTGTGTTCTTCCTGAACCAGAGAAACATTCAACTCCTGAGAGAGAAGAGCAAGGGGGATTTCATATGCACACATCTAAGCAGGAGCCTATAATCCTCACCACACACAAGGCTAGCTTTGAAGTGCTGTTTTTTCTCGGTTCAGCTGGCTCAAAGCCACAGTTACCATCTTGCAACTGACACACCGACATAAAAAGGCAGGTTAGGAATGGCCAAAGAGGAGGCAGCAACCCTACAGCTGATGAGTTCTTTGTATGCTGCCATCTCTGCCATGGCCTGCAGCCAGAAAAGCAGCCCAAGGTCAGTGGGGTTTACTTGGAGCCCTTTGCTTGCATGAGCATCAGAACAGACTCAGTTCAGAGGCTTCCTAGGCCAACAGCTCACCCGATAGTAGCATTCAGACTGCAGGTGGCGGAGTTGCGTGATGGTGTGCTCCTCATTGGGGGGATGTTCATTTCCCCCCGATATCTAGTTTCTGTGGGGCTTATTTATTCGTGTGTGTGTGTGTGTGTGTGTGTGAGCATTCAACACTACAGACTGAACTGGTATTGTTCCAGGAATAATTTGAACCTATTGTCTAGATTAGAGTTAGGCAACCCAGAGCTTTTCTACACAAGGCTGTCAATCTGCTGTAGCTATTTTTGGTTTCATCACAGAATTGAGATCAAGAAGCGCTTCCTTTCCTGCTTTTCAGCTACATAACCTTTAGGTGGCACTGCGGTATAGCATACACAAGAGGAAATCTTGTGCTTTCTTTCACTTTCACAATTAAATGCCACATTTTCACTGCTCTAAAAAAACTTGCCGTAAGCACTGGTTAGGCACAGAAGTGAAACTGGGGGGACACAATGTCGCCTAAAGAGCCCATAAACAACCATAAATAGGAGAGACAAGCACACAATAAATGCCTCAGGTAGAAAAGCCCCCAGTGCCTTCCAGGTGTTTTGGACTATAACTCCCATATCCCTAACCACTGGCTATGCTAGCTGAGGCTTATGGGAGTTGAAGTTCGAAACATCTCAAGGGGACTAGACAGTGGCTAAGGACCCACAAGTGAATCATGCCTTGATCTAAGCTTGGTAGCACCAATCACACCACCATTTTCTGTTTCATTTTGTTTTGTTTGTTTGTGAGGAGAAAGATGGAGAAGAAGGGAGTGGGAGAGGAAGGGAGGAAAAGTGACAGAAAGGGGAGGAGTACAAAATTTATTGTAAGCTACCCAGAGAACTTTATGTAATGGGGCGGCATGCAAATGTCAAAAAATAATAAAGAAACAAATCAATGAATTGAAAGTAAGTTACAGGTTGGAGTGAAAGTTGGGTCCCAAGTCTGAAAAAGTTGGTTACTGGTTTGCACACACACACACATGAAAGGTAGAAAGACTAACAACAGAGTATTTTAAAGATATATTTAAAATAAAAATACTCTGTTGTTAGTCTTTCTGTGTTTCTTATATATTTCACCTTAAGACTGACTGCATCCACAGTGGATCCAGAGCCTCCTTGTTGCTTTGTATTTGTGCTGCTTTACACACACACACACACACACACACACACACACATTTCTGTAGCAGCTGAAGAAACCAAACCACCTTATAGCTTGGTAGACACATCCACAGAACAGCCCTCTCATGTACTAAGTGGCCCCACATTTTAGGATTGCCTCACATTTTGGGAATATCAGCACTTTGAATTAGAGCAACAATCACCTGAAACCCACACTGCCTGCTCCCCTAACTGGGGCCATTGCCAGACGTTTCATGGGATTGAAGTCTGTTTTTCTTCTCTCTCCCATACAGCAGGGGTGGAGATGGCATCCACAGATGTCACTTCAAGCAATTGGTATTACTCACCAATTAAGGAGGAAAGCAAAGTACAGCAGTAATTTCTAAGAAAATTTAAGATAATGGCCCTGTAAGTGCTGAAGACATAGCTGAACAACTGCTCGGCATGTTTTCAGGCATGTCGTGTTTTTGCAGAAAGCCAGAAGCTAGTAAACAGTCACTTTAATGCAGAAGGCTGGGGGAGAGGAAGATACTACATTTCCCCTGGGGAATGAAAAAGATGGTGCAGGGTACCAAAAATAGTTATGAATTATACAAAGCAATTTCACGTTGTCACTGCTGTGACGTCTGTTCTGGTACCAGTCTCCCATCAAGACTGGCAAGGAGGAGACTTGATGTGTGGGGGCTGCAAAGTCTATTACCCCACCCTTGCAGCCTCCCCCACCCCCACATCATGGGAGGGGAGCTCTTTCCCCCTTTCCCAAGGGGGATGTAGGATGCAGCCCACAGCAGCTCCCGGTCTCCTCAGACTGTCTGTTTCATGGTGGAATGTGCGCTCCCCAGACAGCACTGCACTTGTCAGTGTCACCAGTGGGGTGTCCAGACAGCCGAAAATGAGGACCGGTCAGTTCCTAAGGGCAAGAGTAGATCTGACCACAGAGGCTGTTTGTTCAGTCATGTGTCTTCCCTAATCGTGAATGAAGCAGGGGAAGGAATCTGATTTTAACATGAAAAAGGTGACATGGGTGAGGGGAGGTGAACCCTCCCTCCTCCCCTGTTTGACCTTCCCAGGTCACTTGCCTGAGCCCCTCTTCCCTCCATCCCAGCTCCAGTAGCCGAAGTGGAGTGGGAGCAAAATGCCTGAGGTGACACAAGCACAAGCGAGCAAGGGGGCGGGAGGGTCAGCCCCCTTCTTGCACACTGAAGTTCTGCGCCCTTGCAAGACACATGGAGCACCCTGCACGATAATTTCAGATGTCGAGGAAATAGAGCCATTTCTTACTTGACTGTTGATATTTATAATGTAATAATGTTTCTATTTTATATGATGAACATACAGTGTGAAACAATTTTTAATGTTGCATTAACACATGCACACAAAAATCATTTTTAGTGGGAGGGCACATCCTCAGAAGGTTGTTGTTGTTGTTGTTGTTGTTGTTGTTTTGATCCTTTGTAGCTATTTGCTCACTTACTGACAGCTTAGCAAGTTTTGATAATCAGCAATGCACTTTTAACACTGTTTTTATTTTCAGTTTATGCTGAAACTGTTGGTGGAACTACATGGTCTGCCTCCACTGGGCCTGGGCGTCATTTCCCAGCACTTCTCCTGAGCAAAATGGAGCCAAGAGGATGCGATTTCCAACAGAGAAGCTTTGGGCAGGAGGAAGATACCTAATCTTCCCCTTCCCAGTTGCTTTTCTCCTTCCCTGTTGCTCTTCCCCAAACAAACATTCTAGACCCATGTTTCTATTGCAAACATGCATTATACTACAACAGCATTGTTAACATTTGCATATTTTGTACACCAGTGTAGTTTGGGTGGCCAAATGTCCTCTGAAGATTCATTCTTATTATATTGATATTTCCTATGCAAACATGGATCTGGAGCAGGGGTGCATAACCCCTGTGGGCTGCATGTCACACCCCCTGGTGGGTTTGAGGCCCCTGCTGCCACCCCCCTGCCACCACTACATTTGCCACTGGGGCAGCAAACTGCCCCCCCACACACGCACACACATGATTTTCCTTTAAAACAAGATGCAGGGGAGTACACACTTGTTGGGAAGCAGAATCGTGCTCCCAGAAGCCTTCCAGGAGAATGATTTTGTTTCCCAACAAGGCATGTTCTTCATGTGTTTTAAAGGAAAGTTGCGGGGGGGGGGTGCTGCTGCTGCTGCTGCTGTAGATTAATTTTGGCAGCAACATCAGTGGCACAGCTGTGCGGCCTCTGGTGGGTTCTGGGGGTAGGGGGAGGAATCTGCCTGGAGCCTGTATGCAGTTCCAGTCACTTCCCCTTTGCTGCTGAAGCACAGTCTCTCAATTACACTGCTGTAGATAAAGGACACCAATGAAAAACAACATGAAAGTCAATGGGCCCGATGGTATCTCATTTGCACCACACGGAGTCCAGCACCTGCAAATCGATGCTAGATCGCCATAGTAGCACAATAAAAAGAATTCTCGTATGTAACATCAACTTTAGGTGCAGGAAAACCGATTCCCTCCCCTATTCCTGCGCCCTGACCTCTTCCTTAACTTCTGTCCTGTTCGTCTTACTTAGAATGTGAGCCTCGTGGACAAGGCCATGTCACTTCCATATCCTGTACAGCACCAAATAATTGTTAAATAAAAGCCAGTGGGAACTGTGTCTTTCCTGGTAATGGATTGGGAGGCACCAATGGCTTCTCAGGTAGATCACCTCGGATGAGTCTCCATTCGGCAGGCACATCTGACAGTGTCCGCCTCCCCCAATCCAATACCCTTTTCATGGTTCAATATAATCTGAGGAAGTTTTCACAGATAATTCTAAAAGTTGATTACCTGGGTTTGCATACATTCCAGCTGTTCCTATTTAGCACAGCCAGTCCCAATTTTCTGGTACCTACTCCTGGTAAAATACTGACCTGTTTTTTTTATTATTATTATTATTATCATCATCATTATATTTATATCCCGCCTTTTTCCCAATACTGGGACTCAAGGCAGCCTTACAACGTTAAAATTGCTACAATTCTTTGTTTTGTTTTTTGTTTTTGTCCCTATTTGGTCTTTGGGTGATGCCTTATTAACATTTTGTTAATTTGAGTGGTTAGAATATAATGAGTCTCTTCAAGTTAAATATCCTGGGGCAAGGGGTGGGGGGCTGGATGCATCTTGACTCTAGTGCACAAACTGCACGTAGATGTAAACGAATGCACATGAACACCAAAGGACTACACGATACACAGCCAGCCATTTCACATCCTGCAGATGCTGAGTTATATTTAGCATTGTTGATAACGTATTGTAGGATAATTATGTTAGAGGGTTTTTTTCTAATACATCTTAACCAAAAGAACAAATGACTGTGCTTTTATATCAGCACAGGACAGGCTAGTAAGGCAGAACAAAGCCTTGAACAATATGTGATACTGTCAGGTGCTTAGGCAGGGATCCTGGAAATGAAGAATTGGGGTGTTACGTGCATGCTTCTATTTTCACCTGAACATTTGTGAAGGGTATGTGCAATGAAAGTAGGAACCAAAGTGTCCCATGAGCCCCCCCCCCCCCGCCCAATGAGAGGATGTTGGAGAGAAACAGTTCTAGGGAGCACCAGCAGATAATTGGGCAGCAGCTATAAATAGTAAGATTGATAATATGAATTGTATAATGTTTAGTTTGTTTGTTCCTCACTATGGCAGCATTTTATAAATAGGGCGGCCACTTACACATTGCCCAAAAAGTGGACAAAAGATGACACAGATTTGCATGAAGTTTGTACATGCTCATTTATATGTAGAGATGCAAATTTAGAAATAATGACTATAATTTAAATCGAAATGCAATACATCTCTGCCTAGTGGGGAAGGTTATGGCCAGGTGCCCTGTGTGCCTGCTCAGTCTTCTGTCCAGGTGTTACCTGTTGATGGGCAACTTCAAGGCCCTTAGGCTCCCTTCTTAAGCTTCTTTCTCTTTAACCCAGACTCGGACAGGACACACCTTCAAACAGAGGACAACTTCAAATATAAGATGGTCCTCTGACAACCCTTCAAGCAGAGCACTGTTCTCTGCAAAGTAGAGCACATGCCACCTACCAGGGATGGGCAAAACTGTTGGTTTTGCTTTCTCCCAACTCAATTTTTTAAAATCCCAAGTTCTTCCTCTCCTGAATATGAAGAACTTTACAAATGTTGATAGATTCTTAGAAAAAAACAAACTGAAATGAAATCCTCACCCATCTGCTCCAGCCAAATTCAACAGGCACAGCTACTCAGAGTATGGAGAGGACCATGTTATGCCTGCCTGCCTACCATGTTGGTATAATGAGGATCCTGACAGAAAAAAAGAGGTGGCAACCCTAATTCAGCACCACAGAGCACAGACATGATTGAATACATAGGGATTCAGACCCTGACTTTGAAGAGCTAAGCATGTAAAGCCCTGGGCCTGGATAGACGAATCTGTCAATTTCAGCATCTTCTACCTTCAAATTCTTTTTGTCCCAAATATGGAGAACTTTGCGAATTTTGTAAATTGTTATCAAAACTGGAGTTAAATTAAATTCTCACCTATCCCTACCACCTACCTATAACATTTGCTGCACCAAATATTACAGAATGGGTCTGTAAAGCAAATGTAAACCACACATTGGCAAAAGTAAAGCCTTTTCAGTAATAGCTCTAAAAACACCCTTCTGGTTGCAGGGATTATTAAATTCACTTTGAGGCATTAAGAACTGTTAGATCTTTTGTCAAGTAGTTGTACCAATTTTACCCTGCTGTTTTGTGTCGGGGGGTGAGGGGGAGAGAGATTGTATTGCTGTTCACTGCAGTTTTATTTTGGTGAACTGCTTTGAACTTTTGAGGAAGGCGAAGTGTTTATGTTTTAAATGAGTCACAGGGCTCATTTGATTTTAAAATTGCTCTCTTTCACTTTTCCTTATTATTTTTTCGGACATCAACTGGAAGTCCCCTTTCCTATTTGAGTCCAGATTATTCCAGGGTCAGGGGTTGTAATATTTGCTACCACAAACTTTAGACAATGATGCCACTGAAGACTCTAATATGAAGCAAACAAACTTCACTTAAGTCTGCAACTCAGCATGGCTGCTGCCCTCAGTTTCCTTTCCCTGCTGGTGTTTCCCAGAACTGCTTCCCTTCATGTATGCAATCACATGACACTTTGGTTCCTGCTATCACTACAGGGCCACTCTGTTCCTCTTGAGGGTTGCTTGACTTGACTCATGGTTCTGGGTCTCAGCCCCCTGTTCAGGACCTCCAAGCAAAGATCTAAGGGTGAGGGTCCAGAAGCAAAAGAGCAAGCTAGTTTCTCCAGGATCCATCTCTATTCTATTCCATAAAGTACACTGTGAACTGAGAATGTAAAATCATGTAAATGGTACTGCTTGGTTTGAGCAGTGGCTTTGGTTCCTCCTTTTACCCAAGTGGTTTCACTTCTGATTGGGTAGCGGTAATCTCTTGCCTCCGCCAGGTACTAGTACACTGCAGCCCCTGCCCTATAAAGCCCCATCCCCTAATTAGCCAGCTACCACCCCTGCGCTCCCAGGCTCCACCTTGAGCCTCACAGTATAAGCCTCAAGAGCCAGCCACTGCCACCATCCCCTCTACTGATGGGGTGGGGGGGCACTGTAGTGCCCTGGTCGTGGGCTGGGCCTGACGTTCCAAGTCAGGTCAATAACAAAACAGCATCAGTACATTGGTCCAGTAGGTCTCATTCTAGGCTTAGAGAGGCCCAGCAGTCACAATCACTGGCTGCCAACAGGGGAAGGAGGAAAAGCCCTCCCCTACTCCATGGGGGCAGTGGCAACCACACATCAGATGTCAGGACAAGTGTACCAAGGCCCAGCATAGAGAGCCTGGGAAACCTCTCTCTGGATAAGCTCTTCATCCAGCACTTGGGAGATGTGTAAATCTATGGGAGAGCTGCTCCATATTTGTCAACATGGAACCGAAACCATTTGAGCCAGAAGTACTTTCTCGTAGTCATTTAAAATCTGATATAACTTTGCCTCTTCACAGGATCTGCAGTCATTGTACAAAAACGACTCTATCATGGTGTTTTTAGAAAGCATTTCAACATTCATAGTATCATTTTGGAATAGCAGAAAACAGAATATGGTTGCGGAGAAAAATAAATCTTGGTGAAACTCTCCGGTTTATGCTGAGCAAAGTTTTCTTTTTCCCCTAGCCATGGGACTATGTGCTGCTTTGTGTCCAAATCTGCACCAAATAGTGCCAACTCCAGGGGTTTGGGGCAGGGGGGGAGGTCTAGAGCAAGACACCTGCCTCGTGGGCCTTCCTTGTGTGGCACCAGCAGCTCCTCTGCCTCACCCTTTCTCACTCATTCAGAGACTCGGGAGAAGGGCAAGCATAAGAGAGGTGGTGGCTGCACTTCCTTCTCCTAACTGTTGCCCGCTGTCTCTGAGACTGGCAACGGGAGAGGCTGGTCTAGCAAGTAAGTGGTTAGGGGAGGAACAGCTGCCGGACTGTGGGTGAGGGAGCCCTTCCAGGGCACCCAGAGGCCTCAGCTTCTGCCACCCCCTGGTTATAAGCATTCCATGAAAAGCACCACAATCAAAAAGAGGCCAGACTCTCTCTCTCTCTCCCCCCTCCTCCCACATACACCTACAAACATTTGTCTCTCATTTACTTCTCTGAAGTATTTCCATGGGTTGCCTGGGCATCTCTACACCAGCCTAAAATCTCTACATCTGGGCATCTACATCTACATGGGTTGCCTGGGCATCTACATCTACATGGGTTGCCTGGGCATCTACATTTACATCTGGGCGCGGGTTGCCTGGGCATCTCTACACCAACCTAAAATCCTGCATTTAAAATGGGGCTTTCTGCTTCTGTTTTAAATGCAAGATCACGACGACTCCCTTTTTCACCCGCTTCCTTTTCTCCCTCCCCTTCCCCCCTCCTTCTCTGCCTATCTGAGTCTTCCATTTTCTTTCATTGATCTCAGTCTTCTTCTTGCCACTTTTCCTCTTTTCTTGGAGGAAACTTAAGCAGAACACAACAGGGTAATTTGATAGCTCATTATCTGTGATCTATTTAGAAATGGAACAAAGGGCATTTAGTGCAGGAGACCCCCTGGAGGTTCATGGTGTCATGTAAAGAGCCTGCAAACATCTGTGAAGGAGCAATCTCTATCGCAGGATAAAAGCTCCATGTGAAGAAAGCCCCTGAGGATGGTAGTGACACAAACATTTAAAGCTGCCTTCTACTGAATAAAATCAGTGGTCCAACTACCCAGTTGGCACTAGGTATGTTGGAGAAATCCTCCACAGACCCCAATGAGGCTGGATTCCATAGAATTTGGCCCCCTGAAGTCCATGGAGGATCGGATCTCCTACCTCCGCCTCCCCTGCAAAGTCCTCGCCAGCAGATAGGGATGTACGAAAGTCACTTACCTTTTACGAAATTTGATTCACGGTGGGGGGGAGGCGCTCCGTCCCTCCCCCCAAAATTCTGGCCGGGGGGGAGGCGCCCTGTCCCTCCCCCCTGAAATTCTGGCCGAGGGGGAGGCACCCTGTCCCTCCCGCCGCGAATCCTGCCGGCCGGGTCTGCAAATGGCGGCAGCCGTAGCCACCGCCGTTTGCCTCCCTGCAATCAGCCGTGATAGGCTACGTAAATGTTTACGTAGCCTATCACGGCTGAGTTAAAAAAAAAAAAACTGTGTGTACGCAAATGGCGGCACCCATGGGCGCCGCCATTTGCGTTCCTTATTTTGGCACGTAAACATTTACGTAGACTACGGCAAAAATAAGGGGAACGCAAATAGCCTCCCCGGCCTCCCCGAGATTCATGGCGAAATTCTCTGACATCCCTACCGGCGGATCCTGCCTGCTGCCAGCTCCAAAGCCACAGCGATATGGCTGCCATTGCCGTATCGCTGGCTGGACTGATGAACTGCGGATGCAAATGGCATCCGGCGCAGCGGACACCATTTGCGTCCCTGCTCTTTGACATGATAGGCTATGTAAATCTTTACGTAGCCTATCGCTCGAAGGAACAGGGACGCAAATGGCATATTTGCATCCCTGTTCCTTCGCGCGACAGGCTACGTAAAGATTTACATAGCCTATCATGTCAAAGAGCAGGGATGTAAATAGCATCTGCTATGCCGAGCACCATTTGCGTCCGCAGTTCATCAGTCCAGCCAGCGATACGGCAATGGCAGCCATACCGCTGTGGCTTTGGAGCTGGCTGATGGCTCCGTGGAATCGCCGCGGAGCGGAGCTGGCCAGCAAGGATTCTGAGGGGAGGGACGGATTGCCTCCCCCCCCATGGACCCCGCCCCCCACTGGAATGGCAGGTAAGTAATTCGTACATCCCTAGTTGGCACTGTCTATCTATACCAACTGGCAGCTGTTCTCCAAGCTCTTGGGCAGATTTTTTTTTCCCCCAGCTGGAAATTCCAGAGACTGAAACTGGGATCTTCTCCATGTATGTTCCCTACCACTGTGCTATGTCAACCCCCGCCCCCCATCTTAACTGATATCATGAGCAAAGTAGTGCCCTAGCACCTTCGTTGTGCTAGTCCTATGGACTTTGGGTAAAAATGAACAATAAAAATCAGCAGACTGGTACTTTATTAATTGTTTTGATTGCACAAACTTCAGTGGAAAGCGTACCTGCTGTTGTGAGATATTCCCTTCCCTTGTAGGAGTTTAGTATTAATTACTAACTTATTATTAATGAGTACTTTTCATTTCTGTAAGATCCACCAATAATGTCTAGCATGGTAGTGGAAACAGTGTTAAAAGGGACAGTGTTGATTACTCTGGGACTTTAAATAAGTATTTCTGTTCTTTTTGACATAACAAATCCATTAAAAGTGCAATCCTATGCATGTTTAGACAGAAAAAGAGTTCTACAATTCCCAGCACGGCTGACTGGGAAATTTGGGGAATTGTAGGACTTTTTTCTGTCTAAACATGCATAGGATTGTGCTCTAAAGCACTGATTCTCAAACTTTGTATTTTGTTCCTTTTAATCGTATGAAGAGTTCCTCAGTAGTGATCTTCCTCTTAGATTGGGTGGCTCCAATTGGGTGGCCCCGAAACGCCCTCTCCCCCTGAACAGGGCTTGGGCTGCACCATGGTTCAATCCGCGGTTACGAGCTCTGAAACAGGAGGTGAGACGGCCAGAGCGCCGGTGGCGGAAGTCTCGCTCCAAAGACGATCAGACGCGGGCTAGAGCTGTATCTTCAGCCTATCACGTGGCGGTGAAGGCAGCAAAAAAGGAATATTATGCTGCCTCTATTGCATCTGCAGAGTGCTGTCCCAGGAGGCTGTTCCAAGTGGTCCAGAGCCTGGTTGGTCCAGTTGCTCTAGAACCACTGGAGCATTCTAAGGCCTCCTGTGAGGCCTTGGCAAGGCACTTTGTGGATAAAATTGATCGGATTAGGAGTGTTATTCCGTGCGTCATGGATACAGTTAGTGAGCAAGAGACGGTCTGTGGCAAACTGGTTTTGTGGGATCGGCTCCAGCTTCTTCCTTCTGATGAAGTGGACAAGGTGCTTTCATCTGTAAGGCTGACCACCTGCTTACTTGATCCTTGCCTATCTTGGCTCATTATGGGCTGCAGAGAGAGGCTGGGTGAGGGGATCAGGGTGGTGGTGAACGCCTCCCTTGAGGGAGTGATGCCATCAGCTCTCAAGGAGGCAGTGATAAGACCGCTCTTAAAGAAGCCCTCCTTGGATCCCCAAGTTTTGAACAACTTTCACCCAGTCTCAAATCTGCCATTTTTAGGCAAGGTGATTGAGCAGGTGGTGGCGATGCAGTTGAAGGCACACTTGGAAGAAGCCGATTATCTAGATCCATTTCAACCAGGCTTCAGGCACGGGCATGGGACAGAAATGGCCTTGGTCGCCTTGGTGGATGATATGCGGAGGGCTTTGGATAGGGGCAAATTCTCCTTCCTTGTTCTCCTTGACCAATCAACGGCTTTTGATACCATTGACCATGGTATCCTCCTGGACCGCCTGGAGGGGTTGGGCATGGGAGACACCGTATTATGGTGGTTCCAGTCCTTCCTCTCCAGCAGGTACCAGAGGGTAGCACTGGGAGAGGAGGTTTTGGACCCGTGGCCACTCACTTGTGGGGTGCCACAGGGTTCCATCTTCTCCCCAATGCTATTTAACATCTATGTGAAGCCTGGGGTGATTAAGAAATTTAATAAATAAACAAACAAACAAACAAACAAACAGCAAATGCAGTCCTCTCAGTATATTTTCACTGCAAAACTATTGCTTTTGAAGAGCCCAAATTGTTCCCTCACATCCCCTTGCTCATCTTTACTGCTGTTTGCAGCCTGTTTGCAGCCTCAATCAGCTTCAGCTTTGGTGACATTTTTTAAAAAAATCTCTCTGGGAATAATGACATAGTCACATAGGCAATCAGATTTGAATATCTGATTATGTCACTGATGGGAATACAAAGACATTGCCCTCACTCTGAGTTGGTTAGGGATTTCATAGTGAGTGTGATGTTACAGAGCCAACCAGATTTGCCTATGTAACAATAACTAGGCAGAAATGAAGCCAATTCAGAGTGAGGGCTTCCTACATCACATTGCCCTCATTCTGAATGCACTAATAACCCCCCCCCCTCTTGCTGAAAGGGGAATCATTTTGCAGGGGGCAAAAAATCAACCCCCATTTTGACTAAGCATTATGCTTTACTCATTGCATTGAAGTATGAGATAACTATTCTTAGCTTGGAGAGCAGAAGAGGAAAAACACTTACAAAAGGAGAGAAAATTACAACCAGAGTAATTACAACAAGCAATCAAAACAGAATCAAATAGCTAGCTACCATTAAAGTACTATAATGTGAAATTATTCTAGAAAAACAGTAAATTCAGCATGAATTTCTAAGCTAATTTTCTTTGAAAGAATGGTATTCACATTGTACAGATGTCTTTCTGCCATAAGCTAGTGTTCCAATGAAAACTAAGTGCAAGACAAATTTTCTTGCAGCAGGTAAGCCATAGGCAGTCAAGCTGACCCCCATGCTGAGCTAGGAATAATGAGACACCTTTGGCTTGGAGTCAACGCTGCCTGTCTGCTGGGTGCAGAGTCTCTGCTGCAATTCTTTTAGCAAAGGAATTGCAATGAAATGCTGATCAATGCAAAGCCTTCCCAGTCCCAAAAAATTCAGCAGCAGTAACAAAACCTTGCAGGTCTATCTAGTGTAACTACGCTGAAGAAAACTGCTTTCCTTGCAGGATGAATTTGGCCCATGGAGTTTGGGATTTACCACCCAGAGATTGCAAATCAATACCAAAATGCAATGTTGCCAGGTTGCAAATAAAGACACTTTACCACATAATTCTGTGTGCAGGTAGGGGGTGAAATGTCTTTTAACAAGCAATATTTGTGCATCCTGAGCACAAACGTAAATAAACCTAATATTGTGTGATGTCGTTTAATGATATTTAATGCAGTGGTTGGTGCCGCAGGAGCCCCTCAATCAAACTAGCTCTATATTTCTGAGGAACATTACATTGTCTGAGATAATGACATGATGCTGTTTGGAACAAACAATCACAACCAGCATTTTCATCACTTCATTGCTTTCTTTCTCCAATGCTGATTAATATATGCAGAATAGATCCTTAACTATTTGCGTGTGTTTGTGGGAGGGGGATTGTTCCATATATACATGGACTGTTGCCCTTTTTCTTGAAGTCTCAGCCACCTAGTATTAAAAATTATCGAGCCCCATCCATAAGGGCACTAACAAGCCCAAGAAAACCAGCAGAGTACTAAACTGTAACGCAGAAAATTGCCCCCAGAAAGCGGGCTGACTGCAACTCCAGATGCTTTTCCAGAATATCATGGTACTTTATGAATTATCATTATTGTGATTATTGTTAATTTTGAGGAGCAATTAATATGCATAGCATTTTAAAGTTTAAGAACCATTAGACGGGTTGCTGCCCCAGGGAGTTTACAATCTAAAATTCAACAGAAGGGAAGTAACGGAAGGAGGGGTGGAAGACAGAGAGATGGGTAAACAGTGGAATAACTGTGATACCTCCAGTTTTGGAAATGTTTCCCTAACTATATTTGAATACTTTTAATACCGATACCAAAGGTGTATGGATAGCAACTGCATGTGGATATGCACCTAGTTTAAACCACGGCTCCTCATCTAGGAAGCGCTAGGCACGTGGGAGCCTCCTTCCTTATGCCAATCATCTTTGTTGGATTGGGGCCCCTGTCTTGCCACAGCGCCTGGCAACTGGGCACTCAACCAGCACTGCATGACAGGACAGGGAGCCTCAGTAATTACTCCCCTTGGTAATAGGGCAACGCATTCCTCACCCTCTCCTCTCAGAGGAAGGGCAGTGCAAAGGCTTCTTTTGTCCCCAGTGATGCTGCCACATACCCAAATCTGGCTGACTGCATGGTGCCATGACATCATCATGCAGGCTCCGTGACCCCTAATAACATGGAGCCATGTCGCTAGCGGGAAGATCATTCTTTCTTTTCTTTTAAATGACACCAAGGGCTTCTCCACATGGGGCTTTTAACCTGTGATTGAGGTTGGTTACTCACACAGGTTTGCGGGTCCTTTACATGATGTTCGTCAACCTCCAGGGTGTCTCCCGCACTAATGACCTTTATCCCGTTTTTTTTAAAGATCCGCGATAATGAGCTATCACATTCCAGGGTTGGAGTTCCACTTGAGTTCCCTCCTGAAAAAGGGAAACCAGTAACAAGAGGCACTAGAGCACAGCACCATCTAGTGGCTGTATAATGAAACATATCAAAGACTCAGATAAGGGGGGGAAGGAGGGGGGAAGGGGGGGAAGGAAGCATGTGTCAAGGGAGTCCATTATGATCCTGCATATTAAATGGAAACAGAAAGCACCAGTAAAGTTTCAAGCTGGTGTAGAAATGCCCCAAAGCAGCTGCTGAGAGAGCAGTGAACAGGGGCAAAAACAGTAAGCTTGCGGGGTGAACATTTCATGCTCCCTGCACATCCTTTTTTCATGCCAGAAGTGTTCACTGCAGAACATTCAGGACAGTGCTATTTGCCATCACATTCTGGTCTTGCACAATTTAAGGTTTTGCTGCATACTATACTTTAGAATTTTTAGATTTCCTTTAATTTTGTTCATCCATCTTGGCCTTCTAGAGCTTTATTTACCATTTGCTGAAAGCTTGTTTAGCACTGGCAGTCCAAGCAATCTGTCTATGTATTGGATATGACCAAGCCATCATCGTCACTTTTCACTATGTAGTGAAATATGGTCAACCAGAACAATAATTTAAATGGACTTTCTACACTTATAGTTATATACAGACCTGCCACTATTTGATTGTCAACATGCAATGGACTAACACTAAACATTGGAACTATTTCAATGTCTTTTCATTGATTCTTTCTGCTGCCCAAATTTCAGAAAGCTTATAAATAACTGAGGATAAAAATGCAGTTACACTAAAACAAACTTTAGTGAAATAAGTAGACTAAAATACAAAGTATAAATAATGTTTGTAAAAAAAATTGATAATACCTCTATAAAATTATGCATAAACAAAAACATGACCCTCCAACATGTCACATACACACATAGTGATGTTACTGGTTTCACAATAGGCTTTTCCTAATACCATTCCGATGCAGTGGGCTGTACTAATACATATTAACCTAACCCAAACACACTTCAACCATTAAGGTCTTCGTCAGTGGGGCGGAAATTAACCATAACTATAGCCCAAAGAACAGCAATACATTTTATGAGATTGAACTCTCAAGATGGGACCAGTAAGTCTCTACTATGTAGCTTATCTATTTTGCCTGCTGTGGTCAATACCTGAATACACTGAGGGGGGAGGGAACCATTCCCTCCTGTTCCAGAGCAGAAGGTTTCTCGTTGAAGCATCCGTGTTCCAACCTGCAAGGTAAACAAAACTGCATATAAGGTCCTGTTCTTAAAAAAGGCTTGGGTACCACAGGCTTGGGTACAGTACAGGCGAATCCTATGCTTGTATACTTGGAAGAAATCCAGTGTGTTCTGTGAGAGCTACTCCCAAGTGATGCTCATAGAGTTGCATCCGTAGTCCTTTTCATCAGATTTCCTTAGGATCTACTTCAAACACTTGTATCATAAATACAACGTCTGTTCTGTGTTTCAGGTCCTCCCAGAACTCTGCTTTCCAAGGCCAGCACAGAAGTGTCCTGCCCTTCCCAAGAAAATGGGGGCTGATGGTGAAAATGTTGCTCTAAGGAATATTCTAGTTGGTCTCAACTTAATGCTTCTGGGATCCATTTTCAGACCTTTTGAGTGCCGTCTGGAAGTGATGACAGAGAGAGTCAAAAGACAGGTGGTTGATGAGGAAGGCAGCTTGGCCAACTACACGTCACCTATGAAAGAGCAACCCATGGTCTTCAGCCATATATACAACATTAATGTGCCTCTGGACAGCCTCTGCTCAACATCTCTAGAGGCCTCATCTGACCCAGAGGTGAGTTCGGAAGACGACCGGATGACGGAATACACCGAGCAGACCTCAGACAGTGAGAGCCAGGTCACCTTCACCCACAGGATAAACCTCCCCAAGCAGACTTGCAAGTGTGCTGCCTCTTCCCGGGACATACAGGAGCTGCTGAGCAGGATTGAGATGCTGGAGAGGGAGGTGTCCATACTCCGAGACCAATGCAACTCCAATTGCTGTCAAGAAAATGCAGCCACAGGTAGTAACCGGTGCCGTGAGGTCTTGCTGGGAGCTAAGAAATATCAGGGAAAAAAGTGAATTTGACATCATTTGCTTAGGGCTTGGATAGGCAGAATTCTCCACTGTGCTTCCAAATGTCCCGGAATCAGTGGTCTTCAACCTTTTCAGACCTGGAACCCATGTTAGTTTTAATCCTAACCAGCAACATTGGATTTACTTTTTATTTTTCTACCATTTCTGTCCATCTTTCCCCTTCTTCCACCCTGTTTTTCTCCAGATCTTTCCTTTTTGCACTCACCCCTGCCTGCTACTCCTGTCTTTTTTTCCTTCTCTGGAAAAACAGCCCTAAACGAAATAATTGAGCATGTTCCTGATCCAATGCATCTCACAGCACAGCATTGCCCAGTTTTGCATCCCAGCCAGCTAGCTGAACACCAAGATTCAGTTTTACAAAACAGCTTTTCCAGTGGCCTCTCCTGGCCAAAAATTAAGCAAATCCCGAAAACATAAGAGAATGGTCAAAATCAGAATCATCCATGTCTATTTGGACAAGGTCTGTATGCATACCTGTGGTAGGCTCCTGCCCCCTATGCCCAACCCCTTTGAAGAATACACACACACACACACACACACACACACACCAAACCTTGCTGGGTTTCCACCAGCAGCCAGTTTTGCTAATTTAGGGGTGGGGTATGGATACAGAGCAAGAAAACTGACCTGGGTGTGGTTAAGTGTTGGCCCTATGATTGTTAGGTCACCTTCTATTCCTGCTCATACCCATCACACACACTGGTGAAATGACTTTGGTGAAATGACACTAAAACATGATGAGGGCAATAGTGATGGTGCAGGGGTGTGTGATGGGGAACACGGGCGGGAGGGTGCTGTTGCGCTCATGCCCTGCTTGTGGGTTCCTGGTCAAGTGCTGGTTGGCCACTGTGTGAGCAGAATGCTGGACTAGATGGACCCTTGGTCTGATCCAGCAGGGCTCTTATGTACTTACTGCACAAACACAGCTGTGTGCAATGATCTCCGCACACTCACCTGCTAAACAGAAGGTTACATATTTATTATATTATTTATTACATTGGTATCCAACATTGGTGTACATGAGGTTCTCCTACATTATCTTTACAACAGCCCTTAGAGGTAGGTTAGGATGCGAGATAATAATTTGCCCAGCAAGCTTCTTGTTTGAATGGAGATTTGGGTCTGAGTGAAATAGGGCTAAAGAGTATATTTCCTATCTTTTGGAGCTGCAACCCTGCATCCAGTTATGCATGCATAAGCCTCAATGATTTGTCCACATAAAATCACACCTTTAGTGCCTGTAAAAATCAGAAGCGTGCATGAGTGTGTGTGCTTAATATGTCCAGGAAGATATCTTTAGCAGTCAGGAATGCCAACAAGAAAAACCTCTTATACTGAAAGCAGGAAAATATCCACACAGGTTTTCATCTGAATAACAAAGAGGAATGCTTTGTGGAGCTCACTGTAAACCTTCCATCAAGATTAGTTTTCAAAAGACAGGGTTCAGTTAGTCATCTCTACAAGTCCCTTCTTCAAAACCAAAGAAACACCATGCTATTATAATAAGATGGTTTCTGAAGGGGGTTGTTGGTATAATGAATCTCAGTCCCAAAAGGGAGAGGCAGAGCATGGAAAATAGTTTACACCTACGCCCTCGGGGTGTAGCGATAATTCCTCCCTCATTCCTGCCCCTTTCCCTCCCCTTGCACATTACTGGTGGATGGGGACTGACACACAAACAGCCCCCCCTCAACTCCCTGGGCCCTCTGCCTCCCCGTTCAGTGTTTTTGACAATCTCTGCCGTTGGCTCACTGGGAATGCACAGCATGGGGGAGTTCCGGCAGGTCAGAAGGCCAGCACACCGCTCTGCTGACCTGACATTCTGCCAACCTGCCGTTTTGCTGCCTTGTTCAGAATGCTGCAGGCCAAAAATGGTGAGGACCCAAAATGGTGCAGGCAGGCAACACGCCCCATAGCCCTTCATCACCCAAAACAACCACCTACAGCTGCCAACACACAGTGGTTCATTCGCACTTGGGGAAAAATACACGGGGAGGCCATTGTACTCCCATTTGCACATATTTGGAAAAATACATTTTTTCCATTTGAGGAAAACACGGGATAGGTGGGCGGAAAAGGTGGGATGATGACTGGGCGATGACATCATGTAATGGACCCACACAATTCAGTGAGTGGCCAGTCATGAATGTGCAATAAACTGGAGGTCTAGAGACACCCAAAGAGACTTCGCAGCCCATCACGGCCACCACCACTACCCCCCGCTTAAGCTATTGATCAAGGAGTCCCACAGTCAGCAAGATAATAAATGGATCCTTCCAGATGGAGGGCTCTTAGCACTAACAATCAAAAGGCCTTGTGTACCTATTCCATCTTTCCCTCCTTAGTGGATTTCTTCTGGAAAGAAAAAAAGATGGAGGAAGTGGTGGGAAAGCATGGGAGGGCTGCAAATTGAAGATGATGTCATCTGATCCCCCCACAAAATTCCACGAATGATGCAGTGTGATTGCACGATAAAGGCCTTGTCTAGAAGCACCCACTGCCTTTTGGCCAAGTGCAGTATCATCCCAACACACACTCCCTGTAGGTTACTAGGGTTGCCAGGTCTCCATGTTTGACCTGGTTTCAGGGTTTTAGCTTCCTCAGGTCTCCAGAAATAATATCTCAGGGTGAGGGGCTATAATCAAGGTGCTGCAGGCTGCATTCTGCATGGCTGACAAGAGCTTTTGCTGTTTGCTCCATTCTCATGTCCATCAGGCTGTACCGCAACATCACCATGCATAGTGAGGCTCTACCCCCTTCCTCTAACTGGTACCACTAGGCCTTACTCTGCCAGGCCACACTCCTTGATCTGCTAGGCACCAGCCCTTGTCTCCCAGGCTCCTCCCACAGGGTCTCAGAGCTTGAGGCTCTGGAGACTGCACAACTCTAAATTCATCAGCTTATTGTGGGGTAGGGCACCGAAAGTAAAACTACGCCACCTCCAAGGTCATGGTAGTCCTTGGTTCCTGTTAGTTATGGTAAGGTTGGCATGGCCTAGAGAAAGAGACAATTTTGTGGAATTCCCCATGTTGGGCTGCTGGATTGACTGTCATGGGCTCCATTTGGCATAAATCGGAACTCTAAAAAGACTGCCGGAATCTTCCCCCTACGGCCCCAGTAAGGGTATGTGTCTGCCCTCTTGGGTTACAATCCATCTCAGTGAAACAAAGTTGCTACTGGGTCATATTTACTACATTTAATTCATTTTGATGGAATCAAATTTTAAATTTGCTCAGTAGCTAATACTGAGGCTGACCTTGAAAGACTAAACAGACACACACACACACCCTTAGTCGGAGCCTGGGAGCAACTTCATCCTCCTTTATTGTCTGATTTCTGGGACAGACTTCATAGCCCATACCAGGCAGCCTGCAAATACAGCAAGAAACACCCAAGGAAATGAAGCTGGAAAGAGAACTGGCCTGCTCACATACCTATCACCTTACAGTAACACCCTGGAGGAGGGGATTAAGGTTGGAGGGATATGTGCCATGAGGTTAAAAAAAACACACCTCCCCGCTCTCTATGAAAAACTTTCAGGAGAGATAAGGGAAAAAAGAACCATGTCTCCCCTTCCCACTCTCCAGATCCCCCCCCCCAAATATATAGCAATACAGTTCTCAAGTGTGGGTCTGACAGCCAGCTCCAAATCTAGCACTGTATAGCACAGCACTGGACAATTTCAGAAGAGTGAGAGAGAATGAAGGTGCCCTTTCCCATATACCTCCCCCCCGCCCCCCATTTAAACACACCCATGTGTCCAGAACAACACTACAAGGTTTGTGTTCCAGGTTGCCTAGAAGCCCGAGCTGAAGTACTCCTGTTAAAAGCTGAAGATACACTGCAATATGTTGTTGCAGGTGTCTACTTGTCTAAATACTATTTCCAAAATCAACCTCCTTTCCTGTTTGGTCTCAAGAGCTTCAGCGATTGGGCTATATAGGAATGAATGAATGAATGAATGAATGAATAAATAAATAAATAAAATTATATATAAAGATGAGTGGTTCCATCCAGCAGCAGCTCCTTGCTTCATCCAGATGAACCTTTGATGTCCACCAGAAACCCACTGAGCCAAGGGGGCAGCTCATCATGACTAGCATTTTCAGCTGGGCAGAAGCCCAGGGAAGAAACTGCAGTGGAGAACTGCTGGTCAAAACTGAACTAATTTTGGAGACTCGTGTGCTCCAACTGTCCCTGTGTTCTAGGGATAATAGTTGGACGTGCCTGGGTAAAACACTGTTTGCCTTTTGTGTAGGTTTTGTGATGCCTTAAAACACACATTGTTAGTGTGCATAGTGCACAAATGTCAATTATATGCACGCAGACACACACAAACTGCCTATCTGCATAGTAAATGCATTGCAGCTACATCATAAAAACAACCAGAATCGCCATTGTGAAATTAGACATTTGATTAAACACCCTTAAATATTTTTTTAAAGGAGACTGTATGGCCAGAACACACAGTCTAGTTGAGAAACTACTGCTGGGCAGGCTATTGCATGGGAAATTAATACAACACATGGCAGAAATATAAGAGAATTCAGCAGTGCTTTATAGAGGAAGGGGCTCCACCAATGAACCTTGGAGTGGGAACAAGGATGTTACACAGGCACGCCAGAGTATCCTCATCTCCATCTGTGAAGTGCTGTAGGGTATGCAAACTCATAGTGAAAAATCTTGGATATGGTCCGCCCATCCACCCTCCCTCGAATCCCAAACTATGTTTGGCACAAGCGATGTAATGTTTGCTGCATGGAACCCCCCACCCCCACCAGACCTCCCCCCCTTTATCCAACTTACATTCCTTTTTGGTGTCTTACATGTTATTTAAAGTGTTTATTCAGTATTTTGCTATTTTGACTCTGTCTCTTCTATATTTAGGACTGAGCCAAAATTTAAGTAGGGAGGGGCTTTTCAAGAAACTTTTCAGCCCCCGCAGCACAGAAGCCTGTTTTGGTGACCTTTAAATGGGGACCCACAAACACGGCAAAAGCATTCCTGTCCGTTCAAGTGGCAGGTGTTTCTTAGCTTTCCCAAGGTGGGAGGAGGATTGCAATTTCAAGCAACAGGTGTCCTCTTCTCCTCAGGGAGCACTCCTCCTTTAGAGAAATTCTAGCACCCCCTGAAAAGGCACACCAAAAAATGTACACCACAAACATTCAGCACAGCCAAAATACCTTGATTTTTGTGAGTTTCCTTTAGCATAATTATTATTAGGGGAAAATGTATTTAGAAAGAACATAGTTGACTTTTTCGTAGGCCAGTTCCAAAATTCAGACCCACCTCATCAGGAGGGTGATGTAGTTTAAATACCTCTCTTGGATCCATCCCCATGAGTCCGCCTGACCCCCTGTCCAGCCAGCCCCTGAGCCCCACCCTGCACCCCCATTCTTGCTTATCTGGAGGTGGCAGCTGCTGCAAGGTCTCGCAGGAGGCTTTTCTATGAGGCTTCACATTTGTCCCTTGCTCCCTCCTTGGCACTGTAAATGCAGCAATGGCAGCATTCCAGGTGCCTGGGACCCTGGGAAATGATATTCTTCAGGGTGACAGAGCATGGACATCAGGTGGCCTGGAAATGACATATCCTGGCGCTAATTTTGCCTGCAATGGAAGCTACTGAGCAGGCTCAGGATAGCATCTCTGGCACAAAGAACCCTGGGACATGTCGTTTCCAGGTCACATGATGCCCATCCTAGGGACTTAGATGCCCTGATGAACTACGTTTCTCCAGTTTCCTAGCACACTGAGCAGTGCCAGGTGGCTGAGTAGCTGCCATTTTCATTTCTACAGAGGTCTAGAGCAATGCCACGTGGGAGGCATTGTGGGAAATGTATATAGGAAGACCCAGCCACACAGTGGCTCAGACTGCCAGGCCAGGGGGAAAACACACACAGCAGTCCAAGATAGGCATCAGCAGTCCTGGGGTCCTGCCATTTGCCCCGAGACACCCCACCTCTAATACGGGAGAGTGCCTTTGGCCTTTGAGGCTGTTGTAAGGGTTACTGAGGTGACGTGCGTGAAGTATGCCAAGTATTATTAGTTTTGTTTTTCACCCTTCCAGGGCAGCTGGATTACATCCCCCACTGCAGTGGTCATGGCAACTTCAGCCTGGAATCCTGTGGCTGTATCTGCAGCGAAGGATGGGCGGGGAAGAACTGCTCCGAGCCCCTCTGCCCCATGGGCTGCTCAAGCCGGGGTGTGTGCATTGATGGCCAGTGTGTCTGTGACAGCGATTATAGCGGGGAGGCTTGCTCAGAGGCCCGCTGCCCAACCGACTGCAGTGCCCGCGGACTCTGCGTGGACGGAGAATGCATCTGTGAAGAAGGCTTTGCTGGAGAAGACTGCAGCGAGCTGAGATGTCCTGAGGACTGCTCCGGGAAGGGGAAATGTGCCAACGGGACTTGCATCTGCCAGGAAGGCTATGTAGGGGAAGACTGTGGCCAGCTGAGGTGCCTCAATGCCTGCAGTGGCCGGGGATTCTGCCAAGAGGGCCTGTGCTCTTGCGAGGAAGGCTACCAGGGACGAGACTGCTCAGCAGGTATCACGGCAGCTACATATGCTCTGTGTGCCAGGGACAGTCCAGACCTCCTAAGGTTTGCCCCTGGGGAATCGCTGTCCCTATTTTGCCTTTTGTAGAGGTTTCCAGAGTGCCATTTAAAAAATGTTGTTGCTGTTCATTCGTGTGCATTCACCACTACACCAGCTTCCCTTCCAGCCATTATCATATATCTAAACCAGCCATCCCCAATCTCGTACCCTCCAGATGTATTGGACTTCCATTAGACCCAGACTGCATGGCAAATGGTCAGGGATGCTAAGACTTTAAGCCCAAAGCATCCAGAGAGCACCAGGTTGGGGAAGGCTGGTCTAAACAGTAATGCGATTGAATGTGTTGCAGCGATTTCATAAATACAACCAGATCCATCGTGGAATGAGACATTCTATTCGATATCCTTCTTTTCCTTTTTCCAAAAAAAGGAGACTGTCATGGCCAGTTTGCTCATACGCTCTGATTGAAAAATTAGTGCAGGTATGGATTTTGTTCAGCCTGCATCTTTAAGCGATCCGACCTGATTAGCTTCCCAAGCTAATATATGAATCTGAATAACAGTGAATTGTCCCTTTGTAATCCCACTTTTCCAAATAGTGTAATATCGTCCTCTGTTCAAAAAATGCATCAAAATGCATATTTTAAGTTAAAATGAGTACAAAAATGTATATTTAGGGTGAAATGCTTTTTTTTAGTGTGTTTTAGGTAAAATATATACAAAAATACCTATTTGGCAGAGAAATGCATTCAAAAATAATAGTTTTACTGGGAGGGTTAAGAAATTGCAGATAGATGCAGAAATGGGGTGTGGGAAGCTGTTTTATGAATGAACATATCCAAAACTGACACAGAAATGGGGTGTGCATGATCACTGCAACCCACCGTGGCTTATTTAAGCCAGGGTGGGTTGCAGCGCATGCTGACAGCCATTTTGAATATTCCACCCCCAGAAGTCAGTTGCTGTGGTTTGCCATGCCAAATCAGGGCAGCAGGAGTTGTTGGAGGGGGAAACAACCCTCAAATAACGCTACAACAAACCATGGCCTGTTAGCACACGACGCAACCCTCCATCACTTAAATAAATATCCTGAAGAAATAGTCTCATCCAAGCATCAATAATGTAGGGCAGGCTATTGTAATATAAATGATTGCAGAGTATGGCAGAAAGAGAAGCACATTCAGCAATGTATAAAAGCAGAGAAGCTCCAGGAGTGAGAACAAGGGTGTGAACACAAGAATGTTGCTATCTTCATTAGTGGAATCTTGGGGGTTATGAGGCCATTAATTGATTAATGAATTGTTATTTGATAAAGCTTTTTACAAGTTAATTTATTTAAATATATTTGAATATCAACACCTCAATATAATTGATGCCTTGGCGGGATCTGAAGGAGGCACATAGCTTACAATTTAATGAGCAAAAGATAAACACTCATTACTAGAAGGAAAGGCCATCTTTAATATTTTAGTACCTGTTACAGTAACATACCGAAACTAAAAGAGCCTCAACAAACAACTGCGTATTTAACTTGCAGTGCTGTTGATCGAATGTTGCCATCACCAATTAAAATTGAACCTCCGATGAATCAAATAAAGTTTAAGTTGGTTAATCTGAAGGTCATTTTAATTGGTGATGGCAACTCTCAATCAGCAGGGCTGCAAGTTAAATTCACACTTGGTTGTTAAGAGCCTTTTGGTGAATCTGTTGATTAAAACAGTTAAAACTTTCAGCCCTAAATTCAAATGTTTAACTCAGAATGGTGGCACACACAAGGAGGAGACTAGGTGACATCAAAACCAAATTGACACTGAGGACACAGCCTCCTTGGACAAATAGATTTAGATGTAACATTAGGGAAAAGCCTCCAAACCATAACAGTGGTTCAGCAGTAAAATAGGTTTGGGGACGATGCAATAGAAGGATTATTACTATTTATGTATAAAGCAACAAAACATACACGATGCTTTCTTTACAATATAACATAAGAGGGACAGGTTCCTGCTCCAAAAAGCTTACAATCTAACTTTTTCTAGTGGAAGAGACAAAAGAGGGAAGGGAAGGGAAGGGAAGGGAAGGGAAGGGAAGGGAGAGGCATGGCTAAGAAGAGGTGAATATGAGCAAATAGTTGCCTACACTTTAGAGCTGAGCCCTAACAGGCTTTTGACTTTCATTTTCATTTACTTTTATTTTCAACAAGCACAGTTTTTCTGTGAGATTTCAACTATCCACTGAAAATGTCTTTGTTTTTCATTCAAGTCCTGAAAACTTCTCACAGCTCACACATATCCTTCCAAAAGCAAAAAAGCTGGCTTTTCAGGCTGCTGAAGCATTTGCAGTCCCTGAATCAAACCATACCTCGGGGAAGCTTCCACATCTTAGGAGCAACAACTGTGCAGCTCCCTGAGCCACAGGAACTTCCTGACTGTAAGAGCAATAGGACAATGGAACCAATTACCTGGGGAGGTGGTGGGCTCTCCCATACCGGAGGCCTTCAAGACAAGGCTGGACAGCCATTTGTCAGGGATGCTCTGACTTGGATTCCTGCATTGAGCAAGGGGTTGGACTCGATGGCCTTGTAGGCCCCTTCCAACCCTACTATTCTATGATTCTATAACTAAAGACTATGCAGAATCCTTTTCTATATTCTCTGTATATATTGTACGAGCCCCACCTATCGGCAGCCCCAGCTACAGTCAAGTGGGTGGGAGCTGAGGGGGGAACAGCTTCATCTATAAAGCGACTTTGCCTATGCTTTAGATCAGAGTATCTCAAACTCTGGCCCATGTGAATGTGTTCACATATACTTATATGTTGTAGGGAAGTTGCCAGGGAGCCAAGAACTGGTTCCAAACTTCAAGATTAGCCAAAATGATTTGGAATTCTGGCTCCCTAATCCCACATTTAAGCTAGCCATCTGTGATTGTTCTATGGTAGGGAAAGGTATTCCACACATGCTCAGAGGCACTCCTGTATTAATTTACGTGATCCAAGGCTGAGCCCTAATACTGAAGAGAGAGAGAGGCTGATTCCTTACTCATATTAAGCCCCAATAGACTTTATTCTTGAATGCAGAGGTGCTTATGGCTGCCAAGAAGCCATATCATCTGACCTGGAAATCCTTATTCCTAATTCTAGATATGCAGGGTTTAAATAAAAATAAGAAGGGCACTCTGCACATGCTCAAAGGCACTGAGCCCTGTCCTGGAGAACAGGGACAGAAAATCCTAGATGTTCTGCCTCCCTGATAAGAAACCACAGGACCAAGCAAAATGCTTGATGAAAGTCTAGTCATTAATAGCAGTAGGGAAACAGCAATCTAAATCAGGACCAGGGGTGGGTGAGGAGGGCTTAAATTTGCCCCCCCCCATGTGATCCCTGCAGTTGAGGGTTTGTAGGTGGGATGAATTGGCTGTGTGGCCACAATGATCGCTGGCCCTACTGACCGCTAGCCCTGCCTACCCATCAGGCCCTAAAAGGACTCCACAGGCACCAGTGCCTCCCTCTGCCTAAAAAAGGTTGCCCACCCTTGGCTTAGTACATCAAAAGCATTATGATTTGGTGGATAGGGCCTCTCATATCTGGGATGCCATTTTCCTGTTTGTCTGAGGTGTTAATATACCTAAAGCAAGGCAACCCTAGGAAGGATCATGGGGTACAATTCCAGTTTCTGACCAGGAAGGCTGCATTTCTGTGAAATTGTCAGTTGCAGAAATATCCATTTGGGAATGTTCAGTTATATCAAGAGTTCCACAAGGGAAGGATTACACTGTTGTCCCCTGTGGTCTTGGCTGTGGTAAATGTGGAAAGGAAAGGAAAGGTTCCTGTGAAAACACCGAGTCATTGCTGACTCCTAGAGGGACACCGCTTACGCTGGCGTTTTCATGGCAGACTGTAGCGGGGTGGTTTGCCACTGCCTTCCCCAGTCGTGACTACCTTTCCCCCAGCAAGCTGGGTACTCATTTTACTGACCTCGGAAGGATGGAAGGCTGAGTCGACCTCAGCCGGCTACCCAAGACCTGGCTTCCGCTGGGATCGAACTCAGGTCGTGGGAAGAGTTTCGGTAGCAATACTGCCACCTACCACTCTACGCCACACGAAACTGTGGTAAATGTGGCCCACCCACTATGGCCAGGACTAAACCCTGTGCCTGTCTGGGGATTCTTGCCATGCCTCAGACAAGTGACAAAGTGCCCTTGTCCTTTTTTTTCCTTTTTCTTTTCTTTTTTTTTTTTTTGCGAGGAGCACCAGGGCCATTATCTAAAGTGCTTTTCCACTCGTGTCTCCAGAAGCAGAAGGCTATTTTAGCAATAGGGTAAAAGCACCGTTTGGCATTTCTCACTTACAATAACAGGCTTGAGTCTGGCCACGGGTGATGAGCAGTAATGTGGGAGGGCGTTCTGTCCTAACTCAGTGCGAGTTCATGTCTTTGCTAGGTGAATTGCCCACCCCTGAGGGAATGCAGCAAGGCAGGCAGTGGCCAAAACAACATGTTCTCCAGTAGCCTGTTTTTCAGGCGGGCTCTTTTGTAACTACCACGGCTTGCCCGGCTCCCTTTTTGCCAAGTTTTCCATCACATGGAACAGAGGAAGAACATGCTTGGTACTTACACTAAACACTGCAATGCCTTACCGTAAGTGTACTGCCCCCCCCCACATCCACGGTGGGGGGAGTGGCACATCCATGGTCAGCTACGTACACAGGCTGACTTTAGACACACCATCCCCGCTCAACAGCAGGGGCACAGAGGACAAGTGTGCTGGATTAACCCAAAGATTTCATCGCCCCCCCCCCCACATTAACACCTAATCCCAAATGGAGCTTTTCAAAGAAATTACTCAATACTATGGCCTAGTTCTGACTGAGTGGGCAACCTATGTACCACTTCAGAGTGCAGGTAGGGGCTCACATAATGAAATGCTCCTCCATACAAGTGACATCCATGCACAGAGAAACCAGTGTAACCCTTGGATCGGCACCCAGGGCTGGGTTCAGTGTCTAGTGGTTATTCTTCCTTTATTTTTAGTTCTGGATCAAGCCCCCACTCAGGAAACCTGGGACTCCAGTTTGGATGCCTGAGTAGCAGCCTTCCCCCAACACACGCTCCGGGGATATGTACAAGTAATGGTATTTGTTCAAGTCAACAGTCAATCAACAAGAGATCAGCCACATTAACCCAAACTATCTTTTAGTCCAACACATCCCACTTTCTCCCAAGCTCAAGATATGCCAATGGAAGTCTGTGTGTGTCCTTTGGCCTTACTCAATTCGTCCAAGGATGCAGCCATTGAATAGAGATCCCCTAGGCATAAAATTCGAGGGTGTTGCAATATTTTTTATCTGCAGCGGGCAGCATCAACGACTGCCGTGCACTGACTCCCAACTAACACATAGCAGCAAGAAGGTAGGTACAGGACAGGGAAGGTTTGTAACTTCTTGCACTAGGCCAGATGGAGAACTTCAGTAAGGCTGCAGGTAGAAGGAAATGGGGATTGGTAAAGCACTTCTACAGTACTAGCATAACCCTAAACCTCTCCACCTAGTAGTGATTTCAGCCAGAGAATTAGAGCCTACCTATTAAGAATTTTCAGCCAATAATAAATCAGCATAAGAATGTTATAGGAAAATTTAGCAATTTCTATCATTCAGTATGGGAAAAACTCAGCTTTTTCTTAACAAAGAAAAAAACCCCATCACATTTCCAACAATGCAACCCCTGCTCTCCCAGGGCCACTTTAGCTCAGGGCGAGCCAGCACCTGGTTAGCACCCACATTGCAGGTGAATGACTAGGAAAAAAAACCTCAAGTGTCCCAAGCATCCCTTGTGCTTTTTAGCTCATTTCAACAGTTACAGCAAAACATATGAACAACTCTATACAGCATGCAAATAAGCCCCTTCACAGTTTGGTATGCTGGGCTCGGATGGCTAGTTTTCTCCACACTGTCTGCTTCCACCACCTGGTGGGGGATGTCCTTGTCTCTACAGCTTTATGCTACTGTGATAGGCTAGGCTGAAACCCTTCTCCCTGGCATCGAGCATTCTGGAGGGATTTTTAGGAGTGGGGGTATGGAGGAGCCTTCAGCGTGTGAGCTGCATCCCCACTCGCCTCTGACGTGGTACAGCCCAGATGGAGACTTCCTACCTCAGTAAAAAGTAGGCATAGATGTAGGAGCACACATGGACATAAGGGTGCAACCTTTTTTTCTTTCCTTTTTTACTGGACCCTGCTCCTGCCACTTTTAACAACAGCACTCCGGCATTTGTAGATAACTATTCTTGCCTTCGTGCCACGGAATGTGGCACCAGCTGATTTCTGCAGATCAAGCTGCTAGGCCTTCTAATCAGCAGATAGTATTGGATATTGGGTAAGCAATCATTTCAGTTTGAATAAAGGCATAGTATAGCGGCACTAACAGTGCAATCGTATGCATATTTAGCCTGAAGCAAGCCTTGATGAGTTCAGTGCGGCTTACTCCCGGATAAATGTGCATAGGATTGCAGCCTAAGAGTAAGAGTTGGAAAGTTCCAAATTAACATATTACTTCAGCCACAAACTTGCCAAGTGGCTTTAGCAAAGCTCCAGCCCCTGACCAGCAATGGGGGCGGGGGGGGGGGAGAGAATAATTCTAGCCTATTTTATAAGATTATTGTAAAGATTACTGACGTAATGTGTGTGCGGCACTTTGAACACTCAGAGAATTGCTATATAAGTGAAGATGCAAAGGAGGTGAGAAGTATTTGAGAAAAGATAGGTGCTTGTTCCTTGAGAACTCACACACCTCACATGCATAGGAAGAAGCCAGTTGAGCAAACTCCTCTCCTGTGTAGTTCCCACAGCAATCCTCAAGAGCTGGGTGAACTAACAAGGTACTAGAATGATATGGAGCACCCTGTCTGCAGGTACTGTGAGTCAGGTGAAGGTGCCCTAAAACCACAAGTGAAGATCTGTGAAAATTTGCCTGTTTTTTTAATGGAGGGGACGGACCCCAATGATAATACCTTTTTGGTACTTTTAAGATTCTATCCTTGTCTCACATGCATTTTCTCTCACATCCCTGTTCACACAACTCATGCACAACACACACTGATCACACCCAGTAGTGTAGTGGCAAATTCAGAAGTGCAGGGTCCCTTCCTCACAGTCACAGCCACGCCCCTTCTAAGATTGTACAACTTTGTAAGATATACAGCCTTCAGCTGGGATCCAAAAACAGTGCAGCTGAGAGTAAGGCAGGGGTATTTCAATTGGATGTTTGTCGGGAAAAATGCAGGGGTGTTAATCTTTTTCACTCACTCACTCAAACACAAACATTTTAGGTTTTCAAAATATGATACTCTATGGAGGCTTCACCCTCTCAGCTCAGCCCTCATGGACAGATCTCATTGAAACAGCCCCCTTGCACACTCCCTTAGTGCCCCAACATAACCCATTAGCCTTCCCTAAGCTCCTTCATTATAACTCTCCCATCCTGCAACAGAAACGTCCACACACTCAGCAGGATTGAAACACAAACACATACACAGACACACCTTCTTTCTCCTCTCCCTCCAACTGATTTTTTTCTGTTTCCCTCCCCTCCACCAGGGTTTGTTTGCCCAGATACATGCCAACCTTGTACCAAAAAGTATAGCTGACAGAGCAGGTTGCATTTGGCAATTCTGCTTGCTGTAGAAATTAATGTTCAAGAATTAACAGTGCAATCCAATGCGTGTTTATTTCGATTTAAATTTACAGAGATCTTGGGAAGGCAGCTAAGGCTGCAGTCCTATGCACACTTACCTGGGAGAAAGCCCAACTGGCCATTGAACATAGCGGGACTGACTTCTGAGTAAACATGCATATGATTGTGTGATAAATCCTAAAAACTGGCACAAACCAGACACCTGCCCTGCCCCATAAGTAAATAATGGTGGCAGCAACCCCACCCCCCTGCTGCTGCCATGGCCAGCAGCAGCAGCCCTCAACAGGTGGCCGGTGTTGGAGGAGATGAGGGCAGCGCCAGGCTCACAGGCACAGAGCAGGGACAGGCGGAGAAGCCAAGAGCTGAGGAGGAGAAGGGGGGTCGAGAGGAGGCTGCAGAGCTCCCTCAGGCTCCCCCTCTCGCTCGCTTGCTCCCTTTGTCTGGCCAGCAGCCAAGAGGCAGCAGCCCGCACTCCCTCTGCTCCCTCCTCCTTACCTAGCAGACTGAGACCCGGCTGGGGGCTGGCTTCAAAAAAAGTGCCAGAGCGACGCCCTGGCGCAACCCACCACCACTACACTGCTGATCATACCTTATTCACATACCATTCACACATTCAGTCTAACATTGTCTACTCTTTGTAGAGGGCTGCTTACCCCCTTCTTGGCTGCATCCAGCCCCGTCTGTCTCTAGGCTAGCTTTACCCAATCTGGTGCCCTTCAGATGTTTTGGACCTAAAGGGGTATACTCTTCCACAGAAGCGCTGTGGGTGATAATACCAGGCTCCAAACTACTTTAGTGCTCAGAACGTGCTGTCACCCCCCAGACCAGGATGCTCAGGGTGACCTTGAGATGGAAAACGAAATCAGGGAGGCCTCCAAACAAGCAAGTGTTGTAATAATGGGTGACTTCAGTTACCCCCACATTGACTGGATAAATGCATATTCCAGTCACAACAAAGAGGTTAAATTTCTCAATGCCCTAAATGATTGTGCCCTAGAACAGCTAGTCATGGAACAAACCAGAGGGGAGGCAACCCTGAATTTAATCCTAAGTAGTATCTCCCAACACCTAGCCCAAGATGTAACTGTTGTTGAACTAATTGAAAACAGTGACCACAGTGCTATCAGATTTAATATATATTTGTGTGGAAAATTGCCCAGGAAGTCCAACATAGTCACATTTGACTTCAAAAGAGGAAACTTCTCTAAAATGAGGGAACTGGTGAAAAGGAAGTTGGAAGGGGGAGTTAAAAGGGTTAAATCCCTTCAAAATGCTTGGAGGTTACTCAAAACCACAATACTTGAAGCTCAACTAAAATGTATACACAGGTTAGGAAAGGTAGCACCAAGTCCAAGAGGTCTCCAGCATGGTTGATGAGCAGCGTCAAGGAAGCTATGAGAGAAAAGATGGCTTTCTTCAGAAAATGGAGATCTCCCCCATGTGAGGGAAACAAAAGGGAGCACAAGCTTGCACAAGGGCGATGCAAGCAGACAATAAGAGATGCAAAAAAAGTATTTTGAAGAGGATATTGCTAACAGCATCAAGCATAAAGAAGTCTTTAAATATATCAGAAGCAGAAAACCAGCTAGGGAGGCAGTTGGACGGTTGGATGACAATGGAGCTAAAAATTGTTGGATGACAATGGAGCTAAAAGAGTACTTAAGGAGGACAAGGAGATTGCAGAGAAGCTGAATGAACTCTTCCCATCCGCCTTCACTGCAGAAGATATAGGACAGATACCTGTGCCTGAAATGATGTTTACAGGAAGGGAGTCTGAGAAACTGAGGCAAATGGTGGTGACAAAAGATGAAGTTCTCAACTTAATTGATAAATTGAAAGCAAATAAATCACCAGGCCCAGATGGTATCAATCCTAAGAGTTCTCAAAAGAACTCAAATATGAAATTGATGATCTTCTAACTAAAATATGCAACATTTCCCTAAGTTCAGCCTCTGTACCAGAGGACTGGAAGATGGCCAACGTAACACCAATTTTTAATAAGGGATGCAGGGGAGTTCCGGGAAATTATAAGCCAGTTGGCTTAATGTCTGTTCTGGGTTGAAAGCATTAAAGTTCTGTGCTTTCCTTTTCTTCACCCCAGAAGGAACATTAGGGGCAGAGGCCCCTGTGCCTCATCATAGGCCAGATGATGTCACTGAGCACACCGAGAGCTCTAGAGGCTTCAGCAAGGCCTACATCAGCTTTCCCCAAGCTGGTGCCTTCCAGATGTGTTGGACTGCAACTCCCATCATGCTGAGCCAGCATGGCCATTTGGGAAGGCTAGTCTGAGTCCCATTTGGACCCATGTTGGAGTTTGCAGTTCTGGATGATCATTTGGTTTTAAGGAGTAACATTGGGCCAGTCCCTCCTCCCAAAGGGGAATAAGGATATAGGAGGTAATGCCCTCAGCAAACACAGTGGCATGGCCAAGAGTTTAGCAGTTGATGTGATGGAAGTAATTTGCCCAGGCTAATTAAAAAGCTGTGGTGTTCAGTGTTGACACTGACATTTTGATATTTGTTCTCCTGCGTGCATGAGGTAGAACTGAGAAAGGCACTCTCACCCGTCTTAATATTTACAGTAGGCTGCACATGCAGGATCTTAAAATCCCAAATGCCCTCTGCTTATTAGAGCTAATCCTTGTTGTGCCAAAGGTTTTCTGAAAAGAGAGGAAACTCACATATTTCTGCATCGCCTTCTTAAATCCATTTTTGATGCAAGGCCTTTTCCAGACCATGCCACAGTCTGCCCGTTCTGTGCTCTTTGCTCCTCCAGATAACCTTTCCCTGCTCCCTCTCCTCTTAGCAGCCCCAGCCTCGCCCTTCACTTTGACCTGTCATTTAAGATTGCATATCTCTCTGGGCAATACTTCTGGCCAAGCAGAATAAAAGCTAACATGTTAAATAGCACAAGTCCTTGTTTTCCATCGCACCTAACCCAGTTCCCATAGAATGGCCCTCAGGAAATGCTATCTGGCTTTTCCTCAGCTTAAACTCTGTTGCGCTTAAGTGTACTGTGGTGGGAGAAGGCTTCTTCCTCAGCTTTTGAGGTTCTTTCCTCCTTATCATGGTGCTAGTTCCCCATTTGTAAAGCAACATCTCTCTGCCTCACAGGGGAGTTGTGTGGAGTAATATCAGGGTCATTTGTGTGTTCATGTGTAATTTGGGTTCTCAAAATTCTGAACTTTCACTTCATAAAAGCAAGTTTCTAATCCACATAATGGCCAAAGATCATTTGAAAGTGTGGAGCCCATTGCCCATACGTGTATGTGTCTGGGGAATTGGGCGTACAAGCAAGTTCTGTGCACGCAGTTCCCCGACCCAATCCATCATCTAAGGATGTGCACAATTAGCCCAGTCAAATAAGCTCGAACCGTCCAAAATTTTGCAGATGAAAATGGAGACAATGGTGGAAGCAACACAATTCAGACTCAAAGGTGCCACAAGTAGAAATGGGAACTAACAGTGTATGCAAGTAGATAGTTCCAGAAGCACTGACATAAGGCACATACAACATGGCAAGTCAAATGCATATAATAAACATATATGCTCTGTGATAGATAGATAGATAGATAAATAGATAGATAGATAGATAGATAGATGCCATTTAGAGGGCATTAATCCTGTTTTATAGATGAGGAATACAGCAATAACTATGCTGTATTCCTGTATATGTATAATACAGCAATGACTAGCACAAGAAAAGTCAGTGAATCTATGGCACAAAATTCTTAAGCAGAAAGGACAGTTAAGGGTACAATCCTATGCTGGCTGGGGAGTGCTAGGAGTTGTAGCACTTTTTCTGTTTAAACATGCATAGGATTGCACCCTAAGTCATAAGAGTGCCTCTGAGCATATGCAAAGTGCTTTCCCTTTACCACTTAGCAAATTGCAGCCTAGCATCTCCACTCCACCCCAGTTGCATAGAATTAAGAAGCGGGGCTTACAAAGTGGTGGCATATCTCCCGGAGTAAAGCCCCAGGCCTTCACTCTGTAGAAATTATTAAGCATTCAGTACATCTCCATTGTCTATGAATGACAACCAGAGAACACACACATCCTGCCCCACCCCCTTGTTATGAGCAAACTTTCTTTGCTTGATCTTCCTCCTTCCCCCTCCTTAATAATTCTGGGGAGTCTGTTTTGAGCAGCTGGACTGAGTCTTGGAATATGAGAAGAAAAGTTCCTCTGGGTATGGGGAGAAGGCCTTTTCCTTGCCACTGAATAAGTGTGATCTCCTGCCCACCCACACTAAGAAGTTTACCCAGGAAGTTCAGAGACTGAGCCCACAGTCATATCTACACACATACACACACACACAGAGCCACTCCTGCTTTCATCCCCATTCCCCCGCTTCCTTCATTTCAGTAGTTAAAAGAGATGTTTTTAAAAAGAAAAAAACTTACCAGCACAGTGGAAGAAGGCACTTTTCATAAAGTTTTGGTGTTCATCTTGATATTTTGGGGGTAGGTGGATGGGTGCACAAGGCTGAAGAAATCACTTCCCTTATCCAACCTCTTCCTGCCGTTATTCCCCTTCCCGCTTCACATTCTCATTGCAGCGCCTAGCAGTGACCTTGGAGAAGCAGGGAATGCTAGACAATAGTAAAAGCATCTGATCTGTATGCAGCATGAAGCCTTTTAAGACGGACATTCAGAGGGAGAATTCAACATGAATAAATTTGGCCACACTTCTCAAGGAGATGCTGCTAGTTGAGGAGGTTCTCCCCAAGAACCTCCTCAAAGAAGATTTTCTTATGTTCTTATGAGGTTGGGGAGACACCTTGCCTCATGCTTTGAATATTGCCTCTTCCTCCAGTTGCTCCACCCGAGAATCTGCGAGTGGCTACGATCAGCGACAGGTCAATTGACCTGGAGTGGGATGGGCCAATGGCCGTGACCGAATATGTGATTTCCTACCAGCCAGCAGTGCCTGGGGGGCTGCAGCTCCAGCAGCGGGTGCCTGGGGACTGGAGCAGTGTTACCATCAAGGAGCTGGAGCCAGGCCTGACATACAACATCAGCATCTATGCTGTGATCAGTAATGTGCTCAGTGCCCCTGTTGGAGTCAAGGTGCCCACTCGTAAGTATTGCATGACTATTCTGTGTCCAGATGTGCTATTTCAGGTGTCACCGTTGAGAAAGAGTTTGCCAGGCAGGTGGTGGGAGATAACAGGTTCAGAGGGCTTCTCTTGAATATATTCAGGGTTAAATGCAAAAAAGGCCATGTGTTTAAAGGACAGTTGTTGCAGATGTTTTTATATCTCATAATAACCAGAAATAGATGTGCTCCTGAGGAATAATCAGATAGGGTTGAGGAGGAATGGCCTCAGGGCTTCTCCACAAGTTATCCTGCTGTTAAGATTGGTTTCTCACAGAAGTTTGTGGGTCCTTTAATGACCCCCAGGGCGTCTCCCGCACTGAATGACCTTTATCCTGTTTTTTAAAAGATTGGAGATAATAAGCTATCAAATTACAGTGGGTGTGTTCAGCTTGAGTTCCCTCTGTGAAAAGAGAGGGGGGAAGCCGCCATAAGAGGCGCTAGACGACAGCGCCATCTAGTGGCTGTGCAATGAAACATACGGAACATCTCAGATAAGGGGGGAAAGGAGGGGGAAAGAGGGGGAAGGGAGCGTGTGTCAAGGGAGTCCATCGTGATCCTGCGTATAAAACGGAAGCAGAAAGCCCTGTTTTAAATGCAGGACTTTAGGCTGGTGTAGAGATGCTCTTAAGGAGCGCCTCCAGCAACACCAGACAGGCCGCTTAACAAGATCAGCCTCAGATGGCCTTCTCTCTGTCCCATCAGCCAGGACAGCTAGACTGGTGGGGACGAGGGAGAGGGCCTTCTCTGTGGTGGCCCCCACTCTGTGGAACTCCCTCCCTAGGGAACTCCGTCATGCCCCCTCTTTAATGAGCTTCCATCGTGCATTTAAAACGTGGTTGTTCAGGCAGGCATTTGGGGTGGGTTAGGGTATTTAAAAAAAAAAATATGGTAAAATTTTATTGTTTTAAATTGTTTTATGGTGGGTTGTACATCGCCCAGAGTGGCTGGGTGACCAGTCAGATGGGCGATTAATAAATTTAATAAATAAATAAATAAATGTTGCCCCCGTCTCCACCTGTGTGGATGAAGCCGTTCCTCTGATTTATGGGAAGAGTGGAGCTCAGCCGTCCACAGGACACTCTGAGCAGTTCAGTCTGTTGGGCTTCAAAGGCAGGTAACAGGCTTTAGTGGTTTGAGGTCACCAGATTATAACTAAAGCAAATTTGGACCATCCCACTTAAGTGAAATATGTAGGGGTGTTAAAGGAACTAAAACAATTACAGTAAGATCGGCAGACTTTCTCAGTGGGGGTTGGGGTGTTGCACAATTCTAGATCACAGCTTTAGACACTCCCCTGCCTCAGCACAGTTGGCATGTTCCCACCTTTCTGTGCACACCCCTGTGTGCAGAAGTAGAGTGCGTGTGGTGGGCTTAATTCCATGAAAGCCCTCAAGCACACAATCACTGAGTCCTCACCATTCTGGAGAACTTGATCACGTGGACATGTCTGGGCTTCATGAGATCTCCCCACAAATATACCCCCTGTAGCATATGCATATGCATCCTCACTAACCAATCCTGCTAGAATTTGGGGACAGCATAAATCTGGGACATGCATACTGTTCCTGTCCAAGGTTTGCTGGGCAGATTGTGCCCCACTCCCATGCAAAATTCCATTAACAACTCAGAGCCTAACTAAATGTTACACATAAATATATGTCAAGAACTCCAACAACTGCTTTGGTTACAAAAAAAAGCCCCTTTGCATGGGGCTGGGGGGCGGGGTGGAGCAGAGAAGCGGCAGGGGAGATGCTTAACTGCCCTCTGCTTTTCCACTGCTTCCTGTTCCCCCAGCTGCTTTTCTTGCAGAATTCCAGACACAGGTTTACCCTCACAAACAGGCATCTGGAACCCAGTGTGTGTGAGCAGCTTGGAGAGGGGGAATTGCAGCAGACAAGCTCCCCGTTCCCCTGTTCTGCCACTGCTTCTCCATCACAAATTGCCTCCTCCTCAAAGCAGGTTTTCAACCCCAAAATCAGATACTGCGGTTTTGTTAACACATTTGCATATAACAGCCACCCCCAACCTGGTGCCCCGCAGGTGTGCTGGACTACAACTCCCATCATCCCCCAGCTGGCACAGCTGGCTGAGGGATGCTGGGAGTTGTGGTCCAGCACATCTGCAGGGCACCGGTTTGGGGGTGGCTGGCATATAAGATTTAGTTAGGGTGTCACCAAAATGGAATAGCCGCTGTTTCCTTTCCCCAGTCTTGTTGTTCACCTGCCACGTTCCTGCCTGCAGGAAGAAGCCTGATTCTAGAGGTGCTCCCCCCCCCCCAGGCAGGCAGGGCAAGCAAAAAGAACAGAGAGGAAAGACTGAAGCCACAGTTATTTCACTGCCCGCTGTATCAGAGAATGTAAAGATAAATGCACAGTTTGCAGGGTTTCGTCACTCAGGAGACCCAACAACTCTGTCCAATTAGGGACATTCCTCTCCTCCCCTCTGCTGGAAATGTTTGGGTGGATGTGTAGATGGTTGGCCTTCCTTTGGGGTATTGGTAGAGGCTCCCAACCGAGCCTTGCCAGGTTCGAGCTTCATAGAAACAGACACGCAGTGATTCCAGGCAGGCGGGAAATTGCATTGTTCAGAAGAACAAGAGTTTATTGGCAGAGAGCTGACATCCTCAAAAGGAGGGACAGAGAAATGCAAACTGTAGTTTCAAGCTGATCCATATTTATACCTTGGCAGAGAGCCATTGCTCTGTACAGCACACACCAAAGCACCTGTCCCTTTCAAATTTCCATGTGTTCACTGTGAAACAGCATTGACTGAAAGTTTCATCTCTGCTTTCAGTGTCTGCTTTCACATTCATATTAGTATAACTGGGGAAATAATGTTATTCCTGGTCCCATCACATTTTGTTTACACTGTCAGGTGTGCTGACTGAGATAACAATTTAAAAAGTCAATCACAGACCAGAAGCAAGCTGGAAGCAACATGAAGGTCCCCAGATGCTTCGGGGTTCAGTACCCTTCCGATTTACTTCAGGTCAAGTACGTGCATGAACTCAGTTACGCAGAGGTGAGCAGAAGTCAGAATCCACTGCAAGCACACGGAGTGAGTGGCCTCATAAGATTGCCAATCAGCCTCAAGTAAAGCAGGCCTGGCCTGGCCTTGTGGCCTTAAAAGCAGCTTGGAACAGAGAAATCAGAGCTTTTCACAGCATGGAGATAAAGCTTGTCACCTCTGCCGTCCACACATGTCAGGCTGCTGTTAAAAGTGCAGCGGGCTGAACAGTTGGCAACCCTAAGCTAGCATCCCTTTGTACACCTTGCCTATGCAAAGAAAGTGGTGATTTGGGATAACAGTTGTGAAATGAGAGGACTTAAAACACCTCAGTCACTGAAACAAGAAACTGGGTGAGCCAGAAGGGAGGTAGCGAGAAAAGAGATGGTTATTACTGGTGCACACTTGCAGCATTTGACAAGGCTTTAGTTGTGCTTTGGAACTTCCAGTATGTTTTTGACCCTGAGTTTCTTCCATTGGAACAACTACTGGCAAGGCAGGAGAAAACAGTCTTAGCTGACATCTGTTCAGTTTACTCAGTTAAGCTAACATGAAAGCTAGGGATGGCTTCAGTTCTCGGAAGAGATTCATACATTAAACCTGAGATGTTTTAAGGATATGCTTGAAAATGTAAAGGATGGACAACAGGCAGTGCAGTTTTATGAGTATACACATAAAAATATAATTATGTGTATACTCAGTGGGGAGTCAGTGGAAAACCCAGGTTTGCTATGGTGTCCGTGTAACCTGGTCTGCAGCTGCAGAAGGATGACACCAACAACCCAATTCCAGAACCCTGTACAGCTCATTTATTATGAGCCAGTGGATTTAACGTGTCTCCACAGGCAAAAGAAGCTTCAGCCCTTGCTCACCTAACTGGGTATGCAACGTGCTCCCACAGAGGGGTTTCAGAGGGGAGTTCAGGGATACCACTAGATTAGCCAGACTGGATCTCTGCAGTTCCTCTGACAGAACTGATGTTCATGATGAAGGTCTTTTTCCCTGTGAATAAACTTCACCATTTGGCTCTCACAGCTCCTTCTGCCTTCTGTACCTTGCTGGAGATAGAAACCTTTTCTCTACCTCCCTAACTTCCCCCCACCCCCGAGTCTATCCTTTATATACCCACCAGGGAACCAACTAGTGTAGAGAGTAGGTGTTCCCAACACATGTAGAGACTTTTCTTGTTGCACCTAATCTGTCACAGTGCTTTCGACAATGGAAAGCAGAGAAGTGGGTTATATGTTCACAACTGAAGTTGCGTTGCTGTGCAGCTAACATGCCTTTTTTCCTGTCTGCACTGCTGTATTCCAGAACTCTCCACTCCACAAGGGCTGCAGTTCAAAACGATCACAGAGACCACCGTTGAGATGCAATGGGAGCCCTTCTCCTTCTTGTTCGATGGCTGGGAGATCAGCTTCATCCCCAAGGTAAGGACATCATTCAGACCTGTCCTTCCATCAGCAGCACCAACCAGCTGGGGCTCAAGGGAGGCAGGCAGTAGTGCTTCAGTTGAGTGTTGTGGATGTGGGAGAGCTGCCAGGGCCAATGGCAGTGTCCTTTGGATCCATGCGGATAGGAGAGGTCAGAAGGATACCTGAGAAAGCGCCTTCTCCCTTACCAACCTGCCCAGTCACTGAGGCCATCAGAGGGCATGCTCTTGGTGGTTCCACATGGACCCATGGCCTGAGTGGAATCCCCCAGGAGAAGAGCCTTCAGTGTGGTGGCCCCCTTCCTGTGGGATTCCCTGCCTTTGGAAGTCAGGCAGGCGCCAACATTGTGTTCCTTCTGGCACCTCCTGAAAACACTGTTATTTCAGGAAGCCTTGTTTGAGTGGCTGGCTGTGGTTTACCAAACTTGGTTTTATCAGAAATCTGTTTCTTGAAATAACAGCAACAACAACAAGGTGTTTTTATTTTTTATCCTGTCTGCTGTTCCCTGCTTCGAGGTCTTTGGATGTGGAGTGGTGTACAAGTACTGTAAATAAATAATACATAAGACAGCAAGCAGCTGGAAGAAGTCGCCACACTAAAAGCTGGCTGCCCTCTGCTTGTAGCATGCTGTGATCTGGCTGCTGTGGCTTGCTTTATGGGGCTCTGCTGAGTTGCTGGCCCTGCGTTGCTGCTGGGGGCAGACTGCATGGTCTGTTGGTCCTGCCCATTTCTAGGAGTCTAATATTGTGAAGGCTGATGTGGACATTGCATTGTCAGCATGAACAGCAAATGCCAGAATTACTCAGCTTCCTCACTCATAATATATTTGTAAAGAATGGGCAACCCGATCTCAGTACTTCGGGCTAGGGATGCTGCAGAAATCCACCGCGGACTCAAATGAGGCTGGATTCCAAAGAACCCAACCTCAGGAGTCCGCAGCAGAGCGGCTGCACTTACCTCCTTCTCTGGAAGATTTCCCGTGGAGCGGCTCTCCGTTTCCCTAGGGGACACAACATACTAATGGCGGCTGCCATTAGCCTATCACGGGAAAACATACAGCCATAAATGGCATATTGTATGTCATTTGCAGCCGTAAAGCATTGACTTTGCCCTGAATTGCAGCCATTTATGGCTTCCTAACAGATTTTGCAGGTTTTAGAAACACCACACAAACCTGTTTAATTGGAGAGAATAGCGGGGCAGGGCAAAATGAGTGTGTGTGCATGGTGCAGGCAATGTTGGCTTGTTCAGACAACTCCTCTTGAACTATTGTATAAGCATCAGTTTGTCTACCTAACTCTACTCCAAGATATGCAGCTCAGTTTAGGCTGGTTCAAATGCCATATTCACCACAAAACGTTCCTCTAACCATGCAGTAACTTAATTGTATGTAACTGCCATGATCACAGGTGCGCTATTATGGAAAGCTCAGGGAGCGATAGCCAAAGTGGCAAATTCCATGTTAGAGAACATTAGGAAGGGCATTGAAAATAAACCTGCCAGTATCATGCTGCCTTGATATAAATCTATGGCACGGTTCTGTTTGGAATACTGGTTGCCCTTTCTGAAAATAGTGCTTTTCCACTCCACACTAGATAGGCAGGTGCTGCGGTAGTATTTAAATGAAAAAAAAAATCACCACAGATTAGGTCTGGGGCAAAAACAGGAGGACACCATGGAAAACACTGGAATAAGACAGGTTGGCAATAACATCATCTGGATTCTTTATAACAAGCAAGTGAACAAAGGATGCCATTTCTAGACTAAATGGATAGTGAAGAATCAGCCCTCGTTGTATTGTGTATTTCTTCACCCCTAACAGCAGTAGCCAGTGATGTGGAAGAGGGAAAAGTGTGATGTGATGGCGAGATGTGTTTCCCTTACTGCACCACACAGGAAGAGGAGGGGCAACAGTACAGGACTGCTGGTTTTGGCTATAGCCCATGTTCACCACTACCTCTAGTTCTACCCATAGACTCAAAAAGTGCGTTATATGAAAATGATCCTTAGAAATGCAATAATTTATTAAACACTGCGTATGCAACTGTGCCTGCATAACACAGCTGCATAAGACCTGATTTTTATGTAATAAGGAAATACAGATTGAGGACCTAAGTCCGTTCAGATGAGCTATGCAGAACTGTTGGTTAATGGTGGTTCCCTCAAGACTGAGCAGCCTAGCTGAGCCTTAGAGGTGTGAAAATCTATAACAGTAGAAAAGGAGACAAAATCAGCAGAAAAACAGAAGCAGATGAGGGAGCATTGATGAAGACAGCTTGAGTTTCACAGTTGTTTTCAAAGGACCGGAGGGATTTTTTGTAATTTTTGCAAGCTCTTACTTGCTTGGTCACTCTGTCACGCTCTCTCCCTCTCTCACACACATGCATACACACAGTTCTCTTATAAGCAGAAGCTTTTTTGTTATATCTGTAAACCCAAAGATAATGCTCTATTCAAAATCAGGTTAAACTCTTGCTAGATAGGAAGAATTTCTTCTAGCCTAAAGAGGAAATTGTAATGCAAATGTTACCTGAGGATTCAGTGAATAAGTAAAATGCCTGCCAGTTCCCAAATAATGAAACAATTCTGAAAGGCAGGAAACAATTCTGTAAGGCAGGAAAAGGTTGCATCCCTTTTATATTTAGAAGGGAATGGGTGAACAGAGAGCTTTGGACCCTAGTTGCCAGCTGACCAGAAAAAGATTGCCTTGGCTCCCTCTTGCTCCTTTAACAGCAGCTTGATCTGCAGGGGTTAGCAGAAGAAGCCTTCCACCACTTGGAGATTAGCATTTACTCCATTAATCTTGGCCCAGCAAGCTGGTGTTAAAAATATAGCTACAGGAGATGGCTGAAAAGCTGGCAACCCTATTTTGAATATTATGGAGAAGCAGCAAGAGCAGAAGTGAGCCACTAATACCGATGCACCTGCTTTTTTCTCTTCCACGTAATGTTCAACATGGATACTGTGACTGTCTCCTGCAGGGAGACGTATGGGTGTGATGTGGGTACAGTGCTTATACATTTCTCACAGGAGAAATGTGCGGCATCACACATTACTCCAGAAATGCAAATAAGTAGAGTTGCCTTGGGGTTCTGTCCACATCAGCCATTTTCTTCCCAGCACAAGGAGGGTCACATTTTCTGTCCTTCACGGCCCTTTGATCTTTGCGGTTACCTGGTGAAGCGCTCCTGGGGTTGACATGGGCTCCTGAGGTCCGCTCCGAGGTTGTTTGGAGCAGGGCATTTAACGTGGTGCACACGCTATGTGGAACCATCTTCCCCCTGAGATTACGCATGTGCTGACAATTAGTAATTTTACAAGAACATGAAGTCCTTCCTGGTATGGTTTAGCCTACCATGTCTCTTATTCCCATGGATATGTAGGTTTGGTTTATTGATTCTACATATTAGTTTTACATTGTTATGTTATTATGATTTGTGTCCGCTGCTTTGAAATCTGTAGATGTATGCGGTTTATACATACTCATAAGTAAGTAAGCAAATAACTGCCCTGAGAAATTATCAAGGCCACCCTTTGTGCATGCGCAGGCCGTACAGTCCTGCTGCGGGGGACTCATCCGGAACTGTAGCCCTGGAAGGGAAAGGTCTGCGTGGCCACGTCAGCTGGCAGGCTGCAGCTGCTCCTCCTTGCGAGCAGCTCTGCTCGAAAGCGGGGCCGGCTGCAGCTCTTCCTCTCAGGACTGATCCTCTTTTGAGGGGATTTATGACCTACTGTGTAAAGCTGGGTGCCTAGTTAAGATGGGGCAGGAATCCCTGATGTAGCGCAGCCTTCTCCTACCTGGTGTCCTCCAGATAGGTTGGATGGCAATTCCCATCATCCCCTGCTGGCATGGCCATTGGGGATTGTGGGAGTTGTAGCCCAACACATCTGGAGGGTATCAAGTTGGGGAAGGCTGATGTAGTTGTGAGTAGAGTGACGGACATGGGTCGGGAGGGCCCACGTTCAAATCCCGCTCAACTCTGAGGCTCGCTGGGAGCCCCTGGGCCAGGCTGTCGTCCTCTCAGCTACCGGGCGTGTTGGGATGGCAAGAAGCTCAGAGGCAAAATGAACTCCTTGGGGAAATGACAGGAAAACAGTAGTCACTAAATCTGGAAAACAAGCCACCAAGATGTCGTCGCTGCAGCTGGATATTACAGCAGTGCAATCAAAAAGGGGGTGACCTTATCCCATCCTGAAAGATTATTTCCTCCCATACAAACTTACCCACATCCACTGAGGCGTGGTCAGGGCTGAAGCAAGACCTTTCTTCTCCCCGCACCCCATCTTGACCGCAATGACAGCGGCAGCGTGCACTCTCCCCTCCCCCTCCTTCCCCTGACTATGGCGGTGGCAGCGCCTGCCCTCCCCCCCCACCAGCTGTGACGACAAGGGAGGCCATCCGCCCCATCCTCCTCTCCCCCTCCCTCCGCTGCCCTCCTCTCCCCAAGACCACGATGAGGGTGCCTGCTCACTGCCCCTCCCCTTCCTTCCCCTCCCCAGCAACAGCAGTGGTGCCCAGTCCCTCCTTCCTTTCCTCCCCCCTCTCCCCACAATATCACAACACCGGCCCAGCACTCCTCCTACTTCCCAGACTGCAACAGCAGTTGCTGGTGGTTGCTACCACTGCTGCTGCCACCCCCCTCCCTTCCCCGCTCTCTGCCGCCAAGGGCCACCTCCCTGCCAGTGCCTCATTCTAAGGAAGGGCCCCACACAGTGAGACACTGGGACCAGGCGCTCTAGAGAGCTGCGCAGGCCGCTCTGTCTTTGGAGCAGTCGGCGGGGCTTCCCAGACGCTCTACCTGCTGGATGCCGTGCTCTGAGGGATCCTTGGCCTGAGGCACTGGGTTGGTGGCGCTCCAGAGAGCTGTGCCAGCCATGCTTGCTGCAGCAGGAGAGTGCCCAGTACGGCTTTCTGGAGCGCCAAATGGGGCATGCAGTTCTCCTGGGGGCAGAATCCACCGCCCTATGGCAGCCGCTGCCTGGAGCTTAATGGAAGGACTGGCGCTGCATGCAGGCAACAGGAATTTACGAAAGGGTCTTCTTGGATGCAGCAGCTAGAATGTGAAACAACACAGTGCCCTGGAGATGCCTTTGATCCCCTGTCTCCCGTGTTTGTCACCCGCTAAAAGACTGTTGCTTTTGCAAGCTTTTGGCTTGTCTGCTGGTTAAACCTGAATTTGTTTAATAGTTCTCGGTGGTTTTGACTGCTTTATTTGCTTCTTTTACATCTTAGTATATTGTTCTATGGTTTGATTGTTCTTGTTCTATGGTCTTACTATTGGTGTTAGCTGCCTTGAGCATTTATTCAGAACTGGAGAGGCAGGATAGTAATTCCTTAACACATAAATATGCTCACATGGGCTTAATAAATACATACATACATACATACATACATACGTACATACATACATAAATATGCTCACACAGGCTCAGGAAACTAGCTTGCAGCCTGTGCCTGCATGTTTTGATTAACAGGGGAAAACAGCTGTTTCTAAGGGGTAATTTTCATCAGGAAAACTGCGTGAGAGGAAGGCTGTAGCCCCTTCTCCACACCATAGTCCTGATCTAGATACACCCCCTACCAGCTATTTGCAGTAATGATTATGATGATGATGTAGGAATAGGTAACCTTCTTTCCATTGAAGTCTATGTTCCTTTGGAGCTAATGTGTCATGGGCCACATGCCACCTTTCGGGAGGCCAAAACCAGGAGTGGGTAGGGCCAGCACCAAAAGCGGGCAGGGTCACCTCTTCTCTCTCTCTCTCCGCACCTCTCCCTGCTCAGAAAGAGGACAACTCACTCTTGCCAGAGGTTTGAACTGATGGCTTGCAAAACATTTTTCATATTAGGCCTCATGATATTATGCCAAGGATCGCATGCCGCCGTAGGGCTGCGTGTTGTGTGCCATTGCTTTAAGACAGAGATGCATTCACACATCTCTATCATAACATGTAGTTTCGCCCTGAGGACTGAGAAAAATGATTCCTCTTCAACAAACCGAGTATGTTAAAGGAATTAATCAAAGGTTGAGATATGTTGGGACTTATTTGACTTACATATGAAAATGGAGAAATCCATCCATAAACAGGAGGGAGAGAGACAATTAAAACTTGATTCACTGATATCACCACTTCTTCCAAGCTTTGAACCAGTGTATTTTATGTCCTCAGGACAACGAGGGGGGTGTAATTGCACAGCTCCCTAGCAGTGTGACAACCTTCAATCAGACAGGCCTGAAACCTGGTGAAGAGTACACAGTCAATGTAGTAGCCCTCAAGGAACAAGCCCGGAGCCCACCCACCTCAGCTAGCGTCTCAACCTGTGAGTAATCCATACCTATACTTCTGTGCCTGTTGTTGTTGTTCAGTCGTTCAGTCGTGTCCGACTCTTCATGACCCCATGGACCATAGCACGCCAGGCCTTCCTGTCCTGCGCTCTCTCCTGGAGTGTGCTCAAGTTCATATTCATTGCATCGGTGATACTATCTAGCCATCTCATCCTCTGCCGTCCCCTTCTCCTTTTGCCTTCAGTCTTTCCCAGCATCAGGGTCTTTTCCAGAGAGTTTTCTCTTCGCATTAGGTGGCCAAAATATTTCAGCTTCAGGATCTGTCCTTCCAATGAGCACTCAGGGTTGATTTCCTTTAGGATTGACTGCTTTGACCTCCTTGCAGTCCAGGGGACTCGTAAGAGTCTTCTCCAGCACCACAGTTCGAAAGCATCAATTCTTCGGCGCTCAGCCTTGCTTATAGTCCAGCTCTCACGGCCATACATTACTACTGGGAAAACCATAGCTTTGATTAGACGGACCTTTGTCGGCAAGGTGATGTCTCTGCTTCTTACTATGCTGTCTAGGTTGGCCATAGCTTTCCTCCCAAGGAGCAAGCGTCTTTTAATTTCAGGGCTCTGGTCACCATCTGCGGTGATCTTGGAGCCCAAGAAAGTAAAATCTGTCACTGCTTCCATTTCTTCCCCTTCTATATGCCAGGAAGTGATGGGGCCAGATGCCATGATCTTCGTTTTTTTAATGTTGAGTTTCAAACCAGCTTTTGCACTCTCCTCTTTCACCCTCAACAAGAGGCTCTTTAAATCCTCTTCGCTTTCTGCCATTAGGGTGGTATCGTCTGCATATCTGAGGTTGTTGATAATTCTCCCGGCAATCTTAATTCCGACCTGTGATTCATCCAACCCGGCATTTCTCATGATGTACTCTGCATATAAGTTAAATAAGCAGGGTGACAATATGCAGCCTTGTCGTACTCCTTTCCCAGTTTTGAACCACTCGGTTGTTCCATGTCTGGTTCTTACCGTTGCTTCTTGACCCTCGTACAGGTTTCTCAGGAGACAGGTAAGGTGGTCTGGTATTCCCCCTGGGAGTTAATAGCAATTCCCCTTCTCGATAGGATTGGACTGTTTTAAGGGCTCCTCGTGGTATTAATGGCTAAGTAAAACCTCCATGTTTAGAGGCAGTGTACCTCTGCATATCAGATTCTGGAGGGAAAATATCAGGGAAGGGCTGTCGCCTTCATCGTGCTCTACTTGAGGGATTCTCAGAAGCTGTTAGCCTAGCCGTTGTGGACTAGGTGGACTTTTGGTCTGGTCTCACCAGGCCCGTGTTGTGGGCAGTAGATTAATGGTTAACTAACATTCTAGCTTCTGTTTGTTCATAGCTATGAAAGTGAACGCGGTGGGGATGCAGTGGCTTAGTGGTTAAGACGCTGAACTGCAAACTGGAAGGTCGGCAGGTCAGCAGTTCGAGACCGAGTGCCGCGTGACGGAGTGAGCTCCCGTCTTCAGTCCCAGCTCCTGCCAACCTAGCAGTTCGAAAGCAAGACATTGCAAGTAGATAAATAGGTACCGCCTCGGCGGGAAAGGTAACAGCGTTCTGTGCACCTCGGTGTTCAGTCATGCCGGCCACATGACCACGGAAGCGTCTTCGGACAGTGCTGGCTCTTGGGCTTAGAAACGGGGATGAGCACCGCACCCTAGAGTCGGACACGACTGGTTGGGGACACCTTTACCTTTTACCTTTTATGAAAGTGAACACGTTCTGGCCTACACAGCAAAGAGGATCTCATTCACCCAACTGTGGTCCTAGTAATCACATTAAATGTCTCCATCAAAACCCATCTTTAAGGGAAAGTACCATGCAAACAGTTCTTGCAAAGCTCTCTAAGAGGGAACGCATCCACAGAGCTGACAATTATAAGGCAATTAATGGACTTTGGATCCAAGAGGCAAAAAGAGCATGTCAGCCAGCACATAGTACAAGTAGGCCTTTCCCTCAAACAAAAGAGTGTGTGCTGAACAATCTGCAATCCTGATACATGCCGTAGTCACCCTCTCATTATTTCAGCAAGCACATACAGACATTCCTCCCACCACCTTTGCAGGATGTGGTTTACCAGTGACATCTACAGGCCACCTAAGCAATTACCCATTTTCAAAGTGCTCTTTTAATTGTCTGTTCTTGGCCACGTTTTCCAAGTGTTCTGAGGAACACGGTTTTCGGCGTTAAAACTAGAGGCACGCTTCATGCTTACACCTGGCAAGACTTACTGTTACATTGTATCAGAGTAACAACTATCCACCCTCAGTAGAACCCCCTCCCTCCCTTTCTGTGTGGATCACTTTTCTAGCCGTGCCCCCAGCTGGAAGGAGCCAAGCCCCACAGCGTGAGTTATGTGAAGAGGTGGGCAGCCTTCTCTTCGGGTGGGTCACTGCTGTGTCTCTTTGCCAGGAGTGAATGAATTCTCTGAATAGTCTGGATTCAGGAAAGCAACCAAATTACCTGCCCCCAGCGGAGGCAGATGAGAAGGAGGCAAGGCCAGAGCAGTGAATCTTGCAGATATGCAGCCGGCTGCCTCCCTCTGGGGACCCCTTTGGACTCCTCAGTTATTTGATTCATTTCTGACATTATGCAGTTGGGAGATATAGATCTATGGGATCTATCAAACAAAGATCTGGTGTCACTTGCCTCAACCTCACATAGAGTCAATAAGCAGCCCCTAAAAATTTTATCGACAACCATTAGATTTCTACATTAATGCTCCCCCAAACCCTTCTTTCCCACCTCCAATGCCCCATTCCTGACTTCTGCCCTACTCTGCACTTCTGACCACTTTCTGCTTCCCTGGAAATCTGACTTCTATATGTACCCATATTTCAAAGTATGTTTAATTTAGGGTGCTCAACCTTACATACAAGTTCTTAGCTTTGAAGTAGGTTACCTTTTTTCTTGGCAAGATTCTATAAGTCTGGGCTGTACAGCACTTCCACCTTTCCACATTTTAAGACCAAAAAGTAAGTAGCATTCTAGCACATGTACAAACTTACTTGGAGGGTTCTTGTCTTCCCCTGCTCTGCAGCTGCATTTCTCTACTGCTCCTTCTGTCTAGGATACATGATCAGCCTTCTTCAGCTGGATGCCCATCAGATGCATTGGGCTACAGCTCTGATCATCCCCAGCCAGCATGGCAATTGGCCGTAGTGGGAGCTTACTCCAAAACATCTGTAGAGCACCAAATTGGGGAAGGCTGGCATAGATTGGAGTGGGTAGGGGAGATGCTCTTGTCTCAGGACCAAACTTGACATGATGCTAAATGCACCTTGGCATTTAACATGCATGCTTTTTCTTTCCCTTTCCCTTTTTAAATGCAAATAGCAGCTGGCTCCTCTCCTCTTGCAGAGAGAGCATCTCTTGCTTGTTTTAATTGCCAGTCAAGCTGGATGAAGGGCTTGTATTGACATGGAACTGACCAGGGCACGAGCACATTACAAAGTAACCGAAATCCATGTAAGCGAGGTAATTAGCCCTTACAATGGTAGGTTATTATGCAAATAAATTATACACTGGTTCTCATATGCATATGTATCACCCATTGACTGTTGCATTTGTGAATGAGCCATTTCAGATCAAATTCCAAAGAGAGAACTTTCAAATATGGGATGTCAAAACAATGTTGTTCAGCTTCAGGCATTTGATTGAGATCTACCAAGTGTTGAGCAATTAAGAGAGATCATGATGTACATGAACGTGTGATTCAGCCCAAATGTTGGCATACTTGTCCCTTTGCACATCCTCTCCCTTCCTCTTTCAAGAATATATACGTTTAGTGCATTTTTTAGCAATTGAGAATGTAGGGAATGCACACAATTAAAAAAAACCCTTTTATTTTATTTGCCAGTACACCTATTACATAACACAATTTGGGCTGTCCTTGTACAAAGAAAAAAATTGAAACCTGTAGAATAAAGGCTAGAATAATAGACCTCGGATCCCCAAGCAGGAAATAAGTCTGAGATTAGATGCACAGCAGGAACAGCAGGGTAATGCTGGTTTGGTGCACAAGTGATTAACAAGCATTTGCATCCTGTTCTTTTACACAAGTGCAATATAGCAAATGCTTGGTGTAGATTAAAAATGCTGTGGTAATCCAGAGGTTTCGATCTCTGACCCAAATAGTGTAGTTCCGCAGGTGTTGACAATTATCCCAAATTCTCCTTACGTCCAGTTCAAACTCATTTACATTCCATTGCAGGGGGAAACAAAACTGTTGGTGGCTGCCTACAAGCATTCTTGGATATGTTAGTTAGGCAGCATGGGAAATGGTGGCTGGATGCAGATACTCTTGTGTAAGCTAGTTTGGAATAAAAGATTGGATGTACATCCAAATACACACCCCATTGAAAGCAATAAACTAGCTAGATAGCACTGGCATTCTGATGCATCTTTCCATGTACATTTTTTCTTATTCATGTGGCTCCTAAAAGCAAAGATATCCAAGGTTCTTTGAAGAACTCAGGCTTCTGGGATCTACTTTGTTTTTTACTAGAACCTCAAGATCTACCAACTGGAGTCAAGTCCAAAATAGTGGCTCAGGGTAGACACACCCCTAGCAGAATTAAAGCGGGTGCCTCTCAGCACATGGCATACACCAAAAATGTGTTTTCAGTATCAGCACTGAGCTCACAGTCCTTTTACACACAAATCCACTCCTGGTTTCCCTGCCCCCCTGCCTTCTTGATTTCAACAAGAAATGGGAGCCTTTTTATTTTTTGCTGCTGTTAAACAATTGGGAGTCAGAAACCCTTGCAGATCTACTGCAAATTACACAATGATCTACCAGGAGATCCCAGTCTACCTTCTGCCCACCCTTGCTGTTGAGTTTGCATGGATATCCAAAAACATGGGACAGGAAAAGCTGGAAACTCTGTGGAAGTAAAGGGAAAGAGTTCACACTTTCCTATTATAGATTTCTCCCCTTGGTGCTTGGAGTAAAATTCCATTAATATGTTTCTTCTTCTGTGTCTGTTTCTCATGTAATTTCTTTCTTTTTTTAAAAAAATGTTTATGCATTTACTGTGTTCAGTAATTGATGGGCCAACCCAGATATTGGTGCGAGATGTCTCAGACACAGTGGCCTTTGTTGAATGGATTCCACCTCGGGCTAAAGTGGACCATATTCTGCTGAAGTATGGCCTAGAGAATGGAGAAGGGGGAAAGACCAGCTTCCGACTACAGCCTCCCCTGAGCCAATATTCCATGCAGGCCCTACGACCTGGCTCACGATACGAAGTCTCCATCACTGCTGTCCGCGGGACCAATGAGAGTGATGCTGCTGTCACCCACTTTGTAACAGGTATGCCCAAGATAACCAGGGGTTAGGAGAGCACATCTCACCTGCATCCAAAGGTGCATTCATACATACAGGTGCATCTCATGTCCTTGAAATGGCAGGCATCAGGTGTGATGCTGTAGCATGCTACTGCTTCTCTGCCTACTACATAACAATCCTTCTTCCTCTCATCCTCTTTTCAAAGAATCACAGATCATCACAACTTCAGTAAAAAAAAAAAAGAAAGAAAATCAATCTATTTGTGAAGTAAATGGTTATTCATACTGGGGGAAGTTCCCCCTTCACATTCTTGGAGAAGCTTTAGCTGGCGGGAGAGGAGGGGGAGAATGCAAAGCGCATTTACTAGTATCCCTTATGGGTACTTGGGGAAACTGAAATAAATCAAAGCCTGTAGATAGCTAACAGGTTTAATTTATAGTTCCATAAAGGAGGAGGTGGAAAGCAGATTTTGGAGCTGTTTTATAGTTTAGATATTGCCGGTCATAAAGATTACAGATGGATACTAGTGCTTTGTGTTATCTCTATGATAATATCTTGCTGACTGTACTTAAGAGTAAGGGGGTGTGCACTTATTGATTCGCCGAGTCTTTCATTCCATGACTTACTTCTATGAAATGTCATAATCAAAAAGAAAATAAAGAAGCAAAACTATTGCATTGTAAATTTGTCACTCCTGCTTTACACATCACAAGATGCTGACATTTTGCCTTCAACGCTACCTGTGTGACATTGCAGTTTGTGGGAAGGTAATGGAAGAGCCCTCAAAGGTGCACAAAGTACCAGCATATTGCCCAGCACATTTTGAATTCAAACTCTTCCTCAGGGTGACTCTGATTCATTTCTTTCAAGGAAACCCATTTTCCTAGTTTTCTTGAAACAGTTGAACCAGAGACAACCCTGTGGAAGAGTTTTGACTTGAAATGCATTGGACAATACTGTAGATTGGATCCAGGCTAAGGTAGTTGAACATACGTCCCATTGAAATCAGTGGGGCACATTAGTCATGACTTAAGTCCCATTGATTTCACTGGGAATTAAATGCAGCACAGCGTGGTCCTACACATGTCTTCCAGAAGTAAATCCCACTGGGTTCAATTGAATTTACTGTCAGAGAAGTGTGTATAGGACTATAGCCTGGATCAACCCATTGTCTTCTGTACACCTTTGAGGCCCCCTTCCCTTTTATTCCTGCGTTTGGTTCCCCCCTTTCTTTCCTCTGTAGGCACTACAGCTTGTGCACAGAAGAATGTGATGCCACTGACCCAGAAAACCATCCACTGAGATCCCAGTTAGGGGACTCAGGCTAATTCTCCAGTGAAAATGCACACACACTGAAAAACAATGCAGTGCATTGAACTCAAATGTGAACTCATTCATGGCTGTAGCTTCTCGACAGAGTGCACTTTTGGATGTGAAATCTGTTGTTTCAGTGCCTCAAACCCACAATTCATGTCATGACAAGGGACATAGTTCAGTGTTACAGTGTATGCTTTGCAAGCACAAAGTCCTGGGTGCAATCTCTCACATTTTTAAAAATTATTTGTACCCCGCCTTTCTACGAAGAAAATAGCACTCAAGGCAGCTTACAATCATAGATAAAATGGTATCTCCATTTCAAAAGGCTCCTGGATAACTAGGCTGGAAAAGACCTCTGCCTGAGAATTTGGAGAGTCACTGCTGGTCAAATCTGTTTCAACTTTAACTCTGACCACTTGGCTTTCCCTCCTTTGATTTCATTTCGAAGCAATTAACCATCCAAAGCAGTTATTAGGGAATGTGGCAGATTTGCCATCATCTGAAACCTACATATTATATGTATATAAACTGGTTGTCTCACTGAACAATGTTCTCCAAATTCTAATTAGATAAAGCCCATGAAGTGCTTTGCACACTTTAATGCTTTACATAAATGATAAGGGTTATCATTAGTATTCGCTAATGAGCAAGTTCTTTGGCTCTGTGCAAGAATTATTGGTTGAAATTCTCTGCCTGGAATTATACAGGAGAACAAGATAGTAAGAAATCTAAGAAACATACCCACCTGCATTGCATTTATAAAGCTCCAACCTGTGGGGCCAACTTTCCCAAACATAAAGTGAGGTTATAAACATGAAAATACCTTACATGGGACATACGCTAATGCACTGAGTATGGCTGTTTAGCGTTTAAAAGGGAACATGGATTGAAGTTGTAGAGAGGAGCAAAAGTGAAGCAAGAACACTGGTTATTTCCTTTTTTAATGCAGAAATTGATGCACCCAAGAACTTGCGTGTGCTCTCTCGGACGTCTGACAGCCTGGAACTTGAGTGGGACAACAGCGAGGCAGAGGTGGAGAACTTCAAGGTCGTGTACAGCACTCTGGCTGGTGAGCAATACCACGAAGTTCTGGTGCCACGGAAGGCAAGTGCCACAACCAGGTCCACCCTCATGGGTAAGCCTGCCCAACAACAACCTGGGCCTATATATTTTTCTTGTAGAGTTTCCAAGTGGAAAATATTCACGTTCGTTTTGAGTGCGGTGGCTTAGTGGTTAAGACGCTGAACTGCAGACTGGAAGGTCGGCAGGTCAGCAGTTCGAGACCCGAGTGCTGCGTGACGGAGTGAGCTCCCGTCTTCAGTCCCAGCTCCTGCCAACCTAGCAGTTCGAAAGCAAGACATTGCAAGTAGATAAATAGGTACCGCCTCGGCGGGAAAGGTAACAGCATTCCGTGCACCTCGGTGTTCAGTCATGCCGGCCACATGACCACGGAAGCGTCTTCGGACAGTGCTGGCTCTTCGGCTTAGAAACGGGGATGAGCACCGCACCCTAGAGTCGGATACGACTGGTTGGGGACACCATACATGCATATGTGATTGTGTTTAAAACACTCTCTAATAAAAAAAGGATATAGTCATGATCATGCAAAGTGAGAAGATTTCCTTTCCTATAGGCTTTTGTACAGGTAATAGGTAAAGATGTTCCTTAAGGGATGCTGATGCCCAGATGATGCTTTGCTTAAATTATTTTTGATAGCTTTTTATGGCTAGTGGCTACTAACTTTAGGGTACCCTCCATCTGTTATGGGTGGAGGCTGAAGAGAAACAGTTTGGCAGTTAGAATTTAGCCAGCAAAGGAAACAAGTCTGGGGGGTGGGGGGTTGCAGCTGCCTGGCAAAAATAAGACTCGGGACAGGGGGGCCTCCAAGAGCATTCTGTTTGCTTTTGCAGCATCAGATGCTACTTGAAAGACTAGCCCAGTGTTTGGATGTTTGTCCATTCACTCATGCTCACCTTGTATTTTTTTAAATAGACAGATATCACAGAACACCCCAAAGTCTCCAGTACTCTCTCCTCAGAGGCATATTTAACCTGTCAAAGTCTGATCCCCTGAAATCTCATCCCGCTCTAGGAAGTGGAAAGCAAGCAATAGTATTGTGTTTCAAGTGATGTCAGCACAGCTATTCCCAGTATGGAGAGGACCATAGATCATTGCAGTAAGATGCTCCATCTGTGAGGTTTGATCTGCAGTGGCTCTTTCACACTTCCAGCTCATTGTGAAGCTACAACTGTCGAGTGATGGAGACACACATGTCTGAATTCACCCTTAGGGCTGTTCCACCCATTACATTCTTTCTTCACAGAGGTTACCTGTAAGAACAGTGTGAAGTATCCCCAGAATAGTTAGGTTTTATGTGTCTGTGCTTGGCCAGACTTACTCTGGGTAACTTACTCAGTCCCGCTCCCTAGGACACCTGGGCACTGCTTGTCCATGGCTTCCCTGCCAAGACAGCAGTGCATGTGCATGGACGATTGGGCAGAAGAAGCTGGTGCCCGTGGGAAGTATCACTATTTCTTTCCATCTCTTACAGAGGTGCTTCTGAAGAGCAAATGTTTTCAAATATGTTCCAGGGAACCCGTGGAAGCTTATGACGAGTTCCTCAATTAGAAGATAAATAATGGTGGGGGGCAGTTTCCATGAAAGAGTTCACCCAGTGCGAACCTTTACCTACACAACTATAGAGGAGTGCTGGGTGTATTCTAAGGCTCATGTCATGCTCTTGGCGATATCCAAGAGGCAGGAGTTCAATGGGGCATGTGTGCCTAGGACTGCAGCCTATCTGTAGTGACAGAGGAGAAGTAAAGCAAAGAGCAAAGGTGGAAAAAAATCCAGTCTCTTCTTAACCTCTTCTGAAAGCTGCTCTTAGCAGAAATTTCATGGCTGGGTTGTGCAGCTACAGAGGAGCATGAAACAGATTTTCCTTAATTCCACCGGCAAGGACATTCCACCCTAGAGGGGGATTTACCTTTAGTGTTTGCTTTGTCCCCTCTTGAAGAGCAACTGCCTGTCTCTGCTGTCTGTTTTCATGCACAGATAGAGCCTTTCAGCCAGGCCTGCACACTCCACAAGACATCCCTTCTATTAAGATCCAGGCAGCGCATCTCCAAGGAGCTTGACACCGGTTTAAACTAACACCCATGGCAGCGGTTTCTCCCTATAGTGGAATCCCATTATAGACTCTGTGCAATTACAATGTGGTCATAATATTTCTAAATTAGATTATCTGGATTCAACTATCATGGTCTATCAGAGCATGTCAGAAAATACTCTGTGAATATCAGCATGCCCCCCTCCCCGGCGGGGGGCACAACCCAGCCAAAGTTAAGTCATTTTTAAGTTCCGTTGACTGTAGAGGCAGGGTTAGCACATACTTGAATCTCTCCCATTGAAGTCAATAGGACTTCAGTGCTTAACTTTGGCTGGATTGTATCCCATGTATAGCAAGTTTTCATGACATTTTTTAATAAATATCATACTGCCCTTATGCAAATCAATGGTGCGACCACACTTCAAACACTATGTACAGTTTTGGTCACCACACCTAAAAAAAGATATTGTGGAGATGGAAAAAGTGCAGAAAAGGGCAATTAAAATGATCAAGGAGCTGGAGCATCTGCCCTATGAGGGGAGGTTACAACAGCTGGGATTGTTTAGCTTGAAAAAAAAGAGGGTAAGGGGAGACATGATAGAGGTGTACAAAATTATGCATGGTGTGGAGAATGTGGATAGGGAGACATTTTTCTCGGTCTCTCATAACACTAGAACCTGGGGTCATCCCATGAAGCTGACTGGTGGGAGATTCAGGACAGATAAAAGGAAGGACTTCTTCACCCAGCGCATAGTTAAACTATGGAATTCGCTGCCACAAGATGTAGTGATGGCTACTAATTCAGATGGCTTTAAAAGGGGGTTAGACACATTCATGGAGGAGAAGGCTATCAATGGCTACTAGGCCTGATGGCTATGTACTATATCTCCAGTAGCAGAGGCAGTGAGCCTATGTACACCAGTTGCTGGGGAACATGGGCAGGAGGATGCGGTTGCACTCATGCTTTGCTTGTGGGTTTCCTGTGGGCAGCTGGTTGGCCACTGTGTGAACAGAATCCTGGATTAGATGAACCATTGCTGTGATCCAGCATGGCTCTTCTTACGGTCCTGTGTTCTTAAGTGTGGATGATCCGTCTTGCTATTTTCCCTTCTTTTTTAAAGGCTCTTCCTGCTGGTTTCCACCTGATTAATTACTTCCTCATTCCACCATTGCCCACTAATTACTTTCAAAGTTCCCCAGCATCTTGACAAGGGAAAAACACTCAGTTCTGAGCCTCTTCATGCCGTATTTCTAACATCTCCAAATGAGTGCAGCAGGAAGCCGCAGCACTTGTTTTGAAACAACAAAGAAATTGCTGGTTTGAGCTGCCATTTTCTCCAATACATTTGGTATTGGAGCTGGGCAGAGAGGAAGCTGCAGCTTAAAGTAGCTGAGCACAGCACAGTAAGGAGTGGGGGGCAGCATAAAAAATAGATATACTGCCCACCTGCTCTGCTTTATTGACAATGGTTTCAAAACAAAATAGCAGAGCTGCTCTGATCAAGAGACTACAAGTGCAACGGAGAAAAGAGGAAGGGGGGATTGGCTTTTCTCCTCTCATAGAACTGTGTCCCATCCACTGGTGGGGATGAAACACAGCATGGTGTATACACCGAAAAAACTCTATGCCCCTCAATGTCTGGAAAGAAAGTCCATTGCAATTCTTCTTGTGGCTTTCAGCAGAAAAGCAATGATTTTGTAGTTTGGAAGCACCTCAGGTCTTTACTCTATCAGCCTAAGAACAGAGTTAAAGAAGCAATCTGTTTAAAGTACGGGATGATAGATTTCCATTCAACTTTTAGGGGGGAAATTTGTAACCAGTCTATCAATAGAACAAGTTGTCTGAAGCTATGTCCAGAGCAGACAATAGTGTTTCCGAGACTATTCAGAGGTGCAGCAAAGGTTGGTTATCATGAACTGGTGGAGCACTGATCCATAGACAATCAATGAGTGGACCGCCGAGGGCCTGTGGGTTGCTGGGATTTTTGCAAAGAATGCTGGACTAGGTGGACCTTGATTTGATCTATCAAGGCACAACTTAGGGCTAAACTACACATGCCAATGAACACATCACTTGGAGATGCATAACTATTTTTCAAACCGCAAATAACAGCTGTGGGGGGTGGAAGCGATGAGGATGCAGACCATGCTATGTGGGAGGGGGATTAACCCTCTCCTCCCTCACTGTGTTCCTGAGGAAAATCACACACACACACACACACACACACACACACCCAATGGGAAGCTTCCACATGCGCCGATGGTAGTTTCCCTCCCGTACCAAATAGCAGTGGGGGTGAGCCATTTTCATTAGAACTACAGCACAGGAGGAATGCATTGACCCCCTCCCCACGGATTGTGGTCCTCAGCAGTTGCTATATACATTTGATGCCTTTAATGTCATGTGGTCCTTAAATTCCTAAGCAAGAATGCCTTCTCAGAATCATTCAACTCAAGTTACGTAAGGAATCCTGAAGATGCCCTTTGATTTCTAAATCTAAAACACCTTGGTGGGTCACCGGGATTGCCATAAACCATGCAGGACTAGAGTCAGCAGCCCCTTCCTGCCCTCTGTCACCCTGGCTCTCTCTGGATGTTTGCATGGAATAGCCCACTGAATCCCTCCCACCGTTCTGCAATCTTAAAATGGGCAAATGAGTAGGGCTCAAAGAGACAAGAATGGGAAGTGGGCTGGCCCCAGTGAGAAGGTCCTGTATGCTTCCTGGTTCACATTGTGGCTGCACATGTGGAGAGGAATTCTCTGCCTTCTTGCATCTTTTATGCCTCTGAGAAATTGCCAGCATTCATTCAGCGAAGAAATAAATAAACCCGAAGAGTGCTGACAAAGAGCCACTGGTATCCGCTTTGATCCAATAATGATAATAGATGATAGATTGGCTGGAAATTAACTAAATTGCTGTCTCCCCTGATGAGCCAGAAACTGCAGGGCCTGCTTCCTGCAGGCAGCTGGATACTTATGGCTCCGCGGCACGCAGGGAGAAGCTGGTTTCTTTCATTAATTATTGAATGTTTCATTTATGCCTCATAAATAAGAAAGTCAAATGAAAATGTTAGATGTCAAATCGGTTTGGTAACAAATAAAGTTATCTTGGATGTTCTCACTCCCTTAAATTTTAGCTGATAGAAGGCAACTGCAGTGAGTCTCAATAAAAGCTGAGAAGTGGCTATTCTTTGCTCCAAAAATTATCCAGGTTTCTCAACCTAACATGGACAAAATGACCCACAGGAGTCAACAACTCCCCTGTCTTGTTAATTATCATTTTTAAAACCTCTAAATCAGCCTTCCCCAACCTGGTACCCTCCAGACATTTTGGAGTACAACATCCATTATCCCTGGCTATTGGTCACACTGGCTGGAGGTGGTGGGAGCAGCAGTCCAAAATATCTGGAGGGCACCAGTTTGGGGAAGGGTGCTCTAAGTGATAGGACATAGCACTGTATAGGCAGGCTTTCAAAGCAGTTGTTGAAACAAAGATTGTACAATTTCCTCACGGTTGCTACATTCAGATGATCTTCCAAGGCTTGGTTTATGAAGCTAGGGCCACGTGCTCCTCCTTTGCCCTTCCCCTTTTGTTGTGTGAGGGCTTCAGTGCGATCTGAGCTGGAGTTCCCTGTTAATGTTAAACCAGGGAACTCTGGCTTAATACCGCTTAGCTGTCAGGAGCGCCCTACCTGCCTCTTGCAATCCCCTCCAATAGCCAACTCAGGACTCAGACGACGAGGATTCTTTCCAAGGCTTTATTCCTTTATTCCTTTATGACTCTTTCAGATACTAATCACTAGCGACTAAGCAAGGAACAGCACTGGGGAAAGATAGCAGAGTAGCCTAAGCTCCAGGTAAGGCAGTTGGTCCCCGTTTGAAGGGGAACCACGGGAAGACTCTGAACTTACGGGCTATGGAGAGATCCTCCCTCTTTCCCTTGGGTCCTCGGGACGCAACCGTTGTTTTAGCGCCAAACGAGCCGAGTGCCTCCTTTCCGTGCCCCTCCATCTGGCGCCACTCCCTGCGTCTGCACCGAGCATCCAGCAAGGCCCCATCCCCCGCTGTCTCACTGCCAGGGTCACTATCTCTCTCAGGAATGCAGGCAGAAGGAATCTCTCCCTGCCGCTGTGCCTGTGAGAGATGAGCGAGCTCCTCTCCCATGGATTGCTGTTCTTCCTCAGAATCAGAACTGCTCTGGTGCTGTATGGGCTCAGTTTCCACCCTGACATTAACAAACCTCTGGAAAACAAGGCCCAACCACATCCTAGCTTATTTCCCTGGCAGAGTGAAGCAGCCACCTAAGAACATGCAAAGAGCCACACTGGGCCGGTCCAAGGGTCCATCTAGGCCAGCATTCTGTCCCCACAGTGGCCAACCAGCTGCCTGTTAGGAAATCCACAAGTAGGACGTGTTCCCGCCCATGTTCCCTGGGCAGCTGATTGGGGGCATCATGAAAGGGCAGCCAACTGTTAGCTATTCAATTTATTATTGTTGCATTTTTACTGCCAAGAAGCAGCAGAGATCCTTGTGGGAATTTCTACTTCAAGTGGTCTTGAATACTACGCATCGTGACTTGCCACTTGCTCTTCAGACTCAGGCAGCAAAATACCTTGGGCAAAGCCCTGCTTGCTCATCAGTGTTCAAGACCTAGATAGCAGACTGAGCGAGCACATAGATCACAGCCTTCCCTACGACAGTGAGATGCACTGTGTGTTCCTATAGTACTCATTTCTAAATTTGCATCTATAATATAAATTAGCGTACACAAGTTTGATGCAAGGCTGTGACCTCTTTTGTCCTCTTCTTTAGCGATGCATAATAGGCCACTGTATCAGTCACATGCACTGTGCATGGCCTCCGCCAGCTGTGTGAAGGGGTCCTCTGCACATACCAATGAATGTGCATAGAGCTCCTCCATGCAAAGCGGCCTAGGAGGTGGAGGAGCTCTACAGCTGTACAGCTGTCCACGCATGGGACCCATCCCAATTGTAGCCAAGCACATGACCAGTCAGAGTGGGTCATGGAGTGTGGCAGGGCAGGGCTATCTGTCGTGGCCCCACAACCCCCTCACACATTGGATGAACACATGAGAGCTTCTGTGTAGCCCTGAAAAGTTTCACTCCCCACCCCTGTTTTAAACCAATCCTTCATAGTAGGCACAAAGGGCTGTTGATCTATCTCCCTACAAGATGGGAGAGAGGGATTCTTTCCACACAGGCCCAGCATATTTGTTCACATTGTCGGGGTGTCTCTGATCTTTGACCGTGGGTAGTTGTTTTGTGCCAGAAAAGGAGAAGAGTCATATGGTGATGGCCTTGAATCTGGCCAGTGTGCTCCCCAATAATTCCACATTGCAGAGCATGTGAAGTGGTTGCTTCTTTTGCAAGGGAAGGTTGTGAGTGGTTTTCACATGTACATGCACTCTTATCTTATTTCATCTTGTCTTACAAGCTAGAGTCAATCATGTGTGCAGATAAAACAATTGTATTTAAAGCTAGACGCCTGACATCAACCAAAGAACCCATCCAACTGACATCAAATGTGACTAGAAAACTAATGTTTGGTGTTAAGTATTGTAACATGCATTTTTATTAGATGTTGCTCAGTTCCTTCACTTTTTGAGAGGTCTCAGTTGATTTTACAAAGTATAACTCAAACTATTTGATCTCTGCTTTCATTATCTGTGGATTTAGGAGCAAATGTTTGGACAATTATTCAAGCTCTTTTATAATGGCTTAAGATAAATATTCAGGTGACTGTAGTTACTCTGACAAAAATGCAGCAGACTGCAAAGCCAGACAAAAAGCAACCGTTAAATGAGTGGAAATAATTGCACTTCATTATTTAATCTATACCTTGTTATGTGTCCTCATGCAGATTTAGTACCAGGAACAGAATATGGAGTTGGGATTTCAGCTGTAATGGATGGCAAGCAAAGTGTTCCAGCTACCATGAATGCAAGGACTGGTGAGTGACTTATACGTTACATTACACGTGGACCTGCAACAAAATGTTGCACTGTGGAGTCCTCCTCTTCACAATTCTAGCCAGCCAGCCACATCCTCTTCCAATGTACACCATTCCCCCCAACCCAAACAATACACAGACACAGCCAGCCAGCTGTCAGGGTGGACACTGAGCCCATAGAATCCCAGAGTAGTTCTGATTCTGAGGTGGAGCAGCCACTCCTGGGAGCGGAGCGTGCTCATCCTTCCCAGGGCCAACAGCTGGCAGAGATTCTTCCCACCAGCATTCCTGACATAGATAGCAGTCCCGGGAGTGAGAAAGCATGGGAAGAGGGCTTGCTGGACGCGCAACACTGGTGCAGGAAGCGGTGCCAAATGGAGGGCGCGGAAAGGAGGCGTAGTGCCCGGTTGGCACGCAAGCAACGGTTGCGCCCAGAGGATCCAAGGGAAAAGGGGAGAGACTCTCCCTAGCCCATAAGTTCAGGGTCCGCCAGTGATTCTCCTTCAAACGGGGACCAGCTGTTCCAACTGAGGGCATAGGTACTCTGCTGCTCATAGCTAGTCGCTAATAGTAGAGTTGTTAAGTTGTAAAAAAGGAATAAAGCTTTGAAAAGAATCCCTTTGTCTGTGTCTGGACTTGGCTACTGGATTAGACTGAAAGAGGCCGCCAAGGAGCCCTTGACACCAGCATTCTATGCCCCCTGAGCATGCCCAGTCCTCATAGAGCTGGGGGGGGGGGTTGGGGGGGTGTCCCTCACTTAGGTTGTTGGGTTTGTTTGCTAAAGATGTTTTGTAGTTCTTCATACCTTGAGGTTCTCTGAAGCCTGCTAATTCCTCCCTCTTGTGCATGAATGGTGGTGTTTGGGCTACACAAGGATCCACATTCAGAGAACTGAACTCACTATTAGTATGGATAACAAATCATAGAGAAATTGCAAGTGCAATACAATAATCTGTGCGACAGGCTGAAGTCAAGGGTGAAAAGAGAGGCTACAGCATTGCCACAGGGATCCAGGCCATGCATTTATATAATTTAGACCAATCAGTCATGTCTTCGGAGACAAGCAGACCTTCTTCCCATATTATGATCTTCATTTACAAGAGTGCACCTCAAGAGGCAGACATGAATACGCCAAGCCACACCTACATTCTCTAGAGATGGCGCTGAAATCTGCAGTTACCAGATGTTGGTACTGAATTCAAGGTTGTGGAGACATCCTGTTCCATTTTGGATTGGGTGTTGACTTGCTGGATTCCACAGGGATCCAAAATGAATCCAGTATAGTAGGGGAGGGCAGAAAGTAGACTTCCAGATGTTTGGGACTTCAACTCCCTGCCAGCATGGTCAATGGTCAGTAATGCTGGGAGTTGAAATCCAAAACATCTGGAGATCTACTTTCTGCTCACCCCTGCAATAAGGGACCTGACCTACCTGTGAATATGTAGTCCTTGGTATGTGCCAGTGATGTTTCCAGTATAGTCTCCTGTCCTGAGTAGGGATGTCAGAGAATTCCGCCATGGATCTCGGGGAGGCCGAATGCCAGCGCATTTGGCCCCCCGAAATCAGTGGCAGAACGGTCTGCCCCCCCCGCCCCCCCCCCCCCCGGGACGGGACTTACCTTGGGCGGATCTTCCTGGCGGCGGCGGCGGCTCCAGCGGCCAGTCTTCCAACTGGCCGCCGCCACCGCCATTTCCAGTTAAAAAAAAAAAAAAGTGATAGGCTACGTAAAGATTTACATAGCCTATCACGGCTGATTTAAAAAAAACAACAATAACGCGTGTATGCAAATGGTGGTGCCCATAGGCGCCGCCATTTGCGTTCCTTATTTTGGCACGTCTTAGTCTATGTAAACATTTACGTAGACTAAGACGGCGAAAATAAGGGGAACGCAAATAGCGTAGACGCTACGCTATTTGCGTTCCCCTTATTTTCGCCGTCTTAGTCTACGTAAATGTTTACGTAGACTAAGAAGTGCCAAAATAAGGAACGCAAATGGCAGCGCCCATGGGTGCCACCATTTGCATACACGCATTTTTTTTTCTTTTAAATTAGCCATGATAGGCTACGTAAACATTTACGTAGCCTATCACGGCTGACTGCAGGGACGCAAACAGTGGCGGCTATGGCCGCCGCCATTTGCATCCCTGCTAGCCAGCAGCCGGATGTCTGGCTGCTGGCGGAGCCAGCCGGCAGCTCCGCAGAATCCCTGCGGAGCGAAGCCAGCCAGCCAGGATTCGGGGGGGAGGGATGGAGCGCCTCCCCCCACGGCCAGAATTTCGGGGGGAAGGACGGAGTGCCTCCCCCCCCACCGTGAATGTCACCCTTCGAAAAGGTAAGTGACTTTCGTACATCCCTAGTCCTGAGCAGGCCCAGGCCTGAACATTGGAGAACAGTCCCTCCCCACTGCTCACATAAGGTGAATGATCTTGCAGCAGAGTGATGGGGATGCATTATATTCTGTCCCAATATTAGAGCAACGTATATCTCATAGAATCATAGAATAGTAGGGTTGGAAGGGGCCTACAAGGCCATCGTGTCCACCCCCCTGCTCAATGAAGGAATCCAAGTCAGAGCATCCCTGACAGATGGATGTCCAGCCTCATCTTGAACGCCTCCAGTGTGGGAGAGCCCACCACCTCCCTAGGGAATTGTTTCCATTGTCGTATTGCTCTCACAGTCAGGAATTTTCTCCTGATGTTCAGCCGGAATCTGGCTTCCTGTCATTTGAGCCCGTTATTCCGTGTCCTGCACTCTGGGATGATGGAGAAGAGATCCTGGCCTTCCTCTCTGTGACAACCTCTCAAGTACTTGAAGAGCGCTATCCTATCTCCCCTCAGTCTTCTCTTCTCAAGGCTAAACATGCCCAGTTCTTTCAGTCTCTCTTCATAGGGCTTTGTTTCCAGTCCCCTGATCATCTTTGTTGACCTCCTCTGAACCCTCTCCAGTTTGTCTGCATCCTTCTTAAAGTGTGGTGCATGTGTATTTGTTCCTCCTTCAGACATGAGCTGGAAGCATATTTCTATTTTACAGATTTTTAAGCAAAGACTGGATGGCCACCTGTCAGAGCCATCTGGCTGCAGGAGTGATAATGATAAGCCCCTTATCATTAGCAGGGTCTTGAATTAGATGACCTCGAAGGTCCCATCCAACTCTGTGACTCATCCTTCCTCTGTTTATACATCTGGAGAATATGAAACATATGCTACGTAGCCGTAAGCCTGACCCACAAGCAGATACAGGTTGATATCTGTCCCTCATTGTGGTCTTCTTGCAGGCACATGTCTATGAATATGGTCCATGCTTAAATGACCCTCAGTCAAATAAAGGTGTGAGCTGACTGAACTGAGGCATGTCGTTCTGCTGTACTCAATAGCAGGGGTGGCGACAACGCAGGCCTTAGGCTGCATGCGGCCCCCCGGGCCTCTACATTCCCATCACTGAATTGGCTGCAGTGGCAAAACAATGTGGCCTAAAATGATGCCTAAAAAGGCCATATTTACATGATAGACATGACAAAGGTGTACAAAATGGCACATGGTGTGGAGTGGATAGGGAGACATTTTTCCCCCTGTTTCAGATTTCTAGAACCCGGGTTCAACCCACGAAGCCGATTGGCACAAGATTCTGGACCGATATCACACAGCGCATAGTTCAACTATGGAATTCACTACCATGACATGTAGTGATGGCCACCAATTTGGATGGCTTTAAAAGGGGGTTAGATAAATACCTGGAGAAGGTTATCAATGACTACTAGTCCTCATGGTTATATGTGCTATCTCCAGTATGAGAGGATGCCTATGTACACCAGTTGGTGGGGAACATGGGTGGGAGGGTGCTGTTGCATTCATGTCCTGCTTGTGGTTTCCTGGTTGACAGCTGGTTGGCCACTGTGTGAACAGAATGCTGGACTAGACCCTTGGTCTGATCCAGCAGGGCTCTTCTTATGTTCTTACATTCAGCTTTAAAGCCTTGGTTTGAATTTGGTCTTTTTAGACCACCATTGTGGTTTTGATGCTACTGCTGCCAAAATTCAGCTGCGCACAGTGGTAGCGGCAGGGGTACAGCCCCAGGGGTGTTCCACGGACTGGGGTTGGATTGGGCCCCAGAGCCCCTGACGTTGCTCTATAGCCAGGATGGGCAACTTTCACAGAAGTCACTCTTTTCTCCAGACAGTAGCCCGAGGGGTAGCAGTGTATTTAGCTAAATAACCCAGCCCCCTCACAGGTGGTCAATCTCTATCAGAAAACTGGCACCACCTAGTTGCTATGTATTTATTTAAAAGATTTATATACCACCTCTCCTCTGCTCAACTGATAGCAGTGAGGGTTTATTCTTTATTATAGTTTTGGGGCATGTGTGCAAAAGTCCAGCGATATGGACAAAACCACAAAAGAAAAGGTGTGGAATACCTCTCTCTCTCTCTCTCTCGCTCTCTCTCTCTCTCTCTCTCTGAAAGCCTTTAAAATCATCATCTTTAATTATGAGCGAGATGTTGCCCACAGCACCTTGATTCAAATTTGGTAGGGCCCACTAGGGTTCAGGTAAAGTTGCTCTGCTAACCACCCGTTGGCCATCTCTGCTCCATGGTCCTGGTGGGGAAATGTTTTGTAAGAGGAACCATATTTTGAATGGAGTGCAGGTTTGAATTTGCAACACTGGCTCTCCTTGTTGACGTACGTGCCAGCAGCTCTTCAGCCTCCTCGACCCTCCCTGTGTGAGCAGCAACAGGCACTCCATCAGAGTTCTCCTCTTATGCACCTCAATGGCTCACTCCTGTGTGAGAACCAAGGCAAACTGGAATGAGCCACTGAAGTGCAGAAGGGGAAGAGCTGTGCTGAGGCCTGTGCTGCTACTACGGCTCACGCTGGGGAGGGAGCTTTTTGCCTCTTGTCTTCAAATGAAGAGCAGAGGTACCTAATAAAGGGGTGTGGGGAGGTCTGCTAAAGCCTCCGTTGCTCTACACGCTGGGGAGAATAAAGAGATTTTGCTGACATTATCTTCTCCCAATAGAGGAAGTCTGTCAGTTTTATAGACACATAAGCAAGCTGGCATTTTGCACAAGGAAAAGTATTTACAGCCAGCATTTCAATGCAAATGCAAACAGCATTTGCCTTCATGTGATATTTGTACAGCGATTACAGCTGCAAATATTAAAGCCAGACTTTGAATTCCATGGTATTGATTCTTGGCGCAGACGGCTCTGTCAGTGCTACCCAAATCCACTCCTTTTCCATATTAGCTTTCAGTGGCTGCTCTGAGTGTGTGCTGTTAGGGACTTAAGAGCACAATTCCATCAGATCAAGGGGAAGAGAGTCTGATGGAGGTGACAGAAGATGCCAGTTCACCCCAGGTGAGCTTCAGGCCTCCATAAAGGAATCTGGTTTTCTTCTTGTTCTGTTCCTTGAGGTCTGTTTATACGTGCAAAATTCTGAACTCTGACATACACATCCCATGCCATTTGCCACTGCTAGAATATTCCTTTTAAACCTCCCCTTCTCTTGCCATAGAGCTCGACAGCCCACGCGACCTGCTAGTGACAACTTCCACGGAGACATCCATCTCTGTGTCCTGGACCAAAGCTAAGGGCCCCATCGATCACTACCGGGTCATCTTCATCCCCGCTTCAGGAATGGCATCTGAGGTTACTGTTGCCAAGGACAAGTCTGAGCTTACACTGTCGGACCTGGAACCCGGGACTGAGTACACCATCTCTGTTATTGCTGAGAGAGGCCGTCAGCAGAGCCTTGAGAGCACAGTGGATGCCTTTACAGGTACTGAGCGCCAGGTTACACTGATGAGGTCCTGAGGGTCATCTCAGGGTTTTTGAGGGCCCAGGACTGTTGTCTGCTGGGTGTCTAAGGGCCACACAGATGGTAAACACGATATGGGAGACCCATGATTAGCATCTTCAGTTTTAAAAAACAAATTGAAGTCCCACATGACTGCTTTGAAGTTCAGAGAACTAATGCTCTGTGAGAGGGTGTTTAACCCATGAAGTGGGAATTACTCTCAGACCACTTTGCATGTACTCAGGGACACTCATCTTTTTCACTCTTTGCATGTTCCAGGGCTGAATAAGACCCAGCTTCTCGGTTTCATGCTTGCACCTCTCTTCTGCGTTCTTATTTTCAGGGTTCCGACCAATCACGCAGCTTCACTTTTCTCATGTGACTTCCTCCAGTGTGAACATCACTTGGAGTGACCCCTCCCCTCCAGCAGATCGGCTGCTACTGAACTACAGCCCCAAAGACAAAGAGGAAACCAAGCAAGTGATGCTGGACCCCACCAAGAGACATGCTGCCTTGTCTGGCCTGCAGCCATCCACAGAGTACGTTGTGTCCCTGGTGGCTGTGCATGGCCTTGTCAGCTCCGAGCCCATCATTGGCTTCGTCACAACAGGTAACAGTAGGAGGGCCCTCTCCACCTGTGTCCTAATCTCTTGAACAGGAGAGACAGCAGGAAATACATGGAAGAGCCAGCCACCAAAGTCAGAGCTGAAGTTTTCCCATTTAAATTAAAGGCTTCATTCCATCTTCAAGACCACTTTTAACCCAGGCTAGACTGACATACACTCCAACCATCCCTGTTCACCAGAAACAGCCCCAGTTTTCTGAAACCTGTCCACAATCTCTGAACGTGTATGTGAAAATACAACCTGACTAGTGCACACGAACCCTTAGGCACCATGCAGTGCTGAGCGGGCCATTTCATGTACTGCAGCTGATGAAGTTCATTCTGAACACTCTCCGATAATTGGTTTTGTTCTTTAAACATCCTCTTTGCTTTTAAATCAGTGCAGGAGAGATTAGTCAATTAATATAGCATGCAACAAAGTAGAAAAGAGCTTTCAACAGAGAGTGAGTGAGTGTGTGTGTGTGTGTGTGTGTGTGTGTGTGTGTGAGGGAGGGAGGGAGAGAGGGTAGGCCTCACACTGCAATCCTACACCCTCTTACCTTGGAGAAAGCACCACTGAACTCAAGTGAAGCTGTCAAGCTGTAATGCTTGGTGTCAGAATAGGGTTGTCACAAGTAAACAACTGTGTCTATGTCGTAATCTGTGAAATGTGGGAGTATATGGAATAATCAGAAATTGAAGTCCCATCTCAATGCATCGGACCTAGTGCAGTAACTCCCAAATTGTGTTCTGTGAGAGAGCTGCTGGTGTGCAGCAAGCAATAAATTAGTTAAGGCTGCAATCCTATATCCACTTACCTGGGAGTAAGTCCCATTGAGCTCAATGGGACTTACTTCTGAGTAGACATGTATAAGATTGTGCTGTAAATAGTTAAAAGTTCCTATAAGCCCAAAGTACCAATCACAGTGGAGGTTGACAGTTGAGTCTCTGCACAAGTCACTGTTCTGGGCTTGGCACCTTCCAGTCAGGTTGGAACAGGGACTTATACAGAAATGCAAGTGCTACTCTCCTCTGAGGAAAGTGATTCTTACTGCTGCAGACTCCAAAAGGAACAGGAGTGAAGTGTGTCTCCAGTTTTAATTCAGAAAAATAGTATACCTCAGCTATCAAAAGGGAAACACTGATGTAGGGTGTGTTTCCACACTATCGCCTTCGCTTATTTTCCAACTTTGTTGTGCTGTTTCCCCAAGCGCATTTTCTCTCGCACGTGTTTCCATGTCCCAAAAGGACCCGGTCTATCATTGTTGTACCCTGGCGGGCTGCGCTGTTTCCACGGAGCCCTAATCGCGTTATTCTCTTGATGGCTGGGTGGAGCCTTTTTGGAGTGGGCTGGGTCTGCTTACCCCGTCTGTTTTCCTCCCGTTTCCGATTCCCCACTTCCTCGCCCCCTCTGCCCCGCTGAAGTTTCCTGGTCTGGCCAGTCTCCTCCTTGCCTTCCCAGCCCTTTTGGTTTGCTTTAGAGGAGGAGCGAAAACTCAAAGCACTGTGTCTGGAGCATCCCGCCCCCCCTTTAAACCTTCCTTGTTGCCCCTGAAACAGGGATTTAAAACGCAACTGTGCATTAATGAAGTGACGAAAAATCAAAGCGCTGTGTCTGGAGCATCCCACACCCCTTTAAACTTTCTTTCCCCTAAAATGGGTGCTTATATGTGCATTTTTTCATCTCTGCCTGACTGCTCCCTCCAGGATCTTCTCCTGCTCTCCTTCACACAACTTCAGTGTTCCTGCCTCCTCAGCAGTGTTTCCAGGTCAACAGAAGGAGAAGCTAATGGAGGAGTACAGGATTTTTAAAAAGGCTTTTCCCTTCTCCCCCCCTTTCTCCTTTCCCCTGAAAGTCCAGATGTACCTGCATTTCAGGAACAAGCCTCATTGAGCACAATGGGAGTTACTTCCAAGTAGACACACATATGCTTGTGCTGGGAAAGGGAGGAGGAGAACACAAAGACAGAAACCAGCCCCCATTTTAACACAGAGGACCTCATTGACCACAATGGGAGTTACTTCTGACAAGACAGTAATGAGTTTATTGTGGGAAAGAGCAAAACCAGCCCCCATTTTAACGCACAGGATCTCTGTTTGGAAGCTGTGAAGGAGTTACGTCCTAAGGCAATGGACTGAAGCCTGGAGATCCTGCTTAATCGCATTTAAGGAATTGGGCTTAAAAGTGTGCCATTTCAATTGAGGGGGAATCTCTGTAAGTTCTGATGTAGGCATTCAAAGGCAAGCCTCATTCAGCACAATGGAAGTTACTTCTGAGGAGACACTAATGGGTTTGTTGTGGGAAAGAGAATAGTAAAGACAAAGACAGAATCTAGCTGCCATTGTAACCCACAGGATAGCTATAAGGAAGCTGCTAAGTACTTTCGACCTAAGGCAATTCATTGGAGCCTCTCTTGGTCATTGGGCTTTAATGTGTGCCATTTCGCTTGTAGGGGAATCTCAGCCTCATCCACTGCAATGGGAGTTACTTCTGAGGAGACACTAATGGGTTAGTTGTGGGAAAGAGACCTAAACCAACCAGCATTTTAACGCACAGGATCTCCATTTGGAAGCTGTGAAGGAGTTACGTCCTAAGGCAATGGATGGAAGCCTCAAGCACATTTAAGGAATTGAGGGCTTTGATATGTGCTGTGTCAATTGAGGGCCTTCTCTGTCATTTCTGTGGTCATTGAGAGGGCAGCCTCATTCAGCACAATGGGAGAAAACACCTCTTGACTGGGGTCATGGGCTGTGTTCTAGTGCTTATTTTCAATGATGTTTTAAAAGTTGGCCCCTTGGCATCCTGCTCCAAAATGGCCATGAAACTTCCAGAAAACAGGGAGGGAAAGGGTTGGCTCACTGAGATCAGAGTGACACACCCGCAAAAGCCGGGCTACACACCCAATGGGCAGGGCTAAGATAGCGAACCCAGTGCGATTGTGGAAACAGGTCAGTAATGGAGCTGCCATAACCAGAAAAAGTCCAACTATAAGCCGTCTCAGAAGGAGTGGTTTTTCAGTGATAAAATGCGACACTGGGGCTGAATGGCCATGATGTCATGAAACCACAGAGACCCCACGGCACAGGCAGGTCAGAGTAAATTGCTGGTGGAAACACAGCCCTAGAGGGCTGGAGTGTGACTGAGAGCAAATTCTCCCAGCCAGCTCTGATATGGAAGCAGCTTCCTTCCTGGTCGCTAGATGGAGTCAACAGAGAAGTGGCCATGCACCTTCTGAAGTCACACACAGAACTCTGGGCACTTCGATATATCTGAGTAAGTGGCAGTAAAGCATGGCAGAGGCAGGGAGGCGTGTAGGCCTGGCTCTGTGTCATGGCTAGGATTACAGGCCCTCCATTTCCTGCTCAAGCATATCATAAGCTCCCACTGCTCCCACTTGGAGTACCTTGCCTCTGTTTTGCCACACAATGTATCAAAGGGGTTGTTAGCTTCATCTCTCCCCCTGCTATCATAAGCCTACTATTCCTACCACTGCCTAATTGTGAAACACTACACAATAGATCCCAACGCTCCTTTTTTTCCTAGCCAGCTAATTTGTCCTGGGCTGCTGCTACAGTAATCTTCACCTCCATCCTTCCATTGTCTCCATGCTGAGTTTGCACTGAGACTGCAACCGATGCCAAATGCAATACAAGGGAATTATACATGTATGCTCAGTTAACCTCAAAATCCACACAGCAGCCAAGAAACCAGATTTATTCGGTGCATGTTCACTCTGAAATCCCCTTCAAAGAGCCACATGCATCCTTCCCACTGAAGTGTGTGCGGGAGATGGAAGCCTAGTCCTCGTCAAGGCAATGAACCCGTACCTGGGCTGTCCTGTCTGAGCCTTCAGATGGGGCTGACACCACTGAATGCTGCCCCATATGAGGGGAAAAAATATCCCCCATGGAGAGAAAGAAAACTAGCATGTCAGAGAGAAGGCTAGACTAGAATCTTACTCTCTATCTGGCTTTCTACACTCAGCTCTAAGTGCAGGCCACACATACACTTTCCACCTTGAAGCTAGGCCAGAACCTGCTGCACCTACCAAGTAATCCTGTGGTCCCAGCAGGTCACTTCTGTTAGTGGACCAATCAGTGTAACTTCATCAGGATCCTATACACTCCCAGTACATACGTTCTGGTGGGATGACTCCCAAAATCACGAAATGGCTCAACACCACCAGCTACACCCCCACCATCCATGGTGGCACCACTGACTCCCACCAATCACGTGGCAGTATGGTGACAACCCCCTCATATGAGCAAGCCACAGGTGTCAATCCACTCACAGCATGCCTGAGAGGGAGAGAGGCCACCATGACATTGCCCCACCCCATCCCATCCCATCCCATGCACCAGATCCAAGGCTGCCACAGGCCCTTCCATTGTATGGAGAGGCCACAGATAGGGAGAGTTGCCAGGGATCCCAGCACACAGAGGAGTTCAAATCCCACCATTCACGCACATATACACACTGCTAATAATAACAAACTTTTTGACTACAGTGAACGAAGGGAAAGAAAATAGCTTCCCTGGGGTCTGCTCTGGGAGCAAAACCCATGTAAAGAGAAGGGCCTGTTCACCTGGGAGGAAATAGAACAAGTGGCGAGGAAAGCCACAGCTGCACATGCAAACCACCTGTGCATTAGCTTGCTATCAGGAATGGCCATGGCTTTTGTATGCCTGGACAGCAGCAGTCAAGTCAGAGGCAGACAGGAGAAGGTCTCATCTTGGAGCATTTGTCATCCTCCAGCTGCCAGCCCACAGATCAGGACCAAGAGGGTTGCATGGAGAGCCATAGCCCTATGGAACAGCACAGATCTCACATGAGGAAGATTCCAGGTCCAAAAAGTGCTGGGTGTGATTGCCCACTGGAAAAGATTGCCCATGCAAACACATTTGAGAGATTGTGGTGCATCTCCCTGGCAACCCATGTGACCCCATCCATCCCCATATTATTATTATTATTATTGTTATTATTATTATTATTATTAAATTTATTAATCGCCCATCTGGCTGGTCACCCAGCCACTCCGGGCGATGTACAACATACAATAAAACAGTTTAAAACAATAAAATTCTACAGTAAAAACATTTTCTAAAATACCCTAACCCACCCCAAATGCCTGCCTGAACAACCACGTTTTTAATGCACGACAGAAGCTCATTAAAGAGGGGGCATGGCGGAGTTCCCTAGGGAGGGAGTTCCACAGAGTGGGGGCCACCACAGAAAAGGCCCTCTCCCTCGTCCCGACCAATCTAGCTGTCCTGGCTGATGGGACAGAGAGAAGGCCATCCGAGGCTGATCTTGTTAAGCGGCCTGTCTGGTGCTGCTGGAGGCGCTCCTTAAGATAGGCTGGGCCGGAACCATATAGGGTTTTAAAGGTCAAAACCAACACCTTGAATTTGGCCTGGAAAACAACTGGTAACCAGTGCAACTCCTTCAGCACTGGAGTGATGTGATCTCGCCGGCGGCTGCCTTTAATCAGGCGAGCTGCCGCGTTCTGTACCAGCTGCAGCTTCCGAACCGTCTTCAAGGGTAACCCCACGTAGAGCACATTACAGTAGTCTAAACAAGAGGAGACCAGGGCATGTACTACCGATGGGAGCAGATGGTTGGGAAGGAAGGGGCGCAGCCGCCGTATCAGATGGAGTTGATACAGCGCTGTCCGGCTCACAGCTGACACCTGAGCCTCCATGGACAGCTGGGAGTCCAAAATGACCCCCAGGCTGCGGACCTGGTCTTTCAAGGGTAGCCGTACCCCATTCAACACCAGGTCAACATCCCCCAGCCTCCTCTTGTCTCCCCCAAAAGTACCTCAGTCTTGTCAGGGTTCAGCTTATTCTTCCCCATCCAGCCACTCACCGTCTCCAGACATTTGGACAGGGATTCTACGGCCAACCTTGGTGAAGATTTGAACGAGAGGCAGAGCTGCGTGTCATCCGCATATTGATGACACCGCACCCCAAACCTCCTGATGATAGCCCCCAGCGGCTTCACATAGATATTAAATAGCACTGGGGAGAGGATGGAACCCTGTGACACCCCACAAGTGAGTGGCCACGGGTCCGAAACCTCCTGTCCCAGTGCTACCCTCTGGTACCTGCCGGAGAGGAAGGACCGGAACCACCGCAATACAGTGTCTCCAATGCCCAACCCCTCCAGGCAGTCCGGGAGGATACCGTGGTCAACAGTATCAAAAGCCGCTGAGAGGTCGAGGAGAACAAGGAAGAAGCATTCACCCCTATTCAGAGCCCTCCTCATATCATCTACCAAGGCGACCAAGGCTGTTTCTGTCCCATGCCCAGGCCTGAAGCCCGAATGAAATGGGTCTAGATAATCAGTTTCTTCCAAGTGTGCCTTCAACTGCATCGCCACCACCTGCTCAATCACCTTGCCCAAAAATGGCGGATTTGAGACTGGGCGAAAGTTGTTCAGAACTTGAGGATCCAAGGAGGGCTTCTTTAAGAGTGGTCTTATCACTGCCTCCTTGAGGGCTGATGGCATCACTCCCTCCTCAAGGGAGGCATTCACCACCGCCCTGATCCCCTCACCCAGTCTCTCTCTGCAGCCCATAATGAGCCAAGATGGGCAAGGATCAAGTAAGCAGGTGGTCGGCCTTACAGATGAAAGCACCTTGTCCACTTCATCAGAAGGATGAAGCTGGAACCAATCCCACAAAACCAGTTTGCCACAGACCGCCTCTTGCTCACTAACTGTATCCACAGCATGCAGAGTAACATACCTAATCTGATCAATTTTATCTGCAAAGTGCCTTGCCAAGGCCTCACAGGAGGCCTTAGAAAGCTCCAATGGTTCAGGAGCCACAGGACCGACCAGGCTCCTGACCACTTGGAACAGCCTCCTGGGACAGCACTCTGCAAACGTGATAGAGGCAGCATAATATTCCTTTTTTGCTGCCTTCACCGCCACGTGATAGGCTGAAGATACAGCTCTAGCCCGCGTCTGATCGTCTTTGGAGCAAGACTTCCACCACCGGTGTTCTAGCCGTCTCACCTCCCGTTTCAGAGCTCGTAACCGCGGATTGAACCATGGTGCAGTCCGAGCCCTGTTCGGGGGAGAGGGCGTTTCAGAGCCACCTGATCTAATGCCCCAGTGATTGCGGCATTCCAGCCACCCACCAGGGTCTCGACCGAGTGGCCATTGGTGTGCCCCAGAGAATCCCCAAGCGTGTTCAGGAATCCATTTGGATCCATAAGACGCCTGGGGCGGACCATTTTAATGGGTCCTCCACCCCTGCGGAGGGCTTGTGGAACCGAGAAGTCCAACATCACCAGATAGTGATCTGACCATGACAAGGGGGTGGTGGATACCCCTGACTTCCAGATCACTCCCCGCTTCTCCAGAAACAAACACAAGGTCTAGTGCATGACCAGCTACATGGGTGGGCCCAGTTAGAATATGGTGCAGCTCCCAGGAGGCCATGGTCTCCATGAAGTCCCAAGGTGCTCCTGTGACGATGGCCTCCGAATGTACGTTGAAGTCCCCCAACACCAATACGTTAGGGGACTGTACACGCACATCAGAGACCACCTCAAGCACCTCGGCCAGGGAGTCAGTCGTGCAGCGGGGTGGACGGGACACGAGCAGAATCCCCAGACTGCCCTTCGGGCCCAACCTCCAGTACATGCACTCAGCAACCTTGGTCTCCCGGAGAGGGGGTCTGGTGAAGACCAAGGACTTTTGGTAGATAACAGCCACTCCCACTCCCCAATCCCCAGCCCTCGGCTGCTGTGCATATGAAAATCCGGCTGGACACATGGCTGCAAGGGTTGGAGCAGCAGCCTCGGCCAGCCAGGTCTCCGTAATACATGCCAGGTCTGCACCCTCATCCAGGATCATGTCATGGATGAGGGAGGCTTTCTGGGTAACAGACCTGGCATTGCAGAGCAGCAAACGAAGGCCAGAAGATGGGGTCACGCCTCCCCCAGCCATCCTTTGGCTCTGGACAGGCCCGGAGCAGGGGACAGATACTACACATCTCTCCCTTGTTCCCCTTATCTGGCATGACCTGCCCCTAGCGCTCCACCAGCACCTGCTGCCCAGCCTCGGTACGTTCTGGCCCCCACCACTCCCCCCACTGCCTCCATCAGGTGGACACATGCCCCCTCGCTCCCACCTATCAGGCAAGCTACCCACCCCTAAAAACACAACAAAATCTCCCAGAAAAAACAACAACAACAACAACAAATCCCCTTAAAAATAACGCCAGGCAGGAGTCCACAGGGAAGGCCTGGTGGTGGTGGCGGCGGCGGCGGCAGCAGCAGGCCCGACAGCAGCAGCAGCGGTGGCAGCAACAGGCCCAGCAGCAGCAGGCCCACCTCTTCCCGGTGGTGGTGGTGGCTTCTCCTGCAGGCCCTGGCTCTCCCAGGCCACCTCAGCCAGCCAGCTTATGTAGCCCCTCTAGGGAGGGGCAGGTGGAGCAGCACAGCTGGCTCGGTACCTGGGGGCCTGGTCCTGCAGGGACTGGCAGTTTGCCAGGCAGAAGTCTGAAGGGAAGGCCTGGTGGTGGTGGCTGCATTAGCTCCATATTAAAATAGAGGAGGGGTCATTGGCTTAGCAGGCCTTATCATGATTCTTCTTTCCCTGTCCGCTCACTGTTGCACTTGTGAGTGCCCACTTACTTTCACTGGAGACCAAGTGGGCAGAAAATGGAGGGGTCATTGACCTTGAGTTCTGGTAACAAAAACGTCTCTGGGCCCACTCTCCAAACAAGTCAACACCTTTTCCTGAGATCATCTTACTGAATCTGAACTAGGTGCTAATCCCTAATAGCAGAAGCAACAAGTGTGACAAAGTGAATAACTGAACAGAACAGCCTTCCTCAACCTGGTGCCCTCCAAATGTTTTGGACTACAACTCTCAGGATTCCTGATCGTGTTGGCTGAGGATGATGGGAGTTGGTCCAGAACATCTAGAGAGTACCAGGCTGGAGAAGGCTGGTATAGAAGAATGTAAGACCACAATCCTATACCCACTTACCTAGGAGTAAGCCCTATTGAACCCAGTGGGACTTACTTCTGAGTAGACTTGTATAGGATTGTGCTGTAAATAGTTAAAAGTTCCTCACAGGATTGCACTGTAAGTGTGCATAATCCCGTAAGTTAGTGTACTATTAAGAGTGCCCCAAACTCCACAGTTCCCAGTATGGACAGGATTTATCAACAGAAGCCATAATTAGTGTAATATAATATGCAAATTTTTGTCAACTTCTGTTTTTATTTTTAAAAAGATGTTCATTGTTACCATCATCCAGTTTACAGATCTTGAGTTACCATGGTAATATAGATTAACAGAAGAAGTTAACATACACAAACACATTTCTAGCAAACCATAACAAAGTGGTCAATACAATACAATATAGTACAAAATTATACCTACAAGAGGCCCATTGTATGCATTAAAGAAAGCACATGGGGAATATCATTTATCTACATTTCAACAAACTTGATATTTCCAAAATGGTTGATGCTGAGGAGGTGCTTAACTTGTCTATTTTGATTCACAAAAGCAATAAAAGGTTGCCAAGTACACTTTAAAAAGTCCTATTTAACCAAGATCTTCAACTGAAAGCACATGTGTGCTTTTCCCTCAGTGCCGAGGTCCACACACCCTTTGAAACCAATTTTCAATGGAATACGGTTGGTCTTCCAGTGTAATGCAATCACCTACTGTGCTGCCACCTCCAAGAAGACAATCAAATCTTTATTAGTGTCCTTATTCTGACCATCGAAAATGTTTAACAGCATAAATAAGGGACAAGAGCACCTTTTTGTCATTATGAGAATAATCTCTTTATGTGCCAACTCCCAAAAGTGATTCGCTATTGTATATTCCTACTACTTGCAGAAGTTTGTCAACTCTTATCTCTTGTACTTTGCCTCATACAGGGATCGATCCACCGAGGAACCTGACAGTTGACAATGTGACTACAAGTTCTGTGACTGTCCACTGGGCCCCTCCTGTTGCATCTTTTGACCACTATAGAATAGCCTGCAAATCTGCCCAAGGTAACTCTTCTGCAGCCTACAAGTCCGCAGCTGGAGCCCTGGACTTTGGCAGAAGATACATAACAGATTTTAAGGCGGAGGAAGGGACATTCTGGTTAATCCTTAGGAAGAATTAGGAGCAGTTCACTAACAATGCAACACTGCCCATTGCAATTACTGTGGGAAATGTCACCATTACCTAATTGGCCAAGGTTTCCCAGAGGCATGTTGCTGTGGAAGTAGCTTGTCTGAGGAGTCTGGAATGCCCACTTTTATACAGGGCCTTCTGTGTTCTGACAAACCTTAGTCCCTGGGCTATGTGTCAAGAATTTTTAACTGACGGAGCAATCCTATGTCCCCACGACAGAGTCTGGGGGACACAGTTTTTTTCTGTTTCCTGGCTCTGCGATCGAAGACAGGCCTCCCAGCCCAGAGCCAGGGACCTGCACTCCCTGCCCCTCCCCCTCGTAGCTGGCACAGAGAGAACTGCACCGGCTGCCTCTCCATGCTCTCCATGGTAAATGGAGCATGGAGATGGGTGAAAGGAGGTGTTCCTGGGGATGGGGATGGGAGGAGGCCGGGGCAGCTGGCTTACCCCCTTCCCATTGCCTCCGCAGCCTCCTTCCCTCCCCGAAGCTGCCACGAGACAGGCACAATCACTCCCCTAGCTAAAATGCAGCCCAGGGGGTGCAAGGCACCTCCCTCTCTGCATAGGATACTTGTTAGCCTCAGAGTCTGGGGGCCTCCAAGTACCCAGGGTGCAACCCATTGCATCCTTAACATCTTTATACTCTAATTATCTAGTCCCAATTAGGTGCTGCCTATGGAGAGGTGTGTGAGAAGGGTGTTGCCTTGGGTACTCACTGGGTACAGAGCTCTTCCCAACCATCGCACACACCCGCTCCTCTCAGATCAGTAACGTTATAGAGCAACTTGGAATGTAGTTGGGTTTTTGAAACTGGCAGAGTCCACACCTATCTAGAACACCTGAACATAGTAGGCACATAATTTTTATTGGTAACACACAGAGAGGTAAGAATGTATGAAAGAGAACCTGCAACACATACAGAAACAAGAAGATACAAATTACTCCTCACTTTTCTACTAGCCCTATATTATCCTGAGATGGTTCTAAAACTAGAATGTTGCTACGGTAGGTTTTCTAACACTTCAGATGATAGACTTCAGAAATTTCCCAAGGAATATAATTCTGAAATATCCAAAGAATGGGTGGAAATTTGCTTTTTTCCAAAAGAATCCTTTTTCAAAGGGAAGGGATTTAGCTTCTGGGGTACTGTCCCAATCAGTTCCATAGTAACAGAATTAATTAAGGGTATGATCCTATGCATGTGTAGGCAGAAAGAAGTCCTACAACTCCCAGCATTCACCAGCCAGCCATGCTGGCTAGGGAATGCTAGGAGTTGTAGGGCTCTTTTCTATCTAAAAGTGCATAGGGTCGCGCCCTAAGGTGCGAGTTTAGCCTCAGCCAATGTTATCAAGACTTCCACTTTAGGTATATTAACAGGGCTTCCTTTGAAGTCAGACTAACAAAACAATCCTATCCATGTTTGCTCAGACACAGTATGTTTGATGGGGCTTATTCCCAGATAAGTGTACATAGGACTGCAGCCTTAATGGGCTGAAAATATTCTTCAGCTGCGGTTCCATAAGATTAAAGAGTCCAGGCTTTCAGCATTTGTTCAAAGGAGCAGATGGGCCATTAAAATAAAGGAAAAGTAAATGTTTTGGTGAGGAACCTTCATTTGCATTTGACAAACACCTCAAACAAGTGGCTTCTATACCAAATGACATTTGCTAATTATTTTTGAAATACACATTTCCCAGTTCACTGTGTATGTGATTCTGTCAGCCTGCCCTTATGAAGGTAGGTGTCAGGATTCCTTTTCCCCCACTGAACTTCAAACGCCAAATCAAACTCAGACAAGAGGCTTCAATCTATGGTTTTTAATCCATTATTTCAAGGGGTCATACAGATGCAAATTCTCAGTGACTATCAGTCTACAAGGAAATGCCTTCAGGGGGTTCAAAAGATAGCTACCACCCTTTGAAAGGAAGTCAGTCTCACTAGCCTAACTTAAGGGGTAGGGGAGGTCTCTGTCTCTCTCGTGAGGTTTCTAGGTGCAGCTGTTCACACAAGGCCAGTCGGGTAGACCGTCTTAAGTATCGTCCCGGCCTTCTCCCTCTTTGCTCTGTGTCTGCGCCTGGCATCTATTAATTCAGACTCCCCAAACTCCGCCTCTCCCTGTTCACTATCTCTCACGGGGGGAGGGGGAGGTGAAGAGGGACCATTCTTCCTCCAGCTGGACCTTTGAAACCTGAGGAGCCTGCCTAGCTATGGGTGGACTAGCCTGGGAAAGTACCTCCCCCATGTCTGGCAGTTCTTCTTCAGAATCTGAACTACTATCCCACTCCCTGTGCTCAGAAACACTCCTGACAATAGATTTGCAGATCACTCATTGTATCAAAAAATGGATGGAAAAAGTGCTTTTTTAGTACATGTGTACACAGATACACACAGATCATATGTTGCTTCTACATATTACAGAATATAGCGGTGTGACACCAGGGTTTCCTAAGGCAATCATGACTGGCACTGTACAAGAGAAAGCCATGCCTGGGCTATGATTGTTGCTTACTCTCTCCCAACCAAGTACTGTTCATTGGTTGCAGTGTTCTCCTTGCTTGCAATCTTGAGCTGTGCTAGGCTAGAAATGCTGGCTGTGTCACATGACTTTCAGGCTTGGTGTACTGGCTGCAGAATTGGGGGGGGGGCATCAGGCAAAGCACCATCAGTGGGCCAACGTAAATGTGGGAGGGGGGCATACAAACAGACAGGTTTCTCACACCATCTCTGCCCTTCTTGGGTGCTCCATGCAAAGTGAGAAAGGCAGCACTGTTGGTGCAATCGCCAGGCTTGCGTCCAGTCTCACTATCCCAGACTAGATGGACAATTTCATCCACACTTAGCACCAGGCCTCTGTTGGCCATCTCTCCTCCTGAGTCTCCAGGGAATTTCTTGTGGCCACCTCTCAGGTCTTCCAGATGACTATATGGTTGCACAAGAGAAGGAAGCACCCACAAGATATGGTCTTGCAATTACTTCAATGGTAACCAAGACTGGCAAGTCTGCGCTGCCAACATCTGGCTTCTGTCAGGCTGTCTCTTGAGCAGTTGGATTTGCTAGGAGATAATGGGGCCATTTTCTCAATCCATACAGGAGGAGTGGACAGCATAGTTATTGCCAAAGGAGTCACTGAATACACCCTGAGCCACCTGCAGCCTGCCACTGAGTATGAGATCAACTTGAAGAGTGTACGAGGCAGAGAGGAAAGTGAGCCTGTCTCACATGTCATGTATACAGGTATGGAGTGTCTCTTTGAGGTGTACCAAAGGGCCATGAGTTTATATGTGAACACAGATGGGGTGCCATCAATGGCTAGTGGCAGGATTATTTGAAACTTCCACTGACATGTGCTCTTGCAGCACTGTGGCTGTGGGGCAGGTCTGAACCAGGAGGTCCCTGGTTCCAGTCTTGCCTCTGCCATGAACTGGCTAGGAGGCTTTAAGGCAAACCACAATTCCTCCCTTCCCCCACCCCCATTTGCAGTATGTCCTATTGGTGGATGCCCATTTTGGGAAGCTTAAGAATTATGCTCTTACCTGATATCGTCTCTACGTCCCTCCTATGCTCTGTATGAAGGTGTAAGCCCATTGAGGTTTATTGCAAGACCACTTGGGCTTAAAAGATTCCCAGTTAAAGAGCTCTTGAAAATTTCAGCATGACAAACTCAAGAGACAGGTGTTGAGAAGTTAATCTGGGGAAAGCATACGCTATATTTCAGAAGAAGAGTCTGTTTATTTGGGGGTGATAACTACCGGATCCTTTCTTAGAGGACAACCTCCCAAAACACTGCCCCACTGAGAAGAATGTTATAAAGGAGGGACTAATGGTAAAAAAAGTAAATAATGTTTGGTCCCAGTAGAACAAACATCCATTACTCAAATTAATCCCATACTTTTGTGATTGCTGCAGCAGTACACAAACGCCCATTAGATCAAAACTGAATCCACCGTGACAGAATGACAGTGGCGCAGGCAAGCCGAGTATACTGCACAGAATCTAACTTTTCTCGACACTCTTAACTTGCAGAAGGAATCTGCAATTTTGGATGGTTGGTGGCATATCATAATGTGCTTTTCAGCTCATGCTACTGTTTTGTGAGGAGGAGGAGGAGGAGAAGGTTGAAAGCATCCGCCATTATATGTTTCACTGTGTTAGCTCTGAAAATGTACCCAAATAGATAAGTTTGCTTTACAAGTTACTGGAAGATCATGAATAGTGTCAAACCAACAGAATTCCTGTTGGCTAATGAAATCAGGGTCAGTCTAGACGTGACAGGGCAGCCACTTTTTCTATGTTCATGCGTATGCCTCATTCACATATGAAGCAAAGGGTTGGGGAGTCTGTTTTTAACATTCAAATAGGCATGCAAGCAAATCCTCCCCTCTCCCCTCTCTGTAATCTCAATAATTTTCCCTCCAGCCATTCACTTTTCTAGTATCAGGGCTGGGCTGAAAGAAAAGCGAATGAAGCCACTGAGCTGGGAAGGTCAGCTAGGGAGGGTTTTGCTCCTCTCACCTGTGAACTCCTTTCAATGTAAAAAACAAATCGGACCACACCCCCAGCTTTTATGTGAATGCGACAGATACATGAATCATAGATGTGGCTGCCCTGTCACTTCCAGTTTGGCCCTCAGCTTCAGGATCTAGAGCCATGGCAATGTTTGCTTTGACTGCCTCAAAATTTCTTTGTTTCACATGTAATGTATTGCAGTTTGGATACTTGCTCCTGAACTTAACTTGAAACATGAGTTAATTGCTGCCATATTGTACTTTCTAGTTGTCTGCTCTGTTTTTGCACCATGATCTTTGGACTTCTGTAGTGCCTGAAGCTGTCAGTTGGGTCTTATTTATTTGTCAGAGCTAATAGCTGAAGTGAATAAATGACTCCTACGATTATCTCCTCATTTTGACTATCTGTTGCAGCCATGGATAATCCAGAAAGTTTGACTGCCACAAACATCACCCCTACAGAGACGCTGCTGAAGTGGGAGCCACCCCCGGCCGAGGTGGAGAATTACGTCATCGTGCTCACGCATGACGCAGGTATGTCTGTGCCTTCCAGTGAGGGATGACGGATGGCTCAGCCTAGGGCAGGCCGGAAGAAATGGAAGGAGGTAGGACTAGCCATGACTGGGGCTGTTGGTGAGAAGAGAAGCGGGAGCAGCACAAGGGGGCTGGTGGAGGGGCTCATATCTCGAACTGGGGACTCCAGCAACCTCTTCGCTCTCTCCGCCACTCTGGTGACTTGCCAGAAGAGTGAGTTGCTGGTCTGTTCACTGCTGTGCTTATGGCAAAGGTTCAGCTATAGTTCAGCAGGTGACACAAAGGGGCTAATAAGGCTTCATCTGGTCCCTTAAAGCCTCAGGCTCTGCTGTTTGAGTGAAGATCAGCTTGTTCGTGCCCACCACTCCACCCACCTACTGCATGCTGTACTTCCAGACTGCCAGCCCTGACAGTGGCACTGAGGGAAACCTTTGGAAGGAAAAAATAGCAGCATGGACTATGGCTCTCCGCCATGGAAAGATTCAGAGCTTTGCAAACTATCATCATCCCTTCCCCACAGTTCTTCTCACAAAACGTAGTTTCAGCTATGTTGACAAAAGATGCAGCTCTGACCATATAAAGAAAAGGATTTACCATTGATTACTAAGCCAGTTATCCCTTGACTTAACACTGTTGCCTATCAGAAATAAGAGTGAGAAACTAATACAGGACTACACAGGACTAGCATGTCACAAGTTTTGTTATCCTTCTGCAACACTTTCTGCTTTTGCCAGCATTCCTGCTACAGCAAGATGGATTCACACAGGCAATTTTTCCCCACCACGAAGCTACACTTTGCTTTCAGCTTCAAATAGCTCCCAGTCTTGACCATGGAATAGATCTCCATGCCAGTCCCAAGCTTATGAATGGTTCGTCCACAAGTCCCGAACATGACCCAAGACGAATTCATCAGACCTGACTTTTGAGACTTGCCAAATTTGTGTCAGGCTATGATCCAGCTGAAGGTTGAACCATTGACAAGGTTTGAATTTCCAAAGTGAATATCAAAATTCACTTTGACATCTGAACCCTGATTCTGCGATTCCCACACTCAGGCTATTCACTTTCTGGGTGAAATTGCCTGGGCTATCTGACAAGAAAGCTTCTTTTATTCCAGTTGGATGCCATCCTAGAAGGTTTTTGTTTCAACATGCCTCATGTTCTGTACAGTCTGTCTTCTGAATTTAGTTGCAGGAGAGACTATTTTAGTAGATGGGACCAATCAAGAGTACCAGCTTATCAGTTTGCTTCCAAGTACCAGCTATGGAGTCACCATGTATGCCACCAACGGACCTGTCACCAGCAGAACCATCTTCACCAACTTTACCACCCGTAAGTATAGCATATTCTTTCCCTTGCCAGGAAATACATTCATAGCCATTTAGAAAAAGTTTTAAAGGTGTGGAAACGAAGCCAAATTATTGGCTGATATGGATAAACCAGTTTTACACTCTTGGGTACCCAAAAGATAGCTTGAATATCACAAAACCCCACAGCAAAATGATAGTATCAGATTTTTCCGGGTTAATTGATAATGCTCTAGTGCATTACACTTGTTTCTGCTGCTCCTCTGATCAAGATTTCCTTCAGGCATTGAAAAGGGATGCCACAGAGCAAAGATGGCCAACTTCTTCAGCACTGAGATGGGACTTTCATTGGTCCCCCAGAGGCTGAAGAACCTGGGAAGCAACTCTTCTGTTAGGAAATTACCCACCTCTACATGATTGCCTTTTAAAAATAATCATCATCCGTATAGACATGTAAGCCCCTGCTCTTATTCCTTTCCCAACCTTTGCAGTTTTGGATCCTCCATTGAATCTGACAGCAAGTGAAGTGACGCGGCGGAGTGCACTTCTTTCATGGCTGCCTCCCATGGCCGATATTGAGAATTACATCATGACATATCGGTCACCTGATGGAAGCCGCAAGGTGAGTCCTTACACCAAGAAGTCTATAATGAAGTCTAGGGCTGAGCCAAATGATCTCTAGGTTTGGGGTTTCATTTCTTTCATTTTGCTTGAGGATAGTGATTCCAGGGCGCTGTTCATGGTAATTTCGCTTCCCCTTTGCTTTTGCTTTGGCAGCTATTTTCACCGCTGTTTCGTTACTCCTTATGATCCTAGGAATCAAGGATCATATATTTGGCTCAATGTTGTCACAACACTACACAGCATCTCAGATTTGGCTATTTGCTGACATCACTAAGGAAAATGGAGCCCATTTAGAGAGGGGGCAATACTACCTCACTACTGGCAATCCTAACCAGGTAGGGCTCACAGAACACACACTTTCAAAGCCTTTTTGCGATGTTCCCTTTAAAAGATGAGTGAACAAGTGAGGTCTCTTTCAGTTCTGGCATGCGACATGGCTTCCCCCTTCTTTTAGGCCAAATCTTACATGATATTGTATGGAGAATAGTACTTAGGACTGCTATGAGAGGGTATAACAAGAGAAAGAAAGGATGCTTCTTAAAACCAGAAATCTGTTTAGTTTGCTTGTTATTTCGTTTATGCTGCAGAGTCATGTTCATTGATGGCTCTATAAATATTGGTCCCAATCCAGCTGTAGTCGCAAGCAACTAATTATGTTTAACAACTGGCAATCCCAGATGGGGATGTGCATCAAAAGACACATCCAGCCAGTTCAATTCAATGCCCTGGTTGAGCATTACAAGGCAGACAGGAATCCACATTTGTTTCCTCACTGGCTTCACGCACACAGATCTTCCTTACTATAGAGCAAATTATTTCAGTGTGAAGAACAGCATTGGAATTTAGGAAATAGACCTTTTAATGTCAACTAGTCCTTTCCTATCAACTATCAGATAAATGTGATGTACACATTAAAGCCAGACTGGAACCAGTAGCAATAATACACCCACAGTGAAGCTTCATATAGGATAAGCGGAGAAGACAGAAGGAGGGTGCTATTGGGCAATAGGGGCACAGCTGCACATTGAAGGGGCCTGTGCTCTTCATCGTCAAGAGACCCCACACAAGCATCTAGGGGTTGCTGTTCGCTCCTTTTCATTTTAACCTGAGGCAGGCCACATGGAAACCTTGGGGGTTGAGTTCTCCCCCTGTTGTCCCCCATACCAAACTGCAGGGACAAATGCACAAATCCGATATCCTCTGCTCCTTTACTCCCTGGGGCTTTTTATCCTGTGGTTGTACACCAAAGCCCACTGCCCTAGACTGCAGAGAAAAGAGGAGCTCCCAATTCTCTGCAAGAGCCAGGCTGGTTCAGCCTGCAGAGCCCAGCCCGCGACTTCCCTCTCCTGTGCAGAGGAGATGTCATTCAGCCTCCCTCCCTCCTCCACCCTGACCTCTTTAAGCCCTGTGATTGCTCCATCCCTTGCTTGGGCCTTCAGGTGCTGCTCATCTGGCAGTTCATGCTCTTGCAGACATCCTACACCTGTCTGGTCTTGCCTGTGTGGTCTGAACCATTATGTGGGCAGGCACTGGTGGTCCCTAAGAGACTGCCTCCCACAGGGGTACGGAAAGGGTTAAGCACTAACATGACAAAATGCCAGTCAAGGAGGGGGTAGTCTGCGGTGTGGCGCTGCTCTCCCCCCCACCTCCCCGTACCATAGATTGGGAAGTTGATGTTAACCTGAGCCCTGAGAAAGAGGCTTGGGTCTGGCACAAAACCACTCCCACGGGCCTTGGAGGGCATCCAGTAAACGAAGGCTGTTATTGCAGGTCGGTGGGTCTTTACAGTCAAATTAGAGTTCATAGGGGCTAAGGGGTTAGCCAGAAGGCCATACTGGGCAAGCTGTTCTAGACATCCTAGGTCGTGCCTCCAGCAGCATGGAATCCGCTGCAGCCCTGCCTCCTCTGTTGGACTACAACTGCCATCATCCACAGCCTGGAGGGCACCAGGTTGTTTAATGCAATTACACCGATGAACCTGAGAATTTCTTAAAAAGATTAATCTCCTATCTTTAGAAGGCTGTTGCAATCCAAACAGGAGTTCGATATTGATGATTTACAGTAGTTGAACAATATTACCATTTCAGTGAGGCGGCACAGTGCTGCACGATATGAAACAAATAGAAATGGCTTAACAATAAATGAAGAGAAAGAAAGAGCATGCAAGCAAAACTGGCTAGCCGTCTTCCCTAGCATGACTCAGCATTTTGTCCACACAATTACTCAAAGCCTTCCCCACCCCTCTTTGAGCCATTCCGCACGCACTCAAGGGGTGTTTCACCGGCAATAGTGCCAAATCTTGTCTGCATATAAGAGGTGGGATGTGGGGGGGGGCAGTGGGAGGGATACCTTTGCCCCTGTCTGCCATTTTTAATGCAATTATTTGCACGCTGCACTCCCACAAGAAGAACATAAATCCAGCCAATTAAAAAAGAATCCTAAAACTTCACAGAAACCATTTCAACAGAATGGTGTGCCAACTAATTTGCAGGGAATGGAGGGGAATAGTGTCACTCTCTGCTCAAAATTCCATCAAGAGCACCTATAACACATGCAATACAGCACCCTAGAGGAGGTGTCCCCAACCTTTTTGGACCCATGGGCACATTTGGGAATTTGAGAAACTGCTGTGGGCATGACCACAAAATGCCAAATCAGTGGATCACTGCTTTAGCATCTACCTGTCATGTCTATGGATCTTAGGCTGTGTCTTATTCAGCAAAACCTGTTGTTTCATGCCTATTGGACACCACAACATCTCTTTAATATGGGATTGTCTAATTCGGCTAATTGCTGGTGGTGCAATACAGCTAATGCTTCTTCTAAACATATGTCTTGGCATTGCCCACTAGTTGCTTCTTTTTGAGAGGAGGTTATTACACAGATAAATTTTGTACTGGAATAGTCTTTAATATTTGCTGATGTACATGCTCTTTTAAATTATCTACCTGTTTCATGGAAATTAACAAATGGTCAGTGTAAATGGATTCTCCATTTAGCCATCTCTTTGATGGCTAAAAGACTGATGTTACAATATTGGAAGGATAAACACTCACCTCCTATAATGCAGCGGACTGAGGACCTCACAGTGCTTTCAGTATTTGAACGGATGGCATATAGAGCTTCAAAGTAGAGGAAGGAACTAGAGGATCGGCTATCCTTGACTTGATCCTAACCAACAGAGATGACTTAGTGGATAAAGTAGCAGTTACAGGAACTCTGCGGGAAAGAGACCATGTTGCACTTGAGTTCTTGGTTCTAAGGGAAGCAAAAGCTGAGTGTAGTCAAACGCGTACCCTGGATTTTAGGAAAGCTGATTTTAATAAACTCAGAACAATGATCAGTAAGGTCCCATGGCAAGCGACGCTAACGAGAAAAGTAGTCCAAGATGGGTGGGAGCTTTTAAAAAAGGAAATTCTCAAGGCACAATCAACTCACCCCCACAGAGATAGGACACCGCTGTGTCCTGACTCCCCTGCAGGGCTCGGAAAGTAGGGCCTCAGTTAGGGAGGGACGGATCTGTCAATCTCATTCTCGCCAACGGTCAGGTTTTTAAGGTCAAGCTTTTTCCATCCCATTTCAGCATAAGTTAGTGATCTTTTTTTTCTTTTTCTTTTGTAAACCTAAACAGAAATTCATACCCCTTTTCTGTGCATTCTTCCTAATGCATACATTTTTGTGCACATTTTTTAAACATACACATTTTACCTACTTTCGATTGCTGTAATACAGTTTTTGCACATTTTTCTCAAATGTTATGAACTGCCCAGAGAGCTTTGGCTATTAAGCAGTATAGAAATATAATAAACAAACAATCATGTTTTGTGCACACTGTCCCCTAAAATGCACATTTATGTGCTTGTCTCAGACAAGCTACATTGCAAAGCTTGCAAAAATGCAGATTTCTATATGTAACTCTGTCTCAGCTCACTTATAGGTTCAGGAGGTGCAAACTGGGTAAATCCCTAAAAAGAAAAAAAAACTTGATGGAAAGAATTTCTCACCCATTCCTAGCCACCATGAGTCAAGTTGGGTTTACAGCTTTTGAAGGCCAGCATTCCTTTCAGGTTAGAAGAGGGGGTGAACCTTCATTACTTCCCTTTTGCAACCCTTTTTATCATTCTCATCCAAATCTTGGGCAGTTCTATATCACTTAGTTCCTTTAGGCTTCTAGTACCTGTCATTACCATGCTTCACCTCAACTTCACATTGACGTTAGAGTTCCATCGACAATTCCCAATTACTGTGTGTAGTGTTTTGCAGGAGTGCAACTTATGGCCCTCTAGATTATTTGGCCTATAACTCCCATCATCCCTCACCATTTGCTATGCTATCTAGGGCTGATGGGAGTTGTAGGCCAAAACATTTGGAGGGTCACAAGTTGCCCACCCCTGCTTTAGAGCAACAAAAAGCCGAGCGAGCTCTGTAAGAAGTTACTTTGTGGACCAGTCCTTCAAGCCACTGCTCTTGCACTTAGTCTGATGGATGGTGATAAATTATTGAATAAGTGGTAGAGTTTGATGCTCAGCCATGGAAGTAATGCCTAGGAACTTCCATAGTCCCAGAATTTAAAATGAATTTATCACTCCTTGAATTTCCTTGGAGAAAATGTCAACTGCAAAAACAGTTTTGTGACAGTGGCCAGGGCCTTGTCATGTTAGATCCGGGGCGGGGGGGTCAAAAACAAAACAAAATCGTGGGGCAGCTGTACACAGACATCCTTTTCTAGAAATTAGACAGAGCATCATGAAATGGTTGTCAAAGAAAACTTTGAGCAGTTTTTCTGCCTTTTATAAATATAAAAACTTATCAAACATACCCCCTTCCTGCCCTTTTTTTGCCTAGAAATTTGGGGCAGAGACTCTAGTTGTGTGTCCTGCATGTGTATAATAACCAAAGTAGCAGACACTTATTTCACACTGCAGGGGCTTCTCCACATGAGGCTTTTATTTTGAGCTCATGATTGGTCACTCATGTTTTTTTGCGAGTCCTTTACATGATGTCATCAACCTCCAGGGCCCCTCCCGTGCTTTCTGGCTGTTATAGAGGCTTTATTCTCAATGGGGAAAATACAATAAGAGCTTTTATTGTGCTTTGAAGTGTGATAAATTGCTAGTGAATTTCCAAAATCCCGCTATAACACAGCTATACCACAGCACCATCTAGTACTGCAGCTAGAACAGTGACCTACTAAGTCTGTTACCAACTTAAAACACAAACGATCAGGTCAGGATATATGATATAGCATCTAAATATATTTGCATTTGTGCATACTTTCTAACAATGTGGCTTTTCCTTCAGGTTTGTCAAACAGGCAGAGCTCAGAGTGCAGCAGAACACAGCAATGCTTTAAAAAAGGCACATCTACAAAGCCCCCTTGCCCAACCCAAGGAACCACTGTTGTTGTTGTTGTTGTTGTTCAGTCGTTCAGTCGTGTCTGACTCTTCGTGACCCCATGGACCATAGCACGCCAGGCCTTCCTGTCCTGCGCTCTCTCCCGGAGCGTGCTCAAGTTCATATTCATTGCATCCGTGATGCTATCTAGCCATCTCATCCTCTGCCGTCCCCTTCTCCTTTTGCCTTCAGTCTTTCCCAGCATCAGGGTCTTTTCCAAGGAGTTTTCTCTTCGCATTAGGTGGCCAAAATATTGGAGCTTCAGCTTCATTATCTGTCCTTCCAATGAGCACTCAGGGTTGATTTCCTTTAGGATGGACTGATTTGACCTCCTTGCAGTCCAGGGCACTCGTAAGAGTCTTCTCCAGCACCACAGTTCGAAAGCATCAATTCTTCGGCGCTCAGCCTTCCTTATAGTCCAGCTCTCACATCCATACATTACTACTGGGAAAACCATAGCTTTGATTACACGGACCTTTGTCGGCAAGGTGATGTCTCTGCTTCTTACTATGCTGTCTAGGTTTGCCATAGCTTTCCTCCCAAGGAGCAAGCGTCTTTTAATTTCATGGCTACAGTCACCATCCGCGGTGATTTTGGAGCCCAAGAAAGTAAAATCTGTCACTGCTTCCATTTCTTCCCCTTCTATATGCCAGGAAGTGATAGGGCCAGATGCCATGATCTTCGTTTTTTTAATGTTGAGTTTCAAACCAGCTTTTGCACTCTCCTCTTTCACCCTCAACAAGAGGCTCTTGAGATCCTCTTCGCTTTCTGCCATTAGGGTGGTATCGTCTGCATATCTGAGGTTGTTGATAATTCTCCCGGCAATCTTAATTCCGACCTCTGATTCATCCAACCCGGCATTTCTCATGATGTACTCTGCATATAAGTTAAATAAGCAGGGTGACAATATGCAGCCTTGTCGTACTCCTTTCCCAATTTTGAACCAATCGGTTGTTCCATGTCTGGTTCTTACTGTTGCTTCTTGACCCTCGTACAGGTTTCTCAGGAGACAGGTAAGGTGGTCTGGTACTCCCATCACTTTAAGAATTTGCCACAGTTCGTTGTGATCCACACAATCAAAGGCTTTAGCGTAGTCAATGAAGCAAAAATAGACGTTTTTCTGGAATTCTCTTGCTTTCTCCATGATGCAGCGAATGTTGGCGATTTGATCTCTAGTTCCTCTGCCTCTTCGAAACCCCGCTTGTACTTCCGGTAGTTCTCGGTTTGCATACTGCTGAAGCCTAGCTTGTAGGATTTTGAGCATCACCTTGCTGGCATGTGAAATGAGCGCAATGGTGCGGTAGTTTGAACACTCTTTGGCGTTGCCCTTCTTTGGAATTGGAATGTAAACTGACCTTTTCCAGTCTTGTGGCCACTGTTGAGTGTTCCAAATTTGTTGGCATACTACTCACCAAGAAATAGTGGTGTGGGCTTCATGTGTATTCAGTTCATTACACAAAGTGGATACTTCTCAAATCTAGCTGCTGCCTAGGGGAGGGGCAACCTACTACAGGGCTTCAGAAGAGAAATATCCTTGTTGCTGAGATCAGTGATCCTGAAACTTTTATAGGACTTGGGCAGTACCACATTATCTGCTCTGGCCTATTTCATTTAAGAGGCATCTTTGCAGGTATGGCTGGTCTTTCCCTGTAGTTCCCTCTTTGGGGCTAGAATTTGGTGGGTATACATTGGCTAAATCCCTGCCTGCCATCCCTCAGGCTGTAGGTTCAATACCAGAATCCTGACAATCTAAAAGCTTCCAGCTTCCACTTCCTTATTTCTTACACTCCACAAATGTCTGCCCTGCTCATCTCTGTGCTTTCCATCTCGTTTGGTGATCTGTGTACAGGAGCTGATTGTAGATGCAGAAGACACCTGGATCCGCCTAGAAGGGCTTTCAGAAAACACGGAATACACAGTGCGCCTGCAAGCAGCCCAAGATGCTGTGAGGAGTGGGTTCACCTCCACCATCTTCACTACAGGTAACAGCATTGCGTTCGGTTCAGTTTTTCCATCACCTCCATTGTAGCTGTCATCCCAGTTCTTTCATTATCCCAAGCTCCCTAGTAAATCAGGGGACCAAATAGGCTCTACCCATTTTTAAAAGAATGAAATCTGATATTATCAGAAATCCCATTTCTTTGCTGGATTGTTAATCCTACATGAAATTGCTACACACCGAGAGGCAGTGAGCCAACAAAGGGCTGCTGCCAAAAACAGCAGCACCATTTCAACTTTCTTCCCGCACCCCCAACATCTAGTTCAGCTTACTCCAGGTCCTGATGTTCCATCATAAATTTCCCTGCCTCTGCCAGTGGTAGCCAATCACGTGGAGAGGAGGAGGGAAAACACCTGATGTTTTGATAACAACCTGGACCCCCTGAGTAACTCCGTAAGGATCTCTTGCCTCCTCAACAGTCCCACCTTCCTTCTTTTAAACTTCCCCTTCGCAAGAATGTGGGGTTTAGGCTGTAGATGTGGGGTGATTGGCACTACAGACACCTGGGTGTTAGCCACAATGGTTTACTGGTAAATTAAAACAAGCAAATTATACTGGTAAATTAAAACAAGCAAATTACAACAAAAGGTATTTACAGAATAGAGCTGTAAAAAGATACAAAAGGCATTAAGAGAAAATAAAGGTTGCCAAAATGCAAGTTCCTCTACTCTAGCTGCACCTAGACTTTCCCAGGCTGCTTCTTTCTGCTTTCTCTTCATGCTCTGGTCTTTCTGACTCTTTGGTCTCTCTCTCACACTGGCTTTCTTTCCCTTTATATCCCCTCCTTCCCCAAAACCGAAAGTACTGTTTCAAATCTGGAGGAATGAAACCTAACTAGTAAAATGAAACTTAACTGGGGAAACGAAACGACTCTTCTCAAGGACCCCCCCACACACACACACACACACAAAACCAGGCTTCTAGGCCTGACCTTTTCACTTTTCCTCCGTAGGCCTCAAACTTTCACAATGGGATACATTGACTTTGACTTACAAAGTGGGAGGGCCAGTTGGCCAGCATTTCTGTGTTCATTGCGATGTGTCATTCTGCCCTGGGTCAGAGGAAACAAACAGCTCTATCTACAAGTTTTCCTGCCTAGTCTCTATTTATTCATAATAGAGGAAAAGTTGTTTTTGTTATCAGTGTCAGACACCACAGCCTGAATGTTTCCTTTGCTGTTGAAATTTCAGCTGGTTTATGCAGCAAATTGTTGTAATCCAGGTGCTGTTGCATTTGGAAGAAGCAGCAGGTTATCTGCAAAAAGAATCATCCTTTGGAGAATGCTCATCTGTAAACACATTAAGAATGTGGGTAGCACAAGAGGGTAGCCAGTGTGGAATTGCTTCTTTTGAAAGGACTGCTCAAAAGTGGTCGAATCCAATTTCATTTGTACCTCAGTTGTTCAAAAAAGATGACAGAAAGGAGCTGTCCACCCATCTAGCGCTGAAATCATTCCCTCGGTGTTTATATCTAGTAGTCTAAAAGGGCTGCCTTTGAACCCACTGCAGATATATTCTTCACTGAGGCACATGAAAGGGCTTTTGAAAAGGCTGCCGGTTAACAACAGCAGCTATCAATAGCCACAAACCCCACTTGCCTCATACAGCTATAGATCAGTGGCTGCTGCATTATTCTCCCTTCCACTTCAGTTAGTGTAAAGGATAAGAGTGAGTATGTTGCAAGGGATGAAAACCAATGCAGAGCTTTCAGACTGATCTTTCTAGCAGCCGAAAAGCTTGTCAACCCTCCTGGTGTAATTCAGTTTAGTGTTTTTGTTTATTGGTGTGTGGGTGTTTGTTTCTGTTGATTGGTATTGTTTGATTTACACTGAGGTGACCAACTTCTCTGCAACCACCACATTCTCCAGACAATGACTGGGTTCACTACGGTGGCTTATTTCCACCACCTTGCCTGCTGGGGGGATTTGCATAAGTACCCGCGCGGTGCGGCTCGCAGTGTTGTGTGAACTTGGCAAGGGCAGTTTGTTGCCGTGGTCAAGAAGCCACCCAGAGGGCTGTTTTAGGGTTCTGGCTGTTTTAGGGTAATTATACAAATCCCCTGGCATGCAACTGGCATACACAGTGGGAAAAATAAGTCACCGTGGCTTATTTCCCCTTCTGTGATGGAGCAAACAGGCTTAGTATAGTTTGCTCAGATGGAGCCAGGCTTTAAAATAAAGTCTACACCATCTACACCATCACCACACAGAGAGGGCTTCAGGGTTATGGGACACAAGATGGAGAGCTGACATGGTGTCAAGGAGAAGCACTGAGTGACAGAATCAGGAAAACCTCACCAGTTTGGACCTTAGCTCTGTCATGAACTCACCAGATGGCCTCAGGCAAGCCACAACCTACCCTCCTCAGCCTTCCTGCAGTATGGAGATAATAATATTGATAATAATATTCACAGGGTCATTGTAAGGATTGCAAAATAATGGCCCTGTTCAGACAGTATGCTAAACCATGGTGGTTAGACTATTTATTTATTCATTCATTCATTCATTCATTCATTTCATTTCATTTCATTTCATTTCATTTCATTTCTATATTGCCCAATAGCTGAAGCTCTCTGGGCGGTTCACAAAAATTAAAACCAAAAAGCGCAGGTTAAAACAATTTAAAGTATATAGAACATTAAAACCTTTTAAATATAGAACATTAAAACTATTAAATATAGAACATAATATGACAATACAACCACAATAAAAGCTAGCAGCAGTGCAGGAATTTAAAATACAGATTTAAAACAGCAAAGCTAAAAGTCTAGAAAGCTAAAATGCTAAAATGCCTGGGAAAATAAAAAGGTCTTCACCTGGTGCCAAAAGGAATACAATGTAGGTGCCAGGCGAACCTCACTAGGGAGCTCATTCCACAGCCGGAGTGCCACAGCAGAAAAAGCCCTCCTCCTAGTAGCCACCCACCTCACTTCCTTTGGCAGGGGCTCATGGAGAAGGGCCACTGAGGATGATCTTAAGGTCCGGGCAGGCACATATGGGAGGAGACAATCCTTCAGATAACCTGGCCCCAAGCCATTAAGGGCTTTGAATGTTAATACCAGCACTTTGAATTGGGCCCGGAAACGGACTAGCAGCCAGAGCAGCTGAAAAAGTACTGGCGTAATAAGAGCTCACTGGCCAGTCCCTGTTAACAATCTTTCTGCCCTATTTTGGACCAGCTGAAGTTTCCAGACCGTTTTCAAAGGCAGCCCCATGTATAACACATTGCAATAATCCAGACGAGAAGTTATCAGAGCATCAATAACTGTAGCTAGGCTATCTCTGTCCAGATAAGGGCGTAGTTAGTATACCAGCCTAAGCTGATAAAAAGTGCTCCATGCCACTGAGTTCACCTGCGCCTCAGGTGACAGTTCTGGATCCAAGAGCACCCCCAAACTATGAACATGATCCTTTAGGGGGAGTGCAACCCCCTCCAGAACAGGTTGAATATCACCTAGCCGGGCAGATGAACCACCTGCTAACAGTACCTCTGTCTTGTCTGTATTGAGTTTCAGTTTATTGGCCCTCATCCAGTCCATTACTGTGCCCAGGCACTGATTCAGAACAGCCACTGCCTCACCTGGGTTTGATGAGAAGGAGAGGTAGAGCTGGGTGTCGTCCGCATATTGATGGCACCTCAGCCCACACCTCCGGGTAACCTCCCCCAGCAGTTTCATGTAGATGTTAAACAGCACAGGGGATACAATAGAGCCCTTTGGAACCCCATGGCACAGTTGCCATGGCACAGAGCAGTAATCACCCATCACCACCTTCTGGAGTCAGCCATCCAAGTAGGAGCGGAACCACTGCAGTGTAGCGCCTCCAACTCCCAACCCAGACAACCTATTCAGAAGGATACCATGGTCAATGGTATCAAAAGCTGCTGAGAGGTCCAGGAGACCCAACAGAGTCGCACTCCCCCTGTCTCTCTCCTGGCAGAGGTCATCCCACAGGGCGACCAAGGCAGTTTCCATTCCAAAACCAGGCCTGAAGCCCGATGGAAATGGATCTAGATAGTCTGTTTCATTCAACAGTGCCTGGAGCTGTCCTGCAACCACCCACTCAAGCACCTTGCCTAGGAAGGGGATGTTGGCCACTGACCTATAATTGTTAACATCCTCTGGGTCCAGGTTAGGCTTTTTCAGGAGTGGTCTAATTACCGCCTCTTTTAAAGCAGCCGGCACCACTCCCTTTCTCAAGGAGGAATTTACAACCTCCTGGACCCAGCTGGACATCCCCTCCTCGTTTGATTTAATAAGCCATGAAGGGCAAGGGTCAAGCACACAAGTGGTCGATCGGACTTGGCCAAGCACCTTGTCCGCATCCTCAGGCCTCAGTAACTGAAACTCATCCAATAAAAGTGGACCAGACGGTGCTCTGAACGCCTCTACCAATGGAACTGCATTAATCATGGTGTCCAATTCAAGACGAATCTGAGCGACTTTATCTTCAAAGTGCCTTGCAAACTCATCACAGCGTGCCACTGAGGGTTCCACCGTCTCTCTCCCTGGCCCAGAATGTAACAGGCTGCAAACCACTTGGACAATCAGTAAGGTCCCATGGCAAGCGACGCTAACGAGAAAAGGAGTCCAAGATGGGTGGGAGCTTTTAAAAAAGAAAATTTTCAAGGCACAATCACAAACAATTCCAACAAGAAGAAAAGGTGGAAGACAACAGAAGAAGCCAATGTGGCTTCACAAAAAGCTTAGGGATGACCTGAAAACAAAAAAGGACACATATAGGAAGTGGAAAGAAGGCCAAGTAACAAAGGAAGAGTACAGGCAGGTAGCACAGAATTGCAGGGATGGCGTCAGGAAGGCTAAATCTGAGAACAAGCTGAGGTTAGCGAGGGATGCTAAAAACAACAAAAAGGCTTTCTTCAGCTACGTGTATAGTAAAAGGCAGAGGAAATAAATGGTTGTTCAGCTATTAAATAAGGATGGCAAAACGATGTTGTTGTTTATTCGTTCGGTCGCTTCCGACTCTTCGTGACTTCATGGACCAGCCCACGCCAGAGCTTCCTGTCGGCCGTCGCCACCCCCAGCTCCCCAAGGTCGAGTCCGTCACCTCCAGAATATCATCCATCCATCTTGCCCTTGGTCGGCCCCTCTTCCTTTTGCCTTCCACTTTCCCTAGCATCAGCACCTTCTCCAGGGTATCCTGTTTTCTCATTATGTGGCCAAAGTACTTCAGTTTTGCCTTTAATATCATTCCCTCAAGTGAGCAGTCTGGCTTGATTTCCTGGAGTATGGACTGCTTTGATCTTCTTGCAGTCCAAGGCACTCTCAGAATTTTCCTCCAGCACCACAGTTCAAAAGCATCGATCTTCCTTCGCTCAGCCTTCCTTATGGTCCAGCTCTCGCAGCCATAGGTTACTACGGGGAATACCATTGCTTTAACTATGCGCACCTTTGTTGTCAGTGTGATGTCTCTGCTCTTAACTATTTTATCGAGATTTGTCATTGCTCTCCTCCCAAGAAGTAAACGTCTTCTGATTTCCTGGCTGCAGTCAGCGTCTGCAGTAATCTTTGCACCTAGAAAGACAAAGTCTGTCACTGCCTCCACGTTTTCTCCCTCTATTTGCCAGTTATCAATCAAGCTGGTTGCCATAATCTTGGTTTTTTTGTGGTTTAACTGCAACCCAGCTTTTGCACTTTCTTCTTTCACCCTCGTCATGAGGTTCCTCAGCTCCTCCTCGCTTTCAGCCATCAAAGTGGTATCATCTGCATATCAGAGATTGTTAATGTTTCTTCCAGTGATTTTAACTCCAGCCTTGGCTTCATCAAGCCCAGCATGTCGCATGATGTGTTCTGTGTACAGGTTGAATAGGTAGGGTGAGAGTATACAACCCTGCCGTACTCCTTTCCCAATCTTAAACCAGTCCGTTGTTCCATGGTCTGTTCTTACCGTTGCTACTTGGTCATTATACAGATTCCTCAGGAGGCAGACAAGATGACTTGGTATCCCCATACCACCAAGAACTTGCCACAATTTGTTATGATCCACACAGTCAAAGGCTTTAGAATAGTCAATAAAACAGAAATAGATGTTTTTCTGAAACTCCCTGGCTTTCTCCATTATCCAGCGGATATTGGCAATTTGGTCTCTAGTTCCTCTGCCTTTTCTAAACCCAGCTTGTACATCTGGCAATTCTCGTTCCATGAATTGCTGGAGTCTACCTTGCAAGATCTTGAGCATTACCTTACTGGCATGTGAAATAAGTGCCACTGTTCGATAGTTGGAACATTCTTTGGTGCTTCCCTTTTTTGGTATGGGGATATAAGTTGATTTTTTCCAATCTGTTGGCCATTCTTGTGTTTTCCAAATTTGCTGGCATATGGCATGCATCACCTTGACAGCATCATCTTGCAAGATTTTAAACAGTTAAGCTGGGATACCGTCATCTCCTGCTGCCTTGTTATTAGCAGTGCTTCTTAAGGCCCATTCCACCTCACTCTTCAGGATGTCTGGCTCTAGCTCATTGACCACACCGTCAAATCTATCCCCAATATTATTATCCTTCCTATACAGATCTTCCGTATATTCTTGCCACCTTTTCTTGATCTCTTCTGCTTCTGTTAGGTCCTTGCCATCTTTGTTTTTGATCATACCCATTTTTGCCTGGAATTTACCTCCGATGTTTCTAATTTTCTGGAAGAGATCTCTTGTCCTTCCTATTCTATTATCTTCTTCCACTTCCACGCATTGCTTGTTTAAAAATAATTCCTTATCTCTTCTGGCTAACCTCTGGAATTTTGCATTTAATTGGGCATATCTCCCCCTTTCGCTGTTGCCTTTTGCTTTCCTTCTTTCTTGGGCTGCTTCCAGTATCTCAGCAGACAGCCATCTTGCCTTCTTGGTTTTCTTTTTCTTTGGGACGTTTTTTGTTGCTGCCTCCTGAACAATGTTGTGAACTTCTGTCCATAGTTCTTCCGGGACCCTATCGACTAAATCTAGTCCCTTAAATCTATTCTTCACCTCCACTGCATATTCATTAGGAATGTTAGTGAGCTCATAACTAACTGATCTGTGGGTCTTCCCTATTCTCTTTAGTCTGATTCTAAATGGTGCAATAAGAAGTTCGTGATCTGAACTACAATCAGCTCCAGGTCTTGTTTTTACCGACTGCATAGATGTCCGCCACCTTTGGCTACAAAGGATATAGTCAATCTGATTTCAGTGTCGACCATCTGGTGAAGTCCATGTATAAAGTCGTCTCTTAGGTTGTTGGAAAAGAGTGTTTGTTATGCACAGTGAGTTGTCTTGGCAAAATTCTATCAGCCTATGTCCCGCTTCATTTTGTTCTCCCAGACCATGCTTGCCTGTAATTCCAGGTGTCGTTTGACTACCCACCTTAGCATTCCAGTCTCCTGTAATGAAAATAACATCTTTTTTTGGCATACTATCCAGTAGGTGCTGCAGATCTTCATAGAACTGATCTACTTCTGCTTTTTCAGCATCTGTGGTTGGGGCGTATATTTGGATCACTGTGATGTTAAATGGCTTACCCTGAATTCGAATTGAGATAATTCTGTCATTTTTTGGATTGTATCCAATCACTGCTTTAGCCACTTTATTATTAATTATGAAGGCTACTCCATTTCTTCTGTGGTCCTCTTGTCCACAGTAGTAGATCTGGTGGTCATTTGATGTGAAGTGGCCCATTCCAGTCCATTTCAGTTCACTGACACCCAAAATGTCTATCTTTAATCTTGACATCTCCCCAGTAACCACATCCAATTTGCCCTGGCTCATAGATCTTACATTCCAGGTTCCTATGGTGTGTTGATCTTTAGAACATCGGATTCGTCGTTCACCACCAGCACCATCAGCTGCTAGCCATCCTTTCGGCTTTGAGCTAGCTGCGTCATCACATCTGGGGCTAGTTAAACTTATCCTCTGTTCCTCCCCTGTAGCATTTTGACCATCTTCCGACCTGGGAGTCCCATCTTCCAATGGTATACCGACATATCTCTGGTTGTACTGATCCATTTAGTTTTCATGGCAAGAATACTGGGGTGGGTTGCCGTTTCCTTCCCCAGGGATCGTATTTAGTCTGACCTCTCTGCCATGACCTTCCCGTCTTGGGTGTCCCTTCACGGTTTAGCTCATGACATCATTGAGGTGCTCAAGCTCCAGCACCACGACAAGGTAACGATCTCCTTTGCTGAAGGGCAAAACGATAACAGATGACAAAGAAAAGGCAGAGGTGCTGAATTGCTACTTTGGCTCAGTCTTCTCCCAAAAGAGGGTCTATGACCCCCCTGGCAAAGGCGAAGTACAGGCTGAAGGGGCAGGATTGCAGCTTGAGATTGATAGGCATGTGGTCAAGGAATACCTTATTACTTTGAATGAGTTCAAATCTCCAGGGCCAGATGAACTGCATCTGAGAGTAATAAAGGAACTGGCAGAAGAACTCTCAGAACCGCTGTCTATTCTCTTTGAGAAATCATGGAGGACGGGGGAAGTGCCAGATGACTGGAGGAGGGCTAATGTTGTCCCTGTCTTCAAAAAGGGTAAAAAGGAGGAACCTGGGAACTACGGACCAGTCAGTCTGACATCAATCCCTGGGAAAATTCTGGAGCAGATGATAAAGCAATCCATCTGGAAGCACCTTGAAAACAATGCTGTGATTACTCGAAGCCAACATGGATTTGTCAAAAACAGGTCCTGCCAGACAAATCTGATCTCATTTTTTGATCAAGTAACCTCCCTTGTAGACCGTGGGAATGCTGTAGACATCATATACCTCGACTTCAGCAAAGCTTTCAACAAAGTGCCCCACGATATCCTGATGAGCAAACTAGCTCAAAGTGGGCTAGATGAAACAACGATCCGGTGGATCCACAGTTGGCTACAGAATCGGACTCAAAGAGTGCTTATCAATGGGACCTTCTCAAACTGGGGAGAGGTAACGAGTGGGGTACCACAGGGCTTAGTCCTGGGCCCAGTGCTCTTCAACATGTTTATTAATGACTTGGAGGAGGAGGTGCAGGGAATGCTGATCAAATTTGCAGATGACACCAAATTGGGCGGGATAGCTAATACTTTGGAAGACAGAAACAAAATTCAAAGTGATCTGGATAGACTGGAGCGCTGGGCAGAAAACAACAGAATGACATTTAATGGGGATAAATGCCAAGTTCTGCACCTAGGAAAAAGAAACCAAATGCACAGTTACAAGATGGGGGAGATGTGGCTCAACAACACTACAAGCGAGAAGGATCTTGGAATTTTTGTCGATCACAAGCTGAATATGAGCCAACAATGTGATGTGGCTGCAAAAAAGGCAAATGCCCTTTTGGGCTGCATTAATAGAAGCATAGCTTCCAAATCCCGGGAAGTACTAGTTCCCCTCTACTCAGCACTGGTTAGGCCTCATCTGGAGTACTGTGTCCAGTTCTGGGCACCACACTTTAAGAAGGATGCAGACAAACTGGGGAGGGTTCAGAGGAGGGCAACAAAGATGATCAGGGGACTGGAAACAAAGCCCTATGAAGAGAGACTGAAAGAACTGGGCATGTTTAGCCTTGAGAAGAGAAGACTGAGGGGAGATATGATAGCATTCTTCAAGTACTTGAAAGGTTGTCACAGAGAGGAAGGCCAGGATCTCTTCATGATCATCCCAGAGTGCAGGACATGGAATAATGGGCTCAAGTTACAGGAAGCCAGATTCCGGCTGAACATCAGGAGAAACTTCCTGACTGTTAGAGCAATACGACAATGGAACCAATGACCTAGGGAGGTGGTGGGCTCTCCCACACTGGAGGCCTTCAAGACGAGGCTGGACAGCCATCTGTCAGGGATGCTCTGACTTGGATTCCTGCATTGAGCAGAGGGTTGGACTCGATGGCCTTGTAGGCCCCTTCCAGCCCTACTATTCTATGATTCTATGATTCTATGATTAATTTCCGCTGGATGACACTGAGAAGATGCAATGCTGGTAGAAAAGAACTATCTCTTTGCCACCTTCACCACCACAGAGTAGGCTTGATAGTGAGCTCTTACCTGTGTTTGGTCAGACTCAGCACAAGTTTTCCTCCACCTGCGTTCTAGCCATCTCCCCTCTTGCTTCATTGCCCTCAGCTCAGGTGTATACCAAATAGCTGGCCGGGCTCTGCTCAGAGGAAGAGGGCGCTTGGGCGCAATCGTGCCAACCATGGTGGCTTAGCGTGTCGTGGGGGGGGGAGAAAACCACGTTTCTTATGGTTATTAAGCCACCCCAGCTAACCACCCCCTGTACAAGGGTTAGGTAGCTTACCATGTCGTGCAGCGGGCTCCCCAGTGGTTTAAACAGGCTCTGGAAGACTTCCAGGCTGTAACCAGAGTCTTCCAGCTAGAGCATCTGCCACTGTGGGCAACACTGTAGCCACTGTGGATTTTCCCTATGGTTGTGCAGCCATTCAGGACACTGGAGCGGCCACTGGGAGCCCATCCGTGCCACTGAGGATGTCAGGATGCACCCTAACCACTCCAGCAAACTTGCCAGGTAACTGGGGGGGGGGGGTAGCAGAACCACACAGTGTTGCATGGTTCCCAGTTGTCTTCACTAACCCCCGCCCCTTGTAGCTACCCTAACCACCCTCCCCCTGTGCACATGTGAATGGGCCCAATGTGTGTGAAGTGCTTTAGGTTCCAATCCTAGGGAGTGTGCCCCACTGAACACAGTGAAGTAAAATTGCTTTGGAGGCTGGATTTGTGGACCACGGGTGCACAGCCAGCCAGCCAGCCTGGGTTACTTTCAAATATCATGTATCAATGGACTCTCCATCACCATGCTCACTGTAAGCTGCTCAAGTGAGAAGAAAAAGCAGAACAATGCAACAACTATCAACCCTCTGTTCTTGAAACAGGCTTCCCACAACAGTTTCTGGCAGATATTTATTTTGTCGCTCTCAAAATCTCACAGGTCAGAAGCTCATGCTAAGGTTGCCCCCTCTGCAGCCAACTCCCTCTGGGTTCTGTTTTTACTCCTATAAGGCCTGGGTCATACCTTCACCCTCTTGACCTCAATGTATTTATGTTCTAGTCTACTTGGTGCTTTATTTGTAAATTAAAGGGTCACGACATTAAAGACTGCTTCTCAGCTTCAGTCTCTGACCCATAAACCCTGGTACCCTAACCAGGTGAGGAAAAGGCACAAGGTATAGGGCTCCTTCAAAACTTTGGCTTTAGCTTTAAGGCTCAGTACCCCTGACATCTCTTCTCATACTCATTTTTGCTCTCCGCAATTAGCAGAAGCTCAGTCCCCTTTCTCCCACTTCATTTTGGTGTGTGCCTTCTGCTGTACTGCTCCCTATGGCCATTTCTACACGAGGCATTTATCATGCTGTCATGATTGGCCGCTCACAGACGTTTGTGGGTCCTTTATGGGTCCTATATCATCAACATCTAGGATGTCTCCTGCATTTTTTCCCGGTTATCCCGCCTTTAAACAGATTGGAGATAAGCTGGAATATTTTTTAAAACCACCATTTCTGCAGTGTGTAGTGCTGGCTTATGGTAATAATTCTGCCACTAGATGGTGCTGTTTCATTGAAAAATATAGAAAGCCCCAGTAAGGCTGCTGAGAAAGGGCATTTTCAATTCCACATCACGTTTGTTGTCCAAAGGAGCCAATCCTAAACGTGTCTCTGAAACAGAAGCAAAATGCTCTGACAGGGTTGCGGGATTTTCCATTAATGTAAAGATACCCTAAGTCTAAAAGACCCTTCCCCCACACACCCCTAATTTGTAAAGCCCACCCCTACGTCAAGCTTTCTCAAAGCTCCTCCTTTCACAAAACCTCTCCTGAACCAACTTGCCTACACCTCTGCTGCTTGGCTCTCCTGTTCCTCATCCTCTCTGCTAGGGCTGAACACTTTAATTGGTAGATAAATCAACTCAAGCATTAAGTGATTAATAGATAGGTGCCAATTTTAATTGGTGAAGGCACTTTTTTTTGTTAATGGGGCTAAAAGATAAGGGTATACTTATTTATCATTTGAGGCACTTTTGATTCCAATGTAGTGTGCACTATATTATAGTCCTGTACAGTACAGAAGTGTAACAAGGAAGAAAAAAGAACTTTTATGTATGCATTCACTTAGGGCACAATCCTATGCATGTTTAGACAGAAAAAAAGTCCTACAACTCTCAATATTTCCCAGCCAGCCATGCTGCACAGGATTGCGCCCTTACTTACTTACAATATTTATATGCTGCCCAATAACATAAGCTCTTTGGGCAGCTTCCAATAAAAATTAAACGCACAAAATCTAATACAGAATAAAACCATAATTATTTCCCATTTGATGCACTTTTGATTCCATTGTACAGAATTGTACAGTACAAAAGATTAACAGGGAACAAAAAAGGAAGTATTAGAAATGAGTGGTACCTTTGGTTTAGTAAGTTGTAAGCTTTCTCAAAAAGGTGTTGATCTTGAAGATGCTTTGGTGATAGTCAAATTCATTCACATGTGACCAGTTAACTAATCCATTAAGAAAAGGGTAGATGATCAATCAGCTAGCAATTCTTTAGTCAAGTGATTTCTCAATCTGTGTTCTGGGGAACCATGTAGTCCCTTGGAAATTTAACAGGGGCTGTTCAATGAGAAGATCAATAATAGGAGACAGACTTTTCTAGAAGATGGTTGTTCCCACTGTTACTGATCGCACCCTGCAATGCATAACCACAGAATAGTGTTGGGTACATTTGTGGTCAGGCTGTCAGTTCACATAGGGTAATGTGAGGCCCAACAGCTCTGGCCAACATCTGGGATGAACTGTGTGACAATTACCAATAATGGTTCTGTCCTTAACCAAACTAAACACGAGAAAAATGGGCATAAGGAAGCTTTTAACAATAAAAAATGTAGTTTTATTTAAAAGAAATTTTAATACAGTGACTAATATAACATACAAAGTTTAAAAGGCATTTCTAAAATAACTAATACATCATATGAAATTATTAAAAAGCAATGAATTAACAGTCTAACAGTTTACATACAAACATAGTGACAATATTGGCTTCCAAAAAGGGTATACTGATACAAAATAACCAAACGCAAATGCGTTTCTACCTGACAGGTCATCAGTAGGAAAACATAGAATCCATAATTATTAGGGCTGTGAACAGATCCTCCGCTTTGCTTCCGATGCCAATTCGGACCTTCTAAAGTGGCCCCACTTCGCTTTGGACCAATTTGGACCCCATCTGCTTCGGCTCAGATCCGAATCTGAAGTGAGATTCAGACATCTGAATCACCCGTTTTTGACATTTTCCCATTGACTTGCATAGGGAAACATAAATGGCCATAACCTTTTCTGTTTTCATGATACATACATGAAATTTGGGGACCTCTCAGCCCCCCTCAAGGGGATCCCACTTGCCAAATTTCATACAGTTTGGCCAAATAGTTTTTGCGCTAGGCATAGGTGAAATGTGCTGTTCTCAGAAACTCAAACCAAACTCAGGAGGGATGATAATCAGAGAAGTTAGGTGTGTTGAAGTGGAGGAGGTAATGATCCCTCATCTCTGCTGTGGGCATCTTTGAAGTGCAAACAATCCCTTTCCCATAGTACTTTCTATTCAGAAGAATCACAGGCTCAGGCTCTCTTTGGCTGAATAGACACATTACCTGGCAGGCAGGCTGGCAGAGTAGTTTGTTTTTGTAGCAATGTGCTTTTTTTAGTACACACAAAATGAATATTGTATATTTGTATTTTTTTTTTTTTTAAATTAGCCACACCACACTCGCCGAATTTCAGACAGTTTGTAATTAAAGAAATGATGCAAGTGAACTGCAGGAACTGGGAGTGCAGCAAACTGCACATCATTATCCAGTTTATATTTATATATGCAGTTGGTGATCTAGCTGGACGCTGGAAACCTCCGCCTTGTGGACCCATACTTCCCCCACTGCACCTCCTCCATGGTGGCCTGCCTAAGCTTCTTGTGGGGGAGAGACAGAGAGCTTGCAGGAGTTCTGGCACTACCAGCCTTCCGCTTGCCCCTGCTGCCTGCCTGCTGGGACATGGGGGCCTCTTCCGCGAGCAAGACCGATTGGTGCTGCCTCGCTAAGTGCAGGAGGAGGCTGCTGGTGGTGTAGTGCCCTGACTGTTTCCCCCTGCTCAGAGACGCCTTGCAGTGGTAGCGGACAACAGTGCTGGGATCCACTCCCACCTGGAAGTGGTCTCACACGATGCTGCCCTGACATTTCTGTGGAGACAGAGGCTGCCTGCCTTGAGTCTCGGGGTCACCACATGAGCAGGGCGAACAATGGAAGGGGGGTCAGGTGCTGGAGCCTCTGCCTGCTGCTTGTCGTCTCCCACACTGTGGAGGATTTGCTCCTCTTCACCCTCCACCACGCTGACGACATCAGACACCTCTGATATAAGGTCCATCAGTGGGCTCTTCTCTTCCATTACAGAAGGAGCTGGTGCTCCTTGGGCAACAGTGCTGCTGCTGCTGCCAGCACCAGCCTCCTCAAACAGTGACCTTGGGGAGGGGACTAACTATAATCCTAACAGAAGAGAAAAGGGTTTTTTTCTTATTTTAGGGGAAAGAGATCACAAATGGGAAGGGAAGGAATACAGAAATTTAGAAAGGGGGAGTGGAGGGGAGCCAAGAACAAACAGAAGACAGTACTATATATACATGCACACACACTCACACTAACACTCACACACACATAGACAGAATCAAAGTAAGGGCAAAATAATGGGTGAGAAAGAACTGAAAAGGTTGCAGGGGGAGATAAGCAACTAAAGTGAAATGTTCTGGATTTTTAAATGGACAAACAAGACGAATGAACAGTAAACCTATGACAGAAGGGTGAGGTGGGGTGGGAAGAGACTAAGAGCCAGGGTGGAAAAACTAACTAAGTACTAAACGTTTGGTTTTTAAAATAAAGAATCCACAACAGAAAGAAATAAAATGGGAAGGAAGCAGATAAACAAACACACGCCTGTAGCCAAATAACATTCAGAGTCCTTTCCTCTCCAGTAACACCACCTCTCTCACAATGAGCAAACCGAGGCTGACCTCTCCAGTAAGTTAACTCCAGTATTCCTCCCTCCCTCCATGACTGGAGACTGCCGGGTCATGTTTAGCCCTAATTTGGCAACTAGAGTTGCCATTCCCCAAAGGTCCCTCCCTCTTCTCCGCTTCCCCCCTCGAGGATCTCTCTAAAAGTGATACATTTGGCACCTCCGCCCCCTCCCACCTCCCTCTGAAGCGCCAGCCTGTCTGGGCTGCTCAGAAGTAGGGATGTACGAAACTCACTTACCTTTTCGCAGAATTTTTCATGGTGGGGGGGAGATGCTCCATCCCTCCCCCCAGAATCCTTGATGGGGGGGGGAGACGATCTGGTCCTCCCCCCCGGAATCCTGCCCGGCCGGCTCCGCTCTGCGGTGGCACCACAGAGCAGCTGGCCAGGGCTGTCCGCAGCCGGATTGCCGGCCGCGGACAGGCTGCTGCAGACGCAAATGGCGGCCACCGTAGTGGCCACCATTTGCGTTCAGCCAGGCTGCCGTGATAGGCTACGTAAGTATTTATATAGCCTATCATGGCAACCCCCCCCCAAAAAACCAGTATACGCAAATGGCGGCAGCTATGGCGGCCGCCATTTGCGTTCCCTATTTTTTGCCGTTTTATCCTACATAAATATTTACGTAGGCTATTACGGCGAAAAAAAGGGGAACGCAAATAGCATAGTGGGCACTATTTGCGTTCCCCTTCTTTTCGCCGTAATAGCCTATGGAAATATTTACGTAGGATAAAACGGCGAAAAATAGGGAACGCAAATGGCGGCCGCCGTAGCCGCCATTTGCGTACGCTGTTTTGTGGGGGGGTTAGCTGTGATAGGCTACATAAATACTTACGTAGCCTATCACAGCTGCAAGGATGCCAATGGCGGCCACAGCAGCCCGGCCGCGGCTGGCCAGGAGACCAGCCGCCAGAGCTGCTGCCGCCGGAACCACCACCGCTGAATCCGCCGCATCCGCCCCAGGTGAGTTCCGTCCCAAGGGGATTCCACGGGGGGGGGGCGGCGGGGGGGGCAGGAGGCATTCTAAAGAATCCGGCCTCACTGGAATCCATGGCGGAATTCTCTGCCATCCCTACTCAGAAGGCATCAAAAGAGCTAAGAATCTGTGAGGTGGACGAGGCGCCTTGTTGATGAGCTGCTTCACTTCGGGGCACCTTCGTGCTGTTCTGATCTGCCTCATATCATGCCCGCTTCACCTCGTTATTTGTTAACGAGCCTGCTTCGCCTTGTTATTCGGGCTTCTGACTGAGGCAGTGCACAGCCCTAATAATTATGGCCATTAACAATCACTTCAAAAGATCAAATTCTCAAAATGGAACCTGCAAAGCAAAAATGCACAGAGTTAAGAATGTCTATAGTAATGTTTACTTGCTAAAATAAGCAAATAGATAAATAATCTAATAAAAGTTATTTTTATTAGTGAATCTCAACTATGCAGATTCTGTATTTCTCATCCTGTGGTCAGTATCTAGATGCATGAAGGGGGAAGGGGAACACACCATTCCTTCCTGTACCTAAGGTATGTAAAGAAATAAGGAGCCGTCCAGTGTTAATTATCAACAAATAACCACAATTACATGAGCCAGAGGCAATTAAAAATAGGACATTCTCACCAGAGAAGATAGATTGCTTCTGTCTGGAACATCTGTATACCATACCACAGAGTAAATAAGACTGTTTTTTAAAGCCAGTGTTTGCAATCCAAACACCGCAGTCAACTCCTTCAGAGGCATGGATCCAGTGTGTCACCCATTGCTCTGAAGTCCTGGCTATTAAGTACAAGCCCAACTCATTTATGCTGTCAGATGTCCGTGGAATCTGTTATATGCTGGCATGACCTCTAGAGCTGTTAGAATTCAAATATGTGAAACATAAAAGCTGCTTCCACTCCAGAGGACACCAGACTCCTATGGTAAAGCATTTCTTGGACATGGGACATGAGGAAAAGGACTTGAAGTTTTGGATAACTGAAAAAATTCAAGGACATAGGACCAGGCTTTGCCCTCAATTGAGAAGGAGGGAAATATTCTGGATCCACACCTTAAGGACAATACTGCCCCAGGGACTCAACGAAGAGTGCAATTGGCTGCCAGTGCTGTAATCCTTCTTTGTTCCTCCCTTCCCAACAACTGGGCCTCATATCAAACTTGACACTGATTCACATTAGTGTGCTGTTTTTGTTTAAGCATTGTATAGCACTGCCCAGATGCAGTACATTGCTGATACATTTTATATACAACAGTCCTGTGTGTGTGCCTTTAAGGCGATTTTATATGGTTTCAAAAACTTAGCTTCTAGGCTTTAGGACCTTGGGAGCAATCTACTTAGTAGTACATTAGAGCTGATAACACAGCCGCATAGAATTTTGACTAGGGCTTGTACTTAATAGCTAGGACTTCAGAGCAAAAGGCTGCACGCTGCACTCTTGAAGGAGTTGGCTGTGGTGTCCGGATTACAAAACCTGGCTTTAAACAACAATCTTATTTGCTCTGTGGTATGGGATATGGATGCTTTAGACAGAAGCAATCTGTCTTCTCTGGTGAGAATGTCCTGTTTTTTATTGCCTCTGGCTCATGTAATTGTGGTTATTTGTTGATAATTAACACTGGACAGCTCCTTATGTCTTTACATACCTTAGGTACAGGAAGGAATGGTGTGTTCCCCTTTCTCTTTCGTGCATCTAGATACTGAACGCAGGATGAGAAATACAGAATCTGCATAGCTGAGATTCACTGGTAAAAATAACTTTTATTCTCTTATATCTATTTGCTTATTTGCAAGTAAACATTACTGTAGGCATTCTTAACTCTGTGCATTTTTGTTTTGCAGGTTCCATTTTGAGAATTTGATCTTTTGAAGTGATTGTTAAGGGCCATAATTATGGTTTCTCTGTTTTCCCACTGATGAATACCTGTCAGGCAGAAACGTGTTTGCATTTGGATATTTAGTATAGCCTTTTTGGAAACAAGTATTATCACTTTGCATGTAAACTGTTGGACTGTTAATTCATTCTCTTTTATAGTTTTATATGATGTATTAGTTATTTTTTAAAGGCATTTTAAACTTTGTATGTTATATTAGTCATTATATTAAAATTCATTTTATCGTGGTTACATTTTTTATTCTTAAAAGCTTCCTTAGACCTATTTTGCTTCTCTATGAACTGTGCGCACACCTTAGAATGTGCCCCAGAATGCTTTGTAACATGCAGGGATTCCAAAGCAGAGATGCAGGAGTTCCTCAACAGATGCATTGATACAGGAATGGTTCCCTGCTTTATTCTGCTGATGGCCCTACTGACTATATATTTCTCAGTCCATCTGATAGAGACTGTAGATTCCCTCTTGGAAAGGGCTGTGCCACATATACTCTAAGCAACGCCTAGCACATTGAGCAAAGATGCACTAGATTCTGCAAGAGGCTTCCACTTCTACTTTCTTAAGGGTCAAGACACATGTTTTGTTAAAGAAATGTCTGAATCCCACACTTGGGAGTCTTCACAGCTTTTTTGTTTATAAAATCCACTTGGATCTTTGGCCACAGGGAAATGAACCCTTTTCTCCCCTTTTGCAAGTTTCCTGCTGAAAATTAACATCATAGTTGCTATTTGCCTTCAAAGCTGCTGTTTGTAGAAAAATTGGAGCCAAATAACAGCTTTTGATGTGTGGCCAGGGGCAGGCGGGTGGCGCGGGGGGGCGGTCAGCAGGAGTACAGCACAGGGCCAAGGGAAAGGGTGAAAAAAAAACAACCTCCCTGCATGTTATGGCCATGTGAGGAATCCCAAGCACAGGAGTCAAACATGCCTTTAATGTAACACATAGTTTGATCCTAAGAAAGCTAAGAATCAAGCAGGAGCAGCCTCGTTTAATCCTGATAATGCTTTCCAGAGAACAATAGGGTGTGACTAACAAAAGAGGAACATTCCCCCGCTGTACAGTGAAAGCGCAGAGCCTGCTCATGTTGACTGGAGACATAACAAAGTGCTTTCATTCCCTCCGCCATGTTAATAACTGTCTGTTCTTTGTTGCTTGCATGTACATAAGGCTCCAGGGAAGTTGCGGTACAAGCAGCAGAAAAGAAACATTATTATTAATGTTGCCCGTTTCTTCCAAGGTCTGTTTAGAGTTTAAAAGGTATGAATATAAATTCAAACAAGTAATCCCTGTGGAATACGGGGGGTGGGGGGGAGAACAAGTAGTTTGGATGTTAGGAAATTGAAATAAGTCCCTTGATAGGGCAAATCTTAAAGACATGGAAATAGCAAAAAGCAAGGCTCATTCCACCTTAGGCTGTTATTGTAACAACAACAGAGCATCCTGCGGTACTTTAGATATATTGTGGCATATCACTTTGTGGTCCTTCATGCAGCTGATGAAGTGGCCTCTGAGCCACAAGGGTTTATGCCACACTATACCTGTTAATCTCTAAGGTACAATAGGGCTCTTTGTTGTTTTCATAAACGACACTGTGTACACTCCACACTTTTTTTTTTTTTAATCAAACTTCTGTGACTACCATGATCTAGGTCAGCAAGCTGGTGCCCTCCAGATATTTTGGCCTACAAATCCCACAATCTCTGACCACTGACCATGCTGGCTGGGGCTGATGCTTCTCTATGAACTGTGCATCTGGAACTGTGCAAAGCATCTGGAGGGCACCAGCTTGCCTGCCCCTGACCTAGGTATATAAAACCAAGCAAATGTGCACGTATTTCATTATTCTGTATATATATTTTATCTGCTTCTGCTAGCTATGGAAAGGAGCAAAGCATTTTGTGGGCCTTGCCTTATGATCAATGGAAATCCCATGCATGCCCCTGCTGATGCCTGAGATTTCATCATGCATTGTCCATACATTCTCAGGGTTAACTTCACAGTTTTAAGGATTAGAGACACGATTTTAAAAGAAAAAGAAAACTAAGATTCACAGAGTGCTGGATTCTGCTGCAGCCAGTACCAGTTCCTGCACACCCTAGGCTCAGAGAACTGTGGTGTGCACACACAGCTCCTGCTATGAACATCAGACACCATAAAAACACTCCAGATATCACCTGCCAATGAGAGATGTGAGGGGTGAATTTCTGTATTAACAGAAGTAATAACAGAAAACTGACATTCTTGTTGGATTTCAAAACACAAGCAGAGAAAAATAATAAGTGATAATGGTGGGTCATCTGGTTGCATTAGGACTGTAACATTAGTGGATGGGAGAGCACTGAACTGTGCCACGTTTTACAAGACTAATCTGCAATCCAGAGTGCTCTCCAAGGGCTTGTAGCTGGGGAAAATCAACAGGGCAGTGGGGATCTTAGTCTTATCTATGTTCATTATCCAGCTATGCGCTGATGGACTGGAATAATTTCTGTCTTTCTGTGACATACGTTTATTTTTTTACCAACATCTCATTCCCCCCACCCATACACACTGAGGAAGGACCCAATAAAATGAAAAGAAACAAACAAGCAAGCCAATAAAGTGAGGCTAATTTGCTTGAATTTTCTGGGCTCTTTGACTTTTGGGGTTTATAGTTCTTTCACCTAGTTCAGGGTTCCAGCTGTCCTCTTCAACCCTGATCTGCCACCAATCCACTACCTTAAAACATTAGACATGAAATCATAGAATAGTAGGGTTGGAAGGGGCCTATAAGACCATCCAGGCCTGCCGAGGTGGGGGGGCAGTTTGCCTCAGGCCCCAAACAGCAGGGGGCCACCTTGGGCAAGCATTATTTTATTTTAATAAAATGCAGGCCATTCACATGAGCCAAGGCAAGGACAGCATTTTTTTTTAATTTCAAAAGACATGCTCACACATGCTCACGATGTTCTTGCTGCTCTAGAGACTTCCCCTGGACCAGAAAGGCTTTGGAGTCTGTCTGGTGCCCAGCGCCAGGTAGTGCTAGCCCTCTAATTAAGAGGGGAAGCACCACAAAAAATGGGCACTTCCTATTTGACTCCCTTTGACAAGGGAGTCAAAGATGACCTCTTCCCTCCGCAAGGGAGAGGTACTTTTGGGCTATGGGGGGAGTTGCACAGAGGAAGAAGTCTGGCTAATTGACTGGCCAGTAAATAGAATAGGTCAATGAGAGCCACTTGTGTTGGGCGGTTCAAGCCCAGTTGAATGGAGTGGTTGGAGTGACTGAGGCACAGGATCTGCCTTATTTCCACTCTACCCTTCTTCATGTGTAGAAGGGGGAGTGGCCAGACCAGACCAGTTTATTTTTTCATATTTATACTGATATGTTTTTCATTTAAAAATCTTTCCACTCTCTGTTTTAGGTGTCTGGAGAAATTCATAGGTGGCGCTGGGTTGTAAAATGCAACAAAAATCTTTGTTCCCATCTTGTTTACATGATTCCCCCCCTCCCCCCAATGACTGGGGGGGGGATCATTACAAGGCCTCTGCTAGAAATCGTTTTCTCTGTGTTGCTATTCCGGATAAATTGAGGTGGGGATGGGCTGGGGTGGGGTGGTATGAACTGGTTTTACATTGGGGCCTTTTTTTCTCTTCCATTATACTTGCCTTAAGTAATTAATTGGCTTCCATTTTGTGGTGCTATACAATGCTTCTCAGTCTGTTTTTACCCTTTGCCTTCCTTTGGTGGTGCAAAGTAATGCCTTAGAACATATATTTCCAGCTAAATTTCTCCTGTTTTGTATTTGTTGTATTTGCTGGTTTTAAAAATTATTATTTTAAAACCTGTGATTATGTAACTCAAACTCAGCATTGATTTCAATTGCCTGCTGCCTCAGCTTTCCTGTGTGTGAAATGGGTTCCCTTCCTTCCAATCATTGATAAGTTGCTGTAGAACACATATTCCTGCTAAATTCCTCCTTTTTCTGCTTGCTGGACCACACTTTAAAAAAAGCCTGTGATTATACCAAATATTCAAGGGCAACTTTTCAATCATTTCTTCCTATAAAGGGCACCCATTATAACAGAACCTCTGGTCATAATCCTTACTCCCCATTGGCTGGTTATGTGGTGTACCTTGTAGGCCTTCTTTCAATCGTATGCCTTTTCACTCTGAAGTAACAGTTAGTGTAAAGGCTCTTACACTCTTGGCTGTGCACAGCATTACAGTGGTACAGGGCATAGTATTTTATTTCTTGCTTTGAACAGAACTATCAGCTCATGTTGTTTTGTATTAATATTTTATTCTGTTCCAGGCTTCTGGAAAAAAACAAGTTGAGGAAGCAGCTCAGAACTTGGTTCTGTAATACTTCCTGGCAGTGGTTACTACACCTCTGAAAGCTCTGAGCATAGTTCTTCTAGGAGTAGTGAATGGAGGATAGGGGTGGCCGTAAGGGCAGGAGGAGGCCATACACCTTTTCTCCGAGCAATTTTAACTAAATGAAAAATAGTACATTTTTAACATTTTTTCACCAAAATTTCCTTTAAAAATTGTCAATTTGTACGAGATAAACAACATATATTTAAACATGGAAATACTCGGCCCAGTAACAGAGGAGACTCTGCTCTCCAAACCCACTTTAACATTAGGTCTGAAATTTTAATTACCTATTGGAAAAGATTAAACATACTAATAATTAGTTATTAGGTACAAATATTTCAATATTTACTTTTTAATTATGTAGGTATTTGTATGTATGCTATAGTTATCCGGGAACCTGGGACTTTTAATGGGATTTATGGTCTTTCAATTATATATAATTTCAAAATGATTGCAATGTTTGTGGGTGGCCCTGAGACCATCGAGTGCAACCCCCTGCAGGAACTTTGCCTCCATTTAGTCCTGGGTCTTTCACAGTGGCCGTTCTGAGACAGTGTGTGTGTGGGGGGGGGGGAGGTTGCTGTCAGGCTGAGCAGTTGCGGCTCTGTGCAAGAGCATACACTTTGCCAGCACAATGTCCCAGCTTTAATCCTGGCATTTCCAACTAGCAGGGCTGGGAAGGACATTTCTCCCTGAGACATTAGAGAAGAGACTATGCTGGGCTCAGTGAACTGGTACTCCAATGTAGTATGAGGCTGTTATAAGAGGTAGTGGTTATATCCAGCAAAAGGACTGCAAGGAGACTAGAAGCTGAACTCCAGTGTAGAGGTCAAGAGGGAGAATCCTGGGCAATCACTGTGGATCTTGTTTAATTCTCAATAGAGCCTTAGTTACAGCATGTAGGCCTCTGTCTTTCACGGGCTGAGAAAGCACTCTTAAAACAGAGGCCTCCCTCCGTTTTTGGAAGTCCCATAGCTCAGTATCAGAGGCGCCATCTTCACGGATTATTTAGTGCAGAGTGGGAGCACTTTGAGGTCATTCATGTCACATGATGTCATCTCCAGTCCGCAGCCATCCAGCAGCTTCCATCCCAAGAAGACGCATTTTCAGAAACTCCTTTTGCTCCAGTTTTTTTTAACTTAAAGCAGCCCCCAAGCAGTCCCGCTGCTGTGTGCATTAAATCCTAGGCATGCCTCTGTGATGTGGCTGTGACCTGGCAGTGACATGGTCGGGGGGACACCCCCCCTTCCCTTTTTCTTCCCATTTGCAGAAGGAGCTTTTGGAGGCTTCCTTTCCCACTTCCCGCTGTAGCCTCTTTACCCATTCACAACAAGCAGCCTGCCTTTCTGGAGTAACCTGTGAGCCAGGGAGGGAGCAACAAGCAGCCTGCCTTTCTGGAGTAACCTGTGAGCCAGGGAGGGAGCAAGCAAGCGAGAGGCAGCAGGGATGTGGGGAGCTCGGGAAGTGCAGTAGCAGCTCCATTCTCTGCTGTTTCTCATTCATAAATCGGGCAGGTGGGGCGGAGGAAGCCACTATCGCCCCCTCCCCCTACAGGAGGCCGGCTAGTCTATTGAAGTAAATCGCCATTCTGACGGGGAGGAATAGCACTGTGGCGCTTTTATGCCTGAGCAAGGCAAGCTAGTTAGTCCCAGTGAGGTAAATCGCCTTCTGATGGGGAGGTGTAGCAATCTGATGAAAGGGCAAGGCAGGCTAGTTACAGAATTGGTATTACTTGCTCTCTGATTCATAAGAGCTGGGGGAGCTAGGGGTGGGAAACAAGCCTCTCTCATCTGCTGAGCACACTTCCCAGGTTGGTGACTCCTCCCAGACTCCTCCCAACCAAACCCAAAGTTTCAAGGCCCGTGTGACTGGGAAAGCATTTTCTGGGTGCCGTATACTCCGCTTTTCTTGTTTCATGCATCCCTGATGGACCAAAGCCGATTTCATGAAGATCTGGATAATACCATGACATGCTTCTCATTCTCTTGTCGTGCAGATCTGGCCGGAGACATGCTTGAATTTAGAAGGTCCCAACTTAAAGTGATCCAGGAAAGGCTCCTCCTGGGTAGCTAAGGCCAACTGTGTGAGATGAGACCAACAGTCTTGTTTAGATCAACTTCCTCCAGAGTCTTGCACCTTTTCCTCTTGCAGTGCCAACCACTAGAAGTGTCCCCTAGCTCAGTGCCCCTGTTATCAGCTCCAATGAAATCATTTTAAAAACAGGTGCAGTTTATTCCCCTTGCAGTGAACTTGCAGGAACTGACTTTACTGTCATGGTCTTGGCTTACTGTGAACAAATGTGCCTGCCGATATGGTATGTAAACAGGAGCGCGAGATCCCTTCTGATGTGTTACTGCCCTCATTTTGCAGGTGGCCGAGTGTTTATGAATCCTCAGGACTGTGCCCAGCATTTGATGAATGGTGACACGATGAGTGGTGTTTACACCATCTCCCTTAATGGGGACCTCAGCCAGAGAGTGCAAGTGTACTGTGACATGACCACAGACGGCGGTGGATGGATTGTAAGTGAGCAGACAGCACCACATGTTGTCCACGTCCCTTTTTCCCTTTCAAAAGGCCACATCCAGGCGGCGTTAAGGACTTAGCAGAGTTATTTCATTCATGCACAAGGTTCGTAAGTGCACCCAAAGGCCTCTCCCTACAAACAGCTCAGAACAAAAGGTAAAAATAGAGTGGCATTAAAAGACCAGAGGACCAGCCTAAAATTATAGCTGTCCCACTAGTTCCTGAAGGTTAGCAATACACACTCCAGCTGTCCAGCTTTACCAGAGACAGTCTTAATTCTCTGGTACCTGCTCCTGGTACAGACCCTAACTGGTACACTGACCCTAATTTGTCCCTATTTGGGGGAATGCCTTATTAAAGTTTTCTTAATTTGAGTGTCTAGAATAATAATTCTTGACAGTTCAGCTTGCTCTCATGAATCTCTAGAACAGCCTTCCCCAACCTCATGCCACCCACATGTATTAGACTACAACTCCCATCATCCCCAGCCACCAGAAATTGCTAGCTGGGATGATGGGGTTGACGTCTAACACATCTGGAGGGCACCAGGTTGGGGAACACTGCTCTGGAAATTAAATCAGCAGGTGGGGGAAAGCGGATGCATTGACTCTTGTCCACATACATGCGTATGAATGCTGTATAACACACCGTCTGCCACTTCACACTTTGCTGCTACTGAGTTATATTTTGAACTGCTGATAACACATGGTAGGATAATTATGTTCTTTCCCTATTTTTTTACCTCTTTGCTTTTAAATCAGCATAACACAGGCTGTGGCAGAATAAACTAACACAGCATACAACAAGCAGCATAGAGCATCCTTCTTCTCTTAAAAGAGTCTTAAACCAAGAAAGAAAGTTGCAAAACCCACCAGTTGAAGGCCAGTACTCTAAAGGACATCAAACTGGTGGCTCTAATGATCCAAGAGCATCTCTTTGAGCCTTTCTACACGAGGCTTTTAGAGGCTTTTATTGTGCACTCATGATTGCTTATTCACAATAGTTTGTGGATCCTTCATGAAGTCATCATCCTCCAGGGCCTCTCTGGTGCTTTGCAACCATTATCATATTTTTTTTCCTAATGAAGAAAGTCTGGTATTCCTTCGAAATGGCAGAATGAGAATCTTGTGTAATTATGCAATTCTGCTATACCACAACACCATCTAGTGCTTGCATAAGAAAACATATAGAAAGGCAGAGAAGAAGAAAAACGCCAGAAAAAAGCATATGTAAAGGAGCCGATCTTAATCCCACAAAGAATCCAGAAGCAGAAACCTCAGTAAAGATGGGGGATAAAAGCCTCATGTAGAAATGCCCTTTGTGGCTTGAGATAGTTGCTTCTCTCACTTCCTGAACCAGCATGTAAGCAAGGCAGGCACAATCCTTCCACTGGTAATTCCATGCCTGGCATCTGCCAGTGCATAGTGACATCTGCTTTGCCATTCCTCTTCTCTTGCTAGCCGAAGTACTGGTGTTCTTAGAGCCTTTTCATGCATTACACAGTAGTGTAAGCACTGAAAGTTAACTCAGCAGCTGAGTGCCACAGACAATACTGGCTTCCTAATGAATATAGGTATATGATGCATATATTTGCAAGCACAAGTTTATCTTCACTTGTTTGTGTTTTCACACTTCACATTTTTAGGTAAAACTTAGAGTATCTTAGGTGTGCTCCTTAAAAATATAATGTGTGAAGCAGTCCTAAATTTGTGAATTTGGTTTCCTGTCTTATGACAGCAGAGTAAAAGGAGGGTTGAGCACAGTCCCACAGTGATGAATTGCAAGTAACTGCCCCATAGGAGGAGCCTAGTTTTGCTGGGTCCTAAGATCTATCCTGTAACTTGCTTGCCATGATGGCATCCACCCTTGTCCTTAGTAAAGACTACCAGTGCACATCACCATTGCCTAAGCAGATGTTACACGCATGTTGCATGGGATGACACCTTGGCAGCCTTTTTTTATTAGAGAAAAGTTTCTTCAGGAGACAGTGGTTTAGAATGGAAAGCAGAGCATGTTACCTTTTTCCCTGCCTCCTGCTTCTCTGCCCCAAATCCATGGTTCTTTTCTCCGTATGAGGTTCCTGATGCATGTTTGTAAGGGTAGAGACAAAACTCTGTGATGGGGGGGGCCTTCAGGGAACCATTTGAAACTGAGCAGCAGCAGACAGGGAAAGGGTTAAGTACACACCAAAGCCCAGTTTTAAATTGCCCTCTCCTAAAGCAGCTTTTATCTTAAACCCCCCCAGCAAAAATGCCATCAGAGCTTTGGTAGTAGCTTTTAGGTGTTACATGTAGTTAGGCTGTTAGATAAGGTATGAAAGGGAACAAAGCAAAAGCACTAGTCAAAAACAAAACTAACTAGCCAGGGCACTCCATTTTCCATGCCTTAGGGACCAAGTTAACAATAGCTACACTCAGAGAGATTCCCTGTGATTTATTTGATACTTAACCTGCAACTCCTTTTGAGAGCAAAGCTGGAGCTGATTCATGGTGCTATCAAGCAAATTAATCGACAGTGTCTTTTGACATTTGGATGCTTACTGCTCAACATATGGCAGCTATGCAAAGACTGCAGTAGATGCAGGCTGGCCCACTGAAGGCCTGTGGGCAGGATTTAGTCTGTGAATCAGCTCTGCCTGCTTCTGAGTGGCCCTACCAAATCTTAATCAAAGTGTGGTGAAAACACCACCACCACCAAAACTGGCTTTGCTCACATTTTCACTTGTAAGAAATACTTCTGTCATTCCATGTATATTTCACTAAAATGTTACTGCCTTGTTAACCCCTGCGCATTCTGGAAAAGCAGAGGACCACTGCCAATGTAACCCCTGAGGACATCTTTCAGGAAACACCTTATTTCCTCAGCTCCCCAACTGATTACCTTCCATACCTGTGAAGTCCTTCGTGCTAGCAGATGCCACATTTATTATCAAGTCTAACCATCCAAAGGGAGATTGGATCAGTCCTGCTCCTGAGAATATATTGGCCTCTGAGAATACAGAGAGTTTTTAAAGGGAAAAGCCATTTGTTACGGAATCAAATGAGGAATCTCGGTCTTAAGGCACAACTAAGGGATACGGCAGCAAAGCCTCGAGCCGCTTCGCCTGTGCTCCGCTGGTGCAACATCTGGATGGAGGAAACGGCTGAGCCTAGTCTTGCTGCCTCACAGCACCACCCTGATAATGGTTGGAAAAGCTACTACAACTTGTCAGCCTAACTGGATCAGGTGTCCTGGGGAGCCAGTAGGGCCCCTGCTGCTGGCCGTATATATTTACTGTGTCAGTCTGAGCAGCTCATCAGTGAGTGCAGCTGCTGTACAGGCTCCCTGCCTGCCTGCCTGCCTACCCTGGACTCCTTCACCTGCTCCTGCTCTCTCTGATCTTTCCCTGCCTGCTCTGGGACCTGCACACCTTCCTATCTTGTGCTACATTACCTGCCTCAGGCCCTTCAGAATCAGGGTTGCCACCTTTAGAGTTGACCTGCCTGCTGTGGATCCCACTGCTTGTTTCTGCACATGCTGGACCCTGATTTTATCAGTTTAGGCACATTAACTCGGGGAAGAAAGGAATAGTTCAAGAGATGGCACATTAAAAAAACATTTAGTTGCCCCAAAAGGGATGTGTAAGAAGTGGAGAGTGAATGAGCTTTGCAGGATCAAATCCAGGGATGAGATATGCCTAGACTTAATCCAGAACCAATCAGATGTGGAATAAAGGAGCTAATCAGGAGGGGACATTCCTCAGGAGGGGACAGAGTGTGAGAGTGGGAAGGACAGGTTGTTGGTGTGGGAGTCTTAGGATTTGAAGGTACCAAAGCACCGAGGAAGGGAGTTTGTGTTTCAGGCACCTAATGAAGGCATGAGCGTATGAATGTATTAGAAGGCAGAGGCAGAGATGTAATGTCTGTGGCCTTGCTAGTTGGCAGGAAAACCAGGGCACTGCACAGGCCATAGGACAGCAGGACTAGCAGTAAGAGGAAGTCCCTTGGGTGAACCATACACAAAGGTAGGGCAGAGCTGACAGGAACCAAAACTACGGCACCATGTTGTGAGACCAAGGGGAGAAGCCACCCAGATATTCCTCACAAGAAACGGCAGGTGAATGGGTTACTCCATCAAAATGCTAGGAGAAAATGTAGCGTGTGATCACTTAGGTCTCATGTTGTCCCCAGCTGTTCCTTTTGAGCAAGCCAGTGAGCTGTTACGAAGACATGTGCAGGCTTACCCTTAGCCAGAGAGAGAGGACAACTTCCCCCAAGGGTGGACAATCTGTCTTTGATCCCACCCTGCTCCTGGCACAGCACACACAGAGTCCAAATAAGGCTGTGAAATGTACAGTGTGGATTCCCAGCACGGCCAGCATGGATTTGGGAAGCAAAATGTTTGTCTGCTTTATGCACTTCAAAGCCTGCCTATCCAATTTCATGCTAAAGGTCTTGCAGACAGAACTGCCCTGTGCTGAGGAGCTAAACGTGCTTTGCCTGGTCTCCAACAGGAAGGCTGGCTTGAAAACAAAGATGCTGGTTTTCTTGCTGATGATTTGATGCTCTCACGGCTGAGCAGGGATGATCTGTGTCCTACATAATATCCATCACACCACACTGGGCTCACTTGAAAAGTGGTCCAGGAAAGACTGATCAGATAAAACATATCAGCTTACTGAGGATGCATCCCTTATTTTCTGGGATGAGCATGGCAATGAGATCATGTTTCAATCTTTTATAGGACTACAAGCTATAAAGATAGGAAGGCATGACGACCACTCACTCAAGCCTGAACATTCATGCACTGAGAGTAAGGAATGGGTCAAATCAGCTATGGGACACCCCTGGAGTTTTGTAGGTGAACTTTAAAGCCTTAAGCGTTGCCAATTTGAAGTTTCCATGTCAAAGAGTCACACAGTTTCCTGTCATTTCACCTGTAACAAAAGCCACCTGTAGGCGCCCTGTGACTCTTCTCATCTATTGCAGGGATTTGTATGCTTCACCTTTGTCCTTTCTTTCTTTGCAGGTGTTCCAGAGGCGGCAGAATGGGCTGACAGATTTCTTTCGGAAATGGGCAGACTATCGGATTGGCTTTGGAAACCTGGAAGATGAGTTCTGGCTGGGTAACAAACCTTTGCCCTTTGTTTGTCCCGACTCTTATCAGTGGAGAAACTAGACACCTGCCCATCATATCCTCTTACAACAAGCACACTCAGTCTCTCTTTCTTTCTGTCTCTCTCCGGTGTTCATTCATTCTTCGCAGTCTCTACATTGACAGAGAGCTTATCTGTCTCTTTCCGTCTTTCTGTATTATCCATCAATCTGCCTTTTGACTTGTCAGGTTTCTTCATTCTTTGTCCTGGCTGTGCTCATCATTAATGTCATGTGCCTTTCAGGCTATGTGGCATGAAAGGCACATAACTGGGGCCTGGCCTCTGCCTCGTTTGTTAGGTAGCACAGCAAGATTAATTGCACTTTTACCTCTGTGGAACTGTGCTCATCAAGCATCTCTTTGCTCACAAAAGAATCTTGATGGAGCCATTTCATTCTGTTCCTGCGTGCGCGCGTGTCCTTTCCTGCATCACAGATACACTCTGCCATATAGCCTGATTGGCATTTTCTGCTTAGGGGAAAGCCTAAGCATAAATAGAGGAATTATTCTGGATTAAGTCCAAGTTCACTGCAATAGGCAATTGTACAGCTAATGCAATATTCAACTTAACCCTATCCACAGTGCCTGAGAAGGATGTATCAACTCTACATAATTAAACAGGTTTAATAGTAACTCTGTCACTGCAGGGAACTCTGGAACTGTTGTTCTGTGATGGTCAAACTACATGTTATGCTAAATGTGTAGTGTGTGACTACATCTGTTTTTTAAAAAAAATATAATACTAAGCACCCCCCTCTGATTTTTACTTGGACTGCAATGGATGAGAAGAGAAATTTAACCCTTCCCGTCCCCCAGCCACATTCAAAATGAAAATCCCTCTCTCTCTCTCTCTCTCACACACACACACACACATACACACTGGAATTAGCTTTAGAAAAACAACTCCCATTGATGCCAATGGGAGCTTTATTTTTAAGTCTAACTGTAGTGCATCTGTCTTGGCTCTGCCTTCTAATAAAGAGCAGCGTTCACTTGTGGCTCAAGAGGTCAGCTTGGGAGTTTTGACTAAGGCCTACCACAAGAGATCACTTTTATTTTATTTTCGTGCCTACACCAGCTCTTTAAACGGGGATGATTAGGGACTTGAGTGAGGCCTTTCATTTCCCATGCACAGTGCAGCCCCCCACCCCCGTTGATTGGGAGTTTGCTTTTGTTCACCACCATCGAACCTCTCCCTCCCTCTCAGTATAGGGTAGCACGAGTTGGCTCCTATTATAACATAATTCCCACTCACCCTGTCCCTGCTGCCACCAGATGGGGGGAGGGGGGAGGAGGAGGAGGAGGAAGGGAAAAGTGGCAAATACAATGAGTGACAATGGACATGCTCTGAGATCCTTGGAGATGGTAATGAGGACGCTGCGAGCAGGAGGCCTGGCCTCTAGGTTCCATCACCTGTAACCCCCATCCTAGATCCACAACTTCCCAAAACAGGTGTTGAGCCTGGACAGCAAGTCTAGACCCAGGGCAGGTATATATTCTTAAGGAGCTGGGCAGATTTCTGCTCTGCTACTATTCCCAATTCCCTGTCATGACATGTACCTTAAATGCCTATTCTCATTCCATGTTGTTCGCATGATTTCTAGGTACACAATCTTACCAAATCTCATTGTTTAATTTTTCCTCTAGGGCTAGATAACATGCAAAAGATCACATCCCAAGGGCGCTATGAACTGCGGGTAGATATGAGAGATGGCCAGGAAACAGTCTACGCCTATTATGACAAGTTCTCCATTGGAGATGCTAGGAGCCTGTACAAGCTCCGGATAGGGGACTACAATGGCACTGCAGGTACAAACATGGCAGGCGCTCCCACTGCCCCCAGTCCCTGACCTTCTCAAACAGGCTCTTCTTCTTGCTAGGGCCATGTCTTTCATGAAGCAGGGTGAGGCCCTGGATCGGGAGGGGCAGAGCAGCCCCCTCCTCACTCAGGAACGCAGGCATGCCGCCAGCCCCCTCCTCCGCCTGAGCACTCCCCCCTCCTGGCTCAACCCACTCCCCCCACCCCACCCCCAGCTCTGCCACCCACCCAGGAGTGCCACCTGCAACCCTCCAGTGCCGAGGAGCGCTGCCGCTGCCGCTTTGCCGGAGAAGTGATGGTAGCTGTGCTCCTAGGCAGCGGCAGATCTGTTCCCAATGTTTTGCTCTCTGAGGAAGGAGCCCCATCCTTTTTCAGAGAGTGAGGCCATGGGGCAAGACCTGAGATGACCTCCGACCTGACTCAGCCATAGGAACACCACCGCCATCTTGCTGTGGTGGGGAAAGCGGCCCTAAAACATCGTTTTTCCCACTGTGGCTGGGCGATGATACTGGCGCTGCAACAGCTGTGTGCTGCAGATAGTGGGCACAGAGGGTAAGAAGTGGAGGCATGGGGTGGAGGAACCCTACTCAGCAAAATGCCTTCAGCTGGCCCTGCATCTCCCCTTCCTTTCCACGTTTAACAGCCCTCCACGCCCCTGCCTTCCATGCAATAACAGCCAGCACCTGCTCGCTCCATGCAGTCCATGCATAAAATCTCTGTGAAACCCCTCCCTCTTACTGCATTCTCCCCCTCCTCAGGCTCAACTCATAGGGTGGAAATGGATAAATAGGAACCACGCAGGGGCTTCTTTGAAACGCACTCTGTAGCTTCTGTAACAGCTTGCATACATAAGGGGCTCCTGAGGATTTTATTTACTTACTTACTTACAGCATTTGTATACTGCTCCACATCTAAACAGATTCTGGAGTGGTGAACAACAAGAGATAAAAGGAACAAAAGTTAAAAGAAGAAACATGATATTAAGATTATTCTTTAAAAAACAGAGTGCCAATAAAGCCGAGGCTGGTTAACCAAGGAAGGCTTCCTGGAAAAAAGCTGTTTTCAGGAGGTGCTGAAAACAAACCAGTGTTGGCACCTGCCTGACCTCTAGAGGCAGGGAGTTCCATAGGAGGGGAACCACCACAATGAAGGCTCTTCTCTGGGTGAACTCCAGTCAGGCCATAGGTCCATATGGAACCACCAGGAACATACCCTCTGATGACCTCTGTGATCAGACAGGTTGGTAAGGGAGAAGGCACTCTCTCAGGTATCCTGGTCCCAAGTTGTTTAGGGCTTTGTACACTAGTACCAAATCCTTAAACCTGGCCTGGTAGTGAATAGGCAGCCAGTGGGCTCCTTCACACGGGGTTTTTATCCTGCAATTGAGATTGCTCCTCCACTGAAGTTTGCGGGCTCTTTACACGATGCCGTGACCCTCCAGGGCGTCTCCTGTACTAAATGCCCTTTGTTCCGTTGTTAAATAGATCACAGATAATGAGCTATCAAATTTCCACTTGAGTTCCCTCCATGATAATGGAAGACTCAGATATGATATAGGGAGAAGGAAGGGGAAGGGGGTGGGGGGAAAGGAAGTGGGTGAAAAAGGGAGTCGTGATCCTGCATTTGAAATGGAAGCAGAAAGCCCCGCATTTAGGCTGGTGTACAGATGCCCAGTGAAGTTCCCTCAGGAAAAGATATGGGATAGACATAGCTTAGTGCTCAAAAGGTCCCAGGTTCGATCTGTGGCATCTCCACCTAAATTAGTCTCATGAAGAGATGCTCTGCCTCAAACTCTGGAGAGGTGCTGCCAGTGGAAACAAAGATTACTGGGTCAAATGGACCACTAGTTGAAGACAGTATAAGGCAGCTTTATGACTCCCAGTGCAACACATGGCTGGAAGCTGTAAACACCTGCCTCCCGCACGTCAGGTGATGAGCTGTTCAAGTGGGGCCCAGTCTTATGCTGTGCCAAAACTGAAGGTGGTGCTTGCTGCCATTTTTTTGCCCCCACAAAGTGGCAAATTTTCAGAGGAGCTCCAAAGGGGGCAACAGTGTTCTCCCATTGTGACAACTGGGATACAGTCCCTCTCCCCCAGTTCATACTGACAGCATCGTGAGCACTGCATAGGAGAGGAATGGTTGAAATATTGGGGCGATTCACATGTGCATGTGTATCACTCCATAACACACTGCTCGATGACTTGCAGCTGAACCCGTGAAAGGCCTCCATTGAAGTGTGTTGTGTCTGAGGCAATGTGACAGCTCTGGCGGTGGCATTTGATAGCTCACTTCCACGTGCGAGTCATTGCTGGATGTTGCTGCAGTCATTGCACGATAAACAGATGTGTGTGAGCTCACAGCTGTGCCTTTGCAGGGAAAGGGGAAATGTCCTAAGAGGATGTCTTCTGTTGCAGGAGATTCGCTCACCTATCATCAGGGACGTCCATTTTCCACTAAAGACAGAGACAACGACGTTGCTGTTACAAACTGTGCCATGTCATACAAAGGGGCCTGGTGGTACAAGAACTGCCACCGGACCAACCTCAATGGCAAGTATGGCGAGTCTCGACACAGCCAGGTAAGGGCAGGGTCAATGCAGAGCTCAGCTCCTCTGCTTGTTAATGACATGTTTTGCGAGCCTCTTAAACAGAACGCTGGTATAGGTGTAGCAGCTACAAGTGTGAGCTGCGAGCCAGGCAGTCCCTGGTTTAAATCTCACTTCAGTCATGAACGCAATAGGAGGGGTTAGGTAATGTTCTCAACCTCACCCCCCACCACACCCCTTTGCAGAATGGGGGTAATAAACTGGTCCCAGGGCAGGCCCTACCCTTGGGCAGGGTGAGGTGGCCTGCCTCTGACGGCAGATAAAAGCCAGCAAATGGTCAATTACCGAGTTCATTTTTATATCTTTACTACTAAGCACTGCCATTTGGATTTTCTGTGTCAGACACCAAAATGTCTTGGGCCATCTCTACTGGCTTGTCTTAGGCCTGAAATGGTAGTTCGCCATGTGATCATCTCCCCAGGTCTTGTTTGGAGTTTTGTTTTGTCTTGGGGAAGAAATAGCAGCGGGGCGGGGGAGTGCCACCTGAATGCTTCCAAGTGTCCCTGCTCCCTTTGGACATAACTTTTCCTCTGTTTGCCCCCCACCCCAGGGTATTAACTGGTACCACTGGAAAGGGCATGAGTTCTCCATACCCTTTGTGGAAATGAAGATGCGGCCCTACAACCATCGCAACCCCTTGGGCAGGAAACGGCGGTCCATGCAGCTGTGAAGTGGCAGGAAACCCTCTGGAAGAGCAGCCCTTCTCTGTCATTTGTTTGTATTTTATAATATGGAAAGGAAGGAGCAAAAGTAATCCTGAGGTAGCAGCCTGCTCCATACTGAGTGGGTGAAGGAAGCTATGACACCCCAGAGGTCTGGCTCACTTTGGTCAGGGAGCAACCTTGATGCTTTGCTGTCATTCCCAGTGACTTGTTGAGTTCCTGCCCAGCCCCACCTCCATTCAAGAAGAGTTACGGTTTGTTTGTTTGTTTGTTTGACTGATTCCTCTTGAAGCTGTTAGGAAATGGCTTCGTTCAAGGTTTTCTTCTTGCTCTCATTTCTGTTGTAGGTGCTTCCTTTCACATGCCAAACTGCTCTGCCAGGGAGCAGGGAGGTTCCCAGAGCTATTGTTGCTGGTGCGGCTGCTATATGAACTAAGCGATGTTTTCACAACAAAGCCGACTGAGTCAGCATCAGCCAGGAAGGAGATTCCAAAATTTGGGTACTTTTTAAAGCCACTTTCAGAGGTCACACCAATCCGTTCCTTTAAAGACCTGACAGTTGGCTCCCTTTCACACGTGCCAAGTGGGCAATACGCCATCCTTCCCAACAGAAGAAACCAAGGCCAGCCTCACACACTCCCCAAAATAGCAGCCTCCACAGATCACATTCACAGGAACAAATGCAAACAAACATAATTACTGATGCAGAAGTAGTTTGGGGAGCAAAGGCTTCTCTCCTGGATTGTTCTCATCATGTACCATTTTACAGACATTCCAAAATAAGTTTCTCACAAACATTTATTTCAATTAACAAGCACCTTTACATGCTTTAAACTTTTCTTCTGAAAGAGGAGCTTAAGAGAGAAATAAACAGGGGTCTTTAAAGAGCCCATGTCTGTGCGCCTCAACAGTCCATTTATAAAAATCCTTCGAAGTACAGCAACCTTCAGCTCTATAGGAAGCAACTCTCTGTGGCCGTTGCTTCCAGTAGTATAGACAAACATGGTCAGTGAAGGCTCACAAGAAACTATGGAAAAACACAGCAGAGGAAACCTTTTGAGTTAACAACATAATTACACCAGCCCTCATCCTCCTTTGTTGGGGAAAGTTGAAGTACGCACTCCTGGGCATGAAACAGGTGAATAGTACAGACATATGGCATTTATCTCCTTCCTAGCCCCCATAAAACTGCTTAAGGGTGCAATCCTATGCATGTTTAGACAGAGAAAAGGTCTACAACCCCTTTTCTCTTTCTAAAGATGCATAGGATTGCACCCTAAGATTGTTCATCTTTCTCTAAGCACTGCCTTTGGAGGTGCAAAGTACACATTATGTGGGATTATCTCTGATAGGATCACCTGATACTTTGGGTTTGTTTTTGCTTTTTACTGAAATGCAGCAGTGAAGGGGACACTGCCACTTTCTTTGGAACAGCATCTGGGATGTGTATATGTCTAACCCTTTCCTTCCATGCTAGCTCCCCTGTCAAAATCCTCCCAACCTTTTGCCTCCCCAGGCCAACCCTGCCCTTCAAACTGCAGTCTCAGTGGCTGAATTTGGGGTGTGCGTGTGTGTGTTTTAAAAGCTATAAAACTAATTGTGGAACTAATTATAAAGTGTACAGTCAGGGCCAGAAATATTGGAACAAGGATAACTGTTTTGGCAGTTGGCCTCTGTACACCACCACATTGAAGTTGAAAGGAAACACACCCAGATGGGAGCAAAGGCAGGACCTTCAGCTGTAATTCAAGGGGTCTGACAAAAGTGGGGCACTAACCATTCAGGAAGGACAGCCAGTGGCATACACACACCCGCATTGTTGGTGGCTCATAAGTAATGGAACGAATGGCTGACAAGCAGCTGCATGGCCAGGTGTGGCCTGTTTCCTGGGTGCCCCATGACCAATCAAGCAGATAAAAGGCCTGGAGGTGGTTCTGAGTGTTACGTTTGCATTTGGTAGCTGTTCCCTGGAACTCCCAACATGAGGTCCAAAGAGGTGTCCGTGCAAGTGAATGAGGCCATCATTAGGCTGAGGAAACAACATAAACCCATCAGAGAGATAGCAAAAACATTGGGAGTGGCCAACACAACAGTTTGGAACATCCTGAAAAAGAAGGAATTAACTGGCAAGCTCAGCAACAGCAAAAGGCCTGGAAGACCACGGAAGACAACTAAAGTGGATGACCGCAGAATTCTGCTCATGAAGAGGAACCCTTTCACAACATCTAGCCAGGTCAAGAACGCTCCCGCGGAGGTAGGCATGTCATTGTCAACATCTACAGTCAAGAGACGGCTTTATGAATGTAAATACAGAGGCCTCACAACAAGGTGCAAAGCACTAGTAACGCTCAAGAACAGAAAGGCCAGATTAGCCTTTGCCAGCAAACACTTAAAAAAGCCTGCCCAGTTCTGGAATAAGATTCTTTGGACTGATGAAACCAAGATTAACTTACACCAGAATGATGGGAAGAGAAAAGTATGGAGAAGGAAAGGAACAGCTCATGATCCAAAGCATACTACATCATCTGTCAACCATGGTGGAGGCAGTGTTATGGCATGGGCAGGTATGGCTGCCAATGGAGCCGGGTCACTGGTGTTTATTGATGACCTGGCTGCTGATAAAAGCAGCAGGATGAATTCTGAAGTGTATAGGGCTATACTTTCTGCTCAGATTCAGCCAAATGCTGCCAAACTGATAGGGCGCCGCTTCATATTGCAGATGGATAATGACCCAAAACGTACAGCAAAAACTACCCAAGAGTTTCTGAAGGCAAAGAAGTGGGATGTTCTTCAATGGCCAAGTCAGTCACCTGATCCCCACCCAATACATCATGCTTTTCACTTACTGACAACAAGACTGCAGGCAGAAAGACCCACAAACAAGCAGCAGCTGAAGGCAGCTGCAGTAAAGGCTGGCAAAGCATCTCGAGGGAGGAAACTCAGCATTTGGTCATGTCCATGGGTTCCAGACTTCAGGCAGTCATTGACTGCAAAGGATTTTCATCCAGGTATTAAAGGCGATCCTTAAGTTTGAAATGATGTTGGTTCGTTCCATTACTTATGAGCCACCAATGATGGGTGTGTGTGTATGCCACTGGCTGTCCTTCCTGAATGGTTAGTGCCCCACTTTTGTCAAACCCCTTGAATTACAGCTGAAAGTCCTGACTTCACTCCCATCTGGGTGTGTTTCCTTTCAACTTCAATATGGTGGTGTACAGAGGCCAACTGCCAAAACAGTTATCCTTGTTCCAATATTTCTGGCCCTGACTGTAGTTCTATCCTTTCTAAGGTGGTAAACCTGTGCCTGGACTGTCCCACTTCAGACCTTTAATGGCAGTGGTGGTGGGAGATCATACAATTAAATGCTGTCCCACAACAAGTCTTACACATGGAAAAACTAGCATATCAGGGAAATGGCTATGCTAAAACCCCTACCTTGACATATAGTTTTCTGTGCAGAGGTTGTTTTTTTGTACGGGGGCACATTCAGTCATGTGACTGGGTTTTACCACCTTCAGTAAGAACTAGCCCTTAGTTAGGTGAGTGCAGCAGTTTCAACTGGTCCATGAGCAGTACTTGGGATTATTCTGTCTGAATCTATTTGAGCTTTATTGGCCCAGGAAATTAACCTTCTCTAGATTTTTTCTGTGGCTGCTCAGTCTCTTCCATGCAGAAAATCCCGTGTACGTAAGGGCTTCTCTGAAGTGGTTCTTCTGCACTGCCCATAACATTAAGTTGTGTCTTCAACACCATTCTAGAAATCACCCCATAGGTCATGGAAAATATTGTGAAAATCACTGCATAAATGACAACCTCAACACACACATACACACACACGTTTGAGAGTGGTTTGCCCCAAAAGTTCCCATTTGCAGAGTGAACCATCACCACTTAGGTGGTGAACTTTTCGATAAAAAAATATGAGCAGAATATGTTTGAATGTGTCACATTTAGAAATAAACAGAATTTGAAGGGTTAAAACACACACCACTACAGCTATAAAATCCACTATGAAGAGATTGAAGAGCAGCAACTGAATGTTTCCCTATATTTCTCTGATTCAACAATGAGTTTCCCTCACTGTTTAGCAACAATTTAACAGTAATAAGACTAATAATGGCCTTTAACACGCGCATGCGCACGCACACGCCCCCACACTCCCAAGGAATTTTTAGATTCAAGAGTAGAACAGTGCAAAACTGCCACCTTGTGGTAACATCAGGAAAATACAGTGAATGGAATCAAGCTGGGCTCTGTCTTCTGCTTTTGATCAGCAGAAGTCAGGGCTGGGTGGGCAACTTGTGGCCCTCCAGATGTTGTTGGGCTGCAACTCCCATCAGTCAGTGGTGAGGGATGATGGGAGTTGAAGTCCAACACCACCTGGAGGGCCACAAGTTGCCCACTTGTGGCATAAGTACTCTGTATCACAATGTCCTAGTCCAATAGTGTCTCACTGTGGTCAAGGACCTGAGAGCTGCCCATCATGGCAGGTGAGCCTGTCTCACCCACTGCATAGGGGTCCTTTACTATACTCCACAGCTCCCTAAATTTGAAGTAAAAGCAGAAACAGTCTCACTTGCAGGGAATTTTGAAACAATGGTAGCCTTGTTTTGTTCAGTCGTTCAGTTGTGTCCGACTCTTCGTGACCCCATGGACCATAGCACGCCAGGCCTTCCTGTCCTCCGCTCTCTCCCGGAGTGTGCTCAAGTCCATATTCATTGCATCGGTGATGCTATCTAGCCATCTCATCCTCTGCCGTCCCCTTCTCCTTTTGCCTTCAATCGCTCCCAGCATCAGGGTCTTTTCCAGGGAGTTTTCTCATTAGGTGGTCAAAATATTTGAGCTTCAGCTTCAGTATCTGTCCTTCCAATGAGCAGTCAGGGTTGATGTCCTTTAGGATGGACTGATTTAACCTCCTTGCAGTCCAGGGGACTCGTAAGAGTCTTCTCCAGCACCAAAATTCGAAAGTAGCCTAGCCAGTATGAAAAGAATGAGCCCTCTGCTGCCCTGCAGATTTCAGATGTGAAGAAGGATACGGTACACCAGCGGGTATTTATTATTATTTAATATAGTTATATCCATCTCTTCTGTGCATAGAGCACTCAGGGAACAATCAACTGGTTCAAGAGGGGTTAATCACTTAGGGTAGGCAGACGCCAGGGCTCCTGCACATTTAATAGTTATATAGAAGAGGTTATTTCACTTGCTTTATATTCACTCTTCTACCCAACTAGTAAAGGTGGGGGAGTTGCAACCTCATTTACTTCTGACTACACTACCTCCAGTTCTCCCCTTGTAGCGTTCACCCCTGCATGATCTCAGCTAAAGCAGGTTTGGGAACACGTTTGCTGAGATTACATCTACCTCAACCCACAGATAAGAATATATGTGTACAACACAAAGGGTATGAAAGCGGGCAAAAGGATAGCTACCTGAAAATGCTTTTTCAACAATAGATGTACATCTAAAAAAAAAGATATTGAAAAGGTGAGATATCGTGGGGCACTTTGTCGAAAGCTTTGCTGAAGTCGAGGTATATGATGTCTACAGCATTCCCACGGTCCACAAGGACTCTCCTTGCTATTCTCTGGAAATCTGCATTCAGTTGGATATATCTTCCCCTTTCTCCCTTGCTTTTCGCTTCCCTTCTTTCCTCAGCTACCTGTAAAGCCTCATCAGACAGCCACTTGGCTTTCTTGCATTTCTTTTTCTTTGGGATGGATGTAGTTGCTGCCTCCTGAACAATGTTACGGACCTCCGTCCATAGTTCCTCAGGCACTCTGTCTATCAGGTCTAATCCCTGAAATCTATTCCTCACCTCCACTGTATATTCATATACGGGATATGATTTAGGTCATACCTGAATGGTTTAGTGGTTTTCCCTACATTCTTCAATTTAAGCCAAAATTTTGCAAGAAGCAGCTCATGATCTGAGCCACAGTCAACTCCAGGTCTTGTTTTGACTGACTGTATGGAGCTTCTCTATCATTGGCTGCAAACTACATAATCAATCTGGTTTCGATATTGACCATCTGGTGATGTCTATGTGTAGAGTTGCCTCTTGTGCTGTTGGAAAAGAGTGTTTGCTATGATCAGCATGTTCTCTTGGCAAAACTCTATTAGCCTTTGTCCTGCTTCATTTTGTACACCAAAGCCATGCTTGCCTGTTATCCTGGTGATTTCTTGACTTCCTACTTTAGCATTCCAATCCCCTATGATGAAGAGGACATCTTTTTTTGGTGTTAGTTCTGGAAGGTGTTGTAGGTCTTCATAGAACCGATCAACCTCAGCTTCTTTGGCCTCAGTGGTTGGGGCATAGACTTGAATGACTGTGATGTTGAATGGTTTGCCTTGGATTCGTACTGAGATCATTCTATCGTTTTTGAGATTGTACCCCAGTACTGCTTTTCCCACCCTTTTATTAACTATGAGTGCTACTCCATTTCTTCTAAGGGATTCTTGCCCACAGTAGTAGATATGATGGTCACCTGAATTAAATTCACCCATGCTTGTCCATTTTAGTTCTCTGATTCCCAAGATGTCGATGTTCAATCTTGCCATCTCATGTTTGACCACCTCCAGCTTACCTTGATTCATTGATCTGACATTCCAGGTTCCTAAACAATATTGTTCTTTACAGCATCGGACTTTACAGACACATCCACAGCTGAGTGTCCTTTCGGCTTTGGCCCAGCCGCTTCACTCTTTCTGGCGCTACTTGGAAATTCCCTCTGCTCTTCCCCAGTAGTATATTGGACACCTTCTGACCTGAGGGACTCATCTTCCGGCGTCATATCTTTTAGCCTTGTGATACGTTCCGTGGGGTTTTCTTGGCCAGAATACTGGAGTGGGTTGCCATTTCCTTCTCCAGTGGACCACATTTTGTCAGAACTCTCCACCATGACCTGTCCGTCTTGGGTGGCCCTGCACGACATAGCTTATGGCTTCACTGAATTACGCAAGCCCCTTCACCACAACAAGGCAGTGATCCATGAAGGGGAGGAGAAACCCTACCGCAGGACTATATTTTTAGATCCCTATTAGGGAGTGATATATAACCCTGTTTAATAAACGGGTTACATTATGAACACATGTGAAGCCTGCATCAGTAGTCAAGATTCAGCAGACTGAACAGACAAAGCAGGAAGAACTCAAATTCAATTTGTTATTCACATAGAGCTGTGTGTAGCATTTTCAGGCAGCCTGCCTTTCTTTCATGGAGATGAGAACATGTCACGAATCACACATAGATTGAACATCCCTGTAATGTGGCCTTTTCTATGATATTCTCTCTTTTTTCTTGTGGCAGTGGTAGTCAGTACGTGCAAACTGGTCATTATTGTCTCCATCTCAACTCCTACGTAACAGGTATTACTCCAAGAGCAACAAGAACCACCTGCAAGAGTGGTGACAAGCCCAACAGCTGGTACTTGTATTTTCTTACAAAAACAGTCCCCGTTATTGTAGTGGAATTTGTCCGATAGGGGATCTGCTGACTCAGACAGTATTAGCAAAATATCCAACTTTCCATATACTTCTAAACCCTTCACAAATACAAACACACACACAGGTATGCATTGAATCTCTACCAGCCATAGTGACTTCATCTAAATAACATATTCACTGTGAAGATTGGGGTGGTGTTCACACATGATCCGCAGAAAATCCTGCGATACCCTAAAGACTTAACATCTAGGACCCCCCAAGGCGTATGCGTGTGTGTGCACGTGCGCGCAAAACATTTATGGATGTATATGGGAAGGTGTGCTGGATTTCCCACAGCAACTCCTCATGCCTCACAGGAAACCACTCTGAAGAAATCCTCCACTGGAAGAGGGAGAAGCTCCCATGTGCATCCCTTTGTATCCCAGCCTACAGTGCAATCCCAGGCAGGCTTACTCAGGATTACATCCGATTGGGTCCAAAGGGGCTTACTTCCTGGTGTGTTTAAGGCTGAACCCTAAGAAAGGTATTGCAGTGCATAAACTAGGCCAGGGCCCCCCAACACACCATGGCACCCCACGGAGATATCCAATGGCACCCATGAAGCTCTCCACTCCTTGCCCCCTCCAAAAATTTGTTTTTAATTTAAAAAAAACCCTTGGAAAATGTTAGGGCACCAGGTTCTCCTTCCCATTTCTGAACCTGCCACTGATCAGCTGTTCAGCAGGCAGGAAGAAAAGGAAAGAGTTGCTTCCTGGCCCTGCCCAATCTTCTTCTGCCCACACAGACCTTTCGCCTTTGCTTTCTCTCCACTCCCAGCTTCTAGCCTCCCCCAAATCCCTTTACCTTGCTCTTACTCCCCCTTCTTCCCCTTTGCCTTTCTAGTTCCCCCTCCCTCCCAGCATCTAGCCTCATTATTTCTCCTCCATCTTTACCTCACTGTTTCTCCCCCTCCTAGTCCCTAGCCTTGCCCTTTTTCTCTCCCCTCCCAGCACCTTTTCTCTTTCTTCACACAACACAAAGAGCACCTTCCTGGGCAAGGCTGTGAAGGCAGAGCAGGAGCTAGCAGCGCCTGGTGGGGAAATGAGTGGCTTAGCCTCCGGTCAAGGCATGGAAAACTTGTCCTGTCCTTTGTTGCTGGGGAAAGGAGTGTAAGGGCAGGATGAGCAGAGCAATCCTATGCAGGCCTACTCAGAAGTAATTCCCTTTGAATTCCATGTAAGCATGCACAGAATTGCAACCTTAAATGGGCATTTTGTTGTTCTCCTGCAGGGTCCAATATGTGGCTTTGGAGTTCGGACCCTTCCTTTGCTTGTACTCAGTTTCTTGGGTCTTGTCTTTTGACCACCCCGCCCTGGCCAGCAGCCATTATGTGATTAGCCACATTATCCATGGGAGCCATTTTGTGGTGGTGCCCACAGCAGTTTCTCCAATTCCCAAATGTGCCGACGGGTCCAAAAAGGTTGAGGACCCCTGAACTAGGCTCTTGTCTATGAATGCTGCTGCCACAGTAAGACTGAAATCCTACACACGTTTACCTAGGAGTAAGCCTCACTGAATTCAACAGGGCTTACTTGTGAGTAGACATGCACAGTATTGCACTGTGAATATGTTTGTCTTTAAGATACCACATGACTCGTAAACTGCTTGTGCTACAACAGATTAATGTGGCTATTCTGGAATTTTCTCCTAAAATGAAGGCAATACAATACATGAAAATGCCACTCACCACCATCAAAAAAACAAACCCATCAGCTCTGAAGACAAATCTTGTGCAGTTCAAAATTTTGTGTAACATTGTCAAAATAATCTAGGGCACATCCACACGATCACATCATGTGGATTAGTATCCCTTTAAAATGCCATTCAAGCCAGCCTCCCTCTTTCATATGTATAAATCGGTATACGTGCACATTTTGGAAAAGGATTTTCAGCAAACTTGAAATCAACCTTCCCAACCTCATGCCCTCCAGGTGTGTTGGAATGCAACTCCCATCATTCTCAGCCAGCCATGTCCAACACATCTGGAGTGCATGGGATTGGGGAAGGCTGCTCTTAAGGTATGTTTTTGTGTACTGTGGATGAGTATAATAAACAGCATGCCTGTTATAAAAGTCCCTGCCATGAGCTACACATGGACAGGAGGACTTCTGTCTCATTTTTCTCTGACCACAGGCTTGCTCACCGTTTGTCAGCCCGCTTTTGTAATTTGGAACACTTTCCAAAGTGAACTGCAGCTTGCAATACAGTGCAGGGAGCTGCTGTCAGAAAAGAAACTGAACAGCTCCATAGCATGGACTGAAAGGGGCTCTCTAGACTGTATATACACCCCATGCTGGCACAGCCAGGAAGTGGTAGCTATTCCAGATTGATAAATCCAAAGAGCGAGTTTCGTTCATGTGCCCTCCATGTCAGTCCAGTATTTAAAAAAAAAAAAAACCTTTTCCTACTCTATATCTCTAAACATTAAAGGCAGTATGCGCCAAAAATTGTTAAAATCTTTCAAGGTGGAAGGGAAACCTCTGTTAAACCACTGTGATGCTAGAGTTTACTGGGAATGCTGAAAACAGCATACCTCCTTCCTGTGTATTATGCTCCCTGCCTGGGATATTTCCCCTTCAGTCTAGGGAATTAATTAGGTGCTCTGCTGATTTTTTTCCTTTAACCCTTCAATTCACAGTGCCTGGGGCACTCCAATAATGCTGCCTAAAGGCTGATGAATGCTACATTAGTCCAGACATTACTGAAGATGGGTGGGATGGGAGGAAGCTGAGGGACACAAAACCAGATCCTGCTGAGAAGACTAAACTGCATAACAATTCCTGAACTTGGGCTAGTGTCACTGTTGCTTTGTCAGAAGGATGACAAAAAGATTTGTAAAACTCAGACCCCCTCCTTTGTACATGCATTATTCTGGAACTGTGCTTATTATTTAATAGAAGAAACACATGAGGTGACAGCTCCCTCAGAGAGACGCTGATGAACTAAATCTTACCAGTAAAACAGAATGGGGGGGGGGGAGAGAGAAAGCAACTGCCCTCCCAGTGGTCCCGTAATGGAACTGTAGCTCAGAGAATGGGATATACGCTTGTTAACCATTGTTAACTAGTATTTTTAGTCCTGATTGCTCTTAGCCTCTGTATAGTTCCTTTTTTAATGCATTTTCTATACATTAATAAAAGATTCCAAAGGAGAATATTCTGCAAGTCTGATCAGCATGTAAAGGCTGCAAAGCAGTCACTGGAAGTTGCCTCTTGGCTCTGGCAGGGGAAAGGGGGGTTAACTTGCACTCAATTCCGCCTCTTCCGTCAGGTGGGTTCAACACTTACAGCAGAGCCTTAGGAAAATCCTCTCCTCCTCCTGATTCTCCGCTTTATATACAGTCTCCCCTGTCACACCTGCTCCCCGCTATCTCCCAAAATCTCATGTGACTTCTGGACCACAAGACAGTATGGGAACACACCCCTGTTGTTTTATCAACTGAACTCTCATTCATCACCTTGGCTGTCTTTACTGGCATTATGACCACGTCTGCCCTGCACGCAACCTGAGCTTGCTAGCTTGTTTTCGCCAACCTCTGGATGGGTTTTCTTATGGTCCCCCATGAGCCCTCTTCTGTCATTCCTCTTCACTGGCTGCAGCCCCAAGTAAGGTTATCACCTTCCGTCAGGTAGGATTCCTGTAGTCTTAACAGCTATATGATGCCATGCAGAAATTTAACCAATGAAAATAAAGTCTGAGGTGAGTGGGAAGGAGGGTTCTACATGGGCAGAACATCTGTAGAAATGTCAAGGGATATTAAGAGAATGTCAGTAAGTCTTATTTAAAGCAGATTATTCATCTTTAGTTGGCACAGACTTTCAGCTATAACAAAACTAGACAAGGAATATCAGTGCACAAAGTGCAGTGGGGGAGGAATTAGGGTGGTTTTATTTCAAGCTAGGCCATGGTACAGCTGGGAAAATCTGTCAAACTTGATTTTGTTCAGGTTCTCATTTTTCACTTTTAGGTTCATTTTGGTACACATTTTTAAAATCTGTGGATTTTTGTGTGCACTTTTCCAAGTTTACACATTTTTAAAGCCATTTTCCAATTAATAAATCGGTTTAGGGCATATTTTTTTAAAGGTAGGCATTATTGTGTGCATTTTTGGGGGGAAACATATGCATTTGTGTGATTTTTGCTTCTTTTTTTCTTACAAACTTCAGAAATGTATGGGTTTTGATGGTAAACTGTGTCCCGGTTCATGGTTAGGTACAAGAGGTGCAAATTTGGTAAGTTCACATTAAAATGCAAACCCAATAAATTTTTCACCCAACTCTAGGTCAAACCCTGGGCATCTCTACACCAGCCTAAAATCCTGCATTGAATACTGGACTTTCTGCTTCTGTTTTAAATGCAGGATCATGACAACTCCCTTTTTCACCCGCTTCCTTTCCCCCCTCCTCCTCCCCGTATCTGAGTCTTCCATTACCTTTCATTGATCTTGCTCCTCTTCTTGCCGCTTTTCCTCTTTTCACGGAGGAAACTCAAGCGGAACACATTGGGGTAATTTGGTAGCTCATTATCTGTGATCTATTTAACAATGGAACAAAGGGCATTTAGGGCAGGAGACGCCCTGGAGGTTCACAGTGTTATGTAAAGAGTCCGCAAACTTCCGTGAGCAAACTTCCGTGAAGGAGCAATATCAATCGCAGGCTCCGTGTGAAGAAAGCCTCAATTTAACCTGTGGTCCATTCAGCATCTTCAGCATCACTGTGTAAACTATTTGTGCCTATAGGACCTATTTCCATCTTCCAGCCCTTGCCCAGGCCAGAGCTGTTTATGGAGGGGTGAGAGACTGCAGGCAGGCACTGCAGAGGCAGGAAGGGGAAGAATGAGGATGTCTTCTTCCCAAAAAGGCTAAGCAGCTTCCACTGTTGGAAGAAGAGGAAGCTGTCTTTGTGAGTGCCTGCTTCTCCCAGCTCCACAAACAGCTCTGGCCAAGGTCAAGTGTGTTACCAAAACTGCTACCTGCTGTCTTCCATCAGATAAACATATTTACTCAAGTGAAATGGAAAAACTAGGATCTTTGGTAGAGGTGTGGTACACAGACAGTGCTTGTACATCGTGCTAGATACAGTGGGTAAATTAGCTCAGAAACATCAGATCTTAAGACTGTGTGTGTGTGTGTGTGTGTGTGCACACACGCACACACATTTTTATTTTACCACAAATATTTGTAGGAAGAAAAGACCCCTTATAATTACAAAAAGCAGTGGTAGAGCTCTTAGCTTGGCTAGGAGCTTAAAGCCAACAGCTCACAACGGTGCTGCTACTTACTCCCACCATGAGGCAAGAGTCTCCTTGGATCTCCAAAAGTCCACAGCCCCACTATTGTAGCTGAGCTCTCAGTGTGGTTGGGCAGCACCACTGGAATGGACATTGCCTGCAGTCAGCAAAGGGTGTTTCTCAGGGGGTGAAGCTCTATCTGAGAAAACAAGGCAGCAGAGTAACATAAGCAAAGAGGAAACATCTGGGCCTGGAAACATGGGTCCAGACCCTGAGTGAGGGATAGTGCTAGGAGCAGACCATGTGGAGCAGGCAGTGCGCCAGATCAACCTTGGGAGAATTACAGTTTAATGCAACAGAAAATCTGTGTATGTTAGCTCCTGTGTTCACACTGAGAGGTTGGACTCAAGAGCAATTCTAGGATACAGGTTAGGAGCACAAAGGAGACAGTGGCTTGGATATGCTCAGGTTGGGGTTAATCAAAACATGTGACAGCTTGGCTCTTTCCGAGACTCCCTGTTCTATAAGTCGGTTTGGGCTGGTCAGTTAGGCATAACAAATGCTGTGCTTCTGAGGGACAAACAGGTGGTACTACAACCTAATGGCCTGTCTTGAGGTGAGGGCACTTCAGGAATGAAGAATATTTCCCATGAGGGCTTCAAATTGGCTGGTTCAAGTAGGGATGTCAGAGAATTCCACGACAGATCTTGGTGAGGCCGAATGCCAGTGCGTTCAGCCCCCCGAAATCCGTCGCGGAACGAAGCCCCCGCCCCCCCAACCCACGAAAGGCGCGTGGGACGAAGTCCCCGCCGCCCCCAACCCACAAAAGGTGCACGAAACGGAGCACTTACCTGACCCCATCCGTGCTGCTTTGCAAATGGCGGCCGTCCTGCGGCCGCCATTTGCTTCCTCCTCTTCATAGCCATGATAGGCTACTTAAATACTTACGTAGCCTATCATGGCTAACGCAGGGACGCCATTTGCATCCCTGCAGAGGCCGTGATAGGCTACGTAAATACATAGCCTATCACAGCAGGGGGGGAAAACCCCAGCGTACGCAAATGGCGGCAGCTACCGCCATTTGCTTACGCTAGGGTTTTCCCCCCTGCCGTGATAGGCTACATAAACATTTACATAGCCTATCACAGCTCAATACAGGGACACAAATGGCAGCAGCTACAACAGCCGCCATTTGCGTCCCTGCAGGGCTGCCCAGCGGCTGGATGTCTGGCTGTGGGTGGCCAGAGCCGGCCGGCCGCGGAGTGGAGCCGCGGAGTGGGCAGGATTCTGGGGGGGAGGACCGGATCACCTCCCCCCCCATCGAGGATTCCGGAGGGAGGGACGGAGCACCTCCCCACCACCACGGATTGCCCGGCACGGAGCCAGGTCGATGTTTCGTACATCCCTAAGTTCAAGTTACCTTCAGGTGGTTTTGCTGTTTATTTATTTATGTATTAAATTTATTACTCGCCCACTCTGGGCGATGTACAACAATAAAACCAGTTCATACAATAAAATTCAACATTAAAAACATCACATTTCTAAAATTACCCTAGCCCACCTCAAATGCCTGCCTGAACAACCATGTTTTTAATGCGTGGCGGAAGCTCATTAAAGAGGGGGCATGGCGGAGTTCCCTAGGGAGGGAGTTCCACAGAGTGGGGGCCACCACAGAGAAGGCCCTCTTCCTCGTCCTCACCAGCCTAGCTGTTCTGGCTGATGGGACAGAGAGAAGGCCATCTGAGGCTGATCTTGTTGAGTGGCCTATCTGGTGTTGCTGGAGGCGGTCCTTGAGATAGGCTGGGCTGGAACCGCATAGGGTTTTAAAGGTCAAAACCAACACTTTGAATTTGGCCCGGAAAACAACTGGTAGCCAATGCAGCTCCTTCAGCACTGGAGTGATGTGATCTCGCTGGCGGCTGCCTTTAATCAGGCGAGCTGCCGCGTTCTGTACCAGCTGCAGCTTCTGAACCGTCTTCAAGGGTAACCCCTTGGTAGTTAGGTAGGCATCTGTATATCCAGAGTTCCCATTCTATACATACTAACATGAGGGACAACTATCTAAGTCTGTTACAGTAGAGGACACATAGTTTATGACCTTCAAGTTCATTAGGTACTAGTAGTTCACACTTTGCCACCAGGAACCTTTTGCTCCTGGCCGTTCCCAAGCCTCTTGCCCCAACAGCTTTCCCAAACGATACAGATATTTTAAACAAGGTGCTAGGGAGATGCTTGCAAAAATAACACGTGAAAGCCAGCATGGCTGAGCTTCTCAGGAACAAGTGACTGCCTGCAATAGGTATTGCTCGGCTCTGTGTAGCATCCCTAGACGGTTTTACATCCACTGGGGAAAAGGGGAGATAGTTTTGAGTCCATCTGAAAAAAAGTGGGATGGCATTCCACCCTACTTTGAGCACTGGTCCTGATCAAACCAAACAACTTTAAGAATTCCAAGAGAGTTGCAAGAATTTTGATAAAAATAGGGAACTATTTCAAGGGTGATTATTGATTTCACAGGTCACTAGTGGCAAAGCTTTACTCTGGTTCTGAGCTGAAGTGAGCAGACAAACTTCATCTTTAAATTTCTGCATGTCAATAGAGATGCCAGTGAAGTCCTCTCGAGCCAGGCTTGGAAAAGAACTTCAGTAGCTCAAAAACCCACCTCAACATGAGAAGTGGGCACTACAAATCCTGAAATTATTCTCTGGCATAGATTTAAAAACCGAATCAGAGATTTCCTCCTGCATCCCCAAAGATGTTGCCACCTCACCTCCAAACACACCCCCCTCCCCTCCCCTCCCCTCCCCTTGGAGATAAGAGCAGCACCCACATTGAGGGAAGAGAAAAGGGGGGAATCCCTCACTCCTTTTTGTTGCCTCATCACAATGGCTAGCACCATGCTGTGGCACAAGGGACAATGAGAGACGTAGTTTTCCCAAGAGCTCCTGCTTGTGACCCACCAGCTGGGGGAACTGCATGTACAGTTTGGGCATAAACCTTTCTCTTAAGCCCCTGCTTCCTAGGCTAATTTTGAATCTTTATCCAATTTAAGCTGAGTGGCCCCAAACCGGGGGAAAGTGCCCTTGTTTCCAAGCAGCTCCAAAGCCATTCCAAGTGGGAAAGTGAAGGGAAAAGCAGGAAGGAAGGCTTTCTCCACACGGAGCTTTTATCCTGCGATTGAGATTGCTCCCTCACGGACGTTTGCGGGCTCTTTACATGACACTGTGAACCTCCAGGGCGTCTCCTGCACTAAAGGCCCTTTCTCCCCGTTTTTAAAATGCCCTTTGTTCCGTTTTTAAATAGATCGCAGATAATGAGCTATCAAATTACCCCACTGTGTTCTGCTTCAGTTTCCTCACTCCATGAAAAGAGGAAAAGTGGCTAGAAGAGGAGCGAGATCAATGAAAGGTAATAGAAGACTCAGATACGGGGAGAAGGAGAGGGAAGAGGATGGGGGGAAAGGAAACGGGTGGAAAAGGGAGTCGTGATCCTGCATTTAAAACAGAAACAGAAAGACCCGTTTTAAATGAAGGATTTTAGGCTGGTGTAAAGATTCCCGAAGAGTCCCAAAGAAAATGCACTTCAGCTTAACTGGCTTGAATGGAACAGCTGAATCACACAGCTGTGTCTCCACAGCAACCTGACCAAATTACCTCCTTGGTCTGAGGTGAAGGTTTGAACTCTGGCTTTCACATGTGGTGTGAGGGCTGCCGTCAGGCAGTGCTCTCCTTCTGCTTCTCCAGAGCCCGAGACCAAGAATTTAGCTTAGCGAAATTTCACCAGCTCAAAACTGAAGGTCTCACCTGAAAGGGTGTGAAGAAATATCCTGCATGCTACGGGAGAGGTCAGATATTACAAAGTGGAAACCAAAACAAAAACTCTGCCTGGCTAAAAGCACAACTACAGATGAGCATCGTGGATGCCCCAGGCCACAGCTACACGGAGAGCACAAGAAAGAGGGCACTAGCAGGACACCTGCCACTCCAAGACCTTGAAGCAAACACAGTTTTCAAATTCCTTTTCACTGTGTATGCACAATGCTGTTGTTGTTGTTGTTACAACACCAAACAACACCTAAAATCCTCCATTTAAAACGGGCCTTTCTGCTTCCGTTTTAAATGCAGGATCACAACTCCCTTTTTCACCCGCTTCCTTTTCCTCCTCCCCTTTCCCCCTCCTTCTCCCCATATCTGAGTCTTCCATTATCGTTCATTCATCTCGGTCCTCTTCTTGCTGCTTTTCCTCTTTTCACAGAGGAAACTCTAGCGGTACATAACGGGGTAATTTGATAGCTCATTATCTGCAATCTATTTAAAAACGCAACAAAGGGCATTTAGTTCAGGAGATGCCTTGAATGATCCCAGCGTCATGTAAAGAGCTCACAAACGTCCGTGAAGGAGCAATCTCAATCACAGGATAAAAGCTCCATGTGAAGAAAGTCCCAGCTTATGCATACTTACTGGGATGTAGTCAGCCCCAAGACTCAGACTGCTCCATTGAAAACATGGGAGAAAACAGTGCACAGGCTGGAATTTGCTGCCAAAACTGCATCCCCATGAGAAAGGCAGTGCTTCATCAGTTCTCTAGGCACCTGGGCAGGTTCAGTATTTTAGGGCACAATCCTATGGCCGCTAGTCAGTGGCTAGATGGCCATAGGATAGGTCAGTTCCCTGATAACCGACCTCCAGCCCTGCCCGTGAAAGCAAGACAGTGGGAGCAGGGAGGAGATCCACTTCTCACCACTCCTCCCACCCTGCACTGGATAGGTGGTCACCCCCGGGCTTGGAGGTGACCGTCGATCCAGATGGGATTGCTCCCTCTGGCACACGTTGGGCAGGACAAAGAGACTGTAAAGTTTGTTTAGGCGTCTGCACTGAGAGGAGATGGGACCAGGCAGCAAAAGCCTGACTTCCAGGAGAACGGTCTGTGTGCTGCTTGCTCCATGTTCCCTCTCACACCCCTACCTGGCCTCCAGCAATTCACCATGATCCTCTTTTTCCTCCCCAACAGAGAAAATACCTGGGTCTTTCTCCTTCAACAGTTGCGGGGGGGGGGGGGGAAGACACACCCACAGGCATACACATATTCAGGACCAGTTTCGTTCTGTGTTCAGCCCCTTCGTTACCCTCCAGCTAAACATACACTCTCCAATTCCTTGGGTGTTGAATTAGGGTTCCATTAAGGTACGAAAACTGCTAAATAAGCTCTGCAATGGTCTGACATGATTACTGTCATTGTTAGTATTACAATCGGTGGAGCAAGGAGAATGAATTGGGTATAGAGGGGAAAGGCCCAAGAGTTTGGAAAGGGCACTGGAATCGTAACCCTGGCAGGGATCCAGAGGCCTTGCTGTCCAACCCCCAGCCCCAGAGTCAGCCCTCCCCAGCCATCAAATAGCGCAATCCAACCTTCCGTGAATCACACGCAGAGAACGATCCCTCTTCAAGAGCTACGTACAGGACATTTAAGGCAGCTCGTGCACACTAGCCATGGCAGACAGTGCCATCAATTGTTGGCTAAGCCAGTGGAATGTTGGCTTGTCTCTCCTACTAATCGGTAGGAAAATGTCAGTTGCCCACTGCTAAAGGTGATTGCCTGAAATAAAGACGAAGGGAACTGTGCCTTTCACTTACAGACCACTTGGGGGAGCTTTACTGTAGGCTTGATTGGTGGATGTTTTATTACAAGCATTTGCAGAAGGAAAATGTTTAGATGATTCACAAAAAGGCTATCGGTTCAGAGTGCTGGCTTTATAGAAGAGATACCACAGGAAGCAAACTCTGTAGCATTGCCACTTCTGCAAAACCAGTTTCCGTAAACAAGAGTCTACTGGGAAAGGTGGAGAAAGTCTCCTGGATACCAATCAGCAAGAGCAACTGGACAGCTTGAAGTTATCTGGGAGGCCAAAGCCAGACGGTGCAAAAACAAAAACAGCGTTGATCATGAGCAGGACAGCAGTCACAGAAGGCACACAGGAGCTACTGGTCTTCTGATAAATGGGTCAACGTACAACAGAGCTAAAAAGGAAAGATCTGCAGCATTACAGGGGGAAAGGGGAAGAGCAGCAGCAAACAGGGAACCGAGCAGAGGAGTCTGGAGATTTTTCAGAGTGGCAATCTAGTTTGCACTTACATCTCCTCCTCCTCACAGCTTTCCACAGAATCTTATTTATTCCTGGACATTTTGCATTATCAAATAACAATTGTCCTAAACAAGGCAATGTGTTTCTGTACTTATGAGTTCTACACATGTGGCAACTCCAAGGCTAGTTAGAAACTGCCCATACATCTAGTCCCACAGGAAATTCACAGGTCAGGGAGAGATGTGGATCAGAAGGGGGAAGAATGCAGAAACTCTACATATCTAGGAACTTGATCTGAGCTAGGGCTCACTGCAGTCTAATCCCAGAATGTGTGCCATTAAGCATGTGCAGAATGCTCCACCCTAACTACTAAGCAGCCACACTCCACCTATACATAGTGCTGGCGTATCATAGTGCTTCAGTGAATGGGTGAAATCCTGGGTTAAAATCCCACCTTAACCATGCCAGTATAACTCAACCTCACCTACACATCCATGATAACACTACCGGTCTACCATAAAAGGTGTTTGCTCTTGCAAGGATTATGGAAAAAAATATGTGAGGACATACAGGGAAATATTAGATGACATCTTGAAAGTGCTATATAAATATTGAGTAATAGTATACTGTTATCTAGAGCTTTCTACAGCTGATTTCTGTTAATCAGCTGTTAATCTGCTGTACCTGCTTTCGTCACACAACTGAAATCAGAGCACTACACACAGTGTTTCCTTTCTTGCTTTTCCAATGCATAACCTCTAGGTGGCACTGTGGTATTGCGGAATAGTGCAAATACACCCCCCAAGAAGTGGTTTCTTTTGCTTTCCTCACATTTTCCCTGCTCTAAAAAGAACTTGCCAAAAGTACTCATTAGACAGAAGCAAAATGGAGGGTCACAACATCGTCTAAAGAAACTGTAAAAAACCATGAGTAGGACATTACAAGCGTATGATAAATGCCTCATGTATGCAGCAAGAGGCGACTCTACACATGGACATCACCAGATGGTCAATATCGAAATCAGATTGATTATGTCCTTTGCAGCCAAAGATGGAGAAGCTCTATACAGTCAGTAAAAACAAGACCTAGAGTTGACTGTGGCTCAGATCATGAGCTGCTTCTTGCAAAATTTCGGCTTAAATTGAAGAACGTCGGGAAAAACACTAAACCGTTCAGGTATGACCTAAATCATATCCCTGATGAATATACAGTGGAGGTGAGGAATAGATTTCAGGGATTAGACCTGATAGACAGAGTGCCTGAGGAACTATGGATGGAGGTCCGTAACATTGTTCAGGAGGCAGCAACTCAATCCATCCCAAAGAAAAAGAAATGCAAGAAAGCCAAGTGGCTGTCTGATGAGGCTTTACAAGTAGCTCACGAAAGAAGGGAAGCGAAAAGCAAAGGAGAAAGGGGAAGATATACCCAACTGAATGCAGAGTTCCAGAGAATAGCAAGGACAGACAAGAAGGCCTTCTTAAATGAACAATGCAAAGAAATCGAGGAAAACAACAGAATGGGAAAGACTAGAGATCTCTTCAAGAAAATTGGAGATCTCAAGGGAACGTTTTGTGCAAAGACGGGCATGATAAAGGACAAAGAAGGCAGGGACCTAACAGAAGCAGATGAGATTAAGAAGAGGTGGAAAGAATACACAGAAGAACTATACAGGGAAGATCTGAATGTCCCTGATAGCCATGATAGTGCGGTCACTGAACTTGAGCTGGACATCCTCGAGAGTGAAGTCAAGTGGGCCTTAGGAAGCATTAGTAACAACAAAGCTAGCGGAGATGACAGTATTCCAGCCGAGCTATTTAAAATCCTAAAAGATGATGCTGTTAAAGTGCTGCATTCAATATGCCAACAAATCTGGAACACTCAACAGTGGCCACAAGACTGGAAAAGGTCAGTTTACATTCCAATTCCAAAGAAGGGCAACGCCAAAGAGTGTTCAAACTACCGCACAATTGCACTCATTTCACATGCCAGCAAGGTGATGCTCAAAATCCTACAAGCTAGGCTTCAGCAGTATGCGAACCGAGAACTACCGGAAGTACAAGCTGGGTTTCGAAGAGGCAGAGGAACTAGAGATCAAATCGCAAACATTCGCTGCATCATGGAGAAAGCAAGAGAATTCCAGAAAAACGTCTATTTCTGCTTCATTGACTACGCTAAAGCCTTTGATTGTGTGGATCACAACAAACTGTGGCAAATTCTTAAAGTGATGGGAGTACCAGACCACCTTACCTGTCTCCTGAGAAACCTGTACGAGGGTCAAGAAGCAACAGTAAGAACCAGACATAGAACAACCAAGTGGTTCAAAATTGGGAAAGGAGTACGACAAGGCTGCATATTGTCACCCTGCTTATTTAACTTATATGCAGAGTACATCATGAGAAATGCCGGGTTGGATGAATCAGAGGTCGGAATTAAGATTGCTGGGAGAATTATCAACAACCTCCGATATGCAGACGATACCACCCTAATGGCAGAAAGCGAAGGGGATCTCAAGAGCCTCTTGTTGAGGGTGAAAGAGGAGAGTGCAAAAGCTGGTTTGAAACTCAACATTAAAAAAACGAAGATCATGGCATCTGGCCCTATCACTTCCTGGCATATTGAAGGGGAAGAAATGGAAGCAGTGACAGATTTTACTTTCTTGGGCTCCAAGATCACCGCAGACGGTGACTGTAGCCATGAAATTAAAAGACGCTTGCTCCTTGGGAGGAAAGCTATGGCAAACCTAGACAGCATAGTAAGAAGCAGAGACATCACCTTGCCGACAAAGGTCCGTGTAATCAAAGCTATGGTTTTCCCAGTAGTAATGTATGGCTGTGAGAGCTGGACTATCAGGAAGGCTGAGCGCCGAAGAATTGATGCTTTCGAACTGTGGTGCTGGAGAAGGCTCTTACGAGTCCCCTGGACTGCAAGGAGGTCAAATCAGTCCATCCTAAAGGAAATCAACCCTGAGTGCTCATTGGAAGGACAGATAATGAAGCTGAAGCTCCAATATTTTGGCCACCTAATGCGAAGAGAAAACTCCCTGGAAAAGACCCTGATGCTGGGAAAGACTGAAGGCAAAAGGAGAAGGGGACGGCAGAGGATGAGATGGCTAGATAGCATCACGGATGCAATGAATATGAACTTGAGCATGCTCCGGGAGAGAGCGCAGGACAGGAAGGCCTGGCGTGCTATGGTCCATGGGGTCACGAAGAGTCGGACACGACTGAACGACTGAACAACAACAATGCCAATTTGGGAGGGGGGTATTTTTCACAACAAAATTCCATTTTCTTCATTGCAAATTTTCATCAGAACCTCCAAATACACACCTTAACACCATGTTTCTCAAACACCAGGCCCAGGACCACCACCAGGACTCAGCATTGCAGGTCGCCCTGTGCCCTCCTCACTCACCTGCTGCTCAGCGTGTTTGGTGGACTGATGCCAGCACTACACGCCCTGCTTAGGCACGTGGGAGAGGGGGAGGGAGATGGTTAGAGAGTAAAGCTGCAGCATGTCAGGTTGAAGGGGAAGAAAGTAAAGAAAGAGAGGAAATGGGACAACAGACAGAAGGAGTGGTGTGAGGGGAGGAGGAGAAAAAGTGGGGAGAAGGGAGGTGAAAACGACAGACGGACTACGTGAGAGGTAAAGGAGAAGCAAAAGCAGTTGTTGCTGCAATTTCTGGCTTCAACCAGGGCCACTCTTAAGGGTGGGCCAGCTGGGTGGTCGCCCAGGGCACAAAGCTGAGGGGGGGCTCCAAGCTGGGCTGGGGGGGGGCAGATGAGCTCAATGGCTGTGTTTTTGAGCTAGGATGGCAAAAAGCAAGTATCTTATCAAGGTTCTACAAGTTGCTTGGGTACTAACTACAAAAATGATGTCCTCAGTCAAAAATGAGCTGCTTCCTTCAATTAGCTTTAAAGTATGTTTCTTTTTCAATTTCCACTTTGAAGTCATTTGGACTAGATGGAACACTGCTTTACTTGGAGGCAATGTTACTGAGCACTTAGCACTTCAAATACTGTAAACGCTATAAGCACTATATAAATAATAATAAAATAGAAAGGTGTAGGAGTGGTGCAAGGCCAGGCTTTAAGGGTGGACTCCTTCCTGAGTAGTGGAGAAGGCCAGAAGCAGGCCACAACTAGAAGACTTGTGAGACGGAGCCCCAGGAAAGGGAAAGAAGCTCTGACAGAATTTGGAGGAGCTCCTCAGGAGACGCACAACCCAATCCCTATTCCCTCATCCCAATGTAAGAAAAAATGAAGCACATCTCTCATTCTGCTCAATCCCAGGGCAAGGGGAAGCTGCCGGCAAGAACTGTCAGGCATAGTCCATGCGTGCAATAATTCTCACGTGGCCCCAGCTTTGCACACATATGCCTGGGTCCTTGTAGGGAGCAGCAGCAGGGCCCCCAACACCACACCTTCACCAGGCCCCATAAACCCTCTTGGGGCACCCTGCAAAGCTGACTGGGGGGGTGGGGGGAGATCAAAGGCCCTCGTCGCCCAGGGCACTACTCATCCTAGGGCTGGCCCTGGCTGCAACATTTGCCACTTCCTTTGCCTCAGAAGAACAAGCTGGCACCACACAGTAGCACCGGGACCTGGAGGACCTGTGTGTGTGTGTGTGTGTGTGTGTGTGTGAGAGAGAGAGAGAGAGAGAGAATGTGAGCACCAGCCCAGTGGTGGGGAGAGAAGATGCAACCGAGTTGAAGTGGCTGGGAGATGGAGAAGTTTGGGGGGAGGAACAACGGAAGCAGCCTGATATGGAGCCAGACCCTTGGTCCCTGTAGTGATTGTAGTAATTTAGAGACATTTCCTTACAAGAAACATTGGGATGGGAATTTGGAGATGATCCCTGGAGAGTGAGGTGAGGGGTTGGAGCCTGGACTGGCTGAGAGAGCTCCAGCAAAGAACTGCTTGTTGTTACTACTCTATTTAATCAAAACTACCATTTTATCTTCTTAAGAGATGGACCCAAACTTATTACAGTCCCTCTAGCCCAGTATTGTTGACGCTGACTGGCAGCAGCTCCCCAGGCTTTCAGGCAGGAGTTTTTCCAGCCCTACCTGGAGATGCCTGACTGGGACTGAACCTGGGACCTGCCACTGAGCTACAGCCTCTCAGTCACTACTAAGCAACCATTCTCCCACCAGTCTCCACTGATGCCTGGGAAGGGAAGGAAAGGCCTCCCTCCTCTGAGGGAAAATGGCCAGAGGGGGCTTTGAAGGAAGTTAGAGAGAGACAAGATTAATATTTACTGGCAACAGAGAGGAACAGGATAGGAGAGATGTTATAGGAGGACATCAATGGAAAAGCAGCAGGAGGGAGGACTGAAAGAAACTGGCAGTTGAGGGAATAGGATACAAGTTAAATGTGAAAGGAGACGGGGAGAAGAAATCACAGGGGATGGGTAAAAAATACTTTGAGATGGATGTGGAGCTGAGAGGGAATATAAATTGTTTACTCCTCTTAGAACCCCTGGATCAACAGATTCTGCTTAAAATGGGGGAGCTGAGTCATGACACCTCCAGAGCCAATGTCTGTACTTAATATGAGGAAAGCTGAACTATGGAACTGCCTGATACAAGGACATTTAGCGATCTCCAAGGAGGCATTAGACACCAATGGAAAATTATGTAAGTAATTGCCAGCTGATTGCGCCGAACTCCACCTCCATTTGCCACCATTTTGTAACTAGTTTTGCCCTTTTTGTGGGCCTCAGTCATTTTCACTTCTCTTAAGTGAGCCCTGTGGATAGAAAGTTTGAGAACCCCTGCCTTAATACTTCAAAGGATCTAGAGACTACGAGTCCACGGTCCAAACTACCTTATACGTTCACACTTTGAGGCTTCACCTCTCTCTTCTTTCCTCGCCTCTCTAGTGCTGCCCTTCCTCTCCTTTTGCTCACCAGTTCAGAGCAATTTCCTGTAACAAATGATCAGCATAGCAAGGCACAACAATCATTTGGACAGATCACCTAATCTTCTGAGTGGCTATTACAAATAAATCAATTTTTATAGGTAACGTAGTTATCCTGGTCCAAAGGAAGATAGCAAATCTTATAAAAATCTGACATATGAATATGCCTATTATAAAGCCCCCAAATCAATGGGCAATGCGTAATGTAATGGAAAATATCTTCAACATCCTATTGGCATTTAATTTATATGCCATCAAAGAAGGCTGGAGACACCATTTGAACAGAAAGTTGTGAATGCTTTTCTAAAGATACCATGTTAATTCATAAAGATAAGATTGTACTGCAGGGAGTAATCATATGTTATATAAAGGAACCCAGTATTATTATATCCATATGCAATTGTACATCCTTTGACTATATTCTATCTTTAATTTGTTTCTCAATGGACTTGCCGTCTCCAATAATCTGGGAACATGGCATAATTGGATATTAAAGAACCTCACTGTTTAACCCAACTGGTAGCCTTCAGCTATTTCATCAGGATTTTATTTTCCTGGTAAGCTATCCTCTGGCATTCACCGCAACTTAACCCAGTACAAAATTAGGCTTCGCGCACCTTGAGCTTTCTTTAAATGAGGGAAGCCAACATCTGTGCATATCAATGCTGAAGAACCAGTAAGCATAAAAGTTATGTCAAAAACTGGTTTTGAATATCTCTAGCAGATGTAAGTCATCCTATTATGCTATCCGCATAATTCAGTCCCGCACATCAATGAGAAAACAGTTTTCCCTGCAAAAATGTTCAGTGTTGAGGCTGTCAAATTCACTTGCCTTGCCTTGGGTAATATTAAGGATTGCCACTATAGTGTAATGGTTGAAGCAGACCAGTACAATTTGTGACCCACCAAGCCAAACTCAGCCCACCAGCTATCTTGTTGAAGCTAAGTAGGTCTCGGTCTGGTGAGTGCTTGGAGGGGAGACCACTGGGAACTGCATGTATCCACCTTGATTTCCACAATGGAAGAAAGGTGGGATATAAATGTAAGAAATAAGAAATTAAAAACCACATCTGGACTGCAGAGCACAGGGAGGGGAGATTTAGCCTTTTCTTCCTCTGCCATAGTCCGGGCAAAAGGCATCTCCCCTAAGTTGTATTAGCCTTGGAAGGGAAGCTCCTACTAGCGCCAATGGCAGCTTCCTTTAAAATGCCACTAGCCGCTTCTGAGGCAGGGGGAAGAAGTGGTTTAACATCCCAGCACCATGGCCCTAAGGCTGCTCAGGCTTCCCCACAGCTGCCATGCACATCACAGAAATGTTCATGTTAATTACATTCATGCAAAGTCTGGTTTGGTTCTTCATGGCCATGAACATGTCAACATCTCTTAGGGCCAAACTACAAGTTACACAGAGTTCCATGCAATTTCTCCACAACGGTCCCCCCTCAAGCTTCTGTCTCCCTGCTGAAGAAATTATACAATGGCCTGCACTGTATTTATGTTATTTATTTTATTACATTTCCATACCGTCCAATATCCGAAGCTCTCTGGGCAGTTCACAAAAATTAAAACCACAAAGCACAGCATAAAACAGTATAAAATATAAAAACTTAAACTACAGTATAAAAATACAACCAGGATAAAACCTAGCAGCAATGCAGAGATTTAAAATACAGTAACAGATTTAAACCCCTTGATGGATCACTGCCTTGTTGTGGCGAAGGGGCTTGCGTAACTCAGTGAAGCCATAAGCTATGCCGTGCAGGGCCACCCAAGACGGACAGGTCATGGCAGAGAGTTCTTACAACACCTTCTAGAACTAACACCAAAAAAAGATGTCCTCTTCATCATAGGGGATTGGAATGCTAAAGTAGGAAGTCAAGAAATCACCAGGATAACAGGCAGGCATGGCCTTGGTGTACAAAATGAAGCAGGACAAAAGCTAATAGAGTTTTGCCAAGAGAACACGCTGATCATAGCAAACACTCTTTTCCAACTGCACAAGAGGCAACTCTACACATGGACATCACCAGATGGTCAATATCGAAATCAGATTGATTATGTACTTTGCAGCCAAAGATGGAGAAGCTCCATACAGTCAGTAAAAACAAGACCTGGAGCTGACTGTGGCTCAGATCATGAGCTGCTTCTTGCAAAATTTCGGCTTAAATTGAAGAACGTAGGGAAAGCCACTAAACCATTCAGGTATGACCTAAATCATATCCCTTATGAATATACAGTGGAGGTGAGGAATAGATTTAAGGGATTAGACCTGATAGACAGAGTGCCTGAGGAACTATGGACGGAGGTCCGTAACATTGTTCAGGAGGCAGCAACTACATCCATCCCAAAGAAAAAGAAATGCAAGAAAGCCAAGTGGCTGTCTGATGAGGCTTTACAAGTAGCTGAGGAAAGAAGGGAAGCGAAAAGCAAGGGAGAAAGGGGAAGATATATCCAACTGAATGCAGAGTTCCAGAGAATAGCAAGGACAGACAAGAAGGCCTTCTTAAATGAACAATGCAAAGAAATCGAGGAAAACAACAGAATGGGAAAGACTAGAGATCTCTTCAAGAAAATTGGAGATCTCAAGGGAAGGTTTTGTGCAAAGACGGGCATGATAAAGGACAAAGAAGGCAGGGACCTAACAGAAGCAGATGAGATTAAGAAGAGGTGGAAAGAATACACAGAAGAACTATACAGGGAAGATCTGAATGTCCCTGATAGCCATGATAGTGCGGTCACTGAACTTGAGCTGGACATCCTCGAGAGTGAAGTCAAGTGGGCCTTAGGAAGCATTAGTAACAACAAAGCTAGCGGAGATGACAGTATTCCAGCTGAGCTATTTAAAATCCTAAAAGATGATGCTGTTAAAGTGGTGCATTCAATATGCCAACAAATTTGGAACACTCAACAATGGCCGCAAGACTGGAAAAGGTCAGTTTACATTCCAATTCCAAAGAAAGGCAACGCCAAAGAGTGTTCAAACTACTGCACAATTGCGCTCATTTCACATGCCAGCAAGGTGATGCTCAAAATCCTACAAGCTAGGCTTCAGCAGTATGCGAACCGAGAACTACCAGAAGTACAAGCTGGGTTTCGAAGAGGCAGAGGAACTAGAGATCAAATCACCAACATTCGCTGCATCATGGAGAAAGCAAGAGAATTCCAGAAAAACGTCTATTTCTGCTTCATTGACTACGCTAAAGCCTTTGATTGTGTGGATCACAACAAACTGTGGCGAATTCTTAGAGTGATGGGAGTACCAGACCACCTTACCTGTCTCCTGAGAAACCTGTATGAGGGTCAAGAAGCAACAGTCAGAACCAGACATAGAACAACCAAGTGGTTCAAAATTGGGAAAGGAGTACGACAAGGCTGCATATTGTCACCCTGCTTATTTAACTTATATGCAGAGTACATCATGAGAAATGCCGGGTTGGATGAATCAGAGGTCGGAATTAAGATTGCTGGGAGAATTATCAACAACCTCCGATATGCAGACGATACCACCCTAATGGCAGAAAGCGAAGGGGATCTCAAGAGCCTCTTGTTGAGGGTGAAAGAGGAGAGTGCAAAAGCTGGTTTGAAACTCAACATTAAAAAAACGAAGATCATGGTATCTGGCCCCATCACTTCCTGGCATATAGAAGGGGAAGAAATAGAAGCAGTGAAAGATTTTACTTTCTTGGGCTCCAAGATCACCGCGGATGGTGACTGTAGCCATGAAATTAAAAGACGCTTGCTCCTTGGGAGGAAAGCTATGGCAAACCTAGACAGCATAGTAAGAAGCAGAGACATCACCTTGCTGACAAAGGTCCGTCTAATCAAAGCTATGGTTTTCCCAGTAGTAATGTATGGCTGTGAGAGATGGACTATAAGGAAGGCTGAGCGCCGAAGAATTGATGCTTTCGAACTGTGGTGCTGGAGAAGACTCTTACGAGTCCCCTGAACTGCAAGGAGGTCAAATCAGTCCATCCTAAAGGAAATCAACCCTGAGTGCTCATTGGAAGGACAGATACTGAAGCTGAAGCTGAAGCTCAAATATTTTGGCCACCTAATGCGAAGAGAAAACTCTCCGGAAAAGACCCCGATGCTGGGAATGACTGAAGGCAAAAGGAGAAGGGGACGGCAGAGGATGAGATGGCTAGATAGCATCCCCAATGCAATGAATATGAACTTGAGCACGCTCCGGGAGAGAGCGCAGGACAGGAAGGCCTGGCGTGCTATGGTCCATGGGGTCACGAAGAGTCGGACACGACTGAACGACTGAACAACGACAAAACAGATTTAAAACAACATATTTTCCCATGCAGAGGGAAAAGTAGGTGGAGGGCAATTTATTTATTTAAGAAAAATGGTACTCCCTTTTCCTCTCACCTTTCCTTTACTCTTGATTGAAGCTCCAACTGTTGTTTTTTCTTTTTAAAAAATAACACCAGGGGAGAATTATTCCGAACAGTAGTTATCTAAAGTAATGGTGACCTAACTTGCAAGGCTTAAAAAACAGTGCATTTGTTGTGTTCTCTGCCACAGCTTCCAAGTGGCAGAACAGAAGCTGCTTCCAAACCTTTAAAAGGAGTTGTATCCTGTATTTTGTAATGGTTTTTCTCCCATTAGCCTCTTGTTGCCAACAATAACATTTGCTTCCTTACTCTGAAAAGTGATGTTAGCTTTTGCCTGAAATATCCATCCCTGTGATGGGCAAAGCTCACACTTTGCTAAAATTAGAAGCCCTCCCTTTCTTAAATGAGGGACATGGGAAGAATCTTCCAGGACAAGACTTGTCTGAGCATCATCTGTCAATGCCTTCTCCTTTCCCACCGTACATAACTATTGAACAATTCCTGGTAAGTGCCCCTTGTGCGTCTTCTACCAAGGTCCTTTGCTCTGAAGCTTCTTTGCCAGCCTCCACATCCTCAGCAAAGAAAGCAGTGCTTTAAGGATTTCCTCAGGAAGAAATTCTACACCGGAGCCAAGAAACTACAAAGACAAGAAGGTCTCGCAACAGGACACAACAAAAGCAACAATAATCTCTTCAAGCGCCACAGTGTGCACTCATATAGCAGGCCAGATTCAACCCACAACATCAACAGGAGCAACCCTAGGTGCCCAGAATTCCAGCACCGGCAGCCACAGCAGGAATGCTTCTGCTTGTGTCACCCCTCCACCCAAGAATTAGCATGGCTGATGCACCATTATTACTTCCCCAACTGGAGTCCTTCCCTGTAATGACCACACTGATGAAAAGCTCCAAGGAGCTGGAGAAGAAAGGAGGAGGCGCCAACAAGGTTGCATGGTGCCCAAACCTGCCAAAGTAATGCTTGTAAGTGAGTTAGCAACCCATAGTGATGGGGTAGATCACTGCTACTTTGACTATTACCACAACAACACAATCGCCCCATCGCTGCTCATAGAAGAAAAAAATAAACACACGCACAAGAGTCACATTCTTGCCTCAAAGTGCTTTCAATCTAAGCCTTGTCAGTACAGGAGACAACTGAAGGAGGGAAGAGAGGAAAGGAGTGTGAATATGAGCAAGTGCAGTTACACATCCATAGGCTTCATTTCTGTTAGGGCTTCAACTGCTTAGTTGACAAATAGATTAACCCACCCAAACCTTTTGAATTACTAAAAACCTGCCCCTGATTAATCAGACAGCAGATTTAAGAAAGGTATTTTTTTAGTGATTTTTAATGCAAGTACATATAGAAAGAGCACTTGCATACCAGCGCCAATCTCTATTGCATATCGATAACTGGGCTGATAAAACGGTGGAGGATAAAATGGAGAGGAGGAGGACCATGTCAGGTGCTTCAGGCTCCCTGCAAGAGGAAAAGAGGAGGGATATAAATGTGATAATAAAAATAAATAAACAGCTGGACTTTGGCCACCACAACAGTAGAATTATGTGCCCCTTTCCCTTGATGCAATGAGAGATGACTGCTTTCTCTGTTTAGTATAACAAGCAAACTACAGTAATAACCTGATCTCAAAGAAGGTTGTCTCAAAGAAAGAGACCATTGGAATAAATGATCTTGTTAAATAGTGAGGAGGGATGTTAGAGATTATCTGATTATGGATCTCCTTCGCAATGTGCACTTTGGCCCTGAGGTACAGGGACAGACCATAGTTGTTGTTGTTTATTTGGTCAGTCACTTCCGACTCTTCGTGACTTCATGGACCAGCCCACGCCAGAGCTTGCTGTTGGCCATCGCCACCCCCAGCTCCCCCAAGGTCGAGTCTGTCACCTCCAGAATATCATCCATCCATCTTGCCCTTGGTTGGCCCCTCTTCCTTTTGCCTTCCACTTTCCCTAGCATCAGCATCTTCTCCAGGGTGTCCTGTCTTCTCATTATGTGGCCAAAGTACTTCAGTTTTGCCTTTAATATCATTTCCTGGAGTATGGACTGGTTTGATCTTCTTGGAGTCCAAGGCACTCTCAGAATTTTCCTCCAGCACCACAGTTCAAAAGCATCTATCTTCCTTCACTCAGCCTTCCTTATGGTCGAGCTCTTGCAGCCATAGGTTACTACGGGGAATACCATTGCTTTAACTATGCGCACCTTTGTTGTCAGTGTGATGTCTCTGCTCTTAACTATTTTATCAAGATTTGTCATTGCTCTCCTCCCAAGAAGTAAACGTCTTCTGATTTCCTGGCTGCAGTCAGCATCTGCAGTAATCTTTGCACCTAGAAAGACAAAGTCTGTCACTGCCTCCATGTTTTCTCCCTCTATTTGCCAGTTATCAATCAAGCTGGTTGCCATAATCTTGTTTTTTATGAGATTTAACTGCAACCCAGCTTTTGCACTTTCTTCTTTCACCTTCATCATCAGGTTCCTCAGCTCCTCCTTGCTTTCAGCCATCAAAGTGGTATCATCTGCATATCTGAGATTGTTAATGTTTCTTCCAGCGATTTTAACTCCAGCCTTGGCTTCATCAAGCCCAGCATGTCGCATGATGTGTTCTGCGTACAGGTTGAATAGGTAGGGTGAGAGTATACAACCCTGCTGTACTCCTTTCCCAATCTTAAACCAGTCTGTTGTTCCGTGGTCTGTTCTTACGGTTACTATTTGGTCGTTATACAGATTCCTCAGGAGGCAGACAAGATGACTTGGTATCCCCATACCACCAAGAACTTGCCACAATTTGTGATGATCCACACAGTCAAAGGCTTTAGAATAGTCAATAAAACAGAAATAGATGTTTTTCTGAAACTCCCTGGCTTTCTCCATTATCCAGCGGATATTGGCGATTTGGTCTCTAGTTCTTCTGCCTTTTCTAAACCCAGCTTGTACATCTAGCAATTCTCGTTCCATGAATTGCTGGAGTCTACCTTGCAAGATCTTGAGCGTTACCTTACTGGCATGTGAAATAAGTGCCACTGTTCGATAGTTGGAACATTCTTTGGTGCTTCCCTTTTTTGGTATGGGGATATGATTTTTTCCAATCTGTTGGCCATTCTTGTGTTTTCCAAATTTGCTGGCAAATGGCATGCATCACCTTGACAGCATCATCTTGCAAGATTTTAAACAGTTCAGCTGGGATACCGTTATCTCCTGCTGCCTTGTTATTAGCAATGCTTCTTAAGGCCCATTCCACCTCACTCTTCAGGATGTCTGGCTCTAGCTCACTGACCACACCGTCAAATCTATCCCCGATATTATTATCCTTCCTATACAGATCTTCCGTATATTCTTGCCACCTTTTCTTGATCTCTTCTGCGTCTGTTAGGTCCTTGCCATCTTTGTTTTTGATCATACCCATTTTTGCCTGGAATTTACCTCCAATGTTTCTAATTTTCTGGTAGAGGTCTCTTGTCCTTCCTATTCTATTATCTTCTTCCGCGCATTGCTTGTTTAAAAATAATTCCTTATCTCTTCTGGCTAACCTCTGGAATTTTGCATTTAATTGGGCATATCTCCCCCGATCACTGTTGCCTTTTGCTTTCCTTCTTTCTTGGGCTGCTTCCAGTGTCTCAGCAGACAGCCATCTTGCCTTCTTGGTTTTCTTTTTCTTTGGGACGTTTTTTGTTGCCGCCTCCTGAACAATGTTGCGAACTTCTGTCCATAGTTCTTCCGGGACCCTATCTACTAAATCTAGTCCCTTAAATCTATTCTTCACCTCTACTGCATATTCATTAGGAATATTAGTGAGCTCATATCTAACTGATCTGTGGGTCTTCCCTATTCTCTTTAGTCTGATTCTAAATGGTGCAATAAGAAGTTCGTGATCTGAACTACAATCAGCTCCAGGTCTTGTTTTTACCAACTGCATAGATGTCTGCCACCTTTGGCTACAAAGGATGTAGTCAATCTGATTTCGATGTCGACCGTCTGGTGAAGTCCATGTATAAAGTCATCTCTTAGGTTGTTGGAAGAGAGTGTTTGTTATGCACAGTGAGTTGTCTTGGCATTGATAAAAATTTGTATCAGCCTATGTCCTGCTTCATTTTGTTCTCCCAGACCATGCTTGCCTGTAATTCCAGGTATCGTTTGACTACCCACCTTAGCATTCCAGTCTCCTGTAATGAAAATAACATCTTTTTTGGGCATACTATCCAGTAGGTGCTGCAGATCCGCATAGAACTGATCTACTTCTGCTTCTTCAGCATCTGTGGTTGGGGCGTATATCTGGATCACTGTGATGTTAAATGGCTTACCCTGAATTCGACTTGAGATCATTCTGTCATTTTTTGCATTGTATCCAAGCAGACAGACCATAGACTACATAGCTAATTGGAAATTGCTGACATTTAGACGTTATAAATACTAGACAGTGACCTGGTTCACACATAACGACAACCCATTGCAGCACACATGCCTCTTTTGCTTTACCGCACAAACCACTACCAGCTCCTTCATATGTTGTGCAGTGTGATCTATCCGTGATCTAGGTTGTAAAGTGCCCTTGTAAGGTATCTGGGAAGGAGTAACAGAACTTTTCCAAAAGCGGGGGGAGGGGGGTATAATCAACGCAAATTGCTTATTTGTCCTAGAGGGGAAGAAACTGGAGAGAGGGTGAGAGAATGGGTTGGGGGAGAGGGAGAAACTGGACATTTTAACCTACCCTAGCCTGCTGAGAAGCACATCAGAAGGAGGAAAAGCAGAGATCTTCAGTGGTGAGGGAAATCCAAGTGGAGCCAGCATTCCCAGGCCACAGCATAGCTTTACCAGATGGAACAGTCGGGTGCAAAGTTGCAAAAAGCAGACACCCAAAGCAGGGCTTCCAAGAGCAAGTCCAGGTCAGGCTGAGTAGCCACATGCTGGGCCAGACCACTCTCAAGGAGAGGACAAAAGTCCAGAAAGGCAGCAGGTACTTAACCGGGATCTTTGGGAGAAGAAAGAGGGTCATGCACCATGTAGGGGACAGCAGGACCTCTCACAAACAAAATGCACACAAAGGATACACAAAGATGAAGAACACCGAATGAGTTAATGGGTCCAAGACCAAGGTCTAATCAACACAGAGAATTTACTGCAGTGCTACTGCTCCTTACACTTGGGCACAACACATGACGCTACCCCCAATCTGTATCCATCCCAGATCTTCTTGCCATAAAACCGCATTTTTGCAAAGTCCTTTTGTGAGGGATTTTCCCTGTATTGTGACTTCCCTGCATTTTAGGACTCAGTGTGTCCTAAATGTGGTACTATGGGCAGGGGCGGGGGGGGGGGAGGGATGCATCAGCAAAGGTTGGACTCAAGAAGGGGAGTTAACCCCTCTGCTTCACCCTCTGCTGACCAAGATCAGGTGTTTTGGTTTTTAAGTAGTGTTTGGTGATGAGGCTTACTCCTGGGAAAGTTGCTTCTGGAAACACTTTTTAAACAATATCCTTTCCTCCGCACAACCACATCTACACATAAGCTTGAAAGGAAATTTGTTGATTTCCCAGTTAACCCCTTCCTTTCAGCTTCACCCTTGGCTGACCAAGATGAGGGGTGTTGTTTTTTTTAAATAGTGTTTGCTGATGAAGCTTACTCCTGAGAAAGCCAGCAAGTCACTTTGGGGATGATTTTTTTAAAAAATCTCCACCCCTTATGGATGTTAAAAAGAAATAAAAGGAAGGAAACTTGTTGATGTCCTGAGACTCCACCTACATAGCCAAATTAATGCTGTTTGAGATTATATGTTTGCCTCACAAAGCAAAATCTACACCACATTAATTGGCTACATGTGCCATAGGAGGAGTAGATGCAAATTCAAGAAAATGCGTTTTAACCTGCATCAGCATCGGAAGATGCCTCTGTGTAGATTGGGCCCTACTGCAGTCATAGAAAACAAAAACCAGCATGGCAACAGAAAATAATTTTCCAGGGGAGCCAAAGAGTTGGTCAATGGGTCTGCACTCCTCCTGAACACTAGATGGGTGTGTTTCGGTGCTAGTTGGAAGGTGACACAAGAACTCAGGGCTCTCAAATGTCAATTAATGAATCGTCTGCTGTTGCAGAGGGGGGCAGGATGCCCTTTTCCATGCAAATAAGTTGGTGGCCTGTCCCACAAACAAACAAGCCCTGTTCTTGATTGCCAGTCCTTGCTGGCTGAACATCACAGACAACAGGGAGAGGGAGAAACAAAAATGGGATGGTGGGGACAAAATGAAGACTAGTTGATCATCTCTGGTAATACTTGGAAATGTATTACCAGAGTGACACCTTATTGCCCAAGGTCCAAACCAGATGTGAAGCCAAGGGTGCTGCTAGGCACACAAAAGATTTCGGGCCCAGGCCCAAAGGACACCAATCTGCATAAAATCTGCATATGCTAATTTATATCTCTGTAAACAAATTTAGCAATAATTATGAGGATTTATTTAAATTTCAGATGAGGCGAAGCCAGCCAATTAATTTCTTATCCAAATAATCTCAAATAAAATAAATTATTCATTTAACTTGCATCCTGCTCCAGATCATCCAAAACCAACAGAAAAAGTTATCTTTCTAAATATAACTGCCACGCAGGGGAAGATTTTTAAGGGGCATGGCAGCACGTGGAAAGGGCCCTAGCAATGCCCCTGTGTGACACTAAACACATCATTACCAATCACATCTGTGTATGTTTTTTATTTAACAGCCCACTTTTCATCAGGACTGCAACAGGGTGTGGAGGGAACGTTTAACCCTTTCCTCCCCCACCACAGGCCTGATGAAAATCTCACACCCACACACACACACACCTAGCTGCTATTATCCTCAGAAGGAAAGCTCCCACTGGCACCAGCTCCCACCACCCACCCCACAGCAAACGCGATTGTTTAAAACTTAATAGCACCTGCTAGGATGGTGACAATGACAATGACGAATGATGTGTTGCCAATGATGCATCTAGTTTGGCTCTGAATGCCAGAGCAGAACTACACATCCACAGCGGAAGGTGGGGGTAGTACCAGCAGGCTAGAAAAGAAAGAATTAGAAGGTCAGATTCCTTCCCGCCCACCCCTGTTATTCCTCACCCAGCCTGAAGCACCCCCCCAACCCATATTACAAGATTTTAAAAGCCCTTAGGAAAGGCACTCATGGAACTAAACAGAAACTGTAGTTCAGTACATAGCAGTAGCACAAGTGGCAACTCTCTTTACTTAAGCCTTTAGGAGTGCCAAGAGAGTGGAACTGGGCACAATGCTGATTTTTGGATGCCAGACATAAGCAGAGTTGTATATGACCGCTGTTTGTTTCCCCCCAGAAGTACCGTCTCTAGGTGAGGAGTGGCAAGGATGTGAGGATACCTTTGCTATGTCTAGAAAGCAATGCCAGAAGAGGAAAGATGCAGTATTGGCCACAGGCCAACAGCTGGAAGGAACTACAAACAGCTGCCAGCTGCAGCTGGCACAGAATGCCAAGCAAGGCAGAGAGCCCAGATATGTAGAAAAGAAAGTGCCTTGACAACAACAACAGAAAAATAAACCCTAAATGGCCAAGTGTACTTAGGCTCTGGGCCACATCTGGCTGTGGCAAACCAAGTTTTTGAGACCCATAAAATGCAGGGGGGGGATGTCAGAAGAGCACCAATCAGCTAACAGCACATTCTGTCCTAGTTTTGCATTCTTCAATTCTCATTCCACCACAAGGAGTCTGGGAGCGTGATTCCCATGGACAAGTCTGACCAAAAAAAGACAAACGAGGTGTGACTGGATTCAAACAATCTACAGACTCAGAATTTCTGTGGGATGACAGCGTGCGGGGGCAGGGAGAGCTTCCGGTCCTCTTCCACTCTTGCCTAAGCTTCCAGGACGAAATTCTCTGCTTGTTGGACATTATACTATGACAAGTGGAACCGCTTCCCTCCCACTGCCCAGTTTTCTGTCTCTCCCCCACCCCCAGCACTCAGCACAGTGAGGCCACTGAAATTATTCTGTCCTCATTGTGCTCTTTGGCGGTTGTTGTTTCGCGCACTTAGGGTTTTTTCCCAAAGATTTCTTTTCTATTTCTGCAAACTTTGGGGTTCCCTAGCAAGGTGACGCCTCCCTTTTGCTTCTCGGTAGCCCTGTGTTGGCATTATAGCCATCATAACTCAGCAGCACTGGCTCCCTCAATGGGCCCCTTCCTCAGCGAGTCGCCCTTCTCACCACCATTGTCACCAGGTGCTCTTGCTCGTCCTCCTTTTTTTCATCATTGCTGCCACTTGCTTGCTTGAAAGGCGGAAAGTCAGCAGGGAAACAGGCAGTGGCCTCTGCTGCTCCTTCTTCTCAGCACTACTGTTGTCTGGGTCAGAGAGAGAAGCAGGTGAACAAGCAGGTGGCAATGGTGAAGAGGAAGAGAAACCCAGGGGGTCCCTGCTAGACAGTGGGCCCTTGACAAATGCCCAAACACGTCTACCCTTGACATTGGCCCTATAACTCAGCACCTGAGTTACCTAGCCTATTAGTATTTATGATGATGTAATCAGAACTAAATCAAGTTAGGTATCATTTTCTCATAATATTCAAAGAACAGTATCTAAAATGTAGATGCCGTTCTTACACAACATGACATTCTGCAAACTTTGGGGCTTGGGACTGAAAAGCTTGTTCAATGTAATTATTGGTGCCATTTCTGTGTGGGGTTGACACAATGCCCCTTATTGGTAATAAACTCTTAACATCTCCGTATATCATGCTAGCCAAATCTTTGCAAGGTGATGGCCATCTGGTCTTTACATATGAGCATTTTGTTAAAAGGCAGAAGTTTATTGAAATGTTCCATTGTCTTTCACAATAAAAAGATAGAAAAGGTTGGATCCAGATTTAATAATACTTAAGGGTAGACCCATTAAAATCAATAGGATTTTAATGAGGCTTCTCTAAGTATGACTAAACCTCGATCCAACTTGGTAGTTTTAGAAAATTAAGAAAAACTTGAAATTCATAAAGCAAATACATTATCTCTTTAATCTGGCAGAAAAGGAGCAATTTAATTGCTGTTTGGATTCTGTGAATTTGCAATCCAGTATTTGCTTTTCATCCAGGTGTGTAAGAAGGTGTGTGAAGAGCAAGAGGAAAGAGAGAAAGAGGAAGGAAGGAAGGAAGGAAGGAAGGAAGGAAGGAAGGAAGGAAGGGGATTGTTGTGTGTCAACTGAGCAAGCAGCTGGATGAAATATTAGATCACAGCAGCTGTTGCTTTGGGGTAATATAGCTAAAACCAAAGCACTTTGTGCAGGAGGGTCCATAGCTCAGTGGTAGAGGACATACTTTGCATGTGGAAGGTCCCAGGTTCAGTCCCCAGCTTCCCCATGGAGGGCTAGGAAAGGATCCTGCCTGAAACCCTGGAGAGCCACTGCCAGTCAGTGTCAACAATACTGAGCTAGATGGACCCATGGTCTGACTCAGCATAAGGCAGCTTCCTATGTTCCACTCCAGAAAGGCATCTCATACAAGAGCATTGTGAAAGGCATCCACAGTCCAACGGCAGTAGACTAAGTCCTAAGTATGCTCCCAAAGGTATAGCCCCAGTCTGACCAGGCAGCCAGAGACACTCAGTAGAAAAGCAAACCTCACCTATTCACTGGCATCACTGCTATAGTTTCCACTTTGCTGGCACTGACTTGGGGGGATCTTCACAACAACAGAATGAGAAGCACTTGAGTATTACCAGGATCTTCACGGAATCGGTTTTGCTCCGTTAGGGACACATGAAGCAAGATAAGCCAAGTGTTGTTCAGTCGTTCAGTCATGTCCGACTCTTCGTGACCCCATGGACCATAGCACGCCAGGCCTTCCTGTCCTCTGCTTTCTCCCGGAGTGTGCTCAAGTTCATATTCATTGCATCGGTGATGCTATCTAGCCATCTCATCCTCTGCCGTCCCCTTCTCCTTTTGCCTTCAATCTTTCCCAGCATCAGGGTCTTTTTCAGGGAGTTTTCTCTTCGCATTAGGTGGCCAAAACGTTTGAGCTTCAGCTTCAGTATCTGTCCTTCCAATGAGCACTCAGGGTTGATTTCCTTTAGGATGGACTGATTTGACCTCCTTGCAGTCCAGGGGACTCGTAAGAGCCTTCTCCAGCACCACAGTTCGAAAGCATCGATTCTTCGGCACTCAGCCTTCCTTATAGTCCAGCTCTCACAGCCATATGTTGCTACTGGGAAAACCATAGCTTTGATTATATGAACCTTTGTCGGCAAGGTGATGTCTCTGCTTCTTACTATGCTGTCTAGGTTTGCCATAGCTTTCCTCCCAAGGAGCAAGCATCTTTTAATTTCATGGCTACAGTCACCGTCTGCGGTGATCTTGGAGCCCAAGAAAATAACATCTGTCACTGCTTCTATTTCTTCCCCTTCTATATGCCAGGAAGTGATGGGGCCAGTTTTGCACTCTCCACTTTCACCCTCAACAAGAGGCTCTTTAGATCCTCTTTGCTTTCTGCCATTAGGGTGGTATCGTCTGTGTATCTGAGGTTGTTGATAATTCTCCCGGCAATCTTAATTCCGACCTGTGATTCATCCAACCCGGCATTTCTCATGATGGACACCTTTAGAATCTGGTTTTCAGGGGTCACGCAGTGTTTGGAAGGAACATACTTCTGGGTGGGGGGAGTAGAACTGAACATCATCAAACTGGTAGAGGCTGCGCAACCAATGAGAAAGGCTTGTTTCCCACCCCTGTCCAGGCTCTCCACTGCTACTACATTATGAATTGAGAGCAACTAATTTTCCCCATGTGTACAGATTTCCATGAAGAAGCCAAAATCCCTGGTTCTTGAGTGCATCATCTGAAGGATGCCCCTGAGAGCTTCCGCCCACCCCAATTTTGCCCCATTCCAGCAATCTGCCCCAGAGCTATTGCTCCCACCCCATTTCCCCCCATATGTGCACTTTTGCCTTGAGAAGCCAAAATTCCCAATTCTCGACTGCAGCATCTGAACCCCCCCCCCTCTGAGAACAGCCCGGCCCCTCAATTTTGCCCCATCCCAGCACTCTGCCCCAATTTTATTGCGTCCAACCCCAACCCCCTTTCTTTCTCCTCCCTGCAATGAGAAGCTCCCCTAAACCCAAAAGATCATTACTGCCATAAAATAGAGAAGGGACTTTACTTAACAACAGAGAAAGGACTTGAAACTGCACAGCATCAGAGAAACACAGCATGGCAATAGATTTAAGAGAGCAAAAGAGTGCTTTAGGGCAAGTTACTAAAGTTTGCCTTTAACCCTTTCACTGTAGGGGAGCGAGATTTATTTCTTACTTTTGAGTAAACATGCACAGAAGAGTGGGGGGATATGATAATGATTGAAAGGGAGGGGTGGCTAACCCGCATTTTTGTAGGAGCTGCTTTTGGTCCATTGCACCATTCTAAGCGGCTTCACATAACTTACGGGGAGGGGTTTGGAGTGAACGTCATCTGAGCGGCAGGGACTGCTCAACCAATAGGAGAGGCTCCCCCCCAGGCTCCGTAAGGAAGGTGTGAAGTAGTTACTTCCCCTTGTGTGCATTTGTAAGACAAGCCTCCCAACGAGCCCCAGCCTCATTGAACACAATGGGTGTTATTTTTGAGTAGACACACATATGCTTGTGCTGGGAAAGAGTGGGGGAGAACACGGGGATGGGAAACAACCCCCGTTTCTAACCAAACTGATATTGCACAGGATCTCTATAACGAAGCTGTGAAGTAGTTACTTGCTAAACCAATAAACCAAACAACAGAGCCTCGAGATCGCGCTTTAGATCATTTAGGGAATGTGCTTTAAACTGTGTCATTTCAATTGAGGGGGATCTCTGTAAATTCTGATGCGGGCATTCAGAGGGCAAGCCTCATTCAGCACAATGGGAGTTACTTCCGAGTAGACACACATATGCTTATGCTGGGAAGGGGGGGAACACAGGGATGGGAAACCAGTTCAATTTCTAACCACAGGATCTCTATGAAGAAAGTATGCAGTAGTTACTTCCTAAGGCAATAAACCAATCCACGGAGACTCACAGGTTCAGTAATGCACTTTACAGGCTTTAAACTCTGTATTCAGTTCACTGGGATCTCTGTAAATTCTGATGTGGGCATTCAGAGAGCAAGCCTCATTGAGCACAATGGGAGTTACTTCTGAGGAGACACTAATTGGTTTGTGCAGGGACGGGAACCACAGGAAACACCCCTTTACCGGGGTCACAGTGAAAGGCACACCCCTGGGCAGGGCTAGCATACCCGAGGTCAATGCAGGGGTTGGGACACACAGAAACTATACCGGGGATAACCTGATTGAGGAAAATAATCGGACTTTAAGCAGTCTCATAAAATCCAGTTTTTCTCTGATAAGCTCTGGGGTGGCTGCTGGATGGCCACGACATCATCTATCCCTAATGACCTCAACACGCATCCGGCTCGGAGTAAATAGCAGGTGGAGACACACACACACCCCGTCTTGATTCAATCAATCCCCTTTGCTTCGATGTGTGATTATTATTTTTGCACACACCTTTCCCCCTTCTCTCTTTGGCAGATTTACAAACTGCCTGAAATGTAAGTACCTCACCCAATAAACACCCTCTTGGTGTGTTGTTATTCACCATATTTTTGTACTGTCTTTTAACAGAAATGTTCCCAAAATGATTATATAAAAACAATAAAAAAATTAATACATATAATGATAGATTCCAGATTTCTCCAGCAGTGATGGAGCAGTTAAAGCAGTTCCAGGGTGAATCATAGAATAGTGGGGTTGGAAGGGTCCTATAAGACCATAGAGTCCAACCCTCTGCTCAATGCAGGAATCTTCCACAGAGGTGGCAACTAGTGGTACGCAATCATTGCTCTTCTGCTTTAAGGTACATGCAGAATTGCAATTGACTTTCCACATTTATATGTTTTCAGTAAAAATACCCTTTTCCCTGCTTCAGTGCTTGAATCTGCTGTTCAACCCCACCCCACATGCCTAACCACTCTGAAGCACTATTGGTCTTAGGAGAATGGATGTATTAATCCCCAAACAGTCCTGAAACAATGCCTGCCTTCCCCTTTGCAGGCTGGATGGGGAAACCATCTATAGAAAGCTAACTGGTAGCCTTCAGAAGAAAGTTTTTGAGAAACGTCAAAATCCTGTTGTTAAAGGGGGTGGGGTAGTAGAATGCCTCAAGCAAGCAGTTCTGAGTCAATATGTCTTCTCAGTTTCCCACCAGGTTTGCAAAGTGTCAGCTAAGAGCTGGGCAGACTTATGCCAAAGTGGAGAACTTTGAAAGAATGAACTGTACTTCTTTGAAAGGGTCACATCCACACCCTCTTACCTCTTTGGTTTCCAGCTTCACTACAGAACTGCGGTGACAAACAAAAAAAACCCTAAGCAAATAAATGGTCTATTTTTAGGCAACCTCCTTCTGGACAGCTGTATTTTTAGCATTTAACTGGACTGTTTTGAGGAGGTGGGAGTGGTGAATGGGAGGACAAGATGGCAATCCTGGAAGATGCTCTAAAGTACTGCTGTTTGAGGATAAATTTTTCCATTACTCAGTTTAATTCCAGTCATTTTGTGCACAGAGAACCAGGCTGGGAAAATAAAGTTGGTATGGAAACATGGGAATGGTGTTTCCCAGCCGGCTCCCTTCTTTGGCCTTTAATGGCCTAGACAATGCTCATGTGTTTTAAAAACAGTATTTTTAGGCTAGCGAGAAACAAGATGCGTAATGCATGATTGAAGCAAAATTGGAAGGAGGGAAACCATTTATACTCTTCATCCCACATACAGCAGTTGAATTCAGAAATAACACTTATGGCCTGTCGGAAAGGCCACTGTGCAAGTGACTCCTGAAAAACACCGAAGATGTTTTGGAAGTCATTGAAGTCTTATGGCCAAACCAGGCAAGACTTCAGACATCCATGCTCAGATCTCCTATTACTTTATGCCCCTCCACCAAACCAGCAGTAGGAGGGCCCATTTCAAATTGGGACTGTGGCCCCGGGGGTTATTTTCCTGATGTAAATTTCTCTGCACCCTCCCCAAATCTGCTACATTTGCCCCCTTAGGGGCAATTTAGCCAGTAACATAGTTTTGCATGCCAAAAGTCCCTGGTTCAATCCCTGGCATCTCCACTTCAAAGGGGCAGGTCACACGTGAAGTGAAAGACACCCTGCCTGGGGCCCTGGAAAACTGCTGCCCCAGTAAGAGACAGTCCTGGGCTAGACACAGAGTCTGACCTGTCGTAAGGCAGCTTCCCATGTTCCTATGATACTTGGCTAAAACACATTCAACCACTTCACTGGTGAGGGGAAGAAGAAGGTTACACCTGCCTGAGGATCCCATCCTGCCCTGGTATTCGGTGTCCTTCTCCCAAGTGTTCTGTGCCCCTCAAGAAGAGCCCACAGTTTGAGAACTACTGAGTTGCTACTAAACATGGCAGGGGCAGCAGGACAGAAGACAGTGACAGTGGGGCCATCTACACGGTGCCGCTTTCAACCTTCACTCCCTCATAACTGCGCATCGCAGCTGCGAATTAGCTTCTGCTGTGATACACGCGTGATTTGCTGCAGACTTGTGCAACAGGAAAATCCGCTGTGCACATAGCCCTTGAAACTGGTAACAAATTGCCCCCTCTAGCCTAACGCTCCAGTTAAAAGGTAAACACTTCCTGCCCTGTCCAAACAACACATGGCAGGAGCAAACCCATGCGTCGGGACTGGGTTACTACAGAATCCTTACAAAGCCATCCGATGCGTAGCATGGGTGAGCAGGAGTGAGGCAGTGGCTAACCTTTTCTCTAGTGTCTGTTCTCTCAGTGGGGCTCTGTGACTGGGCCAGTAAAAAGAGAAAAAAGTCTGTAAGACTGGGTACAAAATGTAGTGTGAAAAGTAGCCCTTAGTAAGGTGACCAGGACTAAAGCAGAGAGGACTTCAGTGAGGGTAAACCGGGGGAGGATTAGCTGCTGGCAGTAAGCACAGAGAAGCCGCTATTGAACATCTACAGAAGCTAAATTATTAAAGAGTTTTGTGCAGGATGGGGGGGGGGGTGAAGGGCAGTGCTCTTCATTCAAACAGCATGTCTGTGTTCTGAGGGCCAAACCACAAATGATGTGTAATTCTGTGATTCTTTCTCTCAAAGTTTTAGTTTCTGTTTTAAAAGGAAAAGCACAGGAGTGGGAGGCTGGTGAAAACTTGAGAAGAGGAAGGGGAGAAGATTGTTTAACCCTTTCCCCTCCAGCTGTTTTTCCATTTCAAATTGCTCCCTGCCACCCCAGTTGGGAAACCGGCTTGGAGGGCTGATTTTGAGCAGTTTGAGACTCTGGTATCTTAAAGACCCTTCTCCCACAGGAATATTAACAGTGTGTGTGTGTGTGTGTGTGTGTGTGTGAGAGAGAGAGAGAGAGAGAGAGCGCAAACGCGGGAGGGAGACCAACCCACAGTCTATTAAGTGCAGATGTCTAATATTCTTATGATTTACTTTTTGTAATTAGTTAATATTAGATTAATATAAAACATAAGACAGCTTTTATCCTGTTAGAGAATATTTTTTTAAAGCATCTACCTCTTTTCATTGCCCCAGGTCTCTCAGTCTTGATTTTGCCCTGAGAGCTGATCTTTTGTTCATACATTCCAGACTTTCTGGAGGTCTTATCACAAGGCTGCCTCCATTTGCAGACCAAATCTGCTGATCCCTGCTGCCCCTGCCCTTGTCGTGCACACACAGCCACACCCTGGCATCTGTGTGTTTGGCAAAATGTCTGTACGTGGGAGCCTATGCACATACAGCAGTGCGCACATAGACTCTCCATATGATCAGGAACTCTAGGTGTTTGTGCATAGGCTCCCCTTTACATATGTTCTGCTTAATCCCTGGGCACCAGGAGGTGGCCAGTGGGGAGTGCAACTCTGAGGGTGGGACCAGCAGGTACAGTCCTCCTCCCCTTCACTTGTTTGGCCTACACGTAGGGGCAACTTTGGGCATCTCCACACCAGTGTTTTGTTGTGCATTGGGCACTCCCCAACTGTGATTCTTTCAAGGCATTTACATGATGTCCTCTTACCATTGTTGTTCTGGGCTTTTCCCATGCCTCTCCCGTACTGTCCTATGACTGGGAAAATGTGCTATTTTCCATGCCCATGCCATGATAGCAGCAGCTGGTGGAGTTGTAAGAGTGCTTTTCTGGAGGGTGCAGTTTGGATGATGACGATGGCAGTTGAGAGTGTCACCCCAGTGCGCCTGTGCCATTCCTGCTACACTTCATTTGTTACTGTTTGCCAGCGGAGGCCACCGCAGAGAACATCGAGAACCCAGAAATCTCTTCTTTCACACACGGCACGTCCCAAATAGTTTTAAAAATAGATTTTGTATATTTCTATCCCTACCCTCTTCAGCCTTGGGGGGAACACAGAGAGGCTCGCAAATCAAGGAAAATATAATATATGCAATATAAATGCAAATACTTTATTTATTTAAAATACTTTTCCCTTGCTCTTCAGCTGCAAAGGCTCCCAGAGTGGCTTACAAAAGATTGCAAGCTGCTCTGGGATGCTTCCTTGGGTGTGCCAAGCACTGTGAAGCAACTAGTGATCAGCAAGGGGAAGGCAAGGGCAGGGCAAGGAGGAGATATCACACAGCACGGGGGTGCAACAGACCTGGAGAATATAAGGGTTTGTCTCACAACATGACCGGTTCTTAGGAGATGCACCCCGCCCCCGGTGGAATGATAAAAAAACATAGCATAGTGAGGTAAAAGAAGCCTATATGAAGAACCCTGTGCTTGACCAGTAACCAGAAACAGTGGTACTGTGGTGGAATAAAGCAGTCGTGCAGACACCCTTTGTCAAAAGGTCTTAGACTAAGCACCAAACAGCACAAGACATTGGAGATCTGTGACTGGATCTTGTCTCTCTTACATGTACTTAAACATTTTCCCCAGTGAGGCAAATAGCACCCGGGGGCATAATTTTTATTGGGCAAGCAGTCAAATGGGGGGGAGGTTTAGCACCCTCTCCCACTGTTGTGGTCCAGATCCAAATTGTGCCCTCACCCACTGCTGCTTTTTACAAAGAATTAAATGGACAGGAAATCCCACCATGGATCTCCATCATCTTGTCTAGTTTGGCCCCTAGGAGAGGCCTAGGTGTGCTGACTTGTATAAATACAAGTAATCTAATTGCAGTCAATAAAGCACAATTATTTTACAGCTGAACCTAGAGCAAAAAGAAAGCAATTGGTTTTCATACTTATTTTCTTCAGTGTTGCTGCAGCCTTCATTTTATCTGTAGAACTGGACAGTGCACCTTTTTAGAAAGGCACAGGTTTAATGGATTGTATTTTGTTAGTTTTAGATGATGTATTTAGTTATGCATGCTTTAAAAAAATTCTCAGAGGTTACTTCATCAACCGTTTGCTCAGTCACAGGACCACTATTACCACACTACACCATGGGACTGACTCCAAGTTCCAACAGCCCTAGGGCTCACCAAGATGCAGAGATGTGTTGAGAGGTAAAGTCTTCAGTAACCTGAACACAATTATGAATAAAAACAGCGCCTCTTAGCAAGAGCACATGGGCTATAATAAACCTCACAGTTATGAAAGAGGAAACCACTAGCCAGGTATACTCCTTCAACCACATCCTGTTCTTTTTCAGAGACAAAGAATCATGTTTCAGTATTGTTCTTTTTGTATATACATACACAGTCCGTAGGGTCCTGTGTAATGTATTTGCACAGCCCCCTTTCTCGTTGGGCTTTCCTTTCCTCAGGTTCCCACTTCCTCTGGCTTCTGTCTCCTCTACCTATCCTTCCATAAGGTTTCTATTTGTCAGCTACTCCTTCCTTCAACCATTCTGCTCTTGGCTTCTTGACCCTTATATCTCCCTTAGTTTCCAGGAAGTAATTTTCCCACTCAGCTCTCTGCTTCTATGTTTGCCTAGCTCTCCGCCCCCATTTTTTTGCTGAAAATATATGCCCTTCTCTCTTCATATAAAAAGCCCTTCCATGGATGTTTTTTTTACCCATCTAAACTGCTCTTCTACTGCTGGCACATTCCCCGAGGCCTGAATATTTATGAGCACTCCATGACATCACAGTAACACAGCCACTGGTGACGAGCACAGCTTATAGGCAGGTTGACCAAGTACATGATTAGGCTTTCTTCTCACTAGGTAGAGCTGCCACAATTCCAGTTGGGCCTTCAAAAAAAGAAAAAAGAAAAAAAGGGAGTATCAATTATGTCCTTACAACCCACACAGAAACTTTAATAAACCTATGGCCAGCTCCACACATTTCTGTGTATTACTTGGCCAACTTGGGGGGAATTTAAATTGGGGAAATGGTAAGGGGAAAGCCTTAAAAAAAAACCCTGTCATCACTACAGCCCTGATCCAAATAGCCTCCCCTTCTGCAGCTGCTATTATTTATTTTTAAGGCTCACGCCTAGCTGGACACTTAGTGTATATGAATTCTTAGTATCATAAACATGTACATTGAATAAGAACATACGTACAAAAGCCTTTACCAACTTATAAAGAACACCTTCCTTAAATAATAACTTTCCATGCCAACAGTCATAGCAGCTAAAGAGAGATTTTTCCAGGATGACTTAAACATGATAGTGATCTTGAAAATTTGCCTCTAAACCAGGAATGATGAGTGCACAGAGCTAGGTGAGTCAGTTGGGTGGAGTTTGGAACACAACTGGGGGTGGGGGGGTTAAAAAGATATTTTCTCTTTCAGCAGAAACCTACCCGTTCTAAAAACAAGCTCTCATAAATGGCAGTTGTCATGTCACAAGTTAGATAGCCTGTTTTTGTTTTTGTTTAGTTCTTAGGCAGAGTGAATGAGTAGATGGGTGCATGCATCCACTGCCCCCACCTGGCTATGGTGCTTGGGTGACCAGATGCAAAGGAAAGTAAGGTTTCTGTAACTTTAGTAGAAGAAATGTCAGCAGGTCCAGCTTTGACCTAACACCTACAAAAATTCCAATTCTTCTGCAACAGTTAAAGGCACAGGAGCACTATCCTCTTCTGTCTGGTCATCCTAGGACGGTGAACCCTAACTTAAATTAAGCCACAGCTCCACCACTCACCACCATCCCTCCCCACAAAAACTACAGCAGCCTTCTCCATCGAGGTTGGAGAGAGCTGCTGCAAAGATTGTAAACACACATGTGGGGTGGGTGGGTTTCAAAATACAGAAAGAGTCTGGGAGGATTAATCCATAGTCTCCTGGCAGTAGGTTTCGAGTCAGCACTAGAAAGAAACCTACCAGAATGATAAAGCAGCATGCTTTCTCTTGTGCAATCCTGCACAACCTGTGGCCCACTAAGCCAGAAATCTCCAATGTTGCGGTCAGCCGGGGACTACAGCTACAGGGCTGTTAATTACATCTGGCAGGCCACAGCCTAGGACTGGTGGGCTGCCTCTGGCTTGGTGGCTCATAAATGATGCAAGCAAGTGCTTCCAGCTGAAGTCTGCAATCCAATGCACACTTACATGGATGCAGTAAGTGGTGACATCTCCAAATAAACACACACAGAATCAGCCTGCACGACTGGCTATAGTCCTATGCAGATCTACTATGGAGTAACTCCTGTTATATTATTATTATTACTATTATTATTATTATTACTTTTATATCATTTAGGGAGCAATCTTATGGCCACTAAATGCTGTCTAGAGGGCCATAGGATATTCTCATTTCCGGGAACCAACCTCGGAGGTAGCATGGAGAAGCACCGTCCTCCGTGCTTGGAAGAGGAGCGCGGAGTGACTGAAAAGGGGCATTCTAGGGCAGGGAGAGTGGAGCAGCGTGTAGAACACATCCAATGTGTCATAGGGCAGCTTCATCTCCCTGTTGGGCCCCCTGCCACTAGACAGCCAAAAACGGCTGTCTAGCGAAAAATAGCAAGGCAGGAGAGGCGCAAAGGGAATGATTCCGTCCCCCCCCCCCCATCCCCGTGCGTCTCCTGCCTTGCTTTGGATAGGTGGTCGCCTCCGAGTTCAGAGGCAACTGCCTATCTAGTTAGGGGTGTGCCCTTAATATATTAGAATCCCTAAGTGGTTCACATTAAAATACAACATAACTATATAGAAACAAGAGAAAAAATAATTAAAAACATTAAAAAACATAACATCATAAGGATAAGAGTGGTAACGGGTCAGGGAAAGCCTGCGTGAATAGTTGTGTTTTCAAGAGGTTTTATTTAAAACTTGCCACTGTTTCTGCATCAAATACACATGGGAGAGTATTCCAAAGGTTTATGGAATGTTGCCACCACCCAGTGCCACGACTGAGAAGGCCCCCTTACATACCACTACCTGAATGACCAGTAAAGCCTCCTCAGAATTTCTCAGGGATCAACTGCATAAATATTTTTTATTAATTTATTTAATTTCTTAATCGCCCATCTGGCTGGTCACCCAGCCACTCTGGGCGATGTACAATAATACAAACAGTTTAAAAACAATAAAATTACACATTAAAACATCATTTTCTAAAATTTCCCTAGCCCACCCCAAATGCCTGCCTGAACAAACAAGTTTTCAACATGTGGTTGAAAGAGGGGGCATGGCGGAGTTCCCTAGGGAGGGAGTTCCACAGAATGGGGGCCACCACAGCGAAGGCCCTCTCCCTTACCAGCCTAGCTGTCCTGGCTGACGAGACAGAGAGAAGGCCATCCGAGACTGTTCTTGTTGAGCAGCCTGTCTGGTGTTGCTGGAGGTGCTCCATGAGATAGGCTGGACCGGAACCATATAGGGTTTTAAAGGTCAGAACCAACACCTTGAATTTGGCCCAGAAAACAACTGGTAACCAGTGCACCTCCTTCAGCACTGGAGTGATGCGATCACGCTTGCGGCTGCCTTTAATCTTTAATATATAAGGGAAGATGTTCGGCTAGGTATCCTGGTCTGAGTTGTTAGAGCTTTATATGTCAGCAACTACACCTTGAACGTGGCTCAGCTGGTGCAGTTCTCTTAACACAGGTGTAATGTGCGTACATCTAGGTGCTCCACTGAGAATCCTGGCTCCTGCATTCCACACTAGCTGTTGAAATTCACTGGAATTACTTCTGAGTTAAACACGCATAGGCTTGGGCTGTTATTTGCACTGGCAAAATACTGCAAACATGCAGCATGCATTAAAGGCCTTGAAAATTATACAACTTTCACTCATTTGTTATCTAGAGTCTGAAATGTCATAGTACAAACTTCAGACAGAGGAGGTGGGGGGCGCAGGCATACAACGCATCTCCTGGCAGAGGCCACAGTTTCAACGCCTGCACTGCCGGCGCCTCCTTTATCCTCGCTCGTCATACCTGTATAAGTGGAAGCAGGGAAATGTCAGTGGTCTTATTTTGGTGGAGGCGGGGTGAGAGGGCCTGGTGTCCTTACCTGATGGCCCCCTTAAGTACTGTTTTAGAGGGCCAGAGATGGCATGAGTTGGCTAAATTGGGGGGAGCCAGGGGGCGGGGTCTGTGGATTTCATTAGGGGCCCCGGGCCTCCCCCCATAATCTGAGCCCGGGGCCGCACGCGTAGGGACACGCGGGAAGGGGGCTCCGGCCAAAATCACCGTCCTTCCTACCACTAAATGTAAGGGGGTCCCAGTTTTGACGGGCAGCCGGCTATTATCTTTCGAGCCACCCTGCGCTAGGCACGAGGAAGGCTCTGGTCTGTTTGGGAGCAGATTCCGGCGCCGACTGGCGCCAAAGGGAGGAGGAAGAATCAGTGAAAGCGGCGGCCGAGGAGTCGCGATCCCGCCCAGGTGCAGCCGAAAGAGGGGCGTGGAAAGCAAAGGGGCTGACAGCCGGCGGGGCGGGCCGGCGGGGGAGGCAGCCCCAGCCTGCTGTCCTCCGGGCCGCTTTTCCTTCTTCTCGCCTGGAGCTCGAAACTTCTGAGCCGGCCGGAGCGATGGTGGCGCGGCCGAGAAGAGCGCGCTGAGAAGTAGCCGGTAAGTTTCGGCGCTCGCGCCGCTTTCCTCGCTCGCCCTCTTGGGTCAGAATCCGGATCGAGCCGGACTCGGGCCAGCTCAGACGGATCAGCAAGCGCCCCGTCCTTTTCTGCCCCGCCCACCGACCCGGTTGTTTTGACTTGGAGACGCTAAAGCGGCGCTCCTAATGCGCCGTTACTTTGAAATCTGTCCCTCTGCAGAAAGTGGGGCTTTCCCCCCGTAAGCTGGTTTTCTAAGCCCAGGCTGTGCCTTAAGCACTCGGGATTGATCGAAGCCGATTTAAAGCCTGATGCCAGGGACTCGCCCACCTCCTCGGACCGGATTCTGGGTCCCGGGCGCCCTGGGCGCGCTCCTTGGCCGGGGAGTTCCCCACCCCCGCACTGGTCGGCTCCTGACAGGCGACCGAAGGGGGATGACAAGCGATTCGGGGCATGGGGACCTCACGGACTGAGCTTCCACACGACGCGGGGAGGGCCGCCGGCGAAGACGTTGTCCCCCAAAGCGGGTTCAGGGAAGGCAACAGCGGTCCGCGCAGCTCCCCAGCAAGCGGTCTTCAGAGGCGCGCTGCCCCGGAGCATGGAAGTTCCGCCTCCGACCACCGCTCGCTGGGGACCTGGACTGCTGGCTTCGCCTTGGCCCTGCTTCGGGGCTTTTCGAAGCACTTGGCCTGGCCGCTGATGAAAACCGGATGCTGGAAAAGATGAGCCTTGGTCTGATCTGGCCAGGCGGTTCTTATGACCTGACCAGAGCTCCCGCCAAGCAATCCGGGCAGCACCTCATAGGTACTGCTAGCACAAGGCGAGAAGGAAGGCGCATCTCGGAGATGCTGCTGCTGCTGTCTTGTCTTGGCTGCCTTTCAAGACTTGAGATTCCTGCTGCAGGGAGAAAACAGGCACACGCTGCAAAGTGACGTGCCCGGGTCTGCCTAGCCAGGCAGTGCCAGCTCCGGAAATAATAAGAATTCCCCGTTCTCTTCCTGGAGCCCTGAGACAATGTCGAGTCTGTTCATCTTGGAGAGACTAGTACAACTAGAGTGAAAACAGAATTTGAAAAAAGAAAAAGTTTTGCTGGGCATCATTTTTATGAACTACTTTAGGACATCTCTTTGTGTAGTGCTGTAGGGTAGGGCTAGGCAGGGTGTGTGTGTGTGTGTACAAATTATATATATAAATACATATATTAAGACTGGTAATGGAGAGGTGGGAAGTGATGGTCACTAACCCAGTTAGAGATCCCTGTTTCATCTGTTAACATTCCATGAAAGAAAAGAGGGTTGCTGGGGATCATGGGTGGGAGGGTGCCCTTGCACTCATGTCTTGCTTGTAGGTTTCCCATGGGCAGCTGGAGATCCCTGTTTCATCTGTTAACATTCCATGAAAGAAAAGAGGGTTGCTGGGGATCATGGGTGGGAGGGTGCCCTTGCACTCATGTCTTGCTTGTAGGTTTCCCATGGGCAGCTGGTTGGCCAGTGTGTGAACAGAATGCTGGACTAGATAGGCATTCGGTTTGATCCAGCGAGGCTCTTTTTATATTCTTAGAATATGTACCTCATCATTGCTTCTGTTTCACCATGAGTGGGTGGTCACAGACTAGTGCAAGGGCTGTCAAATGATTTGGGGGAGGGGGACAAATTCTCCTCTCAGAATTTTTCACAGGGAAAAATATTGTTGGTGTTTACTTGCAGGTGTGTAATGTTGTTGAAGAGTACCCAATAGCAATAAAAGAGGAGCAGAGTTGAATAGGAGCTGATCAGCTGTGAATAGGATGGAGATGCATAAGATGGTAGGATGCTTACTCTGGAGAGGCCTTCCCCAACCTGGTGCCCTCAGATGTTTTGGACTTCAACTCCTATCAGCCCCTGCCACCATGGCTAATGGTCAGGAATGCTGGGAGTTGTGGTCCAAAACATCTGGAGGACACCAGGTTGGGGAATGCTGGAGTATTAACACTGAGTATGTACAGGTCTGTGAACTTGCACGTGTGGGTTTAGTAACAAATTCCCAGAGTCCCTAGGGTCTAGGAAATACACTTAGGGCACAATTGTGGCATTCCTGTCCCTTCCCAGTGAGATTACCCCTTTTCTAAGGCCTTTCTCACCCCAACCAGGAAATACCTTCCCCACATGCAATCACATTGCCACCTTTAAGGCTCATGTCCAATCCACACTCGGTCCTCTGTCTGCAAGAACACACTTGTTTATAATATCACCTGTATTGTTTCCTTTATTACCTTCCCCTTACATAGCCAAGAGAAGAAGGCATAGGATTTGGTTAAACAAATAAACTTTATTAATTACAGCAAATAAGCTGATGAACAGTAAATTAGCAACTCTTAGGGCACAATCCTATCCAGATAGGTGGCCGCCTTTGAACTCGGCCGCCTCTAAACTTGGAGGCGACCGCCTATCCAAAGCAGGGCAGGAGAAGCACGGAGGGGAGTGGTCCCTCCGCACTTCTTCTGTCCTGCTTTTTCAGCTATACGGTCGATTGCGGTTGTGTAGCCGCGGGAGCATGGAGCGGAGAGGGGGGCTGCGTCATACAGGCAGCTACACTGTCCCCACCCTGGAACACCCCCAGCCATGCCCCTTTCTGGCCGCTCTGCTCTCCTCTTGTGAGCGCAGAGGACAGGGCTGTTCTGTGCTGCCTCTGGCGTATCCTATGGCCATATAGCCTCTGTCTAGCGGCCATAGGATTGCCCCCTCCATGGTTCTATTAATGTATGTTCTCTCATACAGAAGACACCAGAGCACGCTCTAAAATCAAACACTTCACAATCACCACAGACCTCCCTCTCCCTCTGTTCTAAACCTTAAAAACTCTATCTCTGATCCCTGTCAAATTATATCCCTGTCTGAACCCCTGTCTGACTCACACAAGCACAGCACCCAGCTTTTATAGGACACACACTCCACTCCCCCTTAACTCACTCAGCCAATCTTCACACATATGTAAATCCACCATTCTTCCTGTCACTCATCCCACTCTCACCCTAGAGATACTCAGCGTAAACATAGACTTATAACAGGAATACATTATTATGCTTACAAACTCTATACATGTAACTTCACAACAATCCTGGACATGTTTAGATAGGAAAAAGTCCTACAGCTCCCAGCATGCCCCAGCCAGCATGACTGGCTGGGGCATGATGGGAGTTGTAGGGCTTTTTTTCTGCCTAAGCATGCATAGGGTTGTGCCCTTATACATCTATTAGCTTCCTAGAATTCCGTGGCAAATGTCAGTGCTAGTACCAGCTAAGATGTAGGGTTTATGGTAGTGACAACAGATAGCCAAATTACATGCAATGCAAGAGATCCTGATCCCCCAAAATATTTTTAAAATAGTCATGGGGACTCCGGTTTTGATCCTGATGGAAATTTTCACATCCCTCCCAACTTATAATCCCAACTTCTAACTCTGCTAATAAGGAAACATAAAGGTACTATTTTTGTGTTGTTTTCTTCCAGTGAAACTAATAGCAGCTTCAGAGGGGGATTCTGGCCAAAAAAAAATGGTGCAGCGTGGGAAAGAGTTAACTCCGCTCCCAGAGATTATCACCCCAAGATAATTCGGGAACCTGTGCTGCTGACATCTGGAGATCCAGTTGCAGATATCTTTAGTTTTTCCCCCCAACGTGCTTAAAATAAGTGCTCTGCCATAGGTCTTTGCTGCTTTTCATACTAACAGGGAGGGAGGGAGAGTTAAAAAGCCCTTTTTGCCTGTGTCTGTGTTTGAGTGATTAGAGACAATGCTGTTGACCCTTCAGCTTTTGCTCAGTTAAAACTAGGACCCCTGTTGCCAAATGGGGCTTTCTGGAATAGTTGCAACAGGTTCTGTGTTATACTGCAGGTAGTTCTGAGCAGGAGCATTCCTGGGACAGAAAATGGGCATGAAAAGGCTCTCCGGCAGAGGCTGAGCCAGGGGGAACAGGCTGCCAGCCAATAACATGATGCTCTCAGCAGCCAAGTACTCGACAGAGCTTCATGATATTGTTTATGAACATTGTCATTCCCCCACACACCCCTGTGGTTTGGAACATGGTCAGAGCAAAGAGCTCTGTTGAAAAATTGAGTTGTCTGGCCTTAGGAGTTAGAGATGAGCCTGCCAAAAAGTTTAATTTCCAGATTTTCTCAAAGGATGTGGCATGCAGGTCCTGGGCGTTAGTTTTGATGCTTCTCTGGTCTCTGCACTTGCTTTTAATTCCTTTCTGTTAACACCAACCTTGTTTACTTGGAGCAGTGGTGTCTGCCAAGGGGGTTGATCCTCTTTCAGCCCAAGGACCGAGTTCCATTTCGGAGAAGCTCGAGGGTGGGGTGCATTCCAGTGGTGGGAGGAGATGAAGGCAAAGGGGGCATGGCCCAAGACACCCAAAATCCCACCATATTTTAACTTAAAGCTCTTACTGACAGTAGCTAAGCTTTAGGAGAGGCATTTTAACCTTTTAGAATGGGGAAAAACTTCACAAAAGCCAGGAGACAACACTGAACAGCTGAAGCTTGGCCCCCACATGCATGGAACATCATGCTTCCTTCCAGGTACGATCAGAGTGCTCTCGTCTGAGCCCTGGCACCTGTCCCTTCTAGAACATAAGAACTGGCCACATTTTCCTTAGCAGTGTTCTGAGAACACTGTCCAGTGACTTTATAGCTTAGGGGGGACCCCCTGATACCCAGTACTAAATCTAATGCCTGAAGATGTGGACATGCAGTTTGGTGGGATGCACCCAGCCACCTGTTCCTTGGACGCTTGTCTATCTTGGCTTTTGAAATCAGCTAGAGCTGGGCTTACTTTAGGAGTATCAGCTGCGGTAAATGCTACATTGAGGATGGTGTAGTCATTTTGCTTTAAAAGGAGGCAGTGATAAAAAAAAAAAAATTTCAAAGCCAAATTTAGATCCTAAATCCTTGGGAAAACTGCATAGTGATGACACTTTTATAAATTGGCCAGTTTCTAATCTGCCATTTTAAAGCAAGGTTCTGGAGCAGGTGATGTCTTGTCAACTCCAGGAGGATGCTGATTATGTAGTTCCATTCTAGTGTAGCTTCCAGCTTGGGCATGAGGCAGAAATTGCCTGGGATGCCTTAGTGGAGGGAAGCTTGTGACCCTCCAGGTGTTTTGGCCTACAACTCCTATCAGCCCTACCAGCATAGCCAATGGTGATGGATGATTGGAGTTATAGGCCAGAACATCTGGAGGGCCACAAGTTGCCCACCCCTGCCCTAAAGGGTGGGGTATTCAATGTATTAAAATAAATACACTTGTATACTAGCTCCAGATCACCGCTGCTTGAAAGTAGCGCCATTGATTCAGTGATGCTATTTAGGGCAGTATGCTTAGGACATTAGAGCTTAAATAGCCTCACATCACTTCTCCCTTCTTCAAAGTCATCTGAGATTACTGGGATTGAATACATCCCCCCAAACGTTAACAGTGCAATCCTATGCATGTCCACACAGAAGTAAGCCCCACTCAGTTCAGTGGGACTTACTCCCATGTAAGTGTGTAGAGGATTGCAGCCTAAGTTAAACTCTGCTTCTCTAGGAGGCCGACAAGCCCTATACCTGCCTGCCAATTTCTCCAGTGCTGTACAAGGAGCATCCCTGAAAACCAGTGAGCATCAAAGAGTTCTACATCAAAAGTCTGTTTGTTGTGTGCGTGTGTGTGTGTGTGTTTTACTTTTTCAGGTTCTTGGTTACAGAAGATGGGGAAAACATAGTTACAGCACTTCCAAGCTGACAGTCATTATGAGAGTATTTATTTAAATTTTTTATGCCCCACCTTTTTAACTAAAAGTAGCCAAGGCAGCTAACAAAAAAAAGCTTAATGATAAAAATGCAATAATTAATTTACTGAAATATCAAGTAAAACAGAAACAAAGTGGTATCCTAAAATACTTTACACTCAATGTGAATGGCTAGAAAAAAAGAGGAAAATGTGGTGCTTTTTTCAGGAGTTTTCTGGGCCTTCATGTTTCTATCTCCTTCTATGCCTTAATGCTTGGCCAACTAAAAATGTTTTAACTTGCTACTGGAAGGAGAGAAGCATGAATGCCAGGCAAACATCTTGAGGAAGGGAAATCCATAGCCTTGGTGCTACCAGTACAGAAGTTTAAAACAATACTTACAACCTAATCAAAATATTAAAACTAATTCAAAATTGGTACAGTCCTTCAGATACTGTGGTCCCAGACACAGGATCAGCTTCCTTAATGCATATTTTATTTAAGTGGCTTCCTAGGATAGGACTTTGTAGGGGGCTGGGCTGTTGATTCTGCAAGAGCATAAAATGAGAGGGAGATTGATTGATTGATTGATTGATTGATTGATTGATTTCTATACTACCCAATAGCCAAAGCTCTCTGGGTGGTTCACAAAAATTAAAACCACAAAGCACAGCATAAAATAATATGAAAGCTTAAAACTACAATATAAAAGTACAACCAGAATAAAACCTAGCAAACCTAGAGATGTCTTTCGTGCTTGTACTTTTACTGCTAAGAAAATCTAGGGTTGCCTGCTGACCTGAAAAAAATGGGTCAACCTGCTCCTGTGCCTTTAACCATCTTTTAGTTTGTAGAAACCACCAGGTGAAGCTTTTTATGGTATGGAGACAATCATCTGTTAACTTGCAGAAACTTTAAGTTAAGGTGGTGCTAAAAGGCAGCAAGTAGTATATTGGACACCTTCCGACCTGAGGGGCTCATCTTCCGGTGTCATCTCTTTTAGCCTTGTGTTACGTTCCATGGGGTTTTCTTGGCAAGAATACTGGAGTGGGTTGCCATTTCCAGCTAAGCTTCAGCAGTATGCGAACCGAGAACTACCGGAAGTACAAGCTGGATTTTGAAGAGGCAGAGGAACTAGAGATCAAATTGCCAACATTTGCTGCATCATGGAGAAAGCAAGAGAATTCCAGAAAAACGTCTATTTCTGCTTCATTGACTACGCTAAAGCCTTTGATTGTGTGGATCACAACAAACTGTGGCAAATTCTGAAAGTGATGGGAGTACCAGACCACCTTACCTGTCTCCTGAGAAACCTGTACAAGGGTCAAGAAGCAACAGTAAGAACCAGACATGGAACAACCGATTGGTTCAAAATTGGGAAAGGAGTACGACAAGGCTGCATATTGTCACCCTGCTTATTTAACTTATATGCAGAGTACATCATGAGAAATGCCGGGTTGGATGAATCAGAGGTAGGAATTAAGATTGCTGGGAGAATTATCAACAACCTCCGATATGCAGACGATACCACCCTAATGGCAGAAAGCGAAGAGGATCTCAAGAGCCTCTTGTTGAGGGTGAAAGAGGAGAGTGCAAAAGCTGGTTTGAAACTCAACATTAAAAAAATGAAGATCATGGCATCTGGCCCCCTCACTTCCTGGCATATAGAAGGGGAAGAAATGGAAGCAGTGACAGATTTTACTTTCTTGGGCTCCAAGATCACCACAGATGGTGACTGTAGCCATGAAATTAAAAGACGCTTGCTCCTTGGGCGGAAAGCTATGGCCAACCTAGACAGCATAGTAAGAGGCAGAGACATCACCTTGCCGACAAAGGTCCGTCTAATCAAAGCTATGGTTTTCCCAGTAGTAATGTATGGCTGTGAGAGCTGGACTATAAGGAAAGCTGAGCGCCGAAGAATGGATGCTTTCGAACTGTGGTGCTGGAGAAGACTCTTACGAGTCCCCTGGACTGCAAGGAGGTCAAATCAGTCCATCCTAAAGGAAATCAACCCTGAGTGCTCATTGGAAGGACAGATGCTGAAGCTGAAGCTGAAATATTTTGGCCACCTAATGCGAAGAGAAAACTCTCTGGAAAAGACCCTGATGCTGGGAAAGACTGAAGGCAAAAGGAGAAGGGGACGGCAGAGGATGAGATGGCTAGCTAGCATCACCGATGCAATGAATATGAACTTGAGCACACTCTGGGAGAGAGCGCAGGACAGGAAGGCCTGGCGTGCTATGGTCCATGGGGTCACGAAGAGTCGGACACGACTGAACAACAACAACAAAAGGCAGCAAAGCGGGGCAATAGAAAAGGTGGCAACCCTGCCATATCTTCCACCTGGCCCCGAGCTGACACAACTACCTGCCTGCCACCTGAACGTCTTAAGTATTATTTCGATCCTTTCTTGCCCCCTCCTGTGTTATTACATGTTGTGAGTGTCTTGATAGCACATCAGCCCTGTCTGCGGGCCCAACCAGGCCTAATGGTGCAGGGTAGGCTGGGGATATGTTTCCACATTTCATTCATCACAAAACTCCTGTGTCTTGAAGAGTTGTATGTGGAAGAGAGTCTTGTATTGTAGGTTTTGGCAGCACAGTGGGGGAAGCTGCACCTGCAAACAGAAGTGTAGGTGGCCCCACTGTGGCTTGGGAAGCCATGAGGCCAGGCAGGATGGGTGGCAGGGGCTGCCGGTCTCAGGAGACGTTCTGCATCCGGTGAGAACATCCACCAGGCAAGTCCAGCTAGTTACAAGCAAATTATGTCAATGTGACTAGAACAAGAAAGACTATGGGTGTCTCTATGTTAAGCAAAAAGCCTGCATCCTTTCTGGGGCTTTCTACTTTCGCTTTCTTTGTGGGATTAGGATGGGCCTTTTTACACAGCAGACATGTAATTTGCATAGAGGAAGCCCCTCCCTCCCTGATATGTGTGCAAAGGAGGGGGGCAGGGGAAGTTCTGCTTGGCTTGTGCTGTACCGTTTTCCTGTAGCCCTAGGCACACTCATGTGGGAACTCAATGGGGTGCTCTGAATCAACAGAGGATGCTGATTCTGAGCTTGGTGGGTGTGGGGATCAGATCTGTCTCCCTTCCTTGTGGGGGAGGCATTGTACTCTCTTCTCCCTTCCGTCGGCGTTCAAGTGCACATGGTGTGAATCGAGGAAAGTCCTTCCTCAGCAAGTTCATGGTGCTAAGCCGGCATTACTCACCTCCTATATGGCACCATTAACATTTATTAATAGTTTATCTCTGATCTTATTAAAAGCATGATAAAGGGGGAAATGTGCCTGAGGCATCCTGGAGGTTGACGACATTATGTAAAGGACCCACAACATTCTGTGAGTGACCAATCACGAGCGTACAATAAACCTCATGTAGAGACACCCTATTTCTTTGGGGCTTGCACAGCAAACAGCTTTACCTGTGCCATTAACTCTGTGCTTATTCAATACGCACAGCATTAAATCCCTCATGGTTGAAATCCTGCATTTAAACAGGTATTTCTGTAGGACCCGTACCTATAGAAACCATCCTTAGGGCCTCCTTAAGAACACAATCCTATACATGTCTACTCAAAAATAAGTCCCATTGTGTTCTACATGGAGCTTACCTCCAGGTAAGTGGGTATAGGATTGTGGCTTAAGTCTTCATTGATAGAAGTTCCCTGATTTGTTGGAAGATGTTAAGTGGTAGGTTTACAAGAAAGTACTTCAAAGAATGAATATGTATTGATCACAGTTTGCAGACTTGTATGCATTTTGTGAAGGTCGATTTCTGTGAGCAGACTGAACGCTGTGCATATGTGAATCAACTTGGTTTTGCAAAACTGAACACATAATTCAGATTTTTCTACAAGATAGAGAAGCTAGAGGAATAGATGGAAATAAAACAGTTACTGAAAGACTGGAATTAGATGGGAAATAGTGGCAATGGGGAGACCATAGAAACTATAGTGTAGTATAGTAGGTCTTGGGCCAGGGATGGGGAATGTGTGGCTCTCCAGATGTTGTTGGACTGCAACTACCATTACCCTTCACTATTGGCTATGCTGTCTAGGACTGATGGGAGTTGTAGTCCAACAACATCTGGAGAGTCACATGATCTCCAGTCTAGCATAGTGGAGGCCCAGGGGCTCAGTCCCCCCACCCATTAAGAGGATTCCCATCTGCACATGAGCAGCTAAATTGCATGCGAGAAGAATTGTCCTCAAACCACAAGTACTGTTCAAACTGGGAAAGAGGGGTTTGTCCCCATGGGCTGTCCACACAGGCCATTTGCTGTGAATTGGGAGCATTTCAAAGTCATTGGAAGCAGATGATATCGTGGCTAATCTGCAGCCACCCCAGAGATTTCTGGTGGAAAAGCTAGATTTTCTGAGACTACTTTACTCTGTTTTATTTATTTAATTCAGGTTCTCCTTGCTTCTGGTGCTGTGTGCCCCTATCCTCTGCATTTCTTTTGGCATGATAGCCCTGTCCATGAGTGTGTCTTTCACCTAGCGGTGAGCTCGCTGAGCTTTTCCAGCCTTCAGAATTGCCCTGTACTCCCATTTCACCAGTAATTAGCCTCTGTGATGATGCACGTCTCTGATGTTTGCATTACTTTGCTTCTCCACTGTTGTGTTAAATCACATCTCTGATACTGTGTAAAGTAACTTCTTTGATCTGGTGAGGTCTCTGGAGCCTGTCATTGCAAGCAGGGAAAAAGTGCCCAGAGAAAGAGAAAGATGGCGAGGTGTGCATGTGGAAGCAGTAACTCCTCAACAGTTTGCTGAAATGGGGAGAAATTGGAGGGGGGATGCTCTCGGGGAGCCTTTAGATGCTGCACTCAAACCGGGATTTTGGCTTCTCAAGGCAAAAGTGCGCACATTGGGGAACAGGAGAGAGGAATAACTCTGCAGCAGATTGCTGGAATGGGGCAAAATTGGGCAGGGGGGGATGCTCTCATAGGGAGCGTATTGGTTGCTCTCCTTTCATAATAATGTAGTAGCGGGGGGGGGGGCATAGGCTGGGAAACAAGCCTCTCATTGGTTGAGCAGTCCCTGCCAGTTTGATGAGGTTCAGTTCCACTCCCCCCCCCACTCCTAGAAGTATGTTCCTTTCAAGCACTGTGTGATCTGTGAAAACTGGATTTTAAAGGCACAGTGCACTTCGTTTATTTTGCTTCATATGACCCTGATGGACCAAAGCTGATTCCATGAAATCATACTCGAACTTGCTTCTCATTCTGTTGTCATGAAGATTCCCACCCCCCCAATGTCTTGGTTCACATGGGGGTGAGTCATTATATAGCCCATGAGTAAGAAAAACAAAATCTCTTTATCCTACCTCTGTGATATATTTATCCTAAAGCAGCAGTTTTCAAATTTTAGGGAACCCTTTCCACACTGACTTAACTATCAAGGAACCTCTGCACATGTACCATGGAACCCTTGTGTCTTGGGCATGTTCCAGGGTACACTATTAGTCTGCACAGTTGGGTCTTGCTATTGCCCTGTGAAATGCACTCAAAACTCACCTGCAGCTGCCCAGGGCAGCAGTGGTGGGCAGGTTGTCTCTCAGGGATGCTTATTGATCCTCTCATTGAGGAACTCAACCCTTAATCATCTTTTGAAAGACCGGAGGGTTCCCTGGAATATAGTTTGGAAGCCAGTGTTGTAAGCGATTGTTTCTGCATCCAAATGGTGATAATCTGGCTTCTTCGTTTCCTTTTAAAAAACCCTCTTTGAGCTCTTAATATTTGAGAAACTAAAACAGAAATGTAAAAGCAGAAGGGCAAACAATAGATGTGATTTGTCTGGTAAGGCCTCATGACTTCATGCTTTGTGCTTGATATTTTTGTATTAAAGTCAGTTCCGATGTTACAGGAGACTCAAGACAGCTGCCGCAGAGTCTGTGGGTTAAATATATGCTGCAAAGGTACAATTGGCAGAGAGGTTTACAAATATATGCATGCACATACTTCCACTCATGCCTGGTTAGGGATGCAAACTCCATCTCATTCATTCATTTGCATGCAGCCTGATATTTGTCTAGTTATTTCAGATGTATGCATGAAGCTCTGCCTGCCTCACCTCTGCAGCTCCTGCCCATGTACAAATCTCCTGGAGCCCCTTGTGCCACTGTGACAGACAGAGACACTACTGTGGCTATAGCAGGTCCTCTTGTTCAGCATCTGGGCACATGACCTCCTCCAGGAATCAAAGCAGCCCCTATACATAGCTGCAGGAGGGATAGGGGGCAGATACCAGGCTCCTGATCCCCTGAAAAGTTTTACTTTCTCCCCTTGCCTTCATGATTTGACCAGCCCCCCCGCCCCCCGCCAACCTTTCTTAACTCAATCTTCTTGCCTGGGTCTGTTGACATCTTAGGCAAGGCCACCTTCACAGCTAATGATGTGGGTTTTCTAGGAAATTTTGAATTGGAAAATTTTCATGTGGAAATTAAGCTAATTTGCGTAGGGTAGTTTGCATCAGAAAATTTTCAGTTTGCATCTGAAATTTTTCTGATGCCCTAGAGAGTGGTCAAATTTAACATGTTTATTTTACTTCTATTTAGTAAACAAAACTAAGAAAAATACCCCATGTTAATTTTTTCGTCTAATACAGTACAAATATTTGACCTGAAATATTTGAGGAAAAAATTAAAGCACGCTTAGAGAGCAATCCTATGGCCCCTAGACAGAGTCTTGGGGTGGGCAGGGACAGGATAGTTCAGATACCTGGATCCAGGGCCGGAGACATTGCTCCGCCCTCAGACTCAGGGGTCTGAGCTCCTCGCCCCCTTGCAGCTGGTGCAGAGAGCCTCTCCAAGGTTGCAAAGGCAACCTCAGAGGGAAGGGAATGGGGGCGTGCCGGTGGGAGGGGAGGGGATGGCTTATGTCATATCCTCAGGCCTCCCCCTCCCCCAGCCTCAGCTAGGTGGCCAAAAAAGCCCCTCTAGTGAAAATACAGAGCAGGAGGAGCATAGAGGCAAACATTTCTGCCATGCCTCCTCCTGTTCCCTTTGGATGGCGTAAGCCTCTGAGTTCTGAGGCTTATGGCCATCCCTATAGGACTGCACCCTTAATTACAATCTTATACATGCTTACCTGGGAGTAAACCTCATTGAACTCAATGGGACTTATTTCTGAGTAGACATGTTCCACTGTTAATGTGATTCAAATGTTACATGATGCAGACATTTTTATTGGAATACTTGTAAAAATGTAAAGACAATAGCATGTATTTCCCCTACATTATTTAAATTTAAGGGGAAAAAACAAAGGTCCTGAAAACATTTGACATACTAATAAATGTTAGCAGCAACCCAAAAAAACTGCTGACAACCAACCATGTCCGTATTTCAACAGAGTTCAAGTCTCTTCCATTGAGGTTGTTGGGACACCTTCAGTTTCACCGTCACTACCTATGAGATCTGTTTCACATTCCAACATATATGTATTCCAATGACATACATGTATTCTCTCACGTACTTGCTAGAGATAATCACCTGAAAAACATTAATTACAACTTTGAAACGGCCAAGCTTGCCTAATATTATATTTGCAATTGGTGTCCATTCATTCTTATTAATGAATTTAGGAAACAGAATTTTCTGAGGGAAAATAAAGCACTAAAAAAAAATCCCCTTGGAAAAAAAATTGTGTGGGAAATTTTCCACCCCACATCACTCCTCTCAGCACTCCTTGCTATTTTTTGTCCTCAGGATACCCCAAACCAGCGGTGATGATCAGGCAGGTAGCTGTGAAATAAACTCATCACATCATGTTCTCAAGACAGGTAAAACCAATTTATGTTAAAAAATTAAATGGAATGAGTCTGTTTTTGATTCCTCATATTTGCCAGCTGGACAGCAGACCTTAAAAAATGTAAACACTTCTACAACTCAAATATTCCACTGGCAATATTTTCACATAACAAATATCTTGGATGGGGGTGGAATGTAGCACCATTTCCAAACAATGCTTTTCCGTAACTAATTAGTAAATTAACTTTTATTTTTTTTATCAGAAATTGCCAAAGCATGTACCTCTAAAGGCATGAAATATGAACCTTCTTCCCATAACATTATTGGAATGTTTGTCCTGGGTTGCCTCCATTTTTAAAATGGAGAGATTAGCATTGTATTATAAGAGTTCAGTTTTCTCTAGGGTTGTCCCCTTTGTATGAGCAAGAGAGTGGATGGTTTTTTCCACCCCAGCTATAGCGGAAGCTAGACACATAGAAATTGAGTAGATGAAACGTTTCCTAGCATCGACAAAAATGATGGGGAAAGCTTTACCTGCAAAATTGCTGTCTGCCCCACTGCTATTAAATTTTGAAGAACAATAAAAAAATAGAAGTTGGCAGCTTTGCCCCTCGAGGTTTCCAAGAGAACTGAATGGTTTGAGAGAGACATTGCTTCCCATGGTGAACTCAGACGTATTTTGTTCCACTGACCAAAAAGATTTTGAAAACAGTAAAAAAACAACAACTGCAAAACCTTTAGCAGAATCAAAAGTGACTTTAGCAAAAAGACTTTAGCAGAATCAAAAGTGGAATGGGTGTACATACCATGCACATGCAGAGATTACTCTTTTGACCCACTTTCACCTCTTTGAAAATTTAGTTCCAGTGGTAAAGCTCATTTCATTATTATGGATAATAGTGCTGTTTTAAAAAAGACTTCACATTTTATTTTCTACATAGGCTGTGTTTTAAAATAAAACAAAGAAAATGCACTCAACTTTAACATTTCACCTATAGCCTTTTAAACCTATTTTCACCAGAGGAATTGCATGAAAACTTACAAGATGGTTGCTGGAACATAACCTTGTGTTTGGTGGAATATGGCCTAGTTGCTTTATGCCATTAAAACTCCAGTCATAGCTACGAATTCCATGGAATTGTTCTGGAGTAAGAAGCATGAGGGCTGTAACTTTGGGGGGTTTCTGTGCTACACCATGTAGACTAGAGTGGAAATTAATGTTGTTCTAAACAGGAACCTCTCAGGACTTTGCACACCCATCTCCTTTTCCTGTAACACACCCTGTTAAAAGCCATGTGAAGGGCTGCATGCTGTATGATTTGTGGGGGGGGGGGGTTGATTCCCCCACCCCTCAAACAAAGGACCTATCAGGGTTAAAAGGCAAGGAGATTAGAAACCATCTGAAAAAAGTGATCTGTGGATTTTCTGCCACCTTTGTTTGGTTATCTTTAATACTAGGCAATGGACAATTTACAATTTGCCTACATTTACAGTATAGTATGTATGTATGTATTTAATGGATTTCTATATCACTGTCCATATTTAAAAATATCTCTAAGCAGTATGTAAGAAGGCCCATTGATTTCTATGGGATCTCCCCCCAAATCAGTATGCATAAGATGCAATTAAGGGAATATACATAAATGAAACAATGGACAATCCCTCCCTGCCCTCCCCAGATAACTTTCTTGCAGACAGAAATTCTAATTCTGTCTACAAGTGGGGAGGGAGGGACAGTTATGCTGAGTTCTGAGCTTCTATAAGTAGTCTCTCTAGCAGTTTCAGGAACGGAACATGTGATACTTGGTGGTTACTGTACTGTATGTTGTAAGGGATAAATTGTTACTGCCTTGAAAGGATGTGTTAAGAAGGGCTGTCAAGTGTTGTTGCTATTAGGAATGCCTATGGTATTCTCTCCTGCCAAATTTCTTCCTGAATGCTGGGAAGTTTTAAACATTTTTTTATTCTGGGAGGAAAAAGGGGGGGTCTCCTTTTTTTGTACATGTGCAAAATCCATAATCAACATCCTGGAATTTTTTTTACATAATAAATTGTGCGAAAAGAAACCCGAGTGAAACTTGCTATAATGGAATGATGGAATAATACTGGAATATGGAATAAGAACTGGGTGAATTTACTCATTCCTAGTTGCTACTTGCGGTGATAACTCGGGTGGAAGTTTGACAATTAGCGTTATGACAAGTTGGGGCTACACAAGGACTTACAGGGAGTAGCCTCCATTTTCCCTGAGAGAAATTGTAGTGGGGAGAGAACTGACAGTGGGGCCTGTGGAAATTGCCCTCAAGCTGAGCAGTACAGTATAGCAAGAGGCAGTTACGCCTTCTCTTCTCCCGCTCAATTACTAGCTCCGTGCCTGAGTGCTGTCCTGTTACAGAAGGAGGAGGGAGGTTTTAGGACTGGCTGCATAGCAAAACGCACAGCCAGCCCACACCCTGAGTGGAACAGTGGGGGAAGGAGGACTCCTACCTCCACCTTTCCCAACATGGTGTCCTCCAGATGTTTTGGACTACAACTCCCAGCATCCGTGACCACTGGCCATGCTGGATGGGTCTGATGGGAGTTGGTCCAAAACATCTGTACTGCACCAGGCTGGGGAAGGCAACCCTGCTCCTCATGGAAATTCCTGTTTTCCTGTGTTGAAGCAGGTAATGAATTTGGCCTCTCTAGAGCTAATAACACATGCACCTGGCATTTATGTATTTGTTTTTTATTTATTAATCTCCTCTCAACTTTTAAGAAATGCTGAAGGCAACGTACAATAAAAACACTGGGCTGCTGAAATTTCATTTGCAGTAGTTGCCTTACATGCTTGTCACAGGCTAATTAATGACTTAGATTTATATTCTTGTCTGTTCTTTGTAAGCTTTATCTGACAGGCCATTCTGTTTCTCTCTCCTTAACGCAGGACAATATAGCCTTGCTTTCATCACTGGCAGGGTTTTTAACTGTTTCAGACATTCTGTTCCACCAAGAGGGCCTTATGCATATTTGTCGTTTGAGGAGAGTTGATGGGATTGTCTCCTTTTTGTCTTTTGTCTTTTTTTTTTTAAAACAAAGTATTATTTTCCATATACTTGGAGCATAAGCAGAAAACATTACTTTGCCTGTGGGTACCCTGTTCCACTGGCTTTCTGGTTGGCACAGGACCACCTAGTTTGCTATTAGAGAGAGGTGACAGGATTGGTGCTATCAAATGTATATTTTAGTTTGAATTCCTTGCTTTCCTGAATTGAATTCCTGAGCGTGCTGTCCTACATATGTGAACAGTTTGATGCTAAACCATTTAGAAGCTCTCTAATGCTGAACTGCATCCTGTAACCCCAGTAGGTGACCATTACAAAGGAGCACAGGTACTGGCTGAAAAAAAGCAGATTGAATCCAGAAAGTAAAGGGGTGGGCAAACTTTATATAATCATAAGTATATAAATAAGCAAGCAACCAAGCAGCTAGAAGTGTAAAACAACAGAGTAAATCAGGCCAGGCTTCTAACAGAATGAAAACCACTACTATTACTGAACGTATTGAACATGCTAGTTTTTTATACCCCAAACCCCAGTCTACAAATTAAACTTCTTTGGGTCAATCTGGCTACTAGGCAACATTAACTTTCCCTCCTCCCCTGCCCCCTTTGTGACCCCTGTTTGCAGCCAAGGCTTTCTGATGCATCCAGAAATGTTAATTAGCTCTGCACCCTGAGACACCCTTGTTATTATGCCTACTAACTGCTTTAAAACCCTTAAGAACAAACGAACCCTTAGCTTGTACCTTTTGGGGTGTGTGCTATTCCTCTGCTATTCCAAGCTACCAATATTTCCTCTTCTACACAAGTGCAGCTTGCACTGAGGAGTGAGAAAAACTGTACCAGCTGAAATGCCTTTTTCTGCTCAGCTGTAGAAGGTGCAGGATTTGCCACTTCTCCCTTTACACCTGGTCTCCCCAGACTCTGAAGTTATTCAGGGCTGTCTGGCCTTGAGCATTTTCATTCAGAAGGCTTTAATGGATGCTAAGTTAAATGCAAAATCTATACTGGCTGCAGTGTATACTGTTATTATTTATTGCATTTCTATACCCAGAGCTGAAGCACTCTGGGCAGTTTCATAGAATAGTAGGGCTGGAAGGGGCCTATAAGATTAAATTTGGTTTCTTATGCAAATTTACTCCCACATTAGCAGCTTTCACACATGACACAAAAAGGGGGAGGCTCAGACATGCGTTTTAGTTTATTTATGCAAACACCCTTTCAGTTTCCAGTTTCTGCCATCTTCTTTGATTGATTGATTGATTGAATTTATACCCCGCCTTTTTTCCTCTTGCAAGGAACCCAAGGCGGCTTACATTATCATCCTCCTCTCCATTTTATCCTCACAACAACAACCCTGTGAGGTGGGTTGGGCTGAGAGTCTGTGACTGGCCCAAAGTCACCCAGTGAGCTTCCATGGCCGAGTGGGGACTAGAACCCGGATCTCCCAGTTCCCACTGAAAATTACGCATTGCTCCTCCTTTTTCTCTGTTTATATCTCCTCACTGAAATCGCTATGGCTACATTTGTTTCAAGAAAGAATGAGCAAGCATCTGGCAAGGAATACACATTCTTATATTTTGCATTTTTATTATTGTGTTGGATCCTGGTAATATCTAGGTTGAATTTAGGCAACTTCTTGCAAACTAGACGTTTTATAATTGGTTGGAGTGGAGGAAAAAAGTGAACGAGGACGACGCTCAGACATCAGATTTAACCAGGATCTGCATCCAGCAACCTTCTTGAAGCCAGGAAGTGTAGCCCTCTTCAGCCCAATGCAGTGTAATGCTTACAGCTGATCAGTGGTATAGTGGAGCCAGAGCTCACTGGGACCCAGTATTGGCACTTTTTCATTAGCAGGGATCCTGATGGCACCTGCAACCCCACCAACTCTGGACTCTTTGTTCCCTCTGACCTGGTTTGCACATAACAAGAAACTACCATGGGTGAATTTCCCCATGGGGCTTCTCACTGCAATGGCAGCTGCCATTCTGAATATTTAGGGCTTGGCGGGGGCTTGTCGTTACGTGTGAACCCAGGAGGGTGAGTTGTTGGGGTGATTGACAAGCCACCCAGAACCTATGGCTGTTTAAGAGTTGCAGATGGCTGGTTAACCACCCCAACAACCCACTGTCACTGGGTTCGCACATAATAAGAAGATATGGCACCCCCCTCCAAATATTCAAAATGGTGGCCGCCACCACAACAAGAAGCCCTGCGGGGAAATGCACCCATGGTGGGTTCTCCTTATGTGCGAACTGGGTTTCTGAGTTAGTGACAATCCTCACAGAAGTTAGGGGAAAAAGAATTTTCCCAGCAGCAATATATTGTTCCCTATTGTAGTGCAGAGTATTCTGGAATTAACTTGGTCTTGAATGGGCAATGAAGACCCATTAGCTTTATGGAAGACCTGCTCCTGGTGGAGATGAAAGCTGCAAGAACTGGTTTGTTGATGTGGATCAACACAGCTGCCTGAATTTCTGGATTCTCCTTGGGGCGTGTCTGTTGGAACTGTCACTGTCGTGATGGGCTGCTCTTCAAAATTTGCCACTACTCATTGATACTAGAGCAGGCACCAGTTGATATTAAAACTGATTCCAAAGTGTCCCGTGCACTACCATTTTATAGCAATCAACTTTAACTAAAGGGAAATCAGAAGAAAATGCGAATATGATGTTCTCGATGTTCCCTTGGAAGGTTTTCCGAAATTTCCCATCCTAGCAACAGTCCCCAAACTTGCTCTCTGCTGACAAGAGAGAGGAGGAAGCTTTATGAACCTGACGCAAGGGCTGTTTTTTTTCCCTGGCATTTCTGAATGAGCTGAAGAGGCAATTTAGGTTGGAGAAGGCAGCCGTTGTGCTTCAGGCAAAGCAAATATTTAGGACAGAGGTTCCGTTCTTGGCTATGCCTAAAACTTCCTGGGCAACCTCAGGCAAGTCACATGCTCTCTGTGCCACAAGTAAGGGGCGGGGGGTTTGGCAGGGTGTGATGAGGCTTCCTTTGTCTATTTAGATATTCGTGCAGTTCTGAATGACCTTAAGTAACATCAGATCGCTTCCAGTCACAGAACATTGAAATGACCTCTTCCTAGGCCAGCAATTACATCAATTAGGCTTTCAATAGACACAGCAGGTGTAGGTTTGAGGATCTTGGCTGTATATATCTTACCAGATTTAACTGTGATTTTAGTGCAGTCGGACCAACTAGGGGTTTAAAGCTGCTTTGTAAAGCAGATTGACAGAGCAATCCTGTACATGTCTCCTCAAAAGTAAGTTCAGTGGGGCTTACTCCCAGGTAATTGGGCATAGTATTACAGCTTAAGATTAAAATATGTTGGCTCCAAGCCAGAGAAATTATGTTATGTCTAAATCCTGTTGAAATCAATGGGATAAATTATCACAACTCGCCTAAGTTCCACTGGTTTCAACAGGACTTAGGTGGGCCTAATGTACTCTGGACCAGGGACATTGACTCTTGACCTGGTATTGGAGTGTAAGAGGTATAAATCCATTTTAAATTTACACTTTAACGTTCTATGAAAGATAACATCTTAAGACATATTACAAAAAAGATTTAAAAGTTATTAGAGAAAAGTAGTATCAAAACTGAATTCACTAAATTACTGTAATCATTAAAATTATAGTAATTATAATTCAGTATAAAGATATAATTACAGTGCTTAACAATCTAACAGTATAACAATACTAATTTCTAACAGCTTCATAGAAGACTAGATATATAATTGTTGCTTGTGCATATTTTCTATTTTCCATCAATAGAGAATCCATATAAATTATGTTCTGCAATGACCAACATTCCTTAATCCACCCAATAGGCTTATTTATTAAGTATTTATTTACCCATCAACACATTTCTTAAGGTAGTAATATGTCAAAAGTAACATTCTGATTGAACCACATATTCCAGTACAAAATAAACGGATCTGAGTTAATAAGGAAATTCTTGAGCCTTCATGTCCTTCCCTATCCAAATGGATCAATTTCACCATATAGAGACTGATCTGTATTCTTCCCAGCCAATTTGCAATTTGTGGATCTTCAGCCATTTTTCCATTTGCTAGCAATCTGTATTCTTGCTACTTTGAGTAAAAGTCTGGCTTATCTTTAGATACTACATCATCAAGATATCCCAACAATAGTCTTAAAGGCATTGACAGGATTTTGCATGAAATTATCTCCTTAATAACTGTTTCTGTCTGCATCTCCTTTCAAAATGTGTTTAATCTGACACACAGCAGGCAGTATCCAGTACTGCCTGTGCACCTCCTCTGATTATATTGCACCAGCAGAACCCACTGCCTGCACAACAGCAAGCTAGTGCTTCCTAGAGCAACCCCAGAACAAGCCAAAACACTTCCAGAATGGGACAGATCATTGGAACTCCCTTCTGCAACCTCTGTTGATTTATTTCATTCTGGAAACAAGTATTTAGGTTCATTTCTGGTTGTTTTAGGAAGTGCTGACTTCCCAGCTGGTGCATGGGCAGAGTTACATACTGCTTATAAGATTAAATCCATGTATCCATGACTTTGACATTTTCCCTAAATTTGGTTGAATCCAACTAAAATCCAGTTGAAATTTGAAAAGACTTTTGTCGATTGAATCAAGGAGGGTATGTTTGATGGTAACTTGTTATTCCTTATTGCATCTCCTACAAACTACCAGCTTCTGTACACTGTATGGATCTCTCTAAACTGGATCAGTTAGCAACAGCATGCAAAGGAGGTTCACTGAAAGTTAGTGCAAGGTGATACGCACTGGGAAGACAAATCCAAATTCCGCATGCATACACTGATGCAGCCTGAGCTGATGGTGACACACCAGGAACGAGATCTTGGATAGTGGATAGGTTAATGAAAAGTTTGATGCAATGTGTGGCCGATAGAAAATGGATTGAAAATAAAATGGCCAGTTTTATAGTACTTTTATACAAATTTTGGGTGCAAACACATTTGGAACGCTGTGTACTGTTCTGGTCGCTCCATCTCAAAAATGATATTGTAGAAATGGAAGAATTGCAGAAAAGGGCAATCAGGGCTGGAACACCTACCCTACGAGGAAAGGCTACAATGTTTGGGGCTTTTTATTTTAGTTAAAAAGTGACTAATAAAGGACATGATAGAGGTTTATATCATTATATGGTGATGGCCACTAGCTTGCATGTCTTTAAAAGGAGATTAGACAGATTCATGAGAGGACAAAACTATCGAAGGCATGGCCATGTATCACCTCAGTATACCTCTGAACACCACAGTTGCTGGGAAACATGAGTGGGAGGGTGCTGTTGTGCTCTTGTTCTGCTTGTGGGCTTCCTAGAAACATCTGGCCACTGAGAGAAGCAGGATGCTGGACTTAATGGAGCTTTGTCCTGCTCTGGTACAGCCCTTCTCGTGTTAAAAACAGCTGTGGAAGCTAACACAGGCTTTTTAATTATATGAAGCTTTATCACTGAGGTTGATGACTAATCATACCCAGGTATGCAAAATATGTATTTGCTGTGAGACACATGGATACTGATAGACTCCAAAGTTGAGGTGGAGCATTGTGGGTGTACTCACCCCATTCCCTAGGAACTACAAAGAAGTATGCACAGGGCTCTGTTTATCATTGGGAAACAAATGTATGTTTACTTCAGAGGTACCGCGTAGGTAAACACACACACACACCTTGTCCCTCACCCCATCTTTCAGAACAAATGAGATTGTTCCTCTGGAGCTATATCTCTGGCTAACCCACTAGATTTTTGAACTGATTTATATGTTACCCTGTATGACTTGGTAGAATTCTTGGTTTGAGACTGTAGGTAGTGTATATGTGTGCGTGTTTGATACTTTTAAATGACCTCCCACATAGAAGACCTGAGACTTCCCATGTGTAGTAAACTAGAAGAGCAGGAAAGTGTTAGCACAGCACTCTCCTTGATGCTACTACATGAAGATAATTTTTACTACATGCAGGCCTGTATATGAGATATGTATGTATGTGTGTGTGTGTCCCCACCCCCCCAGGTGAACATTTCACCTGTATTGACAACATTGCAAAAGCTATTCTGAGGTAGTTACCACAAGTAATACGCTTAATACACTGGGGAGAGATGAGGGTTTCTGTTTTATCTTGAATATATCCTAGAGCAGGTCATTAAAGCTAGCTTGTTATGAATCTACCAGCACCACCAAATTCCCCTCGCCTCCCACCAGAGGACTGTCACATGCTGGCCATGTTCTGCACACCGTGCCATGTGCAGGTTAACAATGTTTCAAGGTTGGTGGACTGCACCCCACAGATTTAAACAGACTCAGCTTCCAAATAAACTTACAAGTTTTTGTTTTAAACAAAGGCCCCCTCTATACAGCTCTCTCAGGCTGTGGCTGTGCTCTCCTCAGGCCAGAATCAGTGGGTGTTGCCCTCAGCGTCTTCCTGGTTCCTCCCAGGAAGCACAACCCATTCAGGCCGAATCCATCAGTTCTTTCATATTGTTACAAACAGTACATCTAAGGATCCAGCAGGCAAATATTGCTCAGTTTTTAAAATCAAGTGACTTGGGTAGCCCCTTGAGACTGAGTAGTCTTAAAGATGGACAGGGGTATAAATACTCCTCACTTGCAGGAAAACAGGGAAGCCACCCATCTCCCTGCTTGAGAGAGAGGGGGGAAACCTCCTGAAATAATTTTCAAGGGCTGCTGTAACACCATGGCATCATCGCCCCCTTCTGGTTTGTCCAGTGCTTGTGCAGCCAATGCAGTGATACTAAAACACATCCATCTTTCTCTCAGCATGGTATGTTTATTCTATACAGTGATCTTAGAAAAGCAGCAGCCTTAAGAAGAAGTCTTTCATAATAAAAGTCACTTTCTCTTAGCATACAGAAAAGCCCTACTTTTACTCAGGTACAAGACGTAATTATTTCACCACTGGGGGGAAGTTGTCCTTTCTGGAGATGCTTATATTATCCCAATTTGAATTCCCCCTGTCCACACACTCACATTTCTTTGCCAGCAAGAGCTGGTGCAACAATTGCACAATGTACTGTTTTCAAGCAAGCCAAAGAGAATGTGAGTAAGCTTGAGTTCTGGGTCACAGGAAGTGCAAATACCAAAGATATTTGTCCTCTTGCTACCCTCTGTCATCTGTGTGTATTTTTTCTAGCATTGTTCCTCAAAGCATTGCCTGATCCTGTGTGGTTCAGGGTGGTTCCAACAACATGTAAAACCAGTCTAGGGATATATACAGATGTATGTAAGTTGAGGATTGAACAAGCACCCTTGGCACATTTTGCTTAAATGTACCATCTTCTCTCCCAGATCAAGCTCAAGAGACATGGATTCTGTATGTTTACAGCAGAAGTCAGCTGTGTACAGTGCTGATTGGCTTGGAAATCCTTGACATCCATAACCCACCTCCTTCCTGAAGCAGTTTTCAAGGTATTTAAAATTTATTCTGCTTTTTTAAAGAGTGGGGGTGAGAAAAACACAAACGTATGATTAGTTAAATAACTGTACATGCAGCACTTTGGAATTAAAAGATGGGCAGCCTGTCTGAACTGTCTGGTGGTTGCAGGGAGGAACAAGGTGATGACAGAATTGGAGTTTGATTCACTGGACAGTGAGCTCGTCCAATGCATTGTGGAGGTGCGGAGAGAAGCTGGGCTCAAGCTGCAGGAGGAAAAACTGCAGCAAATACAAATGTATATATATAGGTGGGCTGGACCAACACATATACCCTAGTTTGTTGACTTTATTTGCAGGCTGCAAAGGGGGCAGCATTTTGCCCATTTGGGGTACATGGGACAAATTTGGGGGGCAGGGTGAAACTTAGCAGCATACCTGCAGCCTCCTTGCTGCTGTACCAGTCACCACTTTTATTTTCTTAAAGTGCTGCAGAACAACAGGATGTTGTGATGTAGTGTCACTCTGGGAGGGAAATGGCAGCCCCCACTAGCAACTGCCACCCCCCACCCCAAGAACTGCTTGGAACACTTCTGTGTTATGGTGTGGTGTCGTTCTGGGATATTTGTGGGAAATAAAAATGGAGTCCAGCAACAGCCAGGAGGCTGCAGGAACACCAGTGAGTGTTGCTACCCTACCCCCTGAACCTCTGCTCCCACCCTCAAAAGACAAAAGAAGGGAAGCGGTCCCTCCCTCCCAAAGTCTGACATTTCCAAAGTTCAGCCCACCCCTACTCTGTACCCATCTCAGGATATTGGCCTGTAAGAAGTGCATATTTTAAAAACTAGGCAAGGCCATGTTTTCAAACTTCTGACAGTCAAGACTCCTTTTCTGAATTATAAGTGATGGCCCGTTTCACTCTTATACTCCAAAAGATATGCTTTCGTATGAATTACTCGCCCTCAGAGGAGTCAGCCTCCTGTGTATTCTGATGGTGCCTCCTGAGTTGAACAAGCCCAGAACAGTGAATCATGTAGAGTGGCAAGGAGCAGCCTCCTCCTCTGTGGATGGGCAGTTAATTAATTCTCCCCCTTCTTTGCATGGGCTGCAGAGTAGACCTGATGCAGAGACACAGCAGAATTGTCTTCCCCCTTCAGGGAGCGATTAGAAAAGGCCAGCAAGCAGAGCAAAGTGGAGGTAAATAAAACTCCCTCAGCAAGACAGCCCCGCTGCTAAGTTTGCATGAGGCCCCCAAAAAGAGCACCTTTCTACTAGCTGGAGAGTGTTGCCTTCCCAAATTCTGCTGGGTGTATTACATTCCAAACGCAGGAGACCATATGTATACCTACTGAAGCCTGCAGAGTCCGAGATGTAACTCTTGGATGTTTTGCCATTTCTCTGAGCATTGCACGGTCTGCCCTTGGGGTGAATTTGCTGGGACGTCCACTCCTGGGAAGATTGGCAACTGTCTTGAATGTTTTCCACTTGTGAATAATCTTCCTCACTGTAGAATGATGGACTTTAAATTGTTTGGAAATGGCCTTATAACCCTTCCCAGATCGATGGTCAGCAACAATTGCTTCCCTAAGATCATTGCTGATGTCTTTACTCTTTGGCATTGTGTTAACACACATCTAAATGCCCCAGTCCAGCAAACTCCTGAGACTTCGGCTTTTAGAGAGATGGTCACACTTGCTGATGATCAAGGGCATTTGATTAGCAGCACCTGGCTGCTACTTGGCCTCTTCATACCTATGGAAGCAGTAAGGGTGTACTTAGTTTTCACACATGGCTTCTTCATTTTGGCTTTATTTCTGTAAAATAAATAATGACACGGTGTAATATGCCATGTGTCATTGTTCATCTGAGGTTGTATTTACCTAATTTTAAGACCTGCTGAGGACCAGATGATATTTATTATGTCTTGATACGTAAAACCATAGAACTCAAAGAGGGCGTGCTTTATTTTTCACATGACTGTACATTACCTGGTTATAGTCCTTACAACAACCCTGGAAGGGAGGTTAGTGTTGTTATGCCCACGTTGCAGTTGGGTGGGGCTAAAGCTGAGACATGGTGAGTGGGTTGCCTAAGGCCACCTACTACGAGTGGTACTACGATTTATTGCAAGCTTGTGATGGGTCACTCACGAAGGTTTGCAGGTCCTTTACACAACGTCGTCAACCTCTAGGATGTCTCCTGCGCCTTTTCCAATTTATCCTGGGATAAATAAGCCGGAGATAAGCCGGAATATTAAAAAAGTGGGATATTGGCAGTGTCAAATGCTGGCGTAGAGCTATGAACTTGCCGAGGAAGGACTTTCCTCAATTCAAACCACATGTCTGCCATGTAAATGCCATGTAGATGCTTGAGCACCGGAAGGAGAAGAGAATACAATGCCCTCCTGCAATGAAGGGAAGCAGATCTGATCCCCACCCCACCAAGCTCAGAATCAACATCCTCTGTTGATTTAGAGCACCCCATTAGGTTTAGTGGGGCTTACTCCCAAGTAAGTGTGCCGAGGGGGGGAGATTTACAGTGCAACCTTATGTCTACTCAGAAGTAAGTCCCATTGACTTCAGCTGGGGCTTACTCCCAAGTAAGCGTGCCAAGGGTTGCAGACTTGCAGCGCGATCTTATGTCTACTCAGAAGTAAGTCATAACTTTCCTGGGGGCTGCAAGGGCAGCACAAGTTAAGCGACGAAAGCAGGATTCCTCCCCCCCCCCCGCTCTTTCGCACACATGCCAGGGAGGGAAGGAGGCGCTCCCTCGATTCAAACCATGGGTCTGCCACATAAAGCAGACATCCTAATCCCACAAAGAAGCCAAAAGCAGGAAGCCCCAGAAAGGAGGTGGGGTTTTGGCTAATATAGACACCCTACATTTATGGCAGAGATGACAATTGCATCGGGGACTTCCTGATTTGTAGCACAACCTCTGTGCTGCACCAGCAGTCTCCTCATTCAGTGCCAGCAGTGGTTGTGCAGAGAACCAGGCAGGTGGGGATATTCCCAGCCACCACCCCAGGATTGATGCCCCACTTCTGTAATCTGAATTTAGTAGGGGCACAAATGTGAGCAATATTCTGCAGTGTTCCTAACCATAGGTCTCCTGCTGAGCTTCTTTGCCCATCTTTCAGACATTCTGCTATTGAGGGCTGTTGTGGTGCAGTGGTTAGAGTGTTGGACTAGGACTGAGGCAGCCCAGGTTCAAATCCCCACTCTCTCAGCTTGACCTGCCTCATAGGGTTGTTGTGGGAATAAACTAGGAAGGAGAGCCTGATATGCCACCTTGAGCTTCTTGGAGGAAAGACGAGATACAAATATAAAATAAAATAAAACAGTGGAGATATAAAACAGATATAAAATAAAACAGTGGAGCATGTTTCTTTACGCCATTTACAAGCTGAGGTCTTCAGTTCATAAGAGACTCCCTAGGGCAATCTACCTCATTTTATGTTTCACCTTCTGCTTTTGCAGGAACTGGTGGGAGGAGTTCGTACACGTTTCAGAGGCTGACGAGGCCCACAAAAAGCAGCTCCCACTCTTGGGTACAGGAAGAGGCAGAAGGAAGTGGCCTCAGCATCCCGCCAGGCCTTCTTCCAGCCAGGGAGAGCCACCATGGAGCAGATCAGCAACTTCTTCCACTCAATTGGGACTTTCATTCACTCCAAGCATCAGGAGGGCGTTTACAACACCGTCTGCCTGGCCGTGCTGGTGGGGCTGCCAGCCCTTGTCCTCCTGGCAGGCATTTTCATCTGTTGCCACTGTTGCTTCTGTGGCCAGCGGCAAAAGGACCATGGTGGCTCCGGCGGCAGCAGCCCTTCCCAGCGGAAGAAAAGGAACAAGATGAGGAGGAAGAAGAAAGAAGAGGATCTGTGGATCTCAGCCCAGCCCAAACTGTTCCTGCTGGAAAAGAGGCCATCCCTGCTGGCATAGAAGGACTCTTCCTCCCTCTGTAATGGTTTCATAGCACTTTGGGGCTCAGGACTTTTCATGCTGGACTCCTTCCCTTTTAAGGGCGACGTGCCGCTTTTCTTAAAAAAAGAAAAGAAAAAAAGGACGGGGAAAAAAGGCTTCTGGGATGTCCTGGGAAGTCCCTGTTGGGGCACATGTTTACAAGCACCCTGCTACTTGCACCCAGGCAGGATGAACTAATGCCCATGCCAGGATACGTGCTTGTCCAACGCGTACCCAAGAACATGCTTCTATGCACTCACCAGCACATTTCACTGTCATGAAGGGGGATCTGTGGCCTTGGGCTGAAGGATGTAAACAAGAACATTTATTCTGACTAACAAACCTTGCACTGACACCAGTATGTGCACTAGCAAGCAGGCAGCCACTGCTGCACACATATGTATGTATAACATGCATTGCCATATACATCCACCTACTTAAACAGATTGCACCCAGATGAACAGAGGCCTGCATCACATGTTTGTATCCAGACACTGGCTTAGAGAGCTTTAAACAGGGATTAAATTGAACATCTAGTTCAGAGGCAGTGTTCAGTCCATGGAGGAGGGCATTGTTTGTGGGCTTCCTGGAAGAATCTGCCTGATCACTGTTGGAAACAGGATGCTGGGCTCAGTGGACCCTTGGTCTGATCCAACAGAGCAGTTAAATGCCAGGGGTCCCCTCAGAAGCAAGATGTCATAAACACACCATGTGATCTTCGTAATATGCTCTCTGATCAGGGCTTTGTGCATTCCATAATTGTGCCATGGAATTCAGCATACGAAGAACCTCAACTTTCTTAAAAAGTGCCAAGAGTCCAGCCTGTAGGACTGCAACAACAGGCTCAAGAGTCTGTGGGTAATGCCAGATCAAAGCTCAGGGTGGGGGGTGAGCAGGATTTCTGGTGATGAGGCTTCAGTATTCTTCTGAGCTCTTTGCCGCTCCCCAGGACTAGCAAAAGCAGAATAGCTTATGCAAAGCAGGCACAGATGCACAATGTATTTTTCCCAGCACAGTTCTTCCTAGAACAGCTCATTTCTTCTTAAGGCCTTTCAAAACAACGGGTGTCATCCAGCCAACGGTGAACACTTTTCAGTTCCACTAATTTCAGTGGGAGAGTTACATGAATAGCTGTTCCCCATTGAAATCAAAGGGACTTAAAAGTGTGTTACTTTAGCTATATTGTGCCCCTACCTGTTTTTGAGGTGGGGAGATATGCTGTAGTTACTCATCTGGGATCCAGGTGAATGTTCTCCCAGCTAGTATATCTCTTCCTGGTGTACATTCTTTGCACACAAGCCTCAGCATTGGGTTGCTAGGAAAACCCATCACCCTGTCCCCAACCACAATTGTTGCAAGAAATATTACTTCGGGCTGTAGTAGAGTCTTACAGTGCAATCCTAAAGGGGGTGCGCATGACCCCCTCCATGCATTCGGTTAATGAGCGGGGGGTCACGAGGCTGCATAGGCTAGCGCCTGCCTCTCCTGATGAATACCTGTGAGAAGGAGTTTGTACATATATCTGTACACATCACGAGTTCCTACATTTGAGGAGGGACCTTTACTGCTTCCAGACAAGGCTTTTCTGATGCATTGTCTCAGACCTTTATTGGGGGGGGGGGTCTAGATGACTTCATCAACGTGTAATTGTTTTCACACAAAAATCTGTTAAGAAAAGATGGAATAGGTCCAAATGCCTTTTGACTGGTAGCACTCATTATCTGTGCACAGATAACTCCTTGCATGTTTGTCAGGGAAAGAGGGAGGTGGTGGGGCATTAACCCCCAGGACCCTGAGTATTCATTGAACGCATACAGGGGGTCATATGGACCTTTCCCTCTATACATGTCTACTCAGAAGTAAGCCTCATTGAGTTCCATGGGGCTTACTCCCAAGCGTGTATAGGACTGCAGACATAGATACCTATTGGAATTGGATGGCGCCTGTACAGTCACTGTGATGACTGTAAAGGGTTCTGCTAGCTGCTTGTTTGATATTTGAGATAATGAGCCTTTCTACATGAGGCTCTTACTGTGCGCTCATTATTGCTCACTCACGGTTGGTTGTGGGTCCTTTACACATCCTCATCCTTCAGTGCCTTTCCCATGTTTGCAACCATTATCACAGTTTTTTTTTCCTAATGGGGAAAGTGTGGTATTATTTAGAAATGATGGAATGAGAGTCTCATGTAATTGCACAATTCTGCTATACCACAGTGCCATCTAGTGGTTGTATAATGAAACATAGAAAGGCAGAGAGAGGAAACCCCTGGAAAAAAGCACATGTAAAGGAGCTGCTCTTAATCCCACAAAAAAATCTGGAAACAGAAGCTTTGATAATAAGATGTGGGATAAAGGCCTCCTGTAGAAATGCCCAATGCCATTTTGGTCACTCATATCTTTCCCACTTACCTTATTTTTAGTTTTCCATCCTCACTTTTGAAAGCCATGTCTCTATTTCATCCTTATCCCAAAGCTGCTTTTCCTGCCTTATCTTGGAACCAATTTTCTTCACGGGCCCCACCCAGCACTGCGAAACCTGTCTAGAACCTATCTCCAGTTCTCTGGAGTTCTTGACTGTCAGCCCATGCACATTTAGCTGGGAGCAAGCCCCATTGAATATGGTTGGGCTTGCTTCTGAGTAAGCATGAATGGGATTGGGCTATGAAACTCATTTCTATGGAGGGCTAGACTTATAGAACCAACACCACAGCTCATGCCAGTCAACATTCAGGAATTTGTAAGAAATGTCAACTTGGACCAACATTTCAGGTCAGCTCTGTGCCGGGTACTAATGAATTCCTGGGTCCTCATTGACAAGGCAGTTGCTTGTATATTTTTTGCATACGGATAAGCCCACCAGCTGTTCTGGGCTCAGCTTTGGAAGTGGTGTGTTTCGCCACCTTCATGTCATCAATATTTGTCCTGTACCCAGTTTCTGAACCTGCATTCCAGGTATTGCCCTTTTATTGCACAGACAACCTAACAACCTTTTTATTTAAAAATAAATTTATTTTAATGAAACTAACCTGTTTAGTTTTTGTGTCTTGCACAAACTCTGCTATTTATTTACACTGTAAATTTACACTGCTTGTAAATTATACAGAGTGGTGGAGAAAATGAAATGTTTTTTCTATAACTTTTCTGACCCCAGGGAAGCACCGTGCTCAGAGATGAAAGGGAAATGAAATGCAGATTGTTCCTGAGCTGAAATCAGATGACAATCACAAAAGGAATCCTTCGTAATAGATTCAGGCCTGCACAATGTAGTGTGGTTTGCTGCATGTTTGTCACACACACACACACACACACACACACACACAGGTTTGCACACGAAGTATGTTCCATGCTGCTATTCAAACCCATACCCAGCCCCCTGTCAAACCCCACCCGGCCCCACAGCAGCATTCTTTGCAAGGCAAATGGTGAAAGTCTATTTGGTTTCTGCTGTTTACGTCAAAATCCCATTACAGCTATAGCTGCCAGCTTTACTTGATTTATGGCGCAATCCTGTACTTGTTTAGATAGAAGTCCTACAGAATGCTGGGAATTGGAGGACTTCTTTCTGTCTAAACATTCATAGGATTGCACCCTTAATCTGTAGGTTAATCAGGCTGTGCAACAGGAGCCTAAGTATGTTTACTCAGAAGTAATTCCCACTGAGATCAATAACACTCCCTAGTAAATATGTTAAGAGCAGCCTTATTTGATTAATGGCGGGGGGGGGGGGTTAAATCAAGGAGGCCATGGCTGTACTTCTGCAACAGGGCATGAAAAAGTAATTCTACAGGTAGCCTCTCTAATCATGAGTGGTAGCTTGTGCTTATTACGTTGTAAGTTATCTCACAGCCTGCTGTATCACAAAAAGGCACCAGTTCAATTACATTTGATGAACTGATCAATTTAGTCACAAGGCAGAGTCTCTAAATTCTGTAAGTGATGATTCTAGCAGCTTATTACAATGCAAGATTGCCCCCACATTCTCTGTTGTGGGGGGCCCTATGCCTTTACACAAGGTATGTAAGTTGTCACCAGCCTTCCTGACTCTTGGCCCTTACGCCCCCTATTCCTCCTGTGCTTTGAAAGAGCTTAGAAACCCACCCTCTGGCAGTGGCCTGCACAGGAACATCATTACACCTTATGACATCAGCGTATGTTAACATCAGCATAATGCAACCACAATCTGAGACACTGCTTAGGTGCAGTAAGCCTTGTGTCTGATTCAACATGTTATCCGTGCAGCAAATACATGCCTTCTTTTAGCTTTACCTTACAGATATTATATGTGTAGTCACTGGCCCATTCAATTCAAATTTGGCCAAATTACTTCTGCCACTTTTACTCTTCAAGAGACACTACATATGCAAGAGGTACAATGACTTAAAATGATTGAGGACACAATCCTATGCATGTTTAGACAGAAAAAAGTCCTATAACTCCCAGCATTTCCCAGCCAGCCTACAATTCCCAGCATTTCCATGCTGGCTGGGGCATGCTGGGAATTGTAGGGCTTTTTTCTGTGTAAACATGCATAAGATTGCCCCCTTAACGATTTGTGTGTAACCTTTGTTGCATCACACACAAACCCTTGAATATAACTAGCAGCACAATCTTATACATGTCTACCCATAACGAAGTCCCACTGAGTTCAGTGACACTGCCAGGTAAGTGTGTATAGGATTGCAACCTAAATCCATTTCTTAGTATCACCATTTTGAACTCTAATGCAGCGTGCTGTATTTTAAACTCTATGCCATTTTAAGCTGTATGCAGTTTAAAATTATATTTATACTTATTAAGGAGCTATCCATAATTACATTCGGTGAATAACTTCTGAACTTTGCTAAATAATGTTTATTTCTGAAATATTTCAAAATCCCCAGTGAGCACCAAAACAGGCAATCATACAAATGCATTTGTTCTAACAAGCATAGCTAATTAGCCATCTGCATCAAAAATCAAATCTGAGCAGTTTGCAGAACTAAAAGGGCTGTACCTGATTTTGGGGTGAACCTTAAGACTCTAAACCTTTCTTTGAAACAAAACGAATGTGTTTCTCAGTCTATAACAAAGTATTTTTAAAAGCCAACACCCCCTCAAATTCGGCGAAATGTGTGTTTCTTGACCTTAATAAGTACTTCTATAACATTTCACATATAAAATTGTGGGTTTTTTTTAACCCAATGGTTAGTGTATTCATTTTCACAACAATCTCATAACCATTTTTAAAATGGACGCTGAGAGACACTTGTGCAAGGCCATCCTGGGAGTTCCTTGCTGAGCTGGGATTTCAAGCTGGTTCCCTAGATCCACAGGCCCACATCTGCTTGCACCAAGACTTTTGGCACCAGTACAGTCATGAGACACCAACATTATAAATCTGGCTTCACATATATGACGGGGGAAGTTCTGGTTTCATCAAGAGAAGATCCCTTCTCCTACCACTCTCCACGCACGTTCTATTAAGAGTGTCTGGAGGATTTAGTATAAGGGAGGGAAGGGACCCTGAGAAAATAAGGCCTATCTGTATGACAACATAGACCCCAGGGGTGAAGATCCTGTGGCCCTCCAGACGTTGTTGGAGTACAACTCCTATCATCTCTTGACTATCGGCCATGCTAGCTGGAGCCAATGGGAGTTGCAGTCCAACATCTGGAGGGCCACAGGTTTGTAACCCCTGACTCAGAGGTACCACTCGCTCTCCTAAACCATTTGTTAATCATACTTGAAATCAACCCTAGGTGGCACTAGATCTAAGGCTCCCTTCTCCCAGAGATGGCAAACAAAAATGTGTCTGGGCTGCTGCACTTCAGGCTGCAAGTGCAGGCTCACATGACTGAATGCTTCTCCTCCATACAGAAACATCCCTGCACATTGAAAGCTAAATGTCTGAGAGAGAAAGGTTTTAATTTAGTCGGACATTTATTTTGTATAAACATTCCATGATGTGAATCCCACTTTTGGTATGCAGTGGTACAGTCCAGATACACATTGACCCTTTTATTGAGAACAAGACCTAATTTTTGTGATAGAAATAAATGAAATGAAATGAATGAAATGAAGTGTTGTGACTGCTGCACAGGCAATCGCTCAAATTAAAACAGGAGGGGAGAATCTTCCAAAACACATTTGTGTAACATTACTGCTGCTTGTGACAGAAACAGCCCTACACATAATCAAATGTTAAGGAATGGCAGGGAGTTTCTCATACAGATAGAGCTGAGCTGCAGACAGGAGCAAATGGAAAGCAAGTAAAACAGAAATATCTTGTTTTATGTAGAAGGAAATTTTGAAATGTGACCACATCCTTATCTGAGGGTGTGAAATTGCTGGCTTTTTGGGTAACTGTCAACATCTGTTGTGGGGAGCGCAATATACACAAAAAACATGTTTGTTACATTAGCACCTTGGGTTTTGCAAAGCTGTATCACAGAAATCAGAGCTCAGCCGCCCAATCAGGCCCTTGTTGAGCACAACAACCCTTCTCTTACTGCTCCCTACCTGCCTTCTTCTTGCTCTGGGTTCCCAGAAAGGAGAAAGCCATCGCTGATAGAAAGGAGTGGACACTGCCACCAAAGAACACAGAGAAGGAAAATAGATGGTATGGTGGATTCTTTTCTTCCTCTGTCAAGGAAAGGCCAGATGCTGCTGTGAGGGCAACTGGATGGCAGAGGCGCCTTCCTTGTCAAACTATCTTGGGACAAGGTGAGGGGCTGGAATGGAGCTCTCCAGTCACAGCTGCTTCTAGTGGCTGGCAGAACCACAGGCCACTACAGGTACAGGAAGTTTCAGTACCTGCAATTCCCCCCCACACACACACACAAATTAAGAATGTAACTAATGAACTGGGCCTTAGTTCCTAACGACTTTCCAATCATGCTCACAGTGCAATGCAAGTTCTGTGGTGATCCCAACCAATAAACCAGAAAATACCTCTGAGGCCTTAAACCAGTTGATGTGATTATAAATGTACTAAAATAAGCCACCCAAGGCCTGACGCGCTGTTACATGATAGTGCATTTCCATGCTTGGGCTGACAAGCACGGCACTTCCAGGGAACCATTCTAAGCCACCAGAGATCTTTCTTTCCTGCCCAAGATGGGCTCGAAGCTAAGTGACCGTGGACGGATCTTCATCTCGGTGTAAGGGATGGAGAATAAGTGGCCCTTCCATGGCTCCCAGTTAACTCCCTGGAAAGAGAAAATTCATAGCACTTGAGTGAGGTTATAAGACCAGCATCATGAATCGATGGCCAAAAATTCGAATCCCTATTCATGTTGATAAAGAAAACAATCTCACACCAACCATATCATTGTTCAGTTACTGTTAAAGCCTGTAACAACTTTGTGCATTAGGTCCCATGCCAAAACCTTTCAATAGGTATTAATGAGTTGTCAGACTCTAAATAAATAAAATAACAGTAAATAAATACAATAATAAAATAAATACGGTAAGTAGTTAAATAATAAATAAAATAAATAATAATAGCAGCAGCACTTGTGACCAAGGCACTTTGCATGCATTATCTTGTTCTAATCTTCCCAAAAATGCTGCATGGTAGATCAGTATTACAAGACTTCTGTTGTGTGCGTAAAGCAGGGCCGCAGAGCCTCTTGCAGGCCAAGGGCTGAATTTCACTTCAGAGAAGCTTTCAAGGGCCACATTCCTGTGATGAGCGGGGCCAAAGGCCAAGGGGTGGGGGCAAAAAAACAAAAAACACCGTTGTATTTCAGCTCCAAGCCCTTCCTGCCAGTCACTCAGCCTCAGGAGAGGCATGTCAACCTTTCAGAATGGGCTAAAAACTGCACAAAAGTGAGGGAACCACCAAACTGACGGAAGCAGGAATGGTGTTTCCGTTTTAGATTATTCTGGAAAAAAAGTCTGAAATGAGAGTGCTCTTGCTAAAGTTGTGAGAATTTCAGTTTCCAGATTTTCAAATACCTATATATAAGAAAGTTCATATATAGTGCAAGGATCACAAGCTGAATATAAGCCAACAATGTGATGTGGCTGCAAAAAAGGCAAATACTATTTTTGGTTGCATTAATAGAAGCAGAGCTTCCAAATCTAGTTCCCCTCTACTCAGCACTGGGTAGGCCTCATCTGGAGTGCTGTGTCCAGTTCTGGGTGCCACACTTTAAGAAGGATGCAGACCAACTGGAGAGGGTTCAGAGGAGGGCAACGAAGATGGTCAGGGGACTGGAAACAAAGCCCTATAAGGAGAGACTGAAAGAAGTTAGCATGTTTAGCCTTGAGAAGAGAAGACTGAGGGAAGATATGATAGTGCTCTTCAAGTACTTGAAAGGTTGTCACAAGAGAGGAAGGCCAGAATCTCTTCTCGAGCATCCCAGAGTGTAGGACACGGAACAATGGGCTCAAGTTGCAGGAAACCAGATTCCGGCTGAACATCAGGAAAATGTTAGAGCAGTATGACAACAGAACCAATTACCTAGGGAGGTGGTGGGCTCTCCCACACTGGAGGCATTCAAGACGAGGCTGGACAGCCACCTGTCAGGGATGCTTTGACTTGGATTCCTGCATTGAGCAGGGGGTTGGACTTGATGGTCTTATAGGACCCTTCCAACCCTACTATTCTATGATTCTATGATATAAATGAAATATATAAACATAAATTATGAAAATAAAACATAAATTACATCATATCAAAAATTGTACTAAGCACAACTCATGGCCCCTATGCACAGCTGTGTTCACAGAAGGGGATCCCCACAGCGTTCGATGGAATCTGCTTCCCTCCTTCCCCCTTCACCGCTGGTGATTCTCAACTGGGATCACACTTACCTCAATGAACCTGCCATTACCTGCTGTGGGAGGCATGTACAGATCTCCCATGGGTAGATCCAGCTGGTCTGCTTCTTCCCAGGGCCATGTGTTCAGAGAATACTGTACACAGAGCAGGATGGATCATGCCCACTGTTTATTTTTTTATAATATTTAGCCATATTAGCCATTGTTATGACTTTTGAAAGCAAACCTTTTGGCTTTGGTATTGCCAAAAGGGGATTGCCAATGTGAGTATTGGCTTATTTTTTCCAGATGTTTTAATTTAATACAGGATTGTGTTTTTGCCCCCACCCCCAGCTAGGTAAGGGCACGCTTCAGCCAAAGCTAAGCACTTTAAAGTCCCATTGATTTTAATTTAATGAGAGAGGTTTAAAGCATATGTTTATCTTTCTCACTGAGATTAAAGTCACATCAACATGATTAACTTTGGCTGTATCACATCCTATAGGTTGTTCCTACAGCTTCAGCATTACAATTATCATGTATTTAAATGACAGAAATATTTTTCCTTCACAACCAAGAAATCAAAGGCATGAGATGGACCCCAGAGCAAGGACTTCCATGTCCCCAACAGATGCCATGCTGAGATATATATATGCTGAGCTGTTGCAGCAAGGGCAGTCTACAGCAGAGTGTTATACTACGTTATCTACAGACTAGTTACTGAGTGTGAACCATTCAGCTCTCCTGCAATCAGGAAATAATTAGAACAGTCATTCGGTCAGTCGCTTCCAACTCTTTGTGACTTCATGGACCAGCCCACGCCAGAGCTTCCTGTCGCCACCCCCAGCTCCCCCAAGGTCGAGTTTTGGTTGATTAATCTTGACTAAATTTGTATAAACTTCCATACAGGTAAAATCAGTAGTTCTAAACAAAGAAGCATACTTAGTTTTTAGATAATGCAGACATGGGTCACATTAGGCATTCTATTAGAAGAGGCATTCTCTACTATGTGGGGAAAAAAAGAAAAGAAATGACTCTTTGAAGTTGGTGCTTGCCATCCACACTGCTTTTATTGAAAATAACTTAAATTTTATTTTTAAATCTGCTGCCAGATTAATGGGAGGGGCTTTTAGTAGATTAAAGGTATTTTAATTGATTAAACGGAAGTGATCAATTAAACATTGCAGTCCTAGTAATAAGAATTCCTTACACAGATTCAGTCGAGAGATGACAGAATAAAAGGCTTCCATATTCCATTCCCTGCACAGTTAAGGAGGTTCCAAACACTTCACAACCACTACAAGGAAGTTCCCTTATGTTGCCATTACTGGCAAGGTGATATGCAGTTGAAAAGGAAGGAAAGAAGAGGAGGTCTTGTACAGAGCCCAGTACTCACCTCGCTGTGCTTGTTTTCTCCATATTTGCCATTGAGGTTGGCCAAGTGGCAGTTCTTATACCACCAGCCACCATGGTGTGTTATTGCACAGTTGCTGAGCGCGATGTCATTGTCCCTGTCCCAGGTGGTAAATTTCCAGCCATGATGGTAAGTCATGGCATCCCCTTCACCAGGAGAGAAAGGGAGCATTAGAACCATGGGGGATCCCTGCTTCACGGAGACATTTGATCCCTGACATGAAAGCTGGGAAGACATGCCTTCACAGGAGCTTTCTACATCCGGGTGCCCTCCAGATGTTTTGGACCACAACTCCCAGCATTCCTGACTGGGGCTGATGAGAGTTGAAGTCCAAAATGTCTGGAGGGCACCAGGCTGGGGCGGGCTGCCTCAAAAGCATCAGAAATACAAAGGAACATCTGCCAAGGTCCAGCTTATACAACTGCATTGCAGCCAAGCAAAAAGAAAATGGATAAAAAAACCCTTGCACAACATTTTGTATAGCTGTTTAGACGGATGTTGGAAATGATGGCAGACTTTATTCATCATTAGTAATCATGTGTGGCTATACAGAAATACTGGAAGCAAATCGTTCAAAATATTATAGTATATTTACTCCCACTGAATTAAATAATGGCCCTTATTGCTCTTCTTAAAGGAATAATTAGTAATACATCTAGACAGCCAGTGTGGTGTAGTGGCTGGAGTGTTGGACTGGGAGTCGGGAGATCCGGGTTCTAGTCCCCACTCGGCCATGAAGCTCACTGAGTGACTTGGGGACAGTCACAGACTCTCAGCCCAACCCACCTCATAGGGTTGTTGTTGTGAGGATAAAATGGAGAGGAGGAGGATCATGGACACTGCCTTGGGCTCCTTAAGGAGGAAAAAAGGCAGGATATAAATGTAATAAACAAACAAACAAACAAACAAATAAATCTGCTAATAGCACCGAAGTACCAAAAGCCTGGAAATTACTGAACCCTTTACTGACAGAGGAGTGATTTCTGGGAATTTAGGAAATCATTACACTGATGAAGTTACCAAAGTTGGTTAGAGTAAGAGGTGGCTGCAAAGATGTTTTTCCATGAAAATGATGTATTACCTATTGAATAATTATTTTGGTTGGATAGCAATATAGAAATATTACTGGCACCTAAATTAAGTATCAGGATCATTTGCTAATGTTTCGTAAATGTAATATGGTTTATGCTATTTTGTCTTGTTATATATACTCTCACTTATATAAGTGTTGCCTTGTAGATGAAACTCTTTGTACACATATATATGTTTCTATATTAATAAAAAGGTATGGAGCAGAGGGGGGAAGAAATACAAAGAAACGTCTGTCACTTTCTATAGAAGTATGTTAATAAACTGTTTAGACTCTGCCACCTTTAATACATCTGGGGCTAATCAGCTCCACGCAGTGCTAGCAAAGGAAGACTTGCTGATTCATGATTCCTTGAACAATGCTGTAATGCAAGCTATTATGGCTAGCAGAAGTAAAGATCTTTCCTTACCAGCGGTGCCTCTGTACTTTCCCACAGCAAGCCTATATCTATCTCTGCTAGACCCCACCTGGAAGAGGTCATAGGCAGCATACACAGACTCGTTGTGGGTTCGCAAATCCACCCTCAGCTCATACGGAATGGGGGCAGCGCTGGTGAGTTCATGCAGCTTTTCAAGGCCTAAAAGAAACAGTCCAGAGTAAAATACCTATTGCAGGGTTGCAAACAGTCACACCGCTGATACACTTTTGGCAACTAAGTATTATTTCCAGGCAACCAGGCAAGAAAGCTTTTGTGTAGACAACATAAGAATATTATGTAGCAACTTCAATGTGCCTGGTGCTTTGCACTAAGTGACTTAGAGCGCAATCCTATGGAAGTTTAGACAGAAAAAGGCCTGCAATTCCCAGGATGCCCCAGCCAGAAAGTAGGCCTGCAACTCCCAACATGCCCCAGCCAGAAAAAAGGCCTGCAACTCCCAACATGCCCCAGCCAACTATGCTGGCTGGGGCATGCTGGGAGTTGCAGGCCTTTTTTCTGTCTGAACTTCTATAGGATTGCATCCTTAAATGATTCATATAAATCCTTCAGTGTCACATTGCAAATGATGTTCCAGATATATGTAATTAAGATAACTGGTTCTTCCAACTAGATAACAGACCCGCCTTCCCCAGCCTGGCACCCTTCAGATGTGAGGACTCAATACCTTGATCCCCTTACTGCCGGTATTAGACACAACTCCTCTTTAAGCAAAATCTTATTTTTATTGGCAGGACAGATTATTTTGTGACATACGACACTACTAAATTTGTTATATTGGCTCTAGGGAAGAGGAAGTGTTTTATCTCAATAGATGATAATATAGGTGGGAAGGTTTGAGGCCTACAAAGGGGAAAATGGTCAGTCTTAGAGGCTTGGAGTTTTCTGTTGGGAGCAGGTAACCCTGAGAGGAGCAGTTTCATTCCTCCGGTTAACTGCCAGTTTCATTTCTCCACTTAAGTTCCATTTCTTCAGGTTTGAAGGAGTACTCTCAGTTTCTGTACATGAAAGAAAGATGCCACCTCTGCCACTGCCTCCTAAGCAGGGGAAAGCACGAGTAGAGGGAGAGCCAGCACAGGGGCGGGGGGAGAGCAGGGAGCATACAGAAGCAAGAAGGAGAGCAGGGGGAAGAGCAACGAGAGGGAGTGAGGAAGCATGCTGGGGCAGAAGAGCAACGAGAGGGAAAGCCTGGGGAGAGTACAGAGCCACTGGGTCTTCTTGTCTTGGCGTGCTGCTAAGGAGCATGCCGGGCGCCAGAGGAGTATGCGGGAGAGACCTCCCTCCTTTCGCTTGTGGCTGGAGAGCCTGCCACTGCTGCTGCTGGAACTGGAAGAGAGGGAGAAAGCGCCTTCCCTTTCCCCACCCCCACAGCACTGCTGCTTTTGCTGCCAGCCCAGCTAGTAAAGCGTGGGGCTTAAAGGGAAGGGGCAGGGAGGGCGGAGGGGGAGGTTGGCTTCATGGGGAGGGGGATAAATTCGGATTGACTTTGAAATGTCTAGCTATTTCCTGGGGTGGGGAGAGAGTTCACCCACCACCAGTGTTGACCAGAAAGACTGGATTATCTTAATTACCATCTATCCCTTGACAGTGGTTCTTTTACAAAGCTTGCTCAACCTTCCCCAATAACATACAGAATGCAGATACAGTACCAAGCCAAAATTCCCCACTAGGATCTCCAAAGCCTTCGACATAATTCCTCCAGCGCTTAAAGAAGTCCAGCTGCCCTGTGTTCCTCCTCTGAAACACCTGCAGAAGTAAGCAAGAGCCAAGTGATTTATCTGGTTCATTGAACACTTATTTCTAAATACTGGATATCAATGATAAGATTATAGATGAAAACTGAAGATAAAAAGGCTCATAAGACTGTGGGCACAGAAATAAATACGTAAACTGAAAAGGACCAAGGCAGTGTAACTATGAATTTATTTATTTTTCCCCCATCTGAAATTCTCCGTGGCTTTGGGGGTTCCAAATCATCTGGACTTGTTTGTGGAACAACCCTAATGCATTAACAATTCACTGCTCTTCCTTTTTTTTTATTTCTGGACTTGATTCAAACCATTGCACTTGTGCAGTTTGCCACAGTTCAAACCATTACACTTGTGAAATTGCACAATTGCACAAACCATTGTTCAAACCATTGCACTTGTGCAGTTTGCCACAGTTTCTGGTTCATGTTTTGCCCCCTTTAGACATTATCAGTGTGCATGAGCACATACAAATCACAGGAAAATTAAATCACAGGAAAAAAAAGAATGCTCCTATGATCTCTTCATGACCCCTTTTTGTGCAGAGTTTTAATCAATATGCTTGTGTACTCATGCTCATCGGTAACCTGTAATGGTGCAGTGGAGGGAAAGAGTTATGAACCGAAAACTGTGGAAAACTGCACCGATTACAACATTAATTTCAAAAAATATCCAGGTTAAACCTGAAGGTAGGCAGACCAAAACATGGGGCAGAGCCAGCTCACGGAACAATAATGAAATGCATGGGGGGCACCTATGCATACCTAACAGTGAGCATTCGGAACAGTCCGAAATGCACTATGGCTCTGCCTATATTGTGTTTCTGCTGGTCACTGCTAATTCCCAGGGAACATCAAAGCTGTGGGATGCAGGAACTCATCCTCACTTCTCATGATACTGGCTACGTTTTGGGGCAGGGTCCGCAGAGACAAGAAATGTGCTTTTTGTGCAGTTGGTTACAATGTCAGCAGCAGTGGGGAAGTTATAGTATACACACAGTGAAAAGGGCAAACTCGGTGCTGGGGATGCTTGGAAAAGGATGGAGAAGGAGATGGTGTTAAACGCAATGAGAGGAACAGCGCCCTCCTGAGCAGCACTCACTATCCATCCACCTCCATCGGTGGTCATGTCGCAGTACACCTGCAGGGGCCTGTTCATGTCACCGTTCAGATAGATGATGTATCTGCCGCTGGCGGAATGCCCATTGTGCTGAGTCTGGCTGCAGTCCGCAGGGTAAGGGTAGCGTACGCTGACTGCAGGAACAAAGCAGATAAAAAGCCACATTAGCAAGTCCAGAAAGAAAGGCAGAAACACCAAAGGGTTTTTGAACAGACAGTAGCAAAAGGAGGCCAAGGCAAAGCGACACGGGCAACAAACAACAGAGGGACAGCAAGGAGATACAAAGGCAGCAAGGCGCAGACAGGAGCAAATGTAGTTCTATGAACCAAGCCTGTGAGCTTTTTCACATGAAGCTTTTATCCCGCGATTGAGATGGCTCCCTCACAGAAGTTTGCAGGCTCTTTACATGACGCCATGATCACTCAAGGCGTCTCCTGCGCTAAATGCCCTTTGTTCCGTTTTTAAATTGATCACAGATAATGAGCTATCAAATTACCCTGTTGTGTTCCGCTTGAGTTCCCTCCGTGAAAAGAGGAAAAGCAGCAAGAAGAGGAGCGAGATCAATGAAAGATAATGGAAGACTCAGATATGGGGAGAAGGGGGGGAAGGGAATGGGGGGACAGGAAGCGGGTGAAAAAGGGAGTCATCGTGATCCTGCATTTAAAATGGAAGCAGAAATCCCAGTTTTAAATGCAGGATTTTAGGCTGGTGTAGTGATGCCCTGGCTGCAGTCTTATACACACTTCCCTGGGAGGAAGTCCCATTGATGTCAATAGGACATACTTCTGAGTAGACATGCATGAGATCGCACTGCAAATATGTGCGGCTGCATTTGTTCTCAGTCATCCGTTTCTCTTTCCTTCCCCCCTCCGCAGTCTTTTCCCTTACCAGTTTTAGACTGTATGCTCCTTGAGGACTTTCTTTCTTTCTAAAGAACTTGCTGAAGAACACACCAGCTTTAAAGCTGGCTGCTCATTATTAGATAACTGATTTGTGTTTGTCTATTTAATTCATAAGTATGCCAACATTTAAAAACATTTGCACGTTTTGTTGACTGCAAGGTTCCTTTGACTCTTTCACTAGAGACAGGCTCTTGGATACATTTTCAAATACTGAAATTGCTCAGGATGTGTTACTGTTGATAGGAGTGTTGTAAGTTTTTCTTATATTGGACTGTTGTCCCACAGTATTCCTACATCTAGCGGCATCAACAACATTGCATACTGTATCCCCCCTTTCCAACTTTATAAGTCTTTATAAATTATGCAGCATCTGAATGAAAAGGAGATCAATGCTTTCCAGTTATGGTCAGAGATTCAAAGTTATCTATGATTCTCTGTGCTGGTAATAAGATCCTCTCATCTCATTCTCAAGTGGGGCTTTGCAGACTGTTAGCATCCTTAAGTGCATTTTCCCACAAGAACTTCTCAAGTATAAACTCTGAGAAAACTAACATTCTGGCCAAAGACCAACCCTCCGAATCAATCTATTGAACAAGTCAAAACTCATCATTACACTGAGTTATTATTTTCCAATTCTGGGTGGTCAGCAGCCACATCTAAATGCTGTAAACCTTAAAAGCTAGACAACAGGTATGTGGTACTTTGAAATTCTGGAATACCTATGGAGATCTGCAAATGCTGCCAGTTCCCAAACTGTTAAATTTTAGCCTTATTCTGAATAGCCACTGCTATTCAAATCTGAGATCTGGGTTGTTGTTTTTCATCAATTGTGGAATTCTTCAGAACAGATTATTACACCTACAGTAATCCTCAGATCATCAGAAACAGTCTGCCTCTCAAACCTAAAATACATACTAACTGGTGATAGGGAAATTTGCCCAGCTTGAGTCAGAATTGGGTGTGGTAAACTAACCGAGCTATATTAAACACACTCACACACAGAGCTCAATTTATTCTGAGCCCAGTTCAGGCCCCATCACACTCCTGATGACATCATCAAATTCTTGGTTATAAAAAAATGAATAGTTTGTTTCGTAGTTATGTTTTTCGGTTGCATATTTTCCTACTACGATTCCATCCGGTGCAAATTACGTCTTCCTCAGGAGACCCTGAGAAGGAGGATAAAGTCCTGAAATCTTCAGATCAAACTCTGAGACCAGGCAACCCTACTCTTTGACCTCAAGTCCTCTTTCCAAACCTCTGTTAACCATTTACCATAACTGCCAATTTTGAGGACAAGCACCATGTCACGGACATCTTGCTGCAGTTACCAAGGCCTACCTGTAGAAAAGGTGGTGGATGCTTTTCGACTCCAGCGGTTTCCCTTAAAAGCTGTAATATATATGGTGTACTTAGTACCCCGACTAAGGCCTTCTAGCACAAACTTTCGGTCATTCGGACCCAGTCGCACTTCCTGCCACACAAAAGGAAGGAGAGGCTAAAAATTAGATTCCACTCAGAATTCTGCTCCAGCCTATCATGTCCTTCCACCCATTCTTTAGTTATCTGCCCCCTGTAAGAGCTAGGCTGGAGAAAGGAAGATAAATTATTGATAAACACCAAAACCTTTTGGTGATCTAACAAGGGAGATGAAAAATTCAGTTTCTCTAGAGGGTTAATTTAGCCTCATACTGTCGGTACTTGATGAACAGTCAGGTTTATCATGCACAGTATGCATAGAATAAACTCCAGCCAGTATTTATACCCCTAAAACACAGGTACAATGCAAGTAAAATTAAAAGCCTCACTTTTAGCCTCTGAAATCACAACTGTTCTTTAACTGTTTTTAAAAGGCTGTTAAATATATCCTTTTATTGTTTTATATCGGTGCTGATTTTAAGATTGCTTTGATGACTGCTGCTTCTATAATTGTCTTTTAAGCAGATTCAATACCTTTTTATTGTTGTATAGATAATTTTGTGTGTGGGCTAGAAAACTTAAATAAAATGAGGCAAAAGGGCCATCTTGACGATATCAACTACCTGTCAAAACCTTGTGATGATGAGGGCACAGAAAAAGGCACTCTTCATAGTTGCTCTACTGCAGTTATGCTGCTTCCTTCCCCTACCGGGTTTTCTAGATGCAGGGCAAATATTTTAGCTTGGCTTTTAATGGCCAGGTTTAAGCAGTTATTTGGCTGGATTTATAGGTGTGTTTATATCATGAAAATACTTCCATCTGGTATTTTACAGTCCGTTAAATGGTGAAATATTGTGTTATCTCCTAAATACATGGGACATGGCAGACTAAAAATCAGAATGAATGAGGGAACTTCTCCAGCAATTACAACAGAAGACTACATTTGAGAAAGGAGGTAGGTATTCAGTGTTCCCACATCAAGTACCATAGAAAGTCTCTACAACAAGGGACTTCCTCCTTGCCAGAAAAGCCCTTAGAGATGAAGCGCTTTCTTCTCTATGGGACTCATTGCACCAGGGGTGGCCCTCTAGATGTTTTGGCCTACAACTCCCATCATCCCTCACCACTGGCTATGGCAGATGAGAATTGTAGGCCAAAACATCTGGAGGTTCACCGGTTGCCCACCCCTGCATTACACTTTTCAGGAGTAAACCTTACCAAAATAATTTTTTAACCATACGCCTAAAAAATGTAAAATTCGAATGTGGGAAACAGGTTTGGAAGGTGCATGTTTTATACAGGTACGCTTGTCAGAGAGCCAGGATTATCTGTGGTTCCCTGTTGAGTGTAACCTCGGTGGCAAATCTGGGTTCACTGCTGTGTGATGTCTGAAATGGCCCCATGAGACCTTCCCACTGAAAAGCATGTGTGTTTTTGAACTGCTGGGTTGACCAATCTCACATTCACTCATGTAGCAATTTACAGACTTACCCTGCTGGTGCCATCTGGCTCCTGATAGGTGAGAAGATAACCACCAATCAGAGCATCAGGTGGTGTCCAAGTGACCACTCCGCTGGACTGTGTCGCATCTGATACACGGACATTCCGGGGAGGGTCAATTTCTAGGGCAAACACAAAGCAGGCGCCAGTGTGAAACTCTCAGAATGGTTTATTGTGAGAACTTGCAGAGAAATGAGGTGTACATTTACATTTGCCCTCTCCACATTCATAAGATGAGCTGAACAAGCTGCCGAAAGTCCCATGTGTTCTCCCTCTTTCCCTCAGCATTTGGACATTCCAGGGTCAGTCACAGGTGGCACTGGTAGGAGAGAGTATTAGAGGGCTCTGGTGCTTTTACAATGTTTTACTACTCAAGATGAGCAGCAGAGAGCAGGCAAATCCCAAAGCAGACAGTCTTACTTGTAAAAAGTATTCATAAAGCCAGTGCATAGAGCAATCACAGTCTCTCCAAGGGCTCCTTCACACGGGGCTTTTTTCCTGCTACGGAGATTGGTTACTCACATTAGTTTGCTGGTCCTGTACACAATGCAGTCCTCCTCCAGGGCACCTCCCACTCTTTGTGAGCTCTATTGTATTGTTTTCGATCACAACGAAAGTCCGGCATTTTCCCTCCTCCCACCACGAGCCAATGTAAATCGGGGTATACTGTTTAAGGTCGCTTTATTGCAAACAAAACAACAGCGCCACCTAGTGCCTTTGTAATGAAACACATAGAACTTATCGAAAAGTTTAGGGTTTTTTGAGAAGCCATGTGGAAAGAACCCAATCTAATCCCACAAAGATTCCGGAAGCAGACGCCCCGGTAAATTGCAGGATTTTTAGCCTTGTGTGATGTGGGTCCAAGCCTGCTTTCAGGCCAGTTATATCCAGGACCTCAAGACTTGTTTTTTTGTTGTTTTTTTCAGCCAAGATACAAATTGCAAAAAACTGTTTCCTTCAGTCCCCAACCCAGGCAGGTTGGGGATGTCACACATTTCAGTGCCTCAGAGTAATGTGACCAGTCATCCAAGGCCACAACGCGCATTCCTTCCGCTATCCAAAACCATTTATGCTATTCAGTAAAGGGCATTAGCAGAGTAATGAAGCAGGGGCTAGAACTGCAAATGTAGTTTCAGAGATAACTGAGATTAGATTGTACATGGCAGCCTCAATGAAAGGCAGTGGAGGAAGGCTGAAAGCTTGAGTGGAGGAATGCTGGAAAAGTAAGAGGAAAGGGACCATGCCCATATCTCTTTCCCCTCTGATGGTGAAGCAGCTTGGAGGAACCATTTTGAGCAGGGAAATGGCCAGAGGAGAGATGGCAAAGCAGCCTCTCCCCACTGCCGTCGTGCCACGCAAATTCACCAAGATCACTTTTGGATAAAACTACTACTTCAACTACTGTACTACGACTTTCTCTTGACTTTCTCCGTGGTGGCTCCCAGCTCTGGAATGCACTCTCCAAGGAGGCTCACCTGCAAGTCTGGAAGGCAGCCTCATCATGACCACAGAGGCAGTCCAATTGTGAAGCACAAAAGCCAGGCCTGCCCATCTTTCTATAGTAGCCTCTAGTTGAGCATGAGGCAAGCCTTTTCCATGGGCCAAAGAAAGGAGGCCACGTCAATGGATGTTTTGCCAACCTCCTGTTTAACTGACTCCTGAACTACAGCCGTTGCAGAGGAGGGGAGCAAACCGGATTTGCATTTAACTAGTGTTATTTCAAGCCCCAAAGACCAAGAAACATGACCTTATTTTACCATAACCATCAGAGCTCCAAAATAACAAGTATTGTGTACTGAAGGAGCCACCAATTGTCAGCGATAGAGCTGACGCTTGGCATGCCCAAGTTGCCAGGTTCAATCTCCAGTTTAAAAGAACCTTGGGTGGCGGGCCTGAGGAGGACTTCTGCCTGAGACCAAGAGAACCCGCTCCCACTCCACGTAGACAACACTGAGTAAGCGGGACAACAGCCTTGCTCAGAATAAGGCAGCCTCATATGCTTATTATTAGATGTTGCCATGGCAACAGGTTTAGGAATATTTAGGGATACAGGAAGCTGCCACAGACCAAGGCAGACAATTGCTCCATCTATCTCAGTATTGTCTGTACAAGCTTTGCCCAGCCTGAAGCCCTCCAGATAAGTTGGACTGCAAGTTCCTAGCCACCATGGCCATTAGCAAAATACATTGAGAGACAGACACTGGGCATTTCTACATGAGGCTTTTATTGTGCCCTCATGACTGGTCACTCACAGTTCTTTGCGGGTCCTTCGTATGACGTCATCAACCTCCAGACCCCTCCTGTGCTTTCTTGCCATTATAGAGGTGAAAATCTCAATGGGGATAACACAATAAGAGATTTGATTGTGCTTTGAAGGCCAATATATTTCCAGTTAATTTCTGGAATCCCGCTTTATCACAGTGCCATCTAGTGGCTATATAATGAAACATATAGAACTTGCCCACAAAGAAACCCCCCGGAAACAACCACATGTGAAGGAGGCAATTTTAATCCCTCAAGGAATACAGAAGCAGAAGCCCCGGTAAGGGTGCAGTGTTTTGAATCTCATGTGGAGAAGCTCATTAGTTTTTAAGAGCGGTTCCCCATAGTATGCTCACACATTCTTTTGTCCCACTGTTGCCTTTGGCCAAACAGGTTTTGTAGGCTTTTGAAACAATAAGAAACACACAGAAAAACTCTGTTTACCAGAGGCAAACGTGGCATAAATGACCACATTAGTTGCGAGCTGTTTCAAAACAAAAGCCTTTCATCTACCTGCAGCCTAAGTATCCTTTTAGGACAGCTTTCCCCAACCTAGTGCTCTCTAGACTTGCATGACTTGCTCTCTAGACATGCTCTCTAGACTTGCTCTCTAGACATGCTCAACCTAGTGCTCTCTAGACTCTAGCTGGCATGGCCAATGGTCAGGAATGCTGGGAGCTGTAGTCCAAAACTTCTGGAGGACACCAAGTTGGAGGAGACCATTTTAGGGTATTTCCCCCACTACCCTATTTCCACATGAATTGCTCTAGCAAATACTGCCTGTAGACTGTGCAGCCCAGTTCCGATACTGCGTCTTGCCTCAATTTGTGCTCCACTTCTTTTGTTAGCACAAAAATTAGCATCTCAAGAAATGGGTACAAATTTTACCATGTACATGAACGTTCTAGCAATGGTCATTTGAACAAACATTCATCCCTGTCCTTTTATCAAAGATCTTTTAATGCATATTTGTATCGTCTGGACAACCACCACCACCACAACTGGGCAGGACACTGTTGCATATAACATTCGCACAAAGACAGCTCCAGGCCCAGAGGTGTTTCCAGTATAAAATCCTTTGACACAAGGGAGGCCAGAGGAAGGAGGGACGCAGATGATGGGTTGGATGGGCAAGAAAAAGCTTTCCATTCAGTTATATATGTACTTAGCTTAGGGCATCTCTACACCAGCCTAGAATCCTGCATTTAAAACAGGGCTTTCTGCTTCCATTTTAAATGCAGGATCACAACCACTCCCTTTTTCACGTGCTTCCTTCCCCCCACCCCTTCCCCCTCCTTCTCCCCGTATCTGAGTCTTCCATTATCTTTCATTGATCTCGCTCCTCTTCTTGCCACTTTTCCTCTTTTCACAGAGGAAACTCAAGCAGAACACAACAGGGTAATTTGATAGCTCATTATCTGTGAACTACTTAAAAATGGAACAAAGGGCATTTCGTGCAGGAGATGCCCTGGAGGGACATGGTGTCATGTGTAGAGCCTGCAAACTTCCATGAAGGAGCAATCTCAATCGCAGGATAAAAGCTCCATGTGAAGGAGCCCTTAGGCACTCCCCTTAGACAGGGGAGAAGGACTGAGGCTGCATTCCTCTGCACACTTACCTGGGAGTAAGCCCCACTAAACACAGTGAGATTAGTTCAGAGTAAACATGCACTGGATTGCACTGAAATTGTTACACCAAAGGTCTCATACAAGGGGTGGATTTTGGAGGAGAGGCATGAAGGAAGAGAGGCACCAGCATGGGAGGGAGTTCTTGGGAGGGAGTTCCAGACCCAGGGAACAGCAAGGGAAGAGGGGCGCAGTTATGAAGGACAGCAGGAAGCTTTCAGATGGAGGAAGGTGGTGGAGGTGGTGGAGGTGGAGGCACAAAGGGTGGGGCAAGGATACATGCTGTGCAGAAAACCACCAATGGGCCTTACATTTTAATCCTCCCCCACATCAGCTTTGTACATCCCAATCTCTTTTACAATCTTCCAGATAAGTCATCTTTCTTTGCACACCCCACCAAAGTTGTTGTTGTTGTTGTTGTACAGTCATTCAGTCATGTCCGACTCTTCATGACCCCATGGACCATAGCACGCCAGGCCTTCCTGTCCTGCGCTCTCTCCTGGAGTGTGCTCAAGTCCATATTCATTGCATCAGTCATGCTATCTAGCCGTCTCATCCTCTGCCGTCCCCTTCTCCTTTTGCCTTCAATCTTTCCCAGCATCAGGGTCTTTTCCAGGGAGTTTTCTCTTCGCATTAGGTGGCCCAAATATTTGAGCTTCAGCTTCAGTATCTGTCCTTCCAATGAGCACTCAGGGTTGATTTCCTTTAGGATGGACTGATTTGACCTCCTTGCAGTCCAGGGGACTCGTAAGAGTCTTCTCCAGCACCACAGTTCGAAAGCATCGATTCTTCGGCGCTCAGCCTTCCTTATAGTCCAGCTCTCACAGCCATACGTTGCTACTGGGAAAACCATAGCTTTGATTATACGAACCTTTGTTGGCAAGGTGATGTCTCTGCTTCTTACTATGCTGTCTAGGTTTGCGATAGCTTTCCTCTCAAGGAGGAAGCGACTTTTAATTTCATGGCTACAGTCACCATCTGCGGTGATCTTGGAGCCCAAGAAAATAACATCTGTCACTGCTTCTATTTCTTCCCCTTCTATATGCCAGGAAGTGATGGGGCCAGATGCCATGACCTTCGTTTTTTTAATGTTGAGTTTCAAACCAGCTTTTGCACTCTCCACTTTCACCCTCAACAAGAGGCTCTTGAGATCCTCTTCGCTTTCTGCCATTAGGGTGGTATCGTCTGCATATCTGAGGTTGTTGATAACTCTCCCAGCAATCTTAATTCCGACCTGTGATTCATGCAACCCGGCGTTTCTCATGATGTACTCTGCATATAAATTAAATAAGCAGGGTGACAGTATACAGCCTTGTCGTACTCCTTTCCCAATTTTGAACCAATCGGTTGTTCCATGTCCGGTTCTTACTGTTGCTTCTTGGCCCTCGTACAGGTTTCTTAGGAGACAGCTAAGGTGGTCTGGTACTCCCATCTCTTTAAGAATTTGTCACAATTTGTTGTGACCCACACAATCAAAGGCTTTAGTGTAGTCAATGAAGCAGAAATAGACGTTTTTCTGGAATTCTCTTGCTTTCTCCATGATCCAGCGAATGTTGGCAATTTGATCTCTAGTTCCTCTGCCTCTTCAGAACCCAGCTTGTACTTCCGGTAGTTCTCGGTTCACATGCTGCTGAAGCCTAGCTTGTAGGATTTTGAGCATAACCTTGCTGGCATGTGAAATGAGCGCAATTGAACGGTAGTTTGAACACTCTTTGGCGTTGCCCTTCTTTGGAACTGGAATGTAAACTGACCTTTTCCAGTCTTGTGGCCATTGTTGAGTGTTCCAAATTTGTTGGCATATTGAGTGCAGCACTTTAACAGCATCATCTTTTAGGATCTTAAATAGCTCAGCTGGGATACTGTCATCTCTGCTAGCTTTGTTGTTACTAATGCTTCCTAAGACCCACTTGACTTCACTCTCTAGGATGTCTGGCTCAAGTTCAGTGACCGCACTATCATGGTTATCAGGGACATTAAGATCTTTCCTGTATAGTTCTTCTGTGTATTCTTTCCACCTCTTCTTAATCTCATCTGCTTCTGTTAGGTCCCTGCCTTCTTTGTCCTTTAGCATGCCCGTCTTGCACAAAACATTCCTTTGAGATCTCCGATTTTCTTGAAGAGATCTCTAGTCTTTCCCATTCTGTTGTTTTCTTCGATTTCTTTGCATTGTTCATTTAAGAAGGCCTTCTTGTCTCTCCTTGCTATTCTCTGGAACTCTGCATTCAGTTGGGTATATCTTTCCCTTTCTCCCTTGCTCTTCGATTCCCTTCTTTCCTCAGCTACTTGTAAAGCCTCATCAGACAGCCACTTTCCTTTCTTACATTTCTTTTTCTTTGGGATGGATTGAGTTGCTGCCTCCTGAACAATATTACGGACCTCCGTCCATAGTTCCTCAGGCACTCTGTCTATCAGGTCTAATCCCTGAAATCTATTCCTCACCTCCACTGTATATTCATACGGGATATGCTTTAGGTCATACCAGAATGGTTTAGTGGTTTTCCCTACGTTCTTCAATTTAAGCCGAATTTTTGCAAGAAGCAGCTCATGATCTGAGCCACAGTCAGCTCCAGGTTGTGTTTTTACTGACTGTATGGAGCTTCTCCATCTTTGACTGCAAAGTACATAATCTGATTTCGATATTGACCATCTGGTGATGTCCATGTGTAGAGTCGCCTCTTGTGCTGTTGGAAAAGAGTGTTTGCTGTGATCACCGTGTTCTCTTGGCAAAACTCTATTAGCCTTTGTCCTGCTTCATTTTGTACACCAAGGCCATGCCTGCCTGTTATCCCAGTGATTTCTTGACTTCCTACTTTAGCATTCCAATCCCCTATGATGAAGACGACATCTTTTTTTGGTGTCAGTTCTAGAAGGTGTTGTAGGTCTTCATAGAACCGATCAACCGCAGCTTCTTCGGCCTCAGTGGTTGGGGCATAGACTTGAATTACTGTGATGTTGAATGGTTTGCCTTGGATTCGTACTAAGATCATTCTATCATTTTTGAGATTGTACCCCAGCACTGCTTTTCCCACCTTTTTGTTGACTATGAGTGCTACTCCATTTCTTCTACAGGATTCTTGCCCACAGTAGTAGATATGATGGTCACCTGAATTAAATTCGCCCATGCTTGTCCATTTTAGTTCACTGATTCCCAAGATGTCGATGTTCAATCTTGCCATCTCATGTTTGACCACCTCCAGCTTACCTTGATTCATTGATCTTACATTCCAGGTTCCTAAACAATATTGTTCTTTACAGCATTGGACTTCCTTTTCACCACCAGACACATCCACAGATGAGTGTCCTTTCGGCTTTGGCCCAGCTGCTTCACTCTTTCTGGCACTACTTGGAAATTCCCTCTGCTGTTCCCCAGTAGTATATTGGACACCTTCTGACCTGAGGGGCTCATCTTCCGGCGTCATCTCTTTTAGCCTTGTGATACGTTCCGTGGGGTTTTCTTGGCAAGACTACTGGAGTGGGTTGCCATTTCCTTCTCCAGTGGACCACATTTTGTCAGAACTCTCCACCATGACCTGTCCGTCTTGCGTGGCCCTGCACGGCATAGCTTATGGCTTCACTGAGTTACGCAAGCCCCTTTGCCACAACAAGGCAGTGATCAAAGTTAGGAGCGCCTAAGAACAGAACCCAGCTATATATGCACATACTTGGCATTTCAAAAGTCTTCTCCCCGTTCCCCGCCCCTAGCAATCAATCCCAGTAACTGTGAGCGAGGAAAACGTATAGACGGTAAACAGGTTATATTGCCTGCAGCAGAGGGGAACAGGCGCAGCAATGTTCAGTGCATGTTAGTCAGCTTTGGACAGCAGAGGGTGCTGCACGGCACCAAATATTTCTGTCCTCCTCTCACTCGACCTCGGCATGTCAGTATGTCTGTGATCAGTATTAGCACTGCTCAATACATGTAGACTGGATGAACTGCATGAATGCATTCAATCCCCAAAATAAGCACCACGCAGACAGGCACTGCTATGGGTCTGTAAAAAGCATTTTATTCCTGCCGGTACTGGGCGGATCCCACAAAAATATTTTCCAGACTAGCAAACACCATGCAACATAGAAGCAAATTGCTTCAGTGACAGGGAGCAAATCGCTGCTGTGCAGAGGAAGAGCTGACTTCAGGTCATTAACCTTATTAATCTCTGTTTCTTTTTCCATGGTCCCTGGGGCTAGTGCAGCATTTCCTGTTCTCTGACATATTGCGGCTTTAAATAATACTTCATCCTCATCTTTTGGATCTTCACCCCTAACACAGACAACAACGGAGGAGGAGGAGCTCTCATGGGATTAATGCCACACCGATCCAGCTCCTGAGATGACTCATTCAGCACTCACACCAGCATCAGTGCTAAAGTGTTGTGCCAGTCCTTCCACTGGTTTGTGCACAGACCTGCAGCAGGTTTTATTAGCAATTTGCAGTGTACTAAAATGAGATTTAAAAGAAAAAGAGAAGCAAAGTGATTTGACCTAAGCCTGTCCTTTTCATGTATATAATTGTCCTACTCTTTAAATTACCTGAGGGATGCTGTAGTACCAAGTTGGTTGCTTTTTGGCCTGAGTGTCAGTTCTGTATGTTAACTCTTGTTTTCTGTCTGTAAACCCTGTCCTTTTGGCCTATAAGTAAAGTAAACCCCATTTTGGAAATTAAGTACACCTGTGTTATGTATCCTTATTGGAGATTCCTTGCCCACAGTCTTCCCTTGCGATCCTTGCTCCTTCCTACTGTATTCAGATTGATAAAGTTTAAGGACCCTCCATATGTTCTGGACTCCCGTAAGCTCCAGCCAGTATGGCCAATGGTTGTGGAAGATGATAGTTGTCCCTAGCCAACACACACACACACACATACACACACACACTGCTCAGGTAGAGTTATTCCATCACATCAGGGTGTGATGGAGTAACTCTACCTGAGCAGTGTGTGTGTGTGTGTGTGTGTGTGTGTGTGTTTTATTCCTTTAATAGTGGCCATCGGGAGAACAATCACGAAATGTAGAGCAAAGTATGCAGATTCACCAAATCCATCACCAGCCACCTCACAGATCACTCCTCCCACCAGGTGCGTTAATAGCACTTCATCAGTCCACACTAAACAGGCTGGTACTGTAATTGCATTTAGAGTCAGAAACGTTAGCACAAGCCAGGTCTTCCAAAAGATGGGAGGGCAACATAGAACATACTGAACCTGAGGATTTGACAGCAATGTCATCCTGATTCTCCATAATAACTGTGAGTGAAAAAAGGATGGAAATTCTGCTACAGAAACAACGTTCATTTTTATCCAAGGTATTTTGGTGCCAGAGGCAAAAAATCAAAATGGCACCACCCTTCCACTAATTAACGTGGAGCCCAATCCACCACAAAGTTCTCCGACGTCATCACAAGCACTATCCCCTGGGTGCCCGTGCCAGCCATCTGCATATCTGTTGCAGCTGGTTAAGTTGGTGGGAACGGCCTTGGCTTGCCCTGGTACTGACGGAAGCACTACACAGAAACTTTTTGGACAGCAGACCAGGAAAAATCAAATGTGTTCCATGGGCTATGACAGCATGGCTGTGCAGGATCACGGCCAGTTGCCAGCATCCACTCTCTGGAAAGTTACCCTCTGTAGAGAGGAGCCTTCCCCAACCTGGGGCCCTCCAGATATTTTGGACTGCAACCCCCATCATTCATGACCATTGGCCATGCTGGCTGGGCCTTATGGGAGTTGTGGTCCATAACATCTGGAGGGCAAGAGGTTGGGGAAGGCTAGTATAGAGACTTTGTACCAGAACGTTTGAAAATTTCAAAGAAAACAGAGTAAGCCTGTCATTTCCCCACCACCCCACCCTACCCACTGAAGTCACCTGTCACAGTTTTTGTGCTTGTCCTCTTGCTCTGCTGGCTTCCCTTCACAGCCGAGACGTAGAGGACATACTCCATGCCCGGCTTCAGTCCAGCTAAGGTGGTGCTGGTCTTGTCCTTCCCAACTGCGATCTCTCTAGTTTCTCCATCAGCAGAGGTATAGCTCAGGATGTATCGGTCTGTAGGAGCTAAGGCCTTGTTCCAAGAGATGGTGGCTGTATTCTCTGTCGTTTGGTCTGTTTTCAGGTTTGTAGGGCCATCTATTTCTGTGAACCAAAGTGTAAGCATTACCATCATTTTCTTTCAGTATCCATTGATTCTTTCAGTAACCATTGAGTACATAGTCTCTTCTTGAGACTTCCAGGTGCTTGCATGATTGGCTGGTTTTTGGTTTTTTACAGAAAATTATTTTGTTATGGGTACACTTGCCGGCAGGTTTCAACAACTATGTCTCAGTAGTTAAATCTCATGCTTGCTTCTTGATGCCTGTGGACTGAATTAACTGATAATTAAAAGAGAGGGGCAGGGAGAGATCTGGGAAGATGGCATTAGCAAGTTGTATTTGACAGTGCAAAGAAACTACTTCAGTAGAAAAAACAAAGAGTCTTGTGGCACCTTAAAGACTAACAAATGTATTATGGCATAAGCATTCACAGACAATAGTCCACAATACACTAAGCTTCAATCCACTAAAGTGTATGCCATAATACATTTGTTGGTCTTTAAGGTGCTACAAGTTTCTTTGTTGGGTTTACTGCAACAGACTAACATGGTTACCCCTCTGGAAATACTTCACCAGAATGTTTGTCAGACCCAGCTCCTGTCAAGGAAAAGACAAGTTATGGCAGGAGCACTCTCCACAAAAACCATAGTGAGCCCAGCTGAACTGGAACCTTTTATATGGTTCTGGTAGTATCACATGACCATCTCTGGGCAATGGCAGTTAAGAGATTCTGTACTGGTCTGGCTGATTTCTGTACAGTTCCCTCCATAGGCCAGAGCGCGATAATGAACCTCCACCTGATATCCCTCTGTTTCCTAGTTCAGAACCTGCTTTGGTTTCTCTGGAGAATGTTGTGAAAAACAATCAACAGGACATTTTGTGGATCCTCCAGCTTAATAAGCTGTAATTTACCAGGCGTGCCACTGTAATTCTGATCTCCCTCCATGAATTGATTCAGCAACTTTAGAATGTCTGAAAACAGCTTCATACTGAATCAAAATGTGAAATAAAATATAGTGGGAAAGGAACGAGTGAGATAGAACAAGATTTCATAATACCACATATATGGGCTACCTGTTTCAGCTTTTGTGCTTGCCTTCCTGCTCTGCTGGGTTCCTTTCACAGCCCAGATGTAGATGGTATACTCCATGCCTGGTTTCAAACCCATCAGGGTGGTGGTTCTCTTGTCCTTGCCCACAGACATCTCTTTGGTGTCACCATCAAGTGAGGTATAGCTCACTACATATCTATCTATGGGCGCCTGGGCCCCATTCCAAGAAATGGTAACTGTGTCTTCTGTCACTTGGTTGGTTGACAGATTAGTTGGGCCATCAATTTCTGCAAAGGGGAAAAGAAATTTTGCTTAAAACAATGTTTCTGGCAAGGTTTCTCGGAACCAGGACCAACGCATTTTTGTGCCTGAGGGCATAAAAATCCAAATGGTACCCCTCACTCCTACCAATTAACAAAGGACACAAGCCATCCTGACAGAAATTAATGCCCGAGGCCACTCAGTGAGCTTCGTGGTTGAGTCGAGCCTTAAACCCAGACCTCCCCAGTCCAAGTCCAACCTTCTAACCACTAGACCACCTTCATGAAGAGCATACAGACACTTGTACACAAGCTCTCTCAGGTGTTTTGAGAGCTTTTCACATCAGAAATTGTGACAAAAATAGCTCAGGTAATATTACTCTGAAAAAGAAGGGAAGCTTAGGAGACAGCAGACAGTTGTCTTTAACTGTGACAGAAGATCCATGTCAGTTGCACAAAGAGAAATAGAAAAGTCAGCACTAACCATGCAGTTGCAGTACTGTGGCTAGCACCGCTAGCATCTTCAGGGCCTAGACACAGAGGATGGGAGAGAAGCAGCTACCATATCAACTTGAGGGCAAGCCTCTTGAGAATACTCTCTTGAATAAGGAAGATTTCATGACATTATTGCACTAACTATTAGGCGGAGTTCAGTGGCGCTACGGTAATCTGAAGTAATATCTGACCAAGACATACAATTCACTGTGGAGTAAAACTATTCCCAAATCATACTAGTTCAAACTAACAACGGGGGATTGGATATATGAATGCTCCCTCATAGGGGTAAAAGCTCTAAATGTAAAAAACGAGCATATCAGGGAGAAGGCTAGGCTAAAAACCCTAACCTTGACATGCTAGTTTTCTATGTGCGTTTGGGGTTTTGTTTTTTAATATGGGGGGACATTCAGTCACATGACTACCCTAGCTGTCTGTACATGGCACATGACAGGAATGATTTTACACGTGTAAAGCTATTGCCTAGAGACCACAGGTCTTCAACTGGTGGACTGGGACCCATAAGTGGGTCATGCCCTGACCTAGGCTGGGTTGCACTAGCACCACATTCATTTTCTTTGTTGTTGCTGCAGCAGCAGCATTTCTTTTAACAGGAGAGGCGCGGGGAGGGAAAAGGTTGGTCAGATACCAAATAGGGCAGAGTTCCTTTCCCTTTAATAGTTGTATAGGAAACGGTATTTTGGTAGGTGCAGCTAGTTTTCTCACCTTCATGATTAGCTGAACTTACCAAAATTCCCTCTTTTATACAACTATTAGAAATATAAGAAGACTACCCACCATGGCATCTAGTCCCCCTGAACTGAGGTGGAGAGAAAGTGGCAACACGTAAGACCCTGAGAAGAAGGATAAAGCCATGACACCTCAGGTCAAATCCTGTACGGTGTTTACTTCCAGATGCAAACTAGGAAGCTTGTCAAGACTAGTCCAGGCTCTGGTCTCTGTGCTGGTGGACACTTTGTGGTGAGCCAGGGGGCAGGCTGGACCTTTCAGGTTCCAGGTGTCTCCAGCCCCAGGCAGCCCATTGGGTCTCCTTGACGCAGCTAAAAGGTCACATCCTAAAAGGCTGGAATGCCTTTTGCCTATTGCTTCCAATACTCCCCCTTTCTTCCTTTCTCCTTCCCCCTGCTCGCAGTGAGAAGTAACTTACTGCAGTAAAGTGATAAAGCAGAGAAATGATTTTACATAACAATGGAGAAACTACAGAATATCAAAGAAGCACAACATTGCAACAACGATTTAAGAGAGCACTGGAGAAACAGAAGAGCACTTTAGGGCGAGTTATTAAAGTTAGCTTTTAACCCTTCCATGGCAGGGGAGAGAGATGTATGTCTTACTTCTGTGTAAACATGCACAGAAGGGGGGATATGTTATAGACTGAAAGCAGGCTACCTAAAGTGATTAAGTGTCCCCACTACTGTGGTAATGTGAAGGGTTGCTGCTGCACTACTGGGGATTTTCTCAGTGGGAATAGGAAAAACTACTCCCACTGGGGAAACAAGAGGGAATGGGGCATTCCAGGACACCGCCAGGTCAAAGAGGCACAGCCAGGATTTAATGGTGGGGGTGGGACATAGCCAGCCCCTTAATTCTTTTGTAGATATGCGCTATAATGAATCTAGGGCATCATGATAAGTCGAAATAGCACATTTGGAGCAGAAGTCTTCGCCGCTAAGCAGACGCACGGCAAAGTCCCCCAGGAAAGAACTACTCCACCTGATGGTTCCAGCTTTAATTTTAATTTACTTTAATTTTAAGTAAAATTAAATCAATGGGTCTGCAAATTTGTCCTGTCACTATTGCAGTTTAAGAGGGAATATATATATATATATATATATATATATATATATAGACACACACACACACACATATATATATTTTAATTGAGTGGGGATAGTTGGACATAGGATGGGGAGGGTGGGGGTGCTAACATACACACTGGCCAGAGAAAGCAGAAGGGGCAGAACAAGGTGAGTGTGGGAGGGAGGAAACAGGCTCTCTAAATGATGATGTGGATGAGACTCCACCCAGTAGCCACCCAAACATTTTGCAGTAAACTGCCGTGTGATCTGCTGAGAGCCCCAGGATGGCTTTGGGAGAAAGCCCCGTGTGTCCACAGACAGAGCAGATTCTACTTCAGTAAAAAGCATAGCAAAGTGGAGAGCAAACTAAACCTGTTGCCAGGATTCCCCCCAGGCTGCATGATGACACAGCAACCTGGTCTATTTTTATTCCATAATATTTTCCTCTCATCACATTGCAGGAAGGCAGGCCAGGGAACCAGAGGGAAATTTGAGACTGCAAATTTCTTCAGCATTTTTAAAGGGGATATATTAACAATGCTCAAAACAACTGAGACAATGGCTCTTGTTTCAGGTCTTAAAGGCCAGTCTGCTCTTTCAGTAAGGATGTGTTCTCCACAAAGACCAATATCAGTGGATTCTGCTCATGCTGCACCTCTGGTGGTAACTCTGAGCCTTGTTTTCACCCAACACTAATTACTCATCATTTCTTCTTTCCTGTGCTTCATGCTGGAAAAGGTAATCCCCTTATAGGGAGAAAGAGACTATAGATAATATTTTGTTACACAAGGGTATTGTAGCCCACTCTTTCTGTTGAGATGAAATAAAGTATTTACTTTGAATCCTGGAACCAATATCCCTTTTACTGCTGGCTCTTTTCAAATGGATCTACTGCTGGATCTTCCTGAAGGAACTGCTGCACAGGAATTAACCTAAATCCATCCCTGGGAAAGGGTGAAAAACTACAGTAGCAGGGAAGTTTCTGCTAGAAGTTCAGGAAACCAATGGTAAAAATAACTGTTTGCACAACAGCTCTCTACAAAATTACAAATAATGACCCAGATCCCTGTTTAGTATGGGGGCCTTTTAAATGTTACCCAAGCCATGTGGGAACTGTTTTTTCCATGAATGGTTCCCATGTGGGTGGGAAACATCTAAATGATTGAAATACATTGGCGGGGGTTGATAGGGTAGGTCTTTCCCATGGAATTGGCATCCAAGTCCCTCCCAGCAGGGTACCAATTCCATGGTCAGAGCCTGTGTAATTACACCCCCCACACACCAATCCACATGGTCATGTACATCTTATGCGAGCTGTGCTGCTGCCACTCATGGAAAGGTGACCTCTAGAAAACTAGAGGTTGCCTTTCCATGAGTTACTATCTGGTGATGATCAAGAGCACAACCAATCCTCCCTTGCCTTGCCTACCAGTCAGAACGTTAGCCTTGGCCTTTTTTGCTCTCCTGGCTCCCTTCCTCTGGCCGGAGGTAGATGATGTATTCAACACCTGGCCACAGCCTTGCCAGGATGGTGCTCCACTTCTCCTTATCCACTTAAAAAAAAAAGTGGCAGCTATCCCTATCAGCTGAGGTGCAGACCTTTTTTTAAAATGAACAAACAAGAACTTGGACTTTAATCAAGGCTGCTTCCACATTTGGTTTGAGACAAACTTTACAGGTGTGGAGTTAAGACATTCAGAAGATAACCACCAATCAGTCGCTGTTATATAGGGTATTTCGTTATTTTGTAGCAGTACAATTTGCAACAGAAAATGTGCGCTCTTTCTAAGCCATTTTTGTTCTTACAATAAAACCACTGGACAGTTTGTATTGTTGGCAGCACAGAGTACACATTTGGCTTTATACGTATGCCCTCCGGATTGCTTTCCCAGTTTTGGGGAGCTACTTTGTAATAGCAACCAAAGAAGAAATGGTCCACAGGAAGTTCCTTCCTATGACCAACCCAAAGCACAACATGTTCAAGACAAAACTGTTAAAAAGGACACACCATTTGCAAGATCAGGACATTCCAGAGCAATGATATATTGCCCAAAAGGAAGCAACATCTCTGTGCCCCCCCAGCCCTCCTTCCTCCCCCAGGCAAGATAGTTCTGAAGGCAGGAGTAAACAAAAGCATTGATCCAAAAGCAACCCTATACTTCCAACGGTAGGCATCTGGTGCAGGCGATAGCCAGTGAAAGAACATTAGTACTGCCAGATCCAGTCTGCTTTGAGAAAAACAGTGGTCTGGTAATTCCATTGATGGATCCTTGCATTTTGAACAGCAGAGGGACTTAACTCAGGGCCTTTTCACATATTACACAGTGGCAAATCCTGCACAGGGACCACAGTCAGTCCTAGCAAATACAAATTCATCCCCAGTTGATGATCACACTTTACATTTTCAAATGCACACCTGGAAAAACTGAGCTATGCACCTAAAACATATGTGTGAGCCAGCCCACAGATAACAAGCTTCTGTCACGCTGACACAACCATTTGTTTGGGACACAAGGTGAATGGCAGTTGGAGGACCTCACAATGTATCAACAAGGCCTACACCTCCAGCATTCCTCTGCCTGATGAGTGACAACACACCAGAGTCGCATCAGTTCTTGGGTGAAACCAAAGAGCTGCAGTCCCAAACTCTGGTCTCTTTTGTTCCAAAGCCAGGACTCAGGTGGACATCCCACATGAAGCAGAAAGTGAACCAAACAAAAGATCTTGCCAGAGACAAGTAGGCCAAGGCAACAAGGCACGGGCAGAATCCAGAGGGTTAGCAAAACAGCTCCTTGTCCAGTTGCTCAGCCTGAGGACAGGAAAGATGGCTACCAGGAATGAGGGCCAAGTGGTTTGGGCCCTACATACCTTCAAGACCACCTCCTTCCCCATCACTCATTGTGATTTCTACAGTCAATCAAAACCAGCCTCTTAGTGGTGCTTTGTAGTGACACGTACAAGATGTGAAGGTATGCAGGTGGATGATCTCTGTGTTGTCTCCACCCTCCACCTGTGAAAATCCCTTTCTCCCCAAAGACCCAGCAACGGAGTATCTTCAGCTCCCTTAGTCTACTGTTTAAGACATACAGATAAGTACGAGACCCTTTTAGTTATTTAGGGATTTTTATTTTAAAGATACTTCTAAATTTATACTCTTGTTTTTAAGGGTTCTTCCTGGCCTAAAGCCTTTAGAGAGAAGGCGTGTTAAAAAAAATCTAAAACAAAATGTAAGAATGGGCTTGCTGAGTCAGACCATCTGCTCTAGCAACTTGTTCCAGCAGCGGCAAGCCAGATGCTTCTAGCCACGCACAAGCAGGGCACGGCGGGGACAGCTTTCCTGTGCTCTTTGTCCCCAGCAGCAGAGATATGCCTTCAGAGTACCCTATTCAGAGATATGCCTTCACGGAAAATGGAGGTGTGATGGAAAATATAACAATCAAGGTAAGTGAGAAACCAGTCAAGAAGTGGAATCCATTAGCCACTGTCCAGGAGACAGACAACTATAACACAATGGTGAGAAGTCAGTTCCAGAAATGTCATAGGTGGGCCAGGGCTTCTAGTCCTTCCCTGTAGTCAGGGGCAGCCCTGGGGCAAATAGCACCTGAGCAAGGAATGCCTTCAGCGCTCCTGCCCCCCTTGGTCAGTTTTGCAACATTGCCAAGTGGTGTGGCTTGTGCAGGACTGCAAAACCTAGCAGTGTAACAGGCCTTAGTACTCCCAGGTTTTCCCAGCGATGTCCATGAAAAGGACCCAGACCAGCTCCATAATCTCTTACTTTGCTGCCAGTGCTCTCCTGCTTCAGTTCTAGAATCCCACTGAAGTCTCCCGGGCTGCAGCTTCACCTTCCTTCTCTCCAGGACTTTCCCTCCATCCTTTTTACAACCTGACTCCTTCCTTCCCAGAGCAAGAGCATTTCCTTTTCCAGGGCAGGAGAAGGAAGCAGGGACTGTTGGGAGATGTAGGTCCCAGGCTAAGCCCAATAGAGAAAATTGCAGCAATGGGCCGTGAGAAAAGTAGTCCTTGAAGATCCCCAGGTTTAGCAGTTGGATTGTGTAAATTTTCTCTTCATAGCCCCCAAACCTCTCTATCCTCTTTTTCTCTCATTCACCGTGGCCTGGTTCACACCTAACAGCAATTCCTTGGTTGTTTAATCCAGGAATTGCCATGACTGAGCAGGAATCCACACACACTGCCTCCCGCATGCTCTTCGCTTCCACTTCCAGTTAACAACCCAGAAGTGCCCTATTCCTGGGTTGGTATCGTGACATGCAAACCCGGGAGCTTTGCGTTGTTTAGGGGTTGAACATCCCAGAGTCAACCCAGTTATATCTGAAAGCTTTTGAAATCTTTGATCATGAGAGTTAAGAAATAGTCAGATGGACCCTCCATCAAACATTAAAGCAGGTACAAGACTTTGTCCCTTTAGTGGCTGGCAACAACCAGTATCAACTACAGATGGGGACTACTGCACTAGGAGTTCCAGTCCTACTGGAAGATGAAATGCCTAGGTGGGGAGGCTGTATGAACCTAGACAAAACCCTTTATTTACGAAATGAGCAAGCTAATAGCAATGCGACAGATATGAAACAATCAGAGGATAGCTCAGATATTGCGGATCTGTCTGACAGCCAAACCCTTCTACAAGCACAGTTTAAACCTCTAATATGTCATCATAACACGAGCCCTGCTGCAATCACTGCTTCATGCTGCTGTCAGTTTGTTGTGCAATTGCTGTGAATGGATCTGTCACTGCCACTGTTTTTGTTGGTACTCTTAGGTTCAGAAGTGAATGGTCCCTGTCCATCCCTGTATACTTTCATTGCTGTTGGCATATCTATATAAATAAATGTGAGGCAAAATATCCTTTGGGGGCTTTACAACTGCACAACACACTGCATAAGGAAGCCAGTGTGGTGTAGTGGCAAGAGTGTTGGACTAGGAGCTGGGAGATCCGAGTTCTAGTCCCCACTCAGCCATGGAAGCTCACTGGGTAACTTTGGGCCAGTCACAGACTCTCATCAGCCCAACCCACCTTACAGGGTTGTTGTTGTGAGGATAAAATGGAGAGGAGGAGGATAATGTAAGCCGCCTTGGGTTCCTTGCAAGAGGAAAAAAGGCGGAGTATAAATGCAATAAATAAATAAATACATACATACATACATACATACATAAGGAAGCAGTGATCTCAAGGTCTCTGGACAACCCAAATCCAAACAGAAATTGTTGTATGCGATTTTCTATGCTCAGCCCTGCCTCCCCCCACCCCGCAATATGTACAACTCAAAGACAGCCACTCTACATATAATTACTCTACAGTACAGTACTGTCAAAACATCACAAGCTGCCTCTGATTCTGTTAAGGAGCAATATAGGAAACCGACAGAGGTTATTGACATATATAGGAGCAGACTGTCTATGGGACAGTGCTACATTTTTCAGACCAGTGACTGAAGCAACGGAGGTTGGGAGTAGGATCTGCTGCTGCCGCAATCCTAATTCCCTCTCCATGTGTTGTTTGTAGACAGATTTTAATCACTTGCAAGAGCTTGTGTTTTAGATGGGCCTGCAGTGTCCCGAAATACTCATCTGGCATGTGTCCCCCAGTCAGGAGGTACGCAGTGTATTAGGAGCCAAAATAGACTTCCCACAGCCAATGGGCATAGGGGAGGGGCCGTTTCTGCACAGGACTTTCTGCAGAACCAGAAGACCAATACGTTGCCATTAGCGTATGCCTACAGCCACGTTCTTATTGAGGTGGCAAACTGCATATGGACTCTCAGGCTGAATGCATTGCCACACAGATGTAAAGAAGCTACACACAGAAAGCTCATAAGCCCAGAAACAGGCTTACCCGCTCAGTGAGAACTACGCCAATGAACTGGACCTCCGTGAGACCCAGGCTGAAGACCCAGGCCTAAGAACTGGGCCTCAGTGCAAACTAGGCCCAGTGTGCATTCCAAGCAGCTACAAGCCAAAGGAGCATTTCAGGACACTGCAGAGCCTTCCAGGATGAAAGCCCTGTGCAAATGACTAAAATCTTTCAATAACAAACACACTGAGGGAGAATCAGGAATCTACTGGCAGGCCTCAACCCAACCTCCATGCATTGACCCAGCCGAGGTTGGTGGCTCTGATGTCAGTGGGGCAGTGCATCCGCTCTGGGTTTCAGTCAGAACTCTCAAGGAGCAGTCAGAACAATAAAGGAGCTACCCAAAGGTAGCTCCTTTACCTTTAGAGTTTTGACTGGTTCTGACTGAAACCCGGATTGGATGCACTGCCCCACTGACATCAGAGCCACCAGCCTTCACTGCATTGATCCAGCTTGTGCACACTACCCATGTGCACAAGCGACACATGGAGGCGGGGAGTAGGGCCAGTGGGCATCACACATGCACTGATTGTTGTACACAGATTTTAGTTGTCTGCACTGAACTACTGACAGACGTTTTGAAGAAGTGATTTGGGGCAACTGGAAGACTCAAAAGGATCACACTTGTATTACTGACTGGCGTGGCAACTGTGACAACTTGTAACAGTTGTGCTTGTGGAATTGTGTAGGTACCTCATCATGCAATAGCCAAAGCCCTTCGTTTATACCTGTCCTTCCATTCACAGAAGACGGCTTCCCTTCCATCTCACCCTTCACAGATATGACAGTGATCTTATACTGTGTTCCGGGTTTCAGGCCTGTAAAGAGGGGAGGGGGGAACAGAAAGAAATCAATGCTTTTGAGACACAACCACATCTATTGTTTCCTTCCCTGCTGTGTTTCAGAGTCCTCTTTTTTGTTTCTGTAGGATATTCCAGACTTATCTTTTGGAAACATACTTGGCAAAAAGGTAAGATTTCATCTTAATTCTATATATCATCAGTCTTGAACCAACTACACTGTAGTTGAACCAATTTGTTTCCAAGTCCAATTCAATTCACATGGAACCAATTACCTAGGGAGGTAGTGGGCTCTCCCACATTAGAGGCATTAAAGACAAGGCTGGACAGCCATCTGTCAGGGATGCTTTGACTTGGACTCCTGCATTGAGCAAGGGGTTGGACTCAACGGTATTATAGGCCCCTTCCGACATTGCTATTCTATGATTCTATGAGTCTATGAGTCTAATGTGCTGGTTTTGACTTTAAAAGCCTTAAATGGTTTGCTGCAGGATATCTGAAAGACTGCCTCTTCCCATATGAGCCAGACTGTAATCGATGGACTTCATCAGAGGCCTTGCTGTATGTCCCACCATCAAGATTGGCTAGGATGGTGGGTACATGAGACAGGGCCTTCTCTGTAGCAGCATTATGACTTTGGAATTTGCTTCTGAGGAAGGTCAGGTTGGCTCTATCTCTACTGAGTTTTAGATGGACAGTAAAGACTGTACAGTTTTGCCGGTTTTTTAATGGCATATGATATTGTTTTGCCCCTTCATGGATCACTGCCTTGTTGTGGCGAAGGGGCTTGCATAGCTCAGTGAAGCCATAAGCTATGCCGTGCAGGGCCACCCAAGACAGACAGGTCATGGCGGAGAGTTCTGACAAAATGTGGTCCATTGGAGAAGGAAATGGCAACCCACTCCAGTATTCTTGCCAAGAAAACCCCACGGAACGTATCACAAGGCTAACAGATATGACACTGGAAGATGAGCCCCTCAGGTCGGAAGGTGTCTAATATACTACTGGGGAAGAGCAGAAGGAATTTCCAAGTAGCGCCAGAAAGAGTGAAGTGGCTGGGCCAAAGCCGAAAGGACACTCAGCTGTGGATGTGTCTGGTGGTGAAAAGAAAGTCCGATGCTGTAAAGAACAATATTGTTTAGGAACCTGGAATGTCAGATCAATGAATCAAGGTAAGCTGGAGGTGGTCAAACATGAGATGGCAAGACTGAACATCAACATCTTGGGAATCAGCGAACTAAAATGGACAAGCATGGGCGAATTTAATTCAGGTGACCATCATATCTACTACTGTGGGCAAGAATCCCGTAGAAGAAATGGAGTAGCACTCATAGTCAATAAAAGGGTGGCAAAAGCAGTAAAAAGGTAAAGGTAAAGGTGTCCCCAACCAGTCGTGTCCGACTCTAGGGTGTGGTGCTCATCCCCATTTCTAAGCCGAAGAGCCAGCGCTGTCCGAAGATGCTTCCGTGGTCATGTGGCCGGCATGACTGAACACTGAGGTGCACGGAACACTGTTACCTTTCCCGCCGAGGCGGTACCTATTTATCTACTTGCAATTTCTTGCTTTCGAACTGCTAGGTTGGCAGGAGCTGGGACTGAAGACGGGAGCGCACTCCGTCACGCAGCACTCGGGTCTCGAACTGCTGTCCTGCCGACCTTCCAGTCTGCAGTTCAGCGTCTTAACCACTAAGCCACCGCGGTCCCTGGCAAAAGCAGTACTGGTGTACAATCTCAAAAACAACAGAATGATCTCAGTACGAATCCAAGGCAAACCATTCAACATCACAGTAATTCAAGTCTATGCCCCAACCACTGAGGCTGAAGAAGCTGCGGTTGATCGGTTCTATGAAGACCTACAACACCTTCTAGAACTAACACCAAAAAAAGATGTCCTCTTCATCACAGGGGATTGGAATGCTAAAGTAGGAAGTCAAGACATCACCGGGATAACAGGCAAGCATGGCTTGGTGTACAAAATGAAGCAGGACAAAGGCTAATAGAGTTTTGCCAAGACAACACGCTGATCATAGCAAACACTCTTTTCCAACAGCACAAGAGGCGACTCTACACGTGGACATCACCAGATGGTCAATATCAAAATCAGATTGATTATGTCCTTTGCAGCCAAAGATGGAGAAGCTCCATACAGTCATAAAAACAAGACCTGGAGCTGACTGTGGCTCAGATCATGAGCTGCTTCTTGCAAAAATTCGGCTTAAATTGAAGAACGTAGGGAAAACCACTAAACCATTCTGGTATGACCTAAATCATATCCCTTATGAATATACAGTGGAGGTGAGGAATAGATTTCAGGGATTAGACCTGATAATGCCTGAGGAACTACGGACGGAGGTCCGTAATATTGTTCAGGAGGCAGCAACTCAATCCATTCCAAAGAAAAAGAAATGCAAGAAAGCAAAGTGGCTGTCTGATGAGGCTTTACAAGTAGCTGAGGAAAGAAGGGAAGCGAAAAGCAATGGAGAAAGGGGAAGATATATCCAACTGAATGCAGATTTCCAGAGAATAGCAAGGAGAGACAAGAAGGCCTTCTTAAATGAACAATGCAAAGAAATCGAGGAAAACAGTAGAATGGGAAAGACTAGACATCTCTTCCCACTGGAGAAGGAAATGGCAACCCACTCCAGTATTCTTGCCAAGAAAACCCCATGGAACATATCACAAGGCTAAAAGATATGACGCCGGAAGATGAGCCCCTCAGGTCGGAAGGTGTCCAATATGCTACTGGGGAAGAGCAGAGGGTATTTCCAAGTAGCGCCAGAAAGAGTGAAGCGGCTGGGCCAAACCCGAAAGGACACTCAGCTGTGGATGTGTCTGGTGGTGAAAAGAAAATCCGATGCTGTAAAGAACAATATTGTTTAGGAACCTGGAATGTCAGATCAATGAATCAAGGTAAGCTGGAGGTGGTCAAACATGAGATGGCAAGATTGAACATCGACATCTTGGGAATCAGCGAACTAAAATGGACAGGCATGGGCGAATTTAATTCAGGTGACCATCATATCTACTATTGTGGGCAAGAATCCCTTAGAAGAAATGGAGTAGCACTCATAGTCAACAAAAGGGTGGGAAAAGCAGTACTGGGGTACAATCTTAAAAATGATAGAATGATCTCAGTACGAATCCAAGGCAAACCATTCAACATCACAGTCATTCAAGTCTATGCCCCAACCACTGAGGCCGAAGAAGCTGAGGTTGATAGGTTCTATGAAGACCTACAACACCTTCTAGAACTAACACCAAAAAAAGATGTCGTCTTCATCATAGGGGATTGGAATGCTAAAGTAGGAAGTCAAGAAATCACCGGGATAACAGGCAGGCATGGCCTTGGTGTACAAAATGAAGCAGGACAAAAGCTAATAGAGTTTTGCCAAGAGAACACGCTGATCATAGCAAACACTATTTTCCAACAGCACAAGAGGCGACTCTACACATGGACGTCACCAGATGGTCAATATTGAAATCAGATTGATTATGTCCTTTGCAGCCAAAGATGGAGAAGCTCCATACAGTCAGTAAAAACAAGACCTGGAACTGACTGTGGCTCAGATCATGAGCTGCTTCTTGCAAAATTTCGGCTTAAATTGAAGAACGTCGGGAAAACCACTAAACCGTTCAGGTATGACCTAAATCATATCCCTGATGAATATACAGTGGAGGTGAGGAATAGATTTCAGGGATTAGACCTGATAGAAAGAGTGCCTGAGGAACTATGGACAGAGGTCCGTAACATTGTTCAGGAGGCAGCAACGAAATCCATCCCAAAGAAAAAGAAATGCAAGAAAGCCAAGTGGCTGTCTGATGAGGCTTTACAAGTAGCTCACGAAAGAAGGGAAGCGAAAAGCAAGGGAGAAAGGGGAAGATATACCCAACTGAATGCAGAGTTCCAGAGAATAGCAAGGAGAGACAAGAAGGCCTTCTTAAATGAACAATGCAAAGAAATCGAGGAAAACAACAGAATGGGAAAGACTAGAGATCTCTTCAAGAAAATTGGAGATCTCAAGGGAACGTTTTGTGCAAAGACGGGCATGATAAAGGACAAAGAAGGCAGGGACCTAACAGAAGCAGATGAGATTAAGAAGAGGTGGCAAGAATACACAGAAGAACTATACAGGAAAGATCTGAATGTCCCTGATAGCCATGATAGCGCGCTCACTGAACTTGATTCGGACATCCTCGAGAGTGAAGTCAAGTGGGCCTTAGGAAGCATTAGTAACAACAAAGCTAGCGGAGATGACAGTATTCCAGCTGAGCTATTTAAAATCCTAAAAGATGATGCTGTTAAAGTGCTGCATTCAATATGCCAACAAATCTGGAACACTCAACAGTGGCCACAAGACTGGAAAAGGTCAGTTTACATTCCAATTCCAAAGAAGGGCAACGCCAAAGAATGTTCAAACTACCGCACCATTGCGCTCATTTCACATGCCAGCAAGGTGATGCTCAAAATCCTACAAGCTAGGCTTCAGCAGTATGCGAACCGAGAACTACCGGAAGTACAAGCTGGATTTAGAAGAGGCAGAGGAACTAGAGATCAAATCGCCAACATTCGCTGCATCATGGAGAAAGCAAGAGAATTCCAGAAAAACGTCTATTTCTGCTTCATTGACTACGCTAAAGCCTTTGATTGTGTGGATCACAACAAACTGTGGCAAATTCTGAAAGTGATGGGAGTACCAGACCACCTTACCTGTCTCCTGAGAAACCTGTACGAGGGTCAAGAAGCAACAGTAAGAACCAGACATGGAACAACCGATTGGTTCAAAATTGGGAAAGGAGTACGACAAGGCTGCATATTGTCACCCTGCTTATTTAACTTATATGCAGAGTACATCATGAGAAATGCTGGGTTGGATGAATCAGAGGTCGGAATTAAGATTGCTGGGAGAATTATCAACAACCTCCGATATGCAGACGATACCACCCTAATGGCAGAAAGCGAAGAGGATCTAAAGAGCCTCTTGTTGAGGGTGAAAGAGGAGAGTGCAAAAGCTGGTTTGAAACTCAACATTAAAAAAACTAAGATCATGGCATCTGGCCCCATCACTTCCTGGCATATAGAAGGGGAAGAAATGGAAGCAGTGACAGATTTTACTTTCTTGGGCTCCAAGATCACCGCAGACGGTGACTGTAGCCATGAAATTAAAAGACGCTTGCTCCTTGGGAGGAAAGCTATGGCCAACCTAGACAGCATAGTAAGAAGCAGAGACATCACCTTGCCGACAAAGGTCTGTCTAATCAAAGCTATGGTTTTCCCAGTAGTAATGTATGGCTGTGAGAGCTGGACTATAAGGAAGGCTGAGCGCTGAAGAATTGATACCTTCGAACTGTGGTGCTGGAGAAGACTCTTACGAGTCCCCTGGACTGCAAGGAGGTCAAATCAGTCCATCCTAAAGGAAATCAACCCTGAGTACTCATTGGAAGGACAGATAATGAAGCTGAAGTTCCAATATTTTGGCCACCTAATGTGAAGAGAAAACTCCCTGGAAAAGACCCTGATGCTGGGAAAGACTGAAGGCAAAAGGAGAAGGGGACGGCAGAGGATGAGATGGCTAGATAGCATCACGGATGCAATGAATATGAACTTGAGCACGCTCCGGGAGAGAGCGCAGGACAGGAAGGCCTGGCGTGCTATGGTCCATGGGGTCACGAAGAGTCGGACACGACTGAACGACTGAACAACAACAACAACAGACATCTCTTCAAGAAAATCGGAGATCTCAAGGGAACGTTTTGTGCAAAGACGGGCATGATCAAGGACAAAGAAGGCAGGGACCTAACAGAAGCAGATGAGATTAAGAAGAGGTGGAAAGAATACACAGAACAACTATAAAGGAAAGATCTTAATGTCCCTGATAACCATGATAGTGTGGTCACTGAACTTGAGCCGGACATCCTAGAGAGTGAAATCAAGTGGGCCTTAGGAAGCATTACTAACAACAAAGCTAGTGGAGATGACAGTATTCCTGCTGAGCTATTTAAAATCCTAAAAGATGCTGCTGCTAAAGTGCTGCACTCAATATGCCAACAAATTCTGAACACTCAACAGTTGCCACAAGACTGGAAAATGTCAGTTTACATTCCAATCCCAAAGAAGGGCAATGCCAAAGAGTGTTCAAACTACCATACAATTGTGCTCATTTCACATGCCAGCAAGGTTATGCTCAAAATCCTACAAGCTAGGCTTCAGCAGCATGTGAACCGAGAACTACCAGAAGTACAAGCTGGGTTCCGAAGAGGCAGAGGAACTAGAGATCAAATCGCCAACATTTGCAGGATCATGGAGAAAGCAAGAGAATTCCAGAAAGACGTCTATTTCTGCTTCATTGACTACGCTAAAGCCTTTGATTGTGTGGATCACAACAAACTGTGGCAAATTGTTAAATAGATGGTAGTACCAGACCACCTTTCCTGTCTCCTGAGAAACCTGTACAAGGAACAAGAAGCAACAGTAAGAACCGGACATGGAACAACCGATTGGTTCAAAATTGGGAAAGGAGTATGACAAGGCTGTATATTGTCGCCCTGCTTATTTAACTTATATGCAGAGTACATCATGAGAAACGCTGGGTTGGATGAATCACAGGTCGGAATTAAGATTGCTGGGAGAATTATCAACAACCTCAGATACGCAGACGATATCACCCTAATGGCAGAAAGCGAAGAGGATCTCAAGAGCCTCTTGTTGAGGGTGAAAGTGGAGAGTGCAAAAGCTGGTTTGAAACTCAACATTAAAAAAACTAAGATCATGGCATCTGGCCCCATCACTTCCTGGCATATAGAAGGGGAAGAAATGGAAGCAGTGACAGATGTTATTTTCTTGGGCTCCAAGATCACCGCAGACGGTGACTGTAGCCATGAAATTAAAAGACGCTTGCTCCTTGGGAGGAAAGCTATGGCACACCTAGACAACATAGTAAGAGGCAGAGACATCACCTTGCCGACAAAGGTCCGTTAAATCAAAGCTATGGTTTTCCCAGTAGCAACGTATGGCTGTGAGAGCTGGAATATAAGGAAGGCTGAGCACCGCATATTTGATGCTTTCGAACTGTGGTGCTGGAGAAGACTCTTACGAGTTCCCTGGACTGTAAGGAGGTCAAATCAGTCCATCCTAAAGGAAATCAACCCTGAGTGCTCATTGGAAGGACAGATACTGAAGCTGAAGCTGAAGCTCAAATATTTTGGCCACCTAATGCGAAGAGAAAACTCTCTGGAAAAGACCTGATGCTGGGAAAGATTGAAGGCAAAAGGAGAAGGGGACAGCAGAGGATGAGATGGCTAGATAGCATCACCAATGCAATGAATATGAATTTGAGCACGCTCCGGGAGAGAGTGCAGGACAGGAAGGCCTGGCGTGCTATGGTCCATGGGGTCACGAAGAGTCGGACATGACTTAACCTCTGAACAACAACAACAACAATATTGTTTTGCCTTGTTTTAAATTATGTTTCATTTTTGCCTATATTCTGTTATTATTGGATTGTATCATTGTATTGTTTTAAACAATACAATCACTTTGAGCAGAAAATTAAAATACTTTTAATAACAAATACATTTAATAATTTAATTTTCTTTTGTGTTTCCACTTATAATAAGAAAGAGCAAACCTTATCCTGAGGTAAATCAGAATGAAAAGGGACTGAATTTGCCCCGCACAAAAGGCGAAGGGAAGGACAGAACTTCTGCTTCCTCACCCAGGGCCCAAATGAGCAAAAGCACATCAGCAGCTGCTTAGACTGGGCACCATCTTAAACTGAAATAACCTTGTTATTGAGGTTACCGCCTTTCCATTATTGCTTACTAGGAGAGGGTCCCTTGTTCTGCTTTCCTACTTTTACTGTGAGAAGGTAAGACCTAGGAGGGTGTGGCTGTCTCAGTTGTGGGGGTTTTGCTTTGGAACTCTCTCCTGGTTGATCTTCTCTGTGTTACACAGCTTTTGTCAACAGCTGAAAACATTGACTCTTCTGAATTTCTTTCTTGGCTTTTGCTAAAAACCAAAGATTTTTTGTTCACTCAAGCTGCTTTTACTTTTATACATTTTTAAACTGTTATGTTTAGATGATACTGATGTTATGAACATCCTAAGGGTGTCTCTACATTAAGCAAAAAAACACGCATCCTTTCCAGGGCTTTCTGCTTTTGCTTTCTTTGTGGGATTAGGATGGGATTCTTTACACAGCAGACACTGGTCTGCACAGAGGAAGTGCCTCCCTCCCTCCTGGCATGTGTGAAACGGAGCAAGCGGGGGGGGGGGAGGTCTTGCTTTCCATGCTGTACTGTCGCAGCCCTAGGCACACTTACTTGGGAGTAAGCCCAACTGAAGTCAGTGGGACTTACTTCTGAGTAGACATAAGATCATGCTGTAAGTCAGCAACCCTCGGCACACTTACTTGGGATTAAGCCCCACTGAACTTAATAGGGTGCTCTGACTCAACAGAAGATGTGGATTCTGAGCTTGGTGGGGTAGGGGATCAAATCTCTCTCCCTTTGTTGCAGGGAGGAATTTTACTCTCTTCCCCCTTCAATTGGGGATCGAGAGACATGTGGTTTGAATTGAGGAAAGTCATTCCTTGGCAAGTTCCTGGCGCTAAACCAGAATTACACACTGCTGATATGGCGCCATTAACTTTGATTACTAGTTTATCTCTGATCTTTTGGAAAGTGCGATCATAGGGAAAACGTGTGTGAAGCATCCTGGAGGCTGATGTAAAGGACCCACAAAATTCTGTGAGTGACCAATCACAAGTCTGCAATAAATCGTTCATGTAGAGGCACCCTAATTCTCCTATTAGTGAGAGGTTTCAGGGGTTCTAGAACTTACCCAGGTTCTGGCTTGTGGTGTTTTGTAATATTTGTGTTTTATTTACAAATATACAGGGTGAGCATAGGTGGAGGTTCACAGCTTACATTTCAAAGTTCACTGCTCCCGCATCAGATTTGGTGGGGGGCACCAAGGAGCTTTAGAGCTCCACAAATCCCAGTGGTTTCTTGCCCTGTCCCCCTTTGGAGTTTCATCTCTAAAAACTACAGGCTGCTTGCATGTACATTGACACAGCTGGACGACAAAAGCTGTGTAACTCAAAGAATAATTCCCAGAGAAAGGAGGGGAGAAGACAAGACATGACTCCTTCCAGAGTTGTTGCTGGCCTTTGTTAAAGCCAGCTCATTGCCTTAACAAATGAGAGGTACTTGACCATGCTTTCAGGGTCATTGTGATTGTCTCCAGCAGGCCTGCTAGTTCTATTAACCCCTCTCCTGTCCTCCAAACTCCAATCTTACAATCAAGAATCACAGGGCTACAAGGGTTCCTGAAAGGATATCCCTGCAATCCCAATCTCAACAGTGGGGTGTGTTTGTGTATCAATCTATTTATATTTCTGAGTGCTCTCAGTCATTGGAAAACAACTCTTAGGGATGGATCCAGATTTACACTGGATTAACTGTGCTGGTGGAAGTGGACTTCGCTTCCCCCTCCTACCCACAACACCCTCTCCAGCCCCCTGCAAATGTTGCACAGAGATTCCAGAGTGGAGCCCTTCCTCTTGCAGAGGGTAGATCCTGGATCCAACCCACAGAGCCTATGAATAAAACAAACAAGGTTTGGCCTAGAGCAGGGGTGGGCAACCTGCAGTCCTCAGCCTGCTTTCAGAAGCACTCTGCTTGCAAACAGTTCAGACCTCTGGCAAGAGTGATCAGACCCTTCCCAGGCAGCTGCTGCATGGGATGGAAGAGGGAGAGAGAGAAATGGAGCTGGCAGAAAGAAAGAGAAAAGAGAGTAGCCGAAAGAGAAAGGGGTGACCCATCACCTTTGGTTCTGGTCCTGCCCACTGCTGGCTCTGGCTCCACTCACTACCAACATGTGGCAGGTGACAGATTACCCATGGTGCAATGTAGCCCTTAACAGAAAAAAGGTTGCCTGCTCCTGGCCTAGAAAGTAAAATAGAGAACTGTGCAGAAACAGCAGATGTCTGTTAGAGACCACACAGATCCCTAGACTGACATATGTATTCATTTTTTTACCACCCTTCTGTGCTCAAGGCAGTGTACGGATTAATAGTAAAACCACAAACTTAAAAACAGCACTGTTGTAAGTCTGGGGAATTTGGACAGGAGGGGGTTCCTAGAGCCAGAGGTAACTGCTGGAGACACCCACAATAGTTGGTGGCAACATTGCCAGGTTATCCTTTGTTATGGAGATTTCTGGTTCATTGCTCTAGGATTTACCTTAAGTCTCCTGAAGGGAGCATATTTGTAAATAAACTCAAATATTAAAACACACCATAAACCTCCAATGACCTCCTTCCAAAAGAACCTAAACCCAAGTAAGGGCTGTGCCCTTGGAACTTCTCACTGCTCATGGAAAGTGGGAAGGGAATAATACAATAAAACATAAAAATCCTAGATCAACATAATTGAAAATAGCAACAATGCTGTATTTTTCATGTCAAGCAGTTTCTTGACCAACTGTTTCTGCCACTGATTGCGCTATATAAAACCTAACGAACAACTCGCTTTCAAGGTTACAATCTGAAAAATAGCAGTTTTTCTCCAATGCCCTCATTCCAGATAAACACAAACTGACCAGCTTACCTGTAAAGATGTATCTGCTCTTAGCATCATTGCTTTTCGGGACCAAAACCTCCTTCTCCTCCCCAAGCAAAGAGCTCAACCTCAGCTTGTAGTAATCCACATCTGTTGGAGGATTCTCCCACTCAACCTCCAGTGAATTATCTGTCTCCTCTGTCACCCAGACAGCACCAATAGCAGACACAGCTACAAGAGAGAGAATCACTAAGCACCATGCAGAAGTAGGGTATTATTATAATCCATCTTCTTTTCCGAGAGCTAATTAGAAGAGAATTTTGGATATGGGTGGTAATGCAAGTACATGGATGCAAGAGGAGAAGAGAGAGAGGCATTTGCATTAGTAGTTTTCCCACTGTCTGTGTTGCTGATATTTTGCACAAGGAAGGTTCTTGGTACAGTTTTGTAGCTTCTGCTACTACTGTACATGTGGCCATCTTGGGGTCTTCCTTTGCCCTCGCCCTGGAGGGCTGAGCTTTGGGCTGGCAGCGCCTCCTTGGACATGTTGCCCCGAGGGACCTCCTTCTTCCAGGGACCTCCTTTGGGTGTTGTGGATGGGACTTATGTTCCTTTGCAGAGTGTATGGTTTGTCTCCTTTGTTGTTTTTATCAGATCCTCTGTACTGACACAGTGCTTAATTATATATATATATATATATATATATATATATATATATGAACATTTTAATATAAATGATAATATTTCTGTTTCTGAAGATTTGGGGGCAGGTGGTTGCCTCTTCATTAAATAGAAAATAGGGGCAAAATGTTCCTCAGTTTACCAAAAACCTCAGTCTAGACCTGCCCTTGGGGTTTGGGGGTGGGGCCCCCGATTAGATGGCCTGCCTTGGGCGCCACTTGCTGGCAGCCAATCTAGGGCCGCCCCTGGTGATGGCCACCAGCTGGAAGAAGGGCTGCTTTAAAAGGCGATTACACAGATACATGGAGGGTAAGGCTATCAATCGCTACTGGTCATGATAGTTATATATTACCTCCAGTATCAGAGGCAACATGCCTCTGACTACCAGTTGCTGGCAACACAAGTAGGAGGGTGCTATTGCACTCATGTCCTTCTTGGGGGTTTCCCATAGATATCTGGCTGGCCACTGGGTGAACAGAATGCTGGACTAGATGGGCCTTTGATCTGATCCATCACAGCTCTTCGTACATTCTTGTGTGTGGGTGAATTCCCCACCTTTATACTTAGGCATACGAGTACAAGTCTGCAATTATAGCATTTTTCAATTAGAATAAATCATATGCATGCAGTTTTGAGAAGAGGAAGTCCATGTTAATGGAAACTCTTTCAGGAAAAATTGGAACAAAGTAGGATGAAAAGTTAAATGATAAGAGAAGAACACTAAGAAGACTGTTAGTGCAAATACATTCTAAGTTGATCCCAAGCTGCAAATCTTTGAAATGACACATGATAGTATCTCCCATAGAAACCCTGAAGGGGACAGGTTGGATAGAAAGATGAGGAACACTTTAAACTGTCATCTCAGACCATAATAATGGGCCACATCATACTGGCCATACAAAACCCGGAGTATGGGATGAGTATGGGTTGAGTATGGATTTAATCATGGATTGTTGTTGAATCGCAGGTTGTTGTTACATGCAAACCCAGCACTACGGTTTAACTATAGGTTGTTAACCATAAACAATCTAAGAAGAGAATCCATGGTTTGTTGTTAGGTTGTGAACTCTGGGCTGTTCAATGTTAACAACCCATAGTCAAACCATAGTGCTGGGTTCGCACATGACATCTCATGATTCAATGACAACCCACACTCAACCCATACTCTGTGGTGTCGTTACATGCAAACCAGGTGTGTGTACACTTAAGACTTCTACGTATACACCTAAAAACATACAGTGAATGCAACAAACAGCTATTTGAAAACAGCCCACGACAGGCATTAAATTGGCATAGCAAAGCTAGGAAGATTGTATTATCACCAATTACTGCTGTTGCAATTTGTCACACTTCTTATCTTGTATACATTTGAGCTTTGCATAGAAATGTCATAAACCTCCCGTAACTTGCATTTTATGGCCTTTTTGCCTCACTTTTTGTCTCTCTGCACCCATCACTGTGTGTGTGCGTGTATGTGCGCGCGCACACCTGCCAAGTGAGGATCCCACCTTATGCATCTGAAAAAGTAAAAATGTATACCATTGTAAATCTTTAAGATGCCACAAGACTCTTTGGTGTTTATCAAATTGTTATACTTGTCAGAATGCCATGATTGGCTGTCTCTTCTTGATGAGTGTGTACTTGACAGCAAATCTGTGTTTGATGCTACATAATGTGTGAAATGGTCCTGATATTCAGACTCTGGAAGATATGATTAGAAGCTGAGTAGACTGATAAAAATGACCCACTGCTAAGAAAACAACATAGAGAAATATAACTGGAGAATGACGGAAACCCTCTCAAATAGGAAATCAAAGAAAACCCACATATTGGATCAATCAGAGATCATATCAAAGCCATGTTTTGGAAAATGTACAAGAAGCAACCCATGATTTATTGTTATTGTTTGCTTTAATCTTATGCTTGTTTAGCACTCCAGTCTCTTAGGTGCAGGTGAAGTAATGGCCTTAACTATTTTTTTTCCAGTGCAAAACATAGTTAGCAAAAAAAAGAAGAAGAACATGGCTGGCTAACTGACTTCAAACAATGGTTTCCAATTGCGGTTTGCCAGTCGGTCACAAAGCATGGTTCGTAAATTCAGACATCACACCAAACCATAGTTAAACTTCTTTAAACGTGGTTGGAGTAATGTCTGAACTGAGTAACTTTTTCAATAATTTACTTTTTCTACCTGTTGATGTGAAGCAGGCATTGCAGATTATAGGACAGTTGAAGGGGCATTTTAGTGCTCCTACCTGTACTGGCTTGCAGGAGTTCTGGGTCACTGGAAACCCCCTTCTTTACATTGCGAAGTGTGATTATATACTTTGTGCCAGGAAGAAGGCCCAGGATCTCATAGCCGATCTGATCTTTGGGCACTCGCGCTTGCTTTACAGAGCCCTCATGCCCAACAAGAAAGTAGCTAATGAGGTAATAGTCCACATCCATCATCTTATCCCAGCCAATGGCCAGAGAATCCTCTGTGGTTTTGAGGAGCTGCACATTCAGAGGAGCAAGCACTGCAGCAAAAATAAGGACAACATTCAAAAGGGATGCAGCCAATGAGTTCAACAACACTTTGTTTTCAGTTTTTCTGGGTGGATTGCTGAGCTATGCCAGGATTAGTTACATTTATTAATGGCAACAGTGTGCCAAGATCCTTTATAGTTGAGATTTATGCCATGAAATCTGTAAGGTGAAGTGAGTGTTCAGGGTCTAGTAAAATCTAGCGATTCTAAGCAGCATTTTCAACATCTCAGCATCAAGTAGAGAGGTAGATATCCTGATGTTTTCATTTTTATATAAAAGCAGCCATGAATTTGACTGGAGCCATTTCCCCAATCTCATTTGCCCCCCAAGCTACTATTAACGCTGCAGCAAAAAATATACAGATATGTTTTCCATTGCTGGGCTAATAGCTGTTTAGGCAGGGGGTGGATTGGGGAAATGACATGGGGGAGAGGATTAAAAACACCCTTTCCCAGTACAACTGTTCAGTCAAATTCGGATCACACACACACACACCACAGTTACTTTTAAAGAAAAATGAAACATCAGGAGGCCTGTTCATACATTACCTGTGTCTTCTCTGATCTGGTCCAAAGGTGACTAGACATTAAGGAAGAAAGGGCTCCTGGACCTTTAATAACTGTACAGAGATGGGAATTTTACAGGTAATGTTTTTCTCACTCTGCCCAATGACAAAGCAAGTTAAATCTGCTCAAGTTACTTGATCTGTGTAACTATTATAGTTACATCTGCCCCCCTTTGCATTTGGTCATCTGTCTCTGCCACAATAAGGACTAGAAATGTACTTTCTTCAAAAGGAAAGCTAGTATCCTTGATAGTCTAAAAGTGCTGACATTTATCTATTTATTTGTTACATTTCTATACCACCCGATAGCCGAAGCTCATTGGGCCATTTGCAAAAATTAAAACCACAAAGTACAGCATAAAACAATATAAAATATAAAAGTGTAAAACTACAATATAAAAGTACATGCTACATAAAGGTCCAATATGTGGCTCATATGTTGTGCACCACTTAAAAGGTTGGACAAGTAGCTATTTTAGAAGACTATAGACTTATCAGGCAGAGAATTTGTCATGATACGGTCCTGACATCGCTCCATTGTGGCCCAATGAATGAGACACAATCTGTTGGAAAATTCTCCTGCGCAAGCCCCAGTGAAAATTAATCACAGGTCCAATTAATTTCAACAGAGATTGCACAGGAGAACTTCCTTGTCAGCTGTGCCCATGATAAACAGTAGCAACAGTAGCAAATACTTAATTGGACATCTTTAGTCCTGTTTCAGTTCCCAACCAGCAGGTGGGCAGTATGGGCACTAGTATGGAGACCTCCCCAGAGAGTTGTGTATATCCCTAGTTCTTAAAGGACTTTAAGGGAGCCTGAATGAATAATTAGTTTTAATTGCTGATTAAATTTGAATTGTATGTCATTATGTTGTTTTTGATACTGTGTTGATTATTTTCTATTTCTGTATTATCTGAGTTTCCCCAGTAGAAGAAAAGCAGAAAAAAATGTTTAAAATAAATATATAATTACAGATTACTTAACTCTTTTGTTAAGGATTATGCAGGTTATTTTTCAAAACTCATACACACAAAGAAGAAAATGCAAGCTAAACCAGCCAGTAATATATGTGTGATCATCTGTGTACTACATCCCTGTGGTTTTATGCACGGTGCAATTGTTAGAAAAAGACTGTCCTCTTATTCTTTGGCTGTCAGTCCTTTGCTAGACCTTTGAGCTATTAGTCATAATTATTGAGCCCACCGGACACATGTCCAGTGGCAGTGTACATCTGTTAAAAAGGGGAAGTCTGGTGAGACGGTCACATAAGCATAATCAGAAATAAACATGTTGACACAGTCGTGCTCTAAGGAGTCAGCTAACGGCTCAGTCAGTTGACATGTTGTGGCTAACAAAAAATTGTAAAGGGGAGGGGGTATAAAAAGATTTATGCTTGCTTAGCTCGGGGTCCAGACTGCTGACTGCTCTGCACCCGTTTTGCAAAACGTTCAATAAAATAGTGTTGGATCCACTGCTGCCTGTCTGGCATCCTTTCTTTCAACCAGAAGCAAGAACTTTTTATCTAACAATTTGGTGCCGTGACTCGGATCCTGCTTCGGGGCGCGTCCCCTTTGCGCTGAAACGAGGGGCCGCGGAGGAGAAGTGGCCACAGGCAGTTGTTTACACTGCCTTCTCCTCATGATGGCGGCGGCGAAAGCGCTTGGGGACCAACACCAGAGGAAGAGGGAGACGTGATCACTCCTTTTAGGCACCGGCAGTGGATCAATAAAGCAGCTGGACGCAGCTGCGGGCGGAACAGAAGAGGCTTTTGGGGTAAGTGAAACAGCTTACATTAGGGGATACACGTGGGACGGAGGTGTGTTTGTGATTGTGTGAGACGCCTACGGGCAAAGCGAGTGAGGAGCCCCGATCTGCATTTCCCTACCCCGGAGACGGGCTGGGTCAGAGGAGGGCGAAGCGCGAGAATTGTTAATTGAAATCCCCACCGTCATGGGTGGGTCCCAATCCAGGCCTACAGGAGAGTCCCATATGCCCTTGGAGTGTTGTTTGCGCAACTGGTCACATTTTAAGCAAGATTATAGAACTAAGATGACAAAGGATCGCCTTGTCCTTCTTTGTGCCCGGGAATGGCCGGTAGTAGAACCCAAATGGCCACCCAAGGGGTCTTTTGACCCAACCCTGGTATCTGCTGTGCGTATAATAGTAACACAGAGGGGAAGTTGAGACCAGTTCCCCTATATCGATTCATGGGCGACATGCATACCCCTTGGCAGCAAGCCTGCTCCGTGGGTTGTCAAATGCATGTCTCTGGCCCCTCCTGTGATGGTCAATAAGAAACCAACCATCCTTGCGGGGGCATGGGCCAGGTTTAGAGAGGAACACCCCCAGGCAACTGAGGGTGAGACGGCAGCAGCTCTGCCCACAGGACGGCCCGATTGGGGGGTAGCCATGGCGGCACAGAGACAGCTACATGCTGAGTATTTTCGGTTCGTTTTAGCGGGCATGAAGCAAGCCGCGCGGGGGGGGCCCCAATTTGCAAAAAGTCCTGACTTTAAAACAAGACAAAAACGAACCTCCTGCCGTGTTCCTCCAAAGGCTAAGGGAAGCCTTCGCCAAGTATACTGATATTGACTTGAAGGACCCAAATAATTTAAGGATTCTCACGACTGAGTTTGTGGGAAATAGTTGCCAAGACATCAGAAAGAAGTTGCAGAAAGTTGAGAGAAGATTGGTGGCTGACCTAAGTGTTTTAGTAGAGCTCAGAAAGTTTATGAAAGACAAGAGGCAAGCGAAGCTCCTCGCTGCGGTTCTCGGACCCAACAAAGGAGGAGCTAAGAAGAGAGGAAAAGGAGGGAGGAAGGGGTCCTCCCTGAGAAGAAACCAGTGTGCCTTCTGTAAGAAAATTAGGCACTGGAAGCGTGACTGTGAAGCCTTGAAACAAAAAGAGAGAGAGGAGGGTGTGGAGGGGGGGGGCAGAAAGGATTTTGCATGAACAAGAAAGAGACTAAGACAGACCGGGGCCCAGCCCCCTCTGAGCCGTCTCTGAGGCAAGACGGGACCCCATAGTCAAAATTAAAGTTGGGGGCTGCTCCTACGATGCCCTTGTAGATACAGGGGCCGCCCTGTCCATCCTCCCCCCTTAGCCAACCACCAATGGGAAGTGGGGGATCTACCACCATAATGGGGGTCGAGGGAAGGGCAACCCGAGTGCCCCTTTCTCGTCCCTTGCTCACCAAGGTTGGGAAAACACACCTAGCACATGCATTTGTCTGTACCCCCTCCTGTCCAGTGGCATTGTTAAGAAGGGACTTATTGACTAAGCTCCAAATTGAGATTGCTTTCACTTCTGACAGAAGGATAGAAGTACAGCTCCCCAAGCAACAGAGCAGTAACTATCAAATGGCCCTTTCAAAGGTCGCAGAGGAGCCCGCCCCAGAGGCAGACGAGGACTGGTGCTTAATAGAAAACAGAGTCAATCCCCTAGTTTGGGCCGGGGTCGGAAGGGCCTCTCGTGCCAAGTTGGCAACACCGTCAGCTGAAGTCCCTACAAGATAAGGTCTCCAAGAAGGAGTTCATCCGCTTGGCACAGACCCTCAAGTATTACAGCTATCTCAAATTTGACCCCTGCATCACAGACTTCCCCAAGAAGGGCTGCCACGTCATTGTGGGGGCTGAGAATAGTAAGCTGAACTTCCAGGTCAAGCAGCCCAATGACCAGATCAAGGAGGGAAGTTTCAAGGTGACCCGAATGCGCTGCTGGCGGGTCACTTCCTCGGTCCCCGTGCACAACGAGATATCAGGCCCTGCCGCTGGCAAGTCAGAGGTGAAGCTAGAACTTGCCTTTAAGTACCTGATAAATAAAGACTGCCTACAGTGGGTCACAATCACCAGCCTGCAGGCCATAATGCTGAGCATCTGCATGCAGTCTATGGTGGATAAACTGATGATGAAAAAAATCAAGAGGCAGCATCCGCAAGATGTTCCGCAGGCGAGTCAATGGAGCCCTGCAGCAGCCAGGCAGCCAGCAAGCAGTAAAGGCTCCCCCTCTTTTGGATTCTCCTGATGCAAGCAGGGAGTCTATTGCAACAGTCTCAAGCAAGTTGGGCTCCGTCAGTCTGCGTGCCATTAGCCGTTCCAGCTCTTCTGCTGACATTGGGGCCAACTACACCTTTGAGGGCATTGGTGATAAAGACCTCTAGGGGCCCTGCCCTGACGCAACTCTGTGGGATATAAAATCTCCTCCTGGGTAGATCTCCATGTGCCTCAACCCCAGCCAGCTGCCCACCCTCTTGTCTACATAGATGGGGAGACAGCGCGACCGCTGTATGAGGCACTGCAAAAAGATAAATTAGATAAATGGAAATGGACTAAAAAGATAAATAAGTCTTTCCTCAGTCTCAAAGCTGCCCTTGTGTCGCCACCTGCCCTAGCCATACCAAATCCCAGTCGACCATTTATACTCTATGTGCATAAAAATAAAGGCGTAGCCTCGAGAGTACTTTGCCAGCGAAAAGGCCCCTCCTGGAGGCCAGTGGGATATTACTCCAAGGTCCTTGATGTCGTGGCAAGAGGCTGGCCGAGTTGCTTAAGGGCAAATGAAGCCGCAAAGAGGGCAGCCAAAGAAAGAATCCAAGAGACGTTTCTTGTCTTACCCAGAAGAGAGGAGCCCCCACATACTCCCCTTCCGAGTTACAGATGGCGCAAGAACACAGAGTAAGTCCCCGTGGTGACGGATGGATCCAGATGACAGATGGGAGACTGCTCCTACTGCAGAGCCTGCAGGGAGCTATCTTAGAACAAGTGCATCACTCTCTTGGACATCCTGGGGCATCAGCTATGATTGACTATTGCAAGAGGCTGTTCGTCTCTCCTGGCCTAACTGTACGCGCCCATCGATTAGCGGCAACATGTGAGGTTTGCCAGAAAATTAATTCCCCCAGGGCACCCCCTCCACCAAAGGGAGGGCGACCATGGGCATATTATCCTTTCCAGAGGGTGCAGATTGATTTTGCTGAAATGCCACCGTGTAGGGGTTGCAGATACTTGCTTGTAATAGTGTGTCAAATGACAGGGTGAGTAAAAGCATTCCTATGCAGAAACTGTCAAGCTAAAACTGTTGTTGTTAAGTTGCTACAGGAGGTGGTGCCCCGGTTCTCCCTGCCTGAGGTTATAGAGTCCGATCAGGGCTCACACTTCACCTCAGTTATTACACGGGGGCTGGCACAGGCTCTGGGAGTAGAGTGGCACTTACATTGCCCCTGGAGGCCCCAGGCAAGTGGACAAGTTGAAAGAGTCAATCGGAGTCTCAAGGAGACTCTAACCAAGCTCCAGCAAGGGGTAAGACTCACTTGGGTAGAGGCTCTGCCAATAGCTTTGACAAAGCTTCGAAAAATGCCAAGAAAAGACATAAAGCTGTCCCCCTTTGAGCTAATGTTTAGGTTCCCGCCTCGGGTACACTGCAGAAGGAGGGAGGAAGTCAAGTGGGAGATAGGTAATCAGATGCTAAGAGATCAGTTGACTTCTCTACAGTCTGTTCTTTCACAGCTACAAGCTTATTCCGTTCCATTCCAGAGATTGCCGTTAGATGCACCTATCCATCTCTTCCAGACAAAAGACGAGGTGTTGCAAAAAAAGGAAAATAAAGAAGCTTTAAAGGAAGGGTGGGAGGGGCTTTATTTGGTGGGCTTATTTGTATAAAGCTTGTGGGTTCTAGCAAATGGACACATTGCAGCCGGATAAAGCCATTTAGGCGACCCTTGCTTCCTTCTGTCACCTGGAAAGAACAGGAGGGCACGGGCAACGGTCCTCTGCTCCCTGGCACCCCACCGGAAGCTGCCAGGGACACAGGTGAAGAAACCACCCAAGAGCCACAATCGCCTCTTGTTTATAAATCCCAGCAGTTAATTGAAACTGCTCTGTCAAAACAAATGCTCTTGCTTTATTGTGCTGATAGAGAAACCCCGTTTTAAAACGCTTTAAGACATGAGTAAAGACTTAAAGGAGGGAATTGTTAGAAAAAGACTGTCCTCTTATTCTTTGGCTGTCAGCCCTTTGCTAGACCTTTGAGCTATTAGTCATAATTATTGAGCCCACCGGACACATGTCCAGTGGCAGTGTACATCTGTTAAAAAGGGGAAGTCTGGTGAGACAGTCACATAAGCATAATCAGAAATAAACATGTTGACACAGTCGTGCTCTAAGGAGTCAGCTAACGGCTCAGTCAGTTGACATGTTGTGGCTAACAAAAAATTGTAAAGGGGAGGGGGTATAAAAAGATTTATGCTTGCTTAGCTCGGGGTCTAGACTGCTGACTGCTCTGCACCCGTTTTGCAAAACGTTCAATAAAATAGTGTTGGATCCACTGCTGCCTGTCTGGCATCCTTTCTTTCAACCAGAAGCAAGAACTTTTTATCTAACACAATTGGCTGGAATGCTGACAGCATAACCTTAACTTGTTATGCTTTTGCCCTGCCAGCCCACTTAGTTAAACGTCTTGGCGACCAACTCCATAATTTGGTAAATGGTACAGTTATTGCAGGTCCCCATAAGGCAGCACTGAAATACATTTTTTAAGCATTTGGAAAAAGATTGTAGAGTTGCGACTACAACATAACATTGTAGTGTTATGACTTCAGCTAAAAATAATGCCAGTATTTGAAATCTGAGCAAATGGCAAAATTAGTCTGATGGCATTTGATGCCGAAGCAATAAACATCAAATATTGCATGCAATATTCTAACATGATTTTCTTAACTCCTTCCCACTCTCTTGTCAAGCCAACACTGGTTTCTCCAGAACGGATAGGTTATCAAGTTGTTACTTCTAATTCTAATGGCTTTGAAGGCTGGCTGATAATGTCTCTACTAAATTTGCAACAAAAAATTGTGCCTAAAAACTTAATATGATATTTTATTCCTTTCTGGTAATAAATTAATGGCTATTCAGAAGGGAATTTGAAGTATCCCCTGCTCAGTTTATTTAATAGTAAAGTTCTAAATTGGCAATAATATAACATTTGCCCCCCTCCCTGGCTTTGGAAATTATCAAGACATCAACTGTGATGTAAAGTAATCCTAATTTTTATTTTTGGGTGATGTGCACTCTCAAAACTAATTGGGTTATTTCCCACCCCGCTTGCTTTTCGTCGCTGCCAGCTAAGTGTTAGAATTACCTAAATGGACACACGAAGTTCCCAGCTGCTGTCTGTGGTTATAATGTGCATGCAAAGAGTTTTTATGCTATGGGTTTTACTGGATATATATCTCCTCTTCCTAGTTTGATCAAGGTAACATTCTCATCCTTTTAAAGGCACATGCCAAGACCTTGAATGCTCTGGGATGTCTGAGGCAATCATGGTGTTCACATAGAGTGAATTGTTTGGCAATAGCTAAACACTGCCATAGTGCAGGAAGTTGGATGAATGGCTCCTGCCACTACCAGTCAAAAGGTATTGTGCACCTATTCCACCTTTTCCTCCTTAACAGATTATTATGGTAAGAAAAAGATAGAAGAAGTGGTAGGAAAACACAGGAGGATTACACACATGGAAGATGAGATTGTCTGGACCACCACAAAATGCTCTGTTTGAGGCAGGACAATGACACAATAAAAGCCTCATCTAAAAGCACCCTAAGTGAGGAGGACTCAAAGATCATCTCCAGCCCCTCCCCCAAAACAGGACCATTTAGACCTCAGCATGGATGCCAAAATCCCCCAGTATCAAAACACTGAGGGTCTCCAATGCCATGAATGAGACCATCTCCAGGAGTTCAGTCACAGAGTGAGCAGTAGACCAACAGGAGAACCTCTCATTTCCCCCCACACTTGATAAAGACTGTTTGCTGGATAGGGCACCCAGTGAATAAGGTGGAATTCTGCTTCCTCAAACACCCTCCCTATGTTGGCCCTGCATGGAATACCCAGCTGGAAACAGCATATTATTATCATTATTATTTATGCAATTTATGAGTTGACCAATAGCTGAACCTCTCAGGGTGACATACATAATAACAGCAGTGCCAGTACAGGGACTATTGCCTCATCCATCCAGGCCTTCGTAACACAAGCCAGGTCAGTCTTCTCATCCAGGACTAAGTCCTAGATTAGTATTGCTTTTTGCCTGAGCTAACATTGACTAGGAGCAGCTCCAAGGAGGGTGGAAAGCAGACTCCCCAAGTACCCAGAATCCCCAGGGTTACCGAAAGGACTGGAAGGAGTCACCACTTGCCTGACTCTTCTTCCCCTAACCTGACCTGTCAAAATCCTAACATCATGTCTCCCTCTTTCCCCAGAGCAACCAGTCAAGGACTCTGGAGCTCTCCCCATAGCTCTTCAGTTGTTCCAGGAGGCATATCCCTGCGTTTACAAGGAAGTAGAGGATGACAACAATTTCAGTCCCCCTTATCAAGGTTCCAGGCCCCCACTTCCTGGCTCCTCTCACTGTGAGAACAAAAAAGCAGAACATACAATTGGAAGCTAAGGCTGATGTGTTAACAGATGTGCCCTGTGAGTAGTAATGATGTTGTGTAACGTCACAAATTGTGCTTCCTTACAAGCAACAAATAGGAGTGGGTCACCTGACAGCGGGATTCCTCTAGCAATACAGTAAAGCTCAGAAGCTTCATAAGGCAATACAAGGCCAGCTTAACGGGGGGCACCTTTGCTGGTCCCAGGCAGTCCATTGTCCCCATCTAGATTTGGGTCTGAAAGACCCAGGAAAAGTGTGGGGGCATGGAAGGTAAGTTGTAAGCAAACACAATCTGTGACATTGCACAAGATCATTATTGGCCATGGGGCACACCTGTAAGGCACCACCCTTAGCTTCCAATTTCCTGGCTTTGTGGAGCTTGAGCCAACACAAAATAGCTTTAACTCTGGTCTTAACTGGGCAGGTTTTTTGATGAGTGCAAACATATATTTAAATAAAACTAAATGCCGCATGAAATCCAAATTTTGCACCACAAAAACTCAAATTATGTACATGAAATGAACTATGCACTCCATGCTGGGATCATTTTCCGTAACGTCTCCTGAATCACATCCTTGCAAAATGTGTCTTGTAAGGAGTCACAAGTGGGCCCTGCAACAAAACGTTGCAGCATGGAGTGCTCCTGCTCAGGCCTGCAACCACTCCATTCCCCTCTCCCCTGGTTTTGTGCTTTCCTCCTTCCCTATTGGTTTTCAGTTTCCCCCCTTCCCTCCAAAAGTCAGCCAGTATGCCATCCCTACTGAGCATGCTCAGTCTTCATTGGGCAGTTTGGGTCGCCCCCCCCCAATGGTTTGTCTCGGTTCTCAAAGCCTTCCGTTAATTCCTATGATATAAAGTAACCTGCTATTTCTTGGGTCACAGTTAGGATGTCTGTGCTCAAGACCGGAAGGGGCGTCTTACCTTTGGAGCAGTCCAGCCCAGTGAAGCCATCCTCGCAGTAACATTCGCCGCTGTCACAGTAGCCATTGCCACTGCAGTCCTTGGGGCACCTCTTGTCGCTGCAGTCATCTCCAGTGAATTCCTTGTAGCAGTGACACACACCATTGACACAGACCCCATTTCCACTACAGTTCTCAGGACACAGAAGCTGGCTGCAATCCTCACCCGCATAACCTACGTTGCAGGCACATCGGCCTCCAATGCAGTGGCCATTACCATGGCAATTTCCTGGGCAGGCCGGTTGGGAACAGTCCTGGCCTTCCCAGCCTGCGTCACAGTTGCAGCCACAGATCTCTTGGACGAACGTTCCATGGCCGCTACAAGAGGAAACACCTATCCAACAGGAGGGCCAGAAGCACAAGAAACAAAAGGCCAAATTAGGATGACAGTTCACTAACAAACCTGGAAACCATCCTAATAAGAGCACAGGAATAGAAGGGCCAATTGCTACATGTGGTGAGAAGGCTTTCTCCCCTTATGCCTATGGCCTCCTCTGTTTTGTATTTAGGGAGTTTTCTTTTTGTTATTCTATAAAGCACCTCACACAGTGGTGCCCACTTTAATAATCTATAATAATAAAATACGATGCGTGTCTGTTTGTCTATCCATCCATCAGTAGCATAGCGACAAGACCGTGAAACCTAGGCCCCTGAAACTTGGCATGCATACTAAGGGGACCGTAGGGGTGTGTGCCTCAGGGTTATTTTGTTTTTGTTTGTTTTTTAAACACATTAATGGATTAAAATGTGTCCATTTGGTTGAAGCCTGAGGTAACATCTTCAACTACTAGGGGCAAACTTCCCTAACCAGCACAGAGCTTTGCAGTCCGTATGGAGATTAGGGAATTGTTTGCCACGTGTCCTCTTTTACAGAGGGGCAGCCCACCTATTTGAAGGGCTGCCATAGGACTGCCCTCTACTTTTATGGCATCTTCTATGTTGAAGGGCTGTCCAGTCCAAGTCCGATTTAAAGATCAAGAGCCATCAGAAGGAAGAGCTGAGCCTTGAAGTTGCCCATCAACAGCGCCTGGGCAGCAGACTGAGCAGGCAGACAGGTCACCTGGTCACAGTCATCTAAACTATGGTGAGATGTACTATATTACTATCTAAATAATAACAATTATTTCTAAATTTGTATATACTTATATATCGGCATACGCATGTTTTATGCAAATAAGTGTCCTCTTGTGTCCTCTTCTTTTGGTGATGCATGTCATCTTTTTTGGCGATTCACAAGTGGCCACCTTACCCCTACCCCCAGCTCTGGGGAAGCCCCCCCCAAGAATTGATTTGACTGAATCCAGAAATGTTTTCGGCCACTAGAGGCAGACTCCCCTGACCAGTGCATACTTTTGTAGTCAATTCAGTCTGAAGCCAGGGAAAACTAGTAGGCCAAGGGACACGGTTATATGCTTGCCCTTCTCCCTGCTGTGGGGCAGGCCCCTTTGGGGAATGGAGCAGGCAGAGCCCTCCTTTGGGAGGCCACAGGGGTGCACCATGGGAGGGGCTATGCCTAAGGCTGTACCCAGGGCTGGCCCTCCCATGAGACGAGGTGAATCCCCTGCTTCGGGCAGCAGAGTGGTGAATTGCACTGCTTGCCCCCCACACCACCAGGAGGGCTTGGCACTGCCTCCAGTGGGTGTTCCAGAGACCCCTGCAAGCCAGTCTCCTGCTGTGGCATTTGCAGCAGAAGGAGAGTGGGGCTGGCAGGGCTCTCCAGAGCAGCCGCCTACTCAGTCTAGCTACCAGGTGCTCCAGACAGCCCTGCCAGTCCTGTTCTCCCATTGTGGCAAATGCCAGAGCAAGAAAGCAGCCAGCGGAGCTCTGTGAAGCAGCTGCCAATCCTCAGACTGGTGCTGTGGATCCACGTGGTTCAAGCCAGAGGGCAGCCAGGCTGTCTGGAAAACTGCATCATCTGAGGAAGTGGCCAGCATGGCTCTTCAAAGAGTCAGCCAGGCTAAAATGGCTGGCTCTGATGGGGTCCTTCCTCAGAGCCAGGCATGGTGGGTGTCCCAGGAGTTCACCTGTACAAGACCCCCTCAGAGCCAGGCACCTTCGTCATCTCTCTGAAGACAGCCACTTCCTCAGCTGACACGGTTCTCTAGAGAGCTCACCTGCGCTCTGGCTCATGCCAGGAGGATCCAGAGGGCAGGTGACTGAGAACAGCCCGCTGCTTCCTCTGGCTGAGGTGGCTCTTCAGACAGCCTGCCTGCCCGCCCTCTTGCTTGTGCGACATGGCGGCAGTAAAGGGCGGGGGGCATGAAACACAGCAGTGATGGTAAGGGGGTGGGGGCATATAACACAGCAGCGGTAAGAGGTGCACGTGATGCAGTGGCAGTAAGGTGGTGAGTGTGACGCAGCGGCAGCAGTAAGAGGGGCGGGTTGCAGTAGTGGGAGAGCTGAGACTGGGTGCGTCTTCACTCAGACAGGGCTGTCCAACTCTTACAGGTGTATTGGCCCCGGGCCTGTAGTTTTAGAGGGGCTTAGAGATCCATAATGCTCTCTGACTTTAGTCCATCAGCTGCAGTTTTCCTGCTAGTAGGCCTCTTGATTGATAAGATGAGTCAAAGGTCGATATCGCCGCCTCAGAACATTCCATGCTAACGAGCTACCATTTATCTTATCAGGGCCTAGGAAGCGCCTGAGAAGTGAGGCTCTGTTTAGGCTCTGTTTACAGGTAGCTGTGCTGAGAAGGTTCTGATTGTTTTCCCTCTGAACAAGTACTGTTAGTCTATCCTGGGAAAGTTGCAGATGAACGCTAATTAATGCTTGCTGCTGTCATGCTGCCTCACTGCTAACATGTATGGTATAAAACCCACTTTACCCCATGGCTCTGGGTTCAGATATGCTGTCTGATCCAACCACTGGGTGGGTACACCTGTGTGCTGTAAGTATTCAATAAAGTTTCCTTGTAAGCAAACCCGGATCTAGCTTATCATTATCTCAGCACCTCCAAACCTTAGCAGCCCATGGCCGGGGCATACAACAGCTGTGTACGTTTGCATGAAGGCTTCACTGTATTAAACTAAGGAATATTCCGACCTGTGTGATGCTGGGTTTGTTCATCAACAACAACCACCACAACAGGCATAATGCCCTGGGACAGGAATCCTATTTATTTTGTACATTTGAAGGGAGGATAGAACTGCACAGAAGAATCCATAGAATTAAGGCCCCTTGTTCTAGAGATGACTTTCATAACCTGTGACCCACTAAGGTAAATCCAGCCGACCACCTGTGTATGGCAAGCAACCAGAGGCTCAATAAACCTCCTGATTTTGCAGCTTGCCTGGGACTGCAAGAACACAGGGTGGTTGTGTCAAGCTGCATTTGGTTTGGTGCGCTGCAAGCTGTGCACACACTTGGCCAGCATCCCACACAGTTCTCACCTTGGCCTCTCCCACAGCACCTCTGAGGACTGCAGACCCCCCTCAGATGTCCTACTTCCTTTTCCATCTTCTCCATCCTTTCCGACAATGCCTTGAGCTGGCCTAGGACTTCACAGTCACCTTTGGGAGCCTGCAGCCGAATGTTGTGCCTGAATATAATATTTTGCTCTTCGCCCTCATCCATTTCACCAGTAGCCAGCAGCATGTGGTTGTCGTCTTGGAGGGGCCGTGGGTCTGGCTCTACCTTGATCTGAGAAGACTTGGGCATGTCGATCTTGTAGGAGTGGCTGAAGAAGATCTTCTGGCCTTTGCTCGAGCAGTTTTCCTGTTGAGCATGCACCTGTGCCAGGGATTCTGGGAGCAAACGGTGCAGTAGAATCCCCAGGAGAACATTCCAAGTTACCATCTTGCTTCTGTGATGGCCACAAAAACAATAAGGCTAGTTAGGGGGAGGGGAGGGAAGAGAGAAAGATGGGGGGGAAATCTTAGCATGAAAGTAGTTTTCTGTATTATTTGGATATTGCAGAAAAGAGATCAACCAGAAAAAAATCACATGGGAACGCAACACATGCAGTTGAACCGCCTTTTCCAAGCCAGCACCCCCCAGATGTGTTGGACTACAACACATGCCCAGCGGCCATGCTAACTGGAGGTGGTGGGAGTTGTAGTTCAGCACATTTGGAAGGTGCCAGACCAGGGAAGGCTGCAGTAGAATCACATGACATGGCTTTTCCTGGACTGTAAGGGTGCTTCCAGATGGAGGGCTCCTAGCAGTCACAATCACAAGCAGCTGCTGGGAGGCTGTTCTGGGTGCTTCTCCATAGCGGATTTTGCAAGAGAAGGGAAAAGATGGAAGAAGCTGTAAGAAAACATGGGAGGATCTTCAGCAGAAGACATCATCGTTGCCCACCCCCCATAAACTATCATGATTGAGGCAGGGTGATGGCACCACAAAATCCTCATCTAGAAGCACCTCGTATCCCTGCAGGCAGTGTCTAACTGCACATGTGCTGCAATCCACTGTGGGATCCCCTTTCAAGAATACTTGGGCATCAATACACCAGCCTAAAATCCTGCATTTAAAATGGGGCTTTCTGCTTCCATTTTAAATGCAGGATCACAACAACTCCCTTTTTCACCCACTTCCTTTTCCCCCACCCCCTTCCCCCTCCTTCTCCCCGTATCTGAGTCTCCCATTATCTTTCATTGATCTCGCTTCTCTTCTTGCCACTTTTCCTCTTTTCACAGAGGGAACTCAAGCGGAACACAACGGGGTAATTTGATAGCTCATTATCTGCAATCTATTTAAAAATATAACAAAGGGCATTTAATGCAGGAGAGGCCCTGGAGGGTCACGGCGTCATGTAAAGAGCCCACAAACTTCTGTGAAGGAGCAATCTCAATTGCAGGATAAAAGTTCAGTGTGAAGGAGCCCAAGGAGCGCACAGGTGAGAGCTGCTAAACCCTTCTCCCAACCCATGTGCCTCTCTGTAGGGAAGTTTTCTACCCGAAACGCACACACCAGTTTCCTCCCAGAAAGTCTCACTTCCAGTATTAGAGCCCAGCTGAGGGGAAAGTGAAGTCAGTGTCTTATGGTTATGCTTTTACTTCTTGCAGGTCTGTTTATAAGAACAAGCAACAATGGAGGATGTCGGGGACATCTTCACTTTTGGGAATGAATGTAATATAAACATGCCCTAAACTTGATCTAGCACTCCAGTACTACTGAGGATGTGTAAAGAGTAGAATGGCATGTCAGGGTGCTTCCAGGCAGAGGGCTCCTAGCGCTACCAATCAAACAGCCTCGTGCAGCCATTCTGTCTTTTCCTCCTCAACAGACCATTTTCTGATAAGAAAAAAAGATGGAAGAAGTGGAGGGTTATGAATAGGGTACTGTCGATGTCTGGATGTCTTTGTATTTAATTCTATGAACAAGACAGGGCAATTGCACAATAGAAGAATCATTGAGAAGCACCCTAGTAGGCATGGACAAATCTGCCAGTTTTGCTTTCTCATACATTTATATATATATTTAATCTCAAGTTCTTTCCATCCAGCCTATTAAGAAATTTCTGAATTTGGTAAATTCTTATCAAACAACAATTTGAACAAAATTCTCACCCGTCCCTAACCCTGGTAGTAGTTCCAGTAATCAAGTACTAGGATGAAAGCGCACCCTCTCCCCTCATTTCACAACATGCCATTCTGCTGAAACAGCCTTTTCCCCCAGTCTTCCTTATCCTGTGGTTAGTCTGGCCACCTGTCATGCAAGGGACATCTCTAATAATCTGCCGTTTCATTTTCCAAACTTTCTTCTCTCTCAGTGGGCCCGCCAATTAGCTCTCTCCATGGGCCCGCCAATCTCTAGTTTTCTAAGACAAACCAACGAATGAAGATTGCGTCAAAGCTTTGGACTTAAGCTCCGCTGGCCATCACCGCAAACCACACTAAGGACGGTCCAAGATCATTGTCCGCAGTGCTTGTGTTCAAGGGCTGCCAGACAGAAAAGCCACTGGCTTGGTTTTCTTAATCCTGCCTTGAGCTCTGCTGCATGCCATTCTCAGCCATAAACGTGACTTTGTTTGCAATTAATGTCTGTCCAGAGCCACAAATTGATTCCAGGTTGTTGGCCCAGACCTCAGAGTAAAATTCCTAGACCCAGCTCTTTTAAGCAGCATAATAAGAGACCCTAGCTTTCTTCTGGGGGCAGAACATCCAGTAGATTTCCTGTTTTTAAGAGCCAGAGGAGGGACAAAGGCCCATTACATAATGATCTCAATGAATCACTGGTTGTAAGAAAGCATAACTGGAGGTCTGAGATGAAAGTAAAAGGAAAAGAAAATGCTGCACTGAATTATAGCTGGGGGGGAAATCATAACAAAGAGGTCTATTCGGTTACGGAATAATTTCAACCACGGTTCTTCCAGACACCACAGAAAATTAGCTGCTTCACAGTGGTGCGCTGGCTAACATTACTATTTTTTACTGGTGATAAATAATTATAATTTTATGAAGTGACCACTCTGAAAATGGGGAGATTAAAAATAGCATTGACGTAGACAGAAAAGTGCAGATGTCCAATCTCATTCCACAAAAGAGAAGTTGTGACAGCACCACCCCTTTGTTTGGCCATGTGCACATGGGCCCAGCCTACGATATAGGTTATATTGCAGACATAACACCAGGTACAGTATGTTGAGCTTGGTGAGGGGTTGTCTGTGTAACAGAACACCCCCTTTGCACATGTAGGACTATCACAACAGGCTGTTGCCTGCACTGTGAAAAGGAGCCAACAATCCCCGATTTGCCCTTCCCCTCCTCACCACTGCCACCAAGTGAACTGCCCTTTATCCTTTGCAATTTTAGTGTGTTCTGTGTATTTCCTTACTGACTGACCTCTGTACTGGGTAAAGTGAGAAGACAATTAGGCATGGACTAAAAATCAAGGCAACAGACCAGGGTTAAAAAACCCACAAATTTCGTTTTTATTAACATTTTTTAAATACAGCAATGAAACAGTTATCATAATGATATTTCTAGGAGGAAAAGAAAAGATTTTGAAGCCGTTTGCAGTTAACCATAAAAGCAATTGGGCTATGAAAACAACATGAAAAAAAACCTTCTAAACATTTTCTAGACTGTTTCGCTATTTAAGCCAAGTCTAGCATTAAAGCAATTTAGGGCACAATCCTAAGTAGGTAGGCGGGCGCCTCCAATCTTGGAGGCAACCGCCTATCCAAAACAAGGCAGGAGAAGCACAGGGGGATCGTTCCCTCCGCGTCTCTCCTGCCTTGCTCTTTTTCGCTAGACAACTGCTTTCAGCTGTCTAGTGGCAGGGGGGATGTGTCGTATGTGCAGCTGCACTGTCCCGGAATGCCCCCCAGACACACCCCTTTTCAGTCGCTCCGCACTCAGAGGATGGGGCTTCTCACGCTGCCTCAGAAGCAGCACGGACGAGGGGGGAGGTCGGTTCTCCGGGAAACAACCTCAGAGCACAGGCTCCGAGAACAGTTCCTGGAATAGACCATATCCTATGGCCCAGTAGACAGTGTCTAGCAGGCCATAGGATTGCTCTCTCCATTAAGCTTATCTTAGTCCTTCTTTGGCAGTGCAGCTTCCAGTCTTCTTGCTTTCAATGCAGCTTCTTTTGTCCCTGGAGCCTGTGTTCTCTGCAAAGCTCTGTCCCAGCTTCTTCTGTCTGGTTTCTACCTCATAAGTGGACTTACTGCCTGCTTGTAAGCTTCACTTGTACACATTATTCAAATTCCCCATCCCAATCTCTTAGCCAGTCAGAAGAGCAGTAGATTTTTTGGTTTCAGAACCAGAAATTTCTGGTTCCGATATTACCTAGGTTTCTTCCCACTCTTAGGTTTCAGTTTGCTGGACTGAGCCATTGTACCTTCCACAGAAGTCGATGGAGAAATCCAAGTTTTTAATGTAGCTGGGAAAGGGCACCAGGGTGTCCATACCAGACACCCCATATGAATGGGGGAAAGCCAAAAACAATCCAGTGAGGATTGAGCATGCTCAGTGGGCACAGAATGCTGATTAACTGTTCGGGGGACGACAACAGAAAATTGGGGGAGTGGGAATGGGAGGAACCCTGAACAGGAGCACTTCATACTGAAACATATTGTTGCAGTGCCCTCCTTTCCCCCTCTATTTCCAATATACATACATGAGTGCCATTGTTTATATAGCCAAAACAGCATCACCACACACAAGATGGCTCAGGGGAACCTTAGGGTTTGCAGACATACAAGCATATTTAGAAAAAAAAAACCTTAAGGGGGAACCTCAAAACCCCCAATGAGGATTGGGATGGTCACAGAATGCTGTTGGAGGTGGTTATGTAAAAACAGGGAGGGGGGATGGAATAGAGTACTGGGGAGGGAGGCATGGCTGGCTGAAACACCGAACACTGCAACATGTTGCACATCCCACTTGGAACGCTCCCAACAAGAGAACACATATATTTGAATTCCCCTTTGCCTATTTTGGGACGCTGAAGGGAACAGGAAAAAAGCAAGGCAATTGAAGTCATGGAGGAGAAGACCTGCTGACCAGCCTAGCAGCAGCTTCTTCCTAGGTCTTTGTATGGGGGATGCTGGGAGACTGGAGCCAAAGGAATCAAGGAAGCTCTACTGCTGGTCTCAAGTGAACATGCATTGCAAGGCAGGCTGAGGCTACGGAGCTATTTCTGACTGCTAGTCCCCTGCACCAGGAGGGGTTCTGGAGAAGGCATTTAGATATACAAGTGGAGAAGATAAAGTACTAAATGGTGGGGTGTTGGGGAGAGAGATGGCTCCACACACTTAAGGTTGCTAGATGCAAATGGGATGAAAATCTTCTTTTCTGCAATGATGCTTTACAGCTCTTTTCCAGCAGTGTTTCCTCCGGAAAGCTTCTTCGACTAGCCTGCGTGGGCTGATGGTTCATTCCATCTCTCCCTGTCTGTTGATTTTACATTTCACTATGCTATTTTGAAACACAAACTTCACATACATTCTTTGCATTAGTTAAACTCCTCTTATTTCCACCAACTCACTTGTTGAACAATACACCAGTGAATGCTGACAGTCTCAGTTTATCTCAAGGTTTAAGACATTCACATTTGTCTGAGATTGTGAGGTATGTATTTTGTCTTCTCTAAAAACTTAAATGAAAAGGTTTAAATAAAAACTCTTATTAGAATTTGTGGCTGGGAAACATGCCTGGGTCTGGAGGCTGTGACTGAATTGTTAAAAAGTAAGAACCATCCTTGGCCCCATATCATCTAGAAGGTAAGGTAAGCCAACCCACCCATCCCAGAAAATGTATTAGAAGTTAGCTCAACTTCTGAAAATAGCAGAATACCCCCCCCCCCCGCCACACACACACACACACACACAGACCATTCACAGGAGATAGATGGTGTAGTATTTGAGATAGGCCCATTCCTTGAGCCAGGTGAGGATTTCTGAAAGCCCTGGATTAAGCACAGATAATCCACCCCAGGATTTATCTAGACTGACAAGGCAAGGGCCAGTTTGCCTGTGGCTGTCTGCAAAGAAGGAATGCTAAAATAACCTACTGTTTCCAAAGTTTTGTGTGGAACCAGATTCTTACTTCCAAGGGTCCCAGGCCCCGCGACACAGAAGATGGTCCCACAAGAGTGTGTGTGTGTGTGTTGGGCGGGGATATGTAGCCCATGACTTTTGACAATGTCAACATTCAAAAGTCTTGGACAGAAGAGGGTGAACAGGGCCCAAATGCCTGTAAATGTTCTTTGATAGTCCATGACAAAGATGACAGACACATATTTTGTTAGGGAAGCTACAGGTGATATATTTCCACAGGAACTAACTGTGAAATTATCTTTCTTAAGTCTTCTGAATGGGGCAAACACACACACACCCTGCCCAGGTTGATGTAATCTATGATGTAGGATCACGGAGGGGGAAATAAGCCATGGTGGCTTATTATCCCTGCTGTGCATGTTGGTCGCATGCTGGGGGGATTTGCATAATTATTCTTGCCTGTGCAGCTTGTTGTGTCATGAGAACCCGGCAAGGGTGGCTTGTTGCCATGGTTAACAAGCTACCCAGAACCCATAGGCTGTTTTAGGGGTTTGGGTGTTAACCACAGCAACAAGGACCCTTGCCAGGTGTGCAGATCACAGCAAGCTGTGCTGACGCTGACAAGGGTAATTATGCGAATCTCCCCAGCATGTGACCAGCATGCTTGGCAAGGGAAACAAGCAACCATGGCTTATTTTCCCCTCTGTGATGTGAACAGGCCCTGTGTGTCTGTGTGTGATAGGCAGCAAAAAGTGCAGCAAAAAAATTACAGTTTGAGTCCAGGACTGAGAGATGCATAGAGAGGGGAGCTGAGATTTTGTAGCTAACAGTGTTCTGTGGTGTTGACTGAAAATCTCTCTCTCTCTCTCTCTCTCTGGAGATTTTATGAGCAGTGGACTTAGGCTGATTGCTGCAGTATTTAAGCTCTGTGGTCAATTTGTATCTTTGTAAATAAATGCAAGTATTACAAATGCCAATAAGCCTCCAGTTAATTCCTTCCAAAGGAAGCCAAACCTGACAAGAGCTGTGTCCCTGGAACATCTCACTATTCAAATTAGTGGGGCGAATGCAACAATATAGATAAATATGTCAGGCCTGGGACTGGAGGCAAAATGTATTTATTACCTTTTTCCTAAAAGCAGATGCTAAATGTATAATTTACTAAAACAGTTTAAGGGGTGGAAAGGGGTTTTACTTGAGATATAAAAACAGACTATTTTAAGAGATGTTGGGTCAGAATATGCTGGGCTGCTTTAGAAATTTTGGCTATCGAAAGGCAGATAGCTGGAATATAAAGGAGCAAATCGCAATGGGAGAACAACCCGTCATGAGTTCATGGCAGAGGTGAGACTTGGGTGGGACTTTCCTACTAGTTCACAGCTAAGACTACAACCATCAAAGCACACTTATTATGGAGTAAGCCCTACTGAGTGTGACTTAGGTCTGTGTAGGCATGTGTAGGATAATGCTTCTGGATATCTTAGTCCCTATGACACTCTGTCCTGTAATGGGTGGGTTGGAACCCACTTGTACAATCTTCCTCAACCTGGAGCCCTCCAGATGTGTTGGACTACAACTCTCATAATCCTACAGCCAGTATGTTCCCCAAATTGGAGAAGGCTGCACAAGTGGGATGCTGCACAAGTGGGGTGCATCATATCAGAGATTGGGGGGGGGTCAGAGAAGGGAGGGGGGAAAGGAGATAGACATAGCAATAACAAACATTGTTTTATTTGTGTCTTTTTGTATTGAAAGAAAAGTAGGATATAATTTTAAAAAATATAGAAACTGATACTGTTTTTATCTTGTTTTTTAATAGCTTATTGATCACTGGTCTGAGGGTTCCATGGAGTTATGTTGACATAAATAAATTGGGATTAAAGATGTGTCCTGAGTCTATAAAGATTGATGATGACCCCCACAGTGTGAGGTTTTTGACATTACATGGGTGCAGTTGTTATGCTAGCATTTGCTAGCATTGTAAACTGCAGAATCAGACAGTAAACGAATTAGAATTCTGCATAACACAATAAATATGCATGTTTGCATCAGTCAAGTTGAATATCATGATCAAGGTCCCTTCTAATCATATGCTATGCTGGATTATTGGTTTTTAATTTATGCAATGGAAAGCACTGTTGGTTTATAAGAACAATATGAACTAATAATAAAATATCCAACTAAAGTTAGTCACACCCACTTAAGTCCCAGTGAAATCACTCATAACAAACTTGTTCCACTGATTTCAATAGGACTTAAGCCTAACTAACTTTAGCTAGCCTTGAGACATATATATAGATAGACAGACAGACAGACAGACAGATAGACAGATAGATAGATAGATAGATAGATAGATAGATAGATAGATATTGCCCATTATAGATTCCAGTCATAACCACGCTTAGCTTATCTGAAGAGAAATCTCTTCATACGAGTCTTACTTGTATGTAAATATAGTTAGAATAAGAAGTGTTAGCTGTCCATTTTAAACTATCCACCTGCATACAAAAATATTTTCTGAACTCCATGAGCCCAAATAATTTAAAGATCTTGACTGGGCAGAATATTGCATCAAAAAGCTTAAAGCTCTCCAACCATTATTATTTGTGATTATATGTATGTTTGCCTCCAATAATGTGGAAAGGAAGCAGAGAGAGAGAAAGAACAGTTAAGGCTACAATCCTATGCATATTGTCCTGGGAGTAAGGTCCATTGAACACAGTGGGATTTACTTCTGAGTAAATATGGATAGGATTGCACTGTAAAAGAATTACATATTTTACATTAGTAAATGTACCTAGTGTAATGTATTAACTGACTGCAAAGAAACACTTCAAACATATTGGAGGATTTTATTAATAACCCTGGTATAACAGCAAAATACATAAATGGTCCAAGAGAAAAAAGGAGTTTTAGTGTGCTCCCTCAGTAATGACTTTAAATGTCCAAGATCAATACACTTTACAGGCCACAGGCAGCTGTGGTTGGTGAACCTGGAGCAGTTACTTTGGGTTCACAATGTAGCACTAATGTGCTATTTCGACATTGCGCTTTTACATCTTACTTTTTTTTAAAGTTAGAGGCTGCTCAGCAGAGCACACCTATACTTTGTGGGGATGGCCACCAGAGATTAGTAGTCAACAAGGTGAAGTAAATACCACGAAGTAGCTCAGAACTCCTGAACTGCCAGCTGCAAAATGGCGGAAACATCGGAGAAACACAGGCGGGGAGACATTGGGGAAACACCCCTTGACCAGGGTCAGTGAGGTCATTCCCAGGAGAAAGACACACAGGGCAGGGCTGTCATGCCGAAGTAAATGCAGAGGGTTGGTGCACACTGTAACAGAAGTGCAGACAAGCCAAATTAAGAAAAACAATCGGACTAAAAGTAGTCTCAGAAAAACCAGTTTTTCGGCGCAAAACTCTAGGGTGGCTGTGGGATGGCCATGATGTCATGTGCCCCGAATGACCTCCAAACACAGCAAACTCACAGCAAACCCCCCATGGGGACAAGGAATTACCTGCCTTAAGGTGAAATCTTATACACACTTACCTGGGAGTAAACTGTAAAAGAACACATCTTACATCTGAGTAGAGATGCATAGAATTGCTCTGGTAAACAACTGCTATTCTCTTGGCCAAGTTGCCCATAGGCAACATGGTTTTAATACTATTGATCTACCTTTCAAGGTTGTTGTAAGGATAACTGAGATAATGAATGAAATGTATGAGATAACGTATGTGGAACACTGTAGAGGACTATATAAATGTTAAATATTTGTATTATTATTTCATTAGGCCAATGTTGTCAACTGATATATTGGTGTAAATACTTAAGATTGAGAATTAAATTCACCAAAAGGATCTACTACAGTAATACTAATATGATTAAGATGGACAGGACGGGATAATGCACCAAAATTATTATAAAACAATGGCAAGAAACATGCCAGATAAGAATCTGAATACATTTGATTTATTAATTGAAATATAATTCTGAAGCAAAACATTAGATTAGAAAAGAATGGACTAAGAAATGTGCATCTTGGAAGGAAAAGTGCTGAACAGGTTCAAAGCCTTTTTACTCTTTGAATTTAGAATGCATACTACTAACTTAGGCAATGTTCATTACTGTGTGTGATACTAATATTTTCTGACCACCAATGTGAGTCAGTGGCCACTGATTTGGGTTGTATCTTAGCTGTACACAAGCATACAGTGCTTAAATTTTGAGAAAATGTAAATGTTTCTATTTGTACAAAAGCAATATCTGGTTAGATCCGGAATTTGCTCATGGAAAGTCCCTCTGCCTGATTTTTGGGGATCCACCCTGCCCCCCACCCACACAAACCTCAGCTCACCCCATTTAATGGGGGTCTCCTGGTCCTCTGCATAGCATTTTCAGTGAGCTGGAGGGGCTGCCATGGGAAGGAGGGGGGGAGGGAAGTCAAGTCCCATCAGCGCAGTTGACCCAGCATAAATCTAGATCCAATCCTATACAAACACACACCTTTGAACTGAAGATCTCACAGCCTGATCCTATGCCTGTTTATTCAGAAATCAGTCCTTCTTTATTCAGTGGGACTAGCGTCTGAAAACTGTACATAGGATTGCATGTTCCATTAACTAGTGTTACAATGCAATATATTAGACAGAAATACTGAAGAAAGGCAAGCAGCCCATTTCATGCATCTCATCAACTTCAACCAAATTTATTCCTATTTAGCTAGTGACAGGCAATAACTTTTTCAGAAAGTGAAGACATTGTTGCCCGAGGTTTGCACACTCATCACACACAGGTCTCTTTTCACAGGTTTCTACAGTGGTTCAAAAACCTGCGAGACCTGTTTGACAAGAGATGGCAGTGGGGCAAAAGAAAAGTTTATATTGTACACACCATTGGCAATGTGTGTGTCATCATACCATATTCCTCTCTAACTAATACTTTCTAGCACCCTTCAAATATATAATATGTGAAGGAGCTCCATGAGCAGAAAGAGAAGCAGGGCTGCACCATCGGAGCTTCCCTTCAATGTCCACTTTTTTGGCAAAGGGGCAGCTATATGTGTAGAGCACCTCTTTGCAGACATCCACACCGAGTACATGAACTTACGGGCACGGCGGCTGGGGCACATCAGCTGCTGTCTTCAACCTCTTTGTTCTACAGGACTAAATGAGACATGACTTGGAGTTCTATGTTTTTTTTCCAAAATTTAAAAAACAAAAGCAGCCTAGGAAGGCTACAACTGAAAAGAGCACAGTGTTGGGAGGGGAGGGGCTGCTTAATGCTTTCCTCTCCTGAAGACCCCCTTGCAAGAAGCCCTTCGCCCTGCATGGGGCTCTACATCTTTCCCCTACAAGAATGGGAAACCAGCTTGCAGGGTGGTGTGCCGATATGGGATTTGTAGTAGCAAAATGGCAGGGGGTGAAAGGGGCAAGCAGGCAAGAGAGACTTGTAACACAGAGTCACATCGAGTTTGGCGCTCAGTTAAACTTTGCAAATAAAAGTCTTCCTTACCTTGCAGATGTACTCTTGTTCTCAGGTGAGCAGCAGGAGCCTTCTGATGTGGCCAGCACCTGCTGAAAGGAAAAGCAAGCAAAAGGCCACAGACTGCCTCTGCTCTCCTCTGGGGGTTTAAATTTCTTTGGGACCAGATGAAAGAACCAATAGAGATATTTGGGTGGTTCCTTCCTGAAGTCCCCCACCCCCCTTCCTTAGATGGATGGATGTGGTTTGAAAGATGGAAAAAGAAATTAATGATTGTGTGTCACTTGCTCTGGCTGGAGAAACTGGGCTCTATCATGCAAATGTGGATTCAGACGGAGAAGCAAGAGCAAGAGGTTGCTTCCAACTGTAGCACTGTGCTCAGGGGACAGCGTGGCTGGACTTGACCTCCCGGGCTCCAAACTCAGCTAAGCCATGGGCTTTCTGGGAAGCCTTCAGCAAGATACTGTCCCTCTGCTTCAATCCCATTTTATAACATGGAGGTTCTAGCAATCAACCTCAAAGAGTGATGTGAAGGCAAATAAATGAGAGATTGGAATGTTACCCACCCTGAGCCTCAAGGATAGGGCAGGCTATACATCTAAAAATAAACACATCATTGCAAACTCAAGAACACAATGCTCAAGAAGTCCCTGAATTAAGGTAGGTAATCTTTACCTGACACTGATACATGTTAAAATATCTGGTTTCTTGGCATATGTTCCTGCTTCTTGTTATAGCTCTTCATGCTTTAACCGTGCATGGGGCTGTTTTGGGGGTCTTGGCTGCACGCATTCAGTGCACCTAGCAGTGCCTACCCTCCAATCTGCTGATCCCTGGCCTGTCTGCACAGCAGAGGGCTGTATAAGAGTAGCGGAGACCATAGGAGGGAAAGAGGATCAGCACTGCTGAGCTACACACTGCAGCTGTGGTCTCCTCTCTCAGGTGCAGCTTCTAAGGCCTGGTCTACACACACAGCAGAATCCGGTGATAAGAATTCTGCTGTGGCAGATGTGGACTGAACCAGTTCAAACTGCAGGGTGAATGAAATGAATGTTCTCCCCATGTTAAAAAAAAAAAAAAATCTAGAAAAAACTAGCACATCTTGCTCTGCTAGTTTTCTCCTTGCAGGGAGCTTTTTAAAATGTAGTTGGAGCATTAAAAGGCTTATCAGTCATTCCAGCGTGGACATGGAGAAGATGGAGGTGGGGGCGCTTTTCCAAATTTATTTTTTGCCTGCTTGAAAAAGGCATGACCATGGAACGGAGGGGGCTGGGATGTGTCTTGTGTTCTCTGCTCTGTCCCACTTTTTTTTGGTTAACATCCCCCTGCACCTCCGTTGAGAGGCCTTACCTGGTGGAGTGGATCTGCTGGCTGAGCAGTGGGCTGGCAGGTAGAGGGGGGCTTTCCACCAGCAAGGGGGCAGGGCTTTGCCTCATCCTATCCCCCACCGGTTGGTGGAAGTTCAAGTTAGGGTTGCATGACCCCTCCCTTCCTTGGGTGCTTTTAAATGGAGTATGCCAACCACAAAGCCCCCCAACGATTTACAGCCTTGAAAACGGAAAATGTCTGTGGGAGTCAAATGGAGGAGCAGAGCAACTATTGTGCTATGCAACCTCCATCCACTTCAATGGAGCTAAAATGTATGGGGTGGGTGGATGGTTTAAGCACTTCTTTAAAAGCCCCGCATGAATATTGAGTATTATTTCAGTGGGCTAACAAAACAAGGCCCAGATCTAGCCCCTGGTGACCCTACCAAATTTTAAGCAAGGTGTGGTAAAAACCTTTGATCACAGTTTCACTTGTAGAGAAAGGAAGCAATGAGTAGTTTATGTGTATAATATGATGTATGTTATGTTGTTATAAACACTGCTATATTACAAGGGACCACCACTGACCTACCTCTTGAGAGGGTCTTTCCAGAGGCATATTAAGCACTCAGCTTCATCACCTAGGTAATGACCTCATACCATCCTTGGTATGTGCTCCTTACCTTTGAAGCCCTGACTGCTAGGAGATGCCACCTTTATTATAGAACCTGGCTTCTGTGAGGAGTCTGATATCCCTAGTGTCCAGACATATGTTTGGAAAATAGATGGCTCTCTGAGAATACAGGTAAGGCTATTACTGTGCAGCTGCCCTGCAATTTTATGGGAGTCCAGAGGACGTCTTCAGTATGTGAATCCCTAGAATGCTTCCAGATGGTCAGCTCCTAGTGCTAACAACGAAAATACACTGTGCAACGATTCTGTCTTTTCTTCCTTAACAGATTTTTCTGGTGAGAAGAAAGCCTGAAGAAGCAATGAGAAAACATGGGAGGATTACAAATGGAACCATATGTATACCTTCAAGCATCTAATTCTATCTTGAAGTGAGATTTGGCCAGGGGGCTTCACAGCCCACACCCTATGGTATAGTTGCTTGCATTGGTACCAATGTAGGGTTGAACTGGAAGAGTGTGAGCTGTGAAACGTGAGTGTGAGTTGTTAATTTGCTGAGGGTGAGTCATCTTGGAAAACAAATCTGGGGTGGGGGGGGTAGGTTTAAATATCCCCTACCTGTGCTGGTCTCAATACAGATTGGGGGCCTGTGTACTTACTTGTAAGTAAAAAGAAAGAGAGGGTCAGCTGCATGCTATGTATTTAACATATTGTGTCCTTGGACCCTACTAATGTGTTTCATGGGACTTACTCCTTAGTAAATGTGTTCAGGATTGCAGTCTAAACTTCTATGCTATTACGTGACTTGTGCCCCTTATTAAATGCAGCATCTTCCATACTTATTCGCTCCACAATCCACAGATAGAACATGGAATCGTTTTTTCAGGAAGGGTAAAACTAGTACAAATGGGGAACAGTTTAAGTTGTGAGGATATTTACAACATCCAGTCAAAACAGAAGTAAATCAGTTACCATTAAATATGACATTGGGAGAAGAATCAGATGCAATTGCTTTGGGAAAGGGTGCAAATTGACACCACCAGTATGGTTGCCTACATAAGAGTCACAGATAGACTTGGAAAACTGATTGTGTATGATCAACTCATAGGGTACCATGTCATCCCCTTCTGAAGGTGGTTCAAAAATAGTCCTTTTTGGCTGCTTCTAAACTTGGTGATTCTAGGGTATCTTTCCTGGACAAGCTCTAAATATTACAAAAATTTCTCCCAAAGATGACACTGTTTTTGTCCAAGATGTGTATGTGGTTAAGCTGTGCTTTTAATGGAGAGCCTGTGTATTGTAGTAGGTGGAGTACTGGACTTTAACTGGGGAGAGCTGGGTTCAGATCTTCCCCAGTCATGAAGCTCCGTGACTGGCCTTGGATTAGTCACTCGCTTTCAGGCTAGCCTAGCTCACAGGGACTGCTGTGAGGATAAAAGAGGATATTCCACATATGTTGCTCTCACCTCCTTAGAGGAATTGCAGGATGCAAATTTTATTTAACTAGTTAATGTCACAATAACCTGTACTTACCAAACTTGACCTTAACCAGCAGAATATCTTTTGCCAGGTTACAGGGCTAATGATTTCTTCAGTGAAAAACTATTTTTGCACTAGCTTAGCTGGGACTCCTCCGCACAGCACAAGAGAAGTATGTAGTGCAGTTATGCAACATACATTCGTGCAGAGGAATTTTCCAGCCATTTATCGCTTGGCATGAAGCTCATGATCATTTTTAAGACTGGGTAAGTGGCACACACTTTATCATGATCAGGAAGTCGTTGAGAATCTGTGAAATGCTATATCTGTAAACTTATTCATAGGCATACAAAGTCATAGAGAAGGAAGAGAGGCTGATAGAGAAACCAAATGTGTAATAGTAATTATGGAAATGCAGGATAGGCAGACAGGCTTCAGAAAAAAGTAACCGCATATGTGCTTTATCCTGAATGTTCCATAGCATCATCTTTTCCTCTTGGGACTCTGTCCCACATGGTTTTTTATGAGAGCTCTCCTCCCAACCACCAGATCCTTGTGGTCTGCAGAACCCCTGACTTGAGGGTTTTGCAATGGCTACTAGTAGCTGAAGCCAATGTAAAGGACATTTATATGCCCTGACATCAGCACTGGGATGCAATCCCTGTACATCATAACCTAATAATAGTAAATCTTTTTTTCTCCTCATTCCATGAAGATGCTTCAAGGAATTTCCTCAGACTTATATATGGAAGGGGTACATAATAAATGATGGTTTACTATGGAATTTTAACATGAGACTAATAAGGGAGCTATAGGGTTCACATTTTTTCCGATCAGCTTACTGAAGCCTGGGGATGGATATAGATGATCTGGTCTTACCTTAGAATCTGACCATATGGGGTCACCCTGAAGGGTGGTTGTGGGCAGGTCACTCTGGATGCTACTGGATGAGGCCTTCATCACCTCATTCATGGAATTTTACAGGGGTCAAGACACTGTCATCTTCCGTTTGTAGCCCTCCCATGTTTTGTCACCATTTCCTCTGTCTTTTCTTACCAGAAAGAAATCTGTTAAGGACAAAAAGACAGAATAGCTGCACAATGCCCTTTGACTGTTAGCTCTAGGAGCCTCACATCTGGAAGCACACTGCCTTCTCAGCCTCCATTCCTTATCAGTATTAATAGGAATTCATACCGTTTTACCTCACAGGATTGTTGCAAGGGAATTTGAGACAGAGATGTTTTTACTAGCACCTTTGCTAGCACCTTCACATGGAGCTTTTATCCTGTGATTGAGATTGAAGTTTGCGGGCTCTTTGCATGACACCGTGACCCTGCTGCGACCCTCCAGGTTGTGGTTCTTCTTCAGGGTCTCTGTGCATCACACATATGGGTTACTAGCAAGCAGTCAGGTAGGTCACTGTCTATTGCAACACAGTGGAGCACTCAGCTTTGGCCTGTACATCCAGTTGGTAGTAGTGGATAAATGTCAAAGGCTTCGACCAGGTCAGAGCTCTGCAGAGCTCTACAGATTTCTAGAATGACAACTCCTTTGTCGAATGCTACCATCATAGCCATTGCATGAGTCAAGTGAGCTTGAACTGGGGCAGTCAGTTCAAGATCAGTCAACTCATACACAAGCTGCATCGTCTATGTGACCCACGAGGCTAAACATTGCAAAGAGATGGGAAGGCCTTTGCTGTTGCCACCATAACAGATGAACTAATGAGGAGACTGCCTGAAAGACTCAGTTGACACCTTATAAAATTGCAGCGCCTGACAAACATCAAGGGTGTGAAGTGTCGATTTCAGCAGGGTCGAAGGAGAAGGAAAGATGGCTGGAAGAATCACATCTTTGTTGAAGTGAAACTCCAATACCACCTTTGACAAAAAAGCCTGACATCTGGACAAAGGACCGCCTTATCCTGATGAAAGGCAAGATAAGGTAGGTCCGCATGCAGTGTGCACAATTCACAGGTGCACCTGGCAGTGTTATGGCTACTGGGAACGCTGTCTTGAAGGAGAGGAGGTGGAGATCCACAGTCTTGAGCAGCTCAAAGAGCTTGGTTGTTAAAGCATGAGACATGATGGACAGACTCCAGCTCAGTGCTGTATGTTGGACTGGAGGTGCAAGATGTCAAACTCTGTGAAGGACCTGTCTAGCCAGCAAAAGAAAGAACACAGAAAACACAGCCTTTGTCGAGAGGCTGAGGTGGCTGCAAGGTAAACTTGAACAGAAGAAAGCGTCAGTCCTTTCTCAAACAGAGAAAGGAGGAACTGCAGAACTTGGTGCAGGGGGCACCTGAGAGGGTCAAAGCTGCCAATAGTGATGACAGAACAGAGAACAGCTCACTTCTGGGCATAAGAATCTCATGGAAGGTCTATTAAGTGGTGTCGAGGATCCTCTGTACTGTAGTTGGGATGGAGGTAACTGGGCCAATCACCAGATCCTCCATGGAGTCATTTGGAGGGTGTGAATGTCCAGGTGTCTGACTACAATAAGAACATGAGAAGAGCTGTGCTGGATCAGGCCAAAGGCCCATCTCATCCAGCCTTCTGTTCGCACAGTGGCCAGCCAGATGCCTATGGGAAGCCGACACACAGGACATGAGCACAATAGCATCCTCACACTTGTGTTCCCCAGCAACTGCAGATATTATATAGCCATCACAACTGGTTACCACTGATAGCCTTGAATTTGTCTAATTCCCTTTTAAAGGTGTCAGAGTTAGTGGCCATCACTACAGCATGTAGTTCTTCGCGGTGCCTGTGCATCACACATATAGGCTCTGCGCCTTCATGGAGCCTTGTTCGGGAAACTTCTATAGCTGAGGAATTTTCAATGGGAACCCTCCCCCACCATCCCAATGCACCTGTCCCCAGCGGGTTCCTGCCTATTTCCTCAGTTCTCTTTTGACTGCCATTGTGATAGCCTCGTTGGGAACTTCTCTACGCTTAGTAAGCAAGCTGCTGAGGTGTTGTTCTTTCTTCTCTGCTATCGTCATTTCAGTCTTTTACCTTTTATTATTTGTTTTCTTTAATTTCTGCGGTCTTTGCGATTGCCTTATTACTTCAGGGCATATGGCCCCATGGGCCTTTTTCTGTGTGTCTGCTGTGAAAGCAAGCTACCACCCACAGGCGGCCATTCCCTCTTCCTCTTTTGTTTTGGAAAGGGACACAAGGTGAATGCCTGTATATGTTGCCAGGCTTTTATGAAGTAGGCTAGACGCAATCGGTCTGACAGACTTCGTGCGGTGTTATGGAGGAAGGCCGTGCTAGTACCCATGAAACCTATGGCCCAGGCACCACCTGAGCCATTGGAAAGCCTGTCAAAAGTGGCATAGTTGTCACGTGTACAGGTGTTGGGGTTTGCCTTGCCCCCCAGTTGGACTCTGGCTATAGGCCGAAGTGACCTACCCACAACTGGGTGGTCACAGAGCCAATCTGATCCACCCCACACCAGAGTGGTCATTGACAGTATCTTTGGTAAAAAAAAAAAAAAAAAGGAAAAAAAAGAAGCCAGAACTTTTTTTTTTTTGTGTACTTCTGCAAGCCTTGGGGTTCCCCAAGCTTGCTAAGACCTCCACCTTGTGCATGGATGGTGCCTTGGCTACATAAGGACCAGCAGTTGGAAAACTGAGGCTACAATTAGGGCTCCTTCACACTGAGCTTTTATCCTGCGATTGAGATTGCTCCTTCACGGAAGTTTGTGGGTTCTTTACATGACGCGTGATCATTCAAGGCGTCTCCTGCACTAAATGCCCTTTGTTCCGTTTTTAAATAGATTGCAGATAACGAGCTATCAAATTGCCCCACTGTGTTCCGCTTCAGTTTCCTCTGTGAAAAGAGGAAAAGCGGCGAGAAGAGGAGCGAGATCAATGAAAGCTAATGGAAGACTCAGATACACGGAGAAGGAGAGGGAAGGGGGGGGGGAAGGAAGTGGATGCAAAAGGGAGTCGTTGTGATCCTGCATTTAAAACGGAAGCAGAAAGCCCTGTTTTAAATGCAGGATTTTAGGCTGGTGTAGAGATGCTGTTAGTAATATATCATGATGCTGATGCTGATGGCAGAGCTGTCCTCAAAGCACTAGCGCCCCCCTAATGTACATTTTTAGATTAGTTCTGCAAGCCCCATGCACAAAACATCAACCAATTTGTGCCTGAGCAGGAAAGTAAGACCTCCTGCAAATTCCTCCAACCTTTTCCCTCTCCTCTGAGGAAAAGCAAGCATGAAAATGCTACAGCATTAACACTGGCAAAGAAGAATCTTTAGAGACTCCTACAATAGATGAGGAGGCAAACCTTTTTCTGAACTGCTCCACTTTAGGTGGGGGTTCTCATGACTGCGGGTTCCTCTATAAAAAAAGAAATCTCTGTCCTTAGGAAACTGGCACATCAGAAGACTAGGAAAGAACCCTTCTCTTGACTTGTATTACAGTTCAGCCCCAGCACGGTTCCTAGAGATGGGAATGGGAAAGAATTTCTCAGTGCCCCCTTCATCTCCCACCCAGTAAGGACTGCAAGCTTCTCAAGAGGCCTGCTGTGTCAAAGCAAGATTTGTGTTGCCTACAAAATGACAGCGGATTGATCAAGGAGACGCACACAGTCCAGCTCAGTTAACAGCTGGAGAAACATATTCCATCCATATAAAAGACTTCAACTTGCTTACCTTAAGAGCCTGACTGGATTTCATGATGTGCCAGGTGACAGCGAAAGGTCGACGTATGTTATGTAGTAATTTTATTTATTCATTTAAATAATTTTATTTATTAAAATGTCTATACCACTTTCCACAAAGGTATCAAAGCAGTGAACATAAAATACAATGAGATAAAAACAGCAGTTAAAAATTAGCAGTAAAAACACTGCAATACAAATTAATCAGCAATAAAACAGCACACTCTGTGTGCCAGAAATCATAGTTTGCTGGCTCACACTTCAGGGAAAGCCTGTGTGAAGAGATGAGTTTTAAGAAGACATCTGAACTGTGAGGGTCAGTCTAATGTCAGTAGGTAAAGTGTTCCAGAGGGTGGGTGCTGCAACACTACGTCATCTACTGCAAGTGCTCCTGAAGTAAACCTCAGGAGCATGTGGCACCCTCAGAAGTTCTCCCTCTGGTGAGCAGAGATTGAGCAGGGACATAAGGGATGGTCCCTAAGGCAACCTTGTCCCAAACTGATAGGCCTTTATATGTTAGCAACACCTTGAACTTGGTCCAGTAGCTCATTGGCAGCCATTGCAGTTCTTTTAGCAAGGGTGTTGCACGCAGCTGACCACTCTGTTTCATCCTCTAGAGTAAGTGTGTGCTGGATCATTTGGATTAGGACCATTGTGTGCTGGGAGGGGAGGTTTAAACCTTTCCTTCTCAGCTGCTTCGTTCCCAACACCCCGCTCCCCCAATATGGGGGTTTAAAAAGCAGGGGGGAACCTCCGTTGGCATCAATGGAGGCATTGTCTTCTTTTTCACCCCCTGGGAACAGGTGTGGAATTTCAGAAACCAAGCAGGGGTTCCTGCAAAACTCCTTTGAGGAAAACGCAGGAGGATTACAAATGGAAGATGACATTTGGACACCCCATCCCATAAGTTTCTGTGAACGAGGCATGGCAATTGCACAGTAAAAGTCTTGTTGGGAGTACCCTTAGCAAGGAAGCAGCCTAGGCCAAAGTTCCACCACAGCAAGGGGTCCATTAAAGATTTCAGCCTTAATCGTAACTCCCAGAGAAGTAACCACAGTTCTGTAGCCTCTTAGAGCCCAACCCCTATGCATGTTTAGACAGAAAAATGGCTGGGAATGCTGGGAGTTGTAGGCCTTTTCCCCTTCTAAACTTGCATAGGATTGTGCCCTTATAGCGCAGTCCTATGCATGCTTACTCAGTTAAACCCAATTGAATTGAATGAGACTAACTCCCGGGTAAGCGTGCACGGGACTGCATCCTTAGTACAGTATACGCTTTTGTAGACTAGGAACAAAAACTCCATCCTTAATCTGGTTTGGTTTAATGGCTCTTTAGCACACGTGCTTCTATAGCGACTGGCTGCTTTTTGTTTAATTCCGTGAAAATAGCCAATGCGATGGCGTGGCTTATTCTGCGAATACTGCTTTTTTAACGCAATAGCACTCCTGCTTTGCTCTGCGGACTCTCTCTCGCGGCCTCCGGCCCCCTCTCCTCCTCCCCCGCCTCCCGTCCGGCCCCTTCCGTCTCCCTCACGTCCGCAGCCCGCTCCGCTGCCGTGGCTGCGCCTCCCGCCGCGGTTGGCGCGTTGCGTGGTGGGGGAGGAGGCGCAGGAGAAGATGGCGGCGGCGGCGGCTCGGGCTCTGCGGGCGGCGGCGGGGCAGGTCAGACTTGCTTTTTCGGGCAGTGCCGTCTCCTCTTGGCTTTGGGATACGTCGGCCTCTCGGGTGTGCATCTTTTGTAACGGGCTGGGCCTTTCCAGCCCGTAAAGCCGTGTAGCGCGACTTGTAAGTTACAGAATCAGGGTGGATCCGAACTATGCGAAGCCCTTCTTAAAAAACAGTAATCGCGTAGTGCCCCCGTCGTGCACATGTCCTTAGTCGTTCCTTTTAATACGCCTGCGGATACTGTACTACTTCAGAGGAACCCCATTATGAGTATATTGGAGTGCAATCCTATGCATGTTTGGGCAGAAAAAAGTCCTACAACTCCCAGCATTCCTCGTGGCTGGGGAATGCTGGGAGTTGTAGGACTTTTTTTTGCCTAAACACGCATGGGATTGCACCCTTAGTGAGATCATTAAGGCTGCAATCATATACCCATTTACCTATGAGAAAGCCTAGGTATGTAAGGAGGTGGTGGGCTCTCCCACACTGGAGGCATTCAAGATGAAGCTGGACAGCCACCTGTCAGGGATGCTTTGACTTGGAGGATTCCTGAGTTGAGCGGGGGGTTGGACTCGATGGTCTTATAGGCCCCTTCCAACCCTACTATTCTATGCGTCTATGAAGCCCTGTGGAACTTAGTGGAACTTACTTCTGAGTAGACATGTTTAAGACTGCACTGTTTACCAGAAATTATTCCTGTCCCTCCCATATATACTTCTGTATGCTTGGTGGTAGCTCATGTGTACAGGAAAAAACGCACATGCTGCTATGATAGGCGAACCCACCATTGTTCTGCTCCTAAACTCCTCAAATTTGTTAAATGACACCTGAATGTAGCTTGGCTGGTTCTCTCTTTTAGGAGAATAGTACTCCATAATGTAGGGAAGCCAACCAGTCTGATTTATTTAAACAAAACCTTGTGCTCAGGTTGGCTAGCAACATGCTCTTCTCATTTAGGCTGCAGTCCTATTGCCACTTGCCTGGCAGAAGCCCCACTGAAGTTAGTGGGTCTTTTCAGTGGACACATATAGGATTGCGCTCTTTGCCTCACAACAACCTGGCTGCTATCTGTTGCTACTATATTTCAGAAACTGAGGCTGATCAAGATTGGTCTGGGCACAAAGCTATTTGGTAGGCCGATGAGTGAACTAGGATTTCATCAGGAGACTGCTAGGCTCAAAACACACACTGCACTAAAGTACACTACATCAAACAAAAAATAGAATGCACTGTTAAGTCAGGCTTGTAAATAGCCATTGATTTGTCCGCTTGTGGCAACCAAGAATTGTCTTCAGGTAGCCAGGCAGTACTTCCCTGCTTCACCCATCAATGTGCTCCAAATTACTAATGAAAGGTGGGCCAGTGAATTATTTGTGGGCTCATACTTTGGGGCCTTTATTTTGAAGGCTGTCTTGTCAAACTGTTGCCAGCAAATAATGGAAATTATAATTCGATTTTAAGAATAACAGTTGTACTAATGAGTATCCGGATACTTGTATCTGACTACTTGCACAAGATGTGCCAAACTTTGCCTCCGATTTTCTTTTATTATAATAGATCTTCCCTACACCATGCATTGGACAAGTAAGGGGCTATTATGTGGACTGGAGGATGCTACGTGATGTTAAGAGGAGGAAGATGGCATTTGAATATGCAGATCAGAGACTGCGGCTGAATTCCCTTAGGAAAAACAAAATTTTGCCCAAAGAGCTCCAGGTAAGGCCATTACAGTGCTCTAAAGTATTCAGGATCCTAGGAATGGGGCAATTAATCTCCACTCCTGACTATATTCATTAGATTACAAAACATGTTTTATTCTAAGTTATAGAATATATAGAATGTATAACTGCAATTACCAGTCCATTAGGTTATGAGCAGAATCTGTTTATCTCCTAATAAATTTTCCACCGTGAACCCATTACTTCCACATACTTAATCAGTTTTCAGTTTCTAGGACTTAAGCAACCTCTGTTATAAATTATTAGCACTCTGCCAAAAATTTTGATTTTCATTTTTGGCAGTTCATGGGGGGTGGGATACAAGAACTCTGGCGAAAGAGGCTGGGAGAGGTGAGAATTTTGAGTAACTTTCTCCTTGGGGAGGAAGACAGGATTTCAGCTTCACTTCTAAAGGGCGCGATCCTATGGAGATAGTCAGCTGGCTCCGAACTCAGAGGCAGCCGACTATCCGATGCAGGGTGGCAGAGTGTGGAGGGGATCGTGTCCTCTGTGCTCTGGCTGCCCTGCGTTTGTGGCTAGATGGCCGATTTCGGCTGTCTAGCCAGGGCGCCCTGGAGCAGTGGGGGGAGGTGTCATAACGGTGCTTCCATGGTCCCCTCCCTGCCCCTTTTCACCCGCTCCGCACGGCTCTTATGAGCGCAGAGCCAGAGATGAACAGTGCTGCCTGCAAGGGGACAGGGAGTCAGGGTTCTGAGAACCGACCTCGGAGCGCTGGCTCTGAGCTCAGTTCCCAGAACCCAAAAATCCTATGGCTGTCTAGATGCTGTCTAGCAGCCATAGGATTGTGCCCTAAGTGTTGGCAGTGGCTGAGGGTTCTTCTATCTATTTTGTATTTATTTTAAAACCGCCCCTGCACTTGCAGGAGCCCAGGACTCATCTCCAGCCTGGCTGCTCTTTTCAAATTCCCAAGAGACCACGTGACCTCTCCCTCTCCAATAGGCATTCCTTGCAGCAACCCAGAGCAAGCAAGATAAGTGTTTTTCTAAAGCTCCAAAAATCCAATTTGTTCTTTGCAAAGAAGCTTTTTGCACCCTGGGAGTTCTTCCTGAATACCTATTGGAGAGGGGGAGGTCATGCAGTCTCATGGGAGTTCAATAAGTGCTGCTGGGCTTTGAGAAGTCTCTCTATAAAGAGACTTGTGGTGAGAGAGTTCTTTGAGTAAAAGAATAGAAAGAAGATCCTTCAGCCGCCTCTCAAACTTAAAAAGGTATGTGGAAACCCTGTCTCCCTCTCCAAGGAGAAAGTTATCTGAAATTCTCCCCCTCCTTGCAAAAGAGGCAGAAAAAACAATGCCTCTTTTGCAGAGAGAGAAAAAATTCCCAAAAATAGGCAGGATTCGGCACAGAGCTATAAATGATATTGAAGAAACCAGTTGTGTACATCAAGGAGACAACTATGAACCACATGGTAAATCATTTACATTGAGGATCAGTATGAAAAACTATGTGTTGTGTGGGAATAATGTCATTTCATGTCTTTATTTTCTAGGGTTACTCACTGAAAGCATTTTTTATCGTGCCCTTAAGTGGAAAAATTCCAGGATAGTTTACTCTCTTGTTCTCTACATGCTTTTAGAGTTCAGTTGCTGGTTTCCCTTTTAGTGTTTGTTTCTGTCCCTTTAAGAAATGTGTTTTAAAGCTTGACATTGTATATAAGCTCTGAAGTGCAAAGTATATATATTTTGTCTTTTGCTGAGTACCTATGAGTATGTGTGTGATTAGAATGGTCTAAGTTAAAACTGTTGAGAGAGGTGTTGATGTAAACATGGGCCCCAATTCAGGTCTAGCTTTCACTGGAGTGGTAAACCTTTGTTTGGGCTATATCACTTCAGAATAGAGGTATGGGGGCTCACGTGAGATGAATCATAGAATTGTAGGGTGAGAAGGGGCCTATAAGACCATGGAGTCCAACCCAATGCTCCTCCATACCAAAAAATGCCTCTATAGAAATCAAAAACATCAGGGAGAAGGGTAAGTGAGAACACTTCTCCACAAAGATTACTTTTCTATGTGGAGAATTTTGAAAACTTGGAAGCATTCAATCATAAGAACTCCTCCTTCAGTCTGTGGTAGTGCATTGCAGAAACAGGCTTACCACTTCAGTGAGAACTAGGATCTGTGCCTCTCTGACCTGTACCTAGAGGCTGCTGATGCACAGCTCAGTGCTTTTGGTTGTGGTTGCATTCTAGCAGCTCTCTTTAAAGTACTGTATGTAGAGATTCTGTTTGGTGTACTTTTTCCTTCTAATTCCATTTATTCTAACAGTATTTGCTGTTCAAAGCAATTTGTACAAAATATACAGGGGGGGGGCGGGCTTGTCTTCCTAGGAGAGAATTGTTCACATCTCATATGAAATAGGTGATCCTGTAAAGGAATAATGCAGAAGATCTAGAATTGTGTTAAATTCCAAAACCTGTTACTTGAATATTATAAACTCACTAGTGGCCACAGGAGAAAATACAATTTTGGGCACAAAGTATACCCCACTGGGTTCTAACCCTTTAGCAAATCCCACTCTGAGGAATAGAAACCTGATTTTTTTTTCTAGTACACTTGCAAATTCCTCTGGTAGTTTAGGGGCTGGGGTGAGGGGCGGGCAGGGAGAGTTAAAGCTTGATTGCACCGTAAATATTGGTGGCTCTAGGACAGGACTAATGCATCCCACAGTGGTTTCGAAACATACTGTCACATTTCTTTGCCATGGTTCTAAACTTAAGAGGTCAAAATATCTGGGTGAACTATATGGAACAGTAACAGCACACCATGTGGTGGGCTTTGCCATCACTGCTTTTTATTTATTCCAGGAAGTGGCTGATAAAGAGATTGCTGCCCTGCCCCGGGACAGCTGCCCTGTGAGGATCCGCAATCGATGTGTTCTGACATCCCGTCCACGAGGTGTTGTATGGAGGTGGAGGCTCAGCCGAATTGTCTTCCGCCATCTGGCTGACCATGCCCAGCTCTCTGGGGTACAGAGAGCAATGTGGTGAGCTGTGAGCAAGACTTCTCTTCAAGAGAAACATGAACCCTGTTTGAGCTCCTCGAATGTATTGAAGGCAATGTATAGATTACAGCACACACAGAGTGGGGGATGAAGAGTGTAAATTGGTAGAAGACTGCTCTAGAGAAGACTAGTTTTGATTTTGTCAAGGCTTGTGAATCTGCTCTTTGCATCTTAAAAAACCCTCTGAAAAATAAACAGCTCCAGACCTGACTCCCAATTCATTTCTTGCATTTAAATTTCAAGGTATAACATTACACAGCGCATTTGAAAAAGTACTACTACATATGATCAAATGGATTGTAACTCCAATCAGAACTGGGTAGAAAAAGTGCATGGTCCAAGAACAATGTTTAGAAATACGAGGGATTAAGTATAGCAGGTGCATTAACTCTTCTTTATTTTACAGTGTTTCACACTAAGCCCTAAGGGGACAGGAGTCTTGGTGGATGTCATTTTAACTACTGCAGCAATTGTTTATGTCTTGCTCTCTCAATGAGGTCCCATGGCACACCACCCATGAGAAAGAATGGATCATTTTCCTCTCTGCTGATGAAACCAAGTTCATTCCAGACTGAAACCCAAGTAACCCCTTTCCCAGGAGCATCTGCTTAGGAATCCTATTACACGTTAGCTAAGGAGCATTGCTTGAATACTGTTTTCAGGATGTGCAGTAAGCTATCTTTCTGCTTGCCTTGTCTAAGCCTGCCGCTTACACACAGTTGATTTCAGACATTACACAGATGCATTCAAGCTAATTTACTTATTTTTGGCAGTTTCACAAAAGCACTGAAGGCCCCAAGCCTTAAGGAAGAAGGCCAAAAACACATTTGAAGAAAATGCTTTACAGCATGTTTTGTTACTCATCCCCAGTTTGAAACATGAAACTTGCACGGTTTTAGCTTTGAAGAGGGTTATGTAAACATCACACTTTCTCTGATCTCCATATCACATTAGAAGCCCCGTACAGAAAATTTACATTAAGATGGCTAGCCTGGTCAACATTTATTTAAATATCTATTGGTAAATCTTCTTTGGTTTGCTTTTCTCGGCTCTCAACCCAGGCTTTGTTAATGGATCTCTTCATCTCATCATCTCCTTCCGCATACATCTTTTTCAGGAGATTCATCAACCCCTCACTGGGGTCTGATGTGTCATAGGACGCTTTCCTAAAGCAGATACATATACAGAAAAGAATTACCACCAATTGCATTCTGGTTTTGGTATGCTCCATAAATAAGATTGCGGTACAAGAAAACAAATGCCCAAGAGACTGAAACTAAGTCTTAACTGAAAAATCAATGGGGCTTACACAGAGACTGCTACGATCAGACCGATTTTACCCTAGCATGTGTGCGCGCGCAGAAGGAGGAGAGACAGGAAGCCCAAATAAACTTTCCAATGTCCCAACCTACTCCCAAAGTTGAATTTGTTGCAACTTTTGCAGTCAGATAAACAAGCTACCAGAGATTCCCCATCCCTGCATTAAATATATAGAAAAACTGGTTGCTTGTATCACTGCACATTTTTGGAAATGATATTGTGTTGAATTCCAAATGTTCAAGAACGGGTCATCAGGGTAGACTTGATTTAAATCATGATTTAAGCAACCAAGAGAAAATACTGGTTTAAATCAAGTTTGCCACATATTAACACTTGCATAAGAAATGTTACAACTAGAACATGTTAATGTATAACTTAATACAGCATTTTACAACATCAAGGAGGGTACATGCCCACAGTTTGGGGCATGAGGATGAAGAACCTCCAGGGAAAATATGGTTTCTGTGATGTTACAAGCAGACATTAAAAGTTCATCCAGTTCCAGTTTAGAAAGACATGGGAGAAGTGTTCTAGAGAGGAAAACACTACAATAACTGCTCATTAGGAATACTCCTCAGCAGTCAATGGTAAGTGGCACAGTTCAAGCAGTATGTCAAAAAGGTTTCTAGATTGCTATAAATGGCAAGACCATGACAGTAGTTCTCAGCTTCAAAAACCTGCTAATCTTCCAAGCCTTTTGTATGGATCAGTGGAACTCTGGGTTAACAAGCTGAGGTTTGCTGGTCCTTTCATGTGTAGATAACAATGCCGTATTGACAGAACAAGAAGTAGATGTACACTTACTCTTTTTCCTTAGACTCTTTTTCAACCTGTGTTAAGCACTCCCATTTTTCCTCTTGCTGCTTCTTACATAATATCAAGACCGTATCTGTTTTGATCTGTAAAGAGGAGGAAAGCAGTGCTCCAAGTGTTTAAAGAAAAAGTCAGACCATGAGGCAGAATTAGTGGACAGGATACTGTTTGCATAAATTGCATTTTAAAGCACCAGAATACCAATATTATTTAAAACAATTGAAAGAATGACAATTGTGTGCTAAAAGTACAGAATTTTAAATGTAGTTTACATGATTAAGGAGTTTACATGAAGTGGCTACTAGCGCGTTGAAATAAAATATGGTGCTTTCTTTTAAAAAAAACTTTTGGCTTTGCTAGAACATTCTTTTTCAGTTGTGTTAATTCTCTGTAGAAATGTCAGAATTAATGCTCTGTGCATATATGCCATTTCTCTGTTTGACTGTACACAGATGTTGATTATTAGCAAAAGATTCAAGACCACAAGACATGTTTTCCTGTGGACAACATCTGGATAGAACACTGTTTTAAGAGGAAACACAAAAGTACCAGCTAGTGTCAGCCACAGGTACTGGCGGGTGGGTGTCTTTCTACTGTACCCAGGAGACAGAACCCCCAATGCCATCAGGTCCATCACTGCCCCTTCTCCCTGCCATGCTAGTTTTCTTGGTGAAGGAATCTCTGTGGTGGGGATCATGGGAGTGCTCCACCCGCCGTCTGAAGAGCTATAGCCCAGACTGAGGTTTATGACTTCGTTGAGAACTTTTATTGCCCAGAAGTATTGAAAGCAGAAAATAAATATTTGGATAGGGAACCCCTTGGGAACAGGTATTAGTCTTGAAAGTGGACGCTACCCACTTCCTGCTTAATTAATTAATTATTAATTAATTAAATTTATTAATCGCCCGTCTGGCCGGTCACCCAGCCACTCTGGGCAATGTAAAACAATAAAAACAGTTCACACAACAAAATTCAACATTAAAAACATCACATTTCTAAAATTACCCTAGCCCACCTCAAATGCCTGCCTGAACAACCATGTTTTTAATGCATGGCAGAAGCTCATTAAAGAGGAAGCATGGCGGAGTTCCCTAGGGAGGGAGTTCTACAGAGTGGGGGCCACCACAGAGAAGGCCTCTCCCTTGTCCTCACCAGCCTAGCTGTCCTGGCTGATGGGACAGAGAAGGCCATCCGAGGCTGATCTTGTTAAGCGGCCTATCTGGTGCTGCTGGTAGCACTCCTTGAGATAGGCTGGGCTGGAACCGCATAGGGTTTTAAAGGTCAAAACCAACACCCTGAATTTGGCCCGGAAAACAACTGGTAGCCAGTGCAGCTCCTTCAGCACTGGAGTGATGTGTTCTTGCCGGTGGCTGCCTTTAATCAGGCGAGCCACTGCGTTCTGTATCAGCTACAGCTTCCGAACTGTCTTCAAGGGTAACCCCACGGAGAGCACATTACAGCAGTCTAGACGAAAGGAGACCAGGGCATGTACTACCGATGGGAGCAGATGGTCGGGAAGGTAGGGGTGCAGCCGCCATATCAGATGGAGTTGGTACAGCGCTGTCCGGCTCACAGCTGAACACCTGAGCCTCCATGAACAGCTGGGAGTCTAAGATGACCCCCAAGCTGCGGACCTGGTCTTTCAAGGGTAACCGTACCCCATTCAACACCAGGTCAACATCCCCCAACCTCCTCTTGTCTCCCACCAAAAGTACCTCGGTCTTGTCAGGGTTGAGCTTCAGCTTATTCCTCCCCATCCAGCCACTCACCGTCTCCAGACATTTGGACAGGGATTCTACAGCCAACCTTGGTGAGGATTTGAACGAGAGGAAGAGCTGTGTGTCATCCTCATACTGATGACACCGCACCCCAAACCTCCTGATGATAGCCCCCAGCAGCTTCACATAGATGTTAAATAGCATCAGGGAGAGGATGGAACCCTGTGGCACCCCACAAGTGAGCGGCCACGGGTCTGAAACCTCCTCTCCCAGTGCTACCCTCTGGTACCTGCCGGAGAGGAAGGGCCGGAACCACCCTAATACAGTGTCTCCAATGCCCAACCCCTCCAGGCGGTCCAGGAGGATACCATGGTTAACGGTATCAAAAGCCGCTGAGAGGTCGAGAAGAACAAGGAAGGAGCATTCGCCCCTATCCAAAGCCCTCCTCATATCATCCACCAAGGTGACCAAGGCCGTTTCTGTCCCATGCCCAGGCCTGAAGCCTGACTGAACTGGACTGATCTGCAAGTGCACTGATCTGCAGTAAGGCACCAGAAAGAAGCAACATAGGAAGCCGACCTGAACTGCTGAAATCATGGCAACCTACAGCATTTTTAGCATTTACTGGATGAGATGCACTAACCTTCCGTGAGCTGCTTTCCACAGAGATGGGCTTCAGAAGGTTGTTGAATGTCATGGTGTAATTCTTGTTCTTTAAATTCTTCACCAACAGATCAAATGATCTGGAGGGGAGAGAAGAGGAGCTATAAATGCAATGTCACAATCCCCTACCGAACACCGGGGGGGGGGGGGGGGATAGTTAGCTTATTTTGCTTTGTGTCTAAAATCCAGTTTATTTGAATATTTGCTAAATACATTTGAATAAAATACTTGGTGTTTTAAAATTTAAAATAAAATTACTGATGAGGGTTTCAGTACTCAAGGGCCTCCAAGTGAGCATTTGAGATAAGAGGGTCAGATATGATGAATGTATTAGAACTATTCGAGTAGTTTTGCAAGCTCACATCCCTGAAGGAAACAACCTTGGTTTTGAGAAACAGGATCAGAATTAAAAACGATTCTCTCATTCCTTGTCTGTAATAGTGTCTGGCTACCCCTAGAAGCCAGTAACCAGGGTTTGATCAATCCACTCGCCTCTTGCTCCCTGATCCAATCTGGCAAGCATATGTGTGTCCCTCCTTTCCTCCCCAGTTCTCCTGGGAGGAAAGAAAAAGTGCTTTTGCTCCTGCAAATGGGGCTTTTGTCAAAGAACACCCGTGCTACGGCTACTTTCTGCACAACCCCATATGAGAACAGAGAGAAACCATGCCCCCTTTCTTCTCTTTGGAGGAAACAAGAGGCAGTCTTTCCCTTCCTGTTCAATATTTGCAGGAGGCAGCAGGGAGGTGCTGCTGTTGGCGCTTTCTCCTGAAGCCCCAGTGGCAGAGAACACCCCCCTCTCTCTTCCTTCTCCAGGAACAGGAAGAAAAGGAAAGGTGGTTTGCTGTGAGGAGCAAGAAAGCTCCAGCTGGGCCCTGTTGCTGCTTTGTGCAAAACCTAAGGGGGAGAGAGAAAAGCCACCATCTTTATTCCCTGATCTCCATGGAGAAAAGTAGTAGCAGGTTCTTTCCCTAAGAGTTTTTTTTTTTTTTTTTGCAGGAGGCAGTGGGAAGGCTCAGCTGGTGCTTTTTGCAAAAGCTCAGCATGGTGGGAACACTGTAGAAAATGGGGAAGAAAAGAGAGTGGCTTTCATCCTGCAAGTTGTGTTTTTGCAGAAAGTGCCAGCAGAGCCTCATTCCTTCAGCCTCCTGCAAAATCCAAAGAAAAATAAAAAACAACTTTTCTCCATGGAGAGCTGGTTTCCCTCCCTTCCTATTGGGCTTTTAGAGGCAGTGGCAGCAGAACATACTGCTTGCGCTCTCTGCAAAAACACAGCTTGTGGAATGGACCTGCACCTTCTCTTCCTACCATGTACAGGGAGGAGGAGTTCCCTTTGAGCTATTGCAGAAGGCAGCAGTAGCAGCAAAGTGCTGCTTGCACCTTATTCAAGATTAGCTCAAGGGCAACCCCCCCATGTCCTCAAGTTCTCTGCATATGCCATGGGACTTGAGGAAGGGAGGGGTCAGTGGTGATATAGGTAATGAATTCGGCCAATAAGCCAAATCAACATTTGCTGATGAGCCCCCTCCCTTTAAAATACTTGACTGTAATTGTTACAATCAATTATAAAAACCAAATTCATAATAATTATAGCAATCAGTGGGGAATTCACAGATGAATGGATGTTTCAGCAGAGTTCATTAGGAGTTATAAGTGACTGGTCATTAAAAAAAAAAAATCTGAAGGTGTCATTCCAGGGGCTTCTGAGGGTGTCTGTCACTAATTCATGTTCACACATGTGCAAACATCAGATTGAGAAAGCAGTTTAATACTTGAAAATTATTTAATGAGCTTTTGAAACGTCACATCTGAACAAGTGGCAAGGGACCAACAATTCAGGGGATGACTGGAGTTTCAAGCTGTGCTTCTTGTTGTTCAGTACAATACCCACCTTTCTGTGAAGTGCACCTGCACATTCTCAGCTGGGAGGTGCTGAACTCCACTCAAAGTGATGTAGATTTTCACAAACTTCTCTGACTGATCCCAGGCTAAAGGAATTGAGAGAAAGCCATATGTCACATACAGGATTCCAAAATCGAGGTCGGGGTAAGCAAACTTTGGGACCATGGGACATCGTATGTGGTGTTTTCCTTTGAAGTTAACAGTTGAACAGATATAAGTAGTTTACTGGAAACTGATGGCTACAATATTCCTGTCATCCTATTGTATTAATACAAAGAGAGGGTATATGAATCCAGTCCTACCGTAATTGTTGATTTTCACTGTGTATCCCGTGAGTGGTGGTTTTTCTTCTTCAGATGTTTCTGCTTTTAGTTTGAGTGGTGCCTGGTTCTTGATTTCTTTCTCTATCTTACTCTTTTCTGCCAGCAGGACATCATGAACTCTCTTTCTTGTTGCTTTTTCCAGAAGCTCTTTCACCTCTTCTAAATCTTTCTGTAGCTGAGTGAAGCAAATTAGGTGCACAAATTCATTAAATACTGATCTCTTTGTATTTATATTAAACCTGTATACCTGTCCTATCAGCAATTGCTTTTAGGGCAGTTTACAGACAGTTAAAACAACGAATATTCAAAAAACAAAATCAAAATGTAGACAAAATCACAAACTAAGCCACTGTTGATATTTCAAAAGGCTTGATAGTTTTATTGGTGGTTTTAAATTGGATTTTAATTATGAAATTTGGTGTGTCTTGTAATGTAATTGTTAGCTACCTTGGCAATTGCTTTTTTGTGCTAGAAAGGGAAGATAAAAATATTCTTAACAAGCACACTTTATGAGATTGATAAAGCCAAGAGTGAGGGACTAATCATCAATGATCATTGAGTGAGCTTTACAGCTAAGCAGGGATGAACACTGCCTCCACAATTCCAGTCAAATATTATAGCCCTAAATGCACTGAGGAGGAGAGGGGCCACATCTCTTGTCCCACCACCTCCTCCCCCAGTGTTCACTAGTTTGGTGTGACATCTGCAAAAGGAACACTGCTGCACTTGTGGATGTTTCCACACAATTGGGAACCCTGTGTGATCACAGCACACATATAGTTTAGCATAATGTACAAACCATGGGGAGGGGGAACATGGCCAGCAGGCATGCAACACTGGTGTGGAGCCAGGAGGCACAGTCCTGCTCCCCACCACACGTTTAATCTTAAGTGTAAAGGGCAACGTGTGAAGAGGACTTAGATCACATACCACAGTAGCTGCAGCTAACCCTGAAAAGTCCAGGGTGGCATGCAAAGAGATGTTCCCATTTTATCCTCAGCAGAATCCTGAAAGATTGCAACTAGCTCAGCAATCCCAGTCAAAATCCACCACTCTCTCCATTAGATTTTGCTGACTGCAAAGAGGCATTGCTCACTCTCCACAGGTCTGACACTGTCCACAGGGAAGTCAAGATGACAGAGGTGGAAGAATGATTTTGGGCCTACCTTGGGAATCATCCCTCCAACACATGCTATCATGCAAGCACCCCTTCATGGGGCAGGGTTCTTTGTTATTCCTTGGGATAAAATCTTCCCCTATCATTCCGTACTCCATGACCACCTAGCACCCACACTCCCCACAATGTGCTGCTTGTCCTAGTCCTATAGCTATGAGGAGTCCACAAAAGCCAGACACAACCAAAGCCTAGCTTTGATCTCGCAAAGAAATTAAACTGATTAGAGTGGCCAAACATTAACATGCATCGAAAGAGCTGGAACTGCCACTCCCACACTTTTTCTGGCTTAATTGCATAATATATGCTAAAAAGGCAGGTTAGGCGTATTAAGACAATGCCAATCCATGAGAAATGATCTTGAAAATATCCTCAAGGGGCAGCCCTTAAACTCAGCCATAGTCCGTACACCCCAGCGCTTTTCCCATAAGCAGCTTGCTATTTTACCAACACAGCAGACAGCCAAATTGGTATCCTTGAACCAGATTCCCAGGTACAGCAAGACAATGCCTTTCTTGGGACCAATCAGTGCTAGGATCTAGAGGTACTTCTTAGCACTGATATAGCACTGAGTGCTCAAAACTTGCCATGAATTGTGCTCTGCAGTCCTTACTGCTGCTCTGTAAAGTGGATTTTAGACCCCTACTGAAGACGGGGCTATGGTGGGGAGGTGCTTGCTTAAGGCTACCTGGCAAGTTCATGGCTGAGGCAACATCTGAACCAGGATCACTCTGGCTTACGGTGCACCAGCCTTGGCACCATGCTGGCGTCCAAGCTCTACGGAACTCTTTTGGCCCCTATGCAAGCTTCTGACCTACCCTGTGCTCAGGTCAAAACACCATATTGTAAAGGGGATGTCTTACACACAGCCTTATTTATTTACAATATTTACATACTGCTCCACATCAAAGATTTCAGAACAGTGAACTGCAAGAATCAAGAACAAAACCCCATAATTAAAACAAAACATTTTAAAAGAACAGATTTTCCTCCCTTGGAGCCAGAGCTTCACATGCCTTACTTTATCAGAATAATTCGTATTCTGTATTTTTAGAATTATTCTTTATTTTTATTGTGGATACAATTTTTTTTACTGGCCACAAAAGTGGTGGTTGTTATACTTTCTCCGTCCGCAGAGTAATCCCTCACTTTGCACAAGGCCAGGAACTCTCTTCGCCATACAGCACTATTCTTCCTCTCTGCCCATGAACTCTCACCCCCACTGTAGTCTCTCAGAAAGCCAGAGGTCCCCCGTGCCCCAGATGTGGCAGCCCCGCCCCCGTGCCCCAGATGTGGCAGCCCCGCCCCCGTGCCCCAGATGTGGCAGCCCCGCCCCTACCAGGGGCCCCATCGGCCCTCCTCACCTCCTCCATGTCGAGACCCGCAGCCTGCCGACGAGACCGCGCACGCCGCCGTTGCACGCTTCCTGGGGAGGCGGCACAGGAGCGGCACCCGCCTCCGTCCAACCCGCGCCGGCTGTTCCACCCCAGCGGCAGCTGCGCTCCTCCCTCCTCTCGAACTTTCCCGACTCTTCCCGCATTGGTCGCCACGCTCTTCCTGCCCATCCAGCCAATAAGCGGACGCACCCATCCCGGAAGCAAAAGAAAGCGGGTCTTGGAGCGCAGAGATAGAAAAGTGAAGAGGCGCATCTCCTTGTCTGAAGAGTTTCCGGGTTCACATGGCCATTTTTACCTCCCTGCCGAGGCGGAAGCGGGCGGTGGCCAGTGGAAGGCCGGACAGGCGAGCGGGGCGCCGCGCAGCGGGACGGCGGCCGCGCCAAGAAGAGCAGAAAGGAGAGGAGTCCATGGCTTTCCCAAGTGCTTTTCTGAATTGCATGTATTCCATTTGCAAATGTTTTAAAAAAGAGTGGCGTGGCACTTCATAGACAAATTATTTATTTATTTATTTCATTCAGGCTGCAGTCCTATGCGTGTTTAGTCAGAGAAAACTCTTACAACTCCCAGCATAGCTGGCTGAGGAATGCTGAGAGTTGTAGGAGTGTTCTCTGTCTAAACATGCGTAGAAATAGATATTTCATTTATAGACAAATTATTTCATTTCATTTATAGACTATTTATTTATTTACAGGCACATTATTTATTTCATGGATATATAGTGCCCAACAGCCAAGCTTCTCTGAGCAGTTCATTGAGGCTTTGACTTTCATGGACTATATAGTCCATTTCCTCAGATGTATGAAATTCTGTGCTGAGTTACAGGTATGTTACACACGTTGCTGGAGGGGCCCAGAACAGTGAAGTCAGAGAGAAAGTGCATACAGGGGCAGCTCCTGCTCTGACAATGGCCAGTCACAGAACACTGGTTGGGGGGGTGACGTAGATGGCCTTGACCCTAGAACCGATAAAAAACACAGCACACTATCTGCCTTGTGCTGGGCGGTGGCGGAGAAAGCTCCGCTTGTGGCGGACTGCAGAGTCCTCCAGTGTTATACTCATGGTAGTGGGGGCTGAGACAGAGAAAAACCCTGTGGTGTAGTGTAGCCCAGGCTGCCTTTACACTAAAGAAAACCCCTGTGGCCCTCCCGTTCTGGCGCCTTTCGGTGTTTATCATGGGCTCCCAGACAGCGACCCATGATTGCTGAGAGAGGAAGCTTTTAATTTTCAAGGTTCCATAGAACTCAATGAAACAGCATCACCTAGTGGCTGTTTTAGTTGCATTACATTCCGAGTTTAAAAAATGGTTCATTAGTTCCGGATCTATTTGAGGTGGAATAACCAGGGCTGTGTTTCCACGACAACAGAAGAAGCGAATGGAGGAGTACCGGATTTTTTTTTAAGGAATCAACTTTGCTGCGATTTGGTCCATGCAGGGTTTCAGGAGGGAGTGCTTCAGACCAGTAAAAATTGCTTCACAGAACATACTTCCTGGTGGGGGTGAGGGTTGGAGTGAATGTCATCTGACTGGCAGGGGCTGCTCAACCAATAAGAGAGGCTCCCCCCCCCCGCCAATCTCCCCCCTTTCTCCTTTTCCCTGAAAGTCCAGATGCACCTGCATTTCAGGAGCAAGCCTCATTGAGCACAATGGGAGTTACTTCCAAGTAGACACACATATGCTTGTGCTGGGAAAGGGGGCGGGAGAACACCGAGACAGAAACCAGCTCCCATTTTAACCCACAGGATCTCTATAATAAAGGGTGGAAGTGGTTTCTTCCTAAGGCAATAAACCAAACAAAGGAGAATCAGAGCCTCAAGATGGTGCTTCTCTGCAGTTAGAGAATTGGGTTTTAAACTGTGCCATGTCAGTTGAGGGGGATCTCTGTTACTTCTGATGTGGGCATTCAGAGAGCAAGCCTCATTGACCACAATGGGAGTTACTTCTGAGGAGACATTAATGGGATTGTGCAGGGATGGGAAACACATGGGAAACACCCCTTGACCAGGGTCACGGTGAAAGGCACATCCCTTGGACAGGGCTAGTATACTCAAGGTCAGTGCAGGGGTTGGGGTAAATAGCAACTATACCAGGCAGAACCCAACTTGAGGGGAAAAAATGGACTGTAAGCAGTCTCAAGAAATCTGGGTTTTCCCTGATAAGCTCCAGGGTGGCTGCTGAATGGCCATGACATCATGTATCCCTAACGACCTCAACATGGGCTCAGAGTAAATCGCTGATGGAAACAGGCCCCAGGAAATACCTCTGGATGTGCCCTGGAGGAGGTTAACGACATCATGAAAAGGACCCGCAAACTTCCGTGAGTGAGCAATCTCAATAGCAGGATAAAAGCTCCATGTGAAGGAGCCCTCAGTGTTATGCAATATACCAGCTTAAAAATAAAAAAAAGGTGTAGTTCATCGGTGCAGAAAGGGGAGGGAGAAAGGGGGGATTCACCCTTTCCCTCCAGGTCATAAAATTTGCCCTCCCAGCTGCTTTCCCAGCTGTGGGAGAAAAGGGGGAACTCCCATGGGTGGGAAATAAAAAGCAGCCTGCAGAGAAAGAATAAATTTCTCTCTCCCAGCATAGCTGCCGTGATAAACTTTGCAGCTGCTCCCACTACACCCCCCTTCTTAAAAGTGTGGGTCAAGCCTCGGTGGTAGCTAAATAATGTAAGAAATGCTGCAGTGGAAGTAATTACTGCCCACCAGGTCATTTTTTGTCCAGGTCTGGTCTGGATTCCCACCCAAAATTACCTGGTACAAAATACCTGCGGTTGCTGCAGAAAATCCCTCCAAATCCATCTCCTAATTATATGCAGAATCTTGATGCTCAGTGGATTTGCATGCAGGTAAGTTGCACTTTTGCCCTGAATAAAGAGTTAAATCGTGGTGGGCAACTTGTGGCCCTCCAGATGTTTTGGCCTGAAACTCCCATCATCCCACACCATTGGCTGTACTGCCTAGAGCTGATGGCAATTGTAGGCCAAACCGTCTGGAGGGCTCCATGTTGCCCAACCTCAGGCACAAGTGGCACAGTGCGATGGTCTATTATTTGTGTCTGTATGTTGTTGAATTGTGCCTCCATCTTGCTCTCGTAGCTGTTACAATGGAAACACGGAAAACTTTACCAGGCCCGTTTACCACCCATCCACAATTGACCTTCTTGGAGAAACTGGATCCCTCCTTAAAGTCGAGAGATTACTGGGCACACACAGCCCTCCTCTGAGGTCAAGTCTACACGTGCAGGGAGGGACTCGGAGCATTTCTGCACCAGGCTAACATCCTGCAGCTTTATCGGGGTTTTATGCTTCCGCTTTAAACACAGGATCATGATGGGCTCCCTTTACACGTGCTTTCCTTCCGCCCTCCCCCCCCCCCCCCGGTCTGCGTGGGCTATATGCAGCGGTGTAGTGGTGGCAGGTCACGCCGGGGCTTCGCTCCTGCACTTTTATTGAAGCCGGCTCCCAGCCTGCCAGCGGAGGAAGAGGGAGCAGAGGAAGGGAGCGTGAGCGGCTGGAGGCTGCCTCTCGCCCGCCACGCAGAGCCGGCCAGGCACAGGGGGCGAGCCAGGGAGCCTGAGGGCGCTCTGCAACCTCCTCTCAGCACCTCCTATTCTCCTCCTCTGCTCGGCTTCCCCGTCCCCACGTCATGCCTGCCCTCGTAGTCCTGCAGCACCGGCCACCCGCTCAGGGCTGCCGCTGCTGCCGGCTGCTGCCATCGTTCACTTGTGCGGGACAGGGCAGGCGGTGGAAGAGCCCTAGAGGAGTCGCTGCCGCCGCTATTGCTTGCAGCAGCTACCCGCCCCAAGCGCCAGGCACGGGACAGGAAGAGCGGCCAGCTCCCCCCCACTCCGGAGGGCAGCCTCGCCCGGCAAAGGGTAGGTTTACCCTCTCGTGCAGCCCGCCTTCTCCCGCTCTGAGAGGGAGAGACGGAGGAGCTGCCCGCTGCGCCTGTGCCGCCGCCGTCCGGTTTCGGCGAAGGCCGGGAGCCCGTGGGCCACGCTAAGCTGCTTGCTGGAGACGCTGGGCCCGACCGTCAACGCCGCGCCCCCAGCCCGCCCAGCCAGGTGCAGAGCGGCAGCAGCCCGGCACGCGCGGCCTGCTGCAGCGAAAGACACGAGGCGCCCTGCGCCCGAGAACGCGCTGGCCAGCCTCTCCTCGGCCGGCTCAGCTCAGCCAGTTTGTTGGGCGGCGGCGGCGGCAGCCAAATAAGGCAGTGCGGGGGGGGGGGGGGAGAGAAGAAAGAGGAAGTCTATGTGAGTGAAAAAATAAATGAAAAGAAATTTTAAAGATTAAATTAAAATAATACCTGGGAATAAACCCCATTGAAATCTATATGCTGACTTCCGAGATGACACGTGCGTGGCTATCGGCCGCCTTGCCGGCCTCCACACAACCTGCACAGCTCTGGGCAGGGACTGCAGAACTTCTCTATTGTGTCTCTCACCCAGCCTTTCCCAACCTTGTGCCCTCCAGATGTGCTGGGCTGCAAATCCCATCATCCCTCCTCCCAGCCAGCTGCAGCCGATGGGAGTTGTCGTCCAGCAAATCTGGAGGACCCAGGTTGGGGAAGGCTGCAGCCTGCTGCGTTTCTTCTTGGGTGTTCCTGCAGAGTGTGAGGCCTAAAGTGCACATTACCAGCAGCCCCGATGGTCTTGGAGGGAGCAATCCTATCTGGGTCTACAGTTGCCTCTGAGCCCGGGGGTGACCACCTAGCTAGTGCATGGCGGGAGGAATGGTGGGGAGTGGATCTCCTCCTTGCTCCCTCCGTCTGGCTTTCGCGGCTAGGCAGCCGATGGACCTCTGCGCATGGGAAGCGGCAGCCAGACGACACATAGGATGTGTTGTACCGGCATTTCCAACTTGGCCTCCCCCGCACCACCCCAGAAACACCCCATTTTTGCCACTCCACACTCCTCTTCTGAGCGAGGAGCGCGGGGCCATTCGGTGCTGCCTATGAGGCAGTGTGGGAGGGGGTGGAGGTCGGGTTCCAGAAACCGACCTATCCTATGGCTGTCTAGCCAACTAGCAACCATAGGATTGCACCCTAAATAAATCTGTTAAGTAAAGCAGCTTTTTTTCTTGTTTTCCCTCTCCACACACACTGATTTCCTCCACATATTTGCTTTGCGCTTACTTGAGAGTAAGGCCCCATACTTGAGAGTAAGCCCCATGGCCATGGGGCTTTATTCTATCCATATGATAGGGTTACTATTTCATCTGAGGTAGAAAAAATACATCATTGTTGTCCATATCTGATGTACTATTTATTTAATTAGGGCATAATCCTATGCATATTTAGAGAGGAAAAAGTCCTACAATTCCCAGCATTCCGAATGTTGGGAACTGTAGACCTTTTTCTGTCTAAACATGCATAGGATTGCACCCTTAATTGACTGGATGTATAATTTTGATAATAGTTCTTACAAAAATATAATTTTGTGATTTCCATCTTTGTTGCAGGCGATTTACTAAGAGTCCTCATGAGTAACTGTTGATTGGTATAGTAATGGATATGCCAAAAACTTGCATTTTAAAAAAAATGAACTACTTTGGCTATTTGGGCTCTGTTGCGACACAGTTTGGGTCAGATTTTGAAAGATCTGGAAGGTGTGAAGGAAGGGAATGTTCAGAATGTCCTGACCTGTCACAAGGAAGGGGCTGATCCATCAAGGCTGACGGTGCAGATTGCATGAACATCCAAGATTATTTAACAACATGTATTGATCTCCTTGATGACAGCAGTCACCCAGTGAATGGTCTAATAAACATAGCCAGTGGCCAAGTTTTGAAAGATTGCTCATTAAATGTGCATGATGCAGTAGCTGCTGGGAGTAGTCAGTACAGTGAATTTGTGAGCAACTGGCCCTCTGGTTCTCATGGAACTATTACTCCCAAAATTAAAACTATAACAGCAGTCACCAAAGCTGTGAAGCTAGGTGAGGCAGATAGTTGTGAAATGATTGTGGATTATACTGTGATTTATGCTCACACAATGGGATGGCTCACATCATCTCGGGACATCAAGATGGATGATGCACTTAGTCATGAACTTGCCCCAGTGCCTACTACTCTCTTCAGTGAAGATGGTGATATGTGGCAGACACCTAGGAGTGTGCTCAAAGGAAACATTGCCATCATGAGAAGCACTCGAACAATCTATTCTCTACCCCTCACAATTATTCTTGATGGCTGCACCATGCTCTGTGTCATAGCAAGTGCAGCCAGCTACTGCGAGGATGTATGTGAGTGCATACAAAGTGATGGTAGAACGAGAGTTGAAACAAACCCTCATCATGCATGTAGCGTTTGACATACTGTGAGAAAAGTATCAAAGCTCCTATACAAATGAAACGGCAGGGAGCAAATTCCAGGCAATACTAACTCTCTCTGGCTTCTCTGCTACCAAAAAGCGAAGTGGTACTAAACTCTATGAAGACAAAAACACAATTGATTACATTGATTGTTGACGTACTCATTAATGTTGATCTCATTGAAACCCACAGTCTGATTTTAGCTGGTCCAGAGGCATCACCAGTTAATGTTGGGTTATGGGGCCCATCAACAACACATGAGGAAGCTGACTTAAATATTGTCTACATAGCTGTGTGGGAGGCAACAAATGCCCCAGATCATCTGATACAAATAGGGTGTGATGACACTGATGTCTTGCTGCTGCTGGCATGCCGTGTATATTCCCAGCGCATATTAACACCGATTAGGATGGAAGAATGTCATGGGTCCAAATCAGTAATTGACATAATGATGTCACAGCTCATAATAGAGTACTCAGTACTCATAGAGTACTCAGAGTACTCAGTACTCATAAAAGGAGGACTGAAGGAGGACAAAGAGATTGCAGAGAAGCTGAATGAATTCTTTTCATCTGTTTTCACCGCAGAAGATACAGGACAGATACCTGTGCCTGAACTGATGTTTTCAGGAAGGGAGTCTGAGGAACTGAGGCAAATAGTGGTGACAAAAGATGAAGTTCTCAACCTTATTGATAAATTGAAAGCAAATAAATCACCGGGCCCAATTGATATCCATCCTAGAGTTCTCAAAGAACTCAAATATGAAATTGCTGCTCTTCTATGGCTATGTGCTACCTCCAGAACCAGAGGCAGTGAGCCTATGTACACCAGTTGCTGGGGAACATGGGTGGAAGGGTGCTGTTGTGCTCATGCCCTGCTTGTGGGTTCCTGGTTAACGGTTGGTTGGCCACTGTGTGAACAGAATGCTGGACTAGATGGACCCTTGGTCTGATCCAGCAGGGCTCTTATGTTCTTAGATACACTAGCTGCCCATGCGCTAACCGGCTGTGACACAACCTCATATTTTGCTGGAATTGGTAAAGGCCACATGCTTAAAGCTGTTGGTGACCCTGCTTCAGAAGAAACTGTTGTAATGCAGCAATGTGACACCTTTGTTGCTGAGCTATACAGCTGAGGGGAGACCTCAACAGAAGGCTTGCGTGCTTGTTTGCGGAGGAAGCATATGGCCAGCAAACAGTAATAAACATGCCAACACTTTTCTCAGTTGCCTCCAACACCTAGTGCACTGCAGCACTATAAATGGGCACACCGCTAAGCAGCACTATGGAAGTCTGCCCAGCCAATGAGTTCACCTCCCAGGGACCCTCTGGATTTTGGATGGGAGATTTTGTGAAATACAAGAGAGGTGTACACACCTTGCAAGCTGCCACGAGGTACACTTCTAGCACCTAACATAGTACTGGATCTTATCAGATGTTCATGCACCAAAGGTTGTAGTCATGCATGCGGGTGCAGTACAGTCCAATTAAGGCGTACAACATTCTGCACTTGCCAAGGTGAATGCAGCAATGGAACTATACATGGTGATCTATCTGGACAACAGCAATGAAGATTTTTGTGCTGATGCTTAAAATTAATAATGGAAATAACTACAGTAATTTAATTCTTAAATTTAGTAATAAAAATACCTAATGCTTAAAAATACCTTTTAAAATTGTAAATGCATTAATAAATGCTGTATTTCATTGGAATTATACATTTTTATTTGAAGGTAGGCAACATGCTTAACAATCCTGGAAAAGTGGTCCCCTGCCCCGCCCCGCCTGTGTCCATGGATCTGATCAATGGCCTCAAAATTCTTAAGTAATTTTGAGAAGCTTATAATCCAAATTAGATGAGTCTCATGCAGCTGAATAAAATGAAATATAAAAGAAAAACAAAAAGGTTCAGTCTGCTATATTGAGAAATTTAGAATTGAATTTGTGAAAGTTCCCCAAGGTTTAGAGTGGCACTCTTCAGATTTGGATTCAGCACCTCAAAATCATAAAAGCACAGTAAAAAAAACAACAACCCTTTATAGATGCTAGAAAGCAAGATTCAGCCATAAAATGGTCCTTCTCCCAGGGACTAGAAGGGCAAACACGACAGCTGCCCCTAGAGAACAATTATTTTTCCGTAGCTGTGATTGGGTATCAGGATGCCTAACCTCCAACAAGAAATATAGATACTTCTTGTTAATCTGGTACTAAAAGGATTAACAAAGAGTGAAGATGGCTGATTTGATCTGGAATGGTAGAAGGACCTGAGTGAGGGTTTTGGGGAGACCTACAAGAAGAGCCCCTAAAGACCCCAGACTTGTAACCAGCTTTGTATTTGACTCTTGACCCCTGGGCGAGAAGACCTTGGAGTCTGATTCTATGCTAAATGATATTATTTCACTAACTGAGACTCTAAGATTTTGCAGGAGCGGCTTCACAGAGCTTGTTCAAGGCCATGACGTGCTGGCAGAGCATCTAAATGCGATGAACAGAAGAACCGAGCATGCTCAGATGCCTACTAAGAGGAGGAAAAGTACTGTTTTGACATCTTGTGGTGTACACCTGCTAAGAGAATGTCCTTACTCTATGCTAGTTGGGTGGGGAAGCTGTAGCCCTGAGCATGAGCAACAACTGGGAGGTGTTTGGGTGGATATGACCAAAAATGGTCATATTTTTGTGGGCTTGGCAACATCTGATATACCACAGGCACAGTTTTGTACAAGAACCAGGCTCAATCTTCACATCACGCCAGCCAGGAGAATGTGACCCACCTCCCAGTTTTTTGTAAGGACAATGCAGGCTTTGCAGCTCTGAAGTTATCCCCACTGCAGTGGTGGAGGAGGGGGCAAGGAATTTATCCTTCCCCAGACATTGGCCTTCCTTGAATCAAAATGATCCCAAACCTGCTTTCCCACCTGCAGGGGTCCCTTCATTTCTTCCCTTATCGGTGGGAAAGCAACAGGATGGGAGGGGCTTAAAAATCACATTCCTCCTCCCACTAGCAGCATGAAATGGTAGTCCACTTCACCGCCGTAGGATTCGGCTGCATGTGAAATGCTTGGACAGAGAGCCACCATCTTTCAGAGGTACCTACATTTGGGGGGTTCCTCTGTTGTTCCTTGCAAGAACAGTGGAAGGGTGCAGATGTACATGAATTTGAATAAAGGGGATTAACGGGTTAGGGCTAGGGATGGCAGAGAATTTCTCCCCGAAACTTCGGGGGGCTGAGCGCCAACGTGTTCGGCCCCCCGAACAAGTTTCGGGGAGAAATCCTCCGCCCCCCCCCCCGGGACAGGACTTACCTTTTGCGAATGTTCCTCCCGGTGGCTGGTCCGGCCGGCGGTTTGGCGGGTTTTCGAGCGAGGCGGGAGCGGCAGCCGGTCTTTCGACCGGCTGCCGCCGCCGCCATTGTAATGAAAGAAGGAAAAAAAAAACTTCCCCTGATAGGCTACGTGACGATTCACATAGCCTATCACGGCTAGATCTGCAAAGTCAGCCGTGATAGGCTATGTGAATCGTCACGTAGCCTATCACGGGTGACTTAAAAAAAAAAAACGCGTACGCGAATGGCGGCCCCCATAGGGAGCCGCCATTCCCGTTCCTTATTTGGTGGCTGTAGTCTACGTAAATGTTTACATAGACTACGGCGAAAATAAGGGCAACATATAAGGGCCCCCTATGGGGGCCGCCATTCGTGTACGCGTTTTTTTTTTTTTAAAGTCACCCGTGATAGGCTACGTGACGATTCACGTAGCCTATCACGGCTGACTTTGCAGATCTAGCCGTGATAGGCTACGTGAATCGTCACGTAGCCTATCAGGGGAAGTTGTTTTTTTTTTTACTTCCGCGTTTGCGGCCGAGCGAGGCGAGGCGCCTCCTCCCCGGCCTGAATTTCGGCTGGGCGAGGCGGGAAGCCTCCCCCCCAGCCTGAATTTCGGCCGGGCGAGGCGGGAAGCCTCCCCCCCTCGGCCTGAACTTCGCAGGGGGAGCAGCAAAGCGCTCCCCCCCACCGCGAATGGCCTTCGACGACAGGTAAGTGACTTTCGTCCACCCCTAGTTAGGGCACAGCCCTAGCATTTGTTTTCAACCTAAAGGCTCAACTCAAACAACAAAGTATGAAAATAATCATTAGCATTTATATAACACTTCATATTATGTTATCCATACAAGCCTGTAAAGGTGGGTTGTTATATCTACATCCACATACTGCAGGTGGAAAGCAGGAGGAAGAGAGTTTGGCACTTTTGCTTGTCTCTCCCACCTCTTCTCTACAGAGTATAGTACAAGAAGATGTCCGGCTAGCCTGGAAAATTCTCTTGATGTTGCAGCTGGTACAGAATGCAGCAGCCCATATTCCCATCCAAGTGACTTCTCAGGAACACATCATCACACTAGTTCTTTGGTGTCGCCACTAGTTTAGTCTGGGAGAAATTCAGTGTGCTGCATTTAATCCATGAAGCTGTAAACCGTTTAGGGTCAAACATGCCTTACTTAGTGTGCTCTTCCACATGCCGTCATGATCTTCAAAATCTGTTGAGGGTGCCATTGTAATTTGTGCACCAGGTTTAGGTAGCAAGGGTGCAAAGAGGCACTCTCACATGTTTATGACACTTTTCTGTTATTTTACTCTCTTCCCAGAGTCACCAAAATCCAAATCTGAGCACCTTTTAAAAGAGATGTTAAGACAGCCTAGCCCGTGGGGGTGGGCTTTCTGGACTGAAGGTTAAGTGGCAGAGAATGGGGGCACGGTACAGGGGACTTTTCATGGTATTGTAATGCCATGGACTTTGATTCATTGGTGCTTTTATAATTGTGTTTCCTGGCTTAAGCCAATTGGATGGCCTGTAAATATCAAGAAGGCACTAGAGATAATTGCATTTTGTTATTGGATGACTAATCAATTTTTTGTGTGGATATCCAATGAATATTCTTGTCAGTGAATTCACATTCTGGTTTGTTGGATTCTAACAGGCTAATTACATAATGATTTTGGCTTACTTGATTAAATCTTTTAATAAATAAAATTGTAAAAAAGTCCAAACATTACACACACATGGGCAATGGTAGCCCAATGGCCTTTTTGAAACTAGAAAAGTTGTTTAAGGAGAGGGCAGATAGGATTGGAAAAATGACAGGGGAACATTTGACCCTTTCCCCACTTCAAATTGCCAGGTCCCAAAGCAGCATTTCCAGTTTAAAAGGGGCCATTGGGATACCTTGTATGTATTTCCATATAATATAGTTTGGCTGCAAGGAACTAGTACCAGGCAGGAAAATTTGACAGCCAGTGTGGGGGTAGTGATTAGACTGCTACTGGCCTTGGGTCAGAAAGTCCTGGGTTTAAATAATCAACCAGCTGTGAAACTCACTTGGGCCAGTCAGTCTCGCTCTGCCTCACCTACCTCACAGGATTGTTGTGAGGAAAAATGGAGGGGGAGAAAGTATTATGTTGCCTTGAGCTTCTTTGAGGAACGGTGGGATATAAATGTAGTAAAATCACTAAATACTAGTGTATGTGTGCTACCCTGTGCTACTGGGGTATTTCCTGGTGGCAGGAGGAGGGATGTGTAACCCTCTAGAGGTTTGGGGGAATAGGTGGGGGTGGGTAGGGACAACTCTCTGCTGTTTTTCTGCAAGGTAGGGGATCCCTACAATTGGTTGAGAGCTCCTACCCTGCAGAATTGTCCCAGGTTTGTGCCTTCAATGACCTGGTTTGCACATCATTACAGCAATTCCTGGGTTGTTTATGGGGACGAGCAAAGCGCCAGGTAACTGAAATAGGCAGCTGCCAGAAGCTGCAAGGGACCATGACAACAGGCCCTCAGTTATCATGAGCAAGTCAAACTTCGCACTGTAGCCTTTGAAACTCTTATTTGCCAAATATGCTTGACAATGAAGCACAGAAGGAGCATCATTAAACTTTATTGTACAGAACTGACTGATAGGCTATTGCATTAATTTGGATTAAAATCAGAACAGGATAATGTCTTTGGAACATTTTTCATAACATGAAAACCAATACATAACGAACTTCTCATCCAGTAGTGATGTTGACGTGTGAGACATTATTATACACATTATGTATATTAAAAAAAATATTTCCATCAATTTAAGCAATAGTTTAATTCTCCATGAAATAAGCATTTCTATAAACATTTTATGTTCAATTCAAAAATGTAACAAATGTATTTTTTGCACTTTAGAAAGATATAAAACAAGTATGATTTTCAGACAGACACAGGAATCATCTGAAAAATTTGCCCTACCAATCAAAGGTGAGATCACCTTCCATCTAATCATTTTGGACACATTCTTCTAGGAACGTCTCCTGCACAAGCCCTTCTAACATTAATGGGAACAGTGCAAGAGCACAAAGGGGACAATCCACCAGGACGTTCACCAGCCTCTACTCATTTCAAAGGTGTCTACTTACAGGATGTTTTGCTAGATTTTGCCCAAAGTCTGCTGACCAGCAAAAGAGAACTGCGGGGCTGGGGGGCTGGGGGGATCTGCCGTAGTTGCAATACATAAAATTGGTTGTGGAATTCTTAAAGGCAACATTAAAGGAGACACGGTTTTATGAGATATTTCTGTTTAGTAGCTTTACAATACATATTTTTTAATTTCTGTCATCCCACTTATGACAGTTGTGGCCTGAGGGTCAGGCCTTAAAACAGGTGGATCTTTGCAGGGCCCAATGACAGCTGTAAACCTTTGAGATGTTCTGAGATACCAGCAAACTGTCTGGCATTATGACAAATGTGCTTTTTCATCATTACTGTACCCTGCCCTTTCTCTCTTCTCCTGAAGAAAACCCCCCTTATGCAAGATAAAACAATTGTGAATTTTTTTATCAACATATGCAACATGTAGTTCTGAATTATTAGTTATTCATATTTTCACATCTAGGCATACAAAATAAAAGTGTAAAATATAAATGTATTGGGATGTGGCTTTCGGCAAGGCAGCTGGGAAAGAGTATTCCACGTAAAACAGGATTCTTTAAATCACTTCCCTTTGGAAAGGGCCACATCAGAACAAAAGAAAGACACTGACAGAATTTGTTTCCAGGCTGGCTCTCCTGCCTTCCCCCACATCCCTCCCTTGAATAGGTGAACTGGAGGGATCTTCAAGGGGCCTCAGCTGCTTAGTCCATTGTGCTCTTGTGCTTGGAATCCAGCTAGAACTATGTGCTGCCCTCTTTGGGCGATGACGGCAGCTGAGGCTGCTGGAGCGGCTGTGTGCCGGTAGCTGTTTTGATAGAGTTCAGGGTTTTGCTAAACCAAGAGTTTTTGGCAGCTTGGATTTCACTCATAAGTGCTCCTCTCTGGTGTTCTAGCTCCTAAGGAGGGAGAGCAGTCAAGTGGTGATTAGGGAACTATTCAACAGAGCAGAGATAACTTCAAGGTAATTTTGGCTGAAATTAAACAGTTCACTGGAGTTAACAGTAATGGTGCTGTAGAGTAGTACAATGTTATTTTAATTTATAACCAAAAAAACCCTTCAGAGGCAATCCCTTTAAAGAATATCGTAGAAGTCCTTCCTCCTGAAAGATTGACAAGCAATACTCCTAAAAACAACTTGAGTACTTTCTCTTCTCATAAAGGATAAATTAACCAATATTTCTGTAAATTAGAAGATCTGGGTGGGTGTTCATAACAGGAAAGCATGAACAGTACTGATATATGGCAGCTAAATGGATTAATAGCCATCCCTAGGTATGCTTACTCAGAAATACGTCACTCTGATTTAGGTTATATTTATTTCCAGGTACTTACATACTAAGTGCATAGGACTACAGACTGAGTGTGTCTAATGGGAAACACACTGCCATGATATTTTTGATGGCATTGCTTTTGAACTAAACATTGCCTAGAATATACAAGGGCACATCTCAACTTAATCCTGCCTTAAAAGGTCAACTGCATACAAACATGTTAATGAAAAGCACTTATTGGCATAATATACAAGTGAGATATGTTTCAAAGGATTTTAAGGTCTAGTACCACTTTCAAGCATTAGAAATTATATTCATAAAGGTAAATCATGGTGTGTATTAAACAAACATTATTGCATAAGTGGTCACCAGTTCCTTTTTAATTCCGTAATTAATTTTTCATACAGTTTGCATTACTGAGAACTGATTGCTATTTGTACAGTACTGGAGTAATAAACACAGCAACAACTTACATCTATTTGCATTACTGTTCTTAATATAATAACATGATCACCAACAACTAATGTAGTTTACATTCTCATCCCTACATGTCAAACATCTGATCTTTGTATTGTAAAATCCTGCTCAGCTGGGATGATCAAATCAGTCTTCCCCATTTCCAGCAGAAAGGCGCTCATGTTGCAGTATTTGGTGCTGTTATGCACCAGAAGTTCCTGTTTCCTCCCCCACTCCACCTCAGATCCATCTGCACCACCCAACAGCAGTTGCTCCTCACATCTGTCCAAAGACATTTTGGGAATGGCTGTTGCTTCAAAGTGGCAAAGGCTCCATGAATTCAAACTGAGAGGAAATTACCTCAGAAAAAACTCATTATTATTATACTTCTCAAATAATTGCATGTTAACAATAAAGACTGGTATAATTTGGAACAAGAGATAACTAGTCTAGATACCTGGGCTGGTACTAAATACAAGAAGCCTTCACATTTTGGGAATACAGTAGTACAAGCTAGTTTGGAATAAATTTTAAATTAGAATCAAGTCCAGTGGTGATGGAATCTTTTAAATATTCTGATGGATAGTTTTTCAATAAAGAATAGGGAGAAACATTCCATTACTAGATTAAGTAACTGAAAAAACTTCTGCCCTGCTTTTCAATTAGAAAAAGGTCCAACTTGGTTTTCAAAATATAGAATTAAGAAATCATAAAAGCATTCCAATAAAAATACAAAAACAATACTAAGACAGCAGAGCAGGAACAACAGTAAAACCAGCAGGGAAAAACAATAATGATAAAGGAGTGTTCACTATAAGATTTCTTCTAATACTTTCAAGATTTGACATCTGGTAATAGAGAAATTTGAAGGTGATACTCATGAAATATGTTTAAAAGAATTAATTACATCAGGGAATAAATTACTGTTTAAAGTTTATCCTATCTAAAAAGGTGGATGTGATCTGCAGTATGCTTCTGCAAATCTTTTCCCAAGTTTTTACACGCACGGAGGAAACAGTGGATCATTTGGGAACGCTTGTGAAAACCACCTTAATTGTACAATGGTATTACCCTCCTGCCAAATGGAGGGAGCAATCCCATGGCCGCTAGAAAGTGGCTAGATGGCCATAGGATATGTGGGTTTCCAGGAACCAACCTCGAGCCTGTGCTCCGAGGTCGGTTCCTGGAGAACAGACCTTCCCCCTTCTGCGAGGTGGCGCGGAACGGCCTCATGCTCTGCGCTCTAGAGAGGAGCACATAGTGGCCAAAACGGGGCATTCTGGGGCAGGGAAGGCGGAAATGCCAGTACGACACATCCTATGTGTCATCCAGCAGCCTCCTCCCCCGCTTTTCCTTATTGTGGCTAGACAGCCGAAATCAGCTGTCTAGCTGCAGATGTAGGGCAAAGTACGGAGGGGACAATCCCGTCTGTGCTTCTCCTGCCCTGCATTGGATAGGTGGTCGCCTCCGAGTTTGGAGGTGGCCACCTATCCCCATAGGATTGTGCCCTAAATATGTTTAATCTTATAGACAGGAAATGCTGAAAATATAGATATTACACCACAGATTTATTACAAATCTGGGTGTCATACTAAAATGAAGCCTCTTTTTGGAAAAGGATTTAAGTCTGGATAAAATAAAATGGAGGGCTATAACTATAGTCCTATTGTTCAAACCTGGAAGTACATCACTAGTTTATTTTAATGCATTTAGAAAAGATCAGAAGGGAATGATGTTTTACTGTTTGTAGCCAGCTCCCAATAGACAAGTGTTGGTGGCTAACTCCTAATAGTCAAGGATAAGAAATAATACTTATTTTGGTCTAAACATACATAGAATTGAACCCTAAACTGGTTACCCCTCTGGAAATTAAAATTTGGGATTTTGCTAACGAATTATAATTCCATTATATGATTAAATACATTAAAAGGATGCAATTAATAGTTTAACATCTGGTGGGCAGATTTCATGCTTACAGGATGTACTTTGGGGTTTTTTTCCTAGAGCCCTGAGATCCACCACATGGTACAAAAGAAATACACTTAGAATTAAAGAATTTTGAACCCAGGCATTTGTTCTGAGCACCAGAACTGAATGGAGCTCACTGTCCTTTCATATAAAAAGCAACTCCTGTTTTTTTTTCATTTCAGTAGTAACATTTAGGATGGGGGACAGTGCCAATACAAGCTCTCCTGGTGCCTGTGGAAAAGAAGTGGAAAATGCAGTGGAATTCCACTTATGCAGTGGAAAAGCAGGAAAGGAAGTGCTCCTCATGTAGTGAGTGCTCAGATCTCAGTTCTGGGGCAAAACCAAAAGTAGATGCAATGGATTAACAGCTTCATGTAGATAAGCCCTATATCAATGTAAGCAAAAGTATGAATTTTGGCCTTGAGTAATTTGGTAGAGAAATCTGGATCTGCATGAGCCCCAAAGACGAGTGATTTGAGACAGCAATTCACAGTATGTGGCTAGGAAAGTTGTTCAATCGTTAGTAACGATCTCTTAAATAACCTATAGTAACCTTGATTGTGTAACAAATCTTTTAAAAAGTTACAGAGTGGACTGTTGTGAAAGGTGGTATCTCCACCTTTTTGCAGCATCTGTGTTGGGAGCCTTTCCTCACTAACTAAAAAAGGCACAGGCATACCCCAGGACAGCTGTTAGCTTTCTTCTCACAAGAGGACACCAAAGGAGAGCTTATTGGTGGTGAAGGTGTTCACAAAGACAGCCGTTTGCCTGTTCAACAGAGCTCGAGGGGCAGAAAAGGTACAATCTGCTGCTTGCCATACCATGGGATGCAACAGCAGCCTGCATGTTTAGCAGCGCAGCAGAATGTTTATGGAATCGTATTACCTGTATTTTGCATTTAGCTTCCACAAGTTGCAGTTTGGTCTGTGCCAGGTCCAGCTCCATCTCTCGCAGCTGCTTCTTAAGGGCATCCTTCTCATCATCTGTGTCTGCTCCTGGGCTTTCGCTAAGCACAGCAGGCACTTTCAGCGTGCCCTCTTTACTGAAGATTTCACTACAATGTTTGCAAGCCATCACCTTACCCTGAAACAGTCAATTCAAGAGCCAGTTAAGAGCTATGATACTCAAGCGGCTCCCTGCTGTGTTAGGCTGGTGTCGTAGCAGTCACTGAGCAGATGGAGCCAGGTTGCCCCCTGTGGCTCTTCCTCACCATATGGGGCAACCTGGCCCCGTGTCATCTTTCTACAATGACATAGTAGCAATAGCTATTACAGCATCTGGAACAAGCCTGACATGAGACATCTGAGACCCCAATATATCATATGTGCCAGAGATTGGATTGGACCATGCCCACTTTCAGAAATGTCTTTACTGTTGGCATACAGAATTCACTGTGTCCTCTCACCCACACTTTCTGAATCCCTGTAGTATTATCTTCTTTAGCAGGGCACCATACTTCTCAAATAAGTCAGTTACATGCTGTACTTTGCTTGGATTAGTGAAATAATTTAATATATATTAACACCAATAATTGTTTGTGTGTTTTTGGATGACCCCTAAATTGCCTTCCTTCTCCATCCCTCTTGACAAGGCTATGGGAATTTTTATTCTGGAAACATTCCCCAATATACATATTTTAAAAAGGAGAATACATATTTCTCAGAGAGATGAAAGCAGTGTGGAAAGGGCTATGGCTCCCATTTTGCCATGAGACACAGCCAGTCAGGAGGAGAGGTAGCAGCATCCCTCTGCGGGTACCGAAAAATAAATAAAAACAAATTTTTAAAATGGCGTCTGTAGTAGCTACAGTGTGCCCAAAGGGTCAAAATTAGCTTGTTTGTGAGCTAATATTTATTTATTTATTTATTTATTTATTTATTCATTCCATTTCATTTCATTTCATTTCATTTCATTTCTATACTGCCCAATAGCCAAAGCTCTCTGGGCGGTTCACAAAAATTAAAACCAAAAAGCGCAGGATAAAACAATTTAAAATATATAGAACATTAAAACCACAATATAACAATACAACCACAATAAAACCTAGCAGTAGTGCAGGAGTTTAAAATACAGATTTAAAACAGCAAAGCTAAAAATTTAAAAAGCTAAAATGCTAAAATGCCTGGGAAAATAAAAAGGTCTTCACCTGGCGCCGAAAGGAATACAATGTAGGTGCCAGGTGAACCTCACTAGGGAGCTCATTCCAGAGCCGGGGTGCCACAGCAGAAAAAGCCCTCCTCTTAGTAGCCACCCGCCTCACTTCCTTTGGCAGGGGCTCACGGAGAAGGGCCGCTGATGATGATCTTAAGGTCCGGGCAGGTACATATGGGAAGAGGCAATCCTTCAGGTAACCTGGCCCCAAGCCGTTAAGGGCTTTGAATGTTAATACCAGCACTTTGAATCTGGCCCGGAAATGGACTGGCAGCCAGTGCAGCTGGAAAAGTACTGGCGTAATATGAGCTTGCAGGCCAGTCCCTGTTAACAATCTTGCTGCCCTTTTTTGGACCAGCTGAAGTTTCCGGACCGTTTTCAAAGGCAGCCCCACGTATAACGCATTGCAGTAATCCAGACGAGAAGTTATCAGAGAATGGATAACTGTAGCTAGGCTATCTCTGTCCAGATAAGGGCGTAGTTGGTATACCAGCCTAAGCTGATAAAAAGTGCTCCGTGCCACTGAGTTCACCTGTGCCTCAAGTGACAGTTCTGGATCCAAGAGCACCCAAACTACGAACCTGATCCTTTAGGGGGAGTGCAACCCCCTCCAGAACAGGTTGAATATCACCTAGCTGGGCAGACGAACCACCCACTTTATCACCCAATTTTGACCCTTTTGGCACTCCATGGCCACTACGGATGCCTTAAAAAATTGTTTTACTCAATTTGGGGGGCTGCTGGGGATGGCAGGGGCCATAGCGGGGGCCAGCGAGAGCCGGATGCTGCCTGTGCATTGCCCACCCATCACCTAGACAGTCTGTTGGAACAGACTGCCCGCCTGTAGAACAGGGGTGCACAACCCCCGGCCTGTGGGACTAATCTGGCTTATGCCACCTCTGCAGCCTCACCTTAATAAACCCTGCTCCTGCCAAGGCCTGGGAGGAAGTTGGGAGAGGAATCCCCACTGTAATCTGCAGTCAAAGATTGGAGAAAGCAGTTGGGGTTCCCCTGTGTGGCTTTGCAGCACACTGGCTTTCCCAGTTAGGGGAGCCCTGCATGCAGCAAAGCCAAGCCATCCAAGTCCCCTTTGCTGCTCAGGAGGGGCAAAGGGACTTAGCTAGCTCATTTTCACCCACCCATCCTGCCTCCCTCCCCCACTGTGTGAGGGAGACAGGATGGATGAAGCTGGGCACAGCTATCCAAGTCTTGTTCGCTCCGCCGTGGGAGGAGAGAAGGGGACTTGGCTGGCTCGACTTCACCCGCCCTGCCTCCTTCCTGCAATAGGCCCACAACTATCAGCAACATATGACTATGTTGAGGTAGACACACCTCAGATTCAACTGTTCTCACCTTTACAACCTCAAGTTCCTCTTTACTGGCTGCCTGTTGTTTCTCCAGCCTGCTACTCAGCTGGGAACAAATCTAGAAGGAGATAACATGCTTTCATTAGGAGGTGCTTTTCAAAGAAAAAGAAAACTGAACAAACAAGGCATTAATATTTCATATCATTCCCTCACAGTTGGTGAGTACTTGCAACAAGGCAGTTATTAAGTTCTATACATTAGTATTGAGAAACTGCAACTAATGGAGTGAATGATGAGCAATCCTATAGCCTACGGCAGATGGCCAGGAGTCAGGAGAAAACATGCTTGTTACTGGGCTGTGTTGGGAGGTGGCTAAGTACTTATTTTAACTTCAGACATCAGCCATTTTTACTTGTGGGAAAAAAAGAACAATTCTTGCTCTGCAGATGTTACACACACTGCAAAAGAAGTTGAAATATTAAAAAAACCCCAACACATTACTTGTTTATATTCTGCAATAATTGCAGTTGTCTTCTTTATTTCAGATTCTGCCTTTTCCAGCTGTTTTCTGAAGATCTCTTTCAACTGCATGCAGAGGGATAGAAAACAGATTAGCACTATGCTCTGAGGAATATCCTAGTCAAATAACTAATAACTTATTTGAACACACCCTTTATCTAAAATAAAGTTATGTTTCTATATTACTAATTCGCACTTCTTGGGTACAATTAGCAATTTAATTCTTAGGTCAACAAAAGACTGAAAGCAACTAGTGTTACTATGGAAGCCACACTGGCTGCAAGGAGCCGCAGTGCTCCACCCTCCCCTCTCAGAAATGTTTACTTTCACTTTTGGTTTGTCATGTCATCTGGAGTGACAAACTGTGATTAATACTAACTGGTTAATTTCAAACAAGCCAACTTCAAACTGTCTTGTTGGTATTAATCATAATGTTAACCATAGTTTTTAGTTCTGGTGATGCAAGAAGCTGTGAATAACTAAAAGTGGAAGTGAATGCTTCTGAACCCCTTCTCTTAAAATCAGGCAGGAAGAGGAAAAGGGAGGGGAAGTACACAAATCTCAGTTATGCTGCAACTCCTTCCTCCCCATGCATAACACACTAAACCATGGTTTAGCATATGGCCATTGAGTTTAGAACCTCAATTATTTCTGGTAACAATATTGAAAAAGACACTAACTGAAAATATGGAAGAGATGTTGTTTTATGTAAGATTAATATATGCTAAACACTGAAGGTGTTCTCAGATCCCTAGATTACAAGACTGGCATGTTATATTATGGGATACAGCTGTCTTAACATGGGCATTATGGGTGAAACTGGGCTATGCAACAAAAATCATTTTGAAAATGGGAGGGGTTGCTTTATATGGTACTGGGGTGAAAGACAAGATACAGCAGGAAGAAATCCCTTTCTGTTGCTGTAGGTGTTTTATTTCTCTCTCTTTGGCTTTATATTATGTACTTAGTAAAAGTAAACTTTAATAAAAATTATTATTATTATTATAATTATTCCTAGGTACAATATTTTCTCTAATGCTGTATTTATTTTGACAATTTTGAGGTCATTAGGACTGTATGCGAAGCAATAAATTCTACACAAGAATGGCATTAATGTTTTAAAAAACTTGGTAACTTTTTAACTATTTGAGTTAGAAACAAAATGAAAGCACCTAATGTTTCAGAATTTTTCAGGGAAGGGAAATAGTTCCTTTTGTTCAGTGAAGATAAAGACACTTAGACAGCAGTCCCATGGTCCCTGGGCGAGCATCCCAGGGACCACAAGATGGCTTGGAAAACCCCTTCTGAGTTGGAATCAGCACTCCTACCTCGGAAGGCAAAGTCGGACATCCAATCCCAACCCTGCCCCCTCGCAGCTGGCATGAGGAGAACTGCACTGGCTGCCTATCCAAGGTCAGAAAATCAACACTGGAGATGGGGGAAAGGGGGCCTTCCAGTGGATGGGGAGGGGACTCGAGAGGCCAGGATACGATTTATCCTGAGCCTCCTCCAGCCTCCTCCCTTCACTCTTCAAAGTGCTAAAAGCCCATCTAGCAAAAATATAGGAGATTGGAAGACAGGGAAGCAAAGATGACTTCCGCCGTTCCTCCTGCCCTGCTGGCTTCAGGACAGGGCGTAGGAGTCTGGGAAGGCTTTGAGTTCAGGAGCTTCTGAGGAGTGAAGGCACAGCCCATAGAACTGTGTCCTTAGGCATGCTTAGCGTATTCAAATTGTCTATGGGGAGGGGGATACTCCTAAGATTAGCGTGTGATACGTCTTAAGAAAGTCACTGGTCAGCGGACTTGTCTTGTGGTGCTGGATCTTCCCTCTAACATACACTGGATGTCATCAAATTAAGACTTAATGATACATATTAGGCAACCTTTGGTCAAACAAAATATTGCTCACTTTACGGATTTAGTTACATGATAGCATAGTTTTATCACCTTTTATATAGTCATAGTCAGGTTGCAAATCTCACACACCTCACTCTTTGAATGCATATTTCTGCAATTCTAATTTGACAGGGTACAAAACCACTTGTGTGAGTTAATTCATGTTAAGCTGGAATAAAAGAGAACTGTTTTACGCTTGAACCCCTTTTTGGACAATGGAAATGCTCATGACTTGATGCGTTTTACGTAAACTGAGGGTAACTGACCTGAGGTTGTCTAATCAAAGCACTGCAAACATGTTCTCCGCCATCTGCTCTGCTATTCTTAATGGCACCCCAACACTGTCTTGAGAGCCAAACTAGTCCCCATTAGGAGTAATGGAGGTTTCTCTTGAAATGCAAATATCAGCTTCTGAGATGCGGTTTTTTGTCAGGACCATGACAGGGAGAGAAAGTTGAACTTCCCCACCCTCACAGGCCTGAGACTATTAGGTAACAAAAACATGCACATTAACTGTATTCAAACAATTCACATCTAAATTGGTCCTCAGACAGCTGTCTTTCCTAGTGGCAGGGCTGTGTGAGGTGAAACTACCCTTATTTGTTTGCTGGATCTTTAGCCAAAAACTCTGTATCTTTTGCTTTTTGATATAGGCCCAGTTCAGACATAATGCTACGCCATGACGGTTAAGCATTTTGAGCTCACTATGATGAGTTAGCATGCTGTCTATGCGGTGTTTTTCCTAACCACAGTGGCTACATAACCACAGTGGCTACATAACCTCCTACATGCTGCAGTAGGTTAGCGGCCCCTACCGTGGCTTAGCATGTTGTCTGTCAGGTCCCCGTGGTTAACCAAGTGCTACCATAGAGCTCCATGGCAAGAGCAGCCAAAAATGGCCCTGCTGCTTCTGCCAGTGCGCAAGATCTGCATGGTTGCAATCTGCCTAGCAACACACTATGTGGCAGCTGAGAGCCAGCCTCCTCGCTCTCTGTCCCCACCCACATTATGAAATTGAAGAAGCATGCGGGGAACAAAGATGTTTTTTGATCCCACACCACTGCTATCAGCACAACAACCTTGAGCACTCTAAGTGACCAGGCACAAATACCTGCAGACACAGCGGAAAGTGAAAACATCCCCACTTGCCCGGCTGATGGCTAAGCAGCAGCATCCCTGCTCCAGTGGGGAGGCAGCTGCTGCAGTGCCATCCCCAAGATGGCTGCCTGCGCCACTGAGGCCGCTGGGATGCATAGCAGCCCAGCCAGAGGGTTGTGGGATGAGCGGGTGGTTAGTCTAACCACGCTGCGGGCCATGGTTTCATACACATGTGGCAGAAGCATGTGGCATGGTTAGTGGCAGCCACCATGCACTGTGGTCAGCCTAATCACCCTTCCCCGAGTTATGTCTGAACAGGGCCATAATGTATTTAAGTGTTTTGCAAACAGGCTGGTAGTTTCCCCCACCTCAGCCCCCACTGGCATGGATCAGTGAAGCGAGTTTTACCTGGGCTGTTTCTTCTTCTTGTTTCCGCTTCTCCTCTTCAGTCTCCACTAGTTTCTGTTTGGTCAGAAGCAGTTCCTTATTCAAAACATCTGCTTTGTCTTCAGCCTGAGAATTCAAAGAAAGGCACAGCTACACAAGACTGATTCCTAAGAGGTAATAATGCAATTAATCTGGCAGAGAACCTGGAAGGTGAGCTCCCCTGAAGATGCATGGGCAGCTGCAGCTGTGCGTGTCCACCCGTATGTATGAACAGCTGACTGCCACCCTCCCCTAAACCCAGCCACTTCTTAAATAAATGGGTAAGGCAGTAACCATGACACAGTATTCTCTCTCTATATATATACATATTGGATCAGGAGCACAAAATTCCCACCTATCTCTTTACAATGAAAATCTATGAATAATCGTGCAAGCTTTTGAATTCCCCAGAACTCTTCATCAGGCAAAAAAGAACTCTTCATCAGGCAACCTCTGAATGAATTGTAGATTAACTGTGGGTTATTTAACCCATGATTAATCCATAGTGTCTGGGTTCGGATGTCACAGAGCAACCTCTGATTGGCCCAATTAGAGTTGCATATTCAAAATGATGGCTGTACGTGCTGCAGCAAATCATGGGTTAATTAACCAACAATTTACCATCATTAAGTGCAAACTGGGTCATTCAGTCTGCAGTCACCATGTTATCACCATTTTGAAACTGAGCCTATGGAGATCTCATGGCCACAAGATCTGGCCTAATGTTTGAACTTTTCTGTTTCTTTCCCTGCCTCTTGTAACATCTAGCTCAATTAAGTGTTCTAGAGAATGCAAAAGCTTGCATAACTTTGGTGACATTTTGGTTGGTCCTAATAAAGGCATTGCCTAACTGAATTTTGATCCCTCCTTTTGGATATTATTATTGTTGTTGTTGTTAATAATATTCATGGCAAGATATATACAGATTCATTTCAGTTCAGATTCATTTACTGGAGTGTAGATTAGCACTTTGACATAAATTAGGCAATTCTCTCCGTGGCAAATACTCTGTTCAAAACTATAACCTGCTCCTTATTTGGAAGACAACTTTTCTAATCTAAGCCTCCGTATTATTCTGTCAGCAATTAAATACGGAGCAATTAGTTATGCTTGTAGTAGCATCCAAAACCCCTCAAATAGAACTATGCCAGCTGCACGTGCTCCTGGTATGGTCAGACCTGGGCATGGTCCTACATGCATTAGCTACATCTCAGCTGAGCTACTATAACATGGAACTGCTCTTGCTAACCTGCTATAACTGGGCTACTGTACTTGGGACTGCTCCTGCTAACCACTTGGAAATTTCAACTAGTGCGGAATACTGCTTCTAGAATTTTTGACTGGGACAAAGTGCTGGGACCATGTGACCCCTTTATTGCATCTGTTGCCATGGTTGCCAGTTCACTTCTGAGCGCAATTCAATGTGCTGGATACTAAATGGGTTGGGACCTGGCTGCTTGAAGAACATCTCTTCCCATGTGAACCTGCTCATCCTTAAAGATCAGCTGCTGCCAGCACTCTTGCATGTGCTGTTCTTCAGAGGCACAGCTGGTGGCAATGTGTGAAAGGACTTTCTCAGTGGCAGCACCCAGTATGTGGAACTCCCTGCCCCAAGAGGTTAGATCATCTGTCTTTTAATTTGTGTTCTGCTGGCAAGTGAAGACATTTCTCTTTAAGCAAGCATTTGATTCTGCTGTCACTTAATTTCAGTTATTGACTATGTGTGTGTGTGTGTGTGTGTGTTTGCTGATGTTTTTAACCTGTTAAGATGTTTTAAGGATTACTTATTGCTTTTATGTTTTTATATTTTGTAAACCACTTTGAGCAACTCCTTTTCTGGAGGGGAAAAAGCAGGGTATAAATTTATTTAACAACGACATCCTCTTCACAGTTATAACCCTACCTCCACACCTAATGGGTGCCAAAAACTGGGGATAATAATTATGCTTTCAATTCTACTCTCCCGTTGCAAATGTGACACTGTGATTTCTGCTGAGGCCTGGCTACAGATGAAGGCTTTTCTCACCTGGTCTAAGTCATTTCGTAGAGCAATTTTGCTTGTTACAAGTTCATGGGCAAGGTCATCGTTCTCTTGCTCAAGTCGCATGCTGGCTTCCTGAAGCCTGCGGTTCTCCCTCTGCAGAAAAAGAGGAACCAACAAAACAGGAAGCTAAGTCTTATCAGTACTGAACAAGACAGAGAGAAGAGGATGTGCAAACCGTCTGAGCTACAGAAAGTACTACTAATCTGATCCTTCCCAAGCTATGCAGTTAATGATATGTTGTTCTCCAACCATATTCTGATGGAAGATATGAAACCTGGGTAAAATAGAGCAGGATTAAGTTCTGCTAGTCATCATCATTGTATCCTGTATATGGACGTTATCCTCAGCCCTTCTTCCTGTAATGGTCATCATATGAAGCATAGTGATTTTACCTTTAGCATAAAAAGCCTACAATCACTATATCATTCCTCGTTTCTTGAACTTAAATAACCACCCTCAGGACAAGGCATACCATGGGGAATGAAGTGGAATTATTGATTTCCATAGCACACTTTCAGGAGTGATATGTTTTTCTGCCTCTGCAACAGGCCTTGTCAGTTGAAATCTGGAAACGCTCAAGCCTTTGAAATGTTTTAGTCTTTGCTATGACACACTTATTGAATGTTTAGTTTTATTGTGTTTCAGTGTTTTTTGTATTTTTAAATATGGTTTTAAGTCTTGTTCAATTGTTAAGCTCATAGAACTGAAACTAGGGGTAACAATTTTTAAAATAATACAAAAACAGCTTCTTTTGGTAATGCTTACACATCTGCTATAATCCAGAAGAAATGCCACGATTAATAGATGGATGCAATATGCACGTTTCACTTACTCAGGGTAACAGTAAAATCCTATTAAATCAGAGTGTGAATGTCAGGGGGGCAGGAAGAGAAATAATGATACTTCTAATTCCAAGGGATTAGCTAGGGATGTGTAGAGATCAGTTACCAAATGTATTATGAGACCAAAGGCAGAGGCTCTTGCAGAGCAATCCTAACTATGCTTGCTCAGGAAGTATGTTTAGAATTGCTGCCTCAATCAGTAAACTATAACCATGAAGAAGCTAGAGATCCCCAAAGCAAATCATGTCAAGATTGTGTTTGCCTGAGTATTCAGTTATTGCCCCAAAGCAATCATAATATGATGTGCTTGATAGAACATAGAAGTATCAGGTGAGCAAAAATAGACACATCCTTATTAGGAAATTTATAGCTGATGGAAAAAGTAAAGCCCTTATGTGCTGTAATTCTTTAGAAATACTGTCCCTCTCTATTACAAAAAAAATATAATGGGGTCACATATATTAAAGTATGGAAGTGTTACCTAACCAAGGATAAGGATCTCTCTCTCCTAAATTTGTGTAAATTTGTCCTGTCAGTTTTACTGCTACAAAATTTGTCCTGATCCTCCTGCTGCTGTCCTGGAGTAGCAGTTATTTCTCAGAACCTCAACATCATTTCATGGGTCTTTCTGCTGTTCTGAGGGCACTTCACATGTGGTCTTAGTAGAGAGAAATACATTTACCCAGCAAGCTAGACTTTGCTGTAGAACTGAGAAACAAAGATATTGCACATCATGTGGCGAAATACATCCATTTTTCCTCTAAGGAGAATCTTTCTTTAAACTGTCTTTAAAACAATCCTTGTATCTTCACAGAATCTGCAAAGAAAAGACTGTATCTTGTGGTTGAAGTTATCAAATCAAGATTAGAAATATACAAAGCTCTTCTGACTTTCACTATATTTTATGATGATGCATTTTCACCAATAGTTTACTACTGATTTACTATTAGAATGATTACTAGAAGTGATGCTTTCTCCCAAAGCAGTTAGGTTGATCCAGTTCTACTAGTGATGAAAATGTGAGAGAAGCCAGTCTTTGAAGGGAAAACATGGATAATTCTAGGATTCACATCAACTGACATATTCAGATTGCAAGGGAGTGGAGATAGAGCCATTCCCAGCATGAGATATGGGAAGTAGAAAAAGTGTGCTAAGTTGTGAAAGCATCCGTATAACTAAACTTCTTCATGTATGTGCAAGGCATAAGCAATAATAAACAACACTTTTATGTAAAAGGTGTCTACTATTCTGTGTTTCAATCACAAGACATAAAGAAGATTACATTCTTAAACGTTAGCTGACAGTGAAGAAAACACACACATCTAAATTCTGTATTACTGAATGTTGTAAACTTTGAGGCCAGCTGATAGAACTCTGACTAATAACTCTGTTGAACTCTCTGCAGCTTTGAAGGGAGTTATCCTAACTGAACAATAGTTGGCTTTACATTCTTTGTTATGTGCTAGCCAAAAGCGTCAGTGTTTGCAAAGCCAGTAGCACAACGTGAGCTTCAGACTTCTGGATCTGCATTTACAGACAAGTGGGCAAGCAAGCCGTGTGGTAGGAACTGCAGTGTCCTCTCCTCCTGTAACAAAACTGTGCCAAATTTAAAGATGGATATGCCATGCACACAGCAAATGACTGAAAAAAGAAAGTCCTTGAGTCCAATATATTCTTATTTTGTGGCTGATGATCATTATCAAGATGCATTTACCCCTTTGTGCTGTAATTAAGGACTGATTACGGTCCAATTCTGTCATGTTTTTCTTGTGCAGATATTTCTCCAGAGAAGAATCATGTCATGTCAGAATTAGCCTCTGTCCCCAGCAATGAAGAAGTCTTTGCTTCTTCTTGAAATAATTTTTTAAAATGCTTAAATCCTGAGAAACATTGAGAATCCCAGAGGGAAAGACACTTAAAGCATCTCAAGGAATAAGCAGGCTAATTTTGTGGCATCTGGGGAAGTTTCAGATTCAATTTAAAAATAATCCACTTGTTAATACTGCTATATTCTGGAGGCAGACTTTAATAACCATGCCAAATATTTATTAAGATAAATATGTAAACAGAGGCTTCCTGCACTAATCCCCCATGGTACTATAAATGTACTAGCTACAAGTATTGCACCCCCATATCCAAGTGGTAGGTCTCTGCAGCATCAACAAGGAAGTGGGGGGAGGAGATTGCTTGTTATCAGCTGTCAAGGAGGATACTGCATTTCCAAACCATGGGAAATACAAAATACAACAAAATGCACACAGATAAAACTTACCTCCAGCAAAGTCAGAGAGCAACTACTGCTTTCAATCATGGATAAAATGTTGAGAGAGAGAGGTAATCCAGTGAAATTTAGATACCAACCAAGAATAATTAGGAAGCAAACAAAATCCCAGCTTCAGAGAGTTCTGCGTGGAAAGTTTGGCATGGTTTTAAAAATATAGAACTTATTCCAGCTTTGTCCTACTAAAGGAAACATTTGATTGAAAGGAGGAAGCTTGAAGCCAGAAGGCAAGTCCCAACTCTGGGAGGCTGTAATACACTAAACTCCACCTTCAACTAGCCTCATCCAGAATGAAGAACGAACATAGCCAGATCAGCCTGGCTGATGCAAACAGATTTCACTGTTGTTCCTAAAGTTGGGTGTGACTCAATGTGTCACACACCTTGCTAAACATCTGCATTACATTTTATTGCAACAGAGTCAAGTATCTGGACACTGAGTTTCTTCAATAAGTTTTTTTTTAATTGGTAAAAAAAAATCAGAGTCTTGGACATCAGTTGGTTTGAAATCTTGAAGCCTCAGCCAAAAAGGGGGATGTTAAAATGCAAGATGACTTATTGCAAACTGCCAACATCACCAACCTATAAAAGCTAAAGTTAGCCTAGATGCAATGTGAGGTTTTTCCACTGTGTTGTCTGTCGCTATGAGCAATTTAAGGATAATTTTCCAGAGGGTCAAAATCCAGAATTTTGTTCTTAAGAAGAAAAATGAGACTATGTGATCATTTCCCCCCCTAATTCTGCCGTCAGGGAAATCAACAGAAACACAAAGTAGAAGTTACTGGGTTGTCCATATTTACTCCATAGTAATAGGGTAACAATAGGGCAAAACACATATTCACCAATAAAACAGGCTAATGGCATAATTCCATTGGAATGGTCCTTCCATTAAGCAGAAGCATCTGCCTCAGGCAGGTGATTTTGGGTATCATGAAAGGGCAGCAAATGGTTAGCTATTTAATTTTTTAATTTTTGTATTTTTACTGCCAGGGAAGGGGAGAGGTGCTCATGGGATTTTGTGTCTCAGGTGCCAAAAAACCCTGGCACTATACACTTCGATTTGTGGGGGCGGGCTGTAGGGATGGCGGAGAATTTCTCCACGAATCTCTGGGAGGCCGAATGCCAATGCATTCGGCCCCCCGAAATTGCTGGAGAAATTCTCCGCCCCCCCCGGAATGGGACTTACCTCTGTCGAATGTCCCTGGCGCTGGTGGCTCCCGGCGGCAGTTTGGCGGCGGCCGGTCTTCTGACCAGCTGCCGCCGGCGCCATTTCCCAGTAAAAAAAAGACAACAACGAACGTGATAGGCTACGTAAAGATTTACGCAGCCTATCACGGCTAAATTTTCCAAAAACACCGTGATAGGCTATGTAAATCCTTACGTAGCCTATCACGGCTGACTTTGGGGGGGGGGGAAAAAAGCGCGTACGCAAATGGCGGCGCCCATGGGCACCGCCATTTGCGTTTCTTATTTGGGCACGTGTAGTCTACGTAAAGATTTACGTAGACTACGGCGAAAATAAGGGCAACGCAATATTTGGGCAACTACACGTGCCCAAATAAGGAACACAAATGGTGGCGCCCATGGGCGCCGCCATTTGCGTACACGCTTTTTTCCCCCCAAAAGTCATCCGTGATAGGCTACGTAAGGATTTACGTAGCCTATCACGCGGCTGACTGCAGGGACGCAAATGGCGGCGGCTATGGCTGCTGCCATTTGCGTCCCGCCCGGCCAGGAGGATTCGCGGCTGGAGGAACGGGGCACCTCCCCCCCGGCCAGAATTTCGGCCGGAGGTATGGGGCACCTCCCCCTTGGCCAGAATTTCGGCCGGAGGGACGCTGCGCCTCCCCCCCGGCCAGAATTTCGGCGAGGAGGAACGGAGCACCTCCCCCCCACCGCGAAGCAAGCTGCGGGACCAGGTAAGTGACTTCGTCCATCCCTAGCAGGGTGGGGGAATGACATCTGCTGCTCTGCCTCAAGTAGCAAAATGTCTTGGGCCAGCCCTGGGGGGAGGGAGTGTGGCTCAGTGGTAGAACACCTGCTTTGCTTGCAGGAAGTCCCAAGTTCAGTCCCCAGGATCTCCAGATAAGGCTGTGAAAGATCCCTGCCTCAAATCCCAGAGAGCAGCTGACAGTCAGTGTAGGCAATACTGGGCCAGTTGGACCAGTGGTTGGACTTGGTATGAGACAAATTTCTACATTCCTAATCCTAAACACAATTAGCCAGAAGTAAGTCTCATGGAATCACAGGGATGGACTCCCAATGACATATGTTTGGAGTGTCTCAAGTCCCAAGACATTTTAGTGCCTGAGGTGGGAAATCCAAATTACACCACCTCTCTCAAATTAACATGGAAACAGCCCTATGCGGACTTCTCCTGTAGAAGCCCCATTTGAATTTTTGTGCCTGGATGTTTTCACAGCTTCCGAGAACTTCCCCGTTGATTTTTCCCAATGGACCAGATCAGTCTGTCTCCCATTCTGTTGCCCGTATTGGTGTGGAATATAGAACTGGATTTATATAGATAGAATCATAGAATAGTAGGGTTGGAAGGGGCCTACAAGGCCATTGAGTCCAACCCCCTGCTCAATGCAGGAATATATAATTTTCCTATAAAATATAATTTATATAATTTTTGTAATCATACTGTATTTGATACTTAAGGCCTGTGATCTCCTGATCTCATACCAGACGCTTCTAGTTTTGTTTCCTAAAAGCTTTACAGCAGGGGTGGGCAACTTGTGGCCCTCCAAATGTTTTGGACTACAACTCCCATCATCCCTCTCCATAAGCTATGCTGGCTAGGGCTGATGGGAGTTGTAGGCTAAAACATCTGGAGGGCCACAAGTTGCCCACCCCTGCCTTACAGGATACTGGAAGCTGGAGACAGGATCAAATATGTAAGATCTTATTGTCTGTTCAAAGTTTTCCAGAGATAAATTATTCTAGTTGTGTTGCAAAAGTTTCCTTTTAATCAATGGTGAAACAACTAGTTAAGAAATTGAGATACTTTGGGAAAAATCTCTGAACTCAGAAGTTCCTATTGATAAGATTAATCAGAAGAATTTGGAAAGATGTTTACCAATTTTTGAACTGTGATTTAGAGATGATTTAGTTCACATGGGATGTGTATGCTTCTTGCTCAAACTTATGCTAATTAGTGGTGTCTATGCTCAATAATATTTGTCTGGCAATGTAAATTAACTTAGCTTGCCTGCTATAAGGCTCTCTTGGTCTGAAGATGAAGATGGTCTTCTGCTCACAATTTAAATCAAGATTATGGGCTTATCTTGTGCCTGCACATTCTGCATCCCTCAAATTGGGGGTAGGGAACGTGGCGCCCATGGGCACCACTGCACTCGCAGACACCTTTCCTGCCAAGGTACCCTATTTCTCCCACAAACAAAAAAATTTCCTTACTGGAAGTTGGGATCACTTCAAAGCAAAGCGAGGACCTCCAGCTGCAGCCATCGTGATTTCCCATGAATGCCTCTGTGCCACAATACTATAACATCTCATGTACACTCTCAAGGACAGGGCAAGCATTCAGTAAATTTTATTTATCTAATCACTTTTATCCCATCTTTTGGCTCTACACAAGGCCCCCAAGGCAGCCTCACAAGTAACTAAACCAGAGACAAGTAAAATATGACTCGCAGCGGCAGAGGAAAACACTTAAATCAACGCAACTCCTGGGGGAGAGATTTCTATAATCTGCGCACCACTAAAAAGGAAGCCAAGTCTGGCATTCCCAGCCAGCCAGACCTCCAGTGGTAGTGGGATGTAGAGTAAGGAGGAAAGCAGATGGCTTAGGAACATAGGAAACTGCCTTATACCAGGTTGGACTATTAATCCATCTAGCTCAGTATGGCCTACAATGACTGGATCTCCAAGGTTTCTGACAGGAGTCTTTCCCAGCCCTACCTGGATTGCACCTGGGACCTTTTCCATGCAAAGCACATCCTCTATAACTGAACTACAGGCAAGCCCATGTAGGAGGAGACAATCCTTCAAATATCCTTGTCCCAAGCAGTATAGGGCTTTATAGATAATCATCAGCACTTTGATATGTGCCTGGAAATGAAATGGTAGCTAGTGCAGATTGAACAAAACTACACGCTCCAAAAAGTGAGCCGAACAGCACTATGGCAGCTGACTTTTTTACCATCTGAAGTTTCTTATCACTTCTCAAAGACAGACCCATATAGACATTTACAAAAATAAACCATACTCTTGTGTATCTGTTGGATTACCTTGTGTGTTGGAGCTGCTTGCTCACCCTTTCCCATGCGTTTTTCTTGGGGAACAGGTGCTCCTGCTTGAGCCAGCTACCAGGAGATTTCTGGGAAGATTCTTTTTTGCACCATCGTTGAACTTCGCTGATATTTTGCTAATTTGTGTGGGGCAAGCAGGCAGGCAAGCTGGTCAGATCCTGGAGACTGGCTAAGGAACTGGACACGATCTGTTCAATACATCCAGATTTTAAAGCGCCTCTTGCTGCTTTGGAGGTGGGGGAGAAGATTCTCTCGTGTGTTTAATGGCCAATTTGCTTTGTTTGTGTATGGGACTGGGGAAGAGGAAGCTGTGTAGCCTTGGTTTTGCTTACTGCTGATCCTCGTTGTGTACTTCCTGTGCCAGGGGTATTGGCTGATCAGATCCAGCACTAGCAAAGCCAGAATTCTGGAATGTCACAGCTTGGAGCTTTGGAAGTTTGGGCCAGCAGTCAATCATTGGGCAAGGTATCATGATGCACATGGGAGGAAAAGGAGCTTAGCATGGTTGCCTATGCAACGCATTACCTTTCCCACCTCGCCCTGCACTAAAATTCCCAAGCAGTAATCTGAGAACACAAGTGTAAAACTGGTGAGCCAATTTAGAAATCTCTCACCCACCACCCAACATTTGCAGATGATGCTTGCAACTGGCAATCCAGGCATGATTTGAGCTGAGGGGGCTTCAACTATAATGAATGCCAATCAATCAAGAGTACATTTTGAGAATGTGCCACCTTCTGAAAAATGGCACCCAAATCCACCACCTGAAGAGCAATGACACATTACATGCAAATGTGAGCACTAGATTTCCAACTCAGTTTGTTTGTTTGAGAAAGGCAGCTTTGGAAGGACGTGGAATGAATAAGAGAAGTGGCAGGGAAAGGGTTCTTCACCTTTTCCCTGCTTGCTTCCCCATTCCAAATTCTCTCTCCCCCCGCTCCCCGCTGCATCATTCATGGGGTTTCAAACCTGTTTGTGAGGGCAACCATACATTTTGACCTCTGTGAGGACAACAATATGGAATTGAAAAACAGTAGATGGGAATGGGTTAAGCATCTCCTTCTCTGCCCTCAATTGCCTGTCCAAAACGCTTCCCAAAAATATGTACTGGGGCTCTAAAATGTGCATTTGTGCATGATCTGTAGCTAGCCTTGTGGCAGCCATTTCATCTTGCGCCACAGTAAAGCTGTTTCTGGGATTGCTGTAAGGGAGAGATTTTACAATGTAATGGGAGCTATATAAGCATCCTCCTCCATAGATAAATAAGTTATTTTTAACATTATTAGCATTATGTTTTGCTCTTGTTATTATGAGTTCTATAAAAATAGCTATGTCAGAGTCAATCTGATAGACTGCTGACACGAGCAGTAATACACATGAGCAGTGTAACATAAGAGCAACCAATTAAGGCCGCAATCCTCTGAATTCGGAGGCTTACGGCTATCCAATGCAGAGCGGGAGGAGTGGTGGATGTAATCTTCTCCTCCGCACTCCTTCCTCCTGCTCTCTATTTTTGCTAGACAGGCTTTTTCGCCCGTCTAACCTGGGCTCTGTGGAGTGGGAGGGAAAGTGGCTGGGGAGGCCTGTGGATATGATGTAAGCCGGCCTCCCCAGTCCCCACCAGTCCCTGCCCACTGGCATGCCTCCCTTCCCTCCTCTCTGAGGTTGCAGGTGCAGGTCTCTACACGCCAGGTGCGAGTGAGGAGGGGAGCTTGGATCCCTGGCTCCGAGGCCAGGGTGCTGTCTCTGACCTCAGATCCGGATCCAGCAATCTGAACTATCCTGTGCCCGCCCCCGTCCCAGACTCTGTCTAGGGGTTACAGGATTGCTTCCCTCAAGTTCTTTTTTTGTGAACTGGAAAATTGCAACTACTATGCAGCCCACACCTAACACCACATCTGAACCTCCACATCTTAGTGGCAAATTTAGCACTTCATAAGACAGTTTCTAATCTTGACACAATGCCCTTTAACATACTGCATGACTGCATAGATATTTTGCAGTCCCTTTCCATCCTGGCTACTGATCCTCCTCTGCTATTGTCAGAAGATTTGTTTGAATCTGACTGTATGCACATCTACCTATTTACAATCTCCACCAGATGCGCTACTCCTACTCTTTCCTCCACCCACCTCCAACCTTGTAAAAATCCTTTCCTTTTTTCTTAAATGTTGCACAGCCTACCACAATTATCCAAAGCCACAGACTGGAAAGAACCCCTTGCCCCAAAACCAAATCCAAAAATACTCTGTGGAGAAAATAAGAACATGAACCATGTCTGGGAATGGCTTTGGCCTGGGAATGAAGGGAAGCCTCTTCTACTGGTGTTTCTGAAGTTGGACAGCTCCCGCCTGCTAACCAAGTGGAGACGCTTCCCAGCACTGAAGACTGCCCCACCTTAGAACACCAAGAATGGAAATATACAGTAAGTAGAATTTTTCCTATTTCTATTACTTAATACTCAATCTTGTCTTGGACAAAGGACGTTTCCAGATGGAGGGCACCTAGCACTACCAAGTCCAGATACATTGTGCAGCTATTCCACCTTTCCATTAACGGATTTTTTACAAGAAAAAAAGATGGAAGAAGTGCTGGAAAAAATGCAGGAAGGTTACAAATGGAAGATGATGTCATTTGGACCTCTCTAGACTTCTGTGAATGTGTTAGGGTGATCGCACAACAAAGCCTTGTCTGGAAGTACCCAAACGTCTGAGCAAAGCCCATTTCAGAAACAGGCTATAATCTTACAAATCTGCACTCCAATAGAAATTTAATGAACCAGCATCCTTGAGCAATACTTTAATTAAATGAATAGACAGTTGTCTATTCATGTCATACTGACGTGACTATACTAACCAAAACACTATGGAAAAATTATTCTGGTCTAGAGTCCAAGCTATGTTTCATTTCAATGCAATAAAGGAACAAAACATTATTCTATTTCACATACCTTTTGGGGTTTGGTTTATCTCTTCCAGTAAGTAATGAATAATGCAGATTTATTTTTGTTGAATTTTTAACATCAACTAGGGGCTCCAAATAGGTATTAGGACACCATATTAACAAACATTCAAGTAGGGGGAAAGTAACTTTTATTAGACCAGTTAGTAGTTTTACACAATGCAAGCCTTCAGACTTAATACTTAGCATTAATGTAGCGCATTTCAAGAATCTGAAGCGCTTCACATACATTATCTCAATAATCCTTACAACAGCCCTGTAAGGTAGGCCAGTATGATTATTACCATATTACAAATGGCAAACTGAGTCTGAGGGAATAGTGGCTTGCCTAAGTTTACCTAGTGAATTTGTGGCTGAGATGACGTTTGAACCAGGGATTTCTCAGCTCACATACCACTATGCTACACCACAACGTCTTTAGGAATGGGAGTTCAGAGCAAAGAAATAATAAAAATAGATGAGACAACAAGTTTCACATGACAGAGGAATTTCATTTTATCCTTGCTTGGAACCAATATAATTGAGGAACAACTTGGTCCAATAGAAGGTATTATTTCATCAATTCTGTGTTTCTCATTCTCTGCAATCAACACTGCTACAAATATTAATAGTTCATCAGGAAGATTTGTACCACATAGAGGGAAAAGTCTTGGAAGCATTCACCTTCCAAAATGTGCCTGTGGTAGTGAACTACACACAGTTTTGTCTAAAGCATAAAGCATTTCCTTCTCTGTGTGTCAGTGGTAGAGAATCTCTCCCTCTCTCTCAGCATCTCATGCAGTTTCCCAGAAAAGTTCAACAGCAGAAGAATTACCTATAAATATATAAACTGACAGAACAACAATATTATATGTGGCTGCTTGAAGAAGGTGCCTTTTTTATGCTTTTAAATAAAATATGAATTGTATTTAACTGTAAAGTGTCTAAAATGGGCAGTTTTAAATTGGCTACAGCATGCATAGTGCTAATATTGTAGACAGCCCTGCTCTCTGCTTGTTTTTGTGTAACTGGACCAATAGGAGGTGTTCAGATATTTCGCTTCCCATTACCTTGTATCTGTCTAGGGGGTCTTCCTGCTGCAGCTGATTCTCCCGCATCATTTGATACTCTCTCTCATATTTCTTCAGCTTCTTTGTGGGTACCTAAAGGGAGATAAAAACAATGCTAGTAATATTACAAGAAACATTCTGTGGAAAACAGAATGCTCCACTAACACACACAGAGGGTAACAGAAGTTCTGGACATTCTCTACTGAACTTCAGCAAGCTAATAACAAGAACCTCCTAAAGCCTGTCATGGAATTTCAGGCAGTGTCTGTTGAGTCCCTGCCACAAAGGCAGTCATGTTCAAATTATGGGGGAAATAGTAGGGGGCCTTAATTAAATCTACAAGCCTCACTCCCTGCTTGCCCCCAGTATAAAACAAATCTCATCCCCCGCACTCAAGTGATCTTCTAAAAACGAGAGCTAAGTGGGCCGTCACAAAAGGTGGAGGAGGGTCTGGGCCTCCTCTGGCCCTTCTGTGATTTGAACTCTGCAACAGGGACTCTTGAGAGTGAAGAAGTATTGTTTTCATGCCTCAGCAGGGCTTAGCAGGGTTGATCTACCCTTTAGCACAGAGGTAACGGGATAGCAATAAATAAAGTTATTCTGACAGCCAGGAATATGGGACCCATATGGGTCCCATCAACCATGATGGGGATGTTCCAGCATTGCCTCCTACCACTTACTGCTCGCCAGCTGAGTGGCACTCCCATGTGTGTGGGTGAGGGCAGTGAGTCTCCCAGACAAGCATCCTCTTCAGGGCCTGGAGCCTCAACATAGGATTTACCAGCCCCAATTAAAGAATAGGCAATGAAAGTGGGTCAGAGATCCAGTGGCCGTTAGGATAACCCCACAGCGTACACATTTTGAACCTGTATCATGAGCAACAGGACAACTTTTAGTGAGGGAAGACTTCAGTTCTATTGCACACACAGAGCAAGTGTGTAATGACAAACTATGCATGAGCAAAGTGATGGGACATCTATAGCTTCCTGCGCAGGACTTACTGGTGCCACTGCCAGGCGCTCAGGGTTGACAGATATCCTGCAGGTGGTCAGACTACAGGCAGACAGGCTGGTTGAAAATTGGATGGCTTCCCCGGGGAGGAGCTGCCCAGACTGAGGAGGTCAGCAGGTCCAAGAGCCTTTGCACTTGCCAGTAGCGCCCTCCAGTATCATTCAACATCTCAGGCCAGGAGGATTATCAGCTATTAAGTAAGCCTCTTGGCTGTTTCTCTGTCTCCTGACCAACAGCCCCAGTGGTGTTTAATGGTAGAACTTCAACAACTTTTTAGAAAGATGACTTGCAGATTTGTTTCCATGAAGAGACAAGGACAGAACAGCCAATATTGCCCTTTAAACCCAAGTCAACTTTCAATCCAGTTTTGAAAAATCCTAGGATACAGGTATTTGAGGATTTGGTGTTCAGGGAAGTACAGAAAATAGAAAACCCCCAATCTCTGCAATTTGTACAATTGTCCATGATACACTTTGAGCAGGGAAGAGAATTTGGCATTAAGAAATTTGCAAAACTGTTGAAACATCATTTTCAAGCTGGCAGATAAAGGGGACACATTGGTAATTATAGACAAGAAGGATTATGTAAAAGAGACATATAGACAATTAGAAAATGATAGGCATTATGAGAAATGCAAGGAAAATCCTACAAATAGGATCAAGAAGGATACTGTGAATATATTGGATGATGGGTTAATAGAAGGGAAGATATAAAAACCTACTTATGAATCTTTGTTAGAAACAGAGGAGAGGATCCCCCAATTTCATCTCTTGCCCAAGATCCATAAAAATATGTTCACTGTACCACACCACCTCATCTCAGGGTGTGGTTTTATACTGGAACTTCTTTCCACATTTGTGAACCATTTCTTGAAGCCGTTTGTACCATTAATAAGTACGTATTTGAGAGATACAATGCATTTTTGCAGTTTTTACAATGCAGTTTACAATGCAGTTTACTGCAGTTGCAGTAAATGATACTGATTTAGAGGGCAATCAGTTTGGTTCGTCACCACTGATGTAGTTTCTTTGTGTACTAACAACCCCCAAACACAAGCAATGGAAGTTACTGAATGTACACTGAATGACAGAACAGTTGGATTGTTCCCCTCCATGGGTGTCAATTGTTCTCTAGATGAATTATCTCTGAGAATTTTTTTTTCAGTTTGAAGGTAAATTCTATTGGCAAATATCAGGTGTAGCTATGGGGTGTAGATCTTCCCCAGAACTAGCAACCTTGTATGTGGATCAGTGAGAATTTACTCCCAGATGATAAGACTGTACAGAAATTGCAGTAATAATAGGGATTTCTCTAGACATGCTAAAATTGTCATAGAACAGCTTAAGTGAAGGGACTATCCTTCTAGGGTTTTGAAACAAACATTCTATAAAGTTAAAAACATGGATAGGAGAATATTATTAGATGTGTCTGGTGGTGAAAAGAAAGTCCGATGCTGTAAAGAACAATATTGTTTAAGAACCTGGAATGTAAGATCAATGAATCAAGGTAAGCTGGAGGTGGTCAAACATAAGATGGCGAGATTGAACATCGACATCTTGGGAATCAGTGAACTAAAACGGACAAGCATGGCCGAATTTAATTCAGGTGACCATCATATCTACTACTGTGGGCAAGAATCCCTTAGAAGAAATGGAGTAGCACTCACAGTCAATAAAAGGGTGGGAAAAGCAGTACTGGGGTACAATCTCAAAAACAACAGAATGATCTCAGTACGAATCCAAGGCAAACCATTCAACATCACAGTAATTCAAGTCTATGCCCCAACCACTGAGGCCGAAGAAGCCGAGGTTCATCGGTTCTATGAAGACCTACAACACCTTCTAGAACTAACACCAAAAAAAGATGTCCTTTTCACCATAGGGGATTGGAATGCTAAAGTAGGACGTCAAGAAATCACCGGGATAACAGGCAAACATGGCCTTGGTGTACAAAATGAAGCAGAACAAAGGCTAATAAGAGTTTTGCCAAGAGAACACGTTGATCATGATTACTGAAAATTAGCACAAGGTTGTTTAATTTTTTATGTGTTTCAGAATGTAGGAAGGAATGTTCTTTCCCCCTTTTCTTTTTTCCAGTTACCAGTCGTGTGGTGTGGATCTCAGATTTTGTATATATAACAATTACTGGTAAATTCATTTTTATTAATTTATATTTATTTGATTATTTGGGTACTGCGTATTATCTCAGGTATCTCTAAACTTGTGTATTTGTTTTTTCAGGTTCCACGTAGGAAATCAATTTCACTTTAGTAAGGGATGAAATCATTGGTTATATTTTCTCCCCCTGAACAGGGCCAGATTGGTCGAAATGCACTTGGGATATTGGTATTGTGTATCTGTACAGCCTTGGATTTGGAAATTAGCATTGTGACTATGTAAAGCCTATGTACGTGATGTACTGATTGGCATTTTTGAATACTTCTCAATTGTTTTAATTTTGCGTGAGATATTAGTATTTATATTAAAATGTTGTTATATTTTTGGATACACATAACTTTCCTTCAACCTATTCTGTTTTTGTGACTGTAAGTGGTTAAAGACAGAACTGGTTTATTGGTGCAGGGAGCAGGAAGCCAGTACCTACTGTAGGGTTCAAGCCTCATGGCACACAACAGCCACTCTGTGTCAATGCATATTAGGGCAACGTCTGTGAAGTCCAAAACCAGTATTAATAATTGCTCCTGGGGAGAGGGGCAGGAAATGCCATCTTAATCTTGTGCTTGGTGCTTCCAATGACTTTGACAATTCCTTCCAAGAGAGATGGAAGAAATCCAGGATTTGCAATAATTTTCAGTTTTTATAAAAGGTATGTAATACAGAAAGCAACACGTAAAACAGAAAGCAAACACCTCCTTTTCCAAGCTACCCAAGACTAACCTTATTTCAGCATAATTCAGATGTGTGTTTTTGTGTGTGTTCCAATCAGATTCCTGGGCAAAATACTCCAAATTAAAGTAGTTTTTATTTAGGGTGCAATCCTATCGAGATAGTCGGCAACTCCTGAATTTGGAGGCTGCCGATGCAATGCTGATGCAATGCAGGGCAGCTGTAGCCCAGAGGTGATCCTCGCCTTCACGCTCTGGCAGCCCTGCATTTTTGGCTAGACAGCCAATTTTGGTTATCTAGCTGTAGCTTTGTGGAGGGGGAGGGAAGGAGGAAGCTGTATAAAGTGGCTTCTGCGGTCTCCTCCCCTCCCTGACCCCAGGAATGCCCCCTTTTTGCCATTTCTGTGCTATATTTCCAAGCGCGGAGACGTATCTGGCACAGAGAGAACTGCGTTAGCTACGAGGGGGCTAGGGAGGGGAGCATGTTTCTGGCAACCATGGTTTCTGGGAACCATGTTTGGAACCCTGGCTCCGACCTTGGTTCCCAGAAAACGAAAAATAAGACCATGTCTAGTTGCCATAAGATTATTCCCTCCATTAATCTGCTGTGTGGAAAAACAGACGTGTGCCCCCAACCCAAAATATTTTCTCTTTCCTTTGTAGCCTTGGCTTTTAAAACTCTGGCCACACCCTTAAAATACAGATCTTGAAGAAGAGAAGCAAAGCATACCAAAGAGCTTTCTGTTCCCTCCTCACTCTTTGCGCTTGGGGACACAGCAGATTTCCTAGCATGGTACGTTGCTAGGATACCTCTTTGCAAGTGCCTGTCTTGTATTCTCTGATGCTTTGCCACTGCCCTTCTATTAACAGAAACAAGATGACATCAGGAAATACAGGGAGAGAAGCATAAGCTGGTGGGGAAACTGCTGCCATTAAGGCGAATACTGCGCGGGCAGTGTTAGAAACACCAAAGATGGCTGTTGAGGGAAGGGCAATAAGTAAAATAAGACACGAATGGCTGGTAAAACACTTTTTTAGGATTCTCATTTTTAAAACACACACTAGATAATAATGAAAAGTACAATTAAAGGACATGACAGTACTATTATGGAGACATGGGTTGGGGATTGTACATATATTATGAGTGCATGTGCAGTCACCCCAGTTCCTAGTTTAGCTGTACTACAGAGGCAGGGAAGTTTCTGCAGGTTTCTTTCTTCAGTTTCTGTGAAGCAGGCAAATGAATGCTTCCGTTCCTTTTGTTAATTTTTTTCTACAGTAAATCTTTAATAATAGGCAAAGCTAAAGAAACATAGAAATGCAAGATTTCAAATTATGTTTCAGTTATACAAAACTTAGTCCAGATTCTACATAATTGCTCATAATTGAGGCTACTATAACAAATTAGGATCACAAACAGCTGATTGCCTCATTTTATAAGTTATTAATTTATCAGTTTCAGTTAATAACCCATTTCATATAGAACGTATCAATTAAATTAGGGTGAAAGGAGATAATAAACCTTCACAGTTACTGAAGTATGTTTACTGTATGAATGTAAAAGTAAGATATGAAGATGCTTTTTGGATATCTCTATTGTCCTCACTGAAATGGTAATATTGCTAATGCGTCTGCAGAGGTACTTTGCCATGGCACTTTTAGTCTCAAAACGACACAAGTAAGGACTCTATTCAAAGGAGAGGAAAAAGCCAAAGTTAAATGTTCAATGAGGGACAATAAACCTATTCATCCCTCTGTTAAGCTACGAGAAATGTGATCTGCAGAACTAGTATACTGCACCTGACATAGAAGAAAATCCAAAGAACCTAGTCTAACAGTGTTGCTTAATCAAAAGTACGGGGTCCCCAGAGGAGGGAAAGGGCAAATCCAGTGCCATATTAATGCCAATTCATACATTAAAGTAGTGTGGAAGCTGCTTTCTCATGGCTTCTTCCCACCCTGCTCTAGCAGTGTTTAGACGCAGGAGCTACTTCATTGATCCCAACAAAGTGGTTCTTACATCTAAACATTATCAGAGCAGAAGACAACGTTTACCTGAGAAGGAGCCACATCACTGACGCTGTCTGCATAGTTCCTGCATCCAATATCACACGAGAGGCATGAGAAGAAGTCAGAGGAAAATGGCTTCTGTATAAAAATTTGGGATAGGAATGTATGGTCAATTTGACCTGTATAGTTAAAATTTGTGAGGGAAGGCAGGTAGACAATACTGATTTTCAAAAATTGAGTCCATAATGTACTAGAATGAAAAGGTGTAAGGTAACATGGAGTATTATGCTTTATAAGAATTTAGTAGAGGTTTAGTTTGTATATTGTATTTTGCAGAATTAGATGAAAGAAAGCTTTTGTTGCATATATACTGTATATTGTTTCTCAATGCTTGATTTATTATTTAAATAAAAAATGTATAATAAAATATAAAATCGCACTGACACTGGTAGCATCTCTGTGACAGATTTCATATATTGTAAGTATCTTTTGGAGCCCCCTTTGGCTTAAAAGTGGTGCATAAATATAAGAGATAATAATATTGCTTATGAAAATGCCTTTATCAAAGATACATAGTGTGACATTTTCGTTTATTTGACTTGTATCTTACCCTTCAGTTTACAATGAAATTTCAAAGACCACTGACAAAATAAAACAATAAAACCACAACAACATCAATAACTGAATTACAAAATACAGTAATTAAAACACAGCAGAAAGCAGTTTAGCAACACTAAAAGCAGATTAAAACAAGGAATTATGCTAAGGATACAATTATGCAGGTAAGGTATTAGCAGATCCTGCACAAGTCAGCAGGAAACAGGACTTAGGTTGAAAACTCCACTCAGCCATGAAGCTCAATGGTACAAAGCACTATCACATCCTCACCTACCTCACATGATTGTTGCAAGAATAAACTACCAAAAAAATGAGCTCATTGATGAAGGGGGAGTAGCAAGCAAATGTAAACTCTTAACAGCTGTCACTCAGACCCACTATTCTCCACTTCTCCTCAAGGCTTCCATTTTTGCCTTTCTGGGGGATGAATGCAGACTTTACAAAAATAAAAGGCAACACACCAATATTTCCTGTAGTTCTATAAATCTTTTGTTTCTTTTATTTCTTTTCTACACTGGTAATGCAAATCCTAATATTTAAAATAGATTAATTTCAAATGGGTTTCAGGCCTGGTTTTGGTATAAAATCGGTCTTGGTCACCCTGACGGATGACCAATGCTGGAAGGAAGACAGGGAGAATGTAATCCTATTTATTCTCCTGGATCACTCAGCAATTTTCAGTGCCATACTATCCTTCTGAATAGGCTGGCTGAACTGGGGACTGGTGTACTGCTTGGCTGATTTCAAAAGGTGGTACTGGGAGCATATAGCTTGGCTCCCTGGCTTTTATGCCACAGAATCCTGCAAGGTTCTATCTTGTCTCCCATACAAAATATCAATGTGCTGGTGATACCTCACTTTATTTTCTCCTTTTCATCCAATTCAGGTGAAGAAAGCAATGTGATGAACTAGTGCTAGGACTGATAATGAACTAGATGAGGGCCAATAAACTGAAGCTCAATCCTGATGGGTTCATCTAAGGCAGAGCTGTTAAGCTGCAAACGGGACCTGGACATTGAGATCTGGCCAATGCTGCCCGATGTTGCACTAGCTTGTGGGAAAGGGTACGTATGTGTTAGGTTTCCTTTTTTTTTTTAGAAAATTCAGGTAGCCAGGCCAAATGGGGTTCTTGCTGCGGATTTCCCTAGCATAAAGCTTCATGGACACTGCCTCTCCCTCCCAGGCTGATCCGCTGGATGCTGGCTAGCCGACTGCCCATGACCACTGCCATCACTCTGAATGTGCTATAGCAGGGTGTTGCCAGATGCATGACTCCACCACCATTTGGTGTTGCCCTCACAATCACCCTATGTCAAAGTTTCCATTTTGTCTGAAAAGGATGGCTGGAAAGATGTAGCAAGCTAGGACAAAATGGACATGATGTTTCCCACTGAAACCCTCTACTGAGATGGACAATGGTATGTCTCCACCTGCTGTGCCTAAGGCCTCCAATGTGGTGCCCTCTCTGGGTGCCCCCCAGGCTCCCTGTCCTCCTGATTTATTTTTTTTTAAAATAGGGCTGTTTTTAAATTGGGAGGCTGGCCTGCTGCAAAGGGAAGTGGGGCCCTCCAGCATAATTTCTTTTTGGGGTTCAAAAGAGTAGTTTTGTGTTTTGGAGCTCAGACCCCACCTCAGCCTTGTACGTAGCCTCTTGTGCAAGTTACTTTTCACCAGTTTGCATTCTGGGAAATGAGTGTTTTGTGACTAGCCAGGCACACCATGGTAGCCAGTTTATGAATGGGCAAGCTCCCTTGGCAGCCATTTTGTGAGAGCACCCATGACACCCTCTCAAAATTCCAAGTGTTCCCATGGACACAAAAGGGTTGGGGACTTCTGCTCTATACTCTGGTGTGGGACCTTCTGAGACTGTTCATTCTTAATCATCCTACATTTTCTTATTCAAGCAAAGCTGCTACGCAGTATTACCTATCAACTCCCTGTAGAGAACACTGAGACTTCTGGTGTCCTTTACAAGAAATACTTCTTAACCTAGATCTCCCCCTTTATTAAGTAGGAAAAAGCAATAGTCTTATTTTTTTGGTTCACCTGGAAATCACCATTCCAGGATGACCCTTTTGAACTGATTGCTTCTAATGCTATAAATGTCTTATATTCCTTGAACTCAGTGAGTCTTCTGTGGATTTTCTTGACTTCTTTATGGAAAGCAGCCTTGCTAGTATACACTCAGTCTGCCTGGTTCCTGAACTTCCAGCTTGGTGACAGGTCCTTTTAATCATTAGCCCCCCACTTGCCACAGCTGATGAAATCTGCATTTTAAAAACTCTGTACATTAGATACAAAGAAGCATTTAACTTCATGGGTAGTTTGGCTCTGAGAATTAGGGTAGGCTAGGTTTTAAAATTTCAAACCATGGCTGATAACGTGAGGAAATTAGTCAGTTTTAAAACTAACAATCAAAGAAAAACATCCTGCAAACTTAGAATGGAAAGACACACTATTTTTCTAGTACTTTCATTAGATATTAAAGCAAATCAATGAAGTATTCACCAGCTGGGTTTTAGCATTCTGACAAAAAAAAAAAAAATCAGGCCACCCTGCTTATTTCACACCTTTATCAAATTTTTAATAGAAGGAAAATATAAGAGTACCTCATATTACATTACAATAATCCCCAAACGGTTTCCATCTAGCTTAGGCTCAAAGCTTAGGATAAACAGTGTGAGCCAGGGAATCCCCAGTTCAGTTCTCACCTCAGCCACAAACTTGGTAGGTAGCTGTAGACAACCCCCCCCCCTCAGCCTCAGCACCCCCCCCCCCAGCCTGTTTTATAGGATGGTTATAAAGATGGTTGAGATAGCATATGTGAAGCGCTTGAACCATCCAGCACTATATAAATGCTATTATTACTGCATCTATTTCTGATGGAGTCCTGCACAGATGCCCATGTTCTCACCAAAAGATAATAAAACCCCAAATATCTGATTGTATTCTTGCTTCTCTTGGGGTCAAACTATACATAATGATAAGCTTACAGTTTGCTGTGGAGTGCAAGAATTTTCTTTCACAAATACTCAATGTGGGATGGGGGGCTGATCCAGATCAGGGCCCTGGCCATGGGGTGTGTGTGCGTGTGCGTGTGTGTGTTCGTGTGTAGGGGGACTTTAACCCTTCTCCCCCTGCTGCAGTCCCAATCCAGATTGGGGAACCCATGCATGCTATTTGCGGGGGGGCGGGGGAGAGTTCCCATTCACTCCAATGGGAATTCCCCCCCCCCTCCAATGCAAATAGCACATGGAACTGCAGCAGGGGTACGGGGTGTTCGGATTTTGTTTAATCCGTTCCATGCGTGTTTTGTGGATTGTCAGGCACCTTTCATTCCATCGTCCACTCATTGATGGAACTGGATTTTTTTCCCCTTTGCAAAACTAGACAAGAACGTTCGCCACAATTTATGTAACTTTTGCTGCAACGTTTTGCGTATTGTCCTTACTTGCTACACAGTGGAGGCTGAAGAGAAATCAGAGATGTATAAAACGTTGCTTTTTTTAAAAAAAAGGTGTGTATATTAGCATATTTTCCAATAACTTTAGTATAACTAAATTTGTGTACAATTCCAGAAAGGGAAAAAATGGTCCACAAGTCTGTGCAACTTGGAAGATGCCAGTCCACTGCAGAATCTGCAGGTCAAATTAATAGAAATCAGAATCTTTTGAATCCATTTTGGATTTCTCTGACATCCCTAAGTGGGAGGTAAAACATTAAAGCCCCCTTCCCCCCATGCCAGGGTTCCAAACATGAGTGGGCTGGCTATTTGTGAAAGGAAAATCTTGCACTCAAAGGGTAAACCATGTGCTTAACATAATGTGGCTCTATGTCTAGTAAAGCTATTATTTTTTCTATGATTGCCAAGTTCCTATGTTTTCCAAATAAATTACATACTATTATTACTATGATTATTGTAATTATAAAATTGTAATCCTCTCTCTTAACAAGGCCTTCCTAACAAGGTTTTGCTAAGAAGGTCTTCCAAATATTATCCAAAAGGTGTAAATAAATACCCTCTGTAAATCAACTGTGAAACCAACAGGCTGCAACAGTTGAGGCTTCAGGTACAAATCACAATTTCAGCATAAAACAGACTAATTGTAAACTTCTGTGCACCAGGACAGTGTTACCTTCCATATAATAAATCCTGATTGCAGTCTTGGTTTGCCAGTACCTCCCAGAGGGAAGGGAAAGAAATATAGTCATTGCTCATTTGCCTATTTTAACTTGCCTAAGTCAGAATAGATTCAACCTGCTGTTTTGCCACCATCATTTTGGCCTCATCACCACTGCTAAATCTCTGTCCCCAACCCCAAGCCTGGAAAGGGTTCTGACCCGAGGGGAAGGAGTATGAATATGAGTTTGGATAGACTGGAGAAACATCTATTGGGAGAGAGGACAAGTGGGAAGGAGGGGATTAGAGTCAGAACATGGAGTGACATTACATATTTTTAAAATGTGAATATTGATTTTTAAGGATTTGTTTGTGTATATCTGTCTATATATAGCTTTGAATGTTGTATTCCATCCCAGCATAATCATCTAACAACTAAATGACATGCAAATGTGAAATTGCTTATTGACTCGTATGGAAGCAGAGCTAAAACTACCACCCAGAAGACCAAAATACACCTCAAAGGACAGCAACTGTGTGCTGCAGAGATACTGGTTTTGGTTATGGTGATGAACTAAAGCAAAAGACGCACCCCACACCACCCTACCAATACTAGGGGGATGCGGTTGTATCCTTTTGTGAAGGACAGAATTCAGGTTAAGTCACATCATGGACCCACTTTAAAATACTCTTATCACTGTATATTATTTCATTTGGAAGTATACCAGGGGTCCCCAACTTTTTTTTGACCTGTGGGCGCATTTGGGAATTGGAGGAACAGCTGAGGGCACATCACAAAATGGCTCCCACAGATGACATGGCTAGTCACATAATGGCTGCCGTGGGGGCCTGGCTAGTCAAAAGACAAGTAATTCACCCAAGAAACTGCATACAAGCAGAAAAGGGGTCTGAACTCCAAAGCCAGTCCACATATTTGACTCTACAGAAGCACAGCAAAATATCATTTAAGGTTGCAATCCTATGCATGCTTACATGGAACCTAGTGAGAATTATTTCTGAGTAGGCCGACATAGGATTGCATTGCTCTTCCTCACCCATACACACCTTTCCCTAGCCCCAAAGGAAAGGAAATGCCCTCAGCCTGAAAAGGAAAGAAAACTTTTTTCCTACCTCGGCTCTAGGCTCAGCCACTCTGGCACTCCTACCTCCTCCTCTGCCATCAGAGCCCCTGCCTGGGAAGGTGCTCTGTGTGTATGTGTGCACATGCATGTGTGATGGGGCACAGGGAGAGAGAGAGACAAAGACAGAGACATGAGAGAAGGGTCTGGGAAGAGAGAGAAAAAAAGCAAGGCTAGGGGCTGGGAGGAGGAGAAAATACCAAGAGACATGGGTGAGAGGGACAGAAATAGCACAGCTAGAAACGAGGAGAAACAGTGAGGTAAAGAGGTGGAAAGGACAATTAGCGAGGCTAGGGGTTGGGAGTGAAGAGAAACAGTGAGAAAGGGGTGAGAAAGACAGCAAGACTAGGGGCTAGGAAGAGAAAGAAAGAAGGCACTAGGGATGGGGAAGGGAGAGAAAGACTGAGGAAAGGGATTGGGGTGAGAGAAATAGTGAGGCTAGAAGCTGGGAGTGGGGAGGGAGGGAGAGAGAGAGAGATCAAAGGGGAAGGGTCTGTGTGGGCGGAAGACTGGGTGGGGCCAGGAAGCAACTCTTGTCTTCTTTTCCTGCCCACCAAACAGCTGATCAGTGGAAGGTTCAGGAAGAGGAAGGAGAAGCTCATGCCCTAATATTTTTCAAGGTTTTTTTTTTTTTTGAAGGGGACAGGGAGACGAGAGTTTCGCAGGTGCCATTGGAGGCTCCCACAGGTACTGAGTTTGGGACCCATGGACTTCATCATCAGTGTAAAGCAGCCTTCTCCAACCTGATGCCCTCCAGATGTGCAACTCCCATCATCCTTAGCCAGCATGGTTATTGACAGGAGTTGTAGTCCAACACATCTGGAAAGCACCAGGTTGGGAAAGGCTGGAGTAAAGTACTGAGGTGATATTGATGGTCAATAGGAGAATTATGTGAGGTAACTAGAAGTCCAAACTAGAAGTCCCTCACAGAGATCTCTAAACACTATGGCTGATTCAGCAATAAAGCCTCCCAAATAAAATATACCTCAACCGTGGATTACACTGAATTAAGGTACTTAAAACTGCTTTGTGCCAGTTTTTTTGCAGATAAATAGAGAATTCAAATTCTCAAGCGTAAAGCCATTCAATTCTTATACAAGCAACACAATAACCAGTTTGTATTTGCTTCTGTGAAATTATAAGTATCAGAAAAGCACGTTACTCTCCACCCCCCAAACCACCTTTTCCATGAAAGTTAACACCTTAGTCCCCAAATGAAACAAAGCATAAATACGTGTAACTGCAATCACTTACACTCCCTTCTGCCTTCCTTTCCTTACTTATATGTACACATGAATAAAATAAAAGATAAGGAGAGATATTTTTGTGCAGACTAAGCTTACTAGTCCTACAGGTTAAGCAAGGCGGGCCCAACTAAGGCACAAACAACTGCCTTGAGGCATCATCAGAGTCTCTGTCAGTGTAACAACATCGAAGATGAGAAGTATACCAAAGTTATTCTCACTGGTGCTTGAGAAAGAAATATTCTTGCAAGAGTGTGAAAGGTTTGAAAACTGTATCCATTTGTTCTTAATAGCTTTGTTGAACTTTTAAATAATTTTTATTTAAATCAAAGCTTTGTATTGGGAAAAGTTTCTTGCTTTCTAACATTTTAAAACATTGTAAAGGCCTATGGCTATATACAATAAAGTTTACAGGTATGTATGTATCTAGACACCTACCACATATTTGGGTTTGCTGATAGCCACCAGGCTGGCCAGAAAGTCTTCATCGGACAGCTGGCTAAAAACATGGGAGTCGTAGGCCACCACAATGGAAACTTCTTCCATCATTTTGTCAGCACAGTCTCTGTTAGCGGTGGCCAGCAACAGGCTCAGCTCAGTATCCAACGACAAAGAATTAGCTTAGCTCTATGTAGGTTGCTCACACCCACCTGAAGAGACTAAGTGGGTGGAGTGCCACAGAAGGAAAAGAAGAAAAGAAAAAAGAACACGGCAGTCAACCAAAGCAGCTCCTGAGTGCTGCTTTCCTCTGGGAGTCTGTTATCTTTGACAGAAATGTATATTTGAAACATCTGCTCATATGCCCAGATTAATAGAACAGTCTTTCATTAAAATCTTCTTCAATCTTAAAAAATACTTTTCCAATAGGAAATTAAATCCCAAAGAAGCAGGGAGAAATCTGAAAACTTCAGTTTGTAGAGTTCTTTCCTGTGGTTTCCACAATTCCTTGTTCTTTAAATGCAATATTTCACAACAGTAAAAAAAAAATCCTTTTAGTGGAGGAGTCTAGATTTCTTAAGACAACTTGCTTTATGCTTATTCCACAGATTCTCAAAGGAACGAACAGTATTCTACCACCCTTTGGATTTTTCTGAGTATCAGATCCCTGGGGAAATATTTCCTTTTCTTTGGCAGGTTTGGTATGTTTTGGAGGCGCTTTTGTTTCTCTTTCAACTATTCTGACATAAAATAGGAATATGGGATCACATCAGTCTTTTAAACTGCTGTCTTGAAATCTCACATTCGTGTAAGATTACATGGACACATTTTCATCATTAGTCGAAGAAAAAGATCACACTTCAAAAAGAAAAAATCTCATCTAAATGATCTTCACTTACAAGAAAATGTTCACCCTTGTTCAAGAAACAGAAGAACAGAAATCCAAACTCTCTTACAGGCAGCATCCAGTCCTTCTGTAGTTTTTAACTGCAAAAGGGCTTGGTCATTTCAGACCACTGGCACATTTAGCAATAATGTCAAAGAATTTTTTTTAAAAAAAACTCTGAAAATATGAGTATTTTCAACTATAATTTTACTAAGACATGCAAAATGATGTAAAAATCCATGCCACCCCCAAAACACCATATACTCATAATTGTTTCACACTGAAAAGCAATATATTTAAATTAACAAAAAACAAAAAGGATTATGGATCAAAAGACCCATTTCTATCTTACTTACTGCATACTTTGCTCTGTTGTATAGCATTTCATTCCAGTGAAGGGTTCAGTGTATATATATATATACATACATACACCCCCCACACACACATATATAATGACCAAAGTGTGCATTTATTGCAAACGAGACTATGTTTTGGCTGCTGCTGCTGCTGCAAAAAAGTGGCGTTTCCTGGTGCTGTTAGTACATTGTCACATGTGTGTTTCAGAATAAAATAAAATATGATCTTCTCTTTATCTTGTTTTTCCTCAGGAATCTCTCTCAAAAATTACATATATATATATTTCATGAGGAGCAGGTATTGTTTTCAGTTAAATAGGAAAACTGAGACACAGCTGTAACATTTAGAAATAAAAAAACATTTCCGTTTTAATAAGGGAGGAGTCAAAATGACATGCTATTGCTAGGAAACGGCACAGAATTTTAATAGGCTTAAGGCAGGCAAAATGCAAAGCTTGAAGGAGAAATTCTTGAGATTAGGAGAGCTACTGATCATATTTAAGCTACAAAGTACAACAAAAAACCCTATTTATTCTATTTGAAACTTTCAGTAGTACAGTTTTGTGCTGCTGAGTTTAGGTTAGTCTTACTTGTTTTTCTTCCCAGTGGAGATAGTTCAGTTCTAAATAGTAAACAAGCCATTCTTTCTCGTGTCCAGTGAAAATAATTCCTACTTGACGTTCTAAAACCTGTACTCTATTTTCCTAAGCACATTACTTGATGCAAGGAACCCCTTCACAACTAGCATTTCGCCCCTTCAGTCTAGCTTCAACTTCCTGGTAGAAAACACTCGCTAGAAATAAAAGTGGTTCTTCCTGCCTTTGCAGTTTTCTCTGTCACTGTGACTCAGCGTGAGCATGTAATAATGTGTGCACAAGGTGAGTGAACAAAGACACCTGTTGTAGGAGGAGGTAAAGAATGGAACTTCCCATGATTCCATGCTCTGTGCAGTGGCTGCCAGGAAGGGATGAACTTATAACCGAGCAGCACATACATTACGATGACATTCACTCCTCTCTTAAATTCTGTGACAGAGGCCAATGAATTGAGGTGAGAAATGCAAGACTCCTCTCAAATTAAAAGCCCTCCAGATATCTTTTCAGTCAATCAAATGCATTTGACAGCAACAACATATTAGAAGTCATAATCTGGTATATTTCACCCTAGTCTAAACTAAATTTAAAGTAGACTTTTGTGGATATACAAGTAATGTGTTCAATTAATCTCCTCTCCCATATTTATTTATTGAAAGTATTTTTAACCTGTTCTTCATCCTAAGATATCAGGGCAGTGTACAAAAGAGATTAAAAAAACCTCCTCCACTTCTGCCAATCAACAGAAACACTTTACTAAAACTGGACAGGGAGGACATGTTCTTTGTAAATGGTTTGTGACCTTTTCCAAGAAGGCCACATCTGCCTTTCTGATCCAATGTGCGGACAGCCTTTTAAACATTTCGAACACATTTCTGCAGAATAATTTACTGAGAACATGATGACTAAATACCTCTTCCTCTACTTCAAATTAAACATTGCTACTGTTTTACAGTGGCACATTCCACATACATTCCACAATGATGTTATACCAGTAGCCATGATGGAAGTGGTTTAACACCACCTTTCCCTTATTCTAGATTTCCTTTGATGAGCTCAAGCTTCCATATTTTACCAGACATTTTATACCCCTAAATTACTTTTAACCTTGCTGTGTACACAGACACATACACACACTTCTACTACTACTATGATGTAGGATTTTAATTTGTTGTTAACTACATCTTTGTTCATAATAGATAGATAAGTTCAATGCTGCTGGATCAGACCACAAATCCATTCAGTATTTTTCATACAGTGACCAACCAGATGCCTCTGGGAAGCCCCAAAGCAAGGCTTTGAGGCAATAGCTGTCTTCCATGGTTGCTCCCCAGCAACTGGTATGCAGTGGCATATTGCTTCTGAACCTGAAGGTTCCAAATAGTGGTCATGAGTAGTGGCCATTGATAAACATCCTCTATGGGTTTATCTACTCTCACAGCCCTGCTTTAAAGCCATCAAAGTTAGTGGCCTCATCACATCCTGTGGAAGAGAATATCATAAATTATGCAGTGTGGAGAAATACTTTCTTTTGTCTGTCCTGAATTTCCTGCCAGTCAGCTTCACTGAATGACAGAGAGCTCTTGTATTATGAGAAACTATCCCCTTTGCTGGCAGCTACAGAGGCACTTCACCCCAGTATTCTATGATATTGCTGGAGGTTGCTTTAAGAGGCTTCAGCCTTGTCCAATGTAGAAGGACAAGCATGGAGGGCCTGCAGCTGTAATTGAAATGTATGAGAAGGTCCAGTAAGAGATTGCCTCATGGGTTGTAAACTTTTGGTCATGTACAGAGGACAATATTCAGCAATATAACCTGAGTTAGGAGTGAATACTCCAAGTCAAAGATTTGCATATCCCTATGGTGTTGCATAAACACTGTTAAGTATGATGGTCTGCACTGACAACAAAGGTCCGCATACTTAAAGCAATGGTACTCCCCATAGTAACCTATGGCTGAGAGAGCTGGACCATAAGGAAGGCTGAGTGAAGGAAGATAGATGCTTTTGAACTGTGGTGTTGGAGGAAAATTCTGAGAGTGCCTTGGACTGCAAGAAGATCAAAGCAGTCCATACTCCAGGAAATAAAGCCAGATTGCTCACTTGAGGGAATGTTATTAAAGGCAAAACTGAAGTACTTTGGCCACATCATGAGAAGACAGGATACCCTGGAGAAGATGCTGATGCTAGGGAAAGTGGAAGGCAAAAGGAAGAGGGGCTGACCAAGGGCAAGATGGATGGATGATATTCTGGAAGTGACAGACTCGCCCTTGGGGGAGCTGGGGGTGGCGACGGCGGACAGGAAGCTCTGGCATGGGCTGGTCCATGAAGTCACGAAGAGTCGGAAGCGACTGAACGAATAAACAACAACAACATGATGGTGTGGTGGAATCATAGAATAGTAGGGTTGGAAGGGGCCTACAAGGCCATCGAGTCCACCGCCGTGCTCAATGCAGGAATCCAAGTCAGAGCATCCCTGACAGATGGCTGTCCAGCCTCATCTTGAATGCCTCCAGTGTGGGAGAGTCCACTACCTCCTTAGGTCCCCATCTAGGAGGTCCCCACCTTTGGGTGCAGCCCTACAAGAAGATCCCATTCTGATTTGATTTGGCAGGGGAAACTACTGTGCGTGCACGTGTGTATCACTGGGACGAAGCTCCTAGAACACACTACTGCCAAAGTTAAAACACCCTTTTTACATGTGGATCTCGGATGATGTGTGGCCTCAAACACACATTTGGAGAGAACGTGCATTAACAACTTTTACCACACTGTTCATAATTTTATAAACCTCTGTCATGACACACACAGATATCCAGTTGTCATTTTTCTAAACTAAAGAGCACAGAATGTTGTAACCTAGACACTGGATCCGGAATTATGTTAAGGTATTTACACAAACACAGGTTGATATTCAAATTCTTTTGTTTGAATATTTTGAAATTAGCCATTTTTACAATATTGGGTTAGGCAAGTAGGAGGTAATATCAGACCACTTACTCAATTAGAACAGGTACTACTTGAGATCTCCTTCATGGATCACTGCTTTGTTGTGGTGAAGGGGCTTGCGTAACTCAGTGAAGCCATAAGCTATGCCATGCAGGTCATGGCAGAGAGTTCTGACAAAACGTGGTCCACTGGAGAGGAAATGGCAACCCACTCCAGGATTCTTGCCAAGAAAATCCCATGGAATGTATCACAAGGTTAAAAGATATGACGCTGGAAGATGAGCCCCTCAGGTCGGAAGGTGTCCAATATACTACTGGGGAAGAGCAGAAGGAATTTCCAAGTAGCGCCAGAAAGAGTGAAGCGGCTGGGCCAAAGCCAAAAGGACACTCAGCTGTGGATGTGTCTGGTGGTGAAAAGAAAATCCGATGCTGTAAAGAACAATATTGTTTAGGAACCTGGAATGTAAGATCAATGAATCAAGGTAAGCTGGAGGTGGTCAAACATGAGTTGGCAAGATTGAACATCGACATCTTGGGAATCAGTGAACTAAAATGGACAAGCATGGGCGAATTTAATTCAGGTGACCATCATATCTACTACTGTGGGCAAGAATCCCGTAGAAGAAATGGAGTAGCACTCATAGTCAACAAAAGGGTGGGAAAAGCAGTACTGGGGTACAATCTCAAAAACGATAGAATGATCTCAGGACGAATCCAAGGCAAACCATTCAACATCACAGTAATTCAAGTTTACGCCCCAACCACTGAGGCCAAAGAAGCCGAGGTTCATCAGTTCTATGAAGATTTACACCTTCTAGAACTAACACCAAAAAAAAAGATGTCCTTTTCATCATAGGGGATTGGAATGCTAATGTAGGAAGTCAAGAAATCACTGGGATAACAGGCAAGCACGACCTTGGTGTACAAAATGAAGCAGGACAAAGGCTAATAGAGTTTTGCCAAGAGAACATGCTGATCATAGCAAACACTCTTTTCCAACAGCACAAGAGGCGACTCTACACATGGACATCACCGGATGGTCAATATCAAAACCAGATTGATTATGTACTTTGCAGCCAAAGATGGAGAAGCTCTATACAGTCAGTAAAAACAAGACCTGGAGCTGACTGTAGCTCAGATCATAAACTTCTTCTTGCAAAATTTCGGCTTAAATTGAAGAACGTAGGGAAAACCACTAACCCATTCAGGTATGACCTAAATCATATCCCTGATGAATATACAGTGGAGGTGAATAGATTTAAGGGATTAGACCTGATAGACAGAGTGCCTGAGGAACTATGGACGGAGGTCCGTAACGTTGTTCAGGAGGCAGCAACTCAATCCATCCCAAAGAAAAAGAAATGCAAGAAAGCAAAGTGGCTATCTGATGAGGCTTTACAGGTAGCTGAGGAAAGAAGGGAAGCGAAAAGCAAGGGAGAAAGGGGAAGATATATCCCACTGGACGCAAATTTCCAGAGAATAGCAAAGAGAGACAAGAAGGCCTTCTTAAATGAACAATGCAAAGAAATCGAGGAAAACAACAGAATGGGAAAGACTAGAGATCTTTTCAAGAAAATCGGAGATCTCAAGGGAATGCTTTGTGCAAAGATGGGCATGATAAAGGACAAAGAAGGCAGGGACGTAACAGAAGCAGATGAGATTAAGAAGAGGTGGCAAGAATATACAGAAGAACTATACAGGGAAGATCTTAATGTCCCTGATAGCCATGATAGTGCGGTCACGGAACTTGAGCCGGACATCCTAGAGAGTGAAGTCAAGTGGGCCTTAGGAAGCATTACTAACAACAAAGCTAGCAGAGATGACAGTATTCCAGCTGAGCTATTTAAAATCCTAAAAGATGATGCTGTTAAAGTGCTGCATTCAATATGCCAACAAATTTGGAACACTCAACAGTGGCCACAAGACTGGAAAAGGTCAGTTTACATTCCAGTTCCAAAGAAGGACAATGCCAAAGAGTGTTCAGACTACCATACAATTGCGCTCATTTCACATGCCAGCAAGGTGATGCTCAAAATCCTACAAGCTAGGCTTCAGCAGTATGTGAACCGAGAACTACCGGAAGTACAAGCTGGGTTTCGAAGAGGCAGAGGAACTAGAGATCAAATCACCAACGTTCACTGGATCATGGAGAAAGCAAGAGAATTCCAGAAAAACATCTATTTCTGCTTCATTGACTATGCTAAAGCCTTTGGTTGTGTGGATCACAACAAACTCTGGCAAATTCTGAAAGAGATGGGAGTACCAGACCACCTTACCTGTTTCCTGAGAAACCTGTACGAAGGGCAAGAAGCAACAGTAAGAACCGGACATGGAACAACCGACTGGTTCAAAATTGAGAAAGGAGTACAACAAGGCTGTATGTTGTTGCCCTGCTTATTTAACTTATATGCAGAGTACATCATGAGAAATGCCGGGTTGGATGAATCACAGGTCGAAATTAAGATTGCCGGGAGAATTATCAACAACCTCCGATATGCAGACGATACCACCCTAATGGCAGAAAGCAAAGAGGATCTCAAGAGCCTCTTGTTGAGGGTGAAAGTGGAGAGTGCAAAAGCTGGTTTGAAACTCAACATTAAAAAAACTAAGATCATGGCATCTGGCCCCATCACTTCCTGGCATATAGAAGGGGAAGAAATGGAAGCAGTGACAGATGTTATTTTCTTGGGCTCCAAGATCACCGCAGATGGTGACTGTAGCCATGAAATTAAAAGACGCTTGCTCCTTGGGAGGAAAGCTATGGCACACCTAGACAGCATAGTAAGAAGCAGAGACATCACCTTGCCGACAGAGGTTCATATAATCAAAGCTATGGTTTTCCCAGTAGTAATGTATGGCTGTGAGAGCTGGACTATAAGGAAGGCTGAGCGCCGAAGAATAGATGCTTTCGAACTGTGGTGCTGGAGAAGACTCTCACGAATTCCCTGGATTGCAAGGAGGTCAAATCAGTCAATCCTACAGGAAATCAACCCTGACTGCTCATTAGAAGGACAGATACTGAAGCTGAAGCTCAAATATTTGGGCCACCTAATGCGAAGAGAAAACTCCCTGGAAAAGACCCTGATTCTGGGAAAGATTGAAGGCAAAAGGACAAGGGGTCGGCAGAGGATGAGATGGCTAGATAGCATCACCGATTTAATGAATATGGACTTGAGCACACTCTGGGAGAGAGCAGAGGATAGGGATGTACGAAAGTTCCGCCACGGATCTCGGGGAGGCCGAATGCCAGCGCATTCGGCCCCCCGAAATCGGTGGCGGAATGGCCCCCTGCCCCCCCGGGATGGGACTTACCTGGGGCGGATCTTCCTGGCGGCTGCGGCTGCGGCTGCAGCGGCCAGTCTTCCGACCGGCTGCCGCCACCACCACTTCCAAGTTTAAAAAAAAACAAAAAACAAAAAAAGTGATAGGCTACTTAAAGATTTACATAGCCTATCACGGCTAAATTTTAAAAAATACCGTGATAGGCTACATAAATGTTTACATAGCCTATCACGGCTGAGTAAAAAACAAAAACAAAAAATGCGCGTATGCAAATGGCGGTGCCCATGGCCGCCGCCATTTGTGTTCCTTATTTTGGCACGTCTTAGTCTACGTAAACATTTACGGAGACTACAGTGAAAATAAGGGGAACACAAATAGCGTAGCGTCTACGCTATTTGCGTTCCCCTTATTTTCGCCGTAGTCTACGTAAATGTTTATGTAGACTAAGACGTGCCAAAATAAGGAATGCAAATGGCGGCGCCTATGGGAGCCACCATTTGCGTACGCGTGTTTTTTGGGGGTTTTTTTTTACTCAGCTGTGATAGGCTACGTAAACATTTACGTAGCCTATCACGGCTGACTGCAGCGATGTAAACGGCGGCGGCTATGGCCGCCGCCATTTGTGTCCCTGCTAGCCAGCGGCCAGATGTCTGGCCGCTGGTGGAGCTGGCTGGTGGCTCCGCAGAATCCCTGCGGAGCGGAGCCAGCCGGCCAGGATTCGGGGGGGGGAGTGGGACGGAGTGCCTCCCCCCCAGCCAGAATTTCGGGGGGAGGGATGGAGCGCCTCCCCCCCAGCATCAGCATAATCCGCAAACAGGTAAGTGACTTTTGTACATCGCTAGCAGAGGACAGGAAGGTCTGGCATGTTATGGGCCATGGGGTCATGAAGAGTCGGACATGACTTAACAACTGAACAACAACAACAACACTAGTTGAGATACCAAAAAAATCAAAATATAAAAAATTGTATTTTATTGAATATAAAGAATGAACAACCAGGTATATCAATAAATGGAACAAGGATCTTCAATCAGAGGTGCCTATAGGAATATGGAATTCTTTTTGGATCAATACACAATAGTTATTTGTCTGAAAGAGAATTGTGTATAAATGCGGGCACAGTGGTATATAACTCCAGTCAGGATTGCAAAGATTCACCAGGGGTATTCTGAGATGTGTTGGAAATGTAATAAAGGATTTCTATTGTTGGCCACAGCACTGGCAACAAGTGTTAGCATCAGTCAATAAAATTCTGGGCCAAAGTTAGCTCTTAACTCTAAGATTTTTAATGAAAAAATTTAAAGGGCTAATAAGGAAAGGAAACACTCCTGTTATCATATGATTGTTGCCGCTAGAGTACTATATGCAAAGCATGGGAAATCGAGTCAAATCCCAAGAAGTAGCGAGTGGTATATTTAGCTATGGAATTTTGCAGTTTTAAATACTTGGATTATTAGTTATTTAGTTAGTTATTATTTAAATAACTTGGATTATTACAGCTAGCCAGGGAGGGAGGTCTTGAGCTAAATTTGAGCAACAATGTAAGGTTTTAAACAATTCCGGAACAGTCAACAAATTATAATGATTGGCAACCCATTTTGATTGATATGAGGAAATGCTGGTCAAGGTTGGTTGTTTAGTATGTTCTTGTTTTCTCTTCCTTTAGAACGTTTATTTTTAAAAATCAATTAGTAATTTTAAAAAATATATATGTTCTTGCCTTTCCTTGTAGAGAAGTTGCTCCAGCCCCCTGACCATTCTGGTTGCCCTTTTCTGCATCTTTCCCAGCTCTACTATATACTTTTTCAGATAAGAAAACCAGAACTGTACACAGTATTCTGAGTGTGGCTGCAGAATAGATTTGTACAAGGGCATTATGATAATGGCAGTTGTATTTTTTATCCCTTTTTCTAATAATCCCAATCACAGAATCTGCCTTTTGTAGAGCTGCAGCACAGTGACTTGATACCATGAACCCAACCAAGATCTTTTTCCTCATTAGTTACCACTAGCTCAGACCCCGTCAATGCATATATCAAATTATTATTTGTGCGCTGCGTGCATCACTTACTTACATTGAACTACATATGACATTCTGTTGCCCAATTGTTTTGCATTTTCACCATCCTGAATAATTTGGTGGCAAATTTGGTGGCAACTTCACTGCTCACCCTTAACTACAGATAATTTATGAACACATTAAAAATATGTCATTCCTAATACACATCCTTGGAGGACCACTCACTGCTTATTTTCTTTCACTGTGAGAACAGCTGACTTACTCCTGCTCCCTGCTTCACGTTATTTAATCAGTTACCAGTCCATAAGAGAGTCCATCCTTCTATCCCATGACTGCTACATTTGCGCAGAAACCTTTGATGAGGGAATTTGTCAAAAGCTTTTTTGGAAATCCATGTATAGTGTCTACTGGACATAAACATGCTTGTTGACTCCAAGAGGTTAGTGAGGCAGGTAATTCTTTTGCAGCAATCATACATACAACAAAGAGGTAAAATTGCTAGGTAGCTTAAATGATGGTGTCCTAGATAGTTGGCCATGGAACTGATCAGAGAAGAGGAGACCCTGGACCTAATCCTAAGTGGCGTTGAGAACTTAGTATGGGTTGTGAGAATTGTTGAACTGATTGGAAACAGTGACGAAGTGCTATCAAATGTCATGTATATGTAAGCGGAAAATGGCCAAGGAAGTCCAACACAGTCACATTTGACTAGGGATGTCTGTCGCGGGGGGAAATCTGGCCCCTTTTGGGCTCGCCAGACTTCTGTGGCACACCTGACTCAGCTTGCATTTGCATGCCAAGACGCACATTTTCCCTGAATTCCAGGGACCTTTCACGTATTTATTTATTTGCGGAAATAGACATTTGCCCAAACGTCTACTCTGCAAATTAAAAAAAATACAGAAAATCCGTCAGTGGGCCTGACTTGCTACAGAACAAGTCGGGCCAGCTGGCGGAAGAGAGTCCGCAGGGCCAAACTGATGAAAGCTGGTCGAGTTTCTCCCCACAACCAGATTCCTTCGACATCCCTACATTTGACTTTAAAAATGAAGGGATTGGTAAAAAGAAAGTTGAAAGGGAAAGTCAAGAGGGTCAAATCTCTCCAGAATGCTTGGGTTTTCTCAAAACCACAATAACAGAAGTACAGCTAAAATGCATATGGTGGGTCAGGACAGGTCCCACCAAGTCCAAGAAGTTACCAGTATGGTTAACAAACAGTGTTAAGAAAGCTATTAGAGAAAAGAAGGCTTCCTTCAGAAACTGTTAGTCCTGCTGAAATTAGAACAAGGAAGACAAACTTGTGCAAGTAGACAATAAGGGTGGGAAAAAAGGATTTTGAGGACCATATTGCTGATAACATTGAGACCAACAATAAAAAAAATCTTTAAATACATCAGAAGCAGGAAACCAACTATGGAGGCAGTTGGACTGCTGGATGACACAGCAGTTAAACAAGTACTAAAGGAGGATAAAGGATGGCAGAGCTGAATTAGTTATTTATGTCTGTCTTTACCGCAGAAGATGTTGGACATATACCTGTGCCTGAACTGATATTGTCTGGAAGGAACTGTGTGAAACTGAGGCAAATAGTGGTAATACGAAATCAAGTTCTCAGTCTTACTGACAAATTGAAAATAAACAAACCTCCATTAGTTTGTGAATCCTAATGATAATTACGGAAATTCCATAGTTTTACCATGATACCCTTTGTGAATCAAAACCAGTACTTTTCTAAATATCCGGGGGTGGGGGGGGGTTTGTTATATTAACCAATTCCGTGTCTACTGAAATACAGTGTTGTAGAAATTAGGCAAACAATGAATACTCAAGAGTTAGGGTATGTGCAAAAGTAAGTGAACCCCTGGTTGCATCAATTCAATTAAAATGAATAATTAGAATCAAGGGTTTTAGTAATTAGGTAGATCTTCAGGTGTGAGTTTGAGAGGCCCCACCCTATAAAAGGATCAGAAACTTTGTGGGTTTGATCTTTACCATATGGTTGTGTGGAAACATGTCATGCTATAATCAAAAGACATCTCTGAGGACCTCAGAAAAGCAGTTATTTCTGCTCATCAGTCTAGAAAGGGTTACAAAACAATTTCTAAGGATTTGGGGCTCCACCAATCCACTGTCAGGCAGCTGGTCTACAAATGGAAAAGGTTCAAGACCACAGTCACTCTACCCAGGTGGGGTCACCCTACCAAAATCTCTCCAAGAATAAACTGGCATCATCCAGGAAGTCAAAAAGAACCCAGAGTAACATCCAGGGAGCTGCAGATCACTCTCACCTTGGCTGTCAGGAGTGCCCTAGCTGCCTCTTACAGTCCCCTCCAATAGCCAACTCAAGACACAGATGAAAAGGATTCTTTCCAAGGCTTTATTCCTTTTACAACTTAATGACTCTTTCAGATGCTAATCACCAACGAATAAGCAAGGAACTGCACTGGGGTAGTTAGCAGAGTAGCCTAAGCTCCAGGTAAGGCAGTTGGTCCCCGTTTGAAGGGGGAGGGCGGGAAGACTCTGAACTTATGGGCTATGGAGAGGTCCTCCCTCTTACCCTTGGGTCCTTGGGACGCGACCATTGTTTTAGTGCCAAGCGAGCAGAGCGCCTCCTCGGGACCCTCCATCTGGCGCCGCTCCCTGCGTCTGTGCCGAGCGTCCAGCAAGGCCCCATCCCCCACTCGCTCGCTGCCAGGGTCACTATCTCTCTCAGGAATACAGGCAGAAGGAATCTCTCCCTGCTGCTGTGCCTGTGAGAGATGAGCAAGCTTTCCCACGGGTTGTTGCTCTTCCTCAGAATCAGAACTGCTCTGGGGCTCTATGGGCTCAGTTTCCACCCAGACATTGGCTAATGTGAGTGCGCATGGCTCCATGATCAGAAAAAGATTGAACAAGAATGGTGTTCATGGGAGGATAGCCAGGAGGAAACTACTGCTCTCTAAAAAGAACATTGCCACCTGTTTGAAGTTTGCTAAAGATCACATAGATGAACCCTAAGACTTCTGGAACAATGTTCTCCAGACAGTTGAGTCCAGGTAGAATGTTTTGGCCTCAATGAGAAACGTTATTTTTGGAGAGAAACAAACAATGAGTTCGAAGAGAAGAACCTCATCCCATCTGTCAAGCATGGTGGTGGGAATTGGGGCTGTGCACGGACCCCCTGCTTTGCTTTGGAAGCCGCTTCGAACCTTCCAAAGCAGCCCCACTTCGCTTCGGACTGATTTGGACCCCATCCACTTCAACTCGTATTTGGATCCAAAGTGAGATTTGGTTATCTGAATCATTTCGATATGACATTTTCCCATTGACTTGTATTGGAAAATAGAAACGGCCATAACGTTTTCACTTTTCACGGTACATACATGAAATCTGGGGAACTGTCAGCCCCCATGGAGGGGATCCCACCTGCCAAATTTCAGACAGTTTGGCCCAGTAGGTTTTGTGCTAGGCACAGGTAAAATGTGCTGTTCTCAAAAACTCAAACCAAACTCAGAAGGGATAATAATCAGAGAAGTTAGGTGTTGAAGCGGAGGACAGATTAGATCCCTAATCTCTGCTGTAGGTTTCTTTGAAGTGCAAACAACCCCTTTCCTCTAGTACTTTCCTATTCAAAATGACAGTCGATGACCTCAGGCTCTCAGTGGTCTTGCCTGACAGAGGCAGCAAGACACAGCAAGCAACTCTGCCAGGCGGGCATATCGAGTCGAACTATGGAAACCTTCTCCTTGTGGACCCATACTTCCCCCACTGCACCCCCTCCATGGTGGCCTGCCTAAGCTTCTGGGGGAGAGAGACAGAGAGCTTGCAGGAGTTCTGGCACTACCAGCCTTCTGCTTGCCCCTGCTGCCTGCCTGCTGGGACATGGGGGCCTCTTCCCCAAGCAAGACCAATTGGTGCTGCCTCGCTAAGTGCAGGAGGAGGCTGCTGGTGGTGTAGTGCCCTGACTGTTTCCTCCTGCTCAGAGACGCCTTGCAGTGGTGGCAGATGGCAGTGCTGGGATCCACTCCCACCTCAAAGTGGTTCCACACGACGCTGCCCTGACGTTTCTATGGAGACAGAGACTGCCTGCCTTGAGTCTCGGGGGTCACCACATGAGCAGGGCGAACAATGGAAGGGGGGTCAGGTGCTGGAGCCTCTGCCAGCTGCTCGTCATCCCCCACACCATGGAGGACCTCCTTCTCTTCACCTTCCACCACACTGAGGACATCAGACATCTCTGACGTAATGTCCATCAGTGGGCTCCACTCTTCCACTACAGAAGGAGATACTGCTCCTTTGGCAAGAGTGCTACTTCTGTTGCCAGCACCAGCCTTCTCAGTGTCCTCTGGGTACTGCAACTTGCCTCCGCACTCTGCTGCTCTACAACACCTGGATGCACTATCTGGACTGGGGGAGAGCTAGCTTGCTGACCAATGCTGCTAGTCCCAGCAGCACCTCGCCCACCTCTGCCCCTGCCAACAAGACCCCGAACACGCCTCATATTGGGCTTGCTTGCTGTGCAACACATAGTGTAGTATTAAATTATTTAAATAATAGATGTTAATCTGTTTGTGTAGTGCTTTGCTCACTGTTTTTGAAAAAGTGGACTGTGTGCTTTGACACACACAGTTTGCTTGTCCACAGCAGAAGTGCGCGTGCACATACACATACACACACGAGCAAAAGAAAAGCAAACACTAAACTACCGACAATCAATATGGGAGGGTGAAGACTATAATCCAAGCAGAAAAGGGTTTTTTAAAAATTATTTTTTAAGGAAAAGCCAGAAATCAAAAATGGAAAGGGAAAGAATATAGGAATCAAGAACGTGGTGGGGGGGTGGAGGTGGGGAGCCAAGAACAAAGACAGGAAAAGTGTGTGTGTGTGTGTGTGTGTGCACATGTGTATATATATAATAAAAAATTTAGACAGAATGAAAGAAAGGGCAAACTAATGGTTGAGAGAGAATTGAGAATGGGGGGGGGAAGCTGAAGAATGAGGCAAGGCAAGTAAAGTAAATTTTTCTGGATTTTAAATGAACATAAGAAGAACGAAAGGTAAAACCTATTAGAGAAGGGTGGGGTGGGGGGAGAGAAAGAGCAGGGAGGAAACTCGAAGTACTAAATATTTGTTTTTTTAAATAAAGAATCTACAAAAGAAAGAGATAGAATTGGGAAGGAAGAAGAGCAGTATAAACACACACACACACACCTCTAACTAAATAAATTAAGACACAGCCCTTCACCAGAATTATCTCTGTCTCTGGCAGTGAGCAAATGCAGTCATTTTTCTCCAGGTTATTCAGTATCCCCCTGCTCCCCTGGTCACTGATTGGGGACTGCTGGGTTACGTTCAGCTATAATTGGCAAGTAGAGTCGCCATTTTCCAAAGCTCTCTCCCTCCCTCCTCTTCTCCCCTTCCCCACTCCCTCCTCCTCCTCTCCCCTTCCCCAATCTCTCTCAAGTTGATACAGTTGGAGCCAGGCTGCCTGGGCTGCTCAGAAGGGATCAAAAGAGCTACAATTCTCTGAGGCAGATGAGGCACCTTGTTGACATGCCGCTTCACTTCGGGGCTCCTCGGTGCTGTTCTGATCCGCCTTGTACCACACCAAGGCACCTCCGAATCAGCCTGCTTCACCTTGTTATTCAGGCTTCAGACCGAAGAGGTGCACAGCCTTGGTGGGAATGTGATGGTTTGGGCCTGGTTTGCTGCCTCAGGACCTGGACGGCTTGTCATCATTGACACAACCATGAATTATGCAGTGTATCAGAAGTTTCTAGAGAAGAATGTCAGGCCATCTGTCTGTGAGCTGAAGCTGGACCAAAAGTGACTCATGCAACAAGGCAATGATCCTTAACATACAAGCAGATCTACAAAAAGAATGGCTGCGGAAGCAGAAATTCTATGTTTTAGAATGGCCTAGTCAAAGTCCGGCCCTAAACGCCATCAAAATGCTGTGGCAGGACCTGAAATGAGCTGTTCATGCAAGGAAGCCCTCAAATGTCATTGAGTTGAAGCAGTTCTTTTAAAAAAAAATTAGCTGTTCTTTAGTTCATTTCCATTATAATATATGTTCATTATCTGTACAACTTTTTTCAACAAATGCATAATAAACTGTACAGCAATTTACTAGTATCCATGTTACTCTATGAACAATGGTAAGATGTACATATTTTATTCTTAAGAACTAATATGTAACCTTAACTAAACTTTTGTTGCGATTTTTGTTTTTGCTGTTGTTTTTATTTGAAAGCATGTATTACAATTTGTTAATACATATACCTTCTTATTTGTTATTTTAATAATATATAGTACCTTTTTATGTTCCGTGATAACCAAAGAGTTTTGTAGGGAGAGGAACACTCCATCATTTCTCTGCATTTGTATAAACCATAAAACTGTACCATTCTTTGGTAAAACTGTCATTTTTTCTTTGCCCTTTTGCCAATTTAATTTTATTTGTTAATTTTTCTAATAACACAGTCTGCAATATTCTATTGTACCATTCTTTAAGTGAGATTCCTTTTAGACATTTCCATTTGCTGGTTATTAATAATCTAGCGGCAGTTATTAGAAATCTTATAAGTGTTTTATATAATAAATACTCATTATTACCTCGAAATATTCCCAGTAATGCTAATTCTGGTGTTTTTGATCTGCTTTGTCCAGATATTTTACTAATTTCTAGAAAAACACAATTTCATATTTTCTTACTTTCTCACATTCTCACCACATGTGTTGTGTGGTGCCTAGTTCTTTATACCCCCTCCAGAAGAATGAATTGTTGTCTGAGTTAATATAAGATAAAGTTGAATCAGTTCTGTAAGGAGGAAGGGGCCAAAATTCCCCAAAACCCATGTGAGAGACTGACCAACAGTTACAGGAAATGTTTACTTGAAGTTACTGCTGCTCTAGGGGTGCCACCAGGTATTGAATCTAAAGGTTCACATACTTTTTCAGACATGGATATTGAATGCTGAATCAGTTGTGGATAAATGAATGTTGAAAAAGCATCATGTTTGTGTGTCATTTGTTTAATCAGATTATCTATTGTTCTTTATCTGGGATTATGGTGTTAGATTAAGACCTAATAACATTTTAGGTTGGAAATATGTGACAATCTTAAGGGGTTCACGAACTTTTTCTCACCACTGTATAGAACAGCGGTGGGGAACTTCCAGCCCGCAGATCTAATCCAGCCTGCAGAGGTTCCCAACAGCTCACAGAGATGGGCCAGCAGAGTTCCTTTCTCCATGTAGTTTTCTGAATATTTTGAGAAGGTTCCACCTTTAAAGGTGGCTTATAAATAATTTTAGATAGAATATGCCTATGTTCTCTGACTGAGTTACTATGTTTCTCCACTTTGACATTAAACATTGCTAATTCTGTTTTACGATCAATTTCTTTATAAAAGCTGCTAACTTCATGTTGCTTTACCTATGCAGTGGCAAGCCTGTTGCTTAGCAAATGCCAACATATCAAATCTGGGACCATATCAGCCATTTTCCTGGAGCAGCTTTGTATTTATTTCTGGTTTTCTGACACCTGAGTTGAACCAGTCACCTCCTTGACATGGAGGTAAAGTTCTGAAGCTATCTATTTGCATTTACAGTGCCAAGTTCCACCTCTGTTTTCTTTTTTTCATTGTCACCACTCTCAGAAGCAAAGCCATCTTAAGAATATTTCTTCTGCATACTATTTTTAGACTCACAAGTAATTCATTCACACAAAACATTCAAGTATTGTTGCCCAAGTACTCTGGAGAAACAATAATGGAATAAATATTGTCCAGAAACAGTGAACAAGAAATAGCAAGAGTCAACCTACAACTCGCACTGTTATGACTTTGTTTTACTGCAATATTGCAAAGAATAATGTACAAAGAGAACAATGTCTGGAACTTCTCTTTCAATCTTTCAAATGTCTTATAAATATTCTGGAATTTATGCTTTCTGTTCCATTAGATGTCGGAACCACAGGATCCCTGTGCATGGGAACTGATGGAGGAAAGGGGTTTGGATAGTTTTTTCTGATATTCACCACTTTTTTGTCCAAAGGTCTAAATGAGCCCCCACATGCTTGCGTAACATTTAGTCAGTAGCTCTTTGAGGCAGAATCAGAGAGCCCCATGTGCAGTCCTGATAGCACATCTCAGTAAACACTAGTCAGCAATATGGTAGCTTTACTGAGCAGTGCCCTCAGTCTGCTAGCTTCTTCAGTAGTGGGAGCTGCTTTGAAGGAAACAGCAAAGACTAACCTGGTTTGCATGACCACCAGCACGGTTAACAAGTCATGGTGGCTTGTTAACCACATTGCGTGTGCCAGTCCAATTTGCTTAATTACCCTCGTTGCTGTGGTTTACCATGTCATCCAAACCTGGCAAGGGTGGGTTGCTGCCATGATTAACAAACCACAGAGAACCCATGCAGATGCCTGCATATGTCCTTCCTTCGTATTCTGGCCAGAAACTGCAACCCACAGCCAAATTACTCTAAAGTGTTCTTATTGTCATTAGGACTGTTGCAGAGTAATTGGCTTGTGAACTATAGCCATAGCTTAGATTGCATTTTTCATAATGTATGTAAATGCATTGCCATATAGATCAGGCTCCTTGGAAGTTAATTAGCAAAATACTTTGAAATGTGCTAATTAGCTTACAGAAACATTATCCCAACAATACAAAAGTATTTAAATGCATCAGAAGAAGGACACAGGCTAGGGAGGTGGTTGCTCTGCTGGATGACAAGGAAATTAAAGGAGTACTAAAGGAGCATAAGGAAATTGCAGAGAAGCTAAATGAATTGTTTACATCTGTCTTCACTGCAGAGGATGTAGGGCAGATAGACATTGTTTTATTGGACTTTCAAAAGGCTTCTGACAAAGTCCCTCACCAAAGATTTCTGAGCAAGCTCAGCAGTCATGGGATAAGAGGAGAAGTTCTCTTATGGATCTGGTTAAAGTACAAAAAGCAGAGAGCAAATGACCAGTTCTCACAATGGAGAGATGTAAACAGTGAGTTCTCCTAAGGAACTGTATTTGGACAAGTGCTTTTAAACTTGTTCATAATGATCTGGAATTAAGGATGAGCTCTGAGCGGGCCGTGTTTCCTGACAACACCATGTTCCTTAGTGTTCTTAAAACCAAAGGACAATGAAGAGTTCCAAAAGGATCTCTCCAAACTGGGGAAATGGGCATCAAAATGACAAATGACGTTCAAAGTAAGCAAGCATAAATTGATGTACATTAGGGAAACCCCCCAACTTCACATGTACATTGATGGGCCTATGCTGGCGGTGACTTACCAGGAAAAGGATCTTGGAGTTGTGGTGGATAGCATGATGAAAAAGTTGACCCAGTGTGCAGCAGCTGTGAATAACCAAATTCTGTGCTGAGGACTATTAGAGAAGGAATTGAAAATAAAACTGCCAATATCATAATGCCTTTATAAAACTCAATGGTGCGACCTCACTTGGAATACCGTGTACAGTTCTGGTCACTGCACCTCAGAAAGGATATTGTAGACCTGGAAAATGTGCAGAAATGGGCAACCAAAATGACTGAGGGATAGGAACAACTCCTCTGGAAGGAAGGATTACAATGTTTGGGGTTCTTTAGCTTAGAAAAAGATAAGTAAGGAGGAACATGATTGAGGTTTATAAAACTATGCAAAAATTATGCATGGCATGAAAAAAGTGAATGATGTAAGTATCCTTCATAAAATTAGAACCCAAGATCAGGAAACTAAATTGTACTTTTTCACGCAGTACTTTTTCACACAGCACATAGTCAAACTATGGAATTTGCTAACACAAGATGTTGTGATAGCCATCTATTTGGACGGCTTTAGAAGGGAAGTAAACAAATTCATGGAAGATAAGGCTATCTATCAATGGCTACCAGTCATGATGGCTACATATTATTTCCACTGTCAGAGGTAGTATGCCTCTGAATACCAGTTGCTTGGGAAAACTGCACCTATTCCTGGCCATGGAGAGCCTGGCCATGGTGATCCACACATTGAACCTCAAGATCGTATTATTGTAATGTGCTCCATATGGGGCTGATCTTATGGCTGGTTCAGAAGCTGCAACTAGTACAGAATGCAGTGGCTAGGTTACTCAGTGGGGTGCCTTACCATGCACATGTGCTAAAGGATCTACACTGGTTGCTAGCCTGGCACTGAGCTAGGTTTAAAGCGTTGGTATTATTATACAAAACCCTATATAACCCACGACCCTTCACCTCAAGGAATGTCTCCCCCTATAGCAACCACCCAGGCCACTACGATCTGCAGGGGAGGCCCTGTTGTCCGCATTGTGGCTTATGGATTTCTGTTTGGTGGCGGCACAGAGATGGGTCTTCTCGGCAGTGGTGCCCACCCTCTGGAATGATCTCCCATCTGAAGTATGTCAGGCCTCAATGCTGGTGTGTTTTAGGCAGTTATTGAAAATGTACCTGCTTGCTTTGGTTGTCCTGCAGCCATGACCTATCTTTGTACCAACCTCGTGTGTGTGTGTGTGTGTGTGTGTGTGTGTGTATGCATGTGGTTTTTGCTTGTTTTGTTTGTTTTTATTAATTTGTAAACTGCTTTCATATTTGTTTCAAATGAAAAGTTGTATATAAATATGGCTAATAATAAATAGATCTATCTATATAAAAGGAAGTGTTGGTTTGTATGTCCTCGATAGACTCAAAAACTGTACATCCGATTGTTATGAAACTTTAAGGATTTGTTCTACATCTATCTGGGATGGTTTTAGGCATGGTGAAAATTCTATCCACCATCTTGAAATAAAATGGCAGCCAATCCAAATTTTTAAAAATGTATAGCTTCAATACCATTTGTTCAGTGATGTGTTGCCAATATTTCATTGCTGTTGACTCCATTTACTTCTCATCGATAACTTTGTCCGTGAGGTCATATGATATGCTACATCTGCTCAAGTGGTATTATGAATAGTACCAGTTCAACTCAAAGGTTACAAAAGATGCGTGGAATTAACCCTTTTATTCTCACATCCCAGGAGGGCAAGGGGGGGATTATATTATATTCATGAAGGTGTCCAATTAATCCCTCCTGCAAACAGAATGGCTTCCATCACTGGAAATGGAAAAAGGGTGATTTCAACCTCCCACACTCCTTCAACATCTGCTCTGGAGGTCTGGAGGAACCTCTGAAACAGACTTGGGGGGGATGGGGAGCTACAGGGGGGGAGATGAGGATGGGAAAGTCCCATCCACACAGCAATACTGAATTTCACCGACTTGGCATACAACATGGGCTGTATTTCTTTTCTCTACATCCTTCTCCTAATCCTCTATGGGTTAGAACAGCTTGACCCCACAGGTGTGTGAGTAGTATCTAGTCCTGTACAAGGACCTGGCCCCTTGATGTTACCGGGTACACCCCTCAACTGATCCATGGAGTCCAGAGTTCCCTAATACTCTCCAAAGTAACTCGCTGCCACCAACTACTGATTTGCAGGGAGCAGTAGGACTCTCCTCTTTATATCCTTGTCTATGTACTTCAAAGCCAGCATGTGGGGTAATATATACCAACTTTAGAACCTTCCTAAACCACAGTACAGGTTGTTAGACATCTATTTATTTAATAAACATAAAAACACCAAGAACAAGAGTAATAAATAATGGTTCTAGTAACCCAACAACTCTGATCTCATGAACTCCTTTCCCTCTTTCTAACCAATGCGGAAAGAATCCTTTAACCTCACCCCTGATGTGTTATGTGTACTCCAGAATGGCTTGTGTCTAGTATGAACCAACGTTACGCCATGTTTGTATGCTAATGCATCCTGCCTTAGCTCCACAGTCTGTGAGAAGCAGATTGCAGCCTGTCAGCAAAGCCTGCTCTGAGAATTATAAGGGAGGATGGATTCCTCCCCAGACTGCAGGCTGATACCATTGACAGGTATCCCTTTCTTCTCATCCATGTGGGAATAAATGATACTGCCAAGCAGAGCTACAAAGAAAATCACATCAGACTTTGAAGCTTTCGGAAGGAAACTCAAGAACTTTGGGGCTCAGATAGTTTTCTCATCCGTCCTACCAGTAGTCAGAAGAGGGATAGAAAAGGGAAAGAAAAATACTCTGGGTGAATGACTGGCTACGAAGGTGGTGCCAACGAGAGAGATTTGGATTCTGGGACCACGGGCTATACTTCCTGGAAGATGGACTGTTGGCAAGGGATGGGTTGCACCTCACAAAGGCTGGGAAGAATGTGTTTGGCCACAGCATGAAGAACTTTATCAGGAGGGCTTTAAACTGAATGCTACCGGGAAGGGAGACGTAAAGTTGGAGGTAACAATGGACGAAGGCTCATGCACCGCAACGGAGAGAACAGCTCTAATAGCGCCCAATAATAGTCTTCACAAACATGTAGGAAGAAAGCCAGACTATGAAGCACATGATCTTCAATGTCTATATACAGATGCCCAGAGTATAGAAACAAACAGAGAGAACTTGAAATCTTAATACAGGAGGGAAATTATGACTTGATAGGTGTAACTGAGACTTAGTGGGATGACTCCCATGACTGGAATACAGCAACTGAAGGATATAACGTGTTCAAAAAGAACAGGAGGAACAGAAAGGGAGGTGGAGTTGCACTACATGTGAAAAATACATATCTCTGCACAGAACTACAGGAGGATGAGCTTGGTAGCCCCATCGAGAGCATCTGGGTTAAAATAAATGGGACAAAGAATAAAATGAACCTGGTGGTCAGAGTCTACCGGCCACCCAATCAAGGAGAAGATGAGGGTGAAACTTTTGAAAAGCAAACAGCCAATGTTTCAAGGAAGCATGATGTAGTAGTAGCGGGGGACTTCAATTTCCCCGATATTTGTTGGGAGACAAATTCTGCAAAACATGGCCCCTCCAGGAAATTCCTGACTTGTGTGGCGGATAACTTCCTCCTACAGAAAGTAGAGGAAGGAACTAGAGGATTGGCTATTCTTGACTTGATCCTAACCAACAGAGATGACTCAGTGGATAAAGTAGCAGTTACAGGAACTCTGGGGGAAAGCGACCATGTTATACTTGAGTTCTTGGTTCTAAAGGAAGCAAAAGCCGAGTGTAGCCAAACGCGTACCCTGGATTTTAGGTAAGCTGATTTTAATAAGCTCAGAACAATGATCAGTAAGGTCCCACGGCAAGCAACTCTAACGAGAAAAGGAGTCCAAGATGGGTGGGAGTTTTTAAAAAAGGAAATTCTCAAGGCACTTACAAACAATTACAAACAATTTCAACTAGAATAAAAGGTGGAAGACAACAGAAGAAACCAATGTGGCTTCACAAAAAGCTTAGAGATGACCTGAAAACAAAAAAGGACACATATAGGAAGCGGAGAGAAGGCCAAGCAACAAAGGAAGAGTACAGGCAGGTAGCACAGAATTGCAGGGATGGTGTCAGAAAGGCTAAAGCTGAGAACCAGCTATGGTTAGGGAGGGATGCGAAAAGCAACAAAAAAGCTTTCTTCAGCTACATGCACAGTAAAAGGCAGAGGAAAGAAATGGTGGTTCAACTATTAAATAAGGATGGCAAAATGATAACAGATGATAAAGAAAAGGCAGAAGTGCTCAATTCCTACTTTGGCTCAGTCTTCTCCCGAAAGAGGGTCTATGATACCACTGGCAAAGGCGAAGTACAGGCTGAAGGGGCAGGATTGCAACTTGAGATTGATAGGCATATGGTCAAGGAACACCTAATTACTTTGAATGAGTTCAAATCTCCAGAGCCAGATGAATTGCATCCTAGCGTAATAAAGGAACTGGCAGAAGAACTCTCAGAGCCACTGTCTATTATCTTTGAGAAATCATGGAGGACGGGTGAAGTGCCAGATGACTGGAGGAGAGCTAATGTTGTCTCTATCTTCAAAAAGGGTAAAAGGAGGAGCCTGGGAACTACAGACCAGTCAGTCTGACATCAATCCCTGGGAAAATTCTGGAGCAGATGATAAAGCAATCCATCTGTAAACATTTTGACAACAATGCAGTGATTACTTGAAGCCAACATGGATTTGTCAAGAACAAATCCTGCCAGATGAATCTGATCTCATGTTTGATCAGGTAACCTCGCTTGTGGACTGTGGGTATGCTGTGGACATAATATACCTCGACTTCAGCAAAGCTTTCAACAAAGTGCCCCACGATATCCTGATAAGCAAACTAGCTCAAAGTGGGCTAGATGAAACAACGATCTGGTGGATCCACAGTTGGCTACAGAATTGGACTCAAAGAGTGCTTATCAATGGGACCTTCTCCAACTGGGGAGAGGTAACGAGCGGGGTACTGCAGGGCTCAGTCCTGGGCCCAGTGCTCTTCAACATTTTTATTAATGACTTGGAGGAGGAAGTGCAGGGAATGCTGATCAGATTTGCAGATGACACAAAATTGGGTGGGATAGCTAATACTTTGGAAGACAGAAACAAAATTCAAAGTGATCTTGATAGATTGGAGCACTGGGCAGAAAATAGGGATAAATGCCAAGTTCTGAACCTAGGAAAAAGAAACAAAATGCAGTTACAAGATGGGTGATATGTGGCTCAACAACAATACAAGCGAGAAGGATCTTGGAATTGTTGTCGATCACAAGCTGAATATGAGCCAACAATGGGATGTGGTTGCAAAAAAGGCAAATGCTATTTGGGTCTGCATTAATAGAAGCATAGCTTCCAAATCCCGGGAAGTACTAGTTCCCCTCTACTCAGCACTGGTTAGGCCTCATCTGGAGTACTGTGTCCAGCTCTGGGCATCGCATTTTAAGAAGGATGCAGACAAGCTGGAGAGGGTTCAGAGGAGGGCAACAAAGATGATCAGGGGACTGGAAACAAAGCCCTGTGAAGAGAGACTGAAAGAACTGGGCATGTATAGCCTTGAGAAGAGAAGACTGAGGGGAGATACGATAGCGCTCTTCAAGGACTTGAAAGGTTGTCACAGAGAGGAAGGCCAGGATCTCTTCTTGATCATCCTGGAGTGCAGGACATGGAATAACGGGCTCAAGTTACAGGAAGCCAGATTCTGGCTGAACATCAGGAGAAACTTCCTGACTGTTAGAGCAATGTGACAATGGAACCAATTACCTAGGGAGGTGGTGGGCTCTCCCACACTGGTAGCGTTCAAGACAAGGCTGGACAGCCATCTGTCGGGGATGCTCTGACTGGATTCCTGCATTGAGCAGGGGGTTGGACTCAATGTTCTTGTAGGCCCCTTCCAACCCTTCCATTCTATGATTCTATTTTGTGCAGTAACTGAGTGTCAGTACCTGGCAGACTTCCATCCCTGTCCAAAGAGAGAACATTCAGTCCCTTTCCAGATAAGAGACTGTGTGAATGCCTCCAAGTAATGTGGCTAACAGGGCATGGCTAGAGTTCTTCCCTATATGTGACGTATTTCGCTGTATAAAAGCCCGCCCCACTGAACACTCAGGGCTCTTTGCCCCTTTGCTGACAGAGTGCCTTGCTGGCCATGCAATAAAGCGCTTTCAGATCCAGAGTATTACCCGTGTCTAGTGTGATCCATTGTCCAGCTAGACAACGAACGTGTTCCGCTCTTACAACACCAATTATCTTGGTCAGCTCCTGCTTCTAACTCAAAAACTCCCTTTCCATCCTAATTCAACTGTAATAAATACAAAATAAATAAACTTACTCTCTGTATCCTAACTGACTTACCCAACTGACATTAACTCTACCCATCATTCCATTCTGGTCTCTGCTATCATTCCTCCACTCATTCTTTTGTTATAAGGAGTCACACCCTGCACCAACCAACAGCACGTGTTGGACTAAATATCACTGCTCAAACAGTTTGATTACCAGACAATGAATCAATTTTGCTTAGAGCCTAATTGCTTCAAGATTCATCCAATACTGCAGCAATTTCCTGCCCCCTTCCTTGTCCCACCCAGAATGAGATCTGGACAATCTTCATGACACTTTGGGATTGTTGGCTGTACCATCTCCTGAACCTGTATTTTCGGTAAGCCTTCAGGTAGACTCTAGCTGTGAATCCCTACACAGTTTTTTGCCCTCCCAGTTCTCTCACTTAGTCAGCATCTATCTCCACGAATGTGTACTTTTAGGGCTGGTCACCCTAAGGACATCACCATCCTTCAGGTTTGTGACAACTCAATGTGTCTTTTGAGGTAGGTCAGACTGCAAGGCACTCTTTTGTTATCTCCACCTGGGTAACCATAGCTACTTTCCCTTTAAAACCATCCGGAAAGAGATTCAGACTGGCAGTGTTTATACTGATCTGAGAGGGAGGGAACACTTTTAGTCACTTCTGCCTTGCTTACAGGCAGCCAGAGTTCAGTCAGTAATTCCCAGTACATCTCATTCAAAACTTTAGAGCGAGGGTGAAACAGCTAACACAGAGTGAAAAAAACAAATCCAATGACTATGCAAATAAACCTAACTCCAGCGTTCCAGTCAAAAAGAGATTTGTTTAAATCACTGAGAGAGTAAAAGAACTATGCAGTTGCCTTAAAAAGAAAAAGACATATATTTATTAGCCGAACTATACAGTATCTCAGGAAGACGCAATACTTTACAAAGTTTCTTTTTTCATTCCCATGGGACAGAGACAGGAGAAGACCACCTCAGAGTCTGCTCCCCCCACCCCCATATGGCCATTACCACTAATACCACTAGATGTGCCAGATCGGTGCCTAGCTATGACAATGGACTGAGTAAGTGTTACTAATCTGGAGTTCAAACCACACAATACTGAGATGCTGTTAGTGGGTGGCTCTTCTGACCAGATATTGGGTGTCCAACCTGTTCTGCATTAGGTTGCCTTCCCTCAAAGGAGCAGGGTTGTAGCTTGGGGGATGTGCTGGAATCATCTTTGTCACTAGAGATTCACGTGGCCTCAGTGGCACAGAGTACGTCCTACCAGCTTCGGCTGTAGGTCCAGCTACACTCCTATCTAGACAGGGACAACCTGGCTTCAATAGTCTATGCTCTGGAAACCTCCAAGTTAGATTACTACAATGAGCTCTACATGGGGCTACCCTTGAAGACAGTTTGGAAGCTGCAGCTTGTGCAAAATGCAGCGGCCAGATTGATAGCAGGGACCAGAAGCAGCCCCAGCCCAAGGCCTCTTGCCATCTGAGGCGAGAACATGAGCCACTACCTCACACCCCTTCCCCCCGTCTCCTCCTCTGCCCTGCACCCATCTCCCCCTCACTGCAAGCTCTTTCATGGCTGCAGGGCTGTTGCAAGAATTTGGCCGGCCAGAGGCATGCAGCATCAAAGCTGGGGGGCGGGATGCAATGCAAGGGAAACAAAGGGGGCAGCTGCTCCAGAGAACTCCGCCAGCCACTCTCCCACTGCAGCAAATACCATGGTGGGTGAGTGGCTGGCAGGGCTCTCCAGAGCACCCACTGGAGCAGGTGGCGATCTCTCCTGGCAGGAATAGGCGGAGTGGTGGAATTTGCCACGCCTTCTGTTCCACCACATGATGCGGGCACCTCAGTCTGTGTCATGAGAGGGCTGCCCTGCTTGTATGTTTCCACATGCAATTCAATGTGTTGGTTTTGACATATAAAGCCTTACAGTGCTCAGGATCAAAATACGTGGGGGCCCTCCTCCAGGTGTCTCCTCCAAGGGAGGTTCAGAGGATGGCAACAAGGGAGATGGCCTTCTTGGTGGTGGCCCCCCAATTGTGGAACCCTCTCCACTGAGGTCCACTGTCATCCTTAGTTGCCAGGTTAAGACATTCCTCTACTCCCAGGCATTTGCCAGCATATGATACAGTCCTGGGACTAACGAGCACCTCACCACCCAGATGAAGCCAGAGCCTGTGGGAAAGGCACTGGCCCTTTAAAACCAGAGGTAGTGCTTGAGGGCATGGAGTTGCAGAAGGACCTTCCTGGCCAATATGTAAAACCCTGTAAGTTGCTCTAAGCCAGTACTGGGATAACTTGTCTTATCTCTCTGCAGGGTTGCTTTCCATAGTCCTGAATTTGAATCCACAGTCTCTTGAGTCAGCACCTATAATTCTGTTCAGGGTTCTGAACCTACCCTATTCCATTACTACTTATTCAGCCGCCACTCAACCCCATGTCCCCTTGCTTGAGTTCTGGCTACCTGAGTGTATGTCAATAAGGTGCAGCTGCTAATTTGTCCATCATGCATTACTATCACTTCATCTGGAACTGAGGAATTATAACAGACAATACCTCCATTATACTATTGCCTCAATAAACAAGCATGGATTGTTCATCAGGGACTGGATGCTCTTGTATATTCTGCTGGATGAGATAGGGATGCTGGAGAAATTTGAGATGGATTAAAATGAGCTTGGATTTCTAAGACTCCGACCTGCGGAATCTACTGCGGAGTGCCCCCCTCAGGCTGTGTGGAGTCTGTGGACTTTCGGATGATTTTTTTTACTTTCCTGAAATTTACATGTATAAATTTGTAGAAAAATATGTAGGTTTCTGCCGAGGAAATGTTGAATGGAATGGGGGACAATACACTAAATGTTACATATAGAGGTAAATTATGTAAATACTTACATAAATACTTACGTAAATATTTACGTATTTTTCCATATGATGAAAAAAAAAATTTGCATCCGCCTATGGGCGGATGACAGAACAGAAGGCACCTGACAATCCGCAAAACACAGATGGAGTGGATTTTACAAAGTCCATACATCCCTAGGATGAGATGCAGCTACCTATCTTACCAGTTTCTGTCCACGTCATGTGTCTTTAAGCATCATTCAGCAAAATGAAACTAATATAGGGGTATATGGCTGCAGCCTCAGTTGCCTTGGGTCCTATTGATCTTCCCCTGGTAAGGATTTTCAAGAGTAGATCACTCTACTTTCATTCACAGCACCAAATGCTGCTAATTTTTGCTAAAGGGTAACTTGAAACATGTGTTCCTTCAGCCATGGTAAGAGAAGTCTGATTCCGCCATGGAGATGGGTACAGGGAACAAGCCCCATACTTATGATGCCGTAACAGGCTAGAAAACACCATTCCACAGCATTAGCAACATTGTCATGGTGCTGCTGCCTACTTTCTCAGCTTTGATTCTTCACCACAACAATCCTAACCGTTTTCAATGATAAACTCTTGAATCCATGAAAGTAATCCAAAGGAATTTCTTATCTACAAACTGGGTGAAAATTGGTGAGTTGCCTTTTCTCCTTTTCCCCCCTAGATAAACACCCAGGAAATTATCAGAACCAGAAGTACATCTGATGTGGTTTTAAATATTATTTTGAATAATTGTGGGAATATAAATAAAAGAACAAGCAGTTGCCTGGGTGCAGAGTGGAATGATGTTAGTTATTAGTTAGTTATTATTCAGCTATTTTGTACTTTTCCATCAGCTGTGATTAGGCAATATTTCTGGTAATGAGTCTGAATCTTTGTATCTGAATGTGAATCTCTATTGATAAAGCTACCACTTCTGAGTTGCAGCTTGCACAGTCATAGTGGCACATTTTTCAGTTGCTGCAATCATGGCAATTACCCTCAAGAAGTTGTATGCATGGAGAGCACTGTTAACGAGACATTGTCTGCATGAATGCATCCTGGGACAGCATCACATGGAGACAAAACCAATGGTGAAAGCTGGTCCTTAATCAAATCTGGCATTTCCAATGCAGAAATTGTTACAATAACGTCAGAAGTGTGCTTGTTTACAAATACCATACTTTATGATCCAAACACAAACCAAACGCATATAGATTCCCCAAAGAAAAGTATTTTTTGATAAGAACAGTTCAATCTATGATAACTGTTTTGCAAATATGAAGATTAATTTATACCATAATTGCTTTTCCTGTCTAGAGTGAAAGCTTTAATTGGCCAGAGATAGTACTTTAAAGCACGACAGATGCTATCAATAAAAAAATACCATAGGAACTGAACAGAACAAACCTACAACCTTACTTATTACAAAAGCAGTATCACATTTCTACAAGCTGAATTTAACAGGAATAATAAAATAGGCCAGACACGAGCATTTAATAAGATATACTACATCACCACAACGGCCTTTTCTATAGATTGGAAAATGAGTCTCTCTCTAACATGATTTGATACCTTCTCATTCAATTTGCTTTCATTTCTAGCCTAATACATTCAAAATGTCCATAATAATAAAAAAAATAAAAACGTTTATACAGAATACACTACCAAAAAGAACAACAAAAACAACCTGATTAATTTTTCACCTATTTTCACAATCTTTGCACCAAATAAAAACCTTCCTGAACTGTTGATAATTGAACAAATGTTTCTGTCACTTCTACTGCAGGATTAGCCAATGTATTACTGGCCAAACTAGTGGGGGGGGGGGGAGAGCAGAGGAGAGGTGAGTTTATGTAGTCCAGAAGGCTTTATTCAATCCTCATCTCAATGTCCTGTAGTTCTCTGTTTGCCTTTTCCTTCACCTAGTGTATGTGTTAGGGGTAATGTGAGTTTAATGGTTAATGTGCACAACAACCAGCTATTGTGCACATTTACCACACTTCATTGAGCCTATAATCTGTTAATGAAGAGGAAGTGCACACATTCTCCAGCCATTATGCTTAATCTCCAACAGGCCTTGGAGAATGTGCATATCTCAACTTTATTTTCCACATTCTCTAGCCATTGTGCATAATCTCCAACAGGCCTTGCAAAGACAGAATATATGGGAAATTACCCTCCCTGTGGAACTCCCTCCTCCAGAGGAAGCTTGGGTATCTCTTGGAAATGCAGCCAGACTGTTCTATTCAGGCAATATTACACATCTGCCATTATCTAGAATGAGTAGTTATAGAACACATTTCAAGCGTGAAGACTATGTTATAGATTAGGCATGTTGAACCTCTTTCAGCCCGAAGGATGAATTCTGTTTTGGAGAAGCTTTCAGGGGTTGCATTCCAGTGGTGGGAGGGCCCAAAGGTAGGGGGGGCAGGGCCAAAGGGGTGGGGCCAACAATGCCAGTATATTTTAGCTTAAAGCTCTTGCTGCCAGTAACTAAGGGCACAATCCTATGGCTGCTAGTCAGCGGCTAGACAGCCATAGGATAGGTTGGTTCCCGGAGAACCGACCCCCACCCCATTCTGTGCCGCCTCGTAGGCAGTGCGGATTGGCCCTGTGCTCCATGCTTGCAAGAGCGCTGTGGAGTGGTGAAAATGGGGTGTTCCCAGGGGTGGGCTGGGCGGGGCGGTTGGAAATGCCGGTACGACACATCCTATGTGTCATCTGGCTGCCACTTCCCACACTCCCAGGTCCTGTAGCTAGACAGCCGAAATTGGCTGTCTAGCCATGAAAGTAGGGCAGGGGGAGCGAGGAGGAGATCCCGCTCCTCACCACTCCTCCCGTCCTTCACTGGATAGGTAGTCACCCCCAGGCTCGGAGGCGACAGTCAATCCAGATAGGACTGCTCCCTAAATGCCTTAGGGGAGGCATTTCAAACTTTTAGAATGGGGAAAAACTGCACAAAAGCCGAGAAACCACCAAATGAACGGTGGTCGGGGAATAAGGGTGTGGCCATCTAGGGAAGCTCAGAGGGTTGGAACTGGCCCTGGGCCTGAGGCTCTGCACCCTGTTACAGATTCAGGCTTCCCATAGATCAATTTCTCAATTACAACAGGTTTTATCATTCAAAGCAGACTGGAGTGGTGGTGGTGAAGATCTGACGACATATGGAGAGAAAAACATAGATGTTTCATTTAATTAAAAAAAAAAACTTTGACATGATTTCCTTGATCTAACTGCTACTTCTTCATATTGTCTTTCTTTGGCTTAATTTTACCTTATTTGCAGACAAAGACTCTTACCTTTACATTGCAGGCCTGTTCCATAAGTCTTCTAGCATTCTCTTCAGCTCTGTATCTCTTGGGCAGCTGTACCCTAAAGAACTTCAAAGCCCCTTCAAAATCAGCTTGTAGAAGATCCTCCTTGGAGGTCTGCAATGAAGAACATTGGAGAACTACTGTAAGCAGAGAAGATTGCCAAAGTGGCTCTGTTATGGCCTACATGAGCCATCTGTTGCATATGTTCAACAACATATAACATTTATGTGTACACAAATCTCTACTCCTTAGGCTGTGGGGGCAGAACCCTGTTCTCTAAAGACAGGGGCACATTCAGACAAAATTACAGGCAGAGCAACCTGAGAGTTTAAAAAGCTGAAATATGTATTCTTCTATACCTAGAAGTTAACCTGTCAGACACTGTCAAGATAAATGTGCAAAGGAAAAACAGTAATATTAAAGTCCTGGTCTTTGCTTCTGAGGTCTCTAGAAGATTTTTAATTCCTTTAATTAAGCACTTTAATTTAGCCTTTTAAATTATGTAGGTTTTTAATGTCATGTTCTGTTCTTATTTTTATTGCGTTAAAGTTTTATTATTTTAAATTGTTATGTGCTGCCTTGAGCAAGTGGTATATGAATGTTAATAATAAAAAATAAATTTGGCAAGAGAAATTGCTGCTGGGACAGAGGGGCTCCTAATTTATTTTCCATGATAAATCATGACTTCTGTCCAAACATTTCTTCTTACATTTGTAAAGCTTAGCTCTGATTACAAAGAAAGGGAACTTTGTACCTGCACAAATCAACAGTAGTGATACTTAAGCAGCCATATTTTAACTCAGAAAGCAGACCTAAAATTTATGGAACACATAAGAAACAAACAAGGCTGCTCCTTGCAATGGAACCAGACAATGCCAAACCACAGTCTGGTGCTAAATGAATGAGGTCTGAGGAGCCTCGGGCTCACATGTTCCCTCCCCTCTTGCAATGTCTACCTTTACTTCCAGGTACTTGATCAACCATAATTTGCCTGGTTCAGGTGATTTTCTGAAAAGTCAGGAAGAAGAGGTAGGAACCACTCAACCTCCTGGGCCTAGGGGAAGAGGAAGCACATGAACTCTTGAGGGCTTTTGAGCGCTTATTCATGTAATGCCAAACTGTGGTTTGACATTATGTCTGATCAATCCCACTGACATGGTGCATATCAGAATCTAGATTTACAGTAACAGCTGATTACTTCGCCAGTTTGTAATTGCATGGTCAAACCTTGAATTTTCTGGGATTTCTTCATGAGTTGCTAATGATAATGTATGTGAACAAGAACCATGGATATAAGAGAGTGAATATGGATTTTTTTCAAGCAGGTGCAGGAAAGGGGAAAGGTGAAGAAAAGGGGAACTAAAATGATAAACATTGCTGTACTTTCCCTATGTGAAAAAGCTAAAGAAGTTGAAGAATTTCAGGTTGTTTTTTTTAAAAGGAGAGTGTATGTACAGTGTGGAACAGGACTTATGTCTACAACATTATGAATAGTTGTTAGACAGAAGATAACACTAGGAACACAGGGTCATCCAATGGACAGTAACTTCAGATAAGAAAATAGATTATATTTCTTCACACAATACAACTCACAGAATTCAACTAGTATAAGGAGGTGTGAAGGGCACTAACTCATGTGGCTTTAAAAAAAAGGCTAATACAAATTAGAAGACAACAGGTTTTTCAACAGCTATTAGCTGTTCAACAGCTACATGGAATCACCATTTCCAGAGGCAGCATAGCTCATATATGCAAATATGAGATGTGGGGAATGAATTGCAGCAGGGAAAAGCAATCCCCCTCATGCCCTGCTTGTGAGCTTCCAAAGGCACTAGGCTGGCCGTGGTTGGAAACAGAATACTGGAACAGACAAACCTCACTCTGACATAATCTGGTTTATTGTCCTTATGAAAATTATTGAGGCTTTTCTTCAGATTTGCAACATTCTTGAAATGCACCAAATATAAAAATACCAACTTCTACATTTAAAATGCCAACAGAGCAGGGAATTTGTTGGGGTGGGGGGATAGTTAGTGAAGTAAACAAGTTCATGACTGGATCCACCCACAGGTGGTGCTATTGGATTTGTTGAATTTCTATCCACACACATTTTTCATGGAGGACTAAGTTGCAGTCAAATGTGCCCCTTTTCAACCAGGTATATATCCATTTGATAACACTTGTAGCTAAACAGATTTGTAGATATTTTCTGGACAAAGTAGGGGAGGTGTGCTTCCATCTATCAACAGCTCATTCTCTATATCAGAACAGCAATCTACCTCTATAAGTGATTGCATGAAATACGGAAACATTGGTACCCATTCTGAGTCTTAGGGATATGATGGATTACAAATCAGACAATGAGAAATGGAACACATTGGAGTTCTAGATGCACATCCTGATAGAAATAGAAAGCTTATGCCTTTTGTTTTGGCCTGACTTTTGTTCAACATACTATCAAAATGATTTGATGTCATTTTGGCAGTCTATTAAGTAAGCTGAAGGCCTAGAATACCTGCAGGGCTAAGAAATATAATTTAGATGCACTAAGAGAGTTTTATGGATACATTTGGTTTATTCAAGCCTGTACTGTTTCCCTGTCACAGAAGAGCTCCATATTTACCACCAAACCAAGGATTACTAGTTAAATATTCATTCAGGTCACAGGAACATTTGTTCTAATAGATAAGAGACCAATTGATTTGCATTATTACTGCTTAGCAACACTGAAGAAACAGTCATTTGTACCTCAGCAGAAAGGCAGGCTATCAACAACTACTTATTGTTTTTAATGACATCAAGACTTATAATATCAAGTTTTTAACATTTGGGATGCATTTGCAATTAATGCTTTTTTCCATCTCTCATGCTTTTGACAACCATACCATTTCAAATAAAATTTCATAAGGCTAAGAAATTCCTTTGGCAATCAGATCCAGCTGTAGCATCTTTGGACAACAGAGGAGAGGCAGTGTCGGACTCAGTAGACAATCTAATCCAGTTCCCCCAGCCCAGTGTCTAGAAGGAAGGCAGCCAGGAATCATTACTTCCTAAATGTGCTGTGTAAAATAGGTAAACCTTCATGCAATCACCACATGCAATGGACCGACGGAGACAGAGTGAGAAGAAGTATGGCAGATTTGCTATGCATCCAATTCTAGAAAACAGGGATCTCACCGCAAGAAGACGAGGTACAAACAGGCGATGCCCCATCCCCAGAAGTTCCAGCACTCGACACGCATACTCATTCACAAGCTTGCTTCTCTCATCATGTATATCCTGGGACTTCCGGATGGGTGGTGTAAGCTTGGGAGCTGGGGTTGGACAAGGCACCCCTTCTTCCATCAGCAAAAAACAGCAAGTATCCAGAGTGAGAAGCGCTGTCCCCTTAAGCCACAATTCTGCACTGTGGTAGCGTAGGAGCCAGCTTTAGGTCTCCTAAACACCAATACATTTACTATCTAGGGACTGTCAGGTATGGTCTCAAAAAACAGAAAACATATTTGCTAAGAAGCACAGAAGAAGCTGGTATTCCAAAACAGACTGCAAACACAAACCAGAGGCATGGATCTAAAAATGCCTGGAAACTGCAAAAATGGCAGAGAATGATGCAGAGAAAAGGCTGTGATGGCCCAGCTTGCCTGTGATTGTACGTAAGAGCAGGCAAGGGCAGCAGTAAGAGCAAGAAGCCCAGGCCAGTTGTAAAGCTGCAAAGAAAAAAAGGGATGAGCTCATTGCAATCCCTGATTCGTGACCAGCATGGCTAGGCTGCTGCTACCGCCTCTCGCTGTGAATCAGTAATGAAGTGGTAGAAGAGGAGGGGGGAAGGGAGAGGCGGAGGTAGGTGAATGAGCATGCAGAGGGTGTCTCAGAGGAGAATGCTGTAATAGGAAGCCAATAGTGAGCTCTTGGACAGATGAACTCCCCCTCTGAATCTACCTTCCATCTACATTAGTCTGACAGCTATCCAAGCCCACAGACACCGTATAGCCTCAATGTCTCTTGCTCAGTGGAAGTCAGACTGACAGCCAACCAAAATACTAGACTCGATTAATACCTGCTTTCAAATCAAGATTCAATCCTGCCGAGGCATGCGGAAGTGGAGGGGGGGGAAGGGAGGGGAGACCAACCAGTCCCACCCAGATTGCTGCATGGATGCAAGACAGATGGAAGAACAGAACAGCTGAGTGCTAATGAATCAGGACAAGCTGAAACAACATAGTCTGCATTTGTACTGTCTGTGCAGCACTAATTACTATTTCCAAGGTGGGAAGCTTCAAAGCTGTTGAATGTGGAAATAGTGACTGAATACATAAAATAAGCATGCTTGGTCAAAGAGGCAATACCAACAGACAGATGTAATGCAGCAAATTGTTGAGGTACTTGAAAAGAAAAGGTACACTGGAGATACATAGAAATCTTACTGCATGTACATTTGCATGTACATGTGTGCCACAATATTACTTTTTTCTGAAATTGCTCAACCTTCAAATTGTGAAAAACTAATTACTCTGAAAAATCATAATATGTGGACCTGAATATCATTAGGTATGCTCAAGATGATTCAGACTCCTTTTAATTTTCTTCACTGTACCTAATCCATTGTCTAAAAACACATTGTATTTTTAGCCATTAGGGATGTGCATCAAACTCAGACAAAGTCTGAAACCTGAGCAGAAGCTGGCTGTTTCGGTCCTGTTCTGTCAAGCCCTGAGGTGAAGTGGGCTTCCCTATGAAGCCAACCAAACCAAATCCACGGCAGAACAAGGCTTTGTTACTGACTCGTGCTTTGGATACAATACATGCAAATTTTATCTCTTCAAATGGCATATTTTGCTTTTCTCTTAAACACTTCAGGGGGAGGGTGGGAGGAAGTGTGATTGAGTGACTGGCAGGTCCACCTTCTAATCATAGGGTACATTTTACCATGGGCTCCAATCACAGTGCTTTGGGGGAGGGCAAGGATGGGACTGTGAGATGGCTATTCTTCTAATGCTACCACACTTCACTATGAAAAGACTTAAACTGGTTTTCAAGCATCGTAACTCCCTAGTTCCTGCACCTATCCTTCTGAAATTTTGCAGGTTTCTTGCCTGGGGACACCTCATTTCATACAAAACGATCAAAAATCCACAGGAGAGAAGGAAGGGGATTGCCACAACAAGCCTCCAAGGGTTGCAGCATCAGATTTGTTGTGGAAGAAATTAAGAAAACCCATGTCCCCCCATAAAAACTTTTCTGCATGGCTACTTGGGAATACAATGGAGGCAACGAAGTAAGCCTTTGCAGTCTTCAGTTCCACATAGTAGGCATGATTATGCACTCTAAGATGCATTCGGTGGGCCTCACGTTAAGTTTTATGCCACTGGCACTCTAGCTGTTGTCCAGCCTGTTACATCACTTGGGGCTCTCCAGAGAACCAGGGAGCAACCTCAGCTCCACATCGTAAGAGAAGGGTACTCAAGAGCAATCATGTCGATGACCCATCGGATGTTGCCATTCCATAATGAGATTGGGTCTCGAAAGGATCATCAGTTCTAGCTACTGAAAAATCCCCCAAAGTGATTCTGAAAGGCATTTTGTCCTCAAAATTTTGAGGACTTCTCTACAGTTGGGCAGCATTCCATGGTCACTGAGCATGCTCAGTCCTTATCAGGCTGCTTTGGAAATTCCCCTCCCCTCCCTAGGATTATATTTCTAAAGATCTTTTGTACTTCTGTTCCCTCAGTTTTGCTGATATCTCTCTCTAATACATGGGTGCTGCCATTTTGGTTGCATAAGTGATGGTACTTGGGGAACTGAATCAGAATTAGAATGCATGAGGAGTATTAAACCCAGCAGATTTAAAAGCAGTGCAGTGGATAAAACCAATTTCAGCTAATGTTTTAAAATGCCGGGGAAATTAAAATGCTATTTGCCTGGCACCAAAAAGATATGAGTTGGTGCCAAGCAAACCTTCATAGGGAGAGCATTCTGCAAGTGAGGCACCACTGCTGAAAAGGCCCCTTTTCTTGTTGCCACCCACCTAACCTCTGGTGGCAGTGAGCCCCGCAGAAGGACCTCTGTCAATTGTCGTAATGCGTGAGTGGGAGCATGTGGGAGGAGATGCGCCTTGCTGTACCTAGGCCCCGTCTGCAGAGGGCTTTAAAAAGGACAGCACCAGTACTTTGAACTGTACCCAGAAATGGACTGGCAGCCACAGAAGCTGTTTCAAAATTGGCAAGAGTATTCCTTAAAGCTGGCCCCAACCAGTAATCTAGCCACTTGTGGAGAATTAAGGTCTCCACAACAGGTACTGCTGTGAATTTCATTCTCACTACAAACATGTTCAACTTTATTTATTGTTGAACTTCTATTCCACCTTACAGTACAGGCCCTCAAATCAAGTTATACTTTAGAAGTGTTTCCCAGGTCCTGTTAACTTCAAACAACCTCTATTCTTTCTAGGCACGGAAAAGTACCTTAAATTAAAAAAACAATATTCCAGTCTCAGGGCAATAGTACCTCTCAGCCTCCCCTTCCAAAGAGTCTGGAAAGTGACTGCTTAAGTTTGAGGGAACTTTTGAACTCTAACAATCCATGCAGATAATACTCCCCATCCCTACCCACACTGCCAGCAACTGACTGTGATAAGTGACCAAAACCACAGAAGAAACTGAGATGTTAGCCAAACTGCAAATGGGGTGGTACAGTTCACTGTCAAAAATGGTTTCTGTAGATTGGTGGTGAGAAGATTCTGTTTATAAGTCACATTTGTGCTTGGACTTCTGAAACAACCTCTTCAAAGTTCATGGTTCTTGGATGAATCACTTATCTTAAAATACAGTGGCAAGAAAAAGTTTGTGAACCCCTTAGGACTGTCACATATTTCCAGCCGAAAATGTTATTAGGGCTTAATCTAACCCCATAATCCTAGATAAAGAACAATAGATAATCTGATTAAACAAATGACACACAAACATGATGCTTTGTCAACATTTATTTATCTGCAACTGATTCAACAATCAATATCCATGTGTGAAGAAGTATGTGAACCTTTAGATACAAGAGCAGCAATGACTTCAAATAAGCATTTCCTGTAACTGTTGGTCAGTCTCTCACATCGGTTTTGGGGAATTCTTGCCCATTCCTCCTTACAGAACTGCTTCACCTCATTGACATTTGAGGGCTTCCTTGCATGGATAGCTTGCTTCAGGTCCTGCCACAACATTTCGATGGAGTTTAGGTCCAGACTTTAACTAGGCCATTCCAAAAAATGGAATTTCTTCTTCCGCAACCATTCTTTTGTAGTTCTACTTGTATGTTTAGAATCATTGCCTTCTTGCATGAGTCACTTTCGGTTCAGCTTCAGCTCATGGACAAATGGCCTGACATTCTTCTCTAGAAACTTATGATACATTGCAGAATTCACAGTAGTGTCAGTGATGGCAAGCCAGCCAGGTCCTGAGGCAGCAGGCTCAAACCATCACATTCCCACCACCATGCCTGATGGTCTGGATGAGGTTCTTCTATTCGAACTCAGTATTTGTTTTTTGCCTGCAGATCCTAGGATGTTATTCTGGGATTCTTTTTGACTTCCTGGATGATGCGCTGGTTTGTTCTTTGAGAAATTTTGGTAGGACGACCGCTCCTGGGTAGAGTGACTGTGGTCTTGAACCTTTTCCATTTGTAGACGATCTGCCTGACAGTGGATTGGTGGAGCCCCAAATCCTTAGAAGTGGTTTTGTAACCCTTTCTAGACAGATGAGCAGCAATAACTGCTTTTCTGAGGTCCTCAGAGATGTATTTTGATTGTGGTATGACATGTTTCCACACAACTGTATGGTAAAGGCCAAACTCACAAAATTTTTGATCCTTTTATAGGGTGAGGCCTCCCAAACACACCCCTGAAGATCTAGCTAAGCCACCGCGGCCCCTTAATTATTTAAAGCACCTGATTCTAATTATTCATTTTAATTGAACCGATGCAACCAGGGGTTCGCTTACTTTTGCACATACCCTGACTCTTAAGTACTCATTGTTTACCTAATTTCTACAACATTGTATTTCAGTAGACACGGAATTGGTTAATATAACCCCCTTGGATATTTATAAAAGTACTGGTTTTGATTCACAAAGGCTATCATGGTAAAACTATGGAATTTCTATAATTATCATTAGGGTTCACAAATTTTTTCTCACCACTGTGCAAAGCTGAATCTCAGGAAACGTTTAGATACGTATAACGTCGTGCAGGGACTACAGTGATCACAAGAGAAAAGGTTGTGGAGCAAAGCTCTTAATTTCTTAAGGGAATTACTCTTTCACACATACACTCTGAAATAGTGTTTGGAAACTGGAGCCAGCTACTTACAATGGTTGATGCTAATTGTGGCACCTTAAAGACTTATTTTGGCACATATGTTAGTGGGCTTGAACCCTCTTCTGAGTGTTATCCTCAGCTGGAAAAGTGATACAAAATATTTTTGTATTCATATTGATATCAATATCAATCTTGATATTAATATATATCTATTTAGCTACAGTCATAGAGTCGGAAGGAATCTCAAAGGTCATCTAGTCCAACTCCCCTGCCAATGCAGGAAATCTGCTGCAACACTATTCCTAATAGGTGACCATCCAGCCTCTGCTTTTGAAACTCTAATGAAGAAGCATTCACCACCTTTTGAGGCAGAAGGGTACAAAGAAAGATATTGGAAACATTGGGGCCATAATCTGCATGAAGTAGATTAAGACTGGATTTATGGTTTGTTTTGTGAACTGCCCACATATTGGCCAGTAGAGAAATGTAATAAATAAAATAATAACATAAAATAAGTCTGACATTTCTATGGAAAGCTCAAACACATTTAAGGTAAGAACAATGGCCATTTGCAGCAGCAGTAATTTGAGATAATATAATTTTTTCTAGCCTTGCAAATGCTAATTTAACACATATAATGGATGAGAAATCCATGGTCCAATTAAGACCTAAATAATACAATCAAATTTTCTGATAAGTTCAAGTTGGCGCCTACCTTTCAAGTCATTTCTTTAAGGTATGGGACTTTCAGCTTAGCAAACAAATGTCTGGGAAACTGAAATGTTCTCTTAGTGATTTCTGAACGTTGCATTTTTTATATCAGAGGTGTGTATGTCTATTTGTTATTGCTTGGGTAATCAGCTGATTAAGAGAGCAATCCCATGGGCTAGATACCCAAATGACAGAGGGCTCTCTGTTCATCCTAAGTCCTGTCAGGTTGTTGCCAGCAGCGCAGGAGGAGCGACAGGAGCTTTTTCTGTCTTGCTGTCTTCCTTTGCACTGCTGGGTGGGGATGGGGGTTCAGAGGCCGTATGGATCCCGTGGTTCTGTGGCCTCTCCCTTCCCCACCCACTGGCCCTTCCCAGCACATCCATTTACTCCTTTCCCAAGGTTGGGACTCCGCAGGAAAGCTCTGCAGCTGCTAGGAAGGGCTTGGGGGGTAGATCTCCTCATCTGAGGTTGCAGCTCTGTCTCCAGCCTCAGAGGAGGAGATCTGCTGTATCCTATGGCCCCTCAGACACTGTCTAGGGGACACAGGATTGGTCTATAAATGAAACTTAATTATTAAAAATATTTTACTAACAATATCATTTAATACAAAAAATACATAAGTCCAAAACTAGGAAAGTATTGATACCACCAAATAACTGTACTTTCTCAATTCAATATTCGTGGTTTCCCCCCCAATCAAACTTGTATTATATTCAATGATTTAAAAAACCTGCCAATTTCAGACCAGAGTTAAGGCTATCTTAAGGTGACTCAAGCTCTACAAAGCTGAGGCTGATGGCTTAACAGATGTGCCCCGTGATCAGTGATGATGTTGTGCAATGTCGCAAATTGTGTTTGCTTTTAATTTACCTCCTTTGAGTTGATCCATGCCAGTTTGTTGCTTACATCAGTAACTGGCAGATGAGTTATACAGTGAGAAGGAGCCCTCTTCTAGCAGTAAGGCTAGATGCTTCATAAGGCAATACAGGACCAGGACAACATGGGGCATTTTGCTGTCCAAGGAAAAGTGTGGGTGCATGGGAGGTAAGTTGTAAGCAAGCACAATTGTTTCTCTCTAGTGTATGGTATACTGTTCCTGTACATTGAGGCTCTATTGCTTATTGCCATAAGTATTAAAGGTACTCTGCCCTGCTGGTTCAGAGCAAAGATACATCTAGCACAGCATCTCAACAGTCACAAGCCAATTGCTTCCAAGAAGCGTACCCCCTGCCCCAAAACATCAGTGGGTTCCTTCTCAAAGTGACTTCATCATGGTACATGTCACCCTGCTTAGATTTCAGTCTCTTTCACTCCCCTCCCCTTCAAGAAGGCACTGGCATGAGTGAATGCTGCAAGCAGGACAGACGTTGATACATTTATTCCAAACACACTCTCCACACGCACGCACGCACGCATACACACCTGCTTAATTCAAAATGGTACTGTATTCCCAACAGTGGCAAGCTAGATTCAACTGCTTCCATCCCCATAATGTTGATGATAGCCTTGTTGATCATTACACTCACCCAGAAAAAAAAATGCCTGCATAGTGCTTATTCTCAACAATGGCCAGCCAATGCCAATGACCAGGCACAGAAAAAGATACCTCACTTTAGTCTCCAGTTGCCACTGTTCTTTCCCCCTCCTCAATACAGATGGCACTGCTTGCCTTCCAGCAGACCAGTAGTTGCTTTAAAGGAGTGATGGTGCCAGTGGCGCCTCATCACTTACAGCTAGGCCAGCAGAGGTACAGCATCAAGAAGTATGTGCCATATGGCTTCTTTTGCTAATAGGCTGGCTTGGGGCAGTGGGTGTTTAACCTATTAATCTGGGCAAACATTTTAAATGAGGCAGAGCCTCGAAATGAATTAATGGGCAATTTCTCTTGCAGGGGAAAGGCCACACTGCTACAGCTTCTCATAATCTGAATCCCTGATTTTGCCCCCCCACCAGACTTTCTGGGGTCTCATGGGAGATGAGACATTCTACATTCAAAATCCTTGCGATAATACACCCCATTTGCCTCCAAGACATATTCATATTAAGAAATACTTTAACAAATAAAGGAATGGTTCACCACATTTATGTTTTCCCATAATTGTTCTAAAAGAACTAGCTTCTGATTCAAGTACGTATGCTTGATTTCTCTCATACAGTTCATTCATCAATGAGATTTGCAACAGCCGCTCAGCTGAGATGAACAAGAAACACCTCTGGGCCACTAGACAGGAAAGCTTTTGTAAAGTAGAAGACAGCAGGCAATTTTTACTGTCTTCTTTCCAGCTACCAATGAGCTACACTTGATGAACACAAATATACGTGGGCAGCCAGGCCAGTAAAGTTTGTGAGAGAAGGTATGTTTTGTGGACTTAGTTACTAGACTGTGTGTGGTTGTAACAACAACTGGAAAAATTCTGAAATAGCTTACCTTTAGAAGGGCCAGTGCTACATTAAATATTACATTCAGACCCTAAAAAAGAAAGAAATGGTATCAGACCTACTTATAAAGTATTTATTTAAATAACCACTACTACTGGTACCACCACAAATAATTAAGAATTCCCCCTGTGCCAGGGCCTAATTTACACAAACAGCAGATGAAGTGGAAAAACTGTTCCTTCATTTCACCACTTCAGATCGCAGATTGGGGGGGGGGGGGGTGTCTCTTGGTTGAATGCTTCCCTATGTAAAAAAAAAAAAATCTCCATGGATATAAAATTAACATATTATGAAAAGAGTGCTTCTTCCTGACATCTAGTTTTCTATGTCCATAGTGGGTTGTTTTTTTTATATGGAGAAGAATTCAACTGTACGATCCCCACCTGCATTCCAAAGAGGCATAGTTATCACTATATCTGTTGTCTGTATCAATTAGGCCTACTGTACCATTTGGCACTCTGTCAGTCTGGATGTAGCAACTATATATTAAGGCAAGTTCTTTAATATTTAAAAAGGTACAAACATAAACACCATTAAAATCAAATGTTAGCTCTCTCATATAAACTGAAATTAGTAGCAGTTCAGAGTTAAAGCGTTAAGTTTACAAGGAAAAATATTTATGGTTTAGACATACTCCTAAAAAGCAACAAGATGAGAGAGCAAAACAGAGTTCACCCTGCTAGTGAACACTGTTTTCTTTTAAAGGCTGCTTCACATACTAGCAAAGTAATTATACCCACCCGAAAAGCTCCTTCTCCTGCAGCTGCCAGCCACTTTTGGCTCCCCTGTCACCCTTTGTGATTGTGTCTCCATTGTCAGATATACATATGGGTTACAGAGCAGTGATAGGGATGGGTAAAGATATGCAAATTCCAAGCCAGAGCAGTATGGTGGATTGATAAAGATACATAAATTTCAAGGCAGAGAAAGGAGTGAGAGGGATGGGTAAAGATATGCAAATTTCAAGGTAAAGATACGTAATAAATAAAGACCTTATTTTCCCAGGCATTTTAGTCTTTTAGTTCTGTTGTTTTTAATCTGTTATTGTATTTTAAATCTCTGCACTGCTGCTAGGTTTTATTTTGGATTTACCTTTACACTGTAGTTTTAAACTTCTAAATTTTCTATTGTATTTTATGCTGTATTTTGTGGTTTTATTCATTTTGAACCATCCAGAGAGCTCCGGTTATTGGGCGGTATAGAAATGTAATAAATAAATAAATAAATAAATTTCAAGGCAGACAGGAGAGGTGGATTGGTAAATATATGCAAATTTCACAGCAGAGAAGTGGGATCAATAAAAATGTACAAATTTTGTGGGAGAACAGTAAAGCGGAGGGGAAAACTACACAAATGTCATAGCTGTGGATTTTTGGATGTGCACACTAGTGCAAGGCTGAAAAAAAATGAAGAAAAGGTTGCAAATGTGTTCAGGACACTTTCTGATGTTCATTCTCTTTGACTTTTAGAAGCATGGGGCAGACGGCACTGACAAGGGATGAGAGAACATGGTGACAGCACTACTGAGATCACAAGGAGCAGCAGGGTTTTTTTGCTGCTCTTGCCAGGCATCTCTCTAGCTGTTCCCAACAACCCACAATGAAGTCACCGTGCCAGGTTTGGATGTCACAACAAGCCACCCGGAAAACAAACCACCCTGAACAATCCAACAGCAAGCCATGGGTTCTCAGGGTGGGCTGTTTTCCACAATGAAAAGAACAGTCCGGATTCAGACATCATGACAAGCTATCCTGAAACAACCCATGGTGACAACCCACCCAAGCTTATTGCGTCATGCGAACCAGGTCAGTGACTGCATTCAGTCCTAGCCACAGACTGGCTCAATTAAATATGATAAAGGTGTACTAATTTAAATAAGCACATCAGTAGATTGGATTGTTGCCAAAAGAATAGTCTTTAATCATTACACTGTAAGCAAATAGCATTTCATCCACTAGAGGTCAGAATTGTAACAGTAATTAAACAAAATACCAGACCCAATAGACAATAGCAACCACTTCAACACATTATAAAAATAATGTGTAAACAGGTCTTAAACATAAGATGAGGCTCAATTCATCTTTCATCTTCATCTGAGGCGCAATTCAGACGGAACACCAAACCATAGTTTGGTGACCAGTGGTGTCCCTGTGAGCTCACACACTCCTTCCTCTTCCCATGTGCAGGAACCTTCCTGGTTTTCATTCATCATACTTTACTATGACATCCAAATTGGCAAAACAGTTAGAGCTAACCTCAAGCAGTATCTTAGCAAACTTGTCATATGCCCCCATTCTTTCCACACTAGAGAAAAGGCGTTGTCTGTTTTATTTATTAAAAAAAATACAGGCAGTTTATATGACGTTTTAATGCGCATAAAAACAACCATTACAATGTAAAAACCATTAAAACCATCCCTTGTTGCCCACACTGTGAGGAGAGGTGAACTGATGAACAGGGGAGATCCCTTATTTATTTGAACATGGGGTCCCTTGGGTCATTCATTCATGTTTCCTTGTGAGAGCTTCAGGGTGATGTATCACCTGACTAGGATCCCCAAAATCTTTATTTAGTGTAGGGATGTACAGATTCTGTAAAATCCGTTCCATCTGTGTTTCATGGATTGCCAGGTGCCTTTTGTTCCGTCATCCACCCATCGATGGAAATGGATTTTTGTTTCTGAATTTGAGCAAATGCACATTTGCGAAAATTCACACATGCAGTAATGCATAAATTCCCCCCAAATGTGCATTTTCATGCTTTAGCCTATTGGGGGAAACATACATTTTTGGCCGGGGTTTTTATTTTTGTGTATTTTCCTACGACAACATATGTGCAAAATTCAGGAAAGTTAGAAAACCGGTCCGCAAGTCTGGAAAAGCTGGTCTGCTGCGGAACCTGTGGGTTGGATTCATGAAATCTGAACTCATTTGGTTCCGTTGCGGACTTCTCTGACATTCCTAATTTAGTGTTTTCTAGTTTAGTTTAAATATATGGGGAATTATTAGAAATCCCTGGAGACTTCTGCCTGGCAGACCGCCAGTCCCTGCAGGACCAGGCCCCCAGGTACCGAGCCAGCTGTGCTGCTCCACCTGCCCTCCCTGGAGGGGCTACATAAGTTGGCTGGCTGAGGTGGCCTGGGAGAGCCAGGGCCTGCAGGAGAGGCCACCACCACCACCGGGGAAGAGGCGGGCCTGCTGCTGCTGCTGCTGCTGCTGCTGCTGCTGCTGCTGCCGCCGCCGCCGCCGCCGCCGCCGCCGCCGCCGCCGCCGCCGCCGCCGCCGCCACCACCACCACCACCACCACCACCACCAGGCCTTCCCTGGAGACTTCTGCCTGGCAGACCGCCAGTCCCTGCAGGACCAGGCCCCCAGGTACCGAGCCAGCTGTGCTGCTCCACCTGCCCTCCCTGGAGGGGCTACATAAGTTGGCTGGCTGAGGTGGCCTGGGAGAGCCAGGGCCTGCAGGAGAGGCCATCACCATCACCGGGGAAGAGGTACGCCTGCTGCTGCTGGGCCTGCGGCGGCGGCGGCGGCTGCTGCTGCTGCCACCACCACCACCACCACCACCATCTAGCCTTCCCTGTGGACTCTGGCCTGGCATTATTTTTAAGGGGATTTTTAATTGTGTGTGTGTGTGTGTGTATGTGTGTGTGTATGTGTGTGTGTTTTTCCTGGGGGATTTTGTTGTGGTTTTAGGGGTGGGTAGCCTGCCTGATAGGTGGGAGCGAGGGGGCATGTGTCCACCTGATGGAGGCAGTGGGGGGAGTGGTGGGGGCCAGAACATACCGAGGCTGGGCAGCAGACGCTGGCGGAGCGCTAGGGGCAGGCCATGCCAGGTAAGGGGAACAAGGGAGAGATGTGTAGTAGCTGTCCCCTGCTCCGGGCCTGTCCAGAGCCAAAGGATGGCTGGGGGAGGCGTGACCCCATCTTCTGGCCTTCGTTTGCTGCTCTGCAATGCCAGGTCTGTTACCCAGAAAACCTCCCTCATCCATGACATGATCCTGGATGAGGGTGCAGACCTGGCATGTATTACGGAGACCTGGCTGGCCAAGGCTGCTGCTCCAACCCTTGCAGCCATGTGTCCAGCTGGATTTTCGTATGCACAGCAGCCGAGGGCTGGGGATCGGGGAGGGGGAGTGGCTGTTATCTACCAAGAGTCCTTGGTCTTCACCAGACCCCCTCTCTGGGAGACCAAGGTTGCTGAGTGCATGTACTGGAGGTTGGGCCGGAAGGGCAGTCTGGGGATTCTGCTCGTGTACCGTCCACCCCGCTGCACGACTGACTCCCTGGCCGAGGTGCTTGAGGTGGTCTCTGATGTCCGTGTACAGTCCCCTAACTTACTGTTGTTGGGGGACTTCAACGTACATTCGGAGGCCATCCTCACAGGAGCACCTCGGGACTTCATGGAGACCATGGCCTCCTGGGAGCTGCACCATATTCTAACTGCGCCCACCCATGTAGCCGGTCATGCACTAGACCTTGTGTTTGTTTCTGGAGAAGTGGGGAGTGATCTGGAAGTCGGGGGTATATCCACCACCCCCTTGTCATGGTCAGATCACTATCTGGTGACATTGGACTTCTCGGTTCCACAACCCCTCCGCAGGGGTGGAGGACCCATTAAAATGGTCCGCCCCAGGCGTCTTATGGATCCGAATGGATTCCTGAACACGCTTGGGGATTCTCTGGGGCATGCCAACGGCCACTCGGTCGAGACCCTGGTGGGTGGCTGGAACACCGCAATCACTGGGGCATCAGATCAGGTGGCTCCGAAACGCCCTCTCCCCCTGAACAGGGCTCGGACTGCACCATGGTTCAATCGGCGGTTACGAGCTCTGAAACAGGAGGTGAGACGGCTAGAGCGCCGGTGGCGGAAGTCTCGCTCCAAAGACGATCAGACACGGGCTAGAGCTGTATCTTCAGCCTATCACGTGGTGGTGAAGGCAGCAAAAAAGGAATATTATGCTGCCTCCATCGCATCTGCAGAGTGCTGTCCCAGGAGGCTGTTCCAAGTGGTCCAGAGCCTGGTCGGTCCTGTGGCTCCGGAAACAATGGAGCATTCTAAGGCCTCCTGTGAGGCCTTGGCAAGGCACTTTGCAGATAAAATTGATCAGATTAGGTGTGTTACTCTGCACGCTGTGGATACAGTTAGTGAGCAAGAGGCAGCCTGTGGCAAACTGGTTTTGTGGGATCGGTTCCAGCTTCTTCCTCCTGATGAAGTGGACAAGGTGCTTTCATCGGTACGGCTGACCACCTGCTTACTTGATCCTTGCCCATCTTGGCTCATTATGAGCTGCAGAGAGAGACTGGGTGAGGGGATCAAGGCGGTGGTGAACGCCTCCCTTGAGGAGGGAGTGATGCCATCAGCCCTCAAGGAGGCAGTGATAAGACCGCTCTTAAAGAAGCCCTCCTTGGATCCTCAAGTTTTGAACAACTTTCGCCCAGTCTCAAATCTGCCATTTTTGGGCAAGGTGATTGAGCGGGTGGTGGCGGTGCAGTTGAAGGCACACTTGGAAGAAACTGATTATCTAGACCCATTTCAGTCGGGCTTCAGGCCTGGGCATGGGACAGAAACGGCCTTGGTCGCCTTGGTAGATGATATGAGGAGGGCTCTGGATAGGGGTGAATGCTCCTTCCTTGTTCTCCTCAACCTCTCAGCGGCTTTCAATACCGTTGACCATGGTATCCTCCTGGACCGCCTGGAGGGGTTGGGCATTGGAGACACTGTATTGCGGTGGTTCCGGTCCTTCCTCTCCGGCAGGTACCAGAGGGTAGCACTAGGAGAGGAGGTTTCGGACCCGTGGCCACTTACTTGTGGGGTGCCACAGGGTTCCATCCTCTCCCTGATGCTATTTAACATCTATGTGAAGCCGCTGGGGGCTATCATCAGGAGGTTTGGGGTGCAGTGTCATCAATATGAGGATGACATGCAGCTCTACCTCTCATTCAAATCTTCACCAAGGTTGGCCGTAGAATCCCTGTCCAAATGTCTGGAGACGGTGAGTGGCTGGATGGGGAGGAATAGGCTGAAGCTGAACCCTGACAAGACCGAGGTACTTTTGGTGGGAGACAAGAGGAGGCTGGGGGATGTTGACCTGGTGTTGAATGGGGTACGGCTACCCTTGAAAGACCAGGTCCGCAGCCTGGGGGTCATTTTGGACTCCCAGCTGTCCATGGAGGCTCAGGTATCAGCTGTGAGCCGGACAGCGCTGTATCAACTCCATCTGATACGGCGGTTGCGCTTCTTCCTTCCCGACCATCTGCTCCCATCGGTAGTACATGCCCTGGTCTCCTCTCGTTTAGACTACTGTAATGCGCTCTACGTGGGGTTACCCTTGAAGACGGTTCGGAAACTGCAGCTGGTACAGAACGTGGCAGCTCGCCTGATTAAAGGCAGCCGCCGGCGAGATCACATCACTCCAGTGCTGAAGGAGTTGCACTGGTTACCAGTTGTTTTCCAGGCCAAATTCAAGGTGTTGGTTTTGACCTTTAAAACCCTATATGGTTCCGGCCCAGCCTATCTTAAGGAGCGCCTCCAGCAGCACCAGATAGGCCGCTTAACAAGATCAGCCTCGGATGGCCTTCTGTCTGTCCCATCAGCCAGGACAGCTAGACTGGTGGGGACGAGGGAGAGGGCCTTTTCTGTGGTGGCCCCCACTCTGTGGAACTTCCTCCCTAGGGAACTCCGTCATGCCCCCTCTTTAATGAGCTTCCGTCGTGCATTAAAAACGTTGTTGTTCAGGCAGGCATTTGGGGTGGGCTAGGGTATTCTAGAAAATGTTTTTATTGTAGAATTTTATTGTTTTAAACTGTTTTTATTGTATGTTGTACATCGCCCAGAGTGGCTGGGTGACCAGCCAGATGGGCAATTAATAAACTTAATAATAATAATAATAATAATAATAATAATAATAATGTAAATGAGAGGAAAGAAAGGCACAGAGGTCCCTTCCTGTCTGACCCTGCAGTTCTCGGAGAAAGAGATGTGGCAGAAGCCTGCCGTCCAAGCAGCTTGAGCGCCCACAACTCTTGATGATTTCGAAAATAGCAATTTTTCAATTAAAATCTGAAATGAGAAAGAAATCAGGTATGTGAGTACTACTGCTACATGTTGCAAGGAGAAAATGGGAAATTGAGAAAAACCAAGTATAACAATTTGCATATTGCTATATAAGAATTCTTACATCCTTTTAAATCGTTTTGAATTTACCCTTCCAGATATAGAATTAACGCAGGTTGACAGTCTCAAAATCCTTTACACCAGGGGCAGGCGCCCTTTTCAGTCTCAAAGGCTGCATGTGGTGATGGGTTGGGGCCTGCATGTCAGTGGTGGGTGTGGCTGAAGGTAGCAGTCGGTGGGTCCTCGGTTGGCATCCCCTTCATTCCCCCCCCCCCCGCCACTCTTGACACACACCCCTAACTCCCCACTCCACACACTCCTACCCCCATCCCAGAGTCTGGGTATGGGGAATTTTAAACCTCCCTTTCCTGTGCACTAAGATCACTTTCTGCCTCCCCACACAGCACCAGCCAGCTGGGCAGTGGGAGAGGTGCACAGTTTCAGTGGGGAGGACGGCAGGCAGGGATGACTCTCCCTGCATACCAGCCTACCTATTAAAATCGTGCTCTTGCCAGCCCGCCAATAGTTGTCTGGCAGAGGCACAATTATGCTGGAGAGGATGGCATATGGGCCAATGTTGTTCAATGTTTGTTCAATGTTTGTTCAATGTTGCCATATCCCATAGTTTAAATGCTGACCCAACCATTAGGCACTGAGTGTCAGGAGCGCCCTTGCTGCCTTCTGAAATCCTCAAGTAGCCAGAATCAACACGCAGACGATAGGGCTCTTTTCCAAGGCTTTATTTCCATTCAACCTAATGACACTTACAGATGCTAATTGCCTGAGCCTAATGAGGGAAACTTAACAGAGCTGCCTACCAGGGGTTTCTAGCCTTAGTGAATCAATTGGTCTCCGTTTGGAGGGAAAAGGTGGGAAGCCTCTGAAGTTAAGGGCTAGGAGGCGAAATTCCACCCCTTTCCCGTGGGGCATCGGGGCGCAGCTGTTGACGTCGCGCCAAGCAGGCTGAGTGCCTCCTCTTGGCGCCCTCCATCTCCCGCTTGTCCCTGTGCCAGTGCCTAGCGTCCCAAAGCTCCAGTTGTCCTTTCCCCTGCCTTCCAGGGTCGCTACCACTCTTAGGAATGTGAGCAGGGAGGGGCTCTCCCTCTGGCGGCGCCTCTGAACAGCGCGCGGGTTCCTCTCCCACGGTTTCTATCTCTTCCTCAGAATCAGAGCTGCTTTGGGGCTATATGGGCTCCGATCCAACCCTGACATCGAGGTGGCCATCTCAGGTAACTGATTGTGGGTGTCATTAAGAGAGAGCAAATTGTTATTTAATTCACTGCCAGGGAGGGGGAGAGGCACTTGTGGGAATTTTCTTCTTTACATGCCAAAACAACTTATCAACCTCAGGTGCTGTGCACTTTGACTTGGGAAGGGAGATGCCATTTGCTGCTCTGCCTCAGGTAGCAAAATGTCTTGGCCCCGCCCTGCCAATTTCTGCTTTTCAGTATCTGATTTGTTTTCCAAAATTTTGTGTGAACAATTCTAGCTGCCACAATCATGTAAAAAAGCAGTCACTCTTTATCCTTAAGGTTTGTTAACAATCCAACAAAACCACCTTGGGATCAAGAGATAATTGCTCCTGTGTTTACTGCAGCTGGAATTTGTTTCTAGAATCTGTTGGCTTGTTTACACTGCCATAAGCAGTGATCAGTGTCTCCTCTGTATTACATTTCCATTACATTACCTTGAAATTTTTACTGGATTTATATACCGCTGTGCCACTGGTTATCTATTAATTAATTACCTTATGGGTGTTTTGAGACAAAGTAGTTCCACCACAATATGGTGGTCATAGGTTGTGGTCATAGGTTGCTGCTACCACATGATAATGGAAGGGGATAACAGAAGATCTCAGGCCTACCCTAGCAACCACCTGTACTACATCAAGGAAGTACCACTGCCCATTTTGTGTGTATGAAATGTCATTCTCTGCATCCAAATAGTTATACTAAATAACTGCCAGCTGAGGAAACAAGCATCAAATCTCACCAAGAAGAGAAGTAGAGTAATTCAGAATTCATCTGTCCTTTGGACATAACCAAGTTGGTACAAATACCAGAAAAAACAGCCAGTGCACCTGACTTGTAAAGGTTCTCAACTGTTTCCAGTTTTGCTGCTGCTATATCTAATTTCTTCCAGTCACTCAGGAGCATTTCAGGGTTCCAGCCACCCATGCCTTCCTCCAGGATACTATAAACTGTTAGAGGCTCAAGCAGACCAATTCATCCCCCTTCCCCATTTTTCTTTTCCAGCTCAAAATGCTGTGGCTCCTAGAGGCCACTAAGTATGCTCCATCCTTGTTGTGTTGTCCCCCTCCCCTGCTTTAAACAAGTGTTTTTGTACTTATGTATATTTTGGGGTTCACTCAAGCATGCTGATACCTCCTCTCTTGTTCCTCAGTGGCTCCATTTTGGCTCCAGTACTGCTGGCACTCACCACCCAAATTAGACAGAACAACTGGGATCTGTACCAAAATGTTGTCGCATGGGGTGCACCGGTTCAGGGTGTCAGGAGCACCCTAGTGGCCTCTTTCAGTACACTCCAATAGCCAACTCAAGACACAGACGAAAGGATTCTTTTTAAGGCTTTAATCTTTTTACAACTTAATGACTCTTTCAGATGCTATCACCAGCAACTAAGCAATGAACAGCGGAGTAGCCTATGCTCCGGGTAGGCAGTTGGTTCCCGTTTGAAGGAGAATCACTTGCAGACCCTGAACTTATGGGCTAGGGAGAGATCCTCCCTCTTTCCCTTGGGTCCCTGGACGCGGCCATTGCTTGCGCGCCAAACGGGCACTACGCCTCCTTTCCGCGCCCTCCATCGCTCGTCGCTCTCTGCGTCTGCGTCGAGCGTCTAACAAGCCCCCCTCCCGCACTCTCTCACTGCCTGGGTCACTATCTATCTCAAGAATGCTGGCAGGAGGAATCTCTGCCAGCTGCTGTGCCTGTGAGGGATGAGCTGGCTCCTCTCCCACGGATTGCTGATCCTCCTAAGAATCAGAGCTGCTCTGGGGTTCTATCGGCTCAGTTTCCACCCTGACATAGGGCTCCAACCAGCCAGATATACCTTTTCCCTGGATACTGCATTCCATTCCATGTTCCCTGTTTTCTGTCCCCCACCCACAATAGAACCTCATCATTCTATGCTCACCGAGCATGCTCAGTCTCAATTTGAACATTTCAGGCTCTTTCCAGCTTGGAATTCCCCCCAAGGACCTGGCACTGATTTGGAGGCAAAAGGGTTGGCACTTGGAGAATGAGTTCTGCATAGGAGCTCCTGGCTAGAGTTTATGCTCAAGAGGAGGGGTGTTTTCAGATGATCCTAGCAGCCAGTTCAGCACATATACTCTGGAAATGTGTAGTCATTGGTCCTGTACTCTGTCATTGTTGAGAAATCTGGCATTATATTTTTGAACTACTTCTTTAGTTTTCATGCTAAGAATGCCATTTAACACTCATTTTAAGGCATAAAGATGGGAGATCTGGTCCTTTGGGCAGAATTACACGCTTGTCTTGTGTCTCAGAAACTCATCTTCCCCAGCCACAAGGTGTGTGTGTACTGGGGAGAAGAGTGGTTATGTCATACAGGACATTCAGCTTCTTTTTTTCCTGTAAATAATTGTTCTTCCTAAAACCCCTTAGAACTAAGCAAAAAGCCAGAGAATAAAAATCACTGGTCTTTTTCTTTTTGGTGACCTCATCTACAAGTTCCAACAAAACCTTGTTACCATGTTATATCAAGGGCAAAGCCAAGTCTGGAAGATGATTAGTCTCTCCCCTTGATGTCCTAGCAATTTGACCCTACTTGCAGCCAAGAGGAGGTGCTATCCAAAATGTAAGAACTGCCTCCTCCTAGCACTTGGGAGAATTGTAATTCTGTATTTAAATTAATCTTAAATCTTTCATAAACAAGAGGCAGAGATGGGATGACAAGATGGTAACCAACCTTACTTTAGTTACAAAGGTAACTGCTTTGAGAAAGTATTTGCCATGTGCATTTTCACAATTGCTCAAAAGGATGATGGACACTTCAAACAAACACTGGCCAATTTCAAGACATATATATATGCGCCAGGTCCCAAAGTTGTCAAACCTCACATCAAGAAAAAGAACCTAGGATGGGGATATACAGATGAACATCTGCACATAGGGACATGATTCTCATGGGCCCTCATTGAATTCTATGGAACAAAGAAGAGAATCTGTAATCTTGGACACAGACAGTAGCAAAACCTGGCCTTCACCAAAGACAGTAGGTTCACCTGAAGCAGATGGTATATTTCAACAATGCCACTTCCTCCCTACCACCCCGACTGACTAGTCTGGCCTGCCACCTGTCTGTCGAGTAAGTATGGAACCACTTCAAGAACAATACTGTTTTCAATTTTGTCAGGTACCAGTTTAGCTCTCTAATACGGCCTTCTTGCAAGAGCTCTCAGCTCATTCTTCTTTCTTTTCAAGTAACTAGCAATGCTAAATTATTAAAAGTTCCCTTATTTTCCATATATTTTGCATGTCACATATTTTCCCTATAAAGTAATGAAGATGGGAAAATATCTGACAATTTCTTTGAATATAACAAATAACAAAGAGGAAGCCTAAATGGAGGTTATACAAGTTAAAGCATTGCCATGTCTACCATGATTATACTTTCCATCAAGATTGGCATCAGGGGTCAGCATGGGTAGGCAGCTAATGAGGACACAGGGACTTGGAAAGGCCCTTGCCACCACCAGCCTCCTCCTTGTTGTACTCCCCTTCGCCCACTTGGCCAGGCCCGCAGCGCCCATTTAAAAAGTTAACAATTTTTAAACTTACATTTTGAGTAGCAGCAATCTGAGCGAATCAGACACTGCCCTGGGGGCGGGGGGGAATGGCCAATGAGGGCATAGGGCAGTCTTTATATCACTCCTGTGTCCTCATTAGCTGAGTCTCTCCTAAAGGCAGGACCTGATAGGTTCAGATTGCTGCTACTTAGAATGTAAGTAAAAATAATAATAATTAAAACTGCACGCAGGTGCTGTGCACTTTGCCACTGGGGCTGGCCAGAGCAGCAAGAGGAGCCGCTGTCTCACCACCAGGTAAAAAACCCCCAGGGCTGGTGGGCAGGGGGCTTTGTCAGCAGCGGGGGCAGGTGAGGAGCTGGGGCAGCAGGCAGGCTGTGGTGGGTGGGTGGATGAGGGCCTGTGGCAGGGGGGCATTCTGGGGTGGGAGTGGCTGTGCAGGTGCAGGCTGTAGTGATGGGTAGGTGTGAGCTTTGGCACTGGCAGGTGGGTGGATGGGTCAGTGGGCAAGCAAGGGGCTGGAGCGGGTGGGGGGGTCTTCAGTGGTGGCAGGCTTTGCTGTTGGGGGTGGTGCCAGGGGTGTTGCTAGGTTCTTAAAAGATCCGGGGCACAGGCCCATAACACAAATTTGCATATATACACACGAATCTAAGCACACATCTAATATATATGTGAGTGTGTGAGTGTGTGTGTGGTATGTGCATGCAGTGTGCTTGCGTGTGTGTATAGATTAAAAAGGTAAAGGTGTCCCCAGCCAGTCGTGTCCGACTCAAGGGTGTGGTGCTCATCTCCATTTCTAAGCTGAAGAGCCAGCGCTGTCCGAAGATGCTTCCGTGGTCATGTGGCCAGCATGACTGAACACCGAGGTGCATGGAACGCTGTTACCTTTCCTGCCGAAGCGGTACCTATTTATCTACTTGCAATTTCTTGCTTTCGAACTGCTAGTTTGGCAGGAGCTAGGACTGAAGATGGGAGCTCACTCCGTCACACGGCACTTGGGTCTCAAACTGCTGTCCTGCTGACCTTCCGCTCTGCAGCTCAGCATCTTAACCACTAAGCCACCGCGGCCCTATAGATTACATACATACATAAGTGAGCACTGACCCCCCCACCCCACCCCACCCCACCCCAACTCAGACTCTGATTCACCGTTTTGGAAAACATCCCACTTCTGCTCTGGCCAGTTTGTAGTCGGACCACTTCAGCTCAGCACCAAACCTGAGTCAAGGTTTGGAAAAATGAATCTTTATGCTTCCTGTTGACTACCATGGTAAATTAGAAATAAACTGTAACTTTTTTCTCTTGGTCAGAAGAGGATGATAATTTCAGGCGTAGTAGCCCCCTAGAAGGGGATTAGACCTGCCCAATGTCAGAAAAATAGGTGCAAGGTTTGTATTTTGATTTTCTTGAAAGTGAACTGCCAATAACATTTTAATTCCTTGGAAGAATTACATAAAAATTTCAGGATTCATTGCCCCATCAGAGGAGATCCTGTCTGCCAAATTTCAGAATGCTAGCCACAAGGGGTTTTGTGCAAGGGTGACCTTGACATTTTGAGGTCTCCAAAAGAGGATGTACTTATCTCCCTATATTCCTTGTGGACCATTGTTCTGAAAATTACAGACAGCTTACAGTTGTCCCTAAGTAAGAAACCAGCAAAGTTACAGAAGGATAGGTGCAGGAGTTCATGTGGGAGTTCTCCAATTTGGGGGAGGGAGTGATTTGCTTTCCCATTCAACCCTTCCCCAATAGGGTCAAGAAGCAACAGTAAGAACCAGACATGGAACAACCGATTGGTTCAAAATTGGGAAAGGAGTACGACAAGGCTGCATATTGTCACCCTGCTTATTTAACTTATACGCAGAGTACATCATGAGAAATGCCGGGTTGGATGAATCAGAGGTCGGAATTAAGATTGCTGGGAGAATTATCAATAACCTCCGATATGCAGACGATACCACCCTAATGGCAGAAAGCGAAGAGGATCTCAAGAGCCTCTTGTTGAGGGTGAAAGAGGAGAGTGCAAAAGCTGGTTTGAAACTCAACATTAAAAAAACGAAGATCATGGCATCTGGCCCTATCACTTCCTGGCATATAGAAGGGGAAGAAATGGAAGCAGTGACAGATTTTACTTTCTTGGGCTCCAAGATCACCGCAGGCGGTGACTGTAGCCATGAAATTAAAAGACGCTTGCTCCTTGGGAGGAAAGCTATGGCACACCTAGACAGCATAGTAAGAAGCAGAGACATCACCTTGCCGACAAAGGTCCGTCTAATCAAAGCTATGGTTTTCCCAGTAGTAATGTATGGCTGTGAGAGCTGGACTATAAGGAAGGCTGAGCGCCGAAGAATTGATGCTTTCGAACTGTGGTGCTGGAGAAGACTCTTACGAGTCCCCTGGACTGCAAGGAGGTCAAATCAGTCAATCCTAAAGGAAATCAACCCTGAGTGCTCACTGGAAGGACAGATACTGAAGCTGAAGCTCCAATATTTTGGCCACCTAATGCGAAGTGAAAACTCTCTGGAAAAGACCCTGATGCTGGGAAAGACTGAAGGCAAAAGGAGAAGGGGACGGCAGAGGATGAGATGGCTAGATACCATCACCGATGCAATGAATATGAACTTGAGCACGCTCCGGGAGAGAGAGCAGGACAAGAAGGCCTGACGTGCTATGGTCCATGGGGTCACGAAGAGTCGGACACGACTGAACGACTGAACAACAACAACAAATTTGTATGAAAATGCACAGGTCATTTTAGGTGTCCTCCAGGCAAGAAACCTGCAAAGTTTCTGAAGGATATACAAGCATTCTAATTTAGAATTACTAGAATTTATTTACATTTCACCAATGTTAGCAGCTTGGGAACATGGGTGGGAAGGTGCTATCGCACTCACGTCCTGCTTGTGGGTTTCCTATGGACATCTGGTTGGCCACTGTGTGAACACAATGCTGGGCTAGATGAAGCTTGGTCTGATGCAGCACAGCTCTTCTCATGTTCTTAAATATAGAGTGCCTCTGAGCATGTGCAGAATGTTTTTCTTTAACCACTGAGCACTTACATTCTCCCCCTACCAATTCTATTCCCCTCCATGCAACCATCCCTCCTCATCCTACCATCCTCCAGCAACTCTTCATAAAAACAGATGTCTTGTTTTGTGCAACTCCTCTCTACCTCCTCCTTGTTATGCACAAGCTCTCATTGTATCTTCCTCCCCATAACTACATTTGTGCCAAGTCTTCACCAGGATTCAGCCAATGAGTCTGTTTTCAAAACTAGGGCTAAGTACTAAGCAAGTACTAAGTGCCTTTCCCTCACCACTGAAGCTAGAGTTCATGCAAAAAACAACAACCCCAAACCCACAAATGACAAAACATGCATGGGGCTGAGATGAAAGGGTAGTCAGTTCATTAGACGGAATTGGATAGGCACTGTATAAAGTTTGCAGTAACATGCTCACTACTCAGGACTTATTTCTGAGTAAACATGCAGAACATCAAGGTGCAGACCTCCCTGCAAAAGTAACTCAGGCTGGAATCCTATGCACACTTTCCTGAGGGTCAGTAGGCATACATAGGATTGCATAAATTAGCAATATTTATCTCCCCTCCACTTAAAAAACAAACCAAAAACTTCTCTTTTTTAAATTAAAGCTTTCTGTTCAGGGGAATATAGGAAGCTGCCTTATACTGAGTCAGACCCTGGGTCCATCTAGCCCAGGATTGTTGACACTGACTGGGAGCAGCAGCTTTCCAGGGTTTCAGGCCAGATTCTTTCCTTGTCCTACCTGGAGTAGGGATGGCGGAGAATTTCTCCACGAATCTCCGGGAGGCTGAATGCCAACGCATTCGGCCCCCTGAAATTGGTGGGGAAATTCTCCGACTGGCCCCCGCCCGCCCCCCGGGATGGGACTTACCGTGGCCGAATGGCCCTCTTGGCGGCGGGTGCTAGCGGCGGTTTGGCGGCGGTTCGTCGGGGGCGGCGGCCGGTCTCCCGACCGGCTGCCGCCACTACCATTGCAAAAAAAAAAAAGTAAAACAAAAACAAAAACCACACCCGTGATAGGCTACGTAACGATTTACGTAGCCTATCACGGCTAGATTTCCAAAGTCAGCCGTGATAGGCTACGTAAATTGTCATGGAGCCTATCACAGGTGACTTTGAAAAAAAAAAAGCGCGTACGCAAATGGCGGCTCCCATGGGGACCACCATTTGTGTTCCTTATTTTGACACGTCTAGTCTACGTAAAGATTTACGTAGACTACGGCGAAAATAAGGGCAACGCAAATCGCGTTCCCTTATTTTTGCCGTAGTCTACGTAAATCTTTACGTAGACTAGACGTGTCAAAATAAGGAACACAAATGGCGGTCCCCATGGGAGCCGCCATTTGCGTACGCGCTTTTTTTTCCCCCCCCAAAGTCACCCGTGATAGGCTACGTGACGATTTACATAGCCTATCACGGCTGACTTTGGAAATCTAGCCGTGATAGGCTACGTAAATCGTTACGTAGCCTATCACGGGTGTGTGTATGTTTTTTTTTTTTACTTTTTTTTTCACAGCCGGGTAGATGGGGCGCTCCTACCTGGCCTGAATTTCGCCGGCGAGGGATGGGGCGCCTCCCCCCCCTCGCCTGAACTTCGGGGGGAGAACCGAAGTGCTTCCCCCCCCACCGCGAAGCAAGCTTCGAGAACAGGTAAGGGACTTTCGTCCATCCCTAACCTGGAGATGCTGGGGATTGAACCTGGGACCTTCTGCATGCCAAGCATGTGCTCTGCCACTGAGCTGCAGCCCTTCCTATTGCTGGATAATGGCAACGGACAAACAAAACAGCCCCAGATTTGTTTCTCTGCAACCATGTGAACCCACCCTTCTCAAAGACTTGAGTGAGGAGAAGGAGGAAAACCAACCCTCTTGCCTGTTAGTATAAAGTCAAATACAGTTCAGAACTTCTCTTGCTCTCCAAAGATAATTCTCTTTAAGAATTTCCCTAGATATGGTCTGGGTGGAATAAAGAAGGAAGAGAGAGAGAGAGAGAGAGAGAGAGAGAGAGAAAGAAAGAAAGAAAGAACGAACAGGATAGGGAAGGGAAGGGAAGGGAAGGGAAGGGAAGGGGAAAAGAAGAATGGTGACTGGAAATGTGTGCGGGGGTGGGGGGTAGAGTGAATTCCCTAAGCCAAGTGGCTCCTTTCAGAGAGGTAGTACTTCAGAGAAATTTAGGAGGCTGTGGAGGGGTTGTAAGGCTTGCATGTACTTAAATGAACTTTATGAGGTGAGGTGGTTGAGGGCTTTTTTTTAGCTTTTTAAAACTGTTGAACCTATTTAAAAGCTCCAGCAGTTTCTTGATCATGACGCCACATAGTCCTAACCCTCCCTTTGGCATTATTTGAGTCCTACAGCTATTTAGGAGAAATTAAAGTCGAGGGGGAGAAAGAAGTTTGTGGAGGCTGATTGGCTCCTTTGCTCTATTGAAGCTACTAAACTTCTGCAGAAGCCAAAGGTTCCACTTTGGGGCAGTAAAATCAGATGCTGTGTGAAATACCAGTATTTTACATGGAGCTCTTTCTTCCCTTCCTTCTCCCTCTTCAAAATTTCATTGTAGGCAAGCTTCAAACAGTGGGCATGTAAGCGAAGAAAAGAAAAGTAGGGGGAGAGAGATTTTTTGCACCTCAAAAAAAACCTACACCAGAGATTAGGGATAGTGACCTCCTAATGGTCACATTAAACACCTTCTGATTAGGGTCGCTAATCCCCTGGGTGACTTGACAGTTTTTACTTTTCGTTTTAGACTTTGAGAAAAGGAAACTTTACGAATAACTAGCACAAAAGCCACTGGAACTAACTGTCTGAAATTTGGTAGGTTCAGTGAGTTCCATAGGGCCTGCTAGGTCCCCAAATTCCATGAATTTATGTGGAAGCACAAAAAAAATATCGATCTTTACTTTGACAGATTTTCTTGGAAAAAGCAAATTTTACCTATGGCTAGCATAAAGGCCACTATACCTAACTGCCTGAAATTTGGCAGGTTCCATCAGCTCTATGGGGGCTACCAAGCCCCCAAATTCCATATATTTATCATACAAACTAAAGAAGATGTGGCTTTTTTTGTTTTCCAATGCAAGTCAATGGGAAAATGTAAAAAAATGGCAATTAGGACAGATCCAGGGCACAGCTCAAAAAAGATCTGGAGCCTATGCCAAGGGGTTAATGACACCCCTGGCCAGGGGCCTTTGGCAGCACTGTACCAAGGGCCCAGTGAAGTCTGGCCCTGGCTCTGCATTCCATCAAAGCAACAGAGTTTTAGGGCAGTGGCAACAGTTTATCTTTCTGAATTATGTTGTCAGAAGAAATATGTATTACTCATCTTTTAAACCTGGACAATACTTCATTTTTGCAAATCTGAATTTTCCATGCATGCTGCATGCATGATATGGAACCATGTCTTGAAGTCAGGCAGTACAATGATCAAGGAACAGCAACTCTGCTCACGGGATCAGCATTCACACTGAAGAACCTAATTTCTCAGCACTGTTCAGTAATTCTTCTACAACCTATTCAGTTTTGCATTGTCCCGTCTCCGCTGCCCACAAAATGAGTAATACATACTTTCCTATGAGAAATAAAAGTCAAACTCTGAGAAAATGGAACAGGGAGCTCAGAGTGAATACCACCAAAGATTTGGAGACTATACCCAATTCAGATGTAATGACAAATTGTGATTGTTATGTGCACGAGCTATGGCAAGCCTCTGGCTCATGTGATTCCCCCCCTCCCTCTCTCCTTCACACACATGGGAGGCAATTTTTTTTAATTTAAAATATTTCTAGGCTGACTTTCAGGGCTTTTAAAACTTCCAGTCATCATTTGTAACAAACTGCAGTTTTGTGTTTCATATGAATGTGGGAAAATGTGACTTGTGTACAAACCACTGTTAATTAACAAATCAGGATTTCAAAACACAGTTTGATCCTGGTTTGATATCCTGGTTTGTTAGCTAACTATGGTTTGTTCAAACCACAGTTTCTCATATTCAGGTAAAACACTCACAAAACGGCAATTTGTTACAAGCCATGACCAATCTCTAAAAATGTCTTCCCTATGTGTGTGAATGGAGCACATTAAGCCCAAGGTTTGCCATACATAGCGTATACATGTAACAACAAACTGTGCTTTGTTATTTCTGAATCAAATCTGTGGCTCCTTCTAATTTGAATACTGAAAGGCCAACTAAAGTGTATAAAGTGATTTAAAGTCCATAATATGGGGGCAGATGTTTTGAGGCAGCCCAAGCCGCATTTTAAAAAAGTAAATACTATTTAACGGCTTTCTCCTTTTTCATCCAGGAGTAACCTCAAATATACAAACAGATCTTATAATGGGAACATGGCATTAAGTCCCAGAAATAATTCCAGTACCCAAACAGAAATGTGAGCAAATTTTATATAAATCTATCTTTCCAAAAAGCCAGTAAGATAGATGGCAGAGAAACTCACAAAAGAATGATGTGCAAGAGCATTCCCATATAATAAAAGCAGTCCTTGTGATTGAATAACAAAGGTAAGTCCAAGAAAAATGGCAATTCATTTCATGCAAAACAAGGCTCTTCAGACCGAAGGTGGTTTTATTTTACCTCACAAAGGAGTAAATCAATTATGTGGAAGACCATGCAGAGTGGGAACTTGGCAGTGAAGAGTGTGAGAAACCACTGGGATGCGTACATATGAGCTTCCAAGTTCTGTTCCAAGAAATGGTTATACAAATCAGGCAGCTGCTCCTAGGACAAGAGATGAAAGAGAAAGATGAATATAACTTCTGCTTTCTGATATATTAATATAAGATTTATTTCTATCCAGGCTTCTTATAATAAAATATTCAGTTTCCAAATGCCAGCATGCCAATGTACATTTTAGACAGATAAAAATAAAACTTGCTTACCTATGATTAATACTTAGTAAAATGTCCTGATCCATTTGAAGAGAAAAGTGAGTTTTCTTTACCTGAATTCTTCCCCAGTCAATGCTTCCTCATCAGTTCAAATTACCTGCATTCATTAACCCTCTCTGTCTGACTTAAATTTGTATAGGAATTGAGGGTAATGCATACTTAACTACAAGTTGCATCAAAAAGCATGACACAAAGCACGCTCTAAGCGGTACCACCTACTTTATATTAATAGATGTGTCTCAATGCATTGCTTTCCATATCCTACTGATATATCTGTAGATATCCTCTTTATACCAAAGAAAACTTAAAGGTGTCTCATTTAGAGAGGAAGAAGTTAGTAAATAATACTGATAACACAATATTTCAATACCGAGTGTGCAGGCAACCTTTGGTATAAAACAGATGCAGGTTTAGAATCTTCCAATAAATGCAATGATACCAATAGTAGTTCTTTAAGTAATGGCCACTTCACACATGATGTACACACATTATGTGTCACAAGAAATACACATTTATCACCACATATATCAGTTCTCAAGACAGCTGAGAACTCTACAGCACATGTACCTGTAGTAGTAAAGGTTTATTGCCCCCCCCATCTTAGCTTACCTTTTTTTTTTTTTCTAAAATAGCAATAAATTCGTGATCCTGGCCCTACCTGCATAAGTTTCTCCAACTGGTAAAATTTGCTGCGAAGATCTTCTAAGTTGTTTTTATAGAGGTCTCGCAGGCCATAGTCATACATGATCTTCACCAGCACACAGAATGCTTGTTCTTCAGGCATCTGCATGGAGATGATTGAAAAGAACAAAATGAGGCCGTCATCTTGGTCCTAGAACACCTTCTGCAGAGAAGATTATAGGCAACAAGAGTACAAAAAACCATAATCAAATATTGTATTTAGAACTCGTCTGCTGGAAATGGGAATTTACTTTTCCTTTCAAGCAGGACACATTCTATGTCCTATACATTACAGGCTACCCAGCCCATGCACCTGCCATTTTTACAGCACTAGTGATGATGCTGAAACTCAATAATGTGTGGCTAGCAATGCAATTTTTCCTAGCTGACAATATGCAGATGTATGCCCCTAAAAATGGCCTCCTGATTACAATTTAAAACTGAGATTATTACAAACTTAGGTGCCTATTTTGCCCCTCTGTGTCTGCATTCCTCAAACTAGGGACTAAATAAGTAGCTGTCTTGTTGGCAGTTGGTTGTGCACAGGACCAGCCCAAGACATTTGGCTGCCTAAGGCAAAGGACCAGATGGCACTCCTTTCCCAGAAGGCAGCTGGACTGGTGCTGAATTTTACTTCTAGACTGGCTATGGGATAGTATCCTCCACTACACCTGAGGCAGCAGACTAGTTTATGGGGGCAGGACAGGTTATGTGACATACTCAGCTGTGTCCTCCAACAGAGGGGAACAGCCAGGGAGTTCAGGAAGAACTACTGGAAGGCTGCCATTTCTGCTCCCCAGCATCTGCCACCTGAGGCAATCACCTCACTCTGCCTAATGGTAGGGCCAGCCCTAAGTGTGCATGTTTTCTCAATGCTGACATTCACCTGAACTTTTAAAATTGGGCATGTAATTTACAGACTACTGTGGCTCCTCACGTATGTTCCAAGGGCAGGGTATGGATCTTGTAAATGTGATATTTACAAAAGCAAATTGTGAGTCTGGCTGCTGGAAAAAACAAAAAGAACCCTTAATACTTGGAGAAAAAAAAAGAAACAAAAACCTTGCCTCAGGAACAACCAACCAACCAACCAATTCTTTAAATTTGTCAAACAAACCCATCAATTAAAGAAGTTGGCATTCTGACCAATGCAACAACCAATCATGCACAAAGGACTGTGGAAAAATTAAATTTAGCAATATGGCAAACGTAAAAATCCCAAAATTTGTTCCCTTTCACTTATACCATTCTAGAGAATTACACTTAACAGGCCTCATCGTGGCCATTCTTGCATACTTGCCTCATACTTGACTTGGTCAGACTTTCTCAAACTTTGATTCAACTATATAATTTATTGAGTACGAGGACAAGCCACCTATTTCCCTATAGTTTCAAATTTTTAAAATTATATATGTGTGCATGTGTGTGCGTGCACACACATATACACGCACTGGTGAGCAGCTGCACTATCCAAGGTGCTGAAAGGCGCTATCCAAGGTGCCAACCCCATTTTGGGGATAGGGTTTAACATCTTGGATAGCACCATTAGAGTTTTGGCTGGTGGTAACTAAAACCTTGAATGGAACTGGAGTCACCTGCTGCCACTGTAAATATAGCTATAGATATAGATATAACCTTTTTACTTTGGGGGATTTGCTGTTTGGTGGATTTTATTGTGTTTGGGTTGCTTGCTCCCCACTTCCCGTGTGCTCTTCTGTCCATTTCTTGCTGCACCTTCACACCTGCATGCAGCTTTCCATGCCAACATGCAGCATTCCACACCAGATCCTAAACTACAATTTCTAAGCTGCAGTGTGAGAATGATCACATGTCCCCAAAACAAAACAAAACTAACACAAGGTCGTAGAGGAGAGATCTCTTACATGGAGCTTTGGAGTTGGGCAGAACGGTTGTGAACAGAACTGGACTGTAGGCAATCTCTGGACTAACACTTTGCACCTAGATAAAATGGCTTTCTGGTGATGCCTCCCTACACGCACCTATACCCGTAACTAAAAGGCTATCATAATGGGAGCAAACACTGAAAAGCGAAGAGGATACTAGAGACAACTAATCACATCCTTAATTACTCCTCATCTACAACCTTTTTTTCTGGACAAAAGCAAACTATATCTACTCTCAGAAGCGGCATTAAGTAAAGACGATTAACAGGAAAGGGAAACCTAATATTAGAAATATTTAAGATATGAGAAGTATAAACCTTTTCAATGCTTTGGCTCATTAAGCAAAAACATTGGTTTTATAATGTACTCACATGGAGCAGAAGAACAGCTGCAAGAAAAGAATGACCCTGACAATAACCAATTTCTTCGTCATATACTGAATATGCCTGGAATAAAAAGGCAAGTTTGATTACAACAGTGAATATTAAATTCTCTGCTCACAATTCAGGCGATGGTACAGGTAGATCCATGGGTCTTTGATTTGCCTGTCTTGAGCAGTGCCACACACAACACAAACACAACTGGCATATCATAAACTGCTTTTGAAACTCAGAAGCATTTCAGAGGTCATTTGGCATAAGTCTACTGTTCTAAAAAAAAAGCCAAAAAGCCAACTGTATGCACCCCAAACACTCTGGCTCTTGTCTAATAGCACAGTATAATTAAAGCAGCTTAAAAACATACAGTTTTGTCATGAAGGCATTGACTAGAGCTAGACACAGACACATATATATCCAGGGGCATCAGGCTTTCTCTCCCTTCTAGGAGATGGAATACAGCTTCTCCTAAAGCACGGCAAAAAGTCTATAAACCCATTCTGACCAGAGCCATGATAGCAAAGAAAAACGGTATGGATGTATGTTAGGCAGCAAAACAATGCACAGCTCTGAAAATATTACATCTGTCTTTAGCCTGTCACTGGCACTGACAATCATTGCCCTCAGCAACATCACCGTCTGTTAAATTACACAAGTGCCATCACTGGAGATGAAATGTGCCAATTTACACCAGATTGTACCCTTTGTGATACAAGCATGACACTTAGTGGAAGTGTGCCTGACAACATTACAAACCATCTCAGATCTGGAGCCAACACAAAGTTTGAATAGCATTGGTTATTTTTCAACATGGCTGCTGGAAGACAAATGTGATACATCATTCCATGAAAAACACATGAATACTTTAATTCTCATTAAACTTTATGTACTACAGTTTACAGGAATGCACATACATACCTTGAGAACAATGTTCTATGCAAGGGAATAGCTCATTCAGCATAAAATGTGTACAATATATGGACATGGAAGTTGCTGCTGGGCCAAAATTTGCCAAACTTAACTAAATTGTAATACACTGAGTTACAACTTTATCCAACAGAATGTTGTTACTTAATAATACTTAGTAGACCAAACCACAATAAACACCAGCAATCATGCATCCAGTTTATAAATGTATATGTTTTTTAAAAGAGATATTAACATGTGAAATGTTCTGGCATAGAAGGCCAGCTTCAGTAAGTGACTGAAGCTGGTGTTCTGTGCCAAAATGTTTCACATTTTAAAATCTGTTTGTTTAGTTAATTCAGTCATCATTATACTGACATAATGCAACATACAGTAGTCCATTTTTGGTGCATTCATATTTCACTGACCCATACACATTCTGCAAGTCACACTGAGAGGTCCTCTTGCAATCACAGTGTAGGAGTTTGATACAGAAGGGTGTTGTTTCCAGGAGAATTGTCCATAAAGGTTGCCATATTTGGTTCCAAGATGCAGTTGTTTTAGCTTAGTAAATGTCAGGAGCGCCCTAGCAGCCTCTTTCAGTCTACTCTAATAGCCAACTCAAGACACAGACAAAAGGATTCTTTTCAAGGCTTTAATCCTTTTACAGCTTAATGACTCTTTCAGATGCTAATCACCAGCGACTAAGCAATGAACAGCAGAGTAGCCTATGTTCCGGGTTAGGCAGTTGGTCCCCATTTGAAGGAGAATCACGGGAAGACCCTGAACTTATGGGCTAGGGAGAGTTCCTCCTTCTTTCCCTTGGGTCCACAGGACGCGACCATTGCTTGCGTGCCAAACGGGCGCTATGCCTCCTCTCCGTGCCCTCCATCGCTCGTCCCTCCCTGCATCTGTGTCGAGCATCTAGCAAGTCCCCCTCCCATACTCTCTCACTGCCTGGGTCACTATCTATCTCAGGAATGCTGGCAGGAGGAATCTCTGCCAGCTGCTGTGTCTGTGAGGGATGAGCGGGCTCCTCTCCCACGGATTGCTGTTCCTCCTCAGAATCAGAACTGCTCTGGGGTTCTATGGGCTCAGTTTCCACCCTGACATCATCCCCGCTCCCACGAGGCCCCCCCTCGTGCTCCTCCCCTGGGGCCCCGGGTTTGTGGGGGTACAGCTGGTGGAAGCGCCTCAGCAGCAACGGAGCATGCACATTTTCCACGGGTTCCCAGGATCGCTCATCTGACCCGTACCCCTTCCAGTCCACCAGATATTGCAGGCGGCCGCGAGAAAGACGGGAGTCCAGAATCTCCGTGACCTCAAACTCTTCCTCCCCCTCCACCAGCACTGGCAGCAGGGGGGGGGGAGCTGACCGAGCGAAGAGGATCGCCAGAAACCAGGGGAGACAGCAAGCACCGATGAAAAACAGGATGGATCTTCATGGAGGGGGGGGGAGAGCCAGCCGAAAAGCAACAGGGTTACTCTAGGCCGTAATCTGGAAAGGCCCCGAGTGGTGAGGTGCGAGCTTCCTTGCGGGCGAGTGAGAGGGGAGGTATTGGGTGGACAACCAAACCCAGTCCCCCAATTGCAGAGATGGACCCGGCTGGTGATGCCGGTCTGCGGAGGCCTTGTAGGCTGCCTTGGCTTGCTCGAGGGAGTCCCGTAAGAGGTGGTGCACCGCTCGCAACTCCTCTAAAAAGTCATGGGCCGCCGGCACCAAAGAGGGAGCTAGGGTGGACGGGAACGTCTTGGGGTGGTAACCAAAATTGGCAAAAAATGGAGTTTGGCAGGTGGAAGCATGGCAGGCATTATTATAAGCAAATTCTGTGAGAGGCAGCAAGGAAAACCAGACATCTTGCTGGTAATTGACATAACAGCGCAAATATTGCTCCAAAGTCGCATTGGTGCGCTCGGTCTGTGGATGGTGGGTGGAGGAAAGACGGAGCGTCACATGGAGAAGCCCAAGTAGCTCCCTCCAGAAATGGGCAGTGAATTGGGCCCCCCTATCCGAAATGAGACCCTCGGGCCATCCGTGGAGCTGGAAAACATGCGCCAAGAACAGTTCTGCCGTCTCCCTGGCTGTGGGCAACCCAGAGCAGGGGATGAAATGGGCCATCTTAGAAAACAAATCCACCACCACCAGAATGGTGGTCTTACCGTGTGAGGGAGGCAAGTCAGTGATGAAGTCAAGGGAGAGCAGTTTCCAAGGTCCTGAGGGGGTAGGCAGGGGGTGAAGCAAGCCTGTGGGCTTGCCTGAGGGGGCCTTCGCCCACTGGCAGGTTGGGCAGGAGGCGACATAGGTCTTGACGTCCCGACACATACGAGGCCACCAAAAATCCCACGTCACTCCGTGCAGGGTCTTGGTGACGCCAAAATGCCCAGCGGTGGGGGAGTCGTGGCACTGATGGAGGACCTTCTCGCGGAGAGGTCTAGAAGGCACATAGACCCGACCGGAATGGTAAAGCAGGCCACCTCGCAAAGAGAAGGGGGTAGAGTGGGGGGGCAGAGGCTAGCCCCAATTCCTTCACTGTTGTGCGGACAAAAGTATCCTGAGCCTGTGCAGAGTGAAGGAGCCCCTCCAAAGAGTGAGGTACCTCAGCTGCCGCCAGGCTCTGGGGGGGGGAGAATCAGAGGGGGGGCAATTTCTCTCACCCCCTGGCTGGAGGTCTGGCTTACGAGAAAGAGCATCTGCTTGTAGGTTGTCGGAGGCCTTCACATGGCAAATCTTAAGGTGGAACTGGGGGAAAAAAAGCAACCACCTAATCTGCCTCTGGTTTAAGGCACTGGCTGTCTGAAGATGTTCCAGGTTGCGATGGTCGGTTCTAACTTCGACTGGGTGCTGTGCCAGGTCTCCAAAGCGGACTTGATGGCCAACAGTTCCTTCTCCCAGATGGTATAATTCCTCTCAGACATGTTCAGCTTCCTGGAGTGGTAGGCGCAGGGTTGCAACCCGCTGCCCACCCGATCAGGCTGAAAAAGCACCGCCCCCACTGCAAAGTCAGAGGCATCAGTTTGCACTACAAAAGGCTCCCTTGGGTCGGGATGTAACACGATCGGCTCAGAACTAAAAAGCTTCTTAAGTTCCTTGAAAGCCTGTTGGGCAGATGCCGTCCAATGAAAAGGAAATTTCCTGCCCTTAGGGAGGTCCATGAGAGGAGATGTCAGCCGAGCAAAGCTGGGCAGGAACTTTCTGTAAAAATTTGCAAACTCCAGAAAATGTTGCAAGTCCTTCTTGGTGGATGGAGCCTGCCAGGAGAGGACAGCCTGGACCTTTGTAGGATCCATCCTGATACCATCAGCTGAGATAATGTAGCTGAGATAGTCCAAAGAGGTTAGGTCAGACGCACATTTCTCCAGCTTGGCATACAGATTGTGCTCACGGAGGTGCTGGAGGATGGCGGAGACATGGTGCTGATGGGCGTGGGGGTCCTCAGAAAATGTAAGTAAATCATCGAGATACACAATGAGGAAAGTGTCCAAATAGTTCCGGAAGATGGCATTCATAAAACGTGAAAACGTGTGGAGGGGGCGTGGGGGGGGAGGGGCGAATGAAGCCACATCTGAGGTTTGTGTCCAAAAACTCCCGCAGAGCTCGAAGTTCCGGCTCCGACATCGAATAGAGCCGGCCAGCGGGGATGGCCGCCCCAAGAATGAGGTTAATAGCACAGTCAAAAGGGCGGTGGGGGGAAGCTGGTCGGCCTCCTTGTCGGAAACATCCCGAAAAGCCGCATACTTCTCTGGGAGGATCACGGTAGATGAAGAACTGCCAGAAGCAGACGAGGAGGGGGAGGAAAGGGTTAAGGCCTGGACTGGGACTGACGCCTCGTTCGGGAGGCAATGCTCCTGGCAACAGGGAGACTTGCTGAAGCCCCCAAGAAATCTGAGGGTTATGCTTAGAGAGCCAGGAAACACCCAGCATGACTGGGTATTGGAGAACCTTGGCCAAGTGAAACTAAATCTGCTCAACGTGGGACTGGGCGCGCAGAGAGAGTGGAACTGTAATCCGAGTCACCGCACCCAAAGAAAGAGGACGCCCATCGATGGTCTCCACTGCCAAGGGGGCAGGAAGGGGCAGGGTAGGAATCTTGTGGAAGGACAGCGAACGTTTCATCCATGAAACTGGTCATAGCCCCAGAGTCCACTAAAGCTAGGGCCTCCACCCCACCCCACTGGGAGGAGTGGAGGTGAACATGCAATAGCAGATGGGAGGGTGGGGGGTTGCGGAAGGCACCCACCTGGTGTGGAACCAACCCCCACATTGGAGACCCCTAACAGGCTTGGGGGGCAGCCTAGTCAGGCCTGGGGACGAGGAGGAGGAGGAGGAGGAAGGAGAGGAGGGGGAGGCAGTTTGGCTGTGGATCTAGCGAAGCAGGTTTTGGCGAAATGTCCCAGCTTCCCACACCGAAAACATCGGCGCTCCGTACACTGCCGCTCTAGTTGCTCCGGCAGCAGCGGGACTCAGGTAGCTCCCAGCTGCATCGGGGTCTCCTCCGCCCCACTGCAGGGGTGGGGGGTGGGGGAGGGGGCAGGAAACGTGGCGGAATGGGAGGAGGGAAATCTTGGCCCCCTGCGCCCCGCCGGGTCTGCCGGCGCCCCTCCAGCTGACTATCTATCTGCAGGCAGGTCTGGATGGGGTCCTCCAAAGTAGGCGGGCTAGGCGTGCGCACCAACTCATCCAAGATCTCGTCGTTCAAACCGTCCAAAAACTGAGCCACCAGTGCGGCATCATTCCACTGTAAATCCTGCATCAGCAAGCGAAAAGTTGTCGCGTAGCTGGAAACTGAGTCCTTGCCCTGCCTGAGGCGGCAAATCTCCCAAGAAGCCACCTGCGTGCGCAGGGGGTTACCAAAAATAAGGCGCATCGCTGTCATGAAACCTTGATAGTCCCCGAGCAGGGGGTCATTAGCGAGAAAAGTCCCAAAGCCCATTTAGCTGCCACGCCTGAAAGTAGGTTAATGATGAAGCCCACATGAACCTGTTCTGTTAGGAAATCCTCAGGTCATAGGTGCGTGTACAGCTCCAATTGGGCCGGAAAATCTGAAAAAGTCCTTTCTCACCAGAAAACTTCTCTGGCAAAGCCACTGGGCACTTGCAGCAGGGGGGAATCGGAGGTGGTGAGGGCTGAACGGCAGCTTGCAGATTCTGTACAGCAGTCGTCAGTTGAGCCACTTGATCACGGAGAGCCTGGTTCTCTTGTGCCAGAGCTTGCACCGCCGGGTCCCTGGCAAACTCCATCAGCAGCAGGAGAAGAGAGAGAAAAAAAAAGAGGAATGGGGACCAAGCTGTCAGGAGCGCCCTAGCGGCCTCTTTCAGTCTACTCCAATAGCCAACTCAAGACACTGACAAAGGGATTCTTTTCAAGGCTTTAATCCTTTTACAACTTAATGACTCTTTCAGATGCTAATCACCAGCGACTAAGCAATGAACAGCAGAGTAGCCTATGCTCCGGGTTAGGCAGTTGGTCCCCGTTTGAAGGAGAATCACTTGCAGACCCTGAACTTATGGGCTAGGGAGAGATCCTCCCTCTTTCCCTTGGGTCCATGAGATGCGACTGTTGCTCGCACACCAAACAGGTGCTACGCCTCCTTTCCGCACCCTCCATCACTCGTCGCTCCCTGCGTCTGCGTCGAGCGTCTAGCAAGCCCCCCTCCTGCACTCTCTCACTGCCAGGGTCAATATCTATCTCAGGAATGCTGGCAGGAGGAATCTCTGCCAGCTGCTGTGCCTATGAGGGATGAGCGGGCTCCTCTCCCATGAATTGCTGTTCCTCCTCAGAATCAGAACTGCTCTGGGGTTCAATGGGCTCAGATTCCGCCCTGACAGTAAAGGAGGAATAGGCTGGTTCTCAAGCTTGAAAAAATTGTCTGCCTTACCTTTGCATGACTCAAGAAACACATAGAGACTGCTGAATAAACTGCAGTTAGCCTTTCAACTGTTCATGTGTAACTTGGATGTTGCTTGATGTTTTGCTGAAGGGCAGCTAAATAGCAGATGTTGATTTCTCTTAACATAATGGTAATGTGTACTCTTCCAGTCTTTCTCTGATGAAAAAGTTGTATTGCTTTCTTCCTAAGCCCTCAATGTCTGCACAGTAGCAACAAGAAATTCTGGAGAAGTATCTCTTTGCTCAAGAAAATCATCACTTTCTTCATGGTCTGAATTCCCAATCTGCTCTACGGTTACAACAAGGTTCCACACATCGTTTGCAAATGACTTCTGAAAACTTTTTGTTTGCTCATGATGTGCACTAATTTTTTTAAGTTGCTCACTTCCCCACAATGCCTTTAAATTCTTCCCATAGCCCTGCAACATCTGACACTGTCAGGGCCCAGCTTCAGCACTGCAGTGGGCCTTGTAGGTTATAGCTAAGATTTAATTCGAAGTAGCCTAGAAGGGCTTGGGCCTATTCAGCCTCTGCAATGTCAGAGTCTGTGTGAGCTTATCTCTGTCACTGTTCTCACAGCACAGCCAGGGGGACTCACCCGACTCCCTGTCCACCCGCTGGTTTAGCCTTGGCAGGCAAGGAGGCTAGAAGCTGTCCCTGAGAACCTGACTGAGGTGGGGTGGGGTCTGTGGAAGGGTCACCCACGTTGAAGCGTCACTGCTGGAGGGCTGAGCAGTGACGCCTTGTTTAGACAGGGGCCTTGCTGAAAGGCTAAAGGCCCTTCTCTGTCAAGGGATCCGGACGGGGTGTCTTACATTCACACCTTCCCTTTTAAGCTGATGCAAAGGCAAAGAGCCTTTGCTAGGAACATCTCATCTTCATTGCTCGAAGCCTTCTCTGATTGGATCCATCATCAACTGGGCTGTTGGAGGCACTCTACACATGGACTCTCTCTTAATTGGAACTCTGGACTGCGAAAGACTTGCCATGAAAAGTACTGTGAGGCTTTTCATAGACTTGAACTCTCATTGCTCTGGATTTTGCATGTCTTTGTTTGTCATCAGCTCAGCACACTTGCAGGCTCGGTTTGATCCACAACTTTTGGACTTTTCTCTTCCTAGATGCATGCAGTGTGGAGTTACCAATGCGAAAGCAGTGGCATGGAACTCCCTGCATGTCTGGGTTTACCCTTCCCTTGATCTTGATAGGCCTCAACCATGTAGCCTGGAGTTATCAACAAAAGATTCAAAGTTGGACTCTCTATGGGTGTGGTTTTGTTTAGGCCTTTCAAGAATTTATCACTTGATTGCCTGAGGGGTCATTCCAGGAATCATTCCCATTCCTTGTCTCAGGTTTGGAACCCCATGTAAGGATTGCCTGGGTTAGGTACACCAGGAATCTAAGAGTCCCTTCACTTGTGTTCAGAACCATGGAAATGGCAATGGGGAAACCACGTTAATGAGGATCTCAGTCACGGTAGTAGTGTTTAGCTTTAGACTGTTCTGGAATTACATAGGGCCTATAGCTACTGACCATCAGCTATATGATTTCTGAAGAGTGTAACCATTAAGCTTTTGCCGTGGGATTTCCTGCAATAAAGAAATCTCATTGATTTGGGTGTCTGGTGTCAGATTGGCTGAGCATGTGTGCTGGGGGGATCAGAAAACCTGACAGACACACCAATGATCCACTGACATAAAGCAGCCGGATTTGCAAAATCAGCAGCTGAAAAAAATATCAAACTGTGAAAGACACCTAACACAGAAATCCCTGAACATATTTCTTTGATATCTGGCAGGCTTCATTCACTCAGAAGTGGCTACAATATCTGCAAATTTCTTCTAATTATGTTAAAAGGTTTTTTAAAAGCTATAGTCAGTTGTTCATTTTCCCATGTTAGTCATGGGGAGACATACAGGGTCTTGGATTTCCCAAGTGAGGCTCTGCTTCAGACCCAAAGTGAAGTAGGTCATGCCCAAAGCAGACTGGAACTGAACCACCTGCTTTACAAAGTGGGATCCAAACCAAATCTTGTCTTTTGTGCACACCCCAATATGTTGATAAATTATTTTTATTCCAATTTGGCAGCCATTTTAAAAATGAACAAAAACCCATCAGAACTGATAGTGGCTCCACATCGGAAACTGTTAATGTCTAGAGCAAGGGTGGGGAACCTGTGGCACTCCAGATGTTGATGAATGACTACTTCCATCATCCCTCACCATTGCCTGGCTGGCTGGGATTGATGGGAATTAAAGTCCAATAATATCTGGAGGGCCAGAGGTTCCCCATCCCAGTACAGAACAGTCTTCCCCAACCTGGTGCCACCCAGGTGTGTGGGGCTTCTGCTCCCATCATACCCCGCCAGTCACCAGGTTGGGGAAGGCTGGTGTAGAAGGACGGATCTGACAATGTCTATGTCAGGACAGTCTACTTTCTCTCCCTTTCTAGCCTCTAGCTTTGCTGCGTCTCTGCCCTCTACCTCTTTGCCTTTCTATTTCCCCTTCTGAGACTCTAGCCTTGTTACGTCCTCTTTAGCTCAGTTTTGACTAGCTAGGCCCTGACAACAGCCATTATGTGACTAGCCACATCCACTGTGGGAGCCATTTTGCGGTGGTGGCAGTTTCTCAAATTCCCAATGTGCCCATAGGTCCAAAAAAGTTGGGAACCCCTGCTCTAGAATCACTGCAGAAGAGGCCCATTCACACAACATGCTGCTTTGCCAGTTTCTGAGTCTCTGTGGTAAGATACTTCTGTACGCATGTAGAATAATTCACACAGTGGAACTATTGCACTCATTTTGGAACATCGAGTTGCCTCCCTTTTGGGAGAAATGGATGTCTGAAAATCCAAAGCAACATCGACAAACTAAAAGATGCCTTGTTCCAGAGTAGCAGCTGTGTGAGTCTGCTGCATGAAAAAAAGAAGTCTTGTGATAGTCTCAAGATTAGCAAATTTATTTTGTTATTAGCTTCTGTGGCCCAGAGGTCGCTTCATCAGTTGCATCCAATGAAATCAAAGCATATGCCACAATAAATGTGTTAGTTTTGTGGTACCTTAAAGAATCTTTGCTGGTTAAGATACTTTATGGAGCAGCTGCATTACTATTATCCCTAATACATACCAAATTCATCAGTAGTAGAGAGAGGTCAGGGCCAAGGAAGAAAAAGTTAAGTTGAATAAAAATGCGGCAGGTATGTACATGTGTATGCACACAGTTAAATCTGAATGAGCAATTCAGTGTGGCAAAAAAAAAAAAGGAAGCTGCATGTAGGGTAGGGACTCTGGAAGGATGTGTAGTTGGCTGGTTAAAAGGCAGGGTTCTGGAGGCAAAGTCTACAAGGAGTCAAGAGGCAGAGGGTGAGGACGGCCCACAGTTTTGGAGATACTGCAGTGTGTCTACAGGCGGGATATGGATAACTATTTATTTATTATTTTACAATATTTATATATCACCTATTTTAAAAAAAATCCCAGAGCAGTTTACAGCAAATTATAAACCAATACATCATTATAATAGCACAACAACATTGAACGTGAGAACATGGAAATACTTATGACAAGTATTTTTTTAATACGGCACTTCTGTTCCTGCTTTTGCTTGGATACAGTTTTAACAATGTGAAATAATATTTTCCCACAGTGGACCTAAGATGACACTGGCAGCCAGAAAGAATAGTATTAACGAGAACTATTTTATTTCTTTGAGGAACAGGGGACTCATGAATAGTGCTGGAATATTTCCTCTGTTTGAACTGTGTTGCCCAGTGTCTTCAGCTATGGTTGAATGAAACAATATCCTTTTCACTAACACACCACCAGAACAAGGACCCTAAAGATTTGAGTGTCCTTGTTCCTTGGGCATTTCCTTTCTACCACCATATCACACAATAGTCTTCCTTCTGAAAATGCTATCACTATTCATAATTTTGCACAGATGATCATTTCTTCCACCGTTACAGCTCCACATAGAAGATAAGTTCTGAATATCTCAATATGGTATATAGCAAAGGAAAAAAAGTTCATCCTTTACTCATTTCAAGCAACCAGATAAGAAAGGAAATAATAACTTTTAAAGATCATGTGGTATAATGTAATCAAAACCATCTGGGTCTCTGAAGTACTCTCTCATAAGAAAAGCTATTTATATCTTTCCTTACATGCAGAGTAAAAAATTGGTCTAAAATGACAGAATTCATCTCTGGCCAACAAAACTATCACAGCTGCCAGCTTTTTCCTGACAACCCCTAAAATGAATTTAACTGACAGAAGTACCGACAGGAAAGTAAAAGGTGAATTGGAGTGGTCTTTGAAAGAAAGCTTCTGTACAATCACAGGAATGGGTATGGTGCTTAATTCCTACATGTGAAAGCAAAACAAGATATATGAAGGTGAACATTCATCCTCTCCACACAAAGACAGAAATGTCCCTTCAAGACGAAAGATAAATGAAATCTCTACATGGAAATAAAATGTTCCCTGCTAAATAATGGATGCACCTTCTATACTGCTGTTTTCCATGAGGTGTGTGCATGAATTTTCCTTCAAAAGCTCCACTGGCAAGACTATACCATGTAATTTTACCAAGATATTCAGGATGGCACGGGGAGAAGTTTAAAATGGCTTCCTCCTTGCCTGTTGAGATAATACATGGCAGATGAGTCATTTGCCAGCAAGCAAGATTTACTGTTACCGGTAATTCATCAAACTTTGGAGAGTGTTCCTGTTAGAGCTTCCAAGTGCAAAGGAGGAGCAATCTCGTTTGGTTTGGATTCTTCAATGCAGAACCTATACTGAAAAGGCACGTTATGTGGGGAAAATTTGGCCTCCTCCCAGATCAGGATATAGAACGTTCAAATAATATAATCATTAAGCACGTAAGGTCCTAGGGAAGATCACAGAAGCATATCATACTGGGATTAAAACCAAGGAGGTTCTACCAATTTTTTAAAGACAGCTGAGGCAACACGAGGTATCTACTTCTGAATCAGTGCTGCACAGAGTAGCTTAAGACTACGATCATATCTAAATTAATTCAAATACATGAACACAGGGTGATTGTTAAAAACTTTACAGAGTTCTAAAGATTGCCATGATTCACTGTCACATTGCTCTTGTGCCTTCAAGAATGTAATGAGCTTTCTTTTGAAAAAAGAGTTTCATAACATGTGCATTTTGCAACATTTGTAGGCATGTGTCCATCACAGCCTTCTCTTCATTACACTAATGATCTCTCAGTAGAATGAAAACTTCTGATGCAAAAGCTAATGAGCTTCACATTTCTGAAACAAACATTGCAGAGCAACTGCCTGCCAGTTTGACTCTGAAATCACAGAGGTTCAGTTCAGATGTCAAGTCAAACCATGGTTTTCTGCTAGCCTTAGTTTAGAACTCAAACCATGGTTTGACCTTCCCAACAGAAAACAAAGAACCATGGCTTATAACTTCTTAAAACTTGTTTGCTTTCATTTTCCACCCTCTTGTACTCATCTTCATGCATTCACTCTCATCTCCATGGTGAAGCAGCCTGTGCAGGCAGAGTGACATCCATAAGTAAAGTTTATCAATTCAATTAACACTTTAAACAATAGTTAGGCATGATTTCAGAACAGAACTACAGTAGTAAACTGTGGTAAATACCTGGAATCAGGACAGAAGTATCTGATATCGGTGTGCTAGGGGTAGGGTTTAATTCGTGAGAGGGCTCTCCCTTGGATTTGTACAGGTACGGAGGACATTATCACACCACAAATTAAGTATAGAGCCCTCACACATCAGGGACAGTAGGAAGGATATTCTGAAAAAAGAGTGGTGTTTCTTGACAGACTTAAGCCATAGCCTCTCCTTTTCTAGAAAGGAGCTTTGGGGTTTCAACTGTATAAATTTGCTTTCAAAGCCTCATATAATTAAAATATTAAAGTATAGCACATGCCAACATTATAGAAAATAAAGATGTCAGACTTAGTTTTAGTTTAAGATCTGTGAAGAGTCATCATTACATGCAACATGGAAACGCTAAACATAATAAGCTCTAAATGTCTGAATTAGGAAGAAATAGCTTTGTGACTGCACTGCTGGATCAAATTAAGAATGATAAAACTAGGAAATAATTCCAAGACATACTGGCTGATGGAGGCATTCTGACCCTGCAACAAACCCAGATGCCAGCTCTGTCCCCGTATCTACTCTGGCAACACTATTTCAGGACCTAATAATGTGACACACAACATCAAGGGTTCCTTCACCTGCTCATCTTCCAAGATGACATATGCCATCTTCTGTCAGCAATGCCCTACTGCATTCTAAATAGGACAAGCATGCCAATCTCTGTGCAAAAGAATAAATGGACAGAAATCTGACATCAGAAATGGCAATATTAAAAAATCTGTGAGAGAACATTTCAGCCTCCCAGGGCTGACCTGTTTCCAACCCCCCCATGTGTATATATACCTTCACAGCCACCAACTAAAGGAGGACAGAGAGAAAGAAGATGTGATAGAAGGAATGGGAGATGATCCCAACCTGGCTGAAGGCAGTTTTGCCTGGGCAACCTTGGCCAGCGCAACACCTCCTCCTCTCCTCATCCAGCACCTACAGCCGCCGTTAGCCAGTGGCTTCTCAGGGCAAAGTGAGCAAAAATACCTGAGCAAGCAGTTGCTTGAGCTGTGAGAAAAGCTAAGATGGAAGGAACTGAAGGTGTTTCTCTGTGCCTTGGCACGCTGTCCCTAGTGCCATGGAACTCTTTGTGCCAATGGAGCAGCTGTGCCTCTTCCTCCACTTCCAAAACAATAAGAAGGAAGAGAAGGGCAAAGCAGGTGCATCAGGAGCAAATGGGGAAGGGAAGTGGAAGGATGAAGGAGTACTGTTGCGCTGCTTCATCTTCCTTTGTCTTTTCTCCAGGAGATTGGAACAAGCAGCTAACCACTCAGAGAGAGAATGATGGCCATACCAGCAGTCACGCCATGGACAGCCGATGGCTGAAGTCAGAGGCTTCCTTACTGTGGCAATGTCTTGTCTGGACCTAGCCTGGATACTGCCCTGCAATCAACATGGAACTCCAGCAGTGGACGCTTAGCATTCCTAACTGGGATCCAAATCCTTATTAATAACACCAACTGAAGGCTTCAGAGTAACTCTGTGGACCCTGAATTCTGGGCTTGTGTTGCTATTATGGATGATGGATGCCTATGTAAATCATAAGCCAACTATCAAGTCACTAGCAACTTGCAGGTATGTTTTCAAAGATGAATACTTAATGCTCACATTAAACTCTTAGGCTAAACTATAAACTATGTTAAATACATGGTGCGCAACTGATCCTCACGATTTCCTCCCCTTGAAGTAAGCACACGGGCCCCCGATCCAGATTAGGGCCACCGCATGTGGCTAGGGGAGGTTTAAATCTTCTCACCCAGCCACTTTTTTCTCCTAAATTTGTCATCTCCCTCAGGGGCTTAAAATAGAAAAAAACTCCATTGATGCAAATGGTTGGGGGATATTTAAGTTCCTGCAAAAGGGGGGAGGGCGTGGCTGAGTGGGAAGGTTTAAACCTTCCCTACTCATGCATGCTGGCCCTGATCCAGATTGTGGCTGTGCATGCTTATGTCAAAGTTTTAAAAACTGTGAGGATTAGCTGGATGCTATGTGTTTAGGGTAGCATCTAGTTTAGCTCTTAGACTACAGGTTTGCTTAAACTGAAACATATTTGCCAATACAATTACTCAACCTTTAGCCTCTTAGCATAGCAGTATCCCATTTTTTAGTCCAGCAATGTCATGAATTGCCAAAAAAGGCAAAGAGTAAGGTTCTTCTAATTGCCTCACCAGAGGGACTAAAGAGACACAAATTGCAGCTGAGTGCAGGCTACAGCTGTTGCCCAATGACTTCTCAACGCACTTACATTCTGCTTTCAAAACTCTTCTTCCTGAAAAAGGTAAGAGCTGTATCTGTTTCATTTTTGCTCTTTCTACTTCTTCCCTTTCTCCAAGCAGTCTTGGAGAGATGGCAAGAGACTGCCACTTTCTCAGCCCGCTACTGGGTCTGGGCTACGAGACTGGGACCTGCCCCAAACCCCTCACTAATATGGAATGTCCCATATGGGTTAGACCCATGGGAAGGGTGGCATCCCTGGAGACAGCTCCTGAGGGAGGCACCAGTTTGGGCACGCACATTGCGCTAGTCAGTTTGGTCATGCACAGGAGCTACTCCACCCCATTAGAGGTGCATAATAATAATAAGTACATAACAACGATAGTTATTCTTATTAAATAATGGTAATAGAAATATGGAATGTGCTGAGGCAAGCATGAGCTATCCTTCCCTTTTGGGATGAACACATGTAGGTGAGCTGCAACAACAGCCATATATTTGGTAAATATCCTGGGCTCCATCACCAGCCCGAAGGACAGGACACTGAACTGGTATCTGTTCGTACCCATGGCAAACGCAGAAAATGATGGTAAGAGAGCCAGTGTGGTGTCAAGATTAGAGTGTTTGACTGGGACTTGGGAGATCCGGGTTCTAGTCCCCATGCAGCCATGAAGCTCACTGGTTAGCGTTGGAACAGTCACCAACTCTCAGCTTACCCTACCTCACAGGCTTGTTGAGAGTAAGTCACCCTGGGTTGCTTGCAAGAGGAAAAAGGGCAAGATATAAATGTAATAATAAATAATAAATAAATATATTGTCTCTATAGTGGTATGAAATAGGTATCCTTTAGGTCTAGGGATATAAACCTAGGAAGAATGGCAGAGAGAGTGACCATCCTGAAATGTTTGGGTATGATAAAGTGGTTCACCTCCCTAAGATCCAAGGTTGGCTTTTTTGGGGACGGTAAAATAATGGGAGTAAAACCTATTTCCTGCATCCTGGTCTGGAACTGATTCTATCGCTTTTTTCGACAGGGGAGTGGAATTCTCAGCAAGAATTGCAGGCGAGGGAGGCGTGATCCTGACAGATCCTGGTGGGGGAAGAGTATCAAATTCTATTCTGTATCCCCTCTGAACTATTGAGAGAACCCAAAAATCCAATGTTATTTGTCTCCAAGCCTGGAGGTAAAGAGATAGATGAGAGCCAAAGAGTGAGACAGGAGGAGGAGAAATGGAATGGTGGGAGTCAAGGCAACACTTGCCTCCATCGTTCTGCTTTCAAAGGATGTTGCAGAACTTGGACGATGGGAAGTGACATTTCTGGCCTGTTGCAGCGGATTGATGGAACTGTTGGCTGGCTAGGGATTGGGAAGACTGTATGCAGACTGTCAGTGCCATTGCCTTGGCCCCTCCAAAGAGGGCTGTTGACCCAGACCCATTTGTTTAGTGGTATGTTTGGCCTTCTGTATGGTGTCCATTGCCTTATCAGTTACTGAGTTGAACAAACCATCACTGACAAATGGCAAGTCTTTAATACTGGAGTGGGCCTCCTGGGAAAGCCCCACAGATCTAGGCCATATGTGTGATGCACAGACCACCAAGAACTATGGTTACCAGCTTCAGAGCAAGCCAGCATACTAAACTATGGTTTGAAGTTGGTTTAATCTCCGCAGGTGAAATGGGAAACTATGGTTAATGAAAGACCTCCTCGTTTGTTTTCAGCTTGAATGAAGGGAGGAACTAAGCCGCTAACTGCATACTCAAAAGCTCATTCATATCTTAATAAGCTGAGATATTCATCACCCAAAGCGGGCCTATGTCTGTTTCCATGAAAACTGAACCCTAACAGACATAGGCTTGGAGCCTCTTCCCTGAAATAAAGTCAGCCATCAACACACTTAGAATATTTACATAGAATGCCACTCTGACCAACTTGGAGGGAGACATAACATGACAAAAATGAATAAAATAATACAAGTCATGTATTGTTAGCTAACCTGTGTAATACATTAATAATTTCACTAGGAAGATTTCCCCAATAAACTTCTGCTTTTGTTCCTTAATGCCAGATGGGAATGTATTTTTTCCTGGCGTAACGTGTGGAAGCTCTCCCTAATTTCATCTCTTATCTATGCTCCATTTTCACCAATGATGCAAAGCACAGAATTTCAAAATCTTTAGACATCCAGAAATTGTGTATACAGCATGAAAATTGTTTAAATATATGCAAAATATCTGCATAAATTATCAGAAAAAGTTAACTTTTCAGTATACATTACATACAAGTCTGGTCATACCTTACAGATTTTATATAGAGATTCCTGCCCATCTCCCCCTGTATCTTTAAAATATTCATGTGCTGGAAATGTACGATGAATGTCTCGTGTAATGACAGTCTCTTGGGCAGATTCCTGTGAAAAGAGGGGAAAACAGCATATTGAAACTACACTTAAAATAGGGAAAAGCAAAATGCAGCTTGAAAACACATGCCTGGCAGATTCTACCTCTATCGGCTGCCCCCAAAGTCCCACCTCTACAATGAATTGATCGGATAGGTAGGACAGGATCCAGATTAGTGTCTCACCTTAAGTTTGGAAGGAAATGATTAATAGGGCATCAGCAGTAATTGCTCCTTGTATCCAAAAAACAGAAAGCATCTGTTTTGGCTCTTTTATGACGTACCTGATGGTGCATCTCACCTGGCATGAACCAACCCATACGCTTGATCATCATCTGAGGCCCTTCTTCAGGTGCCTCCTCCAAAGGAGGTTCAGAGGATGGCAACAAGGGAGGGGACCTGGTGGCAGCCCCCCAATTATATAATGCTCTCCCCGGTGAGGTCTGCCTGATACCAATGTTGTTGTCTTTTCAGTGCCAGGTTAAGACCTTCCTCTACTCCTAGGCATTTGACAGCACATGATAGGGTTTTTAACAGGTGCTTGGATTTCATAAAATTGCTTATGCATATAGTATAAAATAGTTTTTATATTATGTTTCTGTATTATATTTTAAAGGTTTTAGTCTTTAAAAACTGCCCAGAAAGCTTTGGCTATTGGGTAGTATTCAAATGGAATGAATGAATCGATCCATATTGGAGGAGGCTGCTTTTGGCGAACTAGTCCAAAAGTACTAGGATTGGAACTACTCCAAAACTACTTAAACTACCCAAATTTGCTTCCACTGACTTTGTTTACCTAGTACACCTAAGGTGAGTAGAATGTAGATGTCAGGAGTGCCCTAGCTGCCTCTTGCAGTCCCCACTAATAGCCAACTCAGGACACAGACGACGAGGAATTCTTTCCAAGACTTTATTCCTTTATTACTTTATGACTCTTTCAGAATACTAGTTGCTAGTGCCAAAGCAAGGAACAGCACTGAGGAAAGATAGCTGAGTAGCCTAAGCTCCAGGTAAGGCAGTTGGTCCCCATTTGAAGGAGAATCACAGGAAGACCCTGAACTTATGGGCTAGGGAGAGATCCTCCCTCTTTCCCTTGGGTCCACGGGACGCGACCGTTGTTTGCGCGCCAAACGAGCGCTACGCCTCCTTCCCGCGCCCTCCATCTGTCATCGCTCCCTGCATCTGCGCCAAGCGTCCAGCAAGCCCCCCTCCAGCGCTCTCTCGCTGCCAGGGTCACTGGAATAGATATCCTAGGAATGCTGGCAGGAGGAATCTCTGCCAGCTGCTGTGCTTGTGAGAGATGAGCTGGCTCCTCTCCCACGGATTGCTGTTCCTCCTCAGAATCAGAACTGCTCTGGGGTCCTATTGGCTCAGTTTCCACCCTGACAGTAGACTGGGATCTACTGGTATATCACTGGGTGATCTGAAGCTGATTGGCAAGAATTTCTGAGTTCCAATTGTTAAACAACCGCAACAGCAAAATGACTCCACCAATTTATACTGCTGAAATTGGGGTGGGGGAGGGGACAGACATTGTGGATCTTTGTGTGGAAGGACTGCGAGCTCAGTTTATTTCTAGTATTTAAAACAAATTCCAGGGCTTACCATTCTTTAATTCTAACTGAATGCCTTTTGCACGTATTTATCTATTTATTAGCAATATTTATATACTGCCGATTTGAAACAAATCCTGACATGGTTTACAAAACAATAAGAACAAAACAAAATGAACAAAAACAAACATATACACAAACTAATGCCATGAGACAAGCGTCAATAGCTCATGGCTCGGTGAAAGCCAAAGTAAACACAAATGGTTTCAGTAAATACCTGATACACATCAGTGCTGAGGCCTGAAGTACCTGACTCTAGTAATTACAGCTTTTTACTGCAAGCCTGAGATCCTCCAATTAGAGTTTAGTTGGGGGATATCAGGGTCCTAGTAAAGAATAAAGTAAACCCGAGAAGCCTGGAGTCTGTCAACCTCTGTAGCATGCCATCTAAAATTATCTCCAGCTTTGTTAATATCAAAACTGTCTAGTTTCTCTCTGCTTCGGTTTTCCACCTATCAAGGAACCTGTGTGTTTTACCTAAAGATGGGAGACAGTCTTTAGTAACTAAGTAACAGTTAGTTTTTATATTTTCAAAAACTGAGGATCTACAATTGTTTGTGTGTGTGTTTTACGCAGCAACACTTGGGAAGGCCCCAGATGCAACCAGAAACCATCTCAGTACTTGGAACAGCCTAATTTGAATGCCTGCGGACTTAGTGGTGGCTGGTGGCCAATCTGACTGGTGGGGCGGAGAGCAGGTCAGCAGAGGCAGAGCCAAATGCACCTATTTTGCGACACAGCCTCCAGAAAAAAAGGCAGAACTGTTAGCAACCACATGCAACATAAACGTTTTATACAATGTTACATGGTAAAGCACAGACTGAGGGAATGGAAAGGCATGGAACTTGCCAAGCACATGCAGCATAGCAGTTTTACACAACATTATCTGGTGCAACAACACACACAGTGCAAAGGCAAAGGAGGTTTGGAAGGCAGAAAAGTTGGCTACTGAAGCACACACTTCCTAAAGACATGAAGTTAGTCAATAATAATATGTTTCTAAATGTACCGAATTGCATAAATTAAAAAAATCCTCAAAAAGCATAAGTGGTCCAGAAAAAGAAAATGGTTACAGGACATCAAAGCCGACTCAGAAAAAAATCCACAGTCACACTGCAAGTACGTTTATCCCTTTAAAAAACTACAGCCCCAAAGCAAGCACATTTAGCCCTTTAAAAAAATTCCACAGCCCCACAATAAGAATGTTTAGCTCTTAAAAAATGCAGTCCTTCCCATTTCTCTCCATTCATTATACAATGATTGCAAAGCTGCATAATCCATTTTTTTACACCTCTATGTTGGTTTGGTCAAGGTAGGTTAAGAAATTGGTTCCCCTCCCTTCCCCCCTGCTACCAATTCTCAATCACCTGTATTTTCATCATAGTGACAAATATAAACATTGTTGTGGTTGGGAATCTAAACATTTATAGATTAGAGATCTGGTGGTAGGAGGGCAGCCAATTACAAAAAGGGAATTGCTCGACTGCCTGGAAGAGGTTTGTCCCTCTCGGCTACAAAAATTTCAGATAGTGTTCCTTTCTAGATGTGTAGTTGCTAAAGGGGAGGCTTTTTGTACCCTGATGGAATTTGAAGAAAAGGGTGTTCAATCGGGGGAGTCAGGGAAGGAGATCCTATCAAAATTATACTCTGTGATGCTTTGTTCCACCACACAGAACCTGTGTGGTTTAAAATCTGTTTTGGAGGCAGACTTGGTGTCTTTAATATCTGATGCAAGCTGGAAAGCACTGTGGTCACAGTTCCCATTCCGCACCATTTCTGCCAGGGTCGGAGAGAATGCAATTAAAGTTGTGCATAGATGGTATTACCCCTTCATGGATCACTGCTTTGTTGTGGCAAAGGGGCTTGCATAACTCAGTGAAGCCATAAGCTACGCCATGCAGGGCCACCCAAGACAGACAGGTCATGGCAAAGAGTTCTGACAAAATGTGGTCCACTGGAGAAGGAAATGGCAACCCACTCCAGTATTCTTGCCAAGAAAACACCATGGAACGTATCACAAGACTAAAAGAGATGACGCCGGAAGATGAACCCCTCAAGGTGTCCAATATACTACTGGGGAAGAGCAGAGGGTATTTCCAAGTAGCGCCAGAAAGAGTGAAGCGGCTGGGCCAAAGCCGAAAGGACACTCAGCTGTGGATGTGTCTGGTGGTGAAAAGAAAGACCGATGCTGTAAAGAACAATATTGTTTAGGAACCTGGAATGTAAGGTCAATGAATCAAGGGAAGCTGGAGGTGGTCAAACATGAGATGGCAAGATTGAACATTGACATCTTGGGAATCAGTGAACTAAAATGGACAAGCATGGCCAAAGTTAATTCAGGTGACCATTATATCTACTACTGTGGGCAAGAATCCCTTAGAAGAAATGGAGTAGCACTCATAGTCAACAAAAGGGTGGGAAAAGCAGTACTGGGGTACAATCTCAAAAACGATAGAATGATCTCAGGACGAATCCAAGGCAAACCATTCAACATCACAGTAATTCAAGTCTATGCCCCAACCACTGAGGCCGAAGATGCAGAGGTTCATCGGTTCTATGAAGACCTACAACACCTTCTAGAACTAACACCAAAAAAAGATGTCCTTTTCATCATAGGGGATTGGAATGCTAAAGTGGGAAATCAAGAAACCACTGGGATAACAGGCAAGCATGGCCTTGGTGTACAAAATGAAGCAGGACAAAGGCTAATAGAGTTTTGCCAAGAGAACATGGTGATCACAGCAAACACTCTTTTCCAACAGCACAAGAGGCGACTCTACACATGGACATCACCAGATGGTCAATATCAAAACCAGATTGATTATGTCCTTTGCAGCCGAAGATGGAGAAGCTCTATATAGTCAGTAAAAACAAGACCTGGAGCTGACTGTGGCTCAGATCATGAGCTGCTTCTTGCAAAATTTCGGCTTAAATTGAAGAACGCAGGGAAAACCACTAAACCATTCAGGTATGACCTAAATCATATCCCTTATGAATATACAGTGGAGGTGACGAATAGATTTAAGGGATTAGACCTGATAGACAGAGTGCCTGAGGAACTATGGATGGAGGTCCGTAACATTGTTCAGGAGGCAGCAACTCAATCCATCCCAAAGAAAAAGAAATGCAAGAAAGCAAAGTGGCTGTTCTTTGATTTCTGCTTCATTGACTACGCTAAAGCCTTTGATTGTGTGGATCACAACAGACTGTGGCAAATTCTGAAAGAGATGGGAGTACCAGACCACCTTACCTGTCTCCTGAGAAACCTGTACGAGGGTCAAGAAGCAACAGTAAGAACCGGACATGGAACAACCGATTGGTTCAAAATTGGGAAAGGAGTATGACAAGGCTGTATATTGTCGCCCTGCTTATTTAATTTATATGCAGAGTACATCATGAGAAATGCCGGGTTGCATGAATCACAGGTCAGAATTAAGATTGCCGGGAGAATTCTCAACAACCTCAGATACGCAGACGATACCACCCTAATGGCAGAAAGTGAAGAGGATCTAAAGAGCCTCTTGTTGAGGGTGAAAGTGGAGAGTGTAAAAGCTGGTTTGAAACTCAACATTAAAAAAACTAAGATCATGGCATCTCGCCCCATCACTTCCTGGCATACAGAAAAGGAAGAAATGGAAGCAGTGACTGATGTTATTTTCTTGGGCTCCAAGATCACCGCAGATGGTGACTGTAGCCATGAAATTAAAAGACGCTTGCTCCTTGGGAGGAAAGCTATGGCAAACCTAGACAGTATAGTAAGAAGCAGAGACATCACCTTGCCGACAAAGGTTCGTATAATCAAAGCTATGGTTTTCCCAGTAGCAACGTATGGCTGTGAGAGCTGGACTATAAGGAAGGCTGAGCGCTGAAGAATTGATACCTTCGAACTGTGGTGCTGGAGAAGACTCTTACGAGTCCCCTGGACTGCAAGGAGGTCAAATCAGTCCATCCTAAAGGACATCAACCCTGACTGCTCATTGGAAGGACAGATACTGAAGCTGAAGCTCCAATATTTTGGCCACCTAATGCGAAGTGAAAACTCCCTGGAAAAGACCCTGATGCTGGGAAAGATTGAAGGCAAAAGGAGAAGGGGACGGCAGAGGATGAGATGGCTAGATAGCATCACCGATGCAATGAATATGAACTTGAGCATACTCCGGGAGAGAGCGGAGGACAGGAAGGCCTGGCGTGCTATGGTCCATGGGGTCACGAAGAGTCAGACACGACTTAACGACTGAACAACAAGAACATAGATGGTATTATACCCCACTTTATCTCCTAACTGTTGGCGAGGTTGTAACGTTATAGGCTCTTGGATGCACATGTTGTGGGAATGCTCCAGGTCTATATGTTCTTGTCTCCTGATTTTTGTAATAATCTCAGACATTATATCTTAGCCTGTTAGACCTGACGTACTACTTGCTTTATTATCCATTTATGACAATGTTTGTAGAAAAATAATCTATAAGGATTTGTTAAACTTCTTGTTAGTGGCAGCCCATTTAGAAATTACTCAGTGTTGGAAGTTCACTGCAGGTTTTACTTTACAAGGTTGGCTAATGAAGGTCTGGCAAATAGTTCTGGCAGAGTGTCTACTGCATCATAGCAGCCTTCTTCAAGGACTTAGCAAAAGGAACTGTTTTACTGAAATTTCATCTCCCTTCTTTGCTTTTGTGAATAGAGGTGTTCCTGCATAAACACCCCTGGAAACCCAAAAGTCCTTTTGGAAGGATTTAGTTTATTGAATTTGTTGGTACCATAGAATATCTTTACATTCCAAAGTAAAGTGCCAGAAGTCCACCAGCAAAACCATCGACCCTCCCCGCCCCGGTCCGTGGAAAAATTGTCTTCCACGAAACTGGTCCCTGGTGCCAAAAGCATTGGGGACCGCTGTTCTAGTGATCTTCACAACCCTTCCTTCCATTTTGGCTAAAGCACTTCCTGTCTGTCTGCTTGCTCTTCTTATGCTTAAAAATCTGGTTGATCTACACTGCAAAGTCCCTTTTCTGTGTCTTGACCTTTCAGCTTTATAGATCCAAATGGTTAATTACAGAGTTTTAGGCGGAGGTGGAAGTCTGTTGAAATCTATGCAAAATATTTATCTGAGTAATTAAGCTATGTCGAGCCTGGCACCTTCTAGTAGATATTTTTACCATGTACTTAACTGTTAGAAAACACAAAATGCAGTATTGTGCTGTGTAAAATTATAGTCTGTGGATGTAGAAAACCTGTTGTATTGCCTCATTTAATTAAGTTTGTTTAAATAAAACCAAAGGTAATCACAAATACAAGTATTGTACATAAAATTCCATATTTTTCTATGGCTCCTGGAGGGAATTACAAAACATCAAGATGGCGCCTTCCCTTGGAACAGCAGGCAGGATCAATAAACTTGATCTTCTCAAGAAGGAGGGGGCCACTCCGCCCTCCCTGGCTAGTTCTGTCTAGTGACAGTGAAGCAGGGTTTGTTTTTGGTTTTTTTAAGAGAACTCTCTGAAGCACTTCCATTTTGTTAGCTTTCTTCTCCCTTCCCACCCAACATACTATAGAAAGGGATGGGAGTTTCACACAGGTAGCATTGCAGGGTTGGGGGAGAGCTTCAAATCTTGCCGTTGGATACCTCCCTGTTGAGGTGGGATGATTAGGCCCTTCATCCCAGTTCCTGGAGTAATGCAGGGCTGGGCTAGACTATCTACTCCTAGGTGCTGCAGAGCAGCAAAAGATGCATTCCTAATCCACCCCACTAGGGCTGGACAGTACCTTTGATCACTGGCATTACAAGGCATTTCCATCACAGCAATCTGCCCCTCTGCCAGGCAAAGGCAAGCATGAGTATTCAACTCTTGCTGAGCAGTGCATGTTAAATATCTGCTGCCATCACTTCCATCTGTAGAAGCCTGGAATAGCAAGATTAACGTGTTTCTATGACAGCTTGCCAAAGCCTTTATATGCCATAGTTGGTTAACTGCGTCCAGAAATAACAATCTAGTTCTTTTGATTTGTAAAAACCCAGGAAGGAATAATTTTTGATATTAAAATCTCTAAAGATGCCAGCATGGCTGGGCCAGGGGGTGTGCTCCCGGAGAAGGTATAAACACTGTCAAATTCTTATTGCATATCTTAATAACATGTGCTCAAACCTGGTTAGGACTTCCGCCTTTTCAACCTGAAAAGCTGAAAAGGCTGAGCCATGTCAGATCTTTTCCTTACTAGTAAGTATTTTGGGGTATTAAAAAATATTGAACTCAGGCCAGTCATTCATTGTTTGACTTGTGAGCTTTGCAAGACTAAACAAATCCATTGTGATAATATTGACAATTGTATACAAGAGCTTCTATTATTTTTCTTTGGTATGGCGTTTTTGTTTTAAGTGTTATTATGTGTGAATGTCTTTAGATATTCTCCAGGTGACACTTCACTTACAGAGCATCTCTTGGTTTTTTCAGTTCTTTTTTCTGTGCCAAATGCTTCAATATTAGGCATTATAAAAGTTTATAAGTTATTTTCAGTAATAACTTCCTAAAGGAGTTTGGAGAAGGGAAGAAAGATGGAGTTGAATGGAAGTCAGAGATAGAAATATAGGGCTTGCACAGGGATCTACAAATTATGCCTTGGCCTGATAGCTAAGCATCAGTTTCTACTAGCTAGCTGTGAAGTTCAGTCCCATCATGATAGTGCAACAAAATTATATGAAGTTATCAACACAGATATTGTCTGATGAAGCTATGTAGCTCAGGGTTGATGCAGATTGGCTCTTTAAAAAAAAACTTTTAATCTGAGATTCATTGTATTAGCTTTTGACAGGGCTTTTTCTCCTTTCAGATATTTAAAACCGTGTCCACACACCCCCATATACAAAAGACATACAGTCATGTGAAAAAGAAAGTACACCCTCTTTGAGTTCTATGGTTTTACGTATCAGGACATAATAAAAATCATCTGGTCCTTAGCAGGTCTTAAAATTAGGTAAATACAACCTCAGATGAACAACAACACATGACATATTACACTGTGTCATTATTTATTTTACAGAAATAAAGCTAAAATGAAGAAGCCATGTGTGAAAAACTAAGTACACCCTTACTGCTTCCATAGGTATGAAGAGGCCAAGTAGCAGCCAGGTGCTGCTAATCAAATGCCCTTGATTAATTGATCATCAGCAAGTGTGACCATCTCTCTAAAAGCTGAAGTCTCAGGAGTTTGCTGGACTGGGGCATTCAGGTGTGTGTTAACACAATGCCAAAGAGTAAAGACATCAGCAATGATCTTAGGGAAGCAATTGTTGCTGACCATCAATCTGGGAAGGGTTATAAGGCCATTTCCAAACAATTTAAAGTCCATCATTCTACAGTGAGGAAGATTATTCACAAGTGGAAAACATTCAAGACAGTTGCCAATCTTCCCAGGAGTGGACGTCCCAGCAAATTCACCCCAAGGGCAGACCGTGCAATGCTCAGAGAAATGGCAAAACATCCAAGAGTTACATCACAAACTCTACAGGCCTCAGTTAGCATGTTAAATGTTAAAGTTCATGACAGTACAATTAGAAAAAGACTGAACAAGTATGGTTTGTTTGGAAGGGTTGCCAGGAGAAAGCCTCTTCTCCCTAAAAAGAACATGGCAGCACGGCTTAGGTTTGCAAAGTTGCATGTGAACAAATCACAGGACTTCTGAAACAATGTCCTTTGGACAGACGAGACCAAAGTGGAGATGTGTGGCCATAATGCACAGCGCCACGTTTGGCAAAAACCAAACACTGCATATCAGCACAAACATCTCATACCAACTGTCAAGCATGGTGGTGGAGGGGTGATGATTTGGGCTTGTTTTGCAGCCACAGGACCTGGGCATCTTGCAGTCATTGAGTCGACCATGACCTCCTCTGTATACCAAAGTATTCTTGAGTCAAATGTGAGGCCATCTGTCTGACAGCTAAAGCTTGGCTGAAATTGGGTCATGCAACAGGACAATGATTCCAAGCACATCAGCAAATCTACAACAGAATGGCTGAAAAAAAAAAAGAATCAAGGTGTTGCAATGTCCCAGTCCAAGTCCAAACCTCAACCCAATTGAAATGCTGTGGCAGGACCTTGAGAGAGCTGTGCATAAACAAATGCCCGCAAACCTCAGTGAACAGAAGCAATGTTGTAAAGAAGAGCGGGCCAAAATTCCTCCACAGTGACATGAGAGACTAATAAAGTCATACAGAAAACGATTGCCCCTGCTGCATTACTGATAGAGACTGAGTCTGCATGAGAAATAAAGCTGCCTTTCACTCCAATGGGCGCTCCCCACCGCTGCCCCAAGCAAATTACAAACACAGGGAGCTGGGAAGTGGTTTCAAAGCAAACTGTAAGTCTCTCTCTTTGCCCAATTTTTGCCAAGCCCCAACCAAGTCCCAAAGGGATTTCCATCTTTCTACTCCCTTGGTTTTGCACCTCTCTCACAGCTTTTAGCATCTCATTCCATTCTACCACCACCACCATTTCATTAGACAAGCCCTGAAGTGCAACAAGTGCTCGATGCCATTCAGACTGAACTGGCTGGGATCTTTCTGGAGCAGGCAACCAAGCAACATTTTTCTTCTGAATAATGTGCTGGTTATTTTGAAACTGCTCCAAAGAGGGAGCAGTGTATGTTTAGGTTGGCTGGAGGAACAAGAGGAATACACACTAATACTTTTTATATTTAATAAGCAGACGCTAGTGGAATCTTCAGAAAAACTTGAAATTACATTCCTATTCTGTCAGCAATGTTGGTTCTTTGCCAGCTTCTTCTTATTTCCTTTTTAACAGCACAAAGAAGAACATTTGTTTCGAAAGATTGCTGTTCTCTTGCTTTGAGGACAAAATTATCATCATTATTATATGAAAAGGGGTTTATTTTGGATGGTCTGAGAACCTACAGCCCACTTTCTGGTTGTTGGGTGGATGCTCATGTAAAGAAGAGTATTTTGGATGCTCAGAATTGCTGCCCATGATTACTCCTGAGCAATCCAGTCCTTTTACTCTTGAGTGGATTTCTATGTGAAGTGAGCGTGGGGTAAGTCGAATTCTTTCTGGGCTGAGTGGATTCCCCAAAGCACTCTTTTGTCCTAATGAGGTTAAAGTCACTAGATTGAGTGTCCTTCTCTGTGCAATGTGGGTTGTCGCTGGAATGGAAAAATCTTGCTGCAAAGGAGTGCTTTGGGGTGACTGTGTGGATTATTATTGCTGTTATTATTATCCCACTACCTGCACACTCAACTTTGCAGGCTTTCTGTATCCGATTTTGCAGTGGTTTGTAATACACTTTATTGTTGTTGTTTTTTGTTTTGGCTGTGTGGATTCTCCCAGCCACCGCTTTGCACCCATAATCTTAAAGTTCATATGCCTCTGTTTCCCCTTTCTGAGGTATGGGCTGCTGGGGATTCAAAAGATTGATCTGCCCCTAGTAACCCATTGGCTCTGCCTCTGGTGACCCTGCCCTCCTCCCCATCAGCCTCAGTGGGCACCAGCCACCAATGCTTATCTGGTAACATTCTGAATCACAGGTTATGACATTTAAAGAGGAAGAACCAAAATTAGCACAGGACATCCAACTAAAATCACAAAATTAAATGCAGAGAGACAGCAAACAGACTCAGAAATCAAATTTCAGCATGATACTTCTCAGAACAAGAATTTGGGTGCACTGGGTGCACATCCAACTGTGTCATTCCATTAGTGCAAATAATGTTGCATTAATGGAAACTAGGTTCTCAGCTATGCACAGGAGAAGAATCCAACTAAAGTTATGTTTGCACAAGCACAGTTGCACAAACCGCTTTGCATAACTTATGTGCAACCCGTTGTGCAATTGCTTGGCACCCATTGCGCAACCAGTTGTGCATTTCACTCATGTAACCAGTTGCGCAACTGCTTGCACCCTTTGTGCAATGTATTGTGCAACACACTGTGCAGCTGGTTATGCAACTGCTCATACAACCACTTGCGCAAATGTAATGGACAACTGCTTACACAATGGAAAGATTCAGCGGAGCTCCGCTAGCGCTATTTGAGTTTGTAGAATGTCACTATTGGATACGCCCCTAATAGTTGGGGGTGGGGGGGAAACAAAGTGTTGACATCTAAGTTTTAAAAAATTATATCCATATATTAAACATTTACACTTTTGAGATTTTACCTTTTATCACTAAAAACTTGCATCAAAACATTTCAAACAGAATTACGTCACCATAGATTATATGAAAATAGCGAATAGGAGAACATGAAAAGAGAAAAATCAACAACCTATTTTCATGTCATAATAGTTACGCACATAAAAGAGATACCAAAAACTCTGCAGAGAGCTGTACTTTATATACTCTATGGAACAAATACTGTAGAGAGGCAACAGATGGTATAAAACTAATGAAGTTGAACTTTACACCAACTAATTAGAATATATTCTGCTTTCCTTCCAGTTTCAAAAGTGTTGCAATCCATTAAGACATTACCCAATTAGCAAATACAGATACTATAATAAGATTCACTGCACTTTGGTGGGAATGTGTCAACACAAATGGATTTTTAAACAGAAGGAAGGTTGTGTTTCATGCTTTAAAATATGCTTAAAAAACAAAATCCAAGGCAGGTATTACAAAATGATAGCATTTTCAGAGAGCTTTAAAAAACTTCAGCCAAGTTAGCTTGTTAGTCAAGACATTTAAAAATATTTATCAGCAAGGAGTAAAACAAATTCAAGTAGAACTAAGGCTGACATTTTGACTAATTTAAAAATATTGGTTAGATTTCTGTTTTTTGTTCAACTGGAAAAATATAAGGCAGTACATTAAACATTATTTTATTTACACTTTACAAATTCAATATTGCTTGAATTAGGGCTAGAGAATATTCACCCCCCCCCAATGATGTAGCTTTTCAAAAACCATTCTGCAGTTTTGAGTATTTTACTCACTTTTGTTTTGTTACATCCCATTGCCAAAAAGAGGAGGAGGCAGGTTGAAGACCAAGGCATTACCCCTAGCACACCTCCCTCCCATCTCCCCACAAACACAGGATCCAACTAAAGAGATCCATATACCCATCCAAGTGTAGGTGCGGTTTATCTGCACTGCCGTGTTTTCAATGAACTGCAAAGCAAATTCCATTAAAACTAATGTAGTTAAGCAACATCAAAACATCCAATTTACCCCACCTGCAAGGAGGCATTAAATTTACCATTTAAAGAGTCCTATGGTAGGGAGAGTGTTAGACTCAGGAAATACAAGAGACAGCATTCTCCATGGTCAATTCCTTCCCCCAACATTTAAACTCGGGAAATCTTCCTTGTAGTTTAAAGGATAGTGCAGGAAGTGTGGGGTGAGCATGGGGATTAACTTTGGATGTAAATTCTCAAAGCAAATTCTGGCCCCAGTTTTAGACCCTAGGCTGTTCCTTTCAGTGCAGCTCATGCCTGCACATTGTTCTCAACTACCATCTTTAGCTGACAGAATGATAACAGTACACATGTACAGTCCTTGGTCCCCAGGTGACTGGGGATGGGGGCAGAATTTGTTTGCTTGCTATACCTGCCATATGAAGGATTCCTCTGTGATGTCATACGGTATCCAAATCTGATGTCAGCACATCTACTACATGGTTCCTCTCTAGCTAGAATCACAAAGAAGCCCAACAAAGGGCACCACAGATCAAACACAGAGTGAACCAGTGTGATGTAGCAGTTACAGAGTGTTGGATTAAGACTGGTGAGACCCACATTCAAATCCTCACTCAGCCTTGGACCAGTCACTATCTCTAAAGGCCTAACATGCCTCAAAGAGTTGTTGTGAGGATAAAGCTGGAGAGAAAATCACATACACTGCCTTGAGTTTCTTGGAGGAATGCTGAGATATAAATAACTAAACAAATGCTGGGGCTGCGGATAGGTACAAAAGAATAATATTGCAAAGAATGTTTGCACACCTTGAAGCCCACTTTGTCAAAAAAATGTTTGAGCACAAATAGATTAGACAATGATTTAAAACTAGTAAGGTGGGTTGCTTTGCTTCTTGCATCCCCACCCAAATTAGATCCATGAGAACGACAGAAATCCCTAATTCTGCTTCTTTTATTCATTCTCAAGTCTGTATGGTGCATTGCAATTAAAATTCAATGTACCTAAGTTGCTATGGAAGCAAAGGTTCCACAGAACAATACATTCCTTAAGCGCAGTCATGAATAGTGCCACCACGCTAAGCTTGAAAGCAGCATGAGAACTGTACCCCCCCATCCAAAACAAAATAAAATTAGCTCATACATAGTTAGAGCTACTTTTCTATCTTCAGAAAAGCTTCCTGTGATCAGAAATTTAGAAAAGTTACTTAAGTGGGGTTCTCCCCCCATCTCCTTAGTAACCGAAAACATTTCTGATAACCATTTCAGCAGCACTCGCCTCAGGCAGATTGGTATGAGCTATAAATAGCACATTCGGCCATCTGCCTTTCTATTCCAGTGCTAGTACTGTGTTCACACTTCACTGATACCAAGCCTAGTGCTGCACATCCAGCAACAACCATAGTGCAAGACAGTGATAATGAGGTAAAAAGGAGAACTCTTACTGCTATAATTAACAGCTAGTTTGATATTCATCTGTATAAAAAAAAATTCATTGTCAAATATCAGCCTTCGAAATCAGATTTAATAACCTGCTCTAAAAAGGCAGAATAATGCACTTTTTACTGTTCAGAGCCCATTGACGATGCACTGGTATTCAATAACAGAACAAGCACAACTAGCAATCTTGCAGTGCAGTGAAATGTGCAAAAGCCATATCCACTATCAAGGAGCAAATTGAATGATATTAGTAGAAAATATGCTCAAAAAAACCTTGTGGATAAAGAAGTGGAGCAATAGTTTGAAAGACAGGAAAGGTCCTGGAGAAAATTAAGCATAGACAAAAGATTTACACTTGAAATTGTAGGAGTTATGGGGGTGGGGAGACATTCAAGTTGTAGAATTAGCTTAAAGGAGAAAGCAAGCCAATTCATTCAATGTACTTCTAAATTCTGCATGTTTAGAATGTGTCAGAGCCTTGTAGGTTATAGCCAGAATTTGACTAGAAGTAGCCTGGAAGGGCTTGAGCCTATTCAGCCTCTGCAATGTCAGAGTCTGTGTGAGCTTATCTCTGTCACTGTTCTCACAGCACAGCCAGGGGGACTCACCCAACTCCCTGTCCACCCACTGGTTTAGCCTTGGCAGGCAGGGAGGCTAGAAGCTGTCCCTGAGAACCTGACAGAGGTGGGGTGGGGTTTGCAGAAAGGTCGCCTGGGTTGAAGTGTCACTGCTGGAGGGCTGAGCAGTGACGCCTTGTTCAGACAGGGGCCTTGCTGAAAGGCTAAAGGCCCTTGTCTGTCAAGGGATCCGGAGGGGAAGTCTTACAGACACACTGTCCCTTTTAAGCTGATGCAAAGGTGAAGAGCCGCTAGGAACATCTCATCTTCATTGTCTGAAGCCTTCTCTGTTCAGATTCATCATTGTCTGGGCTTTTGGGGAGGCACTCTGCACATGGACTCGCCCTTGATTTGGAACTTTGGATTGCAAAAGACTTGCCATGAAAAGTACTGTGAGGGCTTTCACAGACTTGAACTCTTGTTTGTTGTGGATTGTGTGTCTGTGGTTTGTAGTCAGCTCAGTGTTTGGCAGGCTGGGTTTGATCTATGACTTTTGGACTTCCCTCTACCAGAACTCATTCAGCGTGGAATTGCCAATGTGAAAGCAGTGGCTCGGAACTCCTTGCATGTGTGGGTGTGCCCTTCCCTTGATCTTGATGGGCCTTGACCATGAAGCCTGGAGTTATCAACAAAAGATTCAAAGTGGACTCTCTATGGGTGTGGTTTGCTTAGGCCTTTCAAGAAGTTATCCCTTGTTTGGTTCATTCCAGGAATCATTCCCTTTCCATGTCTGGGATTGGAACCCCATGGAAGGATTGTCTGGGTTAGGTACCCAGCAATCCAGAGTCCCTTCCCTTATGTTCAGAACCATGAAGATGGCAAAGGAGAATCCACATTGATGAGGATCTCAGTCATGGTAGTAGAGTTTAGCTTTAGACTGTTCTGGAATTACATAGGGCCTATAGCTACTGACCATCAGCTATATGATTTCTGAAGAGTGTAACCATTAAGCTTTTGCCGTGGGATTCCCTGCAATAAAGAAATCTCACTGATTTGGGTGTCCGGTGTCAGATTGTCTGGGCATGTGTGCTCGGGGGATCAAGAAGCCCGACAGAATGTCAACCTCATGAACACACTCAATCAATATGATATTCCCCTTTCTTCATTTTTTCAACTTGTACGAGCAAGTATTATGACAGGTCACTTTTATCTCATCTTAAATAGAATTACCCTCTCATTGTGGAGGAAGCTAAAGTGATGAGCCCCCAAGACCTTTCACAGCTCTAAATCATTTTTTTAAACATATTTTCTTCTCTAGATGAACAACACTCTGTTGAAGTTTATTTCCATCTTAGCAATGTAACAAAGTCTTTGCAATTTTAAGTTGCTATAAATAATAACATTTAGATGTACAGAACGTAAAGCACATATCTAATTTCCTTGGATATTCATCCATCAAAATCAATAAAACAGATGTAAAAGAAATTCAAGAAGAAAACCATGTTGCCTATCATCAGATTTAACTTTGTTTTTAAAAAGCTATTCATTAAGTCAAGCATTAAGATAATTAATATACTGTGTTGCATTCTACATTCTACCCCTTTTAGGAAACAATACTGTATGGAGAGGCAGCTGCCTCCGAAGTCGGAGTAGAAGTCGCCTATCCAGTGCACTATCCAGCAGGAGGAACATAGAGGGGATCATCTCCTCCACGCTCTAGCCGGGCCACCCTACATTCACGGCTAGACAGCCAATTTTAGCTGTCTAGCTGCGGGACATCAGAACGCGGGGTGGGGAGGCCAGACGACACATAGGAAGTGTAGTACCAGCACTTATGAAGTCCTTGCCCCACCCCTGGGAACGCCACCTTTCCCTCACTCCATGCTGCTCTTCTGAGGGCGGAGCGTGGGGACAATCTGCGCCACCTATAAGGCAGTGGGGGAGGAGGTGGGGAGGCACTTCTCCTGGAACCAACCAATCTTATGGCTATCTAGCCACTATCTAGCGGCCATAAGATTGCACCCTTAATTAGCTATTTTCAAGCTGACCTATTTCTAATCTTGGGATCATTTCCAACTGCTTAGGATGCATTCCCTTTCCTGGAAAGCTTTGATTGTGTAGTAAGAATATCAATGTAATTACTGAGGTCAGCCATGACACTGCTTGCACGATTAAACTAGATCATTTTCAGCTTGTGACTCCTGATGATGTGGACAGGCTGTTTGGTTTGGTCAAAAAGACAACTTGCCCTTTAGATCCCTTCCCATCCTGGCTTGTAGTCCATGGAGGGGAGATGGTAAAGCAATTCTGGCTGAATATTATTAATGCCTCCCTAAGGGAAGGTAATTCTCCATAGTGTCTGAAAGAAGCAATTGTTAGACCGCTTCTGAAGAAGCCTTTCCTTCACTCCACAGACTTCAATAATTATAGGCCAGTAAGTAATGTGGGGCAAGGTAATTGAGAAGGCAATGTCCATTCAACTCCAATCAGTCTTGGATGAAACTGATTACCTGGACGCATTTCAAACCAGCTTCAGAGCAGGATATGGAGTTGAGACTGCCATGGTCACCTTGGTGGATGATCTTTGCCTGGGAATCAACAGGGAGAGTGCATCCTTGTTGACTCATTTGGATCTCTCAGCAGCATTCGATACCATTGACCATAGTAGCCTTCTGGATCGCCTGAGGGAGTTGGGGGCAGTGCTCTGCAGTAGTTCCGTTCCTTTCTCTCAGGATGATTCCAGATGGTGCCACTCGGGAATAGTTGTTCCTCAAAAAAGGAACTATTATGTGGAGTCCCTCAGGGCTCCATTCTATCCCCAATGCCTTTCAATATCTACATGAAACTGCTGGGAGAGATCATCAGGAGGTTTGGGGCTGGGTGTTATCAGTATGCTGATGACACCCAAATCTATTCCTCCTTAACATCTTTATCCAAGGAAGGTATGACTTCTCTGAATGACTGCATGAAGTTGGTAATAGGCTGGATGAGGGAGAACAAGCTGAAGTTGAATCCAGGCAAGACAGAGGTGCTCATTGTGAAGGGTCCCAATTCAGGTATTGAGGTATGTCAACCAGTTCTGGATGGGGTTGCACTCCCCCTGAAGGAGCAAGTTCATAGCTGGGGGGCGCTTCTTGACCCAACCCTGCTTCTGGCACCCCAGGTGGAAGCAACGGAGAGAAGCCTGTTATCAACTTCAGCTGATATGCCAGCTACACCCATTCCTGGAACATATGGAACTGGTAACGGTGGTGCATGTGCTGGTAACCTCTAGGCTAAATTTCTGTAATGTGCTGTACTTGGGGCTGCCTGTATATTTAGTTTAGAAATTTAAACTGGTACAAAATATGGCAGCCAGGTTGGTCTCTGGGACATTCGGTGGAGACCATATTATACCAGTTTTAAAATCTTTACACTGGCTTCCAATCTGTTTCCAGGCAAAATATAAAATGCTGGTTCTTACCTTTAAAGCCTTACATGGTCTAGAATCATAGAATCATAGAATAGTAGGGTTGGAAGGGGCCTACAAGGCCATCGAGTCCAACCCCCTGCTCAATGCAGGAATCCAGTCAGAGCATCCCTGACAGATGGCTGTCCAGCCTCGTCTTGAACGCCTCCAGTGTGGGAGAGCCCACCACCTCCCTAGGGAATTGGTTCCATTGTCGTATTGCTCTAACAGTCAGGAAGTTTCTCCTGATGTTCAGCCAGAATCTGGCTTCCTGCAACTTGAGCCCATTATTCCGTGTCCTGCACTCTGGGATGATCAAGAAGAGATCCTGGCCTTCCTCTCTGGGACAACCTTTCAAGTACTTGAAGAGTGCTATCATATCTCCCCTCAGTCTTCTCTTCTCAAGGCTAAACAGGCCCAGTTCTTTCAGTCTCTCTTCATAGGGCTTTGTTTCCAGTCCCTTAATCATCTTTCTTGCCCTCCTCTGAACCCTCTCCAGTTTGTCTGCATCCTTCTTAAAGTGTGGTGCCCAGAACTGGACACAGTACTCCAGATGAGGCCTAACCAGTGCTGAGTAGAGGGGAACTAGTACTTCCTGGGATTTGGAAGCTATGCTTCTATTAATGCAGCCCAAAAGAGCATTTGCCTTTTTTGCAGCCACATCACATTGTTGGCTCATATTCAGCTTGTGATCGGCAACAATTCCAAGATCCTTCTCACTTGTAGTGTGGTTGAGCCACGTATCCCCCATCTTGTAACTGTGCATTTGGTTTCTTTTTCCTAGGTGCAGAACTTGGCATTTATCCCTATTAAATGTCATTCTGTTGTTTTCTGCCCAGTGCTCCAGTCTATCCAGATCACTTGGAATTTTGTTTCTGTCTTCCAAAGTATTAGCTATCCTGCCCAATTTTGTGTCATCTGCAAATCTGATCAGCATTCCCTGCACCTCCTTCTCCAAGTCATTAATAAAAATGTTGGAGAGCACTGGGCCCAGGACTGAGCCCTGCAGTACCCCACTCGTTACCTCTCCCCAGTTTGAGAAGGTCCCATTGATAAGCACTCTTTGAGTCTGATTCTGTAGCCAACTGTGGATCCACCAGATCGTTGTTTCATCTAGCCCACTTTGAGCTAGTTTGCTCATCAGGATATCATGGGGCACTTTGTTGAAAGCTTTGCTGAAGTCGAGGTATATGATGTCTACAGCATTCCCACGGTCCACAAGGGAGTTTACTTGATCAAAAAATGAGATCAGATTTGTCTGGCAGGATTTGTTCTTGACAAATCCATGTTGGCTTCGGGTAATCACGGCATTGTTTTCAAGGTGCTTCCAGATGGATTGCTTTATCATCTGCTCCAGAATTTTCCCAGGGATTGATGTCAGACTGACTGGTCTGTAGTTCCCAGGTTCCTCCTGTTTACCCTTTTTGAAGATAGGGACAACGTTAGCCCTCCTCCAGTCATCTGGCACTTCCCCCATCCTCCATGATTTCTCAAAGGGAATAGACAGCGGTTCTGAGAGTTCTTCTGCCAGTTCCTTTATTACTCTAGGATGCAGTTCATCTGGCTCTGGAGATTTGAACTCATTCAAAGTCATTAGGTGTTCCCCGACCATATACCTATCGATCTCAAGCTGCAATCCTGTCTAGGTTCAAGGTACCTGAGGGAGTGCCTTCTCCCCTACGTCCCAGTCCGCCACCTAAGGTCCTCTGAGGGCTATTTGTTGCGGCTGCCTAATGTCAGATTGGCAGCCACACGCAAGAGGACCTTTTCCTTTGACATCCCTCAGTTGTGGAATGACCTGCCGACTGAAATGCACCTGCTGACCTTTTTGAAGGTTTTTAAGAAGGCATTAAAGCAGGCATTGAAGACAATTATTCCAGCAGACGTTCCTTGTTTAGAACTTTTGTTCCTTTTGCTGACTTTTGTATACTGTTTTTACGCTGTGTTTTATTGTTGGATTTTTAAAAAATTGTTTTGAGTTCAAAGTTGTTTTTAGTTATATGTTGTTTGCATGTACTGTCCATATGCTTTATCTAAACGGTTTTTGAACTTTGTAATTGTATTTCAATGTTTTAACTTTTGTAAACCGCCCAGAGAGCTTCGGCTACGGGGCGGTATGGAAATGTAATAAATAATGAATAATAATAATTCCTTTGTACACAAGTAGCCTGTATTTTGGTATTTTTATTGGCAATACTCTAGCACTTTGTCTAGTATTACTTTTTTCTGGGAAATGCTGCATTGGCAAGGGGCTCATGGTGGCTAAGAACAAGAGGATCTTGACATTCCTATGTTAGACTACTTGCCTTTATTGTAATTGGACGTTCATTCACCCATGTGGCCTCTACTGTAACTTAATCAAAGAAAATCCACAATTGGGCAATAGCTTTTGAGTCCTCTAGAACTCTCCATCAGGTTAGATTAGGTTTGGCAACTTTGGGAGATCTGGAGGCCATTTTCACCCCCTGGAACCTGGTGGTGCCAAAATTATTTTTTTTTTACTCATAAAGGTGTCCATAGTAGCTACGTAGTACTGCAAGGATCCAACATGGTTAGCTTACAATTTTTTAAAACAAAATTTGGGGGGGGGGAATGAGAGTCACATGCAAACCCTAGGCTAGGTGATGCAAAAACAGGGGATTGAGGAACATAGAGCAGCCACCAAGGGAGATTTTAGATCAATTGTCAGGAGCGCCCTAGCGGCCTCTTTCAGTCTGCTCCAATAGCCAACTCAAGACACAGACAAAAGGATTCTTTTCAAGGCTTTAATCCTTTTACAGCTTAATGACTCTTTCAGATGCTAATCACCAGCGACTAAGCAATGAACAGCAGAGTAGCCTATGTTCCGGGTTAGGCAGTTGGTCCCCATTTGAAGGAGAATCACGGGAAGACCCTGAACTTATGGGCTAGGGAGAGTTCCTCCCTCTTTCCCTTGGGTCCACAGGACGCGACCATTGCTTGCGTGCCAAACGGGCGCTATGCCTCCTCTCCGCGCCCTCCATCGCTCATCCCTCCCTGCATCTGCGTCAAGCATCTAGCAAGCCCCCCTCCCGTACTCTCTCACTGCCTGGGTCACTATCTATCTCAGGAATGCTGGCAGGAGGAATCTCTGCCAGCTGCTGTGTCTGTGAGGGATGAGCGGGCTCCTCTCCCATGGATTGCTGTTCCTCCTCAGAATCAGAACTGCTCTGGGGTTCTATGGGCTCAGTTTCCACCCTGACATCATCCCCGCTCCCACGAGGCCCCCCCTCGTGCTCCTCCCCCAGGGCCCCGGGTTTGTGGGGGTACAGCTGGTGGAAGCGCCTCAGCAGCAACGGAGCATGCACATTTTCCACGGGTTCCCAGGATCGCTCATCTGGCCCGTACCCCTTCCAGTCCACCAGATATTGCAGGCGGCCACGAGAAAGGCGGGAGTCCAGAATCCCCGTGACCTCAAACTCTTCCTCCCCCTCCACCAGCACTGGCAGCGGGGGCGGGTAGCCGACCGAGCGAAGAGGATCGCCAGAAACCAGGGGAGACAGCAAGGACCGATGAAAAACAGGATGGATCTTCATGGAGGGGGGGGGAGAGTCAGCCGAAAAGCAACAGGGTTACTCTGGGCCGTAATCTGGAAAGGCCCCGTGCGGCGAGGTGCGAGCTTCCTTGCGGGCGAGTGAGAGGGGAGGTATTGGGTGGACAACCAAACCCAGTCCCCCAACTGCAGAGATGGACCCGGCTGGCGATGCCGGTCTGCGGAGGCCTTGTAGGCTGCCTTGGCTTGCTTGAGGGAGTCCCGTAAGAGGTGGTGCACCGCTCGCAACTCCTCTAAAAAGTCATGGGCCGCCGGCACCAAAGAGGGAGCTGGGGTGGACGGGAACGTCTTGGGGTGGTAACCAAAATTGGCAAAAAATGGAGTTTGGCAGGTGGAAGCATGGCAGGCATTATTATAAGCAAATTCTGTGAGAGGCAGCAAGGAAAACCAGACATCTTGCTGGTAATTGACATAACAGCGCAAATATTGCTCCAAAGTCGCATTGGTGCATTAGGTCTGACCGTCCGTCTGTGGATGGTGGGTGGAGGAAAGACGGAGCGTCACATGGAGAAGCCCAAGTAGCTCCCTCCAGAAATGGGCAGTGAATTGGGCCCCCCTATCCGAAATGAGACCCTCGGGCCATCCGTGGAGCTGGAAAACATGCGCCAAGAACACCTCTGCCGTCTCCCTGGCTGTGGGCAACCCAGAGCAGGGGATGAAATGGGCCATCTTAGAAAACAAATCCACCACCATCAGAATGGTGGTCTTACCATGTGAGGGAGGCAAGTCAGTGATGAAGTCAAGGGAGAGCAGTTTCCAAGGTCCTGAGGGGGTAGACAGGGGGAGAAGCAGGGGGCCTTCGCCCACTGGCAGGTTGGGCAGGAGGCGACATAGGTCTTGACGTCCCGACACATACGAGGCCACCAAAAATCCCACGTCACTCCATGCAGGGTCTTGGTGACGCCAAAATGCCCAGCGGTGGGGGAGTCGTGGCACTGATGGAGGACCTTCTCGCGGAGAGGTCTAGAAGGCACACAGACCCGACCGGAATGGTAAAGCAGGCCACCTCACAAAGAGAAGGGGTAGAGTGGGGGGGCAGAGGCTAGCCCCAATTCCTCCACTGTTGTGCGGACAAAAGTATCCTGAGCCTGTGCAGAGTGAAGGAGCCCCTCCAAAGAGTGAGGTACCGCAGCTGCCGCCAGGCTCTGGGGGGGGAGAATCAGAGGGGGGGCAATTTCTCTCACCCCCTGGCTGGAGGTCTGGCTTACAAGAAAGAGCATCTGCTTGTAGGTTGTCAGAGGCCTTCACATGGCAAATCTTAAGGTAGAACTGGGGGGGAAAAGCGACCACCTAATCTGCCTCTGGTTTAAGGCACTGGCTGTCTGAAGATGTTCCAGGTTGCGATGGTCAGTTCTAACTTCGACTGGGTGCTGTGCCCCCTCCAGCAGATGACGCCAGGTCTCCAAAGCGGACTTGATGGCCAACAGTTCCTTCTCCCAGATGGTATAATTCCTCTCGGATATGTTCAGCTTCCTGGAGTGGTAGGCGCAGGGTTGCAACCCGCCGCCCACCCGATCAGGCTGAAAAAGCACCGCCCCCACTGCAAAGTCAGAGGCATCAGTTTGCACTACAAAAGGCTCCCTTGGGTCGGGATGTAACACGATCGGCTCAGAACTAAAAAGCTTCTTAAGTTCCTTGAAAGCCTGTTGGGCAGATGCCATCCAATGAAAAGGAAATTTCCTGCCCTTAGGGAGGTCCATGAGAGGAGACGTCAGCCGAGCAAAGCTGGGCAGGAACTTTCTGTAAAAATTTGCAAACTCCAGAAAATGTTGCAGGTCCTTCTTGGTGGATGGAGCCTGCCAGGAGAGGACAGCCTGGACCTTTGCAAGATCCATCCTGATACCATCAGCTGAGATAATGTAGCTGAGATAGTCCAAAGAGGTTAGGTCAAACGCACATTTCTCCAGCTTGGCATACAGATTGTGCTCGCAGAGGCGCTGGAGGACGGCAGAGACATGGTGCTGATGGGTGTGGGGGTCCTCAGAAAATATAAGTAAATCATCGAGATACACAATGAGGTAAGTGTCCAAATAGTCCCGGAAAATGGCATTCATAAAACATTAAAACGTGGGGGGGCCCCCCCGCAGGCTAGCCCGAACGGCATCACTAGGTATTCATACGCTCCGTAGTGGGTGCTGAAACAGGTCTTCCACTCATCCCTCTCCCGGATGCGACTCAAATTGTAGGCGCCACGCAGGTCCAACTTTGTGAAAATCTTGGCTCGCCCCAGGTGCTCCAGCATCTTGGGTATGAGGGGGAGGGGGGCACTTGTCAGGGATCGAGACCGAATTCAATGCTCTGTAATCATGCACCAGGCGGAGTTCTCCCGATTTCTTGGTCCCAAAGATGGTAGGGGCGCAGATCGGGGAGGAGGAGGGGCGAATGAAGCCACGTCTGAGGTTTGTGTCCAAAAACTCCTGCAGAGCTCGAAGTTTCGGCTCTGACATTGAATACAGCCGGCCAGCGGGGATGGTCGCCCCAGCAATGAGGTTAATTGCACAGTCAAAAGGGCAGTGGGGGGGAAGCTGGTTGGCCTCCTTCTTGTCAGAAACATCCCGAAAAGCCGCATACTTCTCTGGGAGGATCACAGTAGCTGAAGAACTGCCAGAAACAGACGAGGAGCGGGAGGAAAGGGTTAAGGCCTGGACTGGGACTGGAGCCTCGTTCTGGAGGCAATGCTCCTGGCAGTAGGGAGACGCAAATTCCACTTGCTAAAGCCCCCAAGAAATCTGAGGGTTATGCTTAGAGAGCCAGGAAACACCCAGCACGATTGGGTATTGGAGAACCTTGGCCAAGTGAAACTAAATCTGCTCAACGTGGGACTGGGTGCGCAGAGAGAGGGGAACTGTAATCCGAGACACCACGCCCGAAGAAAGAGGACGCCCATTGATGGTCTCCACTGCCAAGGGGGCAGGAAGGGGCGGGGTAGGAATCTTGTGGAAGAGAGCGAACATTTCATCCATAAAACTGGTCGTAGCCCCAGAGTCCACTAAAGCTAGGGCCTCCACCCCACCCCACCCCACTGGGAGGAGCGGAGGTGAACATGCAATAGCAGATGGGAGGGTGGGGGCGGTGCGGAAGGCACCCACCTGGTGTGGAACCAATCCCCACACTGGAGACCCCAACAGGCTTGAGGGGCAGCCTAGTCAGGCCTGGGGACGAGGAGGAGGAGGAGGAAGGAGGGGGGGGAGACAGTGGGGCTGTGGATCTAGCGTGGCAGGTTTTGGCGAAATCTCCCAGCTTTCCACACTGAAAGCATCGGCGCTCTGCGCGCCGCCGCTCTAGTTGCTCCGGCGGCAGCGGGACTCAGGTAGCTCCAGGCTGCATCGGGGTCTCCTCCGCCCACACCACAGGGGCAGGGGGTGGGGGAGGGGGCAGGAAACATGGGAGAATGGGAGGAGGGAAATCTCGGCCCCTGGCGGTCCGCCGGCGCCCCTCCAGCTGACTATCTATCTGCAGGCAGGTCTGGATGAGGTCCTCCAAAGTAGGCAGGCTAGGTATGCAAGATCTCGTCATCCAAACTGTACAAAAACTGAGCCACCAACGCAGCATCATTCCACTGTAAATCCTGCATCAGCAAGCGAAAAGTTGTCGCCTAGCTGGAAACTGAGTCCTTGCCCTGCCTGAGGTGGTGAATCTCCTGAGAAGCCGTCTGAGTGCGCAGGGGGTCACCAAAAATACAGGCCATCGCTGTCATGAAACCTTGATAGTCCCCGAGCAGGGGGTCATTAGTGAAAAAAGTCCCAAAGCCCATTTAGCTGCCACGCCTGAAAGTAGGTTAATGATGAAGCCCACATGAACCTGTTCTGTTAGGAAATCCTCAGGTCATAGGCGCATGTACAACTCCGATTGGGCCCGGAAAATCTGAAAAAGTCCTTTCTCACCAGAAAACTTCTCTGGCAAAGCCACTGAGCACTTGCGGCGGGGGGGAATCGGACGTGGTGGGGGCTGAACTGCAGCTTGCAGATTCTGTATGGCAGTCGTCAGTTAAGCCACTTGATCACGGAGAGCCTGGTTCTCTTGCGCCAGAGCTTGCACCGCCGGGCCCCTGGCAACCCCCATTGGCAGTAGGGAGAAGAAAGAGAGAAAAAAAGAGGAACGGGAACCAAGCTGTCAGGAGCGCCCTAGCAGCCTCTTTCGGTCTGCTCCAATAGCCAACTCAAGACACAGACAAAAGATTCTTTTCAAGGCTTTAATCCTTTTACAACTTAATGACTCTTTCAGATGCTAATCACCAGGGACTAAGCAATGAACAGCAGAGTAGCCTATGCTCCGGGTTAGGCAGTTGGTCCCCTTTTGAAGGAGAATCACGGGAAGACGCTGAACTTATGGGCTAGGTTCCTCCCTCTTTCCCTTGGGTCCATGGGACGCTACTGTTGCTTGCGCGCCAAACAGGCGCTACGGCTCCTTTCCGCGCCCTCCATCGCTTGTCACTCCCTGCATCTGCGTCGAGCGTCTAGCAAGCCCCCCTCCCGCACACTCTCACTACCAGGGTCAATATCTATCTCAGGAATGCTGGCAGGAGGAATCTCTGCCAGCTGCTGTGCCTGTGAGGGATGAGCGGGCTCCTCTCCCATGGATTGCTTTTCCTCCTCAGAATCAGAACTGCTCTGGGGTTCTATGGGCTCAGTTTCCACCCTGACATCAATCTGTTTCCTGACATGGAAACAGAATGAGAAGCGCTTTCTGGTTTTATCCAGATCTTTATGAAATTGCTTTCATCCATCAGGGGCACATGAAACAAGTGAAGCAGAGTATACATTCCCTAAAAACCCACTTTCACGGGTCACACAGCCCTTGAAACCCCTGTACTTTGGGTTTGGGTAGGCAGATTAGAACTGAACATCAACCCTATCCATAGGTGCTGCCCAGCGAATGAGAGAGGCTTTTTCCCTGCCCCGATTCACACTCCCCTGCAGAGGGAAGTTTACTGGAACCGCTGAATTAAGCCCCTGTAGTTTACCCCACATCTCTCCACTCTCATCCACCATTGGGATATTGTGAAAGATGAAAAGATACTGCGCTATTGTGAATAGGAAAAGCAGGCTACATAATCTGAATGGGAAAAGAAGCTACTGCGCTATTCTAAATGATTGAAACAGCATGACTGCGCTATGATGAATAGGAAAAAGAGGCTGCATGCCATGAATGGATACAACAGCTACTGCACTAGGCTAGATACTGTGAATGGGAAAACAGCATTACTGCGATATAGTGAAAGAATGAAACAGTGCGAAGTAGTGCTAAATGGGAAAGAAAGCCTGTGTCCAAAAGCATCTGACTGCTAATGTGGATAAAGAAGGAATGGAGAGGGGGAGCAGCCCCACCCCTTGGCTACATCACAGAGGCATGGCCAGGATTTAATGTGGAGGGATGGGGCACACCACAGCGGAACTACACAGGCGACATGTTTAAGGAAAAAAAGTTGCACTAAAAGGACTTTCTGAAAATGCGCCTTTTCCAGAGGGAAGTTGCAGGATTGCTGCAGATTGGCAACAGCAATATCTGTCGTGAACAATCCTGATGTGCTCTCACTCTGCACTAAATTGGCTGTGTAGATTGGGCCCTCAGTTTTCAGCAGTAAGCCCCCCCCCCCAACACACACACACACACACACACAGTCCTTTTTGGAATGGCCAGTTCAGCAACTGCAGCTCATATAGCTTTGGTGCTTTTTCTTTTCCTGTAATGATGGTCCTCCCTCCCATCAGCCAAGGCTCCTTCTGGGAGCCTTGAAGAATTAGCTGCTGGAGATCCCTGTACCTGTTTGGCAAAAAAACCTGTTTAATACACTGGACAAATACTGGGAGTGCACTATCCCCTAAGACAAGGGTGGGGAACCTTGGTGAACTCCAACTTTCATCAGCCCCAGCCAGCATGGCCAATGGACAAGGATGATGGAAGCTGGTGTCCAACATAATCTAGACTTTAGAACAGACTTAAGAGACAAGGCAGGAGTGGAGGAATCTCTTTTTTGGGATAGGACAGGATAGCTTAGCCTCCACTCCGCTTCCCTCCCCATTGCTATCCCTCAAAAGCTTGCCTGCAACATGAGAACCATGCCTGAATGTCATACCACCTGCCCAATAAGGAGCAAGTGAAGGCTGAGGCACTCACCCTAACTACAACAGGATCAGGAATGAGTGTGCTCTTCTTGCACTGAGCGCCTTACATGCTGTCTGATGCATAGGGGAGGGCTGTGTAATTGCAAGTAGATAAATAGGCACCGCTTTGGCGGGAAAGGTAACAGCGCTCCGTGCACCTCGGTGTTCAGTCATGCTGGCCACATGACCACGGAAGCGTCTTTGGACAGCGCTGGCTCTTCGGCTTAGAAACAGGGATGAGCACCGCACCCTAGAGTCAGACACGACTGGTTGGGGACACCTTTACTTTAATAGTGTTTTTAGTGTACACCAGTCCTCGGGGAAGAAGAGCAAGATAAATGATTTTAAAACAAATAAAATAGGTGGTGTGCCCAAAGGTCTGATAGACTGCTGCCACTTGCTCCTGTGGGTGGTGGTTCTAGAGCTGTCCTCCACAGGAGGGTGGCAGAGACTGTGAATAGGAAGAATGTGCTATGAGTGTATCTTTCTTTTGCTTTGCAAAAACATGTATTGCCTGCAGATTTCCCCACTGCAAGGAGAGAGAGAGGGCCAGGCACATAGGTGGTGGTTGTTCACGTGGAAATGTCACCAGCACTCTTCAGAAGCCTAGAGCGTTTCCTACCACAGGTTAGGTGGCTTGATATATCTGGTACTTCCTCTTCTGGTAAGCCATCGTGACAGAGAGCATAAGCAACAATATTCTGGCTGCCAGGCTCCGTAGCACAAGACCAAGGTTGCTTCAAAGTTGTGCAACAGCACAATTTTAGTGAGGTTTACAGAGACATAGTTTGTACACTGCACTGTGCCTATGTGTGATGCACTTAAAGAGCATCACAGCAGGAAGTATTTATCATTACTATTCCTGCCTTAATTACTTTTCTCCCACCATCTGAGGCCAGCTATTTTTAAAGAACTTCTCTCTACAGTAATGCTGTAATTACCTTCCCCCAAAATAGATTCTGCTCATCCCTGCTTATAAAGCTCTGCGCATTTTAAAATTACCAATATATCTCTATGGAGACTTCATCATGGTATTTATCTCACACAAGAGAACATAAAAATTACACACACATGTATTTAATTTTAGACTTCTTGCGCAAAGTTTTACATAATCAGGATCACCAACTTAGGCAGTAAAAATGTTTTAAAGTCATGTCATATATAGCATGAACAAATTGTAGAGCAACCCCATCAATGCAGCTTCATATAGAAATGTGTTTTCTGCAGATCTTTCTGCTGGAAGACACAAAAAAACCTGGTAGATGTAAATTTCAATCACCGTCTCATTTAGCCCAGTCAGGTGCCCTTCACCCTCTGCCCAACTGGAGTCATGTTCAGGTGCATTTCATATCCAGTTCTATGGCATGGTGGTCTAAGGAGTCACTCTTTAGGAATAATATTTTTACACGCATGGCCTTCAGTGATAATTCCATTCAGCTCATCAACTGGGTGGACGGTGGAAGTGGGCTGCTTGCCTAATGAGCCTTGCTGCATGGCAGTGGCAACTTAGTGGGGAGTTTTGGCAGCTGATGAGGTGTCAGGAGGTACACCAAGCTTTAGCTGCAGTAGAGAGGCAAGGGGCTACATCACCTATGGAATTCACTACCTCAAGATGTGGTGACAGTCACTAGACACATTCATGGAGTATAAATCTATGAATACATACTACTTATGATGCCAGTGTGGAATTTCAGGTTCAGACACACCATACTATGCCTCCAAGTATCAGTTACTAGGGAGCAGGGGAGTTGTTAGAGCACGGCCCACCTGGGCAAGGGCCCCGGATCTTTTTTGAGCTGTGTCCCGGATCTTTTGAGCTATCCTAATTGCCATTTTTTTTTTACATATTCCCATTGACTTGCATTGGAAAACAAGAAGGGCCATAACTTTTGTAGTTTGTAAGATAAATTCATGAAATGTGGAGGCTTGGACGCCCCCATGGAGCTGATTGAATTTGCCAAATTTCAGGAAGGTATTTGAAGGAAGTGGCATTTGTGCTAGTCACAGGTAAAATTTACTATTTTCAAGAAAATCTGTCAAAGCAAAGAGCTATTTTTCTGTGCTTCCACATACTTGCATGGAATTTGGGGACCTGGTAGCCCCCATAGAGATGACTGAGCCTGCTGAAGTTCAGACAGTTAGGTCTAGTGACTTTTGTGCTAGTCACAGGTAAAATTTGCTTTTTCCAAGAAAATCTGTCAAAGTAAAGAGCTGTACTTTTTTTTTGTGCTTCCACATAAATTCATGGAATTTGGGGACCTAGCAGGCCCTGTGGAGCTGACAGAACCTACCAAATTTCAGACAGTTAGGTGGTTTTTGTGCTAGCCATGAGTAAAGTTTCCTTTTCTCAATGTCTAAAACAAAAAGTAAAAACTGTCAAGTCACCCAGGGGATTAGAGATCCTAATCAGAAGGTGTTTAAGGTGACCATTAGGACGTCACTATCCCGAATCTCTGGTGTAGGTTTTATTTGAGGTACAAAAAACCTCTCTCCCCTACTTTTCTTTTCCGCTCTTACATGCCCACTGTTGGGAGTTTGCCTACAATGAAATCTTGAAGAGGGAGAAGGAAAGGAAGAAAGAGCTCCATGTGAAATACTGGTATTTCGTACCGCATCTGATTTTACTGCTCCAAAGTTGAACTTTTGGCTTCTGTAGAAGTTTAGTAGCTTCAGTAAAGCAAAGGAGCCAATCAGCCTCCACAAACTTCTTTCTCCCTGACTTTAATTTATCCTAAATAGCTGTAGGACTCAAATAATGCCAAAGGGAGGGTTAGGACTATGTGGCATCATGATCGAGAAACTGCTGGGGCTTTTAAAAGGTTCGACAGTTTTAAAGAAGCTAGAAAAAGCCCTCAGCCACCTCACTTCATAAAACTCATTTAAGTACATGCAATCATTGCAAACCCTGCACAGCCTCCTAAATTTCTCTGAAGTACTACCTCTCTGAAAGGGGCCATTTGGCTTAGGGAATTCACTCTACCCCCCCACCCCCGCACACATTTCCAATCACCATTCTTTTCTTCTTCCCTCCCCTCCCCTCCCCTCCCCTCCCCTCCCCTCCCCTATCCTGTTCTTTCTTTCTTTCTTTCTTTCTTTCTTTCTTTCTTTCTCTTCTTTATTCCAACCAGAGCATATCTTGGGGAATTCATAAAGAGAATTCTCTTCGGTGGGCAAAAGAAGTTCTGAACTGTATTTGACTTTATACAAACAGACAAGGGGGTTGGTTTTCCTCCTTCTCCTCACTCAAGTCTTTGAGAAGGGTGAGTTCACATGATTGCAGAGAAACAAATCTGGGGCTGTTTTGTTTGTCCGTTGCCATTATCCAGCAATAGGAAGGGCTGCAGCTCAGTGGCAGAGCACATGCTTGGCGTGCAGAAGGTCCCAGGTTCAATCCCCAGCATCTCCAGGTACAGCAAGGAAAGAATCCTGCCTAAAACTTTAGAGAGCTGCTGCTGCTGCCAGTCAGTGTCAACAATCCTGGGCTAGATGGACCCAGGGTCTGACTCAGTATAAGGCAGCTTCCTATGTTCCTATGAAGAGAAAGCTTTAATTAAAAAAAAAAAGGAGTTTAGGGTTTGTTTTTTAAGTGGAGGGGAGATAAATATTGCTAATTTATGCAATCCTATGTATGCCTACTGAAAAGTCCCATTATGTTTAATGAGGCTTGCCCTCAAGAAAGTGTGCATAGGATTCCAACACAAGTTATTTTGCAGGGAGGTTTGCACCTTGATGTTCTGCATGTTTACTCAGAAATAAGTCCTGAGTTGTGAGCATGGTGCTGCAAGCTTAATACAGCGCCTACCCAATTCCGTCTAATGAACTGACTACCCTTTCAGCTCAGTCCTATGCACGTTTTGTCATTTATGGGTTTGGGGTTGTTGTTTTTTTGCATGAACTCTAGCTTCAGTGGTGAGGGAAAGGCACTTACTACATGCTTAGTACTTAGCCCTAGTTTTGAAAACAGACTCATTGGCTGAATCCTGGTGAAGTCTTGGCACAAATGTAGTTATGGGGAGGAAGATACAATGACAGCTTGTGCATAACAAGGAGGAGGTAGACAGAAGTTGCACAAAACAAGACATCTGTTTTTTTTGAAGAGTTGCTGGAGGATGGTAGGATGAGGAGGGATGGTTGCATGGAGGGGAATAGAATTGGTAGGGGGAGAATGTAAGTGCTCAGTAGTGAAAGAAAAACATTCTGCACATGCTCAGAGGCACTCTATATTTAAGAACATGAGAAGAGCTGTGCTGCATCAGACCAAGCTCCATCTAGTCCTGCATTCTGTTCACACAGTGGACAACCAGAAGCCCATAGGAAACCCACAAGCAGGACATGAGTGCAATAGCACCTTCCCACCCATGTTCCCAAGCTGCTAACATTGGTGAACTGTAAATAAATTCCAGTAATTCTAAATTAGAATGCTTGTATATCCTTCAGAAACTTTGCAGATTTCTTGCCTGGGGTACATCTCTAATGACCTATGCGTTTTCATACAAATTTACCCAAAAACTATTGAGGGAAATGGAAGTGAATGGAATGTGAATGGAAGTGAATGGAATTCTTCCAAGTGAATGGAAGGGAAAGCAATTCACTCCCTCCCCCAAATTGGAGGACTCCCCTTCCACATGAACTCCTGCACCTATCCTTCTGAAACTTTGCTGTTTTCTTACTTAGGGACAACTCTAGGCTGTCTGTGATTTTCAGGACAATGGTCCACAAGGAACATAGGGAGTTAAGTATGTCCTCTTTTGGAGATCTCACAATGTCAAGGTCACCCTTGCACAAAACCCCTTGTGGCTAGCATTCTGAAATTTGGCAGACAGGATCTCCTCTCTTGGGGCAATGAATCCTGAAATTTTTATCCAATTCTTCCAAGGAATTAAAATGTTATTGGCAGTTCACTTTCAAGAAAATCAAAATATAAACCCTGCACCTATTTTTCTGACATTGGGCAGGTGTAATCCCCTTCTATGGGGCTACTATGCCTGAAATTATCATCCTCTTCTGACCAAGAGAAAAAAGTTACAGTTTATTTCTAATTTCCCATGGTGTCAACAGGAAGCATAAAGACTCATTTTTCCAAACTTTGACTCAGGTTTGGTAATGAGCTGAAGTGGTCTGACTACAAACTGGCCAGAGCAGAAGTGGGATCTTTTCCAAAATGCTGAATTGCGGTCTGATTTGAAGTGAGGTGGGGGGTCAGTGCACACTTCGTATGTCTGTCTGTAATCTATACACACACGCAAGCACACTGCATGTACACACCACACTCACACACATATATCAGACGTACACTTAGACTCGTATATGCAAATCTGTGTTATGGGCCTGTGCCCCAGATCTTTTAAGAACCTAGCAATGCCCCTGCTAGGGAGCAACAATGGGAAACAGCTCTTACCATTGTCCTGGTTTCGGGCTCCCCAGAGGCATCTATTTGGTCACTCTGGTTAACAGGATGCTGGTTTAGATGGACCTTTGGCCTTACCTAGCATGTCTCTTAGGTTTATCCCCCATCAGTATCCCATCTATTTAAACTCATTATACACGCATCTCTCTAAACTTCAGTTCCTCTTCCAATTCATGTCTTATCATAGTAGTTTCAAAACCTTCTAGAAATACATTTCACACTGATACCTGCTGAGCAGCACCTACATATACGCCATGGAGCCCCAGTTTGTTGCTGAAACTGCTGGGGCATGTACACATAGGGCAGTGGCCACGACTGCTTGGCTTCTCCACATGAAATGAAAACCAGGAGTAGCGCACACTCAATCGGTAGTGGCAGGTAAGCTGCTTTTCAAGGAAGCCTGTCCATCTTTGCTGTTCTTCCCCTAGAGGAATCCCATTTAAGCTTCTGAGGAACCCCAGGATTCCACATAACAGTTTGAAACACACTGATTTATAAGATTTAATTGACAAACACATTTTCCCCTGAAACCCCAACATGTAGCAGTATTCTTTCAAACACATCATAGTGGGAGCCACAAATGTAGATGTCCAGGGTTCTGAACTCATATCCTGTATAAATTGTTGGCAAACAATAAGGTAATGGTGCTGGAGTGCACTGGACCAGCACCCCAACATGATTTGTGAGGCACTGAAAATCTTTCAGTGATACCATCGTAAGAAGCTTGCAACATGAGAATTAAGGTGAATGAATATAGCCTTTCCATTCCAACACACACACACAGCCCCTGGACAAAATCTATACCCTTCCCCAATGCATTCAATATATATATATATATATATATATATATATATCCCCCAATCCTTTTGTGCAAATTTGCCAAGATCTAGAAAAGCTAAGAAGTTAAAAAGTATCAAGGAAGTATTATGACACTAAACGTAATACATATGAGAAAAGATAACAAAAGATTAATAGGATTGGCAACAACATTTCACTTCTTTAAAATGGGATGACTTTGTAAGTTTGATAATCATCTTTAACTGAAATGACAAATTTAGTTAACGTATTCATGTTACTAAAAAGAATACTTTAGAACATTTGAATAATCCTTTTTCATGGCAAATCAATGTCATTTGCAGTTAACGGCTAGGAATACACTGGAGATATTTAATTTTGTTAGAAAAACCACACCTTTTATCTCCTGCTTTTCGTTTTCTTTTGAAAGAGAATTAACACATTCATACGAAACCCACAATTGACAACACAATTGCCATACTAAATCCTCCAAAATATCTACAAATCTTAACAATAAATCTAGAATTATTTTCTGCTAGGAGAAAGAAACACCAGGGGCCAATAAATAGGTGCCCTCAATCAACATCATCTATGTTAAAAATCAGCTTGAATATCAGAATCTTATTTTTCTTAAGGTGGTTCCTGAAGTGTCCTTTCCTTATGTGATTCACAGAGAAGGGGCAAGAGGAAAATAAATTCCAACAACACACATTCATAGGGCTGGATCTAGAGTTGACCATCTGTTCTCTGCATGGAAAAGACTGCAATCCAGCCCTCTAAAGCATGGTTTCAAGGGGAATAAGGGGGAGGAGGAATAAGCTAAAAATTGCCTCCAGCAGGAATGACCAATGAGCAAACTTCCATTCATGGGAATGCTGGATCCAAACTATAATCTTCTATCTTCTTCTATATGAGAATATGTTAGTGTAACGCTTCTTACTAGAGATCTACCAAACCAATTTTACTCATTTTTTTAGACTGAAGCTTGAGCACTATAGATGTGCAGAAAATTTTGAAACTTTGAAAAAGTTCAAAGCTCAGGCTTTAATATCAAAACAGTATGTTTATTTGCTCTGCGCCAAACAGTCTCCTATTGCTCTATGGTTCAGTGCCAGTTTAGTTGCGCTGCACCAAGCAGCACCTGATCTGACATCACATGTTTTCAACCTCCATTACCTGCATCCTCCTGCTTTCCTTTTTTCTGTTTGGGTTTGTTTTTATTTGTTTTGCTTCATAGGCAGGCTTTATGGGGTGCTGCTAGGCCTTGGGGCGGTTGCTAAGGGCAACAGCCACCCACCCCCCTCGGATTGTATGGTTTCAAATGGAACGAATCAGAGAGCAAGGAGGGAGAGGCTGCTGATGCTCCTCCCATGATGCCCTGCACATGGGTGAAGTAGGAGTGTGTGTGTGTGTGTGTGTGTGTGTGAGAGAGAGAGAGAGAGAGAGAGAGAGAGAGGTGGAGTAACAGGTGGGGTGACGTGGCAAAAGTGGGCAGGGCACAAAACTGGAGCCATATTGGATGGCTCTGGCTCAGGGCAGGTGAGAGAAAGGTGGCATTTTTTCTTCTTGCTCCCCCCCCCCTTTCTCACCTTTTGATTTTCAGGCTTAGGTGAAGATGGGGTGGGTGCTTCTTGGGTGGAGGCTTGGAACACCCCCTTTCCCTGCAACAGAGGAGGTGTGGTTCCATCTATCCTATGTAATAAATAGGAAGGGGTTCTTATTGGAAGGAGGGAGGCTAATTGTGTGGGTGAATGAGAGGGAGGGAGGTGGGTTGGAAGACATTGTTCACTATGGAGGGGGAGGCTTGCTTTAATGTAGTGCGAAGAGGTTGTATTACTGGGGTGCTCACTGAAGGGAAGCTGATGTGGGACATAACTGGAAAGTTGAGAGAGGAAAAGGGAAAGAAGGAAACGGTCCCTGAAAGTTGTTCCAGTCACAAGGGAAATGGCCAAAAATATTTTCATCCAATCATTCTCAGACTACTAGCGCCCGTGGTGACACGGGCTTTACGCTATTAACCAAATGTTGGAGAGTATGGACAAAATTTAGGGCACTTACTGTGCTTGAGGAAATGTGGATGTGGGGTCAAATTCAAGCAGAGCATAAACATTTCTTGGAAAATAGCCATTTTGTCCTCCACAGGTCAAAGCCTGAGCGGACTTCAGGTTTCAGTCCGATAACTCCCAAGCAACCGGCTGAACTGTCTGGAGTGTCATTAAACGTTTGTGAACATTCTAAAGTCACAGGAACATAGGAAACTACCTTATATTGAGTCAGACCATTGGTCCATCTGGCCCAGTATTGACTGGCAACACTTCTCCAGGTTTTCAAGAAGGAATTCTTCTAGACCTACCTGGAGATTGAACTTTGGACCTTCTGCAAACCATGTGCTCTACAAGAGCCACAGCTCCTCCCAGTTTAACAGCATAGCTAACTCCCATGTTAAGCTCTCTCAGTACAAAGTACTTTCAGCCAGAAGGAACTGGAAGCTCATGATGGAAAGGGATATTATTACAGGGGCAGCTGGATGAATATGGGACTGTGCATGGGCACACACTATTAGTGTGTAAGGCATGTGGGTGGACAGAGAGTGAGTAACGTGAGCAGGCAAGGCACTGCAAACAAAAACATATTACAAGTCTTCTCAGGTCTCCACTTTAGTTGTAACCTTTTACTTAACACATTAGGTAAGTAAGTGTTAAATGAATTCATGCAATTCATGTACATTATAGGATAGAGCAAAACTACTGTTGTTCATATGAATTCTAGCAAGGAAAGTTTCCTTCACCTCTGAATTTTAATAAGATACCAAGTAACCAAAACAGTGACAGTGGCTGCATTTTAGGTACACAGGTTATCTCATAAAAAAACCCATTAAAGATCACCAATTATTATTGTCATGTTGTAAGTATACCAAGCCACATTTGTTTTCTCTGATATATATATACATACATACATACATACATAAGAACAGCCATGATATATATATATACATACATACATAAGAACAGGGTCCATCTAGTCCAGCATTCTGTTCACAGTGGCCAAACAGCTCTCAACCAGGAACCCACAAGCAGGATATGATCGCAACAGCACCCTCCCACCCGTGTTCCCCAGCAACTGGTGTACATAGGCTCACTGCCTCTGCTACTGGAGGTAGCACATAGACATCACGACTAGTAGCCATTCATAGCCTTTTCCTCCAGGAATGTGTCTGACCCCCTTTTAAAGCCACCCAAATTGGTGGCCATCACTACATCCTGTGGTAGGGAATTCCATAGTTTAACTATGCGCTGTGTGAAGAAGTACTTCCCTTTATCTGTCCTGAATCTCCCACCAATCAGCTTCATGGGATGACCCTGCATTCTAGTATTGTGAGAGGGAGAAAAATGTCTCCCTATTCAAATTCTCCACACCAAGCACAGTTTTGCAAGCCTCTATCATGTCTCCCCTTAGCCTCCTTTTTTCTGAGCTAAACAATCCCAGCTGTTGTAACCTTCCCTCATAGGGGAGATGCTCCAGCCCCTTGATCATTTTAGTTGCCATTTTCTGCACTTTTTCCAGCTCTACAATATCCTTTTTTAGGTGTGGTGATCAGAACTGTACACAGTATTCTAAGTGTGGTTGCACCACAGATTTATATAAAGGCAGTATGATATTGGCAGTTTTATTCTCAATTCCTTTTCTAATTATGCCTAACATGGAATTTGCCTTTTTTACAGCGGCCACACACTGGGTTGATGTTTTCATCGAGTTGTCCACTACAACTCTAAGATCTCTTTCTTGGTTGGTCACCGCTACCTCGGATCCCATCAGGTTATTTTGAAGTTGGGATTTTTTTGTCCCAACATGTATCACTGTACACTTGCCTACACTGAACCTCATTTGCCATTTGGAAGCCCATTCTCCCAGTTTGGAGAGATCCTTTTGGAGCTCCTCACAATCCCTTTTGTTTTAACCACCCTAAATAATTTGGTGTCATCGGCAAACTAGGCTTCACTGCTCACTCCTAATTCCAGATAATGTATGAACAGGTTGAAAAGCGGTGGCCCTAATATTTACTTCCCTCCACTGGGAGAATCTACCATTTATTCTTTCTCTCTGCTTTCTGTTGTTTAACTAGTTAGTGATCCACAAGAGGACCTGTCCTCTTATTCCATGGCTGCGAAGTATGCTCAGGAAGTCCAAGTAAACAATGATATATATATGGGGTGTGAGTGTGTGTGTGTGTGTGTCTCTCTCTCTCACACACACACACACACACACACCATTTAAGATACTAGACTAGTATCTGCCAAAACCACTGAGGGAGCTGGTATCTGAAGAGAGAGCACCTTCAATGTGAGGACTCCAAGGCAATTGGAACTGAGTGGAGGGAGGACTGAAACGCCTATTTGATCCTATCACTGGATTACCAATTTGTGGAATACACTTTAGAGGTATGATCTGATTCCTTACAAATGTCATCCAGGAATTTTATTATAGCAGCCACTGGGCTCTAACTGTGCAGGTACAACTGCCTAGCCTACCTCACAGGGTTGTTGTGAGGATAAAATCTGAGGGGAGGATCATGTACGCTGCCTTGGGCTCCTTTGAGGAAAGGCGTGTTGCAAATGTAACAAATAAAATAAATAAATAAATTGTAACTCCCACTGTATATAATTATGCTGATATTATATTTTTGTTTGTCACTGAATTATTTAACTTCACTCTTTCCCATTCCTAAAACTTGGCACTGCATCCCTGTAAATAAACCCCACTGCTTAAGTGTTTATTAGCAATATAACAAACAATATTCTGAAGGGAAAAGGGAAGAGTGGTAAGACCTCAGGTACCTGAAACCCAAAGGAAAGTGACATCTGGTAAGAAGTTCTATAAAAATAAAACCATTACATATAGTCTGTTCTGTTACTACTTCCCAAGTGTTTTATACAATCCACAATTACACAACCTCTCTCACATAATAGGCTTAATTACTCCCAAACTGGACAGGTTTAACCTCATCAACTTAATTAAACTAATCCCCTAATTACTCATCCTTCATCTTTTTCTTCCTCTTAGAGGCATTACCTACTTTTCTCTCTAATTAGATTATATCCAGGGAAAGGAACTAATGGGGAAATGTAGCAAGTTAAAGTGTACCGCTTGCTGGACAAGAGTACATTTATTCAAAGAATATGTGCTATCTCTCTAGTTTCAACAAAATGCATATCAGGAAGGAGAGCTAAAAATAGTTTTACAAGTTCATATGGTGCTACTGGTGCTATAATCATTTTTCCTAGAAATACATGAACATTGTTGCAAGGCAACACTTAAATGGGTAAGCTTTCATAGTACAGTAATACTCTGCACTCTTCTCTTGATCTCTAGGCTCTGTACTCTTAAGTTTCCCTGCCTACTGGAGCCTCTTTGAAGTTCTCAGCTTGCCCCGCAAAGCTAGCTAACAGATCTATATTGAATAAACAGCTTAAAAACCAAGATGTTCAAAGAACACGTATACTTTCTTACAAATCCTATTATCCTTTCTTACATCTAAAAGAGAGATGCAGTCTTGGAAAATTATGTTTACAAAACTGTACAAATTGTCTTGATTTATCTATGGAGAAAAATAATTTTTGATTAATTTTCCTGAGGCTTATATAATTTGTCAATTTAGCCATTGTTATTTGGGTAGTTTCCAATATTTGGCATACAAGAACTAACTGATCAGCAGTTACCATACAACTAGCTAGTTCACCCTGCAATCCTATGCATATTTACTCAAACGACAGCATCACTGAATTCAATAGGCCTTACTCCCAGATAACTGGCAGCACCTCTACTTATCATTATAGGTACAACATACAATCTCATTATTATTTTAAAACAATTTTGAGAAGTTTCCTTTTCCCCCACAAATATTTCTATGTTTGTGTTCGAATGATAACCCCTTTATCTTATGCCCATTTAATCAAACTATTCTACTTGTTTCATTTCACATTCATATTACACAAGTTTAAAATTTGATAAGAGATGTTTATAATTCTTCATAACAATTTCCTTAAATTTAGAGCACCGCCTTTGCCCAGTCCTGAGTACAGCGTAAGTAAAATCTTGAATGTGAAAGTATTCAAACCATAACTGGCTCTCCTCAATCCATTCCACGTTAATATGCTTTAATATGATAAACTTCTATTATCCACAGCTCTGTCCTGGGCAGAGCAATCCTACAATCTCAGGGGAGATTAGAACGAGGACAAACTGCCTCACCCAAAGTCCTGCTGGGCTCATGCTGGGAAGAAGAGAGGGAGCAGCAGCATTTTCCTCCTCTCCTTCCTGTTCCAGATTGTATTATTACTAGAACGATTTCTCTCACATTGCAACCAATGGGAAGGAAATTATACCAGGTGGCCCAAAAGTAGGTATACAGTTGTTTAGAATGTTGATGGGAGGGGGAGAGAATGTGTGAGTAGAAGATGTGTGGGTGGAGTCAGAATGACAGTTGGGAAGCGTGAGTGACAGGGAGTGACAGTTAAATCAGTTAAATATAGAGAGTGAGCAGAGTGAGGCCCTTAAGTAGGTATACAGTTGTTTAGTTGTTTAGTGTTTGCTTGTTTTTACTGATATTGTGAATGATGGCAGTGAACTTGAGTCAAGAACAAAGAAAGTGGATTCTAAAGCAGTACTGGAAGACTGAAAATGCCGAGCGGGTGCGCACAGCGTGGCAAGAAGCATCTGACACTCCTCCACCAACGTGTCTGACAATTTATCGTCTTAGAGATAAATTTGAAGCAACAGGTGCAGTGGCTAATGCACTGAAATTTGGACATCCTAGAACATCTATGACAGAGGAAAATGAGATGAGAGTCGCTCTGACATTTGTGAACAGTCCGAAAAAGTCCACACAACGTGCATCTAAGCAGCTATCCATACCTAGAATGTCCTTTCAGAGCTTAATGCGTAAATTGAAATTGAAGCCGTACCGTCCAAGACTGTTACATGGTCTTCTGGAGGACAACCCAGACCGTCGGTTGCAATTCTGTGAGATGATGCGTAACCAAATCTCTAACGAACCAGATCTTCTTGATAAGATCATCTGGTCAGATGAGGCTTCTTTCAAGTTGTCAGGCCACGTGAACAGGCATAACTGTGTGTATTGGGCAGATGAAAATCCTCATTTGACTATCACATCTCAACTGAACCAGCCAGGCGTCACAGTGTGGGGTGCACTGTCCAGCAAAGGTGTTGTAGGACCAGTTTTCTTCGATACAACCGTGGATAGTAACAATTACCTAAACATGTTACGCGACGTGGTAGTGCCACAACTCAGAACCAGGGCTAACTTCGCCGAACTGTTCTTCCAACAAGATGGGGCACCTCCTCATTATGCTTTTGCAGTAAGAGACTATCTTGACAACACCTTCCCACAGCATTGGATCGGACGACGTGGCAGCATTGAATGGCCGCCACATTCATCCGACTTAACACCAATGGACTTCTTTTGGGGGGGCATAGTAAAGAATAAGGTTTTGAGAGGAATCCCCGGACAGTGGAGAATTAAAAGAGTTCATCTTGGAAGCGTTTATGGACATTGATGTAGATTGGAATTGGTGTCGTACTGTGTGTCACGGTGTTCTGGACAGGTTCGAGGAATGTTGCAATGCTGATGGAATACATTGCGAGCACTTACAAGATTAAACAGTGTAAACAAATGTAAATGTAATAAACAATGTAATAAAATGCAAATAGACTATACGGTATACCTACTTTTGGGCCAGTCTATATGGCAGCTCCAGGGCCAGCATACGTTCCTCCCAAATCAGAGATGTGTCTGGGAACTGGGAGGTGTTTGGATCCAGTTGATTCAAAGCCTGTTCTGATCTGGTCTGCCCCCTTTTTTGCCTCTTCCAATGCTGGAGAGGGAAGGGCTGTAGAGGTTTCCTCATGGACTGGCAGCAGACAACCGAGGTTGGATTTCTGCCTCTGAGGGTGGACCTCTCTCTGCCCTCAGAGAGGGAGATCTGATGGCCCTTAGGCCATCCCTAAGGCCCTTAGGACACCCTCCCAGGGACCATACAAAATGGAAGGTAACTCTAGAAAAGCCATTGCTCTTCGAATTTATTTATTTATTAATTAAATTTCTATACCATCCAATAGCTGAAGTTCTCTGGGCAGTTCACAGAAATTAAAACCACAAGTACAGCATAAAACAATATAAAATATAAAAGCTTAAAACCACAATATAAAAGTACAAACAGAATAAAACCTAGCAGCAATGTAGAGGTTTAAAATACAGATTTAAAACAGCAGAGCTAAAAGACCAGAATGCTAAAATACGAAAATGCTAGGAAAATAAAAATGGTCTTCCAACTGGCGCTGAAAGAAGTACAACATAGGCACCACGTGAACCTCTCTAGGGAGCTCATTCCACAACCGGGGTGCCACAGCAGAAAAGGCCGTCTTCCTGGTAGCCACCTGCCTCGCTTCCTTTGGCAGGGGCTGAAGTAGAAAGACCCCTGAAGATGCTCTTAGGGTCAAGGCAGGTACAAATGGGAGTAGGCAATCCTTCAGAACCTGGCCCAAAGCTTTTTAGGACTTTGAATGTTAATACCAGCACTTTGAATTGGGCCTGAAAATGGACTGGCAGCCAGTGCAGCTGGATGAGTGCTGGCATAATCTCGTTGGCCAGTCCCCGTTAACAATCTCCCTAGCACATTGTTTTAACTGTTTTAGATTTTAACTAGTTTTAGCTTGTTTAATAGTTTAATATGTTTGTAGGTGTTTAATTTATTTATTGTTTTATACTGTTGACATTGATTTTATCTGTATGCTGCCCTGAGATCTTAATGATATAGGGCGGGATAGAAATGTTTTAATTAATTAATTACTTAATTAATTAAATCTTGCTGCCCTGTTTTGGAGCAACTGAAGTTTCCAGACCATTTTAAAAGGCAGCCGCATGTAGAACGCATTGCAGTAATCCAGACAAGAGGTTATCACAGCATGGATAACTCTAGCTAGGCTATTTCTGTCCAGATAAAGGCATACTTGGTATATCAGCCTAAGCTGATAAAAGGTGCTTTCTGCCACTGAGTCCACCTGTGCCTCAAGTGACAGTTTTGGGTCCAAGAGCACCCCAAACTATGAACCTGATCCTTTAGCGGGAGTGCAACTCCCTCCAGAACAGGTTGAACATCACCTAGCCGGGCAGACGAACCACCCACTAACAGTACCTCCGTCTTGTCTGGACTGAGTCTCAGTTTATTGGCCCTCATCCACTGGCCCAAGCAGGGATTCAGAACATCCACTGCCTCAGCTGGATTTGATGAAATAGAGCTGGGTGTCAATATCCAAATTTCTGGGTATCTGTTTAACTGTGGATCATCCATGACTAAAGAAGGAGATTTGGATGGATTTACCCTAGCCTTAAAACACATTCCACCTTCTAAGGAGATTAATAGTAAAACAGAACTTTCAAATACCCAATCACTTTATATTGTTATTACCCTATAATAGGTACAGGTATATTCAAAATAGCTTCCTCAAATTTTGTAAAGTAAGAATATGGATTATTTTTAACCCAGTTAACCAATTAGGTAATTTGCGAAATAATGTATTTTTATACTGGGAATGCCTAATCCATCTTTCTTTTTCTCATCATGTAAATTAACTGATTTCACTCTGCAATTTTTATTTCTCCAAATAAACATTAATAACAACTTTTGCTATTTCTTTAATAGTTTATTCAAAATGTTAATTGGAACAGATTGAAATAGAAAATTTAAACTTTAGTAACAAGGTCTTCAACTGCCAATATTTTCTGTATAAATGATAAATTCAATTTCATCTGTTGTATTAATGTCACAAAGGTCTTATATAGAGGGTCATAATTGCTCATATAAAGATCTTTGGTATTATTTAGAAATGTATATTACAATATCTTACTCGTTTATTTGCCCAATAGGCCTGTGCAAGGTTTTATTCCCAGCCAGACTGACACCTTTCCCTTCCGTCATATAAGTTGGACTGCAAACATTCTGATGACTTTGCCCCAAGTTATAACATTTGTCAATATTTCATGCTATCATACCAGTTCTGAAAACCAGCATAAGAGACTTCACCATCACATAATAGTATAGATTTATTATATGTAAACTACAATAAAAGTTCAAGAGTATCCCATATTAAAACACACGTCACATGTCAAAGACTTGAACATTTAAGGAGACAAACATTATCTTCCCAGTAGTATTTACCAAGGTTCTCCTTCTCCCTTCTAGCCTTAAATACCCAATATCAGGGTTGTATCTCAGCCCATAGAGTCCCAAAGCAGCTCTGATTCTGAGGAAAGACAACTCGTGGGGGAGGAACTCTCTCAAACTTCAGAGGTGCAGCTGGAGGGGGAGCCCCCCCCTTCTCACATCCCTGGGAGTGACAGCGAACCAGGCATGGAAAAGAAGGGACAACCTGAACTTTTAGACGTTCAAAACAACCTCAGTGGTTTTGGCAGATACTAGTCAGATGCAGGCACAAGCGAGAGATCACAGGGACCGAGCTTCGGCACTCAGCCTGATTGGCTCAGCGTCAACAGCTGCGCCTAGAAGCATCACGGGAGAGGGGGAGATCTTCCCCTCCCACCCCTTAAGTTCAGAGAATTGCCATTCTTTTCCCAAACAGAGATCAACTGACTAACCCTTAGAACCCCTAGATGTCTGTTCCTTTGTAGTTCCTCTGAGACTCAAGCAATAAGCATCTATATGCCTCATCAGGATAAATGGAATTAAAGCCTTGGAAAGCAGCCCTTTTGTCTGAGTGTTGATTTTGGCTATGCAATTATGCTGTCAAGATGATGCATGCCATATGCCAGCAAATTTGGAAAACACAAGAATGGCCACCAGATTGGAAAAAATCAACTTATATCCCATACCAAAAAAGGGAAACACTAAAGAATGTTCAAACTATTGAACAGTGGCACTTATTTCACATGCCAGTAAGGTAATGCTCAAGATCTTGCAAGGAAGACTCCAGCAACTCATGGAACGAGAACTGCCAGATGTACAAGCTGGGTTTAGAAAAGGCAGAGGAACTACAGACCAAACTGCCAATATCCGCTGGATAATGGAGAAAGCCAGGGAGTTTCAGAAAAACATCTATTTCTGTTTTATTGACTATTCTAAAGCCTTTGACTGTGTGGATCATAACAAATTGTGACAAGTTCTTGGTGGTATGGGGATACCAAGTCATCTTGTCTGCCTCCTGAGGAATCTGTATAACAACCAAGTAGCAACCGTAAGAACAGACCACGGAACAACGGACTGGCTTAAGATTGGGAAAGGAGTATGGCAGGGTTGTAATCTCTCACCCTACCTATTCAACCTGTACTCAGAACACATCATGCGACGTGCTGGGCTTGATGAAGCCAAGGCTGGAGTTAAAATCGCTGGAAGAAACATTAACAATCTCAGATATGCAGATGATACCACTTTGATGGCTGAAAGCAAGGAGGAGCTGAGGAACCTCATGACGAGGGTGAAAGAAGAAAGTGCAAAAGCTGGGTTGCAGTTCAACCTCAAAAAAACATCACACTGACAACAAAGGTCCGCATAGTTAAATCAATGGTAGTCCCCATAATAACGTATAGCTGCAAGAGCTGGACCATAAGGAAGGCTGAGCGAAGGAAGATAGATGCTTTTGAAATGTGGTGCTGGAGGAAAATTCTGAGAGTGCCTTGGACTGCAAGAAGATCAAAGCAGTCCATACTCCAGGAAATCAAGCCAGACTGCTCACTCGAGGGAATGATATTAAAGGCAAAACTGAAGTACTTTGGCCACATAATGAGAAGATAGGATACCCTGGAGAAGATGCTGATGCTAGGGAAAGTGGAAGGCAAAAGGAAGAGGGGCCGACCAAGGGCAAGATGGATGGATGATATTCTGGAGGTGATGGACTCACCCTTGAGGGAGCTGGGGGTGGCGACAGCCGACAGGAAGCTCTGGCGTGGGCTGGTCCATGAAGTCACGAAGAGTCGGAAGCAACTGAACGAATAAACAACAACAAACAGGGGAACCTTGACACCCAGTGGTTCAGTGATGTTCAAAGAATACTACGTAACCCACGCCAGGAGAAACTCAGTTGGAAGCACTTTACATTTGACACAAGTGACCAGATTAAACCCTAAAACAGCAATCCTAAACACACTCTTCCTTGGAATAAATCCCACTGAACTCAATGGGGCTTACGTCTGAGTAGACATATACAGACAGGACTGTGCTGTAAGTTACAGAACTACTGCTGCTTTCCCCCCAAAGACATTTTATTGACTGTATGCCATCTATATCATATGATCTTCTTCAGCCTGGGAGCTAGATCCTCCCTAGCCAAATTGCTTGGCTGGGATAGATCCACCCCTCAGATATGACATAATTCTCCATGTGCACAATATCCAATCAAGGTACACCCACCAAATTAAAGAACTCTCCCACATCTGATACAAAGGTGTTTCAAAAGGCTTGAGCAATGCTGTATTAGCATCCAGGGAGTCCTGGATGTCATTTAGCAGTGAGAAAGATGCTTGCAAGCTGATAAGCCAGATAGTGGCACTACCTTTTGTCTGGGCAGTGTCATCTTCAGGCTCCCTCCCAGCTCACCAGCAGGCATTTCACTGCACAACAGGACACTTCAGAAGCCTCTGCAAGGCTCCTGGTTGTCCTGTCATGTTACATAGGACACCTGCATTCCCTGTGGCATATCCCCCCAGTGCATGTGGGAGGGGTAGTGTCAGGTTGGGAGGATGCCCAAGGATGGTGCTAGCTAGGCACAAGGCAGTGCTGCTCTCAGGCTTCCTTCCCAGCTCACCAGTGCTCTTCCCAGGAAAGTGTGGGGCTGCAGAAGCCCATTGCAGTGTGCAGTTTCCAATACCATATGCCAGCAATGGCTATTTAATGTAAAGCATTTTTATCCTGCTGTTCAGCCAAAAAGGCTTCCAGACTGGCTTACAAAGACAGTCTCTGCCCACAGGCTTATAATCTAAAAGGCATGGCACAGAAGGAAAAGGGACTGGGAGGAAAGCAATCAGGCACTAAATTATTGGGTTCAAAGTTCAGCAGGTCATGGAGCTGGATCTATTTATTTATTTTATTTAAAGTGTTTTTAGCCTGCTCTTCATCGTAAAATAAGTACAATGGAATGGCTGCTGCTTCCTCTTCCTCTGGTGGTCTCAGCGCTGGCGGCTGGGAAACCGAGGGAGGGAGGCTCATGATTTAAGAAGGGGACCAATGCAGTTTGCAGTACTAGGCTAACAATTTGTGCTTATCTGACTGAAGTGAAGAATGGAACTGAAATGAAAGAAGTAACTTTACTAATTTTGATCATTTCCTTGTAGAAGGATAATTCTACAGAGAATACCACATGTTGGATCTATTTTATCAATGTGCTTTCTTTAAAAGAAAACATACTACAGCATACAATTAACTGGGAGTATTATGTTTAAACTGAAGATCTGTGAACAGAGTTCAACATTTACTCTCATATAATAAAATGGGTAAGAATTAATTTAATTGGTTCCTAATCATCATAAGTCCTGTTGGTATCCAAAAATGCCTTCATGGATCAGAATGCCATTAAACATTTTTATTCAATCTTTTACAATTCCAAGCTATAGATAATAAAAGAGGCAAACTGCCAGAAGCTGAAACAACTAAACAAACCAAAGCTCAGGATAAATTAAGTAACATTTTAGAGGTATTACAACATACCATCTTCAGTACTTCCAAACTGTGTAAAAAAAAAAAAAATCTAGCTTGTAAGCTACTTCACCAAATAATACGCATAGTATTTATTCTGCTCAAGCCACTGAATGTGGTACATTCTACCCTCATTTGCCAACATTTGTTCCCTAGCAGCCTCACTATTTAACAGACTGCACTTCATAGAAGCCAGCAGTTTTGCTGCAACAGCTATTACTTTGCTACGTTTCTGCTGCTTAAGGAAAGATGGGCAGTCCAAGGACCTCAAGTTAGAGAAAGGAAATGCCAGTCAGCAGTCAAAGGATCCCAATGGCAGCAAGAGCAAGCAAAAGAGCAATTTACTGTCTTAAATACACTGCAACATGCTCTGCAGTGTTTTCTAGACTCTTAAAAGCCATTTCATATATTATATAGAACAAACCCAGGCCTGTTACCAAATCAGTCAATCTTGGCTCTGCTACACATTTACTGTATGAAACAGGTGTTCATCACATTTATACTTTATAGCAGCCTTCCCCAACTTGGTGCAATCCAGGTGTTTTGGACTTCAACTCTCATTAGCCCCAGCCAGCATGGACAATGGTCAGGAATGCTGGGAGTTATGGTAAAAAAAAACACCTGGGGGGTACCAGGTTGAGAAAGGCTTTACAGTTTTAGGAGTACACACAGGATATACACATGAACATGTGATATTTGAAGAGGTCTTAATGTTATTTTCAGAGAAATTGTAGAGTGGTGAAGACAGGACAAGGTAAATTTGACATAGTAAGCTAGACAGGACTTGAGAGTTCCATAATGGGAACTCCTCATGTGTTTTTCTTTTACGTGTGTGTGTGTGTGTGTGTGTGTGTGTGTGTTTACAAACATCAGTTGCAAGAAGGGAGCAATCTGGATTGGGACTGCAATTTGGGGGATTCTGATGCTGAAAGTCACCCTCTTGAAGCTTCTACATGCTCCCATTGGTAAAACATATAGGCACACAAGGCTAAACCTGTAAAAATTTAAAAGGTATAGCCATTACTTACTTATAGGCAAAGTGCAGCTGGGAGGGGAGCATTTTCAGCAGGAAACAACAGGGGGAAGGGTTTAATCTGTACTTTGAAAAACTAGACTGGTTTATGTAGATGTATTTGCATAAAAAAAAGTGTTTAATCTCTTACTGAACAATCAGGCAAAAAAGAGGCATTATTATTAAAACAAGTATACAAATCTCTGCAGTGAGTTTATTTAGAAGAATAAAACTTCTGTCATTAATATTAAAGGTCTCTAACATTATAGTCTAAATTTATGACCCCCTTGTTCTTAAAATTAGTGAAAGCAGCAAATATATCCTTTGAAGATAGCATTCAAAACTGAAATATCCCTTACCTGACATAAATCCCTTAAACATCTCCCACCATGCCAGAACAGCTCCCCCATTAAGGAATGATCTCACAAATACATGTCTTAAAACTTCAAGAGTGGCAAAACCACTGGGAAGAAGGGCATGATTTGGATCACAGAAAGGTTTAAGTGCCCCTCCCATCTGCTGCTTTATTATCCTTTTTTAAGCATTAGGGCTCTAATATGCATGTTTTGGACATAATTCGTAGTTAGCTCACCAGAAGTGGAATCCTATGATCAAACGACATTCCAGAATTTGGTGAGAACCCTTTGTACAATTTACTAGAATGGAGCATGCAAAAAGTAAATATTAAAGCTTAAACATACTAGCAAAAAGTACCTTTTAATACAGCAATAAAACAAGCCAGTTAACTACTATTATTAACATAAACAGTGAAGACTATCCTTCAGGAGGGCTTTGATACCTGCCTGAGAGGGAGCCTGTAGCTAGACTTTATTTTAATAACCTCTGATGTTATGATTTTCTCCTGATCATTGACTGAATTCATGTTTTAATGTTAGTATGTTTTAGAAAGTTATTCCATATCTTTGTGCGAAGATTCTCTTGTATAAAGCGCCACACACACTGATGGGACTATAGCAACAACAAAAACATAAACCACTTCAGAAGTATTTTCTGAGAAGCTGGACAGAAATCTCAAAACATTTTTGCAAATATCAGTATTTGCTCACCTAGTATAGAGTGAGCTTATATACTTGACTAAGTACTTATATTTCTCTTGTCAGTCTAAATTTTTTGGTCATCATGTTTGCCCACAACTTCTAAACCACTTGTCCATTAAAAATGATGAAAATATGCACATTTAAAAGCAAATATAAAATAAAGTACTGGTGGTACATAAGAAACCACTAGGGCTACAGTCAGAAGACATACAATGCAGCAACCTCGCAAATTAGGTCCTGGGTCTGGTCAGTGCCTCACTAACAGAGACAACCTGAACTCTACATACAAGTCCTCGAGTTCTAAGGAAGAAAATTAGGATATAAATTTAATAAGATACTCACTTCAGTTTCATAGCTACGTGGAATGATTTAGGCTACCCATTGTGTTCTGTGTTAATTTCAGATAGATATCACTGGGCTATCTGAAGGGACCAGGCAACAAGTATTCCACAGCCACCACACTTTGATGCCTGAATTCTAGGCCTCTAAGCGGTGTACATAACATACTGAGACAAGCCCTGCCACTAGGCTTAAAAACCAATTTGTCTTGAGACAATTCCTAATCCACACTTGCACAATAGTAAACCACAAATGAAACATATCCTGCACATTTTTAGGGCTATGTGTTTAAAGCCAAACCTCTTGAAGCACACAGAGAAGAAAATACTATTTCCATGCCCTGCATCACCTTCTGCACACCTGCGTTTACATTTGGAGCCAATATGAAAACCTTTATCACAAAGATATCAGTATTGTGGGCTGCATGTATATCCAAGCTACCATACACAGCTTTTCTCTCTCCCTTTCTCTCACTAATGTGCGCGCACGCACACACACGCGTGCGCACGCGCACACGCACACTCAGTATTGTCTAAAATACTGCTCTGGACTTTTAAAGAACAAAGAAACTGTCTTTGAGAATATGCCAGGTGGCTTTCCTTCACCACTGGGCACAACGTACACTCAACACAAAAAGTGTTATTTTTATATCAGGGCCACATGTTAAAAAAAAAGCCAGGAAATGGCAGCTTGGGCCAAAATCAGTATTTATATATTCTACTGATAACTATGAGAACAATCGAGCCCAGACTAAGCGCTTATAAGTCTTGCTGATTTTGATGGGAATGATTTAAGCATGTTCTAAAATCCCCAGCTAAAATCAACAGAACTTAGACATTGCTAAACTTTGATTGGATCACACCACACATACTGAGTGAGTCCTCACAAACTGATTACAGAGGCACACATACAAATCCCCTTCAAAAACCATTTAACTACACAGACTATTACCTAACAAAATATTGAGATTCTTACTTGGGTCTGGTATTAAGGTCTTTCAAACTTTGTCAATACACATTTAACACTTCAAAATGTACCTCTATGAAGTTGTATTTAATTTTTTATTTATCCCAGGTTTAAAACAATGATTTAATATGCTAGGAAAACCACTGAGCACAGAATACAAAATGTACATTTAGAAAAATACAAACCATTATATTCATGCTGAATTCATGCAATGCACCAACTATAATAGGTACAATGGGGGCAGCTTTTCTTAATTCACATTTTAAAATCTTACTGAGAAGCTATATGACACTTTTGTTACTGCATGTGTCACTTATAAAGCATACAAAGATGCCATGGATTTGTGCTAATTTAGTAGGCACTAGAAATTAAAAGTAATTTGAATATGTTTCACTCACAAGATACAATCTCTCAAGGCCTGCCTCCCAAATAACCCCTTTTGATTTCAGTTGGTGTTGAACAGGAATCATATATATAGATTCTGCCCCAAAATTAGTCATTAGGGGCATGCTTGAGCCACCCCACCAATAATTCTCAGTGCGAGGGGGGAAGCTATATGGGCAAGTTGGCCCTGAAATAAATAATATGCCTGAACAATGGGGTCACAAACTCCAAAAGAACAGAGGAGAAATAAGTCATCCATATATATATTGCAATAGAAAAATAAAACATTTTTCTTCTGCAAGACATAGGTATCTTTCATTTCAAATTACAGCAATTTTAAAAATATTTTTGTACAAGAGACAAAAACTACAACAATGAAACTGCCTTATAAACATTTATTTTTTATCTGCTAAAGACATAATTGGTAAGTCATCACTAACTGTTTTAAACAAGATTTATCTTAATACACCAGATTACTACATATTCATCCACATATATAATATGTGACAATTTCGCTATTAGTGATAAAGTTATTTTTCAGCTCTCAACTCATTAGTTCATTCTACTGGAAGCTTTCCCTTGCATTGACTCACGCATATACCACAATTTCACCAATGATCCACTTCTGACCATTTCAGTTTTCTTCCAGAATCCATCCTTAAAGCAACATGTTTTCATACAAGTCACCTTTTAACCAATAAATTTTACAATGAATAAATATTTCTTTAATTTTTATTCTGCAATATTCCAAAGTATGAAATACAACCTAGTCCCATATGTTAGATTTCATTTGATTGACCGTTTTAGTTCTCCTTAGATGGAGCAGGAATTAGCCCGTTTTCTAGGAACTGGGTCTTGAACAATGCTGTCTTTTTTACGTATACAAGATGAACATATTGTCTCTGACAATCTCCAAAGTCCCAGCCTGAAAACACTATTCGAGAGGCTATATATAACACAGTTACAAAAACTATTGCTTATAGCAAGCCATGTCGTTAAGAAAGAGAGTCCTGGATTTTCCAGCACCCTAGAACTCTCTAGCATAAAGTATATGATGTAGGGGAGCCAGAGCACATAAAACACACTGGTTATACGAAATAAAACCATAGCATAGCGGCGGTCTGGGCTATGCCCAGTTTCTGCAGCAGTATCCACTTCATGACTAGGAAAACGAGCTCTCCTGTCATTTATCTCTTTGGTGTGCTGCCGGCAGATTTTGAATATGTGAAAGTACGTAAAACAGATTATGAAGGCAGCTGGAGCATACAATAAGCACACAATAAAGCCAGTAAAATAAGCATTGGTGAGCCAAGAGGTTGCACACCATTCAAAAATATCTCCATGATAACCGGGCTTTCCCCAGCCAAAAAAGGAAGGCAAGAAGATAAGGCAGGAATAAAGCCAAATCAAAATTATGCAAATTCTCAATCGGCAAGGTGTGACCAACTGGTTGTAGGAGAGTGGTTTTGTGATAGCAAGATAGCGATCCACACTAATGAAAGCAAGGCAGGCCATAGAAACACTTTTCAGTACGGAGATGACATATCCAAAAACTTGACAAGTCAAGGACTCATGGACACCTGTAGAGTAGTGAAGCAATGATAAGGTAGGAACCAGGCAGCTAACTCCAACAAAAAGATCAGCGTATGCCATAGTCTGAATAAAGTAGCTGGTGGTGTAATGATGTAACAGTGGAGCACAGTGAAAGACAAAAATTACTGTTAAGTTGCCGGCAATAATTAAAAATGTTAGTAAGACAATAATAATAGTCTCGAGGATGCAGATGTCGATGGCATTGTAGTGTCCAAATCCAAATGGGCAGGAGTGATGCTCAGAGACATTCACAATGTCAGTGCTCATATTCAGAGTCTTCCACTCAATCCACGTGGACTGGTTCATGGTTTGTATTACATAACAATGTAGTTGGACCGCCACTAACTAGGTGATCTGTCATTCACCACCTAATTTTGTTTCTATGTCTCAATTTCTCAATGTAGATTTTATAATTGTTTCTGCAGGATTAACATTATAGTGCAGAAAAGAGGCAAAAAGGCCACTACTCAGCTTCTTCCTGTGCTCATTCCTTTCTTAGCAAAAAAACATAAGGCACTTCTAAACAAAGTCATTCATGCTGTACTTCTGAAAGACAGAAATACAAAAAAGGAGAGAAAAAGTCAATGTTGTCATAAAAAATCTCCAGCAGTGCATTTCCCCCCCCCCAAGGGGGGGGATAATGTTTTTAAAAAAGGAATAGTGGGGGAGGGGGATTCTCAACACAATGTTTCTAAACAAGTTGTTAGGAATTAAAGTCTAAGAACAAAGTGATTAAGAAGTCAAATAAGATGCTCATTCTAATATACTGTCTCTTTTGGCTCTCTTCAAATGATAATGCCATTTGTATCATCATAATCCATTCTACATCAGTAAGAATTAATTCTGGACATATTAATGCAAAAAAGCTTCACTCATCTTTGGTAAGGTGTAAAGAAATGTGTTAGGACAGTGACTAATTTGTGGCAAACTGGGTTGTCCCTTCAATGCATGATATCCTCTCCATTTAGTTAATAAAATCATGTATAAGAAAGAAAAGGCACACAGAGACATGGTGTTGGAGTTTCAGTCAACAGCCAATTCAGTTTGAAATATATGCTGCCTGTTACAATATTAAAATATCAACAGGATAATCCAAGGTTCTCACAGAATACAAAATTGTCTTGCATTTAATTTCAGGAATGATAAAATGAAATCATTGTCTTTAGAAATCAAGCCACTGCTGCAACAGCAGAGGATCATTACAGCGAAGTTCATAGCTTTATCCATGTCATTTCTCACCTCTAAAGCGATGTCCACCTTTTTTTCATATGCCCCAACACAATGGGATCATTAACTCCCATCTAAAATCTTCTGAGAAGCTAATGAAATGTTCATTTAACACAAAAATCTGTCATTGTATGGTATTACTCCATTAGTCTTCTGGCTTCATTTCCTCAGTTGCTGTACATGCATTTTCTTTATCCAATTAAAATAACCATCTGCTTCAAAAACTCTCATCTTGTAAGCCAAATACTACCACATCCATTATATTTCCAGTTATGACACATCCAAGGCTTAAGAAAGCTCTTTCAATACTCACTAATAAGCAGGTATTTGACTACTGTATGGATTTCATTTCGTATATGCAGCAGTCTTGATTTTTAACCCACCCACCATCCACACCCAAATCAAATGCATCTTTAATCATTTAAAGATGCAGGGGGAAATTAATCAACCCCAATCTTTTTTTAAAAAAACCAATAAAATCAAAGATCATTTCAATTTTATGTTAACGTTTAGCTGAAGGGATCTTTTTCTTTTCTTTTTTGAAGTGCTGGAATCTCACTTGTGCTGTTTAATAATCCATGCCATGCCTTCTGAAATGGAATTCCTTACATGAGAAAGAAAAGATTTTTCTGTGGTCCTGCTGCAGCAATGGGATAGAAAGCATCCTTTTCTAAGTTTCATGTCTCATGTTCATCATCATCACGCTGTGCTGAAAGTCCTTACGCTTTCATAATATCCACAGAATATGCCCATTGTTCACTTCTTATCTGTAAGCAGTTCAATCTATTACACAATTAATGCTGTTTAAATTAAATTCTCTTGTCAAAGCAATAAGACAGTCCCTCTCATATACATTTGCTTTGTCGGAAGCTGTGATACAGACACAAATCCTATTTTCTGTGATCAGTTTTGAGGATGCTCTTGCTATTTCTTTCATGCTCTCTCGTAATATTACAGCTTGCACCTAAGTCTGCCCCTCCTCTTCATCCTTAGCTGATGCAGAAAAACTCGCCATCAGAAAGGTGACTCGGTCCTTCAGCCCCAATCAAAAGCACAGCCAATGGCTACTGCAGCTGAAATTGTCACTAGGTAACAGTTGCCAGGCACAATGCCGGCTTATAGCTTTCCACTGTAAACCATGAATAAGAATGACAAACGAAGACAATGAAAGTGACCAACCCATATATACAGAGGATTGTGGAAACAAGAGTGGTTTCACAGAGCTGTGTTCTTCCAACGAACAAGCCATGAAAATATTCAAAGGGATAGCTCTACATGCTCCAGCCTTTATCATACTGTAAAGCACCAGCAACTAACTAAGTCAGCAGTAATCTAATCCCCACCGGCAAGAAACACCTATTAATTATTAAACTCACAAATAAATGAAAAACCTCCATAAAGTCAAATGATTGTTTGACATTCCAAATGTCAATGAATTCCACTGCAATTAGTACAAATTGAAACGCTTCTTGTAGTCCCTTTATAGTTCGAATTACTAAGGTGACCATAATAAAAGCATATAAGTAAGCTTCACTGTCGCAATCATTCATATACATTTATTTGCATAACTTCACATGGGAAAATAACTACAACTAATGCTCAAATCCCCAATTAATTCATGCTATATTGCCAACTCAGATTAATCTTTATATAAAATAATGTGTTAATCCCATAAGTGATGCATTACTCCACATAAATCAAGTTTATGGAGTACTACTTATATTTTTGATAGCACTTACAAGAAATTCAAATTCATTTTTTTTAAAAACTGAGGTAACAGTCTGCATCATTGAAGTCCCCCAAAGCATACCAATCCAAGAAGTAGTTTGGTGCTGTTGTGGTTTTATCTACTGTTAAGCTTGCATACTGTTCATATTTTTCTTTTCCATTCTTGGAATTTAAGTACATATGTATATAAAGCAATTACCAAAAAATGGATATACACAATTCTGATATGTGACATTTATATGTAAAACATTAATCATGGGAGGCCCTCTTTAAAGGGGAGTGCACTGGAAGAAATTGCCCCAGGCCTCACACACGGAGGGGTCACATAAACACGGATAGATAGGCACTGCCAGCTTTTTTATTTTTTAAATTTCAGACTCCAACTAACTTGAGCTTTATAATCCTAATTGTGTTACTAAGGTGTGTTCAGTTAATTCATTGCAAAAGGACATTAGCATCCCATACAATAATCTAAATATACTTGTCATTATGTATAAACATTTTCTGTACATTTATTGATGTATATATTAATTGATGAAACATGAAAAGAGGATCCTACATACAGAAGAACTGAAGGAGCACTATACATTGCAAGTGAATCAAATATGTTTCTCTTTCAATTTTGGAGACAATCCACAAAATCTTAACATTCTGCTTCTGGTGTCAAATAGGGTTGTTCTTTTTGAAAGTTTTATATGCAGATCTAGTTTTTCCTCTGCTGAAGGAAAGAAATGACTGATTGGACCTTTCAGATGAAGGGTTTTCACGACACTAAGCCACCCTGAGAATAAGCTACACAGTGTGGGTTGTTTGCGGAACAACCCACGGTGCACCTGAGAGATGATCAGGCTCACTGTGGCTTGTTCTCCCCCTCCTTCCTCCTTGGTCCTCCAGCTGATCTCCCAGTGCCCTTCACGGCAGAATCCATCTTGTCTCCCCGTCTCTGCTCTGATTGTGACCCCTTTGTGTTCACTGCTGGGTTTTAATTTAATTTAAAAAAAAAATGTTTTTAAGTGCTCTGAAAAGAAGCTGCAAAAAAGAGGGAAGGAGTTAAGATTTCCCCTTTCCCGAGGAGCAGGAGAGTCATGGAAGTATTGAAAAGGTGGGGGACACTGAGAGGTGTTAGCCCAATACTAAAAAGCAACAGGATCACACTTGCAAGGGGGAGATAACATATCACCCCTTTTTGGTGCACTGACTTTTGCCGCTTTCCTCCCCTTTTCGGTACTTCTCCACTGACAGTTCAGCACTTGGTCCTTGGCAAGTGTGCACAAATTAGCCTATAAGCAGTCTTGCCTCGTCAGTTTCGATGTCTGTTACTTATTCCACTTCACTGTTCCCTTTGACAGCTGAAACAGACAAGGAAATTGACAAGATAAGACCCCATGTATCAGACAGCCGTAAGGGTGCACTTGTGCACTTACGCAAGATCGACAAAAATATATTTTTTTAAAGGAACAGATTTGTGCAATTTTCTGGGGTTGAAAAAAAGGAGTGGTAAACCAGTGACGGTCACTCCAAAATGTCACTTGGGCATCGGTGGAGGGGCTGTTACTCGAAGTGGCAAAGGCAAGATCGTGAAGAGCACCAGTGGGGTTGCTGCTCTTGCCAAATGGTTCTGTAGCCAATCCCCACAACCCACAATGAAATTGCTCTGCTGGGTTTGGACAACACGACAACCCACTGTGGGTTGAATAACCCCTAGAACAAGCCTTGAGTTGTCAGGGTGCCTTGCTGCCCACAAATAAGTCAACCTGCAAGAAGCAGTCTAGATTTGCATGACGTGATAACCCATCTTGGCTAGTTACCCACAATGGGTTGTCATGTCATGTGAACCCAGTCACAATCTTAAAAGGGGTCTGTACATTAACCTGCAGATCAACTATAACCTCCTCAGCTACAATACCTAGCAGTAATGGAAACACCAGAAGCATATACATAGGCCTCAGGCATGAAATTATAACTTTTTCAGCTGCTAGGATCCAGAATACTACTTTTATACCACAGATGGCTTTGTCTGGCAAATGAAGGTAGAAGATCATAATTTATCTTCCACCTCAAAACAAGTAACTCCAGGCAGTTATGATAATTAGTTAAGACTCTGCTTTGGGTTCCAATCTTAAGGAAGTAGGTCAGCAAATGACTGGGTTCACATGACCCGCCAACCCATGATGGGTTGATGTCTGAAACAACCCATGGTGGGTTAGCATGTTGTCCAAACCTGGACTGGGGTGGGTTGTTCTTCCCAAACAACCCACCCTGATAATCCACGGTCTGCAGTAGGGGTTGTTTTACCCACTATGGGTTGGCACGTTGTCCGAACCCAGACATGCCAACCCATTGAAGGTAAAGGGCATCAGGCAGTGCTCCTAACCCCTGCTGCTCTTCCCAAGTGTGGCAGCGATCACATTTCACAATCACAGCCAAGCTGCTGTCAGTGCCCCTTCCATTGCCAGCCCCTCTGAAGTGCCCAATCAGCACTTTGGAGGGGATGCCGCTGCCCTTTCATCTCCAGCTAAGCCCCCTGCCCCACTCCAATCCCAACTGCGGTTGGAGCCCCCCCTTTAAAAAAAAGGTGTGTGTGTGTACGCGCAAAAAAATGGAGCTGGGAAAAGGTTTTTTCGCATTTTCCTAGCCATGTTTTATGTATGCAAATGGCCCCTGTATTTAATCTTTTAAAAACATTCTATGACCAAGGGAGTCTTTTTCAACCAGATCCACTAGTTTCCCCACTTTCTCCCACCCCCTTCCACTAGCCGAGCTGGATTCTGACAGCTCACTGACAGTTGTCAAAATCCCATGCAGCTAATAGAACAAGTACAAAAAAGGGGGGACGCACTTTTCAATGAAAACGGGCTCCTGCCAACTTGGGATGGGGTGGAGTAGAAGGGTAGCACCCCCACTGGTGGGGCCAAGACTTTAAATTGGGGGGGCACTCGGCCTGACAGCCTTGCACAGCTGACAGGTGGAGAAGTGGGTTGTAGATCACTCCCCTACCAAGGTTGTCCCCAGGGTTCAATGCCTTGCCCTCAACCTTGGGGGGGGGGTGCCCTGCTAGGAATCCCCACATGTCTGAGTCCCTTAGACCTGTTTTTAAGGGTGCCCGTGCCCCCTTTCTTTCTTCAGATCACCATAACCATTTCTATTTTGACAGCTGCCAAAATAGAAGCAGTTACTTCCTTTGGGGTAGGGAAATGGGGTGCCCACTTTTACTTGGGACTCAGGGAGGGGTGCCCTCAGAGGAGGGGATCCACAGGACTCGGGGTGGCACTTTAAATTGCAGGGGTCTTGGCTAACTGTGTGATCTTAGCACTTTTGGCAGGTGGGGAAAGTGCTCAAGATCCCCTAGTTATCCAAGTCCGTCCCCATCCCCCAATGTCTGAAACTTCCCCCATGTCTGAATCCAGGACATTTTCCACAAGGTAACTTGTTAACCATGCAGTGTAGCTTATTTTTCTCAAACACGCCACCTTGAGAACCCATGATTTGTTGCTGGGTTGTTCAGGGTGGCTAACAAAACACACTGCATGGTTAACAAGCCACCCTGTGGAAAATGTCCTGGGTTCAGACAACGTGCTAACCCACGGGTCAACAAACAACCCATGGTTCAACAAAACCCACACTCAACCACTGAGTGTGGTGGGTTAGCATGTTGCGTGAACAACCCCAGTGTCTAGAGCGTGGTCTTCTCAGGGGTGATGCCCTAGTTAGGAAACACCTTCTTAGTCAGAAAAGATCCATAAGAAGAGTTTAGTGAAGTGATAAATCCTTGTTTATTCTACCACGCATTTCACCAAAGTCTGATAATTCTGCTTGTTAGTATTATAATATTACCACCTCTGTTGTATGTTTGTTTATAATATTTTAATAGCTTTGTTATTTTAATTTGGAGGTTTTATTTTGTAGTTTTACCAATAACATTTGTAGCTTTATTCTACACCACCTCAACTGCCAAAGGTGCTCATTAATAAATATGAAGTCAGATTTTATAGTGGTTTCTCTTGAGATAATATCCTACAATAATATTAGTACATTTAGAGCCCATAGGCTGCAAACACCATCTGGCAGTTCGTGTTTGCTATTTTGCAATATCATAGGGGGGCTTGGCAAACAGAGGTGCCACAGGCTCTTGAATTCCAAGTGCTTAATTGTTCTTACATGGTACAGAACCCTGAGTGCTAAAGGAAACATGAAAACCTCGGAATTGGAAGTAAGGTTATTTAGCAATTTTTAATTTAGCTGCATGTTTGGGATGCAAACTTGTGCAGCAGACTTCTTTGAGCATTCCCTTCTCACTGAACCCCTTGCACCCTCCAGAAAGCCTCAACTGAAGTGACCCTTCAGAGCTGAATTCAACAAAGCACAGTGAGCAAAAGTCAGAGTTTTAAACTGCTGACATCCTCATGACATAGAAATGCTTTAGGAGTGCACAATCCCAGCCAACATTATTGTCTAGATGCCATGGACTTTCAAATGACACCTTGTTGGTGTAAATCAGTTGAGCAAGGGTCAGCCCAAGACATTTTGCTGCTTGAGGCAGAGCAACTGGCACACCCTCAACCAGCATCATGGTGCACAGTATGCCAGGCCAGTCATTTTCACACCTGAGGCAGAAAATCCCCACAAGGGCCTTTCTTTCTCCCTGGAAGTAAAAATACAATTAAGAATAAATTAAACAACTAACATTTTGCTGCCTTTTCATGATGTCCAGAATCAACATTCAACTCATTCTGCCAAATGGCAGAGCCAGCCCTGAGGCTTTCTCAGAAGTAAATCCCACTGTGTTCAATGGGTTCCCACTGTGGCTTGCTCCCACATATGCATTCACAGGATTGCAGTTGCTATGATGGCCCCAAAGGAGAAGAGGTCAATACTAAATACAGTGGTATCAAGTTGGTGGAGGAGTGTGGAGCATTTGGAGTTTGAAGAGTTCTGTGAAACTCCAAGGCGTGCATATTCTTACAACCGTTGATTGTTATCCAGTTAAAAGATAGCTGTGTTTTAGTCTGTTTTTTAACACCAGAATGATACCCATCCAAAAAGAGCTTTCAATTGCACACCAGTTATGAGGAAAATCTGCCATGTCCTTTCTAGAGAAAGACACACTAAGATGAAAAGCATGCAGACAAGCCCTCCTGGGATTAAATAGCACCTAGGAGCCTTTCTGCACAAGTAGATGTGCCTCAGAAAAGCAGACGGGAGGCCAGGCAGATCAGTGCAGTGGCTGGAATGCCCAACATCTATGCCCTGTAGTCAGAACAGATCTCCTCCTCCTACAACACAGAACTGGGAAGCTCCCTTCTGCCTAAAGACATTGTATCTGCCACAACAAAGAACACTGCTTTCCCGAATGACCAAAATGAATCCTGGATGCTTTTGCATGGCTACAGTGGCACAAATCCTGTCTCACTGCACTGAAGCTGATTCAAGCAGGATTCAACAACTGCTGATCCCATCGACCCAGGGGGCTCCTCCAAGGTTCTTTTCTCAAAACCCTCTTCAGAAGGAGCCCTACCCACCCAAGCTGCTCACTTCTCACCCATCTTATCCTGCTTGGTTTCCCCCTTGACATCGTGGGTGATGAGAGAGGGAATTTGGTGGCTGGCCTGCAAGGTGGGCAGCTCAGGACGTGTGAGTGAGCGTGTGTGTGAGTTGAGTAGTGCAGGCAGGGGCAGTGAAAAAGCAGCAGAAGACTGGACTGGAGTGCCAGCAGCAGCACCAAGTGCTGCAATCACAATTCAGACAGTAGCAGTCGGGACAGGAGGGCAGCAGGGGTCCCAATCTGCCATTCCTCACGGTTTGCTACCTGAGGCAGAGGCTTCACTCCAGTTCATGGGAGGGTTTGCTCTGAGTTGAGTGTTTTCAGAGCCCTTTAAAGGGAAGCACTTGTTAGATGCAAGACACTTATATGTAAAATAGGGGTTTTTTATGCTTCAATGACATGTTTTTGATGTGTGGTTTCAAGGATCAGTGCAATATCTGTAGAAATTAATACTGCAAACTGACATAAAGGCTGACATATTACCATTAATTTCACAACAATAATGTCAAACTGAATACAGGGCAAAACACTTGGGGACAAGCAACACGTCCTGCTTGTGGGCTTCCCATCGACAGCTGGTCAGCCACTGTGTGAACAGAATGCTGGACTAGATGGACCCTTGATCCGATCCAGCAGGGCTCTTCTTATGTACTTATAAGAACAGAACAGATCTGTTACTGCCCAGGGAGTGAACAACTAAGCTGGGTATGCCCAAAAGATAAAAGGAAGGGGTCATCACAGGTGCTGCTGCCAAGGATGCGACTGCTCCCTATGAGCAGAGATCTACCTCCAAGGTGGCAAATGGACTGGAGAATGGCCCACAGGGAGATCGGGATGGAGCCACTGGAAGCTAAGCCCCAGACATCCTATGTCTCAGAGAGGATATTCCCAACTGTTCAGGAAGAAAGAGACCACATTACAACTAGCCCTGTGTAAATCTACACTGTGTGGTTGCATACATTTGGACTCGAGAACATGAAGACAGCTTGCAAAATTAATTGAGCCCACACACAGAGATACTTTATAGGTCAAAATGAATCATATTACTTGCAGAGAAACACTCTTTTCTATGCAAGAAAAGGTGGAAAGTCTGTAACAATGAGATATCATACCATAATCTATTGATCTCTGGCCTGCTGAAATATAGTGTTTGATCCAAGGCTGCCAAGAACTATAGGAACAACACAATCTTGACATGCTCATGGGAGTGGACCTACATTACAAGAGAAGTCTGGCTGGGGAGTAGGAAGGGAAAATAGAACAGGCAAGAGGGCTCCTGGGAGAGGAAGTGAGAAGTGAACGTGAGAGGCACAGAATGCCCCCTTTTCACAACAAAGCAAGTTGTAGTAGCCATTGGAAATAAGTTGAGCTTGATCCTGGAAAATGCCAGGTTGAGGAAGACTGAATAATACAGGAACCGGGCTGAACCACAGCAGTGTAAATAATTTCAGCCTCCCTTAACACCAGTTAAATTAAGCCAGTCACCTAGTGTATATTATCATAATTTATGTTGTTGAATAAATTGCCTTGCATGCCATGCAGGCTTCAATGCTAAGAGAAAGTCCACCACCACCACATATAATTCTACCACAGAACACTGCACTACTTCTCTTAAATATACAAGGTACTCAAGAAACATCAGCATTAAAAAAAAATTAATAGCTGATTTAACCCCATGCCACAAGGAAAACACAAATATAACATCTGCTTTGCATGGAAAGAGGAAGTTGGAGTGCTTGCAGTGGATTCTGTCATATACTGACCAAAAAATATATCCAGTTTCATACTACCCAAGATGGTGAAATTAATGAGCTCAAAAACTTGATAAATGGATCCTTATCCATTTACCCTTATTGAGCCTACTGCTCGAGCTATTCATTTCCATAGCCATTTTAAAAATATAAAGCTTTTCAACCATGTTTCTGCCATGCACTTATTACTCTCAATTCTGACCAAGTACAAAAGGTTCACATCCTGCTTTTTTGTTAAGCCCATTGTGTTGGTAGAATAATGAGGTCATCATAGGGCTAATGGTGATGCAGGCAGCCTTGCAATATTTAAGCCATGAAGTATTGTTATGCTTTATTATTTTATTACACATTAGTTATTTTTGCTTGCAAACATGTGCTATTGGAACAGCAAACTGATTGCTGCCAAGCTCATGCACTGAAAGAAAAGGAGCCACTGGCACATCTCAACAGATAGACTCTGTGCAGCCTTAGCATGTGCAAAGAAAACAGCCAGCCATAAGGAAAAGAGGGAGGAAAACCAATGGTTTATACTCATTTTGCTTCAACCCCTATAACCTGTTTGTGTTTCAAGACATGCAAAGACTCAGGATGGAGAAGTAGCCTCAATGTTATGGATCTCACCAGTACATTACGGATCTCACCAGTACTTAATTGTAGACTGTAGCTTAGACCAAAGCAAATAAATCTGTTCAGCAACCAAGGTTTGTGCTCTGAACTCCTAGTCTTAAGAAGAGTTCAATATGACTTAACAGTTTGCTTCCTGCACCAGACTCTAGCTGGTCCTAATAAGCTGTCATCTCACTTTACCAGGTTACATTGTGAAATGCAAAGAATGGCACAAATGACAGCAAGTTGGCCCCAACTCTGTAAAGGCAAGTAGCACATCAAGTCTGAGCTTAGATGCATGAACACAGCCATCTAAAGAACAATAAGAGCATTAAGAGACCATCTATAGAGAATGTCATGGTTTTAAAAGCTGGTATGTTAAACAGGATTCCATCCCTTTTCCGTTACAACTTTTCTACTCCCTCTTTGTCAATGTGTGACATACTTTATGGCTCAACAGAAGTATAACATCCAGATCATGAGAAATAATGTTACCACTATATTCTTTTTTGGTCAGACCTCATCTGGAGTAGTATATCCAGTTCTAGGTACTGCTAGAGAGAAACTGGAACATGTTCAGAAGAGACAAAGATGGTGAGGGGCATAAAAACGAAGTGCTATACTGCACCTATTTCTCAGGAATACATACACGCTACATATTCTGCACTGCAGAGTTGTGTAGCTAAAAGTATTTTGGCATTTTGTTTTGTTTTTTTATGGTACAAATAGGAATTGGCTGACTAATGAAGCTGAACTAAGTACTGCCGCTAGAGGCAAAGTTATCAACTGCAATACAGATTATTTCTATTTTGCATTTAACCCCTGCTTCTAGCTACGTGACTAATGCTTATTCAGTGGTTTATGAAAGGATATTTAAGATCTAAAACAGTCACTTAATTTTTAAAACTGCCCTCTCTGCATACCAAATAGAACACTACTCTCCCATAGCTACCTTAAAGTTACGTGTTTTAGTACACAGAACTACAATGATGTAATCTAAAACTGTCAAAATTGTCAAAACTATTAACCGTCAAAAGCAAAGCCCCAGTAACACACATTACTGTCCAATATGTAGCAATTAATAGTACTGAATGAATTCAGTGGATAATGACTGGATATTTAAAACTTTTCATGAATCCAAACACCTCACTTATTGTCTACAAATGGGAAAGCACAGCCCACATCTTGATGTAATTGTGTTTGAAATATGCATGTCTACACTAGAACATGATTGCAATTTGAAAACATACCCTAATTAGATTTCACCTTAACTGATTGGTAAGAGTTCTGCTACTACAAAACACAAAGTGGTGTGGTCCCTGTGCCGATCAAGGCCAGCCCTGCCAAGAGGCAACCTGATGCCCTGCCTCAGGCAGGATCAGTGCCTCCTGCCAGGCTTTGTCTCCTGCCTACCTGGTGGTTGTCCTCCTTCATGCCAAGGAAAAAAAGAAACCTTCACTGGTTTCCACACGCCAATGGAGAGCTTTTTTTTTTTTTACACCTGCATGGAAGAAAAAAAATTAGGGGTGGGGGAAGCAGCTGGGTGTACAGTGGATCCAGGCTGGATCGCGGCCTCACATGTTTATTTGGAAGTAAAAGAAAAGGTGAGGCTCAGCTGTATGCTATGTATTTAACATAGTGTGTCGTTTATCCCTATGTCTGTAACTAAGCCTAAGAATGTGAAAGTGAAATAATCACTTTTTTTTTCTTTTTTTTTTTATAGGGCAGGGACCTGGCCTCTTGTGCTCTCTAACAGTGATACCACCACCACCACCCATTATTGCTTTTCCATGCTGGGAAAATCTGTGCTTGTTGGATTTTTGCCCTCCTTATAGTTTGTAAAGGTTTTGGGCCAGCTCTGTTGCAGAGTGCTTACATTACGCCAACAAGACAAACACTGGGGGAGGGGGAAGGCTCTACAGAAGATCTAAAAGAAAACTAGAGGGAGGAGCAGGGTTGATGAATACAGGCCGGAAAGAGAGGGAGTAATGTTCCAGGAACAGGGAATAGAATGGCAAAAAGCACAGAGATGAGAAGTGACGGAGATAAAAAGATGACAGCAGATGAGCTGGCACAGAGTAGAGAAGGGAAATAAGGGTAGATGGGGAGCGGGGGGAGATACAGCCAGAGAACTATGTTGCTCATCCATTTGTATAAAGAAGGAGAAAAGGGGAGAACTACAGAGATTATCCTAAGGTTGCAAGCCAGTAAGAGAAGGTAGCAGTACCTCCAACAATAACTACAATAAAATCAGGTAATGCAAAACCTGGTCATTTTGTACGTTCGAACAAACCTTTTTAGATATAATTCTAGACCCTGTTAGTCAGTTGGACAAACACTGCAGAGGCCAAGAAGCAGCTACAACCTATACCTTCATTGTATTTATTTCCTTTATTTTACAGATGTTAAAAGAAATGAGGAAGGAACGCAGCTGACAGTGCGTGTGTGTGTGTGGAGGGGGAATGGGACTTAAGCTCCCTGCAATGATATTGTAAACTACTAAGAAGCATGTGAAATGCAATTACTTACGACTCTTTGAAATGCAATTGCCTACTGTTCTTCTTTAAGACACCTGTTACCAAAACCAGCTCAAATTCAAAAATAGCCATGATTATCCTTCAGTGCCTTCCTTGTGAAAACTTGTGCGGACTATATGAATGTATTCATTTGGCAGTGTCTATGTGCCAGCTTGGAAAGAAAAACACACACACAATTTGGGTACAATCATGCCATAAAATCTTTACTCAAGTGGGTCTCATTGGCTTCAGTGTGATGCATGAGTAACCAGAATGTTAGATTGAAGGTTTAATGTTTAAACACACACAAAACCCAGCCAGGAGGCTTTTCTATAAAGTAAGAGCGACAAAAAGAAACATGGTCAATTCATAAAGCTATATTTTACTGTTATGGTAACTGATAAGCTAAAGGAAAACAGAGGTATCAAAGTTGTTATGGCAACTGGAATGCTAAAAGTAGTCAAAAGTAGAAAATCAAATCTCAGCCAACATGAAATAACATCTATGACTCAATTTTCAATCAAAGTCCTAAAAGTATTCTCTTTATAAAAGAGCAGAATTACAGTGTAAGTCTTAAGACGAACAAAACATGCAAATATCAAAGCACTAAATAAGAAAGCAAATTGGTTATTTGGGTTTAATTAACTTTGAATTCTAAAAAGCAGTTTATTACATATTAGGACTCACTTTAGGATTTGTAACATACTTGTGCACTCCAATTACGTAAGATGTGAATCGGAGTGCATCAGAACTCCAATTCAAAATCCTCAGGCTCCTCATGATACTTCAGAAGTGTGGGCATTACTTCCGCTAGCCATTTTTTAAAAAATGAGTGGGAAAAGTTAGAAGCATCAGAGAGCAGAGGAAAGGACAAGGAGACATTCAGTAATCTGTGTTCATGTACACTAATAGGGGCAGGGGATGGGTGAATTGGAGCACAGTACAGAGAACTGCCAAAACGGAGATTGTTTTAAAATTATCCCACCCTTCCTTCAAACATCTCAGAATAATACACAGCCCAAATTTATTTCCACACCAACAACATAGAGTATGTTAAACTAAGAATTGGTGACTCATTTGTGGTCTTCCAGTAAGACTCATGGCTGTGCTGGGATTTGAATCCTGGGGGGTTTCTCCACAAGCAATTTACTCCGAGCTGGCTGCATTTGGAGGTCATTAGGAATATATGATGTCATGGCCATCCAGTAGCGACCTTGGAGCTTATCACAGAAAAACCGGATTTCCTGAGACTGTTTAAAGACCAATTCTTTTCCTTCAGTCGGGTTCTCCCTGGTATAGTTGCACCCACACTGACCTCGGGTATGCTAGCCTTGCCCAGGGGTGTGCCTGTCACCATGACCCCGATCAAGGGGTGTTTCCTGTCCCTGCACAAACCAATTAGTGTCTCCTCAGAAGTAACTCCCATTGTGCTCAATGAGGCTTGTCCCCTGAATGGCCACATCAGAATTTACAGAGATCCCCTTCAACTGAAATGGCCTGGTTTAAAGCACAAATTCCCAAAAGGCTGTAAAGTGAGATCTCAAGGCTTCAATTCTCCGTTGTTTGGTTTATTGCCTTAGGAAGTAACTTCTTCACACCTTCATTGTAGGGATCCTGCACAGCATCAGGTTAGAAAGGGGGCTGGTTTCCCATCCCTTGGTCTTTCCCAGCACAAGCATATGTGTGTCTACTTGGAAGTAACTCCCATTGTGCTCAATGGGGCTTCTCCCCAAAATGTGCATTCCAGGGAGTCATTGAGATTCCCATGAATCAAAATAACGCATTTAGGAGCCTTAATAACACATTCAGGAGCTTCAAAGCTTCGACTGATCCAGCATGGCAGCTAGAACACTGTGTTCCTACTGATTATTTCACACTCTGTTCTTTTAATGATTGCCACTTTAAGAAAGTACTTAATGCAGGTGTGGGGAGGGGAGAAAGAAAAAGGAGTGATTTTTTTTATCGAGACAAAAGGTGTTTCCCATTTCCAGCACAAACATATGCGTGTCTACTCAGAAGTAACTCCCATTGTGGTCAATGAGGGCTGTTCCTGAAATGCAGGTGCATCTGGAGCTTCATGGGAAAGGAGAAAGGGGAGGAGTCTCTCTAATTGGTTGAGCAGCCCCAGTCGGTCCTATGATGTTCACTCCAACCCCCACCCCCACCAGGAAGTATGTTCTGTGAAGTGATTTTTATTGGTGCGGAGCACTTGCTTGTGGACCCCTGCACGGACCAAAGCACAGCAAAGCTGATTCCTTTAAAAAAATCATTTGCTTCTCCTTCCATCATTGTGGAAACACCCCCCAGGGCTCCCCAGTCCACCATTATCCACTACCAAACAAGCTTTCTTTTTAGTTATTCTCTTATATTCTCCCTCTGTTCATTCAATTAGTTCTTAGGGCAGAACTACCCATTACAGAAGGGCTGCCAGTAAAAATTGCATGCAGGAATCATAATTCGTAGTAACGCTTACCCTATATCATGATGGCCTGCATTTCCCCACTCCACATTGCAAGAAATCATTGGAGGGAATAGGGAAATGCAGTACAGTGTTGGTGTCGGTTCAGTATCCGGCAGTCACTATCTTCAAAACACGCAGGAAGGAGGGCATCCCTTCGGACGGGGGCTGGGGAATAGTTATCTGCTTTTTCTAAACTGTCATACTTTCCTGTAACTATTGCCCTCAAACTTCTGGAAGATCATAATGCACAATCTGCTACAGCTCTGACAAAGATGGAAGGTATTCTGCTCCTTCTCCTTTGATAGAGTCTTCTCTCTCAAAGAAGGTGCTAAGGAAAGGTAGTTTCCTACTTAGTTCTCTTCCTGACTTGCACAAAGGCTCTGCTAATCCTGGTGGTATCAGTAGCGTCTACAACAGGAAGATGCACAGAGGACCACCTGAGAGCAACAAGTTCGAGATCATACTTTTGGAAGCATGGTTAATTTTGTTGGCTACAGCTAGAAACAGTATACTATTTTGATGATGGTAAAGGTCTGCTTGTCACTGTTTATATATTCTGCAATTTGCTACATATTAAGGCAGCCAAAACTTTAAGTGTTTATTTTGTAACATAGTGCTTGGTATCTGCCAATAGAAAATTAACATACAAACCAAGAGAGCTTCCTGGATAAGGTTTAAGCAGTTGACAAATAAAAACACTTCATGTAAACACTATAGAAATCATATTGAAAAAATACATGAGTCAAATTTTCCACTTCCTCAGACCCACACAGATAATGACATTCTACAACAGAAATTCTTGCCATACAGCTGGTTAAAAAAGCAGAGGGTAAGGAGTTAAAAATCTAACAAGTGAAAAGGCTCGCCTAAATCTTGCCACCATCAAATTTAGGAAATAAGGTGTTGGAAATGAAGAAGGAAAAAGATATGGGTATGTATAAGAAGCAAAGGAGAGCAACACTTTCTAGCAGTGGCCATGGTATGTTGCTAACCTATATCTAAAAGTATTTGCTTCAAGAACATTTTGGCTCTAGTATGCCCTAAAGCCACCCTCCCCAACCTAGTGCCCTCCAGATGTTTTGGACTAACTCCCAATAACCCCAGCCAACATGGCCCATCCATGGTCAGGAACCAGGCTGGGGAAGGCTGCCCTAAAATAACCATGAATTCCTTAGAAAGTAATTAGTAATCCATGTCAGTGTGCACAAACTAAATGTAATAGTTTTGAGAGGCTGTTGCAGAAATCAACAGTCAGAGAGACCACGGAGTGAAGGAAAAAGAGTTCTTCTTTATTTAACGCACGGGCTTTATGGCTGGAATCACTTCCAAAGAGCCAAAAGCCCCGATTTACATCAGCAGATTGTTTTTATAGATATTGTGACACATAGGAAATGGCTCCTCCTCTCCCTCCCGTGTGGGGTTGCAGTCCTCAACATTTCCTCTCCTAGCACCATTGTTTATATCCCAGGAAATGGGTTATAGGGCATGATAAACAGAGAACAGCAGAGAACATGATATACATATCACCATGACCTTACCCTTGGTGACAAGTTAAGAGATTCCTGCGTCTCGTCAGCCTACAACAATATATTCAAGGGAGAAAGAGCTCAGCAAGAACATGAAGCATGAGGCTACTTAGTCTGACCCCCGATATGGCTGCTATAAGGCTATCCGTACTGAACACTCAAATGCTGGTAAACCAACCTCTAAATGCAGAACACCACTGGCTACACATTTTGGCATCCTGAAGAGGCTTCACAAAAATCTATTATGGACTCTAAAATACTAATTTTACTGTTGACCCAAATTGGAATACCAAACAATAATTGAGAAAAAGAACTTGCTTTAAAAACTTTAACTACTGGAAGAATTAAACAACCTCCTTTTGTCCAATAAAAATGGGCAATTGCACTATTATTATCTTTAGCTAAAACATATTTGTGATGAGCCATTAAGAATCTTTAAATCAAAGACTAACCCTAAATACTTAAAATATTTTAATTTGCTGGATCTCATGTTTTGTCAGGTCCATTTCTCTTGTAACACCAAAAACTTAGCATAGCATTAAAATAAACAATGAACTTGCTTTATTGCAGTGAGATGGTAATACAAGCAATCCTTCAGAGTGGCTCGGAAACTTCACAGAGGTTACAGTCTCGAGAAGTCAGTTAGTTCAGTTAGGAGCACAGACACGGCTGTAAATCCAGCATTGGGTCTCAAGACACAATCCAAAACAGAAACTGGGAGCAGGACTGTGAAGAGCAGTGATGTAGTCCAAAGCTGTATTTCCACCAACCTGGCTGCGTGGTGAGGTCTCTGTGTTTCCATGACATCGTGGCCATTCAGCACCAACCCTGCATTTTATCGCGGAAAAACCACTTCTTCTGAGACTGGTTATGGTCTGACTTTTCCTGCTTACTTTGGCTCCATTACTGATCTATTTCCACAACCGCACTGGGTTCGGTATCATAGTCCTGTCCATGGGGTGTGTAGCCCGGCCCTTGTGGGTGTGTCGCTCACCTGCCCATGACCTCACGGGAAGCAGCACGGGAAGGAGAGGGGGAGATGATACTGGAGGGACCAGTCAGGCAGAGATGAAGAGATGCACACAGAAGCACCCCAGCATACATGTGCAGTGTCCGCCCACCCTGGGTGTCCCTATGAAGTTCCCAGTCAAGGTGGTGGCAGGGAAATCAGGACAGCCACAAAGATGGCTTCACGGAGAGTCACTGAGTAGTTAAGGAGCAAAGACGGCTTCACAGAGAGTTGAGTCATTAAGGCACGTCCCTGGTTTAGGGAAAGAAAGGGTTTGAAAGGGGAGGGGGATGCCGCACACACAACTTTGTGCTCCTTCGTTGAAGTGAAAGTGTGCTTTAAAACTCACTTTAAAAGAAAAAACAAAAGGGCTAGAGCGGAGCAGAAGGGGAAGACGGAGGCAGAGATGAAGAGGTGCACAACTATTATATCATCCACTGGCTCTTTTCACCATTTCCTCCCTGTGTATTTCTCCTTTAGCGCTTTGTCCTGCTTTGTGTGGGTGTGTGCTAGGGAGTGTTACTTCTGAGTAAACTCAGTGGCTGAAAGGCTTTCCTTTCCTGGGAGTAAGTGCCATTGAAATCTGTGGCTTGCTTCTGAGTAGACATGCATAGGAGTGCATCCCCTTCAATGCATTTATTTGGAACTTCCCCCATCCATTGACTTCACTGACTGCTTCTCCCTTTTGTTCACCAGTTTGATGGGCTTTTTTCCTCCCAGGCTGGATGGGGGAGTCTCCCTTCTCAGCCATGCAGGAGAAAGGCTTGACAGTTAGGATTTCAATGGGTATTAAAAGTGCCTTGGATTGGGAAGCCAGCCAGCCACTATCTCTTCTTCTAGCTCACCTTGCAGGGCCATTGGGAAGCCAGAATAAGGGGGAAGAACAACAACGGTGCAGGGTGGGGGGAGAGAAAGCGAGCCACTGTCTCTTCTCCTAGCCCACCTTGCAGGGTCGTTGGGAAGCCAGAATAAGGGGGAAGAACAACAACAGCACTGGGGCAGGGGGAGAGCCATCCACTAACTGGAACAGAGCAGGAGGAGGAGAGGGAGGAGGGACTCAGCAAGTGGAGGAGGTGGGAACACTGATGAGGCAATCAAACCCAGCCCAGACTCCACCCAGACTCCACCTAGCCATCAAGAAAATAATTCGATTAGCGCTCAGTGGAAACGGCACAGAGCCCCAGGCTACAGCCAGGATAAGGTGGGTCTTTAAGGACTGTGGAAACAGGAAAAGGAGAAGATGCAGTTGGGGAAACATCGCAACAACGTTGCAAACAAAGTGAAGCCAATAGCGTGGAAACACACCCTAAGACAGAATTTCAAAGGCACAGGTTTCTGGACTTGCAAGGGTTCAGGATTCAGGAATAATTTCTAATAATTTCTCCCTACAGACAAGGGAGTCAAGGCGAGCCAAAAGATCAAGGTTCAGGTATAGTCCAAACAAGGGGGCTTCTGGTACTAAAGATGTTGTATCTGCAAAGCTCCCTGGGCTCCAAAGCTACTTTTAAACAGAGGTGGTGCACCTAGAGCTCCTTGCCAGTCCACCTATCCCTGCAGGCAAACTTTGTCTATAAATATGAATTATGCCTAAGTGGGCATTTCTCACCATTCTGACATTCCACTGCCTGTGCAGCCCCCAAATTATCAGTCCCTTCTACATCTGAGTGTGGATCTTCCTCTAAGGCCATAGTGTCAGGGGTGGGAAAAGGCATGAGTGGGGAAGGAGTGACATGTTTATCCAAAAACCATTTATAAACAAAATTCCTTTTAGAGAAGCCCATTAGTTAGTGTGTTATAATATAGATTCTCACTTTATAATATACATTCTTGCTTTATGTAGCAAATAAAAATATACGTAATCTCTGTGGGATTTAAACAGCCCCACTATCTTTATTCTACTCATAAATCCTGCTCTCACCTCCTTTTGTTCTAATACAGGGGTGAGGAATACACCCCTGTCCTAAAGGTAGTTTGGATGTGTATTTATCGTATCACAATATACAATTTTTTGTATGTGTAGTACACAGCGACATGAAGGCATAATATATGTATTTCCAAAGCCACCACCATAAGAGCAGCAAGCCTAACTAGACAGCAACCCCTGCAGATGTAAGAAAAAAATTGATCTGATCCCAGCTATACTTGAATTTCCCTCAAAACTGAGACATCAAGTTTCTTTTTCATGACAGTCCCCCCAAATATGTTCATATACTGAATTGTCTGAACTAATCCCAAACTTCAGTCCATTTCAGAGAAGCTGTACTGTATTTATTGTACTCAGCTCCAGCTGTCAGTTCCCTGGGACTGCAGACTCTGGCCTCATCCATTGGCCAGAGAACCAAGGGCCCCTTGGAGGCTGAAACCCCTGCCTCCCAGGATAAACAGCATGACAAAGGGGAGACCAACCTACCCCATACATTGGCCAGACGAGGAACAGCTGCAGGGAGCTTCTTTTGCCCTTCCCTGCCAGAATGAGCACCTATATGAACTTGGACACTAAGAACTGGTGCCTGATTTTGTTTTGCTTTCCTCCTCCTCCCAATCCCTTTTTCTTCTGTGTTGTATGTGTTGGATTGTAAGTCTAAGGGCAGGGACTGTCTTACTATTAATCTACGTAAGCTGCTCTAGGAGCCTTTTTTGGCTGGCAAAAAGCTGTAAACAAACACGCATGCATGATGGACATTCAGCAAGCAAGGTAGTTTTCTTAACAGGTAATTGTGTTTTTCATGTATTTGTTTTATGATTGTTTTAATGAAGTTTGTATTTTAAATTTTGGGTTTTATGATCGTCAGCCTCCTTTGAGGGCTATTTCCTTGGTAGAAAGGAAGGGTATAAATCAAACAAACAAACAGGTTAAGAATTCATTGTGCCTAGGCCCAAAGTTCATACTTTATGGGAATATAACTGAGAAATGTCAAAAGAAATTTTGACTTATTTTTATGTCCATGCCTTTGCAACTACGTGCCTTGTGAGTGGCATGTTGTTGTTATGGTTATTACCATTATTATATGTTGTTATTATTACATAATATAGTGTGACAATAGGTACCAATACAATATGATTTACAAGTGAGAGGTTGATTATGATGCTAATGCTTATATGCTTTTGGATGCATTCCTGGTGCCATTTTAGCACATGAAATATTAAAATATATCTTGCTTTTTATCTTCAAAGGGCATAACAAGCATGAATTTATCCACCAATGAAAAATTTATAACTCTAGTTTCAAAGCATTTTTGACAAATGTAAATTATAAAGTAATTTATTCCATATTGTATCATCTTAATGAGACTACTATAAATTGGGATGACAAAACCTAAAAGCACACTGCAAGCAAAGAACTAGTATCATATAAAACAAAGACAATCCATGAACATACTATGACACTTCTTTGAGAGATTCTTAGGGACTATTACCAGAATAGGCCATTTTGGAATAATGTGAATAATGAAAAAAAGTATTCTTCACGATATCAGCTTTAATTTCTCCCAGCAATCTATATCTGATTTAATGTCTTCAAGTTGTATAAATTTAACTACAAGCCAATTATTAATCAGTAACTCTGCTAATTTAGTATCAGGGTATTCTGTGCTAGGTCATTCCAATATAATATTGTGATTATTTGCCTCAGCTTCATTCCCAATTCATTTCAACTTATTTCAATTTCATCAAAAACCCTATGGCCCTATATAGCTCCACAGCAAGGCTTGTGTGTGTGTGTGTGTGTGTGTAGGGGAGATTTAGATCAGAACACTGTGTGGATTTACGCACACAAATATGGGGTGGGGGTGGCAGGGGGCAAGACAGGCTTTGAGAAAATAAGAGAAATTGAGAGAGAAGATGAAAGAGGGAAGGAGACAAGAGAGAAAGTGTGGCAGGTGCAGCTGTTCGGATGAAAGTAGGGTTTGCAGGTATACATAGCAGAGTTGGTTCTGTTGTACTTTGCATGACTTCTGCTTTATATAGGTTTTGAGTTCTCTGCCATGCATTCACTAATTGTCCTTCAGACTAGACATTGTCTCAGAGTTATCTCAATTATTAAATGGTAAATTGTTTTTTAAATGTCTTCAAATTGCTTACTTAATCTTTATTAAGGGTATATGTACGTGTCAAACGTGTGATGTAACTTGTAAATTGCAGCTACACTCAACTGCTTGAATTATACACTTTTAGTTCTTGCTTTGTGCCTATGACAAAACGGTAGCGTGGATAATGTTAGACTGATCTGTGTTGGCCTTGTATCATGTATTGCTTAGTGGAAGGGTTCTTGTAAGCATGCTGAATAGCTGTGCACATAGACTGGACAGGTTTTTCTGTAGGATCCACACTTTTAGCACTGGGATTTGCCCCTTGTCCCTAAGCTCTTGGAAGCAAGTCCCATGTTGCAGACTGGGGTTCAAGGTGGGTCCCAACTCTTGACAAGTTAAGGACCACTGCCCTAAAACACTGACCAATACTACAAACTTTATAAAAATATTTTTAATTGCTATATAGGACTGTGCTAATCACGTTACAAAGAATACATCCTGTAAAAACTATAGTACTTCAGTATCAGGCTGGTGAGTTTTTAACTACACAGAACACTAGATGTCATTCAACAATTCCAATCTTAATTGAAACAAATTAGTGTGTAGCCACCACAGCAGACAGCAAAGTATTTGCCACAATTTCAATAGGTTTTTTAAGAAGTAAAGCTCTATTATTCCAAAAACAAAATTGCCGCTTTAAAATATAATCATATCTATTAAAGAAAATTAAGACAGACTGACCTTTGTGATGAGAATTCTGTATTTATCCAACATTGCCTTGTTATCATGGCATCCTGCTAGCAACTGCCATACCTCAGCTCTTAATGCCTCTGGAACACCACTTTTCACTAGCGAAAACAGGCCTTTTGGTCGCACACCAAGATTACTGTGCCTAGCAAAAATATGGACAGTTGTTACTTGAATAGCACAAGCCTAAGCAAGCACACACACTGCCTCTACAGGGAGAACTAATGGAGGGCGCAATCCTATGTGGAGAGGTGGTCACTTCTAAATGCAGAGGCAACCGCCTATCCAATGCAAGGTGGGCAGAGCACGGAGGGGATCTTTCTCCTCCACACTCCGGTTGTCCTGCACTCGTGGCTAGACAGCCGATTTCCGCTGTCTAGCTACGGGACCTCGGAGCAGGAAGAGGAAGGTTGGACCACTCATAGGAAGTGTCATACCGGCACTTCTGCACTCCTCACCCCCAGGAATGCCCCTTTTTGCCTCACTCTGCACTGCTCTTACGAGCATGGAGTCTGGAGCGAACCACGTGTCTTATGAGGCGACGGGGGCGGGGAGGCAGGTCTCTGGGAACTGACCTCAGAATGTGGGCTCCTTGGTCGGTTCCCGGAAACTGACCAATCCTATGGCCATCTAGACACTGTCTAGCAGCCACAGGATTGTGCCCTAAAGGTCACTTAAATATTCTATTCTGGAATAGGAAAACTGGACTTGCATAAATAATTCATCTGTCCTAGTGATGGGACAGTCGGGAACAGTTCACTCCTGTGCTTCTGTGTCAAAAGACAGGGCTTAATATACTGATACCAGTATATTAAGACTGAGAAGCAATTTCAGCTTTTAAGGCTGTAATTCCAAACAGATTTACTAGGACAAAAGCTCCACTGAACACAGTGACACTTTCTTCCAAGTCAATACATCAAAGGTATTTTACCACTAAATGCATTTTTATGGTCAAGAGACACCTGGACAGAGAAAAAATAACAGCTGAGAATGAATAACATATCATCAGAAGGCCCTGAAATAACTAGCGACCCTGCAGAGCATGTCAAAGAACAATGACAAGAGAGCCTCCATGCATAATTGAGCAGACCACAGTACTACAGTAACAAACTACTGATGGAAATACAGTGGACTGTCTTCCCATCATCAGAATTGAAAGAAGAGTCATAGTACATGTACTTTTTTTCCCCATCCAATTACAAAAGGGCATTCAGGAATGGGATGCCCAAAAGCAGTGAATCATCGGAGGGGCATAATTTGTTGATTATTTACTGAATTTCTTAGTCGCCTTTCTCTTAAAAAAAAGATCCAAGATGACTTACAACAAAATTATTACAACATATGAAATATAAATAGCTAAAAACTATTTCCATTAAATTTCCTTTAAAATACCCAAACATAATAAAACTGGAAGATCTCCAGTCCTCCTTGCCAGTCACCCACGTGCTTAAAGAACTATTTGGGAGACCCTCCTACTAAAGGATGCCTTGACAGAGATTTCCTAATTAATTCTATAGTAATTCTTAAAAGTACCTACTGGAAGAGGAGCATATAAGGCACTCATATTAAAAAAGCAGTACGGTCAGCAGTACGAGTGGGGACCAGTCACACATTCCAAAGGGTTCCAAAGCAATACAGGAGAAAGCCCTTTTCCACATGCCTGACAAGTTGGCTTCTGTAAGTGAGGGTGTCTTCAAAAGGGTCTCTCCTGTTGATCTTAATAACCAAGGAGGTTCATACTGAGATAGACAATCCCTCAGATGGCCAGCCCCTAAGCTGTTTAGAGCTTTAAATGTTAACACCAACATCTTGAACTGAGCCCAGAAATCAATTGGCAACCAGTGCAGATACCAGTGCAAATCTTTCAGTATTAGGGTGATATGAGAACAGCAATATTCACCAGTTAGCAGCCTAGCTGCTGCATTTTGCTCCAACTGAAACTTCCAGATGTTCTTCAAGGGTACAGCACACTGCTATAGTCTAACCGTGATGTAACTAGGGATGTACGAAAGTGACTTACCTTTTGCGGATTATGTTGATGGTGGGGGGGGAGGCGTTCCGTCCCTCCCCCCGGAATCCTGGTCGGGGGGGGAGGCGCTCTGTTCCTCCCCCCGGAATCTTCGAATGGCCGGCTGTGCTTCGCGGCAGCTCTGCAGAGCAGCCGGCCAGGCCCGGCCCGGCCAGGCCAGAGCTGTCCGCAGCCAGATTTCCGGCCGCGGAGGGCTCTGGGTAAAAAAAAAACTGCGTACGCAAATGGCGGTGGCTATGGCCGCCGCCATTTGTATTCCTTCTTTTTACCATCTTAATCTACGTAAATATTTACGGAGACTATGGCGGCGAAAATCAAGGGGAACACAAATAGCATAGCAGGCGCTATTTGCGTCCCCTTTTGATTCACCGTTTTAGCTTATGTAAAGATTTACGTAGGCTAAAACGGGGAATCAAAAAGGGACGCAAATAGCGCCCGCTACGCTCTTTGCGTTCCCCTTGATTTTTGCCGTAATAATCTATGTAAATATTTACGTAGATTAAGATGGTAAAAAGAAGGAATGCAAATGGTCAGTTTACATTCCAATTCCAAAGAAGGGCAATGCCAAAGAGTGTTCAAACTCCCCTACATTTGCGTATGCGTTTTTTGTTTTTTTTTAAACCCACCCAACAATGATAGGCTACGTAAAGATTTACGTAGCCTATCATGTCTTTTTTTTTTTTTAAACCTAGCCATGATAGGCCACGTCAATCTTTACGTAGCCTATCACGTCTTTTTTTTTTTTACACAAGCCTGGAAATGGCGGTGGCGGCAGCCGGTCGGAAGACTGGCCGCCGCCGCAGCCGCCCGGAAGATCCGCCCTAGGTGGGTCTTGTCCTGGGGGGGATCCGCGGGGGGGCAGCAGGCCGTTCCGCCAAGGAGTTCAGGGGGCCGAATGCACTGGCATTCGGCCTCACCGAGATCCGTGGCGGAATTCTCTGACATCCCTAGCTGTAACCAAGGGATGGATAACTCTTCCCCCTCCCCACTCTCTCCTGAAAAAAACACTGCATGGTCTTGTAAACCACCTCAATGCATCTCAGTATTGCCCTCTCCAATGTGAACTGCAGAAACTACTTCTCCAAAAATTGCATGGAAGTGAAGAATTTTGCTCTCGGTGCTTCAAAATAATTTAATCCTGGCCATGGAAACCTGTAGCATATCCTATGCTGCATCCAATTTGTGTTTCTCTTCCCACCTGCTGATGAATTAAACCAGTAGCAGTCCTGCTTTTTAAGAGAGAGACCTCAGAAAACCTTTGGTATACAACCAGCTAGGAAGTACAGCAATATCTATGGAGTTAAGAGAAGCCATTTCTCTTTCCCTCCCTCCCTCCCTCCCTCCCTCTCCTTCCCACTCCCCCTACACACTCCCCCCCCCCCAGCACAATCACATTAGCACAATTAGCCTCAAAAGGTAATAAATAAGTATGCCTGAATGCCCAGTACGGAGATTCCAATAGATCTAATAGATCTAATAGGAACCCATCTCTCAGACAACTGCATTTTCACAGGGAACCTGTTACTGATGTAAAACTCTCCAAACTACAACCTAAACATCAGCAGAGTTATCACTCATCCTGCTAATAGATCATGCCACAGAGTTCCATGTGTCCTAGGAGGTTGTTACATATTCTTCTTGGTATCAGTGAATTTAAAAAATGGATACCATATTCTGTAAAATATGTCAATTTTCTACTTGGCCTCTTTGTATCTGAAGATACTTAGTAAGTTTTTCTATTAGTTGAAGGTCCCAAATTTTCTATTTCCATATGATAAGTTTATTTGCTGATTTCCAGTTAGCAGCTCTGACCAACATGGTTGCTGTCGAGAAAAAAGTCTGGAGCTAACTGTCTTAGTTGTGTATAAAGGTAAAGGTGTCCCCAACCAGTCGTGTCTGACTCTAGGGTGCGGTGCTCATCCCCGTTTCTAAGCCGAAGAGCCAGCGCTGTCCGAAGACGCTTCCGTGGTCATGTGGCCGGCATGACTGAACACCGACGTACACGGAACGCTGTTACCTTTCCCACCGAGGCAGTACCTATTTATCTACTTGCAATTTCTTGTTTTCGAACTGCTAGGTTGGCAGAAGCTGGGACTGAAGACAGGAGCTCACTCCATCACGCAGCACTCAGGTCTCGAACTGCTGACCTGCTGACCTTCCAGTCTGCAGTTCAGCGTCTTAACCACTAAGCCACCGCAGCCCCCTTAGTTGTGTATACAGTCTATATAAACAGACTGTAGTCCCAGCTTCCCCTTCATGGATCACTGCCTTGTTGTGGCGAAGGGCCTCGCGTAACTCAGTGAAGCCATAAGCTATGCCATGCAGGGCCACCCAAGATGGACAGGTCATGGCAAAGAGTTCTGACAAAATGTGGTCCACTGGAGAAGGAAATGGCAACCCACTCCAGTATTCTTGCCAAGAAAACACCATGGAACGTATCACAAGGCTAAAAGAGATGACGCCGGAAGATGAGCCCCTCAAGTCGGAAGGTGTCCAATACACTACTGGGGAAGAGCAGAGGGTATTTCCAAGTAGCGCCAGAAAGAGTGAAGCGGCTGGGCCAAAGCCAAAAGGACACTCAGCTGTGGATGTGTCTGGTGGTGAAAAGAAAATCTGATGCTGTAAAGAACAATACTGTTTAGGAACCTGGAATGTAAGATCAATGAATCAAGGGAAGCTGGAGGTGGTCAAACATGAGTTGGCAAGATTGAACATTGACATCTTAGGAATCAGTGAACTAAAATGGACAAGCATGGGTGAAGTTAATTCAGCTGACCACCATATCTACTACTCTAGGCAAGAATCCCTTAGAAGAAATGGAGTAGCACTCATAGTCAGTAAAAGGGTGGGAAAAGCAGTACTGGGGTACAATCTCAAAAATGACAGAATGATCTCAATACGAATCCAAGGCAAACCATTCAACATCACAGTAACTCAAGTCTACGCCCCAACCACTGAGGCCGAAGAAGCTGAAGTTGATCGGTTCTATGAAGGCCTACAACACCTTCTAGAACTAACACCCAAAAAAGATGTCCTCTCCACCATAGGGGATTGGAATGCTAAAGTAGGAAGTCACGAAATCACCGGGATAACAGGCACGCATGGCCTTGTTGTACAAAAATGAAGCAGAACAAAGGCTAGTCGAGTTTTGCCAAGACAACACGCTGATCACAGCAAACACTCATTTCAACAGCACAAGAGGCAACTCTACACATGGACATCACCGGATGGTCAATATCAAAACCAGATTGATTATGTCCTTTGCAGCCAAAGATGGAGAAGCTCTATACAGTCAGTAAAAACAAGACCTGGAGCTGACTGTGGCTCAGATCATGAGCTTCTTATTGCAAATTTCAGCTTAAATTGAAGAACGTAGGGAAAACCACTAAACCATTCAGGTATGACCTAAATCGTATCCCTGATGAATATACAGGGGAGGTGAGGAATAGATTTCAGGGATTAGACCTGATAGACAGAGTGCCTGAGGAACTATGGACAGAGGTCCGTAACATTGTTCAGGAGGCAGCAACTCAATCCATCCCAAAGAAAAAGAAATGCAAGAAAGCCAAGTGGCTGTCTGATGAGGTTTTACAAGAAGCTGAGGAAAGAAGGGAAGCGAAAAGCAAGAGAGAAAGGGGAAGATATATCCAACTGAACGCAGAGTTCCACAGAATAGCAAGGAGAGACAAGAAGGCCTTCTTAAATGAACAATGCAAAGAAATCGAGGAAAACAGTAGAATGGGAAGGACTAGAGATCTTTTCAAGAAAATCGGAGATCTCAAGGGAATGTTTTGTGCAAAGACAGGCATGCTAAAGGACAAAGAAGGCAGGGACCTAACAGAAGCAGATGAGAATAAGAAGAGGTGGAAAGAATACACAGAAGAACTATACAGGAAAGATCTGAATGTCCCTGATAGCCATGATAGCGCGGTCACGGAACTTGAGCTGGACATCCTAGAGTGAAGTCAAGTGGGCCTTAGGAAGCATTACTAACAACAAAGCTAGCAGAGATGACAGTATTCCAGCTGAGCTATTTAAAATCCTAAAAGATGATGCTGTTAAAGTGCTGCACTCAATATGCCAACAAATTTGGAACACTCAACAGTGGCCACAAGACTGGAAAAGGTCAGTTTACATTCCAATTCCAAAGAAGGGCAATGCCAAAGAGTGTTCAAACTCCCCTACAATTGCGCTCATTTCACATGCCAGCAAGGTGATGCTCAAAATCCTACAAGCTAGGCTTCAGCAGTATGTGAACCGAGGACTACTGGAAGTACAAGCTGGGTTTTGAAGAGACAGAGGAACTAGAGATCAAATCGCCAACATTCGCTGGATCATGGAGAAAGCAAGAGAATTCCAGAAAAACATCTATTTCTGCTTCATTGACTACGCTAAAGCTTTTGATTGTGTGGATCACAACAAACTCTGGCAAATTCTGAAAGAGATGGGAGTACCAGACCACTTTACCTGTCTCCTGAGAAACCTGTACGAGGGTCAAGAAGCAACAGTAAGAACCGGACATGGAACAACCGATTGGTTCAAAATTGGGAAAGGAGTACGACAAGGCTGCATACTGTCGCCCTGCTTATTTAACTTATATGCAGAGTACATCATGAGAAAGGCTGGGTTGGATGAATCAGAGGTCAGAATTAAGATTGCCGGGAGAATTATCAACAACCTCAGATATGCAGACGATACCACCCTAATGGCAGAAAGCGAAGAGGATCTCAAGAGCCTCTTGTTGAGGGTGAAAGTGGAGAGTGCAAAAGCTGGTTTGAAACTCAACAGTAAAAAAAAAAAGATCATGGCATCTGGCCCCATCACTTCCTGGCATATAGAAGGGGAAGAAATGGAAGCAGTGACAGATTTTATTTTCTTGGGCTCCAAGATCAACGCAGACGGTGACTGTAGCCATGAAATTAAAAGATGCTTGCTCCTTGGGAGGAAAGCTATGGCAAACCTAGACACCATAGTAAGAAGCAGAGACATCACCTTGCTGACAAAGGTCCGTTTAATCAAAGCTATGGTTTTCCCAGTAGCAACGTATAGCTGTGAGAGCTGGAATATAAGGAAGGCTGAGCGCCGAAGAATAGATGCTTTCGAACTGTGGTGCTGGAGAAGACTCTTAAGAGTCCCCTGGACTGCAAGGAGGTCAAATTTTGGCAGTTTTAGAAGGGCATTTTGATAAACCGCCTTATGCCTCCAGACTTTGCCCCTGCTGCAGTGGCAAAGTCGAGGACCTGCCTCATTATTTGTTTTATTGCCCTATCTATTCTCAAATCCATCCCAAGTATCCACTCCAAGTATCAAATCCACTCTTTGAGAAAAAGTTTATTTGGTCCGATACAGAGAGAATAATTTTTTTGTTTACATAACACAATAAGACAAATCTTTTGGCACTGGCCAGTTTTGCTCTTGAAGCCCGAAGTTATAGAGAACATTTTTGATTTTGCAGAATCATTAAAAATGTAATATACGTTTAATCCGTTTTAGGCATTTATGTTTTTTCTATACTTGTTGTAACCATTGGTTGAAACAATAAATATATATATATATATATATATATATATACTTGTCTTTTAAATGTAGAACTGTTTTATTGTATGTTGTACATCGCCCAGAGTGGCTGGGTGACCAGCCAGATGGGCGATTAATAAATTTAATAATAAATAAATAATAAAAATCAGTCCATCCTAAAGGAAATCAACCCTGATTGCTCACTGGAAGGACAGATACTGAAGCTGAAGCTCCAATATTTTGGCCACCTAATGCGAAGAGAAAACTCCCTGGAAAAGAACCTGATGCTGGGAAAGACTGAAGGCAAAAGAAGAAGGGGACGGCAGAGGATGAGATGGCTAGATAGCATCACCGATGCAATGGATATGAACTTGAGCACACTCCGGGAGAGAGCGGAGGACAAGAAGGCCTGGCGTGCTATGGTCTGTGGGTTCACGAAGAGTCGGACACGACTTAACGACTGAACAACAGCAGTCCCAGCTTTGCAGATATTATATATTGTGTGACCTCACTGGTGAACACAAAGACCGGGGCCCAAAACCTTTGTACCAGTGGGCAATCCCACCAAATATGTAGGTAGGTGCCTCTGGTGGCTCCACACCACCAACAACTAGGGTTCACATTATAATTACATAGCTGTGCTGTAATATAACATCTATGCCTCATCTTCAATGCATTTTCTTTCACACTATGTGAAACGGAACATAGTGCTACTCACTGTTCTGAGTTAGTAATACAATTCAGGACTTTTTCCCATACCATTTTTGCTCCCTCAGCCTCACCAATAACCATAGAATTTAACAACTTGTAAATTTTTGCAGCCAAGCCCTTTGTTTCAGATTTTGCCCAAGCCACTAAACTTTCAAACCGATTTAGTGGGCACAAAACCTCTCCTTTTATGGTTGGTGTAGATGTGAAATGAAGAATTTGATCTATCTGAAACCACGGTATACCCTCAGATAATTGTTCTCTTATCTGTGCCCCAGTTTTTGGTTCCAACACATTATATAGGTCAATGAGTCCATATAAACCTTTTTCCTCCCATTTTGCAAACTGTTTAAACTTCTCTTCACAATAAAGAAAGCGGTTGGCATAAAAAAGACTCATAGGGGAAGGAGAAGATCTCAAACATTTATTTCATCTTTGCCAAGTACACATCATCCTGTTTAAGAAGGGGTTATCTATCACTGATCTTGATTTATATTTACATTGAAATGGTATACACTCCAATACTTCTTTCTGATCCCTAGGTATCGCCATATTAATCCAAGTTTTAGTTTGATCATCATGTATTAGTTGAATTGTTTGAGTTGAAAAGCATCATAATATTGAGATAATCTGGGAATTCCCAGTCCCCTCCCCTTTACCTTCTTCATACAAAGTGTTTTTTATTATCAAAAATAAAATAAAAATATCAACTGCCATTTTTAAACAGTTTCTTGGGTATAATAAGAGGTAATATATGAAATACATATGTTAGTTTGGGTAATAATTTCATTTTAATCACAGTTTTTCCAAATATTTTAAGTTCAATTTGGACCAGTGTTTCATTTTTTCTTTAGTGTATTTGGTCACTAGTTGGTAATGATTTTATTGCTTTTAACGAGTCAACTGGTGTAATTACTCCTAAATATTTTAGTTCGTCTCTGGGGTATCCCTGAGTTTTTCCCCAGAAGAAATTGTTGTCTGTTATCCATGTTTATACATAAGCCGCTAAATTTTTCGTAGCTGATTTGCAATCCCACTGCTTGTTCAAAGTCTTTTATTACCTACATGGCCATCATTAAGCTCCTAATAGGATTTGATAGTGTTAAAATTATATCACCCACAAACAAATTAATTACATTTGGTAGTGAATTAACTTGAACCTCTTCTATCAACAGAGAGTTGCGAAGTAAGTTTCCTAAGAGTTCAACAGAGAAAGCAAAAAGTAGTGGGGACTGAGGACAACCTTGTTTGGTTCCCCGGTTAATCTTAATTGGTGGGGAGTCTAATCCATTTGTTCTAATGACCACTTGGTTTTGAAAGTATAATTGAGAAAGACATTTGTGAAATCTCCCATCATTGTATGCTTATTGGAGGGAAGTAAGTAAGGCCATTCTAGCATATCAAAAGCTTTAGCAGAGTCCATTGGTGTTATGACATAACCATTTCTGCTCTTTTTCATGCAATGCTGAACCACATTAAGTATTCTTATTGGGTCAGCTATATTACACCTTCTAATAAAACCAAATTGATCTGTGACAACATATTGTAGAGCTGTTGTACCTAATCTCTCAGCAGAACCCCTGTAAATTTCTTTAGATCCTGGCTTCATAACTTAATAGGATGAAAATCAATCAGCCTCTTCAAGGTTCTTCTCTGGTATATGTAAGAGTATAATCTGGGAAACCTGCCAAGAGTGGGGCAGTGTACTATTACCCATAATTTTATTGAATAGCATTACAGTATATGGTGTTAACTGATCAGTATATATTTTATAGAAGGCTCCTATAAAGCCATCGGTCCTGGGTGATTTATAATTTTTATTTTTTTAATGACTTTTTTTTTACCTTTTCTTCCAAATTATCCTGGTATAAGTTTGGTGTTCACCCAACATCTGTTTAATATTTGCTTGAGATAATATTTAATTAATTTGTTTCTGGTTGCCTAGAGGTGTATAAATCTGCATAATAAGATGCAAATACTTGATTTACAGCTTTTGACTCCAAATTTATTTTTCCTTGTCTGTCCTTAACTGAGGTTATATTATTTCTGGTCTCCTTCTATCACAATCTATTGGCTAATAATTCAATATATCTATTTCTAAATTCATAAAATTGTTGATTGACATATTCAAGATCATTTGTTATCCGATTAATCTCCAATTATTTAAGCTCATTTCTCCTTTTTATTCATTCTAATTTAACCCTTTCTTCCTTAGTGTGTTTATGCAGTGTTTCTAGTTTTCTATTTCTGTTGTAAGCTGTTGTGTTGCTAATAAGTGTAGTTTTCAAATATAGCTTGAAATGCTTATGCATTTCCTGTAATTACAACTTTAAGAATATCCCATAATGTTTCAAGATCACATCCTGTATATCAATGTTAAGGAAGTAATTTTCAATTTCTCTCCTTATTTCCCTCTAGCTTCTTGCCTGTCTAATAAGATGGGATCAAATTTCCAAGCATAGGTTTTGCTTTGTTCTGGGCTTATGTGGAATGTCACGATTACTGGCACATGATCTGAGACTGTGATCAACCCCATTTGCATCTCCATGCATCTATCAATTTGTATTTTTGTAAGATATGTAATAAAGGTGATGGTGCTATATAGGAATTGTCTTGAATCTTTGCCTTGTTTCCTTTCCCTGTACAATCTATTAAATTTAAATTTCCTCCTATAATTCCATCCCTAAATTTAACATTTCATAATGTTTCCAAAAGAAATTTTGCTCTGTAGTAAGACCACAGCGAGTCCCCAACACCAGTTTTTCTGTGCCAATGTATCCCTTAAGAAATATACATCTCCCTTTAGAAGATATTCATATAGTAAAGTCAATATCTTAAAAAAAAAAAAAAACTATAACGACCCCTCTCGCATTAGACAAACCTTTTGCAGCGTAAGTCTCTCCTATACCAGGAAAATAAAGTAATTTATCCAAGTCTTTGTTAGGATTAGTCTCTTGAAGAAAAATATTTGGTTTAGTTTGCATAATCACTTTTTGGAGTGATTAAGACACTGAACTGCAGACCGGAAGGTCGGCAGGACAGCAGTTCGAGACCCAAGTGCCGCGTCACGGAGTGAGCTCCCGTCTTCAGTCCCAGCTTCTGCCAACCTAGCAGTTCGAAAGCAAGAAATTGCAAGTAGATAAATAGGTACCGCTTCGGCGGGAAAGGTAACAGCATTCCGTGCACCTCGGTGTTCCGTCATGCCGGCCACATGACCACAGAAGCACCTTCGGACAGCACTGGCTCTTCGGCTTAAAAATGGAGATGAGCACCACACCCTAGAGTCGGGCACGACTGGTTGGGGACACCTTTACCTTTACCGCTTTACAGTAGATCCAAAGCCCTCTACATTAAATGTCACAGTTTTTATTTCAGCCATTATAATTCTTCATCATGAACCTATTTTTATAATTTCCTTTCAAACTTTTTTGTTTCTTTATTCCCCCCCAGCCCACACCTCCCAGTTTTCTCATGTAGCGTTTAACTAATAACTGTAATACAATAACATAAACTAAATTCAAACCTTTCTTCTCTGCACAACTGCTTGTTCCAGGGAATTGCATCAGAACTATTTGTTCCCAACTGCTGAGAGGAATCATATTGGCATAGCAGCCATAACCCATCCCATACACAGCCCTCCCCCTTACTGAATATGTCATATCTTATATGTTATGTATTATAGCATGCAAAAACAACAGATAGCCATAATAACTTTTAAGGTTGTCTACAATTGCTAAAGCCTATTTGACAGTCCTGAAGGCTTGAATAGCCTCTCTGATGATTTTATTTCTTGCCAGACTTATTTTTCCAAAGGAGTTATTTCTTTTGGACCATAAGGTCCATCCTCTTGGCTTAGGCATTGTTGAGGCAGCTACAGTAGCTTCATATTCCTCCTCTTCCTCTGCTTAACACTTGTTCTTCTCCAAGATCTAAATTCATGTGGATCAAGAACTCTTTCACCTCCCAATGGGTAGTTATTACTACATTTGTATTGCAAAGCTACACTATGATTTTAAAGGGGTAGCCCCAGTGGTATGTTATTCCACTTTTTCACAGCTGTTCTGTACAGAATCCACAGCTGTTTCTGAAAAGTTCCATGGCTGATATCTTGGAAGAGTGCTATGTCACACTGATCATAATAAAACCTGTGGCCAGTGCGGGTGCGAGGCAAGATGGAGTCTTTCAATTCCAGTTTTGCAAAGCAGACCAATAGGTCCCACGGTTTATTGCTGTTCAGTAGGTAACTGCCTGATACTCTGTGTGCCTTCTCTGTGTCTATTCAGGATATTTTGAGCTCAGGTATTTCTTCTGACAGCCAGGTAACAAGGAAGCCAACTGCATCTCAACCTTCCATCAATTCTGCTATCCCCTGAAACAGATATTGGGTCTGCAACTGTAGTTTCCCAAAGACTCAATATGTTGCTGTAGTAGCTCTTCATTAGTTTTTCAAAACTAGTATTAGCCCTCCTGATTTGCAACACCAATTCCATTGCTTCATTAGCTATGTTCCCAATTGCATCGAGTTTGGTGGCAACTCTGTTTTTTCTTCAAGCAGTTGTAGCACATTAAACCATCCCTCATGGGGGTTTTATATTTGAGTAGTTATTTGTAAGGGGTCCATACCTTCTTTTGTCATCTTAGGTACTTTACATACCATCATAGACCCTTCTCCTCGCTCTTTGTTGAGACTCAAGTCTGGAGCTGCATTTTTTGCATTAAAATAGGAGGCATAATATTTTTATTCTGTGATATTCCCTGATACATCTCCTTATACGGTATTTGTTTTATGGCTTTTACAGGTATGCTGTTCGTTATCTTTTTTTATTATTCTGTGTCGGTACAGAGCTCAGGGCTTAGGCAGCCATCTTGGTTGCAAGCTGGCTCTGCCCTGCAACATTTTTATTTTTAATGTAGCTCTAATGCTAGCATGCCTTTAAAAAATACATGTTCCACCTCCTCTTTAATTTCTAATTGTTTTTCCACCTTTATGGGGGAAATTCCTTACCAACTATATTTTGTTTCTGAGTCAGTCCAAAGTTCACAATTGACATTTTAATTAAATAGCAAGAAGAAATAAAAATGCTATGTGTTTTATCTGAGATTGCTACAACTTCCAGAATGTTAATTTCTTCTGGTGGGGGATCTGTTTTTTGACATATGCTTCTATAACTATTTTGCACATTGGAGCTTGTTTGCTTCGTCTATTTTAGTTTGCAAATCTCTTTCTCACTCAATCACAATTGCACATTCAATTGCGCAAACAGCTTTAAAAGATAAAAGTGTTGTTCAGAAACTTAAGAAATCACATTAAACCATGAAGCCATCAGTGAAATTCGACTGTTAAGTATCAGCCATGAAGTTCAACTCCCACTCCCATTCTCACCAAAGGAGGCCTATAAAGCTTTTGGCTGGCGGGGGGGTGTGTGTGTGAATATTTATAAAATTGTTTGCAAAACTTGAAACTTAGCAGGATGTACCAAAAAGTTTGTGCATAGGCATGCTAAAAAAAATCTTGTCTTTACTTACTCTTAATATGGAAGAAAGTACTTGCAAGCATAATTAAGCTGAAACAAAATCTTGTGACGGAGGCTTCAGTTACATCAGGAGTGCACAACCTTTTCAGCCACAAGAGCTGCATCCCATGTCAGCTGGGGGAGCCAGGGGCAATGCGCATGCACACGCACACACTTTTTCACATACAGACACACATCTCAGCATACTGGGAAACCTCCTCTTCCTGCCTCCTGAAATATAGAGATTGCTGGGGACAGGGTTGCAAATGAAAGCCTCTACCAACCCTCAGCAATCGCCACAAGGATCGCTGTTTCTCCACTGCCACTAGCAGCAGGAAAACAGTGATATCAGAAGCAGGATTGCTGAAGTATGGGAGGAGCTTTCACTTCTCCCATCTCCCAGTGAGATGGCTGTCTCGGCACGTAAACTTTTTCCCCTGCAATCCAGCAGATCAGCAGGGAAAAGTGGGCGAAAGCTTGCCTTTGTGTAGCTCAGGGGTGCACAATTCACAACTCAGGACTACATGCAACCTGCGGATTGCGCACCCCTAAGTTACACAAAGGCCTTCAGAGGCAGTAATGGAGAAGGCACCTTCTGAAAACACAAAAACCAGTAATAAGCCATGGTCTCTGCACAGGTTGCAAAGGAGGAGTATACAAGAAAATAACACTTAAATAATGCATATGGTTTTTGCTTTTTGGATAAGATTACTAAGTATTTTGCTATACTTCATACTTTTCTGGTGTTGTTACACCTTGTACTCTTTGTTACTACTTTCTATAACAGAGAAAGACAAATATAGATTACAGCTTATTTTAAACATGTAGCTAGTTCAAGGACCACATTAGAAATATATTGTGAACTGGAGGGCACCATCAATAACTTGACAGAGCACCAATTCCAATATAAACCTATCTGTATACTACAATCAACATCTGAGGCCATTACTGTTAATTTCATAACAAGAGAATGAATGGTTTTAAGCAGGTCAATTTATGCCTGTGTGGGGAGGGTAAGAGCTAGTATAAGGAGTATTTATGTGATTGTTAAAAGCTATGCAGCTTTAAGAAGGTCAATTTTTTGTTATCTTTTGAGTCAGACGTTAATATGTGGGAGTATTTTATGCTAAGTCTAAGTGGGATTTAGAGCCTCGTGTGGCGCAAAGTGGTAGGCAGCAGTATTGCAACCGAAACTCTCCCCACGACCTGAGTTCGATCCCAGCGGAAGCTGAGTCTTGGGTAGCCGGCTCGGGTCGACTCAGCCCTCCATCCTTCCAAGGTCGGTAAAATGAGTACCCAGCTTGCTGGGGGAAAGGTAGTCACGGCTGGGGAAGGCAGTGGCTAACCACCCCGCTACAGTCTGCCATGAAAACGCCAGCGTAAGTGGCATCCCTCTAAGGGTCAGTAATGGCCGAACCTTTCCTTCCTTTTTTCAAGTGGGATTTGACTTATAAAGACATCTGAGGTTGTGGAATTTTAATATAGATATGTTTTTTGAACCTTTGTAATATGAAATAGGGTGTTATCCATAAGATATTATTCTTAATGTAAATGTTTTATTGATTCATAGCTCCTGAAGGAGGCATTTCCAAAATGCACAGGGCACAATACATTTTCCTTTTTTGAGCACCGGAGCCTGCCTCCCCCTTCTTTGTCATTAATTTATGGTGCTTCTTCCTTCTTCACTTATGGAACCTTATACTAACATATTTATTATGGCATGAGGTTTTGTGGACAAGCCCACTTCCTCAGATGCATGGATGTCATCCTGAATTTGCTGATATATATACTCATAGATATGTACAACACATACACACACAGAGAGACATGTAGGGAGAAGAAAAATGTTAGCAGTGAGGTCATACAGGGGAATCAAATGCAAGAAATGCAGACAGTGATAATTACATTAAAGCTTAGGTTTATGTAAAATAATTACAGTGACCATTCACAAAGTAGTTTTGATAAGTATCCTGCTTGCATATGTTAATTAATTCCTTTAATGTGATAAAAATGCATAATCTCAAGTCAAGCCACAGGTGATAGAACTGAACTACTTGAGAAGTGTGTATTCAATAGCTGCATGCTGGAATCTCCCTTTGAAGTTCACTGATGATACACTGGAGTGGTTTTAGCTGGGAGCTATTGGTGACAACCCAGTGGTCTGTCACTTTTCTTCTAAGTCTGTCCTGTAGTAGATTATCCTGGGTACCAGTTTGGCCAACTTGACCTGTTTTTTCACTTCACTGGGTGGGTTATTATAATCTCAGAAATGCCTGATCTAAATCATTACATTGTGAGTCCAAATCAAAACAGACTGGCCTCCACACCTGAGGACTGGAAAGTGACCAATGTGATATCAATTTTTCAAAACAGATAAGGGATAGTGGTGCAGAAAGTTACAGGTCTGCTAGCTTAACATCTGTTCTGGGTAAATTGGTGGAAAGCAGTATTAAATATGAAGTTATCAAGCATATAGAAGGACAAGTCTTGCTGAAGAAAAGTCAACAGGGCTTCTGCAAAGGTAAGCCCTGTCTCACTAAGCTTTTTAAAAACTTTGAGAATGTTAACAAGCATGTTGATGGAATGATCTTGGACTTTTAAAAAGCTTTTGACAACATCCCTCACTACTGCAATCTTAGCAGTGAACCTCTTATAGATTGGTAAATGGTTAAAGAACAGCAAACAGAGAGTAGAAGTAAATTGACAGTTCTCACAATGGCGGGATGTAACACATGAGGTCCCGCAAGGTTCTGTATTGAAAGTGGTGCTTTTTAACTTATTCATGAATGACCTGGAGTTAGGGTGAGCAGTGAGGTGGCCAAGTCTGCAGGGAGTTAAAAACAAAACGGGATTGTGACATGCCCCAAAAGGATCTCTGCAAACTGGGTGTATGGGCAACAAAATGGCAGATGCCATTCAATGTGAGCATGTGCAAAGTGTTACATATTGGGGTAAGAAATCCTAATTTCAAATATACACTGATGGTGACAGCTGGCAATGACTGACCAGGAAAGGTATCTTGGGGTTGTGGTGAACAGCTCAGTGAAAATGTCAACCCAGTGTGTAGCAGCTGTGGAAAAAGTGAATTCCATGTTAGGGATAGTCAGGAAAGAGACAGAAAATGAAACCACCAATATAATGTCCTTAGACAAATACACAGTGTGACTACAGTTGGAATACTGTATACAGTTCTGGTTGCTGCATGTCAAAAAGGATATTGCAGAGTTGAAAAAAGTGTAGAAAAGGGCAACCAAATTTATCAGGGAACTGGAGAAACTCCCATATGAAGGAATATTATAACATTTTGGGCTATTAGTTTAGAAAAAAAGGCAACTAAGGGGGGTATTATAGAAGTGTGGAGAAAGTAGATAGACATTTTTCTCCCTTAGACAGACAAAAAATAAGTCTATCACATAATGTGTAGTTAAACACATTTTTAGCTTCCACAGGATGCAGTGATGGCCACCAACTTAGACAGCTTTGAAAGGGGATTAGATTACACAAATTAATGGAAGATGTAGCTATCAATGGCTAGTAGTCATTATTTATCTTTATATATTTAATCAGCTTATAGACCACTTGACGATACTTAAAAAGACATCTCGAAATGGTCTATAACAACATTTTAAAATACAAAACCACACTTAAGGGCACAATCCTATGCATATTTAGACAGAAAAAAAGTCCTACAAATCCCAGAATGCCCCAGCCAGCATGTTTTTCTGTCTAAACATGCATAGGATTGCGCCCTAAAACATTTAAACTCAGAAAGTACAAAATGTCTCAGCTAAAAACATTTAAAATCAAAAGATAAAACAGTTTCAATTAAAACATTAATATCACAGAACTAACAATCAAACTGAGCAGCACAATCAGTCAGGAAAACCCTGGGAGAAAAGATAAGTCGTTAACTGGCACCTAAAAAAAACATGCCACAGTTGGTACCTCCCTCATACCAAGGGGGCATTCCACAAAGTAGTTGCCACCACAGAGAAAGTCTGCTGCCTGGTTCCCATCAGACGGCAATCTGCAGCAGCTGTACAACCAGCAAGTTGCCCCAAGTTGTTCAGAACTGTATATGTAAGCAACAAAACCTTGATCATGGCTTGGTAACTAATAGGCAGCTAGTGCAGTTACTCGGTTACATCATTGTAATAAGTGCACAACCAGACACCCCACTCAGCATCCTGGCCAGTGCATTCTGCATCAGCTGCAGCCTCTGGACCAAGCACAAGCATAGCCCTGCATGAAGCACATTACAGCAATCTAAATGTGAGGTTACCAATGCATGGACTACAGTGGCCAGGCTATCCCTGTCCAGGAAAGGGCATTGGCGTATCAACCACAGCTGGTGCACCTTGCCACAGAAGTCACTTGGGCTTCTAACTACAATGAATCCAGGAGCATCACCAATGTACTTGCTCTTTCTAAGGGAGCGCAACCGGAACTAGAACAGACAAGTTCCCCAATTCCCATGCCTGGACACCGCCTACCCACAGAGTCTCAGTCTTGTTGCAATTCAGTCTTAAGTTTGTTGACCTCCAGGCAACCCATCACAACCAGGAATTGGTTCAGAACATGCATAGCTTCTCCTGATTCAGATGAAAAAGAAACAGAGCTGGGTATGATTAGCATACTGATGACCCCTATTCCAAATCTCCTAATGACCGCTCACAGTTGCTTCATATAGATGTTAAAAAGCATTGGGGACAAGATGGTACCCTGTGGCACCCCAAATCATAGCTGCCAGCATGTCATGGCACATTATCTTTAGGGTTGAACACAGCACACCTCTGAATACATGCTGCTGGGCATCAACAGCAGAAGAGGGCTATTGCCTTTATGTCCTGCTTGTGGACTTTCCATAGGCATCTGTTTGGCCACTATGGGAAACAGGGTGCTGGACTAGATAAGCCTCTGGTCTGATCCAGCAGGGGTCTTATGTTCTTATGTGGTTGTAGGGCTTGGCTGTAGACAATGGTAGGAATGTGTAGTAGTCAGTATGTTTCCAATAAAGTTGTGCTTGTATGTTCATTTTGCAGTTGCATGGCAGTGCCCAGGAAGTACACCTGCCATGTGGAGATGGTTTAAGCTCATGTTGATGCTGTGATGATCATGCTAACAGAACCTCTGAAGTGCCTCTTGTCCATGGATCCAGATAATAAAGATATTATCAGTGCATCTCAAGTAGCAGAGGGACATTTGGAGACAGAAGCTGAGAAAACGTTGTTCTCAATCAGCAATGAAAATGTTGGCATACTGTGAAGCCATGAAAATACCCATGACATGTCCATCAACCTGAAAATATATATTCCCTCCAAAGCTGAAGAAAGTGTGGAAGGGTTTGGTAGCTTGATGTGCTGTAGCACCATCAGGGATGATGTCCCATATAGCGTGTAGTCCATCTTTGCAGGGCATGCTACCATAAAGAGCCTCAATATCCATGTTGCTAGAACTGTATTTTTGGAATTGTCAATGGATTGCAGATTCTTCAAGAATTCAGTAGTGTTTTCAAAGTAACTTGGGGGTATTGGTGACATATATAGATTCCATTCTCAGATCATGACCAAACATCCCAACTGTGATAGTACCAATGCTCAAAACAGATGGGATGTCCTAGATTGCCCGATTTATATGTCTTGGATCATAGAGAGAAGACCCCTGGTCGAGGCTCTTGGGGAATATACATGCAGATTTGGTCCCACCCATCTGTAGGAGATTCCCTCAGATTACATAGTTCCTGCTAGTATTCCTCAGTGAGGTCTGAGGACAGGGTCCTGTAAAGTGTGGCATTGAAGAGTTGCTTCTGAGCCTCCTATAAGTAGTCTGACTTGTTCAGCTACACATTTATCAACCTCTTTAATTACGATGTCAGAATAGTTTCTGAGGCTGTGAATGGCATCATGTTCTGTACAGCTGAGTTTATGTGGTAAACAGTGCTGCTTGCTGATTACTTCAGTATGCGTGCAACGGCAGAAGCACTCTACATAAAAGAGTAATCTGATGTTATGACTATCTGAAGGGGTTCATGTAGAGTTCTTCTTTTACTACTGAAAATAAGTTTGCTGTGTATCAGTGCATTGTCCAGTAGCATGCTGAGAAAATGGTAGTTATGTGCTGGCACACTGGTTCACATCATGGTGGACATTTCTTTCCCAGGACATTTTACTGCTCACCTTAAGGTAGATATTCTTGAACATAGGAACTTCAAACAAGTATCCAGTGTGAAACTGCTAAAATAACATTTATCAAGAAGTTCAATTCTATCACCTGTATCTCAAATAGAGACTGCAGGTTTTTAATCATATTACAGTGTTAATTAACTTATGTCAGAATATTCAACACTAATTTGAGTACGGTCACTGTAATTGTTTTACATATATGTAAGCTTTAACATGATTATTATTATCTGTATTTCTTCCATTTCATTCCCCACTGACTTTGACTTCACTGCTAATGTTTTTTCTTCTCCTTACACCTATGTCTGTGTCTATGTAAACAGAATTTTCAAATTTATGCACTGTTCCACAAAAGCTTATGACATAATTTGTTAATCTTTAAGGTGACCCTACTGGAAACTGGTTTTTTTAGTCAGCTGGGTGGGTTGTTTTTTTTTAAATAAATTTATAACAATTGCTAATTAGTCACCTAAAATCATGAGATAAACTTAGCTAAATAATTAACATATGAGTCCAGTAATGGCCTTTTAGTTACTAGCTCATGTCCATACTGTGTGGTTCCCCCCTCTTTTTTGCTAAAGAGTCTCTGAAATGCTAATTCAGGCATCTGATCTCAGCAAGCCACAAGGAAACTAGCACAATTGTGTGTCACTCACTAATCCAAGTGACAACTGAGAGTTATTTCAAGTGGCCACTATGCAGAATGCCACACAACTTGGGGCACCTTCTTTTTCCAGGTACCAGTTCCTTCATTTTTTCTTGCTTTCAATGTTATGCCAAAGCACAAGGACTGGGAAAAGCTCCTGTAGAACTAAGCTTCATGTCTTCTAGATACAGGGCCCACTTTTAAGCACATTTCTATAATCATGAGGGCTAGAAGCTACTAAGAAAACGTAAAGTACTACAACAGAGGGACTTGAGTACTACATGTAATCCATGGGCCAATTGCTTTTCACATTCTTTTAAAAAGGCATTTAATTCTTTCTGCTTTGTTGAGTTCTCTTCCAAACGGCAGATTATCATCTCTTTAGTAATTCTTACCAGCGTCCCAGCAATTCTCCCCAAGAATACAAGATCTTCTCAGGGCAGTCCTTTGATACATCTCCAGTGCCACTTGAGAGTTCGTTATCACTCTCTGCAAGGGGGGTGGGGGGGAAACAGCAACACAAGCAAAATGTATCATTCTGAAACCCATTCCACACTTCTTACAAATAAGCGCAAGATGGAAAATTAATTATTTTCTAGATGGCAAGAAATTTAACCAGGTGACTGAAGAAAAAAGAAATATAAATATAAATATATGACCTTTTCAGACAGTCATTTTAGTACTTTGAATTTGCAGTTATACAGGCCTCTTCTCTTAGGTTTTTTTATATCCAATTTTTCTCCAAAGGTGGAACCAAATCAGCTCTAAAATTCAAACAGTAAACCACAACACACTACTAAAATCCAAACTACAAAGTATACAATACAAAACTCCAAAGTACAAAGCAGCAGAAAAAAAACACTATACCCAATGGAAAAAGTCCACACAGCTGCAAGACAAAGCAAGTTAGACATTCTGTTGCAATAGTATGGCATCTTACCAGCATTGAAACTGAAATATTGTATCACTGGGAAGATTCTACTCAATCTGGTGCTCTCCCAGTTGGTGCAACTCCTATCATTTCCAGCTGGCATGGGGCTGGCTGGAAATGATGTGAGAATAATTTTCTTCGCTGTGGGCGGGAATGCAGCTCTTGCCAGAAAAAAGGTTCTCTATCCCTGATCTAAATCATGGTTGAAATTATTGTCTGAACCAGATCTATGATTTGAGTGAGTCCTTCAAATCAGGATAGCAAACCAAGATTGCAAACAATCATTTCCCAGTTTTGACAATGACAAGCTACAGTCTGATTAGTCCAGGAAACATTAATTAAGCTGCCTGTACGAGGGACAGACAGAGTGGGGGAGGAAAGTGCACTGAAGTCCATGGCTTGTTGCCATTCCTACAAGGTTTGGAGCATCATCTGAATTTACTCATAGGGAGGGGGGAGAAGGGTGTTAACAGAGTTGGGAGTAAAGACACCCCCTGTGGTAATGCAAAGAAAAGGTGTATTATAGGGCGAGAGAAAATGTGGAGTTAACAGAATGAACTAAAAGGAATAAACTGGCTTTAAAATTTGACATGCTTTCACAGAGTTGATGAAGCATTCCATCCCTCTTGAGTTAATAAAAATGCAGAGAGAGAGAGAGAGAGAGAGAAAGAAGCTGGCAGGGAAAGATATTAGAAGTGGTTAAAAGGAGGAAGAAAGGAAGGACTCTTGGAAAGAGAAATTGGGGACCATCATGTCATGGATAGATATACCCCTGAAGTACTTCTGTGGATAAATATAAGGTTATTAATATATTGAAACTCCTATGATCCTAGTTGAGTGTAACTGGATTTCCTATGTAATGTTTGTGTTTTGTTAGAATATTTTTGTGTGCTCACTGAGTACATAGAAAATAAAAAAAAAGAAAAAATGCAAAAATGCAAAAGTGATCAGAGGGATCTGACTTGTGCACCGCTGCTGTAAACTTTCAACTGCTTGGATCAAGCTTGTGATATCACAGCAATTTAGCCAGTGACTAGGGCTGCAAACTTTTGAAATAAAAAATGCCCAGTCAAGCCGCCTCTTCGCTGGTATGTGTAGATAGTTTCTTTCCTTCTGTGCTCCTGTTTGCTGCAACCAGAAAGAGTTCTAGCTATATCTTTTCACTATTTGTCCAGAAGGCAGAGTATAAGTATCCTGGAATTCCCTAACTTTTGTGATACAATCCTTGGACAATCAGACAACTACGAGGGGCTCACTGAATTGCCTGGGAACACCAGTTGCTGCAGCAATACTGAAGCTGGTCCAGACGTGACCATTGGGTGACCATTTAGGGCCCAATGTAAAAGACAACATGAATTATTTAATACAGTACACAGACCAATAAACTTATTGAGCCAAAGAGCAGATAAAACCAGTTAACAATTAAATAACACAGATACAGTCATGTGAAAAGAAAGTATACCCTCTTTGAGTTCTATGGTTTTATGTATCAGGACATAATAAAAATTATCTGGTCCTTAGCAGGTCTTAAAATTAGATAAATACAACCTCAGATGAACAACACATGGCATATTACACTGTGTCATTATTTATTTTACAGAAATAAAGCCAAAATGAAGAAGCCATGTGTGAAAACTAAGTACACCCTTACTGCTTCCATAGGTATGAAGAGGCCAAGTAGCAGCCAGGTGCTGCTAATCAAATGCCCTTGATTAATTGATCATCAGCAAGTGTGACCATCTCTCTAAAAGCTGAAGTCTCAGGAGTTTGCTGGACTGGGGCATTCAGGTGTGTGTTAACACAATGCCAAAGAGTAAAGACATCAGCAATGATCTTAGGGAAGCAATTGTTGCTGACCATCGATCTGGGAAGGGTTATAAGGCCATTTCCAAACAATTTAAAGTCCATCATTCTACAGTGAGGAAAATTATTCACAAGTGGAAAACATTCAAGACAGTTGCCAATCTTCCCAGGAGTGGACGTCCCAGCAAATTCACCCCAAGGGCAGACCGTGCAATGCTCAGAGAAATGGCAAAACATCCAAGAGTTACATCACAGACTCTACAGGCCTCAGTTAGCATGTTAAATGTTAAAGTTCATGACAGTACAGTTAGAAAAAGACTGAACAAGTATGATTTGTTTGGAAGGGTTGCCAGGAGAAAGCCTCTTCTCCCTAAAAAGAACATGGCAGCACAGCTTAGGTTTGCAAAGTTGCATCTGAACAAATCACAAGATTTCTGGAACAATGTCCTTTGGACAGACGAGACCAAAGTGGAGATGTGTGGCCATAATGCACAGCGCCACGTTTGGCAAAAACCAAACACTGCATATCAGCACAAACATCTCATACCAACTGTCAAGCATGGTGGTGGAGAGGTAATGATTTGGGCTTGTTTTGCAGCCACAGGACCTGGGCACCTTGCAGTCATTGAGTCGACCATGACCTCCTCTGTATACCAAAGTATTCTTGAGTCAAATGTGAGGCCATCTGTCTCAGCTAAAGCTTGGCTGAAATTGGGTCATGCAACAGGACAATGATCCCAAGCACACCAGCAAATCTACAACAGAATGGCTGAAAAAGAAAAGAATCAAGGTGTTACAATAGCCCAGTCAAAGTCCAGAACTCAACCCAATTGAAATGCTGTGGCGGAACCTTAAGAGAGCTGTGCATAAACAAATGCCCGCAAACCTCAATGAACAGAAGCAATGTTGTAAAGAAGAGCGGGCCAAAATTCCTCCACAATGACGTGAGAGTCTGACAAAGTCATACAGAAAACAATTACTTCAAGTTATTGATGCTAAAGGTGGTTCTACAAGCTATTGAATCATAAGGTGTACTTAGTTTTTCACACATGGCTTCTCCATTTTGGCTTTATTTCTGTAAAGTAAATAATGACACAGTGTAATATGTCATGTGTTGTTGTTCATCTGAGGTTGTATTTACCTAATTTTAAGACCTGCTAAGGACCGGATGATTTTTATTATGTCCTGATACGTAAAACCACAGAACTCAAAGAGGGTGTACTTTCCATTTCACATGACTGTATGTTTAAAAGCAGGTCAATGAGAATTTTTTCCTAATTTGCACTGAGGTAGGAAAAAAGTGTAACCCTCTCAGTAATATAGTGGGAATGGTCCTTTAAATAGGACAATACCAGATCTTCAACAGATTGTCCTGGGAGAGTTCTTAGTAGAAGAAGAATCAGCCTCTCTCTACAATCTCCGTAACACAAGAGTACATCATCAACACCCCATTATTTCAATTCCACACAGACATTTGTTAACCAGGATCTTATTAAATCACCTGCTTAACTACACAGAGAGCAATATTTTGAAACAAATCATCATAAATGCTCTCCTGTATTTGTAAACAGTTACTGTATGCAAGTATGAAGCTCTAACAAGTCCATATTTTCAAGGATTAATGAGGAGCATGATTTATCAGCTGCAGCTCTCAAATACTGTTGATATAGATCCACTAAGGGCACAATCCTATAGAGATAGACGGGCGCCTCTGACTACCCCTGAAGTCGAAAGCAAACCCCTGTCCAATGCAGGGTGAAAGCAGCACGGAGAAGATTCCCTCCATGCTGCAGCTGCCCTGCACTCTGCCTTAGATGAGAGTACAGAAATGCATCCCCTAGCAATCCTGCATCAATTCCTGGCCAGCAGCAGAAATGTTGGCGCTTGCTGTTCTCCACTCAAGTAAACAGGTCTATGTACGGAGTGTCCCACCTGCGAAAAAGATGCTACTGTCCACTCCTGGGGCTACTGTCCACTCATGAGGGGCTGAGTAGTTTCAGTTAAGGCTGTCGGCAAGGTAGTTGTACACCACCGCTATGTGTACTGCTATCAGTCCATACGATGAGGGATGTTCCATTGGAAAATGAGGAATGTGGGCCCGAGAAAGGAGAGGGACCTCTTTCCACCTTGCCTGTTCAGATAGTAAACAATAGTGGTGTTGTCAGATGCTATCTGAACCAAGCATCCCAGTAGCTCTGTTTCAAATGCCCTCACTACCTTTTCAACAGCCAAGAGTTGCAAGATGTTGATATTCAGAGCAGTCTTTGACAAGTTCCACTTGCCCTGAATCCGAGTGTGTGCCCCAACCCAAGAGGAGAAGCTCCTGTTGTCAATATTCATGATGGGGAAGGCAGAAAGAAAGGTATGCCCTCTTGAAGACTGCAGACATCCATCCACTGAATTAGCATACCGGTCACATATGTGAGGAAGGGCAGCTGTACCAGCCTGGCATCCCGCACTGGGTTGAATGCATAGACAAATGCTGTATTCTTAACCTTCTGAACGGAATCAATAGCATCATCAGTCTTAGAATTAAACAAACACTCCCCAAATGGAAGGTCTTCGATCCTGGAGTAAGCTTCCTGCAACAAACCTACAGACCTAAACCAAGCATGCCTACGCAAAGCTATTGAGCCAACCATCACCTTCACATCACAGTCAGCCATATGCCTGGATGTGTTTATTTGCTGGTGAGAAAAGCGTATCGCCTCACACTGAAACACTCAAGTGAGTTCCCTTTTATCCTCGGGAAGATGGTTGAAAAGAGGTCCTATCTTCTCCCACAGGAAGAACTGTTATCTGGCCATCAGGGCCTGATAATTAGCCACCCTTAATCCCAACACAATAGAGAAGTAAATGCAATACCCCATCAAGTCCAGCCTCCTACCTTCTTTATCCAAAGATGACGAGTGCAGCTTCTGTGACTTTTGCTTGACACACCTCAACAATAATGGAATTTGGGGATGGATGTTGGAAAAAAAAACATCTGCTTCCATTTCTAGTACATTTGTTCAAGGTGCTTCAAAGTGGATGGAATGGAAGTTGGGGCCTTCCATGATTGCTGAATAATTTGTAATAAGGCAGGAAGCATCAGTTGATGCTTTCGAACTGTGGTGCTGGAGAAGACTCTTACGAGTCCCCTGGACTGCAAGGTCAAATCAGTCCATCCTAAAGGAAATCAACCCTGACTGCTCATTGGATGGACAGATACTGAAGCTGAAGTTCAAATATTTTGGCCACCTAATGCGAAGAGAAAACTCCCTGGAAAAGATCCTGATGCTGGGAAAGATTGAAGGCAAAAGGAGAAGGGGACGGCAGAGGATGAGATGGCTAGATACTATCACCGATGCAATGAACATGAACTTGAGCACACTCCGGGAGACAGCGCAGGACAGGAAGGCCTGGTGTGCTATGGTCCATGGGGTCACGAAGAGTCGGACACAACTTAACGACTGAACAACAACAACAGGAACCCTAGCAAACACTACTTGTGTAGAGGTTTCGGATTGCATCAAATACTGGATCTTTGATTTTAACCATTGGCTTCTGGGTTTCTAGACCAAGAGATTGAGCCATACAGAGTATCTGCCCTGAGAAATGCCCTGTAACCTCAGACAGCAAGGGTGGGGTCCTGATTCCCCACACAGTCTCTGGTGATGAGATGGACGGAGCCACTGAAGAATAGGATGTTGAGTCCAACTGATAATCCTCCAGTGCCAACTGCAGAGAAACTCCTTCCTTCTGATGGGAAGGTTGTGACCCACCAAGTCCCAAAGGAATTACTGTCTTCAGATCTGTCAGATGTGACGAGATTGTACAAGTGGACATAGGGCATAAGCTATTAGGGAGTGTAGTGAGCAGTGACACAGGAGGTGCTGCACTTGGTGGTATCATGGGAACAACTTTCATTGCTGACACAGCCACTGGTGGTACAGCAGGTATGGTTGAGGGAACCAGGAATGTATCCTGATCTGGTGGAAGCTTTGACATCAGAGCCGATGGAGTGCATCAATATCCATCAGATGAATGCTCCCCTGGATAACGGAGGCCCCAGCACCAACCATCTCGCACCTCCAATTATGGTCTTTGACACAATATCGGTATTGCGGAGGATCCTAGAAGGACAGAGATCGTCTATCCCAATCAGGATATGGTGATCTCGATCAATACTGGGACTGCTCACACCACTTGGGGCTCAAACCTCTGCATACAGAGTACAAGGAACCCGAAAATGCCAAATCGGGAGAACCTGTTGAGATTGTGGGTGGCACCTGTGATAAAGAGGAGAATCAGCTTCACCTAGCATCAGCCCCCTTTATAGTGGTGGGTACAGAGACACCTCCCGGATCTTGCCTTCCAATGTCGAGGCTAGAACTAGAGGGACAGAATGCCAGGCCCCCTCCAGATGATGACATCAGGTCTCAAAAACATCTTTGATGGCTTAATGTTCCTTCTCCCAGATGATGTAATCACATTCCAAAGAGGTCAATTTGTGCAAGTAGTAGATATATGGTTGTATAGATTCTGAAGTCATCTCCTGTAGTAGGAGGATACTTCTGAGAGCAGTACTGGATGTGTATATTTCCACATAAAGAGGTAGCAAGAGGTCAGGATTACGTAAGAGGGGATTGGAGACTAATTTTCTTTTAGAAATTGAAGGCCCCTGCACTTCAAGGATTCACTGAAATGGAATATGGGTCCATAACAATTATATCAAAAGGGCCAGTGATGGTAGTGTATTCTGGATTGAACTGTCGAAAGTAGTTAGCAAGCAATGCTGGCAACAGTCCCTGAAGAATGTATAATGATTCTTGGAATTCGCCAAGTCAGGATTGCTTTTACCTTCCGAGGTTCCATGAGGATTCCCTCCAGGATGATCATATGCCCCAGGATGTCTATGCTGGTTAGGTCAAACACACATTTTTCTAGCTTTGTGATAAGATGGTGCTCCTGCAGCTTTTGAAGGACCTGACAGACATGCTGGGTGTAAGCTTGGCAATCTGGGCAGTATATCAGGATCTTGTCCAGCATAGAATTACAGATTTATCGAGGATGTCCTGAAAGATATTGTTCATAAAGTGCTGGAATACAGCAGGCACAGTGCACAGACTGAATGATATACTCATAGTGTCCATATCAAGTCCAGAAGGCTGTTTTCCATTCAACAACACCTTGAATCGAGATCACATTGTAGGCTTCCCACAGGCTGAGTTTGGTGTAGCTAAGAGTGCAGGGATTTTTATTTTATTTATTTATTTATTAGATTTATTAGAGCAAGGGGTACCAATTACAGACTATAATCTTATTTAGAGCCCAGTAATCATTACACAGCAGGAATTCCCCATTGTCCCTTACAAAAAGAACAGCGAACCCCCCTCTGTAAATTCTTATCCAGGAACTCCTACAGAGCTGCCAACTCAGGTTCAGAAAGAGAGTACATTTGCTGGACTGGGGCACCAGATCAATTGCTCAGTCATATGGGCAATGCAGTGAAAGGGTCCACTTCCTTTTCTACAAAAACATCCTGGAACATCCCTATTTGGCAGGGAGCTTAGGTGGCTCTGGAAACAGATGGGTCACTGAACACAAGGCCTGCATGGAACAGCATTGTAAACAGCATACTGCTGAGATCCCCAACATGATGTCTGTGGGCATCAATGTACCTGGGGACACCTCCCTTGGTGCCCACCTGGCCTTCTGTCCAACATGATTTTATTTTTAAATTTAAAAAACCCATTTAACTGAGAGGCAGGCACGTTGCAAAGTAAAATGCTGCCTCTCGCACCATCGTGGGCCCCAGAGGCATTCTTAGAAAATAAAAATGGGAAGTGACCCAGCCACCCAGAAAAAAGTAAAAGGTAAGCTAAGGGAGGGTGGTAGGGAGCGTCCTGGAAGACTGTGTGGGGTGGCAAGGAGTGACAGATGTTCTGCCTGTGCTGTTGATGTATGCTTCACCTTTCTGATGTATGTGTGACCTTGTTTTGTTTGTTTTGGTGTAGTTTGTGCTTTCCTTAAGTTTGTCTGTATTTATTGTGTGTATCGTGTGTGCGTGGTGGGGGTGTGTGTTTTGTCTGGGTTGGTGGGGGGGGGAGATTGGTGTGATGTGTATTTTGCTGGGATTTTGTGTGTGTGCCCCGTATGTGTGTTTTGGCTGTGGCTGTATGGTACGAGTGGGTGTCTTACCTGTATGTGTGAGCAGAGACTTCACAACTACCTTATACCTAGGGTCTTGGGGACATTACTTTTCTTTTAGCCTCAGTAGTTTACCTTCTGTGAAATGGGTGGTTTGTGACTAGTCACACACCCCATGGCAGCCATTTTGAGAACGGGCAAGCCTCCCTACCCCACAACCAATGGCAGCTGGTTTTTTTGAGTGCTCATGACATTCTCAAAATTCCAAATGTGCTCACTGACCCAAAAGGGTTGGGGACCTCTGGCACACTGACTGAAATTGAAACTTCGGGGCTGATCTGGAGGATGTCTGCATGATGCTGTGCCAGCCAACACATACCCAAAATGTACTATGAAGGGGAAAGTGCGTCAAGGCAGTAAGGCTAAAATGGATTGCTTGGTGGCTGTGGCCAACCCTTAATCCCAGCAGTATCTTATTTATTTCATTTCTATACTGCCCAATAGCTGAAGCTCTCTGGGCGGCTCAACAGTATAATCTGTTAGGTTCCAAGACTCAAGGATAACAGTCACTTAGTCAGCATTGCAGGTGTTTCCAGCATCTGAGTCAGGATCTTTTGTACCCAGGCGAATGTTGTATCCATGAATGTACTGATAATGCCTGAGTCAATCAAGGCAGAGGTATGCCGACAAAAAGAAGGAAAAATAGTGCAGACAGTCTGCATATACTGATTTACTAATTAACATTTCCTGTTCATAAATTATACTTCTCTCCTATTTGAAGTACATCCCCAGCAAGGACAATTATGAAGAGCAGCATTTAATGTGACGTATTATAGCTCAGACAGGAACTGTAGAAGTTAATTTTACTCTTACCCTCATCAGCATCATCGTCTTGTGGAGATACTTGGTCTACACCACTTGATGGACTCACTGGATTGTCCTCTTTCTCTGAATCTCGGTGCAGACTGAAGACTTCATAAATTGCATCTCCAGAATTTGTGTGACTTTTCCCTTCACACTAAATATGTGACAGAAAACACATTTCAACCCAAACAGCATTCTTTGATTTCTATTAATAACTTTTGATTAATGCAATTTTTCCATTGGTTATTGTTCTATTTTTTGTTTTGTTTTTTCTGTATAAAAATAAAACAATGTTAATAAAACGTATTTTAAAAATTATTTTAGCACTGGAATTATAGCAAGAAATATATGACGTTCTGTTAGTTTGACTCCGCTAAGCCAAGAATTTAATAACTGAACACATTGTATGGTGTGGAAAACAGGAAGATAAAAACAGCTAGCAGAATAAATCAGCGCAAACCAGCCTATATAAATCAATGAACGTGTTCTTGCAGAATCTGTGAAAATTGCTGATATTCATGTGCTTTTAAATTATATTCCTGTGATGTGGGGATTAACAGATAGACAGCAAAAGTGAACACTGAGAGCCCTAATGGTTGCAGAGAGACTCATACTTCAAGTCGGGAAGGATAAACACCCACCACCTATCAATCAGTGGTCTGAAGACCTTTCTGCTCTTGCTGCATTTGAACGTATATCCTACAGTCATCAATTTCTTCTGGATATATATGGTCTGCTTCTATTAACATACGTATTTGAAACAGAAGTGTCAAATCATCATCTTTTTCTTTTCTTCTTTTTCTTCAATTAATGGTGTTGCGAGCTTATTGTGAATGGATTTTTTTTTTGTTATGTTCTGTTTGTTGGTGTTGTTTGTTGTATTTCCCCCCTTTTGTTTTGTTATAATTGCAAAAAAATTTTTTTTAAATACTGGATATAACTGTTAGTATGGATGACGCAGCGTGCTACAACCACAAGATGGTTTGTAACTTTAGAGTTTTCAGTTGTATGTGCTTTTTAATATTATACACCATTTTCTACCATTGTTGGCATCCATGTTGGTTAAAGTATCAAATGCATCACAAAATCAACCGATAAAAATCAAGAGCATTCTTGAAATACAAAAGGAGCATTGAAATACCCTTAAAAGCAGCAGTTAAAATCAGTATTAGGAGCAGCAACCATCCTCAAGAACAAATTAAATCAAATTACTTTTATTTGTTTACAACATTTACACACTGCTCCACATCTAAACAGATTCCAGAGTGGTAAACAATACAAAAGAAGAAGAAAAGAAAAAACTCCATATTAGTTTTTTAAAAACCCAGGTAAGTTACCCACCAAAAGCCTGAGCAAACAAGAGAGATTTTGCTTGTTGCCTAAAAGGTAGCTGAAAAGGAGCCAGGTGGATATTGCTTGGGAGGGAGTTCCACAATCAAGGTGCAAACAGAGGAAAAGGTCCTCTCTCTGGTAGTCACTAACCTCCACAAGCAGGTCTGTACAGGAGTAAGCATTTTAGGAAGGTGTATGGAACCTCAGGCCCAGGGGCTAAACCTGGCCCAAAGGGGGTCCCCAGAAGACCATACCCTCTTCTTCAGCCCCACCCCATTTCTCCCAATCATTTGGTGGTCTCACAGCCTTTGTGCCGTTTTCCCCCCATTCTAAACAGTTGACAGCCATGGGGCTGTCACTGCCCCAACATATACGGCATTGCATATCCTCAACCAGGTGTTTTAGCTAAGTGTGAGGCTGGATGTCTAGAATTAAAAGGGGGGTTCTCTGTGACCTCGTTGTCATGGTAAGACCACTTCCTGGTGTAGTTTAGGTGACAGTGGTCATTCCCCTTTGCAGGGGTAGTGGACCAATCAAGATAGTCCACCTCAGAAGACTTATGAAGTCCAAAGGATTCCTGAATGCTCTTGGGGAGTTTCTACTCAATGTGACTGACACTCCTGTTGAGGCCCTTATCTCACTATGGTATGGTGAGATGGAATGGGCTATTAATACAACTGAATTGTATTTTATGGCAAACCCCCATTGTATACCTTTCCCCCTGCTAATCAATAATGTGTTCATAAAGGGAGGAGAGATTAACGTCTCTTGCAGAGGCATCATTCTATGGATTTCTTTAGCAGCTATATGATGATGCACTTCTTGGACCTTTAGGTTTGCTTCATACATTATATTTTGCACCCTCAAATTGATTCTTGGGTACAAAATATATATGCACAGCAGTGGTTTTCATGACAGGTGCTCAATTATGGCTTTGGGCTTCAAAAGCCACACTAGCAACAATAGGAAATATTTGTGCTTTCTTTCCCACCCACCTGCATCTCAATATTAATGTGTATGTTAAGGCGAGAGGTTTGGTTTGATACAGATGGGTACCACTCATTTTTTGTTAAATTAGTAAACTGAATCAACAAAATATTAATATATTTTAGGTACTTTAGAAAATAATATTTTCAAAGTATGGTTCTGTGCCCTGTGTGTGTTGAATTCGGTTGGTTGTCAGTTTTCCCTTTCCTCTCCTTGTCAGTTTCCTCATGGTTTGACTCTGTTTGTTGTTTCACTATAAGAGAGCTGATAATGCAAGACTCAAAAAAAAACAAAAAAATGGATGGAGGAGATCATATTATTCCACTCTGTAAAGCCCAAACTACATGTTTTTAATGGCAGCCACAAGAGTTCTAAATTTCATTAGAGCAGCAGCACTGGTGAGGACATCTTAACCACTGACTTCATGATGTAAATCACCCCCAATAGCCCCATGGTGGTAGTAGGGATTAAGTTATCAATATTTTGTGCTATGAAAGCCAATCTGCATATATACTGTTCTGCTTCTGGTACTCATGAGGAAGGGGCAAGGAACTACACAGAGCCTTGAAGTTTGGGCTACTAGAAATATTTCTCCTCCACACACAGGTAGTTCATCAGCCATTGCTCACACACTTGCAAGCCCATTCTTTTATCCATAAGGGATGGAAACCTAAAAGAAACTGAAACTGAGATTCTTGGGGCACTACTTTCTACACTCAATACCATTTTCTGTGTGTTTTTTGTACAGTCATAGAATGCACATGGCCTTTAACTATATAGACTATTCCTTTTACTACTTTGCATACCAGCTTGGGTGAGTTGATAGCATGTGTGTGGCATACAGAAACAAACATGAGACTAGCCATAGTAAATCCTGTGTACTTCAAGCTATTCAGTGGCTTCAGGCTTGGCTTCTCTAAACTGGATGGTTTGTTTGTCTTGAAAGAAACAGGAGGGCCCTGCATTTCTGTGGCAATTTCATTTTTGCTGATGGATCTAAAATATAGCAAATTACACTCCTGGCTTTTATAACTGAAAGGAGATTCCATTTTTCATGTCAAAAGTTCTGCTTTAGTATTAAATGTAAGATACTCTTCATTTATGAATTTATTGCTCTTTTGAAGTTGACTTGACTTGAAAAACAAGTTCTTGTTTTTATAAAATTATGAAGGGGTTGCAATGTCTAAGGTGTCTAGGGAACCTTAACCTTATAATCAGTATATTAGATGCATTTTAAATTATTTTATGAAAATATGTGCAGTTAGCATTTTTGAATGGGACTGCACAAACTAAATTTTAGTTTATCATACCTTGTTCATACTACGATCTTACATTTTAATGAGAGATGTTGATGTTTTAAAGTGAAGGATACTATACAATTCCAAAGATTCAATTGAGAAGGGCTTTTTATTTGTTTTAATGTTAATATAATAAAATATATTGTTGTTCAGTCGTTGTGTCCGACTCTTTGTGACCCCATGGACCATAGCACGCCAGGCCTTCCTGTCCTGCGCTCTCTCCCGGAGTGTGCTCAAGTTCATATCCATTGCATCGGTGATGCTATCTAGCCATCTCATCCTCTGCCATCCCCTTCTCCTTTTGCCTTCACTCTTTCCCAGCATCAGGGTCTTTTCCAGGGAGTTTTCTCTTCGCATTAGGTGGCCAAAATATTGGAGCTTCAGCTTCAATATCTGTCCTTCCAATGAGCACTCAGGGTTGATTTCCTTTAGGATGGACTGATTTGACCTCCTTGCAGTCCAGGGGACTCGTAAGAGTCTTCTCCAGCACCACAGTTCGAAAGCATCAATTCTTCGGCGCTCAGCCTTCCTTATAGTCTCACAGCCATATGTTGCTACTGGGAAAACTATAGCTTTGATTAAACGGACCTCTGTCGGCAAGGTGATGTCTCTGCTTCTTACTATGCTGTCTAGGTGTGCCATAGCTTTACTCCCAAGGAGCAAGCAACTTTTAATTTCATGGCTACAGTCACCGTCTGCGGTGATCTTGGAGCCCAAGAAAATAACATCTGTCACTGCTTCCATTTCTTCCCCTTCCATATGCCAGGAAGTGATGGGGCCAGATGCCATGATCGTCGTTTTTTTACTGTTGAGTTTCAAACCAGCTTTTGCACTCTCCACTTTCACCCTCAACAAGAGGCTCTTGAGATCCTCTTTGCTTTCTGCCATTAGGGTGGTATCATCTGCATATCTGAGGTTGTTGATAATTCTCCCGGCAATCTTAATTCCGACCTGTGATTCACCCAACCCGGAGCTTCTCATGATGTACTCTGCATATAAGTTAAATAAGCAGGGCGACAATATTCAGCCTTGTCATATTCCTTTCCCAATTTTGAACCAATCGGTTGTTCCATGTCAGGTTCTTACTGTTGCTTCTTGACCCTCGTACAGGTTTCTCAGGAGACAGGTAAGGTGGTCTGGTACTCCCATCTCTTTCAGAATTTGCCACAGTTTGTTGTAATCCACACAATCAAAGGCTTTAGCATAGTCAATGAAGCAGAAATAGACATTTTTCTGGAATTCTCTTGCTTTCTTCATGATCCAGAGAATGTTGGTGATTTGATCTCTAGTTCCTCTGCCTCTTCGAAACTCAGCTTGTACTTCCGGTAGTTCTCGGTTCACATACTGCTGAAGCCTAGCTTGTAGGATTTTGAGCATAACCTTGCTGGCATGTGAAATGAGCGCAATTGTACGGGAGTTCATGCACTCTTTAGCATTGCCCTTCTTTGGAATTGGAATGTAAACTGACCTTTTCCAGTCTTGTGGCCACTGTTGAGTGTTCCAAATTTGTTGGCATATTGAGTGCAGCACTTTAACAGCATCATCTTTTAGGATTTTAAATAGCTCAGCTGGAATACTGTCATCTCTGCTAGCTTTGTTGTTACTAATGCTTCATAGAATCATAGAATAGTAGGGTTGGAAGGGGCCTACAAGGCCATCGAGTCCAACCCCCTGCTCAGTGCAGGAATCCAAGTCAGAGCATCCCTGACAGATGGCTGTCCAGCCTCGTCTTGAATACCTCCAGTGTGGGAGAGCCCACCACCTCCCTGGGTAATTGGTTCCATTGTTGTACTGCTCTAACAGTCAGCAAGTTTTTCCTGATGTTCAGCTGGAATCTGGCTTCCTGTCACTTGAGCCCATTATTCCGTGTCCTGCACTCTGGGATGATCAAGAAGAGATCCTGGCCTTCTTCTCTGTGACAACCTTTCAAGTACTTGAAGAGTGCTATCATATCTCCTCTCAGTCTTCTCTTCTCAAGGCTAAACAGGCCCAGTTCTTTCAGTCTCTCCTCATAGGGCTTTGTTTCCAGTCCCCTGATCATCTTTGTTGCCCTCCACTGAACCCTCTCCAGTTTGTCTGCATCCTTCTTAAAGCGTGGTGCCCAAAACTGGACACAGTACTCCAGATGAGGCCTAACCAGTGCTGAGTAGAGGGGAACTAGTACTTCCCGGGATTTGGAAGCTATGCTTCTATTAATGCAGCCCAAAAGAGCATTGGCCTTTTTTGCAGCCACATCACATTGTTGGCTCATATTCAGCTTGTGATCGACAACAATTCCAAGATCTTTCTCACTTGTAGTGTTGTTGAGCCACGTATCCCCCATCTTGTAACTGTGCATTTGGTTTCTTTTTCCTAGGTGCAGAACTTGGCATTTATCCCTATTAAATGTCATTCTGTTGTTTTCTGCCCAGCGCTCCAGTCCATCAAGATTGCTTCCTAAGACCCACTTGACTTCACTCTCTAGGATGTCTGGCTCAAGTTCAGTGACCGCACTATCATGGCTATCAGGGACATTCAGATCTTTCCTGTATAGTTCTTCTGTGTATTCTTTCCACCTCTTCTTAATCTCATCTGCTTCTGTTAGGTCCCTGCCTTCTTTGTCTTTTATCATGCCCATCTTTGCATAAAACGTTCCCTTGAGATCTCCGATTTTCTTGAAAAGATCTCTAGTCTTTCCCATTCTATTGTTTTCCTCGATTTCTTTGCATTGTTCATTTAAGAAGGCCTTCTTGTCTCTCCTTGCTATTCTCTGGAAATCTGCATTCAGTTGGATATATCTTCCCCTTTCTCCCTTGCTTTTCGCTTCCCTTCTTTCCTCAGCTACCTGTAAAGCCTCATCAGACAGCCACTTGGCTTTCTTTCATTTCTTTTTCTTCGAGATGGATTTAGTTGCTGCCTCCTGAACAATGTTATGGACCTCCGTCCATCGTTCCTCAGGCACTCTGTCTATCAGGTCTAATCCCTGAAATCTATTCCTCACCTCCACTGTATATTCATCAGGGATATGATTTAGGTCATACCTGAATGGTTTAGTGGTTTTCCCTACGTTCTTCAATTTAAGCCGAATTTTTGTAACAAGACGCTCATGATCTGAGCCACAGTCAGCTCCAGGTCTTGTTTTAACTGACTGTATGGAGCTTCTCCATCTTTGGCTGCAAAGTACATAATCAATCTGGTTTCAATACTGACCATCTGGTGATGTGTAGAGTCATGTGTAGAGTCGCCTCTTGTGCTAATGGAAAAGCGTGTTTGCTATGATCAGCGTGTTGTCTTGGCAAAACTCTATTAGCCTTTGTCCTGCTTCATTTTGTACACCAAGGCCATGCTTGCCCGTTATCCTGGTGATTTTTTGACTTCGTACTTTGGCATTCCAATCCCCTATGATGAAGAGGACATCTTTTTTTGGTGTTAGTTCTAGAAGGTGTTGTAGGTCTTCATAGAACCGATCAACCTCAGCTTCTTCGGCCTCAGCGGTTGGGGCATAGACTTGAATTACTGTGATGTTGAATGGTGTGCCTTGGATTCATACTGAGCTCATTCTATCGTTTTTGAGATTGTACTCCAGTACTGCTTTTCCCACCCTTTTGTTGACTAAGATTTCCATTTCTTCTACGGGATTCTTGCCCACAGTAGTAGATATGATGGTCACCTGAATTAAATTCGCCCATGCTTGTCCATTTTAGTTCGCTGATTCCCAAGATGTCGATGTTCAATCTTGCCATCTCATATTTGACCACCTCCAGCTTACCTTGATTCATTGATCTGACATTCCAGGTTCCTAAACAATATTGTTCTTTACAGCATCGGATTTTCTTTTCACCACCAGACACATCCACAGCTGAGTGTCCTTTCGGCTTTGGCCCAGCCGCTTCACTCTTTTTGGTGCTACTTGGAAATACCCTCTGCTCTTCCCCAGTAGTATATCGGACACCTTCCGACCTGAGGGGCTCATCTTCCAGCGTCATCTCTTTTAGCCTTGTGATACATTCCATGGGGGTTTCTTGGCAGGAATACTGGAGTGGGTTGCCATTTCCTTCTCCAGTGGACCAAATTTTGTCAGAACTCTCCACCATGTCCTGTTCGTCTTGGGTGGCCCTGCACGGCATGGCTTCACTGAGTTACACAAGCCCCTTCACCACAACAAGGCAGTGATCCATGAAGGGGAATAAAATATATTGCTTAGCATCTAATACATAAGCAGTGTTCCCCTGGACGTGACACAAGGGGAAAGGAGAAAAGCCAGAAATGAATATTAAAAATGAAGCTTAGCAAGTCAAGTTACTTTTTTCTCACACTTTTTTCATTAAGATAAAGTGTGAGAAAAAAAACTGTAGAAAGGGGAATTAAGGGGAATAACACTAAGCAACCATTCCTTTGTTAGACTTTTATGCATATAATTACAAGGTGACTTGGCCAAAATAACAGGTCAATACAAGAAAGCAGTCGGTCAGTTTGGGCTTCCTGTTTGGGTTCATTTAGAACAGTATTTGTGCGTGCGTTACGTGCGAGAGAGACAGAGAGAGACAGATCTGCTCTTGCTCATCACAAAAGGAGGTGTTGGATGTCACACTGTATCCTTTAGTCCAGACTTCCCCAACCTGGTGCCCAACCAGATGTGTGGTACAACAGAATCTCTAATCTGTACTCTGGCCCAACAACAAGTACAAACATTCCAGCCCAGCACCTGAGTAGACTGGTCTCTTGGTAAGAAAGATTCTTTATAGATGACAGCAACCCCCGCCCCATATCTCCAGCCTGTGCTGGTGCTGCACTGTATACCCAGGTATATAAAGCTGGGACAGACCCACTCCACCCAGCTTGCCCATCCAGGTCCCACTGATAAATACCAAGTCAGCCCCTTCATCCACAATCAAATCATGGATGACAGCTGTCTTATAATTACTGACTAACCTGACATTTGGTATGCTTCTGCTGGATTGCAGCAACTAAACTGTTTCTATCATTTACACCCCTGGCCGGCCACTAGTTTTCCTGTAGAGTCACTCTGAGGAGTGAGTAGAGGTGGCAGGTTAACGTCTCATCCCTAACAGATGTCTGCCAATTATTCCTACAACCAAGGACATTGGTCCCTCTCTGAGTGTACCCCTTTTTCACCTCTAGGTTGGTAACTGAGGGCCAGGTTCCATTTGGCCCAGGGCTTCCAGTTGCTGATGCCTAATTTACACATGTATGAATTTTGAGAAGAACATACAGAAACAAATGATTGGACAGTGAAGAGTTATTCCAAATTGTTGCTTTCCCCCTTATTTATTTTTTTTAAAGCACTACCTGTTTCAATTTCATGTAGAACGTTTCTGTGTAAGATTTTCTGCTGAAGTACCAGAAGCGCTCATTGGCAGGATATACACGTACAAGCGTCTCCAGCAGAAAGCGAACTGGCTCTACCACTTCTGTGACCACCATATCTACTGCCACAGTCATGTAAACACGCTTATCTGTAGCACAAGAAGCAGAATTTCACAGAAAATTACTGATGATTAAACATTATAAAAGCAATTAAATAATGGTGCTGTGATGAGACTCTTGAAAATGTTGTTTATTAGCTCTGCTGAACGGTGTTCTCTTGTTTAAGCTCTGAGTTACTACTATTCTTGAATACTCTGCCCTCTCACCTGCTGTCCCCCTTTTCTCTGGAACTCTCCAACATCCACATGTGGTATACAGCTTTATTCAGAGGTTCACTCAACATATTTTATCAGTATGTAGGCAAACCCATTTAACTCAACATATTCAGATCCCTCACACAACAAGATGCTATCTTAGAGTAAGATTAATTTTTTTACCCTAGATATAGGACATACAGAGTTTTCTATTTCCAGAAATCACTTTCTCAGAAAAGATCTGTCTTTTGTTTCTTTACTATAAAAATATCAAAATAACAATATTAAATACAAAATTTATACTTGCATAGATTCAAGTATAATCTATGTCATATTCAAAATCATCTAAAGTGAACGCTTCAAACAGAGCAAAACACAATTGTTAGTTTCAGGCTTACTGGGTTTGTCTACAGGAAACACTGGGGATTGCTGATCCAAAAAGATAGCTCCCAATGTTGTGCATTCAAAATCTTTCTTATATTCTCTTTGCATTGTCTTAAACTTGTCTAGTGTATTTTTACTTCATTTATTTATTTATTTCATTAAGACATATTCTTAAAGATACAATTCTATTCCTAAATCACTTATGTCTAAACAGTACTGCTGAAATTAAAACCTCTTCACAACGTCGATGCTCATAACAACATACATATAAAAACATTGCAGCATCCCATAACATGTTACAGGTAACTATGCAGCACAAGGATAATTTCTTTGATTTCATCCTGTCCTATAAGTGTATTTTTTTTCCAAAACATCTCTCTTGTATTTATGATTTGAGAAATTCCCTCCTGGTACCTTATCTGATTGCATTCCTGTCTTATGATGCCCCTAATGGTTTTATAAGGCTATTTATAATTCCGTGAGTGCTAAATCGCTGTAAATCTAATATGGACGTTGACAGAGTGCCTATCGTATTACTGAACCCTTGGAGTCTCAAGTGCAAAACCTGACACCTACTATTTGGATTCCTTTCTTACCAGTAAGGAATACTAATGAGCCAATAAGCCAATCATCAATTACTAACTGCCTGTACTTCTGTCTCCCATCTGGGAAGGCTCAAAATAAGTTTAATTACTCCTCTGCCAAGAGACCGAGCTGCATCACATTGACCTTTGGAATCCCATTATTTTAATCCAGAATTCTCTTGGAGGCACCTAATTATTGAATTTCCTATTTTACTGCAGGGGCTGGGTAGTGCAAATAAGATTTACCTGATTTGCCACACACATCTCTACCTTTTTTCAAGTATTTAAAGAGCATTAGAAAACATGCTTCTTCTCCCAAGTTTTTAACCTCTGATCTCTGTCTCCTTCCCCTTGTGTTTCTACCCTTCCCCTAACTGTCTTCTTTTTCTATTGGAAGACTGTGCATATGGTTTGTTCTTTTTAACCTAACTTACAATAGTGCTGAAGTACTTCAGAAATAATTCTGTATGTTGGGAAGAATCCTGCCTAGAGGAGAAGAGCATGAGATCTTAAATTCACTTGTAGTCCTGGGATTATATAAACTACCAGGTTGACAAATATAATTTTAAATGCATTATTTAAGCAAGGGGAAAGTGCACTTTGGCTGTATCCATCAGCCAAAGGAACAAGAGCCACCAATCGCCAGGGAAGATTAGCTTGGCCCTAGGTGCATTTAAATGCCTGCGTATAGCCTTGAAAAAAACTTCTCACTCCTCTTCCTTTTCCCTCCACTCTCCTTTGCTTGTGTGTCAAGCTTTTTTACTTTCTAAGTCTGATAGAAGGGCCTCTCTCTCTGTTTTATTGATGTGAGCTGCTTTGGAAGACAATAATTGTCTGGAAAGTGGGATAAAAATACAGTAAATAAATAAAAAAATAATAATTACCCTTAGGAGTTTCTTCGTTTAGAACTAAAAAGGTAGGTGTGTTAGGATTCCAAATCCCAGTAATAATGTAAGCTTTTCCATCAGAGCTTTTCCCCATGGACTCCTAAAAACACAAAAATTTTCTTCAGGATTGTCTCAATTTCCAATTGTATATCTGGACAACCATCAAATGCACATGGAACACATGCTGTTTTTAAAAGTCACAACTGAAACAAACTAAAGAGATCTTTACTATAAGCGGCTCCTGAGTTTGGTTCATTTGTAATAGTGTTTTTTCCCCAGTTACTGAATGAACACCAGGCAGAGCCAAAATAATGTACTTATGGCTGTCAGCTGCATATACTACGTAGAAATTTTATAAATATGGAAGTCAGCAGTTCACAAGCATCATATGTGATGCCTGTGAAAATAAAAACATCAGTGAAGGGATCTACCTTCAGAAAAAGAACCCAAATTTAAAGGGTCTTTTTAACATAAAGATGCAATGATGTACATTTACTCATGAGTACTCCCACCAACTTCAGAGAGTCTTATCTGTTTCATCTGTGCTGCAATAAAGTATCACTCAGGTGATTTCCAAATGTCCATATGCATATGACTTTCATGTGAAATATGCAGCTGGTAGCCAGAAATACACTATTTTTGTACAAAGCTCCTGCACTAAGTAGTCCTAAAAATGGTATCTGGAGGAAAGCATTAGATACAAGAACTGACACAATGTTTTAGAAGTTAATCCTAGATCCTAAAATTTAAGCAGCCTAAGTCACGGCATAATTTACAGCCCATCCACAATTCTTGACTTTACATATCACAAAAATCAGTCCACAACACTTCATAAAATTAATGATATAGGAAAGTTTAGAATATTTTGAAAATGTGTCAAGAAACCACTCCCTGTACAATTTCATAGTATTCTATACATCATATATTATGCCTGTTTTAATTCAACTCTCTGGAGAAGTAAATCAGGTAGGCAAGAAAACTATTATTTGTTTATTGTTTAATAATAGTTACTTTTGAAATAATTGTTATATTCATCTTTGCCCTTAGTCAACTAGAAATCTTAGAAAGCAATACTATGGTCCCTGGGAGAACATCCCAGGGATCATAGGATACTGAGGAGTTCCCCCTCTGAGGCTGTAGATACTGGTACAACCTCAGGAGGGAAAATTCAAATGAGGATTTCCCACCACCACCCCTTGCAAGAGCCCCAGAAACCACTGCAGGCTCTTGAGGATGCAAATGAGGAGGAAGGAGGCAAGTAGGAGAGTTGACGAGGACTTACAGGATCATAAAACTATGCAGCTCCCATCCCTGCCCCACGACTCTATTAGACACACTCAAAAGCACATCTAGTGGAATATCAGCAGAAAGGAGGATGGAGAGGCAAAGATAGCCTCCGTCACTCCTCCTGCTCTGCCAGGCGTTTGCTGGCACAGCATAGGATTTTCAGTGCTCCTTGGATGCCCATAGGATTGCACTGCCCATGTACCTTCATACTACTCAGGGATGGAGCGGGGGGGGGGGGGAAGAGTCCTCCTTGCCCTTCCTGCTCCTGGGATAATCTTATACTGATTGCCGTACATGTACAGATTTCACCAACAAAAAATAGCACAAAAATTGCTTGCAAGCAATCTTAGCCTGCTATGAGCAGATCTGATGAGGGGATATGGGGCAATGGTTCTAGCCTGCCATTTAAATAATAAAGCTAGAGACCTTCGCAGCCAGCTACCTGCTTCTAAGAAAACAAGCCTGTTGTGAGACCTGTTGAGACATCAAAAAAATCATTGGAAAGTGACTCTCTTTTAATGAAGGACTCACTTTCTTTTTTTAGTTACTATTATAATGTACAAACTAACAAAATATCACATTTGTTACAAAAAAAGTCACAAACACAGAATAAAACATATAGCCTGGATGCTCAAGGGATTCTACACAAGTGACAGTCACCAAGCATTCAAAGACCTAGTTCGCACAACACGATAGTCCACTGGGACTACCATGTCATGCCAGGTGCCCGCCAGCAACATTTTTGCATGGCGCCTGGCTTGTCATATTGCATGAACCCAGGCAGCAGCAGTTGTTGGAGTATCAGACAACCCTAAAATAACCCATAGCTTGTTTTAGGGTAATTTGAGGGTTGCCTAACCCTCAAACAACCCCTGTCACTTGGGTTCGCATGACACGACAAGACATGGCAAACCAGGCATCTGCAGGCACCATGCAAAAATGGTGCCCACAGATGCTCAGCATGATGTGATAGACCCCACAGGTAAATTAAACCACAGTGGGCTGTCATGTCATACTGTCAGGGTGGAAACCGAGCCCACTGAACCCCAGAGCAGTTCTGATTCTGAGGAGGAACAGCAATCCATGGGAGAAGAGCGCGCTCATCTCTCACAGGCACAGCAGCTGGCAGAGATTCCTCCTGCCAGCATTCCTGAGATAGACAGTGACCCTGGCAGCGAGAGAGTGCAGGATGGGGGCTCACTGGACGCTCGATGCTGACAGCGACAACAGCTGGAGGGCAAAGAAAGGAGGCGCAGCGCTCGTTTGTCGCGCAAGCAAGGGTCGCATCCTGAGGACCCAAGGGAAAGTGGGAGGAACTCTCCCTAGCCCTTAAGTTCAGGGTCTTCCCGTGATTCTCCTTCAAACGGGGACCAACTGCCTAACCCGGAGCATAGGCTACTCTGCTGTTCATTGCTTAGTCGCTGGTGATTAGCATCTGAAAGAGTTATTAAGCTGAAAAGGGATTAAAGCCTTGAAAAGAATCCTTTTGTCTGTGTCTTGAGTTAGCTATTGGAGTAGACTGAAAGAGGCCGCCAGGGCGCTCCTGACACATATGAACCAGCTCTAAGTCTTCCTAATTTTCCTGTCTTTCACAACAGATACATAGCAATCCAGTGTCCACATCACTAAATTGTCATTTATTAGAAATAAATGGCATCCAAAGTTGTTCAAATTTTTGTTTTTGTTTTCTGCCTTCAGGCATCGAACAAATTCTGTTAATTTAACCAATGAGGCAATGTACCATATCTTGTTAATCCATTCCTTCAAAGAAAGAGTGCAAGCTAATCTCCATTTAGCAGCTACGACTAATTTTACAGCTATTAAAAGATTTCCTACCAATTCCACATGGTTGTTCCTTACAATATCATTGACATACCTAAACAAGATGTACGTATCCAATCATTCTGTTCAAATGGCCTATAACTATTTCCCAGAAATTTCTGATTTTTATTTTTCGCAAGTCTGCCATGTGTTAAGCAAATCTGCACTGGTTTCCCCACATTTCCAACAAGCACTACTAATGTGAGGGTATATCTTTGCCAGTTTTTGTGGTGTCATATACCAACAGTAAATATTTTCTTGTAAATTAATGCATGGGAAGATTTTAGGATTCTTCTAGAACATGTATCTTCAGTGATCCACAGAAATGTCTATGCCTAACACCTTTTTCCATTTTAACTTAAAACAATTTCCTTTATTATTATCTGCTGCAATTAATAGCCAATAAATATGAGATAACTATGTCTTAGTGTTGTACCTTTGGCTCATCATCTTTTCAAATATGGTTAGTTCTTTGCCCACATTTTTATCTTTTACATGTTTGGACATGTTTGGTCTCAAGAAAACCTGAATTTCCTTAAAATTCCTGTGGTATGCCCCGGGAAAGGATTGGAAGGGAATTAGAACAAGTTGGCTCCAAAATACGAACAGGTAATTCATCTGTATCATCTAACCACTGGGCTAATATTTTTAATTTTGAAGGTGCATAATAAAAGGGACTCAATTTCATGTAATAAAATCCAGATGTAGAGAACTAATTAAGGATTTTCCACACAGCTGCAGCATATCCTGGGAAATACACACCATTATAAGCATGAGAATTTCAAATCCCACTCAGTTTTTAGTTCTCATGTCAAAAGACATGTTCTCACAAAGAAACAAACATTTCTATTTCTGATTCCATGACAAGCTATGTAACATTCAGGTGGATTTTGCAAGACAGAATCATGGATACCTTGACACAACCCGTAGGGTGGAAACTGAACTGTATCCCATAGTCTCTACTAGTTATACAAGACAATTATTACCATATCTAGTAAGTGCATGTCACTGTTTTTGACATTTCGACCTGGACTTAGCAGCATCCCAAAGCACCTGTAAACGACATTTAGAAGTAAACACAAGAAAAAGTCACTTTTAAAAAGCTGAATTATAAAAACATCTTATCAACCACAGTTTTCCATTTAAACAGGAGAACCACAGCCTAATGCTAGTGCTATGAACATACATTTAATTTACTGTAGCCAGAGGATGTGGTTGTTTGGAGAGGTTCAGCCTACCACATGTTTGCTTGCCCCTTCTCCTTCATGGCCTTTAACAGAGCTGGGTGGGAGAGGGGTGGAAGAGAACAATTGGTTTTGTCCATGAGTTAATTAATCCTCTTTAAAAGTGGGTGTATTTGTAGCTGCCTCGAATAAAATTGGAAAGTCAAACTTACTCTGAGGTTCCATTCTGGCTGGCCGGCAGGCAGGCAGGCAGGCAGAATAGGCAACAAAGGGTTAGCCCCATCCTTTGCTCAAGCAAGGCCAATAAAAAGCTTCACACCCATTCCAAGGTTGAGGACCCTCCCAGAATTCAGAATTTAACTTCAGCAGAACGTTAGCAAAATAACATCCTAAAAAAAAATAGTGAATTGGCAAAAATGGAACAGAGCATTTAGAAGAAAACCAGAGCAGAGCGGATTACCATCTCAATAAAGTTTGTTAATGGGGGGGGGAGGGGGGAGGAAGAGGAGGAGGAAGAGAAGAGAACCATGAAAGGTTAATATATTTCCCTCCCCCAAAACATCTCCCTCCTATAGATCTGCCTGCTCTGTTGTTGGTTAATGACTCTGGCCTGCTTAGCTCACATGTAATGCTCATATGTAAAGAAAACATGGACAGAAGACCCATGCTTTGTTTAGCGAGGGCAACTGAACTGCACACACAAGCCTGGCTTATCATTATGTCCAAACTGGGCTAGTATTACAGATACGTAATGATGTTCTTATGCTTCTCTTGTCTAAAATTTTTGCTTCTGATAAAAAATATTTATAATTATATCAATTTTAAAAATCAATAAAATATGCAGAAACAGTTGCAATTCTATACTTAAATAAATGTATACAACAATGAGGGTTTAAAAAAATTATTTAAACTACTTCTATACCACTTGAAATCCCAAGATCTCCAAGCAGTTTACATAAAAACCCATACAATATAAAAACCAATTAAAACCAATTTAAAATAATAAGTAAAACAGAGCAGTGTCCTAATGAATTACAAGTCAGGGAAAGCCTGAGTAAGCAAATGTGTTTTCAAGAAGCATCTGAAGCTCACTATAGTTTCTGCTTCTCGAACCACACATGGGAGTGAGTTTTCCTGAGGGTGGGAGACAATACTGAGAAAGCCCATTTACGTTATCCAATGACACACTAACACACTGTTGGTCATGAGATGACCAATAAGGCCTCCACGGAGGATTTCAGGGGTCAATCTGGTACATTTGTCAATTTGGCAGTTGGCTAAGTATTCCGGTCACGAGTTGTTTAGGACTTTGAAAATAAATATATATAAAAACCTTGGCCATGGTTCACTAGCTAATAGGCAGCCAGTGCTATTCTTTTAATACAGGTGTATTATGTGTATAATTAGGTGATCCACTGAGCATCATAGCTTGTGCATTCTGCACTAGCTACTGCTTCTGAACCAGGCAGCCCCACATAGAGTGCATTATAGTACTCTAATCGTGAGGTTACCAGTGCGTGAATCACCGTACCTAGGCTGTCCTTATCCAGGAACAGGCAGTAGTTGGTTTACCAACCAAAGTTGGTAATGGAAGCTCCAGGCCAGAGGTCATCTGGGCATCCAGTGACAAGGATGGATCTAGAAGCGCCCCCAAACTACATACCCGTTCCTTCAGAGGGAGTGCAACTCTGTCCAGAACAGCCAAACACACCAATTCCCAGACCTGGGAACCGCCCATCCATAGAGTCACTGTCTTATCAGGATTCAGCTTCAGTTTATTAGCCCTCATCTAACCCATAAGTCTTCAGCAAAGGAGATCGTTACCTTGTCGTGGTGCTGGAGCTTGAGCACCTCAATGACATCATGAGCTAAACCGTGAAGGGACACCCAAGACGGGAAGGTCATGGCAGAGACGTCAGACTAAATACGATCCCTGGGGAAGGAAATGGCAACCCACCCCAGTATTCTTGCCATGAAAACTAAATGGATCAGTACAACCAGAGATATGTCAGTATACCATTGGAAGATGGGACTCCCAGGTCGGAAGATGGTCAAAATGCTACTGGGGAGGAACAGAGGATAAGTTCAACTAGCCCCAGATGTGATGACGCAGCTAGCTCAAAGCCAAAAGGACAGCTAGCAGCCGATGGTGCTGGTGGTGAACGACGAATCCAAAGTTCTAAAGATCGAAACACCACAGGAATCTGGAATGTAAGATCTGTGAGCCAGGGCAAATTGGATGTGGTTATTGGGGAGATGTCAAGATTAAAGATAGACATTTTGGGTGTCAGTGAACTGAAATGGACTGGAATGGGCCATTTCACATCAGATGACCACCAGATCTACTACTGTGGACAAGAGGACCACAGTAGAAATGGAGTAGCCTTCATAATTAATAATAAAGTGGCTAAAGCAGTGCTTGGATACAATCCAAAAAATGACAGAATGATCTCAATTTGAATTCAGGGTAAGCCATTTAACATCACAGTGATCCAAATATACGCCCCAACCACAGATGCTGAAGAAGCAGAAGTAGATCAGTTCTATGAGGATCTGCAGCACCTACTGGATAGTACGCCAAAAAAAGATGTTATTTTCATTACAGGAGACTGGAATGCTAAGATGGATAGTCAAACAACACCTGGAATTACAGGCAAGCATGGTCTGGGAGAACAAAATGAAGCAGAACATAGGCTGATAGAATTTTGCCAAGACAACTCACTGTGCATAACAAACACTCTCTTCCAACAACCTAAGAGATGACTTTATACATGGACTTCACCGGACGGTCGACACCGAAATCAGATTGACTACATCCTTTGTAGCCAAAGGTGGCAGACATCTATGCAGTTGGTAAAAACAAGACCTGGAGCTGATTGTAGTTCAGATCACGAACTTCTTATTGCACCATTTAGAATCAGACTAAAGAGAATAGGGAAGACCCACAGATCAGTTAGATATGAGCTCACGAATATTCCTAATGAATATGCAGTGGAGGTGAAGAATAGATTTAAGGGACTAGATTTAGTAGATAGGGTCCCAGAAGAACTATGGACAGAAGTTCGCAACATTGTTCAGGAGGCGGCAACAAAAAACGTCCCAAAGAAAAAGAAAACCAAGAAGGCAAGATGGCTGTCTGCTGAGACACTGGAAGCAGCCCAAGAAAGAAGGAAAGCAAAAGGCAACAGTGATAGGGGGAAGATATGCCCAATTAAATGCAAAATTCCAGAGGTTAGCCAGAAGAGATCAGGAATTATTTTTAAACAAGCAATGCGCGGAAGCGGAAGAAGATAACAGAATAGGAAGGACAAGAGACCTCTTCCAGAAAATTAGAAACATCGGAGGTAAATTCCAGGCAAAAATGGGTATGATCAAAAACAAAGATGGTAAGGACCTAATAGAAGCAGAAGAGATCAAGAAAAAGTGGCAAGAATATATGGAAGATCTGTATAGGAAAGATAACAATATCGGGGATAGATTTGACAGTGTGATCAGTGAGGTAGAGACAGACATCCTGAAGAGTGAGGTTGAATGGGCCTTAAGAAGCATTGCTAATAACAAGGCAGCAGGAGATGACGGTATCCCAGTTGAACTGTTTAAAATCTTGCAAGATGATGCTGTCAAGGTGATGCATGCCATATGCCAGCAAATTTGGAAAACACAAGAATGGCCAACAGATTGGAAAAAATCAACTTATATCCCTATACCAAAAAAGGGAAGCACCAATGAATGTTCAGACTATCGAACAGTGGCACTTATTTCACATGCCAGTAAGGTAATGCTCAAGATCTTGCAAGGTAGACTCCAGCAATTCATGGAACGAGAATTGCCAGATGTACAAGCTGGGTTTCGAAAAGGCAGAGAAACTACAGACCAAATTGCCAATATCCACTGGATAATGGAGAAAGCCAGGGAGTTTCAGAAAAACATCTATTTCTGTTTCATTGACTATTCTAAAGCCTTTGACTGTGTGGATCATAACAAATTGTGGCAAGTTCTTGGTGGTATGGGGATACCAAGTCATCTTGCCTGCCTCCTGAGGAATCTGTATAACGACCAAGTAGCAACGGTAAGAACAGACAATGGAACAACCGACTGGCTTAAGATTGGGAAAGGAGTACGGCAGGGCTGTATACTCTCACCCTACCTATTCAACCTGTATGTAGAACACATCATGCGATGTGCTGGGCTTGATGAAGCCAAGGCTGGAGTTAAAATCGCTGGAAGAAACATTAACAATCTCAGATATGCAGATGATACCACTTTGATGGCTGAAAGCGAGGACGAGCTGAGGAACCTCATGACGAAGGTGAAAGAAGAAAGTGCAAAAGCTGAGTTGCAGTTAAACCTCAAAAAAACCAAGATTATGGCAACCAGCTTGATTGATAACTGGCAAATAGAGGGAGAAAACGTGGAGGTAGTGACAGACTTTGTCTTTCTAGGCGCAAAGATTCCTGCAGACGCTGACTGCAGCCAGGAAATCAGAAGACGTTTACTTCTTGGGAGGACAGCAATGACAAATCTTGATAAAATAGTTAAGAGCAGAGACATCACACTGACAACAAAGGTCCGCATACTTAAAGCAATGGTATTCCCCATAGTAACCTATGGCTGAGAGAGCTGGACCATAAGGAAGGCTGAGTGAAGGAAGATAGATGCTTTTGAACTGTGGTGCTGGAGGAAAATTCTGAGAGTGCCTTGGACTGCAGGATGATCAAAGCAGTCCATACTCCAGGAAATAAAGCCAGACTGCTCACTTGAGGGAATGATATTAAAGGCAAAACTGAAGTACTTTGGCCACATCATGAGAAGACAGGATAGCCTGGAGAAGATGCTGATGCTAGGGAAAGTGGAAGGCAAAAGGAAGAGGGGCCGACCAAGGGCAAGATGGATGGATGATATTCTGGAGGTGACCGACTCGACCTTGGGGGAGCTGGGGGTGGCGACGGCCGACAGGAAGCTCTGTCGTGGGCTGCTCCATGAAGTCACGAAGAGTCGGAAGCGACTGACCGAATAAACAACAACCCATAAGTGCATCAAAAATCAATCATTAGTAAGAACTTGCTGACTTTCCTATAGAACACCTAAAATATGTTTAAAATCTTATGAGAACATTGCCACCTAGTGGAGCATCTTTTTAAATGCAATTTAAGAAAATCTGTTCAGAAGTTCCTCGAGTCTCTTTGCATTAAAGGCCAAAACTAGTAGATGTTATGCAAGATATGCAAGACCGGGATTCCAGACAACTTTCCTTTGCTTAAAAGTAGTTGCCAGGGGGAAGGGGAGATTCAATCCTTCCTCAAGGTACCTGTTTTCCCCACCCACACTGAGCAGTGAACAAGAGCTTCAGGAGGCAGGGTGCACAATTTAAAATCTGAGAAATACCTAAATAGGCCTCCCAGCACCACAACAGCACAAAGTGCATCACACCTCACAGTGACACACTGTGTGTCTGTCTGGAACGAAGCACCGTAGAAAATGCAGGAATGGATGGAAATGTGTGTCTCTGTCTGGAGCAACGCAGTTAGCTTTTGGTGCTGTTGGCACTCTCTTTTTACGTTCTATAATTAATCCTCATAAACCATCTTACAATCGGCAATATAAAAACAATACAACAAAGCTGTTGTACAAAATTAAACACCTGAACAGCAAGTAAAACAAACGGCCAGCATAAAAACATTCAAGGAAAAGCTGCACCAAAGTAATGAGTCTCCATAATCCATTTAAAAACATTCAAAGAGAGGTCCCACACAGATCTTGAGGGTGAGAATTCCACAAATATAAAGCCACCACTTATATTTGGTCCCTGGTAGCCAATCTAATCTTTCCTGGTGAGCATAAAGCCTCTGAGGCCCATCTTAAGACCCATCCAGGTTCATATATGTGCAGGTAGCCTTTTAAATAACCATGTCCCATATCATTTAGGCTGCAGTCCCTAACCTTTTGGGGTCAGTGAGCACATCGGGAATGCTGCGAGAGTCATAGGTGCTCTCACAACATGACTGCCAAGGTAGGAGCAGCTGGTCACAAAACACCCATTTCCAAGAAAGCAAACTGGCAAGAGTGAAAGATTTTGAAGAAATTTACTTTCCCAAGTACAAGACAGAGGTGTGGATTGAGGTTTAAGACACAAAATTACATTTTTCTGCTCCAACACTCATTTCACAGAAGGCAAGTTGCTGAGGCTCAGAAACAAGTAACTTGGCCAAGAAACTGGATACAAAGCAGTGGTAAATCAAATGCCAAATCACATGTTTGCCCCCACAATGCACAGCAAAATACCCATTTCAAACTGGCAATGCTCAGAGAAACACGCACCCAGGCAAAACACACACCACACCCAGGCAAAACACACAGCATACCAAAACAAGCCAGCTAACACCCCACCCCTGCACACACACAAAGGCAACAGCCACAGAGAACAGCAAGGCAAAACACTCCCTTCGCTCTCTACTACTCCCTCCAGCCCCAAGGACACAGCCCCCAGAGTTGTTCTTCTCTTTCCTCGGTGGCTGGGCATGCTTCAAAATTAAGTGTTGAGCTGCAGCCACCCACCATGTTTATTTTCTAAGAGTGTTTTGGGGGTCCACATGAAGCCCCAAGGCCTTATCAGAAATAAAGATGGCATTGGAGGCTAGAACTCTGCTTTGCAATATACCAACCTTACAGTTCAAAAAAAGTTTAATAAAAAATCTTTAAAACAGACTCAAGATCAGGAGGGGCAAGGAACCTGGTGGGCAGCAATAGTTCCAAGGGCACACTGATGGCCACGGACACCATGCTGGAGAACCCAGATTCAGGCTTTTAAAGATGAAGACTAACACTTTGAACCAGAACCACAAACAAACAAACCGAAGTATATGATGGAGGATTGGTGCAGAATTTATTCACTTACAATCCTTTTGGTTTTGCTGTGCTACCACTATGGAAGGACATTGAAAATATTACTACAAAGCATTTCCATAATTACAGTTTCTATTATTACCTTTCAATAGCTAATTCTTTGTTGGAAGTCTGTTGTACGGTGATTACAACCTTCTTCTCAAGTCCCTGCTTTAGCTTGAAATAAAATTTCTCTCTGTCCTTTGGTACCGGACTAAAAAGTAATAGAAGTCCATTAGCACATGATAAGCAAGATTCATGAACAGAAAAGCAGCAAACTCTCAAAAGATCTCTGATATAAATTTAAGTTCACTTACTTCAGAAAAACTGAAGCCTTTCAAAGCAAAGCCATGAACTATACTGTTATATACTGAAGGCACGCTACAGCTCATTGTACAGAAAGTTGATTATCCTGTTCTAACCCTGCTTCCGATAGGCTCCAGCGAATCCTGCTAGATCTGGACACAAATATAGCCTTTTTTCTGCATAGTACTAGGCTGGTGGCCTCGACCAGACCACCAGTAAAGCCCCAGTAAACCATACCCATTTCTTCCCACCCATGCTTGCACCCTGACTGAGAACACAATGTATGCTGTGCTGAGCTCCTTTGAGGAAGGGCAGACAATAAATTTAATAAAATGAACAAAATAATTTAATTGCAGAGGTGGGTTTGCCCCTATTTTCTTCAGTCTTTCCATCTACCTGAAATTTCCTTTACCATCATCTTCTTTGACCTCCAAAGAAACAGTGAAAGTGAATATATCACTGTCAGGAGTTGGAACAATAGTATCCTTTACATGATCCGATGCTTGTTTGGAGGAACGTTTGAAAGCTGTTGAGAAACTATACAAAATTCGGCTGACCTAAAATTAGATCCAGGGAAAGCAGAGAAGGGGGGAGAGAAGAGAATTGTGAGGGAAGAAAAGGAAAATGAGTGTAGAGAAACCAAAAATTTATGATAGCAAACGCAAGTGTACAGCTGTAAAGTATTAGCCTAAGTAGTCATTTTACACTACAATTTGGTATAACTGTCTTCATGAATTTAAATAAAAACTCTTATTTGCAGCAGAGCTTTTAAATGACAACCTACGTTTAGATTACAATCCTGAGCACCTTTTCTCAGGAGAAAGCCCCACTGAAACTGTGGATCTTACTTCTCAGTAAAAATAAATAGTCACAGCCAGATTCAAGTAATGGTACACATTCTCAGCCTTTGAAGGACAAAATTAGGGACCATTAGCATCTAGGTATTCCCCAAATGTTTATGTTTCATATTAATTCTTCCTTGCAGAATTTCCCTTCTAATAAAAAAGGCAATTTTTCTCTTAGTAAATAAAGATGCTTTTCTATCCCTTGGAGATAAGTGATAGTCTGTTTAATCTATTGGAAGGGAAGAGGAGGGAATCTTGTATCACAGAAAATATACAGACAGAAAAAAATTACACAAGAGTACATAGAAATTACTTGGCAAATTCAATGTCCAAGATCCACCTTACAGAACAACTAGAAAACTTAAGATGCTAAACTGTAAATGAAGTTCTTCCAGCATGGTCCTGTCCAATGAGGCTAATATCCAATGACTATACCTTACATTTATCGCCAGAATGTTCATATGGAGCAGGAAGCATCTTACTGATAAAACCAGCTTGAGAAGTACTACAGGTCTGCTGTTCTGAGTTTTCCACTCTTTAGAATAGTAGAGAAGTCTAGAGCATTGGATGACGTGAATAATGCTTCACATTTCAATGCTTAGTATTTCAGTGCTGTTTTTAGAAGTCTCCCAAACTCACCTTGGATTAACTAGGAAATTACTCAAGCTCTTCCAGAAAAAAAAAATCTGAAGAATTTGGGTAAGTTTCCTAAGCAACCTACCCATCTACACAAGCTTCCTCCCTCCCCAAAAGCCATCCTTGCTAGTCCCCACCCCCACCATACACTGCTCCCTTCCTATCCTTATTTTCAATTGGCAGTGATGGGGCAGGGGGGAACAGCACTGTAAGTTTGCAGTAAGAGAAGGTTTTTCCCCTTCCCTCCCTCCTCTTTCCATCATTCTGATGAACTGGGTATACCATGCTGAGGCATGCTGCAGCTGCCCTTAGGATAACTACGACTCTCATGATCACCCACAGCTCTAATCACACCATTTTCATATGAATTACAGGTCAGAGAAACTGGTGTGGCTTAGTCACACCTGATGGATAAGCTGTATCACTCACGGTAGCCCTTATTCTGGTATAATGTGAAATTTTAGGCTCAGAAATGCTCAAGTACAAAAATTCCAAAATGCAAATACCAATCTTACATAAAACTGTATGCAATAAGTTGATTTGAAAGATTAGGACCACTAAAATATTTGTAATGCAGTCATTAAAAAGTTAAAATAATGATTTCTACTCACTGCCTCTTTAATTTCACACGAGAAGACATGAATCTGGAACTCATCGGTGTCAGAGAAGCTCTCAGTAAATGCAAAGCAGTCACATTCCAAAGTCCCATTTTGTCCACGGACACAGAACAACACTTTGTAGATTGGGAAAGAAGCAATTTCTATACTACTGGACTGGTCTATTATTCTAAATGAGATGGGAAAAATTGTAAGACCTTTGTAACTCAGTAAATACCAAATATAGTATTCAACCTGCCACTTTCAATCCAAAATGTCTTGCAAAATGCTCAAATTGTCTGTGCACACACCTCAAAACATTAAGATACCTATGTAGACCTCTTCCAATTAAATTATCAATATTAACAATTTCAGAAGATTTAGGTAGCAATCCTTTACACAGTTACATGGGAATAAGTCCCACTAAATGCAATGGGACTTACTTCTGAGTAGACGTGCTCAGGATTGCTGTATTAAAAGCTTTTTAAAAATTCAGTCATATACCAGGAAAGTAGGTATCTTCTGTAGAAATACACTTTAGAGAACATTTCAACCTCTCAGAACACACTATTGTTACCTTAAAGTGGCCATTCACAGACAAAGAAACCAACAGAGACTTCAGCATACAACCAATGAATTAAAATTTATGAATAGGTTCAGTTCTATCACATGTAGCTTGCATAGAGGTAATGGGTTATCATCCGACTACGAGTGGGAATTACAAGAAACATCCTGGCATTGCTAAGTATCAGCAACACTGCCTGGAAATTGGTCACTGTGCTGCTTTTGCATACATGTAGTCCTAACACTATATTTTTTTATATTTAATTTCCCTCTGACCTCATTTTCAGATATGTATTTCTTTTTCTACACCCATGTGTAAAGACACTTGCCAACTGAGGATAACACTTCATGTATCTAATGAAGTGGGCCCTAAGGTATGAAAGCTTATGCCATGATAAATGTACTAGTCTTTAAGGTGCCACAAGCTCTTTTTTTACAGTCAGTATATACATTTTAGTTTTATTTTAAAAACCCAATCTGGCTAAAATGATAGGAGCATAACCTTTTTTAAGTTTATCAATAATAATCCTTGAAAATATACTTTTCACTTTGTCCAGTTTTCCTACAGGAATGACTAGGATTTTGAAAATGCTATTTCAGCCTTCACTCATTTCAGTGGGAATCCTGTGTACATCCATGAGCAAAATTTTAGCCTATATTTTTAGTGTGAACAAATGTGAACCAGTTTGTATACTGGTCCTACCTTTCTTTTGTTGTATATTTATGGAGTCCCACCAAAAATATTCACAGAAAAGAAAAGAGGAAGGGCAAAGGAGGAAATTCTCTCTCCTTTTCCCTTCCCTCTCTTACACCGTGTTTTTCCACCCCAATAAATTGAAGGAGACCTCACGTAGAAACAGCATTCCACACATTTTTCACTTTCCTGATCAGAAATTGAGAACATAAATCAAATGCACATACAAGTGCAGATGTTGTCTATCCACACTACATTGTTTCCCATTAGTGCACATTAATTTTACACCTGTGGTTCTTGATCCAGCAAGTAAATACACAGCATGCGCGGGGGCTGGTTCTGCACACAAAGTTCCTTCTGTGGATGTGACACCTTGAGCCAGTTCTGGAACAACTGCGGCAGTCCCTCTGCTCAGGGAAAGCTAACTGGGCTCAGGGGAGATATGCCACTACAAGCTCAACACCCCTCCCCTTTAGACCCCAGGCTGGAAAGGCCACTTGATTGTCTTACCGTACCCCACCTCTGGCTAGCTGAGAGCCAGCATTTGCATACCGCTCTCTGTGCCAACTTAAGCCCCAGACAGTTTGAGGGCGATTGGGGGGGGGGGGTGGCGAGCCGGGGAAGGCCTTCACACACACAAAAAGGTTTTCATGCATACCTTGGGGGACCCCCAGGATGCAGGAATCTACTCCCACCCTCTCCCTAGGTCTGTTTGGGCACAAACAGGAAATACAGGTATTTCCACACAGGAAATACCCACATTACTAATAGCGGCCAATAAAAGTGTATATCCTTTGCATTTTATATGTAGTGTATGTAAATACATGCATATATGAGTATATGTTGTTAAATTAAAAGTGATGTAGCTCACCTAACAGAACCATCTGGAAAATTTGGAACATACAGAGTTACAGGGAAAGCTGAATGACTTGAGTTTTTCAAAGCTGCCATAGCACACAATGCCTCCGTTTCACTACGAGGAGCAGAAACCTTCATACATCCAAGGTATGTCAGTTTGTTGAACAATACACTGTCCTCTTCTGAGGGCACAGCAGGTGAACAGGGTCTCTGTGACAGAACTTCTGAAAATAAATAAAATTCAACTATTAGTCAATATCTTCTCCTTTCCTTGCAGCAAGTCATTCATGATAGCATTATCTTGAGTACAGCAATGCACTTGAGTTGCTCCTGATGTTGATTTGAAGGGTGCAGTCAGTCAATGTTATTTATGATGGCCTGCTCCTAATATCTGTATTGGCTTTTGAAACTTTTAAAGTACAAATTTAAGGTGCTGGTTTTTGCCCTAAACAGCCTTAAAACTCTAAGAATGGTTTGGGGTTGTTGGTTTTGTTTTCGGGGGGGGGGGGGGGGAGGTATCGTCAACTATCTCCTGAACAAAGTTATCGCTACAATTGGCAAGATCCATTAAGCAAGTCTCCATGCACCATTTTAAAGGGCAACAAGTGTACTTGCTGGCTACTCCACAGTTGCTCAACTTCCCCTTAGATGCTCAACGGACAAAGGTGACTATTTTCTAAAAATTGTCATTTAATTTAGATTTGTTTGCAGTGGCTAGGATGAAACATTTACTCACTAGATTTTTATGGTATTTAACTCTTCGTTATCTGTTTTAACAGCACACTATTACATACTTTTTGCAAGCTCTAATCCAGGATGTAACTTTTTCACTACTGCTTTTGCATGTAATGAAACTCTCAGCTTGGGGGTGCTTCTAGATCCATCATTGCTCCTGGGAGGGTCAGGTAGCTGTTGTGTCCAGGAGCACTTTTGTACAGCTTCAACTGGTGCGCCTTCCTGGTGAAAGCAGATTTGGTTACAGTGATCCATTTCGCAATCACCTTTCATTTAGATGATTGCAACTCACTTTATGTGGGGCTACCCTTGACCAGCATTCAGAAACTACAGCTAGTGGAAAAAGCAGTGACCAGACTGCTTTCTGACACACACTTTGTTGGCCATATTATACAGTCTTGTAACAACTGCACTAGCTGCCAATCTGTTTCCAGGCACAATTCAAGGTGCTGGTACTTACCTATAAAGCCCTAAACCAAGAGAGGATCAGTTAGTGGAAACACAGGATACTGCCTTCTCTGTGGCAGTACCCTGCCTGTGGAACTCCCTCCCAAAGGATGTTAGGTTGGCCCCTTCTTTGTTCAGTTTTAGTCAGGCGATTAAAACCTTTTGGTTCAATATGGCTTTTTAGTGTTTTAAATGTATTAGCATTCTGTTTTTAAGATTCTCTCCTGTTGCTAATTCTGCTGTTAGCAATATCTTAAAGTTTTCAAATTATTTCAAATTGTAATTGTAAATCATCTTGGGGGTCCTTATTTGGGCCAAAAGGTGATGCATAGATTTAAAAATAGATAAATGTAAGTTAACCCATGGAAAGCATATGCTGGAACAATCCAGGGCAAGTACACTTAGAGCAGCTTTCCGCATCTACCAATGGTATTCATTTCAGGCATAAAAATGGCAAAATTACATGAATATTCAAAAAAGAACTGCAAAGCAAAAATAAGCAAAATTTGTTTACAGAACGAGGCATGATGGGAGTTTCAGGGTTTATCTTACAGAACAATGAAACACAGACTTTCCAGTCACCAACAGTTTCCCCTTTCCCTCCCCCACATTTCTCCTTATTTACAAAGTATTTAAACCAGTACCTGGGGTGGGAGGGTCAAGTAGAAGATGCATAGAAGGCTGGCTGACAAAAACATCTTCAAGTGACAGCCTGCAATCACCACTCAAGTCTACACAATCAGAAGCATTATGTTTCTGGCCTTTATCTGAATCCCTTAATATCTCTTCCGTGGCTTTCTCAATTTGTTCATCTTCATTTGGAAACTTCTGTAAAGAAGAGGAATGTAGAGGGATATTCTTCAATAAATCTAAATTCCACAAGCAACAATATTTCCTATAGTTAAATTAGACCTATCATAATTCTTTTCACAGAACAAGGATACTTCTGAACTGCCAGTATCTGGAAATATAAATTTAATCTGACTGAACCACGTATTCGTCAAATACATAGTCGTATTCTCCCCTCATGCCTGCTCTTGACTCATATTGTTACGACAATACTAAATCATAGTTACTGAACCATATCAAGCTGGAAATAGTTCAGTAGGCTTTTGGCACCTAATATAACTTAAATCAGGGGTGCTGAACCTCCAGCCTATGGGCCTAATCTGTGATGCAGGGCACCCCACTCCATCCTGCAAAGTCTCTTGAGGTTCATCCAGGGGGTGGGGCTTAGGCTCCGAGCCCCACCCGCTGGATGTCATCCGTACTGTTATCTCCGACTGCATATAATTGGATACCTGTACCAGCAAGCACCAGAAGAAGAGTCCCTCTTCTCTCTAATTGAAGGTAACAGCAGGGGATGTGTGTCAGGGTGGAAACTGAGCCCATACAGCACCAGAGCAGTTCTGATTCTGAGGAAGAACAGCAATCCGTGGGAGAGGAGCTTGCTCATCTCTCACAAGCACAGCAGCTGGCGGAGATTCCTCCTGCCAGCATTCCTGGGATAGATAGTGGCCCTGGCAGTGAAGGAGCGCTGGAGGGGGGTTGCTGGACGCTCGGCGCAAATGCAGGGAGCGACGACAGATGGAGGGCGCCGAAAGGAGGCCTTCCCCTCGTTTGGCGCGCAAACAACGGCCGCGTCCCGTGGACCCAAGGGAAAGAGGGAGGATCTCTCCATAGCCCATAAGTTCAGAGTCTTCCCGTGGTTCCCCTTCAAATGGGGACCAACTGCCTTACCTGGAGCTTAGGCTACTCTGCTATCTTTCCCCAGTGCTGTTCCTTGCTTAGTTGCTAGTGATTAGTATCTGAAAGAGTCATAAAGTAATAAAGGAATAAAGCCTTGGAAAGAATTCTCGTCGTCTGTGTCCTGAGTTGGCTATTGGAGGGGACTGCAAAAGGCAGCTAGGGCGCTCCTGACAATGCGAGGCAGCAGGACTCACCTGCGCTGCGAGGAGCAGCTGCTGCTCTTCCCAGCACAGATAAGTCCCACCGCCCCACATCCACCAATGTTATCTCCTATCTAGACCAGAGATAACAATGGACTCCACTCCTGGCGGCAAAGTCCAGCCACCCCGCATCCCCTGCTCTCATCTCTGAGCTGAGACTGGAGATAGTAGCACGGATGCGGGACAGGCTGGGCCTGACTTGCCTGTGCTTGGAACAGCAGCTGCTCCTCCCAGCGCAAGTGAGTCCTGATGCCCCCACCCCCCCAACAATCCCCACTGTCATCTCCAATCTGAGATAGCAGCAGGGATGCAGGGCAACCTGACTTGTGGAAGAGAAAAGGAGAGTGATATTTGGCCTCACCCTCTGATATCATCCAGCCTACAGTGGGCCTGGTGGGGGGCAAACCAATCCCCAACCCAAGAACAGTTCTGCACCCCTGTCTTAAATAGACATTAGCCTTTCAGCATGCACATCATACAAACTAGCAAGTATGTAGTTCTTGCAATGAAATGCAAGAACTACAATTCCTTTTTCATATTTAACAACTTGCATCATTTTGCAATTAATTTAAGCACATTTTTAGGACAAAACATCACTCATCTGACATAAGAGAATTTAAAAATTGGTAAGAATAGCTTTTAGTTAAAAGTCAAGGAAATGTTACCGTCAGCTGGAATTTCTCCTCTTTTGCAGTATGATCCTCGGTGTGCTTATTAACCAATACATATTCTTCATGATTTTGTACTAAAACAGTTTCTGAAGAAAAGCTGGTTTTGTCAAATGAAGATCCAACATCCATTTCAGAATTATGACCCTTTCTGCCACATGAATGAAAACTAAATGAAAAGATACCACTATCAGCTAAAGTAAATCAATTTTAAAATTACTTTAAAAAATCCACAAATGTTATTGTAAAATTACAAACAATGGAACAGGTTCCAAAAACCAAAATACCTTACATAATTCAACAACAGTATCATATTAATCCTCCAATATGCTGTTTATCTAGGGCTCAATATGTTACACAAAAATAGCAAACAAATGCAATATCAACTGAAATTAAAATGTACAAAATGATATGCATAATTGAAAGGCTGGCTAAGAACTAGACTGCAAAGTAAGCAATCTTTAAAAATGGTTGCCCAACTGCTACAAGCTTTTCCAAATTGATTCTTTTACACAACATTCTTTCATTCTCCACTAGAATCAGCACCCCCAAAAGCAAAGTTTTACACAAAGGCATTCTGTGGCTTGCAAATGAATAGACTAGGCAAGGAGGAAGGAGTTTAAAATGGCTATAAAATAATCTAAAGTGTTTTACTGATGTTTGATTTTTCACAACGTCATTCTAAATTATAGGATGTGCAAGGATATTGCAGTCTTTAGTTTCCTAAAATTATAAGCAGCACTTATTCTTCTGTTACCAAAGTGACTTGCTATGTTCCACCCATTCCATGTTATGACATCATGCCACATATGCAGCTGTATCTGCAAAATTATTGCTTAAGCTAACCCAACCACTTTCTCTACATGCTCTGTTCACAGGACAGAACTCAGCTACATAACTGATAAGCATTGCTGGCTTTTAAATGAATACACACTTGGAATATTTCTCTGAAAGACTGAAGTTTCACTATAACTGAATTTTATAAAAAAAAACTTCAGCAAAATGTGAAGTAAAATTATTTGCTCCATCATTCTTTCTAGAATTAAACCAATAATCTTTCACTCTCTCCTCCTGCCAATTTTATTCTAAAACAACCATGCTATTGCTTATGTTATTGTTTATCATAATCTTTTTTTACTTCTTTCCAGATGGCAAGTTAGAGCTCAGGCTGCAATCCTATACTAGCTCACCTGTAAGTAAACTCATTGAACTCAACTGAACATAACATCAGTACATAAGAAGAGTGGCTGGCAGTCCATTTCCGGGCCTGATTCAAAGTGCTGGTATTAACATTTAAAGCCCTTAACGGCTTGGGGCCAGGTTATCTGAAGGATCGCCTGCTCCCATATGTGCCTGCCCAGATCTTAAGATCATCGTCAGCGGCCCTCCTCCGTGAGCCCCTGCCAAAGGAAATGAGGCAGGTGGCTGGCTACTAGGAGGAGGGCTTTTTCTGCTGTGGCACCCCGGCTCTGGAATGAGCTTCCTAGCAAGGTTCGCCTGGCACCTACATTGTATTCCTTTCAGCGCCAGGTGAAGACCTTTTTATTCTCCCAGGCATTTTAGCATTTTAGCTTTCTGAACTTTTAGCTTTGCTGTTTAAAATCTGTATTTTAAACTCCTGCACTGCTGCTAGGTTTTATTGTGGTTGCATTGTTATATTGTGGCTTTAATGTTCTATATATTTTAAATTGTTTTATTGTGTGCTGTTTGGTTTTAATTTTTGTGAACCGCCCAGAGAGCTTCTGCTATTGGGTGGTATAGAAATAAATAAATAAATAAATAAATAAATAAGAAGAGCCCTGCTGGATCAGACCAAGGGTCCAACTAGTCCAGCATTCTGTTCACACAGTGGCCAACAGCTACCCATGGGAGTAGACATGACTGCACTATCTGATTACCTAGTCAGTGCCAAATAGAACAGTTCCTAGCACACATGTCTAAGATAAGATATTTCTGCAAATTCAAATCCAGCATGGCTACCAAACTGTAATTTCCTCTAACAATGTCCTAAGTGAACCTATGCTATCCATAGTTCACCACAACCTTTATCCCTTTAGAGGATAGATAGATGCACTGCAACAAACCTGCAGCCAAAGATTTGGCTTCTTAGTTGAAAGATATATGAGTAATTTACAATGCAATCCAATACATGTCTATTCAGAAGTAAGTCCCACTGATTTCAATGGGGCTTACTCGAAGGTACATGTGTACAGGACTGCAGTCTTAGCTATACTCCCTGTACACCTTGAACTTTGCTTCATACTCCCAAGAAATTCCTATACTTTTAAAAGTTGCACAGAAAGGATAACTTTTGCAGAGTGAGAAACTGCAGAAGAAATTGCACCTTCTGAAACTCGCTTTGTTCCCCTTGTGTTTTTCTTTAAGACAAGGCCTTGAGCTTTGTTTCCTGAGGGAGACAGGAAATACAAAGCCTTCAGCAAAACAGCCCCAGGTGTCTCAATTCAGCTCTCCCTTGCTCAGCTCCATCCCAGCACACAGAATAAAAAAACAAAACACTGGTCGCTGTCCCAACAAACTTACAAATCTAAATTTATATATGGGTGAGGGAAGCAACCAAAAGTGAAGAAATAGTGCAAGGATAATGAATCAGCAGGAAGGAAAATGAATTCAAGGCTGGCCCTATTATTAGAAAGAATGAGGCAGCAGCCTCTGGCAACTGATTTTAAATATCAATTAAGTGGGAGAGTGTCAGTTCCCTGGTTATTTCGCTTACTATTATAGGTGTCACAAAACTAATACCCTCCAATATTTCTCAAGTAGAAATTTCTGCCATTAAATGAGTAAGATTTCTATAAAAATTATTTAACTCTAAACTCACTTTTATCTGAAGTACTTATTTAAAAGACTATATATTTAGCAATAAATACTTAAGATGAAATAAGAACAAAGAATTTTGCAGAGCTGCTTCAGCCTACTTCTATTATTAAAACAGTTTCTCACCTCAGGGACTTCAGGAAAATATGACTGAACCAGCTACTCATTCTAAACTTCAGAAAATATGACGATATGGGTGAAAGTAAAATAACTGACTCAACTTAGCTGGATTTCTGGTAAGCCAAAACTGAGGGAGTAAAATCTAATTGCTGTATCGCCTATGATTTTAAAATTTATCCAAATGTCACCATTCACTTTTTAACATCTACACATTAAGTGCAAGTAATAATACCATAAACACATCTAAGAAATCCATGCATTCAGTGCCTATTGATCTGTAATAATAATAAAAAAGCTGTACAAGACTCTAGTAATTTATGTCAAATGTTAGTGGCCTTGTTTTAACTCATTATTTCTAATAGAAACTTTTTCACGGTGTAACAAATATGTGAGGAAATACCCTATTACAGAATGATAATAAATGGAAGAAGGTGGTCCTTAAGATATTCAGGTCCCAAGCCATTTCAGGCTTTCAAGGTTAACACCAGAACCCTGACTTGAGCCTGGAAACAAAGTGGTAGGCAGCGCCACTCAATTAAAATAGCTGTACGCTGGTCAAAACACCTAGCTCCCATCAGCAACTTAGCTGCCATGGTTTGCAGCAACTGCAGTTTCTGGATGCTTTTCAAGGGCATCCCCACAAAGAGCATCAATCTAGAGGTAACTAGGGCATGAATGATTGTGGCAAGGCCCACCTGTGTCAAGAATGGTTGCAGCTGGTGAGCCAGCCAAAGCCAGCAATCTACATGTGGGTTCCAACCTACTCACTGTAAACCAATAATGCACAGCGATTGAAAAAGAGCTTGCATTTCTATGAACATTTGCTGCAGCAATACATCTCTTAGCTAGTGGCCCACAACTCCACTCACCATGGTGAGAGTCTCTCACACATCCTGTGAGTGAGACAAGTTGCAGTGTTCCTCCAGAGTTGGAGCTGGGGAAGGGCTGAGTGTTATCCCACCCATCGCACTCTACTTCTAAAGTGACATGACTACAGGAATTATCTACCACCTGACTCTCCAGCAGCAAACTCAAGGGTAAGGGGAGGACTTGTCCTTTTCAAACTGTGCTTCCAGAAACACAGCATGACTCTGGGAACGATCCCCCACCACCACTCTGAAACCCAAAGCTTGGAGCTGGGAGGGGAAGAAGCCTATTGCCCCTAACCTTGCACCATGTTTCAGAGGCACAGTACAAGATACGGCCAAGCTACCACCCTTTGGGGGAGGGGCAGAGTCCTGGTGACCAAAATGTTTTGGTTGACTACCAAGGGCAGCCAAAATGTGTGGAGCCCTGCTTTGGGCCATATAAAAAATTCATTTGGAGAATAAAGGCAAATATATTTCATTTTCTAACCCCTATATTTATTTATTTAAAACATTTATATCCCACCCTATACCTTTAGGATCTCAGGGCAGCATACAGATAAAATCAATTTAGATAGTATAAAATAATAAATAATTTAAACAGCTAAAACATATTAAACCATTAAGCAAGCTAATACCAATTTAAAATCTAAAACAATAAAACAGTTAAAACAGTGTGCTACTTTAGGGAATTTAGTCCTCAAAGACTTTGATAAAAAGCCATGTTTTAACTTAGCAGTGAAATGAAACCAATATCTGCGCCATTTGGGGAGGGCATTCCACGGGGAGGGCATTCCACAATCGGGGTGCCACAGCAGAAAAAGCCACTATAGTCACTTCCTCCATTTTTTTTCTGTCCCACTGAAAGTGATATTTGAGGGAGATCAGAATTACAACAAGAGTTTAAGAAGAGAAATACTTACATATGGAATTGTTCAGAGTCCTTTAAATACATTGCCCGACTTAAATTACTTAAAAGGCGAGACTTCTTTACTTCGTGGCCAATGACATGAACTAATACCTCAATATTATGGAGAGCTACTCTTCCCTAACCCCAGTCTTTACATATGGCTTATGTTTGACTAAGTTCACATACAGTTATGATGCAATTCAGAACCTATTAAATTCAAAGTCTGAATCCTTCCTGTGCCATAAACTCAAAAATTAATTACAAGTAAAAGATTCTTTTTTTCTCTCAGCTCTTTTGTTCATTCTGCACTTTGGGGAAATATTAACCTATTGTACAGAATTTTTGCTACAGGATTACAAAACTAACCAAAACCCTGTTTGGGAAAGTAGAGAAGGAGTAAAGTAGAATGCTTTACCTGTGGCTATCCTGCACCGATCAAGGGATTGGACAAGATGACCTTTGAGGTCCCTTTCAACTCTATCACTCTATGTGGATGGTATTGGTTGCCAGTCGAGTACTTGTAACATGGAATGGTACCATCAGTTGCATGGTACCTTCAGTTGCATGGTACCTTCAGTTGCATAGACTCCTCGTGTCTTGTTCCAGCAAACAAACAAAACTTGGACTTAGGTTCACCACTCTGCCATTGACAGCAAGGAAGTAATGAAGCTGGAACTAGCCACTGCATAGGATACCATACTATATCCATATTGTCTAAGTAATGTCTATTGCCTAACACACCATTTGGAAGGTTAAGAATTCACAACGATTCTGTTCAGATGTACTGGCGGCGCTTGGCAGCAATTCGTGCTTTAACCTATGAATTAACCCATGAACTGCAGTGATGTGCACCACATGCTAGCTGCTTCTGGTTCCCAGCAACAACCTATGAATGTAGCATCCATAGGTTAATTCTGTGACATCCAAAGCTGGGCACCTGTGGTTATTTGTGGGTTAAACAACCCCAAGTTAACTCAAGAAGAGATCATGGGTTAACTTCGAGTTGTTTAACCCATGAACAACCCCAGGTGTCCCGGTTCAGACATCACAGAAACAACCTACAAATGCTGCATTCATAGTTGTTGCTGGCAACTGGTAATGGTATAATATGGAAGGCAGGGCAGGGGAAAAGATCCTAGCCAAATGTATTAGGGAAGCTTGATTAAATTGACCAAAGGAAACCAGTGTATCCTTATCGTCCAACGATGGACTTATAAAATTTTACTTGAAGAAATAAGCTTTTTACATGTAAGGGTGGAAAGACCTGGGGGCAGGCATTATTGAGCAAAGATGAAGCGAAATTTTGGAGAGTTGCGGCAGTACAGGAAAGGAAAGGTAGAATTATAGAGTAAGCTCTTATCTCACCAAAATACTGTATTTTTTTTTGTACTTTACCAAGATTTTTGGTGAATGCTCTAATAACCAGTCCCCACCATCCTTCTAAATTTCCTAACAACCAGTTTTTACCTGAATGGCAGCAAGTGATGACACAGCAGGTTATGGACAAGATAACAGCACTTACTAAAGGGAAGGTGCCAGGCAGAGGTGTGCTATCCCCTGTGTTATTTAAGACCAACCCTGCTTGGTGGGCACCTATTTTTTCCTACACTGTTTACATATATTAACTTCACAGGTATCTTGCCTTCAGGTTGGTCCTCTAGAGCAGTGGTCTCCAAACTTTTTTGATCGTGCACCCCTATCAGTAAAAAAATGTTGAGCACACACCCCCAATATATGTATATTTATTTATGATATACATGTACTCCATACTAATATATTATGTACATCATAAAACATACAAAAATAGAAATTAAAAAAGGATGAGATAAAGATTAAACAATGTTTAAAAATAATTTATTTTATTTATTAATGGTATAAAAAACCTTTTTGCGCTCGTTAAAAAGATATTATTAGTAATATTTTTAGTGAGTTTAACAGTTTGGTTTAACAGTTTGTGATATAGTAATTCAAAGGTCTGGTTCTAAATTCAGTTTATTTTGATACTTTAGTTTTAATGGCTGTCATAGCTGAAAAAGACACCTCAAAACATACGTAGTTCCAAATGGAAGACGTGCATCTTTGGCTGCACTTACTAAATCATGATTCTAATTTTTCAATCCCATCCACCAATTATGCAAAGGTTTTTGTTGAAATAGTTCAGCTAGTAAACTTCCATCTCCCCTGATGTCAGTCAGTTGTTCTTGCAAACTAATTGGAAAGTGTTGCATTTTTATAATTTTAACAAATGGATTCAAAACCCACTGAAACTCTTTGTTTGGAAGATTTTTAAACAGGTTAGAGAATTCCGTTTCCACGTTTAAGTGTGCAGATATGGGAGTTTTTATAGGTGATACACTTGCATCGTTTTTGGCGATAAAATCACATACCAATGGAAACATTTCCGAACATCCATTTTCAAAATGCTCTCTCCACAGCACAAATTTATTTCGAAAAGCAGTTACTTTCTCACTCATTGTTAAAACACCACCTTTACCTTGAAGGGCCAGATTAAGTGTGTTTATTTTTTCAAAAATATCTGCTAGGTAGCACACTACTAACAGCCACTTCTCATCACAGAAAAGGTCAGCAAATTTGGAACAAATTTGCTCTCCTTTGGCAGGATGACAGCTGCTCCAGTGCCACGGCCAAGCAAGCAACTGCGCCTTCCTCTGTCATGCCTGGCACAGTTGCTCTTGGTGGCCGCGACAGAGGAAGGATAAGACTGGAGCTGAGAGAGAAATGCCATGCAGCCATCTTGGCTCCTGTCCCATTCTGCTGCCCCTGCCACTGCCATCACTGCACACAATGGCAGCTCACTGAGGTAGCAGGAGGCTGCTCAGTTATCAGGCAGCTCGTGCACCCCAATGAATCGTCTTGCGTACCCCACTTTGGAGACCACTACTCTAGAGCAGCACTTGTCACACCGTGGGCTAGGGACCACCAGTGGGACTGTGGCAAATCAGACAAATCTTTCACATTCGCACCCCCTTGCCCCCACTGTAAAATTAGGAAATTCAATAGTTCAATTTCTCCAATGGAATAGGGAACTGGATTGTCCCATTTTGCCTAATCAATGTATCACCGCCTTGGAGTCTGTATTTGCTGCATCTCTGGATCTCAAGTTGCGTCTTATTCAGCTACTTTTGTTTCATATCTACTGGATGCCACAATGTCTCTTTAATAAAGGTTTGTGTAAGTTGGCTAATTGTTGGAGGTGTAACACAGCTAATGCATCTTTTAAGCATATGTTTTGACAATGTCCAATAGTTGCCTCTTTCTGGGAGGAGGTCATTATATGGATACATTTTGTACTGGAACACTCCTTAATATTTACTGATGTACAAGCTCTTTTTAATTATCTACCTTCTTCCCGGAAATTAACGCATACTCAGCACAAATGGATTCTCTGCACCCTTCTGACAGTCCAAAAAGATTGATATTATGACATTGGAAGGATAAACGCTCACCTCCTATAACGCAATGGATTGAAGTCCTTACAATGCTTTCAACATCTGAATGGATAGTGTATAGACACCACCTGCAAATGGATGCTTATTTGGATATTTGGTCTGCTTTTCTTGAAGTTTATTATAGTTCTTAGGAACCTGTACATTTCATACGTATGCACTGAAATTGATATATTCAAATCTATTTAGCGACAATTCTTTTTTCTTTTCTTTGTTCAAATTTTAAAATAAAAATAAATTTGAAATAGATTCATCCAAGAGAATTCTGGATTAAAATATGAAATTCCAAGACCCAATACAACTCACCTCAGTCTCTTGGTACAAGAGTAATTAAGCTTGTCTTATCTTTGAGGCTTCCCACATGGGAAACAGAAGTGCCAGACAATTAGTAATTGATTACTGTCTTATTGGTATTCTTTATTGATAAGAAAGGAATCCAGACAAGAGGTGCCAGGTTTTGCACTTGCGGCACCAGAAAGTCAGTGCCCATATTAGATTTATGGTGACATCACCCTCGCAGAATCGTTAAAAGAGCATAAGAGAACAGGAATTTGATCAGACAAGGGAAATACTCAGATCGTAAATACAAGAGATGTGTTTGGAGAACACATATTCACAAGACAGGATGGCGTCAAAGAAATAATTATTGTGTCACAAACACATTTGTAACATGTTGTGAGATTCTAGAATGCTTTTATATGTATGTTATAGTGATTTATCTCAATAAGAAGTGATATTATTTAGATTAAGGGCACAATCCCATGGCCGCTAGACAGTGGCTAGACGGCCGTAGGATTGGTCAGTTCCCAGAGAACCACCTACCCACCCCTCCCCCACTGCTTCATAGGCTGCGCAGATCGTCCCCTTGCTCCGCGCTCATAAGAACAGCACAGAGCAGGGCAAAAGGGGGCATTCCCAGGGGCGGGGTGTGCAGAAGTTTCAGTACAACACTTCCTATGTGTCATCTGGCCACCCCACCTCACACTCCGATGTCCTGTGGCTAGACAGCTGAAATCGGCCGTCTAGCCACAAATGCAGGGTGGCTGGAATGCAGAGGAGATGATCCCCTTCACGATCCTCTTGCCGTGCAATGGATAGGCGGTCGCCTCTGAGTTCGGAGGTGGCCGCCTATCCCCATAGGGTTGCTCCCTGAAGAACTGAAATGGGAATGCAGCTTAATGGGACATAAATAAATGAATTAAAAACTATCTAAACATATTTAATAGCTTCCAAAAAAGTATATAAAGGAGATTCTGAACATGCAACAGTGGGAGCTATCCTTTAGTTAAACCCAACTTGTTGCCTATAAACCATCTTGGTAAACTTGAAACAAACAATTATTATTGCTCTGCTTAAGCCTTGACTTAAGTGGATGTTGAATGCATCATGTGTTTGTATCTATATGTGTATACGCTTTGTATTTAGTATTGTTATGCTGATATTTTCTAGTAAAGAAACAAAAGACAAATCTTGTTCTGAGAGAGTGATTTCTGGAAATAGACAACTCTAGATGACCTATATCTAGGGTGAAGAATTTAATTTGTCTCTAAGATGGCATCCGGGAGGGTGAACTAGGCTGTGGACATGCATAGATGCCACAGGTATACCTGTAGATGTCCTACAGGTATAAGCAATAAACATCTTGTTGGTGTAACATCATGATCACTGAAAACACAGCAGTTTCTTGCTGCAGCTATTAGAACATCACAAGTTTAAGTCATTTTGAATTTGATTCTATTACACTGTATTAATAATCTTATTAATAATTTAATAATGTTGTTCTATTAAGGGAATGTACAGTGCCTTGCATAAGGACTCACCCCCTTTGACTTTTCCATATTTTGTTGTGTTACAACCTGGAATTAAACTGGAATTTAATTAGGATTTATTGTCACTGATCTACACAAAATAGTCCATAATGTCAAAGTGGGGGGGGGGGGGGATCACATATTTTACAAAATTATTTACAAATACAAAACTGAGAAGACTGGATTGCATAGGTATTCACCCCCTTTGTTGTGACACACTCCTAACCAACTCTGGTGCAACCAACTGCCTTCAGACATCACATAATTAGCTGAATGGAGTCCACATGTGTACATTTCAAGTGTCTCAGGATGTCAGATTAAATACACCTGTTTCTAGAAGGCCCCAGAGTTTGTGGGAGAGCATATCTAAACAAACAGCATCATGAAGACCAAGGAGATATCAAAACAAATCTGGGATAAAGTTCTGGAGAAGCACCAATCAGGGTTGGGTTATAAAAAAAAAAAATCCCAAACTATGAACATCCTGCAGAGCACCGTTAAATCCATTATTACAAAATGGAAAGAATATGGCACAACCGCAACCATGCCTAGAGAAGGCCATCCAATAAAACTCAATGCGTGGGTAAGGAGGGCATTAGTCAGAGAAGCAACCAAGAGGCCAATGGTAACTCTGAAGGAACAGGAGAGATCCACAGCTGAGATGGTAGAAACCGTCCATGGGACAACTACCACCCGGACGCTCCATCAAGTTGGGCTTTATGGAAGAGGGGCGAGAAGAAAGCCATTGCTGAAAAACACTCATGTCAAATCGCAATTGGGTTTTGTAAAAAGGAATGTGAGAGACACAGCAAACATGTGGGAAAAGTTTTTCTGGTCTGATGAGACCAAAACTGAACTTTCTGGCCTTACCACAAAAGGCTGTGCGTGGTGCAAAGCCAACAGTGCTCATCGCCCTGAGAACACCATCCCCTCGGTGAAGCATGGTGGTTGGAGCATCATGTTGTGGGGATGCTTTTCATCAGCAGGGACTGGGAAACTGGTCAGGATAGAGGGGAAGATGGATGGAGCCAAATACAGAGCAATTCTAGAGGAAAACCTGTTTCAGTCTGCAAGGGGCCTGGGGTGGAGGTTTACCTTCCAGCAGGACAATGACCCTAAACACACAGCCAAAGTTACACTGGAGTGGTTTAAAAACAAGAAACTTAATGTCTTAGAATGGCCCAGTCAAAGCCCAGACCTCAATCCGATTAAGAATCTGTGGCAAGACTTGAACATTGCTGTTCACCTTTGTTCACCAAAGGTCCCCATCCAACCTGACAGGGCTTGAGAAATTTTGCCAAGAAGAATGGGCAAAGATTGCAGGATCCAGATGTGCAAAGTTGGTGGAGACTTACTCCGAAAGACTCACAGCTGTAATTGCTGCCAAAGGTGCTTCTACCAAGTATTGACTCAGGGGGATGAATACTTATATAACCAACAAATGCCGGTTTGTTTTTGTTTAATTAACTTCTGTGCCACAATAAAAACATTTTGCGCCTTCAGAGTGTTAACTATGTTAAGTATGTTGTGTAAATCAAAAGGTAAAAATGCCAGCTAAATCCATTTCAATTCCAGACTGAAACACAACAAAATGTGGAAAAGTCAAAGGGAGGGGCGCGAATCCTTATGCAAGGCATTGTATATGCTTTAATTTTGTCTCATCTTTTGGTGCCTGAAATTTTTGCTTTCATGATCAATGCACTGGAAATAAAGAACTATTACCATAAGTAAGCAAACAGCATTTTGAACTGTGCCAGGAAACAAACTGGTTCCCTTAAGCACTGGTGAAACGGCTCAGTTTCACTTGTCCCAGTTAACTGCCTACTGAACGACTGAACAACAACAACAAACTGTATTTTGAGCCAGCTGAAATGTGCAAACACTTGTTATAGGCAGCCTCACACATAATGCACTCAAATAGACTAATCTGATCATTATCAAGACATGGATAACTGTGGCAACATCATATTGCTGCAGGAAGGCATACCAATAAAGTTTCAGGCCTAAAACCAAATCAGAAGCCAGATTAAAATGAATCCAGATAATCCATTTTATCCAAGCCTGTCCACAATTGAGCATAAGTTTCCAGATTGCTCAACTGGCCAGGTTTTACTTGGATTCTAGCCATGACACCCACTGCTCACTTACACCATTAGCTGACCAGGATTCCCAGCTTTCATTAAAAAAAAAAAAAAAGGCAAACCCTAGTCTCTAGCCCTTGTAGAACCAAAGATATGAGACAAAATGTCCAGGAACTATTCTGACCAATTGTTTTATGGGTTGTTACCACCTTTCTGTGTTTTTGCCAATGAGTGAAGTCACAGTTATGATTGACTTTTAGGGGAGCAGTACTAGCTATAATTTTTTTTTTTTAAGTATCCAGTGATCCAGCCATGACTAGCTCACTTTGAATCCTTTTTTTCCCTTCTCTTCCCTCTTGGAGATGATATTGCTCTTCATATAAACAATTGAAAAACACAGAATTTTGGGTAGCTGTGCCTGGGTAGCAGCATATGCACCCCAAAACAAAAGGTAGCAGAAAAGACAGGAGTTCATGCTCCTTCTAGCTCATGCTCTTTCTAACTCAGGTCTTCTTTCATTCATTCATTCATTTTATCCTGAGTTTGTAAACATTTTAAATCACCCTGCCAATACAAATGAAGTCCACAACAATTGGGCTGCACTGTGTCTGAAAGAGTGTGGGTTACATCAGCCATGCCATGCTGTTACATTCATATTGCCAGGAGTGTAAGGAGCAAAGAGAGTATAGTGTATGATAAGCCAGTAGTATAGGCCAGCAATTAGGCCACCAGATTTGGGGAAATGGAATATGGCAACCTCAGTTGAGCAGTTGCCACCACCTAAAGCACCTTGCCCCCCTTCCCCAAGGAAGTTCACAACCAGCAACTAGTTGGCACAATCATCTGGAGAGCTTCAAGAGGGCTTCTCCAAAGAGTTTCGGGAGTGGCCTTAATCACCTCTTTCAAGGCAGTCAAGACCACTCCCTCTCTCAATAAGATATGAACATTAGAACATAAGAAGACTCACGCTGGATCAGACCAAGGGTCCATCTAGACCAGCATTCTGTTCACACAGTGGCCAAACAGCTGTCGACCAGGAACCCACAGGCAGGAAACAAGTGCAACAGCACCCTCCTGCCCATGTTCCCCAGCAACTTGTGTACATAGGCATACTGCCTCTGGTACTGCAGGCAGCATCAGGACTAGTAGCCATTGATAGCCTTCTCCTCCAGGAATCTGTCCCTTTTGAAGCCACCCAAATTGGTGGCAATCACTACATCTTGTAGTAGCGAATTCCATAGTTTGACTAGGTGCTGTGTGAAGAAGTACTTCCTTTTATCTGTCCTGAATCTCCCACCAATCAGCTTGGGATAACCTTGGGTTCTAGTATTATGAGAGACGGAGAAAAATGTCTCCCTATCCGTATTCTACACACCATGCATAATTCTGTACACTTCTATCATGTCTCCCCTTACCCTCCTTTTTTCTGAGCTAAACAACCTTCATAGGGGAGATGCTCCAGCCCCTTGATCATTTTAGTTACCACTTTCTGCACTTTTTCCAGCTCTACAATATCCTTTTTAGGTGTGATGATCAGAACTGCACACATTATTCTAAGTGTGGTCACACCATAGATTTATATAAAGGCAGTATGATGTTGGCAGTTTTATTCTCAATTCCTTTTCTAATTATGCCTAACATGGAGTTTGCCTTCTTTACAGTGGCCGCACACTGGGCTGATGTTTTCATCAAGTTGTCCACCACAACCCCAAGATCTCTTTCTTGGTCGGTCACTGCTACCTCAGATTCTATCAGGTTATGTTTGAAGTTGGGATATTTTTGTCCCAACGTGCATCACTTTACACTTGCCTACACTGAACCTCACTTGCCATTTGGAAGCCCGTTCTCCCAGTTCGGATCCTTTTGGAGCTCCTCACAATCCCTTTTTGTTTTAACCACCCTAAATAATTTGGTGTCATCAGCAAACTAGGCCACTTCACTGCTCACTCCTAATTCCAGATCATTTATGAACAAGTTGAAAACCATTGGTCTTAATACAGATCTCTGTGGGACCCCGCTATCCACATCCCTCCACTGGGAGAATTTACCATTTATTCCTACTCTCTGCTTTCTGTTCTTTAATCAGTTACTGATTCATAAGAGGACCTCTCCTCCTATTCCATGACTATGTTTCTCAAGAGTCTTTGGTGAGGGACTTTAACAAAAGCCTTTTGGAAGTCCAAGTAGAGAATGTCTACCAGATCACCCGTCTACCTATCTACTGATACTCTCAAAGAACAGTAAAAGGTTCATGACGCAGGACTCACCTTTGCAGACGCTGCGCTGATTCTTTTTCAGCAAGGCTTGTCCTTCTATATGCTTACTAATTTTACCTTTAATAATGCTTTCAACCAATTTACCTGGAACAGATGTTAAGCTAACCAGCCTGCAATTTCCTGGATCCCCCTGGATCCTTTTTTGAAAACTGGTGTTACATTGGCCATCTTCCAGTCCTCTGGTACAGAGGCTGATCTTAGGGACATGCTGCATGTTTTGGTTAGAAGATCAGCAATTTCATATTTGAGAATTCTAGGATGGATACAATCTGGGCCCAGTGATCTATTTGCTTTCAATTTATCAATAAGGTTGAGAACTTCATCTTTTGCCACCACTATTTTCCTCCGTTCCTCAGACTCCCTTCCTGAAGACATCAGTTCGGGCACAGGTATCCGTCCTATATCGCCTGCAGTGAAGACCAATGAGAAAAATTCATTCAGCTTCTCTGCAATTCCCTTGTCCTCCTTTAGTACTCCTATAGCTCCACTGTCATCCAACAGTCCAATTGCCTTCCTAGCTCGTTTCCCATTTCTGATATAAATACTTTTTTTTATCATTGGCCTTGATATTGTTAGCAATATGCTCTTCAAAATGCTTTTTCGCATCTCTTATTGTCTGCTTGCATTGCCTTTGTGCAAGCTTGTGCTACCTTTTGTTTTCCTCACTTGGGCAAGACTTCAGTTTTTTGAAGGAAGCTCTCTTTTCTCTGGTAGCATCCTTTACACTGCTCATTAACCATGCTGGCGACCTCTTGGACTTGATGCTACTTTTCCTAACCTGTGGCATACATTTTAGCTGAGCTTCTATTATTGTGGTTTTGAGTAACCTCCAAGCATTTTGAAGGGATTTAGCCATCTTGACTCCCCCTTTCAATTTCCAAATGCAACTGTGTTGGACTTCCTGGGCAATTTCCCACAGAAATATATATTAAATCTGATAGCACTGTGGTCACTTTTTCCAGTTGGTTCAACAACATTAAGATCTTGTACTAAGTCCTGGGCGACACCATTTAGGATTAAATCCAGGGTCACCTCTCCTCTGGTTGGTTCCATGACCAACTGTTCTAGGGCACAGTCATTTAGGGCATCAAGAAATTTAACCTCTTTGTCATGACAGGAATATGCATTTATCCAGTCAACGTGGGGGTAACTGAAGTCACCTGTTATTACAATACTTCCTTGTTTGGAGGCCTTCATGATTTCGTTTTCCACCTCAAGGTCACCCTGACCATTCTGTCCTGAGGGACAACAGCACGTTCCAAGCACTAAATTAGTTTTGGAGCCTTGTATTATCTCCCACAGGTATGCTGTGGAAGAGTCTATCCCTTTCAGGTGTTCTAGTCTGCTTGACTCCATGCCCTCTGTGACATACAGAGCAACACCTTCCATAGTATGCCTTTCCCTATCCTTCCTGAAGAGTTTACGTCCAGAGAGGACTGTATCCCACTGGTTCTCCCGTTCTACCAGGTTTCTGTAATACCCACTATATCCAGTTTCTCCTTTAAAACCAAGCATTCCAACTCTCCCATTTTGACTCAGAGGCTTCTACCATTTGCATAGAAACACCTATACACAGTGTCCCTCCCCAGATGTCTCTGGTGTGTACATCTTTTGCTATGGCACTTTGACCTCTTTGATTGGCTATCATGTTCTACCATGTACTAATGGCCTATGCCCAAATGTAGAACAGGAGGAAAATCTAAAACGTTTGTCTTCATCCCCTTGGGATGATTTAACCCGAACTGGATGCTTCCCAACTCCCTCCTTAAGGAACTCCACCATGCCCCCTCTTTAATGAGCTTGTGCCACACATTGAAAACGTGGTTGTTCAGGCAGGCATTTGGGGTGGGTTAGGGTATTTTTAGAAATACGATGTTTTAATGTGGAATTTTATTGTTTTAAACTGTTTGTATTGTCGTACATCGCCCAGAGTGGCTGGGTGGCTGGCCAGATGGGCAATTAAGAAATTTAATTAATAAAGTCAGCTTCCCCCCCAGGATTTAGTTTAAAAGCTGCTCTGCCACCTTATGTTTAGTGCCAGCAATCTGGTTCCATTTTGGTTCAAGTGGAACCCATCCCTCTTGTACAGGCCCAGCTTGTCCCAAAATGTTCCCCAGTGCTTAACAAATCTGAACCCCTCCTCCCTGCACCACTGCCTCATCCACACATTGAGACTCCTCAGCTTCGTCTGTCTAGCTAGCCCTGCGCCTGGAACAGGTAGTATTTCAGAGAACACCACCCTGGTGGTCCTGGATTTCAACCTCCTACCCAGCTAAATTTGGCTTCCAGGACTTCCTGACTACATTTCCCCACACCGTTGGTACCAACATGGACCACAACCACTGACTCCACCACGGCACTATCTACTAGGCTATCTAGATGGCGCATGATATCCACAACCATCAGGCAGGCAATTCACCAGGCGGTCTGCACATCTATCACAAACCCAACTGTTTATCTGTCTAATGATCGAATCTCCCACTACCCATATGGATCACCTTTTGGACCCAATAAGACAAGAAAGATTAAAGTCAGGCATACAGGTAGTCACCCACACACCTCAGAACAAATTATTAACATCCTCAGGTTGCAACAACTGAAACTTGTCCAAGTATATCTAATTACACAGATTCCTAGAACCATTCTGTACTTGTACTGTATAAGTAACATGGATCAAGCTTGCACACGGGGCATTTTTTCATAAAATGTTTTGCAAAAAAGTCACACTGGGTCATTGAAAGTACAGATACCTTGAGCAGTGAGATGCAGAAGACCCCTCACCACCCAAAACAGCTCTGCAAGACATCAGTGCATAGATGCAAGTGGGGCAAAGACAGTGGTTCTTTTCTCTACCCATGGTGATGGTCTACAATTTTTGGCTAGCCTTGCTGTAGTTACCAGCACCCACCCCACCTCTCCTGGCAAGCCCCCTATTCCCCTCACCCGGCAGCCCCAACCTGCCTTTCCTCAGAAGCATGCCTTCCTCATCAGGGAGCATGCCAAATTGTATATTTATTCTGCATAGTGTAATATGAGTTCTACGTGACACAGAATTTGTATTTCTACTGCATAAGAATATTAAAAGAGAGCTTTGGCTATGGGGCCTGTATAGAAATGTAATAAATAAAAATAAATAAATAATTATCACGGATACTGCATATCTTTGTAACATAATGCAGCATACACTCACCTCAGGCAGATAAGTTTTAGGAAATAAGCTTATGAAAATAAATACTGGTGATATCGTTGCTGAAGCAATTTTTCATAACCGATTATGGGGCAGATTATGGGGCATAACCGAAAATTATAAAATCAAATGATGTGTCACTTTTCAATTTGACATGAGTACGTCTTCGGATGGTTGTTTTTTAATTTTAAGTTTGTTTTTAATGTTCTACTATGTGAATAATCTCGTCAACTTTGAAACACATGTCCCTGAGACAAAGGTCAGATTTATAGCATGTCTCTACATTAGGTAGATTTTTTTTTCAAAGTTCAAATTAATTTGGATTTCTTTCCTTTTCCATACTGAAACTGATCTGCATCTGTTAGTTACGTTTTGAGGAGGGGAGGAGCAGCTATCATTAGACATTGGGGGGATAAGAAACAAGCTAAATTGTGGTGTATTCAAAGAGGCAAGATAATTCATACAAAGCTTTTGAAGGCACCTTATATAGATGAGGGAGGGGTGATCACTATTACACATCTCAAAGGTTATTCAGAGAAACATGCTGCTACAGATTAGGAAGATGACAGCACATCTTGAACTTCATACTCACAGTATGTTCTGCTGCCTCATTCTTTGTCACTAATAACTGATCCCTAGTTATTATGAATTACACGCTTGCTACACATTTTAAAACCTTTTTAAATAAACATTTATACAAGGCATTAATTTTTATACTAAGTTAAATTCTATAAGCAGGTAACATTGAACAAACACAGATAGCAAGCCCCCAAATCACAACACATATCAAGTGATGCTTAACACTGTTTTTAAGCATTTTAACGCTGTGTGTTAATACTAAAACCTGGTTTTAGAAATATGCCAAACAAAAAATGTTAGTTCTTAGTAATAATGAAGTTTTACCGCAAGTTTTATGTGGACGGTTATGATACTTTTCTAATATTTTGAGTTTAAAACATACCTTTTCTGACACCACACACATTTCTGGTTGTGGGGTATTTTACCACCCCAGGATACATTGGAAAATGTCTTGGGGTAGTAAAATGTCCACCCAAACACATTTGTGTATATTTGTCTGTCTAATGATCGAATCTCCCACTACCCATATGGATCACCTTTTGGACCATATGACTGGACTACTGGTCACCTAGCCCAGTACCATGCATTCTGACTCACAGTTGCTCTTCAAGATCTTAGGCAAGGGTCTTTCCAAATTCTGCTACCAGAGATCCTTTTGGCTGGAGATAGCAAGAACTGGATTTTGGACCTTCTGCATTGAAAGCATGTTTTCTACCATTGACTTAGCACCCCTGCCACAATACAGCCTGAACATCCATTAATACATGTCCACTTTCTTCCAACATTTTACAGTTAGTTTGTCACACCTCAAAATGCCATCTCAATCCCAGTGCATTCTGATGCAAGATATAGGTAGTGAGAAAAATGAACATAGGTCATCCTAAACACAACATAAACAATTCAACAGGACTACTCATGTGCTTAGTATTGCAGCCTTAAGTATTGCAAGATCCTGCTGAAATTATCGAGCAAATATAAGCATAATGTTTCTGAAGAACCAAGGCTTTTTCAGTGCATGCTAGTTTCATGTGCCTTATATATGGGTACCTTTCTTGAGACAGGAAGCAACTTTGCTGAGAGGTTTTGAAATGCAGCTTTTTAAAACCCAGAATTTGGTATCACTTCAAAAAAGAAAACTACACCTAATAAAGAAGGTTTTCTGCACACTACCTTGCAACACAATTAAACAAAAAACTCAAATACTTTGACTGTCTCTCCACCTAGTTTAGAAGTAATTCACAAATGCTTTTTGTTTCGACAGAAAGCCCACATCCTCATCCAACACGCATTAAAAAAATATACACAAATGTGTTTGGGTGGGCATTTTACTACCCCAAGACATTTTCCAATGTATCCTGGGGTGGTAAAATACCCCACAACCAGAAATGTGTGTGGTGTCAGAAAAGGTATGTTTTAAACTCAAAATATTAGAAAAGTATCATATCTGTCCACATAAAACTTGCGGTAAAACTTCGTTATTACTAAGAACTAACATTTTTTGTTGTTTGGGTATATTTCTAACCCCATAAGAAATCTGTCTCTGGTAAAGTAAATGTCCCCAATGAAATCCCATTGTTTATGCCAGCTTACTGACACCCAGTATACATAAGCCTGCTTCTCTAGACCAGTTTTCTTTGGAAAAAGCCATGGGGACATTTTATAACCCCAAAATATTGCTTGATTCCAGAAGCATAAAGACACCCCAATAGCAAAATCAATAGATTCTGGGGTTACTTTATGCCCCACAAGAAAACTGTAAGTGGCTGAAATTTAGGGATATTATGCAGGTGATAGAAGACATGGAAGACAATGTCATGGGAGAACTATGGTGTACGTCAATTTCTGTGTAAATTCGACAATGTAAAGTGCATTTGTGCAATCTTTGAAACATCGGCAAGTAAAGGCCTATCAAAGTCTGAAGCATGGAAAGTACATTTCTCTCATCAGTTTCAAGGCTAAAGTGCATGTCAAAACTCACAATACAGCAAATTTGACACACGTTGCTTACTTTATTAACCCTTAATTCGTTTTGGAACATTTCTACCTACAAGTGAAGAATTTTACAGAGCTAAAAAAACAGCAACAACTTAACATCTTAAGAAGTTAATTCATTTACCATGCCCTTATTTCTTTAACGAGAACATCTCTAACAAACATCAACTGCTTTCTACAGGTTAAAAACAAGCCTGTACAACAACGTCCCTCCTCTCATCCACATATACACCCTACGTAACTAAAGTATCAAGCAATTTTATCTTAATAGCATATATATTCCGCTAACGCCAACATGCCTCGATTCTTATTTGGTTTGTTTATGAAAAAGACTGCAGGGAGGCGAGCATCACCAGCTGCCAGGCTCCAGGACAAACCCTGGCAAAAAGTAAGCATGCCAGTGGTCTCCCTTCTTTTTTAAAGCTATAGGATACACACAGAGGAAGCCACGGAAGTGCATACATACCAACGCACACTTCTATTTTCCTCCGGTCTCCTCCCCTTCAGTAGATGCAAACAGCGGCTACAACCCCAAACACGGGGCGGCGGCGAGGGGTGGTTTATACCGAAAGCACTGGAACTACGGCTGGTCTGAAGCACTGTTCCTGCTGCCCGCCCTTCCCGGTGGGGTGGGAGAAGCCGAGGGAGGGGCAGAGGAAGCCCCGCCAAACTGGGATGACCCAAGTGTGGGTTGGTTCTAGCCTAAGGCAACTAAAGGTCAACACTATCGAAGTCCCATCCACACGCTTCTCCCCCCGCCCCAGCGCCCTCACAAGACAGCGCCCCCGGCGGAGGAGCAAGGCTCGTGCCCCCCCCCCCCCCGTCTTACCAACAGCTTCTAAATCCCTCAGGGGATGGGGAAGGGGCGAGCGCAGGGACGACGTCGGCAGCCCGCCTGTTCCCTCCTCACTTCTCTCCCTGCTGAAGGGGACGGTGGAGATGACGACGACAGTGATTCTGCTCTAGCTAGAGGGAGGGGAAGGAGAAGGCACGCAGCGGGGGGGGGGGAGAACAGGGCCCGCACAACGACGGCGACAAGCGCGCAGGCGCACGAATGCCCTAAAAAGGGCGCGACCGACATTCCAACGGCAACTGTGGCTGACGAGCCGCGCGGAGAGGCGGGGGGGGGGAGGGGTATAAGAGCTGTAGTGCCCGTGAAAGCGCTCACAAGTAACGCGCAAAATAGAGAAAAGGAGGCCGCAAAGGCGCTCCGGTTTGCTCCCTCTTCCTGTCCACACCACCGCCATGTTCAGCTTCCGCCCCCGCTGCCGCGGAGGGACTGAAGCGGGATTGTCCCTCTCGCCTTTTTCCGTGTCCAGTCATCCACAGGGCAAAGGACGGGCGGGCCCCAGAACCTCTCTGAGGACCCCGTCAGCATCCTGCGCTACAGTGAATTAAACTGATTTTATTTGTATTTATTTATTACATTTATATCCCGCCTTTTTTCCTCCAAAGCAACCCAAGGCAGTGTATATCAACCTTTTCTTCATTCTATCCTCACAACCACAACCCTGTGAGGTAGGTTGGGCTGAGAGTCTGGCCCAAAGTCACCTAGTGAGCTTACATGGCTGAGTGGGGACTAGAATCCGGATCTCCCAACTCCCAGTCCAGCACTCCAGCCACTGCAGCACACTGATCCAAACAACTGCTTGTATTGTATCATCAAACCTAGATGTCAGAGGGGATGTGAGCTACTTTATCAGAGATTAACTCTGTAAGAAAAATTATATTACCCTATATTAAGTACAGTACAAGTGTGTATGCTGAGACTTCATTTAAATTACAGCCCCAAGGCTCCTTCACACACAAGTTACCCTGGAAAATCCCATTCACGTGCCGTTTATGAAAGATAATGCAAGGTATGAGCGTCTACTTGGTCTGGTGAACATTAGCTGGCCAATAACTTGTCAGTTAGGACATACTGTGCAAAATAACATCTTCCATGATTCTCTTCACACAAGACCATGAAATACAGTTTTATTTTTCTGCACCAGTGCGTACACTTGGCATAAGAAAACGTATTGATTGAAGAACCAGATTGCATTGCAAAATAAACATAACTTTACAGCTCAACACATTTATTTCTAAAAGGAGTAAGGCAACCATGGGATTTTTCAGATCTCCCCCTCTAAGGGCAGAAAGGTCCATCCTCAGGAGAACTGACCTCACAAGTCTGCTTTGTGAGATGGAAAAGTCCACAGTTGGTGTTTCTCCATCAGAACTCTGGTGTTTGAAAGCACAAAAAGGAGGTGCTTCTGGACATGCCAGGAGAGGCTGTGGATCCATAAGATTCACAAGAGAACTTCGGTTATTGTACAGTTTAAAAGTACAGTAAGTAAGTAAATAATTTAAGTAAAAAATAAGGGCTGGTATCAAGGGTAGGCATGGGCAGGCACCTGCCCACACCCCAGCAGGGGCCCACTGATAAGAACCCCCTAGAGTTGTCCTCCACTATTTCAACCTGCTCGTTCACTGCTTCTTGCTCTGGCCCACACAATGGTGGTGGTAAGAAGAGGGAGCGGTAGATGCCGCTGACCTACTTGCTCTCTGGATCTCTTGCTTATGGGCCCTAAAAAACCTGAAGTTAGCACTGCCCTCCTGTGCCCTCCCACAACTTGCCCCAATTACAGGGGAAGAACTACATCAGCCTTGGAGCTAGCATAGTTAATTTCCCTCCCATTGGTATCAATGGAAGATAAAGGGAGAGGGGGGAATAGGCACAAATGGACAAATAGGGAAAAGCCACCTGCCCCTGTCTTTGCGCCAGCAGGGCTCTTGAAAAGCAGGTTTGTCCGCCTCAGTTCTTTCCTTCCCCCATAGGATTGCTCTGTCTGGCTGCAATCCTATACCTGGAAGGAAGCCCTATTGAACTCAATGGGACTTACTTCTGGGTAGACATACATAGGTTTACACTCACTGACATTTTGTGCAGAAAAAATAGAATAGATGAAACAGCTTTGTTTGTCAGCAGAAACACGAAGAACAAATCTTCAAGGGTAGGCACTAAACTCCTACTAAATTTTAACATTTAGCCAGTTGTTTTTATTTATTTCTATTTTACCTATAAGAAGATTGATATCCTGCCTTCCTGCTATATAGTGTCCAATGCAGCTCACAACAGATTAAACACAAACTGACACGATTTAAACAATATTCCATAATAAAAAAGCAAATAATTAGGAAAAGATAAAATAATCCAAAAACCAAGGTAGACAGCTAACCAAACTAAATGCCTTTCTAAATTAAAACATCTTAAGAATGTGACGAAAAGGCAGTAAGTTAGGAGCTAGATAGATTTCCCATTGCAAGGAGTTCCACAACCTGGGAACCACCACAAAGAAGGCCCTCTCCAAGATTGCTGCAAAACCTGACTCAGATCAAGACAGGAAGCATAAGAGATCCTCTGCAGGTAACTTCAAAGATCATATGGGAGGAAGAGGTCCCTTGTGTTTCCTGGCCCCAGGCTACTTAGGGCGTAATCCTATGCATATTTAGACAGAAAAAGTCCCACAGTTCCCAACATGCCCCAGCCAGGGATGCTAGGAGTTAAATGTGCATAGGATTGCACCTTTAGAGCTTTAAAGCAGTGACCCGCATTTTGAATTGAGCCCAGAAATAACAAACAGTGCAACTGGACCAATAGGGGATACATATTCCAATGGATTAGGCACACTCAGAAATTTCACTGCAACATTTTGCACCGATTAAGGTTTCTGGATGGTTGTGTCAGAGGTTGCTGGGAACAGCTCCACATCATATGGATCCCACCTCCCTTGTTCAGACAAACATGGTGAAACATGGGGTTTTTAGTGAAACAAACTTGTTTTACTCAGGGAGCAATCCTATGGGGGATAGGCATCTGCCTCCAAACTCAGAGGCAACCGCCTATCAGTGTAAGGCGGAGGGGATCCTCTCCTCTATGCTCCAGCCGCCCTGCATTCGTGGCTAGACAGCTGATTTTGGCTGTCTAGCTGCAGGACGTCAGAGCATGGGTTGAGGAGGCCAGATGATGCATAGGGAGTGTCGAACCGGCACTTCCGCACTCCCCACCCCACCCCTGGGAATGCCCCCTTTTGTCCTGCTCTGCACTGTCCTTACAAGCATGGAGCCTGGGGATGATCCACACCGCCTACAAGGCGGTGGGGGAGGGGGTGGGGAGGCGCTTTTCCAGGAACCGACCTTGGAGTGCAGGCTCTGAGGTCGGTTCCCGGAAATCAACCAATCCTAGGGCCATCTAGCCACTGTCTAGTGGCCATAGGATTGCGCCCTTAGTTACAATATCAGGCCACAGTGATTAACATTACCCCATGGGCTGGGTCACCTCTTACCTTACAGTTTCAGATTCTGGTGCCCCCTTAACTCTTGTACTGTGTAGCGTCTGATCTCTTGTAACTCTGTGAAATCTCTTTCTGCTAATTGTTCCCACTCAGGATTCAGCTGCTGCTATGCATCCTCCTGCGACTGCCCACTCTTGACCTGGGCCTAGCATGCTGTAGCCACCACACCCCATCTCCACAAATCTGATTTCAATTACTTTGGAAGAACTCAAGGAAACAATAATGTCTTTGAAAAGTAATAATGCCCCCAGTTTAGATGGATTCACAAGCAAATATTATTTAACAGATGCGTAACACGTTGTCCACACCATTGCTTAATCTACTGGATGAGGGTATGCAAAAGCATGTAATCCCAGAATCTTGCAATGGAACAAATGTTATTGTTATCCCCCTCACCCCTAAAACAACAACAACAGGGGAAAGCATTTTAAAGTAGAGTCATACAGACCATTGCTTTATTAAATCAGGATTTTAAACTTGACAAAATCTAAGTGTTCAATCTTGATTAACTAAAAGGAGAATAGTAGAATCATATTTGATACTTCATAGGGAAAACCTAGTACGGTATATGGCATGGGAATAACTCATAATTTAGAAGATTTACGGTGCAATCCTATCGAGATAGGCGACCGCCTATCCAAAGCTGGGCAGGAAAAGCACGGAGGGGATCGTTCCCTCCATGCCTCTTCTGCCCTGCTTTTTTGGCTAGACAGCCGATTGCGGCTGTCTAGCTGTGGGAGCACAGAGGGGGGAAGGAGGCTGCTGTATGACACATAGGATGTGTCACAGCTACGCCCTCCTCACCCCAGAACACCCCCAGCCATGCCCCTTTCCGGCTGCTCTGCACTCCTCTTGTGAACACAGAGGACTGGGCTGTTCCGCGCTGCCTCAGAGGCAGCACGGAAGTTGGGGGAGGTCAGTTCTCCAGGAACCGATCTTGGATCATGGGCTCCAAGGTCGGTTCCTGGAAAACAGCATATCCTATGGCTATTTAGCCGCTGTCTAGTGGTCATAGGATTGCTCCTTTACAGTGCAATCCTATACATGTCTACTCAGAAGTCCCATTGTTTTCAATGGGATTTACTCCCAGTTAGGTGTGTATGGGATTGCAACCTTTGGCCAAAATTGTGCCATATAAATGTGAAGATTTAAGGGGTTTATAAATTATAAATATAAATTAGATTTTCTTTAGCACAAAGATCCAGCATATCACTTATCTAGAGGTCCAATCCTGGTAGCTTTAATCATAGGTATGTCTGAGGTAGGGATGTCCGAGAATTTCACCACGAATCCCGGGGAGGCCGAATGCCAGTGCATTCGGCCCCCTGAAATCGGTGGCGAAACGGTCTGCCCCTCCGCGCCGGGACTTACCTTGGGCGAATCTCCCTGGCGGCGGCTCTGGCGGCGGTTTGGCGGCGGCGGCTGCGGTAGCCGGTCTTCCGACCAGCTGCCGCCACCACCATTTCCAAGTTTAAAAAAAAAACGTGATAGGCTACGTAAAGATTTACGTAGCCTATCACGGCTAGATTTTTAAAAAATACCGTGATAGGCTACGTAAATGTTTTACATTTACTTATGGGTTTCCCACAGACAGCTGGTTGACCACCATATGAACAAAATGCTGGACTAGATGGACCCTAGGTCTTATCCACCATGATTAGCCTTATGTACTAAAGAGGTCGTCGTCGTCATGTCATGTCCAGACCAAACTCCACTCTGCCAAAATGTAGCCACCGCCACACTGCTGAGCTGCGGTTTGATCAGATGGTAGAAGGATTAGCCGGTGCAATGCACTGTTACCAGGGTACGCCCGATTGTACAACAATCTTCGAGGAGGCTCCTTCCGTGTACCCCTTCTAAAGAGGTATCATGAGCTCTAACTAAACTTTATTTGGAGTTAGGGATATACATCTCTATTTAAACAAACTAAGAATAAGAGGGGGAAAACAGATGCACAAACACAGAACAGCAGTCTTACGTATCTCATTTGGATATGTTATGGCATCACCATCTTTATCATAACGTTGAGAACTTTATATGAGTTGTCCAAGATTGATTTCCTTCATCATGAAAACACTGGTGAACACTCCAGCAGTGGAATTTGTTGGCAGTGTTTTTGGCAGCAGCAGGAGAAATGGGTATACTTGATTAGGGTTTAGGTTTCTACAGGAACTTGGACTACTCATTTTATGATGCACATTGTTATCAACCATGTTTTACATCAACATAATACAGCATTTGCATGCTTGAGTTTTGAACTACAGGAATGCACTTTTGGAATTGGATATTTTTTCCAGGAACATTACATTTTGTGTTTGGTTGTATATTTTGTATATGTAAAAATCACAAAAGTAGTCATGCTGGTCCATGAGAAAGATATCCAAAATCTGTAGTTGGGCAATACCTTTATTAGGACCAACCAAAATTCTGCAACATTTTGCAAGCTCCAGAACTCTTAATCAGGCTAGGGGGTACAAAAAGCAGGGGATGGGAGAAGAAACAAAGTCCAAAAATTTGGCCAGGTGTTATGTCCATGAGATCTTCAGTTTAGATAGACCCAGTTTCAAAATGGAGATTTGCAGTCTGAATTAATTAGAGGAAAGGATGGAACCAGAGGAAGATTTTCGATCACCTGAAGAGAGACTTTGCACTGAATTGTTCCATCCCCTCCAACCGCTAGGTAATACTCACAATTTGGCTTCAATTGGCTTTTTAACCTAGTGTACCACCTAAAATTAATCTCAGATTTTGTTAATATACAAACTGTCATGTTTCTCTGCAATTCTGCTTTATACTGCCTCAGGAACCTGTGTGTTTCACCAAAGGCAAGAGGCAGGTTAGTTATAGCCGGCCTTAGTGTTCTCAGTAATGGAGATCAGCCATTACTTCTCCTTCCCAAAATGTATTGCTAGGTGTAATCTCATCTTTGCAACAACTACCACTGACTAATTAATTCAGACTGCAAATCTCCCTTTTGAGACCTCTGTTGTTTCTCAATAGGCAGGCAATATCTTTCCTCATACAGCCGAAATCTTCAATTCTTTCCCTGGCTCCCACCCCTGCACGAAGGCCATGGTTAATATTGTGGGTGAGGATGACCTGCTCAGCTTGCAATGCACTTCTAGGCTCTGCTGTCCAGACAACACACAAGACAGGTACCTTCAGAACAGGATTTGTTATCACAATACATGACAAAACACTAACTTTGGAGGAGTTGCATGGCATACTGTCTCAGCTCTAAGGCCTGCAATAAAAGAGAGAGGGAGAGGCCCTCCCCCAGGCTTCCTGAAAGAACTAACACTTGCATGTTCTCAAAAAACTATATACACACACATACACCACAGCAATTCCCTCTAGATCTTAATAAGTAGCACTGCTGCAACAATCAACTCCCCTCCCCCCGTATTTCCCTAAAACAACCAACACACCAGGAGACTGGATAACAAAACTGGTCTACACTGCTGAATTGTCATACACTACTCTCCCCTTTCCCCCAGTAAAATGAGAACAACAAGACTGGACTACTTTGAGGGCTAACATAACCCACACTGTCTTAGTCATAGCCATGACTCCTGTAACGTAGATATAATAATTATTAACTTTTGCTGCATGCATTGACAAGGTAATTTTTTAAAAAATAGCAAAAAATAAATAAAATTAAGACCTGAGTTAGAAACATCATGAACTCCTGCACCACTGTCCAATGTGAGATACACCGAAATCCTGGATTTAAAGGCGGGAGCAGGCTATTTTTGCTTACAAAACAAATGGGCAGAATAGTGGCCGTGCATTTCGCCTCCTATCTCAGGTTCTATAAGGGCGAGAGACATCCTTTTTTCATGAAAGCTGAGAATCTGGGAATTATGGCTCATTCAGAGGGGTGCATGCTATCCCAGATGCCTCAAGCATCTCAGGAGAAGCTATGCCTGGCCTGTGTGTAGCAGAGGACCTAGAGGGGTCTGCAAAAGGGGCCCCTGACTCACTGTCAGAGTTGGGGGTGGGGGGTTGGCCTACTTCCCAGCCCTGGGGAACACTAATGTCAGAAGGTGCAGGTAGCCACCCCCTCGATCATACAGCTCAGAAGAGCCAGACTCTTCAGAATACAGGGCCTCCTCAGTAAAGGACTCCTTGGGTGAGGCGAACCTTGAAGGCTGTGCTAACTGGTTTCAGCTGGGCCAAAGTGAGGTGTAGGAGACCAGGCTACCTATGTTCCCAGTTAAAGCTTAGCTTTATGTAGCATTCTTAGCTGAACTTGCTTTCTATCCTGACTGATTCCTGGATTGCAGATAATACCTTGCTCTTTGAACCCTAATTATCCTTTGACTGCTCTATTGTATTTGATCTTGGCATTATCTCATGATCTTGCTATTGGACCATGTCTATTTTGGGACTGTCTGATTGTGCTTGACCTCACTTTTTCCTCAAGAACTTGTGTTAGATTGCTCTGATATCTGACTGAGACTGTGAAACTCTGGGGCTTGGCCAGCCCCTGATGCTGTGTTCAACTTCCTCATCTCCTGTTCTGGACCCAAGGCAGGACAGTGCCCTACAATATTATGTCTTTGAAGCTGGTAAGGGGTTGAGTTGCTTGCTCTTTAATTACTGGGGTTGTGAAAGTTTGAGGCCTACAGAGGGAAAGGGAAAAAGGGTCAGGCTCAGAGGCCTAGTGTTTTCTGGGAAGGAGTAACCCTGAGAGGAGTAGTTTAATTTCTCTGGTTAAGTGTCAGTTTCATTTCTCCACTTAAGGTTCATTTCTTCAGGTTTGAAGCAGTACTTTCAGTTTTGAGGGAGGAGGTATATAAAGCGAGCGAGTGAGCCGCTAAGAGCAGAGACAGCCAGAGCCTGAAGTGAGAGCAAAGCCTGGAGAGCAGGAAGAAGCAGCCTAGAGAAGCCTAAGTGCAGCTAGAGTAAAGTTTTGCAACTTTTATTTTCTTTTAATGCCTTTTATATCACTCAGCTCTATTGTGGAAATACCTTTAGTTATGATTTGCTAGCTTTCAGTTTACCAGTGAACCATTGTGGTTAAACCTTGGGTCTGGTGTGTCAATCACCCCACATCTACAGCTTAAACCCCACATTATTGGGAAAGAGATTATTAAAAGAAGGAAGGTGGGGCTCTTAAGTAGGCAAGAGATCCTTAAGGAGTTGCTCAGGGGATAGGTCATAAGTGGAACCCTGACAGGGGCATTAAAAAATAATAGTCACGGGTGATCTGAAACCAGTATATGACTAAATTTTCAAAACCGGACCTTAAACAGAGATCTTGACAATAGGCTGCTCTTAATATAAATGCCACACAACCTAAAAATATCATACACCTTCGATGTTTAGACAAATAATTCACATATTACTAGACTTAAAACAGATTTGCCCCATCAATGCAAGTAAGGCTTCATATGTAATGTAAAGGTTGGTTGTACACTAATCTCAATATTATCTAGTCTGATTTGAAGTTAGACCTATGCAAAATAGTTAAGATAGATTCAGGAAGGTATTCTGTACAATAACTGGCACCAATTTCAGACACTTTCCTTATCAGGTAAATTTTGAATGTGTGTAGAGTGATGGCCAGCTGCCAAATCCCCCCACAGTCACTCATGAGACTGGCGATTTTGGAGATACCACAATTTTATTAGGGTGCAATCCTACACATGTTTAGAGAAAAGTCCTACAACTCCCAGCATTCCCCACAGATGTTTAAATAGCCAAATATTTTGTTCCTTATAAAGTAAGAAGCTTATGACAAGCCTGACTCTTTGCCATATAAAATGTATTACAATCTATTGAAAATGTGCTTACTACATTTATTGAAAACACATTTATATTTGGTTTTTAGCCTCTCCACTCAGATGTTCTTTGTTCTATCCTTGTCTGAAATAAACACATTGAATGTGCTCTCTATGCCAAGGAAAGAAAAAGTTTGCTTCCAGATGATGTTTTATCACACTGTCATCCACAGAATTTTATGGGGGGTCCAGGTGACATATTCTATTTGTAACCTTCCCATGTTTTCCCACCACTTCATCTGTCTTTTTTCCTACTGCAGAGAATCCATTAAGGAGGGAAAGATGGTATAGCTGCACCATGCCTTCTAATTAGTAGTGCTAGGAACCCTCCATCTGCACCAAAACATTTTGTGGCAAAAATAACCTATTTTGTGCTTTGTATGATTCTGGTGTCTGACTTCCCTCTACCCCAGCAGTGGCTTGGACAACAACTGCAATGAGAAAAGCTGCCTCAGAAAAGTGGTGATAAGTTGCTCTGTAAATAGCTTACAGATATGAAATTTTGACTCTCATCTCAACTCATATTAAGAGAAATTTAATTATTTAACTCACAGTTCAAACCCTTTACTTCCTTCTTCTGCTAGGGTACAGACACTAATAGCCAGAGTTTAGCTTCTTTGAAGAATATATTGGCTATTTTTGTATGTAACCTGTGGTGGCATGCAAGCAATTTCTCTGTGATGTAATCCCATGCTACTGCAATATAAATGTAAATACCAGACCCACATGGGTCTTTTCTACACAGGCAACAATCAGATTGGATAAGATCCAAGTACCTGGCCCTTGAACTGCACAGTTTTTTTCAGTGTGTAACTTTGGGAAAACCTAAGTTGCAGGTGAGACGGGGGAGGGGAGCCTCCTACCCCCATGCTAGGATCATGATCCAGATTGGGTCCCCTGTGCTTACCTTTTAGGAAAAAGATAAATGTGAAAATCCTCAGAACTGGGAATTTGAAAGCATTCATGCAAGACAGTGTTAGCTTCAAGCTTAATACCAGAAGTACCATGAACTTTATTTGAAGTGAGGAATATAAAAAACTGAACGAGAGAGACAGAGAGAAAAAACCCAGATGCATGAGCACAGTACAGCCGGCCTCAGCTCATACCCTTCTTAGTACAGACTACATCAGATCCTGGAAGAATCAACGCCAATTCTTAAGGAACTAGTAATTCTACTACATATTCCATACATCACCAAGAGAAGAAAGTAAGTAGTACCGTAAGCATGAAGAGAGTTTTGCTTACTGCTGATTTTAGTTGTTTCATCCTTTATAGGTGGCCATAAGAAACTAGAATGGAGAAGGAGGGTAACTGGGGCAGACATCTGGGGTGTTTCCAGATGAGACTTTTATTATGCAATAGCTCTGCCTCATTCACAGAATTTTATAGTGGATGCAGACATTATCATCTTCCCCTTGTAACTCTCCCATATTTTCCCATTGCTTCTTCCATACTTCTTATAAAAAAATCAGTTAAGGAAGGAAAGATGGAATAGCAGCACAATGGCTTTGGATTAGTAGTACTAGGAACCCTCTGTCTGGTAGCTCCCTTGAAGGCAGTTGGCCAGTCCACACAATCACCGGTGCTCACCGTGGTTTAAATAAGCCGTGGTGGCTTGCCATTCGTGCCAGCTGCCATTGTGAATATTCAAGCAATGGTGGGTGGTTGCCGTGGGTTATTGTGTAATGTGAACCCGGGCAGGGTAGCTTCTTACCATGGTTAACAAGCCACTCCAGAACCCAAGTTAAGCTGGGCATGAGGTAGAATGTTGGGCTGTGAGCATTTTGTGGTTTCCTCACATGCTTCAAAATCAAGCTTGGATTTGGGGGCAGGAGCACAGTGATCTTATACCAACTGTATAGGATACCTATTCATTTCCTGGGCTCAACTTAAAAGTACTGGTATTAACAATTGAATGTGCTTAATGGCCTAAGACCAGGACCATGGTATCTTAAGCACTGCCTTTGCTTCAACCATATGAACCTGCCTGATCCCTAAGATCATCTTTGAAGGTTTTGTTCCCTGAACTGTCTTGATGAGCAAGGGCAAAGACAGAGCTTTCTGGGCAGTGGCAAAAGAGTTCTAGAACTCTCTCCCTGGGGACATCCAACAAGCTCCTTCCTGCTTTTAGATGGGTTCTGAAACCCTTATTTCAACAGGCTTTTGGCATATGATTGTGTTAATAATGTCTGAATGCTGCTGACTTTCATATTTCTATATTGATTTGTTATTTATATATAATTGTACACTGCTTTGGTTGCTTTTGCAGAAAAGTGAGATAAAATTAACTGAATAAATATATATAAAATTATCTTGGTTGTTCCTTGCAAACATTGTATGTGGTGGTTCTGTATCTACATCTAAACCCCTTTTGTGTTCCTGGGCTATGCTTGTTGGGGGGCGGGGAGGTGAATATCCAAGCAGCTCTCTGCCATGGCTGATGCCATAGGATGGATACAGGGCAGGTGAAACCAAACTACAGTTCTGAGGGAGCAATGCAATAATACGCATCCGTGCATCAGTAGCAGCAACCATGCACTAGCATTACAAGTTGGGAGAGCTCTTGGAAAACAGATGAGCTTTTTCTTAGCACTCACCAAGCTGATTCCAAATTGAGCCAATGGGAGCTCAGCCATCACTAATAGTAAATTGATGAGCAGAAATCGGCAGTCTTTGAATCTTTTTGTTGCAGTAAGGTGACTGCTGTAAACTGCCTTGAAAGGATAATCTATTGTGAAAGATGGTTTCAAAATCCACTAATAATATGTCAGTGTCTACTCCTCATTTTTATGGAACTCAAACTGCACAATCCTATTCACACTTACTTGGAAATGCATATGTATAGGACTAGGCTGCATGAGACAGAATTTAGATCATGAAAGCAAGAGGAGTTGGTACCATGCGCTGAAGTCTCTGTGAGTTTTCAGAAACAAAATGGGTAGCTATGTAATTATGACAGCAGAGGGCACCAGACTATCACCTGAGCATGCAGAATCTGCTGTGGTGGGCTTCTTAGAGCAATATGATTTAGCAACCTCTTTTAAAACCTAGAACTCTCAATTTCTAGTGTATGTATCTATGTTTCTCTAACAAGCTGACGTGGGCAAAACGATAAAAATATATGAACTAAATACCCTGGCATGAGGTTTATAAGGATTACTTTCTACACTATTATCTTAGTCACAGAGACTAAGAGGCAAGTTGCTCTTGCCCATCACTTGAAAGCTTAAATAATATAGGAAGGGTTTGCATGTTTGTTTAAGAGAGACAAGGGTGTTCCAAGTGACCAAGTCCCTTCCAGATTCTGTGTATACTTCTGTCTTTTTCTTTAGTAAGCACAATGTATAAACCTTTTCCTTGTTACAAATTATCATTTTACATACGGGTCTGACTTGTTAGTATACTCCAGTTACTTAAGATTATCATTTGAAAAATGACCTGCCCCCATGCCAAAAAACAAATCTGAAAAGGCAAATTTTAAAAATTGTCTGAAACTGTATGCCCAGATGTTTTAATGGTTGGTAGAAGGTTCCATTAGGCAGAGTGAAGCAGTCGCCTCAAGTGGCAAATGCTGGGAAGCAGCAGCAAGGTGTTGGAGGAAAGGCCTGTGTGCCACACAGTCTGTTCTGTGCCTCTTGCTGCTTTCAGATACAGTAGAGGATGGTGTCCCACCATCAGTGCTGAAGACAGATTAATCTGCCAGTCCAGTAAGCTTTTGTAGGTGGAATGGGAGGGAGCGCCATCTTGTCCTTTGTCTCAGGCAGCAAAAGGCCTTGGGCTGGCCCTGGTTGTTTGCCTGCCCAGGTAAGTGGTGTTTAGCATGTTCTAGAGGGGATTGCACTCCCCCTAAAGCAGGAATGAACAACCTTTTTGGTCCTGAGGGTTGCATGTGATGCTGGCTTGGGGGTTAGCAGTGGGGAAGGAGCTATTTGTATGAGGAGCACTGGGGGAATGAATGGAAAGCCTTCCCCCCTTCCCCCTCTGGTGATCCTGGTACTGATAATTCTTTCCTTACTGAAAAGAGTCATCTGTATTGCTGGTTAGCAATGGCTCAATCTGTGGAAAATCAGCTGAGGGAAGGGAATGTGGCAGGAGTATGTGTCAGAGCACCTGTGGGGCTGCAGTTAAAGCTTTGAGGGGTACAGGTTGTGCAACCCTGTCCTAGAGGACCAGATTCATAGCCGGGGGGGTGGGGGGTGCTCATTGATCCATCTTTTTCACTAGAGGCACAAGAAACCTCTGTGGCCCAGAGTTTCTTTTACCAGTATTACAGTTTGACATTGTTTGAGCTATCTATAATTAAGTATTTTGAAAGCATTTAGCTATAATAAATAGCTAATAGCAGATAAAATACTTTTAAAAAAATGTACACCTAGGATTGTTTTGTGGGTTGCAATCCAGGTTTTGTACTAACAAGAATTAGTACAGGAAAATCTTTTTTGATCCATTATTATTTTTTATTAGAAATATACTTGTAGCATAACTTCAAAATATAACTTGCATATAATGACATAAAAACATTTCTTGTTGTTAAACAGAGCTTTGCTAAAGATTGTTAGATCTTAAGAGATATCTCATTTTTAAGTATCAAGTTCCCTATTCAATACCAAATAGGTTATTCAGCTGACATGTACACAGGCCTGGTGAGCTTCTAAGAAGAAGCTTCTGCTTTCTAAAATCAACACATATTTATATTCTTTTTGTGTAAAAATTACCTCATAGCTAATATTATCTACTGTCCCATAACTTAGGGCTCACAGTCTTAATTATTTCATAATTATTAAACATTATTTAAAAATTGGAACATAAATAAAAGACTTACATGTACACATTTCAAGCTAGATAAGATCAATTTTGAATTATACCTTTGAGAAGAACTTTTTACCAAAATTTGCCAACTAAACCTGAGTACCTAAATTTTTCTAGACATCTATATATCACATTTTTTTGATGTGTATACCTTTCACAACGTTTTTTGCTCAATTGATAAGTGAAAACTTTCAGTACATTTTTGACTTGGAATAATACAGTCTCACACCTGTTCATTGCTCAAATAAACTTTTGGCCTATGTGACAGGCCTTTAAATCAACATTTTCTCTTTGGATACTATCCAGGTCATCTTGACCATTATTTTTATGCCAGTTACCCAGAATTCATTGTGAACTTATTTGTGTCTCCGTATTGGTCCCAGTTACCTTATGATTTATTTAATTTTCTGAATTCCTAATTATCTTCTATCTAGCATGCTCATTTGCCTGGTGCTTGCAGCTCCAAGACAAGACAGCTTTTGCTTGAGTGTGTGTGTGTGTGTGGGGGGGGGGGAATAGTCACTTCCTTCAGTAATCATTTCAGGCACGCTGAGGACTGTGCCACCAACCTTTTGTGGCATTTCCATGACACCAGCTTAGGCTTGTTCACCACTTATGACCCTACCTGGACAGAAACTGCCTTGCTTCAGTTATCCAGGCCCTGGTAACCTCCAGTTTGGAATATTGCAATGTGTTGTGTGTGAGGCTGCCTTTGAAAACAGTCTGGAAATTAGTTCGGAAGAAGGCTGCAAGACAGCTAGCTGGAACTGGATAATATGAGCACAATCACACTGGTGCTTTGCCACCTTCACTGTCTCCTGGTCCATTTCTGGGTCCAATTCAAGATGAATTCAACATTTAAGGCCCTTCAAAGGACTGCCTCTCTCCGCCTGTGCTTGCCCAATCCTTGAAATCTTCTTTGGAGGCCCTTCTGTGACTGCCTCCACTGAGTGGGGTGCAGCAGATGGCTACCAGGTATAAATTTGGTGCCAGACCTCGGAGGGAGCAATCCTATCCGGATAGGCGGCTGCCTCCAAACTTGGAGGTGACCACCTATCCAATGCCGGGCAGAAGCGGGGAGGAGATCATCTCCTCAGCGCTTCAGCCGCCCTGCATTTACAGCTAGACAGCCGATTTTGGCTGTCTAGCCGTGGGACCGTGGAGCGAGGGAAGTGGCAGCTGGACGACACGTAGGATGTGTTGTGCTAGCATTTCCAACTTCCCTGCCCCGACACGCCCCCTTTTTCCCACTCTGCGCTCCTCTTCCAAGTGCGGAGCGTGGGGCTGTTCCACGCTGCCTACAAGGCAGTGTGGGAGGGGGTGGAGGTCAGTTCCTGGGATCCGACCTATCCTATGATGGTCTAGCTGCTGACTAGCAGCCATAGGATTGTGCCCTAAGAGGCCTATTTTCCTAGGTCTTTCCATCTGTTTTAGCATTAACTTATTTTGCCCTCTGTGACTTGTGTTTTTATGCTGTATTTATACTTTTATTGTTTTTATTATTATTTAATTTTACTTTTAGTTTTTGTTCTGGCTCCAACAGGCTGGCATCTAAATATTTCAAATGTTTTTGAAGTGTAGCCTTGCCTAACTGTGGAGTGGGGTTCTGTTTATGGCATTGTGATCCTCCTCCTGACCTACCTTCCCCCATTTTGGACATGTAGCATCTTTCTGAACTCAGCTGTAAACATGTGCACTTGCTCGCATGCAGCTGTGCTACCTGGTATTGGGGTTTGGGGGGATTTACATGTGTGCAATGCAAGTTAATTGGATCACAGTGAATATGATCATGCTGTAAATATACCAAAGAAATTATTAATATATTTCTTTCTATACCTGAGAATGACCTATCCTGTTTTTCCTGATAACTTTAAAGGATAGCATAATTTGTAAAATAAAATATTAAATATTTAAATATTAATATTTATATGTAGATAGCTAATTAGCCAAAGTGGTATAGTGATTAGTGTCACAACTAGGGCCTGGGAGGTCCATGCTCAAATTCCCACTCAGCCATGAAGCTCACTGGGTGATGCTAGGCCAATCACTATGTCTCAGGTTAACCTACATCACAAGGTGGTTGTGAGGATAAAGGGTGGGGAGAGAATGATATATGCTGCCTTGAGCTCCTTGGAGGATATATACAGATATATGCATTAAATAAAGATACATAACATATCAATTTATCGCACCTAAGTTTGCTTCTAAAGGCCTTTAGGTTTAGTTTCCAAGTTTAAATACTCTACTTTTGCAAACTGGAACTGAGAGACATATCATGGCACCATAACTCTTGTCTCTTTTACAGAAGGCACCCAAGGGGGAAATGTCACAGTTACCAGAGTGGTTGTCAATTTCTTCCCAAAGCAATTAAGCTAGGTAATACAGTTAGATAATACAGTAAATACAGTTGTTATGTTACTTTCATTTCAGACTGGGAAGGCATCCTTCAGACAGAAGAAAACATTATTTTCCCCCTAAGACTGCCATGATACAAATAAAGGATAGGGACACTAGGATCCATGGTGTCTGAAATTTAAAAAAAAAAATCCGATATATATATATATATATATACACATATATATATATGCATGCCTTTGGTTATGCACAGTATGGACATTTACCATCAACATCATCATCGTTTATAACAATGGAGAAGACAAGTAGTCTTTCTACAGGACCCTGCACTCAGGATGACGGTCTTACATCAATGTATAAATACACATGAATGTGATCAAAAGCATAGCAACACATCAGTTACAGACCAATCCTGTTGCGTTTGCTCAGAATTGCCCTACTGTGTTTAATGGAGCCTGTCCTTCAGCTGCAATCCTATATACACTATATACACTTTCCTGGGAGTAAGCCTTATTGAATCCAGTGGGGCTTACTTCTGTGTAGCCAGGCACAGGACTGTGCTGTCAAACTCCCACCGTTAGGCTGGGATGTTCTAAAATACGGGATATTTGGCAAGTCTCCCTTCAACCTTCAGTCTCACGCTGCTGTGACTGTCTGGATTACAAGGCAGGACCTTCACCAGCTCGAGTAGCCGGCCTTCTCCTTTCTCCTTCCCTCCCTTCTCCCTTTCGCGTACGAGGAGACGGAAGCGGGGAGGAGGAAGCGCCTGGGCCTGCTCCGCCCCTCTGGTGAGCAGGAAGGGGAGGGTGACGGCCAAGCGAGGCAGGGCTTTGCTGCTGAGGCAAGCAAAGAGGCACGGCACCCAAGATGGCCCCTGCTGCACAGGCAGCCGTGGCAGCAGCAGCGGGCCCGAGGCTGGAAGAGGAGGCCGTGGCCGGCCGGCTCTTTTTGCTGGTGAAGGAGGAGGTGGGCGCGACGGCCACGTCCGTGGTCCGCAGCTGAGAGGAGCTGCTGCCGCTGTCGCGAGGTGAGCGAGAGCCCCTCTGATGGGGGAACAATAGGGCGGAGGCTGCGGCCTCCTCCTCGCTTTTTCTTTGCTCCAGGAAGAAAGGACGACGTCTTCCTCTTCCCTGAGGGCTGTTTGGCTTTGCAGTCCGACTGGACCTGTGTGTGTGTCTGACTTGCTGCCTCTTCCACCATTATTTCTTCTCTACTCTCGCCTTGTCTCTAGGCCTCGGGCTTATGCCAGGCTCGATTTCTACCGTTCCCCGCATCGGTGGCTTCGCAACAGGCCGCCGAACAAATTTGTGGGGGCGGGGGGGGGAGTGCTTGACTTGTGGGCCCCACCCAGTTCTTAGCCCTTTCTCTTGTTTTCTGGGCTAGGGAAAAAAGTAAGTTCGGGAAGAGAACATACGTTGTATTATTAAATCGGCAATCCGAGCACGCTTCCCCGGGGGTAAGCCTCATTGACCCCCGGGGGAATTTCATCTGGCATTCGTACAGCTTGTGCATGTCTACTGAGAAGTAAGCCCTATTAATTACGTTCAGTGGGACTTACTCCTACATATGTGTGTGTGGGACTGCAGCCTAAGTAAACGTGCATGTAGGGTCACACTGGACATGTAGGATCACACTACACATATACAGTCCTGTGCACTCTGGGATTAAGCCCTGCCACAAGAGTGAGAATAAGGTCTGAGTAAAGGGTCAGAATGCATTGCACGTGTATACAATTTGTTACTCTGTACTGTGGCATACTGTTAAGTGTATTACACTATTCTCCCAGTCAGTTCTATTTGCACGATTATCAAGTAGGTACATATGCGGAAGAATGCATGTTCACCACTGTCCCACATTTAAATGGTTGTGCACACAAGAACTGCCCATTATATTGGGCATGATCTTTTTTCTCTTTGTCCCCATCCCACCAACTTAGTTCCCTGATTCAGTGAATTCCTGAATTCCATCACTTTTCTCCCTGCAATCTTTTGAAGATCTTCTTGGGTAGCACTAACTCTGTGCGCACAAGAAAAAAACATGTTTAGAATGTAATAAAATGAAAGGGCATTTAAGGTTCTGGAGGAATACAACCACTCTCCACTCTGCCTCACTTTTACTTAATATGTAGCTTTCAATGTCATGGTTCAGAGCATGGGGCAAATACCTGCTTGCCAGGAAATGAAGGATCTGGTTGGGATATTCTGTGGGACTTCTATTAAGAGAAAACTGTATGTTCAGGATGAAAGTAGATCTTGAGCAGGAAGTGGCATCTGCAAAACAGCTGGCCAAGAAGCAATGTAATATGTTGTAGAAAAGGAAGCGTGTAGAAATTGTTCACCATCTTCTGAGAAACTTCAGAACTGAGAAACATCAAAGCTGTCACATTTCTTTTAAAAAATGCAGAGATTCGTTTGTTCTTGAGTTTTATCTGATAGCAGTTTGGTTATTTTAATATGAGAGAGTATTGTGAATTGCTCTTGTGTTTGAAAATTAGCAGGAATCCTTTTTTACAATTAAGTCTAAGGGCACAATCCTATGCATGTTTCGACGGAAAAAGTCCTACAATTCCCAAGATTCCCCAGCCAGCATGCTGGGAGTTATTTTTTCTGTCTAAACATGCATGGGATTGCATCTTAAACATGTTTTCCCCCCCTTTTACTGTAGTTAGCCACAAGGCATATCTTGAATTAGTGTTGCTTTTTGTTTACCTCTTTCTTCACATCACATTTCTTATAGGACTGATTCCTGAATGTTGGATTGGGATCCATCATGGAGCCCAATGCGTAGGCAGCTAGAGTGTCAGTACTGGGTGTTTGGGATGTGTACAATACAGAGGGAGTTTCACTTCTGGGTTAGTTTGGAATTTAATTTTGATTCACCTGATGTGCTTCCTAATGTAGAATAAAAGCTGCCCTTTCCCTATATTTATTTTTTATGGTATAGAGTAGGGGTGGAGAATCCATAGACATCTAGATGTTGAACTACAATTCCCACCATTCCTGACCAGTGGGCATGTGAGGTGGAAACCTAACATCATCTGGAAGGCCACAGGATCCACAACCCGGCATAAAACTTTGTCCCTTCTAGTATCTTGGATTTGATTTATATTAATACTTGAGGTTGTGTGTAATTTTTACAAAGAAACAATTTCATATCCACTGTAATTTGAATTAAATAGCCAAACTACACAAGCATTTACACATTAACAGAAAGAGGCATCTTGTTCAGTATCCTTAATTAAAAGTGCTTTGGCTCAGAGGTTCTCAAAGTGGGCTATGGGAATATTCATTTCAAAAAAGTGTGCATGAAGGATGGGGAAGAGAACACAGGGCTTAGCCATCCATTATCACACACTTTGGTGAAATGTGTGAATAGATGAAAGAGTGTGGTGGCGGTAGGAGGCAGAAGTAGATCTGCCTATATAGACAGACCTTTTTTACACATTCAGAACATTCTCTTTCCCCTGGTTTAAATGCTGCATTCCCAGGCCTCTGCCACAAACCAGCCTTTCCTTACCTGGTGCCTGCCCTTCAGTTATTTTGGACTACAGCTCCCAGAATTCTTGACCATTGGCAGTGCTAGCTGAAGCTGATGGAAGTTGAAGTTCAAAATATCTGTAGGGCACCAGGTTGGAAATGCTGCCATAACTGTAGCTGGTTGGATCAGGGATGCATCTTGTATGTGCTTACTCTCCTTTCTTCCTTCCCCTTTGTGCATCTAGTTTAATAGAAGACTTCCTAGTTTGTTAAACCACAGTTTGCTTTGACATCCTATTGGCTTGCAATCCTGGTTTCTAAGGAGAGCTCAAAATACTGTTTCCCAGTTCAGATAGGAGCAGGTGAGCACATTGTACATTCCTGATTCAACAAACTAGTTCAGTTGGATGGAGAATGTAATGTCTGAACTGGGTCTTAGTGTTAATGTTATGAAATCACATTTTATAGCAATAAAACAAATTTAATGTTCATTACATTTCCAACCCATATATATAAGTTGGCGCTGATGTTTATGCCCGTGGACCCTGTTGCATACAGTATGGCGCCGTTCAAACATCACTTTAAGCCATGGTGGCTTAATAAGCTACTCACAGTAGTTTATTTTTGAAATAGTCCATGATGCCCTGCCACACAACTGGGCTAATAAGCTATTGTGAGTAGTTTATTAAGCTACTGTGCCTAATATGAGTCATTCCCTCCTCCCGCTGTCCTGCTGCAGTCCTCCCTCCCAAGCAGTGGCGCTATTTCACCCCTTGACAACATCACAGCAGCCTGTTTTAACCTTCCACAATATCCTAGTGAGAGGGAAGTGGTGTGGAGTGAAGTACAGGGGCTTAATTCAGCACTTCCAGCATGACCCTGATAAGGGGGTGGTGTCTAAGGCACTGGGACCAAACTTCATACACAGCCTCCCCTAGTCGGGAGGCACCCAATGAACCATCAAAACCCTGTGTGATCACACAAAAAAGGGGAAAAACCCCAGACCCTCCAACCCCTCAATTGAGCATTCCCCCCATAGACATTGCTAAGATAAACGCCTAAGTGCTCTTAATGCTGCTATAGTGCTAAAGCACAATTGTGCATCCCCTCCCCCAAGACATTGCTGGGATAGATGCCTTTTAAGTGCTCTCAATTGCACATTTCACCCCACAGAGAACACCCACAAAGAGTAGAACAGTGACAGCGATCAGAAGGGTTCTTACTGCGTGACTCCATTGGCGAGCCAATTAACCCATGGTGCCCGACAGACAACACAATAACCCACCATTGGTTAAATAACCCACTCTGCAGACCTTGGGTTATCAGAGTGGGTTATTTTAGCCAAATAAGCTATCATGGATTAAAAAATACCCAACAGACAAAACGATAATCCACAATGGGTTAAATAAACCACCGTGGCTTATTTAGCCCATTATGGGTTATCATGTTGTCCAAACCCAGTCTTTGACTTATTCTTCTTCCTTGTAAACTGCTCTGGAAGCCTTTTCTTCAAAGAGAGATAAACATGCAATTAATAAATATACAATTCTATGATTATTTTTTGAGTAGTAAGCATATGTTGCGATGGAGGCATAATCTGCTTTTCTGTCTTTATTTTTTTAATTGATACCAAAAACTGTTCAGGCAAGTTAAGTTCTTTCTTAAGTTGCTTAAACTCTGGATGGGGCTGGTACAGATTATAGGTCTGAATAGATAGGTGTTTAAACTCACTGTTACCTACTTTGATAGAGAGAGACTGGCCTTGGTGACCCGTGCTCTGGGTACCTCCAGGTTAGACTACTGTAATGTGCTCTATGTGGGGCTGCCTTTGAAAATGCTTCAGAAACTGAACTGTTCAGAATATGATGACTAGACTACCAATTTGCACTAGAAGTTATGAACATATTACACCAATGTTATATCAGTTGCACTGGCTCCCAGTCTGTCACCACGCCAAATGTAAAGTGCTGGTTCTGACTTTTTAAGGCTTTTTACAGATTAGGACTGGCATACTTAAAGGACTGCTTATCTTGGTATGTTCTACTCATCATACATTAAGGGTGCAATCCTATGGGATGCCCCGTGGGTACTTGTAAGGCTCTGAACTCAGAGGCTTACGAATATCCAATGCAGAGTAGGAGGCGTCTTGCCTGACTGCGAGGGGGAGGAGGCGGGGAGCATGGTTTCCGGCTCAGAGTTCAGAGCCAGGAAACCGAAATATCCTATGTCCCCAGGTGCTATCTAGGGGGCATAAGATTGCTCTCTAAGATGTTCAGTAGACCGCCTTCTGTGAGTATCCACCTACTAAGATGAGGAGGGTGGCTATCAGGGAGAAGACACCCTAATTAGGAAATACTGTTGCCAGAGAGGTCTACCTGGCACCTACTGTGTTGTCTTTTTGCTGCCAGGCCTTTTACACGTAATTTTAGTCCTGTTGATTGTTTTTATGTGGATCTGAAGCTATTGCTGATTTATTTCTTGTTTATGTTTATTATGATTATCTGTTCTGTCTGTCTATCACTAATCTTTCAATAAAATTTCCAGGGCAGTTTACATAAGAAAAAAAACATTTAAATAGTGCAGATCTGAACTATTACCACTCCCCTCCCCAACATCCCCGAATGGAGGAGCTGGGTCAACTTTGATTGATTTCAACTGGAGAAAAATAAACTTATGCTAGTATTTCCAAGGGCACGTTATTTACTGACGTGGAGCCAGATATAAATATGGGTTTAGAAAAATTAACTTTATAAGTTACTGTGATGAAAACTAAGTTTATCTATAGTTGCTGGACAATTTACAGTAGCTTGGCAAGGATTTCTCACTCCCAGTTGTTTAACAATAGAAACAACAAATAATTTTTCTCCCTAAATTAGCTTGACCTGTAATAACTTGGTTGTACTTGTATATTCAGGTCACCCCAGTATATGACTCATAATGTGCAATAGTAAATAAATAAATAGGTAATTGGCTCCTGCCCCTAAATCATCATCTTGCATCTGGATACATATCATGACAAGTATCCAAACTTGCTGCCATTCTTTAATTACAAGGCAGAAATATTTATTTTCTGAACTCTTAAAAATGATGTTTCCCCTGCTTCTACAAGATGAGATCTACGTATTGTTCCTAAGTTCAGAAAATAATTGTCCCCCTTTTCTTTTTACCACATTGTTGATGGTTCAGTTTTCAACTTGTATTTTATTTTTTCCCTAGTTTTCACTTGGGTACCTTAAGGTGCAACACCTTGCAACTCTATCTTTAACATGAAGTATGTATATAATTAGGGGACTGCGGTGGCTTAGTGGTTAAGACGCTGAACTGCAGACTGGAAGGTCGGCAGGTCAGCAGTTCGAGATCCGAGTGCTGCGTGACAGAGTGAGCTCCCGTCTTCAGTCCCAGCTTCTGCCAACCTAGCAGTTCGAAAGCAAGAAATTGCAAGTAGATAAATAGGTACCGCCTCGGCGGGAAAGGTAACAGCGTTCCGTGCACCTCGGTGTTCAGTCATGCCGGCCACATGACCACGGAAGCGTCTTCGGACAGCGCTGGCTCTTCGGCTTAGAAACGGGGATGAGCACCGCACCCTAGAGTCGGACATGACTGGTTGGGGACACCTTTTTATGTATATAATTACTGCTTGATTAAAACAAAGCTATTTATAATTCTAAATTTCATCAGTATATGAAATGGTACCATTTTAAGCTCTAAGTAAGTTGCATATTCAGTAACTGCCCTGGTCTTGTTTCATAAGTGCGACGTTCCACATTTTGTTTAACTGTTCTCTTCAAGAGGGTATAATTGCCAGGCTCCAGTATTTCAAAGAAAAGATCCTGGCTGCCGTAACTGTGGAACATGTTTGTTCTCTGTGCTCTCGTTGAATTAAACCATTCAAATAATCCAAGAGAAAAAGCTATGGGTTGGATCCAACGGCATGCTAGCAGATGTCCACTAGTGCAATGGCACTCTCTCCTCCTCCCCTGCATCCCTCTGCATCATCCAGAAATCTGCTCTGGAGAGTTTCCCAGCCTTCCAAAGCAGATTTTGAGGCTGTGGGTGGAGGAGTGGTTCCGCTGATGGAACTGCTTCCTTTAGTGGAGCAACTCAGTTGGACTCAGTCCATTGGAACTAGTGCAGGGGTGGGCAGATCAAGATGTATGGGTCGATCTCTGGGTGATTTGCTGTAGATCAGCAAGGAAACTTAAGACCTAGTTGTTTAACAATAGCAACAACAAGCCTCCCCTCCCACCCTAAATTAGGCTGCTAAAATGAAGAAAACTGGGAGTGGATTTTTTTATGAGAGAACTGTGAACTCATTTAAAGCAGCTTGTTCCTTAACTCTACATATATGATCTCTTCTCCGTGCCTCTGGTTGATGGATCTTGAGATTCATGAAAAACAAAACAAAAAAAACAAATTAGATCTTGCAAACTTGAAATCTGGCCACCCCATATCCAGTGAGATAAAATACCTGAAGATCTTTCTTGGTAACGTATTAATTCCCAAATGGGAATTTCTCCTTTTAAAAAACAGTTCCACAGATAAGAGAATAATTATTTTTATTTTATGAATATTTGGGTCGTATTATACCACCTTTTATTTTACGTTTTCAGTGAAAGTTTGGGTGGGTAGATTGTTGCTTTTAATCCAAATAATTGTGAATAAGAAGGCAGTGGTGGATAGATTAACATGGGCATTACAATGTTTCTTGACCCTGCATAATTTCCCTAGAACTGTAGCAATACACAACATTATGTTGTTGTCTCCTTTACATCAGTCCTAGGTGTAACTGTGGATGCTCTGAATATGTGCTTGATGTCAGTTATAAGCTGGATAAGGGTTAATAAACAAGCACAATCTAGATAAGATAGTGTGCTCTTGGTGAATGTTTTATCTGTCGCTGTGGGTCCTTCACATATGCACATGAACTTGTGTGTATACATACACATTTCATGATGAATGCGGAAATGAAAGGATTTTCCTAGAAGCACAGTAGAAACAGCAGATCGTGTGCTGTGCTCCAATAAAGTGGGGAAATAGGTTCTTTGGGTGGGGAGAATTAGCTCAAGAACAATTATTATGAATTAATTAATTCAAGCATTATTTTACCACAAATATCTTACTGAAGAGAACAATGGTTAGTTAGTATACTAGCCATCTAGCCAGCATACCATTCTAACTGTCCTAGCAGAGATAGAGAAAAGTGATGGTGGGAAAATGAGTATTTGCCCAGTAAGGAGTGGTGAGGGTGCGGTGGAAAAGGTAAAGCAGAACTTGAGAGGGCAGCTCATACTGATATGAACTGACACAATGAGAAACGGTTCATTGAATTAAAAAAAAAATTGTCCTCTTTAGTGTGAAGCATGGAGTGATGACAGCAGCTTTGAACTGGCTTGTTGTAGAGTAGTAGTGACAAATGTCCCACAAATAAAGGCTGGTGTATGAGAATGCACTACTTTATTGTGCAGTGTCTTATATGGATCTGCATTTAATATTAACCTGCCATTTTACATTACAGAGTTGGCTAGTTTGTGATGTGACCTTAGAGTCACATAACTTGCAACTAATTTTAGGTCAGTGAAAAGAAGTTTGATAGGAATCCAGAATCTAGGACTTTGGTTGGAGTCACTCGGTCTGTTCTGAGTAGTTGCTAATTTGCCTCAGATGAACAAGTGTTAAACATCTATCGTTGAAAAAGTTGTGTAACCTGGAATTTGACTCCTGTACTTCAAACTAGGTTATAAGGTGGTGTAAACTATGTAAAGCTCATTATTGCCTTACTCTACAATGAGATGCTTTAAATAAAGCCAGCCAAGTTTAATCTTAACTACCCAAGAGTCTATCAGCATGCTTGTCTACATTTGTGTCCTTTCAGAATAGGCTACCCTTGGGAGCTGTGAATTAGGGTAACCTTAAGAATCCAGATTATGGGAATGTGCTACCTTTCCGGCATGCAGTCCTCCAAAGCTTGATTTTGCCTCTAGTCTATAGAGCTGGGGAGTAGGCAGCAGCACAAAACTTGAGAGGCAGGCAGGCAGGTGTGTAGGCTTGATTTCTTATTGTAACCAGTCCCCTAAACAGAGAATTGTGAACTCATTTAAGGCAGCTTGTTCCTTAACTCTACAGATATGATCTCTCCTCCGTGTCTCTGGTTGATGGATCTTGAGATTCATGAAAAAAAAACAAACACATATTGCTGGAAAATTTGCCATTAATGCCTAAATTCTGCAAAATTAATAATCAGTTTGAACCAGCAGACTCTTCTTAAGGTGCGATAGAATTTAAAGAGGAAAAGTAGAAAAGCTGCTTTATTATTACCTTTTTATCTCATCCTTCCTTCAAGGAGGTCAGAGTGACATTTTAGCTGCACAACAATCCTGTGAAATAGGTTAGGCTGAAAGGGAGACAGGATGATTTGTGTAAGACAGTCTAGTGAGATTCACAGCTTCATGGAGATTCCTGGATTAATGGCAATCCACTGAGATTCATTGGATGGCTTTAAAAGGGGGTTAGATAAATTCCTGAAGGAGAAGGCTCTCAGTGGCTACTAGTCCCGATGGTTATGCGCTACCTCAGGTATCAGAGGCAGCATGCCTATGTACACCAGTTGCTGGGGAACATGGGCGGGAGGGTGCTGTTGTACTCGTGTCCTGTTTATGGTTTCCTGGTTGACAGCTGGTTGGCCACTGTATGAATAGAGTGCTGGACTAGATGGACCCTTGGTCTGATCCTGCATGGCTCTTCTTATGTTCATAGCTGAGGAGGGTTTTAATTTAGATTTCCCATATGGAAACCTAATAGTCTAGATACACTGATGTGCAGTTACTGTCTTGGTCTTAACTTAAGACTATGGGTATAGTGTATAGGTAGAGCCCTGTATAGTGACTCTGACCCAGAAAACACGATGTCAAAGTACTTATGGATCTCAAGTCCTTTCTAGGGATGAGCAGATGATGGACTCAAGTGCAGGAGGACATACACAAACACACCAGTCAAGGAACCAGGTACCTGCAGGCCACGCCATCCAAATGTACAGTCCAGTTGTGTGCCTGTGTGTAGTGTGTGTGTGGTTTTTGTGGGGAGCTTGAAATACTGCTTGGGCCATTTAAAACTTTTGAGGTGGTTCAGTGCTGCTATACTGGGCTTTATGCGATGTGTCTTGGAGAGTGGGGAAATTGGAGCAGTTTGGGAGCGACTATTCTAGTGATAACCAGAATATGGCGGGACGTTCTAACCTGACAATTACAGGGAAAGAGGAGTGAGCCAGTGTTTTGCCTTTCCTCCTTTCAGGTTGTTCTGTATTGAAAGAAGCCATGGTGACAGCGAAGATAGTCCTCTTCGCCTAAAGGTACTGCTCTTTAATGCCAGGTCAGTTGTTGGGAAGATATCACTCATCCAGGATTTAATTCTGGTTGAAGATGCTGACTTGACATGTATCACAGAGACCTGACTGAGGGAAGAGGGGGGAGTGTGTCTTACCCAGCTCCGCCTGCCAGGTTATTCCATGGTACAGCAAGCTAAGACTGGGGGGCGGGGGGACATGGAGCAGTAGCAGTCTATAGGAATTCTATCCTGCTAACCAGATAAGCCATCCAAGTAGTCTGCTAATTTTGAGTGCATGCTGCTGCGGTTGGGTGGCTGGGACAGTGTATGGATTCTGTTGGTGTACTGTCCACCCCATTGTTCAACAGTCTCCCTTCTTGAGCTAGCCAGAGCAATCTCAGGGCTAGTGCTGGATCATCCCAGGCTTATTGTTCTGGGAGATTTCAATGTTCATGCTGAGGTCACCCAGGAATGGTTCAGGATTTTATGTCTGCTATAGCAACCATGAACGATGGCCCTACACATGCAGCAGAGCACAGTCTCGATTTGATATTCTGCTGTGGTGGAGTTGGTTCTCTGAAGGTGCAGGAGTTATACTCTGTTGTATTGGACAAATTGCTATTTGGTTAGTTTTGGACTATCTGCCAGTATGGATCTCCACAGGGTTGGAGGACTAGTTAGAATGGTTTGCCCCAGGCACCTGACTGATGGATCTGAATGGTTTCCTGAAGGGATTTTCCAGCCTCATGTGTAGGTGGTAGTGTTGAAGCCCTGGCTGATCTATGAACTGCGGAATGGCCTAGGACATTGATAATGTTGCACCTACGCGGCCTCTCCTTCCTGGTAGAGCCAGATCAGCTCCCTGGTTTAACATGGAGTTGAGGGCAATAAAACAGGAGTGACAACAGCCGGAGCAGTCGGAGAAGAACTCGAGATGTATACAACCAAACACAGGTAAAAGACCATTTAAAGGCCTATATTGTGGTGGTGAGAGAAAGCAAAGAAAGAATAGACCGACAATGCTTTTCCATACTGTGTGTGGCCTCCTTCACCAGGATGCTGGTGATGGGGAGCTGGAGCAGGCAATGGCTTGCTGTGAACAAGATGCTTTGTACTTTGAATAAAGTTGCTTGGATTTGCCTTGACTTGGACTCCAGTATTCGGGCAGGTCAGAATGATGTAACCTTGGCAACTGCTTGTCCAGTTGTTGGATTTTTTTCAGCTTGTGGATCTTGATGATGTGGAAAGAGTATCTGGAACATTGAGTGCCACCCCCTGGGTTCTCAATCCTTGCCTGTCTTGACTGATTAAATCGGCCAAAGTGGGTCTGATGCCCCGGCTAAGTGATTAATGCCTCTTTGCAGTAGGGGGTTATTCCCTCTTGCTTAAAAGAGGGAGTAACATTAAAGAAGCCTTCCCTTGACCCAGGAGATCTGTGTAACTATAGGCCTGTCTCAAATGTACCATTCTTGGTTAAGGTGATTGAGAAGGCAGTAGCATTGCAACTCCAGATGCATCTGGATGAAATTGGTTATCTGGACCCATTTCAATTGGACATTAGTCAGGATATGTGACTGAGACTGCTGTGGTCGCCTTGGTGGATGACTTGTGCTAGGAACTGGTTGTGGGGAGTGTGACACTATTAGTTCTCTTGGACCTCTTGGTAGTTATCAGTACCATCAACCATGGTATCCTTCTGGACTGTATGGTGGGGCTAGGCCTTGGGTGTGCTATTTTGCAGTGGTTCTAGGCTTTTCTGTCCAGCTATGTCCAGATGGGGTTGCTGGGGAATTACTGTTCGACTCGACAGCCATTGGCCTGTGATATCCCACAGGGTTCTATCTTGTTCCCCATGTTATTTAATATCTACATGAAACCACTAGGAGAGGTCAATAAAAAAAAAATGCTGTTTTAAATCTGTATTTTAAATTCCCGCACTGCTGCTAGGTTTTATTGTTTTATTTAATATATTGTTATATTGTGGTTTTAATGTTCTATATATTTTAAATTGTTTTATTGTGTGCCGTTTGGTTTTAATTTTTGTGAACCGCCCAGAGAGCTTAAGTTATTGGACAGTAGAGAAATAAATAAATAAATTTGGAGTTTTGGAGTAAGGAGCCACTAATATGCTGATGACGCCCAACTCAGTTGCTGTTTTTCACCTAATACCAAGGAAGCAGTTGAAACCGTTGAACATGGCCTGGGATCGATAACGGGCTGGATGAGGGTGAGCAAGCTGAAGTTAAACCCAGACAAGATGGATGTGTTGTTTGTCAGTAGAAATCTTAACTTGAGGACTGGAATTCCACCTGTTCAGGAAGGAGTTGCATCCCCCGTGAAGAATCAGGTCCATAACTTGGTAGTGCTCCTTGATCCTATGCTGCCTCTGGACCTTCAGGTGGCAGTAGTGGCAAGGAGCGTGTTTGCACAATTACACTTGGTGTGCCAGCTGTGACCCTTCCTGAATCTGTTCGACTTGGCAACAGTAATCCATGCCTTGTTTACATCACATTTAGACTATCACAGTGTGCTCTACGTGGGGCTTCCCTGAAGAGTATCCAAGAGACTCAACTGCTGCAAAATGTGGCAGCTAAGCTGCTAACTGGTGCATGGTATCGGGACCATATTACACCTGTCCTGAAAGACCTGCTGTGGTTGCCAATTGCTTTGTGGGCCAAATACAAGGGGTTGGTCTTAAACTTTAAAACTCTAAATGTCTTAGGACCTGTCTCTCTAAGGGATCACTTGTTTTGCTGTGAACTGGCATAGTTACTAAGATGTGCAGAAGAGACACTTTTAGGGGCACCATTACTCGCAGAGGCCTGTTTGTTGGGCACACATGAAAGGGCTTTCTCCTGTGTTACCCACAAACTATGAAATGTGCTCCCCCAAGACCAACAATTAGCCCCCACTCTCTTAGCCTTTAGAAAAGTATATCCTCTCAATTTAGCCTTTCAAAATGTGCAGGTTTTAATGTTTTTACTGTTCTTAATGTTCTTGTTTTTATTGTTGCAAGGTTTTATTGTTTTAAATCGTTGTATACCACCTTGTTGGCTTTTTACTGTTCTTAATGTTCTTGTTTTTATTGTTGCAAGGTTTTATTGTTTTAAATTGTTGTATACCGCCTTGATGGTTTTTAGCAGACAAGGCAGTATATAAATGTATATAATAAATAAATAATGCCCTCCAAGAAGCCAGTTGCCTTGAGACCTCCTGTTAACCTATTCCTACTCAGTTAAGATGCCCTCTAAGAGAAGACTGAAGTGTTAGAATTGGATCAGAATGTAGTCTCTTAAAGGGCTCTACAAGGCCTGCATCACTGTACAGAGGTCAACTCTGGTCTCAAGGTAACCAGAAAATGTTGTCTCTGAGCTGTCCATAATCCTGTAGATCTTGTTTCCAGCTGACTGTCTGGCTTGCCACTTACAGGGCAGGTTCGTATGTCACACTAAGCCACCTTGTGAATAAGCTGTTGTTGGTGGTGTTGGTATTGCACAAGTGCATTCTTACTGGTAGTTCTGCCTGATCAATTTCTTTGTCTGTTTCAGCTGTCAAAGGGATCAGGGAAGAGAGTAGGAAACCTACAAGGAAATTGACAAGATGAAGTTGCCTGTGGGCTAATTTGCACACAGTTGCGAAGGATCAGGGGAGAAATAATACGGCGGGAAAGGAGGGACCCAGTACCACAATTCAGAAGCACTGAAAATTAGGGGAGCCAAAGGAGTACATGCACCAAAAGTGGGGGATATCTCTCCCTTGGCAATGTGACCCTCTCACTTTTAAATGTTGGACTGACCCTTCTTAGTGTCCCCCACATTTTCAACACTTACCTGAGTCTCTAGCTACTGCGGAAGATATTAACTCCCCCCACGAGCGATAGTCCTTCCAAAGTGCCATTTTGGAATTGGTGGAGGGGCAGTCACTGGTGAGAACGTGAAAAGCGAGCAGCACATGCTTTTTTGCTACTCTTGCTGAGTGGCTCTGTAGCCAAAACCCGCAACCCGTGATGAAATTGTTCTCCTGGGTTTGGATGACATGACAACCCATTATGGGCAAGAATAACCGTACAACAAGCAGTGGGTTCTCGGTGTGACTTGTTCCTGAAAAATAAGCCACCCCTCAAAGTGCTATGGATTTGGACTGGCTGTCCATGCTGGGTTGTTGCGTCATGCGAATCCAGTCATAAAATCTATTAGACTTGCCTATGTGTGACTGCAATCAGTCCCCAAGGGCTCCACCTTCCCTCATGGGCTTTTATCAGCCAAGATGGCTCAATTAGGAATGAAAGACTAGCGTGATAAGTTTTTTCTTATTGGAAATATATTATGTGTCCCTTGCAATAATTTAGAATTTGGCAATATGAATTCATCCTTTATTATATATCATTTATATCCTTCTCTAACCCAGGAGTACAATGCAGATGACAGCTTCTTTCAAAAGAGCATTAAAGATTTTAAAAAATACTTATAATCATAAATATTGGAAATGATGTTTTGGATTTGCAATTTTGCAATTCAGTGTAATTTATCAACAAAAAAGATGGATTTTGATGGCATAATCAGTGTGACAACCTCTTTAAGACTTGTGGGATGTTTTACTCTTGAATATGAATGGGTTTTTCATGTATTTATCTAGTGTGTGTTTTTCTTTTTCACTGGCCAGACTGAAAGACACATGACACAAGCAACTGGAATTGGCAGGAATTGAAAGTACTTGGATAAAATACTCTCATGCTGGGTACTCCAGTTGAGGTCAAGGGAACAAAAAGTTGCACATTTGGATTCACACCCTTTTCCAATTGCCTCAGCATTGAGAGAAAGGGCCATGTTTTGATTTCATTTAAAGTTATTCTATCTTGCACATAAATAGAGAGAAGGACCACAGATTGCACATATCCAAAGAGTAATAGAAAGAAGTTTACCACCAAATTACTGAAGTTTCCCCAGACATAAAATTGGTCTCCTACTGGGACAGTGACAGATGTGTCAGGGCCTTTTTAATACACACAACAAACAAGTGTATGTAAAATGATTTTGGTGTGGTCAGGTAAACACCAAGGATGATGCTGAAAAATTCTGTTTCAAGTAGAATTTGCTGAATATGTGATTCAGCTACAAATCCATACTCAGCTGTCTCCATTAGAATTGAGTGGGATTCCCTTTTGACAGTTCTTCTAAATAAAATTATTTGCAAGTGTGAGGAACTGAAGAAGAAATACAGGCCATGCTGGCTGTGGAATGCTGGGAGCTATAGAACTTTTTTCTGCATAAACATGCATAGGATTGTTTCCTTAACAAATCAAAAATTATCAACTATCCAGTCCTATATTTATAATTTATATATTTGAATCTGTGCATCTGAATCTATATTCTTCAGTAAGCTACTTTGTAAGGATTTGTACTACTTACTGTGTACTGAAAAGGTTCAGTCAGTGCCTCTAGTGTATTCTACTCTTTCATTTTAATCATGTGTTTTAAAATTGTGTAATTATACTGACAGGTTTTCATATATATACACACACACACATATATACTTAAAGGTTTCCCCAATATTGTTGGCTACACTGCATGTGTACAGAAGCCTCCTGCGCCAGTGTGATGCCTACAGTGTTGATATTTCTGGAACCTCACAGGTAAATTCACTAGCAGAATCAGCATGCCAGAAATCCAGAATAGACTGAGGACAGTAATTTTAAATGACTTCCAAACATTTTGGTGAAGTAGGTCTCTAGTAGTAAATGTGCTCCTGCTGTAAATATAGATATATAACAGGGGTAGGCAACTTGTACACCAGAACCTCTGAAGTTTCACAACTCCCATTGGCTATGCTGGTTAGGGCTGATGGGGGTTGTAGGCCAAACATCTGGGAGGCCACAAGTTGCCCACCTCTGACTTATAACATCGACAATGTGATATCAGTGGATAGCTCAAACCCAGGGTGTTTTAGTAAGGATTCTTCATGTTCATTAGCTAGTTCCTCAAGAGAAATAGTGAAACTTGGCATTTTATTCACCCCCTCTTCCTCTAAGGAGCTGAGGGCAGCATACATGGGCACCATCCAATTCTACTCCTACACAGAGTAGACCCATTGAAATGAAACAGCAGCTTTAAAGACAAGGGGAAAGGGGCAAACGTGGACTTTATCTGCTCCTTCTTAGCTGCTGTTCTCTTTTATCTCTTATCTTCTATATTCTTTTAAACTGTGGTGCATTTTATACCCTAACATTTTAATATGTGCCTGGGAGGACTATTGGGCAACTCAGGGGGTCGGGGAGGTGCCACCATAACTGTGGTCACGGGCAGGGGGAGGTATGGCATTGGGGGATTAACAGGCCAGCTGAGGAGAAGAGGGGCTAGACACCTTACAGCTGTCCCCTCTTCTGGTTCTTCCCCCAACCTGATGGTTCCTGGCAGCCTTACCAGTCTGCCCTCGGGTCTGGTGGTGCTGCTGCTGCTGAATGCCAGGTCGGCCCAAAATAAAATCTCCCTCATCCATGATTTGATTGTCCTTTTGTCCTTTTGTCATGGTCAGATCACTTCCTGCTGAGGTTTAGACTCCTGGAGGCCTTTCCCCTCTGCAAGGGTGGGGGACCTATTAAAATGGTCCGCCTCCAGAGATTAATGGATTCCGATGGATTCCAGAGGGCTCTGGGGGATTTTCCTGCTGGTATGGCTGGTGTTCCTGTCGAAGCCCAGGTCGCTCTGTGGAATGCAGAGATGACTCGGGCGGTTGACACGATCGCGCCCAAGCGCCCTCTCCCTCTGAGCAGAGCCCGGCCAGCTCCTTGGTATATACCTGAGCTGAGGGCCATGAAGCAAGAGGGGAGACGGCTAGAACGCAGGTGGAGGAAAACTCGTGCTGAGTCTGACCGAACACAGGTAAGAGCCCACTATTGAGCCTACTCTGTGGCGGTGAGGGTGGCAAAGAGACAGTTCTTTTCCACCAGCGTTGCATCTTCTCAGTGTCGTCCAGCGGAGCTTTTCCGAGTGGTTCGCGGCCTGTTACATTCTGGGCCAGGGAGAGAGACGGTGGAACCCTCGGTAGCACGCTGTGACAAGTTTGCACGGCACTTTGAGGATAAAGTCGCTCAGATTCGTCATGAATTGGACACCACCATTAATGCAGTTCCATTGGTAGAGGCATTCAGAGCACCGTCTGGTCCAGTTTTATTGGATGAGTTTCAGTTACTGAGGCCTGAGGATGCGGACAAGGTGCTTGGCCAAGTCCAATCGACCACTTATGTGCTTGACCCTTGCCCTTCATGGCTTATTAAATCAAACAAGGAGGGGTTGTCCGGCTTGGTCCAGGAGGTTGTAAATTCCTCCTTGAGAGAGGGAGTGGTGCCTGCCGCTTTAAAAGAGGCAGTAATTAGACCACTCCTGAAAAAGCCTAACCTGGACCCAGAGGATGTTAACAATTATAGGCCAGTGGCCAACATCCCCTTCCTGGGCAAGGTGCTTGAGCGGGTGGTTGTAGGACAGCTCCAGGCACTGTTGAATGAAACGGATTATCTAGATCCATTTCAATCGGGCTTCAGGCCTGGTTTTGGAACGGAAACTGCCTTGGTCGCCCTGTGGGATGATCTCTTCCGGGAAAGGGACAGGGGGAGTGCGACCCTGTTGATTCTCCTGGACCTCTCAGCGGCTTTCGATACCATCAGCCATGGTATCCTTCTGGATAGGTTGTCTGGGTTAGGAGTTGGAGGCACTGCACTACAGTGGTTCCGCTCCTACTTGGATGGCCGATTCCAGAAGGTGGTGCTGGGGGATTATTGCTCTGTGCCATGGCAATTGTGCCATGGGGCTCCACAGGGCTCTATTTTATCCCCCACGCTGTTCAACATCTACATGAAACCGCTGGGGGAGGTTATCCGGAGGTGTGGGCTGAGGTGCCATCAATATGCAGATGACACCCAGCTCTACCTCTCTTTCTCATCAAAACCAGGTGAGGCAGTGGCTGTTCTGAATCAGTGTCTGGGCACGGTAATGGACTGGATGAGGGCTAATAAACTGAAACTCAATCCAGACAAGACGGAGATACTGTTAGTGGGTGGTTCGTCTACCCGGCTAGGTGATATTCAACCTGTTCTGGAGGGGGTTGCACTCCCCCTAAAGGATCAGGTTCATAGTTTGGGTGTGCTCTTGGATCCAGAACTGTCACTTGAGGCACAGGTGAACTCAGTGGCATGGAGCACTTTTTATCGGCTTAGGCTGGTATACCAACTATGCCCTTATCTGGACAGAGAAAGCCTAGCTACAGTTATCCATGCTCTGATAGCTTCTCGTCTGGATTACTGCAATGCGTTATACATGGGGCTGCCTTTGAAAACAGTCCGGAAACTTCAGCTGGTCCAAAATAGGGCAGCAAGATTGTTAACAGGGATTGGCCTGCGAGCTCATATTACGCCAGTACTTTTCCAGCTGCACTGGCTGCCAGTCTATTTCCGGGCCCGATTCAAAGTGCTGGTGTTAGCATTCAAAGCCCTTAACGGCTTGGGGCCAGGTTACCTGAAGGATCGCCTCCTCCCATATGTGCCTTAAGATCATCGTCAGCGGCCCTTCTTCGTGAGCCCCTGCCAAAGGAAGTGAGGCGGGTGGCTACTAGGAGGAGGGCTTTTTCTGCTGTGGCACCCCGGCTCTGGAATGAGCTCCCTAGTGAGGTTCGCCTGGCGCCTACATTGTATTCCTTCTGGCACCAGGTGAATTTTCCCAGGCATTTTAGCATTTTAGCTTTCTAAATTTTTACATCATGAGAAACGCTGGGTTGGATGAATCAGAGGTCGGAATTAAGATTGCTGGGAGAATTATCAACAACCTCCGATACCACCCTAATGGCAGAAAGCAAAGAGGATCTAAAGAGCCTCTTGTTGAGGATGAAAGAGGAGAGTGCAAAAGCTGGTTTGAAACTCAACATTAAAAAAACGAAGATCATGGCATCTGGCCCTATCACTTCCTGGCATATAGAAGGGGAAGAAATGGAAGCAGTGACAGATTTTACTTTCTTGGGCTCCAAGATCACCGCAGACGGTGACTGTAGCCATGAAATTAAAAGACGCTTGCTCCTTGGGAGGAAAGCCGTGGCAAACCTAGACAGCATAGTAAGAAGCAGAGACATCACCTTGCCGACAAAGGTCCGTCTAATCAAAGCTATGGTTTTCCCAGTAGTAATGTATGGCTGTGAGAGCTGGACTATAAGGAAGGCTGAGCGCCGAAGAATTTATGCTTTCAAACTGTGGTGCTGGAGAAGACTCTTACGAGTCCCCTGGACTGCAAGGAGGTAAAATCAGTCAATCCTACAGGAAATCAACCCTGAGTGCTCAGTGGAAGGACAGATACTGAAGCTGAAGCTCCAATATTTTGGCCACCTAATGCGAAGAGAAAACTCCCTGGAAAAGACCCTGATGCTGGGAAAGACTGAAGGCAAAAGGAGAAGGGGACGGCAGAGGATGAGATGGCTAGCTAGCATCACCGATGCAATGAATATGAACTTGAGCACGCTCCGGGAGAGAGCGCAGGACAGGAAGGCCTGGTGTGCTATGGTCCATGGGGTCACGAAGAGTCGGACACGACTGAATGACTGAACAACAACAACAATTGTTATATTGTGGTTTTAATGTTCTATATATTTTAAATTGTTTTATTGTGTGTTGTTTGGTTTTAATTTTTGTGAACCGCCCAGAGAGCTTTGGCTATTGGGCGGTATAGAAATAAATAAATAAATAAAATGAATGGGCCTAGTCTATGTAGGACTATCATTGGATACTGCCCCATGGTTCTCCCCCCCCCCCCATTTTATGGATAGATTAGGTAAATAGGCATTGGCCCAAGATCACATAGTAAAGTTCATCATGGAGCTGGTGATTTGACTGCTGCCCTTTCAATTCTAAATCCACCAGTTTTTCTCATCTCATCTAATTCTGCCTCACGCACAACTACCATTCCAGTGGGAATCTTTTGTGAACTTAATCATAAAAGAAACAGTGTATACAAAATTGTCTTGGCATTGGGCATGGCTGAGATAATATTAGTAATCTTTAATTTATGTCATATACAAAGAGGTTACAGTAAAAGGACATCTTGGAGATAAATATATATAAATAGCCTGAAAATCTGCTTGATTCCAGTTGTATCAACTAAATATATCCTGCCACAACATAGTTAATGGGGCTGTTACTATGATATCCATTTCAGTAGAGGAGGAATGGATCACAGTTAAGTCATTATGAGGCGCTTAGCTTGGGCTTTGTTCTTATCAGCCAATCACTTGGCTTGGAAGTGGTTGCTTATTTGAATAGCCAGCCCTATATAAGAATACATCAAGAAGCAGGGCAGTGGCATTTTCAGGCAGGCAGGGAGTTTGGCTGTGTGAGCTTGAAGTCAAACAATGGCTGCTACCACCCAGAGAAGCAGGAAAAGGAGTCAGATGCGCCGAAGGACCCAGCATAGACGGAGAAAGCTAAGAGGGGGAAAGACAGCTGGAAGGCATGCAAAACATGGCCATGGAAAGAAGCGCTCTGCCGGAAGGACTTCCAAGAGAACACGGAAGCTGCAGCTTGACAGTGTTCGGATGACCAATGAGGCCCAGAACATCCTGCACTTCTGTGTGCATGACCTCTACAAGAAGGTATCCTTGGCAGCTGAGCGCTTGAGGAAGAAGAAGCGACATGTCTCCATTACTGTTTCAGATGTACGAAATGCCCTGAAAATGATCATGCCTAGGAAGTACGACAGAAAATCTGTATCCTCCATCTCCTGCAAGTGCCGTTAAAAAGTCATCTCTTCCCTTTCCTACGATAGGCATAGAAATGAAGAAAGAGAAGGGAAAGGGAGAAAAAAAATCATCAGCCTGAAATAAAATCCAATACTTTGCCTGCCACATTTCCAAGCAATCCTGTAACTTACATTTTTATTACTAGATCAACATCACCACTAGTAATGAACTCAAGGAAGGACAGAGTCTGGCATTCTGAATATCATTACAAGATGATTATCATATTGCCCTTGCACTGCATCAAAGAGTTGGATTATCTGTTGCTGAAGGAAAGTGACTATCAGTTCTGGAATTTCAAGGACCCTGATCATCCACTGCAGAACATATGAGGTGTACCCTGAAGGGGGATATATTCCCTTTTTCTATTAAACAGGATCTGTGCAGGATTATTCATTTCAGTGTGTGTCTTTTATATTAGGGTAGGAGGCTTGTTCAATTATCAATTTACTTGACAGGCTATTTTTGCATACATTGGGGTCTTCAGTACTTGTAATAACTTTGATCCTCCCTATTGTATGCCCTAAATCAGCCTTTCCCAACCTGGTGCCCTCCAGATGTTTTTGACTACAACACCCAGCGTTCTTGACCATGAGCCATATGGGCTGGGGCTGATGATGGTTGAAGTCCCAAACACCTGGACAGAACCAGGCTGGGGAAGCCTGCTCTAAATGAAAGCTCATTGTCTTAAAAGGAGGTGATGACAGACCATCTTTGCAGAATATGTACAAGGCAATATATGTTGGTATTTTATCACTAGATGTAGCTGTTACTGTGGCTTTTATCTTAAAATGGTGGAAAAGGAATTTGAGTACAGCATTCTGTTTGGGAGACTTGCATCTGAGTATATGTTCAAATTGGTCTTGGAGACAACCTAACAAATGCCTTCTTTGCCAGCTTTCTGCCATGTGTTTTTGCTATGCAGGAGATGTTCTCTAAAATGCTGATCATGTTAGTACATGGCTGAGGGTCTCTGGTATATTCCCAGTATTACTTCCATTAGATAAGGGATGCAGAACTTTTTATTTGCCCTGGGGGCTGCATCTAGGCTATGCTGGGGGTGAGAGAGAGAGCTGCATATGTGCATGCATGCACACAGACAAACACAAATGTAATTCTTACCAATTTGGACACTTTCACACCAAGAATACAAAGCATAGCCCAATTCTATGCATGTCCACTCAGACATAAGCCCCAGTGCAACAGTTTTCAGGCATGCAAAGGACAGCCCAATTCTAAAATGCAGAGGTATGTAAACTTTAAATACCCAGCAGCATATTTAAATTTTAAATATGTTTAAGTTGCTTTTGGTTTTCTTGAATGTTACTGTATTTCATGGTTGTTTTAATTGTTGTTAGCCACCCTAGCTCCTAGATTCTCCTCTTACTGATAATTACAGTGGGTTGACTTAGATTCCCAACCAGATTGCTAGTTGCTGGCTATCTCCCCCCATCCTAGAAGCTGATCAAAACTTGTAATCATCTTCTGGGAAGAGTGGATGGGCTCACCTCACAGCTACTGTGGTCTCTGGGGCACCTAGCAAACCATCTCCCTTCAGGCATTCCCCTGCATCCTAGCCACACTATATAAAGCCACACTGGGAGAAAGTTTTTCTATGGATGGTCCCATACAGTAAGAAAAAAATGTTTCTTCAGGGACCTTCTTCTCTCCTCCTCTCCTAGGAAGAGTTGACAGGTTCACGATACAGCTACTGCGGTCTCTGGGATAGCTAACAAGATGTCTCTGTTCAGGCCTTCAGTACCTTTCATGAGTTGTCTAAACCAGATGTGACAGATTGCCCTGTGATATGCTTGTTTGTTTTTTAAAGAATATCTGGATTGAAACTTATGGCCTAAAAATTTGATCATTAAGAATTTTTTGCTTACCTCTTCTCCAACCTTCGAATAAGTGATCCCATGAAAACAGCATCATGACCTGAAGCATATGGAGGGAAGATTGTAATTCACAGCTGGCAAACAGTGACCTGACATAAGTATGTTCTTTTGCTTCCTAAATGCCATGGGATATTCTACCCTTGTTAGACAAACAAAGATAAACTCTTGAAATAGCACTTGCACCCATTTTTTCAGAATTATTTAATTCTACCACATGGGATGTAGCTCAGAATGTGTCCCATGTATCTTAGTGTGTATATAATGCCAGAAATAAACACAGGATTATCCTTAGAAGGATTTAAGCAGTGTAAACTGTACATTACATTTATAGAGCTGAAATATAACTTGTCTTAAATATTCTAACAAAGCAATATTTACTGCAAAATTCCATGACATTTCCTCTCTTTTTTGGACTAAATTGTATTTTTCAAATTATGCTCAGTATGTATTACCAAATCCTCATATGAAAAACTACATTGGATTAAACTCAAACCATGGTATTTCTTACAGCTGCATGTACACTTTCCCAGATGTCTTCTACATATCAAAAGCTGTCACTTCCATTATTTTATATTCAGAAGCTTTAAGAAATAATTTGGTTATAACATAAGGGAACCAAGTTGTTTTCTTAGGTCTTTACCCAGAATTGGTGGTGGTGGTTGGGTGTAGGGGGGGAGGGGGCATTAGTCTCTCTTGCTAATGTGGAAGTGAGGCAGAAGAAAGGACCTTCGTGAGGAAAAGGACCTGTAGGCAATTGAGAGCGTTTTGTTAAGCTATTTTATTTTGCCTTTTCTCCCATACAAATACCAGCATGGTCATTACCAAGGATAGTTGGCCAGGATTCACGACTCATGGCAAGTACACCAAGTTAGCCTGAGGCCCTGGCCATGCTGCCTTGTGACATGAGCATGTCATAAAAGTGGTGTTGGAGAAGGAAGGCATAGAAAGATGCAGCTGGTAATCTTCACCCATCTCAACTTGTGATATACATTGCTGTCACAAGGGTGCCTAGACAGAGCCATGCAGAGCGTCTGTTTATCAAACCATCTTGTTTGAAAAAAATCTTTGCTCTCATTTCCATTAAAAATGTTATGTACATTTTTCAGTGGTAATAATATATTAAAAAGTTTTTAAAGGCCATGATGAATTCACATATAATCTTAAATCATTCATTTTATGATAGATTGATGAAATTACGTTTCCCTTTTTTTGTTACCTCTGATGAAGAGTTGTTAACACTTGAAACATGTTAGGCATAAAAATGGAAAATTTGAGAACTTTTGCAAATAAATTACATTGTTTTCTTCAGCACCTTGTCAGGATTGCCTCTCTCTATTTTCTGGTCTGACCCCATTCCCCACCCCACTCCTTTTGTCTCATCTGCCCAGTGTGAAGTGAAAGACCCCTTCTCTTCCCAGTTATCTGCACGGTTTGGAGAACTCTGCAAAAGAAAAGCATGTCTCAACTTGTGCTGAGTCACTGGTGGTTGCCCACATTTGTATGTGATGAGGGAATAATGTGTATTTCTGCAGTTATGGGGAGATTCTCATTAATGCTTTTCTTCATTTACTTTTCATTTATTCTTGTGCTGTTAGTATGGTCTAATGATGACGTTGATGTTTATAGTCCATGTTATTAGAGAACAGCTCAAGTATAGTATTGAGCAGAAGTGGTAGTACTTGTTTAAGAAAACTTAAAAATAGGCTTTCAGGAAGCTACTGACAAAGTAGTCATAGGAAGGGTTTACATTTGTCTTGTGAAGCTGGAAGATCCTGATCATCAACTAGTTTTCCCAGAGGGCCGGTTTGAGAAGTGAGTGAAGGATGGTGGGCCGGGGTCTTAACCCCCAATCCCTAAGTGACCTATTAGTTTGCTTGCCACAGTTGCAATGTTCTCCATACTTCTTTTACCTTAAGTTTGATAAGACTGATAACTTGAGAGTCAGGCTGCACCACAAAGAGTGGTATTTGGCCCAAGGGCTTCCAGTTGGTAAATCATGTTGTAGACTCTGGAAGCAAAAGGACTTCTGGAATCCAGGCATTTCTTAGATGTGGCAACTAATTGCTGTGGAATCTTGTGAAAATGGAGTAACAGTAATACACAGATTATCTAGAATAACAATAATGCATAAAGTATGTGAAGAAACTAGGTTATCAATTTGTTCCTAGAGGGGTTTCTGTATATGTGTGCATGAACATGGAAAATGATTTCTTGAGAAAAGCATTGACAATATGGCATTGGAAGTTGTAGTTAGCAGACAGTATGCTACTAATTACTAGAAATTGACTTACAATCCCTAAAGTATATGCAAGAATGTTCTGTAGGGTGTGCTCATCTTCCAGCTGTCACTTCCAATGTACCTATTAATAACTAGTTGTTATACTGTGAGGAGGCATTCAGAAGATGAAGCTTGTAAGATGGAGAGACTTGATAGTCTCCCTAACTGCTAGTTTTTCTGGATTAACCAGAAAATAATTAAGGTAGCTAGATGAGAAAATTCTTCTGTGCTATTGGTTAAAGGAAGGGGCATATGCAGATTTGTTTTGTGTGTTTGGATTTACATATAGTTAAATTCTGTTGAATATTGCTGTTTGAACATGACAGACTTGAAAGGTTGACTCGCCCAACTATTGGCCATGTTTACATGGAATGGTAAGCTCACTGTGAATGAGCTGTATATTGGTGCACACAGCCCATTTGCTCCTACTTGGCTTCTTTCATTAGTATGAGCAGCTAAGCAAACCAGAAATGGTTTGTTCAGCATGTCACCCAAACTGGGGATCCTGGCTTCTTGCTTCCAAACAAGCTAGGATTTATAAGCCAAGTGCAAACCTTATTTTACAATCCTGGCTTGTAAAGGGTGCAGTAAGCCAGTTTGGATGACATGCTGAACAAACTAGTTTGTTTAGCCATTCATACTTGTGGGTGAAGCCAAGCAAGAGCAGGATTCCCAGAATCCTAGCTTGTCATTCTGTGTGAAGTTGTGAACATGGCTACTGTCTTGCCTGGGGCAAGTTATTTTTTATACTTCCTCCCTCAGGTTTTTTGGGAGAACGAAAGCAGTAATAATTGCAAAGCACTTTTTACATTGAAAACTGCTGATAAAGTTTTCTTCTCCAAAGGATTCCAAGTCAGCTTTACGCACAGATTCATAGACATTAAACATGGCGGATGATTGATATTGCACTCACTGTCTTGGGCCTGCCTGATGTCTGCACATTTATTTATTTACATTTGTATACAGTTTCATATTTAAAGCAGATTCCAGAGCGTTGAACGTAAAAGGTAAAACAATAACAAGATTAAAATATTAAAAACCGTATTAAAATTTCTCTTTTTAAAAACATGATGCCAATAAAAATGTTAGCTGGTCAGTTAAGGAATGCTTCCTGGAAAAGAGCTGTTGAATTTCACTGAATTTCAAGTTTGAATAGGGCTTACATGCATGGTCTGATCTATGAAGTCCATGCCTCTCAAAATCTGGGTATTATGATCATGTGGATTGTGTCTGCTGCCATTGGCCTCTACATGTGTGAGTCCTCATTCAGACACAAAGTCCAATATGTGGATATTAAGCTACATCAAGTTATCAAGTTACAGCTGTACTATAATTTTTTTACATGCATATTTAAAGCATACCTTGGAACACAGTTCCAACTAAATTGAAGCTCAATCTTTCCTATCAATTGCTAGCAGCTCCTTAAGGAACCCATCCTATCTCCCACGAACGCTATATATAGAGAAGATTCAGAATTTGTAACAGCTCCAGTATCTAGTTGTGCTGGAGCTTATAATGTATCTGTATCTGCTGATTATAGGATTCATTAGCTTTAAGCAATTGGAAATTAAAGGTATCAATGTTATGGTGCTGATTTCAGTGACACAAATAGTTTCAGAAGTATAGCAGGAATCTTGGTATCTTGAATCACCTTAAAACATTATCGAGCATCTTGTTCAGCCTACAGCACCATGCTGAAAACCTGTCCTAAACCTTTTATTTCAAGTAGTCTAAAATGATAATTGCCATGGAAAATATTATTGCATATTGTATTTTTGAGAATAGAATTTAAATAAAATATTACATTTTAATTACATACATAATACATATTATGATTCATAAGTTTATACAGATGTGTGTTTTACATTGACCATTTGTATTGGCGTGTTACATGCTAGGAAACTGATGGTGGGTAAAGTCTTGCAGTCAATTGGTGTATGCACACTGAAAAGTGTGTTACATAACAAGAGTGTCCATCTAGTCCAGCATTCTCTTTCCAACAGAGGCCAGCTGGAATTCTCTGGGAAATCCCCAAGCAGGGTCTGAAGGTAATAGTAATTTCCCCTGCTATCCCCCACCCCCATAATTGTCATTCAGTGTCATACTAAAACCTTTAGGTTTCAACCACTTAACATTGAACTTTAATGTATAATTTTTGTCTAGTTGGGTCTTTTGGAACACATCACTATTTTCAATTTCCAAAATTAGTAATGTATTATTATTCATGAAAATCAAGATGCCTGGGAACAGGTAGGAGGTTTTGCAAGGGTGCTGTCAGGAACGCCCTAGCTGCCTCTTACAGTCCCCTCCAATAGCCAATTCAAGACACAGCTGAAAAGGATTCTTTCCAAGGCTTTATTCCTTTTACAACTTAATGACTCTTTCAGATGCTAATCACCAGCGACTAAGCAAGGAACTGCACTGGGGTAGTTAGCAGAGTAGCCTAAGCTCCAGGTAAGGCAGTTGGTCCCCGTTTGAAGGAGGAGGGCGGGAAGACTCTGAACTTATGGGCTATGGAGAGGTCCTCCCTCTTACCCTTGGGTCCTCGGGACGCGACCGTTGTTTTAGCGCCAAGTGAGCAGAGTGCCTCCTCTTCGCGCCCTCCATCTGGCGCTCCTCCTTGCGTCTGTGCCGAGCGTCCAGCAAAACCCCATCCCCCACTCTCTCACTCCCAGGGTCACTATCTCTCTCAGGAATACAGGCAGGAGGAATCTCTTCCTGCTGCTGTGCCTGCGAGAGATGAGCGAGCTCCTCTCCCATGGGTTGTTGCTCTTCCTCAATCAGAACTGCTGTGGGGTTCTATGGGCTCAGTTTCCACCCTGACAGGTATGAAGTTCTGGCCTTCCAGTCTTGGGGGCAGGAACATCTCTTCTAGATCTTCTAGAGCCAAGGGTGGGCAGAAGATAGATTTTCATATGCTTGGGACTTCAATTCTCTTCATGGCTAGCGGTCAGGAATGCTGGGAGTTGGCATCAAGAACATCTGAAGATCTACTCTCTGCCCACCCATGTTCTAGAGGACACATTTTTCTCTGAATTCTGCAAATTCTCCAAGAGAGCTTTTGGTCTAATCTTTGTGAATGTTTTTTTCTTGAATATTGGAAGCTGCTGAGATACTGAGTCAGACCATGGTCCAACTAGCCCACTGTTGTGTACTTCAGGGAAAGGCAAAATATAGAGCACAGTCAACTGCAGGATTTAATCATGATGGATCAGCAAGCATTCTACTTCAGCCCATAGCCATTGCCCCTTATGGTAACTCTTCTCCTTAGTCAACTGGCTAACCAGGAGAGCCCCCAGATGGGTCAGTGTGTATGGGCTGAGGTGGAATGATTGCTGGTCCACCTTCAAAATCCATACACTATGACTGCACCCACTGCTTGCCTTCCTGCCCTTTGAGCATTTAATACATTTTGTTCTTCATGCCAACAACCATTCCTGCATATTTCCTGGCAACATGCTAACTCTCAGCTGGCATTGCACATAATTTGGCAATGAGACAGCATCCATGCTTGCCTAGGCAGCAATAGTGAGTTTCTTAAAGTTCCCTTCCATCTTTGAGTAAGTGAGCAAGACTGTTTGGACTGGTTAGGACTATAAACTAAACTGTGACTTAGATGGCTGTGAGTGAGCTGCAGCAAGCCTACTTAAAGCAAACAGGGATCAAACTCTCTCTGAATTGGAGCGGAGTTTCACATAATTCTTTGCAGTAGATGTCTTCCTGGTCCATGATGTGTCTTTTCTTTGAGAGACAAAAAAGTGATGTTGAACAGCTCCCAACTTGGTTGCCTCAAGATTTATAGTTGCCTGGTTCAAATGTTGGCTTCTTGTCTTAATAGGCCAAGATGTACAAGTCTTATGCTCATGCTACCCCTTATGCCTCGTGCTACCCTTCCCTCCCCCCTTCTTGGCATGATAAAATTCAGCACTTTCTAGGTTAACCCATAGTGTACGATTTCATCTGAAGCAGGAAACTGGTTATCAGGACCATAACAAGCCAGGATCTTAAACCACAATTTGAAGTTGTTTTAAGATTCTGGCTTCTGCTGATTCATAGTTTCCCAGTTTAGACGTTATGGGAAGGCATGATTTATTAACCCAGGAAGTGTTGAATCATGATTGTCTGTCAAGATGGGAAGAGAGAATGAGCAGTGTGGGGATAGAGTGTGTCTGAACCAGGCAAATTTGAGCCCTCCGGATGTGTTTGTAGTCAAACACAGAAGTCAATCTCCAAGTAAATAGGTTTTATTATGTGAATCGATCAGTCCAACAGCAGTTCAGGTTATAGACTTTGTCATCGAGGGCAACCTAACACTAACATCCCTGATTAAGCTGGCACAATACTAAATAGACTACCCAAAGATTGCTTTGAGTTATGCAGTACTGTTAGGAGAAAAGTTGCTGCAAATCTGGCACCAGCCTGCAGTACAGAACCTGAGGGTGTCTCTGAGAGCACGAGTGATTTATTGCACACTTGTGATTGGCCATTCACAGAAGTTTGTGGGTCCTTTATACAACCTCCAGGATGTCTCCCTCACTTTTCCCCATTTATCCCGCTTTCAAAAAAATTGGAGGTAAGCTGGAATTTAAAAAAAACTGCAGGATATAATTTGGCTACCAAATGGCGCTGTTTCATTGAAAATATAGGAAGCCCCAGCAAGGCTGCCAAGAAAGGGCGTTTTCAATTCCATGTCATGTTCATCATCTAAAGTAGCCCATCCTAATCGTGGCAGGGAAACGGAAGCAGAAAGCCCCAATAGGGCTGAAGGGTTTTTCCATAAAGGAGAAGCCCTGAAAGGCTCTCCCAGTCCCTCCATCAGGGAGGGTCTTCTCCTAGAGACCTCTTGTGATGGGCCAACCTTGTGGAACACCTTACTTCCCAAAACTGCTCCTCCTTCTTGACCCGACATCTGATCCTTGCATCGGTCACACCCACCTCCTCCCACCCATGAGTTGCTGTGCTCCCTCAGAGGGAGAGATTATGGTCGGGCTTTGATCGAACTGATCAACCTACACGTGGACAGATTCTTCTCTGATCATCCTACACGTGGACAGATTCTCTCCCTGAAACTCTGGTCCCTCCCCCATCACTTCTCACTGTTCCACATCTGATTCTGAGTCCACTCCCATGACCTCTGAAGAGGCTCTGCAGCGATGCTGGGTCAATCCTGACACAATTGTCTACCCCCTTCTTAATGGTTTCCTTGTAATTTCATATTACAATTTATTTTCAGGTATTAGGTAGTAAAGCAACATCCCTGGAGATATTCCCTAGAAGGAGGAGAGTTCTAGGATCAAGTGCTTGGAGCAGAATAGCAGAAATCCAGGTCCACATATAATGTATCCACATAGAATGTTTTATTTGGCAACTATTGGGTAGAGATAGTTTATAACTGTGTGGGACTGGGTGGACAATATGCAAAGAATTCCGTGCATAAATGAATGTGTGGATTGACTAACTTGGCTCTTTGTTAAAGTGAAAAGTCAGTGTTCTGAATCTAATATGGTGGTAAGCCTTTCAGGACATTTATTTCTTAAAACTCTGTGTCACTGAGACAGACGTTGGTATGATTGTGTGATGTGTGTGTGTGTTCACGTGTATATATAAAGAATGAAGAAGTGATACTTAAATTTTGCAGTTAACATTGTTATGTAAATTGGCTCTGACAGTTTTTGTTCTTAACATTTTGTTAAATACAGAATATTATTTCTAGTGAGTGTTCGTAGTATTCATGGAACTCTAAAAGCAAAACTAAGGACTATCTTTTAATTTTTAAACTTCTCTACCTTTATTGTGCTAAATATTTTCTTTGATGAGAAGACAGACTTGTTTTCAAAGGCTGTTCTGTATAACTGGGTGTGGAAATAGTGTATAACAGAGACTTTGCACTTTTCATGCATATTGCAGTTGAATCATTCTTTTTTTAAAGTGCAGTTACATTTATAATTATGACAAATTTGTGAAATGTGAATGCTTTGCAAGGCTGTTAGAATGAAAGGTTTTGAGCGTGTGAAGAATATTTTTTAAGGGATTTTGTTGCTGTTATGATACTGGGCAGATTATGATGCTGTTTTGGAATAAATGCCAGTTGAACAATAAATTGCAGACCTGCAGTGGACTTGTCGGTCATTTTCTTTGTGAAAGTCTTAACTACATTTGTTAATGGGGAAAGGGTAGTCTCGTGTATTCTTCTTCATGGTCTCTGTGCATCACACATATGAGCTGTGTGTCTGCGTGGAGCCTCATTCGGGAAACTTCTATAGCTGAGGAATGTTTTTGGTGGGAACCCTCCTGCACCATCCCACTGCGCATGCCCGAGTGGCTTACTGCCTATCTCCTCAGTTCCTTTTCGACCGCCATCACAGCTGCTTCTTCGGGAACTTTGTCCACTTTTGGGGAGACTTTAGTGCTGAGGTTCTTCTTATCCTTGTTCTTCTTGTTACCAAAAGAAAAAAAGAGTAATTATCCTTTAAGTCTTTTGTATATATTTTTCCTGTCATAAGGCATTAAAAGCTCCCTTCAGAAGGTGTGTCCGCTATGGCACCAAGTTGCCCCCCTCTGACAGACATTCTTTATGCCTTCTTTGCCTCAAAGAGGCCCACATTATGGTAACTTGTCATCATTGCCAGTCATTTTCCAAACTAGCCTGTAAAAATTGCTCGGACAGATTGAAAGTGATTTTGTGGAAAAGGGCGAAGGAAGTGGTGGACACCCCAAAGTCTCAGGCCCCATTGGGTGCTCCACGGACAACGGACATGCCACAACCTGCTTTGGTTTCACCCTCTCAGTCAACATCAGGTGGGGGGCACTGATCCTCCTACATTGGATTGATCACTGATGCTATCTGCAGCTAAAAAGTTCTCTAAAAACACAAAGTGCTCTAAGCCTGAACCAGAGATAGTTCCTAAGAAAAAGAAAAGGAAGAAGGCAAAAAAAGACTCGTCTGAGAGCATTGGAGTTGGAGATCCCTACCCCTCCTCCTCTTCTAAATTTACTGATTCAAACACTTTCATCGATACTGACAGCAGTTCCTCTTATGGAACTCCTGTCTACAGCCTCTGAAGGCGAGATCAGGGAGGCCTCCCCCATTCAACACCGACATCATTCTAGTCCATGGGATGGATGCCCCATTCTCCTATACCGAGCCTTTGAGACCAAAGATCAGAGTCACCTCTGTACAGATGATGTCAGTTGTCAGCTTTTACCAGGGAGCTTTCTGCTCAATATCATTCACCACTTTGATACCATGATGATATTTATTCTGACTGGCCTCACTCTCCTCACCGGGAATGGGATCGTGGTTTGGGCTGGACTATGCCTCCCCTTAGATCTTACCAGTGTAATGACTGGAGACTGCGAAGGGACTATAACATGTGCTATGATCGTCCCAGGTATTTGGGGGCGACCCCGCCACAGTACAGACCTAAGTGTTGGTCGTGCGCACACTGGATGACAGTGTCTTTTTACCACCACTGCTGGTGCCCCCGTGTCTGTCGTCATTGGGAAAGTCTCGAGGCCATGTAGATCAACCTCTTCCCAATCGTCCTCCACCATCTCCTCATGTGCAAGAGCATGATAAACAAAGAACAACAATACAACAGGCGGAACTCTCCCAAGACTCCGTGGACGATTATCAGTCTGATTCTTCATCATTTTCCTCCATTCCTCCTTCAATTTCTTCTCTAGATGAGGTGGTGGGTACTAGGGACAGAAAGACATGGGCCATTTTTCAGAACAGGTGCTACGAATGGCACAGTCTCTGGGGATAGATTTCCAGCAACCCACAGAGCACATACAAGATCCGGTCTTTGATGATGATGATGATGATGATTAAATATATTAATCGCCCATCTGGCTGGTCACCCAGCCACTCTGGGTGATGTACAACATACAATAAAACAGTTCAAAACAATAAAATTCTACCATAAAAACATTTTCTAAAATACCCTAACCCACCTCAAATGCCTGCCTGAACAACCACGTTTTTAATGCGTGGCAGAAGCTCATTAAAGAGGGGGCATGGCGGAGTTCCCTAGGGAGGGAGTTCCACAGAGTGGGGGCCACCACAGAAAAGGCCCTCTCCCTCGTCCCCACCAGTCTAGCTGTCCTGGCTGATGGGACAAACAGAAGGCCATCCGAGGCTGATCTTGTTAAGCGGCCTGTCTGGTGCTGCTGGAGGCGCTCCTTAAGATAGGCTGGGCCGGAACCATATAGGGTTTTAAAGGTCAAAACCAACACCTTGAATTTGGCCTGGAAAACAACTGGTAACCAGTGCAACTCCTTCAGCACTGGAGTGATGTGATCTCGCCGGCGGCTGCCTTTAATCAGGCGAGCCGCCGTGTTCTGTACCAGCTGCAGTTTCCGAACCGTCTTCAAGGGTAACCCCACGTAGAGTGCATTACAGTAGTCTAAACGAGAGGAGACCAGGGCATGTACTACCGATGGGAGCAGATGGTCAGGAAGGAAGGGGCGCAGCCACCGTATCAGATGGAGTTGATACAGCTCTGTCCAGCTCACAGCTGACACCTGAGCCTCCATGGACAGCTGGGAGTCCAAAATGACCCCCAGGCTGCGGACCTGGTCTTTCAAGGGTAGCCGTACCCCATTCAACACCAGGTCAACATCCCCCAACCTCCTCTTGTCTCCCACCAAAAGTACCTCAGTCTTGTCAGGGTTCAGCTTATTCCTCCCCATCCAGCCACTCACCGTCTCCAGACATTTGGACAGGGATTCTACAGCCAACCTTGGTGAAGATTTGAACGAGAGGTAGAGCTGCGTGTCATCCGCATATTGATGACACTGCACCCCAAACCTCCTGATGATAGCCCCCAGCGGCTTCACATAGATGTTAAATAGCATCAGGGAGAGAATGGAACCCTGTGGCACCCCACAAGTGAGTGGCCACGGGTCCGAAACCTCCTCTCATAGAGCTACCCTCTGGTACCTGCCGGAGAGGAAGGACCGGAACCACCGCAATACGGTGTCTCCAATGCCCAACCCCTCCAGGCGGTCCAGGAGGATACCATGGTCAACGGTATCAAAAGCCGCTGAGAGGTCGAGGAGAACAAGGAAGGAGCATTCACCCCTATCCAGAGCCCTCCTCATATCATCTACCAAGGCGACCAAGGCCGTTTCTGTCCCATGCCCAGGCCTGAAGCCCGACTGAAATGGGTCTAGATAATCAGTTTCTTCCAAATGTGTCTTCAACTGCACCACCACCACCCGCTCAATCACCTTGCCCCAAAATGGCAGATTTGAGACTGGGCGAAAGTTGTTCAAAACTTGAGGATCCGAGGAGGGCTTCTTTAAGAGCGGTCTTATCACTGCCTCCTTGAGGGCTGATGGCATCACTCCCTCCTCAAGGGAGGCGTTCACCACCGCCCTGATCCCCTCACCCAGTCTCTCTCTGCAGCCCATAATGAGCCAAGATGGGCAAGGATCAAATAAGCAGGTGGTCAGCTGTACAGATGAAAGCACCTTGTCCACTTCATCAGGAGGAAGAAGCTGGAACCGATCCCACAAAACCAGTTTGCCACAGGCCGCCTCTTGCTCACTAACTGTATCCACAGCGTGCAGAGTAACACACCTAATCTGATCAATTTTAGCTGCAAAATGCCTTGCCAAGGCCTCACAGGAGGCCTTAGAATGCTCCAGTGGTTCCGGAGCCACAGGACCAACCAGGGTCCGGACCACTTGGAACAGCCTCCTGGGACAGCACTCTGCAGATGCGATACAGGCAGCATAATATTCCTTTTTTGCTGCCTTCACCGCCACGTGATAGGCTGAAGATACAGCTCTAGCCCGTTTCTGATCGTCTTTGGAGCGAGACTTCCGCCACCGGCGCTCTAGCCGTCTCACCTCCTGTTTCAGAGCTCGTAACCGCGGATTGAACCATGGTGCAGTCCGAGCCCTGTTCAGGGGGAGAGGGCGTTTCGGAGCCACCCAATCTAATGCCCCAGTGATTGCGGCATTCCAGCCACCCACCAGGGTCTCGACCGAGTGGCCATTGGCGTGCCCCAGAGAATCCCCAAGCGCGTTCAGGAATCCATTTGGATCCATAAGACGCCTGGGGCGGACCATTTTAATGAGTCCTCCACCCCTGCGGAGGGGTTGTGGAACCGAGAAGTCCAACGTCACCAGATAGTGATCTGACCATGACAAGGGGGTGGTGGATATACCCCCGACTTCCAGATCACTCCCCACTTCTCCAGAAACAAACACAAGGTCTAGCGCATGACCAGCTACATGGGTGGGCCCAGTTTATTTATTTATTTATTTATTACATTTATATCCCGCCTTTTTTCCTCCAAGGAACTCAAGGTGGCGTACATAATCCTCCTCCTCTCCATTTTATCCTCACAACAGCAACCCTGTGAGGTAGGTTGAGCTGAGAGTATGTGACTGGCCCAAAGTCACCCAGTGAGCTTCCATGGCCGAGTGGGGACTAGAACCCGGATCTCCCGACTCCCAGTCCAGCACTCTAGCCGCTACACTATGCTGGCTCTATATGGAATAACCATATTCAGTTAGAATATGGTGCAGCTCCCAGGAGGCCATGGTCTCCATGAAGTCCCGAGGTGCTCCTGTGAGGATGGCCTCCGAATGTACGTTGAAGTCCCCCAACACCAATAAGTTAGGGGACTGTACACGCACATCAGAGACCACCTCAAGCACCTCGGTCAGAGAGTCAGTCGTGCAGCGGGGTGGACGGTACACGAGCAGAATCCCCAGACTGCCCTTTGGGCCCAACCTCCAGTACATGCACTCAGCAACCTTGGTCTCCTGGAGAGGGAGTCTGGTGAAGACCAAGGACTCTCGGTAGATAACAGCCACACCCCCTCCCTGATCCCAGCCCTCGGCTGCTGTGCATACAAAAATCCGGCTGGACACATGGCTGCAAGGGTTGGAGCAGCAGCCTCGGCCAGCCAGGTCTCCATAATACATGCCAGGTCTACACCCTCATCCAGGATCATGTCATGGATGAGGGAGGTTTTCTGCCATGTATACTGAGGCATCGGTGGCAGTAGTGGTTCCTTTTCTTCCCATGCTTTTACAGACTGTGAAGCAGACTTGGAATACCCTGTCATTGATGGCACCCACCTCAAAGCATCTAGAATCCATGTATAAGGTACAGGAAAAGGACGCCTCCTTCCTTTTTTCTCACCCATGCCCAAATTCGATCATTGTAGAGTCGGCTCAAGGTCGATCTCAGAAGCCTCATGCATCCCCGATGGATAAGGAAGGGTGTAGACTTGACCTCATGGGACATAGAATGTATTCTTCTTTGGCCTTGGAACTTCGCGTGGTGAACTATCAGGCGATGATGTCATGTTATCAATTATTTCTTTGGGAGAAGATGGACTCTTTATGTACTTACCTCCCAGAAGACCAGAGAGAGCTCGCCAGAATGTTTCAGACAGAAGCAGTGAAACTCTCCAGACAACAAAGAAATGCCACCTGTCATCAGGTGAATTGCAATGCGAAATCCATGGTAGCTTCTGTTGTGCTTTAGCATCATGCCTGGCTCCATTCAGCTGGATTAATACCAGAGGCCCATTGTAGGATTGAAGATTTATGTTGTGATGGAGAAAGATTATTTAATTCTAAAACAGATGAGCAAATGGATTCTGTGCAAAAAGCAAGATCAACAGCAAAGAAGATGGGGATTAGACAACCACTAGAACAGCAACCCTTCAGGCCTCAGCGTTGCTTTTGACAGCATCAATGGTACTTTCAAAGGCAAGCTACAGATCGTGCTCCACGGTACCAGCAACAGCCACAACAACAGAGGAAACAGCATTCTTTCTCCAAGTTTCGCCAATCTCATATGAAGTCTGACAATTCTTCCAAGCGGTGCCTTTGACATGGAACTTCTCCGTGTTGTTCCCCCGCTGATTACCACAACTTTCGGCAACTGCCTATCTTTATTTCTCCCACCTTGGCAGACAATAATATCATATGCTTGGGTGCTGGCTATTGTTCACCATGGATACAAGATCAAATTTGATGTCCCTCCACCGGTAGGAGTCCTAAGAGTGACTGCACTGTCGGAACCATTGCACCTCGAGATGGAACTACTCCTTCGGAAGGGTGTAATTCAGCATGTCCCACTCGGCCAAATGAATGGGAGTTTTTTCTCCCGATATTGTACAGTTCCCAAAAGGGATGGAGGACTCCATCCAATCTTAAATGTGCGGCTCCTAAACGAGTTTATCACACCCAAGAGATTCAGAATGACTACACTGGCAACAATCCTTCCCCACTTGAGAAAGGGCATCTGGTTTGCTGCAGTGGACCTCAAAGTTGCTTACTTCCACATCAACATAGAAGTATGTCAGAGGTTCCTTTGTTTTGCAATCGGTTCCAACATGTTCCAATTTCAGGTGCTACCCTTCAAGTTAGCTATCGTCCTGAGGATGTTCACAAAATGCATGGCAGTAGTCTGTGCATATCTCCATCTCAGGGGGGTCGAAGTCTACCCGTATCTGGACGACTGGCTTCTGGTAGACCCATCCAAGAAGTCTCTAGATCACACCATTGTATTTGTCCTGAATCTCTTAGATGCTCTGGGTCTATGTCTCAACAAGGAGAAGTCAACATTATCTCTCACTCAGACTATACAGTTCATTGGAGCAGTCTTGGACGTGAAGGCAGGGCGGGCATACCTCCCTCAGAAATGCTTCTAAGGATGAGACCTTTACAGAACTGGTTTATTCATGCTTTCCACCAAGAGAATGATGCTCATCGAATGTGGCTGCTGATTCCAATCAGCATTGCTTCCTCTCTTCGCTGGTGGATGAATCCAGTCAACCTCAATCAAGGCATCCTCTTTGTACAACCTCCCCCTTCTCGAGTTCTCACCGCACATGCCTCTCTCGTTAGTTGGGGTGGCTATTTGCAGATTCAAGGTCGGTGGTCGAGTACAGAAAGGACGGCTCACATCAATTTGCTGGAGTTATTAGCGGTATGGAAGGCCTTAAAAGCCTTTTCTGAATTACCTATGGGACAGACATGTCCAGATTTTAACGAACAACGCTTTTGTTCTTTGGCACCTGAACAAACCCATTCATCCAGACTGGTGGGCCTCACTATCAAGATCTATGATTGGAGTGTACCGAGGAGCATCCGCTTGACAGCGATGCACATCGTGGGAGTAGACAACACAGTAGCAGATTCTCACAGTCAAAATGTCTCTGGTCATCCCGCTTATTTCGGAAATGGGGACATCTGTCTGTGGACCTGTGGATTTTCACAAATCATAGAATAATAGAATAGTAGGGTAGGAAGGGGCCTATAAGACCATCGAGTCCAACCCCCTGCTCAATGCAGGAATCCAAGTCAAAGCATCCCTGACAACTGGCTATCCAGCTTCATCTTGAATGCCTCCAGTGTGGGAGAGCCCACCACCTCCCTAGGGAATTGGTTCCATTGTCATAATGCTCTATCAGTCAGGAAGTTTTTCCTGATGTTCAGCCGGAATCTGGCTCCCTGTCACTTGAGCTCATTATTCTACATCCTGCACTCTGGGATGATGGAGACGAGATCCTGGCCTTTATGACAACCTTTCAAGTCCTTGAAGAGCACTATCCTATCTCGCCTCTTCTCTTCTCAAGGCTAAACATGCCCAATTCTTCCAGTCTCTCCTCATAGGGCTTTGTTTCCAGTCCCCTAATCATCTCTTGTTGCCCCCCTCTGAATCCTCCCCAGCTTGTCTGCATCCTTCTTAAAGTGCGGTGCCCAGAACTGGACACAGTACTCCAGATGAGGCCTAACCAGTGCTGAGCAGACGGGAACTAGTACTTCACATAATTTGGAAGCTATACTTCTATTAATGCAGCCCCAAATAGCATTTGCCTTTTTTGCAGCCACATCACATTGTTGGCTCATATTCAGCTTGTGATCTACAACAATTCCAGGATCCTTCTTGCTTGTAATATTGTTGAGCCAAGTATCACCCTTCTTATAACTGGGCATTTGGTTTCTTTTTCCTAGGTGCAGAACTTGTCAAATGCAGTTTGCAAAATGTTCTGCTCGAGAGCAGGAATCGGTCGAGCATCGTTGGGGGACACCTTTTTCCTTCAATGGAGCAGAGCGTTCTGTCTCTTTTCTCCATTTCCTCTGCTACCAAGAGTGATTGCGAAGATCATAGACTCATTGAACAGTAGGGCTGGAAGGGCCTATAAGCCCATTGAGTCCAACCCCCTGCTCACTGCCTTAAGGAGGAAGAGGAGAAGACCTTCTGTTGATCGCATCTTGGTGGCCAAGACAACCATGGTTCACAATCCTGTCTGACAGGGCCAAAGGAAGTTTTCTTCACCTTCCGCTCCAACAGGATCTAATCTCACAGGATTGAGGATGGATCCAGCATCCGGATCTAGACACTCTGAAGCTGACAGCATGGAGAATTCCATAGAAGGCGCTCGAAGTTCCATGTCATCTGAGGTACAATGGGTATTGGATGCTGCAAGGAACCAGCTACCCGAAGGTCGTACTGGAATAAATGGACGATGTTTGAGAATTTTGCTGTTTCGAAAGGATTTTGTCCTACTTCAAGTTCAATTTCAGATATTCTTTCTTTCCTTCATCATTTGTTTGAGAGGGGTCTAAGTTCTCCTCTGTTAGAGCCTACAGTGCAGCTGCCTCAGTTATGAGAGGACAGATACAGGGATATACAATTTTTACTCACCCTCTCACCAAGCAATTTCTGCGTGGGCTACGGAACTTGGTTCCTCCAGTGGCTCCACAGTGGAATCTTTTGTTGGTGCTGCAGGATTTAATGACAAAACTCTTTGAACCAGTGGCTACAATTAATATCCATTTACTCTTGTGGAAAGTGGCATTTTTAGTAGCAATCACATCATTGAGAAGAGCATGTGAACTCGGTGCCCTCCGTATCGATATTCCATTTACGGTGTTTCATAAAGACAAAGTTGTCCTTCATCCCAACCTCGCATTTCTTCCTAAGGTGGTATTGGAGTTCCATATCAATCGATTGTGCTCCCAGCCTTTTTTCCTTTACCTTCTTCGGAGCTGAAGAGACGTTTGCACAATCTCAATGTACGAAGGGCCTTAGCACTTTACAAGGCAAGAACTGAATCATTTCAGAAATCAAAAAGGCTGTTTGTATGCTACGCTGGTCTGAACAAGGGCTTACCAGTATCATCCCAGAGGGTGGCTGCTTGGATAGTTCAGACTATCAAACTGACATACCAGCTTCTCAGTCAAGTGCCTCTTCACCAGATCTGAGCACATTTGACAAGGGCCATTGCAACGTTGACTGCTTTTGCGAGAGGGGTGACTTTAAAGGACCAATGCAAGGCCGCAATGTGGTCTACCCTTTGACTTTTATGAAGCATTATAAATTGGACATGCATGCAAGGTTGGGTTGCACATTTGGGAGATCAGTTCTTTTGCCCATTTTACAGTAGGACACCTACCCTCCTCCCGTAAGTTGGCTTGTCATTTGCCCATATGTGTGATGCACAGAGATGAAGAAGAAAGGCAGATTGCATACCTGTAACTGGTTCTTTGAGTGGTCATCTGTGCATTCACACAACCCACCCACCGTCCCCTCTTCGGTGTCAATATCATCCTGATCTTGATACTGAGGGCTCCTTGGATCAGAGACTAACTGTTTTTTGCAGTCTCGAGGAACTGAGGAGATAGGTGGGAACTCACTTGATCATGCACAGTGGGACGATGCGAGAGGGTTCCCGCCAAAAATGTTCATCAGCTATAGAAGTTTCCCGAATGAGGCTCCGTGCAGGCACAGAGTTCATATGTGTGAATGCACAGATGACCACTCAAAGAACCACAGTTGCAGGTAAGCAACCTGCCTTTCTTTGCTTTCAAAAAAATCAAAACTTTGTGACAAGGCAATTATATTCTACACCAGAAAAAAAACCCTGAATTTTCCAATCTGTATAAATTATGTTATTTTAACATATATACTTGTCTGCTTCTCTGCATAGTTTATTCATGTTCTGCTAATCATGGCCTGCATCTTTACCACTGGAGTTCCACACTAGCTTTGTAGATTTCACTAGACCTTGGTCACACACTTCCAAGTCTTCTTGTAGCTATTGGTGCTAGAAATTTTGCTTCATTTAAAAAGTGAATGCTGAGTTTCGTAGGATGCTGACAACTCTGCCCAATACCTAATTTCTCACATTTATTGTACTTAACTCTGAACTGGCAAATACACCCACAGGAGAGATGCATTTGTTTGAGCTGTCTAGTATGAACAGAGATCTAGAAACTAGATGGAGGACTATTACTTGAGGTACTCATGAGGTTGTACACCCATAGATTCTACCAGGATGGTAGAAACAAGCCTCATAAGTGACAACTATATTTTAGAAGGATCAAAAATTAAAAGAGCAAATATGAGTTTTTGTGGAATGCTCTAAGAGCTAGTCTTCCCTAAGAAGTGATTAACTGAACTATTAACTTCTGCCTGGGAGCTTATGGAAGTATCTTGGGAAATATATAAATTACCTTTGATTTCATGGTTACTTACTTCCTCTGAAGTCCAAGAAACTAGCAACTCTCTGAGGCAGGATATAGAGTATTTGTCTCCCACACCATGGAAGTTTGCATACTGAAAGTGCCTCAGAGAGCTGGTGTAACATAGCAGCTAAGAATAGGAACTGTGAGCCAGAAGTCCCTGACCTCAGATCTCACCCTGGCCACACTTTTTTGGCCTTAGGCAAGCCTCTGTTCTCTCAGCTCCCCTCCCTTGCTCCCTCTCAAACATGGATAATAAGACTTCATACTGTTTTATCAGGGTCTCATTTTAAGATAGGGTATGACCTTGACCAGTTTATACAGTCCTAGTTGACTTGGGTTGTGAAATAAAGGCTGATCAGATCTGAATATATGAATACCTATGGAGGTGGCCCTAATAAAATGTCTGTAGCTTTTACAGTGGTCTCTTTTGGAGATTCTGCTGTTCTTAAACTTATAAAACAGCAAAGCAGCTAACTGAAAAAGTACTATACATACAAAATGCTGTTTAACACTAACAAGTAATCAGGGCTATGTGAGCACTAGTTTCCATGTAAGCACAGCAAAAGCATGGAATTTGGGATTGAGTGCAGAATTCTGCATCCTGAGAATCTCAGCCATCATTGTTGTCTTTCCCACTCCTACCTTAAAAACAGACTTGTGAATGGTCACTTGCCCGGTTATCAGTGGCAAGAATTTCTTCCAGGAAACCAGAGAGGAAAACTTTGCAAAAGTTTCTCATGCTTTCTTAGTGCACTCATTTTAACTTTGGTACACACATCACCTCCTTTATTAAGAGAATATTATATGTCCTGTAGACATGCCCTTACAACTTTGTGGGTAGTCAGGTGAAAGTGCTGTATCATTAATAGATGTTTGGGAAAATATTCAATCAAGTAGCATCACATCAGTCTAGTTTAGCAGTCTCCAATCTTTTTAGGCATGTGAACACATTTGGGTTTTTTGATAGAAATGTTTTGGGCCCTGTCACAGAAAGGCAGCTGTTTATGTGACCAGGGTGGCAGCTGCAAGGGAGCTACAAAGCGGTTGCCATGGGGCGTTGGCAGTTACAGAATTTACTACTGCAACAAAACAGTGATTTCATCAAAAAGCAGACGGTTGAGGTTAAAAGCGCACACACTCCTTTGAACCCAGTTTTCTGCTCCAACAAAACACCTACACAGAAAATCAAGCCAGTTTCCCCAGATCACCTCTAAATAAATTCTTATAAAATTCCCTCAAATTTATTGCCCCCAAATAGGAAGATAATCCCAAAATAATTTCTCCAAACAACAGACACAAAAAACATACACTCCACATGTCCAACACATACATAAATCAACTGCACTCTGTTGCAGAATCCCCCCGCCCCTGAAAACACCCACCCGTTCACAGGCACACAACTACATGCCCCATTTGTCCATCACACAAACACACACACATTCCTCCTCTTCCCAGCCCTTTCCTAGCCCTCTCCCACTCTCCAGGTCGCTGCCTTTCTTAGCCCTCCTGCTGTCCTTCCTCTGCCTCCTTGCCCCCCAAGTCCCTGCTTCCTGCTTTCACCAGTCCCCCAAGCTTACCTAGCAGCAGCATCCCCCCCACACACACACTTTAGTTTCAGTTTAGGCTGGCTGGAAAAGAGCAGAACTCCAGCCTGCAGCCCATTTGGGGCCCAGAGGCGGGAAGGGGAAGGAGGGCGGAACATCTGCCCTAGTAAGCAATTCTTTAAAAATTAAAAACATATATACAATTTCAGAAAGTATTGGGAGGGGAAGGAGGCCTTGGTGGGTGCCAAGGGGATGTCCAGGAGTGATGTTGTGCTCACAGGCACTGTGTTGCTAACTGCACCTGCAGTTGTAATCCTGTTCATAATGCTCTGACTTCAGGCCGGAGTTTATTCCCAAAGTGGGCAGGGTTACAGAAAGAAAGAATAAATGCAGTATGCCTATGCCTAACCCACACTGCATGTAGCAGTGGTGACACAGGGCAGATGGTCTGTGTTACAGCCATGGAGCAATCTGTTCTGAAAAATGCATGCTTTCCCTTCTACAGTAGTGAGCATTTTCAGGATAGAATAGGCATGAAGTTGGGGGGGGGGGAGCAGGATTGCTGTAGGCGAGAGTTGAAATGATAGGCACAATTCCTCCTGTATTTTGTTTTCTCTTAATACTAGGAAACAGGTGAGTGTGTTACAACCAGTACAGGGTTGGATATAATTTTGGGTACTAGAAGATTTTGCAGGCAGCTTCCCCAGCTGTAACTTTCATTCATGGGAATCTTTCTTAAGCTTATTCCTGTTAATTTGGCACTCTTAAAGAAGCAATGGAGGCATGATCAGTAGCAGACCTCTGTATGTAAGTTCTAGCTCAAATCTTTAAGCAGTTCTACTGCTCCATTTTATTAAAGAGATGGTGGATTTGCTTTCTGTGAAAAGGTTGAACAGGCAACTTGCAGGAATACTTTAGATACAGGCTAGCTAGATAATTTGTGAGATCCCTTCCACTCCTAAGATTTTATGAAACCTGTCTCAAAATGCTGATTTCTCATTCTGCTCAAAACTTCAAAGCTGTTACCCTACATCTAAGTATAGGACTCAGCTGCTCTTCAGTTCTGCAGTTTGTCAGCCTGGCTTGAAGTTAGACTTTGCTATCATGAAACTCCAGCAGATCCCACTCTTTCCACATAGGCCATTTAGTCTCACCTTCAGCTTGATTCAGGGAATTCAGAGCTAGAGTAGCCTCAGCAGATGGCTATCCAGCCTCTGTTTGAAGATTTTCAGTGAGGGAGACCCCACCCCCTAGTAGTTGGTGAAAGCCAGCTGGAAGTGGGAACGGAAGGTCAGTAGGAAACCTGACATGCCCTGAAACAGATCAGAGATTGGGTGATGCTTTCCAACTTTTATTGCATCTGGCACGATTTCAGCACCAAGGCAGAAGGGAGAAGAGGAAAAAGAAAGGAGAATCACTTCCTTGTTTTCCTGCTTTTTCTGGCTCCCTGTCTTTCGAATGCTTGCATCTTACCCAGTCTGTAATTTCCCAAAACTCTGATAAAAGGAACTTAAGAAAGTGCCCCCCCATCCCCAAAAGAAAGCTCTTGGGATCTTTACTTTTCAATCATGTCAGGCAGCCCAAACCTACAATATGTACTACAGTTTTTGGTGTAGTCAAATAATGATTCTGAGGCATTGGGATAAATGAGTTTCCCAAAGTTAGGTCAAGCATGGGAATAAAATGGAAGTCACTGCTCCCAAGTACTCTGTCAAGACTATATGCCTTAATCAGGTAGATCAATCAGGTAGATTAATATATCTGGGTGTGCTAACTTCTTTTTTCTTTCTGTTTACTCTTTCAGGATATATTTCACACTATGTGCTGACTGTCTGTACTTACAGAAGATATTTAAAAACAATTTTTTTCCAAAAAAATTTGATTCCAGTGGAATCTGCTTTAGATTTTGTCTTGTGAAATAACGCCTGAAGCAATGCCTGTACAAGCTCCACAATGGACGGATTTTCTCTCCTGCCCGATTTGCACGCAGACGTTCGACGAAACGATCCGGAAGCCCATCAGCCTGGGCTGTGGCCACACAGTCTGCAAGATGTGCCTGAACAAGCTCCACCGGAAGGCATGCCCCTTTGACCAGACCAATATCAACACAGATATCGAGCACCTTCCTGTGAACTCAGCCTTGCTGCAGCTTGTGGGTGCTCAGGTAAGGCTGCCTTAGCCGCAATCTTCTTGTCCTTCAACTGTTTGGTGTGTTTATCTACTTTTTTCCAGTACACATGTTTACTGTGGAATGAGCAAATGTATATATAAAAAACCGTACAAAGAAAATGGATGATAGAAGTCAACAAATTCAGCAGGCTATTATTTACATAGTTCTCAAATGTATGAAATGTTCAGTAGACTGGGAGGAAATGGGGCAAGTAACCACTAAGGAGCAGGAGCTTTCCAAAGTTGCTATTATTTGGTCTAGGGGGCAACCTCTTTTGGTCTGGGGGCTGGATTGTCCCCCCGACCAAGCCTGGTGGGCCAGATGACATCAAGGGGGTAGAGCCCCATCCAAGGGCCCTCCCCCTCTCATGATGTCAACAGAACCGCATCACTTTCTTTTTCCTTATTCTTTTTTTTCTGTGCAGAGGAAAAAAGCAACTGTAAAGCCACTCTGCCAGTGCTTTTAGGAGCCAGCTCCTGCAAGCGCCAGCCGAGTGCTTCCTTTCCGCCCCACTCAAATCCTGATTGGAGCGCAAGCAGGGTGGGAAGACACTCAACTGGTGCTTGGAGTAGACTGCTTCTTCCTGCGTTGCTTGTGTCCCGATCAGGGTATGAATGGCTTGAGAAGGGACTCAGCCAGGACTTACAGGAGTCATCCCCTGCAAGTTCTGGCCAAGTGGTATGGGGGAAATCCATAGCTTAGCTCTGATCGGAGATCACAAAGGGATTCTTCATTGAGCCAACAGGAGGCAGGGCTTGGGGAGGGCAGGAGAGGGAACCTACAGAGGGTGCTGAACCTTCTGTGGGCTGGATTGGATCCCAGCACAGACCAGATTAGGCCCACGGGCTGGAGGTTTCCCTCCCCTGATCTAGCCATTGTTCTTCATTGTAAGATACCTAGATAAGCAAGTGATAGTTTACTGTGTGAAAGAACAGTGTGAAACCCCACATGAAGGTATATCAGATCACTTTTATCTCATTTCTTAAAGGCTTGTTTAACTCTCTCACACTATCTGTTGACATTATCAATCTGCTGTTGGGGTCCAATTGTCCCTTTAAAATTTGTAGCTCATTCCATGAAGTGGAAGGGTGAGAGATTCAGGACAGATAAAAGGAACTACTTCTTCACAGTTGAACTGTGGAATTTGCTACCACAAGATGTAGTGATGGCCACCAATTTGGATGGTTTTAAAAGGGGATTAGACAAATTAGTGGAGAATAAGGCTGTGAGTGGTTACTAGTTACGATAATTTTTTATATATATATATATATATATCCTTGAGTATCAGTGACAGTATGCCGCTGTATACCAGTTGCTGAGGAATACAACTGGGAGATGCTATTGCACTCATGTGGAGTTCCTACTTGTAGGTTTCCCATGGGCAGCTGGTTGGCCACTGTATGAGCAGAATGCTGGAGTAGATAGACATTCGGTCTGATTCAGCGTGGATCTTCTTGTGTTCTTATGAAGGCATCAGTTGTGTGCCAGTAGCCTTTTATTTTAAAGAGAACATTACAAATAAGAAATCAGTGCTGGACGTTTGTGCTATGAGAATGTTAACTTATTCCAAGCTAAAGACGACTTGGAGCAGAATTAACCCCCTAGAGTAAAATTTGTTCATAGGGTCCAGTGGACCTGTGCAGTGCTTTGTAGTTCGTTTGTTTTGTTTGTTTCACACACACAAATGTAAAGGGGAAAAAATGGCAAAAACAGCACAAATCTACTCAAGTACTCTTGAAGTGGTATAGCCACCAAAAAAATCAATGTATTATACAGGCAGAATGCAAAGTTACTTTCCCTACCCCATTTTGAGAAGTTGCTGGGGATAGAATGGACCCCAATTAGCTTAAGTGTTTGGTAGTGTCACTTTCCCATTCATTTCAATAGAGGTAAATTGCTTAGTAAGTTAAATGTAATTTTTAAAGAACATTCAAAAGTAGCAGGAGATGAAACACCACAGGACAACTGACCTTATAATTGTTGAGGAATACTTCAAATATAAAGTGGTTCAGGTTTGTTAAAAAAAGAAGAAGAAGCTTTACACGTGTTGGAAACAGCTGCTGGGGTCCACAATAACCCCACTAGCTTGGGAGGGTTGTGTTATAGCCTTCTCCAACCTGGTGCTTTCCAGATGTGATGAACTACAGCTCCTATAATCTCCAGCTAGCAGCCCAATGACCATGCTAGCTGGGGGTGATGGGAGTTGTAGTCCAATACATCTGGAAGGCACCAGGTTGGTGAAGGCTGTTATAGCCTATCCTGTCCCCTAATGTCTAGGTGCTGGCAATAGTGTCTCAATACAGACATCATACACTATGGTAAATGAACATGATATCTGAATTGGCACACAATGTGCACTGATGCACTCACTACTCTTGTAAAGACCTTTTGCTGCACACCTATTGAAAGAAGCACTACCACCACTCCCTTGTATGCTCTTACTTCTGAGTTGGAGAGAACCCCATAAACCACAAGTTTAAGCAGGGAGGAGGATTTGCTGCTGTTTAAACTCTCCAGATGACACTGAGCAACTCTCAGCCTGTTTTCTTCTTCCCCCCTCTTACAGCCAAGTTTGTAATGTGACTGTAAAGCAGATAGGTGAGTGGAAGATTGCTCCTTAGGGTTCTCAAGCAAACAGCCAAATCCCAGAGTCCAAATTATGAAGATTTTTATTAAATGGTAGATAAAAGTAAGGGAGCAAAGCAAGAGAAAAAGGATGATACATGATAACAGTTAAAACTGATGTTTACATAGGTGACAGGTTGAAGATGACATAACACAATAAAAACATCCCATCTTTATTCTGCCTCCTTAGGGAGGTACTGATTGATAGGTGGAGGGCATCCCACCAATCAGGAGCTAGCAAGTGCTATCTGGGGTCAGCTCACATAGGCAGGTGATGCCCGATCCACGCTTGCCAAGGCAGGGAAGTAGAAAGGTGAGGTGAGGATTAAGTGGCATTTCCCATCTGCCACTGACACAGAGCTAGCAAAAAAGCCACATCCTGTGGATTTGGACAAAAGGGCGGGAAGTATATGCCATGCCATCTTCTCTGCAATGGAAAAGGGAATCTTTGGGGCAGATGTAGAGATTTCTTAATCTAGAGCTATGGCCATTGATTCAGAAGCTGCTGCGGTGTAGGAATAGGAGTGAAATTATGAAGCTGAGAGGAAAGAGAATGAAAGCAACAAGCAACTCTACACCATGGCTCGCCTGTTTGTTTGGGAGCTCAGATCACGGCCTGGGTTCTAAACTGGTTAGCACAACCCATGATTTGGTGTTATGTGTGACATGAGACAGTCTCCTTAACTGGTTCACCATTGTTACCTATGGAAACTTGAGGGTAATAGAGAGTAACCTGTCCAACATTTAGGATGAGTCTAGAATGTTGTCTGATGGATCACATTTAAGATATTCACACCAAGAGGCTGATGTATTTAAATTTAAGACCATGGCATATTCCCCCTGCACAGTGCAAGGATTAACCATTCCTGTTCAATATAATGATTTGTTCACCTTTCACAGCAGTATTTAAAAATTGCTGTAACAAGGCCTTTGCTAATGGAAGCAGGGTTGAGGGATTTGAAGTCTTGCAGTAACTCCAACTTGCATTTGTTTGAAATGATCAGAAAACAACAACACCATTTAGGATTACCACTTCCTCATTTTGTATTTCCTCTAATTTAATATTCAGGCCTTTACCTTCCAACCTCACTATGTTAGGCTGGTGTTTCTTGAATTTTAATTCTCTGTCTGAGAAGTGCAACTCTGTTCTTTAGTTCAGGCAACCTGGAACTCTCTAGAATGTTTTGGAGTGCAGCTCCTATAATCCCTGACCACTGGACATGCTGGCTGGGGCTTATGGTAGTTGTAGTCCAAAATCTGGAGGTTGCCAGGTTGCCTATCCGTGCTTTAGTTCAGTAATTGTCAGCTGCTTCCCTAATTAATTGCTGTGTTCACAGATTGTAAACATCTCTTCAGCTCCCAAATTTAAGATATTCCACATTGATTTCTATGTAATAAAAACGACTGTAACAATATTTGTTGTTAATGTATTTTTAGAAGATTTTATTTGGGTAGTTTTTGTTCGTAGAGTTCAAAGAGTTGGTTCTTTCATCAGTGATATGAGCACCTCTCTAAAGGGTGCATTTTGAGACTTAACATGTATAATTTCCCTCAGATTCTTTAATAACAACCTGTGGGATTTTGGGGGCAGGTGGGGGGCAGGGATAGGGAGGATAAAATTGTTTAGCAGATTGTGGCTTTGGTATAGACATCCATTTCCAAAAAGGATAGGAAAATCACAGTTTTAAAACATTGTAGGGCACAATTTTCTAAAACTAAATTTCTTCACAACAAAATAAACACTCTCTGCTTGTCCAAGGAATGTAAAAGTTTGACACTTAACTTTACTAACAACATAACAATAAATGCTTTTAGAGAAAACTTCAAGTTTTCTCTAAAAAATAGTCATGGCTGGATCTACTGTGCCAGATTGCACTCTGCAGAACAGTCAGATATCAGTTTAAATTCACCAGTACATCAGGAGACAAGACAGCTGCAGTTCTTCCCCTCCCCTCTTAACTCCCCAGGACTGTCATCTACCCTCACCCAGCCTGCCCTGCAGCATACCTGGAATCCTGCTCACTACAGCAGATGGGTGGTGCTGGCTAGTAGGATTGAGGAGGAAATGGCTGGCTAATGTCATGCCTCATTGCCTCTTTCATCAGGGCATTTCACAGTATATCACCAACATCCAGGTTGGAGACTGGCAGCCCTGCATGAAACTAATGTGTGAACCAGCCTTTACTAAGAGGATGCTACAAATCTATGGTGTAACCACACTTGCAATACTGTATACAGTTCTGATAAGGTTACTAACCACCCAGAGAGCTTTGGCTATTGGGCGGTATAGAAATGAAATAAATAAAATTAAATAAATAAATAAGTACCCAAAATTATCGAGGGGCTGGAGCAACCCCCCTATAAAGAACGGTTACAAGATTTAGGGTTTTAACGTGTGTATTGGAGCTCTTTAGTCGTCTAAAATTTTCATGTTGTGGAGTGCCTCATAGTACTAGAACCAGGGGACATTCGGCGAAGCTGAACAGTGGGAGATTCAAGACAGGTAAAAGGAAGTACTTCACACCACACATAGTAAAGACTGTGGAATTTGCTACCACAAGATGTAGTGATGGCCACCAACTTGGATGACTTTAAAGGAGGATTAGACAAATTCATAGAGGATAAGGCTGTCAAGAGCTACTAGTCATGATGTCTATATATTGCCATCAGTATCAGGGTCTCTCAATGCCAGTCGCTGTGGACCACAACTGAGAGGATGCTATTTCACTCATGCCCTGCTTGTGGGCTTCCCATAGGCATCTGGTTGGGGAAAGACTGCTGAACTAGATGGGCCTTTGGATGGAATTCTGGACTTCATGGGCCTTTGGACAGATCTTGCATGGCTCTTCTTATGTTCTTACGGTAGAACTGTTATGATTATTAGCAAAAACAGTGAATAGGGTTGTTTCAGACTTCATTCCGCTTTTTCTGTCTAGTTATTTATGTAAGTGTGTGTTGCATGTGTGTGTGTATCTATTTGTATATAAACATACTTATATCCCACTTTTGGAAGCAACTTTTCACAAAGCAGCTTACAGGAACTAATGAATGCAAATACTAAAATAGTAACAATAATTTCATAATGTGAAACATTTAATGCTTTTTGGAGTTCAGAAGATTTAAACAGGGAAGGGATAGATGGGACTTTTCTAGTAAAACCCACGTTCTTTGGTCATTAACTCACCGTCTCTTGCAATAGAGGTCTCTGGGTGAGGAAGCTGGCTTCACTATAGCCAAAGAATAGTTTACTGCTAGTAATACTTTTGAGATAATTTTTTCTTTATTACTGAGTTTGGTGCTACCATGCTTTTAAAAAGAGTTCACCTGATAGTAGTGCACACTGCCTTGAATACATTTTTGTAGGAAAATGGGATAGAAATGTTGAAAAGGAAGAAAAGAAGATGTTTTCAGACTTCATAAGGAAAAAAAGTATTTTTGTTCTATTGGGTACATTTAAGGAATAGTTGTAAGGCCATACACTGGGAGATATATGCCTAGTAAATTTGATAGGTTCACACAAAAATAATCTGGGATCTGTATTTTTGCTTTGGATCTTTTTAAAGCTGTTATATGTTATTAAAAGTGAGGAGCTTCAAAGGTATATTGCGTTTTAATGAGATGAAGGTGGAGGGGTAGCTGCTTGACACTGACAGTCTTTTCATTTTTGCAGTTTGCTTCTTATTTTTCCACAGGTACCAGAACAGCAGCCAATAACTCTGCGCAGTGGTGCTGAAGATACCAAGCATTATGAAGAAGCCAAGAAATGTGTGGAAGAACTAGCCTTGTACCTTAAACCACTGAGCAGTGCAAGAGGTGAATAGTCCTTAATACATTGTTAAAAGCCCAAACTGAAAGCAGCAAACCCCCAACATCTTTAATATGACTACACTTGATAAGAATCTCCAACTGAGAAAACTGTCCACTTTGAGTGCTGAAGCAAGCAATGTTAGAAAAGAAAAGAAAAACAAATGAAATGAAAACATTAGCCTACACACTATTTTACTAGCAAACCTGCCTACACAGTATCTATATTATGTGTCAATATAATGTGACTCATTAGTGGCCTGGCAAGAATTAAAAAGGAGCCACCTCCTTTCTAATTTAGGAAGATTGCTCTGGTCACCTGAAAAAGCTTATTACAACAGGTGGCCAGGTGAGTGGTTATTTGCTAGTGTTAAATTCAGCAGTCTAAATGGATCAAAAATTATCAGTGGTTATTCCTCATTATCAAATGGCAAGCTGAAATGGCAGCAGCAGGTACTTTATACGGGAGCTTAAATCTTTATGAATTTGCATAAAACAAAGCAATTTTCTTTGTGTTTGGATGGTGCTTCCACATATTGTAGCAGGTGTCAGCTTAGAAGAGGCATTCCCTTCTGTGAGAGAGTTGGAGGAATGCCTCTTCTAAGATGGTATCTGCCACCTGCAGCTGTTGTAAGTGTATTAAAAATAGTTGCTTTAAAAAAATCTGCCTGATTAATTGGAGGCATCTCTTTAATTGTTCACCCCTGTGATATTTCATTGGATATAGAGCAATATATAAATCTTGTAAATAAATAAAATAAATAAGGGTGCAATCCTATGGCCACGAGTCAGCAGCTAGGATAGGTCCTAGGATAGGTTGGTTCCCGGGAACCGACTTTGGAGCCCATGCTCCAAGGTCAGTTCCCTGAGAACTGACCTCCACCCCCTCCTGCACTGCCTCATAGGTAGTGCAGATCAGCCCCGTGCTCCGTGCTCGGAAAAGAAGCATGGAGTGGCGAAAACGGGGCGTTCTTGGGGGTGTGCCGGGGCAAGGAGGGCAGAAGTACCATTCCGATGCTTCTTATGCATCGTCTGGCGTCACCTCCCTGCTCCGCCTTCCCATGGCTAGAGAGCCAAAATTGGCTGTCTAGCCGTAAATGCAGGCGGCTGAAGCATGGAGGGGAAGATCCCCTCCGCGCTTCTCCTGCCCTACATTGGATAGACGGTTGCCTCCGAGTTTGGAGGCAGCTGCCTATCCCAATAGGATTGCGCCCTAAATTGATCAAAAGATTTTTAATTGACTATTCATCTAAACTTTTCAGTCCTCAGTATAGCTCATTGTTCCTTCATAATCCTATTACACATTTAACCATAGTGACATTTTGTTTATCAGGGACTAGTTTATGCCTAAACACGAGTCAAAGGCAAGATTTGAACAGTAATATGGAGTAAGGGGTGCCCACAGGGGACAACGTTCTAAAGGCCATAAAACTTCAGACTGGAATACCCTTTGACTAACCAGCCAAAAATGGACTGTATGCAGGCCCTGCATCACCCTCAAGAAACTGAGAAATAATTCCCACTTCTTTCTCTTTTCAAAGGTGTGGGACTGAACAGCACCACTCAGAGTGTACTCAGTCGTCCCATGCAGAGGAAGCTTGTGACATTAGTCCATTGTCAGCTAGTGGAAGAAGAAGGGCGGATCAGGGCTATGCGTGCAGCACGATCGCTGGGTGAAAGAACTGTCACAGAGCTCATCCTTCAGCACCAGAACCCCCAGCAACTCTCTTCCAACCTTTGGGCTGCAGTGAGGGCCAGGGGCTGCCAGTTCCTTGGACCAGGTACGTACCAATCCGGACATGCTTACTGATACTGTAACAAAAATTAGGGGAAAGAGGGAGACGAGTGGTTTATAGATTTAAGGCGCAATCCTATGCATGTTTAGACAGAAAAAGGTCCTGCAGCTTCCAGCATGCCCCAGACAGTATAGCTGACTGGGGCATGCTGGGAGTTGTAGGCCTTTCTTCTGTAAAAACTTGCGTAGGATTGTCCCCTTAGAGGACTAAAATACTCTCAAGTGCAACTGAGTGGTAGATGCCTGTTCCCTGTGAGATTTTTACAGTTCAAGAGTCATAGATATCTGTTCAAGGAAGCAGGATGCATTTAAGCATGAAGGCCCTTGAAATGTGTATGTATTGTTTAAAAGATTTATATCTTGCCTTTCACAAAGTTCAAAGCATCTTGCAGTTCAACATTGAAACAAGAATAAAAACCATTATTGCACCTCCAGTAATAAAATACTTTACAGCTACCCCACTGCTTACCTCTGAGAATAGATCAAAGAATAATTGGCAGTCTTTAATGCTGAAAGTTTTTTTCTAAAAAAGTGAGCATTACACAATTGCCTGAAGGCCAGGTGAGAGATACACCATTGCACGTTTCAAGGGAGATCATTCCATGGTCCAGGGGCCTCTAATGAAAAGGTCCTACCTTTGCTGCAAAATATATCATATCTTTTGACCCTTGATGGTCTCAACAAGTTGGCAGATTTAGGGAGCAATCCTGTGGCCCCAAGACAGCGTCTGAGAGGCCATAGGATATTTTGGATCCCCCAATCAGAGGTCGGAGACAGCGCTCTGACCTCAGAGGGCGGAATTGGAGCTCTGACCCCTCTCCCTTTTGCAGCCAGCGCGGAAAGAACTGCACCAGCTGCTCTCTGAGGTCAGGAACTTGATGTCAGAGAATGGGGTGTTTTGGCGGGCGGGGAAGGGGAGGAGACTGGACAGGCGAGAATACAAGTTATCCTGATGCCTCTGTCAGCCTCCTTCCCTCCCCCTCCAAATTGCCCCAGCTAGATGGGTGAAAAAGCCCATCTCGCAAAAAATGCAGGGCTGGAGGACAGGGAGGTGAAGATCGCCTCTGCTGCTCCTCCCATCCTGCATTGGATGATCGGAAGCCTCCATGTTCGGGGGCTTATGATCATCGAGGGAGCAACTCATAGGATTGCAACCTTATTGTACTGGTTTTGCTTGCTTGTTTTATTACATTTTATCCCAGCTTTCCTTCTTCATGGAACTAAAAGCAGCGTTTATGGGATTCCTAGGTGATCTCTCATCCAGATACTGACCAGACCCAGACTTACTTAGCTTGAGCAAGGTAGCTGTATCATGTCCCCTATGACACACAAATAGTTGCCCACTTCCATAGCAGCTAGTCTCTCCACTGAGTTTAAAAATATATTCAGTGAAACCTGACAAGACGTTACCAGATTTTTGTCTGCAACCATGTGGTCCAGTAATGCTATCATGCTCAACTGCTTCGAGATTTTATTATATAAAGCAGTAAATATGTATTATTAATAATAAATAATCAACATGGCGTAACAACTGGTGTACAAAGCAGATTTGTTGTCAAAAGTAATATTAAGAAGCCCGATTCATTTTGAGCATAAATATTGAATATGAAAACAAAATGTTAATTTCCATGTATTTCAACATTACTTTCCACACAACCTGCTCTATGTACTCTGCAGCCTTCATGTAGCAGACATAAACTTAGAATACTATACTTTCTCCTGATGAAGAGCTGTATGCAGCAAAGAGTACATTGGAGTTCTCAGTGTGTTTTTGTACTGTAGATTTGCCTTTGACATTTTTAAACCATGTGATATAGACTAAAAGTTTGTTTAAATGAAAGTGAGGATTGTCAGGATCCTATGCGAGCAGTTGGATTCCGCAGTGAATGCCCTATTCTATATCATGACCATGAAATGACATGGAGATTTCTAGAACTTCTAATACAGTCACTACAGTTTAAGATTTGTACAGTCTTTTGGGTTTAGTCTAAAGAGAATGAGCGGTATATAACTGAAATTGCTCTTAATCCTTGTTATTAATTCTGTCACGTTGCTCCTAATTTTCCAGCAATGCAGGAAGAAGCTCTCAAGTTAGTTCTGTTGGCCTTGGAAGACGGATCTGCTTTGTCTCGGAAGGTCTTGGTTCTCTTTGTGGTACAGAGGTTGGAGCCACGGTTTCCTCAGGCTTCTAAAACCAGCATTGGGCATGTTGTCCAGCTCCTTTACAGAGCCTCCTGTTTCAAGGTAGGGAGCAGACTGTTCTGGTCAGGTTTACAGTGAGGTTGAGATAGAGATTGAGCTGTTTTGAGTGCAGAAATACTTCCCCACCTGTCATCCTTTTATACGCTTATAGATATTTTGCACATTCTAGCTAGTGAAAATACATTCTTCTGAATTTCTCTCGTGGAAGTGACCTCTTGATACAACTCAGGTTTGGCAGTTGCAAGTGGCTGCCATTTGTTGCCCAGATTGACCTGGTTTGCATGACACCACAGCTCGCCATGGCTTGATTTTACCCATGGGAGCTGTCATGTCGTACCAGGCACCATTTTTGCATGTCGCTCACGGGCATTCAGCTTGCTGTGGCTTGTGTCATGCAAACCCAGGCAACAGGGTTAGACAACCTTCAGGTAACCCATGGCTTGTTTTAAGGATTTCATATGTTGTTCAGAACCAAGGTTGGAAGCACAGAGCAGATTAACAATTAAGTGGAATGAAATGCAGCCACTTCCTATTACAATCTCATTGTAGTGGCAGAGGTGCTGGATAAAACAGAGAAATGACACAGGCCCTGCTTAGAGAGAAGCAGCCTTCAGGGAACTGGGAGCAAACCAGGAGTACTTCACTAACTTTAGGAAATCATGCTGGGCAGTCCTAGATATGTTTGCTTTCAAGTCCCAATTAGTTCAGTTGAGCCTATTCCCACGGAAGTCTTCATAGGATTGCAGCCCTAACAGTGCAGTCTTATGCTTGTTTATTCAGAAATGCATCCAATTGAACCTGGGATGTACCTGGAAGTAAGTATACATTAGTTTTTAGCCTAAACCTATTGAGGGCATGGGCCTGTTAGGATAGGTCCAGTGTTCACAAGAAATCAAGAGAAATTTAGAAACGTACTTGCAATTTCCATTACAGCACAGAATAAGTAATCTGCTTGGGGAAGCTGATGAAGTGTTAACAGGTGACGTAAAAAAGATGAAACTACTTCACCCCTATTTTGTTTTGCTCTTCTGGTACAAGGGGAATTGTGTTTGACCTAGGAGAAGTAGAACAAAGCCTATAAGGAGGGGCTTGCAACCCAAGATAAACACTAGAGGTGGTTAGAGAACACCTAGCTACTTTAAATGAGCTCATCTCCAGGGCCAGATGAATGCTGGAAATTTGTGGACATTGTTTTGGAGCTGCTGACTGTAATTGTGGAGAATTCTTGGGCAACGGGCGAGGTGCAGAAGGCTGAAGATGAGTAAATGTCACAATCTTCAAAAAGGGAGGAAAGGTGGATCCAGGGAATTATAGACCAGTCAGCCTGATGTTGATACTGGGCAAAATTCTAGAACAGATTACCAAGTGGTTGGTCTCAGAGCATCTGGGAAAGAATGCATTGATTGCTAGAAGCCAGCATTGGTTTATCAAGAATAAATCATGCCAGACCAATCTTCTATCTTCTATCTCTATCTTCTTTTTTGATAGAGTTACTAGTCCGGTAGATCATGGGAATGCTGTGGATATAGTATTGATTTCAGCAAAGAATTTGGCTGTCAGGAGGTCACTCCCTGATGCCTTCTGAAATCCTCAGGTAGCCAGAATCAGTGCACAGACAATAGGGTTCTTTTCCAAGGTGTTATTCCCAATCAACCTCATGACGCTTACAGATGCTAATTGCTTGATCCTACAAGTAAGACATAAGAGGGCTGCCTACTCGGGGGTTCTAACCTTAGGAATCAGTTGATCTCCGTTTGAAAGGGAAAGCGGGAAACTCCTGTACTTATGAGCTAGGAGGAGAGAGTCCACCCCTTTCCCGTGGGGCATCGGGGCACCGCTGTTGCCAACTCGCCAAGTGGGCTGAGCGCTGCCTCTCAGCGCCTGCCATCTCGTGCTTGAGGGTGCGCCGGCATCTAGCGCCCAGAAACTGCTGTTGCTCCGCCCTCTCCCTGCCAGGGTCACTATCACTCTCAGGAATGTGTACCGGGAGGGGCTCTCCCCCTAGTTGCTCCTCTGAAACTCATGCAGGTTCCTCTCCCGCGGTTTCTAGCTCTTCCTCAGAATCAGAACTGCTTTGGGGCTCTCTGGGCTCCAATCCAACCCTGACATTGACAAGGTTTCCCGTTATATCCTTGTTGATAAGCTGTGGGCTGGATGCTACTGCTGTTAGGTAGATCCACAGCTGGTTGAGCAGCCATACCCAATGAGCGCTGTTTAATGGCTCTACATCAGCATGGGCAGAAGCCTTGAATGGAGTGCCACAGGGCTCTGTCCCAGGCCCTATGCTGTTCAAATTGTATAAGTGACTTGGAAGAAGCATAGAGGGCATGCTTATTTGCAGATGACACAAAGCTGGGACGGATAGCTAGCACAATAGAAAGCAGAATCAAGATTCAAAATGATCTTGACATGGCTTGAACAGTGGGCTAAAACCAACAAGATTAAATTAATCAGAGATAAATGTAAAAGAGTCCTGCAGTTAGGTATAAAAAAAATCAAAGGCACAAGTACTCAAATACACAGTTGTAGAGTAGGGGATACCTGGCTTCGCAGAAGTGCATGTGAAAAGGATCTAGGTGTCTCAGCAGATCACAAGCTGAACATGAGCCACCAGTGAGATATGGCTGCTAAAAAAAAGCTAATGCAGCCTTAGGCTATATTAACAGAAGCACACTGTCCAGATCGCAAGAAATAATAATTCCACTCTGTTGTCTGTTAGCCAGGCTTCACATGGAGTATTGTGTCCAATTCTAGATGCCACTTTTTAAGAAGGGCATTGATAAGTTGGTACCATGCCCAGAGGAAGGCAACCAGGATGGTGTGGTGTCTAGAAGCAGCGTCCTGTGAAGAATGGTTGATAGCTAGGTATGTTTACCCTGAAGAAGAGAAGATTAAGGGAAGACATGATAGTGGTCTTCAAATAACTGAAGGGCTTTCATGTAGAAGATGGAGCAGACTTGTTCTGCCTTCTGGAGCAATAGAACAAGAAACAATGGCTGGACATTGCAAGGAAGCAGATTTTGGCAAAACATTAGGAGATACTTCCTAATGGTAACAGGTGTTCAGCAGTAGGGCAGACTGCCTCTAAAGGTAGTGGGCTCTGCTTTGTGGAAGTATTTAAGCAGAGGCTGGGTGTCCTTCTATCAGGGATGGTCTAGTTGCATCCTGCATTGATTAGATTCAGTACCTTCCAAGGTCCCTTCCAGCTCTGATTCTATGATTACATGAAACAGTCCAATACTGCATCAGTTCCTGACCTTCAAAGCAACTACCAGGGCTCCATTATCTCCAGAACTAAATAGTTCCTTCCTTCAGCTGGTGTTTGCCAAGTTTCTACGTTAGGGAGATACGGAGAAGAATGCTCTTTGGTGAGAGTGAACCCCCCCCCCCCCGACCACTGCCCGTCTTTCGCTGCAGTGATTCTCTCCTAGAATCCCAGTACTCACAACTGCAACGAAGATGTTTCATGCACCTCTTGGGAGGGGTGTCCCACTTTATAATGTCATTTAAGGTAACATTACCTTTCTGATAATGTCAATTTAATTTTTCGCCTTAGCTCTCTTATTTTTCTATTAAACATGTTTAATACACAAATAGATTCATGAGTAATGTGCACTTGTCTCAGTTGTTATCTGCTCATGGGGAAGCCCCCACCCTCCTCTATACAGATAGGAAGAATTACTCTCAAGTCATAGTATTTCACTCTCATTAATCTTGATGAGCACCTAATACCTTAGGTGGGTCAGTCATTGGATTTTGTCACCTTACCTAACCCAGATGGATTTGTCTCCACCAGGTGACTAAACGTGATGAGGATTCTTCCCTGATGCAGCTGAAGGAGGAGTTCCGAACATATGAAGCTCTGAGGCGAGAACACGATTCCCAGATTGTGCAAATTGCGATGGAGGCTGGTTTGCGCATTGCTCCAGATCAGTGGTCCTCATTGCTCTATGGAGACCAGTCTCACAAATCTCATATGCAGTCCATTATTGACAAGGTAAATTCCACTCCCTTTAATTTTCCACTGTATTTTTAATGCCGATATTAGTTGTAAATGAGAGATCCACAATTTTACTTGCCAGAAGGGGGCTGGGATGCTCCTCATGCTAGGTGTGAGCTGGAGTGGGGTGTCATCTCTACAGTTATCATATACTGTGCTTCTGAGGTTCTCTTAGTGTCTTGGAATTCAGATGTAACAGGGATGAGCTTGGAGAAAGGTAGGGGCTGGGTGATTGTCCAGCAGTGTGCTGTGCTTTGGAGGCACTTAGAGAGCCTGAGAGGAAGTATGAGGCTCATCTGTGTTATGCTGTACTTGTGAGGCACCTCAAGCGCCGTGGAAGTACTGCAGAAACAATCCCTCACCCTCCTCTCAGACTCCACGCTTGGGAGAACGGCTGGGGGCTTTTACTTGATGTGTTGTGCTTGGAGTGCCCTGAAGTGTAGTGTAGCTGTGGTGGGGACAGTCCTCCCCTCCCCTCAGCTCCTGGCTCGGAACTTGGGAGGAGGGCTGGGGCTTTTCTGTGCTGCATATCTTAGTGCCTTAGAACTGCAGCATGACAGGGATGAGAAGCTGGGAAGGGGGCAGAGGGTTGTCTCCAGCTGCATGCTGAGTTTCAGATGCACAGAATGAGGCCAGGGACAGGACATCACCCATTGGAGAGAGCGGTATCCACGGATCTTTATTTCGCTACTGAGGCCAGTCAAAACAAATGGTTTTATCAGCTATGTAGCTGCTCCCACCTTTATTTATTTAAAATGTATCTATGATGCCTTTACATAAAACAATATTAAAGCTAAAATAGAATCACATAACAATAGCTTAAACAGCCAATAAAGTCACTGGGATGTTGAATTTGAAAAGAATTGCCCATTTTCTGTCATAACTGTCAAAGAACAACAACTCTGTCTCTCTCTCTCTCTCTCTCTCTCACGCACACACACTCTCACTCACTAACACACTGTAGGTGAAGTATTCCATAGTCTAACAATTATAGAGCGAAGACTCTATTTCTAACCATCAGCCTTTTAATCTGGCACGGAGAAGGCATACAGAACAGGGACTGATACTGAACCGGGTGAGGTGCATGGGGTGATACACAAAAGTGGTTGTTTCCCAGAGATTCTAAAAATAATTCTTGATCTTCTGCCTGCACATTTTGTTACACTAGTTAGTGTATTGGGGAAGAACCCACCCTTTGGCTGTTGTCTTTCAGCTCAACAAAGTCACCAGGTGCTTTTGTAGCTTTATGTGAGTATGTAGCATGTTATTAGCTACACCTATAGAATTTCTGTCTGGATATTGAGTCCACTAATTGTGTTTGGGGAGTATTGTTGTTTTTATGGCTCCATTAGGAAGAAATTCATTTGTATGTATTTGTAGCGAGTGTTTGCGAAAACCGTACCTGCTGACTTTCTCCCTGAATACATTATCTGAGCTGAGCTCTGAGCTGACAGAACAAGGCCAAGTGGGGTGCATGTAGGCTAACTTCCAATTAAGTTAAGTATTTGAGACTGTACAAGATCTTTAATACAGAAGAACAGTTCTGGGGCAGAAGTGAAGGTGGATGCATTAACTTACAGTTTCTCTGTTTTTTGAAGGACAAGTGAATGTATAAGAACCTTAACTCTTAAACCAAATGTTTTTGCGCCAAGAGCGTCCATGGTTTTGTAAAAGGAAGATCACTGAATTTTGTGACACACCTATTTGTGCAATGAACATCTGTGCAATGGCTCACTCAAGAAGTTTACATCTGTGTTTTCTGGCTGACTTGCATATCTACAGTTGGACAGCTGAAAAACACTGTTTAGTGTATTGCATGTGCTTGTAGCCACCAAACATGACCATTTGCACACGATATCAAGCCACCACTGATCAGTCTAACACAAACCAGACTCGAAGTTTGTCACAAGCACAAAAGAACTAAAAGACCATGTAGAGTAGATAATTCAAGCAAATGAGCCCAGCTGCGGATTTGTGCTCATCAAAGCACATGTACAACACACATTTGCAGCATGTTCTTAGGAATTAAGCAGTTAGAAGTCATTCTAAAAAACATGTATCCATTTTATAGAACCCAGGGGCTGAAATTGTCAGTTCTTAGTGGAGTACTCAAAACCCATGCCAAACAAATCACTCAGAGTTAACCAAACTACAGACCAGGGTTTGTTTTAAGCATGGTTTTTGAAACAAGCCAGGAATTGTCTTGCAGCCAAGCAAAGAAACTGGAGTTTGTTTTACCAATTTCAAGTTTGTCCTGCAACACCCCCACCCCCTTCTGCCAGTTGTCTGCCAGTATCCTGTATGCCTTTGCAGCTGTCAAGGACTGGCATGGCTTCACCATGCCACCTGCTTGCTTACCATTGGCTGGCTGCACAAACAGGGCAGAGAAATCTCCTTGGTGACTGGAGATCTTCTGCCCACTTTGCACAAACTGTATAGGAAGCTTCCTATACAGAGTGTGCAGAAGACCTTCAATGTCTCCAGGCTCCCATCTCCAGTCTTCGTATACATACTCTACAGAAGGGGAAGCTTCTTTCCCTTGCTGTACGTGCTCCACAGAGGCTTGATTCCTGACTTGATTAACCCTCTCCTATTACCGCAAAGGTAAAAAGTGTGCAGTCTTGAAGAGAGAAAGTTTTCTCTTCAAGACTACACACTGCACCTTCATGGGGTTTTTCTTAAATCTATTCACAGTCCACATAAGTGGCTTAGAGGAGGTAAAGGGACATGTCAGTAGGTATCCTATTGACACTGAACCACCCTCCACCTTCCCCTTCATTAGCAACCAATAGCTCTAAGCCTCCATCAAAGCATTTCAGGGGAGGTTTTACCCAATTATTGCCCATAGATGTTTTGGATATCAAACATGGGTATTTACCTCTTTCACCACCTCCGCCACCACAACAGTTTGCCTGTGTGACATGCATGCTATACTTGGAAATGTTTTTGCCCACAACAGGTGGGAGGACCCCTCCCTGCTTTCTGTACATCTGGAAACCATTGCAGTCAGCGCATGATGTGCTGCTGAGCAGTCCCTGAACTCCACCTCTCATGAAGTCTGCCCCTGTCACCAGGACCCATGCATCGAATACACACTTAAGTTTGGTCAATGAGATGTTAACTACCTTGTGGTCATTTTCCCAGCAACAAAGCTCAGGATAAAAATCAACTAATGAGGAAAGGCCAGTAATCCTTTGTTTCTTTTGAGAGTTATTTATTACTGCCCTCCATGGCAGGCTGACTTGAGAGAGAGGAGGCAGGAGGGTGATTTCAGGGGAAAAAACCACCAAAAGTTGCTTAGCCTGTGGTGTGCTTTCATTTTATAGTCACTTATGCCTCTGTTGCTCAGTGAGTGGCTGAGGGAGCGCACTGAAGCAAACAAGGAATAAGCTGAGATTCCAGGTTCAGATGTAACAACAAGGTACATTTAAAACAAGCCAGGATTCATAATTCAACAGCAAACTGTGGCTTCAAATGTGAGTTTATTGCTGAAAAATAAACCATGGTTTGTTGCCTGGGATGGGTTTAGACATTCAAACAAACCACAGTTAGGCTAAACAAATCCTTGCTTAGTGTTATGTACGAATGCAGCCATTGTGCATTAAAAGATAATGCCATTGAGGGTTTAGAAAACACTTATGTATATACAAACACCTCTCACACCCATACCCTTGGAACCCCCCCAGATATATGCACATACTCGAGTACCCTCCATAAGACACATGTGAATATAAGCACCACCACCTCTCCCTCCCTCCCTAACATGCATGTAAGCTCCCTCTGTCTCTTGTGTAGATTGTTATCCTGTCACATGGGCAAGCTCCCTGCCTGTCACTCTTCCTTGCACACACACTGAAGCACCTTTACGTACACATACATGTATGAGTTCACCTCCCCCCTCTCTCTGTATTGGCACTCCAACAGAATTGCTACAGCCTGGGGAGAGAGGGCTTTAAACCCCCTTCTCCCTGTGGTGTTGTGCTTTGCTTTGGGTGCTGGCTGCTTGCGGAGGGAGGGGAGGTGCACTGCAGTGCTACAGAGGGAAAGGGAGCTAAATACTCCTCCATGCTCAGTCGAGTTTGGCTTGGGTGGCTGAAAAGATAATTTGCAGGCTGTCCGAAGCCAAGCCAGTATAGAGTAGATTCTGTAGAGTTAGAAAGCTGTCCCCTCATATCTCTGCTATAGGGGAATTAACACCGCCTCACACTGGTGTTAATTCCAGTGCTTCTTTGAGAACGTAATAAGATTTCTTTTGAGACTTCTACCAGGACTCTTCTTAGGTTCTTATAGTAATGCTGCAAAGGAGGGTTAAATCCCTCCTTTGCAGCGCTACCATAAGAACTCACAGAAGAGTCCCGCTAGATCAGACACAATAGAGCTCTTCTTACAGTCTTAAAGTAGTGCTGTGGAATGCTACAGTTCTGGGGGATGTGTGGTAGTTTGGTGCAGAGAGAGGTATTTAAATTCATTGTCCTCTGTCCAGCTGCCCATTTCCATCTCCTCCCCAACCTACTTTAGCTCATCTCCTTTAGCTCATCTTTAGCTACTTTTGCTGCCTCATTGTATGACAGCCATTTGGAATGCAAAATCTGCTCACTAGCATAGTTGTCAGCATCTCTCTCTTGGTTGCCCTCACAATTCCTAGCTGACTTTGTTGAAAAACATCCCTTGTTCACTTGTAACTGATTAAAATACGAAATTTGAAACTGCATAACTTTAGATATACAGGATGGATTTTCATCATCACAGCAAAAGGGAGATCCCTTCAATATAGTACAGTTTTGGACATCATCTAAACCACCCAAAGCAGACACCGAGGGTGTTTGGACGATCACGTAGGGAGAAGAAGCCATCATGGCTTCTCGCCCCCGCCCCCACACGTGCTGTGCATATGACTTCCATTTGCATAACCTCCCACGATGCGGGGTGGTGTGTCATCTGAACACAGCACATGGTGGGGGTGGTTTTTTATCCACTCTACAGCCCCTACCACATGGTACGGAATCCTGGATGGTTAAGTGTGTCTCTTGTGTTAGAAAGAACAAATGGTTTCATATCAAGACACACAAATTTGGTGTGGTTGAGACAAGTAATTTGAAAATATGCCTTTAGGTGTGGTCCACTGATTGTGGCCTCCAGGGGCACAGGGAACGGCTCTAATTATTATGTGTTCATATATCTTAAGTTGCAGACCCCAGCTTCTTTTGCACAGAGTGTTCAGGAACTAACCATCGCTCTCCAGCGGACTGGTGACCCAGCCAATTTGAACCGGCTCCGACCTCATCTAGAACTCTTAGCAAATATTGATCCCAGTCCAGGTAATTGTAAAAAAAAACATGGAAGAGTCTTGTGGTACCTTAAAGACTAGCACATTTATTATAGCGTAAGCTTTCATGGACTAGGGTCCACTTCACCAAGTGCATGGAACATAATCCTGAATTCGCAGATTAATAGGTTAGGGAGAAGAAGAAAAATGTTTGAGGTTAGAGGGGAATGAAATTCAAGAAATACTGTGATAATTACGTTAATTCTTGGATCTATGTAAAATAATTACAGTGACCATTCATTATGCACTGTTAGTTAACCTATCCATGCCAGGATGTTTATCAACACCTGTAGTGTAATAAAAATCCATAATCTTGATTCAACCCATAGGTGAAGTTGAACTGTAGAAGTAATCATCAAGAATTCTTGTCAGTTAATCAAGAAGTTCAGTTCTGTCACCTGTGGCTTGAATCCTTGCAGTTTCATTACACTACAGGTGTTAATTAACTTACACATTTAACAAATTATTTCAAATTCATTAACTTTATTCAAAACTACAATAGGGAAACGTCAAGAATTGGTAAGTGATCTAGTTTCCTTCTCCTTATCGTTCCTGAAACAACTTTTAAGAGAAAGACACAGACCTGGGAATTGAAAGAGAGCACCCTCATCTATACTTTATTGGTGGCTTTTAAATTATTGGGCAGTCCAGCCCAGTATTCCTGACTTCCCACCCTGAAGTCGTTTTCTCTCCTTCACATCTGGTGCCTGCTGGCATCTCGGTTTCAGCCACTGTGTTTTCCTATGATATTGTGCGTGCCAAGTTTGAAAGAAAAATATCCACGTATAACAACAAATTCCAACAAGCAGAAAGAGTTTGCTGCTTCTTCTCCCTGAATCTGGCAAATCAGAGTTCACTTTCCTGAATCAGTTCTTTAGTCCTACATGCCATTTATTCCTTCTTCAAAACTGACTTAAATTTGGCACACTTAAAAATGCTGATGCTTGTTAAGATTCAGGAAATGTTTCTATAGGATGTCTTATATATGAGAGACAGTGATTCAGCTGTTCTGTTTCTTGTGAACACTGTAGATGCCCCACCACCTACATGGGAACAGCTTGAGAATGGACTGGTTGCTGTGAGGACTGTGGTACATGGGCTGGTTGATTACATCCAAAATCACAGCAAGAAAGGAGCAGATCAGCAGCAGGTATAGTGTGGTGCAGGGCTTCTCATAGTGGGAAAGTGTACATTCTCCTACAGATGAGGAGGTAATGGATCCATGGAATGCTTTGAGTTCCCCAAAGAAAGTACTCAAGAGAATCAAAGAGATTCTCAAGAGAATCTGTTTGTAAACAATAGGATATATGGGTCTATTCCCTAGCTGCCTTTTCCAGAAAAAAACAGTGCACAGTGTACACTGAGGTTGTACAGAGGTTTGAAGGGCTTATGATAAAGCCATCATTGCTTATGGCACATACATTTTTAATTTTTTCTCGCCTGTTAACGGTTTCTGGGCAAAGAGGTTTTGCAAGTTTTCGAAGCACTACCAGAGTTTGACTGGAGATCGTAGTGGTCCAGCAAAAATAAATGTATTTAACTACAGACAGTGATGTCTTTTTTGAGTGTCTATACTGCCTGCAAGTCTATAAAAACTCAACTGGCAACATTAAAAAAAAGAGACCGATTTAAAAAAAATCTTCCCATCCTGCACGATAAAACTCTTTTGAAACCAAGGCATTTCAAATGCAGTTTTTTGATATGGCTTGTGGGTCTGCTGCTCCAGGGCTGGAGGTCCAACCAGGCATACCCAAGTCCTGGGGAATGCTGAAGTAGTTCTTCAGATCCTGGCCAGGATCAATCTATTGAACATGTGGGAAGACCCGTGAATTTTGTACATTTTCATGGTTTTATTCAATCATAAGAGTATACTGGAACAAAATACCCACATCTTTTATAGGTTATGAGTGCCCATTAACTATCCTTCTATGTCAAGGGTGCACAACCTTTCCAGTGACGAGAGCATTTGTGATGCTAGCTGGGGGGCCGCACATACATGATCTTCATGCAGATCATTCTTTCCTTACTGCTAGCAGCAGCGGGGAAAAAGTGTTCTGTATGAGGAAATGGGGTGTGTGTGGCAGCAATGGGGGGCCTAGGGCACTGCAGTTAAGACTTGGGGGGATTGTCTGCAGGCAGTGAGTTGTGTACCCCTGCTCTATGTGATTTAATAGCAGAGCAGTTGAGCTTAAAATCATGCACTTTGGGTTAAAAATATGAAACTTAATACACTTATGCATTGACCCATACTAAACATTTTTTAAAATTTGGATCCAAGTAAACAATGTCGCGGGGGGTTGGGGGGAGACAGTAGGCTGTCAAAAGCATTATTCTGCATTTAGTTCATGAGTCAGGACAAAGAAATGTTACCATGTGTGATTTCTAGCAAGGTCTACACCCCAAGAGATAGAAAATAGGTGGTAGACCTGCAGGAATCACTCGGTTTTGTGTGTAATTACAATGTTATATAAATCTTACTCAGGGCTGGCCCTGCCATCCAGCAAGGTGGAGCCTCTTAATGCAGCATCAGCATAGGGGGAATACAAGATCCAAAGTATTTTTTGTGGAGACCACACTCTAACACAATACTGTTTATGATCACAGCAACCCTTCTGCACCAACACTTTCGGTGCGAGACACTGGCAAGCACATCGTCACCATGCCAGTAATAGTCAAAATACGTATAAATGAAGAACAGACTGGGGGTATGCCCAATGTGCCTGGCACCCCTATACCAATAATATCCAGTGTATGTAGAAAGCAGTACAGAACTGGAGGTGTGCACCTCACAATAAACTTTGGGCCATCCGAAATCATACACCAAAACCTCCAGCAGAGTGTCTTCTACAAGCTGATATAACATTGCATTTCTCACCATTCTTCATTTGGGCAGAAGGTACCAAAGGTACAAAACACTTGCCAGCACAGTACTGCCATCCAAATAATACTCAGTGTACACAGAAATTAATATGGAAATGGAGGTGCGCACCCCATAATTAGCTTTGGGCCATCTCAACCTCTCCAGACTTCCAGGGGAATGTCCTCTATGAGTGGCACTGTGTACCACTCAACTCTGCGTTCAGGCACAGGACACTGTCTAGTATGCTGGCCCATGCTCACTGGGATGACCTTGTCCTCTGCTGGGAAAAGTAGAATGATAGCTTGGGACATATGGGACATATTTCCAGAAGACACAACTGCATCTTTGACACTAGCAGAAACCCCAACACATACACAATACCATGATGTGACCTGAAAGGTTTGTAGCACTTCTGTTGGATAGGACCAATAGATTGTGCAAAGTCAGTGAGGCAAAGCAGCTTCTGATTTCAAGAAGGCCACAATTTCTGGAGAATATTCCACCAACATGCAGTGTGTGCAATCTGTCAAGGAGGACATGTATGCGAAATGGTATTTCAAAGAGATCCAAAGTTACCATGCTTGGTGGACAACTCTTGGCTATGCTCAGAAATAGTGCTATGAACAGATACATATAACTGTAAGAAGAAATTACACTGCATGAGAGTGAGCAAGAGGCTGAAGGTCAGCCAAGCAGAGGCGATGAAACCCAGGCCTACAACAACAAGAAGACAAGAGTAGTAGTAGTGGGAGACTCCTTGCTGCGTGGGATCGAAACCCAAGTACGTCGCGAAGACCTGTGGACTCGCCAGGTATGTTGTCTCCCAGGAGGACGGATTAGAGACGTGACTGAAAGTATGCCTGCATTCATAAAGCCCACTGGCAGGTATCCTTTTCTTCTCATCCATGTGGGAACAAATGATACCGCCAAGCGGAGCTACGAAGAAATCACATCAGACTTTGAAGCTTTGGGAAGGAAACTCAAGAACTTTGGGGCCCAGATAGTTTTCTCATCCGTCCTTGCAGTAGTTAGAAGAGGGATAGAAAGGGAAAGAAAAATACTCCAGGTGAATGACTAGCTACGAAGGTGGTGCCGACGAGAGAGATTTGGATTCTGGGACCACGGGCTATACTTCCTGGAAGATGGGCTGTTGGCATGGGACGGGTTGCACCTCACAAAGGCTGGGAAGAATGTGTTTGGTCACAGCATGAAGAACTTCAACAGTAGGGCTTTAAACTGAATGCTACGGGGAAGGGAGACGTAAAGTTGGGGGTAACAATGGACAAAGGTTCACGCACTGCAGTGGAGAGAACAGCTCTGATAGCGCCCAGTAATAGCCTTCTGAAACATGTAGGAAGAAAGCCAGACTATGAAGCACATGGTCTTCGATGTCTATATACAGATGCCCAGAGTATGGGAAACAAATAGAACGAATTTGAACTCTTAATACAAGAGGGAAGTTATGACTTGATAGGTGTAACTGAGACTTGGTGAGATGACTCTCATGACTGGAATACAGCAATGGAAGGATATAACTTGTTCAGGAGGAACAGAAAGGGAGGTGGGGTTGCACTGTATGTGAAAAATACGTATCTCTGCACAGAAATACAGGAGGATGAGCTTGGTAGCCCCATCGAGGGCATCTGGATCAAAATAAATGGAAGAAAGAATAAAAGGAACCTGGTGGTCAGAGCCTACTACCAGCCACCCAATCAAAGAGAAGACGAGGATGAAACTTTTGAAAAGCAAATAGCCAATGTTTTAAGGAAGCATGATGTAGTAGTAATGGGGGACTTCAATTTCCCCGACATTTGTTGGGAGACAGATTCTGCAAAAACAAGGCCCCTCCAGGAAATTCCTGACTTGTGTGGCGGAAGGAAATAGAGGATTGGCTATCCTTGACTTGATCCTAACCAACAGGGATGACTTAGTAGATAAAGTAGCAGTTACAGGAAATCTGGGGGAAAGCGACCATGTTATACTTGAGTTCTAAAGGAAGCAAAAGCCAAGTGTAGTCAAACGCGTACCCTGGATTTTAGGAAAGCTGATTTTAATAAACTCTAAACAATGATAAGTAAGGTCCCATGGCAAGTGACTCTAATGAGGAAAGGTGTCCAAGATGGGTGGGAGCTTTTAAAAAAGGAAATTGTCAAAGCACAATTACAAACAATTCCAACAAGAAGAAAAGGTGGAAAACAGCAGAAGAAGCCAATGTGGCTTCACAAAAAAACTTAGAGATGAGCTGAAAACAAAAAAGTACACATATAGGAAGTGGAAAGAAGGCCAAGGAACAAAGGAAGAGTACAGGCAGGTAGCACAGAATTGCAGGGATGGCGTCAGGAAGGCTAAAGCTGAGAACGAACTGAGGTTAGCGAGGGAGGCTAAAAGCAACAAAAAGGCTTTCTTCAACTACATGCATAGTAAAAGACAGAGGAAAGAAATGGTGGCTCAGCTATTAAATAAGGATGGCAAAACGATAACAGATGACAAAGAAAAGGCAGAGGTTCTCAACTGCTACTTTGGCTCAGTCTTCTCCCAAAAGAGGGTCTACGATCCCCCTGGCAAAGGTGAAGTACAGGCTGAGGAGGCACGATTGCAGCTTGAGATCGATAGGCATATGGTCAAGGAACACCTAATTACTTTGAATGAGTTCAGATCTCCAGGGCCAGATGAACTGCATCCTAGAGTAATAAAGGAACTGGCAGAAGAACTCTCAGAGCCACTGTCTGTTCTCCTTGAGAAGTCATGGAGGACGGGTGAAGTGCCAGATGACTGGAGGAGGGCTAATGTCCCTCTCTTCAAAAAGGGTAAAAAGGAGGAACCTGGGAACTACACACCAGTCAGTCTGACATCAATCCCTGGGAAAATTCTGGAGCAGATGATAAAGCAATCCATCTGTAAGCACCTTGAAAACAATGCTGTGATTACTCGAAGCCAACATGGATTTGTCAAGAACAAATCCTGCCAGACGAATCTGATCTCATTTTTGGATCAAGTCACCTCCCTTGTGGACTGTGGGAATGCTGTAGACATCATATACCTCGACTTCAGCAAAGCTTTTGACAAAGTGCCCCATGATATCCTGATGAGCAAACTAGCTCAAAGTGGGCTAGATGAAACAACGATCCGGTGGATCCACAGTTGGCTACAGAATTGGACTCAAAGAGTGCTTATCAATGGGACCTTCTCAAACTGGGGAGAGGTAATGAGTGGGGTACTGCAGGGCTCAGTCCTGGGCCCAGTGCTCTTCAATATTTTTATTTATGACTTGGAGGAGGAGGTGCAGGGAATGCTGATCATATTTGCAGATGACACAACATTGGGCGGGGTAGCTAATACTTTGGAAGACAGAAAATTCAAAGTGATCTGGATAGACTGGAGCGCTGGGCAGAAAACAACAGAATGAAAGTTAACAGCGATGAATGCCAAGTTCTGCACCTAGGAAAAAGAAATCAAATGCGCAGTTACAAGATGGGGGATACGTGGCTCAACAACACTACAAGCGAGAAGGATCTTGGAATTGTTGTCGATCACAAGCTGAATATGAGCCAACAATGTGATGTGGCTGCAAAAAAGGCAAATGCTGTTTTGAGCTGCATTCATAGAAGCATAGCTTCCAAATCCCAGGAAGTACTAGTTCCCCTCTACTCAGCACTGGTTAGGCCTCATCTGGAGTACTGTGTCCAGTTCTGGGCACCACATTTTAAGAAGGATGCAGACAAACGGGAGAGGGTTCAGAGGAGGGCAACAAAGATGATCAGGGGACTGGAAACAAAGCCATATGAGGAGAGACTGAAAGAACTGGGCATGTTTAGCTTTGAGAAGACTGAGGGGAGATATGATAGCGCTCTTCAAGGACTTGAAAGGTTGTCACAGAGAGGAAGGCCAGGATTTCTTCTCGATCATCCCAGAGTGCAGGACACGGAATAATGGGCTCAAGTGACAAGAAGCCAGATTCCGGCTGAACATCAGGAGAAACGTCCTGACTGTTAGAGCAATATGACAATGGGACCAATGACCTAGGGAGGTGGTGGGCTCTCCCACACTAGAGGTATTCAAGACAAGGGTGGACAGCCACCTGTCGGGGATGCTCTGACTTGGATTCCTGCACTGAGCAGGGGGTTGGACTCGATGGCCTTGTAGGCCCCTTCCAACCCTACTATTCTACGATTCTAAATGCAGAGGCCTATGCCAGTGCTATAGTACCACCCTTAATTGCACTGCTCTTTGCCACCATAGAGGAAACTGTTTTCAAGAATAATTTAATGAAGAACAGTAATGATGTTATATACTTTGCAGAGTATATAACCTATACCATAAACCTTCCCCAACCTAGTGCCCTCTGGATGTTTTGGACTACAACTCCCAGCATTCCTGACCATGCCAGCTGGGGCAAATGGGAGTTGAAGTCCACGGAGTCTGTGCCCGATTTTGGGGTTTCCCCCTCCCCTTTGCACCACAGATCACCCCATCCAGCAGGGTCCCTGAGGCATCTGTGTAGCACTTTCAGGAGGCTGGAGGGGCTGCTGTGGGAAGGAAGAGGAAAGGAAATCTGCTTCTGCCAGCCCAGTTGCACCTGCTCTATCACTCCAGCTTGACTCCTCATGAAAGTGGGAGCGGCTACACAAATTGCAGACCATCTATCCATGGTTTGTGCCAGAGTTTCTGATTCACACATCACAATAAATAAACCATGGAAGGAAGATCAATGGTTTGCTTGGCTTTAGAATTCTGGCTTCTTGCGATGTGCAAATGTGGTCAGAATCTTGCATTTTTTAAGCAACATTTTCTAGTGAACCACTTGCGTGTGTGTGTGTGCATATAGGATTTCATATAATGTGTGTGTGTGTGCGTGTGTAGGATTTCATATAACATTGTGAACTTGCACACTCGATGATTTATTTTCTTTGCCTATTGACATTTAATTTGTTTGTCATCTAATTCTTTTGGGACTGTGCAATCACCAGTGGGAACATCCTCTTGATGTAGACAATAAATGTTTATAAGCAAAATATAAGAATTAGAAAAAAAAATTAAGGAGTAGGTGTCAAGACGGATCCATATCAGGAAATATTTAGTCATTATCACTGCTTTTCCATGGCAAGTTTGATGCTTTTAAGCCAAAGTGTATGATTTGGTCAAAATCCTGACTTAACTGCTCCACTATAAGAGGAAAAGTGGAAAACTATAAGAGAAAAGGTGGAAAATTTGGAGTGCTTCATAAATCTTTTATTTGTAACAAAGAATCATAGCTGCTCACTGGAGAAAGTCTTCTGTTACAAAAAAGATCTATCTGTGTTCAGCTAGTATTTGGAGGCGGCGGCGGGGGGAATGGTGATCACTAATACATTCAAATTAGTGAAAGGCAGCAAGTATGGAAGAAATATTATCGAGAATTAGGTTCTTGGTGCTTTATTGGAACAAGATGTTAAACAATAATAGCTTATCTTACTTCTTGTGTATGGTTTGCTACAGTGTGATACTTCTCTTTGTCTTGTTTGTTTTGAATTTTTGTAAACACAATAAAGCTGAGAGAAAAGATCCTGAGAGAGAGAGAGAGCACGCATAATAGGCCTAGTTCAGAAATGACAGCCAACCCATGGTTTGGCTGTTGGAAACATGCTGCAGACTCTGCCCTTCTTCCCCCATTTTTGTATACAGATTCTCTATTCCCTCCTCCACTTCTTGGCTTGTGGTAACCATAGTTTGCTGTGATGACTGAATCCTCCCATAGCCTAAACACAGCTTGATGGATATGCATTGTCTCTAGGACCAGTCAAGATAGACGCAAAATCTTTTTTTAAAACCAGTCAAATGTTTAGCAATTATTTTGCTTTTGTGTAATATTTTACAAATTTTATAGCATTAAGGGAGAGGAAAATATAAGATCCTCATTGGAACAGTTGGATTTCTGATGGTAAAACGACTTAAAAAGGGAGTTCTACCTATTAAACTGGAATTGCTGCATACTTGGGAAGGGGATTATCTACCAGCTGTTCCATACCTAACACCATCAAGGCACTGAGTAATGATGTGACTGATAATTTCAATAATCGTGTCTGCTGTCACAGTACATGCAGCACAATCCTATTTCCTATTTAATTGGAAATAAGTTCCTTTGACCTGGTTCACATATAATGACAAACCATGGTTTAATTAACCATAGTTTGTTGAATCATGGATTGCTTTTATGTGTGAACCCAGAACTATATATACATTAACCATGAATAACCCACAGAGAAAATCCACAGTTTTTTGTTTGGTTGCGAAATGTGGGCTCTTTAAACCATGGGTTATTGTTGCATGTGAACCCAGAACTGTGGGTTGTTCGTGGGCTGTTTCAGCAGGCTACAGAGGCAGCAGGCAAGAGCAGTAAAAAAAAAAAAACACAGCCTCTTTCCGTGCAATTGGGATGCAGGGAGAGAGCAGGCAAAGGAGGAGGGAAACAAACAACCCAGGGACTAAGAAAACAAACCGTGGTTTGTTCTATTGTCTGCCAGACAGACCCTGAGTAGGGCAACAAATCATGCTTTAAATAAACCGTGGGTTAGCATTATGTGTGAACCAGGCCATTTGTGTCCAGTGGGCCTTCCTAGTATGTTTAGGATTGCAACCTTAATTGTGAATCCCATTCATCTTTGGTTAGTTCTCAAACACAGCTTTCCTTTAGGATTTGTATTTCCTGAATTTATTTTGGAGCATTATTTTCAGAATAATCTTGGGGTTTGTCACTATTTTGGTGTCAGCGTCCTTATTTTATCACTTACTTTAGCCTCCTCAGCACAGCAAGTACAAGACATATATGTGCCGAGACATGAAGCAGAGAGGAGGGTGCCCCCGTGGGGCCAGCTGCACCTTTGCACATTCGCAGGAAGAACTAGAAAAGTAAGGTTCCATGTCTCATTCTACTTCTAAAGATGGTGAATTTATCCGTGTGTTACGATTGTGTGAGCAGGAGCTGGGGAACATCTGGTTCAGGATGAATCATCCCTAAGAGGGATGAGGGTATTAACTTTCAAGTCATCTAAATAGGGATTTGGTAGAACATGACAATTTACAAATAAATAAATAAAATAGTGGTGATGAGATTCTAGAGCTCATCGATAATTTTTTTTTAAAAAATAGGTCCAAACCAATCTAGGAATTCTTAAAGAGCTCTGATTTGAAATTTCTGATCATTTAACAAACAAATGTTCTTAAAATTAACCTCTGAACCAGAGGATTGGAATGTAGCCAATATAGCACCAATTTTTCACAAGGGGTCCAGGAAATTACAGGCCAGCTAGCTTAATATCTGTTCTATGTGAATTGTTGAAATTGGAGAGAAGAGCTTTTCCCTGCCAGGAGAAGAAGAAGCTAGTCTGCTGGATATATTCTCCATATTCTCCCTGCAGGCCACAAGTTCCTCATAGAACAAAAAGCCTTGTTGAAGAATCAGCATGGCTTCTGCAAAGGGAGATGCTACCTTACTCCCTGTTTTGGAGGTATTTGAGAGTGTCAACAAGCACTTGGATAGGGATGATCCAGTAGACGTTGTACACTTGGCTTTCAGAAGTCCCTCACCAAATAGCAGTCATGGGATAAGAGGTCAGGATACCTTGTGGTTTAGGAACTGGTTAAAAAACAGAGAACAAAGAGTAGAAAAACAGTTCTCACAATGGAGGGTAGTAAGCAGTTCGGTCCCCCCCAAAATTGTATTGGGACTGGTGCTTTTTAATGTGTTCATAAATGATCTGGAGTTAGGAGTGAGAAGTGAGGTCCCAGACAATCATGTTCAATATGTGGATGTTGGAAGAAGGGGCAAATGTGGGGATGCAATGTTGGGGTGGGGTAAGAAGCATGGCCTTGCTCCAGCATCACGACAGGACTGCCCTAGGCCCAAGTATTGTGTGAATAGGGCTGCTGATAGGGTCTCAAGTGGCAGTGACTACCCAGGAAAGATCTTGAGGGCATGATGCATAGCTCAGTTAAAACATTGGTCCAGTGTGTTGTGGCTGTGAAAAAGGCTCCACACTGTGGATTATTAGGAAAGGGATTGTAATAAAACTGCCAGGATCATAATGCCTTTATGCAAATCTGTGGTGTCAGCTACATTTGAAATACTGTTTGTAGTTCTGGTTGCTGCACCTCAAAGAGGATATTGTAGAGCAGGAGAAGGTGCGGAATAGGGCAATCAAAATGATTAGTGTGTTGGAGCAACTTCTCTATGAGGAGATTTTTTAATGGTTTTTTTTTTAAGGGGAGGACATGATAAAGTTTCATAAATTATCACAGGGGGTGGGGGTGGATAAACCCACATGGGATAAAGCTGCCAATGGCTACTACTTATGGCGGCTCTATGGAACCTCCAGGTTCAAAGGTAGGATGCCACTGAATGCCAGTTTCTGGGGAGCCACAATGGGAGTCCGGTGTTGCCTTCATGCCCTGCTGGCAAGCTTCCTAGAGGCCCCTGGTTGGTCACTGTGGGAAACAGGATGCCGGACTAGATGGACCTTTTGGTCTGACTTGGCAGGACTCTTATGTTCTTAAGTTCTTGCTTTGATTTTAAAAATCTTTTAAGATGTTGGATTATGTACATTCTATTCACTAGATGAGGGAAAGCTTGTAGAAGACAGTTTGATTTCCTTTTTATCTTGCACTATTGAGTGTTATGTTGTCTGAAAGGCTTGGAAGACTCTGTAAGCAAAGCTCCCAAACATAGTTAAATTGTTTAATGTTTCAGCTTAGGAGGTGTGGGCAGACAGCCAGTGAGAAAACAGACGAGGGTGGCTTGTGAATTACACATCTCTGTGTGCAGTGGATTGCCCCAGGGCAAAGAATTCACCGCCACTGCATCCATACTCTCTCCCTTTTTCTTCTGGCAAATCCTGCACATTGAGACTTCTTTTGATGTTTCTGAACTCTCGAGCCAGATAAACTTGCAGGAAGCAATGCATATATATGTGTAGCGCAGCTTCCTGGTTTTCAGATGATTCTACATAGCTCTTGACTGAGTCTGTTCTATGCTAGCAAAGGTTTGTTTATATGTTATATTTGTTGTTTCCATAGATACTAGTGTGGGGGGGTTTACTGTGGAACTAGAATTGTGTCCTGCTTTTCATAAAATGCACTGCAGGCTATTAGATAGGTCAGGGCTGAGTGGAAATGCTGGAGGTGACCTTCCCAGAATTTCTTGTGGGTTTTTTCAACCACAGTATTTTGCTGCCTGGTGATGCATCGTATGTTTGACCTTATTGCACCAAGAAGGTTCAGTATATTAAGCATTCCTGTTATCGTGCCTGATGTAGCATTGCCCTGTAGCACCTGTCTTGGGTCAGAAATGTAACTGCTGAAAGTCAGCCATTTCTCATTCTTCAGTCATTTGTTGCAATTTCTTTTTTCTGAAGATTTCGTAAGATGAACAAACGTCTCGTTCCTCGAAGACCCCTGAGTGGCTCCTTAGGTCAACTGAATGAAGTGGGCCTGTCAGCAGCACCTATCCTCTCAGATGAAGGGGTCGTAGACCTGCCCAGCAGAAAACCTTCTGCCTTGCCAAATGGGATTGTTTCAACTGGTAGTGCAGTGACACAACTCATCTCTCGTGGAACCGACTCCAGCTATGATTCAGCCCTGAAACCTGGGAAAAATGACCACCACAGCAGCAGTGCCCCTGGATCACCTCCTGACTTGTACGCTTATTCTATGATGTTCAAAAATTGCCAGTACCCATTTCCAGGCTAGAGAAACCAGCCCATACATAGCTTCCATGTGCATGAATTGGATGGACATTCAAATGTGGTCCAAATGCTGAAGTCCTGCATCTGCATTGTATTACTGTCATGTCCACACTTAATGTAGATGAGAGTATACATTTGCAGCCAATATTTATCTCACTGAAAGTCATAGGCCACTTTTATGTTCAACACTTCCTGATGTGTGTGCGCAAGCCTATTTCCATCTGTGGATTATCTTGTCTATTTCAGGGCATAGGGAGTTAAACCAGTTTTTGACTGGAACTGAAATAGAATAATAATATTAGTGTGCCTGTTGTCCCCAAATAAGAGCCAAAGCATAGTGGCCTAAACAGGAAAGCACACACATTTGTTTTAACTTCTCAGTATTATAGTAAATGGAGAGGCAGGAAGTCATCAGTAGATGATAAAATGTGTTCATCTTTGTCTGTTGTATTCATTGTGGTTATGAAAGAGAGTTGCTTAAGTCCCAGCTTTTGTTTTGCTTACTGATTTTCTGTAAAGCTGGATTGCAGCATCAACTAGAATTTAATCTGGGATCCATATAATGCCTGAAGCATAATCAATTTACTGGTGTTGGTGGTGCTTTTACGCCTCCCACCTCAGTCTATCATTGCTGGAGACAAATGGGTGGGGAGTCTCCATTAACACCCACACACAGAATAAATGGCTGCAAAGCAACAATACTTGGTGGCATGTATCAAGTTTGTAATGTCGTGGTCCATCTCTTCTAGGCTGGAACCTGTTCCCAAGAGTTCTCTACCTGCCTTACCAGTAAACTCCCACCCAGTGGCACCCCGGGGACCTGCTGACCTGCCTCCAATATCGGTTGGCAAGCAGCTCCAAATGGTACCACGAGGCTCCCAGTTGTATCCAGCTCAGCAAACAGATGTGTTTTACCCAGATCCTCGAGGAGCAGCTCCACCATTTGAACCTTCACCTTACCAGCCAGGTAATCGCCATCTGGGTAAGATTTTGGCTTGGGGTGACAGTTTGGTTCTTTTGGGAGCCCTAGAGAAAGGATGAGGTGCTAAATATCTATATAAATTCCGACTTCTAATGTTTCAGTATTGACACTTTGACTCCCAACCATCTTATGGAATATGCCGGATAAAAAGGTCAGCATATCAGGCCCCATAGTAAAACAGGTGTTGTGTGTGGAAGAAGTTCCTGTTGGATACCCTTATGTATTTTTTCCCATTAGGCCATGTGTTTCTTGCCATGTGCACTGGATTTCAAAGAAACTAGATCAGTATTTGACACTTTTATGATTTAGCTGCCTGTGTGCCATAAATCTTCTGCCCAACCTATCACCCTTTCCATATGCAAAGGAAATATTCTCTCTACTCACTATTTAGTTGTGTGTTCGTGCATCCTATTTTGCAGCTGTTCATATGCAGCACTATATAATCCTAATTCTTTACCAGAGAATTCAGCTTCTGGGTTCAGAATGATGCAGATCAATACAACTTGTGTAAACATGTCTATTTTGCAATTGCAAGCTTTATCCTGAACCAGATACTTGTAGTATTTGGAATTCTGTGGCGAGGAAAAGTGTAAGTACAGGTGTAAAGTTATAGATGGAAGAGGGGTAATAAGGATGTGCATGTACCTGGAGTGATGCAGGAAACGGAATTCCCATCTCCAGACATTGAGACCTTTTGCAAAGACTACTTACACATTTTTATTAAATTAAAACAGGAATTCCCAAGAATCTACATTTTGCTATCCCAGATTGCTAGAAGTTCAAGAATGAACACCTCTCCTTATAATTGCTACCGTTCTTCTGTTTAAGAAGACCAAATGATGTTAACAATTCAGTACTGAATCTCATTTTTCCAGATGGGAAATGGAAGCTATCTATTTCATTTCATTAAGATATAATGGTGGTTTTCTTTTTCTAAAAATGCTGGCCATATTTTGTGTAGAGATTGTACATGAAAAAGCAAAAGGTGCAGTTTGTGTTTGCTGCACTGAACTTTTGAGACGTGTAGCCTTGTGGCCAAGGAAGCCCAGTGGAGAAGGCTTAAAGGAGAGAGCCAATTATAGTAAGACACAAGGAAGACGTTTATTCATTGTGCAGCAAATAGGGAAAGAGCTTCAAGGGGGTTTGGTTGTTATGAAAGCTAATGAAATGGGATAAAGAGGCATTACTTTATCTGAGCCTGGAGAAGAACAAGTTGATGTCATAGGACTGCATCTCCTGCAAGGTGTACAAGAAATGGGGCACATCCTTGGGAGTTGTTTCTGTCTCTAATTATCTGTGGAGCATATGGCGGATGCACAAATGAGCCTGTGAATTAGCCCCCACATACACAGGAGCTTCCAGCTGGTTGTAGCAGTTGTAAGGTTTGACATGTACAACCAACCAGAGAGCTCTGTTCTAGCCCTCTTAGCAGTATGGCCACCATTGTTTGCATGTGCATCTCCCTTAACATCATCTGGTTCTTTGGGCAGCAGAGAGGGAGAGACCAGAAAATACAGCAGTGACTTACTGACTCCGGCTGTTGCTGTCGCCCAAAGAAGCTAAACATTTCCAAGTTGAGTGAGTAGATGAGCAATTGTGGTGGCAGTCACTGCAGAGAAGACTAGAATGACTTCTATGTATGCTGGGCCTGTTTCAGAGATTCCTGTGCGAAACAGCCTGTAGTTAGTGGCTTCCAGAGATGCTTCCAGATGTTTTCCCATGCCAATTATCTTTCTTAAGACCAGCCTTCCCCAACCTGGTGCCCTCTAGATGTTTTGTTTCCAACTCCCATCATCCCTGACCATTGGCCATGCTGGCTGAGGTTGTGGGAGTTGTAGTCAAAAAACATCTGGAGGGCACTAAGTTGGGGAATGCTGTAGTTATAATGTGAAGCTTTCCCAGATCTTTCAAAACAGATTTAGCTTGTGAAAATGAACGCATGTCTTCAAACATAAACTGAGCAGCAGACTTAAAGTGAAAACTTATTTCTTTCAGAGTCCAGTTTTCTGAAATGGCAGACAGAATGAATTTGGCTAAACCATCTTTCCAAAATCTTGTTTCATGCATTTAGGTGTATATTATCCTGCAACTCAGTCTTCGCAGTGTATGCCTCGATTTGTCCGACCTCCTCCATCTGTTCCTGAACCGGGTCCTCCTTATTTAGAACATTACCCGCCATACCTCCAAGATCGCATGGTGAATCCTCAGTACAGTGCCCAGCCACAGCAATATCCTCCCATGGGACAACCCATGTACCCTCCTCACTATGACAGCCGGCGCGTGTACCCCCCTGCCCAGCCATACCAGCGGGAAGAGATCATCCGAGGAAGCCCCGTGCCCATTGAAATCCCTCCACCAACTGTGTCGCCATATGTAACTGAAACAAGAGACAGATACCCACAAGTAGAGGGCTACTATCCAGTTGGTCCACATCTGAATCAGATCAGACCTTCATATCACAGAGTATGGGCTGTATATGTTATTTCTTGTTTATTCTTTTATTTTGCTTGGCATTTTTAATGTACAAAATCCTGTACAATCTTCATCTTCATAGCAACTCTTTATGGTCCTATTTTACAGATCAGATAATCAGAGATCTGGGCTTGATTAGGGCCACTAAGTAAGTTAATGGCCAAATAGGGATTTGATCATAGATCTGGACTGTTAGTATTCTGCACTTAAATCTTGTGGTCCTCCAGATGTTTTGGCCTACAATTTCCATCATCCCTCACCATTGGCTAGGCAGGCCAGGGCTAATGATAATTGTAGACCAAAACATATGAAGGGCCACAAGTCGCACACCCTTGACTTAAATAAAATAAAAATCTACACCAGAGTAACTCAAATTCTTCAATTAAAAAGCTACATGTTGCAGCCTTTTATAAATTAAACAAATTAAGGGAGCAATCCTGTCAGGATAGGCAGCCGCCTCCAAACTCAGAGGCGACTGCCTATCCAATGCAAGGTGGGCAGATGTCAGGGTGGACACTGAGCCCATAGAATCCCAGAGTAGTTCTGATTCTGAGGAAGAGCAGTCGCTCCTGGGAGAGGAGCGCGCTCCTCTTTCCCAGGACCAACAGCTGATGGAGATTCCTCCCATCAGCATCCCTAGTTTAGTTAGCAGTCCAGGGAGTGACCAAGCACAGATAGCAGACTTGGTGGATGCGCGACGCAGACGCAGAGAGCGGCGCCAGATGGAGGGCGCGGAAGGGAGGCGTAGTGCCTGGTTGGCGCGCAAACAACGGCTGCGCCCAGAGGATCCAAGGGAAAAGGGGAGGGACTCTCCCTAGCCCTTAAGTTCAGGGGTCTGCCAGTAATTCCCTTTCAAACGGGGACCAACTGTTCCAACTTAGGGCATAGGTACTGTGCTGCTCAGATCTAGTTGTAAACGGTATAGTTGTTAAGTTGTAAAAGAAGAATAAAGCTTTGAAAGGAATCCCTTTGTCTGTGTCTGGACTTGGCTACTGGATTAGACTGAGAGAGCCCTCCAAGGAGCCCTTGGCAGCAGAGACGATTTCAGCTGTCTAGCCGCGGGACCTTGGGGGGGGGGGGTGGCAGACCTAAGAAGCGTTATACCAGCACGTCTGCCCTCCCTGCCCCTCTCACCCAGGAACTCTCCTTTTTGCCCTGCTCTGCACTGTTCTTACAAGCCCAGAGCCTGGGGATGTTCGTGCTGCCTACTAGGTGGCAGGGGGCGGAGAGGCAGTTCTCTGGGAACCAACCAATCCTATGGCCGTCTAGCCACTGTCTACCAGCCATAGAATTGCGCCTTTAAATGATTTATATGATTTTACGTAATTTATATTGCTTTTACTGATCATGAAAAAGGATGGTCCAAGGCACTGAAGACCTACCGTCCGTTGCTGTAAATCAAGAGATTGGATGGAGGTCCACCTCACACCCCACTCCAAAAAATTCTGGACCAGAACCACAGCTTGCAGTAGAGTGGCCCACAGAGGCCTCTGTTGGATGGAGGAGGAAGTATTTTTGCCTCTCCCTCCCTGTTTCAGGGAGGATAAGGCTGTCAATGGCTACTAGTCATGATGGCTATATATCGCCTTCTGTATCAGCAGCAGTATGCCTCCGGATAGCAGTTTCTGGGACACATGAGAGGGAAGGTGCTACTGCATGCAGGTCCTGTTTTGGGCTCCCCAAAGGGATCTGGTTGGCAATAGTGCACACAGAACGTTGGGCAAGATCGGCCTTTGGTCTACAATCCAGCATGGCGGCTCTTACATTTTTATGAGGCCTTGAGGCATGAAAAATTGGTGTCTAGCACAAACTGGGCTCCTCTCACCCCAAAGATCTGGGGCTTTTTTACTTACTCTGCAATGAAGACATCCCTTAACGGGATACAAAGCACAAGGGATTAGTAAAAATACTATCCCCTTCTGGAGTGCATTGCAGAAACTATTTTGGTCTATTCCAGAATTTGAAGAAGCAGAATGATTCTATACCTCTACAGGAACTAGGTGGTTCTGTCCATTTCTTATGAAGATGTTATTTAATAACTCTTCTGGCTTCTGCGATTTCAGCAGACACTGCTCATATATTTTTAAGCATACCTTTGCAACCATAACGGCAAAATGTTGCATATTTTAAATGGGAGCTGCAATTGTTAGGAATGGTGATGTGGATCAGAATATTTTCTGCAGAAAATTTTCCACTTCCATATTTTTTTGTGGAAACCTTCCCATTTCTGAAAAATGCATTGTTGCATCAAATTAATAGTAATATCATTAATGGGTAGGATACCAGACAGTTTCAGAGTTGTAATTAACTTTGTTCAGATGGATATACCTAGGAAACATCTATGTATCTAATGCACAGCACTTCAGGCATGATAAAATTAGTATGCTAGAAGTTTTCATTGCCTTCATTTTTCTCTCTTAAAACTTAAACAGTGGCTGTGTTCAGGTCTAACATTAAACCATTGTTTAGCATTACAAGAACAAACCACAGGAAACCTCAGGCTCACATGCTCTTTCCCCCATTCTCCTCTTCTGGCAAGGCCACAGTGAGATCAAAATGTTCCATTTTAGTTTAACTACAGTTTAGGTTTCAGATGACATGCAAATCTTAGTTGAAACAAGATTCACATGTTAGTTGAAACAAGCTTTATAAACTATTATTTGAAGTTGGTTTGTTTCAACAAGCTATGCAACACAACAAGCTGCAGTTAATCTAAAATGGAAGTGAAAGCTTCTGAACTTCTTGTGGCTGCACCAGAGGATAGGGGGTGGGAGGCACACAAGCCTGAGGCTTACACAGGCTTATTTTCATAATGGTAACAGTAAATCATGGTTTAGGGTTCTGTCTGAACAAGCCCAATGTAAGGATAGTGCATGCTAGTAAATTGGCATGTATTAAAATACTTACAAGTTTTCAAAAAAAATATTTCTAAGTAAAGTAAATTTCTAAGTAAATTTTAAACCACATTATGCGCTGGATCCACGTTGTGTGAGCAGACATTTGCTTGCACAATGAAACTTTCCATCCTCTCCTCCCCCCTGAAACCCCCCCCCCCGATCTGCCCCAGAGGGGTCCTCCAACCCTTCAGAGCAGATTTGGGCATGGAGGGGAGCTGCAGGGAGGAAGAGAAATCCATTCAGCCACTGGTTTCCCTTCCACTGGCAGAATAGATACCATTGGATCCAACCCTTTGTGTGCTTTGTTAGATTTCTTAACGAAATATTTCAGTTCAAATACTTAGAGCTATTGGAAACTCTCTTGCAATTTTATATAGAATGTAAAAATAACGTGCTGCACTTTTTAGTTTTGTTTGCTAAATATAAATCAGACATGCTAAATCAGTTTCGTTAAAATTTTTGCAGAAAACCACCTCAGTGCTTGAAGGCTCAATTCTGTATCCAACAGCCCTAACCTAGGTGATTGAAATTCAAATCTGGAACTGTACCAATTGCTCACTATGTAAATTAATGAAGTGTACATTTTGTAGCAAGGAACGTTGAAGTCAATTTGCTATACTTAGATTGCAAAAATCAGTTTTAATAATAAAATACAATATCTTCCTTTTGGGTTTTGCATTGGGAATTCTTGTGGAAACACCAGCATTTAAGGTAGAGTTCTAATTTCCCCCCAGAACGTTGTTGACTAAAATGTCTTCCTTTGGTATCATGTAAAATTGATATGATTTATTGCTTATTTCATTTTTATTTTATTTTTTACAAGCATCCAGGCATGAAGCAAAGCATAACTAATGGGACACAATGTCCAGCTATTTGTATTACTGGATGGCTTTCCTCCTTTGGAATGTGTTGTTTAAAGGATTCTTGTGTCCAAAGGGGCTCTAATACTAAATTCAGACAAAAACACAGTGTTGCTCCCAAATGTTAATGTTTACTCCTGTTCAACCTCATTGAGATACGAATCTAGCAGGGATACCTCATTGTGGATTGGAGACTGCAGCCCGTTAGGTTCATTTGTATACTGCAGAATGTTCATGCATTCAAATTATTGTTTAATAAATGAGCCTTTGTAAATTTTCAGGAGCCTTATAGCCGGCCTCCCCTTCAGCCACATCCCAGTCTAGATGAATTGCACCGTCGACGAAAGGAGATCATGGCCCAGCTAGAGGAAAGGAAGGTCATCTCTCCACCTCCTTTTGCATCATCACCAACTCTGCCTCACTCTTTACACACTGATGAGGTAAACATATTTTTAAAATACTGTTGTTGAGTTTCTTCAGTGATCGTGGGTGCTTAGTGAACAAATGTGAGTAGGATGACCTGCAAGGAGCAAGATAGATGCCGATTTTGGACATGCTCTGCCATGATCTCACTCCATCCCACCATGTGTAGGAGGGACATCATCCCTTCCTGTCCTGCCCACTGTGTGTGTCTGTCCCACCAGACATCCACATGTGGCCATAAAGTTCAGATAGGGAGTATGTGGGTAAGCCTGAATAACATGATTGACATCTCAGATGAACGCTAGAGATTGTCCACGTGATTTGGACAATGATCTTGCCCATGCATGTTGCATTTTAAGCATGTAGAGCCTATTCAGATTTTACACCCACATGCGGACATCAGCAGCCTCAGGAGGCAGGAGAGACTCATCAGTTTGGGTGGTTAGAGAGGACATGAGCTGACATTGAGATGAGGCAATCTCCTACGTTGTCCATCCAGTTTTAGTGGCGCATGAGAGTGCACTGATCAGACTTGAAGGTTGTGTGCATCAATAACCGTATTTCATGTTTCCATTAAATACTAGAATGGTATTTGACTAGATTTTGCTCTGTTGGGGGCTTATGTATTTAAATTTTATGCAAATGTTATATAAGAAATACCTTTTACAAACAGATTAGAAGCCTCTGAGCACTTTCAAATTTCATAGTCTGTCTCAAATGCCATTTTGGAGCTAATTCAAACACTGTGTAAAGGCACAGAGCACTACAGGGTGTTTCAAAATAATGGACCCAATTTCAAAGCAGTATATTTCACGATGGCAAAATGTTACAATTACACCAAAAGTTACAAACTGTTTAATGTGTTATCAAGTTTTACTAACCATTTTATAAATGCTCTATGCGCCCTCCACCCGCTGTACGGACAATATCGAGACAATAGTTGAATTCGCGGGCTACGCTGAAAACTCTCTTTAATTCTTCTCACGTTTTCCTCTGACATGCATGGTCGCCCTGTGCTCTTCCCCTTACATAAACAGCCTGTTTCCTCAAATTGTCGGTACCAATGATGAATGCCAAAATGCCATTGAAACGCATGCTGCACCGCGATTGCAGATTCAGTCTTGCTGAACTGCAGAACGCAAAATGCTTGTGTTGCAGGGTCACCATTTTGCGAATGACTGAGGCTAGGGGCTGTTTGTGCGCTGAGAGAGGCATCTAGCGGTAATCATTTGAAACTCTATGCCCCACCCATTCAAGTGGTAAGAATTTCATTCATGGGGGGTTCATGGTTGCAGAGAGATAGCGATTTCAAATCGGGTCCATCTTTTTGAAACACCCTGTATTCTTGTAGGCAAGGATGATTTCTTTTTATTCTGGTGCTATCACAGTAATTCTGAATGTCGGGTGCGTCCTTCCTTTCCTTCATTTACACAGCTGGGCTTTGTTTTTATGCAGTATATGGATGAAGATCTGAAAGTAGCTGGCAAATACAAAGGAAATGATTACAGCCAGTACTCTCCCTGGTCATGTGACACCATCGGCTCCTACATTGGAACCAAAGATGCAAAACCCAAAGACATTGTGGCAGTGGGGCTTGTGGAGATGGTGGTAAGTTTGCAACGAAGACCCAGCAGTGCTAAAGAGAGAGTACTGTTGATATTCAGTCAGTCACCAGAATCTGATTGTGTTGCAGAAGGGCAAACTAGGATGTGTAAACTTCACTATACAGAGAACCCCAGCTCTAGGTTTGTCCTCTCATGGTGACTTTTGACAAGAGACTTAAGGATCACTACTGGCACTATAATGTAATTACAGGTGTCCTTTCTTTTCTAGTTCATAGGGGCTCAGTTCAGACTTCATAAACCAAGGCTGTATAATGTCAGGCCCAGGGCCCAAATCCCCCCCCCCCAATCCCAGGGTTTCCCAGTTGGCCAAGCCCTTTCCCCCAACCACCTATGGTTTGATGGATTCCTGGCTTTTGTACAGTTTTCCCCCATTCTAAAAGGTTGAAATGCTTCTCCTGAGGCTTAGTGACTGGCAGTAAAGGCTTTAAGCTACACTAAGCTGGTAGTTTTGGCCCAGCTCCCTTTGCCTTCGGCCTCACCCACCAATGGAATGTGGCCCTGAGTAGGAGTCAGCCTTAGAGGGCTGGACTGGGACCCCAGGCAGGCTGGATTGGGATCCCAGGTCTGAGTTCTGCACCCATGCCCTAAACCATAGATAAGGAAGATTATCTATAGTTTGTTGTGATGTTTGAATTGGCAAACATTGGTTCCCAGTTGTTTGACTGGCAGTAATGGAAGCCAAACTTTGAAGTGGGTATTCAGACCATTGTTTGCACTCTTGCTTGTGATGTCTGAATGGACAAACCATAGTTTCAGCCATCACTTCACCACTGGAGACACCATGGAGATGGGAGTGAACTTCCATCCTCTCTGCACTCAGCTTTGTAACACAAAAGTTGACAAGCATCTCTAAAGTATGGTATAAAATATACGTTTGGAAGCTAAAACCAATGCTTGGGTTCTAAATTATGATGTGGTGTAACGTCTGAATGGAGCCAGAATTTAGTGCAGTCATTTCCAAATTGTGTGCTGCAAGAGAATTGTTAATGTATTGTGAGAAATTAATTTAATTTGAGGCTCCTGTGTGTTCAAACTATGTATCCATAGTAGAGGCTGACTGCTGTGTCTCTGCCTGATTCACTGTTTTGGCTTTGCTCCTTCTAGCTTAGTGCTGAGCTAAAATGCCCCCGTTCTCATTTTGCATAGAGGGTGAATTTATCCCTGGCTGTGTTCTGCTCCTCATTTTTCCCCTCCCCCATCATGCCCCTGTGGGTGATGCTACATTCTGTGGGTGGGGGAAATGATGGACCCCCTCTGGTATCATAATTACTCTGTTACACTTGTTTGCAAAGGGCTTTGGTGCCCAGACCCTCTGCTTGATTTGAGCATTCACATTACCAAATATTCAGTGGTCCATGGGAAATTCTGGATGCTAACTAAAAGTTTGTCTAGATGCTTGAAAGGTGATTGTTGTGCAAGTATCTTTCTCTAGATACACCCCCACCCACTCCAGATCCACCCATGTCTGAAAAATAGGAACTTCATCCCTACTGAGAAAAGTGTCAACCATTTGGAGAACCTTGCCTATAATTCTCCTGTTCTTTTGATCTGTCTTCCCAGAACATAGACAGCAAGGGGATGCGAGACCAGCGCTTGGATTTGCAAAGGAGAGCAGCAGAGACTGGCGATGATGATCTGATTCCATTTGGAGATCGGCCGACTGTGTCAAGGTTTGGTGCCATCTCACGGACATCCAAAGCGATGTACCAGAACTCTGGCCCCATGCAAGCCATGACAGTTCAAGGAGCTTCTACAAAAACAGTTTCAGGTATAAAGCTTATGCTTCTGGAGCCCTGTTTTCTTTACAGTAGTTTTACACCAGTAGTATGGCTCAACTGTTGAAACAAGCTGCTCCAGGCATAGACTGGCAGTGGCTAATAGATGCTGAGGATGAGAGAGAGCATAAATAACACCCCACCTGGCTAACTGTGGTAAGCAGCAAGGCCTGTGCATCCCCGATGACAGATGGCAAACAATTGTAAAAATTGAGGAAAATCCCCAAAGTGGTTTGTGATGTGACATGGGAGTATGCTGCTCAGAGCTATATAATTTTAAAGCTCACTGGGCTAAGACAAGCCCTTGGGGATGCCTAAGCTTTGGTTCCCAGATCTGCAGTCCTACAGGGTGAATTAGATTAGAGCTGCTCTTTGTGTGAAGATGTCACGTTACGCAGAGGCATGCTGAGGACAGAGAAGCTAATAGAGGAGCTCCTTTGGAACAGTAAAAAAAAATAGCAGTCCAGATGATCACTGTCCAGCACTGTTTGAATTCCCAAAGTCTGGCAAAGGACAGAAGAATCAATGCACATACAGCCAACTGACATGTTATGGTGCGCTACACACTGTGGCAAGTGGGTGTATGAACCTACTGCACCACTGTTGTCTTCAGCCTGGACACTATAGCAAACATATGAATGGGCCTTTTAATCATTGGCATGTTCATGAATTCCAAGTGTTATGCCCTGCAGGCAAAAGGCAACATGAAGGTAAGTCTTTCCTAGTGGATAGATTTCCTTCTTAGCATTGGTAAGCAGGCTTTCCCCATGCTAGAAGGAATGGCTTTTTGCTGTCTCTCTGCATACTTCTCTTATTTTGAAGATCTCCAACCCGTGGCAGGGGCGGGGAGATACTCCCTGTTCATGCACACTTTCATTGCGGTTCTTCAACCTCTCTTCTTCTCCTTTTCATCCCATCCACCAAATACTTTATGATGGCTTTTTAAAAGAGGAGGAAAATAGGGCCCACGGCTATCGACATTGTTGCAGACTTCCAGAAACAGCTTTTGTCTTATACTTCCTGCACAAAAGTAAAGAAAAAATGTATGGTTATCAGTGGTCTGCTGTTGTAAAAGCAGCTCTGCACAGGTATAACATTGCATACAGGGTTGCCTCAGAAATTGGGCAGCTGTATCTGTTCTACCATAATTGTAATACAAATATTTTAAGGTCTTTTTACATAGACTTTTCCAATTGCTTTACAGATTACAGCCCTTACGGAACACACAGTGCATGGGGAGGTTCATATTCACCCCATCAAAACATATCTTCTCAGGGACGCCTTAGTGACAGGTAGGAGTATTTGCACTTGCTATTCTTGGCTGGACATACTGCACACACTCTGAAAAAAATAACCAAAACGTCTTGCCTCTTTTTTCAAACTATTCTGTTTCCAAAGGGAGAGGCTGTCTATGACAGACGTTGCTGGCCATGGGAAGCCTCTGCCCTCATCTGAGAGGGAACAGCAGCTTCGACTTGAACTGCAGCAACTAAACCATCAGATTAGCCAGCAGACTCGAGGACTGGAGGTGGGTACTCATATCCTCTGTCTTTTTCTAGGAAAGGATTGGAGAAACTGCATGAGAGAGAGAGAGAGCGCACTCTGAATATAAATGTATCTTTCTTTGATTATGTTATATTCAAATCATTTTATAGCATTTCAGAATGAAGGACTGATCATCACTATTTAGCAATTTGAAATATGGTCTTAAACTTACAATAATAAGAGAAAAATGGTTGCAATCTATAGTACAATTGCCTGAAGGCTTCTAATTTTGTATTCATTTGTTTCACCCGTCACTCACACATGTGCCTGCATGTTAGTTCCAATACTGACATAGTTTCATTTCCCTATTTCTTTGATCTACAAAGTGGAGGTAGTGAACTTTCTGTATTATTGTTTATTATTTGCTTTTATGTTGATTGACATTTCCTTCCAAAATAGCACAAGGCCAAATGATGGTTTTATATAATTTGTATCAAAAAGTCATGCTGGAAGTGTTAATGGTGACATTGATTTCTCGGGATGAGCATGTATGTTTCTTCCAGAAGCAATGGGCATTAGTGATAGCTGTAGTACATATATATCCTAAAATAGCGGTGTCCTCATAAAACAAACAGAGAGACATTGTGGTAGTTTATTGGAAAGCCTACAGCTACTTCAGTTCAGGTTTTCCCAAGTGGCAGTCACTTTTAGTCTTTATTCTAGGAAGGCTTGGCTTACCCAAGGCAAGGGAACAAGTTTCTCTGAGCAGAAATGATAGATACAAGAAGTAACATATTTTTCAGTTCAAGAACAAGATACACATTTATGCTTACTTATTGCATGCCCGCTTTTGCTGATGCTGTAATGGAGGAGTATTGGATGGTTTGAAAATACCCACCTGACTGTTACTCTCCATTATTATCATTATCATTATTGATGAGAGACCTAACATTGTGCTAGATGCTGAAGAAGTTAAAAACAAAAACAAAAAGTTTCCATAGCTGTCTCTGGGCCATAGACATTTCTAAATTATTAAATCTGTAAACTTCAGTGATAATAACACCTTGAAAATGAAACGATTCAAACAAATACTCATTGATACAATTAGATATATAATAGACACTGTCTAGGGGCCATGGGGTTTTTTGGTTTCTGGGAATGGAGCTTGGAGCCAGGGCTCTGAATCCAGTTCCCAGAAAGTATGCTCCTCGCCCTCCTCGTAGCCAGCATTGTTCTTTCTGTGCTGGCTACTTCTCCACATCGGGGAATGGAGTGTGGAGAGAGCAAAAAGGGGGTGGTCCCAGGCGTGGGGAGGGAAGGAGACTGCAGAAGCCTCTCTTCGAGGCCATGCAGCCTCCCCCCCCCACACACACACACACACACTGACGAAATTGCACATCTAGCCAAAAATGCAGGGCGGTTGGAGCACAGAGGAGAGGATTCCCTCTGTGCTCTGGCCACCATGCATTGGATAGGCATCAGCCTCTGAGTTTGGTGGCTGATGTCTATTTCCATAGGACTGCGCCCTTAATTTCAAATATCTTCTGGATAGTTTTAAGATGTTTTACAGGATGGGCCCTACAGGTCAGATCCTTGGTTAAATAAGTCAGCTTCAGCTCAGCACCAATGTGCAATAAGCTTGATTGCAGGCAATCTAGGAGACACCAAAAGCCTGCGTGCTTCTGATTTATTCCCAAGGTTTGTATTATGGCTACATTTCTGCTGTCTACATGCAACCATGCCTTTCTTTCAATTGTGCAATAAAATTGGTAGGCAGTGAATCCCGGATAGGTAGCGAAAGAGCATGCTGCTTCTCACAATGTGTAATTACCTTATTGAATTCACTGCTACAAGTTATAGTGATGGCCACTAGCTTGGATAGCCTCAAGGAGAACAGGCCTATCAGTGGCTTGTAGCGATGATAGCTAAATGGTGTCTCTGTTTTCAGAGTATACCTCTGAATACCAGTTGCTGGGAAATTATAGCAGAATGGTTGTTGCCACCTTGACCTAATTGTGGGCTTTCTAGAGGCAAGTGGCTGCTGGTAAAACTAAAACGCTGGACTCCGTGAGCCCTTGATGTGATTCAGCAAGACATTTCTTTTGTGAGTGCAGTTTGCTTTTATCACACCGTCAGCTTAGAACATATTTCCAAATATCACTTCTTATGCAACAAGTAGAAATGAAAGATTGAACAGTTTCACAAAGCTTGGAAAAACTCTGCATGTTTCATAAACTATATTTCTGTTTTAAGATTGCCTTCATCTGCATATAAAACATTCTTGGGAATAATGGCCAATTTGTATATTTCATATAAAAGGAAAGAAGGTTGGACTTAGGGAACCAAGCAATACTCCTGAGTTTGGGCCTAATTCCCATGTCTGCATGGTGTATTTTGTGTGCTCAGTTGTGTATGTGCTTGGCTTTGTGCATTTAGGGTGTTAGTAACAGGCTGCTGTTGCAGAGGGAGGCGACCCCCTTGGCAGGCCAACCACAGCCCCCACCGCCACCTCCTAAGTGGCCTGGAATGATCTCAAGTGAACAGCTGAGCTTGGAGCTGCACCAGGTGGAGAGGGAAATCGGAAAGAGAACCCGGGAACTGAGCATGGTGAGTGTTTCGTGGGTGGGCAGAGGAGATGGAAGACTCAGCTGGTGCTTCTGCTGGTGCTGCCTGGTGAGCTGCAGCGCTGCTTCATATGTTATAGGGAAGTGCCATGCTGAGTGGCTGCTGCTAGTGTTAGCCAGTCTTATGATTTCTGAGGCTAGAGTGCTTTATTTTAAATATTCTGGCATTGGTAGCGGTGGGGATCTTAAGGTGATTTTGTGAGGTGCCATATATAAGAACTTTGCAGTTGAGTCTTGGCAAGCACTTCGATTGACAGCAAATCATTCAGTCTCTTAAGCAACAGATACAGGCTGCGTTGCAAACTGCACACAAAACCAGTTAAATGGCATTTTGAAGTGGGGGGCAGTGGTTTTCCCGCCCGTGGTGATGGACTTCCTCAGTCTTTGCTGCTTGGTACATGTGCTTTTAGGAAGGTTTGTATCGTTATCAAATAGATGGGACGGATACGTCTAAGGCTTATGTTCCTTTCCCTTGTGGCTTTTGTGTGGGTTGTTCTGTACAACTTCGTCTGGTGTTCTACAGTTGTATTTTCCCTCACATGTGGAACAAGCTTGCAAAAGCTTTTTGTACATAGTGAATTGTAGGTTTTTCCTTCCTTTTCCCAAGGAGAGCCAATCTTCACTAGATGTGAAAAGCAAAGTGAGTGCCAGTAAACAGACAGAAAATGGACAGCAAAGCAAGATACCAGCTGAGGACCTTGCATTGACATTCAGGTAATAGAACACTTTCCTTGATATCCTTGAATCAGATTAAGACCGTATATGTTGGGCATAATAATTTTCATTTTGTAGATGTGGTTGAAAGCATGCAAAGCTCGAGAAATAGCACTTCACTAACATCCACAGCATACTTTTTCCAGTGGTTGTTGTTCCTTCCAAACACATTAAATTAGTCTACATACAATAGGAAGAAGAGTGTGGTACCATTTGGCCACCATAACCATCTTAGAATGACATTGGTTGTAGCACCTTGAAAACATAATTGTTTGGGGGTGACTTAAATTTGATAAAGGTTCTAAATCAGGCCAGTACAGCTTGTGACCCATCAAGTCAAAATTCAGCCTACCTGCCATAAGAACATAAGAAGAGCCCTGCTGGATTAGACCAAGAGCCCATCTAGTCCAGCATTCTGTTCACACAGTGGCCAACCAGCTGTCAACCAGGAACCCACAAGCAGGGCATCAGAGCAACAGCACCCTCCCACCCATGTTCCTCAGCAACTGGTGTACATAGGCTCACTGCCTCTGGTTCTGAAGCTAGCACATAGCCATCAGGACTAGTAGCCATCGATAGCCTTCTCCTCCATGAATGAATGAATGAATTTATTTATTTAATAAATTTATTAATCGCCCATCTGGCTGGTCACCCAGCCACTCTGGGCAATGTACAATAATAAAAACAGTTTAAACAATAAAATTCTACATTAAAAACAACATATTTCTAAAAATACCCTAACCCACCCCAAATGCCTGCCTGAACAACCACGTTTTTAATGCGTGGCAGAAGCTCATTAAAGAGGGGGCATGGCGGAGTTCCCTAGGGAGGGAGTTCCACAGAGTGGGGGCCATCACAGAGAAGGCCCTCTCCCTCGTCCTCACCAGTCTACCTGTCCTGGCTGATGGGACAGAGAGAAGGCCATCCAAGGCTGATCTTGTTGAGCGGCCTATCTGGTGTTGCTGGAGGCGCTCCTTGAGATAGGCTGGGCCGGAACTATATAGGGTTTTAAAGGTCAAAACCAACACCTTGAATTTGGCCTGGAAAACAACTGGTAACCAGTGCAACTCCTTCAGCACTGGAGTGATGTGAATTTGTCCAATCCCCTTTTAAAGCCATCCAAACTGGTAGCCATCGCTACATCCTGTGGTAGTGAATTCCATAGTTTAACTATGCACTGTGTGAAGAAGTACTTCCTATGTATAGTGCCAGATGCTTGACAAACCTTCCTGCTTTTTCCATTGTAGGAAGGCAGCAGAAAAATTATTGAACCCCCTATTGGGCCCGTGCACGTGGCTTGATAGGCTGCCTTTGGCTTTTTGGGTCACAAGTTATACAGGACTGTTTGATATACTTACTGGGTACAATAGTATTCTGGGTGGTAAATACTATGAAATACGTTGTAATTTCTTAACGATGCCTAACTAAGATAAGTTGGACGAAGAACAGTAATCAAATCTCATAGTTTGGCTAATCTAACATGGGTAGTAAAATGCCTTGTACTTGGTTGTTGTTTATTCTGGTGTGTAGAGCAAAACAGTATAAAGAAGAATAGCTTTTTTCAGTATAGTTTTAAATTGCAGAGTGCATTGACAACTAGATAACTGTGTGATTGACAGTTGCATAAGCAATGTTTTTGTTTGTATTTATATGGCAGTTACCTTAAAAGTACTGCAGATAAAGTCTACCTCTTTCATTGGACAAAAGTGATCTACACCACTTTGTCTGGTAGGACTATTATATATCACCAGACTGCCTTGAATAGCTATGCCAAAGCTGTACCTTAATGAGGCTGAATGTGGATTTTTTCTGTCCACTAATGTGTGCCTTTCCTTAGTCTTGACTGCATTTTTATTGTTTTACGGAGAGTATAATTCATGGAATGCACATTGTTGTTCAATTAATTGTTCATTAACAATTTTCAGTGGGAAAGGTTGGAGGACTTGCTTGACTGTCCCACTGAAATGGATGGTGCTTCATTTCAGTGGGACAGAAAGCCAGCGAGGGCTGGGGGAGCCAGCTGTGAGCAACCTGTGGGATTGGGAAAGGTTGTGTGCTTGTATGTCTGAATGGACGGGGCTCCATGTATGAGAGAAAAAAAGATGCAGAGAGAAAGGTTTTTTGTGGGGGGCGGGATTTTGGAGGTATCCTGAGAAGGTGTGTGGTCTCCATGTGCTAGAGTCAGGAGGAGAAGAAAAGGACATACGTGTGTGTATTCCTGCATGATGGGTCCGTGTGTGTGGGCGGAGGGGAGAGAAAGTGTGTGGGAGAAGGAGACTGAATCTATGAGTGGTGATCCATAGTGCCAAATGTTCCCACAGCCCAAAATGGTTGGCTACCCCTGACATAGCCAACCATATTCAGGTTCTCTTCTCAATTTTGTCCAGTTCAACTTCATTCCATTTCTCTTTGTTCTCCCTGACCCCACTGCCTTCACTGTACTTTTTTTTTTCCTTTTCGACATTCTTCAGCAGTGATGTTCCAAATGGATCAGCCCCAACCCAAGAAAACATTGGCCTTCTCTCGAACAAAACTGCAGCTCTGAGCTTGTCGGAAGATACCGAAGGGGGAGGAGGTGACCAGGATACCCAGAGGACAGGAGCAACGCCCACCTCTGCTCCCTGAAGGAACAAGAGTGTCTCTCCACTTGTGTTAGGGGATCACTTTTTCCTCTCCTAGGGATAATGGGAGACACTGAGCAAGAATGGAAACAGCAGCAGGTCCTGAGACAATGTGCACAACACCACTACTAGAAACAAACCCTGCACATAGTTCACATTAACACATTTTTTAATTAAAAAATGAAAATTAGCAGTATCTGCAAGCAACTCAGATTAAATTTGTTTTTGTTCTGTGAATGAACTTTATTTTAATAACTTTGGATGCCTTGAATGCCAGGGCTTTAAAAGAAACAGATATTATATATATTTATATATATATATAATACACACACACTCTGTTTGATTAATTGTATGATCTTAATGAGGTAGGTTTTCTCTTTTATTTTGGTATTATTACATACCCAGTGTATAATTCCTTCTAGGCCTCTTTCCTCCTCCCTTCAAAACAAGCTCACTCATCATTGCTTTGTGTGAGCTTGAAAGGAAAATAGGGAATATGAGATGGAGGAGGAAGCTCTAAATTGCCTGGTGAGAAAATGTGTAGCAGAGTTTCTGAAAGTAACTCTTTGTAGATGCTAGTTCCTTGTCATTATCCATCGTATTTCCTAACCATGATAGCTTTTAAACTTTAGGTTATGGAGCATTTATCATCACCTCAACAATAACAAACTTCATAGGATGCAGAAGACCTCAGGGATTGGTTTTTCCATTTCTGAAAGGAGTGGAGTTGCCTGGCTCTTTGTTCAGTATAAATTGGCTAATATTGATTGAATGTGGTACTCTTGATAGGCAACAGGTGTGTTCCGTCTGCAGATATGCAGATTAAAAGCAACAATACCTAAACTACATCGGAGAAGTATCTGGAAATAGGTGTAGAGTAGCTTCAGATCAGGATGTGGGGGTTAGGATGGGATGTGCAGGTCTCCCTGCTTCTTTGTCATGTCCAAAGGAGAGCTTCCACATTATCTTTTGTACCTTGATGAGGATTGCATGATATTCTAATGTAAGGAGAGCTTTGGCATCTGTTCTATTTTAGATGTGATGGGAAAGCATGGAGACAGGAAGCACAGGCACCTTTTACTTCCTGTTCCCTCTGCATTTTTATTGCATCCAAAGCTGCTCTTGGATGTCATTGACCTCTCTTGGGAGAATGGATGGGGTTGTGTTGCCCTCACCGCCGTATTTAATCTTTGAAAGTCAGAGCTTCCTCTGTATAATGGAGAGACTGGCTTCCAAGAAAATAGAACTCCTCAGTTTTACTTTCAGCAATTCTGTCTCAAAAGCAACACTTGTTAGAACTTACATGAGATGGAAACCTTTTTGTTTCTACAGGTCACATTTCATTTATGACTATCCTTAAAATGCCACTGTTGCAGGCAGAGTTCTTACTCATGCTGTGCATATTTTGACTTCCTTCCTCATCTCTCCCTCTTACCTGTACATGGGTAGAGATGCTCTGGGTGGACATCTTTGCAAAAGCTTCCTCACATCTTTTAGTGCTGATTCTCCATATGAATTAGACTACTAAATCTCAGAAAGCACTGGCTATGTAATAAGTTGAAGCATTGCTTTGGTTGGGTAAAAGCAGAAATTTATTAATCTTGTTTTAGGTTATTTTTCTTCCCTGAAGGTCCATTAAGGTCAAAACACCCTTCAGCTGTTTTGCATCTGTCTTAACTGTTAAATAAAACAAAATGGGGGGGATACAGTCCCCCTGTTGCCTACCAGTAGGAGTGTCCAAGCAGAAGACTCTTTTGAGTAGTGATTATTTAATTTGCCCAGTCAAGGCACCGCATTTATATACTATTTCACATTGAATTTGATTATGCCCTACAGACCTGGCTGGCCAAAAATTTGATATACATATTGGCTTGGGAATCGAGCATTCATTTTTTATTTAAATAAAAAAAATTATATATATATATGTATATGTATATATACACATATATATGTAGTTATATCTGTATATATATTGGGTATGTTTTAAGAATTTTTTCACATGAGTGCAGCTGTTCTAAAACATCTGGGAGGTAGAGGCACTGAAAATATATCTCAAAAGGCATTTTAACTCTTTTCTCTTAAACCCATGCACCACTCTATCGGAACTTCAACACATGAAATGTTTTTTCTTTTTTCACACTACCTCCCCTGTTCCAGTGAGGTATGGCTAGAAATGCATGTTCTTCTCTTTATGGGAATTGCTCACTTGAGGGAGCCCATGACAGCTTTCTGCCTTCCCTGGTGAGGAGAGCAATGAAGCAGGCAAGAACCACGCTAACTTTGCTTTTAAATATTATTTTCCTTGTCATTTTTCCCAACATAGGAAGTATTTTCAGGGAACCCACTGTATTATCCCTACTATAAAGAGCCTAGTCCAGAATACAACTGTCTCACTTTTGGCTAGAAAAGAAAATTTCATCAACCTACTATATAAATTAGGTGGCTCTCTTTTTAAAGGTGTTTCCTTCTAGTGAGAGTCAGATCTGGAGAAACAGAAAAAGTGGCTTTCTTTGTGCCAAGCTGATTAATTTCCATACATACATACTGTCTATTTATAGGCTCATGTGTAGGGTACGGGACACTGAAAAAAGCGCAGTCTATACACATGCCTAATCTCCCTGCTGTATGTGTTGACGCTTGGAGGAATGCGCAGAATGTGTGGAAAATGCTATTGTTGACATTTTTTTGTAAAGTTTCTGCTATACAATTGCATGCTCTGAACGTGAGCTTTTAAAGGAAACCTCTTAACATTTGTCCCACCACCTTCCTGGAGCTGTACTTTGTGCATGATGTACTGTCCAGGTTAATGTCCTGTTTGCATAAGCAAATAGGTTTGCTTAACCTCTGCAAACCACATTGATCTTGGCTTAGTTTCCTGTTTTCCCTCATTTTTTGTGAAGTTTCATCAACAAACACGAACAGATAGGGAACTAGGAAAGACTTTACATTTTTTGGAGATGTTTAGGTAAAATGTACTGGCTTTCAAGTAGAAGAAACTGTAAAAACGTAGTTCTCCTCTGCTGTTTTATAATCTACAAGTAATGTGTGTTTGCCTTTACGTTAGCTTCAGATTCTGTACCTTTGAACTCTGGACAAGTCTGAAAATCTTTGCCTTCTAACAATTCAGAAACAGGGAAACAGTCAAATACATATGCATATCTGAACCTTTACAACATCCTCCACTCTGCATGTATACTGTGCTTGGGTTAGTATCACATTTTTCTCTGAGACATTTAGAATAACACTCATAAATATAATTAGTGAACCATTCTGTAGATTACCACTTTCATTCCATTATGTTGTTTTATAACACAAAGTAATAATGGATTCTGATTTTTTAAATTCCTTATTCAAACATTGCAAGAGCACACCGAGCTGGATGACACATGTCACCACTTGCAGCAGAGGTAGGCAACCCGGTGCTCTCCAGGTGTTTTGGACTACAACCCTCATAATCCCTGACCATTAGCCATTTTGGCTAGTGCTGATGGGAGGTGTAATGCCTGGAGGGCACCAGTTTGTTTAGCCCTTCGTATACTTAGATGCTATGTCATAAGATAGGCTTAGTAATGTGTACTCACTTAAACACTCCTTGGTGGTTAGAACAAAGTTTAATTCCAAGCAAGTTTTATGAAGCATTGCAGGTAAATTCAGAAAAAGTAACTCAGGGGCCCAGACTTCAGAATAACCTTGAACTAATTGACTCTGTGTATGCAGAAATGTAATTCCCACTGCCCTTAAATAATTGTGAAGTGTTTTTTGTTCATACTCTTTCAGATTAATCTGAATGCTTTTGGCGAATGAGGATCAGCAGTAGCCATTCTAATTTTGCTGTTCTTTTCGAGCTTCTTGTGCTTCTTGCCTTTTCATCTCACCTCTATAGACGTGCCCCTCACTCTCCCTTATCATGCACCAGTTGACAGCTTGCTGCCTCAAAATAGAGCATTCAAATGAATTCGCTTAGCCAATAACTTCTGTGAAGTTGCCTTTTCTAATGGTGTTATTACTCAGTGATGCACAAATGTGGTATTGCCCCTACTGGTAGGCAAATGAGGGGGTCTGTATAAATGTGGAAAATACCCCTTTTTCATTCAAGGAGAGCCAAAGACTTGTGCTTTACTCTTGGTTTGTTTGTTTTATTCCTTCTTTCTCTGTTCATTTTACTGGGCTAGCCAGTTTGGATTGAAAAACTTGTGATGTTTTATGTTTTCAGCTCTTAACACTGGTAGAAAGATGTAAAAGCTCATGATTGTCAAGCCTTACAAAAATATGTTTAGTGATGATGGATTATTAACACATTTCAGAATGTGTTTAAACATTATTACGTTTGCAGCGATTTATCTAACTCCTTCAACTTTTTAAAAAAGACAATATTTGAACACTCTCCCACTTCTCTTCAGTTTACAACTAGCAAGGAAAGGGCTTATTTTTAAAACCATTATTGTTTATTTTCATTGTTCCTGCTTGAAGTTTTCTATTGAACTTTAGCAAAAGTAAATGTAAGGAAGCTTTAAAGGGACTGGAGAGAGACTCTGAATAGAAGTAGCACCAAATGTAATGAGACTGCAGAAGCAAATGCATGCAGACACACTGTATATGCTGATTACACAGGTAGATCTGTGGTACTTGGCTGCAGAAGCTGTTCTTTCTGTCTGGTTAGGAATTCATAAATGAATCTACCATAAAGGCAATACTATGTAATTAAAAAGCACTCCTGTTTCATAGTTCTACTAACTTAGCAAGTATGGACTTCTTTAAAATAAGCAGTCCCAGGGAGGTCGCTCTTCTCCCTAATTTCAGCAGTATGTTCTTAGTGGAAATTGCATTATGGTCTACATGTTTGTGTATCTTTCTTTACAGAAGGTGCCTTTTTTCAGAGCTAGTTTTGCCAGGTTGTAATTTTGAAATCTTGCCTGTTCCTTTAAAGAGGCAGCAGAAGACTATACTGCTGATGAATCTCCTGTTCCTGATTCACTCATCCATCCCCACACCCTGCCCATTGTTGTAAGCAGAACTCCGGTTTTACCTTACAGCAGGGGCAGGGTAGATGGTAGACAAGTATACCAGTGGAAGAACTGGGTGGGAAGTCCCATAGCTGCCTACATTCCCCCTGCCACAAAACATCTTAAGTAGCAGACAGAACCTCCAGATTGTGATCTGATATCCCTATCCAGATTACTAGTCCAGATATTTATTTGGCTCAGTGTATTTTGCTTTGAACAAATTTTAATTTTATTAATTAGTATGAGAATTTTAAAAGAGTGACATTGGGTGACTATTGTCAGCAGTTTGGCTTTATATTACACATCCAACCTCCACACTGACTTGCTCAAGAAAGAACTTCAGAAAAGAGGGTGGGGAGGACTTCAGAATGTCATATCATGTCAGTGGCCTAATTCAGATGTACTGCTAAGCCATGGTTTAGCATTACAAGAATGAGCCACATTGCACATTGGGCTCCCACACTTCCTCCCTCCTCCTCCAGAGCAGCCGCAAGCATTTGGAAGCTTTTGCTTCTGTTTTAGATTGACTGTGGCTTGATGTATCATCCAAACCTGGTTGAACTCTGATTGATCTTAAGTATGGTTTGTTGGAGCAAGCCAACTTCAAACCACAGTTTATGAAGCTAGCATGATTCAACAAACGATAAGTTAAGATGAACCACAGTTAAGGTTCAGACAACTTGTTAATCTGGGGTTAATTGAAAACTGAAGTGGAAGCTTCTAATCTCATGGCTGTGCCAGAGGAGGAAAGGGAAGGGGGAGTGTGAGCCCAAGGTTTGCTGAAGCTCATTTTTGTAACAGTAAAGCATGGTTTAGTATTAAATGAATGCAGTCTATGAACTGATGGTACAGAATTTCCTATATTCTTCCCCCTCCCCCTCATGTGGCACACATCACAAAAGAAGCTTCTAAAAATTTACAGTTGTACGCTACGCACACAATACAGTTGTATGCTACGCACACAATAAACACCAATGGCCTTGATTGATTAACCTGTAGATTGCATGAGACCAGCTTAGTCTCTGTATCTGTAGGTGGTTTCTGATGCAATTGTGGGACATTAATAGAAACTAAATCCTTTGGAGGGTGCAGAATGAGCTCTTTTTTGCTATAAAAGGGGAACCCACTAAGCACTACAGAAATATTCTTCAAATTCACCATCACCCTGGTTTTCAGTCTGATCTTAAGCTGTTCGGAATTCACTTTGAACATGCAGCAGCTGCAGGGAAAAGGTCACTCCACATTTTTCAGGATCAGTTGTCCAATATACATCAGGGTAATTATTAAAAATGAAGAAGCACCCAAATTTATCCCCATTTCACCAGATCAGCCCAGAGATAGTCCTGGACTTAGCAAAAGGGTAGCTCAGTAAGTTGGGTGTTGTCCAAAGTAACACTGAGAGTTGCCCCCATTCCTTCACCGCTCCAGCGGGGTTTCTGTGGCATACGTTGTATTGGATACAGCAATAGATTTTCAGCATTTTAAGTGAAAATGTTATGACTAAAATAATTGTATTTTGATTTCTCTTTGAGATTTTGAGAGGCAGTGAACACTCCCAGCTTTCAATGTGATTGGATCCGAAGAGTTCAGTAGTAGCTACAGTTACCATTTGTTGACTAGGTAGCTTCTGTTCTGTCTAACATTAGTCACCTGTGTCTAAATAACTTATGTACTTAAGGCTGTCTGATACTTTTTTCCACATACAAAACATATCTACTTTTGGAGATGAAAATAATGGGGCGGGGTGGGGGAGAAAAATGTCATGCTTAAATGCTGTCTCTCTCTGAAAATTAAAAGTATTAGATATGCTGATGTTACATGTATCTTTTATAAAAACAAAATCCTGTGGAGTATTTGGTGTTTGCTATAAACAAAATTTGTTTGCTTTTGTGTATGTTAAAGTGACTTTGGGCACAATTGTAAATGGGAATGTCTTCCGCACAAGTCCCACTGAGTGTATGGGATGTGTGCAAGAAGACCATCTCTGTGCCCGCTTGTCGTTAATGTTAGTTTGTTGTAGCAGACAGTACTCACAAGTCTTTGGCATCCAAAACCAGATTGTGTAACTGGATCAGAATTCCACAACTGGATTTGCATAGGGAGCTCTTTCCAAGCTTAGCACTAGAAAAATTGGCTGGGGACAAGGAGTGAGATGGGTAATGCAGCCTGTTTTGCCAGCTATCTTTACAGCTCTCGGTTTCAGGCTCTGTACTCTGTACATAAAGGGATTCTCTGCTGCCTATTGTGAGTTTACAATTGCCTTGCAGTCTCTGCTTGCTATGTAAGCAGCCTCTTTGCTAACCATGTACCCCTTTCCTTAAAGGCGACCTTATCAGCAGCATGGTGGCATTTTTTATTAGTTTTCAAGGTCTGGCAATCGGCAATCTAGATTTTGCTCCTTATTTTTGTTCATCAAACCTGCCTCCCTCTCTCTCTTCAAAAGTCCCCTGGCCATTTCCAGTTGTGCAATTTCTCTATATGTGTGTGCATTCTTTATGGTTGTGGGGGGGGGGAGGGGGGTGTTAAGCCAAGTTTCCTTTGGTCTTTTTAGGATTGTACCAGTCTCCCCGAGACATTCTTAAGTCATTATCACCTTTTTGGGTGGAGTTCATTTTTTTTAATAACTTTTTTGACATTTTGGTGCATATATGCTTGGGATAGAGCTCATGTAATTTACCAATCGTATTGATTGTATGTGATTGTGCCCTGCGGAGGTATATTTAACAAAAAATAAAAAAAATAAAAATAAAAAAATAGTCTAGGGTGATGCTGATAATAAAGAAAACTCCAAGACATTGAGTTCAGGCAGTGAGTGACTTTGTAAATTTGCTTCAAGTTCACAGAGTTGACAGCTGTTGTTATGAAAACACTTACTTTGAGTTATTCCTTCCTTCAACCCTTTGCCTCCCCCCACACCCTGCCATATCCTCTTAACACAGGGGTGCACAACATTTTCAGGTCCAAGAGCTACATGTGATATTGGCTCAGATGTCAGGAGCCACATAAGAAGAACCGTGTTGAGGTTCTTTGGTTCTTCTTAAGAACCAAAAATATGCTAAAATAAGTGTCTTGACTTGGTGTCTGAATGCAGGTAAGAAAATAGCCAAGTACCCCCAAAACTCCACAAAGTGGGCACCACAGAGAAGCCCTCATCCCATGAAGCCACCATCTCTGTTTCAAATGATGGTAGGAGGAGAGTCTGCTGATGATCTAAGCATCTGAGTGGGTTCATAGGAGAGGAAGTGCTCCTTCCAGAAAGGACTGGAATTACTGTAGAAAAGTGCCTCTAGTTCCCAACCCAGTCAGGCACTCCAATGGGATACCATTATCAATAGTATCAAAAGCCATTCAGAGGCCAGAGATGTGCTCCCCCTGTCCAATTCACAGCAGAGGTCATACACCGGGGTGACAATGGCCTTTTTAGTTTTGAAAAGAGTTTGAAAGGGATCCAGTAATCAGAATTGTGCAGTGATAGCTGGAGGTTGGTCATCACCCCAAACAACCTTGCCCCCCCCAAAGATAACATTGGAGACCACATAATAATTTTAGAGAGTCTAACGAGGGCCCTTTCAATAGAGGTCTAGCCTTTGCCTCCTTTAAAACTGTTGGAATGGCACCGTCTCTCAGTGAAGGTGTTGTTACCACCACCCAGCCAATATCATACAGGTGGTAGGCATCACCCTAGTCATCAAAAATGACCGTACACTCAAGGTGCACAAACTGGAAAGTATTGATACAAACATGACAAGTAGAGATTGAGTGCATTCAGGACTGATTCTGCAGTTAATGCAGAGTCCAAGATGGAATGGATGTGAGCAACTTATATACAAGGAGGGGGGGTTCTCCTCCTGACCGGTACGCTCCACTCCTGCTCCCATCCACCCCCCCAGCTGTTTAAACTGCAAACGCTGCCTTGCTACTTGCTTACGTACTAACAGCATGCAACGTGTTTAGGGTAACTGGTGGTGAAAGTAAAGTTGCCAGGCCAACAGCATCCCAAAGCCTGAAAGTCGCAGGACTGGACCTCACAATTTCAGGGCTGTTACCTCTTGAAAGACAAAAATCTAATACTACACTTGTAAAGACTCAGAAAAAAATGGGAGGGAGGCTTGTCTGTCAGATCATCGTTTTAACATCATATTGTTACAGCCCATCAGGCCCAGTGCCAGCACATGGGATACCTGGGCAAGTGCAGTTACCCACTGCAGCTGGCCAACCTGCCTGCCTGCCTCATGGTGGCCAGGGAAATGGGGGCAGGGTGTTGCCACTGGCACGTGGGTAGTCTGCCTGCCTGCAAAGAAGTAAACTGGTAGGGGCTGCCAAGTACAGCTTCCCTGGGGCTTCCTGGAGCTGGGGCATCAGCCAATGAGGACGCTGTAAAACTCCTGGATCCCAAACCAAAGGTAGTAATGCTGATGATTCGAGCATTGCTACTAGATTTATCTAGATTGCTAAATAGGCAGCACTCTTGGAACTTGATGTTGGAAAAGTACATTCAAATCTTGCCAAACCCAGAGCACGTTCAGGAATTTGGTTGAAACTAGGGGCATCTCTACACCAGCCTAAAATCCTGCCTTTAAAGCAGGGCTTTCTGCTTCTGTTTTAAATGCAGGATCGCGACTCCCTTTTTCCCGTGCTTCCTTTCCCCCCACCCCCTTCTCCCTCCTCCCTGTATCTGAGTCTTACATTATCTTTCATTGGTCTCGCTCCTCTTGCTGCTTTTCCTCTTTTCCCAGAGGGATCTCAAGCGGAACACACCAGGGTAATTTGATAGCTCATTATCTGCAAACTATTTAAAAACGGAACAAAGGGCATTTAGGGCAGGAGACACCTTGGAGGTCCACAGTGTCATGTAAAGAGGCCACAGACTTCCATGAAGGAGCAATCTCAATCGCAGGATTAAAGCTCTGTGTGAAGGAGCCCTAGGAGTCAGTCAAGGATATTGCTCCTGCAACATACGGGCAGTGCTTTTATACCAGAGAGCCCCCAATTCTTGCTTTTCACTTGCCTCAGATTCCTACATCAAGTGAAGTAAGTGAATGAATGTCTGAAAACACACAAGGAATAAATGAACATGAAGGTAGGTATTTTGCATTGCAGTTGTGTGAAACGAGTGATGTTGCTCACCTTGCATACATCAGGGATGGGTGGGAAGGGAAAGTACTGCAATATTTCTGTTTTGTCATTTACTCCCAACAAGAACCACCACAGAAAACATTTTTAAGCTATTAGATGAGCTTGCGAAGGAACATGGCATTGATTACCAATGGGCTAGAGCATGTATGTACTGACATGCATACTGTAGGGTACGTACTGACGAGCAGTGATGGGAAGACGTAGTGGGATAAAGTCTTGCGTTGAACAGAGAGGCGCTCAATGCCACATGACTGCATTTTTTAATTGTTTTAAATTGTTTCTATTGTACATCACCCAGAGTGGCTGGCTGACCAGCCAGATGGGCGATTAATAAATTTAATAAATTTAATAAATAATAAATAAATTTTTAGGCACTTGTGCAATGAAATGTTCAACTTCTCCATACAGAAGTACAGTGGTTAAGAGCCAAAGCACTCCCTCTGGTTAGAGCTACGTTCAGAAGTAAAGCTACTTCGAACAGGCTGTCCATTCGAATGTACAAGCTCTTTTGAAGATTCATCCTAATCTCACAACTTTCTTACCTCTGATGTATTCACAGACCTAAAGAAGTTGAACACAGTGGGGGAGGGGGAGGGAGTGTTAGTGATGATATTGGAAGTGCGAGGCTAAATCAATGCAATGATCAAGAAAACTGACGCGTGCTAGTCATGTAACGAAGGATGACAGCGCATTTCCAACATTGGAAGGTTTTCTGTCTGGAAATGAATTGGTTCTTGACAAAAATAAATAAAAATGACACTGAATGACAGCTGCTTGCTGTCAAGGCATAATTTGAAGATTGCTTTCTAATTGAGCCTAAACACAGCAACTAGATGCGGGGTCCATCCTGGATTGCAATCTCTGAGTTTCCCTACGGTTTCTCCACAAAGGCACAAGGGTGCTTGCTGGAACTTCCTTATAACATTAAAGTCAGAATTTTAAAAAATTCTCTACTAGAGGTTTGGATTTAAAGAAATGGAGTTTCCAGAACTCAGAGACAAAGCAGTGACTGTACTGATGCTATTTGCTACTACATTTCTGCCTACTGCTGTTCACATGTTTCACAAAAATATAATGTCCAGTGCCGTATCTTGAATTCTGCATGACAGTGTCATTTGAAAGAGGCATACAATCCAACTGCTTTACTCTCCACACATTATAGGTTCTTTACTGCAGGTAGAATTATTTCTTCCATAACAGTGGTACGACTCCCCTGCTTTGGCATAGGAAGCTTCCAGGGTCTTTACATTTATGGTTGCATGAGCAAACAAACTTGCTTTCCCTTGTTTCATCTTGGTGAGTTTGCACTGAAAAAGTTCAGGAGATTTATCTGTGAAATCAGCATATATTGTCTCTAAATGATACCAAAGATTTAGAGGCTTCAAACTTTCATTAGCTGGCACTTCATAGCATAGCACACAGTATGGCCTTGATTCATCTTGTTCACCAGTCCGTGTGAAGCCTCAATGAATACAGCTTGAGTTATATTTTCTTACCACATTTCAGCATTTGTCTGTTTCATCCCTGGTACTTCTATGCTTGTACTGGTACCTGGCAAACAGGGGCTGCACTCAACGTTTCCTTTGCAGAAATGTTTGCATGTTGTGGTCTCATGTTCAACCACAGACTTTATATTGATCTCACTAGAACAGGCTTAATTCTTTGTTCTTTCCTTTTTCAAATATCCTGTTTTGAACCCCAAATACATTTCTGGGGATTGATTAGTATTGTCCTTAGTGAGAACTGTTCATTTTTTTAAAGTGCTCTGCATTCTGGTACAGTCAGTACTTTTCATATGACAATGATGGAAATTAGCCATGTGAGCTTAGAATCAGTTATGCTATGAACAGGGATACAACCAGAGCATGGGTAGAGTTGGACATAAATACAATTACAGTTCTGTCTAGTTGTGGGCTTTTTGTTCTTGGATGTTTTTTTTTAATTAACATCTACAAATTCATATTTACATCATGCACTGTACGGAAGCAAATATTGCTTCCATTCTACAGTTCTCCATCCAATGCAACCCTTTCAGGCACACAATTGACAAACTGTGACCAATAAAAACAATACATGTAGGTTAGCTGAATTGTGCCCAGTGAAACCATGTATGCCCAGGTGACAAAATACTATCAGTTAAAAACCATGTATGTCATGTAGCATGGTGCTACCAATTTAGAAAAAATACATGTTTCGCTTCTGAATTGAAAATGAAGGAAAAATAACCAACGCCAGCATCATGCTAAACAAGCCCAGCATATGATGAAAATCACAGGCCCTTGGCCAGACTGTTAAAAGGGCTTCTTTAACTGGTAACGTTTTAGGGGGAAATTAGAAGACTACACCTGTGAGAATCACAGGCTCTCCCTAGGCCTCTCTCTGCTTCAAAACCACTAGCTTACACAGGAACTAATACATTCAGCATTGCTTCCCATAGAGTCATGGGAGGTATTATTTTGTGAGGTAATGAACAGTCCTATTGGAGATTCCTAGCACGCACCATAGAACTACCATTCTTATGGTTCCCTGGGAGAGGAATTACCATTAAATGTGTAAAGGGGGGGGCAGACCTGTAGGTCTTCCCCACCCTTCCTATCCCTGTCATTGGACTATCCCAGCTGTTTTGCTACATCTCCAGGTTCTGACCCCAGCGATATGTGTTTTTATCATGGGATTTCAGGAAGGTCCATAGTTCTAATCCAAGTGCCCTTAAAAAAAAGCAGGCCCCCTGAGTGCCCCATTCTCTGCTCCTCTTCATCCTGAAGACCTCACCTTGGCCAACAGGAGCAGCCATTAAGAAGCCTTGCCCATTGGCTATGAAAGATTATGGATGATTTAAAAAAGAGGGGTTGCTTCTGAAACAACTTTCTCCCACTACTCTCTAGTGGCAGTGGGTGTCTGCAGTTTGGTATGTCTAATATATATTCAAACATTCCTTCATCAAGTTGAACATTAAAACTGCTCTCAGATCAAACATTGCTTTGCCCCACTATTTGTTTAACTTGCTTTAACTGGTCATTAGCCTTTGACCTTCCGTGGCCTTCCCACCCACTTTGCCCTCCCCTCCCCTCTCCTTGTTTTGGCTCAGGCTGAGAGCAGAAAACTCAGCCAAAAAAAACGCTTACTGTTTCAGATGGTCTTTGTCTAAAGCAAGAAAGCCAGCCTCTTTCTCATTGCATTTTACTGGAGAGAAAGGCACAAGAAAGAGGTAAGAAACACTGGTTCTGTATTTAACCTTTAAAATATATATTATTTTAATAGAACACCTAAAACAACAAAAATACTTGGTTACTTGCACCAGAAAAAATACAAGTTATATATTCATTCTTTCCTGATGTTCTCCAATATATCATAAAAGGTTTCCAATTGGAGATCTCAGTTCTTAGCTGTTTCTTCTGCTTGGGGCCAGCCCAACAATTCGGCAAAATGAGGTGACCTGCCCCAGGTGGCAGATTTTGGGGGTACCATTAAATGACAACAGATGGTCAGTTACCTAGTGTATACCTTTCGTGCAGTGTAGGAGTCATTTGAATTTTCTCCACCAAACTGTCTTGGGCTGCCTTTGGGGGGGGGTGGGGCAAGTAAGAGGAGACATGATCAGGATTGATAAAACTATGCTTGGTGTGGGGAAAGTTGACAGGGATAAGATTTTCTCATAATACTAGGACCTGGGAACATCTGATAAAGGTGAACAGACAAAAGAAAGTACTTCTTCATGGCCACCAATGTAAATAGCTTTAAAAGTGGATTAGACAAATTCATGAGGATAAGGGCCATCAATGTCTGCCAGTCATAATGGAGTATACTACTTCCATAGTCTGAGGCAGCATGCCTCTGAATACCAGTTGCGGGGAGAAAACTGCCAGAGACGGCTTTTGCTTGTGAGCTTCTGAGGCACCTACATGGCCACCGTGGGGAACGGCATGCTAGACTAAACAGGCTTTTTGCCTGATCCAGCAACACGCTTTCATGATCTTATGCCTCTGCTTTCAGTGTCATTGTAGCCCCGTGTAGGCATTCGCCTGAACAGCATACAAAAGCATGCACTGGAGAGACAGGCCCCACCCCCAACATCCCTGACCTCCCCGTGTTGAGTGGGAAAGTCTGCAGTGGGGTTCTACTTATGCCAAGAGGGAACCCTGCTTTGTTAGGGTTCCTGATCATGGCAAGGATTCCACTGCTTCAGGATTCAACATGGGGAGGGTGGGAACTGAGGAGGCAGGGCCAGCGTGCATGGTGGCGTTGTCACTCATGTTGCTTGTACACTATTCAGAGTCAGAGTGTTTTCTTGTGTTTGACTAACAGCCGTTACAAACAACATAATGTAATACATCATGCAGTAACAGAACATAAGCAGAAATCAAGCTAACGAATCACCTGCACAGTCAACTGCATTCAGAGTGATTGCACAAATATGTTATGCAGCTTTAGCAAACAACGCTGTTTTGCGTGTAACATAAGGGTCGCAATCTGACAGTAACCAGTAAATCTTCACATAGATGCGTTCACCCTGTAAGGGATATCAAGATCTGTCCCAGGAATCCCTCCCTGAGATTTTGATATAGGTGGCAGTACAGTAAATAATCCTGTACCTTACCCATACCACAGACACAGAACTGTAGGTTTCTTGGAATATGCCTTTATCTTCCATCCAGGAATGCTGTGGGCACAGTATGGAAGAGTAGTTCCATAAATGAGGTTCTCAAAGAAGCAAAAGTGAGAGTTTGTAGGTATTGGGCTCTTTCATTATCTGTTTTAAACAGGCAGTACCACTGAGAACAAAATTAAGATGTAATTAGATCTAAGTCCTGGTTATTATCTATCCCATATTTCCAAACTCTCGATTTGTTTTTGGCTCCCAGTATGGTAAAAAAATATCTGGTAGAAGGTTTTTGGAGATTGGCATGACTCTTGGCATGACTTAGCCCAGCCACCCTTCTTCATTTGTTCTCAGGAACTTGTTTTGACAAACATACAGCTGCTTCAAATTGTTATGCCTTACCCCCCAAATCTCAATACTGTATTGGATTTGAGCAACTACTTTTCCAAGAAACACTTTCAATGCTGGAGCCACCAACCTGCCTCCCCTGGAACAGAAACATCTCAAGATAGCTCAAGTTGTCTTCTGTGCTGTTATTTTAATGTTCTGGAGCGGAATCTTCCAAGGACATGTCTCATCAAAGTATACACCTCAGTATTTGAAGGAGGAACCCTGCTCTATCTTTTTTCCACCTAGCCTCCAGTTATACCGGGGGGATGTTTGCCAAAGACCAACGCCTTAGATTTAGCATAGTTAATTGTGAGCTATTCCATTTGGCAGAAACCTTAAAGTTTGCTCAGACTTTTCTTCAGCCTGATTTTGTTCATGGACAGTAGTACCAAGTCATCTGCATACATTAATATTGCAACTTTACGGTTGCCTATTGTGGGTGGAAGTGCTCTGGGGAATTTAACTCATTCACAATATTATTAATGTAAAGACTGGACAGAAGGGGTGCTAACAAGCAACCTTGTTTGCCTCCTTTGGTCATTGTACACTATTCAGGTATGATGCCTGAAAAGAGATTTTGTGTTATCTGAATAAGACTTCTCGGAGAATGGTGTCCTTGCCTGCTGTCATCGACAACTCTGCATATGTAGAATTTTTCACAGCATCTTCTATCTCCTGCACAAGGAATCTCCCTAAAACTCAAGGATTTTTCCTAATCTTAAAAAAGCAAGTTTCTAGTCCCTGTTTATGGAGACACATTTGAGATTATTTATGCAGTTAGTGTAGGGCAGAGCTTTCCAAACTGTGTGTTGCGACACATTAGTGTGTCGCCGGCAGTGCGTAGGTGTGTCGCGCGAAATTCAGAAAGTTGTGCAGAAGGGCACCGCGGAGCTCCCTTACTCGCGTTTGCTTCCCTTGGCCCCTCCCCCGGAACTTCCTAAAGCAGCTAATGTTAAAGCAGCTTAGCTGCTAAGGCTTAGCAGCTTAGGTGCTTTAACATTAGCTGCTTTAGGATCATGTGGCATCTTGACGTAGGACACATGTGACTGGCAGTGTTGGAGCGGTACGGCGAGGAGTGTAGTAACGCTGGCTGCACGAGGAGTGTGGAGAATTCGAAGTTAGCGGAGCTATTAGTTGAGCAATTTGCAATCAGCTCGGGCGAGAGGCTTCCCCGCATCCTCAGTGCGGCTGCAGGGCAGCGGAGGAGAACAATGGCCTGCTGGATGCCCCCAGAGCAGGGAGGGCTGCTCCGGGCAGGCGAGGAGCTTCAAGCCTGCGCTCCCCGGAAAGGTAGAGGCGCGGGGTGAAGAGAGGGGAAGGGAGGTGCTGCCCTGAGCTTGGCTGACGCCAGTGCAGAGAAATGGCAACGGCCACCAGCCGTGCGTGGTTTCGGGCGTGCCCTTTGCAGACTTCTGCACCGCACTACTGCGCAGCCAGGCCAAAGTAACAGGCAGGCGGAAATGCCGCCTGGGACTGGGACTGCACCGAGTGGGCTGTCGACCACCTTGGCCCGTCGGAAGGGAGCTCAGTGGAGGCTGGAAGCCTCAGAATCAGTGTGCTCCCAATCACCCGGGTGAGCGCAGCTGCAGGCTGTCACCCAGTCAACCCACCTGCTGCTGGCTGAAGGGAGGCCACCCTCCCAAACCCAATGTGGCAAACAGCAAGCCACCCACCACGTGGCACTTATGATTTGATTTCTGCCTTTTATTTTCAACAATGGCAAAGTTAAAGACACCGAAGCGTGGAAGCTTAAAAATGCTTGATGACTAAATGCGAGTGTCTTTATCTAATATTCCACCAAATATTGAAAAGCTGTGTTCATCCCATCACCCTCATACATCCCATTAAAATGGTAAGTTATTGATGTTATTCTTGCACATATTTACATACTGTTACTCATGAATGACAACAATGTATGTTATTATCTTACAAATCATACATTTAAAAAAAATATAAATGAAAGGTTTTCATGAGATATGTTGTATCCCCATACATCTCATATTACAATTTATGTATGTGTCCGTATCTCTTATAACGGGTTAGTTTAACCTCCGGTTTGCTAGCAAAACTGAATTACCGTGTCATGAAATGATGCATGTCTAAAAAGTGTGTCACCAACATGAAAAGTTTGGAAAGCTCTGGTGTAGGGGATCAGAAGAATGGCTGCCTAATCTCCTTTCCCATTGTGTAAATAGTCCTATGCATCATCTATGTAGGTGTACACATAAGGACATTAAGGGTGCAATCCTATGGGGATGGCCTAAGCCTCCAAACTCAGAGGCTTACGGCCATCCAAAGCAGAGCAGGAGGCGTGGTTATAGTTATGAATTAGTATTAAAGAGATCAGCTAAAGGCCAAGCATGAAACATCGGTTTTGAGGAGCAATTTGAAAGACAAGAGAGAGGAGCCATCATAGGCGTGTTCAGGGAGGGAAAGCAGGGAGAGTGGGTGGAATTGTTTACGGAGCAAAAGGCCTTTGGTTGGCTGAGAGACATAGAGTTGGAGGAGTAACGGTCACAAGCAGGGACATAATGAGAAACAAGAGGAGAGAGATCAAACGGGTCATGGCTTTGGAACACTTTAAAGGACAAGGGGTCTGGATCGGATACAGAAAAGGAGTGGGAGCCAGTTAAAGGATCTGAGGAGGGGCATCACATGGTCTGATCAGTAAGAGACATTAATGGTTTTGGCAGCGGAGCTCTAGAGAAATGTGAGAGAACTGAGTTGTGAAAGAGGAAGGCTAGATAGAAGGAAGAAAGTTTGCAGTACTCAACAGGGCAGAAGATGACCAGAACATGAGCAGGTTTGTAGCTGAGATAGAGAAATGGAGGGATTTTTGCAGTGCTGTGCAGAGTGACAACTGATTTGAAAGTGGGGAGCAGATTCAGTGATGAAGCCGAGACCCTGTGTCTGATCAACATGGTGGACGCTGGTGGCCTTGTTGGATATAGACAGGAAGGCTTGGGAGGCAAGAGAAGTACTTTGGTCTCGGACAGGCTGAGTTTGAGATGGCAATGAGATATCCAAGGCTTGTGGAGATGTGAGACTGGGTAGAGAGGTACAGCTGGCTGTCAGCAACATGTACGCAGCACTGAAAGCTGTGGGATTTGATGAGGTCATCCAAGGAGAAACTACAGAGAAAGTAAAGCAGGAGACCAAGAACAGGATTCTGAGGAACACCAACAGACGGGGGAAGGAAGAGGAGGAGCTTCCCTGGTGGAAATGTTGCATGAGCAATCGGACAGGAAGAGGATCAGCAGAAGAGTCCCCTCCGTGGCTCTGACACCCAACCAGCAGAGCCATTCAACAAAATACTATGGTTGGTAGTATCAAAAGATGCTGAGAGATCAAGGAGGGTTGCACTCCCTCTGTCTCTCTGCCAACAGAGATAATCCAATGCTGCTTCAGTGACAAACCCAGGCATGAAAATGGATTGACTGAAATGGGTCCAAATACCAAGAGAGGTTACAGGATTGCACCTCCTGACCTGTTCCTCCACAGGGCCCTTACACCGCCTGACATCTGATGGTGGGAAAAACCTTATAGACCTGTAGGTTACAGTAAGTGAGGGAAGAGAATGGATCACCCTGCATTTTTCAATCCAAATGGCTGGCCTGTTAGAAATATGATTGAAACTTTTCATAAGGAATACAGGAATACACAAGGAATACAGAAGCAAAAATAAATAAATAAAGCACACACATTTGAGAGTGGCCTTAAATTGAAGGTAGAAAAAGCATTATACAGAGTTAACAGCCCAATGGAACGGAAGAGTCTTTACTGCCCTTCTAAAACAAAATATGGAAGGAGCCAATCTTGCCTCCCTCAGGAGGGAGTTCCACAATTACATTACTTATACCAAAAAAGCCTGTCTCAAGTACCCATCAACCTTGCTTCTCTAGGTGGTAGGATATATTATAGTATCATGATCACCATGGCTTTAGCGAGTGCGGTGCTAAAGCTGAGAAAAAAAAGTTTGCCAAAGGCCACCCAGCGAGCTTATGGTAAAGGTGAGCTTTTAACAGTGAGCTTCTTGATTCCTACCTTGGTATCATAGCCACAGAAGCTCTGTACAGCAGCATTAAGGGTCCATCTGTAAAATATACCAGCATTTGTAAGGCCCTTTATTCCATATTGGTGGTAAGCCCATAGCAATAAACATGAGGAGACCGTTGATATGGCCAAATAGACAAAGTCACCATACTAAATGTCAGAGGTATTTTGGTTGCATATCTGATTTCAGCGACAGAGGTTGAGCTTACTCACCAGCAATCAGACTTAATTCTCATTGAGAAGATTATCCTGTTTCTGTACTGTAGCACTTTAGAGTGTATGCGGGAGCTCACAGAATTCAAAGCTCCTAATTTTTTTCAATACCCCATCCACATAGAAAACTAGCATGTGGGGAGGAAAGATTCTAGCCCAGCCTTTATGTGGGGGGGATTTAAAAATTTTTGTATAGAGAAGCATTCAGTCATCTTGAATCTCTATAGTCCATGCTAGGGATGGGGGAAATTTTGTGTGCTTTGCATTTTAATGTGAATCTTAATTTGTGCTTCCTGAACCAATATACGAACCGAAAGAGATATCCTTTGGTATTCAAACTTCTCCAAATTTTGCAGTGCAGTTCTCTGATTTAAAAACTGCATTGAAAATACATATATTAGAGAAATGTCTGCACAAAAATTCATACATTAGTGAAAATAACATACAAATATGCGTCATATCAAGGAAAATTATTCGCAAAAATGTCTATATTAGGCAAAATTGCAAAACTACATATATTGGAGAAATGTGAATGAAAACGCGTACAAATATAAGGAAAAATGCGGAACTGAGAGAAAGAAAAATTGACAGATTTGTCCATCCCAAGCCTAGACATAGGTTTATCACCATCAATGAGAACTAGGCCTCTGATGTCAAAGGAATTAATTCCTAACATTGGCTTTGGCAATGCAAAGTGCTGTAACACTAGTCTAGCCATTTTTTGGAGAAAGAAAGCTGATCATGGCAGGATAGGGTCCAACCAGAGGTGTAATGGAGAACCATAATATCCTTCCACCCATTCCTTCCTGGTTAAGTAAGCCAGCTTAGGCTGAAGTGGCAGGGAAACCACTTGAGGTTAGGTACAAGGTAGAGAAAGTAGATGTCATGTGGCAGTGCCATGGGTCTCAACAGAGTGGGAACTGGTACAGGACGATGATGTGAAGAACCAGCACAGCTAGATCTGGGATGGAGAAAAAGATGGAATTGCAAAAGATGGGATGTGAAGGAAGGAAGACACATGAACAGAGTGACATGTTACCAGTCACTGAATAGGGCATCCACATTCCTAGAGTTAACCATACATATCATCACCACCTTACTGCATCTCATCCAAAAAAATTCCTCTTGCAACCAGGTGGACTTGCCATTAAAAATATAAAAACCCTATATTGTGGGGAAATTTAATTATTGAGTTCCAGATTAGCAGTGTATGTGGGGCTAGTAGCAAAAGAAGAAAGGCTAACAGGAAACTTTGGTCAATGTACTATTTCCCCTTAGGATGGCTGGTCCATATAGTTGACTTGCTGTCTCTTGCAAGGACAAATTGATTGACCAAATGTTCAGCTATATTAGGGGACAAGAGGCACTTGGGCCGACGCTGTTGGCTGGGCCCCTAACTGCCCACCTTGGGGCAAAAGAGGTGTGGACTTGCTAACAGGTCACTAATCCTCACTTGCTCCTCAAAGGGGCCCTCTAGGAAAACTCTTTGGTGACCATGAATTCTCTGTGTTTAAGTTGCGATTGGCTGTTTCACTGGGGAGTTGTGTGTGTGTGCCTTTTCCTCTGCAAAATCTGCATCTCTTCCGTATTCACCCCCCCCCCCTTGCTTACAGGAAGATGCAGCTCCAGTTCCTGTTCCTCATCTGCATGTGGTCTGCTGTAGCTCCACAGCACCGCTTAGTGGAGGATGTATGCACTGCCAAGCCAAGGGATATCCCTGTCAATCCAATGTGCATCTACCGCAGCCCTGAAAAGAAGCCAGAAGAGGGTGCAGGCTCTGGGCCTGAGAAAATCCCCCCTGCTATCAATCCCCGTGTCTGGGAGTTGTCCAAGGCCAATTCCCGCTTTGCTGCCCTCTTCTACAAAGACCTGGCCAGCTCCAAGAATGCCGATGAGAACATCTTCATGTCACCGCTCAGCATCTCCACAGCCTTTGCCATGGCCAAGCTGGGGGCCTGTGGCAACACCCTCCAGCAGCTAATGACGGTAATGTGGAACTGGGGTGGTGTGTTTGGTCCAGTGAGCCAGACTCTTCCACTCCCACGGCAGGCAGGGCTTGTTCATCTTCACCAATCAAGTTCAGTGTGTTTGTTTTAAAATCAGAGGTCATTGCAAAGTAAGAATGTCACAGAACAGCAACTCTTACTGTTATCTCAGTATTTTTCCACAATAAATTATCTCCCTGCTAGGGCATCTGTTTGAAAGGAGAAATGTACTTTTGCACCACTACTGCAAATAATGCTGTCTTATATTCTCTGTATTTGCCCTGGTCTGACAGTAGGTACATTTCTTATTAAAACTGGTCATGCTAGTAAATCTATTGTACAGCCCAGGTAGGATCCTCTCCACACACACACACACACACACACACACACTCCCCACCCTTCTTGGTCTTTATATTCAAGTTAAGGTTCTGAAAATCTAAATTCCAAGCTTTAAATTGCCAAAAAAAATAAAGGAAGCTTCTTGTCCTTATGGCTCTGGATCATGGTGATTTATCCGGGCCATCTCAGGAGAACTGGTGTATCTCATTCTGGGGCCCCATATATCTCTGCAATATGGGCTATTCAGTGGTCTTGCTTGGCTCCTGTTTGTTTCAATGGGGCTTGCACAGAAGAACTTCCTAGGGAATTGTCCTTCCCTGTCTCTTCTGACAACACCTACCAGCGCTGTCACACTCATAGACCCCTAGCCAGAGGTGTAATGGATTTAAAGTCAAATCTGGAGATTGCTATTCACTGAAATGTATTCAACACACATTTAATTTTCTAGACTTCCTAAACCCATTTGCAAATCACCTTTCTGGCTTAGCTACTTTTCCTGCACACCAGGACTCTGGCCTCCAACGATGTGTCCAGCTTTAGACTCTCCCAGCTGCTCCCCCCACCCCCCAGCACACACACAGAGAAAACATTACAATGTGCCATTGTAATCTACAACCATATCCTTTCCTGCTCCAGTGTGACTCCATTAACTGGGCCTGCCACATAGCAGCTGTAGCCAAGACTATGCAATGTATTTGAGTTCCTGAGACCCAAAAGCAGATGCCATTCACCTTTCCTGCCTGTTCTCCAGTTGCCTTACTCATTGCTCTGTTCCTCCAGGTTTTTCAGTTTGACACCTTTTCAGCGAAGACATCAGATCAGGTCCATTTCTTCTTTGCCAAACTGAACTGCCGACTTTACAAGAAACTCAACAAATCCTCAGAGTTGGTGTCGGCCAACCGCCTCTTTGGGGAGAAGTCACTAGTCTTCAATGAAACCTACCAGAATATTAGTGAAGTGGTTTATGGAGCTAAACTCTTGCCTTTGAACTTCCAAGTGAGTCTTAAACATATTGGACTGCTGGCGCTAAGACCTGTGAATATATTTTAAAGTTTCTTTTGTTGTAAAGCATTCCTGATTGTAGGGTGCATACTGATGTAGATAAAATAGTTGGCGGAGTGTTTTCTTGCTGTGGATGAGCTGAATTTCCCACCACCACCACCTTCTGGATTTGAATGTGTCAGGGTTCCCCTTATGACCTGGACCCCTTGAGCAACTCTTTAAGGATCTCTTGCCACCTTAAGAGCCTCACTTTCTTCTTTTAAACTTCCCCTTCCCAGAAAGTGGGGTTTATAGGCTGTAGATGTGGGGTGACTGACACTCTAGACACAGGGTTTAACCACAACAGTTTATTAGTCGATTTAAAGCAAACAAATCACAACTAAAGGTATTTACACAATAGAGCTGAGTGAACAAAAGGCATTAAAATAAAAGAAAAGTTGCATAACGCAAGTTCCTTTGCCCTAACTGTCCTTAGACTTTGCCAGGCTGCTTCTTCCTGCTCACTCTTCAGACTGTACTCTCACTTCAGGCTCTGGCTGTCTCTCTCTTCTTACTGGCTTTCTTGCTCTCTTTATATACCCTCCTCCCTCAAAACCAAAGGTGGTTCAAACCTGAAGAAATGAAACTTATGTGGAGAAATTAAACTGACACTTGATCAGAGAAATTAAACTACTCCTCTCAGGGTTACCCCTCCCAACAGAAAACTCCAGGCCTCTTAAGCCTGACCATTTTTCCCTTTGCCTCTGTAGGCCTCAAACCTCCACAGGATGCAACAGTGGACTAGTTCCATATTTTTTTTTAAGTGTTGAGTATTTACATAGTGACTTTTCTTTCTGAAAACAGCTCTCCCTTTCCTATAAGAAGTCTGTCCAGCTGCCCTGTAGAATCCTGCATTCCCCCCCTCAGTCTGTCTGCCAGGCTTCAGTGGGGGAGCAGCCCCAATCACTGAGCTGCCTGGGGAGAAACTATGTGGGATCAGAAATGGACTAGTTCCTAGACTGGGTAGGAGGTCCTTGGCCTTTGCTGTATTCTGGCTGGTGATTCTATGGGCTCCTTCACACTGAGCTTTTATCCTGCGATTGAGATTGCACCCTCATGGAAGTTTGTGGGCTCTTTACATGATGCCGTGACCCTCCAGGGCGTCTCCTGCACTAAATGCCCTTTGTTCCGTTTTTAAATAGATCGCAGATAATGAGCTATCAAATTACCCTGTTGTGTTCCGCTTGAGTTCCCTCCGTGAAAAGAGGAAAAGCGGCAAGAAGAGGAGTGAGATCAATGAAAGATAATGGAAGACTCAGATACGGGGAGAAGGAGGGGGAAGGGGGTGGGTGGAAAGGAAGCAGATGAAAAAGGGAGTCATTGTGATCCTGCATTTGAAACAGAAGCAGAAAGACCTGTTTTAAATGCAGGATTTTAGGCTGGTGTAGAGATGCCCTATGAGGTGAGATACTTGAGAGACTGAGACACATGCAATTTCATAAGAGTCCCCCTGAAAAATGATGCCAGCCAACTTGACGGTGACATGCTACATTAGGGTGGCCAGGTGTCCTACTTTCCAGCAGATGGTCCTCTATCTGAAAAGCTGTCAAAGGACAATCTTTGGTTTGACGGTGTCCTCCATTTGATAAGCTGCAAATACCAACTCTGGTTTTAGTCAAAAGGCCATAAGGAGAGCGACGGGCCTTGAGGCTGCCCGTCAACCGCTAGCAGCTGGAGAGCAGACAGCACAGGCACACAGCGCACCTGGCCAGTCTGCCTCCCTATGGTGGGATTTATGAATTTCTACCTACATTATAGTTATTATCTCTAAATTTACATTTATATATATGCAATGCAAACTTGATGTCCTCTTTTGTCCTGTTTTTCGGGTGATGCATAAGTGGCCACTCTACACTACACTGAGGGGTGGATCTTCACATAGCAAGCGGTACAGTGTTCATATTCACATTCACAGTGCCATGTATGTGCAGTACACTTATAAATGCAGTCACTTGCCGCATAATGCTGTAGCGTGCATACGAGTGCTATTTATGACATAGCAAAAATGGCCCTCCTAGATTTTTCCTGGCTTTTTAATCCTTCAGTTTAATTCTTCAGCTAGATTCAAGAGGCTAGATTTTACTGGCCTTTAAAATTCTGCTTGGTTGACAACTGTGGTCAGTTCACACAACTCTCAGTCACATGGCCCAGCCAGTTATTTTTCTAAATAAGGTGTTGTTTTTGTCTTCAGTTGCAATTGTTCTCTATAGAGAGAAATTCTGTCCCCACTTTAAAGCCCAGGGGATGAGAGATGATGATGTAGGACTGTTGCGGAGGAATTTCAGCAGCACTAAGTGGGAAGGATTCGAGTCCTTAAGTAAATTAGAGGACAGAATTCCTAAGGGAGCAGTCCTATGGCCACTAGACACTGTCTAGAGGGCCATAGGATTGTTCGGTTTCTGGGAACCCAGGTGGAAGCCTGGAAACCATGGTCCCCTCCCCACTCCTTGTAGGAAACGGAAACGGAGCGCGGAGACATGGGAAAGGGGGCAGTTCCAGTGGCAGGGAAGGGAGGAGACCGTGGACGCTGCTTTACTCAGCTTGCTATCTGATCTCCAGGCCCCTCACCTCCCCCTCACCTCCTCACTCCCAAAACCACTTTTAGATGAAATTGCCCATCTAGGCAAAAATATAGGGCACCCAGAGCGTGGAGGAGAGTATCCCTCCGTGCTCCAGCTGCCCTGCATAAGACAGTCAGCAGCCTCCAATTTCAGAGGTTGGCGACTATCTGGATAGGATTGTGCCCTGCATAAGTTGTCACGTACAATTTCAGATTCTCCTCTGCATTTGGTGACATCACATTTTCCTCCTCTTTTGTTATTGTATGCTCCTTCAGTGAGGTTGGTGAAAAAAATTCTGTTTTCTATGTATTGCCTGTTTTTTTAGGAGAAGCCAGAGTTCTCAAGGTCACTCATTAACGATTGGGTGGCAAATAAAACTGAGAAGCGCATCACGGAGGTGATCCCACAAGGAGGCATTGATGATAGCACTGTTTTGGTACTAGTCAACACCATTTTCTTTAAGGTATGGAAAATACAGTGTGTGTGTGTGTGTGTGTGTGAGAGAGAGAGAGAGAGAGAGAGAGGGAGAGAGAGGGAGAGAGAAATTGATGAAAGGTGGATAGAGACCCACTCACATAGGAGAGCAGAGATGTCAATAGGAAGAGAAAATTCTTCTCTTAAACCCAGCCCAGGTTGATGCTGGCTCCACAAAACTGAACAAAAGGGCTGGAACAGGAACAACAAAACTAGCCACTATGGGAAAAGTAGTTTATGCATGAATATATAATAACTGTAAAATCTAGGTGTTTTGCTCCAGCAATTCTTTATCTTTGCTGCCCACTAGCACAACGTAATTGGCTACTTCTGTGGGATTGCTGGGGGGCGGGGGTGTCTCCACGAGTGATTTACTCTGAGCTGGCTGCATGTTGAAGTTATTAGGGTACATGACGTTGTAGCCATCCAGCAGTTACCCTGGAGCTTATCAGAGAAAAACCGGATTTTCTGAGACGGCTGAAAATCTGATTATTTTCCTAAAGTCAGGCTCTCCCCGGTATAGTTCCTGTGTGCCCCAACCCCTGCACTGACCTCGGGTATGCTAGCCCTGCCCAGGGGTGTGCCTTTCACCGTGACCCTGGTAAAGGGGTGTTTCCTGTGTGGTTCCCATCCCTGCACAAACCAATTAATGTCTCCTCAGAAGTAACTCCCATTGTGTTGAATGAGGCTTGCCCTTTGAATGCCTACATCAGAACTTACAGAGATTCCCCCTCAATTGACATGGCACGGTTTAAAGCCCAATTCCCAAGTGCAGTAACGCGCTGTCTCAAGGCTCCAATTCTCCTTTGTTTGGTTGTCTTCGGAAATAGCTACTTCAACCCTTTGTTATAGAGATCCTGCAGTTAAAATGGGGCTGATTTCCCATCTTTGTGTTCTCCCCTCCCTTTCCCAGCACAAGCATATGTGTGTACTCAAAAGTAACTCCCATTGTGCTCAATGAGGCTTGCTTCTGAAATGCAGGTGCATCTGGACTTTCAGGGGGAACGGGAACGGGGGGAGAGTGGTGTGGGGAGCCTCTCTTATTGGTTGAGCAGCCCCCGCCAGTCAGATGATGTTCACACACACACACGGAAGTATGTTCTGTGAAGCGATTTTTACTGGTGCAGAGTACCTGCCCTGCATGGACCAAAGTGCAGCAAAGGTGATTCTTTTTAAAAAATCTGGTACTTGTCCATTCACTTCTCCTTCCGTTGTCATGGAAACACGGCCCTGGTCTCCATCTTCCCATGTTGCACTCTGACCACTATGCTCCTGTACCCATTCTGTAGTCCCTATTCCGTAGGGTTGAGGACTGCCTTTTGGTCACTTATATGTCAAGGCATGGAGAAATGTGCCAGATGGATGATGTCCAAGCCACCTGTGCTTCAGCTTCACCTTGTGATTAATAAGCATAATTTCTCTGAGCCTGGTACAAATTTGTAATAGACCTTCTTCCCACCTGCACAACAAAAGGCCTTGACCATTTTAAAAAATTGGAGGATTGACTGGTGCTCCTTAGGTTTTTTAGGTCCCTTTATTTAAGTTATGTATGTTTCTGGCTGCCTGACTTGTATTTATAGCCAGACCCTGCAGCATGGCATATATTTAAATTAATTATACATGAGTGACAAATGGTTTTTAGACACTGTTCTTGATCCTAAGATCAAGCAATACACTCTGTGCAGTCTGGATACTGGAGACATACCTTGGGGCCGAAACAGACATTGCTTTTTTCATTTTGCTCTAGAGTAGGTTCAGGGGGCTGTTCTGGATTGGGACCCTAGCATGCGGGGTAGGCAGGCTTTAACTCCCCCCTCTCCTGCTATGAGCCTGATCTGGATTGGGGCCTCTGTGCCTACTCCACAGTAAAAATAAAAAAGATAAAGGAAAAAAAAGACGTAGCTGCTAGCTACACCTTTTAAGCAATGTCTGTTTTGACCCTTAATTATCCACCTTTCTTCTGTGGCCTGGGAATCAGTGGTACTGACTGCTATATCCCTGGGGTCTCAGTGTCCCTGATTGTTATGGTGCTTGTCCCATTTTGCAGATAAAGTTGCTCATATTCATGTTGACTTGGATTCCGTTGCTTTGACAGAGTCTGAGGTGGATGGAGCTAGTACACCATCTTGTCATGCTATGGATACCTTTCAGCTTGCGCATCCTAAGGATGTGGACAAACTGCTTGGAGGACTGAGGCCTACTACTTGCTCTTTAGATCCTTGCCCATCCTGGCTTGTGAAATCTGCCAGAGCTAGGCTGGATACCTGGACTTCTGAGGTAGTAAATGCCTCCTTGAGGGACGGTAAGGTCCTGGCAATTTTGAAAGAGGCAGTGGTGAGGCCCATGTTGAAGAAACCAAATCTAGATCCTATGGTTTTGGATAACTACTGCCTGGCATCAGATTTGCCATTCTTGGGCAAGGTGCTGGAGTATGTGGTGGCCTCACAAGTCCAAGCAGTGTTGGATGATACTGATTATTTAGATCCATTCCAATCATGTTTCAGACCTGGTTATGGGATGGGAACAGCCTTAGTCAACCTAGTTGATGACTTATGCTGGGAAATGGATGGCGAGAGTGCAACCCTGTTGGTTCTTCTGGACCTCTCAGCAGGTTTTGATACCATCAACCATGGTATCCTTTTGGATCGTTTATCTGGATTGGGCTTGGGAGGCACAGTTTTAAAGTGGTTCTGGTCCTTCCTGAAGGAGCAGTCTCAAAAGGTGGGGCGGGAGGACCTCTGCTCCATCCCATGGCCACTACCCTGTGGGGTGCCGCAAAATTCCATTCTGTCCCCCATGCTTTTTAACATGAAACTGCTGGGGGAAGTCCTCAGGAGGTTGGGCTGAAGTGTCATCAGTATGCAGATGATACTCAGCTCTACCTCTTATTTCCATCTGCACATCCCAGGGAGGCTGTTGAAGTCGTGTCTGGAGGCAGTTTGTGGTGGATGAGGTAAACTAGCTGAAACTTAATCCAGACAAGAGGGAGGTACTGTGGGTTGGGAAACCAACTACTTTGGATGGAGATTTACAACTGGTCTTAGACGGGGTTGCACTCCCCCTGAAAGACCAAGTGAGCAGTCTGGGAGTCCTCCTGGGCTCTGTGCTAACAGCCGAAGTGGCTGCGGTGTCCAGGAGTGTGTTTTACCAGCTTAGACTGGTATCCCAGCTGCAGCCCCATCTGGAGATGATGGACCTTGCCTCAGTTATCCACGTACTAGTGACATCCAGGCTGGACTACTATAATGTGTTGTACACGGGGCTGCCTTTGAAGATAGATCAGAAACTTCAGCTTGTGCAGAATGCGGCTGCCTGAGTTGTTAGTGGGGGCGAGGTGATTCGGTCATATACTGTGGCAGCTGCGTTGGTTACCAGTGTGTTTCTGAGCCCAATTTAAAGTCCTGGTTTTGACCTTTAAAGCCTTAAACAGTTTGGGACCAAATTATTTGAAGTACCACCATCACCCATATCAGCCTGCCTGCTGTTTAAGATCAGCAAAAGAGGCCCTTCCCATTTGCCCACCTGTGACAGCAGTTAGGTGGACAACCACACGAGAGAGGGCCTTTTCTGCAGTGGCCCCACACATCTGGAATAAGTTGCCGTTGGGTGTTCGCCAGGCCCCATCACTGTAGGCTTTTAAGAAGGGCCTGAAAGTACACTATTTTACTCTAGCCTTCCCTTGATATGTTTGCTGTTGTTGATGTTTTTATTGAGTTCATACTGTTTTTATGGTGTTTTTATCATTGTTAATACCACAACAGTTTTTTATGATGTGTTTTATTGTTGTACATCACCTTGGGAGGACGCCTGCCCTGAAAGGTGTCCAAGACATATTTTTAATAATATGAATAATAATAAAAACAATACCTGCGGGAACTCAGGAACTCAGGGACTTGTTGTCCTTGAGAGAGCATATCACAGAGGGAGGCTTACCTCCTCATCTCTCTCAAGTGACATGAAACTAGTATCCCATTAAACCTCTTTCTCTCATGCTGTTTTCGAGGTGGGCCTGGTCCAGCTGCTGCTGCTGTGAGTCTCACCATATGTTACAAGATTTAGACACCCCATCTAGATACAAGGAAATGGTTGCACAAACATGCTCAAGCATCACCTACAATGTAGCCTCTTCCTTTCTTCGAGCTTGCAACCCAGGATGCCTTCCCGCCACTGGACCTCTGTGTGGGGGCAAGTAAAATATATTCACCCCCACATGCCATGCTTGGGCCCTGGTGCCTAATGACTCTTCTACACACCTCCCTCAGGTTTGCGCCTCTCTCCCAGCCAATGTCAGGACTGTAGCTGGCCTGCAGAGGAATAAAGGATGAGCCAGTTGCGAGGGATTGCTTGCCTGCCCAACTTTGCGAGACATCATTGTACTTATGAGTAGGATCGGATGGGAGAAGATGAATTTCTGTGTCCAAATCTTGTTTGTGAATTAATTAATTCTTAACCTGTGTTATCCACCATCCCATAATCAGAGTAGAAAGGGTATAACTAGGGTGGATCTTTCACACAAATCTTTGGATGCCTTTGTGTAGAAGCTCCTCAGCTAGGCAATTCCTTTATTAGGACCAACCCAAATGCCACAAAAGATTGTCCAGGTCTTTGAGTTCTTCAGAACTCTTGATCAGACTAGTTGATACAAAAAGCAAGGATTGGGGGAAGAAACAGAACAGTCCAAAAGTTCGGTTTGATGTTATGTTGATGAGATCTACGGTTTAGAATTAGGGTGCAATCCTATGCAGGTTTCGACAGGAAAAAAAAGTCCTACAACTCCCAGCATTCCCCAGCCAGCAGTGCTGGGAGTTGTAGGATGTTTTTCTGTCTAAACATTCTGTAGGATTGAATGGTAGGTATTGACACTGGTTACCAGTTGTTTTCCGGGCCAAATTCAAGGTGTTGGTTTTTACCTTTAAAACCCTATATGGTTCCGGCCCAGCCTATCTTAAGGAGCGCCTCCAGCAGCACCAGACAGGCCGCTTAACAAGCTCAGCCTTGGATGGCCTTCTCTCTGTCCCATCAGCCAGGACAGCTAGATTGGTGGGGACGAGGGAGAGGGCCTTTTCTGTAGTGGCCCCCACTCTGTGGAACTCCCTCCCTAGGGAACTCCGTCATACTCCCTCTTTAATGAGCTTCCGTTGTGCATTAAAAACGTGGCTGTTCAGGCAGGCATTTGGGGTGGATTAGGGTATTTTAGAAAATGTTTTTATTGTAGAATTGTATTGTTTTATTGTATGTTATACATTGCCCAGAGTGGCTGGGTGACCAGCCAGATGGGCGATTAATAAATTAAATAATAAATAAACAAACAAACAAACAAACAAATAAATATATAGGTGTTGCAGGCATCAGATTACACCTAGCATTCTGCATCAAAGAAGCAATGGCTGGCTCCCATTTCTGAAAACATGACGGGTGGCTGTAACTCAGATCTGCTTCTTGCTCAGGGAGCAGCCCACAGGCTCCAGGGTAGACAGAGAGCAGAAGTAAAGAGGACAAGGCTAGTCTTTATTTTACCAAAGCCAGAGGTTATTTTTAGGTGGTATGATGGGAAAAAGTCAATTGAAGCCAAATTGTGTAATATTGGCCACCTAATGCGAAGAGAAAACTCCCTGGAAAAGACCCTGATGCTGGGAAAGACTGAAGGCAAAAGGAGAAGGGGATGGCAGGGGATGAGATGGCTAGATAGCATGACTGATGCAATGAATATGGACTTGAGCACACTCCGGGAGAGAGCGGAGGACAGGAAGGCCTGGCATGCTATGGTCCATGAGGTCATGAAGAGTCGGACACGACTGAATGACTGAACAAGCAAGCAAAAATCTAGTGGTTTGAGGTAATGGTATCAGGTTACACTTAGCATTCTGGGACAAAGAAGCAATATATTAGTGGCAGTGTCACAGAGTTATGTGGGGTAACTTTTTTGGATTCATACCTCCCTGATAGGCATGAGCTTGGGTGGTACAGGTGGGAATTGGGGCCAAAGTGAATTGCACTGGCCAGTCCAGATATCTGACAGCTTTTGTCTGATTGTTCTGTTTTCTTTTGATGCATTGATCCAGGGCCACTGGAAATCAAAGTTCCGTCTTGAAAACACAAAGGTGGAGCCATTTTACAAAGCTGCTTCTGAGCCCTGCCAGGTGCCTACCATGTATCAGGAAGCTACGTTCCGCTACGGCTCCATTGCAAGCGCCAATGTGCAGGTGCTGGAGCTGCCCTACAAAGGAGATGATATTACGATGGTGCTCATCCTGCCCTTTATGGGCACACGCCTGGCACAAGTGGAACAGGAACTGACGGCAGAGAAGTTGGAAGCCTGGATGAACTCCCTGAAGAAGGTCTCCCTCTCGGTACATCTGCCCCGTTTCCAGATGGAGGACAGCTTTAGCCTGAAGGAGAAGTTACAACGAATGGGGCTGAGGGATCTCTTCAGCCCTGAACATGCCAGCCTGCCAGGTTAGTCCAGAAGGGTTCTTGCAGGGCCTAAGCGCTGGGGCAGGGGCGGGCGGGAGGGGGCTACCACATACACAGCATGATCCTATCCCGTACATACACTCTCAAGTCATGAAAGAACAGTTTCGGTTTTAATTCTGAAGTTCTCTATATTTCTTGAAATTACATCATGGCCCACAGTTCCCTCACCCCACCCCCACCCCACCCCCACCCCCACCCCACCCCCACCCCCACCCCACCCCCACCCCCACCCCACCCATACACATATACCTTATGCTATTTTTACTTAATATAACATCTAGCCTGAAGAAAAGTCCTACAAAACTCGCTGACTCTTTTGTACCATTTGGGTTGGCAGCAGCACTGACTCCCACTGTCAGGGCCGGCGTCAAGAGTAGGCATGGTCAGGCACCTGCCAAGGGCCCACACCCCAGCAGGGGCCCACTGACAAGCACCCCCAGGATTTGCTCCTCCTTCTCACCAATGCAACCTGCTTTTTTACCTGCCTCTTGCTCTGGCCCCTACAGTGGTGGTGGTGGTGAGAAGAGAGCGCAGTACAGGCACGGCCTGCTTGCTCCCTGGCCCTCTGCCTGTCAAGCAAGCAAGGGGCAGCAATGAGGAGAAAGAAGAGGAGGGGCCAGAGCAGCTGCTGACAATGGCAGTCAGGAGGTCGACTCACTGGCGGAGAGGGGCACTGAGGGCGCCTTGCCCAAGGGCCTGCAAAGCCCTGGAGCTGGTACTGCCCAGTGTCCCTGGATCAGCGATTATGGTTCTTTGTTCCTCCCTCCTGCCTGTGCACAAGGAATTCTGGGGCTAGTCGTTTTTGAGAGAGCACGTTACATTGTGAAGCACACATGTTTCTGTCTCTCAAACTACACATCCTAGTTTAACTGCACAAGATCCAGAAAAGTGTAGTTTCTCTCCCCGCCCCCCATGCATGGGCCCTGGATGCCTGTTCCTGGAGCGGGGATCGAATACCCGTTTATTGCTTAGCCAGCCTCAACCTTGTGTCTTCCACAAGTCTATGCATAGAAACTGGCACCTGCTTTAAAAAAGTTAAATGTTTTTAAAAGCCAGCTCAATCTTGGGCACTCTGGAGGTTAGCAACGTGGATTCCTGAGATCTTCATATTTTATTTTAAAACATAAAAACAAGTGTCTAGGCATAGTCACTGTGAAGACATGCTGGCATGGCTGTGCTTGTTCTCAAGGAATGCATGTGGCTTCCATGCTCCACTTGGCATTCCTTTCTTATTTGCAGTCACATTCTCCTCAGCACATCTTCTACATCCCTGTTGTTTATCTCTACCTTTATCAAAGTGGCTTACAAAATTCAAAGCAGCTTGCACAAAAAGTTCATAAAATACACAACACGCTGTAAAAACAGCCCAAAGTACTAAAACCCATTTCAAACTATTGGTTCCTGTTCGCACAGACCTCAAAAGCCCCCCACCCCCCCGCTCTGGTCTGCCTGTGCACCTGGCAGAGACAGTGAAGGCCCGTGCCAGGTAGGCAGTGTCCAGTTCGTGTGATCCGTCAGCGTGCAGTCATCAACTCAGCAGCAGTGTGGATGCTGAGATCTCTGCATCAGGCTCACTGGGAGTGAAGCCTCTTCCTCACCTGCCAGCGATGCTGTTCCATATCTGTATTAGCAGCAAGGAAACATGGATCTGGTCTGTGCCCCCCGCCCCCTGCCCATGGCAGATCAGCTGGGTGCTGGAGAAAAGCTGGCCGGTCTTCCTGGGCTCTGTGGGTCACACAGAGAGCAGCCAAGAGCCCATCTGTGGCTTAGACCATCAGCATACGACCAGCCCTCGAGGGCTGCTCCAGAGATCCAGCCCCTGCTGCTCTGAACTGGAGAAATAGGAGCCTACTACACACCCTGCAGGGGACCCTAGCCACAGACCGCTCCTGGCCGCCACCTGCCTTTCTTCTGCTAGAAGTGGCTCTGTAACAGGCAGCCAGCAAGGTCTGTCACGCTTCAGGAAAGCCCAGTGGCTGCAGTTGCCCCCAGTCGGTGTTCACCCTGGCACCCTCCCCAGAGCTTCTCATGACCTACCAGGAAAAGTACTGCCAGAGGCTTGCCCTAAAATATTCTCTGGCAAGTGTACATCCTCCAGCATCTTTTTACAAGCTTCCAGGACAGAGTATTTTGCAAATACCTTCTAGATAACTTTGTTCCCTGACTGAATGCTAGCATTTCCCTGCAGCATCAAGTTTAAATGTCTACACTGGTACATCACAAACTCCTGTGGCCTCTTGCTTTCTCCCAAAAGGCAGTTTGCCCTCTCTCAATGCACAGCCCATTGTCTTTTTCAGGTATACTTGCCGGGGGCGGACCAGAACTTTACGTATCTGAAGCATTCCACAAAGCCTCCCTAGAGGTAAGCCTGGCCTGACTTCCTTTCCTGCCTCCAGCACCACCCCTCTTTCTTTTGCGCTAAGCTTTAGTCATGGAAAGGTATCAAGTAAGTTTAAAATACAAGTAGCAAAGCTCTTTAATCCTGGCGTTCTCCAGAATATGACCTGCAGTAGAGACTGGGCATCGAGCAGGGCATAGTTTTAATAAGAAGACATTTTGTATCAAATCTTTTATTTATTTATATCCCTCTGAGGAGCTCATGGAAGTTCTCCCCCACTCCAGTTTTTAAAACCCCATGAGGCACATTTGTTTGAGAAGTGGTGAGCTTCATGACTGAATGGGGATTTGAACCCAGGTCTCCCTAGTCTTGATCTAGTCATTATACCATGCAGGTGCCAGCCTTTGTCCTGGAATATGCCTGAGTAGTAATACATTTAAGAATAGCTTTTAATAGCTAGAGCTTGCCCCATACATCTGGAATTAGGGGGCAGGGCTTCTAGAGCACATGATATGGATCCCATGTAGATTTGAGCCCTCTAGAAATTATACGGACACAACTCTGTATAATTCCAGCTAAAGTTCAGCCAAAAGCCACACAGCATGAGGGCAAATCTGTCCCAAGAGACTGCATGGAATGATGCAGCAACTAGAGACCTAGGGCAAAAAATGACTGCTTGCGCAGGCCCCCATTTGTCAATCCAGAAGCAAGCGAGGTAGGGGGAGCAGTAGTTATGGCAACGAGACCTGTTGACAATTCACCTCAGGAAGAAGGCCTGTTCCACCATCTTCCTTCACCTCTGGCAAAACTAGTTGCAGAACAAGGTTTCAGAACAGCAGTGGGCAACCTGGTGCCCTTGAGAAGTTTAGGAGTACAAATCTAATCATTTCTGACCATTGACCATGCTAAATGATCTTATGGGACTCGTATCCAAAACATCTGGAGGCAACAGATTGGCTGCCCCTGGTCTAGAGCAGAGTTCTCCAAGATGTTTTGGACTACAGCTTCCATCAGCCCAAGCCAGTGTGGCCAACGGTCAGTGATGTTAGGCACTGTACTCAAAACTACAGTGCCTATGGAGAGACCCTGGTTGGGGAAGCCTTCTCTAGAGCCGCTCCAACCCTGATTAGTAATTTGATTCGTAACCTTCCGTATTGTCAAAGGTTCATGGCAGGTAAACTTCCCCAAAAGAAAATGAACAAAATGAGACTTAAAAGTAAATTATACACATATGACTCAAACATTCTCAGCCTCTAAATAAAACAAAAAGTTATCACCAGAAGATGCTCACAGGCTCAGGATTTTGGCAAACTGCAGGAGGAAAGGAATTCTAAAGCTTGGGAGATGCTACCATGGATGGACTGAGTGCATGGGTTTTTCCTGGCTTGTACATTTTCCAATACACTGACCACTATGAGATGAAATGAACACTGGCATCCTTACTAGGGTGATGGTGGTGCTATGCAACCAGGAAGATCATAAAAACTGTCAATCTAAAGAGCACTTTTGGCCTCACTAGGAGTGGGAACACCAAGTCTGCCTGTGTACACCAGTTGCCGGGGAACATGGGCGGGAGGGTGCCACTGGGCCTATGCCCTGCTTACAGGTTCCTCATAGGCATCTGGTTGGCACTGTGGGGACAGAACGCTGGATGTGAGAGGCCTTTGGTCTGATCCAGCATGGACCTGCTTATGTTCTTATGCCTACGCACCCTCCTCCCTGTAGTCCTGCCCTCGAACTCTTCAGAGAACAGCAGTCCCATCCAGGATGGGATGGGTGTGGGGGCAACTACATTTTTTGAAGGTGTGCATCTCTAAGAGAAAAAGTGATTGTAATGAAGTTTGTATCTAGGCAGGCCATCCACAGACCACTAATACATCTCCCCCACCTCTTGACTTTGCATTGATGCATCGGACATTACAGATGTTTGGCTTTGCAGAGTGTTAACCACCCTCCTACTGGAGCAGCTGCATTCAACCCCGTTGCACCATGTCTTGTCTACTCCGGGCATGTGGCTTAAAATGCCTCATTCCGTTCTCCATTTACCTATTCAGCAGAAGCTCTGTGTTGTACAACCTATGTGCAATGGGATTGCACCCAGCATTTGTGTCCTTTATTAGAATAAAGACCTATGAGTAATAAGACAACAAGCCTAGGACAATAGAGTCCCTGGAAACATGAAGGGTGAGTGCGATCGTGTGCCTCTTCACTGAGAGGCTCGACACAGAGCAACTGAGAGAGGCATCAAGGAGGTCCAGCTTCTCAAACATCCCTTCCCCCACAATGTAAAAGGCCAAGCAAAAGGATGGCTCAGTTAGTGACACCCACTCATCTTGAACAGGGAGAGCAAAAGAAAGAAAAATGGAGTGGACTCACATGGCACATCATCAGTAGGGCTGTTCCCAATTAAAGGAATCTTAACTGATCATAAGAGTTTGTCAGTCAATCAGGTTTGCGTATGGGTAAAAACAAGAGTTCTGAAATAAGCAGCATACATTGTTATTAGATGATGCCTGCTAGAACATGAGCATGCATCAGCTTAGGAAGGGCATTCTCCAAACTGAGAGCACTGGAAATAAGGAGCTTCTTCTTCCACAATGTTCCTTACTTGAGAACATCAACATTAGGGCTGCAGTGTTTGGTTAATGGGTTAGATTCATTTACCAAAAAGCTGCCCCTGGGCAACAGATTCGAAGAAAAATATTTTTGCTATGAGCACTCAAAACTGTAGATGGCAGTCTCCATCTTGGGGTATCCCTCCTCTTTTCTCACATAGGAGGGGCTGTGCAGACTCCTAGGATGCCGCTTGATGTGTGCTCCTAATGCAGTGTGCGCATCTTTCTTCCACTGGCAGGTGAACGAGGAGGGCAGCGAGGCAGCAGCTGCTACGGCAGTCGTCATGATGGGGCGCTCATTTCCACTGAACAAACTGGTCTTCAATGCCAACAGACCTTTCCTGGTGCTCATACGGGAAGTTGCCATCAACTCTATCCTCTTCATGGGCAGAGTAGCTGATCCTTGCTCTTAACACGTTGGTTGTTTTGCAACGTAAACCCATTCTGGACATCTGTGTGTCTAGCTAATAAAAAGGTACTTTTTACCCCCATCTCATTCACACATTTGCAACATGCTCAGTAATGTAGCCAAGTAAACACAACCTTACCACAAAGCCCCTCTTTTTTCTTTGTAAACTACCTAAGCCTATAGTCCCTCATATTCTCCAACAGGACTTGCAGAAGTATTTGGCACAGAGAGGTCTTAGATGGTTAATACAAGGTCACCATCTGCCTGGGTTACATGTGGTTATTCCAACCTCTTTCCATCTGCCATTTGTGCCTGCCAAATAATTTCTCTGTTCTTTGAAAACCTGAATCTTGGAAGCAGAATAAATTGCTCAAAGTAAATACGTATGGATGGATGTATTTACCAATTTACTTTAAAAAATACATACACAGGTCTGCCTTTCTGGCAATTTATCAACTATTGGTACCTTCTAATGAGCTCTTCCCTTTAAGATGTCAGGAGTTTAAGGAGACTGGCTGTACATCATTAGAGATGTTTTATGTTTGTTTTTTTCCTCTCCCCACCCCCTCCCATGGCCACTCTACTCCTGAAGACAGGGGAGGGCATGCAGTCCTTTGGAAGCCATCCCCAAATGATGGCAGTTATACTAAATAATTGGTTGGATATGTACATTAAATTTTAACTGGATAACCATTAATACAAGAAAGACCCCATATCCCATTCAGAAGCCTTGAGCACAGGGGAAAGGGAGATCATAGGAGGTGTCTTAAAAAACCACACACACCTTGCCTTCGGTTGGTTATAGCATTCATTCTGTTCCCATATTTCCCTTGAAGGAACAGCAGGATGTAGAGGTCAATGACAGCAAACTTGTCTGTACAATGCCAACAAATAAAATGTGTTCTAGCCTTGGATATGTGCAGCTTGATCCTATGCATGTTCACTCCGAAGTAATTTCTTGCTTGCCATAACTGTACATATGCTCCAGAGGGCAGGACTAGAAATAATGGGTAGAAATTGCAGGGAGGCAGTTTTTGGCTAAATGTTAGAAGAAACTTCCTAACAGGGACAGATTGCCTCAGGAGGTGGTGGGTTGTCCGTTGTTGGAGGTATTTAAGCCGAGACCAGATGGCCATCTATCAGGGATGCTGTAGCGGCAACGTCGCAGAGCCTGCACTGAACAGGGGGTGGACTAGATGATCTCTGGTGTACATTCCAACTCCACGATTCTATGACAGCTTTAGAGGACTTCTTTGGTGTTGCCCTTTTAGAAACCCATCTGTACATTGCTAAGGAAGAAGATGGAAACCCCCTGTTGGGAGTTTTGGAACAGCTTCTGCCACAGACCCCAGTGAAATTATAGGACTGCAATCCATTTTGCAACTGCACAACCAGGGAGGGCAGGCTTCCACAACTTGTGACCTGCCAAAGCAAATGCAGCTTGACAATCTCCCTGTTTGGACAACAACAGGGTTTTGCTGAGCCCCTGGTAGGCCTCCGCAGAGGGCTGGTGGGCTGCATTTGGCTTGGTGAATCACCAAGGGTGAAGACACGAGGCATTGCCAAGCATAGCGGACCCCGTCCCCCACTCACTGTGAAAGCAGAGTCAGTGAAAGGACAAGCACGATCCCTTGTCTAGAAAGACCAGGGAGGAGCTTTAATAAATGAAAACAGATAGGGAAAACCAGCTTTGGCTGAATCGTGGTTGGAGTTATGTTGGCCTGTTAAAGGGAAGAGGTGATGTGTAGGACAATAATGACAGCGCCCTCCAACTTTGAGTATTAAACCATTTAATTCTCAAACCACTCACATGCATAACATTTCTTTTACACAGTGTTAAAGAGGAAAATGCATTTGTTTTAAAATACAAACAGAATTTCAAGTATACATTTATAGAATTTTTCAGAGTCCTAACCAAGTTGCTAAATTTCCATTCACATTTTTAAAGCTGTTCAACGAGGGTTTTTTTTTTTTGTTGCTAAACTGCTTTAAATAAGTTTGTACAAGTCTTTATCTTCACTGTTATATTTTAGTCTCCTTCCACACATACCAAAGACACACCCACAAAATCATGACCCTCTTGCCTCTTTTTCTTTCTCCCTCCATGTCCCTAAAAATCACTGGGAGAATAAAAGGATGCATGAGACCTGGGTTTTGGGAAATGCTCATTATAAATACATTGGGCAGTTCTGATACAGTCTTTTGCAAACAGTTGGATCAAATTTCAGCCTACTGCAAAAGTGAAGTATGAATACTGTTCTTTGCAAGTACAAAACAATGCAACACCACCAAAAAGATAAGTAAAATAGGAAGTCTCAGCACTCCAGCAGAAAAATAATAGTAAATCTTATCTGCTTCAGACTCATAGCACAGTCATTTTAAAGGGTATGCCAGGTTGTGGCTAGTTCATTTTCAAAAGGAAAAAAAAAATCAAGATCAGGATCCCTCTGGAACAGAGACAAAATTTATATTTAGCACTAAAAAGGTAAAGGTAAAGGTGTCCCCAACCAGTCATGTCCGACTCTAGGGTGCGGTACTCATCCCCGTTTCTAAGCCGAAGAGCCGGCGTTGTCCGAAGATGCTTCCGTGGTCATGTGGCCGGCATGACTGAACACCGAGGTGCACGGAACACTGTTACCTTTCCCGCCGAAGCGGTACCTATTTATCTACTTGCAATTTCTTGCTTTTGAACTGCTAGGTTGGCAGGAGCTGGGACTGAAAACGGGAGCTCACTCCGTCAGGCAGCACTCGGGTCTCGAACTGCTGACCTGCCGACCTTCCAGTCTGCAGTTCAGCGTCTTAACCACTAAGCCACCGCAGCCCCATATATTTAGCACTAGGGGTGGACAAAAACCAGATGGGAGAATTCACCAGTGAGCTTGATCCATTCTGTTCTCAACCCTCGCCAAAAGCCAGGCCGCAGCGAGTGGGAAGAGGTGCCTCCAACAGGCAGGATGTTGCGCAGCATCTGTGATGAGCAATCCAGATGCTCCATTGCTATCATCTGTTGTGGCCATATGCACAGCATATGGCTACAACAAATGAATTTAAGGCAGTAATACAACACCCCTAGGCGACCTGTATCTTACCGGTACCATCATTCTACCTGTGTGTCTGCATGAGTGGCACTATTCAAGATGGTGGCACCCCACCCCACCCCATACAGGTCCAACTTTCAGTCTGACTCAGTGAGTAATCCTCCAATCCCTAATTATCTGAGGCAGAAATTCAGGAAGGGATAAATGCTGGGAAAACCAAAAGTGACATAATATCAATACAGTTGTGATCCCATAGACGTTTAGCCCATTCCTCTTTAAAGCCAAGGGCTCTGTATTACACTACCAGTGTTAGCAGCATCTATTCCACTGTGTTGTGGCTCAGTTGTTTTTTTAGAAAACATAGTTTGGCCTAATGCACAGACAGGGCTCTTTCGACGGTGCAGCACAGGCCCACTGCAGCAAGCAAAAATGGTTTCGCCAATCTCACAAAAGCCACTGCATGCCAACCTTCCAGGCGCTACATGTCTGAATTAAAATGGGGGGTGCCCTGAGTATACACGAGGTCTTGCTTGCGCTTGATTGAGATGTGTGGGTGTGCTGTGAGAGAGAGAGAGACAGAGAGAGAGAGACAGAGACAGAGAGCGCCTCCTGGGATGCGGGAGACAGCCATGATAGGCCAATGTTATTATCACCACTACCAATTCTCCATCTAAGTCAACTCTTCTGTATGTAATAGCTAACAACAGCCAAAGGTTTAAAGTGCATATGGGAAAAAGGAGAAGGGAAGTGAGGGAGCTTAAATTACCTACTTAAAGTGCCACACTACTATTAAAAGCTGATTTGCAAGAGATAACAGCAGAGGAGCTGAACTTTGATACTTTCTTGAGAGAACAACATATTCGCTTGTTCTGGTAGTCATCATCTCTATAAAGCTGTGTGTGTGTATCCATCAGTAGGGGCTGGGGGATCACATCCAGGTCAGGGATTACAAGTATCACAACGGCGGCGCCCCCTTGCCCTGTGAGCAAGCCCTCTGTACTGACAAGACCTCTGTTTTGCTGCACTGTTTTCTAGTCTCCAGCTGGCACAGACAATCCTCTCTATCAGCAACGATGCATGATATGAAACATAAGCTAGCGCTCACAAACAGGAGCTTCTCTGCAGTTCAAAGGCCAACAGCTATTTTGGTGTGCATCCTTCTGAAAATGTGTAGCCTAGCTTTGTAATCTGTGACCCACAATTTGTAACCAGGTAATTTTCAAATTGAAGTTTCATGTGTACACTGAACCTGGAAGCACTGGCATGGTATGAACCTGGGTATGAGCAGAATCTCCTGAGCAGAGGATTGGGATCTGCCAACACCAAATAATAAAACCTCTGAAAAGCATTTCTGAAATAGTCACCTTTTGGACTAATTTCAAATTGCTAAACAGTAACCCCCTCCCCCCGCAAAGTCTGACCACACGACCCTTCAGTGGAGTTCACATACAAAGTTCCTGAAATTCCAATTTACATTTTATACATTTCAGATTCCACATCTGAAATTTGTGCTACGCTGAATATACAAGGCCAGCAACTGGAAAACAAGATTTTAAGTATAAACCAAGTAACAGAATAGTAGCACCGGAGAAAGAGGCACAGAAATCTAACATTTTCTGAGTCCTGTTGCTGAGCAGACCTACACTTAAAATGTTGCTAGGCATGTCCAACGTTACATCCTAAAGGCAGAAGGAGACATTATTCAAAACATGCAGTTAGCGCACAAACCAGCACCTGCTCTGCTCCCCAATTATGTATAGTTATGAATTATGACTTTACCTCATCACATGGTACATTTCCCCACCCCATGTCATTGCCACTGGAAGGTGGTGGGTGTTTATCTTGTGCGCGCGCACACACAAGCTACACAGTTCATTACTGTAGATTATGTTGGGAGAACGGGGGAGGGGGAAATGGACACAGGGCACTGTTTTTGGCGGCAGCTCTGTGGTTTTGGTAACATCTAGTTCTATCCTCAAACTTGTTGTTTGTTCCAGAGAGCTCATAACTCAGCCAGAGGGGGAAAGTTATGTATTCCTGATCTCTGTTAGAACAGTCATTAGAGTGACTGCTGCAAGAAGAAGAAAGAATAACCACAATATGCAAATAAATATTTCGTATGTTTCTAGAGATAACATTTGTTAAAGATGGTCACTTCTGTGCTGAATATACAGGCCACAATCCACAGGGAGGTACTCTGTGCAACCCCCACAGTAGTGCACACGTGCATCTCCCCTTCATTTTAGCGGGGCTTCTGCAGGCAATCTGTCCTCCCTCTGAGGAGCTCTCCCAGTTTAAACTTGATTGTCAGATTGGTTTATGCAGATCAAATGAGATTAGCAAAGTGAATTACAAAGCCATTTCACATTTCAAAATTTACTTCTGTTGATCTGCAAGATTATTCCTTATTCCCCATGTTCCACAGGAAAAGTGTGCCAGTCATCTCTATCAATATTTGTAAGCGGGTCTGAATCCTCGTTCTGGAGACATTCAGCTAATCTTTTCCAGTGCAGTTATTGGGTACTTACAAGCAGAAGTGCATCTGTTGCCTTGCAACAAATCTCAAAGGAACAGGCCTCGTGCACAGGATGATTGGCAAGAGCTCTATTCGGAAGGAGCTCAAGTCTGGTAGTCAGAGGCCAACAGGGTAAATCAGAAGAAGGCAGGGAAACCTTAGTTACAGCAACCTTTCCTGGGACTATTTTCCTAGCAGAAGTAAGTAATGCACACTTTGCATTTCCAAGTCTCGAGTTCTGCTATATTTTTTCCTTCCCCCAAATGCACGATCATCTTCAGGAAAAAACTGAGCAAAGGGAGTCCCTCAGAGCTTGTTCAGCTGAACAGATGACACACTTTCTGGCTTCAGTTACAGACAATGAACCAGCACAAGGTGTGGGGGGGCTTTCAATACACAACACTAAAAAAGCCTTTGGATTTCCCCACTGGCCACCACTGAATGTTAATGCAGTGCATAAAGCAAGAGAGCCATTATACACTGTAGGCAATGTGATGCTATCACCAGATTCACAAAATGCAAAGAATGCACATACTTATTTTAAAGTCACTTATAGCTTTAGTTTTCAAACTGTCTACCTTTGGGGAACCCTGCCAGCACTGACTTGCCTGCCACAGAAACAAGAGATTGTCTCCCAGTGCAAATGGCAGCTCTCAAAGGGAGGGATTGGGGAGATCTGGACTGGGGCTGTGGTGTGGGCAAAGGATTAAAAATGTCCTCCCTCCCAGTCCTGCCCCAGATAGTAGTGGGGGGGGGGTATTTTTTTTTTTTTTTGGAATTACATAATAGCTGCAAGAATAATGTCACATATGATTGGCCTAGAGTCCCAGTGCATTCCAGAGTTTCTGGAGCATGTTGGAAGTTGCATGCTCAGCATGGGCACTTGCCAAGTCTTTGGGGCTCCAGCAGTGCCCCACATTAATGGAAAGTGTGATCTGGAACATATTGAAGACTTTGGTCTTTCAGGGATGCCATCAGTGGCCTCCTTGAGGAATCTTTGCATTCCCCAGAACACAAGTTGAAAACTACCAAGGTAGGAAAACGCTAGAGCCCTGTTCCAGCTATATTTGTGTGCAGCAATGCTGCAGGAAGCTTGAGAGTGTGGTTGGAGAATGTGCATCCCTGTTTGTATTGCAGTGCAGACAGAAATGCCCCCTCCCAGGCAGTGCAGACAGAAATGGCATATGATGCCTCACAGCTGAATGTATATCTGTATCCAGCAAGCATTTGTGGTTACAAGGCACTCTGTATACGGAAGCTGCTTCTGCATGCATCTCTCACGATGCTGAATCAGGGCTCCCAACTTTTTTTTTTTTAACCAAGAACAAGCAGCTTTTCACGTTCAAAAGACCAAAATAACTCTGAGAATATATGAAGCCACCTTATGCTGAGTCAGGGGCATTGGTCCATCTTGCCCAGCACTGTGTATTCTGACCGCCAGCGGCTCTACAAGGACTCGGGCTGCAGTCGTGCTCGTTTTATTCATTTGTTCATTCATTTAGCAAAGATCCTTTCAGCTGGAGATGCTGGAGACAGGGGCTGGGACTTTCTGCGTGCAAAACAGGGGCTCTGCTAGTGAGCGATGAACCTTCCCATACGCAGTAACACCTCCATACGCAACAGTATGCTGGCACTGCAGGAATGTTCTGCATCACTGTGCCAGAATTTATCAGCCATTTTATATTCTCCTGCATAATAGAAAAAATACTCTTGTGGCATCTGATGAAGGGAGAGAACATCCAATTTAGCTTGAATATTCCTGAGGCAATTATGCCTCTATCACATTGTTGTTATTTTAAAGGGAGTTAAATAATCTCTCAGCATTAATGAAAAACATCCACCTACCAGTTCAAGGCATCTCAGCTCACATATACAGCTTTTATGACGACAGTGACTGTTTTATTGTAGAGAATGTCTTTTATTGAAACAAAAACAACGTTCTGAATTCTAAATAAAGGGACATGTCCATAATCCAAGTTCTATTTGGAAAATGACTCAATTCAAGTCTTGAATTGCCTTATGCCTATATTTTTCAATGGATCTAAATGGCATTTATGTTATACATTTAAGTAATATGCTTAAACAGAAAAAACTGACAAACGTTTTAAAGTTAAGGTTTAAGCCTTGTGAATTCACCAGTACAAGGTCTCCCTGTGCCAGTATGTCTAGTCCCACTATGACCACTTTCCAAAATTATACAGCAGCAGCCTTAAAATATTAACTCAGATGACTCTAGGACTAATTAAACAGAAAAAAGACATACATACCCACATTTGGTAAGAGAATGTTTCAAATGCTTTGCAAAAGTCACACTGTGATTTAAATGCATTGGGTTGTATCCAAAGTTAGCTCTACTTAAAGTAGATCCACTGAAATAAATGGGACTTAGGTTAGTCATGATTAACCTACCTTCCATTCATTTCAATGGGTCTACTCTTAGGATTAACATTGGATACAACCTTCTATCCATATAGAAGCTCTCTATATACAAAATGGAAAGTTCCTGTCCCACCAATCACTGGGACACTACACTTGCAGTGGACTGCAATTATGTTCCTTTTGGGAAAGGGACATGGGCAACATTAAAGATTACTTGCAACCAGTGTCATGTTCCTGCTTGGATTTAACATCAAGATAAAGATCACAGTGATAAATAGGCATATCTTCTGCCAATTATTAAATTACAGCTCTGCAGTAATCCGAGAGCTCCTATGCATGGAAACTCAATTGGTTATACAAAGCCAGGGGACATGGATCCAAGAGAGCATTGCCAGTTCCTGTACAACACCAACAGTGACTGATGTGCACCTATACAACACTGGTGCAGACAGGCCTGCAACGAAATGAAAAACCGGTGCGTCCCTCAGGCTAACTAGTGAATGGAGCTTATATCAACAGGACATCTAGGGATCACATGCAGTGTGTTCAGTTAGGATGCCAAACTAAACGAGGAAACCACAGGTGAAAAAATATTAAGTTAAAATAAAAAAAATAGTAGGTTAAAAAATATTAAGTGCACAAGTAGCAGCTTTTTAAAAGGTTGCTGTATCTCTGTGATATTTCAATAAAATCACCAGTGAAACAGAGTGATAAATGTCCTGTTCTATTTGTTTTTGCACCAGCACCAATGCTATTTAAGTAAAAGGGAAGGTTTAACAAAGGATTTACCTCAATGGAGGAATAAAGAAACAAAATAGGCTTTATTTATTTCATTGCTGCAGAAGTGGGTAACTTCGTCACCATTTGGAGGACATGCACTTGCTTTTTTCTGCTTCCATATAAGGGAGGGCCAGGGGAGGTTATGTTGCCCCCCGCCCCGCCAATATTCTGTGCATATATATTCCCTTGCACTGCTGAAGTAGGGAGGGCATAGCAAGATATGTTAGGTCGGATCCAGATTTAGTCATAGTTAGAGTAGATCCATCGAAATCAATGGGACTGAAGTTAGTCATGACTAACACTAAGCTGATTTCAAAAAGTCTACCCTAACAGTGACTAAATCTGGATCCAAGTGGGTAAACTGACATGTTAAATAAATAAATATAAATAAATACATTGTGGAATTACTTGCAAAAGGAATCCCCACTTCTGTCCATTTTGCATGATGCAAGCAAGTTATGCCATGAAAGCAGGGCTCAGGAAGCTAGGCTGGGATTGGCTATTGTGGGCTATGCTGCCGAGGTCCTTTTGGGGAATCAATGATACTAAGGGCTCAAGCACTCCCTGGAAGAGCAAAAAACAAAAGGCTCGGCATTACTAAAGGAAGAATGAAGTGAGATTCAGCTCCACTTTTGCAATTCTGGCAGCAACCACGAAAAACAGTATTTCAGAAAGCTATGACCCAAAGTTGAATTTGAACACAAAGACCACCTCACAATAGTTGTTTCGAAATACCTGAACATGTTTGTAAACAGCACCACCAATACCAGTTGGCAAGCCCTGCATAGTTTGGCACTGAATATGCTGCCAGGCATGTTTGGCAAGACATGGAAGATTAGCCATCTTTGTCAAACTAGCCTGACCACATACTCAGACCAAGAGCTGGAGTTTTCATAGCACTTGGTGACTGGAAGTATCCCACATCCGGCCTCTGGCTAATCCACAAGCCCGCAGAAGCAGAACACTGAGGACTAGGACATGATCCACAGAACTAGTGGCTCACATCTACCTGCAACTTTAAGTTTGCTTTCACCTTACTGCAAACCCCTAAATAGTTCCACTTATACTCAAGCTACGGCTCATGCATCAAAACGTAAGACAAAGGGTAATTTCAAATCCTAGTAGTGGTTTAAACACTTAGTTCTCAAGTAAAAGTGGGGGTGGTGGGGAGCAGCTCCATGTAACAAAACTCTTGTCTTCAGCACAGGGCGTTTGGGGAAATCAGCAAAATATTGAAGACTGAGGGCATGGCAGGGCCTCCAAACTATGGAACAGAATGCCATGTAAACAACACCATGAAGAAAAAATGGAGGTGGATACAAATCTACTCAGAATATACTGAATGGGCTGAGTGGGAATGTGTCCATTCAGTCAAGAATTCCACAAAGCTAGCTAAGATCAGAAGGAGTTGGGCACATCTCCCTTTGCAGCCACTTCCTTAAGAGGGCCACTGCCTGTCCTAAGATCAGTGATGTGGTGGGACAATCTAGAACATACAAACAGGAACACCTGCAGGAAGAGAAGAAGCCATTCCTACCACAGAAGGTGGCTGCAGTGGGAATGGCTTGGCAGGAAGCAGCAGGCTTGGCAGAAGCACTGGAGAGGTTGCAGATGTTAGAGAGTGATTCTCTACTACAAAGAAGTGGAATCACTGCAGCTCAGGTCGACTCAGCCTTCCATCCTTCCGAGGTCAGTAAAATGAGTACCCAGCTTGCTGGGGGAAAGGTAGTCACAACTGGGGAAGGCAATGGCAAACCATCCCGCTACAGTCTGCCATGAAAACGCCAGCGCAAGCGGCGTCCCTCTAGGGGTCAGCAATGACTCCGTGCTTGCACAGGAGGAACCTTTCCTTTCCTTTCCTCCAAGGAGCTCAGGGCAGTATAGATGATTCTTCCTTTAAACCATTTTATCTTCTCAGCCACCTTGTGAAGTAGGCTGTACTGAGACTGTGTGACCGGCTGAAGGCCACCCAGTGAGTGTAAATAGCTGAGTGGAGATTTGAACGAAGTCCTCCCTATTCCTAGTCTGCTATTCTAACCATGAGGGCATGCAGTGGGCGCTGAGCAGGGATGTACAGTTTTTGTTAAATCCATTCCATCTGTATTTCAGAGATTAGGCATCTTTTGTTCCATCAGCCACTCATGGACAGAATCACCTATCTTTTAGGGATGTAGAAGAATTTTGTTCCACTTGCGCAAATGTACATTACCGCAAATGCTCACTTGCCCTAACGTGCATTAGCACAAGTGCACCTTTGCATAAATCCCCCCAAAAGTAAAACAAAAAACAGCTAGGAAGTCCACAGAATCCACAGGTCAGATTCACTGAAATTTGAACTCATTTCAATCCATTGCAGGTTCCTCTGACATCCTCAATACTGAAGCATGGTGTCTGTGTGCATAAGAGGCTTTTGGGGGAAGTCCTCTGACTAAAAATGATTCCACTGTGGAAAAGATTGAGTGAACCAAGAGAGAACATACTCTCAAGATCTGCCACCAGTGATTAACAACTAGTATTTGGTTTCCTCTGCAATATAGAAATGCCCATTCCCATATTATACATCAGCTACTGGGAACTAACATCAGTCTCTGAATTGATTGTGACAATTACCTATGTGCATGAATGGGCAGGGAGTCTATTGTTATGGTAAGTCAAGTATGATCTTAGGCTGAAAAGTATTTATTTGAGAAATTAAATTGGAAGCTGGACTTCAAGCCAAGATTGGCCTTCATAGGGACAGATTGTCAAAAGGTCCACATCTACAGAAACCTGCTCTCATGTAATTCAAGGCTGCTTTTTGCAGGATCAGGATGCTTTCCAGGTGTTTATTATGTATGCACATAATGAATATGTAAATGACAAATATTGGCACAAATAAATCTTCCACAAGCCCATGCACGTGGAATATGGTACATAGCACAGAATCTTCAGCATCTCAGTTTGTTTGTTTTTTGAAATACATGTTTTTTGTTCTGATAGTTGCTACATTCTACATGGACCTTGATCTGTTCCAGCAAGCATATAAGAACTGTATATAAGAACTTCTTCCATAACTAACATACAGAATTCATTGCCCCAAGATACGATTATGCTTTAATTGCTTTAAAAAGAAAAGACAAAGGGACTGGACAACTAAAATAGATTTACCAGTGGTTATTAGCCAGTACAGTTAACCTTTGAATACTAGATGCTGAGGTCAAGCAGCAGGGAAGGGCTGCAGTTTGTGGCTTCCCGGAGGCATCTGGCTGGCTACTGTTAGGAACAGGATGCTGGGCTAAGTTGGACCTTCGGTCTGATCCAGAAAGGCTCTTCTCCATGTTCTTATTCTTGCAAATGTGCAGGCAGAGTCTGCAAAAGTTCTATTGTTCAGAAAGTGAACCTTTTGTGCTCTGATTGCCTGTCTCTCCTTCCCCCACCATGGCTTCCAGTCACATTCCTGCTACCTGCTCCTCTCACCATCTCTCTCTTGCCAACCCACATTATCAATTTCCCCAAGCAAATTCAAATATCAAATTCATATTTATGTAAAGAAAATGTGCGCATATTTTTTATTCTGAAGCACAGAAGTTACACTGAAATAGTACAGAAGCTTTTTTTCTGTTTAAGAGCAAAAAAATAAATTACGCCGTATATAACCTTTAACGGTCTTCATATCCAAGACCAATGTTTTACTTCACTACCAATAATACATGACTCACAAATTGCCTTAACTGTGCTTTTTAAAGAGCTAATCATGTTCAAAATGTGAACATGTTAGATAAGGTATATCTATTAATTATAGGTGCAAGTTTTCATTCTCTCAAGTGCAAACACACTCAGCAGCCCTGAATATACATTACTGACCCTCCCCAACAGACTCTAACAGCAAGGTCTGTGGACTGCAAGATACTGATACATCCGTATAGACATGGAAGCAACTCATGGGAGCCAGCCTCTATCCGTGAAATATAACACAGGAAGCAGCTTTCAATAAAGCCAGATTTTAATCCACTAACAACTGAAGTGACACATTCCATCCATTTTATATTCAGTAACAGCAAGCTGTTACTCTAATAGGTCCTATATAAATTTGGAAACCTCATGGTTCCCTATCAACCTAAGCAAACTGGAATAGATTCTTGTCATTGTGCTCTTCCCAGTGGTCATCCTAAAGCTTCTAAATTCCACTGTACAAACTCACTTGAGTTTTTTCAGATGTATCAAGTGGCTAAAGGAGGATTTTGTTCATCACACATAGCTGCTTACACTGGTGCAATCCTCTGCCAATCAGGGGCAAGATTATTCATTTTGGAAGAAGAGTAAACAAGTGTCTGGCTAGAACATGCAACCCACTTGAATTTGGCAGGTTCTCAATTTTTAGAACCGGACATGCCAGTTCCATTGGTTGTTCTGAAAGTGAGAAGCTGCACATTTAAAAAAACTCAGACACACACAAATAACCCTCCCCATCCACCCTGCCCAAATAAAAAGTTTTTTAAAATTTAAAATTCTTGCATAGTACAAGCTCCCATTTGCTCACATACTTGTCATCAACTTTTTCTCTATTCTTGCAATTCCTACAACTTGTACAAGAACTTCAATCTATACAGAGAAATTGAAAGGGGCAGCCCTAGTCCTTGGGGTGGCCAGGTGTTATACTTTACAGAGGACAGTCCTTTATTTAAAGGCAACCTCTATTTGAAGAGCTGTCCAATTCAAATTCAGTTTAAAGATGAAGAACCACAAGAAGGGAGCGTAAGGGCCTTGAAGTTGTCCATCAACAATTAGACCTAGGCAGGAGACTGAGCAGGCATACAGGTCACCGGGTCACGGTCTTCCCCACTATGGTGAGTTGCATGTATTTCTATTTAAATTCTAGTAACGATGTCTAAATTTGCATCTACACATAGGGTTGGACCCAGGATCTGCCCATGAGAGGGTGTTCAATTCCCCCTGAAGGAGCAGGTTCATAGCTTGGGGGTTCTCCTGGATCCATCTTTGTCACTTGAGACTCAGGTGGCCTGAGTGGCACCGAGTGCCTTCAACCAGCTTTGGCTGGTGGCCCAGCTACGCCCCTGTTTGGACAGGGATAACCTGGCTTCAGTAGTCTATGCTCTAGTAACCTCCAAGTTATATTATGCAATGCACTCTATATGAGGCTGTCTTTGAAGACAGTTCAGAAGCTGCAGCTTGTGCAAAATGCGGCGGCCAGACTGACAGAAGGGACCAGGAAGTCTAAACATGCAACACCGATTCTGGCCTGCTTGCACCAGCTGTCTGTAGATTTCCAAGCCTGATTGAAGGCATTAGCTTTGACATATAAAGCCTTACACAGCTCAGGACAGTAATACCTGATGGAGCGTCTCTCTCAGTATGAACCTATCTGTTCACTACGATCGTCATCTGAAGCCCTCCTCCATGTGCCTCCTTCAAGGGAGGCTCAAAGGATGGCAACTAGGACCTTTTTGGTGGTAGGCCTCTGATTGCAGAATGATCTCCCCACTGAGGTCCACCTCGTGCCAGGTTAAGACTGTCCTCGACTTCCAGGCATTTGACTGCATATGATGGGGTTTTAATGTCAGTTGTTTTATCAGGTCCTGGTATCTTACTCTAACTGTTTTTAGCTGTTTTGCATTGCTTTTAAAATGTGTATGTTAAAGTTTTTTATATTACGTTTTTATTTTGCAATTTCTGTGAACCGTCCAGAGAGCTTTGGCTATTGAGTGGTATAGAAATGAAATAAATGAAATGAAAATGAGAGGAAGAGACCTTCTGCGAGAGGAAGGACTCTGCTTACAGAGTTTCTCTGCCCAATTTTGGTGGAACCCACCCTCCCCCATACCACAGCTCATCCCATTCAGCAGCATCTCCTGACTCTCTGTGTAGTATTTTCAGGGCCCTGGAGGGGCTGCCATGGGAAAGAGAGGGCAGGGAGGTCCACTTCCACCAGTGTGGTTGATCCAGCATAAATCTGAATACAACCCATCTAAATTAGCATACGCAAATTATATGCAAATCTGTCTTTTTTGTCCTCTTATTTTGGTGAGACAGTTCCTCTTTTGGGGCAATGCGTAAATGGCCACCCTAGCTAGGAATGCTCCGTGTGCAAAGAAAACTGGGAATTGTCTGCTATGCAGACAGCATTCTCTGATATCAAAAAGGACAATGCTGCCTCCGCTCATGTGGAGATCTACGTGCACACCAGGGCCTCACAGAACTTGAGCTAAGCATCTCTCATTCCAGCAACAACAGAGCCATAACTATAATGTCTTGCTATATATATAACCAGCACTGTTGGGTTAGGTGTTTGCCTTTCCTCTTTTCTGCTCCAGAGGGCTACTGCCTGTGCCAGCTGCTTTTAAACCAAGAGTGGCAACTCAGAAATGCCACACAGCTATAGGTAGGGTTACTGGGCTACCAGCTCACTAAGGCCCAATGAGAATTGGAAAGAGCAGCATGCATAGCTGATAGGCCTGCTCTATATTTCTAACTCATGTGTCAGCACAGTTCTGCATTGGCCTCATGTATAGCCAATAGGACTGTGTTGCAATTTCCAACCTAAAACAGTGCAGATTTAGATCAACTGCACAAACAGCCAACACAGCACGGTGTCGCTTCCCAAGGTTAGAGACTACAGCAAACAGCCATTCCTGTTCCAAGTTTTAATAGCTGGAACAGACTTGTATGACACACCGCTGTGACAGAATACATCCACGCAGTCAGCGTGCTATACATCTGCTCACCAATGAGCAATTGCTAGCCCACACTGGCAAGCGGCAAATCACGTGACTGGACTACACTACCCCAGCTCCTCCTTTAACCAACTCTTATGTTTCCTTTAAAAGCATTCAAAGTAGGTTTGGCACAGTTATTATTATTGATCTACATGAGGAATTTACATGAGGAATGTTTTCATTCCATAGTAATAACTTTAAGCCTGGAAAATCCAACGCAGCACAGCTGTCCAGGGTAGGTTGTAACTTCCACAGCAGGATATGATTGATCCAAACCAATGTTTCTGTGGGTTGATTTGGAACCTTTTAGAATTCAGATTTAATTAATAGCCATTGGGTTGGATTCAGAATAACACTTTGCAGGGTTCTGCTTGAGCTGGTGGAAGGGGCAGGGAGGCGATCTTCAAGATTCCGCCTTCCCCCTCACTGTCTCCTGAAAAGCTGCTCTGGAGAACAGCATGAGAGCCTTTGTAGGGGGCTGCAGGGGGAATCAGCATAGATCACTTCCTGCCCCCTTTTCTCAAGCAGGAGCCCCCACTGTATCCCAGTAGATATGTGAGCAGAAGACGCCCTTCCGCTCACGGAATCCAACTCAGTGTCCATACTCGTTTTAAAAGTATACGAGTGTACCCAGAAGAAAATAATAATAATCTGAATGATGTTTGCTGTAAAATAAATCTTCAAGACACTTTCTGATGACAAATAGATAAGGGCAGTGCAGTATAAACCCACCATCAGGTCTAAGCAGCTTACTGTGGAAAATGCACCCAGACTCTCCAGGATATCAAAGTACATCATCCAAAGGTGCTTTAGATCAAGAAAACTGGAACATATTTCCACTAGAAGTACCTGAATGTCAGGTGTGCATGTTGGGAAAATGCCAGTTACTTCAGTTTCATCTGATCAAATCCTTACAGTCCAATCTTATGCATACTTAATTGGAAGTAAATCCACCTGAGTTCAGTGGAGCTTACTCCAAGGTACGCGTACACAGGATTATAGTATGAATTTCAACTTCTTGCTCTCAACTATATACAGAGCTGTTTCCCATGCAGAAATGATATGGTTCACAATTACATTAATTTCACTCTGTTGCTTTTGGCAAGATCACTGAGCAGCAGACTCAGGGGGACGACTGCTGCGTTTCACATTTTGAAGGGCTCTTTGTTTGTTTTTGCAAGCTTAGGGCTATGAAACCTATCCTTCCCCTCTAGGAAAGTTGCCACAGGCAAACAGTCAAATTAGTATTCTCTGAAATTGAGGGGAAAAAACACTGGCCCAATCAGCTGTTAGTTTTTACTAAGTCCCATTGAAAGCAACGAGACGTTACTCACCACAAGTGAATTTTACCTGGGCCTGGGTCATTCATCAATGAGGTATTACGTTATGAAAGGGTTTCACTTCACTTTCCCTTTGAATCACAGTTGAAATCACAGTTTAGCGCGGGTGAGAACTGCACTGAATAGGAAAGCAGGTCACCAGCTCATTGGGACTGTAGAATCAAAACAGAAACCTGCGTTTGCCCGAACTGCCCTGTGGCTGAGATCACAGCAGAGTCAGTCCCTAGTCCTCCTAGCAACACTGAACCTGGGCTCAGCAAATGCTACTGATGACTTAGCAGGCCGTTAGTGAAGGCTGAGGCTATAGCACTGAACATGAATGCTCCTGAATAAGCCACTGTTCCACAGCAGGAAAAAAAGTCACACAATAAGTATTGGCACCCCCCCCCCGCCCCCTCAGCCCTGGTTCTTTCTAAACCTATCACCTACATTTGCCACTGACTTTCAAAGCCTGCTGCATACATGGGAAAGAACATTTTCAACAGGGCTATAGAAAGCACAAAGCGGCTGAAACCCGTGTCTGTGTGGGCAAAAAACTAGCTTTGCAAAAGCGACCTCAAAACATATTTCTTGCCCCTCAACTCATACAAACCTGTGCCATTCATCTGTATTCTAAAAAAAAGAAGACCCACTCCAGAAAAAAGGGCCATCCTAATTCTCAGGATTTGAATTTTAACCTTCTTCTCAGGGTATCCAGGGGAAGAGGTAAAAAAACAGGGTAGAATCAAGGAGGGCAGCAGACTGGGTTTTTGTTTTTTGCAGAGCTTGAAGGGCTATTGCTATTTGCTCCAACCCCCTCATGTCCATTGGGTTCCACCTTGAGCCACAAGGCAGGGCCAGGCTCTTCCCCTGACTGGCCAGGTGCCATCTCCTCTAGGCACCACTAGGCCCTGCCCCCTGGCCTGCAAACACACACACATTTTTCAGAAAAACCATACTCAGCCACTGATATCAGGCCTGGTTCCAGGTTTGAAGGCCCTTGGCAAAAGTGCTTTCTAGTGGCCTCCATCCTACACTGCAGCTGTACCTGGCAGTGGTAGCAACAGCAGAGCTCTGAATCAGTATTAATTGGCTAGGAGCCACCATTTCAGTTCCCACAATGCTACTCTGTACTGGGGACACTGTGGGAAATTTAAATGGTGGCTTCCAATTCCAGCCATCTTGTACAAGAGGGGCCCAGGGCACGCAAAAGCAGTGGGACCCACTCAATTGCTAAGGCTCCGGCAGATGCCCATGGATCCCATGAGCTGACACCATGCCTGATTGGAATTACGCGAATCACAGATATTTGCATACATTTCGTTAATGTGTGTTTTATTTAGGTGTACAATTTGAGTGCAGTCTTTGTCTACGAGATTTCTAATTTTTCGTTCTAATGTATTTTGTCACAGATCAGGAAAAATAGGCTGACCCAAGAAAAAGGGGTTTGAAGGAAGTATGGAGAAAGAGAAACCAGGGCCTCTGCTGAGTGTGGAAGGGCCACTCCCTTACTATCAAGAATTTCCAGAGTACTAGAACAGCCACCTCTCTCTAGCTCCTAGGATATCAGTGGACTACCCACATGTTTTCAGGAATTTGTTTCACCATCAGGATTAGAAACTTGCTCTTCAAAAAAAACATAGCCCCAAGATTTTTTGGCAGCTACTAAATTTTGTTAAAAGACAGCATTTGACAACCAAACCGAGATCAATATCAGTCCTCTGAACTCATATGCATGCATGCGCACACATGCACATACACAAAATAAAGATCCCCAGTTCCTTTGCTTACAGTGGCTGCACTCGGACATGATGTTGAACCATGGTTTAGTATTAAGAGAACAAGCTGCAGCAAGTCTTGAGCTTGCATGCTCCCCCCTCCCCTCCCCTAGTTACAAGAACATTGGAAGCTTCCAATCCCTTCAGATGAGCCACCACTTTAACATATCGTTTGAAGCCTAAATTGTAGTTAATTAACTATGGTTTCTTGAAACAAGCCAGCTTCATAAACTATGGCTTGAAGTTGGCTTGTTTCAACAACAATAATTAAGATTAAACACAGTCTGTCTGGGCTGGATGTCACAACAAGCTTCAGATAATCTAAAATGGAAGCAAAAACTTCCAAACTCCTCATGACTGCACTGGAGGAGGGAGGGGAATATGAGAACTCAAGTCTTGCATAGGCTTATTCCTGTAATGCTAAGCAATGGTTTAGTCGTACATCTGAATGAGGTCAGTGACTTTAGCTACAAGCTGCAAACCTCACTTCAAATGAGATCTGGGCAAGAATATTGGCTCCTTCGCATGCAATTAGAAATAATACCTTTCTACAGTGGCAATTAAAAACACCTTTCACAAGCTTTATTTTTCTGGCTAAGATGTAAGCAGTGCTTAATGATTTTGGCCAGGCTAAATAAAGAGGAGTCTATCAGCAAGTAGAGAATTGCTGACATGATTCTAGATTACTTGGCTGCTCCTCTGTTCACAGTATCTGTATAATAAGAACTTGGTTAAGAAACTCACAGCTCCATGAATACCACACTCAAAATTCCACTTCAGCTCTTTGCTACCTAAACATGGATGGATTTTGCTGCATCCTGCTTTTCAAGAAACTCTTTTGTATAGCCTTTACTACACCATCACCAGCTCAGCAGAGAAACTTCCCCATTATAACTATATATAACATATGTGCAGATAAATAATATGTATGCCTTACATTTTGGTAATATTTAAAGTTCTATTTTTAAATGCTTAAAATCTTTGCTATAAGTAGAAATATTTTCCAATGCTCTTTAGTGTAAATTGTCTCTTTTTGGTAGATCTGAAAGCTATGACTAAAGCAGCATCTATATTCACATCTATTACCCTCCCTACCTTCAATCGGAATGAAAGTGTGTGTGTGTTTGGGAGGGTCTTGTCCAACTCTTTTAAGATTTTATGTGGCAATCTTTTTGGTGGTTTCCTTTCCTGTGACCACAAAGAGAAACTACTGGTTGCCGCAGTTCACCATGAGGTGGGGAGTGGGATGAATTCCTCAGTTAACACCAAAAAAAGAAAGAAGTCTGTGCAGGGGCAATCAAACAATTACCTGCTTTCATTCATTTTTCCAGACAAACATGATTTAAGAAAATATCCTCATTTTTACAAGCAGGAAAACCTGTGGCCTAAAGAGGCCAGATTGGCCCAATGTTAGCACATTGGGCCAATCTCTTTCTTTCCATAATGTCAGCATGATTCCACCAACCCCAAATTTCAAACCTCTGCCTCCTCTTTCTTCCTTTTCTATTAGCTTCTTTTTGACCCATTAGCAAATTTCTTGAGACCAACATCATCTGCAGTACCAGCATGATACCAGCTGCAAAGCCTATTATGGCTTTTTTCTTTTGTACATCAGATATGTCCCAGCTCCAAAGCAGAGCTTAAATTGCTGCATATTTTGCAAGTCTCAAACATTTGTTTGAGATTTGCTCTCCTGCACCTGTATCCTTTCACTTACAAGCAACATATTAGGAAACATGAGACAGTTGCATACTTGCTGGGTTTGGCAGCTGTATTCTTACTTCCCCAGTAACTTCATATATACTACACAGTTGCAAGGAGGAGTTATCATTGCTTGTAGGAAACTGGAAATTTCAACCCCCCAAATTATTACTTATGTAGGTAATTTTTTTTGCATTTTTTTCATATAAAAATACCAAACAGGGAGACACTCACAGACAGACAAACCATTTCTTCTCCCATTGGGATTTGACTATCCTGATATACAAATATTGCTGTTATATTAGATCAAGTGCAAGGGAGGCAAAGGATGACCTTTGGGGCGAAGCCACCATCTTAACAATTCATCATGACTGGAAACCTCATCCCACTTTTTCAGTCAGGAATTGCAACGTGTTCTGCGCTATCCACATTTCACAAATGAAAATATCACCCACACATGGCAGAGCCTCACAGCCACTACCCTCTTTTTCAGTAGCTTAGTTACTTAAATATTGTGTCACCTCTAAAATACTGCTCAAAAGGCTGCTAGCCTCATAACAAACAGGCAAGGCCACGCACCTTGAACGGGAAAGCCCCCACCCCCAGAGCCCTTAAGTAATGGGTCATTTTTTTAAAAAGACACCTCAAAACAAAATGAGATAAAATACAGTCAGGCAAGGCAGGCTCTACCAAGGTGGGCTCTTCTCAAAAAAGAATCACCTGGGAGATTTGGGGGGGGGGGCACAAAAGGGAGAATAACCAGTTGTAGACCACATGACTCCTACGGTGATACAACAACGGTGATGAATACAGATTCTGATGCTCTGCACTCACCACAGAAAGACCTCAACAGCCGACAGGACCACAGGGTCTCTTTCAAAAAAATAAAAAAGCCATCCCTCCTCGATCGCTACTGAATTATTATTTTTTAAAAGCCCCCCAAAAGCTGTCAATCCCTGAATCAGAGGTTAATTGACCCAGTTTTTGTTCCCCCCTCCCCAAGGAGATGAGAAAACGGGGGGAAACTTTTAGCACTTTGTTATCTTATCTTTTCTATTTTGGCAACATCTCAGGAGCGTGTTTGTCCAGCGGCGACATTGCACGAATGACAACATGAGCGCGCCATCTCAGTGGGGTTTGCTTACAGCTAGAGAGGATCCCCCTCAACCACTGGCCATTCTGCTTCAATCTGGCCCAGTGGTGGACACAGATCCCTGTGCTGTCTCCCCCGCAATGCTCGCCTCTTCCCGAAGAGGAGATTCTTCCTCAGCCTGCCCTCTCGACGTGACAGTGGTCTCTGGGGAGATGCTGTGCGGACCCTCCAGAGGCATGCAGCCAGGGTGATTTTTTCGAAAGTGCTGGTTGAGGATGGCCTGGAAGGGAAAACTCTTCCCACAGACATGGCAGTGAAAGGGCTTATTGCCCGTGTGTTTGCGGATGTGGTACTCCAGCTGATCCTTGCGGGTATATTTTTTGCCACACATACGGCAAACAAAGGGTGTGATGCCCATGTGGAGCCGCATGTGCCGGTCCAGACTGCCCTTCTGGTTGAAGGATTTGGCGCAATAGATACAAGTGAGGCGTGGGTTGTAGCGAAACCACCGCTCAGATACTTCCTGTTCACGGAGATATTCAACATAGCCACTCACTCCAACTATAGCAGACTCCTCCACCTAGAGCAGAAACATTATGGAAAAGGAGGAAACATAATTAGCTAGTTTGTATGTGAGAACAGGGTCATTTCATTCTTCTTGGATCTAAAAAAGATTAACAGCACCAGTGTGGTGTGGCTACAGCGTGGCACTTTGGAAGACATGCATTCAGTTCCCCTCTCAGGGACAAACTAGATGTGACATAGGCAGCAATGCTTGCTTATCCATGTGTCGGCCCCATTCACATACAATATTCATGGAGCTAGGCTGAGACAAAAGTGTCTACAGCAATGGAGTTTATATATGAATAGGACAGATGTTTGATCCACAGTCATGAAATGCCACTGGGCAACCTTGCAGGAGTCACTCTCTCTCAGCCTAACCATGTCAGATCTTGCTACGAAGGGGTAGGGGAGCGGGAGAGTACTCTGTATGCTACTCTGAGTTCCTTGGAGAAAAGGTAGGATTACAATTTCATAAATTAATGAATTTAAACTCTAACAGTCAGGTTAGAGCTGACACAGATTCACTGTATTGATTTCAAACATTTGTATCCTGATAATCTTCTAAGGAGCTCAGAGTGGTACATATCATGCCATTAATCTTCTATTCAATCATGGCGAGGGCCAGACAGAATTAAATTAGAAGCAGGATTCCTCATCATGGGAGCTCTAGAAGGCAGCCAGGCTTAGCATTACTCTATGCAGGCAAATACCTCCATAGGGCTTCTGTGCCTGGCCAATTGTGATAATATCCCGTGGGGGGCACCATGATGCAAGTGGTTTTAGCCAAGTGGGGGGAGACATGGCGATGGGGGTAGGTATGGGGAACTGGATTCAGATTTGTAAGAGGTCTCACTTTCCAGTCCTTCCTTCAACCAAAATGGACAGAGTTGCTCTGCCAACTTGTCCTTGGGCTTTGTGGTGCTGTCATTAAAATGTCAGGTTGTCCCATAATGGCATGGTATCTGTATATATCTGCCCAACTCTTAAGATCTACCGAGGGGACTCTCTTCTATATCTTCCTGCTGGGAGCTTGTCACAAATATTCAAAAATCACTAAATGTTTGGTTGTCTATATCTTTCATAAAAATATGAAATATTAGATACACGCTTTTAAAGTTTGAATCATTTTGATTTTAGCAAATAAATTCACTCTGACATGCTGTACTTTTCAGTGTTTGTTCCCTCTGCCCTCATAGCCTACTAATGCTAACTGATTGTTAAAAGCCTACTACTTTTAACCTAAGTGACAATTCACAAACAAGGTTGAACTTTTTCTACCAAATCTCAGGAAAAAAAATAACATATGCGTCATATAAGAAGTTTGAAGGGAGGCTGCCGGGCTAGGAAGTAAAGATATTTACTAATACTTTTAATATTAATTTAAAAATAATTAATATTAATTTAATATTAATTAAATAAAATTAGTTAATATTTTCTTCCTATGACATAAATGAAGATGACATGAAATATTTTGGGAAGTGAATAGAATTCCAAACAGTTCAGGGTTAAGCTGACCCAAATACAACAGAGGTCGAGGAAGGGAACTCGGATGAGATTTAAAATGAAGTCTCTTGTTTTGAGAACTTAAAGGAAATCTGTTTGCAGCAGTGCTGACAATGAAATGTATTACTTACAGATCATAGTGGGAATTTTAATAAAAATAATAACAATGAGTGCTGAGCTAAGGTTCCTTTCTTTGTTAAGCATTGCATGTAACCAGCTTCTCAGGAATCATATAAATATTAGGGACAGAGCTGAGAGATTTCAGGATGAGAACATCTGTCCTTATCTTGACTTCTCTACTCCTTTTGAGTCAGCTCAGAAATGTTATATCGGTAAGACATCTTTTTTTAAGGAAGGCACGCTGCTAGAACAATTCTTAGAAAACTTTTTGAAATACGTTTTGCTTGTTACAACCACTTTGTATTTTTGTATATGTTCTATGCTCACATACCATATCTTCTTATCACAAAGAGTGTTTGAGATTTTGAAGTAACAGATGGAAAGAAAAGCCTGATCTCAGAGTCCTGTAAAATAATTTCTGCGTGTCAATATCAGGATAAAACCCATGTAACCAAGATGACACTTTGCTCTGGGAAATTGTGTGTGACCAGTTAATTGTTGGTCTATGGCCACCTAGATACAGAAATCACATCTCAGAGAATCCCTAGGCAAGGGAAAATTAATCACAAGCTGGCCAGTACGTGGAGATGCAAGGGAGAGCTTTCTTGGTTGGGGCACCCTGGTTATGGAATGCATTGGAGGCCCAGCTGGCACTGACATTGGCTTCATTTCAGCACCTGGATATTTACCCAAGTTTTGGGGTTTCATTTTGGTTGTATCTTACCATTCCTGATTTCATATATTGGATTGTGGATTGCTTTTATTGATTGCATCCTGCCCCAAGATCTATTGATATGGTTGATAGGCTGAAAATACTTAAATAAATAAACAAATAATAAAACAACTACAATCCAGAACTTGATCTCGGATGAGGGGGGTGACCTGGCTTGTACTTCGAAGAACAGGGTGAGTGGACTGAGGTTGCGGGGAATTGCTCTCTCTCTTTCAGCTTTGTCTGTAGTTTCTGGAGGCAACACTAACATAGACCTGAGGGTTTGGAAGGGGGGATATCATCTCCCCACTCTCTCTCGGTCTGAGTAAGCCTGGTTTTACCTGATGTTGGGCAAATTGGGACAGATTAGAGATTCTGTTAGTCAGGGTTGGCTCAAACCTTGATGGGACCCAGGGCAAACATTCCTCTAGTGAGCCCCCTCCTCTGTCAGTGCCCCCTGGCCAGTTTGCCAGGCTGTGGTGGGTGGTGGCAGTACTCAGAGCACCACTGGGCAGCTGAGTCTAGCCATCTAGAGTGGCACTAGATCAGGAGCACTGTGGGAAATCAAATGGGTGACTAGATTCAACTGTTGCTCTGAGTGCCAGGCCACAAAACAAATTAAGGGGGCCCAGAGCCACCATTAGTAATGAAACTTGGCAGCTAGCTGTGCAGGGGTATCAGGTGCTGATACCGGTGCTGCTGTTGGTATACTGACCACCTGTTGCCTTGTAGTCTTCTTGCCAAGGGGAGAAGAAGGAAGGGCACCAATACAAAAACCAAGGAAGAAGGCACCCAGGTGCACCAGAAATATGTAGTTTATTAGGTCTAACACATTTCAAGTGGAGGCTCTTCATCAAGGAAAGTATAAAAATAAAACCATATATATCCATTTGATTAATTTCAACATACCTGTTTAAAATATCTAAGAACTATTAAATAATTAAAATTAAATAATTATTAAAAACCTATAGAATGGGATAAACTTAATTAAAAATAGTTTAAATGTAATAAAAATGAAACTTAATTCTACAACTCGAGAAAGAACATTAACCAAAATCAACAACCAAATCCTATCACAGTTGGATACAAACGTATTTTACACCATATGACTGAGAAACTCAAAAAATCACTCTAGCTGAAGGCTCATGGAAATTCTTATCTATGCCCTTTGTCATGTGTCTCATACAAATGAAACAAATAGAAACTTATAATACAATCCTATACATGTCTCCTCAAAAGTAAGTTCCACTGAGTTCAACAGGACTTACTCCAAGGTAAGTGGTTATAGGATCATACTCTTAGCCTCCTTGTGTCAAGTTTAAATCAACTGCATCTGGCAGAAAAAGCAACCTTCTGTTGTTAACTGTGTTCTGTATTCGCTATTGCAAATAATTTCTGAATAAGCCTAGAGTAGCATTCCCCAACCTGATGCCCTCCAAATGTTTTGGACTACAACTCCCAGCATTCCTGATCATCAGCATGCAGGTTGGGGCTAATGAAAGTTGAAGTCCAAAATATCTGGAAGGCACCAGGTTGGGGAAGTCATATTATAATCTTTTATAATCCTAGGTAAAACACCAATAATTTAACTGGTCCGTTTTGTCAAAGGAGGGGTGGTGGTGGAAATGTACATATTGCTCTTAAATGGAGGCTTTGACCTCAAGCTACAATAATTTATTTCAGGGATGGAATTAATTCTTCAGTTGCAGTAACGCCTCAAGTTTCGGTGGCTTATGCTTCCAAGTGGATTGGAAAAAAATCACTGTTTAACATAACAGTGGAATTACCCTATGAATACAATACACCTGAAAGGTATATGGGTCTGTTTTACCAAGGATCTAAATAGCCACGGAAACTGAAAATTAAAAAGGAGATCTCATCGGGAGGAAAAATCTGGAGATAAGGGGAAATCCTGAGAAAGCATTTTGAACATAAGTATAGAAACCAAAACACTACACCATGATTCTGTACTTCATAACACCTATAAAAAACTATCATTAACTAGGTTGTTACAGACAGTAAAAGGGAAAATGTTAAAATAGAGGGAGAAAATCCAGTTCTTTGATGTGGATATTGAACTGTACAAAGTTCAATAATAACATTTTTACATCATGCTTATATAATTTCTCTATTATACAAGGGGAGCACCAAATCTTTGCAAATACTACTACTGTGTTCTCCTATATGCGTCTCGAGAGCTCCTGAAGTTTGACCAATGCATAATTTCTCACAAAGGCATTGAAGGAATACACCAGATGGATGGTGCTGCAGGTGGTAAACTGTTTCAGCGTGTATTCCCTGTGGTGAACACGACTGAAAAAAAGAATACATCTTTGTAGTGAACTTGTAATATACACAATACGCATCCAACTGCATTCTCGGGGTGCAATCCTATGCATGTTTAGACCGAAAAAAGGCCTACAACTCCCAGCAGACCTCAGCTGGCGCACTGGGAGTTGTAGGCATTTTTTCGGTCTAAACATGCATAGGACTGCACCCTCAATAGCTCACACTGAAGCTGCTGTTCTGCACCACATGGACGTCATCCCTGTTATCATTGCACATATTTCAAGATTCTCATCTCAAAATATATTGGGCCTAATAAACTACTTTATTGCCAGCACATCTTGGAGGCTTCCTCCTTTTTTGGTTCTGCCTTTGTTGACAGAAGGGTTTTAGACATGGCACTGAAGACTCCCATAGTTATAGGTTCAGGGACATTAACATCTATGCTGAGGCACCTTGTTAGGGGTGGCTCTGGGTTTCATGGCTGCCATGACAACCATGGGACTATCCCAACATGTCTTCGGTCCATCAAATGTGGCAGGTCACATACTAGGCCATGTGTTCTCGACTGGGCAGGTGGATGGTGATCTGAGAACGGAGGACCTCTTAGTGATTCCCTTTGTTATGGTCAGATCACTTCCTGCTGAGGTTTAGACTTGCAGTGACCACTCTCTTCCACAAGAGCAGTGGACCTACTGGAATGTTCTGATGTTGGAGGGCGACCTTTCGCCCAACTGCAAAGTGCCTAGTTGTAGATGCCTCTATGAATAATAATAGTAGTTAAGCCCCAACAAGGGACACCCACCTGGGAACTAGGTTGCTTAGGTTCATCCATCCGCCATGGAGACTCACTTTTTGACCTGTACCGCTCATTTACAGTAACCACACTACCAGAAGGGCTAAATCTGCAGATGGAAATAGAGATTAATGGCTATTTGTGCAATATATTAATACTTAGAACAAAGCGATTACAAATAATTGATGTTCTGCTCCATCACTAGTTGATATCATGGGGTGTGGGAGGTAGATTGGACAAAATGTAAAGTAGATGGTTTTTTAAAGGAAACTTGATTGATTCTGGGTTTCCAATGAAAGTAAATTAAGACAGTCCAGGAACCAAGAAATGCACCTAGAATGTTTATGAAGCAACTTAAGTTCCTGGGGCAAAGAAACTGATTAGGATGAGAAGACAAGATGAACATTACCTCAGGCCAGCTCACCAAAGCAGAAGGATCGCAGACACTGGATACTGAGAAACCATAGTAGGCAAATTAGCCTAGGTAAGACATATTCCTTGAACTTTATCTTCTGGAGTTTTTACAGACTGCCTAACATATCCAGTTGATGCACATTTCACCATTTAAATGCAACAACACTCCCATCCTCCAAAGAGGACTGGGGAAGAGAAGTCAAATGGAAGTATAAGAACTTAGCAGTACACACAACAAAAGCAAGTTACATCTGACACATTAGCATCAGTGACCACCTCCTCTACCAGGGCAGCCACGAGTGCCCTTTTAGTAGTACCATTTGTGCTTTAAATCAAAACACTATGCAAACAAAAATGCTCAGTTCAGACATCATGTCAAACCATAGCTAAGGAAGCTTAACTTTGGACAGTTTACCATAATCTCTAAATAGACAAACCATAGTTTGATGTGGTGTCTTAACTGACAAAACCATGGTTACAGCCATTGCTCCACCTTCAGACACCACTATACCTAGAGACAGGAATGCTAAGCAAATACAAAATGAAAGTAAGCAAGCAGATTGAATCCATTTGACTGTTTGGAAGCACAAGCCATGGACTGGGTTCTAATGAAGTGTTAGAGCAAGGATAGGGAACCTCCGGCATGCAGGGGGATCCCCATCTGGCCTGGCAGCTTTCTCCCCTGGCCCCTCTACCATGGAGGGAAATGCTATTATCTCAGATCAGCAGCTCATTGGAGAGAAGTTATTTCCCTTGCTTAGCATTGACAAAGGCTCCCTTTCTCAGTGCTTAGCAGAGGAAAGCTCTAGCCTCCATCAGCTACTGACAGGAGATAAGAGCTTTTCCCTCTGTGGAAGAAAGGGTAGGACTTGGAAGATGCTGAGTGATTCAGTCCTGCTTAGTGGTGATGTGGAAGCTTGCTATGCTTACTTGATGTCTGAACTGAACCAAACCAGGTGTTCTTTGTGACAGGCTCACAAGCACTGTGAATTTTTTTTTGCCGGAATTAATGTGCCTCAGATTTAACGTGCCTCAGTGTATTTAATATTTTTAATCTGTTCAGATTAAAACTATTCAGATTTTAGATACGTATATATTTTTCTGAGCCTTCAGGATAGGGCAGGCTATATACCAGAGTAAGTAACTGCAGGAAGTCTGGAGGCCATTTTCATGCCACACCCCCAGGCTGCAACCCCCCACCCACTCCTTGGGCACTGAAAAATATATTTTTTCTTTTTACCAAATTCCAGGGGCGGTGGGGGTCACATGCGGCCCCCGGGGTGCATATTACCCACCCCTGCTATATACAAATTAAAAGGGTTAATTCAAATCAGTGATTAGTTTTAATCAAATGCAGCAAAGAAGTAAATAAATACTAGAGCTAGGGAAGCCAGACAGATATGAGACACAACTCAGAAAACATTGTATAGAAGATGTCATGCTCTCAAGGGCTAGTGATCTATCAGTGGATGTTAAGAGACTTTTTCTGTTTCAGAAAATCGCTAATATCCACTGTTGCTGAAGAAGACAAACCTTTCATAGCATCTGATTCATCCAATAACAATACCTTAGGGAGTAGACTACACAGATCTCTGCCAGGGGTAGATCAAGTCCCATTTTAAAGGTTTTGTGAAGTTTCTTCTGTTTGAGGGATGGGATTCCATTATCAGATTCTAGTGGGCTCTCTGACTGCCAACAAACCATTTCTACACCTTCTGCTGTTGATGTTGTGCAAACCACAACCTTATCAGCCATTTTAATCACGCTGTGTCCTCTGACTTTTTTAGACTGTAAGCTCTATACAGCAGGAATCATGCCTGAATGAGGTTGTTTGTACAGTGCCCAGAACACTCTTGTACAAGAATCAGTGTAAAAAAGTAATAATAATGGTCAGTCTTACCTGTCAATCTCAGTGCTGGTTGGCCTGGCCATTTTTGCTCCTGATGAGCCTAAGGTGTACCCTTCTTGTCCCATGGATCCATGGCCTGTGGTATCAATCACCATGGCGGTGACCTCCTCAGCGCTGCTCCCATCTTCTCCAGATGGCTGATTCTCTGTCCCCAACCACTCCTCCAAGTTCTCTGTTTTGATACGTACTGCTCCAAGGACTTTGACATCATCATCACCCTGCCCACCATGATCTGCCACTCCTGTCTCCACATACCACTGACCTGCCCTATTAATCCTCAGTATGGGCTCCCTGCTCTCCACATCTGAGCTCTGCTCAATTATCTGAGGGCTCGTAGACTCCTCAGGTGGACTAAGTTCCCGAATGTCCAGCACTGTGCTGACTTGACCCATGCGGCTTCCTTTCGGAGTGCTGTGGTGTGGGCTCAGAGAGCGATTCAGAGTTGGGGAAGCTCGATGAGATTCTGGAGGCCTTTCTTGATGCTTTGCCCTTGTTTGGCTCAATTCCGCTTCAACCTCAGCCACGTTTATTTTAAAATGAATGCCCTCCAAGATCTGTGTACACTTGTCTATAATGTGTTGCATCTGCAGGAAACTGGCTGCAGTCAGGTAGCTTATGATATCGGCCAGCTGGAGACATATTCTCCCAGTATAGCAAAAAGAGAGGAGCTGTTCAAACACAGTGGGGTTCTTGATGACAGAGATAGAGACTGTGCTCATCTCGTTGAGTGACATGTGGTCCCGAAAATAAGGCGAGCTAGCAGCCAGCACTACCTTGTGTGCCCTGAAGGCCTGGCCCTGCACATTAACCACAATGTCACAGAGCCGGCCCTGCATGCGCAGCTGGTTAAGGTGGCTCAGAACAGAATTGCTGAAGTCAGGGATCTCCAACTGAATGTTCCCACTTTTCTCCATGACGGCTCCAGTTGCAGGGGGAGCAACCCTAACAAAGGAAGATGGAACCACAGGTAGCATTAGAAAGGAGTTATCTTTATGCCTGCTACGTATACTACATGACAAAGACAATGGGATTCAAAAATGGCCAGTTCTCACACAGTAGGTTGTATCTGATGGTGTCATTCTGCTAAATGCAAATGATACTGTGTTAGCACAAACCAAGTTCCAAACTATGTGCAAGGGGAGAATACAACTGAAGTTCCACTTGCAGATCTTAGGTTTACAAAGTGGCCCACCACCGCTAGTGCAACTGCTTGCGCAATGGGAAAAGGCAGCGGAGCTCTGCTAGCGCAGCAATTTCTTCTGTTAACAATACGTCAGAGTGAGGCCATTATGTCTGCATGGATATGCCAATCTGAGTTTGGCTCACAAGGCAGTAAAATGTACTCCCCTCAGCAAACCTGTTGATCAAAATTTGTTGTTTAAAACAACCATATAGGGCAAAACAGCTGTAAAGCTATTAAGACTGGCATCTATATTCATTTGACTTATTTCATCTGTATACTGCCCAATAGCCAAAGCTCTCTGGGCAGTTCACAAAAATTATTTTACACCAAGAACTTTGGACATCTACCAGTACATAGTCCAAACAGGGAGGTGGAATCTGTGGCCCTCCAGATATTGTTGGACTATTTATTTATTTATTACATTTCTATACCTCTCAATAGTCGAAGCTCTCTGGGCAGTTCGTAACAATTAAAACCATAAAAAACAAGATGATAAAATACAATATAAAAGTTTAAAACTACAGTATAAAAAATAATCAAATAGAAGCTAGCAGCTAGATTTAAAATACAATACCAGATTTAAAATAGAAACTGAAAAACTAAAATGCCCAGGAAAATAAAAAGGTCTTCACTTGTGCTGAAAAGAACACAATGTAGGCGCCAGGCGAACCTCTCTGGGAAGCTCACTCCACAACTGGGGCGGAAAAGGCCCTCTTCTTAGTAGCCACCCACCTTACTTCCTTTTGCAGGGGATCCTGAAGAAGGACTGCTGAAGATGATCTTAGGGTCTGGGCAGGTGTATATAGGAAGAGGCGATCCTTCAGGTAACCGAACCTCAAGCTGTTTAGGACTTCGAATGTTAATACCGGCACTTTGAATCAGGCCTGGAAATGGACTGGCAGCCAGTGCAGATGGAAAAGTACTGGCATAATATGATAATGTTGGCCAGTCCTCGTTAACAATCTCATTGCCCTATTTTGAACCAGCTGAAGTTTATGGACTATGTTCAATGGCAGCCCCACGTATAACGCATTACAGTAATCCAGACAAGAGGTTATCAGATCATGGATAATCGTCACTAGACTATCTCTGTCCAGATAACGATGTAGTTGGTATATCAGCCTAAGCTGATAAAAGGTGCTACATGCTACCGAGTCCACCTGTGCCTCTAATGGCAGTTCTGGATCCAAGAGCACCCCCAAACTACAAACCTGATCCTTTAGGGGGAGTGCAACTCCCTCCAGAACAGGTTGAAAATCACTTAGCCAGGAAGACAACCCACCCACTAACAGTACTGCCAACTAAGAGTACAACTCCTATCACCCCTGACTATTAGCCATACTGACTGGAGCGGATGGCAGTTGGGCTCCCACAACATCAGGAGGGCCAAAGGTTCCCCATCCTGGGTCTAAACGTTCACCGTCAAATTTATAACTACCACACATTATTTAGCTTTAATTCTGTCCCACAGTTCTCCCTTTTCCCATACATTTATTAGCTAATCACCATTTACTACACATGTACATGTAGACTCTATGCTAGCACCATCTCATTCTTCAGGCTTGCTGATAAGAATGGCATTTGTGCACAAGAACAAATCTTGCATAATTTAATCTGAAAGGAATGAGATGTTCAAATCTCATTTCAAGGATATTGCGTCTGCTAAAACATTATAGTGGATGATGGTAAGGGGCACGAAAAGGACATTGTTCAGGTTACAGAAAATGGCCTGCAATGTCTGGCCATTATAACACCCACTTAATATTACAGATTAGCAAAACAATATTGCAGCTGCCCAACAAACTGCAACCACAATAGTCACACTCTAGCTAATTGAACTGAGAGAATATTTATTTCATGAGTTCCATAGAATTTTTAGCCCATTGACCTAGCAGTTAATGGGAAAGGAAGAAGAAACAAGTGCTTTGCAGCATTCTGAAGGATGTAGCAATAAAACTATAGGAACTTCTTTGATCAATTTACAACGTGCTTAATGAGAGGAGCACAGCTATACACTTTCTAGCACTCCAACTTCTGCTACCCTTCCTGCTAAGCATAACTCAGAAAAAGATGGGAAATCTATATGAAGTTTACTGGAGTCTGTCCAAACTGTGCAGTACCACTAGATACCTGGTGAAGAACCCAAGGTACCTTAAACCTAGACATGGCAGTAGGGTACCAGTGCTCATGCATCATGGTGTCATTGTGTGCATATGTCATAATGTACTCTAGGAATAGTATGGGAATGAACCCCACCCCTCACACACACACTACTACATAAAGATAATTCAGGGTGAGAAGCCAAATTCTACACTTGTACAAACCTTTCCCCAAAGCAATTCTTGTTCCTGCTTAATTACACAGAAAAATAATTAACGCGCTTTTCAGTGTCACTGATCTGAAATCACACTCTGTGATACAACTGGGTTTTTAGTGTTACCTGACTGAATGGATCTGCTGCCTGCTATACTAATTCTAAAAACAGATACTTCTGGAAATGATATCCCAGAAGCAGTATGGTGGGCTTTGCGTTCACTTTGGTATGCACAGATTTATGGATCTGGAAGCAATGTGTGCTGACAAAGCATTGTCTGACAACAAGTACTAGAGGAGGATAGGCTGTAACAAACAGCGGCTTGGATAAGAACCCTGCCATTCATCTGCCACTTTTGACAAGGTGTGTTGTGTTTGCTCTGGCTTTATGTTAGCAATCCATTACAACGTGGATCTGTAGTTCTACATTTTTTCAGAGCAGGAACCCTTCTTAAATTCTCACAGGTCCCGCTTTTAATTATTTACTGCATATATTTATTTGTCTTTCTGCATTTCTCCGCTATGGTGAACAGAGGTGAAGATCGTTGCAGTTCCTGTTCCTTCAATCAAGGGAGAAAAAGGAATTTGATAGGTTCAACTTGTCATAAAAGGATCAGAAAAGCTTTACCTGTCAAAATTCCTTCTTGCATACAGTTATTAAAGGCAAAAAAGTTTTGTTCTTCTTAATACCCTCCCACTTTCTCTTACTCTCTCAATCTGTCTTCCTCTTTAAAAAAATCTGTGGTGCCAACCATTTTAGGCTGGGGCATGATGTGGGTTCCATGATCACCACAGCCCACTGTTGCTCATTTAAGCCACAGTGGGTTGTGGCATGCGCCGGTGGCATTTTGAATAATCAGACCACAGCGTGAGCGCTCTGTGGCTTATTGTGTTGTACAAACCCAGCAAGGATGGCTAAAACAGCCCATGGGTTATGTGAGGGTTGTTTAACCCTCACAAAAGCCACTCTTGCCAGGTTCGCACAACATGATAAGCCATGCGCGACCGCCTGCTGCGGCTTGAATATTCAGAAGGGTGGGCGGCACATCATGCTGTGGCTTAAAGAAGCCATGGTGGGCTATGATGATTGTGTGAACCCAGTGGTTAACACTGAAGGATGCTGCCTTAACATAAGGGGCAGAGATGATGATTCAGGATCCCATATCTTCAAATCACTTCTATGGCTTTTGTATATGGACCTTTAAGACTTATTCAGAATTGAAGGTGCTGGAAGATGTTTTAGCATTCCATTCTTCCATGACAAAACATTTGCTGCATTTTATGTTTATTTACGACTTCACACTTCCTGCAGTCAATTATGGGGACAAGCCAACTGAGACTTTCAGGGTCACTAGGCGACCCTTGAATAAATTTGCATCATATTCTTCTAGAGAGCATATTTCTCATTTTCCTTAGGTAAAATTATTGAACACCAGTATTCCAAAATAAGTTTAAGTTGGAACAGAAATCAACTGATTATTTGCTGGCCAACACTATCATGCATACTCCCTCCAATAGAAACAAGATGTCCAACAACACTGGAACGGAATAGAATACAGTTGTACCAAGAAAAAACAACTTTTAATTGTATATAATGGCTGGGTGATGCAATGCCAACATAGGTGGCAATGCTAGTTCTAGGTTAATTGCTTCTGCATTCATAATTACTAATGCAGACAGAAATGGCCAGTCTGCAGAAACGTGCATTGAAGCCTACACACTATCTTATGTGTAAAAAGCTAATGAATTCACAGCATATAATCTTGAAAATATACCCATAGAAACAGTGGGCTTGACAAATGGGAAGAGCCTTCACTTGCTATGAATGAAACCTCTACAATCTTAAATTAACTACAAAGGCAGACAGGCAGCGTCTTTGTAATGGGCGCTTTTAAGGAATAGGTAGTGAAACATCTAACATGGTTGTTATGGGATGTTCTCGGGATGGAGAAGGTAGTGGCTATAAAGCACTTTATTTATTAGGATTTTTTAGTTTCAGGAGGTCTGCAGCCAAAGCTTAAATACATGACATAACAGAATACTTTTTTTAAAAATTAAGTGCTAAATCCCTTTACCTCATTCCCTCATTCCCATTTTTCCTTATCTACTCCTGTTTCCATGCTCTGGATCCTACCCAGATACAAAATATCAGACCCCCCAAATCATAAGAGCTCCGCTGGATCAGACCAAAGGTCCATCTAGTCCAGCATTCTGTTGCCAATAGCATCCAGCCAGATGCTTCCAGGAAGTCCACAAGCAGGACGTGAAAACAACAATCCTGCATTGCCCTCCCCCCTCCCCCTATAATCTGTGGCATATTATCTCTGAACCTGTTGCAGCTGATAGACCTCTCTGCCATGAACATGCCTATTCCCCCTTTAAAGTCATCTGTGCCAGTGGCAATTCCATCTTCAGGCAATTCCATATATCAGTTGCACATTGTGTGAAGAACACACTTTGTTTGGTCTGTCCTGGGTCTACTACCAATCAATTACATTGGGTAACACCATGTTCGGACAGAGTGGGAAAAATAACCTCCTACATTCAAAGAAGATTGAGAAGCAGGCTTTCCCATTTTTTCAAGACAAGCCTCACATATCCACTTTCTTCACACCATGAACTTCTAGCACATCACCTCTCAGGAACATCATTGCAGCCGCACATGATGAAGACTGCAATCCCAGACATGCTTACTTGGGAATAAGCGCCACTGAAATCAGTTGGGACTAAGTAAAGATGCAGAGGATCAGAATGTGTAGAGTATTTAAAATGCCTCCTCAATTCTAGCTGTCATGCTTCAGCCTTTCTTTCTTGTAACAAACGCTCTCTTACTTAGATAGGAAGCACAACACACACATACATAACCCCATTCCAAACACCTTAACACACTAGAACAGAGCATGAACGCTTTGTAAACTCGAAAGCATTCTATTAAGATCATGGATAATTTAAACAGTAAGATATAAGAAATGGAGGGGATGAAAACGGGAATTACTGAAAACTGACAGCCTTCTCCTAATCGAGGATGCAGGAGGTTAAGCGGGGGGGATACAACCTTTTACACGAGGAAAGCGTTCAGGGGGACAAACTCCGTTGCTAAGATACAAACTGGGGAGTAAGTAGGGCTAGAAATTGGGGGCCGGGTGGAAGCTGCTCCCTTCATTTTAGGGATACTTTAGGCCACCCCAGGAAGACTCTCCTCGGGTTCACCTGCGCGGGGGGGGAAGAAATGAGAGGCAGCCGCTCTCTAAGCCTTCTTCCCTTTCCCGAGGGGACCGAAATACACCGTCTACGTACCTCCAGGGGGGGGTGGGACGAGCCCGAACACCCTTCCGGAAGCGAAACCCCCAGATGAGTCACGCCCCGGAAGAACATCCCCCCCTTTCTTCCTTGATTGACTAGTGTTTCCCCCTGCCCTAGCGAAACAGTTTTCTCGTCAGGTAGCCACGCCCACAGGAATGAGCCCACCATAGGGAGGGACCGGAGGGTGGAACCTGCGCCTCATGGCCGCCAGTGCAGCGGGGATACTGCTGGGCAGCGGGGGAACGTTTGTGGGCGGGGAACGTTTTCCCTGGGGGCGGGAAAGGGGGAGGGGACATGCAAATAGCACGCTGCGGCGTCACGTGATCCCAGGGGCCGTGCGCACCTATATAACAGGAGTGGCTCCGCCTCCATCTTTCTTTTCTGGCAGCTCTTCTGTAGGGTGGTAGTAGCTGCTGCCATGGTGAGTTGTGGGGTTAACTCAACGGGGTGTCTCTCCAGCAAATACAGTTCTCGTTGGTATTTATGGGATGCGTAGCGTCTTTAGGATGCATTGCTTACCGTGGATGGCTTTGGGGGAGGGCGGATGGGGATGGATTTTCGTGGGTCTCCCCCCCTTGCTTCTTTATGTGGGATGTTCGGGCCTTGAGTGTGGATGGCGCCGAGAGAGCAGCGCATGGACGATGGCGTGCGGGCTTCGCGCGGGAAGGGAAAGGCAGATGCGTGTCTCCCAGGAGAATGCCCGTGCAAAGATATGCTGTGGTGTTCGTGTGTTCCAGACAGCGGTAGTCAAACAACAACCTCACTAGGGCTAATAAAATAATACAACGTAGCGCGCAAGGGCTTGACTTAAACGGAGCTGTTTCGTAGGCCGGATGTTAAGCGCAAAAAGGGGAGGGAGATGTTCGCAGAAACTTAAAATTCCCGGGATTTGGGGGAGCAATGAGGAGAAAAGGGAAATTTTGGAGGGGAATCGAAAAATATGCGATTTTTAACGATCTACAGACCTAGAATCATTTTGTTACGTTAGGAGAGCTTTGGCTATTGGGCGGTATAGAAATGTAATAATAATATGTAAAACCTGGTTTGCTCATAAAAATATCGGGTTTGGTGTAATGAATTTAAAAGTATAGCTTACTCAGACAAGAATTGCAAACGTAATAATTGTGCTTTTAAATCTTAAGTTCAACAAACGTTGCTACAAGATGCTTAACTAAGATCTAGCATCTTTAGTATTTGAGGGTTGTACTGTACTGCTTACTCTAAGTGTAGAGGAATTGTGATGATCTGACACTGTATACAGTCTTACATAGGCTATTACGTAGCTTTTAGAAATCATTTTGGGGAGTAAAGGCTAGGTCACAACATATGAATGCCTTGTCTTAAACCATTTAAAAAAAACAGCTGAAAACCGCCTGGGGGGCAGTTTAACCCCACTCCCTAGCTTTTCCAGGCCTTCACATATCTAGATGTTAGGGGTGATGAAAATCTCCAGGTTGCAATTCATAACAGCCTTCAAATAGAATTGGTATTTTCCTGGTATCTTCAGACTCAATTAGGTTATGACTGCTGCAAAATTATACTTGATTGTAGTAAGGTACACTAGAGTAAAGAAGCAGTGGCCGCTCACATGGGGATATACGGAGCCTAGGAATGCCTTAATTTTGCCCTAGGCTCCCTGGACCACTTATTGTGGTTGCAGTTTTTTTGGGGGGGGGGGGAGCAAAACAGGCAGTGTGTGTCTTCATGGGTTCCTTTTGTATTTATAGAAACTTAGAAATGGCATAAAGCATGGGTGGTGTGCTGTAGCTGCTACGTGTTAGCCGTGTATAGAACAGTTTCCTATTAGTGTAAAAGATAAAGATTTATGAAGAAAGTGCCTATTACATTTATACTATGTTCAGAGTGCGGGTGGTATTGGGGCAGTTGCCTCAGGAAAGCTTCTAACAGCTTTCCCTAAGACTGAGTTAGACTGCGGAACCTCCTATCTGTACAGCAGCCATCCCCAAACGGATGCCCTCCTGATGTGCTGGGCTGCAGCTCTCATCTCAAGCCTGCATGTAGGTAATCTCTGTTGCTAACTGACTAAGCTGAGCTTGCCTTCTCTGTACCTGCACATGATGATAAATGATGTTGGTAGGGACATCTGAGAAAATGATGAATACCAACATCTCTGAGCAGGACTGGGGCTTGGATGTGTTCATAATTGCTTATCATAGGATCAGGGAATAGTAGGGTTGGAAGGGGCCTATAAGACCATTGAGTTCAACCCCATCTCCAACTCCTTTGAATGTTACCTCCTTAGTTCACAAGAGCCTTAGAGCTAGTTAACACAGTTCTAAATGTAAATTAGGTATAAAATGATTGCAACTATAGAAGGCCTGGAGGAATACTATTGCTCTTGAGTCTGTACTGGAATTTCAAGAGGGAACTTAGGTTTGCTCTTGGCGCAGGATCTGTTTTGAATGTTACCTTCTTCCCAACCCTTCTGTTTGAATGTAAGATCCTTGAGCCTGGAGGATGAGTCCCTTTTTAATCTTAGGGCCTGTGGAAATTCCACTTGCCATTTGTGATAGTGTATGTGGACATTCATTTTTGTGTTGGGGAGTGAAAAACATGCCTATGGCCTGCGCACCAGCTTTCCAGTTGGAATTGGAGGGGAAATAATGAGCTTGTGCGGCATTAATTGTGGGTGCCCTATTACAATGAGATGATCTCCCACCATTCTATTACTATCATTTCTTGAAAATGCCAATTTTGCTTTGCCTTCTATTGCCTCTGAACAAGATGCTTTATATGGGAGAAACACTCTAGGCTACATTTTAACTTGTGCTATACAAGTTATGTGAGGAACTTAAATGAAGCTAATAATTTCCTCCAGTTGCAAAACTGGGGGCGGGGGGATGCCAATCCTTATATAGCCAAAATGGCACCACCCACACACAAGGAGGTTTAGGGGAGCTGTGTGGCTTGCAGAAATACAAAGTCTTTAGAAAAAGCTGGGGGGGGGGAACAGCCCAATGAGAACTGAGCATGTTCAGTAGCCATGAAACATGACAGTTGGAAAAGGAAAATGGGGAGGGTTCTCATGCTGTTCAATCAGTGAACAGATGGGCCCTTCTCTCCATTTGTGGGAGGAAAAGCAATGTAGATATAAAAAAAAACCTACGGAAAACCTCATTGTGCTGGTTCAAACATAGTGGTAAGCCAGAATTCTGGCTTGTTTGGAAGAAGTGTGCTGGTGCATGCTGCTTGATTGCTTGGCTCCTCCTGCAACACAAGCTATTTTTAAATGTCCCCAGGGACGGTATCCTTAAGAACTGCCCATAGAAATCAATGATTGGGTATCAGTTGGTCCAGCCCATCCACGCTGTCTTAACAACCACCCCAAAAACAACTGCAAAGAGAAGAGTTCCTTCTCTTCCTAACTCTGGTCTTATTTAGTGTGAAACATTAATTTGCCCTGCTAGTCCAAAGCATTTCATAGTCAGCACATTACAGGTTAAAAGCGGCTCTGGCTTGGCGAGTGGCAGCTTGCATGTAATTCGTACTGAATAGTGCAGGTCAGAATCTGACATTGAGTGATTTACAACAGCCCTCCAGTGTTGTCGAGAGATATTATACTCCTGTTGCAGGGTGGGCTGAAGCTGAGAGTAGCTTACAAGTGCCCTGCGCTGTTCCACATTGTTTTTGTTCCCATGTTACATTATAGTTCACTGTTGCACCATGCTGCAGGTTGTGGGACTGCTGGAAGTGTAGCTTATGGCACTCCAGTGTTAACACTGTAGATCAAAGGTGAGGCTGGTCTGGGTTACCAGTAAAAAAATACTGCAACATTTTGTTACAGGGCTCTATTTAAAATGTCCCAGCTGTCTGAAAAAGCTCTTTTCTTTTTTCTAGATTCAGAAAGTCAAGACCATCCCATCTGCAAAGGTATTTTTTTCTTTTTATAGAGAAAAAATGTAAATGAGAGCTTACATTGTGCCACAATGATGACACTTATTTGCTACTCTTGATTAGGAGAATGATGAGAATGCTTAACCACCTTTGTTTCAAACTGAGGCGCAGTAAATGCTCTTAATGTATATTGCGTCTTCAGAGTGCTTTTGAACAGGCTTTGTAACACTTGCTGTTTTTCTTACAGGGTTTCACAAATGGTTCAGTAGTTATAGAAGGAAGATGTATTGGTAAGAGTCCTACAAAAGGTTGAATGATCTGTTCCCGATGGGCTGTATGTCTGGGCATAAACTTTAGACGCTTGGGGTGGATCTATTTAGACTAGATCATTGAATATAAAATTATATGTACAAAGGCCTCACTGAACCAGATTTTTTCTTGAAGCTGTACATGTAAGATTCAAGGGGGTGGTATTTAATTGAGTAGTTAGCCGCATCAAATGAAACACTGGGTTTCTTAATCTGTTGCCAACAAAGATGCATATGATGACAACATAGTTCAGCAGATAATCTGTGGTGAATGCTGATGTCTTTCGCTCCTGTCTGATGCATACTTGTTGGGATTTGAATCTGCCTTCAGGTCAGTGACTGCCTGTTATTGACATAGGTGTTTTTGCTTTACAACGTGCCTGTTAACTTCTTCAAACCAATGAGGAAGGACCCTTTTAAACTTGGCATTTAGCATTTTCCAAATTTCCAATGATAACCATGGCACCATGAAGACTAAAATCTTAACTGTCAGATTTTAAGCTAATGCCATTACAAATGAGAAAACATTTCCAGGTTCAGTCTAAATTTAGTTTGAAACAATTTGGGTGGCAACCCCCGCATTATTCAGGTTGTAAGTTTTTTTATAACTGAATTAAACATTTGTTATAGGTTCTCTGCTTGCACTTGCAGTGAGACTAGTGTGTGGTACAGTATGGGCTAGCTGCTGTGCCATTAACTTCTGTTTGCCTCTACCTACAGGTTCTCTAGCATGGATTGACCCTGGATAACCAAACAGGTGTGTTACAAAGAAAGTTGATACGTGATGATGACAAAGGTCTTGTAGCATTGACAGGGCATCCCTTATGAGCAGTGGCAGGGTGACCACAGCATTTTTAGGCTGTTCCAAGTTCTCTTAATTGTATATGCATTACTAACAAATGCACTTAGTTGCACTTTGCTGTAACAGAACAGATGATCCAGTCTTGGAACATGTTAGTGCACCCATTTTATGCCAGCACCTATGTTAAATCAGATGATTTGACCCAGATTTGCAAGCACTGTTGCAATAACAGGCTGATGAGAGACATGAGTAGCTTGGAAGTTTGGCCTGCTTTAAAGGCATCTGCTCAAGTATCAATCTGAAGGTGGTATAAAACTGCATATTTCAAATTCCAGGGCACTTTGGCCTCTTCAGCACTGTTGGTTTTCAGTGGTTATTAAGCTTTGCCTTTAGTTTGGAATCCATTAACTTGTCTACCAGCCATGCTGTAGTTACCTACTTACCTGAAATCTTGGGCCATAGTCTTAAGGAGAAGAATGGCCCTGAATACTTGGGATAGACTTGTGCTTCAAATAACATTTGGTTTTGTTGGACTGTGTGACTTGCCTTTATTCTCCAAAGATGAGACAACAGCTCTGTTGATCAGAAACAAAGCAAATTTGGTAGTGCAAAAACTTGAATGGAACTGGTCCATCTGTACTACTGTAACTGTTGATGCTTAAATCATTGGTTGGGTGGCATACCGTTGTTAAGGGGAACATGTTAATCTGCTGTAGATGATGCTGAATCAGGTCTCTGATCCAAGTGAAGATAATTGAATCTACACTGATACAGTGGATCATTGTAGCTTAAACAAAACTTGAAGCTGAGTGCATGTCTAAAAGCAATTATTGTCTCTTTACAGGCCTTCATGATTTGGCTAGGTTGAAATATAAGCATTTGGATTGATCAATTCTGAAGCAAAAAAAGGTGGGTTTAGGTAACAGGAAGGTGTCATCAGGATGCTGTCCTAGTTTTAACACTGAGCAAGACGACAAATGTTTCTTAGGCTATGGAGCTTTTCCAGGAGATTGCTGGATGATTTAATTTAGGGGTAGGCAAATCTGTACCCACTAGATGTTTTGGACTAAAGCTCCCATAATCCCTGAAGTTGCCTGTGCTGGCTAGGGCTGTTGGTAGTTGCCCAAAATATCTGGAGGGTGCTAGGTTACCTATCTCTACTTTACTTCAGGGATGGCCAATTGCTCCTATCTACCCCTCCAAACTGGGTCCCAGTATTTTCCAGCTCAGCTATAATTAGGAGGACATGAACAATGCACACTCTATTTTATGGTTATGTTTTGAACATACATCACTGGGGCTGGTTCCTCCTGAAGGTGGTTTGATAAAGTACAATAACATTCTTTAGTCTGTGCCTGTTGCTTAATTATTTACATAGTCATGTGATGCAAGCAGCCTGTGTGATGAGAAGCCAATAAAACTGACTTAAATAATGGAGGTTGGTAATTAGCTCTACCTGACTTTAGGCATCTGCTTGCATTTTCCTTGTCCTACAGCTAGCTTTCTGTGGGCTATTCTTAAAAATGTCCTTCTTTTCAGATCTTTGGGTGACTTTGAAGAGCTCTTTGGAGCTATACTGCTGATAATGGTAAATGATTACAGGACATCTGCTTGAGTGAACCTCATGGAGCACAGAAGTACCATCAGTGATGTTGGATCAAGCAATAAGGTGAATTAGTGTGGGTGGCCTGCCAGCAATTCCCTTGTATATCTTCTAGCTAGGATGGTCCTAAATATTTAAGGCAGTTGAACACATCTATATAGTGCGAAAGTGTCAGCTTCAGTGGTAGGACCTTAAATGGCAGCATCTGAAAGGCAATATAGAAATGTGCCCATCTGACATGTTCCATGGATGTGTAGCAACATACCTTTAAGTTTTGGTTAAGGCTTTCCTTGGGTTACTAAAGTCTATGGAGCTTGCAACTTGTATTTCTGCCTAGACACCTGTTGGTCCTGGCCTAGAAAGACTATCCTGATCTTGAGGCTTAGACCCACTAGGGATCCAGTCCATGGAATCATTCTGCAGAATGTGCTACTATTCCAATCAGGATTATTTTGCCAAGGAATCGTAGAATGAAACCAGCAGGGTTCAAAATGATGAGTAAATGTCTGATCTGAAATTGGCATGTGGATTAATTCTTGTACTGAAAAACCCTGTAAAGTTAACTCTTCTTAGCACATTCCTAACATGTTCAGCTTTGTACATGTGAACTGGGAAACTAATTCTTTTACTCTTACCTAGGTTCAGACCATGGAATTTGGGGTAAGAACCTGTTTTTTATTTGTCCTATAGAAATTGCTTACTCAAAGGTATTTGTAACCAGTGATGAAATTAGATTCTGCCAGATGAGTGCTCATGATATCAACACCATTCCGTTCCATTTTCTGAGGTTACGTTGTCTAGCGGTCACTAAAGTTTAGGCACTGAGAGAATAGGGATTGATTTCCAACCTCACCACTGCATTTATGGAGTATGATAAGTACAAGAGGCTCCCTAATACTAAGTTCAGAGGTAGGCTACTTGTGTTTGTGATCCATCCACACCAACGTTTAGTTCTGTCCAACACACTTTCACTTTGGCTAGTTCCCAGCAGGAAATGTGTTGCCTATACAGGGTTGAAGTAAGGATTATGAAAATAATTGGTGTTTAACGTATTTATGAGCCAAGCCTTGCTGATTCTCTTAACAAGAGTTTTCTTGCAATTTTATAACAACTGTGTTTTGTCTCTTTAAAGTACAGATAGAAGATGACTCTGGTATTTCTCTATTGAGAGAGCTTAGTAAGTTATAATGTGATTCCTTAATTGGCTAAATATCAGTAGACTAGAATCTGAGCCTATAATCTTGTTGAGTATTTCTAGAAATTCGTGTACCATTTGGGGGAGGGGCTACGGACCAGTAATATTTTGTTTGCTACCTTAGGTGGATGTGGTCCAGAAAGTAGCATATAGATATTTACATAAAATGGAAAATATTGTATGCAGAAGCCCCCAGGTTTCATTCCTGGTGCCTCTTAAGCTTAAAGGAAGTCGCAAAATTGCCGACAGTTGACGTAGACAGTGCTGTGTTAGATGGAGCAATGCTTTGACTCGGTATAAGGCAGTTTCATGTACTTTACATATTGCATTTCTTCAGAAATAAAACGCACCACCAGAAATAAGTGATGCCATGCTAGTGGGAAAAGCCAGTGATGTTTTAAGAGTAGTGGACAGAACAGGTTTCTGAAAACCTCACACTGAGGCTTTTGGGGGGAAATAGTGTATGTAACTGGGCAGAGAAATGTCACCAGCAATTTGTGCAGGGTATGTCATGCTAACATGACTTGCCCAAAAGAATTGCCTACTAAATAAAATTGGTTTGTAGTTTAATGGGAGAGTACAGGGCTCAACCAAGCATCCCCGTTGTACAAGCGTCCACTCAAAAGCTTGAAATGGCTCAAGATGAAAACTTTTCCTTTAGATGTTTATATATCCAATAACAATGATGCTTAAACTTTCATTTTCGGAGACAGTGGAAACGAATGGACAGCGGATTGGTGTGAACTTCAGTGCATATTGGTAAGCTGAGAAGAGGCAGTGGGTCTCAAAAGGGAGGCAAGCCATTTCTAGAGGGGTGTGTGGGCCCCTGCTCCTCTGAGGCTATCCCCTTCCAAGGGTATAGAAGTATGTACTGCTCCCACGGACAAGCCTTGAACTACATTATTAGGCTACACTTCCCCTTCCCATAAGGGATTAAAGATCAGCAGCTGATGGCCCTGGAGCCACATCTGGGTCTCTATGAAATACCAGTAGGCCCTTGTAGTTTTCTTAAACTTCTGTCCCACTTCTCTATACAAAATGTAATCAGTGGTTTACAACGAAAATGGTGATCAGCAGTAAAACCATTAAAATGCTAAAACATGGTTTACAAGATTAAGCAGTGGTAGCTTTAAAAAAATAAAACCCAGTCTGCTGACCATGGCCTACATATGGAAGCATAGCAAAATTCTCTAGCATTGCCCACTGTTGCATCTGCTGAGGTTCTTGCTGAAGTGATGGAGATAAATGACTTGCTGTATCACTCATTCCTTCTGTGGAGCTACATGGACGGTTCTCCACTCTAGCTTTCTTTAAATTTCTTTAGGCCAAGACTTGTCAAAAAACCTAACTCCAAAACGTTTTTATTCATCCTTTTATTCTTAATTTTTTGAAATATAGAGAACTTTGGCTATTGGGCAGTTTAAAAATGAAATAATAAATTATAAACTAGATATTATAAAAATAGATATTTTATGTCACGTACTGTTAATGATGAAATTGTATGAAACAATGGGAATCTCTCTGAAAGGTAGTGAAGAGAATTTTACCCTGAAACAGTACAGAAATAATACTGTCTTCTAATGTACATACTGCTGTGTAGGCTTCTGTTTGTAAGATTAAGTTACTTTATTACAGATTAAACTGGCAAATGTCCTGGAAGTACTCTTCTGGTTCTGTGAGGCAAGTACTACATGTTTTGGTTTGAAACTTTAAAAAGGAAGGAAGAAGTAAATGCCCTCTGTATTTAATTTGGGTGGGCAATACACAGGCTGCAGGCAGCCTTCACTACCCCCTGCTGCAACCACTGCCAAAATTTGCAGTGGCAGGTAAATGTTGCTGGGTTGCAACCAATTTTGGCAGCAAACCACTAAGCCAGCTTGAAGCAGCCAAATCTAGCTTGTTTTCAAGTGAGATTTGGTCCTAGGTTTCTGTAGCTATTCTTGAAAACAACTAGACTTAGCTGGTTTAGGCTTGCTGCTGCTAACCAGTGGTGGCAAACTGGTGTGTTTTTCCCTTGCACCCTAGGGAGTGTGACTTGTGGGATGTGTGTGTCCAGGGTGGCAAAAATGGCCCATGGGCACTCCAAAGTTGCCCACCCTGATCTAGGTGTTGCACTAGTTAGTAGTGTTGGAACTAAACAAGCCTTTGGCCAGTGCCTGCTTATCTCAAAAGCTGCAGCTGCAAGTCTTCATTTCCCTCCTTAGAGATATTAAAAGCAAAGAGCTTAAATGGGTGTGTATAAGAATCAAAACGGATACAATGATGATCACATAGTTCAGCAGATGGAACAGTGGTGAACTATCTTTCGCTCCTATCTGATGTATCTGGCTACACTGCTCTTAAGGCAGTTAAATGGGTTATATTCACATGTTCTGCTGTGACTATTATGCCGTGAGACAAATCTGAGGCTACTGGAATTGTAGTATGATGTTAGATGTTCTGAATGATCGTTACACCTATTGAAAAAATCCAGGCACGGTTGCTTCGTAAGAAGCTGCCACTTGGCTCTGTTTCAGTAACATTCCTGCTGAACTCGTTTTTGAAAAGGTATACTTGTCCTGTACATTTTCAGCGAAGCGTTTAATTTTTCCACTTGGCTGTAGTTGATATAGTAGAAAGTGAGGAGGTTTGGACAAATTCTGGGATGAAGTGTATTCTAAATGCAACTTTCAAAGCAGCCTGCTTTCATGTGGGTAAGAATTTTATCAGTGAAAGTTCTGTCTGGAAGTCAGTTTTGTGTGAAAGATTGAGACAGAATAAAGTCAAGGGGTTAACTCAGAAATGTGTTAACATGAGTGATGCAGAACTGATTCTTCCAAGTGGATTGCAGTGATTTGATCCATATTCTGTGGTATGACACTTCCATTCCCCTGCCCTTCCCCATTTACATTCGAATATTCTACTAATATTATTCTCAACTCCTAGGTAGCTAAAGCTTGAACTGACTGTTGAATTTGAAGGGTAGGTATAACCTTTTAATATCAAATACTAATCTGTTTCTGTGGGGATAGATAAATGATGATAACTTTGCCTTGAACTCTCTCTCTGATCATGTGATGGAAAATCCAAGGTCTGATCTATTCACCTTCCAAGATGTGCTTGCTTGTGAGTGGAGTGCACTGGGTTGACTGTTTTCCCCCCTCATCCTAGACTTGAGAAGCTGCAACCATATCCAGAAGAGATGTTCAACTTCAAATACTGGAAGAGAGAAACTGGAATCTAACTTCTCTAACATCAGGAAAATAAAATTATTCTGTAAATATTGTCCACCATTTCTTTAGTGGCTCTTTCTAACACTATAAGGGGACCTCAGGCCTAGGGGTGCAAATCCAGTCTTCCTGAGGTTCCAGTCTGGCCATCCAGGGTTCCCAAGGTGGCTATTCCCCCTCCCACTGATAGTTTCCTGGCTCTTGTGCAGGTCCCCTCCCCATTCTAAATGGTTGAAGTGTCTCTCCTGTGGCCTAGTGATTGGCAGTAAGAGCAGTAGGTTACAGAATGCTGCTTTCCCCCAACCCTTTGCCTTCAGCCCCACCCATCAGTGGAATGTGGTCCTTGAAACCCCCCCTGAAATGGAATTTGGCCCTTGGGTTTGGCCCTCAGACTTTGGTGCAAGGTGTGACCCCTGGAAGATTGGGGTGGTCGTGTACAGTGGTAGCCAGAAAGGTTCAAATGCACACTCAAAGCTTTGAACAGTTTATGCTGGCCCAAACCAGGACATTAACACAATTTCTGTTGAGGATCTTTACTCACAGCTTTTCATATTTGATTCCCTTCCACTTGGTTGAAGATGCCTCGATAAAAATGTTTCATTGCAGGACTTGATCTCTTCCCCAACTGAAACAAACATATATTGCCTGGCCCAGGAGATTAAACATAAGAAATTTTTGGAATTGGCTTTAGTTCACTTGGAACACGCTAAAGCTGTATAAAGGTAGTAACTGATGTGGTTGACGTGAGGGCTGTAAATACAACTAGGCAACCAGTAGAGTACCCTGATTATACCTGCTTGGGCTGTGGTGGTGAATAAATCATTCAGTTCCCTTGTGCTAGGACAAAAGTTATGTTGAAAAACCTTACAGTAAATTCATTCTGATAAAGGGCTGCTGCTGTACAGGTAGGTGTGGGCAACCTACGGCCTTATTTTTTTGAGAACAGCACTACTGAATGCTATGTGAATTGTGGCAACAATTCCCCTGTGAAAATGGCCGTTGGACCTTTGGTAGGCATTCAAGTTCTATGCTCCAGCAGGTTGGATCTCACCCACACCAGTACCATGTTTCTTGATCCTTTTCTCCTCTCATGGAGGGAAGTAGGTTCAGGGCTCTTTTGTGATACTATTTGCACGCTGATTCAAATCTTTCAGGGAGAGTTATATCTACAACGATTTGTTGAACCAAAGGCTGTTTCAAGTATAACATTTTTAGACAGCAAGTGACAGCCCTCAAAGTCCTTCCAGCAACTAGATGTGCGCAAACCTGTTAGGTGAATGGGACAGACACAGGATGGCCCTGAAGGCTGCACTCTTTATGATCAAGCTGCATTCACACATGTTGACTCTTATCAGAGATGTGGTGTGTGAGATCTAGTTCAAGCTCTTCTACAAGGGAAGGTGGCAGTCTGCTCCAAAAAGCAAACATGGCCTAAGTAAAGGATCCAAAAACCACAGTCAGGAAATACCTATACTGAGACAACCCACAGTGCCACAAAATACTGCTCTAGTTTCCATTTGCTGCCTCTGTAAGACTCCTGGAGCTGACTGGGGAATGAAGCCCTAAAGCAGGGGTCACCAAACTTTGGACTTGGTCCAAACATTTGGACCAAGAGACACATTTGGGAATCTGAGGCCATACTGCAGGCACCATCACAACATGCCTTGTCAGTGGAACATTGCTTTGGCATCAACCTGTTGTATCAGTGGATCTTAGGCTGTGTCTTATTTAGTAAAAACTTGTTTTGTGCCTATTGGACACTGCAATGTTTCTTTAAGGTTTGGCTAATTGCTGGTACAAAACTGCTAATGCTTTTTTTTTTAAGCATGTTTTGGCAATGTATGGTAGTTGTATCTTTGAGGGAGGAGGTCACTGCAGATAAATGTTGTACTAGAACAGTCTTTAAAAGGCAAAGCAAAGGTGTCCCCAACCAGTCATGTCAGACTCTAGGGTGCGGTGCTCATCCCTGTTTCTAAGCCGAAGAGCCAGCGCTGTCCAAAGACGCTTCCATGGTCATGTGGCTGGCATGACTGAACACCGAGGTGCATGGAACGCTGTTACTATCTACTTGCAATTTCATGCTTTCGAACTGCTAGGTTGGCAGGAGCTGGGACTGAAGACGGGAGCTCACTCCGTCACGCGGCACTTGGGTCTCACACTGCTGTCCTGCTGACCTCCCAGTCCGCAGTTCAGCGTCTTAACCACTAAGCCACTGCGACCCCTAGAGCAGTCTTTAGCAAATGGTTAATGTGAGTGGATTCTCAGGTGCTGCATTGGGAACCAATCAGTTTCGACTTCAGTTACTGTAATATTGGTAGCGCAGGACACTACTTGTCTCTTTCATTCACTAGCATTTTCATATTTTAGGTGCACAGGCAAGGTATATTGTCAGACTTATGTTTATCACCCATCTAATGAAACTTCAATCCTATTCTAATGGATTCCATCTATCTACAATATCATTGTGTCTTCACCTGATTAATCTCATGGTCAAATATCCATCTGGTATTTAAACACAAAGCAAGACTCTTCCTCCTCCCTCAGAAAAGGGGAGAAGCCCAGCAGAAGACACTGCAATGTAAACATGCCCTTGAAGACCATCAAGTCTGTAACAAGAACAATAATTGCAGATAAATCAATTTTTCCACCAGTTACAGAAATCCAGTAGGTTCATAGCTGGATATATCAGACTCCAGTAATGGAGAGTGGAGTACAATCTGCGGCAAAACCAGTTAGTTGTAGTCTGTGTTATATGGCCTTGGCTTGTGTTGAAGGCCATGTAACCTGGACATGGTAGGGCTCAAGTTCTTCTGGGGTCACATAATCTGGAGCATTGCTCATTAGGTCTCTTCCTTTGAAGGATTTAGGGAAGGCAATGACATCTCGAATACTTGGAGCACCAACAAGGAGACAGATCAGTCTGTCAAGTCCTAGAAGACAAAGATACTAAACATTAATGGTATCCACCTTTAACCAGCTGTTAGAAAAAAAAGCCTCAAGTTAGTTGTGATAGCATAGTGCACACCAAGGACTTTCCATCATGATGCTCCACTTGTATAATACTGGCTGTAGGTATAAGTACCCACTTCTGGAAAGTATGACACTGTCAACAGATACATGGTAACAAGAACTATCTTGGGAACTATGGGCACTATCCCATGGGGCACACTATCCCACTGGCTAGTGCACTGATAAGTCCACCTGCAAATGCTATTGGCGTTATGGCAGAAAGAGAAGATCTAAAGAGCCTCTTATTGAGGGTGGAAGAGGAGAGTGCAAAAGCTGGTTGAAACTCAACATTAAAAAAAATGAAGATCATGGCATCTAGCCCCCTCACTTCCTGGCATATGGAAGGGGAAGAAATGGAAGCAGTGACAGATGTTATTTTCTTGGGCTCCAAGATCACCGCAGACGGTGACTGTAGCCATGAAATTAAAAGACGCTTGCTCCTTGGGAGGAAAGCTATGGCAAATCTAGACAGCATAGTAAGAAGCAGAGACATCACCTTGCCGACAAAGGTCCGTGTAATCAAAGCTATGGTTTTCCCAGTAGTAATGTATGGCTGTGAGAGCTGGACTATAAGCAAGGCTGAGCGCCGAAGAATCGATGCTTTCGAACTGTGGTGCTGGAGAAGACTCTTGCGGGTCCCCTGGACTGCAAGGAGGTAAAATCAGTCCATCCTAAAGGAAATCAACCCTGACTGCTCATTGGAAGGACAGATACTGAAGCTGAAGCTGAAATATTTTGGCCACCTAATGCGAAGAGAAAACTCCCTGGAAAAGACCCTGATGCTGGGAAAGATTGAAGGCAAAAGGAGAAGGGGACAGCAGAGGATGAGATGGCTAGATAGCATCACCAATGCAATGAATATGAACTTGAGCACGCTCCGGGAGAGAGTGGAGGACAGGAAGGCCTGGTGTGATATGGTCCATGGGGTCATGATGACCGAACAACAACAACAGATTAGTTAATTTGTTAGCAGTTGTGCCCTGTTAGATAGTGCCCTGTTACCACTCTGTTTCTAGCCACAAAGACTGAGGTTTAAAATGCTGGAACTGCTGTAGGAGCAAAGAACTGACTAGTTGTCTCTAGGCAAAATGAAAAACGCTGGGCACGTTGTGTTTTTTATTCCTCCACAATGGTCCACAGAAGTGGTGACAGCCCACCATGAACATTTTGTGGGGTTTCCCCCTCATTTCTTGGGCATTGGAGATGGCTCCCCCTCTGCATGGTGCGAACTTGTAAGTCATAAATCACATCGGCCCCAAGAGGCTGAACTAGATGCCCTTGCTCCATTTACGACTAGTTTTGTTAGAAGACCAGTTTGACAAAGATCAGCAAATCGACACAGTGCATCAGGATACTGGCAGGGGTGAACAAATGGTCAAGCCTGATTGTCTGCTCAGGGAAGAACATTAAGGCCTTGTTGACTGGGCTGAAAGAAAGGTCAAAACTTAACCATTGTTTCAGCATTACAGTGTAACTCCTAACTTCCCAACTTTGTGGCACTGACCTAATGCAATTCCTCCGTGAGGGGGTGCTCCACAGTCCAGAGCTTCAAGAAGATGAAAAAGCAACTCTGTGTCCTCCTAGAACAAAAGTTTATTGTTAATAAGTAGCATAGCATGGCCTAGAAAATAAAGTGCTGGACTTGGTAAAACTGGATTCAAATCCTGGCTCATTCATGGTCAAGTGGCTTTAGGAAACGAAGGCCAGATTTATATAGGATGCAGGTCAAAGGGAAGCATGTATTAATACTCCTATACAGGGCTTTTTACCAAAAAAGGCCACCTAAAGTAGTACATAATCAATTAAAAAATTAAACCATAAAAACAAAACCATTAATGAAACCATTAAAATATATACAAACAAGGCAGTTTATACTGTTTTTTTCAAAAATCAAAAGAGTGGAAATAAAGCTATTACAACAATGGCTAACTATTTTTTCAAATGCTAACTTTAAAAGATGCATCTTAACCCATTTTCTCAAAGCTGAGGGAGGGTGGCTAATTGTAATTAGTGAAGAGGTACATTCCACAGTTTAGGAGCCACACCAGAGAAATCCCTTTCCCATGTGTCTGAGAAACAGGCCTCTGGGTCCTCAAGAAGGCACCTCCTGCTGATCTTAATGGCTGGAGAGTTTCATAAGAGAACAGGCAGCCCCTTAGTTAGCCAGGCCCTAAGCAGTTAGGGCTTTAAAAGTTAAAGCCAACTCCTTGAGTTGCTGGAAAATAACTGGCAACTAATGTAGGCCTTTCAATATTAGAATAATATAATAGTAGTATAATATAAGTCTTGATACCACACAATGGTTAGCAGCCTAACTACTGCATTTTGCCGTAAAAGGATCTGCATACCCAGATTCTTCAAGGGTAACGTGCTGTAAAGTGTGTTGCAGGGGTCTAGGCATGATGTGACCAAGGCATGGATAACTTTCGCCAACTCAAACCAGACACAGGAAAAGTCACAGTTGGTGCACTAAGTTGTGCAAATACTCTCGTCACTGCCATCACCTGAAGATCCAGGACCAGTTCAGGATCAAGGAACACTCTCAAGCTACAGACCCCTTCCGGAACAGGTTGAATCCTGTGTCAGGTTTTCTACTGACAAACAGTACCTCCATCTTGTCTGTATTAAACCTTGACTTTTTCACCCTCATGTAGCTCATTACTGAGCCCAGGCAACATTCAAGGGTTTTGATTGATTCATAAGAATATAAGAAGAGCCCTGCTGGATCAGACCAAGGGTCCATCTAGTCCAGCATTTTGTTCACACAGTGGCCAAACAGCTGTTGACCAGGAACCCACAAGCAGGACCTGAGTGCAAGAGCACCCTCCCACCCATGTTCCCCCAGCAACTGGTGTACCTAGGCATACTGCCTCCGATACCGGAGGTAGCACATAGCCATCAGGACTAGTAGCCATGGAAAGCCGTCTTCTCCAGGGATTTGTCTAACCCCTTTTAAAGCCATTCCAATTGGTGGCCATCACTATGTCTTGTGGTGAATTCCATAGTTTAACTATGCGCTGTGTGAAGTACTTCCTTTTATCTGTCCTAAATCTCCCGCCAATCAGCTTCATGGGATGACCCTGCATTCTAGTATTGTGAGAGAGGGAGGAAAATGTCTCCCTATCCACATTCTCTACACCAGGCATAATTTTGTACACCTCTATCATGTCTCCCCTTACTCTCCTCCAGGATAAACAATCTCAGTTGTTGTAACCTTCCCTCACAGGGGAGTTCCTCCAGCCCCCTGATCACTGAGTTACCCTTCTTTGCGCTTTCCCCCCAGCTCCACACCTTTTTTTAGGTGTGGTGACCAGAACTGTACACAGTATTCCAAGTGTGGTCGCACCATAGATTTGTATAAGGGCAGCATGATATTGGCAGTTTTATTCTCAATTCCATTTCTAATTATGCCTAACATGGAGTTTGCCTTTTTTACAGCGGCTGTACACTGGGTTGACATTTTCATTGAGCTGTCCACCACAACCCCAAGATCCCTTTCTTGGTCAGTCACTAACTCAGATCCCATCAGGTTATACTTGAAATTGAGACACCACCCCCCCCACACACACACACACACACAGTGCATCACTTTACACTTGCTTACAATGAACCACATTTGCTTTTTGGATGCCCATTCTCCCTGTTTGGAGAGATCTTTTTGGAGCTCCTCACAATCCCTTTTTGTTCTAACCACCCTAAATAATCTGGGGCCACTGGCAAACTTGGCCACTTCACTGCTCACTCCTAATTCAGGCTCATTTATCAACAAGTTGAAAAGCGTACTAGTCCCAATACAGATCTCCATAGGACCCCGCTATTTACTTTCTTCCATATCTTGGCTGGAAGCTTCCTTTGAATTGGGTGGTATGGAGCAATAGAGTTGGTTGTCATCAGCATATTGGTGGCACTTTACTCCAAAGCTCCGAATGATCTCTCTCCAGTGACTTAATGTAGATCAGGGATGGACAGCCTGTTTGAGTTTGAAAGACATATTGGCCCCTGCAGGACCCATCAGGGGCTGCACAAGTAGGTCCAGTCATGGTCTTATAGGCCCCTTCCAACCCTACTATTCTATGATTCTATGATCTCTCATGCATTCATTTACACAAACACATTTCCTCTCTCCCCACCCCGTCAACAATCCAGATCACAATACCAAGAATGCGGGTATTTTTTTTTAAGGAGTGAGGTTAAAGCCTCCCCTTCAGCAATCCTGATCAAGATCACAGTTTCCTTGCTGCTAGTAACAGTGGAGAAACGGCAATCTTGATTGGAACTGCTGGGAGGGGGAGAGGCTTTAACCTCATCCCCCTCTCCCTGCACCCCAGCAAACTTAAGATCAGCAGCACAGAAATGGTGATCTGTTCATTGCCACCCAGCTGATGGCTCATCAGCTGAGCACTGGGAAAAGTAGGTGGGGCACTGTGGGGCTGGCAGGCCACACAGAGTGCAACCAAGAACCACATGTAGCTGCCCATACCTGATGTAGATATTAAATAACATGGGGGATGGGATAATTCTGTGGAAATCATCATTGAGTTGAACAGTAACCCTGCAGCACCACTTTCAGGACACAACCCAACAGAAAGGACCAAAACCACTGCAAAACAGTGCCCACAAAATGCAGTGACCTGGCCCAGAGGGAATCCATAGTCAATGGTATCAAAAGCCACAAGAGGTCCAGAAAAACTAACAGAGCTGAGCTCCCTCCTTCCAGTTCCCATTGTAGGTCATCCAGCAAGGCAACGAAAGCATACTCAGTCCCATATCCTGGCTGAAAGCCTAAATGAAATGGGTCCAGATAATCAGCACCATCCAGATGTGTCTGGAGTTGTAACACCACCACCTTCTCAATCACCTTTGCCAAGAAAGGTACATTTGATACCAGCCTGTAATTAGTTAAACCTACTGGGTTAAGGAAAGGTTTTTTTTAAACAAAGGTCTTCTTACTGCCTCTTTTAAGCAAGAGCCCGCCCCCCCCCACACACACAAAAAAGCATGAATCACCTCCCTTAGCCATGGCATCAGTCCCGCCTTTACCTAAGAAGGGTAAAGGTTGAGGGTGAGAGCCCTCACTGCTCCAGACATCCTGTCCACATCCTCAAGATGTACAAGATGAAAAGAATCCAAAACAATTGGACAAGTGGTTCTCAAAGCCACATCAATCTGACCTGTCCTAATATTGGAGTCCCAAGTCAAGGTGGATCTAAGCAACCTGATACACAAAGAATGAAGCAAGGTGTTCACAGAGAGCCACTGATTGATCCAGTCCCCTCTAGTCTGGTTTAAATGCCCTTTACACATGTGCTGGTCCATTTGTGTATAACGTTAACACATCAGTAGTGTTCCTACCTGGGCCAATAACTGACATCCTAATGCTAGGTGTGAGTAGAGCAACACACATAAAAAAGCCTTTTTAGATTTACGTGTGTGTGTGTGTGTGTGTGTGTGAGAGAGAGAGAGAGAGAGAGAGAGAGAGAGACATTTGCATAATGTTACCTGTGATCTCCATCCTGCATACGTTAAACCGTTTTCTCTCATCTCCTGAAGTAAACACTGCCATAACTAAGAGTGTGGGCTACCAGGTTACCCACAGCATGCAGAAGTGCTTTGCCATTACCTTCAGCACTGTCTCAAGAATGAAACGTTGCTGCTTCGCATTGTGAATTCGAATGGAGCCACCTCCAATCTCACTACCATTCAGCACTAGATCATAGTGCTGACCATGGACCTGGAGAGAAGAGAAAGAGAATAAGACTCTATAAAACTTGCTTTTCACACAGATTGCAATCTGTCCTGCAATGGCCCTACTAAAAGGAGTGGGAGCTTTGTATCTTAAATCAATGGAGACAGAACAGGAATTGGGGGCTGAGATGCCCAATGTGGTGTGGAATTTTGTGATATCATACACACATTTGCTGCCACTGCAAATACATTTCCAGTCTTCTGAATTTCAAAACTCAAGCCTAGAGAAACACACACTTGCTAAAATCAGATTAAAAACATAGAGCATTATTCAGCAAAAGTTGAATCCCACTGAATTACAGTGGGAGAAATGGAAGCACATGCTTAATTCTTCCACTGAAATCCATGGTCCAACTGTGGGTAGGAGTACAGGTAATTAAAATCAAGCCATAAAACATGAATACATGATGCCACCTCTTTATCGTCCTTCAATACACCTCTGATTTCCTTGCATCCTCATGCTTTTCCAGAAGCATTTGAGTTTTCCATCTGACCTCTCCTTGACAATAGTGGTTTTGTTTCTATCTTATTCCAGAACGTGGTGCTGGGTGACTACTGCTAGATCTCTTGGGAATTATATAGTAACTTCATATATTATGAAGTCCTACAGGGTTCTACTTTATCTCCCATGATATGTAACATCAACATGAAACTGCTGGAAAGGTCATTTGGGGTGACATGTCACCACTATGTCAAAGATGCTCAACTCTGATTCTCTTTTACATTACATCCAGGTGTAGCAATGAGGTTCTTGAGTGGACTGGATGAGGATAGATTAACTCTGTCCAGGTAAGGTGGAATTGCTTATTCTGGGAGGCAGACGTATCCAGGAAGTTATGGATCTACCTGTCCATTGGGGTCACACTTTCCTTGAAGGAAAAGCATATGCGGAATAAGTGAAAGTATTTAACCTTGGCTAAATTATACCCATAGCAAATATAACACTGGCTTAACCCTGGCTCTTGAAAATTAGTTGCAATAAAAATGATTTTTAAACTATGCTCAATCTCCTCTTCAAAGGAGATCCCGACAGCACAGGAAACCTGCTCAAGGGCAGCACATACTTGCCTATGCCGAACAGTCCACAAAGGGCTGCTTTGCCTTTTCTAACCCTGCCTCATGTCTTTAAAAATAATTCTTTATTAGTTTTTAGTTTCATATCATAAAAGAACAATATATCAAGAAATCAATAGTGTCTGCTAGTCAAGTGTCTTTGCACTGATTAAACCTGAATAAACGTTCTGAAAACCTGGACATTGTTGCAAGAATTTCCGTTTCTTTTTCTTACAGTCCCTGTTCCTTACCAGCCTCCCCCTGCCCACCCTCCAAAAACAACCACCACCTGAGTGACCCCACCTCAGGACCAACTCAGGAAAAAAAAACCAGACAGACAAAATAATATTCAAAGGAAAGCAAAAGGGGAAAATAACTCAGCAAGAGTGGTTAGTCAAACAGTTCCACATGTGGCTGCCAAATCAGGAGGCCTCTGTCCTCTTTCATCAGGTATTTAAACATTAATTCATGGGAGGCCAAAGATGATGTGGCCTCACACCATATTTCAATCCTGGGTGGGTGTTTTGCCTTCCACATCTGGGGCATCAATCTTTTAGCCACTAGAGTTACTCTTAACAACCAGTCCATTAGTGGTGTATCACTCTTCCATATTAATGGCCTGAGTCCTAACACCACCATATGGCTGAGTATGTCAAAATCTAACTGAAGAGTGAATTTGATCCTTTCAATCACATTCCCCCCAAACAGTTCCAGTACTGGACAACTCCACAGCATACGCTTTAGAATCCCTTTCCCTTTTTGACATCTCCAGCAAAGGGGAGAGTCACTTAAATTCTTCTGGTACAGTTGTTCAGTTGTCCAATAGGATCTTAGAATATTTTTTTGTTGGATTAATCTTAATTTCAGATCTAGGGTGTCTTTTTTAATTTGCACTCTTAGGGCCCACCAAACTGATTCTGAAAGTTGGCACTCTTGGCTATGTTCGGTGTTCCGCCCTTCCCTAATATGAGAAAGATTAAACCTCTGGAGTTTTTTTAATTGGGTAAATGCCAGAAGTGTTTGCTTAGGGAGGGAGGACGCTGACTGGAAGACTGTCCATGGTGACAGGAATTCTGATATTGAGAAGGCAGCAGGACCAAATGTAGCTCTGGGAGCATATTGCAGTTATAGTAGCTGCCACCTAGCTATGGGTGGGAGGGGAGCCGTCATTGGTAGATTCTCAAAATTTACCAAATTTTGGTGCTCATCTGTCAACTGGTTTAATGAAAAAATGCCTGCTGTAAGCCAGTGTCTCCAATGTATTTGTCTACCCCCTACAACTATGTTGGGATTGTTCCAAAGTCTGAGGCCCACATGACAGTGACGGTCAAATTTCAGTGTCAGTCACAGTTGTGCCCAAATCTTCCTTGCCTCTGTGATGGTGCAGAATTGGTGATGACCAGGGTACACACAGAAGGAGCCCAAAGCCTGTAATGCAGGCATGGGTTCCAAAGCTTGCCCCTCCCTCACCACCCAGACAGGGGTTTCCGATCCTTTTGGGTTCAGACCAGCACAATGCCTGTGTTAAAATATGGGCAGTATGGTAGGTGCCTGGGTCTGGCAGACCAAAGCCTCCCTCCTGCACTGAGAGTCTCATTTTTGCAATAGAGAATCTGGCCTTTTCCCCTTCCTATAAAAATATTCTGAATAATTTATCCACAAGATTAAAATAAGTTTTAGATATTTTAAAGGGGATTTCCCTTAGCACATAAAGCAGCCTGGGGAGGATATTCATTTTACTGGTATTCACTTTGGCCCACAAATTTAATCTGAGTCCCTTCTACTGTTCAATGTCCAGTTTTATGTGCTCCATTAGGGCATCCAAATTATATGGGATTAACTTATTTAGGGAGCAATCCTATGGCTACTAGACAGTGGCTAGATGGCCATAGGATATGCTGTTTTCCGAGAACTGACCTCGGAGCCTGTGCTCCAAGGTTGGCTCCTGGAAAACCAACCTTTCCCCATGTCCGTGCTGCCTCCAAAACCCCATCCTCCACGCTTGGAAGAGGAGCATGGAGTAGCTGAAAAGGGGTGGGGCTGGGGGTGTTCCAGGGTGGGGAGAGCGGAACTGTATGTACAACATATCCTATGTGTTGTACAGCAAGCCTCCTCTCCTGCTTGCCCCCCCACGGCTAGACAGCTGACAATGACTGTCTAGCAGAAAAAGCGGGGCACGAGAGATGTGGAGGGAACAATCCCCCCCATGCTTCTCCTGCCTTGCTTTGGATAGGCAGTTGCCTCCGAGTTCAGAAGCAACTGCCTATCTAGATAGGATTGCGCCCTCAATAGTTTAGGGAATGAGAGCCCTAAATAGTTGAAAGAATCTTCACTAAGTTTAAATCCCCATTCCAGATAAACCATCTTTCTATGTGGGGTTCCTAGGGGCATAACCTCTGATTTCTCCCAGTTCACCCCATAACCTGAGGCTTTGCTATATTGGTTTAGTGTGGTAATTAGCTTAGGGAGGGACTTTGGAGTGTTGGAAAGGGACACCAGGGCATCATCTGCATACAATAATATTTTTTGTTCAATGTCACCCATCTAATCCCTGCAGTTTCTGGGTCCTCCCTCAGTGCACAGGCCAATGGATCTAATGACAAACCAAAGAGTAAAGGGGACAGTGGGCAGCCCTGGCGCATCCCTGTTTCTATGGGTAAAGGTTTAGAAATCAAGCCGCTGGCTGACACTCTCAAGGCGGGCGAGCAATATAGAATATTAACCCAATTTCTAAACTCAGGTGGAAATTGAAAGGCTTCTAATGTTTTAATAAGAAAGTCCCAGGAGACCCAGTCAAAGGTCTTCTCGGTGTCTATTGCAATTAGGGCACTTGGTGGTGCATCCAGTGGGATAGAGGAAATCAGGTCTATAACCATTCTGATATTATTTGGCAATTATTGCTCCCTGTCTGTGTCTAATGAACCCTGTTTGATTAACATGTATTAGACTTCTAATGATGCTCTGCACTCTCTCTGTCAGTATGGCTGTTAAGATTTTTAGGTCTACGTGAATGGGGGAAATAGGCCTATAGTTACTGACCAACGTTGGGTCCCTGCCCCCTTTAGGGAGGACAGAGATGGCTGTCTCATACTGAGTGTCCAATAGTCTGCCCTCACCAAAGGAGGTTCTGAATGTGTCCAACAGCCAGAGGGTCAGTGTCTCTCTCATGGCTGTATACCACTGCACTGGAAACCCATCTGGGCCCAGTGCCTTACTGTTTGTATCAAGCCCATCACTTGGTGAACTTCCTCTAAAGATACTGGTGCCTGCAGAAGTTCCCGTTTGGCCTGAGTCAGGTTGGTTAAGGGAGTTCAGGAAGGAGCTTGGATCTGCTGTAGTACTTGCCCCTTTATGTTTTGTACTTGCCCCTATAGGTTTTGATAATACTCATAGAATGCATCATGGATTTTTCTGGATCTATGGTATGAGAACCATCGGGTAACCTAATACTTGGGATTGCCCGCCATGAAGTGTTTAGTTTCAGTTTGTAGGCTAGGAGCTTTCCTACCTTGTCTCCCAATTTCCAAAATGCTTGCTTAATGCATTGTATTAAAAACCCTGCTTTTCAGGCATAGAGCTTGTTAATTTCAAATTGGGTTCTCTGAATGTTAGGTAGTAAAGAGGGGGTGGGTGATGCGCTATAAGAATCTGTGATAGTTCCCAGCTCAGTCTCAAGCTCTTTAAGTTGCTGTTCTTTAGCCCTTTTTGTGTAGGATGCAAAGGCAATAATTCTGCCCCTAATATAGGCCTTGTATGTATCCCAGAGAGTTAGTTGAGATGAGACTGATCCCTGATTTAACTTAAAAATTCCTCTGTTTCCTCTTTCATCTGTTGTATAAAAACCAGGTCATGGAGTAAAAACATATTTAACCTCCATGAGAGGTTGGACCCTGCCTGATGTCTTTGCATACACAAAATATTCTGCTTGTAAATAAAGACACAAAGTCACCTTTGCAGGTTCTGTGTAGAGGAGGTGCTCATCAGAGGAGTTAGGGGCAGTGAAGGGATGGTGAGCAGATTCTAATTCCTTGGGGTTTTCTTCTTTTGGGAGGAAAAGTGGGAAATCTACCACCCACAGAAAGTGAAAGGCAGCGGGATTGCGAAGCAGCAGGCCTCGTGCTTCCAGAAGGTCAGCGCTCTCCAAGCGCACCTTACCCAGTGCAGAACACTGAAAACAAAGGAGAAAGAGGGTTACAACCGGAATAAAGCTTAAGAGAGCTCTATCTTATTCTACAGTTCTACTTTCAAGCTATAGTCATTTACTTCAGCGTTTATGACTTGGGATGGGGAGGTAGTTCCTTAGTGCTTTTTGAACAATATAGTTTGATAATGCAGTGGATTGGCTTAACGAGAGCACATTTACTAAATACAAAATAGTTTTCACGTGGTACCTAAACACCATCGTCTTTGGAAAGAAGAGTCCTTGATCTCCAGCTAGAGAACTCTAGTAAGGCCAAAAAGACTCATTGGGGCAATGTTCTCCTTACCACTTTCTCATGCTCTCCAGCTGCCAGCAACACCACATCATCCACGTTGGCCTGAACTGCTCTGGCGAGCGCCAAGATTTGCTCCTCATTCAGGAACTTACCAAGTCGGGACTTCACGCTGCCATCAGACCTCAAAATCAAGTGCAACAGTCCCTGTTCAGGAGAGAGGGGTAGATGGAAAACTCAGGTGCTTCCTGAAAAGCACACAAATACAAGGAAACTGTCTCCCTTCGTGAGATCCTGTGAAACAATCAACACACTTGGTAGGATTTCTTGACTATATAAAATCTGTTTTTTAGGTAATCAACTCATGGAAGGATTTCTGCAAAAAGGCCAGCCACATTCCTGAATACATTAACCACTTCAGCATGAGAAGAAGGAATGGGAGACACAGGTGGGACAAACAAGTTTTCAAGTGTTTCAGAGATGGTACAGAAGAGCCTTGGTTGGCTCAATCTGGCTGCTCAACATAGCCTCAAATCCCATGGTCGTGTCCCCCCCCCCCCCCCAATCTTCAGCAGTTTCCTTTTGCACAGGCCAGGACACAAGAGCTCTGTAACGCTGCTACAGAGACCCCCAGCCCACCATCTGAACAGCTAACAGCTCTGGTAGAGTCCTCCCCAATGCACTTCTCCTGCTTGTTCTCACTGTCCTGTGGCTGGTAGCCCAATGTGCACAATTTAATAAAGTCTGATTTTTTTTTATTCTCGTAGCATTGTAAATTAACTAACTGAATGCATCTCGAGATGGGGAACATTAACAGCTTCCTTGCTGGATCAGATTAAAATCCACCTAATCAAGCATTCCATCTCCAACAGCAGCCTGACAGATACTTCTGGCAGTCCAGGCGCAGGGGGGCATGACAGTGATAGCTGTCCCTAACCCCCAGCATCGAATACTCAGAAGCTGTGCATATGAAGAATCCATTTTACTATTAACTATAGCTGTTGACTGACCTGCTTAATGTTTCTTTGGATCTCTTAAGAATGTAAGAAGAGCCCTGCAGGATCAGACTGAAGACCTATCTAGTGCAGCATCCTGTTTCCCATAGTGGCCAGCCAGATGCATAAGGCCTGATGACGTCGACAGGGTGCTTGCAGCAATGTGACCATGTGCCCTCTCGATCCTTGCCCATCCTGGCTAATAAAAGCTAGCTAGGGGCATGACTGGGTGGGTCCAGGGTGTAGTGAATGCTTCTCTTTGGGATGGGGTGGTCCATGCTGTTCTTAAGGAGGCAGTAGTGTGACCACTCCTGAAGAAACGCACTCTGGCCCCAATGGTATTCAACAACTACTGCCCAGTTGCAAATCCCCCCTTTTTAGGGAAGGTTCTGGAGAGGGTAGTGGTGGAACAACTGTGGGCACTCTTGGAGGATACCGATTGTCTAGACCCATTTCAATCTGGGTTTCATCCTGGTTACGGGACCGAATCAGCCTTGGTTGCCCTATCGAGAGAGGGAGTGCAACCCTGTTAATGCTGCTTGATCACTCATCGGCTTTTGATACCATTGACCATGTTATCCTCCTGGATCAACTCCATGGGATGGGTATCAGAGGCACTGTGTTACAGTGGTTCCAGTCCTACCTATGGGGCTGATTTCAGAGAGTAACATTGGGTGACCATTCCTGGCCCCTTGGCAGTTGAGCTATGGGGTTCCACAGGGTACCACCTTGTCCCCAATATTATTTACCATCTATATAAAGACGCTGCGAGTCGTCATTTGGGGATTTGGAGGTAAATGCCATCAGTATGCTGATGACATGCAGCTCTATCTGCCTGTGACATCTGAATCAGGAGAAGTTGTGAAAGTCTTGGGTCAGTGCCTAGACTCGGTAACGGGCTGGACAAGGGTCAATAAACTGAAGCCGACTCCTGGCAAGACAGAAGCCCTGTGGGTGAGTGGTTTCCGAGTCTGGGAGATAGGCTCATTGCCTGTTCTGGATGGGGTTGCACTCCCTCTGAAAGATCAGGTCTGTAGTCTGGGGTTACTCCTAGATCTATCATTGTTGCTGGAAGCCCAAGTGGCCAGGGCAGCTTGGAATACCTTTACCAGCTTCATCTGGTTCGCCAGCTATGGCCTCTCCTGGACAGGGATAGCTTGAACACAGTGGTACAGGCGCTAGTAACCTCAAGACTGGATTACTGTAATGCGCTCCATGTGGGGCTGCCCTTGAGCCTGGTCCAGAAGCTGGAGCTAGTGCAGAATGCAGCAGCTTGGCTGTTGTCAGGAGCTGCTCCCTTTCAGCATGTTAACTCCTTTGCTGAGGGAACTGCACTGGCTGCCTATTTGCTATCAGGCCAGGTTTAAGGTAGTAGTACTAGCGTACAAAGCCCTAAACAACTTGGGACCAGGATACCTGAGTGAGCACCTTCTCCCTTACTAACCTGCCCGGTCACTGAGGTCAGCAGAGGGCTTGCTCCTGGTGGTTCCACATGGATCTATAGCCTGATTGGAGTCCACCAGGAGAAGAGCCTTCAGCACGGCGGCCCCCTTTCTTTGGAATTCCCTGCCCCTGGAGGTCAGGCAGGCACCAACACTGTTGTTTCTAGCGCTTCCTGAAAACGGCACTGTTCCAGGAAGCATTCCTAATTGACGAGTTATGTTTTTTATTGGTATTGTGTTTTTAAACAAGTATAATTTTAATGCGGTGTTTTAATCTTTTTACTCTTTTACTGTTTTATTTCTTGTGTTCACTGCTCTGAAGTCTGTTCTAGATATGGAGCAGTATATAAATATTGTAAATAAAAATAAAATAAATAAAATACGCTGTACACCACATCTCAATCTTTCCTTTTCAACTTAAGGAGACCTTAATTTTGTATTATACTGTGTTGTATAATGCAAAAGAAATTCCTCCTGTTCCAGCTTCGCTGAAAGGAATGGGACCTGTGCAAGGTCATGTCTTACACAGCTCAGGAGAAAATCCTGTCAGAAGGTGCTTCTTGATTCAAAGATTCTTGATTCTTACCTGGTTAAACTGCGATTTCGCCAACTCATTTAATGACTCCAAATCTTTATTCTGAAGATATTTCTAGAGAAAAAGGTAAAAGAGAAGCAGAGATCATTGGATTAAGTCTGTTATATTCCAACTGACACTTCTATGCTCTGTGTTATTTTATGCACTGAATCCTTTGTTTCAGAATTATGTTGGATTTTCAAAAAAGTACTCCATATTTTATTAAACATGTTTCAATATTTTTACTACTCTGTAAGCAAGACCATTAAGCCTGGGTTGCAGGGAGTAGGAAGCAATAAAAATGTGTCCATGATAATACACTGACCCGAGTTCGCACAATCACTGCTGCCCACCATGGCTTGTTGAGGCTGGGGTGAGCTATGGTGCATACTGATGCATGCTGATGCATGCTGGGTAGCTTTTGAATTTTCAAGCCACAGCTTGGTGTGTTGTCCAAATCCTGGCAGTGGGGGTTGTGCTAGGGTTGTTTATGCGAGAGTTAAACAATCCTCACATAAACCTAGAACAGGCCGTGGGTTATGAGAGATTGTTAAACCCTTGCAGAACCCCTCCCACCCAGGTTTGGATGACATGGCAAGCAGGGCTTGAATATTCATAATGGCTGCCAGCATTTTAAATAAGCCATGGTGGGCTGTTTGTTCATGTGAATCATCCCACTGAGTGCCTTTTCCTTATCACTGGGTAACTGCAGCCAGTAACCACTCACTGAAAGAAGGGCTATGAGTTCCAGGTAGATACTTCCCAGTTAAGTACTCCCAAGAAGAGGTGGTGCAGAAGGAAAGGGGGGAGGTAACGCGGTGAGTAAAAAGAAGTATGTCTCTTTTCACAGGTGCAGTTTGGCCTCTCTCCCCATCCAAGCTGGCTCCTAGAGAATCTAACTGACTTCTAGATTTTGCAAAAATATTTCTATAATGCACATACAATGCAAAAGAGAAAAATAATGAATAATTCCCTTCTCCAAACACGTGCTTTATCAGGTAGTAGCATTTTATTACTGCAGTGTGAGACTTCTCTGCAAACGGATTCTACCAATTCCTGCAAACTTTCCTTTTTTTGGCACAATCATTATTTAAGTACATGCCGTAAAACCACTTTACAAGAATGTACTATGATAATACATTGGTGTCATATATTCTTGAGTCTTTATTAAAATGTTTAAATATATCTTCCCTCACTGAAAAGATAAGTGTTTCACTTCTGTTCTCCTTTATTCTTTGGTTATACTATTATCAACTTCTATGTAGGTGAAAGAGACAATTGATGATATAGGGTTGATTATATAAACAGCAACATAAATGACAACATCTGGAGAAAAATAAAGGACTTCCCCCTTTTGAAAACAGAAACCAGCATCACTCACCGCTCCCTGGGGAATACAAATAGCTCTGACTGTGCCCTGGGGCTCATTGAGGGATTTCTGCAAGAATCCAACTTCCAAGTTCCTGAACACACTGGTGACATCAATAATCTGAGCATTGGAAGTAAGAATGTGGAGAGAACCATTAAGGCAGGCAAATGCCAAGTAAAGAATGAGAAAAACAGGAAGAAGAAACATCAGTTTATTTTTTTATTTATTAATTACATTTATATCCCACCCTTTTTCCTCTTGCAAGGAACCCAAGGTGGCTTACATAATCCCCCTCCGCTCCATTTTATCCTCACAACAACAACCCCATGAGGTGGGTTGGGCTGAGAGTCTGTAACTGGCCCAAAGTCACCCAGTGAGCTTCCATGGCCGACTGGGGACTAGAACCCGGATCTCCTGGCTCCCAGTCCAACACTCTCGCCACTACACCACACTGGCAGTTCCAAGCACTCCAAGAACAGCCAAAGGCAACTGGTACCAGCAGCGGTGGGAGGGAGCTCAATGTGGCCACTAAGGGCTTCTTCCTGCACCCCAACATAACCTAACATCTCACAGTCTCTCTGCACCACTTATGCATGGCAGCTGCTGACTTCTGCACAAATCAAGGAATAGGAAGAGCCTTTGTAACCTTGTAACACACATATGCACACAGACACACACGTATGTGGATGGCAGCAAAGGCTTTGACAGAGGTCTCACCTTTATGTATGTATCTCAAGTTTCAGCTGTGTTAGTATGTTACAGCAAAGACAACAAAGCAGTTCTTGAATAGCAGGGAAGGTTCGAGGCCTTTAATTAAATCTATCACCCCTCTCCTAATTTTAGCCAAATCATGGTCTCCCTGTAGCTTTCTAACACAGCAGCTAAGGAGCACAGCCCCATGGTAATTCAAGCACTGCAACAAAGTCTAGTGGCACCTTAAGGACTAACAATCTTATTGTGACATAAGCTGTTGTGGGCCAGTGCTGACTGATGCATCTGACAAGTTAAATTTGTAGTACTGTAAGAACACAGCTGTTTTTATATAACTCAGATGCTCAGATTTTCAAGGCTTACACATGGATGTGAACAGCTGAAATGCATGATAATTTAATAAAATGGTGGTAAAATGTGTGAAGTGTATACCAGTCATCCCAATGCCTTGGCTAGAACATTTGGTGCAGATTTACAACTAACTGAGCAACTCAGTATAAGAACGCCCACACATTTTCTTTATATCAACATAAAGAAAAGTGATTAGAGACTTCTTTAAAAAACTGAAACTGAAAGTTCACGGAGAAGGTCTGGAGTAACACTGAGTAGGCCAACCCCACCCTCTGGCATGGCTACAGCCCTGATCACTGTCACTGTCTCATTCCAGCACTTCAGGAAGCTGAAAGACCCAAAGAGGGCAACAGCTGAAAGCACTGCTTAGAGCAACCCTTGAAGCTTGCTGGCTCACAGAATTAGAGCTCAACTGTGACAAGGCACTTGTCTTTGAGAACTTCTAAGCTGCTCCTGTCATCCTCATGAGGTCAAGGGATAAATGGGAAGAGGTGTCCAGAATTATAGACTTAAAAGGCTCTTGGCCTATTCCTGTGTGAACTGGGCAGCTATATGTGGCTGCCTGAAATACAGCCATGTCATGCAGAACTGCAAGTAAGTTCTCCTTTAGCATTTGGTTCCATGAAATCACTGGTGGGGGTGGGCTACCGTGTCACAGATATGTGGCTGACTCTATGTTCTACCACTCTTTTCCACCTAAAAATCCCATGGAGGCTGTGGAACTCTTCAGCAAGTGTCTTGAGGCAGGTTTATTATTATTATTTATTATTTATTTATTATTTATTAAATTTATTAATCGCCCATCTGGCTGGTCACCCAGCCACTCTGGGCGATGTACAACACACCATAAAACAATTTAAAACAATAAAATTCTACCATAATTTTTTTTTAAAAATACCCTAACCCACCCCAAATGCCTGCCTGAACAACCACGTTTTTAATGCACGACTGAAGCTCATTAAAGAGGGGGCATGACGGAGTTCCCTAGGGAGGGAGTTCCACAGAGTGGGGGCCACCACAGAAAAGGCCCTCTCCCTCGTCCCCACCAGTCTAGCTGTCCTGGCTGATGGGACAGAGAGAAGGCCATCCGAGGCTGATCTTGTTAAGCGGCCTGTCTGGTGTTGCTGGAGGCGCTCCTTAAGGTTTGGGATGGATGAGGGCGAAGAAGCTAAAGTTTAATCCAGTAAGATGGAGGCGCTGTGGCTAGGGAAGTTGGCTTATCTGGAGAGAAAGTTGAGCCCCATTCTGGATGTTGTAACTTGCAGGGTTGCCTCAGTATCCTGGGAAGTCCCAGGTTGTTGTCCCTTTGTGCCATTGTGGTCCAGCACTATTACAGGCTAGTGGCTATTACATGGCCAATAAATAGGCAGATGAGGCAGTAAAGCAGGTACAGGAAACAGGAGGAAGATAGTACCCCAAATGCCTTTTGGAGTCAAGTATGGAGGCACAACCTTCTGCATAAGCTAATGAAGTCATATCACAACTAATGGGCAGCTGAGCAAGACAGATGTTGCATCCCTTGCTTTGGATACATTTGTGCTCTAGCTGAATGGAGTTACATTGTCCCTAGTCACTGGAGACAGGGCCTTTTCAGTGGCGGCCCCAACCTTATAGAACTCCTTCCCAAGGGATGTGCAACTGGTCCCATCTGTGCTGGTCTTCAAAAAGGCTTTGAAGACACATCTATTCCAATTGGCTTTTAATTAAAATTATTTTATTAAGGTTGCTGCAGGTTTTTAGAGTACTCATTCTAGACTACTGGTTTTTGGATCTTGTGGTTATTTTTTCTATGCTGGGTGGAACAATCTTTTAAACTGTAGTTACTGTTTGCTGGCCTTTGACATTTTGCTGCTTCTGTTGGTTTTTTTTACATATTATACAATACTAATTATAAATGTTATATTATATTGCAGGAATTGTGATTTTATTTTTTATATATTTGTAAGTCCCCTAGAGATGACTGAACATATAAGACCGATTCTGGCCTGCTTGCACTGCTGCCTATATGCTCCCAAGCCCAATTCAAAGTGCTGGTTTTGACCTCTAAAGCCCTACATGGCTTGGGACCACAGTACCTGATAGAACACCTCTCCCGGCATGAACTGACCTGTATACTACACTCCACATCTAAGGCCCTCCTCGGGGGCCTCCTCCGAGGGAGGCTTGGAGGGTGGCAACAAGGGAGAGGGCCTTTTCGGTCTTGGCTCCCCATTTATGGAAAACCTCCCTGACGAGACCCGCCTGGCACCAACATTGTCATCTTTTCGGTGCCAGGTTAAAACTGCCCTCTTCTCTCAGGCATTTGGCAGCGTATAATGAGCCTCTTGATTGTCCCTGGCTGATTGTTTCAAATTGTTTTAGATATATGTTGTTGTTGTGTATTATTTGTTTTATGTCATTATGTGAATGGTTTTAATATTTTATAAAATGTATTTTAATGGTTTTTAATTTTTTTGAACCGCCCAGACAGCTTCAGCTATGGGCTGGTATAGAAATATAATAAATGAAATGACATTGTCCTGTAAAAAATCATTTATATGATTTTTAGGCCACCTTACAGGACAATATCCTCTCTAGGGACTTAGAAACACTTAACAAATAAAACCACAATTCTTGTGATGGGAAAAACAAATTAGAAACAAAATGTGAATATATATATATAGAAAACAAAATAAAATAGAAATAATGTGGCAACCCCTGTATTTCACATGATGTGTTGAAAAACAGCTAGAACTGCACAGGAAGCTGCTTGGCATGAATGACTTATTTATTAGTATTTATTTACTGTATTTATATCCCGTCTTTTTTCCTCCTTAAGGAACCCAAGGCAGCATACATAGTCTGTGACTGGCCCAAAGTCACCCAGTGAGCTTCCATGGCCGAGTGGGGACTAGAACCCTGATCTCCCGACTTCCAGTCCAACACTCTAGCCACTACACCACACTGGCTTGCCATATGAGGCAGCATCCAGCTGTGCTCCCATGACAAGCGCACCCATCCTCCAAACTGCTTAAATGCATGGGCCAGCTGACACTTTCCAAGGGTCTCAAGCTAGTGCCTCAAGAAGATGGGGTGTGGGGGGCTGGTGGCCAGCTTGCAACAAGGCTGTGCCTATGTGGAGGCATGATTTCAGGAACTGGCGTCTTCCTTTGGGGGTTGTGCACTTGGCTTCTATGATTCTTCAGACCCTTGGGGGGGTTTGCCATGATGGTGCAAATCTCTGCACCTTTGTGTACAATCCCTTCACAGAGGCATGAGTTCATCCAAAATGCCTGACCATGAACCCAGTAAAAGTCCTGAAGGCATTCACATGTTAAGTGAGAACCAACCATAGAAATTAGGCCAGAGAAGACTTGAGAAATATGGAGGATTCGCATAAGACAGATGTGCAGATTGGATGATACCCAAAGAGAAGGCATACGACTGACTCAGCTTCCTGCTAGCAACACTCACTCTTGGCCGTACAAGGAGATCAACTGCAGCTTCTAGGCTTTTCAAAAGATCATCAAATCCACTACAGCAGTGGGGCTTCAAAACAAATTAACACACAGAAGGAAGCTGGAAAACTGGATAATTTGGGTGGATAAGAACATACCTTCAGTCCAAAGCGTGTGTCTGGCTTATCAGTCCCATAAATGGCCAGTGCCTCATCATAACTTATGGAAGGGAAGGGTACTACGATGGGTCCCTTTTCCTCAGGCCAGGAATACTGGAGCAAGCCCTCTATTAAAGCCTGAACCCCTGCTTGGTCTACAAATGACATCTCAATATCAATCTTTGGGGAAAAAGGAGTAAAAAGGGAGAAAATAAATAACAGTTGCAGGCATGATCAAACCAGCAGTATCTTCATATCTATAATTCTTACAAAAGACTAGATATTTATGAATGAAACAAAATTACATTGTAATGGAAGGGCTTCAATTCCACAGAAGTGACATTTCTCAGGAAATATAGATCTGCAGCACCCATTTCCAACTGAAGCATATCTGTATCCTCCAGCTTGGGAGACGTGTTTAAAATATAACAATGTCATCACGCCATTATGACTTTTCAGCCCAATTCCCATTCAGTCTGCGTTTCGCTTATCCAGACCTTCTGTTGTAACAATGTCCAGAAGGTGAGCCATGTTAGTCTACTGCAGCAAACACAACAGAGCATCCTGTGGCACCTTAATGACTAACACATTTATTATGGCACGTGCTTTCATATTCTAGAGTCCACTTTACCAGACACATCTGATGGTGGACCCTAATCCACATAAAGACTTGTGCGCTACTAAAGTTGTTAGTCTTTAAGGCGCCACAGGACTCTCTTGTTTTTCAATACCAGTTCTCCTGCATTACACTACTCCTTGTCAAACTCTCCCCCACTTTCTGTAAAAATGGAAATGTTTTAATAAATACTGATAGAGCATGTTTGTGCAACCCCTGCCACCCAGCCAGATTTATAAATATTCTACTGGCCTGCATGGTTTTTCGACTGCAGATTTTGAATATTTTGGTGGTGCAGATTTTTGGCTACAGACCACTTTTAAGTCTTGATCATTTACTAAAACTATTGCTGCTTACATTATAGGTATCATATGCATAACTGTATATGGGCCATATACATCAGAAAACAATGTTTGTATACTGAAGACAAAAGAATTGCCTTACTAGATCAGACCAAGGCCCAATATAGCCCAGCAATTTATTTGCAACAGTAACCAGACATATCCTTCTGGGAAGCTCATAAGCAGGACACCACAGATGGAAATAGTCATCCACCTAGATACTGCTTTGGCAATAGTGCAATATTCAGAAATATTGACTGGCACGTAATAACTCAGTTGGCATATTAACAGTTCAACCTTGAAAATCGGCAGAGTGAATTTCCTCTTCAGAAGCTGAAACCTAATGAGCAGAGTGTGCAACCTCTCTAAAAGAATGGGGAACTCAGTCACAAAAATGAGTGCTGCTGTAACTATCCACAGTGACCTGTAGATATAGCTACAGGACAAATGTATGCAAAGCAAGGGATGCAATGTCTGTCTTGCCCAGCTGCCCATCAGCTGCAGTGCCACTGCAATAGCTTATGCAGAAGGATGTGCCCCCATAGTTAACTCCAGGATGCCCAAAAGGTGTTTTGGAAACTATCATCCCCTTATTCCTGTTCCTGCCCTACCGCTTTACCTGCCCATTTATTGGCCATGTAATATCCACTAAGCTGTAGTAGTGCTGAACCACAGGGGCACAAAGGGGCAATATCAAATACGGGGCAATCCTGCAAGTAACCACATTGAGCTGGCAACCACTTGGCCTTCCTTATTGTTTCTGGCAAAGATCACAGTAAAAATCAGCTTTGGAAAGCTGCACGTTAGACCCTGGTTGGATGTAACTGCAGCTTTCAGTGGCAATTTGTGGATTAATTAAGTTAACGTACTGTTTGTTCTTGGGTTAACATGGGGTTATTTAAGCCACGAGGAACCCCAAGTGTCCAGATTTGGACATCATGGAAACAACCAATGAAAATGGAAGTGGCTCGTGCATAGCGTGTGCCCCTACAATTTGTGGGTTAATTAACTCATGAATTGTCCCCATTACATTCAAACAGGGTCAGTGACTGAAGTATCCAGGGATTATTTTGCTGAAATAACACCGCCATTGCAATTGGCATTTGATATATTTCAAAGTTTGTCCTTAGTGTCAGCAAATGCAGGTTTCGGATGTTACACATTCTTGATTCCAAAACTATAGTAAAGAAAATGTTCTGTGGCAGGCAGATCAAGTCTCATCGAGACTGGACAGGCTGTGCCTATCATGTACAGTTAAGAACTCTGTCTAATATTTCCTTCTGGCTTAAATAAATAAATTTTGTGATAGAAACAAACCTACCTGAGTGAATTCAGGCTGCCTGTCTGGCTTTGAACCTTCATCTCGGTAGCAGCGAGCAACTTGGAAGTACCTGCCATTGGAATGGAAGGTCATCAAAGTTACATCCTGGTTACAAAGTAGATTGTATTAATGGCATCTTCTACAAAGACAGCTACAAGGAACAGCTCTTTTTCCACAATCAGGAATGAGATTGAGACCAGTGGGCACAGAAGGGAAGCTAGGGAAGAGTCCGTGGTGAGAGGCATGTCAAGGATTTTAAGAGAACAGTTTCAATGGAATTGTTAGGAAGGTTACTGGGAAATTGTTGACACACCTCCCACAAAACAATATAAGATGTCTTTTTATGAAATGCTAAGTAAAGAACTGAGAATGCTTAATAAAGAACAATTTGAAAATGTAAATAGTTAAAAAAACCTGTGTATTAAAGGGAGGGAAGAACACAAAGACATAAGAGGTTCACCATGTATTCTTATGAAAACTAACTGGCAAGGTGGTCTGGAAGAAACACCCTATCACTTGGGTCGAGGTGTGACACTGTATTATTCAAGGTCAAAAGCAAACTTAACATTTTCACTTATCAACTAATAAGTAAAACTATTAGATAAAACATCAAAGCCTTGATATATAGATGTCTAGAAAAATGTATACACTTAGGTTTAATTAGCAAATTCTGAGTAAGGGATTGTCTTCTCAAAGTTATCTAGCCTGAAAGGTGTATTGTTTATTTTAAAAGAAGGTTTAGTAATAGTGAGATAATTAAGATTGTGAGTCCTAATTGATGGGGCAACAGACAGGCATAAGGTTATATCTATACAGAAACATATTCTAATTCGGAAAGAGGTTGCTTTTTTACCATCTGGAAGCTCATCAGGCCTGTTCAGAGCTGAATAGGAAAGTTGGAACTTAGATGAAAGCTTTCCTTTTAGACTATTAGGACTAAAAGATAACAAGAGATGTTTATGAGATGTTATTTTCTGTTACATTATTAAACTTTAGCAACACTCTCCTTTATAATATGAAATGTGTTTTATCTTATGCACTGTTATAAGCCATATTTTACAATAAAAATGAATCCAGAGATTTCCCCCTTACTAACTTTGTAAGTACAAAATCAAAACTGAACCCATCTAAAACAACTTTTGGTGTACACTTTGTCTGAACTGAAGTGTATTGATCAGCTATGAGTGATTAACTGGCAGCCAAAGGCTTCCAAAATACTTGAACTATAGACTGAAAACACTCAGTAAGGTCCAAAATTTGTGACAGGAAGAATGAGGAATGATTAGAGGGTGATAGTTTTAGCTTATTCCCAAGTGCTTCATAAACTCCTTACTTGGAGTTCCACAAATTTCAGCTTGGCTTACTAGCCAAGCCATATTTTATTGTCACCACTTATCCCTTCCCACCATAATTCCTCTGCATTGCCAGAAAAGGGGGGGGGGGGGGAAGAGAACAGATTCTGACCTAGTTTGCATGTAACAACAACCTATGGGTTGTTGAATCATGGGCTGTTCTTACACGTGAACCTGGAACTATGGGTTAACTACGGGTTGTTAACCACAAACAACCCACGAAGAGAACCCATGGTTAGTTATTGCGTTGCGAACTCTTGAGTTGTTTAAAGTTAAAGTTGTTTGAGTTGTTGTTATGTGCGGACCCAGAACACTGTTGTTTATGGGTTGTTTCAGCAGGCTAGGCAAAAGTAGTAAAAAAAAAAAAAAGGCCACTCTACATGCCAGTACTGCAGTTCCGCAAAGGCATTTGGGATACAGGGAGAGAGCGGTAGAAAGGGGTGGGAATCAACCACACAACCAGTGGTTTGATCAATCGTCTGGCAGCCAAACTGTGAATTAACTCTGGGTAAGGCAACCACCCATGGATTAAACCATGGGTTATTGTTAAGTGCGAACCAGGTCTTTCTGTCATACTTCTGACATTTGGGTCTCTCATGCTGCTGCTCTTGGCTCCACACTGCTGAGGTGTGACCTGGGAAACCACTACCCCATCTCAGAAGAAAAAAGGAGGTATCATGGAGCACTGAGCAAGAGCCCTTGCCAGAGGACCATGGGCATGCACCCCTGATATTTACTGCTAAATAGCATCAACTTTATTATGGAATCTAACTACTCATGAGGATGTCAGTTTGTGTGACAAGCTACACCTCTGGGGCTACCCCACCCACTGTCTGAAGAACAGAGTTTCCATCCCTACTATAGGAGGAAAAGCTCCCCTGAAAACATTCCTGTTGCCAACAGTGGTTCAAGAAACTCACCTGTCCAGACCTCCTACCATCAGTAGCTGCTTAAACTGCTGAGGACTCTGGGGCAGCGAGTAAAACTTCCCAGCCTCCCGTGTGGGGATCATAAATTCCTTCGCACCCTGGTATTAAAAGAAGGGTGTAATGCAAAGCAAGTATTGCACTGACATCAGCTGGTCTTTGAATAAAGTGCAGAAACTTCTAATTCAGATCAATAAGCTACAAGTGAGGTTTCCAAACATTTATTTTTCCCCTTGAAAGTTTCAACACCTTCCCTCAGCATTTATCCAGGAAGCAGAAACCTGCTAATGCATCTTTGCCCACCAAACCCAAATGTGTCCCCTACACTGCATTATTCTTGTCATGCAGTAGTCTACATCTATATATTTCCAGTCAGTCATCATGCCACAAGAAATTGGTTCCTGATTTTGCAATGCTCCTGCAGCACAGTAGGAGCAAAGAAAAATGTAGTATTCTTTTCAGCAGTCAAGCAGGTTCTTCATCTGCAGTACAAAACCTGGCTTCTCAACTGGTGGTACAAGCAGTACCCACCCAGCAAGATGGATGCTGCACTGATGAGTGAGTCCTTACTTTTGCCCCCTGCCCCCTTGTAAGTCAGGTGGGCTGTGTGAGGTTGTTCTTTGGCATGTGTATTTGGCACACAGTTATCCTTTCCCTTGCCCTTTTTGTATTTAAACCCCAACTGCTCCAGAGAAGGAAAGAGATGGGTTGGTTATGTCATGAATACTACCTTATTGCTGCCCATCACACCACCAACCAGCATTGAAAGACGACTAGATTTTAAAAAATTCAACCTGAAACTATAATCTACTTCAAGTGTTACTCATGTGAAGGGGCATCAGATGATTAAAGGGGCTGTGGGGCCTTGCTCCACTGACACTTCACTCCCCCACCCCACCATCCACACACTGTCTGAGGCAAGGAACCTGGAACGTTATGTGACCTGAGTATGTCTACATGTGTGAGAAAAATGTCTTTGTTTTAAGGGAGCAATGGTGATTTCAAATCATCTTAGCCACTCTTAAGGTGTTGTATCTGTCTTCATCCTAGAAGTTTTGGGCAGCCTCATCTAAATGCTTTCTGCATCAAATGTGGGACAATTAAAACTTTTACGAAATAATATATATATAAAAAACATATTAGCATACCTACCCCCGGAGTCTTCTTGAATAGCGTTGGAGTTTCTACATCCACAAACCCTAAAACAAGGTTTCATATATTTGTCAACAGCATAATAAATGAAAGGAAAAAAGAAATTATTACAGGACTGGCAACAATTTTCTACACTCATCTCACCACATTGGTTGCAGAGGTATTCCCGCATTCTCATCACCATCTGAGATCTCAGCCGTAGGTTGTACTGCATCTGTACACTGCGCAAGTCCAAATAGCGATACCGCATTCGCAGGGCCTCATTTTTCTGAGTAGAAAGGGAGGGGATATGATGGGGGGGGGGGCAAATGAGAGGCATCAAATTAGCTTCCAAATCTATCAAAGAGGAAGAGAAATGAAGTGCAAAATGTTATGTTAGCTTATAGCCCCAAAATGAGAGGCAACCAAGGATGATTTAGTACTCAGTAACCTTCACCCCAAACAATTAATTCCTATAGTTTAGCATGTGAGCAACTATAGATTTTATCATGTTCCTCTGAACTGGCCTGAAGTGCCTCACTAGCTCTTGGTCTGAATAGAATACTGAGCAGGGTGGAGGCTGCCATTCTATGGCAGCACAGAATGGGGTATTGGGCACAGGATTTAGATTCCAGACAATCTCAGGTGTGTGTTTTTTTAAAGCAAGTTTCTAGCCCTTACAGTTGGTTTTTGAAATCCATAATTACGCAAAACAAAGGCAATTATGCAAATTTGTTCAATTAGCACTATTTATACATATCATGAAATTCAGCTTTCCTTTGCGCAACATTGGAAACATATAACAAAAAAAAATAGAATGGCTTTGAGAAGTCTGAGTTGCAATCAAATTAGTTAAATTATATGGTTTTTGGAGATCAGAACCCTTCATTTCTCCTGTACTTTGCTGTCAAGAGCCTGGAGGGGAGGGAGGAATGACAAAGGCCATTTTGCTTCCTGTTCAGCTAGATGGGCCTCTATTATTATTATTATTTATTGCATTTCTATACCGCCCAATAGCCAAAGCTCTCTAGCTGAACAGGAAGCAAAAAGTCAGCTAGATTGGCCTCTGAGCAGCAGGCAAGGAAAGGTGACGGAGAGGCTGTAGGATCTTGTGGATCCTAGCCTCACCTCTCCTACTGGAACCACCCCCCCTTTCCTCCCTCCCTCAGGTCTTGTGACACAGGTCGCTCTTGTGGCCTTGGAAGAGCAGCCACTGTGCTGCTTTCTGTGGCGGCTGCAAGGGAGCAGAGGTCACATGAGTGTCTATGGCCTCGAGAGGCAGAATCCAAAATGTCTTATGTTCCCTGGGACACTCTCCCAGAGTCCACAGGATTGCTCTGCCCATCCTTATCAATCATTTTAAACAAGGTTGTGTTATCTGGAGAGCAGTGATATATTACACTTCAGGAACTCCTGATGATGTAAATGTGAATATTAACAATGACTATTTTCACTTTGCATAAAGCAATTTTATGGTGTATTAACTCTGTTACTTGTATGGTTTATATATATTTTAATAATAAAAGCTTTTCTTGATGGAGAATTCAGATTGCCTGGGTACAGACATTCAATATTTTTAAAGCAGAGCACACGCTTTCTGGCATAGCAGGGCATGGCAGTATTCCTGAAGCCTGATCATCATTCTCACATATCTCCTTTGCTCTGAAGCTATCGATAATTGTTACTGTAAGGTTTGAAACCATCTAGATGAAGGCAATTTATGGAAAGTCTCCCCCCAAAACGATAGATGTTTGCTGTTAATTGGAACTGTAGTTGAACACAGGCTTCTTTCCAAACTTGCTTTTCCCTAGAGTGGACAGGAGAATTTGAAGAGTAAAGGTTTACAAAAATTCCAGAGATATGTTGTACCAGATAGCCCATTGTGCAGAAAGAAGATGGGAGCAGTCACCTTGATGAAGTCTTTCATTTCAAAGGGTAGTTTCTTACAAGGGTTCAGGACCTCTGCTGTTTCTACCTTCACTTCAATATCACCTGTTGGCATTCTCTAAAATAGGAAAGAAAGAGGTAGTTAAGAGTTTTACACACAGCCTTGATAATAGTGCAACAGCAGTCTATACTTAGGAAGTGGCCCGGAATTAAGTGTATTACACGTAGTATTTTTTACTGGAACAATTTCTGTCTAACTTTTGTTTTTTGCTTGATAAAGCAAGGCTAGTGCAGAGCCAGGCCTCTGCCCCTCTTCTCCCCCTCGGACATGGGGATGGAAGCTTTGTTTGGCTCTGCACCAGCACACAGACCCAAGCCAACTTGCCTCGTCTTCCCTCTCCAGCTCAGAGCTAGACAAGGGAGGCAAAGGCTGGGTCCAGGTCTGCACTGGCCAGATGACCCTAGTGCCCAGCCAGGGCAGAACCAAGTTGACACATCTATGCCTCTCTCCTCCAACTTCGAGCTGGGCAAGACGTGCCAGTTTGGCTCTGCGTGGCTTCTTATTATTTACATGACACCATCAGGGTGCATGGTGCTTTACAGAGTACCTGACTCAGGGAACATACAATCCAAAATTCAGCACAGGGGAAACAACAAAGGACAGGGAGGCAGGGTTAAGCAAGGAAGCAATATGCCGCTATTTCAGTTGCATTTGCTCAGGCTTAGTTAAAGGCTGAGACAGGGCTTGGGAACTAGGCGGTTGTGCCAAAGGCTTCACAAAAAAGGTGGGTATGGAGGAGGAATTTGAATGAAGTAAGAGAGGTGGCATCACGCAGGTGTTCTGGGAGACAGTTTCAAGCACATGAGGCAGCAAGGGAGAAAAAAGGGCCAAGTCTTTGGAGTGAGGAGACCTTTGGAGAGTGATGGAGCTGGAGGAGCAAAGATTCCCCACCCCCACTGCCTTCTACTCAACTGTATTGCTGTTGAAGGGATGAGGATTGCCATGCAACCACCAGATCAATCCCCCATCTGCCTCTGGAGCTCCGAGGTTGATCAGTCATCACACTTATCACAAGGTAGTGGTGACGCTAGCGGAAAACACAGAAGCCTACCTTCAGCAAGCATGACTTCTGGGCTTTAAGTCAGACTGAAAGTCAGGAGGTTACAGGCCTCTTTAATATCAAATATATGAGTAAGTGCCAAAGGGCTATTAACCCAGATCCAACCCTGTGTCATGTGAAAGACAACATTTTAGTTTCTAGAAAGCCATGCTGGTTGTCTTGAAGTAGCCAAATCACACTCAGACAAGAGTAGAGGGGGATTCTCCCTAAAGCACTCACGGGGCTTGCTTGTCCTGGAGGCCGGGGGACAACCGTCCCAGTCACCCTCAGAACAGATTCAACGGGAGCATCACACAAGATCTTCTTCAAATGAGAAGCAGCCTGCAGAAAGCCAGAAATAATGCATTAGAATGCACATGAGTATAACCTGGGAGCTCTTTCAAAAGAGGTTTAGATTTGATTATCTATCTTGGTTATGAGCCAACTCCAGTCCAATTTTGTTTTTTAAACCAGAATCTCCTTAATCCACCAATGTGTTTTAAAGTTGCAAGCAAGAATGTATACTCATGATCTCTTAACACTTAAGGCATATCTAACCTGCATACGAGAGCCATCCCAAGAACATAAAGAAATGTCTTGTTGGATCAGACCAAATCCTACCTCATCCAATGTTCTTTGCAAGAATCCCAGCAATCAGCAGGTGATAGGTGCAGGGCTGGCCCCAGGTTTTTGTGGGCGCCTGACTGGGAGACCATTAATAAGCTCCTCTAACTCTGCTTTGAATAGGTAACTGCAAATGTGGAAACTATACTCCTTTAATCATAAATGCATGGCTAGATATTATTATTATTGGTTTGGTAGGAAAAGACATTTCAACAATATTGACCCCAGTCACACCATTGCAGCAACAGTGGCTTGTTGACCCCGCTGTGTGGGCGAGTCACATCCAAGCTGGATTTCCCCAATTACCCTCACTGGTGTGACTTATTGAGTCATCCAAACCCAGGCAGCATGGCTTGTTTGAGGGGCAGCAATGCTTAAATAACCATAGGCTGTTGCTGGGTTATTTGAGGGTTGCTGCTCCTCCCAAACAAGACGTGCTGCCCAAGTTTGGACAACATGGCAAGTCGTGCCCGCAAGGGTAATTAGAGAAATAAGGCCGGCATGCGTGGTGGGGAAATTAAGCTACCGCGGCTTATTGCCCTTGCTGCGACTGCAAACTGGCCCATTCAGAACCAGTCTGCTTTACTACTTCACATGTTCCAGGGTTGAACTATTTTTAAAGAAAGGGCCAATGATTAAAGGGGGTAGAGGCACCATTTGTTTAAAATTAAAACACAGCTGAATGTTTTTCTTCTTCATTTAGAGTTAAAACACAAATATGTCATTTTCATTCCCTAGATTACAGCACACACTTAAAAAGCAATATTTTCTCTGACAATAGCTAAATTATGTAACTTAGCATTCAAATGAGTAGCTCAGACTTGAGAGGAAAGAATGCTTCAGATTCATTGTTCCAGTATTTTTTAAAAATCCCATGATATATTTGACAAACCCTTTTGGAAGGCTGAGATTCTTTTTCAATTTCAAAAGTTTGGGATATTTTATTTTGATGTATGCTTATAAACTTATGGTTTTCCCAGTAGCAACGTATGGCTGTGAGAGCTGGACTATAAGGAAGACTGAGCGCCAAAGAATCGATGCTTTCGAACTGTGGTGCTGGAGAAGACTCTTACGAGTCCCCTGGACTGCAAGGAGGTCAAATCAGTCCATCCTAAAGGAAATCAACCCTGACTGCTCATTGGAAGGACAGATACTGAAGCTCAAATATTTTGGCCACCTAATGCGAAAACTCCCTGGAAAAGACCCTGATGCTGGGAAAGATTGAAGGCAAAAGGAGAAGGGGACGGCAGAGGATGAGATGGCTAGATAGCATCACCGATGCAATGAATATGGACTTGAGCACACTCCGGGAGAGAGTGCAGGACAGGAAGGCCTGGCATGCTATGGTCCATGGGGACACGAAGAGTCGGACACGACTGAACGACTGAACAACAACAACAATGCTTATAAACACAAAATCATAAATATTTGGCAAGGATGGCGCCTATGCTGAGTTCAGTTTTGAAAATAAAATCAAGAATTGGTGAATATTTTATTCTACTGCAAGCTCATAAGAACAGGCCACACTTAAGTGAATTATGTACAAGCTGTTATAAAAATATAGCAAAATAAAATTGTCTCAAAGCATTCCTCCTTTCTTGTAAAGACCTTACTAAATGGAGAATTCAGCATTCTCCATTTTCAAGTTTGTATAAAGAAAGATGTTCTGATTTTAAACAGTTACTTGGCATTTTATTATGTGGCATACCTATTACAATAACTTAAACATCACAGATTGGGGTGGAGGTGCTTAATTCTTTATCTAGTAAAGTTTGCACCTCCTTGTAAGTTAGTAGATACTAATTTAAACTTATTTTTAATTTGCAAATGAAGTCTGAGTTTATGACCTTATCCTGGCTGCTTCCAGAAGGAATAAAAGCGATCAGGAACAGTAGGCAGCAACAGATCTGTGGAGAACCTATTCCTTGTTCCATCCAGCATTATAAACTTAATGTACGGACTCATACCATGCGAGTGAAAATGGCACTAGGTTCAAATCCCAACTCAGCCATCATGTTTATTGGGTAACCTTGGACAAGTCACTCTCTCAGCCTAGACTACCTCAGAAAATTGTTGTGGGATAAAAATATGTGTGTTGAGGACAGAACAACGTAAGCTGCCCTGAGCTCCTTGGAGGAAGAACAGGGGAGAGTTGCTGTGGTTCACAGAACTTCCATCTCCATCACCAGAAACCACTCTACCCTGGAGCGGGACTTGAGGGGTTGCACCTGGTTGGTCCACTCTCACAGATTGGGGATGCTGCTGGTGTACCGCCCACCCTGCTGCCTAGCATCCTCCCTCACTGATCTGGCAGAGGCAGTCTCGAGTGTGGTGTTGGATGAACCCAGGACAGTGGTTCTGGGTGACTTCAACTTCCATGCTGAGGCTGTCTCTGGAGTTCCAGCTCAGGACTTCATGGCCTCCATGACAACCATAGGGCTGTCTCAGTTTGTCAATGGCCCAACACATGAAGCAGGGAATACCCTTGATTTGGTTTTTGCTCCAAGTTGTAAGCTGAGTAGTCTGAAGATTTGGGGGGGGGGGTGTCCAAGTAACCTCATTGTCATGGTCAGACCATTTCCTGGTGAGATTTGAACCCACGGTGCTACTTCCCTCCTGCAGGGGTGGGGGACTCATTTGGATGGTCCGCCCCAGGAGACTGATAGAATCCAACAGATTTCTGAACACTCTTGGGGATTTTCCAGTGGAGAGAGCTGGTGATCCAGCTGAGGCCCTACCCTCACTGTGGAACACTGAGATGCGGAGGGCCATCAAGTTGATTGCACCTGAGTGCCCTCTCCGGCACTGTAGAGCCCATTCTGCTCCCTGGTATACAGGGGAGCTGCGGTCAATGAAAGAGGCTGGATGTCCGCTAGAGCGCAAATGGCATAAGACTTGAAGTGAAGATGACCGAGCATGCTCTAGAGCACATAATCGTGCCTACTGCATGGTGGTGCAGGCAGCAAAGGCTTATTTTGCTTCCTCCATTGCATCTTCAAGTAGCCTTCCAGCGGAACTCTTCTGGGTGATCTGGGTTTTTTTTAACACCCTCCCCATAAAATGGGGCTCTGGCCCCATTGAAGACCCGCTGTGACCTTTTTGCATTGTACTTTTAAGGATAAAATCGCTTGTCTCTGCGGCGAACTTGATGCTGTTGTTGCAGTTCCAGTCAAGGTGTCTGATGCCACCATCTGCCTGATTTTGTGGGACGAGTTCCAGTTCCTATGGCCTGATGATGTGGACAAGGTGCTTGCAGTAATGCAACCAACCATGTGCCCTCTCAATCCCTTCACCTCTTGGCTAATAAAAGCTAGCGGAGGTATGACTGGGTGGGTTCAGGGAGTGATAAATGCTTCCCTGTGAGAATGGGTGGTCCCTGCTGTCCTTAAGGAGGCAGTAGTGCGACCACTCCTGAAGAAGCCCACTCTGGACCCAATGGTGTTAGACCATTGTCACAAATACCCCGTTCTTAGGGAAGGTACTTGAGAGGGTTGTGCCGGAGCAACCGCAGGCACTCTTGGAGGAAACTGATTATCTAGACTCATTTCAGTCTGGGTTTCGATCTGGTTATGGGACTGAACCAGCCTTGGTTGTCCTGATGAATGACCTTTGTTGAGAGAGGCACAGCGGGAGTACAACCCTGTTAATTCTGCTTGATCTCTCATCTACCACGGTATCCTCCTGGATCAACTCTGTGGGATGGATATCGGAGGCACTGTGTTATAGCGGTTCCAGTCCTACTTACAGAGCCAATTTCAGAGAGTAACATTGGGTGACAATACCTTGGCCCTTGGCAACTTAGCTACGGGGTGCCACAGGGTACCTTCTTGTCCCCAATGCTGTTTATCATCTATATGAAGCCGCTGGGAACGGTCAATAGGGGATTTGGAGGTAAATGCCATCAGTATGATGACATGCAGCTCTATCTGCCTGTGACATCTGAATCAGGAGAAGCTGTGAAAGTCCTGGGTCAGTGCCTAGACTCAGTAATGGGCTGGACAAGGGTCAATAAACTGAAGCTGAATCCTGGCAAGATGGAAGCCCTGTGGATGAGTGGTTCCCAGGTCTGGGAGATAGGCTCATTGCCTGTTCTGGATGGGGTTGCACTCCCTCTGAAAGATCAGATTCGTAGTCTGGGGGTACTCCTAGATCCATCATTGTCGCTGGAGGCCCAAGTGGCCAAGGCGGCTTGGAATACCTTTACCAGCTTCGTCTGGTTCACCAACTCCATCCTCTCCTGGACAGGGATAGCTTGGCCACAGTGGTACAGGCATTTGTAAGCTCAAGACTGGATTACTGCAATGTGCTCTATGTGGGGCTGCCCTTGAGGCTTGTCTGGAAGCTGGAGCTAGTGCAGAATTCAGTAGTTTGCCGTTGTCAGGTGCTGCCCCTTTTCAGCATGTAACTCCTTTGCTGAGGAAACTGGCTGCCTATTTGCTACCAGGCCAGGTTTAAGATTTTAGTACTAGTATACAAAGCTCTAAACAACTTGGGACCAGGATACTTAAGTGAGCGCCTTCTTCTTTACCAGCCAGCTCAGTCACTGAGGTCATCAGAGGGCATGTCCCTGGTGGTTCCACATGGACCCATGGCCTGGTTGGAATCCACCAGGAAAAGAGCCTTCAGTGTAGTGGCCCCCTTCCTGTGGAACTCCCTGCCTTTGGGGTTCAGACAGGTGCCAACGTTGTGTTGCTTTCGGTGCCTCCTGAAGACATTGTTATTTCAAGAGGCCTTCGCTGAGTGACCAGCTGCAGTTTATTAAGTTCAGAATCTGTTCCTTTAAACTGTTTTGTTTTAATATGTTGTTTTATTATTTCACCACTCCGAAAACTTTGATGTGGAGCAGTATATAAATACTGTAGATAGACAGACAGACAGATAGAAGTGTAATGAGTTAAACATTTATATGGTGAATTTTTGCAGAGTTTTAGTTAATTGAGGTTTGGGGACAGAGTTGTACTACATTCATGTTCCGTTACTATGAACATACAAAAACGAGAGATATGTATGTGTAGCTGGGATGTATGTGGGGCAGAGTAAGATGGCTCAGAGATCTGGGAAGAGGCAAGCAGACATTCATGGCACAAAAGCTCTTCCACGAGAACTCTGAAGCCTTCAAGACACCTTTCACATGTTTTTAAACATATCCTCACACCCATGAGGATTAAAATCTTTCTTTCTTTTTAAATGACAGTATGAAATCCGAGGAATCCACCTTAGATAGTATATTCTATGATAAAACTTGCATGTGTGCAGACACAACGTTTTACATTTGATTAAACACCATGCTCCTGGTGCCCGTTACGGATGACAACGAACAGCGCAACCGCAGAAACCATCCGTAATAGCTCTTACCTCATCTTGGGGTATAATGATCTGAGTGAGTCCCTGGAAATCTCTCAAAACCACGAACTGCCCCTGTCTAACCACAACAGACACAAACACACCGATATGTTTATAACACTTCAGATCAAACACCTACATTAGATGCAATTTACATATGCAGATAAATAATGTGGTACAGAGTTTCTGGGACTATACAATTTCATGCTCATCTAAGGGGGAAAAAATCCCTGTGCTTTGAACTTCAAATCAGGGAGAAAGCTAGGCTAGGCCCATCTCCCTGACATGCTAGCTTTCCATATGTAGGGCAATTTGAGTGTGAAAGTACATTTAAAACTGGAATCCCCAATCTATTGTCTGAAATAGTACAGCCCCACGAACTCAGTAACTCATTAAAATAAATAATGTAGGAACTGGTCTTTAGTCTCTTGTATTCAGTACACCCTACAACGATCTGCAGAATAGTTTCCCTTCACATCTCTACTTAGCCATTAGTCAACATAAATTATTAAAACAAGGAGATACAGCCCAAAGTACACAATTTTAAGTCCCACTGATATCAATGGGAGAGTCAAGCATATATGCTTAGGTTTCTGCCCCTAAAAGCCACGATGCTTTACTTTGGCTAGGTCATGTCCTGAGTTTATAGTGTATGTGCCAAGAAGGCAGGGTTTTTTTTTCTGGAGAAGCAAAAACAGACTGGATTTTGTTGTAGTCACTCCTAGGGGCACAATCCACCAAGACGTTCTCCTATAAAACAACTGCTGAAATTGCACGTATTTACTGAACAAGAACTACTACAGTTAAGAGTAATTCAGAAGCTACTGGTGCAGCTGCCATTTGTTTCAATAGCGCGTGTGTAGGAGAACTTCCCAGTGAATTGTATTTAAAGAAGATAAACACTGGAACACTGCCTAATCGCCATGTCAGAGGCTTCTGCTGATGCTTGTCAAAACCACAACTATTCAACTATTCAACACACTAAAAGGAAAAGTTACCAACCTATTGCATTTCTCCTTGAAGAATCATTTGAACATGGATAATAAAGCTAAGATCCAAAGCAGACATACTTGGAAATCAACTCAACTTAACAAGATCGGACTATAACTTAGTAATGATATATCTATATAGTTCCCCACCCTGTCTGCTGTCTGGGATGCTATACACAAATAATACAATGAATGTTGTGGTAATTTTAAAAATCATGATTTTAAAAAATGAGAGAAGAAACAAAGCTGACTATTTAGAGGGCTCAAATTTCTTCACTGAGGTGCCTATCAAAACAAAAGCCAATAATCACAATACCTGCAGCATACTTCTGAATACCAGATTTTGGGGAGCAAACAACGGTGAAGGGCTGTTGGCCATGTCCTTTTTGTGGGTTTTGCAGAAGCATTTGGCTGGCCTCTGTTGGAAACTAGGTACTAGTCTAGATGGACCCTAGGTCTGACTTAGCAAGGCAAATGTTTATGCTCTTAATGGATTTAAACGTTGTCTTAACACCACCAATCTAGCCATCCTGAGTGCATTAAATTTCTATTTACCTCTGATATTGAATCCATCCGCACAGGGTGACTTCTTGACCTATATGAGCAGAACGTAATTCCCCACAGGTTTTGGTCCGAGCAACAAAACTATTGACATCTTTGGAAGAGAAAAATCAAATATAGTGAAGTTTATAAAGAGTATAAAAGCTAAAATAAAAGTTTTCATCCGCGTATTAAAGATCATACAGACAAATTATAGGGATGCCAGTTACAGCCAAGAGTGATATTAAGGGGATAATGCATACATTATCCCCTTAGAATTAGAATTAATAAATTGCACAAGGTATCTGGATAATATCTAGTGCCACAAGTAATCTTATATAATCAATATACACTAAGGGCACAATCCTATGGCCGCTAGTCAGCAGCTAGATGGCCATAGAATCATAGAATAGTAGGGTTGGAAGGGGCCTATAAGACCATCAAGTCCAACCCCCTGCTCAGTGCAGGAATCCAAGTCAGAGCATCCCCAACAGATGGCTGTCCAGCCTCATCTTGAATGTCTCCAGTGTGGGAGAGCCCACCACCTCCCTAGGTCATTGGTTCCATTGTCGTATTGCTCTTACAGTCAGGAAGTTTTTCCTGATGTTCAGCCGGAATCTGGCTTCCTGTAACTTGAGCCCATTACTCTGTGTCCTGCACTCTGGGATGATTGAGAAGACATCCTGGCCTTCCTCTCTGGGACAACCTTTCAAGTACTTGAAGAGCGCTATCATATCTCCCCTCAGTCTTCTCTTCTCAAGGCTAAACAGGCCCAGTTCTTTCAGTCCCTCTTCATAGGGCTTTGTTTCCTGTCCCCTGATCATCTTTGTTGCCCTCCTCTGAACCCTCTCCAGTTGGTCTGCATCCTTCTTAAAGTGTGGTGCCCAGAACTGGACACAGTACTCCAGATGAGGCCTAACCAGTGTGGAGTAGAGGGGGACTAGTACTTCCCAGGATTTGGAAGCTATGCTTCTATTAATGCAGCCCAAAAGAGCATTGGTCTTTTTTGCAGCCACATCACATTGTTGGCTCATATTCAGCTTGTGATCGACAACAATTCCAAGATCCTTCTCGCTTGTAGTGTGGTTGAGCCACGTATCCCCCATCTTGTAACTGTGCATTTGGTTTCTTTTTCCTAGGTGCAGAACTTGGCATTTATCCCTATTAAATGTCATTCTGTTGTTTTCTGCCCAGCGCTCCAGTCTATCAAGATCACTTTGAATTTTGTTTCTGTCTTCCAAGGTATTAGCTATCCTGCCCAACTTTGTGTCATCTGCAAATCTGATCAGCATTCCCTGCACCTCTTCCTCTAAGTCATTAATAAAAATGTTGAAGAGCACTGGGCCCAGGACTGAGCCCTGCGGTACCCCGCTCGTGACCTCTCCCCAGTTGGAGAAGGTCCCATTGATAAGCACTCTTTGAGTCCGATTCTGTAGCCAACTGTGGATCCACCTGATTGTTGTTTCATCTAGCCCACTTTGAGCTAGTTTGCTCATCAGGATATCATGGGGCACTTTGTCGAAAGCTTTGCTGAAGCCGAGGTATATTATGTCCACAGCATTCCCACAGTCCACAAGAGAGGTTATCTGATCAAAACATGAGATCAGATTTGTCTGGCAGGACTTCTTCTTGACAAATCCATGTTGGCTTTGAGTAATCATGGCATTGTTTTCAAGGTGCTTACAGATGGACTGCTTTATCATCTGCTCCAGAATTTTCCCAGGGATTGATATCAGACTGACTGGTCTGTAGTTCTCAGGTTCCTCCTTCTTACCCTTTTTGAAGAGAGGGACAACATTAGCCCTCCTCCAGCACTTCTGCTGCCTTCTCTTTGACATCTGTTATCATTTTGCCGACCTTATTTAATAGTTGAATCACCATTTCTTTCCTCTGTCTTTTACTATGCATGTAGTTGAAGAAAGCTTTTTTGTTGCTTTTAGCATCCCTCGCTAACCTCAGCTAGTTCTCAGCTTTAGCCTTCCTGATGCCATCCCTGCAATTCTGTGCTACCTGCCTGTACTTTTCTTTTGTTGCTTGGCCTTCTTCCCACTTCCTATATGTGTACTTTTTTGTTTTCAGATCATCTCTAAGCTTTTTGTGAAGCCACATTGGCTTCTTCTGTTGTCTTCCATCTATTCTTCTTGTTGGAATTGTTTGTAATTGTGCCTTGAGAATTTCCTTTTTTAAAAGTTCCCACCCATCTTGGACTCCTTTTCTCGTTAGTGTCACTTGCCATGGGACCTTACCTAGCATTGTTCTGAGCTTATTAAAATCAGCTTTCCTAAAATCCAGGGTATGCGTTTGGCTACACTCAGCTTTTGCTTCCTTTAGAACCATGAACTCAAGTATAACATGGTCGCTTTCTCCCAGAGTTCCTGTAACTGCTACTTTATCCATGAAGTCATCTCTGTTGGCTAGAATCAAGTCAAGGATAGCCAATCCTCTAGTTCCCTCTTGTTCTTTCTGTAGGAGGAAGTTATCCACCACACAAGTCAGGAATTTCCTGGAGGGGCCATGTTTTGTCTCCCAACAAATGTCGGGGAAATTGAAGTCCCCCATTACTACTACATCATGCTTCCTTGAAACACTGGCTATTTGCTTTTCAAAAGTTTCATCCTCGTCTTCTCTTTGATTGGGTGGCTGGTAGTAGACTCCGACCACCATGTTCTTTTTATTCTTTGTTCCATTTATTTTAACCCAGATGCCCTCGAAGGGGCTACCAAGCTCATCCTCCTGTATTTCTGTGCAGAGATACATATTTTTCACGTATCGTGCAACCCCACCTCCCTTTCTATTCCTCCTGTTCTTTTTGAACAAGTGATATCCTTCCATTGCTGTATTCCAGTCATGACAGTCATCCCACCAAGTCTCAGTTATACCTATCAAGTCATAATTTCCCTCTTGTATTAAGAGTTCAAGTTCGTTCTGTTTGTTTCCCATACTCTGGGCATCTGTATATAGACATCGAAGACCATGTGCTTCATGGTCTGGCTTTCTTCCTACATGTTTTTGAAGACTATTATTGGGCGCTATTAGAGCTGTTCTCTCCGGTGCGGTGCATGAGCCTTTGTCTATTGTTACCCCCAACTTGACGTCTCCCTTCCCCGTAGCATTCAGTTTAAAGCCCTCCTGATGAAGTTCTTCATGCTGTGGCCAAACACATTCTTCCCAGCCTTTGTGAGGTGCAACCCGTCCCTTGCCAACAGTCCATCTTCCAGGAAGTATAGCCCGTGGTCCCAGAATCCAAATCTCTCTCGTTGGCACCACCTTCGTAGCCAGTCATTCACCCGGAGTATTTTTCTTTCCCTTTCTATCCCTCTTCTAACTGCTGGAAGGACAAATGAGAAAACTATCTGAGCCCCAAAGTTCTTGAGTTTCCTTCCCAAAGCTTCAAAGTCTGACGTGATTTCTTCATAGCTCCGCTTGGCAGTATCATTTGTTCCCACATGGATGAGAAGAAAAGGTTACCTGTCAGTGGGCTTTATGAGTGCAGGCAACCCTTCAGTCACGTCTCTAATCCATCCTCCCGGGAGACAGCATACCTGGCAAGTCCACAGGTCTTCGCAACATACTTGGGTTTTGATCCCACGCAGCAAAGAGTCTCCCACTACTACTATTCTTCTCTTTTTGTAGTTGTAGGCCTTGGTTTCATTACCTCTGCTTGGCTGACCTTCAGCCTCTTGCTCGCTCTCATGCAGGTTCCCCCGTAATTCTTCCTCTGCAGGCTGTCCTTCATTCTCATCCTCAAGTACCTGGAAACAGTTCCCTAGTTCCATTGACTCCACTGGTGCTGAGTGGCTTCTAGTTCTTCTGTTCCTAGCTGTCACCCTTTCCCAAGGAGTATCCTCTACTTCATTTTTCCTCACCTCAGCAGTTTCCTCTTCTGCCTCAGGTTGCTGTTGCTCTTCTGGCTTCTGTTCTTCACTTTGCTGCTGTAGTTCCACCGTTCTATCCAAGAATTGTGTTCTCTTATTCCCTGGAGGGTCGACACTCACCACTCCAGTCCTCTTACTTTTTCTTCTAGAAGTGTGATCAACTTGCACTTGTTGCAGGTGTAGACCATGTTGTTCTCAGGCAAGAAAACAAACATGGCACACACCTTGCAGGTCACCACCACTGGAGAGTCTTGTCCTTCCATAGCCTCTTTTCCCTTTTTGTGTCTAGCTTCCTGGTTGTTCTAGAGTAGCCTGTGCCTGGTCCTCTACTCACTGCAGGTTAAAAGCAGAGTCCCACTGGTATGGAAGTGTAACAAGACAAATAATTTTTTTAAAAAATGTTAGGGGCCTCCCCCTTGATCTCCCCTGCTGAACTCCCCTGGCCAACTCCTGTTCGCTCCCCCTGTTTGCTCACTCTCTGGGAGCTTGCTTGCTTCTGTAGTCCCTAGACCAGCTGGAGCAGCTTCCTCTGCTCTGCTCATAGGATATGTTGGTTCCTGGGAACCAACCTCGGAGCCTGTGCTCTGAGGTTGGTTCCCGGAGAACTGACCCCCATCCCCTCCCACATGGCCTCATAGGCAGCGCGGATTGGTCCCATGCTCCTAAGAGCAGAGTGGTGAAAATGGGGCGTTCCCCGGGGCGGAAATCTGGCACGACACATCCTATGTGTTGTCTGGCCGCCATGTCCCACACTCTGAGGTGCCGCAGCTAGACAGCCGAAATCGGCTGCCAGCCGTAAAAGCAGGGCTGGGGGAGTGAGGAGGAGATCTGCTCCTCACCAGCCCTCCCACCCTGCACTGGATAGGCAGTCGCCCCTGGGGTTAGAGGTGACCATCGATCTTGATAGGATTGCTCCTTAAGTTTCCCCAGTGCCTAAACAGGACATGTCAATTTTTTCCATTCCTTTCTCGGTTTTCCTTAGAACTACTTCCCTAACTACAATCATTCCTGGAATACTTTGGCTCCTGCTTTAAGTCACAACCATTCTCTTGATCCAGTGTTGCAAGTCAGCACCACCCCTGCATCAACGAATAGCCATTAGGGGAGATGAGCCAAACAATGGCTAAGACCTTACAAGAATGAAGAAGCACTGCACTGCACTAGGAGAAGCTTCCTAGTAAGGACGTTGTACCACTTTCTATAGTGAAATAAAGGCAAATTGCTAAAGTTGTCCTGGGAATAATTTCTTCCCAGCCGGAAGATCCTGCATCTTCATTAATTGTTTTGATTGAACAGTTATGTTCTGTATCACACTTTTCAAGAAAGAATCTATATACTCAGGAAAAGCAACCCCATCAACAAGTTCTTATTTAAAGTTTTAAGACTTTATTTGGCTGGTCTATCATTTTGCAAGTTTGAAACATTAGGCTGCTGCAGTAATCTTCGGGCACCTTAAAGACTCAGGGTAGTTCCCGATGGTTTGTAGCACTACCAATCAAAAGACATTTGCAGCTATTCTGTCTTTCCCTCCTTAACGGACTTTTTGGGTAAAGAAAAAAGATGGAAGAAGCAGTGAGAAAACACAGGAGGGTTACAAGCGGAAGATGATGTCATCTGGCCCCCCTTAAAATTCTGTGAATGAGGCAGAGTGGCTCCACGATAAAAGCCTCCTCAGGAAGTACCCCTAACTTATTTGTTGTGGCAGAAGCATCTTCCTCAGATACACAAAGTGGTCTCCTAAGTAGGTAGGTAGGTGCGCATGCATGTGGAGACACACACTCACCCCCTGAGCTGAAGAAACACATTTGGGGTTTTTACATGATGACGACTAAAGACCAAGCAATACACGACACAGGAGTAGAAATACCACAAGTACTATGGAAGCACACAAATTTACGCAGATTCCAATCCAATGAACACACCCTAATCAGCATAGTGATCCATTCCTGAGTATTGGCCACTGGGGATAAACAGGCACATCAATGCCAATAGTGTAATCACATAAAGGGCCGCAATCACTTTCCGCAGTGAGTTAAAAGGGCATCTGTACACCAGCCTAAAATCCTGCATTTAAAACGGGGCTTTCTGCTTCCATTTTAAATACAGGATCTCGACTCCCTTTTTCACTCACTTCCTCCCCCCCCCTATCTGAGTCTCCCATTATCTTTCATTGATCTTGCTCCTCTTCTTGCTGCTTTTCCTCTTTTCAAGGGGGGAACTCAAGCGGAACAGAACAGGGTAATTTGATAACTCATTACCTGCAATCTATTTAAAAATGCAACAAAGGGCATTTAGTGCAGGAGATGCCCTGGAGGGACATAGCATCATGTAGGGCTCCTTCACACTGAGCTTTTATCATATGATTGAGATGGCTCCTTCGTGGAAGTTTGCGGGCTCTTTACATGACGCCGTGACCCTCCAGGGTGTTTCCTGCACTAAATGCTCTTTGTTCCGTTTTTAGATAGCCGATAATGAGCTATCAAATTACCCCATTGTGTTCCGCTTGAGTTCCCTCCTTGAAAAGAGGAAAAGCAGCAAGAAGAGGAGTGAGATCAATGAAAGATAATGGAAGACTGAGGGGTTCATCACACGGAGCTTTTGAGATGGCTCTGTCACAGAAGTTGGCGGGCTTTTTAGATGACGCTGCTACCCTCCAGAGTGTCTCCCGCAGTTTCCCCCAGTCTATCCCGTGTTTTCCCCAAACAAAATAAATGTGGTATTTTTCCAGCCCATGGAACAGCAGCGCCATAACCTCCCCGTGAAACTCTCCAATAGCAGGAGAAACTGCTCTGTCTGCCTGCCGCAGGTGTTTGTTTTCAGTTGTTACCGGGGGGGGGGGGGGGGGCAGTCAGGATGACAAAGGCATTGTGGATGGGAGTGGGACATGCAGGAACAGATGTGACAGGCGCGAGGGCAAGAATCACTGCCAATTGCAACTCCTGCCTCTGTAGTAGCAATATAGAGGGTCAGACTAAGTAGCCTCATACAGCCTCAAGCTTGATGTTCTTGCTGAGCTCTGTCTCTCCTGAATATATTCTTGTAAGCTGACAAGACACAGGAATGTCTTATCTTGTCAAAAAGGCTGAGGCCAGAGCGGTATATCATGTTCTCTGCTAATCATGGCTACCCTATAACCCATTTCTTGTGTTATAAACAATTGTGCTAGGACAGAAAATGCTGAATACTGCAAACCCACACGGAAAGGGGAGGGGGAGATTTTGCCTATGTGTCACAATATCTATAAAAACAATTTGCTGATGTAAATCGGGGCTTTTGGCACTTTGGAAGTTATTCCGGCCATAAAGCCCGCGCATTAAATAAAGAAAAACTCTTTTTCCTTCACTCCGTGGTCTCTCTGACTCTGACTTCTGGAACACCTCCGCTCAAGTTTTTCTGAGGAAGGACTTTCCTCGATTCCCAGGTGTCTGCCATGCTTGAGCACATTTCTCAATTGGAGGGAAAAGAGGGTAAAATGCCTCCCTGCAACAAAGGGAGAATCATCTGATCCCCCACCCCACCAAGATCAGAAGCAATGTCCTCTGTTGATCCTGAGCACCCCATTAAGTTCAATGAAGCTTACTCCCAAGTAAGTGTGGTGAGCGTTGCAGACTTGCGGCACAATCTTACATTGCATGTCTACTCAGAAGTCAGAGGTTTCCTGGGGGTTGCAAGAAAACAGTACAGCAGAAGTTAAGGTATGAAGACAAGAACACCACCACCCCGTTTCTCTCTCCCTGGCATGTGTGCAAAGGAAGGCACTCCCTCAATTCAAACCACGTGTCTGCTGTGTAAAGGACCCCTTCCTAATTCCGCAAAGAAAAGAAAGCAGGAAGCTCCAGAAAGGATATGGATTTTTGCAGGTTTTTGCATAATATAGAAACACCCTCAGATACAGGGAGAATGAGGGGGGAAGGGGAGAAGGAAGCGCGCGTATAGGGAGTCAGTTGTGACCCTGCATTTAAAACGGAAGCAGGAAGCCCCGTTTTAAATGCAGGATTTTAGGCTGGTGTAGAGATGCCCGTAAAGAGCCCGCAAACTTCCGTGAGGGAGCAATCTGAATCGCAGGATAAAAGCTCCGTGTGAGGAGCCCAAAGTCGTTCCCGGGATTCGTCAGGAATTCCAGCCCGAAATTAACAACTGCGACGGCGTGGCCAGCAGCAGCAGCACCCCCCCTCCCCCGCCTATTTCACCTTCTCCCCACCGACGAGCGGCACAAACCTGGCGGGGCCGCGTCTGCACTGGGCGCCGAGGTGCTGCAAAGGGCGCCCACTGGGTGCCAAAGGGTGCCCCAAGGCTTGCCCGCCCATCTGGGGAGTAAGGACAGGGGTGCGTGAAGGAGGCGCAGCCCACGCATGGCCCTAGGGCAGGAACGGAGGCTCCGGGAAGGACGCAGCGCTCAACTGCCCGCTTCGGCCTGCAGGGCTGGCCCGACCTCTCTCAGCCTACGCGCGGCTCCGGGTAAGAGGGCCTTCCGCGCCCACCATAATTAGTCTGGGCAGCGCTTCGCTCCGGCCCGCCCTCACCACCACAGCGCCCGAATCAACTATGACGGCGGCGCGTCAAACGCAACAGCAAATCAACGCCCCAGGTTTCCGAAGCATGCGCAGACCAGTACCGCTGCCGCAGGGGCTGCTGGGAGGCAAATTTTAAAAGTTTTTTTTGCCCGCCATAATTTGTAGAAGATTTTTCTTCTTTAGTCGTTTGTGAGAGGCAGGAGGAGGATTCCTCTCAGCGGTTATTGATGGCGCAACGGGTAAGGTCCTGAGGGGGTCACAGTCCTGGCGCGGGGACCCCTGAGGGGGGCAGTTCGCGGGGGCTCTTTCTCTGGGCTACGCTGCTTCCCATTGCAGGCGGAGGCTTCCGTATCTGGACCCCAAAGCAGAACAGTCCGCCACAGGAGACAGCTGAAGGAGCGGACTGTGCTCTCTGCTTCTCCACATCTTGGTCTTCGTCGTGCTTAGTTGCCTACCCACAATTTGTTATGGTGTTGCGTCTTAGGTTTTTTACATCAAAATCTGTATCTACCAGGAGAGAAATAGATTGTTGCAATGTCCCCAAATCTCTATCCAACCCCATTGTCCTAGTATTCAACAGAGTTATGAAGTAACTTCTTATGGGTACAACCCTATGCGTGCTTAGACAGAAAAAAGTCCTACAATTCCCAAGCACGCGTAGGGTTGTAGCCTAAGTCTGCCTTTTTTTAAAAAAAAAAAAGCGTAGACAGAAGTTCCTCCTCTGTATACCTTGTCCAGCCTTAAGAGAAATAGGAGCGATACTTCAGCTTGTCCTATACATAAGTGATTAGGAGAGACTACAGCTGCTAAAACTTTGAGAGTTGCCATTGTGCTATATACATAGGTGGATTAAGTAGCAGCTCAAGAAATACCAGTTACCACAGAAACTGGTCCTATATGGTCAGACCAGGAGAGAGCAAAGGATCTAGTACAGTGAAAGAAAAGCACTGTTCTCTAGGCTCACTTTCCCATTCCATGTATATTATAAATCTCTATCTTTTAGATTACTTTTTAGCCTCCTTTTCAAAGCTGAAGAATCTGTTTGTTTTTTTTGCCTTTCACGGAAAAGAAAGCATGATGCTGATCTTTACAGCTGCTATCTATGTAGCTTCTTTGAGATGGGATGATTGCAGCTGTACACAATACATGGTAAGTGTCAGCCCACCATTTCCTAGGGGTTGCCAGTTTGAAGAAGTATGAGAAAACCACCACTTGGAAAACTAATAACTCTGAAATATTCCACTATGCAGCCCATACAGGAGTGCTGACATTCTTGCTGTTTTATATTGTTTTAAAGTTTGCAACTGTGAACCACTTTGAGGATCTCTGATGGAAAAATGTGACATTAAATAAAAAAATGTAAAAAATCAAAAGTAAACAAAGTCCTGAGTTGTACAGAAATGTTTAGGCAGAATGGGAAGGTAGGCAATCCTGTGCTGTATAGAGGTGAGGGTACTTCAAATAAAATAAAAACCTCACGCAGCCTGATGCTTGCATTCATCTTTACTCACTGGGTTTACTGTCAGTTCACTGGGATTGATTGTCAAGTAAGTGTGCATTGTTTTGAAGCCTGTCTTGGTCATGCTTAGTTGCCTAGCCACAATTTGTTATGGTGTTTTAGTTTTTTCATCAAAATCTATATCCACCAGGACAGAAAACGATTGTTGCAATGTCCTCAAATCTCGATTCCACCCATTGTCCTAGTATTCAACAGTTACGCATTTAACTTCTTAAGTCTGCCTCTTTTAAAAAAGTATGGACAGAGTTCCTTAGCTTTCCTCCTCTGAATACCTAGGCTGGCCTTAAGTCTATATGCAAGTCTGCTAAACTATTAGTTTTTCTTGTTTTGTATTAGCAAACAGACCCAGCTTTACATGGGTTAGAGTAGCCCTTAGTTTGATACAGTGAAGCCTTCAAGAAAACTTACATAGCTATCAGTGTTGGACACATTGTCCTTGCCCCATCTGAGTGAGGCCATGCCTGCTGGCATGCCTCCTGCCATGGTATACCCCCTATAGCTTTTGAGAGGAGTCTGCCTGCTCCATTTCACTGAAGGGGGGCTGCTCTGCAGCTGGGGGAGGGGGAGCCATATAATTGTCCCTCAGACTTTGCCCCCCAGCTTCAGACTGTATTGACTGAAAATGTATGGGCTGGCTAGGGAATTTGCCACCTAGTGATTGAAGATGGTACTGCAGGCTTCTCACACAAACAAAACTTAATTAAAATGAATGTGTTCCATAAACAAAGTAACTTAGAGGTTCACACCCCAAGGGCCCCTTTAGTATGCATGTCAGGTTTCAGGTGTCTAGGCTTCATGGTCTTGGTGCTATGGTGAAGATAGGCAGGTGCACATTCTCTTATTATTATAGATAAAATAGTTCAACTTTTGTTTCCTATGGCCTACTGATGGATAAACTACCAGCATGTGGAGGATACTAGCATTTGTGACTCCAGGAGAGTGACTGCTCTTGGAGGAAAAACTACAGACCATGGAGTGAATTTCACTAACACTGCACATGTTTCAAGAGGTGTAATATCCCTCAGGAGAGGCAATGTGTTTGGTCAGACCCCAGCTAAGAGAATGATTCCACAAACTCTTCACCTGCAGGTAAGGCTTTAGTGGCAATGTGTATGAAAATGAAGTAGCTTTTGATCTGATATTTCAGCCTTGCAATAATACAAGTGCAGGAAAGAAAACTAGGGTAGCTGCAAGAGTTCACCTATTAGAAGAAGCTGAAAGTTCTGGGCCAAATTGGACTAGTAAAAAAAGGAAGTTGCAGTGATATTATTACACTCTGTGTGCATGGCTACAAAGGCATGGGTATAATCATTAATTAATGGGCAGGGATTGAAAGTTTTGTTACTGTTAGTTGTACAATTTTGTGGAAACTACCACAAAATGTTGTGGGACCTAACAGAGATTCTGAGAAGCCTCAGGGTTTGAAAACCAGTGATCTGATTGATAAATTAACCTGTAAGGCAGGAGTGAGCAATGTGCAGCCTGCATGTGGCCCTCACTGCTCCCCCCTGGTGCCCCCCAGTAAAAATACAAATGTCCCAAAATAGGCAGCTGTGGAACACCCAAATGGCCAAATGTAGCTTACTTGCAAGATACATTAAACCCTTTTGGTGCTCTGTAGCAGGTGTGGAGCACCAAACGGGTTAAATGTCACCTGCAAACAAGCTAAATTTAGCCATTGTAGTGCTCTCTAGCACTATGGAGTGGTTTGCTGCCAAATTTCAGCGATCAGCTGGTGATTTGGGGTCTTTTTTTTCTTTGGGGGACACCCCATGGACTGCGCAGCCTGGGGCCGCAGTCGAGGGGGCAAAAATGGCCCCTGGACCTCCAGAGGTTGTCCACCCCTGCTGTAGGGGCAGGCATCCAGAAACCCACTCATCAGGATGAGTACACTCTGGTGAGCAGCACACTGCCATGCCTAGATCCCTACCTTAGAAGGCTGATTTCCATTATAGTTTCTGAACAAGTAAAAGGTGGCAGGAGAGACTCCTGTTTCTTATCTTCTCCATACCAGCACAAATGAGAGATGCCCTGGTTCTCTTCCTTGCCCTCTGTGCATGCCAGAGGATGTCGGGGAGGCAATTGCAATGACCACAAATAACATCTGGTTGATAAGCTATTTGTGGACCCTTGTGTTAGCACATTGTGATAATGGAATAATGATCTTCAAGGTGTATTCCTCAGTATAGGAATGGGGGAAATCCATGTGTGATAATGGAATAATGATCTTCAAGGTCTATTCCTCAGTATAGGAATGGGGGAAATCTATGATGTCCATATGTTCAGCTTGCTGTTTACTTGATACTGGTGCTTGAGAATTTGAAAACATTTGAATGCAGGGTTTTAAATCTGATGCCATCTCCTCAAAAGTTCATGCTGCTTCAATGACTAGGTTTTTTATAGTACTAGCTAACATGTATATTATAGAGTTTTCAATATTACAACTCCTCAGTAAGTTTGGTCAGTATTTACAGCCTCACTTATATTTGTGAAGGACTGAGGCTCAAAGTGGCTTGTCTAGCACCACCTATTTGCTGAGATACGTTATGTATGCAAAGCATTTTTTAATTTTTTTTTTACTATTTGGACTCCTGCTCTTGATAAATTATATTTTATGTTATTATACAGTACACAATACATGTTCCCTCATTACATTAATTTGCTACTTATTACAGGGGGCCCTGCCATTCCCCCCCCCCCTTTACGGTTTATATGTTTGGATTCTCTTCCTGCTATTTTCTTGGAGCTGCGGTGCTGCAAAGCCTGTACTATACATGTTTTAGGTGGCAAAGGGAAGGAGCTGAATCTTTGAATGGTGGTGTGGGTAAAGCTTGAGACTGGTGATCTAGAGTGTGTGTTGTAGCAATCATATAATTAGTCACAGATGCTGTCCTCACAGTTAGATGAACCAAAGGTTCTAAAAAAACTATTTACTGCTAAGCAGCAGTTCTTCATAGTAATGCTTCCTCTGCTTTGGGAATCATGACTGGAAAACTGAGCATCACTTACCTGCTGGCATGAAACTAAAACTCTTCTAACCATTCCAGGATAATTCTGATCCTCAGATAGCCTTCCTTCTCTGTAAGCAGTGGACCTTATACAGCGTCACTCCTCTGTACAAATTCTCTTATGGACAGCTGCAGGAATATTCTAGACAACTGGGTCTTTTTATCGGTGCAGAAAGGCAAAAGAGGTTTGCTGTGGAAGCAGAACCTGACCCTACATTTCAAGTGAAGTTCTCCTCACTCTCTGCTTTGAAAACCACAGAACAGGAACAGGTAGCTGTCCTCATTCAGGTAGGTAATGCAGTCCCTTTAAAAAAAAATACCTATAGGTATGTCTTAACACTTGTGAAGGATAAGGTTGTAGACAGACTATGGAAGTCACTCAGGATGATGCACCACCATTATTTCACTCACTCTACTCTTAAATTATCTAGATTTGTTTTGAACACGAGGGATGAAGCTGGTGATTCTATCACTCGATGTTTGGCACCCACTCTTGATTATGCTATATTATAATCTAAAACATTTTTCTTGAGAAGCGGTTCTGTAAACTTGCAACAAAGACCATCTCTAAAATCAAAATAGTTCAATTCCCTCAAAAACAATTAAAAACCTGAATCTTGCCTGGTAGCAGTAAAAACAGTGAAATGTAGATTTACTGCATCTTGAATGAAGAACTGTGGAGGGGGGGGAGGGGGGAGGGGGGAGAAGGGAGCCTATAGGTCAATCAGAGCTATGTGATTGTAATGTAACAGAGTAACGTGAGGGTGAGGCTGAGTTGTGATACTGACTCAGTTTCTCCTTCCAGTCAAACTACATGGACTGGAAGAGGATAGAGATAATAATTTGCCTGGCAACAAGCTGCTAACAGAAGAGCCTTGCTGGACTGGACCAAAAGTCCATCATCCTGTTTCCTACAGTAGCCAGCCAGATGTTTATGGAAAGCTGACTAGCGTGAATAAAGGCAACAGGCTGTCCCTGCTATTACCCTCCCTAGCAACTGATATTCTGGCTTCTGAACCTGGAGGTTCCATATAGCCGTTAATAGACCTATTAGCTATCTGACATGAGTTTACATTTTCAAAGCCATCTGTCCAAGGCTACATTCCTAAGTAACTTGTTGGGGAGTAAGTCCTTCTGAATTCAATGGGATTACTGTGAAAACATGCATAGGATCAGAGTGTTAATGGCCTATCACTGCTCATAGTACCTGAACAGAAGACTTATCAGTGTGATAGATGCTGCAAACATTTGTTGAAGAAATATTGGGGGAATAACTCTAAGCACATATTCCATAGTTTTTCCTCATTATAACAAATTATTCAGAATCCAAGTTATATATTGTCAAGCACTATATATTGTCATATAGTTCCAATATATGTATGTGTCTACCTTTCCCCCTAGATCACACAGAGGTCTCAGGTGGCAGCTGGAAATTCAGGAGACAAAGTAGCATGGATGGGCTGGTTCTGTTGTACTGGTGGTAATGACATTTTTGAGGCTGTCATGGAGGATTTTACTTGCTTGCCTTTGTTCCTTGTACATGGGGCAAAGGGTCTCATGGATCTTGTTGAAACTTGGCTTCAGCAGACCTTTGACTGTTCTTTCAGTCCACTGCATATCAGCCCTATCAATCTCGCCTGGATGGCTGCAATGTGGTCTGGTTGCAACATGGACAATCATATGGTTGCAACAGAACTGACTTTCTCTGTACCTTACACTGCTTACCCTCTGGATATTTCCTATGGCATTCATCCTGAAGATGCAAAAGCTCTCTGGGATTCAATCCAGAGCACTCAAGAAGAGGTCCGACAAGAAGAGGTGGAATTATTCATGGAGTGCCTTTACAATCACTTTCATAGACATTTCAAGATATACCTGTCAGCCACAAGACTAGTGAAAGTTTCTACAGCTGTGGCCTCTGCCTATTCTGCTGGGAAAATAAAGGTATGAAGCCTGGCTCACTTAACAGTAGTAACTAGTTAAGGGAGTCTGTTCTAAAGAAAACGGTCCAGAAGGAATTGTCTCTAACAATATTAGGACCTGTTTGATCACATGCAAAGTTGATTTCCTCCTGGTAATGACAAACTATGAATAATCTAAGCAGTGAAACCACTCTGCAGTTGGATATCCTAAATAAATATCTGAGGCATACATCTTGCTATGTAGGCTTCAAATACATTGTTTCAAAACCAATACAGAATGGAACTACCAGCAAATATTGAAGCCACTATTTACGATCCCCAAACTGCAGAGCTTCGGCTACAACTATTCTTACCAGCTGGCCAAGAAGCCTTCCCCAATTGTCCTGTTGTCTAGTGCCCCCACTCACCCAGTAGCTGACTCCTACTGTAGTTTTGTGTGGCTGCAGTTTCCTCAAAGAATGGGAGACTGAGTAGACGATATGTCAAATCCTACAGGCAAAGGGTATCAAAATGGACCTGGCTTTCTTTAAACTAGCTTGGTTGGAGCTAGTTCCATGGAGATGGAATGAGATATTAGAATCCACCAGGAGTTGAGAATTTCCAGAAATGTTGAAGTCATGGGAGGAAAACTATTTTGGGAACATATTTGAAATATATGCAGTATCTTACTGAACCTAAATTGACTTTTCCTGCTTTAAGAACATGAAATGAATTAATGCTCTAACTAAATTGTACTATTTTGTTACATTTCATATTTAAAAGACATGCCTTTGTTTTAGTAAACAATTGCGAATATTCCCAGTGTTAGGGATGCTACTGCAGCTTAAATAGGTCTTGTCCATTAAGGAGAAATAAAAGTTAAAAATAGAAGCCATCAACATTGTAGGAAGCAAAACTAAGGTTTCACTTAGGCTTGGAAACTGTGTATGGACTTCAGAAAAAGGAAGGCTTAAATGAATTGAAACAAGCTTATCAATACTTGGTATATTTTCAAATATTCACCAGCTTTGATGCAGCAAATGGAGGAGTCTGAGGCCAGAGAAGTTAGTGCCTGTGTTGTATGAGGGCCTTCCCCTCATTTTGTAGGAGCAATATACTTGATAAGTCTCCCAAGTCCAGACCAAATACCAGAATATGTTAATTCATCATTTAAATCATCATGGTGACTGTTGCTTATTTAGGTTTAGATCCTGAATTTCTGCTGATGTCTCCCACACCATTTCTATGGGTTCCTCAAACCAGAGCAGCATGGGTGGCAAAGGAGGAGGCAGGAAAGCCCCATCCTGTTCCATTTCAAGAAGGGAAATAAGGATCCAAGCATTAATAATTCAGCCAAGCACAGTACCAAGTTTATCTTCACTAAATTACTTTAGATCCAAGGCTTGCAACCATGTAAACTAGCTGTGTAGCAGTATTCTAAGATGCTTGGGAAAATATTTAGTCAACATTCAGAGAAAATTGAAGCTTTTTTCAATTTTCCAGTCATGGGTGGGGGAGGATGACTTTTCTTTTCCTCTCTCTCGCCTTCATCTCTGCTGCGAAGTAAATAGTAAAACACTGAGGCATTGAATATACATTGAGCTTTAAGACTTTGGGGAGTTTGGCTTCTTATGGTTGGTTTGAGACATTGCAGGTTAGCTACAGGAAACTGACAGTTGTTGACTGTCAACTTAAACTTTTTTTTGTAATTGAATGAGCTGTATTGTATGCTAGTTTGATCTGACTGCAACTATTATTTTAACAGATTCTCCATGCCCAACATCTGATAAGAGTTCTGACACTGCTGACGGAACTGGCAATTTCAAAGATACTGTGATGATATAACACCTCACATCCTTAGCCATAGACAATATATCTGGAACAGAGATGGATTGTAAGCTGCCTTTTTTGTGTGTAATTATTTTCTCTTGCTGTTCACCTAGATTCTACTCAAAATTTGCTGTGTATACAGTGCAAGGAGCCAAGGATTTCCACCTTTCTGTTCAGACTTCTGATCTTGACTAAAAACCGTACACCTGCCTGAAAATATCAGATAATTAAAGAACAATGTGCCCTACAAATAATGCTTGTATCCCAAGTACAATACAACTCCTACATCTGAAACTGCTGGGAGGTTGACCCTTGCTCAGAGTAGTTTTATTTGAGCACAGGTTAGAGTTATTTAGTGTTCTTTCACCTGTTAATTAGATCACTAGATTTTGGGGGTCAAGTTAAGCTTCTCAGAGAAAGATGGAGGCCCACAATATGGAATTAACTTACTTCTATTCGGTCTTCTCTATATCAGGTATGATTATGAAAAGAGTGCACTAATTCATACTTTAGATAAAAAGGGGGACCAAGGATGAATGGTGGGGAGAGCCACTCTTAGGTCACATTAAATATACTTGAATTATAGTTATGATACAAATGAGACCTGCAACAAAATGTTGCAATGTAGAGTGCTCCTATTTACTGTTCCAGTTAGCCATGCCTTCACTCAATTCCCCATCTACCCAATTTTGTTTTGCTTTTGCCTCCACAACCAAGATTCTGCAGCCACTGACTATGCTCAGTCCTCATTAAGCTCTTTTAGTGGGTTTTCACTAGATTTTTTTGTACATTTACAAACCTTGGGGTTCCTCTAACCCTGGCTGTGCCATTTTGGCTATATAAACAATGACACTCATCCCTAAATAGCTGAAATAGAGGGGATTATTATTAAAGTTCCCAAGCAATTTGTCTCTTATCTGGTGTGCAAGGGCCTTCTTGTTCCATGCAGCATAGCATTCTGTCTATGCAAATTACATGTGAACCCAGTCTTTGCAATGCTCCATTGTACTGCCTGCTTCTGTTGATGGGGGGAACAAAAAACAGCTTTACTGAGGCCAATGCTGTTTCTGTGCTTGATTAATGCCTCTCTCCTCTACTGCTAGAACAGTGATGGTAAAAGGAATGGAGCTAATAATTAGCCCCAAATAATTATTTTCTTACCTATGCTAGAACGGTGATGATATTTGGCAGGCTCTTTATTTTGCAAAAGCTGTTCAACAACTGAAGTAAAAGATTAACAAACACAAATATATTGATACGATTATGCTAATAAATCAAAAGTTTAATAAGTGGGGCCAAGTCACAAAAGCAGCTAGGGGCAGACATTTGTGGATTAATTCAAAAATTCAGCTCTGGCAGGGATCAGGCAGGATTGGATATCCATCCCTGAATTTTTACAAATATAACTGCAGGGCAAATGTCCCATAACTTTGAGCTAACAGCCAGGAAAACCCAATTTTCCTTTTGAAGAACCAGACCCACAACATATAGTGACAGTTGTATGATTTTAGGAGTAGCTTTCCTAGTTAGAACTTTTTCCCTTTAAAGCGCAGTGTGTAAATGCAGAGGAGACAGGCAAAACAAACTACTTTTAAGCGTTTTAGTTACGATTTTTAAGTTTACATACACAGGACCTTTGGCAGCTATGTGTAAAAGAACATCACCTTTTTCCAAACAAGGGCATCTGTACTGGATGGGGATGAAAACAGAAGCAGTCCAGGACAGCAAGGCTTGAGGGAGAAGTATTTCAAGCGATTAAGAGGAAGAGAAGGAAGATAGATGGAGGCTGAGAAGGAAAGGAGAAATATACCAGGGTGACAGCTACCCTATGTAACTGCCTGCTCTCATACTGATCTAGAATAACTAGCCAAATGTTTTGAGTCTTAGAAGGTACAGCAAGTTATTTTATAAGCATAGTGTAGATTATAACTAGGTTCTTTCAGATGAGTCATGAGAGAAGAGAACACACACTGAGATTTTATTAAGGTAACACTATTTATACAAGTTAACTCATGCTAGAAAAAGCATAAATGATATGTAAACAATTGTTTACAGAATACTTTTTCTTTGTAAAGGTGCAAATGTTCAAAATGTAAACACAAGAATGCCAACCTTTAGAGCAGAAGGGCGGGCTAATCACCTTAGTGACCTTTCCTGACAATCCACTTGTGTTGACTGTTCCCCCCCCCCCCAAGCAATCTACCCAAAGACACTGAAAATGAAGTTTATAAACAAAGCTACTTCGTAAGAAAGGAGATGGCAGCACAACTTAGTCTCATGTGCATTCCTTTTTCCAAAACTTTTAACGCACCAAACCCAAAGCAGCCTATTAACTCCCTTTTCTGCTGCCTGCTTGGGACTACAGGATCAGGACACTGTCAGGGCGATGGCAAGTCACAATCCAAAACTGATGTCCTGGATTCAGCTGGTTGGAACATACATAGCTGATCTTTCCCCCTAAACCCAGTAATTCAGCTGCAGCAGTGCCATAGTTTCAATTAAAACCCCTTTGAGTTACCAACCCATTGAACTTTTAAGGCTGCAACCCCAATAACTGGCTTACTCCCCTTGAGGGGAATGGAACTATATTTTAAGGGTAAAGATGGCAGTCTAAAAAAGTCACAATGTTCATACTGTAATCCTAACCACGTCTTGATAAACCAAGCCTCATTCTACCTTAGAATCCAGAAATTGAGACACTGTTCAAAGTTTACCACCTGAGGCAAATGCTCTGAAGAAAGAATTATCATTTGAAGATAAAATATATTAACTGCTTCTGATAGGACCCATTTCTCCTTTTTTAATCCAAGCAACTGTAAGATTACAGCTGAGATTTGTGAGTATGTACTAGAGTAACACTAGTTCATGCTCTCAATATACTGACAATGATACAAAGCATATGCCATTTGTAAGCCTGAGAGCTATACAAAGGACACAATCCACCAGGAGGCTCTCCTGCACAAGCCCCACTGAACTGAATAAGAGCAGCATAAGAGTAGTACTGTGTTCTTGCATTGCTTCCATTCAGTTCAGTGAGGCTTGTGCAGGAGAACCTCCTGGTAGATTCTGCCCAAAGTTTCTTGTATTTCTATTCCTTGTTGCAGTAATTGAAGAACACCATGGATTTTAAACCTTTGCTCTTACTGCAGTTTTTCCAGTAACACATTGGATAGCTCTATAGATTTTGAAAGATCTCAGCTATAGACCAGATCTAGAAAGTTGCATGTAATGCAGCCACTAATCACAACTTAAACATTTTATCATGGTATCAAAAATATATGGTACAAATTAAGTGGAACAAATCTCAGAGTACAGAAAAGTGTGTCCAATGCAATCAGCGCTGTAAATTTTAAGCAAAATCTGCCAACACGTCTGCTTCCCAAGCTTTATTGAAATGAAGGGGCTTTATGCAACTCCCATTTATTTGAGCGGGGTAGGTGCAGCAGATGAACCTGTTTGAGTATATCCTCTGTAAAGAAGGCCAAATGATGTTTCAGAGAAAGATGTTCCTTTCAGCTGCACAAATGCCTTGTCCACCTCTCACTGGGTTCCTCTCTTTGATAGAATCAACATACACCTTGGGGTCTTAGGTCATTGCTTAGAGTACCATTATATTCCAGTTACTTCAGAAAGATAGTAATATTGGGATGAGGAGACAAAAGACAAGGAAAACTGTGTTCTAGGTAGTTTTCTGGGGTTGGTTAGTGTGGTCTTCTGTAACTGAAGTAGGGGAGGGGAGATATGCTTGCAGTATCCATTACAGTCCCATAGGAAGAGGCATCAGCGAAGAATATAAGTGTGATCTCATTTTACTAGCGCCTCAGAGAGCTCAGAACTCACCAAGCTAACCAGTTTCAATAGGAATGAACACAGAGGGGGATTTCTCCCCTAGGCTTTTTACCATATATGGGACTCGCAATGTGTCATTTTGATAACTCCCACACCGCCTCCAAGCCGACGATAGTTCATTCCTCCATACAGTCTACAAAGAAAAGGCACATTTCATTATTCTAATTGAGCCACTATTCTTATGGAACAGGACATGCATGAATAAAAAATATGATTGTCAACATGCCAAACTAGAGGGATCCCAATGGATGTACTATGATAAAATTAGTGGCCAAATAACAGGGAAGTTCCCAAAACCCTTCAACGTAAACAGCTGTAGCCATTTGTTCTCTCCTTTAAAAAAAGCAAAATATTTGTTTATTCCGAATCCTGTAACAAAGGAGAAATGAAGTCATGTTTGGACAGTGGCTCTAGCAATCTGTGGGGCCACAGCTACTGGAAAGTACCTTCTACTATAGCATGCCCTGGATCTCAAATTTCACTTTAAAACCCCCCAGATCCTTATCACTATGGTTGCAGGAAAAAAATGGGAAAAGATTAAGACGTGTCTCCACTCATATCTGTGTTCTTACAACTATTACCATTGTGAGTCTCAAGCCTTCTGAACCAGACTTTCTCCTCCTATATCCTCTTGCCAAATATGAAGATAAAATTCTAAGTTTGCAAAAGCATGCAAATTAAAATTTATGCAAATTTACATGGCTTGCATCCTAAGATAAAGTAACTTAAGGAAGTTCATGGGAAGAAAGCTTCCCATCCTTTTCCCTGCTGCAGCCACCTGTGTTCCTGAAAAGCCTTTCCAGAGGATCAAGGGGCCAAAATGAAAAATGTGGGAAGTAGTATGGGGGAACTGCCTGCAATTGAGCAGAGGTAACAAAAGGCGACCATGTTACTACCTGACCTCATTTGGCCCCCTGCCTACAGCTTCAGGGATCCTAGCAGGAGAACAAACTTTCTATATGAGGTTGTATTGGCCCCAGGAGCGTAACCAAGTCACCTGTAGTGTTAGAGGGGCCTAGAGATCCATAATGTCTTGCTTAAGTTCATTATTAGTGCAATTTCCTTGCTAGTAAGCCTCTGAGCATGTGAAGATGAGTCAAAGGGCCCATAGTGCAGCCTAGCACATTCCATACTAATGAGTAAATCAAGATATGCCTGGGAAGGGAAGTTTGTTTGTCTTAAAGCTGCAGGTGGCTGTGCTGAGAACCAAGTGCTACTAGTCTACGCTGGGAATAAATGCTAGGGGGTGCTTGCTGCCGTTGTGCTGCCTGCTTGCTAACATGTATGGTATAAAACCTATTGTACCCCATGGCTGTGAGTTCAGAGAAGCTGTCTGATCCAACCATTGGGTGCGCCTGTGTGCTCAATAAAGTATCTTCTTGTAAGTAAACCTAAGGATCTGATTTATCACTATCTTGGCACCTCTAACCTAAGAGCCCACAGCCGGGGCAATACATTTGGTGCAGCGAGCAGGGTGCCAAGAATACTGCTATGTTCAGATGCCAAGGGAAGGAGAATGCGGTTGTCAGTGTGTTAAGCCGACTCTCAGACTGTCCAATTGGTGGTCCTGTGTGGCCCGATTGCATGGCCAGAGGTCGAAGAGGATTGCACACCAGTGGGTCTGGAAACTGCATTGGAATCTCTGCAGCTGGAAAAGTGGTCAGCTAAAGAGAAGCAGCGTGCAGGACCTCTAGCACGGTTAATGCAGACAGCGGTGCAAACTGTTGGGCAGAAGGAGTCAGAATGGAGAGAGGAAACAGCAGAAAAGTTCAAGGCCGAGCTGAGAAAAGAGCAAGATCTAAGGTTGTTAATTAGAGAAATGTTGCAGGACAGCCTGGCCTCTAACGAGGTGTGGGAGTGTAAAGCTGAAGAAGTAGCCATTAGACTGGTACGCCGAGCTTGGAAGAATTGCCCAAGCGTTCCGAGGTGTGCAACATCATCACTTCACCTGATTGGGATGAAATCCCTAAGAAGTGGAAACTGAAAATGAAGACCCGGGAGGTGAGGCCGAGAAAGAGGATAAAGGTGAAGAATCAGCGCCCAGGGCACAGGCTAGACTCCTGTTAGAGTGGGAGGTCCGCCAGAGGACGGTCCCAAGGCAGAATGAAGCGGAGATCTCTGTCAAGGTAACAGTGTTTCGTTTTGAAATGTGTTAGAATTTCATAGAGCCTGTAGCTCCTGACCATCAGCTACATGATTTCTGAAGAGTGTAACCATTAAGCTTTTGCCATGGGATTCCCTGCAATAAAGAAATCTCACTGATTTGAGTGTCCAGTGTTGGACTGCCTGAGCATGTGCACTGAAGAGATCGAGAAAACCTGACAGCATATGTTCCTGGACAAAAACAACAACAACACGCTACTACTATGCTCTTGCAGCTGCAACACACTATGTAAGCTGGGAGACCCAACTTGATTAAGAAGAAAAGAAGATATTGTAGTAGCTGTCTCCAAAAACACTGAGAACTGTATAGTTGGCTGGCTGATGCTGTAAGTGATGTTACAACTGCAAACTAAGACTGTTTTCCTGTTTGAGACCCTAGTGGACAAAAGCTGACCTGAGTCACTTGTCGCCCCTGACAAGGCAAAGATTCAGTTGCCCTGTATCTCATCATGTCCTGTTTCGAACTTGGAATTTATAAATACAAACAAACTGTAAAGCTTTACTTTCAAGTCCTGCCGCTGCCTCCCAAAGATGATTGATGGCTGCGTAAAGAGTGCAAGTATAAGGCAACCCCATCTCCCTGCAACGTCCTGAGTTTCGGCACTTTGTTTCAGTGTGCCAGGTTGAAGGGGGGGTGGTCATGTTATGAATCCCTGGCTAGCCTGTCTAGTGACTGATAGCCCCAAGAGTACCCCCCCATGCAAGCCTCAGTTTTAGTCCTTGTTTGTGAAGCATTTAGAAGTATAATTGTTGTTCCCTTGCTGTTAAGAGCTGTACAGTTCAAAACTGCCCAGTAACTGTCAGTTTACTTTTGCAGAAGGGGAGGGGATCATAGATAAGATCTCTCCTTTTCTCCTTGCAAAAGAGATAGTTTTGTTGTTTTTAAAGTGTTTGAAATAACTTAGATTTAGATTTCCAAGTAGACCCATTGAAAGCTCAGAAGCACTGGCAATGTTTTTGCAAGCTCCCTAGTTTAGACAGGGGCTTCCCCTCAGCAATCTGAGCAACCAAGCCGAGAAAGCGTCGGAGGGGAGGAGAGTAAATTTTTAGAGTGAAAGAGTGTTATGAGAGCAAAGATAATGTCAAAGGCCCAGCTTCAGTAATGCAGTGAGGCCTTGTAAGTTATAGCCACGATTTGATTAGAAGTAGCCTAAAAGGGTTTAGGCCTATCCAGTTTTTAGAATGTCAGAGTCTGTGTGAGCTTATCTCTTGTCAGTGTTCTCAGAGCAGAGCCAAGGGGAGTCACCCAACTCCCTGTCCCTGAGTTTAGCCTTGGCAGGCAGGGAGGCTGGAAGCTGTCCATGAGAACCTGACAGAGGCAGAGTGAGATTTGCAGAATAGTTGCCCAGGTTGAAGCATCACGGCTAGAGAGCTGAGCAGTGCCACTGATTGTACTCAACAGAGTATCTCCTTGTAAGTAAACCTAAGGATCTGATTTATCACTATCTTGGCACCTCTAACCTAAGAGTTCAAAGCCCACAGCCGGGGCAATGCAGAGGCCTGCAACTCTTTCCAGGCTGTTTTAATTACGGAGTATGGGTTGTAAATCCATCAAAGAATCAAAGGTAAATCCTTCATTTTCCTTTTTGTTTTTTTTGCTACTGTTAAGAAATTTTAACTCATTTTGAAAAATATTGGAATATAGTATAACAAGAGTATACATAAAAGGATCCATAGGAGCTCTTATTTCTATAATCTGAAAATGTATATCTATTGCACGTTCAAGGGACTTTAAGGAAACTTTCCTTAAGGACTGTAAGAGCCCCTGATCATCCAAAGAATCTCTTCCTTGCATTCACTTCTGCTTATGATTAATCCCTTAATCATTCTGCATCCACTGTAACCCCTTATTATTAGCTGCCCTGGAAATACTTGGTACTGGAATATAAATCTGTAAAATTAATAAATACATAGATAAAATGAAGAAAACAGAAGGCGGTGGTTATGAAATCTTATAATGTGAATTGTATGTATTGGCTGCCTACAGTTTCTGTGAATCTATTCATGAGCTTAATAAAAAGGGTGGTTCAGGCACAATGTCAAACCATAGTCTTATGTTACATGAATGAGATCTGGGCTTGTCTGCTCTCTTCCTCCCCTGATTTTGAAACAACCAAAGTTTGCCTTTACATTTGAAAGGCAAACTCATGAAGGATAAGGTCATCAATGGCTGCCTCCAGTATGCCTCTCAATACCAGTTGCTGGAGAACAAAAGTGGGAGGGTTCTATTGAGTTCATGCCCTGCTTATGGGCTCATAGGCATCTGATTAGCCACTGTGGGAACAGAATGGTGGACTAGGTAGCTCTCTGGTCTGATCCAGCAGGGCTCTTCTTATGTTGAACTAATCAAACATTATATGCCTACAAACCCAGATTAACTGTCATTTCTAGTCTTGTTTTATGGGCAAACCATAGTTTTACTGGTTCAAATGCAAACACACTATAGTTTGCTGCAGAACTGGGAGGAAACCCAGTGCACCAGGGGAGGAGGGAATGCACATGCCAAGATTCGTTAATGTAATGCCAAATCAAGGTTTGCTGAACCAAGCCACAGTAATTGTGCCCAAGGTCTGCTATTTTCCCTCGTTAAGATTTTTTTTAAGTCAGCCATCCCAAACCTGGTGTCCTCCAGATGTTTGGACTAGAACCCCCCAGCATTCCTGACCATTGGCTATGCTGGCTGGAACCTATGGGAGCTGAAGCCTGGAAGGCACCCAGTTGGGGAAGGCTGTTTTAAGTTGTTTACCTCCATGTGTTGGCATCCGGATCAAACACTTCAATGGTCTTCAAGTATGTTGTGCCATCAAAACCTCCCACAGCCATTAGCTGTCCATTCACCACAGCAAGGCCGACCTAGATGATAATGATGATTTATGTTACTTGCGTAAACTGGGATGGTTTTTGAAGTCTAGTGTTCTAAAGGCAAGGACTTCTGTAAAAGGATATTCACTGAGGTCAGGTATGCAGCATACGCTGTTAGAAGAGCAGCTGAGAAGGAATAATATGGATAAGGGTAGTTTGGCTTAACTAATTTGTTGATCAGTCTACAATCCAGAGTTGACAAGACTGTGCTGGCTTGTCCAAAGTCTGTACTTGTTTCACAGACCCAGTTCACATAATCTGAACAGCCCAGGTGGGCTGTGGTGCATGCTGGCAGGGATTTGAATATTCACCACCTAGCCATGGATTGTCATGTCATGCAAACTCAGCAGCATGGGATGGGCAAGGGGGAGAACGGGCCACGAGGATTGTTTAACCTTCGCACAACCCCTGCTGCCTGGGTTTGCATGACACAAAAAGCTGTGGCCAGGCAGTGAATATTCAAAATGGCCACCAGCCCACGCCACAGCCCACCATGGCTTAAAAAAGCCACGGTGGGCTGTTCGATCATGCAGACCAGCTCATAGTGTCTAAATAGAGTCTATGCATGTAGTGTCCAATACACATAAGCCTAATCTGCAGTGTCTTTACACACATGCATTTTGGATGGTAACGATTGCACAAATTAGGCCTATGTGCATAGATCCCACTTAAACAGTAAACCCAAGGTGTGGATGACCTTTTAAAAACTGGTTTAAGATGGTTTCAAAATGTTCTGTTTCAGCACCCCATATTACATCAATTGGCGCTATATTACTAGCACAATGCATACTGACATAGAGCTGGGCTTCTGAGTTTGTTCTGCCTCACTGGACTAGGCATGGAATCCTCAATTCCCCAAAACAGAACTCCAAACACTGTTAGGTAATGATCTTCTTTCCCAGGTTCTAAGGCGTTTAACTGGCAGCTTTTGCATCCTAAAGTCATAAAGGTCTCCCTATCAAACTTAATCTCATTGAAATACCTCTCACATGCCTGACAGTCTAATCATGACAGTTGAGCGGGAATAGCAGCCAAGTTCAATAAAGCTTACCCCGCTACGCCGTGATGTCATGGCTACCACAGGAGACCATTGGTTGGTTCTGGGGTTGTATCGCTCAGCACTGCTAAGTTCAGTAGTATCATCTCTGCCTCCCACAGCATAAATCATATCTTGGTATACTGCACAACCTAGGTGCTTACGCCGGGTACCCATGGGTGCAATTGTGTGCCAACGGTTCTCCTGGGGGTTGTAGCGCTCCACTGTGGAGGATTTGTATGACATTGGTCAAACAGTAAAGAAATCAAGGCAAATTAACAAAACCAACCCCCCACCCAAACATCAATAGGTGAAGCAAGTGAGCATTTGTTCATTCCAACTTCTATTTCATCATAAGAACATGAGAAAACCCTTGCTAGATCAGACTAAGGGTCCATCTAGTCCAATATCCTGTTTCCAAGAGTGGCCAGTCAGATGCTTCCAGGAAACACATAAGCAGGACATGAAAGCAGCAGCCCTTACCTGTTTTCTACCAGAATCTGGAAATCTAAGGTACATTGCCTCTGAACCCTCAGGCTCCATTTAATTATCATGGCTAATAGCCACTGATAGACCTACATAAGCACAGGAACATTGAAAGACTAGGGTTTTCAACACAGGTTTCAATCCCAGCTCCTAAGCTATCTTGGGAAGCTGCCTATCAGAGATATCCTGATGCCTATTTAGTATAGAATGAGTGAAGTATGACAATTTGGTAAAATGCAGAGCTGGTCTCTACTGCTGTCTACCAGGCACAATTGTTTTCTCAGCATCATCTTCAGATATATCATGTGAAACTTCAGCAGTATCTGATAGGCCAACTGTGACAGCAGGCAGATTGAAGGTAACAGCTCTTGCATGAGAAATACCTGTGTTCAGAGGGGACGTCCCATCAGAGCCTCCGACAGCATAAAGGAAGCCCCCTAGCACTGCCACAGCCACCCCAAGGCGCCTAGTACTCATGGAAGCCACTCGGGTCCATTTGTTCTCTTTCGGGTCATACCTGAAACAAAAACCAGGAGCATCTCACTTCAAATATAACAAATTCCATCCCCTTCCTGAGATCACTCAGGTTCTGTCTTGCTCTTTCCTCCCTTTTAAAAAATACCTTTCAACAATGTTGAGGCAGGAGACACCATCCTGGCCACCCACAGCATAAAGGTAGCCACCAAGAACTGCCACACCAACACTGGTCCTGCAGGTGCTGGTGGGTGCCACATCACTGCTCCACTGATTGGTCTTTGGGTCATATCTAGAAAAGGCCAAACATGTCATTTCTTCATGATAAACTCCCCAAGGGTTCTGACTCTTTTCTTACACGTTTTGCATTTTCTCACTGCCTACTGTTCCCTAAAAACCTCTCCATCTGGTGTGTGTCATTAAGACCTTAACAATCTGACCCGGACAGGGACTAACCACTGAACCCAGGAAGCAAAACTATTGCCAGGGGCAGACCCTTTGTTTCAGATCACAGGTGGTCTTGGAGAACACTGCTTCCAGTCTGGCTTCTGGATCTGGTTTTGGAACAGAAACAGTCTTGGTCACCCTAATGTATGACTTACACCATACATTATTCACCAGGGACTGGATTTGGGGGCAGAAGTGCAACTCGACTGGTCCTTTTGGATCTTTCAGCAGTTTTCAGTACCATCAAACATGGTATCCTTCTGGGTCTCCTTGCCAGATTGGGCTTAGGAGGCACAGTGCTATGGTGGCTCCAGTCCTTTCTGGAGGGTCAATCCCAGAAGGTGGTGCTGGGGGATTTCTGTTCCATTCCATTGTCTCTGGTCTACCGACTGCCTCAAGGTTCTATCTTGATCCCATGCTTTTTAACACAAACTGTTGGGGGAAGTCATATGGAAGTTGGGCTGTGATGCCATCAGTATGTAGGTGACACCAAGCTCTACTTTTCTGCCAGTAAATCCCAGGGAGGTTCTGGAACTCTTCAACGCATGTTTGGGGATGGATGAGGGTGAACAAGACAAAACTGAATCCAGACAAGATGGAAGTACCTTCTGATCTAGATGAAGGTGTACAACCAATCTTGGACAGGGCTGAACTCCCCTGAACGACCAAGTGTGCAGCTTGGGAGTTTTCCTGGACTTGGCATTATTTGTGGAAGGACAGGTGACGGTGTCCAGGAATGCCTTTTACCAGCTTAAGCAGGTATGCCAACTGTGACTGTTTCTAGACAGGGGATCCTAGGCTCAGTTAAGCATGCAATGGTGCCAACCAGAATAGACTACTGAAATGTGCTCTCCATAGCTGTCTGCCTTTGAAAATGGTCTGGAAACCTCAACTGGTACAAAATGTGCTTGCCCGAATGCTTGTAGGGGCCAGACAGTTGGAACATGAGACACCAATACTGTACCTGTTACACTGACTGCCACTGTGTTTCCAGGCCCAATTCAAAGTATTGGTGTTAACCTTTAATGCCCTCATTTTGCAGTAGGTTACCTGAACTACCACCTTCACAAATCTAAAGTCATTGTCAGAGGTCCTGCTTGTTTGCCCACCTATCAGGTTGGCAGGCACGAGAGATAGGACCTTCTCATTGGTGGCCTTTCAACTGTAGAACTCCCCTCTCTATTAATTAATGTATGGCCCTTTCAGTGCAGGCCTTCAAGCAAGCCATATAGTCCCACTTTTTTCCTAGGTCATTTTTGCTTACAGTTGTGATGGTGATGGCTGTGATTGTGATACCTATTTAATTTGGTTTGAATCGTTTATGTTATTTATAGTATGAACTGGCCTGTGTATAGATTTTCAAGCTGCTGTTTTGAAAATGCTTTATACTGTGTTGTAATTGGTTTTATCATTGCTTATAATGCTATTTTATTATGTTTTTATGTACGGAAGCTGCCTCATGAGGGCTATGCCCTAAAAGATGGTCTAAAAACCCATATAAATAAATTGGATAAGGCATATCATATCATCATATATACCAATAGCAATTTTAGTTCTCTGAGTGCCCTTCCTTATGTAGCCAAAACAGCACCACCTTTGCACAAGAGAGAAGTATCAGCAGGCTTGGGGGAGAAGTACAAAAATGTTTTATGTGCAGAAGTACAAAAATGTTTTATGTGGGGCGGGGGAACTGGAACGGAGGGGGAGAATGGTATGGTGTAACCTCAAAGAAAGCATGGATGATTGGCTAGAACACTGAGCAGAACTCAACACTGCAACATTTTGTTGCAGGCCCCACTTATGTATCTATGTGTGATTATTGTGAAATAACCACCACACATACTCTTAAGATTTTCAGTGGGTTTTCTCTGGGGTGGCAGGGTTGTTACTGTTGTTGCAAATTAATCTGTAATGCATTTAAAAAGCAGGCCTTTGAACCTTGCAGTGAATGTTGCTACCCACCAACTGAAATCTTTGTTGCAACTGTCTCCTTCCCCTGAAACGGTGCTCCTTCTAAAGCATGTTCATGATTTCAAAACTCATGTTTTGGGCACACATCAAGCGTTTGCGCAGATTAATTAGTTTCATAAATTTACTTTGGGTAAACATGCTGAATTTCCAAGCTTTGGGTAAACATGCTGAATTTCCAAGCTTTGGGTAAACATGCTGAATTTCCAAGCTTTATTCCAAGCCCAGCATTTCTTTATTTTTTAGTAGTGTGCTATGGAGGGGTTTCCCCAGAGCCAACACTGAAGGAGAACAATTAACTGGGGAGCAGTGACATGGCAGGAGCTGATCATTCCATTGCCAGATATTTCAGAGAAGTCCTGGTCCCACTACCAGACCAGAGATGTATCCTCTAGCCTTACAAGATATGGCAATCACAAGGGACCTGGGGAGAAAGCAGGTATTGGCTGGGAATCACCACGTAAAGGCTACAGACAACTGAACAAGAAAGTTTTCTCAGAGGTCAGCTGCGTGCCTGGAAGCTGAGCCTGGGAAAGAGGAGAAGGAAGGCCAGATGCTGTAGAGCCCCCACTCCCTCAGTCTAAGGCCTGAAAGAGAGAGGTTTGTAGTCCCTTCTTAGTCCTGCTAGACAAGAGGGTTAAGGGCAGGAGAGGTGAGCCCCATGGACTGTACACCCACGGCTTCTAACAGATCAACACACTGATGAGTTTTCAGATTATTTTTAAAGAAAAGAAATAGCAAGTGCTATTTTTCTCAGAGATCGAAATGGTGGACCAGATACCTGAGCCCCTGCAAAGATTAGCCGTGCACACTACATGCTATATATACCAACATTTAAAAAGAACTTGTTCAGGAAAGCCTTTGGGTATTCATCAATCTTTTTAGGTTTTGTTATGTTGGGTGATGGTTATGATCAGTGAGTAGGAATGGTCCTCACATTGCTGCATGTCTTGGTTAGAGTGGGTTCTCGTTTGTATTAGGGTTTTAACTGTTTAGAGTGTGAACCACCTTGAAACTAAAAAAAGCCCCTTTTCAATGAATGAATGAATGAATGCATGCCTGGAATGGCAGCTTAGATCAAGCCTATTAGATATCCATTGCAATAATCTCAGCAAGCAGTTAAGCACCAAAGAGCCTAAAATTGTGTCAGACAAGGACTTACCTTTCTACACTGTTAAGATAGGAAGAACCATCATGTCCTCCCACCGCATAAAGAAGATCATCCAAGACACTGACTCCAACACCACATCGCCTTTTGCTCATGGAAGCCACCATTCGCCACTCATTTGTTTGAGGGTCATAGCGCTCGACGCTGGAAATTGCATCCCCGCTGCACCAGCCACCCACTGTGGAAAACAAGTTGGAGGCAGTGGAATGTCAGGGCATAATTCAGGTACAGGCCCTCCTGGAGCCCCAATCCACCACTCTGGGGTTCCCCAGAAGGCCCCACACCTTTCCTCCAACCATGGATCATTTGGTGGTTTCCCAACTTTTGTGCAGTTTTTTCCTCATTCCAGCAGGTTGAAATGCCTCTCCTAAGGTTTAGTTACCGGCAGTAAGATGTTTATGCTGAAATAGGCTGGCCCTTTTTGTATGTTGGCTCTTCCCCTTTTGCCTTCAGCCCCACCCACCACTGGAATGTGGCCCCCAAAGCTCCTCCAAAATGGGATTTGGCCTTCAAGCTGAAATAGGTTCCCCAGTCTTGGTATAATTAAATATGCATATATTAGGGAAAAGAGAGAGCATCCACCAAAAGCTCGGAACCAGCACACAAATGTTTGCAGCCAACCGTTGTTTTTTTTCTTGTCTAACTTCTACCCAGAAGAACTGCTTGCTCGTTACTCTGGAAATCCAACTAGGTGTATGTGAAACAAACTGGATCCTGAACCCAGGGGTGCAGCCTTCCCTGCAGCTACCAAAACATGGTGGATCGAATGCCCCCTCCAAAAGGAGCCTTGCTTGTCCACATTGGATCTATGGGATTAATGTTCCCTCACCATTCCAATCAGATTTGGAGAGAAGAGCTGGGTTTTTTTTATTATAATTATGTTTGCCTGTGTATTATTCTAGATCAGAGGTGGGAAACCACGGGCACTGCAGATGTTGTTGGACTCCCAACTCCCATCGGCCCCACCTAGCATGGCCAGGGATGATGAAAGCTGTAGTCCATCATTTGGAGGGCCAAGGTTCCCCACCCATGCTCTAGAAGGAGACCAGAGATGTCCTGTTCAGACCCTCTTCTAATGCCAGTGTTGGGTTCATGCCTCAGTACAAAGAACATTGCATGCAGGCAAGGAACTCTTCATGCTCTCCTGTGGAACAGGTGATTAGCGATCAGAAGGTAGTAGAAGGTAGAATAACTTTAGAAGGGGGCTCTAGTTAAAAGAACAGTGTCTTATATTGTGACAATTCTTTTATACTAATGACAGAGAATTTTATTCTTCACATATCTCAAGCTAGTCAGCATTCATATCTGAAGTTCAAGACTGGGTAATGGTAACTTACAGAAACTGAGCCTGTCTTAAGTTTCATATCAAAAGTTGCTTCCTTCCCACCCCATCTATTATGATCACGTCAATAAATAGAAGGCAGGCATCATCTTAAGAGAAATGCACACAATGCAGCAACACTATTTTCAGCTCACTCTCACCTCCTTAAAACTTGAGGAAATTAAAAAAAACAAATCTGAGCAGGGCATATCAATTATAGCACAGCTGCACTGCCAACAAGCCTTGTTCTAAACCTCTTACCTAGGGATGGTGGCAATACATAAATAGTTGTAGAAACATAACTCAGGCCTTGTTCACAGGGTTGGGACCATAGCTCAGAGGTACAGCACTTTGCATGCAGGTCAATCCCAAGCATCTCCATTTAAAAGTATCTATTGAAAAAGCTCTCCCTGAGCACCTGGTTTGACCTGGTCTGCCTAGTTTCCTATGTTTACATACTCATCAGGCCAAAACATGGTGGAAGAGCAACAAGAGCCCATCCTTACAGATAATGTCAAGTATGGTGCAGGTGTTCTACACATCAGGGGTGGGAAAACCGTGGCCCTCCAACTCCCATCATCCCTCACCATTGGCTATGCTGACTGGGGATGATCGGAGTTGTAGGCCTGGAGGCCAACAAGTTGCCCACCCCTGCTCTACATGAACACCTAATCCATGAATTTCATCCCCCAGCCTTTTAAAAAATTGCATTCATCAGGTGTCAATGTGGAGCATCCACTTCTGATCTTTGCGATGCAGGGAGGAGCTCACACTGCTTCCACAGCCCAGGTTTTTGGTCATGGATTAATTCAACCCAGTGGGGTGCATGTGCGCGCATGTGCAAGAGAGAGACAGACAGACAATAACCTAGGTTTTCAAATTGGGAGGCAATAGCTGTGGAAATATAAGCTGTTCTCTGACACAGACTCACAGTTTACATTTTGTTCCCAGCCTTCATTCAAGAGTCTCAGGGCAGCAGTCCACCTTTTATCCTCACAACCACCCTGTGAAATAGGCTGAGAGATAGTGCCTGGCCCAAGGCACCCAGTGAATTTCACAGCTGAACAGAGATTTGAACCCACATTTCCCTGATCCAAGTTGGACACTCCATCCACTAGACATTACACTGACTTTTTGCACTCGTCAGTACATTCATCATCTGCCTCTGTCCGCTGCAATCTCAGATTGAGGAGGGTATTGATAGCATTATCTTGTCCTGCTTGTGAGCCTCCAGAGGCCTCTAGAAGGACTCTGTTGGAGACAAAGTGCTAGACTAATCTTGATCTCAATAGTAAAGTATTTCTTATGTTCACAGCCATCTCTGTCAATTAAAACCACAATTTAACTAAAGAACAACCAAGCAGTTGCCCATTTTTATGGATTGTTTTGTTTTTCTTGGAAACTGCTTTTCTCAGAAGCCACAGGCTTATATGGCTATGTTCCCTCCCTTCCCCCGACCTAGCATAACTTTATATTTCTGGCTGAGCAGCTTGCATTTAACAGTTACATTTAGAGGTCAGTAGTTTGCAACACTCACTAGTCTTTACATTTAGAGAGAGTACACTTTTTTCCAGTTAAAGGAGGGCCCACTATGACCAAGTCAGACATCCCATGGTCTGGAACAATGCTAAGGGTCCTGGTTGCTGTGCAATATTATTGACAAAAAGTGTACGTTTACCTAAGTCCCTTGCCTCACTGACAAAGTCCATGGTCATATGTGCATACCTGCAAAGAGTACTTCCCCACAGCGGATGGGTTTGCGTGGTCGAGTTCTTGGTCCCTGCATCAGTGGTCGCTCTTGGGGCAATAGCAGATAGTTCTTAGCTTCATCCACTAGGTCCCTTCAGAAGAAAAGTCAATAAAACTATTTTGTTATTCTGATCAAGTAATTTAGCAAATCTGTTACACCATGACTCCAAAACCAGATAGCCAATTAAAAACATATCAATTAAAACCTAAACCAAGACAGACGAAGCTCATTTGAAGGTAACATTTGGTCTACCTACCCTACCTATTCTGAAAACTCTGATTAAAATTAGCAACATTAATATTGATAGCAATGTTTTCTAGGGGAAGCCAAGTTATGAGTGGCAAGTCACTTTGCCATGAGTGTTTTTTTAGGATTTACATTCTAGTAGTTTAGCTTTCTTGAAAAAACAACACCAAGGCCATGTCAGCTTTATTGTATCCAGCCAGGCTAAAAATCTTCGATGTCAATCTGTCAGGTTACAAGGTATGCATTTTTGAGTGATCATGCTGATACCTGGCTACTTGTGTGTTGATAAATTAGGGGTGCAACCATAAATGTACTTAGTAATGAACAAGTTTCATTAGACTCAGTGGGACTTACTTCAGAGTAAAGATGCCACAGATCATGCTGTATAAGTTAAATTTGTCATCGGTACAGATTAAGAATATATATATATTCAGTATAAATAGAGTAAACAGGCATACATGCTCCCAAGAATCTCCCATCCCCATAACAGGAGATGTCTGTGTGATAAATGCTATTTTCTGGAAAGGCATTCTAACTTTCTCCAAGAAAGACAGTTTGAAACTTTCTTAAAGTTTTCTCTAGGAAAGAAGACACCATACATTCAAGGTTGCTATAACTGGACACCTCTGCGCAGAAGGAAATTGCAATTAGTTTCATGGTAGCATGAAATGGAAAGAGAAGGATATGCAGAGATCTAACACTTGAAATGACATGATTCTGCCTAGACAGTAAATTCTAGACTTGGAAAAAAATGTTTATTTTTTCAAAACATTTCAAGTCCTGATAAATAAAAAAGATACCTCAGGATCTTTTTGTTTGTTTGTTTGTTTTTGATGTATGGCAGACCGACACACACAAATAGTCAAGCTTCTAAACCGTGACGTCTAATAGAGTATTTCACCTATAAAGAATTTTCGGTTTCCAAAATGCAAAACGTTCCTCACCATCAGTGATGACTTACCTACATTCTTCATCACTTTTAATGAGTGGATCAGAACCAACTGTGCCTACCAGGAACTTTGGACTGAGCAGTGGCAATCGGACATGTTGCAACACCTGTGAGCCAAGAACAGTGGATCAGAAATGGGGTGCAATACTGCTGCAGGGGGGCTAGCATACACCCACAGTTATGGGAGTGTTTTCTACGATGCGGTCAACTCAGCTATAGATCAGGTTATCAGATGCCGAAAAGCAACATGCACAATTCAGACATCCCAAGCTATGGTTTGTGCTTCTACACCCAAAATGGCATCCTTGATTTCACCATTCTATTTGCAGGTGAAGAAACCGGGGGGGGGGCAGGGGGGTCAACATTTTAACTCTGACAAGTGAACTCAAGTGTCATCCCTAGGCACAGGCTGTGGGCTGAAAGTCCGTGGCCCCTGCTTTCTGCCTGCTGCTGTCATCAATCGCCTGCCACTACTGCATCCATTTCAGTTGCTGCCCATCCCTTGCTCCTACCCAAGGAAAAATGCAGGGTGTTCCCTTCTAGCTCTACCTCCTCCTCCCTCTTTCTTGAGAAGAGAGAGTGACAAGAGGTCACCCACTGCACTGAAACAAGCTCAGGAGGAGGAGGAGAAGCAGCAGCAACAGTCCTCACTCAGGCTGCCTCCTCCACTGATAAGCTTCAGGTATCCAGGGCGGGGCATGTGTGCGTGGGGTTGCCATGCAGCACAGAGTGTCTGAGCACTGAGCCAGAAGTCCCCATTTCCCTCCTCTCTAAGGCCCCCATCCCACAGTGCCCCCATCTGCAGTGGAGGCACTGCTGGTCTCCCTTGCCGGGCTGTGGGAAGAATGACAGAGGACGTGTTTTCATATGGCTTATTATTCCTGCCAGTGTTTGTGTCAATTCTTAAGACTCCAACTCAGAGCTTTGGGTGTCAACCAGCACAGAGTTGGGAGTTCGTGGGGGTGTAGAACCTCACATTCACATTCTAAGGCCCGGGTATAGAACCTCAGGTTCGACAGCCAAATCCAGCCCTCCTGGGAGCCAAATCCAGCCCACCAAGGTTCCCACAGATGGCCCCACCTCTTTCCTCCCAACCACTAATCATGTGGGATTTTGCCGGATTTTGTGCAGTTTTTTCCCCCATTCCAAAAGGGGGAAATACCTCTCCTAAGGCTTAGTTACTCGCAGTAATCGCTTTTGGCTAAAACATGCAGGTATTTTCAGTATTTTGACTCTGCTCTTTTTGCCTTTGGCCTTGCCCACCACCACAGAAGCCCCTGAAAGCTTCTCCAAAATGGAATTTGGTCCTTGAGCTGAAAGGGGTTCTGGACCCCTGTTCTTAGGAGGAAGAATTTCAGAGTCCAGCCGCCTCAGATGCACGCGTGCCTCAACCCAGTTCACAGGCAAAACCAGGAAGGCATACCAAGCAGCCCAAAACCAGAACACAACAAAAGTGTCACAAAATCACAAAACCTATTTATCAATCCAACTGACATTCTGCCAGGAACAGAATACACATCTACTATCTAGGGGTTGGACTCGATGGTCTTATAGGCCCCTTCCAACCCTACTATTCTATGATTCTATCCAAACAGCTAAGCCAAAGGATCCAGACTGGCAAAATGGGTGCAATCTGGGGTTGGGAAAGGGTGTGTGGGGGTGTGCTAGGAAGGAAAGGTGCACACTGTTAGCAGGGGGTGGAAGCTGGGTTAAGCCTGTGCAACCATCAGCTTTCTTCCTGCCTGCCGTGTTTCCTTCTCTTTGTCTGGCCTCTTCCCTCCAGTTCTTTTTCCTACCTCCCTTATCATTCTCATGTCTGTCTATTTTCCCATCTTTGCATAGCAGTCTAGCTATTATAATTAGAATCATCCTCTCAGTACTCCTTCCCTTTACAGTTTGACTTCTTCTCCTTTCTTTCCCCCACCTCACCGCTTCCTGGGGCTCTTTAGCTTCTGCTTCCTTCTAACTTAATGTCTTAATGTCATGAGAAGAGAAGGAGGAACCAGAGCGAGGGAAGAATCAAGAACTTGTGTCCACTTCCCCATTGCATGAGCTACCCAGTTTTCTGCTCCAAACAAATCCCCAAGGAAAAAAACCTCAAAAAATGTGACTTTGGGGTCAAAACACAATTGGGGGGTGGAGGAGAGAGGGAGAGGTTTGCAAAGGATAAAACTGTGGAAGTTGCCATTTTGAGATCAAGACAGAAGAGAGAGACATAAAAGCAGAGAAGGAAGGGGGGACTTTTTAAACATTCCTTTTAAACATTCATCTTGAGGGGGTTGTCTTGAAACAATTAAAGAGGATCTTCTGTTCAAAAAGAAAGGCAAGAAGGTGGAGAAGGTGGACTAGGCGGTAATACACAGTAATACACATTATCCAAAGCACCCCTCCATAACACCCCCGCCAAACAGGACCGTTAACTCCAAAGTCTAAAGTTAACTAACCATACCACTGGGTGAACTTAGTAGTAGTGTTCCTACAATGTCACTCTGAACGAAACTGCATGGTGGCATAGTGTTGTTCAGAGGGGAACTGTGGGAGAAAGAAATAGTGGCCACCAGCTGCTAGAAGGACTGCCATTGCAGGACAGGTAGTGGCAGCAAAAAATGTTGAGCGGACGTTTGGGCACACCTTTTGCCCCCTCAACCCCCACCAAATTCAAGCCAAAGTTTATCTGCAGATGTCTGGCTCAGCCTTATTTAGATTCTTGTCTGCTTTTGTTTTCTGTTCTCTCAGCACTAATCTTCAAGTTCACTCCTGTCTCCATGGTACAACAGTCTCTGGATATGTCACAATGGCCATAACTATGGCTTACTAAGTCCGACATAACACTAAACCATCATTAGCATAAACCATAATTCAAGCCTACTTCAAACCATGGTTTTAGATTGTGTTTTGCTGGCTGATCACAAACCATGATGTATTGGCAGAACATTCAGGATAGATAAAAGAACATACTTCTTCATTCAATACATATTTATAGAATTAATGGTCACAAAATGTAGTGATGGCCACTAGTTTGGATGCCTTTGAAAGGGGAATAGTCAAATTCATGCAGGATAGCAGGTCTATCCATGGCTGCTACGTAGGATGGCTATATGGAACCTTCAGGTTTAAAAGCACCATGCTTCCCAGCAGTTGGTATTGGGTGGCAACAATGGAAGACAGCTATTGCTTTGAAGGACTGCTTTTAGGCTTCCCAGAGGCTCTCAAGGAATGAGTTTGTTCCCTTGGGACCAAGGTAGATAACCTGGAAAAGCTGACAGAGGCAGAGAGATTGGTGGATCAGACCTTCAAGGATGCAATAATGGCATCCTACTCCCAGGATGACAGCTCCTCTCTTGTCATGGAGAAGGAGGGTTTCAGAGACAGAGGGCATCACTCGAAGGAAGAGGAAAATGACCCTTTAGAAGGGACCCATTTTGCAGAGGACAAACAGATATCCTCTCACACCGAGAATATACTTTTGAGGAGCAGGGGGGTGTCATGGTAGTGGGTGATTCAGTCATAAGAGACAGAGACAACTGGGTTTGTGGCAGGTATGTAGACTGCATGGTGACTTGCCTGCCTAGTGTTAAAGTTGCAGATGTCATGCATTGACTAGATTCAGGCAATCAGTGGAGGAAAAGGGAACATAGCTTCTTTTCCCTGTCCCTTGCATGCCGCTTGTGCACCTGCCCGCCATTTCCCTAATGACCCTCACCGCAGCACAGGTTGCCATGTCATCTGGACCCGGCAAGGTGCATGGTGGGGGTGGCTTCCAAACCACTCCATAACCCCTGCAACAAGCCATGGGTTGCAGGGTGGTTTGGAAGCCACCCCTGCTGCGCACCTCGTTGGGTCCGGACAACACGGCAATCTGTGCCACAGAGTGCAATTAAGGGAAATTGCGGGCGGGCAAGTGAGCGGCGCATGCAGGGTGGGGAAAAGAATCCACCGTTATTTCTTTTCCCCATTGATCATCCAAACCCAGCCATTGTCTGGATAACCTGGTAGACAGACCTGGGCTAAAGCCCAGCGGTCACAGTGCACCTCAGCACGAATGATGTGGAAAATGTAGTTGCTAGGCAGGAAGTTGAAAGCTAGGATTTGCAAGGTAGTTTTCTCTGAACTACTACATGTTTCACACACAGGGCCAGCTAGATAGGTGAAGCTGAGAGGTCTCAATCCCTGAAGGAGATGGTGGCACAGGAAGGAGGGGTTTAGATTTGTTAGGCACAAGGAAACACTTTGGGACAAGCTGGGCCTCTAAAAAAAGGGATGGGCTCCATTTCCACATAATGGAACCAGACTGCTAGCGCTTAACATCAAAAAGGGGGCAGAGCAGCTTTTAAACCAGGGATGGGGAATCTCCGCCACACAGGCCTGATCCATCCCAGGAAGGTTCCCCATCTGGCCCATGGAGAGTGAGCCAATGTGATGTCGATTTCTAAAGAAGGAATCTAGGGGCAATCCAGGAAATTACATGCCAGTTAGCTTAATGTCTGTTCTCGGTAATGTGATAGAAAATGTTATTAAAGGTAGAATTATCAAGCCATAGAATGGCAAGTATTGCTGAAGAGGAATCAACATGACTTCTGCAAAGGTAAGGCCTGTCCCTTGAACCTTTTAGAGTGTTTTGGGAGTATCAACAAGCATGTGAATACAGATGATCCAGTAGATATCGTTTACTCGGACTTTCAAAATGCTTTTGACAAAGCCCCTCATCAAAGAATTCTGAACAAACCTAGCAGTCATGGGACAAGAGAGGTCTTCTTATGGACTGGTAACTGGTTAAAGAATAAAAGTAGAGTAGGAAGAAATGGACAGTTCTCCCAAAGGAGAGATGTAAACTGCGTAGTCCCTCAAGGATTTGTACTGGAACTGGTGCTTCTCCTCAAATCCCCTTTTAAAGCTGACCAAGTTGGTGGCCATCACTACATCTTGTGGTAGTGAATTCCATAGTTTAACTATGCACCATGTAAGTACTTCCTGAATCTGAATCTCCCACCATTCCACTTCATTGAATGACCCCGGTTCTAGTATTATGAGAGACGGAGAAAAGCATCTCCCTATCCACTTTTTCAACACCAAGCATAATTTTATGCACCTCTACCATGTCCCCTCTCAGTCACCCTTTTTCTAAACTTAAAAGACCCAAATGTAATAGGAGAGTTAATCCAGCCTCTTGATAATTTGGGCTCCCCTTTTCTGCACCTTTCCCACCTCTACAATGTGCTTGGGTAGTTGTACCATACATTTATATAAAGGCATTATAATATTCAGAGTTTCATTTTCAATTCCCAATGATCCCCAACATGGAATTTGCCTTTTTCATGGCAGCTGCACACTGTGTTGATGCTTTATGAAGCTATTCACCACAACCCTAAGATCCCTTTCCTGATCAGTCACCACCAGCTCAGACCCCATCAAGTTGGGATTGTTTGTCCCAAGGTGTATCACTTTACAGTTGCTTGCACCGAACCGCATTTGCTATTTAGATGCCCATCCCCAAGTTTAGAGAGATCCTTTCGGAGCTCTTCACTGTCCCTTTTTGTTTTAGCCACCCTAAATTATCTGGTGTCATCAGCAAACTTTGCCATCTTACTGTTCATCTAACCCCAGATCACACCAGATAGATTACCTCCAATATCAGAAGTGGTATGCCTCTCAATATCAGTTGCTGGGGAACATGAGTAGGAGGGTGCTGTTGTACTCATGTCCTGCTTGTGGGCTTCCCATAGGTATCTGTTTGGCCACCATTAGGGATGGAACGCTGGACTAGATAGGCTTTTGGTCTTACCAGCACAGCTCTTCTTATGTTTTTATAGGCCTCTGGTTGGACACTGAAGGAAACAGAATGCTGGAATGAATGGGTCTTTGGTTTGATTGAGTAAGATCCTTTTTCTGTACTTAGCCTTAGCCTTGTTCCTTCAGTCACTGTGCATGCTGTTTTGGCTGGCTTGAAAGTGCAGAGCCCTGCTGGAATCTACCCTCCCATGACAAAGGTAAGTCATCTGGGAAGTGGAAGGAGAGGGCTCTCCCCCTCAGCTTCTCAAAAGCAAACTCCTACATCCAAAGGTGGGGCCTTTCCCAACTCAAGTGGTCCTTCCTTCAAGGGGAGAAGGAAACTATTTGGTTAAATAGTACTAATAAAATATACATTTGATTTTAATAAAATTTGGAAAATGGTTGTTTTTTTGCCAAGTGCTTATTAATAATTGCAGTGCATTTGCACTCATTGGCCAGAATATTGGAAGGCAGGAGCAGGCTTGCTTCTGACAGGCAAAATACTACCTGTATGTTTTCCTTATGGTTCTGTAAATAAAAGGGCTTAAGTAGAAACTGACATTTTAAAAAAACTGAATATTTAGGGAAGGGGCCAGTCCCCCACCCCCACCCCACAACTACAGCCCTGACTGATGATTCCCCCCCTCCCCTTTTCTTCCCTCCCTCCCTTGTTTTCATTCACTGTCATGACTTACTGTAAGCTCCTCGGTGCAACAGCCTGTCCTTTTTGTAAGTAGAGAAATGCATATTTTGGCCAAGGCATTTTGTAAACAAATGGTCCTGTAAGAAAAGCATCTGGGGGTTACCTGGGGGAGCTGAGGCCGCCTCTCTTGAATGCTGTATTTCACCCACGCCATCACTGCATTGAACACCTGCTCTTCACTCCGGACATTCAGTTCGTCACTGGATATGATGTCAATGAGCTGATTGGCTGGAAGCAACATGAACTCCTCACTTTCCATCACCTGTACAAGAATACAAAGTCACAGAAAGCTTTCAGAGCAATCAGCAGCATTTGGAAATGCAGAAGTGAAGCCCTGTTCTAGCACCTTCTACTTTCACAGATTTTGGCACAGGGACCTTACAATCCTCATAAAACAACACACTGGGCAACTTTTAAATAATGATACAGTTCAAAACTAGTGAAAGTTTGCTCTGAATATGGAAGGCTTCATTTCAGATCCTTGGCAGCTATGAATTTCAGGGTGGTCTTGGGCAGGTCATTATTGCAGTCTCCGTTTTCCCATCTGTAATCTGGAAATAATGACAACCAACCCTGAAACAACATTGAGAATAAAGGAGCTAAAGCATTACTTGATTTAAAGTCTTCCATTACCCATATTCTGAATTAACACAATATTCAGTAGTGAGTGAAAAAGTAATACATTTGAATGGGGAGCAACACCAGCTAATAAAGCAGTTGCACTCGTACTACAGACAAAAGCCAGAACACAGAGAGATTCAAACAAAATTACCCAGAGTACTGTAGATAAATCTAAAAAGCCTTTCTGGCCATAGTTTGCAGCAGAAGACAAGAGTGTCTCAGGGAAGATGGACTCATTTGATCCTACCCCACCTTTCGTTTGCTTTCTCTAAATATATACACAGAGACCATGAGTGCAAATGCACCTGAGAGGGAACTAGAGACTCTGAAAAACTGACAAGGACTAAGCTACGCTACCCTTGCAAAGTCGCAAACATGTTAACAGATTTCTTCTAGAGCCTGGGTAGGAAGTAATTTTCTCAGGAGACACGAGAGGACTCAGAGACTTGCCTTCTCACATTTGGCACAGAGGAAAGGACCTGGACTGTATTGTCCCACTGCAGCCTAGCAAGCTGTAGTTACTTTCTATAGCAGCTTGCAGTCCTAGGGAGTCACAGCATGGCCTGAACAAAGCTTGCAGAACTTGCGACCCACCAATCCACAGGCAGCCCATCAAGGGCTTAATCAACTTACGGTTTTGCCATTTGCCTAGGCCAAAGTATGGGACTGGTGAGCTGTGTTCAGCTTGGTGGGCCACAAGTTATGCAGGTCTGCTAGAATACAGTGAGCAATTTACCGCTTGAAAGGCAACATGCAAGCCCATTTTTTTAATGACTTCTTAGAGAAGGGGGTGGAAACAGGTGAGAGAAATTATACTGTGCATGCAGGGCTGAGTTAGCTACAGAGCATACCTAGGCAACAGCCATTCCTTTTACCAGAGTACTACCACTATACAGTTATATAAACATAATACTAGCTTAAACAGTTAATCAAGACCAACTGAAGGAAGCTATAGAAAGAACCAAGTGATATGTTAATACCCAAGCCAATTGCTTGTTGATAGTCCGTACAGCATTGAAGAATGGTGCTGTTGTGTGCCCAATGAAATAAACATTAATCAGTGATTGAATTCTTGCAAAGGGAGACAAGGACAGAACCAGATTACTTCTTCGCCAGAAGTGATATACAAGTCTTCGGTGAATGTTCATTTGGGACTTCTCTGCAAACACTTTAACTCCATGGGATCATGTGGGAGAGGTCTGCTGGGCAACACATCAAGTGTGTGAGGGAAGCAGACACCAGTAGGAGACCAAGTAAACATCTGTGGTAAAAAGTTGTGGTACTGATTCAGAGTCCAGATACAAAGGTCATCACTGGAACTTTTAGGACAAAATGAATACCCTATTGTTTCTAATCAGTTCTGAGTCTATAATCAAAACTATATTCTTTTAGGTCCTAGAAAAAAAGTAATGGCTGAATTGTCAATCATAACTCATAAAACTTAGGGTAGAACTCTGAAAGTCTTTGACAACATGAAGTGCCAATAAACACTGTTTATAAGGTCTCCCAATACACAATCAGCAGAAAGATTTGTATTGGAGAGATGGAAACACACAGTATGTGGAATATAAACAAAACACTTGCTTGCATGGGTAAGACAGATGGTTGGGAAGTTGTTAACAGTGGGGGGGAAACATATATATTGTAAACCAGAGGGCTGGCCATACTTGCTTACATCTAGCATAATTAGCATATCATGCTCATGAAGCTAGCAAACATTAAAATACAGGTGGCAGACATACTGCATATGCTTCAATTACAGCATTTTCAGATTGTTACTTTAAAATGTGAAAAATCCAAGCCAGCCTTTGAAAAGTCTGGATTTTCTGCACCCACAAAAATTACAAATTCCTTTTAAATAGCAAGTGCTGGTTGTATAACAATTTTGCATTGGAAAAAAAATGAAGTAGAGAATGCGTGAATGAAAAAGCCGGGATACTCAAAACTCTAGTAAGCATCCAAAAACTTCACAGAAGAGGCTTAGGACCTGTTTGTACAACAGCCACCATGAGAACACTTCAATGTAGAAAGTTGCAATAAAAATCATTTACATAAGATGGACAGATCATGGTGGAGAGTTCTCACAAAATGTAGTCCACTGGAGAAGGAAATGGCAACCCACTACAGTATTCCTGCCAAGAAAACCCCATGGAACGTATCACAAGGCTAAAAGAGATGATGCCGGAAGATGAGCCCCTCAAGTCAGAAGGTGTCCAATATACTACTGGGGAAGAGCAGAGGGTATTTCCAAGTAGCACCAGAAAGAGTGAAGCGTCTGGGCCAAAGCTGAAAGGACACTCAGCTGTGGATGTGTCTGGTGGTGAAAAGAAAGTCCGATGCTGTAAAGAACAATATTATTTAGGAACCTGGAATGTAAGATCAATGAATCAAGGTAAGCTGGAGGTGGTCAAACATGAGATGGCAAGATTGAACATCGACATCTTGGGAATCAGTGAACTAAAATGGACAAGCATGGGCGAATTTAATTCAGGTGAACATCGTATCTACTACTGTGGGCAAGAATCCCTTAGAAGAAATGGAGTAGCACTCATAGTCAATAAAAGGGTGGGAAAAGCAGTACTGGGGTACAATCTCAAAAATGATAGAATGATCTCAGTACGAATCCAAGGCAAACCATGCAACATCACACTAATTCAAGTCTATGCCCCAACCACTGAGGCCGAAGAAGCTGCGGTTGATCGGTTCTATGAAGACCTACAACACCTTCCAGAACTAACACCAAAAAAAGATGTCCTCTTCATCATAGGGGATTGGAATGCTAAAGTGGGAAGTCAAGAAATCACCGGGATAACAGGCAAGCATGGCCTTGGGGTACAAAATGAAGCAGGACAAAGGCTAATAGAGTTTTGCCAAGACAACACGCTGATCATAGCAAACACTCTTTTCCAACAGCACAAGCGGTGACTCTACACATGAACATCACCAGATGGTCAATAGCGAAATCAGATTGATTATGTCCTTTGCAGCCAAAGATGGAGAAGCTCTATACAGTCAGTAAAAACAAGACCTGGAGCTGACTGTTGCTCAGATCATGAGCTTCTTATTGCAAAATTTCGGCTTAAATTGAAGAACGTAGGGAAAACCACTAAACCATTCAGGAACAACTGATTGGTTCAACATTGGGAAAGGGGTACGACAAGGCTGCATATTGTCACCCTGCTTATTTAATTTATATGCAGAGTACATCATGAGAAACAACAGGTTGGATGAATCACAGGTTGGAATTAAGATTGCCGGGAGAATTATCAACAACCTCAGATACGCAGACGATACCACCCTAATGGCAGAAAGCGAAGAGGATCTAAAGAGCCTCTTGTTGAGGGTGAAAGAGAAGAGTGCAAAAGCTGGTTTGAAACTCAACATTAAAAAAACGAAGATCATGGCATCTGGCCCTATCACTTCCTGGCATATAGAAGGGGGAGAAATGGAAGCTGTGACAGATTTTACTTTCTTGGTCTCCAAGATCACCGCAGACGGTGACTGCAGCCATGAAATTAAAAGGCGCTTGCTCCTTGGGAGGAAAGCTATGGCAAACCTAGACAGCATAGTAAGAAGCAGAGACATCACCTTGCCGACAAAGGTCCGTGTAATCAAAGCTATGGTTTTCCCTGTAGTAATGTATGGCTGTGAGAGCTGGACTATAAGGAAGGCTGAGCGCTGAAGAATTGATGCTTTCGAACTGTGGTGTTGGAGAAGACTCTTACAAGTCCCCTGGACTGCAAGGAGGTAAAATCAGTCAATCCTAAAGGAAATCAACCCTGAGTGCTCACTGGAAGGACAGATACTGAAACTCAAATATTTTGGCCACCTAATGCGAAGAGAAAACTCCCTGGAAAAGACCCTGATGCTGGGAAAGACTGAAGGCAAAAGGAGAAGGGGACGGCAGAGGATGAGATGGCTAGATAGCATCACCGATGCAATGAATATGAATTTGAGCACACTCCGGGAGAGAGCGGAGGACAGGAAGGCCTGGTGTGCTATGGTCCATGGAGTCACAAAGAGTCGGACACGACTTAACGACTGAACAACAACAAGTATTTTTTCATCTTTACAATAAAGCCACTTCTGGGATTTTACAGAAGAGGACAATGGGAGTGGGCTCAGGTTTGTTTGTTCCCCTGCCCACTGACCAAAGGTATTAAGCAAATCAGGAAATCCTACATTTATCTTTGAGCAAAACAGCTGCTTGACCCTGTGAGACAGAACCTGCTGCATCTCCCCAATTCACTTGGTGCCATGACGACGAAACTGGACCAGGGACAGGAGAAACAGGACGCATCCAAGTAATTCAGGACACATATCTCCAAGTAATTCTCTAGGCAGAATCTCCAGGGTGAAGTATTGTCTTAAACAGCTCCATAAAAGTTGCATATTGCTCAGGCTTGCCCATTTTTCAGCATTGCATCCTAGAAGAAGTCAATGTTTGTGCTTTTGCTTTAGTTGTGGGGGGCTGGGGTAGTATTTTAATAACTGGATTTTATTGTAATTTCTTCTTGTGATCTGCCTTAGAATATATTTGTATGATGGGCACTATACATATATCTTAAATAAATGTCTCATAAGGAAGGTGTTCACTTTTGCAGCTGTGGCAGCAAAATGTCATTGGAACTCTTTGGAAAGTACTGTTTATTGTGCAGATTATGCATTTAAGTATGTTTAGTCTAAGAACTGTATAGCAATGTCAACATTTTATTCAAAGCTTTTGACAAGTATTCTACCAAGTAGCAGAAACCATCACATTTTAATTCTTATTTTTGTTCCATTATACAAAACCTGAAAAATATGTGACCCACCAAGTCAAACACAGACCACTAGTGGCTTGATAGATACTATTTTTCCTGCCAGCTTGTCATAATGAAAAGGGGGGAGGAGCCACTGTTTAGCACCTGGCAGGCAGGTGGTGGGAGGAATTTAACTTGGTGAGTCAAGCTATGCAGGTCTGTGTTATATATGAGCAGATGGGGTGGGGGGGGGTTGGCTTTGTGGGGATTTTGAGTATTTTACATTGTTCATTTTGCAGATGGCCTCATATCTAACTGCATGAACCACACTTCTGCTGAGCCACACTTCCAGAAATAACCAATGTACAACCCACATACCAATTATGTTGTACCACAGCAAGCCAGAGGACAAAATGCTGTTACATGGGAGTACAGAAAGGTATTCTTGACAGCTGCTTCACAATTTCAGGATTACCTCCGTAAGAGACATGAACATCTACTGGAGAATTGTCAGACTTCTTCGTCTAAGCTTGCTTTCAATAGTTAGTGTTCCAGCAGTACACTTGGATGGTTTTTTAAAGCCTGTATTATATTCTATAGTTTACATTGGCAGCTCTATTAAGTGCAGTTCTGTACACTCTTGAGCTCTCAGATAATCAAAAGCAATAACCCTCAAACAAAGCAGTAACCTCCCACAGTTGTCAGTGAAAATGCTGCTCCAACTGATATATCATCAGCATTGGTTAGAAAGGGAAATGTTTTTTCCTGAGAAGGTTTACAAAGACATTTCAGACATTTTGCATGCACTAGAATGACATGGCAGAACTTTGGTCGGTAGAGATGTTATGGCGTGGAAGCATCTAGTTCATATTAGCACCACGCATGAGATAATGTTTTGGAGAGTCATCTCTAACTTTCCATTCAGCTAATATATAAAATATTTTTCTATCACCAATCAGATCCCATCAGAAAGAGGACAGCCAGCCAACTATTTAAAAAAGTATGAAGATACAAAAAATAATATCTTCACCTAGAAACTGAGTTAGAGACCCCACATGGGGCAGATCAGGTGGCGAGGTTTGCAGAGAAATTTCACAACACAGAGTTCTGGATTGTACTTCAGCCTGAAAATGGAGGGATACCATTTTTGAATGCTTCCCAGTGTAAAAAAATCCCCTTTAAGTAAAACAAAAAACAAAACAAAAAACCCCTAGCATATCAATGAAAAAGATTCTAGCCCATTTTTCTCTCTGCTATGCTACCTTTCTAATTGCAGGGAGAGTACCCAAAAATCTCCACCTTCAGTGGTATTTACCACTTTACCATTTCATTCTATTGCATGTGTAGACCACACCTCCGAGGTGCAGGGCTACTTACCTCTTGAAAGTTATGTTGCGTGAATTTGTCAGCAATTCTCAGAAGTTCCCGACAGGAGTGGGTATCAGCAAATGCTCGGATGCCAAGGCAATTAGAAGGATCTAACTGTCTTTTCAGGAACTCACAGCAGGCTTCCTGGATCTCAGCTAGCTGGAGGAGGCAGGCAGCTGGCAGTAAAGTCTGGACATTGCCCTCTTCTACTGTGATTTGGGAAGTGTATGCAAAGTCAATCAGCAGCTCCATGGCCCTTTCATCAATATCTCTTATCACCACCTCAGTCTGCCGGCTTTCTGCAAGCTCCCCAGTGAACATCGCTCGGAAGTAGGGGCTGCAGGCCGATAGGATCACCCGGTGGGCATAGATCTTCTTGGCCCCCACAACCAGCACCACATCACACAGCTCCCGGTGCTTCCGCAACAGGTTGATGACCTCCAGCGTTTGCCGAGGGTGCTTGTCTGAGATGTAAGGCATGCGAGCAGGCTGCGGCACTCCTTCTGGCAGTTTGTTGGGATCTCCGAGAGTGCAGCGGCTTGTTACGTCCATTCCGGTTTCGCCTGCTCGATTACTGGTACACCTGGCAAAGGAATATATCAGCAAGACCAATGGTTAGAGAACAAAGGTTCCAAACGGTATAGGGCCAGATGAACCTCCAGCATCCAAAAGCCAGGAGAAAAAGCACCCAACATCCAAAATCGGAATTGCAGAAGAGTAGAAACAGCTTTGGTGAGAAGGAAATCTATTTTTCCTTTATTACTGAAGACTTTATTTTACTCTCATAAAAATTCTTCTTTCCACTTTAAGTTTTAGCAGTTCGTTATGGCAACCTTTATAAATTTGTTCTTTAAAATATAGAGTTTACCCGTCCAAGAGTGGAGCTTACAAACGAGAGGAAGAAAATGAGTACTGATCACCCAAATCTTCCATCAGAGTGATTGACTTTGTTCAAGGGGGTTACAATATCCCACTCTCAAATTACTAGTATAAGCAGCAGTATCTAATTTGGTTTTTATTGACCAAGTGTGCTTTCTAAATTAATAACCAGCTCTCCTGATTTAAGCAATACCATGCTCTTCTTTACTTCTGTTCTTTGTCCTACAAAGGACAGAGAGAGCAGCAAAGAGAGGCTTACCTAACTGCTACTTTTTTATAAACAAGTCCCACTTCTAATAAAGAATGCAATACAAGCTCCTTATTACCATTTTAAGACTAAACAAGCTGCAGACAATGGTGTGTGCTTTGGCCTCCCTTGCCCAACACTATTCGCTATGTGTGAAGTTGGTTCTCTTTTTTTAATTTCAAAATCTACAGACTTCATTTCGCTAAATCTGCATAGAAAATACCGTATTACAGAAGGAGAACAATAAATTAATCTATGCATAACATTTCAAGAGGTTCTGATAGTAATTATAAAATCAACTCAACAATGAAACACCCAGGCAGATCTGTAATTTACCCAATGCCATTCCATCTCCATATTTTATTTAATAGATACTAGAATACCTATTAAAATACCAAACAATATCACCGAATACAATAAAGTACACTATAATAATATTATAAGTATGCTGTCTAATACAAGGTTATACAAAGCATAATAATTTCTCATGAAAGCTATTTTAAAATCGTTTTCATGAATTGTAACAGTTAATATCCAATTCATATCTATTCCTCATAAAGTGTATGAATAATGCCCAATTATCTTTAAAACCTTGTGAACCCTTCTAATGGACTAACATGACTACCTGTTGTGGGGGTGGGGGTTGTTTTTGGCAGTTTCCCTGCCAAATGAGCACATCTTTTCTACTCATAATTTGACTGAGCACAGTTCCTTTCAGTTCTCTCCCTTCAGCAGTTCGTGATAAGCAAGTCAAGAGCAGGGCCTCAGATGGCAATCTAGCGCATGGGTATGTGGTTATGGGAGAAAGTAGCCCTTCAGATATCCCGGTCCCAGACTGTACAGTGGTAAAGGTAAAAAGCAACACTCTGAAATGGGCCTGGAATCAAAGTGGGAGTTAAGTCCCAGTTATTACATTCTGAACTAGGTGAAGTTTCTGAACACCTTCAAAGGCACCCATTACAAAACAGTGTTATGGCCATGTCTGACTTCTCCAAGAAAAGGCACAGCTGGCATACTAGTCTAAGCTGGTTAAAAGCATTCCTGATCACGACCACCAAGTAGGCATCCAGGAGCACTCCCAAGATGTGAATCTGATTCTTAAGCAGGAGTGCAGTGCCATCTAAAATTGGTTGTACCCTAATCCTAGATCAGCTGTTTTACCAACCAAGAATAACTCCAGCTTGTCTGGATAAAGCTTCTGTTCATTTACTTGCATCCAGTCCAATACTGATCTCGGACACTTACGACAGCCCCACCCCCACAATCTAATTGGAAAGCTTAAGACCAAGATGTCATAAGCATATAATGGCACAGCACCGTTGCTCAAGTCTTTGGACATCCTCTCCAAACCATGTCATGTACATAGAGACATAGGAAGCTATCTTATGCCTGATCAGACAGGGCCACCATTGGAAACTCAGTGCTCTGCACAGCTTCTCATGACTAGCAAACCCAGAATAAACTGCAAAATTATGCAAACCGGCTTCATTTTCAAAATTTATTTATTTATTTATTTATTAAATTTATTAATCGCCCATCTGACTGGTCACCCAGCCACTCTGGGCGATGTACAACCCACCATAAAACAATTTAATAAAATTTTACCATAAACATTTTTTTTTAAAATACCCTAACCCACCCCAAATGCCTGCCTGAACAACCACGTTTTTAATGCACGACGGAAGCTCATTAAAATTTATTCAGGTTGCAGAATTCAGTATTTATTATCACAGAATTTGTATTGTCTGGGTACAGAATACCGAAGTATTTTTAACACAGAGTACACCCAGCCCTGATAAGGCTGCAGTCCTATGAAGATTTACTGGGAGTGAGGATTACTCGAGGAATTCAATCTTTGTGAATTCCAATATGGACCTGACCCACACCTCCCGGACTAATATGCAAATCAGAACTTAGCTACCCACCAGATCATGCACTATCATGAGTGTTGGGATGCAGTTCTGGACAACATATCAAAATGCATTTTAGAAAGCATATTTTGAGATAAAATGTCTAGATATGCATACTTTGCAAGAAAATATGTTTAAAAATACGTTAAAATTTCTGTGAAGATTCTTTTAAATTCTCTGATTAATGCAGAAACAGGAAGGGATGGAACACATGCAAAAGTGACATGGACTGGAAATAGACCAATTTATCCATCCCTACAGGGAATTAACATACTGAAGGCTGAAGCACACAAGGATGAATTTAAGAAGACACTATCTTATGGTGCAATTGTCAATCAGAAAATAACTGAATTGCACATGTAACCATTGAGGATGAGAAGTTTCTGAACTTTCCAGCAGATATGAGAGTCAAGTGGGAGGCTGAAGAGAAGTGTTATATGTGAAGATGGAGATTGAGTTAAGCAGACACTAGGGAATTAGAGCCAATATAAATTAGAATGAAGGCTGGGCATTACAATTCTCTTTTAAAAGCACTGAAAAAGGGATTCTGTAAAACAAAACAAATAATCCAGCTGGTTTGGGGTTTGTACATATTCCTATTTGCTTTTTTCAAAGAGGTTTTGTTACTGTGTTTTTTTATATTAGTTTTCCAGGTTATATTTTATCAGTGCTTACATCAAGCTCAACAAAAAATGTTAGGAGTTAAGTAAAGGAGGCATTAGGGATAAATCTGCACCCCAGGGAGTCCTTTTTCATAAAGGGAATATTGAGCTATATAAAACTGTATCATAATGAGCAACCCTCCACTCAGGTCATGATTATATTTGAGCCTGCCCAAATATAATATCAAATTCAGTGTTGCTTCTGAGGAAAGGGAAGCCCCACTTGTTGCTATATGTCAGGGAAATGACAGAAGTCTTCCATCACACTTAGAGGCCCACAGACTGGCTTGTGAGCTCATCTGTAGTTTCAAGACAGCTGGTGTTTCACCTGAGCGGGATGGGCGAATCCATACTCCCTCACATACAAAGGAAGACAAAGACCCTGTACCATTAATAATTGAGTCGAAAAAGGAATTTTAGTAGGTGCTGCTTGTCACATCACTGACGTGAGAAAAGCTGCACCTGCTACAAATCTGTTCTTCTACACAGTTATTATTGCTACAGGAGACCTGTTTTCTTTTGCATCGAGTCATCCTATAGTATCAACTTTTAAAGCCCTGAATGGCTTGGGCCAGATAACCTGAAGGATTGTCTCCTCCTATGTACACCTGCCCAGACTTTAAAATCATCCTGAGAGGCCCTCCTCTGGGTGCTTCCACCAAATGAGGTGAGAAGGGTAGCTACTAAGGAGAAGGCCTTTTCAGTGGTAGCACCCCAGTTGTGGAATGCCCTCCCCAGAGAGGTTCACCTGGCATGTACATTGTGATCTTTTCAGAGCCAGGTGAAGACCCTTTTATTTTCCCAGGCTTTTTAGTCCTTCAGTTTTGTTTTTAAATGTGTTATTGTGTTTTTAGGTCTTTACGTTGCTGGTGGTTTTTACCTTGGTTTTATTCTGTTTAAAACTTTTAAAGGTTTTATCATGTTGGAGAAGGAAATGGCAACCCACTCCAGTATTCTTGCCAAGAAAACCCCATGGAACGTATCACAAGGCTAAAAGATATGACGCCGGAAGATGAGCCCCTCAGGTCGGAAGGTGTCCAATATACTACTGGGGAAGAGCAGAGGGTATTTCCAAGTAGCGCCAGAAAGAGTGAAGCGGCTGGGCCAAAGCCGAAAGGACACTCAGCTGTGGATGTGTCTGGTGGTGAAAAGAAAATCCGATGCTGTAAAGAACAATATTGTTTAGGAACCTGGAATGTAAGATCAATGAATCAAGGTAAGCTGGAGGTGGTCAAACATGAGATGGCAAGATTGAACATCGACATCTTGGGAATCAGCGAACTAAAATGGACAGGCATGGGCGAATTTAATTCAGGTGACCATCATATCTACTATTGTGGCCAAGAATCCCTTAGAAGAAATGGAGTAGCACTCATAGTCAACAAAAGGGTGGGAAAAGCAGTACTGGGGTACAATCTTAAAAATGATAGAATGATCTCAGTACGAATCCAAGGCAAACCATTCAACATCACAGTAATTCAAGTCTATGCCCCAACCACTGATGCCGAAGAAGCTGAGGTTGATCGGTTCTATGAAGACCTCCAACACCTTCTAGAACTAACACCAAAAAAAGATGTCCTCTTCATCATAGGGGACTGGAATGCTAAAGTAGGAAGTCAAGAAATCACCGGGATAACAGGCAGGCATGGCCTTGGTTTACAAAATGAAGCAGGACAAAAGCTAATAGAATTTTGCCAAGAGAACATGCGGATCATAGCAAACACTCTTTTCCAACAGCACAAGAGGCGACTCTACACATGGACATCACCAGATGGTCAATATCGAAATCAGATTGATTATGTCCTTTGCAGCCAAAGATGGAGAAGCTCCATACAGTCAGTCAAAACAAGACCTGGAGCTGACTGTGGCTCAGATCATGAGCTGCTTCTTGCAAAATTTCGGCTGAAATTGAAGAACGTAGGGAAAACCACTAAACCATTCAGGTATGACCTCAATCATATCCCTTATGAATATACAGTGGAGGTGAGGAAAAGATTTCAGGGATGAGACCTGATGGACAGAGTGCCTGAGGAACTATGGACGGAGGTCCGTAACATTGTTCAGGAGGCAGCAACGAAATCCGTCCCAAAGAAAAAGAAATGCAAGAAAGCCAAGTGGCTGTCTGATGAAGCTTTACAAGTAGCTGAGGAAAGAAGGGAAGCAAAAAGCAAGGGAGAAAGGGGAAGATATATCCAACTGAATGCAGAGTTCCAGAGAATAGCAAGGAGAGACAAGAAGGCCTTCTTAAATGAACAATGCAAGGAAATCGAGGAAAACAACAGAAAGGGAAAGACTAGAGATCTCTTCAAGAAAATTGGAGATTTTCCAATTTGCACAACGTTTTGTGCAAAGACGGGCATGATAAAGGACAAAGAAGGCAGGGACCTCACAGAAGCAGATGAGATTAAGAAGAGGTGGAAAGAATACACAGAAGAACTATACAGGAAAGATCTTAATGTCCTTGATAGCCATGATAGTAATGTCCTTGATAGCCATGATAGTGCGGTCACTGAACTTGAGCCGGACATCCTCGAGAGTGAAGTCAAGTGGGCCTTAGGAAGCATTAGTAACAACAAAGCTAGCGGAGATGACAGTATTCCAGCTGAGCTATTTAAAATCCTAAAAGATGATGCTGTTAAAGTGCTGCATTCAATATGCCAACAAATCTGGAACACCCAGCAATGGCCACAAGACTGGAAAAGGTCAGTTTACATTCCAATTCCAAAGAAGGGCAACGCCAAAGAGTGTTCAAACTACCGCACAATTGCGCTCATTTCACATGCCAGCAAGGTGATGCTCAAAATCCTACAAGCTAGGCTTCAGCAGTATGCGAACCGAGAACTACCGGAAGTACAAGCTGGGTTTCGAAGAGGCAGAGGAACTAGAGGTCAAATCGCCAACATTCGCTGAATCATGGAGAAAGCAAGAGAATTCCAGAAAAACGTCTATTTCTGCTTCATTGACTACGCTAAAGCCTTTGATTGTGTGGATCACAACAAACTGTGGCAAATTCTGAAAGTGATGGGAGTACCAGACCACCTTACCTGTCTCCTGAGAAACCTGTACGAGGGTCAAGAAGCAACAGTAAGAACCAGACATGGAACAACCGAGTGGTTCAAAATTGGGAAAGGAGTACGACAAGGCTGCATATTGTCACCCTGCTTATTTAACTTATATGCAGAGTACATCATGAGAAATGCCGGGTTGGATGAATCAGAGGTCGGAATTAAGATTGCCGGGAGAATTATCAACAACCTCCGATATGCAGACGATACCACCCTAATGGCAGAAAGCGAAGAGGATCTAAAGAGCCTCTTGTTGAGGGTGAAAGAGGGGAGTGCAAAAGCTGGTTTGAAACTCAACATTAAAAAAACGAAGATCATGGCATCTGGCCCTATCACTTCCTGGCATATAGAAGGGGAAGAAATGGAAGCAGTGACAGATTTTACTGTCTTGGGCTCCAAGATCACCACAGACGGTGACTGTAGCCATGAAATTAAAAGACGCTTGCTCCTTGGGAGGAAAGCTATGGCAAACCTAGACAGCATAGTAAGAAGCAGAGACATCACCTTGCCAACAAAGGTCCGTGTAATCAAAGCTATGGTTTTCCCTGTAGTAATGTATGGCTGTGAGAGCTGGACTATAAGGAAGGCTGAGCGCCGAAGAATTGATGCTTTTGAACTGTGGTGCTGGAGAAGACTCTTACGAGTCCCCTGGACTGCAAGGAGGTCAAATCAGTCCATCCTAAAGGAAATCAACCCTGAGTGCTCATTGGAAGGACAGATACTGAAGCTGAAGCTCCAATATTTTGGCCACCTAATGCGAAGAGAAAACTCTCTGGAAAAGACCCTGATGCTGGGAAAGACTGAAGGCAAAAGGAGAAGGGGACGGCAGAGGATGAGATGGCTAGATAGCATCACCGATGCAATGAATATGAACCTGAGCACACTCCGGGAGAGTGCTCAGGACAGGAAGGCCTGGCGTGCTATGGTCCATGGGGTCACGAAGAGTCGGACACGACTGAACGACTAAACAACAACAATTTTAGGGTTTTAATTTTTGTGAACTGCGCATAGAGGTATAGAGCTATTGAGAAGTATTGAAATGTAATAAATAGGCATAGTACAATTAATTCATACATTGAGATGATTATCAGCAGTAAAATACTCACCTTGTCCCATCAGCCATGCTTGACTTTTCGGACATTTTTGCTTCTCTTGTGTTCCACCCCCAAGATCCTTAAGTTGTACAGTGAGCCAATAAGGACCTTCTCTCTTTCCCCCCTGCACTGTTTACCCACAGGCCAAGGACAAGTGTAAGTACACCACATATCTCTGAACTGTATTAAAGAAAGTCAGGGTGTTTTAGCCCCGGTTCACTCTGCAGCCCATGAACAATACTTCACATGGTGCAAGACTTTTGGGTGACTGTAGTAAACAGCCCAAGAACCAGAGAGAGAACCCAGCAAATAGCAGTGCTGAGCAAGGACTGGAAGGGGATTCTCTTCAGCTTTTGGAACCAATTTCTGCTATAGCCACCCACAGGTTTTTTACCACACAGAGCCCCATTCATCTAAACTTCAGCTATTGGGCAGTATAGAAATGTTATAAACAGTTTCTGGAGTTAGGAAGATTCAGCTGAATATCAGAGATCTGATTCTATGCAGTTAATGTTACATAGTCTCCCACCAGACTGTTTCATTTTATAATTAGAAAACAAGCTTTCACCTTTTTCCATTACACAATAGCTTTGGGCAGCAACTCACAACCTTGTAATCCAGAATATGCCTTATTCAGGCAGCTTACATCAAACTACAGAGTCTGCCTTGAGAATAAGCATGGAACTGATATTAAATATTAAATTAGAAACCAACACATCAAGTAGTTTAGGGTTAGCAAAGTCATCCAAAAACACACTGCTACTTAGGAAGCTCACTTATTTGCTGTAGAGCCAATTGGGGAGGAAAAAAAAGGATTGAGGTGGAAAACAACATCTTATATTTGCATGCAGAAGGACAATAAGGGTGGAATCCTGTGCCTATTTAGACAGAAAGAAGTCAAATAATTTCTCTTTGTGTCTTACCTGCGCATTGGCTTTCCGTCCATGCACCGCAAAGAGAAGTCTTCAGCCTACACTTCTGTGCCAATCCTAAAGAAAAAGAAGATTGTGCAATAATCCATTCTACTGATCTGTACACCATGTAATTATGCAACAGATTCGAAGATCTGCAGTAGCAGCAAAATAAATGCTTAGATGGAAAGCCGAAGTGTCAGTAATTTCTTAACTATTGGTTTCTGTTGCCAAAGTGATTTGCCCACAGTTTTCTCTGGATGCCGCAATCATTTTATATTAGAAATTAAGGCTGCAATCCTAAACATACTTACCAGGCATGCCCTACTGGAAACAATGGAACTTATTTGTGACTAACATGCATTGAATGGCACTGTAAGCCTGATAAATACATTACACGTGTATAGTTCCGCCACTGCCATCAAGAGGCCTTTTGTGCACCTAAAGCTACAATTATAAGCCACTTACTAGGGAGTAAGTCCCACTGAAGTGTGACTTATTTCTGAGTAAACATGTTTATTGTTTACTCATGTTCTGAGTAAACATGTTCTGAGTAAACATGCCCCTTCATGGATCACTGCCTTGTTGTGGCGAAGGGGCTTGCGTAACTCAGTGAAGCCATAAGCTATGCCGTGCAGGGCCACCCAAGACGGACAGGTCATGGCAGAGAGTTCTGACAAAATGTGGTCCACTGGAGAAGGAAATGGCAACCCACTACAGTATTCTTGCCAAGAAAACCCCATGGAACGTATCACAAGGCTAACAGATATGACGCCAGAAGATGAGCCCCTCAGGTCGGAAGGTGTCCAATATGCTACTGGGGAAGAGCAGAGGGTATTTCCAAGTAGCGCCAGAAAGAGTGAAGCGTCTGGGCCAAAGCCGAAAGGACACTCAGCTGTGGATGTGTCTGGCGGTGAAAAGAAAATCCGATGCTGTAAAGAACAATATAGTTTAGGAACCTGGAATGTAAGATCAATGAATCAAGGTAAGCTGGAGGTGGTCAAACATGAGATGGCAAGATTGAACATCGACATCTTGGGAATCAGCGAACTAAAATGGACAGGCATGGGCGAATTTAATTCAGGTGACCATCATACCTACTATTGTGGCCAAGAATCCCTTAGAAGAAATGGAGTAGCACTCATAGTCAACAAAAGGGTGGGAAAAGCAGTACTGGGGTACAATCTTAAAAATGATAGAATGATCTCAGTACGAATCCAAGGCAAACCATTCAACATCACAGTAATTCAAGTCTATGCCCCAACCACTGATGCCGAAGAAGCTGAGGTTGATCGGTTCTATGAAGACCTCCAACACCTTCTAGAACTAACACCAAAAAAAGATGTCCTCTTCATCATAGGGGACTGGAATGCTAAAGTAGGAAGTCAAGAAATCACCGGGATAACAGGCAGGCATGGCCTTGGTGTACAAAATGAAGCAGGACAAAAGCTAATAGAATTTTGCCAAGAGAACATGCGGATCATAGCAAACACTCTTTTCCAACAGCACAAGAGACGACTCTACACATGGACATCACCAGATGGTCAATATCGAAATCAGATTGATTATGTCCTTTGCAACCAAAGATGGAGAAGCTCCATACAGTCAGTCAAAACAAGACCTGGAGCTGACTGTGGCTCAGATCATGAGCTTCTTGTTGCAACATCTCCGCTTAAATTGAAGAACGTCGGGAAAACCACTAAACCGTTCAGGTATGACCTAAATCATATCCCTGATGAATATACAGTGGAGGTGAGGAATAGATTTCAGGGATTAGACCTGATAGACAGAGTGCCTGAGGAACTATGGACGGAGGTCCGTAACATTGTTCAGGAGGCAGCAACGAAATCCGTCCCAAAGAAAAAGAAATGCAAGAAAGCCAAGTGGCTGTCTGATGAGGCTTTACAAGTAGCTCACGAAAGAAGGGAAGCGAAAAGCAAGGGAGAAAGGGGAAGATATATCCAACTGAATGCAGAGTTCCAGAGAATAGCAAGGAGAGACAAGAAGGCCTTCTTAAATGAACAATGCAAAGAAATCGAGGAAAACAACAGAATGGGAAAGACTAGAGATCTCTTCAAGAAAATTGGAGATCTCAAGGGAACGTTTTGTGCAAAGACGGGCATGATAAAGGACAAAGAAGGCAGGGACCTAACAGAAGCAGATGAGATTAAGAAGAGGTGGCAAGAATACACAGAAGAAGTATACAGGGAAGATCTGAATGTCCCTGATAGCCATGATAGTGCGGTCACGGAACTTGAGCCGGACATCCTAGAGAGTGAAGTCAAGTGGGCCTTAGGAAGCATTAGTAACAACAAAGCCAGCGGAGATGACAGTATTCCAGCCGAGCTATTTAAAATCCTAAAAGATGATGCTGTTAAAGTGCTGCATTCAATATGCCAACAAATCTGGAACACCCAACAGTGGCCACAAGACTGGAAAAGGTCAGTTTACATTCCAATTCCAAAGAAGGGCAACGCCAAAGAGTGTTCAAACTACCGCACAATTGCGCTCATTTCACATGCCAGCAAGGTGATGCTCAAAATCCTACAAGCTAGGCTTCAGCAGTATGCGAACCGAGAACTACCGGAAGTACAAGCTGGGTTTCGAAGAGGCAGAGGAACTAGAGATCAAATCTCCGACATTCGCTGGATCATGGAGAAAGCAAGAGAATTCCAGAAAAACGTCTATTTCTGCTTCATTGACTACGCTAAAGCCTTTGATTGTGTGGATCACAACAAACTGTGGCAAATTCTGAAAGTGATGGGAGTACCAGACCACCTTACCTGTCTCCTGAGAAACCTGTACGAGGGTCAAGAAGCAACAGTAAGAACCAGACATGGAACAACCGAGTGGTTCAAAATTGGGAAAGGAGTACGACAAGGCTGCATATTGTCACCCTGCTTATTTAACTTATATGCAGAGTACATCATGAGAAATGCCGGGTTGGATGAATCAGAGGTCGGAATTAAGATTGCCGGGAGAATTATCAACAACCTCCGATATGCGGACGATACCACCCTAATGGCAGAAAGCGAAGAGGATCTAAAGAGCCTCTTGTTGAGGGTGAAAGAGGAGAGTGCAAAAGCTGGTTTGAAACTCAACATTAAAAAAACGAAGATCATGGCATCTGGCCCTATCACTTCCTGGCATATAGAAGGGGAAGAAATGGAAGCAGTGACAGATTTTACTGTCTTGGGCTCCAAGATCACCACAGACGGTGACTGTAGCCATGAAATTAAAAGACGCTTGCTCCTTGGGAGGAAAGCTATGGCAAACCTAGACAGCATAGTAAGAAGCAGAGACATCACCTTGCCAACAAAGGTCCGTGTAATCAAAGCTATGGTTTTCCCTGTAGTAATGTATGGCTGTGAGAGCTGGACTATAAGGAAGGCTGAGCGCCGAAGAATTGATGCTTTTGAACTGTGGTGCTGGAGAAGACTCTTACGAGTCCCCTGGACTGCAAGGAGGTCAAATCAGTCCATCCTAAAGGAAATCAACCCTGAGTGCTCATTGGAAGGACAGATACTGAAGCTGAAGCTCCAATATTTTGGCCACCTAATGCGAAGAGAAAACTCTCTGGAAAAGACCCTGATGCTGGGAAAGACTGAAGGCAAAAGGAGAAGGGGACGGCAGAGGATGAGATGGCTAGATAGCATCACCGATGCAATGAATATGAACCTGAGCACACTCCGGGAGAGTGCTCAGGACAGGAAGGCCTGGCGTGCTATGGTCCATGGGGTCACGAAGAGTCGGACACGACTGAACGACTAAACAACAACAATTTTAGGGTTTTAATTTTTGTGAACTGCGCATAGAGGTATAGAGCTATTGAGAAGTATTGAAATGTAATAAATAGGCATAGTACAATTAATTCATACATTGAGATGATTATCAGCAGTAAAATACTCACCTTGTCCCATCAGCCATGCTTGACTTTTCGGACATTTTTGCTTCTCTTGTGTTCCACCCCCAAGATCCTTAAGTTGTACAGTGAGCCAATAAGGACCTTCTCTCTTTCCCCCCTGCACTGTTTACCCACAGGCCAAGGACAAGTGTAAGTACACCACATATCTCTGAACTGTATTAAAGAAAGTCAGGGTGTTTTAGCCCCGGTTCACTCTGCAGCCCATGAACAATACTTCACATGGTGCAAGACTTTTGGGTGACTGTAGTAAACAGCCCAAGAACCAGAGAGAGAACCCAGCAAATAGCAGTGCTGAGCAAGGACTGGAAGGGGATTCTCTTCAGCTTTTGGAACCAATTTCTGCTATAGCCACCCACAGGTTTTTTACCACACAGAGCCCCATTCATCTAAACTTCAGCTATTGGGCAGTATAGAAATGTTATAAACAGTTTCTGGAGTTAGGAAGATTCAGCTGAATATCAGAGATCTGATTCTATGCAGTTAATGTTACATAGTCTCCCACCAGACTGTTTCATTTTATAATTAGAAAACAAGCTTTCACCTTTTTCCATTACACAATAGCTTTGGGCAGCAACTCACAACCTTGTAATCCAGAATATGCCTTATTCAGGCAGCTTACATCAAACTACAGAGTCTGCCTTGAGAATAAGCATGGAACTGATATTAAATATTAAATTAGAAACCAACACATCAAGTAGTTTAGGGTTAGCAAAGTCATCCAAAAACACACTGCTACTTAGGAAGCTCACTTATTTGCTGTAGAGCCAATTGGGGAGGAAAAAAAAGGATTGAGGTGGAAAACAACATCTTATATTTGCATGCAGAAGGACAATAAGGGTGGAATCCTGTGCCTATTTAGACAGAAAGAAGTCAAATAATTTCTCTTTGTGTCTTACCTGCGCATTGGCTTTCCGTCCATGCACCGCAAAGAGAAGTCTTCAGCCTACACTTCTGTGCCAATCCTAAAGAAAAAGAAGATTGTGCAATAATCCATTCTACTGATCTGTACACCATGTAATTATGCAACAGATTCGAAGATCTGCAGTAGCAGCAAAATAAATGCTTAGATGGAAAGCCGAAGTGTCAGTAATTTCTTAACTATTGGTTTCTGTTGCCAAAGTGATTTGCCCACAGTTTTCTCTGGATGCCGCAATCATTTTATATTAGAAATTAAGGCTGCAATCCTAAACATACTTACCAGGCATGCCCTACTGGAAACAATGGAACTTATTTGTGACTAACATGCATTGAATGGCACTGTAAGCCTGATAAATACATTACACGTGTATAGTTCCGCCACTGCCATCAAGAGGCCTTTTGTGCACCTAAAGCTACAATTATAAGCCACTTACTAGGGAGTAAGTCCCACTGAAGTGTGACTTATTTCTGAGTAAACATGTTTATTGTTTACTCATGTTCTGAGTAAACATGTTCTGAGTAAACATGCCCCTTCATGGATCACTGCCTTGTTGTGGCGAAGGGGCTTGCGTAACTCAGTGAAGCCATAAGCTATGCCGTGCAGGGCCACCCAAGACGGACAGGTCATGGCAGAGAGTTCTGACAAAATGTGGTCCACTGGAGAAGGAAATGGCAACCCACTACAGTATTCTTGCCAAGAAAACCCCATGGAACGTATCACAAGGCTAACAGATATGACGCCAGAAGATGAGCCCCTCAGGTCGGAAGGTGTCCAATATGCTACTGGGGAAGAGCAGAGGGTATTTCCAAGTAGCGCCAGAAAGAGTGAAGCGTCTGGGCCAAAGCCGAAAGGACACTCAGCTGTGGATGTGTCTGGCAGTGAAAAGAAAATCCGATGCTGTAAAGAACAATATAGTTTAGGAACCTGGAATGTAAGATCAATGAATCAAGGTAAGCTGGAGGTGGTCAAACATGAGATGGCAAGATTGAACATCGACATCTTGGGAATCAGCGAACTAAAATGGACAGGCATGGGCGAATTTAATTCAGGTGACCATCATACCTACTATTGTGGCCAAGAATCCCTTAGAAGAAATGGAGTAGCACTCATAGTCAACAAAAGGGTGGGAAAAGCAGTACTGGGGTACAATCTTAAAAATGATAGAATGATCTCAGTACGAATCCAAGGCAAACCATTCAACATCACAGTAATTCAAGTCTATGCCCCAACCACTGATGCCGAAGAAGCTGAGGTTGATCGGTTCTATGAAGACCTCCAACACCTTCTAGAACTAACACCAAAAAAAGATGTCCTCTTCATCATAGGGGACTGGAATGCTAAAGTAGGAAGTCAAGAAATCACCGGGATAACAGGCAGGCATGGCCTTGGTGTACAAAATGAAGCAGGACAAAAGCTAATAGAATTTTGCCAAGAGAACATGCGGATCATAGCAAACACTCTTTTCCAACAGCACAAGAGACGACTCTACACATGGACATCACCAGATGGTCAATATCGAAATCAGATTGATTATGTCCTTTGCAACCAAAGATGGAGAAGCTCCATACAGTCAGTCAAAACAAGACCTGGAGCTGACTGTGGCTCAGATCATGAGCTTCTTGTTGCAACATCTCCGCTTAAATTGAAGAACGTCGGGAAAACCACTAAACCGTTCAGGTATGACCTAAATCATATCCCTGATGAATATACAGTGGAGGTGAGGAATAGATTTCAGGGATTAGACCTGATAGACAGAGTGCCTGAGGAACTATGGACGGAGGTCCGTAACATTGTTCAGGAGGCAGCAACGAAATCCGTCCCAAAGAAAAAGAAATGCAAGAAAGCCAAGTGGCTGTCTGATGAGGCTTTACAAGTAGCTCACGAAAGAAGGGAAGCGAAAAGCAAGGGAGAAAGGGGAAGATATATCCAACTGAATGCAGAGTTCCAGAGAATAGCAAGGAGAGACAAGAAGGCCTTCTTAAATGAACAATGCAAAGAAATCGAGGAAAACAACAGAATGGGAAAGACTAGAGATCTCTTCAAGAAAATTGGAGATCTCAAGGGAACGTTTTGTGCAAAGACGGGCATGATAAAGGACAAAGAAGGCAGGGACCTAACAGAAGCAGATGAGATTAAGAAGAGGTGGCAAGAATACACAGAAGAAGTATACAGGGAAGATCTGAATGTCCCTGATAGCCATGATAGTGCGGTCACGGAACTTGAGCCGGACATCCTAGAGAGTGAAGTCAAGTGGGCCTTAGGAAGCATTAGTAACAACAAAGCCAGCGGAGATGACAGTATTCCAGCCGAGCTATTTAAAATCCTAAAAGATGATGCTGTTAAAGTGCTGCATTCAATATGCCAACAAATCTGGAACACTCAACAGTGGCCACAAGACTGGAAAAGGTCAGTTTACATTCCAATTCCAAAGAAGGGCAATGCCAAAGAGTGTTCAAACTACCGCACAATTGCGCTCATTTCACATGCCAGCAAGGTGATGCTCAAAATCCTACAAGCTAGGCTTCAGCAGTATGCGAACCGAGAACTACCGGAAGTACAGGCTGGGTTGAGAAGAGGCAGAGGAACTAGAGATCAAATCTCCGACATTCACTGGATCATGGAGAAAGCAAGAGAATTCCAGAAAAACGTCTATTTCTGCTTCATTGACTACGCTAAAGCCTTTGATTGTGTGGATCACAACAAACTGTGGCAAATTCTGAAAGTGATGGGAGTACCAGACCACCTTACCTGTCTCCTGAGAAACCTGTACGAGGGTCAAGAAGCAACAGTAAGAACCAGAGATGGAACAACCGATTGGTTCAAAATTGGGAAAGGAGTACGACAAGGCTGCATATTGTCACCCTGCTTATTTAACTTATATGCAGAGTACATCATGAGAAATGCCGGGTTGGATGAATCAGAGGTCGGAATTAAGATTGCCGGGAGAATTATCAACAACCTCCGATATGCGGACGATACCACCCTAATGGCAGAAAGCAAAGAGGATCTAAAGAGCCTCTTGTTGAGGGTGAAAGAGGAGAGTGCAAAAGCTGGTTTGAAACTCAACATTAAAAAAACGAAGATCATGGCATCTGGCCCCATCACTTCCTGGCATATAGAAGGGGAAGAAATGGAAGCAGTGACAGATTTTACTTTCTTGGGCTCCAAGATCACCGCAGATGGTGACTGTAGCCATGAAATTAAAAGACGCTTGCTCCTTGGGAGGAAAGCTATGGCAAACCTAGACAGCATAGTAAGAAGCAGAGACATCACCTTGCCGACAAAGGTCCGTCTAATCAAAGCTATGGTTTTCCCTGTAGTAATGTATGGCTGTGAGAGCTGGACTATAAGGAAGGCTGAGCGCCGAAGAATTGATGCTTTCGAACTGTGGTGCTGGAGAAGACTCTTACGAGTCCCCTGGACTGCAAGGAGGTCAAATCAGTCCATCCTAAAGGAAATCAACCCTGACTGCTCATTGGAAGGACAGATACTGAAGCTGAAGCTCCAATATTTTGGCCACCTAATGCGAAGAGAAAACTCCCTGGAAAAGACCCTGATGCTGGGAAAGACTGAAGGCAAAAGGAGAAGGGGACGGCAGAGGATGAGATGGCTAGATAGCATCACCGATGCAATGAATATGAACCTGAGCACACTCCGGGAGAGTGCTCAGGACAGGAAGGCCTGGCGTGCTATGGTCCATGGGGTCACGAAGAGTTGGACACGACTGAACAACAACAAAACATGTTTAAGATTCACAAGTGCTCAGGACATACTCTCTGAAACCTGTTAAAAAGCTTTTAAGTCCTACTCCCCAGTGGATTACTGGATACAGTAATGCAGGGGTGGAGAACCTCTTTCAGCCTAAGGGCTGAATTCAATTTCAGAGAAGCTATCAGAAACTGTATTCCAGTGGTGAGGGGGGGCAAAAGGGCAGGGCAAAAAGTGGGGCCAACATATAATACCAGCGTATTTTAGGGTAAAGCACTTACTTCCAGTAACTAAGCCGTAGGAGAAACATTTCAATCTTTTATAATGGGAAAAAACATGCAAAAGCTGGAAAACTACCAAACGATCAGTGATCAGAGGGCATAGCAAACTGGGGAACCCCAGAGGGCAGGTTTTGGCCTCTGGGCCTGAGGTTCCTCACCCCTGCAGTAATGGGTTGGCTGAGGACCAATAAGCTAAGACTGACAGGACAGAGATTCTGTGGGCGTTTCCCAGGTCTGGGATGGGGGGGGTGTTTACCCACTTTGGGCTGAGTTGCATTCTATCTGAAGGAATGGGTATGCAGTTTCTGGGGGCTCTGGATCCATCTTTGTCACTAGAGGCTCAGGTAACCTTGGTTGTAAAGCGTGCCTATTACCAATGTTGGTTGATATGGCAGGTGTGCCCTTTCCTAGATAACCCGGCCATTGTGGTTCATGCACTGGTAACCTCACAATTGGATTATTGTACTGTACTGTATATGGGGCTGCCCTCAATACTGGCTTGGAAGCTGCACCTGATGCAGAATGCTGTAGCCAGAGTATTGAGTGGAGTGCTCAGCCATGCACCTGTGCTGAAAGACTTCCACTGGCTGCCTATTAGGTACTGAGCCATGTTCAAGGTTGCATTACTAATATACGAAGACGTGAACAGCTGAAATCCAGGTTACCACTGCATAGACCCATTAGGTCTCAAAGATCCTCAGAGGGGCTTTGACAACTGTGTTACAACCAACAGAATGTCATCTGGTGGCAATCTGGAAACAGGCCTTCTATATGGTGGTGCCTGCCCTCCCCCCTATTATTCAGGAGCCACCAACGGTAGTGAGCTTCCAAAGGCTATTAAAAACACATGACTTTGCTTGGGCATTTCTTGTCCAGCAGCAAGGATTCTGCAGCTGATACATACAATTTATTGTTTGCTTTTTGTGTTTTTTATGTGATTTTAAGGTATGCTTTAAGAATGTAAAGCACTCCAAGGTTTTTAAAACAGTAAGCGGTATGCAGATGTTTTAAGTAAACCAATAAATAATGATTTACAATCATTTATGTTATTTGGAATGTCATTTTCACTATAAAAGTACAATGAAACATCAGATAAAATAAAGAAATTTTAGAGTTTAAATCCTCCAATTATCTAGCTACCCAATCCTTCATGCAAAGCCTTCCTCAAATACAATTTAATACTATTCATCAACACATTCCAGGAAAAACACCATGTCCCATTATGCTCAAAAATTATAAAAATAAATAAATAAATGGTGGATAATTTAAAAACAAAAATATTTAGTCACTCACCCTGTGATGAAGTAGAGGTCAGCCAGAAGCCCTGAATACACAAGAATCCCTGCCTTCAACTCATTTTATCTATTGAGAACAGCAAGGCTGGAAAAAACCCTGATGACTGACTACCCAGGTGCCTAAAAATCAAATTATAACACCTAAGTATTTGAAATATCTTCCGTTTCCTGCACTTAAAAATAGCACCCTCAAAATAAGCTACTTGTGCTTTTTTTCAAAAATGAAAAAAATATGTTCAAACTCGCCTTTCAAAATACATCACATAATCCCCAAGTGATTATGATCCCCAAGTGATTATGATAACGAACACCTAGAATTAATTTTAGTATCCCAGAGAGTCCAGCATATTCACAGGCCATCGAAATCTGCAATCCTGAGAGTCCCACTGGATTAAATGGGCCTTATTTTGGGGTAGGCATAGATAAATCACTGAAGAGAAGAAGTTGGGCAGTTGTCAGGGAAGGCACAAGACCTTTTACAAATCCAAAATTAATGCATTCCCAAAGCCTGCCTTTGATCCCATGGACCTCATTTCAAGCCTCCCTTGACAGCCAGTGCTTCTTTGCCTATTCACACAGTAGCCTCCTCCTCCCCCACAGCTTAGACAACTCTCCCAACTATCTCCCCCCTTTCTAACTACCTAAAATTCAGCTTACAGCATTGCCACAAGATGTGCCGATAGCCTTTATATTTATATGGCGGCATCTGGGGGAGACAGGGAGAGAAGAGCAATTATACAAAATATTAATGGAGGACACGTCCATCAACAACCATTTAGCCATGACAGCTAAATGGAAACTCCATATTCAGGGGCAGTAGACCCCTGAACACCAGTTAACTGGGAGGGGCACAAACAATGTACTGAGGGCTGCTGCTTTCATGCGGGCTTCTTGGAAGCATCTGGCTGGCCACTGTTGGAAACAGGATGCTGGTCTAGAGTGATCTGACCCAGCGGGGCTCTTCCACCGTTACGTTTCCCGTATGTCTGTGGCCCCCGGGCTCCGAACCCCTTTCCTCTCACCCACCGCTCCTTTCGTATTCTCCTCTACCCCACCCCCAACCCGCGTTCTCTGCCCCCCCAGTTATGACTGTCTCTGGAAACTGACCTCCCAGCGGGGCTGGGGCGCTTGTTCTAAGGAAGCCTCCACGTCGAGGATGGGGGCTGTTGAAGAGTAAAACAGCCGGACATGGGCTCTATCATTCCGACGGGGCGGAGAGGAATGAAGGGTCCTTCCCCACTTCTATGGCCCCAACGATGCTCGCAGCTCTTTCTGGTCCCGGAAACTGCCAATAGCCAGCACCGCCGCCCCCCGTTTTCAGCCCAGCAGCCGGAAGTAATCCCGGGCTGTTAGCGTTCCGTGCAGGAACTCCGAGCACCCACGCAAACGTTCCTGCCTCGCTAACTCAAGCCGTTGCCGTGGAGACTGGCAGCCGCTGCTGGGGCGCAACTCGAAGGGAGCGCTGAGGAGGCCTGAACGAGGTCTGTCTTGAGCGGGCTGAGGATGGGCGGGAAGGGTTTTTTTTAAATCCTAATGTTGCCACAGGGCCAGGCAGGATAATATGGGGTCCAGTTACTCCAGTCTGGTTCTTTGGGACCAAACGCTCGTTAAACTGATTTATGGAGCACCATCCATATTGATATCGCTTTACAAAGAACGAGAAGACAGGCCCCTCCTCCAAAGGGACCAGGGTGCTTCCAGAGAAGGCTTTTACTGTGCAATCGAGGGCCTCATTCACGGGATTTTAGGGGGCTGGGAGTGGTGTCCAGACGACCTAGTTGTCTTCCATTTGTAACCCCTCAGAATTTTCCCTCTTCTTCCTCCTCCTTTTTTCTTACCACAGGAATTGTTTCCAGGATGCCTCTAGATGTATCTTTTATGGTGCCATCACCCTGCCTCATCCACGGAATTTTACAGGGCTTCCGGATGATATGATCTTCATCTGGAAGGTTCAACTTCCAGACTAAGGGGGTTCAAAAGGGTTCAGCTTGTAACCCTCCTGTGTTTTTCGACCACTTCTTCCCTCTTTTCTCTTACCCAGACAATCCATTAAGGAGAAAAAGGCAGGATAGCTATGTGATGCCTTCTAATTAGTAGTACAAATTACTCCATCTGGAAGCACCCCCAGACAGAGGGCTCCTAGCACTACCACTCAAAAGGGATTATGTAGTTTCCCATTCTTTCCCTTCTTCATGGATTTTCTGTGGTAAGAAAAAAAACAGAAGAAGCAGTAGGAAAACACAAATAGTTACAAATGAAAGATGACACTGTTGCTTGAGCCTCCTGTAAAGTTATGTGAATGAGGCAGGGAAATGGCACAATAAAAGCCTTGTCTGGAAGCACCCTTTGTTTCAGGGTGCCTCCAGACAAAGCTTTTAGTATGTAATTTGGCCTGCCACGTTCACGAAAATATATGTGGGGTCCAGACATTGTCATCTTTAATTTGTAATCCTCCCATGTTTTGGCCACTGTTACGTCCATTTTTTTTCTTACGAGAAAACAACCCATTAAGGGTGCAATCCTATGCATGTTTAGACAGAAAAAAGTCCTACAACTCCCAGCATTCCCCAGCCAGCCTTGCTGTCTAAACATGCATAGGATTGTGCCCTAAAGAAGAAAAAATGAAATAGCTGCACAGTGTCTTTTGACTTATAGCTCTAGGCGCCCTCCATCTGGAAGCACCCTCTGATAAATGTACAGAGGGAGCAATCCTCTGTGGAGAGGCAGCTGCCTCCAAACTCAGAGGTGACCGCCTATCCAATGCAGGGCGGGCAGAGCATGGAGAAGATCCCCCTCCGTGCTCTGCCCGCCCTGCATTTGTGGCTAGAAGGCCAATTTCGGCTGTCTAGCCGCAGGACTTCGGAGTGTGGAGGGAAGGTTGGACAACGCATAGGAAGCGTCGTGCCGGCACTTCCCGCCCCCAGGAATGCCCCCTTTTGCCCCGCTCCACACTGCTCATCCAAGTGCGGAGCCCGGGGACAATCTGCACCGCACGTTTTTTTTGTGGTAAGAAAAAAGATGGAAGAAGCACTGAGAAAACATAGGAAGGTTATAAATTTACGAAAACAACATGTGACACCCCCCCAATGTATAAATGAGACACGTAAATTGCACAATAAAAGCCTTATCTAAAAGCACTCTTAGGCTTAATTACAATAGGTGGACTAGGGGGGTGTACCAAAAGCATCATGGAAAGGTTGGCACCCTTTTGGATGAGACTGTCAAATATACATAATTTCCCCCCACCTTTAGTAGCTAATTTAAGGATGTTTGCAAACTCTTTAAATAAAGCCATGACACGGAGGTAGCATCTGAACTGAAAATATTTTGAAGATGTCCCTGCTGCTAAGACCCCCTTCTCACAAACAGCAGATGAGTATTCAGACAGCTGTCTGGTCTGACTACATCTTGTGGTAGCAAATTCCTGGTGACTTGCTTCCTGGTGACCCAAGAAAACCTAGTGGTAGACATAAAGAATGATGGCAGATTGAATCGTAACTCATTTTTCAGTCACAAATCTGACTGAAAAAATGTAGAAATAGTATAAGCAAAGGTGACAAATGGGATCCTGGGTGGATGAGCAGAACAGCCTTTAGGGTAGATCTTTTCTTCTTACTTTTCCCCCAGCATCCCATAGTAAAAAGGAGAAGATACTTAGGCTGTGGGCCTGTTCAGACATCACACTAAGGCATGGTGGTTGGGGAATTTCCCAACCATGGTGGCTTGGCGTGTTATTTGGAAGAAGAAAACCACATTCCCTGTGGTTACTAAGCCACCCCTGCTAACCACCCCCCTCCGAAATGGTTAAGGGGTCCTCGGGAGGCTTATGGTGTCATCTGGCAGGCTCTCTGGTGGTTTAAAAGGGCTCCAGAGGACTTCCAGGCCGTGACCATAGAATCTGCTGGCTAGAGCATTTGCAACTGCGGGCAAATGCTCGGACTTTCTCTATGGTTGCGCAGCCATTCGGGACAGTGAAGCAGCCGCCAGGAGCCATTCACACCGTGGAGGACATCGGGATATGCACAAACCACACCAGAAAGCTCGCCAGGTAACTATGGGGGGTGTTAGTGGAACCACGCAGTGCCACGTGGTTCCCGGTTGTGTGACAGGTCCGCGTGTCGTGGTTCCACTAACCCCCCCTCCATAGGTACCCTAACCACTTCCCCCCTGTGCAGATGTGAATAGGCCCACTATTCCTATACCTGTTTACCCATTGAACAAAGTGGGACTTAAATCTGAGTAAACTTGTATAGGATTGCATTGCATTGTCAGAGAGACCCAAAGAATTCTGGAGTGGTCGTTGGCAAAAAAAAAAAAGTTTGAAATTCCTGTAGAGAAAAATGATGGTGCTCCATGAATGTGCAAACCATAATCCACCACCTGCTTAAACAGGTTCCATCTTGTTCCTCTTATCTTCTCAGGCTAATCCTGACGAAATGGAACCAGTAGAAGACACAGTGGATTCAGCAAAAAAAAATGAGCCTGAGAATTTGGGACCTCAAGAGGAAGCAACATATTTCAATCCTCTCCTGAGGGCTGCCCTAACTGGTAATATAGAGGAAGTTCAACAAATTTTTGAGGACCCGGAGGATCCTGATAATGAAAAAGCCACCGAGCTGCTAATGGAAAAGGATATTGTAGGGAGAGGCTTGTTGTTTGCAACTTGCATGGCTGGGCAGAGCGACATTATCCGGGCACTGGCAAGATATGGGGTGGATCTGAAGGATAAAACATCCAGAGGTACATAACTGACTAGATTTTTGGACCGGGGTTATTTGCCACAGTTTTCTAGCCACAGTTTTGATCCTGTCAAAGACACTGACCCTGTTCACATGTAACACTAAGCCATGATGGTTAAGCATTGTGAGCTAACTATGATGGCATAGCGTGTCATGTGGAGGGCATTTTTCCCAACCATGGTGGCTACATAACCACGGTGTAACCACACTCACTAACCACGTGCTGCAGTAGGACCCAACCATAGTTTAGTGTGTTGTCTGTCAGGCCCCTGTGGTTATCCCAGAGCCGAGATAGAGCTCCATGTCGAGAGCGGCCAAAAATGGTGCCGCTGCTCCTGCCAGCGTATGAGAGCTGCATGGTCGACATCTGCCACGGTGTAACCACACTCACTAACCACATGCTGCAGTAGGCCCCAACCATAGTTCAGTGTGTTGTCTGTCAGGCCCCTGTGGTTATCCCAGAGCCAGGATAGAGCTCCATGTCAAGAGCGGCCAAAAATGGTGCCGCCGCTCCTGCCAGCGTATGAGAGCTGCATGGTCGACATCTTCCTAGCAACACATGATGCGGTAGCCAGGAGCCAGCCCCAGCACTGTCCGTCCCTGCCTGCCCTACGTAGTCAGAGAAGCGCGCCAGGCACAAAGATGTTTTCATGACCTTGAGCACCCTGGGTTCTCAGGCACAAGCAGCTGTGACTGCTGCAGAAAGCGAAAGCACCCTCGCCTGCCAGGCCACTGGCCAAGCAGTTGCATCCCTTGAAAAAAACGGAGGACCCCTCTCCCCCTGCCCCCGGGTTTCCTACCCGATGCCCTCTTTCCCGATATGAGTCCTGGTAATGTTTTTGCATTTTTATATGCTTTTTGTATCATTCGCCAGCAAGACCAGGTTTCCACACACCCACGCAGCTGCTTTGTACACCAATAAAGCTTTACTTCGCACCCTGTGCTGCTTCATGGACTAGGGGAGGGGGGCTCTGCCAGGGGCCTGGGGAGGGGCGTGGTGCCAAGGGGCATGCTTTCTTTCCTCTGCAACTGGGGGCGGTGCCAGGGGCAGGAACAGAGGCAGCCAGATGTTCTGCGTCTCTGCATTGCACTGCTGTGGGGGGGGCACGACAGGGGCACTGGGGAACTGCGCCTGCCACGACAGTGCCTGAAGCCAAGCCGTGTTGTCAGCCTGCAAGTGGGATCCAACAGCAGCTTGGGTGTGTGGCTTACACACTGGGACAGCGGTGGCAGATGGGGCGGGGATTGGCAGCAGCAGTGGAGCAGGCCCGCCCCTCGCATGCCACAGACCAATGGGGAGGCGGTGGCTACTGTGCCACCTCCATGATGGCCACTCGCAGCCAGTTCTGCTACAGTTCTGCTGGGATGTGTGGGAGTGGCCAGGAGGACTGGGGTGTTTAGCAGTGCAGGAGATGGTTAGTAGAACTATGCTGCAGACTGTGGTTCCGTGATCGTGTGGCGGGAACATGCGGTGTGGTTAGCGGTTACTACCCTGCAGCATGGTTACCCTAACCACCCTCTCCCCCTTTGTGTCTGAACAGGGCCACTGTGAGGCCTGTCATTTAACTGGATTATCCTTTCCCAGCCATATTTACTAGTTATTTCTGCTCCAATGTTTTGATCCTCAGATCCTCCTGTATTTTTTTTTTTTTTACCAACCTCCTTATTATGTTCACTCACTGTTTATGTTATTTATGTATATATTTTGGATGCTGCACTTGCCTTGAAAAAATAAGTCCACAAATGTTACTAGCCCACAACATTTTTTTACTAGCCTGCCATGCTCATACCTTTTTTTTCTTGAAAGTAAAAAAATAACCTTTGAAAAGTTTCTTTACCTGGTTGTCTGGAAGTGATCCTTCCTCACTACGGGTGACCAGGTAAGTACTTATCAACAGGCCTGCTGCATTAAAATGCCCCATAAAATGCTACCAGAAACTTTACATTTCACAATTAGAATACATAATTCAAATTATAAATTGGACGGATGAACTTATATTAACAACATTTGCTATTTTGGTAGAAAAAGTTGGATTTTCATAAAGAATTTGTAATATTATTGACAGTATAGTGGAACACAAGGGACATTGATGGAGAGATGTATAAGAACAGACTATAAAAAGGGTGAGGATGTATATGGAGTGCAAAAATCACTATAGTGCCATAACCCTTAGTAGACACTGTTTGCAGATCTGTCCATAAATTGTTACAAAGCAGGTCAACTATCATGTCTTTCTGTACATGTATAGTTTGTGTTTTGTATTTTTGGTTGGCATCACCTTGGCTAAAGAAACCATTTTGATTTGAGAAAGGCAGCAACAGCAAGAGGCTTGAGGACTGCCAGGAATGAGAAAGCCCCAGATGGTACCAGAAATGTTACATGTTACAATTGGAATACATAATTCAAATTATAAATTGCACAGATGTTTGTATGTCTTCTACTGATTAAATTAAAAGGAGTTGCTCCTATGGAACTGTGGATACATGCAAATGCTTGTCTGACTACCAAATTACCAGCCCAACCAGACTACCCATGAGAGTACCTTTAAATTGGCTGACTCCCAGCTGTGGCAGGAAACATGAAACGTCCCAATTCCAAGATAGATCCGTTGGTTAAACCACCACCTGGGCATCTCTTGTGATACAATTTTGTTCTATAGACCTCCACCTAACCGATATCCAGGTTCATGGCTTTTGTAATGCTCAGTCAGCTAGCTTTAACTCTGTCAAGTAACCAAGATGTCTCCTTTCATTCCTGAGTCAAACTATCAGCCCCTTTATTCTACCCCATCTTGAGCCAGCCCCAAAACTACTGACCCCTTGGTACTGTTTGTTTTGAAGTAGTGTTTATTTCACATAGTGCCCTTGTGTTCAAGCACCCAGTACTCTTCTTTGTGATTTGGGATTCAGCATGGTCATACTGTTGCACAGCTCCAAAATCAGCCCGGGGTTCCTGCGACTCTTAGGCCAACTCCTTCTTATCCTTTCCTTGGCACGTTCCCCACTCTGCTCTGGTACCTAGCCCATTTCTCCAGGGCCAGAATTTTTCTCTCCCTTCAGATTTAACCCCTTTTGCCTAGATAGATCCGTGTTGCCTTGTATACCCAGATAGAGCTTCACCCCCTGGTGAAGCACTGGTTAAGCCTCACCAGCCACGTTCAGTACTGGACGCAGCCACCTTGTGAGCTCACTGCGTTGCTTGATGGATCTAGTGCCTTGCAGGAGCTGCACCATCCAGATGAGTTGATGACTCTGAGTCTCATGGTTAGGTGGACAAATAGGGAATTAGAGGTTTTGTGTTGAGGTGGCCACAAGGATCTTAAGTCAAATGCAATCGCCTTCTTAGCCACAATGTTTTGATTTTAGTTAGCTCACCTTTCTTGCTTCCTCTCCCCCGTTATCTTGCCGCTGTTCATGTTTTCTTGCTCAGAATACTTAGCTGTTGTTAGAGATCCTGGAGCCATAACAATTTGGTCAAAAAAACAGAATTTGGAGAGGCTAAACATGAGGCTTCTTCATAGATGGTTTACCCCCGCGTGGGCCACCATTTGTCACCAGTACTCAAGCACCCCAGCATACAGCTTCCCATACCCTGTCTTGCTATTTCTGTATTTCCATACCTATAATATAAGTAGCCTACACCAGTCAGGTGAAACAAGATCTGGTTTTATTTCTTGGTCTTTCTTCATACAGGTTGGAGTTTGGCATCCATCTTGGAATCACACCCAAAAACTACAAAGCCAGAGCTAGCCATGTTTCAAATTTAAAGAAACACATTTGGGTTTTGACCACTAGGTGGCAACAGCATAAACATATATTACAGGCTTCCCAGTCCCACTCCTAATTTGGCTAATGCTAATTCCCCCATCTCTGTCTTTCTCCACCACTACGTTAGGACTATTAGAAGGAGTATGTATACCAGTCCATGTGCTAGTGGGTTGGTATACTAACCAAGCATTTTCACTTCTGTAAGATATTTGTGATCACTTGCAATACTTACTCTAAACAGTTGTCTCAAGCTAATTTTCCCCACTTCAGGTAGCTATTTCCACATTTTCTCGAAGCACAGTTCAAAATCGGTTGTGTGCACCCCACACCTCTGGGAAAGATTCCTTCATTCCCCCTGTGTACATGTGAGTTCTTGTACACAAAATGAACAATAAATTGTTTTTAAAAATAGATACATTGGTTTATTCTCAAGACAGCTGTTAAAAACACAGGAGTTCTGGCAGATAAAGTTTGGTAATCCTAATAAGGAAGTTTATAATTCAGTTGCCTTCTTTGATTGAGAAAGCAGTATGCTTTAAATCAGAAAGGCTTTATGGATGCAGGCTGACCATCCTTTGTTAAGCTGATGGCTTGTTAACTGGCAGATAAAAGTTTTTTTTGGTGAAGGAATATATTATGGAGAGACAGAACATAATTAACAGGTATTCTATCCATAACTGTACAAACATATTTGGCCCACTCTCTCAGGTTATACACTTCTCCATTGTGCTGCAGCCTGGGGTCAACTAGAGACTTTGAAAACTCTTGTAGAACTGGAAGCTGACATTTATGCAACCACCTTCCGAGGTGAAAAGGCCAGAGATCTTGCCTACCGATATGAGCAGACAGAGTGTGTTGATTTCTTGGATTGGGCAGGTAAGATTGGTAACTCCTGAGCTTCTTTGAGATGTGGACCTGATCTTACTCATGCTAAGCCAGATCCTGAACAGCTATAAATGAGTATGAGTACAGCATTGAATTGAAACAATCGAAGGCCATTTTAATGTGATGCAGTGAATCCAGTGCTGGACTTGAATCAGGGAAAGTTACAGTGGCATTGTAGGCCGTAGACCCTCATCTTGGTGATCTTAATGTCTCTCAGAGTGTTGGTCCTGGCAGCCCTTTAATCAGTTATCCTGTCCTGACATCAACCTGCCAGCCCAGCTCTAGGCTAGGGCAGGAGCCCAGTTGCTACCTAGTGAACTTCCCAGAGCTCAAGTGAGACCAGCCTGGCGGGGCAGACCCTGACAATGTGTTCTGTTATGCTTCCTGTCACTAAAGCCCCATTATAAATATTTACTGCCAAATATTAGGCAATTGTAATGGAATCTGTGGTGTCACGTCCACACATAGTCCCACAGTGGTGTAAATAGCATGGCTTCAGGAACAAACATCCCTGCCAGGAAGGAAGGCAAAGCAGGCATCACAGTTGCTGTAGCCGGGCTGTTCATTCCAACTGCTGCCCTCCTCCCCAGGCCCATCTACCACCAACTGCCCTGTGAGAAGGATTCCTAGGGAGAGAGAGAGGGAGGCAAGCAAAGATAAGGCTAGGTGCCTGCTCAGCTAAACTACCTTCATCTAGGCATAGGAGCGGGTCTACAGTTAGAGGAAGTGGGAAGATGCCAAGACCTACTCCGGCAGGGAAGGCATGCTGGAGGCACTCTTTGGCAGCAAAGTTGGGCCTGAGGAGAAGGCCTACCTGTAAAAACTGGCCGCTGCCAACTGCAGGATGGTATTGGGCTTCCAGACAGGCAGTGGGGAAGTATCCCAGAGGGCTGCAAAGTGAGGGTCCATGATTGGTGGGCTCAGTAGTGTTGTCGTGGACACTGGGGGTGTGGCTGTTAGTATTGATATGTTCTATGCTTTTTCGAATGCTTTTATTTTTTCCCCCGCTTTTGTGCTGAGAGTTCAATAGAATCCCAACTAAGTTATGCTGACATTACGTTGGCTGTCAGATGCCAGGACTTCAAGACTGCTCAGTAAGTTTCCATTTAATTCATGCATAAACCATCCTCCTTTCAGCAGCAATGTCCCATCATTACCCTGTTTTTTAAAATGAGACAGATGGCTAATTGTGTTTAATAATGTGAAAAAGTGCACAAATTAATGTCTTCACCCAGAAATGGGGGTGGACCTACATACAGCAGATCAGATGGCTAGATTTACAAATAAAATAAAAGGTAATGATTTAAAAATGTGGACAGTCAATAACACTTTTATAAAATAATTTTTATTTAAGGAAAAAGGTTTTTACATTTTTAACATTTCAGTATAAAACAAAATAAACTTCCCCTCCTGGCCCCATCCAGCTGGTCACTTCCTATCAATATTTGACTCAATAAAGAACAAATGGCTTTCAAGGAACATATTGTGGAGAAAGTGCTTTATATCTAGTGCCATTCTCTTTTAAGACACAATTTTTCCTCTCAAAATGGTTCAGCTGTTCCATGTCACTTTAGTATACCCCTCCCATCCAAGCATCTGACATGCATCCAAACAGGAAATCTGCTATAATTGTTCTGTCTAGCTAGGAGATAGATAAAACATTCTCTATTCTTCATCTACAGCCACCTACATGCCTTAAATATCAAACCCGAGTAACCAGGCTTGGCCCCAAGAGTTGTCCAGTCCCACATGATCATAGAAAAACTGCCCTGCAGTCCCTCCCTTTGGATATTGGCTGAAAGTCTCTTCTCTCATATGCTGGTTGAATAACTAAGTTACCTGTCAATATGCCCCTCACCCAGTGGTTTCTTCAAATTTAGGGGTTTTCCCATTCAAAATGTCAGCTGTCCATTTTCTGGAATACCTGAGACTGTCCCTCACATAGAAGTGAGCGGATATTGGACTTCAATACTAGATACTGCTTAGAATTATTTTATGAGGAGGCATGTTAGAGCTTTAAATGTCGTTTTATTTGCAAGCTGTCTGCCTGTTTAACCTAAATCTATCTGTAATCCCAACCTAGCTCTTTAATAAAATTTTGATTTGGTTTCAACTGAGGGGTGACTGAATGTTTGACACCTCAAGGATCTTATTCTCCTATGCAGCCTGACTGTGCATTCACCGTACCATAAAGGCCAGTGCGTAATATGGGAGACAGGCCATGAACTGAGACAGAGCCTGTCAGCCTTTGCCTTAGGACATGAGTGCAGGGGGTGGGGGCAGCAGCTGTTAACTTCTCCACACACACATTTAACAGTGAGTGGAGAACTGCAAGGCCTCCACCTTCACTGGTACAGATAACTTGGACCCCATGTTTAATTCTTAGCTGAGCCAGGATAACTTACTATTTTGTAGTTCTTCAGGGATGCATTTGACCATGTTTTGGATATTGTTTGGTTTAAGTTTATTGTTGTTTTAGCTTTTGAGGAAGAGTTGTACTGCATGTGTTGGCGTGGCTTGAGATGCCACCTAGTAAAACCTTCCTAATGCATACACACACTCCAATTCTTGATGAGTTCATCACTTTATTACTTTATGGGAAGCTTGCATGGCTGCATCTGCACTAAAGGGAAGAGGTTCTCCTTTGTTCCCTGTCATGATGTCCTCAAAAAGGGCTGCCAGAAGTATCATTGCCCGCCATACAGGAGCTCTGAAGCAGTTGGCAGCAGGCACAGCTGTTCCGAGGAAAGAGAGGGAGGCCTAAGAGGAAAGCAGATGTGTCAGGCTCGGTTTTTGCTTGGTTGCTAAGGGATCCTTTTTCTTCCCTGACTTCCTGCCCCTCTTCTCAGTGGAGAATGGCAGTTCAGATAAACTTGACCCTCAGCCACGGAATGCCTTGCCCACCCTCTGGGATCACTTGCCTGTTGCCTGACCCTTGCTTTCTCCCTATCAGGCCCTCTGACCTTCCTTTATCCTTGTTGTTCCTGAGCACATACCACATCAGGACAGCACTGGGAAGGGACACGCCTTTCTATCTTTTGTTGCCACAGAAGTACTACATTAGTGGAAAGGTTGGATCTGGAATCTAGTGAGAATGCCTGGTGTATAGCTGCTACAACAGCACTTTGTTACTTGTGAAACGGGCATCTTCCATTAGAGAAATGTATTTATTTTTTATCCCAGTTTTGAATAACTGAAGTAGCGTAACATACCAGGATCATATGGAAGAATCACAGCATTATCTACCAAATACAGTCTTTAATTATTGATATTGTAAATGCAAATCACTTTGAATAGGCTTTTAAAATACATTTGACAGCCCTTCTTTTGTGCCTCTTTCACCTTAATTATCCATAAGATTCTTTACAGAATCCATCTCAAACATATTGAGCAACCATACTGAGGCTTTTGTCATTTACTTTTGTACTCTGTTGGCTTAGCAGCATCATTACAAATATTATGAAAGGCTGACCATGGGAAGGAAGAATCTTATTGGGGTTTTTTTTAGATTTCATGCATTATGGTATCTCCACTGGAGCTGTAGTTGTGGGGACACATTGGGAAGAGCTGTTCGTCCTCATCAATGTCATCACCTTTTCTCTTTTTGCTTAATTTATGGTATTTGGCTTCTTTCTTCTGATGGTGGGCGACGTGCTTCATGTACTTCATAATCTTCGAGGTATTGGTTACCAACCTGCAGAGCATTTTGTCCTTGTTGTAGGTGTATTCATCCTTCAGTTCTGTAGTAATTGAAACTGCAGGTGTCTGGATCATTGCCTGACAGGGCTGAGAAAAAGGGCAAAACAAGATTAATACTTTGTATCAAGAGTAACAAAAAAGTAAGTTATTCAGGGATATCATCTTTTTTTACTGGCTGTGCTTCTATGTCTTTTAACTTGATGTGTACATGTTAAGCAGAATACGTTTTTCCTCACACACAGATAAAAATGATGGGCAACGCTTCTCCTGCTCAGTTTCTTGCTGTCAGGCTGTTATTAAAAGCACAGGAGCAAGGCCAGTAAAAATGGCCTTAATTGTTGCAGTGTTCATAGCTTGTGAATGGGTCCTTAACAGTTATTATTTATTTGTGTATATACCACTTTTCAAGTAACATTTGTACTTGGTGCCCAGTTGAAGAATTATCATTAAGCCCTATAGGAAGGCTGCCTTAGAGTGCAATCCTAGGCATGTTTAGACAGAAAAAGGCCAATAATTCCCAGCATGCCCTTTTTCTGTCTAAACATGTCTAGGATTGCGCTCTTAGGCATTTTACCTTATTCTTACTTCTAAGCCTTGAGGAACAATATATATCTACTGATTTACCAGCAGTATCTCATTTCTTGTTTATTCATAATAAAGCAGCACTGTACACCCCCCCCCCCCCAACATCAAATTCTGGTGACAGATGCTTTCATTTCTTGATTCTACTCATTCTACTTTCCTTAGATCTATCTCCTGGTTGTTAAGTCTACTTTTGATTCTTGCCCAGTATCCACATATAATCCCTGGCTCCAGTTCTGCCCCTGGCTTCACCCCAAAGTTCTCCTCTGTTCCCCCAGTCTTAAACTGCTGTCCTGGATTTGGCATGAAAACATCACATCTACTGCTCCTCTCTTTCGGCATTATGCTTATTTGCAGATCAGCCCTCTGGCTTCTGTTGCCTTGGTGCCTGAGAGCTGAGCTCAGTAGTGCTGATGTGAAGTTCTTTAAAGCAGAGTTAGGAATTCCTTAATAAGTGCATATTTACCCAGAATGGCAACTTTAATTGAAAATGTACATCAAATGGGATCTGACCCTATTACCCTATACCAGGCTGTGTGTCTGTGTTCCACTCAAAATCCTAAGCAGGCACAAATGTAGCCACTTTTGCAAACTTAAGACTATAGGGTTTGGATTCAGTTGATCATAATTTAGATGTTTGGAGTGCAAAATACATACAGGGCATATCTACACCTGACTATACCTGGTTTCATCCACCTAGAGAACAAGGGAAATTGTAGTTCTGCAAACACTGACTAATGATGTGTAACAGAATTCTCACCCCCACCACCAAACTACAATTCCCAGGATTCTGTGGAGGTAATCAAGTGGAATAAAACCAGTGTTTGTAATGCAGATATAACCACACTGGCCTGGCTATTATGTGTTATTCAGGAAGTACTTCTGACAGGAAATGCCAGATGCATGGTTTGGGCTTTTTTGCCCCAAATGCATTGGAATTTGAGTTAGGGGTAGGAAATGAAACTTAGGGACAGACAGTGGTCTGATTTAGAGTGGGTAGATGGTACTCTTTATTACACAACTGGTATCTGAATCTTACCTTTGGGTTTTTTGCCAGTTTCAGTTTGGGTAACAGGTAGTGTATAGATAAACCTACAACTAGGAGGAGTGCCACCTTACAACTAGCATATAAAACTTCTAGGCACCCTTTGGATAGTCCCATGCCAGTAAAACAGTGGCATATTTGGCACATTGCGGTATGAAGACAGTTAGATTGCTCTTTAATCATTAGTTGCTCCAGATCCTGTGGAGTCATATCCCAAGCAACTCTTGTCCAGGCTGGTCGTTCACAAAAACCAAGAACATCTTGCAACAAGAAGACAGTCCCCAAGAGAACAAAACAGTGAAGACCTTGAAGAAACATTTCGTGAATTTTTCAGCCAGAAATGCTTCCCATTAATTGATGTTCCTTGCAAAGGAATTGCAGCAAATGGTCTTTGAAGTTCATGCTGATTGTCACAAAAGAATTCTAATCAAATAAATCCTTCCATCATTACCCAGCTCCTGTCTTGAGCACTGGACAGTCTTGAATGCAAGCAATATCAGTCCATCAGCTGTTGAAAGATTCTGTTATGTCATAAAGGGGCTCCAGATCTTTATAACTTCTGTGATGTCATTAAGATCTCAAGGAGAGGCTTTCTCATGAAGCAAAATTTGATGTAGTAGCTCCAGGGCAAAGGATGCAGAATTTCTTATTGTTACAAAGCCAAAGTATATGGAATCAAATAAAACACAATTCCTTCCCCTGTGCATCCATGCCTCCATTTCCCACATCTTCTGTTGTTTTCCTTTGGCTTATTTTATATTGCAAGCCCCTTGCGTAAGGACCTCATACCTGTTCTTTGTAGAGAGCTATGTACATAGATGGCACTTTATAAATAGATAATTCTTCAGTACAGTTGACTTGTGAATGCTGATGAATCATAAAACCCCAATGTGCAGTTAAAATAAGATTTTTTAAAAATAGCTATTATAGTTATATAGAAATATTAGAAAATGTGATTATATTTGATTTTATTTCAAATAACCCTATGTCATATGTGTTAATGTAATAATGCTTTCATTAATTCTGGGTAAGGCATCTCACAGTTGAAATAATGAAAGACCATGGTTTAGAATGAAACTTTATGAAATGTTATTGACCATTTTCATGTGGGTTAATACAGGATTGTTATACGGTACTGTTCAATTTTGTTAAATTGTGAAGAACCAGTATACTTCATTTTGAAACAAAATGAGAAAGTGTTGGTAATATTTCAGAAAATTTAAACTTTATTTTTAATGTAAAAGGTGTATTTATGGAGAATTCCATATTATTATTTTCAAAATGTTGCAAACACAAACTGAAGCTTCATTATTTTCTCTCTTCTCAGAACTCACACTCATTCAGAACACAATATAGGGTTTCAGTGCTCTGCACACCTTATAGAGGATAGGAGATGCTTTTTGGGAAAGGATGGAAGATATTCAGAAATCACACCCTGAGGCTTCCTTTCCCTGTTAATACCTCTCCCCTCGTGCTTACAAGGTATGATGAACCTTGTCTTTGCACTGCAGGTCCATAAGTAGCCAGACGTTACAAGGTATGCCAATATGGGTTATGATGTCATAATATCCCTTAAGGTTTAGTACCAATAGAAGGGATTTCATGTATAAATGGATCACTGCTCAAGAGCAGAATGGAATAGATGAGGAATCTGTACAGCACATAAGTGAGTAATACACATGGAAGATAAAGCTATCTATGGCTACTAGTCATGATGGCTATGTGCTACCTCCAGTATCAGAGGCACTATGCCTATGTATATCAGTTGCTGGGAAACATGAGCAGAAGGGTGTTATTGCACTCATGTCCTACTTGTTCGTTTCCCACAGGCAGTTGGTTGGCCATTGTGTAAACAGTGATAGACTAGATGGACCCTGGTCTGATCCAGCATGGCTCTTCTTATGTTCTTAATACAGTATAGCCAGGTTAGACTTTGACTCGGGTAGTCTTTATATTATAAAGAGTGACTGCATTTTCCTGGGTATTTTAACTCCTCTCTCTCTCTCTCTCTCTCTCTCTAGAAGCCAAGCAGAACTTACAAAACTTTATCTCCCAAATCCAGGCAATGGTTACAGATCCTGAGAAAGTTCAGGGAAGGCTTAATAAAGAGGATAAGGTATAGTGCAGAATCCATGACAATGTTTAAAGACTTTCTTCATTCTGGATGTAGGAGTAAATTTGGCTAGTGTTGCGTAAATCATTAGTATTAAGTGGCATGCCTGATGTGGACATAGAAAAGAGATTATAATGCCAAATAATACTTCTATACGGTCATCAGAACCTCAGAAGTTGCTAATAACAGTCACAGTTCAAATGTCAACCTAGCTCTTCTTCAGCAATGAGCCAGAGACTAATTTGGGAATGATAATATAAGAAGGAAAAGTGACTACCTCAGTCTAAAACGATACATTACAAATGCCTTTCCTTGCACTAGCAAAGGATAAAAATGCAAAATGTTTAAATTATGGATCATAATCATTGTGTGCTCCCCACTTCCTCAAGCAGGGGCAGCACTACCTGGAGTTTGGTTCCGTTTGGAGGACAGAGCACTAAAGACTGGTGGTGTTTTTGCAATATTTGCTTATTTACAAATATTCAGGTAAAGCATAGGTGGAGGCAAGCAGCACGTACTAGGCAACCGATCCATTGCTGAGAATCTGGTACACAGTGAGTGTCACCCCGCACCCCAGGAGTGTCTTCCTCCCTCTCTCGCTCTCTGTTTCCGATTCAGTGTGTATCTTACATCACCTCTTCCCTTAGCTGGGAGGGTAAGAAGTATTGTCTTCCAAGCTCTGGTAGTTCTCCATTAAAAACACTCAAGAAGGATCAACTATTTCCTAATAATTTTCTCCTGGTGAGGAAACATCTATCAAACATCGGAGCCCATGCAATCTACCTAAATGAATGGCCGGCCAGCTGCCCTCACACCTTTTCTGTGTAATACTGCTCCTTAGCTTTCATGTAATCCTTTTTGAACATTTGAAGTACTTCACATACATTCTCAGTACTCCTTACAATATCCTGGTAAGATAGGCAACACTATAACTATATTGGAGATGAGGCTCAGTTCCAACATCACATTATACCATGTTTGATTTTAACCATAGTTCAGAGCCCAATACCTTCAAACCTACAAAAGGCAAGCTGTAATTTAGAACTGTTTGTCTACTTTCATTTTCTGCCCTCTCCCCACTCAGCTTCATACATTTACTCCTGTCCCTGTGCTGCAGCAGTTTCTGAAAGCAGAGTGATGGCTGTAAGTATGGTTTGTCAATTCAGAGATCATGTAAAACCACCATTAGCAGAAACCATGGTTTGCAAACCCACTTCATGTTATAGTTTCTGATTTGCCGATCAGAAAGCATAATTTGTCAATTCAGACTTCATGCTAGATTTAACCATGGTTTAGCATAATACCTAAATTGAGACAATGGATGCTTCCACACTAGGGGTTTAGTATGGAACTGCCATGCTTGATTCACTGACTTTTAATGCACATCTATACAATGCCATCATCCAATCACTGTCATCCTGGGGATTTTTCCTCTGTTTTTTACAACTTTTCTCAGACTGCTGAAAGTCTGGGTTTTTTTTCATAAAAATCAAAGAGTGTGGTCTCCACAGGTGTAAGATGTGTTTGGAGCAGGATTTTGATGTGGGCAGTGATGTATTGGAAAAGTGAACCTATCACAACTCAACACACATTCATTATAACCTGTGCAGTGGGTGCCATTTTAGAACCTTGTTTTTCTATCTTTTACTTATCATTAAAATGTTTTCTGGCTACATTTTTTTAAAAATGGGAGAGGTGGTGTCAGTTATCCCACCACTAACCACCACGTTGTCATGGACTCACCCCTTTTCTACAGTACCCCACCAATTAAATCCACCAAATGTGGGAAAAATCCCACATAGGTCATACTATAATACCTTCTGATTAGGACTAGTAGCTATAACTATATAGAGGCTCACTCTACCTGTTAATTGTTTCTTATCTAATTCTGCTGCCACCATAAACCAGAACTCTTATTTACCTGTTACCCTCATTCCCCATGGTAGCTCAGTGTAGACATAGGACAAAACAGACCCGAGGTTAATATAAGTAAAAGAAAGATATAGTAAATTTATTTTTTAAAAACCATATAAATATAGCAGAATATATTACTGTTTCTTGTAATGGTTAACCCATAAACAACCAAGGTGTTACTGTTGCCTTAAGAAACTGGCTATGTGTTACCTCTCCCTATCCAACCTTAAGCCAATTTCCCAGCTAAGCTCCATCCCAGTTAGCACACAGGCTGTGCTGAAGGTTTAGATTGTAGTCTTCCTTTTAGTAGGGGCTCTCTGCACTCAAGTACCTTCAGGTCCATTGCACCCTGCTGTTACTTCGGCTTCAGCTTTCCACTCCTCCCTCGCAGATCTTCTCCAACTCTTGCCTCAAGTTATTTCAACCTCTGGGTTTTCCCTTCAGCTCTTAGCAGCTTCTCCCAGCTGCTGCTCACTGACTGACTCCAGAATCAAACTGCCGAGTGACTGATTCTCTGCTAGGGCTGAACCTACCCTTATATTCCCTCTAGTCAGGACACTCCAGCCGGTCAGCTAATTTTGGAGTAGAATTCCCCACCATCACTGGACTTTAAAAATGGACCAATATATTTGAATAGAATGTCCACAAGTTAACCAATCATATCTGACCTCACTTTGATTCTACACTCCAGTATAAGAAGACAGGAATTCACACACATATAACATAGCCACCTCCTCAGTAATAACAAGCAACAAAATGGGCATTTATCAGTTTGCCAGACTGTCAGCATAACATTCAAAAGACACAGTTTTCTCTTTCTACTTAATCTTTCATACATCAGTCATAAAACAAAACACATAAACATTCATAATTTTTACCGGAGGTAAATACAGCTTCTTCACAGGGAGATGGTGCTACAGTATAAAGATGATAATGCAATAGTTTTAATTCTTAAAAAATGTAAAACAAACAACTTTCTGGTCACCACTAAAATGGTGGTGAGTAGAAAGTGTTTTTTTAATTTAATCATCAAAGAAATAACATTATTGTATTACCATGCTTCAGCACTGTAACACCATTACAAAAATTAACATAGCATTATGGTATTGTAGCACTATACCTTTCTTCCATGAAAAAAGGGAGGTGTGGTGCTATAGCACCATAATGCTATGTCAGGTTTTTTTTTGTATTTGTAATGTTATAATGCCATATCATAATAATGCTAATTTTTTAAGATTTAAAAAATCCTTTCTGCTCAACATGGTGGTGCTTTTCCTATAGACTCAACAGAGCAATTATATAAGGACCTCTAGAAGGCTTTAAAACCATTCCTGTTCTATGTGGGCTTTGGGGTTTCGTTTGGTAAATCATTTTATGTTCTTGTTGCTGAGTGTACTTTTACTGAAGATTGTGTTTTCTATTGGCTTTTATATGTATACAAATGGGGCCTGCAACAAAGTGTTGCAGTGTTTCATCTTCTAACAGGAGTGTTCCCATTCAGGGTCCCAACCAGCCAGCCAATCATACCCCAGGATACTTCTTTCCAATCTTCCATCCCATTTTCCACTTTATTTTTTCTACTGAGTGACACTCAACGTACCATTGCTTACAGAGATGCTCAGTCTTCATTCAGCTGTTTTGCAGGGGTGCCTTCTTTAGTGTTTAAAAGAACATGTATTTCTTCAAACTCAGGGGATCCCTAAGCATGCCGATATCACCCTCTGGTTTCTTAGTGGGCCCATTTTGGCTCTGATCCTACAGTCACTCACCATTTTAGTTTGCTATTAGAGGGATTTCATTCATTCCACTTTTATCCAGCTTTTCATATTACAGGTCAAATACACTTCCAGTCAGAATTAAAACAATAAAACTATCAAACCAAATTGTTTAGAAACAGGTTGAAACTATGACCTAGTTTGCACATACGGCAAATCGTGGAGTGTGTAGATATTTTCTTACTGCCAGGTTACACAGGAGTTAGCGTGTGTTGTTTTCCCTACATTTTGATTGGTTAAGCTTCCAATGATAAACTTAGTGAATGTAGAGTTTGCTTTTCTGATGCACTCCCTTTTTATTCTCTGTGTAGAATATTTCTCTCAAAGCCTGCCAGGCCAAGTCAGATTGGCTTGAAAACACTAAGGAGCCTACCATGCTAGAATTTATAGACCAGAAGCAGCAGCTAGAGGATATAATGCTTCCAATCTTCACAAAGTTGTCTACACCCCGTGAGTACCAGAGGCTTCCTGCTGGATAGAAACCACTGTCTAAAATGTTTTGCAGTTATTTTCCTTTCAGGGAACATTTTCTACACTACCATGTCTGTCAAGATACACAGAGGTATTAGCCATGAAAGCCTTGTATATTCTAGAGGATGATGAACCATGTTGGGCCTCACATGAGCAGAAAATGCACCCTAAAATATGGCCAGAACTATGTTCATATTTTGTGCATATTGCAGAACAATAATGGAGGAAAACTAGTTTTCACAGTTCTCCACCATGACGAATCTTTATTGATTAACCTTTATCAGCTTACAAACATTGTTCAGTCTCTAAGCTTTCAAAGTTCAAGGTAGGCCTTAAGGAGGCAACTATAGGTAGCACTGAGCTCCTCCCAGGCGCTCATCTCCACCTCCCAGCTCATTCTTTCTGTACTCACGGACTGGACCCCAGCTGGTGATGTTACATATCCCTCCATTTGACTGAGTGTCCACAGATGATGCTGGAGCCCAGCAAAGCAACCTATTTGCTTCCTCACGTACCTCCCACATTAACCATTCTGGTTACTGTAAACCTACATAGTCTTACTGCTTCCTTTTCCTTTTTGTTTGCCTGTTCCCTGACCTGGGTGGAAGGCAAGAATAAACCTCACCAGTTTAACAATTGATTTTGCTCTGCATTTATTAAATATTATGGAGGCTTACTGGGACAAAATGAGAATTCCCAGCCTATGTGAAATGTTTGTTTTTAAAATGGCAGAATATCTAAAGCATCAAAAACACTCCAGCACCCAGTAATATTAGAGAGAATGTATATAGATAATGGCAATATATGTCAACACAGACATTCCATTTTGCATGGAACCCACATTGTAAAAGTATACAACTGGTGTTTTTTTTTAATATTATCTACCATTATTCTCTGTAATATGACATGCTTAATGGTTTCTAAAGCTAGTGAATTGAAATGCCTAGAGTATGGATAATAGGCTCTCCTCTGTTGCCTTTTTTTTATGATAGGTTTTAACTCTATGTGGTGTTATAGTATGTTTTTTAATTGTGATGCTTCTGACACGAATAAATAAATAACTCTATGGGGGGAATAGTTATCAGATTTCAGCTGGGGTGGTAAGAAACTACATCTCCAAGTGCTTTGGACTTCAACTCCCAGCATTAGTGACCACTGGCATACTGGCAGGGGTTTCTGGGAGTTGAAATCCAAAACGTCTGGAGATATACTTTCTGCCCACCCCTGGAGTACAGCTTTTCTATACAAAACAAAATATTTCACATATCCTGATAAGAAAACTTTCTTCAGGATGTCAAGTATAAAGAGAACTCGTAAAAGAGAGCTTCGGCTATTGGGCGGTATAGAAATGAAATAAATAAATAAATAAATAAATAAATAAATGAATGAATGAATGAATGTTAGAGGCATACCCAAGGCTGCAGTTTCATACATCCATGGAATTTCCATCCAAGCATGGAGAAGATTATATCCTACAATTTTGGAACAAGAATGTCTAAACCTTGCCGTTGCAGTAGAGCTTGAGAACATGGGCTTATGAAAATTTCTTTTATTTCCTACTGCATCATTAACATCTGCGAAATCCAGGAGCATGGAAGCAGAATACATTATGCCAATATACATTTAAGTTGCATAAATGATTTTGGCAAAAAGTACACACACATGCCAGAACTATCTTTAATCTTCCCTGAAATATATTTTAAAGATACAATAGAATTATGAAAAGATTCCTTCTGCCCTACACAAGCAAGGAAATAATAAATCCCATATAGAGGTAGCCTTGCTTTCAGAGCCCATCTGCAATTGTTCTTGGCAAACCAGTTTAGACTTGGGCCACTTAACACTAATGCCATTCTTCAAGTAGAATTCCGGAAGAGTGAGGACTAAGAGGCTAACCCCAAAGTGATCACTTCTCTTCTTCCAAGTTCTACCACTTCCAAAGCAGCCAGCAACTGCCTGAGCTAGAGGATTGTTGTTGTTGTTGTTCAGTCATTAAGTCGTGTCCGACTCTTCATGACCCCATGGACCATAGCACGCCAGGCCTTCCTGTCCTCCACTCTCTCCCGGAGCGTGCTCAAGTTCATATTCATTGCATTGGTGATGCTATCTAGCCATCTCATCCTCAGCCGTCCCCTTCTCCTTTTGCCTTCAGTCTTTCCCAGCATCAGGGTCTTTTCCAGTGACTTTTCTCTTCGCATTAGGTGGCCAAAATATTTGAGCTTCAGTATCTGTTCTTCCAATGAGCAGTCAGGGTTGATTTCCTTTAGGATGGACTGATTTGACCTCCTTGCAGTCCAGGGGACTCGTAAGAGTCTTGAGCTAGAGGATACTAGAAGGTTAATTTAAAGGCTGAGAGCCAAAGCAGTTTGAGCTTCCTACATAGTTACCCGCTTTCAAGTCTACGAGAAGCAAGTAATGAAAAGAAAGCAAGTCCAAAGGTAACAGCAAGGAGAAGTATACAAAACTGAAGTTAAATGCAGGAGCTCTGGCATAATTCATGTTCTCCCTATTAGCATTTTATAAGCAGAATAATTGTGTAGTTTTCCTTTCTTGGAGGGGCAAAAAACAGTATGACACACTGAAGTAAAGAATCTAGTGCAAGTCACCTAAGAACTATGAAGGTTGGCTTGCAATGGTTTTATTAATTATGTCTTTAAAAGCTCTTGTTGTTGTTTGAATGAGAAATGGGCATCTGGAAATGTAACTACTTACATTTTCAGCATAGGAAGTGCTGTTTTGTTTAAGAATTAAACTGGAACAGACATGATGCAATGTATCTGTGATCAGATCTCCTGTTCCTTAGGAAAATAATCCACTTTAAAGTGGTTGCAAAGAAGCTCAGATTTTGATCACAGCATCACCACTGGAGGAGAGGGCATTTCATTTTCCCATACACCATTTTCCCTTATCAAAATCACCTGCTATGTAGACACCTACATTGTTCTGCTGCCGAGGATCAGGGAAAATGGTGTTAAGGATAACATACGGATGAGGGGATCAGGGTGGTGGTGAATGCCTCCCTTGAGGAGGGAGTGATGCCAGCAGCTCTCAAGGAGGCAGTGATAAGACCGCTTTTAAAAAAGCCCTCCTTGGATCCCCAAGTTTTCAAACAACGAATTTCGCCCAGTTTTGAATCTGCCATTTTTGGGCGAGGTGATTGAGCAGGTGGTGGCAGTGCAGTTGAAGGCACACTTGGAAGAAGCTGATTATCTAGATCCATTTCAATCAGGCGTCAGGCCTGGGCATGGGACAGAAATGGCCTTGGTGAATGATATGAGGAGGGCTTGGATAGGAGCAAATGCTCCTTCCTTGTTTCCTCGCCCTCTCAGCGGCTTTTGATACCGTTGACGACGGTATCCTCCTGGAGGGGTTGGGCATGGGTGACACCGTATTACGGTGGTTCCGGTCCTTCCTCTCCGGCGGATACTAGAGGGTAGCACTGGGAGAGGTTTCGGACCCGTGGCCGCTCACGTGTGGGGTGCCACAGGGTTCCATACTCTCCCCGATGCTATTTAACATCTATGTGAAGCCACTGGGGGCTATCATCAGGAGGTTTGGGATGCGGTGTCATCAATATGTGGATGATATGCAGCTCTACCTCTCCTTTAAATCTTCACCAAGGTTGGCTGTAGAATCGCTGTAGAATCCCTGTCCAAATGTCTGGAGACGGTGAGTGGCTGGATGGGGAGGAATAAGCTGAAGCTGAACCCTGACAAGGCCAAGGTACTTTTGGTGGAGGACAAGAGGAAGCTAGGGGATGTTGACCTGGTGTTGAATGGGGTACGGCTACCCTTGAAAAGCCAGGTCCGCAGCCTGGGGATCATTTTAGACTCCCAGCTGTCCATGGAGGCTCAGGTGTCAGCTGTGAGCCGGACAGCGCTGCACCAACTCCATCTGATATGGCGGCTGCACCCCTACCTTCCCAGCCATCTGCTCCCATCGATAGTACATGCTCTGGTCTCCTCTTGTCTATACTACTGTAATGCGCTCTACGAGGGGTTACCCTTGAAGACAGTTTGAAAGCTGCAGCTGGTACAGAACGCGGCGGCTTGCCTGATTAAAGGCAGCCGCTGGCATGATCACATCACTCCAGTGCTGAAGGAGTTGCACTGGTTACCAGTTGTTTTCCGGGCCAAATTCAAGGTGTTGGTTTTGACCTTTAAAACCCTATATGGTTCCAGCCCAGCCTATCTCAAGGAGCGCCTCCAGCAGCACCAAATAGGCCACTTAACAAGATCAACCTCGGATGACCTTCTCTCTGTTCCATCAGCCAGGACAACTAGGCTGGTGAGGACAAGGGAGAGGACCTTCTCTGTGGTGGCCCCCACTCTGTGGAATTCCCTCCCTAGAGAACTCCGCCATGCTCCCTCTTTAATGAGCTTCCGCCACACATTAAAAACGTGGTTGTTCAGGCAGGCATTTGGGGTGGGTTAGGGTATTTTTAGAAATATGATGTTACAATATTTAATGTAAAATTTTATTGTTTTAAAACTGTTTGTATTGATGTACATCGCCCAGAGTGGTCGGGTGACTGGCCAGATGGGCGATTAAGAAATTTAATTAATAAATAAATAAAAATAAAGAATACCCCTCTTCCAGCACTACTCCACTGATGACAATAGGAGCCTCCTGCAACGACTTCAAACTTTTGTTTAAGGTTATATCTGATCACCAATCTGCCACACCCCATCTGTTTAGGCCTAATAGAAAGTGTGGGCACTGCTGAGAATATGATTAAATATGAGATTTCCTCTGCAAACAGTACCAGAGCAGGTGTGTAAAGTGGGCTTTGATGCTGCACCTCTGAACGTTCTGGAGTTCTTGCAAGTTCTTCATAGCCAAACCAATGTCAATTTTTGCTGCAATTCTTAAGAGAATGTTTTGCATAAATAATTGCTAGCAGAATGAAGGCACTGAGGGAGTGCAATTTTGTGGTTCATTATGATGAGGTATATTTGTATTGCTATTATCCATATTCCATGGTAACCTCTATAGTCAGATTGTTTCTATTCCAGTATTGTTGTTACTGTTAAGCACTGAGAGTTGAGACTACCTGTGGGATAGCTATTCTTCCTAGAATCCTTCTGTGTTGGAGAAATTTTTAAATTCATGACTGTACATATTTTAAGAATGAGTGAACAGCAGACAACACTACACATTTTAGTAGCTAGTTTTATTTTCTGAATAAGAAGTTAAATGTCAAGATACAAATTTCTGGCAAAGCCATCTGTTCAATGTCCCAATAGAGCATATACAAAGTTAACATGAGCATTTCCAAATTAGGCTTTTGATTAATACAGTAGATTAATTTGAAATAAAGGCACATGACTTCTGGAGCAAGTTTCAATTGTGGAACCAATCTACTCATTTATTTCTCATGTACTATGCCCAAGAAGCCTTACCTCATGTGATCCTTGCAGCCTTTACAAAATAATGCATGGTTATTTAAACAGAGGCTTGAGATTTTCTAAGTATGACAGTGTAAGAAATTGTGTACCCACTTAATTTTTTCCAGTGCAGAAGAGATATGTTATTTAAAAAGTGTACACATCTGGCTGGAGAATAGAAAAATGCAAAGTAAATCAATAATTCTGTATTGGTGCAGTGTTGCAGACTTAGCTCTAAGTAGAGCTCAAAACGACTGATCGCTAGTCTGAACAGAACAAGCCTACACTGATTAGCTGAGACCATAAGCCAGACCAAGGACATCCAGCCACTTTGTGAAATAGAGAGGATCTAAAGAGAATAGCTTAACTACTCTGTCCTTGGCAGTAATTTCTCCAAACATATTTTCACCCAAGACAGTTAAAGCAGCCTGTTCTAGAAAGTCTGTGTGATCAGCTTTCTGGTTTGCTCAATCTCTCTTCACAGTTGCTATTGAGGCTGAGGGGTATAACGAAGATAATTCTTGCCCGATGGAAGTTTTTTGGTGCAAACCCCTCCTGGAAACAGCTTTTTAGCCTCTTCATCTGGTAGGCTTGGAATTACCATGACTTGATCCCCAGGCTTATGAGGAAAGAAGAGGGGAGGAAAACCTTTAGTAAGAAGTGCGTTACTAGAACAGCTGCAAACACATTTATCCTCCAATTTTCATCTGTCAGCAAAGACTAGAACCTTTAGTCCATGAATGCATATTGCATTTGTGAAAAACACACCATCATCTTCCTGAGCATATTTCCACCAAAGCTGGATTGTATATTCACATTTCCAAATGGATATTCACCAGTGCATATCCAGTTACTATGGACATCTCTGCAGTCAGTTAATGCTGCATATAAATGCCTAATAAATGTATACAGTTGCACAATGCATGAGCAGGATTTAGTCAAGGAACTAGAAATTCACTTCCATCCCTCAAATCCCATCACTGCAGGGAAGATTAGCAGTAAAGGATATGTTATTTAGTTAAAGACCTGTGTATCCTAAGAGAAGGCAGAAGAGAAGCAGCCCTGGGCAAGGATCTTATGCTATCAGCTCCTGAAGAGGCAAACAAATGGCCAGAGACAGGGCAGGTGTTCTATTTTGTCTTCTGTAACTTGTTTATTTTAGTACTGCATTTATATATTGTCTTTTTGCCAAGGCATTCAAGGCAGGTTATAATTTAAACTAGGGATCTTCAACCTTTTTGAGGCCATGGACACATTTCAACATTTGAGAAACTTTCTTGGGCACTATCATAGAATGGCTGCTGTGTGGGCCTTGCTAGTCACAAGAGACAAGCAGCTTGCCCAAGAAACCAAGTACAAGACAGAAGTTGGATCTGAGCTCCAAATGCAAAAAAATTGACCGCCCATAGAATAAAATATCCATTTCCCAGGAGAAAAAAATGGTTATGCTCAGAGGAACACAGACACACCCAAAAAACCCAGGCAACACCCCACACAAAAAAGAATGCGCACGCACAAGCTAGGCAACATATCTCCCCCGAAACACAAACAAATGCCAAGGCAAAATATACACAAATACCCCCACAAACAAAAATAACCCCGGGCAAAACACACATACACACACAAAAAGACCAAAACACCCTGCCCCATAACCCTCCTGAACCCCCCCCCCACAAAGCCCAAGCAACATGTCTCTCAGACACCTCCCCCCTGCCAGCAAAACAGACAAAGGCAACCCCCCAAAACATACAAAACACAGGCAACCCCTCCCCCAAAACACCAAAAAAAAACCCCAGCCAACACACAGATGCACTCCCAAACCTCAGCAAAACACACCTGGCTTCCAGCTACCCCACTCTCTTCCTTCCTACAAATGGAAAAAGGAGGGGAAAAGAGTGGCATAGCTGGAGGCCTGCACTTCCCTTTGCAGTATACCCAGCCACTGCTCTAAGTAACTAAACCAAAAAAAAAACTGGGAGGGGCTAGGGGCCTCTCTGAGTGCCAAGGGAGGTGACCAGGAGGCCCCAGATTTAAATTATGTAAATTGCCTTGAATGCCTTGGCAGAAAAGGAGTATATCAATGCAGTGAATAAATAATTATTAAACTGCACTCCTATCCACATTAGCACCATTTAACACAACAGGACTTATGTCCGAGTAAACCTGCATAGGATTGTGCTGTAAAAAATTATCAGCAATGCCTTTTCATTAGGAACAAGCACAAATAAAATCCAAATATATTCCCAGAGCTGGAAGTTGGGGATTGATTCAACTACCATATTTTGTGTTTGAATCAGTTATTCTGAATATTTTGACATTCCAAAACTTTAGTGTAAAGACCAGGATCCACAAGAGGAACTCAGCTATAGGGTATAGAAGGCCCTCATCTCACCACTGAAGGTTAGGCCTGGAGGGTAGGTTTAATTTTGGAGCTTTCAAAGACATGTCTGCATGTTTTTAAATTTCTCAGAAAGCATGAGGACTAGTAGACTTCTTTCAGCAATTTATTTTGGTCAACACCAATGATACATACTGACGGACTCGCATCAGAAGTTGCTCCGACTAACTACACAAAAGTCACAAGACTTGTTAGCTTACCTCACTGTCCCTTGGGTAGTTTATCCAACCTATTTGATCGGCTGCAACTTGCCTCTCCAATTCCCAGAATACAGAAGCTGCATTTACAGACTCTCAGAATATGTACTCTTTGACAACTTCCCATTTTATAAATGCAAACCACAGAATATAGTAGGCTTAATGAACTAGAGATAGCTACCTTCCAGTCCACAGGGGTAGCAACCTTCTTAGTGGCTGTTAGCTGCAGGGAGTCAACTACTCTTAGAATCTCATCAAAGTTTCTTCCAGTGGTTGCTGGGTAGAGGATAGAGAGTTTGAGTTTCTTGTCTGGGCCAAAAACAAACACCTATAAAAGAAACTACAGAATGAGAACCCGAAAATTGTGCTTTTCTACAAACAATCTTTCATAGCTACTTCTCCCCAATACACCTTCTTTGGAATTCTAGTTCTCCATCTCTTAGGCATGGTCCTTTTTCTTTGGCAAAGAACAAATGCATTTGGGGCCTTCCTTTTAGTAGAAAGAAGTACTTTATGGAAACTGGTCCACTTAGGCTTTTGGCTTACAGGTTTTTTTGCCATAATCCTTTGCTGTAAGTTTGTAGTCCTAAATTGGCAAGATAGTAATAGGTTTTCTTTACTATTGAAAATGGATTTTCAAATAGATTTTAAATATTCCTGAAAGACAACAGCTGTTCCCCACAAAGGAAACTCATCCAAAAGACAAGAACAATTCCCTGGAAACTTTTTTTGTAAACAGATGTGCATCTTCCATTTATTTCAGTGGGGCTTGTGCAAATGTCTCGGCAGATTGTGCCTCTTGTACAGAGCAGTCAAGACACATAGGAGGTCCAGATTAGCAAGTCACAGACAAGAGAAATCTTATTTTGCTACAACAGCCTCCTAATCACCACCACTGGTGGGCAGAAAGATCTTTCGGCAGAAAGATTACGGGGGAATCCATCCATTAACCCACCACCTGCCTTTTCAAGCTAAAGTGGAGTTCAGCTGCTACTGGTATGAGCTAGGGATCACAGAACTTTTTCTCCATTTCTAGTATAATCTGCTTTATAGGCTTTAGATTACAGATAAAGTTACTCCACCTTATTTTTAGATTAACAGCCTACCCCATCTCCACCACTCTAGGCATGTTGCAACATTTTGTTATTCATCCTTGCAACACACCCACAAAGGAAGTCACTTTCTTCCACTGTACAAGAGGGCAATGGAGAGAGACAATGTATTGTCCAAGTCATGAGTCTATGACTGAGTAGAGTCTGAAGCCAGGTCAGCTGTATCTAAGGCAAAAATATCTACTCTCCTTTGCCTACCGCCTGGTCAATAGGGCTATTTCATACATGGGATATCAAGAAGAATGTTTTAGATGCTCTGCCATCTATCATTACTACAACCATGCTAAATTGTCAACATTGTCTAAATCAGGGGTGGGAAACCTTTTTCAGCCCGAGGGCCACATTTTCTCAGTTTTCCTCCATGGGCTGCATGCCAAGGCTGCATACATAATCCATTCATACACATCCATATATCCACCTTCTCCCATCCCCCATTGACATGCCATCACCTTGCCTTCCCACTGACCCACTGTCACCCCATTCTCAGTCTTCCCCCTCCTCCCTCCATCTGTCTGCCCAGTTTACCCAATCCTCCTCCCAGTGCTCAGTGGATGCCCCCCCCCACCATTTCCCCTGCTTCTCAGCCATTTTGCACAGATCAACTGAGCAGCAGGGGGGAGATCAGGGGAGGGAGGGTGAAATCCTGCTGTCTGGCAGGAAACCGCTGAGAAGTAGGGGAAACTGAGCTGCAGGGATGGGGCCAGGAGAGTGGGTGGGCCTTGAGGAGAGGCCAGCAAGATCTGACATCTGACCCACAGACTAGACGTTCCCCATACCTGGTCTAAGTAGTAAAGGATTATATGAGAAGGATGGAAGAAGAGCTAGTAATTTGAATACTTACAACACGAGCAGTCAGAGGCATGCCAGCTTTGTCTCTCTCATCTGGGTCTAGCATGCCCAGCTGGACTGCAAGCTCTCGCTTTGCATCAGCAATTATTGGAAATGGGAGCTTCTCTGTGGCCTCATCACCATTATAGGCATTGATGTCCTACAGGATGGGAAAATCATTAGTGTTTTGTCACCAACATACTAAGTTACACAGTGCCGAGTCACAAACAGCTGGCTAAAGATCTTCTTTGGGCACAATCCTATTGGGATAGTAGGCCACCTCCAAACGCAGAGGCAGCCAACTATCCAATGCAGGGCAGGTGCAGCATGGAGGGGATGGTGTGATGGATGGTGTGGCCGCCTTGCATTTGCAGCTAGACAGTTGATTTTGGCTGTCTAGCTGGGGACCTCGAAGTGGGAGCGTCCACACGGCACATAGGAAGCATTGTAATGACGCTTCCACGTCTCCTCCCCTCCCCGCCCCCGGGAATGCTCCCTTTTCATCCGTTCCATACTGCGGTTACAGGTGTGGAGATGGGGAAGAACCATGCCACCTACAAGGTGGCAGGGGAGGGAGAAGGGAGCGCGGTTTCTGAAAACCAAGCTCAAAGCCATGACTCCAAGCTCGGTTCCTGTGGCTGTCTAGACACTGTCTAGCGGCCATAGGATTACTCTTTAGTGTTTTTTATTTTTTGTATTTATTAAAAAAGCATTCTGTACCACCTTTTTGGCTCTAAAAAAGCTCCCAAGGTGGTTTACAACAATAACTTTTCAATACAATTAAAAGAGTAATTCAAGCCAGAGTGTGCAGAGAGATGTGCCTTAAGCATTCTCTATGCAGCTTGTATGTGCATAGCTAATACCTCAAACTGACACTTTATCCAGTAAGCATCCCAAGCACAGAAGTTCTAAGATTCCAAACAGACCATACACCTCAGAAAGTAAACATGCATCTCACAGTCGTGATGTGGCCAGGTGTGGATTTTCAGCGTGGAATGGGATTTGCTAACACTGAATGCTAAAAATAGAAGAGACCTATAGTCAATAGTAGACCATAGAGTCTGAAGTCAACTGGTTCACCATTTAAAAGCCCAATCACACACACCTATGGAGGCTTGCTATGTTCAGATAATAAAACAACAATGTAATGAAACTGAACAGCACCTATAAATAAAGGCAAAGTCATTGTTTGCTCTAATTGGGAGGCACGGCAAAAATATTTTAAAATGAAAACTGATGTTTTGTGTATCTTGTTTCAAGGACCTGGAGTTCCTCAGCAGCTTAGTGGTAATAGCAGATAATGATCCTTGAAGAGACAGCTTGCCCACCATTTCTCTGCAATGTGCAAATACTGGAGGGCATTTTAGAGCTCCACCATCATTCTGTGTTAATTGAGAGTGCCCTAGAACAAGGTTGGGCAGAAGGTAGATCTCCAGATGTTTTGGACTTCAACTCCCAGAAGCCCCTGCTAGCATGGCCAATGGTCAGGAATGGTAGGCATTGAAAACATCTGGAGATCTATTTTCTGTCCACTCCTGTTCTGGGGCACTGTCAATTAACACAGAATGATGGAAGAGCCCAATATGCCTGGCCAGCACCCAGCAAGAACTCACAATATGCCTTAAATCATGCCCAGAATCCTCTTAAAATGTTTCAGAGTTTTGCAACAGACAAGTCAATGTGGAAAGTATTCTTGGAAAGTAGGGAACTGTCCTAAGGTAATATCTGCAGTCCTAGATTATGGCAACAATCTAAAGTCTTACGCAGATCAGCTCACACCTCTACCTTCTCCTGTACGTTTTCTTTTTAAAACAGTAGGCTTGTTGCAAGCTACAGTTATTGAAAAGTGAAGACTATGGCCACAGTCTTACATGCACTTTGACTTAGTTCTCACTGAGGCAGCAAACCTCTGTCTGGGCTGTTCCACTCCAGGTTGCAGGCGGGACTCACACATGCGTCTTCATATCAAATCATTTCCTGCACCTAAAAAACATTCATATCAGGAAGAGGGGTCCTAGGCTAGCCTAAGAAACTAGTTTTCCATATATATTAAGCTTTTCTGAACAGAGGAGCATTGATAGTGCAATCTTATGCATGTCTACTCAGAAATAAGTCTTATTGAGTTCAATGGGAATTATACACACTTACTGGGAGTAAGACTGCAGCCTCAGTCATGTAAACCCTCACCTGCAGTGTGAAGTCATATAGCCCAGACACAGGCTTACTATCTCAGTGAGAACTAGGCCTTGCCTACAATTAAGTTCTATTGAACTTTGTGGCACATACATCATAAACCTGTACATGCTTACTCAGAAGTCAGTCTAATTGTCTCTCAGGCCAGGATTACTCAAACCTGCTAACCACCTGTCTGGGGACAAGACTAAAATACTTCATCATTAATGCAGGTTTACAAGACTCGGTGGTCAACAAAAAAATCGGAGTTCCTTCTGGTAAGTTGAACTTTAAGCTATAAGGAAAGTTACAGATAACCATGACTACCATTCTCATTCAGCCAAACAGTTAAGGCAGAGTTATTTCACAGGAAGTTGCTAAAGACCAATATGGTTGTAGAAAGTATTTAAGAGGGCTTTGGTTATAGTTCTATACTATCACCACCAAAGAAACCTTTAAAGGAACTTGTTTCAAACTTTTATCTAGATAGATGCTATCAGCCTCATCCCCTGTGCAGCTGAATCACAAGCGAGATCACATACATGAAAGGCCGCAAGTGGAGTAAATCTGGAGTGAATCTACCTACTGAATGTAACTGCACTAAGGAACATTAATAAAGTATGGAATGTAGCAGCAGCAAATCATGGGTTAATTAACCCACGATTTACCACAGTATGTGCTGCCCCCATTTTGAATATGCAATCTCCCATCAGCCTGATCAGAGGTTGCTCCATGATGTGTGAACCCAGACACTACGGGTTAATCGTAGGTTAAACAACCCCAAGTTAACCTCAAAAGTATTGTAGGTTAACTTTGGACTGTTTAACCCATAATATCTGGGTTTGAACATCACGGAGCAACCCCCAATTGGGCTGACTGAAGGCTGCATATTCAAAATGGTGGTGGCACATGACCTTGGCAAATCGTGGATTAATTAACCCATGATCTGCCACCATTACATGCAAACTGGGCCTGTGTTATACATAAAGGGTGGAAATGGAGTGGAGAACGCAGTAATAAAGTTGTTACAAAAGGAAGATTGGGTGTTTGGAGCACAATGTGATGGGAGCAGGAGAAGAGGCAGCTTAACTGGCCTAGAAGCATAATATAATTCATTCTCTGGGACCATCCCTCTGCTTTTTCCCATTTAACAGTTTATCTCAACTATATACATATAGACGTTAAAATATAAGCCATTCTGGTAACCTTTTCAGCTGAACAGCTGGGTAAAATGCTTTAAATAAATAAAATTTGCCTTGAAGGTGCTAGATATATTAAAAAGAATGTTTCTTTTAATAATCCTTATGAGGTGTACTACTCATTCTCAATGCACATTAGTAATCCACTAGTGTATTCAGCTGATGTGCAGCTACTGTTCTACAGAACAGTCAGTTTTGCTAGCCAAACTGCATATAAAACTGACTGCTTCATTTCTAAGTATCAGCCTTTCTTTGAAAATTAATTCCACACTGAACTACATTTTAGAAGAACTTATTCTAAAATATATTTTCCCCCCTCAGGAGAACACTGAATTTATTTCACTCAGCACTGATGGCACCTTGATGTTCCCACTGAAGATTCAACATAAATGTTACTATTCACCTAACCTCCATGTCTCTTCTGAAGATAATTCAACCATGATTCACTCTCCTTTTTCAGATATCAGATTTGACTTATTTCTATTAGATCCTGTCCTCCAGCCAGTAGATAGGCACTCAAACATGTTTGTGCTGTCTAGAGAAGCAACTGCTTTGTTGTTTTTACTTTGTGGAGAAGCAGCTGAACAATTTTTAAAAGCTGCAAATAAGAGTAACAGCAGCATAACAACTTTACTAAACAAACTAAATTCACAAATGAGGAAGCCTTCAAATTCAACCTTGCTCACTATTTTGGCTTTTTAGTTGAACTTAATAAAAGTATTATGCTACTGCTGCTATTTGGATTTTTCAAACAGACAAACATGAATGCCTGCTTGGGGGGGTGGGGGGAGACAGGACAAGAGATCGGCTTTCATCTTTGACAAAACACTTATTTCCATTTTTAAAAGAACAAATGAAGGTAACTGCAATTAATGATTATGCAACTAGTGTTATTACTATCCAAGGTCTAAGAAAATATACAGCAGTTCCAGTCACTAGTAAAAGATGTTTCTAGTTCGCACAATCTTATTTTGCTTTTGCTTTATATGTACTTCATGATCTTGAGTTGAGAAAGGATCAGGCAGAGCCTTGGAAGGAGACTGTCTTTGCCTGACAGAACCTTTTCTCCTCCATGAGCCCTGAAACACCCTCTCCATCAAATGATGTGACTTCACAACCACCAAAGTACTTATTTAACTTCCAGAAATGCTGCCCTTCCGCTGTGCTCTCAGGACAACTGACTAGCTTGTCATGACAGCATCTGAGTATCGGAACTGAGCCAGAGTGTTATTGTGCTAATGTAAAAGGGATAAACACAGTTCCTGTTTTGGAACTATAGAACAGACAATGCATGTTAATCACTGTTCACCAAGCACTGCTGTTGCACATTTTTTCATCCATTTTCAAAAGGAGCTTGGGCTGAACTGATCTACCTCACAATTGAAGAGATGCGATGGCAGTGCTTTATCCTTTAGTACGCTAAAGTCTATACACCACAGGTTTGGGAGCCGTAATCCTGTTCCTTGAAGTTGGCATGACTTCAAGAGCCATTAGAACCCAAATTTGTGAACACAAAAGTTGCATCCACTCTAAGAGACTCCAGGTGGTAAAGCACTTTTTGGACAAGGGACATGAGGACAAGGACTTGAGGTTCTAAACAATTAGACTGTTCTAAACAATATAGGCTTTTCGTATGCAGGATTTTATCTAAAATTTGATTTATGCTTTGGGTCAACACATGCAAGCCATTGGTTATGGTAAGAATATTTTCATTTGGATTGCCTCTAGATTATTTGGTCTTTGGCCAAGTCATTTATGGACAATTAAGATGGCATGCCTTTGCATTCTTTATATACCTCAGAGATGGAAGGGAATTGTGTTCCTCCTTTCTCTTCCTGTTGTATCCAGTAACTGACCGAAGTAGACGAAACAGACAAGTTATAAAAGAGTGATTTTCTGGTAAACGTATCAGGTTAAACTTGTGTGTTTAATTTAATGAAAGCGGCAAAGGGTGACTGTAACCTGTTATCTTTGTGTTTTTCCCTTGCAGGTCCAATTTTGAAAATTTAACAAAACTGAATGTTTTGTGGCTATAGTTATGGTAACACCTTTTATCCCACTGACGAAGACCCTTGGGGTTGAAACCTGTCTGGGACAGATTATGTATTAGTATAACCTACTATATGATTATTTCAAATCAGGAATGTTAAAGAAGCTTTGGGAGTATCGATTTTCCGTTTTGGTACAATTTACATGGTTGTAATATAATTAAATTTGTATAACTACTTTTTACACTTTGTATTACAGATTTGTTATTTTACCTAATTTTATTAAAATCTATTAATGGTAGCTCCACCCTAATCTTGAACTACATAAGTTATCTTAAACCCATTTTGCTTTGTGAGTCAAGAAGCTTGCCAAATGTTTTAAAAAGCAGAACCAATCCAATGAAGACAATGTTCACTTTACTTATTTGGGTCCAGCTCCTTAAATTCATGATCTAGACTAGGAGTGGGCAACTTGTGGCCCTTCAGATATTTTGGCCTACAACTCCCATTAGTACTAGACACCCATAGGTGAGGGATGATGGGAGTTGCAGGCCAAAACATCTGGAGGACTACAAGTTGCCCATCTCTGGGTCTAGACAAAATAGGTAAACTATGGCTGTTTTCACACACAATGCTAAACCATCGTTTAGCATTACAGGAATAAACCACAGCGTGCCTTGGACTTGATTACTCCCCCACTCCGGAGTAAGTGCAAGGAAGAATTCTGAAGTTTTCTTTGAGACTAACCGCAGCTTGTTGTGACATCCAAACCTGTACAAACTGAGTCAGTGGAAATAGCCAACTTCAAACTGTGGTTAACAAAGCAGGCTTGTTTCCATAAACCAGGGGTCCCCAAGTTTTTTTGGACCTGTGAGCGCATCTGAGAATTTGAGAAATTGCTGCAGGCACAATCACAAAATGCAATTATCAGTGGATCGCTGCCTTGGCATCTAACTGTCGCATCTATGGATCTTAGGCTGCATTTTATTCAGCAAAAATGTTTGTTTTGTGTGTACTGAACACAACATCTCTTTAATAAGGAACTGTCTAATTCAGCTAATTGCTGGTGGTGCAATACAGCTAATGCGTCCTTTAAACGTATTTTGGCAATGTCCACTAGTCTCTTTTAGGGAGGAGGCTATTACATAGATAAATTTGGTACTGCACAGTCTTTAATAGTCACTGATGTACACACTCTTTTAAATTATTTACCTGCTTCATAGAAATTAACCAATGGTCACTGTAAATGGATTCTCCATGCCTTTTTGACAGCTAATAGACTGATAACACAACACTGGAAGGATAAACACTCACCTCCTGTAATGCAATGGATTGAGGACCTTACAACGCTGTCAATATTTGAACGTGTGGCATATAGACATAATTTTCAAGTGGATACTTATTTGGATATTTGGTCCACTTTTGTTGACGCCTATGTATAATTGCTAGGAAGTTGTACGCATTTCATATGTATTCATTGCTAAGGATATATACAAATCCATGTACACATATTTAAAAAATGGGGGGAAAATAAACAAAAGTAAAAACTGTTTGGTGGGTGCCTGCGGGTGCTGCATAAGGCACCCCTGCCATAAACCATAGTTAAGATTAACCACAGTTTTAGGGTTTTGATGTAAATGTTAAATGGTGGTTTATCTAAAACAGAAGCTGAAGCTTCTGATCTCCTAATCAAAGCTGTGCCAGAGCAGAAGAAGAAAGTGTGCAAGTCTGGGGTTCATCCTCATCAGGCTAAACCATGGTTTGGTTATTCAAATGAGGCATGTAAGTCCTGACTATACCCCTTCACGTTACTGATGCCCCATTTCATTTCATAATACCTTGCTCCAAGAGAGATGGTCATTGACATCATCAACAGAGAGGGCTATCATTTTAATGTTACGTTTTGCAAATTCAGGTGCTAGCTTTGCTGCTCGGCCAAGCTCTGTTGTGCACACTGGTGTAAAGTCCCGTGGATGGGAGAACAGGATGCCCCATCTGAAAGAAAAAGAAACCCATAGCAATGTCTTGGTGAGAAGGTTGCACTGAAAACTGATAGTACACAGCATATTTAAACTGTCTTAATTAGACAAAGTGAACACTTAACATTTATTTTTATATTAGTTCAAAGGTGGGCAAGCTATGGCCATCTGGGGCTGATGGAAACTGTGGTGCTCCAGATGCTGGACTCACAAGTTGCCCACCACTCCAGGTAAAGTTAAACAAGTTTCTTCCTTAGCCTTCTGTTCTTTTTAGTTATCTTTACTTTGGCATCTATCTCCTTATGCAACACTCAGAGTTTTATTCTCACTCATCTAGAGCTTTCAATCCTGTCATTAAAAGATTACCACAATGAAGTGAAGAATCACACAATGCTACAGAGATTAATCTCTTGACCACCACTCCCATTACTGCTCAACTGATTGCTTAACACTGCCTCCACCCTTCATAATTGGTCTCTCTGCATTTCTAGGTGTTTGGGGGGCATCACATATATCATAAAGTAAAGATTTTCACAATAGCACACATCCTCCCAAAGTCCTTTGACCAAGGTACCAGTTCCATTTGCCAACATATCATGAATCAGCATGCTTAAGCCCAAACTGAACAATACAATCAGTGTCAATGCTGTCAAGGACTGGCATAGTTATTTTAGGCACCTAATCAAATTACTGCTATGGGTGCAAACCATACTGTACAAACTGGTTTTCCCTTTGTTACTCTTCAGAAATGAATTTAAAAAGTCACTGATTTCCATGAAATGCACACCCTAATCCTCCAGAAAGTATGGGAACTTTCAGACAATGTGCTGCAAAATTCTAACATGATATAAATGCATGTTTACCACAAAGGTATACAGTCCAACTCAGAAAAGTGGTGTTTCAGAAGATGTTTCAAAGAACTCCTAGAACTACTGAATGCATGTCTACTTACGGTTTCTGTCCCAGTCCTAGTACACATTAAGATTACATGGAGGCCAGTAATATGTCAAGGTTCCATTAAGAGGTTCTGTTAAGACCTTACATGGTCTAAATCCAAGGTACCTTAGGGTACGCCTCCTCCCCTATGTCTCAGTCCACCACCCAAGGTCCTCTGAGGGCTATCTGCTGCAGATGCCTAATGTGAGATTGGCAGCCACATGCAAGAGGACTTTTTCCTTTGCTGCCACCCCTCAGTTGTGGAATGACCTGCCAGTTGAAATGTACCTGCTGACCTCTTTGAAGGTTTTTAAGCAGGAATTACTCTATTATTCTGGCAGGCCTTCCCTTTTTAGAACCCTCTTTGTTGATGGTTATGTACTGTTTTTATGCTGTATTGTTTTTATTGTTGGGTTTTTTGTTAAATTGTTTTTAACTTTGTACACTGCCTAAAGTATTTGTATATAGGCGTGTTAGAAATTGAATTAATAAGAATAATAGAATGGGGTAATAAGCAAACAGACAATATTCAGGTAATTTTTATATGCTAGACCAAACTCTTCCTTTCAAATACATAGATGCTAGCAACAGCAAAGCACAACTGTGATCACTTAAGACACATTTCACATCCCCTCTTGCCATCCTAATATATGTATAATTTCTTCTTCCTTATGTGAGAAAAGTGTCAAAGCCACATACTGAGGAACAACGAATCTCCTCCCTGAAATCCAAACTTTTGAACTAGTGACCTGAAAACACTAGCTGAGCTACATTACTCCTGATGATGATGATTTATTGCATTTCTATAACGCCAACAGTCAAAGCTCTCTGGGCGGTTGACAAAGATTACAAACATAAAAAATACAGTATACAGAGGTTAAAAGCCATTTAATGATGTCTTCCCTTCCACTGGGCTGCCCTAACCCCTGACTGTGTGGAAGGGAGGGAGACAGAAGGGAGGAAGCAGCATCTGCAAGGCTCTGCTGCAACACCACAAATAGTGCAGAAAATGTAAGCACAGCAGGTAGGCCTTAACACCGGAAGAAGAGTAGCAAGTTCCCATTGCCTGAGTAGGCGCCTCAAGGTACGCTAGGAAAAGTTTGGAAACCCTTACCCTAAAAGACCTTGTTGGTTTCAGCATGTATTTTACAACACTGCAGGGTTGTTTCCCTATTCCAATGTTGGCAGGTTCTTTAGAATTACCACAGAGCGTACAACAGCCAAACCAAAACAGAAACTATTAAGAAGCCTTCCCTAGTTCTTAGCAGATACATTAAGAGTGCAATCCTATGTGTCTACTCAGAAATAAGGCCAATTGAGTTCACTGGGGCTTACTCCTAGGTAAGTGTGTATAGGATTGCAGACTACATTTCTCTTTTCCTTCGCAGCCAAGTGGCCGTGGCTCAGCAGTAGAGCGCCTGCTTTGTGTGCAGAAGGTCCCAGGTTCAATCCCCAGGTAGGGCTGCCTGAAACCCTGGAGAGCTGCTGCCAGTCAGTGTCAACAATACTGGGCTAGATGGACCAAGGGTCTGACTCGGTATAAGGCAGCTCCCTGTGTTCCTAAGTACCATTTTTCTGTTCTGCAGTCTTGGCCTAAGCCTGCCCATTGCAAAGGTCTATTCTGTAGTGAAACATGACACACAGAGCCTTCACAAACTATGCCAAGCAACAACAATCCACCCTTTGCTCTTGACTGCCACACCTCCTTGTCAGATGATTGCCTTGGAAATGACTGTTAATGCTTAACCATGGGATTGCAATGATAAAGAAAGCTAATATTTACTGAGCCAGCGAACACTGCAATTTAAGATAAAAAAAGTTGAACAATGAATTTGGAAATATTTGTATTGCCACATCTTTTCAGAATAGCCACACTATTTCAAAGAGCTGTGGCCGATTCATGCAATGTGAGCACTCAAAAGGTTTTTCTCCTTATCCTATAAAGCTTGAACTGTAAGACACAGTTATTGCAAATGCAACGTCAATTGTCAACATCTATGTTTCTTCATCTTAAACTGGAAACTTGATCATTCAACCTTTGATGGCTCAAGTAACTGGCTTGTTTCCAGGTGACTCAGCAATTCTGAATCATGGAAAGAACAGAACTTCATACAAATGTATTGCCTCAAATTAGATTGTTCTAGCCAAGAGTAAATGTTATAGCATTGCTGCCCACGTGAACACGAAACTCCAGCACACAATCCTCACACAATCCAGCACACAAGGAGGTATTTTTACAAATTCATCGCAGCATGTATAGTACAATGGAATAAGGGAAACACAGCTGATCTGATTCATTTGAACTAATACACAACATTGAGTACAAGCCCTATCATGTTTTTTTAATCAATCATTAGTAAGCTGCCCAGTTTGGACAATCATCTCTTAAGCACAGATATGCACAAGCCTTTTGTCCACACACACTTCACCTTCAAAGCATTGATAACCAGTTTCCCAATTTGGACAAAACAGGAAACTATCATTTGATTGCAGCATGCTGCAAATGGAGGTGTGAAAGGGCTGTGTGCCTAGGCAAAAGGCTTGTGCATCTCTCTTAATAAGCCAATATATGATCATCCAAATGAAGCCAATATTGACTACAGCCAAGATGGTGTAAAATCGTAAACGCCTACCTAGTGCATTTGTAGAAGCAAAGAATTTCAGTGATTTCAAAAAAACAGTTGGATGAAATTCATGATGCATCTTTCATAGATTGAACATGGTAGTTCAGCTGTGGCACCTGGAATCAGGAAAGGTTTAATTCCTACCTAATGGCATATTTCTACCCTCACCTCTTTCTCAAAAGCATTCATAGACTGAGCTATCTTCTCTACAGGCACTTTTGTCATGATTCATTACTTCTAGCAGACCACAGTATAGCTTATTCTGTAGTGTGGGGAGATGGATTTACTAATATCTTCCAGTTTAATAGGCCTATACAGATTACAGATTGCCTGCAGCACTACAACATGCTTTTGTCCAAGTTTCCTTTGAAATACTGAATCAGATTTTGGTAAGATTCAATAATCCTCATGACTTTGAAAATAAGGAACAGAATAGGAGGACAATCCATTTTAAAAGGCACTGCAAACAGCAGGCAAATTGCTCTAACAGTGCAGTCCTATGCATGTTTACTCAGAAGTACATCCCACTGTGTTCAATGGGACTAACTTCCAAGTATGTATGTTTAGGACCACAGAGTCCCATTTTGTGTTCCAAGCCCATCTTCGTACCTTTAGGGATTGAACCAGAATTCTGAACCGAGAAGTTCAACAGTTTGTACAAGTTAGCATATTCTCACATTAAACCAACGTAACTGATTCACTGCTTTCATGAGATATTAGGGACCAGCAGATATTTCCCTCTGCTTAATATATGTCAAAGGTCCTGTTCAGAAATCACGTTAAGCCATGATGGTTAGGAGTTTTGAGCTAACCATGTTGGCTTAGCGTGATGTCTGAACAGGCGTCTGTCCCAACTGTGGTGGTTTATTAACTACAGACTAACCACGTTCACTAACAATTTGCTGCAAGATGGTTAGTGGGCCCACCATGGCTTAGCATGATGTCTGAACAGCCTCCATGGTTAACTGACAGCTGCCATGGAGCTCTGCGGCAAGGGCGGCCAAAGAAGGAGCAGCCACCAAGCACCAAAATGGCCGACAGCACCATGCACCAAAATGGCCGACAGCACAAAGGCCACTGGTATACATGGCTGCCCATATGGAGGACTGCAGGTTCCTGTGGACGGGAGGGAGGGTGGTTAGTCTGGTCATGTTGCAGAACATGGTTACCTGCACGTGTGGCAGTAGCAGTTGCAGTGGTTAATGATAACCACCATGCACCATGGTTAGCCTAACCACCCTTCCCCCATTGTGTGTCTGAACAGGGCCAAAGTTTAAATGGGGCAATGAATGTGGAAAATATTATTTAGGGAAGAATAGTGTATTCTGTGAGAACTATGTTGACGGACTTTTATTACAGGTCTTAATGTGCCATTTATAAATAGCATTTTGAAATGAAGCCTCTCATGTTATAATGCAAACCACAAACACATTTCTGGAATCTCACCTGATTTCTTGTAAACACTGGACCTGTACTAACAGGCCCATGCCCTCAATAGGTTTAGGCTAAAATCTAAATGTATGCTTACTTCCAAATACATCCCAGATTCAACTGGATGCACTTCTGAATAAACATGCATAAGATTCCACTAAGGCTGCAGTCCTATGAAAACCTACCTGGGAATAGGCTCCACTGAACTAACTGGGATCTGAAAGCAAACCTATCTAGGACTGCCCAGCATGATTCCCTAATGTTAGTGGAGTACTCCTGGTTTGCTCTTGGTTCCCCAAACAAAGGCTGATTTACTCTAAGCAGGGTCTGTGTCATTTCTCTGTTTTATCCAGCACTTGCCACTACAATTAGATTGTAATAGAAGGTGGCTGCATTTCATTCCACTTAACTGATAAACTTACTTGGAAGGGCAGAAAAACTGTTTTTAATCCCTTTTGATACCAGTACCACGAGAAATCCAGCCACTGCTAAATCTTCCAAAGGAAAGTAAGTCCAACTTAATACCAACCTAGTCACTGAAGTGTAAAACAATTTTAGCCACAAGCACTTGTGTGAACAAAGCAAAAGTGACACTAATATATATAGGATAGAGGAAGTAGGTCTGTTAGGATCCAGAACTTTGAGAGAAGGTAGGGAAGACTGGATTTTTATGGCACAGTAGCATGTAGTCCTTATTGCAACATGCACTAAATCAGGGATGGGCAGAAGGTAGATCTCTAGATGTTTTGGACAAAATCCCAGAAGCCCCTGACAGCATGGCCAATGGTCAGGAATGCTGGGACTTGTTCCAAATCATCTGGAGATCTACTTTCTGCCCACCCCACTAGATCATGGTCCAAAGAACTGTCTATGTATATTCCATTCAGTTCACACAAAATGATTTTTTTTCTATAAGCAACCAGTAGTTTCCAAGGCTTTACCACAACTCTGTAGAAAAGGACAGCGAGTCCAAGAGCACACTGCAACCTACCACAAGACAACATAAGAAAAATTCTTCCAGGATTAGCAAGGATCCATGTAATCCAGCATTCCGTTTATTGCTGTGGCCAGACAGAGGGTTTTGGGAAACTCAAAAACTGGGCATGAAGGAAATAGCCATCTTCCAGTATCAGTATCTGATACTCAGATCATAACATGGTACGTCTGAACATGGTAGTTCCATTTGATTAGTTGGCTATTGAACTATCAATAGCCAACTAATGGCTATTGATAGTTCTCTCCCCAATGAATTTGTCTAAAGGCCATACAAGTCAGTGATCATCACCACATTTTTGACAATAAATGGCATTAGTGAATTGCACTTCCTTCTCTCTGTTCTGAATCTTCTGCCCTTCAATTTCAATGGTGACTCCAATATTAGGAGAGCAGGAGAAATTCTCTATCCGCTTCTTTTGCATCATACAGTTTTATAAATTATTTGCGACTTATTATAAGGATTTATATCCCACCCTTCAGGATATCAAACCTTTGAAGCAAAAACCAAATACGTTAATAAAAACACAACACCACAATATCAAAAATGTAAGTCACCAAGATCCTTCCCACAGGGCAGCTGGTGTCAGTTGGCCCTGTGGGAAGGAGGAAGATGAGAGCGCAGTTGGAGCAGGCCCAGTCAGTCCTCTTTGCCTGCACCCCTCCTTCTCCTCCCTTCCCGCACAGCAAGTTGATAGTAGATAGCCTGGGGAACAATCCCACTGAAGCCGCTCTGAGGTTTTCCTCCCTCTCCTGGAATGCTTCCCTCAGGATAGTTCGTGGCAGATGTGGCCGGAGAGGAACATAAAGTTATATCCAATGTTAGGCCTACTTAAAGTAGACCCATCGAAATGAATAGGGCTTAAGAGGTCAGTCACAACTAACTTAAGTCACTCAAGTCCATTGTTCCCATGGGTCTCCTCTAAGTAGGCCTTAACACTGGACACAACCCATACCCACCCCCAACTCAAGTCGCCTGTTTTCTAAACTGAGACGCCCGGCCCGTCTCGCTTCTCGCCATACTGAGGCGTCAGCAGCCCCTTGATTGCCTCGGGGCACTCGGGTGCCGGCCGCTGCATTCCTGCCCTTGCGCCTGGGAAACGGGGCGCAGTGCTCCCGCCCGCAGGGCAACAGCGGGGGCTGCGCATGGCGGAGATCAGGCAAGGCAGCTCAAGATCAGGCAAGGCAGCTCAAGCAAACCCGGCTCAGCCTGCGCGCCGCTCCTGCCGCGGCCGATACTCACGAGTCGCCCAGGAACTCGTGGAAGCGGATGGGGCCGTGCGTGGTGTCCGCCTGGAAGTTCGGCGCTTCATCTCCCAGCAGCAGGCCCGGCATGGCGACGGCGACGGCGAGGCGGCTCCGCGGCGTCCGCTCCAAGCAAAGCCGAGGCGAGCAGAGGCGGCTCCGCGCACGGCGCAGGGAGGGGACGCGGCGTTGGGGGCGGGCCGGAGGGGGCGTGCGAAAGGCCCTCCTCGAGGAGGGGCCATAGCTCAGTGTGGCAGAGCCCTTGCTTGGTACGACGGTCCCAGGTTCGATCCCCGGCTTCTCCATGTAGGGTGGGGGAAGACTCATAGAATAGTAGGGTTGGAAGGGGCCTATAAGGCCATCGAGGCCAACCCCCTACTTAGTGTAGGAATCCAAGTCAGAGCAGCCCTGACAGATGGCTGTCCAGCCTCGTCTTGAAGGCCTCCAGTGTGGAGGAGCCCACCACCTCCCCGGGTAATTGGTTCCATTGTCGTATTGCTCTGACACTCAGGAAGTTTTTCCTGATGTTCAGCCGGAATCTGGCTTCCTGTAACTTGAGCCCATTATTCCGTGTCCTGCACTCTGGGATGATCAAGAAGAGATCCTGGCCTTCTTCTCTGTGACAACCTTTCAAGTACTTGAAGAGTGCTATCATATCTCCCCTCAGTCTTCTCTTCTCAAGGCTAAACATGCCCAGTTCTTTCAGTCTCTCTTCATAGGGCTTTGTTTCCAGTCCCCTGATCATCTTTGTTGCCCTCCTTTGAACCCTCTCCAGTTTGTCTGCATCCTTCTTAAAGTGTGGTGCCCAGAACTGGACACAGTACTCCAGATGAGGCCTAACCAGTGCTGAGTAGAGGGGAACTAGTACTTCCCGGGATTTGGAAGCGATGCTTCTATGAATGCAGCCCAAAAGAGCATTTGCCTTTTTTGTAGCCACATCACATTGTTGGCTCATATTCAACTTGTGATCTACAACAGTTCCAAGATCCTTCTCACTTGTAGTATTGTTGATGTTGAACCTCAGGGCTGCAGACCAAATCTGGCTCTCCTGGCGCCACATGGTCACACCCCCTCCCCCTCCCCCCAACCCCTTTCACTCAAACATCAATTGTTGGGTGGTTTCCTGGCTTTTGTGCAGGTTTTTTTCCCTATTCTGAAAGGTTGAAATGTCTCTCCTAGGGTGCAGCTATTGGCAGTAAGAGCTTTAAGCTGAAACATGCTGGTACTTTTTGTATTTTTGGCCCCACCCAGCACTGGAATGCAGCCCCCAAGAGCTTCTCCGATATGGAATTCAGCCCTTGGGTTGAGAGAGGCCCCCCACCCCTGTCTTATACCCTTGTGAAGCACAATAGCACAATGGAACCTCCACGTTCAGAGGCAATTTCCCTCTGAGAACCAGCTGTTGGGGCAAACAGCAGTGGACAGCTGCTGCCGCCGCTGCCTTCGTGCCCTCTTTTGGTCTTCCCAGAGGCCTGTGGCTGGCCTCCATGAGAAAAACAACGCTGGGCCCTGAGTCTGACCTAGCTGCAGGGCTCTTAGTACCGATGGGAGTAAGATGGCCTGCAAAGTACTGGAAGCTGGAGTTTATCAGGCACTCCTGGCACTTTGCCTCTTTCACTCAGAGGCGACACATGGGATTGTTCCCCCCATGAGACCACCTACAGCAGACTGACAATAAACACAGCACTCAGCAAGAAGTAAGCCGCCAACTGCCTGTTCAATAGGCCTGTGACTTGGCCTGTGCAAGCCTGCACAATTCGAAATCAGCCAGCACACAACAAAAAGGATGAATTCAGCTCCCCTTTTGCCTCTGTCCCAGGGGTCTTCCTGGAACCATACCTGGGGCTGCATGATTTGGCCTCCAAGCAGAGCAGACCCTGGCCCCCTGCAGTGCAACGAAGACGCCGGAGGGGTGTGTGCACTGGCAGGCCTCGGAGGGAGGGTGGGTCTTGAGGGCAGCATTGTCCTTGTGTAGGCCCAATACTTCTTCCCACTTTCACCCTGTACACTGACTCCCTTCTTGAGACCATCACTTAGTGCGGGACCTTCTGCACCCACAGAGAACTCCCACTTGGGAATCCTGCCTGAAACCCTGGAGAGCTGCTGCCAGTCAGTGTCGACAGTACTGGGCTAGATGGACCCAGGGTCTGACTCAGTGTCAGGCACTCTGTTCCTATGTGGGCTGGATCCCATGCACGAAAGGTCACAGCCACCTGTAATCACCTGGCTCATGGAAGCACACCCTGTCCACTGTGCTGCACGGGGCATTGTCTCATATGTCCCGTTCCCCCCATAAGAGTGACCGCAGGCTTCCTTTGGAAGGAGGCTGCAAAACTTTGCGCATGGTTCCCAGTGGACGCAGTGGTGCTTTTGCACAGGATCGGACTGCAAGGAAACTATTGAACAGGTTTAGTCAGAAACTTGTCCCATGGGTTCCAATCTAATGTATAGGGTGTGTGTTTAGGATCACAGCTGCAGTTGCCGCTTGCTGTAAAGCGCTGTGGTCGCTCTCCCAGCCCTTTGGAAGGTGGGGTGGGAGAGAAGAGCTATAAAATTGGAAATAATCCAGTTTGATACCTTCCCCAAACAATCCCCTTCAAACCTACTAAAATAATCACACTGTGTGACCTCTGGAGTACAAATGATTAATGGCTGTTAGCCATGAAATCTCCATGGTTAGAGGCAGAATTGTCAGGAGCTGCCCCTCTTCAGCATCCAACTCCTTTGCTGAGAGAACTGCACTGGCTGCCTATTCAGGTTTAAGGTTTTAGTACTAGTGTACAAAGCCCTAAACAACTTAGGACCAGGATACCTGAGAGAGCGCCTTCCCCCTTACCAACCTGCCCGGTCACTGAGGTCATCAGAGGGCATGTTCCTGGTGGTTCCACATGGACCCATGGCCCAATTGGAGTCCACCAGGACAATAGCCTTCAGTGTGGTGGCCCCCTTCCTGTGGAATTCCCTGCATTTGGAGGTCAGGCAGGTGCCAAAGTTGTGTTGCTCTGAGCACCTCCTGAAAACACTGTTATTTCAGGAAGCCTTCCTTGAATGACTGGCCACAGTTTATTAAATTTAGTTTTATCAGAACTATGTTTCTTTTTAAAAAGAATTTTTTTAACATTCAAAATTTTTTTAACATCCAAAGGTCTTTGGATGCGGTGCAGTATACAAATACTGAAAATAAATAAATAAATATATCTGCCCACCTAGTTGCTAACACAGAAAGTAAAAGAGGACTGTAGAAAAGACCAGCAGCCATGGCAATAGGACCTGTCATCGCACTACTCTGGAAGATGGACATTGGGAGCGTGACCCGCCTACCCCCTTCTCAAAGTGACCCTCTGACAAAACTAGTGGCTGACTAGAGTTTTAGATCAGAAAGTTATATATATATATATATATATATATATGAGGAAGTATTTGTTTGTATGTCCTCGATGGACTTGAAAACCGTACATCCGATTGTTATGAAACTTTTAGGATTTGTTCTATCTCTATCTGGGATGATTTTAGGCATAGTGAAAATTTTGTCTGCCATCTTGAAACAAAATAGCATCCAATCAAAATTTTTAAAGATTTACTGCTTCAATAATCTTTGCTTCAATACCATTTGATCGATTTCAACCAAACTTCGCATCATGACTCAGCACTGCAGTGAGCAGATTTTCACCATACAAATGTGTTTAACTCTAACATCTTGAAACACAATGTTAGCCAATCACAAATTTTAAAGATTTATAGCTTCAGTACCATTTGATCGATTTCAACTAACCTTAGCATGATGATTCAGCGCTGCAGTGAGCAAATTTTAACCATATGATTATCTATAATCATAAAAGAGGATGTGTCTCTGTCCGTCTGTCTGTCATCGCCACAGCTCCAAGACCGTGAAAGCTAGACACCTGAAATTTGGCATGTATACTAAAGGGACCCTAGGAATGTGCATTTCAGGGTTATTTTGTTTTTAAATGCATAAATTTTAATTAATTTAAGTGTGCCCATGTGGTTGAAGCCTGCAGTTAGATATTCAGCCACCGGGGGGGCATACAGCTTTGCAATCCATACAGTTTGAAGCCAAGAGAGATTACTGGAGGGACAGAGTTATAGGCCTGCCCCCTTTCTGGCGGGCCCCCCAGGGAAATGGAGTGGACAGACCCTTCTCTCAAGGGACTATAGGGATGCACCATTGCAGGGGCCGTGCCTAGGGGTACCAGTAAGTGTGGCTTAACTCAGATGGTGCGGGCACAATGTGTCTAACCTTGACAGCTGCATAGCTCAGCTTGATGGCTTCGCTGTATCAAACAAACTGAGGGCTATTCCAACCCAAGCGAAGCCTGGTCGGTTTGCTAGTGATTTAATATATAGCATTTAAAAGAAAGGCCCTTTTCCTGCTAACACTTGCATGGATTTAGTCCCGTTGATACTTCACTACTAGCTTCAACTGACCTTCGCACAACAGAGAACTTTTTTAGAGTCCTACCCAAAATTAAAGCCATAAAACTGCTAAGCAGTACAAGTTATATTGCTGCATGCAGTCTGTTGTATTCTTTATTGGGAACGGCGCCAAATGGCTGCTGGAACGCATTGCTCCCTTCCCAAAAGCCACTAGACAGCATGTCTTAACTTAGGGCCTGCGACGGAGCTGGAGAGACGGGGGCCCTCCGTTATGTTCTCGCTCGCTTTGTTAGAGGGCCACTTCGAGATGGGAGCAGAACAGGGCGAGCAAAAGACACTCTCCCCTAACATTCCTATGCGGCCAGCAGCCGCGAAACAAAAAAACAAAACGCTGTAAGGATTGCTATTGAGGTTGACGCGGCCGTCTGGGACGATAAAATTAGAGCGGGCGAGCGGGCGGTTGCTGGTAGGGGCTGCGCTTGCCATGGCGACTTACGTGAGCGAGCTGGAGGTGGCCAAGAAAAACTTGAGCGAGGCTTTGGGCGAGAATGTAAAGCAGTGAGTGATAAGCAGGCTCCTTCTTACCTTCATGTCTCCATCCGTTAAGCCGCCGGACCGTATCTGCGGGGGAGGCCTAGCTGGCCGTGCCGAGCACCGGCCTCGATTTTTTACTTGCCCCGCGTGCTGCCGTGGTCGTTCGGAGCTAGATATCGAGTACCTCCTCTCCCCTTTCTCTGCGGGATATATACAGAGAGAGAGAGAGAGAGAGAGAGAGATTTTAATGGGCATTTGTTATTTTAGAATGTCTCCCGTTTCCCATTTTCTCCTTGTCATTTCTCTGTAGATGAGGTTGTATGTCAAGCCCCGCCGCTCCAACAACGTCCCTTATTTTGGAAATGTTGGTCTGGTGGACCTAAGGTGCTGCTGTCCTTTAGGAAGTAAGAGTGAGAGAAGGCACCCCCTTATTTTAATTGATACCAGTCCCCACTCTGCCATGGAAGCTCACCGGGTGACTTTGGGCCAGTCACAGATTGTCAGGCCATCCTGCCTCACAGGGTTGTTGTTATGAGGATAGAAGGGAGAGGAGGAGGACTATGTACCCCGCGTTAGGTTCCTTGGAGGAAAAAAAGCGGGATATAAAAGCAATCAATCAATCGTGACAGGTAGGTTTTTGTAGAGTACATCCCAAGCCTTCAGAGTGCTTCACATATTCTCAAAACAGCAAAGGCAACTTTGTGGCCTGGTAAAGACTTACCAGTGCAGTCCTGTGCAGGTCTACTCAGAAATCCCACTGAATTAAATGGGCCTTACTCCAGGCCCATGGAAGTTTCCACCCCAGTAAAATTGTTAGGCTGCAATCCTAACTTACCTGAGAGTACAGCCCTTCATATTCCAGTGGGGTTTACGTCTGAGTAGACCTGTATAGAACTGTGCTGTTTTTAAGGTGCCAGAAGTCTTTTTGGTTTCCTGCAAGAGACTAAGGGTGCAATCCTATGCATGTTTAGACAGAAAGAGTCCTACAACTTGCAGCATGCCCCAGTCAGCCATGCATAGGATTGCGCCATAACATGGCTACCCCTCTGAATTTGTTGCATATTTTCAGTCATCCTTAAAACAGTCTGGCGTAGTAGAAGACTGGTATCGTTCCTCCATTTTTAAATCCTTGTCTTTAAAGCCAGCAGTTTAAATGAAATGTATGTATTATAGACCCCTTCATGGATCACTGCCTTGTTGTGGCGAAGGGGCTTGCGTAACTCAGTGAAGCCATAAGCTATGCCGTGCAGGGCCACCCAAGACGGACAGGTCATGGCGGAGAGTTCTGACAAAATGTGGTCCACTGGAGAAGGAAATGGCAACCCACTCCAGTATTCTTGCCAAGAAAACCCCATGGAACGTATCACAAGGCTAAAAGAGATGACGCCGGAAGATGAGCCCCTCAGGTCGGAAGGTGTCCAATATGCTACTGGGGAAGAGCAGAGGGTATTTCCAAGTAGCGCCAGAAAGAGTGAAGCGGCTGGGCCAAACCCGAAAGGACACTCAGCTGTGGATGTGTCTGGCGGTGAAAAGAAAATCCGATGCTGTAAAGAACAATATTGTTTAGGAACCTGGAATGTCAGATCAATGAATCAAGGTAAGCTGGAGGTGGTCAAACATGAGATGGCAAGATTGAACATCGACATCTTGGGAATCAGCGAACTAAAATGGACAGGCATGGGTGAATTTAATTCAGGTGACCATCATATCTACTATTGTGGGCAAGAATCCCTTAGAAGAAATGGAGTAGCACTCATAGTCAACAAAAGGGTGGGAAAAGCAGTACTGGGGTACAATCTTAAAAATGATAGAATGATCTCAGTACGAATCCAAGGCAAACCATTCAACATCACAGTAATTCAAGTCTATGCCCCAACCACTGAGGCCGAAGAAGCTGAGGTTGATCGGTTCTATGAAGACCTACAACACCTTCTAGAACTAACACCAAAAAAGATGTCCTCTTCATCATAGGGGATTGGAATGCTAAAGTAGGAAGTCAAGAAATCACCGGGATAACAGGCAGGCATGGCCTTGGTGTACAAAATGAAGCAGGACAAAAGCTAATAGAGTTTTGCCAAGAGAACATGCTGATCATAGCAAACACTCTTTTCCAACAGCACAAGAGGCGACTCTACACATGGACGTCACCAGATGGTCAATATCGAAATCAGATTGATTATGTCCTTTGCAGCCAAAGATGGAGAAGCTCCATACAGTCAGTAAAAACAAGACCTGGAGCTGACTGTGGCTCAGATCATGAGCTGCTTCTTGCAAAATTTCGGCTTAAATTGAAGAACGTCGGGAAAACCACTAAACCTTTCAGGTATGACCTAAATCATATCCCTGATGAATATACAGTGGAGGTGAGGAATAGATTTCAGGGATTAGACCTGATAGACAGAGTGCCTGAGGAACTATGGACGGAGGTCCGTAACATTGTTCAGGAGGCAGCAACTCAATCCATCCCAAAGAAAAAGAAATGCAAGAAAGCAAAGTGGCTGTCTGATGAGGCTTTACAAGTAGCTGAGGAAAGAAGGGAAGCGAAAAGCAAGGGAGAAAGGGGAAGATATACCCAACTGAATGCAGAGTTCCAGAGAATAGCAAGGAGAGACAAGAAGGCCTTCTTAAATGAACAATGCAAAGAAATCGAGGAAAACAACAGAATGGGAAAGACTAGAGATCTCTTCAAGAAAATTGGAGATCTCAAGGGAACGTTTTGTGCAAAGACGGGCATGATAAAGGACAAAGAAGGCAGGGACCTAACAGAAGCAGATGAGATTAAGAAGAGGTGGCAAGAATACACAGAAGAACTATACAGGAAAGATCTGAATGTCCCTGATAGCCATGATAGTGCGCTCACTGAACTTGAGCCGGACATCCTCGAGAGTGAAGTCAAGTGGGCCTTAGGAAGCATTAGTAACAACAAAGCTAGCGGAGATGACAGTATTCCAGCCGAGCTATTTAAAATCCTAAAAGATGATGCTGTTAAAGTGCTGCATTCAATATGCCAACAAATCTGGAACACTCAACAATGGCCACAAGACTGGAAAAGGTCAGTTTACATTCCAATTCCAAAGAAGGGCAACGCCAAAGAGTGTTCAAACTACCGCACCATTGCGCTCATTTCACATGCCAGCAAGGTGATGCTCAAAATCCTACAAGCTAGGCTTCAGCAGTATGCGAACCGAGAACTACCGGAAGTACAAGCTGGGTTTCGAAGAGGCAGAGGAACTAGAGATCAAATCGCCAACATTCGCTGCATCATGGAGAAAGCCAGAGAATTCCAGAAAAACGTCTATTTCTGCTTCATTGACTACGCTAAAGCCTTTGATTGTGTGGATCACAACAAACTGTGGCAAATTCTGAAAGTGATGGGAGTACCAGACCACCTTACCTGTCTCCTGAGAAACCTGTACGAGGGTCAAGAAGCAACAGTAAGAACCAGACATGGAACAACCGATTGGTTCAAAATTGGGAAAGGAGTACGACAAGGCTGCATATTGTCACCCTGCTTATTTAACTTATATGCAGAGTACATCATGAGAAATGCCGGGTTGGATGAATCAGAGGTCGGAATTAAGATTGCCGGGAGAATTATCAACAACCTCCGATATGCAGACGATACCACCCTAATGGCAGAAAGCGAAGAGGATCTCAAGAGCCTCTTGTTGAGGGTGAAAGAGGAGAGTGCAAAAGCTGGTTTGAAACTCAACATTAAAAAAACGAAGATCATGGCATCTGGCCCCATCACTTCCTGGCATATAGAAGGGGAAGAAATGGAAGCAGTGACAGATTTTACTTTCTTGGGCTCCAAGATCACCGCAGACGGTGACTGTAGCCATGAAATTAAAAGACGCTTGCTCCTTGGGAGGAAAGCTATGGCCAACCTAGACAGCATAGTAAGAAGCAGAGACATCACCTTGCCGACAAAGGTCCGTCTAATCAAAGCTATGGTTTTCCCAGTAGTAATGTATGGCTGTGAGAGCTGGACTATAAGGAAGGCTGAGCGCCGAAGAATTGATGCTTTCGAACTGTGGTGCTGGAGAAGACTCTTACGAGTCCCCTGGACTGCAAGGAGGTCAAATCAGTCCATCCTAAAGGAAATCAACCCTGAGTGCTCATTGGAAGGACAGATAATGAAGCTGAAGCTCCAATATTTTGGCCACCTAATGTGAAGAGAAAACTCCCTGGAAAAGACCCTGATGCTGGGAAAGACTGAAGGCCAAAGGAGAAGGGGACGGCAGAGGATGAGATGGCTAGATAGCATCACGGATGCAATGAATATGAACTTGAGCACACTCCGGGAGAGAGCGCAGGACAGGAAGGCCTGGCGTGCTATGGTCCATGGGGTCACGAAGAGTCGGACACGACTGAACGACTGAACAACAACAACAATGTATTATAGAAACATTATATTGTAAATGTTTTTAGATGCATTATGTTGGTTCATTATGAACCACTTTGAGCATCTTTTAGATGGAAAAGTAACATATCAGGATTCTAAATTGCAAAACAATACACTGGGAAATATCCTCTGATCTGCCCTTAGCTCTGTGACCCATTCTGAAAAAGCTAATGAGAAGGTGAACCACCAGTGCAAAGTACTATATAAGTAATTACAAATGAATCAAGGCCCAACTCCTTTCATGGATGGATCGCCATTTTTTCCAGATATCCCGAGTATCTTTTCTAATCAATTTAGGATACTGCCAAAGAGAGGTAGGGTTGGATTTTGGGATGGCCTCTTTCCAGCCCTATAATTTATCTCTGTAGCCAACAAAGTGTTCATTCAATTCTTCTTTATGAGATTCATAAAGGTCTTTAGGTAAGTGTCTTTCCAGTGAACAGATGTGTTTTGGCTGGCCAGGGCCTAAGGTTCTGTTAGGAATTCAAAATTAATAGAACTTGAAATCTTCCACTGATGTCAACATAAATTGGTTAAATGTCATCTTGCCTATTTTATGCTTCTTTGCGACCTGGATGGTAACAACATTCCAAGCAGATAAAAGTTCCCTTACATGGAAGCCATTGTCAATATTGCTACTAAGCTGTTTGTATGTGAAGCTCAAAATCTGAGTACAGATGGGAGACAAGCTATATCCTGAGGTAGAATTCCTGCCTCCTGCTAATTTTTTACTGCAGCAGACCCCCTACCCCTACCCCCTTTAGAGTAGATTTATTTCGAAGGAGCAGCATCGGCAATTTACAGATCATTTTTGAGGACAGTATGTAAAAATTGAGCTCCCCCTTTTGGTTATTTAGCTGTATAGCAACTTATTAAGGTTTAAACATCAGGGTTCTAAATTGCAAAACAATGCATTGGGGAGATAACTTGTCGTTAGCTGTATGACCCAGTCTGAAAAAGCTAATGAAAAGGTGAACCATCACTGCAATGATTGCTTAATTTCAGAAACATTTATGAATGCTAATATTTTATTAATGTTTTCAAAATTTGGGGGGTCAAAATTACGGTGGTGATGCACTTCAGGGTTCCTATACCTTTAATAGTTAAGTAGAAAGGGAATTTTGGCAAGTGCAGCTTTCTCAGCTTTGCATGGGGAGTTCAACCTATGAAGATTCCCTCTCTCTTGTAACTTGTAAAGGTACTAGAACTCTGTCCTCCTTTGTATCTGATTGCCCTAATTGAAATTATATGAAGTTGTATTGATTATAGCAGGGGTCCTCGACCTTTTTGGGTCATTGGCATATTTGAAATTTTGAAAGAGTGTTGTGGGTGCTCTCACAAAATGGCTCCCATGGGGTTCAAAGTTCATAAACTTTGGCTGGTCACAAAACACTTAATTCCCAGAAAGCAAACTGATGAGGCTAAAAGAAAAGTAACGGGCTCAAGAACTTAAGCATAAGACAGAGGTGGGGTCTAAGCTCCAAAACACAAAACCACTCTTTCAAACCCGGCATGACAGTTACTTTTTTATTTAAAGAAATCTTAAGAAATACAAATTCTGAGGAGTAGGGAGCCTAGTAGGCCCCAGGAGAGGTTTCCATTGGCACCACATTGGAGACCCCAAGGTTAGGCAAACCATCCTGTAGTACAGGAGTGGGAAACCAGTGGCCATCCAAATGTTGCTAGACTACAACTTCCATCAGTCCCCAGCCAGCAAGGCCAGTGGTCAGGACTGATAGGAGTTGTAGTTCACCAACATCTGGGCCACAGGTTTCCACCCCTGTTTTAGTGGTTCAGTTGGGCAGTTGGTTAAGTTATTAAGAAAGCTGTGGAAACTCCTTATCTGAAGGTATTTCTTTGGGCTGAAAGAGCAACTCTCAGGAGATGGAGTAAAGGTGCAGGAATCCAGCCATTACAAAGCAGGGCCTTTTTTTAGACCATATCAAAGGGGAACAGACATCCATTTTATGGGATCTACTTTTCATCTGTTTTTGTTTACCAGTTGAGAATGACAGCTCAGGGGTAGAACCATTCACAGTTGTCTACTGCACCCTGTGATTCATACACTGAGTTAATCTTCCTATACAAGTACTAATGTACATCTGAGTTACTGCAGATCAAGGATTTAAAGGTAATTCCAACTATGTATGATGGTCAGGCAGGAGTGCCATTGCTTATGTAACCAAAATTGCACCACCCACACATAAGAACGTAATGTCAGCAGGCTGGTGGAAACTCCAAGGCTTGTAAAGAACCGAAAAACACTAATGGGGGTGGAATCCCCCCAAAATCTCAATAATGACTGAGCATGCCCAGTGGGCACAAAATGCTGCCTGACTTTTGTGAGGAAAATGGGGAGGTGGAGTGGAATAGAGTATCATGGAGGGAGGGTATGTCTGACTGTCTGGAACAGTGGACAGGAGCACTTCACACTACATTTTGTTGCGAAACCCTAAAAATACACTGACTGGCAAAGCTACACAAAGACTGTGCTCTGCTTGTAAATTCCCATTTGCCAACCACTTGCAAATTTCATCTTAAGCTGTAGATCCTAGACTTATGAAAAAAGTAAAAACAGCACAGATATTACTCTTGGGCATTATCAAAACATCAGACTTGCTCTGTTTTTAAACTCTCATTTGTTTTAGACACATCATGCACAGAATGTCTTTCACTAACAACTGTGTAACTTAAGAGAACAATCCTGTGGTCCCTGGGCAAGCTTCCCAGGGACCATAGGATGTCTCAGAATACCCCTTCCGAGATCGGAGACAACGCTCTGACCTTGGAAGGGGGAGTCAGAAATCCAGCCCTGACCCAAGCATGGAGATAACTGTGCTGGCTGCCTCTCCAAGGTACGAAAATCGACCTTGGAGAAGGGGAAAAGGGGGCCTTCCAGTGGGTGGGGAGGGGAGGAGGCCGAAGAGGCCAGGATAGATTTATCCTGCGCTTCCTCCAGCATCCTTCCCACCCTCTTCAAAGCACTAAAAGCCCATCTAGCAAAAATATAGGAGATTGGAGGACAGGGAGGCAAAGATCACTTCTGCCGTTCTTCCCATCCTGCTGGCTTCAGCCCAGCAGGGCATAGGAATCTCTGAAGCAATCCTATGGACTGCACCCTAAGTCAGTTGCATACATCTGGGGGTTATGAGAGAGCTTCCAGGTTGTATATGCTCATTTGATACCTAAACATTTTCCATTTTAGAAATGCACAACTAGAAATCTACCAATATAAGCAAGGCTTAATTGCACAAAACACAATTTGTAATTTCCTCAAAATAAACAAAAAGTCACTTGCACAGTAATTTTCCACCAGTTTCTTTGAGTGTTCCAGTTGGCATAAGTGGGGCAGTGCTAGGGTAGGCATTTCAGGTGTGAAATGCTACTTTATTATTTTCTAAAGGGATAATGCTATTAAATAATGCTCCTAAGTGCTATGCTCAGCTCCCAGGCTCACATAGAATATAAAATGGAGCTCAGCAATGCTCCTAGGACTTGAGGACCCCAGATGGTCACAGTCAGCCTAAAATATATAAATTGTCATTGAGGTTCTGCTCAGCCTTGGACTAGATGACTCCTGAGGTTCCTCTGATTATATTCTATGGAACTATGTGAGAGTCTCTCCTAAAGGTTCTAAGAGGAAAAAGATAGCTTTTGAAAAGCAAAGTCCATTATTGATAGTGTGTTATTGATATCTTCCACAGATATTGGGCTAATTTGAAGTTGTGGTTTAAGCAAAAGATTAGCAAAGAAGAGTTTGACCTGGAAGCTCGGAGGCTTCTCACACAAGACAACGGTAAGAAAACAATCTCTGTTGCTCTGCCTCTTTTCCATATTGCTCATTCCTAAATGTCTATGAACTTGGGATAGCTGGCCTTCCACACAGTAAGCAACATTTCAGTTGTGTTTATTTACACAAAAATGATTCTGCTATGGGCAGGTAAGGAGCTATCAGGCACTAAAACTGCACCATGACCAATTGCAACCTTATTTAACTATCCATTTGGTTTGGGAGATTTCATCAGGCATTGCTCATATACTTCCAAATGTATATTTTCAGCAGACATCATCGCTCTTTAGAAGACAAAGCCTGAGAATCCTAGCATACTGACCTATGTGCCCGATATATATTTCTGTTCTTGCCAAATGCCCACAGCCTGCTCAAGGGACATCTTCCATACAGCTTTATGATGCTAAAGCAAACACATGTTTCCTTGTCAGACTGCTTGCAACCAGCTGTACGTGAGCTCTCTCTTTTCTTTTGACAGTCCACTCTCACAATGACTTCCTATTGGCTATTCTCACACGATGCCAAATCTTGGTTTCTGCACCTGGTAAGTCAACTCTAAAAACTCTCATGCATCTGGATTATAGGGGAGAGCTGAAGTGTGATTACCTTAGGGATGATTCTAATGTTAATTAAATGATGTATAAGTATTGGGCCACGTTAAGATCTGCAAACAGATACTTTTCCTTCTCAAAATAGATTTCTTTGAAACCTGAAAGCTGATATGCTTCTCAGCATTCTAGGGGTGTTAAGGTTGCAGTTGATTATAAGTAACATCAGTAGCAAATGTACATTGGGGATTGAGTGGACACAGCGGGATTGAATGGACACAGGGAAGTGGGCAAATGAGAGTTAAAAAAAAAGGACCTGCAAACTGAACTAACCATTTCTCACACTCAGCCATAGCACTTTGGAAATTACCAGTAGAATGGGGCACAGTCTTTAAGCCCTTTTTTTCAAAGGTCTGCAGCGATGAGGACTGATGTACCTCCTTTAGCAAAGCGTTCCATAAATGGAATGGAAACTGGAGAGACATCAGGACTAGAACCCAAGCCTCCAGAGAGTAACAGGCTAACTACCCAGCCACAGGAGCACACAGCAGAGAGACTGACGATGGGACCTTTGCCATCTTCCAGGGCCACACCCCCTTTTTCTCCCTGGCTCATTGATGCACTCCCGGACAACCAGCCATGTAGTCCATTACACAAAAGTCTGTACATGGAGATGTGAAACAACACAGATTTCAAATACAAAATGTCCCAGGTTCGCTCTTTGGGTACCATCTTCCAGGTGTAGCCTGTAGGTCTGCCCAAACAATGCAAGAAGACATATCCAGGTTGCAGAATGGGACCAACAGCTAAAATACTTTGGTTTCCCGGGGACTCAAGGGGGCTTTGGTTAATCCTCAGTATCCAGAGTAACAAAAGGGTAGGGATGAAGTTGTGAATAACTTCCTACTGTAGTTCTCAAAAGCTTGGAGGGTGCCTACTGTGGAATAGCAAACAGATAAGGAGGCACAAATACTGACACTTTGACTTTCACACCCCAAAGAATGACCATGAAGAATACGCAGGATGTTCCCAAATATCAAGTATATGCATTTTTCTCATGGCAAAAAAGAGTTCTTCAAGATTCTCTGGAAACATTAAAAATCAGTAACAAGAGAAAGGGCTGGGTGAGACAACGTAGTTCTGTAAACCACAGAACTACAAATATTTTAACTGTTTTTATGTATTTTATTGCTGTAAGCTGCCTTGAGAGGGCATCTGATGTGAAAGGCGGCTAAGGAATTTTTTAAATATATAAAAATAAATAAAAGTTTGTTAATTTTACATGCTGTATAAATATCTGAAAAGCTTTTTTCCCCAATAGTCGAAAGTAGTTGAACTGAAATATTGATTAGAGAGAAAAAATCAAAGTGTATTTAGGGCGCAGTCCTATGGCCGCTAGTCAGCGGCTAGAAGGCCATAGGACTGGTCGGTTCCCGGGAAGCAACCTTGGAGCCCGCGCTCCAAGGTTGGTTCTTGGAGAACCGACCTCCACCCCCTCCCGCACCACCTCGTAGGCAGCGCAGATTGGCTCCGCAGTCATAAGAGCAGCGTGGAGCTGGGGAAACAGGGCTTTCCCGGGGGCGGGCCTGGGAAGGGAGGTCAGAAGTGCTGATATGACACTTCCTATGTGTCTCCTGGCCTCCCCATCCCGCACTCCAAGGTCCCGCAGCTAGACAGCCAAAATCAGCTGTCTAGCTGCGAAAGCCGGGCGGTGAGAGCAGGGAGGAGATCCACTCCTCACCACCCCTCCTGCCCTGCAGTGTATACGCAGTTGCTCCCAGGGTCAGAGGCAACCGTCAATCCCCATATAATTTCTCCCTTAGTGTGTTTTAAATTATATATTCAAACATATTCAAAGTTTTACATGGAAATTATTTTTATTAGAATACATGTAAATATCGTAAAATATCACTGTTCATTATTATATTAGATTTTAGGGCATGGGGAAGGAAGCAGTAAAACTGTTAACATACTAATTTTAGCCTGAAGAGATGTGTGGATAAATATATTTGCTTCCTAGGGATTGAGAAAAGTTAACTAAAAGTAGAAAACTTTCCACACTGTAGCTGTGGAAAATTTTCCACCCCACATCCCTGCCTTGCCCCAGTGGAGGTGAGGCTCCTAGTGTATTTTTATATAATAAAGGTATTGCCCAACTATGGATTTTCTCATGGACCAACACAGCTACCTTTTACTTTTTATGAGATAAGAGTATTATCAGCCTGCCATTCCTTCTTTATTGTTAGCCTTGGTGGCTCAGTGTTTGGGCAAAGTGATATCATTATTCCAAATGCCCTTTCAACAGAAGTTCCCACTTGTGCATTGTAAGCAGCAGTTTTCACACTGGTTTCTCACACTACCTTGTGGAGACAAGAAGCACTGCTTGTTTTGAGGAAACTAGCTATTAACCAGGAAGACAGCACTGTTGAGGGATTGACTTTTCTCCTGTTCATTTTACAAATTTGCCTGCTTCAGTCCAAGGTGATATTAATTTTCTGTTTTTGTTTTGGGGCGGGGATAATCAAAGCATGGCTATAATGTCAATATCCATGACACACAACCTGTTCTCTAGCCAAAAGAGCTGTATGTTTATGCTACAAGTACGTATTATACATGTAAACTTTCAGGAACGGAAAGTTGGGGTTATTTTTAGAAGTTTCCCCAGATCAAAGGGCAGATTGGACCTCCTTACCCATGAGATCAGAGGGACCAGCACATAGATCCGTGGACTTGACACCACCCCCTTATGTAAGCTGAAGCAGACTGGATCCCTTCCCCTCATTTCTGTCTTCCTGTTAGTGAGCAACGCCCCAGCATTGCCTGCATAATTCCACTCACCTCATTAAAGCAGCTTGAGCTTTGTGAGAAGAAAAAGAGGCTTTTGTCTCTTGGATGTGCAGAGCTCCTGCCCACTATAGCTCATTGTCTACCCCAGTAGTAATGGGGATGATGATCTGAAGGTGGGGTGGGGCTTTAAATCAGTCCCTTTGTCATGATCAGATCACCTCCTCTTGAGGTTTAGACTGACAGCAGTTTTTCCCCTCTGCAAGGATGGGGGACCTATTAAGATGGTCCGCCTGAGAGACTAATGGATCGGTAGACAGTTTATAGACCGTTTCCAGAGGGTTCTGGGGGGGGGGGGTGTTCTGGCTGACATGGCTGGCGCACCTGTCAGAACCCTGGTAGAACTGTGGAATGCAGAAATGACCTGGGCGGCCTCTCTGCAGTGGAGCTGATGCGGCTCTGTGGTATATCCCGGATCTGAGAGCGATGGAACAGAATAGCGGACAGCTGGAGTGCAGATGGAGAAAAACAGGATGTAGAGCAGGAGGAGTGTGGAGGTGAAGCTGCGCCTCCCACTCTGCATAGGGTGCCTGCAAGCCTCCGAGTTTGGAGGCATACAGGCATCGCCATGGGATTGTACCCTAAGGCTGCCTTTTCCCCACAAGAGCCTGCGTTGTTGCTTGTTTATTTATTTATTTGATTTATACCCCGCCTTTTAACCAGAAAAATGGCACTCAAGGCCATTTATTGTTATGATGATGATGAATTTGTGCCCCGCTTTTCTCTTCCAAAAAGAAGTATATCTGAGGTGAAAATACCATGTCTGTCATCATGATGAGAGAAAGGCGTAGTGAGCCTTGGGCTCGTGTGCTTCCCCCACACCCTGGTGTGGCCACGAGGTTTAACCACAATTTAGCATGTTATCCAAACTCTAAACTGTGACTAAGCTTACCTTAATTTGAGAACTCTTGGTCAGTCATATCAAGGTAATGTAGCAGATGCACCTCAAAATATCAAGCATTGTGCTGGGATAATCTTTTTCTTCCAGTCATCTCCTGACTTTGTGTGGGCATATTCCAAAATTGCTGGGTGTAATGTGAGGAAGAATAGATGGCATGGAAGAGTTGCATTGATGAAGACATTCCTGTACTTTTGGACTATAGAATTAAGCGCCATTTTCTGGCCTTACAATCTTGATACCTTACTTACATTCCTTACTACCACTGCTGCTTATTTACACAGCATCTTTAGTTTGCAAATTGATCCACAGCCTTTTTCATGTTTGCCGTTACAACAATCCTGGTGAGTCCTCCTTCTTTGACTTTAATAGATAAGGAACTTAGAGCACAATCCTATGCATGTTTAGACAGAAAAGAGTCCTACAACTCCCAGCATGCCCCCACCAGCTATGCTGGCTGAGGAATGCTGGGAGTTATAGGACCTTTTTCTGTCTAAACATGCATAGGATTGTGCCTTTAGGGTAGTATCCAATGCTAGTCCTATGTAAAGTAGACCCATTGAAATGAATGGGACTTAGGTTAGTTGTACCTAGCTTACATCTCATTCATTTCAGGTTAGTTGTACCTAACTTACATCTCATTCATTTCAGTGGGTCTACTCTACATAGGAATAAGATTGGATACTACCCATAGTCTGAGTCCCAAGTCCTGCTCGCTTTCTGCTGGAGTACACTGACTCAGTAGCAACCTGATACTAACCAGTTTCCCTTTAGGTAGGGAATATGAAAATTAGTTCTATTGATTTATCTGCTAGCATTCCTATTTAATGGAGCTGGTTCCCTCAGAAGAATTACATCTACAAGTTCACAAGGAGGCGTGTTCATCTAGAAAAAGGTCTCTGTGGCACAAGTGAATACTCCCTGTTTGTGATGGCTTGTAGCCTACTTGCACATTTATTTACACAAATTGTCATATTTTGCAAAAATATGGTAGGAATTGGCCCATTGGTCATGAATTTTCTGTCTTACAGCTGATTTTTTTCCAGTGAACTGTGGCTTCAATCCATTTATTCTACAGTGAGATTTCTTTGAAGCAATTGGCTTAAAAATGCTGGATCTAAATGGCCATGTTACTTGGAAGTCCAAATGTTCAAAATATTAGTCTGTCAAAATGAACTTTGGGTGAAATGAGCTGTGATGGGAGCAGCTGTATTTTTGCCAATGTATCTGCTCTATTTACATCTAAACAGAGGTCTGGTTTGATCAAAAATGGTGAGGTGGTAAGGGCAGTTGAACACTCTTCCTGTGTTCCATTTCTCCAGTCACTGTTCTCCCTACGCAACTTCACTATTAGAAATGAGCTAAGCTGGACAGAAAAGTGTCTGGGGTGAAGGTATGGAGGTAAGGAAAGGGAGGGTTCATTTCCCATCCTTGTGTGCCAGTTTGCATAAAACCCAGCATGATATATGGATGGAGCAGACACATGAACAACACCCTCATCACATCCAGTTTGGCCCATCTGTCTGTTCCTTATGCCATGAACACCTCTATGCTGTCACCTCTTCCTTTCTCCTCCAAACTTGAAATCAAAATCTACTTGTTCTTTGAACTTTGGGTCAACCCCTCAGTCCTTGTCCCCATTGCATTTGCACACCACATTCCCTTGTTATCCTTGCCTCTCCCATTCATCCCCCCTGTTCGCTGATTTGTGTTAGCCTTGCCTTTCTCCCTGTTTTCTCACCCCAGCCCTTGGGTCTAAAAATATAGACGTAAGCAACTTTGGACAGAGTTCTGTGTTTTGACTATGCTACTTTGTAAAGCGCAATGTATAATGTTGGTACTACAATAACTTATTATTATTATTATTAATAATAATAATATTATAAGCATTCTACAGCATAAAATTTGAAGACATAATACTTATGTGGCTCTTGCAACTCACCTGCATGTAACTGAGTCTTTCAGTAACGTTGTCATTGTGTTTTCAAATTTATCTCTGCAACCATGGAGGCAAGAAACGTATTTAACAAAACAGAACATAAATACTTCTGGAGCCTCCAAGGTATCCAGCTGTCTTTTGGCAGTCTTATGCTGTCCTTTCTGATAGTGTGCTCATGTGTGGATGGTTGTCTTTGCCAAGTCTCAAAAATCTCATGATAGAGAAAGCTACTCTGCTTCTTGTTGACTCTCTCACTCACTAACCAAAATAACAGATAGGGACAACTTCAGTAGTTGAAATCTTTTCTAGGCACTGGCTCCCTCTTTCCTCAACCCTGCAAAGAGAAGGGTGCCACTTCTTTGTATTGCTCCCCCCCCAAATATTTTTTGCTCTCTGATTCTGAGTTAATCTCATGTTGTATTATTCTGCCACAGTTTGTCACGGCATGGGAGAGAAGTGGTGGGAGGGCTATGTAATCTGTGCGCTAAACACTTAACAGTTAAGGAAATGGGCAAGAATAAATTCAAACTCCAGAATGTATCTCTCTACTCTGCAGACCTTGGATAAGCAAACAAGGTGTGACTAAGTGCAAACAGCCAGGTAGGCAGAGGTGCTTGCATAAATCTGCAAAAGGTTAGCAGGAAACAGACAAGAAATTGTGACACAGCACAAGGACAGAATAGAAACAAATTGAAAAGTATAGTTCAACAACTATGGGGATTGTTTTACGTTTGTGAGGACTAAAATGCGGGGCTATTTACTTCCAGGTAAGCATTTATAGGGTCGAGTTGCAAGCCTGCTGCAAGAGAATTGGTCTTTACCTTTTGTCTACAATCCTGAATCCTAGCGATCCAGATCTGCTTTTTCATATATGAACATAAGTAGGGTACACTTTATTTCACTTTACCAAAACCACCGACAGCCCAACATTATGGGTAAAGGGAGCGGTGAGCCGCTACCTCCAAGTCTCTCCAGACCTCACACCATTACCACCACGCAGCTCAAGCAAAAATAAGTGTATAACTGGGCTTGCTTCCTCTTCTTCTCCCAGCGCATTCTCAATGTCCTTTATTGTTAAGTCCTCCATTGCTTGTTGGGGGCTACTGATAGGGCATCTCTACACCAGCCTAAAATCCTGCATTTAAAATGGGGCTTTCTGCTTCTGTTTTAAATGCAGGATCACAACGACTCCCTTTTCACCTGCTTCCTTTCCCCGCACCCCCTTCCCCTCCTTCTCCCCGTATCTGAGTCTTCCATTATCTTTCATTGATCTCGCTCCTCTTCTTGCCGCTTTTCCTCTTTTCACAGAGGGAACTCAAGCAGAACACAACGGGGTAATTTGATAGCTCATTATCTGCGATCTATTTAAAAACAGAACAAAGGGCATTTAGTGCAGGAGACCCCTGGAGGGACATGGCCTCACTGTGAAGGAGCAATCTCAATCGCAAGATAAAAACTCTGTGTAAAGAAAGCCATAGTATGTGGTACCTGCACACTCCCAGAATGTTTCTCCAGCAGAGCATTTCAGAAGGGGCAGGGAAGGCAGAGCATATGTCAGGAACGCTTTCCCTGCCTCCCATAAATGGATACATTTGGGTGTCCTGTGCCTGTGCAGGAGCCAGATTTTTCCTTTGTGAGCTGGGCATCCAAGCCTATTCTGGCTAACTGTGAACAACCAAAATCCCTCATTGCTCCAGTGTCTGCCCTGTATTGCAGAGGACTAGCGCAGCATCAGAAAGCAGCATCCCTAGCAGCAGGGAGGGGGGAATTAGGTCGATCGGTCAGTGGAAGATGGGGAGGAAAGCCATGTATGAATGGGGTATGTGTGTGTGTTCTGTGTAGGTGGTGTGTGTGTGTCTGTGAATGGGGTGTGTGTGTTTCTGTGAATGGAGTGTGTGTGTATATCTTCTGTGGGGGAATGGGGTTTGTGTGAGTTCTATGGGGGGCGGTGGCTAGGCACCTGTGTCTGTTGGGTGTGTGTCCTGCATGTGGGGTGTTGGCTGAGTGGCTGTGTATCTGTTTGAATGGAATTTGTGCGTGTGTGTTTCTTCTGTGTGTGTCTTCTCTGTGTGGGGTGGCTGGGTGTGCACATGTGTTTGCAGGGTGTGTATTTCTAGTGTGTGTTTGTCCACATCTGTGTATCACTGGGGTGAGTGTGTGTAATTGGGATGCATGAATCTCTGCCTGGAGTGAATGGATTTCCCCACCAGCATTGTTTTGCACTTATTTATTTATTTGCTGCCTTTTTATCCTGCTTTTCAGATGATTATTGTCTCCCAAAGCAGCTCACATCAATAAAAAAAGAGCCGGGCCCCGCCATCAGGCTTAAAAACTAAAATGGCAAAACACACAAGTCACTCCATGAGCTTAAAATCACTTGATTTAGTAGACATGCATCAGCTGGATTTTTGTACTATGCTGCTTCTCACTGTTCTGAATAGATATGTAGCGTTATGGTATGGGGGTGCTTTGTGGTAGGCATGCGAAGGGGTGGATTTTGGGTGCTCTCAGAACTTGCTGCTGGGACCCAAATATTATCTTTTGTGTGGCTTTGACAGCTTTGCACTCTCATTGTCCCTTTTGCAATGGGTTGCAATGGATGAGGATGACGATGATTTTGTGTGGCTTTCTGGATCCCCCTCTCCCACTTCTGATTCTCTGTGCAATGGGAGTTGTTGTTGGAACAAGGAGCACTGTTGTGTGGATTGTGCCCCTTCCCCTGCTTTGCACTTATGATCTCAATCTTCGTGTGTGTCAGAGTCCTCTTTCTGTGCTGTGGGCTGTTGGGGATTCAAAGGACTGCTCTACCCTTTGGCTCTCGTGACCCTGCCGTCTGCTCCACCACCCTCAGTTAGCGCCAGCTGCCACCGACCAAAACAAACCTCAGGTTGGCAACACACAGTTCTTATGTGTAATACCACATGTTGCCAAATCAGCAATCTGGAGAGTTATTTTATCTTTAATTTGGTCGAAAAAGTGGGGTGGGAAGGAGTACTTGGGCAACTGGTGAACAGCAGTAAGGAGCGATCCCTTAATGCCTTATCAGAACATTGAAAAGTGGTGTTAAATTAAACTGGATCAGTGTCATGCATACAGTCAGGGCCAGAAATATTGGAACAAGGATAACGGTTTTGGCAGTTGGCCTCTGTACACCACCACATTGAAGCTGAAAGGAAACACACCCAGATGGAATGAAGTCAGGACTTTCAGCTGTAATTCAAGGGGTTTGACAAAAGTGGGGCACTACCCATTCAGGAAGTACAGCCAATGGCATACACACACCCCCATCATTGGTGGCTCGTAAGTAATGGAATGAATGGCTGACAAGCAGCTGCATGGCCAGGTGTGACCTGTTTCCTGGGTACCCCATGACCAATCAAGCAGATAAAAGGCCTGGAGGTGGTTCTGAGTGTTACTGGTTGCTTCTCTGTGCCCACCAGTAAGAAGCTGGGGTGCTCTTCCCCTTCAGTTGCTGCTCAGCAGTGACCCAGTGCTATCTCCTGCCTCACTGGCTGTGTTGGCCAATTTAACAGTAAAAAATATTCTCTAGATTGCTGATCTGGCAATCCTTTTGGTTCCCCAAGCATATTGTGGTCTCGGGTCCCATTCCCACCCTGGTGCTGCTACTCTTGGGGTGTGATGGCCTACTGATGCCAGACAAGAACCTTGGCTTGGATGACAACCTAGGTGATGCATTACAGTGGGCTAAGAGGCCTGACCAGAGTAACTAGCTTCAAGCCACAGGCTTGGCTGCCCATGTCTTGCTTGCCTCAAGAACAGAAAACCTTACCTTGGACTTAGCAGAGCTGGTATCTTGGACTTAGCAGAGCTGGTGTACAGTAAAGCATATGCCTGCCCAAGAACTGAGATCTGTTGGAGGGGCCCTCCTCTGCATCCCACCAGTGCGAGACATACACTATGGTGGGACGTGGGCGAGGGCCTTCTCTGCTGTGGCACCCCAGTTGTGGAATGCCCTCCCCTTGGAGGCCCGATTGGCACAGACATTGGTCTCATTTCAGTGCCAAGGAAAAACATGGCTTTTTACCAAAGTCGTTGAGAGCTAAATGCATTTCCTAAAGTAACACACTGTTTTAACTGTTTTATTGTTTTAGATTTAATTGGTATTCACTTTTTAATGGTTTAATATGTTTTTAGGTGTTTAATTATTTATTGTTTTATACTGCTTAAATTGATTTTATCTGTACACCGCCCTGAGATCTTAATGATATAGGGTGGTATGCAAATGTTTTAAATAAATAAATAAAAGCAACTTTGTATACGTGAGAAGCAGCCAGGATAGGGGAGGGGAGCACTCATAAGCACATTGACTTGACACTATGTCCTGTTGTTTCCAAGTCAGTGTGCGTGGGATTGCAGCCTTAGAACTTTTTTTTAATCTTATTTTTCAAAAATCTTATCAGCCACAACTCTAATCCTGAATGCTTAAGGAGACGTGATCCTGGCCCCATCCAGTGTAACACGTTTGTCTACAGACACAATGGAACATTCTCCGGAGGTTCTTCAGATAGCAAAGAAGGATTAGAATAGCAATCAGGCCTTTTATGAAACTGCTTACAATCCTCATTGGAGGTTGTAAGAGAAGCTGTCTATTTCCTCTTGTTTCTTTGACTCAAGTGAGAGAGTGCCAAAATAATTTCAACCTACCTTGGATAGAGGGAAATACAGAAACGGTTATATGAGTTAAGAGGTTCGAAAATGCTCTTGCTTTGTCCCCTGCAGAAAATTGGAGATTTAGCATCTCTCTCTACCACTATCACTGCCTATTTATCACGCAGGGATCACTGAGACCCACGTTCACTTTCTTAGTATTGCTTTTCCATGTCCGTAGCACGTTTCCCATATTTAGTGGTGGCGTTGTGGTAGGAAATCCCCGTAGTTGTCAGCTGGTTCTCCTCACCCCTGCTTTCTGTCAGCCGCGCTCCTTCAGATTAACCCTGCTCTGTTCCCTACATTGTCAAACGTTGTGATAAACTTCAAAACATCACCAAGAAACAAGCACCCTTTGCAGTAATGAGATGGGCTACATCAGTCATGGCCAACATTTAGCGCAAACGTGCCACAAGCAAAGCTGAAAAATATGAGGTTCACTCCTCTAGGATACCCACACGCACACAATACCACACACATGTGCCTTGTTGTGTGTTTCCCTCTGGCCTAGTGAGCTGGGAGCATGCAAGAGGCAGCACAGTGTAGGAAAGGCTGGCATGGTTGTGAGCCTGACTCTGCCATAGCTAGGCCCTTCCGGTGCCATCCAGATGTGCTGCAGATTCTGGCTGCCTGTCCCCGTTGTGGCATCGGTGCCACAGGTTAGCCACCCGTGGACAACAGTATGGAGTTCCTTCATGTCATGTGCCAGCAGTGGCACGAAGAACTGTACTGTGGACAGTCCAAAGGAGGACGGGGAAGGTGGTACCTGTGGCTATGCCAGTGTCTCTTGGTAGGAGCACTCCAAACTTTTAAGCTGGATGGTTTCAGTTTGCTTTTATTTATACTTTTATTTTATAATGAAATGGCTGATATCTATTATGTATATGAAAAATACAATTCCCACATCTCTGATATTAGCTGTCCAGACAAACCAATATATCAAGCCAAGAGAAGTGTTCTTTTAAAGTGTACCATTTTTTCTGTATCTTATAACCAGTTTGGGGCCCCACTGTTGTAAATAATGTATAAATACATAATAAAAAGTGAGTCTTTTCTCCAAAGAACACAGTCTAAGGGTGCAATCCTGTAGAGACAGATGGGTGCCTCTGACCACCCCTGAAGTTGGAGGTGAGCGCCTATCCAATGCAGGGCAAAAGCAGCACGGAGGAGAGGATTCCCTCCATGCGTGCAGCTGCCATGTGCTAGAGCAGCTTCAGGGAGGGGGACGGAACGGGGCTAAAACAGCTTCCGTGGTCTTCTCGCATCCCCTCCCCAGGAATGCCCTGTTTTCACCCCTCCGTGCTGTGAGCACAGAGGCAGCGGCGGTGTGGTTCTCTCCGCGCAAGCTATGATGGAGCAGGGGAGGAGGCCGGGAGCATGGTTTCACGGCTACGAGCTCATAGCACTGTCTACGAGCTCATAGCTGGGAAACCAAAAAATCCTATCTCCTGTCTAGGGGACATAGGCTTGCCCTCTAAAGATATTGGGTAAAATCCAACATAAGCCCTACTTGAAATGAATGGGACTTAGGTTAGTCATAACTAACTTAAATCCGATTCATTTCAAGGGTCTACTCTAAGTAGGACGTACGTTGGATTTTATCCATTGGCTGTGGTTCAGAGATCTGCATGTGTTGCTGGGTGTTTTAATTTTGCTTGAGCAGCAAACCTGCCTGACAACAAATGACATTTTAAATACAGGAACATTTAAAAAGTGATGAGTGCTGGAGCAAAAATTAAAATACTTATCTGAGCATAAGTAACCTCTGGTACTTTTGATAGGCAGTGGCTGGGTGATGGCCAGGATGGCTGGTCTTGTGAAACGGAAACCATACAATTGCAGCTGAAATGCATTTAAATTGGACAGGTACAATGGATGTCCTTGCTAAATCTAAGTGCTGCTCTTTTCTTCTTTCCTGTTTCCAGAGGGTGCTGGCTCTCTGCCATGGACAGGAGGTTCTGCAACAAAACCTGGCAAGCCCAAAGGGAAGAAAAAGTTTTCTTCTGTTCGGCAGAAGTTTGATGTAAGTTTGTCTTTTCCTACTTGCACAAGAAACAGGGAATTAGTGAACTGAGGCTAGAGGCTGGAATTCAGTGTTATGAGAAATGCAAAGTTGCCAGCATAAGCAGCAGCCCCGTGTCAAGTTCCCCGCTCCCCCTCCATAACACTTAGTACAATTTACCATGTGTCCCAGCATCACCACACTGTCCATTTCCACATCTCCACCAGTGATGAGGAGCAGAGGTGTGGAAAGTCTTAACATAGTGATGTTAGAGAGCAGAAGGGGAGAACTCAAAGAGGGCTGCCATTTTGGGCAGCAGCCACGTGGGACACTTCATATAACATGTGGTGTCATTTTAGGGAATTCTCCAAAATGTTTCTCCACCACTCTGTAATGTGTTATATAAGTTAGGGAATTTGCACACCTTTACCTTATTTGCATAATATAATTGCTTAAAATAAGTATTTCTAAGAAATGTTCAAGGCATTTACAAGGGCTTGGGTGGTATAGGAAAGGGAAGGAAGAAAACAGAATGGAGATAGCATGGAAATTGAGACTTGGGTAGCCAGTAGGGGTCAGTATGGCAAGAAGCAATAAACCCAGAAGAGGGATGTGTGAGCTATGAAAGGCCTTCCTCACAAGCGCACCATGCCCTGCTTTGACCCTTCTGGTTTTTGAGGCATCTCTTGGTACTGTCTGAATAATTCTGAGCCTTACTCCATAAAAATGAAGATTTGGAAATATGGCTTTTAAAAAGAATGAAAGTGAGATTAATGAAGAGCGATATCAGCTTCATGTCAGCTGAAATTTTGGTGTAATGCACATGCAGAGTCTTTGTTATAGATAGGACATAAAATGAGTGGTGTTCAGTGAAAATCACCAGGGGAGCAGCCAAGTAGAAACATGATATTTTTCTTTGTTTTATTAGATTTTTTTTACCCAAACAAATCCTGAAGTCAGTTTATAAATTTCATAAATAGTAATAAAATTAGGATAAACTCATTTGAAAAGGAACAAATCTATTTAACAAACATTCTAAAAAATTGCAACATGATTAAGCAGCAATTCCGCTAAGACTTTCAGATGCTTTCCAAGATGAAAAACTGCTTTTGCTAGCCACCTGGACTAGCTGCCAAGAGGAGAGCTAGCTTGACAGATCTCTTTGCGCAGGGAGTTGCACAATGACAGTGCTGACACTGAACTGGTCCTGCTTCTTACCACCATCTTCTGGCCTGACTAGGCAGTGGCTGCCAGAGCAGGCCCTCAGATGGTGACTTCAGAGCATGGAGCAGGAGTCATATGGGAAAGGCATTCTCTTCAGTTCTTCAACCCCAAGTTGGTGGCCTATGGATTTCAGTTAAGATAGTGTAACTAAATCCACCATCTCTTACCAAGAAAATCAAGAAAAGTGAAAATCAGCAACCTATATAAATTCTGCAAATTTGCAGTTTTTCTGCATTTTTACTATTCTGGTTTTCCTAGTTATAGGGAGGGAGAAGGAGCTATGTTTGACACCCCAGGCATTAGAAAGACTTCCGCCACCTCTCTAGTTTGGTTTGCAGGCCTTGTCCATACAGTTTCAAACATATCTTTGCAGCCATGAGGGCTAGAAACTTCCTGAAGAAGAGGGAGGGGGCGGGGGAGGAAGCAAGAAAGCAAGCTGGGGTCACCAGGAAGCAGGATACCACACTATGTGCTTTTTTTGTTTTACTTCTGTAGAATCGCAGCACACATGAAGCCCTGATTAATGTGACCTGTATCATAAAAAGGCTGCTACGATAAGTGAAATAAAGATGTGCAGCAGATTCTTATGTCCAAACAATACATTATTTAATCTCACTCAGTGTTGTAGGCTCAGTGACTGAAATGTACTGTTATATTTACAGCACCGGTTCCAGCCTCAGAATCCATTGTCAGGAGCCCAGCAGTTTGTAGCTAAGGACCCCCAAGAAGATGATGATCTGAAGCTTTGTTCACAGACGATGATGCTTCCCACTTGGGGCCAGCTGGAGGGAAGGATGATTGTCACCGCTTATGAGCATGGCCTGGATAATGTCACTGAAGATGCAGTGACAGTTGTTGTCTATGCTGTGGAGGTGAGATAACACAGAATAACAACTGTGGTCCTGGTTCTATTGCAGGAAGAAAACTCAGGGTTTTGTGTACAGTGTAGAAGTAGAATAAATTTCTGGATTTGCTTCCTATCCCTGTAGAGATAAAAAGAAAGCAGATGTCCATGTAACAAACAAACAAAAATACACTCTCTGCTATTATATTAATGTTGGTGTTTATTTTCTCACTGTATGGCCAAGGCAGGCTGTCTTCTCTCTGTAACTCTGTTTACACACAAACTGGTGCTTATCATTTATATAGCACCTAATGTTGCCCTAGATGCTACCATGTCTGGTTCTGCTACAAAGGCTGATTTACCTGCCTTGGGTTTCTGAGAACCTCAACATTTTTTGCTTTTAAAGAAAGTTTTTGCTCTTATGTTTGTAAGTTTTGTTTGTTTGTTTGTTTATACATACATACATACATACATACTGCCCATCAGCCAAAACTCTCTGGGTCGTTCACAGAACAAAACTTAAAACCATAAAATACAATGAAATAGTAAAACATAGTATAAGGTATGTTGGCAAACATGCAGATATTTGCCGTGATCCAAAGATCAGCAGGGCTGTAGTGCACATAAATCATGTGCACGGGGGCTGCCTTGTCTTCTGTTCTGTTCTCCATGGTTCTTCACTACTCATTCACCATTGCTTTCAGGCACTTCTGGGACTGGACTGGACTGGACTGGACTGGAGGGAGGTGGGTCAGGAGAAGAACTGGGAAAGGCAGCAAGGTGGGGGTGATCCAGAGCGGGGGAGAGTGAGAACTGTGGGTTCAAAGGAGTGTGCATATTTTATTTTTTAGCCTCAGCAGTTTGCCTTTTTATGAAATGGATGTTTTGTTGCAGCAATAAATTTGTGATTGCCCACACCCTGTGGCAGCCTTGTTGTGGCTCCCCTGCCCCATGGAAGCCATTTTGTGAAGATGCCTACAACATTTTCTCAAAAATTCAAATGTGCCTACAGGCTCAAAAAGGTTCGCGACTCCTGCTCTACTGTTTCTCCCCCTCCCTGACTTTGTAGTTGAACACGACAGACATGAATGAGCAAATATGGCTGTCCCCATCATGTCTAACTTATCTCTCAGTATTCAATGGGTTAGAACTTCTGAATCTCCTTGATAGTCTCTGCCAATATACAACTGCTGCTCACTTATTTCCTCATGCTGTCACAGGCTTGCCACACACAAAAATTGTGCAAAACCTCAAGCGTGTGATACAAAAACAACTATTTCATGAAAACTATTTGCATAATTAATTGTCCTTTGCATTTTTTTTCTGTTTTAACTTCCTTGACATAGGGTTGGGATTTTTGATGAGAGTATGGGATGATGAGAATACAGTATGTCAGGGCTAGCTGGGGTCAGTGTCCCAAGGGATCAGGATCCTGTGGCCAGGAGGGAGCAAACCATCATCCAGGGGAAGGGCCAAGGCAAATGGCTTTGTCTAAGTCAGACAAAGGTTGGGTTCCAGAAGCAGCAACGAGTAGGCAGATTGGAGCCAGAGACAAGTAGCTTAGGCTAGGCAGGCAAATGGTCAGGTTCCAGATAGAGCAGCTTCTTTGAGGAAGGAAGGTGCGCAGAAGCTTGGCATCTAGTACTGCCCTTGGCAAGAAGCCCACAGGGCATGATGGAGCGAGCTAGCCTGTAGTTGCAGCATCATGAAGAGCTCCAAGTGAGCAACTTGCTCCAACAAGGTCTAGGACTGACCTGAAGCCTTGTATTCCTCTAGGACCAGATCACACTCCCAGGCTCTGTCCTTTCCTTGGAGAGGAGAAGACCTTAGAGGGGCAGGCCTCTGGCTTGGAGCCCAGCACTCCTCCTCTCCGACCATTCCTTCCAGGCTTGCTGCCTGCACTGGTGAGCCTGCCCAGGAGGGTCCTTGGTGTGGGGGGAGATATTTCCTTGTGGTGGCTGCAGGTTCTGAGGTATGGACTCCAAATCCAGGCGTCCCTGGCTAAAGGATCTCCAATCCAACAGGCTCAGATGCAGTCACAATCCTGGGGTCTTGGTCAGTTTCCAGTGCTGCTGGTGCAATGTAGCTAGCCAACCCCTCCTTAGGGGTTTGATTCCAGGCTGCTGGAGGTCCTGATACTTAATCTGGCAGCGTCTTCTTGCTAGCACAGTGGTCCCCAACCTTTTTGGCACCAGGGACCGGTTTCGTGGAAGACAATTTTTCCATGGACCGGGGGGGATGGTTAAATGTAAGTGAATTACATTTATTCTGTACTTCATTTCTATTATTATTACTACCCCCCGCCACCCCCTGAAATCCCCCCGGGACAGAACCTACCTGGTGGCTGGTCTGGGTACGTCTGCTGCTGTCCACCCGCTGCACCCAGACTGCGGACACAAATGGCGTCCGGCATAGCTGACACCATATGCGTCCCTGTTCTTCAAGTAATAGGCTACGTAAATCTTTATGTAGCCTATTACTGCAAAGAACAAGAACGCAAATGGCGCCTGCTATGCCATTTGCGTCCCTGTTCTTTGCAGTAATAGCCTACGTAAAGATTTATGTAGCCTATTACTTGAAGAACAGGGACGCTCGTCCACCGCTCACCTCCTCCTGTATGGCCCGGTTCCTAACAGGCCCGGGGGTTGGGGACCCCTGCGCTAGCAGACCAGTGGTGCAGGACCAGAGCAGGCTATATGAGATGCATTGGTACCCTGGCTCACCTGACCAGGTATCGAGTCAGCCGGTGGGGATCTAATGCTATTTAGGTGGCAGCTTTGGATAACAGTTTAACCCGCAATTTTTTTGGCAGGCTTTATGGTGCAGGAGGTAAAACATTGGAGCATGGCCACTGGAATTTCCAGTTTGAGACCCCTGCTGCCTAACACAGGATTTACAATGCAATAATGATATGACAGGAACTGAAAATCATGCTTAGTAACATTTCACACTTTCTAGGATGCTCTTCAGTGGTAATAAATATGGTTTGTCCCTGCAGAAACATCTCAAGGATATCCTTACATCTATAATATCAAGGAGGAAGGCCTACCGCCTGAGAGACGGCCACTTCAAATACGCCTTTGGAAGCAACGTCAATCCACAGCCTTATCTGAAGAACAGTGTAATTGCTTACAATAATTTAACTGAATGGTGAGGAAATACCTGCTTTTAATGCACAGAATTATAGTAGTAACATTAATCAAAGGTTTAAAAATTAGCAGTTAGCCAAATTTTCATGAATTTCAGTTTTCATGTCAAAATATAGATGTTTGCAGAATTCCATGAAAATGAAAATGGTTGATGATCCTCCAGATTTTTTTTCTTCTCTTCCTTTTTCTTTTTGTATTGTCTGTTTCAGGTTGTTAGCCTCTAGGCATGGTTTTATTCTCATCTTTTGCATAGTGCCAATTTTTGTTAATGTAATTTATTAAGTGTTATGAATTGTTGCTGGTCCTATATTTTTAATAGAACTGAGGCCCCCCCCCCCCCAATCATTTGTTTTTACTTTCATTTCTGTTGAAAAGTGCTTGCGGTGACACCCCCTTAAACTTTCATCAAAATCCTAGACAATGACAACTCCAACAGAGCTGTGTAAATGCACCCAAAGGCTGAGTTTTAAGGCTCCAAGGAACTGTGCCGTCCTTATGCAAGACAACAGGGCACAGCTCAAGGCAGCTTCTGAATCTTAGAAGCAAGGGAACCATGCATCTCTGAATTTCTCTGACCAAGTTTGGTGTGGTAGGAACCCAACTGCAACTCCAAGAATTTCTGGATGAAACTGATTATCTTGACCCATCTCAGTCGGGTTTCAGGCCTGGTTTTGAGATGGAAACAGCCTTAGCTGCCCTAAGTGATTATCTGCGCTGGGAATTGGGACAGGGAGAGTGTTGGTTCTGCTGGATCTGGCAGCGGCTTTCGGTACCAAAAACTATGGTGTCCTTCTGAACCATCTTCCTTTATGGATTGGGAACAAGCTGTGTGAGGGACCATCTCCTCCCATAAGAATCTGCCTGTCCATTAGGATTAGCTGGTGTCTGTTATTGCCTTTGGAGGTGTGGTTGGTGGCGACACACAAAATAGCTTCTTCTGTGGCAGCACCATGTTTATGGAACTCACAACCCCAAGAACTTAGATTAGCTCCCTCTTTGTTTATGTTCCCCCAGTAGTTGAATACTTTGTTTTCAAGCTTTTGATTCTGTTGCTGTTTAAGTTAGTATATGCCTTGCTCTGGCTCTCTGGATTTTATGTGTTTGTTTGGTTGGTTGTTTGTTTGTTTATGCTGTTTTTACTTTGATTATGAGTTTGCTTACTATCGTAGTTTTTTATTGAATTTGCATTGGTTTTAACTTACTTGTTTTATATATTATAAGCCAGTTTGTGAAGGCCTAAGTCTTGAAAAGCAGGATTTAAATATCTAGATAAATGAAAATAAAAGCTCCCCAGCAGAATGAGCTAACATTTAGGCAGAACCCTTTGATATACTCTCAGTAAGCCCTCCTACAGCTTGTGTGACTGGTAACAGCCCTCCCAGCTCCAGCTCCAGGCTTGTCTATGGTCATATGGTGGGGGGATGACAGGCTTACAGAGAATATAAAAAGGGACTCGGGTCTACGTTTTAGTTTGGTCTTGTGAGGGAGCTTCCCTGGGTTTGGTCAGACAACTGCAAGAATGGCATAGCTCATCCGCTCTCGAGATCCCAAACTTCCATGAACTGTACCTTGTGGTTGAACACAAGGGACTGCACAGTTTCCCATAATCTTTAAGAAGTCAACCTTTGGGAGGTTTAACACAGTTCTGTTTGACCTGTTATTACTATCCAGGACATGGATGAAAAATAAATGGTGAGGGCGCACAGCTGTATGAAAAATATATGAGAACAGCAGGCTCTGCTGAGGGAGATGAGAGGGAAAGCAGGACCATTCCACCAGATCTGCTGAAAGACTCCACTTTTTCCCTCTTCCCTCCCTATTCCTTTTTCCTTGCATGTCATGTCTTTTTAGATAGCCTGCAGGCAGGGACTGTCATTTTACTGATTATATGTAAGCTACTCCAGAAGCCGTTTTGGCTGAGGAACTGGATAAAACTACTTCAGCAAAAATAATGATTGATAAAGATGATGATGATGATGATGAGAAGAAGAACCTAAAACAAACTAGATAGCATACAAAAGGTAAAAACAAAAACCCCTGCCCACAGGCTTGCCATCTCAAATATGCAACATATAAAGGAAAGGAAAGAAAAGAAAAATGGCTGGAGGAGATGAATAACATTATCCAATGAAAACTCAATTAAGAATGGGCTAGTTAGACTAATTGGGACTTAAAGCACCTTTTTGAAAAAGAGGGCTGGGATTGAGTACTAGCAGGTCATTCCTTGCAAAGTTATGGGGCAACAGGATAGGGAGGAGGAAATACAATGCTTAACATTTTGGTTTGAGACAATAGGGGATGATGACCATTTTGTATTTCACCCTGGTGCTACTCAAGGAGACAGTGGGAGTCTGGTTGTTTACCTGCACACATGTATTATTCATATTTTGAAAAGAGCTTAATACTTATATGAAATATAAACTATAAGACGTATAGGCTATATGTAACCTAAAGGAAAAGCCCCGTCATAACATTTGAAGAATGTCGGCTGAGGAAAAGTTGCAAGCTTCTTTCTGTACCACAGATGCTGTTGACCTTTCCCCAAGCAGTGGTCTCTCTCCAGCTGTGAACTGGAGCCCTCAGTGGCCTCTCCAGCGGTCAGCTGACGTACAGATATTTCCTTTGTTCACTACTACTTGTGCCATTTGAAATAGTAGCTGTCAGGAGCTTATTATTGTATGTCTTGTACCATCAAACGTATAATTGGGAGGGAGGGAGGGGTTTTTCTGTTATTGTTTAAATAAATCAATAACAAAAAAGAAATAGTACTCAGGTGATAAGATTCTTGCATCTTAGTTTATTTCTCATTTAACAGATCAGCTATATATTAAAGCTGATCTGTAATAATCATATACTGCAACCAAGCTTTTGCGCTCTAGTTGCAATTATCTCAAACGAAACCGGGTTCTATAATTTGCCCCTGAATAGCTAGATAAGACTAAACAAATGGATAAAACATATTTAGGGTGCAATCTTATGCATATTTAGACAGAAAAAGGTCCTACAACTGCCAACATTCCCCAGCCAGCAGAGCTGGGACTTGTAGGACTTTTTTTTTTGCCTAAACTTGCATAGGATTGTGCCCTTAATTATTAAATGTACATCCCACCTTTCTTCTAAGAAACTCAAGGTGCTGTACACTGTTTTCACCTTTTATCCTCACAACAACTCTGCATGGCAGGTTGGGCTGGGAAATAGGGACTAACCCAAGGTTGCCCTATAAGTGTCATGGCTACCTCACACTGGCTCTCTAAAAAGCCGGCTGACCCCTGTGTCCTTCAAAGGTTTGGAAGATAGGTTGGACAAAATGAGTTTTACAAGAGGCTTTGAATTAAAAATGCACACTGGTATTCAGGACAAAGCCTGAACCAGCACTGGGAAAGAGAATCAAACTGGCACCCTTGCTTTTCCAAAATATAATGCTGAATTCTCCCACCCCCTCACCCCCCATATATTTCTTTTTGTAGCCCTCCCGCCTGTTTAGCACCCCCTTCTGGTCAAAACCTCACTTCCCATCTACCTCCTGATGATGCGGAGCAGCAGGCAGCTCTCCTCCTCGCGTGCTCTGGGGACACTTCACCAGCAATTCTGCCACCAGTGAACATGTATGACCTCTTTGAGGCACTGCAGGTAACTTTCTGTTCCACTTCTTAGCTTGGCTAGAGCAGGGAGAGATTCTGACAAAACACCAATAGGGAGCTGTAGGGAGGGTGTGCTCTTTTCTGTGTGAGCGCAGGTGTACAGCTCCAGGGTGTATTTGGAAGTTTCAGATTGCCCAGTGAACTAAATTTGATTTCCTAGTACAGCCCCAGAGGTCCAGGCAACCCAGCCCCTTCCCCACTCGATGTACCTCTGATTTTACTGACATTTATACGTTGCCCAGCCATTTGTCTATGAATCCCAAGCCTCATTGGGCAGGACAGGACCTTCAAAACGCAGTTGTGTAGGTATGCATATTGCAGAACACAAACTCATAATCTACTACACAGCTCTTAGTGCAGTAATACCCAAACCGTATGCTGTTAAAGGAGCTGAAGCCTGTCTTGAAAAGTTGAGTCACCATGTTGGATGCATCCGCCACTCTGTGCCCCTTGTTGGTGAAGAATGCAGCATCCCATTCCCACCCCGATGGCCTGCTCAGCCTGCATTATAGCTGGGAGATGCAGGGGAATCCTGCAAGCATCACCATTACCCTCAAGTCATAATCCTGTTCCTCTTGACTGTAACTGGGCAAAGAGGAGGGTGGGATGCTGTGGGGCAGCATGAGCTGTGCTATCCCACGGTTGCAAAGAGGATACCTGCCCATTGTTCTAGGAGCTGATTTAAAAAAATATATGGCTAAAGTGACATGCGTTTCTAATTTTAATTCAGAAAAGATATGGTTTCTTGGGTATTAAGGGGTTGGGAAACACAAAATTAATACATGTTAGGCAGATAATCAAGCCTGCAAAACCTGATTACTTGAGGCCTGCAGCCCTGCTCACCTACCTAACCAATCAGCAGAGAGTCTCCTCCACTCCCCCATCCCTGGTGCATACTGCCTCTTGTCACCCATCTCTCTCCCCACTGCTCCGCTATCTCTCCCTCTAAGTGCATAGTTGACAGATGCCCCACTCATGCTGGAGGAAGGAGTGGGCAAGGCCACCCATTTGGCTGCTGAACTGGTGAGCAAGGGGGGACCATCCCAGAGCAACAAAGTGAGGAGCACCCACCCAGTTGTTATGATATGCTCCCATATCACCACTAGTTCCAGCCATGTAGCTCTCCTATATCAACACAAGACTCAGAAGTTTTTTTCTCTCTACTCCCCCCACCCCCCGCTGTTTGTTGCATGAGTTCACCAAAAGTGCAATACAATAAAAGTTCATGAAGTGTAAACATGAAGCAAATGTATGGAGACATGCACAATTAGCTCCAGTTGGAGAATGTGGGCAATTTAAGGTATCCTAGAATAGTATCTTAGAATAGTAGGGTTGGAAGGGGCCTACAAGGCCATCGAGTCCAACCCCCTGCTCAATGCAGGAATCCAAATCAGAGCATCCCTGACAGGTGGCTGTCCCGCCTCATCTTGAATGCCTCCAGTGTGGGAGAGCCCACCACCTCCCTAGATCATTGGTTCCATTGTCGTATTGCTCTAACAGTCAGGAAGTTTCTCCTGATGTTCAGCCAGAATCTGGCTTCCTGTAACTTGAGCCCATTATTCCGTGTCCTGCACTTTGGGATGATCGAGAAGAGATGCTGGCCTTCTTCTCTGTAACAACCTTTCAAGTCCTTGAAGAGCGCTATCATCTCTCGCCTCAGTCTTCTCTTCTCACGGCTAAACATGCCCAGTTCTTTCAGTCTCCCTTCATAGGGCTTTGTTTCCAGTCCCCTGATCATCTTTGTTGCCCTCCTCTGAACTCTCTACAACTTGTCTGCATCCTTCTTAAAGTGTGGTGCCCAGAACTGGACACAGTACTCCAGATGAGGCCTAACCAGTGCTGAGTAGAGGGGGACTAGTACTTCCCAGGATTTGGAAGCTACACTTCTATTATTGCAGCCCCAAATAGCATTTGCCTTTTTTGCAGCCACATCACATTGTTGGCTCATATTCAGCTTGTGATCGCCAACAATTCCAAGATCCTTCTCGCTTGTAGTATGGTTGAGCCACCTATCCCCCATCTTGTAATTGTGCATTTGGTTTCTTTAATTTGTCAGAATTTGTTGCTGATAAGATTTCTTCATGTGTAACCTGTAGATCCACCGAGAAGTGGTCCCTGCTCACACGGTCTACGCCCTCAATATCGAAAGAATCATCTTGAAACTCTGGCACCCAAACCACGAGGAGCTGCAGCAAGACAAAATCCATCGGCAGCGGTTGGTTGCAAAGGAAGGACTCCTGATGTGCTGAAGCAGCAGCCAGTGGCCAGTGTTAGCTATAGGCTGGGCTAGTATTTCTTGGACCTGCGAACTGGACATTTTGCCTTTGGCATCACAGAACATTTTTGTGCTAGTATTTCCAAGTGGAAATGTGGACATCTTTCCTATGGAAATATGACCTGGGAAACCTGAGTGCATCATGTTTGCTGCCGGAAAGCCATATAGCATAAAGATTGCCTTGACCGCGTTAAGGGCCTGACTGCTTTGCTGAGGCACTTGCCTTTTAACCAAAGTGAGCAGCATTCATTCTGAAAATATTTTCTATTTCGCTGGAAAAGGAAAAGGGGCGTTGTTTGCTATGGAAAGCCCATGTCTGTTTTTATTCCCTTCATGACATGAAGAATCGTGATCAGCCAATTCCTGCACTGCAAAGATTGACAGAGACTGGTTCTTAGAGTCGCCAGGTATTAGGGTTGCAGTTTGAGCCACCACCCTGGGCTGTCTTTTCAGCCATATAGATGCACATGGCAAAGAGCTGTGTTAGTTTTTGTTTGCATGTGTTTTGTACAATGTAGATTTATAATAGATAGGAGAAATCTTGATCCGTGTAAATAAAATGGGTTGCAAGACAATTTCCATAAAAGGGAATCTTTTCTTTCCATCTTTCTTTCCCTTTAAAAAAAAGTGTTATAATTAGATTTTTGGCCAAGTCAAAAATGTTTCAGGCTAATTTTTTTTTGCAAATCACAAAAATGTGGGTCTGGGAAAGGAACCTGAAAATAATCTAGACATCACCCTGTACTTTTCTGTTTCTAAGATTGACTTTTAGTTGTTTGAAACTGGTCCTGTTAACATCCCAGTTGTGTTGACAAAGGGTTCAGAATTTTAAATGAGGACACCTGCATACAGACCACCATTAGCGACACTACCATTTCCCCACAGTGCGATCCCACACTCTTTTGGACTGCATGTGAATGAAGCTACCAGAAGAGCAGGGCAAAGTGAATGGCGTGAAAGTGGTCAGACCACTTCCTGGTGAAGTTTGGGCTCACAGCATCAGCCCCCCACTGCAGAGGTGGAGGACCTATTAAAATTGTCCACCCCCAGAAACATATGAAATCTGGGGGATTCTTGAATGCTGTGGGGGAGTTTCCAGGAGCTAGAACTGACGATCCTGTTGAGACCCTGGTCTTGCTATGGAATGTGACGTGAGGCAGGCTATCAATGCAATGGGACAGTTCACACACTCACAAGCCATGGCTTAAACAAGCCATGGTGGTTTGTTGTGAGCCCTGGTGCATGCAAGGCACAATTTGCATAATCACTGCCCGGCCATGGCTTAGTGTGTCATCTGAACCTGTGGGTTATTTATAAACCCATGAATTATCTGAGGGTTGCTTAACAAGCCATGCTGCACAAGTTAAGACAAGATGTTAAGCCATGACCGGGCGGTGATTATACAAATCATGCCTGGCACCCACCACAGCTCACAACAAGTCACCGTGGCTTGTGATTGTGCAGACCAAATCAATGGCTCCTGAGCACCCTCTCTGGCATTGTGGAGCCTGCGTGGCTCCATGGTTTTCTACAGAGCTTTGGGAGAGGAGACAGGCTGGACAAAGACTAGAGTGCCTTTGGCATAGGACTGGCTGTGAGGATGACTGCACATGAATAACAGCACATAATTTTGCCTACTGCATGACAGTGATGTCCATGTAGAAGGCTTATTTGCTGACTCCATTGCATCCTCAAGTAGCCATCCAGCAGAGCTCTTTTGAGCGGTACGTAGTAGATGCCGGGTTTGCACAATCAGCGGGCGAAACAATGCAGTTTGGGTTGTTTCCCCTGCCCTTGCACGTGCTGCTCACATGACCAGCATTTACCTAATTACCCACGTCGTGTCGCAGGTTGCCATGTTGTCCGAACCCGGCGCACAGCAGGGGTGGCTTCTAACTCACCCCACATCCCCTACAACAAGCCATGGGTTGTGGGGTGGGTTAGAAGCCAACCACACCATGCTGTGTGCCAGGTTAAGAACATAAGAAGAGCCATGCTGGATCAGACCAAGGGTCCATCTAGTCCAGCATTCTGTTCACACAGGGGCCAGCCAGCTGTCAACGGGGACCCCACAAGCAGGACACAAGCGCAACAGCACCTCCCACCCATGTTCCCCAGCAACTGGTGTACATAAGCTCACTGCCTCTGGTACTGGAGGTAGCACATAGCCATCAAGGCTATTAGCCACTGATAGCCTTTTCCTCCAGGAATTTGTTGAACCCCCTTTTAAAGGCATCCAAATTGGTGGCCATCACTACATCCTGTGGTAGCAAATTCCATAGTTTAACTACTCGCTATGTGAAGAAATACTTCCTTTTATCTGTCCTGAATCTCCCACCAATCAGCTTCATGGGATGACCCCGGGTTCTAGTATTTTGCAAGAGGGAGAAAAATGTCTCCCTATCCATATTCTCCACACCATGCATAATTTTGTACACTGCTATCATGTCTCCCCTTACCCTCCTTTTCTCCAAGCTAAACAAGCCCAGCTGTTGTAATCTTCTCTCATAGGGGAGATGCTCCAACCCCTTGATCATTTTAGTTGCCCTTTTCTGCACCTTATCCAGCTCTACAATATCTTTTTTTAGGTGTGGTGACCAGAACTGTACACGGTATTCCAAGTGTGGTTGCACCATAGATTTGTATAAGGGCAGTATGATGTTGGCAGTTTTATTCTCAATCCCTTTTCTAATTATGCCTAACACGGAGTTTGCCTTTTTTACAGTGGCCTCACACTGGGTTGACATCTTTACTGAGCTGTCCACCACAACCCCAAGATCTCTTTCTTGGTCAGTCACCGCTAGCTCAGATCCCATCGGGCTATACTTGAAGTTGGGATTTTTTGCCCCAAAGTGCATCACTTTACACTTGCTTACACTGAACCACATTTGCCATTTAGATGCCCATTCTCCCAGTTTGGAGAGATCCTTTTGGAGCTCTTCACAATTCCATTTTATTTTAACCACCCTAAATGATCATCGGCAAACTTGAAAACCAGCTAAATAATCATCGGCAAACTTGAAAACCAGCAGTGTCATCAGCAAACTTGGCCACTTCACTGCTCACTCCTAATTCCAGATCATTTATGAACAAGTTGAAAAGCATTGGTCCTAATACAGATCCCTGTAGGACCCCACTATTTACTTCCCTCCATTGGGAGAATTTACCATTTATTCTTACTCTCTGCTTTCTGTCCTTTAACCAGTTACTGAGCCATAAGAGGACCTGTCCTCTTATTCCATGACTGCTAAATTTGCTCAAGAGTATTTGGTGAGGGACTTTGTCAAAAGCCTTTTGGAAGTCCAAATATACATTGTCTACTGGATCACCCCTGTCTACATGGTTATTGACACTCTCAAAGAACTCTAAAAGGTGAGTGAGACTTACCTTTGCGGAAGCTTTGTTGATTCTTTTTCAGCAGGGCTTGTCCTTCTATATGCTTACTAATTTTATCTTTAATAATGCCTTCAACCAATTTACCCAGAACAGACGTTAAGCTAACAGGCCTGTAATTTCTTGGATCCCCCCTGGATCCCTTTTTGAAAATTGGTGTTACATTGGCCATCTTCCAGTCCTCTGGTATAGAGGCTGATCTAAGGGACATGTTGCATATTTTGGTTAGAAGATCAGCAGTTTCATATTTGAGTTCTTTGAGAACTCTAGGATGGATACCATCTGGGCCTGGTGATTTATTTGCTTTCAATTTATCAACAAGGTTGAGAACTTCATCTTTTGTCACCAGTACTTGCCTCAGTTCCTCAGACTCCCTTGCTGAAAACATCAGTTCAGGCACAGGTATCTTTCCTATATCTTCTGCATTGAAGATGGATGAAAAGAATTCATTCAGCTTCTCTGCAATCTCCTTATCCTCCTTCAGTACTCCTTTAACTCCATTGTCATCCAATGGTCCAACTGCCTTCCTAGCTGACTTTCTGCTTCTGATGTATTTAAATAATTCTTTAATGTTGGCCTTGGTGTTATTAGCGATATACTTGTCAAAATACTTTTTTGCATCTCTTATTGTCTGCTTGCATTGTCTTTGTGCAAGCTTGTGTTCCCTTTTGTTTTCCTCGTTTGGGCAAGACTTCCATTTTCTGAAAGAAGCTCTGTTTTCTCTAATAGCTCCCTTAACACTGCTCATTAACCATGCTGGCGACCTCTTGGACTTGGTGCTACCTTTCCTAACCTGTGGTATACATTTAGCTGGGCTGCTATTATTGTGGTTTTGAGTAAACCCCAAGCATTTTTAAGGGATTGAATCCTTTTGACTCTCCCTTTTAGCTTCCGGTTCACCAATTCACTCATTTTAGAGAAGTTTCCTCTTTTGAAGTCAAATGTGACTGTGTTGGACTTCCTGGGCAATTTTCCACTTCGATATATATTAAATCTGATAGCACTGTGATCACTGTTTCCAATTGGTTCAACAACATTTACATCCTGTACTAGGTCCTGGAGAAACCATTTAGGATTAAATCCGAGATTGCTTCCCCTCTGGTCGGTTCCATGACCAACTGTTCTAGGGCACAATCATTTAGGGCATCTAGAAATTTAACCTCTTTCTCATGGTTGGAACATGCATTTATCCAACCAATGTGGGGGTAATTGAAAGGTTCCTCTTGTGCAAGCACCAGGTCATTACTGACCCCTAGAGGGACGCTGCTTTTGCTGGTGTTTTCATGGCAGACTAGGGATGTCGGAGAATTTCTCCACGAATCTCCGGGAGGCCGAATGCCAATGCATTTGGCCCCCCGAAATTGGTGGGGAAATTCTCCGACACCCCCCCGCCCCCTCCCTGGGATGGGACTTACCTCGCGCGAATGTCCCTCGCGGCGGCGGGTCCTGGCGGCAGTTCAGCGGCGGTTCAGCAGCGGCAGCGGTAGCGGCCAGTCTTCCGACCGGCTGCGGCCACCGCCATTTCCAAGTAAAGTGTAAAAAAAAAAAAAAATGTGATAGGCTACGTAAAGATTTACGTAGCCTATCACGGCTAGATTTTCAAAGTCAGCTGTGATAGGCTACGTACATCTTTACGTAGCCTATCACCGCTGACTTTGAAAAAAAAAAGCGCGTACGCAAATGGCAGCGCCCATGGGTGCCGCCATTTGCGTTCCTTATTTTGGCCCGGGTAGGCTACGTAAATATTTACGTAGACTACAGTGAAAATAAGGGCAACGCAAATAGCGTTGCCCTTATTTTCGCTGTAGTCTACCACGTAAATATTTACGTAGACTACCCGGGCCAAAATAAGGAACGCAAATGGCGGCACCCATGAGCGCCGCCATTTGCGTACGCGCTTTTTTTCCCCCCCAATGTCAGCTGTGATAGGCTACGTAAACATTTACGTAGCCTATCACGGTGTTTTTTGAAAATCTAGCTGTGATAGGCTACGTAAATCTTTACGTAGCCTATCACGTTTGTTGTTTGTTTGTTTTTTCTACTTGGAAATGGCGGCAGCGGCAGCCAGTCGGAAGACCGGCTGCCGCCACCGCCAGGGACATTCGCTCAAGGTAAGTCCCATCCCAGGGGTGGCGGGGGGGTGGCGGACCGTTTCGCCACCAATTTCAGGGGGCCAAATGCGTTGGCATTCAGCCTCCCGGAGATCCGTGGAGAAATTCTCTGACATCCCTATGGCAGACTATAGCAGGGTGGTTTGCCATTGCCTTCCCCAGTCCTAACTACCTTTCCCCCAGCAAGCTGGGTACTCATTTTACCAACTGCGGAATGATGGAGGGCTGAGTCGACCTCAGCCGGCTACCTGAAAACCAGCTTCCGCTGGGATCAAACTCAGGTCGTGGGGAGAGTTTCGGTTGCAATACTGCCGCCTACCACTCTGCGCCACACGAGGCTCTGGGGGTAATTGAAGTTGCCCATTATTGCAACACTTTCTTGTCTGGAGGCCTCCCTGATTGCATTTTCCATCTCAGGGTCACTCTGGCAGACAGTAGCATGTTCCTAGCACTAAATTCGTTTTGGAGCCTGGTACTGTCACCCACAGAGCTTCTGTGGAAGGGCCTATCCCTTTTAGGTGTCCTAGTCCGCTCAACTCTATGCCCTCTTTGACGTACAGGGCAACACCTCCACCACTACGCCCTTCCCTGTTGTTCCTTTAGAGTTTATATCCAGAGATGACCGTATCCCACTGTTCTCTCTGCTCCACCAGGTTTCTGTAATGCCCATTATATCCAGGGTTTCCTTTCAAATCAAGCACTCCAACTCTCCCATTTTGGCACGGAGACTTCTAGCATTTGCATAGAAACACCTATACACAGTATCCTTCCCCAGATGCCTCTGGCGTGTGCATCTTTTGCTATGGGACACTGGCCCCTTTGATTAGCTATTACGTTCTACCATGTGCTCCTGGCCTATTTCCTCCCCTTCTACATTTGGGCAATCAAAAGCATTTTCATCTTCATCCCTTTGGGATGATTTAACCTGAACTGGATGCTTCCCAGCTCCTGTCGGCTTTCCCTCAGGGTTTTGTTTAAAAGCTACTCTGCCACCCTTTTTATGTCTAGCGCCAGCTGTCTGGTTCCATTTTGGTTCAAGTGGAGCCCGTCCCTCTTGTACAGGCCGGGCTTGTCCCAAATCGTTCCCCAGTGCCTAACAAATCTAAATCCCTCCTCCTGGCACCACCATCTCATCCATGCATTGAGGGTCCTCAGCTTTCCCTGTCTAGCTGGCCCTGCGTGTAGAACAGGTAGCACTTCCAATAAAGCCACCTTGGTGGTCCTGGATTTCAACCTCCTACCTAGCAACCTAAATTTGGCTTCCAGGACCTCGCAACTACATTTACCCACATCGTTGGTACCAACATGGACCACAACCACTGACTCCACCCCAGCACTATCTACTAGGCTATCTAGATGGCACGTGATATCCACAACCTTCACACCAGGCAGGCAATTCACCATGCAGTCTACACACCCATCACAAACCCAGCTGTCTGTGTGTCTAATGATTGAGTCAGCCACTACCACAAGCCTCCCTCCCCCCGGATGCACATCCTCAGTACTAGAGGATATTTGTTCATCTTCTGAGGAATGGGTCCCTCCTAAGGGATCATTTCCCTCTTCCTCAGAATGACGCCCTCCTTCCCTGAGACTCTCATTCTCTATGACAGCAGAGGAGCTGTCAACCTGGGAGTGGGACACAGCTAATGGGTCCCTGAAGGTCTCATCCACCAACCTCTCTGCCTCTCTTAGCTTCTCCAGGTCAGCAACCTTGGCCTCAAGGGAACACACTTGTTCCCTGAGAACCAGGAGCTCATTACACCGAGCACACACCCATGACTTCCATCCAGCAGGTAGATAGTCATACATGTGGCACTCAGTGCAATACACTGGATAGCCCCCTCCCCACTGCTGGCTTTCTACCTTCATAACTGTTTTTTGGGGGGGTTCCCCTGGAAAACATAGTTGTTTACTACGAGAAGGTGGGGAAATTATTTATAGTTATTTATTTACAGTTACTGTGAGTACGGAGTAAGGAGGACAGAGTTCAGCGCCCTGGCTTCCTTGCCCTGTTGCTAAACTCACACAGTTGTTTAACTCACTTCTTTACTGATGTTTTGTCACTGGGGTCGAGACGCTTTGTCACTGGGGCACCTTGTGCTCAGAGTGCTGGCTCCCTCGCAGGCATGCCTCCTTATATAGATAGGCCCAACTACTGCTGCAGTGAATCTGATTGGAGAGCCTCATTTGAAAAGCAAGGGAGGCGGTGTGTGAACTCCTCATGAACACTGGCTTTCAGTGGCTGGGAATGTGGGTCAGTTGGTCCCCCAGGGACTGGTGATTCCTAGTCAGGAAGGAGTACTCTTAACAATAGTGAATGGGAGACCTATTGAGGGGAGAACCTCTATTCAATGGGTCGTTGGAGGGAACAGCAAACAAAGGGTAGGTGATTTGGGAAGGCTGTGGCTTGCAATTTCTGGATCCTTTTCCTATGTGTTTTTTTAAAACTTCAGATAACATGCCAACCTGCAACATGATGTGGGTAATTAAGTAAATGCTGGTCGCGCAAGGACGGAGGAAACAACCACCATTGTGTTGTTTCCCCTGCCAATCGTGCAAACCCAGCCTCATCTGCCCCAACAAATGGCATGCTGCTACCACCAGAGGCCCACTATGATGAATTTGCCAGGCTTTCTGAGGACAAAATCACTTCATAGTGGTCTGAATGCCAGCATTGAGATAAGTCCTGCTGAGGTCTCCAATACATCAAGTTATCCAGTTTTCTGGGATCAGTTTCAGCTAATGAGGCCTGATGATGTGGACAAGACACTTGTAGCAGTACAGCTGACCATGGGCCCCCTTTGAGCCCTGCCCATCTTGGCTTATTGGGTCTAGTTGGGGAGGTTTGGCCAGGTGGGTCCAGGGAGTGGTATCTTTACACAAGGGAGTGGTGCTGGCCACCTTTAAAGAAGTTATTGTGCAACTACTCCTGAAAAAGTCCTCATGGGACCCAGTGATTTATGACAACTACTGTCCAGTTATGAATACTCCCCTTTAGGGCAAAGTGCTCAAGAAGATGGCAGCGACACAGCTGCAAAGGCTCTTGGGATATAGAGTATCTTGACCCATTTCAGTCTAGGTTCAGGCCCTGTTTTGGGACAGAATCAGCCTTCATCACTCTGATGGATGACGTTTATCATGAGAGGTACCAGGGGAGTGCAACCCTGTTGCTTTTCCTTGATCACTCAGCAGCTTTTGATACCTTCAGCCATGGTACCCTTCTGGACCAGCTCTGTGATACTGGAGTAGGGAGCACTCTATTACAGTGGATCCATTCCTACTTGTGGGGTCAGTTCCAGAGAGTGGTACGGGGGGATTGTGTCTTGGCCCCTTCACAATTGTGCTGTGTGGTGCCACAAGGCACAATCCTGTTGTCAGTGGTTTTGAACATCTATATGATGTTCAATGATGGCTACTGGATGCCATCATTTGGAGATTTGGGGTGAGATGTCATCAGTATGTGGATGACAACCAGTTTTATTTTTCTGTTCCATCTGAGTCAGTTTTGAGAATTAGGTAATTTACCTGTCCTGGATGGGATTGCACTTCGGGGACAGGTTTGTAATCTGGGAATGTTCCTGGATTTATCTCTGTCATTCAAAGCCCAAGTGTCCTTGGTGACAAGGAGTGCCTATGACCAGCTTCTGCTGGTATGTCTGCTACAGCATTTCTGGACAGGGATAGCCTGGCCACAGTGACCCATTCATGAGTAGCTCAAGACTGGGCTAATGTAATGCACTTTATGTGGGGCTGCCCTTGAGACTGATTTGGAAGCTGCAGCTAGTGCAGAATGCACTGCAGTGGCTGGATTGCTCAGAGGAGCTTCTTACTGCACACATATGACTCCTGTGCTGAAAGCTCTGCACTGGCTGCCAATTAGCTACTGAGGCATGTTCAAGGTGTTAGTGTTAGCTTATAAGGCCCTAAGCAGCTCAGGACCAGACTAAGAGACCGCCTTCCCCCTGTATAGGCTGCCCAGCTCTTTACGTTCAGAGCGGGAGGCCTTGGTTACCATATCGTGGCTTACTGATGTTCATTTGGCCATGGTGTGGAGGAGGGCTTCCTCTGTTGTGGCACCCACCTTGATGAATGGTCTCCCCACTGAAATCAGGTGGGCTCTGCAAGTGGAGTGTTTCTACCGACAACTTGAGACTCATTTGTTTGCCCAGACCATTAGCACAGCCAACTACCCCTGGTTATTTTAATGAGTTATTTTATTGTGTTATTACTGTTTTATTGATTTTATGGTATTTTATCATGGTTTTATCATGGTTTTCTCTTGTGAACTGCTTTGGATTTTTTTTTTAAATGAAAAGTGGTATAGACATTTTCTGAAAGAAACAAAATAAAAAATGAAGATCTCTGCAGTCAGGTCAACCCACATGGTTGCAGCATTCAACAAACTGGTGGGATTGCAACTCTCTTATGCAATGCAGGTACAGATGCTAATGCAAGAAACAAACCAAGCCCCTCCCCACCCCTTTCTCCCCCTTAAAAACTAAATCATAACGTCTAATAGCGATAAAGGCTCTACTATGCTCTCACACAGTTTCTGTTCTCCTTAATGGGGATTTGTGCAGGAGAAGGTCCAACTCAATTGTGTCAAAAGACAGGTAGGTCTGTTAGTGTCTCTCACTTATATCTGACATCTGAGGACAGCCTCTCTTTTTTTTTAAGGGAGAGAGAAATACTACATAGATTTATAACTCTGTGTGTTGCGTGCGCGCGTGTGTGTGCTCATACACACGTATGTGTTAAATTGAGTGAGTGACTCAGAAAAAACTTATTAGCAGTTCTCACGGAAGAAAGTGCAAACATGTCTGCGAAATGGACAGACTGCCAATGAATTCCCGTAAGCGTGGACTTTTCATTACTAAGATGATGAAAAGTATCCCAAGCTTAGAGTGTGTGTGTGTGTATCTATATATGAACAATCACCCCACAAACACATCAAAATGAGGAAATGAAGGATCAAACTCACCATAATTTACTTTAGAATGTCATCTTTCAGCACTATGTAAACAGCTTTATTTGCAAGCAAGCACTGCTGATTTTAATGAAACATGATTCCTTCAGCCTTACAGCCCAATCCTGTGCAGGTTTACTCAAAAGTAACTTCTACTATGTTCAATGGCACTTAATCCCAAATACATGTGCATAAGTGGGAAGTTGGGTGATTATGACTTGCCTAAACCTATTTGCACTGTTGTGATGTTGTATAGTGGCTAGCAGACTGAGTTACAAATGAAAAAGTCCCCAGTTCAGATCCCACCTTAGCAATTAACACTCTAGGTGGCCTTAGGCAAGCTGCACTCTCTCAGTCCCCACCCTTGCAATATGGAGATCATAACTGACTACCTTATAAGATTGTTGTAAAGATAATATGTGTGAAGCTCTTTGAACACCGTGAAAGAACCATATAAACACGTGTGTGTGCACTTGTTTGCTTTGTTTGCTTTGGGGGTGGTTGAATTGGGCTGTTCTGGCTCTCCAACACTACTTTGGATTCTGTGTCCAGTAAGGCTGATATAAATACGATTTCTGCTGTTGTGAAAACAGAGGCACAAACATGATATATTCTAGAGGAAAGACCAAAGGCTGCTTGGAGGCTGCATTTCTCTCTCCAAGAAGAGCATCACACCACCACAGAATTATTTCTTCATGGCTTTGGGGAGTTTTCCTGTTCATAGGGTGGTGCGCTTGTCATTTTCATAGACATCTTCTGAAACTGGGATGTATCTCAAGCACCTTTCTGGCTGAGGTGAAGTTAGAACTGGAGACTTTCTAGCTCACACTCTCAGCCACTATACAGTATATCCACACCAGCTCTCATGAGTGACACTTGACTTGTCCTTCAACTCCACATTCAGTGCCGTAACCCCTGCATCCCTGTGGGAACCAGCCCCATATAAGTTCAAACAGATTGTCTGAGAGATTTTCTAGGCAGGTATATAGGTAAATAAATTAAAAGAGGTATCCCTGAATTGGGCCCTGTGTGGGAGCTATTAGTATCATCTGGGGATGAGCTAAGAATATTTGTGGACCTTTTTAAGAGCAAAACATCCACATTTCCATTGCTCAGATGGACTATTCCTGCTCAGAAACTGTTGTGAAAAATCATTCTCATATTGCATGCCAGCAGTGTTATGCTCAAAATCCTACAAGCTAGGCTTCAGCAGTATGCGAACCAAGAACTACTGGAAGTACAAGCTGGGTGTTGAAGAGGCAGAGGAACTAGAGATCAAATCGCCAACTTTCGCTGGATCATGCAGAAAGCAAGAGAATTCCAGAAAAACATCTATTTCTGCTTCATTGACTACGCTAAAGCCTTTGATTGTGTGGATTACAACAAACTCTGGCAAATTCTGAAAGAGATGGGGGTACCAGACCACCTTACCTGTCTCCTGAGAAACCTGTACAAGGGTCAAGAAGCGACAGTAAGAACCAGACATGGAACAATTGATTGGTTCAAAACTGGGAAAGGAGTACGACAAGGCTGCATATTGTCGGCCTGCTTATTTAACTTATATGCAGAGCACATCATGAGAAACGCCGGGTTGAATGAATCACAGGTCGGAATTAAGATTGCCGGCAGAATTATCAACAACCTCAGATACGCAGATGATACCACCCTAATGGCAGAAAGAGAAGAGGATCTAAAGAGCCTCTTGTTGAGGGTGGAAGAGGAGAGTGCAAAAGCTGGTTTGAAACTCAGCATTAAAAAAACGAAGATCATGGCATCTGGCCCCATCACTTCCTGGCATATAGAAGGGGAAGAAATGGAAGCAGTGACAGATTTTACTTTCTTGGGCTCCAAGATTACCGCAGACAGTGACTATAGCCATGAAATTAAAAGATGCTTGCTCCTTGGGAGGAAAGCTATGGCACACCTAGACAGCATACTAAGAAGCAGAGACATCACCTTGCCGACAAAGGTCCGTCTAATCAAAGCTATGGTTTTCCCAGTAGTAACGTGTGGCTGTGAGAGCTGGACTATAAGGAAGGCTGAGCGCCAAAGAATGGATGCTTTCGAACTGTGGTGCTGGAGAAGACGCTTACGAGTCCCCTGGACTGCAAGGAGGTCAAATCAGTCCATCCTAAAGGAAATCAACCCTGAGTGCTCATTGGAAGGACAGATACTGAAGCTAAAGCTCAAATATTTTGGTCACCTAATGCGAAGAGAAAAGTCACTGGAAAAGTCACTGATGCTGGGAAAGACTGAAGGGGAAAGGAGAAGGGGACGGCAGAGGATGAGATGGCTAGATAGCATCACTGATGCAATGAATATGGACTTGAGCACGCTCCGGGAGAGAGCGCAGGACAGGAAGGCCTGGCATGCTATGGTCCATGGGGTCACGAAGAGTCGGACACGACTGAACAACTGAACAACAACAACCAGCCAGTCAGAGTTGCGTATCTCAATGTTCTCCTTCACCAGCACCTTTCAATGGTTGGATGTAATTTACTGTGTTAAGCACAGGACCAGTGAGAAGCTGTGACAGTGCCACTCTGCATCTCTTCTGTCCTTACTACGCAAGCTGAATGTGGAATTTTCATCTACCACCTTGGAAACTTGCCTTATTGTTCCATTCTGAAAAGGAAAGTATTACATAAATTAATGTTATTCTAATAAATGTCAATATAATATATGATCTTTGATGTCCATGTTGTGCCTTGTCCAGATGCATCCCAGCAGATGCCCCGTTGTTGTTGTTCAGTCGTTCAGTCATGTCCGACTCTGTGACCCCATGGACCCTAGCACGCCAGGCCTTCCTGTCCTCCACTCTCTCCCAGAGTGTGCTCAAGTCCATATTCATTGCATCGGTGATGCTATCTAGCCATCTCATCCTCTGCCGTCCCCTTCTCCTTTTGCCTTCAGTCTAGATGCCCCATTACCACAACCTAGTTACTGTATTATCAGCATTTCACAATCAGCATTTCACAGTTAAAATTAAAAACAAGGCCTTCTCTACAGTGGCCCCACACCTTTGCAACAAGTTGCCAGCAGAGGTCCACCATGCTCAGTCACTGCAGGCTTCTTCTCTTGATAGGACTGCTGTTGTTGCTGTTACTGGCGCTGCTGCTGCTGCTGGTTTTATTGTTGGCTTTTATTGTTTTTTTTGTTTTCATCGCTTTTTAATATTTTATCTGCTTTTATGTATTTTATTGTTGTAAGCCGCCCTGGGTTTCTGCCCTGAAACAAGGCCAAGAAAAGTTTTAAATAAATAAAATGAAATGAAATGATATTCATAACTGTACTCTGGTCTCAATCAGCCCCTTGAAATTCTCCTTATTTTGCCCCCACAGTGAAGGACTAAATTGCCCATCACTTGTAAGGCTAAAAGCTGGCAACAGTCCCTAAGTGGTCTTGAGTCAAGAGCAGCTAATTTGTGAAAAGCAGAAAGAGAGGACGAGAAGGCCACATCTCTGTCTCATGATGAGGTCTGTGCCTGTCCGGCTGCTGCTCCTCAGCTCAGAAGCACCACGTTGGATGTGATTGGCCAAAGGAGCTGGCCAGGATTCAAGGCAGCCGCTTTATAAATTTCTGAAAAGAAGCAGGCTGCGTTACAGACGGAGTCTCAGCCCTCACACACACAACCTGCTTCCCATCAAGGGCACAATAACCACACGGCAAGATGTGCAAAGGATTAGCAGCTTTACCCCACACATGTCTGGAGAGGTGAGAACAGGCTTATCTCATTTAAAGCGGGGAATTAATGGGGTGACAGGCTGAAGGGCAACCCAGCAGCAGCTTCTCAGAATTAGATGATTTAGCCTATATATGTGCAAAGAGAAAAAAATATATATATTCTGAGCATCAAGACAAGGCTGGCTAAGGTGGTATTAGGAAGTCTCCTGCTCCCACTCATTGTAGGAGGGGTTGTGCAGGAGAACTGCCCAGCAGACTGTGCCCAGGGTATTCAAGTCAGGATGGCTTGATAAATGTAAGGAGAGAAAAATTAAGCAATGCAGAACAGTAAATGATAGCTAACAGAGTAATTGATTTCCAATTATGTTTGTGGCCAGAAGCTAAATCAGGTTTGGAATGATAAAGGTGATATTTTTTTGCTGTTGTTGTTGTTGACAGGTGCAAATGTGTCAGAGAACTGGTACTGAAACTGGTGGCCGGACTCAAGCCAAGTCCTGTTGATTCCCCATAAGTAGGGGTGATCTTTAAAAGTCCATGGGTGGGAAGTGCAAGCTGAGCTCTCCACTGCCAATGTTTTTCCATCCACAATTACAAAATTTAAAGCTGTTTTTTTCTCACAGTGGGCTTCTTGAACTACCACAAGGGGAAAAAAATGTCTTAAAAGGCAGTTTCAGGGGAGAAAGTTTGGGTGGGGGAAGGGTTTATTCTCTCCTGCTCTACCTATCCATGATACACTTCAAATCTCTCTCAGCCACCCCACCACCATCACCACCACCACCACCACCACCATTTTATGTGGGTTTGGTGACAGACCTGATTCTACACATGGATTGGCCACTGTGACCTCCAGTTTGTGCCTCAAGCCATTAGCTCACTAGGTGGCCTTAGGAAAGCTCCTCTCCTCCACACCTCAGTCAGCCACCCAAAATTGTTATATATGTATAACAATACTGAGGTAAATATCTTAGGATTCACATTTAGCCATACAACGTGAAGATAACACGTACAAGTGTAAAGACTTATTTTATAGGCAGCCAATGATAACCACAGAATCCTAACATAAAACAAAAGCAAAAAACAAACTTCTTCTTGAACCTTTTTGGGTTAATATGACAAAAAAAATGGAGATTAAAGCTTCTCGTTTAGCTGTTCTTCTTGGTTACATAGTTTCCTTTTCTATGATTTTACGCCACTGGTTAAATCCATTCAGCCATGTCCACACCCCAGTTGGTGGACAGATAATTTCTCAAAACCCTCAGGAACTTTATTTGAAATAATCCTGACACTTCACACATTATTGTAAGTCTTACCAAGATTGTGTATTAAATGTTTTGAACATTCAAAATGCTAGAGATCCTATATACTAATAGGTAACTTATTTTCTGTGTGTAGATCCTTATGTAGCCCAAACAGACCTGTCCATGGAAAAGAGGGCAGCATCAACAGGTTTTGGGGAAGTCCAAGGTTTCCAGAAGTAGATTTTTTTTTTTTTTTAGGAAAGTAAACCTAAAGGGGAATCCACCCCATCCACAAAAGAACAGCCCAATGAGAACTGAGCATGCTCAGTGGTCATATAATTCTGAGTGTTTCCGTTGGTGGGAGTGCAATGAGAGAGTGGAGGGGAAATTAGTGAGATATCCTGAAAAAGCTATGGCTGGTTGGAATCCTGAACAGCAGAGCTCCACACTGCAACATTTTGTTGTAGGTCCCACTTATTAATAGCAAACCTCTAGTTTGGAACTTCTTCAGCAGTGCTGTAAAGGGCCACAAGTCATTTAAAAAATTATTATTATTATTATTATTATTATTCAGAATGGGGCTGGTGGTTAGGTTAGATTTCAATGGCAGTGGTGGGGAAAAATGTTCTATGCTTGCTGTGTACAATCCCTACTTTGGCTTTATAGGGCACTGCGGACATTAGGTTGGATTTCTAAGTAAAAGTGCCTGTCTTTCAGGGTTTGTTCCATGAAAATAGGTACAATTGTTTGTACTACATGAGAGACAGTTCTAAATGGCAAATGTGGTTCAATGTAAGCAAGTGTAAAGTGATGCACATTGCGGCAAACTATCCCAACTTCAAGTATAGCCTGATGGGATCTGAGCTAGCAGTGACAGACCAGGAAAGAGAAGTTGGGGTTGTGGTGGACAGCTCAATGAAGATGTCAGCCCAGTGAGGGGCCACTGTAAAAAGGCAATCTCCATGTTAGGCATAATTAGAAAAGGAATTGAGAATAAAACTGCCAATATCATACTGCCCTTATACAAATCTATGGTGCAGCTACATTTGGAATACTGTGTACAGTTCTGGTCACCACACCTAAAAAAATATATTGTAGAGCTGGAAAAAATGCAGAAAAGGGCAACTAAATGATCAAGGGGCTGGAGCATCTCCTCTATGAGGGAAGGTTAGAACAACTGAGCTTGTTTAGCTTGGAAAAAAGGAGGGTAAGGGGAGACATGATAGAGGCGTACAAAATTATGCATGGTGTGGAGAATGTGGATAGGGAGACATTTTTCTCCCTCTTGCAAAATACTAGAACCCGGGGTCATTCCATGAAGCTGATTGGTGGGAGATTCAGGACAGATAAAAGGAAGTGTTTCTTCACATAGCAAGTAGTTAAACTATGGAATTTGCTACCACAGGATGTAGTGATGGCCACCAATTTGGATGCCTTTAAAAGGGGGTTCAACAAATTCCTGGAGGAAAAGGCTATCAGTGGCTAATAGCCTTGATGGCTATGTGCTACCTCCAGTACTAGAGGCAGTGAGCCTATGTACACCAGTTGCTAGGGAACATGGGTGGGCGGGTACTGTTGTGCTCATGCCCTGCTTGTGGGTTCCTGGTCAACAGTTGGTTGGCCACTGTATGAACAGAATGCTGGACTAGATGGACCCTTGGTCTGATCCAGCAGGGCTCTTCTTATGTTCTAATGGTTCTACACAATAAAGTAGACAGCAAGCTAACTCTATGGGATACCTCTTTGAAGAACTTTGGACATTTCAACAATCATTGTTAGCGTTTATAAAGAGCTTTTGAATTTTCAAAAGCATTTAATTACCTCACTTGAGAAAGTGAGTGAGAGAGAGAGAGGTTGCTTCCACAATAGCCCCTTTCTCTGGAATTGCCATCGCTTGTTCGTTAACTCTTTTGGAGAGAGTCCAGGTGAAGTCATTGAAAGTTTGTTGCATGTCAGTATTTTCTGTGTTCTTCTCTGATCTTTTTTCATATCTGATTTGTAGAGGGGTTTTCTAAATATACATAATAATAATAATAATAATAATAATAATAATGTCAAGACCTGTCATGTAGGGACAGGCAAAGTGTTATTGAGGATTTTCAGGTCTCCTGTGCCTTATTCTTAAAAGGTTCTTCTTTACAGATTCAGTTCATTTTGTTGCTTCCTGTTGAGCAGCATTGGAGATTACTGCTTCAATTTGCCTTCTATTGAATAGCCTCTCATAGTTGTCACTTATTGTCAATTTCTGTTCTTTTGAAGTGGCAGTAATGATTACTTTTCTCCCATTTTTTTCTTTTCATTTTTATTTAGCACACAGTAATATTTAACTATATAAAAATGAAAAGAAAACATAGGAGAAAATCAGTAATAAAGGCCCCTCCCACCATTCATTGAAATAGAAACTAACAGTGGCCAGGTTCAGATGATCCTTGCCACCCATGGTGGCTTAAATTGTAGGTTGTTGTTTGTCCAAACCCGGTGAGGGTGGGTTGTTGGCGTGGTTATCAAACCACCCAGAATCCATGTTAACCACGCCAACAACCCACCATTGCTGTGTTCAGATGACACGACAACCCATGAGAGGAGGTTGGGTTACGGAACATGCGCCTGCCGGCACCCGGCATGTGCTGCAAACTACAGTGGCTTATTTAAGCCACCACGGGTGGCAATGACCATCCAAATCTGGCCAGTAAGTGGCAGTTAAGCAAAGCGCTTCAAGCAGCAAATAGAAGGTATTCATCAGTAATCCACTCAATAGGAAGAAAATGGGCTGAACCTGCAAACAGGCAGCAATTAATTAACATTGGCATGGCCCTTTGCTGAATGGGACTTACTTCTGCGTAAACATTATAGAAGGATCTTGGCCATAGGGAAGGCCATTGCTGGAAAATACAGTATTATATTAATTGGAACATATGAGCCTGCCTTTTACTGAGTCAGACCATTTGCCCGTCTAGCACAGTTTTGTCAACACGGTCTGGCAGCGGCTCTCCAGGGTTTCAGGCAGGATTCTTTCCTAGCCCTGCCTAGGGATTGGACCTGGGACCCTCTGCTACATGCCAAGCATGTGCTCTGCCACTGAGCTGCAGCCCTTCCCTGCCTGTGTGGTGCTGTGCTGTGTAGAGCCAATGTTTTAATATGACATCTGGCTAACTACAGAAACTGTAGCAGTGCTAAAGGGCAACCAGAGATGTACAGGAGACAAAGAGATGGGCGAAAAGGTAGCAAGAGAGACATGAGCCAGAAAATGCATCTGTTGGGGGCGGGAGGACAAAACATTGGGTTGCTGATTGGATATCGGGGCGGGAAAGGGTTGTGTACATTGGCTATATGGGTTTATATCTCCATGTTCTAGAGGGGGTGCTACGGCTGAGAGATAGTGGCTTCCTTAAGGATGCCTACTGAATTTGTAGCTGAGGTTATATTTGAACCAGATAATTTTCTGCTCTTATCCACATTCCCCAACCTTGTGCTCTCCAGCTGTATTGGACTACAACTCCCAGCATCCCCAGCCAGTTATGCTGGCTGGAGTACAAAGTGGGGAAGGCTGCTTTAACCACTACACCGCACCAGACCACCTACTTCAGCTTCAGAATATACCTATCCCAGCCATTGGGAACACACCTATTTTTACATTTCCTCCAGCAATTTTGTACAACCAGATGCTCTTTTTTTCAGAACTTATTTTAAAATGTGTGTTGATAATGTGTTCAGACTTTTACAATGTAAACATTTTTATAATCAAGGGAATAAAATAAACACAATAAAATGCCAATAAACCAGATATTTGCTTGGAGCCTATGTTAATTATTTATAGAAGAAATTTTCCTGTCCCCAGAAAGCCACTCCAGAGGGTGGGAACCCTCCTGAAAAATATGGGATGAGGCACCAGGGTGTGTTGTAGAGAGGAGTGGGCAGCAAATTCTCCTTCTACGAATGCCTTTAAGTTAGCATCTTAGGATCTTACCCCAATTTTGAGTGATTCCTTCCTCCCCTAGCAGCCAACCCACAGTGTTCAGGAGGGGCCCTTTGACCCTCCGGAGAGGCTTTTTGAGAGGTACAGATGGCTACACAAGGCAGGAGGTGGAGGGGAAATTCCTTCCATTAACTTCCTTAAGTTAACATCCTAGGATATGAACTGTTACTGAGTACAAAGTGGAAGACCTAGTATCTAAGATATGGAAGAGTTAAGAGGATGGGGAGAACCTAAATGTGTTCACACATAGACATACACATTTCTCCATGGAGAGATCTTTGTTTTTGCATGGGAGAATGCTGAAAGATAAGAGCCCCAACCGGCCATCTGAAGTGATATAGCCCAGTCACCTGTTTTGTCACATCAGTGAACACTCGGGCCAAGTATTAATGCTTTTACTAATCCTGCTCACTCCCACACCTGCTCTGTGTCAACACCCAGTGCTTGTCATCCTTCACTTCCACTTTCATTTGACAGCAACTTTGGGTGCAATTCTTTTGTGTTCCTGGTGATGTGGTAATTACAGAAAACAAAGTGTTGGTGTAGATAGGTTTTATTAGCGATAGGCCTTGACAACAGAAACATCGTGATAAATCATCACAGAATACAATAAACAAGAACAGGGTCCCAAACATGAAAGCCTACATGGCAAAGTACTATCAGTTTAAGAAAAAGCCTGGTTTTCATCATGGATTAAAGTGATGAGTAACCCCAACAATAACACAACAGTGTAAGGCTTGAAAGCAGCCAATAAATAACTTTTCTGGATCTCTTTAGCTCAAGATGACAAAACAAACTGGAATTTAAAGCTTCTGTGTCTGCTAGTTAGGTATGTTCCATTTCTATTATTTTATACCACTGATCAAATCCAAAGAGATAATTTCACAAAGTCCACAGGAAGAAGGAAAGAAGATAGATTTATTTAGTCAGGGTCATAAGTTATTTTCATGTCTCCATCTACGATATAGTATGAATGGCACCAGGTATTCCCAAAATAGGTCCCAGGAAATGTGTTTGTGGAAATATACACTTAAAATGGGGAAGAAGAACCACCAATTTACTCAAGTATAATTTTTTATTCATTTGCCCATTATTATTTTGTGTGTGTGTGACTGCCAGTTAATGGGACTGTTGTGTTACAAATAAAAAGATAATTAAAAACCCAAAAATGAATTCCAATTAATGTTGCATAGTCAGACAGACAGTCCTGCTGTCTAGACCGCTTCTGGGTCATGGGATGGATTAAGTTTTGTCTGCCGCCAAGTCCCCTTCCCGGCTCCGATCACTATGGTGTCGGGTCCCTCTCCTTTTTCTAATCTCCCCAGCCACTTTTGGCGCACAACAGGACTGGGGAAATAAGCTGAAAAGCAGTAGCGGGGCCCCGAAATAAAGTAGTGGGGCCCCGTGTGTTACCTCCACAGCCCTCGGCGGGGGGTTGGATTTCTCCCCCCCTTCCCCCGATTTTCAGCTTTTTAAAATTCCCCCAATCCCGTTATGCGCAAAAAAGGGGTTGGGGAAATAAAGAAAAATCCGAAAGGGGGGAATCCAACCCCCCCGCCAAGAACTGTCTTTCCCCCACAGTCTTGGGGGGGGGCTTGGATTTCACTCCCCCACCCCCGATTTTCCACATGGGGCACCTTTAAATCCCCAATGCACGTCAGTGGAGATAATCTCCATTGACTTGCATTTGGGGATTCAAAGCATTCCGTCTGCAAAAAGACAAACCTCTTTTTTATGGCAAGGAGGGGGGTGCGGGGGCGGAGAGTAGTGAGCCATGTGGGGAGCCCCCATGAGCCTCCTACCCCTGCATGAGTGGGAAACACATAAGGAAGTAACTGTAACCCTTTCCCCCCACCCCACCCCATTTAAATCACCCACTTCCGTGCAGGTTTCCCATTCATGCAGGGTGGGGGTGGCCCTTGGGGGTCCCCCACATGGCCCACTACTCCCTGCCCTGACACCCCCCTCCTTGCCATAAAAAACGGGGTTTGTCTTTTCGTGGACGGGATGCTTTGAATCCCCAATGCACGTCATCTCCATTGACTTACATTGGGGATTTCAAAGTGCACCGTGAGGAAAATTGGGGTGGCGGGGCAAAATGCCCCCGCCCGCCGAGGACTGGCTTGCCCTCACAGTCCTTGGCTGGGGGGGTGGATTCCACCCCGCTCCCCCCATTTTCGCCCTTTTGTTGTTCTTAGAACTCCTTTTGTGCAAAAGGGGTCCAAGAACAACAAAAAAGCGGAATATCGAGGGTAGGGAGGCGAAATCCACCCTCCCCCGCACGACTGTGGAGACAAGCCAGTCCTTGGCGGAGGGGGGGGGTGATTTCGCCCCCACCCGATTTTCCTCACGGGGCACCTTTAAATTCCCAATGCAAGTCAATGGAGGGTATCTGCATTGACTTGCGTTGGAGATTTAAAGGACTGCTCTTTTTATTTTTATTTTTTTCTTTAATTTTCCCGTTGCTTCGCTGGAGCTCAGCAGCTGGAAACTGAAGGATACAGGCTCCCTGCCCCCCGTTGCACTCCAGCATATTTGGGCAAAATACAGGGGTACAAGGGGGGGAAGCCAGCATTCGTTGGTTTCCTGCTGCTGCGCACTTGCACAGGACTAGGAATCCAAACAAAGAAATACAATTTGCCATGTGTGCAAATGGGAAACCCCATTTGTGCACTTGGGAAAAATTATGAGGAAGTGCAGGCAAGGTTCCCGGTCCTGTTTTTGTGCAAAAATAAGACCATGAACATAAAAAAAGGGACCTGCCCTGACTGCAATTGTGATTGGAGCCGGGAAGGGGGCATGGGAAGCCACTTGGGCACCACTGCAAATGGTGATCTCGCCCCATGGGGCAAGATCAGCAGGGGTTTCTGCCACTCTTGCCAAGCGCCTCGCTGGCCGATGCCCTTTAGGATGCAAACCTATGGCTGCTAGTCAGTGGCTAGTCAGTGCTAGTCAGTGGCTGCTAGTCAGTGGCTAGTCAGTAGCCCATACTCTGAGGTCAGTTCCTGGAGAACTGACCTCCACCCTCTCCTACACTGCCTTGTAGGCAGTGCAGATAGGCCCCGTGCTCCACGCTCAGAAGAGCAGTGCGGAGCGGGGGAAACGGGGTGTTCCCGGGGGCAGGCCAGGGCAGGGAGGTCGGAAGTGCCGGTATGACACATTCTATGTGTTGTCTGGCCGCCTCTCCCCGCGCTCCAAGTCCTGTGGCTAGACAGCCGAAATCAGCTGTCTAGCTGCAAATGCAGGGCGGTGGAAGCGGGGAGGAGATCTGTTCCTCACCACTCCTCCTGCCCTGCACTGGATAGGCAGTTGCCCCCGGGCTCAGAGGCAACCATCGATCTGCATAAGATTGCTCCCCCTGCCATGCTGGAGCACCAGATGACATGATTAGCCACAGTGTGCCTACAATAAACCTCACTGCAGACTGTAGCTTATCAAGGTGACTTATTTTGGCTAAATAAACCACCATGGTTGGGGAAAACCGCACTCAGATGACCCAATAAGCCATCGTGTTTTTTTCCAAAAAATAAACCACCGTGGCTTATCAGGTCATGCAAACCCATCCACTGGGTCAACATTTTCATCGAGCTATCCATCATAGCCCCAAGATTCCTTTCCTGACCAGTCACTGTCAACTCAGACCCCATCAGATTATATGCGAAGTTAAATGTAAGTTTTGCTTACATTTTCTTCTTTTACTATTTGGCTTTTGTCTGAACACTAAACAGTTATTTTATAGTGTTTGGCACTGTCTTAAGCTTGCTGCTTTGCAATAAACCATTAATCCTATTTACATAACTGCTCTGGATGACTGAGAAATGGAGTGTGTAATGTCGAGACTTTCACATAGTGTTGCCAGTTTGTGCTATTGTTATTTGTCACACAGACTGTGCACATACTAAGGTCTGATTCTCAGTGAGGTGGTAAGCCTGTATTTTAATTGTAGCAGACACTACAGGGCTGAAATAGGTAACATGTTGAGAGATCAGTGACTGGATCTCCCATGGGTTTTTAGAAAGTGAAAAGCAACTTTGTGGGAAGCAGGGACTGGACTAGGACTTCGGGGTTATCCATTGTCCCATGTAGGGAACTTCCTTCCTTGGGCCAATACCAGTTTCATTGGGACTGTGGCAGGTGGGACAGTTCACCCCACTGCTTGTGCACTTCCTCCATCACAACAGCTCTTTTAAAATTATAAACAGTGCCTGTTTATTGCTTCCATGTAATTAACATCATGGCTAGTTTGGCCCTCAGTGAGAATTAAGTCTAATATGAAGGGATTTCATTTCCTACTGCCTCCCAAAGAGGTACATTTTGAGCCTTAGTACAAAGGCTTAAAAGAGAAAGTGCATACATTTCAGATGTACGTGTGTACAAATACACATTTGGAAGCTTCCGCGTGGGGTGGGGGGAGCTGCTTGCTTATAGAAGCCATTTGGAGTGGGCACGTGGCAGAACAGTAAACACATGCACACTGCTTCTCTGCTTGTAATAATTCCTCTCAAAGCAGTGCTTCCTTCCTCTTTAAAAAGAGGACGGTTCACTTATTTGCATGTAATGTCCTCTGCACAAGCGAAGTCCTGGTGGCAAGGATGAGTGACCACTGATGGGATTTCCCATCTATAGCTAGGTGAAGAGAAGGAGAATCAGTGCATCGCATGCACGCACACGTGCACACCCACCCACCCACACACTGCAAGTGATATAAGCCAGATTATTTCTGCTTGCAAAGCAACAAGAAGGATCATTTGGCTGTATGTAAGTTTTGCTTATAAGGGCACCCACTGGCATTCCCAATTTATCCACCTTGGCATATGCAGCTGTTTTAGAGATGGGAAACAGTTTGGGGAAAAGCTGCATCTTTAGTGCAGCAGAGAGTTGCCACTTCCCCTCCTCCCTGCCACCCACCCCCTGCCTTGTTCTTTTATAACAACTGCAACAGCTGCATAACTTGAACCAGGGAGTCCCAGGGGCTAGGATCCACTCAGGTGCCATACCTCTTGCATCACCAAGGTTGCATATCTGCCAAGACAATTACAGGCTGCTGGACTGTGAACCCAGAGGCACCATTCAGGCAGCATTTTACAGGCCATGTTAGATAATGCAGAACCCAGTCAGGGAACCAATGCAAATCTACCTTGCTAGCTCTATAAAATCTCCATCCAAAGGACTGCTTTTCAGTCTGAAAAATGTGTCTCGTAATGAGAAGAGATTGCTAGACTGAACTCCAGCTCATCACCATCTTTCTGTATGCTAGTTGCTGCCTCTGGAATCTACCTGGACTAGGCTACTTGCCTTTGACTCCCACCTGGTTGACAGCTGGCTCCCTCATGATCTTGGGGCTCTGGTCTTGTTACCATCTGGGATGCTGACTGCCAGTGAGTTCTGAAACTGGCAGAAACTCAACAGGTGTAGCTTTCCCTGGTATGGAGATATGGCAAGAGGTCCTTATGTCACTAATTCAGAGGGTTGAAATCACCAATTTAACTCCAGTACCTACAGTGCAGATAGAACAAGGACCAGATCTAGCTGTCAAGCTTCCTGGACATGGTCCAGTGAGAAATGTATCCACCTGACCTTACACTTCATTGCGCACCCAGTAGTGTGCTATGTCACTGAATGAGAAACACAGGAAGCCCCGCTTTGGAATCTCTGTCATTTCAAATGAATTTGCAGAGCTTCATTTGCTTAGGGGGATTTTGTTGTTTATTTGTTCAGTCGCTTCTGACTCTTCGTGACTCCATGGACCAGCCCACGCCAGAGCTTCCTGTCAGCTGTCTGTATTAATTGTGGAGGAGCAGTGCTTTTGCAAGGAGCATTTGCTTTGATTTGGTTCAATTCTTACACAGCTCAATTTGCCATTCAAAATAAGCAAATAACATTGTTTAAGAAACCTCAGTGAAAGGCAAAACGACTTCAGATTAAACTTGATTAGAACAGAAGCAAACTTACAAGATGGTAAATAAGATCCAAACATCAGCCCTAATTGTACCAATTCATTACTGAGAGAATCAGAGGTGGTAGGTCAGGTATCACAGGTCTACGAGCTCTTGTTTCCTTTGACCAGCCTGGGCCGGTGTTGAGAATGGTGAAAACCACCAGCAAGCCAAGCTCTCTTTGTCTTAGGGATGGCCCAAAGCAAAATTTGAAGGAAATCTGGGTATTCTTTCTAAGGCAAAAACATCTGAGGACTTCGGAGAGGCCAAAAGTTTCAATAAGATCAGCAGCGTTTCTTGGGGGAGGGTAGAGTGTCATCCCTTGTCTTAGAGCTAAACTGTATATTAAATATGTAGCGTGCAGGCTGCAGCTGGTCTTTTATTTTAAGCGTGTGAGGACCTGATCCAGAGCTGGACCACTGTGCCCAGTTAGGGGAGGGTTAACCCTTCCCATTCAGCCACTTCACCCTCTTAAATCTATCCCACTCCCAAATGGGAGCTAACAAACAACAACAACCCTCCTATGAAGATTTTCCTTTCTTTAGTCTCCAAGCAGGAAGGGGCAAATTGGGGGGTGGGGAGTGTCAGGAGTGCCCTAGCTGCCTCTTACAATCACCTCCAATAGCCAACTCAAGACACAGACGAAAAGGATTCTTTTCAAGGCTTTATTCCTTTTACAACTTAATGACTCTTTCAGATGCTAATCACCAGCGACTAAGCAAGGAACAGCCCTGGGGAAAGACAGCAGAGTAGCCTAAGCTCCAGGTACGGCAGTTGGTCCCCGTTTGAAGGAGAATCACGGGAAGACCCTGAACTTATGGGCTAGGGAGAGATCCTCCCTCTTTCCCTTGGGTCCTTGGGACGTGACCTTTGCTTGCGTGCCAAACGAGCGCTACGCCTCCTTTCCGTGCCCTCCATCTGTCGTCGCTCCCTGCGTCGGCGCCGAGTGTTTAGCAAGCCCCCCTCCAGCGCTCTCTCGCTGCCAGGGTCACTATCTATCCCAAGAATGCTGGCAGGAGGAATCTCTGCTAGCTGCTGTGCTTGTGAGAGATGAGCGAGCTCCTCTCCCACTGATTGCTGTTCCTCCTCAGAATCAGAACTGCTCTGGGGTCCTATTGGCTCAGTTTCCAACCTGACAGGGAGAGTGGCTGAGTGGAAAGGTTTAAATCTCCCCTATGAGCACACAGTGGTGCCAGTCCGGATTGGGGGCCCACATGCTTACTTAGAGGATAAAAAAGAAAGTTAGGATCCGCATCACCCTACAGATTTAACATAGCATGTATCTTAAGCCTTAGGCCTAATTCTCACTGTGGTTGTAAATCTGTGTCTGGCTGCACTATTCAGGTCTTCCCCAAGACATTGTGCTGCCTAAGATGAAGAACAAGATGGGCCCCCCTCCCATTCGAGGTTCAGAAGCTGACCAGACTGGTGGTTGAATTGTATGTCAGCACTGGGGCCAGGACAGTGTCCTCTGCTGCACTTGAGTAGGCTAGTTTAGGGGGTACAGTGCAGGCCATGTAGCACACACACTCCTGTCCTCCAACTTCTCCACCGCTTCCAGCTCTTCAGCATCTGCCACCTGAGATCGCTGCCTCACTCTGCCTAATGATAGGACCAGCCCTGGTACTACTCCATAGTGTAGATGGGAGATCACATGATTGAATGCTCCTCCATAAAAAAATAAAAAGCCTCCAAATAGAAAACTAGCATGTCAGGGAGAAAGCCTATATATATTATGCTAGTTTCCTGTGTGCATGGATTTTTTTTATGGTTTCAGTCATATGGATACTCACCTGTAGTATGAAGTGACACAGGCCAGACACAGGTTTACCATTTGAGAACCAGGCCATAGTTGCCTGGAAGACAGAGGGCCCAAACTGACATTACTTTAAATGTGTAGCAGATATGTCTTTTTATTTTTACTCTAGAGTAGGTGCTGGGGCCCCAATCTGGATCAGGACCCTAGCAGGGGAGGTATGGTGGCTTTTAAGATTTGGATTGAGCCCCTGTGCCTACTCAAGCGACGGTGTTTTTTAAAGCTTCTCAAGCAAGTTGTGTGGGTGTTTGGTTATTACTAATTTCTGTACTCTGTGGCTTCCAAGATATAAAGTTTGCTTTCTCATATTGGGGTAGGGGGAGGTGCAATTTGGATACATCTGACTGTGCAGTTGTAATGAGAGTATCCTTACTCAAGAGACACCTCGGTCAAAAGGGAGCATGGGGACTTGGCCACCCTTTGGCCTAAGAAAACAGCTTTTCTCAGGTCAAGTGAATAGATTTCTTGGAACTGCTGATTATGGAAATGGCCTTAGCATCTGCTGACGTCCTCCAAAGAGAATGATGAGTAAAGCTTTGACTCCAGGGTCTGAAAAGCTAAGAACATAACGGTCAACCTTGAGAACTTTGGGATTTCCTGTGTATAGAAATAGAAAGACAAGACAAGAAAATGAAAAGACCCGAGACTGATAACTAATAGGGAAACTTTCCAAGGGGACCTTTATACACTGCATCCTTTGATAAACTGTCTTTGAAACGTCTGATGAAGAAAAATACAAGGCTCTGACTATTTATGTATGTATATATAAAAAAGGGAAATATATAAAACAATAAACCAAAAGCAACAAAAAATACAACAAGATACAAAATTCACAGCATGGATGTTCCAGCACGTCTTTGCGGAGGCTCAAATAAATAAATTTAGATGGGTGGGAGTGAAGCCTACATGGAAGAAAGAGTATAAGATTTTCCTGACAACACATGCTTCATAGCAAATCTTTGTTCTTGAACCACAGGATAGCTAAACGGAACTTCCATGAATGCAGACAGTATACTTCTAAACAACAGGATGGAATAAAGAGACTTGGTCTGATCAGATGAGGCAGTTCTATGTTCTTATAAATTGGGGAATGGAATGTTTTCTGTGCTTGCTTTTTATTTAAGCACCTGCTGTTCCCTGTTAAGAAACAGAAAGGGTATCCAGATGTTATGACTGGTCCAGCTTTCAGTAGGATTGGTCCCTTAAGTTTAAAGAAATAATGGTAACACAGGATCAACGCAACAGAATTGTACATAGTTTGCAACCTGGGGCTTCTTCACTCTGAGCTTTTATCCTGCGATTGAGATTGCTCCTTCACGGAAGTTTGAGGCCTCTTTACATGACGCCGTGATAATTCAAGGCGTCTCTTGCACTAAATGCCCTTTGTTCCGTTTTTAAATAGTTCACAGATAATGAGCTATCAAATTACTCCATTGTGTTCCGCTTCAGTTTGCTCCGTGAAAAGAGGGAAAGTGGCAAGAAGAGGAGCGAGATTAATGAAAAATAATTGAAGACTCAGATATTTATTTATTTGTTTGTTTGTTTTATTAATTGCCCATCTGGCTGGTCACCCAGCCACTCTGGGCGATGTACAGTAATAGAAACCGTTTAAAACAATAAAATTCTACATTAAAAACATATTTCTAAAAATACCCTAACCCACCCCAAATACCTGCCTGAACAACCACATTTTTAATGCGTGGCGGAAGCTCATTAAAGAAGGGGCATGGCGGAGTTCCCTAGGGAGGGAGTTCCACAGAGTGGGGGCCACCACAGAGAAGGCCCTCTCTCTCGTCCTCACCAGTCTAGCTGTCCTGGCTGATGGGACAGAGAGAAGGCCATCCGAGGCTGATCTTGTTAAGCAGCCTGTCTGGTGTTGCTGGAGGCACTCCTTGAGATAGGCTGGGCCAGAACTACATAGGGTTTTAATAGGGATGGCGGAGAATTTCTCCACGAATCTCCAGGAGGCCGAATGCCAACGCATTCGGCCCCCCGAAATTGGTGGTGAAATTCTCCGCCGGCCCCCCGCCCCTCCCCCCGGGATGGGACTTACCTTGTGCGAATGTCCCTCTCGGCGGCAGGTCCCGGCGGCGTTTCAGCGGGGGTGGCGGCCGGTCTTCTGACCGGTTGCCGCCGCTGCCATTGCAAAATAAAAAAGTAAAAACAAAAAAAACACACCCATGATAGGCTACGTAACGATTTACGTAGCCTATCACGGCTAGATTTCCAAAGTCAGCTGTGATAGGCTACGTGACAGCCGTGATAGGCTACGTAAATTGTCACGTAGCCTATCACGGGTGACTTTGAAAAAAAAAAAAAAGCGCGTACGCAAATGGCGGCACCCATGGGGCGCCGCCATTTGCATTCCTTAGTTTGGCACGTCTAGTCTACGTAAACATTTACGTAGACTACGGCGAAAATAAGGACAACGCAAATAGCGTTGCATTATTTTTGCCGTAGTCTACGTAGATCTTTACGTAGACTAGACGTGCCAAACTAAGGAATACAAATGGGGGCGCCCCATGGGCGCCGCCATTTGCGTACGCGCTTTTTTTTTTCCCCAAAGTCACCCGTGATAGGCTACGTGACGATTTACATAGCCTATCACGGCTGACTTTGGAAATCTAGCCGTGATAGGCTACGTAAATCGTTACGTAGCCTATCACGAGTGTGTGGTGTTGTTTTTTTACTTTACTTTTTTTTTCGCGGCCGGGTAGACGGGGCGCTCCTCCCCGGCCTGAATTTCGGCAGCGAGGGATGGGGCGCCTCCCCCCCGGCCTGAATTTCGGCCGGGTGAGGCGGGGCGCCTCCCCCCCCTCGCCTGAACTTTGGGGGGAGAACCGAAGCGCCAGAAAACAACTGGTAACCAGTACAACTCCTTCAGCACTGGAGTGATGTGATCTCGCTGGCAGCTGCCTTTAATCAGGTGAGCCGCCACGTTTTGTACCAGCTGCAGCTTCCAAACTGTCTTCAAGGGTAACCCCATGTACAGTGCATTACAGCACTCTAGACGAGAGGAGACTAGGGCATGTACTACCGATGGGAGCAGATGGTCGGGAAGGTAGGGGCATAGCCGCCATATCAGATGGAGTTGGTACAGCGCTGTCCGGCTCACAGCTGACACCTGAGCCTCCATGGACAGCTGGGAGTCTAAAATGATCCCCAGGCTGCGGACCTGGTCTTTCAAAGGTAGCCGTACCCCATTCAACACCAGGTCAACATCCCCCAACCTCCTCTTGGCTCCCACCGAAACTACCTTGGTCTTGTCAGGGTTCAGCTTCAGCTTATTCCTCCCCATCCAGGCACTCATCGTCTCCAGACATTTGGACAGGGATTCTACAGCCAACCTTGGTGAAGATTTGAACGAGAGGTAGAGCTGCGTGTCATCCACATATTGATGACACCGCACCCCAAACCCCAGATACAGGGAGAAGGAGGGGGAAGGGGGTGGGGAGAAAGGAAGCACATGAAAAAGGGAGTCGTGATCCTGCATTTAAAACGGAAGCAGAAAGCCCCATTTTAAATGCAGGATTTTAGGCTTGTGTAGAGATGTCCTTGGGCTTTCTTCACACAGAGCCTTTATCCTGTGATTGAGATTGCTCCTTCATGGAAGTTTGCAGGCTTTTTACATGATGCCGTGATCATTCAAGGCCTCTCCTGCACTAAATGCCCTTTGTTCCATTTTTACATAGATTGCAGATAAAGAGCTATCAAATTACCTCTTTGTGTTCTGCTTGAGTTTCCTCCTTGAAAAGAGTAAAAGTGGCAAGAAGAGGAGGGAGATAAATATGAGGAGAGGGAGTGGGGAAAGGATCCAGCATTTAAAATGGAAGCTGAAAGCTCCGTTTTAAATGCAGGATTTTAGGCTGGTGTAGAGATGCCCCTGATCTCTGCAAGGGGGTGGGCGGAGAGCTGTAATGTGTGTTGTTTCTTTTCATTATGATTTTTAAAAGATTATTTGATGGTTCATTCTTTGTATGAATCACTATAAAAGGAAAGCAGGTAAAAAGCCAGTCAAGTTTACAAAAACCTACAAATATCAGCAGTCCAAAGTTTCAGTGCCTGCCAGAATAAAAAAGGTTTTCATGAGGCAGCAAAAAAACACCAAGGAGAAGGTTGTAATCTGGATGCAACGAATGCGCTCTCCCTTGTCCCAGCTAAGCATGTCTCTGTTACCAGGATATGTATCAGAACCTTAATGAATGGGCAGGTTCATGTGGGAGGAGGTGCTCTTTAAGGTAATCAGGTCCTAAGTTGTTTGTTTTGAAGGTTATACCCACCACTTTAAATTGGGCCCAGAAAAGGATTGGAAGACAGCAAAGCTATTTGCTGATCATTCATTTATTCAAGTAAAGTATATGCCACCGTTTATAATTATCCCATGGTGGTTTATAACAGGGATGGGCACTGGTTAGAGTTCAGGCCTGCAAAATCTACTTTTTTTTTTTTTCTTTCTTTCTTTTACACTAGATGCCCTAGATCCACCAAGGGGAGCCTAATGCAAAATACATATACTTAGGATTAAAGAATTCTGAGCTCAGGAATTCGTTCTAAATTCCAGGATGGAACTTAGCTCACAATCCTTCCACACAAAAATCTACTTCTAGTTATCCCAACCTCTCTTCATTTCAGCAGTATAATTTAGGACGGGGGAAGTTGTTTTGTTGTTGCAATTGTTAACCAATTGGGAGTCAGAAATCCTTGCTGATCTATTGCAAATAATCCAAGATCTATCTTCTGCTCATCCCTGGTTTACCATGGAAACAATGGGAGTTGTAGTCCAATGCATCTGGAGGGTACCAGGTTGGGGACGGCTGCTTTCAAGTCACCTTAATTGAGAAAATGATGCTAATTTCAAAATGTAGGAAGAAGTTGACTTAATTGTCTGTCTCATAAAATGCACTGCAGCTCAACTAGAGTGTCTTTCTCAGTCTAGCATATATTGAACACAATGCAAGCTGCACTCATGTATTTTCTCATTATCTCTCCCTCCAGAGCCAAGGAGATCAAGACCAAGTTGGGCACCTTGCTCCAGAAGCCTGACTCGGCTATTGACTTGATTATCCCTTACCCGGAGAAGCCGGAGAAGCCAGCAAAGGCCCAGAAGTAAGAATGCAATCATCGGTCCATTTAAGATATACTTTTGAAATAGTGACTTGCAACAACACTGTGTCCCTATTTTCTGCTGGGTTTGTTTTCCCATTTTTCTGAGGGCCATATCTCACAATATTACTTTTGAAGGAGTGGGTTAACTCTCACACTCTCAAGAGATATGCATATCTCTTGCATATGCAAAAGTAATGTAAGAATTGCAAGATATTGCAATACACGTGTCAGTCTCAGCATGAAGATCCATTAGTTTTGAATATTTTGCTGCACACGGGTCTTCTCTTGTGGAGATACATGTAAACTAATTTTACTACCTTTTTCATGGATATGAGTTGAGGTTTACAACTGTCTTAAAGTCACGCTCTGAGAAAGGTCAGATGAGAGAAAGATAGGGGTATCTTCAGAGAAAGTTGAGTAAGAGCAACTAGAAGGATTTAAGGCAGGGGTGCACAAAATTTTCAGCGCTGTAGGCCACATCTAATGTCAAGGTGGGGACCAGGGAACGAGTGAACACGCACGCACACATGCGTGCACATACATACACATATATATGTATATATACACAGACTCTTTCTCCTACTGTTACACATACACAGGCTCTTCCCTTGCACTCAGTCACTCTTCCTCTCATACACACGCATGTGCGCACGCACATGCGCCGCGCACACACATACACACACAAACACATCAGCATGAGGGATGGAGAACTTTAAACCTCCCCTCTCTGCCTGCTGAGATTTAAGGATTGCTAGGGGTCAGGAGAGGCTTTTGCCTCTCCCAATCCCCAGCAATCTCCAGTGAGATTGCTGTTTCTCCACCTTTAATATTAAGTAGACTTGACTGTCTGACTAAGGGCATGTCTGACTTAGGGCAAATCTAAGGGCATGACTAAGGGCATGTCTCCACTATAAATCTAAACTGGCATAACTGACATGGCTTCTCCTCAAGGAATGTTGGGAGGCATAGTTTTGTGGAGGAACCATGGGCCTCTAATAGAATTCTCAGCACCCTCACAAACTACAACTTCTCAAGGTATTTTCACACATGCATAGGGTTACCTAGAGCAGGGGTCCCCCACGTTTTTAAACCCATGGGCACATTTGGGAATTTGAGAAACGGTTGTGGGCATGATCACAAAATGCCAAATCAGTGGATCACCACTTTGGCGTCTACCTGTCGCATCTATGGATCTTAGGCTGCATCTTATTCAGTAAAATAATTCTGTTTTCAAAAATAATTTTGAAAATTTTGTTTCATGTCTATTGGACGCTACAATGTCTCTTCAATAAGGGTTTACCTAATTCAGCTAATTGCTCACAGTGCAATACAGCTAATGCTTCTTTTAAACATATGTTCTGGCACTGTCCAGTAGTTGCTTCTTTTGTGGGGGAGATTACTACACAGATACATTTTGTACTGAAACAGTCCTTAATATTCATTGATGTACAAACTCTTTTAAATTATTTATCTGCTTCATGTCTATTAACAAGTGGTTAGTGTAAATGGATTCTCTGTGCCCTTTTGACAGCTAAAGGACAGATATTACTACACTTTTTATTGCAACAATATTACAACACTGGAAGGATAAACACTCACCTCCTATAATGCAATGGATTGAGGACCTTATAACTCTTTCAATATTTGAATGGGTGGCAAATAGATGCCACCTTCAAATGGATCCTTATTTGGATATTTGTTCTGGTTTTGTTGAAGCCTATGTATAATTTCCAGCTTAAATTGAAGAACGTAGGGAAAACCACTAAACCATACAGGTATGACCTAAATCATATCCCTTATGAATACACAGTGGAGGTGATGAATAGATTTAAGGGATTAGACCTGATAGACAGAGTGCCTGAGGAACTATGGACAGAGGTCCATAACATTGTTCAGGACACAGCAACTAAATCCATCCCAAAGAAAAAGAAATGCAAGAAAGCAAAGTGGCTGTCTGATGAGGCTTTACAAGTAGCTGAGGAAAGAAGGGACAAAGGGGAAGATATATCCAACTGAATGCAGAGTTCCAGAGAATAGCAAGGAGAGACAAGAAGGCCTTCTTAAATGAACAATGCAAGGAAATCGAGGAAAACAATACAATGGGAAAGACTAGAGATCTTTTCAAGAAAATCAGAGATATCAAGGGAACGTTTTGTGCAAAGACGGGCATGATAAAGGACAAAGAAGGCAGGGACCTAACAGAAGCAGATGAGATTAAGAAGAGGTGGAAAGAATACACAGAAGAACTGTACAGGAAAGATCTGAATGTCCCTGATAGCCATGATAGTGCAGTCACTGAACTTGAGCCGGACATCCTAGAGAGTGAAGTCAAGTGGGCCTTAGGAAGCGTTACTAACAACAAAGCTAGCGGAGATGACAGTATTCCAGCTGAGCTATTTAAAATCCTAAAAGATGATGCTGTTAAAGTGCTGCACTCAATATGCCAACAAATTTGGAACACTCAACAGCGGCCACAAGACTGGAAAAGGTCAGTTTACATTCCAATTCCAAAGAAGGGCAATGCCAAAGAGTGTTCAAACTACCGTACAATTGCGCTCATTTCACATGCCAGCGAGGTTATGCTCAAAATCCTACAAGCTAGGCTTCAGCAGTATGTGAACGGAGAACTACCAGAAGTACAAGCTGGGTTTCGAAGAGGCAGAGGAACTAGAGATCAAATTGCCAACATTTGCTGGATCATGGAGAAAGCAAGAGAATTCCAGAAAAGCGTCTATTTCTGCTTCATTGACTACGCAAAAGCCTTTGATTGTGTGGATTACAACAAACTGTGGCAAATTCTTAAAGAGATGGGAGTACCAGACCACCTTACCTGTCTCCTGAGAAACCTGTACGAGGGTCAAGAAGCAACAGTAAGAACCAGACATGGAACAACCGATTGGTTCAAAATTGAGAAAGGAGTACGACAAGGCTGTATATTGTCGCCCTGCTTATTTAACTTATATGCAGAGCACATCATGAGAAATGCCAGGTTGGATGAATCACAGGTCGGAATTAAGATTGCTGGGAGAATTATCTACAACCTCAGATACGCAGATGATACCACCCTAATGGCAGAAAGCAAAGAGGATCTAAAGAGCCTCTTGTTGAGGGTGAAAGAGGAGAGTGCAAAAGCTGGTTTGAAACTCAACATTAAAAAAACAAAGATCATGGCATCTGGCCCCATCACTTCCTGGCATATAGAAGGGGAAGAAATGGAAGCAGTGACAGATTTTATTTTCTTGGGCTCCAAGATCACCTCAGACGGTGACTGTAGCCATGAAATTAAAAGACGCTTGCTCCTTGGGAGGAAAGCTATGGCACACCTAGACAGCATAGTAAGAAGCAGAGACATCACCTTGCCGACAAAGGTCCGTGTAATCAAAGCTATGGTTTTCTCATTAGTAATGTATGGGTGTGAGAGCTGGACTATAAGGAAGGCTGAGCGCCGAAGAATTGATGCTTTTGAACTGTGGTGTTGGAGAAGACTCTTACGAGTCCCCTGGACTGCAAGGAGGTCAAATCAGTCCATCCTAAAGGAAATCAACCCTGACTGCTCATTGGAAGGACAGATACTGAAACTGAAGCTCAAATATGTTGGCCACCCAATGCAAAGAGAAAACTCCCTGGAAAAGACCCTGATGCTGGGAAAGATTGAAGGCAAAAGGAGAAGGGGATGGCAGAGGATGAGATGGCTAGAAAGTATCACCGATGCAATGAATATGAACTTGAGCACACTCCGGGAGACAGTGGAGGACAGGAAGGCCTGGCGTGCTATGGTCCATGGGGTCACGAAGAGTCGGACACGACTGAACGACTGAACAGCAACAACAACAACAAACAACAATGTATAATTGCTAGAAAGTTGCATGCATTTCATACAAATCTATGTATATATATTTAAAAAACGGGGAAAACATTTTTTTTTAAATTGGGTGCCTATGGGCACCTTGTTGGGGACCCTTTCATGGGCACCATTGGGGGGATCTACGGGTGCCATGTTGGGGAGCCCTAGCCTAGAGACTCAAGGTGTGGAATGTGGGAGCGCAAGGATGGTACCTGGCAGAACAGGGGTGTGGTTGTGCATCTTATGGTGCACATCTGTTCTCCTTAAAAATACTGTCTGGTCACACAGATAGGAAATGTATGAGCACCTATGGTTACCACTATTTTACTGGCCCCACTCCTGTGCCTTTAACAGCAGCCTAAAATGCAGTAAACGTAGCAGGTGGAGATTTCTTGGCATGGAAATAGTTCGCAAAAATCTTCAACATTTCTGTTTGTCAGGCTACTGTTAATTGCACAGTAGTAGGACCTGGAAAAAGGTGGCAACAACTATGTATGTATGTGTTTATCTAATTTGTATCCTGCTTGATACCAGTGGTTTCCCTTCCATTTCATCCTCACAAAAATCCTGTGAGGTAAATTAGGCTGAGAGACAGTGATTAACTCAAGGTGATGTTCAAGGCTCACCGGGGATTTGCACCTGGAGATCTCTGATCTAAATCCACCACTCTAACCACCACACTGGCTCTTACCACACTTCCCCATCCAGTGGGAAAGGGAAATCAGGGAGTTCCAGCCCACGCTTCCATTTTGCTGCCACTTGTGGGTTAATACAGAAATTTACAGGGTTTAAAAATGAGTGTTTAAACAAGAAATTAAGTGCCTCAGTGATATATGAAAGTTACATTCGCTTTACAAAAGGGAAAACAAAACCACCCTGAAAAATATTTTTAAGCTGATCCCATGATTTTCAGTACTTGTCACAGGATTCTGGCTTGTGAGATTGACCATATCAATCCCCTGTCAGTAAAACCTCAGATGTATATTGACAGGGTTAGAAGAAGCACTTCACAAAGTGTGTGCAGAGAAAAGCAACAATGAATTGTATCAATTGCAAGATTTATTGGTCTGTATTTTAGAGTGGATGATTCCATTTCGGCTTGTTTTGGAACCCCATGCAAAGTGCTGCCGCATGCCGATCTCCCACATCAATCACTGTCATTTTTATCTGTGAGAAAACAGTCTCCCGTTTGTACCAAAGACAAATCAGTTCCAGGAACTGGAACAAAACGAACACCAGTAGCATCTGATTCTGTCAGGGAAAAGAGTGGCCTCAGTGAGAGAGGGGGAAACTCTCCTGGCTTCATTCCCCTGAATCTGTTTCGAATTATACCAAAAGAAGGCTCTGCAGATGGGCTGATCTGAAGATTGCATTGTGATTGGCGCAGCTGTTATTAGCCTAGTTTTAACTATCATTAGAGACAAATTAGATAGATAATAATGCACTTTCCCTTTTGAAAGCCATTTGAAGCAAATTAGGCACTGCACTTCTCAGTTGCTGTGACACTCTGTGCTTCCTTGTCATGGCAAGGAAACAGAAGTCTCACGTTGCTGGACAGATGCTCCTCTGGTTATTTAGATGGAGAGCTTAATGTTTTCCACTGTACCTGCTGGAGTGAAAGTTTTGGAGAGCAAAGTCACGTATAAGGTCACAGCCTCTTTTGATATGGATCTCATACTGAATTCTGCATCCTGTACAAATTATGCAAACTGGGAAAGTCTTCGTGATGTCTCTTTGTGTAATTTATTAAAAAATGTTACTATTTTTCATCATCTATTCTGATTTTGCTCATTATGCAGAGATGCATGCGAATGCCACTGAAGCACCCCGGGCTGGTCTCAGGAAATCATATTCAGCCATTCCTCTGGCTTTGAGATATTTTAACAGGCATTAGTCTCAAACATTCAAGCATATATCTGCAGACATGAGTGACAGAAAACTTTTTTTTTTTTTAACGAAAGCTGAGATTTTCATGTACTTGAATTTTGTGCCCCAAACCACATCCTGTGGTCCTGCATAATTGGGGCACCCACACAGCACTGGGTATTTAGGGCAAGCAGTTTGTGCATGCTGACAAAGTGATGCGGCACAGATTTACCCACCAAAATCGAGATGATTTGGCTAGCACAGTTCACTCCTGATATAAAGGTAGGCAGATGAATTAAATGGGGAAGGAGTAAAACAGACATTGTGTTCAAAAGGCTCCTCAGGGAAAGGAAAAGAAAAACCCTGAAAAGGGGGAGAATGAAGCAGTGGAGCAATGGCACTTTTAATCAGAAAAAGTTTTTTTAAAAAAAGCGTAACGCTCCATTATTGGTTCGTGACTCACGCGAGGCAGGACTATTTACTATGTTTTTATTCTCACATTTTCTTCTTTAGACAATAAACTCAAAGTGCATTGCAACTACTTTAAAAGTGCCATGGAACAACAACAAATATGGAATATATCAGCAGCAAGTATTACAATCAAATTTCTCTCCCCATATTCCTGAATGGGGAATCTGCGCCTTCACTGGGCAATCCCACCTATGGGGTTTATTATTTTTTCTAACAAATTGCTTATATTTCAGGGCCCAAGGAACTCCCTGCCACTGCCCAGAGTTCCACAAGCTGACCCTTTCCCGTCACCAATTCTTTCAAAATATTTCAAAACCTCCTAGTAGCTTGGTCTAAGAGGCTTAGGCATGAGATGGGCACTAATTTATTAAAGGAATATTTTGTACATAAAGCAATATTTACTTTGGGGTTTTCAAAAGACTGCTTAGTGACAATTCTTAAGGACTCAAGAGACACATTTGTCGATACAAGTCTCTTAATGATATCTTTTACCTCAGCTCTTTGGTACAGTATTCCTTTGACGCCAAAGCTCCTTTTGTTGTACTACTGGCTGCTTGGACAGTTTATCTCAGTTTTAATACCTGCTTATGTAACTAACCTTCTTTTGGGAAGACCTTAGGGCAGCCTCCTGGCATCACACCACCATCTGCTCCCTATTCCAGATCTTCACCAGCCACATATGGTTATCACACAAGGAAGAAATAGCTTAATATTCAGCTTAGCTATTTACTTTCTCCTCAGCTTTCTCCTAGTCCTTGCTGACTGACCACAAACTCTGACTGAATCCCTAAACTGTCAATTCTTTAACTTTCAGCGGTGATTTTCCAACTGCTCTTTTCTGCCAACCTGGAACCCCCAACCAACCAGTCTGATGTTTCCCAGATCAATCAAAATTGAATTCACTTGATCCAGGTCCCATCTATTAATATTAAAAGTGACTGACTCGTTCTCCACTTGTCACTAAACTACTGCTCAAACAGGCCTTCAACATACTAACAATGCTAGGCCTCAGGCCTACACAGATACATTAAAGCCTCACAGAGGTCACACAAAAGTGTTTGATCATTACAGAACAACAGCAGTTATTTACATACATAGCATTTCTTGACAACCTGGCAGAACAAAACCACATCTGGGCTTGGGGACAGTATGTCTAGGCATGCTTTAGCTCTGGGCAATTCTCACTTCAGCAATTAAAATGAGGGAAATCCCATTACAGTTTAGTTAAGGGTCAGAATTAAATTGCACATCTGAAGTGCCTGCATAATGATCGGTTAACATAATAATTTAAAAAATGTCCTTAGTACTTTTTAGGCTGCAGTCCTACCTCCACTTGTTGTTGTTGTTCAGTCGTTCAGTCGTGTCCGACTCTTCGTGACCCCATGGACCATAGCATGCCAGGCTTCCTGTCCTGCGCTCTCTCCCGGAGCGTGCTCAAGTTCATATTCATTGCATCAGTGATGCGATCTAGCCATCTCATCCTCTGCCGTCCCCTTCTCCTTTTGCCTTCAGTCTTTCCCAGCATCAGGGTCTTTTCCAGGGAGTTTTCTCTTCGCATTAGGTGGCCAAAATATTTGAGCTTCAGCTTCAGTATCTGTCCTTCCAATGAACACCAACAACAACAACAAGTGGAGGTAGGACTGCAGCCTAAAAAGTACTAAGGACATTTTTTTAATTATTAAAAACCATGTGTAAGTCCCATTGAACTCAATCAGCGTGTTTGCACATCACACAGCTCACCATGGGTTAATTTAGCTGCGGGGCTGTCACAATATGCTGGGTGCCCAGGGGGGCCATTTTTGCATGGCATCTGCAGGCACACACCTTGTCGTGGTTTGTCATGTCATGGGAACCTAGGCAACGGGTTGTTTGATGGCTTTTTGAGGTTTAGACAACCCTCAAATAACCCTAAAACAAGCCATGAGTTATCTGAGGGCTGTCTAACCCTCAAAAACTCCCAAACAACCCCTGCTGCCTGGGTTTGCATGACATGGCAAGCCATGTCAAGCTGGGTACCTGCGGCTGCCTGGCACAATGTGATATCCCTGTGGGTAAATTAAGCCATGGTGGGCTCTCATGTCATACAAACCAAGTCATAGGGCTTACTACTTGACAAGCCAAGTCATAGGGGCTTACTGCATGAGCAGACATGCATAGGATTGTACTGTTAATGCTTTAAATGATTTTTCTTCCATGTCCTACAATAGCCCTATATACTGAGCAACTGTTTGGCAGATGGGGAATGAAGGTTGAAAGATAATTACTTGACCAAGACTTAGGGTCCCCCATTCCCTTCCTTGAAAATATAATTCCATTTGCACTGATGGTAGTCACTTCTGTGCTTGTTGAGACTGGGAACTTGCGCTTCCTTGTTTCAAGTTGCACCCAGAAGTTGGCTCACCCCTTCATTGATGTGAAATTGCTTTCCAAACCATTGCATGATCTTCAGTGGTGGGGAGTGCTTCTGTTTCTATTCTACCTTTCATTCCCTTCTTAAGCAAATAAATTCTCAGAAGACATGACAAATTATAGCACAGACAAATATGGATGGTGCTTGGAAGTCAGTTGCACTTAACTTAAATGAACAGTTCAGATCAGAATTACACTACCTCAAGCCTGTGCATACCTGTGTGTTTGCTTTCAAGAAGAAAAAAGGCCTAAGGGCACATGGCTGTTCTTTGGAGATTGGATGTGCTGCTTCACTTCATCTAATCTCATGCAGAGACTTCAGCCAACACTTGCCCCTGCCCCCACCAATGCTCATGCAGCAATGCAAGGTGAATTACAGAGTGTTCTGCAGAAAAGCTACCTGCCATTTCTTAGGACACTGCCTGTACTTGAGTGTGAGCATGAGCTGTTGCCATCTGTACAGCTCAACAAGTGCCTTCTGTGTTGCTGTTGCTCCCACTGAGATGTCAGAGATTGTCCGAATTGCCAGACATGAATAGTGTGAGTTCTGTGAATGGAAATCAGTGAACTTTGCAGAATTGGTTACTCTGGAGATGTACACAGATGTCATGTACATACAAACAGGAGCTGTGTTGTTTTTTCTGCTGCAGGATGAGCTCTGCTTCCACCCACATTTGCTCTTCAAATGACATACTTAATTTCTTCTGAATGCAGCACTGATTTCCTCTGCTCTTCACCCCTACCTCCACACTTCAGGCAGGTTGTCTGCCTTGATTTTTTTTTTCTAAGCATTTTGCTTAGTTTATCCAATATAACATTTGTTTGGCACTTTAAACCCCTCCCCCTTTTAAGCTGAACATGGGGTGGTGGAGTTTTATGATGTCACAAAGGCAAGTCAATTGATGTTGTACACAGCAAGCTTCTGCTAAAAACTAGCACAGCTTCTTCTAAAGTTGACTGTACTGCAGAGACATTTGTGCATCTGACCAAAACTGGAACAGTCCAGTTCCACAGCAGCTTGACCATTCCAATTATGTATGTCTGTACACACTCATAGAATCATAGAATCTAGTCCAACCCCCTGCTCAATGCAGGAATCCAAGTCAGAGCATCCCTGACTGATGGCTGTCCAGCCTCATCTTGAAGGCCTCCAGTGTGGGAGAGCCCACCACCTCCCTAGTTCATTGGTTCCATTGTCGTATTGCTCTTACAGTCAGGAAGTTTTTCCTGATGTTCAGCCGGAATCTGGCTTCCTGTAACTTGAGCCCATTATTCCATGTCCTGCACTCTGGGATGATTGAGAAGAGATCCTGGCCTTCCTCTCTGTGACAACCTTTCAAGTACTTGAAGAGCGCTATCAGATCTCCCCTCCGTCTTCCCTTCTCAAGGCTAAACATGCCCAGTTCTTTCAGTCTCTCTTCATAGGGCTTTGTTTCCTGTCCCCTGATCATCTTTGTTGCCCTCCTCTGAACCCTCTCGTTTGTCTGCATCCTTCTTAAAGTGTGGTGCCCAGAACTGGACACAGTACTCCAGATGAGGCCTAACCAGTGCTGAGTAGAGGGGAACTAGTACTTCCCAGGATTTGGAAGCTACGCTTCTATGAATGCAGCCCAAAAGAGCATTTGCCTTTTTTGCAGCCACATCACATTGTTGGCTCATATTCACCTTGTGATCGACAACAATTCCAAGATCCTTCTGGCTTGTAGTGTGGTTGAGCCACGTATCCCCCATCTTGTAACTGTGCATTTGGTTTCTTTTTCCTAGGCGCAGAACATGGCATTTATCCCTATTAAATGTCATTCTGTTGTTTTCTGCCCAGCGCTCCAGTCCTTCAAGATCACTTTGAATTTTGTTTCTGTCTTCCAAAGTATTAGCTATCCCGCCCAATTTTGTGTCATCTGCAAATCTGATCAGCATTCCCTGCACCTCTTCCTCCAAGTCATTAATACAAATGTTGAAGAGCACTGGGCCCCGGACCGAGCCCTGCAGTACCCCACTCATTACCTCTCCCCAGTTTGAGAAGGTCCCATTGATAAGCACTCTTTGATTCTGTTTCTGTAGCCAACTGTGGATCCACCGGATCGTTGTTTCATCTAGCCCACTTTGAGCTCATTTGCTCATCAGGATATCATGGGGCACTTTGTCGAAAGCTTTGCTGAAGTCGAGGTATATTATGTCTACAGCATTCCCACGGTCCACAAGGGAGGTTACTTGATCAAAAAATTAGATCAGATTCATCTGGCAGGATTTGTTCTTGACAAATCCATGTTGGCTTCGAGTCATCACTGCATTGTTTTCAAGGTGCTTACAGATGGATTGCTTTATCATCTGCTCCAGAATTTTCCCAGGGATTGATGTCAGACTGACTGGTCTGTAGTTCCCAGGTTCCTCCTGTTTACCCTTTTTGAAGACAGGGACAACATTAGCCCTCCTCCAGTCATCTGGCACTTCACCCGTCCTCCATGATTTCTCAAAGAGAATAGACAGTGGTTCTGAGAGTTCTTCTGCCAGTTCCTTTATTACTCTAGGATGCAGTTCATCTGGCCCTGGAGATTTGAACTCATTCAAAATAATTAGGTGTTCCTTGACCGTATGCCTATCGATCCCATGCTGCAATCCTGCCCCTTCAGCCTGTACTTTGTCTTTGCCAGGGGGGTCATACACCCTCTTTTGGGAGAAGACTGAGCCAAAGTAGGAACTGAGCACCTCTGCCTTTTCTTTGTCATCTGTTATCATTTTTCCATCCTTACTTAATAGCTGAACCACCATTTCTTTCCTCTGTCTTTTTCTTTCACTCTAGTTTCTTTCACTCTTTCGTTTCTTTTACTCTAGTTGAACTATTACTAGTACTTATTTTTTACATATTTCTTTGCTTATTAAAAGTGCTTTACAAGTTTACTATGTCTTGTAAGGTATAATAACAAGTATTCCAGCTTTACAGTTGGAGAACTGAAGCTCAAAGAGACTTACTTACCGAAGGCTACACAATTAGTCCATGGCAAAAGTGGCAACCCAGAACTCCTATTTCTTGATGCTAGAATTCCCAGATCCTCTATTCTGTAGACCACACTGGCGGTTGTTTGTCTGTAAATACCCTAGACCAGGAGTGGGGAACATTTTTCAGCCTGAGGGCTAACTTGCAAATTGGGAAAGGTCTTGGTGCCCACATTCCATCTGTGGGTGGAGCCAAAGGTAGAGTTGGTGGGGTCAAGTTAGGTGTGATTATTACCATTTAAAGCCTACTCAGAAGTAAGCAGAACAAGGCTTCTGCATGTCTACTCAGAAGTAAGCAGGACTGAATCCTTCAGAAGCACTTTGAAATAGCATCCCAAATATCAAGACTCTGCATATCTGCTCACAAGTAACCAGGTCTCCTGCCTACAAAATGTACACCTACATTCTAGGGCCTAGATGTACATGAAGCCTCTCTGAACTAGGCAGGTTTATGTCTAAGCGGTCTCCCTTCTCCCTCCTGACTGTTGAGTAACAGTGTCTACATGCATTTTCAGCGTCTGTACATGGCCTTTATAGTTTTTTTTTCATAAATTAATCACTCAAATTCAAGTCCATAAAGTCTGAGTAAAATCAGATAATTATTATCCACTTTGCTGTGAGAATCCTTTGGCATGTCTTGTTTGAGACAAAGGGAGTTCTTCACAACATCCCTTAGGAGACCGTGGGAACTAGCATTTGATCTGTGGGAGGGACAAAAGCAGACCCCAAAGCCACAGCCGGAGCAGGGGAAAGATTTCAACCTTCAGATTTTGAGAATGAGAGAGTAAATACTCAGGGGATGGAGAAGGTTGGGGAGGGATCGTTCCCCACTCCATTCCCTTTCTGCCTGATTTCACACAGGACAAACTGGTGATATTATAAATGGAAAGAAATGTTCAAAGCCCCAGCCTTAAGAGGAGGATTTGCAGGAGCAGGCTTTATATAGTATTTCAAAGTGTCAGGGAAAAACTGCATGTTGCGCTCAACACAAGGCTACTGCTCCTCCACACTGAGTTCCTTTCTTCTTGCCCATAACATGTAGGATCACTTACCCCATGTCCTGACACCATCATAATGTGCATTTCCCCAGTTCCACTCTACCTCATTGGGTCCCTCAAGCAGGAAAATGGATGATGTGAGGGCATGGGGCAAGTAATCCTATAGTATACATGATGGGGGAGATGGGGGAACTCAGTATGGAAATGCCATTTTAGCAGCAGGCCCATGTTAAGTGCTGCGCTACCCTCACTATTTCTTATTGGTTCTGGGATTTCTCTTCAATTCTGTGACTGTGATGGAGCATGTTTATTCTGTCATTTGGAGCGGGCCGCTGACATCATTGGCGATGATGTTAATTGGGTTCAGGGACAGAAGTCTTAATGCACAAAGGGAGGAAAGGACACATGCTTGTAGCACGTGCTAAGTAGTATTGGTTTAGCTGGGAGCAGATCTTTTTAAAGAGAGATGAATGTGGTATGAATGACAGAGCTATAGTCGCCCAATCCCATGGTGTACTGTACACTCACTTCTTTTGTTCTCTAAAGAGGTTTTGTGGGTTTTAAAGCACTAAAAAACCCTGCAAAGCTGTTTGACCAGATATGATAGTTCGGTGGATGTCCACACCAGGGCAATTGTGGAACATAGGAAGCTGCCTTATATTGAGTCAGCCTATGGGTCCGTCTAGCCCAGTATCATTGACACTGACTGGCAGTGGCTCTCCAGGGTTTCAGGCAGGATTCTTTCCTAGCTCTATGTGGAGAAGCTGGGGATTGAACCTGAGGCCTTCTGCAGGTGCTCTGCCAGTGAGCTACAGCCCTCTCCAAGCATGTGTCTCTTGCATACCAGTTTCTTCCACACTTTGGGGGAAAAAATGCTGCCTGGCTCTAGCTAGTTATCTAGTGCTTCTGACACAATCATGGCAGTGTTGGCCTAGATTTTGGGTTTTATCCGCTACTTCATTTGCAGGTTCTTATAACCTCTGAGACTCTCCATCGAGGCACACTTTTAAATACACTTTAAAGACACACCCTACATTGTCACCCATTTAACCAATACGAAACTCTTCTTTGTCACAACACTGCTGCCACCTTCATGTGTTACATACTATATGTACACCATTCCTCCACTTCTCTGCTGCATTGTGCCCAAATCTGAAACAGTGTTTTAATGCAATATTCCTATTGCAATTATTTCCCCCCTTACAATCCAAAAAATTCTTTTCTTTTCTTTTTTTGGCCTAGAATCTCTGGGGTCACGAGTTGGAAGGAGGGAGGGATGAAATCTATGGATGAATCTGCGAGAGGTAGTCAAGTGACGGCAGGTAGTTCTTGACCCTGGAGCCTAAGGGATCTTGAAATCTGTGTAGCTGTTTTTTACCTAATGGTGCAATTGCAGTCTAAATTCCCTGCTCTGTGGCTGCTTTTTACAAATATTTAAAGAGACAGGAGATCTGATCATAGATCTCCATTTTCTCACTTATTTGAGTCTTGAGCTACAAATCAAGGCTCTCCCTTCTGCCATTAACGTGTTAGGCGGACTTAGACAAGCTACTACTTCTATCAGCATAAATCCTCTCATCTGTAATACAGGGATAATAATTCTGACCTACCTTACTGGGCTGTTGTAATGTGTATAAAATGCTTTGAATGCTATTTTATTATTTATCCTTCTTTATTATGCTGACAAAATCTCTCTGCTATAATATCCCATTTATCAGTGACTGCTGTTTCACTTCCTTTAAGGGGTGTACTTATATATATATTTGTTCCCTTCATCTTTTCAGACCTTCTCTAGAGGAGGCATGGCAGTGGCGCAACTCTCTGGAGAAACTCCTTCTAAATCCTTGTAAGTCTGCTGTGAAATTCTCCTACCACTGGAATACCACCTGTCCTAGTAATGTTAGAGTACTTGCAAGCCATGAGTAGGTTAAACTACTGTTTTGAGGTCCCTAGGGAATGGTAAGATATAAATGCAGTAATAAATTTAATAATAAATAAATAAATTATGATGATGATGCTTTTTATAAATACCAAATTATATTGTTCCTCAAATCAGAGACATAGAGGGATCAAGAACACTTTAATGGCATATTGATTTAACTGTCATTGCCCCAATTCATACATTGACCCATGAGGTAGGGTTGGGGGTGTGATTCTGTAACAGTGTGGTAAAGGAGCACAACACACTTCTCCCTACCCCATACAGATAGCCTCCACGTGAACTGGGCCTTCTCAGTGAACATATAAGGGAGACAGATGGTATGAATTGGACCTCCATGTGATCTGGTGTTCACAGTAAGGGACTACTTCACACCGAAGTCTATGTGGAGGGGAGCGGCTTGCGAAATGTAGATTGTGAGGGATAGGGTGAAGGATCCCTAGCAGAGAATTCTCAGTGCCTCAGCGTAGAGTGGCTAAGTGTCCTACATTAGAGAGGACAGTCCTCTATATGCAGGGCTGTCAGAGGACAGCCCTCTATTTCAAAGCATCCTCTATTTGAAAGGCTGTCCAGTCCAAGTCTGGTTTAAAGATGAAGAACCACAAGGAGGGAGATCAGATGCCTTGAAGTTGCCCATCAACAGTTAGCACCTGGACCGCAGATGGCACAGGCACACAGGCCACCTAATCAGTCTTCCCCACTATAGTGAGATGCACTGTTGTATTGGCCCCAGGAGCGTAACCAAGTCGCCTGTAGTGTTAGAGGGGCCTAGAGATCCATAATGCTTGCTTAAGTTCATTATGAGTGCAATTCCCTTGCTGGTAAGCCTCTGAGCATGTGAAGATGGGTCAAAGGGCTGATAGCGCAGCCTAGCACATTCCATATGAATGAGTAGAGTATCTAATCAAGATGTGCCTGGGAAGTGAAGTTTACCTTAAAGCTACAGGTGGCTGTGCTGAGAACCAAGTGCTGTTAGTCTATGCTGGGAATGAACACTAGGGGGCGCTTGCTGCTGTTATGCTGCCTTACTGCTAATTTGTATGGTATAAGACCCATTGTACCCCATGGCTCTGGGTTCAGAGAAACTGTACCATTGGGTACGCCTGTGTGCTGTAAGTAACTCAATAAAGTCCCCCTTGTAAGTAAACCTGGGTCTGATTTATCACTATCTTGGCACCTCTAAATTAAGAGTTCAGAGCCTACTGCAGGGGCAATACAACTGTATTTCTATTTAAATTATAGTCAGTGTTTCTAAATTTGCATCTATACATATACATTAATGTATGCAGATTTGATTTTAAAAAAAAGTGTCCTCTTTTTGGTAATACGTAAGTGGTCACCTTACCAAACAACAATTCTCAGGATTCTTTAAGGGAAGCCATGGCATGAGCCCTAGAGCAGGATCAAACATAGTTTTGTAGTGTAGATAGTATGTAGGCCAACTGAATATATAACTCAAAGGGGATGTTTCCATGACAACAGAAGGAGAAGTGAATGGAGGAGTACTGGATTTTTAAAAAAGGAATCAGCTTTGCTGCACTTTGGTCCACGCAGGGCTCCACGAGCGAGTGCTCCGCACCAGTAAAAATCACAGAATATACTTCCAGGTGGGGGTGGGGGTTGGAGTGGATGTCATCTGACTGGCAGGGGCTACTCAACCAATAAGAGAGGCTCCCCCCCACGCTCTCCCTCCCCCCATGCTTCCCCTGAAGCTCCAAGTGCACTGGCATTTCAGGAGCAAGCCTCATTGAGCACAGTGGGAGTTACTTCTGAGTAGACACACATATGCTTGTGCTGGGAAAGATAAGGGGGCAGGGGAAAACATAGGGATGGGAAACCAGCCCCCTTTCTAACCTGATGCTGTGCAGGATCTCTATAACGACGGTGTGAAGTAATTACTTCCTAAGGCAATAAACCAAACAAAGGAGAATCAGAGCCTCAAGATCACGCTTTACAGCATTTAAGGAATTTGTGCTTTAAACCATGCCATTTCAATTGAGGGGGATCTCTATAAATTCTGATGTGGGCATTCAGGGGACAAGCCTAATTGAGCACAATGGGAGTTACTTCTGAGTAGACACTAATTGGTTTGTCCAGGGACAGGAAACACACAGGAAAACACCCAAAGGCACCCCCTGGGTAGGACTAGCATACCTGAGGTAAATGTGGGGGTTGGGGCACACAGCAACTATATCACGGAGAACCCGACTTAAGGAAAAGAATTGGACTTTAATTAGTCTCAGGAAATCCAGTTTTTCCCTGATAAGCTCCAGGGTGGCTGCTAGATGGCCACAACGTCATATATCCCTAATGATTTCCAAACGCAGCCAGCTCGGAGTAAATCGCTCATGGAGACACCCCCAAACCTAGAGTAGTTTATGTTAACGCGAGGTAATTTACATTTTATATTAGCAGTTGCACCCTGTTGGATACTGCCCTTAGAGTCCCAACTTCTGCATTACTTTTCCTTTGATCATATATTCAGATTATGTTTGCTTTACTGGAACAATATAGTTGGGCCTCAGCTTCTTATTTCTACTTGATTTCCATTTCTCAGAATCTATCCCATCACTGTAGGTATGCAGTCTTTGGAGGAGGATAATATAGTAGGGTTAACATTTTCCATGTCAGACAGCAAAGTCTCTCATTTGAATTTACTATGGTCAATCCACGATTTTAAAAGCGGAACTTTTCTCATTTTTTCTCTGTGTAGATGGGCTTGCCAGCTTCCGGAGCTTCCTCCAGTCAGAGTTCAGTGAGGAGAACATTGAGTTCTGGATTGCTTGTGAAGACTATAAGAAAACCAAATTGCCTGCTAAAATGGCTGAAAAGGCCAAGAAAATCTATGAGGAATTTATCCAAAGTGAGGCTCCCAAAGAGGTCAGTTGATCAAATTGAAAGGAAGATCACATATTAACCCAGTTCACACATAACAGTGGCAGATTGTGGGTTAAATAACCCACAATTTGCCACGTCACATTCCCTAGCCATTTTGAATATTCAGCCCCCGACTAGGCCAATCAGGGGTTGCTACTTGAGGTCTGAACCTGGACACTATAGATTGTGGGTTAAACAACGCACAGTTAACCTACAATTAAATACAATCCACCAGTTGTGTGGAGAACCTCTCCTTAGGGTGGGGGCCTCTACACTAGGGCAGTCCCACCCCTATCCCCAAATGTGGAGAATCACCCCTCACCACTGGGCAGTCCCTCCTTTCATTTCTGCTGCCACCATGAAACTACACCCTTTTCCCTAAGGTAACTGGTCATTAGGCTTGAGACAAAACAGATCAGAGATACCAGGAAAGTAAACAAAGATATTTAGTATTTAATTGAAAAGAAATAAAACAAGGGGCTGTCTTCATGAGTAATTCAGTGAGAAGTTAGAGCAGTCTGAATGCCTTTGTGACAGATGATGTCATCACGCTGCCAACCAGCCACTTCCCTCTTGAAACGCTGTATTTTCTGAAACTCCTTTTACTCCGACTTTTTTTTACTGAAAGCGGCTCCCTGTCAGTTTTACCACAGTGTGCCATGCCCTGTTCCCCCCATTAAATCCTGGGCGTGCTTCTGTGACCTGGCAGTGACATGATCAAGGGGGTGGGATGCCCCATTCCCTCTTGTTTTCCCAATGGAAGTTGTTTTTCCCATTGAGAAAATCCCCAGGAGCACACCAGCAACCCCTCACATTACCAAAGTAGTGGGGACACCCAATCACCTTAGGTAGCCTGCTTTTAATCTTTAACATACCCCCCCTTTCTGTGCATGTTTACTCAGAAGTAAGAAATATATCTCGCTACCCTGCAGTGAAAGGGTTAAAGGCAAACTTCAGTAACTTGCCCTAAAGCCCTCTTTCTGCTTCTGTTATGCTTGTTTGATGTTCTGTAGTTTCTCTGTTGTTATGTCAAGTCCCTTTTGGGAGCTTCTCATTGAGCAGAGAAAAGGAGAAGGGGGGCGGGGTTGGAAGCAATAGGCAAAAGTGCACACATTGGGGAAAATGTGGTGGGAACAATAACTCCGCAGCACATTGCTGGGATGCAGCGAAACTGGAGTGTGGGAGAGCTCTCAGGAGCCTTCAGATGCTGCACTGAAGAACTGGGGATTCTGAGAGCTCTCAGGAGCCTTCAGATGCTGCACTGGAGAACTGGGGATTTGGGTTTCTTCAGGGAAATCTGCACATACGGGGGAAATTATTGCTCTCCATTCATAATGTGGTAGCAGCGAGGAGCCTGGACACGGTGGGAAACAAGCCTCTCTCATTGGTTGAGAAGCCCCTGCCAGTTTGATGATGTTCAGTTCTACTCTCCCCACCCCACCCAGAGGTATGTTCCTTTCAAGCACTGAAAAACAGTTTTTGAAAGTGTGCTACACTCGGCTTATCTTGCTTCGTGTGTCCCTGACGAACCAAAGCTGACTCCACGAAAATCTGGGTAATACTCCAACGCGCTTCTCATGCCACTGGAGAATATCCCCCCCCCCGCAAGCTTATTATTTACAAATGCTGCTACTACTTTTAAACAGGGTTTCTATACAGCTACTTTTACCACCAAACAGATGTTAGAAGCCCCAGTTCCTACCTCTAACCAACCTTAAGTCAATTCCCCTATCAAGCTCTGCCCCAGTTAATTTGCAGGCCTAATAATGAAAGCAGTTTTGAAAGGCAGCCTTCTCTCTGGTCGGGTTTGACTTCCACCTGGAATCTTCAAGGCTGTTCATCAGGCTTCCCCTGAAATCTTCAGTTTGATCCGGCAACTGCTGAGTCTTCAGACCACTGTTACCCACTGACACTTGGGCTTTAGCTCATTTCTCCAAAAGCTGCTCCAGGAGTCTTCCTCTCCACACTTGCAGAGCTTCTTCAGCTTCTGCCTCATGTGCTCTCAGCTCGGCCTCCTGATTGTTGCCTTCTTCAGGCTCCCCAGACTCTCACAAAGACACCTACTGATGACTTTTCCTCAGGCAAACTCCCCCTGTCAGAGTCCTCCTGACAGACTCCCCCCAGATGTTTCTCCACAGGTCCTTATATTCATTCTAGTCAGAGCCCTCCAGCCAATCAGCTTTGGTGTGGCCAGCATTCTGTCGCCCCACCTCTGTGTAGACTTAGGACTAATGGGCATCCTTAGAATGCTCCGTTATTCTCCAATCAGATGGTACCAATTTAATTCCTACCTTCCCATATAAAAAGACAGAAACCTGGCTTTGTTTTCACCTCTTAGTAACTGCCATTTTGCTAGCACACCATATTTACAATGTAACTCTCCTCAGGTCCAAACCATTCAGTCCTTTAGTAACTGAAACAGAACATAACAGTTAAACTTTTACCTCAGCTTCTTCATAGACTGTATGCTAAAATGTATGCAATAATCTCATGAAAAAACCTATGCAATAATCTCATGAAAGTATCCCCAGAATTATGAGACAATTCTAGGTGGCCTTCAATGCATCAGCAAAAAAGAGGAAATGCATCATTAAAAACGGGCAACACAGATTAACATAAAATGTGCATATGCTGATATCTATCTATCTGCAAATTTAGAAATAATTACTATAATTTAAATAGAAATACAATACATCTCATCATTGTGGGGGAAATGCTGATCAGATGACCTGTGTGCCTGCTCAGCCTGCTGACTTGGACTGAACAGTCCTTCAAATAGAGAACGCCTTCAAACAAAGGACCATCCTGTGTAAACTAGGACACATAGTTACCTATTCTCTCAATCATCCCTTGCCTATATAACATTGTGATTTGGTGTTTTGCTGAAAATTATGACTTGGCTTCCTTTTCTTTTTGAATATATTTTTATTTATTTTATCTTTATAAACACTACCAGAATTACCAACAACCTACTCAGTACTTCAGTTCTCATCCATACAATATTTTAGTTAGGACACCATAATAACAGAAAGAGAAGAAAGAAAGGAAAAAAGAAAAATAAACTCCAACATCTCTCAACCTCCAATGGTTATTCTATTTTTAAAAACTATATCTATTATAAAAGGTGAAAAAAGGTAAAGGTGTCCCCAACCAGTCATGTCCGACTCTAGGGTGTGGTGCTCATCTCCATTTCTAAGCCGAAGAGCCACCGCTGTCCGAAGACACTTCCGTGGTCATGTGGCCGGCATGACTGAACACCGAGGTACACAGAATGCTGTTACCTTTCCCGCCGAAGCGGTACCTATTTATCTACTTGCAATTTCTTGCTTTCAAACTGCTAGGTTGGCAGGAGCTGGGACTGAAGACGGGAGCTCACTCCATCACGCGGCACTCGGGTCTCGAACTGCTGTCCTGCCGACCTTCCGGTCTGCAGTTCAGTGTCTTAATCACTAAGCCACCGTGGCCCCTAATATATCTATTATTCAATCTTACAATTTAGTAAAACAATATTTTACATCAAAGCAACAGTTCTACACTTCATTCCCAAAAGCCTGAATATTAGTACTACTACTACTAATAATAATAGTAATCAAAAAGAGAGAGTATAGTATTGTATAATAATAAAACTTATGATAAATCTTCAACAGTCAATAATATTTTTATACTAGCTATTTTGTCTATTTTAAAATATAAAATAGAAGATACATAAAGAGAAAGAGAGAAAAAAGAATAATAAAAAAGAATACTTAAAGGTAAACAAATATATATAAAGTCATTTCTTCTGAGTTAGCCTAGATCATGAAAACTACACACAAGCAGTTAACAGTACTTGTTTAGAAATTCCATTTCATGGAATTGTGACAGTGTTCTCACACATTTTAACATTCAACCAAGCCTCCACCATTTCGTGATTCGTAAACTTCTTCATCTGGTCTTCAGATACAATACAAAGTGTAGCAGGATATTTTAAGTAATACTGTAAGTTAATTTGTTTTGCCAGATTCTTTGCTTTGATAAATTGCCTTCTTATATTCGACACTTATTTGATGTAATCTGGGAACAGCACAGTTTTATCCTGTTTCCAGGAAAGGCTTCCAGCTTGTTTTGCCAAATTCAGGATATAACACTTAGTGGAGACTTTTGCAAATTGAACTACAATTGTATAATCATTCCCTTTAGGATTTGGCACACGAAATGCCTGCTCAATATCAAGAGAATAATCAGAGGATATAGAAAGTATCTCATACAAAAGTTTATCCACAAAAGTAGACAATTTCACATAATTAGACAAGCTTTTAATCCCCACTATACATACGTTTTCTTGGCAAGAATACTGGAGTGGGTTGCCATTTCCCATCACTTCCTGGCATATAGAAGGGGAAGAAATGGAAGCAGTGACAGATTTTACTTTCTTGGGCTCCAAGATCACCGCAGACGGTGACTGTAGCCATGAAATTAAAAGACGCTTGCTCCTTGGGAGGAAAGCTATGGCCAACCTAGACAGCATAGTAAGAAACAGAGACATCACCTTGCCGACAAAGGTCCGTCTAATCAAAGCTATGGTTTTCCCAGTAGTAATGTATGGCTGTGAGAGCTGTACTATAAGGAAGGCTGAGCGCTGAAGAATTGATGCTTTCGAACTGTGGTGCTGGAGAAGACTCTTACAAGTCCCCTGGACTGCAAGGAGGTAAAATCAGTCCATACTAAAGGAAATCAACCCTGACTGCTCATTGGAAGGACAGATACTGAAGCTGAAGCTCAAATATTTTGGCCACCTAATGTGAAGAGAAAACTCTCTGGAAAAGACCCTGATGCTGGGAAAGACTGAAGGCAAAAGGAGAAGGGGACGGCAGAGGATGAGATGGCTAGATAGCATCACCGATGCAATGAATATGAACTTGAGCACACTCTGGGAGAGAGCGCAGGACAGGAAGGCCTGGCGTGCTACGGTCCATGGGGTCACGAAGAGTCGGACACGACTGAATGACTGAACAACAACAAACAAATACGTACGTTGGCTCTCTTTGTATAGGCCTCCAATTGGGAAAATTATGACTTGGCTTCCTGATCATGTGATAAGTCTGTCAACTCTCATCTTCCACATTTAATTATATGGAATAAGTGTAATATCTAAATTAGAGTCGCACAGAACTTTGCCCAATTTTTTTAAATCTGTTTTTATTTTATTTTTATAAATGAAATAAACACTACCAACGACATAATCAGAACCTTCAGTTTCCAACATTACTGAGGGGGGAAAAAGGGAGGATAGCAAATGAAAGAAAAGGGGGGCGGAAAGGATTATTTTAAACTTCAATAAGAACAAACCAAATATCCAAATATAAATCCCATTGCAGATTATACCTATACAGCATCCTTCCAAACATTGTAAGTATTATTAATCTTCAATCTGCTACACCACAAATGGTAAACCTTATCTTTCAGTATCATAACCTCAGTCTTATAGCAAAGGAATGGGAGCAAACAGTCCATTTCAATTGGCCATATATTACCATTCAGTTAACGTGTATTAATAAACTTTAAAGGTTTAGCCAACAAGAAATAGTAATAATAATAATCCCATAATGGTATTAATAATAATAAGAGAAAAAAAGTTTAAGAAAAAGATAAAAAATAAAAAACAAAAGCAAATCATTTGTATATTTTAAGTAATATCATATCTAAAAAATATATATGTGTACACACACATACACACACAAACAGGCATTTTATTACAATATAACACAAAAAAAGAGAAAGAAAACAGAAATATTAAAACATTTATTCTGGCACACTGTCTAGACACCAGCTATAGCCCAAACAGCACTTCAAAAGAATAGTAAAGATGGCTAAATTTCAAGTCCGGAGGCTGAGAGAGTTGGTTCCCTTGTTTTAATTTTAATACCAATTAAAAATGATTCTGCAGCATCAGGATCCAAAAATCTTTTCATCTGGCCTTCAAAAAGAATGCAAAATGTAGCCAGATATTTAATATGATTGTTGTTGTTGTTGTTCAGTCGTTAAGTCGTGTCCGACTCTTCGTAACTTCTCGCCTTGGTGAATCGCCTTTTTCTGTCAGCGATTTCTTTAGTATAATCATGAAAGAGCATAATCTTGTCATTTGCTAGTCCCCACCGAAGCTCACCTCGTTCTCTTGCCAAACGCATAAGATATTTTTTTGTAAAGACTCGTGAAAATTGAACAATAACAGTCCCCAAAGTCCCTTTAGTGCCACGTTTTGAACCAGGAACACAATATGCATGCTCATATCAAGTAAAAAATCAGATGGTAAAGCAAATAGCTCATGCAAAAGTTTATCCATAAATACTGATATAGGCCAAACCTATATCAGTAGCCAAGTCTTTAATATCAAGGATACGTAGATTCGCTCTACGTATGAAGGCCTCCAGTTGAGAAATTCGAGCAGACAAAATATTATGAGACACTTGGATGGCCGTTTCATGAGCAGTAACCTGATCTTCGAGAGCATTACCCTTCAATTCCATCTTTTGGAAAGAGATATTAATTTAATCCACCACCCCCTGAAGGGCAATAATTCAGTCCTGAATTGTTTCAAGTTTCTTTGATTGCTCTGGTAGCTGAGAAGACATAATTTTTATCAAAGCAAGCAACTCCTCTTCATCTCCAGCATTTCTAGAAACCTTTACCAGGGGAGCAATTGGGGGGGGGGGTAAGTGGCGTTCTCAAGCCTTTCTTTTTTTCCTTTGGTACTGCCATCCTCCACTTTCAAAAGCACAACAAGCAAGTATAATTGCAGAAACGAAAAACAAACACACAGATTTAATTACAAGTCCTCAGATATTGCTGGTAGTTTAAAAGGTTTCTTAACCTTTTCACAACTGTTTGAGATAAGCAACCTGCAGAGCTCCGCAAGTCACTGCAGGATGCCATGGCTCCAACTGGATATCCCCAAATTCAAAGCTTGATGATTTCCTCAAAATTTGCCAAAATTTTCAAATTCAGATTTGGATATGTTGAAATTTAAACTCTGCCACATGTTGCCACAGTGGACACCATGCACTTCTTCTTTGGGGCGAGCCATAACTTGGTAGCAGCAACTTTGGAAGGGGTAGCAGCCCCCACCCCCAAGGACAAATCTAGGGTGAGGTTTTTGGTAAACTGGGAAACATTTTGCCCCTACTTTCTGTTTAGTGAAGAGGAAACCCCCATCCCACCCTGTATCTTCGGAAGCAGAAATGTTATAATTTATAATAAAACACTCCCAAATGTTTTTTGTCTTTTTTTTTTTACAAAGCACTGTATCAGCACAGAGGGTCTAATAAAAACAACAAAGGAGACGAGCACAGCCATCCGCTCTGCAAAGGAGCAGAAGTCCCATCTACAACACTCAAGGGAGGTCCCTGAAAGAAGGGTCCCAGCTGCATCCTTGGGGCGACATGGCCAAGAAGGCATCGCCAGCCTCTAGGCTCAGCTCTCTGAGGGCAAAGGAAGCGGCTGCTCTCAGGGGAGCCTCTCAATCCCTGCCTCTAACTGGGAGCAGTTGGGAGCAGTGGAGCAGAAGGCTATCCCATGTCCCCTGAGGGAGGACTGGCTCCCAAAGGCAGCCAGGTGGGTGGCCTGACTTAGCCCCACCTTCCCCAGTCAGTCCCTCTCACACCTCCACAGCCTTGGTCATATTCCCTCTCTACGTGCACAGGAACTGAACGCTATTTGCGTTGCCCTTCTTTTCGCCGTAGTCTATGTAAATCTTTACGTAGACTACCCGTGCCCAAATAAGGAACACAAATGGTGGTGCCCATGGGCGCCGCCATTTGTGTACGCGCTGTTTTTTTTTCTTTTTCAAAGTCAGCCATGATAGGCTACGTAACGATACACGTAGCCTATCACGGCTGACTTTGAAAATCTAGCCGTGATAGGCTACATAAATCGTTACGTAGCCTATCACATGTTGTTGTTTTTTACTTTACGGGGAAATGGCGGCGGCGGCGGCCGGTCGGAAGACCAGCCACCGCCCCTGCCGAAACGCCGCTGAAACGCCGGAGGTAAGTCCCATCCCGGGGGGGGGGGGTGGCAGAGAATTTCCCCAACAATTTCGGGGGGCCGAATGCGTTGGCATTCGGCCTCCCGGAGATTCATGGAGAAATTCTCCACCATCCCTACTTACGAGTCCCCTGGACTGCAAGGAGGAGGTCAAATCAGTCCATCCTAAAGGAAATCAACCCTGACTGCTCACTGGAAGGACAGATACTGAAGCTGAAGCTCATACATTTTGGCCACCTAATGCGAAGAGAAAACTCCCTGGAAAAGACCCTGATGCTTGGAAAGATTGAAGGCAAAAGGAGAAGGGGACGGCAGAGGATGAGATGGCTAGCTAGCATCACTGATGCAATGAATATGAACTTGAGCACACGCCGGAAGAGAGCGGAGGACAGGAAGGCCTGGCGTGCTATGGTCCATGGGGTCACGAAGAGTCGGACACGACTTAATGACTGAACAACAACAATGTGGAACATGCCTCCCTGTCCCCCGGTAAACAACCATGAATGAGGCAGGGTGATGCCATCATAAAAACTTCGCCTAGAAGCACCCTCCATCTCAGACAAAACTGGAAAGCAAAACTGGGCTCAATAGACAATAGTCTGACTCAGTGCCTCATATGTTCTAGCATTTGTAGCAAAAATTCAACATCTGAAATTCAAGCTATATTTATACCTAGACATTCACATATTTCACTACTTTGAACTTGTGTTCCAGATGTTGAATGTATATTAATTTCAGCTGTAATTTATAGATAGACCTTTCCTGGCTTCATGTATGTAGTTACAACCAACTCCAATTTTGCTTCACTGGAAGAGGCATGTTTGTAGTTCTGCAATAAATATTATTGCCAAGTATATTGTTGGTAGTTTTTATATTGTTATACCCTTGTTTGGTATAACACTGTGAGATACATCATTTGTGCAATTCTTACAGGTATCATTTTTGCCTCCCTCTTACCAGGTGAACATTGACCATTTCACCAAGTCTGTGACCATGAAGAACCTGGTGGAGCCATCTGTGAGCACTTTTGACTTGGCCCAGAAGAGAATCTTCATGCTGATGGAGAAGGATTCTCTCCCCAGATTTGTGCGTTCCAGCATATATCAGGAGTTAGTAAAGTAGCAATGCGGCAGAGCTGTGCAAGGCATTGGTACTCCCACCCACCAAAGCAGGGTCATTGCTTGCTCCAACTACTAGTAACCAGTGTCTATTATTATCTGTAGTCGCTTTGCTTTATGTGTATTCCAAACTTTTAAGGTTCAGTGGCTGTGTTGTTAAATGTTAGTTAATTTAGTGTCTCTGTTGTTCCTTCCAGATGATTCCAGTTTACCCTTTCTCCGCAATTCTGTCCTTCTCTCCCCTGCTAAGACCAGTGTTACAAAAAGAGTTTAGATGGGCATTCCTAGCTAAAATGTTAAAAATGCTAAAACAGATGTTAACTGTTTATACACAGAAAGCCAATTATACTCTAGATCCTACTACCCATCTTTGATCTGAGCACCCATCTTTGATCTGATTCAAGAAAATGATAGGATTTGTACCTCTATTTGAACTTTCTATCCTAAGAGAACTAGACTTTTAGACCAGGCAATCTGTAGTTATCATCCATCATTAGCAAATCAATCAGTGACCAGATAGACTGTACACACATAGTTTTAAACCCATGTAACTTGTATTTATTATCCCCATCAGCCATCAGTCACAAGTTAACCAGTGACTGCATAAATCCATAGACAAATAAACAAAGATAAGTAGGGTGAAGTGTCTTTAAAAAATGCAATGTGTCCTACAAAAGAAAGATTCAGAGCTGCATGTGTCATCCAGTTGTAAAATGCCTAGAGAAATGTATTTTATGAGGAATTTAATAAATGTAATAAATAAATACATAAATAAACTACAGCCATGTGGATGATCAAGACAGCATGACTCAGCTGTAAGAATACAAGATACGGATAATCATAAGAAAGGATAAGGATGAGCACTGTGCCTTTTTGGATTTAATTATTTCAGTGAGGGCCACATATTACTATGTCAAAACTATTACTACAAGGCGTTATTACCCCAGTAATTTTGTCTGGTGAATATGTTGTTTGAATGTACCATTGACTGATGAGAGATGGTATTTACCATACCATAGTGAACCAATTAAGACAAATAAATAACAGCACCTGTCACAGGGAGCATTCAGACAACATGTTCACCAGATGAAATTGACATCATGAACATCATCTGCAGTTTGCAATAAGTAAGCGATGGGTTTGGGTCAAAATAAACTGAATTTAATGTTAATGAATGCATTGTCTGTCACTTTGATCTAGACCAATCAGCTGATCAAAGCTAAGCAGCTGATCAGAGCCCTGCTACCAGCCTCAAATTTATTTTAAGTATAAGTCCCATTAACCAATAACCCTCATAGGCAGCAGATAACAAGGACAGTACAATGATTGAAGAGTTACTATGGGCTCCCTTGGGAGGAAGTGCAGTATATACATTAAATAAATAAATAAATAAATAAATATTATTACAACTACAACAAAGGATGATCTCCTGGGAACTGAGGAATGTACCTCTGCTGCAGGTCTGCACAATTTGTGGCCTACCAAGCCAAATGCATCCCACCAGCCCCATACAGGCTTTCTTCACACGGAGCTTTTATCCTGCAATTGAGCTTGCTCCTTCATGGAACTTTGTAGACTCTTTACAGGACGCCGTGATCATTCAAGGCGTCTCCTGCACTAAATGCCCTTTGTTCCATTTTTAAATAGATCGCAGAGCTATCAAAGTACCCTGTTGTGTTCCGCTTGAGTTCCCTCCGTGAAAAGAGGAAAAACTGCAAGAAGAGTAGCAAGATCAATGAAAGATAATGCTTCGGGGAGAAGGAGGGGGAAAGGGGGGGGAAGGAAGCGGGTGAAAAGGGAGTCGTTGTGATCCTGCATTTAAAACGGAAACAGAAAGCCCTATTTTAAATGCAGGATTTTAGGCTGGTGCCCATAGTGTCCTGCCAGGTGCTTGATAAGCCCCTTGTTTTTGCAGGCCTGGCAGTCAGCAAAACCAGGCATTTATCGAGTTCCTTGTTGGCTATGCAAGCTTGGTGGGTCCCAAGTTCTTGCAGGTCTGCTCTACTATAAAGAAGGCTAAACAGAAAGTGATCGCTTTTAGGCGGCGGCTGATGTTTTTCAAGCATATTGTGCAGTGCTAGAGTTAAGGGGAGGGATTTGCAGATCCTACCATTTTAAAATACCCCCACAAATTAGCCGTTACCAAAACATTTGGAGATAGAGGCAAAGCGAAAAATAAATCAAACTATTACTGCCCAAACAGTGTGACGTGTTTAGCAACCTAGGTGTCTTATCTATTTTCATTTCCTGCATTAGATTTATTGGGGTTGTAATTTCTATAATGGCCCTGCATAGCCTCCAGTGTCTATGCACAGCTTTACGTAATGCTCCTGAAATACTTTCTCCTGAATTGTGATTAAAATACTTGTTGTGAAGTGTTGACTTATTAACTCTCTCTGTAGCAGGCTTGCCAAAGTGGTATTCTGGCCCCAAACCTTAACCTTAAGATGAAAATGTTATTAGGATGCATGTAAAAACATAATAAAGGAATTCTGTTTAGACTGAATTTACATGGATAGGAAACGCATCCAAACACAACTGAAGGAAACAAATTTAAATTCTAGAAAACCAGTGCTGCTGGAGTAAATATCATCTTGCAATCCAAGTGTGTACATGCATACTCTTAACAGTGCCAATCATAGGAAGAGAACACTAAATCCAGCTCCATGTCCTGAACAGTCAACTGGTGCTATTCAGAGTATCTGACCAGACACACACACACACACACCCTACCTGCCTGGTAGATCCCTACTGGTAGGAAACTGTGCAAACAGCATATGGTAATTATCTGGACTGGGGTGCATAAACACATCTGTTTAACATGGTTTGTTTAATTGTCCAGCAATTTGTTGGAACATTGCATGGTGAAACATAACGTGTTTTCCCCCCTTTGGTCAACTGTTATCTGTTGAATGGCTTCAAATACAGGGAAGGTTGGAATCTTTAGAGAAAAGTGTTGAATATAGCTCTAATAGGTTTTTTTGTAAGGTTTTTAACGTTAAAACTATTTCTTTAACAATTTTGTTATTTTCCAGAATTCTAAAAGTTGGGCAGTTGTAAAGATAAGAAAATGAACCTAAACCTATATGCATGAAAAACAAAACACAAAGATCAGTTGCCAAACCCTTTTAAATTCAAGATTAAAATTAAAAAAACCCAGAGAGCTCTGGCAGGAATTATTATTTTTCTTATTTTGGTTTATTAAAAAACAAAGTTCAATTAGGTTTAGTTTTTGCTTAAAAATATTCACTCAGTTCTCATTACTTAGACTCCACAGGATGGTACTAATGGGGTCACTAATGTTCTTTTTCAAGATAAAGTTAGAACTGTTTCCCGCCAAATGTACATGGAGCGCTCACAGCTTAAATCCAGCCTTGGCCAAAGAAAATACCTCGTTATATGTTGTAAAGGAAGTCTTTAGTCTCACTACTATTTCAAGCTGACAGGTGACAATATTACACAAATAGATGTTCATTTCTAGCTTGCCCTGACCCCATGTTTTTATTTTATTAATTCTCAGAGTAACACCACTATGTAGGTCACTATTTATAACTTATTTCCTTTTGCAGAAAGGAGAAGCTAAACCTGGATGCTACCATGCTCCTGCATAGCCTTATTCCATTGGGGCTCGTGCAGGAGAACTTCCAGTGGGGTTGTCCCCAAATCCTATTACTTCAATATGGATACAGAAGTGGAAAGTAAATTAAAGCCTGTAATGTACAAAGTGTTTATAAGCAGCCTTCTAATGTAACACTGTTTCATATACTCAGTTGTCAGTTCTTAGGGTCTGATTTAAACTTTTAGGGTTTTAGCCTCATTCCTGGGGAAAGACTAAGATCTCAGGGTCAGGGGATGGATCCAAGGTAAAGAGTAGGCCATTTTCCATGTGGCTCCAAAAGTTTTACTGTTTGGACCATCCCTTCATATTCATCAGGTACAGATAGGTTCCTCCCTGCCTTCGAAGTGCCATGCTCTAAGGCTCTGCCCCATCCCATCATGTTGTAGTCCCCAGACCTGCCAAGTGTTCTGTTCCCTTTAGGTCTCTGGCACTATTCCTTGAGTCTCAGATCTATGCCTCAGGGGACCTGGCAACTCTGCCCATACAACATTGTTAGTTATGTTGGAATAACTAGAGTTGACCTATTAAATGTACCCAAGGTGCTAAACCCAAGTGTTGCTCTCATCACCCCTATCATCATAACTAGTTTTCTTAAATTGCTCGATAAAGAACTTTTACTCCTCCACATTCTAAATATAAATATCCTGTCTGGCCTTTAAAGAAAACAGTAATTTCAAAGGAGATTCCAAGCAGCAACTGCTCTAAGATGCTTGAATCCTCTTCTTTTTGTGAGGAAAGATCTGACAATGAGTGATTGATTAAGCCTGGGGTTTAGTTTGGACCAGTGCTGCACCCTGGGCCATAAGCCTTCTCCTAATGTTGTGTGTAGTTATTGGGGGGTGGGGGACAATGTGGGAAAGGCTGGCTTATCCTCAGGGACTATTTTTGGGAACACACTCTTCCTAGAGATGCTGATAACTGAACAGGCCATCAAGACTCCTCCTCCCTAGAGACAGATTTTCCCATTCCTGGCCAGCAAGTGAGGCATGAGGAGGACTGCATGGTTGCTGCTTATGCTTAGCCTGTTCTGCTTCTTTGTCTCTGACAGTATAAAGAGCATGTCAACATGTTTAATCCAGCAGCTCACTCCCTTGGCTCAATGAGACAGCTGGTGACATAAAATAAAACAAACAAAGGCTCAACAAACTTGTTATAAGTATAGTAAAAACACACACCCAAAAACCAAACTTCTGAATATTGTTTCCATGCTAATGGTATTAAAAATAGGGTCAGGTTGATCTCTGCAGAAAGCATCTAATAAACCTTTGTGGCATGAGATCGAGGATTCCATGCTGTGTTTTTGCTGATTTCTTTTCATAGAATAGCATATATTGGGCCAAATTTTTCCACAGTCCTAAAAATGAAAAATATTACCTTATGTATGCTTTGTCTTCTGGAGGAGGCTTGGGGTCCTTTCTGATGTCCAGTCTGCATCATCACATAAGCATTGGAGAGCCAATCACACAGACATTCCCAATTCATTGCAGGGTTATTCACAATGGCCGCTGTGGGTCCTGGGCCTCTTTGAATGGGTGTTGCATTCTGGGTGACTTGGAGAAGACCTGGGTCACTTGTGGCATGGGAAATTCTGAGTTCCCTTTGAGGACTTGGCCTGGGCAGGTTCATTACAGTCCCAATGTCTTGAATTAGCTTCAGCTTTTTGCTGTCTAGAGTTGAAGAGAAATGAGTAGGAGAGAAGCAGAGGCTATGAAAAAAAACACCAGAGTAGTTCCCACAGTTCGTGTTGGTCTTTTCCATCCTGAACAGAAAGTAGTGATTTCAATAGAATTGGATCAGGGACTGTTAGGTCCAGTAGCTGCCAGTCTTCTAAGGACAGCTGTAGGAATTCAAACCCGATGGGACCTTAATGTAAGTGTTCCTCAAGGTGATTGCAGTGTGTCTTAGGAGAGGTGTGAACTTCATGTCTCTCATTTTCACTGTGCCTCTCCTTCAAGCCCAGGGTAGCATGTATTGGATTCTCCCATTTTAGTCTCATATCATGCCTGTGAGGCAGGTTAGGTGAGTGACTGGCCAAATCAGCTCACTGGCTGATTAGCTTCCAGCATCCAAAGTCTAATAGCCAGTGCACCACATGCCACTGCTTCTTACTTCATAGCTTCTATAGCAGAATGATAGCTGTGCATTCAGATTTAAGGTCCCGGACTTGAATGAGAACCTATAAGCATGTGAAACAGCTGAAATACCCTCAAGGTCACTTGTTTTTGGAACTGCAGTCCATCTGTTTCTCTAAAGATGTAAAGGTGTAAAATAGAGGGAATTGTGTTCTCTGAGTTAGTTTCACACAAGCTAGGTTGTTCTGCTCAGCAAACATATTTGTCTAATAATCATATAGAAATGTAATCCAGTGATCACCTCTTTAGAGTGCCTGCATTTTTCTTTTATCTACTCCCAAAAACATGTTTTGTACCTCCTGATGGAGGTGGAAGATGGTGATGGAAGAGAAAACCTACTCTATTCCTCATTTCCTGACAGATAGGGCTCGGCTGTCTGTCTCTTGTCATGTCAGTAGTTATCCATTAACTTGATTTGTCCAGTCAAAATACTGCAAATCCATTTTGCACAGCATCATGTAGCAAGCAGGAAGTATTTGGAAGCCAAAGACTGACTGGAGCTATAATCAGCTTACTGTAGTCAGGTGATGCCAAAGCTAGAACTCTGACAATTCACACTTGTGTCATGCAAGTACTCAGCTTAGGGGGGGGCTACCTTGATTTGTTCTTGAAAACTTGTGCCATTCTTTAATTATGACACAACGAATGAAAAAATTAATCTCCTTTTAGGCCCCTTTTTAACAATGAGCCAGTGATTACTGTAAGCCACTTCATACCAGAGAAGTCCTGCCAAACATAAGGTTCCAGTATTTCTAATCAATTTGGGTAACATACTCATACTCTGTGTAATTTTCCTGGAATGCAATCAGGTGTGTGGGTTGGGGGTAGGGGTAGAAAGCAATGAAGATTTTTTTAATTATTATTTTGGAGGCTGCTACAGAGACAGTGGGCAAGTGAAAGCTTTATTTCCAATTAAGTTATATATCTTCCCTACTTTTATATTATTAGTAGTATATTTATATTCATTATATTTCTCTGTTATTAACTCCAGACTCAAATATAACCATTATGGGCAGAGACCACTTAGAACTTCTCCTGCACAAGCCCCATTGGAAGGAATGGGACTTATGTACACTGCATGCTTCTGAGACTTCATTTCATTGGGGCCTCCGCAGGAAAAGCTCCCAGTGGACCTTACTTTGTAATAGTCTTGTTTGAGTTCTTAAATAATTACTATTTGCTAGAATGTAGTAATTTGTGTTTGAATTGTACATAAACTGAATGTGCAAGCCACATTCAGATGACAATTTAGAAGTATTTACTCAGCTTTTTATCCAGTATGAAATAAAATATCCCACTATTCCTTGCACTGTTTGTTCTTTTGTGCAGTATTGTTAGGCAAGTCCCTTTAGAAAATATAACACTTGGAGATACAGACATGAGCATCTGTACTTATGGACTACCACTAGCCTGGTGTATGGTTATGCTTTGCAAGGAGGTCATGAGACTCATTATCTTTCTCAAGAGCCTCAAGGTTCCAGATTCTTCCTGACAAAGGAATTATGCATAAATCACTCTTGTTCCTGTGACCTTTTCCATTTCTCTTCATGTGCCTATGGTCTCCAGAATGTTGCAACAGTGTCTGTGTAAGTCTTCCCCTCCTGGGAGACCCTCTCTTTTGTAAGGATTCCACAGAAAAGAATCATGATAGGGTGCCACCATTCAGGCTGAACCTAGCCTGAAAACAGTAGGTTGTCCAGCCAGGGCCCGCATCAAGGGTAGGGACGGCTGGGCAGCTGGTGAGGGTCCACACCTCAGTAGGGACCCACTGACAAGGGCCCCTGGACCTGCTCCTATCCTTCACTTGCTTCTCTCCTGCCTCATACTTTGGCCCAGACAATGGAGGTGGTGAGAAGGAGCAACAGGAGATGCCACTGCTTACTTGCTCCCTGGCTCTCTGCCTGTCAAGCAAGCAAGTGGCAGCAATGAGGAGGAGGAGGAGCAAGAAAGAGTAAAAAGTAAACGGCTTTAGATTTACTTTCACAAAGCCCAGACAATATGAAATTGTACAGAACACTGTGAAGGTTCTACAGAACCTTCTTAAAACAGAAGAGGTAGCTTAATAACTACGCAATCTAGCTCACGGGGAAGATTTTTTAAATAAAATTTTTATCTGCCTAATAAGCATTCTCTGAGTGGATGACAAAGTTAAAATAATAAAATACAATCCAAATAGTTAAAATAATGCAATACGATACAAAATGACAAACATCACAGGAATAGATTAATAAATATATATAGAGCAAGATTTTAGCAAGAAATTCCAGAGATACACACTTTTAAACCAATGAAAGTAACTATAAATTTATAGAAAGAAAGTTTGTTTTGGAAAAGGAATTGGACAAAGTGGAAAAAGAGCAAGGAAGAGAAATCACACACAGGATTTAAAATAAAATACAAAAATAAATCTAATTTGGCTAGTTAAGTTTTACATATTTAAAAAGAGTCTTGGGTTTCAGGGCATGTGCAGAGTTCCTTGCAGAAAATATAGTCCGAGAGAGTATTACTCTCTTGTAGTGTATCTTTGGTCACCAGATTCACATGATTCCAAAAGAGACAAGGGACTGGACCCACATAATTACGGGTATTTGAGACAAGTGGAAAAAATCCTCCTTCCTGAGATGAAGTGTAGTACTGGTTGCTGTTTATTCGGTCAGTCACTTCCAACTCTTCGTGAATTCATGGACCAGCCCACGCCAGAGCTTCCTGTCAGCCGTTGCCACACCCTGCTCCCCCAAGGTCGAGCCTGTCACCTCCAGAATATCATCCATCCATTTTGCCCTTGGTTGGCCCCTCTTCCTTTTGCCTTCCACTTTCCCTAGCATCAGCATCTTCTCCAGGGTGTCCTGTCTTCTAATGTGGTTGCCTTTAATATCATCCCCTCAAGTGAGCAGTTTGGCTTTATTTCCTGGAGTATGGACTGGTTTGATCTTCTGGCAGTCCAAGGTACTCTCAGAATTTTCCTCCAGCACCACAGTTCAAAAGCATCTGTCTTCCTTCGCTCAGCCTTCCTTATGGTCCAGCTCTCGCAGCCATAGGTTACTACAGGGAATACCATTGCTTTAACTATGCGGACCTTTGTTGTCCGTGTGATGTCTCTGCTCTTCTTAACTATTTTATCAAGATTTGTCATTGCTGTCCTCCCAAGAAGTAAACGTCTTCTGATTTCCGGGCTGCAATCAGCGTCTGCAGTAATCTTTGCGCCTAGAAAGACAAAGTCTGTCACTGCCTCCACGTTTTCTCCCTCTGTTTGCCAGTTATCAGTCAAGCTGGTTGCCATAATCTTGGTTTTTTTGAGGTTTAACTGCAACCCAGCTTTTGCACTTTCTTCTTTCACCTTCGTCATAAGGTTCCTCAGCTCCTCCTCGCTTTCAGCCATCAAAGTGGTATCATCTGCATATCTGAGATTGTTAATGTTTCTTCCAGCAATTTTAACTCCAGCCTTGGATTCATCAAGCCCAGCACGTCGCATGATGTGTTCTGCATACAGGTTGAAAAGGTAGGGTGAGAGTATACAACCCTGCTGTACCCTTTCCCAATCTTAAACCAGTCCATTGTTCTGTGGTCTGTTCTTACCGTTGCTACTTGGTCGTTATACAGATTCCTCAGGAGGCAGACAAGATGACTTGGTATCCCCATACCACCAAGAACTTGCCACAATTTGTTATGATCCACAGTCAAAGGCTTTAGAATAGTCAATACAACAAAAATAGATGTTTTTCTGAAACTCCCTGGCTTTCTCCATTATCCAGCAGATATTGGCAATTTGATCTCTAGTTCCTCTGCCTTTTCTAAACTCAGCGTGTACATCTGACAATTCTCGTTCCATGAATTGCTGGAGTCTACCTTGCAAGATCTTGAGCATTACCTTACTGGCATGTGAAATAAGTGCCACTGTTGGATAGTTTGAACATTCTTTGGTGCTTTCCTTTTTTGGTATGGGGATATAGGTTGATTTTTTCCAATCTGTTGGCCATTCTTGTGTTTTCCAAATTTGCTGGCATATGGCATGTATCACCTTGACAGCATCATCTTGCAAGATTTTAAACAGTTCAGCTGGGATACCGTCATCTCCTGCTGCCTTGTTATTAGCAATGCTTCTTAAGGCCCATTCAACCTCACTCTTCAGGATGTCTGGCTCTAGCTCACTGACCACACCGTCAAATCTATCCCCGATATTATCCTTCCTATACAGATCTTCCGTATATTCCTGCCACCTTTTCTTGATCTCTTCTGCTTCTGTTAGGTCCTTGCCATCTTTGTTTTTGATCATACCCATTTTTGCCTGGAATTTACCTCCGATGTTTCTAATTTTCTGGAAGAGGTCTCTTGTCCTTCCTATTCTATTATCTTCTTCTGCTACCACGCATTGCTTGTTTAAAAATAATTCCTTATCTCTTCTGGCTAACCTCTGGAATTTTGCATTTAATTGGGCATATCTCCCCCTATCACTGTTGCCTTTTGCTTTCCTTCTTTCTTGGGCTACTTCCAGTGTCTCAGCAGACAGCCATCTTGCCTTCTTGGTTTTCTTTTTCTTTGGGACACTTTTTGTTGCCGCCTCCTGAACAATGTTGCGAACTTCTGTCCATGCTCCATAGTTCTTCCGGGACCCTATCTACTAAATCTAATCGCTTAAATCTATTCTTCACCTCCACTGCATATTCATTAGGAATATTAGTGAGCTCATATCTAACTGATCTGTGGGTCTTCCCTATTCTCTTTAGTCTGATTCTAAATGGTGCAATAAGAAGTTCGTAATCTGAACTACAATCAGCTCCAGGTCTTGTTTTTACCGACTGCATAGATGTCCGCCACCTTTGGCTACAAAGGATGTAGTCAATCTGATTTCGGTGTTGACCATCTGGTGAAGTCCATGTATAAAGTTGTCTCTTAGGTTGTTGGAAGAGAGTGTTTGTTATGCACAGTGAGTTGTCTTGGCATTGATAAAAATTTGTATCAGCCTATGTCCCGCTTCATTTTGTTCTCCCAGACCACGCTTGCCTGTAATTCCAGGTGTCGTTTGACTACCCACCTTAGCATTCCAGTCTCCTGTAATGAAAATAACATCTCTTTTTGGCGTATTATCCAGTAGGTGCTGCAGATCCTCATAGAACTGATCTACTTCTGCTTCTTCAGCATCTGTGGTTGGGGTGTATATTTGGATGACTGTGATGTTAAATGGCTTACCCTGAATTCGAATTGAGATCATTCTATTGGTTTTTGGATTGTATCCAAGCACTGCTTTAGCCACTTGATTAATAATTATGAAGGCTAATCCATTTCTTCTGTGGTCCTCTTGTCCACAGTAGTAGATCTGGTGGTCATCTGATGTGAAGTGGCCCATTCCAGTCCATTTCAGTTCACTGACACCCAAAATGTCTATATTTAATCTTGACATCTCCCCAATAACCACATCCAATTTGCCCTGGCTCACAGATCTTACATTCCAGATTCCTGTGGTGTTTCGATCTTTAGAACATTGGATTCGTCATTCACCACCAGCACCATCGGCTGCTAGCCGTCCTTTCGGCTTTGAGCTAGCTGTGTCATCACATCTGGGGCTAGTTGAACTTATCCTCTGTTCCTCCCCAGTAGCATTTTGACCATCTTCCGACCTGGGAGTCCCATCTTCTGATGGTATACCAACATATCTCTGGTTGTACTGATCCATTTAGTTTTCATGGGAAGGATACTGGGGTGGGTTGCCGTTTCCTTCCACAGGGATCGTATTTAGTCTGACCTCTCTGCCATGACCTTCCTGTCTTGGGTGTCCCTTCACGGTTTAGCTCATGGCGTCATTGAGGTGCTCAAGCTCCAGCACCACGACAAGGTAACGATCTCCTTTGCTGGAGGTAGTATTGGACCAATGGCAAAATAAGCTCAATTTCTGATGTAAGTGGTCAATGTAGGCAATCAGAAATTTGCTCAGAGAATGGCTCCGCCTTGTTCATGGGACTGGGCATCCATTACAAAAAACAGTTAAGACCAGTTGGTTATTGTAAAAAATAATTAAATAGGGAAAGTGGACTGGACCCAAAATGGAGGATATTGGTCTACACAGCATGTTCTCAGCAGGGATCTGGAGTCCCAGACACTCGGTATGGTGCTATTGGTCTGTATTGAAATATAGGGGTTCATCACAGTTCTTGAACAATATTGTATCTCAGCTCCATTTAGTGCAAGTTTTCAGATTTCCTAGAGTTCATTTTTGTTGCTGTTTATACTGTCCATCCTACATATAGGCACTAGTTCTTAGGTTCCATCTCTTTGTCACATTATACTATCCTACCAAGAGACAAGAGTCATGCAGATGAAGGGGTAGATAGGGATAAATAAACAGACTGTGATCAGCAAGAGAGTTGGAAAAGGATTTGATTTCCTGTGGCAGGTCTAGCCCTAATGGTGTTCCTGAGTAGACCCCAAACCTTAGTTTCTCCTACATAAAATGGACTGGGGACAGATGATAGTTCTTTCAGAGAGCTGAAGGCAATTTGAAAGAAGGACCATTCTTCCAGTGGATACACTTCCCCTCGTGTCACCTCTACCATGTTTACCAAAGGCAGAAATGGGACAAAATAAATGTGGAACAGCAATGCCTTTCTCATACTACTTTCACGTCTCCAAAAATCTATTGTCTGTCCCCAGTCGATTTTATATAGGAGAAACTGGGTGTGTGTGTGTGTGTGTGTCTCAGGTAGCTAAGGGCCAAACCTATCGTTTTCAAAGGCATAACAGCAACTGTTGGGAGCTTTGAATTGGGACTACAGCATGGGCCGGGGGAGGGATTATCCCTTAACCTGTGTCATTTGCCTTAATCCCTTATAGGGTTATCCCTTAACCTGTGTCATTTGCCTAATTATACTCCAGAGCTGCTATTTGCCACAGTCCCAGTTCAAGTTGGGACACACCCACCTATATAGATATAGATATAGATATATAGATATAGATAGATATATCCATATCTAACGAGAGATCCTACTCACAGTTGTCTCATACAGCCAATTAAAAGAGAAGCATGGTCTCCTCATGGCAGCTGTCTGCAGTTTCCTCCAGGCAGCCATAGCATGTTATTGGACTTTGTGGGAAAACAGAGAAAAGCATTGCCAAATGAACAGGAAATCTCAAAGGGATTCAAGGCAAGAGCCCCGGAGTGTGCATCTGTATGTGTGCACCAGCCATATCCTCTGGCTTGAAAATTTGCCAGCTGTTATAGAAAGTTTGGCTTAGGAAATTGTCTGCATGACAAACCACAGCTGGCTCTCTGCAGCAAACAGCCGGGATTCTCAAACAAACGTCATAGCTAGGCTCTCCCAGATATGCTTTGTGTCAAGATAACACAAAGCAAAGATAATCCAAATGGAAAAACAACAAAGAGACTCTTGGGCACCTTAAGGACTAACAGATTTATTGTGCCCTGGGCTCTTTTCTGGGGACTAGCACCCACTTTGTCATTTCCATGAAGTGTTACCCTTAGATGGCAGATCTATAGCTGCATGGGTGCAGAAGGAGAACATGTAAACCAGTGGGGTGAAAAGGCATGAAATACAAGAGGGAGCATTAGGTCTGTGACGTTTCTATGAAAAGCCGCAAGGCACAAACCACAATAAATCTGGCAGCCTTTAAGGAGCCAAGACATAGTGTTTGATTTGCTGTAATGGAAGGCTAAGGAACCTGTGATGTGGGAGATTTGCAATTAGATCTTCTGATTTTAAGAAGTTAAATTAAAGCAGCAAGTGGGGGCTTTAGGTTAGAAAAGCAGCACTGAGGAGAAAAGTGAAACACCCCAGTCACTGAGCATCAATGCTCCAATAAAAACTGTAGGCCTCTGTGGCTGTTTTAAAGTTTTGGGGAAGGGAAATGAGAGGAGCAATATACATCACGTGTGATTTGGCCTTAGTCTGTTGTAATTATTAGCCCTGAAGTGGAGGGAAAAAGACAGATGTAATATAGGTACCAGTATTGTTTTTCAGTTGCAGGACTCATAGCAGCTTGTGGGAGAGGAATTAAGAACAGAGCAGTGGTGCAGGATGGAAGGGTTAAACACCCCTTCCTTCAGAGGTGCAATTGCCTCTAGCAAAATTAGAGCCCTCAGCAGCTGCCTTAAAGTTAAAAACAATGTGGGGTGATCCAGTCAGAGATCTCTTGTGTCACATATGGTTTGGCCCCAACACACATATTCCTGTGACAGATACAAACTGAGTGAAGCATTCACAGCAGCAGTCACTGATGACCATACTCTTTCTAGAGATGGGGTGTTAATTTTATACCTGTAGTGAGAAATAAACCCACAGTCCCAGTTAAGTCAGTGTTATTCTAGAGTGTTGGACTGGGAGCCGGGAGATCCGGGTTCTAGTCCCCACTCAGCCATGGAAGCTCATTGGGTGACTTTGTGCCAGTCACAGACTCTCAGCCCAACCTACCTCACAGGGTTGTTGTTGTGAAGATAAAATGGAGAGGAGGAGGATAATGTAAGCCGCCTTGGGTTCCTTGCAAGAGGAAAAAAGGCAGGATATAAACGCAATAAATAAATAAATCCTATTCCACCAATGTCATGCTGATGCCTCCCTTGAAGTCTTTTGTTGGGGTATGATGACTGTCAGGTCAACAACGAAATGTCCTGGGAGACTGAAATGGTCTGCCACAAACCCGGAAATTGGTTCCTGCAATAAATCCATATGCCAACTATGTCCCCATATCCAAACAGATGTGGAAATAGGACAAACTGGACATAAGACTAAAAAAATGAGAAACCTCAATGTACAGATTTGTCCATCCCTAACTACAGCCCGCTTCATCAGATGTGATTTCCTGTGAGTATTCAACTACTGGGCAGGTAGAAGCATGTACTACCTCAGACTCACTTCTTCCCTGGCTGGGCTTGACTCTTGAGTGGATGTCTTCCATCTTGTTAGGCCGGCTCACTCAGAACTCTTCTAGACCCGTTGTTGCTTTCATTGCAGAATTAAGGTTGGATCTTTAAAAGAAGCGCTTTTCTTTTCCTGCCTTTCTGCTACAAAACCTCTAGGTGGCCCTTTGGTATAGCAAAATTATGCAAGTACACTGGTGGGGACTTGCACTTTGTTTTGCTTTGGGAAAAATACTGGATTTCCTCTGCTTCATCCCCCCCGCCCTCCAAAATTGCTTTTAAAAAACAAATGTGGAACTGGAGGGTGACAGCAACATCTAAAACACCTGTAAATAACTGTGAATGAGGAATGATGAGCACACAACAAAAGTCTCGTCTAAAAAAAGCTCTCGGCTTGTGGCAGTGGTGTCAACAATATCAGCAGGGCCCGCTTGGCTTGGCTTCTGGGCACGACTGTTCCAAGCCCTGGTCACCCAGCCCATCAGGTGTGGCTCGTTAGGTTTTGTACTCCTTCAGGTTTGTTTTTAAATGAGTTATTGTGTTTTTAGAACTTCCCCCTGATGCTGGTTTTCACTCTGTTTTGTATTTTGGTTTTATTCTGTTTTAAACTTGTAAAGGTTTTATATTATTTTATCATGTCATACTTTAGGGTTTTAATTTTAATAGCCAAGAGAGCTTTGGTTACTGGGCAGTCTAGAAATGTAATAAATAAATGTATGCACGTTTGAGGCATTGGTGGGGTCGTGGTTATGGCACAGCTGGCTTAAAATTTCCCATCCTATCTATCCTCTGCCCAGCTTTCCTGGGTCAGCTCCTCTGCCTGGGCTGTAAGAGCAGGATGGCACAGCAACAGTAGAAGGGCTCCGTGAAGTTGGCAGTGGTAGGCCTGATTAAACTGGCTAGAAGCAGCAGCAGTGAGCTCCTGCCCTGCATTTCTGCTGCTTATTCTGCTCTGTGCCATCTCTCTCTCTCTCTCTGTCTCCACCCCCCTCCTCTCTGCCTTTGCTGGCTTTTTTTTTTTGCTTGATTGTTGTGCATGAATGCTTTGTCATGGATTCACTAGCCACATGGGCAGGTTGTTTTTCAGTCTTATTATTCCCCATCTGTAAAATAGGATATATATTTTCTAGAATGTCTCTTTCCTTAACCATATGCTGTAAATGTGTGACTTGGAACTTTTGTACATGAGGCATTTATTGTGCGCTAGTAATTTCTTACTCACCTTTTTTTATGGGTTCTTTAGGTGATGTCACATCCCTCCAATTTTGCTTCTGTTTTTTTTAGAACACTTCCCCAGTTTTTTTTTAATAGTGGGGAAAATTAAGTATAATTTCTGAAAGCAAAAGAAAACGTATTTTCCTACTTGTGTCACTGTGTTATTCCACTATGGCACAGCACCACCTAGAAGTTATGTAGCAGAAAAGCATGAAAGGAAAAGCTCTTCGTGCAGAGCTTGGATCTCAATTCTATGACAAACCCGAAAGTAGATACAGTAGATTAACGGCTCTTGACCTGGCTATGTGGATTGGTTAACTTTCCTGAGATATCTGTTCTGCAGTCACTTTATCAGCTCCACCTTTGTGATTGAGGTACAATTGTTATCTGGAATGCTTTGTGATATGTGATGCCTGATATCTTGTATAGAGGGTATGCTTGGCAACAAGGGGCCTGTAAGAACATGCAATAGCTGTACACCTCAGGGCCAAATTGGACATTACATTAAATCTGTATCTAGCAGCTACGACTTTTTTCATTTTTACTCTACAGTAAGTACAAGGCCCCCAAACCAGATCTTAAAAGCTTGCCTCGACCCTGTGCTAGGGCCCTGAACCAGACTGGGCCTTCTCTGACTCCTCTAGAGTAGAAATTAAAATCTAAAAAAAGATGTTGCTGCTGTCTCAACTGACAGATGTTGTGCTGGACTCCAGCGTAGGCTCTGGCTAGGTAAGAGAATGTTTGATTTCAAGAGTTGGCTCCCCTTCTGGGAAACATGAGCAAAAATAAGATAATGCCTTCTATTGCCTGTCCCCAGCCCCAGCCCTAGAATATCTTTCAATTCCTAGAGCAAGCTTTTGAGCCATTTTCCTCAAGCTTTGGTGTTCATATAAAAATAAAATGAAATCAGCAATTCACGCACATGTATCCAGACCTGCCTGTTGCCTATCAGAACAAAGAAGCAGGAGGTTGATGCAGACACCATTGTTAATTATATTACAATTCATTAAGCCTCGCTGTTTGGATTCAAGTTCTACAAGTCCCTTCAGGGGAAAAGCAGTTAATGTAATAAAACAAGAGTAAGTCAAGTTTGCGTCATCACCAGTCTATCATTCGGAAACCTTGGAAGTCAAAGAACAGATAAATGTAATGTAGCATAGACCTGTTGGATTTCTTTTTGCCATCTGGTGGCAAACAAGAAGAACTGTATTTCTGGTTTCCACCAATTGAAAAACCTGTCCAGTTTGCCCTGGATGGCGACAGTTTTGAGTTAACAGCTGGATTTTATATCGTTAAAAATGGAGATTCTACAATTGTCTGAGATGTTCTTCTACACATCACCTGGTAGAGCTCAATTTGAATGTTTGCCTTGCCTCGTGAAGCTATTGGAAGCCTTGAATGCTTGCACTTGCTTTGCGATCTCTGAGCTGGCCTAATAAAGGTATTATACTATATGGATTAAATTTCTGTTCTCTCTCTTCTATTACTTCCTTGTATTCCTCATCTGTATAACCTTACCCCCTCCATTCTAACGTCCTGCTCTCCCTGTGCCAAAGTAAATGATGGCAGTATTATCATTTACAAACACCTTGGGGATAAAGAATTACCAAGTGGATGGAGAACAGATCTTATGACTTCATAGACAGTGAACAAGTGGACGGGGAGGAGAAGAGATCAAGCTACTGAGAAACTCCCCCCTCCGCCATATCTCTCACTGGGGCAACCAGCTGCCCTCAATTGATAGTTAATATAGTTCATCGTTTTCAGCAGTGGGAGCTTCTCTTGCCTGCCTGACATCCAGCCAAAGGGACCAAGGCTAAAGGGAGTAAACATACTCCCCAGCAACACTCTCAACCACTCTGAACTTTTCTGTGAACTGGCTTCTGTAAAGATGGAAAGAGATGACATGTTAGCCCTGAATCTACAAGAAAAAACAATGGGAGGAGTGACTTGTTGATAATCTAATAGAAACAGACATCTAGAAGAGGGACATGGGACAGGCACACAGTGGGAGTCATATTCATATTCACTCCTGAGGCCACAGGGGAGATCTGTGGTATCTGGGAAGAAGTGTAGTGAGATTTTTGAGACAAATCATGTCATTATAAAGTCTCTGTAGTGAGACTTTCAAGGGAAATTATGACATTTGCATTGAACATCTGAGGTAGCTGTCCTGGGCCCAATTTACACAGAGGCGTCTTCTGATGCTGACGCAGTTTAAAAACGCATTTTCTTGAATTTGCATCTACTCCTCTGGTGGCACACATAGCCAATTAATCCAGTGTAGACTTGATATAAATCTCACTTTCATGAGACAAATGCAATCTTAAACCACATTAATTTGGCTATGTAGGCAGAGTCTCAGGACATCAACAAGTTTCCTTCCTGCCTGCCTGCCTTCCCGCCTGCCTTTTCTTTTTTTTCGTTTTGTTTTTTTTTAACATTCATTACACTTGGTGTAAGAGTGGATATTTTTTTTAAGTCATCTCAAAAACAGAGATTTTTGGCTACTTTGCAGCCAAAGATGGAAAAGCTCTATACAGTCAGTAAAAACAAGACCTGGAGCTGACTGTGGCTCAGATCATGAGCTTCTTGTTGCAAAATTTCAGCTTAAATTGAAGAACGTCGGGAAAACCACTAAACCATTCAGGTATGACCTAAATCATATCCCTGATGAATATACAGTGGAGGTGAGGAATAGATTTCAGGGATTAGACCTGATAGAGTGCCTGAGGAACTATGGACTGAGGTCCGTAACATTGTTCAGGAGGCAGCAACAAAATCCATCCCAAAGGAAAAGAAATGCAAGAAAGCAAAGTGGCTGTCTGATGAGGCTTTACAAGTAGCTCACGAAAGAAGGGAAGCGAAACGCAAGGGACAAAGGGGAAGATATATCCAACTGAACGCAGAGTTCCAGAGAATAGCAAGGAGAGACAAGAAGGCCTTCTTAAATGAACAATGTAAGGAAATCGAGGAAAACAACAGAATGGGAAAGACTAGAGAACTCTTCAAGAAAATCGGAGATCTCAAGGGAACGTTTTGTGCAAAGACGGGCATGCTAAAGGACAAAGAAGGCAGGGACCTAACAGAAGCAGATGAGATTAAGAAGAGGTGGCAAGAATACACAGAAAAACTATACAGGAAAGATCTGAATGTCCCTGATAGCCATGATAGTGTGGTCACGGAACTTGAGCCGGACATCCTAGAGAGTGAAGTCAAGTGGGCCTTAGGAAGCATTAGTAACAACAAAGCTAGCGGAGATGACAGTATTCCAGCTGAGCTATTTAAAATCCTAAAAGATGATGCTGTTAAAGTGCTGCACTCAATATGCCAACAAATTTGGAACACTCAGCAGTGGCCACAAGACTGGAAAAGGTCAGTTTACTTTCCAATTCCAAAGAAGGGCAATGCCAAAGAGTGTTCAAACTACCGTACAATTGCGCTCATTTCACATGCCAGCAAGGTGATGCTCAAAATCCTACAAGCTAGGCTTCAGCAGTATGTGAACCGAGAACTACCGGAAGTACAAGCTGGGTTTCGAAGAGGCAGAGGAACTAGAGATGAAATCTCCAACATTCACTGGATCATGGAGAAAGCAAGAGAATTCAAAAAAAAATCTATTTCTGCATCACTGACTACGCGAAAGCCTTTGATTGTGTGGATTACAACAAACTCTGGCAAATTCTTAAAGAGATGGGAGTACCAGACCACCTTACCTGTCATCTGAGAAACCTGTATGAGGGTCAAGAAGCAACAGTAAGAACCGGACATGGAACAACCGATTGGTTCAAAATCAGGAAAGGAGTACGACAAGGCTGCATATTGTCGCCCTGCTTATTTAACTTATATGCAGAGTACATCATGAGAAACGCCAGGTTGGATGAATCAGAGGTCGGAATTAAGATTGCCGGGAGAATTATCTACAACCTCAGATATGCAGATGATACCACCCTAATGGCTGAAAGCGCAGAGGATCTAAAGAGCTTCTTGTTGAGAAGAACAACAAGAGGAGAGGAGAGTGCAAAAGCTGGTTTGAAACTCAACGTTGAAAAAACGAAGATCATGGCATCTGGCCCCATCACTTCCTGGCATATAGAAGGGGAAGAAATGGAAGCAGTGACAGATTTTATTTTCTTGGGCTCCAAGATCACCGCAGACGGTGACTGTAGCCAAGAAATTAAAAGACGCTTGCTCCTTGGGAGGAAAGCTATGGCACACCTAGACAGCATAGTAAGAAGCAGAGACATCACCTTGCCGACAAAGGTCCGTGTAACCAAAGCTATGGTTTTCTCAGTAGTAATGTATGGCTGTGAGAGCTGGACTGTAAGGAAGGCTGAGCGCCGAAGAATTGATGCTTTTGAACTGTGGTGCTGGAGAAGACTCTAACGAGTCCCCTGGACTGCAAGGAGGTAAAATCAGTCCATACTAAAGGAAATCAACCCTGACTGCTCATTGGAAGGACAGATACTGAAGCTGAAGCTCAAATATTTTGGCCACCTAATGCGAAGAGAAAACTCCCTGGAAAAGACCCTGATGCTGGGAAAGACTGAAGGCAAAAGGAGAAGGGGACAGTAGAGGATGAGATGGCTAGATAGCATCACCGATGCAATGAATATGAATTTTAGCACACTCCGGGAGAGAGCGGAGGACAGGAAGGCCTGGCGTGCTATGGTCCATGGGGTCACGAAGAGTCGGACACGACTGAACGACTGAACAACAACAACAACAGCAGGTTTCCTTCCTTTTTTTTTTTTTGGACATTCATTAAGCTTAGCAGTTGTGATGATGGCATGGAGATTTTTTAAAAGGCCATCCCAAAAGCAAGGTGCTGACTTTCTCAGGAGTTAGCTTATAACAAACAAATACCTCCCTCCCACCTCCTTTTAGCAGAGGATGAAACAGACAGGAAGGATTAACTCCTGTTCCAGCCAGGTCCACCCTTAGCTGACACAACCTTCCTCATCGCAGCGCTGAAGCCACTTCTCCTTGCCCCCAGAGTAGTACTGCAAGTTTAGGACACACTGAGTCCCAAAACTAATTGAAAGTCACGGTAACTGGAAAATCATCACAAAAGGCCTTCATGAGAATGCAGGTTTTACTGCAAGAAAATCCAGGACTGATACAGATTGGAGGTAATATCATGTGTCGCATCCGTGTGTGAAGCGCAGTAGCACCATAGTAAATTTCCTGTGTAGATTGGGCCCTGAAGTCTTTATTGCCTCAAAAAATCTCATCATAACCTAAAGGGGTAAGTGAAAGAATAGGGTTGGGGTAGAGCTTAACTACCAGAATTTATAATACGCTTTAATTCTCTTAGGGCGCAATCCTATGGGGATAGGTGGCCGCCTCCGAACTTGGAGGCGACTGCCTATCCAATGCAGCGCAGGAGAAGCACGGAGGGGATCATTTCCTCCACACTTCTCCTGCCCTGCATTTGTGGCTAGACAGCTGATTTTGGCTGTCTAGCCGCAGGAAGGCGGAGTGGGAGAGGAGGCTGCCGGACGACGCGTAGGATGTGTTGTACCGGCATTTCTGCCCTCCCCTCCCTGGATCGCCCCATTTTGGCTGCTCTGCACTCCTCTTCATAGTGTGGAGCATGGGACTGCTCTGCACTGTCTGTGAGGCAGCGCGGAAGGCGGAGGGAAAGGTCGGTTCTCCAGGAACTGATCTCGGAGCATGGGCTCCAATGTCGGTTCCTGGAAAACTAAGTAACCTATGGCCATCTAGCCACTGACTAGAGGCCATAGGATTACTTCCCCGGGTGCAATCATATGCGTGTTTAGACAGAAAAATGTTCTACAACTTCCAGCATTCCCCAGCCAGCTATGGCTGGCTGGGGAATGCTAGGAGTTGTAGGACTTTTTTAGACTGGGATAAGAGACATCTCTAAACTGTGGCTAAACAAGCATTGGTTTGCATGGCTTCTTTGTCTCATGGCTTGGGAACATCAATCAACTTGCTTGCTGGTCCCTGCAACTTAGAAATCCCCTTGGGTTTTTAAAAAGTTGGTGTCTTCACACACCTATTAGTGTCCAGGACTTTGAATAGAGAGAGATGATCTTTAAATACAGCTAGACTGTATGCCCAAGTACCTTTTTAATTGCCTATAAAATAGGCATCCATTTCCCATATGTCTAAAATTTGGCAGATGTGATTCCTTGCAGGGATAGTAGAATGCCGGAAAATATCATGCAGATTTGATAGGAAACATGGTTTTATTTATTTATTTATTTATTACATTTTTATCCCTCCCAGTAGCCAAAGCTCACTGGGCAGTTCCTAACACTTAAAACCACAAAATGCATTATAAAATACAATATAAAATTTAAAAGCTTAAAACTTTTAAGCTACTGGCAGCAGAAGAGCACCTGCTTTCCCATTAAAAGTACTAAAAGTACGCACCAAAAATGGTTTCTGTCTCCCCACCCCACACACATTTCCTGTAATATCAAGCTGTCCCATTAAACATACTAAAAGTATACACCAAAAGTTGCCGTTGTTGTCACGCCCACCCCACATTTCCTGTAATATCAGGTTGACCTGGCTGCTGTTAGGATAAATGAAAATGAATGAACTGCATCTGTGGATGCTGATTCTGACAGTGAAGGGAGCGGAGCGGCGGCTCCAGATTTCAACCCTATCAGTGGCAGGGTTATCCAAACCCAGTTTACAATCTTGGGCCCTTATTCTGGACCAGCTGAATCTTCCAGATCATTTTCAAAGGCAGCCCCATATATAACACACTGCAGTAATCCAAATGAGATGTTACCAGAGCATGGATAACTGCAGCTAGGCAATCTCTTTCCAGGTTGGGTCTATATATCATCCATCTTCCCAAGGGAGCCCATCTATTTGGTGCATCAACCTAAATTGATAAAAGACATTCTGAGGACCCAAGATACCTTTGCCTCCATCAACCTTTGCCTCCATCAACCCAAGATACCTTTGCCTCCATCAAGATACCTTTGCCTCCATCAATGATCCTTTAGGGCAGGGATGGCCAATTGGTGGCCCTCCAGATGGTGTTGAACTCCAGCTCTCATCAGCCCCAGCCAGCATGGTCAATGGTCAAGAGATATGTGAGTTGCAGTCCAACAACATCTGGAGGGCCACAGGTTCCCCACTCCTGCTTTAGGAGAATGCAGTCCCTTCCAACACCACACCACTCAACTGAGCAAACTACCCATGAACAGTACCTCTGTCTTGTCTGGATTGAGGGATTTTCTACATGAGGCTTTTATTGTGCACTAGTTATTCCTCACTCTCAGTTGTTTATGGGTGCTTTAGATGATATTGTGACCCTCCAGTTTTGCTTTTGTTTTTTAAGAACACTTTTGTGGGGTTGAAGTGGGTGTGAGAGTGGAGAAAATCCAGTATTATTTGTGAAAGCGAAACAACATGCATTTCCCCACTTGTGTAACTGGATTATTCCACTATGTCACAGCACTACCTAGAAGATATGAGCAAAAATCAGGAAAGGAAAAACTCTTTGTGTAGAGCTCAGATCTCAATTCTCAGATGAAACTGAAAAAAGACATAGTGAATTAACAGCATCATATAGAAAAGCTCAGAGTCTCAGTTTTATGGCCCTCTTCCACTCAATCACTGCATCCAGGCACTCATTCAGACACCTTCTAGAATCAGCTATCCAAACAGGAGCAGAACAACTGTAACACAGAGCTTTTCTACACAAGCCTGTTAATCCACTATATCTACTTTTGGTTTTGTCACAGGATTGAAATTCGAGCTCTAAACAAAGAGTTTTTCCTTTCCTGGTTTCCACTACATAACCTCTAGGTGGCACTGTGCTATTGCAGAATAATGCAATTGCACAAGTAGGAAAATATATTTTCTTTTGCTTTCCGAAATAATACTCCACACTCTAAAAAAAAATGAGGAAAGTCCTCTTAAAAAACAGAAGTGAAACTGGGGGGAGGGGTCATGATGTCATCTAAAGAACCCATAAATAACCATGAGTAAGAAACTATGAGTGCACAATAAATGCCTCATCTAGAAAAACTCACAGTACCTCCAACAACCAACCTAGACAGCCTATCTAGAATGATACCATGGTTGATGGTATGAAAAGTTAATGAGAGGTCTTGGAAAAGGCCATCATTCAGGATGACTAAGGTATTTTCCATTCCAAAGCTCAATTGAAATGGGTCTAGAAAATCAATTTCATACAACAGTGTCTGCAGCAGCCACCTGCTCAAGCATTTTGCCCAGAATGGGGATATTGGCAACTGATCAATATTTTACATCATTCAGATCTAGGTTAGGTTTCTTCAGGAGTGGTCTAATCACATTGTCTTTTAAAGAGGTTGGTGCCAACCCCTTGGTGCCAACCCCTATCTCAAGGAGGAATTTACAGTGGCCTGGACCCAGCTGTATACCCCTCCATATTAGATGTAATAAACCATGAAGGGCAAGGGTCAAGCACACAGGTGGTCAACCAAGTACCTTGTCCCTGTCCTCAGACCTCAACAACTGAAAGTAATCTAATAAAACTAGACCAGTTAATGCTCTGAACACCGCTACTAATGGAACTGCATTAAGTGTGGAGTCAAATCATGATGGATCCAAGCAATTTTATCATCAGAGTGTCTGGCAAACCTGTCACAGTATGCTGCTGAGGGTTCTACCATATCATTCCCTGGTCCACATTGCAACAGCTCATCAACCACTTAGAAATGCTCAACTGGATGATAATGAGAAGATGCAATAGTGGTGGAAAATAGCTCTTGCTTTGCCACCATCACTGCTACAGAATAGGCTTGATGACAAGTTCTAACCTGGGTTCAGTTGGACTAGCTTGGGCCACATCCTCCTCCGTCTGTGTCCTAGCTGTCTCCCCACTAGTTTCATTGCCCTCAGCTCAGCTGCATAGCAAGGAGCCACCTGTGCTCTGCTCAGAGGGAGAGGGCGCTTAGGCAAAATGGGGTCAACTGCCTGAGCCATCTCCACACTCCACAGAGTGATCAGGGGCCAATCTAAATGGAAACGCTTTGTGAAGCGATTTGGGCAAAATCTGCGTTTTCACAGGATCAAATTAGCTCTTTCCATGGTTCATGCAGTGCTGTATTCCTCCATTTTTGCGGTGTATGTGGGAACTGAAGCCACATTAGTTGGGGTGGGGTGGGCGAGTCCTGCCACTAGTAGAAAAGAATGTCAGCAATTGCGTAGGTGCGAGGCAGCGAATGAGTGGAGGCTTGCTCCCCCTCTGTCTACTTGCTTATGAGTAGACATTCATGACAAACCCCACATACACACACATGTATGAGGGAAGCGGGCAGCCACCACCGGGAGACTGAGCAGAATGAGTGGGAGTGCGAGAGGCGCTCAGAGCAGAGAGCGTGGAGCCAGCAATGAGGGAGAGAGACTAGCACATTGTCTTTGATGTATATTAATTGCCCAATCAACAGGCTCCCCCCCCCCACATGGGCTCAACGGAGTGCTTCTGAGTACATGTTCTTGAAAAACATCCGTCCTGGCATCCACCCTTTCTTAGCTGTGCAGCTTCGAATCAACAGGTGTCCACCGTTTCTTAGCTGTGCTCCTTCGTAGCTGCACAGTTTCAAAACAGCAAGGCTGGCTCCCCACCCCCCGAAGCTCAATGACTATTTAAAGTGAGAGGCACCGACTCCTTCGTAGCTGCACAGTTTCAAAGAAGCAGAGCTGCTCCTGTACTCAGCAAAGTGGAACTGAAGACTGTGAGTTCTGGGTAGACTTGTTTACCCCTCTGCTCTCGCCATGCCCCCGCCCCACGCAACTTTCCCTTCCGCCAATCAGCGCCTCTTCCACCAGGCCACGTTGAGGTCACACAGACTCCCGAACAGCACTGAAGCTGATGTGACAGGAAAATCTGGCACAAAATGAGTTTGGGGAAAAAACGGATTTAGGGCAAGAAATGCCGGGCTAGCTACGGAGAGCGGCGTGCATCATCTGACCCTATTGACTTGGGGGTAGAGTAAAACCAGAGTAAAAGCCCCATGTAGATGGAGCCCAGGGCTTCGACAGTTGAGTGGTTAACTGCAACATATTGGGAAGTATGACTGTTGTGTTTAAGGATACCCTGATAACCAAATCCATTAATCTTTTCCTACACAATCCCTGATCCTTCATTTCCAAAATAAATAAAACTCACGTCCATTGCAGAACTAATCACTTTTTTATTTTACAGTATTTGTATGCCAGTTTTAGTCCACAATGGTTCACAGAAAAAATGACAAATCCAGAATACGTGGTACTGTAGATGATATTAAAGAATGGCATGTGATACCTGGCTCTGCTCCCCTGAAAGCTGGTGACAGCAAGAGACGTCCTGGGGGGCTGACCTTCAGAGTGCTCCCCCTCCCCAGTCCACCAGGTGTTCCTGCTGCCACTGCTGCTATAGACAAATGAGATCAATGGCTCCAAGCCATTCAAATCCACAAGGACAGCAGCACTGGGGAGATGGTGTCCTCTCCCCAGCCCTCTTGGTGACATTTCCACTTCCTCAGCAATACAGCAGCGGACATGGGGAAATAGTACCCCACCCCCACCACCATTGACTACTAGGGTTATGCACAGGAACCAGATATTTTTGGTCTCACTCAGGCTATGGCTGATGATTCTGCTTCCCTGACAAGCAGTGGCAGCAAAAGAGAGGTCCTTCAGAGGCTTCGCCCCAGTCAAAAGCAATTCATGTATGCAGGGTCTGAACACACCCCGAAGAGAAAGAGGAAACAAAATTGGTACACAGGGAAGCTTGTCTGCCATTGCTGAAGTTCTTGTAAAGAAACCCCTTATAAGATTTCAAAGAACTACAGAGTTCCCTGGAACAATGTTTGAAAACCACTGCAGTAGAGGAGCATTGTGATTGGTTCTTAGGCAATTACTGATGTCATGCCCACCAGTTCCAGACCAGGCAATGCTGATTAAGGGCTCTTAGCCCTGACTGATGGATCCATGTCTCCCCCCCCCCCTGCCACCCGCAATCTACAACTGGCCCCCAAAGCTATTTTCTCATGATGTATTTCCCTGTTATGAAATTGAAGGAACAAGATGGTTGTTTGTGTGAGCTGAGACAGATATCTGTATGAGACATTACAGAGAAGGTTATAGTGGGATTATTTTGTTTCAGGCATCAGAGGATGGATGGGGGTGCTTCTTGTATGGGACACCACTGTTTCTTTTCTCCACTTGGTTCTCTAGAGAAAGAGAGAGCATATTTTTGTCCCTATGTTGTCAGGTGAATAGCTGGAATATGCCTTCTTGAAAGATTACTGTGTCTGGCCTCCCAGAAGTGAGATACTCTTAGGACTCTGTCTTATCAGCCTGATCTGGCAAGTTGTAAAAGGAAGACTTCACACTGTTTTAGAGCCTACTTCTAGAGCTTCTCTTCCAGAGCAATTTATTGCACGCTTGTGATTGGTCACTCATGGAAGTTAGCGGATCCTTTACATGACGTCGTCAGCCTCAAGGCACTTTCCCCCTTTTATTCTGTTTTCAAAAAGATCGGAGATAATGCAAAAAGGGACATTATTCCGATCTATCGGCTATGTGAAATGCCGGCATAGTGCTATAATGCACTATAATGACAGCACCATCTAGTGGCTGTAAATTGAAACACACAGAAACATATTGAACTTGCCGAGCAAGGACTTTCCTTTATTCAAACCACGTGTCCACCATGTAAAGGCACCCATCCTAATCCCACAAAGAAACCAAAAGCAGAAAGCCACAGTAAGGATGCGGGCTTTTTGCTTAATGTGGAAAAGCTCCCTGTTGTAGGACCAGGAAATACAATGAACTGATGTATCAGACCAACACTTCAAGCCATTAGCCCCGCCTTCAGTAAAGAGCTGTGTTATCTTGCTGTGCGCTGCACATATGCACAGTGCACTTCAGTGGCACAGCTGATCGGATTTGTACAGATTTTAGACAATGATGCCTGCATAGATTCGTAGTGATACAAGGAACTGGGAGGGGAAAAGAGATGGCAAGAAGTAAAAATGCTGAAAGTATTTCTCTAAACAGTATGAAGTTTCAGATGCCGCCCATTGCAAGGTCAATTCTCTTGGATGAAGGGAAGGGCAACGTAATGGAGACTTAAGGAAGTTTTCTACACAAGGCTGTTAGTCTGCTGGATCTACTTTCGGTTTTGTTGCAGAAGTAAGGTCCAAGCTCTACACAAAGAGCTTTTCCTTTCCTGCTTTTCTGCTACATAATGTCTAGGCACATAACCAAATCCAAATCCACTGCCCTTCATCAGATCTCGATAGAGGAGCAGCTCCCCAAGAAGGCTTTACCTCTGTGTCTCACCTGAAAACAGCACTCTTGTTCTTTGTTCCTTTTCCCAGATCCCAAGATTACATCATCCTTAGCTAGGGTGGAAGGATTATGCCCTTTCCTGATCCAGTTTTCATATTCAGAATTTCTCAGAGTGGCCCTGTATCAAGAAACAATCCTTGGTCATAGTCACTTTATTTCTATACCTCTTTTTTATGTACATTACACTCAAAGCATTTCACAACAAAGCATGACAAAAACACAATACATCACTATCCATCATATCCATACAAGACAGCCCAGGATGATCCGCTTTCTTCTTTTTCATACACATCACTGAAAATTAGGGTGCACTCCTATGCATGTTTAGACAGAAAAAAGCCTTACAACTCCCAGCATTCCCAGCTGTGCTGGCTGGGGAATGCTGGGAGTTGTAAGACTTCTTTGCCTAAATATGCATAGGACGGCACCCTTAGTTTTTCAGTCAAATTCTGGAGAAAAGATGGCTTTGTCAGATACCAAGGTGACAATCCAAGCCAGAGTTAAGCACACTCAAGCCTGCTGAAATAAATGGGCTTAAACGTTCTTAATGCATCTGATGAAGAGGTCAGTATCCATGAAAGCTTATTGCAGAATAAATTTGTTAGTCTTTAAGGTGCCATAAGACTCTTTGTTGTTTATGCTTAAATATGTGTTAGATTGTGTTCTTAACAAGCACAACAAGAGAACTGTGATGTTGAAATAACAATGCAAATAATTTTGACAATTAACTCTGGTGAAGACACATCACCTGAATTTCCCAGGCTAGCCCAATAGATTCTGGCCAGATATTACCAACTCAGTGATGGTCCTTTTCACAGAAATCTGATTGGAAACCTATAACAATAGTTTGTAAAGCATATGCCCTTAGGCACTTTTACCATGGTACACTGATGAAGAATTTTAATTTTCTTCATGATTAGAGTCTGGGCCTTTGTAAACTTTCTAGGTGCCTACCATCAAGGATTGCTGAATGTTTGCCATTTTACAGAGGCATGCTTTCATCTAGAATATCCTACTCTAAAAGGGTATGCCCCTTGTAGCCACAGCTACAAGAATCCCTTTTCCTGTGGAAATTTTTATTGCAGCAGCTTTGCCTCCATTCTTGAGTCAAGAGAAACGAGTCCAAGGCTTCCTGCAGCTGCCTCGGGTGGGAAGTGAAGACTCCAAGGTGATAAGGTGGAGCTCTACTCCTGACTAAATTCCTGCATCTCCAGCAGATTTATTTTCTCCTTACATGGTCTGGAGAAGGCGATGCAATGTATCCGCTAAAATATGTGACCTTGTAAGGATGATGGCATGCAAGAACACGTAAAAACAATCAAAACCCAGCCAGTGGGTTCCCTGTTGTGAGTGTGTAATGGAAATTCTCCACTCCATCCATTAGTTATTCTCCCTTGTAAACACTCCCACCAGCTTGAGAAATGGGAGATTTGGCTGCAGAAAATAGCTCAGATACTTAGAAGTGTTTTTGTATATATAATTATAAGCCTTACTTTCAGCTAGCTTTTTGGAGGAAATCCCAACTCATCCCTCAAAGATTTAGGGTGCAATCTTATGCATGCTTAGACAGTCCTACAACTCCAATGGTGGGAGTTGTAGGGCTTTTTTCTGTCCAAACGTGCATAGGATTGGGCCCGCCATCTTTCAAGCCTTACTTCCCAGCCCTATTTGCTTTGTTTTCAACCCGTTTTAAATCTGATAATAAATGGGCACAACTTGACTGGTAGTTCACCTGCACATGCCCCATTGAAATTACTCAGAGCTAGAAGACCACTGCCAACATGGCCTGGATTTCAGGCCTGACCAAACTAGACACGACATAAGAGACGTGTGGAGTGTCCCGTGACGGTTTTTGTTTTGAATGTGTCTAGGGGGCTCCAGAGTTGATTGGAGCAGTGCTCTGGTGGATGGCTAACCCTTTTTCTATTGGCCATTTGCCCACTAAAATCACCCTTCTTCTAAGCTGCTTTTCTCCACACGTAGGGAAAGTTCTGTGCATCTGGCATATTTTCTCCCACAGGTGGGAAAGCAGCTTGGGATGTATTGATTGGGAAAATGGCCTGTGGGGAAAAGGTTAAGACACACACCACTGTTCCAATCAATTCTGAACCGGCCACGCTGGTAAAACAAAAAAGGAAAAGAATCCACGTGTCTAGTTTGGCCCTTGGCCCTGAAACTCTCTAGGTGGCCTTCAGCAAGTGACTCACTTGCAGCTTAATTTACTTCATGGTTCCATCTCTCTCTCTCTCTCTCTTCTCTCTCACAGTTTATGCAGTCTCTTCCTCTAATCGTCTGCAGTAATGACGACTGAAGTGCAGCCGAGATCATCCTGGCAGGCCTCTCTGACTGCAATCTGCCTTGGCGGTGCACCGAGTGAGGCACCTGGGCTCTGTTGACAGAGTCCGTGGCTCAAGGCCACCCTGGTGCTTTATACTCCCTCTCCTTTCATTTCCTTCTGCAGAAGCCACTTTGAAATGGATGGCAGCTGTGCTGAAGCACGGTGGCCCCGTTCCATGCTCAATTCAAGGGGAAGGCTATGGCCATTAAATTGTTTGGGGCCAGAATATTTCAGGGTGCTTCTAGACAAGAATCGCCCTGTTTCATTCATGGAATTTTACAGGGTGCCCAGATGTTCTTGACATCCACTTGTAACCCTCCCATGGTTTCGCACTGCTTCTTCCGTCTTTCTTCCTCCCCCCGAAAAATCAAAGAAAGGGGGAAAGACAGCATAGCTGCGCAAGGCCTTTTGAATAGTAGCATCAGGAGCCATCTATCTGGAAACACGCTTAGGACCTGCATCCTCCTGTACAAGTCTTCTTGAGACCTTCATTCTGCTTTGGAGAGATCTCCTTCAGGATGTTAATGGATCCATCGTTTGATGAAGATGAGCATCCCACTCTGGGTGGCTCAAGTAAAGCTGGACTGGAGCCGGTGGAGGCTGGTGGCTCCGATGTCAGCAGGGCTATGTATGCGCTCTGGATTTCAGTCAGAACCAGTCAGAATGCTAAGGGGGCTATCCAAGGAGCTGAACCCAATCCTCAAAATAGGTTCAGCACCTTGGATAGCCCCTTTAGCATTCTGACTGCATTCCAGAGCAGATTCACCACTGATTGGAGCCATCACTGTACTTACGTTGTTTCTCTGGGATGAACCCAGCAGCAACCAGCGATTTAAAAGATCTGTAGAATAATCTTTCTCTTCTGCACTCTCCCTACCACTACACTAACTCCTTAAAGTCAATAAATAAAGCATATAAACAAATAAACACCATTGTCCAGCTGTGCCTTTATTATTTATTTATTTATTTATTACATTTCTATACCACCCCATAGCCAAAGCTCCCTGGGAGGTTTACAAAAGTTAAAATATTAAAATACAATATACAAAGTTTAGAAACCATTTACATAAAAGCATATAGACAGTACATACAAACAACATATAACTAAAAACAACTTTGAACTCAAAACATTTTTTTTTAAATCCAACAATAAAACAACACAGCTTAAACCAACGCAGCTTAAAAACAGTTTCGAAAAGTCAGCAAGAGGAACAATAATTCTAAAAAGGGAAGGCCTGCCGGAATAACAGAGTCTTTAATGCCTGCTTTGAAACCTTCAAAGAGGTCAGCAGGTGCATTTCAACTGGCAGGTCATTTCTGACACTGATGATTAGAAATTACTTTATGTCCCCAAGATCCAATTGGCAGACTAAGGGGAAAATGACACAAACCCCATAGAACAGCAGAGAGAGAGAAAGAGAGAGAGGCACGAACCCTTGGCCAGACTTACCTCTCACTGTGAATAGCAGGTATATGGAGTGGCAGTGGGGTGGGGTGGGGTGGGGGGCTGATTCTGATCAGGACTGGAGCAGAGGCAAAAGATTAAGGACCCCTTCGCCCCACTTCTCAGTCCTGCTCCAGCTCTCTGCTGCTGTTGGCCATTTGTTCAAAAAATAATCCACACAAGGGATATCTGGATATGACAAACATCACATCTATTTTAAAAGACATGCTGGCCCAGCTGTTCATGAGTTCACTGACACTCTCGACAGGAGAGGGAATACCATCTCACTTGCTTCTGAATCCCTGGCTAATAAAATTGCCAAGTTAAATGTTTCAATATTTTGTCAAAACCTGCATGCCCAGCTGCAGGAATGTCATGGCGCAGCCATACAATGTTGGCTTGGAGGGATGAACCATTGATATACCCATTTGGAGTCCAATACTGATATACTGATTCACAGTTCTGTATTCGCTGCATGATACAGAAGCTCATTCCATATTACAAAATGGACACAAGAAGCAATTATGTTGGACACCGGGAAGAATTGTTGTGAACTGGCCAGAGAGTTTTGACTATTGGGCGGTATAGAAATGAAAATCATCATCTTCATCTTCTGAATAAGGTTGGCCTGGGCCAACACCTTTGGAAGAGCACGATAATTCTACTGTAATTTAAAAAAAGGGATTGCCTACCCCAGACTAGTGAGGTTGTCCTGTCTCTACAACATCACCTTCCATAACTGAAGTACCTACCAACTGGAAGCCTGGAAAGAAAGGGATCAGGCAGAGCAGCATAGAGCCATCATAGAGCCAGCAAAGAGGGAGGGAGGGAGGGAGGGAGGATGCAAAAAGAGAGAAAGAAAAATAGGGCTGAATGAACTAGGCTGAATTAATTTATTATTAAAATTTTATGAGATTTTCAAAGATACCACTGGAGTTATTTGTTAGAGACATTCTCTTATAGGTAAATAACTTTGAAACTTAACTACTTCTTTGAGCTTTTGAAAACACAGAATGGAACGTACATTAAATTATCTGCTTTCTAACTAACTGTGGAATGATTATGAGTCGTAAAGATGGTTTATTTATTTATTTCATTTCTATATTGCACAAATCTGCACAATGATCTTACATACATAGTTTACAAGAGCTGCATAACTTCATCATAAATACTACTCCAAAGTCAAGTGGTCTAGGGGCAGGGTTGCATCTGCTGTCATCAAGCTAGATGTATGTTATATCAAACCAACACAGATCTAACACAATTCAGTATCACTTAATCCAGGTATAGATTTTAGAGCCTCTCAGTCATCACATTAATTTATTGACAGATTCAATTCCGTATGAATGTAACCAGCTAGATGCCTGTGGAACAGTTTTGCCCGGTTTGTATCTCACCACGCTGGATGCAGCCTGTTAGCCATGTCAAGTGAGTGGCCCATGACAGGATCAATAAACGCCCTTCTTTTGCTGTCCTTCTGTAAGAGCAAGACATGGATGGGGTGGTGAGTGGGCGTCAAGCACCTGGCAAGCTACAGTGCATGGCTGGTGGGCTGTTTGGTTTGGTCAGTCGTAAGTTGTGCAGGCCTTTCTGGGAAGCTCGTAAGCAGGGTCTCAAGGTGATGGCGATTCCTTGTTGTTTGTTGCCAGCATGGGGTACGCTGCCCCTAAACATGAAGACCCCGTTTTCCAGCTATTACAGTGAACAGCTGTTGACATCTGCTATGAATGAGTTTCACCATTTTAAATAGCTATCTCACTTGGTGGTTGCACCACATTTTGTGATAGCACATTTTCTAAGGGTGCAATCTTATGCAAGTTTAGACAGAAAAAATTCCTATAAGTCATACATGCTGGCTGGGGCATGCTGGGAGTTGTAGGACCTTTTTCTGTCTCAGCTTGCATAGGATTGTGCCCTAAGTTAATTACTGTGTTGTGTGAAGCTATGCTCCCCAGTGTTTGTCCTGAACCTCCTATCAATTAATTTAATTGGATGACCCAAAGTTCCAATACTTTGAGAGGCAGGGAATACTTTCCTTCTCCACCATAGTCTTGTTTATGCAAGATCCATATACAGTGAAAATTCGGGTCTGGGATTGCCCCACATATGTCCTACCAAGCATATACAGCACATGTTAACTAAATCTGTATATGCACAGGGTCTGTATGCACTATTTGGGATCGTGCCAGAGCCCCCAATCATGTTGGAAATCCTATGCATGCACAGTTTATATGAGCATGGGGACTGTTCACAAGTTCCATTAGTCAAATTTGGCTTGGGGGCGCGACCAGTGGACGTGACATTGACCCCTACTTCTTTACCGTTAGCAGAGTTCCTATTTTAATTGTGCAAACTTCTATCATGTCTCTCCCAGTTTTCTGTTTTTGAAATGAGAATTACATTTCTGTTTAGATTGTCTTTGTTAGGTTTAATCTAGATGAGGGTTATGGTGTTTAGTTGGGATTTTATTTTATTTGGCACATGAGTTTATCCTGATGCTGTAAAAATATGCATCAGCTAGGCTTGTAGACCTTTATTTTTAAATCATGACCAGCCCTGAGCAATTAAAGGTGGGATGGGATGCAAATCCAAACAGGTTAATAAATTACACAGGAGCCCTTAGAAGAACGGAGCATCAGTGTCCAATGCCAGCTTTGTCTTAGCCACTAGATGGCAAAGCTTAAACAGCATTGTCCTTCTTACCCTTCACTTGGAGGTGTCTATCTGTTCACCTCGGGAGAAGTAGATGTAAAAGTGATCTGAGCTTTGTCCCAACATTGCTAGTGAAATGGCAATGAAATACATACCAGTTAATCAAATTGTGCCATCAATGTCCACCCTCTCTCCATGTTTCAGGTGGCTGCCTATATTTTTAATTATTTGTTAAAGAGCTGCATGTACATCTAACTGTTCACTTGTTGCTTATTAGCTTTCAAAGCCTCTTTGTTTCTGTTTTTTTTTTTTTTAAAGCAAAGGGATTGTGGGGGCAGGTTTCTTAAAGACAGCATGAATGACAGTCAACACTAACCACCTTGTGCCACAAATTTGCAGAACTGTGCCAATTTAATTGATTTAATTTCTTTCTGACTTTGCATCTTTTAATTCTGGTTACTGGCCAAGAGGACAAAATTCCTTGCTGGCAGGCAGCTCTCTCTGGGCATCTAAAGCCACTGGAGCCCCCAAATTTGTTACTGTTTGTGTGCCAATTTCGTTGGTTGCCAATTAATTTGTGTCCAGATTAAAGTGCTGGTGTTAACCTTTAAAGCCCTAAACCAGCCTTTCCCAACCTGGGTCCCTCCAGGTGTTTTGGATTTCAACTTCTATCAGCCCCAGCCAGCATGGCCAATAGCCAGGATTTCTGGGAGTTGTAGTCCAAAACATTGGGGAAAATTGCCCTAAACAGTGTGTGGCCAGGTTATTTGCAGGACTGCCTACAACCATATAAACATATCTGCGCATTAAGATCAGGTATTGGGCTGTCCAGTCATTGGTGGAAGTGATGTTGATTGGTACTAGGGACAAGGCATAAGAACATAGGAAGAGCCCTGCTGGATCAGGCCAAGGGTCCATCTAGTCCAGCATTCTGTTCGCACAGTGGCCAACCAGCTGTCGACCAGGAAACCACAAGCAGGACACGGGTGCAACAGCACCCTCCCACCCATGTCCCCCCAGCAAGGTGTACATAGCGTTACTGCCTCCGGTACTGGAGCTAGCAGAGAGCCATTAGGACTAGTAGCCGTTTATAGCCTTCTCCTCCAGGAATGTATCTGTTGTTGTTGTTGTTCAGTCGTTCAGTCGTGTCCGACTCTTCGTGACCCAATGGACCATAGCACGCCAGGCCTTCCTGTCCTGCGCTCTCTCCCGGAGCGTGCTCAAGTTCATATTCATTGCATCCGTGATGCTATCTAGCCATCTCATCCTCTGCCATCCCCTTCTCCTTTTGCCTTCAGTCTTTCCCAGCATCAGGGTCTTTTCCAGGGAGTTTTTTCTTCGCATTAGGTGGCCAAAATATTGGAGCTTCAGCTTCATTATCTGTCCTTCCAATGAGCAGTCAGGGTTGATTTCCTTTAGGATGAACTGATTTGACCTCCTTGCAGTCCAGAGGACTCGTAAGAGTCTTCTCCAGCACCACAGTTCGAAAGCATCAATTCTTCGGCGCTCAGCCTTCCTTATAGTCCAGCTCTCACAGCCATACATTACTACTGGGAAAACCATAGCTTTGATTAGACGGACCTTTGTCGGCAAGGTGATGTCTCTGCTTCTTACTATGCTGTCTAGGTTGGCCATAGCTTTCCTCCCAAGGAGCAAGCATCTTTTAATTTCATGGCTACAGTCACCGTCTGCGGTGATCTTGGAGCCCAAGAAAGTAAAATCTGTCACTGCTTCCATTTCTTCCCCTTCTATATGCCAGGAAGTGATGGGGCCAGATGCCATGATCTTAGTTTTTTTAATGTTGAGTTTCAAACCAGCTTTTGCACTCTCCTCTTTCACCCTCAACAAGAGGCTCTTGAGATCCTCTTCGCTTTCTGCCATTAGGGTGGTATCGTCTGCATATCGGAGGTTGTTGATAATTCTCCCAGCAATCTTAATTCCGACCTGTGATTCATCCAACCCGGCGTTTCTCATGATGTACTCTGCATATAAGTTAAATAAGCAGGGTGACAATATGCAGCCTTGTCGTACTCCTTTCCCAATTTTGAACCAATCGGTTGTTCCATGTCTGGTTCTTACTGTTGCTTCTTGACCCTCGTACAGGGTTTCTCAGGAGACAGGTAAGGTGGTCTGGTACTCCCATCACTTTCAGAATTTGCCACAGTTTGTTGTGATCCACACAATCAAAGGCTTTAGCGTAGTCAATGAAGCAGAAATAGACGCTTTTCTGGAATTCTCTTGCTTTCTCCATGATCCAGCGAATGTTGGCGATTTGATCTCTAGTTCCTCTGCCTCTTCTAAACCCAGCTTGTACTTCCGGTAGTTCTCGGTTCGCATACTGCTGAAGCCTAGCTTGTAGGATTTTGAGCATCACCTTGCTGGCATGTGAAATGAGCGCAATTGTGCAGTAGTTTGAACACTCTTTGGCGTTGCCCTTCTTTGGAATTGGAATGTAAACTGACCTTTTCCAGTCTTGTGGCCACTGTTGAGTGTTCCAGATTTGTTGGCATATTGAATGCAGCACTTTAACAGCATCATCTTTTAGGATTTTAAATAGCTCGGCTGGAATACTGTCATCTCCGCTAGCTTTGTTGTTACTAATGCTTCCTAAGGCCCACTTGACTTCACTCTCTAGGATGTCCGGCTCAAGTTCAGTGACCGCACTATCATGGCTATCAGGGACATTCAGATCTTTCCTGTATAGTTCTTCTGTGTATTCTTGCCACCTCTTCTTAATCTCATCTGCTTCTGTTAGGTCCCTGCCTTCTTTGTCCTTTATCATGCCCGTCTTTGCACAAAACGTTCCCTTGAGATCTCCAATTTTCTTGAAGAGATCTCTAGTCTTTCCCATTCTGTTGTTTTCCTCAATTTCTTTGCATTGTTCATTTAAGAAGGCCTTCTTGTCTCTCCTTGCTATTCTCTGGAACTCTGCATTCAGTTGGGTATATCTTCCCCTTTCTCCCTTGCTTTTCGCTTCCCTTCTTTCGTGAGCTACTTGTAAAGCCTCATCAGACAGCCACTTTGCTTTCTTGCATTTCTTTTTCTTTGGGATGGATTTCGTTGCTGCCTCCTGAACAATGTTACGGACCTCCGTCCATAGTTCCTCAGGCACTCTGTCTATCAGGTCTAATCCCTGAAATCTATTCCTCACCTCCACTGTATATTCATCAGGGATATGATTTAGGTCATACCTGAACGGTTTAGTGGTTTTCCCGACGTTCTTCAATTTAAGCCGAAATTTTGCAAGAAGCAGCTCATGATCTGAGCCACAGTCAGCTCCAGGTCTTGTTTTGACTGACTGTATGGAGCTTCTCCATCTTTGGTTGCAAAGGACATAATCAATCTGATTTCGATATTGACCATCTGGTGACGTCCATGTGTAGAGTCGCCTCTTGTGCTGTTGGAAAAGAGTGTTTGCTATGATCAGCATGTTCTCTTGGCAAAACTCTATTAGCTTTTGTCCTGCTTCATTTTGTACACCAAGGCCATGCCTGCCTGTTATCCCGGTGATTTCTTGACTTCCTACTTTAGCATTCCAATCCCCTATGATGAAGAGGACATCTTTTTTTGGTGTTAGTTCTAGAAGGTGTTGTAGGTCTTAATAGAACCGATCAACCTCAGCTTCTTCGGCCTCAGTGGTTGGGGCATAGACTTGAATTACTGTGATGTTGAATGGTTTGCCTTGGATTCATACTGAGATCATTCTATCATTTTTAAGATTGTACCCCAGTACTGCTTTTCCCACCCTTTTGTTGACTATGAGCGCTACTCCATTTCTTCTAAGGGATTCTTGCCCACAATAGTAGATATGATGGTCACCTGAATTAAATTCGCCCATGCCTGTCCATTTGAGTTCGCTGATTTCCAAGATGTCGATGTTCAATCTTGCCATCTCATGTTTGACCACTTCCAGCTTACCTTGATTCATTGATCTGACATTCCAGGTTCCTAAACAATATTGTTCTTTACAGCATCGGATTTTCTTTTCACCACCAGACACATCCACAGCTGAGTGTCCTTTCAGCTTTGGCCTAGCCGCTTCACTCTTTCTGGCGCTACTTGGAAATACCCTCTGCTCTTCCCCAGTAGCATATTGGACACCTTCCGACTTGAGGGGCTCATCTTCCGGCGTCATCTCTTTTAGCCTTGTGATACGTTCCATGGGGTTTTCTTGGCAAGAATACTGGAGTGGGTTGCCATTTCCTTCTCCAGTGGACCACATTTTGTCAGAACTCTGTGCCATGACCTGTCCGTCTTGGGTGGCCCTGCACGGCATAGCTTTTGGCTTCAATGAGTTACGCAAGCCCCTTCGCCACAACAAGGCAGTGATCCATGAAGGGGAGGAATGTATCTAACCCCCTTTTAAAGCCATCCAAATTGGTGGCCATCACTACATCTTGTGTAGTTTACAGAATTCCATAGTTTATGTGCTGTGTGAAGATGTTAAGGCCTTCTTATCAGTGGTCCCTCAACCGTAGTATTCACTTCCCTGGGAGCTCCACCAAGTCATCTCTCTGCACAGGGGGGAAGACTTCTTTTTAATTCTGCAAGGCCTTTTGGAGTTTAGGTGGGCACTTGTATATTGTACTGCTGCACTGTATTCTTTATGTCTTTCATTGTATAGTTTTAGCATAGATTTTACAATGCCATCTTGTGAAAAAAAATATTCTGAATGATGGGATATAAATTATTAAACAAAATGAATAAACTGTGAAATTAAAGATTTCACTGGTTTATCACACAAGGCAAACAACTCGGTACAGCTCCACTTGCAATTCAACTTGTGCCATGCACGGTAGCTGCATCATTCGAATCAAATGTCATCCACACACTGCTTGGTTCCCCTTATCTGTTTTGTGTTGGCAGGACTAGGGCCATAAGTTGCATAACCTGAACTTGAAGGGGTAATATGCACCTGCTGAGATGCTGGCTGTCTCCTTTTCCTGTCTCCTCCCTCTACTTCCTTCTTCCTCCTGTAAGTGATGCTGACCGTGAGGCTGATCTCAGCCATCTTACCTTATGATGGAAGTTTGTTATCCCTCCAGTAAAAGTTTATCCCTAACCAACTGCTTGAGTGTATTTTGTCTGCACTTGTGGTTTCTTACCCGGAGCTGATTCAGACTTCATTTTGTACACTTGTGGCACTGTTCCCGTCGTTCTGTGGGGCCTCTGTGCTATTAATCTGTACGCCATCTGAGGGTCATATCGTGGTGTGTGTTGAAATAAGCCCACAGAGATCATCTTATCACTGAACCAACATGGCCAGAATTCTTTGGGTGTTTTCAGATGAGACTTTTTTTGTGCAGTTGCCCTGCCTCATTCACAGAATTTTATGGGGGGTCAGGACAATATCATCTTCAGTTTGTAGTCCTTCCAAGTTTTCCCACTGTTTCTTCCGTCTTTTTCTCAACCAGAAAAAAACTGTTAAGATGCAATCCTATGCATGTTTAGAGAGAAAAAAGTCCTTCAACTCCAATGGCTGGCTGGGGAATGCTGGGAGTTGTAGGACTTCTCTCTGTCTAAACATGCATAGGGTTGTGCCCTTAAGGAGAGAAAAATGGAACAGCTGCACAGTGTCTTTTAATTAGTAGCACTATGAGCTGTGTCTGGAACCAATCTCTCCAAATCTCAGCTGCATATGCAATCTTATCTATAGACATTTTACTGAAACTAAAGGTAGATGTGATGTTTTTAAGAACCGTGACGGAAGTTCAGTAGTGCCATTCCTGTCTGCCATACAAACCTACAATTTTTCTGCCCCACTGCAGGTTCTGATCAAACCAGTTCTCCATATTCTTGGTATGTTTCATGATGAAATGTGGGAAACCTGATTTCTGTTCTCAGAAGGGAGACTAACAGCAGAATCCTAGGCATGTCTGCTGGAAATGAGCTTCACGGTTTTAGCAGGTCTTACTCCTAGGTCATGATTCATAGGATTGCAGCCTTGGGATTGCAGTTCATAGGATTGCAGCCTTGGGCTATAGAGCTGGGTTGTGTGTTCAAGCCCCATCTCAGCAAGGGCTCAGTTGTGTGGCCTTTTGCAAGTGACATAGAAACAATTTAAATGTAAAATAAAACATAAGACCATGAAAGAAAAATCAGCATAAATACTACTTCTACTATAACAACAACCTCACAGCAAGCCTAGAATTAAAACACAGAAAGGCTAAAAAAAGAAAAGTCTTCACTTAGTGTTGAAAAAAACACAAAGAAGGCACCAGGTGAACTTTTCCGGGGAGGCAGTTCCATAACTGGAGTGCCACTCCTGAAAAGGCCCTCCCTCTAGAACAGCGATGGGGAACGTGTGGCTCTCCAGATGTTGCTGGACTGCAACTCAGAACAGCCTAAGCCAGCTTAGCCTATGGTGAAGGTTGATATGAGTTGCAGTCCAACAACATTCATTCATTCATTCATTCATTCATTCATTCATTTTCTATACCACCCAATAGCCGAAGCTCTCTGGGCGGTTCACAAAAATTAAAACCAAACAGCACATAATAAAACCATATAAAATATATAGAACATCTGATGGGCCACATTCTCCCCATCTCTGGCCTAGTGGTTATCCACCTCACTTCATTCAGCAGGACACATCACTGATAAAAGATCATCCTCAGCGGTCCTTTTCTGTGAGCCCCCACCAAAGGAAGTGAGGTGGGTGGCTAACAGGAAGAGGGCCTTTTCTGCTGTGGAATGAGCTCCCTAGTGATGTTCACCTGGCACCTACATTGTACTCCTTCCGGCGCAAGGTTCTCCCTTTTTATTCTCCCAGTATTTTAGCATTTTAGCTTTCATGTTTTAAATCTGTTTTTTTAATCTCTGCATTGCTGTAGGTTTTATTCTGGTTGTACTGTTATATTGTAGTTTTAAGTTTTCATATTTATATTGTTTTATGCTGTGTTTTGTGGTTTTAATTTTTGTGAACCGCCCAGAGAGCTTCAGCTATTGGGTGGTACTGAAATGAAATGAAAGAAAGAAAGAAAGAAAGAAAATAATAATAATAATAATAATAATAATAATAATAATAATAATAATAAAAAAGCTGATTAAAAGTGTTTCAAGCCACACAGGTCACTTGACTCTCCAATGACAGTGCTGGATCAATCAGCACTCCTGATCCTTTAGGGAAGAGATGGGAACCTCTGGCCTGTGAGCCAGATGTGGTCCCCTGGGGTTCCTCATCCAGCTCACAAGCAATTAAACTTTAAAAACCCTACATAGAATTGAACTTTGCTTTGCAGACCTGAAAGCTGTTGCACTGGGGCTTACTTCTGAGTACACCTGCTTAGAATTGAGTGTTGTAGACCTGAGAGCTGTTACATTGGACCTATTCCCAAGTAAACTTGCTTAGAACTGAGTTGTGCTTAGTATGTTTGGTGGGAGAATGTCCAAAGCGGTAAGAATTACATCTAGACCTACCCATGTTCAGTGGTGGCACCAGGAAAAAAATTTGGGGAGGAGGGGCACAGAAGGGGCAAAGTATATTTCTTGGTGAGATTGCTGTGTCCCATATGTTAAGATCTCTGAAAGAAAAATAATGGCATATTTCACACTAAAACTGCCATCTTAAACATATTTTTTTGAAATAAATGGGAAAAGGTCCTATACCACAGAAGGGGAAATTAATTTTAATTTTGAAAAATATTAATTTGTAATTAGAATTTCTTTTCTTTCTGTCTTCTTTTTCTTCTTTTTTTTGCTATGAGTCATCCATAAATAATAAATTAAGGCAGGCAGCCAGGCAGTAAGCAACATTAGCAAGTTGCAGCTGGATTTCTTTTTGGTGACACAAGTTCCTTAAACATATATAGGCTGCTGAGCTTTAATTATTCACACACACTCTTTTCAATGCAGAATGCAAAGGGAGAAGGCACAGAGTGCCTAGAGGTCAGCAGGGTTGGATCACAGAGCATATAGTGTGTGTGTGTGTATACATACCGAAATAGAACCAAGCACATTTGATCACAATTTGGGTGTTCTTAATTGAAAACGCACTTTCTAGTCCATAAGGTAGTAGAGAAGAAGATTTCCCCTAAAACCTAAAAACCAGATATGGCCTGGGTATTGAGTCACTCAAAACAGCGCATGGACCCCCACCTCTTTCGTTAGAGGCCTAATTATCAAAATTCAAACAAGTGGCAGCCCTGTGTTGTTCTGAAGACACACACCTCCATAACCATCTTGAGCCCTCCCACCAAGAGAGGGCCATGAGCCCCTTGACTGCACTACCACCACCTTCTCAATAAATCCCCCCAAAGGAAAGCAGAGAAATCCCTTTGTGATTGTTATAATGGCTCAGTGATGAAGTAGAAACATTTTGCACATTCTCAGAGACACTTCTTTTAGTCCCTACATCCCACGTCAGAGACCGAGTTCCAAGCCGCAGCCCAGATTGAGCCTTCCACAAGTGGAATCTCAACACACCCAACACACACATGAAGCCCTACCTCAAAACACAATGTAAACAACAAAAATTAAAAATTAGGTACTTCCTTCGGGATGTGGTTAGTCAATGCCAAGACAGTGTTATGATGTATGCTTCAATTTACATGAATGTGCATATCACATACATGTAAACCAAACACATACATGAAGGATCTTTTGGCATTGAACTCTGGGTGGTTAAGAAACCTGATACCCCCAAAAGCTGAGAGTCAGAGACCACAACAAGGTCTTAGAAAACAATTCTTTGTTTTATTAAAGAAGAATTTAAAATGAATTAGAATCACTCATCAGGGGAGTTGGAATCATACATTAACACCAAGAAGGTTAAAGATAATCAAGCATTTAAAGTCAATAGTGAAGCTAGGTAAACTGGGATTTATAGAAAATTGTGTGTGTGTGTGTGTGTTCAAAAGAGAACAGTTTTAATTTTTAGTAAGGTGTGTGTATGTGTGTGTGTTTAAAAGAAGTGCACCACCTCAAAGAGAAGTTTTAACTCCTAGCAAGGGGTCTGTGTGTGTGTGTAGCTGATCACGGAGAAAGGGGGAAGGGGGGAAGAAGTTTCAGCTTGGGAAAATTTGAACAGGGGAAAAACAGACTCCTTTGGGGAATTGTGAGTTTGGCGGAGAGGGTTAGAGCAAATGCAGGGGTTTGGAAGAAAGTGGATGGAATCATAGAATCATAGAACAGTAGGGTTGGAAGAGGCCTATAAGACCATCGAGTCCAACCCCCTGCTCAGTGCAAGAATCGAGGCACTGCAGAGGCGTAAAAGAGGAACAGAGAGGTATCAAAGCCAAGGGCTTTTGGAGTTTGGAATGGTATGGAATATTAGGAAACAGGGAGGAAAAGAGAATAATTGGACTATGGACTACGTAGGAGGAAAGTAGGAGATAATGCAGAGAATTACCTCTCCCTATCTGCTCACTTGTGAAGCTACGGGAAGCTCTGTTGAGCTCCTTTTGTGGAAAAGAAAGGGAAACGGGAGAAGGGGGGAGTTGCTCTTCTGAGCAGAAAGGATGGAAAGAGCCCTCTTTCCTTCTCCCCCTCTCTGTGTTCTATGAATTTGCACGCTATTTTTATCCCTCTTCCCTCCGGATTTAGTAATAAAAATAAAACAAGTCTTTCTTTTAAGATTGCTCATGGATGTTGGAAAATGGATTTTTAGGTGGCAGACATTAAGGGGATTAGACAATGGGCTCCTCTCTCTTTCCTGATGTGAGGAAAGGATGGGAGTTGAGTGTGTATCTCTACCAAAGGTGAGCAAGAAAGCCGGGGGGGTTGTGGTGACTGTCTTAAACATAGGTGGCAAAGGAGTCATGTAGGCATACCTGCTTACACAATCTTGGGTTTTTTTCAGGCTCTCACAGCTTCGAAATACAATGAATTCTTTATTCAGTGCCTCTGCCGCCATCTAATCTAGGTCAGGGGCGGAACTGCCTATCGCATTTCACTCGCTGCGCCACCAGGGAGTGCTCTGGAGGGTTCCCAGCTTTCGTGACAGTGCCGTACACGTCACCCTGCGAGGAAGCCGTTCCCCCAACAAAGAGAGACATGCGCCTGTGTGCTGCCCGCTCAGAAAAAACACATCAAAACCCAGGGCAGCTCTCTGGCGTGTTGTCCTCTAGCTAGCTAGAGGAAGAAGAGAGGAATGTGCTGCTGCCACTGAGCAGTGTTGCTGAGGCCTGGCTGTTTTGGTGCTGGGAGTGGGGGGACGGAGGGAGACCAGGAGGGCAGGCAGCAGGAGGTGGAGCTCCGCCCCATTTGTCCGCTCCTGCCTCTGCCGCAGTGTCCCTGAGAGTGAGAAAGGGAGGGGAGGAGGGGTTCCCAAATCTTCTGATGTAGCAGTCGTGATCCTGCTGTCTGGCCAGCACACTGGAGATGCTTTGGTATCAAGCAGGCCTCTGTAGTCCTCAGTGAACATACACACTGCTCACCCCACCCACACAGGCCACATGGGGGAAAATGAAACTAGAATCTAACAAGCCTTCTTCACAAGGGCAACATTGGCTGACCGTTTGCTCTCCTACAGACAGCCCTTAGCAAGGAGCGCCTCCAGCAACACCAGATAGGCTGCTCAACAAGATCAGCCTCGGATAGCCTTCTCTCTGTCCCATCAGACAGGACAGCTCGGCTGGTGAGGACAAGGGACAGGGCCTTCTTTGTGGTGGCCCCCACTCTGTGGAACTCCCTCCCTAGGGAACGCCGCCATGCTCCCTCTTTAATTATCTTCTGCCATGCATTAAAAACGTGGTTGTTTAGGCAGGCATTTGGGGTGGGCTAGGGTAATTTTAGAAATGTGATGTTTTTAATGTTGAATTTTATTGTATGAACTGTTTTTATTGTTGTACATCGCCCAGAGTGGCTGGGTGACCAGCCAGACGGGCGATTGATTGATTGATTGATTGATTGAATAAATAAATAAATAAATAAATAAATAAATAATAAGCAGCCTCTTCTCTTTCTCTCCAGGCTTGAATTTGTTCCTTTTTGGCTGAGCCTCTTGCAGTCCGCCTCCACACCCTCTGTTCACATCTTTCTCAGGAGCCACCAGCTCTCTTCATGCACCTCTAAGTATGTGCATGCTGTGCTGTGTAGAGGATTGGGTCGGGTGCAGGGCTCCTGGCCTGCAATGGAGCTGTCTGCAACTGAGGAGTGCAATAGTGCCCAGCCATTGGCTTCTACTCAGCTCCCCAAATTGCTCCATTTTAGTGTTTCATTTTACATTAAACACTTTAGTGTTTAGTGTTTAGTGAGATGTGCACCACATCTCACTGCATTTCCCCACGTTTTTTATGTGTAAGTTCTTCATTCTGCCAACTCCACACTCCGTTCTTTTGGATGCAGAGGGGGCTGACCTTGTGAGGGAGTGGAAAGTTGTCAACCGCAGGAACTCTTTATGCCCCCTCCCCTACCCCATACTCACATTCACATCTCCCAAGGCAAGCCACCCTCTACTAAAACAAATATAACCCAAAATCAACTTTAATGTAACTTGCTTATATGTAGGATTAGGCCATGTCTCACTCCAAATAACATTCACTGTAATATCTAAGGCTGCAATTCCATGATCACTTGCCTAACTCTGAGTAATAAAGATGCATAGGTGGATTACACTGTAAGGGTAACACAGATCCGGAAACTGGGATTAAAGGAGTTGTCCTACCCTCAGGGGATTGGAGGAGGGGTTGTGATTGCATAACTAAGCAATTTCCAGCCTGACTGACACGGGGGTCATGAAAAAACAACAGGGGCTCTAGCACCCCACCCCCCAGGTACAGCAGCGGCTGTATCTGTTGAAAAGAGAGATAAAGTTGGGTCTCATCCACATACGGCTGACACTTCAGAATAAATCTTTGGATGACCTCTCCCAGTCATTTCACGTATATAGTAAACAGCATGGGAGAAAGATTACAATCCTGTAGAACCTCAAAACATGACCGCCAAAGGGTCAGCAGTAATCTCCCAGTGCCATCTTCTAGAAATGGAGATCCAAATATTCCATCATACAGGTTTGTTCCAAAGGTTTGTTCTGAGGGCAGTCATATTAAAAATGCACATATTTTGAACATTAGAAGTGCTGTGATGCAGTCATCACCTCTCTGTTAGAGAGGGTGCAGTGAACACGGCTCATTTACACACATGTGGTGGGACTTTAGTCAGGTACAGGAATTTTGGTCTAAACTTTTTGGAGCCATCTCTGATATCACACAGGAATTAATCCATCCCAATCCAATGTTAGCATTACTTTCAATACCCAGTGAACCTGAAATTATACACAAGGATGTGGCTATGTACTTACTAGCAGCTGCATGGAAGCTAATAGCACAGCACTGGAAATCCAGTTCTGGATTCACAATTCAGGAATGGTTTGGCCAAATCTGGCAACTAGTGCTATTGGAGAAAGTAGCATACTAATCTAGGCTGCCCAACAGAGACATAAAAAAGATAGATTATGGACTTATGTTTCCCTTTCCTGTCCTATGTGAACAAGGAAAGCCAAGATTTTCAGTCACGGAAGTCTCAGAAAGCCTTCCAGATAAATGTGCTGTTTAGGTACTGCGTACTGCTTAGGTACTGTAACTTTACAAAGGTGTGTGACACAGGGGTGCACTAAATCCTAGTTTAGCAATTTCACACTGGAGTCTCCTTTGAAGTGCTTTTGCTGAAGAATGGTGACTTTCAGTTCAGCAGCAGTAGTGCCCTGCAAGACTGAAATGTTCTTTGCCTGTTTTTGAATGCTGCCCCTTTTCACATCAGATTTGTGTCAATTTATTCTTTTGCGCAGAGGTTGGCCTGTTTGTTTGTCCTGTGTAGATAGCAAAAGGGCATTGTCGACAGATGCGGGTATGTGCCATGCTGGAGTATAGGAAGGTCACTGAACTCCTGTTCATATTGCTTTTACTGGAGCTAGAAATGTTTTAATGCAATTTGTTTTTTTACCATTACTTTGTGTTGTTTTTAAGCATAGTTTAGATGTTGTAGGAGTTTTAAAATGTTTTAAAACTATTCTAAAGTATCTTGAATGCACAGAGGGACAGGGAAGAAATGTATGAAATAAATACATAAATAAATGGACATGAGGTACTGGTGTGTAACAATGCTGGCTGAGAATGATGGGAGTTGCAGTCCAACACACCTGGAGGGCGTCAGGTTCAGGAAGACTGTTCTAACTATGACACTACACAGGCACCAGTGTCCCTTTGGAAAATTTTCTCCTACTGCCTTCCCTGTTAAGTTTTTTGATTCAGCTACAAAGGTTAGAATCTTGCTCCTTATTCATGAGTCTGCAATACACACCAGTTTCCAATATGGAAGCAAAAATGTTCACCTGTGTGACACAATAATGACAGTGCAGTAAGCTAGTATCTCTAACTATTGTACAAAGAAATAACATGGACCTGGGCTTCTAGGGCATGGGAAAGCAAATAAATTTATAATCTCTTGTTTTCACTATACAACAAGCCTTGCACAATTAGTGCTAGGCTGACTGGCTTCCTGTGTAGTTTGAAATATCCTGCTACACCCTATCCTGCTGTACTACAAAAAAAAAGAAAAAGAATGTTTCACATCCTCATTCTTGGAGGATCCCTTCGCAGCTATCAGCCCATGAGAACTGTTTGATTTCTCCATGATCTCCAAAGGGAATCCAACTAAAAGACAAAGTCCTGCCTTAAGCATGAAGTAAGAGGAGGAATTGAACTCCGTGCTTCTGAAAGCTGTCCCCACCTAAAGCCCTACTACATTATTCTCCCATGACGAAGAGGCTGTTGAAGAAGCACTATGGATGCTTCCAGATGAGGCTTTTACTCTGCCATCACACTGCCTCGTTCACAACATTTTTCTGGGGATCCAGATATTGTTGTCTTCCATTGGTGGCCCTCCTCTGTTTTCCCAACACTTCTGCCTTATTTTTCTTACCAGAAAAAATCAGCTAAGAAAAGAAAAGGTCAGAATAGCTGCACAATGCCTTTTGAGTGTTAGTGCAAGGAGCCCTCCATTTGGAAGCACCCCTAGAGGAAATTCAGCTGCAACCGTCACAAAGCAGTTGCACACTTGACAAGGAACTGAGGATGTCTCCAATGGAGAGGCACTAACACTCAGAAGACGTGCAGCTATTCCATCTATTTCTCCCTAATGGATTTTCTCAGTAAGGGAAAAGACAGAAGGAGCAGTATGAAAACATGGAAGGTCCATAAACAGAAGACAATGATGTCTGGACTGCCCATAAGTTTACATGAACAAGGCAAGGTGATGGTGCCATAAAAGCCTCAGCTGGAAGTTTCCTGAATTTCAAAAGGCACCATGAGCTTATCTACACGAGCCTGTCAATCTGCTGTTTGTGCTCCATCAATCCTGATTTACTAATGGGCCATCCCTGTTTTCTGGTTACTGACCCTGAAAAATCACTGCCACTGTTTTGTATCTAGTTTTGCCTTTTTGAGTATGCCCAGTTAAAATTTTATTAGTGTGAGCTAGTGTTTTGTCTCCTTCCCCAGGCTCTCTACAATTTTAGGTGTCTGAGAGTGCAATCCTATGCAGGTTTAGACAGACAGCAGGGCTGGCTGGGGAATGCTGGGAGTTCTAGGACTTTTTTCTGTCTAAACCTGCATAGGATTGCGCCTCGAGTGAGTAATGGATGCATCATCTGCAGGGTACAGGTAGATCCATGAATGCTCATGAGCACTTATTTATTTATGTATTTCTTTTTATATTCTGCCCTTCATAAAAATCCCAGGACAGGTACAGCACGATTAAAAACAACCACAAATAAAATAAATCCAATAAACACTCAGCAGAGAAACACAGAATCAACAATAGATCCAATCTTATTTATTGTAGTAGCAAATAATGGCTCATAAATGCCTGGGTAGACACATGGGTCTTCACCTGGCACTGAAACGTTAGTAAAGCTGGTGCCAGCCATACCACTTTGGGTAGGCCATTCCCAAGTCAGGGCACCATGACAGAGAAGGCCTTGTTTCATGTCACCACTTGATGTACTTTCAGTAGTGGTAGAACAATGAAATGCCTGCCCCCCCCCATCCATGTTTGAGCAGAGGAAGGAGAGGGACTGCCTAACCATTTCGTCTGCTCCAAAATTTTCATTCAGAAAAACACCCCCAAGCTGTCTGGAGACTATCACCTGCATCCATCATGTGAGTTTTTCTTTGGCCCTAAGTAAACTGCCCAGACAACTATTAGGGCATATAAGAATGCATATTTCATTGTTACATGCGTGCGCTCCACTTCTGAGAGGTAAGACGTTTCACGGGCTCCAGTACTTACACAGGCTTCAGTTTCCTTAGGAGGTCACTGGAGACTTACAGCCTTTCTGTGATAAGATTTATTTACACATCTATACAGGCTGAGCATAAGATGAGGCATTAAATACAGCATTAAAATGCCAACAGATTCCCGTTCCCCATCAGATTTCTGGGGAACTGATGCTACCATAGCATTTCCTGCATGGAGCAAAGTCTGCTGCCTGCTTCCTTTCCGTCTCTCTTCCAGGACAAATTGCCAAAACGACAGACTTACTTTGCTTCTATTGTTCTCATCTGACTCTAAATTAGCGCATTCTTTAGGAAGTGGAGAGAGAAAGGTAAGCCCCCTTCTAGAACAGTCTACCTGTGGCCATATCTGAGGACAGGCACCATTCATCTGATCTCCATAACAGTAGGGAAACTGTCAAGCTAAACTGGTTTGATCCATTCTAGCAGTCTCTTTTCACAGCCACAGACTCACAAGGTTGGGGGAATCCTTGAAAGTTTATTCAGAGCAGGGGCGCACAACGTTTGGCCCGGAGGGCCATATGTGTGGCTTGGAGGTCAGGTCACACACACATGCATGCACACACATACACAAATGTGCACACACACCTTCATATATGCACAATATATCCCAGCAATCCTGATAGAGGTTGCTCTTTCCTTGCTACTAGCAGCAGGGAAGAAAGAGTGGTCTGGATGAAGATCTCTAAGGGAGGGAGTGCGGAGTACAGGTAGCAGGGGGATCAGCAATTCAGCAGTGGTGGGGGGGCCAGGGCACCCTCATAGGGGGCACAGTCAAGGCCTTGTGGGTGCACATGAGGTCTCCAAGCCACAGGTTGTGTGTCTCTGACCCATGCTACTACCACATGTTTGCTCAGTCTGGGGCTGTGTGTCTCTGACCCATGGTACTACCACATTTGCTCAGCCTGAATAAGTATATCTGAAGAAGGACCTAGTAAGTTTTGAAAGCCTGTAATGAATTTCAACAATGAGTGGGCATAATTGCTGGCACAGACTGAATGGATATGGGCTCCTTCATGAGTTTGGTTGATTTATTTTTATTTGGAACTGGCCTAAAATGTGTGGATGGGATGAGCTTTAATTGAAACAACTAAATAATTTATTGACCATTTATTTTTCTTAATTTGGCTTTCATTTAGAACCAAAATTACAACATCATGGAAGGGAGCAAAAGGTCACTGAATCCACTTCCCCATGTTGTGAAACACTACTAACAAGATTATAGTGGGAGGGGTGTCACCTGCAACTACCCCTCCCTCCTCCTGCCCTATGCAATTGAGTTTTATGCAATTTTATTTTACTGGAAGGCATTGTACTTGCATTTCCTGACTGCAAATTACTTTGAGAGTATTTCAGTTTTCCCGGTATCACTTCTTTAAAATAACTGTAAACGATTTTGTCTGTGTCTGTGTCTACAGTCTCTGTAAACTGTCTCACAACAGCCACTCTGTAATGAGAATTTTTCAGCAGGCAAATGTTTATTTTTGAATTTTCAGTACGATATATCGTATCCTACCCTCAAACTGGATTGACTAAGCGTAGGTTCCACCTGAAAATGTGCAAAATCCATACCACCATAATACCTTTATTAGGCCAACTCCCAAATCACAAAATACTGTGCAAGTTCTCCAGATCTCTTCATCAGGCAAGATGGTAAATAATGCAAAAATGGGGGGAGAGGGAGAGGGAAAAAAGTGGCTAATGTTCAAGCCATGGAGTCGCCATTTGGTTATAGTCTTAAGATGGGAAGTGGGAGGAAGCTGCAGGCATTCAATTATACCAGGTGCAGAGATGGTTTCAGGTTGTTCTTACTAAGTTCCTTAGTAGGTGGAAAACAGAAGTAGAGGGAAAGTAGCCAGTTCCACTTGAGTGCAGGTTTGAAAACTATGGGACTACGTCAGCAGTCCTTGGCGATGTGGATCCTTATTCTGTTTTGAAGGAGCATGCAGAGGGCTGGATCCAGACTGAGTCAGAATAGTCCAACTGAAAACAATGTAGGTTCATTATGACTAACGTAAGTCCCACTGATTTCTATGGGTCTACTCTAAGTATGACTAAATGTGGATCCTGCTCACAGAGGGTTTTTTCTTTTGCGGTGTGGGGTATGAGTGCATATTTATCCCATCACATCTCTGCAAGCCACATGGTGCCCAACGTTGTCTTAGCCCTGCCCCTGCCTATGCAGTCAGCGGGTCAGAGCAGCTAGATTTTCTGCACTCTTGGAGATGCGATGCTTACTAGTAGACTTTTCTCCCATGTGTTGGATTTTCTTTCTAATGGTACAGTTTCCATGTCTCTCGCTATTATGTATCTGGGATTTAAATTATCTACCTGCTTCCTGGAAGTTAATGCACGGTCAGTGCAAATGGATTCTCTGTACCCTTTGGCACCTGACTGATACTACAACACTGGAAGAATAAATACTGACCTCCTATGCTATAATGCAATGGATTGAAGACCTTATAACTCAGCTTTTGAACGGGTAGTGTATAGACACCACTTACAAATGGATACTTATTTGGATATTTGGTCTGCTTTTTTCAAAATTTATGTATAATTCTTAGAAAGCCACATTTTCATATAGATGTGTATATAGATATTTGTTTTATTTCATTTATTTCATTTCTATACCGCCCAATAGCCGAAGCTCTCTGGGCGGTTCACAAAAATTAAAACCAAACAGCACACAATAAAACAATTTAAAATGTATAGAACATTAAAACCATAATATAACAATAAAAGGTAAAGGTGTCCCCAACCAGTCGTGTCCGACTCTAGGGTGCGGTGCTCATCCCCGTTTCTAAGCCGAAGAGCCAGCGCTGTCCGAAGACGCTTCCGTGGTCATGTGGCCGGCATGACTGAACACCGAGGTGCACGGAACGCTGTTACCTTTCCCGCCAAGGCAGTACCTATTTATCTACTTGCAATTTCTTGCTTTCGAACTGCTAGGTTGGCAGAAGCTTGGACTGAAGATGGGAGCTCACTCCGTCACGCAGCACTCGGGTCTCGAACTGCTGACCTGCCGACCTTCCAGTCTGCAGTTCAGCGTCTTAACCACTAAGCCATATGTATAATATACATATTATATGTATATTATATATACATATAATATGTATATATAACAATTATATACATATTGTTATGTATATAACAATACAACCACAATAAAACCTAGCAGCAGTGCAGGAGTTTAAAATACAGATTTAAAACAGCAAAGCTAAAAATTTAGAAAGCTAAAATGCTAAAATGCCTGGGAAAATAAAAAGGTCTTCACCTGGCGCCGAAAGGAATACAATGTAGGTGCCAGGCGAACCTCACTAGGGAGCTCATTCCAGAGCCGGGGTGCCACAGCAGAAAAAGCCCTCCTCCTAGTAGCCACCTGCCTCACTTCCTTTGGCAGGGGCTCACAGAGAAGGGCCGCTGACAATGATCTTAAGGTCCGGGCAGGCACATATGGGAGGAGGCGATCATTCAGGTAACCTGGCCCCAAGCCATTAAGGGCTTTGAATGTTAACACCAGCACTTTGAATCGGGCCCGGAAATGGACTGGCAGCCAGTGCAGCTGGAAAAGTACTGGCGTAATATGAGCTCGCAGGCCAGTCCCTGTTAACAATCTTGCTGCCCTATTTTGGACCAGCTGAAGTTTCCGGACCGTTTTCAAAGGCAGCCCCACTGCCCCCACGTATAACACATTGCAGTAATCCAGACAAGAAGTTATCAGAGCATGGATAACTGTAGCTAGGCTATCTCTGTCCAGATAAGGGTGTAGTTGGTATACTAGCCTCAGCTGATAAAAAGTGCTCCGTGCCACTGAGTTCACCTGTGCCTCAAGTGACAGTTCTGGATCCTATATATATAGATATATATATAGATATAACAATATATAGATATATATCAATATATAGATATAGATATAGATAGATATAGATATACACACACATATTGAAATTGACATATTTAAATTTTTGTAGCTACATTTTTCTTTTTCTCTCTTTTTTTCGTTTAGTTTTGTACTGTATTGTTGAAAATGTACAATAAAAAAATTTAAAAAATGCATATGCATATATGCACATACACATCCCAGCGATCTGTATGAGGATCTCTGGGAGAGGGAGTAGAGAGCCTTCACCTCTTCCCCCAGTGATCTTGATACAGATTGCTCTTTCCTCACTGCTAGCAATGGCGGGAAAAGAGTGATCTATATGAGGGTCTCTCGGGAAGGGAGTGGAGAGCACACGTGGTGGGTAATCTGGCAGTGGTGGTGGTGGGATCAGGGCACCCTTGAGAGTTGCAGGTCATGGACCTCTGATTTAACATACTGTGGGACGTATGTTGTACCAAGTGAAGTGAATACCTTTTCTCTAGGGAAGGGATGGGCAGAAGGCTATTGCAACCTGCTTGCTCACCCTCCTCTCACTCTGGTGCAGACAATGGTGGTGGTGAGAAGGAGGAGCAGCAGATGCCACGGCCTGCTTGCTCCCTGGCCCTCTGCCTGCCAAGAAAGCAAGGGGCAGCAATGAGGAGAAAGAGGAGGAGCCAGAGCAGCTGCTGACAATGGCGGTGAGAAGGTGGGCTCACTGAGGAGGGGGCCCATTAAGGGTGTCCTGCCCAAGGCCCTCCAAAACCTGGAGCTGGCACATGGCACTGCTAACCCTTTGCTTCCTAGCACAACTGCTCCTGGCACTTGGTGATGTTGGGGGACTGTATCTTTTTTACCGTACGTATGCTGCATTAGTCCTCCTATGTTGGCTGGCCATTTTGGGGGCAGGCCAGATTTCTTCCCAGCCCGGTTGCGTACTGCTTAGGTACTGTACCTTTACAAAGGTGTGTGACACAGGGGTGCACTAAATGTTTGTGAGCTTCATTTTTGGCTGCAAAATGTGCCATGTTAGGGTACGTGAAGTGTCCTCTAAAATAGCAGCAGCCCTCTTGATCAAATCACATCTCATTGTGAAGTTTTTATTTTTCTATTTTGCACCTTGTGGAACCATGTGGACTAGTACATTTCTGGGGTTTTGAGCTATATTTCCCACAGTGCTACAGGTTCTCCACTGGTATATCACAATCTTGTGAGGGTGCTGCACTGGTGGTGATGTCGCATCCATCATGGAAGCAGATCATGGAAGTAACAACAAACAGAAAACTGTTCTGTGAATGGCAGGACATGAAAATTACATAAAACCTGACTGTTCTTTTCACAGATTGTTAACAAGTTCATGAAATGCAGAGTTGGGGCGGCTTTTTGATTCAGCCCTATAAAACCATTAACTAAGGATGGGTCAGGCAAATTAGAGAGGGATCTTTGATGTGCCAATCTTTGGGTGCCTTCCAGCATTATATGTTCACGATTCTAAGACAATGAGTGACTTCCTACACTTCAGTAAGAGTAGGAAATGGAAAACTGACGTCTCTAAGTAGTTCACAGCTCTTGGCAGCCAACACAAACAGCAATCTATAAAAAGTGAGGGTAGATGTTTTGGCCAAAGAAAAATTCCAAAATAAAATTTCAAAAATCCATGTCATCATAACACTTTTATCAGGCCAACTCAAAGGTCACAAAATACTGTGCAGACTTTTGAGTTCTCCAGAACTTCATCAGACAAGATGGTAAACAAGGTAAAGAAAAAAAAGGGGGAGGGAGGAAAAAAGTGGCTGACGTTTTGCCTAAGGATGGAGATGGTCTTTGAGTAACAGATGGACTTTATATTTTCAAAATTGAGGAATCAATAATTGTTTTATTTATTTATTTATTTAATTTCTATACCGCCCAATAGCCGAAGCTCTCTGGGCGGTTCACAAAAATTAAAACCAAACAGCACACAATAAAACAATTTAAAATATATAGAACATTAAAACCACAATATAACAATACAACCACAATAAAACCTAGCAGCAGTGCAGGAGTTTAAAATACAGATTTAAAACAGCAAAGCTAAAAATTTAGAAAGCTAAAATGCTAAAATGCCTGGGAAAATAAAAAGGTCTTCACCTGGCGCTGAAAGGAATACAATGTAGGTGCCAGGCGAACCTCACTAGGAAGCTCATTCCAGAGCCAGGCTGCCACAGCAGAAAAAGCCCTCCTCCTAGTAGCCACCCGCCTCACTTCCTTTGGCAGGGGCTCACGGAGAAGGGCCGCTGACGATGATCTTAAGGTCTGGGCAGGCACATATGGGAGGAGGCGATCCTTCAGGTAACCTGGCCCCAAGCCGTTAAGGGCTTTGAATGCTAACACCAGCACTTTGAATCGGGCCCGGAAATGGACTGGCAGCCAGTGCAGCTGGAAAAGTACTGGCGTAATATGAGCTCGCAGGCCAGTCCCTGTTAACAATCTTGCTGCCCTATTTTGGACCAGCTGAAGTTTCCGGACCGTTTTCAAAGGCAACCCCACGTATAACGCATTGCAGTAATCCAGACGAGAAGTTATCAGAGCATGGATAACTGTAGCTAGGCTATCTCTGTCTAGATAAGGGCGTAGTTGGTATACTAGCCTCAGCTGATAAAAAGTGCTCCGTGCCACTGAGTTCACCTGTGCCTCAAGTGACAGTTCTGGATCCAAGAGCACCCCCAAACTACGAACCTGAACCTTTAGGGGGAGTGCAACCCCCTCCAGAACAGGTTGAATATCACCTAGCCGGGCAGACGAACCACCCACTAACAGTACCTCCGTCTTATCTGGATTGAGTTTCAGTTTATTGGCCCTCATCCAGTCCATTACCGTGCCCAGGCACTGATTCAGAACAGCCACTGCCTCACCTGGTTTTGATGAGAAAGAGAGATAGAGCTGGGTGTCATCTGCATATTGATGGCACCTCAGCCCACACCTCCGGATAACCTCCCCCAGTGGTTTCATGTAGATGTTAAACAGCGTGGGGGATAAAATAGAGCCCTGTGGAACCCCATGGCACAATTGCCATGGCACAGAGCAATAATCCCCCAGCACCACCTTCTGGAATCGGCCATCCAAGTAGGAGCGGAACCACTGTAGTGCAGTGCCTCCAACTCCTAATCCAGACAACCTATCCAGAAGGATACCATGATCGATGGTATCGAAAGCCGCTGAGAGGTCCAGGAGAATCAACAGGGTCGCACTCCCCCTGTCCCTCTCCTGGCAGAGGTCATCCCACAGGGCAACCAAGGCAGTTTCCGTTCCAAAACCAGGCCTGAAGCCCGATTGAAATGGGTCTAGATAATCCGTTTCATTCAACAGTGCCTGGAGCTCTGTTCTTCCCAGCAAGCCATGGGAGGGTCCCAGGTGCAACCTGAAAGCATCTCCATACCTGACAGAGTCCTGTTGGAATGTCTACAGACTGCTCTCATTTTCCGTCCTAAGAATGTAATCAAATCCAGACTCCATAGCCTGGTTTGCATGTAACGAGAAGCTACTGTAGGTGAATTTCCCTGCAAAGCTTTGTGTTGCAGTGGTGGCCAACGTTTTGAATATTCGGGGTGCAGCAGGGGTGCACCGTAGCTTCTTGTTACATGCGAACCCAACAAAGGTGGGTTGTTGGGGTGGTTGACAAGCCACCCAGAACCCATGGGCTGTTTTAGGGTTGTGGGTGGTTTGTCAACTATCCCATCAAGCCACCTTCGCTAGGTTCATATGTAACAAGAAGCTACGCAGCTCCCTGAATATTCAAAATGGCTGCTGCCACAACAAGAAGCACTGCAGGAAAATTCACCCATGGCAGCTTCTCACTACATGCAAAACAGGTCCATGTCTTGAACATGGGCCTCTTTCCCCTCCCCCACCCAATTTTTGCTGTGTTTACCATCTTGCCTGATGAAGAGATCTGGGAAACTCAAAAGGTCACACAGTATTTTGTGACCTTGGCCTTCTATTTTCTTTTTATTTCTAATATTTTTATACATGGCATGGTTTAGACTTCAAAACACATGATGTGGGGTGACTCTGAACTCAGCACATGTGTGAAGCAGCATCTGGGATCAGTATTAACATGGTAGAAAAAACAGACTGCAGCACAAGAGGGAGAAGCGAAAATTGACTGAACAAACACAGGAATGTACATCTCTGCACACCCCATTTCAACACATGGATTTCACCCTGAATCTGACTTTTGATGGAATTTGGTGGCCACTCTACTAGCAAGTATATTTACTTATAGGTGGGTGCTCCAGCTCTCCACATGAAATGGATGCCCTTACTACTTCCAGTCTCTTACTACTGCTCTTCCTCCTGTTAGTATTACTACTATTGGTACCATGACCTTAAAGTATTTGAGAACTGAGTTGAGTTTACCTAACATCTGAGAAAGACGTGCCCAGACAATAGCTGCCAAGGAGTTAACTGTGTGTAGCTGTGACAGGGCGGTATGGAGAAGGAGGCAATAGGAAAAGGATGCAATGCACTTTAGAGGAAGTGCTGGCACGAGAAGCCTGCACTGAGTAAGGAGGTGTTAATGCTGATGCCTCTCCAGTATCCACAGAAGGGGAACTGTGGAAAGGAGAAAGCAGAGGGATCTGCGTGAAACATGGTAAGTGTCATTCTTCCTGGACATGTGGCAAATTGAAATGGCTAAGTCTGAGGAATGAGGGAGCATTGGATTTGCTGTGAGCTCACTCTGCAGATCACTGTACCCTTGACATACCAATGGAACACAGCAGCATTTCGGAGAATGGCTTCTCCACAGGTGTCCATGACCTTGATGGAGAAAGGCATCACCATTGTAGTATTGCCTAGTGATACCCTCTTATAGAATGGGTAAGTGTGTGCAGTAGTGAATATAAACATGGGAAGGGGAACAGCTCAGAATGGGACTTAGTCATACCTAACTGGAATCCCATGGATTTCAATAGGACTTAGCTGAATTTTTGCTGGATTGTGCCCCTGTGGTATACAGTTTGTGGGGAAACAGAATGGGTATATGATCTGTATGTTTACATGGGTAACCCAGTGGGAATGATCCAACCAAACTGGAAAATGTTATGTCAGAAGGAAAACAAAGCCGTACTGAGATTTAATTAATAACAATTAAATTGTGTTGGAAAAGTATACGCAATGCCTAGTTTTGATTATATTTTAGTATGTTACTTGAGCTCCAAGCAGTATCTAAATAAAAAAATCATTAGCATGTGTTTAATAAATAATTTGGAGGCATAAACCAGTGGGAAGCTTTCCTGCACAAATCCCATCGAAATAGATGCTAGTATGCTTCCCATAGGATTGTGGCCCACATGGTAGCCAAGTTGTATAGATGCCATTAATTTAATAAGTAAACAATGCCTAGTCTTATAGAAAACTAACTGGAGTAGATGTTTAAATCTCTCCCTACATTTATGGACCATTGTAGATGAGGTAGCATGAGTTTCTCTGGGAACCTGGAAGCTTTGATTTCTTGTATTATTGATGCAGGTCTCTGCTTCAGCTCAGTACAACCCCCCTTCCAATTTCTTCTCACATCTGCTGAAGTATAGGAAGGTGTTCAGCTTCTCCCACTACTCAACCCCAAACTTCTACGAGGAAAGGCCAACTATAGCATGAAGATGCTTTTGACAGCATGGGGGAGCCATTTGAAATATTGCCACTCTTTGTGTACAAGTTTGTATACACAGGGTTGTGAGTGCTCTGTCCTTTGTACCTGGGCCTCAGGGGATACCTGCCCTACAATATTGTATCTGTTTTAAATCACATTAACCATCATGGGAATGTTTGTTTCTTGAGGTGGCTGCAAATTCTTGGCTAGAAACCCATCTTTCAGTACTACAATCCCTGGGGAAGGGAGAGGGGATGGCTATTAAACTAGCAGATGTGCCCCCAAGAGGCTCAAAGAATGAATGATACCTGGAAAGCAGCACTCAAGGATCTGGTAAACTCTGGTCGACACCCTTCCTCAGTACGCCTCTTCTCCTGTACCTAGGTTTGTCAGTGCTCAAGGTTGTCCTGGGGCTTCAGGGCTTTCAGCCTCTTTTCCAAGGTGTCCAGAAAAAGGAGTAAAATCTCAGGAGGTGGGGACAGCATTTTCTGTTTTGCTTGATGAGATCATTTGTATTAGTTCCCATGCTCTTCCCCTGACCGCCAAATGCCATCCTCTGTCCCTTCCAGGTATCACCAGGCTTCACCCCTTACCTCCCAGTTCCACACCTAGAGTCTCAGGAGTCTATCTGTACTTCCCCACCATTTCTCTCCTACAGTGCTTACCAATCCCCTTTCATATCCCACCACTCTAAATTCCACCTTTGCAGCACAAGCACTCTGTCACTTCTGTTTTTGTACAATGCCTAAAGCATTCTTGGTGTTCCATAAATATTAAATATAATATGAATGCCAATAATTATGGGCATATTTATCACATTTGAGAAGGAACTCCAAGGACAGCATGCATGAGGTAATCTAATGTTTATTCTCACAACAACCACCCTGCGAGGCAGGTTAGAATGAGAAATACTGACATAAGCTTAATGGATGAATAGGATTTGGAACCAAGCTTAACTCTGGTCTAAGTCTAATTTGCTATTTACTGTACCATATTAGCATCCATGCTATACTATATGTATATGACTGTGGTTCTCTCTCCTTGGAAGAAGCAGAGCCTGTACACTGCTTTATATAGTAACATAATTATAGATATTATTGTTAATCATTTAGGACAAAATGCAGCCCAATTTAAGCACTTTTAAACCACATTGTTCTTAACGGCTAAATTAAGCAGACAGTCAAATATCTCTCAGTGAAATCATTTGGACAGATTTCTTAAAAGTGCCTGACTTTGGTCCGATGGTGACCATAGACTGCAAACTCCTCAGAGCAGGGACCTATTCTTTTTGCTTATTTTACTCTGTAAAACACTTTGTGCATTGATAGCACTATCTAAACAGACAAACAAGCAAGCAAACACAATTCAGACAAAGTTATGCTCTGCTGGGCACTCTTAATTACAGTGGGAAAGAGTTAAGCACATGCTTAACTAAGGGCTCAATCTTATGGCCCTTAGACATAGGTTCCTAGACAGCCATAGGATAGGTAGGTTCCTGGAGGACCAACCCCCACCCCCTCCCGTGCTGCCTTGTAGGCAGCGCAGAGCGGCCCCGCACTCCGCGCTTGTAAGAGCAGCGCAGAGCGGCAAAAACGGGCTGGGGCAGGGAGGTTGGAAATGCTGGTTTGTTTGGCTGCTGCTTCCCACGCTCTGAGGTCCCGCGGCCAGACAGCTGAAATCAGCTGTGTAGCCGCGAAAGAAGGGCGGGGTGAGCAAGGAGGAAATCTGCTTCTCACCACTCCTCCCGCCCTGCACTGGATAGGTGGTCTCCCCTGGGCTCCGAGGTGACTGTCGATCCAGATAGGATTGTTCCCTAATCCATTTAAATTAACGGAACTAACTAGACAGACATTATTCACACAATTAGCGTTATTTTTTTTATTTATTTTTTAGTAAGTAGCCTACCTCACAATCCAGATTGGGACCATCCTTTGCCCCATGAAGGTTCCCATCCGGGTCTTGCTACCCTCGCCTCCCCACACACACCCCTGGGATTTACTTTAAAAAGAAATATTAATAGAATGACAGCTGGCGCTACAGGCAGGCATAGTGGGCGTGCTCCTCCTGTTCCCCACTGCAACCTGCTTGTTCACCTGCTTCTCACTCTGGGTGGGGGTGGGGGTGAGCAGGACGAGCAGATGCCATGGCCTCCCGGCTCCCTGGCTCTCTGCTTGTCAAGCAAGCAAGGGGTGGCAATGATGAGGAAGAGGATGAGGAGGAAGAGCAGCTTATGGCGATGGGAGTGAGAAGGTCGACTCACTGAGGGAGGGGGGTCCATTGAGGGCGATTTGCCCAAGGGCCAAAAAACCCTGGAGCCGGCACTACATAGAATTACGAATTGTGTGAATATCATCATGTCTAATTTGGCCCTTAACAGTGCAGCATTGGCCAGATTGTACCTAAAAACAGGCAAGTAAGCAAGCGTTTGAACTCGCCGCTTAAATAATACTCACGTTACTTGGATCCAGAGGTTATGACTTAATAGCAAATTCTTATTTTTGACCCAAAGGGTGTGGCTGGTGGAAGACTGTGTTATAGATGGACAGATGACAGCATATTGTTTTTTGCTATCATTAGCTGGGGTAAGTATTTGCTAAACTTACTGGAAAAACATGTAATTTTAGTTTTACATTGAAGTTGGTATGGAAGGATATGAAGCAATATGGTGGTGGCGGGGAGTTGTGTAAGCAGAAATGTGTTTGATGCTGCCCTGGTTCTACTGTTAATACCATTCTAGATGCAAACCAGGATGTTTCATTGGCGATCCCATCAAAACAAGAATTTCAGCACTTATCACTAGGGTCAATTTCCTGGCATGGCTAAAATTGTAACGTTTTGCTCATAGAAAACAATCTTTTAAAAAACAAGGTTGTGTTGTGAGTTTAGCCATCTTGAGTTTAGCCATTTGGCCTATGGTTTACCTGATGACAGTCAGGGATTTCATAAAATAATGCTTGTGAACATGGATACCTGGCAATCTTTCTCCAGAGTAAATTGTGCTGCTCCCTTTTACTGCTTCTAGATTTTTTTTACTGTAGCTGGAAGTGTTTTTAATGTTGTGTTTTTAGTATTGTATTTTAATGTTGTGAACCACTGAGAGATTTTATTATCTTCAGCGCTCTATAAATGCCACCGATAAATAAATAAATAAATAAATAAGTAAGTAAATGAAATGAAATGGAAGTTACTTAGCACTTGCAGTCATTCTGATACAGTTGTATTCATCCTGGCCTGTTGCTTGCTTTTCTAATGCTCCTTGTTGCTCTGACAGGACTCTTCCCTCCTGTGGGTGTGGGTGCCTGGACATACCATTATGGGGATCAGTCAGAGTTGAACTGGGAAGAGGCGAGGAGATATTGCCAGACCTGGTATACTGACCTGGTGGCAATCCAAAACAAAGAAGAAATTGCCCATCTCAATGGTTTATTACCTTTCCATCAGTCGTACTACTGGATTGGGATCCGGAAGATTAACAGCACTTGGACTTGGGTGGGAACCAACAAGCCCCTGACAAAGGAGGCAGAGAACTGGGCTTTTCGGGAGCCTAACAACAGACGGTTCAACCAGGACTGTGTTGAGATTTACATTAAGAGGCCCCGGGAAGCTGGAAAGTGGAATGATGAACGCTGTACTAAGCTAAAAAGGGCACTGTGCTACAAAGGTAATGAAATATTCCCTTTTGTGCCTTTTGTCATAGCTTCTGAATACTAACAGTGCAGTCCTATAATATTTACTCAGAAGTACACTGACCCTTTTTATTGGCCTTGCTTTCTGTGCCTTTAACAGCAGCCTGACACCCAGAAACTAAGCAAGCAAGGCTTATTCTGAGTCCTGTGATGTAGAGTATTTCTGCTTTTCAGTACACAGAAATAAACAGTACAAAGGAGGGCTGGTATTTTTAAAAGTCACAGAAGAACTGAAGGTGCAGGCGGAGGAGGGGCAATAACTTGAAATGCACAATAAAATGGATACTTGTTAAACAAACCAAGGGCTGTCAGGGATGAGTGGGAGATGAGCACCACTTCTGCTTTTACTCAGCAACTTACAAGCAGCTCCTTCATAGGTAGCTAAACATGATGTCTGAATCCCAACCCTTAAACAACCCAGCGATTAACCAAACAACAAACCATGGGTTAACCACTGGGTTGTTTAGCCCCTAAACAACCCACCAGTTCAGGTTTGAACGTCGTGCTTAACAATCTACTAAGGAGCCAATTGTGGGTTGCGGAGTAAAAGTGGAAGTGGCGTGCGTGTGGAAGGCAGCATGCCTGCCTGCTCTCTCCCACTCATGCACAACAACCCATGGTTGTTTAACCAATGGGCTGTTGTTATGTGTGAACCAGGTCATACACACACACCATCCAATAGGTGCTTGTGACACCAGCGCAACCACATGTTATTGCATGAGACAGCTGCATTTGGTGAGGCGAGAGTTACAATCCCACAGCAGCTAGGTTTAATTATGTGACTGAAAAACTGCAATGCTCCACCTCTGCCTCAAAACCACTATCTGTAAAGGCCCTACATTAAGTATGAAAATCTTGGAATACCTGAACTCAGAGTATATACAAAAAATAATAATACTTGAGCAGTCTGGCCGCTCTGGATGTGCACTCTCTGTGCAGGTGAGTCACTTCCCCCAGATTTTAATTCAGGGGAAACCAGCTCTGGTAGTCTGCAGAAGAAGCTGGCTGTGCAGATTGCTGATTGGCTGGTGCCTGTAACATCACAAATCAACCTCCTCCAACAGAGCAATTTTTCACCTTAAAAAAAAAAGAAGGTCCGAAATGAATTTTAAATTGTGTTAATGTACAGGTGGTGCTTTAAACATCTTTTTAAAAGGAAAAGGAAAAAAGGGGGGTTGCATGTATGGGGGAAGGGGCAAAACAGGTAATTAAACCAGCATTTGATCATCTGTTGATTTCATTATGAAGGTGAGGTAGGGCAGAGGGAGAACCAGGTGGTTCTGCCAGGGAAAAAACAGTGGCTTTTGGTTTTGGGATACATTTGTATACAACCGGTGTCTCTATGTTAAGGGAAAATCCTGCAGCCCTACCAGAGCGTTTTGTTTCCATTTCTGTGGCACAATTAGGATTGGCTCTTTTAGATGACGAACGTGAAGTGGAATTGAAAACACCCTTTCTCAGCAGCCTTGTTGGGGCTTTCTATATTTTTTCAGTGGAACGATGTCATCTACTGGTGGAATTACTGCAGTATGCCAGCACCAAACACTGTGGAAATTGTGGTTTCTTTTTAATATTCCAGCTTATCTCCAATCTTTTTAAAGGCGAAATAACTGGGAAAAACCATGGGAGACGTCCTGGGAGTTGACGATGTTGTGCAATGGACCTGCAAACCTCCATGAGTGGCCAATCCCGAGTGCACAATAAATGCTTTGTGGCCAACCTCTGTCAAATGGATTCCTGCGTTGAGCAGGGGGTTGGAGTCATTGGTCTTATAGGCCCCTTCCAACCCTACTATTCTATGATTCTATGTGTCTATGACATCAGAAGCTTTTTGTGAGGAGAAAGCTGTGCTACTGGTTGATTAACTCACATTTGTTCTTCATGTGCCTATCCTGTCCATATATAAAGTGGGGCTGTGGGTACATTTTTACAGAAAAAGGGACATGTGGGTGAAGGGGAACTGAACACTTCCCAGGCTTGTGTCCCCCATGCTGCATCACTTCAGGCATTTTTCTCCAGAGCCAGAAAGGAGCTAGGCTAGGGAGGTAAGGGCCAATGAGGTAAGTCATTGCTCTCTGGATGTCTGTAAACCACCCAGAGACCTTTGGCTATGGGGTGGTATAGGAATAAATAAATAAATAAATAAATAAGAAGTTAGGGGGACATTTTGACGAGTTGATATGGCAGCATTAGTGAGTTTCTTGTAAGGAATGATCAAGCCTGGAATGAGCACTGTGGAAACTGGCCCTAGGATTCCTACATTTATACTACAAACTGAAATAGACTGTTGACCAGTTTCACTGTCCTGGCTTCTCCAAAGACATCCTGCCAATGGCAGTTTTTGAAAGAGTCCTGAGCAGGTTTAAATTTGTGGCGTTCTAATCCAATTCTATTTTCTGTGCAGCTTCCTGTCAGCCTTTCTCCTGCAATGAGCGCAGCGAATGTGTCGAGACCATTGGGAACTACACCTGCCAATGTTACCCTGGCTTCTTTGGGCCTGAGTGTGAATATGGTGAGTCCAGTTGGTGCCAGTGGGAGTTTTCCTCCTATTGTGAAGAGCAGGTGTGGGGGAGGGCATCCCAGTTCTGAATGCAATGGGACAAAGGCTTCAAGCTCTTCTCCCCACATGCCATGGTCCTGATCCAAATCAGCAGGGCCAGCATCAACAGCAGGCAAGGCTGGGCACCTGCCAAGTGCTCACACCCCAACAGGAGTCCACTGGCAGGAGCCCCCTGGAGTTACTCCTTCTCTTCATGATTGCAACCTGCTTATTCACCCACCTCTGGCCCAGACAATGGTGGTGGTGAGAAGGTGCAGGAGGAGATGCCTCCTTGCTCCCTGGATCTCTGCCTGCCCAGCAAACAAGTGGCAGCACTGATGAGGATGAGGAGCACCTGCTGACAGTGGCAGTCGGAAAGTTGGCTCACTGAGGGAGGGGCCCACAGAGGGTGTCTTGCTCAGGGGCCCTACAAAACCTGGAGCCGGCACTGCAAATCAGCTCTCCACACACAGGCGATTTCTCCTTTAAAAATCAACGTGGCAAGGGCAAACTACGTGACAAACATTGCATCTGCTCTGGCCCTTGGTCTCTCAAGCACTGCATGATGTGAGCTCCACATCTATTTCTGCTCTGTATCTTTCTCTGGGGGATTGGCTGTGAACAACCTCCCAGTTATTTTTCCATGAAAGATGTGTGGCAAAGCAAGAGCAATTGCTCCCCTCCATGACTGAGGAGCACGTCTTTCCAGCCCTTGGCTCTTTTTATTGCGACTGCAGTATTTCAGACTGCAGGGTGAGCTCACATGGCTGAATGTTCCTCCATACAAAATAGCATGTTCCTCCACCTATACAACTGGACATCAGATTCTAGCCTAGTCTTCTCCCTGGCATGCCACATTTTTATGGGGACGGAACATTTTGTATGGAGGAATGTTCAATCATGTGATTCCCCCACTTGCAGTTGAAGTGGTACAGTCCAGACAAAAGTTTACCTCTTCAGTGAAAACTGCATCTGAGGGCCACAAATTAGATGTGACATTAAATACATCGTGTGCAGCTGATCCTGACAAAGTTTTTTCCTTGCAGTAAGCATGCAGGCCACCAACCTGTGGACCATCACCTGTGGGTAGCAGAGGTTTAGACCTTCCCACTTCTCCCCCAAATTTGCCCCCCCTCAAGAAAAACACACACGCACAAGAGAGAGTCTGGAACCCAAGTGGGAGGAGGAATAATCTAGAGGCAAGAAAGAGGAGACAGTGAAGGCAGTGATTAACCTCTGGCCCACCTCTTTTCCTGTGCACACCCTCCCCAGAGGCTTTTCTCCAAAAAACCTTCCCAGAGGCTTTTCTCCAAAAAACCTCCCCAGAGGTTTTTCTCCCCAAAGGTTTTTGTCCCAGCTGCAGCAAATATGCATCTGAGAAACCAAGCTGGGGAAAAGGGGCTGGGGGGGGTGAAGGGAGGTGTGGGGAGGGGGAAGAAATCGCCTCCTCACTTATCACTTGTCTCTCCAAAGGGTGCTCACCCTCCACTGTTTTTTAGATGTTCAGTTCCCAGACCTGGACTAAATGGCAAACACCTGCTTGGCCCTAAGTCTGTAATTATGCATGCTAACTCATGAGTCCTATTTAGCTTACAAGTAAGCATGCACACGTTTAGACTGCAACTTGTCCCATTGATTTTCCTGGCCACTTTGTTGCATCAGGAGCACCCGATTTTTCTGCACAGCATAACGCAGAACAGAAGACCCAGCAGGAGAAATTCCAGGTAGCAGTGTCACTAACTAGTCTTTTCCCTCTAAGTAGTAGTCTAATTCAGTTAACTAGGCTGTGTTTCTGAGAGAATGAAACCCTATTGTTATTAAAGTGATTGTCATGTTGGTTCCTGTCAGGGTTCCCCTTATGATCTGGACCCCCTGAGCAACTCCTTAAACATATCTTGCCTTTTAAAATGTCCCACCTTCCTTCTTTTAAAATTCTCCTTCCCAGTAATGTGAGGTTTCAGCTGTAGACATGGGGCGATTGACATGTCAGACACTTGGGTGTTAACCACAACAGTTTACTGATAAATTGAAGCAAGCAAATTACAACTAAAAGTATTTACAGAATAGAGCTGAGTGATACAAAAGGCATTAAGAGAAAATAAAGGTTGCAAAAACGCAAGTTCTTCCATCCTACCTGCACTTAGACTTCTCTAGGCTGCTTCTTCCTGCTCTGTCTTCATACTCTGGTCTCCCTCTCTCTGGTCTCCCTCTCACTGGCTCTCTCTCCCTTTTTATCCCCTTCTTCCCCAAAACCGAAAGCACTGTTTCTGTCAGGGTGGAAACTGAGCCCAGAGAGCCCCAGAGCAGTTCTGATTCTGAGGAGGAACAGCAATCCATAGGAGTGGAGCCAGCTTATCCCTCACAGGCTCAGCACCTGGCAGAGATTCCTCCTGACGGCATTCCAGAGATAGTTAGTGACCCAGGTAGTGAGGGAGTGCGGGAGGGGGGCTTCTTAGATGCTTGACGCAGACCCAAAGAGCGACGAGTGATGGAGGGCGCGGAAAGGGGGCGTAGTGCCCATTTGGCACGCAAGCAACAGCCGCCTCCCTTGCACCCAAGGGAAAGAGGGAGGATCTCTCCCTAGCCCATAAGTTCTGGGTCTTCAAGTGACTCTCTTTCAAACAGGGATCAGCTGCCTGCCTGCCTGAAGCTTAGGCCACGCTGCTGTTCCTTGCTTTAGCCACTGGTGATTAGCATCTGAAAGAGTCATTAAGTTGTAATGGGATTAAAGCTTTGAAAAGAATTCCCTTTTGTCTGTGTCTTGAGTTGGCTATTGGAATCTACTGAGAGAGGCTGCTAAGGCGTTCCTGACAGCTTCAGACCTGGAGAAATAAAACCTAACTCAGGAAAATGAAACCTAACTCAGGAAAATGAAACCTAACTCAGGAAAATGAAACCTAACCAGGGAAATGAAACTACTCCTCTCAGGGATACCCCCTCCCAACAAAAAAACCCCAAGCTTCTAGGCTTAACCTTTTTAGCTTGCCTCTGTAGGCCTCAAACCTTCACAGTTCCAAAGAAAGACTGGATCTGACATGGTTCAGATTTTATGTTAGTGGACGAGGATGAAGATAACAAGCCTTTGAGTTCCACAGAAGTCTTCTTGAGGCAAGAACTTTAGAACCTAGAAACATGTGTCACTGCAGTGATGATGGCATAACCTTCTACTTCCATGTCTCTATTTAGCTGTAAAATGCAGGGGCCTTGATGCTGTCCACAGACCTCTGCTCATGAACTGCAGTCATCCTCTGGAGGAATTCAGTTACAGATCCAGCTGTGGCTTCAGTTGCAGTGAAGGGTTTGAAATGAGTGGCCCAGCGACCTTGCAGTGCTTGGCCTCCGGGAACTGGACAGCAGAGATCCCACAGTGTGTGGGTAGGTGCATCTATCTATCCATCCATCCATCTATCCATCCATCCATCCATCTATCTATCTATCTATGAATGATATTAATATGCCCCCCATAACAAAAAAAAACTCTCAGGGAATCTCACACAAGAAAACAGGTTAAAAACAACAACAGTAAATAATGCAACAAAGATTTAAGAGGTACTATATTGGCTGGTGCTATGTGCTGGGTTAGTGCAGCACTTGCCTAGACCCAAAAGGCCCACTGAGCCACTGAGATGCTGTCACCCTCTCAGCTTTGTGCATCAGCCTCTATTCTGAATTGATGGCTCCTTCTGTTCCAGAGAAATGGGATTTGTCATGTGTTGCAGGAGATGTATTCTCAGTGGGAAATGAACAATAAGTAGGGATGGGGGAGAAAATAGTTCACTTTGCATTTTAATGTGAACCTACCTAATTTGTGCTTCCCAAACCAGTGTGCAAACTGAAATACAGTTATCCTTCTCTGAATTTTGCAATGCAGTTCTCCAATCAAAAAATTCCCGTAACATATATGCATATATTAGGGGAAACTGCACAGAAAAATGTGTATACCAGTGAAAATAATGTAAAAAAATGCATTATATTAGGGGAAATTGCTTCCAAAAAATGTGTTAGCAAAATTGTGTACAAAAATGTGCATATTAGGAGAAATGCGCACAACAATGTGAACAAATTTTCATGCAGTTTTTAAAAAATCACAGACTGATGCAAACATAGGATGAAACTGTTGAGGTTGAGTAGTAGTGGGAATTAAGAATTCTTACCACACAGGCCAGTTCACACTTGCAAAAGTCTCTTTTATTATTTGGTTAGGACAACAGATAGCTGCAGTGGATCTATCCTCATACACACAGGTATGAAAGAGAACACCTTCACATGGCACTTTGTGCTCTTTATACCTGACATTTGTCATGGGCTGCTCCCTCCATTGCTCCCCGCCCATTTTCCTGTGACGTTTAGACAATGCAGTGCAACTCTATGAGGATCAACAATATGATGCTTTCAAGTTGCACAGGAAATAGCTTAACCACAAACCTGCGGTAAGAGTTACACGAAAAAGATAGCATGGGCAAGTTTCTAAGCAAAGCCTTCTAGCACAGCCTTTTACTAGAATACAGAGCCAAGAAACTAGGCTCACACAAGATGGATGTCCAAACATAAAACAGCATTGATTGCTTTGGTTGATGCCCCCCCACCTTCCATCACAAAACAAACTTACATTTTGAAAACAGAATGGTTAGATTTGTCCTTCCCTAACAATAAGCCTACAGTCCATATTCAGTTCATGTTCTTCATGGCCAGAGCCCTGCAGGTAGCTCCCTTGCGCATCATGCCTGTTTCACTTCTTCCTTTTTTTTTCCTTAGCTGTCCAGTGCCGGCCATTGAATATCCCTGCTCATGGACACTTCAGCTGCCTTCACGTGCATGGGGAATTTCAGTACCAGTCTAACTGCAACTTTAAATGCACAGAGGGCTTTCAGATAAGCGGAGCAGAGACCACTGTGTGCAACGCATCAGGAGCATGGAGTTCCCTGGAACCAACATGTCAAGGTTCAGAGTTTCCTTCTTCTCCCTAAATTCCATTCCGACATTCATGTCTTGTACTAAGTACTAAGTACTAAACTCACTAGTACTTAGGACTGGAGTAGGTTAGGGAGTCCGTTTGTTGTTTGCTATGAAAGGCCAACATTAAAAAAAATAAAATTTAAAACTGGAAAGCTGATGCTAATCCACATAGTTAGATGCATATAATTAACATATTTTACATGTCATTTTCATAAACCTGGAAAATTCCAAACCACTGTTGGTCGGCATGCTGCCTTTATGGTTGTCCATGTTTACTGACTGTGCTCATGTGCTTTTAGCAGCAGCCTGACATGTAGAAATGAAGTAGATTAAGCTTTTCTTGGCATAGAGATAAAGTGATGGGAAATGCTTAATTTCTTTTCTTTTTTAACATTGATTTTTATTTTTCAAAAATGCAACTTCTTTAAGGTACAAAGAATATGAGTAGGTGAGCTATGAAACCAGAGAGTATAGTTCTCTTTAGAGTCCCCAGCCCTATTCAGGTCTCAGATACGTGCAATTTAAAGATGTCCCTCCAAAATTTCAATTGTTCAGTTGGTGGTCTTCATTGGGGTCCCCAACCTTTTTGACCCATGAGCACATTTGGGAATTTGAGAAACTGCTGTGGGCACCACCACAAAATGCCTAATCAGCTTCGCGTCTACCTGTCACGTCTGTGGATCTTAGGCTCCGTCTTAATCAGCAAAAATGTTTGTTTCATCTCTATTGAACACAGCAATCTGTCTTTAATAAGGGATTGTCTAATTTGGCTAATTGCCAGCACTGCAATACCCCTAATGCTTCTTTTAAACATATCTTTTGGAAATGTCCAGTAGTTGCTTCTTTTTGAGAGGAGCTTATTATACAGATAAATTTTGTACTGGAACAGACATTGATATTCAGCGATGTACATACTCTTTTAAATTATTTCCTGCTTAAAGGAAATTAACAAATGATCAGTGTAAATTGATTCTCTGTGCCCTTTTGACAGCTAAAAGACTGATATTCCAACACTGGAAGGGTAACCACTCTCCTCCTATAATGCAATGGATTCAGGCTTTCAATATTTGATCAGGTGGCATATAGATGCCACCTTTGAATCGATACTTATGTGGATATTCGGTCCACTTTTGTTGCAGCCTATGTATAATTGCTGGAAAGTTGTTTGCATTGCATATGTATTCATTGCTATAGATATATACAAATCCATGTATGTATATTAAAAAGGGGATTTTAAAAAAAGTTTTGTGGGTACCCGCAGGTGCGGCATTGGGAACCCCTGGTCTACATACCCTAGAGTTCTGGTTGATGTAACTAATAAAGGGAAATCAGATAGTTGTGAAAGCATCATAGGTTTCTACATGGTTCAGGACACTCTGTTTCTGCATCAGTTTCTCAGAGAGTGCTACTGACCACATCTGTCCATCCATCGCTTCTTTGAAAATCCATCCTTGGATTTCCAGAGGGCTGCAACCTCCAAATGCACAGCAGCAAGCAAGAGTCCCAACAAGTCTTTGTAGAGCAAATGTTCATTCTCATTGTGAAAAATCAAAAATAAAATTAAAGCTTTGCAAACTGTCGTAGGTTGCTAGGAACTCAGATCCCCAGGTACTTCATACAGGAATGTTGTAGAGTAAATGTAGATAAGATCTGATTGTGTTGCTCTGCCTGCAGTACATTTGTGCAAAGGAAAGGTGGCTTATACTTAATCCGAAGGTCCAAATATTTCCTGAATTGAAATAGATTGCCCTTGAGCCTTGCCATGGCCTCCCTGGGTTTTGAGAGACACGAGATCATGTTGTCACCAAACAAGTTGAGCAGATGTTCTTGGCTGTGGATCTGAACCCCTTTAATCTTGGCATCAGACCTGATCATATGGGCTAGCGGTTCAACTGCTATGTTGAACAATGCAGGAGACCAGGGATAGCTCTGTCTGGTGCCTCTATGAAGTGCTATCAGAGGGAAGTCTAGCCCATTCGTGGGGATAGTTACCTCTGTTGCTCCCTTTACCTGCTTGACATCTGGCAAGAATCACTCCACGTATCCAAGTTTATAAGTAGCCCAAGAATATAGGACCATCCCAGATGGTCAAAGACCTTAAAGGATCTAGTGATACAAAGGGGACCATCATTTTAGTCTGGGCTCTGTGGTGAACTAGATTTAATACCCAACTGAGGGGTGTCATCATTTGCTTGCCAGGCCGAAAGCCTGTTTGGTCTTCATGATAATAAAGGTATTTAGTTGTCTGGCTGGTAGAGATGTGAACAGTTTTGTGTCCTGATTTAAGAGGGAGATAAGGTGGGACGATATGAACCAAAGGATTGGGTCCTTGCCAGACTTATGAATTACTATTACTCTAGCACGCCTCCATGTTTCCGGTGGCTCCTCCTCCATTAAAATGCCATCCAATCATGTTCTGAGAGAAGGTATTAAGTCATCACAGAACATTTTGCAGATTTCTCCCATATAATGGTCAACCCAAGGGATTTCCCTAATTTCAGATTTTTAATGGCCTCCTTGATCTCAACATCTGAAATGAACTGATAAAAAAAACACTCTTGTGTGCCCTTGAAAGTTGTTTGAGCTTTAAAGAATCTATTAGCCCACATTTACCTCCTGTCTCAGAGTTACGCTAATGTCGCAGGGAGGTGGGACTGGCAGACATTTTCTGGCAGTTTGGGGCTCAGCTGCTGCGCTATGATAGGCTTCTGGCTGCCAATGACTGTGCTGCTCAGATCCTACAGAGATTCAGGGCAAGCAGGGACTAGTCAAGGAAGGAAGGTAGGAGATAGGAGCCTGCAAAGCCAACAAATCGCAAGAATGAGAGGGGGTAAGGAAAGGAGGATTTGAAGACGTGGGCTGCCCAGAGAAATGGGATAGTAGGAGGGTGGCAGCTGAGAAGTGAGTGAAAACAGTAATAGAGAGGCTAGAAAGGGGAGGTCCACATGGCTGATCTGAACAGCCAGCCAAACCTTTGGCTGCAGATCACTACAACTATTCCAAAGCTGCTATTCTTAACTGTGGAAAGTCTTGCCCTCGAAAAATCGGAGATGAACACCCCAAGCAAATTTGTGTATTTTATCGTTAGGTACATTGTGGCTAGGGATGTCAGAGAATTCCGCCACGGATCTCGGTGAGGCCAAATGCCAGTGCATTCGGCCCCCCGAAACCCGTGGCAGAACGAAGCCCTCCCGCCCTCTCACCCCGCAAAATGGGCCCGGAATGGAGCACCTACCTGCTGCTGTCCACGCTGACTTGCGAATGGTGGCCGCTTCTGCGGCCACCATTCGCTTCTTCCATGTAGCCGTGATAGGCTACGTAAATACTTACGTAGCCTATCACAGCTAACGCAGGGGCGCCATTTGCGTCCCTGCGGAAGTCGTGATAGGCTATGTAAGTATTTATGTAGCCTGTCATGGCTTAACTAAGGGAACGCAAATGGCAGCGGCTACGGCGGCCACCATTTGTGTTCCCTTTTTTTTTGGCCATTTTAGCCTACGTAAATATTTACGCAGGCTATTATGGCAAAAAAAAAGGGAACGCAAATGGCGGCGGCCATAGCCGCCACCATTTGCATTCCCTTAGTTAAGCCGTGATAGGCTACGTAAATACTTACGTAGCCTATCACAGCTTCCACAGGGGAAAAAAGGGAATGGCAAAAAAAAGGGAATACAAATGGCAAAATACAGGGACGCAAATGGCGGCGGCTACAGCAGCTGCCATTTGTGTCCCTGCAGGCTGCCCAGCGGCCGGATGTCCGGCTGCGGGCGGCTCTGGCCGGCGGCTCCGTGGAATCTCCACGGAATGGAGCCAGCCGGAGAGAATTTCGGGGGGAGGAACGGAGCGCCTCCCCCCCACCGTGAATGTCACCCTTCGAAAAGGTAAGTGACTTTCATACATCCCTAATTGTGGCTAATCCTCTAGCTTTTTTAGTATTTCGGAGCTGCACCCATTGTTATGGTTTGGGGACTTTGAGCTATTTGTTTGTAGTTCAGTACTTTGAGAGCATTTAGCTGTCTCTTTATCACCTAATAGCAAATCATATACTTATAAACAAAGTGTATACCTAGGATTGTTTTGTGGGTTGCAATCCAGGATTTGTACTAACAAGAATTAGTACAGGATAATCTATTTTAATCTATTTATTATTTTTTATTAGAGATATAGTTATAACATCATATTAAAATATATTGTGCATATAAAAACATAAAAACATTTCTGCTGTTAAACAGAGATTTGCTAAAGATTCTTAGATCTTAATAGCTTAAAAATGAGAGATATCCTGAGTACCAAATTCCCTATTCAGTACTGAATAGGCAATTCAGCTGACAGGTACACAGGCCTGGTGAGCTTCTAAGAAGCTCCTGCATTCTAAAATCAGCACATACAATATTTCTACCCCTTTTGTATAGAAATTACCTCATAACTAATATTATATAATGTCCCATAAATTAGGGCTCACAGTCTTAATTATTTCATTATTATTCAACATTCTTAAAATTAAACGTACACCTTTCATGGTAGAGAAGATCAATTTTGAATTATACTTCAGAGAAGATAATTCTTTACCCCAAATTTGCCAGTTAAACTTGAGTACATACATTTTTCTCGACATCTATATATCAAGCTTTTTGATGTATATATCTTACACAATATGTTTTGCTCATTGACTGATAAATGAAAACTTTCAGCACACTTTCGACCTGGGAGGGGGATCTTCATGACAATGGAATGAGAAGGGCATTGGAATGTTACCTGGCTTTTCATGGAATTGGCTTTGGTCCATCAGGGACACATGAAGCAAGACAAGCTGAGTGTACCGTACCTTTAAAATCTGGTTTTCACAGCTCACACAGCACTTGAAAGGAACATGCTTCCAGGTTTGGTGGGGGGAGTAGAGCAGAACGTCATCAACCTGGCAGGGGCTGCTCAACCAATGAGAGAGGCTTGTTTCCCACCCCTGTCCAGGCCCCCCTTTCGTATGAAGAAGTCAAAATCCCTGATTCTCCAGTGCAGCATCTGAAGGCTCCCCCTGAGAGCACCCCCCCATTTCACCCCATTCCAGAAAACTATCATGGAATTTTTCTTTCCCCATCTTTTTCCCTATGTGTGCACTTTTGCCTGAAGAAGCCAAAATCCCCAATTCTCCAGTGCAGCATCTGAAGGCTCCCCCTGAGATCAGCCCAACCTCCCAATTTCTCCCCATTCCAGCAAACTGTTGCAGAGTTACAGCTTCCAGTATAGCCCTTCTCCTTCTCTGGGCACTTTCTCCCTACTTGCAATGACAGGCTCCCTTGATCCCGAGACCTTGCCTGATCGCTACTGTGATAAAGCTCTTATGCATCAGAGAAATGACTTTACACAATATTGGGGAAGCAATTTCACAGGACATTGGGGCAGCGAAGTAATGCAAACATCAAAGAAGTGCATCATTAGGAAGGCTAATTAGTCCCACTGGTGAAAAGGCAATTCTGAAGGCTTGAAAAAGCACTAGAAGGCAGGAAAGTTACTCTAGTTACCTAGGTTATGGATGGCACAGCCAGGTGAAAGACACACCCCTAGGAACACCCCGATCATACCACATTTAAAGCAGAGGGATGAGCATACAGGAGCTGAACCACAGGGGAGATGAATTAAAGAAAAACAATGGAGTAAAAGTACTCTGCAAAAATGTGGCTTCCCTGCAGGTAAACTATGGGATGTCTGCAGACTGGCCACAACGTCATGTGTCCCTAACGACTTTAAGCCACAGCAACATTGGAGAAAACCTCCCATCTAGATGGGCCCCCAGAATAACACAGTCTCACACCTGCTCATTAGCCAAATAACCTCTTTGGCTCAAGTGGCAGGGCTTTAAATCAGCATTTTCTTTTGGGATATCATCCAAGTCAACTTGACCATTATTTTTATGCCAGTTACCCAAAATTCATTGTGAACCTGCTTGGGTCTCTCTATCTTCTCTTTAGTGCAACTTCATACAACACTTCTTTCTTATTTACATGTTCAAATCCTCAGTAACCTATCATTAATATTTAGCATTTGCATTTCATAATAAGACATCTTATATTGTTTTAAAACAGGTGGATTAGCATTTTTCCAGTAGTCTTCCCAGCAGGTCCAATAAAGCAAAGTCAGCTATTTCTTAAAATTCATGACATTGTGAAGACCAGAAACCCATCGGAGAAAGGATATTAGACACAGTGTCCATGGCCAGTTTGGAAGGGATCCGCTTAATACTGCTATCCTAAGACCCACTGGGTTCAAGAGGCCGTATTCCCAGATAAGTGTGTATAGAATTGCAGCCTCAATCAAATTAATTTGGAGGACACCCATTTGTATCACTGAAGAACCTTTTTACTAAGTCAGTGTTGGGATGGTGGGTGGCTGTGGTGCTAGCGGGGAGGAAAACGAGGAATTATGGGAAATGTAACTGCTGTTGTTCACAGCTTATAAACCCAGTTTACTAAATAAATCATCACCTAGTCCAAATATACCCTTTGGGTAGCTGCTTTTGGTTTAGGGATATTTTTGATTTTATATATCCTATTTCTTGCTTATATTCTTTCTAATTTTGCCTGAATTCTTTCTTATTTTATTTTTAGTCAAGCAATGTCAGGAAATTGAGTCGCCCACAAGAGGAACAATGGATTGTGTAAACCCAATTGGTAACTTTGCTTACAGCTCCACGTGTGATTTTGCTTGTGAAGCTGGCTTTCAGCTCAGCGGCTCCAAGACTTCACGTTGCAGTGCCTCTGGCCAGTGGAGTTCCCATGTACCTGTTTGTCACGGTATGGCATCTAAATGGAATTGTTTGGATCTATATGGGAATCTGGTAGTTAAACTTGCTGTTTCATCCATTAATTTATATATTGCATTTTCCACAGATACATTGGGTTGGATCCAGACTTAGTCATGCTTAGTGTAGACCCATGAAATTCAAGGGATTTACATTAGCCGTGACCAACTTGCCTCACTGATTGATTTTCAGTGGGTCAGCTTTAAGCATCACTAAGAGGGCTGGAACTGGGAGGGCTCCCAGCACTATCAGTCAAAAGGCATTGTGCCACTATTCCATCTTGTCCCCCTTAACTGATTTTTTTGTGAAAAGAAGAAAGATGGAAAAAGCAGTGGGAAAACATGGGAGGGTTACAAATGAAAAATTATGTCTGGACCTCGTGTAACATTCTGTAAATGAGGCTAGGTGATTGCAGAATAAAAGCCCTGGCTGGAAGCACACTAAGTCTGGATCCAATCCATTGTGTTCAAAACAGTTCACAGAATAGACATTTTAAATATATATCCATAATTATAACACATTGCAATATAACATTAATATAACCATTCAAAAATTACAGTTCATTTAAAACATACAAAAGGGTCTGCTGTAGCTATATTGTACTTAGCATTACAGTTAATCCAGTTAATCCTCTGTGAAGCTGGTCAGTGAGCCTAAAGAAATCTGTCTGTGGTATGTTGACATTCAGGATTTGTTAGTACAAGGTATTACAGTGCTCCAAGGGTTGGTTAATCGAGAGTCCAGCTGGATGTGTTGCTAACAGACCCAAATTGGTCCTTCCAGGTATATTTAAGGTGCCTTATTGAGGGTGGGGTGGGGAATTGTTTGAAAGCACAGTATGAGTTGGCAGGAGGGCAGAGCTGAAACCACCCCCATTATCACCTCCATACTTTGTGCCTTTCGACATGAGGCATTAATTGTGCACTCATGATTCCTCACTCACGGTAGCTTGCGGGTGCTTTACCCAACGTTGTCATCTTCTAAGGCCATTTCTTTGGAATCATTTTAGCGGAATGTCTTGTATATCTGTGAGTGGTGGGTGGCATGAAACCCTGGTGCCTTTGTGCAATTCTGTCATACCACAATGCCACCTAGTGGTTGTGTAATGGAACATATAGAAAGGCAGAGAAAGAACGCCACCCCCACCCCCAGAAAAATATGTGTAAAGCAGCCAATGGCTGGGTTCACACACACCCTAACCCATACACAGTGGTTGAGTGTGGGTTGTTGTTGAACTGTGGATTATCGTGTTGTCCAAATGCAGCATGTTTTCCACAGGGTGGCTTGTTAACCATACAGTGTGGCTTGTTAACCACCCTGAACAACCCAGCAACAAACCATGGGTTCTCAAGGTGGCTTGTTCAAGAAAAATAAGCCATACTTCATGGTTAACAAGCCACCCTGTGGAAAACATGCTGCATTCAGACAATACGATGACCCACGGTAGAACAACCACCCATGGTTCAACAACAACCCACACTCGCCCACTGAGTGTGCGGTAGCATGTTGTGTGAACCCAGCCAATCTTAATCCCACAAAGAATCTAGAAGGAGAAGCCTCAGTAAAGTGGTGGGTAAAAGCCTTATGTAGAAAAGCCTGTAATATGGACCCAGGGTGCTTTCAGAAGGAGGGCTCCTAGTGCTACAAATTAGCCTTGTGCAGCTATTCTGGGGTTGTTGTTTTTTTCCCTTAATGGATTTTCTGTGGTAAGAGAAAAGACAGAAGAAGAACCTGGGAAACACAGGAGTGGTATGAGTGAAAGACAAGATTGCCTGGACCTCTCGTAAAATCCCATGAATGAGGCCGGGCAATGGCACCATAAAAACCTTGCCTGGAAGCACCTTTGGTGGCAAATCAAGGCATAGCTCTGCCAGTGTCCCACTAGTTTCGCCCTGAGGCTGGAGACAAAACTGTTCGACCAGAGGACAATACGATATGTGTGGTTGTGTAGCAGGGGGAGCTAAACAAACAAATACCTAAGCAATAACTTCTCTCAAACCACTTTCTCTCTCTTAAAAACGATTGTCTATCTCCAGCCTGACTTACCTGCTTTCCTTCCTAGCTGTTCAGTGCCAGTCCCTGAAGGCTCCTGACCATGGAAACAGCACCTGCTTCCACCTTCACGGGGAATTTCAGTACCACTCCAACTGCACCTTCCACTGCACTGAGGGTTTTCTGTTACTTGGAGAGAAGGTGACTCAGTGTACAGCATCAGGAGAATGGACAGCCCCAATCCCCATTTGCCAAGGTTTGCTGGCCTTCTTACAGTAGCCTCTTCTTTTGCTCGCTTACAAGTCAGTAGAGGCTGGTGGCTCTGATGTCAATGGAGTGGTGAATCCACTGTGGGTTTCAGTCAGAACCAGTCAGAACTCTGACTGGTTCTGACTGAAACCCGGAGCAGATTCACTGCCCCACTGACATTGAAGCCCCCGCCTCCACTGTTATAAGTTGTTTTCCAGAGACAGAAATCCTCCTCTCTGGATTTAGGACACTGAGGTGGTGTCAGGATAGGGCCCAGGCTTGCTGTTGAGTCTGAAGATTCTGATTCAGAGAGGGGGATAGGAGAAGAGCAGCTGGGGTGGAGGGTGGGGAAAGAAATTCCCCAAGCCTCTCCAGGAACCAGCGAAGAACCTTCCCAGGGACATATCTATCAGGAGGGTCAGAGACAGATACTGCCTCCACCCCCCATGTGAAATCAGCTTCTTTCAGAGGGAGAGGAAGGGCACGAATTGGCAGACGCAAGAGTCCGCCGTCAGTGCAAGCGGGCAGACCTTATGAGAGGAGGGAGACGCTGTGCCAGGTTGGCCAGACACCGGGAGGCCAGGGAGGGAGGACCCACCCTGAACGTGGCGTTCAGAATGCCAGTCAGGTACTGCGTAGGAGCCTATAGTTCGTTGAGTGGCAACTCTCTTCCCTACCGAAGGTCCTCTATCAGAGGACTCAATTTATCTGCTTAGACCTGGAGGGAAGCTACTACCTTTACTGACTGTAATGGTTTGAAGAGCCGCTGGTAGCTCAGGGAAAGAGCAGATTGCAACTGGAGTCTCTGTCTGTCTTACTGCTCAGTGGGAGGGCCTGGAAACACAATGGGTGGAATCTCTCTACCTCTTTTAACACAAGAACAGGACAGAGGAGGAAGGGGACTCCTGTCCATGCTGCAGACACCCCCCTCACTACTCTGAGTGCTGACATGTTTGAGGGGTGCAGCTCTTGCCTGGATTTAGTTCCCTTTAAAAGGAGTCGGTGGAGGCTTATTGGCGTTTTGTCAATACTTGCATTTCTTTGCAAATGTACAGGTTGAATATAGGTGGAGGAACAGCTTACACACTCCAACAGACAGACAGCATCCACTGGTCCTGCATCAGATCTCCAGGGGAGAGGGAGTCAGCATCCCAAAATGCTGTTCGTTTACAGAGCCCAAACTCAGCTCACTGAACCTATCAGCACAATCCTAACTCCCTTAGTCAACCCTCTGGGATGGGGTGGAGGTGCCTCTCTGCTTTTGGAGAGTGGTACGCCCCAAACTATGTATCCTGGGGGCACAGTGGGAGCAGCTTTGAGTCTGCTAGATCTAAAGTCCCTTCATTCCCCTGAGAAGCCCCCAAATCCAGCCCCTCAGCCTCCTCCATATACAATAATATCCTGCACATAGAAATCTAGATGTCAGCATTATAGCTTTTAAGCCTTCTCCCTGACATGCTGGCTTTCTATGTGCAGGGATTTTTTTTGTTTGGAGGAGCATTCACTCACACTGCGGTCTGAAGTGGTACAGCACAGGCACAGGCTTATTACCCCAGTGAGAAAAAGGTCTTACCTTGGCTGTTAACTGCTGGCTGGGGAATGCTGGGAGTTGTCGGACTTTTTTCTGTCTAAACATGCATAAGATTGCACCTTAAGGTGCTTTAAGAGACCTGTGTCTTATAAGGACTAGCAACCCCCCCTCTTCCATACAGTAACCAGAAATGGCTTCCTCCAGTTTCTCAGGAGAGGAGGCCACCCTTCAGGCCTGGCTTTCCCCTTCCAGAGGGTGGGAGAATATGGGCTGGGTGCAAATGGTGCTTTATTTTACCAGCATTATTTCTCTCTCATTCTAGTTATTGACTGCCCAAAGCTGGCTGCCCCTGAGAATGGGGAATTAAACTGCCTTCATCCGCATGGAGACTTTGCATATGGCTCCAGGTGTGCCTTCTCTTGCAACATTGGGTTTGTGCGAGTTGGGACAGAGCAGCTCCAGTGCACGGCCCGGGGAAGGTGGACGGAGGGACCACCCTTTTGTGAAGGTCAGTGCTGAGTATAGGGACGGGCACCAGCAAATCACAGGGATGGTCCCTGGTAAACAGAGACCATTGGAGTCTACCTTCTGTAGGAATGACAATCTGAATTAATTTCTTGGCAATTGTTTGAGGAAAACACAGAATGAGACTGATCCTGGGCTGAGAATTAGTCTGTTTGTAAAACCTCCTCTTTTCACCTTCAGCCATGCAGTGCCCCAGTCTGCAGAGTCCCACCAAAGGGGGCATGACCTGCTCTCATCCAACAGGAGAGTTTGTCTACCAGTCCACCTGCGAGTTTGCCTGTGAGCCTGGTTTCACCTTGGCTGGAGCAAAGGCCACGCGCTGCTTGGGAACTGGGAACTGGAGTGCTCCATTACCAACATGCCAGGGTAAGGGTCTTCTTTCCTCAGGTTGTTTTCTGCTGCCCATTTTTGTGATCAAACTCAGCTCCTTCCTAGCACTTGTCTTAAAAGGCTGGGCACCTCCAGCAAGACAGCCATATAGTAGCCTAGGAGTCCATTTTTTTCTGGGATTTTTCCAGAAGACCAACAAGCTGCACTTTATGCCTGGATTTTCCCCTTTCTGGAGGTGGGGGAGAATCTGGGCTGGGTGCAAATGGTGCTTTATTTTACTGGCATTATTTCTCTCTCATTCTAGTTATTGACTGCCCAAAGCTGGCTGCCCCTGAGGATGGGGAATTAAACTGCCTTCATCCGCATGGAGACTTCGCATATGCCTCCAGGTGTGTCTTCTCCTGCAACGCTGGGTTTGTGCGAGTTGGGACAGAGCGGCTTGAGTGCACGGCCCAGGGAAGGTGGACGGAGGGACCACCCTTTTGTGAAGGTCAGTGCTGAGTACACTTTGGTAATCAGCTGGAGAAATCATGCTGTGTGGATGGCAGTGTAATATACAAAACTGGAGAAGTTAACACCAGACAAGTGCCTCTGCCAGACTGGAAAACCAAATGGATCCTGAGAGCAGCAGCAATAACAATGGCTGGGTTCTTTTCAAATTTCGCACATGCCTCACCCAGGAACCTGGGAACATAAACACAACTAACTGGGTGCCTTGGAAGTTTATTCTTCACCACTTGCAAATGAATGGGATACAGGCTGGATGCCAAGAACTGGGTTCTTATTCTGGAGAGGGGGCACAAGTGGGAAGGAATAGAAGCTTTGCACATCCTTGTTTAACACAAGTGAATGCACATTAAACACACTCCTGCGTGGTACTTCAGGGTGAATGACTCATCTAGCACATCCTCCTCTTGAAATTATGAAAACTGGACTTCGGGTGTGTGGAACAACAGTTGCTGCTTATTCTTAGAGCCTTTCTACATGAGGCCTTTATTGTGCACTTATGATTCCTCACTTATTGTAGTTTGCAGATCCTTTACACAACTTTGTCATCCTCCATGGCCTCTCCTGTGCTTCGTGACCATTTTAGCGGGTTTTTCCCTAATGTGGAAAGTCTGGTATTATTTGTGAATGGCGGGATAAAGTTTAGTGTAATTGTGCATTTCCGCTATACCACAGTTTGTTTGTTTGTTTGTTTGTTTGTTTAATTTTTATACTGCCCAATAGTCGAAGCTCTCTGGGCAGTTCACAACATTAAAACCACAAAAATACAACAGAAAATACAATAAAAATATAATAGGTTAAAACTACAAAATAAAAATGCAATCAGAATAAAACCTAGCAGCATTGCAGATATTTAAAATGAAATAGCAGATTTATTTATTTATTATTTATTACATTTATATCCCACCTTTTTTCCTCTTCGAGGAACCCAAGGTGGTGTACATAATCCCCCTCCTCTCCATTTTATCCTCACAACAACAACCTTATGAGGTAGGCTGGGCTGAGAGTCTGTGACTGGCCCAAAGTCACCCAGTGAGCTTCCATGGCTGAGTGGGGACTAGAACCCGGATCTCCTGGCTCCCAGTCCAACACTCTCGCCACTATACCACACTGGCTCCAGGGTTGCCTGGATTCAGAAACTGCAGATTTGCAGTGGTAGGAGGCGGCTTGATGTCAACAAGGCATTCAGCTGTTACAACACAAGGAAGATGTGCGGTGCAGACGCTGGTGGCAGGAAAGGTGTGCATGATGAGGAAGACTCAGATACGATGTGAACTTACTTAACTCCTACAGATTCTGACTTTCTCTGTGCTCTGCTGAATTCTGCCAGCACCTCTTGGAGGGACTGGTCCAAGTCTTTTGCTGTTGCCCTGCCAAGTTCAGAGTCATCCAAGGTGGCTCCTCACCTTTGTCAGGGCTCTGGGTACAGGTGGAGGTCCCAGGTAGATTTAAGACAGCAGAGCTAAAAAACTGGAATGCTAAAATGCCTGGGAAATAGTCTTCACCTGGCACTGGAAAGAGTACAATGTAGGCACCAGGTGAACCTGTCTAGGGAGTTTGTTCCACAACCGGGGTGCCACAGCAGAAAATGCCTTTTTCCTGGTAGCTACCTGCCTTACCTCTTTTGGTAAGATAAGGGCGTAGTTGGTATACCAGCCTAAGCTGATAAAAAGTGCTCTGTGCCACGAAGTCCACCTATGTGCCTCAAGTGACAGTTCTGGGTCCAAGAGCACCCCAAACTATGAACCTGATCCTTTAGGGGGAGTGCAGCCCCCTCCAGAACAGGTTGAATATCACCTAGCCAGGCAGACGAACCACCCACTAACGGTACCTCCGTCTTGTCTGGATTGAGTTTGTTTATTGGTCCTCATCCAGTCCACTACCGTGCCCAGGCATTGATTCAGAACAGCCACTGCCTCACCTGGGTTTGATGAGAAAGAGAGGTAGAGCTGGGTGTCATCTGCATATTGATGGCACCTCAGCCCATGCCTCCAGATAACCTCCCCCAGCAGTTTCATGTAGATGTTGAACAGTGTTGGGATTAAATAGAGCCCTGTGGAATGCCATGGCGTAGTTGCTAAGGCACAGACCAATAAACCCCCAGCATCACCTTCTGGAATCAGCTATCCAAGCAGGATTGGAACTACTGCAGCACAGTGCCTCCAACTCCCAGCCCAGACAACCTATCCAGAAAGATACCATGGTCGATGGTATTGAAAGCTGCTGAGAGGTCCAGGAGAATCAACAGGGTCTCACTTCCCTTGCCCCTCTGTCAGTGCCACCTAGTGCTTGTGTAATGGGACATAAGGAAAGGCAGAGAAAGAAAACTCCCAGGGAAAAAAAGCACGTGTAAAGGAGCTAGTCTTAATCCTGCAAAGAATCCGGAAACAGAAGACTTGGTAAAGTGGCAGGGTAAAAGTGTCATGTAGAAAAGCCCTTTGTGTAAAGGCAGGGGACCTTTGTGTTGGGCAGGGCAGCGGGGCTCAGGGGGGTGGGGAGAAGTGACTTGGCTTGCTGTCTGTGAAGTCCATTCACTGCAGTGACTTTCTCCATGGCATCCGTGTTTGGCAGCTCCTCCTGTAGGAGCATCCACATCTGACATCCCCATCAACAGGAGCAGAATGTTGTCCCAATCTTCCATAGGTGGTTGTAGCAGCCCCCGGGGCATGGGAGATCTGAGCACTTTATGATTCGAATCTCTCATCATCCCCCAAGCAGTGACAAGAGATACAAAACAGTCACTCCAGACATGCAGCCAGAACAGCCCCAGCTATGTAATTCATTTTTTTGAAGCTTATGGAAGGGGTAGGTAGGTAGGTAGATAGATAGATAGATAGATAGATAGATAGATAGATAGATAGATAGATAGATATGGCTTTGGCTGAACACAATTTGGGATATAAGTAAATTAAATGTATATAATAAGTTCACTGGCCAATTAAAATGCTTTTCTGCATTAATCAGCATGTCTGTCTTCTCAGCTTAGAAGGCCTAGAGTATGGTGTACCGCTGGTTCAGGTGTTACCTGCCAGTGCTTTTTAAAGTCAAGGGAGCACTGTAATGGGAGGGACTATAGCTCAGTGGAAGAGCACGTGTTTGGTATGCAGGAGGTCCCATTTTGAATCCCGGGTGCCTGCAGTTAAACAGAACTCAGGTAGCAGGTGCTGGGAATGGGACCTCTGCCTGAAACTCTGGAGAGGTTTTCTGTTTCATCTGTACTAAGCTTCTGTGGAATAAATGTCCCCCTGTTCCCTATAGAAATGAAATAAAAATAAATAAATAAACACATATTGCTATGTGAATAAATTGGCCTTCTCCAACCAGACGCCCCCGAGATGTTCTGGACTACCACTCCCGTCAGCCCCAGCCAGCATGGCCAATGGCCATTCTGGTTGGGGATGAGGGGAATTGTGGTATAACACATCTTCTGGAGGGCACCTGGTTGGGGAAGGCTGATACTTTAAGGGCACACTCCTATGCATGTTTAGACAGAAACAAGTCCTACAACTCCCAGCATGCCCCAGCCAGCTATGCTGACTGGAGTATGCTGGGAGTTGTAGGACTTATTTCTGTCTAAACATGCATAGGAGTGTGCCCTAAATTATATATATGCTCATTAGTGGATTGTACATATAACGCTGCCTTTGTTGCTCATTTCCTTTTTTCTGTTTCAGCTGTCAAGTGCCCGACTCTACATAAGCCAGACCATGGCCATTTAAACTGTCTTCACCCTCGTGGAAACTTTGCATATGGCTCCAGCTGCAACTTTTCCTGCAGTGCTGGTTTTCAGCTTGTTGGATCGGAGATGCTTGACTGCCTGGTCCTAGGAGAATGGACTGAACAACAGCCACATTGTAAAGGTCAGTGCCAAATACCCTTCCCAGAGCTGACTAGAGACACTACAGCTGAAGTCTAAGCTAAAGGCCTGAAGTGGCTGCTTGGATTTTGCTCAGTGTAAAGCAAATGGAAGTATTCTGAATACAGAGAGAAACAATGATCCAGACCCTGAATTTAAGATATTGCTCATCTTGGCCTGAAGGAGTTCAAGGGGAATGGGGCAGTTTTTCAAATTACTGCTGAGGCCTGGATCTTAAATTGCAGACTGCCGCCGTTTAGTTCTCTCTAGTCTTGCCTATGGTTTCACTCTTAGGGCACAATCCTATGGATGTTAGAAAGAAAAAGGTCTATAACTCCCAGCATGCCCTGGCCAACATGGTTGGCTGGGGAATGCTGGGAGTTACAGGCCTTTTCTCTGTCTAAACATGCATAGGGTTGCGCCCTTACAGTTGAAATGTCATGGCCATGCTACAAGTGGCTGATAATTTTTAATTTCTAGTGTTTCTTTTCTATGTACAAGTGGACTTTGATTTTAACAAACTTAATTCCTGCTTTAGTTCAGCAAAGAATAAAAGGAAAATGGTGGTCGGAGTCTACTACCGGCCACCCAATCAAGGAGAAGATGAGGATGAAACTTTTGAAAAGCAAATAGCCAATGTTTCAAGGAAGCTTGCTATAGTAGTAATGGGGAACTAGAGGATCAGCTATCCTTGACTTGATCATAACCAACAGAGATGACTTAGTGGATAAAGTAGCAGTTACAGGAACTCTGCGGGAAAGTGACCATGTTATACTTGAGTTCTTGATTCTAAGGGAAGCAAAAGCCGAGTGTAGTCAAATGCGTACCCTGGATTGTAGGAAAGCTGATTTTAATAAACTCAGAACAATGATCAGTAAGGTCCCATGGCAAGCGACTCTAACGAGAAAAGGAGTCCAAGATGGGTGGGAGTTTTTAAAAAAGGAAATTCTCAAGGCACAATTACGAACAATTCCAACAAGAATAAAAGGTGGAACACAACAGAAGAAGCCAATGTGGCTTCAACAAAAAGCTTAGAGATGACCTGAAAACAAAAAAGGACACATATAGGAAGTGGAAAGAAGGCCAAGTAACAAAGGAAGAGTACAGGCAGGTAGCATAGAATTGCAGGGATGGTGTCAGAAAGGCTAAAGCTGAGAACGAGCTGAGGTTAGCAAGGGATACTAAAAGCAACAAAAAAGCTTTCTTCAGCTATGTGCACAGTAAAAGACAGAGGAAGGAAATGGTGGTTCAACTATTAAATAAGGATGGCAAAATGATAACAAATGACAAAGAAAAGGCAGAAGTGTTCAATTCCTACTTTGTCTCAGTCTTATCCCAAAAGAGGGTCTATGGCCCCCCTGGCAAAGGCGAAGTACAGGCTGAAGGGGCAGGATTGCAGCTTAAGATCGATAGGCATATGGTCAAGGAACACATAATTGGTTTGAATGAGTTCAAATCTCCAGGGCCAGATGAACTGCACCCTAGAGAAATAAAGGAACTGGCAGAAGAACTCTCAGAACCACTGTCTGTTATCTTTGAGCAATCATGGAGGACGGGGGAAGTGCCAGATGATTGGAGGAGGGCTAATGCTGTCCCTGTCTTCAAAAAGGGTAAAAAGGAGGAACCTGGGAACTACAGACCAATCAGTCTGACATCAATCCCTGGGAAAATTCTGGAGCAGATGATAAAGCAATCCGTCTGTAAGCACCTTGAAAACAATGCAGTGATGACTCGAAGCCAACATGGATTTGTCAAGAACAAATCCTACCAGATGAATCTGATCTCATTTTTTGATTATGCAACCTCTCTTGTGGACTGTGGGAATGCTGTGGACATAATATACCTCGACTTCAGCAAAGCTTTCGACAAAGTGCCCCATGATATCCTGATGAGCAAACTAGCTCAAAGTGGGCTAGATGAAACAACGATCCAGTGGATCCACAGTTGGCTACAGAATCGGACTCAAAGAGTGCTTATCAATGGGATCTTCTCAAACTGGGGAGAGGTAATGAGCGGGGTACTGCAGGGCTTAGTCCTGGGCCCAGTGCTCTCCAACATTTGTATTAATGACTTGGAGGAGGAGGTGCAGGGAATGCTGATCAAATTTGCAGATGACACAAAATTGGGCAGGATAGATAATACTTTGGAAGACAGAAACAAAATTCAAAGTGATCTTGATAGACTGGGGTGCTGGGCAGAAAACAACAGAATGAAATTTAATAGGGATAAACGCCAAGTTCTGCACCTAGGAAAAAGAAACCAAAGGCACAGTTACAAGATGGGGGATACGTGGCTCAACAACACTACAAGTGAGAAGGATCTTGGAATTGTTGTAGATCACAAGTTGAATATGAGCCAACAATGTGATGTGGCTGCAAAAAAGGCAAATGCTCTTTTGGGCTGCATTAATAGAAGCATATCCAATTCCCGGGAAGTACTAGTTCCCCTCTACTCAGCACTGGTTAGGCCTCATCTGGAGTACTGCGTCCAGTTCTGGGCACCACACTTTAAGAAGGATGCAGACAAGCTGGAGACGGTTCAGAGGAGGGCAACAAAGATGATCAGGGGACTGGAAACAAAGCCCTATGAAGAGAGACTGAAAGAACTGGGCATGTTTAGCCTTGAGAAGAGAAGACTGAGGGGAGATATGATAGCGCTCTTCAAGTACTTGAAAGGTTGTTGCAGAGAGGAAGGCCAGGATCTCTTCTCTATCATCCCAGAGTGCAAGATGAAGAATAATGGGCTCAAGTTACAGGAAGCCAGATTCTGGCTGAACATCAGGAGAAACTTCCTGACTGTTAGAGCAATACGACAATGGAACCAATTACCTGGGGAGGTGGTGGGCTCTCCCACACTGGAGGCCTTCAAGACGAGGCTGGACAGCCATCTGTCAGGGATGCTCTGACTTGGATTCCAGCATTGAGCAGGGGGTTGGACTCGATGGCCTTGTAGGTCCCTTCCAGCCCTACTATTCTATGATTCAGCTGCCACCCAAATCCCAAATACCAAGTTCAACCAACGAAGTGAATTTTAATGTAAATCAATAAACCATGCATCTGAATTTCCAAGTTAGAAAGGGAATGAGGGTTAAGCTCTAGATTTGCTACATTGTAACAGTGTTCTCTTTAGAACTGGAAACATTGTGATATTTCCTTTGTCTTACTATAAGAAGCAAAAAGATTGTTTTCTCTCAAGGTCTTTGTATTTTTGCTTTGATATCTGGTTGCTCCCAGCTATTGGCACATCACCACCTGCTTGTGGAAGCAGCCTGAAGGAAACTATGTAGAATTTAATGTCGCCAAAGAAGGTGACAGATTGAGTCATGCAACTGGCTGGGAATAAGTGGCTTTGTGAGCCTCCAAGGGCTACATGTGGTTTGCTTTTGGGGAACTGATGTTCGCTTTCAAGACTAGTACTGTCCATCTGGGCATTAGCTTGATGCTCTCTGCTCAATGTGTATATTTGTAAATTTAAAGGTATTACAAAAATGCAGAAAATCTTCCATGCTCTCTCCTCAAATGGAAACCGATTCTGTAAAAGTCTACTCCTGAAACTTCCTGCTGTTCAGGGATGCAGGGAGCATGAAGTATATCCAATAGGTTCAGTAGCCCGTGAAAACACACACTTCATAATTGATTTGAACATGTATCCTTGCAGTATTTGTGACTTGTCCCAAGACTGAGGTATATTCTGAGTTATAGCATCTGTACTTTCCTATTCCAGCTGTCCAATGCCCAGCTCTGGAAACTCCAACTAATGGCAAGGGCAATTGCACTCATCCATATGCACACTTTGCATATTACTCCAGTTGCATCTTCTCCTGCAGCTTTGGTTTTGACTTAGTTGGATCGGAGAAGCTCAAGTGCACAGATCGGGGAAACTGGACAGGGGATGTGCCCATCTGTGAAGGTAGGGGCCTCTAGTTAACCTTGGTTCCAAGGAAGGTTTGAGGAAACAGAATGGGCTGAGGGCCGCAGGTTGCCCACCCTGCCCAGGGGTTGCTTCCATGGGTGTATGTCTTGACTTGTGGCTATCACAGGGGCATCAGAGATCAAGGCCTGTCTCTTGTTCAAGTTTGGAAAAGTAATACAAAATGTTACATTTCTTCATCCTCCTCCTTCAAAATCAACATACTCCAGGATACCAGGATTCAGGCTCACTACTTTATTAGTTAGACTAGCTGCCTTACAAATGCACATTCTAGGAAACTCTCAGACTACAATGGAAACAGCTACTCCGCACAACTACAAATATCAGTAGAGGAGCCAAAGTGGATGTTAGAAAAGTTGCCAGCAGCCTGGGCAAGAACTCTTGGCCAGACTAGCTTAGGAGGGATAGCTCCCCTACGGTGGCTCCCTCCTACATAGGCTTGCACACATAGCCAACTTGGTAGAGCGTCTGAGCTCCCCCTCTAACTTTTCCCACTTCACTCTGCAACAGACCCGAGCTTCCCTCAAGTCATACCCCGCATTCTCCACCTCCCCCAAACCCTGGGTTCTCATTGAGGAGGAAAAGGGGGGCTTCAGGCTGAGCCAACTGTGCACCAAGGTCTTGGGAAGGAGGCCTTGCCATATCTGAGCTCACTAGGGAGGGAGTCTCCCCCTGTTCTGGCTGTTCCCATTCTGAATCCAAGCTACTAAACATCTCCACATGCTCAGATTCATTACTGACATAAATTATTATTATTATTATTTATTAAATTTATTAATTGCCCATCTGGCTGGTCACCCAGCATAAAACACTGTCTATGCTAATGTCTACCAAAGGATCCATCGCCAAGAGCTGATCTAATCATTTGAAAAAGCCCTCTATGCCAGTGGCCATCCCAGCACCTAGCGACAGTAGAGTGTTTTATTTACTGCTGCAGCAAAAGTGCTCCCTTGAACAGGGATGCCATGGTAACCTGGCAGGTTGGATATCCAACGTGGATATTAGTCTGCTGGTGCAGACAATTATCACAAACCCTCCCTCTCTCTGATCCCATTCTGTCTACCCTCCATCGAACATACATACATACATACATACATACATGGTGGTTTGATGCCCACACTCTTGTGCAAACTAGCTGAGGGCTTACGAATGGAGAGGTGCATCTGAATGCCGCTCTTAGCACCCATCCCATTGAAAACAGTGGGCGGCCTCTGCAATTGGATGTGTGTTATGCTGCACACCTAAGTTTTTGCCTACAGTTCCTAACAGCAAGGTAATCTGAGACACTCTCTGGAGTTTCCATGGACATCAGTGGGGCAGAACAACAACAAACTCTGTGGAAACAAAGGGGGCAGTTTTGCACATCCCTAGCTTTAGTTTGTGCCCAGCATCTTGCATTCATGCCCAATTAGTTCTTGGTCCTGCATTTTACACTCGTTAACTCACCAGTCTGCCACATGATCCCTTCATTACCCACTCCCTCAGCTTTCAGAAGTGCACCCCAGTATTTTCTTCCTCTGCACTTTTGTCTGTGTAGTGCTTTCCCCTAAATGTTTTTTTCTTCTCCAGCTGCCAAGTGCCCAGTGCTGCATGCTCCAATGAATGGACAGTTAAACTGCTCTCATCCTTATGGAAACTTCACATACAACTCCAGTTGCGACTTCTCCTGTGACATGGGTTTTGTAAGAGATGGATCTGAGATGCTTAATTGTATGGCCCTGGGAAAGTGGACAAGACCTGAGCCAGTCTGTGAAGGTCAGAGCAGGAACCGCCTTGAGGGCCCATACTGGTGGGAAGGTGGAACTGAAATTGTTTAAAGAAATGAACACACATGAACAAGAAATTCCAGGATGTTTTTCAGACCCCCTTTACACTCTCACTAGGCCATGTCCCTGGTTCCATCCCACATGGCTGCAGTGTGCATGTACTCAAAGGAGGGACTAGGCTACTCCCCTATCAACCTGCCTGTGACTTAAGATCATCTGCCCAAGCCTTTCTCCATACACCTCTCCCCACTGAGTTGAGGTGGACATCAGTGAGGGAGAGGGCTTTTTCCACAGTAGCATTCCAACTGCTGCCAATAGCACTATCCTTTAGTGCGGGGCAAAAGCATTTTTATTGACTCAGGCATTTTACATTCACTATCCTTATGGTGTTTGGGGCTGCTCTGAGCACATCTAGGTGGGAAAGCGGTATGCATATTAAAGTTGTAGTAATCATCACCATCTCGTTGGTTTATGTCTTCATGGTCTGTTTTATCTGCTGGTTTTACTTTGGTGTATGGTCTGTATTTATGCTGTTGTACACCACTCTGATATGATGGAAGGCAGTATATAAATCATAGAATAGTAGGGTTTGAAGAGGCCTGTAAGACTATCGAGTCCACCCCCCTGCTCAATGCAGGAATCCAAGTCAAAGCATCCCTGACAGGTGGCTGTCCAGCCTCCTCTTGAGGTGGTGGAGAGCCCACCACCTCCCTAGGTAATTGGTTCTGTTGTCGTACTGCTCTAACAGTCAGGAAGTTTTTCCTGATGTTCCGCTGGATTCTGGCTTCTTGTAACTTGAGCCCATTATTCCATGTCCTGCATTCTGGGATGATCGAGAAGAGATCCTGGCCTTCTTCTCTGTGGCAACCTTTCAAGTACTTGAAGAGTGTGGGTATTATATCTCCCCTCAGTCTTCTCTTCTCAAGGCTAAACAGGCCCAGTTCTTTCAGTCTCTCTTCATACTGTTTCCAGTCCTGATCATCTTTGTTGCTGTCCTCTGAACCCTCTCCAGTTTGTCTGCATCCTTCTTAAAGTGTGGCACCCAGAACTGGACACAGTACTCCAGATGAGGCCTAACCAGTGCTGTGTAGAGGGGAACTAGTACTTCACGTGATTTGGAAGCTATCTGTATTTGAAACAAATACATTTCCTTGTGAACTCCACCCACCATAGATGATTACCTTGTTTATGTGATGTGTCATAGAATCATAGAATAGTAGGGTTGGAAGGAGCCTACAAGACCATCGAGTCCAACCCCCTGCTCAATGCGGGAATCCAAGTCAGAGCATCCCTGACAGATGGCTGTCCAGCCTCATCTTGAATGCCTCCAGTGTGGGAGAGCCCACCACCTCCCTAGGTCATTGGTTCCATTGTCGTATTGCTCTAACAGTCAGGAAGTTTCTCCTGATGTTCAGGCGGAATCTGGCTTCCTGTCACCTGAGCCCATTATTCCGTGTCCTGCATTCTGGGATGATTGAGAAGAGATCCTGGCCTTCCTCTCTGTGACAACCTTTCAAGTACTTGAAGAGCGCTATCCTATCTCCCCTCAGTCTTCTCTTCTCAAGGCTAAACAGGCCCAGTTCTTTCAATCTCTCTTCATACTGTTTCCAGTCCTGATCATCTTTGTTGCTGTCCTCTGAACCCTCTCCAGTTTATCTGCATCCTTCTTAAAGTGTGGTGCCCAGAATTGGACGCAGTACTCCAGATGAGGCCTAACCAGTGCTGAGTAGAGGGGAACTACTACTTCCCGGGATTTGGAAGCTATGCTTCTATTAATGCAGCCCAAAATGGCATTTGCCTTTGTTGCAGCCACATCACATTGTTGGCTCATATTCAGCTTGTGATGGACAACAATTCCAAGATGGTTCTCGCTTGTAGTGTTGTTGAGCTATGTATCCCCCATCTTGTAACTGTGCCTTTGGTTTCTTTTTCCTAGGTGCAGAACTTGGCATTTATCCCTATTAAATTTCATTCTGTTGTTTTCTGCCCAGCGCTCCAGTCTATCAAGATTACTGTGAATTTTGTTTCTGTCTTCCAAAGTATTAGCTATCCTGCCCATCATGTCCATCATGTGACAAAGGAAAGTTTACTATCAGTCAGGTTTTAGTAATCCATTTATCCAATTCCTACAGTGCTGAGTTTAGCACAACATTACTTTCATCTGATGTGTAAAGCTTGTCTGATGTGGATTTGATGTTTCTTCATTGCTTCCCTTCCTCCCCCATAGCCATAAAGTGTCCCCAGCTGAGGAAAATGGATAATATGGAGATGAATTGCTCCAATCCCTGGGGCTTCTTCAGCTACATGTCATCCTGTCGCTTCCACTGTGCTGAAGGCTACTTTCTCAATGGAACAAGCAGGGTGCAATGCCAACCAGATGGCCGCTGGTCTGCAGTGACACCTCTTTGTCAAGGTACTCCTGGTCTATTTTTAATGGGGATACTTTGGGTGACATAATATTGAAAGGGAAGTCCCAGTGGGTTTTTGATGCACATGGCTTCCTCCCAACTTTGCAATTTGAATGAGATGTATTTTTTTTAAGTTAAATGCTGGGTCAGCTGTCATTCTTGCCTCTTTCTGATGATTTAAAAAAAGATTGAAAGCTCATCTAAAGCTTCATATATATGTTATCTGTATACATGTTCATCCTTTGCCTTATTAAAAACATATTTAAAAAAAAAAAACAGTTGCACCTGTGTTCTGGGGCTTGTGGTGGATGCACATTGCCAAGGTGAAAGGTGTTAGCCAATCAGTGCTGCCCACAGCCGGGTTCGCTGCAAATTTGCAGAACCATTTTTTTTTTTCAGAGCTTGACGATGGAGAGGAAAATATATACCTTTGTACTAAACATGATGAGGGCACATTCAGATCAGCCTCTGTGCTCTGATGTTATGTTTGTCTTCACACTTAGAAGTGAAATGAAGTTTTGCAAACCATGTCTCAAATCTGAACTCTTTAATTTAGAACAGATCAGAAATTTGCTTCCAAAATATTTCCTTGGGGAGTGGGGAAATGGTAAATCTGCATTTTTGTTGATTAGTGGATTTTAATTGAGAGAATAGTCATAGAATAGTACGGTTGGAAGGGGCCTATAAGACCGTCGAGTCCAACCCTCTATTCAATAACATTAAGTATCTGCTTGTCAACATCATTATTTTAAATGTTGTTTTTGCCCTAAAACACCTAATCCAATAATAACTAGGAATGTTGAGGATTAAACACGCACACACACTTGAGAATTTCCTCATCTTTTTTTCAGCTCTGCTCTGCTGTCAGTGTTAAATGGTGTTAAACCATTTTCACAGAAGGCTTAACTTGGCATTCAGTGTCCGCTCATATTGCTATTTCTCATGAGGAGACACCCATAGCGATGTCAGGCCTTAACCCAGTTCAAAGATGAGGCTGCAGCTGGGGGTCCAGGTGCAAGCAAATGAGGATCAGTTGGGCCGGAGGCAGCTGATGCGGACAAAGACAAGGCAGTCTAGAGTCCAAAGCAAGGCGAGGCATTCTGTGCAACTCCTCAGTGTGATGAGCTGCTCAGACTGAGGAGCTGCGTGAGATGGAAGGGTTTTTATAAAACCTACTGTTTTGCTGTTGGCTTTTGGGGTCAGCTGACAGTGTTCAGGCGGTGGGATCAGCTGACTGTATTTAGCCTGGAGTGCAGCCTTGATTCGCAGAGCCAAATCATCCTAGTTTGCCGAGGGACCAGAGCCCTGGTGGCGCAGGAAGTAAGGTGTCAAAGACAGAGCACTGAGCACGTGTCTAGCTGCTCCCTGCTCCTAGATGCCATGAAGCCCACTGGTTTGGTCACAGCTAGGCCTGCCATCTGTGGGTGGCACCAGGCTGCGGGCCAACAGAGAGGTGGAAATGGAGGCCACTGAGTGCAGGGCGTGGCCAGGGCCTGGGACAGGTTGGCAGGGAGACAATCCATGAAGACAGCTAGATAAAGCCTGGCTTCTAGGATCTACTGCTTCAGTAGGAAGACTGGTGAACAGCAGTCCAGGCAAGGCAATGCCAGGACTTCCCTCCCACAAGAAGCAGTGAGTGTAGAATCTCTTCTCTCTGGATCAGCCTAGTAAGCTTCATGGGCAAGACTGAGGAGATCTGTTATCTGGTGTAGTTGACTGAAAGGTTAGATAACTAAGAACAGCCTCCCCCAACCTGGTGCCCTCCAGACATGTTGGACTACAACTCCCATAATCCCTCAGCTGGGCACCAGGTTGGGGAAGGCTGACCTAGAAAGGCAACGTTGAATCCCCGTTTCCTTATAAAGTTGAATCCCCGTTTCCTTATAAAGATTATGCACAGCCATCTCCTACCTCTGCCACAGATCTCAGCGTTTGACAGGTGATAATACAGAGGAGGAGGAGAATTTGTAACGTGAATGAGAATTATAAGCAACGTAAGCCTTAAAACGTGATTTTGAGCCAGGGCTGCTTTAAATTACTTTTGAACACAATAAGAGCTGATGCTAAAATACTAGAGTGCTGGAATAGAGGAGGTGGCTCTTTGCTGACCTGCTTCATCTTTAACATATCGGTTTGCTATTAATTTCAGAAAATGGTGCCTCTTATCTCACACAAGTTCTGCTTTATACTGGTGGAACTGCAGTATCGGTTCTTGCCCTTGTGCTCTCTGGGGTTCTGATAGCTCTGGCAATCAAGCGCTTCAGCAAAAGAGGTAGGAAATTCAGGAACTCCACCCTGTTTCTTTGCAAATCTTATCCACATACAACTTAGGTTGTGTTCTCTTTTAATTTTTTTAAATTTTTGATTAAAATGTTCTCCTGGAGCTGATCTAGTTTACGTAGCAAGAGGTGCCAAAATTCTGGTCAACATCACTTCAGACTGCAGTGGGGTATGTGTGTGATAATTTTGAAAGCTCTCCCATGTGTGTGTGTTTTTTAAAACTTTCTGATGTAGTAAACTAGCATGTTGGAGAGAGAGGCTTAGTGCTTCTTCCTGATGTGTTCCTGATACTACACATGCAGAGAGGGTTTTTTTATCAGGTGGTGGTGACGGCAGACAGGATTCAGAAATATGGCACCCCACCTCACTTCCACTCTGAAGTGGAATTCTACTGCCAAAGTCCCCATTTCATTCTGCGTAATGGTCAGACTGGGTCTAAGGGTGCCAACTTCATACTAGACTACACTGTCTTTTATTCTGATGAAATCTGCTCATATTATTCCCAGCACATTTACAGCATATGTACCTTGCGATATCAACCTACATTTTTTTCCTATCATGGTGTACGTATGTTTCATGCTTATGTTATGATAACTTGGCTGCTCTGAGAATACTTTGGCAGAATATTCCCATCTGATACCCCCAGAACCACTGTGGAGTGACCTTTCTCACATATATGAGAGAGAGAGAGAGAGAGAGAGAGAGAGAGAGAGAGAGAGCTAGCGCTGAAAGGGGGTACTTGGGGATTTGCAGCTAGTCAGAAGTAAAACTGATAAATGAACTCTTATTTAATTCAGGTGACTTCCAATTGTATCCACCTCTGTAGTGCATGTTTTCAACTGATTGAAGGGTTTTATAGGTACAAGAGCTACTGTATTTATGTATTCACTATATTTGTATGTTGTTGTTCAGTCATTAAGTCGTGTCCGACTCTTTGTGACCCCATGGACCATAGCACGCCAGGCCTTCCTGTCCTCTGAACATAAATTCAGTCATCTAAGAAATTAAAAGCATTTAACCAATGCAGTGCCTCAGTTTGTTTAGACAAAAACAGCTATAGAACAGGGCCTAAAATTTAAGAGTAGAAAAACTCCATGGTTTTTTTGTTGTTGTTTATTTGTTCAGTCGCTTCCGACTCTTCGTGACTTCATGGACCAGCCCACACCAGAGCTTCCTGTCGGCCGTCGCCACCCCCAGCTCCCCCAAGGTCGAGTCCGTCACCTCCAGAATATCATCCATCCACCTTGCCCTTGGTCGGCCCCTTTTCCTTTTGCCTTCCACTTTCCCTAGCATCAGCATCTTCTCCAGGGTGTCCTGTCTTCTCATTATGTGGCCAAAGTACTTCAGTTTTGCCTTTAATGTCATTCCCTCAAGTGAGCAGTCTGGCTTGATTTCCTGGAGTATGGACTGCTTTGATCTTCTTGCAGTCCAAGGCACTCTCAGAATTTTCCTCCAGCACCACAGTTCAAAAGCATCTATCTTCCTTCGCTCAGCCTTCCTTACGGTCCAGCTCTTGCAGCCATAGGTTACTACGGGGAATACCATTGCTTTAACTATGCGGACCTTTGTTGTCAGCGCGATGTCTCTGCTCTTAACTCTTTTATCAAGATTTGTCATTGCTCTCCTCCCAAGAAGTAAACGTCTTCTGATTTCCTGGCTGCAGTCAGCATCTTGCAGTAATCTTTGCGCCTAGAAAGACAAAGTCTGTCACTTCCTCCACATTTTCTCCCTCTATTTGCCAATTATCAGTCAAGCTGGTTGCCATAATCTTGGTTTTTTTGCAGCACATGTCTTTTGATGTGGAGCGGTACATAAACATTGTAAACAAATAAATAAAAAATGCCAGGACATTGGTAACCAAAAAGAGCTCAACCCATTGGAAAACTCAATTCTATTCCCTTTTTCAGAGAGAACATTCTTTAACCTATGGTTATGCATAGCCAACTGCATGCATTTGTTCTTGAAATCATATTGTAGTGGAGGACAGGAAGGCCTGGCGTGCTATGGTCCATGGGGTCACGAAGAGTCGGACATGACTGAACGACTGAACAACAAGCCACTTTGAATGCCATTTCCTTGGTGGAAAGGTGGGGTATAAATAAGTAAACAAATAAATGGTCAACTAATATGCAGATGAAACACAGTTGAATGCCACAGAAAGGGAAGGAGTGTAGTTTAAGTAGACAAAATTAATAAAATCTCCAGGAAATATACTGAGCTGTCTAGCTGAGAGGCCAAAATATGATGGAAGGGATAACAAGTATGCATTTTTAATAGACAGATGGAATTAAGACTAGGTTCATCTGGAAATCATAACCTGTTGACCTGTTGCAGGTCTGGCAGCAAAGAATATTTTATAGTCAAAGATGACCACAGCATTTTTTGCTTTAAATATGGCCTGCTTTGCACATCATGGCGGCAATTCCTGGGTTGTTTAACCCAGGAATTGTAGGGATGTGTAGATTGCACAAGCTGTGTGTGTATCATTTCCACATTTAATTATCGGTCAACCCAGGAATGACTTGTTCCTGGGTTGTTTCCTAACAAGTTTCTGGGTTCACACATCATGAAACAATCCAGGAACCAGCCATTTCTGGGTTGTTAACTGAAAGTGGAAACGATGAGCGTGGGGCCTGCATGCTCTGCTCATCCCCACTACTCTTGGTTAAAGAAGCCAGGAATTGCCGCCATAACGTGTGAACCAGATCAGTAACTCTCTTGGTTTAACCTATCTCACAGGAACATAGGAACACTGGAAGCTGCCTTATACTGAGTCAGACCCTGGGTCCATCTAGCCCAGTATTGTTGACACTGACTGGCAGCAGCTCTCAAGGGTTTCAGGCAGGAGTTTTTCTAGCTCTACCTAGAGATATCGGGGATTGAACCTGAGACCTTCTGCATGCAAAGCAGGGGCTTTACCACTGAGCTGTGGCCCTTCTAGGATTGTTTTCAGGAGGAAAACCAATAATTCCCTCTGCTCTTTGGAGGAAGGACATGGGATATAAATGTAATCATAGAAATCATAGAATCATAGGGTTGGAAGAGGCCTACAAGACCATCGAGTCCAACCCCCTGCTTAATGCAGGAAGCTTGATTCCCAGGTGGTCTCCCATCCAAGTACTAACCAGGGCTGACCCTGTGTAATCATCCATCACCATCTTGCATTCTAATCAGAATCATTACTATATTTTTATCTGCTGTTTATATTCATAAGTGATAGTAATTAGATCTCTCTCTCTCTCTCTCTCTCTCTCTCTCTCTGCATCATTCATTGGGAACTTTGACTCCATCAGAGGGAAAAAAGAAGCTCCTGAGCCATACCAGGTACTAAGATTTAATATTTGGAATGTGAGGAAGCTGTTTGCAAACAGAGACTTAAAGATGAACAATTACACAAAAAACAGAGATGCCATTCATGAGTCAAACAATTCAAGTGAAGAAGATGTGCAGCATGATCCTGTTATATTTAATCAGAAGTAAATCCCACTGAGATAAATGGGACTTGTTTCCCTGTTGTATGTGTGCTTAGGACTGCAGAGTCAGTGACCTGGTTCACACTTAACGGTAAGCCATCGTAGGTGAATTTCCATCTGGGGCTTTCTGATTTGCAATTTAAAAATTCAAGCCATGGCGGGGGCAGGCCACAGCATATCGTTATGTACGAACTGGCAAGGACAGGTTGTTGGGGTGGTTAATAAGCCACCCAGAATGTATTGCTTGTTATAGGGTTGTGGGTGGCTTGTTAACCACCCCAGCAACCCACTCTCACTGGGCTCACATGTAGCAAGCTGTGGTACGCCTCCACAGCGACTTGAATGTTCAAAATGGCAGCTGGCACTGTGATGAGAAGCTCTACAGGGAAATTTAACCCACAGTGGCTTCTTATTATGTGCGAACTGGTGCAGTCACTGCACATCAACAGGATCATAGATATAGCACCCCCTCAACCTTTGCAGGCTGGTGTTCAATTTGAATGCCACCATAGGTGAATGATAATGTACTGTTTGTGGTGACTTAACCAACCAAGATTCCTATTCAAGCCAAAGCAAATGGTTTGAAATATCTCTAAAAACTAGGGATGGTTCCAGATGAGGCCTTTACTGTGCAACCACCTTGCCTCATTCACAGAATTGTATGGGGGTTCCAAATGATGTCATCTGCAACTTGTAACCCTCCCATGTTTTCCCACTTCTTCCATCTTCTTTCTCTCCACAAACAAAGCTGGTAAAGAAGAAAAGACAGAATAAGTGCCCAATGCCTGGTAGTGCTAAGAGCCCTCCATCTGGAAGTGTCCTCAGTCAGTGGCCTGGTGCTCTGGCCACCTCTGGGCTTCTTTTGCTTGAGTACAGTGACCTTTTCTCATAGCTGAAATGGCAGTTTGAAAAGGTCGCACTTGAGCTATTTTTTCTTTTCCCCAACTCATGTCTCAGAGATATTCACCTTTTCAAATGTTCTTGCCTGAAGTTACATTTCTGGAAAGTCAGTACAATAAGGGCTGGGAGAACAGGCAAGTTAGAGGCTGTGTTTTTGCTCTGTACACATTTTCAAATGCAGCTTAGTGATCATGAGGACTAGAAATATATTTTGTATATTAAATGAACTCTGAGATCCCTAAGATTTTGATAGAACAAAAGTGCCTCGGGGTCAATCTGCCTTGTGTTTCCTAGGCTACACCAGCTTTAGAATAATAACCATTTATTTGTACTGCCTTTTAGTGATTTGGGGGCACCTGGCGTATTCACCAATGCAGCATTTGATTCCTTTTCCTAAGGTAAGCCAGCAGTGGTATTGCTCTGATGTGTTCATTTCAGAAGACTGTACCCCAGTTGTCCTTTCTGAAATCTTGCAACAGTTTACTTGTGAAATACTTCAGTTATTACACAATATTTCAATAATGTGATACTTACGATGCCAGTGCCTTTATGCCCTCTTGTGGCTGGTTTATGTGTGTCAACTACAGCTGCAAACTGGGTTGCTTCCTCACCAGGGCTCTTTACTACTGCCCCTATTAGGTGGTGGAAGGGCAATCAGACTTAGCACTTTATCTCTGGTGGCCCCTCACAACAGATGCAGAGGTGTGTGATATTGCAGAGCTAGGACTGGACTGCAATGTCTTCCTAAGGGAAGCCTTGTGGGGGAATATGGCGTTTGCCAGGCTACCACCAGATCTGCTGGTGCTTGCAGCAGCAGCAAGATACTTTTAAAACAAAGAAAAGCTGCTGCCACCGCCACTTTTCCCAATAAGCCCCCAATGCCTGAACATTGCTAGGCTTTACTCCTGCTTCCCCAATAGTTGTTGGAATGGCCTCATGCTACTACAGCATGCAACTGGCATTCCAAATTGAGGGGGGCATTTTTGGCTTGCACTAGTGATTTCCCAAAAAGTCAGATTTTCTGTGGTCTGGAAAAAGACAGGAAGAACACAGGGAAACCAGAGGAACACAATGATTTGATGACAATATCATGCAGATGCACTGTAAAAAGTGATGGCTTCCATTTTAACAATTTCCAGTAGGGCAGTGCAAGGACCCCTTGACCCACTCCAGAGGCCAATTTGGGGGTTCTGAATCAGGCCCGACGTACCTCAGGCTGATCCAGACCCAGGTCAACCTCCCTTGGCTTCCAGATCCGAAGCACAATCCAGACAGCTGAAGTGCCCCTGCCAGCTGTGTGAGCCCCCTGCTCCTCCTTCTCTGGACCCGCAGGGAGCACCCACAGCCGCTGCTGTCTTTGAGGGAATCACCATTTTCTTTTAAAATGGCAACTCTTCTTCCGGTAAGTAACTGGTGTGACGATTGTGGCCATGAAGGGGCCGCCTACGCAATATTACAGGCACAGATGGACCATTTACGCCTACAATACTCCATAGACGGCCCCTTTATGGCCACAGTCTATGCACCATTTGCTTACCAGAAGAAGAAGAGTCGTCATGGCGACTCCCTCCAAGTTGGCAACAGCTGTGGTGCTCTCCATGGGTCTAGGTAAAGAGCAGGGGGCTCACGCAACTGGGTGGTGGCTGCCCAGATCAGGCTGAAGTGGCCTGAAGCGCTTCAGGAGCGGTCCAACCCACTTTGGGCCACTTCAGACCATTCCCAACGCGCTCTGGAACCTGACTGCTTCGGCCTGAATCGCCCCGATCTGCTTCGGGATTCGGGGTTCAGGCTGAAGTGGTGCACAGCTCTAATTTCCAGAAGGTGACCATGTTAGTTTGCTGCAGCAAAAGCGTTCATGGACACTACCACTTCATCAGATGCATGAAGTGTTAACCTCAGGTTGGCACATTGGTTGGGTGGGGGATGTAAACTGTGTTGTCAGAGGGAATTGAAATGCAGGGACAGCGATGATTACCTTAAAAGTTGCCATTCACAAAAAAGTTTTGGGTGATAACACAGACATCATTGTAATGGTGAGCCAGTTTACATATGCGGTGTGATTACCCCCCCCCCCCAATCTGTCTTTGAAATTTTTTTGTTCAAGATTGGCCACCTTAAGGTCATTGAAAGAGTATCCTGGGAGGCTGAAATGTTCCTCCAGTGGTTTTTGAACACTGCCATTCCTGGTGTCAGATTTGTGTCCATTTATTCTTAACAAATTTATTCTGGCATGAGCTTTTGTGGACACAAATCTAACATCAGTTTACATCTCCTGCCCCCCACCCCCCACCCCCAAGCATGTGTAGACACATCTGCTAATTTGAGGCTAACACTTCATGGATCTGATGCAGTGGGCAGGGTCTATGAAAGATCATGCCAGAATAAAAACTGTAGTCTTTAGAGTGCCACAACATTCTTCCTCTCTGTAAAAATGGAGTGAACATAGTGTAGCTATTGCACCCACTAAGGATGCACCCTTGGTGTCTGCCCCTCAGTTACTCTCTTCTAGAGAAAGATATATTGAGCCTGGATGGCCATATGGAAATATCAAGAGTACAAATTGGGATATGTAATTTTAAAATATGCCTTTAAACAGATGATGATGTGCTAATAACACTTCATTCAAAGCCCTATTTCAAATTCTTTATCAGTCAAGTCAGATTTCTGGGTATAAAGTAAAGTATATGTAACCAGAATGGATAGAATTACACATGCAAAATGAACTACTAGATACTACATTAACCCTTGTAATCTGGGTAATTATTTGGGGATTTAGAGCACTATTTTAGCTCGCTTACCCACCTGTGTGGTGTTAGGATGTGAGGAGGCGCTCTCAGCTGGCAGAGAGGAGCTCCAGCAGTGTGAAGGGGCTACAGCTGCCCCATCATCCCTTGATATGCCAGCAGAAAGCTTCGTGAGCATAGATTTAACTCCTTCACTTGAAGACCTGAAGAAAGAGACCGAAATCCTGAAACTTTGGGTCAAACCTTAAGGCTTGGCAATCCTAATAACAAATGGCTAAGAACTGTGAATTTGTTGCACTTTTTATACTAGCAGCTATATCCTATCATTAAATAGGGTTGCTGCAGTAGGCACTGAGGCTTTGGGCCTGTTTACACGTCATGTTAACCCGTGGTGGCCTATAAACAACGCACCATAGGTTATTTTGCAAATAGCCTACTGTGCCCCCTCACACGATTTCACAAAGAAGCTACACAGCATAGTTTATTCCCTGCTTGTTCCTCCTCCCCCTGTAATCTTCCCACCTGGCTGGGCAGGTATCCCAGCTTTCTTTGCGGATTTTCAAGCCTTTGCCGGGTCCCCTTCTCCGTCCGTATGCAACAAAGAAGGGGGCCTCTAACTCCTTGACAATTGCAAGGAATGGGATGAAAATTAATATGCAGGGTCCCCTTGTGGGGAGCCACCACATGCACTACTGGATACATGTGGGACTTCACATTTTCATGGAAAAATGAGGATTTTTCCACATGCAAAAGCATTTGGGAACTGCGGGAGTGGGGGAGTTGATTTGGAGTCAGAAACACAACTGAATGTGGCAGGAAAACAAGTTTGCTTAGAGATCACTCGAGAGGAGCAGAGTGGCAGCAGCATTTTTGGCTGCTCTTGCCAAGCAGCTCTGTAGGCAATTGCCATAACCCACGCTGGCACAGCAGACACCACGCTAACCCACCATTGGTAAGATAACACTTACTGCATACCGTGAGGTCTCAGGGTGGCTTATTTGGGGGAAATAACCCACCATGGGTGGGAAAAACAGCTCACAGACCACATGCTAACCCATTATAGGCTGCTCTGGACAATAAACCATCGTGGTTTAGTGTGTTGTGTGAACCCAGTCAGTGGCCGCATTCGGATGTCACTTTAAGACATGGTGGCTAAATAAGCTACTCACAGTAGCATATTTTTTCAGATAATCCATTACCCCCACCACACAAGCAGGCTAAGAAACTATTGTGAGTAGCTTATTAAGCTACTGTGCCTCATCTGAGTCATCCCCCCACCCCTTGTCCTGCTGCAGTCCTCCCGCCTGAGCAGAGGCTGTGTTTCACCTGTTGTCAAAACCCTGCGTGCTAACTCTAAAGGGAGCGAAAACCCCAGGAGCACCAAAAAGGGGAAGATGGCTGTAATGCCATGGGGGTTTGCAGGATTAGGACCAAGCCTCCTGCCCTGCCTCCTCTAGTAAATCCTGCCCCTCTTGCCCAGTGGGGCTGTGATCGCCATTTGTGATCACGCCCAAGCCACTGCCCATGCCCCCTTCCCGGCCCCGATCATGCTGTCCCCCAAGCCTGGCAGGGTGTGGCACCCCGCTGGAACCTGGTCTGTCCGAGCAGGGTGGAGAAAAGCAGAGGTGATCTTAAGTCCACCCCACTTGGACAGACCAGGCTTCCAGCAGGGTGCCACATCCTGCCGGGCTTGGGGGAGACCCAGAGGAGTTCCTCAGCACTGGGACATGCTTCCTCCCACACACCACACACTGCCTTTGCCCCAAAGAAGGCATTTTCCCCCTGCCTAGTTGAAGATCACTCGGGCAGCTTGTATTTTAAAACTCAAGCTGCACAAGTGATCTTCAGCTGGGCAGGGGGAAAATGCCTTTTCGGGGGCGAAATCCAACCCCACACCACCATATATTGCCTTCATGACTATAACACCTTGGAGGTTTGCAGGATTGGGACCCAACCTCATAGCCACCTTCCTCTAGTAAGGAGGCACCCAATGCACCATCAGAACCCTGCAACCTAACTCTGAAAGGAGCAAAAATCCTGGGTGCACAAAATAGACATTGTTCTCTAAGTTGCTTTAAGTGGCTCCCGATAGGGAAATGGCTTATTTCCTCCCATTGACACTGCAGGCTTGGCCGCTTTAACTTGTTCCCAGTGGGGAAATTACTCATCCCCCCGGCTCCATTGACACTGTGGGCTTGGTCACTGTAACTTGCTCCCATTAGAGAAATTGCGCATTTCCCCCAATTAACACTGCTGGCTTGGTCCCTTTGACTTGTTCTCAATTGCAGTATAGCGCTATAGCACAAAAGCGAGTTTGCACATTCCCCCACCCCCCCACTGTTTGCTTAGTGTCTTTCACTTGTTTCCAATCATGGTATAGTGCTATAGCACTTTTGCACAAAAGCAAAAACGTGCATTTCCCCCAACTGACACTGCTGGCTTAGTTAGTTTTACTTGTTTCAATAGTGGAAATACGCATTTCCCCCAGTTGACACTGCTGGTCACTGTAACTTGTTCCCAATGGGGAAACTGCTCACTCCCCCCGCCCCCAATTGACACTGCTGGCTTGTTCGTGTTAACATGTTCCTAAGTGCTAAAGCTGGTGAAGAGCAGAGCGGCAGCATTTTAACCACTCATGCCACACAACTCTGTAGGCGACCAAAATAAACCACTGTGACTGCCAGACAACATGATAACCCAGTGGGTTAAATAAACCCTACTGAAGACCATGGGTTATCAGAGTGGGTTATTTTGGCCAAAAAAGTCATAATGGGTTGAAAAAATCTCCAACAGACAACATAACCCACCATGGGTTAAATAACCCATCATGGCTTATTTATCATGGGTTATCGTGATGTCCAAACCCAGTCAGTGAGATAGAAACAGAAGGCCGCTTAGTCACAGTACATATATGTATTTGTTAGTAGAGGGTCTTCAAGGACCAGAGTTGTATGGGTTAACCTAACAGGAAACTAACGGAAACCATAATCTGAGCAACATTTGGCACACTGTACAAGGAAATTATGTTTTTGGAAACAAGATGTATGCATATCTGTAATGATGCACATCCACAGCTTCCCTGCCGGCTTCTGCTCTTGATAGTAATACAAATCTTGCTGCTTTTAAAATACAAAGCTAGAACAATTCAGTACCTTATTTCTCATAATACAGGTGACTTTTAAGTTATTACAATGCCTATTAAATCCAAAACATGTGCTATCTTTTCCCATATTATCAAGCTGGGTGCTTCTTTTCATGGGGATGTTTTTTGCTTGTATGCACACAGAACTCACCCGGAGCCTGGCCATGGGAGAAAAGTGCTGAGACAATGGGACTGCCTGTGCTTTGGTTCAGCACTGCCACCACTGACAGTGAGAGTCTGTGTTGGCTGATAGTTGGAGATGGAATAAATTCATGCCGTTGTTCATCGTCATGTGTCTACTGGTCACGATGCTCCGAGAGGACCCCATTCTTTCTGTATTGTCAGACTCCTCCTATCAACTCACAATGTGAAGAACCTTTATCACCAAAAAGGCTTGCAGAAATGCCGTTGCTAAGAAACCTTGTCAAAACCTGCTGTAAAAGATTGTGCATTTTTTGAAATGATTCCCTTGCTTTGCCTTGACACCAGCTGTCAAAAACAAAGCCCAAACCTAGAGTTTAAAAATCAAGCCTGATTTTTCACTGTTCCTATATAGCCAAGAGCTGACCAGGTTGTCTGACACAGGGATACTAGGGCACTAAACCCTGTGTTTGCTGTGCCTTGCTCTCCAGACTAGGAAAAGTTAATACAGACCCCAGGAAACATAATTAATGTGGGGCACAGACTAAAATAAGGAGGATGCCAGCTGCTCTTCAAAGGGTTATATAGCCACACTTCTGGCTTCTGAGACATTACCAGACATTGTCCAATTACTTCAGGTATATCTTTGTAATGATGATACGGGTAAAGACTTGCTTTTAAAAGCAAATGAAGGAAGAAATTCCCGGGCAGCTCAACTCTGCAGTCAGTACCACATTTTGTACATGGAAAGAATAGCAGAATACACAGCTGATTATGTCTCACACTTTGGGGACAAAAGAAAAAAGGAGATTTATCACCCAGTCGTGCTTGGCTATATTTTGATCAGCTAAGAACAAAGGAAGAGCCCTGCTGGATCAGACCAAGGGTCCATCTAGTCCAGCATTCCGTTCACACAGTTGCCAACCAGCTGTCGATGGGAAACCCATAAGCAGGACACGAGTGCAACAGCACCCTCCCACCCATGTTCCCCCACAACTGGTGTACATAGCCATACTCCTTCTGATACTGGAGGCAGCATATAGCCATCAGGACTAGTAGCTGTTGATAGCCTTCTCCTCCAGGAATGTGTCTAACCCCCTTTTAAAGCCATCCCACTTGGTGGCCATCACTACATCCTGTGGTAATGAATTCCACAGTTAACTGTGTGAAGAAGCATTTCCTTTTATCTGTCTGGAATCTCCCACCAATCAGCTTAATGGGATGACCCCATTCTAGTATTATGAGAGAGGGAGAAAAATGTATCCCTATCCACATTCTCCACACCAGGCATAGGTTGGTCCTGTTACCATAATATACAGGGCCAACTGCTATGTGTGATATAGAAATCTGTACCACTTAGGCTTGGCACGCTGATCAATTGACTGGTCAAATATTGTCAACTGACTGCTTATTATGGCCACAGTCGAATATTTCAAGAATATCACTGAGTAGATGGCAGCTTTTTTTTTTATGTTGTTGTGGAATCATTTGTTAGCAAGGACAGGAATGAGAGTTTGCCCCCAAGCCCTGCAGCAGTCAAGGGCTAACCTAGCAGCACAGCACAGCTTCTCCCACTGGCTACCTGCTATAACAGGAAACACCGCTGTTTACTGGGCAGAGCATTAAACCAGGACCTGGGAGACTCAGCTTCAAATCCTCACTCAGCCATGAAGTATGTTAGGTCACGTTACACACACTCGACCTAACCTACCTCACAGGGTTGTTGTGAGAATAACATGGGAAGGAACTCTGTATGCCACCCTGATATGACCTCCTTGGGGGAAGAGCAGAATAAAAAAGTAATAAAATAATTCAACACATGTTTTTTGAAGTTAGTGCAATTGTTTCACCATATCAGCTATCTATGTTTTTTCTTGAAATTAGCATAAGTATCAAACTTGATGATTAGCTGATCTGTTCTCATAATGCCAGACCTTTTAAAATACCTGACCACTATTTGACAAGGTTTGGCCAATATTTGGCTGGCCAAATCTTTTTAGACCAGCCAAACGCTAAACGCTAGTACCACCTGTGGGCCAGTTCACCTGAGTAAAATGGCTTGTAGATTATGTGGGTTGACCACCAAGATTTCAAAGGGGGGCAAAGTCATGTGGTTTGCTTCACAACTCAACTCCCATTTACTGTATCACTGCAAATGTGGTCAATGTTGGTCGACTGAAGTTGGCAGTTTCCATGGTTTGATTCTGGTTTAACATAAGAAGACAACATTCAGCCTTGCCCCAAATATAGGGTTATGTAGCACCCAGAGAATCCATCCAGTTACTATATATCGACATGTCTTTATTCACCCTTGGTTGAAAATGATTATTCCAGTCATTCACAGATAAAGATCATTTGTGACGAGCCCCACATACTTCTGGGAGTGCCCTGTGTGCATCATCTGCAATGCTGGCTGTGTCTGGGCACGCCATCTTTGCACCCTCCATCAGGCTCATGTCACAGTCCATGTAATGAGGGGTGGGGGATGTCAGTGCCTGATGGGCATTGGCGAGTGGATAACTGCATTGTAATCCATACACTAGTCTGGGAGGTGAGGAGCAGGGCAGTTTGTATCAGAACTTACAAAGATGGAACCCGCCAAGCATCCCTACTCCCACCTCAGGAACTGAAGTGTCTTGGACTGGCTTTCTATTAAATGGAATGTGGTGTCTTTATCTGGCTCATGAGACTACAGAATCAAAGGATGAATGAATGAAAACACGAACAGGGAGGTGACGGAAGAACATTTAAAGATAACAAACTCTGCACTCTTTGAAGCATATGGGGCTTCCTTCTCAATGTGCCAAAATAGATTTCAGCCCAGTCCTACATGTGTTGACCCAGAAGAAAGTCCCACACATTAAAACACAACTTACTCCCAAGAAAGTGTGTATAGGGTTAGAGCAATGTTAAAGAACATTATGAAGAATAGGCAGAAGTTTAAATTTTCAGACAAATTAGAGGAATGGTCCCTTTGTTAGTCACATGTGAGCCCACTCTCAAACTGAAGTCTGTTGTCTATTCTGCCCAGTGCTAGAACCAACTCCCTCCATAATATCTCCACTGAGTTCCGTGGACCCACCAAGTGAGAGGAAATCATGGCAACCTCCAGGGGCGGCATTACAGAAGGCACCTGGGCACAGGCCCCAGATTTTTTTGAGCTGTGGCCCAGATCTTCTGAGCTGTTGTAATTGCTATTTTTTTTTTCATGTTAACCATTGACTTGCATTGGACAACTGAAACAGCCATAGCTTTTTTATTTTGTATGATAAATACATGAAATTTGGAGACCTCATAGCCCCCATGGATCTGATTAAGCATGCCCAATTTCAGGCAGTTAGGTCCAGTGACTTTTGTGCTAGCCACAGGTAAAATGTGCTATTTTCAAGAAAACCTGTCAAAGCAAAGAGCTATAATTTTTTTGTCCTTCCACATAAGTGCATGAATGTGGGGACCCGACAGCCCCATGGAGATAATTGAACATGCCCAATTTTGGGCAGTTAGGTCCAGTGGCTTTTGTGCTAGCCACAGGTAAAATTTGCTTTTTTCAAGAAAATCTGTCAAAGTAAAGAGCTGTAATTTTTTTGTGCTTCCACATAAGTTCATGGAATTTGGGGACCTGGTAGCCCCTATGGAGCTGACTGAACCTACCAAATTTCAGACAGGTCCGGTGGCTTTTGTGCTAGCTATGCATAAAGTTTCCTTTTCTCAAAGACTAAAACAAGAAGTAAAGAACTGTCAAGCCACATAGGGGATTAGAGATCCTAATCAGAGCTGGTTAAGGTGACCATTAAGAGGTCACTATTCCTAATCTCTGGTGTAGGCTTTTTTTGAGGTGCAAAAAACCTCTCTCCCCCTACTTTTCTGCTCTTACATGCCCACTGTTGGGAGCTTGCTTGCAACGACATTTTGAAGAGGGTGAAGGAAGGGAAGAAAGAGCTCCATGTAAAATACTGGTATTTCACACAGCATCTGATTTTACTGCCCCAAACTGGAAACTTTGGCTTCTGCAGAAGTTTAGTAGCTTTAGTACAGCAAAGGATCCAATCAGCCTTCACAAACTTCTTTCTCCCCCTCCACTGTAATGTCTCCTAAATAGTTGTAGGACTCAAATTATTCCAAAAGGAGGGTTAGGACTATGTGGTGCCATGATTGAGGAGGCCTTTAAATAGCCTAGGCTTTTGACTAGGTTCTACAGTTTTAAAAAAAGCTAGAAAAAGCCCTCAGCCACCTCACCTTATAAAGTTAATTTAAGTATCTGCAATCCTTACAAACCCTCCGCAGCCTCCTAAATTCCTCTGAAGTACTACCTCTCTGAAAGGAGCCACTTGGCTTAGGGAATTCTCTCTGCCCCCCACCCCATGCATTTCCAATCACCATTCTTCTTTTCTTCTTCCTTCCCCTATCCTGTTCTTTCTTTCTCTTCTTTATTCAACCCAGAACATATCTTGGGGAATTCTTAAAGATAATTATCTTCAGTGCGCAAGAGAAGTTCTAAACTGTATTTGACTTTATACAAACAGATAAGAGCGTTGGTTTTTCTCCTTCTCCTCACTCAAGTCTTTGAGAAGGGTGGGTTCACATGGTTGCAGAGAAACAAATCTGGGGCTGTTTTGTTTGTCCGTTGCCATTATCCAGCAATAGGAAGGGCTGTAGCTCAGTGGTGGAGCCCCTGCTTGGCCTGCAGAAGGTCCCAGGTTCAATCCCTAGCATCTCCAGGTACAGCAAGGAAAGAATCCTGCCTAAAACCCTGGAAAGCCGCTGCTCCAAGTCAGTGTCAACAATTCTGGGCTAGATGGACCCAGGGTCTAACTCAGTATAAGACAGCTTCTTATGTTCCTACGAACAGAAAGCTTTAATAAAAATAGGAGTTGGGGGTTTGTTTTTTAAGTGGAGGGGAGATAATACTGCTCATTTATACAAGCCTATGTATGCCTACTCAGAAGCCCCATTATGTATAATGAGGCTTTCCTGCAGGAAAGTGTGCATAGGATTCCAGCCTGAGTTACTTTTGCAGGGAGGTTTGCACCTTGATGTTCTGCATGTTTACCCAGAAATAAGTCCTGAGTTGTGAGCATGGTACTGCAAACTTAGTACAGTGCCTACCCAATTCCGTCTAATGAACTGACTACCCTTTCATCTCAGCCCTATGCATGTTTTGTCGTGTGTGTTTGTGTGTGTGTGTGTGTGTGTTTGCATGAACACTAGCTTCAGTGGTGAGGGAAAGGCACTTAGTACATGCTCAGAGTTTCTCCATAAATTAGCCCTAGTTTGGAAAACAGACTCATTGGCTGGATCCTGGTGAAGTCTTGGCACAATGAAGTTATGGGGAGGAAGATACAATGAGAGCTTGTGCATAACAAGGAGGAGGTAGAGGAGAGTTGCAAGAAACAAGACATTGTTTTTATGAAGAGTTGCTGGAGGATAGTAGGATGAGGAGGGATGGTTGCATGGAGGGGAATAGAACTAGTAGGGCAAGAATGTAAGTGCTCAGTAGTGAAAGAAAAGCATTCTGCATATGCTCAGAGGCACTCTCTATTTAAGAACATAAGAAGAGCCGTGCTGCATCAGACCAAAGTCCATCTAATCCAGCATTCTGTTCACACAGTGGCCAACCAGATACCCACGGTAAAACCCACAAGCAGGACATGAGTGCTATAGCACCGTCCCACCCACGTTCCCCTGTTGCTAACATTGGTGAAATGTAAATAAATTCTAGTCATTCTAAATTTGCAGGCATGTATATCCTTCAAGAATTTGCAGATTTCTTGCCTAGGGGACACCTCTAATGACCTGTGCATTTCCATACAAACTTATCCAAAAACTATTGGGTGAAGGGAAAGCAAATTACACCCTCCCCCAAATTGGAGAACTCCCCTTCCACATGAACTGCTGCACCTATCCTTCTGAAACTTTGCTGTTTTCTTACTTAGGGACAACTAGGGGTGCACGAAAGTCACTTACCTGGTCTCGCAGCTTGCTTCGCGGTGGGGGGGAGGCACTTCGCTGCTCCCCCCAAAATTCAGGCTGGGGGGGAGGCTTCCTGCTTCGCCCGGCTGAAATTCAGGCCGGGGAGGAGGCGCCTCGCCTCGCCCGGCTGCGAAATAAAAAGTTAAAAAAAAACAAAACGCCCCTGTGATAGGCTACGTAGGGATGGTGGAGAATTGCTCCCCGAAACTTCGGGGGGCCGAGCGCCAACGTGTTCGGCCCCCCGAAGAAGTTTCGGGGAGAAATTCTCCGCCCCGCCCGCCCCCCGCACCCCCCCCCCGGGACGGGACTTACCTTTCCCGAATGTCCCTCCCGGCAGCGGTTCAGCAGGTATTTGTCAGGGGTGGGGGCGGCAGCCGGTCTTTTGACCAGCTGCCGCTATTCCAAGAAAAGTAAAAAAAAACAAAACGCCCCCGTGATAGGCTACGTGACGATTAACGTAGCCTATCACGGCTAGATTTGCAAAGTCAGCCGTGATAGGCTATGTAAATCGTCACGTAGCCTATCACGGGGGCGTTTTGTTTTTTTTAACTTTTTATTTCGCGGCCGGGCAAGGCAAGGCGCCTCCACCCCAGCCTGAATTTCGGCCGGGCGAGGCAGGAAGCCTCTCCCCCGGCCTGAATTTCGGCCGGGCGAGGCGGGAAGCCTCCCCCCCCCGGCCTGAACTTCGGGGGGTAGAGCAGTGAAGCGCCTCCCCCCCACTGCGAACAAGCTGCGAGACCAGGTAAGTGGCTTTCGTGCACTCCTAAGGCTACGTGACGATTAACGTAGCCTATCACGGCTAGATTTGCAAAGTCAGCCGTGATAGGCTACGTAAATCGTCACGTAGCCTATCACGGGTGACTTAAAAAAAAAAAAAGCGCGTACGCAAATGGCGGCCCCCATAGGGAGCCGCCATTCGCGTTCCTTATTTGGTCGCTGTAGTCTACGTAAATCTTTACGCAGAATACGGCGAAAATAAGGGCAACGCAAATAGCGTTGCCCTTATTTTCGCCGTAGTCTACGCAATCTTTACGTAGACTACAGTGACCAAACAAGGAACGTGAATGGCGGCTCCCTATGGGGGCCGCCATTAGCCGTACGCACTTTTTTTTTTTTAAGTCACCCGTGATAGGCTACGTAAATCGTCACGTAGCCTATCATGGGGGCGTTTTTGTTTTTTTTTACTTTTTATTTCGCGGTCGGGCAAGGCAAGGCGCCTCCTCCCCAGCCTGAATTTCGGCCGGGCGAGGCGGGAAGCCTCCCCCCCCGGCCTGAACTTCGGGGGGAGAGCAGTGAAGCGCCTCCCCCGCACCGCAAACAAGCTGCGAGACCAGGTAAGTGGCTTTCGTGCACTCCTAAGGCTACGTGACGATTAACGTAGCCTATCACGGCTAGATTTGCAAAGTCAGCCGTGATAGGCTACGTAAATCGTCATGTAGCCTATCACGGGTGACTTAAAAAAAAAAAAGCGCGTACGCAAATGGCGGCCCCCATAGGGAGCCGCCATTCACGTTCCTTATTTGGTCGCTGTAGTCTACGTAATCTTTACGTAGACTACAGCGACCAAATAAGGAACGTGAATGGCGGCTCCCTATGGGGGCCGCCATTAGCCGTACGTGCTTTTTTTTTTTTTAAGTCACCCGTGATAGGCTACGTGACGATTTACGTAGCCTATCACGGCTGACTTTGCAAATCTAGCTGTGATAGGCTACGTTAATCGTCACGTAGCCTATCACGGGGGCGTTTTTTTTTTTTTTACTTTTCTTGGAATGGCGGCGGCGGCAGCAGCCAGTCAAAAGACCGGCTGCCGCCCCTGCCCCTGTCGAAGCCCTGCCGAACCGCCGCTGCGACCCGCCACCGGGAGCGACATTCGGGAAAGGCAAGTCCCATCCCGGGGGGGGGGGCGGAGAATTTCTCCCCGAAACTACTTCAGGGGGCCGAATACGTTGGCACTCGGCCCCCCGAAGTTTCGGGGAGAAATTCTCCCCCATCCCTAGGGACAACTCTAGGCTATCTGTAATTTTTAGAACAATGGTCCACAAGGAAAATAGGGAGGTAAGTATGTCCTCTTTTGGAGACCTCAAAATGTCAAGGCCACCATTGCACAAAAACCCTTGTGGCTATCATTCTGAAATTTGGCAGACATGATATCCTCCGATGGGGCAATGAATCCTGAAATGTTTCTCCAATTCTTCCAAGTAATAACAATGTTATTGGCAGTTCCTTTTAAAAGAAAATCAAAATAAAAACCCTGCACCTATTTTTCTGACATTGGGCAGGTATAATCCCCTTCTAGGGGGCTACTATGCCTGAAATTATCATCCAGTTCTGACCAAGAGAAAAAAGTTACAGTTTATTTCTAATTTCCCATGGTAGTTAACAGGAAGCATAAAGACTCATTTTTCCAAACCTTGACTCGGGTTTGGTGCTGAGCTGAAGTGGACCGACTACAAATTGGCCTGAGCAGAAGCGGGATGTTTTCCAAAATGGTGAATCGGGGTCTGAGTTGAAGTGGGGTGGGGGGTCAGTGCACACTTCTTGTGCATGTATGTATGTAATCTATACACACATGCAAGCACACCACACATACACACATATATTTTTAGAGGTGTGGTTAGACTCGGATATATGATAGATAGATAGACAGATATATATACACACACACACACACACACACATATATACACACACACACACACACACACACACTTGTGTTATGGGCCTGTGCCCTGGATCTTTTAAGAACCTAGCAACGCCCCTGTTGACTTCGCACCACACTTTGAAAGGTCTGGCTACGTGGTGCCAGTCTCACCAGGGCCAGATCTACACAGGGCTTTTACGCTGGTCCTGAAATTGATAGAGTCAGATGACACATGCCTTTCTCTGTAGCCAGCGCACTGTTTCTAGCTCTAAAATCCAGTGTTTCTGAGACTGCTTTTCTGACCGATTATCCTGTGGTGGTGCTTTCATGGCTTTCGGGGGCTGTGTGAGCTAACTGCTCTTGAGGCAGGCTGCTGGAGCTGTGCTGACGCACTTTGCAGAATACAGGAGCAGAGGGGTTGGGAGAATTGCTCTGCCTGTTGTTATAAATATTCATTAAGTGCGGGAGTGGGAGTGGTGGAGAGCAAGCCTCAAGCCTGCCATTTTAAAACCACACATTCCTACTTGGAAGTAATTCATCCTCTTTTGCAGTTCTCCACCCAGGGTGGGAGGTCGGGGTGGGTGTAAGAGTGGTGGAGAGCAAGCCTCAAACAGTGGGAGATGGAAGGAATGGAAGGAGTTGGCTGTGGGGTGGTGGGGATAGGTATCTCTGTATCAACACACCTTCGAATATGAATGGGACCCGAATGGGACCGTTCTCTCCTTTCATAGGATTGCACTCTTATCTAATTGCCCGGTTGTGTTAAAGACTACAAACAATATTTACATAACAAAGAGGAAGCAATTGCCTTGAGGATAGGGTGCAATTTCAGGTTCTACCAGTGGGGAAAATTTCATCTTGACTATATCCAAGAGTGGGTCTTTGACTCTTGGTGTGAATCTCCCCCTCCCCACCCACCGCCTGAAATCTGAAGCAATGTCCCTAGTAGTCTGAGAGCGTTGTCCACCTTGTACCTTTTGCTGTTCCTAGAGATCTGAAGTGGATGTACCAAATCTGTGCTGGGCAGAGAAAGTCCGTCCATATGTTGCTGCAGCCAGAGTGCTGACTAGGCCTGCTTATTCTGCAACTGAAGAGCAATCTGTATCTGTAGGCCTTGAAAATATATGTGGGAAAGTTAAATCTCTTCAAAGTCTAGGTATGAAGAAAGCTGTCCTGATTCAGCAATTTGATGCAGTTGCAGGTGATGCAATCCTTCGTCTTCAGAGACCTCCAGGTTCATTGCCTGAGGAAGCAGACTGGTGTCTCCATCTGCTTGCTCCTTGTGTGCACAGAAGGGCTCCCTTAACTGAAGTCAATATGATACTCTGTTTACACAAGCACACCAAATGCATATCAGAGTAGGAGCACAATTATAGGGATGAAAATTCAACTGACTAAGGGCGCAATCCTATCAGGTGCCTGACTCATAGGAAGTGTCATGACCACACAGGCACACAACTGCTGACTGGGAAACAGTCCCCAGTGGCAGTGCTGAGCCCACACTGCATGCAGCCAGCCAGGCAGCAGTTGGGTAACTGTGTGACCAGGCAGCAGTCATGTGCTGAAGACAGATCCTGTATTGTGCCTTGGAGAGTTCCTTTAGAGTTTTGACTGGTTCTGACTGAAACCTGGAGCGGATGCACCACCCCATTGACATTGGAGCCACCAGCCTCCACTGGTCAGGTCAAGGGTTAATAATAGAATCACAGAATCATAGAATAGTAGGATTGGAAGGGGCCTACAAGACCACTGAGTCCAACCCCCTGCTCAATGCAGGAATCCAAGTCAGAGCATCCCTGACAGATGGCTGTCCAGCCTCGTCTTGAATGCCTCCAGTGTGGGAGAGCCCACCACCTCCCTAGGTAATTGGTTCCATTGCTGTATTGCTCTAACAGTCAGGACGTTTTTCCTGATGTTCAGCTGGAATCTGGCTTCCTGTCACTTGAGCCCATTATTCTGCATCCTGCACTCTGGGATGATCGAGAAGAGATCCTGGCCTTTCTTTCTGTGACAACGTACTTGAAGAGAGCTATCATATCTCCCCTCAGTCTTCTCTTCTCAAGGCTAAACATGCCCATTTCTTTCAGTCTGTCTGTCAGGGTAGAAACTGAGCCGATAGAACCCCAGAGCAGTTCTGATTCTGAGGAGGATCAGCAATCCGTGGGAGAGGAGCCAGCTCATCCCTCACAGGCACAGCAGCTGGCAGAGATTCCTCCTGCTGGCATTCCTGAGATAGATAGTGATTCTAGCAGTGAGAAAGTGTGGGAACGGGGCTTGTTAGACACTCGACGCAGATGCAGGGAGCGATGAGCGATGGAGGGCGCAGAAAGCAGGCGTAGCGCCCGTTTGGCGTGCAAGCAACGGCTGCCTCCCGTGGACCCAAGGGAAAGAGGGAGGATCTCTCCCTAGCCCATAAGTTCAGGGTCTTCAAGTGACTCTGTTTCAAACGGGGATCAACTGCCTACTCGGAGCATAGGCTACTCTGCTGTTCCTTGCTTAGTCGCTGGTGATTAGCATCTGAAAGAGTCATTAAGTTGTAAAAGGAGTAAAGCCTTGAAAAGAATCCTTTCGTCTGTGTCTTGAGTTGGCTATTGGAGTCTACTGCAAGAGGCCGCTAGGGCGCTCCTGACACTGTCTTCATAGGGCTTTGTTTCCAGTCCCCTGATCATCTTTGTTGCCCTCCTCTGAACCCTCTCCAGCTTGTCTGCATCCTTCTTAAAGTGTGGTGCCCAGAACTGGACACAGTACTCCAGATGAGGCCTAACCAGTGCTGAGTAGAGGGGAACTAGTACTTCATGGGATTTGGAAGCTATACTTCTATTAAGGCAGCCCAAAATAGCGTTTGCCTTTTTGCAGCTATATCACACTGTTGCATCCTGCACTCTGGGATGATGGAGAAGGGATCCTGGCCTTCTTCTCTGTGATAACCTTTCAAGTACTTGAAGAGCGCTGTTATATCTCCCCTCAGTCTTCTCTTTCTTTCAGTCTCTCCTCATATCTTGAACTGAAGCAACATTACACTGGTTGGTTCTCTTTGTAAACATGGCAAAGTGTCCTGTGGTGCCTTAAATGCATTCTGGCACATGCTTTTGTGCGCTACGGTTGTTCACTTCATCAGATGCATGAAGTGGTATCCTGGGTTCACATGGGCGTGTGGCTGTTTGTACACAGTGAGGTCAGAGAGAAATTAAATGCAGAAGGTACCGACGGTGTACCTCATTTAGAGCAGTGAGTCACAAAACAGTTGGGGTGCCTATGTCACGACCCAACAACTTTGGTAAGCTAATTAACACATGCCGCATAACATCCAAACGTGCTTTATCCTGATTGGAGCCACAGGTGATAGAACAGAGCTGCAATTTAGCGGTTCACCCCTCTGTCTCCCTTTGAAGGTGTTTTGTTCTGAATAGCCACTTCGGGCGCAACCCCTGGGCCCGCTTAGGCAGGCAAAAGACCCACAGTGCCCAGCCTTCCCCAGCCAGCAATGCTGGTGGCTGTGAGCTTTTATGTGGCTTTTTTTGGGTGGGGTTCCTGTCTAAGCAGGCTGCTTGCATCCTTACACCAGTTACACTAAACAGCGTGTCCGGGGAGGTTAAAACGTTCCCCAGTTTTCTGAGTATTGCCATTTCTGACGTTAGATTTGCGTCCACGCATTCTTTTACGGAGACTCTATTGGTATACTTGTTAGATAAGCTCCTTGGCGGAGGTTCCTGCCTTTTCTTTGAGAAATTATGAGTGGCAAATCTTGTTAGCCAGGATGCTACTTATTATTCCTGGGTGTTTTTTTAAAATACATCTATAATTCATCCTCCTCCTCCCACAGACCTCCCCGGCTCCAGGCGGGAGAAGCCGAAGCGCCCGGAGGCGGGGCGGGGCGAAGCGCGCGCGGCGTGGGAGCGCGGCTGCTTCTCGCGCGGCGCTCCCGTGACGGCTCTTGGTCGTTCTCGGCCCTCGTAGTCGGGGGCGGGGCGTGGAGAGGAAGTACACGTGTGTGTGTGATACCCCCGAAGTGCGTGTAATCCCGGAAGGGGAGACGAAGCCAGCCGGCCGGGGCGATGGCAGCGGCGATCGCCGGGTGGGGCCCGGGGGAGTCCGGCCTCGAGTGGGGTAAGGCAGGCGCAGGAGCCAGGGCCTTCGCGCCGCGGGCTCGCGTCCGCCGGAGGGCCGGGCCGGGCCGGGCCGGGCCGGGCCATTCTTGTCTCGGGCGGAGGCGGTTCAATGCAGGTCGCAGGGCGGGGCTGGCTAAACGATTCCATCTAGTAAATGTCTGCCTCGCCTTTGCTTCTTACAGTTCGTTACATGTTTGTTATATGGTCTTCATCTCCCCCCTCCCTTTTTAATTGTATGGCCTTTATCGTACGATCTTCTTCCCCCCTTTTTTAATTATATGGCCTTTATTTTATGGTCTGCCCCCCTTTAATTATATGGCCTTTATTACATGGCCTTCTCCCCCCGCCTTTTAAGAAATTATATGGTCTTCTTCTTCCCACTTTATCATGAGAGCAAACCTGTGAGGGGTACGTTAGGCTGAGTGTCTGGGCCAAGAGGGAGCTTCGACGTCGAGAGGGATTTGAACCTCTGTCTTCCTGGTCTATAGTAAGCACTTCCTTCCTCATACCACCTCCTCACCCTCCTCAGTATTTCTATAATGCTTTTGAACGTTTAGAGAACGTAACATAAAATGTGTTGTTGCAATTCTGTAAGGTAGGTGAACATTATAATCCTTATATCCTAGACAGGTATGTATGAGGGAACCTGGCTTGCCTTAGCTGCCCCCCCCCCCCGTTTAAGCCTGAGACAAATGTTGAAGCTGGAGCTTCTTTCTTCAGCTTACCCTCTTAAGCAGTACAATATACTGGCTCTTGGGAAAAGTCAAGGCTGCAATTCTAAGCATTCTTGAAAATAAATATGCTCAAATCAATAGGACGTGCATTAAGGAAAGTTGGTAAATATGAATTGGTTTGGCCAGTCAGGCCTAGGATCCATAAGCAGAGACACCTAAGTGCGGTTTTTAAGTTCCTGTGAATACAGTTGCACCTTATTGTACCTGTCTATTTCTTCCCCTTCCCCTTAGCAGACAGCAATTGTTGGGAATTTAAACTGGGGAAATGGCATGAACTGAAGTGTTGACCCTCATCCCCAGTGCTGCAGTCCTGATCTGATTCAGCCCGCCGCTCTACACCTACCCCAGCCAGTCACAGATCCCTTACTGTCTTGGCTCAAGACTGCTGCTTGAGAAGTAATCCCAGTGCAGTGCAGTCTAGAGATACTGCTGTGATCAACAGTGCCTTGCTGAAAAAGTATAATTTTGAAAAACCTGGATCTTGGAAGCAGAATAAATTATTCAGTATGAGCAAACAGAAGCATGTTTGCTTGCTTTTTTCTGGGTTGCCAGAAAACTTGGCAGGATGGAGAATTGGAGGTCTCTCATCTCTGGATAATAGGGAAACTGTGAATATTGGCACCTGCTAAATACTGGCTTGTATGACTAATGTCTGTTTTATGTTTGTTTACATCCCAGATTCTCTTTTCTTCAGTGCAATTGATGATCTGATAGGAGAAGATGAACTTCAGCTAGATGTAGAGAATGACACTTACGTGAGTAGTAATTCAAGAATCACATGACAAAACAGTGTATTAAATCAGCAAGTGAAACTGCCTTGATTTTAGTTATTCTGTGTTGTGTGCGCACTTTGCTGCTTTACCTAGTGCAAGATGAGATGTTTTCCCTGCTCTGGCATGAATGTGGAAGCATTTGGCTTGTATTTCTTTCTACTTAGCAAATGCTTGGAGCTGAATTTACTAACCAACAATACAACTGGATTCTGGCTTACACTTTTCCAGTGTGTATATATTTCCAATGCACATGAAAAACAATTCCAACTTTTTGTATTTTAAATGTTCTCTATGAACTCCTTCTGTATGAACTTGGTGTTCAGTGAAATTCTGGCTTATCTGTAGTTCCAGCCTTACCAGTGGAAGGTGTTATGGCTGAAGCTCATCTATATTTAACAGGAGACAGGCTGATCATACCGAACCCTTTTTGGACATTGTCCATGGAATTTTGAATGCCTTTATGCAAATAACTATAACCGTAATCTTGGCTTTGATTTCTGGGGCTTGGAGCATCTGAAACATCTGATAACTGAAATCTGGAAAAAAGTAAAATATTAAGTTTTAAAACATTGTTTTTTAAAGCCACTGTTAAGGCTCACAACGGCTCATGATGTGCTCAGTTGATAACGTTTGATCGTTAAAGGAACATTTTCCTCAACAGTGTATAAAAGAGGTGCTTAAAAAAATTAACTTTACATCAGGGGTGGGCAACTTGTGGCCCATCAGATGTTTTGGCCTACCATTCCCATCAGCCCTAGGCAATGGTGAGGGATGACAGGTCATGGGAGTTGTAGGTCAAAGCATCTGGAGGGCCACGAGTTGTCCACCCCAGCTTTACATTTGTAGCCAATGTGTGTGAAAAGCGTACTGACGTATGAATTCTATCCCTCTCATATTTGTTTGTATGTAACAAAAGCACTCTGCCAGGTACGTAACTGATGTTTGAGGTAGCCAGGCTGTCGTGGGCAAGGTGACTGTTAATTTAGTTTTGGAAAGGTTTACAGATCCAGTACGTTGGTTGATTATATGTAAACATTTATTTTAGCAACTGATATCTGCACTGTATGCATTCCACTGTAGGCAGTTTACATTATCTTGCAACAACCAATTAAACCACAGTACTTTATGTTACTAAAATAGAGTCAATAAACGGCATCATGCAGCACTAATAGCTACAAGTTTCAAATTCATGGTAAGTCACTGAATGCTAATGAAAATAGAAGAAATGTGCAGTAACACAAAAGACTGCAGGCTCAAACAGGTATATCTAGGCAAGGCATTCTGTAGCTGTCAGGCCACATCTGAAAAGGCCTGGCAATGGACCTCAGCGGACCAGACCTGATGTGCAGTGGATCTTGTTTGGATTCAAGTGATCTAGGATTGAGGGCGGTAAAGGAAGGGCGCTAAAGGTGAGCAGATTTTCAAATGGTCATCTCCCATCATTGCCTGATCGCTTTCAGTCAAAGGACCGTCTTTACCTTCAGCCTGCTTAACAGCAGTGTGTTAGGTACAGCAAACAAAGTAGTGCTTCGAGTTACTGTTCATGTGCTTCTGCACACCTGGTTTCTATTCTCTTTGTAACTTTCCTCATTGTAATTTGTAGGAGAACAACCTTTGTGACCTTGACTTTGATTTAGATCTGATGTCTTGGGAGGCCGGTCCATTGGATGTTTCAAAGCAGGCCCCAGCAGGTAATTTCAGGTTGAGTTGCTCTTCGTGGTAGGTAGTTGTTACACTAGATACAACTTTTAAAGATATCCCTTTTCCTGGCATAGCTTAATCAGGGAAGGGAAAGCTTAAAAAAAAATTCCAGTGGGGTAGCTACGTTAGTCAGTTGCAGCAAAAACAATAGGCTTGTGGCACCTTAAAGACTAACAAATTTAGGGTGCAATCCTATGTATGTTTAGATTTAAAAAAGTCCTACAACTCTCAGAATCCCGCAGGCAACCATGCTAGCTGGGGGATGCTGAGAGTTGTAGGGCTTTTTTCTGTCTAAATGTGCTTAGGATTGTGCCTTTATTCTGGCATAAGCTTTTGAAGGGGACAGTTTTTGAGGTGTCACAGGATTCTTCATTCTTTTCTTTTTTTAAATGAAGGACTGTTGACCCATGGAAGAGTCAGTTGGGGCTGGAGCTGCCGGTGGGTGAAGCCAGAGCCTAAAGTTAGTGGAACTGTCCATTTCTCCCTCTCAGTGAAAATTCATAAATGTTCCCAGTTTCTATCATGAAATAATGTCAGGAATGTCCTGAGGTGATAAAAGATGGTGGAAAAAAACAATGGAGCAAATAGCCTATGACAGCTACTTCCTTGAGACGAGGGTCTCCTTAGTTGAGCAAGGGCACTCTCTGTCACTCATGCTTTAGGCTAAAGCTAGGAAAGGAGAAAATGAATTGTTGGTGTTGGAAATGAGCCTCAGCTATTGGGCAGTATAAAAACAAACAAACAAACGATGTTGGGTGAGTGCTATCCAGCACAGTCAATGCAAACTTGAGAAATGCCAGTCAGAGCATCCACCCAGTAATGGCCAGTACATGAATGTTTCTTGCATAGCAAAAGGAGGCGGGAGCAGGTGCGGTAACAAGACCCACAACAGGCTGGTGCTGGCTTCCTGCTTCCGGGCACCCTCTTCATGCTTTGCTTCCACATGTCTACTGAGATGCTGGCTTGTTGTTCCTCTCCTCTCCCCCCTCCCCCTCGCACCTGCCACCTCCAAGCCAGCACCCGCCTGTCGGGTCCCTGGAGGCATTGTGGGGGAATTGAAATGACGGGTGCAGCAGCACACGCTGACTAGACAAGCTTCTTTGCTGGTGCACGCCTGCCTAAAGGGGAAAGGAGATGAGCTGAGCAGAGCTGATGCTGGCTGGGTCCAGATGCCAGTGTGGGGCGGATTTGGAGTGAGGGTTTCTAACCCTAAGCTTAAATGGTTGGCACAGTAGGAATGAGCTCTCCTTTGAATAAGAGGCCACCTTAGGAGAAGCATGGCCAAACTATGTTATAATGTTGCTGCTCTAACTCAAGGAGATATATCTGGAGGTGCTCAGAAAGTTAACTGAGATGAAAGGGGCGGGGGGGCGGAGCCATCCAAGCGAATGCCAAATGGCAGGTCAGGTGGATACAAGTTTGTGATATGATTTTATCTCTCTAAAAATGGACAACACAAATGCCCATGTAAAATAGGAAGTTAGTGCATCGCTTGTATTTTGTGTTGAAACCAACTCGCCTTTCTGTACATCCATGCTACTAAGGCAGCCACAGTAAAATACACAACTACAGCTAAAATGTTTTGTGAGAGGAACAAATGCTGCATCCACATTGTGAGGGGAAGGCAGAGTGGGTTGTCCTCTTCCAGTTCATTCAGGATGCCCTCCAGAAACAAACCAGCCCAGGAAACTGTTTAAGGTGCTTTACTTAAATGCAGAAGAGAGGTTTGGACAGCGTCTTAAGGGGGTCTTGAGTCTGGTATTCTTTCTCCTTCCTCATTTTGCAGATGCAGACTGGAAAGTAGAGCCCCTGTCACCAGCCACGTCAACAGACTCTGTTCCTTCTCCTTTATCTGTGGATTCCTCAGTACAACATGTACCTGTAAGCAGTTCAGCACGTTGGGCTAGTCAGATAGAATGATGCAGCATGTAACCAAGTTAGGGTTCAAAGCAATAACCTGTTTGATGTGAAGGAGCAATTGCTGCTCTGCAACTCTTACATTCCTCTACCAGTGTTGTACTAGAAAATATCTGGGAATGACCCAGAATTAAGCCTTTGCAGCAGTAAGAATGATGTAAGGAAGAAGTGACTGCTCTCTCTTCTGAGGGGAACAGAACTAATGCTAAGGTCACTGAGTAGTCCTTGGATGATCTCGTATTTGACTACTTGTTTTCCACGTCTACAGACTGACATTGTCCACCAGATCCTGCAGGCAGTAACTTTTTCACTGACGTTCTTGTGACTTCAAGCAGCTCTCCATATCTCCTTGAATCTGTGTTTCTCCTCTTTCCCCTCCCCCCACCATTGTGTCCAGCATTTCCACCTACTGTGGTAACTGCAGGATTTCCAGGGTGTTGGGTGGAAATGATTTATAAAGGAAAGGACTTCCTGACCTGGATTGGACTCTTGGGGATCTAATCATATGGGGAAATGTTCTAGAATCTAGATAGAATGGGGTCAGAACTGCAGATCTGAGAACAGACCTTTTTGCCAGCAGGTGCTTGTCTTCTGCTTGTTTCTTGCAGCAAAAAGGGTCTCATTGTATGCATGTTTTTTTAATTTCCCCAGGAAGGCGTAGAGTTGGGTTCCAGTTCCCACCCATCTCCTGTTTCTTTGTATGGCAAGAGTTCTCAAAGTCCCTCCTTACCTGTAGAACGAAAGGAGAAGAAGCCCCAACCCAAAACCACACATCACTCTGGTATGACTGATCTGCATGTTCTGGCCATCTCCAATATGGGGATTATAATCCTGGCCTACTTTACTGTTGTAAAAAAGCTGAAAATTAGAGCTGTCGCTTAGTGAAAAGGATCTTAGATGATGAATTGTATATGTACCTATAGGCAGTTGATTAATCTGTTAGAGCTGCATAAATGTGCATTATATATATAATCTGAAGAAATAATAATTCTTTGTTTTTAGGTGATGTGTGCACATACTGCAGGAGGTCTTGTCATAGCAAAGGCATCTCTCCTGTGTGAGTGAAGGGAGCATGGGCTACCATCCACAGGGATGGCAAATGATTATGTTAAATGGTTAGTTAGCCATTTTTTAAAAAACTTGCTGCCTGATTAATTGCCGCAGTTAAAATCCATTTCATTCAAAATCAGTGACTTAGTTTAACTAAACATTGTAGCCCTATTAAGAATGTCTTTTAAACACTTGAAATGTGGTATATAAATGGATGGTGTTAGTGTTACGTCATCCTACCTCTATTACTGCTTAGCTTCCTTTCTGATCACTTATCTGCATCTGATTCTTAGAGAGATGCTTGCAGTGACCTCTTGGGCAAAACACAGTGTGCACGCAATTAGAAGGGGTGGTCTCTTGCTTGATTTCAGAAATGTATCGAGCTACTTGGCTTCTTTGCATGTAATGCTAAACCATAGTTTAGTACTATTGGCATGAACAGAGAAGTGCCCAAGTGAAGCCTCAGGATCGCATCTGCTCCCCTTTTCCTCCCCCGCCCCGCAGTCCTGGCATATTGTTACATTCAAACCAGAGATTGTAGTTTAAAACAAACTCTGGTTGGTGAAACAACCAGAGTGACCCATGATTCGGAATTGGCTTGTTTTCAAAACTGACCAAAGTTTGTTTTAAACCATGATCTCCGGTTTATATGTAATGACAAGTCAGGATTAGGGGGGAAACTGAGAGTAAATGCTAGCAAAGACCTTCTCACAGCCATGCAGGAGAAGGAGAGGGGAGGCGGGACTATGCAAGCTTTGGGCTTCGCTTAGACTCTTCCCAGGTGCAAACCAGCCCGTTTTGCAAAGTGTATGGGTATTTAAATCACTTCAGTCTTAACCAAAATCTCCAGATTTGTTGACCTTTAAAGGCACACCTGTCCTATAGTTACTTTCTGATGCAATACCACTTCCTGCTCCCCCTTGCTCCTGCCTAGAGATGTACTAAAGTCACTTACCGTTCCACGGATTCATTCACGGCGGGGGGGGGAGGTGCTCCGTCCCTCCCCCTGGAATGCTCGACCGGGGGGGGAGGCACTCCGGTTGCCCCCCCCGGAATCCTGCCCGGCCGGCTCTGCTCTGCGGCGATTCCGCAGAGCCGCCGGCTGGCTCCACCCGCGGCCGGACATCCGGCCGCTGGGCAGCAGGGATACAAATGGCGGCGGCCATAGCCGCCGCCACCTGCGTCCCTGTAGTGAGCCGTGATAGGCTATGTAAGTATTTACGTAGCCTATCACAGCAGGCTTAAAAAAAAAAACACGCGTACGCAAATGGCAGCGGCTGCGGCGGCCGCCATTTGCGTTCTGTATTTTTTACCGTTTTAGCCTATGTAAATATTTACATATGCTATTACGGCAAAATAAAGGGGAATGCAAATGACGTAGTGGGTGCCTTTTGTGTACACATTTTTTTTAAAGACTGCCATGACAGGCTACGTAAATACTTACGTAGCCTATCACGGTCTCCGCAGGGACGCAAAAGGCATGTACGTATGTATTTACGTAGCCTATCACGTATGTATTTACGTAGGCCGTGAAGAAGAAGTGAATGATGGCCGCAGGGCAGCCACCATTCACAAGTCAGCGCCGACAGGAGCAGGTAAGTGCTCCGTTTTGTGCAACTTTCGTGGGTTGGGGGGGGCGGGGGCTTCGTTCCGCGATGGATTTCGGGGGGCCAAATGCACTTGCATTCGGCCTTATCGAGATCTGTTGCGGAATTCTCTGACATCTCTACTCCTGCCTACTGATACTTCAGAGGAAAATGCTGTCCCTGAAATGGAGCTGCAGGACTGCTCATCCTGCTACTAAATGCGTAGGCTAGAAAGTAGTCAGTATTTGCACTTCAGCTTGAGCTATTTTGTTCCCCAGCAGATGGATCTTCAGTGACCCCTAATCGATGCAACCCACTAGCCTCCAAACCTTTGATTCAGCCCAAGCTGCTGCTGCCTGCCTTTCGAAAGACTCAGGCCACCCTCAGTGTTCAGGCCAAAGCCATTGTCATCCCATCTCTTCCAACAATCCTGACACTGCCAAAGCAGCCGCCAGTTGTCGCTATCCAGCCAGCACCTCCTAAAGGTATGTGAGCAGTTGGTGGGGTGGAAGGAATAGCATGGTCCATGGGATAGAAGCCAGCTCTAATGTTAAAGAAGCGAATGGGATCAGCGTCAGCATTTTTAAAAGTATGCAGTTTAAATAGCTTTAACCCTCAGGCTTGTCGTGTGTGTTTGCTATCTCCATCTAGTGGTGAATGGATCAAGTACTATTTTTGTAGGCCCCTATCTAGAGCGGGGCCAGGATGCAAACAACCAGTTGCACCCTCATGGTGCGTTTGGATTTGTGTTTCTTCGCCTCTAACTTAGAGGACTTTGAAATGCGCTACCGAAATTAATGGATGATTTTTGCTTCATACATCTATTAGTTTTTTAAATTTGGAAAAATGACTTGTGAAGAAGAAAACCTTTATTACTCTACCATAATGAAAATTAGTACTGTTCAGCAGCCTCAGGTGGAATGGCTGGCTGTTATACCTTCCCAGGAGACCACACCCTCTTGATTCCTCTGGAAGATGGTATGCAGTAGAACGGCTATGTAGAGCCTCCTTCGTTCAGTGGCAGTATACCCCTGATTAGTAGCTTTTGGGTGGTGAGCAGCAGAGAATGCCTCTTTCCAGCCTTTGCTGCTTGTGAACTGCCTGGGGGCAGTTTGATGGGCTACTGATGGAAATGTAGTGCTAGACTTGGTGGGCCCTTGGCCTGAACTGGTAGAGGCGCTCGTGTTTTTTTAATTTCCGTTTCTATGCCAGTGGTGACCATTCTGGAAATGGAAGGGAGTCTTGAGTGTAGCATGCGAGGTGGCACATCATGTGCTCTTTAAAGGAGGGAAATCTCATGGGCTAATGTAAGGCCTTAGGTATGACTAAGGCAACTCCTTGGATCTCACTCTAGGTGACTGAGCGCCTAAGACTTGAAGAGTTTTTTTAGGCCTGGCAGAAGTGCATGTTTTCAACTATAGGAGGGATGCAATTCTTTGTACAGCTGCCAAGGAGCAAGATGTCACATGCACAGAAACCAACTTCCTTTTGTAAGCGCTCTTTGTCTCTTTCTTAGGTCAGCCAGTGATGCTTTCTCAGTCTGCTGTGGTGCATCTTCAAACACCTGGAATCCTTCCTGCTACCAACCCAGCCATTGCAGTCACTGGTGGCATCACACCCCTACCAGGTCACACGGTCAGTGTTTTGTCACAAACGGCAGGAAAGAATTTGGCCAATGGAAACCTAGCAGAAGCTAAGCCTGTTCTTCACGCCACTTCTCCAAATACCAACATGGATGTAAGTTCTCCCCAAGTTCTTCTTGGAATTGCACCTACAGAGCATGTTTGCTGCAGATCAGGATTAAACCAAAACCCTATAGGCAAGCATCAGCAATGACATTATGGTTCAGGGCACGCGGTTTCTAGTCTGGTGTGGGATTTGGCATTTCTGCAACTTCTATTTCAAATAAACCTACAAGTCTCCAGTCCTCCTTCATGAGAAGGAGCAGAACATTGATGAGTGACAGGCAGTGTCTCCTGAACCCTTGGAAGCTCAAGAGGGCTGTGGTTAGCGCTTCCAGTGATGACCATTGAGTCTGAATCTAGTTTCCTGACTTCTGTCCAAACCATTTTATTACTGGTGCTGTGGGTGGTTCTGATGACATCCAAGCTTGGGCTGTCTTCCCTGCCCTCAGGCTTTATCAATCCCCCGGCTGGCTATATCTGCATTGGGGCCACCTGTGAAATGATGGTGCCTCTTTTGCATAGCTTTAGGCAGCTGTAAGCTGGGCTGATGGCCTTGGGCCCTTGGAGCAGTACTCTGGGATGGGGTTGGGCAGTGGAGGTGGTGGCGCTGATTTGGGTGGGGGTGCTGAGAATCCATTCTGGGTTTCAGTCAGAACCAGCCAGAACTCTAAAGGAGTTGTCCAACTTGCTGAGCCTATGTTGGAGACAGGGTTCAGCACCTTGGGTAGCTCCTTTAGAGTTCTGCTGGTTCTGACTGAAATCTGGAATGGATCCACAGACACCCCCCTCCCCGAAATTGGAGCCACCAGCCTCCACTGGGGTAGGGGTTCCACTTGCATTGGAATCACAGTAGAGTCCCTGCTCCCCCCAATGTCTGACATTGCAAGAGTTTCAGAATAAAGACAGATCATTGCATATTTAAAGACAAAGAATTCTATACATAAAAAGCATTGTGGGACTTCTGATTCTTGGCCACATTGAAGTTCATGAAACGTTCTGTGTGGCTGTGGGACAGAGGAGCTGCTGTCTCTCTTTGGTAGTCATGCTGAGTTGTGTTCTCTGCATCATGGTAGGCAAACCCAGGAAGTCACTGCCCAGCAGGGATCTCCCTGCCAGCCCAGCCCTGGCAAGGTGTGCCTGGTGGGCTGGCAGCTCACGTGTGTCAACATTTGTCAGATGTCAGCTAGTTAAAAATAAAAGCACACTTTGGAAGTGCAGGGGAGTACTGAAATGTCCATATATTTCTGGACTGTTTGAGGAGCTGAATCCTTGGCATTTTGTAGCCTTTCTTTTGAAAAGGCCTCCCTCTTTAAGCTAACTGTTTTCCTGTTCTTTCACCTGCTGATAGTAAAATAAAATGGTTTTAATGTCTCTGAAGCTTCAATTAATATTTAAGCTCCTGGATCCATTTGGGAAGCTCAAGTACCACCTTGCTTTTGGTATGGGATGTTCCTGTAACCGATTTGCCAATACGTTGAGCGTTCTTTTGTATATATATTATGGACACAGGCAGGTGCACAGGCAGGAGACTTAATTCTGCTTAAAGTGCAGGAAAAGGTGCAGAAACCTTGTTGAATCCATCTGTGGGAATGAATTTCTTTTAAAGGGGCAAAAGCATCCTGGAGTGTGTTTGCTGCTCGATGGGACAGATCTCTCTCCTAAGAGGCGCCCTTGGCCCAGTAGCGATGCCATGAGACATAAAATTGGATTTGACGAAGGGCCACAACTGCGTTGAATTAAACTAGCTAATCTGCAGTATAGTTAAAAGCTGGCTGCCTGTCCTACCTCCCCATCCACTCCTGTGGGTGCACGTAGCCTTTGGTGGGAGCGAGAAAACAGTGGCAATAATTTTAATTGGGTGGTAAACCTGTGTCTGGGCTGTACAAATGGCAGGTGGTCATTCACGTGATTGAATAGTCCTCCACAAGAGGAAACAGATCTCTGCATATTAGGGTGAAGGTTAAGCTGGGCTAGAACTCTTCTCCTTCTCATTCTGGTTTTCTGTGTGGAAGGGGTTTTATTTTCGTTTTTGCATGGATGAGCTGTCAGTGAAGTAGTACAACTATGGTACAAGTAAACCACTTCAGCAAGAACTAAGCCAACGGCTTCCTTGTTGGGCCGACCATCTGCCTAGCGTGCTCTCCACTGCCCGCACACCTTAACAGTGTTCCAAGGGGGTCTTAGCATCATCAGCCCTCCACCTGGTGAGCCTTGGGCCAGTGGACAAAAGGGGTTAGACAAATTCCTAGAGGAAAAGGCTATCAATGGCTACTAGGTCTAATGGCTATGTGCTACCTCCAGTACCAGAGGCAGTGAGCCTATGTACACCAGTTGCTGTGGAGCATGGGTGGGAGGTGCTGTTGTGCTCATGCCCTCCTTGTGGGTCCCTGGTCGACAGCTGGTTGGCCACTGTGTGAACAGGATGCTGGACTAGATGGACCCTTAGTCCTTAAGGACTACCCCTTAGTCGCAGGGTCCAGGGATGCTTCCAGTATTAGGTCCTCTGAAGCCCATAAGCCTTGCAAATTTGGCAGGGCTTCCCTTCACTCACACGATGCCTCAGAGTGCTTATCGGCATATCCTCCCCCACCCAAATTGGCAGTATGCCTGCCAGTTGTGACCAAATTATAAACATAACCAACCAGACTGACTCTGACTAAGCTAGATGAGAAATAACCCTCTGCGCTCCAGTGGTGCAGAGAGATGAAAGAGCTCCTTTCCTTTAGCCAATCCATGAACACAAGCCAAAAACATCCGGCTCAGTATACACTGCATTGTCAAGTGGTGGGAGTGGAATGTGCTCGACTGCACTGTGGAGGTGAAAGGGCTATGAAAAAAATAGGCATCCACGCCCCACTACATGAGGTCCAGAGATACTGGCCTGGCCTAACTCATCAGTCTCATGCTCCATTCTCCAAAGGAGCAGAGGTGGAGTCCTTCCCCCACTTCTGTATTCTGCTGACAGGCAAACAGGTTGTTTTATTTTGGCCTGAGATTTCTGTTACTGTTGGGGTATGGTGGCTGCTTCCCAGTTTTTGTAGAACTCAACAATGGTCTGGTAATAGATACCATCTTATCTCTGTTGGGTGCTATCCTGCAGTGTTCCATGGGAAGCGGCCAGTTTCAAGAGAACTTCCAGAGGAAGACTAGCTTTAAAAGCATTGTAACTAGTGGCTACATTCCAAGAGAACTTGAATTGTGAAGTTCAAATTAATAGGAATATTAAATAAAGCCATGTCTGTCCAAAAAAGACACTGTGCTTTTAAGTGGGATGTCTCTCATATGGTTAATGCATCTCTATCAAAATTAAGGAAGTTTGAAATGGGAACTCTGGATTAAAGTAACAAGAAAATTCATTAATATATTCCAGAGTTGCTTTTCGTGATGTGTTGATATTGTTGGCTTTCCTTTTGTTAAAAAAAGGTTGTGCCACTGGCCTGTGTAGTGAGATTCCCCTGCTTTGTAAGTGTGACAGAGCTCCTGGCTTTTACCGGTTTCCCTGCCCTCATCCACAGATGAATGTTCTGAAACGGCAGCAGCGCATGATAAAAAACCGGGAGTCGGCCTGTCAGTCACGCAGGAAGAAAAAGGAATACATGCTGAGCTTGGAGGCTAGGCTGAAGGCAGCCCTATTAGAGAATGATCACCTCAAGAGAGAGAATGGCTCCCTGAAGAGGCAGCTGGACGAACTGGCAGTGGAGGTAGGTCTGTTGGTTGTGAAAAGTGCGCGTTAGGGTAGTTTGCTTTCTGGGGTACTACACGCTGGCAAGAGACCCTGGATTACTATGTACCTCTGGACTGCAGGATCTGCCAGCCATTATAATCCCAGCTTTGTGTAGATTCAGATCTGGTTGGCAACCCTCCATCCTCTTGCTTCCTGTGACCAGACACTGCTTAAGAATTAAGGCTTTGGGACCTAGATCAAAGGAGGAGCTGGGCATCAGTAGCACCTTGCTCCGTATCTCTGCAGAATTGTGCCCAGCAGCCTTTTATAGGGAATAGTCTGAAGGCACATGAGGCAGCCACCTTGCTGAAGCTAAGCAGGTTTGAATCTGGTCAGTGCTTGGAGGGGAGACTATCTGGGAACCACATGTAGCCACCTTGAGTTCCACAATGGAAGAAAGGTGGAATATAAATGTGATAAATAAATAAATAAATTTATGCTGCATGAATTGGAGAGTAGACAAGCTAAGCTAGCAGGTTTTAGGGTTCACAAACAGAGTATTGGTTTGTTTGGGCCACATGCTGGGCCCTCACTGCCAAGAATGTGGGGTCATCTGAGCAGTCTGGAGAACAATGAGCAGGGTGTACAGTCAGGTTGCCAAGGCCCACCTGAGATGCCATTGAAAAACCTATTCGGATCATGGGGGGCCAGTTTCCCGTGTTGGTTGTTGACTGGAAAGACTTCTTCACACAGCGCAGAGTTAAACTATGGAATTCTCTACCACAGGAAGTAGTGATGGCCACCAGTTTGGATGGCTTTAAAAGGGGGTTGGACAAATTCCTGGAGGAAAAGGCTATCAGTGGCTACTAGGCCTGATAGCTGTGTGCTACCTCTAGTACCAGAGGCAGTGAGCCCATGTATACCAGTTGCTGTGGAACATGGGTGGGAGGTGCTGTTGCGCTCATGCCCTGCTTGTGGGTCCCTGGTCGACAGCTGGTTGGCCACTGTGTGAACAGGATGCTGGACTAGATGGACCCTTGGTCTGATCCAGCAGGGCTTTTCTTTTGTTCTTATTGGAATCAGAGTGCAGCATCAGGGTGAATACGTGAGGAATGTGAGCAGCCTTAAAGTGCTATAAACTGTGTCTGAAAGCTGCTACTCCTTTGTGGCAGAACTAATAATAGCATTTTTAATGTAGAAAGCAATGTAAGAAGACTGTCCGTATTAATTTTTTTCTCTGATGTTTCTTTTCTTTCCCAGAACCAGAGCCTCAGAAGTTCCCCTCCAAAGAGAAGAGCGCTTTGTGTGATGGCGCTGCTCGCCTTGGTAATGCTAAATTATGACAGGCTGAGGTGAGACTCCCTTCGGAGAGCCTGGGTCATCAGACAGGGATATACTGAGAGGTAGTTTCAAAACAGAAGCACGTCCTTTTGATTTTTATTCTCACTACGCAGTGGTAGTTTACTGGGGTCAACAGGAAAAATCCTGTTTTTTGCATCTGCTAATTGCTGATCTCCCCTGCGATGAGCATCCACAGGAGAGCATTTCCCGTGGGGCAAAAGTGAGGCCCAAGAAGCCTGACCAGCACTTCATGTGAACTGATCAACCTAAAACAAGGGTGCCCAACCTTTCCAGCCCAAGGGCCACATCGGGTCTCTGCTGGGGTGGTGGCGGTTGCACATGTGTGCATGTCACATACAACTTGCAACTCTTGTGCAGCATGTGCGCATCCACACCACTCACTCAAATCCAGCTCCTGTGCAAGAGTGTTTCAGAGTCCTGGCACTTGCTTTGATCAGATAAAACCAACGCTCCTTCCAGAACCCTCAGTTTTCAAACCACCCAGCCATCCGGGGATCCTGTCTCCTGGTCCTCCTCCCTCCTCTAACCCACTTCCTTGCTGAAAGACCCTGACCTCCCACACTCTGTTACCTGGAACTTTGTCAGAAAAACACCAGAGGAAAAAAGAGGAAAATGCTCTAGGAACAGGCTCTATGATTCCCGCTATAGAAGTTCCATTTCCAAAGTGTCCTAGGCAGCTGACAGCAGCCTTCAAGCACTGTTTCCTAGGTTGCTCTAGGAATGAGGTTTCTATGGTAGGAACCATAGGGCGGACTTCAACTCCCAGAAGTCCCTGCTAGCATGGCCAGCGGTCAGGAATTCAGGGAGTTGAAGTCCCAAAGATCTGGAGATCTACTTTCTGCCCACCTCTGCCATAGATTCTATTCCTAGAGTATTGTTCCTTTTTTCTGGGGGGCCAAACAGACAGGGCTTGGGGATCTCTGTGGCTTATAGGCTGCATTTTTTGCGCCCCTCCTTTAGGACATACCGCAGAATCTTCTACAGTGTGCAATGATGATGTGGCAGACGCACAAGGGTTTTTTGCCATACCAAAACAATGAAGAAATAGTTCCCAGATGGCAGAACTCTTTAGACAATTACAGTGACAGTGTCAGGAGCAGGCTTTTCTCATACGTTCCTTGGTTAGTTGTGGAAGATCCAACAATAACTTTGAGCTTTGCTGTGGAGCCAGCACATTAAAAGAGGGTGGACAGTTTTTTCACTTGGGATTCATGAATTCCATATTTCACCCCCTGCCCAGCTGCTGGATGGTGCCTTTCTCTGAAATGCAGTGTTCTCCTTAGTTCCCTTGCCATCCATGTATGGGGAAATGCACCTTGGAGCTATACATCTGAATAGATAATGCTGATGTTCTCATGTGAGTTGAAGCAAGCAAGCAACCCCGAGTCACTTGGCAGCTTCCTCTGCATGCCCAGGTCCATCTCCCTGGCTGCTAATTGGAAATGAGAGCTTTTCCCTGCCAGGAGAGGGCCGGAGCCTGGGGAAGAAGTGGGTGGGACAGATGGGGAGCTCCTGTGGGCCATGCTTAGTTTATAATTAAAAAGTAAAATAGAATTTAGAAGGCTGGAATGGGCACCTTGCTTACAACTCCTATCATCCCTAGCCAGTGCAGCCAGTGATGAGGGGTCATGGGCATTGTAGGCCAAAACATCTGGAGGGCCACAAGTTGCCTGCTTCTGATTTAAGGCAATTGGAATATATGGGACATTTTAAAACTAACTGAGGAAATCTTCTAAAAGTGGAAAAACACATATAATGTAGGAAACAGGATTGCCTTGATCATGTTGCTTAGACGTTAAAGGGTTAGGGGTCTTCAAAACTGACAGGATTTTCCAAAAGCTCTGCGTTCACCCCATTTCAAAGTGGAGACAGCCACTGTTTTCTCAGAACAAAGAAACATGACAAAGCAGGGAGTTTACCGCATGGTGGAACGCAACAGCTGGACCCTCTAGGCAAAGGAACCACTTTCAATTTTCTGGGTCTGCCCTCTAATAGAGAGAAAGGGCAGCCAGTCCCACTCTTTGACTTGGGCCAGCCTGTGCTGGACCCAACTGTGCAGGGTCAAGCTTGTTAACAGCCAGTTGGAGAAGATGACATCTCTGTGAGGATCTCTTGATGCAAATCAAGGGAGAATTTGTACAAGGAGTTCTTAAATGTTGACCTTTACTTCAACTGAGGAAAGAAACACATTGCACTCTCACTGAGTAGTTCGATAGTCTAAATATGTTGATTCAGGGAGCTCTTCACATGTTAAGGCTACACTCCTATGCACTATGTTCAATGGACTAAGCCCCATTGAACATAGTAGGGACTTACTTCCATGTAAGCATGGGTTGTACTGCATATTGGTTTGTATCCAATGCACACTGGAGAGCCAGTGTGGTGTAGTGGCAAGAGTGTTGGACTGGGAGTCGGGAGATCTGGGTTCTAGTCCCCACTCGGCCATGGAAGCTCACTGGGTGACTTGGAGACGATCACATACTCTCAGCCCAACCCACCTCACAGGGTTGTTGTGAAGATAAAATGGAGGAGGAGGAAGATTATGTACACCACCTTGGGCTCCTTAGGAGGAAAAAAGGTGGGATATAAATGTAATAAATAAATACATTATAGGTAACACCAAAGCACGCTGGGACAAAGACACAATGGCCATTCCCCCTTCAGAAAATATAATTGGCAGCAGTTATTTGTAGTGCGAATGGGAACACATGGGATTCGCACTGTCTCTAGTGCGCATGGGAACATGTGAGATCCTTGTAAGGCTGCGCATAGGAGAGAGGCTTTATATGAGCAACTCTGGATATTAATTTTAGATGACGCACTAGGTATGGTGTGGGATACCTACAGGCAGTTAGATTGGTACTATCAAATGGGATTCTGCTATTTCGAAAGTGGTCCTGTAGATGGTGCTTCCACCTAGTTAATTAGCAAGGAAGGGCTGGCAGGAGCTGGTATGGTGGAAGATCTCTCTGGAGGGGGAAATATCTCTGCTCCTAGCATTTGCCAGCCTTGTCAGTTTTTCATTTATGCTGCTGGAAACCTCCCAGCTCTAACTCAAGGATTGTTCTGTCCTCAGAAAACTTTTATAACCAGGCATGTGTTTTGAATGATATCACTGTTGGCTAGAGCAGAGCAGTTACTGTACAACCTGGATTTTTTAAAAGAAACCTCTGACATTTTAACTGCACGGGGTTTGTTTTTTAGCCAGATTTACAAATCAAATCCAGTTAAGCTTGCTGGCTAGATGGCTTTCCAGTTTATCAGTCTGACACGTGGCCCAGGGAAACAGGAGGACAGCTAAGCACCGGGTGTTGTTGAGTCAGCACATGCTCTGCCGATCAAGCTATTGTGGAGGTGAGGGCAGATGCTCTTCTGTGTGCACACGCATGCACACTTTTTCTCCCCCACCCCCCAAATCCCCGATCCGATGTCATGGCAAAGTGACTGGTTCTCCTCTTTTTGACTCGCATCAACTCTGGCAATGTGGGCAGAGAGTAGTTATGTCTTTGAAATCCTGCCTTTCTTCCAAGGAACTCAGGGGTGTATATGGTCTCTTCTCACCTAACCCCAATTCCTCCTCTCAACCTTGGAAGGTAGGTTAGCTTGAGAGATGACTAGTAGCCCAGGGTGAGCCAGTGAGCTTCATGGCTTAGTGGGGAGCCTCAGTTTGTGGGCACTTTCTGGGGAAGAAGTGGAGATCTACTGTTGCAGGCTTGTGTTATTCATGATGTTGTACCAGGGCTGTATCTATAATGATGGCCTATTAAGGGTTTGGCACGACAGATTCTTCTTCAGCCAGGCAGTACAAGAAGAGGGAGGAGGTAGGGAAGGAAGTGGAAGTTGCTGTCCTCCCTTGCAGTTCTGCTTTGGAGGCTTCTCATATGAACCCTAATGGTCAATTACCCCCCATATCTTCCCTTCCTGCCACTAACCATGGCTTTTCATTTCTGCACTAAAACAAACCGTGGTTAACAAACCTGCATCCTTTGTAATCATGGGTTGCAAATACATCTTGCACCATGGTTTCAGTCCCTGCTTTGTGAGGAAATGATTGTTTTCTTTGACACAATGTAATGCAAAACTATAGTTAATACTGGGAGGGAGCGGGAAATAGCCCAGCAAGGGAGAACACCTCCATGAAGTTGGCTCCTGATCTGCAAAGCATGGCTTGTGGGAAGTCAGTGTTGCATCTGCAGTGTGCCCATGTTGTGGGTAGCAGTGTAGCTGAGTAATCTTTGGTTTCTTGCAGTATCTGTGGAAACCTCCTGTATGTTTTTCCTTGGAGTTACTTCCATGTCCAGTGTAATTTTTTGAAAGGGAATAGAAGGCTTCTTGCTGAGAGAGAGAGAGAGAGAGAGAGAGCCCAATTTGTATCAGGGAATGTACCATGTGGTGAATGAACCCTGTGAAGAATGGAAAATGTAGAAGTACATGCTGACCTTCCTGAGATGATGTGTCTTCTGTGCCCCAGTAGAGGACATTCGGCTTTAAGTAGTTAATATAAAACCTGTTTGCGGGTGGAGGGGTTGGGGCAGAATTAGCTCAGTACATTTGTTGCTTTGCTGAAAGTGGTCAGGAAGGAATAGTTTTGAGCTTCCAGCTTTTTTCTATGAGGTCTCAAAGGTAGAGAGCACCAAACAGATGAGACTGACAAAAGTGGCAGCGGCGGGGGGAGGTAAGTATGGGTTTGCAGCATTGGTCTCTTCATAGAGTGAGAGGGCTCCCAGCAGTGTACTAGGGCCTGACCCAGAAAGGAATACAGTGACCTATCAAATGGTGGTGGTGATAAATCTGTTTTTCTACCCCGTATCCCAGCAATGCCCTTGAAAGAGCTTACAAAGTTTAAAACACAGTACAAAATGCATAAAATCCTATCAATATAACTCAAAACACACAAAAAATCCATATGCCTAATAGCAAAACTTGCACAACCACACTAAAATCAGACTCTAGAGCAGAATTTCTCATTTCAAGCATTACCACATGAGGCAGAAAGCTCTCCTAAATAGGCTTGTTTTACTGGTCTCCTTAAAGGAGAAAATAAGGTGACCAGATACTCCTCCCTCAGCAAGGAATTCCTGTGGTGGGGCTCCAATGCTGAGAATAATAAGCATTTATAGAATAGGGCAGGGCCCTGTCCCCTTTGATGTTTGGCCAGCCAGCTTGGTCCAGGGGGGCAATCCAGTCCCTGGACCAAAAGTGGTTGCCCGCCACTGATCTTATACTGTGCTTTCAGCACAGGTCATCTATTACCTCTACAATCCTTAGAAAACTGTTTAAGGTAGGCCAATATATTTTCTCCATAAACTGGACTAGGGATGAGGAAGTGCTTTGGTTAAGAGAGTAATAGCTTGCTTAAGTAAGTAAATGTTCGAGATAAGATTTGGAGAGATATTTTGTAGTCTTAGCTGCTGTGTTACTACACCAGCACTCTGAAGTTTAGAAAGAGCAGTCTTGGCTCCTCTGGAGTTGCCAAATCTGACGAGTGAACAAACTCAGTGTTCCAGGCCAAGATTTAGCTATCGGGCAGGTAACTGCCCATGGGGAAAACTGACCTCAGTTCAGTCCCAGCTGCTCCTGATACTATGCCAGTTTTGGAGCTTGCTGTGGAGGCTGTGCTAGGACTAAACTTCTTTCTCTCTTCCTTTCAGTGTGTTTGAATGGGGCTCCCACCCTGCTGATCCTCATGCAAGCCCTGCCCACCAGAGCAGGCATCTTCTTGAATTCTCTGCCAGCGCACCTCGGGAAGCAGATGGCAGGAATAATGATGGGTAAGCATAAAAACATTCCCTCCCTTGGCTTCCAGTTTCCAGTATTTTATTCATACTGGGCATGGTTAGGGTGTGTTATAATTCCACTTGGAGCCCAGGCTCGTAATTGTATGTCCCACTGGTTTGTAATTGTGTGTCCCACTGGTTTGAACTGGGCAAGCGCCCCCTCCTTTTCTGGAGCCTGGAGAAGGGCAGAGGTTCTCCCTAATGTACTGATGTTCTGGGAGATGCTCAGAAAGTGGCCAGATGCCTAGGTTCCTGAGCATTTCTAAAGCAGGTATAACCTGAGCCACGCCCTTCCCAGTCTGGACCTGGGGAGGAGGTTAGGCGCTTGTCCCTACAGTCACGCTGGGCCTCAGAGGCACTTGACGTTCTTCTGAAGGTAATGTCAAAGGGACAGAGCTTGTGCTGCACTCTATGCCAGCTCAGGACTGGGGAGAAGTGGTGTGTGCGTGTGCGCATGAGTGGGGGTCTCCTCTGAAGCTCAGTGTGACAGGACCCTCCTCTTCTCCCCCGGGGGAGGGTGCAGCCTTTCCTGGGCACCATCTTTTTCTGGTGTAAACCTGGTCTTGACAAGGTTAGGCATACCTTGGTCACATCTGGGTTAGACTGCTGTAGCATGCTGCATGTGAGGCCCCTTGTGAAAAGCGTCCTGGTGCAAAATGCAGCAGCTCGAGTTTTAACAGGTGCTTGTTTATTAGGATTATATAACACAGATGTTCTACTAACTTCTTTTTGTCCCAATTAGTTTCCAGGCCCAATTCAGTGTGTGCCTGAATGTGGTCTCTGCCACTTCAGAGCCCAAGTGAAAGGATCAAAAGTAGGAAGCCAATCTTTAGATGTGGGTGATTGAGGGTCTGGGAACTTGGGGTAGGAAAGGTTAGGCCTCATCTGGAGTACTGTGTCCAGTTCTAGGCACCAAACTTTAAGAAGGATGCTGACAAACTGGAGAGGGTTCAGAGGAGGGCAACGAAGATTATCAGGGGGCTGGAAACAAAGCCCTATGAAGAGAGACTGAAAGAACTGGTTATGTTTAGCCTTGAGAAGGGAAGACTGAGGGAAGATAGGATAGCGCTCTTTAAGTACTTGAAAGGTTGTCACAGAGAGGAAGGCCAGGATCTCTTCTCCATCATCCCAGGGTGCAGGACATGGAAGAATGGGCTCAAGTGGCAGGAAGCCAGATTCCAGCTGAACATCAGGAAAAACTTCTTGACTGTTAGAGCAATATGACAATGGAACCAATGACCTAGGGAGGTGGTGGGCTCTCCCACACTGGAGGCGTTCAAGACGAGGCTGGACAGCCACCTGTCAGGGATGCTTTGACTTGGATTCCTGCACTGAGCAGGGGGTTGGACTCGATGGTCTTACAGGCCCCTTCCAACCCTACTATTCTATGATTCTATGAAATGGGATAGAGCAAATCAGGCAGTTGTGCAGGATGGGGGGCAAGATGGAAATTCGACACCAACCCCAGCCGCATTGTGGGGAATTATGCAAATGGAGGTCCTGCGTGCAGAAGCCACAATGGCTTCTTTTACCGATGCGATCGTCCAAACACCCCCAGACCCTTTATTTGGTGGGTGAGTAAGCAAATATTTGTACAGCTGGCAAGTTGGTCTTTGCTGGGCTCTTCCTGTGGACAGTTCAGCTGAAACAGGAACATGAAAGTCTGTGAGCAGAGAACTAAATGAGCCAGGGCAGCCCCCAGCTAACATTACTCTTAAGAGTATGCACATGCTGTGATGGTGGCCATCTTTGGTGTATATGCTTTCAGGTCAGCCATGGGGTGTAATCCAAACTGGGAAATCTTGAATATATGTTGGAGGGCACCTTATGCAAATCTGACTCATGGTAGTGCACATTTGCTCACAAAAAATTAGATTCTGTGATTCTACTGAAGTTTTGGTCTCGATCTTGGTTGCAGTTTAGCAGAGCCCCCTTTTCATATTTTTTGCATGAATGTTCACTTTACTCCCTTCCCTTCTCCCCCCCCCCACATTACACGTCTTCCTCCTCTACCTTGCTCCAGTGTTTGCCAGTATTCACAAGTGACTTGTAGTTACTGTTCATTTGATCAGGCCAAGCTTACTCTTTCCCATCATGGGAAGCACATCCTGGTGGCTTCTTCCCAGATTTCTCTAGGATATTTTGGATATAGGAACTGCAGGGGTAAAAGCATGATTCCTTCCCAGAACGTGCCCTCCACTGTCAGCTAAATGTAAATTGAGCCAAACAAAATCAAGGAGTGGGACTGAACCAGAACCAAAAACCAGTAGACCTTCATTTTTTTCCAGAACCTGAACTATTATCTGAAAGTGTTTGTTGAACCTGAATTAGAACAGAACCAGGGTGGGGAAGTTAGGTGTCAAGGGCTCCTTGGAGGCCTCTCTGTCTAATCCAGTAGCCAAGTCCAGACACAGACAAAGGGATTCTTTTCAAAGCTTTATTCCTCTTTTACAACTTAACAACTCTACTGTTAGCAACTAGATGTGAGCAGCAGAGTACCTATGCCCTAAGTTGGACCATTTGGTCCCCGTTTGAAAGGGAATCACTGGCAGACCCTGAATTTAAGGACTAGGGAGAGTCCCTCCCCTTTTCCCTTGGATTCTCTGGGTGCAGCCGTTGTTTGCGCGCCAACCGGGCACTACGCCTCCTTTCTGCGTCCTCCATTTGGCGCCGCTCTCTGCGTCGGCGTCGCACGTCCACCAAGTCTGCTATCCGCGCTGTGTCACTCCCTGGACTGCTATCTAAGCTAGGAATGCTGGTGGGAGGAATCTCCATCAGCTGTTGGCCCTGGGAAAGAGGAGCACGCTCCTCTCCCAGGAGCAACTGCTCTTCCTCAGAATCAGAACTACTCTGGGATTCTGTGGGCTCAGTGTCCACCCTGACATTAGGTTACTGGTTCAGAACAAGAGTTTAGCCAAACCTGATGTAGTACATGTACTGTGATTCTACCAGGATCAGAATGAGCACATAAAATAAAACACATATTTGGGAGGATTTATATATTTTAAGTTTGTACCGGCGTCTGTACTCTGCCTTCTTCATTAGGCAGGGACTGGACCAGAGGCCTGTTTCCTCTTTGTGGCTGTGCTTGTTTGACATACTAGTTATAACATGGAAGGAATGAACACGTGAAATGATACTACAATACATGGCAGGCGACATAGGACACACTCGTTGCCTGTCAAGTGGGCTTTACGTGTAGGATACAATGAGAACATCTTTGTAAATGTGAAATGAAGTATGTATATATTTGGAATAGGGATTAATCAGTGAACCCGAAATTGGGGCTGGAAAACAGGAACTAGCGAGATTACAGAAAGACAGGAACAGCAGCTATAAGGATCAAAGGGAGCCCATTCACATGAGTAGCTGTTAATACAAATCTTAATGGAGGAGGAGTTGACAGCCCTAACGTTTGCAGCTTACCTGTTGGAAGGAAGAAAGAAAGGAAGGAAGGGGAGGAGGACACAGTGGCTGTGTGAATAATAATGATAAAGAGTGTGCCTTTTATTTAAATTTTCTTATGCGAACCAGAACTGAACCAGTTGGTTATGTGTATTACAAGCAGTTACTGAGAATTTATTGGCTTGAACTGGAGTCAAATTGAACAACTTCAGTTGTTGCTGGAATTGAACAGGACCAAAAAGTGTAATGGTTTGACTCCCTGAGCAAAACATGAGATGCGATCAGTAGGGAGAGGGGGCTGGAAAGAGCCACATAAGCTGCCCATTTTCTCCTGGTGCCGCTCCTGTTGAGCCAAAATGGTGGTTCCAGGATTGTGTTTGCTTTGAAGGGGTATGCGACCTTCACTGCAGCTGGCTTGCTTGATTCCTCTCTGGAGCTGGGGGAGCACTTGCACTGTTCTGCAAGCCCAGTTCTGTTTCTTGCTCAGGTCAGCCTTCATCTAAAGGAGGGCTGGTAATCTGAAAACTCTGGGTTTAGCCACCATTGCTGTTGCCTTCTGTGTGTCATGAAAATGCAGGTGTGTGTGCTGTAATGTGAGGTTTTCTGTGGTGTGGTCACTCATGCGGTGGAAGTTGACAGACCCACAGAGAGGGCTGGGTGTCAAGACACTGCAGGGGACCTTGTAGCTTATAACTAGAACTTGATCAGAAGTAGTCCAGAGGGGTCTGTGCCTATTTAGCTTGTGGAATGCTGGAATCTATGTGAGTTTTATCTCTGTCAGTGCTCTCAGAGCAGAGCTGTCCAGCTGCTGGTTTGGCCTTGGCAAGGAGGAAGGCTGGAAACTTTTCATGAGAACCTGACAGAAGTGGGGTGGGGTTTGCAGAAGGGTCACCCAGGCTGAAGCATCAGTGCTGTTTGGACAGGGCCTGGCTGAAAGGCCAAAACCAGAGGAGGTGTCTTACAGTCACGCTTTCTGCTTTTAAGCCGATGCAAAGGCAAGGAGCCTTTGCTAGGAACGTTCTCGGCTTCGTTGCCCATAACTGTCTGTTTGGATCTACCATCATCTGAGCCTCTGGAGGCACTCTGCCCATGGACTCTCTTTCGAATTAGAACTTTAGATCACTAAGGACTTGCCATGAAAAGTGCCTGGATACTTTCCTTGTACTTTGAAATCTCATTTGCCGCAGATGGTTTTGTTTGTCTTCCTTGTCATCAGCCCAGAGTGCTGGCAGGCTGGGTCTGATCCTGACTCTTGAACTTTTCTCTGCGTGGACTCATGCAGCATGGAGTTACCAAGGGGGCAGCTATGGCCTTCGAACTCCCTGCTTGTGTGGGTTTATCCTTGGATTTGATCGGCCTTGGCCCTGTAGCCTGGAGTTTTCAACAAAAGATTCAGAGCTGGCCAAACTCTGTGTTTGCGGTTTTGTTTAGGCCTTGTCTAGAATCCACCCTTTTGATTGCCTGGGAGGGATTGCGTTAGGAATCATTCCAGTTCCTTGTCTGGGGCTTGGAACCCCATGTATGGATTGCCCGGGTTGGCTTATGCCAGGAATCCCAATTCCCTTCCCCTGTGTTCAGAGCTGTGGAGACGGCAATGGGGAAACTCAGTTGTGTAGACTTCTGTTGTAGTTGTAGTTAATAGCTTGTGACTGTTCTGGAATTACATAGAGCCTATAGCTATTGACAACCAGCTATAAGATTTCTGGAGGTTGTAACTGTTAAGCTTTTGTCATGGGATTTGGTACAATGAAGAAGTCTCACTGTTTGGGGTATCTTGTGTCAGATTGCCTGAGTGTGGGCGGAAGGGACCAGGCCCATGGCACTGGGTGTGTTCCTAGGGCCAGGCATCCTGATTGGGCTGAACGGCTTCTCCCTTTTTGTCTTAAATCAGCGCAAGCCAGCGTTCTTTGTTGATCTGATTGGCTCCGGTGTGCTGGTGCTTACTAAAAGTGAAATGGTCGTGTTTGCAGCAGCAGCATTTGCTCCAGTTCTTCGGGGAGAGCTGCCTAACATCATGCTGCCTGGGGCATGACAGCCGTCCTGTTGGCAGAAAGTGCACTGCTCATTGTTTTGCCTTCAGCTTCAGTTGTAAGGAGTACTTTGTTCCTTAGCGGGGCACGTAGATCCCAGCAGAGGCCTCTCTTCTTCTAGTTTCTAGCTAACGTGTGCTTTTATGAAGCACTGTATTCTGGCTTCTGCTTTTAGCCTGTAGCCTTCCAGGCCAAACGCTGTTCCAGCTCGTTTTCATGCAACATTGTTTTTTCCAGCGTGAGCCTCTCTAGCATTGCTGCAAGGACCATCTGGGGCCGTAGGCTTCTGCCATTCCAGTTCTGGAACCTTGGGTTACCATCCATTTTGTTCAAAAAAGTAATTCCCAAAAGGACTTTCTGCCCATATCACTGAAGACAAACAGCTACAGATTCAGACCTCTCCTTCAGCTGTTCCCAACTCTGTAACCTCTGCCTGGAAAGTAAGCCTTGTCTGCTTCAGGCATTCCAACTACTGCTAGAAGGGAAGCTGGAAAGGCATTTGTGGGCTGGTCAGTTGCCTTCTACACCGAGTCAGGCTGGTACTTTTTTTGTAGCTCTGGCTGGGATGCTTGAACATGAAAAGCAGTTCACAATTGGTTGTTCAAAATGGCAGTTTGTGAAGACTTTGACAGGGCAAGACAAGGGTTGTGGGGAGATATATCCAAATCCAGGACTGGGATTATTTTCATTCCAGTCTAGAGTTCCTGCTCTCTGTTGCTGGAAATGGACTGGAGGAGTTGAGCTGGAGCCTAAAGAGCAGTAGATGGAGGAAACTGCTTTGACCAGGCAAGGGCAGAAGGCCTGGCTAATCCAGAGGCTTCATTCTCCTTGCTGATCTCAGGGCTCATGTCACCCAAGGTTTGTCCTTCTGTGCCAGTGGAGGGCTCTGAGGCCAGAGTGTATACTATCCCAAGCAGCTCAGTTGGCTGGCTCTCAGCCTTGGGCCATGAGGTTCCTGGTTGAAAACTTAAGGGTCCTGCTGTAGAGAGGGGTGGTGGTCGGGGGGGGAGGTGTTTGACTCCCCTTAACATCCAGATAATCAACTTTGTAAACCGCCCAGATTGCTGCGGCTATAGGGCAGTATAGAAATGTAATAAATAAATAAAAATCCTATATGTGCATGCAAACAGCCACCCCACAGGGGGAAAAGATCTTCAATTGGAGATTGTGGCCTGTGGGTGCATTTTATTCATTCATTAATTCATTGCATTTCTATATTGCCCTTTAGCCGAGGCTGTCTTGGGGTTTAGAAAAACATTACTCATTTAATGTGGCCAGTGGTTGCACCCAAACACTAGTGGGCACACTCACACAAATATTTAGCCCTGTGGCATACCCGTATGCTCATTCTCTCTTTTGAAGCCATATATTTGATCTGGATAGACTGGAGCGCTGGGCAGAAAACAACAGAATGACATTTAATAGGGATAAATGCCAAGTTCTGCACCTAGGAAAAAGAAACCAAATGCACAGTTACAAGATGGGGGATACGTGGCTCAACAACATTACAGGCGAGAAGGATCTTGGAATTGTTGTCCATCACAAGCTGAATATGAGCCAACAATGTGATGTGGCTGCAAAAAAGGCAAATGCTGTTTTGGGCTGCATTAATAGAAGCATAGCTTCCAAATCCCGGGAAGTACTAGTTCCCCTCTACTCAGCACTGGTTAGGCCTCATCTGGAGTACTGTGTCCAGTTCTGGGCACCACACTTTAAGAAGGATGCAGACAAACTGGAGAGGGTTTAGAGGAGGGCAACAAAGATGATCAGGGGACTGGAAACAAAGCTCTATGAAGAGAGACTGAAAGAACTGGGCATGTTTAGCCTTGAGAAGAGAAGACTGAGGGGAGATACGATAGCGCTCTTCAAGTACTTGAAAGGTTGTCACAGAGAGGAAGGCCAGGATCTCTTCTTGATCATCCCTGAGTGCAGGACATGGAATAATGGGCTCAAGTTACAGGAAGCCAGATTCCGGCTGAACATCAGGAAAAACTTCCTGACTGTAAGAGCAATACGACAATGGAACCAATTACCTGGGGAGGTGGTGGGCTCTCCCACACTGGAGGCCTTCAAGATAAGGCTGGACAGCCATTTGTCAGGGATGTTCTGACTTGGATTCCTGCATTGAGCAGGGGGTTGGACTCGATGGCCTTGTAGGCCCCTTCCAACCCTACTATTCTATGTTTTTATATATATATATATATATATATATATATATGGCTTCAAAAGAGAGAATATATATGTACGTCTCTAATTGTGTGCCTTTTCTCAGGCTCCCTTTCTTTCAACTAACATCCAGTTGGTAGGGCGTGCAGAGAATAACTTTTAAGGGGAAAACTGCTCCTTGAAATATTAAATTGATATTGAATGCTGGTTCTAATCCGATTATCCTGTCCTGTATAAAATTATGCCTACAGCACTTTCTTCCCTCGCAGTTCAAGACAAGCTTCCTGCCTGTGTGTGGCTGTGTGAGTGTTTCAAGGACAGCAGCTCTTCCTTGGCTGATCCTGTGTAGGTGCCTTGTCCTGATGGATGCTCCAGGGGAGCCTGTGGCTGCTGTCTGGATCATGGGTTGGCTGGGGAACTTTCCCCTGTTCCTCTGCTCATATTCTTGTTGGCCTTTGCAGAGGCTTCCTTTAGGCAGTGGGTGCATGTGCGCTTAATCGTCTCCAGATTGAGGCTTTGGCTTTTTCAGCAAATGGGTTGTTCCATCCTATCAGAGACTTCCCTTTCAGTAGGCTTTTTTTAAAGTTGCCTGCAGATGTGCTGAAAGCATGAATAGCTGAGAATGTTTTGGAAAGCAGGCAGCAAGTGTTCATAATGTCTTTACAACATATGTTCTACATCGCACACTGTGGGTGGACACAAACGCCAAGGGAGTGCTGACAGCGCGTCTGCTTGAGCTCTGTGCAGTAGATGCCTTTGGGGGAGGAGGGATTAGGGAAAGGGAGGGTGGGGTACTGCCAAACTTCCCATCCTGCTTTCTTCTGTGTGGATAGTGGCCTCATCTTGTAGCCGGATCTGTGATGCTTTGGCTTAGCAGAGTGAATTGTGTCTTGTATCTGCCGCCTTGCCTATATCTTAGATCTCGGATACTGGGGTGGATGGGGGGTGGGTGTGACGTGATGGAGGAGGGATGGGTTCCCAGTTTGTGTTTCCTTCAGTCTCTACACTCCTGCCTTCCCTCCTGCTGTTGTCAGTTCATCGATCTTGCATGTGCATGATTCCGAGAGTTTATGTTGCCTATGCGTGTTTCATTTCATTTACACCTGCCTTCTCTCCTTGACACCTCCCCCCTGCCCCCACCACCCCCAGTCTGGCTCTTTTGCTTGTCATTCCGCTGAGTCTGCTCTTCCCAAGAACTGTGTTCTAGCCACGTTTAAAGGCCACCTCTTGGTCCTATTCTACAGTCAGGCATTGTACCTTCCTCTCCTCACTCTTTTCATAGAATCATAGAATAGTAGGGTTGGAAGAGGTCTACAAGACCATCGAGTCCAACCCCCTGCTCAACACAGGAATCCAAGTCAAAGCATCCCTGACAGACAGCTGTTCAGCCTCATCTTGAATGCCTCCAGTGTGGCAGAGCCCACCATTTCCTAGGTCATTGGTTCCATTGTCGTACTGCTCCAACAGTCAGGAAGGTTTTCCTGACGTCCAGCCAGAATCTGGCTTCCTGTAACTTGAGCCCATTATTCTCTGGGATTCGAGAAGAGATCCTGGCCTTCCTCTCTGTGACAACCTTTCAAGTACTTGAAGAGTGGTATCATATCTCCCCTCAGTCTTCTCTTCTCAAGGCTAAACATGTCCAGTTCTTTCAGTCTCTCTTCATAGGGATTTGTTTCCAGATCATCTTCATTGCCCTCCTCTGAACCTTTTCCAGTTTGTCTGCATCCTTCTTAAAGTGTGGCTCCCAGAACTGGACACAGTACTCCAGATGAGGCCTAACCAGTGCTGAGTAGAGGGGAACTAGTACTTGTGTCTAACTTTTAAGTACTTTTAAGTACTGATTAGGCAACCCCCTAACTTTTACTGCTTTTTTCTGCTGCCAGCTTTAGGATGAGGACTCACAAATCTGTTTTTCTACCATTGATCCCCCCCCCCCGCCCCCAAATCTTACATTGGCATGTGCTTAGCTCTTAAAAGCAAATGGCATCCAAAATGGTTGATATTGTCTGCTGCAGTGGAAGGGAGTTGGTGGGTAGTTATTCGTGTTTTCCCTTAAATTGTACAAGGTCAGAGTACTTGGTTTAGTGAGACTGTGCTGCCTCAGAGTGAGAAAGTAACTTAAACGTGAAAGTTTCCAACATGGTGCAGGCCCTGGTGGGGAGGGGGAGCGGCGTGCTCCTTCTTGCGGGGATTAGCCATTAAGTGCCTGCTGCATTTCTGCAATCCTAAGACAAATGCAAACGCGAGCATGGCAGTTGCCTTTACTGAGCAGCCCTGCATGTTTGTTTTTATTTATTTAAATATTATGGATGTACATGGCACTTTAGAGAGGGGGTGGGCAAGTCCTTGCTTGCAATCTAATTTTTGCTGGTCGGGGAGGGGCAGGAAGAAAGGGAAAGCCAAAGACAGCAAGGGAAGTCTCCTCAAACTGTTCCTGGTCTCTAAGAGCTAGGAAAAAGCCACTTCCCCTGGAACGGAGTGGTGCCTGGCTCTAGAAAGGACCTCAGAAGTCAGAGGTAGTCTGGCCAGCCCCTCTTTCTGTTTCTAAGTCTCAGTTGCCCCAACTTCCCTCCTTCCTTTCTCTCACCCTAGACAAAATGTTCCCAGATTCTTTGAGCAAAGTAAAATAAATGTTATGCAAAATTAAACCAGTTTTCCTAGTACATTTTAAAAATTTGATTACACAATTTGATTTATTTAGACACATTTGGGCTGTTTTTGATGTGGTATACACCCATCTTTCATTACAAAATATTCTTCCCACATGACTTTTTTAGCAGTTTGCTTGCTCTACTCCAGGGTAGCTGCAGTCTACTCTATCCCTTTGCTGAAAGACCAGTTGGCTGCATCTATTTGCTTTTCTCCCAGCATATATTTGTGTGCAGGGGTGGGCCTGTGAATTACCTTGAGCAGCCGTTGTGTTTATAAACTCTTGCCTTCTTGGCTCTCTTTAAACTTTGTTGCACCTGTGGAATCTCCAGCTAAGGCATCTCTCATTTCCACAACACCTGGCAGCAGAGTTGTGGTGGTAAAGCATGTATTTTCCCTCACTTCTAGGGTGAAGCATTCTGTTTCGGATAACAAAGCACTGATGGTAGTCACTGAGGAGCCAATAATATACATTTCTCCTCCACCTTGCCAGCCATTGATCAACCGGACAGAGTCACTCAGGTAAGCTGCCTTCTTCTCGGGGGTGGGGACATTGAGTGCCTGAGAAGTCCAGGAACTTGGCGGCCAGTGGCTGTACAGCCTTTCCCCAAGCACCCAGTTCCTAGAGCTTTTCATTTGGATTTGTGCTTCTTACTGTTTAAAAAAAGCACTTATAAGCTGTTTTTATATAACAATATTCAAAGTGACATACAAAAGAATTTGAAAAGAATTGTTGGCCATCTTGAGTGACATTTTCGGTAGAAAGGCAGGATATAAATTTAGTAAAATAACAGAAAAAAGGCACCAGAATAAGTATTCAAAAACTTCAGAAAGAGAGAATATTAAAACAATATTGTTAAAATAAAACAGTAGTAAGAAATCTATAAAACCCCTAAGAACCATCAAAGGTCTCATCTCATTAAAAATCCGAGCAAACAGGTTTTAACTTGTCTCCTAAATGATGCAAATGGACCAACTCCTTACTCATTGGGGAAGGACGTTCCAGAAATGAAGGGCATTCTGCTATTGAAAAAACCCTGGAGAGGGTCCTCTGGCATAGATCTTAAACTTCGGGCTGGTTCTTTGAGACTAGCTTGGCCTTCAGTGACATGGACAGGAAATTAGGCAACACAGCAAAGATGGGACAGATGTTCTCTGGATGATTTTGGCTGGCTCGCCACTCCCTGTCCTTTATGGCAGCGGTCCCCAACATTTTTGGCGCCAGGGACCGGTCCAATTTTTCCACGGACTGGGGGTGGGTGTTCCGGTGGCGGACTTCCAAATAGCGGACGCCATTTGCGTCCCTGTGGCTGGAAGTCCACCAGCGGCCAGAGCCGGCCAGCAGCTCTGCGGACTTGTCGTGGAGTGGAGATGGCCGGGGCCGGCGAGGATTCTGGGGGCAGGGGGGAGGGACGGATCGCCTCAACCCCCCGTGGACCCAAGTTGAGGGGGTTTCGCACACCCCTGCGACCCAGTTGCTGACAGGCCACGGACTGGTACTGGTCCGCGGCCCGGGGGTTGGGGACCCCTGCTTTATGGTGTTGGAGTTCAAGACAGAGCTGTTTAGACTGATGATGTTCTCCCTTCACTCTTTCTCCATCTTCACAATTGTGAGTGGCCAATTCTGTCCCATAATGTAGTGGACTAAGGAAGGTGTGATAGTGTTAGGCACCAGGGGTCTCTGGCTGGAACTCCTGCTTGGTAATCCACTCCTGGATCTGCTCTTCAGTCTCGGCAACTTGTCTCCTACTGCGATGGTATCCTGCTCTCACCCTTCTCCACATTCTGCCTTGGGAACCTGGCCATTTGCCTGTGTTGGGCAATGCTACTTGCCTCCTGGCAAGCTGACTACTTTTTGCACTGGGACACAGATCCCCAGCAGGCCTGACAAGCTAGAATTTGGACCAGAATGTCTGACCTAAATAATCTTTCTATTTATTTTTATTTATTTACAATATTTATATATCACTCCACATCAAAAGATTTCAGAGCAGTGAACAGCAAAGATAAAATGATAAAACACCATGTTAAAACAGTTAAAACATTTTTAAAAGTACAAGTTCCAATAAGGCCAAATTTAATAAACCGTGGCTGGTCACTCAAGGAAGGCCTCTCGAAATGACAATGTCTTCAGGAGGCACCAGGAGGAACGCAATGTTGGCGCCTGCCTGACCTCCAAAGGCAGGGAGTTCCACAGGAAGGGGGCCACCACACTGAAGGTTGTTTTCCTGGTGGACTCCAACCAGGCCATGGGTTCTAGCATTACTTTTCAATCGCTGCTTTTCAAGCATGGTACCTGCTGCTGCTCAAGGCTAGTATAAGATCTACACAAGGCTTGTTCAACTGGATGCCGGTCCAGTTCTCATACCAGGATGCCACTTGGATATCTTCAGCACATCTGGAGACAATAGAGACTGCCCATTATCTTGTGCATAAACTGGCCAAAGGGCCCTTTCAGTCTTCCCTTCCCCAACCCTTCCAGAGAGGAGGGTCACATGAAAGCCCTTCCTCCTGCTTTCTGGGGTCTGTCTTGTAAAACGCTGATGGTTATGGGCAAGTTTCAACTGGCACTCTGAAGATGGGCAGCTCTATAGCCCTGGTGGCAGTGCAGTGCAAATGATGTATGTGGGATCCAGAGGTCTCACCCCACCACCACTGCTGTTGGTGTGTGTGTGGAGGGAACCCTCAAAGTGTTCACTTGGCCCACAGTGGCCTTATGGCTATTTCTCTGAGCCACCCAGTTCCCAAAGGCCTGCCAAGATGGAAAAGCATGAAGTATCCGTGTTACTGAGCGTACAGCCTTTTCCATTTGCTGAATTACTCATAAAATAACTCATCAACAAAGCCACCTGTATTGGAGATTTGCAGGTCATGAATTATTCCCATCAAGAGTTTTGGAATATACAAAGCTAAAATGGAACATTCTTGCTGCGTCCTTGCACATTCCTTCCGAAGGTTCCTTTAGGCACAAAATCCCCCCACATTTTGATGGGGAAATCCAGGAGTTCCAGTGTCTAAGTTTGATGTAGCTGTAGCTGGGAATTCTTCAGACTCTAGATATGGGTGGGAATCGGGTTAATCTGAAAGTGAAATGTCAGAGTTGCCTTTTTTTCTTAATTTACAAGACCTTTGTGGTTGTAGAGAGGGTTGTGTTTGAATGTGTGTGTTTTTCCCCCTTTAGCTTACTTGTGTTTTTTCAAGAAAAAGGTAATTTTAGTGTTGTATTTACAGGCTGAGTCATGAGCTGCGAGGCTGGGTTCATAGACATGAAGCAGAAAGAACAAGGTCGAGGAGGATGTCAAATAATCAGCAGCCAAAAGCTCAGGTTGCTCAGGTAGGTTTATGCTGCTGTTTGTTGACTTGTGTGACAAAGTGACCGAGGTGGCCAATAGGGCGTGAGATGGAGCGGAGGTTGGGCAGGCGAAAAGGGCCCTGGAGACCAGGAGTTATTCCTGGGGCTAAAACAAAAGACCTTTCGAGTGGATTGGGCTCTGGCGCCCCCATTTGCCTCAGGCAGTATTGGGATATAATTCTGGTCCACTATGTGTGTGTGCATGCCCTTTCCCTCGGTAAGATCATGTTACATTCACTGATGAGTAATTTCCATTTGCAACATCACATTTCTCTCTCTCTTTCTCTCTCTCTCAAGAATCCTTCAGGAGAAAAGGCAAATTCTGAGCTGATGGCCCTTCCCTACACAGACAACAGTGTTGGGTGAGTGAAGATAGGATCTTTCCATCAACATAATAGTATGGTGACATCATCCTTCAAAATTCTCCCATTGGATGCAAATCCAACAGCTTCTTTAGAGCAGCAGCCTTCCCCAACCTGGTGCCCTCCAGATGTTTTGGACTACAACTCCCAGCATGCCTGACCATTGGCCATGCTGGCTGGGGTGGAGTTAGTCCAAAATATTTGGAGAGCACCAGGTTGGGGAAGGTTGCCCTGGATATTTGGTCTCTTCTACCTTGGTATAGCTAGAGCACTCTTTAAACTGACCACCCCCACCCTGTAAAGCCTTTTAGCCTGAGATGGGATCTCCTTAGCTGTCTTGCTGAAAGAGGTCTAGATTGGCAGTTCTCTCCGAACTTGGCTTTCATCCATTGCCTTCTCTGAATCAGCCAGAGGGTTCATCTGGTTGAGAATTCTGTGTCTAACAGGGGCTAGGCAGGTGCTTTGTGGAAGCCCGCAGATAGGGCTTCAGGGCAACAGCCTCCCCACTTTCCTGTCCCTGGCATCTCACATCCCGAGGTACACTGCCTGTGGACACAGAGGTTCCATTTAGCTATCATGGCTAATAGCTGTTGGTTTGTCTGTCCATCATGAATTTGTGTAATCTATCTCCTTCTTTAGAGTATTCTTCAAATGGTGGCCATCACCATCTCTTGTAGCACTGAATTTTTAAAGTTCGTATGTGTTATGTGTAGCAGTTCGTTCAGAACAGACAGATCGATCTCATTTGTTGATGCTGAGTTGTAGCGTTAGGACAGAGGAGGGAAAAAAGTCTATTCTTTCTTCATACCGTTCATAATTTTACAAGCCTGTCCTGTCCCCTGTTAGATATGTATCGCAAACCCTTTCTTCAAAGGGATGGTGCTCCAGTCCTTGGCTGTTTTTTGTGTGTGTGCTCCTGGTGTATTTGTTTTGTGCTTTTAACAACTTGCTCCTCAAGTTCCTTTGTCTCCTCAACATGCATTTCTTTTGCCAGTTGTGTTTGTGCTCTCCCCCTCAATTGGGCAAACATCTTTAAGGAAGACACCTTGCCTCTTATGGCTTCCTTGACGCTGTTAAGCCAGGCTTACCATCTCTAGGACACATTCATATCCTTTTTAATCTGTGGTATACATCTTACCTGAGCCTCTATAATGTTTTTTTACCCTCCCCTTTAACATTCTTTTAAGTAATTCCTTCAGTGTCTGAGAAATTCCCTCTTCTGTAATATGTCTCTGCTGGACTTCCTAGGCAATTTTCCACTCACATATTTTAATTAAAGAGTGCCATCTTCAATGTTCCCAGGGGGTTCAGCAACAATAATATCTCTAATCAGATTGCAGGCACCCTTAACAGTAACAGGACAACAAGTGTACCTCATCAAGAAATATTTGCTGGCTTGCTTATTTATTTATTACTTTTCTGTTCTTCCCAATAGCTGAAGCTCTCTTGGCTGTTTAAATTTTAACAAAATTTAAAACCATAAAATACAATAACATAGTAAAACATAATATAAAAACCTTAAATTTAAAACAGAATAAAACCAAAATAAAAACCAAGGTAAAAGCCAGCAATAGTACAGATATGCACGAATGCAATTTTAAAAACTGAAGTACTAAAAAGCATGGAAAAATAAAAAGGTCTTCACTTAGTGCTGAAAAGGCCACAACTATCTGTCATGACAGACAGAATGTTTAGACGGAAGGAAGTCCTACAACTCCCAGCATTTCCCAGCCAGCACTGCTAAACATGCATAGGGTTGCACCTTTACCCACTCAATGTGAGGATTACTGAAGTCCCCTGTTATCACACTTTTGGGGGGCTAACTTGGTAAGCTGAGATGGAGAAAAATCAACATGAGGGCTTTGATCAAGGGTGTGTGTTTAGATGGTATGTCCCCATCCTTTTCTTTAAAAGCCTGGTATTTCTGCCTATAGTGGTTCTGTGGCTGAATTTGTTTTTCCTATGTTTTCTAATCTATTGCACTCAGTGCTATCTGACATATAGAGGAACAGCCTCACCAGTGTGATCTACTCTGTACTTTCTGTAGATTTGATATCCAGGAATAACTCTGTCCCAATGATGATCACAATTCTACCAGGTTTCTGATATGTCTCCTGTATCTATAATACCTTTTAATTACTCCTAATAAAGATGTCTGATGCTGTTTGGATTTTTTTCTAATGGACCAACATTGCTGCTTGCAATTTTTGTCCACTAGATCTATGTTTTCTTCAAATATCAGGCATTAGAACACACCCATATTGGCTCTGAGGCTTCAGGCATTAGCATACACAGACCTGTGTATTTTATTCCCCTTTTCTGTGTTTTTTGCATGTGATTTTTTTCTGTGCTTATATGGCTGGTTCTCCATTGTCTCTGAATGCATATATTTATTTATTTATTGCATTTATACCCCGCCTTTTTTCCTCTTGTAAGGAACCCAAGGCGGCTTACATTATCCTCCTCCTCTCCATTTTATCCTCACAACAACAACCCTGTGAGATGGATTGGGCTGAGAGTCTGTGACTGGCCCAGAGTCACCCAGTGAGCTTCCATGGCCGAGTGGGGACTAGAACCCGAATCTCCCAGCTCCTAGTCCAACACTCTTGCCACTACACCACACTGGCTCTAACATATAACATTTAGACCATCCTAGCCCTAAGGCAGAGATGAGCAAGCTGCAGCCCTCAGCCTAATTTCAGAAGCCCTCTACTTGCAATCAGTTCAGACCTCTGGCAAGAGCGATCTGTTCTTTCCCTGGCAGCCTGCTTGGCAGAACGGGGGAGAGAGGGAGAGAAAAGAGTGGCAGAATGAAGGGGCTCCAGCCCTGCCCACTATTCTCATGCAACCCCCAGCAGTTTACCCAGAAGGGAATGCGGCCCTTAACAGGAAAAAAAAAAGTTGCTCAGCCCTGTGCTAAGGTCTGAGTTATCCTGAACCAGCTCTTTACCCTGCAGATTAGTTTAAAAACTGCTCTGCAGCCTTTGTGGTGTTCAACACTAGCAGTCTGGTTCTGTCTCGGGGTTCAGTGTGGAGCCAGTCTCTCTTTTGCACAAGCTCAGCTTTCTGCCTTTCCAAACTGGCTGAGAATTGGTTCTTACAGCCCTGAAAAAACCTTTCTGAATTTGATCGTTGTCTACACACTTAATCAGATTTCCACATTCTTCTCTTCAACTGTGAGGGCTTGCAGCTTTCTGATCTTGTGAAAAAAAAGTCTGGTCTTGCACAGTGAAATCACAGATGCAGTTAAACACATTGTCCGGATACTGATACTTGGAAAACAAAATACCGAGCTGTTGGATGCTGAATTCAGCCTCTGAAACCTGGTGTCTTACACTTGCTGGTTCTTCTTGGTTCCAACGTTGTCTTCTCATCAGCAGGAACTCAGGGAGTGAGCTACAAGTTTATTATGCTTCACCACGGAATTACCAAGATTTCTTTGAAGCACTTCACAGAAGGGGAGATACATTCTATGTGGTATCATTTCGTAGGGTAAGTACATGTTGTTGTTTGTTTGTTTATTTATTTACTACGTTTTTATACTGGCCAATAGCCTGCACTCTCTGGGCAGTTTAGTGTTCAGTCCATTGAAAAAATAGACTCTACTTTCATTTTTATAACTTTCTCCTCCCAAGAAATCTTGAATTCTTTTTTAAGGGTGCTTAAAACCATCCTAGCACCTTCACAAAGCTACAGTTCCTGGGGTTCCTTGGGGAAGAAATGGCAGGGGAGCCATGATGGTGAAATTGTAGGCTTGTTCTGCGGACCCTGTGCTTTGGCTAAGGAAGAAGGGAGAACTTATTTCTCCTCATGGACCTGTTCACAATTAACATTTCCCATAAGGGAGAAGAGAACTACTATCCTTTGTAGGGACAAGGAGACAGGAGAGCATAAACCACCATAGCCAGGCTTATACCTGTAAGTATAGAAGGATATATTTGGAATAGGTAGAAAGCCACCTGATTTTCTGTAACACAAATTCGTCCCTGCTGTCCTATCCATCAGGAAACCTGCAAAGCCCTTTATAGACCCTCTTTCTCCATTAGTGCTTTCTAGTGAATAACTCAGTCCTGGAATGGATGAACACAGTAATAATATTGAACTCCATTTTGTGCCGGTTCCAGAGTTCCTCAAGATGCATGTAGGTTTCTTTCAATGTGGGTCATTCACTTACCGTGATGATTAATTGTCAAGGCTGGTGGCCTGGAGGGAGGGAGACAGGCATGTGCAGGGTCAGGGGACCCTATTGGCTGAGCTACAGAGCTGCAATCCCACCCTCCAGCCATGTGCTGTTGTGGTGCCGCAGCCCCTCAGAAATCAGGCCAGCAGTTCCCTCTGCTTGCAAGCTTCCCTGGTGGGCAGGGAGCAATCGCACAGCAAGAGGCTCTGGCACCTCACGACAACATCCTGTAAAGCTGATCAGAGTTTGACCTTTACATTGAAGGAACAGCTGATGGAATGCCTCTACGTTTGTAGTGGATCCCCCCTTCCCCTTGTAATAATTCTCAAGAGTAGAACACTTGTTCCATTTAAGAAAATATATCTTTGGCTTCTCCTACTTTCCACATTGAGAATGATCGGTTAAATCTTTAGCGATATTTTAGAGCGATTGAAGCTTCCCTGGTGATTTCCGTTCTGTTCTTCTAGACAGATTTACTTTCTACCTCTGAAGAAAGTGAAAAGGACGTTTTCAGCACTTTGGGATATGAAAGTGCGTAAGAGTTAATTAAATCGCATTGAAGTTGCATTGTGTGGTTATCCCATTACCTGTCAGCAGATGGAGCGGTTGTTTAACTTTGCTTTAAGGCGGTGATTTTCAAACGCTGTAAGTTCAAGGAACACCCATGACCCCAATTGGTCTGCTGGGGAACCCTTGCGTATTGCAGAATATTCTGGGGAATGTTCTAGGATGCTCACTGTTGCTCCACATGGATGACTTCTGTGGCGCACTCTCCATCCAACATGCAAAAATTGTATGTTGCAGGGAAAATTCGGTGGTGATAAGGGAGCTTCTAGGGAAGCTTATCCTGCATTAGTGATTTTCCCACTGAGGAACCCTCTGATAAATGGGGGGTTCCCTTGTGATGTTCCCCTCACTATTAAAAATACGTTGAGTGGGTATCCAGTTTTGTTTTGTTTTTACAGTTGCCAATTTTTTTTGTGGTCCCAGCCCCACCTCATCTGCACTGTTTGCCTATCTTCGTTTCGGGAGCTGGGGGGAGACATTCATTTGCGTGCTTCCTTCATTTAAAAACAACAACAACAACAACCCCTTGTTGTCTTCTATTAAGGCTTTGGGAATTAATGTGCTCTGGTTGCTGATGGAAGGGAGCTGTATGTATGAACTGAGTGGAAGTTTTTAGCTAGCTTCTTGAAATGCAATCTCATGTTTGAGAGAGAGCCTAAATGCAACTGCACAATAAACTACCCTGATAAGCTCAAAGTTACTCCACGCTTCCCCAGAGCACAGTCTGAAAACCATGGCTTCAAGGGATGCTTTAATCAACGGAAAATCACTCTTGCTTTCACAGTGCCTTCTGGCAGAATGCAGAAATGTGCATGGATGAGTGTTTTGATGAGAAGGGCATTACTCTGGGCTTGCCCTAGCCAAACTCCACTTGTGTCTGCCAACAATATTACATCAACAGTGTGATGTGTGGGTAAAACAAGAAAATACAGTTGTGCTTAGATGAGTAATAGACAGGGAATAGCATGGAGGGACTAATATAGCAATATGAAGCAGGGTGTAGAGGATATTGGATCTAAGGGACCCAGAGAAAAACAAAGTGGCAGTTTGTGAAGTCATGGATCCCCTTCTGATGTTATCTTTTTCCAGGAACTAGAGATTTCCCCCATCTGAAATCTTTCTTACAAAAACAATCCAGGAAAATGCGGTTGTCCTTTGTCAAAATGGGCGTATAGTTCAGCTAAAAAGGGGGGCATAAAGTTGGAGATAACAATGGACGAAGGCTCAAGCACGGCAACGGACAGAACAGCTCTAATAGCGTCCAATAATAGTCTTCAGAAACATGTAGGAAGAAAGCCAGACCATGAAGCACATGGTCTACAATGTCTATATACTAATGCCCAGAGTATGGGAAACAAACAGAACGAACTTGAACTCTTAATATAAGAGGGAAATTATGACTTGATAGGTGTAACTGAGACTTGGTGGGATGACTCTCATGCCTGGAATACAGCAATTGAAGGATATAACTTGTTCAAAAACAACAGGAGGGAGGTGGGGTTGCACTATATGTTAAAAATACATATCTCTGCACAGAACTACAGGAGGATGAGCTTGGTAGCCCCATCGAGAGCATCTGGGTTAAAATAAATGGAGCAAAGAATAAAAGGAACATGGTGGTCAGAGTCTACTCTGACCACCATGGCCTTGTAGGCCCCTTCCAACCCTACTATTCTGTTATTCTTCTACTGGCCACCCAATCAAGGAGAAGATGAGGATGAAACTTTTGAAAAGCAAATAGCCAGTGTTTCAAGGAAGCATGATGTAGTAGTAATGGGGGACTTCAATTTCCCCGATAATTGTTGGGAGACAAATTCTGCAAAACATGGCCCCTCCAGGAAATTCCTGACTTGCGTGGCAGATAACTTTCTCCTACAGAAAGTAGAGGAAGGAACTAGAGGATCAGCTATCCTTGACTTGATCCTAACCAACAGAGATAACTTAGTGGATAAAGTAGCAGTTACAGGAACTCTGCGGGAAAGCAACCATGTTATACTTGAGTTCTTGGTTCTAAAGGAAGCAAAAGCCGAGTGTAGCCAAAGATGTACCCTGCATTTTAGGAAAGCCAATTTTAATAAATTCAGAACAGTAATAAGTGAGGTCCCATGGCAAGCAGCTCTAACGAGAAATGGAGTCCAAGATGGGTGGGAGTTTTAAAAAAAGGAAATTCTGAAGGCCCAATTACAAACCATTCCAACAAGAAAAAAAGGAGGAAGACAACAGAAGAAGCCAGTGTGACTTCACAAAAAACTTAGAGATGAGCAGAAAACAAAAAAAACCACACACATAGGAAGTGGAAGGAAGGACAAGCAACAAAGGAAGAGTACAGGCAGGTAGCACAGAATTACAGGGATGGCGTCAGGAAGGCTAAAGCTGAGAACGAGCTGAGGTTAGCGAGGGATGCTAAAAGCAACAAAAAAGCTTTCTTCAGCTACGTGCACAGTAAAAGACAGAGGAAAGAAATGGTGATTCAGCTATTAAATAAGGATGGAAAAATGATAACAGATGACAAAGAAAAGGCAGAGGTGCTCAATTCCTACTTTGGCTCAGTCTTCTCCCAAAAGAGGGTCTATGACCCCCCCCCTGGCAAAGGCAAAGTGCAGGCTGAAGGGGCAGGATTGCAGCTCGAGATCGATAGGCATATGGTCAAGGAACACCTAATTACTTTGAATGAGTTCAGATCTCCAGGACCAGATGAACTGCACCCTAGAGTAATAAAGGAACTGGCAGAAGAACTCTCAGAACCACCGTCTATTATCTTTGAGAAATCATGGAGGACGAGGGAAGTGCCAGATGACTGGAGGACGGCTAATGTTGTCCCTATCTTCAAAAAGGGTAAAAAGGAGGAACCTGGGAACAGACCAGTCAGCCTGACATCAATCCCTGGGAAAATTCTGGAGCAGATGATAAAGCAATCCATCTGTAAGCACCTTGAAAACAATGCAGTGATGACTCGAAGCCAACATGGATTTGTCAAGAACAAATCCTGAAAGACGAATCTGATCTCATTTTTTGATCAAGTAACCTCTCTTGTGGACTGTGGGAATGCTGTGGACATAATATACTTCGACTCCAGCAAAGCTTTTGACAAAGTGCCCCACGATATCCTGATGAGCAAACTAGCTCAAAGTGGGCTAGATGAAACAACGATCCGGTGGTTCCACAGTTGGCTACAGAATTGGACTCAAAGAGTGCTTATCAATGGGATCTTCTCTAACTGGGGAGAGGTAACGAGCGGCGTACCGCAGGGGTCAGTCTTGGGCCCAGTGCTCTCCAACATTTGTATTAATGACTTGGAGGCAGAGGTGCAGGGAATGCTGATCAGATTTGCAGATGACACAAAATTGGGCGGGATAGCTAATACCTTGGAAGACAGAAACAAAATTCAAAGTGATCTTGATAGACTGGAGCGCTGGACAGAAAACAACAGAATGACATTTAATAGGGATAAATGCCAAGTTCTGCACCTAGGAAAAATAAACCAAATGCACAGTTACAAGATGGGGGATACGTGGCTCAACAACACTACAAGCGAGAAGGATCTTGCAATTGTTGATCACAAGGTGAATATGAGCCAACAATGTGATGTGGCTGCAAAAAAGGCAAATGCTCTTTTGGGCTGCATTAATAGAAGCATAGCTTCCAAATCCCAGGAAGTTCTACTTCCCTTCCACTCGGCACTGGTTAGGCCTCATCTTGAGTACTGTGTCCAGTTTGGGGGGCTACACTTTAAGAAGGATGCAGACAAGCTGGAGAGGGTTCAGAGGAGGGCAACAAAGGTGATCAGGGGACAGGAAACAAAGCCCTATGAAGAGAGACTGAAAGAACTGGGCCTGTTTAGCCTTGAGAAGAGAAGACTGAGGGGAGATTTGATAGCGCTCTTCAAGTACTTGAAAGGTTGTCGCAGAGAGGAAGGCCAGGATCTCTTCTCGATCATCCCAGAGTGCAGGACACGGAATAATGGGCTCAAGTTACAGGAAGCCAGATTCCGGCTGAACATCAGGAAAAACTTCCTGACTGTTAGAGCAATACGACAATGGAACCAATCACCTTGGGAGGTAGTGGGCTCTCCCACGCTGGAGGCATTCAAGATGAGGCTGGACAGCCATCTGTCAGGGATGCTCTGACTTGGATTCCTGCATTGAGCAGGGCGTTGGACTCGATGGTCTTATAGGCCCCTTCCTACCCTACTATTCTATGATTCTATGAATTTTTTCTCCAAAGGTGTCTGAGTAACATACCCTAGTTTTGTAAGAAAAAAGGTTGGGATATTATTAATGGTAACTCATGTATGAAGGCTGCTTTTTGGACTTGGCAACTGGTTAAGAAAAAATTGGGTCCTGGACTCTCCCCATTGACAGCAGTTTACCACTATGAGGAGTTTGAAGAAAAGGCATGTGGGAGAATAGGCAGTTTTGGAAGCAGCAGGGTACAATTCAACTTCAGTGTGCTCTTTATCAGGGCAGGAGAAGGCCTTACAGTGATTTGATGAGAGCCATGGGAGAACAACTCTCTCTCTTTCACCATTTAGAAACTGAACACAATGGAAATGAGGCCGATATGGCCAATACGAGCACAAACTAACTTTGAAAGGTTGATCACTGTCAACCAGTTTAAAGGACTGATAAGCCAACTGTATAAACTGGTTGCAGATTTAGACGCTGTGGCTGTCAGTTCCCTCTCAAAATGGAATAATGATTTGAGGAAAGATGTTCCAGAAGAAGTATGGTCCTGCATTTTAAAAGTGGCATAGTATGTGTGAACCTAAAAAAAATGCATAAAATCCTTTTTTGATGGTATTAGACACCTTACAGACTCAGCAGAATATATCCCAGAATGGATGGTCGGTGCTGGAGATGTGGCTCCAGCAGATCAGATATTTGTATTTTTTTTGTTCTTGTCCCAAGATTGATCTCCAAAATTTCTCAATCTTGGTGGAGATTAAGAATATTGTGGGGTATGAGCTCCCTTGGTATCTGTTCATAGTTTAGTTTGGTTATTCATTTATTAGCTGCAGGACATCTGCTTATAAGCAACAGTGGAACAAGATCACCCGCTCATCAATTGATGAATGGTATTTGAAAGTTAGGGAAACTGTAGGTTGAGCTCACTGAGGGTTAGAGAGGGAAGGCAACAAACAGATCCGTATATTGAAAGATAGCGTTTATTTATAATGTACTGGAATGATAAGCTTCAAGATGCACTTCAGCCATATGCATTGTTAGGACTATTATGATTGCTATTCTCCTTTCCTTTTGGTAAACTTAAGGATGGATGTCATGAAATACTGAAGCCCTATTTAGGCGTGCTAAACTTGAACAGGCTAAGGACGCGAGGGAGCGCTTCAGCCTTGCCCCTCTCCCTCTCCCTTCTTGCATTTTGTCTAGTGTTCCAGTTCAGGTGGAGAGCCCCCATGGCTAGAGGAGGCTTTCCGTGTTAAGACTATCACCATCCACGAGTACAGGACGATGAAACATGATGGAGAAGGGCAGGGCTGGAGTGCTCCCTCCCATGTTTAGCCTATTCAGGTTTAGCATGCCTGAATAGGCTTGACTTACTTCTATTTTGTAAATCTGTAAACCTTTTAAAATACAATTTAAAAGCGTTATAAGTAAATAAACAAACAAATAAATGCAGCAATTAATTTTAGCTTCTAGTCAGTCTGACCCAAGGGAGAATGTCTTCCTTGATCACAAATAAAATGTCAGTTAAATTAAAATTTCTAAGTGTGAAGCAAGACTCATCTACTATGTCCAGCCCACCCAAAATATTCTTTTCCTTCTAGCATTTCTGCCTCTCCCAAAGCTCCATACCTTCTAGGCATACAATTCTGTTATCTTACTCGGAAAAAAGTCATCCTGTACTCAGTGGGTTTTATTTCTAACTAGACATAGGCTTGGGCTGAAAGATTTTGCTGAAGTTTAGGTTGGAAAGGAAAGGAATAAGAATTGTAAGCTTTGGATGTGCAAGGCAGAAAATGTTAAGCGTGTCCTGGTGTTTCCTGCAATTTGGAATTGCTTGGAAAAAAAATTGCATTGAATCAAAATTGTTTCTTAGGATCTTCTGAAACTTAGTAAGTAAATATTGGTGGTTGTTTTTTAACCTTCCTTAAAAACTGGCAAACTTGAATGTTCTGGGATGGCGTATGGCATTCTCTTGTTGGCAGGTAATGTTGAAGGATTATCTTGTATGTTCTATTATCTTATGCATTACTAAAAGCAGTTGTCATTGAGTGGAGTCAAACAAGTGTGTTTCTTCCTGTCCAGTTCATAGTTTATCTCTTGCTCACCAAACAGTTGGGGCTGCTATTTTTTTCGTTTTTTCTTTCTTTTTCTTTTTTGCAGATGAAAAGCAAGTGGCTCCAAGGCTATGTGTGGTGTATCAGTTGCTTGCTGTCATAAACCTTAGGTGGCACGATCATTCCTTTCCTCAGGCCATGTTCACATCAATTGTTGGCCATCCTGTCAGACTGCCCTAGAAGAAGCACAGATAAGGCCATAGTTTCTGGAGGGCGGTGCTCAGAGACCTGGCCTCTTAGGAGTATTTCAGGCAGTTTCCTATGTCCAGCGGGCATTGTGTTCCTGAAACAGTAGGCGTATGTGCTATATGGCAACACAGGACTGTTCTAAGAAAACAAGTAAAATCTCACCATTTGCTCAAAATCTCAAATCTCTTAAAAGTAGCTCTTTGGATCCCAGCCTAAATGTAGGTTGCATTTTGTGGCTGAAGTCTAAAGGTGTGCGCATGGAAGGATACGTATTAGGTAACACATTTATTTGGGATTTTAATCTGGTTTGTATTGACTGTGAAATCGAGAGGTGACTTGCATTTGTGAATGCGCCATCAACGGTTGGTTGCCCTAGGTAAAATTTTCATAGCCAGCGTAGTATAGTGCTCGGACTTGCATTGGGGAGACCTGGATTTGAATTCCCAATCAGCCACAAAGCTTATTAGGTGACCTTGAATCAGTCACACACACTCTCAGCCTAAGTGACTTTATAGGATTGTTGTGAGGATAAATAAAATAATAGTAGTATCTCCTCTCGATACCCACTCAATGGAATTTTCAATGGAACCAGTACACACATCTGGCTAGGAGTCATTGAATGATGAGAGATCGAGAGAGAGAGACATGCATTTCTGAACTGGGCTTTTTATGTGAATAAGCTCTTGGTCTAAAGTCTAAAAGATGTGCATAATGCTTAAGTGTTAGTTGTGTAATACCTATGTGGAAGGCGCCCCCCGCCCTTGTTTGTGCTTTTTAGTTTTAAGGAAACTCTGGTTTGAGTTGAGTTATATTCAAGTGGAGATCAAATTGGACTTTTTGTGCTATTAATGCTAAAGACAGACAGCACGACTTCTTGAATGGTTTGGAGTTTGTTCCAGAAATCTGTTTTCCAAGGTGGTGAGTACGTCTGTGAGACATACTTTAAAAAGTACAAAGCCAGAGATTGATTTCAGCAGGAAAGGAGAGGTTTTCTCAAAGGCCATCTACTCTGGCTAACATACAGGCCATTCTTTCTGGACACACCATGAATTCTCAACCTACACATTTCAAATTCTTTTCTCTTTTTAAAAATATGTGTTCTGCAGATTAGGGACACCTGCAATGACAATAAATCTGCAAGCTAATTCATCTTTTGTATACAGTTTTATGAAAATGAAACACTTCATTTTCACAGTTGTGTGAAAGTGGCAGGAAATAGAGACACTGCAGCAGCCTCTGTAGCAGGAAGCTTTACAAGGGAGTCAGGGCTGAACTAAACCTACTGGCACTATGTGTCCCTCCCCCACCCCACCCGCACCAATTTCCCAGTTATTTTAGGAGTATCTATAACTGCAAGGAATACTTGCATCTAATAACAATAATTCATATAAGAGTTCTGTTCTTTTTAATGCACTACATTTCAGTTAAGTCCAATTCATTTTGCTGAAAGCTGCAGGGACAGCTGGGAGAGGTGTAAATCTGGGATGTTAAATGATGACCCGGTTGGGATTTGTTTCAGATGAACGCACCCCAATTGGGGCAGAATGGGCTCTGGAACAGCCCAGAATTTGCTAGAGCCCATTGGTAGTTCTGGCAGGTTTTGGCCAAGCTGGCATAGAGGCCTCCAGCACGTTGTTGCTTTTTAGATGCGTGTAATCTCTGTGCTGTTATTAGTTTGGAAGCTTCTAAATGTAGAGGCACAAACGTGTTTTCACTTTTGTAAGAACCTGTGTAATTCAGGCAGGAGAGAGGATTGGACTCTTAAATGGGGAGCCAGGGCCACCTTTTACTGTAGACCATTATTTGTTGTTGTTGTTGTTCAGTCGTTCAGTCGTGTCCGACTCTTCGTGACCCCATGGACCATAGCACGCCAGGCCTTCCTGTCCTGCGCTCTCTCCCGGAGCGTGCTCAAGTTCATATTCATTGCATCCGTGATGCTATCTAGCCATCTCATCCTCTGCCGTCCCCTTCTCCTTTTGCCTTCAGTCTTTCCCAGCATCAGGGTCTTTTCCAGGGAGTTTTCTCTTCGCATTAGGTGGCCAAAATATTGGAGCTTCAGCTTCAGTATCTGTCCTTCCAATGAGCACTCAGGGTTGATTTCCTTTAGGATGGACTGATTTGACCTCCTTGCAGTCCAGGGGACTCGTAAGAGTCTTCTCCAGCACCACAGTTCGAAAGCATCAATTCTTCGGCGCTCAGCCTTCCTTATAGTCCAGCTCTCACAGCCATACATGACTACTGGGAAAACCATAGCTTTGATTACACGGACCTTTGTCGGCAAGGTGATGTCTCTGCTTCTTACTATGCTGTCTAGGTTGGCCATAGCTTTCCTCCCAAGGAGCAAGCGTCTTTTAATTTCATGGCTACAGTCACCGTCTGCGGTGATCTTGGAGCCCAAGAAAGTAAAATCTGTCACTGCTTCCATTTCTTCCCCTTCTATATGCCAGGAAGTGATGGGGCCAGATGCCATGATCTTCATTTTTTTAATGTTGAGTTTCAAACCAGCTTTTAAACTCTCCTCTTTCACCCTCAACAAGAGGCTCTTGAGATCCTCTTTGCTTTCTGCCATTAGGGTGGTATCGTCTGCATATCGGAGGTTATTGATAATTCTCCCAGCAATCTTAATTCCGACCTCTGATTCATCCAACCCGGCATTTCTCATGATGTACTCTGCATATAAGTTAAATAAGCAGGGTGACAATATGCAGCCTTGTCGTACTCCTTTCCCAATTTTGAACCACTCGGTTGTTCCATGTCTGGTTCTTACTGTTGCTTCTTGACCCTCGTACATGTTTCTCAGGAGACAGGTAAGGTGGTCTGGTACTCCCATCACTTTCAGAATTTGCCACAGTTTGTTGTGATCCACACAATCAAAGGTTTTAGCATAGTCAATGAAGCAGAAATAGACGCTTTTCTGGAATTCTCTTGCTTTCTCCATGATGCAGCGAATGTTGGCGATTTGATCTCTAGTTCCTCTGCCTCTTCGAAACCCAGCTTGTACTTCCGGTAGTTCTCGATTCGCATACTGCTGAAGCCTAGCTTGTAGGATTTTGAGCATCACCTTGCTGGCATGTGAAATGAGCGCAATTGTGCGGTAGTTTGAACACTCTTTGGCGTTGCCCTTCTTTGGAATTGGAATGTAAACTGACCTTTTCCAGTCTTGTGGCCACTGTTGAGTGTTCCAGATTTGTTGGCATATTGAATGCAGCACTTTAACAGCATCATCTTTTAGGATTTTAAATAGCTCGGCTGGAATACTGTCATCTCCGCTAGCTTTGTTGTTACTAATGCTTCCTAAGGCCCACTTGACTTCACTCTCTAGGATGTCCGGCTCAAGTTCCGTGACCGCACTATCATGGCTATCAGGGACATTCAGATCTTTCCTGTATAGTTCTTCTGTGTATTCTTGCCACCTCTTCTTAATCTCATCTGCTTCTGTTAGGTCCCTGCCTTCTTTGTCCTTTATCATGCCCGTCTTTGCACAAAACGTTCCCTTGAGATCTCCAATTTTCTTGAAGAGATCTCTAGTCTTTCCCATTCTGTTGTTTTCCTCGATTTCTTTGCATTGTTCATTTAAGAAGGCCTTCTTGTCTCTCCTTGCTATTCTCTGGAACTCTGCATTCAGTTGGGTATATCTTCCCCTTTCTCCCTTGCTTTTCGCTTCCCTTCTTTCGTGAGCTACTTGTAAAGCCTCATCAGACAGCCACTTTGCTTTCTTGCATTTCTTTTTCTTTGGGACGGATTTCGTTGCTGCCTCCTGAACAATGTTACGAACCTCCGTCCATAGTTCCTCAGGCACTCTGTCTATCAGGTCTAATCCCTGAAATCTATTCCTCACCTCCACTGTATATTCATCAGGGATATGATTTAGGTCATACCTGAACGGTTTAGTGGTTTTCCCGACGTTCTTCAATTTAAGCCGAAATTTTGCAAGAAGCAGCTCATGATCTGAGCCACAGTCAGCTCCAGGTCTTGTTTTTACTGACTGTATGGAGCTTCTCCATCTTTGGCTGCAAAGGACATAATCAATCTGATTGCGATATTGACCATCTGGTGACGTCCATGTGTAGAGTTGCCTCTTGTGCTGTTGGAAAAGAGTGTTTGCTATGATCAGCATGTTCTCTTGGCAAAACTCTATTAGCTTTTGTCCTGCTTCATTTTGTACACCAAGGCCATGCCTGCCTGTTATCCCGGTGATTTCTTGACTTCCTACTTTAGCATTCCAATCCCCTATGATGAAGAGGACGTCTTTTTTTGGTGTTAGTTCTAGAAGGTGTTGTAGGTCTTCATAGAACCGATCAACCTCAGCTTCTTCGGCCTCAGTGGTTGGGGCATAGACTTGAATTACTGAGATGTTGAATGGTTTGCCTTGGATTCGTACTGAGATCATTCTATCATTTTTAAGATTGTACCCCAGTACTGCTTTTCCCACCCTTTTGTTGACTATGAGTGCTACTCCATTTCTTCTAAGGGATTCTTGCCCACAATAGTAGATATGATGGTCACCTGAATTAAATTCGCCCATGCCTGTCCATTTTAGTTTGCTGATTCCCAAGATGTCGATGTTCAATCTTGCCATCTCATGTTTGACCACCTCCAGCTTACCTTGCTTCATTGATCTGACATTCCAGGTTCCTAAACAATATTGTTCTTTACAGCATCGGATTTTCTTTTCACCACCAGACACATCCACAGCTGAGTGTCCTTTCGGCTTTGGCCCAGCCGCTTCATTCTTTCTGGCGCTACTTGGAAATACCCTCTGCTCTTCCCCAGTAGCATACTGGACACCTTCCGACCTGAGGGGCTCATCTTCCAGCGTCATCTCTTTTAGCCTTGTGATACGTTCCATGGGGTTTTCTTGGCAAGAATACTGGAGTGGGTTGCCATTTCCTTCTCCAGCGGACCACATTTTGTCAGAACTCTCTGCCATGACCTGTCCGTCTTGGGTGGCCCTGCACGGCATAGCTTATGGCTTCACTGAGTTACGCAAGCCCCTTCGCCACAACAAGGCAGTGATCCATGAAGGGGGTAGACCATTATATCTCCGTAGTATACCTGTAAAATGAGAACAAGGCTGGCTAAGGCTTTTGTGAGGGGAAACACGCATTAATATCACTGACCCTGCCAAGCTCAGGAAGCTTCTGTGAGGCACTGCGAAGCCTAGCATTTTTTCCAGACATACTCTTGCAGTCCCAGAATCCACCAGCTTTTGGAAATCTGCTTGGAAGAGCCTGAGTAAGTTTCTTTATGCAGAGTGAGCCTTCCCCTCTCTACCTCTGTACAGTGGTTTGCAGGGAGAGTTCTCGCTGCACAGAGTGCCCTGTTCTCTCCTTCTCCCCTCCCCAAATAATACTGTCTGGTGCAGTGGTAGGCAACCTTTTCAGGCCTGCAGGCACATTTGTCATTTTTTCCCTGGCCTGCAGGTGCATTTGTCATTCTTGCCCCCCCTATTTACCTGGATTCCCTCCTTCCCCCCCTCCCTGCTCAGGATTTCCTTTGCTGGTTCTGCCACCCATCCACTGCCTGCCATGGCTTCTGCTTCCTCCCACACACTTGTGCTCCCCCCCCCCACTGCTACTTCTTCCTCTCCCCACCCCCCTCTGCTTCTTCCTGCCACCATGCTCACCTCAGAAGCTAGGAAGCAGGACGTCTGCCAAAGTCCTGTTAATTTGCTGTGGAGTGTGGTGGCAGCAACGGTGGGGGTGAAACTGGGGTCCTGACGGGCACCATTTTGCCTACAGGTGCTGGGTTGCCAACCCCTGGTCTGGTGTGTCCGGATCAGCCGTTGTTCTGTCGCTGACTAGGTTGCCAGAACTGAAGTATCTATGGGTAGGAATGAACTGAAAAATTGTTCCTTTCCACCATTTTCCAAGCTCCTTAGAACATTCTAATAATATCTGTTTACAGCAAACTGGAACTAGTACAATCTCTGTAGAAATGGGGGATTTCCTACAGAGGAAGATTGTGCTGCTTCCCCAACAAAGTAAGATTTTCCTCCCTTTCTCCCCACCCCAGTCATTTGGCGGGAACACATCACTATCCTTAAATGACTTTCTACTTTGACTACGTAAATGCACAGTTGTGTGTTCTGACGATTTCCAGCTGGGTTTTGTCTGGCTCCCTTGTGCACACTTCGAATTATTGACTTCACTGTGTATTGTACGGGTGTTAGGCATCCTTCGCACCAGGCAATCTGTACTAAAGTACTATGTTTCTCTTGCATAGAGCTAATTTTTTCAGAGCTAATTCCATACAGATGAAGCCATTTTTTCCCCATTAGAAACTATGCCTTTTGCCAAGTCTGCATTTACACAACAGACAATGTCTAGAGTGTTATAAAAATCCAGGTGTAGCAGTTGTGAGTGTGCTGATGCCAGCAGATCATGCCAAGATATAATAGCTCTCCTAATTATTCTTAGCTTTTCAGATGCATGTAAACTGCACTATAATCAGTTTGGAAACTTTTTTGTTGTGCTTAAATGTAAAGGCACAGTAGCGTTTTCAGTTTTTTAGGGACCTGTGTAAATCCAAGCAGGATAGAGGATTGGACTCTTGATTTGGGAGTCAAGTGCCACCTCTTACTGTGGATCATTATAACTCATTCCTGTACCTGTAAATGAGAATAAGAGCAGCACAACACTCTTGTGTGTGGAAACACACTTTTTAGAAGATTGTGCTACATAAATAATTAGAAATAGCAGCAGTAGTAGTGCCTATTTCTACCTATAACTGATGTGTTGCCTTTTCAGATAAAGAGTTCTGTGTGATCTGAAAGCGTTCATAAGACGCTGAACTGCAGACCGGAAGGTCGGCAGGACAGCAGTTCAAGACCCGAGTGCTGCGTGACAGAGTGAGCTCCTGTCTTCAGTCCCAGCTCCTGCCAACCTAGCAGTTTGAAAGCAAGAAATTGCAAGTAGATAAATAGGCACTGCTTTGGCAGGAAAGGTAACAGCGTTCCGTGCACCTCGGTGTTCAGTCATGCCGGCCACATGACCACGGAAGCGTCTTCAGACAGCGCTGGCTCTTTGGCTTAGAAATGGAGATGAGCACCACACCCTAGAGTCGGACACGACTGGTTGGGGACACCTTTACCTTTTTTTTTTAACAAAATATCACATAGTAGGTTTTTTTACACTCTTGGACCCACTTGCACAACTCGCAGGCCCTGGTTCTATGGCCACCATGCTCCTTTTGCCACCAAATTCTCCCCACCCCTGCTGATGGCTGTGCAGAAGTATTACTGGTCCGGATCACAACCTCCCACAGCAGCCAGCATTGCTGCCTCCATGCTGAAGAAGTGATGCTGGTCTGTTTGCTGGGAGGTGGAGAGGCTAAAATTTCCTCCTCCTCCCCCCAATGACCCAGAAGCACCTGGCATTGCTGCTTCTAAGCTGATAATGCCAGTGCCAAAGCAGCACTACCCATAGGGACACTGGGGGTGAGAAGAGACTTTAGCCCCCCTTCCCTCAGTGACCCTGAAACAGCCTCCCCCCCCCGCCACAACCTTATGCAGGATTGCTGGGGTGAGGGGGTGAGGTTAAAGCTCCCCTGCTAACACCGTATGTGGCCCTTGAGGCCAGAAATGTTATGTACCCCAGTCTAGTACAAGGAGCACAGAACAGTTTTGAGAAATCAGCTTGGTTGGTTTGCTAAGATGTTGCTCCTTATCTACTGTCCATTCAGCTCAGGATGTAGCCTCCCGCTGTAGCCCATAACACTGAAGCTTTCATTTGTCTTTTGATTAACTGCAGTCCACTGAACATGCTAATGGTCTAGACAAGATTTGTGTTTGCAAGAGAAATTGTTTGTTGACTTAAGCTGGTTTGGGACATTATTCTCCTCTGACTGAAAGGAAATCAGGAAATCAAAATAACACGGACAAGAACTACCTTTGTGTATAAAACAGTCTGGAATAGGGAGGAAGGGTGTAACTACTAGGAAATCTCTAGTGAATCTCTACAAGTTGCATAACGCAACCTTCTCCAACCTGGTGCCTTCCAGATGTTTTGGATTGCAATTCCCATCAGCCCAGCCAGCATGGCCAAAGGTCAGCAATACTGGGAGTTATAGTCCCAAACATCTGGAGGGCTTTAGGCTGGGTAAGGCTGCCATGGCAGATTATGCGTTTCTCCCCCGCCCCCAAATAAGGACCTGGGTTATGTTATAAGCTGCTGCATGCAAGAGGATACAGGACAATGGCAATGATGTAAAATAAAAAAGACATATAAATTAGTGCTAGAACTTGAGGACTGAAAGTTGGTCCTTGGAATTATGCCAGGACAGCTCCTGGAGGAAGATCCCGGAGCGCTGCTGCCACATGTCTCTGTGCCCTGTACCGGCTGCAGCCTCTGCCGTGAAGAGCAGCTCCACGGAGGCTGCCTCAATTGCTGCGTCTGTCTTGGACTGACCTCTGCAATGTCTGCCCTAGTCAGCTTCATGTGAATGGGCTCAAGAGCTGGGCTTGTCTGTCCCTTCCCAGTGTTTGAATTCTGGAGCTGCTTGGAGTGCTCTCTGGGAAGCCAGAGGGCTTCCTGGGTCTTCAGTGCTGCGGGTGCCTGAGCTCGCTTTGCCTGTTCTCTGGACAGACCCAGCAGTGATGCTGAGTTTAGAGGGGAGCTGGCTGTGGCATAACCAATCCCAGGTGACGTTTCAAAAAGCAGTCTGCTTCCTTTTAACTTAAAATGCATGTGGCACGGCAGAGGTGGAAGGGGATGCGCAGAAAAACATTCCTGCAGGTGTTGTGCTGTTCTTCTGGCACACTGAGCTGGAACTGCACGGCCAATCCACTACTGGTATGTACAATTGGAGACCCCAGAGTCAGACAGCTATGATGTCTTGAACAGCTGCCTCTTCTTTAAATGAGAACAGGAAGGGCTTCTGTTTTATCTTATCTGTCAAGAAAGAGGGGGAGAGAGAGAGAGAGAGAGAGAGAAAACCAATTCATTGATGCATCTGCCGTTCCTCCCGCCCCCAATCTTGGATTTAGCAGATAAGAGAGAAGATGTACCATGCATGCTTTCATGGTCTTGACAAAGGGAAGTAAGCCAAGCATTTAGCTATGTGGTGGATGGCACATGGAAGTGGGTGGTGCCGGCATATATGGCAAACCAGCCATCATAGAGCACTGGCCGGGGGGCCCCTCTTAATCTGTGCCTATTGCTGCAGCTACGCCTGTCCTGGCTTCCTGCTGATATGCTTGTTGTTATTACTACTGTTCTAGGGATGGCCGAAAGGGTGTGTGTGTGTGTGTGTGTGTGTGTGTAAGAGAGGGAGAGAAGTGCGTGGGTTGCTAGAGAATAAATGATTTGATGCACTCCCCTAGAGCTTTTGTAATGCTTGGGGGAGGGCAGTGGGGCCAGAGATGCAGAGTAAGGAGGAGAGCGAAGAGTTGGGTTTATTTTTTATTTATTTTTTATTAAATTTATTAATCGCCCATCTGGCTGGTCACCCAGCCACTCTGGGCGATGTACAACATACAATAAAACAGTTTAAAACAATAAAATTCTACAATAAAAACATTTTCTAGAATACCCTAACCCACCCCAAATGCCTGCCTGAACAACCACGTTGTTCATGTTGGGTGCATCAGAAGTTGCTCGTTGATGTCTTGAAATGCCTTTAATTTCCTGGCGATACTGCCAGTGTTCATCAGATTGGTTGGTGGCATGCCTGGATGCAACTTACATTGTCTAAAAACATACTTCTTTAACACAAAATGTGTGTTGGAAAAGTTAAAATACATTAAGAAAAAGCTGCTCTTTGTCCAGGATCCCTTTCCCTTACTTTTAACTTTGTTGTTGTTGTTCAGTCATTCAGTCGTGTCCGACTCTTCGTGACCCCATGGACCATAGCACGCCAGGCCTTCCTGTCCTGCGCTCTCTCCCGGAGCGTGCTCAAGTTCATATTCATTGCATCCGTGATGCTATCTAGCCATCTCATCCTCTGCCGTCCCCTTCTCCTTTTGCCTTCAGTCTTTCCCAGCATCAGGGTCTTTTCCAGGGAGTTTTCTCTTCACATTAGGTGGCCAAAATATTGGAGCTTCAGCTTCATTATCTGTCCTTCCAATGAGCACTCAGGGTTGATTTCCTTTAGGATGGACTGATTTGACCTCCTTGCAGTTCAGGGGACTCGTAAGAGTCTTCTCCAGCACCACAGTTCGAAAGCATCAATTCTTCGGCGCTCAGCCTTCCTTATAGTCCAGCTCTCACAGCCATACATTACTACTGGGAAAACCATAGCTTTGATTAGACGGACCTTTGTCGGCAAGGTGATGTCTCTGCTTCTTACTATGCTGTCTAGGTTGGCCATAGCTTTCCTCCCAAGGAGCAAGCGTCTTTTAATTTCATGGCTACAGTCACCGTCTGCGGCGATCTTGGAGCCCAAGAAAGTAAAATCTGTCACTGCTTCCATTTCTTCCCCTTCTATATGCCAGGAAGTGATGGGGCCAGATGCCATGATCTTCATTTTTTTAATGTTGAGTTTCAAACCAGCTTTTGCACTCTCCTCTTTCACCCTCAACAAGAGGCTCTTGAGATCCTCTTCGCTTTCTGCCATTAGGGTGGTATCGTCTGCATATCGGAGGTTGTTGATAATTCTCCCAGCAATCTTAATTCCGACCTCTGATTCATCCAACCCGGCATTTCTCATGATGTACTCTGCATATAAGTTAAATAAGCAGGGTGACAATATGCAGCCTTGTCGTACTCCTTTCCCAATTTTGAACCACTCGGTTGTTCCATGTCTGGTTCTTACTGTTGCTTCTTGACCCTCGTACAGGTTTCTCAGGAGACAGGTAAGGTGGTCTGGTACTCCCATCACTTTCAGAATTTGCCACAGTTTGTTGTGATCCACACAATCAAAGGCTTTAGCGTAGTCAATGAAGCAGAAATAGACGCTTTTCTGGAATTCTCTTGCTTTCTCCATGATGCAGCGAATGTTGGCGATTTGATCTCTAGTTCCTCTGCCTCTTCGAAACCCAGCTTGTACTTCCGGTAGTTCTCGGTTCGCATACTGCTGAAGCCTAGCTTGTAGGATTTTGAGCATCACCTTGCTGGCATGTGAAATGAGCGCAATTGTGCGGTAGTTTGAACACTCTTTGGCGTTGCCCTTCTTTGGAATTGGAATGTAAACTGACCTTTTCCAGTCTTGTGGCCACTGTTGAGTGTTCCAGATTTGTTGGCATATTGAATGCAGCACTTTAACAGCATCATCTTTTAGGATTTTAAATAGCTCGGCTGGAATACTGTCATCTCCGCTAGCTTTGTTGTTACTAATGCTTCCTAAGGCCCACTTGACTTCACTCTCTAGGATGTCCGGCTCAAGTTCCGTGACCGCACTATCATGGCTATCAGGGACATTCAGATCTTTCCTGTATAGTTCTTCTGTGTATTCTTGCCACCTCTTCTTAATCTCATCTGCTTCTGTTAGGTCCCTGCCTTCTTTGTCTTTTATCATGCCCATCTTTGCACAAAACGTTCCCTTGAGATCTCCAATTTTCTTGAAGAGATCTCTAGTCTTTCCCATTCTGTTGTTTTCCTCGATTTCTTTGCATTGTTCACTTAAGAAGGCCTTCTTGTCTCTCCTTGCTATTCTCTGGAACTCTGCATTCAGTTGGGTATATCTTCCCCTTTCTCCCTTGCTTTTCGCTTCCCTTCTTTCGTGAGCTACTTGTAAAGCCTCATCAGACAGCCACTTTGCTTTCTTGCATTTCTTTTTCTTTGGGATGGATTTCGTTGCTGCCTCCTGAACAATGTTACGGACCTCCGTCCATAGTTCCTCAGGCACTCTATCAGGTCTAATCCCTGAAATCTATTCCTCGCCTCCACTGTATATTCATCAGGGATATGATTTAGGTCATACCTGAACGGTTTAGTGGTTTTCCCGACGTTCTTCAATTTAAGCCGAAATTTTGCAAGAAGCAGCTCATGATCTGAGCCACAGTCAGCTCCAGGTCTTGTTTTTACTGACTGTATGGAGCTTCTCCATATTTGGCTGCAAAGTACATAATCAATCTGATTTCGATATTGACCATCTGATGATGTCCATGTGTAGAGTCGCCTCTTGTGCTGTTGGAAAAGAGTGTTTGCTATGATCAGCATGTTCTCTTGGCAAAACTCTATTAGCTTTTGTCCTGCTTCATTTTGTACACCAAGGCCATGCCTGCCTGTTATCCCGGTGATTTCTTGACTTCCTACTTTAGCATTCCAATCCCCTATGATGAAGAGGACGTCTTTTTTTGGTGTTAGTTCTAGAAGGTGTTGTAGGTCTTCATAGAACCGATCAACCTCAGCTTCTTCGGCCTCAGTGGTTGGGGCATAGACTTGAATTACTGTGATGTTGAATGGTTTGCCTTGGATTCAACTGAGATCATTCTATCATTTTTAAGATTGTACCCCAGTACTGCTTTTCCCACCCTTTTGTTGACTATGAGTGCTACTCCATTTCTTCTAAGGGATTCTTGCCCACAGTAGTAGATATGATGGTCACCTGAATTAAATTCGCCCATGCCTGTCCATTTTAGTTCGCTGATTCCCAAGATGTCGATGTTCAATCTTGCCATCTCATGTTTGACCACCTCCAGCTTACCTTGATTCATTGATCTGACATTCCAGGTTCCTAAACAATATTGTTCTTTACAGCATCGGATTTTCTTTTCACCACCATAAATTTACCTTCCACATCAGCATCAAGCTACTGGCCTGTGTCTTTAAGATCCTCCATCCTTGACTCTAGAGATGCAGAAAGAGTTTGCAAAAGGTGCATGCCTTTGTTCAGTTTTTCCAGTTAGAAAAGCTCTTTCATTTGCTCCTCCCTGTTGGCATGCTTCTGTGTAATCTGAAATCTTTCCCCCACTTCTATCCTAACTAGTCCGCCAGATCTTCCTCCGTTACTGTCTTAAGGGCAGGATCCAAGGGGGCACTTATGCCCCTTCCGATTCTTTTCTCCCCCCGCCCATTCCTTTCCACAAGTGGTGGGGTGGGTCCCACTGATTGTATTGCACAAGCAGGACCCACTGCTTATGTAAGGGATATTTCGCACTTCTTAGGGGTAGCCCCCAAATGAGCAGAAATGCTCATTTCTGGAGGGGGGCAGGTCGGTGGCACTCCCTTATGTGAGCTCCATCAACCTGCCTTCTTCCAGGAACGACCATTTCTGCTCATTTCGGGTTGCCCCGGAAGTGCTAAATCGATGTAGTGCAAGCAGTGGGGCGGAAGAGAATCAGCAGGGGCATGAGCGCCCCATTGGATTCCGCCCAAATACCGAAATAAATGAGGTAGGGCATAACACAATGCCCTCTTCTGAAACCATCTTCCTTTTTTGCCCTTGAATTTTTTTTGCTTGAACACTGTGTGTCTCTTTTCCCCACTGTCCTCTTTCCTTGCTTTCTCTGTATTGTACAACATATTCTTTTGAGACTTGTCTGTAATTTATGTGCCTCCTGTGAGACTATTCCCTCTTTCTCTCCACACCCCCACTGCCTGGAAAAGCCTCCTTTTCTCTGTCTTTCATATGAAGTCCTCTCCCTCTTAAATCCCCTTTCCTGGGGCACTGTGGTCTTGCGTTCCATGCTGCTGCTTCCCTTTATTGTCCCATTCTTGTGACTCCACCTTCACCAGTCAAGGATGTGTGTGCGTTTGTGTTGGGCAGGGGGGTTAACATAGGAAAAGCAGCATGGAGCTGATGTGAGATAAATTTGAGTCATGCATCTCTGTCCTGCTTGCTAGTTAAAGTGCAGGTTAAAGCACATAGAGACTGTGATCTGCTTCATGCCTGATACGGTAAGCACACTGAACAGTGCTAATGCACCGCAGCATATACGTCAAACACTTTTCATGGTGTGTGTATGCTAAAAATGATGCATTCAGTGTGAATTGGCTTTGTGTCTTCTTGTCTGCATTTGAACATAAAACAAACATTCATATCATGCTGAGTTTGTCTTGATGCTAAAAGATTGTTTACTGGAACAGATTGTTTACAGAAATTGGGGAAAAACAGGCTTGAGGCCAGGGGGATTTTGAGTGTGGGTTGCACTCTTGCCCTGCCAGACTACTGCACAGACACTGGGCTTCCTAGGCATCTTGCCCAGACTCCCTGCCAAGATATATAGGGTGACCCACCCAACTCTGAGCGGAAGACACTGGGGAGCTGGTTGGATCCTGTTTGGTTGGTTTCTAGTACGAGCAGGCATTGTTGTGGGCTGCCACCTTTGTTTTCATCCCACTTTTCCCACTAGCGTTGATGGGAAAGCAGAGTGAATTCCAGCTCTCCTTGTCAAAAAGGCTTGGAAATCAAATATCTTTGCTGAACTTCACAAAGCTTCCCCAAGTGAGCACAAGGCAATTACATCTCTTTCCACATTGCCCTGTTTAGGGTGGGTTGAGCCCCAACCGAAGACTGAATAGCTGAACTCCAGTTCTCACAGCCTCCACTCTTGGATGAAATTAAAATTTATAAGCTCCTTTTGGGCCAGGAAGGCCCACAAAGTGTTCCACAGTAATGATGTAATAATGGTAAGCTTTAAAATATCAATTGAGCAGTGTGAAATCAAGAGAGAGAAAGCAACAAGCATCAGTACTAACAAAAATCCGATGGGGAGGAACATAGATTATCCCCACTGAATTCCCTTTGAAACCGCATGGTCATCACCAGTTTCCTTTTTAAAAAACCCACAAACCATCAAAATATCTTTGGGTTGTTTCACATGTCTCTTCAACTGCTTTTTTCAATGGTTTGGAGCCATGAAATTAAAAGACGCTTGCTCCTTGGGAGGAAAGCTATGGCAAACCTAGACAGCATAGTAAGAAGCAGAGACATCACCTTGCCGACAAAGGTCCGCATAATAAAAACTATGGTTTTCCCAGTAGTAACATATGGCTGTGAGAGCTGGACTGTAAGGAAGGCTGAGCGCCGAAGAATGGATGCTTTCGAACTGTGGTGCTGGAGAAGACTCTTACGAGTCCCCTGGACTGCAAGGAGGTCAAATCAGTCCATCCTAAAGGAAATCAACCCTGAGTGCTCATTGGAAGGACATATACTGAAGCTGAACCTCAAACATTTTGGCCACCTAATGCGAAGAGAAAAGTCACTAGAAAAGACCCTGTTGCTGGGAAAGATTGAAGGCAAAAGGAGAAGGAACAGAGGATGAGATGGCTAGATAGCATCACCAATGCAATGAATATGGACTTGAGCACGCTCCGGGAGACAGCAGAGGACAGGAAGGCCTGGCGTGCTATGGTCCATGGGGTCACGAAGAGTTGGACACGACTGAACGACTGAACAACAACAACAAATTTGTTTGAGTCAGGCGCTCATCGACCTGAGATCTGTTTGGCCTACAGAATGTGATGCTAGAATGAACAATTCCTCTTCAGACTATAGGTGAAGGGCGGGGAGAACTCCCTACAAGTAGAAAACTGGTTATAGTAAGGCATAAGTTGGGCTAGAACCTTTCTCCCTGATGTGCTACTTTCTTTTTACATGGGGAACCTTTCAAAAATTGCATTTCTTTGCGCAGCCAGAAGTGCTGTGCTCCCTCCTATCGCCTCATTCTGCTGCATGTGTAAAACAGACCTTAGACTAGATCTCTGCATTATACAAAATCAGTTGTGAGAATGCTGGACTAGATCACTTCAGAGTGCAGCTGTGAGAAGTGGCAGATTTTGTAATCCTCTCTTACGTACAAAACTCCTTGCATATAATGGAGAGGACCAAGCAGCCTTCTTTGCTAGTTTACTACATGCAGGGAGTTCTTTCTGTGAAGGAGCATTCACTTCTGCCACCTTATGCATAACATGTAGTTCAGCAGGAATATCTTGCAACTGAAGGTACAATATGATGCTTCTGAGATAGTCTACAGATAATAGTTTTTCAGAGACTTGAAGGCAACATTCAACCTGTGGTTAGCATGAGTAGAGATCCCTTTAGAACAGGGGTGGACAGGATGTGGCTCTTGGGCTACATGTTTCCCTACTGCATCCCTGTCCCCCCTGCCCCTGGTAAAGAAAAAAATCCTAACATTTGTTTTGGGGGAAAAGTGTCCAGAACAATCATTTTGACTCTTTTAGTGCTCCATAGCTACGGAGCACCAAAAGGGTCAAAACCCGCTTGCAATCAAGCTACGTTTGACCCTTTTGAGGCTCCATAGCCACTCCATACACGTTTTTCCCTTGCTGTGAGGAGGTGCAGCCCATGGGGGGGGGATCCAGGGACCATAAATGGCTCCCAGACTTCCCCAAGTTGCCCACCCCTGCTTTAGAAGAACCTCTGCTGGTTTGCAGTCCATTCAGATCTCCCTATACTAGGGGATTTCATTGGTGGAGGCATCCATTTTTCCCCATGGATACCTAGGAACAGGGTTACTGCGAACCTATTACTAGATCCTTTTAAAATTTTGTAAGCAATGTCTTTAAAGTTCTATGCACATAATGACCTGAATCCAATGGTGTTCTTCTCCCAGCCGAATGGAAACCTCTGGCAGAAGGGATTTTGACTCTCTGCTGCAGCCTCTGTGTGCCCCCCAAATCTGCTCTGAAGGGTCCTCCAACCATATGGAGCTGATTTGGGTACATGGGGGACTGCAGGGGGATGGGGATGTCCCCTTGAGCAATGTTGGATTTAAGCCAGGGTTCCCCAGGGTTCAGTAATTTGGATTCAATTGTATCTTTCCTGAATTATCTTTTGCCATCTTTTGGGGAAAAAACACTTTTCCACATTGTGAGAAAGAGAGAGATTTTTTAATCTGTACACGAAGACTTGAATTTGACTGTACCTGCTTACCTGTAGGGTGGTGTAGCTGGACATTTCCTTACATGCTGTTCCAGGTAGGATAGTTGGTCACCGGATTTGTCATAAACTCCCAAGACTTTTTTTGTCTTCTCAGCATCTTGAAGGAGAAGGAATAAAATCTGCATGTGAGTAAGGATTGGCGAGACATTAATTTGGTTCGTATTCAATGCGAATTTACCAAATTCACACTTCTCAAACCCAAACAAGAAATGGAACACGGTTAGGCACTAAGGGGGTAGTATCCAAGTTGATATGAGCGCTAAGGCAACTTACGTTGCACTAGAGTAAGGGACCTCTAGCGCAATGCCAGCAATATTAGCTGGCATGACGCGTTTTCTGGGGAATCCCATCATGTCAGCGAACACTAGTTGCTGTAGCACTGGAGGTCCTTCATGCTATGCTGGTTTATGTTAGTGCTTGTGTCGACTTGGTTGCTGCCCCCAAATCTGTACTTCACTGAAGTCTGTAAAAAAAAAAAAAAAATCATAGATAAATGTGTGTATTTTGAAAAATGTGCACAAAACTGCTTTATTTAATAGGAAAAGTCACTTATAAAAATGCATACGTTTGACAAAATTCATATGTTTTGAAAAATGTGGCACCAAAATCCATACACATGTTTATGCAGACTAAACAAATCATAATTTGCAATCCGATGTGTAAACGGAATGGAATGAACTGAAATGTGTGAAACTGAGAATCTGAGTGAAACTGAGCTGGACACATTCTCCCATCTATGAGGGCAGAACTAAAGGGGAGGTGGGAAGCTTCCCCCGCCCCTGGCCTGAGCAGTGTTGTGATTTGCTCCCCCCTACCCTGGTTCATTGGGTTGTACTCCTGAGCCAGCAAGCACAGGCTGTCTCTTCCCCTGGCTGGCCAAGTGTTGCCCTCTGTCGCTGCCCGCAGGTACCCTTAGGCTGCATATCTGCTGGAGGCTACCCTTTAGCTCTGAGGCTCAGCCCTCTTGAACCTCAGGAGATCTGGCAACCCTAATTCTAGGCCAAAGCCAGAGTGGTCACTTTGAAGAAATACAAAGCATTTAGGGACTGCTCCAAACTCTGGTGGTTAGCTGTTTCTTATAAAGTTCTGTCTGGGATGGTCAGAAAGGAGTAATCTGAAACATTACACCATTTTATTAACTGTGGAATGGGACAGTGTCCAGTAGAATGCTTAAATAAGAAGCCCATCTTGCTGTTTCTTCATTCTTGTAGAAGCAAAGGCTATAAAAACAGATTGGGTAGATTAGCCATGGAATTGGAACATCACAGAAAGTCATCTATGAAAAATAAATTAAGCAAATTGATTACAGTTCTCTTTTGGAGAAACGTGAAGCTTTTTATAGAAACTGTTCGTATCCACTATTCTGAAGTCTGTGAGAAGTAGGCTACCACATTTAGAGCTTCTTAAGCAATTTCTTTGGCATGGAATGCAAAGGTCCTGATCCTATTTACTCTGTTGGCTTGTATTATCGCAAAGATGCAGATTACAAATGAAGACCCGCTTGAATAGCACTACTGGGCATGGTAACAAGTTGTCCAATATTCATGACTCACATGCCTTTTACTTTTGGCTCTTCTCCTTCTTCTTTCTTCAATCACCTTGATTCTTTGAAGATGCTTGACTACTCAGAAGACTGAATGGATTGCCTGCTGTGATATTCTGTAGATATATGGTCTGTTTAAGACTTAGCAGTTGGCGAGACCCTTTCTGTGGAATAAGCTGTTCCCAAGAGATGGAATTCTTGGCAAAACATCTTGTGTGTGACGCTGGGACTGCTGTGTCCAGGTGGTGGCTGGAATTCTATATTCTGCTAATGGCAATAGCAAATATGAATGAATCTTTGGATGGTATAGAACAGTAATGCAAGTGTGTCCATTTTTATTCGGTTTTTGCCACTGTATTATTAAATTTACATTGGCAACTGAGTGTTAGCAACATACATTAAAAAGTTAAAATTGTGAACCTTAGGTTTCTAAGGGGCAGCATTGCCCCTTGGAGACTACTTTAAATCACTTCACATAGTGTTGCAATGTGGATCAAATGAGCTTCCACCACCACCACATATAGTCCAAGAAATGATCTGCAGTAGTGTGGAGAAAATCCCCTGAACTGTGCTAAAAAAAGAAAAGAAAAAAGGAATAATGGGATTAACTGGCAGGAAGGCAAGGACAGATGGTCAAAATGGTGTTTTCTGCACAGCATCCATGAATCTGTGTGCTTTCACAAATGGAGCCAGCCCCCTCCTTGAAATTATTTTCCCCTCATATGGCTGCCATCACACACATCAGTAGTAAAAATATACAGCCACTTCCTGAACAAATTCATAAACGGCTTCACATTCCCTGTAGTTCTTAAGAACTGACAAGCCGAAAGCCAAGGACATATATGATGGCTTTATCCTGCTCTACTTTGTACTGCTCTGTACTGACAGATCAGGCAGAAATTTTGTTCACACCCGCTGGTTGGCTTTTTGTCACCTGAGCAGCATGAGTAGATCTTGGCACAAATGTGAGTCCGATGAATGTGCTGCAAGAGCTTCTTTGCTGTGTTGTGATTTGTAGTAGCAACTTCAGAGAATTGGTCCCTCTCTTTCACCTGTTAGGTTATACTAATGTGGTCTAGTTTAATATTTAACTGACCAATATCCAGAGAGTCTTGCTTTCTGTGAAAGCAGCTGGAATCAATCTAAAAACTTAAAAGCATGAAATGTGTGATGATGAAAGCAAGCTTCACCCCCGAGCTGACCACAAATGGCATTTCCAGTAGAAGACATGGAGCCTTCTGTTTCTGACATCTTCAGATGAATGTATTTTTCCAAGAGTACATTTCCATATATACTCATGTGTGTGTGTGTGTGTGTGTGTATGCTGCATTTTGAACGCTTTCCTAGTTGCGTAAGGACAGCAATGATAGAAAGCCAATGGGTGATAGTGAATGGTTTTCTTCTCTCTAGAAACTGTGACTGGTATTACTTGGGGGCAACTGGAAACAAAAAAGATTTAAGGAAAGAAGCCAGGAAGCAAAGCTACAGAAATGCAAAAGTTTTAAGTCCTCATGAGTCCCTCACTGTAGTTGCTGCATTGCTACCCAGTGTAAGGTTTTGGGAAGTGTTTGTGAGTCTGGGAGGGCATTTCTGCAGTAAGGTGAAAATGCCTAGGATCAGCGGTTCTTGCTTCAGAATTTTTTGTCTTCAGAGGTTCTTGCTTCAGTAAATGAAAGCAAAGGGAGGGGGGAGGCAGCAGGGTAACAGCTTTTTCATCAAGCAGTGTGGAGGAACAGCACAAGAAAGCAGAAGACATTCCCCTAACTGTATTGAGCATTCCATCCTGTATCTCTGTACCGCAAGGAGAAGGTTTTCATAATTTCAAAGAGGAGGTTTTCATAGTGGGATACTTAAATTATTATTGCCACAGAGGGTTGCCAGATCTCCCTGTTTGGCCTGACGCTTCATGGTTTTAGCCTCTTCAGAGTCTCCAGGGGAAGGTGTAAAATGTCGGAGTGAGGAGCCAGAAGCAAGTGAGGGTGGGCTGTCCTTTGCTTGGCTGAGAGGAGCTATTGCTCAATCAGCGCCACACTTGAGGAACCCGGTGTAGCCAGGATCTGTCTCCTGACCATCAGCGGTCATCCCCCCACGCCCTCTAGGCATCAGTAGGCTCTGTCCCATTCTGCAGGGCTCCTCCATCTGATCTATGCAGTCCACTAACTCCTGGTTGCAGAAAGAAATGGGAAAACTGTGATCTGGAAGATCCTTCAGCCAGCATTTAATTTATCAAAATGAGAGATGCTGCAGCTTCATCTAGCTCAAAAGCCCCTCAGAGACTGGATGGCAGGGCACTGTTAGCTTCCAAAGTAGTGGGGAAATTCCCTGCCAGCCCCCATGAATTCCCTGCTAGTGAATGCAAAGTTCCCCACTAGTCAAGTGCCCTTTTCATTTTCCTCGGCCTCTTTCTTCCACCTGAGGCCATGGGGAACCCATTGTTCATCTGCCCATTTCCACTCCCACTTTGCAGCAAACATAACACGCCCCCCCCATGTTCTTTTCACACTGACCTCTCTGAAATGTACTGCTCAGAGCACCACACAAACAGAGCTGTGATAACTGGGAAGGGGGCTAGAAGTAAAGCTGCTGCTCTTCCTGTCTCTTTCCTAGCTCTGAGTGGGGTCCCTTTGCTTCTTTGCCCATCTTGATTCTTGAATGTTAGAATGTGACAAAAACTGGATGAGTTATTCCTTGCTTGAATAACTACTGCCTTCTCCAACCGTGTGCCTCCCAGATGCATTGGACTACAACTCCCAGCATCTCCCAGCCAACATGTCTGGAGGGCACACAGTTGGGGAAGGCTGACTTGCTATCTCCATGTAGGAAATGGGCAGCAAGAGTCTGGGAAAAGAGCTGCCCCCCCAGCCCGTTCCCTCATGCACCCAGGCCATTGTTCCACCTGCTGGTGGTAGAAGGGAACGGTGAGGGGAAGAGTCTAACTCTGGCTTGCTAAATACATGGTAAATAAGAGAGTACCTTAGGGAATCAATTTCAAAACCCATATAATACCTTTATTAGGCCAATGCCCCCCCCCCCCCATGTGCAAGCTTTTGAGATTGCCAGATCTCCATCTGGCAAGATGTTACAAAAAGCAGGTTGGTTTGTGCGTATTGAGGGAGGCGGATAGTAAAAAGAAAAAAAGCTGACTGGATGTTGCAGTCACAATATGTGCTTAGAGTTGTAAAATGATATGGAGGAGGGTTTGGAGATTTCAGATTGGGCAGAGCCTTACAGAGGTATTACACTATATATGGACTTTGGAATTTTTTCTTATGCCCAACATGACATTCTTTGTTTTTTGGATGCCTTAGAGATCAAATGGAAGAAAAGGAGAGAATCAGCTTGCTTTCATCTACTTTGGGGATTCTCAGATTCTCTCTTCTTTGAAACTTTTCCAAAACTCCCTTTTCACTACACGTTATGGAATGATCCAATATGTGTGTAAATGCAAACACATCTTGCCCCAGCTTCCTTAATAAACAGGCAGCCCTAAAAGCCAATAGGGAAGGATTTACTGGCATATGAGAGCCAATCAGAGTGCAAACAAGCAGCTCTATGCTCACTGTTCGTGTATGTCAGAGGCAAAAAGGCCTAGGTTTGAGTCTTGAGTAGCCAAGCAGCCTAGGAGGCTTCGGTGAGGGATATGTGTGTGCACAATACCAAATGCTAAAAGAAATGCCAAAAGGAAGCGTATAGAAATGCAACATGTTGCTGCAAAACATCTTAAATTATCAAGTCAGTTTAAGACTATTTTTATTTGCCAAGGCATTTTAAATGTTAGTGTTGTTTCTGCATGTAATATGGTAAAACCGCTAGAGGCTTCCAGCAAACGTTTTAGCTGGTAAATTCCAGTGCGTGCAGCATTCTCTTAATCTCAGCCATCTCGTTCTCTCCCCCATCTTCTTACCTGTCTCTCTGTTTCATGCACACACATACACACCCACGCAAGGCCATCTATGTGTCTCGTACCCAGGGCAAGCGGTAGTCTTCAGAGTGCCCTTGGGCTTGCCCTCCAGCTGCTTTTCATGTGGGTGAGGAGGTCAATAGCTGTTGCTGCACCCTGCCATAGGGTTGACAAGGTCAGGATGGGTCCTGCTGAACTCATGGGCCCTTGGCAGCTCGTGGGCCTGCTCGTACCACCATTCTCTTCTCTACCCCCAGCCATGACTGCTTCTCTCTTCCTCTCAATGCATTTCTTTCCCTTTTTTGTGCCAACAGTGCCCCCCCCCCCGCCACCAGTAGATGTGGCTCTATTCCCCTTCCTTCTCTTGTGGTGCTGACGCATGCACTGTTTATGGCAGGGCTTCATTACCACAAGAACAGTACTGTACAAGGTTGTGCACTGTACCACTTCAGACCTCAGGTGGGGTGGTTTCATGTTTGAATGCTTTCTGTATCTGTACATCCGTCCCTGCTGTATAGTCTTGAAACAGTTGCACCATGTAATCTGTTTGAGGGGAGAGAGATTATGGATGTGTCAATTTTATACTTACAGTGGCATTCACCAAGTCCCAGGCTACCACTTCAAAGTGACCCTCCTCACCAAGGAACTAAATTTGGCAACGTGAAACAAATTACTCTGACTTTCTGCAACCATGTGCAGTTTTATTTAACACATTGGATATTTTACAAGGCCCATTCAATAAGTTCCATTTGAGTTGAAAAATTTGGAAGAAACTATTTTATGTGTAACCCTGCTGCACACATCATTTGGGGATCTGAAAAATGAAGTAGTACTTGATTAAATCCCTGAAATGTGTTCATTGACTGCCAAAACAGGGAAGGGGGGTGGGGGAAGACATCATTCATTGGCAGTTTTAACACTTGAGGTATAAATATCTAAAATGTGTTATTAGTAATATTAGTGCATGTAATAACATTTGAAATATGACACTTTAAACCCCACCATCTGCTGCTTTGATGTGAAGTGTCAGCTAAAGATAGAATAAATCACAACACTTTAGACCCCAGAACAGATGACTTTATAGCTTTGAGCCAAAGTTTACACACTGATGGAATGACAATCTAAGGAAAAGACTTAGACCTGAGTGCCTGGCATGATGGCTGGAAAACTCGCAGCTTGGAAAGTTAAGATTGCCAAAGGAGCCCCTGGCTCCAGCAGAACTGTTTTCTTCATGACTATCTCTATAACTTAGTAAACTCCTCAGCCAGATGTTCTGCACATTCTAGGACTCAACCAAGGCAATGTGCTTCTTTAATCAGCTGAAATGCAGAAAGATTTTATTGGCTGTGTGGGAGCACAATCAAAGGCTGAACACATTAGTGTCACAGCTACAGCTAAAATTGGAATAGCAAAGGGTGCCCTGCTTGTGAACAGTCACCATTAAACAGGGCCAGATTATGGTTGGGGGCCCTGCAACAGTCATTATTTATTTTCAAGATTTACACCTTACCTTATCTCCAAGTCTTCTTGAAGCTGAACGGTCCTTGGTGTATAAAGTGGGTTTATGTGTTGACCCCTTGTGTCCAGATGGGCCTTTTTTGCTTTGTGTGGCTGCAAGTTGATTTATTTATTTAAAACGTTTATATTCTGGCTTTCCTCCAGAGAGCGCAAGGCGGCTGACTACAAAAATAAAGCCATAAATTAACAATTTAGAACATCACTTATAATGTAACAGTAGAACAGCATCATGGAATACAGCAACAATTCCAGAGACCATAAAAAAAGCTTTTAGGTTTCAAGCTCTTGGAGTGACAAAAAAGACTGACTGTAACAGGAAGTTTGTCTCCTGTAGCTCCTGTCTGCATTCAGAAGTGAACAGCATCCAGAATCAGGCCCACAGCCTGACATTTTGTCATGGGGTGAGAATCCTATGGGTAGACGGAGGGAAGAGTTGTGGAAGTTGATGTTTAGATAGTAAGCTGTTTGTGGTAGGACCTATGTTTTCATAACACAAGTGGCAACTTGACGCTCTTAAGGTCAGGCTTGATTTAAAAAACACACACAATTGCCTGGCTGATTATAATTAGAAGCAGGACTCTATTGCTGTTGTTACAAGTAAGCCAGTTCAACCACTCTTAATCACTACACTGGGCTTCAGTATTCTTATGCAAACAGCCAAGCTAGGCTACTGATGCTTGTTTGAATTCTTATTTCTGAGTAGAATTCACATGCTGCGTTGTCCCATGATTTATTACTGATGCCAGGTCAGCCCTTGGAAATGTGTCTTGCTGCCTGTACGCTGTGAGGGGAAATGGCAGTGTTTCAGAAGTTCCTTAGGTGGGGACATTGCCTGTTCTTAACTCTGATTTCATCTGTTGTGGAGCTTTTACAATTTGTGAATGAACCCTTTCCTTGCACACAGTTTCCCAGCACCACTTAACGCATTCTTCCATGTTTTTCAGGATCACCTGTTGTTGCCTGCTACCACCCATAATAAGACCAGGCGACCAAAGATGTCCATAGTGTTGCCAGCAATAAACATCAGTGGTGAGTATTAAGTTTAACACGTTGGAGAAGAACCTGTTTCACAATGGTCAAATTGCCTCAATTGCTTATGGAAATGTACGTTGTATTAATGGGTTTTGAGGTACAGACTTGGCTGATGATCCAAGGTGGAAATATTTATTAGTAGCAATGGTGTGGTGATAAGTTTTGTATTCTTGAATAAGAGCCAGTTTATACGTTTATCAGAATTGAGGGATAATGCTTTTCCTGGACTGTATTACTTCAAGTTGTAGATGTGAAGAACTGCATGTTAGAATGAATGCTACAAAAACAAAAACACAGCAATCCTGTCCACACAAAACTAGCATGTTGGGGAGAACAGTTCTGACTAACCTCCTCCCTGGCATGCCATTCTTATGTGGGCAGGGAGGTGTGTGTATTGAAATATTCAGCACCTCTCCCCTCAGAGCTTGAAGTGGTACAGTCTAGGAATGCATTACCACTTGATTCTGATGAAGATACAAACTGCCCATAACATAGAAGATATAGTTTAAAAAACAAACTACACTTAGAGCACAATCCTATGGCCGCTAGACAGCATCAAGACAGCCATAGGATTTTTCTGTTTCTGGGAACAGAGCTCGGAGCTAGCGTTCCAAATTCGGTTCCCAGAAATCCAACTCCCCACCCCTTCTCCTGCTGCCTCGTAGGAGGCTTGGTTTGTCCCTGGCTCAGTGCTTGGAAGAGCAGTGTGGAGCAGCCGAAAAGGGAGTATTCCTGAGGGAGGGGACTGGAGAAGCGCCGTTACGATACTTCCTGTGCGCTGTCTGGCCTCCCCCCCACAACTCCAAGGCACCCAGTTAGACAGCTGAAATCGGCTGTCTAGTTGCAAATGCAGGGTGGCCGGAGTGTGGAGGAGAGAATCCCCTCCATGCTCTGCCCATCCTGCATTGGATAATTGGCTGCCTCTGAGTTCAGAGGTGGCCGACTATCTCCAAAAGATTGCGCCCTTATTATTTTATTTTATTTGGATGTATGTTGTTGTTCAGTCGTTCAGTCGTGTCCAACTCTTCGTGACCCCATGGACCATAGCACGCCAGGCCTTCCTCTCCTCGGCGCTCTTCCGGAGTGCGCTCAAGTTCATATTCATTGCATCAGTGATGCTATCTAGCCATCTCATCCTCTGCCGTCTCCTTCTCCTTTTGCCTTCAGTCTTTCCCAGCATCAGGGTCTTTTCCAGAGAGTTTTCTCTTCGCATTAGGTGGCCAAAATATTTGAGCTTCAGCTTCAGTATCTGTCCTTCCAATGAGCACTCAGGGCTGATTTCCTTTAGGATGGACTGATTTGACCTCCTTGCAGTCCAGGGGACTCGTAAGAGTCTTCTCCAGCACCACAGTTCGAAAGCATCAATTCTTCGGCGCTCAGCCTTCCTTATAGTCCAGCTCTCACAGCCATACGTTACTACTGAGAAAACTATAGCTTTGATTATGTGGACGTTTGTCAGCAAGGTGATGTCTCTGCTTCTTACTATGCTGTCTAGGTGTGCCATAGCTTTCCTCCCAAGGAGCAAGCGTCTTTTAATTGCATGGCTACAGTCACCATCTGCGGCGATCTTGGAGCCCAAGGAAATAACATCTGTCACTGCTTCCATTTCTTCCCCTTCCATATGCCAGGAAGTGATGGGGCCAGATGCCATGATCTTCGTTTTTTTAATGTTGAGTTTCAAACCAGCTTTTGCACTCTCCTCTTTCACCCTCAACAAGAGGCTCTTGAGATCCTCTTTGCTTTCTGCCATTAGGGTGGTATCATCTGCGTATCTGAGGTTGTTGATAATTCTCCCGGCAGTCTTAATTCTGACCTCTGATTCATCCAACCTGGCGTTTCTCATGATGTACTCTGCATATAAGTTAAATAAGCAGGACGACAATATACAGCCTTGTCGTACTCCTTTCCCAATTTTGAACCAATCGGTTGTTCCATGTCTGGTTCTTATTGTTGCTTCCTGACCCTCGTACATGTTTCTCAGGAGACAGGTAAGGTGGTCTGGTACTCCCATCTCTTTCAGAATTTTCCAGAGGTTGTTGTGATCCACACAATCAAAGGCTTTAGCGTAGTCAATGAAGCAGAAATAGATGTTTTTCTGGAATTCTCTTGCTTTCTCCATGATCCAGTGAATGTTGGCGATTTGATCTCTAGTTCCTCTCCTCTTCGAAATCCAGCTTGTACTTCTGGTAGTTCTCCGTTCACATACTGCTGAAGCCTAACTTGTAGGATTTTGAGCATAACCTTGCTGGCATGTGAAATGAGCGCAATTGTGCGGTAGTTTGAACACTCTTTGGCATTGCCCTTCTTTGAGATTGGAATGTAAACTGACCTTTTCCAGTCTTGTGGCCACTGTAGAGTGTTCCAGATTTGTTGGCATATTGAGTGCAGCACTTGAACAGCATCATCTTTTAGGATCTTAAATAGCTCAGCTGGAATACTGTCATCTCCGCTAGCTTTGTTGTTACTAATGCTTCCTAAGGCCCACTTGACCTTGACTTGACCTCTAGGATGTCCGGCTCAAGTTCAGTGAGCGCACTACCATGGCTATCAGGGACATTCAGATCTTTCCTGTATAGTTCTTCTGTGTATTCTTGCCACCTCTTCTTAATCTCATCTGCTTCTGTTAGGTCCCAGCCTTCTTTGTCCTTTATCATGCCCGTCTTTGCACAAAACGTTCCCTTGAGATCTCCGATTTTCTTGAAAAGATCTCTAGTCTTTCCCATTCTATTGTTTTCCTCGATTTCTTTGCATTGTTCATTTAAGAAGGCCTTCTTGTCTCTCCTTGCTATTCTCTGGAACTCTGCATTCAGTTGGATATATCTTCCCCTTTCTCCCTTGCTTTTTGCTTCCCTTCTTTCCTCAGCTACTTGTAAAGCCTCATCAGACAGCCACTTTGCTTTCTTGCATTTCTTTTTCTTTGGGATGGATTGAGTTGCTGCCTCCTGAACAATGTTACGGACCTCCGTCCATAGTTCCTCAGGCACTCTGTCTATCAGGTCTAATCCCTGAAATCTATTCCTCACCTCCACTGTATATTCATAAGGGATATGATTTAGATCATACCTGAATGGTTTAGTGGTTTTCCCTACGTTCTTCAATTTAAGCCGAGATGTTGCAACAAGAAGCTCATGATCTGAGCCAGTCAGCTCCTGGTCTTGTTTTTACTGACTGTATAGAGCTTCTCCATCTTTGGCTGCAAAGTACATAATCAATCTGATTTTGATATTGACCATCTGGTGATGTCCATGTGTAGAGTTGCCTCTTGTGCTGTTGGAAAAGTGTGTTTGCTATGATCATTGTGTTCTCTTGGCAAAACTCTATTAGCCTTTGTCCTGCTTCATTTTGTGCACCCAAGGCCATGCTTGCCTGTTATCCCAGTGATTTCTTGACTTCCTACTTTAGCATTCCAGTCCCCTATGATGAAGAGGACATCTTTTTTTGGTGTTCGTTCTAGAAGGTGTTGTAGGTCTTCATAGAACTGATCAACCTCAGCTTCTTCGGCCTCAGTGGTTGGGGCATAGACTTGAATTACTGTGATGTTCAATGGTTTGCCTTGGATTTGTACTGAGATCATTCTTTCGTTTTTGAGATTGTACCCCAGTACTGCTTTTCCCACCCTTTTGTTGACTATGAATGCTACTCTATTTCTTCTAAGGGATTCTTGCCCACAGTACTAGATATGATGGTCACCTGAATTAAATTCGCCCATGCTTGTCCATTTTAGTTCGCTGATTCCCAAGATGTCAATGTTCAATCTTGCCATCTCATGTTTGACCACCTCCAGCTTACCTTGATTCATTGACCTTACATTCCAGGTTCCTAAACAATATTGTTCTTTACAGCATCGGTCTTTCTTTTCACCACCAGACACATCCACAGCTGAGTGTCCTTTCGGGTTTGGCCCAGCCGCTTCACTCTTTCTGGCACTACTTGGAAATGCCCTCTGCTCTTCCCCAGTAGTATGTTGGACACCTTCCGACCTGAGGGGCTCATCTTCCGGCGTCATCTCTTTTAGCCTTGTGATACGTTCCATGGGGTTTTCTTGGCAAGAATACTGGAGTGGGTTGCCATTTCCTTCTCCAGTGGACCACATTTTGTCAGAACTCTCTGCCATGACCTGTCCGTCTTGGGTGGCCCTGCACGGCATAGCTTATGGCTTCACTGAGTTACGCAAGCCCCTTCACCACAACAAGGCAGTGATCCATGAAGGGGATTTGGATGTATACCCTATCTTTAAAAACTCTTCTCACAGGTGGCTTACTCACATGCACACACTCATACTATGTATATATAAATACATATATTTAGCACACACACACACACGCACTCTAAAGATATCAAAAACAATAATAGAATACATATAGTAAAAACAGCAGTTAAAAGAATTTTTAAAAGCCATTCAGTGCTAGTCTTTTTACTTAAATTTATTTTTTCTTGTTTAATGGTTTTTGTACATCATCCTGGCTTTTTTTTTTAATTACAGGAAGCCAGTTAATAAGTTTTATAAATAATGAACAGAGCCTTCATGGTTCTCTTAAGCTGATCAAAAACGTTTTCTGACCAGGAAGAATTTCTTCAAAGGGAAGGAACAATGCTTCAGCTTTTGGCCTTTTTAATGGTTATATTTTCCCAAGCAATATAGCAAAGTGAGGGCAATAATCTAGCCATGCGGTAGAAGGAGAAATACTTATAAAATGGATCATAGTTTGGTTTTGGTATTAGCCTGTCTAAAAAATGCTTTTAACGTCTATGCAGTAGGAGCTGTTTCTTAGCAGAGCTGGGCTTTCACACCTGCAGGCATGTGGTTTATCACTTGCAGACTGAGCTCTGTTCCTGATAACGATATGGAAACTCTTACATTTTCTTGGAAATGTTTTTTGCTCCTCCTTGCAATCAAAGGCAGTTTTCCAAAGAAAGTGAATAGAATGAATTATAATCTTGTTCTGCATAAGAAGCACAGGAGGTGGGGGGTGATGATAGTGCCAGCAGTACATTATCTGGTGGATCAAGAAGGGATGAGAAATTACTTTCAGTTGCAGTGATTTGGGAAACATAAGGGATCTTAGGGTACAAACACGGAGATAGCAAAGCACATCAAGGCGCAAGGCTGATCGGCTGAACCTTTGTCCATCTGTTTAAGAAAGCAAGATGGCCTCTAGGTTGCAAGATGCATCTCTCAGAGAGAGAAATTGACTCTATGTGCCTCCCTGCTTCATTCCAGTTATGAAATTCAGATGTTTCTTGGTGCAGGGATGAAGGGGGCATCTCTCACTTTTGTGCAAGGGGAACTCTCTTGGAGGCACTGTCTTTCCTTTCTTCTCCCTGTACCCTGGTCAGCAAAATGGGTGGGTTGGTTGGTTGGTTTTAAAGGGAGAGCCATGCCAAGAGTGAGAGGGCTGGTTGGGCAGCCTCTTCTTCCCTATCACTCAGACTGATTTGTTGGCAAATGCTGTTGCTGCAGCCATCACACTCTTCAGACACCCCACTAAATTAAAAATAAATAGCCTTCGGTTGGCAGTTAAGAGAACAGCTGATCTACCTATGGTGGCCATATTTGGGCCTTGAGCTTCCAGCTGCTGATGCACATATTGGTAGATACTGGGGACAGTTATTTTGATCACAGCAGTCAAAAGGTTAGATGTCTCATCATAGTCTGGGCTCCATGTTCCTCCGTGAAGTTGTATAACTGTGTGTGTTTGTGCACCATACAGCCCATAACACTCTTTGTGTAACTGATTCTCTTAAGATGGTGGACTTTATATGATATTCACTGGTGTGGGGATATAGTGAGCCCCACAAAATTCCGTACAGTTGGACAGATGCAGCACAACTGTGCGTTTTTAATTCTGTATGGGCCCTATTCATTAGGTTCTAAAACATCAGCATTATCCATGAGAACTTGAAGTTCTTTTGTGGTCATTACACAAATTAGCTAGTGCTCCCTCCTGTGTATTGGTTAGATCCCAAGTATGGAATTTGCTCCTCTCTTTCTCCTCGTGAACTCCCCAAGGTTGCATTGCAAACCTACATCTAAAGCAGGGATGGGAAATAGCAGGGATGGCCCTCCAAATGTGGTTGGACTGCAACTGCCATCATCCCTCACTATTGGCTATGCTGGCTAAGGCTGCTGGGAGATGTAGTCCAACCACATCTGGCAGGCCACACATTCCCCATCCCTGATCTAAAGTCCTTATTCTTGTTGACGGTTGAATGATAAGAGGCTGCTGTCAAGAACACAGGTGCATCTGCCAAAGGACTTCTCATGCGTGGTGTGTCTCTTTTTGCATTGATAACTAGACATGGTTCCAGGCAACACTGGCAACTTTGCCACAGAGATGCCTGTTTGAACATGACATGATTCATTGGTCTGTCCTGGTGATTTATGACACATTTCTTGTATGAAGGCAAGGAAACTGGATAAAGCTGCTAACAGGGAACCTGTTGTCTTGACCAAGTTTAGAATTAGTTCAGACATTAACATTTCATGCTTACATGAGTCATCCTTTATTTATTATGATACCTCACCTTCCAGGATATAGGTCTTTCCAAGGTGACTTACAAGGTGACTTATAATGTCCATTAGTGGACATTACTAAAATTGCAATGAACCTTATCAGAACATAAGTCATCATGATCTTTCCAGCAGTGCAGTTGGTATCAGTTGATGGGGTGAATGGTCCACAGGACAGGACATTTGGAAGAGGCTCTGAGGTCTTCTTGCCTGCCTCCCTCAGTCTCCTCTTCCTTCCCACAAGGCAGTTGATGGAAGATGGCCCTGGGTGGGTGGACACAGACAGTCCAGTTGGATCAGGCTCTGTACCACAGGACGAGTCTGTGTGTGCGTGCGCACACGTGCGCGTACATGCATACTTGCTACGCAAAAGTAACACATGTGCTAGACGGTCATGGGCTAGTGGCAATGTGTTACAGTGACTGGAAAATGCGCCTGTGTTCATGCGAGATGCTGCTAGATAATGTGATCTCTTGGTTCATATGCCTCTTTACCCTTGAGGTAAAGAGCTCAGATAACTCATGTGAGAATGGGGAATCATATTGAAACCTATCTCCTGAGAATCTCAGCTTTTGATCTTCAAAAGAGAAGACAGGTTCCTAGCTCTCACAATCGTGGAAGTATGTTTAAAAAATGTGCACTGTTTGCAGAAGCTCCCCCCACATTGTTCAAAGGATGCCAACTATCTGCTATTCGGTTGGCTGTCCCTCTCTCATGGCTGCAGGACACATCTACCCTTCCATGATTCTGTCTTTGATTGCCCATACCTCTCCTCTGGCAACCAGAAGGATTCTTGTCCCCAAATCTCAGCATCTGGCAGAGCAAAGCTTTTGAACTGGGTTAAGTTTATATAGTGCAGAGATAATTGGGGGAAATTGTGCTGATTTAAATAACATATTTTGAGCTTAACACTTGGGTTTTCTTTTAGCAGAATATAGATTATTTTTGTTATAAAGCACAATCGGCCCAGTATATAGCTCCATAAGCAAGTGAGGTTATATATGCTGTAATAAATATGTTTTATTTGAAAAATACAAGTAACCATTTGGGACTTTTAAAGTTCACTCTACTCCTTAAGTTTCATTTTATGGCATTTCCTGTAGGGAGAATTACAAGCATCTCTGCTTAGGAGTGGTTGCATGCGTGGAAGAGGGCACTTCTACATACAAAACCCCTAGTTCTGTGCCAGTTTAGCAGTCATGGCTTCCCCCGAGGGAGTTACGGCTTTAGGAAGGTTCTGAGAAGTCTTGATTTTTAGACCATCAGTTGTGTTTTGAATTTCCTTAGACCAGGGCTGGGCAATATGTATTAACCCCTCCACAAAATGTTGGACTACAACTCTAGTCAGTCCTAGCCAGCATAGCTAATGGTGGGGAATCATGGGAGTTGTAGGCAAAACAACTGGAGGTCCACATGTTGCCTGCTCCTGCCTTGGATGGTTAAATGGGTGCTGCTTTTAGTAGTGTTCCATCATCCTAGATACTCACGTTACAAGTCCCTTCAGTTGCATTCAGGCTCAGTTCAGATATCGTGCCCTGCATGTTCTCTGAGGAAGTCAGGAGGACAGTCCATATTCTTTGGGATATCCCCTCCCTCCAGTCAGCAGATTGAGGTCTCCTTGGGAGGGGTCTACCGTCTTCCCCAAACCAGCCCTGCCTAGCAGCCAGATTGCAAGGTTTCAACAAGGCTCTCTAAGAGCCTGCTGGGTAGTATTGGCTAGAAAGGCTTTTCCTTCTGTGACTTGTCTCCCCTCCCGACACATCCAGGTGGGGATGGACTTCAGTCACAGGTTGGGGAGGGAGTCAGACCAGTCGGGCTACTGCCCGCTCAGTTGCTGGGCGGAGGGTCAGAAGGGGGATATGGAAAATGCTTTTCTCCTCTCATAATACGAAAGCCTGGGGTCATCCCGTGAAGCTGAGTGGTGGGAGATTCTGGACAGATAAAAGAAAATACTTCCTCACACTGTGCATGGTTAATCTCTGGAATTTGCTCCCATCAGATGTAGTGATGGCCACATCGACTTGGATGGCTTTAAGGGGGAGTAGACAAATTCGTGGAGGGTAAGGCTATCAATGGCTGCTAGTCCAGGTGGCTGTGTAGTACCTCCAGTATTGGAGGCAGCATTTTTCTGACTACCAGAAAGTCGGAGGATGCTGTTGCGTCAGTGTCCTGCTTGTGGGCTTCCCACAGGCATCTGGTTGGCATCTGTGGGAACAGGAGGTTGGACTAGAAAGGTGTTTAGTCTGATCCAACATGACTCCTCTTAAGTTCTTATAACAGCAAGCAAGCTGCTTCTGAACTTCCCTGCATTAAGCCTCTCCTCGGTTCCAGATGCAGGGGTCTGTTCCAGGGCACACGCATCCCTCTTATGGGAGCGCACAGCAGCATAGAGGGATGACGGAGCCTGCCAGCAACATCAGCATGAGGCAAACCCAGATGGTGACTGTATTAAATGGTTTGCAAATCCATTTCAAACCATTGTTTCTGATACTGGCTTGTTTGCTGATTGCTAACAACTGTTTGTCTATTCAGACATCCTGCCAAACCATAATTAAGCACCTTTAACCATTGTTTGGCATGATGTCTGGATTGAGCTTTAGGTTCACACATTGTTATCCTGGGGTCATGGTTCTTACCACGTCAATTTAGGCAGCATCAGAAGTGCAGCCTGTGTGGAGCGGGAACAGGAGGGCGGGGAGCCAGTGTTGCTGACCTCTGGTTTAGGTGATGGTGGAGGGGTCGTGGCTGTAGAACAGAGATGGGTAACTGGGTGCTCTCCAGAAGTTTTGGCTCACAGTTCTCTCATCCTCCACCATTGGCTAGGGCTGGTGGGAGTTGTAGGCCAAAAAATTTGGAGGGCCACAAGTTGTCCACCCCTGCTATAGAAGGTCCTGGCAGTTTTGATCATAATGAAATATACACTTCCCACACACCATAGACTTCCCACACACCATGGACCTCCCCAGCTGCCCACATCTCTCATGTTGAGTTTTAACGTCTGCTTTGCTTATTTCATCTTAGCCTGCATAAAGGTTTTGTGATTTGGAAAATTTGCTTTTGGGAAGGGGATGTTGTTTTGCATGCAGAAGGTTCAGTCCCTGGCCTATCTGGTTCATTTTATTTATACATTTTTAATTGCGTTTCAACCCAAGTAGGACCCCGAGGTGACTTACGATATTTGGTAGCAGAGCTGAGAGAGACTTGTATCTGAGACCGTGAGGATCTACTGCTTGTCAGAGTAGACACTACTGAGCTAGATGAACTTGACTTAGTTTAAGGCAGTTTCATATGTTCACATGTTGCCTGTTTTACATTATTTCTTGATGTATTATGTTCCCGATGGGAGGAAGAACCAAGTTATAAGCCCAGAGATGAGAGAGATGCTGGTCTATGGAAGTGACACTGTCCACACGTTCAGGGCTTGCACACATTGTTCAGTGGCAAAGTGCACACTTTGCGTGTGGAAGCTTCCAGGTTCAGTTCCTGGCATCTCTTGGTAGGACTGTGAAAGGTCCTTGTCCCTGGAGTGCCTCTGCCTGTCAGTGTACTGAGCTTGGTGGACCAAAGATCTGACTCATCTTGCATCTTCATAAGTACACATGCGTGCATATTTTTTTTGTTTATGTTAGAGATCCTCTCTCAGACAGAGTTTGATAACTTGGTATGTTTGAACTAATCCAGGCCTCCTACTCTTATTCAGTGGTGGAATCAGGGTTAGCCTAGGAGCTGCCTCACCACTGCCGTGGGAATACTGGTGACCTTTCTCAAAGTTATGGTACGGAAAAACAGGTTCAAGGCTTGAAAGCTTTTTGTCTGTTATATAGCCAAGTAATAATATAAGCCAAGCCCACATGTCACAATAGTTCCTAGACATGAGAGTGATTAGGCAGAGATGCCGTATTGCTCTCTGTTTTTGTCAGAATGGGGCATTTTTTCTGTATTGAGGAACTAGAAAAGAAGTCCCAGTTTTATTCTGCAGCTGTTCACACAGTTGCAGATGTTATATTTCTGTCAGTGCTTTTCTCCCAAAACATTTAGTTTCCTTCAGCAGCTGGTTTTGGGGCTCTGGCAACTCACTACTATAAAAATGGAGTTAGTCGGATTATGCTGTCAAAAACAGTGATGGTTTTTCAAAGGGAAGACTGGGGCTCTACATAGTTGGAGGCTTCTATAGCATAGGAAGGATGGAGCTGCTTCTTGAAATATGCTGAAAGCCACAGTAAAGTTTTCCCATGGATTGATTGATTGATTGAATTTATTGATTGCCCATCTGGCCGGTCACCCAGCCACTTATGGAGCCCAGTGTAGCAGCATCGAGTGCAGTCATTCCCAAATAGTGCCATAAGAAATAAATTAAACAGTTTAGACTATGAGCCTAAAGTACCCACCCACAGAGGAGGCTGCTTGCTACACCCTCACATGATTCTCTGACTTTGCCTCTTCCCAGAAAGAACATAAGAAGAGCCTTGCTAGATCAGACCAAGGGCCCATCTCACCCAGCATCCTGTTTCCAACTCGTAGCCAGACGGGTTCTTCCGGGAAACCCACAAACAGGGCAATTAATTCAGCAGCTCTCCCCAACTCTTTGTCCCCCAGCAACTGGCTGTTTCGAAGTCCACTGCCTCCAAATGTCAAGGCTCTATTTGGCTAATAGCCATGGATAGGCCTAGCCTCCTCTCCCCATGAATTTGTGTAATCCCCTTTTAATGCAATCTTAGCTTGTGGCCATCACCACATCTTGTGGCAGCAAGTTCCATATATTAATGATGCACCATTTGAAGAATGTTCTTCTGTTTTCTAAAGGAAGCTTTGCCTTGTTTAGCATGTTTGACTCGACTCATTAACTGTGTTGACACGGAAGCATAGAGTTGGAAGGTGCTGTAAGGGCCCTCTGGTCCAACCCCCTGCTCAGTGCAGGCTTTGCCCGGTAGCATGCAGCTGCAGCGTCCCTGACAGGTGGCCATCCAGGCTCTGCTTAAATACCTCTGGTCAGTGAGAGCCCACTACCTTCCAAGGCAGTCTCTTCTACTGTTGAACAGCTCTTATGGTTAGGATGTTTAGCCAAAATCTGCTTTCCTGCAATTTCCACCCAGTGGTGCCACCTGTTGTGCTCTCTTACTCAGAGGAAAAGTTTGCTTCATGTTCTGTGTGACAGCTTTTCAAATATTTGAAGACTGCTATCATGTCTCCCTTTAATCTTTTCTTCTCTGAACATACCCACTTCTTTCAACCGTTCCTCACCATCCTGGTCACCCTCCTCTGCTGACACAGTGGTTTGTCAGCGTCCCTAAAATGTGGCACCCAGAACTGGACACAGCATAGTGAGAGAGAAAATCGGAGAGTTGTGTCTTAAATTCCTCCACAATAGAGTAGAACATCTGTGATCTGGACACTAAGCTTCCGTTGTTACAGCCTAAGATTGCATTTGATTTTGTAGCAGCCGCATTGCACTACTTTCTCACGTTCAGGTTGTGATCCACAAAACACTTAGATCTTTTTCACATGTACATGCCAAGCCAGGTCTCTCCTGCTCATATTTGTTCCTTTTATTTTTATTTTGGTACCTAAATGCAGGACTCTTTACATTTGTCTCTGCTGAATTTCATCTTGTTCGTTTCAGCCCAGTGTTCCAGCCTATCCAGAATCTTTGGGATCTTGATTTTCTCTTTCATGATGCTGGCTATCCTTCCCAGCTTTGTGTCATCTGCAAATTTGATAAGCACCCTCTCTACACCTTCCTAAGGGCACAATCCTATGTGTGTTTAGACAGAAAAAAAGTCCTACAACTCCCAGTGTTCCCCAGCTAGCTATGTCTAAACATGCATAGGATTGCACCTTGAGGGAGCAATCCTATGGCTACTAGACAGTGTCTAGAGGGCCATAGGATATGCTCTTTTCCGGGAACTGACCTTGGAACCCACGCTCCGAGGACAGTTCCTGGAAAACCGACCTCTCCCCATGGCCACGCTGCCTCGGAGGCAACACAGGGAAGCCCCATCCTCCACGCTCGGAAGAGGAGTGCAGAGCAACGGGAAAGGGGTGGGGCTGGGGGCGTTCCAGGGCGGGGAGAGCGAAGCTGCGTGTACGACACATCCAATGTGCCATACAGCAGTCTCCTCTCCCGGTCAGCCCCCTGCGGCTAGGCATCTGAAAACAGCTGTCTAGGGGATAATAGCAGGGCAGGAGAGGTGCGGAAGGAATGATCCCCCTGTGCCTCTCCTGCCTTGCTTAGGATAGGCGGTCACCCCTGAATTCAGAGGCGGCCGCCTATCTTGATAAGATTGCGCCCTAAGTCACTTACAAAAATGTTGAATAGCATAGGGCCTAAGACCAAGCTCTGTGGCAGCCCACTCAAGACCTCCCTCCAGATTGATGCAGAGCCATTAATGAACACTTGTTGGGTACAGTTGTTCAACCAGCTGTGGATCCACCTAAGAGTAGTATTGGTTCAGCCCACATTCTACCATCTCCTCAGAAAGGATATTGTAGGACACAGGTGGGCAGACGTCAAGTTTGGGGATCTGTTTTGTTTCTTACCAGAGCACTAAGGTCTACCACCCAGAGCCCCACACAAAATGGTGTCTCAGGGGACAGCGTTCCATTATCTATTGCACTTTGTGAACAAGGATATGTACAAGTCTACACATGAGTTACCAGAGAACAGTGATTCATCTAACACAGTGCTCTCTAAAACTGGCCAGCTGAGCTAAACAAAAAGCTGGTTACTGTTATTTTACAGATTATGAACACTGAAGCTGAGAGAAAAGCAATTAGCATGAGGTCAGCCTTGTCAGATACCGTTTTTTCTTGGAATTTTACTTGATCTCATTACAGTATTGGGAATAAGAAAACCTTGCGGATTTATTGTAAATCACCCAGATCTTAATTTACCTTCTGCTCACCCCTGTCATGAGCTGTGTCAGATGCCCTACTGGAGTAGTAACTATTAAAAATGGAGATATGGTTGGTCTGACATGACTTATTCAAGATAAACGCATGCTGGCTCCCAGTAATCAACACATGTATTTATTTATTACATTTATATCCCACCTTTTTTCCTCCTGCAAAGAACCCAAGGCAGCTTACGTAGTCCTCTTCCTCTCCAATTGATCCTCACAACAGCCGTGTGAGGTAGGTTAGGCTGAGAGTCAGTGACTGGCCCAAAGTCACCCGGTGAGCTTCATGGCTGAGTGGGGACTAGAACCTTGATCTCCCGAGTCTCGGTTCAACACTAACCACTACACCGTGCTGGCTCTCATTGACCTGGTTCGCACAATTGTAGCTGTGGAAATAAGCCACGGTTGCTTATTTCCCCTGCTGTGCATGCCAGGGAGATGAGCATAATTACCCTTGGCACTGTGGCTTGGTGTGTCATGAAACCCAGCCTGGGTGGTTTTTGCCGTAACAAGCCACCCAGAACTCATGGTCTGTTGTAGGGTTCTGGGTGGCTTGTTGCCCCAGTGCCGAACAAATCTGCACCGTTCCTCCTGGCACCGTGGCCTTAGCCATGCATGAGGACCCCTTGACTCTGCCTGCCCCATTGGTCTTCGGCACAAAAAAGGTTGCATTTCCAAAAATGCTGCCTTGGAGGCCCTGGATTTCAACATCCTAGCCTCTGCTGGGCTTTGCTAATCCTGCCACATTCTGCACGGGGTGCGATTAAATCATTCAGTCTCTCTCAGTGCAGGGATTCTGCAGAACTGTCAGACTGTCAAGAGGGCGCCCATTGCCTTACTGTTTGAGTCACTGCTCTAGGCTACACTTGCAACAGTGACTGACGCAGAAATACAGGGGGTGGGTTCCTGGAGGCTGGGTGATTCTTATTCTTTTGCATGCTAAACCTTCTTTGCATGCTAAAGCACAAGGCATGCCTCCAAAAAGTGTTGCCTCTGCTTCCCAAACGTCTGATAATTGTGATGTAACAGCTTCACAGATCCATTCAGATAAGTTATCCCTTTATTTTTCTCTAGTTCACCACATGCTCATGCATACAAAAATTAGAAATGAAGCAATGACTCTGTTGGGGAAGGGTGCTTAGGCTAACCATGCTGCAAGGTGGTTAGTGCTAACCACTGTGAGAGCCCCTGCCACATGTGCAGCTAACCATGGCCCGCAGTGTTGTTAGCCTAACCACTCTCTACCTACCTACTGTCCTGTAGTCCTCCAACCACTCCGTCATGCATCCCAGCAGCCTCAGCGGCTTGCATGGCCATTATAAGTGAGGGTTGTTGATGGCCTCTTTCTTTCTTTCTTTCTTTCTTTCTTTCTTTCTTTCTTTCTTTCGATTCCCTTTCAGAAATAAGAAATAAAAATGTTGAAAATTTGCACAAAATCGCCATATCACTAAAGTGCACAAATGCACTATATCATAATATAGCGATTTTGTGCAAATACACATTTTAGCGATATGGTGATTCAGTGAAATTCAGTGTTTGTGTAATGCTTGGGAAGAAGCATAGATGTGCTTTCAGGCTTTAAAATGTACATATGAAGAATATTTAAAAGAGTGTTCCATTTAACCAGCCCCTGGAGTCCAAAAACGGAGGAGGGTCACCCCTAGTCCTTAACATTTTCATCCTTCTTCGCTACTAAAAATGAATAGTGCTTTAAGAAAGCAAAATTTTAAAATATGCTTTAGAGAAAGGAAGAACTGATGCGCAGGCTCCTGCAGTGGGCAGTAACTAATTTTAGTGAGATGTACCCAGAGGACGCCATGCAAGTGGGAGAGCCACGCCCTACATGAAAAGGGAAAGAAAGGACTTCTCAAAATGTATTAAGTTATATAATGTCAAATGTTTTGTGCTGGAGTGGATTTTTGCAGATCAGTCCAATAATCAGCATGTGGAATAAGTTAACAGAATAAGCTCCTGAGTCATCGAACATCAGTGAATGTAACTGTAGACTGAACAGCACATGTAAAGAGGAAGCATGCAGAGGGGACTAGGAGGCCAAGGGACTCTTGGAAGTGAACAGTGCAGGAATGGGTCCTCAGCTTGCCTCTGCCTTTCTCCCCTGTATGCATGTATGTACAGGATATTTTAGCCTGCTTTTCAAGTTAAAACAAATTCACTGAGCAAGTAACCAAGAATAACAGCAAACAGTTTTGCAAATGCATCCAAAAACATTGCTTTTGATTTTTAAGGCCTGGCAGCTCTGATTACTTCCTAATAGCACTCTCTTGCCCATGCACTTTTTTTCACTGCTGAGGTCTGGAATATAGTTCCTCTTAAAAGCTTGCACATTTTTGTGATCTTTTGGTTGATGCAATAGCTCTAATATGGATTTTGTGATTTTGCTTATGGCCAACATGGCTGCCTTTGCTTTTTATTATGTATGTTGCCCTGAGTGCTTCGACTATAAGGCACCTCATAAATTAATTAAAATAAACAAACAAATAAGAGGACAGATGGCTTCAGGTTTCACAGTTAAAAACAAACACTTAAAAGCAGCAGTAACTACAACATTTTAAAAGCAGAAAATAAATATTAGCCTGGAGAAAGACTTTTTAAAAGGCCTGGGAGAATAAAAAGGCCTTCGCCAGGTGGTGAAACATCAACAGTGTTACGCGGATCTCTCTAGAGGCGCATTCCACAGGTGTATTATGAGTAGCCACCCACCAAATCTCAGTACACGAGGGCACTCAGAGCAGGGCCTCAGATGATGATCTCAGGGTGAAGCACATGGGAAGAGGGGGTCCTTCTCTGCCATCGACCCAGTTCTCTGCACATCTGTTTGTGTGTGATTCCACCACTTGTAACTAAACAAAGCATCACCCTGATAGTTGTTGCAATCAGCCACCCAGCATGAGCTGTTGAGGGTTATTGCACACATTACACAGCAATAAACCTGGGCTTGCCACCACTCCAGGGTCCCACAGATGTGCCTGCCACTAGCAATTGCATTTAAAAAAAAATTACAATGAAGTTCCTTGACCCTGAAGAAGGGCAGGTGAAACTCCCAGACCATGTGTTGAGCCTTGGAAAGCAGTGAGGTATCTTGCGATGTTCCAAGTGTCTCCAAGGCTCAATGCAACAGAGATTACCCCTTCTCCCTGGCCCCAACTTGGCAAGAGGTTTCTCCGAGGCCTTCAGAAGCATTAGGAGCACCCCCTGCGCAGTGTGACTTCATGTTTAAACCCTGGGGAGGGTCAGGGTCAGTGGCAACCACAGTTTTTAGCTGACCAGCAAGGCCAGTCAAAATTTGGGGACCTTGGCAGCAAGTGTACCCCTGACACGGAGTAGCACCCGCTTTCTGAGTGCTCCTGTATAACACATTTTCAAATACCCGGTTGCCGTACTTTCCCATCTTAGATGTCCCCTTTGTAAAATCTTCAGTAGCCCTATGCAGTCATTTTGTGTGAAGGCCAGAAGGGTGGTGGAGGCAAGCAAGCACTGCCTCCCGTGTCTCTCGGCATGCAGGTGCCTCCTAAAGACCTTTGCATGTTCTGCATCTAGGTTTGCAGAGGAGGCTGAAGTGTGTTTGGCTAAATGCGCCGAAAACCCTCATGTAGGCCTTCATGGTCAACACATGAAGATCTTCAAAGGAGTGTAAGGATGTTTGGGTGGCATTTGCTTGTGCACTCATGCCCCCACCCCACTTTTACCCTTTGCCAGCAGAGGCTGAACATGCCTGTGTAGGACTGGGATCTACCCCCCAAAATGTAATGCGGTCTCTTCATACAAGAAGATGAAGAAGGAATCCTCGATTTTTATTTTTCAAATGATTTTGCCCTTTGAGGTACTCTTCTTTTCCCTTAGCAGTTGATATTGGGGTGAGGTGAGTGCACCCATACAGTCCTTCTCTTGCTAGAGCAACTGTATCAGTTTGCTCTCAGGTTCTTTACATGTCTCTTTTGCTAGTGATCAGTGACTGGATTGAATACTATTTTAACTTGGCCTGGAGGGGAAGTTGTTATCCCATTGCCCAGAATGTTGAAAACTCTGGACACTTGCCATCCACTCTTGGTTGTTGGTCAGTCTGGGAGCGCAGAGTGAAAGATAGATTTAAGAATGTTACTCAGGAAGGCCAGACTTGGACAGATTAGAAGATGCTCTAGGGAAGTAGAGGAGGCAAGTACAGCTGGGTGTTCAAGCTGTCTAGGGGAAGCTCTGGGAGGGATGTGTTGGAATGTCAGGAAACTGGGAGAGGGTGGTTTGGATGGGTGGTTCTTGGTTTATTGAAACTAACTTTGGTGCGAATGGTCCATTTTTAAAATGTGCATGCATTGCAGTGTATTTGCATATGTGAACAAAATATATCTTCACCTCCAACCTTTCAAACAAAACAAAGCGGCTTGAACCTTTTCATGTACAAAGGTTACTGAATCTGTGCCACTTGAGAGTTCATATGTGTTTAGTCACTTGGACAGGAAACAGTGGAGAAATGAAACCATAAAGCAAATTCTGCAGGGATTTTTATCATGCCTTGTTTTCCTAACTTGCCGCCTTATATGTTAAAGCAGCAGAAACTCATTTTTAGAGATGATAGAAGGTGGCTGGAATGGGAGAATGCTTTGCCTCTTTAACGTTCTGGGGAAGTGGTTATGGTTCTCAATTTTGGATGGAGTAGTCTTTTTGCTTTTCCCCATATGGGACATGCTTTGCAAATGTTGTTGTTGTTCAGTCGTTCAGTCGTGTCCGACTCTTCGTGACCCCATGGACCATAGCACGCCAGGCCTTCCTGTCCTGCGCTCTCTCCCGGAGCGTGCTCAAGTTCATATTCATTGCATCCGTGATGCTATCTAGCCATCTCATCCTCTGCCGTCCCCTTCTCCTTTTGCCTTCAGTCTTTCCCAGCATCAGGGTCTTTTCCAGGGAGTTTTCTCTTCGCATTAGGTGGCCAAAATATTGGAGCTTCAGCTTCATTATCTGTCCTTCCAATGAGCAGTCAGGGTTGATTTCCTTTAGGATGGACTGATTTGACCTCCTTGCAGTCCAGGGGACTCGTAAGAGTCTTCCCCAGCACCACAGTTCGAAAACATAAATTCTTCGGCGCTCAGCCTTCCTTATAGTCCAGCTCTCACAGCCATACATTACTACTGGGAAAACCATAGCTTTGATTACACGGACCTTTGTCGGCAAGGTGATGTCTCTGCTTCTTACTATGCTGTCTAGGTGTGCCATAGCTTTCCTCCCAAGGAGCAAGCGTCTTTTAATTTCATGGCTACAGTCACATTACTTTAAACACATCCTGTGCCCTAAGGGGTAAAGGGTGAATCATGAATTAATCACCTTGTCCAGTTAGATACATGTAGTTATCCCATGTAATTCATAGGTATATCATATAAAATCCACAGCATAGGCTCCATATAGAGCCACGTATACAGCCATTTCCTTATGCAAAAAGCCTCTATAATTGGAAATAAAATATGCAAATTGGGCAAGTTCTTGAACAATAAGCAAAACTGCGTAAAATCATATTGATTTGCAAAGTTTCTTTGAGCAATGACTGTGGATTTCCTTGGCTGAGAATGTTAATGCTTTAGTGTTAATAGCTGTCTTACACATGTGGCTTCTAGCACCCATCAGACTATAATCCATAGAATATTGTTCCAGCTGGTGAGAATGAGGTTTGAAGGCACATGGTATATGTCTGTTGCTAAAGCAAAGGGGAAATAGTTCTAAATACAGCCTGGATGTATGATTGTCTCCTACCCGTATGTTAGGCATTCTGTGAACACAGTGAAATACCTTACAATGAAATAGACTGACATGAACATCTGATTCTGCCCAGTAAGTTGCACAATTTTTATTTTAAAACCTTCCGAGGTCGGTAAAATGAGTACCCAGCTTGCTGGGGGAAGGTAGTCACGACTGGGGAAGGCAAAGGCAAACCACCCTACTATAGTCTGCCATGAAAACGCCAGCGCAAGCGGCGTCCCTCTAGGAGTCAGCAATGACTCGGTGCTTGCACAGGAGGAACCTTTCCTTTACCCATTTTTTATTTTGGTTTAATTCTATTTCAGTAGATGGGGCGTAAATTATGACTGATGTTCAGTTTCTGTTCCAATCAAACACTGCTTCAGCTCTCTATGTCTTTTGGACATTTTTGTTAACTTTTTAGGTCTGCTAACCTCTTTGTTGTCATCAGTGACTCCATTATCAAATGTTCAAAGGAAATTGCCAGATGACAAGCATAGATATTGTGGGCAGTTGGACTGGTAACAATTTTCATGCGTTTGTAGCTTCTGTGGATTTATTTGCAAGGCTGACTTAGATGATAATGCAAGTACAAGCAGGCTGTCCTTGTAACAGAGATTTAGGGCACAATCCTATGCATGTTTAGACAGACAGAGAAAAGCCGTACAACTCCCAGCATTCCCTAGCCAGAAAGGCTGGTTGGGGAATGCTGGGAGTTGTAGGCCTTTTCTCTGTCTAAACATGCATAGGAGTGTGCACTTAGCATCTCAAAACAAATTTAGCATCTCAAAGGCACCATACCATGTCTTGAATGTCAAAAGGGGCATGTGTCAGGATGTATTTTTAAAATTTGCGCAGTTTCTAGACTGGTCACATTTGTCCAACTGTGCTGTAATAGACTGAGTACTTGCAAGGACTCTGATCCAAACCATGCTCTCCCCTGAGTTTTCCTCATCCTTAGCTCATGTTTTACAATGGAATTGTAAACATATTTCTTCAGCCAGTCCATCTACAGATGGTGTCATCTTTTCTCAGTCTTCCCCATGCTGTAGCAGAGCAAGAGTTGACAGACTGTTTTTAGGAGCATGGGAAGAGGGTACGTTTGGTGCCTCTAGTTCACAAGGGACAGACTGTGGTTAAAACAGTCTTTTTACAAGAAAATACCAATCTTAGCATGTAAATAAATTACATCATTTTTATGTAACCAAGTTAAACAGGTGGAAAATGTATGTAATCCTTGGGTGCTGCTCAGTACCGTAAAGGCATTTTGGTGGCACATGATCAGACAGCGGTCCTGATAGCAAGACTTTAGGGATTCCTCTCTTGTTTGCAGGCCCTTCAGCTAGCAATGGTATCCAAAATATATGTAATTGCATTTATTATAGTACTGAGAGAGGGGCTGTCTGGCTTATTTCTCTTAGCACTTTTTGAAGTATTTAGACAGAAGAGGTAGCATAAGCTTATATACGGAGAGGCGAGAGAGTGATCTGAAGGCATCCAATGTAGTGCCATCTCTGAAGCGAAAGACAGCTGGACTTGATCACTCTTTGATTGGGAGGCTGACCCTGCTCTCCCCTCCATGGGACAAGGGTGGGAGTTACAAATACATTTTGTTGGTTTAGATGTACAGCATGCCCTGTCCCTCAAGGACAGGAATATTTCCTTCTATCCTCATTAGTACAGTAAATGGGGGAGGGGAGAGAATGGGGGAAATGGGCAGGGGTGAGAGTGGTGTGGTGTGTGTGATTATGTGTGTATTCTGTTGAGGGGGCTTGAAGTGCAGAAAACGAGTTCCACCCACTTTGGGGTTTGGTCCCCCAGCAGGTTTTTGTGCAAGCAATGTGGCCCTTGGGCTGAAAAAGACTCCCCACCCCTGATTTGCATAGATCCCAGGCTGCCTAGTCATGAGCATTTCCATTTGACAGATTAGGGAGCTGAGAATGAAAGGCCACCCAGTGAATTTGTAGCTGATGTTTGATGTGGACCTACACCTAATACTAATAATTTTAAGTGCTCAAAGCATGTCTCAGGAATCCTTACAATAGCCCTGTAAAGGAGGTCAGTAGCATTTCCAAATTATAGATGGCCTGGAATCAAGGATCTCCAGGCTTACATTCTTCACCACTAGACTATGCCAGGCCTGAGCCCAAGCACGTCTTTGCTGGACAAGCCAAGTAAGAGAATCCTAGTTGTCCTTCACTTTTAAGCAAGGTTGACTCCAGTGCTGGGAGTTAATGGTTGATTCCATGCTGTGTCCTTGTAATCCATCATGTGGAGCATGATGAGTCCTAGGATGGCGACGGCAGCAGGAACAAACCGACTTCACCCCGTCCTGCTCCCAGACTGGCCCTGTCTGGCTAGAATGTAGCAAGGTCCAGGCAGAGCTTGTAGCTGAGCTCAGCAGCACAAGAGCCAAAATGTTTCCTTTCCCCCTTTCCTCACTCCCCGTCTTAGAGAGGGAACTGGATGTGGAGGGAAGACTGCATTTGGAAACCCAAGCCCTGGAGTCGTCCTCCTTGGTTTTCCATGCCTGGCTTGCAACAAGGAAGGCATTCTCCACACACCCTCTGAAAGAAGGGAGAAGGAAACTCTGGCACCTCTCCTCTACTTCCTGCCTTTTGGCTCAGAAGGAATTTGATTTGGTGGTTTTGCCAGCTGCAGCAACCCAACCTCCATTTTAACAGCTGCCATTTTAAAAGATAGTGAGCCAGAGCTTAACATATAAACCCATTTATCATTGTTTTTGGATATGTGAAAAATGACAGAGCTGAAGAATGTTGGGAAATTATCATTAATTTGTTAACGACTGCTAGAATCACAATTAGATATAAATGGAAGCAAAAAGATGCAGGGTTCTCTCCCATCAATATGAGAATGGATTATGAGGGTTTGGGAACTGGTATTTATGTAGAAACTCGCCAATGTTACTAGAATTAAGGCGAACAAAGAAATAGAACTTGTATTAAAAATAGTCTATTTTTGTTACCTTTTGGAATAATGAAGTGCAGGCCAAGCTGGAACTTTATGATTTTCTTGGACCATTATAAGGAGGAAAGGCTATATAAAGTTATAATGCAATATAAGTAATCAGCTGGTGGGAATAAATACACATAAGTTCTGCTATGAGATTTTATTTATTTATTTATTATTGCATTTATATCCCGCCTTTTTTCCTCTTTCAAGAAACCCAAGGCGGCTTACATTATCCTCCTCCTCTCCGTTGTATCCTCACAACAACAACCCTGTGAGGCTGAGAGATTGGGCTGAGAGTCTGTGACTGGCCCAAAGTCACCCAGTGAGCTTCCATGACCAAGTGGGGACTCGAACCCGGATCTCCTGGCTTTCAGCCATTGCTGCTCTAGCAGCCCCTCAAGGATGAGAAGGGGGACCTCTTAGCCCACAGATGGGTTATTTCTCAGCTGCTTCTTGGCATTTTAACACAGATTCCTAACCAGGAGGAGGGAGGATTGTTAGAGCACCATATGGGCGCAATGGCCCTCTAGACCATTTCTCCACGCCCCTGCCCCAAATCCTCCAGGTCCTGGAGTTGTGTGAGGAGCCAAGGCAGAGGGAGATTGTGGCAAACAGACAACCAAGAAGTTTGAGAGGGTCGTCAGCTCTTTAACTGTTCCATTTGCTGAGGACTTTGATATGGAGGTAGTTAAGGCAGAATGGCTGCATGCAGCAAGGCAGGATATAGACCAGCTTCCAGGTGTGATATTCTGCCTCCCAAGGTCACAGAAAGGCTGAAGACTCCCTTAGTTGATTCTCTGAGTTCTGCTTCTGTAGTCCTGTCAGATAGTGACAGCTTTCCCTATGCGATAAATGCCTTGAACGGGCTCTCAGGAAGGGGTTTGTGGCAAACCTCTGTGTGGCAAACTCTTTTTACTAGAGTCATCTAGCTGAATTCTACATTACTGTTTTTTAATGGCAAAGAGTAATTGGCAAACTAGAATAAATGGAGTTATGCACTGAGGTTTCTTTCTTCAGCATTGGCACTAGCGACAGTGTCTTCTCAGAGGTGCCTGCCTCTGTTTATCCCAGGAGAGAAAGACCTCCAACAGATACTAAGAGATGTCAGTTCCTATAGTTCAAAGGTGGGCAACCTTGTCGGGGTCTGCATTGGCCTCCGAGGATCTGCACAAGTGGACAGAGCTGGTGGCGAGGGGAGCCAGGACAAATGCACACAGCAATTTCTGCTTGCGCTCCCCTCCCCAACTCAATATTTGTTCTTGTTGGCTTTCATTTTGGTGGTCTCTCCTATGTCTCTAGTTTACTATGATGGAAACACCAGTGAGGTTCACAGCTCACACACAGACTTGTAGGCAACAAACAATCACTTTTCTTTCTTCCAGAATGGGTGCGTGTGTATGGAGGGGCGGGTGCTCAAACACAGAGCCAAAGAAATGGGAGGAAGATTGTCATAGTGAGCCTTTCCAAATAGTTTGCACATCCAAAAGGAGGTGTGATCAGCCACTTGGGAAATAATTAAGTCAATGAGGGTTAAAGCCTTCCCCCACCCCGCCCAGCAATCCCTCTCAAGCTAGCTGTTTTCCTGCTGCTTTTAGCCGTGGGGAAGCAGTGGTCCTAATCAGGATCACTGAGGGTAGCAGGATGTAATCTAGGTTAAACCCTCCTCCTCCCAGTGAGCCTTATCAAGATTGGGGCGGGGGGAGGCTTTAACTTTGCCATCCCCCCAGCAATCCTGACAAATATAGTTGTTTTCCTATTAGTAATAACAGTGGAGAAACAGTGATAAGTCCCCGTCCCCCCAGTTGATAGTTGATCAGCTCAGTGGCAGGGAGAAGTGGGTGGGGTACCGCAGGGTCCGCGGACCACACGTGGCCACACATAGGACACAGGTTGCCCAATGGTGCTGTAGCTCAATACTTTTGGGCAAAAATCTTCCTGCAGGGGCTAGCTACAAAAACATTCATGTGTACAGATATTCAAGAATTCCTCATAAACCTATTTTGTTATAGAAATACTAAATATGAATAACCTTCTCTTACAAACCCTATACTCACTTACCTAGGAACAAACCTCATTGAACCTAATAGGACTTATTTCTGAGTAGACATGTATAGGTTTGCACTGTCACGCGCATATTGCTATGAATTACCAATCTTAGAATTTACAAATCCTTTAAGTGTATTAAAAATAGAGAACAGTGTTCTTCGATATTTGTTAAATTATGCACCTTTAAACGTTGGCCTGCAACTGGTAGTTCTGCACCCAAAACTTGCAGCCTGACCTAAAGTGAGCCACAACAGCAGCACTGTCACCGTACAAATATACAGCAAAAATGAAATAAGTGGGTCCCCAAATGCATGTTTGAGCTAAACGTGAGTTGTGGCTCTGAAGAGGCAGAAAACTGTTGATCTAAAACATCTCGAAGGAGAACTTCTGCCCATGTTGGTATCTAATTTGCACCTGTTGTGGTCTTCTATTCTCTTCATTCTGCTCATTGGTGCTACCTTCTCTGATGTTCTTTTCCACTCCCATGAATAGTAACTTGCTTAATCTGAAGGGAGAACAGTATCCCTGATAAATAATTTGTCTTTTCTTCACCCACCTCCCTTTCTTTGATTGTCTTGAAGCTCATAGTTAGCAGTCTCTGGAAACTGAGCTTTCTGTTCTTCTCCCATCACATTCCATTCCACTGTAGCATGGGAATACAACAAGGCACTGGAAGTGAGTCAGGGCTGCTCTTGAGCCATGAAAGCAGCCATCTATTCAGAGCTTTCCATTTTGTATCAGTAAAAGGATTCATCTTGATCTCCATCTTTTAGCTCTTGTTCCCCACCCCCCGCCCCCTGCATATTGTTTTCAGGTAGCAAGGAAGGGGAGGTCATGGTTGCTGCAACATCAACCCTGAAAGAGCTCCTCCCTCATATGGCAGTTTCACTGCATCACAAGTGGAGGTAGTGGAGTTGCTTTGGGCAAGGGACTATTTGCGCCTTTCCCTCTCACACTTCAAGTGCCTGGTATGCACCCTGGCCACAGGGAAGGGCTGCCCAACTTTCACACACAATCCTGGCTACTCTATGCTGGAAAAAAATCAGGTTCCAAGCCAAGAAATGTGTATTCTGCAACCTGTGCAAATTATTTATTTATTAAATTATAAATTGCACCTTCCATCTGCCAGGCACCCAGGGCGATGTACAATAAAAATATAAATTAAAACTCATGAAATCAAGAAACACAAGGAAATTGAGAGTGGTATTAAAACCAAAGAGCAACTTGTTGTTTATTCGCTCAGTTGCTTCCGACTCTTTGTGACTGCATGAACCAGTCCACGCCAGAGCTTCCTGTTGGCCGTCACCACCCCCAGCTCCCCCAGGGTCGAGCCCGTCACCTCCAGAGTATCATCCATTAACAAAACATTACACAGAATTAAAAGCCTGACAGAATAGATCAGTCTGTATGGCCCATCTAAACAATATAAGAAAGGAGCCAATCTCACCTTCTTCAGGAAGGGAGTTCCACTGTTGGGGCAGGTTCATATGGAAGTAGGTAGTCCTTGAGATATCCTGGCCCCAAACTGTTTAGGGCTTTGTAGGTCAAAACCAGTGCATTGAATTCTGCCTAGAAACAAACCAGAAGCCAGTGAACTTGCTCCAAGACCAGTGAAATGTGGTCTCCAAAGCCCACTCCTGGCAGAACTCTAGTTGCACTAGCTGTAGTTTCTGAAGATGTTTCAAGTGAAGCCCCACGTAGAGTGCAATAGAGTAATCTAAACGAGAGGTGGTTAGGGTATGAATCACTATGGACAGATCTTCTTTCTCTAAGAAAGGGCACAGCTGGTGCACCAAATGAACCTGGATGGAAGTGTTCCTGCCCATTGCTGCCCCCTGGCCTTTGAGGGCCAGGGCCAGACCCAAGAGCATCTATAAGCTGTATACCTGATCTTTTAGAGGGAGTGCTGTCCCATCCAGAACAATTCCCCCCCCCCCAAAAAAAATCCCAAGCTAGGTTGTCTACTGAACAGGATCTCCTTGTCAGTATTGAGCCTCCTTTTGTTCACCAACATCCGGCCCCTCACTGCATCCAAGCAATAGCTGATGACTTCTGCAACCTCCTTGGCATCAGTTGAGAGGACTGAGTGTCATCTCTGTAATGATACGACAGCCCCCAAAGTCAGCATGACCTGCCCCAGCCGCTTCATGTAGAGGTTAAAGAGCATAGGGGACACAGTGGAGCCTTGAAGAGTCCTAATGACCAAAAGGGACCTAGCAATAGTTCCCCAGCACATCCACCTGGGCATACTCAGCCAAATAAGACTAAAACCACTGTAAAATGGTGCCTCTAAGTCCCATATCAGCCTGGCATCCCAGGAGGATACTGTGATTGATGGATGGTATTAAATGCCACTGAGAAGTCCAGCAGAAGCAACAAGCATGCATCCACCTGGTCTAGTTCCCAAGGTAGGTCATCTACCAAAGCAACCAGTGTTATTTAGTTATTTGTTTTGTACCACTTTCTACCAAAAAAATGGCACTGAAGGTGGCTCACACAATTAAAATTGATTAAAACAATACATTAAAATACAATGAAAACATAATTTTATGAGCCTGTGTGGTGTAGTGGCTAGAGTGTTGGGCTGGGACTTGGGGGGGCTGGGTTCCAGTCCCTGCTTGGCCATGAAGCTCCCTGGGTGACTCTGGGCCAGTCACTGACTCCCAGCCTAACCTACCTCACAGGGTCGTTGTGAGGATAACATGGAGAGGAGGAGGACCATGTAAGCCGCCTTGGGTTCCTTGCACTTATATCCAGCATTTTTTCCTCTTGCAATAATAATAATTATAATAACAATAATTACAGACAAAATTAAGGATTAAAAACCACACCCAACCTGACAGACCCCAGCAGGGGGGTGCTGGTTGTTTCTGTCCCAAATCCAGGCCTGACATCTGCTTGAAAGGGGCCCAGATAATTATGCAAGTCAGAGGGAGTTGCATGATTATTTTATTTTGCATAATTTATTCTGACTTTGCTAGGCATGTTGTGGAGCAAGCAAATATAGAGAGCACTGAAGCCCAACCCCCACATTGGTCACCTTATTCAGCCAACCCTCTGGCACCTGAGTCTTCAGCAAGCATTGCTCACACACGTTCGAGCGCCCCTTCACAGTCATAAGGACTAGAACGTGACCTCCATTAAATGGAAGATCTCAAGGAGCCACATTTTGTGGTTGATCCCACCTTCTGCATTCCCATGGAATTGTGGGGTGCCTGCTTATAACACGCCACGCCAAACACAGCCCACCAGTCATGAATTTTGACCTGCAGGTGTTTGGCACCCCCTTTTTGCAGTGCCAGGCAAGCAGCAACAAAGGTTTATTGGGCCCCATGGTGGGCTGCCATATATGCTTGGGGGGCCATGTCTGGCATGATGGTAGGACAGGCCTGTCGTAGGGGCACCTGAACAACTATTTTCCTTCCATTTCTACTGACTGTTAACGCTGGAATGTCTCTTCGATAGCAAAGGTGGGACCAGGCTGTGAGAACAGAGCAGGGATGCTCTCTTTTTCATGACATGTGGCACATTGTGGGCTCTGCTGAGTAGCGATGCAAGTAGAGCAATGCAAGGGGATCCACGGAACTCTTGGTCAAAATCAGTTGTATCACAGAATGAGCTGCCTCTTTGTAGTCAGTTTTTTGGCTGGAAATGGCTCTAAAGTAGATTCTTGCATCAAGATGAAGTTCCTGGTTTCAGAAGTCAGAAGATACTTTTTGCATTAGGTCAATAAATGCGGCACTGAACGGAGATCTGTCAAAATGTGCTGGTATGTGCTTGGAGTGAAGTGTATTTTTAGCCGCCTTTTGCTGTTACAGCCCCATTGGTGTTTATAGTCATATTTGGTAACACTTAGCAACTCTTCTGATGGAGATGTTGTCCAGACAGGCTGGATGGCAGAGGTGGAACAGCTCAGTTTAGTCTGAGTCACGGCATTTGCAGGAATTGAGCTGTGGGATGAGTTACAGCTGCACTGCTCACATGCAAACAGTCCAGCCCTCAGCCCCCCTTGGCTTGCTTCAGACCTCCCCCACCCTGATAGGTAAACTCTACTCTACTCCTATTTCAAATTTTATCTCCACGGTGCCTAGCTGGATAAAAGATTGCATTGGTCTGGCGTATCAGGCACGAGGTAAATGGGGGAGAGAGAGAGAGAACCTGGCTATCAGAGGTGGGAGCATGTGCTAGTAGCCTCTGATTTGCTCCTTTGGGGTTTCTGAATGGTCAGCATCCACCGTAGATATTCCGCGCCCAGTGGGATCACCTCCACTGCAGCCCAGGCCCCTGCCTCATATCCTCAATGTTATACTCCTGTTGTAAGTGTGTGTCTGCTTCAGAGTGCAAAAGTTAACAATTGATTTATTTATAAATCCAGACATCTGGGCAAATGTCCTTGTCTCCACTTAGGTAATTCTGCAACGCTATTATGTTGTCGGTAACTCACAGTAGTAAAACATTTTTTTTTTAAAGCTGTGTGATCATGGCCAGGCATTTGCTGAACATTATGGAACTGAACAAGAGCCAAGTTCAATGCAGCCTGGTAACATCATGCACCACTCCTGCTTCAAGACTGAGGTTTCAGGTCAAACAGTTTCAAAGTAATCTGGATAGCAGCACGAGAGAAATGTAGGGGTGAATCCTCTTAATCTCATCTAATTTGTCCTGTGCAGCATGTCTGAATGGGCCTTCTTTTTCTTTAGAACCAGACATTTTGATGCCTGAGGCATCAGAATAACACACACATCCGATACTCATCTATCCACTTACTCTTAATTAGCATGGGGCACAGTCTGCTGGGAAGTTCTGCTGTGCAAGCCCTGTTGAAATGAATGGAGATGCACATCAGTCATGGGTAAAGCCTGTCACCCTCCATGGCTCCCAGAGTCCATCAGCTAAGGCCACCACCTCACCTTCCTTCATGGTAGTGCTACCTCTGCTGGGGTTTGCCTTTTAGCACCACAGTATTCCATTTCTCATCCTGTGCAGGTGAAACAATGAAGTAACAATCCTCTGGGCAACGCTCCCCTCTCCCTGTCCCAGTCCACTCTGGGAAGCACAGCCTTTCAAGTAAACTCTTCAGATCCATGCTGTCTGCTCTTTCCCTCTCAGGCCCACTTTTCAGGGTGACAGAGGCAGCCCAGAGATCCCTCGGTGTCCATTCCCTGTGCCAGAAGGAGAGGAATGCCCCATTTGAGTTGCCTTTCCTAGACCAAGAGGGCCCAGACAAGCAGCATTCAAGGGAATGGCACCACGTCAGCTGCACGTATTTGCTTCCTATTCATTTTTAAACATTTATCCCATTTCCATCCATTCATTTATTGCTATCAACAGACCAGAAATAAAACTGAACAAGACACATAATCTGAGATACAAGCAAAGCACAATGACATGGGTGCCATCAGCTCAGATACGTGGATATAGAAAATAGCAAGTGACCTGGGGTAATCCCTGCAAAGTATATTTATTCCATTTTTATTTGCGTGAATGCTAGGCAGCTGACCTGGTCAACTGTTTGACTTCCTGGAATATTTTACAGCATTTGATCCTCCTGTAGTTTATTTTAAAATCCTTATAACGTACATTTCTACTAAATGTATCCAAGGTGGCTAATGAAAATAGCTTAAAAGAATCAAAGTGTAATACTCGGATGACAAAAAAATCAGATAAAACAGCTGCAAAGTAACCCGTTTATAAACCTCCCTTTCTGAATTCTCAAGCAATTAAAACTGTGTTAAGTTACTCCTCAAAGGATATAAGAGTCAGGACCAGGTGAACATCAGTAGGGAAGGAATTCCACAGTTCAGACTCTTCCACTGAGAAGGCCCTGCCCTTGGTCTCTACCATCTAATCTCTGATGGTAGGGACAGCAGCCTGCAGGGAAGACTTCAACAAGCATGCATCATCTTAATCCTACTATGAAGCAATAACTACGAGCTTTGCCTTAAGCTCATTTCAGAGCCTGAGAGAGATACACTCTGGCTTCATTCTTGACAAAGACTCTGGTTTTTCACAGGGCTTTGGCACGTGAGACTGTGTTGCTTTCTGCTTTTGGTTACTGCCTCTAATCTATCCATCAGCTCTGATGGTTTGTGCAGGTGGCTTGGGCAATGGGATGGTGCAGTCCTTAATTGTGAACGTCAACTGGAGTCCACATTTATCCAGGGAAGCAGTTAATGTATATCCCATATCTTCTGATTTCTGTTTCCATTAGACAGCCTTCCATCCATAGGCTTAGAAAACATGTTGTACAGACACCGGCTGAAAGAAGTTTATTGGTTGGTTGCCACTTAGAATCCAAGGTTGCGTTGTTTTTTCAGGCAAAAAGACAATGTCAGGCACCTTGGATGTCCCATAGTGACGTTCTTGCTGCTTCATAGTAGATAGTAAGCACTGGACTCAGTTGCATTTGACCACCAAGTTCAGCATTCATTCCTTTTCTCTGCAAGCACCAAGCAGGAAAACAGGTCTAGTTTAGGGGCCAGGAAGCTGAAGGGGAAGGCTAGGTAGCTATTGGCTGGCACATGCCAGAGCATGGCCATGTTAAAGTTGGAATATAACTGTCATGGATAAGAAATTCTAGCAAGGCTAGTGTCCGAATGGATGACATGACCGTCTTTTTCCTTCATGGATTTTATGACTCTCGGCAGCATGTGTGAAGTATGGTGAGCATGGTGGCTGAGGTGGAAGTGAAGGGGCAGAGCTCAGGGACAGAGCATGTAATTTAGGGGAAAGGCTGTGGTGGAACACCTGCCTTGCATGTTGGACAGGTGTAGAGCATGTGGGGCCCTCCAGATGTTGCTGGACTGCAACCCCCATCAGCTCTAGCCAGCATCGCCAATAGTGAGAGATATGGGAGTTGCCGTCCAACAGCATCTGGAGGGCCACCTGTTCCCCATCCTTGATTGTAGAGAGTGTTGCCTCACTTTAAAGAGATCATCTCCTCCCCAAAGGCCAGGTTTTCAGAGGGCCTACCAAGGGGAGTCCAGCTGTTCATACAGGGTAAGGTGCAGTAAATGATGTTGTATCTGCTTTGTGGTCCATACAAGGCAAAGCAAAGGTGTGTCTATTTTAGCATTTTTAAATTAGGGGCTTGATCGGCCTTCCCCAACCTGGCAGCCTCAAGATGTGTTGAATGGCAGTTCCCATCATCCCCATGCTGGCTGGGGATGGTGGGAGTTGTAGTCCAACACATATGGAGGCTCCCGGGTTGTGGTTGGGGAAGGCTGGCATTGATAGTTGGGAGATGCGTGGGCGGGAAGAGCTCTAGCCCCATGCCCGTGTTCCACCCGCATAGTTGCTTGGGGGTCAGTGGTTGCGTGCATACTTTGCGGGCAGAACGTCCCGGGCTGGATCCTTGGCATTTCCACTTAAAAAGGATCTCTGATAGGAGGGCTGAGAGAGGCCCCAGAGAGCCAGTGCCTGTCAGAGGACAATACTGGTTAAAATGGACATGTGACTCAGCATTGGGCCGCTTCATGTGTTCAAAGTGCCACCCTGTTTTTTAATTGCGGAGGGAACCTGCTTTGAGGGTGCATTTACAAACCACGTTGAGAATTTAAATTGCCGAGGGATCCTTGAAGTTGTGGAGGGATCCTTGAAATTGCGGAGGGATCCTGCTTTGAGAGTGCGTTCACAAACGACATTGAGAGTTTCTCCTTTTTGCCTAAAAACATGACTTTATTTGTAAGACTGCAGCAAGGAATGTAGGGAAACCTCAATTGACATTTGAATATCCCTAAGGATGTGGAAATGTAACGTTCTGCTGAATGCATTCCTCTTAACAGAGAGGTGGCCTAAAAGAAGCCGTTGCATCGATTCCCCAACACCTCCTCCACCTCGGCAGATTGTAGATCCTCAGTGGTGGCGGCGATGTCTGCTGCCACTCAGGACCCCTTTTCTAGTGCTCCAGGGAGTGCCAGGCAGCCACCATGATCATTGGCTGCAATGCACTGGAGTAACGTTACATCTCTGCAGGGCATTGTGAGCAATTCCTGTGGCGGTCCTCTGGCGCTCATCAGAGCAGTGCCACCACCCTTCTTCTCCAGTAGGCCTCCTTCCTGCCTGCCCTCACACCTGTCAGCAATCCAGAGGAGGAGGAATGGAAGGGCCCACTGCCCATGGATGTGAGGGTGGCCCCCAGATGGTGGCCTCCATCTGATGGAGTAACGCCATTTAATGGTTGAACTCTTGGTATACAAGGTTGCTAATTACCGTATCCTGTAGCTGTGGAACATGTAAAAACAGATTTGTGCGTGGGCTTCATTGTCAAGTGATCTGATCCAGTACCCTTCTCTCAGGGTTTAAGCATCAGGAGGCTAGAAGAAAAGAAACTCTACACCATCTCCTCTCCCCCAGTCAGTTCAGGGCACACCCTGCCACCAGTAGTAACCTGGCTATTAAAAGGCAGCTCATGTTCTCACACTTCTGCTCCTCAGAAAGTGCTGCTTTACTGGGTGCTTATACATGCTAAGGGTAGGAGTCGCGTAAGAGTAGGGACACAGGCATGGTCCCATCCAGGATGGTGCGGTGGATGTGTTCCCCTTTTCATTAAAAACTCTGCCTGTGGTGGTATTAAATTGCCAAGAAAGGAAATGAAAAAGGGAAGCCCCGTGTTTGAGCAGGCCCTGGTGAAGAGCATCGCTGAGCGCACAGAGCCTCCAAGGCAGCGGTCCCACAGCAGGCATTTAGCTGGTTCAGCCCCCTGGCCTTGCAGGGCACAGAGCAGGAAGCAAGGCCAGAGGGGCCTTGTTGATGATCACATGCAAGCTGGCTGTGCAGAACCCTCAGGAGCAGAGCGTGATGAGTGTGGGAAGCTGACCACCCACTGAGAGGTGCGGGGATGGGGCAGGCTTCGGGCAGTTTGGCGCAAATGCACAAAAAAAACATTGGGAGGGAGGGAGGGAGGGAGGGACTGTATGTGTTATAATGAAAGCTTAGGAGATTGCTCACAACTTTGTCAAAGCATCTTGAACTGGCTAAGATTATCTTATGCATGGGCTGAACAGTCTGATCCCTTGTGCACCCCTCTGATTCCTTGTCCAGCCAGGCAGCAACTTCTCAAAAGAAAAGGAGCCAGGGGTTTATGGTTTCTTTGATGGCTTTCTCCTGTCTTAAAATGAGCTGCTTCAAGGGTCTGATACTGGGCTAGCTAACTGGATGTACTTTTCAGGAAGAATAAATTTAGAGCCAGTAAGTTGCTAGGTTGAACGTTCAAAGCTGTCTTCTCTGGAGTCAAACCATTGGGCCATAGGCCCACTGTCTGTTCCAGCTTTCCCCAGCCTGTTCCTGCCCCCTCCTGATGTGTTGAACTGCACCTCCTGACACTTCTGGGACATCTGGGGGGCACCAGGGTAAGGAAGGCTGGTCTGTTCCAGCTGGTAGTGGTTCTTCATGCAAAGGTCTTTCCCAGCCCTGTTACCTGAGGTTGTTTTAACGGGGGGTGTTGGGGGCTGTCCCGATATCTTCTGCATTCAAAGGATGTGCTCAAGCGATTGAGCGATGCAACCAGCAATTTCCCAGAAATATACCCAGTAGTTATTGGTTTTTCCAAATGTTCCTGGTATTTTCTGGAAAATGAGGAAAAACTGAATTATTAATATACTAAAGAAAATTGCTGATTTTTTTTTGCAACATTTCTGTTTGGCTGCAGATACCCAAATATGAAAATATTCATTTATCTGACACATTTGGACTGACAGTAAATACATATACACGCACATACAACACTGCTTTCCCCTTTTGAAATATATGTGAGCTATGAGTGGGAAAGAACTGAGTCCTTGAGGAAGTGGCATGTATTAATAGAGCACTATTATTCAAAATAGGACTTGTTAAAATGCTTTATACTGGGTCCTATGAAGTTTTCTCCTGTTAAATACTATGCTGACACAGTATGCTATAATTATTGGTAGAGAATAGAAAACATTTTGCATATGCTCAGAGATGCACACTTCTGTATTGTCATTTGAACTGTAAGTTTGGCTATTCACCCCTTGTTTTCCCACCCTTATCAGTTACTTGGCTTCAGAAACTGCAGCAAACCATTTGTAGGTAGAGTTTTCACTGGCATCCAAGGTTTCCTGTGCAAGAAAGGGGTGAGGTGAGACTCGTGACATCTTGACAGTGGAACTGTTGGGACCGGAGCGTGGGTACATAAGTGGCACCTCTTTTAGTGCTCCTAGCCTCCGTCCTGTCGGCTCCCTGGACAGAATCAGAATTGTCACGCTGGATGAGCCTGGAAGATCATCTAGGTTGCTCCCTGCCCCTGCTGTACACATGAACAGAGCTAAAATGGAGCAGAATCCCTACCCAGTGTATCTGATACAGGCCTGCATCATTTTGGAATGCAGGTGGGGAAGATCAAAGGTTTGGATACTCTCCCACACAAAATATTCCTTACGTGCACAAAGCTGATATGTCAGGAGGAAAGAGAACATAACTTACAACCTGCTGTGTTGGTTTCTCATATTTGGGGTGTATTTTATGTGGAAGAGCATTCAGACATTGGATTCCTCACCTGCAAGACAAAATGGGACAGTCCAATTCGGGATAGGTCATATGGGACTCCTGTTCATCCGTTTTCAGCTCTCGCGCGTTCCGAACCTGATGCGCCACAAGCAGAGAGTGCTTCCCTGTATCAGAGGTGCCTGTCCTGCTGAGGAAGGCCATTTAGGTGACTCAGATTAGCCAAGCCACATTTTCCCAGGGAAAGCAAAAAGCCAGTTTGGCCTTGAGCGCAGTTCACTGCCAGACCCTGCTGCGGCTACTTCAGGGCCAATTCTTACCACATCATGTCATATGTTTCCCAAAGAGAAGTGGCAGAGCTAAATTGCAAAGCTGTCTGCAAGATCACATGTTGTTGCCTCGTCTACACAAACTGTTCCCTCTTGGCACTCCCAGCTGTTGTGGCAATCTCTGATGCCCCAAAGGAAAGGGTAACATGCATGATGGACTCCTCTGGGACACAGCACTCTTGCACACTTCCCCTAGTTTCATTAGGGATTGTGCAGAAGGATGTCCTGGTCGGTATCCAAAATGGGGGAAGCAGAGAAACTGCCCAAACCTCAGCTGGCCACCACAGAGGCATCAGATTAAAAATAAATATGCCTACCCAGCTTTGTCTGGAAAACAGTGAAGTTCTTCACTTCCCCCTCTTGATGGTTAGATACCTTCTGAATGCTTTCAAAATGCCATCCATCCAATACTTCTTTTGATGGGTGGATGTTTGGTTCCATTTCTAAGTCCCACTGGGGGAATCTTGGAATTCCTACTACCTTGCACAGTGTACTCTGGGATGTACGGTAAGCACTGCCTCCACTTTTCCCTCTTCGTGAGCACAAATGCCAATTGAGCTTGGGCCAGCAGGCACCGCTCACAATTCCATCATTGTGGCAGGTGAGGCCTATGGCAAACAGGAGCAAGGCTTTCTCCTGTATCTTCTGGAGGGCATTCAGCACATCTGGGTTAGCCCCTCCTCCTGGTCAGCAGGCAGGGTCCAATAGCAATGATCCCTTCCAGCAGGAGGAGCTATATATGATGCCAGCGGCTGAGCTGGATGATTGCTCCTAAGCATTGGAAATGTCCGTCTGAAAATAAGAACATAAGAGGAGCCCTGCTGGATCGGACCAAGGGTCCATCTAGTCCAGCATTCTGTTCACACAGGGGCCGACCAACTGCCGACCAGGAACCCGCAAGCAGGACACAAGCGCAACAGCACCCTCCCATCCATGTTCCCCAGCAACTGGTGTACCTAGGCTCACTGCCTCTGGTACTGGAGGTAGCACATAGCTATCGGGACTAGTAGCCATTGATAGCCTTCTCCTCCAGGAATCTATCTAACCCCCTTTTAATATGAGGACATTTGCATCTTTATTGGGGTTCCGCAAAGGGCATAAAGCCTTTATGCTTCTCTGCAGACTTCTGCCTGGCAGACCGCCAGTCCCTGCAGGACCAGGCCCCCAGGTACTGAGCCAGCTGTGCTGCTTCCACCTGCCCCTTCCTGGAGGGGCTACATAAGCTGGCTGGCTGGCTGAGGTGGCCTGGGAGAGCCAGGGCCTGCAGGAGAAGCTGCCACCACCGGGGAAGAGGCGTGCCTGCTGCTGCTGCCACCACCACTATCACTACTGTGGACTCCTGCCTGGCATTATTTTTAAGGGGATTTTTAATTGTTTTGTTGTTGTTGTTGTTTTAATTTTAGGGGGATTTTGTTGTGTTTTTAGGGGTGGGTAGCCTGCCTGATAGGTGGGAGCGAGGGGGCATGTGTCCACCTGATGGAGGCAGTGGGGGGACTGTTGGGGGCCACAACATACCAAGGCTGGGCGGCAGGCGCTGGCGGAGCGCTAGGGGCAGGCCATGCCAGGTAAGGGGAACAAGAGAGAGATGTGTAGTAGCTGTCCCCTGCTCTGGGCCTGTCCAGAGCCAAAGGATGGCTGGGGGAGGTGTGACCCCATCTTCTGGCCTTCGTTTGCTGCTCTGCAATGCTAGGTCTGTTACCCAGAAAGCCTCCCTCATCCATGACATGATCCTGGATGAGGGTGCAGACCTGGCATTTATTACGGAGACCTGGCTGGCCGAGGCTGCTGCTCCAACCCTTACAGCCATGTGTCCAGCCGGATTTTCATATGCACAGCAGCCGAGGGCTGGGGATCGGGGAGGGGGAGTGGCTGTTATCTACCAAGAGTCCTTGGTCTTCACCAGACCCCCTCTCCGGGAGACCAAGGTTGCTGAGTGCATGTACTGGAGGTTGGGCCCAAAGGTCAGCCTGGGGATTCTGCTCGTGTACCGTCCACCCCGCTGCACGACTGACTCCCTGGCCGAGGTGCTTGAGGTGGTCTCTGATGTGCGTGTACAGCCCCCTAACTTATTGGTGTTGGGGGACTTCAATGTACATTCGGAGGCCATCGTCACAGGAGCACCTCGGGACTTCATGGAGACCATGGCCTCCTGGGAGCTGCACCATATTCTAACTGGGCCCACCCATGTAGCCGGTCATGCACTAGACCTTGTGTTTGTTTCTGGAGAAGCAGGGAATGATCTGGAATCAGGGTTATATCCACCACCCCCTTGTCATGGTCAGATCACTATCTGGTGACGTTAGACTTCTCGGTTCCACAACCCCTCTGCAGGGGTGGAGGACCCATTAAAATGGTCCGCCCCAGGCGTCTTATGGATCCGAATGGATTCCTGAACATGCTTGGGGATTCTCTGGGGCACGCCAACGGCCACTCGGTCGAGACCCTGGTGGGTGGCTGGAATGCCGCAGTCACTGGGGCATTAGATCAGGTGGCTCCGAAACACCCTCTCCCCCTGAACAGGGCTCGGACTGCACCATGGTTCAATCCGCAGTTACGAGCTCTGAAACAGGAGGTGAGACGGCTAGAGCGCCGGTGGCGGAAGTCTCGCTCCAAAGACGATCAGACATGGGCTAGAGCTGTATCTTCAGCCTATCACATGGCGGTGAAGGCAGCAAAAAAGGAATATTATGCTGCCTGTATCACATCTGCAGAGTGCTGTCCCAGGAGGCTGTTCCAAGTGGTCCGGAGCCCAGTCGGTCCTGTGGCTCCTGAACCACTGGAGCATTCTAAGGCCTCCTGTGAGGCTTTGGCAAGGCACTTTGCAGATAAAATTGATCAGATTAGGTGTGTTACTCTGCACACTGTGGATACAGTTAGTGAGCAAGTTAGACTACTGTAATGCACTCTATGTGGGGTTACCCTTGAAGACAGTTCGGAAGCTGCAGCTGGTACAGAACGTGGCAGCTCGCCTGATTAAAGGCAGCCACCGGCGAGATCACATCACTCCAGTGCTGAAGGAGTTGCACTGGTTACCAGTTGTTTTCCGGGCCAAATTCAAGGTGTTGGTTTTGACCTTTAAAACCCTAATATGGTTCCGGCCCAGCCTATCTTAAGGAGCGCCTCCAGCAACACCAGACAGGCCACTTAACAAGATCATCCTCGGATGGTCTTCTCTCTGTCCCATCAGCCAGGACAGCTAGATTGGTCGGGACGAGGGAGAGGGCCTTTTCTGTGGTGGCCCCACTCTGTGGAACTCCCTCCCTAGGGAACTCCGCCATGCCCCCTGTTTAATGAGCTTCCGCCGTGCATTAAAAACGTGGTTGTTCAGGCAGGCATTTGGGGTGGGTTAGGGTATTTTAGAAAACATTTTTATTGTAGAATTTTATTGTTTTAAACTGTTTTATTATATGCTGTACATCGCCCAGAGTGGCTGGGTGACCAGCCAGATGGGCGATTAATAAATTTAATAATAATAATAATAATTATTATTATTTATTTTTGGTGTACTTTTGGATGAGTGGGTGCCGTTTGGATGCTGTTTTGGAGCTTGGTTTTTTTTTAGTTGCTGTTACTTGTCCTAAGTGGTTTTATTGTTGTTGCTTTTGTTTGCTGCTAACTGCTTTTAGTGTAAGGGAAAGCACGCTGCAACTGTTTTAAATAAATAAAACACCAGTGCTATCTATATTAACTGCTTCCTGCAAAGTAATTCATTCATATGAAATGTTATGGAGTAGAAACAAGTTTTCTGCACTTTGTATTGAGGACCCACAAAAATGTTTTCCCTGTGATAACTCTTGCTTCTCTCCCCCCACCCCCTCCTTTTGCAGAGAAAATAATTAATGGCCAAGACTATGAAGTCATGATGCAGATAGACTGTGAAGTGATGGACACCAGGATCTTGCATATCAAAAGCTCCTCCATCCCTCCTTACCTTCGAGAACAGCAGATGAACCAAACGACATCCTTCTTCAGCTCTCCTCCGACGGTCCCAGAGGCAGCTCCTGCCATGAGAGCAATCACGGAGTTGCCACAGTAGGCTCCTGAAGTCAGATTTCATGCCATACCTTGTCAGGACAGCTTGCCCTTGCGTGACCCTTTCTGCTTTGCCACGGCAGCCTCCGGCCTTGGGCTGCGCTTACCACAGCCAGCTGAGGATGCTGGCTCTTCCAGCGCTGAAGGAGGAGGAGGGTTCCGGCTGGGCCCAGCCCCAGCCACGAGACCACTCCTCCCCCAGTCCCTCTAAACAGCTGAGCACCGTTTTTATTGTTCTGTTAAGGATTTCTGTTCCACTGTCATGTGCAGAGTGCGTCATCAGAGCAGGCTTTTCTGGTGTGTTCGTAGCAGATTCCCAATTAGGGTCTCCTAAGGCACCCCCTGCAGACCACCCACTTTCAGTGCTTGCTCCGTTATTTCATTCAACCTCCAGACAACTGGTATATCATGAATAGGCCTTTCCAGTCAATCAGTTTATTGGGCAGCAGCTGCCCAGGTCTTGGCCTTTGCTGCCTAGGAGATGGATGTTTTGGTGATACCATCTTTTCCCCTTCATTCAAATGTGTAACATATTGTTGCTGGGGAAACGTGATTCTTTCCCTAGTGGGGGGGGGTGCGCGCGCAGATGTTTGGAGTGCTGTCTGGAATGCGGTTGGACACATTTCCTGGCCTGAGGAGCCCTGTTTAGACTCCTAACATCAGCCAGCCAAGGGGGAGCAGGCGAGTCTCAAGGCAGTTTGGAGGAGCCCCTTGTCAGTTAAACACAGACTTCGAAAGAAACACACGCCCGGCAGCCAGTGTTGAGGCTCAACTTCTGTCCAGGCCAACATTCAGGCTTACTTAGCAACGGCAGCTGGGCAGTCTCCTGCTCCGAGGCTGGTCTACTTCAGGTCTCCTGTGAGTCCTCTCGTTGCATGTGAAGGGCTCCCTCTCTCATCATTCAGTCTTTGAGAAGCAGGAGGGTGGTGGGAAATAGCCGCATGTTCCTGTCTCCCAAATCTATTACCTGTGGACTGAATATTGCGTTTGAATTGGGAGATGCAGGAGTACCCTGCAGATGTTAAGTCATAGGAGCACTATTTGAACTGATCATTTGGATAAGCTCATAGAACAATCCATGCAATGGCCCGAGGATTTGCAGAAGGGAACCCAAGCAGCAATGTTCTGGGTGATGATTGTCGTTTCTGCCCTCCTGGAGGATGGCTTTGCAGCCTGGAATAGGAAAGCTGAAGGGGCTGTCAGAGCCAGAGTCCGTGAAATGGTCAGAGTGCTGGGCCAGTGACAACAGGTTCTTTACCTTTCCCCACCCCCTCCTACTCCACTGGAGTACTTGGGCATATTGAGTACCCATATTGGGCATACTGAGTACCCATATTGGGGTGTGCTTTGAAATTGTTGGTTGGGAGAAGGGAATATGTGTTGCTTGTTGTAGAGCAGGAATAGGCAATACGTAGCCGCTGCTACCCCCAGTACACCCCTACAAGCCTCTACCACACCCCCATTTTTAAAAAATGATTTACAAACAAAATGGTGCTCCATAGTGACCACAGAGCTCTAAAAGGGTCCAATTCAGCTTGAAGACAAGCTAAATGTAACCCTTTTAGAGTAACGAATTCAGCACCAAAACAGCATTTGTTTTGGGGGGAAAAGTCCCCAGTGTAGCCCAGTGATGGCGGGAGGTGGGGGCAAAAATAGCCCCCAGCTCTCCCACAGTTGCCCACCCACTGTAGTGGATGGATAGCTCTTTGCAGGGGGACACAAGCTAGAGGCCCAATACATCATGGGCTAAAGTTTTGTTTATTTTTATTTAAATGTTTTGTAGAACATTGGTTCTTTTCCATTCATGTTCTGTAGAACCTTTAGTAGAAATATTCTCAGGGCAGCTTACACAATAAGGTTAAGCCTAGTCATGAGTGATCTGATGTATATCTGTAAAGTGAATGTTGGAAAGGATATGGCTTGCAGTAAGGAACGATGAATGGAAAAGGGGCCTTCTCCCTGGAGAAGAGTGGTTCCTGATCAGGTGCAGGGAGAATACACCACAAACAGAGCTGTGTACGCCTGTTAGTGGAGAAGAAAACGCCCGTTGCCCTGTGCTCGACGCGGCTGTTACCAAACCCACAACTACTTGTCTCCTTTTGTTTCCCTTGCCCCTAAAATGCAGTCTGCAGGCCTTGCAGCCTTGGACTCTAAACGAGACCCTCATACCTAGCACATGGAAGCAAAGAGCCAGTTCAGACATTGCACTCACTCACTAGTTCATCTCTGCAGTGAATGCTTCCATTAGTGGTCTCACATGAGCAGCGTAACGGCAGATAAGCATACCGCAGAAGTAGCAGTGGAAGATTCTGTGCGCAGGGTGTGCTGGGATATAGAAGCCCCGGCTTCTAGAAGCTGTTGCCGTCGCTTCTGTGGCTGTGGGTTGACTCACGGGTGCATGCAGACACCTTGATGGCTGTCAGCAGAATGTGTGAGCCGATTCCATTGTACTTGAGGTGAATAACAAGTTCTAGCTGTTGGGACTGTTGATGCCTCATTTGGATGTTGCAGTCATCAGGCTATGTACTTTCGTTAAGCTTGACTGAGTTAACACCGCTCATAGGATCACACCACTTCTGTGCTCAGTCATTTATACAAATACGCTGCTGCATATACCTAAGCCTGAGTATGCATAATTGAAGTAAATTGTTTGTTTATTTATTAAAATAACTTGTCAGCTCTCTACCAAACCATCAAAGATGATGTACATAAAACATAGTGAAATTATTAACCATTATAATGTAAACAAGTTTCTAACTGGTACCTAAAAACCAATGCTGAGGGTGACTCGCGGAACTATCCAGGGCTGCTCCAAAGGAGAGGTGCTGCTGCGAAAAGGCCCTCTCCCCAGTAGCCACCTGCCTCGCCTCACTTGGAGGGATACCCAGAGGTTGTGTTTCTTCTTCCCCTGATAAACTTCACCCTCCTCTTCTTCCCTTCCCTAGGTTGCCTCCCCTGTTGAGTTGTGTATTGTCTTTATTAGGTACCATGTAAAGTGCCATGTGCATTGATGGTACCGTATGGATGATGATGTCTGAGCCAGCTCTTAGTTGCCCATGGTGCTGGGAGAGCGCTCTGTCCAGAGTCTTGCCATACAGCCCGTTGAAATTCCCTATTACAAAATTAAGTTCTGTAATGGACTTCATTGTACACAGCGCGGACCTTTTACAGCATCTCGGGGGCTCTGAGATGAAGAGCTTTCCGTCTCCCAAGAATGAAGGACTCCGCTGCTATTTTTCTTGCAGAGGACGTTTGCTCTGGCTCTTAGCAGGAGTTGAGTAACATTTCATAAACATTCTTTTATTAAGGAAGGCGTTGTTCACTTGGATGCCGAGGTTCCTTTGTGCCCCAATCGGGGGAGAGTGTTATCCCATCATTAGTTGTTCCCTGTAGGCAGCTATATTATGTGCAATTCAATATTGGTGGAAATAAACACAGAAACATTTTTGGAAGGGCGGTTGTGTTTTGTTTTTTTGGGGGGGGGAAATGTGGATGTTTATGTGATCCTTATGGATACCTACTGTACCCTGCTGCAGTCAATCACCTTGTGAAGAACTAGTGCTAGGAATACACATGGAATTATTATTGGGGGAAACAAGTATTCAAGGCATTACATGAACTAGAACATGGTCCATGTAGTTTGGTTTAGTAGACCTCCTCCCTGGTGTAGCAGGAATCTTGTTATGTAAAAAGCCTTCCCCCCCAACCCCCTTTCTCGAGGGCCTTTATTCATCTCTAGTCTTGCCAACAGCGAAAGCCATGGCATTCAGCTGTCCTCCCACAAGCCTCAGCACTTCTTCAGTTGTGGCCTCCTGTCCACAGTTGGCCAGTTGCCTTTTGGCTTAGCAGATGTCCAGCGTTGCTTTTCCCTTGCTGTTCTGGAAACGCGACTCTCACAGAACACTTTATTAAAAACAAACACAAAACCTCCTGATCTTAAGCAGCTAAACGGACAGCATTTTCTGAGACGCTGATCTCACTGAGTCTATAAAGTACAATTTGTGTGTGTGGAGCGGGGGGGGGGGGGGTTCTTGGATGTTTCCTCTGCAGGCAGGAGAGTGTGTTAACATCCCCCAGACAAGATTAAAGTGGCATCTTGCATATTGGGTTGGATCCGGACTTAGAGTAGATCCTTTGAAATCAATGAGCACATTAGTTATGACTTGATTTCAATGGGTCTACTCTAAGCATGATTAAATCTGGATGCAAACCATTGTCTTTTAGTCACAAGGTAAATTATTTCCTTGATGTTCCAAGATTGTATTTATTTTTTATTGCAAAGTCTGAACAAGGGAACATTTTCTGCTGTCTATATGCACTGTTTGGGGGTGGGGGGTGGAACGCACTGTTTTTTGGGGGGTAGGGTGTATATGAATTGTATCTTGGATGATATGTTTGCTTTGAATATAGACTGGGACACAAGACATCCAGGATGTCAGAATCAGGGACTACTTCTGTGTCTGTCCTTTATCTTCTAAGGAATAAATTTTAAACTTTAAATGTGGAACAGCAGCAATTGTTTTTAATGTTTGTATCTAGTTTGTATCATGTATAACAGAACTGGCTCCGGTACCATCGTGTTCATACTAATAGCAAATGCAGGTGGTTGAGTGCTGACAGGATTGGAGCCAGAACAGGGCCTCTGAGAAACAAGGGGGAGGAACCAACGTGTTCTGGTGAACCCCAAAGTATGCAAAAGTTAAAAAAAAAAAAAAAAAAAACCGAAGGGGGCAATGCCTCCACCCCCTCCCCAGCCCAGTGAGGACTGGTCATGCTCTGTGGCCACCAAAAGCCATGGAACATTGAGTGTGAGTTGGAAAAGAAAAGCCAAAAACCACATGGGGGTGGCAGAGTGAAGTGACTTGCTGGAGTCCCTTACAACTTGCAGTATCCTGGAGGGGGGCATGGCTGGCTCCCAGAATAGGCGCACTCCTGGGAGGGGATGACATTTTGTTGCAGGTCTCCTTGGTGTTCTCTAACAATGTTCCATAGGTCTGCAAGTGAATGCCCCTCTCCACCTTGATCCAAGCTGGAGGGAGAGGTGCTGTCAGAACACCAAGAGGGAGGGGAAAGCGCAGTGCATTGTGTTTGGGGAACCTGTGACGTTTCACTAGGGAGACAGCCCTCTTCCTCTCCCCCAAATGCCCCTTCCTCCTAGGAACTGCAATAGTGAAAAAAGAACACAGGCAGACCAAGGGAGCTGGGAGAAGGAGGTAGCAGGAGCCTAGGGAAAGGCAGGCAGGCAAAGCCAGCTTGGAAGACGAGTCATCCACCCGCTGGGCAGTCACATCTTCATCTCTCCTTCTGCCATTTTGCAAGCATGAAATAATGACTATGCACAGGGGGGTACATCATGATAGGCAGCTCCCCTTTGGAATGGGGTGACAGCTTTGTACTTGCCACATGTAGAGACGTCTTTGAATCTATTCTCCTATATAGCTACCCTACAAGCAATAATACGGTTCTCTAGGCATAGTTACTGTTCCTCACTGTTAACCAAAACAGTGGTGGTGGTGGTGGTGGCCGTCGTCTTCGTATTATTATTAAATCCAGGAATCAGGCAAAGGTGATAATTACGGGATAATAATTACCCCAAAGGGTAATAATTACGGGATTTGAACTACTCTCAGGTTGAGTAAGTGGGGATTCAGATCATGACAACAGCATGCTTACTTGGGAGTAAGTTCCACAGACTTCAAGATGATTTACTTTTACGTAACTGAGCCTAGAATCAATCTGATAATATCTGTCATGACAAGACACAATTGTGCCTTTGGAGTACTCACAGCGTGCCCCAGCCTAGCTAAAACTGCTTAACTTTGGCTGGATCATGCCCTAAGTGCTCCAAAGGCACAAGTAGACACTGCAAGAGTACTTCCACTAACTACAACTTGTGCAGGAAATGCCAGTCATGTGGCAGATGCAGCACACACACCCTTTGTGTTTCTTGTGAGAAACTGGCGTTTCTCATAGAAATCTCAGTGTGCGTAGCTGCCATTAGAGCGTGAGCCAGCCAAAGGTAATCACTCGGATCCCACTGATTTCAGTGGGAGGAAGTTATGCATAAACCTTCCACTGAAATCAGTTGCCAGAAACATGCTTAACATGCCAAATCATGTTCTATCACTTGTTGCAGCCAGAGATTTTGACTGTTGACACAGGTGTATCACTGATGTTTCTGCAGCAGTTGCAGATCTAGACTTAATTAATACTTACAATAGACCTATTGACATCGATGGGACTTACATTAGTCATGACCAAGTCCCATTGATTTCAGTGGGCCGACTCTGACAAAAGTCATTGCCAGGCCAATGTGTGGAGCTGCCCTCAGTCATGCAAGTGACACTTAACAATGAAATCATGGTTCATCTCTCAAGATTTGTCAGCTTCTTTGGGAGGACTTGTTTATTTCTTGCTTGTTAAATATTGTAAGATATGAGCTGATGGTGCTCTATAAATAAATACAAATTTAATCTTAAATGGTACTCAAGTAGAAATTTGCCCAGAAAGACCAATGTGAAGGCAGGGGGCTTAAAAAAAGATTTCTTAAAGAGAAGCTAAAAGATACCACCAGAAGGGCCAAATCCCATTTAAGAAAGTGATTCAGATAGAATGTTACACCAGAGATTAGAGAAGGTACAAACAAAAACATGGTTAACTGGCAAGTCAAGGTAGCTATAAAATACAAGATTTCCTTTTGGGAGTGGATGCCTTGCCCAGATGAAGAAAGCAATGAAGCGCAAGCTCTGGCAAATTGTGTACATTCAAGACCAGGAGAAAGGGCTTCTCCACATTTAGCAAAAAATCCTGCAGCATTAGCAGGGCTTTGTCTACCGGAGTCTTCGCAGGTTTAGCGACAGGCACGACACATGCGCTCCCCCCCCACCCCCGTTTTTGCCGGTTTCCATCCCATATGTTTCATTCCTACCACCAGCAGATGGTGCTGTTCTATTGCGCAATTTCAATTTATTACAGCATTTTCAGGGTTTTATAAAATGGCAGATTCCTGCTTGAAAACAGTGGAAGAGGCATCGGAAGTTGAGGACGTTGTGAAAAGGACCTGTGAGCTTCTGTGAGTGAACAATCACAAGCGCGTAATAAATGCCTTGTGTAGAGACACTCAAAAACATCTTTAAAGGCATCAGAAGCAGGCAACCAGCCACAAATGCAAGAGAACTGTTGCATTCAAATGTGTAAAATAAATACTGAAGGAGGACAAGAAATTGCAGAGAAACTAGAATTCTTTACATCAGTCATCGTTGCAGAAGATGTTGCGTATATATACACACACACACCATAACAATTGTTTTCAGGGAGTGCATCTGAGGAACTATTTCAAAGGGTAGTGATATAGAACTAAGTGGCAAATTAAGGACATTCACCCAATACCCTTATTTCACAGTAGCTTTTAGTGAGAGACTTTGTCAAAAGCATTTTGAAGCTCCAGGTATATCATGGCTGCTGGATCCTCCTTTAAATGTTTCTTGACACTGAAAGACTAGATACAATAGTGACAAGTAGCGACAAACAAATGTGACTACATGTAGGCAAGGACAAGTGTGAAGTCAAGTGTGAAACTGGTGATCTTTTAACTTAAATCCCTGTCCCTAAAACCAGTCTCTAAGGGAGCATTGGAAGACAGCCAAAATAATGCTGAGTTTAAAAAAGAAAAGATCCAGGACAGACCACAAGAAGTTACATACCTGTCACCTAACATCTGCCCCAGGTAAACTGGAAGAAAATATTACACAGCAAGAATTATTAAAAATTGAGAAGAATAAGCCTTGACAAAAAAAGATAGCTTCTGAAAAGGGAAGTTGTGCTTCACTTTTTGTTTCTAGTTCTTAGAGAGTATAACCAAAGACACACACATACAAAAAATCTGGTAGACATTATATATGCAGCGTTTCAAACAGCCTTTGATGAAGTCCCTCACTAAAAGCCACCATGGCATAAGAGGGCAGCCCTCCTCTTGCTGGAGCAGCTGATTGCAGTCCCTGTTCTTGGAAGAATTTTACATTGAGTGGTGCCAGGTATTGGGGAGCAACACCAGAAGGTGTCCTGCCTTGTGCGCTTCCGCTGTCAGGCAGCAGAACGAGATGGTTTTCTTACATCACAATCCTATGGAAATGGGGCGGGTGGCGAGGAGTCCATGGTGGAGAGGCAGGGATGTGCGAATCAGGAAAGTTCTCCGAATTCCACCTGAAAGCTCGTTCCAACTCCAGTCCATATCAGATTGCAAGCTGTTTTTTCCTTTTTGCATTTGCATGCATATTTTTCCATATGTATGCATGAGTTGTGAAATGTGCACATTCTTCTCCTCTTGGTTAAAGCGTAGTTGTGTGTATTCTTCAAAAGCATGCATTTTTTTCATGCACATTTTTCAAATGTATGCATTCCATTGAACGCAATTTGTTGTCATCCACGACTAACACCGCAAGCTCGAAAATGTACAGATTTCAACCGTAGATTACAGTTGAGTCCAGTCCAGGCAGTGTGACCTGGGGAAATCCTGATCAAACATGGACTGAAACAAGTGTCTCTTACATCCCTGGGAAGGGGTGATGCACACCAGGGCAGACAGGAGGGGTGACCGTTTTTCCTCCCCACCCCTGCCCCTGCCAGTGGTTCCAGGGCTGGCATAATACTTCTCCCATTCCAGGGGTGGATGTGCCCGAGGAAGGAGGGACCTTTGAATCCACCAGCCCAAGTCTCCCCCCCCACCAACCTGCCCTGACGTACCTCCCCAACCCCCCGCTTTTGCCCTTTCCACCTGCAGAGCACAGCCCGTGGGGCAGCCCCAGAGCTTTCCTCCATCAGCCAAGGGAGGATTTTTCTGCAACCGACATCCCACTCTGCTCACGGTGGTGGGGACTACAGGATTGTGCCCTTCACTGCCATGTAAGTTAAAGCAACAGCAATTTGGGCAAGGGCCTGAAGCACTATATGGTCAGTCGCCCACACTAGGCAATGTGACTAGGCAGAAGCAATGGAGACAAGCCACAACAGAAGGAAAGGTCAGCAGGACTCCGGTTATACTGAGTTTCAACATTGATATTTTATTATAAAAATTGTGACTTTTTTTGGTTTTCTCATCCAAAGTGTAAGTCTTGTGTTACAATAATAAGGCAAAGGGATGATTTTCTTCCTTTGAAAGTCTGCACTTGGCAGGTGCTAATGAATATTTTCCACTGCTTCATGGGAGGCAGCATATTCAGTATAAAAACAAAAGCAAGGTTATGCCCAAAATAAAAGGGTTGACTTTGGCAAGTGGACTGGTCTACAACCCACTTCACAAAAAAAAAAAAGGTAAAAAAACCCCCACATTTACTCCGATTTGTACAATAAAAAAAATTCTAAGAAAGGTGCGAGTGGCCCATTAACCTTCCCCCGCGGCGTCCTCAGTACGCAAAGATGACGTGGTAAGTGACCTGGTGCCCGTTGTCCCACGCGTACAGGAGCCGGTCCTTGGGGTTGTAGTCTATCTGCGTGGTGTAGGAGTGCTCGTTCTCAAAGAGCAGGCGTGGGCTGATCTGGGTGTTGGTGTGCGTGTCAAACGCATAGGAGATGTTGGCATTCTTCTTGTTGTAGCTGTCAACGGCATAGAGGACCCCACAGATGACAAAGGAGTTGCCGTAGAGGTTCTTGCGCAGGCCCGTCCGCCAGGTGGTCTCCTTCCGCGTGCTCAGGTCGAGGGCATTGAGCTTGCTGAGCACAATCACCTCCTGGTGGAAGCCGTCATAACTGATGGCAGGGTAAATGATCCACAGGCCATTCTCATCCACAGCAAAATCCACATCGGAATGGCCACGCCACCGCCATGGCGTCTCCTCCTCATAGGCGACGTCGTGCAACATGGCCCAGGCAGCCACGAAGCGCTGCTTCAGGTCGTACTTGATGAGGTTGCGGGTAAAAGCCCGGTTGTAGTAGAGAGAGCCATTAAAGACCGCATGGCCCGTCCCCATCCAATTATAGGGCAGCTTGTAGGAGTTGCTCCAGCGGCCTGGGAGGCAGAGATCATATCATCAGTTGGAGCACACACTTGATCCCAAGCCTGTTTTCTATGGGGGCTCAAAGGGGAACTTTGGAAGCTGCCTTCTGCTAAACCAGACCCCTGGTCCCTCTAGTTTAGTTCTGGCTGGCCACTGTAGAGTTTACACCAAGGGTTAGCCAGCATGGTCCCCTCCTGGTGTTTTGGACAACTCTCATAGTCCCTGGCCATTGGCCATGCTGGCTGGGGCTTATGAGAGTTGTAGTCCAAAACAACTGGAAGGCACCAGGTTGCCTACACTGACTGGTAGGGGCTCTCCAGAGTTGATTCAGATGGGAGTCTTTCCCAGTCCTTAATGGAGATCCCAGGGACAGAACCTGGGGCCTTTTGCAAGCAAAGTGCGTGCTCTGCTACTGCGCTACAGCTGTAACCCCTGATCTGGTACCCTCTCATTCAGCCTTCCCTGGTGCACTCCAAATGTTCGGGACTACAGCGGCCACCATTCCTGACCATTGGCCATGCTGGCTGAAGCTGATGGGATTTGAAGTCCACAATGTCTGAAGAGGACTAGGTTGGGGAAGGCCTGCAATTAACTTAACTCTCCAAAATTACTCCTCTGTGAGTGTTTGAATATTTGCCAAATATACACCAAGTATCGGGGATTGGATCCAGACCTAGGAGTCAACCCCTGATATTTGTATTTGATCTTAATATTTGACACTTCATAGCTGACCACTGCTAAAATAAAAAGGATATACCAATACATCTAGAGCACTCAAAATGTGAAGTAAAATTTCACGTTCAAATTTTGCATTGAAAATGTGAGATTTTGACAGATTGCAAATATTGGTTTCAGCCACAGAAAGTCTGTCGCTATATTCGGATGTTACGATAGCCCATGGTGGCTTAATAAGCTACTCACAGTAGCTTATTTTTTAAATAGTCCACGATGCCCCGCCACACGACGGGGCTAATAAGCTACTGTGAATTACTTATTAAGCTCCTGTGTGTAATTTGACCCAACCCGCATCCCCATCCTGCTGCGGTCCTCCCACCTGAGCAGTGGTGTCGTTTCACCTCTAAAGCACTGGAAGTCTGCAGGATCTGGACAAAACTCTCCCACTCGTGAGGCACCTGATCCACCATCAAAAACCGGCACAATTACTCCAGGGGAGTAATATGTCTGGTTCTTACTGTTGCTTCTTGTCCCTCGTACATGTTTCTCAGGAGACAGGTAAGGTGGTCTGGTACTCCCATCACTTTCAGAATTTGCCAGTTTGTTGTGATCCACACAATCAAAGGCTTTCGCGTAGTCAATGAAGCAGAAGTAGACATTTTTCTGGAATTCTCTTGCTTTCTCCATGATCCAGCGAATGTTGGCGATTTGATCTCTAGTTCCTCTGCCTCTTCGAAACCCAGCTTGTACTTTCGGTAGTTCTCGGTTCACATGCTGCTGAAGCCTGGCTTGTGGGATTTTGAGCATAACCTTGCTGGCATGTGAAATGAGTGCAATTGTACGGTAGTTTGAACACTCTTTGGCGTTGCCCTTCTTTGGAACTGGAATGTAAACTGACCTTTTCCAGTCTTGTGGCCACTGTTGAGTGTTCCAAATTTGTTGGCATATTGAGTGCAGCACTTTAACAGCATCATCTTTTAGGATTTTAAATAGCTCGGCTGGAATACTGTCATCTCCGCTAGCTTTGTTGTTACTAATGCTTCCTAAGGCCCACTTGACTTCACTCTCTAGGATGTCCGGCTCAAGTTCAGTGACCGCACTACCATGGCTATCAGGGACATTCAGATCTTTCCTGTATAGTTCTTCTGTGTATTCTTTCCACCTCTTCTTAATCTCATCTGCTTCTGTTAGGTCCCTGCCTTCTTTGTCCTTTATCATGCCCCTTGAGATCTCCGATTTTCTTGAAAAGATCTCTAGTCTTTCCCATTCTATTGTTTTCCTCGATTTCTTTGCTTTGTTCATTTAAGAAGGCCTTCTTGTCTCTCCTTGCTATTCTCTGGAACTCTGCATTCAGTTGGATATATCTTCCCCTTTCTCCATTGCTTTTCGCTTCCCTTCTTTCCTCAGCTACTTGTAAAGCCTCATCAGACAGCCACTTGGCTTTCTTACATTTCTTTTTCTTTGGGATGGATTGAGTTGCTGCCTCCTGAACAATGTTACGGACCTCCGTCCATAGTTCCTCAGGCACTCTATCAGGTCTAATCCCTTAAATCTATTCCTCACCTCCACTGTATATTCATCAGGGATATGATTTAGGTCATACCTGAATGGTTTAGTGGTTTTCCCTACGTTCTTCAATTTAAGCCGAAATTTTGCTAGAAGCAGCTCATGATCTGAGCCACAGTCAGCTCCAGGTCTTGTTTTTACTGACTGTATGGAGCGTCTCCATCTTTGGCTGCAAAGGACATAATCAATCTGATTTCGATATTGACCATCTGGTGATGTCCATGTGTAGAGCTGCCTCTTGTGCTGTTGGAAAAGAGTGTTTGCTGTGATCAGCGTGTTGTCTTGGCAAAACTCTATTAGCCTTTGTCCTGCTTCATTTTGTACACCAAGGCCATGCTTGCCTGTTATTCTGGTGATTTCTTGACTTCCTACTTTAGCATTCCAATCCCGTATGATGAAGAGGACATCTTTTTTTGGTGTTAGTTCTAGAAGGTGTTGTAGGGCTTCATAGAACCAATCAACCTCAGCTTCTCCGGCCTCAGTGGTTGGGGCATAGACTTGAATTACTGTGATGTTGAATGGTTTGCCTTGGATTTGTACTGAGATCATTCTGTCGTTTTTGAGATTGTACCCCAGTACTGCTTTTCCCACCCTTTTGTTGACTATGAGTGCTACTCTATTTCTTCTAAGGGATTCTTGCCCACAATAGTAGATATGATGGTCACCTGAATTAAATTCGCCCATGCCTGTCCATTTGAGTTCGCTGATTCCCAAGATGTCAATGTTCAGTCTTGCCATCTCATGTTTGGCCACCTCCAGCTTCCCTTGCTTCATTGATCTGACATTCCAGGTTCCTAAACAATATTGTTCTTGACAGCATCGGATTTTCTTTGCACCACCAGACACATCCACAGCTGAGTGTCCTTTTGGCTTTGGCCCAGCCGCTTCACTCTTTCTGGCGCTACTTGGAAATTCCCTCTGCTCTTCCCCAGTAGTATATTGGTCACCTTCCGACCTGAGGGGCTCATCTTCCAGCGTCATAGCTTTTAGCCTTGTGATACGTTCCATGGGGTTTTCTTGGCAAGAATACTGGAGTGGGTTGCCATTTCCTTCTCCAGTGGACCACATTTTGTCAGAACTCTCCGCCATGACCTGTCCGTCTTGGGTGGCCCTGCACGGCATAGCTTATGGCTTCACTGAGTTACGCAAGCCCCTTCGCCACAACAAGGCAGTGATCCATGAAGGGGAAAGAGATGTAATGCTCATTTGCTAAAGCACAATTCTCCTCATAGCCATTGCTGGCAAGGAGGCTTTAACGTCTTCCCATCACTACAACTGCAAATTCGTATAAAGTTTTGTCCGGGTCCTACAAACCCTCAAGCTTTTGTAGCCACCTTGGATTTGCACTGCTGTCAGGGTGCTGGGTTTTGATGATGCATCAGGTGCCTCCTCAGTAGGGGAGGCTGTCTATGAGGTTTGGTCCCAATCCTGCAAACCCCCAAGATATTACAGGCATCACCCCCTTTTTGGTGGATTTTAGCTGCTGGGATTTTAGCTGCTGTCAGTGCCAGGGCGCTGGGTTCTGATGATGCATCGGGTGCCTCCTGAGTAGGAGAGGCTGACTACGAGGTTTGGTCCCAATCCTGCTCATCCCCCCCCCCTTACACTGCTGGCTTGGTCATTTTAACATGTTTCTAAGCGCTAAGCCAACGAAGAGCAGAGCGGCAGCGGTTTTGACCACTCTTTCCGCACAGCTCTATAGCCAGCCAAAATAACCCACGGTGACCTCCAGACAACACAATAACCAAAGATGGGTTAATTAAGCCAGCATGGGTTATCATGACGCCCAAACCCAGTCAGTTTAACAGTGTTGCCTGATCTATTTTGGATGGGTGAAAGAGTGTTCTTCTGGGTACATGTGGGCAATCCTAGCTGTGCTGGACCATTCTGGGGTCCCTTAGCCCTTCCATATCACAGGGTTCTAAGACTTCTGCTCCCAAACCCATTTCATCACCAAAACTGCTAAGTCTCTGCTCCTTACACCCACACATTCCATCTCTGTTCCACTAGACTCCTACCTGCACATGCTCTGGGACAACTCCGTATCCTACCATAGCTTTGCTGAGGATGCTCCAAATGCCTCCAGGATCCACCCCAGACCCCCCAACCTTCCCCATTGCCAAGTGCTGAGCCACTCCAGTCCACAGCACAGGGCAGACCTTGTTTGAAGCTGTCCAGATTCCGGAACTCCACCAAGGTGTTGCCATAGTAATAGTTGGTAACATAGATGCGCTCATCCTTGGCAACTGGGTCCTTCATCCAAGCACCTTCATTCCGCCCGTACGTGTTCTGGATCACAGGCCCAGAGATGGTAGACAAGGTGTCCTTGCACTGGCCTGATAATAAAGCACAGCAGCAAATAATAATGATGAACATAACAACAGAACAGAAATTATAAGATAAAATATATAACAGTAGCCATTCTAGCACTCTGCAGGCATATCTGAACTGTAAAAACTAGAAACTACACTCTAAAATGCCTAAGAGAAAAAGAATATTTGCATGGCACCAAAAAGAAAACAACGTGGGCATCAGCCCAGCCCCCTGCAGGAGGGCATTCCCAAGTGGAGCGCCACAAACAAGAAAGCCCTGCCTCTTACAGCCACCCGCCTAATTTCATTTGGCAGGGCCATGTCTCATATACGGCATAATTTTGAATTTCTCTTTCTTATTCTGGTTCAGATCAATTTTTATGTTTATTTTAAATGTACAAATGAACATACTTCTGCATTCCTAGCAAGTCTTCTAAATATGTAGAATCTATTTACCTAACTTTTTGGTGGCCTCATTTGTCTTCCAAACTGATAGGCCCTTAATCGGATAAGTTTGGTATTAGAGGGGCTGGTATTACAGTTCCTGTTAACCCTCAGTCAGTCTACCAAAGGCATCAGAGGTGAGTGTGATAACTACTTATTTTTACACCTGGCCCAAGTTCCCCGTTCCCACAAGCACCAGCACTCAGACAAACTAAGAATGGTTGCTGGAGGGGGCTTTAAGGATAGAAGTGCTAAAATGCCAAGTTCTTGCTGCTCAGATAGACTCCTGCTACAAGCTATACTGCTGTCCAAATTCATGTATCTCCAATTTTCTTTTCCCATGCCAGCAGTTGAATGGACTTTACTGTGTCAGGCTGCAGACATAGTACCAATATCTGCAATGATGCCTGTCCTGCTGCCCTCACTAAGCCTCTTCGTAAGCTGGTACCTGGCTTTTCATCTATCCTGAAACCACAGTTATTCCATACTGACAAGAGCACATTATATAATTTGACATTATTTTCATAGCAGCTAATATATTTAGCACCCAAAGCCTTCTCGCCTCACCCTGGGAACACTGTTGTCATGTGTTTCCCACATGTTATAGCTAAGTTGCATAAATGATAAGGAGGGAGGAAGCGAACTCACCAATACTGTTTCTGATATCTTCCTCATCAAGGCCATGTTTGGGCGTGACTGTGAGGCCAGAGCTGGCAGGGCCTGGGGAGGTCACCGCCGTGGCTGGGGAGGTCACCACTGTGGCTGTGGCAGCTGCACTAGGCTCAGCTGTTGCCTGTGCTTGGAAATTGGCTGTGGCCACTCTGATGACAGGCGGCGCTGTGGTGGTTGCATTCTGGACTACCGTGGTTGGGGGCGCCTGGCTGGCAGCCCGAGTCACGGTTTTCATCGTCCGTGTGGCGCCCTCGCCCACCGACCCAGGGGCTGCAGAAATGTTAGCAGCGGCTGTGGCCTCAAGGGTTGAAAAATGGCTGCTGGGAGCAGGGGGCGCTGATGAGGTAGATGCGGGCGTTGGCTCGACAGCGGGAGGCACGGTGGCAGAGGACAGTGGTGGCTCTGCTGCTTCGGTCGTGGGCGCGGGGGCGTCTTTTCCAGTAGGCGTGGTGCTGGTAACAGGCCCTTCCGTCAGTTCAATGCTCTGGTGGGTAAGCAGCCCTTCCATGGGGGGTGGCTTTCTCGTGGGAATAGGCAGCAGGTAGTTGTGTTGCAAAAGTTGGTCCTCAATCAGCAAATCAATCGGGTCACCGCTAAAAGGTTCCTCTTCTGTGAAAGACAGAGCAAGGAGAAGGATTCCACCCTTCCCTCCTGAACACAGTGTGGGTGGAAACAGTGCCAGAAACATGTAGACCACCTGGGCATCCTGAGGCAAACAACAGGCGACAATCCCCTCGCATTCTCTCAGCAGGGCCCAGCTGGTGTTCTGCCCACATGCAGATTCTGGTCTTCCCCAACCTGGTGCCTACCAGATGTTTTGGACTACAAACCCCAGCATTCCTGACCACTGGCTGTGCCGGGGCTGGGACTGACGGGAGTTGAAGTCCAAAACATCTGGAAGGCATCAAGCTGGGGAAGGCTGCCTTGGCCTTTACTGCCCCGACTGCACCCACTTTTTCTATTCATCCTAAGAACTCCTGCCCTATCAAAAGAGCAAAATTTAACGTACTGCATTAAAAAAAGATATCCAAAGTGATGTAAGCAGAATATAACAAATGCAAATCAGGCCAAGCTGCCTCACAGCGTTTTATTAGGAGTGCAGCGTCCAGAATTCGGAAAGTGTTCTGAAATGCTGGGAGCCACAACTCACGTTCCTCGAGGTCGTTTTCCGTCTCAGCGTCTTTGGCCTTGTAGTAAGTGACTCCTCGGATTGTGGCCAGCTGGGAGGGAGGCCGGCTCCTCACGTGGAGTTTTCTCGGCAAGGCTGATTTTGTATTCGTTGTTCCTGGAGCTGGGGGTGCGTAGCGCAAGGACTCAGCAGAGCTGATCTGTTCAGCAGCCATTTCATCATGCAGGAAAACCTCATCATATTTTTCCTTTAAGAAGCAAAAGAGCACGTTAAACTGTTGCCAGGGGAAACACATGCATAAGAGCAGCCGTCCTGGATCAGATCTCTCTAATCCAGTTTCCAACCATGGCCAGGGAGATGCTGCCAGGAAACCCACAAGCAGGGCATGAAGGCAGCAACCTGCTCCCACCCAGCTGTGTCCCCCCCGCCCGCTCCCCAGCCACAAAAACGAGTTCAGAGGTGTGTCCATTTTGCTTTCACAGCAAACAGTTGTCGATAGAACTCTTTCCCATGAATCTGTCTAGCCCCTTGTCAAATCTATCTAAGGCAGTGGTTGTCTGTCTGTCTGTCTGTTTGTCTCCCTCCCTCCCTCCCTCCCTTTCAATATTTTTATGCCTCCTTTTTGCCCTAGTAAAAAAACCCAAAGTGATTTACAAAACAAAATACAAAATCCCACACACAATTTAAACAACAACAGAATAAAAACCAGAGTATTAAGACTAAGAAGAGAATTAAAACCCTTTTCTGAGCAAGACCCCCTTTCAAAGGCCTAGAACTCTGTTCATGTCCTTTCCTCGCCGCTAAACAATTGCAGCCAGCTTCCCCACACATCCAGGGCAGCTATGCCCCGTCACTTCTTGTCTCACGAACTAAGTGCTCCACCCGTCCACCGTTTGACAGCATTCGGGCAATACTGTTCAATGTTTTAAGCTTCTTGCTTATGGTGATGCTCGCCTATGAGCTGTCACCATCCACCTGGGCTTTATGAGCAGATAATGAGGCTCTGCTCTAGGTATAATAATTTGCAGAGGTCAAATTCTCCTCCAGTAAGAGCAGGGCCTTTTTGCAGAGGCCCCTGGGTTACAGAATTCCCTCTCTTGAGAGGTTCAAATCAAATGGCAACACATCTTGTCACCTTTTAAAGGAAAGTTAAAACATATCTATTCCTCCCAGCTGCGGGAAGCTGATCTTTGATCATTAATGTTTAGATTGTCTGCAGTTGCTTTTAGTGATTACATTTATGGTTTTACATTTTTAGATGTGGAGATTATAAATCACTGTTTTAGATTTTCTTTTTACAAACCATCTGAAGGTTGTTTGTTTCCCGAAAGGAAGTATTTTCCAACAACAAACCTCCACCTGTGGCTTCTTAGAGCTTTTTTACACAAGGCTGTTATTTTGTTGTATCTACATTTGATTTTGTTGCAGAATTGAGATCTGAGCTGTATACAAAGAGCTTTTCCTTTCCTGTCTTCTGCTACATATCCTCTAGGTGATGCTGTGCTGTAGCTGAATGTTGCAATTACACAAGTAGGAAAATTCGTTTTCTTCGCTTTCCCAAATAATACTCAATTTTCCCTGCTCTAAAAAAAATGTGGGAAAGTGTTCTTAAAAAACAGAAGCAAAACTAGAGGGTTACATCATTGTCTAAGGAACCTGTAAACAACTGTGAGTAAAGAATGACGAGCACACAATAAATGCCTCCTATAGAAAAGCTCTTAATCCAGCATTTTTTAGGTTGGCTATCCCTGTTTCCTCTCTTTCTGGACAGAGTGTGCTGACTTCAGCTAGAAAGCTCACCAAGGGAGCCTGGGGGAAGAGACAGCAGGACTTGCTGATCCAGAAGGAAAAGCTGTTGTTGAGTTCAGTTTGACTTGACACTGTGACCTCCAGGCCCCTTCCTTTAGCTATTCAAGATAGATCTAGATGTTAAGACGGAAGCACAAGAATTCCAAACTGGGGCTAATGGGGGGATTTCCAAAAGAGAATCTGGGCATGGGGGAAAAATACTCCCTTCCTGCCAGTTGTCGCCTGCAAACACTGCCCCCTCCCCAGTTGTTTTTTAAGGTTTATTTCCTCATTAAAGCTCCAAATCTGGTCACAAACCTAGATGGCGGAAAAGCAGGCTCATGGTGGAGGGCATTTGCTCTGGGACTCTGGGTGCAGGAAAATGTCCCCCCCCCCGCCACAGGTCCACTCCTCATAAGTGTCCCCTGCATTTCCCATTAAGCACTGATTTGCCACTAAAATATTTATTTCCACTCTCAATCTGTTATAAAGAGTGAATGGTCCAGTGAAATTATCTGTGTCAAATATCTACCAGAAATGCAAAACAAGAAATACAGAGGAAGTGAAACAATACCTTTTTATTGGACCAGATACACATTTAGTCTGTATTTTAAGGCTAGTTGGTTCAAGTAAAAGAAATAATCTCGCCTGCTACAGATTTAAATCTGGTAGCAGGAAGAATCTGATATCCTCAGAACCCCAGTTTTATCTGAAAAGAATTTTACATTTTTTCTCAGGGCTGCGAGGAGGGTAGCACAGAAATTGTATTTAAAAAAGGGGGTGCAGGCTTCACCTCAGTGAGAGTGTATGCTGCTGCAGCATCCCTCTGCAAGGAACTCTGGATGTCTGCAAGGTTGTTGGAGATGGTGCTGGAAGAGTTCCTCTTGTCTTCAATATCTGCCTCCTGCAACCTTTCGTCCGCATTCTGTCTCTTTTGTTTGCTCTCCTTGGTGAGGTTTCTAGACACTTCCTGGAATGGGCACAGGGAAAAAGAGAAGTTAATTTATGCACAGAAGAGTTTCAGTATTTGATAATATAGTCTGTAAGGGGAAAGTATGAGAGGACCCAAGGTGGCTGGGATCCTGCTTTCCACTCCATTCCCAAAAGAGCTTGGCCTATGATGATCAGCAGTGCTGATGCTGTATGCAGAGGCAAAGATGACCCAGCCCCAAGCCCCAGGCCCCAGCCAGAGGAAGAAAGAATGTTCAAAGGTTGTGCACACCCCTTATTGCACACCTTCCAGCAAGAAAGTCCTTAACCCCCTTTCCCCTGCCCAGCATTTTTTTAAATTACCAGAACAAGGGAGTCCTTCTGGTGTCCAGAATTGGCAAGCCCCCTCCCAGCATCCCAGAAGGCCAGCTGAAAACAGAGTGCATTTCCCCACAATTCAGGGCCTCATCAGTAGCCATTGCCTCCGATTTACAGGAGGGCACAGATACGAGTCGCAGTGATGCGTTTACACTTAGCCTGAATTGTCCCCATGAGCCAGAACCACCACACCACCAGCATTTCAGAGACGAAAGCAAGGCCGCGCCCCTATTCTCATGCCACAGGTGCATGCCTGTGCTTCATGTGCGCCCTGCCCCACGCCGCCCGTCGGAGGCCTCTACTCTTGCTCCCGCACGCGGCCTTCCACCCTTCCCGGGCCTGGTGCCCTCCAGGTGCGCTGGGCTTGCACTGCAACTTCCACCAGTTCTGGCTAGCGTGGGATCATCCCAAGCGGGGGAGGTATGGGGCAGGCCAAGCCGGGGACGCAGCTGGCGCTGGAAGGAGCAGTCCCTGTTCCCAGCTCCGGCACGTCCTTTCATGTGGCGCGCACCACCTCCATTGGTGCCGCACGAGGCCAGGGACTCTCTGGGCATGGAGAGAGTTAAAAGGGGGGCGGGCTTGATTATGCCAAGCAGCTTGTGGGCAGGGAGTTTTAGTCTGCTTCCTATCTCCGAGCTGAGCAGAGCAGAGCAGAGCAGAGCAGAGGAAGCTGCTCCAGCTGGTCTAAGGGCTGTGCAAGCAAGCAAGCAAGCAAGCTCCCAGGGAGTGAGCGAACAGGGAGAGCAAACAGGAGTTTGGCAGAGGAGGTCCCTAACAATGTTTTTTCCTAATTCATCAGGGGACTGGAAACAAAGCCCTATGAGGAGAGACTGAAAGAGCTGGGCATGTTTAGCCTCGAGAAGAGAAGACTGACAGGAGGTAGGATAGCGCTTTTCAAGGACTTGAAAGGTTGTCACAGAGAGGAAGGCCAGGATCTCTTCTCGATCATCCCAGAGAATAATGGGCTCAAGTTACAGGAAGCCAGATTCCGTCTGAACATCAGGAAAAACGTCCTGTTAGAGCAATACAACAGTGGAACCAATTCCCTAGGGAGGTGGTGGGCTCTCCCACACTGGAGACATTCAAGACAAGGCTGGACAGCCATCTGTCAGGGATGCTCTGACTTGGATTCCTGCATTGAGCAGGGGGTTGGACTTGATGGCCTTGTAGGCCCCTTCCAACCCTACTATTCTATGATTCTATGATATGTCAGTGGGAGTGGCCACACCCAGCAATGTCATTTGGCCTGCAGAGGGCCCAGTGGGGGGAAATTCACCCCTCCACCTCAAACTGGTTCCTCGTCCCTACATTAGTGAATTGGACCTAAACCAGATCAAATCCAACTATAATAGGGGCAAATTAAATTCAGAAGGGGGAGCACTTAGAATGGGAAGCCACTGAACTAGAATTAACAGATCTGAAGCCGTTTCCCATGTCTGAATAAGGATTATGGTTGGACCCCCCCACACGCACACCCACACACCCACACACTCCTACCATCACTAGCAGTAAAGTAGAGTGATTGGGGGGGGGGTTTATTTGGTGTTCAGGCAGTTCTTTCATATTTATAAAGCTGCCAGGTCTGCCTGTAACAGTTGTACGATAGACAGAAATTCAACTCTTGAATCTTTTCCTGATGTTTTTTCCTGTTAAAAACACAGGAACTCTCCTGGAAAAAGGGGCAGCAGCTCTGCATAGTGATATTCCAGCAAACAGAAGCTATAGGCATGAACCAACAACGCCTTAAATACTTAAAGGTGCAAACCTATGCACTTTTGGACAAAAAAAGTCCTACAACTCCCAGCATTCCCCAGCCAGCCATGCTGGTTGGGGAAAGCTGGGAATTGTAGGACTTCTTTATGCATAGGATTGCACCCTTAAGCAGATGTTTAACTCTCCCACTGAAAACCATGGGACTTAGAAGAGCTCAACTTTAGTTGGATTATACCGTGCTGTGATTATAAGATTTATTCATTTTTTTACACCCCAGCTAGCAAGATGTTTCTTTCCATTCCTACTATCCTTGGTTCTCAGCATGTTCAGTAAGTACATCATTCACCAGCTTCAACATAGTTGTATATGCAACTGTTACATTCTCATTCTGCTCTCTAGGTCTGATTATACATAGGCAGCTTTACCACCTTTTCTTCTGGCCCAAACTCCAAAACAACCTTACATAGATAAATTTGGCAGGTGAACTTTGGGCATGGCGTGATGGACTTGCTTAATGTTTGCATGTCAGGCACAGGGCCAGGGCCAAGACACCCCTAAACCCCATCTTACCTCTTCCAGTTTCTCCACTCGACCCACCAGCTTCGTTGTGACAGAGTGCAGCTTCAGCAAGTCTAAGCCATAGAAAGCGCCTTCTAGCAACTCCAGGACAGCGGCTAGCTGCAAAACAGACATAGTTATGATACAGTGAAGTCACTGGTTGTCTCCTTCAGATTTCCGTGCATGAAAGTAACACAATGTGATGAACCCAATGAATAGCTTGTGATGAACCCAATAGCTCAGCCATGAGGCTCACTGGACAAGTAATGATCTTGCAACCTAATCTCCCTCACAGGATTGTTGTGAAGATCTAAGCATTCTGTACGCTGAAAAACACGAAAGAAATAATATCGCGCTTACTTTACAGTCCTTAGCTGCACTACATGGTCTTAGTGTGGGAAGGACCTGTCTGGGATCAATGGAAACTTTTCAGGAATCAGGGCTGTTTCTAGAAAAAGTAGAGAGCACACCAGAAAAGTAGCGCACTCTGGTGCAGAGCTCTCTATAGCAGAAGCAATGTGGCCCCTCTTGAAATCTTAGCCAGTCAAGGGAGGCCCAGCAAGCAATACCCTCTAGGCTGACTCTCTGGTGGTGGGGGGGGGGGCCTTTGGGTACTCCCCCCCCTGCCCCAACTATGCAGCCTTCCACGGGGAATGTGGGGGAGAAGAAAATGGGCAGAAAGAGGAAGAGCAGGGAAGCACTGGGCATTCCTCATTCACTACTGCTCCTCAAGATCCCTTCCCTGTAGTGCAAGTTGAGCTTGGTTCTGCTCCAGCAAAGGGAGGAGATGAGATGGAGTATAGAGCAGTGGCCAGGGACAGCCATATGTGGTAACCACTTTATAATGCCATGTCAAATTGAACAGTCCAGATTTCAATCATCCCCCCTGCTTTGTACACACTAATAATAAATTAGCTTGAACTATTGCAAGGTTAAGGGGTTCGGGGATCTTAACCAGAAAGAGCAATCCTTTTTTTCTGTCCAAACATGCATAGATTTGCACCTTAAAGGTGTTTAAAACTTTGTTGGTTCAGGGCTCCTTCACACTGAGCTTTTATCCTGCGATTGAGATGGCTCCTTCACGGAAGTTTGCAGGCTCTTTACATGACACCATGATCATTCAAGGCCTCTCCTGCACTAAATGCCCTTTGTTCTGTTTTTAAATAGATCGCAGATAATGAGCTGTCAAATTACCCCGTTGTGTACCGCTAGAGTTCCCTCTGTGAAAAGAGGAAAAGGCTGGAGGGGGCAGAGGGAGGCTGGACTGGTGGCTTTGCTCTCGCCCTCCTGAGACATGGTGCCAAAACACACACCAGCTCTCCCCCATCCTTGGAGCTGGAGGTGGTGGTGGAAATCATCCCCACTCCTGCACTGTAAGGGTACTTTGAGCACCTCTGAACCACAGCACAACTGCAGAGATGAATGATCCCTGCCTCTCTCTCTCCAGCCCCACGGCTGAGAAGCCAGGGGTTCGTCACACTTGCCGGAGGGCAGCAGAACATCTGCCTTGGTGAGTCCAGCAAGCACAACGGTGGCCCCAGCCTGATCGCCTCTTCTTTATGCTTTGCATCAGTCCTGGATGCTCTCCAACATTTCTGCATCTGCCTTCCTTTCTATCCAGTTCACTTTACACATTCTTATCCAGCACCATTATTTCAACGCCACCAGTTTCCTCTCTTCCATTTTACCTGCTGCCCAAACTTCACATCCATATAGAGCTGTACTCAACGTGTGTTTCAATAGATGTGTGTTTCAAAGGTAAACTCATTCCTCCTAATGAAAGGCAGCTCTTCTTATAGACGGTCTGTGCCTTCCCAATTCTTGTGCATTATTATGACTTCCTTGGCCACCCCAGCCATTTGCTGGGTATAAACTACAGCAAATCTGTGTTTCAAAACCACTGAATGCTATCCTTTGCTTGATAAAAGGCTCCTTCACACTGAGCTTTTACCCTGCGATTAAGATTGCTCCTTCACGAGAGTTTGCGGGCTCTTCACATGACGCCTTGTCTCCTTCACTAAATGCCCTTTGTTCTGTTTTTAAATAGATCGCAAATAATGAGCTATCAAATTACCCCATTGTGTTCCGCTTCAGTTTCCTCCCTGAAAAGAGGAAAAGTGGCAAGAAGTGGAGCGAGATCAATGAAAGATAATGGAAGACTCAGATATGGGGAGAAGGAGGGGGAAAGGGGAGGAGGAAAAGGAAGCAGGTGAAAAAGGGAGTCATGATCCTGCATTTAAGACAGAAACAGAAAACCCCATTTTAAATGCAGGATTTTAGGCTAGAGATTTATTTTTATTTTATTTATCGTATGGCACATTCACATCACGTTACAATAAAAACATAGAGCATAATAAATATGAAATATAAAATATAGACAGGAAGATCACAAACGTACGTCTAGGTTACAGATATAGTTTTTTGCTTCAGTTGTCACAGCCAGGAAATCAGCAAAGCCTCCACTGTAGGCTCGGTTTTGACACTCTGTCACTATGTGTTGGATAGTTTGTTTTTCAGCCCCGCAATCACAATTTGATGATGTTGTTTTGCCCCATCTATAAAGGGCATCTGCAAATCTACCATGACCCGTGCGAATTCGGTTCAAGGTTGTCCATATTACACGGGGCTGGTCAGATCCAGGTGGTTTTTCCAAGATGCAGGGCAAGCTTCAGCCAAATAACACAAAGAAAGGGCAAATGGACAGGTGATTTTTCCTTTCCAACTGGATAAGCATAGGAAAAGGTTAATTCTGTCAATTTCTAGTCCTGAATTATATATAACTCTACATTCAGTCCAAAGAGTAAGACTGGACCTTACCTCCTAACTAGGTAAGGGCACAATCCTACAGGATTGCACCCTAAGATACCTTGTTTCTAGATGCATGGATTTGATGGTGACTGGCAATTTGATTACTTGAGTAGAAATGAAGATTTGTTCACAAGGTTACTCTCCACCTTAGTTTTAGGCATTTTCAGGCAAGACATTTCCTGCATGCTAAACTGGGAATTTAACTTAGGCTCTGGCAACAGATGCTCTGGGAAGTTCAGAGGCTAAACAATGACCTAAGGAAAAGGGGGTGTTTTTTCTTTATTATATACATCAATTATGAAAGTCAAACACCAGGGATACATGGCAACTCTTTGCTGTGAGCCCCCACTTGTATACTCTGACTAAGTCGACCTTAAGTCAGCTATAGCTAACAGGAGCACAACGACAGCTAATCTATCATTGGTTCCTCATTTTAACAAAACTAAATGAAGTATTTCATACCGACAGATTCTGATGCTGAAAACACTGATTCGATTTAACTTCAGTGCATTTTTAAACTACACTCAAATATAGTACGCTCAGGCATTGGCTACTGTTTCTCAAATTATGGGGGCTGTTATTAGGTTAGATACACCGACAGTGGGTTGGATCCAGATTTATGCTGGATCAACTGTGCTGGCAGAAGTGGACATCCCCTCCCCCTCACGGCAGCCCCTCCCCCCCTGAAGATACTAGACAGAGAGTCACGAAAACCCTGCTGAATCGGGTGACCTGGAGGTAGAATGATCCCCCGAAATTGGTCGGAGGGCCTTCCTGCAAGGAGACTCCTGCCTCTTGCAGAAAGCAGATCCTGGATCCAACCTTTTGCCATTAAATCATATTGAGGACAATCTTCAACTCTCCATCAGATTTATTTACTTTAAAATTTTCTAGTTGCTAAGAAGGCTTATGCTGGACACTACACATCAGTAACTTTACCTACCAATTAAGGAATGAAGGCACTTATGATCACTGAAATGGCCAAACGTACATATAAGATTCATTCTTCAAATGCACTGACAGCAGAAAAATGGGCTCCATTTATATCTTATTGGAAAGAACACAAATTGTAACTGTATAAAAAATTAAGAGGAATATATTTCTGTAATTTTTAAAATATAAATGTCTACCTATTATCATCATCATCGCTGTTGTGATTTCTTACACCTTTTTCAAAAAAGGCTCAAAGCAATTTACAACAAGATTGAAACATACAAAATTTAAAACAAGTAAGAACAATTATCCACAGAAGTCACCTCCCCACAAAACAGCTAAAACATCAGTGGCGACCATAAACACTTCAACTGATGCACTGAAGAGCCCATCATATGTCATCAAATGCCTGGGAATTGGGGAAGTCTTAGTGTAGTGCTGAAACGTTGACAATGCTGTCACCGGGCAGGCCTCACATTCCACAACTGGGGGGTCACCACCAAGAAGGCCCTCTCCCTTGTTTCCATCCTCTGAACCTCCCTTGGAGGAGGAACCTGGAGCAGGGCCTCACATGTTGATTGTAGCGTAATTAAATTCCTTACCTAGATCATTCATCCTCTAATCTTGCTTCCCAGATAGTTAAATTCATATGTTTGCTTAATTTGTCCCCATTTTGTATCACCCACCATAACAAGGTCTTTTGTTTTTAATTTGTCACAAATATCTATGCTTTATACTCATTATATTTAGACCAAATTTATTTATTTCCCATGAACTTTAATGGCCAGGTCTACTTTGCAGCTATCTGGCTTCTGTATAACATTCATGATTCTTTCTTTCTTTCTTTCTTTCTTTCTTATTTATTTATTTATTTATTTATTTATTACATTTATATCCCGCCTTTTTTCCTCCTTAAGGAACCCAAGGCAGTGTATATGATCCTTCTCCTCTCCATTTTAGCCTCACAACAACATCCCTGAGAGGTAGGTTGGGCTGAGAGTCTGGCCCAAAGTCACCAAGTGAGCTTCCATGGCTGAGTGGGGACTAGAGCCCGGATCCCCCAACTCCCAGTCCAGCACTCCAGCCACTGCACCACACTGGCTCTCTTCTGTCCTCATAGTCCATTTACAGCCTTCCCTGACTTGACACCTTCCAGATGTGTTGGGACTAAAACTCCCATAATTCCCAGCCGGCATGGCCATTGGCATCTGGAGGACACCAGATTTGGGAAGGGTGGTCTATTCCCATCTTCGGCAACATAGTATTTCTTTTAGCCCAACCAAGGCTGCTGAACGAGTTTTCTAGGTCAATAAATGCTACAGCAAGTGTTCTTCATAGTTTCTTGCCTTCTATCAATATTCAGACAGAGAGGGTGTGCTCCTTTATTCCTCTTTCACATATATGCAGCTATAGGAAATCCATTCTATGGCTAGAAAATGTTACATTGGAACTGACCTGGGGTCAGCCAGATTCTGCAGTAAAAGATTTCTTCTTAAAATTTTTTTTAAATTAAACAGTGTCTTTGAAACTCAGGCCAAGCTATAAAGGAAAGTGCTAAATGAATCTGAGAACCATTGATGATAAATAGCTTTGAATAGTGTTTGGCACTAGAAGGTCCTGGATGGCCTATTTCTGAGCTTTCCCAGCTTGAGTTCTAGAGCCAAGCATGTTTGCATAACCCTCTTCCGGGAACCTTGTGGAACACGATGCCGTTCCTAGATGACAAGGAATCTGCCGCAGCTACCCACAGGGAGCCTTGCTCACAGGAGGGCACCGGGAGTGATGGAGAGGCAATGCCCTCTAGAGGCAGGCCTAGACACACTGCTGTAGTCGAGGATGGTGTCTCTCAGGGAGATGGCAAGAGCACGTATCTCACCACAACTGGCAAAATGCGAAGGTGAACTGGAACATATGAAGCCACCTCATGACTGAGTCGAACCACCAGTCTATCGAGCCCAGTACTGTTTAATCCAACTGGCTGCAGCTGTCTGCAAAGACTCAGGCTCCAAAGTCTTTCCCAGATGGTTCTAACTAGATTCCAAGGATTGAAGCTGGGACCCTCTGCTTCCAAAGCATGTGCCCGAACACTCAACCAGCACCGTCCAAAAAGAGTTCGTTGATGAACATCTGAATTCTTTGCCAAAGCTTACTTGTCTTAAAAAAAAAGGGGGGGGGGCTTGACACATTTATGGAAAATTAGTATCTGTGGCTCTGAGGAGTGATGGCTAAAAGGAGTCTTCATGTTCAAAGGCAGCATAACCCTGAAAACCAGCTGCTTGGGGGTAAACGTAACCAGGGAAGGGAATCTCCTTTGGGTACCGCCTGGGTGCCTCCCAAGCAGCTGGCTGGCTGCCACTAGAAACAGAACACTGGGCCTCATGGACCTTGGGCTGAACAAGCAAGGCAATTCTTATACACCATCAAGAGGCAAAGTACAAAAGCACGTTCCTCATCAAGCCTCTCATATCACAAAGGCCACCTACTAGCTGCCGAAACTGGGATACTGCTTAGCAAAGATTGATCCAAACTGTACTAAGTCCAAACACAGCAACAACTGCTTTGATGCTGGGGTGCATGCCTACGTCTTCTACCACTTACTACTCATACAATATGAATGCACACAGAAGTGAGTTGGCATCTGCCTCGAGCGAAGGTGCCACTCAATGGTTCAGACAACAGGATGCTGTAGCATTCCTGGACAGGAGCAGGAGGGCCAGGGTGATGGTAGAGGGCTAGCCTCACACTATAGCCTGTCTCTCTAAAGTGATCATGCTGCACAGCTTGCTAGAGTAGAGGCAAAACCAAACACGAGGGCATGAGCGATGGTGGGGGGCAGAATGCATATATACTATGCAGCACGTTGAATTGGTACCATCATACACTTAACACTACACATAGCACATCTGCCAAAAAGGGCAGCAACCACTGGCATACAGAGCAAGTAGGAATGGGGACCAGAAGCTAGTCTATAATGAGAATTTGGCAGAGATGAAATGGAGGAACAGTGGTTCAGGAAAGGGCCACAGCTCAGTTGTGTATTCTTGCGTTGCATGCAGAAAGTCCCAGGTTCAGTCATTGGCATCTCCACTTAAAAATATATCAGGCAGCAAGTCTGGGAAGAACCGCTGCTGGAGGGCTGCTGACTCCTCAAAACAGAAGTTGGTGGAGAAGGGAACTGAAGGAAGAATTGGGGCCCTTGACGAAAGCAAAAAGTGCAGCTGTTCCATGCACACAACAGAAACTGGGCTGGGAGGAGGAGAACAGACAGTAGATGAGAAAACCACTCAAAGGGAAATGATAAAATATAGAAACAGCTCTTCTGCACTACCGCCTCAATTTGCATTTTTCTCACTGAGTTTAACGCACATCTTGTATGCAGAGCAAGATAAGGATAATATTGAGCATCTGTAAAATGCTTTCACATATTCAAAGCAGTTCTCATACGTTATCTTTTTCTTATCCTTACAGCAACCTTGTGAGGTAGATCAGCGTTATTATCATCCTCATTTGCAATGAGCGGGGAGGGCTGAGCCCAAGAGACAGTGGCTTGCCCAAGGCCACCCAGCAGGTTTCTGGAAGTAGCAAGATGCAAACCCAGAGCTCCCCAATTCACTGCTCAGGCTCTTAGCTACCATGCTACAGCAGCTCACTCATGAACTGAGGAACCTCCGCTATCACAATGAAAACTGTGCTGGACTCAGTAGCAGTTTAATTACACCATTTCAAATATGCCATATAGAAAAATGTGCGCAAGAACTCTCTTCCATTTTCTCTCTCTCATGCTGCGACATGTATTACTCAAGTGCACAAGATCAACCTAGGCAGCAAACTGCATTGATGCCCCTGGCAAGATAAAAGCCAGGGAACTTCCTGTAGCAGAATCCAACATGCAAGGAAAAAACATGCACATCAAGTACAGAGGCATGGAAAGGAGCAGACTGCATAACACAAGTGACACAAGGCAAGAGAGATGGAGCTACAAGTCAGGAAGACCCTGGAGTCTTTCCTTGGTGAGAATTTCACTGGGCCGCCTCAGGCAAGCCATTTTCTCTGGGCCCCTCCCACCGTCTGCAGTAGGGGAATGAAAATACCCACCTATGGGGTTGTTGAAAGGGTTACAGCAACAAAATGTATGTGAAGCGCTTTGAACACCTGAAAACATTATACGAATACATGATGATGATGTTCTACACTGCAGCGGGGACCAGGACTGGACAATATATTACCATGCAGCAGAGCAGGTATGGCTTAAGATCACCTGGCCTACCACTGCAAAAAACGCCTAGTGTGGCCTTACATGTAAAAAAATGCCGTCTGTTTCCAAGAGCAACGTTCAGATTTATAAACTCTTTGGAAGCTGAGATTAATTATAATTCGCCATCTTCTATCTGGCCACCTCCAGCACCTCCACCCAGCTCCCCAAACCAGTGATTTCAAACTCTGTTGCAGGGAACTCTGGGATCCCTTGGAAGCTTGTCAGAGGCTCCTCAAGGCAAAAAAATGCAAACACAGACATGGCGGATGATCTCCACCGAAAGTCAGTTACCGCCAGCCCTCTTCCCTTACAATATACAGCTAGCTGGATCTCCCGGTGCTTGTTTGGAGTCCACACAGGGCAACAGTGAGGACTCCTCTCATGTCATGAGCAGAGCACACAGCTTAGCATGGGAGCGGGGACCTTTCTTTTCTGCAGAGGGCTGCATTCCCTCTGGGTAATCTCTCGGGGGGGGGGGGGATGCCAGCAGCAAAAGCCAAAGGTGGGCAGAGCTATCCCCTTTTCTCTAACTTTTTCTATCACCCCCTTTGAAATTAGGCTGAGGGCCACATGGCCCCAAATGCAAAGTGGTGAGGTTTTCATGGCCGACATGCAGGGATTTCTTAGCAGATGACCCTACATAGAAAGGCTTCCCTTAAGGTAGGAAGTCTGAAAAGCTACTGCCCGAAACCATTAACTCCCTAGTAAGAGCTCACATAGCAGAAACAGCCTGAGGGCCTTTCCAGGTGATAAAAACTCCTACCCAGACCTTACTCTGAACATTCTTCTAGCAATGGCCCAAACCCAGTACCCGTAGACTGACACCTTCTCTCCTCATCAGGGCCCGCTGCAGGCTTTAGTGGGCCCTTGGGTAAAGGCTGCCCATTCTGGCACCCTATACCGCCCTCTTGCCCCTTCACTGCAGCTCCCTTCCACTCTCCCTACACCCTTTATGTGTAGAGAGTGGAACACGGGAGAGTCACTGCTTCCCAGCCTCCAGGTTCCCATCACCTGGAAATGGACGTCTCCCACTGCCCCATGGGAGAGTGGCTGCAGGAGGTAGCCCAGTGCAATCCTGCCCTTCTGTTCCTCTTGCCGCCAAGAGGGACTTCTCCCATGGGGAAATGGGAGACTGGTCCAGTCAGCAGGACGGCCCCAGCAGACTCTGGGCCTCAGCAAGTGCGGAGCCTTGATGCAGGGCTGGGCCCACATAACATGCCGGGGAGGGGTTAGTGTTGCTGTGACCAAGGGGGAGCCTTTCTTCCATACTTTTAAAATGGGGAGGGGTCTGCTCTTACCCCAAAGAGGACGCTTTCAAACAGAAAAAGAAATACTAAAAAGGAAAGAGAAACTTTAAGAGGAGGCAGGGGAGGGAGAAAAAGTTCCTGAGATAGCGGGGAGAGGGATAATGCTGCTAATGTGGGCAGCCTCTGAAAAAAGTCTTTAAAATACTAATGCTCAGCAAAAGACTTGGTGGAATCTGTACGAACTGGGAATTAACAAAGGGAAACAAAACCCTTAAATAAGAAGGCAGGAAGCAGCAGCAAGTTCACAATATTCTTCATGGTGGTTCTTACATATCCCGGGCTTGCTACTTGTCACCTAGGGGGGTCTCCACAAGTGATTTACTCTGAGCTGGCTGCGTTTGGAGGTTGGTAGCAATACATGATGTCATGGCTATCCCGCAGCCTCCCTGCAGTTTCACACCAAAAGACCGGTTCTCCTGAGACTACCTTTAGTCCGATTGTTTTCCTTAATTCGGCTTGTCTGCGCTTCTGTTGTGGTGTGCACCACCCTCCACATTTACTCTGGCATGATGGCCGTGCCCAGGGGTGTGTCTTTCACCTGGCCATGACTTCACTGGCTCGGTCAAGGGGTGTTCCCTCAATGTTTTCACTGCCTGTGTTTCCCTGATGTTTCCGCCAGTTCATGGCTGACCATCAGAGTTCTGCACTACCTCTTGGCATTTACTTCACCTTGCCTACCACTAAAGTCTGATGGCTACCCCCACAGAGTATAGGTGTGCTCTGGGCAGCCTGTAACTTCTTTTAAAAAGTAAAGCATTAAAGCGAAATAGCGCTTTTGTCTGCAATATCTATACCCCCATCTCACTATTGCACTATTTCACACAGAGTGAGGTAGAACTTTTCGAGGGGAAGGGAAAAAAAAGAAATTGGTGGAATCAGGCATAGCTTGAGGAAGCAGGTGTCTCCTCAGAAGTAACTCCCATTGTGGTCAATGAGGCTTGTTCCATAAATATCCATGCTGCCTGTCTTTACTGTTTGCTTTGTTGAAAAGAAGTTATTAATGGCAGGACAGGGGAGGAGAGAAAGAGAGAGAAAGAGACTGTTTTTTGGCAAGACCATTTCATGGGAGGAGACCTCCCAGGATTTTATTGAGTAACAAGGATCTGCAGCTGTGTTTCCTTATTGTTTGCTTTCTTGGTGTAACTAATTAGTGCTAAGCTTCGATCCATCGCGGGAGTATCAGCGGAAGGAGAAGGAGAGCCTGGAGGTGGGGGAGGGAGGCTCTTTTATTGGTTGAGCGGCCTCTGCCAGTCTGATGGCATTTACTCCAATCCCCCGACCCCACCCAGAAGTATGTTCTGTGAAGCAACTTATACTGGTGTGATGCACTCGCTCGTGGAGCCCTGGGCAGACCAAAGCCAATTCCTTGAAAAAATCCGGATAAGCCTCCATTCACTTCTTCTTCCGTTGTCGTGGAGAAACCCCCTGGTCGCTCTGAGAACAAAGGAGGTCTTGCTGTTAGACTGTTAACTTGATTACAGTTTATTTGAGCTTGCCCAGGCAGGGGACGGCTAAGGGCTCAAGTTTCAAGTCTTTCAGTAACAATGTTTCAGGGAAAACTATAACAACTGTCTCCAGTTACATTTTGGGCTGCCAAAAGCCCTGTAAAGCGGAAAATAAGGCAAGACAACGATTTCCAGAACAAGCACAAAGCCAGCGGCTTCTCGCACTTCTGCCTCGGCGCTGCGGAGCAGGCACCCTTTCCTCCAGGGGAATAACACCAAGCAAGTGTGGGAAGTCTCCCAGTCCCCGGGTGGCTGCAAGTAGGTGGCACTCGTGGGCAATAAAGCAGGAAACTAAGTGGGACATCAGAGGCCGTAGATCTCCAAGGACCAGCTGCGGAGGATAAAACCCAAGGGACTGTCTTTGCCATCAGGCTGCACTTGCGGGTTTCCCAGAGGCACCTGGTTGGCTCCTGTTCCAAACAGCACACTGGAGAGGTACACTGGCCCGGCCCAGCAAGACAGTTCTTAGCCTGCACAGCTTTCCCAGAGATGTAGCTATTGGGATGAGCACGCAGAATTAGCCCACACGGAGACTGGTTTGGCAAGGCAAGGCTAAGAACAAGAGTTACGTGACGTTGCTTAGTCTCGTGCAGCCTGATGCCATCCAGACATTCTGGACTGCAACTCCCATCATTCACAGACAGTGGTCATGCTGCTGGGAATGATGGAAGTGGCAGTCCAACACATCTGGGAGGCCCCAGGTTGAGGGGAAATGGCCAGATGCGAATTGCCAATATCGAGAACCAGTTGCTTTTAAAATCAGACGTTATTCCCATCTGGGAAGGGCAGTGTACACTGAGAATGAGTTTTATTTTCTTAGGAACATTCTTCACTTCCCCCACCCCCTGCAGCTCATCAGAGATCTACCACATCTACCACATGCTGCCACGTACGCAACTTCCCTCAGCAGTATCATTTCCCACAAAGAATAAGTGGGAAATGCAGTAGAGATTTGCTATGAGGAAAGCAGGAACACCCATGAGCTGTGTTTGGCCAAAGATTAACCTTTTCCCAGCTGTTGAAGAGAAAAAGTTAATACAGCAGAAGGTATATCCATGCACAACAAACCAATGCCAAATTATTTCATATTCATTAATGATAAACGTTTATGTAGTGCTTTCTAGGCGTACAAAGTGTTACATGTAATTAACTTGTTTGAATCCTCACAACAGCACAGGAAGGTGGGGTCCATACTACCATCTCTTCATATTGCAGATGGGGCAGGGGCTGAGGTGGAGAGGCTTGGCTAAGGAAGACTGTCAAGCGAGTTCACGGAAGAGATTCAAGCCAGAGCCAGTGTGATGTAGTGGCTAAGAGTACCAGACTATTACCAGGGAGACCCAGGTTCAAATCACCACTCAGCTGTGAAGCTCACGGTGTGACCTTCAGCCAGTCACCATCTTCAGCCTAACCTACCTCACAAGGCTGCTGTGAGGGTAAAATAAGCAAAGGGGGGCCACGCATGCCACCCCAAGCTCCTTGGAGGAAGGGTGGGACAAAAATGTCAGAAATAAAAAAATAAACAAACCAGGGACTCTCTTGATTTATTCCTCAGTCACTTAGCAAACATGCTACACCAGCTCTCAGAATATATGCCCCTGCTAAAGTTCACCTAACCATTTGCTTGCATTCATCCAATGGTTTTTCTCCCATTCCTCCTATCTCAATCGGGTTTTTTTTACCCTAACTTCTCCTTTCCTCCAAACTTAATTTGTATTGCTTGCTCCTTGGGGCAGGAAATTCTCTTTTGCTTCTGTTACTCCATAAAGCACCATGCACACCCATGGTACCAACCTAGTTTTGGCAATGAAACAGCCTTGATGGCTCTGATGGATTACCATTGCTGGCAGGAGGATAGGGGGAGTGAGACCGTGCTAATTCTCCTGAACTTCTCGGTGCCTTTCAGTACTGTTGACCCTGGTATCCTTCTGGACCATTTGTCTGGGCTGGTGATTGGAGGCACTGTGCTCAAAAGGTTCCTTCCCCACCTTAGGGCGCAATCCTATCCAGACAGGTGGCCGACCCCTCCGAACGTGGAGGCAACTGCCCATCCAAAGCAGGGCAGGAGAAGCACGGACAGGATTGTTCCCTCCACGCTCCTCCTGCCCTGCATTTTTGGCTAGATTGTGGAAGGAGGCTGCTGTACGACACATAGGATGTGTAGTACAGACATTTCCGCCCTCCCCACCCTGGAACGCCCCCCCAGCCACGCCCCTTTCTGGCAGCACAAAGTGCGGGGAGGTCAGTTCTCTGGGAACTGACCTCGGAGCGCGGGCTCCGAGGTCGGTTCCTGGAAAACAACATATCCTATGGCTGTCCAGCTGCTGTCTAGTGGCCATAGGATTGCTCCCTCTGTGGCTTGTTCCATTTGGGGGTGGGTGGGAGTGTTCTATCCCGCAGCACTTGTGTTATGGGGTTCCTCAGGGCTCTATTTTATTTCCCATGCTGTTTACCATCTACAAATCTCACGGAGTGAGGTGTCATCAGTATGCTGAGGATACCCAGTTCTGTTTCTCCTTTTCATTAGTTTCAGGCAAAGCTGTGGAAATGCCAAAGTCAATGTCTGGAATCAGTAATGAGGGCTAAGAAACTGAAGCTCAGTTCAGGTAAGGCAGACTTACTGCAAGTGGGTGATTTGTCTGTCATGGGAGATGGTGCTCAACCTGTTCTAGATGAGCTTGTACTCCCTCCCCTTAAGGATCAGGTTCACCGTCTTAGGGATGCTTCCAGATCTGTCACTCAATGCCCAGCAGCCTCTCTAGCACAAAGCGCTTGCCACCAGCAGTGACCCCTCCTGGAAGGAGGTTGCCAGGCCATCCACGGACTGGTAACATCCCAATTAGACTGCTGTAATGCACTGTCCACAGAGCGGCCTTTGAAGACTTCTCAGAAACTGCATTTGATTGAAAATGCTGCCTCCAGCAGGCTGACCAGAATCAGCCACTTGGAACAGACCTCGCCTTTCTTAAACAACTGCAACAGCTGCCAACTAATTTCCAAACGTATTTCAAAGTGCCGGCAATCACAGCTGGGGCCCTGGGTGCCTAAAGGCCACCTTCCCCCACATAACCCACCCAGATGTGAAGATCAGCTTCTGAGGCCTTCACTGGGTGCCCCAAAGTTTTGGAAGTGACAATGGCAGCAACCAGGGAAAGGGCCTTTTCAGTTGTGGCCCTTCATTAAACTGTATTTTATTCAGTTCTCTTCATATTCTAAAATTATTTAGTATTGGTATTAAACAACCTGGACATTTGTACTGAAGGGCGGGATGCCACATTTCTGAAATACACACACATACATGATGTGCTCACATCTGTTATCATGCCTTGCAAAGCTCTCTGCAAGCGATCCGTTCAGGCCTCTGGCAGGAAGATCCATCCTGCCCCCAGCAGCCCACTGGGTGGGGAAGGACAGGGGGGGAGAAAGGGGGGTGGAAGAACGAGAGCAAGGAAAGGGGTGGCCCCGCTCACTTTGGGCTCTGGCCCCGCCCACCACTGGCTTCAGCCCTGCCTGCTGCCAGTAGGCAGCCAAAAGTATTACCCCTAAGGGAATGCAGCTGTATTTAGAAATGCTCCCAATCCCTCAGATCTTACATGTTTCCACTTTAAATAAACCCCATGATGTTTACAAACTAATGCTAGAGCACCAGCACCGCCAGATGGCCATGTCCAAGGCAGACTGTCCTGCAGTACATCCGTTCCACAGTTACACAGCAGGGCTGGGAAGACCAGTGGTCTAATGCAGTGTAAGGTGGCTTCCTACGTTCCTCTGCCTGGGAAGCCTGGGACAGATCTGCCAAATGCAGAGAGCGCAGCGCTGAACATGTTTGTGTGCATGTCTGTCCGGGGCTTGACTCAGCACGGAGCATGGTCTTATGTTTAAAGGGATGAACAGAAAAGAACTCTCTACGCCTAAGGGCGTGTTTGTTTGTTTGTTTGTTTATTTAATTTCTATACCGCCCAATAGCCGAAGCTTTCTTCGTTTCTCACCTGTCGGATAGCCAAGCCACAAGAAAGTAGCAGCTGCAGCTATCAGCTGTCTTTCGGGGGGAGTGGGAGGGTCCCTCCTGCTCTTTGTGGCCAACCTGATGCTCTTCCTCCCAAAGGTTATCCTTTGCAAAACAAACACGATGCTGCGGAAGCGGTCCTGTGCTGTGCCAAAACGTTTTAGAGCTAGAGAAGTTTCCTCAATGGTCCTGATGGCTAGATAATGAGGAATATTAAGGGATTTCATGGCAGATGGCTGCCGGTTTACAACCCCCCCCCCCTTGTCCGCCTGCTGGGATAGGATTAGAGTGACAGTTGAACAGTTGGAATGTGGCCAGCGAAAGAGACAGAAGCCTGCATTTTGCTGCTTGCTGGCAAGGAGTGAGAAGCGTTTGCTTCAAGGATATGAGGTGTGCCGGCCTTCTCCAACCTGGCGCCCTCTGGATGTGTTGGAGTACAATCCCCATCATGCGCAGACAGCATGATGGGAGTTGTAGTCCAACACATCTGGAGGGCTCCCAGTTGGGGAAGCTTGATGTATGCTTTGTGGGGAAAGGATGCTGCTTTATACACGAGGGCAGTGTTTGTCAGCCTTCTTTTCTCCCCGCTACCCCAATCTGGTGCATTTGTGAATATTGTAAAGAAACTCCACAAGTCTCCAAACCTCTTTCCTCCAAAGGAAGCCGCCCCTCCAAAAGACTGCTCCTGAAACGTCCCATTGCTTGGGGAAGCGGGGAGCTCAAAACAATAGTTACAGCAAAAAACAGTCAAAGGCAAATACCTTGAAGTCCTTGCTGTCTGCTTCTTGCAGTTTCTTCAGCCTGAAGTCTCCCTCGCAGGGGTTCAGAGCGGATGGTGGAGCCACACACGAACACTTGCATTCTGGTCCGGAAGTGATTGTTTCCACCATGTAAAAGTCCTCCGGCTTGGAAGCTCCTTCGTTAATCCTCTGGCAGGCTCCTCTGCCCAGAGGCCTCACCACACACTTGCACTGGCAGTTTGGGCCTTCTGACACTGCTTTCACCTTGTCATAGTCACCTAGCAACTAGTCAAGGGAAAGGGGGGAAAATACAAGCTGGTCAGTTTGTTCTGGAAGTAGCATTTCCCACCCCCGGCTTTGAGTTTGCATTTGTGGAGTGCTTGGGAGAGGCTCAGACATTCTGAAACCTTGAGGAAATAGGTCACTGGTTTAAAATATTGCTGACTCTTAACATTTTCTGCTCCTTGGTTATCTGGGAAAGTAATTTTCTTCCTCCACTCAAAAAAACCCCAAAATCCAAACCCCAAACTAGTCACCCTCCCCCTAAACAACTTTGGTCTCTCTCTAAAAGGTTTTGGGAAATTAAAAGGCTGCAATTTTCAAACCGTTCATTCTAGAATGATCTCATTTAAACATAGGAGCCTATGGGAAGTTCTCTTGCACAGGTCATATTGAGGTGAACAGGAGCTGCACATCTTTGCATCTCCCACTTATTTCTAGGTGGCTTGTGCAGGAGAACTTCCCAGTGGATTAAGACTCATGGGACTACACCAGACTAGGTGTGTTTTATAAGGAATGCATCCAAAGGAAAACAAATAAAAGCCATCATGGTGTACTGGAAGTAAAGCCAATGCCTCAGATGTTTAAGGTCAATCCCTCAGCAAAGCAGTCTTCTCTGGAAGGATGCAAGGCACTTATGTATGGCTTCTTAACAAGACAAGACCATCTCTTGGGTTCTAAAGCAGACCAGTATGTCCTGCTCAGCCAAAACAACGTTCTAACAACTGTAAATGCAATCCAGATAATTTCCTGTAGAGGGACACGCAGGGATCAGATGCAGAAGCGACAAATAAAAATAGCCTGGGTGCATGTTTTTCTTATTGTGCAGTATGTGCTGGGTTTTTCCAAGGGCAGGTAACCACATTCAAAAGAACTCTATGGAGAGAAATATCTCAGGGCTATTTCACACATTGCTTAGTAGCATACCCGATTTTGCCACTGAATGTACATTTAAAGATGAAAAATTGTATTTACTGAAGTCTTCAGCAAAAAGAATATAATATAAAAGGGAATAAGAAAAACAATAAACACAAGCTTAAATCCAACAGCAAGATAATCCATTAGCATCATTGAGTATAGTGGATCTGATAGTCAGCTTTGTCTCCCTGATGAGATATGTGTTTGTCATATTCTTGCTTTACATTTTTGTGTGTACATTCAAAACAACTATGACGTACACCAAAGCAACCCCTCACCCCCTGCTGCTTTCCATGATATAGGCTCAGTTCAGACACCATGCCAAACCAGTCTTTTGAGCTTCCAGCATACAGGCAAGCCATAGTTCAGAGCTGCTTGTCTGGTTTTATTTCCTTCTATTCAGCACTCCAAATTCAGTGGGGGGGGGAACATGGGGCCTTCCAGATGTGGTTGGACTGCAACTCTCATCATCCCTCATCATTGGCTATGCTGGCTAGGGCTGATGGGAGTTGCCATCCAACAAAATGTAGAGGGCTACACATTCCCCACCATGGCTCTAAGAGCAGTGGCCTCCAGAGACAGAGCAATGGCTGTGACTATGGTTTGTCAGTTCAGACATGACACTAAACCATGGTTAAGCTTCCTTAACCAAGGTTTGGTGTGATGTCTACATTGAATCACAGGCTAGGTTGCTAAGGGTGCAATGCATGTTTAGACAGAAAAAAGTCCTACAACTCACAGCATTCCCCAGTCAGCACGGCTGGCTGAGGAATTCTGGGAGCTGGAGGACTCCTTTCCGTCTAAACTTGCATAGGATTGTGCCTTAAGGCAGCAACGCTGGGCATAAAAATGAGTCCTGCCCCCTTCGCTGAGCAGTCAGGGCAGCAACAGGCACACAAGGAGGAGGACTTCAAAAAGGTGATGTGAAACAGTTTATTCGAGAAACACAGGTAGAAGCCTAACACATTGTGATTACTCTTCCTCACTTTTTCATCATGTCTGTTTCTGTCCATTCTGCGCTGGCTGAACTTCTTTAAAAACACAGCTGCTTTCGGAGGTGCTCTCCTCCTCCTCTGCTTCTGCCTCAGGAGCAGGCTGCAGCAGGGCCTGCCACTCAGGTAGCAAAACATCCGTGCTATGCACACTTGTTCCTGGGCTGAGACTTCACAGCAGTCCAACACAGCCGCCTAGCCGCCTCCGTCAGTCAACATGATTTATCCGCTCCAAAATTTGTAATTAAGCTACCACCGTTTGAAGCAGCCAAAAGATTCTTTTTTAATCCTTCACCAAGTTCTCTCTATATAGCTGAGCAATTTCTACCGCTCCATTCTGCTTGGCGTACTTTAGCAGCTTCCTTCAGCAACAGAAAGGGGTCTGACTGAATATACCCAATGGGCTTGCTTGTGCTGGTTGTATCTCCGTACACACTTCCAGTACTGTATCAATTCAGTGTTAAATTAAATTGGCTTGCATTTGGCACATATCTGGTACAAGTGAAACAAACCATTTTGGGAAAAGGAAGCTAAACCAAATAGCCTGAATTTATTTGACCACAGAGTAAATTAACGTAATTGGTTATGTTAATGATAAAGAGCCAGAGGCACTGCCCATCCAGTCCACAGCCCCCTTTAAAAAAAAGAGCTCTGATTTAGTATTTATGACTCATTTATATAACTCTTGGAGCACATGGAAGCTGTCATTTTTAACTGACTTTAGCCACAGGTGAAAACCAACACAAGCTGATTGAAAATTGCTGCTGTCACAGGCTCAAATAGCTACAAGAATACACATATTTAACTACTTTTACAGCACAATCTACTCAGAAATAAGTCCCACTGAGTTAACTTTCCTGGGAGTAAGTCAGATTGAACCCAGTGGCACTTGCTCCTGGGTAAACAGACAGAGGATTGGCTACAGAGCAACAGCCTACATGCCTAGGAAGCAAGTAAGCAGAAGCAGATGAAATCGGTTCCGTAGCTGATAATGGGAAGACTCCAGAAGCACTCATTACACAGAAACATAATGAATGCTTAATCAGAGTTGCTTGAATGCGACATGTTGGGCTCCGGGATATATACCAGCCTACAATCCTAGGCATACTCACTTGGCAATAAGCCCACAGAAGTATGTTCGTTCCACAGAGTTCAAAGTAATCCACATCATAGAGAATGCATATCTGAATGGTAAATCTGCACGCATCCTCCTTTAGAAATAATTAATTTTCCCCAGTTTCAAAGGAACTGATGAACAGGTGTATGTAGCAGCCGAAGTCTGAACACTGACTTCAGGGGCTTGCAGATAAGAGTCAGGAAGACTAAATAAACCCTGATACTCCCACGGAATTTAGACACGTTTATCTAGAAGCCAGTCTCAGGGATTTCTGTGGAAGTAGCCTGAAAGCTGACCCGCTTTTAAGGCCATCACAGCAAATTTTATCTTTGTGGAGTTCTAAGCAAATCCACTCCTGGAACACGCCACCCACCTGAGCTCCCCTGCCGCTGCACAGGCTGCGGCTGTTGGCACCTTACCAGCTTTAATGCTGGAGCAGTGCTGGGGCTCAGGCCCCTCTTACGCCAGGGACTATGGGCCATGCTTTCCGGGGCTGATGGGAGTTGCATAAGGGACAAGGGGCAAAAGCCAACATGAGCCCTACTTAGAGCAGACCCACTGAAATGAATGGGATTTCAGTTGGCCATGACTAACTTGATTTCAATGGGTCTGCTCTAAGTAGGACTTAGAGTTAGGACTTAGTGTGCACTCTGCACACGGTCAGCGGAATCCCTCCTCCTGATTATGCCTTCACATGCGCCAGGGCATGGCCAACGGGTCCTGGGGCTGAATCCTGGCCCTCACGTTCGCCCTGGCCTGAACGCTCTCGCAAAGCCCTCGCGCGCTGCCCCCCTTCCTCGCGGAACGGCGGCGCCCCCTGGCAACCAAGCCCGGCGGCGGCGGCGGCGGCGGCGTACCTGCGAGAGGATGTTCTCCTGGTTGTCCGCCTCGTCCTGCAGCGGGGCGCCGGCGAGAGTCGAGCTCGGGCTGGCGCCGGCGGCGCCCCACCACGCCGCCAGCAGCGCCGCGCAGCAGCAGCGCAGCAGCGCCCCGGGCCGCGCCATGGACGGGCGCAGCGGCTAGCGGGCGGCGGCGGGCGAGCAGGGCATGGGCGCGCGCGGCAGGCGGCGGCGGCGGCGGCCTCCCCTCGCGTCTTCCCGCGACTGGCGAGCGGAGCGGGAGCGGCCGCGCCGGCGCGTGGGCGGGGCGGCGGGCGGCCCGGCGGGGCTGAATTCTGCCGCGCGGCCCGGCTGGAGGCGAAGCCAGGAGGAGGAGCCTCTCTGCCGCCCCACCCGCTCCTCCTGAGCTATTGTGTCCTTCGTTCCGCCGGCGGGCCTCGGTGCGCGCTCCTCGGCATGAGAACCCGGGAAGGGGCGAGTCCGCGGGCGAGGCGCTCGCTCCCGGAGCCCGCCGGGAGGACGGCTTGCTGAGAGCGAGTGCTGCGGGCTGACCCAGGGTCAGTTCACCGTGGGGCGAGGCGAGGCGAGGCGAGGCGGCATCCAACGAACGAAGCGCTCGCTCGCAGGTTTGTGGCAGGTATCCCAAGGTGGATCGCGCGCACACGCGCGTCCGGGCCAGCCGGAGTTCAGCCTTCCTGCCGAGTGGGTATAGAGCTGCCTTGCCCACGGCTGCGATCCAGTGTGCATTTACTTAGGAGTAAGTCCGACATTTCGCCCAGTGGAGCTTCGTTCCAAGTAAACAAGCGTGGACTAAGTCTGATCCCTTGGCTGGATCTTGCCTTCATTCTTGCTCGTTCGTTTCTTTTGATCATTAAATACCATCAGAAGGGGGCAGTACCGCGATGGCCGACCTGTTTGGCAAGCCTGCCACAAACCAGTGTAACAGTACACCGCCCGAGAGCACAGTCGTGCGTCTGCACATACGTACACCAAACTTGCGGTCAGTTTGGCCCCATGCTGGCTGGGAGATTCTGGGGGCTGCAATCCAACACATCTGGAGGGCACCCAGTTGGGGAAGGCTGCAGCGGGGCCAGGAGCACGGAAAACAGCAAAGGATGGGATGGTCAGCTTGATAGAGCTGCTGCCATTTTGAAGCCCTCGAACTCAGTTCTGGGAGCCAAAGCTGGGAAAGCAGCCAGTCCGCACTGAAATGGGCATGCGCGTCACTTCCTGCGTCTGGATCCTGTGTCTCACCCACTGGGATACAGTTTATGGAGTTGGTCTGATGCCTCCTCTCATGTTCACACCATTTCAGCGCCAATACTTGTGTAACTCAGCCGTTACCCAGCACCGGTGCATTATGTCATTCCTAACTTGCCCAGCTCTTAGCAGTCCAGAGGTGTGATGATGCAAAGGTGGGAGCTGGCAGTGTGAAGGAGTTGGGATGGGTGTCTGGTGTTCTGCCTGACTGGCTGCTTTGGTCCCAATGACTTTGCTTCAGCTGCTCCTGGCATGGCCTAGAAGCCTTGTGAATGGAGCCATCTTAGATTTACTGAAATGGCTTGAAACAGAAGTACTTTCCGTATGTAAACCTTGAGCCCATAAACCAAGCAGTTAAGAAAGTCAGCTGACATCTGCCTAAATAACCTTCTAATTTTGTCTGTGCTTTAATACATTGCCTTTGTTTTAAGTAAGAGTTTTGTCTAAAACTCTTTTGTTTTATGGAACAGATTACCAAGATAGCTGGTTATATACTTTCCAAGGACTTTATGTCCAGAGCAACAAAGGAAGCACAGAACTTTGTCTGGGGCAGCTAAAGCAGTTCTTCCTCATGGCTAGTGTTTGTTTTTTGGGTGTCCAAGTAACCCTTAATAGCTTGATGATAATAGTTTTAGAGAAATAATCTTTGCCGACAGCTTAAATTGCTAAATAAGCTTATTGTTTATCGAAGCACAGCTATACCTGGAAGGTCCAAGGCTTGGTGGGATGACTCTTAAGACTGGAATACAGCAATTGAAGGATATAACTTGTTCAAAAAGAACAGGAGGAACAGAAAGGGAGGTGGGGTTGCACTGTATGTTAAAAAGACACATCTCTGCACAGAAATACTGGAGGATGAGCTTGGTAGCCCCATCGATAGCATCTGGGTTAAAATAAATGGAGCAAAGAATAAAAGGAACATGGTGGTCGGCATCTACTACCGGCCACCCAATCAAGGAGAAGACAAGGCTGAAACTTTTGAAAAGCAAATAGCCAATGTTTCAAGAAAGCATGATGTAGTAGTAATGGGGGACTTCAATTTCCCCGATATTTGTTGGGAGACAAATTCTGCAAAACATGGCCCCTCTAGGAAATTCCTGACTTGTGTTGCTGATAACTTCCTCCTACAGAAAATACAAGAGGTAACTAGAGGACTGGCTATCCTTGACTTGATTCTAACCAACAGAGATGACTTAATGGATAAAGTAGCAGTTACGGGAACTCTGGCGGAAAGTGACCATGTTCTTGGTTCTAAAGGAAGCAAAAGCAGAGTGTAGCCAAACACGTACCCTGGATTTAAATTCAGAACAATGATAAGTAAGGTCGCATGGCAAGTGACTCTAATGAGAAAAGGAGTCCAAGATGGGTGGAAGTTTTTAAAAAAGGAAATTCTGAAGGCACAATTACAAACCATTCCAACAAGAAAAAAAAGTGGGAGACAACAGAAGAAGCCAATGTGGCTTCACCGAAAGCTTAGAGATGACCCCAAAACAAAAAAAGATACATATAGGAAGTGGAAGGAAGGCCAAGCTACAAAGGAAGAGTACAGGCAGGTAGCACGGAATAGCAGGGATGGCGTCAGGAAAGCTAAAGCTGAGAACGAGCTGAGGTTTCTTCAGATACGTGCACAGTAAAAGACAGAGAAAAAAAAGGTGTTTCAGCTATTAAATAAGGATAGCAAAATGATAACAGATGACAAAGAAAAGGCAGAGGTGCTCAGTTCCTACTTTGGCTCAGTCTTCTCCCAAAAGAGGGTTTATGAGCCCCCTGGCAAAGGCAAAGTACAAGCTGAAGGGGCAGGATTGCAGCTCAAGATTGATAGGCATATGGTCAAGGAACACATAATTAGTTTGAATGAGTTCAAATCTCCAGGGCCAGATGAACTGCAACCTAGAGTAATAAAGGAACTGGCAGAAGAACTCTCAGAACCGCTGTCTATTATCTTTGAGCAATCATGGAGGACAGGTGACATGCCAGATGACTGGAGGAGGGCTAATGTTGTCCCTATCTTCAAAAAGGGTAAAAAAGAGGAAACTGGGAACTACAGACCAGTCAGTCTGACATCAATCCCTGGGAAAATTCTGGAGCAGATGATAAAGCAATCCATCTGTAAGCACCTTGAAAACAATGCTGTGATGACTCGAAGCCAACATGGATTTGTCAAGAACAAATCCTGCAAGATGAATCTGATCTCATTTTTTGATCAGGTCACCTCCCTTGTGGACTGTGGGAATGCTGCGGACATCATATACCTCAATTTTAGCAAAGCTTTTGACAAAGTGCCCCATGATATCCGGATGAGCAAACTAGCTCAGAGTGGGCGAGACGAAACAACTTATCAGGTGGATCCACAGTTGGCTACAGAATCGGACTCAAAGAGTGCTTATCAATGGGACCTTCTCAAACTGGGGAGAGGTAACGAGTGGGGTACAGCAGGGCTTGTTCCTGGGCCCTGTGCTCTTCAACATTTGTATTAATGACTTGGAGGAGGAGGTGCAGGGAATGCTGATCAGATTTGCAGATGGCACCAAATTGGGCAGGATAGCTAATACCTTGGAAGACAGAAACAAAATTCACAGTGATCTGGATAGACTGGAGCGCTGGGCAGAAAACAACAGAATGACATTTAATAGGGATCAATGCCAAGTTCTGCACCTAGGAAAAAGAAACCAAAGGCACAGTTACAAGATGGGGGATACGTGGCTCAACAACACTACAAGCGAGAAGGATCTTGGAATTGTTGTTGATCACAAGCTGAATATGAGCCAACAATGTGATGTGGCTGCAAAAAAGGCAAATGCTCTTTTGGGCTGCATTAATACAAGCATAGCTTCCAAATCTCGGGAAGTACTAGTTCCCCTCTACTCAGCACTGGTTAGGCCTCATCTTGAGTACTGTGTCCAGTTCTGGGCACTGCACTTTAAGAAGGATGCAGACAAGCTGGAGAGGGCTCAGAGGAGGGCAACAAAGATGATCAGGGGACAGGAAACAAAGCCCTATGAAGAGAGACTGAAAGAACTGGGCATATTTAACCCTGAGAAGAGAAGACTGAAGCGAGATAGGATAGTGCTCTTCAAGTACTTGAAAGGTTGTCCCAGGAACCAGGGAAGGCCAGGATCTCTTCTCGATCATCCCAGAGCGCAGGACATGGAATAATGGGCTCAAGTTACAGGAAGCCAGATTCCAGCTGAACATCAGGAATCCTGACTGTTAGAGCAATACAACAATGGAACCGATTACCTAGGGAGGTGGTGGGCTCTCCCACACTGGAGGCATTCAAGACGAGGCTGGACAGCCACCTGTCAGGGATGCTCTGACTTGGATTCCTGCGTTGAGCATGGGGTTGGACTCGATGGTCTTATAAGCCCCTTTCAACCCTACTATTCTATGATTCTAAGGCAATAAAAAGGAGGATTAAAAATAAATTCTTATGGGCCATATCTTGGATAGGCAGTGGTGCATCTAGGCTTGGGACTTGGGGCCAAAGTCCACCCGCCCCCATTGCAAATGCAGACACAAGCTCCACTGTATTCCTGTAGTCATGATGGTGCTATAATTGGAGAGCGCAATCCTAGGGTGTTTCTACATTAAGCAAAACCCTCGCAAAAACCCACATCTTTCCCGGAGCTTCCTGCTTTTGGTTTCTTTGCGGGATTAGGAAGGGCTTCTTTACACGGCAGCTGCATGGTTTGAACTGAGGGAGTGCCTCCCTCCTTCCCTGGCATGTGTGCAAAAGGGGAGGGGGAGTCTTGTTTTCGCTTCACTTCTGCCGTACTGTTTTCTTGCAGCCCCCAGGAAACCTCCGTGTGATGAATCCCCTAGGGTCCCGGGAGAGCATAGGATTCTTTGGAGACCCCATCCAAGACACTGCTATGACCTTGGAAGGGGGACTCCGGAAACTGATTCTGCCCTCTCGCAGCTGGCACAGCACATACACATGTCAGGGATGGCAGATAGTTTTGTTGCTGTTGTAGTTCTAACTTATCGGGAATGCAGAAGCAGTTTTAAAGCATGGACTAGTGGTCGGAGGGGGAAGACAGTGTGTGCTTCACCACTGAGAATCCATGGCCATCTAAAGGGGCCCCTCATAAGACATTATGTCCAGGGTCTCAGATTATTTAGCTTTACCACTGTGGATAATTCTATCAACAGTTGTCGGTCATGATAGCTAAATGGAGCCTCCATTTGGGCAGTTGCTGAGGACAAACAATGGTGAAGGACTGAGGCCTTCCTGCCTTGCTTATGGATTTCCTAGAAAACAGAATGCTGGATTTGATGGCCTTGGTTTGATCCAGCAAGGCTCTTTCTGTGTACTCAAAACGCTATGCAAACTATTTGCGTTTACGTCACTGCAAATGTTGGAGACTTTTTTTTTCAGCATGTGTATCAGAAGAACTATATGAAGTAGAGGTGGGAAAAGATTACATTTTAGAGCCAGTTGGCAAGTCCCCAGGGCTAGAGGGCATTCATCTGAGAGTAAATGGGAAATTGTTGATCTTCTAACTAAAATATGTAACTACTTATTGCTAGAATCAGCCTTGTTACCAAAGGATTGTGAAGTAGCCAGCGTAACATCAAATTTTGAAAAACGAACCATGAGGAAATTACAGACCTGTCAGTCTAACTTGTTTCTCAGGTAAATGGGTGGAAAACATGAACTGTGTAGTTGTCAAACATGCAGAACAGAGGTGGGCAACATGCTGCCCACAGAACACATCCCCCCGCCGTGCCACCAAATTCGGCAGTGGTGGGGAATTTTTTTTCACCCCCTCCCCAAATGAAACTTTTAGCGCTACAGAGCACTGTGGACTAGTTTGCAAATTATCATATTTTAAAACTGGGGGGGGGGGGTGCCCCGTGGACTGTACAGCATGCCATGGAGTGTAGCCCATGGTGTGGGGAGAGGTCTAGGAGGCAAAATTGGCCCCTGGACTTTCTGCAGTAGAACAAGAATTGTTGAGGAGAAATTGGTACAGCTTCTGCAAAGTCTTTCTTCGCCAACCTTTGAGAGTGACAGCAAATATAGAGTAAAGGCAATCTGATAGAACATTAAATTGCTTTTTAGCTTAAGATTATTTTTTTTTTAAAGGAAGCATTTCATGTATTTATCTGTTTCTTAGGATTTTTTACTCACCCCTTCTGGAAGACTCAGGGTGTCTTACAACATTTCCAGTGCTTTACATATAACAAAATGCTACTGGGGAGGAACAGAGGATAAGTTCAACTAGCCCGAGATATGATGACACAGCTAGCTCAAAGCTGAAAGGATGGCTAGCAGCCAACGGTGCTGGTGGTGAACGACGAATCCAATGTTCTAAAGATCAACACACCATAGGAACCTGGAATGTAAGATCTATGAGCCAGGGCAAATTGGATGTGGTTACTGGGGAGATGTCAAGATTAAATATAGACATTTTGGGTGTCAATGAACTGAAATGGACTGGAATGGGCTACTTCACATCAAATGACCACCAGATCTACTACTGTGGACAAGAGGCCCACAGAAGAAATGGAGTAGCCTTCATAATTAATAATCAAGTGGCTAAAGCAGTGCTTGGATACAATCCAAAAATGATAGAATGATCTCAATTCGAATTCAGGGTAAGCCATTTAACATCATAGTGATCCAAATATACTCCCCAACCACAGATGCTGAAGAAGCAGAAGTAGATCAGTTCTATGCGGATCTGCAGCATCTACTGGATAATACACCAAAAAGAGATGTTATTTTCATTACAGGAGACTGGAATGCTAAGGTGGGTAGTCAAACGACACCTGGAATTACAGGCAAGCATGGTCTGGGAGAACAAAATGAAGCAGGACATAGGCTGATACAAATTTTTATCAGTGCCAAGACTACTCACTGTGCATAACAAATACTCTCTTCCAACAACCTAAAAGACAACTTTATATATGGACTTCACCAGATGGTCGACACCAAAATCAGGATGACTACATCCTTTGTAGCCAAAGGTGGCAGACATCTATGCAGTCGGTAAAAACAAGACCTGGAGCTGACTGTAGTTCAGATCACGAACTTCTTATTGCACCATTTAGAATCAGACTAAAGAGAATAGGGAAGACCCACAGATCAGTTAGATATGAGCTCACTAATATTCCTCATGAATATGCAGTGGAGGTGAGGAATAGATTTAAGCGACTAGATTTAGTAGATGGGGTCCCGGAAGAACTATGGACAGAAGTTCGCAACATTGTTCAGGAGGCGGCAACAAAAAACGTCCCAAAGAAAAAGAAAACCAAGAAGGCAAGATGGCTGTCTGCTGAGACACTGGAACGAGCCCAAGAAAGAAGGAAAGCAAAAGGCAACAGTGATAGGGGGAGATATGCCCAATTAAATGCAAAATTCCAGAGCTTAGCCAGAAGAGATAAGGAATTATTTTTAAACAAGCAATGCGCAGAAGCAGAAGAAGATAATAGAATAGGAAGGACAAGAGACCTCTTCCAGAAAATTAGAAACATCGGAGGTAAATTCCAGGCAAAAATGGGTATGATCAAAAACAAAAATGGCAAGAACCTAACAGAAGCAGAAGAGATCAAGAAAAGGTGGCAAGAATATACGGAAGATCTGTATAGGAAGGATAATAATATCGGGGATAGATTTGACGGTGTGGTCAGTGAGCTAGAGCCAGACATCCTGAAGAGGGAGGTTGAATGGGCCTTAAGAAGCATTGCTAATAACAAGGCAGCAGGAGATGATGGTATCCCAGCTGAACTGTTTAAAATCTTGCAAGATGATGCTGTCAAGGTGATGCATGCCATATGCCAGCAAATTTGGAAAACACAAGAATGGACAACAGATTGGAAAAGATCAACTTCTATCCCCATACCAAAAAAGGGAAACACTAAAGAATGTTCAAACTATCCAACAGTGGCACTTATTTCACATGCCAGTAAGGCAATGCTCAAGATCTTCCAAGGTAGACTCCAGCAATTCATGGAATGAGAATTGCCAAATGTACAAGCTGGGTTTAGAAAAGGCAGAGGAACTAGAGACCAAATTGCCAATATCTGCTGGATAATGGAGAAAGCCAGGGAGTTTCGGAAAAACATCTATTTCTGTTTCATTGACTATTCTAAAGCCTTTGACTGTGTGGATCATAACAAATTGTGGCAAGTTCTTGGTGGTATGAGGATACCAAGTCATCTTGTCTGCCTCCTGAGGAATCTGTATAACGACCAAGTAGCAACGGTAAGAACAGACCACGGAACAACGGACTGGTTTAAGATTGGGAAAGGAGTATGGCAGGGTTGTATACTCTCACCCCTAGCTATTCAACCTGTACGCAGAATACATCATGCGATGTGCTGGGCTTGATGAATCCAAGGCTGGAGTTAAAATCGCTGGAAGAAACATTAACAATCTCAGATATGCAGATGATACCACTTTGATGGCTGAAAGCGAGGAGGAGCTGAGGAACCTCATGACAAAGGTGAAAGAAGAAAGTGCAAAAGCTGGGTTGCAGTTAAACCTCAAAAAAACCAAGATTGTGGCAACAAGCTTGATTGATAACTGGCTAATAGAGGGAGAAAACGTGGAGGCAGTGACAGACTTTGTCTTCCTAGGTGCAAAGATTACTGCAGTCGCTGACCGCAGCCAGGAAATCAGAAGACGTTTACTTCTTGGGAGGACAGCAATGACAAATCTTGATAAAAGAGTGAAGAGCAGAGACATCACACTGACAACAAAGGTCCGCATAGTTAAAGTAATGGTATTCCCCGTAGTATCCTATTGCTGCGAGAGCTGGACCATAAGGAAGGCTGAGTGAAGGAAGATAGATGCTTTTGAACTGTGGTGCTGGAGGAAAATTCTGAGAGTCCCTTGTACTACAAGAAGATCAAACCAGTCCATACTCCAGGAAATAAAGCGAGACTGCTCACTTGAGGGAATGATACTAAAGGCAAAACTGAAGTACTTTGGCCACATAATGAGAAGACAGGACACCCTGGAGAAGATGCTGATGCTAGGGAAAGTGGAAGGCAAAAGGAAGAGGGGCCGACTAAGGGCAAGATGGATGGATAATATTCTGGAGGTGACAGGGTCGTCCTTGGGGGAGCAGGGTGTGGTGACGGCTGACAGGAAGCTCTGGCGTGGGCTGGTCCATGAAGTCACGAAGAGTTGGAAGCGACTGAACGAATAAACAACACATATAACTAAATACAGTGAAAGGGGATTATATGGAATTACTTATGATTAAACAATAATAAATGGACATTTTTGACAATGGAGGGAAGTCAGGAATGGAGTCCCTCAAAGACCTATATTAGAACTCATGCAACTTAGCTTATCTGAGGTCTGGGGTGAGCAGTGAGGTGGCTAAGTTTGTGGATGGCATCAAATTATTCAGGTTGTAAAGCAGAATACAGATTATGAAGTGTTCCAAAGATATATCTCCAAACTGGATTAGTGGTTAACAAAATGGCAAATAAAATTCAATGCTAGTAAGTGCAAAGTGATGCACATTGGGGCTGCTTCTGCACTAGCCCTCAACTCTGGAAAAAACAGCCTTTGTTCATTTAGTCTTTATGAAGAATCCAGACAATGTTATTGCCAGATTGTTGCATTGTAGTGTTTTCTGTGTTGTCCTCTTGTTTGTTTTTCAAACCTGACATGTTGCCTTTTCTTTTTCCTTTCTCTTTTAATGATTTGCAGTAAAATGCAGTTGCAGCACCAGCCTGCCAAATGTAATTGTGCCTTCAGGCCACTGCAGAAAAGGAAAATTTCCTTGATATGAAAGGGCCCTAGCATCGAAGCAACCTGGGGCAAAAATCCCAGTTTCATGTATACATTGATCGGGTCTGAATTGGCTGCGACAATCCAGGAAGAGATCTTGGAGTCATGGCGGAGACTTTACTTAAAACATCAGTTCTCTGATAGCAGTGAGAAGACACACTGCGTTTTTGGAATTATTAGAACTGGAACTGAAATAAATAGCTAGTATCATAATGCCACAAAGGCTGTGATGTGGTTACTTTTGGAATACTGTGTGGAGTTCTGCTCACTCCATCACAAAAAGGGTACTGAAGAAATGCAAAGGTACTTAAAAGGGCAACTATAATTATCAAGGTTTGGACATATTCCCTATGAAAACAGGCAAAAACGTTTGGGTCTTTTTAGTTTAGGTGTCTGTGCCACATAATCACATTCCATTTAGTATTAACAACTGCAGCAGACATCCTAGCTGGAGGAAACAACTTATTTTCAGTGCTGGGGAAACATGATACCCCCTGTACAAATGCTTCATTGAGGAAAGGCCTCTGGACCCCTGCAACAAAGGAATAACAACTGCTCATTTACCATGCAAAAATACTGTTGTCTGGAAAGGGCCCAGCTGGTTTATTCCAGCATGACAATTTGCAAGGAAGAGCCAACTTCATCATTTACATGATGTATACTGAGGACACGGCAGGTTTGTCTACAGGTGTATTGAAAACTTATGGAAGTAAAAACTGGAAAAACAGCAGCCATAATCCAACCAAAGTTAAGTGCTCCCATATAATAATAAGGGAGAGCCATGCACAGAAGCAGCCTTTCCTGCCAGTTGCCGATGAAAATATACATCCCATCTGCAATGTGAAGCTCATCCAGTTGAACTGGATGGATGTCTCTTGATGCAAAAGGAGATGCGCATTCACATCTGGGGCTACAAGTTAGTTTATATGGTTAGTTGCCAACAACTACAGCTGGATTGGCGCTTCTTAATCCCATGAAAATAATATTAAATCCAATCCCTTTAGTAAAATTCTAAGAATCCAACCTTTAAAAACAAAGTTTTAGCCTTCAAGGATGAAGAGAGGAAAACCTGATAACATGTTGGAAGTTTTTGCTAAAATCAAAATGACTCTGTACAATGTTTTCCATTCTCAAGGGCTGCAATGCAGCAGAAACCTCTGCATCCTTCCCATGCTCACACATAAATGGTCTAGTTCTTAAAAACAGCAGATGAGGTGAGTCAGACTGTACCAGGTGATAGCGCACATGAAATAATGCAGGTGATGGCTCACATGAAATAGTATTCATCCATATGCAAAAGGCACCCCCACACAGAAAACTAGCATATCAAGGAGAAAGCTAGGCTAGAATCCTTTCAGACATGCAGGGCTTTTAGGTTTGTTTGTTTTTTAACAGAGGAACATGGTTTGATGTTGGCTTGTTTCAAACAAACCATAGTTAACATTAACCTCCGCTTGTCAGTTTGGATGACATGACAGGCACTCCAAAGGCCCCAGTGTGAAGAGCATCAGCAGCCTTGGCAGGGCCCTCCCACGTGGTCCACATGTGGATGTCAGGCTAAGCCAACCTTTCCCAACCTGGTACTCTTCAGGTGTGTTAGGCTACAACTCCCAGTGTCCCTCTCATGGGGATGATGAGACTTGTACACAAATATGGCTAGAGGGCACCAGTGAACCTCAGGCTTCTGCATTCCCCCTACACCTCTAGCACAGCTGTGAAGAGTTCAGAAGCCTTTGCTCCTATTTTTTGCATGTGTCTTGACTCACAAACATACTGAATTTCAAACGAAACAACTGTGGCAGACCCATTTAAGACAGGGTGTGTCCCAATCACATATAAACGTAAGGCAAAAGAAATACCAGCAGGCAGGCAATAAGAGATGCAAAAATAAATTGAGGAGCATATTTCTAAAAGTATTAAGAGCAACAGTTTTAAAAGAAACTTTTAATCAAAAGCAGGACACCTGCTAGGGAGACAGTTGGACTGTTGGGTGACGAGGGAGTTAAAAGCATGGTAAAGGGGGGAGATGAAATTGAAGACATTGAATTAATAATTTGTCTTCACTAAGATATCCATCCTTGAGCTGACATTTTAAGGAAAGGAGTTTGAAGAACTAAGGCAAACAGTGGTGCCAAGAGATGAAGTTTAGACCCCCTATGAAATTATTTGGACCCCCTGTAAAATTATGTGAATTAGTCAGGCTGATGGCACCATAAAAAGCTCATCTGGAAGCACCCATAATAAGGGGGAAAGTCCTTGGGATAAAGTGTTCTTGAGATTGGATAGGAAACCTTGCAGATTATCTTGGGCTGCCCATAGTCTATCCATATTACTGGCCACATTTGAAATTGCGAATTCACAGTTGCAATGTTGGGAAGACATTAAAGCCTCCTTGCCAGCACTGGCTATGGGGAGGACTGCTCTTTCACAAATGAGCACTACATCTCTATGAAGCTTGGTCCTGATCCTGCAAACCCCCAAGGTTTTATAGCCACCTTGGATTTTTGCTGCTGTCACTGTCGGGGCACTGGGTTTTGAGGGTGCCTCCTGAGTAGGGGAGGCTGGCTATGAGGCTTGGTCCCAATCCTGCTCATTCCTGCCCACCCATTTACACTGCTGGTTTGGTCGCCTTAACGTGTTCCTAAGCACTAAGCCAGCAAGGAGCAGAGCAGCAGCAGTTTTGATTGCTCTTCCCACACAGCTCTAGCTGGCTATAGTGCCAGATGACACAATGGGTTAAATAACCCACTCTGCAGACCATGGGTTATTTTGGCTAAATAAGGCATTGTGAGTTAAAAAAATTCCCAGTATATGACACAATAACCCATGATGGGTTCATAGAATCATAGAATAGTAGGGTTGGAAGTGGCCTATAAGACCATCGAGTCCAACCCCCTGCTCAATGCAGGAATCCAAGTCAGAGCATCCCCGGCAGATGGCTGTCCAGCCTCATCTTGAATTCCTCCAGTGTGGGAGAGCCCACCACTTCCCTAGGTCATTGGTTCCACTGTCATACTGCTCTAACAGGAAGTTTATCCTGATGCTCAGCCAGAATCTGGCTTCCTGTAACTTGAGCCCATTCTTCTGTGTCCTGCACTCTGGGATGATGGAGAAGAGATCCTGGCCTTCCTCTCTGTGACAACCTTTCAAGTACTTGAAGAGCACTATCCTATCTCCCGTCAGTCTTCTCTTCTCAAGGCTAAACATGCCCAGTTCTTTCAGTTCAGATGGGTTAATTAACCCATTGTGGTTTAATTAATCTGTACCCCACTTTATAGTATCATTTGCCAATAAAGCATTTTTTTTTAATCCAGTGAGTGATCTACAATTTGTTGCAGCTCCTACACATTTGCTTCTCTAGACAGATTTCTGGTGTACAGGCCAGGGCCAGCTGGATACTTCATTCTGCATCTCATTTTGATTTTCTGGGTGTTCCCTCCATGGATTGTCTACACTGCAAAGAGGCAATCCTTTGGTAACTTCATTCATTCACCCACATAATATACACTTTTTTCCCTTTTTAAGTTCTATTTTTAGAAACATCCATTAAACTTTGTAATCACTGGTAGATTTGAGGTAGGTGATTTGCTGAGATAGTGGAAATTCCATCAGATATTTTGCCCACTGGCTAAATACAGCCTTTTTAACTGTGTAGTAAATTGCAGGTTTTCGTTCCCATCAGCTGTAAAACAGTAAATTCTTTCTCGGCAGCTTCTTCTTTAGATAGAATTAATCATTCCACTCCTTCACCAGTGTCTTAATTTAGCTTTCAAATAAATATTTTCTCCCTAAAGCAACAGACAATTTAAATTAATTTTTCACTTAACAGGATTTGTCTGAACAAAACCCCAGGGGTTTGTTCTTTAGACATTCAGTATACTTTGCAAACTACTCCAAAGAAAGGCACCATCAAGCCAGTAAAAATATTTGCAAGGAGGGGAAAAACAAATCAAGAAAAAAGTAGCAATGTGAGCAAGGAAAGAAGGAAGAAATAAGTGAAGGGTTAAAAACCACAAAGGCAGAATCCTATGCAGGTTTAGACAGAAAAAAGTCCTACAAGTCCCAGCATTCCCCAGCCAGCATGCTGGCTGGGAAATGCTGGAACTTGTACGACTTTTTTCTGTCTAAACCTGCATAGGATTGCACCCTAATTGTATTAATTCCTTCTAAGAGCCTCTTATTATTTTATATAAGATCAGATGTGAAGATGTTACATCTGCTACAAAGCCACATGAACTTAGGGATGGGCAAATTCCTCCCTAACCAGAATTTGCGCCCAAATTCCAGGTTGCAGAGGAGCAATTTCCATACCTGGGACTTGTCCAATTCCAGGATGTGAGATATCAAGTTTTGAAAAAGCTGGCTAGGAGCATCCCTTTAAGCTTTATCTTGGTAGTGTGGAGTCTTCCTGCATAATGTGGTGTAAATGACAATCATTCTTACATTTTAATATTTCTTAAACTATACTTGTGAGGCTAGGTCTGGGAATGCCCCTAGATCACAAAGCATAACTTCTTGGACTTCCACTGGATGCTATTCCAGATCGTATCATAGAATTCATTGTGGATTCTCCAGAATTGTTGCAGACAAAAATCAGCTTATTCTAGGATCCACCAAGATTGTAAATGATCAGAACTTAATGAATTTTAAGTTTTTAATTTCAGAACTTAGTGAAACTAATGGGAATTGCACTTCTTATAGCTTCATCTCATAGGGTTTGTGCAGGGAGAAGTTCTCAGTGGATTTTACTCATTGGCACCAATCCAGAGATTGTATGTAGCAGAGCATGAACAATGGGTTAAACTTGGGCTGCTATGCAGTGAACACCTGTAATCCTAGGGTTGGATCCAGTTTTAGTCATACTTAGAGTAGAAACATTGAGGTCAATAGAACTTAACTCGAGATATTGTCAACCTCCAGGATGTCTCCTGTTTGACCTTTATCTTGCTTTCAGAAAGATCAGAGATAAAGCGATAAAAGATATTATTATGAAAAAGCAGTGTGAAATGGCAGTGTTGCACTAAAGTACAGCCATTAGATGGTGCTGTATAATTGGAACATATAGAACATTGCCGAGAGAGGATGTTTTCAGTTCAAATCACGTGACTGCCATGTAAAGGGGCCCATTGTAATCCCGCAAAGAATTTGGAAGCAGAAAGCCCTAGTAAAGTTGTGGCATTTTAGCCTGGTGTAGAAATGGCCTGTCTTAAGTTCCATTGATTTCAATGGGTCAACTCTAAGTATAACTAAATCTGGATCCAACCCCCTGATCTCCTTGGAGTAGGTGTGGAATACATGTGTTAATTAATATGTGAGATGGGAGAGCAAAGACGAGCATGCTAGCTCCGCTCCACCTGGTGTTTTCCTCGTCACTCTGCACATGTTATGGGCAAAATTCTGCAGGGTTCTAAATCGTGTGGGGAACCTACATGGATACAAAAGACTATCTGTTTATTTTATTTATTTATTTATTAAATTTATTAATCGCCCATCTGACTGGTCACCCAGCCACTCTGGGCGATGTACAGCATATAATAAAACAGTTTAAAACAATAAAATTCTACAATAAAACGTTTTCTAAAATACCCTAACCCACCCCAAATGCCTGCCTGAACAACCACATTTTTAATGCACAGCAGAAGCTCATTAAAGAGGGGGTATGGCGGAGTTCCCTAGGGAGGGAGTTCCACAGAGTGGGGGCCACCACAGAAAAGGCCCTCTCCCTCGTCCCCACCAGTCTAGCTGTCCTGGCTGATGGGACAGAGAGAAGGCCATCTGAGGCTGATCTTGTTAAGCGGCCTGTCTGGTGTTGCTGGAGGCGCTCCTTAAGATAGGCTGGGCCGGAACCATATAGGGTTTTAAAGGTCAAAACCAACACCTTGAATTTGGCCTGGAAAACAACTGGTAACCAGTGCAACTCCTTCAGCACTGGAGTGATGTGATCTCGCCAGCGGCTGCCTTTAATCAGGCAAGCCGCCACGTTCTGTACCAGCTGCAGCTTCCGAACTGTCTTCAAGGGTAACCCCACGTAGAGTGTATTACAGTAGTCTAAACGAGAGGAGACCAGGGCATGTACTACCGATGGGAGCAGATGGTCGGGAAGGAAGGGGCGCAGCCACCGTATCAGATGGATTTGATACAGCACTGTCCGGCTCACAGCTGACACCGGAGCCTCCATGGACAGCTGGGAGTCCAAAATGACCCCCAGGCTGCGGACCTGGTCTTTCAAGGGTAGCTGTACCCCATTCAACACCAGGTCAACATCTCCCAGCCTCCTCTTGTCTCCCACCAAAAGTACCTCGGTCTTGTCAGGGTTCAGCTTCAGCTTATTCCTCCCCATCCAGCCACTCACCGTCTCCAGACATTTGGACAGGGATTCTAAGGCCAACCTTGGTGAAGATTTGAACAAGAGGTAGAGCTGCATGTCATCCGCATATTGATGACACTGCACCCCAAACCTCCTGATGATAGCCCCCAGCGGCTTCACATAGATGTTAAATAGCATCGGGGAGAGGATGGAACCCTGTGGCACCCCACAAGTGAGTGGCCATGGGTCTGAAACCTCCTCTCCCAGTGCTACACCCTGGTACCTGCCGGACAGGAAGGACCGGAACCACCGCAATACGGTGTCTCCAATGCCCAACCCCTCCAGGCAGTCCAGGAGGATACCGTGGTCAATGGTATCAAAAGCCGCTGAGAGGTCGAGGAGAACAAGGAAGGAGCATTCACCCCTGTCCAGAGCCCTCCTCATATCATCCACCAAGGTGACCAAGGCCGTTTCTGTCCCATGCCCAAGCCTGAAGCCCGACCGAAATGGGTCTAGATAATCAGTTTCTTCCAAGTGTGCCTTCAACTGCTTCGCCACCACCCGCTCAATCACCTTGCCCCAAAATGGCAGATTTGAGACTGGGCGAAAGTTGTTCAGAACTTGAGGATCCAAGGAGGGCTTCTTTAAGAGCGGTCTTATCACTGCCTCCTTGAGGGCTGATGGCATCACTCCCTCCTCAAGGGAGGCGTTCACCACTGCCCTGATCCCCTCATCCAGTCTCTCTCTGCAGGCCATAATGAGCCAAGATGGGCAAGGATAAAGTAAGCAGGTGGTCGGCCTTACAGATGAAAGCACCTTGTCCACTTCATCAGAAGAAAGAAGCTGGAACTGATCCCACAAAACCGGTTTGCCACAGGCCGCCTCTTGCTCACTAACTGTATCCACAGCATGCGGAGTAACACTCCTAATCTGATCAATTTTATCTGCAAAGTGCCTTGCCAAGGCCTCACAGGAGGCCTTAGAATGCTCCAGTGGTTATCTGCCAAGAGGTTTGCCATCCACAAGTGGGGGGCAATGAGGATGGTGATGGAATAAACTGGGTGGGCCACTTGTGGCCCTCCAGATGTTTTGGCCTACAACTCCCATCAGCCCAAGCTAGCATAGCCAATCGTGAGGGATGATGGGAGTGACAGGCCAAAACATCGGGAAGGCCACAAGTTGCCCACCCCTGGTATATACCCCCCGTGTTAATTCCTATGGGGTTTCACAGACCCCTCATATCTTACTCAAGTATTTGTTTATTAATTCATCTTAGCTCCCTGAAGGCATGGATTACAATCATATTGAGCGGCTATCATCTCCTTATTTTAACTGCTGCATCAACATAAAGTACTTATTATCTTGTCAAATGAGCGGTTTCTCCACATTATGGACATTCCAACCCTAATACTTCAGTGCAATGTTTCATTCCCCTCCCTCATGACTTTTGTAAAATCCTCAAATTAAACAAAACAAAACAAAGGAAACCACCAAGGTGTGAAATGATACAGAGAAATTTACCCCCCTTCATGCAGAAAAATATATAGCGCAGTATGAAGTGGCACAGGTTAGGGGAAAACATTTTACTTAATTTTGGAGCTGTATGGCTCCAAACAGGAAGCAGAGACCATCAGAATTGCAGGCCAGATACCAGATTTCATGTGGAACTGCAGGAGAAAGGCATATGGTTTTTGAAAATAATCAGTCAAATCAGAAAATAGCTGAAATTCATACAAGCAAAACAAGAACATGAATTGCATGGGGTTAGAAAAACACCTTGTGATTCTAGCAGAGGCCTTGTGATGCTGGCAGAGTTAGAAATATCAACCTGGAGATTACACAGGACTCCTTTCCATGGATACTTCAAGTCTTAAGAGGTGCTAAGCCTGTTACCTTAAAATACCCAGGTTTTTGTCTGAGTCCCAATAAGTAAACGAAGAGGCACTCACTCCAGCAGAATCTCCTGCAGAGTTCTGAGCCACAACAACAAGCCGTTGCTGACAGAGGTCTCCTGTGCTGGCGAAGCTGAAGAAATGGTTTTTGTTCCCTGGCTACTCATCCAGTTGTAAAGCCACATGTGACCACTCAGATCGTGAATATATTTTCCTGGTCAGCTTACATCTGACTGTGTGGCCACCTATGATAGATGTACATGACAGATAAATAGCACAGTAACAAACTTTGCCTCCATGATCTGTTTGTAATTGTTATTTAATTATTTCTTTCCGATTGTATCCTGATTCCTTGTATCCTTCATATCTGGCCTCCCCTTCTGTCCATGATGGCGGGAGTTAAGCAACATTTAGTATAAAATAAAAAAAAATATAAACTACTAAGAGTGCAATCCTATGCATGTTTAGACAGAAAAAAAGTCCTACAACTCCCAGCATTCCCCAGCCACCCATAGGACTTGTTATTGTCTAAACATGTATAGGATTGCACCCTAAATAAACTAAGCATTAGCATTTTTTTGTTTGATTTTACCCATCAAAACTAATTATTGTTACCAAATTGAGTACTTTTCAATCCCCACCCCCACACCCACCCACCCAAAACCACACCTTTTTTGAGAAAACTAGTTTGGAAAATTATATATTCAGAAATTGAAATTAATCTTCATTTAATCCTCAGCAATGACACAGTATACCTTTAAGAACCATGTCTCAGAGCTGGTTTCTGCAGGGAAGCTCTGCTTTCCCTTGCTGTGTTCTGAAGTAGAAAATAGATGTAACCAAATTCCATGAAGAAATTGGAAGAATCAGGGTGTGAAGGAAAAGCCCCTGAAAGCTTGAAAGATTATTTTCTATACTAGGCTGGGGTTTTTTTGGCATCCATTCATTCATATCAGAGGCTAGCTAAAATAAGAATTTGCTACATCTTAATTTGTTTGAGAGAGGCATCCACATCTTAACATTCAGCATTTAGTTTTTAACTTCAAAATATGCCATCCATTGTATCAATGCTAAACAATCTTTGAAGATTGATAGGATTTTAAAACTTGTACCACGTTTATCTGCTCTTAAAACGCTGAAAATTCACAGATGTAATTTGGTGTGATGTGCCAGATGTTCCAACATTCAAGCAAATTTTGAAGTAAACATCTCATTAAATATTTTGCTGGGGGCCAACATTCTCTATTATGTCCTACTTTTGAGTGTTCAGAGGCATATGGCTGGCTGCTGTTGGAACACAATTCTGGACAAGATTTATCTTTGGTTCGATCCATCAAGCCAATAATGTTTTCTTTATATTTCTCAAAATACACATCTAAACATTCCAGTGTCCCATTTTGAAATTCCACTAAATTGGGCAGTTATGTAAATTATCTTTGAACTTTAATACAGAACCTCAAAATCAGCTTTCATTTAAAAGCTGCAGACCTTCAAACATATTTCCCTGCTCCTGGAATTGAATTGATTAGATAGAATAACTTTGCAACAACATGAGTCCAAAATTACAAAAATCCTCTCATATTATGGAAAGTCAGAGAAAGGATTTATCTGGTATAGTGGTTAGACAGTTGTAAGTGGCTCAGAAAGACCTGGATTTAAATCCCTATTCAGCCATGCGGCTTGCTTTTGCCTTTTGCTTAAGGCAAATCACTATCTCTTAGCATAGTTTACCTAACAGGGTTATTGTGAAGATAAAATGCAATAAATGTCCATGTACGCCATTCTGATCTCCTTGGAGGGAGATTGGGATACATGTGCAAAAATGAAACAATAATGTTATTTGCAAGTCAATTTGACCCTATTCAGGCAAACTGTAATCATGGAAGGGACGTGAATCAGGGGTCCTGACTGCTGTTCAGTCAAATGTAGTTACAGCCAAATCAGTGTTCAGCCAAGTGCAATTACAGTTTCTCTTCAGAGAAGGGAAGGTCAGGAGGTGGAGGGGTGTGCCCATGTCTCCTCCATGGTTAAATTTTTTTACCCATGAACAGGCCTTGTATGTCTGCAAGAATCAGCTGATTTTGTGTGATCCATTCAAGTAGTTTGTGCAGCCCACTCCACATCCACAAAAGACATTAGTTTTGCTCTTCTGTTTATTTAGTGGCCAAACTAATAGATCTGAAAATGTGTACTAATCAGCCTTCAGTGTCCAACTGTTCATTGATCTTCACAACGTCTGTTCATGTTTGTTTTGTTTTGGGTTTTTCCTGCACAGTGACTCTGTACATACCTGTGATGGCTTCTTAAAACCCTCCTTTCAAACAATTAGGGAGGTAGTGGGCTCTCCCACACTGGAGGCGTTCAAGACAAGGTTGGACACCCATCTGTCAGGGATGCTCTGACTTGGATTGAGCAGGGGGGTGGACTCGATGGCCTTGTAGGTCCCTTCCAACCCTACTATTCTATGATTCTATAATTCTATAATTCTATAATTAGGAAGCCACATGGTAGCCATCTTCAAATATTTGAAGGGCTGTCTCACAGATGATGGAGCCCAATTATTTTCTCTTGTTCCAGATGGCAAGACCTGAACCAATCAGATGAAATTACAGAAAAAAAGATTCAGATTAAACATTAGGAAGAACTCCCTGATGGTACGAGCTGAAACAGAATACCTCAGAAGACAGGAGACTCTCCTTTGTTAGAGGTTTTGAAACAGAGGCTGAATGGCCGGCCGCCTTTCACAGGTGCTGGACTAATGGATTTCCTGCATTGGCAGGGAGTTGGACTAGATGGCCATTTGGGACTCTTCCTATCCAACCCCTCTTTTTTCAGGATTTTTGGGGAGATATGTTCGCATTGCAAAAAGGGAGGCATTACCCTTTTTTAAAAAGATGACCTAAGCATGGGTGGAGGAGTTCCAGATCGGACATCCAATCCGCTGCTCATTGTACATGGGCCCAGGGTGCCCCCAGGTGGCCCTTTTGCAGACTGCCATACTTGGCTCTTTCAAGGTTAGCTGAGGATAGGTTGACACCTTGTGGTGGATGCTTGGCACTGTTTTAGTTGTATCCTGTATCATGCCCCATAGCAACAGAAAAGAAGGTAAGTCACATTCCATCATAGCCCTACTTGGCCCTTCCACTCTAAAATGGAACTGGCTGTCCACTCTAACTACCCTTACGAAGTGTCTTGGGATCTGATGCCACCCTGCACCCATATAGAATCATGGCCAATGGAAGCTTTCCATTTTTACCAGACATTCAGGCTACGTGTCCCTCTCATCTTTTTCTCTTGCTCTGGTTCATCCAATCACATGTGCCTTGTATTCTGCCGAAAGCAAAAGTGGCCACTTCTGGACTGAGGGCTCCTAGTCCTACCAGGCAAAAGACACCGTGGAGCTAATCTGACTTTCCCTCCTTAATGGATTTTTTTGTGTGGTAGGAGAAAAGACAAAAGAAACAATGGGAAAACACAGGAGGCTACTAAATGGAAGATGGTGACATCTCCCCGCCCCCCCGCTCCCTGTAAATGAGATGGGGCAATTGCACAATAAATGCCTCATCTGGAAGCCCGCAGTCTCTCGCTGCTCCTCCCAAAATTGGCTTGGAAGCAATGTGGCATTTGTTGTTTTTTGGATTTTCTCCTGCTAGAGCTGCTTGCTTACTCCCTTGCCTTCATATTTATTATTAAAACTCTCAAAAATACTTACAGATAAAGAAGTAATGGCATGGAAATGGAGAACTAGCCAAGCCCGTGAGCCCCTGCCAAAGGAAGTGAGGCGGGTGGCTACTAGGAGGAGGGCTTTTTCTGCTGTGGCACCCCGGATCTGGAATGAGCTCCCTAGTGAGGTTCGCCTGGCGCCTACATTGTATTCCTTTCGGCGCCAGGTGAAGACCTTTTTATTTTCCCAGGCATTTTAGCATTTTAGCTTTCTAAATTTTTAGCTTTGCTGTTTTAAATCTGTATTTTAAACTCCTGCACTGCTGCTAGGTTTTATTGTGGTTGTATTGTTATATTGTGGTTTTAATGTTCTATACATTTTATATTGTTTTATTGTGTGCTGTTTGGTTTTAATTTTTGTGAACCGCCCAGAGAGCTTCGGCTATTGGGCAGTATAGAAATTAATTAATTAATTAAATAAGTCAATGTTTTTGTCAATCAGCATAACACTTCAGAAGGTATCTCCAGGACAAAATTCCTAAGAACCTCAGGTTTCTTCCTATTTAAAGGAAAGTTTCCAGCCCTTGTGGCTATAGCTAATTATTTGAAGATGTGGGAAATTATTTGAAGATGTTCAGCCAGGAGGGCCCAGGAGTCAATGGATCAGGGAGGTTTTGATGTGCTTTTGCCACAAGACTCACTCACACTGCACTATTCAGACACCAATATCTGCCTTCATCTACCCTGCTCCTCTTATTGTGCCACCTGAAGCAGGTCACGTCACCCTGCTGCCTGGTTCTGGGCCCCGGGACATTCTAAGATGCCTCTTAGCTCTGGAGAGAGCCAGGGAAAAGCAGCCTGGGAGCCAACAAGTCTCTTGGTTTCTAGTTGCTAGGCTGTTCGAACACAAGAGCTGTCTTTGGGCTGACGTTCATAATTCCCTTTGGCTTGCTTGTATGTACCTACCAGATGAAATCCACAGAGCAAAACAAGTTCCCAAGGAGCCCTTTGAATCCCCTTCTTGGGGATCTCTGTTTGCAGAGAAAGGATATATTTTCTATTTGATTTAAACAAAATACATTGCAGATAAGGCATCAATCTTTCAAGTCAGATTGTCCATGGCGCGAGGATTTGTTGTTTTTAGCTATGAATGTGCCGATTTCTTCCTCAGTTTAGCGTGACCTGTTCTATCTCCTTGCAGTGGACTGGGGGATGGAATTCTTGTGGAAACATAGCTGCAGAACTTTTTGCAACTCACCCCCAACTCTTAACCTTTGCTTTTTAGAGTGCTGCTGCAAGAATGCAAGTTCTTAATGGTTAGTGCCTGTGACTGTTTTTAGAACTTCAAAAAAGTTGGTTTTTGTGTCCCGGCACCCTCTGTATCACTCCAGTAAGTGTGCTTAGGTGGACTTTTTCAGTGGCAGGCACTAACAAGGCTAAACTCACCACTGCAGCATTTGTCCTGCTGTTTTGTGACCTATTTCTTTTTTAACATTTCGTTCGTGGCTGAAGCATTTTGTAATGTGCATCTACAGTGGGGAGAACCCAGCAGGAGGTTCACCTGCACAAGCTCCATTTCATTTCATTTTGTTTCATCTTCATTTATTACATTTCTATACTGCCCAATAGCCACTGCTTTCTGGGTGGTTTACAGAGAATAAAAACCTTAAGAATACAGTATACATAGTAAAAAAACTGTTTACATACAAATATAAACAGACAGTACACATGCACACGTGCTCATGTGCACGCACGCACGCAGCGCACGCACACACACGCATAAATACATACATTCTAAACAATCAACAATAAGCAAATCCTGGACCTGATTAAAACCTTATCATATGCTCCCAAATGCCTGAGAGTAGAAGAAGGTCTTAAGCTGGTGCTGAAAATATAACTATGTTGGTGCCAGGTGGGCCCTACTGGGAAGATCATTCCATAACTGGGGGCCACCGCTGAGAAGGCCCTCTCCCTTGTTGCCACCTTCTGAGCCTTCCTTGGGGGAGGCACCTGGAAGGGTGTCTTAGATGAAGAGTATACCATATGGGTAGGTTCATGCTGGGACAAGAGAGGCGCTTTGTCACATATTGTGGTCCCAAGCTGTGTAAGGCTTTATAGGACAAAAACAGCACTTTGACTCAGGCTCCAAAATATACAGGCAGGCAGTGCAAGTGGGCCATAACTGGTGTTATATGTTCAGACTTTCTTATCCCTGTTATCAATCTGGCTGCCACATTTTGCAGAAGCTGCATCTTCTGAACTGTCTTCAAGGGCAGCCCCACATTGCAGTAATCTAACTTGGAAGTTACCAGGTTATTCCTGTCCAAATAGGGGCATAGCTGGGCCACCAACCAAAGTTGATAGAAGGCACTCTGTGCCACTGAGGCCATCTGAACTTCAAGTGAAAAAGATGGCTCCAGGAGAACCCCCAAGAACCCTATTGCTATGCATGGGAGCTGGGCAAGAGAACAGAAAGAAAGAAAGAAAGAAAGAAAGAAAGAAAGAAAGAAAGAAAGAAAGAAAGAAAAGATTGTGAAGGGGTCATCCATGATCCCTCTGCAACATAGGATGTGTTTCCACCAGCGATTTACTCCAACTTGCCTGTGCCGTGGGGTGTCTGTGGTTTCATGACATCGTGGCCATTAGACCCCAGTGTCGTATTTTAAGGCTGAAAAACCGCTTCTTCTGAGACTGCTTATAGTCTGACTTTTCCCGGTTATGGCAGCTCCATTACTGACCTGTTTCCACAATCGCACTGGGTTCGCTATCTTAGCCCTGCCCATGGGGCATGTAACCCGGCTTTTGCGGGTGTGTCGCTCTGACCTCAGTGAGCCAACCCTTTCCCTCCCTGTTTTCTGGAAGTTTCATTGCCGTTTTGGAGCAGGGTGCCCAGGATGCCGAGGGGCCAACTTTTAAAACATCATTGAAAATAAGCACTAGAACACAGCCCATGACCCCAGTCAAGGGGTGTTTTCTCCCATTGTGCTGAATGAGGCTGCCCTCTCAATGACCACAGAAATGGCAGAGAAGCCCCTCAGTTGACATCAAAGCCTTCAGTTCTTGAAATGCAATTAAGATTAAGCGTTTCTCTAGGCTTCAATTCATTGCCTTAGGACGTAACTCCTTCACAGCTTCCAAATAGAGATCCTGCGTGTTAAAATGGAGACTGGTTTCAGTCTCTTTCCCACAACTAACCCATTAGTGTCTCCTCAGAATAACTCCCATTGCTGTGGATGAGGCTGATTCCCCCCTCCCCGAATTGAAATGGCACACGTTCAAGGCCAATTGCTTAAATGCATTTAAGCAGCCAAGCCAGGCTCCAGTGAATTGAGCTATCCTGCGGGTTACAATTGGGGCTGAATTCTGTCTTTGTCTTTACTATTCTCTTTCCCACAACAAACCCATTAGTGTCTCCTCAGAAGTAACTCCCATCATGCTGAATTAGGCTTGCCTTTGAATGCCTACATCAGAACTTACAGTGATTCCCCCTCAATTGAAATGGCACACTTTTAAGCCCAATTCCTTAAATGCGATTAAGCACGATCTCCAGGCTTCAGTCCATTGCCTTAGGACGTAACTCCTTCACAGCTTCCAAACAGAGATCCTGTGCGTTAAAATGGGGGCTGGTTTTGCTCTTTCCCACAATAAACTCATTACTGTCTTGTCAGAAGTAACTCCCATTGTGGTCAATGAGGTCCTCTGTGTTAAAATGGGGGCTGGTTTCTGTCTTTGTGTTCTCCTCCTCCCTTTCCCAGCACAAGCATATGTGTGTCTACTTGGAAGTAATTCCCATTGTGCTCAATGAGGCTTGTTCCTGAAATGCAGGTACATCTGGACTTTCAGGGGAAAGGAGAAAGGGGGGGGAGAAGGGAAAAGCCTTTTTAAAAATCCTGTACTCCTCCATTAGCTTCTCCTTCTGTTGACCTGGAAACACTGCTGAGGAGGCAGGAACACTGAAGTTGTGTGAAGGAGAGCAGGAGAAGATCCTGGAGGGAGCAGTCAGGCAGAGATGAAAAAATGCACATATAAGCACCCATTTTAGGGGAAAGAAGGTGTAAAGGGGTGTGGGATGCTCCAGACACAGCGCTTTGATTTTTCGTCACTTCATTAATGCACAGTTGCGTTTTAAATCCCTGTTTCAGGGGCAACAAGGAAGGTTTAAAGGGGGGGCGGGATGCTCCAGACACAGTGCTTTGAGTTTTCGCTCCTTCTCTAAAGCAAACCAAAAGGGCTGGGAAGGCAAGGAGGAGACTGGCCAGACCAGGAAACTTCAGCGGGGCAGAGGGGGCGAGGAAGTGGGGAATCGGAAACGGGAGGAAAACAGACGGGGTAAGCAGACCCAGCCCACTCCAAAAAGGCTCCACCCAGCCATCAAGAGAAGAACGCGATTAGGGCTCCGTGAAAACAGCGCAGCCCGCCAGGGTACAACGCTGATAGACCGGGTCCTTTTGGGACATGGAAACACGTGCGAGAGAAAACGCACTTGGGGAAACAGCGCAACGAAGTTGGAAAAGAAGCGAAGGCGATAGTGTGGAAACACACCTATAGTTGTATGTCCCCCGCTGGCAACAAGGTTAATCTCCAGTCCATTGCATGGGGGAAGGATTTACAGAATGGCCCTGGCTGAGCTACCAGTACTTTAGGGCTTGCTTTGTGCTATTTTTTAAAACTATAAAATCTGCGTAGTTTTCTGGCATCTGCCAAGGCCCTTCTTGATGATTCCACCTCATGTCTGTTTCCTATTTGAAGAGCTGTTTCTTGTGGGCTCTTCCCCTGAGTCAAGTAGCTCCCTTTCCTTAGCTTCTGCCTTCTAGGCAACAAGCCAGCAACAGCCACAATGGGATTTTCATGTGGGGCCGACTCCTCTACTCCTCCACCCTGCCGGCTTCATTGCACATTGGGGCTGACTTCACTTGCCCTCCAAGCAGCCTGAGCTGTGGGAAGCTGTGTGGCTCTCGCTTTCATAATTTCTGGAGCTTTCTGGGTTTGTCCCCCCTCCCCCCCCCACCTTTTGGGAGGCAAGCAAGCAAATGACAGAAAACACCAAAGCTATGGCTGTCTTTTAATATAATCAATCTTCCTTTGCTTTTTGGATCTTGCTGTGGTGACAGTTCCTCAGCCAGGCAGCTTCAGGTTCATTGTCCTGTGCAGAAGAACTCTCTTCATCACAACAACAATCCTGCAACTGTAAGTGCTGCTGCTATTCACCATTGCTTATAAGAAATGCACTTTTGAATCCACTCTATCCAAATCTGCCCCAATCGGGCAGAACCATGTTCTTTAATGAAGCTGTTCCTGAACTAGCCTGTCCTAGTATCCTGAGCCACTTTACCTGCTCATGCTGCCATGCCACCGGTTTCTTTCCTAAATGGTCCCTGATCCCAGAGCTCTTCCTCTCACTCTGCTCACCGCAACTCTGCTTTGCTTGCCTACTGGCTTTGCATGTCTTCTGGGGGTGGGGGAACTGTGGAATGTCTTTGTTCTGTATTGCAATGGCATAACCACATACACCTGAAGGAATGAAGTGATCTAGAGTCAGGGCATATCCTAGCACCCAGTAATGGCTCCCTGAGAAGAGCATGGGACATACAAGTAAATAACTCAAGGAAGTCAGCACAGGCATAACAGGTTCAGCACCATATGCCTGTGCATTAAAGAGGGTATGTCAACACAAAGATTTACTTTTTAGTATTACACAACAGAGTTAACATTACGTGTTAACTATGGTTTAGGTAACACCCCTTCTCATAGCAACCCTATCTGGAGAACACAACAGAAACAGGTCCCCCATTCAGAGTTCAGCCATCCCTGGACTGTTCCGTTTCTTTCTCCAGACTTTGGGCAAAAGGTAGTTTCCCACAAACAGATTTGCAGCTTGATCCTGTGTCTGTTTATTCAGAAGCAAGTCCCACTGAGCTCAGGAGGGTTTACTCTCAAGTGAGTGTGCATCGGACTGTGTGTGTTCCTGGAATTCAAAATGTATTGAATCTGTTTTCTTGTACGGAAATTAGGAAGGTCTAGTACATCCAACCCTCCTATTATCAGTCAACGGAAGGACCTCAGAGATGGTATTGGTAACTTCTGTTTTTGCTGAATGTGTATTGAAAGTTTTGACTGTATCTCTTTTGTATGGTTTTAATCTTGTATGCTGCCTTGAGAGGGTTCGACCTTTACAGGTGGCTTAGAATAATTTTAAATGAATAAATAAAATAAACACTCTGAGACCATTCCTAGTGAGAGAATGATAGCCAAGCCTGGATTTTCTGTAGAGTTCTGCAAGAGGGTCTAGCCAAGGCCAGCAGCTCACTGCTCGAATGAGTGCTGCTTGTTCTGTTCTAATGCTGCTGCTACTGATTGCATCCTGCAAATCTTAAAAGATTCAGACACTCCATAAATACAAAGACAAGACTTCCATGGTGGGACATAAGTTTGCATTAAGATTCTTAAGCATAATCTGCTGCAATTTAGCTTCATTTTTGCCCTCATGGTAATGGACTTGCTGAACTGGAGGATAGGTAGATCTTATCCTCTGCACCTGTAAGTCTGAAAGCTGGTGCAGTATAGTGATTTAGAATCCCATCCTATGCATGTTTAGACAGAAAAAAGTCCTACAATTTCCAGTATTCCCCAGCCAGCCCTGCTGGCTGGGCGATGCTGAGAATTATAGAATTATAGAATTTTTTCTGTCTAAACATGCATACAATTGTGTCCTAAGAGAGCAATCCTATGGCCCTTCGACATTGTCTGAGGGGCCATAGGATAGTGGGGATTCCCCCCGCCAAGATTGGAGACAGCATTCCAACCTCGGAAGGAGGAGTTGGAGATCCAACTGCCCCCCTTCCCCCGCAGCTGACATGGAAAGAACTGCACCAGCTGGCCTCTGAGGTCAGAAAATCAACCTTGGAGAAGGGGAAAAGGGGGCCTTCTTATGGGAAGGGAGGGTACCAGAGAGGCCAGGATATGAGCCTGAGCTATCCCTCCCTCTCTGAAGTGCCATTGCTAGTGAAAAAGCCCATCTAGTGAAAAACGCAATGATCAGGGGGTTGGATTCGATGGCCTTGTAAGCCCCTTCCAACCCTACTATTCTATGATTCTATGATCAGAGGACAGTGTGGTGAAGATTGCCTCTGCCACTCCTCCCACCCTGTTGGCTTCAGCCCAGCAGGGCATTGGATACATGTAACCCTCCAAGTTCAGAGGCTTCTATCTTGTGAGGGCACAATCCATAGGATTGCACCTTAGGAATGTAAGCTGTGAGCCATGAAATCCCTGATTCAAATCTATAACCACACAAGGTGGATTTAAACAAATGCCTTTCCCTTGGTTTCCAATTCCCATCTGCAATACAGGAATAATAGTATTACCATTCCTTACAGGATTACTGAAAGATTAGTGAGATAATGTGAGTTACACCGGGTGTAGCACTTAGCAGAGTTCCCAGCATGCTGGAGGAAGGGGACAGGGAAGTTAACGTCACAACCCCTGTGCCTCCTGAAAAGCTGCTCTGGAGGGCTGGGGGACTCTCCAGAGCAGCAGGAGCGGTGTTGTAAGGGGCTGCAGGGGGGAGGGAGAATCGGCAAAGATTACCTCCCCTCCCCCTTCCTCCATTGGATGGAAGGACTCCCACTGTTCATGGAATTGCCAGTCTGGCTTCAGCCCAATGTATGGCAAGGGCTTTGAACACCCCAAAATGTTATGTAAATACTGGGTTGTATTAAAACTGCTGACAGAAGAATGTCTGAAAAAAGTGACAGTGGGAGCTGGGACATTACCTTTCTGTAGAAGATAACCATGTCAAACCATTAATACACTCTGTATGTTCTGGGGTTGAGCCCTGCCTTCGAAAGGTTCTGAATCTGTTGAGCCAAGTCCTTATGCCAGCTTAGATAAAGCCTTCGTGGGGGCTGGGGGGGAGTGTCAAATTTACCTCTTTTGGATTAGGGCAGTTGGGATATGCTGTCCCAAAGGAAAGAGCATGGGGTGCTGATCTTGCCAAATCTCCTTTCATTTCCTCTAAAGGTGCCATCAATCTTCAGAAACATGACTTGGAGGGGTGGGAGTGAGTGACTGTCACCAGGAGTTTGCCTTTTTCTCTCTCTGGGGCAAGCATCAAGAGGACGCCTGGGGCAGCCAAGGATGGACATGGCAGAGGGAGAGGCCCCAAGGCGCTGGGAGGCAGAGAGGCGGGATGTCAAGAGGGCCGAGGCCAGGCTCAGCCATGGACTGCGGAACTTAGAAGAAGCCCGGCTTTCCTATTTGAACTCAGTGACCAAGGAACAGAGGCGCCTCAAGCAGGAACTCCTGAAGTTGCAGAAAAGTGAGGATCAGTTTGTCTCTCACCCAACACAATGACAAACAATGCAAGGATACAACAGTTAGAATTAATTTGTTTTGCAGAGTTTGACCAGTATCATTCCTTCAGGAAAGCCCTGTGGCCCCAGATGTCCTGATCCATCAAGGGAAGAAGCAGGCTTCCATGTGAGCCAATGTGGTTGGTTACTCATCTAGATGGACGTTTACATTGCAGTGTTCAGCCAAGTCCACCAAACTGACTGGATACATCTTTTGGATGCAGAAGGGGGGCACTCATTGCATGTAACTAGTTGAGGACAGGAAGGCCTGGCGTGCTATGGTCCATGGGGTCACGAAGAGTCGGACACGACTTAACGAATGAACAACAACAGTTGCCCATGAGTAGGGCTAGATTAGGACCATAAAGATTGACATTATGGTCCTAATCTAGCCCTAATTGTGGACAACTAGTTGCATGCAGTTTTGAGGACACGCCATATCTTGTGTGTGTGCGCATGCAAGCGTGCATGCATGCAGTTTACTCATTTGCCACAGGAGATCCAGAAGTTTTCCTTCAAAGTATCAAAAATAACTGGCTATGTGTCTACTGCATATTGTCTAGTTTGGCTCCAAAGTTCCTGTCTGGGGTGTTTAATTCATCAGTATTCGTATACCTATTATTATGCTCCTTTTTTCCCCAGGCCGCCCCAAGCAGAAACTCTCAGTGGACACTGGACATCTTAGCATCAAACTGGCTCTCCCTCTACTGTCCCCTCAGGCAGGGCAGGATTACAGTTGCTCCCATGATGCAGCACTGCGGTAAGGATGGATGCCCAAAGGGTTTCACTTCAGATCCCTAAAAATGGGATGCAGGCCTCTAAGAACTGGAAATCTTTCAGATTCTGTATACTTATGACCTCAGGTTTCATGCTAGTTGGCTACCACCAGGCCCATAGCCAGAAATGTAGTGGCAGGGGGCCAGGTTATACAGCGATGGCATCCTGTCAGTGAAGAACAGTAAGGGCCAACATTACAAGTAGGCTAAGGCTACACTTACCTGGGAACAAGCCCTGCTGGGACTTGTACCTGAGTAAATTTGGATAGGATTGTGCTTGAAGTGATTTTAGGAATTATTTAAATCAAATCAATAGATTAATCTTTTTTTTATGGGGGCTATAATTTGCCAAACATCCCAGTGACTTTTTATTCAGTGCCTAGAACACTAGAAGGTGGGAACAGTATCCTTATTTAGCAATTGGGTAAATACTACCTGGAGAGTTTGTCTTACTCTGTAAATATAAGGGTGAGAGCTGACCTTTAATTTTGGTTAAGCTGAACATTCAGGGAAGATTGGAATCCCCCACTTCCCAGGCACCTACCTTCCCTTCCCACTCAACCACCTATAGCCCTGGATACCAACCAGCTGTAATAGGTACCAGAGAAAGAAAGCTTCAAGGTAGTATTCTAACTGGTGAGCCCTGACCACTCACAGCATTTGTTGCAGAGTAGAACAAATGTCCCTGAGGTGGGAAGCCTGTGTCTGGAATGTGCTACTTCAAAATGCAGGTGGTGTCCTACACACTGTTCCTCCATACAAAATATTCTCTTCACAAAAAAAGGCAGTGTGGCATCGAGAAGGGTCCTGACCTAGCCTTCTCCTTGACATAAGAGTTTTCTAGGTGCAGGGAATATTTTGTATGAAAGAGCATTCAGTTGTACAAGTCTCCACCTGAACTTTGAACTGGTACACTTCAAACACAGGTACACCATCTCAGTGAGAATGAAGCCTCTAATGCACCTGCCGGCTGGGCTGCTGTGTGTCGACTACTGTGTCTATTACAGAGGTAGCAGAGGTTCTCCAAGCTAGCTGGTAGGACAGGGAAGGAAGGGTAGCTGTAGAGGATACAGCTTACAAAAGTAAATACCATGTGTAAAATTTGAATCCAGATCTGTACATTTCAGGGCCAGCACTCCCACAAAGCAGGGTGAATCCCCCACCTCAGACAGTGGTGGGGGAGGAGCGGCAAATTGCATGCTTCCAGGAGTGACCCCCGTGGGTGTGCGCCTGGGCGGGTGGGAGCTCCAAAGAACCCTGCCAGCTGCTCTCCCACTGTGGCATTTGCCTCTCAGGGCAATCCAGAGGGCAGGTGGACAATCAGAAAAGCCACTTTGAGCATAAAAGAGTCCTCAGAGCCAGGCATTTGGGCCTTGCTGGCTCTCTGAAGAGCTGCGCTGGTTGCTTTTTACAGTTGATGGCGTTCTTTGGAGAGCACCAACGGCAGCAATGGGAGGGTGGGTGGGTGATCTGGCAGATACAGCAGGGGTGGGCTGTGAGACACATGGGGGTGGGTGGTGTGAGTGTGCTCTCCCACCTCATGGGACAGGAGAGCTTTGACCAGCTCTGGTACATTTCATTGCCTTTCATCCCAATTTAATTGTGTGTGTGCGCACGTACAAAATCTGCACTTCTAAATTCAAGATTTGGATAGAAAAACATGTATGACAAATTCAAGAACTTTTAGGGGAAGATTTTGAATTTTGTCTCCATCATCCACATTTTCATCACTGAATTCAAGACTTGGCCCACATAAATTCATGTTTATCCCATCACAAGAAGGCTAGAAACTTACTACTTTTGAAACAGGCACACTCAGACTCAGCATTGAATGGAGCAGTTCAGATGTACCATTAAACCATGGTTTAGCATTATGAAAATGTGCATGCACAATCTTTGGGCTTGCACACTCTCCTTTCCCCTTCCCTCCTCCTTCAAATGCAAGAAGAGGGCATTTAAAGCTTCTGGTTGTAGTTTTTAACAAACTGCAGTTTCCTGTTATATCTGAATATGGGAAACTATTCTTTGTTCTAACCACAGTTAGTTTAATCAAAGCACAATCAAACTGTGGTTTCAGATTCTGATTTGTTAACTGTGGTTAGAACAAACCTCTTATATTTGGACAAAACAGGAAACTGTGATGAATTCAAAACTGCAACTGGAAGCTTAAACCTCCTCCTTTTACACACTGAGGAGGAGGGACGGGGGACTGTGCAAGCCTGAGACTCATGCCTGTTTGTCCTTTGCAATAAACCATGAACTGGGTCACCCATGTAGCAGCAACCTCAGGTTTCCCACAAAGAGTACATAAAACAGGGAGCAGCAGCCTCTCTTAGCACTCTCTTGATTGTGCAAACACATACATACTTTTAAAAAGATGTGAAGAGACCCTCAGATTTTGCATTAGAGGTTGCACTCCACTATAACTGTGCACAAAAGGCCTCTCATAATTCTCCACCCTATTCTCTTCCATGGGGAGGAGAAATTCTCAGAGGTGGGGTTCAGCATTGGCAGGTCTCGCAGCATAGCTTCTTCCTTTTTTTCTAAGGGTTTTTTGCATTGCCACTCCAAGTGGCAGCAGCAACAACTGTGTTGGCAGCCTGGTTACCATTTCCACCCTCCACAATGTCCCAGACCTGGCATCATTCCAGGGCAGTGTGTGTGTTGTGGGGAGAAGGTGGCCACCACACACAAAAATGGAGAAAATTCTGCAAAGTGGCTTTCTATTTCTAGGGGTGGAAAGAAAAAGAAACCTTTCAGAATTGTTGTCAGAAAAATGTCGCCTGATAAATTTTGGCTTGGCTCTAGTTGTCATTTTTCAGGGTTGAGCACCTTCCTCAAGGTCTCCCAAGTGTTACATTTCTGAGGGGTGATCTTGCCTGTAATGCTGAAGCTTATAAAATACTGCTCCTTTCACACAAGCCCTGTAGGGTGTAAGGGGGGCAATGTTTTGTCCACCTCCAGGGAGTACTCTGCAGGCAGCATGTTAACTTGACTCATGTTTTATGTTCTGTTATTACATGATATTTTAAGCTATGCTGGTTGTAATGGCTATTTGTCATATACAATGAAATTTTTGACTGACTGACTGGAGCGACTGCTGGGCCCAAATCCGTCCTCCAATTTCCCAGATGTTTTCTTCCCCTATAAAAGAGGGTTGTTTTTCTACTTCATCCTTAGGACACTTTTGAATTATTTTGGTGTTATTCCTCCTGGAACATTTTTTTGAAAGCAGTTTCTTTTCTTTCTAATTCCATGGGAATGGTTAAAAAGATGTGGAAAATATTTTCAGCACAGCACTACTCAACACTCAGCAGCATGTGGCCTTCTAGGTCATTTGATGATGGCAGTTTCTGTATACTTGTGGTATGTGGAACTGGAGCAAAAGAACTCTGCTTAGGCAAGGGCTGCATTACTCCTTCTTCTTTTCTAGATCCAGGAGGAAAACCTTGCCTAAGGCAGGAGGGCTTTCAGGGGCAAGCCAGTTGTCCTTGCATCTCCAAACACTCAACAGTGAAGTCTCAGGATGTGACAAGGACAGAAAGGAGCACTTGCCACCCTTGAAGGCCAAAGACCAAAACACCACTGATGACAGAGACATGGCCACCCTTAAACACTCCATCACCAAGCAGCTGAACATCTCGGCAGAGTCTGTGGAGAAAGAGGAAATCGATAGCACAGAAGATGGAAGGAAAGAGCCCACAAAGGAAGCACCTAGAGATGTTGGAGGCAAAGGCACCCCCACCACCAAGCCCGTGAATCTCCCACCAAAACGAAGACCTTCCCTTGGTCATGAGAGGCTGATCATGGATCCAGAGGCCTATGCTGCAGATGGATGCCTCAGGACCATGTACAGCCGGCCAGATTTCCTCAAGTCCTACGCTGAAGCTAGGAAAGCCCGCTACATCCGGCACAAGAACATTCCAGCCTGGGAAAAGGAGCTCAGCCTCCAGGATATATTTGGGCACAAAAAGACCAGAGAGCATTCCCTTCATGAGCATGCTGTGGTGAAACCAAAGCCCTAAATCAGGGATAGGCAATCTGTGGCCCTTCAGATGTTTTGGCCTACAAATGCCATCAGCCTTAGCTAGCATAGCCAATGGTGAGGAGTCATGGGGGTTGAAGGCCAACAAATCTGGAGGGCCACAAGTTGCCCACCCCTGCCCAAAATGGAAGCACTTTGGGCCTAGTCAAGGAAGGCCAGACTTTGCAAATTAAAGCACAAGACACTTCTACAGAACGTAGCAAAGAACCTAAGACCATCAGCCTAAAGCAAGTATGCACAACTTGCAACATATTAAGCCAAACACAGCCTAACAGCTGTGTGCTATAATTTGCCAGGTGCCTGGCACTCTACCTCCTTTTGAGGTCACAAGCAGGCAGCCAAAAAACGGTGGTTTATCAAGCCCCTATTGGGCCATCATACAGGAGAAACCAAAGGAGGGAAGACACCAGTAATGGGGCGGCGGGGGCGGGGAGATGAAATCTCAAGCTGCACAAAAATATTTAGTTGGCCCAACACATTTCAAAATATACTTCTCCAGGGGCACTACAAATAAGAACAATGAACACTTGGATAAACTCATGGTAGTCAGACCCTGGATTATTTGGTTACAGGCACACTTCAGAACCCAGCACTGTACTTTTTTTAAGGCCAGTAAGGGCTTTTTAAAGGGCTTTTTTAAAGGCCACTGTACTGACATCAGGCAATTTTAAACATCTATTTTGTTTAGTTCTTATTTGCACTGTGGAATATTTACATATTTTAGCATATTTTTATACTAATGTTACAAAAGCTTTTATGAGACTTGTCCTTTTTTATTGATCTTTTAATGCAGCCTTCCTCAATTTGGTGCTGTATGGATGTTTTGGATTAGAATCTCCATAATCTCTGGCCACTGGCCATACTGGCTGGAGCTGATGGGAATTGTAGTCCAAAACATCTGGAAGGCAACAGTTTGGAGAAAGCTAATGATATCAATTTCACCCTTATCATTATATTGTATAATTTTAATAGAATTATCTTATATAAAATGTTAAATGTTATTTGTAGTGCTCATGAAAAAGTGTAATTCCAAACACTTCAGGCCAATAAAATCCTGATATCTGTGCAGGCTTGGTGGCCATGATACATGGCAGCCTAGCCTAATTTTTTATTTTATTATTCTATTTTAAAGATTTAAAAGCTGCATTTTAGGGTGTACAAAGGCAGTGTACAAAGTTTAAAACCACAAAACACAATGATTTAAACAATAAAATAACGATAACCTATTCACCATTAAAACCAGATAACGCTGAATACAGAACAACACCCAGTAAAGTCCTAACTCAATTATAAGCCAAAGTAAAGGGAGCAATCCTATGGCCGCTAGACAGCAGCTAGACAGCCATAGGATACGCTGTTTTCCAGGAACCGACCTCACAGCTCATGCTGCTGCCAGGTCGGTTCCTGGAAAACCAACCTCCCCGCATCCTCTGCGCTCGCAAGAGGAGTGCGGAGGGGCCAGAAAGGGGCGTGGCTGGGGGCATTCCAGGGCAGAGAGATCGTAACTGCCTGTATGACACATCCAACGTGTCGTACAGCAGCCTCCTTCCCTGCTCTGTGCTCCTGCGGCTAGACAGCCGCAATTGGCTGTCTAGCAGAAAAAGCAGGTCAGGAGAAGCGTGGAGGGAACAATCCCCTCCATGCTTCTCCTGCTCTGCTTTGGATAGGCGGTCACCTCCAAGTTCGGAGGTGGCCGCCTATCTCGATAGGATTGCACCCTAAGTCTTTAGGGCCTTCTTGAAGGCCTGCAATGATAGCGCCTGGCAGACATCAACTGGAAAAGAGTTCCACAAGTGGGGAGGGGGCACTACCAAGAACACCCTGTCACTTGTGCTTGCCATCCTAGTTGCTTTGATAGGCGGCCACACAAGCAGGGCCTCAGAGGGCAAGCAGGTTGTGTGAAGGCAGCTCTTCGCGTAACCTGAACCCAATTATTTTTCAGGGTTTTAAAGGCCAATACAGCACTTTAAATTGGACCTGGAAATGCACTGGAAACCAGCTGATATAAATTAGGTGTTTCATGTTCCACCCACCTGGCACCTACCAGTACTCCAGTGGCCACATTTTGTACCAGTTGGTTTCCAAATCATCTTTAAAGGCAGCATCACATAGAGCATCTTACAGTAATACAGCATGGGTAACTGAAGGAAGGTCCGTCTCCTTCAGGAAGGGTCACAGTTTGTATATCAGCCTAATGTAGTATTTATTTTTTATTTATTGCATTTATACCCCGCCTTTTTTCCTCTTGCAAGGAACCCACTCCTTGCAAGGAACCCACTAAAAAGCACTCCTGGCCATTGCTGCTACCTGAGCTTCCCCAGTTGGCATCAGTTCCAGGAAAACTCCTGAACAGTGTATTAGGTTTGGAGGTGCAACCCTGGGCCTGTTTCCACAAGCGATTTACTCCGAACTGGCTGCGTGTGGCGGTCGTTAGGGATACATGATGTCGTGGCCATCCAGCAGCTTATTGTGGAAAAACTGGATTTCTTGAGACTGCGTATGGTCTGATTCTTTCAGCTCGTCTGCGCTTCTGTTGTGGTGTACAGCAACCCTCCACATTTACTCCAGTATGTTAGCCCTGCCCAGAGGTGTACTTTTCACCATGACCCCGGTCAAGGGATGTTTCCCCAATGTTTTCCCCGCCTGTTTCCCTGATGTTTCCACCATTTCCTGGCTGGCAACCAGAGTTCTTTTTTTTTTAAAGCAAAGGGTTAAACTGAAACAGCGCTTTAGCGTGACATCACGAACCTGAAGTAAGCACTCCACATTCACCAGCAGCCAACTGTGAACTGTGCATTTAAAAGTTGTTACTCTGTAAGGTACTAATGCTTACACTACTAAAAGTGCCACAGGGTGGCATGTGGATCTTTAAGTTCCTGGCCAGCTTGCAGTTCCAGAAATAGTTACCGCAGAATCCTCAGTTGCGCATTTAGAAAACATCACTATCACAATTTTTTCACAATAGCGAATAAAGCCCGTCTCCAGCACATTTCTACCCCCACTCTCTCACTATAACACTATTGCACATTTCTCAGTATCTCACTTTCACTGTACCCTATCTCAAAATAACACGATCACGCATTTGCACTATCGTGCGATAGTGCATTAGTTCAGGGGTTCCTGCTAACTCCCATTGTAGTCAATGAGGCTTGTTCCCAAAATTGCACTATCATGCATTTGTGCTATCACACATTTATTCAGGGGTACCTACCAATGCAGAAGCCCGGTTTTTTAGAGTGAAAGGGAAAAAATGGGCAGAATCGGGCACAGGTCGGGGAAGTCTACTCAGATGTAACTCCCACTGCGGTGAATGAGGCTTGTTTCCAAATTTCCTGAGACTGCCATTAAGCCAAAAACACTAAGTAGACCCAGAATACATCATGTATTGATCAAGTGGAAGGCATAGTAAGTCCCCTAATGGCTGTGAAGCTCTGTTTCCAAAGCTGGGTGTCTCTGCTGTTTGGTTCAAGACCTTTCAGAAGTAATTAATGCCAGCTTCAATCCTTTGTATCATCACCTAACTGGAGTTTCAGGGGGCAGAAGGGGAGTAGAACCTGGAGGGGGAAGCCTCTCTGATTGGTTGAGCAGCCCCTGCCAGTCTGATGACGTTCACTTCCAATCCCCCCACCCCACCCAGAAGTATAATTCTGTCAGCGACCTATAAGGTGAGGTGCACTCCTTCATAGAGCCCTGCGCGGAGCCATGCTGATTCCATGAAAAATCTGGTATTCCTCCATTTGCTTCACCTTTCCATTGTTGTGGAAACACAGCCCTAGTCTACAACCGGTTGCAAATCTCCATTCAGAGCAGTTGGTTTCCCTGCCCACAGTACCTCCAATTTGTCTGGATTAGTTTTCACCTTGTTCGCTGACACAGAAGATAAATTCTGAGACTGAGCACAAATGATATGCAACATAGGAATGTTTCACAGTTTATTTTATGATGATCACCCCATTTCTATCTTGCATTTCTTTAGACATAGTTCTTGGATTGATTGACAGAACTGTTGGCGTGGCAAAGGGGACCTAGGAAAGAGTACTTGTTTTCAGAATGGCCTCCTCCTCATTATTATTATTATTCAGGAGGCAATCCAAATGTACAGTTTTTCCTATTCCACAAGTTTATTCAGGTTAAACTGTTTGGAAATGAGCTCAGGTTAAACCATTGCATCCTTTTTGGCAGCCGCAATAGAATGATTTTATTACAGGTGTGGGCAAACATTTTGCTGCTGAGGGCTGCATGAAGCAATGGGTGGTGGGCCAGGGGGTTATGCATATACACTCTTCCCCCCACCCACCCCTGCCTCAGCATGCAGATTTAAACCTCTGATCCCTGTGTGCTGAGCTGAGGGAGAAATAAGCCCTTTGAAGCTGGGATTATGCCAGTCTTTAAAAGCAATTCTGACTTTCAAAGGCTCTCCTTGCTGGGGTAAAGAAGGGCAAGCCCCTCTTCCCACCCTGCCAAATGGCTAAAGTAAAATTAGGGAGAGAAAGTGTGTGTCTTGTTTGGCTATTGCATACGAAGGAGGCAGTCTATGTCTTTCTTGAGCATGTATATAAGCACATCAATGTGCATTTATGTTTTCTGTGTCTGTATGCTGTAAAAGGGGAAGCTTATGTTTGTATTTGAGTTTTCTATCATGGAAGAGATACAGGTCTTGTTTCCTGGAAACCATGGAAGATTATTTCCACTAAAATATGTAGCAAATGTTTTTGCATGGTTATTGTACATTGCTGACTCTCGATGTTGTGTGAGTTCAGTCTTGGGGGCAGAGTAGGAGACTCACTATGGACAGCTACTCTGGGGTCCATCATGGCTTTGACCTGGCCCTAGCTATGTGGCTCTGATATCATCACTGGCAGTGGCAGCATCATGATTTGTTGTGTGACACTGCCCCTGTTCGCTCATGATTCTCTGTGGAATGGGAGTTGTTTCTGGAACAAGTGAACATAGGTCCAAACAGATGCTTTTGTGTGGCTTCCCCACTGCCTCCTGCGCATGTACAAGCTTGAAGTTCATGTTCCTCAGCTCTTCCCTTCTGTGGTATGGATTGGTGGCTGCTGGGGATTCAAAGACCATTCTACCTCCTGTGACCCCTCAGCTCTGCCTTCTGCTGACCTGTTCTCAGCCCTGCCTCCCCGCACCCCACCTCCTGGTCAGATTGGCTACCAGCCTCCACTGGTGTTGTATTAGCAGCAACAAGGAAGAGAGTACAGAGCTACAGTGAACAAAGAATAGCGCAATGCTAATTGTTCCCATGCAAACAGTAATACTCTGCCATGTAAACATGTTAGAATCTTTTACCCACTGAAAAGCATCTGTTCTCCTTCTCCAGCATCAAAGCTAACATCATCTGGTACTTAAAACCCTTTAAAATTGTAAAAGAGTCTTCCTGCACCTTCCTCCAGGTGTCCCCAGTAAAGCAAGGCTCCCATTCTCCTTCATGAGGGGGGTCTGGTTGTGAAACTCTATTTATTCAGGGCTAAGGGTCACTTTGGAAATGATAAAATTGGAGATAGACAAGTTAGGTCATAAGTTTGGGTATATGCCATTGATATAGTTGCCATTTCATTTTCATACAGCTAGCACAACACCATACCTAGTTTTTCAGTGGCATCTGGCAACATTTATTAGTATATACTCAATTTAATGTACTCAAGTTCATGGTTTGGGAAATGGGACAAGTGTAATTAAAATTTACTATTAAGGTACGTGATACATCAGTTCCAAGTGCATGTTTTTTCTCCCCTGAGGCTAGTTGTGCATTTCTCTATCTGTGTGGTCCCAGGCCATGGTCTGAGGGCATACAGTGCCTTGTCTAGGTATTCACTGCCTTTTAGCCTTTCCACATTTTGTTGTGTTTCAACCTGGAATTAAAGTGGATTTAATTAGGATTTCGTGTCATTGATCTACACAAAATAGTCCATAAAGTTGAAATGGGGAAGAAATCTACATATTTTACAAAATGATTTACAAATAAACCGAAAAGTCTAGATTGCATAAGTATTCACCCCCTTTGCTGTGACACCCCTAAATAAGCTCTGGAGCAACCAACTGCCTTCAGAAGTCACAAAATTGGTTGAATGGAGTCCACCTGTGTGCAGTTCAAGTGTCACATCATCTCAGATTAAGACCCTGAATGTCTCAGAATGGCCCAAAGACCAGACCTCAATCTGATTAAGAATTTGTGGCAAAACTTGAAAATTGCTGTTCACTGATGGTCCCCACCCAACCTGACAAAGTAAAAAAGGCTTTCTTCAGATATGTGCATAGTAAAAGACAGAGGAAAGGAGTGGTGGTTCATATTAAATAAGGATGGCAAAATGATAACAGATGACAAGGAAAAGGCAGAGGTGCTCAATTGCTACTTTGGCTCAGTCTTCTCCCGAAAGAGGGTCTATGACGAAGTACAGGCTGAAGGGGCAGGATTGCAGCTTGAGATCGATAGGCATATGGTCAAGGAACACCTAATTACTTTGCTTGAGTTCAAATCCCCAGGGCCAGATGAACTGCACCCTAGAGTAATAAAGGAACTGGCAGAAGAACTCTCAGAACCACTGTCTATTCTCTTTGAGAAATCATGGAGGAAGGGGGAAGTGCCAAATGACTGGAGGAGGGCTAACGTTGTGCTTATCTTCAGAAAGGGTAAAAAGGAGGAAATACAGACCAGCCAGTCTGACATCAATCCTCGGGAAAATTCTGGAGCAGATTCTAAAGCAATCCATCTGTAAGCACCTTGAAAACAATGCAATTACTCAAAGCCAACATGGATTTGTCAAGAACAAATCCTGCAAGATGAATCTGATCTCATTTTTTGATTATGTAACCTCTCTTGTGGACTGTGGGAATGCTGTAGACATCATATACCTCAGCTTCAGCAAAGCTTTTGACAAAGTGCCCCATGGTATCCTGATGAGCAAACCAGCTCAAAGTGGGCTAGATGAAACAACGATTTGGTGGATCCACAGTTGGCTACGGAATCGGACTCAAAGAGTGCTTATCAATGGGACCTTCGCAAACTGGGGAGAGGTAATGAGCGGGGTACCGCACGGCTCAGTCCTGGGCCAGTGCTCTTCAACATTTGTATTAATGACTTGGAGGAGGAGGTGCAGGGAATGCTGATCAAATTTGCAGATGACACCAAATTGAGCGGGATAGCTAATACCTTGGAAGACAGAAACAGAATTCAAAATGATCTTGATAGGCTGGAGTGCTGGGCACAAAACAGAATGACATTTAACAGGGATCAATGCCAAGTTCTGTACCTAGGAAAAAGAAACCAAGTGCACCCTTACAAGATGGGCGATACATGGCTCAACAACACTGTAAGTGAGAAGGATCTTGGAATTGTTGTCGATCACAAGCTGAATTTGAGCCAAGAATGTGATGTGGCTGCAAAAAAGACAAATGCTCTTTTGGGCTGCATTAATAGAAGTATAGCTTCCAAATCCCGGGAAGTACTAGTTCCCCTCTACTCAGCACTGGTTAGGCCTCATCTTGAGTACTGTGTCCAGTTCTAGGCACCACACTTTAAGGATGCAGACAAACTGGAGAGGGCTCAGAGGAAGGCAACAAAGATGATCAGGGGACTGGAAACAAAGCCCTACAAGGAGAGACCGAAAGAACTGGGCATGTTTAGCCTAGAGAAGAGAAGACTGAGGGGAGATAGGATAGCTCTCTTCAAGTACTTTGTCACAGAGAGGTCACTTCCAGGATATCTTCTCGATCATCCCAGAGTGAAAGACACAGAATAATGGGCTCAAGTTACAGATTCCGGCTGAACATCAGGAAAAACATCCTGACTGTTAAGAGCAATGCGACACTGGAACCAATGACCTAGGGAGGTGGTGGGCTCTCCCACACTGGAGGCATTCAAGACGAGGCTGGACAGCCATCTGTCAGGGATGCTCTGACTTGGATTCCTGCACTGAGCAGGGGGATGGACTCGATGGTCTTATAGGCCCCTTCCAACCCTACTAGTCTATGATTCTATGACAACTGCAGGATCCAGATGTGCAAAGCTGTTACCCCAAAACACTCACAGCTGTAATTGCGGCCAAAGGTGCTTCTACCAAGTATTGACTCGGGGGGGGGGGGGATACTTATGCAACCAACAAATGACAATTTGTTTTTGTTTAATTCACTTCTGTGCCACAATAAAAATATTTTGCACCTTCAAAGTGTTAAGTATGTTGGGTAAATCAAATGGCAACAATGAGAGTTAAATTCATTTTAATTCCAGGTCGTAATACAACAAAATGTGGAGAAGTCAAAGGGGGGTGAATACTATGCAAAGCACTGTATGATGCCGTCACCTTGCTTGAAGCCAAACATGTCTAGAACTGGTCAGTGCCTGGATGGGAGACTGCCTAGAAACCTTCTCTATGTTGCCTTGAGTTCCATGTTGGAAGAAAGGGGGGAAAGAAAATCCGCAGAAGAGGGCCTTTTGAGAGTGCTATTACCCACACAGGCTTGTTTGTTGGGCATGCATTAAGGGCTTTCTCCTGTATTGCTCCCAAACTATGGAGTGCACTCCCTCAAGAACTAAAATTGGCCCCCACTCTCTTGGCTTTTAGAAAGGATGCAAGGGCACATCTTTTCAACTTAGCCTTTTAAAATGCATAGTTTAATCTTTAAATTTTTGTACCATTTTTATTTTATTGTATTAAGATTTTGTTTTAAATTACTGTAGATGGCCTTGATGGCTTATTAGCAGATAAGGTAGCATATAAATGCTAATAATAAAATATATATAAATGTACTTAAATATTCATAAGAGACACTTTAGACTTTGTTCTCAGCCTTGTACTGTCTCCCAGTGCTCAGAATTTGGAGATTTTTCTCTTCCATCATCTGTCCTCATAAGATTTTTGAAAACCATAGCAAAATTATTAGACTCCATGGGATACACAACTGTCTGTTCACATTTAGACCTTTCTTTAGTCCTTAAAAAGCTACCAACTTTTATGCAATTACCAGGGAGTAAGTCCCACTGAACTCACTCCATGGGGTTACTTCTGATTAGACATGTATAAGATTGCACCGTAAGCAAACCAGAAAGACTCCAATGGTAAGAGGAAGCATGTATGGAGAGGATAAAAAAATATTGTATGGGGACCTTGAGGGGCAAAAATTAAGAAACACAGCCTTAAAAAAGAAGCTACCCTTAACAACAAGCTTTGAAGAGGAAATGGGCCATCTTATTGTTGACACGTAGTCAGTATCAAGAAGCACTCAGCCAGGGAAACTGCATCCTTCCAATTCTCCTGCTAAGAGTAAGGGCTGAGTCTAGAATGCGCTGGTTGCCGATCAGGCGGCTTAGGGATTAGAACAGTAGTATCGTGGGTGAGAAAAAATCCCTGTATTCCTCAAAAAAGAAAAGAAAGAGACTTAGGAGTAGTCAAAGAGAAAACAGGAGCACTGAAAGACAAAGGAACCTAGCTTAATAGGACAGAACAGCTAATTGAAGCTATTGCCTCACAGGAGGTTCTCAGAGCTTCTTTCATGGTGCTAAGAATTTGGTGCAAAGGTGTTCACTCTGTGTTTTGATGCATATGGAGAGAGGCATAGTTCTTTGAGGGGGCAAGCAGGCGCACTTGTTTCTTTGCTGGAGTTTTAGAAGGTTCCAGCAATGTGTTCTGGGTAGGCAGCACTACATAACTTCACAGCAGGACTGCATGTACATACAAGCCCACTTGCTGAGACAAGGACACATCTGCCCTCCATTTATTACTGCTCTGAAGAGTTGACAGACTACAGGTGGTCCCCAACAGGGAAGGACAAACACTAAATTAAAAAACATCACAGTTCACTGGAGCATGTGTACGTACACACACACACACACACACTCTGTCTGTCTGTCTCAAAACCATACTTGGGGGCACTCCATACTTGGGGGAACAGAGGGTAAATAGTAATGTATTTTTAGATTCTTTCAGCACTCCAGGGCCATGATAACCTGATAATACATCTCCAGAGAGTTCTACTTTGCAAAGGCAAACAAGGAAAAAACCCAGCAACCAGTCCAAGTGGAAGAAACCTTTTGCTACGAAGATAGGAAACCCGAACTGTTCTGGTCTTGCTATTTTTTATGCTGTGTGCTGTTGCTCCTGACTAAAACTTGCTTCTCTAGCTCCAACATCTCCTCGTAAAACTTCTCAGCCATGTCTTCTGTGAGATCCATCTGAAAGACAGAGAGCCCAGCAGTGATCAGGAAAAAAATTACAGAATCAGTTTGGCCTTTTCCCCTTACATGAGACCTATTCCTCCTGTAGGGGGCACCCTCCCACTATTTAATGAATCCCCTCACCCCCCACTGCCTGCCTGCCATTGAATTTTCACTGAAGAAGTTGCAGTTACCAATCCTTGAAGGAGGTTCTGATTTTCCAGATTTAAAGTTGTATAAGACATCTCTCTTTTCTTGTACAGATGAATGACAAGCTTCTCCTTTTTTGGGTGCTCCTTTCATGGGTGCCAAATCTGGCATCCCTTTCCAAATGGACGATGTCAGGATACACCCACATATGTTAAGAATGGAATGCTCCCACACATAAGATGAGCAACCAGGGAGGCGTGGCATGTAGTGGCTCACCAGCTTCAGTTCAATCCATCTGCCCAACTTCCTGGAGCAATCCAGATTTAAAAATAGCAGGACAGTCCTTCCTTTGGAAACACTGGGCTGAACATGGGATCCATGCCTTAAATCAACCAATTGTGTCAGAAGGAGAATTTCTATCATTTTCAGAACTGCAGCTTAAATACTGCATACCAATTTGTACCAAATGGCAGCACCTCCAGCCAATCAAAGCTTCTTTGAATGTCCACCTGGACAGTCAGCACTGAGTGCTTTGGTACCCCCACCCCCACCCCCACCCCTGCCCTTACCATTGGAAGAACTAACTGGCTCCTCACAAACCAACCCCACAATAGTTATTTAGAAATGATTAATGGACTGCAGTAAATTAGATGCTCAAGATTTTAGGAGAGCATGGAACTGGAATGTCCTAGACATCCACACCAATGGAAAGCCACCCTAGCTTCCATCTGTAAAGCTGCCCTAGCTTCCATCTGTAAAGCTGCCCTAGCTTCCATCTAGCCCTAGCTTCCATCTCTACTGCCTCCTTAGATTTAAAATTACAGTTTCATGTTTACTGGATGCCTTGGTGTATTCTGGAAAAACTTGGCAGGTTCAGCTAAAAGTTGGGGCAGTGGCGGCAGGATAATGTTTCAGGGGTTCATATGATAAAAGCGTGCCCTGTGGTAGCTCCCTTTTACTTGGAAGTTCCTTTATGCATTAATTTTGTTTCAGAAAACTCATTGAAATTCACAGATATTCATGCACTTTTAAATTATATCCCTGTGATCTGCAAGTGTAGACAATACTGAGCTAGATGGGCCCAGGGCCTGATTCATTATAAGGCAGCTTCCTATGTTCCTATGAACAGAAAGCGTTAATTAAAAAATAGGAGTTTTGGTTTGTTTTTTAAGTGAAGGGAAGATAAATACTGCTAATTTATGCAATCCTATGTATGCCTACTGAGAAGTCCCATTATGTTTAATGAGGCTTACCCTCAGGAAAGTGTGCACAGGATTCCAGCACAAGGTACTTTTGCAGGGAGGTTTGCACCTTGATGTTCTGCATGTTTACTCAGAAATAAGTCCTGAGTTATGAGCATGGTACTGCAAGCTTAACACAGTGCCTACCCAATTCCATCTAACCAACTGACTACCCTTTCAGCTCAGTCCTATGCATGTTTTGTCATTTGTGGCTTTGGGGGTTTTTTTGCATGAACACTAGCTTCAGTGGTGAGGGAAAGGCACTTAGTACAAGCTCAGAGTTTCTCCATAACTTAGCCCTAGTTTTGAAAACAGACTCATTGGCTGAATCCTGGTGAAGTCTTGGTACAAATGAAGTTATGAGAAGGAAGATACAATGACAGCTTGTGTACAACAAGGAGGAGGTAGAGAGGAGATGCACAAAACAAGACATCTGTTTTTATGAAGAGTTGCTGGAGGGTGGTAGGATGAGGAGGGATGGTTGCGTGAGGGGAATAGAATTGGTAGGGGGAGAATCTAAGTGCCCAGGGGTGAAAGAAAAACATTCTGCACATGCTCAGATGCACTCTATATTTAAGAACATAAGAAAAGCCATGCTGCATCAGACCAAGCTCCATCTAGCCCAGCATTCTGTTCACACAGCGGCCAACCAGATGCCCACGGGAAAACTCTCAAGCAGGACATGAGTGCTATAGCACCTTCCCGCCCATGTCCCCCTGTTGCTAACTTTGGTGAAATGTAAATAAATTCTAGTCATTCTAAATTTGCATACATGTATATCCTTCAGGAACCTTGCAGGTTTCTTACCTGGGGGACACCTCTAATGACCTGTGCATTTTCATACAAATTTACCCAAAAACTATTGGGGAAGAGGTGAATGGAAGGGAAAGCAAATCACTCCCTCCCCCAAATTGGAGAACTCCCCTTCCACGTGAACTGCTGCACCTATCCTTCTGAAACTTTGCTGTTTTCTTACTTAGGGACACCTCTAGGCTATCTGTAATTTTCAGAACAGTGGTTCACAAGGAACATAGGCAGATAAGTAAGTCCTCTTTTGAAGGCCTCAAAATGTCAAGGCCACCCTTGCACAAAAACCCTTGTGGCTATCATTCTGAAATTTGACAGACATGATCTTCTCTGATAGACCAATGAATCTTGAAATTTTTATCCAATTCTTCCAAGGAATTAAAATGTTATTGGCAGTTCCCTTTAAAAGAAAATCAAAATATAAACGCTGCACCTATTTTTCTGACATTGGGCAGGTGTAATCCTCTTCTAGGGGGCTACTATGCCTGAAATTATCATCCGAGAGAAAAACGTTACAGTTTTTTTTTCTAATTTCCCATAGTAGTCAACTGGAAGCATAAAGATTCATTTTTCCAAATATTGACTCAGGTTTAGTGCTGAGCTGAAGTGGTCCGACTACAAATTAGCCACAGCAGAAGCAGGATGTTTTCCAAAATGCTGAATCAGGGTCTGAGTTGAAGTGGGGCGGGGGGTCAGTGCACACTTCTTATGTATGTATGTAATCTATACACACATGCAAGCACACCGCATGCACGCACCACACACATACATATTAGACGTGCTTAGACTCCTGTGTGTGCGTGTATGCGTGCGTGCGTATATATATATGTGTGTGTGTGTGTGTGTGTGCGCGCATGCAAATTTGTGTTATGGGCCTGTGGCCCTGATCTTTTAAGAACCTAGCAACGCCCCTGCACCTAAATATTTTTATACTTGCTTAGTTATGATGAACTGATAGTTTTCCATTCTTTTTGATTCTCAAGTAACAAAGCTTGCCAAAGGTGCAAGCCAAAGGGCTCTTGTCCTGTGGCTCTTTGCCTGTAGGGCAGAGATTGTAGCCACCAAGGCCTGCAGGTCCAACTAGTGGAGAAGAACTATATAACTGGGTGGAAGAGGGTTGACTGGGAGTCCTGTGGAGCCGAGCTTGTGTTTGGTCTCTCCCTCCCAATATAACTATTTAGGTCACTTGCTGATGGAGGTGTGAGGCTCTCAGACAGCAGTGAGTAAAAAGTGGCTATATTAACTGCCTTAGCACACAATTCTATGTGAGTTTAGACAGAAAAAAGGGCCTACAACTCTCAGCATGCCCCAACCAGCATAGCATAGCTGGCTGGGGCATGCTCGGAATCGCAGGCCTTTTTCTGTCTAAGCACACATAGGATTGTGCCTTTAATGGGTTTAAATTTACTATATTAACCTGAAGGCTCCTGGCAGTGGGGCTGTTTTTCTGTTTATTTTAATTGTTCATCCTAATATAGGAAGAGGCCAGCCAAGGGGGTACATCCTGTGGAATGCTCGTATTCCAAATGGGGGAGATTGGATTCCTCCCCCCTCCCCTGTTGGTACCACAGAGCCCCCCTTGTTTCTTCTAACAGATTTGCTGTTATAGGCCTGGTTCACTTCTTCATCCACTTTGGGATATGCATGCAAAACCTGGCTTCCACACAGAACTCTCCCAGCTGGACTGGGTTGCTTCATTTTAGAAGTGAGTTTTGTGTGTGTAATGTAATACATTAAGCCTTATGTTATTTTCATGAAAGCTTTTTCCCCCCATACAGAATCAACTCACATTAGAATACTTAACATGGGCAGTTTCTGTTGATAAGCATATGTTTGTGCCCAGCTCTCCAAGAATACAGAGCAATACCCAAAGTGGGGCGGGGGGGGGGGGGGGAGTACCGAAAGTAAATTTTAACAGTGTCAGTTTTAGCCCTTCCAATCTTTAAGGCTCCAGTTAAGGAATGTTCATTTCTACGAGACTTGTGCAGGGGGATGTCCCAGTAGAATCTGCTGTCCTTAATGGTATCCAAAATCTGCTATTTAAGGTAGCTGCTTTGTCTCGCCTTCATCAAGACAGACCTCTCTACGACTGTATGATACAGTGTGCACCAACCGTGTGAAAGAAGCAGTGGTTACTATGTAATTTACTCTAAAATATACATTTACCTTGCGGGTCTGAACATAGTTCTTGCCCAGGAATGTAGTACAGCTGTGAAATTTCACCAGCGGGTCCAGGAACTCTGGCTTCTGCTTGAACAGCCAAATCTAGAAGGAAATACAAGCAGCTCTCATTCCAGGGGCTCCTTCACACTGAGCTTTTATCCTGTGATTGAGATGGCTCCTCCATGGAAGTTTGCGGGCTCTTTACATGACGCCATGATCCTCCAAGGCATCTCCTGCACTAAATGCCCTTTGTTCCATTTTTAAATAGATCGCAGATAATGAGCTATCAAACTACCACTGTGAAAAGAGGAAAAGAGGCAAGAAGAGGAGCGAGATCAATGAAAGATAATGGAAGACTCAGATACGGGGAGAAGGAGGGGGAAGGGGGTGGGGGGAAAGGAAGCACACACAAAAAGGAGTCATTGTGATCCTGCGTTTAAAATGGAAGCAGAAAGCCCTATTTTAAATGCAAGATTTGAGGCTGGTATAGAGATGCCCCAGGTGCTCTACATTCAAGACAAACCCTGCCAGTGCACAGAATCCTCCTCCAGGTTTAATCTGGAGTTGAACAGCCTCAAACTAAAGATGGAGGAGAGTCAGCACTGAAGAGCCATCCAATGAAAACCATGAGCAGGGTGAGCTAAGAGGAGGGGGGGGGGGGAGAGAGAAAGAGAAGGGGAGAGGCACCAAGAAGAGGAATTGAGCAGGTACAGTTGGGTATGGAGGACTGGCATAAACTTTGCAGCAGTTCAGAAATAGCAATGTATTTAAAATATTTATAGGCTACCTGTCAGGGACCAGAAACACCCTGTTCCTCAAGCAGAAGGGAGAACAAGCAAAATAGCATACCCCCACTCCTTTTTGCCCTTCGCTTCCTGTGGTTTTCTTCACCGTCACCAGGTGGATTTTTTTCCTCTGGCTGTCTCCACCAAGCCAGCTTTAAAACTCTATGGGTCTCAGGTATCTACTTTATATAGTGTGGGGGTTGGCTATTAGACGTGAGGTGGGTAACCCAAAAGAAAAGAGACCACAACGTTTCAGACAACAAAGTTTAAAGGTTTACTGAAGAAAAATGTTAATTGGGTAGTTTTAAAATCTGAATGGATGCACACATCATATGAGCAATAGGGTAATAAAACAACCTGGGATAAACACATCCATCTAACCACCTAACTAAGCTATGTCCTCATTTTATCTAGGTCCCTTATACAAGCAATATTTTACTGTTGAAGGCCCAGCACTCTCAACCAGTTATCCATGTCGAGCAGCTCTGGCTCTTTCTTTCCTCTATGACTCTGCATTTCTCTTTGTCACTCTGTGCTTCTGCCTTAGACTGTTAATCCTACAATTAATTATTTTCCCTTTTGAACTTCAACCAAATCAGGAAGATAGTTTCTTGTTCACCTTTGCCCTAAATTCCTTTACTTAGGTTCTTTCCCTGACCTTCAGCTGAGCCTCCTGAAAACCTTTGGCTTCCTGAGTAGACATCCTGACTCCTATAATCTAATTAAATGTTTGCCATTTTGGCTGAAACTGGCCAGCGCACACGCATGCACAATTTAATCTTATAGTACCCCAAAACCAAACTAAATACAAAAACGGAGACAATTCTGTTCCATCCCATCTTTTTAGAGTCAAACATAAGCATCTTAATTTGGCTTTTATCTCAGATTGTTAAGGGAGGTGGAAGCATTGCTCAGTTTTGTTTTTAAAAAGAAAGAGGTGCTGGATTTCAGAACTGTGTGCCATCTGCCTTGGAACACTCTTGAACTCTGCTTCTTCATTCTAACTGTGTGGGCACAAGCTGCAGTTCCTCCTGAGGAAACGGTATTCTGGACATACCTTGAACTTTTATGTCTGTGTCTTTAAAAGAAAAGGAGTGGAGCCGTATAGGCGTGACTACAAGACCAAAACCGACAGTATCTGCAGGAGATTTTTTTCATACCTACGCCACAATAAAGCTACTGGGAATCTCATGGATAAGGGCTATCATAGGGCAGAACACTATGGGTTAAAAAGACATCAATTGCTACATACATGTAAAAGCACCTTACCTGTGCTTCTGCGCCATTGAATGGTGTCAGCGTATATGTGGTGGTAAAAAGGCGTAACTGGTGCAAGAAGAAATGCAACAAGTTAGTTTTCTCCTCTCCCTGCTCTCTGGCACTGTGGCTGGAGAGAGAAACAGTCCCAAAAGGATAAGGGAGAACACTGCCCCCTCTGCCCAGATATTAACAGCAGTAATACCCCAAATGGAAAGTAGCCAAGCAGAACTTCCTCTGTGGTATTATATGGTAAAAGGTTGCTACACTAGACATTTACATCTACTGACAACAGGTTGAGCCCTTGGTCTGCAAACTCAACTTTTTCCTATGCTTGAATCTGACTCAATCCTCCACTCGCCAAAACTTATTTTCTGGGTACCCTACCACTCCAGAAGTCCATCACACTCACCAGCCAGAGGATGGGTAAAAATAACTTCCAGAAAAGAGGGTGTAGGATTTCATACGTCATGTTGGTCATCACAATACCTGGACAGATGACACTAGAATATAGGCCCTGTTCACAGAGAGGAAGGAAGGGGGGCAGAGAGGGACAGAAGTGAACCCCCTGGAATCCACTGTGGCCCATCCCCACATGCAGAGACACCCATGCTCACACGTCAGTGCAGCTTGTGTTTGTCAGCCAAGTTCACACCAGGAGGAGATGGAGCTTTTACAAGATTGCCCTCCCTCCCTTATCCCAGTAACTTTCCATCCTGCACTTTGGGCATGTGAATGAGAGAAACCAGCACAGGAATTATTTCTGAGGAAGTGTCCCACTAGATATTTCCACTAGTGAGGAAGGGCTCTAGTCCTTTCTTGGGAGTGGATCTGCTGGAGGGAAAGGGGAGGTCATCAGAGAGTTGGGAGCATGGAACCCTGCACCCAGAGCTACCCGAGCAGAATTGCTCTCCACTCCAACATGTGGATCAGCTTTTGGTGAGAGGGGTTACTATTCTCCTTTGTGATAAAGGAATAATTTGCTTTAAGAAATCTGTTGCTCAATTAAGCAGGGGGCCACCGTTTACCTGCAACACAGATCAAACAGCCCTGACGGAGAATGAAAAGGGTGCTCCATTTAATAAGAGCGTCATCTGTAAGATTTTGGCCTCTACCAACAATTAGAGCTCGTGTTCCACAAAAGAGTTCAGCCCATCCTACAGTCACCAGGTCCCAACCTGAAGAATGAGCATTTACCCTTCTGCTCCCCAAAGCAGCAAGAGATGAAGTAGCCCAGACTTTGCTTACCCATAGTTCCCTGATGTAGAGGAAATTCCCCGGAAGACTTTTGTATATCAAGGAGATAGTGTGACATGCTACAACTGCTTCTTTTATGCCTGAAACTCCTGTGAGACCTCAAAAACCTTTTAGCTTCTTGGCCTGACTCCTTGTTCTTGAAACAAGTTAGGATGGTATGGCCTTGGAAGGCAGGCAGGATCTCTTTGGCTGTGGTCCACCTGCTAATTTAGCTTATCTTTTGGGTAAGATGAAAAAATGCCTAAACACCATGAGTCCATCAGATCAGGTGTGATTAGGGAGCTGTGAAAGACAGCACACAGACACAGGAGATTTCATGTATATAAGTCCCTCCAGCGTCACTCAGTTGCGCTTCGCAACTGACTGTGGACTGTGGAGGTGCTGCGCGTCGGCTGACTGAAGTCTCTCCGCTGTCATTATCAGGGGCTCCCGACAGCAGAAGGGAGGAGTAAGATTTGCTTAGTTTTGCTTTATAACATCATATGCTTAACTGTAATACTCTGCCTGCTATAGTTAATAAAGCTTTTTGATTCTTACTCCCTTGTGTAGTCATTGCTCTGAATCCAAAAAAAAAGAACCTCTCTACCTTTGACAAAACACCCACCTTGCACCCCAGTCCTTCCATCTCCTCTGTGCCCCCATAGGCAGCAGGGCAAATGGGGAGTCTGCTCATGCAGGAAGGAGGGCAGACATAAGGGTGGGGGGGGGGGTTGCAAAGATAAATTATGCAAGATTGTGATGCACCTTGCTTATTTTTAAAGCATTATACAGGCAAGAATGTAAAAAGTCTGCTAAATAATCTAAGAGGGCCAAGGCAACGGAAAATTCTGAACCCAAAATTTGCACCAAGAAAAGCTAAAATTGTGTGTCCTACATAAGTTATGCAAATTAAGCAGATTTGCTTCCAGTGTCTTAGTTTGCATTAGTTCCACTAACCATGAGGACGGGCAATACAGGACACTTGAAATTTACTAAGTCTTCCCTTCCTCCACTCCCAAACTTCAGAAATCTGACCAAGCATCGTCCATGAATTTTAAAGTCTATATTTACAAGCGTATTAACTAAAAACTTGCTCCCTCTTGTTTCTGCTGCAACAGAGGGATCTCCCTCTGGAAACAGGCCAATGCAGAGACAGGATGAGCAGCATGACAAAAGCCCAGCAATAGCACACCCTCACCTGCTTGTTGAAGTGGTTGTTCAAAGCCACACTTGTGAGGTCAGTGGCATATTTAGAGGAGCTGTAGGCCTCCGTGCCTTGCCGGTGCTGGTAGTCATCAAGTCTGAAGTTATTTTTATGGGCATTGACTGAAGACGTCCAGACCAGTTTGGAAGGCTTTTCAACAGAGCAAAGCAGAGGCTCCAGCTGCCGGATCTATGAAGCCAAGAAATCAGGCTTTCAGAAGTTTCCAGGCTTGTAGAACTTCAGACCCTATCAGCCCTACATCATGGTCTGTGATATTGACAACAACCCTGGTTTTAACAGTCCTGGGCATGCAACAAAACTCAAGTTTATTAATACACTAGTGGCCACTCTACGTGCCTATAGATGGGTCTGGCATGAAGGGCCACCCGTGTTCTAGGATGACCAAAGGGCCACCTAACACCATCTAAAAAAAGATACCAGCAATGTTCTCTGAACTCTTTGGCCACAAGGAACCATTCCAATGTATCTTTTAATACAAAAGAATATACCCAAAGAGCACAAGTTTTAGCCCTTCATTTTTAAAAACTGTGTTAGTGCATTTCAGATCTTTGCACTGCTGCTGGCTTTTATATTGGTTACTAGGTTGGTTTTATTGTGTTTTAAACTTATAGCATTATATTATGTTATATAGTCTTATTGTATTTTATGGTTCTAAGCTTTTCTTCTAAACTGCCCAGAGAGCTTTTGCTAATGTGTGGTATAAAACTTATCATGCAAATCATGCATAATGTGGACTTTGCAGGGAAGGATGCTGACCGGACATAAGCCTATTACTATTCACCTGTTTCTGTGGTACAAGAGTCCCTGCCTAAATAGGCACCCAATCTAAATTAAATATAGTATCCTGCTGACAAACCCCACTTGTAAGAAGTGTAACCTGCATTTTCCTCCAAGAGGAACATGCACATTATAGTCAAAATCAATTATTTGTCTAGCACAGATCCAATAACTATCCCCCTTCCCTTGGATATTCCTGGGTCTTCTCATGGTGTGAGCATGAAAACAGAAGGCAGCGCCTTCTCCCGTTAATCTACATATCATGAAAACACCACCGCAGCCCTGTTGTCTTTGCAGAAGAAAAGTCAGCCACTGTTGGCAGCTGAACACCTTTGGCAGCTGAAGGCTGACCTACTTTGCCAGCCAGAAGTACTACACTTCATTTCAGAGAAGGCTTGCCAAAGCCCAAGTCACCCTTGGGCTAGATCTACACTACTGCTTTGTAGCGGTATTGAAGTGCACTGATAACTGTTGGAGGACATTACACACTCAATATACCGCTTTTGTAGTGTTATTGCCTGCTTTTTAATCCACATTATCCAATATACCGCAAAAAATGTCATTGTGTGTCCTACGAAGTATAAATGCGCAAGAGGGATATAGTGTTACCATGACGGGATCGTACTGATATGAAGGTGTAGATCTGGTCTTGGTGCTGCTTGTGTAGAGCTTATATACACAGTGGGGGATCAGTGTTGCCATGTCCCTAACTCCCCTGCTTCTCCTGCCATCTGCACACCTGACCTGACATCTATGCATTGGGATAGGTGCCCTGCCCAGACATGCACGCACACACACGACCTACGCAGTGTGTAAAGCCAATCCACCAGACCACTATACCCGATTTTGAGATTGGTTCACTCCTGATTTTGAGGGATGGAGATTGTCCACGGTTTCCCTCTTTGAAAAAAATTAGGGGTTTGACAGACTAGTGCCCTGCAGTTGATAAGGGAGGGGGTAGCAGGATACAGTTTGATACACAGAAAGATGGCTACTACTATGCCAACACCTTTTGCCCTGAGCACCAGATTAATATTGTAAGACTACACTTAAACATGGGAGTTGTTTGGTTGAAGCCAGCAAACTGAAAGGCAGCAAACCCAAGTCATTTTACAAGTTAAATCCTGAAGTCAATGAGGGCGCAATCCTATGCATGTTTAGACAGAAAGAAGTTGTGCAATTCCTAGCATTCCTTAGTCAGCCATGCTGGCTGAGTTCTGCAAGATGTAGGACTGAGGCAGTAATGTTAGCCAACCTGCACACAGCACTGAAATTGGTTAGCTAACACCTGGTTGTGAAAAAAGAGGCAGATCCAGAAGGTAATGTTGAATGCTGCTGCAGAATTGGTCCTACATACCAATAAACAAGAGAATAAATCTTTTGAGGTTGAGGACTTCTTCAGGTTTTGAGAAAATTGCGCTCTATTTAATATACTGAGGCCAGCAAAGAATAGAACTAAAAACCTGAGTTAACTGACAAACATGGTGAAAGACTATCCAGCAGTCAATGAGTTATTCAGTCAGTATAAGACAAGCTTATCCTCATTCATACCTGTGGGACGCCTCATCTGATACACACCACTCTCATCAACCAAAGAGGTGAGATATGTGTGGGAAGCAGATTGTTCAGAACCATATATAAAGCCAGCACCTAGAATACAGTAGCCCTATTCAGAAGTTCACCTGAACACACGAAGGCTAAAAGTGAGTAGGGAGAGGGGGCATGCAAGCCCCACCCCTAATGTCCCCATGAAGTTGGGGGATGTTGATTATGGGGAAGATAAGCACTTTCAGCTGAGTGCACTTAGAAATCTCCTTCATATCTTCTCACTCAATGCATGAAGGTCTGCAAAGGAGGCCATGCATTGGGGCAGGGCTTATGCGTACATCTCCGACTCACTTTTAAGTCCTGCTAAAAGGTGAACTCTTGAATAGGGCTAGTGTTCCAATATGCAGATTGGTTCCCATTACAAACACCCAGATAATATTTGCACAATACCTACATGTCTGACACATATACTAGATCAAACCTTCCCTACCAGCATGAAATGTCCAAAGAAGTTGGTTACAAAGACTTCCTGTAAGCCATCTGGAGTGACCCTGTCCTCTTGGCTCATCAGCCCCTCTGCTGTGGTCAACATCTGGATTGCTCGCCTGAAAACAGGACAAGAGATTACAGCTCATTCTGCAGGACTGGTGCCCTTAAGGAAGATCACTAACAAAAACTATCACCCTATTCTTTGCTGTTAAATATTTGTGTGGGTGGAGAAAGTTATTTGGTGGCAAAAAGGGTGAAAGTTATTCGGTGGCAAGAAGGGGCACTCCTCTTTATACGGGAAATGTCAAAATCGTTAACTAGCTTTTTATTTGGAGCATTCTAAAGCAGTGCTTCTTAGACTGTGATCTAGTGACCTTTACTGATCCCGGGTGGACCTTCAGGTGGTCCTCAAAAGTGAAAATGACGGAGGAAAAAGTTGAAAGAGCGAGAAGCCTGTGGACATTTCCATTACATGCTGAAAAGGACATTTGCTTTTAAAATTTTAAATGGAAAAGTTCATGACTGTATGCCATTCAGGCTAGTGGGCTTTCTGGAGGCATATGGCTGGCCGCTGTTGGAAGCAGGACGCTGGACTAGATGGACCCTTGGTCTGATCCAGCAGGGCTCTTCTTACATTCTCATCAGCAGTGCAAACAAGTGCAGAGGAAATTCCTATAAACCCCCTAGCTGTGTGCATAGCTCTCCTCTGGATCACAATTGGGTTTGAATTTGAAAGCCTTTCAAGTGACTTCGTGCACTGTGAAAGTATGGCCGAAGCCACTCAGATGGGCAGCCTTCAGGTCAACAACGTTTAAGAGCTACTGTCCTAGAACAAGGATTTCCAAAACAATGAGGTGCCCAAGACTTTGGAGTTACTGTGGTGGAAAGGCTGACGTGTGTACATAAGCAATCAGGAGCAGGCCAGAGGAAAGTGGAGTTGCCCACTTCTACAACAGGCATAAAGCTAGCAGCAATTCTATGCAGGCAGCAGTAGACCTAAAAATGAAAGGCAGACTGGATGTTAGCTTGGGTGGGCGGAGTGCACAGCAGGGTGAGGTAGCAGGGATCCATGTCACTGCCAGAGAGATCCAGGGGCTACAGCTCTTTTGGGCAAGTAACTATACCTGGTCATTGGCTCCTCAGCGGTAAAATGAGGGGAACCTACCTTGCAGACTCGTCGTCAGGACAAACAAGATGGAGACTGTAAACCACTTTATGCAAATAAAGTTTTCTATATAAAATCAAGGCAAAATGTAGTTCCTGTGTCACACATGAAGTACCACATACTGGGCAAAAGAGGACTTTGCTTCATTTTGTTCCACTTGAGGATGTTCCATCACTGAAGCTAGACAGGTTTGGGCCTGGTCAGTATTTGGATGGGAGACCACCTGGGCACCCCATGTGTGTTGCTTTGAACTCCTTAGAGGAAGAGCAGGATACAAGAGTAAATAAAATAACCAGTTGTCATGTCACAGGTTAGATTTTAAGCCACTTTAGGATCCTTCCCTGGAAACACTAGCTCAATGCATTGCAGTGGTCTAACAAGGTAAGCTTGGCAGAACGCAGATTCCAGAAAATACTGTCACTCTAACATAATGGTGTCCTCACATTTTGAAAGAGTGTGCGTGTCCCCGGTTTTTAAAAGGATGAACTCAAAAAGAAAATAAGAGTACAGCTACAGAATGGACTTCTTGGAATGCCAAGAATATGAAGACTTCGCAGCCTGAATAACTGATAAGGCACACAACCTGATATGTGGCTAGAGTTATCACAAAGCTAGGAATGCTCGTACCATTGATAGTTGTGTACAAGGAGGAATTTAGTAGATGCAGCTTGTCATGTCAGAGGGGTGAGAAAAGGAGTTGCACCTGCAGAATTGCCCTCTCCTACACAGGTATCAAAAGGGACAGAGAGTATCTTCTTCCCTTGCATTTGATTCTCTCTCCCATGGAGCCTCCAAGGCTCTCTCTGCAGTCCACAGGAACCTCAGAGACTCCAAAACAACAATAAACTTACTGGCCCACATGGTTACAGAGCTGCATGGAGATCTCATTTAAGAAGGCAAGTAATGAAGCCGAAATGAAAGCATTTTCAACTGTCATATTTTTACATACCTATACCAAAACACATTTCAAGGTCTGGTTCACATTTTTTACATTAAGTTTTATTTACACAGTACATTGGGGGAGAAATTAAAATAATGGGCCGTACAGAAGATTAAATGAAGGGCAAATCCTTGTAGGCTCACATTCTAGAGACAGACTTGGGGGGGGCAGGGGGATGACACAAAAGAATAGGGGAATGAAGTGGAGGAAAAGAATGCAGAAGGAACGCTCCAAAATAGGTGTCAGTTGCTGTTTAAAGTCAACTGAATATATCCATCCCTATGGAGGTAGAACATTCAATGGAAGACAAGGCAACATAGAAGAAGAAGAAATCTTAGGCTTGGCAAGAAAGATACCAAGAGAATGGCAAGAGCAGGAAGGGACAAATTGCAAGAGAAAAGAGGCTAATGCGGGACCTTGAAAGCAAGGAGCAAGTTTACAGTGAAAGGGATATGGAAAAGGGAGACTGTGAAAAGGAGAGAGGAAATATGACTCTCAGCTTATTTCAGATAAGGATATTGTACCAAGACTGCAACATGACCAGCCAGTGAATGTATTTCCTAGAGAGTCTTCCTGTGGTCTCCAACTACAGTGTCAAAGGCAGGTACACTGCAAAAGTTACACGTTTCAGAATAAGTACATGTTTTTTTTTACTAAACCAGCTAAATGGTCAGGAATACTGCAAACATCCAACATAGAAACTTTTTTCTATCTAATACAGGTCTTCAGAGGCTATAATATCTGTATATGATAAGAAAATATTTCTATGATGAGTGACTACATTATATAGGCAGTATTTTGCGCTGAGGCTAATGGCCAGCTGAGCTGCAAAAAGAGTAGGCATATTTATCTGTAAGAAGATACATACAGGACTCATCCATGGTAGAAGCTATGCATTCAGTGGCAGTCGTGAACATGTTTCTTAAGAGGTATAATGGGAACTATGCCAGAAGCCAAAGTCTTATCAGTAAGGGAGTTTTTCACATGGTCTCTACCTTTATGCAACAGATTTTTATATATAACAAAGAGTCTTGTAGAACCTTAAAGACTATCCAATTTATTACTGCATAAGCTTTCACGGATTAGAGTCCACTTTGCGTAACTGATGAAGTAGACTGTAATCCATGAAAGTTTATGCCATAATACATTTGTTGGTCCTTAAAGTTCCACAACATTCTCTTGTTTTTCCTGGAACAGATTAACGTGGCTAACCCTCTGAACATTATACATGTGAAAATAAAAAATGAAAATAAAATGAGCACAGATATCTAAGTACAGGGCCAGCTCAGATGTAACAGTATCCAGAACAGGCAAGTCTGCTGCTCAATCACTCATGCTTGGCTCCTCCTGCCAGTGGGAGTGGCTAAATAAGCCAGGAAGCCTCTGTCTGTGGTTTGTTTAGAGTTATGTCCAAACTGGGATCCATAGCTTGTTCCTCTCCTAATCAGCCAGAATCATAAGTCACTGTTTGTTCTTGGGTCTTGATTCTGACTTGTTAGGAGAACAACAAGCTATCGAGCAGCATGTGCTAACACAGTTGCTGGTTCCAGATAAGACAGTATCCTACGAGTACTCATTGTGCAGCGTTCTTGTTCACAAACTGGTTTTTACCAAATTTGAAATATTTGAGCCAGGCTTTTCATGGGGGAAACCACCCTGAAAAGAGGAAATTAGAGAGCTGGGGGTTGGGGGAGTAGAAGAGAGCTGGTGGGGAAAATAGACCGTAGATTTGGGCTTCATTTGATTTACCTCCTTGTTTTTGCTGCCACCATCATCTCACAAAATGCAGCTCTGCAACAGTGAAGGCTAGGAAGTTACTTTAAAACACACACCTTCAGATTCTCAGACTTGTTCTAAGAAGAGCCTGGAAGCTGTATGTTCTAGCTGTGTTGCATGCAAATAAGGAAGCGGAAAAGCAAGAGGGCAGCCTCGAGTCAGATTTTGGCCTCTACAGAATCGAAAGTGTCAAATTGTGGGATTCTGTCTCAGAGGAGGGAGGTTCATGACCGCTACATGGGCTTAGGTTTCTAACATGCCCTACCTATGTACTCTCCTCCACTGGAACATCCATTTACTCCTTCCCTCCCATTCACAGTCAGGCTGAAAATTCACAGCAACTAACCAGTTAAGATATATTATACCTGGAGAAGAGGCCACGTAAAAATGACCACAAACTGATACGTGGCTTTACCATGATCCCAGCATTCAAGAAGAGATAATCCAAATGGTGAAATCTGCACAATGAAAGTAACAGCTCATTATTGCAAGAAGAGAAAGACAGCCTTGAACACCTATTAAACAGAACTGGAAATAAACCCATTAGTGCCTAATGCCCATTATGCCTAATGCCTGGTCTAACCCACAACTTCCTTGAGCAGAATGTCTGGGGCCAATTTGCTGGATCAAATTTGCCCTGAAGTGTACTGTTTCAGGCTGCAGGCAGAGGGCTGCATGATGGAATGGACTCCCATCCCCACAGGGAGAAAAAAAAACCCTCCTTACACACAGAAAACTCGCTTATCAGGTTAGGCTGAATCATTGTCAGTGATATGCTAGTTTTCTGTTTGCAAAGTTTTCTTCTCATGGTAGAATATTTAAACATCCTACCCCAGCCAACCTGTATTATAAAGAGGTAGCGGCCAGGAAAAGTTTGATCACTTGATAGTGCTAATGGCACCAACTGGATCTCAAACGTCGTGCATTACATAGTGAATTCTCACAACAGTATTGGCCATTTGTCCAATGCTGGTAAGAAAAGTCCTTCATTTCCAGCCCCACAATTACATTTCATGAAGCTGTTAAGATGTTTCTTACTACTTTGATTGTACTTCTTGCACAAAGATTCCTGTGGGATCAAATACAAACAAAGCCACTAGGGAATAAGCCATCGTACCCTAGAGCTGACAATAGCTGAGGTAGATGTGTGATGTCCTGGAAAAAATGGGGAAGGGGGAGGGGGGAAACATACCCAGAAAAAGCCACTCTTTTCCAGATATTTTTAGGAAACTGTGGCGGGAGGATTGGTTTTTTTCCTAGTTTCTTCCCATTTTTCCTCCAGGCCTTCACATCTCAGGTCACAATAAAGGCAGAATTAGACTTGACTGCAGACATGGTCTGGGAACATGGGTCACTCACTGAACAGCTGCAAAGCAATGCTTAACCCTTCCCCTGCATCATCCCTTTCCAGCCACATTTTCCTCTATCTGTGTGTTTGCAGGGGAAATGATGGGAATGGTAAAAGTTAGTCATGCTCTCTCCTGTCCATCTATGGCTGTTTGACAGCAACTAGAGTTTCCAGACCTGCATCTGCTGCTGAATGTGTAGTTCTGCCTTAGAAGGTTGGTCTTTTAAGCAATCTATTTGCTACAAACATGGCTACTTTCCCCAGAATTTATCCAAGATTAAGATCATATCGCAAAAACCTGTAATGCAGGTATCGCCTGGAAAGCCAACCCGGAGAACTGTTTGATGAGGGTGAGTGAAGACCACTCTATAAATGGACAGCCCATCTAACCGTCTAACAGGGATGTCATCTGGATCCCATCTGATTGGCCCCACCCTACCACGTACCTCGCCTTGATCTCTTTGGCTGCGTGTAGGACAGATTCCAGCTTGCCAACGTCTATTTGAATAATGCTGATGTCCGCATGGGGGAAGTAGGACAACAGTTGGTTACGGGTGTCGTTGGCTTTTTCCATGTTCCTGCAGGCTAAACACACGTGGAGGCTGGCATCTTCCTGTAGGAGGCGCTTGCACAGTGCAGAACCAATTCCACTGCAACAGCAACAACACACTGTCAAGGCCTGCCATAGGACATTAGGCACCAAGCCCCACACACACACACACCACTACCACCACACACACTCAGTCCACACATTACATTACGTCTGAAGAGCCTCCCAATGTAAGAAGGGATAGTGGATGCAACTACAAAGTATATTCACTCAAAGAAAAATTGCTGCAGGAAAGTAAATTAGTTTTCTTCTTAATGGGATTAGCAAGCTCACTTATGGGGCACTAGAAGACAAATGACATAAAAAGGATGGCTCTTCCAAAGCTCGCATCTTTACTGGCTTGCATATATAGATCATAACACTTCACGAAGTTTGATGATGAAGACCATGTTCCTGCCCAGCGCACAACAAGGACATGTCTAGCACACTGTACACTTGGTGGACCAGGACCCTGTTTATTCTGGACTTCATAACAAAAGAGGATAGTTTAAAAGCAGCTGTGGATCTGCAGGGAAGAAACATGGAGTCTGCAACAATATTTTGCTCACCACAGGCAACTAGGTAGGTTAGGTACATGGTATTAACAAAAACCAAAATGTTCCAAGCTAGTGTCAAGGAGCCAAATGTTACAGTATTTTATTTTATGTTTATTTGTTTATTTAAAATTGTATAGTTTTGTATTTTTAAAAATCTTATATGCCACCTTGAGGGTTCTACCCTTAAAGGCAGCTTAAAAATAATTTTAAATAACGACAAATAAGAATAAACATCTGCAGCATGTATGTTAAACATCCCTAAAATTCTTTCAATAACTCTGCGAGCTTCGCTAAAGAGACTGGCGCTGGAAGGCTGACCAGTAGAATCAACAATCCAGACCAACACTAGGAATACATGTAACCTTTTGTGTAAGTTAAATATGGGTGCCATGAGTGACACAGGAGGTTTGTGGCAGTTTTGGACAGGAGCAGGAAGACCTGGCGTCAGGGTATGGAGTCAAGCCTATGCTCTTGCTGACCTCTCTAGCGCTGTGCTGCTGCCTGCTCCCTGGTTCAATAAGCTACAGGAAAGAAGGCTCCAAGGCAAAGGGGCGGGACTGACTTTATACTGTAATGTGCTCCAGAGAGGCATCCTCACACTTTGGACTCACCTTGGGTTGAACTTGTCAAAGTTAGGCTCTACACACCTTCTACAGCCCAAAGAGTGCTTGCAATTTGGTACTGTCCTGACTTGCCTGGTCCTTAAAGTTGCCAGGTCTCCAGTGGCTCAGACCCTGAGACTGAGACAGCAGAGCCTGGGACCTCAGGAGCGGCACTTGACGGAGCAAGAAACAGAGCCTGGAGCTAGTGAAGTTTTTTAAATAAAAGATCCTAGGCCTCACCTAACTGATCTGAAGTGCATTATTATTGCCCTGTTTCCCAAGGACACCGCAGAGTTATTATCCCTCTATGGTGTCCATCTCTTAGGAACTCTCCCCCACAGAAAGAGAAAGATACTGAGACTGGGAAAACCTGCTAGGAATGGGCTGCATTAGAAACTTTAGAATGAGGATAGGGATGGGCCTGGGGAAAACAACCTACCACCTTGCTTCTGCTCCCTCACCCTGAGATTTAACTCTTTTCCCTGGAGACCCTGAGAAGGAGGCTAACATCTGAAACTCTGGGCCCAACCCTAACCCCTGCCAGCCCTACCAATTCTCATCTGATGCTATACTGATTACCCAGCCTGAACCTGCATTTGCTTCATCCAGCTCTGAGGCTGAGGTATCACTTACCAACTTTGTTTTAGGCAGTAGCTAAATGTCAGGTACCAGAGACAATCACCATACAAATGAACCCCACCACCCAGTTGGGGGAATAACAGACAAAAATGGTGCAGAGGGGTATTGCAAGCATCTTCCTTCGAAATCAGGAGAAGAATTGCAGAATAGCTAATGGACATTTTAAGACTCACAGAAAACCCCTTTTCCATATGTGCCCTCCCCAGTAGGCGCTTGTGTCTTCTCACTGCACAACTTAAGATACCCACTCCTGAACTACCTCTGGTCTGCCTGATTAGCTCAAACCTTCTTTCTGCAGAACAGGGACCTCTGGCTGCTCCCTTGACTTGTCACATTCATATAATGGCACAAATGGGCAACAGCAGAATGTAAGACCACAGTTCAAACCTACTTTAGATTGGGAAAAAAGTGCCACTCAACTTCTTTGCTCCTCTCTCCACCATTGTTGCCATTTGAATTTTACAACCAATGGTGCTTTCACATACACAATATGTGTTCAGGGGAGTGAAGGGAATATAACACATCAACATTTCATGAAGAGGGCCCTTCAGAAAAGGGCAACCAAAATGATCAAGGGGCTGGAGCAACTTTCCTATGAGGAAAGGTTACAACATGTGGGACTGTTTAGCTTAGGAAAAAGGACTGCAACTCTGATAACTGGCCATGCTGGCTGTGGCTGATGGGAGATTGCTAATCCATGAATTTAGGTAAGCCAAGCATCCTTGACATGTTCTCAGAAATTCTCTCATCCACCACTCAAAAGCAGCCAAAACTCTCACCTCACCCCACTTTCACTGGGGAAGAATGGTCCCCCTAAATGTGGGATGAGATTTTTGGTACATCTCTAAAATAAACAATGATCTCAGCACAATGTGTGTAATGCATAGGATTACACTGTAAATTATGTTTTATGGTAATGGGGGTCTTAAAAAAATCAAATTGTAGAATTCTTTAAAAACTCTGAAGTCTGAGAAATATATGTCGATTTTAAAATTGATGAACAGGTCAGACAATTAATACTGACAACTCCATTCATACCAAGCACTGTATGAAATAATTAATTCAATGTTTAGGATGATAAGAGCTAGGGATGTCAAAGGATTCTGCCACGGATCTCAGTGAGGCCAAATGCCAGTGCATTCGGCCCCTTGAAATCTGTGGCGGAATGAAGCCCCCGCGCCCCACGAAAGGCACGCAAAACAGAGCACTTACCTGGTGCCGTTTGCACTGCTTTGCGAATGGCGGCCGCATCTGCGGCCATTTGCGTTCCCCATTTTTGCTGTGATAGGCTATGTAAATAGTTACGTAGCCTATCACGGCTAACGCAGGGACGCCATTTGCGTCCCTGCAGAGGCCGTGATAGGCTACGTAAATATTTACGTAGCCTATCACGGCAAAAAATGGGAATGCAAATGGCGGCTGCTGTAGCCGCCACCATTTGCGTCTGCAGGCTCCGCACGTCTACGAATGCACCTGGCTGGCGGCTCCGCAGAGTGGAGCCAGCTGGGTTAGGATTTCGGGGGGAGGTACGGAGCGCCTGATGGCCCTACCCTGATCCCAAGTTCTAGTATTATGAAAAGTTTCCCTCTCTCTCCACCCCAGGCATTGCTATAAACCTGCTTTATCGACATCCACCATTTTATTTTCTATAATGTACAGTTAGATGCAAGATTTCAAAATAACTGTCTTTTCTCAATATACATTATTTGTTGTTATTGTTGTTCAGTCGTTCGGTCGTGTCCGACTCTTCGTGACCCCATGGACCATAGCACGTCAATGCATTATTACCATTATCATTAAAATCCACTGTTCACTTTGACTCCATTTAGCATATTATATTGCAACTTTCACCTCCGAAATCTGATCAAATCTATAATACAGCCAATACTATAGAAACAAAACACAAAAATAATCCCATATAAACACGATCACAAACTAATATTGTGAGACACGTTTTGACCCTTTCCTAATATGCCTTACCATAAAATACGCCTTCATTCTATCCCTGCACACTGAACTGACGCAGGCTGTGCCGCCACACACGGGCTCTGCCCGGCTTCCTTTCATTTTCAGCGTTCGTGTTCGCGTTTTAAACCGAAGCCTCTAAGCCCACTTTCCAGGTTGGGGTTAATGAATGCAAAGCCAGCGGGCCAACTATCAAGCACCAAGGATGCAATCCTATGCATGTTTAGACAGAAAAAAAGTGGCTGGGGCATGCTGGGAGTTGTAGGGCTTTTTTCTGTCTAAACATCCATAGGATTGCACCCTAAGGAACTTTAAAATAATAATAATAATAATGTAAAACTGCATCATACCTCGATATAATAATGTAATACTGCGTCGTAGCACGATGTAACATCTCTGTCATACGGTGATATAATAATGTAATACCGTGTCATACGGCGATATACCTTCAACATGTTACTCCGTTACCTGTACGCGGAGGCTTGCCTGCGTCGCCCCCGCCCCCGCCCCCCGCGGCCCCTCGCTACGGCCTCCTTTCCGCAGCGCCCCAACGTTCCACCGAAAGGAAGGCGCCTGGGAAGAGGCTCCCTTGCCCAAGGGAGGCGCCCCGTGGCCGGACCCCGCTCAGCCGCCGCCCTCACCTGCTGGCGCCGGTGATCACGGCCACCTGCTGCATGGCGAGGCGATGGGCACGCCGGCACCGCCGATAGAGTCCAAGCGCGGCCGCGCCCCGCCCCCAGGAGCCCGAGCCCGCCCCCGGGCGGCGCAGCCCCGCCCCGCCCCGCCCGCCTCAACAAAGGAGGCCCCGCCCACGCCAGGCCTTCTCCTCCATCGCCCAACAAACCACGCCCCCTTTCCTTGAGCGGCCTGCCCAGTCAGAGATCTCGGCTGGGCTCTGATGGCAGAAGCGGAGAGGTGGCGTGACCGTAGTCGGACGATGGGCGGGCGGGCAGCAAGCGCGGGAGGGGGGCGCTCCGCCGATCACGTTAGCCACAGGCGTCCCTCAGTGCCCGTGGTTCCGGGCTTCTCATTGGCCGGGGCGGCTGTCGCTGCTGCGCTCCTCAGACGCAAGCTTAGGGGTCACCCGCAGGCGTAAGAAGCGTGTGTCGTGAGCTGCTCGGCTCCCTGACGGTTTGGGCTGGCAGGAGGTGCAAGATATATTCAGTCCAAACCTATGTTTGGGAGTGGGAAAGTGCGCCTTTCGGTGCCTCACCAGAAGTGCAGCTGCCCCTGGTTTTCATCGCCTCAAGTGCCTTCCTGTGCATGTCTATGCAGAAGTAAGCCCTATTGAGTTCCATGGGGTCTATGGCCACGTATAGGATGGCAACTTTATGCATAGCTGGCTGAGGAATGCTGGGAGTTGTAGGACTTTCTTCTGTCTAAACGTGCTTAGGATTGCGCCCTAAAAGGGATTAGTTGATTCCAGAGCCCCTGTAGACACAATAGCTAAATGAAATCTCCAGATCCAGAAGCAGTATCCATCCAAACACCAGTAGCTGAAGGGGCAAACAAAAATAGACAGCAGTGGCTACTGCTGGAACCAGGATGCTAGGCTAGATGGTGGAAGAGGGCCTTTTATGCTGTGGCACCCAGGCTATGGAATGAGGAAGGAGCTCTCTAGAGAGGTTTGCCTGGTGCCTACGTTGTACTCCTTTTGGCGCCAGGTGATTGATTGAGTGATTTTAAAAAAAATAGTTCTTGGCTGCTTTTCAGGGCAGAAGCCCTCCCAAGGCTGATTACAACAATAAAATACTTTTCTACCAGTACTTTAGCATTTTAGCTTCCTAAGTCTTTTCGCTCTGATGTTTTAAATGTCTTTTAAATCTCTGCATTGTTGCTAGGTTTTATTCTGGTTGTAATGTTATATACTGGTTTTAAGCGTTCATATTTTTTATTGTTTTATGCTGCACTTTGTGGTTTTAATTTTTGTGAACCACCCAGAGAGCTTCAGCTGTTTGGCAGTATTGTTGAGTGAGTGAATGGTCCCTTGGTCTAATTCAGCAGGGCTCCTCTCAAGCACACTCTGGGAGAGAACGCAGGACAGGAAGGCCTGGTGTGCTATGGTCCATGGGGTCACGAAGAGTCGGACAAGACTGAACAACCTCTTATGTTTATATAGATGAAAACAGAGACAGCTGTGTATCTGTAGCACCTGTTCTCATATCAAGAAGAATCCAGCATCCCTGAGGTCATCCAGGAGACTTCTAAATCTTCTCAAGCTGTGTGGTATATGGTGGTTAGCTGTGGCATCATTCTAACGTTTTCTTGGCCCCTTTTCATAGTTTTAAAAAAATATTTTTTCCCCTTCCTCAAGAGCCAGAGCTTTGGCTTGTATGATGGTTAATTGCAACTTGGAGCAAGCTGGCTGAAAACAGATACATTCTTCCATGGCTGAGATAAGGATGGCATCTGCAAGGAACAACCTTCTTGGCAGTAGCAGTTATATGCAAAATGATTGCCCCTATGAGGTACTTACTTACTCTTAGCTTTTTAGAAAACAGTTTGAAAGCCTTTTTTTCTTCCGTCAGGCCTTTAGGAAAGAAGTTTTTGGCCTGTTGCTGTTTTTATAGACATTTTAAGAACTATGTTTTAAGTGTTGGTGTTTTATTGTTTTGGCCACTTTGCCCATTCTTTTGATTGGAAAGGTGAGATACAAATAGCTTCAATAATTAATGAATAATTATCATTACACTTGCTATACACTGTATTGATTTACTCTGCAAAACTCTCCCAACTCTGACTACAGTAGCAAACTGAACATCACAATTTCCAAATAATATGTAATAGAATGTTGAATTAACTCAGAATTTGTCTGATTGCACATACATTCTGTAATAAGTGTATTCAGTAATATTTCCAATCTGGATATGATAGGGGTCAGGGACAGAAAAGGGAAAGAAGTAAATGGTCATGACATCTTTTTGGTTCATGTGCTTGTATATATTTGTATGTGCACTAGAGTCAAGATGCATTCATCCTATTTGTATATGGGATTTATATATTTTTATACCACTTTGCGTATTTTAATAGAAAAGTTGTTCCTGTTCAGCCTGTTCTGGAGGAGGTTGCACTCCCCCTAAAGGATCAAGTTTGTAGTTTGGCGGTGCTCTTGGACCCAGAACTGTCACTTGAGGCACAGGTGAACTCAGTGGCATGGAGCACTTTTTATCAGCTTAGGCTGGTATACCAACTACGCCCTTATCTGGACAGAGATAGCCTAGCTACAGTTATCCATGCTCTGATAACCTCTTGTCTGGATTCCTGCAATGCGTTATACATGGGGTTGCCTTTGAAAACGGTCCGGAAACTTCAGCTAGTCCAAAAAAGGGCAGCAAGATTGTTAACAGGGACTGGCCAACGAGATCACATTACACCAGTACTTTCCCAGCTGCACTGGCTGCCAGTCCATTTCTGGGCCCAATTCAAAGTGCTGGTATGAACATTCAAAGCCCTTAATGGCTTGGGTCCAGGTTATCTGAAGGATCGCCTCCTCCCACATGTGCCTGCCTGGACCCTAAGATCACCCTCAGCGGCCCTTCTCTGTGAGCCCCTGCCAAAGGAAGTGAGGTGGGTGGCTACCAGGAGGAGGTCCTTTTCTGCTGTGGCACCCCAGCTGTGGAATGAGCTCCCTAGAGAGGTTTGCCTGGCACCTACGTTGTATTCCTTCTGGTGCCAGGTGAAGACCTTTTTATTCTCTCAGGCTTTTTAGCTTCATAGTCTTTTAGCTTTGGTGTTTTAAATCTGTATTTTAAATCTGCATTGCTGCTAGGTTTTATTCTGGTTGTATTGTTATATTGTGATTTTAATGCTTTTAAATGTTATGCTGTTTTATCCTGTGTTTTTTGGTTTTAATTTTTGTGAACTGCCCAGAGAGCTTCTGCTATTTTCTGCTAGAAATGAAAAATAAATAAATAAATAAATGAAATCAGATTTAAAACGGTAGGAATAAATGCATCTTTTCTCCTCTCAAATGATTAATTTCTCCCCCAAATGCACCTTCCTTCTGAAAGAAGATTAGCAGCCACGAGCTTTGCTTGGCACAGTCATCACCCAGTTGGGCTGCAGCAGCTGCAGTGCCAGCCCCAGCAGCCCAATAACAGTTGCCGGGACCCCAGCAGGGCCCACCACATCTGCTGCATCGTGCCTAGTGCTGTGAGTGAGGTGGTCTTCCAGAGCTCATGGTGTCCCTATAGAATCATGACTCACCCTTCCTCTGGCTCAGACATCGCTGACTCTGCATTGTGTTTGGCAGGCATTAGCCAGGGTGTCTCCGGCCACTTCAGGTGCCCCTACATTCCTTGAATGTCCTAACAGATTGCCAGTTCTTCATTCTAGTTACTCCAATAGTCTCCTTGACTTCCCTGGATGGCACACAAGTAGTGTCTCCTCCCCTTATTCCTGTGCAGGGGAGAAGCCAAACCGAGGTCCCTTGCAGGCCATTGGGCTACGCAGACTGTCCAAAGTATCCACTAACAGAACTGACCACCCTCCACTTTCAGTAAAGAAACAGGAAGATGGTTTTGTTTTTTTTAAAGATTCTTATTTACAAATCAGTCATTTTACAGGAATACAGTTCAATGGTGCCTTACAGAGAATAAATAAAGAAAAACTATACAATGGTCTTTAAGTCTCCATTTCAAAGAGCTGTTTTTGAATGAGTGCTGCAATGATAAACTAATATTAAGCAGCCTGAAATTTATATTTTCTAAGGATGAAAGGAACATAGCTACCCAGCATCCTCTTATAGCAGAGGGACCAATTACTTGCAGTGATAACTGAGGCTGCAATCCTATACTCACATACCTGGGAGTAAGTCCCATGGAATTTAACGGGGCTTATTTCTAAGTAGACCGGCATAGGATTGCATTGTTAGAACATCTCAGATAAATGTGCTCTGCATTCAGGGGACTGGAGTACAACCAGAAGACAAATACTATTGTTACAAGCAGGAAGTCTAACGTGCAACATATTATAAAGTGGGGCCAGGAGCAGAAGAACTTTACAATTAGGACATTTGAGCTTATGTGTTTTTTTTAACAGCCCACGACGACCTGGTCCACATAACAAACCATGAATCTGAGGGAACTTCCAAAAGTAGTTTGTAATGTGGCATGGGACAACTTTTCCCAATCTGGTGCCCTCCAGATGCATCGCACTGCAACTCCCATCATTCTCAGCCAGTATAGCCAATGGCCATTGCCAGCTGGGAATGATGGGAGTTGCAGTCTAATTCATCTGGAGGGCACCAGGTTGGGACACTTGGCATGGGAGGAGAGGATCTGCGGTTCAGAAGATAAATGGCCCGCCAAACCCCATGCCCCGCTGGAGAGGCTGAAGCCCTTGGGCTCACCTAAGGGAACTCTTTGGATCTTGGCCTAATCAATACAGCACAGTCAGAAATATGGGGTGGGGGGGAATCTTGTAGTTTAGTTCAGGGGCATTTTGCCACTGGTTAGATTTTTTCACCAGTATTCCCAACATCAGCCGTTAAGTGTGTTGTAGAGAACTTGAACTCTCAGTTCCTTAGGTTGTGTTTGAGGCACATACTTTAGCTTTTCCACAGAGTTCCAGAAACTCATCTTTTGCTAAAAACAAAATGCACCCCACTGATAATATTTTCATGTCTCTAGAAGCTGGAGTTTTAAGGAAGAATATACAGGCAACATGTACACCACAACTGAGTTAATGGGAAATTGTAAAGTGGGCATATCTACAACTACACATTTATATCAGTTTAATAACAGCAAGATTTAACTTTCATGGCTTTCCCCCAAATGATCCTTGAAATTCGTGCTTCACAAAGTTGCTGACACTTCTCTATAAGAGATCCCCAGACCACATCACAGACATTGGGCTTCTCCACATCAGGTTTTTAATCTCACAACTTTACCAGAGCTTCTTCCAGATTCTTCGCAGAGTTAAGATGGGCTCCTTCACGCACGCTTCCTGGGGTGGGCTGGGCTGAGGTGGGGTGGAGGATTGGCTTTATCGGCAAGTTCTATATGTTTCATCATACAGCCACTAGGTGGTGCTGTTGTTATAGCGCCACTTTCTCTACACAAACATTCAAACCACTTAAAACTGCTTTTTATTACATCATTATATCCATTTCAAATAAAGTGATTGGAAATTATTGGAAAGCATGGGAGAGGCCCTGGAGGTTGACGACGTGCAAATGTCTGTGAGTAACCAAACTCAATCGCGGGATAAAGGCTCCATGTGGAGAAGCCCTTAGATTCATCCCAGCACTTCCTGGAGAGAGGGAATTACCATTAAATCAGGTTGAATCTATGGCCATATTACTAGAGTTGCCACGTTGCAATTTGGATAACCATTCTGTCCCTATAAATTCCCTGAAGCAGTTGGTGATGAAGTTGCTATGCCTTCTTGCACCTCCTTACTCCCCTGGTCCTCACTGCCCCCCTACTGTGTGACAAACTGTTAAAGCAAATGGGAAATGAAGATTGGCAAGAGAAACCACAGCTGCCTTGTCTCCTGCTAAGTGAGTTTAAAAGAAATAGTGCAGCCCTCCAGTTTGCAGCCTGGCAGCCCTATGACTGTACATTGTTATTTACATTTACGAAAACCAGCTTCCACCTAGATCACCAGCCTGCGTTAGAGTCGTGTGGAAGAATGCATCCACAAAATGCATGTGGCCAGCAGGAAACTACACACACAAAGACATGGTGAACTATGAATCTCCTGTTTTTCTGGATATTTCCAGAGGTACAATTGAGGAAAATCAGGAGACTGTTTAATTCACCCCCCCCCCAAAATGAAAACAGAATCACAACAGTGTGACTTGGCTCTGCCCAGTGCCAGAATAGAAGCTATTTTGGTGAAATGGGATGGGTTCTAGGAAGCTTAAATGCACTACAGGTGACAAAAAGAACAAGACTGCATAAGTTTGGAATCTGACTCAAATATTCAAAATAAAGATTTTGAGGTGGATTTTGTTTGCCCAAAATTGGAATCCACACAGCTCTAATTGGGATATGATGTAACAAATCACACCAGACATCATGACACATTTGTAATTCACTTCAGGAAAATATCCTCCAATAATATCCTGGAAAACTGTAGGTGAGAAGAGAGAAATTCCTCTGAGATTTTTTAAAAATAGGGTCAAAACGAATGTAATCAAAATGTGAGTGCGCGCACACAAGCACACACACCCAAACTTGAAGTCTGCTCCCCAAACCAGTCTTTTGTTTGGAATTAGAACAAACTCTGGATATGTATGAAGACAGAACTTGTGCTAAAGAAGGATAGAGAGACTGCAGAGAACCTAAATGAATTCTGTGTGTCCTACCTGTGCCTGTACTGACGTTTTCATGGAGTGAGTTTCTAAAGAATCTATTCAAATATAGGTGACAAGATCTTAAGTTCTAGGGCTTACCAACAAACTAAACTAAAAACTAAGGTAGCAGGTCCAAAAAGTAATTCTATTTCAGAATTTTGAAATAGCTCAAATGTGACCTGTCCTTAAGAGCATTTCTACATGAGGCATTTATCCTGCACCTTTACTGAGGCTTCTGCTTCTGGATTCTTTGCGGGATTAAGGTTGGCCCTTTACATGTGCTTTCTCCTAGGGGTTTTCTTTCTCTGCCTTACTATATGTTTCATTATACGACCACTAGATGGCACTGTGGTATAGCGGAATCGCACAATTACAGACTATAAATATAGTGGCATTTGGGAAAATACTGCACTTTCCTCAGTCTAAGAAAACCCACAATATTGGTTGCAAAGCACGGGAGAGGCCCTGGAGGATGACAGTGTCATATAAAGGACCTGTAAACCACTGTGAGTGAGCAATCATGAGCGCACAATAAAAGCCTCATGTAGAAAGACTCTTAGAAGATTTCTACATGAGGTTAAAATTCCAGACCTTTACCAGGGCTGCCTCTTCTGAATTCTTTGCAGGATTAAGATCTTCTCCATTACATGCGCTTCCCCCTTTTTCCTTTTGCTGCAAGTTCCATACGTTTCATTATATAGCCACTAGATAGCACTGCGATATAGTGGGATTCCAGAAATACACCAGCCCTTGGATCGTGATTTAAATTTATTACCACGTTTTTGTCGATCTTAGAAAAGCTGGGATAAAAGTTAAAAAGGATGGGAGAGGCTCTGGAGGTTGATGATGTCATGTAAAAGACCTGTGAAGTTCCATGAGTGACCAACCACAGGTGCACAATAAAAGCCTCATGTAGAAATCCCCTTAGTCTCTGTACCAGAGGGCTATAAAGTAGCTAACGTAACACCAATTTTAAAAAAGGAATCCATGTGGATTCTAGGAAATTATAGGCCAGTTAGCTTAATGTCTGTTCCAGGCAAATTGGTGGAAAACATTCTTAAAGATAAAATTATCAAGCATAAAGAAGAACATGTCTTGCTGAAGAAGGGTCAACATGGCTTCTGCAAAGGTAAGCCCTGCCTCACTAACCTTTTAGAGTTCTTTCAGAGTATCAACAAGTATGAAGATATCAGGGATCCACTGGACACTGTATACTTGGACTTTTAAAAAGCTTTTGACAAAGTCCCTCATCAAAGGCTCCCAAGTAAACATAGCAGTCATGGGATAAGAGGAGAGATCGTCTTATGGATCAATAACTGGTTAAAGAATAGAAATCAGAGAGTATAAATAGACATTTCTCACAGCAGTGGGATCTCCCAAGGACTGGTGCTTTTTAATCTTTTTCATAAATGTTCTGGACTTAGGGATGAGCAGTGAGATGGCCAAGTTTGCAGTTATTCAAATTATTCAGAGTAGTGAAAATGAAAGCAGATTGCAGAGCTCCGAAAGGATCTCTGGACCAATCCTGCAGAGCTCTTCTTACATTAATATGCTTTACTGGATCAGAGTGAAGACCCATCTAGCCCAGCCAGCCAAGATGTCATTCATGTCAAAAGTTGCCAGGTGGAAGTCAGACTCTGACTGTTAAGGATTTTTAACACACCAAAAGGCAGGCTGAGAAAACTGCAGGGGGTCATACAGTCGCTGGCTGGACAATGAGCCACTAAGGGAGAGAGAAGATTGGCAGAGATAACAATGGATTAATGGAGAAAGATGTCCAGTGGCTCTTTCTTCCCTCTGCACTGGCTTATGCTCCCATCCAGCTTTCTCTGCCTGACTCCAAATAAGCATCAGAATTCACAACAGTCAGAGCCTGGCTTCTCCTCCTCCTCCAATAGCAGAGGTGGGGAACTGTGGCCTTCCAGAAATTGTTGGACTGAAACCCCCATCAGCTCTAGCCCACATAGCCAATTGTGAAGCATGATGGGAGTTTGAGTCCAACAACATCTGGAGGGCCACACATTCCCCATCCCTGTCCTACAGCATACACATTCTCCCGCGTTTCAGTCCTCATGTAGCCAAAATGGCACCATCCACAAAGCAGGAGGAGGTAACAGCTGGCTTGGGAGAACCCCAAAGTTTGCAGACATACACAAAATATTTAGAAAATAAATCCTAATGAGAGAAGAGACCCAAACAGAGCATGGTCGGTGGCCACAGCATACTGGCTGAGGTGGGGTGGAGGGATGCAATGGAGTATCCTGGAAGAGGGCATGGCTGGCTGGAACCTAAACAGGAGCATTCTGCATGCAATGTTTTGCTGCAGGTCCCACTTGGATGGGCCATAGCTCAGTAGCAAAGCACATGCCCTGCATGCAGAAGGTGCCAAGTTAAGCCCCTGGTATTTCCAGGTAGTGGTGGGAAAGACCACTCTCTGAAGTCCTGGAGAGCCACTGCCGGTCAACGTAGACAGCACTGAGATAGGTGGATCAATAGCCTGATTTGTATAAGGCAGCTCCCTATGTGCTAAATACAGTAGTGCTCTCAGGTTCTGAGTTATGATAGCTATGTAGACAACATGGGTCTGAGAAACAAGAGAGAAGTATGAGCATGCTTGGGGGCAGGAACCTCAAGGTTTGCAGAAGTCTAAAAAATATTTAGGGACAAAACATATGGGGGCAAAAATGCACACACCAAAACAGCCCAGTGAGGACGGAGCATGCTCAGTGGTCACAGAATGCTGACGGCAACCCACCCCAGTATCCTTGCCATGAAAACTAGATGGATCAGTACAACCAGAGATATGTCGGTATTCCATCGGAAGATGGGACTCCCAGGTCGGAAGATGGTCAAAATGCTACTGGGGAGGAACAGAGGATAAGTTCAACTAGCCCCAGATGTGATGACGCAGCTAGCTCAAAGCCGAAAGGATGGCTAGCAGCCGATGGTGCTGGTGGTGAACGACGAATCCGATGTTCTAAAGATCAACACACCATAGGAACCTGGAATGTAGGATCTATGAGCCAGGGCAAATTGGGTGTGGTTACTGGGGAGATGTCAAGATTAAAGATAGACATTTTGGGTGTCAGTGAACTGAAATGGACTGGAATGGGCCACTTCACATCAGATGACCACCAGATCTACTACTGTGGACAAAAGGACCACAGAAGAAATGGAGTAGCCTTCATAATTAATAATAACGTGGCTAAAGCAGTGCTTGGATACAATCCAAAAATTGACAGAATGATCTCAAGTCGAATTCAGGGTAAGCCATTTAACATCACAGTGATCCAAATATACGCCCCAACCACAGATGCTGAAGAAGCAGAAGTAGATCAGTTCTATGCGGATCTGCAGCATCTACTGGATAGTATTTATTTATTTATTAAATTTATTAATCGCCCATCTGACTGGTCACCCAGCCACTCTGGGCGATGTACAACCCCCATAAAACAATTTAAAACAATAAAATTTTACCATAATTTTTTTTTTTTTAAATACCCTAACCCACCCCAAATGCCTGCCTGAACAACCACGTTTTTTATGCACGACGGAAGCTCATTAAAGAGGGGGCATGACGGAGTTCCCTAGGGAGGGAGTTCCACAGAGTGGGGGCCACCACAGAAAAGGCCCTCTCCCTCGTCCCCACCAGTCTAGCTGTCCTGGCTGATGGGACAGAGAGAAGGCCATCTGAGGCTGATCTTGTTAAGCGGCCTGTCTGGTGTTGCTGGAGGCGCTCCTTAAGATAGGCTGGGCTGGAACCATATAGGGTTTTAAAGGTCAAAACCAACACCTTGAATTTGGCCCGGAAAACAACTGGTAACCAGTGCAACTCCTTCAGCACTGGAGTGATGTGATCTCGCCGGCGGCTGCCTTTAATCAGGCGAGCCGCCGCGTTCTGTACCAGCTGCGGCTTCCGAACCGTCTTCAAGGGTAACCCCACGTAGAGCGCATTACAGTAGCCTAAACGAGAGGAGACCAGGGCATGTACTACCGATGGGAGCAGATGGTCGGGAAGGAAGGGGCGCAGCCGCCGTATCAGATGGAGTTGATACAGCGCTGTCCAGCTCACAGCTGACACCTGAGCCTCCATGGACAGCTGGGAGTCCAAAATGACCCCCAGGCTGCGGACCTGGTCTTTCAAGGGTAGCCGTACCCCATTCACCACCAGGTCAACATCCCCCAGCCTCCTCTTGTCTCCCACCAAAAGTACCTCGGTCTTGTCAGGGTTGAGCTTCAGCTTATTCCTCCCCATCCAGCCACTCACCGTCTCCAGACATTTGGACAGGGATTCTACGGCCAACCTTGGTGAAGATTTGAATGAGAGGCAGAGCTGCGTGTCATCCGCATATTGATGACACTGCACCCCAAACCTCCTGATGATAGCCCCCAGTGGCTTCACATAGATGTTAAATAGCATCGGGGAGAGGATGGAACCCTGTGGCACCCCACAAGTAAGTGGCCACGGGTCCGAAACCTCCTCTCCCAGTGCTACCCTCTGGTACCTGCCGGAGAGGAAGGACCGGAACCACCGCAATACAGTGTCTCCAATGCCCAACCCCTCCAGGCGGTCCAGGAGGATACCGTGGTCAACGGTATCAAAAGCCGCTGAGAGGTCGAGGAGAACAAGGAAGGAGCCCTATCCAGAGCCCTCCTCATATCATCCACCAAGGCGACCAAGGCCGTTTCTGTCCCATGCCCAGGCCTGAAGCCCAACTGAAATGGGTCTAGATAATCAGTTTCTTCCAAGTGTGCCTTCAACTTCACCGCCACCACCCGCTCAATCACCTTGCCCAAAAATGGCAGATTTGAGACTGGGCGAAAGTTGTTCAGAACTTGAGGATCCAAGGAGGGCTTCTTTAAGAGCAGTCTTATCACTGCCTCCTTGAGGGCTGATGGCATCACTCCCTCCTCAAGGGAGGCGTTCACCACCGCCCTGATCCCTTCACCCAGTCTCTCTCTGCAGCTCATAATGAGCCAAGATGGGCAAGGATCAAGTAAGCAGGTGGTTGGCCTTACAGATGAAAGCACCTTGTCCACTTCATCAGGAGGAAGAAGCTGGAACCGATCCCACAAAACCGGTTTGCCACAGGCCGCCTCTTGCTCACTAACTGTATCCACAGCATGCGGAGTAACACTCCTAATCTGATCAATTTTATCTGCAAAGTGCCTTGCCAAAGCCTCACAGGAGGCCTTAGAATGCTCCAGTGGTTCCGGAGCCACAGGACCGACCAGGCTCCGGACCACTTGGAACAGCCTCCTGGGGCAGCACTCTGCAGACGCGATGGAGGCAGCATAATATTCCTTTTTTGCTGCCTTCACCGCCACGTGATAGGCTGAAGATACAGCTCTAGCCCGTGTCTGATCGTCTTTGGAGCGAGACTTCCGCCACCGGCGCTCTAGCCGTCTCACCTCCTGTTTCAGAGCTCGTAACTGCGGATTGAACCATGGTGCAGTCCGAGCCCTGTTCAGGGGGAGAGGGCGTTTCGGAGCCACCCGATCTAATGCCCCGGTGATTGTGGCATTCCAGCCACCCACCAGGGTCTCGACTGAGTGGCCGTTGGCATGCCCCAGAGAATCCCCAAGCGCGTTCAGGAATCCATTTGGATCCATAAGACACCTGGGGCGGACCATTTTAATGGGTCCTCCACCCCTGCGGAGGGGTTGTGGAACCGAGAAGTCCAACATCACCAGATAGTGATCTGACCATGACAAGGGGGTGGTGGATATACCCCCGACTTCTAGATCACTCCCCGCTTCTCCAGAAACAAACACAAGGTCTAGTGCATGACCGGCTACATGGGTGGGCCCAGTTAGAATATGGTGCAGCTCCCAGGAGGCCATGGTCTCCATGAAGTCCCGAGGTGCTCCTGTGAGGATGGCCTCCGAATGTACGTTGAAGTCCCCCAACACCAGTAAGTTAGGGGACTGTACATGCACATCAGAGACCACCTCAAGCACCTCGGCCAGGGAGTCAGTCGTGCAGCGGGGTGGACGGTACACGAGCAGAATCCCCAGACTGCCCTTCGGGCCCAACCTCCAGTACATGCACTCAACAACCTTGGTCTCCCGGAGAGGGGGTCTGGTGAAGACCAAGGACTCTCGGTAGATAACAGCCACTCCCCCTCCCCGATCCCCAGCCCTCGGCTGCTGTGCATACGAAAATCCAGCTGGACACATGGCTGCAAGGGTTGGAGCAGCAGCCTCGGCCAGCCAGGTCTCCGTAATACATGCCAGGTCTGCACCCTCATCCAGGATCATGTCATGGATGAGGGAGGTTTTCTGGGTAACAGACCTGGCATTGCAGAGCAGCAAACGAAGGCCAGAAGATGGGGTCACACCTCTCCCAGCCATCCTTTGGCTCTGGACAGGCCCGGAGCAGGGGACAGATACTACACATCTCTCCCTTGTTCCCCTTACCTGGCATGGCCTGCCCCTAGCGCTCCGCCAGCGCCTGCCGCCCAGCCTCGGTATGTTCTGGCCCCCAACACTCCCCCCACTGCCTCCATCAGGCGGACACATGCCCCCTCGCTCCCGCCTATCAGGCAGGCTACCCACCCCATAAAACACAACTAAATCCCCCCCAACAAAATAAAACAAACAAACAAAACAATTAAAATCCCCTTAAAAATGCCAGGCAGGAGTCCAAAGGGAAGGCCTGGTGGCGGTGGTAGCGGCGGCGGCAGGCCCAGCAGCAGCAAGCACGCCTCTTCCCCAGTGGTGGTGGTGGTGTAGTGGCTAGTACGCTAGCCACTGGCTAGTTGTTTTGGCGTACTGGCTTTTTTTTTTGGCGTACTGGCTAGTACGCCAAAAAAAGATGTTATTTTCATTACAGGAGACTGGAATGCTAAGGTGGGTAGTCAAACAACACCTGGAATTACAGGCAAGTATGGTCTGGGAGAACAAAATGAAGCAGGACATAGGCTGATACAAATTTTTATCAATGCCAAGACAACTCACTGTGCATAACAAATACTCTCTTCCAACAACCTAAGAGACGACTCTATACATGGACTTCACTAGACGGTCGACACCAAAATCAGATTGACTACATCCTTTGTAGCCAATGGTGGCGGTCATCTATGCAGTCGGTAAAAACAAGACCTGGAGCTGATTGTACTTCAGATCACGAACTTCTTATTGCACCATTTAGAATCAGACTAAAGAGAATAGGGAAGACCCACTGATCAGTTAGATATGAGCTCACTAATATTCCTCATGAATATGCAGTGGAGGTGAAGAATAGATTTAAGGGACTAGATTTAGTAGATAGGGTCCAGGAAGAACTATGGACAGAAGTTCGCAACATTGTTTAGGAGGTGGGAACAAAAAACGACCCAAAGAAAAAGAAAACCAAGAAGGCAACATAGCTCTCTGCTGAGACACTGGAAGCAGCCCAAGAAAGAAGGAAAGCAAAAGGCAACAGTGATCGGGGGAGATATGCCCAATTAAATGCAAAATTCCAGAGCTTAGCCAGAAGAGATAAGGAATTATTTTTAAACAAGCAATACGCGGAAGCGGAAGAAGATAACAGAATAGGAAGGACAAGAGACCTCTTCCAGAAAATTAGGAACATCGGAGGTACATTCCAGGCAAAAATGGGTATGATCAAAAACAAAGATGGCAAGGACCTAACAGAAGCAGAAGAGATCAAGAAAAGGTGGCAAGAATATACGGAAGATCTGTATAGGAAGGATAATAATATCGGGGATAGATTTGACGGTGTGGTCAGTGAGCTACAGCCAGACATCCTGAAGAGTGAGGTGGAATGGGCCTTAAGAAGCATTGCTAATAACAAGGCAGCAGGAGATGACGGTATCCCAGCTGAACTGTTTAAAATCTTGCAAGATGATGCTGTCAAGGTGATGCATGCCATATGCCAGCAAATTTGGAAACACAAGAATGGCCACCAGATTGGAAAAAATCAACGTATATCCCCTTACCAAAAAAGGGAAGCACCAAAGAATGTTCAAACTATCCAACAGTGGCACTTATTTCACATGCCAGTAAGGTAATGCTCAAGATCTTGTAAGGTAGACTCCAGCAATTCATGGAATGAGAATTGCCAGATGTACAAGCTGGGTTTAGAAAAGGCAGAGGAACTAGAGACCAAATTGCCAATATCCGCTGGATAATGGAGAAAGCCAGGGAGTTTCAGAAAAACATCTATTGTCTGCCTCCTGAGGAATCTGTATAACGACCAAGTAGCAATGGTAAGAACAGACCATGGAACAACGGACTGGTTTAAGATTGGGAAAGGAGTACGGCAGGGTTGTATACTCTCACCCTACCTATTCAACCTGTACACAGAACACATCATGCGATGTGCTGAGCTTGATGAAGCGAAGGCTGGAGTTCAAATCGCTGGAAGAAACATTAACAATCTCAGATATGCAGATGATACCACTTTGATGGCTGAAAGTGAGGAGGAGCTGAGGAACCTCATGACGAAGGTGAAAGATGAAAGTGCAAAAGCTGGGTTGCAGTTAAACCTCAAAAAAACCAAGATTATGGCAACCAACTGGATTGATAACTGGCAAACAGAGGGAGAAAACGTGGAGGCAGTGACAGACTTTGTATTTCTCGGTGCAAAGATTACTGCAGATGCTGACTGCAGCCAGGAAATCAGAAGACGTTTACTTCTTGGGAGGAGATCAATGACAAATCTTGATAAAAGAGTGAAGAGCAGAGACATCACATGGACAACAAAAGTCCACATAGTTAAAGCAATGGTATTCCCTGTAGTAACGTATGGCTGCGAGAGCTGGACCATAAGGAAGGCTGAGCGAAGGAAGATAGATGCTTTTGAACTGTGGTGCTGGAGGAAAATTCTGAGAGTGCCTTGGACTGCCAGAAGATCAAACCAGTCCATCCTCCAGGAAATAAAGCCAGACTGCTCACTTGAGGGAATGATATTAAAGGCAAAACTGAAGTACTTTGGCCACATAATGAGAAGACAGGGTACCCTGGAGAAGATGCTGATGCTAGGGAAAGTGGAAGGCAAAAGGAAGAGGGGCTGACCAAGGGCAAGATGGATGGAGGATATTCTGGAGGTGACGGACTCAACCTTGGGGGAGCTGGGGGTGGCGACGGCCGACAGGAAGCTCTGGTGTGGGCTGGTCCATGAGGTCATGAAGAGTTGGAAGCGACTGACCGAATAAACAACAACAACATTGATGTATAAAGTGGGGTGATGATGTCTATTTTATCAAAAGAGGTAAGGAGATCTGAATCTTCCCTCATTTTTTCTCCCCATGTTGAATTGCCCAAATTCCTCCCCTCCCCACCCCACCCCTGCCTAGTTTTGATTCCAGAAATGAGCTACGCCCATGTGGTTTGTTGGTACAACATGAGTAAATTGTACTGCTGAATAAAAACTGCTGTAAGTGCATCGTAAAGGAGCAAGTAATAAGATACAAACAAGCTGAATGCTATTAAACAAGAAACAGCAAACCACATAGAAGCAAGCCAGCTAATTGTGCTGGCCTCTAAATCTTTAAGGACACTGGCATCTTAGTAAGCAAACAGAAAAGATGACTTGGAATGCTTGAGCCTCTCAAAGCATAAAGACAAACAGCCTGGCTAGTGGGGCTCACTCTTCTCATCTTTGGCCAATGATCAAAGGAGAAGGGAGGAAGACTAGCCATGGAGACCCACAAAACATGATTTAAGGTTCCTTGCACAACAGATTTGAAGGAAGTGAAGAGCAGTGCCAAGAGGGAGCGAGAGAGAGATGGTCCATCTGCTTTAGCAAAATCTATTAGCATAGTATTTGGTGAAACTGGGCAACAAGCCTCCCATATCTGGGTGGGAAGTGAATGGATGTCATTCCATCTCTCAGCCCAGACAAAACATACCAAATTGGCCTTGGGGTTTCAGAGAGCAGTCTGTCTTTCTCTCTTATCTACTGCCCACAATCGCCTGTTGAGAACTGTACTTTTAGAGCTGTGGTTCCCAGATGGATTTCACAGAACCATCAAGATAGTTTGACCCATTGGTTGGTCCCACACTCTGCTGCTGTAGCTAGTCACCCATAATAGTCCCTTATTATGCTCCACTTTTTCTTGCAATTCACTGATGGCTCCCAACCCATTCCTGCAAATCATCACATCGGAGCAATAGCATTGTAGTCACAACTCCATATTTCTTGCCACAACCAGAAGAATGAGAAGCCAATGGTTTCCAAATTTGAAACTACTGAGGACCACAGATTTGCCTCAGTGAACTTTGCAAAAGAAAAAGAAAAAGCACCCCACCATTAACACAGGACTAGCCAAAGACATTTTGGCACCTGAAGCAAACATTCCAAAGATCAGCCCTCTCCTGTTAATTAATATGGGGCATAACCCACTGGGAAGTCCTGTAAGGCACTGGGAATCTGGCAGTAGGATGGACACGTTCTCTGTGCCATTCTTGCCAAAGGAGGGATCTGCTATCTACTGTGCTTCAATAGCAGATGGCCAAGGAGTCACATGACAAAAGGGGCCAATAAGGTTCCACCTGGCCCTATAAAACATCTTCATATGGCCTGGCTCGTTAATCTGAGCAAGTTGGTACAGGCTGACAGCCAAATTTGGCAGGACAGGAGCAGTCACATTTGTTTGCTTATCTGCCCCTTTCGTATATAAAGTGGTGGTGGTGCTACGCTAATTTTATAAGAAAAGGTACATGCAGGTAAAGGGAGCTGAACTCTCTCCCAGGTTAACTGCCTGCACTCTGTGACTGCAGGTGCTTTTCTCCCAGCCTTGCTCTAATACCAAAAGTGAGCCAGGCTGGGGAGAAAAATGTCTGGGGTGGAAGAATACATGGAGGTAATGTAAAGGAGGGGAAAGGGTTCCGATCCTGTCACCCACACACCCTTTTTCGGTGTAAAATCAGACCTCTCCCTCATCTTGCTTTATATGTGACTGGGGCAGACACATGCAAATACAAGCATGGCTGTCTGGCTGTCACCATCATGTCTCACTTGGTGCTCAGCTGCTTTCAGACCACTAGAGGCTGGTGGCTCTGATGTCAGTGGGGCACACCTTGGAGAGCTCCTTTAGAGTTCTGACTGAAACCCAGAGCAGATTCACCATCCCACTGACATCGGAGCCATCAGCCTCCACCATTTCAGACGATGGGCCTGGTTGGTACCTGACTGCCTCCAGTGTGTAACCCTGATCTCTTGCTCAGGCCTTACTGAAATGCCAAGGCACTGCACAAGAGCAGTAGCTGTCAAAATTGGTAACATCCAATCAGCCTTCGTGGTGTCCAAAATGGACCTCCTGAACATTGCCTTCCTTCATGGTAGGGGCACTTCAGCCATCACAACAACTTCCCTACTGCCTGCACTTTTCAAGAAGCAACCCACCTCCTGCTACCCACACCTCCACTGCCTCACTCTCAGAGACCCTATGGCCAGGTAAGGTGGAGAGTTGTCTGTGAGCTTCACAGGAAAATCCCCACCGTACCTTTTTGGAGACAGACTCCCATATTTCAGAGTGTGTGTTTCCTAGGTTCCAAATGCAATCAAACTCCCCCAAACACCTGGAGAACGCATACACAACTACTGCATGCTGCCTTGATAGTTGAACAGCTGTCCAACAAGCCAACATTCCACAATTCACCTTTTCTCCTTCTTAACTGGACATCCCAGTTCAGTCTACACATCTTCCATTGTCACTGTCCAAGAGCAAAGTTCACCCTGCTTGGCCAATAATTCCTAAAACTTTTAATCTGCTTCTTCAGTAGACAACGGGCTTGCTACTAGACCAGCTTTCCTCAATGTTTTAGACTTCAAATCCCATCAACCCCAGCTAGCATGGGGTCAGAATACTCAGAAATGCTGGGAGTTGTGGTCCAAAACGTCTGGAGGGCTCCAGCTCGGGGAAGGCTGTACAAGGTGATCCCAGGCAGCTATTCTGTAGAAGCAAAAGAGTGACCCTTCTCCGCTTCCTCAACCTGCTTTGGTGCCTGAGGTTTTGGTGCTCAGCAGTAGTAGAGATGAAAGAAGACTAGGATGTGACAGGGAGGGCAAGGAAGGCCTGGGTAATATGTGAGGTGCCCCCATAAGAAAAGCCTGCTGGATCAGGCCAGAAGCTCATCTAGTCCAGTGACCTGTTTCCAAGGGGGGGACAGCCGGAGGCTTCCCAGAAGCCCATGGGTAGGCTATGAAGGCAACAGCCATCACTCAGCAACTGGCATTTGGAGATATGCATGCCAGTCCTGAAGCTGGATATTTGTTTTAGCTGTCACAGCTAATAACTATTGGTGGCTTAGTGGTTAAGACGCTGAACTGCAGATCGGAATGTCGGCAGGACAGCAGTTTGAGACCCGAGTGCTGCGTGACCGAGTGAGCTCCCGTCTTCAGTCCCAGCTCCTGCCAACCTAGCAGTTCGAAAGCAAGAAATTGCAAGTAGATAAATAGGTACCGCTTCGGCGGGAAAGGTAACAGCGTTCCGTGCACCTCGGTGTTCAGTCATGCCGGCCACATGACCACGGAAGCGTCTTCGGACAACGCTGGCTCTTCGGCTTAGAAATGGAGATGAGCACCACACCCTAGAGTCGGACACGACTGGTTGGGGACACCTTTACCTTTACCTTAGACCTCTCCTCCTCCTCCTCCTCCTCCTCCTCCTCCTCCTCCTCCTCCTCCTCCATGAATTTGTCTAAACCCTTTTAATGCCATCTCTAAGACACCGCCCATAATCACAGCATAATGGCAGCCCACCATTATCTACTGTGGGTAATACTTCCTTTTGTGTAATCTGAGACTACTGCCCATTGATGTCAGTGGTTAAACTACTGCCCATGCATGATCACATGAGTCTTAGCATTATGAGAGATGGGGAATAATATCTCTTTCCACATTTCCACACCATGCATATTTTTATGAATCAATATCATACCCCCCAGGGAGCTGGAGAGTTCCAACTCCATCATTTTGGTCACTCTTTTCTGCACTATCCCCCTGCGCCCCCCCCCCCAATGTTATCCTTTCTGAGACAAGGGCAACCACAACTACACACAGTATTTCAAATCTCCAGGCACACTGGGAGGAGACAAAGTGGGACCAGGTGGGGAGGGTACAAGACCTGTGAGCTCCAGATCCAGCACACATACAGGGGAGGACATTCTGATATTTCATGCAGGATATCAAATGGCATAAACAGGGCTTCATCTACACCACACTAAATGCTGCACAAAGCAATCAGAATTCTGCACCCAGTACAGCTACGGTCTGCAGCCTGTGTAAAGTGTGCACATTGAACCAACTTGCACAACTTTATATGCTTAATTCTGGGTTTGCTAGTCAGGCAGAGTTATGCAGGGCCCTGAAGCCTTGTCCCAAACCACTGGAAATCTATTTCAGCAACATTTCTGGCGTCTGAGAGTTTGGCAGACATTGTCCACGCACTTTCAAGCATATATATGTAGCAATAAGGACTAGAAACCTGTTGTAGTGAAAGCTGAGATTCTAAAGAAGCCAAATTCTATGTCCAGTGCCACATTCTGTACTCCCACAGAATTGCAGCATACAGTCAGCTTTGGCCATGAAGTATTGAAGTGCTAAGTACTTGTACCTATTCCCACCTCAGTCTCAGGACACATCTCAAGTTCTTCCTCATGGAAAGAAGAATACCTCATGTTTTTCCTCTTCCCTTTCACAGACAAAATCCATGCATAAACCATTCATTTACAAGATAAATAACTTTTTTTTTCAGTCTTTGCCAGTCCAAAACACAGCACCTTGAATAAGGTTATGTGACAGACCTGGTCAGATCCCAGCTTCTCTCTTTTCTTTCCTTTGGTGGCTGATTCAAGTCCCAGCTCTGCTATTGAAGGAAATGGTGAGTCCAGGTGAAGTGGCTTCAGTTCTAAGTGTGGGTTTTGGAGGGCAGGTGGGGTGGGATGGTCCAAAGCATTTGGGGGATGAAGGAAAGGCATCACTATACAGTGGCTGCTTCTTGGAGGAGGCAGTGGATTTCCTGGAAGGAGGGGCGGTCCTTGGTGTCTCGTCTCCAGCAGCTGAGCATTAGTTTATATACAGAATCGGGGCAAAATGTAGGCTGTGGAAGGTAGGTCTTAAAAGGAAAAAAGAAAACAGCAGATATTGAAGACAGACCCATTATTTCTCAAAAGGCACTAGAAGCAGAAGGCAGACATTGTGTTCATGGGGATTCCATTTCTGGCATGTCATTGCAGAACCTGGAAAGTAGCTAAAGGCAATCTAGTCCATTTAATAATTATCATTTTATTTATCACATTTGTATCTCTCCTCCAAAGAGTTCAGGATGCTTTACAAGGTGCTACCCCACTGTATCCTTGCAACAACCCAATGACGTTAGGTTAGGATGAGAGACAGAATGACTTTATCCGAAGCTGTGCAGTGAGATTCATGGCTGGTGGGAGAATTTGACCCTAGGCCCAGCATTCTCCTTTCCTTGCTCGAAGTCAAGATCTGCCATCGGGGTGGCGACAGCAGCAGAGGTGGTGGTGGTAACATGATCTGCCAGGCAAGGGAGACATTGCTAGTGGGACAGCCCAAACTGGCTGGGGCCTGGTTCCCATTCCTGTGTGCGCGTGCATGTGAGCACGCGTGTGCGTGCGTGTGTGTGGGGGAGCCTCTCAGAGGGGATAGATTTAAATCGGGGAAATGCTGCAGAGGAAATGGGTTTTAAAAATCTCTACTCCAGTGCTGTGGCCCCTCAATCCAATTCTCTCCCCCTACCCCTCCCTCTCTCTCTCTCTCTCTCTCCCTCCCTCCCTCTCTCTCTCTCTCTCTCTCTCTCACACACACACACACACACACACGTTTTTACTGCTTTTACGTAAAGAAAAAGATGTCCACAGATCCAATCACAGATCTCCCATGTCATGTGTAGGTTGGCCTTTAGCCATTCTGTATCATGCAACTATTTATGCTAGTTTTGTCTTCTTCTCTCAAATAACGTTAAGGGTATTCAATTCTGCACCTATGTTTCATGAAAGAGTCTTCCTAGATTGCTGGTTACTTTCCTGAGAGGGGTTTCAAGCACAAACAAGGGAACAGAGAGCGGCATTCTAGGCCTTAAAGCAGTTCTTCCCCATGGTTTGTGTTTATTTGGGGCATCCAAGTGGCCCTATCAGCTTGATTGTGCCAACTATAAAGAATGAGTCCTTGTTAAACAAGCTTTAACTGAGTGTTTTACTCCCAAACTCAGGCATCTGGAAGTTTGAACTGCAGCGAGGTAGAAAACATTTACAATGATCATACAAGCCTTGGGTACATTTTAAAAACAATCAACACCTTTTCTTCTCTAAGCATTCAGAATGACCTGGAGAAGTTGGTGCATTGAAGTGTAAGCAATAAAACATTAACTTAAGCAAAGACAAATGTCAAGTAGTATACATTAGAAAGAAAAGAACTAAGATATATAAACACAAAATGGGGATGGTGGTGGTGGAAATAGCATTGTGGTACTGGAGGGGTCATAAAAGATTACAAATTGAAGGGCTGTGTTCCTAAATGACCAGGAAGTTTAGTGTGTCATTCAAACTGGGCCCCTGGCTTATTGCTTCCAAACAAGCCAGGATTCATAAACCAAGAACAAATCTTGCTTCATGATTCTGGCTTGTAGAGAGAGCAACAAATCCCTGATTTGGACAACAAGCTACGCTTCCAATTCCTGGTTTGTTTAGTCATTGTACTAGCAGGGAGGAGCAAAGTAGGAGTGAGTGGGCTGTATAGACCAGCATGCAGCCCCTTCATTATAAGCCAATATTCTTCAGAATCCTGGTTTATTGTTCCATGTGAATGCAATGCTGCAAAAAATACAAAAAGTTGCTCTTTTGTGTTATAATAACAAAATTAAGAAGGTGCTAATAGTTCTACTCATCATTTATATAGTTCTTCAGTTCATAAAGTGCATTTTGTCTTTATTGTATTCATCCTCACAACTGTATGGAAGAAGATAATTTCCCCCCATTTAGAGATGGAGAACTGAGGCTGAGTTCATGGTCCTAGGAGAAGTCTCACACTCTCATTCTTCCCCTCCCAGCCATTGTTCTGATCCTCCTCCTTTATTACTGGAGCCATAAAAAATAATGTTATGCTTCATTGCATCCATGTACTCGTTCCCCTCATTCACCCATGCTCCCATTAAAAAATAACTGATCTTTCCCAGAATGTAAACATAACTAAGGGTGCAGTCCCATCGAGATAGTTGACAGCCTCCAAAGTCAGAGGCTGCCAAGTATCCAATGCAGGATCCTCGCCACCATGTTCTGGTTAGACAGCCGATTTCAGCTGTCTAGGTGCAGCTTTGGGAAGGGGGAGGGAAGCACCTAGGAAACCGCGTGCCGCGGCTTCCGCAGGCTCCTCCCCTCCCTGCTCTCAGGACCCCCCGGCATGGAGAGAACTGCATCAGCTATGAGGGGGCAGTGGAGGGGGCAGGGTTCCCAGAAACCGAAAAATCCTATGGCCCTCTAGACAGTGTCTAGTGGCCATAGGATTGCTCCTCCTTCGTGATTGCTCCCTCCGATGTCTAACTCTCCCTTTCCCCCCCTGCAACACTGAATCCTTATGTATTTATTTTTATACCACCCAATAGCTCTCTGGGCAGCTCACAATTAAAACCACAAAACACAGCATAAAATACAATATAAATGCAATACAATATAAAGGGGGGATGAAGGTAGGATGGGTGCAACTGCAATATTTAGGAATTTTGTTGTTGTTGTTGTTGTTCAGTCGTTCAGTCGTGTCCGACTCTTCGTGACCCCATGGACCATGGCACGCCAGGCCTTCCTGTCCTGCGCTCTCTCCCGGAGCGTGCTCAAGTTCATATTCATTGCATCCGTGATGCTATCTAGCCATCTCATCCTCTGCCGTCCCCTTCTCCTTTTGCCTTCAGTCTTTCCCAGCATCAGGGTCTTTTCCAGGGAGTTTTCTCTTCGCATTAGGTGGCCAAAATATTGGAGCTTCAGCTTCAGTATCTGTCCTTCCAATGAGCAGTCAGGGTTGATTTCCTTTAGGATGGACTGATTTGACCTCCTTGCAGTCCAGGGGACTCGTAAGAGTCTTCTCCAGCACCACAGTTTGAAAGCATCAATTCTTCGGCGCTCAGCCTTCCTTATAGTCCAGCTCTCACAGCCATACATTACTACTGGGAAAACCATAGCTTTGATTAGACGGACCTTTGTCGGCAAGGTGATGTCTCTGCTTCTTACTATGCTGTCTAGGTGTGCCATAGCTTTCCTCCCAAGGAGCAAGCGTCTTTGAATTTCATGGCTACAGTCACCGTCTGCGGTGATCTTGGAGCCCAAGAAAGTAAAATCTGTCACTGCTTCCATTTCTTCCCCTTCTATATGCCAGGAAGTGATGGGGCCAGATGCCATGATCTTCGTTTTTTTAATGTTGAGTTTCAAACCAGCTTTTGCACTCTCCTCTTTCACCCTCAACAAGAGGCTCTTGAGATCCTCTTCGTTTTCTGCCATTAGGGTGGTATCGTCTGCATATCGGAGGTTGTTGATAATTCTCCCGGCAATCTTAATTCCGACCTGTGATTCATCCAACCCGGCATTTCTCATGATGTACTCTGCATATAAGTTAAATAAGCAGGGTGACAATATGCAGCCTTGTCGTACTCCTTTCCCAATTTTGAACCAATCGGTTGTTCCATGTCTGGTTCTTACTGTTGCTTCTTGACCCTCGTACAGGTTTCTCAGGAGACAGGTAAGGTGGTCTGGTACTCCCATCACTTTAAGAATTTGCCACAGTTTGTTGTGATCCACACAATCAAAGGCTTTAGCGTAGTCAATGAAGCAGAAATAGACGTTTTTCTGGAATTCTCTTGCTTTCTCCATGATGCAGCGAATGTTGGCGATTTGATCTCTAGTTCCTCTGCCTCTTCTAAACCCAGCTTGTACTTCCGGTAGTTCTCGGTTCGCATACTGCTGAAGCCTAGCTTGTAGGATTTTGAGCATCACCTTGCTGGCATGTGAAATGAGCGCAATTGTGCGGTAGTTTGAACACTCTTTGGCGTTGCCCTTCTTTGGAATTGGAATGTAAACTGACCTTTTCCAGTCTTGTGGCCACTGTTGAGTGTTCCAGATTTGTTGGCATATTGAATGCAGCACTTTAACAGCATCATCTTTTAGGATTTTAAATAGCTCGGCTGGAATACTGTCATCTCCGCTAGCTTTGTTGTTACTAATGCTTCCTAAGGCCCACTTGACTTCACTCTCGAATTTAGGAATTTAGCAGTATTTAAAAACAGAGCTCACAGTTCTAGGAGGAGGAAGGATGTGTGTAACTCGTACTTGGTTAGTGAAGGGAAAAACTGACCTGACCCATGAAAGAGTTCCGGGCTGGATGCACCCTAGCTATTGTTTTGTATGAATTTATTTTTAATGGATATAAGCCAGTATTGGGACTCTTTTGAATTTAAGAATTTCTTCCATTCATCAGCCAGCCTGGAAAAAAATCCATTTGTGGATATCTCAGGATCAAAGCAGACGTTACATGAGAGGCATGTGAACAGCCCCCCCCCCTTAAAAACCAAACCAACTGAAAGGCAGCATCAGAGGCTGCGTTTGGGAGCAGGAAAGCAGTGGGGAAGGGGCTATTTCTTCCTGCTGTTTCCCCAGGGCCGTTTCTAAGAGGGGCGAACCAGGCAGTGCCAAATAATCCCCTGAAGGTGATGGCAGCGGTGGCTGTGTGGTGTGCTCATCATTCCCTGTTCTTTTTGAGTTCTTTAGATGATGTTGTAGACCCTGCCCCCCAGATTCACTTCTGTGTCTAAAGAGCACTTTCAGCTAGTTTTTTTAAGAGCAGGAAAAATGCAGTATTGTAAAAGCTAAAGAAACTGCTTTTTTCACTTGTGTATTTACACTATTCCACTATACCACAGTGCCACATAGAGGTTTTGTAGAAGAAAAGCAGGCAAGGAAACGGTCTTCATGTACTGCTCTGATCTCAATTCTGCGACGAAAACAAAAGTAGATGCAGCTGATTAACAGCCTCGTGTAGAAAAGGTCCCAGAAAAAGTGTGATATAGTAACTCAGTATTGTTATATTAACAGCACAATTCTGTGCATGTCTACTCAGAAATAAATCTCATTTAGCTCAATGGGACTTATTCCCACTTAAGCAGGTATAGGATTGCAGCTAAAGCAGTTACAGGTGCTTGAAGTATAAGATCCCTAGCAGATCAGATAATCTGACACCTTTCCATTTTTCTATTATTCTGTAAATATATGACTCTCACTTCCATTCACATATTTCCATACCTGCCGCCCCTGATCCCTAAAGAACTCTCCGGTGTTTTCAATTACTTGTTCATCTGACAGCTGAGAATAAGGCTGCTCACGACAAAAGGTGAAAGTCTCCCACAGTGTCACGCCGAATGCCCATACATCGCTTGCCGTGGTGAATTTCCCCTGGATGGAAAAATGGGGTGGGGGGGAGAAAGGGGGAGAGAGAGAGAAAGAGACAGAGAGCACAGTTCAGAAAATGCATGTGCAATCATCCAGAGATGCACAGTTTCCCAAAGACTTGACTGGCCTCCAGGAGAAAAAAAAACAAACTATGACCGAAGATGAACAGACACACAAATCTACACATTTTTCAGGCTGTGGTAGATACTTTTATTCATCTTTCAGTCCCTCTCTGGTGGAGAAGCACAGCTGGAATTGTTCAGAGAAACTGCAGTTTAGATTTCAGATCTTCACCAGATCTACCACTCCCCTCCTAGGGGCTGTCTTCCTGAGCGATTTGGTGAGGAGTTAGAGCAGTCTGAGGCCCTGTCTCCACGACAACAGAAGGAGAAGGGAGGAGTGGCTCACCCGCTTTCGGTCCAGGCAGGGCTCCACGAGGGAGCCTGAGAGTGTTTGAGGAGGGGCCCAGCACATGGGCAGGCGGAAGATGTCTGCAGCTCGAGCCAGCTGGCCTCACTTGTCAATCAGCCTCTGTGCCAAAGACAAGCTTCAAAGCCAGTTCAGGTGCTGGAAGCAATGGTGGATGCTCATCCATAGCAGAAAACATTCCTGCCAGCTCCTGGACCTAGCTCTGATTATTCTCGAACCCAGAACGACTCCGACTGTTCCTCAGCGCGTCCCTGTACTTGGTGTTGTTTGCCTTGGCTTTGGACTGATACTCTTGGCTTCTTGACCTTGGACTATTTAATGACTAATGCTAGCTGCCGCTTATTGCTCAACTCAAGTAATTTACAACAAGAGCGCGTTCAATACATGGCCACACGCACAAGTGTGCCTCGGTGCCAGTAATCCCAACAGAAAGTGCAAAATGCAAGAGGCTTACCAGGAGGATGCTTTCCCAGGACATCCAACGAATGGGGAGCACAGCCCGGCCCTGGATGCGGTAGTAGTCCCCACTGTAGAGGTTCCGGCTCATGCCAAAGTCAGCTATCTTGATGGTGTAATTCTTCCCCACCAGGCAGTTGCGTGTAGCCAGGTCTCGGTGAACAAAATTCATGGAGGACAGATATTTCATGCCAGAAGCAATCTGCGTGGCTATTAATTTCAGGATGGCATAGCTGAAGGCAGTAAGAGGAGGAATGAGGCCCATGGCTTAGCTAGGACTGGGAACAACACACAATAAACAGCCTCCCAGAGCAAAAGAGATGGGTTCACAATTCTTTACAGATATCAAGCATTTCTACACGAGACTTTTATTGCATGCTCGTGATTGGTCACTCACGGAGGTTTGCAGGTCCTTTACATGACGTCGTCAACCTCCAGAGCATCTCCCGCGCTTTTTGAGCTTTATCCTGCTAGGCGATAAGCTGATAATAAATGTTAATGCGAGATATCAACAGTCTGTAATGATGGCGTTGTGCTATAATACAGCCACTAGACGGCACTGCATAATGAAACGTATAGAACATTGCCGAGAAAGGAAGTCTTCCATTCAAATCATGTGTCCCCCTTGTAAAGGAGCCCATCGAAATCCCACAAAAAAACTGGAAGCAGAAAGCCCCAGTAAGGATGCAGGATTTCAGCCTCATATGACGAACCTCTCCAGGTGGTGGGCTCTCCCATACTGGAGGCATTCAAGACGAGGCTGGACAGCCATCTGTCAGGGATGCTTTGACATGGATTCCTGCTTGAGCAGGGGGTTGGACTCAATGGTCTTATAGGCCCCTTCCAACCCTACTATTCTATGATTCTATGTCAAACCAGACATGACTTCAAACATGTTTTTAAATAACATATTTTTAAATAACATGCTTAAGATTGGTCACATCTCTTTCTAGCTGAGGGGCTGGGAGGCAATCCAGATTGGGACCATGGTGCTAGGGAAGGGAATAGTCATCCTTTATCTCATGACAGGTCTCTGCCAAAATCCTCCCCACCCCAGCCATTTGCCCTGGGTTTGTTTTTTTTTTTAATGACATCATTTTAAAAAATTGGGTCAAGTAGTTGCTTCAGAAGGAGATCTTTGGTGGGAAAGCAGCATGGGAAGAAAGGGCTAATCCAGCCCAAATGGGATCCTGCCTGGACCAGGCCAACTGTTTTTCCCTTTCAATACCAGGCACTGAAAGGAGACACACTGGGCTGGGCAGCCCTGCAGCAGCCACGACCACCTTTCTCTCAAATGCCCCAGAGCAAGAAAATGGCAGCTGCATAAGCTGGCACTTCTTTTTTCAGTGCTGGCTTTATTTTTTTTAATTTAAATATTTTTTTTAATCAAAAAAATTCTGGCATCAGCCCCAGTGAGCTCTCCAGGGCCCATGGGACCTGGCATTTGCCCAGCTATGCCAGGTGCTGATGTTGGGCCTGGGACAAATCTAAATTACTCTGGCTGAAGCACCGAATATCCTCCCACAACATTCTACGTGAAGCCCCCTTTCTTTCTTCCTTCCAAAAATGCCTTTCTATGAAACCCCTTAATCCTCATCCCCAATTAACAAAGCTTAAACATGCATCCAGCAGCACAGTCTGAAGGTACATCATGCAGCAACATAAAGCTAAGCAGGTCTGGTCAGCGTCTGGATGGAAGCCTGCCTGGGAACCCCTGTCCCATCATCTAAGAAAGGCAGGATATAAATGCAATAACCAATAAAGACATGCATTTGCCTGCTCTTGATTCCTTGTGATCCTTACCTTTTTCACTTTGCCCTCTGATTTGTTGTCTCCCCACTGTCAACATTTAGATTTTAAGCTTAATTATACAGAGAGCTTATGGAAGCCTGGGCAGCAGGCAAAAGTCTGGGAACAGCTAAGACTGCTGAAGATGGAGGGATTAAATGAGTGAGAACCAAGGTCTTCTCCCCTTCCCACAGCCCAAGCTGGATGCTTGGTTAGAGCTAGGGGTAATTAGAACACTCTCCTCTCTAGTCTTAGGCTGAGGGTAAAGTAACCAAGGGGTGCCATTTTGAGCCCTTTTGTACAGCACTATATAAACGCACACGCGTGTGCACACGCACACACACACACACACACACACACAGAGCCTGAGCTCAGATCCTCATGCAACTAGAATGTGGAACAGTTGCCATGCACACGAGGCCTCCAAACAGAGGAGGCAATGTCTGGATTGGCCTTTTGTCTTATTGGCTACCTGATAGATGGGGCAGAACTCTCTGGCAAGCTCTGGAGCCCTTGGCGAGACAGGAATTGGTTGAGGTCACCGTTTTCCATGTACTCAGTGATCATGCAGAGAGGGTCATCGGTGATGCACACAGCCAGCAGCCGGATGATGTTGGGGTCCTTCAGCCTGGACATAATCTTTATCTCTTTGAGGAAGTCATTCCTTCCAGAAACAAGAAGTCATACAGGAGTGGAATTAGTGGTGCCTTACTATGCTCAGCCATGGGAACTGGTGTGGCGAGGTGCCCAAAAGACAGCTGCAAATCAGTGGCCTGGTTGGCACAATTGCAGCATAGTTAATAAGCCACGGTGGCTTGTTAACCACCCTGTGTGTGCTGGTCGCATTTGCAGAATTAGCCCTCGCTGGCATGGCTTGTTGTGATGTTTGAACCCAGCGGGCATGGGTGGGTGGGGAGGTTAAGAAACCACCCAATAACCCCAAAACAGCTCATGGGTTCTAGGTGGTTTGTTAACCACCACAACCATCCACCCTTACCAGGTTTGGATGTCGCAAGAAGCTACACCGGCGAGGGACAATTATGCAAATCTGGCTGACACACAATTAGCACATGCAGGGTGGTTAACAAGCCACAGTGGCTTGTTAACCACCTTGCAATTGTGCAATCTGGCCCAGTAAGTCTCTGGCTCAAATTATACCTTTGCCATCAACTTAGTGGCTAGCCTGGTCCGGTTTGCACAATCATGGTGGAGGAAATCAGTCACCGTAGCTTATTCCCCCCACCGTGTGTGCCGTGTCACATGCCAGGGTGATATGCATAGTTGCCCTCACTGGTGCAACTTGCCATGTCATGTGACCCCGGTGAGAGTCACTGGTTGCTATCGTGAATAAGCTACCCTAGAACCCCAAAACAGCCCATGGGTTCCGGGTGGCTTGTTAACCACAGCAATGAGCCACCCTCGCTGGGTTCACATGACATGGTAAGCTGCACCATCAAGGGTAATTATGCACCCACCCCATCGCATGTGGAGCAGGGGAAATAATCCACAGTGGCTTATTTCCCCTGTTGTGAGCATGCAAACTCTTGGCCCTATCCCCCCCCCCCCCCGGCAATATGTGCATGCTAACCTACCTCACTGAGTTCTGTTAAGGATTACAACAATATAATGTATGCAAAGTGCTTGGAACATTCAAAAGCATTATGTAAATGCCAAGTAGTACTAGTATTATAAATGGCTTGAACCTTCTGGGTTGTTTTAGTTAAGGTTATTTAAACCTTGAAGAGGGCAGGCAGCCTTGGCAAAGGATTGCTGTGTTTTCTTTGCCCCCCACTCAGGACATTTTGGTGCCTGAGGCCAAAACTACAAATGGAAAGCCCTGTCCCCACACGTATACTAATTAACAAGGGGCACAATGCACCAAGAAGTCTTTCAGCACAAGCCCCATTGAAATGAATGGGAGGCAAGCGGTCAAAGAACTTGGTAGTTGCTGGATTCAGAGCAAAGTGCTGGATTCAGTAAAATTTGAGGGATCAAATTTTAAATGCTCCTTTGTTTCAACAATCACACACATGCACACAACCTGCTATACATTCAAAACTAGTAGCATGTCCGGGTGGTGAAGGCTCAGCTACAGTCTCTTCCCTGACATGCCTGTTTCGTATATGCAGGCAATTTTTTAAATGTGAGGGCGCATTCAAGCATTTGATTCCCCACCTGCAGTGGCCCAGTCCTGCAGCACATCACAACAGTCACGATGCAGCTTGGCTCTCAGATGCTGGAGAGAATATTTGTAATGTGATTTATGTACTATTGCAGTACGAACGGGTGTAGTACAGTGGTTCAAGTTGCTACAATTGTTCCCAGCTTGTGCTCTTGTGCCTGTGGGTTCAAATCCCATCTTCCTCCATGTTTTGAGCCAGCAGGACACTGAAACGTGTGGGGTGGTGGTGGTGGTGGCATGGATCAGCAACAGAGCCCATGAGATTTGAATTATTTGGAGGTGGTATGTTCAGTCCACCAGCTAAACGGGCCTCAGGATGGGAAAAGCCTCAGCTTGAGAACTTGGTGAGCCTCTGTGTGCCAGAGTGGCCTGACTTCATACAGGGCAGCTTCACCTGACTCCTGCTTTAGAAAGCTCAGGAAAAAATTATGTGGGGCCTCCAGTGGTCTGCTATCCAGGAACTGATCAGCTCCCCCCGTGCTTAGCTTCAACAATTGCTACAGCGTCAGGTGCTCCCCATAGGTGTGCATAGTTGGGGGAATTGTAACAGGAGCAACTTCTCTCACTCCTCCTGCAGCACTGTGACATAATAAGCTATAACTGTCAACAATGGCTGTAATAATGTATTGAATGGGCCAAGTAAACATAAAACATGGATGGGTGAACAGCACTGCATCTCTCTGGTACAGGCCAAAATAAGTCCTTCCTTGGGACCTGCTAGGCTTATTAGCTAGCTGTTCCCAACTATTTATTTATTTATTTATTTATTTATTTATTAACAGCCCATCTGGCTGGTCACCCAGCCACTCTGGGCGATGTACAGCATATAATAAAACAGTTTAAAACTGTTATTATAGAATTCTACAATAAAAACATTTTCTAAAATACCCTAACCCACTCCAAATGCCTTCCTGGACAACCACGTTTTTAATGCATGGCGGAAGCTCATTAAAGAGGGGGCATGATGGAGTTCCCTAGGGAGGGAGTTCCACAGAGTGGGGGCCACCACAGAAAAGGCCCTCTCCCTCATCCCCACCAGTCAGCTGTCCTGGCTGATGGGACAGAGAGAAGGCCATCCGAGGCTGATCTTGTTAAGCGGCCTGTCTGGTGTTGCTGGAGGCGCTCCTTAAGATAGGCTGGGCCGGAACCATATAGGGTTTTAAAGGTCAAAACCAACACCTTGAATTTGGCTCAGAAAACAACTGGTAACCAGTGCAACTGCTTCAGCACTGGAGTGATGTGATCTTGCCGGCGGCTGCCTTTAATCAGGCGAGCCGCCGCATTCTGTAATAGCTGCAGCTTACCGTCTTCAAGGGTAACCCCACATAGAGCGCATTACCGTAGTCTAAATGAGAGGAGACCAGGGCATGTACTACCGATGGGAGCAGATGGTCAGGAAGGAAGGGGCGCAGCCGCCGTATCAGATGGAGTTGATACAGCGCTGTCCAGCTCACAGCTGACACCGGAGCCTCCATGGACAGCTGGGAGTCCAAAATGACCCCCAGGCTGCGGACCTGGTCTTTCAAGGGTAGCTGTACCCCATTCAACACCAGGTCAATATCCCCCAGCCTCCTCTTGTCTCCCACCAAAAGTACTTCAGTCTTGTCAGGGTTCAGCTTCAGCTTGATACTCCCTATCCAGCCACTCACCGTCTCCAGACATTTGGACAGGGATTCTACGGCCAACCTTGGTGAAGATTTGAACAAGAGGTAGAGCTGCATGTCATCCGCATATTGATGACACCGCACCCCAAACCTCCTGATGATAGCCCCCAGCGGCTTCACATAGATGTTAAATAGCATCGGGGAGAGGATGGAACCCTGTGGCACCCCACAAGTGAGTGGCCATGGGTCTGAAACCTCCTCTCCCAGTGCTACACCCGGAGAGGAAGGACTGGAACCACCGCAATACGGTGTCTCCAACTATGGCTGTTTATCATCCCTATACCACTCTTAATGGTAAGCTGCTTGGTTCACAGGGGCTCCCCATCCAAGGTGCCGCACTGCAAGCACCAAAAAGTTGTAGGGAAGACAGGTGTAACATTTGAAGGCTAGAGAGATGGCTGAAAGTGTCACCACTGCTCTCAAACACATGTACATTTTTCTGTCCTGGAGCAAGCTCTGGAAATAGAAGGGTTCGGAAGGGTTTCTGCACGTTCAGCTTGAGCTAGAGAAAGGGAGACAGAAGTGGCTATGAAGTGGCTACCAACTACCAACTGGCTACCAACTGGCTACCAAGTGGCTGCCAACTACCAAGTGGTTACCAAGTGGCTACCAACTGGCTCGCGCTTTCAAAGTCACTCCCACATCCACCCCCATTCCCTCCTTCCTGGAGATGTTTCGTGTCTGTTTTAAAATGTTTGTGAATGGCTTTAGTAAGGAGAAGACCAACTATACAAGCCTCCATATGTGCCTCTTTAAAAAATAGCACTTTTTAAAAACAAAAGCAGTCTGCCTGCTTAAAGCATGAGGGAAAGGGCAAGAACGAGGGCTGGCTCAGCGTTCAGGTGCTTGCATATACGTGTGTAAGACAAGCTGAGGGTTCTCATGGGGGTAAAGAACCTGCAGCAGCCTTTCTTAAGGATGCCGCACTGCCTCCCGCTTCCCGTGCCACATGGCGCAAGCACCTGGCATTCTTGTTGGCATCAGCGCGCAGCATTTTCACAGCCAGTAGGACAGGCTCGCTCATGTTGCTGTCCAGAACAGAATCCTTGTCCACAAACTTCTCCATTCCCTCCACTTCACACAGGTGGACCTAGAGGGGAGGCAACCAGCAGCAGCGATACGACAGGTAAGTCTTTTGTGCTCACATGGAGGGAGAGGCCGAAGCTCAAGGAACGAGATCAGGATGACCACCCCCTCTCCCTCCCACCCCCATTTCCTAATCGGTACGCAGAGCAGGAATGCATCCAGTGTACTCCCATATCCAGGGTCAGGGCTGCTTGTGAGTTTCCTGTGCAGACAGATGTCTGGTGGAGTGATGATAAGATCCAGAGTCACATTATCCGTTATGGGAAGCTTCACAGACACAACAATATTACAGCCAATTTTACGAAACACAGAAAGGCAACATGACCACCCAGAAGAACCCCGACCAATATCAAGCTGAAGGCCCAGAGACTACTGGACAAGCTTCTTCATATTTTGCGTAAATATTTTAAAGATTGGGTGTTGTTGAGTTTGGCTGTCTGATTACTGAGAACGGATTTGTTCAGTGGAGACTGGTGGCTCTCATTTAGTAGGGCTGTAGATCCATTCTGGGTTTCAGTCAGAACCACCCAGAATTCTAAAGGTGGTGAACCTATTTTGGGGATACAGTTGAGCATCTTGGGTAGTTCCTTTAGGGTTCTGGGTGGTTCTGATGAAACCCTGATTGGATTTAAAGCCCCACCAAAATCGGAGCCACCAGCCTCCACGGGATCTATCATTATAGTTTTGTCCAAAGCGTCTCCTGTTGGGCGTCAGGGATTTAACAAGCGAATAGCATTTTGAAGGTGCTATGATAGAAGCATGATCGCCTGTGGTATTTGCACTCATCCCACTAGCCCCTCTAGTAAGCAGGATTTGCATGGTTTTGGAGCAATTTACAAATCTGCAAAACTGATTTAACCTGAGGTGACTGTGCAACAAAAGAAATGTTTATGGATATACATACATAGGGCCCCCTTCATGGATCGCTGCCTTGTTGTGGTGAAGGGGCTTGCGTAACTCAGGGAAGCCAAAAGCTATGCCGTGCGTGGCCACCCAAGACGGACAGGTCATGGCAGAGAGTTCTGACAAAATGTGGTCCACTGGAGAAGGAAATGGCAACCCACTCCAGTATTCCTGCCAAGAAAATCCCATGGAATGTAACACAAGGCTAAAAGAGATGACACCGGAAGATGAGCCCCTCAGGTCCGAAGGTGTCCAATATACTACTGGGGAAGAGCAGAGGGTATTTCCTAGTAGCGCCAGAAAGAGTGAAGCGGCTGGGCCAAAGCCGAAAGGACACTCAGCTGTGGATGTGTCTGGGGGTGAAAAGAAAATCCGATGCTGTAAAGAACAATTTTGTTTAGGAACCTGGAATGTAAGATCAATGAAGCAAGGTAAGCTGGAGGTGGTCAAACATGAGATGGCAAGATTGAACATCGACATCTTGGGAATCAGCGAACTAAAATGGACAGGCATGGGCGAATTTAATTCAGGTGACCATCATATCTACTATTGTGGGCAAGAATCCCTTAGAAGAAATGGAGTAGCACTCATAGTCAACAAAAGGGTGGGAAAAGCAGTACTGGGGTACAATCTCAAAAACGATAGAATGATTTCAGTACGAATCCAAGGCAAACCATTCAACATCACAGTAATTCAAGTCTATGGCCCAACCACTGAGGCCGAAGAAGCTGAGGTTGATCGGTTCTATGAAGACCTACAACACCTTCTAGAACTAACACCGAAAAAAGATGTCCTCTTCATCATAGGGGATTGGAATGCTAAAGTAGGAAGTCAAGAAATCACCGGGATAACAGGCAAGCATGGCCTTGGTGTACAAAATGAAGCAGGACAAAGGCTAATAGAGTTTTGCCAAGAGAACACGCTGATCATAGCAAACACTCTTTTCCAACAGCACAAGAGACGACTCTACACATGGACATCACCAGATGGTCAATATCGAAATCAGATTGATTATGTCCTTTGCAGCCAAAGATGGAGAAGCTCTATACAGTCAGTCAAAACAAGACCTGGAGCTGACTGGGGCTCAGATCATGAGCTGCTTCTAGCAAAATTTCGGCTTAAATTGAAGAATGTAGGGAAAACCACTAAACCATTCAGGTATGACCTAAATCATATCCCTTATGAATACACAGTGGAGGTGAGGAATAGATTTCAGGGATTAGACCTGATAGACAGAGTGCCTGAGGAACTATGGATGGAGGTCCGTAACATTGTTCAGGAGGCAGCAACTCAATCCATCCCAAAGAAAAAGAAATGCAATAAAGCCAAGTGGCTGTCTGATGAGGGTTTACAAGTAGCTGAGGAAAGAAGGGAAGCGAAAAGCAAGGGAGAAAGGGGAAGATATATCCAACTGAATGCAGAGTTCCAGAGAATTGCAAGGAGAGACAAGAAGGCCTTCTTAAATGAACAATGCAAAGAAATCGAGGAAAACAACAGAATGGGAAAGACTAGAGATCTCTTCAAGAAAATCGGAGATCTCAAGGGAACATTTTGTGCAAAGATGGGCATGATAAAGGACAAAGAAGGCAGGGACCTAACAGAAGCAGATGAGATTAAGAAGAGGTGGCAAGAATACACAGAAGAACTATACAGGAAAGATCTGAATGTCCCTGATAGCCATGATAGTGCAGTCACTGAACTTGAGCCGGACATCCTAGAAAGTGAAGTCAAGTGGGCCTTAGGAAGCATTACTAACAACAAAGCTAGCGGAGATGACAGTATTCCAGCTGAGCTATTTAAAATCCTAAAAGATGATGCTGTTAAAGTGCTGCATTCAATATGCCAACAAATTTGGAACACTCAACAATGGCCGCAAGACTGGAAAAGGTCAGTTTACATTCCAATTCCAAAGAAGGGCAACGCCAAAGAGTGTTCAAACTACCGCACAATTGCGCTCATTTCACATGCCAGCAAGGTGATGCTCAAAATCCTACAAGCTAGGCTTCAGCAGTATGCGAACCGAGAACTACCGGAAGTACAAGCTGGGTTCCAAAGAGGCAGAGGAACTAGAGATCAAATCGCCAACATTCGCTGAATCATGGAGAAAGCAACAGAATTCCAGAAAAGCGTCTATTTCTGCTTCATTGACTACGCTAAAGCCTTTGATTGTGTGGATCACAACAAACTGTGGCAAATTCTTAAAGTGATGGGAGTACCAGACCACCTTACCTGTCTCCTGAGAAACCTGTACGAAGGTCAAGAAGCAACAGTAAGAACCAGACATGGAACAACCGATTGGTTCAAAATTGGGAAAGGAGTACGACAAGGCTTCATATTGTCACCCTGCTTATTTAACTTATATGCAGAGTACATCATGAGAAATGCCGGGTTGGATGAATCAGAGGTCGGAATTAAGATTGCTGGGAGAATTATCAACAACCTCCAATATGCAGATGATACCACCCTAATGGCAGAAAGCGAAGAGGATCTCAAGAGCCTCTTGTTGAGGGTGAAAGAGGAGAGTGCAAAAGCTGGTTTGAAACTCAACATTAAAAAAACGAAGATCATGGCATCTGGCCCCATCACTTCCTGGCATATAGAAGGGGAAGAAATGGAAGCAGTGACAGATTTTACTTTCTTGGGCTCCAAGATCACCGCAGACGGTGACTGTAGCCATGAAATTCAAAGACGCTTGCTCCTTGGGAGGAAAGCTATGGCACACCTAGACAGCATAGTAAGAAGCAGAGACATCACCTTGCCGACAAAGGTCCGTCTAATCAAAGCTATGGTTTTCCCAGTAGTAATGTATGGCTGTGAGAGCTGGACTATAAGGAAGGCTGAGCGCCGAAGAATTGATGCTTTCAAACTGTGGTGCTGGAGAAGACTCTTACGAGTCCCCTGGACTGCAAGGAGGTCAAATCAGTCCATACTAAAGGAAATCAACCCTGAGTGCTCATTGGAAGGACAGATACTGAAGCTGAAGCTCAAATATTTTGGCCACCTAATGCGAAGAGAAAACTCTCTGGAAAAGACCCTGATGCTGGGAAAGACTGAAGGCAAAAGGAGAAGGGGACGGCAGAGGATGAGATGGCTAGATAGCATCACGGATGCAATGAATATGAACTTGAGCACACTCCGGGAGACAGCGCAGGACAGGAAGGCCTGGCGTGCTATGGGCCATGGGGTCACGAAGAGTCGGACACGACTGAACGACTGAACAACATACATAGGGCAAGAACATCTCTGTCACACCACTTAGTTTTTAAGAGAGTTGAAAGTGGCGTGCCAGAGGGCATTGGGGAACTTGATGTACACACACAATTCTTTTGTCCCCCTTTCACCTCTGCTCAAACAGGCTTTGGAAACACCATAATAAATGGCAAAACTTATTTACCAGCAGGGATAGTGGATAATGTATGTACCACAAGAAACAAAAGACTAGAGTAAAGCACAACGCTTTTTATTTTCCTAAGCCTTTTAAAGACTGATACTTTACCTGCTTTGTATTTTACTAGTTTTTGTTTTATCTGACTTTTAACCCTTTGTATATTGTTATTCTTATGCCTTGCCATTTAAATGGGTTGTATTATTAGTAGCTGCCTTGGAAAGAATTATGTTCTTAAAGGGCATGATACAATTTTTTAAAATACAAAGTAGATAAAATCTCAACTTTCTGTAAAAATTGAAAGTTGCCATTGTGAATGATTCTCTGTTGGCACAGAGTGGCATCACTCTATCCCTCGTCGCTACTACGGTAAAAGCCTCATGTGCTTTGCATTGGTAGTTACAGTGGAAAACTAGTTCCTGCAGTATCAGTAAAAATGGCGATGGACTTTTTCTGTCTCTGTGGTAACACTGTATCGCATAGGACCTGGGGCCCAATCTACACAGGTGATTTAGTGCAGAGTGAGAGAATTTCATGGTTGTTCAAGATACATGACATTATCACCACCCCACAGCAACCATGCAGCTTCCCTCTCAAAAAGGTGCATTTTCGAAGAGTCATTTTAGTGCGTGTTTTTTCCTTAAATGAGTTTCCCACATGGTTCCGCCGTAGTGTGCCACATACCCCCAAATTAAAGCCAGCATGGTAGGCATGCCTAGGGGTGTGTCTGTGATCTGGCTGTGACCTGGTCAAGGGGTAGGGCCACCCCTTTCCCCCTCCCCCCCCATTCCTTTTCCCCCACCATTTGCACTAGCGTGCTTTGGACTCAGGTTAGGCTTCCCACAGTAGCGCTATTTCTTGATAGCGCTGTTTGAGGCTCTCGCCATCAACCTCCCCTTCTCCTCTGTTTATTTATTTACACTATATTGCAGTAGTGCTGTTTATTCCTTATTACGCACTATATCATAGTAGTGCTAGTGCAAAATAGCGGTATTTTATTATTTTTATTATTTATTACATTTTTAGACTGCCCAATAGCTGAGACTCTCTAGGCCGTTCACAATTAAAACCTACTGCAATTAAACCTAGTACAACTAAAGCGCTACTGCAGGTTCTTGCTGCTGGCCCTCCCATTTACATCTCCCGTGTGTATCTCTAGTTAGCGCTGTACTGCAGTAGTGCTACTGTGAAATTGCAGTATTGCAGGCTGATGCCACTGGCCCTCCCCTTTATGTCTCCTCTGTGTATTTTTAGTTAGTGCGATATTGCAGTAGCGCTATTTTGCTATTGTGCAGTTTCACAGTATCATTTCACATTAAAAGGAAACATGAGAAGGTAAACGAACTGTAACTTCGTGATATCGGAATCACACTATAGCGCGATATCACACTGCTGCAGTAGCTGCTTTACCCGTTCACATTATGTAGGCTGTTTTTCCTATTCACAATAGCGCAGAGGCGCTGTTTGAAGCATTCACAATAGCTCAGTAGCTGCTTTACCAATTCACATTATGCGGGCTATTTTTCCCATTCACAATAATACAGTAGTGCCTTTTAAATCTTTCACAATATCCCAATGGTAGATGAGAGGGGAGAGGTGTGGGGTAAATTACAAGGGCTTAATTCAGTGCTTCCATTAAACTTCCTTGAGCAGGGGAGCACAGACAGGGGCAGAGAACAAACCTCTCTTATTCACTGAGCAGCACCTATGCATTGATGACATTCAGTTCTACTGGCTGGACTTAGCCCACCCAACCCTGAAGTATGGCGGTTTCAAGTGCTGTGTGACATGTGAAAGCGGGTTTTTAGGTGGTGTGTACTCTGCTTGTCTTGCTTCGTGTGCCCCTGATGGACCAAAAGCAATGTCATGAAAATCCAGATATAACATGGAAGCACTTCTCATACTGTTTCCATGTAGCTCCCTAGTTTTCATCATCCATCTCCAGTTGCAGCAGTACTTTCTGTAACTCTTTCTAGAAGGTATATGTACTGTAAGGAAAAAGCGCAATGAGTTCTCACCTCTCCAAACTGGCCTTCTCCCAGCTTCTCCTTGAAAGTCAGCAGCTTCCTAGGAAACTCAGCCACAGCCACATCTTTGCCAGACAGCAAGTCCATGGTAATTTCAGGGACAGAATAGGTGTTGCTGCCAGTCACCCCCTGCAGGTTCACAATGTCTGCCTCTGCATAATGGGGGACCCCTTCAGCCCCACTGGGCTGGGCTGGCTTGGTGATCCCACTGCAGCCTGGGAAAAAAAGACAAAGGAGAAGAAAAGCTGAGACCAACAGGCCAGGGCTTAGTCAATGTAACTTTGGAGAGATGCCAGCTGGTGATGCAGCAGGGAAAGGGAGCTGCAAAAAGTACTACCTACAGCAAGCTGCAGAGCATGTCAAACTCACTATGGGCAAGTGTAAAGAAAATCCCATGCCACAACGGCCTTGTGAGGTAGTCCAGTTGCGCATGCATTTCATCCAGTGGATGGAAACTCTTTTCAAAATCTCCAGTCCAAATTAAGAGCAGGTATTTATTAAAGGAATATAATACAAGATAAGAAAAGAAGGAAGAGTAGGTACTTAACATAAACAAAGTAAAAAGTGGCTAAGCTACACTCAACTCTTTGAAGTATCATACTCACACACAGGAGTCACATGGAGAGTTGCAGCACACACAGCACCTTTGGATAGTCATGTTGATGGAGCACCCATGAGAGAAAGGAATAAAGAACACTATTCCATTTTATTATGTTTGGCCAGAGGGGGTGGGGCAAGGCTGGCTGCCCATCAAGTTTCTGCAGTCAGCATGTAAACAAGAATATCCTTCTTCTCACCTTTTGGGCTGGGAGATGAAGCTTTAGAAAAGTGTTAATGTCAAGGGGAGATGGCTTTGGCCATAGCTGCCAGATTTCTCATATCTCCCAGGTTTCTTGCCTGGGAGGAATAGGGAAGTCCAGGGAAAGATGAGTGTTTTTCCACATCGGCTATGGATGCCAGCATCCTGGTCAAGGATACTTTTAGCTTTAGAGAAATGAACACGGAGGGGCAGCCCAGCCAATGAATACTGCACAGTGTCCAATGTCTTTATAACACGATCATGGGTCTCAAAAAATTGCATAGCGTTTTGACTGTGGGAGGAGGAGGAGGAGATTGAAAGGTCACGTGAGGGTAGTTGTGTAAGTTCATAATGCCAGGTTTGTGCCACTTGTTGCTTTGTGGAGCTTGGATTGCATTAGAAGTGGGAGGGGTGCTGCTTCTGGTTTCTTTCTTTTCTTGTTTGACTCAGCTGACAGAATGCACTCCTGCAATGGTGTGAAGCAACGGAGGTTTAAAAATGACAGTTCAAAGCTCTGCTCCACCATATGTGTGCAGTCAAAAGTACCATGAAAAACAAACAAACAAAAAGACAGAGGAAAAGAAGGAAAAGGAAGGGGGGTGCTGCTCTTGCATAGCAGCGCCCAGCTTTGCCACCACCCTTATGTCTCCCTCCTCTTCCTCTCCTTTCATTCCCTGCTCTTTCCTTGGGGAGGGCAGCACTGAGGTACCATTTTTCTAGGCAGCTGTGCGAGAGCAAGCAAGAAAGGAAGAGGATGTAGGGCTTTTTTTTCTTACCTACAACTCCCATCCTCACAGATCCAGAGGTGGGCAGGAAGAACGTGAATCCCAATATATATTATTTTAATTGGTGGATCTGATCCACCCCGCAGGATAGCAGGAAACTGCAGATAGATGCATTTCCTGCCCCCACCAAGGGAGGAGCTATTGCCAAAGTTCTGCAAGTGAAGCCAGTCCCACCAGGAGAAGTAAACAAAACCGCAGTGATAGCACCCACACAGCACAAAGTCCACAAGTAAACCACATGACGGCCAGCGGTCTTGGAAATTCCAGGATATAAGGGGTGAAATAGTGGGCTCCTTTCATACTGAGCTTTTATCCTGCAATTGAGATTGCTCCTTCATGGAAGTTTGCAGGCTCTTTACATGACGCCGTGATCATTCAAGGCGTCTCCTGCACTAAATGCCCTTTGATCCATTTTTAAATAGATTACAGATCATGAGCTATCAAATTACCTCGTTGTATTCCACTCCAGTTTGCTCTGTGAAAAGAGTAAAAGCGGCGAGAAGAGGAGCGAGATCAATGAAAGATAATGGCAGACTCAGATACGGGGAGAAGGAGGGGGGAAGGGGCAGGGAAAGAAGCGGGTGAAAGAGGGAGTCGTGATCCTGCATTTAAAACGGAAGGAGAAGACCCCGTTTTAAATGCAGGATTTTATTCTGGTGTAGAGATGCCCAGTGTGAGAAAACAGATTAGGAAGAGTGTTGTGTGCTATGTCAGGTAGCCATGTGTTATAATGATGAGGGGGGGAAGCCTCTCACATAGATCAGATGGATCTTTGTCACGAGATGGAGATCTTTTTATCTGCCCAGCTTTTTAGGATCATTAGTTTGACTGGGGGGCTTGTGTGGCTTTTTAAAAGTTCATCTGTTAAGATCTGCTTCTGTTGTATTGCATTCAACCGTACTGATATTGCATTGTTTCAAAATTTTGTAAATACATTTGGGAAATTCTGTACCTGAAAACGGTATATAAATGCTAATGCTAATAATAACAATAACAATAACAACAACAACAATTCTTTTTCTTTACAGATTCAGCAAAGATTGCTCAAACTTACAAAGGTATCTTTGCAATCATAAGAGCTAGAAACTTGCTTTAAAAAAACGAAAAGAAAGGTAACACTAAAATCTGTGATTCTCAACACTTTTTTTTGGCCCTTCAATGAAAAGGCCTTTCTAAGAACATCTTTTTCAAATTATTGCTTAACCCTAGTCTTCTTATTGGGTGATTCTAGACAAATCACCCTCTCTTTTGCTGTCCATTAAAGAACCATGGCCCTATCTACATGGCACCACTTTCACCCTTCACTCCATTGCAACTGTGCAGCATTTCAGCTTCGAATTAGCTTCTGATGCTATATACTCACAATTTACTGTGGGCTTCCCTAACAGACTCAGCCATGCCCTTTTTTTTGCGATTATATTTTAATGCACTGCTGTGCAGGCCTATGAGCATGGGGGGGTGACATTTCAGTGGCTGTTTTGTATTTTAGGGGTTCTGTTGTGTCCGTCTGTCCCTCGTTAGATAAAATGTGGGTGTTCTGTGCTCCTTCATTTCCATGCCAACTGTTTTTAGTTCCCCAGCCTGAGTCTCTCGTGATGGTTCGCACTCACAAGGCATGAGAGGTACATGCCTACCCATCGCTCCGAAATGGAGGATGGAACGAAGCTAGTTCTCCCCCAAGACTCCCCTGGTCCTTGGGCCCTGAGTCCGAAAGCAAGCATTGCGAAGATATAAAGCTGCAAAAATGTGCAAAGGTGTGATTAAATAAATGAAAATGCCTCTTCTGTGCCTCTGTAACTGTGCAGCTGCAAAGGGAAAGGGGGAGTAATGGGGAGTCACAGAGTGATGCAAGCACTATGCATGCCTACAACACACCCACCGCAAAATGCGAAGTCAGTTTGGGGAAGGGACAGACAGCTCGCAACCGCGGGAAATCTGCAGCAAACCAAAAACATCGCAGCAAAACGCTTCCTTGGAAATCTGCATTTTCCGGGAGAAAACCACGGATGGCTGCGAAGTGGTGACTATATCGTCTGTCCTGAAGGACCTTGACTCGCAGCTGCCCTGGAGTAAAAGGCTTGTGTAGATGGGGCCACTGTCTCACCACTGGGGATGATCAGCTTTGGCCCTTGGTTTTCTTTTCTTTTTCCAGTGAATCTGGTTGTCTGTTATAACCATAGACAATATAAAAGGAGTGCACTGTCTCAAAAAATATCGAGGTTTAAATCTTTTAGAGTCAGGGACAAGTATTTGCAGAAGCTACAGTCCAGGTGTGTACATCCTTCTCCTTATGTTCCCACTTCCACCACACAGACACTAGGCTTGTAAGGCTGACTAGTTAGATGTGGCGGCAGCAGCCACACATGTCGTTCATGTGCCTGCCCTGTTCATATCTAAAGTGGTGTGTGTGTTTAGCATCGTTCATAGCAAAAAGGTGCACAGGTAACTGGAGCAGAATCCTTCCCACCCTACCTCCCCTTACTTCTTCTCCTTCCCGACCCCGGCGAGACACTTCTCTCCCCTGCCCAGCTCAGATACCTGAGGTGAGCCCAGCTGGGGAGCAGAGATGTAAAATTTCTGGAAATTTTGAAGCCATGGGAAAAAAGTGTTTTTTTTCCATAAGGGTTCTGAAAAAAATGAAAATTTGGGGGGAAATGGACAATAAGCAATACTTATTTTGTAGCACTCATTACAGATCTAAAGTTACTTTGTTGCCTTAGGACAGCCTTCCCCAACCTGGTACCCTAGAAATATTTTGGACTTCAGCTCCCATCAGCCTCAGGCAGCATGGCCAATGGTCAGGAATGCTGGGCATTTTAGTCTAAAACATCGGGGGGCACCAGGTTGGGAACAGCTGCTTTAGGAACATATGAAACATTATATGCATTATAAAAGCAGCCAGGGGGACTGGCTGAATGGGAAAGGATAATGGTGAACACCTCTTTATAGCAAGGTGTGGTCCTGTCTTCCCTAAAAGAGGCTATGATTTACCTTTGTTTAAAAAAAAAATCTCCCTGAACTCCACTATATTGGATAATTTCTGGCCAGTCTCTAATATTCCATTCTTGGGCAAGGTGCTGGAGTGTGTGGTGGCTTCTCAACTCCAGGGATTTCTGGATGACGTGGATTATCTAGATTTATTTCAGTCTGGCTTTAAGCCTGCTTATGGGACAGAGACCGCTTGGTGAATGATCTACGCCAGGAACTGGACAGGGGGAGTGTGTCTCTGTTGGTTTTGCTGGACCTCTCAGTGGCTTTTGATTCCTTCGACCATAGTATCCTTCTGAAGTGTCTGTCTGAGATGGGACTGGGAGGCACTGTTAAATGGTGGTTCCAGTCCTTCTTGGAGGGGCAATCTCAGGAGATGGTGCTGGGGGATTCCTGTTCGGTGCTATGGCGCCTGGCCTGTGGTAGCCCTCAGGCTTCCATCTTATCCTACCTGCTATTTAACATATACATGCAACTGCTGGGAGAGATTGTCTGGAGTTTGGGGGTTGGGGGTGCCAACCAGTATACCGATGACACCTAACTCTGCGCTTCTCCACGTGGGGCTTTTATCCTGCAATTGAGATTGGTCACTCACAGAAGTCTGCGGATCCTTTACATGACATCATCAACCTCCAGCGCCTCTCTCATACTTCCAAGCATTTCCACAGCTTAATTTGAAATGGAAATAATGTAGTAACAAAATGATCCATTTTCCATTTCTCTGTGAAAAAAGGAGTCTCCACAATAAGAGGTGCTAGACCACAGCGCCATCTAGTGACTGCATAAATGAAACAGATAGAACTTACTGATAAAGTGGGAAAAGTGGGGGGAGGGAAGTGCATGTAATGCATGATCTTAATCCTGGAAAGAAGCCAAAAGCTGAAACCCCTGTAAAATTGTGGGACAAAAAGCCTCTGTGTGGAGAAGCCCTCTACTTCTCCTTTCCATCCAAATCCAAGGAAGCTGTTTTAGGTCTGATTCGGTGTCTGATGTTGATAATGGACTGGATAAGGGCAACAAAATTGAAGATGAATCCAGACAAAACAGAGGTGCTCCTGGGCGCATCAGGGCGCATCAGGAAATACGGATTCAACCTGTGCTGACTAGTGTCAGTTTTGGAATCTTCTTTAGGGAACTTCAACAAATAGTCCCTAAAACATCTGAATCATCCTAGAAGCCAGAAGAAGCAGGAAGAACTGGAGGCAGAGGAAGACTGGTGTACAACATCTGTTCCTGTTTGTAAGGAAGTTTAGGAAAATTCCTAAACCTTCTCCTGTTTGTGGGGTGGAGCTTAGGGGAATCTGATCTAACGGAAAAGCTATTGGAGTTTCATTTAGCTGGGAAAGACTCAGCTTAGGAAAGGTAAGTAACCATATTTAATTTAAGAACCTTTAAGCAATCTCAACCTATTATTTGAAGAGTTACATTTTATTCACTTTTGTAAATAATTTCTGTTAATTAACATCTTATTTTTTGTTCATTTTGAAAGGTTGTCTCTAGTGGTAGTGTCAGTCCCATGCCTACACCATAGGAACCAGGCTACTGGGCTTCTTTTAGGTAGAGAGGGTTTATTCTAGTGGCAGCAGTTAAATGATTTTATAGCTGAGGCAGCATTCCCTATTGGTGAGGTCTAATTGAGAACTTTATTAAAACTCACAGTCAGTTCTGTAGACCCGAGCCTCAAAGTTATTATTTTTTTTAAGAAAAGGAACATAGGTGGGATAACTCACATGCTGTTCCATTGCATCTGGTGACAGTGGCAGGATAAGCTACAGGTTTTTTTTCACATGTAAGTTTTAGATTAGAACTACAGTACTTGACTGCTATACCATCTAACCAGAACAAACCCAGAAACATTGGACTCTGTAGAACAAGACCCAAACTGTCAAGAATGCTCATTTTCTTTCATATGATGATATGGTGACTCTACTCACATGCTGGAAAACTGAGCATGGCTTGGAGTATCCCTAAATATCTATCAGTAAAAGATACATTAGATCAATAATTGTATAAGGAATGGAAGATATAACTATGCTGGGAATCTTATAGAGAGGATTAAAAAAAAATCCTCCATGGCTTCATTATTTCCAGACGCTGGGCTTTGTCACACGGAGTTTTTATCCTGCTATTGAGATTGGCTACTCATGGACATTGGCGGGTCCTTTAGACAATGTTGTCAACCTCCAGGGCATGTCCTGTATTAAATGACCTTTATTCCATTTTTTAAAAGATCAGAGATAATGAGCTATCAAATTACAGCACTTGAGTTCTGCTTGAGTTCCCTCCATAAAAAGTGAAAAACCCACAAGAAGAGGGGCTAGACCACAGCGCCATGTAACAGCTGTATAGTGAAACATATGGAAGACTCAGATAAGGGGGAAAAGGAGGGGGAAGGAAGCGCGTGTAAAGGGAGTCCATCGTGATCCTGAATTTAAAACGGAAGCAGAAAGCCCCGTTTTAAATGTGGGATCTTAGACTGGTGTAGAGATGCTCATTTTTAATTTTTAGTCTTTCTATACATGTTTTCTTATTACATAGATTTTTTTAGAAATGATGAGGGGGGAGTAAGGGCTGGGTAACAATATATAAACACATTGTCTTACATTCTAAAAGAAAATATTTCATAATCCAAAGCTGTTCAATTTTTTCACAAAAGAAAGCAAAAATGGTCCTTGGGGAAAAAATGGAGAACATTTCCCCCCCCGAATTTTTCCAAGGCCTTCACATTTCTAATGGGGAGAAAACTACATAACGCAACAGAGCAGAGCACGAGGAGGTAAGGCAGCGGGGTGGGTGGGCGTTCAGCTCCTCTTATGCACGTGCAACTTTTGTCATAAAAAGTAGACCCCCATTTCCTGTTTTGAATATGGAATGGGGCAGATCTATGAATAACAAACGTGGCTGCCCCCATTCTATGGTTTACCCTGGGTTGTTCTCTCAGGTCTGTTTTCACAATTATTTCTCCAAGAGGCACACATACCTAGTCTAAACAAACAAGCAACTTCAAGGTGTTTCAACCACTCATCCTTGCAGAGTACCTTGAGTCATTCATAAAACACAGAGGCCTGGTTCGCATGGAATGAGAAGCTACTGTGGGTGGCTTCCTTGTGGCGCTTTTTGTTGCAGCAGCCACCACCACTTTGAATATTTGGGGTGCAGCAGGGGTGTGCCATAGCTTCTCTTTACATGTGAGCCCGGAAAGGGTGGGTTGTTGAGGTGGTTGACAAGCCACCGGTCAACCACCCCAACAATCCACCCTTGCTGCATAATAAGAATCTACAGCGCACCCCTGCCACCCTGCAAATATTCAAAATGGTGGCCGCCACAACAACAAGAAGCCCCATAGGGAAATTCTCGTTACATGCAAACCATGTACCCACAGTACCCACAGTAGTTTCTCGTTACATGCAAACCAGCTCAGAGTTTTTCTAAGCAGCTGTGAATTCCACACCAGACGTCCGTAAAGAAATGCAGCTATTCTTTTATTTATCACATTTGTGATCAATTTGAGCTCAAGGCAGCATACAAAGCGTTATCACATTTTATCCTCCCCACAACCCTGTGAGGTAAGATAGACTGAGAGGTGGTTATTTGCCCAAAGTCATCTAATGAGCTTGGTTCAACATTCTAGCCACATAGGCAGTTTACATGACCACTTATCTCAGCAGGATGAAAGGGTAAGTGCTCCAACTATTGGTCTAGGTCATTGGCTCTCAACTCATTTCTATCTGATTGACCCTTTGGTCTGGTAAAAAAATAATCAAAGGCTGAAATTAGGACAGGGTTTGGTACCCCAGGGTGACTGATGCAGCAGATGTGGGAGAGAGATCAATATAGTCTTTTTCCAAACATTGGCTGTTCTGACCTGCCTCATCCTCCCCTGGGGTGAATTCAGGCAGCTTGCGGATCAAGCGGGATGGCTCCTGGTAGTCTGGACCCAGGGGGAAAATGCGGTCATAAGTGGAGTTGGATTCTTGCTCACTGGACGAAGTGGAGCGGTTGTGGTTGAACATACTGGACTCACTGGGCAGAGAGAGGCTGACAGTCATTTCATCATCCAGCATCCTACGAGAAGCCTAGAAGGCAGGAGAAAACACATCAGGGAGGATTTTGTCCTCACCATAGAATGGGCAAAGAGGGAGAGGCTTTCTGAATAGACACAAAGATAAAGTAAGGTGGCATTTCTGTTCAAACCATTATGGACCTTTGGTCTGATCCAGCATAGCTCATCTTATGTTCCTAATGTTTGTTGTGCAAGAGCATGCAAGCTTTTAGGTTATATAAAAACCTAGAGCTCTTCATTGGGCCAGTCTATAAGTTTGCATGCTGCTATGCTAAAAGGTACAGAACTCACAAAAAGCGAAGTGGGACAGGATAACCTTAGAAAGGTCTACCAGGTGTGAATGAGTGTGAAAGAGACAGAAAGGGAGGGAGAGAGTGGTGGTAGTGTTTGAGGTTTGCTCTACCTCCCTGAGATGATGAACAGTGTGTGTGAGTGTATGAGAAAGAGAGAGAGAGACAAAGAGAGAGAGAGAGAGAGAGAGATTCTACAAAAGTATGTATGAGAGAGCTTTTCTATGAGTGAGAGAGCTTTTCTACATGAGGCATTGATTGTGCATTCATCATTTCCTATTCACAGTTGTTTATGGGTTCTTTAGACAATGTTGTGACCCTCCACTTTTGCTTCTGTTTTTAAACAGCACTTCCAGCGAGTATTTTTTAGAGCAAGGAAAATGCAGTATTATTTAGAGAAGGTGAACGAAAATGCTATTTCCACTTGTGTATTTCCACTATTCCACTATACCACAGTGCTAGCTAGAGGTTATATAGCGGACAAGCAGGAAAGGAAATGTTTTTCGTGTAGTGGTCACCTCTCAATTCTGTGACGAAACCGAAAGTAGATACAGCAGGTTAACAGCCTCGTGTAGAAAAACTCAGAGATAAGAGTATGTCAGAAATGAATGAAAAATAAAATGATCGGATGATGGATGAATGAAGGGGAGAGAAAGGGGGTGTCCCTAGCCATTTTTGGATTTGGTCCTGAACACCACCAATATTTTTAAATATATATATTTATTTAGAATATTTCTTGGCTGCCTATCAGGGCAGAAGCCCTCCCAAGGTGGCTTACAGAACAAAATTCATAAAAACAGTTAAAATATTAAAAGCGATAAAACATAAACAAAATAAAATAGCAATAAAAACAACAATAAAAGCCAAAAATAAAACCAGCAAAAACAAGTATATGGCCCATGACCATTTTCCCCCCAAAGGATACGGCCCTTAACCCCAAAAAGGTTGCCCAACCCTGGTCTACCCCAATGAATATAATTAGTTTCATAGAATCTTTCAACTATAGCATAATGCTCTAGTACGCCAAAAATGCACGAAATGGTAATGGCTACAGATACTTCCAATATTCTCCTCTTCTGGATTCCTTTCAACCCAGATTTCTGAGTTCCAGATTGCCTGGCCTGATTTCTAATGTGAGGCATTTAATGCATTAGCAATTCTCCATTGTTTTGTTTTACCACCCAGAATTTTGTACAGAGCACTGCACATATGTAGTTTGCTGCAGGATTCAGTTTACCTGGTTCACACGATCGAAATAAGCTACAGCCAAGTGAAATTTTCATAATCACTGCCAGGACGCAGTTTGTTGTGTTGTACAAACCTGGGTAGCATGGCTTGTTGGAGGGGGAAACAACCCTCCAATAACCCTACAACAACCTATGGGTTATTGGAGGGTTGTTTCCCCTTCCAACAAGCCATGCCGCTTGGGTTCAGACAACATGACAAGCTGCACCTGGGCAGTGATTATGGAAATCATGCCCCGCATGTGCCCCGGAACACACAGTAATTTAAATAAACCATGGTGGCTTAAATAAGCCACAGTGGCTTATTTTGACCATGTGAACTGGCCCTCTGTATTACCAATATATATCTGCGTGTTGATAAATCATGTAAGCAAAAAGCTATATTCCTCTGATTGTATGCAGGATTGCATCAAGATTCTTTTTGGGCGATGTTTTACTGACATTCATGTATACTTATGCTGACTGATAAAACACCATACAAAATCAAACAATGTCACAGTATATATAATTGCGTCAAGATTCTTTTGTGTGGTATTTTGTGTGTGCAGGAGTACTTCAGTAACACACCATACAAAAAGAATTCTGATGCAATTATACATCTGACTTTTTGCAGTGCTATGTCAGTGCAAATATATATATATTGATAATGGCCAGTGGGGGAGGTGGAGAGGAAATGCAAACAAATGGAAGGAACAGAAAGTTGTAGCAAACTGCAGAGGTTCCCATTCCAAAATTAATTCTAGAACTTCTCCTAGTTCAACTAGAATTCAGGATGAGTGGAAGGCAGGACAGAGTGAGAGGAACTATCAAGTAATGTGTAATTGCATTGCTCTGTTTTACTGTTTCTGCAATATTTTTAATGTATTTATTATTTTATATTGGCTTTTATATTGTATTTTATGTATTTTTAATGTAATCGGCGTCGAGATCTTATGATGTCAAGTGGTATATCAGTAGTTAAAATAAATAAGATGAGAGCAATCCTATGGTCCCTGTAGAGCATCCCAGGGTCCACAGGATTTTAAGCAGGGCTGTGCATGGCTTTGGCCCAAATCCCAAAGTGGATAGAGGTGATTCAGGCCAAAGCAGTCTGGTTTCAGAGCGTGTTGGAAGCAGCCTGAAGCGGCCCAAAGCAGGTTGGACCGCTCCTGAAGCGCTTCAGGCCACTTCGACCTGATCTGGGCAGCCACCACCCAGCTGTGTGAGCCCCCTGCTCTTTACCTAGACCCGTGGGGAGCACTGCAGTTGTCGCAGACTTGGAGGGAGTCGCCATGGCGACTCTTCTTCTTCCAGTAAGTAAATGGTGCATAGACTGCAGCTGTCAAGGGGCCATCTGCGCAAGACTGCAGGCGTAAATGGCCCATCTGTGCCTGTAATGTTGTGTAGGCGGCCCGTTCATGGCTTCAGTTGTTGCACCATTTACTTACCAGAAGAAGAGTCGCCACTTTAAAAGAAAATGGCGACTCCCTCCAAGAAGGCAGCGGCTGTGGGCGCTCCCTGCAGGCCCAGGTAAGGAGGAGCAGGGAGCTCATGCAGCTGGGCAGGGGGTGGGGTGGGGCTTATGCAGCTGGGGGGAGCGCTTCAGCTGTCTAGATCATGCTTCGAATCCGTAGGCCAAAGCGGGTTGGCCCAGCCCTGCATCAGCCTGAGGTGGGTTGGGGCCAATTTGGAAGCACTGGATCAGCCCCTGGAGCGGGTCGGGGGTGTCCCCGCACAGCCCTAATTTTTTGGATTCTCCATCCAAAAGCCATAGACACCCCTACAACTTTGGGAGGGGGACTTAAAGACCTCATCCCTTCCCCAGCCCAGCCCTCTTGCAGCTGCTGCAGCAAGCCGCTTGCTTTCTGAGGTCACAAAAGTCGCCTTGGATGATCTTGTAGAGGTCAAAAAGGGGGCATTCTTGTGGACAGAGAAGGGAGAGGCCAGGATACAAAAAATCCCATGACCTCTCCAGCCCCCTCCCCTGCCCCAGGGGGAGAGGATGGTTTTTTTTTAAAGGCAAATGGAGAGGCGAAAACCATCTGTTTTGCTCCTCCCACCCCGCCAGCAGCAGCCTGGCACAGCACTGAATACTCAGAAACCTCTGAGATTGGAGGCTCCCTTCTGATGGGTAGCAGTCCCATAGGACTGTGCCCTAAAGGGACAGAATGGGAGAAATCCTTTCATCCTGAGTGGTGGTGATCATTAATACATCAATATTAAATGCCAAATCAATATTAAATGTCAATCTTTGCATCACAAAACATTTGCATCTATATATTATTCTGAGTCTGTGACAGGACAATTTCCTGAGGTTCAGATTAGATGTTATATGAGACATGTGTGAATATCTCCCAGGCATTTCTGTTTACTGAAAAGCAGTTGTGCAGGGCTGCTAGCTTGAGAGGAGGAATGGTCAGTGGTGAAGCAGCTTACTCTTCTCTCGTCCCACCATTGTCCACTCAAAACTGACAAACACAAGGGGCTTTTCTCCCTGTAGGGAGAACAATATGGGGTCCTTGTATCTTTTCCCTTGTGCATAGGATAACAGCTTGAGGGTGTGATTTTGAGTATACAGCTGGTGGGAATTGTGTATGTCCTCCCCTGACACTTTTCCAGTTGCAACTTCCAAGGCTCCTTCTCAGACTAACCCCCTCCAAACAAAATCCTGAGACTGTAAACACATCTCCCACATAACGTTTAGTTGGCTCTGGTCCTCTTAACAGACAGAGGCCTTGTTCACAAAAAATAGCAAACCACCGTGAGTGAATTTCCTTGCGGGGCTTGCCATTTTGTATTTTAATAACTCAAGCCGTGGGGTGGGGGGACACATTGCAGCCTGTTGTTATGTGCAAACCCAGCAAAGGTGGGTTGTTGGGGTTGTTAACAAGCCACCCAGAATCCATGGCCTGTTTTAGGGTTGCGGGCAGCTTGTTAACCACCCCAACCACCCACCCTCGCCAGGTTTGAACGTAATGACAAGCTGCAGCAGGCCCCGGACATAGGTAGAATTTTCAAAATGGCAGCTAGCGTCAGAGTGATAAACCCCACAGGGAAATTCACACACAATGGCTTCTCTTTATGCGTGAACTCATATAGACCTGGATCTCAGAACACAACAACCCATAGTGGCTTGTCAGTCTTGTTCATTTCAGGATGTCTGAACCCAGCATGGTTTTCTCAGTATGGTTCGTTAACCATGCACAAGCTGCCCTGAGAAACCATGGCATATTGATGGGTTCTTCAAGGTGGCTTGTTTTCAAAGTGGCTTGTCATGATGGCTTATGCATGGTTTGTTGGAAAGTGCTACAGAGCTGCCTGGCAAGATAGCGGCAAAAATCCTGTTCACTCCTCACAATCTCACTAATGATATCCCCTCTATTACATCCTGAAATGACACTAGTCAATTTACTCCCTAGACAGCAACACCTTTTTTTCATCTTTGGGAGATTTGCACATATTTAACCTTTTTCCCCCACCTTTGAGGAGACTTGTGCAATTTTTTTAAAAAAAACTTTTGGGAGATTTACACAAATTTTCTAAAGCATAGTAGCTACTGTGCTTTAGCGAATTTGTGCAAATGCCTCTCCAGTTTTGTTTAAGTTTAATTTTTGCAAACATCCCTGAAGGTGAAAAAAAACCTTACATATGTGCAAAGGTGAAAAAAAAGCCACAAAAACATTTGTGCTTATCAGCAGAGTAGTGGAATAAGGTGCTGAGGCTGTGCTGCAAAAGCCCACGGGATACACGATGGGAGTGGGTGGGAGGACCAACAGGGAAACAAGCCACGGCAAGCTGCAGACTGATTGTGTGTCAGGAATAATGTTGGTTAGTGAGAGAACAACCAATCCACTGTAGCTTATTTTCAGGGTGGCTTATCTTTACATGCAAATCGGCCCATAACGAAATCCAGTTACTGAAGGGGTCCTAAATGGATTGTTTCAAATCTTGATACTAAGCTCATATTTTCTGTACATTTCTACGCACACTTGGGGAAAAAAAATCCATATTTCATGTGTGCCCTCAAACGCTACCTTCTATGGGAGGCCACTTCATTAGCCACGTTCAATAAAAATACGTTAATCCCGAGTTCCAGCCATTGAGCGAGCCATTCGCTTTGGCAATTCACCCAGTTCACAATTATGTTCGTAATGAAGACATGCCATGCATCTGTCTGCAGTCTTACCTTTTCCAGCATTTTCTGCCAAAACTGCCTCCAGAGGATGATTACAATGATAGCTACCAGGATAAAGATAATGGCCACTAGGCAGCCGATCAGGATGCGGGTATTGCTGTCATCCAATTTGAGGGTTGGATCTGTTAGAAGAGGGAGATGAATGATGGCCATGTACTGTGAGCTTTAGGTGAATTTATGAAACCAAGGCTCTCTGCTGACAAACCATTATTGCCTATGCAAGCTGCCATCTCTTGTCCTGGGTTTCACCCCCTCCCCCTCAAAAGTATTCTCAGTGTCTTCCCGGACAGTTTATAGTCCAATCAACGTGTATTAGTACACAGGATCCAAATTTCCTTCCTGTTGTGGAAATATTGCATTTTCCCGAGCATTAAAACCAATTATTATTATTATTATTATTTCAATTTATAACCTGCCTATATACAAATATTCTAGGCAGCATATAAAATTTAAAACAATTTAACAAAAAAACCAACAATAAAAACAACACAGCATAAAAATAATTTACAAGAATCAACAAAGAGGAATGAGAGTTCTAAAAAGGGAAGGCCTGCTGGAATAACAGTCTTTAATGCCTGCTTAAAAACCTTCAAAGAGGTCAGCAGGTGCATTTCAACCAGCAGGTCATCCCACAACTGAGGGGTGGCAAAGGAAAAGGTCCTCCTGCGTGTGGCTGCCAATCTCACATTAGGCAGCCACAGCAGATAGCCCTCAGAGGACCTTAGGTGGCAGACTGGGACATAGGGGAGGAGGCACTCCCTAAGGTACCTTGGGCCTAGACCATGTAAGGCCTTAAAGATAAGAACCAGCACTTTATATTTTGCTTGGAAACAAATAGGCAGCCAGTGTAAAGATTTTAAAACCAGTATAATATGGTCTCCATGGGGTGTCCCAGAGACCAACCTGGCTGCCATATTTTGTACCAGTTAAAACTGCAGTTGCTGGGAAGATGCAATTTCCCCCCTAACTGGTGCCACAACTGTGGTTGTTTTTGTTGTATGAATTCTGGAAAGTGACTGCATCATTGCATGAATATTGCACCACCTGTTAAATAGTTACCAATTGGATAGGACAATTGCCCATCAAGAATAAAGAGCATTTCCACTATTAATATGGATGCTTGTCAATTAATCTGTTAGATAGTGCCTGTGATATTGCAAGTGACAAGCCATAAAGTGTACTGCTCTGGCTCTCAGTCCATTTCCAGGCACAATTCAGAGTGCTGGATTTAACTTTTAGAGACATAAGCAGCCTAGAAACAGGGTACCTCAAGTACTGTGCTCTCCTGCATAAACAGGCCCAGACATTAAGACCATCCTTGGATGCCCTTTTTAGAGTTGTCCCCCCCACCTTTGGAGAGAGGCAGTAACTGGAGGCAGGTGGTAACCAGAGTTAGGGTCTTTAGCCCTTTAATCTGTCAAGAGCTGGCTGTTGCACTTACCTCTAAGTACTGAAAATCCTATCTCTAAACTGTGAATAGAAGCCTTTCACTAGAGGCATGGTTCTTAAAGAGGAAGGTAGGTCTCCTTACAAAGATGTGGACAGTTACTGTGGAAGGCATGAGAAGAAGCTAAGAACAGAGGCAGAGCAGGAGGAAGAGGAAAGGGAAAAGGCTTAAAAAGGCTGAGAGAAAAATATATAGAGTAAAGCTGATAAGAAATACCTTTTCTGAAGGTATGGGGAACATCATTTACTGGTCCCTTTAGTATAAAACTAGGATGCCTACAATTGTCTATAATCAATGCCCCAAGATGTATTTTTAAATATGAATCACAATGGAGAGAAGTACTGCATTATGTTTTTTTTTTACTTCAGACTAGATGCAGAGCTGGTGTTTTTAACATGAAAGAGGATTGCTTTTCTTGCTCTAAAATAGGTCATATGCTGGTTGATTAGTCTCATTTCACAACATGCTTCACTTTACTCTTCTGAATAAGGGATATACTTACTACCTGTTGACTTTCCATGGGTGATCCTGGGCACACCCACTGTTTACACCCTCAGTGCTTGTAAGCCTCCAGACTCAGAGGGTTACAAGCATCCAGTGCAGAGCAGGAGTGACTGAGGCAACTGTCGCCTCCCCACTCCTCCCACTCTGCATTTCTGCTAGACGGGCTTTTTTGCCTGTCTAGCTGGGTCATTTCGGAGGGGGAAGGAAGGAGACTGAAGGGGACTCAGGACAGGTTGTATCCTGGCCTCTCCAGTCCCCTCCCCTCCCCGCCCCACCCCTTTAGAATGGCCCCTTTACCCCCTCTCTGCGGTCAAGTTTCTGACCTCAGAGAGGCAGCTGGCATAGTTCTTTCCATGCCAGCTGCGAGGGGGATGGGGAGGAGTGCGGATTCCCTCCTCCAAGATCAGAGTGCTTTCTCCAGGCTTGGATCTGGGAATCCAAAGTATCCTATGGCCCCCCAGATGCTGTCTAGGGGACATGGGATTGCTGTCTTAGGGAGCAATCCTATGGCCCCTAGACAGCATCTGGGGGGCCACAGGATGTTTCAGATTCCCAGTGCCAAGGTCGTAGACACCTATGACCTCAGAGCTGGGAATCAGAGTTCCCTGCCCCCTCCCCATCAGTGTGGAGGGAACCATGCCAGCAGCATCCAAGAGCTCGCGAACACACGCTCGGAAGGAGGGGAAGGGAGCATGCCAGTGGGTGGGGACAGGACTGCTTACATCGTATCCCCAGCCTCCTCCTCTCCTGCTCCCGAAGCCTCTGCTAGACAGGTGAAAACACCCCTCTAGCTAAAATGCTGAGCAGGAGGTGTGAGGCACCTCCCGCTCTGCACTGGATACTTGTAAGCCTCTGAGTCCAAAGGCTTAAGAGTATCCAGGGCAGATCTCATAGGGTTGCCTCCTTAGTGTTGTAAAGAGAAGAGGGCATTTATATTTGCTTTATATGCTAAGTGTTTTATGGATGTGTTTTTAGTTGCCCCCAAGAAAGATCCTGTTGAGTGGAAATAAGTTTGGACCTGATAAACTGTTCGATTCCCTGGACAGATGAGGTTTCCCTGTTCTCTTTTGATACTTTTCCTCCTCCTCCTCCTCTTTAGTACTGCTGTGAACTGACCAGGCACAGGGGCTACTCTTACATCAGCTTGGGCCAACCAAAAGCATCACCTTTATGGCTCTTGTAAACAGAAACCCTACTTATTGTAATTTGCTTATAAACTACTTTCTTTGCAAAAAATATGTAGCACGAGAAAACAGGCCAAAGTGCAGGCCAGTGCCAGGTTTTGAAATTGCTTACCACTTGCTGGAAAGGATAGAGGACAGTAATTGTTATGACTAGGTGTTAAAATGGGAACAAGAATGTCTAGCTGTGTGCTAGTGCTTAGCCCAGCAAGGTAAGATAATTCTTTAAAGAAAAACACACAGTGTCACCCTAATCTAACATCTGGTGGCAATGTCTGGGTATTGGGACACTTTTGCCAAGCAGGGGTAATTGGACACTTCCCCAAAGTGCTCGGCGTGTGGCATGTAAGGAGGGAAGGGGCATCTGCGAACTGCCAAGGCTTCCCATAGGAGAGCCCGGTGTAAGTCTGTTGTGTGTGGATGTGCCTTGAATGGAGCAGTATTTGGTTCCTAGTAACTGTGCTTAGGATATCATCCTTTCTTGCCACAACTGGAAAAGAACCAGAGAGTAGCTCCTCTTCCCATCTAAGGTATTGTCAGCCAGGAAAGAAGGAGAGACTGTGAAGAGGAAATATTATGCTGAACTTGAACCAACACCTATGCAATTATATGATCAACTTTCTTTGCACATCTGCAATGCTATGTTTTGTACATATTTAACCTCATACTTTGTACCTTCTTTATAAAATGACATTGTGTCATTCCTCCTTTTTGCTGCCTTTTTCTGATCCTGTGTATTGTGCTATTACTCCATTTTTATTTATATATATATATATATATACACACACACACACACACACACACAGACGCCCCCCCCCCCCATGGATCCTACTGGCACTGTTTCTGAGAACATCCATTAATCACTGTCATCAGAAAAGCTGCCTGGACAACTAATTAGCTCTTCCACAATATTCCAGCTAGACCACTTGTGCTGTGGTCCATATTCCAAGCTACTAGAAGGTATCACACATACCATAAGTAGTGGGAGTCACTGAAGACTCAGGAAGGGCTCCAGAATTGTTGTACATGGCTGCATCTAATAACAGACAAAGAAGAAAAAAGCATTATCCATATAAACAGTAACAAGCAGTGACTTTTTCAAACATTCATTTGTAAACTTTAATCTGATTTTCAAAAGTACACCACAAGATAACTTGGGTAAACTCAATATATGATGGAACAGTAACTCAAAGGCCACCTCACCTCACCTCAATGCATTTGATTCCTGTAATTTCTCTATGGCATGTATGCACTAACCCTGCAGTTCACATAAGCCCAATGCTCTGTTAATTGACAAGTAAGGATTGTGTGTTATTATTTATAACAAAATGTATATCCAGACTTTCTAAGCACATGGCAATTCAAGGCAGCTTAGAGCAATAAAATAAAGACTAATCTAAATAAACTTTTAAAAATACAATCAAACAACAAAGGAAGAACATAAACAGTAAAGCCCTAGCTTCAGTAAAGGCCCTAGCAAAAAATTGTCCACCGACATAATCCTGTTTTCAATGCACACTCAAAAGCAAACCATGAGTGGGCCAGACATCAGTCTCTGGGGAGATAATTCACAATCTGAGTTTGTTGTTTGTCACGACTCTTCGTGACTTCATGGACCAGCCCACGCCAGAGCTTCCTGTTGGCCGTCGCCACCCCCAGCTCCCCCAAGGTCGAGTCTGTCACCTCCAGAATATCCTCCATCCATCTTGCCCTTGGTCGGCCCCTCTTCCTTTGGCCTTCCACTTTCCCTAGCATCAGCATCTTCTCCAGGGTGTCCTGTCTTCTCATTATGTGGCCAAAGTACTTCAGTTTTGCCTTTAATATCCTTCCCTCAAGTGAGCAGTCTGGCTTTATTTCCTGGAAGATGGACTGGTTTGATCTTCTGGCAGTCCAAGGCACTCTCAGAATTTTCCTCCAGCACCACAGTTCAAAAGCATCTATCTTCCTTCGCTCAGCCTTCCTTATGGTCCAGCTCTCACAGCCATAGGTTACTACGGGGAATACCATTGCTTCAACTATGCGAACCTTTGTTGTCAGTGTGATGTCTCTGCTCTTCACTCTTTTATCAAGTTTTGTCATTCCTCTCCTCCCAAGAAGTAAACGTGTTCTGATTTCCTGGCTGCAGTCAGCGTCTGCAGTAATCTTTGCGCCTAGAAAGACAAAGTCTGTCACTGCCTCCACGTTTTCTCCCTCTGTTTGCCAGTGATCAATCAAGCTGGTTGCCACAATCTTGGTTTTTTTGAGGTTTAACTGCAACCCAGCTTTTGCACTTTCTTCTTTCACCTTCGTCATGAGGTTCCTCAGCTCCTCCTCGCTTTCAGCCATCAAAGTGGTATCATCTGCATATCTGAGATTGTTAATATTTCTTCCAGCGATTTTAACTCCAGCCTTGGATTCATCAAGCCCAGCACGTCGTGTGATGTGTTCTGTGTACAGGTTGAATAGGTAGGGTGAGAGTATACAACCCTGCCGTACTCCTTTCCCAATCTTAAACCAGTCCGTTGTTCCGTGCTCTGTTCTTACCGTTGCTACTTGGTTGTTATACAGATTCCTCAGGAGCCAGACAAGATGACTTGGTATCCCCATTATGATCCACACAGTCAAAGGCTTTAGAATAGTCAATGAAACAGAAATAGATGTTTTTCCAAAACTCCCTGGCTTTCCCCATTATCCAGCGGATATTGGCAATTTGGTCTCTAGTTCCTCTGCCTTTTCTAAACCCAGCTTGTACATCTGGCAATTCTCGTTCCATGAATTGCTGGAGTCTACCTTGCAAGATCTTGAGCATTACCTTACTGGCATGTGAAATAAGTGCCACTGTTCAATAGTTTGAACATTCTTTAGTGTTTCCCTTTTTTGGTATGGGGATATAAGTTGATTTTTTCCAATCTGGTGGCCATTCTTGTGTTTTCCAAATTTGCTGGCATATGGCATGCGTCACCTTGACAGCATCATCTTGCAAGATTTTAAACAGTTCAGCTGGGATACCGTCGTCTCCTGCTGCCTTGTTATTAGCAATGCTTCTTAAGGCCCATTCAACCTCACTCTTCAGGATGTCTGGCTCTAACTCACTGACCACACCGTCAAATCTATCCCCGATTTTATTATCCTTCCTATACAGATCTTCCATATATTCTTGCCACCTTTTTTTTTATCTCTTCTGCTTCTGTTAGGTCCTTGCCATCTTGTTAGGTCCTTGCCAATCTGAGTGCCATGATGGAAAAGGCCTTTCTTTCACCCCCATCACCTAATCTTCTGTCAGTAGAGTCGGGGGAGGAACAAAAAGACAGGCCTCAGAGGCTAAGTTCTTGAGCAGAATATGGGAGGAAGCCATTCCTGAGATATCATGGTCCCAGGCCGGTTAGGAGTTCTCAACGGCAGCACCTTGAATTGTTCCTAGAAACAAACTGGCAGCCAGTGAAGCTGGCATAGAATTAGCATAATATGGTACATCCTCCTAGCTCCTGATAACAATCTGGCAGCAGTATTCTGGGCCAATCAAAGTTTCTGAACTGTCTCCAAGGGCAGCTCCATCTAGGGTGCATTACAGTAATCCAACCTGGGGGGTAAGTGCTGCATGAATTACAATGTCTAAGGAGGGCTTCTCCAGGGAAGGACACAGTTGGACAACCAGAAAGAGTTGGAAAAAAGCATTTCTGGCTAACTATCTGATCCACTAATCACGTTCTTTCCTGGAGAAGTCAGTCCTGGCCATAGTCATTCATGCTGTAGTCGTGTCTATGCTCAATGGAGCGTTTACACATATTCACCATTTCAGACATTACAGCAAATGCATATATGGCATGTGAGGCAGTGGTGGGTGGGGCATGAGTCTGTTCTCTGAACCCACTTTGCAGCATGTATAGAACAGTCCCACTGCCTCGTATAGGTCTGTACAATTTGTAGTGCACTGAACCACATAACACATCAGGCATGTATGGCAACACACCAGGGAGTTGTTAAATCCCCTGTTTTGCCGCTTAAAGGACTGACTCAGTATAAGACAGCTTCCTATGTTCACCTAGTAGACTGCATTTCGTTTGATGGGTCACACACAAGTCACAGAGTTAACAATCTCCCCCTTTCTGAGGTCCTGATGAGCTACAAGGTAGTTTCCCTATGTTGCTGTGTCCAGATGTAGGAGAAGGTGTAACTGCATTTCCTAGCACATCAGCACTTTTGGCAGGGATTCCAGAGAAGTTTGCAGATTGACAGTTCTATAAGGTGAGCAAGGATTCCTGGCTCCCTCCTAAAATAGATACCTGACCTATTGGCACACAAATGCAAACACACGCATGCACACGCCACAGTTCCAGCATCTGTCCCTGTGTCATACCTGACTGGAAGGTGATCTCGCTGAACATCATCCAGGTGTCAGCAAAGTAGAACTGGCATTTGATGGCACTGGCCATGCGATGGTGTAGGGGCACTGTGACAAAGCGGGCACTGGGGTTCACATCATCTAATACCAGCACTGAGGAGATGGCGTTAGGCTCCCATTCATTTGCTTCAGAGCGGAAGTGGCATTGCACCTCCTTGAAAATCTTCACCCCGTTGGCAAACATGTTGTTGCAGTGAACCTGTGCAGTGGAGACAGGAGATGAGTAAGCAGGAGGTGACGCATTCCCATCGAGTCACCCTAAAGTGCTCCAACTAAGGTTGCCACCTTTTACTAGTGCTACTGCAGTACATTAAACACTAGCCGGAGACACAGAAGTTTAGCAGGTGAAGCTTTTCCTGGCATGGGGATTTGGGGTGAAGATAGATGTGACAGAGCGGCAGAGTATATTTGATAGAAACTTTGCTACACACAACATAAGCACATTGTTTTCACCCTGAGGTAAGCTCTGAAAACCTTCCCTATGAAGAAAAACTAAAATGTTTGGGGCTTTTGGGTTCAGAAATGTTTGGGTTCAGAAAAAGGATGACTAAGGGGATACATGACACAAGTTTATAACAGTAGGAATAGCATGATGGCAGATATATTTCTCCCTGTCTCATAACACTATAACTTTGGGTCACACAATGATATTGATTGGCAGTAGTTTCAGGACCTATTTATATGATCAGCTGCCCTGAGACACATAGCCCTTCAAGTCATTTTGGTTTCTGATTTGCTTACATAATCAAGGGATTAAGGGTTAATCCTGCAGCCCTACCAGAACATTTTGCTTCTGTTTCTGTGGAGTGATTAGGTCTGGCTCCTTTAGATGACGAAGGTGACATGGAACTGAAAATGCCCTTTTTCTGCAGCCTTGCTCCTGGGGTTTTCTATATTAGTCAATGGAATGGCGCCATCTAGTGGCAGAATTATTGCGATACTATGGAAATGGCATTAAAAAAATATTCCAGTTTATCTCCAATCTTTTTAAAGGCGAGATAGCCGGGTAAAACCACAGGAAATGACCTGGAGGTTGATGATGTCGTGTAAAGGACCCGCAAACCTCCGTGAATGGCCAACCACAAGCACATGATAAATGCCTCGTGTAGAAATGGCCTGAGTCTATTTCATCCTGGGTGAGTATGTACACAACAGTATACTCATGGGGTGTTTCTAGATGAGACTGTTATTCTGCGATCACTCTGCCTCATTCATGGAATTTTACATGGGGTTGAGATATAACAATAGTCACTCAGTGTGTAGAATCAGCGAGCTAGCCAGAAACATGGCTAGAGGGAGGGAATCCTGCCCATGCCCTCTCCGAAAGGCACTCTGTGGCCAGTCGAAGGGAAACACAGGAGCAAGCATTAGATTTTGGCAACTAACCTTCATGATGGTGAAGTTTCTGATCCGGTCAAATTCAAAGATGATTTCCACATGACCATTGGTGGTGCTCTCATTGCGCCAGCCAACATAGTCATAACCAGGCCACATGTGGTATTCGTGGGTCTGACTGAAATCATCCAGGCCTGAAACCCCATCTGTCAGCTGGCCAAGTCCTTCACTCATGCTGGTGACAGATAAAAGAGAAGGAAACAAGAGGATGAGTCCCAACATTTTCCTCCTGAATTTCAATAAGATTCTCTCTGCCCAGATTGGCAACTAAAGGAGACTGATTATGGGCCTTCTTCACCATTGCTTAGGGGTGGGGGGCTGATTCAGTGGATGTAGAACATGAGGCTGGGGACCTTAGTGAAGGGCCAGTTTAGCCAGAGAGAGACAGTGAATTCTCATATTATTTTGTAATGCATGCATTCATTTTTGCCAAGTTTTGCGTGGCTCCCGGTGATTCCCCCAACCCCCATGATAATTTTTTGGTAGGACTGGAGGGGCTGTTATGGGGAGGGACAGCCCCCGAAGTCCCAGTTCACACATGGAAACAACCTTGTCATTCTCTAGAAACCAGCCACAGTGTCTTTGCTATGTCATTTCTGTGTGACAATTGCTTTTGTGACACATGGAAAAATTCCAAAGTATCACAGATATTTCTAGAAAATTCACATGGTTTCTGATGCAATAACTTGCAAATTTGTCCACATGGGAGCTCTATCATATACGTTGTCCCTTCACAGGATATGCTATGAGGGGTTTGCTGTTTGTCTGCTCAAATACCATAATAAAAGTTAATAAAACAGTTCATTTTTAAGAGGTTACTTTGCCCCACAAAAATAATGTAGCATAGACATTGTATAAGGACTTAACCACATGAAAAATGAGAATCAATCCCATGTCTCTGATCGAACTGGGGGATGGCTGGATCTGGCTTTGAATTAGGTAGAAAGGTATAGAAAGAGATGGCTGACAGACATTTTATAGATTTGATCTCATTTAATTATTTACAAGTTTCTAAGGGATATTTGAGGGGCTATAGCTTAATGGTATATGCAGAGTACATCATGAGAAACACTGGGTTGGATGAATCACAGGTCGAAATTAAGATTGCCGGGAGAATTATCAACAACCTCAGATACGTAGACGATACCACCCTAATGGCAGAAGGAGAAGAGGATCTAAAGAGCCTCTTGTTGAGGGTGAAAGAGGAGAGTGCAAAAGCTAGTTTGAAACTCAACATTAAAAAAACTAAGATCATGGCATCTGGCCCCATCACTTCCTGGCATATGGAAGGGGAAGAAATGGAAGCAGTGACAGATTTTATTTTCTTGGGCTCCAAGATCACCGCAGACGGTGACTGTAGCCATGAAATTAAAAGACGCTTGCTCCTTGGGAGGAAAGCTATGGCACACCTAGACAGCATAGTAAGAAGCAGAGACATCACCTTGCTGACAAAGGTCCGTATAAACAAAGCTATGGTTTTCCCAGTAGTAATGTATGGCTGTGAGAGCTGGACTATAAGGAAGGCTGAGCGCCGAAGAATTGATGCTTTCGAACTGTAGTGCTGGAGAAGACTCTTACGAGACCCCTGGACTGCAAGGAGGTCAAATCAGTCCATCCTAAAGGAAATCAACCCTGAGTGCTCATTGGAAGGACAGATACTGAAGCTGAAGCTCGAATATTTTGGCCACCTAATGCGAAGAGAAAAGTCACTGGAAAAGTCACTGATGCTGGGAAAGATTGAAGGCAAAAGGAGAAGGGGACAGCAGAGGATGAGATGGCTAGATAGCATCACCAATGCAATGAATATGGACTTGAGCACGCTCCGGGAGAGAGCGCAGGGCAGGAAGGCCTGGCGTGCTATGGTCCATGGGGACACGAAGAGTCGGACACGACTTAACGACTGAACAACAACAACAAATAGCTTAAAGGTAGGTCCCAGGTTCTTTCCATAGCATCTCCAGGTATGACTTGCGAGGAAAGCCCTGGAAGGCACTAACAGTCCATGTAGGCAATACTGCTAAATACACTAGTAGTCTTGCTCAGTAGGAGAGCTTCCTATGAGAAGGACTAGGGCTTTTCAGTCTTGGGCAAGGTTGCTCGTTAGCAATGGAACTGATCACATTGATATAGGGGTAAATTAATTTTCTTTATCTTCTGTCAGCAATTAAGTACCCATTTAGCTAGGGATGATTATTTTCTGTTATTCTGAACAGAAGAACCTGCTACAACAAGTTTCTAGCCCTCAAAGTACTGGAGATATATTTATACTTTTTCAGGTAGTACCTGTAGAAGGGTTCTGTTTTCAGGGGATAGAGCCCCCATCACAATCCCCAAATATCTGTACCTGCTTATATCACTGTTGCTGCCATCTCATCCCTCTTCCCCAAACCCAATTCTTGCAATTATCAGATTCTCAAGAGAGCAGGCAAATAGAGCAGATTTTCACAAAAGAAGAACCTTTGGCTTAATTTGTAACATTTGGGCAGGACACAAAACATGGGGGTGAGGTTGCTGCACTGAATGCACAGATCTGTCTCTAACCATAAAATATACCACATGGAAGCCTGGAAGAAGCTGCTGGAGGGCCAAAAGATTATGGAAAATACTTAGTCACACTTCATAATTTATTTTTATTGTTTTAATGTAAAAATATTGCAATCCTCCTTGGGTTGCCTGGTTTCTTCACTTTGCAATATTAACTGGGCTTAAAACTCTTCCCCGCCCTACGCAAACCTTTCCTAGCCGTATGACAATGGAGAACCCACCTGTAACCATCATAGATTGAATCATTCAGGTAAATCACGGTGCCACCAGGTAGAACCAACTGCTGCCCTGCTGGAGCGCTATATGAAACCAGCCCATCTGTAAAGGGGTGGAACAGGGGGTTATTTGTGCGCTGCTGCTGCTAGTGAGAACACAGATTCAGAAAGAAGTCCACAGACACAGAGCTTGCAGTTTGGGAACAGACCCACCTCCATGGCCAGAAGGCCTGGCTGCGATCTAATCGTGTCACACCAGAAGTGATGGGAGGCTGTGTAGGCATCACTTCCATCTGCAGAGGAGAGCTGGCACAGCACTGTGGCACAGAGCCAACAAATGGATCTCCTGCTGTCTTTTTCTGTCATTAAGAGCAGCTGCGGAACCTCCCCCACCCCACCCAGCCCGCCCTTTCGGTCAGAGCAGCAGCACTAGGGAAGGGGGTTAACCTTTTCCCCCATGGCATTTCCCCAAATTAAATTGCCCTCCAATGGGTGGGGGGCAGTGGCTGGGAAGACAGGCATCCATTTTGTACCTGTCTCCTTTCCAGAGAAAATAGCAGCCCGGGGGCGGGGTTAAATTGGAGAAATGGCAAGGGAGAAAGGGTTTTAAAACTTTTCCCCAGTGCTGTGTCCCTGATCCTCCCACCCCCAGTGGCTCTTTGTTTTGATATTAGGAAAAAGGTGTCTGCATCAGAGATCTGCGATGTCTAGTTTGGCTGCAAGCAGACGTGTAGTCATGGCGGGTCTCACCAGGTGAAAACCCAGCACTTTTTCTGAAGCCGAATCCCAGCCAGGTCCCACTCCCAGCCTACTGCTATGGGGAAGGCGGATGGAAGAGCCTGAGAGGCTGTAGCAAGCCCTAGAGTGGCCGCTGCTGTTGCTATTGCAGGCTGCAGCAGCAGCTACTCTCTCCTGAAGCACCTGGCATGGAGCAGGAAGAGCAGCAAATTTTCTCTCCCTCTCCCCTGCCCTGAGAGCCGGACTGGACAAGGCAGCCTTGCCTGGCAAAGGGTTAATTTACCCTCTCTTGCAGCCCTCCCTCCCTTCCTCTGTGATGTAGCTGCCAGATTCCTTCGCTGGTATTGCTGTTAATGCTGTGCCTGAGACTGTGCCTGCACGGTTGCCATCCAGTTTTGGGGAAGGACTGTCGCCAAGGGACCCTGCGCTTCTGGAATTGCCACTATACTGCTGGCTGTAAGCATTCGCATGCTGCCTCTGGCAGCCTTAGGCCAATATCACCCTTTACTGAGAGCAACCTTGGTGATACCACGCCTATTGGTAGGGCAGTTAAATAGGATCACCTACAGACAAGGCACGGGTCTCTGCATATTTGGGGGTTTCCTCAGGTATGCAGAGAAAAAATATTAGTTTGCAAAATAAAATGAACAGAAACTAAAAATGGTTTTACAAGGACTGAGCAGGCGTTTTCAGAAAGTCCTTTTACACATTGTTTTTCTTAAATGAGAGTCCAGAGCAGTTCCGCAGCAGTGTGCTCCGTCCCCCTGCATTAAATCCTGGGCGTGCCTCTGTGACCTGGCTGTCACCTGCCAGCGACGTGGTCAAGGGGTGGAGCTGCCCTTCCCCCCCATTCCCTCTTTCTCCCCATTTGCAGTAGGGCTGCTTTCAAAATAAGTAGCCTCCTTTTCCCATTCATAATAGCAGTAGCACTGTTTCACTCACAGTAGTGGAGTAGCCCATTTATATATAGTACGCATTAAATAATACACAGATAAAGAGCAGCCAATAGCAGGAGCCTGCAGCTCAGCATTTTGCAGTCGCATTACTGTGATACACCTACAACTTTGCTGTCACACAATACTCCTACAAATAAGGAAGGAGAAAAGGGCGCTACTGCCCCCGGAGACAGTAACCAGAGTAACTGGCTTGCCTTTCCAACTTATCAAAGTGGTAGATCACTCTTTCAAGCCTTCAGAATTGTGCTGTTCTTCCTTTTTGCCAGTGGGAGTAACTAGCCTCCATTTCCCAGCCAGTCCCCACTGAAAGCTATTATTATGCACTTCTCTGATGCTTGTTTAACTTTGCAGTTTGAAAAGTATACATAAAGGGGAAAAGGGGGTGGGAGCTATAACTCCCTGATAGTTTGGTGGAATGGGTCAAAATTGCACTGGTGGGGTGCTCTTAGGGAAAGCCATCAGATGCTGTACTGGATAATTGGGGAGTTTAGTTTCTTCAGTGCAAAGTGCACATGAAACTTCAGAATTGTGAGGTAGTTACTTTCCCATTCATAATAATGTAGTAGCATAGGGGAGCCTGGATAGGGACAGGACACAAACCTCTCTCACTGGTTGAACAGCACCTGCTGGGTTGATGAGGTTCAGTTCTACTCTACCCACCCAACCCAGAAGTATCTTGATTTCAAGTGCTGTGTGACCCATGAAAAGTGGGGTTTTAGGTATGGTACACTCTACTTTTCTTGCTTCATGTGTCTCTGATGGATCAAAGCCAATTCCGTGAAAATGCTTTGGATAACAGGATATAATACCTGTTGTAATGTAGATGGCCTCTAAGATAAGTTTCTTTACATGCAAAACTGCTCTGCGAGGGAGTCTACATGGAAACGGAATGAGAAGTGCTTCCGGTATTATCCGGATTTTCATGAAATCGATTTTGGTTCATCCCAGGCACATGAAGCAAAAAATGCAGAGTAAACACAACCTTAAAACCTGTTTTTCACAGGTCAAACTGCACTTTAATCTGCCTCACTTTGTAGTTGGATGGGCAGAGTCCGACTAGTACAAGTGAACGTCATCAACCCCATAGATGCTGCTCAGCCGATGAGAGAGGCTTGCTCCCACCCCTCTCCATGCTCTACTGCTCGGGGACGTTTAATGGAAGAGATAAATAATGTCAGATAATTTACCCTACACCTCTCCCACTCACATCCACCGACTGTGAACCAGCAATACTGAAGTCTGGGGACAGACCAATGGACAGGCAGACAGGAGGCGCCTAGGATCTGCACGGAGGGAAAGGGCTGGAATTGCCTGCCCCTGCTAGTGCTCTGGAGCCAGCAGCAGTGGCTACTGCTACTGCTGCTACCACTTTCCTGACCCGAATTAAGCTTCCTCCTCCTCCACACAAACACGCAAGAAAACCACACACACAGGGGACTGTTCTGAAGGGGAGACATTAATGAATCAGCAGCTTCTATCTGTGAATGGAAAAAACAAACTGTTCCGTTACTCTGAAGGGGCGAGACCCAGCATGATTCCATGACTGGGAGGTTTGTTCCCAGCTCTGTCCATGCTCCCTTGTTGTACGGGCCACCCTTTCTCCTTCCCTTCTGGGTATTCCTTAGTTGTAGGTATATCGTGCGACTGCAAAGTTGTAGATGTATCGTGTGACTGCAAATAAGATATATCGTTATTGCGAAACACTGAGGCTGGCTGTCCTCTCACCTTCGCTTCTGGGTATTCCTTAGTTGTAGGTGTATTGAGCCACTAGGAAGTTGTAGGTGTATCGCAGTAACATGACTGCGAAATAGCATAGCTGCAGGCTCCTGCTACTGGCTGCACTTTCTCCTTTCTCTGTGTATTCTTTATTGTGCACTACATATAAATGGGCTACTCCACTATTGTGAGTGAAACAGCACTACTGCTATTATGAATGGGAAAAAGAGGCTACTTATTGTGAAAGCAGCCCTACTGCAAATGGGGAGAAAGAGGGAATGGGGGGGAAGGGCACCTCCACCCCTTGACCACGTCACTGGCAGGTGACAGCCAGATCACAGAGGCACGCCCAGGATTTAATGCAGGGGGACGGAGCACACCGCTGCAGAATCGCTCTGGAGCCGCATTTAAGAAAAACAATGGAGTAAAAGGACTTTATTTATTTCATTTCTATACCGCCCAATAGCTGAAGCTCTCCGAATGCACATTTTCGGGATGGATGCTGCTGGACGGTGGCAGATTGGTGAAAGCATCATCTGTCGCAAATGAGCCCAATGCGCTCCACCACCGCATTAAATTGGCCGTGTAGTTTGGCCCCTGGAGACTGCGGGGGGATCTTGATGACATCCCAGGAGGCCAGCCAATCCAGCGTTGCCCACGGGGCAACTGGGGCTCTGTGCTCCAGGCCCCCGCAAAGCAAGGCCATTCCTGAACTACCACCACTAGCTTCAGCTCCTGTACATACCACTGGACCCTGTCCTGGCCCTGCCACGTTGCTCACGAGAGCCTCAAACACACACAGGTCTGTGTATGGGGCAGCGGTGGGGCCCCTAACATCACACCTGCCCCAGGTCCCATAAACCCTCTCAGTAGCTGCGAGCCAATTGGCACTACATGCAGTCAGATTCTGCTTTAAACCCACAGATCCCAACTTTGGACAGGAAGCATACATTTGTACTCCAAAACGTTCTGTCTGCCTTCAGCATGGGTTATCCTGAAGGGCTGCTGTGCTTACCCAGCCAGACGCAACCATAGAGCTCCACTCTGAGGCAGACATTTGTGGAATGGTCAGTCACAGGGATAAAGCGAATAAATCGACCAATGATGGGGGGCTCCAAGTCCTTGAGAACAATGTCATATGGGTTGGTGTTTCCATCAAGCACCTGAGGCGGGGGGGAAGGCATATCATGAACAAGGAGAAGACTGCTGGGCAGCAGGCAGGCCAAGAGAAGAGATACAACCATGGTAATTGTGCCAGGGTTCTCCTTAAATGAGGGTGGTGGCTACATCATGTTATTCTAATGGCATCCTCTGGCTGCTGAGCATATTTTATATCTCTGTCTATCCATCCATCCATCCACATACACACATGCGACTTCTCCATTTAGGTCAACTCACTTCCACCGTACATTTAATCTACCTTTCAGACAGATTGCAAGTTGCTTTCATTGTCATGGCTTCTCCCACTGAATACTGGGAATTATATCTTGTCAGGGTTCTGAGAATTCTTTGTTCCTTGGCCTAGTTCTGACTGAGTGCCAAACTATACTTTATACTAGGAGATCTGTGATTAACCTCCTTAAGTTTGTTTTTGTTTTACTAAAAGCAGCTGTGGGGGTGGGGTGGGTGGCTGCTAGTTTGACCAAGAAAGTAGCATGGGAGCTCAGACACTTCATTCAGTCACCCTACAGCTTTTTATCCATCTAACCCCTCCATGCCCCAACCAGCTAATATTTGCTCGTGCCTGTAGCATTTTCCCGCAAGGACCAAACAGCAGCCGGGGGAGGGGGGTAGATAAGGAAAATGAAGTATGGGCAGGAAGTTAAATTCCTCCCCTGCACCATTTCCCCCATCAAATGAGTGCCCTCCTGCAGCTCAATTAAAAAACAACAATGTTGGAAACTTGATAATGGATGTCCAACTATAACACACTGTTTGAGCCAGCTTTCAATTGGGCTCTAACTCAGCAAGACTGAGCCCCCCCCATACCCATACAGTTAATAGCATGTACACATCAACCAGGAGTTTCTCCTGCAGACATCCCAATGAAAACACTGCACAACAGAGAGCACAGCTGGGACAACATTTTACCCGAATTCAAAACCATTCTGTATTTCTGAAACATATTAGCCACATCTTTTAGATGGAAATTTTGGGGTGAAAACTGGAGCTTCATTGCTCATGGCCCATGATTGTTCCCAAATCCACCGTTTTGCTCCACACTGGCGAGCACTTAAAAAAAAAAAAAACTCTGGCAAGAGCCCCTGCTCTTCTCTGGAGCCAGGTCCCAGAAACAGGTGGAGAGCTCTCCCTGCTGTCACAATGTGCCTCTGAGGAAGTCAGAAAGTAGCACAGCCTACAGAAATTTATGCCACAATAGATCTGTTATTTGCTACAAGACCCTTTATTGTTAACTGCAATGAACAATAACAATATCACTGTCATAATGATTATCTCCTCCCTACCACTGCCTTACCTGCTTCCCATGCCTGTTCCGCCAAGAGATCCAGCGGGTGCCATCTCGGCTGTAATTAATTTTGTACATGGGAGCAAATTCATTGCCATGGCCTCCTGCATGGCGGCCCTGTGTCCCTACTAAGGTGATAAAGTGCAGGGCATGTAAATCAATCTCCAGGAACTCCTTGAGGTCATCCGGTTCCACAGGGCTCACAGGGCACCATGCACCATCCCCATCTTCTGAACCTAGCCTAGAGAAATGCAAAGAGTGAATTTGGCTGATGTTCCCATCCACCCACTGCTGCAGTTTACTTCCTTCATGGCCCTCCGCTTCCTAAGGCTCTATGCAGCAGGTCAGCCTCCCAGCCTCGTGTTGTCCAGATTTGTTGGACTACAATTCCCATCACCTAAGCTAACATGGCCATGCTGGCTGGGGATGATGAAAGATTTAGGCCAACACAAATGCTGCACTAGGTTGTCTGTCTCATTCTTTGGAGGAGTAAAGCTCCAGCACGTCCCCTTCCTCCTGTGACCCTCCTCTGGCTATGGCCCTCCCAAGCACCAAACACCACCCCAGTTTCTCCATGCCCGTTCAGCACCCCCAATTCCCAGCTTTCACTCCACGTTTTCACCACCACAGCTTTCCCACCCTGGTGAACACAGGGTGGGACCAGGTCTAGAGAAGCAGGGCTGGTCTCACCCCTTGGCAATGGCCTCACTGAGGGAATGGAGGCCAAGAGCAGGACAGCTCAGAGAGTGAGAAAGGGATAGAGCAATAGGTTGGGAGCTGGCTATGATAGACAGGAGGCAGGCAGATCCTGCATTGTGTGGAGACAGTGGATAGAGATATTTTTTTTCTCCTTCTCTCACAAGACTAAGGGCTCAGGTCACCCAACAAAACTGATGGGCAGTAGATTTGGGAAAAGCAAAATAAATTATGTTCTTCACATAACCCTTAATGGAATTTGCTGCCGCAAGAAGTGGTGATGGCCATGAGCTTAAACAGGGATTGCACACATTCGTGGAGGAGAGGTCAATCAGTCGTTATGGACCACGATAGCTAAATGGAGCCTCCATGTTCAGAGATTGAGTATACCTCCGAATACCAGGTGCTGGGAACAAGAAACAGGAGAGGGCCATCACGTTTGTGACATGCTTGTGAGCTTCCAGGAGGTATCTGGCTGGCCACTGTTGGAAACAGGATGCTTGACTAGATGGACCATTAGTCTGATCCAGAAGGGCTCTTCTTACATTCTTAGCACCCAACATGTTGTTGGCCAAGAATTGATAGAAGGGGACAGGGGAAGCCCTATAGCAAAATTTCTGGAGAAAGAGGTGCAGAATCCTTTGGCCTGGAAACCTTGCTTCCTAGTCCCAGAGGTGTGTAGGACAGTTATAACTACAACCAGGAGTGGTCCATGAAGTGGTTTGCTGGAGGCTACCAGCATCTGCTGCTGAGCACCGCTGCAGGGGGACCTGGTGCCCTTAGTAGAAGGCATCATGAGGTAGTGGAGGAGGAAAGAAGTTGCTGTTAATTCAGCACTATACAGGATAGCAGGGCCCAGCATGGGCTGTTGGCATCATGACCCATGCCCAAACTTGGCGCTTCTAGTCACTCAGTAGACATGCCCTGAGTAAAAAGTGCTGAGTGAAAAGCCCCTGTGGCTTCTCCTCCACCTTACATCCTCCATCCTGTGGATGCCAGTAGCTTCCAGCAAACCATCTTGTGAGCTGCTGCTAGTTCCAACAGTAGTAAGGGAAGGACATTACGACGAATCCCAAAGGCACTTATTTATTCAGCTTTATTATTGATACTACCATGGCACCTGAAATCAGATTTGGGGGCTGAGCTGTGGCGCAATGTTGGTACCAGCTGCTGCCCTTAAGCCTACCTGAAGGTAGACACAGGGCCAACTCCAGCTACTGGGGGGCCTCTCAGAACTTGGCCTAGGAGGATCCATTAATTTCTAGGCGTGGAAGGAAGGCACAGCTGGTAAGGGATGGAAAGGAGTTAGTTAAGTGACAAAACTGACTGTTGTTTCTCCCTTCCAGCAGCAGAGGGAACTCAAGGACTCATACTTTTTCAGTCAGGAGCATGGAGCGTGGAGATAGTACGTGCAGCTTCCAGCCTCAGTGGACTCTGTGCCAAGAGGAAGCACCAGTGGACCTGAGAGCTGATGGGCCCTTGAATGGGTCTGACCCCTGACAACTGCCCTACTGTAATACCAGCTATATGTAGGCAGGCGACAATTGATTTTTTGGCCAGTATATTGTAAAGCTTTCCTAAATGAATAGAGCCAGAGAATCCTAAACCACAGAGGGCAGAGAGGAGTGTAATTGATCATGACGACGAATAGCCTCTTGTTATTCTAGGAGAAGATGAAAAGGGGAGGGGGGATTAGTATCTGCACTTCCTGATAACCCCTGTTCCATCAGCCTGGGCTTGGTGAGAGACCCCAGATGCAGATCACTCTTACCTTCCATACTTGGCTGCTGTGGATTCAGACCAATAGCTTGAAGCAGAAATGTCCTCATCAGGGATATGCCCACCTGACATGCCCAGGGGGTAGCGGCAGACAGCTAGAGAGAGAGAGAGAGAGAGAGAGAGATGAGAAAGACCTATCACACACATCATTCTTATCCAGAGATGGCTTTTTGAAAATTGTCTTTATTTACATTCTATTAAAAGGTGATGTCAGAATAATTATTACAACAGATTGTAAATCAAGGAAACAAGCACATGGCTGATCATACCAACAAGGGGGATATAAAAACACTTTTTCCCTATACATCTGTCCAATTGTTGTTTACCGTCTCAAACTTGTACATAGTTAATTCTGACATAGGGTGCTTCCAGACAGACAGCTCCCAGCTATTCTGTTGAGCAGCTATTCTGTATTTTCCTCCTTAAAAGATTTTTTGTGGACAGAAAAAATAGACAGAAGCAGAGGTGGAAAAACATGAGGTTACATGTGGAAGATGCTGTCTGGACCCCCTGCATATTTTTGTGAATGAGGCAGCGTGACTGAATGATAAAAATCTCTTGTCCGGGAACATCCATAATAGCCACATCATATATCCCTTTATCCAGAGTCCTGGGGAATTATGCTGCAAGATCTCAGGACAGCGTCACTCACACATGGAGTGAAAAGAGATATTTTATATAATATAAAAAGAGAGCATTCACAATGGGTCCCTGAGCTGCAGGGTACACAGGGTTTCACAATTGAAACAACATACCAGCAAATCCAAAGTTGGCTCAGCGATCACTTTTGCTGTTCCCTGCCATTCTTCATGTGAGCTGTCTTGTTTTGTTATTTTTAAAAGTACCGCATGAGCATTTACCTATTCATTTGCTGCCAGATCCATGTTTTATCCCCAGCATGGATAATAGCAGTTGCAGAGGGAAGGGACAGTTTCAGGTGAAAAATAGCAGGAAGGAGAAAGTTAACTTGGGCTAACCTTGCCTGCATTTCTCTCTTGAGGATGTTTTGGAGCAGAGAAACAATAGTTAGGTAAACATTAAAAAAAAAGGTAAAGGTGTCCCCAACCAGTCGTGTCTGACTCTAGGGTGCGGTGCTCATCCCTGTTTCTAAGCTGAAGAGCCAGCGCTGTCCGAATACGCTTCCATGGTCATGTGGCCGGCATGACTGAACACCAAGGTGCACGGAACGCTGTTACCTTTCCCGCCGAGGCGGTACCTATTTATCTACTTGCAATTTCTTGCTTTCGAACTGCTAGGTTGGCAGAAGCTGGGACTGAAGACGGGAGCTCACTCCGTCACACAGCACTCCAGTCTGCAGTTCAGCATCTTAACCACTAAGCCACCGCAGCCCCCTAGGTAAACATTACCTACACCTAAAATGTAATGTCTAGTAGGGTCTGGATGGATTCTTATCCAGGAGGCATGGCAGGTAGCAAGTAAGGTGGACGCAGAATCCAAAAATCAGAAGTACAGCAAGGGAAAATGTCATAGCTCCCTGGCCGTGCTGGCTGAGGGATGATGGGAGATGTAGTCCAACACATCTGGAGGGTGCTAGGTTGGGGAAAGCTGCCCTACTACTACACTGTGTGTGTTTTTAAACTGCATCTGCTGTGGAGATCTTTGTCTAATGAATCAAATGTGAGTGATCTATTCAATCAGATGTTATGAACACAGGGAGTTCCCATATACTAGATAAGACCATTGGTCTGTCTAGCTTAGTATTGTCTACTCTGGCTGGCAGCTCTCCAGGGCCTCAGCCTTGCTACCCAGGCATCATTAATGGGATATGATGGGGACTGAACCTATGACTTTGATTATGCAAAGCATGTGCTCTACCATCAAGTGATGGGTCCCTCTCTGATCAATTGATTATGGATAATAAGATAACCATTATCTTGTTTTTCATACTGTGGAATACAGCCACTAATTTAAAATCTGGAAGATCCAACGAGGATCCCATAAGCAACTTTTATTTTAAAATTAAGTTTAGCATAATGAGTATAATTTATTCCATTTGCTGTGAATCACCACAATTAGGTTCTCTGGATTGCCAAATCCAGATTTTTATTTTACTATAATCTATGGTCCTGCTAGTACGTAATTCAAATCAGCATGGGCAGAGCCTTCTGAAGATCAGTGGGAAACCTGAAAAGTTTAATAGAAGACATGAAGCAAACTGTTGCACAGATGGGTTCTCCACCTGAAACAGCTGCCACTGAAATGGTGGCGATTCCCGTCTGGTCCAGGCTCAGCAACGTTAGAGGCCCCAGCAAATTCCAGACTCACTGTATTCACAATTCTTGTATTGCAGACTTTCTCAACCTGCTGTCCTCCACTTGGGTTGGACTACAACTCCCATAACCCTACAGCCGCTAGCTGTGGGATTGTGAGAGTTGTAGTCAGCATACCCAGAGGGCACAACATTGGGGAAGGCTGCTGTATTGCTTCCCTTTCCAAAACACTGGCTACAGCCAGGCCCAGTCTTATGACACAAGCCCTTCTCACTCCAAGAGAGTGGATAGAAAAAGCTTGGCATCTTACTCCAGTTCCTGTGTAGTGAGTGTCCTAAGCTGAGGAACAGATCATCACCACTGGCACTCCATCTTGGCAAACACCAGGAGAAGGCAAGGGATAAAACTGTTGGAGAAACTTTCCTCCTGGATGCTTTTTTTTTTTTAACCCTGTGTGTGTGGTGAGGAATGGAAATGTGTGTAAACTGGTTGCCTGCTGTCTGATTAAGAAGAGTTTCTGTGACCTATTCCCAGAAGGACAGTCACTAAAAGCTACCCAGAGATTTAAGGTGGCATTCACACATGAAATGGGTTTCCTTTGTGGGTTTTGTTTTGTTTATTTGATTTAAACTGGCACTGCTCTTGTGCCTTTAATAGCAGCCCAACACTTAAAAGTCCAACCAATAAGAAAACTTCTTTTTTACCCTTCATTTTAGATTTTTTAACAAACTTTTCACACAGTCACTAGTAAACAAAAAGTACTTGGAGAGCCAAGACAATGGGCCTCAGATATTTAACAAATAACAGTGTGGTAGGATTGGGTGTTGGACCGGATAGTCTCCAAGGTTTCTTCCAACTTTGTGATTTTATGATTCTAAGACTGGGGCAAAGATTGTACAAAGAAACTAACAAAACTGCCCCTGGATGGGGAGGAACAAGAGAGCCAGTTCAGGACCTTATATATTGGAGGATGCAATTCTAGTACTTGCAGATTTTAGGACACATCCTCCACAAATAATAAAGTGAGCCAACAAGCGATAAAGTGACTCCAGCATAATTTAGAATACTGTTTATTTACGCAGTGCAGTTTAGCTGGGGTAACGCCACCTGGCAACAGTTTTGAATGGGAGTTCCATAATACTGAGAGAGGAAGATCTGAATGGCATAAATGATCAGATATAAGTCCATATATGAGAATCAAAGGTGGAACCTATATATTAGGCCCAATTTTTCACATATGGGTGAACAAAATCCTAAACTTTTGTAGACATGGGAAGCAACATCTTTACAATGTGTGCATTGTTTAGCTCATCTTTATCATATATGCATTGTTGATTCTCAGTTCCTTCCAGTGTAAGGGCTCTCCTTGGACTTTGAAAAGGATATTGTACCTGCAAATACTTCTACCATTGGGAAAACTTCCAAGTTGAGACTTGATTTGTAGATCATATTAGTTACTCACATTTACATCACATTTGTCATATACACTATTATTTCAGTTTCTAAAGTGAAAGTGCTTTAGGCTACAATCCTATATACAGTTATTCGCAAGTAAGTCCCGCTAAACTCAGTGGGGCTTACTTCTAAATAGACATTTATAGAATTGCAATGTTATGCTCTAATCCTGTACCCACTTACCATGGGAGTACATCCCATTGGACTCAATGGGGATTACTTGTGAATAGACATGTATAGGCTTACACTAACATCTTTATCTTCCTGAGAACCTGTGAGGTTTCTGTTCACTGTTCATTCATCTCTTATAGATGAAGAACTGAGGCTACAAAGTACCAAGCCCAAGTTCACACACTGAATCTGCGGGAAAGGACATTTGAATCCAGATCTCCTAGAGCAGTCTTCCCCAGTCTGTATTTTCCAGATGTTTTGGACTTCAGCTCTCATCATCCCCAGCCAGCATGGCCAATGGTCAGGAATGCTGGGAGTTGTAGTCCAAAACATCTTGAGGGCACCAGGTTGCAGAAGGGTGCCCTAGAGTCAAGTCCAGTTCTTTCCCTACTGCTTCTCACTGGTTTTCCAATATGAAGGATAGGAAGATAACATCTTGTTTCCTCACTTCCCGCCCCACCTTTGAGTGCAAAGAGAAGGAACTCTAAATTGTAAGAGTACAGAGCCCTCTAAACTTTATTTGAAGTGCATTCCCATAAGCACTTTTTCAATGATTTACTGCTGGAGATACCACTAGAAGCACCTTTAGCAGTACATTTACACTGTAGCAGTAATATTATTTAGCCTTCATATTGCACTTTAGGATGATCAAAGCATTTCACATATATTACTTTTTTGTAACCCTTACAACAGCTCTGTAAGGTAGGTCAGTATTATCCCATACTGTAGGTGTGTTGGGGCGGAGGCTGAGTCTGCCTTGCCTAATGCCACTTATAACAAGTTTATGGCAGAGGCAAGATGCAGACCAGGGAACTTCCTGATTTGGAGCTCAGTCTCTTGGCCACTATTCCAAAACCTGAGTAGCTGGGTGCCTGGTAAAACACTAAGATCAAGGAGAGAGAGCGCTGGAGAGGCAACAGAACAGAGCACTGCTGCACACTCAGCTCCCCGCACCCTCTTCCCAGTTTGGAAATGGAAAACTACCAGTACCTCCAATGTGTGACTGCGTTAGATTTGCAAGAGACCAGCCAAGGAGCTTCAGCAGGCCCTGCACAGCTACCTGCGCATTATTTTTTCATGCTTAGCTGCCAAAAGAGTTTCTCAAAGAGCTGCTTGTTCCAGAGTGTTTACTGTCTGACCGCTGGATCCAGCCCAGAACTCTGTCCATAACCTGCCTATAAGCTAGCAAACTGAGCTGCAAACTGAGCTACATGTGGCGAGGAAGATGGTGCTTATTTGAATCCCTTACACCAGGGGTGGGCAATTTGTGCCCCTCCAGATATTTTCACCCAGAACTCCCATCAGCTCTAGCCAACATAGCCAGTGGTGAGGGATGATGAGAGTTGTAGGCCAAAACATGTTGGGGGGCACAAGTTGCTCACCCCTGCCTTACACAGACAAAACATACTCCAACACATTAAATACAACCCACACATCTTCAACGGTGGTATAACACTAGAACTCGTGGGTCACCCAATGAAATTAATTGGCATGAGATTCAATCAAGACCTGAAAAGAGAAAGTACTTCACCACTCCGTGAATAATTTATTTCTGGAATATGCTGCCACAAGACGTAATGCTGGCCAGTGGCTTCAATGGCTCTAAAAGGGGGACTATATCAATTCATGGAAGAGAGGTCCATCAGTCGCTATTGGCTAAGATAGCTAAATGAAACTTCCAAATTCAGAGGAAATGTACCTTTCAGTACCAGATACTGTGACGGGCAAACAGCAGGGTGGGCTATTGCCTTCATGCCCTGCCTGTAGGCTTCCTGAAAACATTGAGCCAACCACTGTGGAAAGCAAAATACTGGATCACATGGACTTTTGGTATAATCTGGAGAATGGCTGTTTACAGGCTTATTAATAGCACACAATCTCATACTTCAGGGGCTGAGAGCAAGACCCAGTCTAATAAGCTAGTTGAGCCTATATATATTTACACAGAAAGTTTAAAGTGTTTAATTCAGATTGGGACCACAGCATATAAGGAGAGGGAAGGCTGACACACACACCCCGCCACCCACACACACTCTGTTTTTCTACCCAAAATTCCCCCAATGGTACCTCTGGAGAAAAAGAGCATCTAGGGGGATTTGGGCAGGAAAATGGTACGGGGGAAGGGCCAGACCCCCTCCCCCAACCATGGTCTCAAACCACCACCCCCGGCATCTGCCATACCTTAAAAAAAACACCTCATAACCAGGACAGATGAACATGAGGCAAGAGAGGGGCAAGACTGATAAATGAACATTCATTTCACTAGTATGTTGGACATAAGTATGTTTTACCCTATTGTGTAAAAACAGAGCTTCTGCCAAGTCCACAGCACAGTGAGTTCTTGTTATATATTACATGAGTCTTCTGTAGCCTTAGAGGACCACAGTTCCCAAGGGTTCCTTGGGTGGGAGTCTTAGCAGTTGAAGCTGAAACTAATTTAAGCTGAAGTTTAAACTAATTTAAATCTTAAAAGCGTGACTGTGCCTTACAGTTGCCAGGTCTCAGGGTCTGACTAGAAGTGTATACATTTCGGCCTCCCTCTCAGAGTCTCCCAGCAAACGGGTAAAATCTCAGGATGAGGAGACAATCAAGGGGACAATCTTCTGCTTTGATTGAAAACTTCTGCTATTCATTCCGCCATCCCCCCATTGCCATTAGGCTTCACACTGACCCACCAGGCCCCCCCCCACCTCTTATCTCACCAGCCTTCACCCTGATCTACCAAGTACCTTCCCTTAGCTCCAGACCCAACCCTCTTTATCTAAGGATCTGGGTCTCAGGAGACCTGACAACCTGTGACTTCCAGACTTGAGACTTCTGCAGGCAAACAAGGACTTCTCCGCTATTTGCAGGCAACATTTGAGGGGCTTCTCTTTCCCGCTTGAGACTCCCAGTTTCCTGCCTCAGACTCCCATCTTTAACTTGTTCTTTTCTCCAGACCTGTTCCATTCACCAGTCTGTGTCTGTCACCTGTCCCTACCTCACAGTGGTTCCAACTTGACAAAGATTATTTGCCAAAGTCCCAAGAGAAGTTGGCAACAGCACTAGCATTGCCTTGATATCTTCTCCTAGTTAAATAGCTAGATTTGAAGGACATGCTTCACTTTAAAAATTAAATTAGGTATCAGTAGCAGAACCTACAGTGGTTCATGGGTTATGGTTGAACTGAACACACAAAAGCTGGGAAATCATTTTTCCAACCATAATACCAGCAGATATTATGCATGCCAAGTCAGAGCTGCCCCCTCATTTAATGTTGATTAAGCATCTCTGGTGTCTGCTTCTGTAGCCTTCTCTGTACCTGAAGATCAAGCTGCCTATAGTCCTGTAGCAGTGAAGGGGTTACCAGCCTGACCGCTGGCTAGCAGAGAGTACATGAGGATACAGAGAGAAAGCCAGTGACCAGCAGTAGACAGGTTAACAGTCTGGCCCTGTTGGGCTGCACCACTGTTGCAGGGGCTAACAGCCCTAACAGCCCACACTGCTTGTGCCTCTCACTGTTTTCCCAGCTGTCCCAACCTTGTGCCATCAGCAGAAGCCGCGAGCAGCATATAGTACTGCAGGGGCAATACTCACCGTAACAGCTAAGAGGGTTCAACAATCGGTTGAGACACTGAAGCCAAAAATGCGCCCCTAGCTAATTACAAGCCACTGCAAATGTATCCTCAGCCACTGATAGACTATTAACATCAACAATGAGCTGATGCCACTTGTAGCCAGAGACTGGAGCTGCCTGATATGAACTCCTGCAGTCATGCAGAAATGGGTGGAGGCTGTGACCTGTTTGCCCTTGCTGTGCTGCTGCAGCCCAATGGGGGCCAAACTGTTGACTATTTGCCGTGCTGGGCACTGGCTCTCCTCTCCCTCTCTGTGTGACATCCCAGCTTCCTCTCTGCCAACCAGCACTCAAGCTGTTGTCCCCTTCGCTGCTGACAGTGGCACAGGTGGGGTGTGTTTGTGTGGAACAAATGGGAAGTAGGATATGGGGTGGAGGCTATGGGTGCCGAGCTGTTAACCCCTGTACTGCTGGCTTTCCCTCAGCTGTTTTCACTCAGGCCTGAGTGGGGAACTGACTTGGCATGCATAATATCTCAGGCTGTTGACTGGTAGGTCCCAGAGCCCTGTGGTTCAACAACCACGTGAGAATCCCAATGGGCTTCCGCCCTTCGTCACTCGCCACACATGTGCTGGTCCCCTTGCCCAAGGCACGTTGTGGTTTGAAGGGGGGGGGCGGTGTTATGGTGGGAAAAATGATCTCCCAGCTTTTGCGTTTTCTGTTCAACCATAACTCACAAACCACTGTAGGCTTTGCCACTGATATCACAGGTTTTGTTAAGAAGGGGGTGGAGACTCTGGTGTTTATCGACATGGGAGTTGTAAGAGAAGCTTTCCCCACGTTTAGAACATGGGGATACACCCCCCACCCCCACACACAATGGGTTTGTTCAGAAGAATACCGTGATCACAACAGATCCCCCCCCCCAAGGTATAGTTCATGCTGGGGGTGGGTGCCTAGGGGTGAGGGCTCCAGGCTGGGGACAGCCATTTGGGGAGGAGCTCATGCCTGGGCCTGCTGGGTGGGGGCTTGTGCTAGGGATGGGTGTCTGGGGTCAGGGCTCATGCCAGGGATGGGTATTGGGGTGGGGTTTGTGATGGGGGGTCTTAGGGGGAGCTTGGTTGGGGGCTCCAGGTGCAGGGGGTGGAGGAGCAATGGGGGGGCTGTACCTAGATCTCTGCAGTGGAGGCTTGTGGCAAATCAAACTGGTGGGGCAGAAAGGAGGGTCACTGGAGGGGGACCCAAAGGCACCTATTTTGCTATACACAAGCCTTTTGCTACACAGTTCAACCCACCAACCCCTCTCCCAGACATTTCTCTGGAATAACCACACAGACAAAGCAGCTTGCGGCAAAGCCGACTTATTAAAAGCAACTGGGGGGCGGGGAGGGGGGAGAGGAAGAAGCCCATTTCACACACATGCAAACTAAGGCAGCAGGCAATGAAAGTCAATGACTGCAAAAGAGTGAGTGAGTTTGGGTTACATAATCACAGCATAGAAAGTTCACAGAACCAACAGAGAGCAGGCGTCTTCTTTTTTTTTAAGTAGCTTTAAAAACACACACCCCAGTTTATCCAGTTTAAATCCTGGAGAAGACCACTTCTGCAGGATTTAAATTAAAGGGGGATGAGAGACCAGGAAACCCATTTCACACACAGGCAAACTGAGGTAGCAGGCAATTAAGAGTCAATAACTGTAAGTGAGAGAGGTTGGTTACATAATCCCAGGGTTTTGTTATTTTTAAGTGTGGCCCAGCAAACATTAAACAGGAGGAATTTAGCCAGGAAAATTGATTAATTTGCACCGCCAAAAGGAAAGAAAGGATTTTTAAAACCACATGTTCACAATGTGACTCAGATGCATTATACAGTAAAACAAAATGGATTCCAGGCCCAGATTTACAAACAGTTCAACCCACCAATCCCTCCTCTCTGCCACAAACATGTACAGAGTTACTGTACAGATAAAACAATTTCTAGCAAAACTGGCTTCTCCAACACTAAAAGAAAACGGGGGCGGGAATCTATTTCTCACACATATACACATGCTTACATGGGAGTAATTCCCATTGAATTCAATGAGATGTACTTCTGAGTAGACCTACATAGGACTGCTGTATATATCCTATCATGTAAAAGCATTTAGATTACATATTGGCATTATTTGCTTGTGTATGCCATCGCAATAATAATAATAATAATAATAATAATAATAATGATGTCATTTTAAGTTGCAGCACCATAAATTAAAAAGGATTTATATTAAGGATAGAATCCACCCACACCAAGCACAACATACAAACACACGCACGTAAGCATTTATCAGTTTGCACAACATGGCAGCACAGATGTAAATGTATTCCCCTAACCCTATTTATTCAGTCACAACCCCATGGAAACAAAAGATGCGAATTAACCACCCTTCTGTAGGGGCAGGGCACAGCCCTGTAATTCCCTCTCCCCGCCTTGATTGATTGACCTGGCCAAGCTGCTCTGCCATGAGGCTCCAGAGGTCCCTTTAACACCCCCCCCCCCATCCCACAGCTCAGTTCGAACTTTCTGAAGCTAACTTCCCTCAATAAACACAAATAGGTTTGCCTGGGAAGCGCAAACCTCTCTCAATTCTTGACCAATCTTGCTGGATTTCAACCTACTGCTGGTTAGCCCATCCTCTCCCAGCCTGGCAAATCTGGTGGCTTTCCATCCATATTTCACGTGAGAGGCAGTTTCACTTTTTTCTTAAATACTCCTACTCAAAAAAACATTCTACCATAGCCTATGTGCTCGAGAACTCCCCATGGACCTATATCTCAAAGGGCAACACTAACTTCCATCCATGAGGCCCAGCATGAAAGGCCCATCCTTTCCCCCATATCCCATAATAAGCTTTGTTATGCACCAAATCTAGTTAATCCAGGTTGATGCCGCTGCTCTTCTGCTGCTATCTCACAACTTCCCCTCCCTCTTCCCGTGTTATCCGAGAATGGGGAAAACGTGGCATTTTCTGGACTTCTGATTGAAATTGCCATTTCCACTTTAGCGCTTTGTCCCACTTTGTCTGGGCGTGTGCTGGGGGGGGGTGTTGCTGGGCAGTGTTGAATAACATTACCATGACAACAAATTGGTGGGAGGTTGGGGGCAGTTCACCACACTTCCAGTGACCATTTCTGCCTCTCCCCTATTGCTTAACCATCCAAAATGCTTCTCTGAGATCCCCCTGAGCACAGTAATACTTACTTCTGAGTAAACTCATTGGCTGTAAGGCTTTCCTTTCCTGGGAGTAAGTGCCATTGAAATCTGTGTGACTTGCTTCTGAGTAGGCATGCATAGGGGTGCACTGTAAGAGTAGCAGTCTTAAGGTCTCCCATCCCCTTCAGTGCATGTACTTGGAACCTCCCCCTCCCCCTCCCATTGACTTCACTGACTGCTTCTTCTCCCTTTTGCTCACCAGATTGATGGGCTTTTTTCCTCCCAGGGTGGATGGGGGAGTCTCCCTTCTCAGCCACGCAGGGGAAAGGCTTGACAGTAAGGATTTCAGTGGGTATTAAAAGTGCCTTTTCTCCTCCCCTGAATAAATTCATCATGCAGAGCTTGGAACAGTCATTTTTAATGATTTCTGTTTTGTGTGTGGAGTTGTTTTAGATAGGCATTAGATAGTAATGCTGAGGTAGTTGTCCATAGTCCTCCCTCCCACCTAGCCAACCACTATCTCTTCTCCTAGCCCACCTTGCAGGATTGTTGGGAAGCCAGAACAAGGGGGGAGAGCAACAACAGCGCAAGGGGGAGACAGCCACTATCTCTTCTCCTAGCCCACCTTGCAGGGTTGTTGGGAAGCCACAATAAGGGGGGAAGCAACAACAGTGCATGTGGGGGAAGCAAGCCTGTTGATGGGAAGGCAGAATAAGGGGGGAGAGCAGCTGCTGATGATAAGGAAGGAGGGGATGCAGGAAGGACGGGCGGAGCATCAGTCATGTTACAGGTACCAATGATCAGCGGGGGGTGGGCGGCCAGCAGCCCCCTTCTGTCCCGATTTTTCCATGCAGCTCCACCCAGCAGTGAAAAGGGATACAGTGGAGGGACATGCTATGAGAGATGCCTGTATACAGGGCCAGTCTAAATCCCAGAAAGGATCCGGAATCAAAAGGAACAGTTTGTAGTGGAATAAAATGCCAGGTGTGAAGAGTCCTGAGTCTACTCAGTGCCATTTTATCATAATGACTTTACATATGGAATGTGCAGAAAGAATCTCTAACCAACCAAAGAACTACAAATCCCAGGGTTCCTTGGTATTCAAGACAGTGTGAAGCCTCTTTACAAAATACTGTGAAAAATACACATTCCATGTAAGCAAAGACCTGAGATTCTGCTGAAGCCAAAGCATTTCTAAAATAGGCTTTGTTGTATTTCTCAACAGTTAAATAAAGTATCCAGCCATCTTTGGGAGAGAACAGGCAACACACTTTAAAAATCCAACACTCCCCCCATCCCCATTTCTTTTAATTTCAAACTCAAACTGGAGCAACTGGAACTCAGTTGATTCAGTAATTTCTCTCTACAAAAGAATGGCATAAGGATCACTCCAATGTCTTTTTCTTCTTGGAGCTGATGAGTTCTCCTCAAGGGAAAATTACAACTGAAAGAAACCAGGATTCTATTTGCCATGTGTTGCCAGAACAGTAGTGCACAGTTGGACAGGCAACTCATGTTTTATTTTGTTTCTTAATGACAGATTAAGCAGGTGAAGGGCATAATGTAGAGGCAAGTGGGGGCAGGGAAAGGATGCTTTCTTTATTATTATTTTTTCTTTATTACATTTATATCCCACCTTTTTTCCTCCTCCTCCTCTTCTCCATTCTAGCCTCACAACAACAACCCTGTGAGGTAGGTTGGGCTGAGAGTCTGTGACTGGCCCAAAGTCACCCAGTGAGCTTTCATGGCTGAGTGGGGACCAGAACCTGGATCTCCCGACTCCCAGTCCAACACTCTAGCCACCACACCACACTGGCTTTACCTTTTGCCTGTCTACTTCATCTCCTCTGCACACCCCTTTCCCAACTGGGGTTCCTAGACATATGTTTGCTATGGCTGGGAAAGATGAGGAGGGGAAGGGAGGAGAATGCAGGGGGGAGGCTTTAGGAGAAGGAAAGGTTAAGCACCCCATCCATTGCTTCTTCCTTCCAAATTCCATCCTCCCCCCACCCACTGTGTTGTAGATGCTAAATGGAGATCTGAGTTCCCAGGCTGCCCAAAGTTTCCACCGAACATCTGGTGGAAAATCCTATCTTCATCTAGTTTTAAAGATAGGAAGCAGAAAAGTAGGTACCAATCTCAAATCTGCGGTCTGAAGCAACTGCTCTGTGGTAAGGCTGGGCCAGTTTGCTATAGGCCTGTATGAAATTCATAAAGATAATTTCTTAGATGTTTCATCCACCTAAAAAATCAGCAATTGGATCCAGATTTAGTCATACTTACAGCAGACCCACTGAAATCAATTTGGTCATGTGAAGCTCAAATATTTTGGCCACCTAATGCGAAGAGAAAACTCTCTGGAAAAGACCCTGATGCTGGGAAAGACTGAAGGCAAAAGAAGAAGGGGACGACAGAGGATGAGATGGCTAGATAGCATCACCGATGCAATGAATATGAACTTGAGCACACCCCGGGAGAGAGCGCAGGACAGGAAGGCCTGGCGTGCTATGGTCCATGGGGTCACGAAGAGTCAGACACGACTGAACGACTGAACAACAACAACAAAACTGAAGCCCCAGTGATTTCAATGGATTTATTCTAACTATGATTAAATCTGGATCACAGAATCATAGAATAGTAGGGTTGGAAGGGACCTATAAGACCATCGAGCCAACCCCAGTAGTTTTGTTTTAGCTTTATTCCAGGATAAGGCAAAATTCTTTGGGGAATAAGAGAAGTGGAGCAGCTGCCATTTTGTTTTTCCCAGAAAGTCCTGTTCTGAGGTGCTTTTTGAATTTTGGGAAATTCAAAATGGCTGCCATTATAAAAAATGACTGCTTCCTTTGCCACTTAGAGTTAACTAAGGGGTTCATCACACGGAGTTGTTATCCTGCTATTGAGATGGCTCTCTCTTGGAAGTTTGTGGGCTCTTTAGATGATGCTGTTACTCTCCAGGGTGTCTCCTGCCATTTTCTCCAGCCTATCTCTTGTTTTCCCCAAATGCAAAAAATGTGGTATTTTTTCTAGCCCACAGAACAGGACTGTCATGACCTCCCCATGAAATTCTCCAATAGCGGAAGAAACCGCTGTACCTGCCTGCTGTGGGCATTTGTTTTCAGTTGTTAGGGGAGCAGTCAGGATGAGATTTGACAGGCACTGGGGCAAGAATTGCCTGCCAATTGCGCCTCCTGCCTCCGCATTTCTCAGTTGGAGGGAGAAAAGGGTAAAATGCCTCTCTGCAACAAAGGGAGCCACACCTGATCCCCCAACCCACCAAGCTCAGAAGCAATGTCCTCTGTTGCTTCAGAGCACCCTATTAAGTTCAGTGGGGCTTACTTCCAAGTAAGTGTGCTGAGGGTTGCAGACTTACAGCACAATCTTACATTTTATGTCTACTTAGAAGTAAGTCAGGGGTTTCCTGGGGGCTGTGAAAACAAGACTTCCCCCCCTCCTTTGCACACATGCCAGGGGGGGAGGGAGGCACTCCCTCCGTTCAAACCACATGGCTGCCATGTAAAGAAGCCCTTCTTAATCTCGCAAAGAAGCCGAAAGCAGGAAGCTTCGGAAAGGATGTGGTTTTTTGCGGTTGTTTTGCTTAATGTAGAAACACCCTAAATGTTATGTTAATCATGTACATGCAGCTGGCCCCTCTCTTTGTTTTAGGATAAGTGTGTGTGTCCCTGGTCTGGATCAGGACCGCCACATGCCAGGAGGGGAAGGTTCCCAAAGTTCCACACACATACCCCTGCCCGTGGGTTGAAAAAGAAAAAACCCACAACTGGTGTCAACTGAGGCTTTTATTTTATTTTTTAACACCTGCATGGTGGTGTCTGGGAGGGTGGAATTTCAGGAAGAGGCTGAGAAGTTTAAATCTCCCCTCCTGGTATGCAGTGATCTGAATTTGGATTGGGGCTGCACACATTTACTCTAGAATAAAAACAAGGAGGGGTCAGCTGTGTGATATGTGAATAATGTTATGTGTAGTTTAACTCTCACTGGAGCCAGCATTATAGCAGGCAGCAGTTGAATATCTACAGAAAAACATCCACTCTTACAGAGTGGGTGAGTGGATCATCTGTAGCTTTTCTGCACACCCATGGAATTGCAGCATACATAAACCCTACCTTAGAACACCAAATCTATTAAACAAAGGTTTGCAACAAAAACAATTAAAACTATTGTTTGCCCAATTAAAGTTATCCTGTATTTCAAGGGCTTCCAGACCTTTTTGGCCAAGACACCTTTTGGGGGTTCAAAATGTTCATGTGCCTCATCTCCTTTTCCTTGTAACCATGACCTGCAGTACTATCCGGCCTCTCACCCATTCTGTGGACCTGTCACCAGAAGTAGCACCGTTATCCCTTACCTGGATTGACCTGAGCTTTCACAGCACTTGGAATATCCAGCAGCAGCAGCAGAGCAATCAGTGTCTGGGGAGGACTAAGCATCTTTAAACCTTCTCACAGCCTTTTACCTACGGCAGCCAAAAAAAGAAATAAGAAGAGACACAGAATACATAAGGACTTCAGTCCTACGTCCATTCCTGAAGAGTAAGCCTCATTAAACAACTCAGTGCGACTTAGTTCTGAATAAAGATATGGAGGATTGGAATAGCACATTGAATGTTCAAGGGTGGCCCAATCTACACGGGTAATTTACTGTGGTGCTACTGCTCCTCACACGGGTGTGACACATGATGTTACCCCTAATCTGTATCAATCCTGGGTTTTCTTGCCATTAAAAACTGCATTTTCGCAAAGTCCTTTTGTGACAGATTTTCTGGTTACTGTGACTTTCATGCATTTTGGGACTCAGTGTGTCCTAAACGTGCGGTACTACTTTGGTGGGGAGGCATGCACTTTAAATTGGTCCCAGAAATGGAAGATTACAAAGTACAGGTGTAATACGATTGTATCGTCCAGTCCCAGTTGGAGGCCTTGCAATACCTCCAATGCTGAGGGTTTTACCTCTAAAGGCAGCATGAAATATAAATAGTGATAATGCTGAATCCGTACACTCCCAAACTGCTTGCCTGATCCTTTAGGGTAGCCTTTGCCAAACTGGTACCTCTAGATGTGTTCACATGCTGGCTGGAAATTATGAGCGTTGTGGTCCAACACATCTGAAGACCACCACATTGAGGAACGTTGCTTTATGGGGAGTCCAATCACCTCCAGAACAGGTTGAACACCATCCAGCCAAGCAAATGACCCACTCACTAAGAGAAACTCCAAGTCTCGGTTTATTGGCCCTCTTCTAGTCCATTATTGCACTCAAGCACTCGTTCAGAACATCCACAGCCTCACTTGCATTAGATGAAAAAATGTGGGTTTCCTCCACATATTGGTGACACTTCAATCCACATCTCTGGAGGACATCTCCCAGCAGTTTCACATAGATGTTAAATAGTATGAGGGATAAAATAGATTCCTGTGAAACCCTATAACATAACTGCTATGGGGCAGAGCAATAAGCCCCAGCACCACCTTCTGGAATTGACCATTAAAGCAGAAGAAGAACTTCCAAGCCCCAGTCCAGACAGCCTATCCAGAAAGATTCCATGGTCAATGCTATTGAAAGCCGCAGAGAGGTCCAAGTGAGCTAACAGGGTTGAACACTCCCTCAGCAAAGGTCATCCCATAAGGCAACCAAGGCAGTTTTCATTCCAAACTAGGCCTAAAGCCCAATTGAATTGGATCTAGAAAATCAGTTAAAAGTGCTAGTGATGACCATTAAATCCCATTACTGTTTTGAACCAGAATATCTGAAGGGGGGCTGCCTTAGATTCATTTGGTTGGGACTAAGAGATGGGCTTTTCAGTGGCTGTGCCTATACTCTGGAACTCCTACCTGAGGGAATCATAGAATAGTAGGGTTGGAAGGGGCCTACAAGGCCATCAAGTCCAACTCCCTGCTCAATGCAGGAATCCAAGTCAGAGCATCCCTGACAGATGGCTGTCCAGCCTTGTCTTGAACGCCTCCAGTGGGAATTGGTTCCATTGTCGTATTGCTCTAACAGTCAGGAAGTTTTTCTTGATGTTCAGCCAGAATCTGGCTTCCTGTAACTTGAGCCCATTATTCCGTGCCCTGCACTCTGGGATGATCAAGAAGGGATCCTGGCCTTCCTCTCTATGACAACCGTTCCAGTACTTGAAGAGTGCTATCATATCTCCCCTCAGTCTTCTCAAGGCTAAACATGCCCAGTTCTTTCAGTCTCTCTTCATAGGGCTTTGTTTCCAGTCCCCTGATCATCTTTCTTGCCCTCCTCTGAACCTTCTTCAGTTTGTCTGCATCCTTCTTAAAGTGTGGTGCCCAGAACTGGATACAGTACTCCAGATGAGGCCTAACCAGTGCTGAGTAGAGGGGAACTAGTACTTCCCGGGATTTGGAAGCTATGCCTCTCTTAATGCAGCCCAATAGCATTTGCCTTTTTTGCAGCCACATCACATTGTTGGCTCATATTCAGCTTGTGATCGACAACAATTCCAAGATCCTTCTCGCTTGTAGTGTGGTTGAGCCACGTATCCCCCATCTTGTAACTGTGCATTTGGTTTCTTTTTCCTAGGTGCAGAACTTGGCATTTATCCCTATTAAATGTCATTCTGTTGTTTTCTGCCCAGCGCTCCAGTCTATCCAGATCACTTTGAATTTTGTTTCTGTCTTCCAAAGTATTAGCTATCCCGCCCAATTTGGTGTCATCTACAAATTTGATCAGCAGTCCCTGCACCTCCTCCTCCAAGTCATTAATAAAAATGTTGAAGAGCACTGGGCCCAGGACTGAGCCCTGCGGTACCCCACTCGTTACCTCTCCCCAGTTTGAGAAGGTCCCATTGATAAGCACTCTTTGAGTCCGATTCTGTAGCCAACTGTGGAGCCACCAGATCGTTGCTTCATCTAGCCCACTTTGAGCTAGTTTGCTCATCAGGATATCATAGGGCACTTTGTCGAAAGCTTTGCTGAAGTTGAGGTATATGATGTCTACAGCATTCCCACGGTCCACAAGGGAGGTTACTTGATCAAAAAATGAGATCAGATTCGTCTGGCAGGACTTGTTTTTGACAAATCCATGTTGGCTTCGAGTCATCACGGCATTGTTTTCAAGGTGCTTACAGATGGATTGCTTTATCATCTGCTCCAGAATTTTCCCAGGGATTGATGTCAGACTGACTGGTCTGTAGTTCCCAGGTTTCTCCTTTTTACCCTTTTTGAAGATAGGGACAACATTAGCCCTTCTCCAATCATCTGGCACTTCCCCCATCCTCCATGATTGCTCCAAGATAATAGACAGTGGTTCTGAGAGTTCTTCTGCCAGTTCCTTTATTACTCTAGGATGCAGTTCATCTGGCCCTGGAGATTTGAACTCATTCAAAGTAATTAGGTGTTCCTTGACCATATGCCTATCAATCTCAAGCTACAATCCTGCCCCTTCAGCCTGTACTTCGCCTTTGCCAGGGGCTCATAGACCCTCTTTTGGGAGAAGACTGAGCCAAAGTAGGAATTGAGCACCTCTGCCTTTTCTTTGTCATCTGTTATCATTTTGCCATCCTTATTTAATAGCTGAACAACCATTTCTTTCCTCTGCCTTTTACTATGCACGTAGCTGAAGAAAGCCTTTTTGTTGTTTTTAGCATCCCTCGCTAACTTCAGCTCATTCTCAGCTTTAGCCTTCCTGACACCATCCCTGCAATTCTGTGCTACCTGCCTGTACTCTTCCTTTGTTACTTGGCCTTCCTTCCACTTCCTATATGTGTACTTTTTTGTTTTCATGTCATCCCTAAGCTTTTTGTGAAGCCACACTGGCTTCTTCTGTTGTCTTCCACCTTTTCTTCTTGTTGGAATTATTTATTTTCCCTTTCTCCCCTTGCTAATGGCTTTCCACTGTACAGCAAACCTTCCATTTTTAGGAAAGCTTTTTGGATGGTTTTTAATCCTTTTGGAAATGTTATTGCTTTAATGGGCGCTTTTAATGCAATGCTTTATTCTGCTGTTTTTAGATTTGTAGTTCTAAATATTTTCAGAGTTTTAATTATTTATATTGTTGTTTTTACTGTAGATAGCTTTTAGGGAGCAATCCTATAGCCCCTACACAGCATCTGAGAGGCCATACGATATTTTGGATCCCCCAATCCAAAGTTGGAGACACTGCTCTGACCTCGGAGGGGGGAATTGGAGCTCTGACCCCTCTCCCTTTTGCAGCCAGAACAGAAAGAACTGCGCTGGCTGCTCTCGAAGGTCAGGAACTTGACCTCGGAGAATGGAGTGTTTTGGTGGGTGGGGAAGGGGAGGAGACTGGAGAGGCCAGAATAGAGTTATCCGGATGCCTCTGTTAACCTCCTTCCGTTCCACTCCAAAGCACCTTAGCTTGATGGGCAAAAAGCCCGTCTAGCAAAAAATGCAGGGTAGGAGGACAGGTAGGTGAAGATCGCCTCTGCTGCTCTTCCCACCCTGCATTGGATGATTGGAAGCTTCCGAGTTTGGGGGCTTACGATCACCGGGGGCTCAATCGATAGGACTGCACCATTAGCCCCTTTGGACTCTTTTGAGGACAGGAGGAATAGAAATGTTTTAAACAAACAAACAAAACAAGTATATATTAGATATATTCAATATTTTCACCTGGAGTTTAAAAGATAGCAACGTGAGTGCCAAGTAAACCTCATGTGCGTGCGTGTGTGTGTGTGTGTGTATAATATTTAAGAATACAATCCCACACCATCCCCTGGCCAATTCATACAAATTTGGAAGAAATGTAGTCTCTTCCTGGCAGATATTGTCCAGGTATCAGTGGCCACTTTGCCAAAAAATGAGGAAGCACAACACCAAAAAAGAGGACACAAGAGGACACAGATTGGCATAAAAACTGCACATGGTAATTTTTTATGTACAGACACAAATTTAAACATGGGTAGTATCATTTAAATAGAAATACAATACATCCCACTCTAGCACGGAGTACTGTGACCAGGGGTGTCTCCCCATGAGAGTGGCAGGAGAAGGGAATGGTGGCTTACCCGGATTTTTTGAGGAACCAGCTTTGGTCCATGCACGAGTGCACCGCACCATTCTAAGTTGCTTCACTGGAACATACTTCTGGGTCGGGGGCTTGGAGTGAACGTTATCAGATTGGCAGGGGTCGCTCAACCAATCAGAGAGGCTCCCCTGCAGTCCAGGTTCTACCCCCCTTTCTCCTTCCTCTGAAGCTCCTTATAGCAACAAAGTAAACAGTAAAGAAACACAGCTGCAGATCCCTTGTTAATTGATAAAATCCTGGGAGGTTTCCTCCTGTGCTATGGACTTGACAAAAATCATTCTCCCCCCTCCCATTAATTACTTCCTTTCAGCAACAAAGCAAACATTTAAGAGACACTTCCCGGAGAAGCAAAGACAGCCTTCTCCTTCCCCTGAAGCTCCTGTTATGTGTGGGATCAAAGCCTCACATTACTTCCTTACAGCAACAACACAAACAGTAAAGAAATGCAGCATCAATATTTATGGAACAAGCCTCATTGACCACAATGGGAGTCACTTCTGAGGAAACACCTACTTCCCCAACCTATTCCCGATTTCACCAATTTTATTTTTATTTCTTTCCCTCTAAAACTGCTATCTCACTATCTATCGTGCATTTGCCAGCAAGTTCTCTACCCCCTATCTCACTATCATGAGACAGTGAGATAATGAGATAGGGGGTATAGGACTTGCTGGCAAATGTGCGATAGTGAGATAAGCGGTGTAGGTTCTGCCGGACAAAAGCGCTATTTCGCTTTAATACTTTACTTAAAAAAAAAAAAGTTAGAGGATGCCAGGAGCACATCTATACTTTGCGGGGATGGCCACCAGAATTCAGTGGTAGGCAAGGTGAAGTAAATGCCATGAGGTAACTCAGAACTCTAACAGCCAGCCCTGAAATGGCAGAAACATCAGGGAAACACAGGCAGGGAAAACACTGGGGAAACACCCCTTGACCAGGGTCAGTGAGATCACAGCAAGGTGAAAGACACACGCCTGGGCAGGGAAATCCTGCCAGAGTAAATGCGGAGGGTGGTGCACACTACAACAGTAGTGCAGACAAACCAAATTAAGGAAAACAATCAGGCTAAAAGTAGTCTCAGAAGAACTGGTTTTTTGGCACAAAACTCTGGGGTGACTGCAAGATGGCCATAACGTCATGTGCCCCAAACGACCTCCGAACGCAGCAACCTAGTAGTAAATCACTCGTGGAGACACCTCCCAGGTGAGCTGTGAGTTGTGTGTCTGCCCAGTCTGCTGTCCAGGTGCTAACTTCAAGACCCCTGTCCTCCTTCTTTAGGGTTTTTAATTTTAAATTGAACTAGGACAGGATGCCCCTTCAAATAGAAGACTATCCTCTGTAAAGTCCTCTATTTGAAGCCCTCTGTTTCTCTCAAATACCTACCAGGATACTTCTCAAAAGAGACGTCTAGTTATCAGGTGCCCTGCATGTCGATCATATTATGCAACTGGAGTTTGTGGACTTGGGAGCTATTGCACAGGTTGGCTGTAAGGATAAATAAAAGGAGGGTCTTGTAATTTGCACGAGTGTATATACAGGCCAAGGGCATGCTGTGGTAAAATACAATTATTGTTCTTATTTTTGCTCACATTCTGCCTACACTCTGGAGCTGGTTTACCTGAAACCACATTCCAAGTTCACATTCTGCCAGAGCAGAGGCAAAACACCTCTTCAAATGCGAATGTGTTCCCTTTCCAAGGCCCTCCAGAGTGCATGTAAGTAATGGATGACTTATAGACTCCCTGTGGTAAAGGAATTTTCCAGAAGATATAAGGCAGGGTCAATAGACAAGTATATAGGAGGAGGGAGATCTTCTATTATCCCTCTTTTACTTTTTACTGTTTGGCCTTTGACAACCTTCTGAGACATATTGAAGGGAACCAAGTGTGTGGAGGTAGCTAACTAGGCCTCTTCCACTTCCATCCCCAAAGATCCTTTAACAAAGAAAGGAATGAACAGCAATTTTCAGGTAAAAGGCTGCCTTCTTCAACCATCTTGAAATATGTCTCGTTTAGAGAAATTTGGGTCAATTTATCTCCATTTGATTTATTCTGTCTTTGGCTTACGGGCTTTTAAAATGGAAGTATTTTGCTGCTGGTAACACAAACATACTGGCACTAAGTAAGCCAACTATTTTGTGAATGGCCACTTTGTTAACAATGTGATTGTCACTGTCAGTACTTTCTGCATTTAATTTTCTTCTGACTTCACTGTTGACCATTCTCCCTTACATAGTGTTGGGGAGTGTCTCCACCAGTGATTTACTCCAAGCCGGCTGCATGTTGAGGTCATTAGGGAAACATGCTGTCATAGCCATCCTGCAGCCACCCCGGAGCTTATCACAGAAAAACCAGATTTCCTGAGACTAGTTATACTCCGATTCTTTTCCTCAACTCAGGTTCTCCCTGGTATAGTTGCTGTGTGCCCCAGCCCCTGCACTGACTTCAGGTATGCTAGCCCTGCCCAGGGGTGTGCCTTTCACCGTGACCCCAGTCAGGGGGTGTTTCCTGTGTGTTTCCCGCCCCTGCACAAACCCATTAGTGTCTACTCAGAAGTAACTCCCATTGTGCTCAATGAGGCTTGTCCCCTGAATGCCCACATGAGAATTTACAGAGATCCCCCTCAATTGAAATGGCACGGTTTAAAGCACATTCCCGAAATGCTCTAAAGCGCGATCTCGAGGCTCCGATTCTCCGTGGTTTGCTTTATTGCCTTAGGAAGTACCTACTCCACAGCTTAATTATAGAGATCCTGCGCATTATCAGTTCGGTTAGAAAGAGGGCTGGTTTCCCATCCCTGTGTTCTCCCCCTCCCCCCTGGTCTTTCCCAGCACAAGCATGTGTGTGCCTGCTCAGAAGTAACTCCCACTGTGGTCAATGAGGCTTGCTCCTGAAATGCAGGTGTATCTGGACCTTCAGGGGAAAGAAGAAAGGAGGGGAGCGGGGGGGGGCAGGGAAGCCTCTCTTACTGGTTGAGCAGCCCCTGCCAGTCAGATGTTGTTCACTCCAACCCCCTCCTCCACCAGGAAGTATGTTCTGTGAAGCGATTTTTACTCATGTGGAGCACTCCCTCGTGGAGCCCTGCAAGGACCAAAGCGCAGCAAAGCTGATTCGTTTTTAAAAATCTGGTACTCCTCCATTTGCTTCTCCTTCTGTTGTAATGGAGATATGGTCCTGATGACTTGCTGTGATTTATATATTGAGAAGGCTGAGTTTTGTGATTAAAAACGTGTATAATCTGTAAATTATAGTATGAGTCACCAGCAACAATACATTTCGTATTCCACACATTTTTCCTGCATTTTGTTTGTGCTAGGGCGTGCCTAAGGCATCAAAACAATATCAAAGACTTCCCTTATTTTCTAGGCTTTTTAATGGACATAAGAGGTACCCTGTGCAGTATTCCTGCCAAAAGCTACATGAAATGTTCTGCATAGCCTCACATATCTTTTACCTTCTTTTTTCAAGGTTAGCGATCACCAGAACTGAGTATATTCATTCCACTTGTTTATAAGTTTACTAACACCAACCTAATATCTGGTTTTACCTCGGTACCTTCCTTCAAGTTTCTAACCTGTATGGTTATGAGTCTTCTATAAGGGAACTAGAAGTCTCAGAAATTGAGGCAAAGGCTGATAATCTTTTTGTGTTCAGTGTTGAATCTTACTTCAACACTGGTGACAGGATAGTGTCCTTTATTGTATTTGAGGGCTGCCGCAGGCTAGCTTAGGGGGCACAGGGAAGGCCCCAGGGCACACACAGCTCTGCTCTCCCATACCTCGCTGCTGCTTCTGCCCTCCCCCCTGGCCTGCCCAGCATCTGTTACCTGAGGTGGCTGCCTTCCTCTGCCCAATGGTAGGGCCAGACCCTGGTGGGTGGGAAAGTGGCTGAGCCAAACTGGCCAATAAAGTGGACAGGCTCTATGAGGAAGGGGAAAGAGCAAGGGGGGTTGCTGAAGGGGGAGGGGGGCACTTTTTGTTGTTTAAAAGGGCTGGGTAAGTGGCACGAGTCAGGAGGAGTGTTGCTAGGGCAGGTCTGTGAAACGTACAACGCACCAAGCTAAAAGCCCATTCGCCGTGTATTGTGGGTTTATTGAGCCTCTGGTAGGTTACTAAACATGATGAGGGCTGTATTTAGCGTGGTGGGTCTCATATTTTGCTAGACTGTCCTAGGGCCTCACACTGCTCATTTAAGGTGGTTCCAGATGAGGCTTTTATTGTGAAATAGCACAGCCTCATTCATGGAATTGTATGGGGAGTCCCAACACTGCCTTTCATTTGTGACCCTCCCACGTTTTCCCACTGCTTCCATCCTTTTTCTTATCACAGAAAACCAGCTAAGGACAGAGAGATGGAATAAGCTGCACAAGGTAATCTGACTGATAGCACGAGGCCCATCTGGAAGCACCCTCAGTAACATGTCAATGTCAATTTAATCTGAGTAGAGAACAGCTTCCCGTCCAGATGCTTTTAAAGAAACAAGCACCAGCTCTGGGTCTGGAAGTGGCTTGGAGACTCTAGAGCAGTTTAGGCTACATTACTTAGTAGTGGAGGATGAGGAAGGCTATACTGGAGGAACAGGATTTTACACCACCTGAAGATGGGACTTTATTTTCTGAAGGGTCATCCCCTCCAACTACTAGGTAAAACTACCCAATTTGGCATCTGTTGAGCTTTTGACCTAGTACAGCATCTAAAATTACTACCAGTTTGGGTAATAAGAAGACTTTCTCTCTTTGATCCACTGATAAAAGGGGCCAGTGAAACACAGCTCAGTAACAGCGGGATTTTATATTTCCAAAATGGGGGAATCCAACATTTTCTCTTTTCTGATTCCCAGCAATGTTAGGGGCAGCCGCAGGTCTAACCTGTAACCATTGCATGATCTACAGAGCCTAATTTGAATGTCTGCAGACTCCTCCTCCCCACTTCATTTTGGGACTCTGAACATGCAGACATGGTGACGTCACAACCACCCCCTCAACCCGTTGTGTGAACGGTCAAGAGAGCTGGAGATGGAAGAGAGCTTGCACATGTTTTGTTTTTGGTTGGCCTAATAAAGGTATTGCACTAATGTGGATTTTGGGATTATTTAGCAAGTGTGAAGGGACACAAGCCCTCCTGAGGACCAAAGCAGCATCATTAAAAAGTGAGTAACGTACTCAGACACATGGCTGAGAATACAACAACATTAACTAAAGATTGGATTACTATACATTGTCACTTCTCTGTACTTTCTGAAAGATTTCTCCCATTTTTAATTATTAAATATACTGAGCCCATGAAATTATAAAACATGTTTATTCCACTTTTCAGAGCCCACAACAACATGTGCATCTTTCTTTTGCAAAGATATACATTAGCGTTTAAATTAAAATAGGAAAATCATGATTGGTTGATGGCTCCTGGCCAGAATGCTAACCGGCCTCCCTGGAAGCTTGAGGAAAACAGCATGCTGGGAATTGTAGTGTCCTTTGGCTGCATTTCGATATTAAAGATTACTACTCCGTTTTAAGCAAATATAACAGCAAGAACATGAGATCCCACAGACTGATTCTGACCTCAGGTTGTAGCTGAGTAAGCCCTGGGGGCTCTTCAGTTCATAATTGCAGAGAACTGAGCTACAACCTCATGAGAACCATTTTAGAACACACATACTGAAGAAAAATTAACTCAGCAGCAGCATGTAACTGCTTCTTCTTGGGGTGGGGTGAGACCCTGCACTTACTGATTTGCACATGTTAATGGTGTTTTTCAAAATTGTTACAGTATGCTTAATTACCAAAGATGTATATTCTATAGCACTTCTAGGGTTCTATTTGCTTTATAGGATTTTTTGTTGCTCATCTTTACAACTCTTCTGTGAAGCAGGTTCTCTAACATTCCCATTTTACAGATGGGAACCTGAGGCCAAGAATTTATTTTTTACTTTACTGCTCTCCTTGGGTAGTCCTGCACACTCTTCACATTTGACAGGGGCATTTTGTAGCAAGGAATGTTGTGCCCAAGAACAAACAGTAAAGTGAAAATTGATCCTGACAAAGAGTGAATTGCCCAAGGCATCCATGGCTGAGGAAGAATTTGAACCCCAGTTTGCCAGGTCAAGTCCAACACTCTAGCTACTGCACAAGCCTCACTGTTCGTTTGGCTATACACAATCCAGCATTCATAATGTACATAACAGTGCTCTGGCCATACTCCTAGAGTTCTATTGTTCATGTACCTTCTCTTAAGAACATAAGAGCAGCCCTGTTGGATGAGACCAATGGTCCATTTAGTCCAGCATACTGTTTTCTTCCAACAGTGTCCTTCCGGATGCTTCTGGGAAACCCACAAATATGGCATGAGCCCTCTCTAATTGTTTATTGCCAGTGAACTGGCATTAAGTGTACACTGCGTCTAAATCTGGCAGCTCCATTTAGATTTCATAGGACAGTATCCTATGCTGTCCTTGCATCTCCACCAATTGTGTTGCACCAGCAGGACCCACCCTTGGCGCAACAGCAAGCTGGCACCTCTTAAAACAACCCTGGAAATGCTTGTTTCCCGTTCTGGTCAGCAGAGCTCTCTTCTGCAAACTCCAATGAGCTATTCGATTCCAGAAACAAGCATTTTGGCTCATTTTTGGTTGCTTTAGGAAGTGCTAGGGGTTGGTCTCGATGGTCTTATAGGCCCCTTCCAAACCTACTATTCTGTAATTCTAGTTTCCATATTGCGCTGACAAAGGGTTCCACTGGCGCATGGGCAGCATTGGATACTGCCCATGGACAACAGCTGTTGACAGACCCATCTTCCATGAAGTTCACTAATCCCTTTTAAAACCATCTAATCCAATGACCATCATCACGTCTCGTTGAAGCAAATTCTATAGCTTGGTTATGTGTTGCCTGTAGATGTACTTTCTTTAGTCTGCCCTGAACCTACTCTCCATCAATTGTATTGACTGACACCGTTCTAATGTTATGAGGGAGAAAGAATTCTACCCATCCACCTTCTCTATACCTGGTATAAAATATTCTTGGAAGGTATGTCACCCTTCTTATATTACTTTTCACACATCCAAAGACATTTTCACTAGTTATACAGCAGCAAAATTTGCCACCAAATGTACAATTGACGGGGAATCAAAGTCAGTCATGGCTCCTGGAGGAGTTGTGTTTGCAAACACAAATTGATCACATTCACATGTTTAATTTTTAGGTGTATTATAAAATTATCCTAGATGTACACCTAAAAAAAGCAACACGTGAAGTAGCCGTTATCTGGATATATGGATGTTCTAGTGTCTTCTTAAAAGTTAATATGAAAAGCTACCTTTGAAACGAACAGAATTAACATTCTCCATTTGCTCTTAATCTCTTAGGCTTAGCTCTCTCAAACCGGGCTTAGAACTCACTGGGGTAGGTAAAGAGCAGAGGTTCTGTTGCAAGACATCTGGGACTGGGGCCTTTCTGAGGTTGGACCAGATGCCTTTGCCAGTAGAAGCTGCAGGCGCCACCAACAATAGGCAAAACAGCAATGAAACACAGGGTTGTCACGAGGCACGCACACGCAGCCTATGAAAGAGGGGGGCTGCAAATATCATCCCCCCCCAGAAGCATCTTCACACAAATTGCAGTCCTCAGCTTTTGAATCAATACCTTTTAAGACCAATTAACTACAGAAACAAAAAAGGCCTTCTTTCTCCATTTTTCTCCAGCTTCAAAACCTTCTCTCTGGACGTGCCTGCCAGCTCCCATAACCATCAATGGAATCTGTAATCAACCAGCCTGGCCTGCCATGCAAACAATTATTTTAAGAACCATACTTAATGGTTCTTACATCAGTTCTGCCAGGAAAATTTATAATTTTCTTCCCTTCCTTTTTACTCTTATTTTCTCCTGTTAAAGCCATCCCAAACTGTGCTAGTCTTTGTTTGGAGGAAGGTTAACGCTTCCTTCCGCTCCTTCCATCAGATGAAATGAGATGGGGAGAGCCTGCAGTATCTGTTTTTAAAAACATCATAAAGTCCATACCTGAATGCCAAGATGAACTTTTAGGGAGGGAAGGCAGGAGGTTTTCAGAAGTTTAATCCACAGTGTTCAGGGGAAGCCGACAGATTCCACTTTCTCGCCCAAGGTGGAGAAGCCGGGCTGGAAAGAAACTTCTGCAGGCTGATGCAAGATGCCTTTGCAAGCGATTTAGCATTCTGAGGATTCCTGGGGCCTGGCCAGAAATCCCACAATCCAACATATTTCACATTTGGTTTCAATTATGGAACAAGAAGGGGGAAGAAAGTCACCAATTGGAACTGGCTTCTCTTCGGCGGCTCTTTTCTTTCGCTCAAGGGAGTTTGAGCTAAACTATAATTTACAGCAAAACCCATTCATTGCTTGGGGGAAAAAACTGTAGCAAAAAGGCTCCAAACATCTATGTATCCTCTTTATAAATTAAACATATGCCCCCGTCCTTTAGTTTTCATTTGACTTAGATGCCAGGATTTGTTTGGATTTTACTGTCTTGAGTGTTGATGAACAGCACAGGAGAAAAGATCTGAATGGGCTATTGACAAGCTACATACTGTTTCTAACACAGATTTTGGCAGCATCCAGCTGGGTGACTTCCCCCCATCATTTCTAGAGGGGTGGGGGAGAAATCTGATCCATCTGCTTTAAGATTAGAGATGCCAACTAGTAGTGGTTTAACGTTAATGATTCAGGTAGCAGAAGACTGGGCATTAGGCAGGATTACACCTAAGAAGATGTTCCCAATCTGAAATCTCAGCTGGCTCTTAGGGGTCCATTGTGTTGTCAGTAGAGCTGAAATGGATATTTGCAAATATCCAAAATGATCCAAAGTTTACATGTTTGTCAAATTTTGAACATTAAATTTTACTTCCAAATTCTAAATCTGGGCCTGGACTTGCTGGCATCTCTTCATTGCTGAGATACTGGCAGGCATCAAATATGAAATCACATAAACCAGCAACTGTCAAAATACTAAATACCTTTGCATGCCACCTATTGAATCCTAAATCTCTGCTGACTACCAAAGTGTCAGTGTTGGGTCTCAGGCAGCTGCCAAGTAAGGTCTGAAGTGAAACAATTTTTGCCCAAGCAAAATCCCAGCCTTCCCTTCAAGAGGGAAGGAACCAAAGGACTGCTTGAGGAGGCAAAGTCAGCCTGAGCCCAGGAGACATGGCCTCTGACCTATAGCTCTGGTGGAGGAATTCCTGAACTTTTTGGGTAGATAGGCACATTTGGAATTTTGATAGTGTGTAGTGGGCACTCTCTCAAAATCACTGTGATGAGAGCGATTTTAAGCAATTCACAAAATGGCTGCCATGGTAGGTGTGGTCAGTCACAAAACACTCATTTTCCAGAAGGCAAACTGATGAAGCTAGGAGAAAAGTAAGTTACCCAAGAACCTAAGTACAAGGCAGAGGACGGGTTGAGTTCTAAAATACAAAAGCATGCTTTTGAACCCACAATTATCTGCTCCAATGCCCATTTCACAGAAAGAAAACCCACCATTTTTATTTTGTAAGAATGTCTCTGAGGCCCACATGCAGTATGCTGGCCTCCCAGTTATTTATTTATTTTTAATAAAAACAAATCTTAACAGTTTTTAAAAATAGTGAGGGGATCCAAGCTCTCGTGGTTCACAACATGGGGCAGCTACGTGCAGATCTGAGGGTTCCAAGTTCTAACCCTGACAGCTCCTAGTACAAAAATGGTCAAATACTAAATTCTGTTCAGTACCAACTACATATTTTGCAATGACATTGCATGCCAGACAATATGGTCAAATAGTCACTGAATATTTGGCAAAAGTGGAAAGAGGTTCTGCCCATCTGCTGAGATCTACATCTGAGGTTTCCATCATTGGAAGTAAGGTGGATGGCAACCAGGGAGAGAGCCTTTTAACTGGTGGTGCCCACCCCACGAGGCTCACCTGGCACATACTTTGCTGTAATTTCAGCACCAGGCAAAGACTTTTTTATTTTCCCAGGGTTTTAAACAGTGCTAATGATTAAAGATTTTAATTCTTTTAAGCTGCTGTGAGCTTTTACTGATGCAAGGTTTTATCCTAGGCTGTTAGATTCTTCTTTTGTTTTGTAATATCTGTTAAAAAAAAACATTAGTATGTTTTAATAATACAATAAAATAATAATCATAACAGCATGTACACTTTCCAGCTTAGATGCTTTGGCCTTGTAGCCTATGCTGTGTGTTTGCAGGCTGTGGCTACTCCTTCACGAGGGAAAAGTGTTCTGTGTTTTCTCAGAAACAGCTGCATTATTTTTATTTATTCTGTTTATATGCCTTCAGCAACAAGTGCTCCAGGGTGAGTATTATGACTACTCCTGCTCCAGGGCTGGTCTTGAAAACAGATTCCACAGCTGAGCTCACACACAGGGCAAGTTCCAGGTTTTGGGGAGCTCTTGTCAAGATGCCAGCCACCCACTAGGCCTGCTGCTGCAGGTGATGGCAGCTCTTTTACCTCACCTGTGGGACAAAAGGCAGGCAGCAGCGGCTGTGGCTGTGTGCAGCTAGGAGCAGCACCCCAGAGGGAGGGGGAAGATAAGCAAGCAATGTTCCTAGCTGCCATTGCCATTGGGCAAGTGAGTGATTAGTGCCTGGAAGGCGCAGCAGCTGCCCACATCCGGGGATGGCCATCGCTGGGAAATCCGGTTCTTTTTTGGTTCAACAGAGTTCCACAGTGTGTACAACTCACTTCGCATCTGTCAGCTGAGCGGCAGGCTGTTCCCCGAACGCTGGGAAAGTGCTGCAATTTGTGCAAATTCCAGTCCAATTTGCACAAACTACACAAATTTGGCTGTAATTTGCATAATTTGTGCAAATTCGACCAAAATTTGTGCAAATTGCTCAGAAATCTGTGCACAGTGCAGAACTTTCCCAAAATATATATACATAAAATGCCCAGAAAATCCACAAACTGGCCCAACTCACTGCAGATTGAGTAAGGCGCCACAGTGGGAACCGAAACAAAGTCTGTGGGGCTGAGCCTAGGAAAACCCGTCACACTCCACCCCCTAAATGGATCTCTCCGACATCACTGCCCATATCTGCCCTTTCTCTCTGGGTGGACAGTAGCTGCCCCTTGCTCACTTCAGCAGACTAGTGAATGGCACAGCAGCTGCAAGCAACTGTTGCTACCACTGCCATCACCTACCATGAGGAGTGTGGAAGAGGAGCCTGTGGGAGACTGGCATTGAGGAAGGACAGAGGGGGACAAATCTCCCCCATTGCCCAGAGAGTGGGGGGGGGCAATCAGCAGTGGTGACTATGTAGCCAAGGGGCTTGGTGATGTGCCCTCTGTACCTAGCTGAGAATGCCAACACCAAATGCTGGCCTTGCTCACACATTTGGAGCTGAATAGGGTCACTTGATTCAGAGGACAGCGCTCTTGTGCCATTCAGGGAGCAATCATTTGCATGTTTACATAGAAAGATGCACAGGATTATAACCTAACTGTTGTGAAGATGAAGATATGTAGCAAGTGCAGCTTTCCCCATGAACGCTATCCAGTGGCAGAAAAAGTCCCACCAACAAACAACTTCCAGAGGGTAGCCACATACTGCTGCAAATGACCACCCTCTGGAAGTTGTGGCACCTTAAAGACTAACAAAGTTATTCTGGCAGAAACTTTTGTGGACTTCAGTTCTGAACAACTGTCCTTCATCAGTGATGGTCCAGGACTTCTTTATGTTGGATCTGGCAGCCAGAAATAAGTCCTTGCTAAAATTAACCTGGTATTGCAACTGCTGGCCAGCCATTCTTTTTGGGAGATGACTGCTTGTCAATGGCTCAGAATGGCATTTGATGTCTGCTGATGGGAGCTGGTTGTTATATTAAGGAGATGGGTGGCAGATAGTTGGCAATGGTTTGAATAGGAGAGCCATCCAGACTTGGGTGGTGGTACCTCCATCTCGCCCCCACCTGATACAAGGTACGCCTTGTGAAGTTACAAAAGACCCTGACAGATTAGGGGGCAAAGTGAATCTTTCTCAAGAGAACAGCCTGTCTCCCTTGCTCCTCAGCCTGAGACTTTACTTCTTGCCCTGGAGACCATGAGAAGGAGAAGGGCGAAACCTTGAAACTGGGTCAGCCCATAAGACCTGGCAACCCTGGCTATGAAAGTCTATTAGCCAGGTTTTCTGTCCCAATCTTAGGTCTAAAAACATCTGTCCCTGTCTATTTTTGCCTTGTCTCCAGAACAAAAGAAAGCCATGCCCACACTAGATTGTGCTACCTAAGGCAGGACTACATCCAATGTTAGACAAGCAGACTTCCATTAGCTCTCCTCCCCCCTAGACTTCCTATGCATACCCCAAATCTTCTCTGGAAGGTCCTGTAATCCTCTAGAGCAGAATTAGAGGGTGCATGGGGGGAGGGGGAATCCATTCTGCCAGCAGTTTCCATTGCACTGGTGGGTCGACAACACTGGATCAAACCCACAGATTTCTACCAAATAACCCATTAAGAGTATTTTTAAATGTATTTTGTGATTTATGTATTTATTTAAGTATTTCAGCCGCTCCCAAAGCGGCTCACAGCTTATTAAAAAATAAAATGTCATTATAAAGTATTATAGTCCATAAAATCACAAGATGTAAAACCCTAATACATCTAAAAATTCTAACCATATTATGACAGCAGCAGTTTGGAAAAAATTCAGAAAGGAACATCAATCCCTGCTTGTACTTGTCATCTTATCCCCACTAGGCTTAGACTAACAGCAAAGCGTATATGATGCAGAGCCCTGGATGAAAAATTAACTTGCCTTGTTCACACTGTAAGAGGTCATTCAAATGCAGACCCATTTTATGTTTGAAATAAATTTGAAATAAGTTTATTGGATATCTAACCAAAGGAACTGGAACTAGACTGCCACAATCCCATGGTTAGTTTTGGAGAGGGGTAATTAAATGACTTGACAATATGTCATATAGCTCTGTTCTACTCTGTCATGCTGTAATCTGAAAGACCAAAGACTGTAACTTCCTATGTGCATGCTGCTCCTAGCTGTATGATCCCAAGCTGTGCTTATTCTTGTTTTTTTTTTATTCCTGTTCTTCTGTAATAACATTATTTTTAAAAGACTAGAGGTCTGTCATCAACTATTTCACATCTGTGAGCATCCTGCATACTTCTGCAGCTCCTATGCACATCTGCCCTCTGACCAGTCCCTCTTCCAGTTTTCCTCCCTTTCTCAGATTCCTCTCTCTGGCCTTCTCTTCTTCCCCATATTCTTCAGAATGCCCCCCTCTCTTTTATGCTATTTCCCCTCAATGGCCTGAGACTTCCTTAGGACCCCATTCTTCTCTTTTTCTAAAGCTGCTGTCTGTGCTCTGCCACTCTCTTAAAGAGTAGAGAAGCTCAGCCAACAGCAGCCAGAGAAATGTACTGTAGAGGGTTCTGGGGGCACGTTCTAGTGTAAACTCTCATCTGTCTTTTATTTATTTTGCCTATTTTAAAAAAATATACCACTGCTCATACAGGATCCCACAGTGGTTAGGCCTCCCTGATGCATTGTACAAAAGGAGAGCATGCTCCAGCATACACTCAATCTATGTTTGGCTCCCAAACTCCCTGGTGTATATAATCTTTCTTTTCCACATAATATGCCCTATCATGATCCCACGTTGTGTTGTCCACAGTTGCTGTTACATCAAAGAGTATGCTCAAGTGTTGTGTTGGATAGCCACTTTCATTCTCTCCCATAGAACTCATATTTTCATTTGGGCACTGCTACTGCCCTTTGTAGCTTTATTCCCCTTTCCATCGATAACAGTGCTGTGTAGGCTCAATGAATGGTCCACCTGGGGGCACTACCCTTTCTTCGAGTAACACTATCACATCAAAAGAGCAGAACATTAGGAATTCCAATAAAGGTCAGTGACATCCCACGACATTTCACAGTAATTTTGGTAATTTATTTCGGTTTAGCTAAGCTACTTGTTTTTTAATTTTTAATTGCTGTCTTCTTACCTAACTTGTTCCTAAACTATGAATATTCAGTTCTAACATGGTATTCCTTGTATAATTCCAAAAGGCTAGTCGATTTCTTCTTCACAGCATATGTGTCTAGGGCCCCAGGCCTGAACCAAGGTATTAGTAGTTTTAGAGGAGCTTAGATGCTCTCTGACTTTGGTCAGTTGGCTGCTGTTTTCCCTAACAAGCCTCTTGATTTACCAGGATGAGTCAAAGGGTGATAGTCAAGCACATTCCATACTAATGAGCGGAATGTCTTATCAAGACGTGCCTGGGAAGCAAAGTTTGTTTGTCTTAAAGCTGCAGGTGGCTATGTTGGGAACCAAGCGCTGCTAGTCTATGCTGAGAATGAACGCTAGTTGGCGCTTGCTAGGGTCGTGCTGCCTCACTGCTAACATGTATGGTATAAGACCCATTTTACCCCATGGCTCTGGGTTCAGAGAAGCTGTCTGATCCAACCATTGGGTATGCCCGTGTGCTGATTGTACTCAATAAAGTATCTCCTTGTAAGTAAACCTGGATCTGATGTATCACTGTCTTGGTACCTCTAAATTAAGAGTTCGAAGCCTACTGCAGGGACAGTACAATTGGTGCTGTGAGCAGGATGCCAAGAATACTGCTATGTTCAGATTCAAAGGGAAGGAGGATGCAGGTGTCAGCATGTTAAACTGACTCCCAGGCTGGCCACAGTTGGGGCTGTGGAGTCCAGCCACAATGCCATCGCCAGGCCTGAGTGGACCGGGAGCATGCCCAGAGGCTGAGCTGGACTGCACACTAGTGGGTCTGGAAACTGCGTCTTCATTGCCCAAAGCCTTCTCTATTTGGATCCATCATTGTCTGGGCTTTTGAGAGGCACTCTGCACATGGACTGGAACTTTGGATTGTTAAAGACTTGCCATGAAAAGTACTGTGAGGCCTTTCATAGACATGAACTCTCATTGCTGTTGATTGTGCGTCTGTATGTTTGTAGTCAGCTCAGTGTACGGCAGGCTGAGTTTGATCTACGACTTTTGGACTTCCCTCTGCCAGAACTCATGCAGCGTAGAGTTGGCCTAGAACTCTTTGTGTGTGTAAGTATGCCCTTCCCTTGATCTTGATGGGCCCTGACCATGCAACCTGGAGGAGCAGTATGATTGCTAGATCTGCTCCATCATGCCTCACCATGCAAGAGGGGTTTTCCAGTCATGGTGTTAGATTTCAATGAAAGTTTGTTGTGTGCATTTTATGATTTCTTAAATATTACGCGCTATTTGCAAACGTCTTTACTGTTGGTTGTAACCCCGAATGACACTGGGTGTGGTTCGCAATGGTTTGATGTTAGTGCCACCCAGGACAGAGCCTTCAGAGTTAACACGCAGAAGGCAAACAAATCCATGAAAAAAAGAGAAGGATCGAGACAGGGACAAAGACAAAGACGGGGTATAGACAAAGAGAGAGAGACAGAGAGGAGAAAGTGGCAGACATAGAAAGAGACAAGGCAGAGGATCTTGAAGGCAAAGGGAGGGAGGCAAGAAAAAGGATGACAAAGAACAAGTGAAGGGAAAAGAAGAGGACAAAGAGAAAGACTAGGAGAAAGAAAAAGAGGGGGTGCCAGACCATACATACATGCCCCGGTGGCAATGCCCAACGGTGGGTGTGAACAAATTGGAAAGAGCACCCTAGCATTAATGGGGCCGCCCCTAATGGTAGTTATTGGATCTGTAGAGAAAAAGCGTGGCCGTGGTTGCCCCCAGGGTGGATTGGAAGATGCTCCCTGGGATTGCTGCGGGGTCCCTATAGGTTTGTGAATAACTCAAAGAGCCCTGCAGTAGGTAATTACTGGGCTTGGAAGGTGAGATGGCAACGAGACATCTTCAGTTCAGCTGATTATGCCTGGGGCTTATTACCTGGGAGGTGAAGTAGCCACAATAATGTACAAGGTGAATATTTTTGGAAGGGCAATGAAAACAGTATTGAACAACACTGCCGAGGCACTAAAAGCCATTGAGATAGAGATGACAAGCATGAGAACTGCTGTTTTGCAGAACCGCCTGGCCTTAGACATGATTACAGCGGCCCAAGCCGGTGTTTGTCCTATGTTGCAGCAGGAAAGCTGTGTATACATTCCTGACAAGCAGAGTGTGATAAATCAGTGTAAAGGCTCTGTATGCGCAAAGTGAGAAGATACATCACCTAGAAGGGGAGTCCCTCTTTGACCCGATTTCAGACTGGTTTCAAGGAATCGGGGGAGTGGGGGGTGGAAGCGAGTGGTTGCAATAATTCTGCCTGTTATTGGCAGCTTTATAGCTTTGTGTGCTTCCTCATATGGCTGTCACATTTTAAAGTATACATTCAAGTAGATGTCAACCCCCTGGTGATCAAACAGCAGGGTAAAGGAGATCCGGCCCTCTGGGTAAGAAGAGAGTGTGCCTATTTTTTAAAAAATGCCACTGCTCATACAGGATCCCACAGTGGTTAGGCCTCCCTGATGCATTGTACAAAAGGAGAGCATGCTCCAGCATACACTCAATCTATGTTTGGCTCCCAAACTCCCTGGTGTATATAATCTTTCTTTTCCACATAATATGCCCTATCATGATCCCACGTTGTGTTGTCCACAGTTGCTGTTACATCAAAGAGTATGCTCAAGTGTTGTGTTGGATAGCCACTTTCATTCTCTCCCATAGAACTCATATTTTCATTTGGGCACTGCTACTGCCCTTTGTAGCTTTATTCCCCTTTCCATCGATAACAGTGCTGTGTAGGCTCAATGAATGGTCCACCTGGGGGCACTACCCTTTCTTCGAGTAACACTATCACATCAAAAGAGCAGAACATTAGGAATTCCAATAAAGGTCAGTGACATCCCACGACATTTCACAGTAATTTTGGTAATTTATTTCGGTTTAGCTAAGCTACTTGTTTTTTAATTTTTAATTGCTGTCTTCTTACCTAACTTGTTCCTAAACTATGAATATTCAGTTCTAACATGGTATTCCTTGTATAATTCCAAAAGGCTAGTCGATTTCTTCTTCACAGCATGTGTGTGTAGGACCCCAGGCCTGAACCAAAGTATTAGTAGTTTTAGAGGAACTTAGATGCTCTCTGACTTTGGTCAGTTGGCCGCTGTTTTCCTTATAGGCTGTCAGGAGCACCTAACACCTGTGCTAAGAGATTTGTATTTCCTTCCAGTTGATTTCAGAGTGGATGAAGACAAAAATGTTGGTCTTTAACTGGAACAAGGCCATTTAGTGTTGTCAACAGACAGGCCTACATTCTAAGTGGCAGAAGTGCTTTGAACACACATATGCTGCATCCCAAACCACTTTTTCTCCCAGGAGTGATGTGTATTAAAAGCACTTCTACACTTAGAATGCCCATGTCGTCACATTTCAAGAATGCCTCCTCCAGTATAAGTATAATCCCTAAACTGATTTGACTTGATGGAGTGTTGTTCCAAGATTGATAAGGAGCAGGACCTTTTCTGTAGTGGCACCCTCATTTTGAGACTCCATCCCAAAGGGGCATACCAAACCAGCACTTTCAATTGTGCTCTACTTTGCTCTGTGGGTGATGCTGTTTTTATCATATTGTTATTTATATGCAAAATGTAAGTGGCTTTTGGATTCAAGTTTTTTTAATATAAGCTGGACAGAGATAGCCTAGCTACAGTTATCTATGCTCTGATAACCTCTTGTCTAGATTACTGCAATGCATTATATGTGGGGCTGCCTTTGAAATGGAACGGAAACTTCAGCTAGTCCAAAATAGGGCAGCAAGATTGTTAACTGGGACTGGCCAACGAGATCACATTATGCCAGTACTTTCCCAGCTGCACTGGCTGCCAGTCCATTTCTGGGCCGGATTCAAAGTGCTGGTGTTAACATTCAAAGCCCTTAATGGCTTGGGGCCAGGTTATCTGAAGGATCGCCTCTTCCCATATGTGCCTGCCCAGACCCTAAAATCATCGTCAGGGGTCCTTCTCCATGAGCCCCTGACAAAAGAAGTGAGGCAGGTGGCTACCAGGAAGAAGGTTTTTTCTGCTGTGGCACCCCAGCTGTGGAATGAGCTCCCTAGAGAGGTTTGCCTGGCACTTACATTGTACTTCTTTTGACACCAGGCGAAGACCTTTTTATTCTCACAGCATTTTAGCATTGTAGTCTTTTAGCACTGCTGTTTTAATCTGTATTTTAAATCTCTGCATTGCTGCTAAGTTTTATTCTGGTTGTACTGTTATTTTGTGGTTTTAAGCTTTTATATTTTATATCGTTTTATGCTGTGCTTTGTGGTTTTAATTTTTGTGAACCACTCAGAGAGCTTTGGCTATTTGGTGGTATAGAAATGAATGAATGAATGAATGAATGAATGAATGAGCTTGCTAGCCATCATGAAGGCTCCAAGAAGCAATGCCTGACTAGTTACATGTTTTGAAATAAAAGCATGAGGGACCATTAGAAATTTCAAAGAGGCTTATTAAAGAGTAGGAGGAGCCATCCAGCAAGAAATGCCAAAGTTTGATATGCTTACCTAGATCCTCAGGAAATCACATGCTGAAAACAAAAGTCAGACTCTTTGCTTCTTGTCTAAATGAGCAATTTCCCCGTTTCACTATGACAGAGGTGTTTAACAGACCAGCCATAAATTCACTGTGGCTCCAGCTACGTTGAATGGCAAGTCCTTCCCTTGTCTGACATGATTGTAACAGACAGAGTGAAACTACAACCAGAGTAGCTCACTACATGTAATGTTAGGCACATAGTGTAGATTATGAAACACAAGTGGGTGGGATGTGTCTGGCATTCAGGCCATGCAGGCCGGGGATGATAGGGAGTTGTAGTCCAAGACATTTGGAGGGCACCAAATTGGAGAAGCCTGGATTAATCCCTCCCCTGAAATAAAATGAAGCCTATGTGATGTACATGAAAATGTTCTTGCTCATATTCATCCCTTGCTCCCCGTGTCTTCCCTCCTCACTCCTTCTATTCCATCAAAATTTAATTTAAAACTCGCTAGAACAGGAACATGTGTTATGACACTCAAAAGCAGCCATGTACGTTGATAAGCCTATATTAAATAATAATGTAGATCTTCTGGCTACGAGCCCTTGCTTTGCATTACAAAAACAGAGATTCCAAGTCTCATGGCTGAAAAAAAACCAAAAAACCCGCAAAAGCTGTGAAGCAAAACTTTGCCAGTACTCAAGACACATCAAAAAAATTTTCCAATTTGAAGCTGCAGGATCACTCCCAATAAATGTTTCTAATACTACAACGTGCCATGTGCAAAACTCTGGTTTCACTTATTAGACTGTCAGATTGTTCAGGATGTAAGCCAATATTTTAATTGCAGGCTATCAGAATTTGGACAGTCTTTTGAGACTGACATCTTACAAAGCTTGAGAAAATGGTCTTGTCAGTTCTTTTCAGCTGTAAAGAGCTTTCCCTTAGAGTCAGCCCAGAATCAAAATGGAGGGTGGGGTGTTGGGGCAATCTTGAGCTGCCCTGGCACTATGATTCATTGTCTTTGGCCCTCTGCCTCACTCGTGCCAAAAGAATTCACATCTGCAGAACTCCGAAGTGTTGCAACCAACTGTGACACAAATTAAATGTGTTTATGACAAATTTGCGTGAGTCATTCAGACCACAAAGGATTAGCATTTCTTCATGTAAAACCCAAATTTCACCCCAAACCCAAAAACCAGATTTCTTTGATGCAAACTCCTGCCACCCCTAGAGATTAACGTTTAACAAATAGCAACCCCTGCCATGCTTCTAATGTTAAGGATGCCAAAAACAACAAACTTTCATTCTGGTTCTCAAACTGTGGGGTATCTAGCACCTAGGGGGGTGCAAAGTTCCAGGGAGGGATAGGATCCTGAGGCAGGCAGATCCTTTGGCTGGCTCTCATCTCCCCACCCCCCACCCCTGGCTACACTAATCAGCCTAGCTCTGGGTGGACTGAATGCTTCCGGGTGGAGGGCTCTTCCTGTTCCACATTGGGATGACTGAACCTACCCTGCTCCATCATCCTAAAGCAACCTGGGAAGAGAGGAGTTCAGAGAGAGTGGCTACTTCCTTATGTTATTTCCTTGAGCACAGTTTTAGGAGGAGATCCTCCTGTAACCCTCTGGTGTTGGGATGAGTACCCTAGTCTGTACAGCCTTGCAAGCAGCAGTGGGTTTTACACACACAACTGCATACAAGAATCTTTGTGTAATCACACACAGAACACATGATTGGTACTGGATCAGAGCCCCCAGAAGTGAGTAAATTCAGGAGAGAGAACCAGAGGTTCAAGAAGTTTGAAGAAACACTGTTTGGGAGAAAAATGATTTAATCCACTTTCATTTCTTCCCTACCCTTTCAACTGTGCAACCTCTGCAAGATACAGCTGTTAATATAATAATATGGGCAGCAAAACAAAAACCGAACCTTTAAAAAAAATATCAAGTTACGTATATTTGAGAAAAATAAAATTTCAGATTAGTCTCTCAACCCCCGTACCATAAAGACCTTTTGCAGGTATAACGTAGGTTTTGATACAAAATGCCGGTGTTTTGAAGCACTGCAGCATGAAAGGCAATGTCTCTGCTATTTTGTGTGTTAACTTTTTTAAAATTAAAAGTTATATATACAGATACCCCAAAGATGCCAAGAGGACAAAATACTGCATCCCTTTTTGTTGCAGCCAAGTCCTGGATTTTGAAGGAACTCATTCTGAGTGAAAAACCCACATGGTGATATTGGAGATCTCTGTATGAACGTTCGCAGTATGACAAGCAAGGACCACAACCGACTCTGGAGCAGAAAGATGACCTCCTCCTGGGGATCTCACGAGCCATTCTTCACCAGCTCATGGACCCCACTTCTGTCAATAACCAAAGGGGCACGGAACTCTTTGTTCTTCACAAACTCCTCCAGGCCCTAGCAACAAACAGCAGTAGATATTCAGAAACTGGCCACAAGAGATTTAGGAGCATTAAAGGCTAGTTGAAAACTAAGTGCAATCCAATGTGCAGCTTTGGACTTGAACTTGGGAGACCCAGGTTCAGTTTCCTGTTCAGTCAAGAACATACTGCATGGCCTTAAGGAAGCCATTCTGAACTTCAGTTTTCCATGTAGAAACTGAAAGTATTAATGACCTCCATAAAGGGGTTATTATGGGGCTGAATGAAATAAAGGTGTCGGGAGCACTTGGTATATAATCATTTATACATGTCAAAGCTTCAAGCACAGGAAAAATCATTCACCTGCTGTATCCTATGTAGCACATGTCCTGAATAATTGCACTGTATTTCTTATTAAGGTTCTAGACTACTGTTTTGATCAAAGCCCCTCAAGGTGGGTTACAACATGGTTGTAAATAGTCTCTTGCCCAGTTGACTGTGGCAAGGCAAGAGTTTCGATCAGGAAGAGAAGCTTTACAAATGTGGTGTCTTATCTATATCTTTTAGCTATTTGGGCCTTTTGGAAACAGGATAATAAAATTTTTGTGGACTGATTTACAAGGTTGGTTACTAATACAGAACACAGTGAGTATAAACACAATCTAAAAGCCCAGTGTCAAACACTAATAAAATAGTAGCAGCCAGAAAACCTTCCTAGCAGTCAGAAAATTAGGTTAAAATTGAAATTTACATGCCCACTAGAATAAAATCTAGCTTTATTTTATTTTTATTTATTATTAAATTTATTAATCGCCCATCTGGCTGGTCACCCAGAAAGCTATGTAGCAAATACATATCAGAAAGCTATGTAGCAAATACATCTGTATAAACTGACAGCCCACAAATGTACTGTGGGTAATAATCACTCAGGCGTGTGTTCATCTAGTGCATTAGCAGTTGTGCCACACAAGTGTTCCGCCAATCCACTTTATAGCATTCCCAGAATGGGTTTATACTCCTTCACCTGCCCCATCCAAGTATCTGAAACATGAATGGCATGCTAATGGGCTTTGGCATGAGCTTCAGCTACACCACTGTTTGGCATGGCCAGATAAACAGATAATGCTTTGCTTTGCTTTCAAGTAGGCTATACATTCCAAATCCACTTATCCATCCATAAAGTAGAATGACTGCATCATGTCTCTGGACTCAGCTTACTCCCCTCAGTTACAATGACTAGGATGGACCTTCAGCATCCTATTTCTACTGAGACCTGTTCATTTCCATAGAGCTTCCTCGTGGATTTTAGCCAGCATTTACTTTATGCCTTGCAAACTAGCCTAAAGATTAGGACAGTGTGATTAGCCATTTAAAGGGCAGGGGGAGAGACAGAGAACCCCATAGCAACTTACTTCACCCCCATAGGAGACAAGAGGCGAAATCTCACACTGAATTGGCAGATCATTGGCATCCTTCAGACTAAGGGAGAAAAGAAAAGAAAAAGGGGGGAAAAGTTAGTCAAAGACAAGTTAGGAAAGAGAGACGTGGCTCAATTCGGAAATTTCATCTTTGCACCTGGAAAACCCCTGTAAGGGATTAGCATCTTGCTCAGCTCCTGCCAAGGAAACAGCAGTGCGGAAACCAGAATAGCATTTAACGTGAGCTTGTTAAAAAAAATGCTAAGAGCGACACACTAGCAGAAGAGGAATTACAAGATTTAAAACCCTGCTCCCCTCCCCTTGCCAGTGCCCTTTTTGCATACATGGTGTCTTACTCATGAGTAGCAAAGCAAACTAAACAGACAAGTAGCTAAAAAGGGACTCTACTTCCCACCTTAGGGCCACTTCAAACAGTAAGAAATTCTAGGGCAAGCTTTAAAATCTGTAGATTAAACAACTAAAGTTTTAGTTTCCAATAGATAAATCAGCAAGGCTGAGAGTTAAGAGCATGTTATTATATTCTAAAGTGCTATTTTGGTTCTGATAGAGAATGGAAATATTTGTTAAAAGTGGCCTTGCCTTCTCACCATGATTAGTAGTGGCTTATTTCCTCATTCTAAATCTCAAAGATGGCTGTACTGAGGTTTTAGAACTGTACAAACTATTTAATTTACTATGAGTCAATCAATGAATCTATAAAAGCCACACATGATGAACAGGCCTATGGATTTTCTATTCAGAAAGCATTTCAAAATAGAAAAAAGTGTGAAAACCTGTTTGTATAATCACCATCAACAACTGTAAGTGGCTTTTCTTACTGAAGTGCTTTCCATGCAGGAAATGACACTAAAATAATAATTTGAAGAGGCCCTTAAGTCACCAAGATTCCTTCACAATCGAGAAACTCATAACCACTTCATTCAAGTCAAGAGTCACAAGAAATTCCCAGCAACATTCAGCAATGCCAGCAATAAAATAAGCAGAATAGAGCATATAAAGTTGCCTAAAACTGAGTTGGTCCTTCTAACCCAATATTGCCTACTCCAACTGACAGTAACTCTTCAGGGCCTAAGCAGGGTGTATATATATTGGCTTGGTTTACTAGCCAGCTTCCCTTAATAATACACATATCAGTGCGTATTATTCCTCTGTGCATGCCTGGCCATCATAAAGCATAATGGAGTATTCTTTAGGGCAACCAATACAGCAACAATCAGCATCAAATACCTTCATGGACCTCTCTTTACACAGACTTTCCTAAAAACACTCATAGGCCCCAGCTACACTGGCTGTGACTACAGGATTACTTGGTCACACCTGATGCCCTCCATTTTTCCTCCTCTAGTCTGCAGACCCTTGTATTCTCCAGGTGACTCAGGCTTCCCCATTCAGAAGGCAATTTGCTTGTTGCCCTCCTCTCTTGAGAAAAAATTGGAATCTGACACAAGTGTGCAACTCACACAGTAAAGAATACTGTGCAAAAGAATATGCTAGCAGATTGTACTTGTGTAAACTTTCAGTTGAACACTACAAACTGCCAACCCAGAGGCAAAAAATGGTGCTGCAGCTGCATCAGTGTGGCCTGCCTGCAGGCCACCACTGACTGAGAAGAGTGAAAGCAAAAATTGCAGTGGGCTACATCCATAGGAGAGTTGTGATGACACATAGTTTTTGTGTGAAGTAGCCCTAGGCAGTTTCTTCAATAGAGGACATCTGCCTTTTAGCATTGGGATTTACCTCTGTAAATGCACTGCTTAAACACACATACTCCTATGGTATATGAGTTGTGTATGATTGGCTCTCTTGCATGAACTTCAGGGGCTGCTTCCAGAGTGATGGAACTCACCTGTCTTGTCAAGGAGCCTTGTGTGTATTATCACTAATTCCAGAAAGATACCTACTGTTCATATACATTAGCACAGGAAGTGATGGATAAAACTCATCCCAGTTTAAGAAAACATAATTCCTGATGGGAATTGTAGCTTATAGTGAATACTGAAATACAGCAAAGATCCAATACAGAAAAAGAATACCATAACTGTGTTGCTGGGAATTGCCAGAGTATTAAGATCTGCAGGAGAGGCCCTTTTGAGGACACCATTACCCACAGAGGCCTGTTTGTCAGACACACTTGAAAGGGCTTTTTCCCCGAGTCGCCCACACACTGTGAAATGTGCCCCCTCAACAATTACTATTGGCCCCCACTCTCTTAGCCTTTAGAAAGATGCATCCTTTCAATTAAGCTTTTTAAAATGTGGTGTTTTAAATGTTTTTACTGTTTTTGTTTTTATCGTTGCATGGTTTTATTGTTTTAAATTGTTGTACATCACCTTAATGGCTTTTTAGCAGATATGGCGGTATATAAACATTAATAAATAAAATAATAAATAAACTGCTGTACCTTCAAAACTTCTAGAAAATACGCAACCATTCTGGCCAAGTTAAACACAGAATCCAAGCCTGGCAAAAAAATGTAGGCCAGCACTAATTTGAACACAACACTGGGTACTAGCAAACCTTTATTACATTTTTCTACCTTTGTGCACCAGAAAAGTTGCCATAGGTTCATGAACCTAACCTCCAACAGCTGTCAGTTAAGCCTTGCAGATATTCACAGAGGAATGTGGCTAAGCTCCTATTTTATTTCAACTATGACAAGAAGCAGCTACAAGATTTTATAGTCAGACATGCGCCCCTTCCCCAGCATGCACTTTGGCTACCATTCCATTGATAGTTCCCAAAAGACAAGTATATCACAACAAACATTCTCCCCATTAAAAACACACACACACGCACACACCCCAGGCGGAGCACTAAGACCCTGCATGCTGCAGAAAGATCAGTTAGTCAGGACACAAGCAGAGACCCATCACCATGCATCCCCAGCAGCCCAGGATAATATATTTACTTGTGATTGACATCAGCTTGGATCGCATCTGACCTTCCATTAATGCAGCTGTCACATGGGAAGAAAAAGGATGAATGAGAAGGGAAATGAAGTTATGGGATATGCCAGATCTAAACAGCAGACTTTCCTGGGAGTCCTGTATGATATTTGGTGGGACAAGTTCCATTAGTATACCCAGAGGGGAGCATGGAGGCACCATATGCTGAACTGAATGGCAGCTGTATGTTATTCAGGATTCTAATTTTAAATAAATAGACCTTTCTGCACACATCATGAGCTTGTTTGACCTCTGCACTCACTTCCAGTGCCAGGCATAACAGACATCTTGGCCCTTTTCCAGAGCAACAGAGAGATTCCTATCAAAGAAATGCAGTCTCAGACAGTTTCTCGATCATACGAATGCAGTAATGAGACACACGCCCCCGTGCACAAAATAATGCTAATCCCCCACTCCCGATGTTTGGAGGCACTCAAGTACAAACTCATGAAGCTACTTCGTACCAAGTGGTTCACCTAGCCCAGTAGCATCTACTCTGATTGTCAGCAGCTCACCACGGTCTCTACCCTTATGAAGCAGCTCTCCAAACTATAATTTCACTCAGGGGTGAGGAATCTTAAGTCAAGGACCACATTCCCTTGGAGGAAAGAGGTGTTGGGATGGATACCACAGGTGGGTGGGGCCGAAGCCAAAAGCAGATGGAGCCATGTTTGCTAGGTGTGAGTGGGAAAGAAAGAGCCAGGTGAGGGGCTAGGAGGGGAGAGAAAGAAGAAGGCTAGTGCCAGGGAATGGAGAGAAATAGCAAGGAAAGGGATTGGGGAGAGAAATAGCAAAGTTAGAGGTTGGGAGTGGGGAAAGAGAGTGCACGCCCACACAAAAGGGAAAGGTCTGTGCAAATGGAAGACTGGTCAGGCCAGGAAGCAACTCTTTCCATTTCCCCCTCCCTCCCAGCCTGTAGCCTTGCTATTTCTCTCCGCCCCCCCACTCTTGACTAGCCAGGCAACCACAGCAGACATTATGTGACTAGCCACATCCTCCATGGGAGCCATTTTGTGGCGGGGCCCACAAGAGTTTCTCAAATTCCCAAACATGCCCACGGTCCAAAATGGTTGGGGACCCATGTTCTAGAGGGCTGTGCCACTGGTACCTACCCACATCTAGGAATGGCTGGCCTATGTAAGGGAGATGGAGCCTATAGGCCCTGTTCCCCAAAGGCTTCATTTGAATTATGGGAGTAGTTTCCCAAATGCTGGCACTCCCTTCACTCTCCCCTAAATCTACCCATAACATCCCTGTACTCTTCAAGATGGTCATTGATAATGATGAAAATTCTACAATTTTCTCAGCTTGCAAATGCAGAGGGGGGATTTCATGCACTTGGGCAGCCTGCTGCAGAATGTAATTGGGAATCTTATCAACTGGAACATCCAGGATCTTTTCATGTTCTCCCAGATGGGCAGCAATTGCATCCAGCCTCAGAGGGTATACTCAGACTACAACTTAGGAATGGAAAGTAAAAGCTTGAGGAAGAACAAAAGCGCCTTACCACAGAATAGCTGGAAGGCGTGTTCCATTTTCATCCACAAAATCACCACCAGCATTGAGAACCCAGCAGTGATGCAGCGACATCAGTGCGTGCCGTGCCGTGGTGGGGTTGTCCTTGCCGTTTTGGCTGTCTGCGTTCTTCAAAGGGGAGAACTCATCTTCTCGCAGCACTTCATAAACCACAAAGTTCCTGGATGTAAAGTAAAGTAGATGTAGTCAGGCAGAAAGGCTTTAAGCTTTACAAAAATTCTTATAAATCTGGAGGAAGCCAACCACCCCTCAAGAAGATTCTTGAAGTTAAGATTCTTCAAATCTAAATTATACTGTGAAGAGCAAGCCATTTGGCTATGCAGGCCTGTAGCTAGACATCAGCAATAAGCTCAAATGCCAAGGAGAGAGGAAAAGGACTTGTATGAGGCAAAGAAATCCCTTCCCCAATCATGTGAAGGCATCCATTGATTTCAAAGCCTTCAGAAATGGACTGCACACACCTTTATAGTGAGTACTGGGGCTAGTCCCAATCTTTCCCACAGATGGGTAGCTGAAGGTGGATCAGTGCAACAGAGTCTTTTGTGGAGCTTACCCGGGTATCATACCAGAGCCTCAGTATAGAGGGGAGGGGCACTCACCACCCATTTCCTCTCTCCATGCCAGCTCCATATCCTCTTCTTGGTTCCCACTGCATCTTCCTGTCTGCTGCTGGCTCCCAAAACAGTCTCAGGGTGAATGAATGCTCTTCACCCTTACATCACACCTTATAAGTCACACAATCCCCAATCTATTTTCAAGAGACTTCTTTCTGATCTGACTAATGAGATCATCTTGTTCTACTCTCTGATGGCCTTACCTAGAGTTTCCAGACAGCTCAGCTTCCCTTCCTACGAAACCCCTACAGCTGAAAACCTTCAACATTCTACAACCAGGAGGACCAAAAAATTACTTTCAAAATGAAAAGAAAGCCATTTATTTATATACCCCCCCCCCCCAAATGCAGATGGTGACACAGAACACAAAACACTCTCAGAGCTAGGCAGACAAGCATTTGGCCAGATCTAAGGACCTACTTCGCAAACTGGAAGATGTCAAATACAAACTTCTCCATCTTAATCCCATTTGGTTTGTCTGGCTTCAGAGGCTTCCCAGTGGCCACATCTATGTAGGGAATCTTCTTTTGGGCTATGTGGTGTTGCAGATGAGGTTCATAAACACTGGAATGTCAAGGTAAGAGTCAGTAGAGTATGAAGCATACCAGGATCTATCAAGGGACATTAGCCCAATGAAGCCTCCATATACCTGATGTTGGGGACAAAGAACAAAGGAAGGCCATCACCTTCATGCCATGCTTGTGAACCTTCAGGCTGGCAGGCAGGAACCGATACTGAACTAGATGGACCTTGGTACAAGGCAGTACTTAGGTTTTCATTGAATTCAAATTGCTGCTTTTGACCTAGAATCCTAAACAGTTCTGATCCAACATGGCAGAGACTATCTTCTTTCATCAATCCCCTATTAAGCTAGGACACAGCTGTGAACCCAAAGAATAATGTTTATATGTAAATTTACTGTTATGATGGCTATGAAATAATCCCTAGGCTAAAATGTAGAGCTTTATGGAGGGACCCAGAAGGGTTAAGAAGTGCCCCAGTCCTCATTCATTTCAGACTTCCTCCTGAGGGAGGAAGGGGAACATATAATCAGCACAGAGCCACTATATCCAGCCAGCAGAATCAAACTCTAAAGATTTTTCTCGACTGTATCCAGGCTGCAGGGAATGTTTATGTTTGCCATGAAAAGTCTCCCCGAACATAGAAAAGCAGCATGTTCTGGAAGGCACTGAGCTAAGCTGAACATGCTAGTTTTCTACTTGGGGAGAGCAGTTGTTTCCCAGGAGAGCATTCAGACGTCTACACATCCCCACTCCGGAGTTCAGAAAAAGATTTACCACTTAATTCTGCCCCATATATAAATACTGACTTGGTTCACTGAAAAATGCTAAAACAAGGGAAGATCACTCCATTAACATTTAAAGGGAAGAGCTTTAATTTTCCCAGGTTTTTGAACTTGCCTTAGCTTAAAGCTGTTTTTATGCTATATTTTATGGTTGTTTTTATTGCTATTGAATTGTAAATAGTTTTATTTCTTGTTGTAAGCCAGCCTATACATATTGTTAATAAATAAATACAGATTTTGGCATGCAATAGAAGGATCAGAAATGTCTTAGAACTACATTTCATGAACCAAGCACGACTAAAAAATGCCCATACTTGACAATGTCTTTCAGAAACTCCATTGTGAAGTAGTGGTTGGCAATGTTCCCAGCATTAAAAAGCAGCCGGCCATCATGACTCCTTTTTTGTGCTGTGGCCAGAGAGATCTCGCTGTATTCCACCACCTTATAAACGCCACCCACTCGGCACACCACACCAACTGGCTCCGTGGGGTTGGTCTTTTCAACTACCTAAAAGAGGATAACAAAGAGTCTTATAGCACCTCGAAGACTAACGCATTTATTGTGGCATAAGGTTTTGTGGACCAGAATCTCTTCATTCAGTGTTATCCTCAGTTGGCTGGTATAATTACAAACGGGTGTAGGGGGAGAAAAATGTAAACGGTGGGATGGCAAAAAGTATGGTCTGTGACAATTCAATGAAGTGACCATTCACAGGGCAAAAAGATAGTTGCACAGTAAGGTATACACTTATTGTCAAAACGCATAGAAAGCAACAGATCTGTTTCTCTGCAAAGTCAAAGCCAGTCTGGATAATATTTTAATATTAAATATTATCTAAAGTCTGGATAATATTTTAATATATTTATTATGGTCAGAGAGAGATTGAGATACCAAATAAAAGCAAATAACAGATTTGAAGACAAAAATCTAGTTGTTTTGCCAACTTAAATTAAAAACAGAAGGGGAAAAAAGACACAATCCTTTTTTTAAAATGTGAGGTAAATGCAGGCGGCACTTTGAAAATTCTGCAGGTATTGGCTTTAAGAGGGACTCAGAAGTGCCCACAGTCCAAACCTAGTATCTGCATCTCAGGCCCTTTGTTCAGCTTTGATCCCATGACAACTGACTACGTAGTCAACTCTGTCATTCCTCTGTAATCTCTGTAAACCCCAGGATTACAGGTACTAATGGGTGGTATAAGAGCATGTAGGTTATTTTGTTACTAAGAACACCAGCTGAAACCAAAATTCACTACGTAACCAAAACACTTAAAACTGGGAAACAGCACCACTAAAACAATCCTTGTAGTTTGGCTGCTTGTTCTCATAAATGTACTGCTGCATTATAACTCTTTCTTTAGCTCTGTTTCATCACATGGTGTCATGCCTCTGCACAGGAACTGTAAAAATTTAAGCCAGATATTTACAGAAGAGGCAAACACAGTGGTTGTCAAATAACTTGTGAATTATTACTGAATCAAACTAAACAGATGTTATCATTAAGACATTAATTCCTTCCTCTGACTATGCCCTCACAGAACAGACGACTGCAGAAGAATTACAAATGTCTGATGATTTTTTTCTGTAAAAACATCTGTGAATTCACCCTTGATTTTTCATTCTGTTCTATTGAGTTACATACAATTCAAAAGCCTGCATATTCCAATAACAGTTAAGCTGATCCAATAAAGAGACAGTAACTAATCTATGTGCCTAATCTATTATTTTTGAAGCAGCAGCATGTATACAGTGATTTTGAGCTGTTCCAGGTATTTATAGGTAGGCCAGTATTATCATCCTGAAGATGGAGGGGCTGAGACTGAGAGAATGGGTGGGTAAGGCCGCCTGGCAAGTTTGGGGCCAGAGTGAGATCTGAACCAGGGACTTTCCAGCTCACTTCTAACCCACTTTGGTTCACCAGCTCCCTATTTTGTACTCCTTATTGTCTGGGACCCACAGCACACTAGCTTTCTACGCCTATCCCCCATTGTCATACACAGTCACTTTCCCAAACACAATGAAGACCTCAGGAGGCATGGGGACAACCCGTTCTCTAGTCTTTGTGAGGATTGATTACCTTTGCTCCACAATCTGCTCCCTTCTGCACACAGAACCCAATGAACCGAGGGTCAGCCACTTTTACTAAAATATTGTCGACACAGTAGACGTGGATGCTGCCAATGCCTCGCTGCTCCATGTCTTCCACAATGTGATGTGCTCCCAAAGCTCGGTACAGACCACCATTGCCATCTTTAGGAGAGGGAGAGAAGGAAAGAAGCACTGTGGTGTATCAGGCATTTCTTACTTAGTTACATCTATTTCTGCTTACCTTTTTCTCATACGTAACATTTGTCAATAAAAATCCTAAAAATCCAGAAATTTCAATAAGACAGAAAATAAAGCAGGAGCAGTACTGAAAACTTTAATGTAGTCTGCTCCAAATGCTTTTCAAGATAAGAACAAAAAATTATTTTCTTAAACAAGCCAAGGAGAAAGTTACTCATGCTCTTGAGAGGGAGTTCCATAATGGTGGTACTACAGCTAAGGCAACCGCTTTTCCTTATAGCCACTGCTACCTCAAGCACTGCTAGCACCTGGAGCAGGGGCCTGAGGTACCTGTGAGTTTCTCACAAAAGGCGGCAAAGGTCAAGGCATTTAGGGCTTTAAAAGGCAAGAACACTTTGAATTGGGCTCCATTCAGAATAACGTTTTAGATATATATAATGAGCTAACTGCCAGTTGGGCATCCCAAGTGGAGCATACATTCGTCACTAGACTTGTTGGTCAACAGAGATAAGGCACAATGAGGTGGTTGTGACGGCTGCTGCAGAAAGATGACCAATGCCACCCAACACACCCACTTCAGCTGGCCTACAGCCCCACTATGTTTTGTATATTTGCATTTTATATTCTCCCTCCCACCATAAACATACAAATGGGATGAGTGATATGAAAACACTGCATCTCTCTAGATTGCATCGTAATCCCCTCTATTTCCAGTCTTCAGGGGGAGTGTGCGATTGCTTATGAAACCACAGACACACCACCCACATGCAACAGGGACGTATCAGCAGACTTGGTGGAATCCTGAGGTTTGCAGAAATACAAAAAATCTGCAGAAAAAATCTAAAGTAGTAAAAAAAGAATAATAGAAAGACTAAAAACTCAACTGGGCACACATGCAGCACATGTTTGCCTCACCCAGGTCTGTCTCCCAAATAGTTGGCATCAAGACTTGTGGTACTGGGTCATCTCCTGCCTTTGAAGATGCAGACCAGGTTGGCCAGCAGTCAGCTCAATCGACACTTCAAAGCTTCTCCTACTCAGGCAGGAGGGTTGTCCTTGCCATTTCTTGAGGAGGAACAACTGAAGGCTCCCACAAAACACAAGCAATATTTTGTTGCAGAAGTTCACTTGTATATACTAATAGTGACCTCAATTCCCCATGCTGGTCCTTACGAAGACAAAACAGTAGCACTTATGCACAAGAGGGAGGTATACGCAGGTCTGGGGGAACCCTGAAGTCTGCCTAAGTACAACATTAAAAAAAACCCTAAGGGGGTAACACTCCCCACCCTACCACCAAATATTCCAATGAAGACTAAGCTTGTTCACTGGCTACAGAATGCTGACTGACTGGGTATGGAAAACTGGCTGAGAGGGGGAATTCAATGGAATATAGTAGAGGGCATGGCTGACTGCAACAAGAGCACTCCATACAGTGACGTTTTGTTGCAGGTCCCATTTGTTTACTGTAAAATCTAAATGGAGGTCACAAGGTCCACACATAACATTAACCCATGGTTTATTAAAACCATGGTTTGTTGCCTTACCCATGACAGACGACCAAATAAACTTTGGTTGGTTTGCTCAGTCTGTGGGTTGTTTCCCTCCTCTTTTGCCTGTCCCCTCCCTGTTTCCCAGCTATCTTCATGGCACTGCAGTGCTGGTATGAACCCAGCTATCTTCATGGCACTGCAGTACTGGTATGAAAAGAGGCTGATTTTTTTAATCACTCTTGCCCGCTGCCACCATAGGCTGGCAAAACAACCCATGAACAACCCACAATTCTGGGTTCGCACATAACGACAACCCATGTTTAAACAACCAAGAATTCACAAGCCAACAACAAACCAGGGGTTCTCTTCATGGGTTGTTTGTGGTTAACTCCCCACAGTTAACCCATAGTTCCAAGCTTGCATGTAACAACCCACGATTCAACAAACCATGACTAATTAAACCATGATTTGTCATTATGTGAGAACCAAGTCACTGGGTATATGGAGATATGGAGAAAAGATGCTTCATCAATTCTTCGGGAAGATATGGAGCTTCCTTTTTAATAAGGGGTCACATTAAAAGTAAGCCTTAAATTTGAAATAAAGTGTCTTCAAGATGCACGCACAATGGTATTTACATCCTTGGAAAATCCACAACACTGCAAATTGAAGATACTGTTTTTGTCAAGATGGCAGCAAATGCTCCGTAAGGGCTCAGTGGTTGTTGGGAGGCATGGTTATAAAAGCATCTCAATAAATGTTGGATGTCACTCTACCTTATGACCCAACAGTGTTTTTTACTGAGGTATGTTACAGGTGTTACCCAGTTGAATACCATGTGTTACTGCTATCTGTATTTGTTTCTGCTTGCCTTGTCTTTGGGAAATACTGGAAGGCCCTTTTGGAACCATCTACAAAAAAACAATGGCTCCTCAAAATTTGGGAAACAATAACAGTTGTGAAATTAATCTTTTTTTTAATACCAATTGTAACTACAATTTATCAGAGACAGAGACTAGATATGAAATGTATCATAAAAAATATAAAATCAAAAGACAAACTCTCACAGTGACCTCATTTATATTAATGACTAATGTTAACCAGGTTTAGCTATTAATTGGTAAAAGCCTGTATAAAGTTTGGAGGTCTGTGTTATGTCCTGCTAGTTTCTGAATAATATTTATATTTTTTAATACTTTTGTAGGGCTTCAGTTTTTGTATTATCTTTGGTATGATAAAAATGGATGAATTGCTCTGCAATGGAAACAAAGCCATTTTTTCTGTTGTATGGACAGAGATCAAAAAGGAGGATATCAAGCTTAGCTTGCATGCCCTCCTCCTCCTGCCTCCTTGTGTTTTTAGTCTGGCGTCCTTAACTCCAATTTGCAAAGATAAGATCCCCACGTCCGACAAATTCTTTCAGAGTGACTTCTTCAGTTCCCTGTATGTCCACACCTTTGGAATTGATAATTAGCACAAACAAATGATTTAAGGCTGCTGGAGCCTTGTACTATTGGCTCATTCACTCAAGTCAGCGAGAAGGGAAGAGACAGTTGCCAGAGGAGAGGGGAAATTGCGGTGGTATCATTGGCAAGTGCTTTTGTGGATTATTGTACCTGGTGCCATACAAACTTTGCCCTTTTCTTCCAGGAGAATTTTCCCATCGAAGTCCATAGCAGGCAACATCCCCTGCTGGAAGAAGATCACATTCTCCTTCTTTAAGCCAAAGTATTTGTGCTTCAGGAAAAATTCCTTAGTCACCTCCATCGTCCTGCCACTTGTCATAATGTACCTGCCCAGCACAACACAACAAAAGAATGATAGTTCACTAAGACAGGAAGCAAACATGTCATGGGACATGCAGCCCATGGCCCCACCCCTCACTCCTAGACAAAAGCCCTGCTCCCCAAAGGGCCATAACCTCTATGAATGCATGGCTCCTTATTTCACAGTTTTTTGCACTGAATTCCATGCTCTGAAACTGTAGGTACCAAATAACTGGAGGTCTTAAACTCCAAAATATTTCCAAGGCAAATCAGACTCTCCAGGCAATAAAGGAGCCAGAATGTCATCTCCCATTAGCAGCAAGAAAGGGAGCCGTTTAGAAAAATGAAAACAGCAAGCCAGCAAACAAATGCAAATAGTATCTGTGGTCAGATTTGATCATGCAAGTCAATACCTTCAAGCTGGGATTCTTAGGCTACAGATGTAGGTGCATGTGTGTTTTGTAGAAGAGAAAGAGATCCCTTCTGATATGTTCATGGTACAAAGGGGTCAGAGAATTACTCTGCCTTTACCCTCAAAATCATGCCAGCAGCAGATACTTAACACCAAGACATGCATTGGCACTAAGGGGTCATTCCCAAAGTATGCATCACAAAAGAATTACTGGAGTACTTAAAAAATAAAGGCACCTACGAGCCCAAGATACCCATGCACAGAGGAGAGGATGGGTAATTCTGAATGCTCCAATTGCTCCCCAGATGGAGACACAGCAGAATTTACCTCCTCAACCCCAGGAGGATGCCTGTTGTGTCTCTGAATAACTTAGGCATAAAACAGCGCATCTTGCAGAAGCATAAATACAAGACTCCTCTGAGGGCCTGCATTTCTTACTCTTATGTTTTTAGGTGTAAGAATTAAGTGTCTCCAACTTTGATTTAGAAAAAAAAGACTGCCTCTGCTACCAGAAACACTAGCATTAAGTGCAATACCACTGGCCATGCTGGTTGGGGATAATAGGAGTTGGAGTCCAACAACATCTGGAGGGCCATACGTTTCCCACCCCTGACCTACACCATAGATCAAGGGTGACATTTAATTAACTTCCATCATATCCACAGGTTCCTCTTTATGTTTACATCTTCATGAGCAAAGAACCTAATATTAAGTCCCCTCTTTGTCTCCACCGCTCATAACTAAATCCTCTGGTCAGGCAAGCTGAATGGTTTATAAGCAGGGCTGTGCATATTCCATGCTAGAAACAATTCTAGGAAATTCCAGGCAATCCAAATTCTGAGCCAGATTCTGTGAGCTGTACGAATCATGCAAGCTGACCAAATTGACATGATTTCTTGTATTTGTTCTGCAATTTATTATCACTTTACACGGTTATTTGGGTTTTGCTGGTCTTAGGGAGGAGCGGGGAGCAAGACAGGGCAATGAAACACTACCCCTTCTGACAACTGGGAATCTTCTTCATCCATCTTGTCAACTTCTAAGATTACAGCAGGCAGTTCCCATGTGCTTTCGAGCACATCTGTGCAAACGTAAGTGTTTTTTTAAAAAACATTTCTAAACAACAACAAAACACCACCGAGATTCTGAAGAAGCTGAAGGGGCCAGTAACATTTTCTGAAATCCTATGGGATCTCAGTAGCCACACAGAGCAGAAAGCTAGCAAAACTGACCTTTGAACACTAAATGACAATCACAAAATTATCCAAGATGCTTACCATGGAATAACACACTTGAGAGCATGCTGTTTTTCAGCTAGCTGCTGCAGTTTCAAGATACGCTCCGCTTGAATCTGGAAGAGGGTTTTGTGGGATGGTAGGCCTACATCATACATTCCCTTGGGGTATGAGACACCTAGCCTTGTCCCCTGTCCACCAGCTAGGAGAAGAACAGCTACTTTGCTCTGAGAAATCTCTCGGAGACCTAAAACGAGTAAGAAAAGTAAAAGTGAATTATCTGTCTCCAAACAGTTCTGATGATCCCATTTATTTCAATGGTAAGGTAGCAAGCTTTTGAGTTTCCCACTACTCTTTCAGGCATGCAAGGTATTACTAGAAAGAAGCCTCTCTCCCACAAATGTGCACCACACATGGTGAAGCCAGAATCTCTGTATCGTTGCTCTTTCCTGCCCTAATGGTTCACTTTCCTGCCCTGCTATGCTGGGAGAAAGAGAGGCCTCTTTCCCCCTACCCAGCATGGAACAATGAGCTGCCAGTGTAGAAATGGATTGCTTCTGAGCCTCCCCTAGCAGTTTGCTTCTTCCCCACCCAGCACAGAAGGAAAGCTGTTTAGAAGGTACATTTATGAATGAGGGAAATTGGTGACGAGCCAAGGGGATCTGGATGGAAGGAAAGTGTGTGAATGTGGTGGGGTGGGGGAAGGAGATGTATCCTTTTTTGTCATTATTTGAGGCTTCCTCCTCAAGATGATGGATGAACTAGGGGGTGTGTGTGTGTGTGTTTGTGAGTGAGAGAGAGAGAGAGAGAGAAAGAGAGAAGGGTTGTCCTGTCCAGAGTTTGCTTTGGCCCTGCCTGCCACCAGCAATCAGCCCCCAACCACTTTCCCCCAAGTTTTCCCTTTACCAAAACTGAACTAAGATGCATTGCACAATGTCTGCCCAGTTTTAATACTGACAACAAATGCAGCAGTTTTAATAGCTTCCAAGAAATTTTAAGAAACCTCCAAAAAAGTTGTTTTTGAGATTTACTCTTACTTGTCAAATGACTTATAAGGCCTACGCCCAGTTTTAGTATCCTTGCCCAAGAAAAGATATTTATGAGCCTCACATTCAAATAAGCAATCTCATGTATTCTTCACAAACTTTAGGATTACATTTTGGACAAGCATGCAAAACCCCAAGACAACACTGGACAGAAGATCCATATCCCAAAGCCAAAACTTATAACATTCTTATCACAGGGGTTTCAATATGGGCATTTCCCCAAATAACATTTATATAAGCATGCAACTGAGTGTTTTGTGGCCTCTCCAGGGTAAAACACTTCCTGGATGACTTCCTGCTTGGAAACATGCCTGAAACTATTTAAGCATTTAGTTTCAAGTGGACCTACAGGTGAATGAGGAATACAGGCAAAAGAACAACTTAAAGCCTCAAGAACGCACAAGGTTAACTTTTAGAAATTATTTATTTGGTAGGACCTGGATGTAATACCAAGTTTTATTGGCCTGAAGAAGAGTACTGTATTACTCAAAAGCTTGCTTTCTGGCATTTTAAACTTTTCTTGATACAAATCAGCAACTTGGTTGTTCTGCTCTTTCCCTGCAAGCAACACAGCTACTAAGGGCTCATTCCTATCGGGAAAGGTGGCTGCCTATCCAATGCAGGGCGGGAGCAGTGTGGAGGGGATCTTCCTCTCCACGTTTCAGCCACCCTGCATTCGCTCTTTGCATTCGCTCGAAATCGGCTGTCTAGCTGCGGGTAGTCGTGTGGGGGGGCCTGGCGGGCGCCAGACGATGCATAGGAAGCATCGGAAAGGCACTTCCACCCTCCCCAGCCCATGGAATGCCCTGTTTTTGCTGTTCTGTGCTGCTCTTATGAGCACAGAGCCAACCCACACTGCCTATGAGGCAGAGCAGGAGGGGGTGGAGGTCAGTTCTCTGGGAACCAACCTTGGAGTGGGGGCTCCAAGGTTGGTTCCCGGGAACCGACCTATCCTATGGCCGTCTAGCCGCTGACTAGCTGCCACAGGATTGCGCCCTAAGGCTCCCATCCGTTTTTTGGAAATTTGAGTGCTTCTGTTAGTCTAGATCAATCCCACTTGGGTCTTGATATTAGCTTTGTTTTAGGTTTAATCTTTCTTTAATGTCACTGTTTCAATCTAGCTTTCATTACAAAACACACTGAGCTCATCATACCAGCATGGATATCACAATAACTAGTACCCAGATGACAGTATGTGGAGGTCAGACTCCGGCTTCCCTTGGAGGGAATATAGGGTTTCAAAAGCAGTATTCAAATCAACCAGTGTGCAAGGCACTAATCTGGAAAAAAAATCAAATGAGAGAGGTACTAGAATATTCGAAGTGCAGCTTTACCATACACAAACCTACAGCTAAGGAACTTCAGGAGAAATGTCTGGCAAGGCTCATTGGTTGTGACTGCAAAGAGCTGGATCCCCACGAGACACATGTACCGAGATGGTTTACTGATCGGACTCAAGCAGCTTATAGCAGAAGGGGCTGCTGCTCCTACTCCACCCGCAGTTACACCATGTCATTTCTGTGGGAAACTGGTACATTATGAAGTGACGCATTTAAGTTCCTATGCTCCTTAGTTAAGGGCAGGCTCACATGTAGGATAGGCCCCCAAACTGTTTCCTAGCAAACTTTTCTAAACTCAAGGCAAGAAGCATAGCAACGCCCCCAAGCAAAGAAAGTTTACTTGGGTGTGGCATTCAATTTTGTTCCTAACAGAAGGAAAACTATGGCATTTGTGTGCTTCTCTCTCTCCCTGCATGCCCACCCCCTTAAAAAGCCACTTAAAATAATGCACAATATTGCATTCAACAGGCCACTTCCATAAGAACTGGGAGGCATTTTATTTTAGCAAGCAATTTTATTTTGGAAGTATTAATCTCAGACACATAGATTTGCCTATCACCCATATCAAATATTTTCATACTGTAGGTCATGTTGTGTTCTTGTGGTTACACATTGTCTCAGGAGCCAAATACTAACACCAGTGGCATATATGAAAACCTTACAAAGTCATGAGATCCATTTCTCAGCATCGACAGTGCTGTGCCAGCCAGCTATTTACAGATGATAGGGATGTCCCAACAATAGGTGAGAATTCAGTACCACAAATAAAAATAGTTACTGTATCTAGAGCTATTAAATAAACATGCCATTACATAAAGTGAAAAACAGATTCAATTGGAGAAAGTGAATTAGGAGTGGGTATCATGAATCTCTATATCATACTAATTAGTAAAGATATTTTAAGGGCACAATCCTATACAGGTTTACACAGAAAAAAGTCCTACAACTCCCAGCATTCCCCAGCCAGCTATGCTTTGTAGGACTTGCAGGACTTTTTTTCTGTCTAAACCTGCACAGGATTGCGCCTTAAACTACTAAACCCCATGTCCATCAAAACAAATGCAAGAACCAGGCTAGAAGGGATAGCAGTTGAGATTCTCCCTAGCATCAGCTCACACCTCCCAAAGGAGAGCTTTTTCATGCTTCTAAGGAGAAAAGTAAGCCAATGATCTGTCTCTCCGTTTGCATAGACTGTATCACTTCAGGGAACAGGTTTATTTCCAGAGAACTGCCCTATGCGTAAAGTGGGATCTCTCTTAGTACCTTCCTCCTCCCAAGTTGGCAGCCGAGCTCGGTCCCGGGTTGCACTCCCCAAGACCTCACGTGGCACAGGTTCCATCTTGGCATCCATGTTGTCCTGCCCTGGTGAATGGCTGCTGCCCATCATGGCCTTCTGGAAAGCCTGGCCCAACTCCTCCAGGTCCATGGCCTTCAACTCCATATACAGCTCCTGTTGCTCCGGCACACTCAGTTCCTCCCAGAACTGAAGCAGGTGGCTCTGCCCTGCCTCAGCCAAGCAGTGCTGGAGCACACGGACATCCTTCTCTCTATCCATAGTCTGTGGAGGGAAGAGACGTTTCATAAGCGTTTTTCACTGCTGAAAAACAAGCAGTGTCCAAACAGGTAGCACTGATCATCTTTTCAGTGGGCCTGCAGGATAAGATTTTTTGCTCCTCACCCTGGGCAATCATTTGCGCCCAAAAAGGTTAGATGTGTGCAGAAACCTATTTAATCCCAATTCAGCAAGGGAAAGTCACAAATGAAACATCTGTAAGAGCCACACCCACCAACAGCAGCCACTAGCCCAGGCTGGTGGACTTACCTCTCACCAGCATGTGCATGTTCATTCTGCCCTAGGCAAAGCTGGTTTAAGGCATGTGTATCCATTTATGGCAAAATTCCATGGGTGCCCACAATTTAGTTCTTCCCCTCCCTCTTTGACTGTTTCCCCCCTCTTAAGTTATGCACAGTTTTGCAAGGCTAGTTATAGAAGTACTTGCCAGGCAAATCATAGCATTTCCTTTCGGTCTTCCAGCACACATTTACAAGGGGCAATAGCAAATACAGAACCAGGGCGGGGAAGGACGTTGCGATTATTCTCAACTGTTCTACACTAATCTGTGGAACAATGACAATATTACCTGTTTGTGTACCCTTAGGAGCCACCCTGGTTACAAACAGACTGGCTGGCAAGACTTGTACACGTGTGCTGGGACAACCTCCCAGCCTGATACCATGAATGTTCACTCCAAAGCAAAGCCCACCCTATTTACCTGTTAGCAAATAAGACTTGCTAACAGGTAAGTGCACACAGGACTGCAGCTTAGTCACCTACCCGTACCACACGTCCTCCTAAACTGAGCACCCCAGATGTAACAAAAAAGACAGGATTATTATGTGCTTAGGGCAGAAACTTGCCTACTCTGAAAAGTGCCATGAAATACCTTAACTTAAAAATTAAGCAGCACCATATTATTAACCACAAATGGAGCCAATACGAAATAAAAAAACACTGTAAAGAGCACAGCCAGTACTGCTGTTCAGTTTAACACAATTGTTATAACTACTTGGAATTTAATACTCTCGGCGCAGCTTTCACAAACACTTGCGGCACGCGATTTCGGTCTCTCCCTCCACCAATGTACAATCCTTCAACCCCCCCCCCCCCCCGGACACACGCCCCTTCGCCCATCCCCTCGCCCCTGGGCTGGCTGAACGAAGGCACCAGCCCCGCTCGCTGCGCGGGCCACTCGCTCACCTCAGGCGGCGATGCCAGCTCGTCCGGGCCGACCGCTCTCGCCTCTCGCCCCCTCCGGCCGCCAGCCCACCCGGAGCCCCTTCGCAGGCCTGCCCTCCTCCGCCCACGCTATCCAATAAGCCACGCGGGAGGCGGAGCCCGGAGCCGCTTCCTCCCGAGCGGGCGGGCGGCACGGGGAGCGCTGCCACGTCACGCCCGAGCGCGCCGCCACGCAGCGCCGCCGGCTCGACGCCCGGGAAGGAGGGAGGAGGAAGGTCACAGGCGGGAGGGGGCGTTTGGGGGAACGGAACTGACGCGCCGCAGACGGGGATGGGCGCGGTTGCCGCGGCAACGGGACTGCTCACGGCCTGGTCCCCGGAGGGAGAGGCCCGCAGGGTGGGCCTCGCCGCTTCTGCGTCACCCCAGGTGGGGCTGGCAGCTCTTTTCCAGTCGCTTTCCGGTGGGCCTCGTTTTTTCTCCAGACACAGAACGTGCTGTTCTGTGATTCTTATTCCGGACTGTCCCCCGCCCCCCTTGCCCAACGGAGCTGGGGCTGTAATTTGAAGCGGACAGCCGGAGCAGCGGAACAGGGACGTCTTCGCCCTTTCCTCTAGTCCCATTTCCCCGCAGAAAGTCGAGCCCCTTCAATTGGTTTTACCACCACGAAGGAAAAAAGGGGGGGGGGATGAAGAAAGTCGGTTCCCCTTCCAGTGTCGTCCCTGCTGGCTGCATTTTGTAAAACCATGCAACTAAGGGCTCAATCTTATGCATGCTTAGACAACAGTCCTACAACTCCCACCATTCCCCAGCCAGCTATGCTGGGAGTTGTAGGACTTTTTCTGTCTAAACAGGCATAGGATTGCGCCCTAAAGCTACAATCTTACACTTGCTTCCGTAGGAGTAAACCCCATTGAACTCAGTGGGATCTAATTCTAAGTAGACATATATAGAATTGCACTGTTGTTGTTCAGTCGTTCAGTCGTGTCCGACTCCTCGTGACCCCATGGACCATAGCACGCCAGGCCTTCCTGTCCTGCGCTCTCTCCCGGAGCGTGCTCAAGTCCATATTCATTGCATCAGTGATGCTATCTAGCCATCTCATCCTCTGCCGTCCCCTTCTCCTTTTGCCTTCAATCCTTCCCAGCATCAGGGTCTTTTCCAGGGAGTTTTCTCTTCGCATTGGGTGGCCAAAATATTTGAGCTTCAGCTTCAGTATCTGTCCTTCCCCTGATTTTTAAAATCTGGGGTAAGCCGATACCTTTATTAGGCCAGCCAAACTGTCACAACATAGCGTGCAAGCTTTCTAGTTCTCCAGAGCTCTACGTTAGGCTAGCTTAAGACTGTTACTAAATGCAGACTTCATGGCTTCATCATCAAACATCTTTTTACCTCCGTATTCTTGGTTTGTTTACCATCTAGCCATGAAAAGTTCTGGTGAATGCAAAAGTTTACACTATTTTGTCATGTTTTGGCTAGCTTAATAAAGCTTTTGCCTAGTTCTGGGCATTCATCTTATAGCAAACATGGTCATAAGAAAATGTTTGGTTATGTTTTTCCACTGTAAACATTTCTATTGCAAGCTCCTGTTCAGGGATCTTTCTTTTTTTACTTAAGTAACCTGACTTGTCAAGTGCCATGTCCAGTGATGTAGCTGTATGAAGATGTTGTATTACCTGTTTTTTTTTAAATTCAAATGAAAAATTACATAGGATACCAGGCAGTCAACCAGATATAGTTATGAGATGCGTATTATGGGTTGTATGTAATATTAATCCTAGTTAAAGTAGACCCATTTGAATGAATGCAATTTAAGTTAGTCATGACTAACTCCCATTAATTTCAGTGGGTCCACTATAAATAGGACTTACGTTGGATGCAACCCTATGTTATATCCTTTATTGATGTACATCTTTATAGTTACATAAAGGAGGGCCCAGTTCTGACCTTTGCCTCTTACCAGTACCAAGGCACTGGAGCAGTTATTTTAAACTACTACTACTCCCTGCACAGACCCTGATGCTGGGAAAGACTGAAGGCAAAAGGAGAAGGGGACGGCAGAGGATGAGATGGCTAGATAGCATCACCGATGCAATGAATATGGACTAGAGCACGCTCCGGGATAGAGCACAGGACAGGAAGGCCTGGCGTGCTATGGTCCATGGGGTCACGAAGAATCAGACATGACTGAACAACAACTCCCTGCACTGCCTCCTCCCGCCATTTGCCCAGCTGCTTTCCCCAACTCACATCCATTTGCTCAGCATCTGTCAGCCACCATAGTGGTCTCTAGCAATCATTTGGTGACGAATCGGAAAAAACAGAGAGACACAGCAAGAATCACTTGCAAAGATAATAAGGTGCAGCCTTGTTCGCAGGCTGCTCAGTGGAGGGCAAGCACTGTAGGCTTCCCAAAGAGTTGGCAAACAAAGATAGATGGTCACTTTTAGAAATCCTTGCCGAAGCCAGGGCAGGAAAAGTGACAGTGAGATAGTCTTGCCTAATGGCTCTGCCAGTCATGTTCCCAAGGTCAAATCTAGTGGTACCAATTTAATCAGAACTGCAAAAAATATTCAGTAGCTGCTAAACCTACTTGTGTATACATTTACCAACCTGAAGTGATTCCTTAATGCTTAATCAGTATCTAGGTATTCTCCGAGCGCTCAGTGCGCCAGCTCATTAGATCGGTACCAGCTGGGTCCATGCTACTGAAAATCACCCTGGTCTCCTTGGCACCCCACTGTTGTAAGGAGTACCACTTGCTTTTTCAGAATAGGACAAACCCTGGAAGCCTGTGGGCAAACCCAGAGAGAGATGACACTGGAGACTCAGGAGTTTCAGCATGTCCCAAACTTCAGCTACAGGAATGGGTCACACAGACCCAGGAAGAGGTAACCTTGCAATTCTAGCCTAATTTCAGGAGGAACTAATTGTAGCCTCCTACTCTGCACCCCCTTTTCTATGGTGTGTGTGCATGTAAGAATTTTGGACTGTAATTGGTTAGAGTCCCAGCTACTTTAGTGCAGCCTTCCCTGATCAACTAGAGGAAAGGACTCCTGCTTCCTTTGAGCACCTCACCTATTGTTTCCACTTCACTCCACTGCTATCAAGACAAATTCTCCTGGAGAAGATGTGCTGATACACAATGCATTTTGAGCCCCAGCTACACAGTACATTCCTGAAAGAGGAAACGAGGAAGTACACAAAGCACTATAAATTGGAGTGAATGTGTTGTGAGCTCTAGGTAGCCTTCTTCCCCCAGACCCTTCTGTTACTGTGATCATGGATCAGGATTAGCCTGAGCCCGCTGCTCCTGGTTAGGACAAACCTCAACTCTTTTTTTCCTCCCCACTTCTACAAGCTCATTCCAAAGCTTTCCAACAGTTTTAGGGACTCCAATTTACTTAATCCCCACATCTGACCTCTTCATACAACCCGTCCCTGATCAGCCTGGACTGTTCATGCATGTCTACTGCCTAAATTTAAGCACCAGAGCCCTTAGATTCAGCTGCCAGGAGGAAAAAGCTAATTTCCCCATAATCTGGTTCTCACTGCATCTGCTGAGGTTTTCTTGTATGTTTGTGTATGTTTTGCTTTTTTGATTCATGAACATACCAAGTTAATTTCCCTGATTACTGAGAGTACATTTTAAATTCTTGCTTGTGTTTAATACATTTCTCTGTTCTTGAAGCATCCAGTGTATGTGTGAGAGCCATTGGGTTCCTCCTGCCAGACATCCTATTTGTGCAAGTTTGTTCATGTGTCTAGAGAAGCACATTCAGTAACAGCGTATCCAGTGCTTAAACAGAAAACAAAACCAACCCCAGGTATCTTTGAGACACAGCGAACCTAAAACCAGAAACCTTAAATCCAGATAACTACTTACTGGTGGCGGAAAGGTGTTCAGTGCATGTGCAAAGGCACTCTTTCCTTTATGTTTCAGAGTTGATCCCTGGTTTTATGTGCCTTACCTTGAAAGTGATATATCGCCATTTATAGGTCCCCTTTATTTGAAGTAGGAGGTTGTATTCTGCCAGTATTTTCATTTAGCATCCATCACTTCTGCTCCCTGCAATAAAGGATCAACTGACTGCAGAGGGAGGGCCAAATTCAGTGTTCTCATTTTCCATGCAGAATAATTTTGTATAGGATTCTTGTATTTATTGCATATTTGTATTAATTTGTTGCAATTGCTTTGTGTAACTATTTTATTAGCTTCTATGATAGGATGAGACAAAGAGCTAAATCAACATGGGCTTTAGAAAAAAGAAACATTTGTGAGCCCTCTCCACTGACCCACTCACCCCACCCCCAACCAGCTGGAGAGCCACTGCCTTATGTTTGTTAACAAGGATCTGCAGCATAAGGTTGTGGTCAGTGATTCATTTTTATGGTTGAAAAGAAACCTTAGTCTCAAGATTTCACCATGATTTCTTAAGCCATGAGTTCTTTTTGTTATGGATACCACAGAATAGTCTGTGTCAACTTTGCTGCTAAACAAAAGCATTCATGTCCTTTATTGCTTAGATTGAGGCTTTCTCCACTTACTCAGAGAAGGGATTGCAGCATCAGATTCTGACTTTTCTGAAGGAAGGACGTGGGTACAGATACTTGATTTTCCAGAACATTATGAATTCCAAGGCTCAGCCCTGGAATATGTGAAGCTATGCTAATAAAAAAGGCTCAGTCTGAACATGTGCACAATACCTCTTTCTACCCACTTAGTAACCATCTGAAGCCTCAAAAGCATCTGGGAAGAGACCCTGTGTAAGCAATATGGGGTGTCCAGGCAGGCCTGCGCCCAAGCATCTCAGTTATTTGGACCATTTAGACTGACCAAATCTGCAAAAAAGACAGGTTGCTACCTGTAACTATAGTTCTTCTAGTGCATTCACACATATGGGCTCTGCGCCTGTGTGATGCCTCGATTTGGGAAGCTTCTATAGCTGAGGAAGTTTTGGTGGGAACCCCTTCCCAGTGTTCCAGTGTGTATGTCCCTAGCAGGTTCCCGCTTATTCCCTCAATTCCTTGAGACCAACATTGCAACTGAGACAAATTTACAAAAGAATACCTTTGGTACCCAAGATCGAACTCAGGTATGACACTGAAGAGGGGATGGTGAGTGGGTTGTGTGAATGCATAGATGACCACTCAAAAAACTACACAGGTAAGCAACCTGTCTTTCTTCTTCATGGTCTCCATGCATCACACATATGGGTGAGTAACAAGCCAACTTACAACGGAAGTGGGTCAGTGCCCTACTACAATACAAAGGAGAGGATGGCACGACCAAAAGTACAGTGAGCTCTAGCCCGAATGTCCAGTCCGTAATGTTTTACAAAGGTGGATGGTGTCTACCAGGTTGCAGTGCGGCACAGTTCAGGGATGGCAACGCCCCTGTTGAATGTGACCAGTCACTACCGCATGAGTAGAGTGAGCTTGGACTGGGGCAGACAGTTCGAGCTCAGCAAGCTCATATGACAGCTCAACAGTCTTAACAACCTACGATGCAAAATGCTGAGGCTGAGTCAAGAGAGGCTGGCTTTCCATTTGCTGCTGTAGCAGACAAAAAGGCAGGGTGACAACCAAAATTGTTCAGTCCTTGACTTATAAAAAGCCAGGGCATGATGAACATCAAGTGTGTGTGTGTAAGATTGACTCTAGAGGTGTAGACAGAGAGGTGAAGAAAGCAGGCAAAACAATACCGATTTAAATGAAACTCGGACACAATTTCAGGTAAAAAGGTAGGATCAGGTCTGAGCACCACTTTGTCTTGGTGAAAAGTGAGATAAAGTTGGTGTACTCACGAGTGCAGAGCTCACTGGCATGGCATGCAGATGTATTGGCCACCAGGAACACTACCTTCCATGAGAGGAGGCATAAGTCTGTAGCTGCTAGGAGCTCAAAAGGCGTTGATGAAAGTGCCTGAAGCACCATAGAAAGGCTCCAGCTTGGTACCATAGAATGGACTGGCGGTGCTAGATTCCTGATCCCTTTCAGGAATCTTTTCGCTATTGGATATGAGAACATAGAAAATCCCTCAACAGGAGGGTGAAACACAGAAACAGCAGAGAGGTAAACTCTACGAGACTATAGTTTGAGTCCTTTCTCAAAAAAGGATAAGAGAAACCAGAGAATTTGGTGCAAAGAGCAGCGATGTGGGTGAAAACACCGCTCATGAGCAAAAACAGAAAAGCAGTCAATTTCCTTGAGTAGGAACGCTGCATAGATAGCTTTCAGGTGGCATCAAGGATCCTCTGAATCGCTGCTGGAGCCATAGCATCTGTCACCTGATCTTCCATGCTGTCACATGGAGAGTTGTTAGGTCTGGGTATTGGATTTGGCTTCTTGTGAGAGATGGATATGAAGGGAGCCGTCAGTACCAACCCTTCACCCCAGTATTGGGGTATCTCTTTTGCAATTTTGTTTACTGAGCACTTTCTTAGTAGTGACATGGGATTTAGTCTTCAGGTGGAAGCGCAGGGCTCATTATTTGAGGCTTGTATGCAAGCTAGTACTGCTGCATGGCCTGAGACCTCTGTCATCTTTATGTCTACTCTCAGTATAGCAGGTAATGAGTGGGGTACCGCAGGGCTCAGTCCTGGGCCCAATGCTCTTCAACATTTTTATTAATGACTTGGAGGAGGTGGTGCAGGGAATGCTGATCAAATTTGCAGATGACACAAAATTGGGCAGGATAGCTAATGCTTTGGAAGACAGAAACAAAATTCAAAGTGATCTGGATAGACGAGCGCTGGGCAGAAAACAGAATGACATTTAATAGGGATAAATGCCAAGTTCTGCACCTAGGAAAAAGAAAACAAATGCACAGTTACAAGATGGGGGATACGTGGCTCAACAACACTACAAGCGAGAAGGATCTTGGAATTGTTGTCCATCACAAGCTGAATATGAGCCAACAGTGTGATGTGGCTGCAAAAAAGGCAAATGCTCTTTTGGGCTGCATTCATAGAAGCATAGCTTCCAAATCCCAGGAAGTACTAGTTCCCCTCTACTCAGCACTGGTTGGGCCTCATCTGGAGTACTGTGTCCAGTTCTGGGCACCACACTTTAAGAAGGGTGCAGACAAACTGGAGAGGGTTCAGAGAAGGGCAACAAAGATGATCAGAGGACTGGAAACAAAGCCCTATGAAGAGAGACTGAAAGAACTGGGCATATTTAGCCTTGGGAAGAGAAGACTGAGGGGAGATATGATAGCGCTCTTCAAGTACTTGAAAGGTTGTCACAGAGAGGAAGTCCAGGATCTCTTCTTGATCATCCCAGAGTGCAGGACACGGAATAATGGGCTCAAGTTACAGGAAGCCAGATTCCAGCTGAACATCAGGAAAAACTTCCTGTTAGAGCAATGCGACACTGGAACCAATGACCTCGGGAGGTGGTGGGCTCTCCCACACTGGAGGCGTTCAAGACGAGGCTGGACAGCCATCTTTCAGGGATGCTCTGACTTGAATTCCTGCATTGAGCAGGGGGTTGGACTCGATGGCCTTGTAGACCCCTTCCACCCCTACTATTCTATGATTCTATGTGCCTACTGTTCTGTTATTAAAATATAATCAATACAGACATCTGCCCTGTATCTAGGTAAAGAGTGTGTGAAATCCTTTGTTCCTGGGTTAGCTTGCCTCCAGGCATCCACCGGGGCAGGTTCTTTAAAGGTATCCTGAAGGGAGGATGATCCATTACCTAACAATATTTTACCACTTTTAAATAGATTCTGTCTATTTAAGATTTCCCTTAGAAATTGTAGCTGCTCTGAGTTAGGAGCATATAATGATGCTAGTGTTACAGCTTTCCCATTCAGAGTTCCTTTGACAACAATAAGCCTCTCACTGGCATCTCTGAAAGTATATTGCTTTATGGAATCCAAAGAGGTTGTTAATATAATGGCCATGTTTCTAGTTGATCCTGCAGGGTGAAATGTGAACCAAACCATCAGTCTTTAAGCAAACGATCTTTCCTGCCTCTTGTGGTGAGTTTCTTGTGGGAAAACAATATCAAGTCAGACTTTTTTGAAGGCATGAGAGACAAGATTGCCCAGCTGCCACATATGAGGCCACCCATTATGCTTTAGAGGTTCTGCAGTTAGCATGTGAAGCTCAGTGCCTTTGACCTTAATTTGTTCACTTTTAACAAGTTCCCTAGGCCGGGAGGGCTGTACAAACCACTAAAACTGTGGTTTTAATGTTTTATATATTTTATATTGTTTTATTGTGTGCCCTTTGGTTTTAATTTTTGTGAACTGCCCAGAGCTTCAGCTATTGGGCAGTATAGAAATGAAATAAACATTAATGAGGTGAAAACATTCAGCTTCCTTGGAGTTCCTCCAGAGAGAAATCCCTGTGGTGTTCGCTGGCTAAACTAAAGGGATGTAGCAGTAAACAACTAGCCCTTCCCCACTTCCCTCCTGCCATTTGTAATGCTTTCTGAGTTGACAGGTGTATAACAGTAGCATACAGTCAAGAGTGTGATTTGTCAGTTTCATATTGTCCCTGTAACAAAGCGTTGGGCTACAAACCTGACTAAAGTTGTTGTTTCATGAAGGTGGATGTGGTGTAAGTGCTGCTGTGGAGCTGTTAGGTAGGCCAGAGGTCCCTTTCTTTTTTCAAGGAATTCTTTTCATACATTGGGGCAATGGGTATACTCCATCCAAACTTCTCTGCCTGACTCCAAGCTAGGTCCTCATCTCTAGGTCCTCCTTGCTCTCTGTCATTGGGATTATTCACAATCAGGTTTAGTAGTGCCATGAGGTCTCTTGCTTTGTTGTGTGACGCAGCCGTCAGTTTCTCCTATATGCTGTACTATTAAGCAGAACGGAAAGCCCCATCTCTATTTGATTTTGCCCTCTTGTAGCTTGGTTGTGCATACTTTAAATGACTGCCACCAGCATAGTCTTGAAAAATTGTGATCTTTGCCTCATAATAAATTGCCTGCTGTTCCCTGAATTGCTTCAAGATGGCTTCCTTCAGTCTGTATTTTGTGAAGCACGCCACCACGTTCCTGGGCCTGTCGGGGGTATTCTGGGGTCCTTCACACACTCATGGGAGCACCAGCCCTGCAGCTTTCTGGACTGCAATACTAGGTGGTGAGTTATGGTCTGATGGTGGAAAATAGGGCTGTACAGGGACCCTCTGATCCGACTCGGAAGCTGCTTTGTGGCTTCCAAGGCAGGTCCAATTCGGCTTGGTCCAATTCGGGGGGGGGCAACCCAACTCGGCCCCAAAGCGGGTTCTCCTGAAACCCCCATGCAAACCCCCAGCTCCTTACCTGGGCTGCCGCCGCCACCAGCTCTTAATGCAGGGAGTTACCATTTTTAAAATGGCAACTTCCAGGAAGTTAAAAATGGCAACTCCCTGCAATAAGAGCTGGCGCATGTCCAGGGGTCAGGAGCTGGCGACTGCGATTACAGCAGCGACGGAGGCAGCAGTGGCAACAATGATAGGCGGCTCAGGTAAGGACCTGGAGGTGCCGGGACAACTGGGCCAAGGGTGCCGAAGCGCACTGAAGCACTTCCGAGAGCCCGCAAGTTGCTCCAGATCACTTCGTGCCCCCTCCACTTCTCCTTGGAAGGGGCCCGTAGCAGCCTCCTTTGACTTGGGCTTCAGGCCTTGGGCCGAAGCAGTACACAGCCCTAGCGGAAAGATCCTTCACTTCAAATCCCACCACTATGTCTTTTTCCAGGGGTCCTGACTGGCTCCAAGCTGACTATCAGCTGGTGCAAATGAAGCAACTTGCATCTCAAGAGATTTCAGGGTGAGCCTGAAGAATCTTAGTGAACAACATGGTCACACGATCCCCACCGCCCAGGTTCACACAACACAGCTAGCTGCAGCTGGGCCTTGAATATTCAAAATGGCTCTGGGCACATGCTGCAGCTCACCATGGCTTATTTAAGCTACAGTGCGCCGTTTTGATCACGTGAATGGGGTCACTGTATGGGTCTGCCTTTGAACTATTGGGAAATCAGAGTTAGTTCAAAATAAAGCTGCTAGACTGCTTAGATCGAGTACTGGGGTCACATCTTGCCAGCAGTGAGAACAGCTCCACTGGTCCCAGTCCCTTTCTAAGCATAATCCAAAGAGCTGATAACTTTCCTTTAAAGCCCTTTATGGAAACGCTCCTAATGGACCACCTCTCCAGAAAGAAGTTGCTTTTACCAGGCCCCTGTGTTACATTGGTTTTAACTTGGAGGTTACAAGACCACAGAACCATGACAAGTATATATCCAGGGCATGGAAGGCCCAAGCCTTAAGCTTGGAACATTTTGTAGTCACCACTTGAACGATTTTGAACTACCACCAAGGAGGTCTAAAAACATAGCTATCTAAATGCAAAACTGGAAATTTCAGGAACATAAAGTCTTTAGCCAATACCAGATTCTGCAAGAATGGAAAACCAAGAGTGCTGGCTATGATTCTCCTTACCCAAAGTAGCAGTTCCAAAACTGCAGCATGCATGTGAACTTTTAAGCTTGCACCCATTACTAATATTACCACACTGAAAGAAAACACACACAGCACATTGCTTTACAGCGTGTGGGTGAGCAAGGTCTTCCGTGGCCTAAAGCAGTGATCTCACAGCCTTGGGTGGGGCAGCACAACACCCATTCCTTGGAGGAAGGGACAAGCCAAGTGACTTCTATCAGATATGAAATAGGCAGAATGCTGTTCAAAGGCATTTTCAACAAAGGAAGATCTAGTTCCTGCGTGTAATTATTTGTATTTCTACTATTTCTCTAGACTATTCCGCTACCTAGCAAATATATCTTCACCAATATCAAATATACAAAAAAAATAGAACTAGAGTGAATGTACAAAAAAAAGGGGGGGATTTATACCCACATTTTTTTTTTTTAAAGTTCAGCTTCTGCTTTTCTCCAACAGTAAGCCAGCAAGGTCATAGTCAAGTTGGCGGTACATTTAACTTACCTTTTCAAGCAATCTGCACAGTAGAAATTTACTTCAGCTCTCCAAGTCATAACCTATAGCTGCTGGACATTTCACTTTTGGGCAGCAGTGCTAGTGCTCATCACATCGAAGGCAGAGGGTATACGGCTTGCACAGGAGAGGAGGGAGAACTGGAGCTCATCCTTCTCAGGGATGGTAAACTGTTACGCTTCAGTGCTACCATCTGGCTTTTGCTATACGCTAACCCTGTACCTAATGAGAGGACTGCTGGATGCTATTGGATGGCTGCAGAAGAAACATGGAAGCAAGGCCAGCTACTTGCCTTCCCAGTCAGCTCCTTCCCAGGCCAATTTGAATAGAGACTGGCTTATTCCCTGCCACAGGTTAGGAGGAGGGAAGGAAGAGAAAGGACACTATCTTGCTGATCCGCTTGTGCTTCAAGAACTCACCTTTCCCTACCCATGAGGAAAGAGCTGTACTGCCACGTGGAAGTTCTGCTTTTTTACGGGAAGATGCTTTCTTATTCAAACCCTCAGAACTAAGGGAAGGACAAGAGAACTAAAATCAGGTCATTTTCATTTTTCCCAGCAAGCTCAACTACGAGCTTTAAAGCTCTTCCCTGATATCCAGCCAGAGCTGTTCTTGGAAGCTGGACAGTCCCCTCCCATTGCTATCCTATCACTTTGACCCTGCCTGTAACTAAGAGGATGTGCTATCCAGGTGCGGCAACTCCCTCACCTGGCACATAGGATGAATTGTTTAACTCGAAGGTAGCTTCATAGTTCAGATGGCACATAAAAAGCCTTGATAAAATCTGTGTCTTCATAATAAAGTACAAAAATGAGAAAACTGGTAGGCTAACCAACACTGATCTTTGTTACATCTTTGGCAACTTTCAGGAGTTCTTCCCCCCACCCCTTCTGTGTGTTTCACAACTCATCAACCCTTGCTGTGGGAATTACACAACAGGTCATGTCACAGGAGACCTGGCAGCAGCCAAGACACAGTGTCTGTCTAGATAGTGATGACTCAGGCTAAGGCAGAACTAAAATGTACAGCCTTAAGTTTTCTCCTCTTTCTTGAAGGGCCATTAACCCAGGAGTGTTAAAAGTGGATTCGCAGTGTGGTGGAAGAGGCTGCTATTTGAACAAAAAATCAAATCTCTTTGTATGCACCCAACCCCTTATACAATCCTGAAGTGACTCTCTCAATCACTGTTTCTATTTCATAGGAAAGCATAATGGCCTAGCTCATAGGTCATTGCTTCTGTTTTATAAATAAGTACCATGGTCCACCTCGCATATTTTTAAATGTTATGAGAAATCCTTAATGACTGTTTCACACTACATCGCCAGGTATCACACGATACAAAGCAGAGGAAACTATTTTATTTTAAACAGAGGGGCATTCTTTGCTTGCGTTAGTGTTAGAGAGTCAATGATTACATTGAATGACAGAGACTGAATTATCACTGCAATTTCCAGGCAAGCCCAGAGCTAGGAGTTGCTTCTGAGCATCCTTTACTGGTAGCCTCCTCTCAGCATCTCAGGCTCCCTAGAGAAAGGCTTCTTGTACAGTTTTAGGAGAGTCTAGGAATTTCCTATCCATCCAACACTTTGAATAGAAGGCCAATCACTCCACAGTGCAGGAGGTGTGAATGTGCAACTGATGGGGAGCATTATTCTCAGACCACAGAAGACTGCTTCTCTCCACAAGGCCAGATATTACATGGAACAGGACTTCTTCATACCAGTCTCACTGCTTCCAGCACGTCCGCCAGGACGTAAGTGCTGTCCCATGCTTGACCAGGTTGGCGCAGCGCCTTCTCCAGAATCTGAGCTGTCTGCTGAAGCTCTATAGGAGGTAGCTTGCATCTAGTCTGCTGCTGGCAGAAAAGGATCTCGTTCACCTCACCTTCAATCCTCCGGATATAAAGCAAAGGGAAAGCCTCTCTAAGGGTAGCCAAGACAGCATCTCGAAGCTGCGAGTCTCGGCACACCAAATTGAGAATAAAAATGCCTGCAGACAGGAAAGATAAGAAGCTTGGTTTACTAATAATCACAAAGTGAGTGGGATTAGTTAACAGGCAATTCCACTCCACTGAAAGCCCCCCTCTGACCCTCTGCAGTCTCAAGAACCTTTTACAAGAACTACCCTCACCTTTCTCTGCTTGTTTCTGCAATCCTGAGGGCTAAAAAAAAAAAAAACCAAGCTGCTTTGCAGTTCCAAATGTTTTTATATACTTGGAACCATTCACATCAGATATACCCTAACCAAAAGCACCAGTAAGCAAAGAACTGAAGCCTCAGTGATGGTAGCTCCTTGTCCTAAAATGTACAGGCACATAAGACCGATAGGCCCTCACCTTCAGTTTTCAGAAGGGACCTCACTTTCTGAAGAAAGGACTTCTCCACAAAGGCTGGGGGTGGGCAGCTCATTCCCAAGGCAGAGTCCTTGCTGTCCACATCAAACATAATGGCATCATAAGAGGAAGAAGCTGGAGGGGGGAGGGTGGGAAAGGGAAAAAACAGGAGCGTGTTCCTGTGAGATCAACAGAAATGGGATGAAGCAGTACAAATATATATTCTGATATCAACCCAAGATAGCTCAGTGTGGCCACACCATCCTGTGTGTTACCAGTAAAAGTTTCTGCAAGCAGCATATCTACATTATGCTGTCTCACACAGAGGTAGAAAATCACAGTCAGATATTTGGAAGGAACCATCCCCTCTGAAAAGGGCCTACAAAATCATTTTGCTTTCCAGTATAATACACTTCCTGCCAAGTAGGGCTGGCCCTAGATATTGGGACATCCTCAAGAGAAACTCATCCTCCTCAAGATCTTCCCCTATTACTACCATTTGATCCCCCACTACACCAGCTACCCTCTGCAGCATACACCTCCAGACAAAACTAGGTGAAGCTTGAGGAAACTGAGAAACAGATCTTGTAGAAGCATAGCTATTACTCTTTCCTTCTTGTGTCTAGATTGGTATATGTGTCTAGCATATAGCTTCACTATCAAAAACAAATGTCCCAATTTTCCAATGAGTAGACCAGACCTGTTGATAGCCAGCTGCAATTATTGGCATACCATGCTGCTTAACATTTGCATCAAGAAAGGCTGCCCTATCAAACAGAGTACAATAATCTACACGGAATTAGGTCTGTTTTCACAGGCTGTGAGATTTTTTTAAAGGGAGGTTACTGTCTCCAATTCACATCTCACTGGAAATAGCTCTTCTGACTGAAGACACCCTCCAGTGGCAAGCAGCTGTAATTAAGTTCTTAATAGGGAGACTAAGGGCCAAAGAAGATATGACAGGGGGAGACAAATTTGCTGTTCACATGTCTGGCCCATTAACTTGCAAAGCAGGGGGATCTTAACATCAAAAGATGGAGAAAGGAATTCAACCCTCCTTCTCACCTCCCCATGGCCTGTTCCCAAGATCTCCCTGCCACCTACTTCCAATGCCAGAGGTGTTCCAGGATGGAAGAAGAGTATCTGGGGTGATGAACCAGGAGAGGTAAGGTGGGATAGGGTTCTCTTGTGCTTACCATACATCCCTTTTGATGAAGCTTTCTCCATCTCCCCACCCCCGCCCCTTTTGCAAGCCATTTTTCTGTCTGGCCTTGGAGTCTGGCTGGGAGCTGGAGAAAATCATAGACAGGGGAAGCATTCAGCACCCCAACCTTGCCTCTTCTCCACATGAATTTACTCCCCAACCCCACTCTGTTCGGTGTATTCCAAAACTTACCTGCAGCCATCATGCCTGGCCACATCTTAAGGATATCGGAATTAACTTGCTGGATCAAAGCAAAGGTCCAGCTAGTCCAGCATCTTGCTCCCAACGGCCAGCATTCCACCCACAAAGCAGGCAGCATCGCACCCACATTGCTTGTTCTCAACACCCGGTATTCAGAGGTAAGCTCCCTCTGACAAGGACAATCTTTTAGAAACCATGGTCACTGATAGACACCCACCTGTTTTTTGTTGTTGTTGAACTGTTAAGTTTGAATAATATAACCAACATCAGGGCTTCCTTTTATAATTGCCATGCTAGTGGGGGAAAAACTGTTCCCATTAAAGTATGCTTTGGATCACTACCATCTCCTTAGTGCTAAGAGTGGTTCTCAAGGCCCCACATTTAAATAGGGCCCTTTGACATCTACAATATGAAAAAAGCAAGAGCTGGATGTTGGTGTTTGGTGTTGCAAAACAAACAAACAAACAAACAGTTTCTGCATTGCCATAGGTTTCATGGCATCATAGGGCAGAACAACATGTAATTCTGCAATTGTTTTGACAGAGTTATTGCAGCTGAGGCTGCATGAAAGAGGAGCTTCTTAATCCTTTCCTCTTGCACCATTTTCATACTTGAATCAATTTCTAGCCCACTTGTTCCTTCCCACTGTTCTAAGCAATTAAAAAAAAAGCAGCAGAGATTCACGCTAGAATTCTGAGGTGCTTGGCCTCCAGAAAATCCGAGGACACGTGTTTGTATGGCACCCCAAAGCACTTTTTGCGATACCCAAGGGTGCACCGTTCACCAAGGCCTGGCGTCACCATGGATGAGCCTGAGAAGTCATTACCTTCTGCTGCTGCAAGGTCAGCAACATAAACTAAGCCATCTGCGATGTGAACTTTGAGCCTGTCTTCTGGCAAAAAGCCAAACCAGCCTGTAGCCACTTCCAGCATGGCTGGGTCAACCTCCACCACATCAATGCAGCACTGCAAGAAGTAGTCATGGATGAAGAGGGGCAGGCTGCCGCCACCAAGGCCAATCACCAGCACACGGATCAGGGCCTCTGCAATCAGCACACAGAGCAGTTGTGAATCAACAGGCATAAGTGGAAGGATATACCTGCCAACAGGAAGCACGGCGTATGAGGCTTTCCTGTCACCCTTCTCAATGCATCCCAAGCCTCAGTACACATGCACACCCCAAACCTTTTATGGCTCTATTACAACTGCCAGCTGAATGAGAGTTGTGTTCCAGAGGTGTGAGGGGAAGGATATGAATCCCAGCTGCCTCCAGTTTAAATGACAAGTTGCAGGAAGACAGATTCCAGCTGAACATCAGGAAAAACTTCCTGACTAGAGCAATACGACAGTGGAACCAATGACCTAGGGAAATGGTGGGCTCTCCCACACTGGAGGCCTTCAAGACGAGGCTGGACAGCCATCTGTCAGGGATGCTCTGACTTGGATTCCTGCACTGAGCAGGTGATTGGACTCGACGGTTTTATAGGCCCCTTCCAACCCTATTATTCTATGATTCTATGACAACTGGAGCCCCATTTCAACAGACCTTTTGAGCCTGTAAAGAAATCCTTAAGTGTTCACTGCTCTATAATCTGGTATTCTGGAGTTGCAGTTAAGCCCATTGCCAGGAGCACTCAAGGGCCAGGAAGTGTTGGATGCAATCAGCTGACTGTGCTCCTGGCAAAGACACCCCAGTATAGAGATTTTGAGAACACCAACTGCCAAGTATGGATGCCAGAACACGCCCCTCACCCACCCAATGCAACTGTGGGAAGGAATCCAACTGAATCCTAGGCATGCAGGTCAAGATGCCACCCAATGTGGTAACTCGTCCATTCTGGCCCCATACAAAAGGCACCCTACAGCAGGGATGGGCAACTCTGGAGGCTCTTGGGGCCATTTTCCCACCAGAGCCCCCCCTGGGCTGCACATCTGCTGCTGCACCACTGAATTTTGCAGCAGCAAAAAAACCCAAGCAGCAGACCTCTAAGGCTAAAATGGCCAAGTTTAGCTTGGAGCTAAATTCGGTAGTGTGGCAGAAGGCACATGCAGCCCATCTGTCTCCCATCCCTGCCCTACAGGGAGGCCACAGCTGGACAGGGAAAGGTGCAGAGGACTAACCCCTGCCTCTTAGTTGCCATGGCCAGCACATACACTAGTCCTTTGTCCTGCGTAATCCCAGAGAAAAATACCCTTAGAGGCAACCTACTTCTCACTGCAAGGGCAGCTGTGGCACAGACCCACCACCCAAGCCACTCTACAGATTGATGTTGTATCAGCACATTTTAAATGGCATTGGATTTTAAAAGATTAGCAGCATGGCCTCGAGGATGCTAGGAATATGGCAGTCTCCTGGGAAATGCAAGCACAACTGTAGTGTCTGCATGGACCTGCCACTGAACCCACATAGCTCCTTGATTCTGAACAGCCTCCCCAAGGGCAGCATCTACTTGTACCAGCAAACAAGGCCACCTCTTGTGTACCAACCATGGACTTTACACAGAAATGCAATACTTACTGCTGCCCATTGCATTTAATGGCCTTTTGCCCCATCATTTAAAAAAGCACACTCATGTATATCTGCTGATCTGCCCAAGTGGACTCTAGCCAATGAAAATATATGCCACACTTTAGGAATCTTTTAAAGGTTCCACAGGACTTGAGCTTTAGTACCCACAAACGTACACTGAAGATGGAAAATGGAAATCACTAGAGTTACTAGCCACTGCATATGCCTAGCTGTGGAGCAGCATTAGGATTCTCTCAGGCTTCTTAATCACGCCCTGCTTTTTAGCTGTGGAACAGGATAGGCTAAGAGAGCCCTCTACAAATACCACCTCACCTACATGCTGGGCTAGAATGGAAATGAATTTGATGTTGCGACCTACCTGGGAGGCATTCAGGATTTTTCAGCAGGCAGAGTCCCGCAACCATGGCTCTGTGGTGAGCACAACATAAGTAGCTTTTGTCAATCGACTGACTGCCCAATATAGGAGTGGGTTCAACATGGTCACTGGAGGCTGCTTTCTTCTTCTTCTTGTGCTTCTTATTCCCTGTCCAATGTTAAGTAAAGAACTACTTAGATGGGCAAACATATTACCATGTAGAAGAAGTGGGGGATGGAGTATGACAAATTAAATAACTTGGGAAATGAGACCACTATTCTAAATAGACAGTTTGCCTCCCCCCCCCACCCCGGGTCAAGGTCAGCACCAGCATCAATGTCCTACTCCAAGTTCTCTCAACAAATTATTTCCCTTCTTCCCACTAGAGCAAGTTCTGATGGCTTTGGTTACAACAACCCTATCCACTTTGAGCCCTCTATCAAGTACGGGAGACTGGAGGGACAAACAGAGGCTCAGTGCATGTAGAAGCCTGTCTGTTTCTGGGAAGACCCTCCAGATTCTGGAAAGACATGATTGTGCCTGTTTTGCCATGACTTCAAGCTGGGCAGGTTTCCACACTCACTCATTTCCTGTACTTCAGTTCCTTGCTCCTGCCGGCAGCCCTCATTCTACATGACAGTAGCCTGTAGTTGCTTGATGAAGCCTCAATTTTCCTTGTCGTTAACCCATCCCCTCATTTCATCTTTGCCATGCCTCTCATTTCACCTTTGTGGGATGCCCTGGATGAAAGCCTTGCTTCCGACTGCACCACGTTCCTGTTGCTGAGGAAGATGAGGCGGCGGAAATAGCGGGCATCATCTCCTTTCACATCCTCAATAACATACTCCCCACTAAGGGGGCTTGTATCACGATGCTGGATGGTGCGGATCCCAATGTCTCCACCCACTGACAGAAAGGGCACCTGCAGGAGAAGGCAATCTGAACTTGCCACCACCCCACAGACAGCACCAGCAGAAAGCATGGAAACAGACACATCAACGCATGAAGTTACCCTATAGTGAGTTGGGCCACTGGTCTATCTCTCCTAGCATCTACTCTGACTACTTGAACTAGAATCTAGTCTCTAGGGTTTTAGGTTAGGATGACTCTCCCAGCCCTGCTAGATGGCAGGGACTGAACCGGATGCCTTTTGCGTGCAAAAATCACTACCACTGAACTAAGGGCCCTCTGTAAACAGGAGGCAATGCCAATTTTACTCCATGCATTCTGGACCCAGCTGACCTTACTAATGCACATTTATTACATTTTGCTTGAAAAGGCCCATAAATGGCATTTAGTGGCCAAACATGAGCTGAAACTCAGAGGACTTTTGGCAGGGTTCTACCATTTTTGGCTGGCTGTGGCAGCCATGCCCAAAACTGTCATCACATGGTTGCTGCCCCTCTCCCATCCAGAAGCAGTGGCCAAGGAAGCCCCCATGCCCCCATTTCTTTCCCTGTAAGCACACTCAGTGAAAGCCTTTCCCAAGGCACTACGTGTTACGCTGTTTTATTTTCTGCAGCCCTTGGGGGGGGGGGGAAATCCCAATTCTTTAAGTAGCTCAGTCAGGACATGGAAACAGAATTATCCCAACAAGCAAATATATCCTTTTTACAGCACAAGCTCTACATCTGAACTCTTACCCTGTTCTGAAAAATATGAATTAGAAGATGCCACATAAGATTTTGGACTGAAGAGCTATACTGTATAGAAGAGCTATACTGTAGGGCAAAGCAAGGATACATAGCAAGATCGATTTACCTGCTGCTGAGCTGGGAGGCCAGGTGGGGCCAGTTCCATCACCTTTTCTGATAGTTCTGCCTGGATGGCTCCCATTCCTTCATAGTGTTGATCTCTGTGCAAGGCCACCGTTACCAAGCGCCAGAATCCAGCACTTGTAGCCAATTGCTTCCGCCCCTCCTCTGTCCCAAACAACCACTCAGTTTCTCTGCCCTGTGGGACTGGGGAGAAGCAACATCGCAAATATGGATAGTGTAGAAACTAGGGCCCCTGTATCTGAACAAGATAAGCCAGCCCCAACACCTTATCTGGGCTATGCTGGAGCAACCCATAGACTAGCAACCCATTTCCTATCTGGGATGTTAAAAGAATAGACCACGTTACCTCAGACTACCCCTTGGGGGTTATGTCTCAACTTAAATGACTAGGCAGAAGATTTTCCCTTCATCTTAACAAGAGAAATGAAAATATTTAGAAACATAATTTGTAAAAGCAAATGACAATAATTAATTCTTTGACAGCTCCCCTCCACCCAGTGGCTGAGGAGAGCAAGGGGAACTGATATTTGGAATATTTAGAAGCAAAAGCATGTTCTCGTGTATTATTTTCAATGCCCTCTTTTTTCAATCTGCTTATGAGTAACTATTCAGGGTTGCTGCTGCTTTCTTTTGGAAGAAAGAAGGTATACGCATACCACGGACAGGAAAGAAAAGAGGCACAATTCACTAACCCGGACTTGTCAATTCACCAAAAACAATGGTCTGAACAGTAATCACAACTTTGCTATCGCTGCACTATAAGACATTGCTTTTCAGTATATTTCAAGAGGTCTCAACTTCTGAGACATTAGCCATGTCTAAGAGAGGGAGAGTTTGAGAGATTCTTTCATGCTATTTGGATGTAACTTGAGCTTTGCAACCTGTGCCAGCCAAGGAGGACGTAAACTCACTGATGAAGATGGCGAACTGGTTGTCACGAGACACTTTCACAGCCAGGTTGTGCACTACGTGCAAAGTGTAGCGGGCTTGGCCAGTGTCCTTACTGCAGAGATCCAGAGAGATGCTCCCTGAACCGGGGTTCTTATCAAGCTGGCTCCGTAACAGAGAGTACTGTTGCCTCTCTTTCACTGCCTCAATCAGATGCTCCATGCTCTTGAACCGGACAGGCTTGTCCTGTGCTTCAGCACACAACTCCAGGATGCATAAAGCTGAGCCTGAGACTTGCCTGATCTTTGTCATAACATAGATGAAGACAGGCAGGGCAAATTCTCCCTCTGCAGTGCCTGCTTCATTGCCAGAGACTTGGTGTATTCGAACCATCCAGCCTTCCCGGGAGAAATATTCCACGGCTGCCTTCAATACATGAGCTTGGGCCAAGGAGACACACAGGTAACGGCCCCCGAATTGCAGGACACGGCCAATTTCAGCAAACATTCTTTCTGCCCTGTTCAAAGTGGTCTCTTCCCCATCAGTCAGGAGGGCATCGAGAGTGCCTTTGTCCAGCACCACATGGAAGCGGCCATCAGGGAAATCCATCTGCAGCACATCCATGACCATGTAAGTCATCTTGGGTCTCAGGTGAGCACTGCGTTCTTGCATCTGCTTGACAACCACCTCACTAATGTCCACATTGACGATATCTCGATACCCCTCATCATAAATTTGCTCACTCAGTTCTGAGTTGCCACAGCCAACAACCAGGATCTAGCAGAAAAGCACATAAAGAATGTCACATACATTTTGAGCAAACCAGAGTGGTTGCTTAATACAGACATTCCCACAAGACTCATGCATAATATTCCAGCATCTGCTCAGAGGACAGAGCATGAGAAGGGGTATCAACCAGAACTACCCTTGCTATGTATCATCTCCCCTCCTAATCAAAAGCCCCTCAAAGTGGCTGTTAGGTAGATCTCAAGCAGCTTGTACACAACCCACCAGGAAGTTGTTCTACACAAAGGCCATTGAAATAAACAAGAGTGACCCAGGAGCATAAAAGTCATGGAGGGGAATGCCTCATTTTAATTTGCGGGAACGGTGGGGGAGATTTGGATTTACACCTCAGGTATCAAAATGTTTCATGTCAACCCTTTACCTGGCCCAAACAAAAGCCACGTTTTTAAACTACAAGCTATTCAGGGAGCAATCCTATGTCCTCTAGACAGTGTCTGGAGGACATAGTTTTTTTCAGTTTCCTGGCTGCGAGCTCAAGAGGCAGGGCTCCAAGCTTGGAGGCAGGAGATTGTGCTCCCCACTCCCTCTGCTCTGGCTACCTCTCTGTACTCGGAAAATGGAGCACAGAAATAGTGAGAAGGGGGCGTTCTCAGGGAGGGAAGGAGACCAGGGCAGCAGCCATGCAAGATATCCTATGGCATCCCCAGCCTCCTTCCCTCCCCATTGCCTCTGCTAGACAGACGAAAACACCCATCTAGCTTAAATGGTCCGAGTTCAGAGGCTTACAAGAACCCAGAACGCATCCCATAGGATTGCACCCTAAGTGGGGTGGAGACAAGGGCTCTGGCATCTCATCTCTGGTCTAGCTATGCAGTATGGTGAAGTGGGAATAAAACGGTAAAATAGATTGTACCACTTCAGATTGCAGGCAAGGGATCACAGTTGTAAAGCTTCCTGGTGTAAAAAGCCTAGCTACAAACAGACAACTGCCCTAGGCAATGCTTAGCTGTAAGTCCTATTGACCTCAATGAAGGTTACTTCTGAGTATATATTATATACCTACTTTTAAATTTATTTTCTTTCAAAAAACATTTCTGTACTGCTTTTTATTAAAAGTAAATGAATCCCAAAGCATTTTACAATACAAAATCATGATAAAACACAAGAACACCAATCAATAAAACAAAACCTCAACTAAAATAACTACGGGTAGCTGACAGTACTAGCAATTCAGGGAATGCCTGGCCAAACAAGCGTGTCTGCCGTTGACAGTGGAAACACCCCACACTAGAAGCCTGCCTGATCTCAATGCAGAGATCATTTCGCGTGGTGGCTCTCCGCAACTGAGAAGGCCCTTCTGCGCACCACGGCCAAATGGTCTTCGTTACGGTTGGCGCCCCCCACCCCCCAACGTAACGGCCGGAACAGCCCGTACAGGAGAAGGCACTGTCTCCGATAACCCGGAACGGGGCTGTTCAGGGTTTTATAAGCCAGCAGTGACCCCTTGGACATGGCTGGGTGGCTCACTGGCAGCCAGCGCAAAGCTTTCGGCAGCGGAGTCCTACGAACGCAATGGGAAGCTCCGCAGAGCGATCCGGCAGCCGCATTCTGCCCAAGCTGCGGCTTCCCCACCAAGCTCAAGGCCGGCTCCACATAAAGAGCACCACAGCAGCCCAGTATTGCGCAGGCTCCCGGGCTAACGGGCGTTGGCTTCTTCTTAAGGTGCCACCTCTCGTCAGAGATGAGCTACCGTTACAGCCATTTCTGGTTCTGACGCCGCAGCGCCGAACGGCCGCACAGCTGAACCATCCCCGCAAATTCCTCAGCCACGGCGTCCGCCTTCTTCCTACGGACTTTCCCCCTTCCATTTCCCCTCGCACAACGAATGGGAGCACGGCGCGCCTCTCGCCTGGCATAATAGGACCAGAGTACAACTTCCTTAGCAAGTACGGCCAATTACGAGCGGCGGCTTCTCCCTCCGCCCCCGGCCACACGCGCGTCGCCCCCTTCAGCCAACAGCCCCCGGCCCGCTCCCGCCCAGCTTGCGCTGCCTCACCGAGTCCCGCGGGCGCAGATACCGCTCCAGGGGCGTCCGGAGCGCTTCCCACTCCCCGTACCACTCAAAGGCGCGCTCGCCTCGCTCCCGGAAGAAGCGCTCCCAGTAGTCGGCCGAGGCGAAGTCCCGCGCGCGCCTCGGCAGCAGCCGGGGCCCCTCCATGGCGACGGCCGCGAGGGCCAGACGCCCAGGCGCGCGCAACGGGGACGGCCGCCAGCAACGCCCACACTTCTCGCCCTTCGCATTGGCTGCTTATACCTACCGCCTCTACCTCATAGCTCCAATGGCTGCACAGCTTGGCCGTGAGTGGCAGGTCACGGGACGCCTGCCCGCCCGCTGTCGGCCGCGGTCTCTCTCATTGGCTTACTGGGAGTAGGTAGAGGCTAGTTGCTCCGGGTAACGGAGAGCGCTTCCGGGAGGTGCGCTTGGCTCAGGAACTGGGCAGGCGCCAGGGCCGCGATGGCCTCCGCAGCTGGAAGGAGTGTGGTGTTTGTCACCGGCAATGCGAAGAAACTGGAGGAGGTGAACAGGCGGGGCGGTGGTGGCCCCTGGCCGTTCTCTGGGGCGGGGCGGCTCCGTTGCCCTCCGGTTCAGAACAGGAGAGGCAGCGTGGTGTAGTGGCTAGAGCGTTGGACTGGGAGCTGGGAGATTCGGGTTGTAGTCTCCACTCGGCCATGGAAGCTCACTGGGTGACTTTGGACCAGTCACAGACTCTCAGCCCAACCCACCTCATAGGGTTGTTGTCATGAGGGTAAAATGGAGAGGAGGAGGATAATGTAAGCGGCCTTGGGTTCCTTAAAGAGGAAAAAAGGTGGGATATAAATGCAATAAATAAATACATAAATTAAACACACCAGCAAGTTAGTTCGTGATTTCTAACAATGGGTTCATTACTTCGAATGGCGAACTTGGTGGCCCCCTGGCAGGTAGTAGGGGCCTCCTGCGGGCAAGGTTGGGCTTTCTTCTTACTCCCTGGATCCCCCCACAGAATGCATGCAGAAAAGCATTGGTTTGCCAATGACAAGAAATAAAGGACCGTCAGTTCTTGCGCAGCCCAGGCCTGGGTAATTCGTGCTGGCTGCTGCTCCGTTCAGGGGGGATGCCACTGGGTGAACCTCACATCTGCTCCGCTTGGCAGTGGAACCCTGGTCCATGCTGGAGCCTAATTGCTTCTTTCTCTGCCTTGCAGGTGATTCAGATCCTAGGTGACTCCTTTCCATACAGACTGGTTGCAAAGAAAATAGACTGTGAGTTCCTGTTTCTGTGCATTGATGATGTGTGCTTTTTGGATCCCACCATTTCATGCTAACCCTCGGCCTTTGCATTTTGCAGTGCCTGAGTACCAAGGGGAACCCGATGACATTTCTATCCAGAAGTGCCAAGAAGCCGCTAAGCAGGTTCTCTTTTCTATTCTTGGCTTCTAAAACAGTCTTGGGGAATATTAGGGAACTTAAGGTCAGAAGAAACTTAGAAATCAGTTAAAACTTCATGCTTTTGCGGAGCCATTTTACACATTTTGCAGCGGCAAATCTGTGTTCGCCAATGTTTTCCTATCAGATTTGTTCAGTCGTGTCCGACTCTTCGTGACCCCATGGACCATAGCACGCCAGGATTAGTGGTCTTCATAATTCAGGTTCTGCCTACTGAACATGGCCACCTGAATGGGAAGCATACAAGCTGGCTAGGATCCAGCTATCTTCAATCCCTTGGTGTTTGTCTTCAGCATTTAGTAATAAGTTATTATTTTGGAACATGGAGGTTTCCTTTTGGGCTGATATGGTTAGTATCAACCAACAGACCTGTTCTTCATTTGTTGATAAAATAAGCTAGTGGACCTCACAGCATCCTGTGGCAAAGAATTCTACAATTAAATCTTCCTTTGTGTTTAAAAAAAAAAAAGTTTTAAGGGGCGATCCTACACATGTTTAGACAGAAAAGGCCTACAACTTCCAGTATGCCCTAGCCAGCATGGCTGCCTGGGGCATTCTGGGAGTTGTAGGCCTTTTTTTCTGTCTAAAAATGCATAGGATTGAGCCCTTAATCACAATGCTTCAGGTTTTACTTTCTGTTCCTTTTCTAATAATCCTTAGCTTTGGGATCACATATCTGTACACAGAAAAGTGATTTTGACTGAATTTCCTTACTGTGGTTTCCCACACCAAATTGGAAGAGACTTTTTAAACTCCTCCACGGCAGGTTAGTAAAGTCAATCAAAATCTCCACTGCATGCCTTGAAGACTGGACTTGCTGCACTGGGGCCACTGAGTTGAAATCATCAGCTAGCTTTTTTGTTACAGCCCCAAGATGTCCTTCATTTTCTAACAGCGTGCACACGTAGTTAGAATTTTGCAGAATGGGTTATTAGAAATGTACCTCATAACACTGGGCAACAGACAAGACTGAATAGCCCATTTTGGAGAGATCTTTATGTGTTCTTCACAGTGAATGAGGGTGACAGAAAAATTGCCAAAGAAAATACAAAGATTCCATTCACATACAAAAAGTACTATGGCCAAATCCCAGGGTTAATGTGAAATTTCCATCTGTGTACATTTTGCTATGCTCAGGATGGTTGACCTCTCTTCAGCTCAAGATGACTTTAAGCACACAATCCTATGCCTGTTTAGACAGAAAGAAACTCCTACAACTCCAGCATTCCCCAGCCAGCCATGCTGGGAGTTGTAGGACTTTTTTGCTATCTGAACAGGCATAGGATTGCGTCTTAAGTCAAACTATTGATCATTTTTGTATTGGAACCTTCCTCCAAAGAGCTTTGTGTGGTACATGGGCATATTCTATTTAATTCCATTTAGCAGCTGTACAGATTCCCAACTGTCCTGTGCAATAAACATGTGACATTATTATTTCGGGATGAGGTGGTAGCTCTTACAAACTCTAAATTTGCTGGATGCAAAGCCTCTTTACAGTACTTAGGAAAAATTCTGTAAGGGAGCAATCCTATGTGGATCGACAGTCGCCTCTGACCCTGGGGGCGACCGCCTATCCAGTGCAGGGCGGAGGAGTAGTGAGGAGCAGATCTCCTCCTTGCTCCCCACCCTGCTTTCGCAGCTAGACGGCCGATTTCAGCTGTCTAGCCGTGTGACCTCAGAGCGCGGGAAACAGTGGCCAGATGACACACAGGATGTGTTGTTCTGGCATTTCTGACCTGCCTGCCCCGGCCTGCCCCCAGGAATGCCTTGTTTTTGCTGCTCTGCGCTGCTGTTATGTGTGCCGAGTGCAGGGCCAATCCACACTGCCTATGGGGTGGGGCGGGCGGGAGGGGGAGAGGATCGGTTCTCCAGGAACTGGCCTATCCTATGGCCGTCTAGCCACTGACTAGCGGCGATAGGATTGCACCCTAAACCAATTTAGTAGATTTTCATCTCTGTTTTGCCTCTGATGTTTTCTTCACTGTATTCTCTTTAACAGATCCAGGGACCGGTTATAGTAGAAGACACCTGTTTGTGTTTCACGGCTCTTGGAGGACTCCCAGGACCATATATGTAAGTACGAGTCAAGGCCTTTGTCCTGAGTATAGCTGATAACTGAAAATAATCAGATGTATTTAACAGAGTTCTTTGAACTCCGTGAGTACATTCTTCTAATGCTTACTTCAAGATCTGGGGATGAGGAGGGGAAAAGGAAAGAAAAATGTGATTGCTGCTCACAGGCAGTGTACAAAGAAAGTGTGTGCTGATCTTAAGTATGGAACATTGTCCAGGCTGAATTGTATGTTGCTATTTTGCATCGTGTGTAATTTGTCTTTATACAAAGGCAGATGGGGAGACAGGGGCCGCTCTTGCACTGTTCCATTTCATAATGCAGGTTCACATAATTGAGTGTCCCTCCATACAAAAGTTTCCACAGCATAAGAAACTAGATAGTGGGGGAAAGGGTTCTATTCTAGCCCTCCCTCCGCCATGCTAGTTTTCTGTGTGCAGGGATCGATGATGTATGAAGGAACATTCAGTCATGTGCAAAGTGGTTTAGCAGAGTGAGGACTCGCGGGGACACAATGTCGGCAGTTTTTATTAGCAGGATCATTGATGTCATCTGCCACCCCCCTCAGACTTCCCTCTGAGCTTAGCTGCAATTCTCACAGTAGCTGGGGGGAAATGAGTTTTCCCAGCAACAATTTATTGTTCTCTCTTGTTCCCTCATTGGGGTTGACTTGATGTTGAATGGGCAATGAAGACCCATTAGCTTTACAAAGACCTGCTCTGGATGAAGATGAAAACTGCGAGAACTGGTTTGTTGATATGGATCAGCACAGTTGCCTGCATTTTTTGAACTCTCCTTGTGGGTGTGGCTATGGGGACTGTCATGATGAGTGGCTGTACTTCAAAATGTACCACTGCATGTGAACCACCCCCACCCACCTCTTGAAGTCTGAACTAGTATAGCCTAGATACAGGTTTGCCACCTCAGTGAGAGTAGGTAAAATGCCGCTTTTATTGGATTGTCCAGTTTGAGTCTGCATTTTGAAACCTGTAAGGCTTTATATTAGATTAACAGCATCCTAAGCATGTTTACTGAGAAGTAAATCCTGCTGAGTTCAATCAGGCTACCCGCATGATTACTGTATTAAGGATTACAGCATAAGGCCACTTGCCCATAAATAAGGCTGCAGTCTTAGTAAGTCCCATTGAAAACAGTGGCACTTACTTCTGAGTAAGCATGTACATGATTGTGCTGCAAGACTCATTGAGCTCAGGAGGGTGACCATCCTTGGGATTGGGGCTGCATAGCTGAAATTCTAAAAATACTTAAGCACCCTTACCCAAGAGATCTTCTCTAGTGTAAAACCCTCACCTCCTTCTTGGCAGCTATGCAGCAGAGGGTTTGAACAGGAGCCCAGTTACTGCATGGGCATCTCTCTTCTAGGCTAACTACAGATTTAAGCATCGCAGCCAGGGTTGGAATTCCTTCCTAGACTGGTGGCTTGGCAGCGTGACATGAGAGACCTGGAGCTGCTGCAATACCCCCACCCCAAATTAATAGCAGCCAAAGGGGTTGGGATAGGATCTGTGGGGGAGGCTTTTTAAAAACCCGTTCCCAGGAGAAAATGTACAGATACCTGCATGATATTTATTTATTATAATGGGCAATGTTCCTTCCATGGGGCAAATAGCAGGTGTGAGGATAAGGAACACTTTTTAGTTGAGAAAAGTACATGGGAGGAAAAGGGCTAACTTCACCCACCTCTGACATTGTGCTCTTGATCCAGGCCTCTGTTATTATTTTGTTAAAAATGGGGAGATCTGCGATTGTTTGTTTTTAAATAGTTTAGTTTAGCCCCAGTCACCCATTTTTCTGTCTTTTATCCATCCCTGCCCTCTGACCACCTGATGCTTAGCAAAGATGTTCATTTTTCTGGGGGAAATTGAATTGGAATGCTTTCCACTGACCTAAATTGATTGGGATATGATTTAGAATGTTTGATTAGTGAATAAAACTAAAAAAATACACTATGCTAATTTTATGTGCTGTATAAATATCTCAGGAATTTTTCCAACGGTGAAAAGGAGTTGAAATGGAATATTTGATTGGGAACCCCTCCCAGCCCCCAGCACATTTAGACTGCAATCCTATACTTGGGAGAAAGTCCCATTGAACTAATTAACCTGGTTTGGATGACATGTTTGTCCTGGGTTATTTAACCCATGATGAGCCACAGTGCCCATGGGCACCAAGTTGAATATCCAACACCTGCTTGGGGGTTGTGTTGTGCAAACCCAGTGAGCATGGGTTATGCGAGGGTTGTTTAACCCTTGGATAACACACACTCACTGGGTTCACATGACATGAGAATCCCTGAGTGGGATTGCATATTCAAAATGGCAGCTGCACAAGTCTCGCATGCACCACAGCCTCATCATTAAATAACGAAAGATGGGCTGTCGTGTCATGCAAACAGCCCCAATAGAGCTTCCATTTGAGTAAAGATGTGCAGAATTGCACTGGTAATGTGGCTTAAATGTCATATTCAAATCTTGCATTGGGATATTTTATTGGAATACTTGTAAATATATTAAGACAACTCAGCAACATATACTTTCTTTATCAGAAGTGCCTGCGTGATTCTAAAAATAGTTTAACAAAACAATCCAGATGTCTTTAGAAACTGATGGTACACTGAAGGGCAAACTTCACCAGGGTCCTCATTAGCCATGACCTAGATTGCTCCCCTTTGCATCTTTTAGGCATGGTATAGTTACAAGTTGATTTCTCTGTATAAAGAGTGTTTACACCAGAACCAGCGGTCTTAAGTCACTTGATCTGGCATGACAAGTATCAACTTCTATTAGGCAAGGACACATTCAAACAACTTATTAACACAGGATTATCTTGGAGAATCACCTCACAGAGAATTTACAGTGCCAAAAATTAAGCTGTCTTAGGAGACCATGAGTTTAAATTCTTGTGTCCTCTAGTTAACTTTTTCTTGACTCTTAGGGGTGTTTTCACATAAGGCTTTATATTGTGCGCAGGTCCTTTTCATGACGTTGTCAACCTCCAGTGCTTCCCTCATTGTTTTTTAGGTTTGTTCCACCATTTTAAAAACCGCTGAAAATGCAGTAACAAAAAAAACCTGCCAAAAAACATATCAAAGAGGTGGTGTAATTCAAGAATTGTGCAATATTTTAGAAATCTTGCAGCGCCATCTGCTGGCTGAATAAATGAAACATATTGAATGTGCCCACAAAGGCACCTGAAAAACAAGGGGAGAGGGGAAGCGCGTGTTGCTATGCCCATTGTAAACCCGCAAACACTCTGGAAGACAAAGGCCCGGTAAGTTTGCGGGATTTTTCCATAATGTAGAGAAGCTCTAGAATGTCCTTAGATTTATTTTATTAGCTTGAATAATGTTTATCCTGCAATTCAGCTGGGAAAGGCTCCCAAAGTGGCTTACAAACATCAACAATAAGACAGTCCCTGCCCTCAGCACCACACAGAAGGGATTCAGGGGGAGGAGGAAAAAAGCTAATGCAGGCACTAGTTCTTAGTTACAAAGTTCTTGTAACCACCAGCTGGAACAGAAACAGTTCAAGGAGAGGAGGAGCCAAAATGTCCTAGTCTCTCATCCGATGGGAGTGGCCCTGCTTTCCTTCTCTCCCTCGCTGCAGCCTGGTAGAATGGCTGCTGCCAGGTCAGTGGACTTGCACCTAAGATTGCCAGGCATGGCTGATTTTTTCCTGAGTGCTCTGAGGGGACAATAAACACTCTGTCCAGAAGTAGCTTTAGATGCTGCTTATTTTTAATCCTGTTAGAGTGAAAGAATCCAAAATAAACTCTTTTTCTGTTAGACAGAGCTCTGGCTCAGCATTTGTTTGGGTTGCCTGGAAGTTTAGTAAGGCAGAGAACAGCTTAAGCAAAACCAAACGTGCAATTGCTATTAGTTTTGCTGGGGAAGAATTTGCAAAGTTCACTACTTAAGTTTAAATTCAGTTCAGTTCATGCGATGTGAGAAGGGCCATCTTTCAGGTTTAGACAGAACTTGGATGATAAATTAGTCGCCCAGCTGGCTCTTTTTTCCTCCTACTTAGTGAGGGGAAAGGTTGTTCAGTTGGTCAGTCGTGTCCCACTCTTCATGACCCCATGGACCATAGCATGCCAGGCCTTCCTGTCCTGCTCTCTCTCCCGGAGCGTGCTCAAGTCCATATTCATTGCATCGGATATGCTATCTAGCCATCTCATCCTCTGCTGTCCCTTTCTCCTTTTGCCTTCAATCTTTCCCAGTATCAGGGTCTTTTCCAGAGAGTTTTCTCTTCGCATTAGGTGGCCAAAATATTTCAGCTTCAGGATCTGTCCTTCCAATGAGCACTCAGGGTTGATTTCCTTTAGGATGGACTGATTTGATCTCCTTGCAGTCCAGGGGACTCGTAAGAGACTTCTCCAGCACCACAGTTCGAAAGCATCAATTCTTCGGCGCTCAGCCTTCCTTATAGTCCAGCTCTCACAGCCATACATTACTACTGGGAAAATCATAGTTTTGATTAGACAGACCTTTGTCGGCAAGGTGATGTCTCTGCTTCTTACTATGCTGTCTAGGTTTGCCATAGCTTTCCTCCCAAGGAGCAAGTGTCTTTTAATTTCATGGCTACAGTCACCATCTGCGGTGATCTTGGAGCCCAAGAAAGTAAAATCTGTCACTGCTTCCATGTCTTCCCTGTCTATATGCCAGGAAGAGATGGGGCCAGATGCCACGATCTTCGTTTTTTTACTGTTGAGTTTCAAACCAGCTTTTGCACTCTCCTCTTTCACCCTCAACAAGAGGCTCTTTAGCTCCTCTTCGCTTTCTGCCATTAGGGTGGTATCGTCTGCGTATCTGAGGTTGTTGATAATTCTCCCGGCAATCTTAATTCCGACCTGTGATTCAACCAACCCGGTGTTTCTCATGATGTACTCTGCATATAAGTTAAATAAGCAGGGTGACAATACGCAGCCTTGTCGTACTCCTTTCCCAATTTTGAACCAATCGGTTGTTCCATGTCTGGTTCTTACTGTTGCTTCTTGACCCTCGTACAGGTTTCTCAGGAGACAGGTAAGGTGGTCTGGTACTCCCATCTCTTTAAGAATTTGCCAGAGTTTGTTGTGATCCACACAATCAAAGGCTTTAGCGTAGTCAATGAAGCAGAAATAGACGTTTTTCTGGAATTCTCTTGCTTTCTCCATGATGCAGTGAATGTTGGCGATTTGATCTCTAGTTCCTCTGCCTCTTCGAAACCCAGGATGTACTTCCGGTAGTTCTCGGTTTGCATACTGCTGAAGCCTAGCTTGTAGGATTTTGAGCATAACCTTGCTGGCATGTGAAATGTTTGAACACTCTTTGGCGTTGCCCTTCTCTGGAATTGGAATGTAAACTGACCTTTTCCAGTCTTGTGGCCACTGTAGAGTGTTCCAAATTTGTTGGCATATTGAGTGCAGCACTTTAACAGCATCATCTTTTAGGATTTTAAATAGCTCAGCTGGAATACTGTCATCTCCGCTAGCTTTGTTGTTAGTAATGCTTCCTAAGGCCCACTTGACTTCACTCTCTAGGATGTCCGGCTCAAGTTCAGTGACCGCACTATCATGGCTATCAGGGACATTCAGATCTTTCCTGTATAGTTCTTCTGTGTATTCTTGCCACCTCTTCTTAATCTCATCTGCGTCTGTTAGGTCCCTGCCTTCTTTGTCCTTTATCATGCCCATCTTTGCACAAAACGTTCCCTTGAGATCTCCGATTTTCTTGAAGAGATCTCTTGGCTTTCCCTTTCTGTCGTTTTCCTTGATTTCTTTGCATTGTTCATTTAAGAAGGCCTTCTTGTCTCTCCTTCTATTCTCTGGAACTCTGCATTCAGTTGGATATATCGTCCCCTTTCTCCCTTGCTTTTCGCTTCCCTTCTTTCCTCAGCTACTTGTAAACCCTCATCAGACAGCCACTTTGCTTTCTTGCATTTCTTTTTCTTTGGGATGGATTTCGTTGCTGCCTCCTGAACAATGTTACGGACCTCCGTCCATAGTTCCTCAGGCACTCTGTCTATCAGGTCTAATCCCTGAAATCTGTTCCTCACCTCCACTGTATATTCATCAAGGATATGATTTAGGTCATACCTGAATGGTTTAGTGGTTTTCCCTATGTTCTTCAATTTAAGCCGAAATTTTGCGACAAGAAGCTCATGATCTGAGCCACAGTCAGCTCCAGGTCTTGTTTTGACTGACTGTATAGAGTTTCTCCATCTTTGGCTGCAAAGGACATAATCAATCTCATTTTGATATTGACCATCTGGTGATGTCCATGTGTAGAGTCGCCTCTTGTGCTGTTGGAAAAGAGTGTTTGCTATGATCAGCATGTTCTCTTGGCAAAACTCTATTAGCCTTTGTCCTGCTTCATTTTGTACACCAAGGCCATGCTTGCCTGTTATCTCGGTTATTTCTTGACTTCCTACTTTAGCATTCCAATCCCCTATGATGAAGAGGACATCTTTTTTCGGTGTTAGTTCTAGAAGGTGTTGTAGGTCTTCATAGAACCGATCAACCTCAGCTTCTTTGGCCTCAGTGGTTGGGTCATAGACTTGAATTACTGTGATGTTGAATGGTTTGCCTTGGATTCGTACTGAAATCATTCTATTGTTTTTGAGATTGTACCCCAGTACTGCTTTTCCCACCCTTTTGTTGACTATGAGTGCTACTCCATTTCTTCTAAGGGATTCTTGCCCACAATAGTAGATATGATGGTCACCTGAATTAAATTCGCCCATGCCTGTCCATTTTAGTTCGCTGATTCCCAAGATGTCGATGTTCAATCTTGCCATCTCATGTTTGACCACCTCCAGCTTACCTTGATTCTTTGATCTTACATTCCAGGTTCCTAAACAATATTGTTCTTTACAGCATCGGATTTTCTTTTCACCACCAGACACATCCACAGCTGAGTGTCCTTTCGGCTTTGGCCCAGCCGCTTCACTCTTTCTGGCGCTACTAGGAAATTCCCTCTGCTCTTCCCCAGTAGTATATTGGACACCTTCGGACCTGAGGGGCTCATCTTGGGCGTCATCTCTTTTAGCCTTATGATACGTTCCATGGGGTTTTCTTGGCAAGAATACTGGAGTGGGTTGCCATTTCCTTCTCCAGCGTACCACATTTTGTCAGAACTCTCCGCCATGACCTGTCCATCTTGGGTGGCCCTGCACGGCATAGCTTATGGCTTCACTGAGTTACGCAAGCCCCTTCGCCACAACAAGGCAGTGATCTATGAAGGGGAGGGGAAAGGTACATTAAATCAAAACAAGCTGAGAATAGCAGAGGTATGCTTCTGACCTCTGACTTGCTGGTGCTTATTCATACTGCAGGCCACTGGTCTGTTTAGCATAATCCACAGGGTTGGTTTTCTGTGCCTCTTCTCAGAAGTGAACAAGATTAATGAAGAGGACAAGGGTGTACTTGTCCAACCACCATTCATTTCAGTGTTGCAGGAGACCTTGGCAAATTAAGCTTATTTAAGCCCAGTCACCTCTCAATTGTATTGTATATGGGGGGGCTGCCTTTTCAGTTTTCCTAGAAACATCAGTTAGTACAAAATTCAGCTACTAGGCTACTAACTGGGATGGCTACAGGGATGTGGTGCTTAAACATGCTAGGACTTAAAGAGTTGCACTGGCAGACAGACTGTTTCCGGGCACAATTCATTTTGCTGGTCAGTACCTACAAAGCCCTGAATGGCTTGGAGCCTGACTACTGGGAAGACCACCCTTCCCTGCATGAACCATTTATTAATCATTGGAGCCCCTCCCCAGGGTCCCCCTGCCATCTGAGGCTAGGTGGAAGAGGGAGGCGACTTTCTCAGTTACAACCCCTCTTATCTGGAATGCCCTTTCAAGTGAAGCTCCCTGGGCACCAACTCTGGTGTCTTTTTGGTGCCTGGTGAAGACTATTTTTGTTTGCGCAGACCTTCCAGTATGTTTTATAACGCCTCTGATGGATTTACTGATTTTTAGGGCTGCTGTATCTGTACTTTTGCTTTCTGTGGATGTTTAAGGTGTCATCTTATTTTAAACTATACAATGCCCTAGAAGTGTTATACTGAAAGGTAACTTATACACAGATTAAATAAATAATTGACAAATACTATTTCTTTATTTAACAAATTATTTAGGTTTTCCTGCTTATTGAATACTATTTGAATGTTTTTATTATGTTTGTGATAATGAAGATTATTTGTACTTGACTTTTGGTTTCAGAAAATGGTTCCTGGAGAAACTAAAACCAGAAGGTAATTCAGTCATTGGTTTTCCATACTACTTGCTGTTGTGATTAGGCCTCTCTCCTCTTGGTGTGCTCTCCTGCTTCTGTAGAGGTTAATGATGCTCTGTTTTGCCTACAGTTCCTGCTAGCAACCAAGCACGCTTTCCCTGCAGTTCTGGTTCTGCCATGAATTCCATACCTGGCTATCAACTCTGCATTTCTCCTTATTCCCATTTTTAAGCTGTCAGGCTTCCCCCCACCCCCTGACAACTTTACCCTGGTGTAGAGTTCTAGTACCTTGTATGCTACTAGCTTCCCCTCCCCTCCATTGGCTATCAATCTGTATCAGTTTGTCTTAGCGGGAATTGCCTGAGCTGTTTATCTGTCCCTCTATTTCTGCTTTGAATTGTAGTTTTCGGTAGAGTGCTAGAAAGGTTTGTGACTTTAGCTGTGTTTCTGATTCAGTGCTAAGGCACCAGTTTGGCAAAAATGGCCCTAGTTTTCTGTTTGGACATGTATCTTAGTCCTGATTTAGCCATTACTTTCAAGCCATACATACATTCTGTTAAGACTAAGTCCATTTTTTTAGAAGTCCAAAACAGCTCCTCTGTCCCCAAAGCAGCAGTGCATGCTGGGATGGAGATGGAATGGATTGAACATCAAAGAGCACCAAGTGCAGGGTTCCCACAGAAGTGATCCCTATAGTCACGCGTTGTTGTTTGATTAGTGTGGCTTGGATGTGTGGGAAACTTGCTTAGGTTTCAAATCGTCTGTATTTCCTTCTTGGTTTCTACATAAATATTGGCTTGTTGAGTAAACTTTCCCCAGAAGAATCGTATGACATTCCTTTTCCTGTGGCTTAGGTCTGTACAAACTATTAGCTGGATTTGAAGATAAGTCTGCGTATGCTCTCTGCACCTTTGCCTTCAGCACCGGAAATCCCGAGGACCCAGTGAAGCTCTTCAAAGGCCGGACCTGTGTAGGTATAAGAGCTTCTGGCGTGTCTGCATTGGGCAAAAGATGGAGCAGTTGATGGGCCATGCTGGACAAATCAGACTCTGGCCTCTCTTGCCCTGCAGGAGGCCTTGAGCAGCCAGTTCAGTGAGTTGCACTGCTCCTGCTGCTCCTTGTCTTCAGCATAACAGCTGTAATATTTAGCACTGATGTAGCATGTTAAGAGTGTTCAAAGTGCGTCACAGATGTTCTCTCAGTAATGCTTTCAGCAGTGCTGTAAGGTGGGCCAGTATTATTAACCTCTGGTGCAGATGGAGGTAACGGAGGCTTAGTAGCTTGCCCTCTTCATTCTGGATGAACCTCTCTGTCAGGATGGGAGAGTGGCGTTTATCATAGTTGCGCGGTAACCAAAGCTTGCTTTTCTCTCTCTCTCTGTTGGGCTGGGAGTGAAAAGAGCAGCTGCACCCTTGGAGTGGTAGCACCAGCAGAAGTCCAAATAATAAGGGAAAGGGAGGGGGAGGAGGGAAAAAGCTAATGGGGGAGGCAGAATTGGAGCCTAGTCCAATGCACCCAAGGCTGCTGGCATAGCAGACCAAGAAGATATATTAATCCTAAGTGAACTTGCTTGGAAATATGTCCCACTGAAATCAATCACATCAGATCTACAGAGTGACATGGCTGTGACTTCCTTTCAAAGGAAGCTTTGTGCTTCCTACATATTGCTAAGCCATGCAATGCTTTTAGTAGACTCTAGAGGAATCTACTCTTCTTAGAGGAGCCTTCCCCAACCTGGCACCCTCCAGATGTGCTAGGCTACAATTCCCTTCATCCCTAGCTAGCATGCACACTGGGTGATTATGGGAGTTGTAGTCCGGCACATCTGGAGGGCGCACAGTTGGGGAATACCGTTCTAAGGGCTGTTCCATGCCTTTCTGCTATTATTTATTTATTATTTATTTATTTCATTTATATCCCGCCTTTTTTCCTCTTGCAAGGACCCAAAGTGGCTTACATTATCCTCCTCCTCCTCTCCATTTTATCCTCACAACAACAACCCTGTGAGGTAGGTTGGACTGAGAGTCTGTGACTGGCCCAAAGTCACCCAGTGAGCTTCCGTGGCCGAGTGGGGACTAGAACCCGGATCTCCCAGCTCAGCACTCTCACCACTACACCACGCTGGCTCTCACATTTCTGCTACATGTCACTATGCTCATTTGCTTGAATTATTTACCACTACCTGCTCTGCTGGTACCTTACTTGCTTCTCCATGTCTACTCTCTTCTTTTTGGCATACTCTCTTTTGAATTATGTAGGTTAATCTGTTGAAAGGTGATGAGTAAAAGACCTTGCCTTGGGTCAGGAGTTGGACTGCAATGCCCTCTGGTCCCTTCCAACCTTGTATTCTGCTGACAGCCTGGCTACATGTTTCATTCATCACACCAAATGTTGAGCTCTGAATGTTGAGAATCCTGATGCTGGAGAGGATATGAGGTAGACGTAGAGAGAGGCAAGAGCCACTGGTTGCCTTTCTCGTGTCATCTTTTAACAGCAATTTTCAGGGGGAGGAGCAGGCACAGTGTGCTACTAAAGGAGGTAAGCAAGCAGTGGATCGATGAGAAAAGGCAGCCAGCAGCTCTTGCTTCCCTACAGTCTCCTCTAGCGTTCTCTGCCTCTCTCTGGAATAGTTAACACATTCTCAACAGTCAGAGCCTGGCTTCCACATAGCTAATTTTGATCCAGCATAGCAAAATCTCTCTTGCCCTATGTATTGACTTATAGGGACACATAGTTGATCCGAGAGGGCCTAGAGACTTTGGATGGGATCCATGCTTCCAGCCAGAGGGTCATGATCAGACGTAAGTGGCTGCTCACCTTCTCATTATTTTGAATGGTCACAATAGTAAGGATACCCAGGCCAGTTTGTACACTGCTGTTCTAAAGAAGGTGCAATTTCTGTTCCAGGGAAATGCTAATTCTGCCCTTAAATGTTTGTGGAAATGTTTGTTTCTTCATGGAGCTCCAGTGGTAATTACAACACTTTGATAGCAGTGAAGTTGTAGTGCAGACGTACCCCATTCCAACACCACCTAAGGGAAGTACAGGGTGACCAGAATAATTCTTCCTAGCTCACTGTTTAGGCTGAGAGATGGGGCGCAAGTTTAATAATAGCATAATGGCTCTTACAGAAGTAGTGGGCTGTCCCAGCTTCTCTTGGTGGTGTTACATCTTCCTGTCTTTCCTAGGTATGCTGAATTGCCCAAATCTGTGAAGAACTCAATCTCTCATCGTTACAAAGCCTTGAAAGAGCTGTCTACCTATTTTATTCAACAGAATAACTCAACAGAGGTCACATCTGGTCCCAGTTAGCATTCCTGGATCTATGGGAAATTATGGCTTTTGAACAGAAAACTATAATTGAAACAGATCAATGTTTGCCTGTCTGCACAGATCATGTCCAATAAAGCTAATTTCTTTAAAGACATATGTGACTTTTTTTCCGATCCTAAAAGAGGCAGCATGTCAGATGTGTGTAGGATCAAGACTGACACTAGAGAAATTCACTGGAAGAGATACGCTAGAGGAATTCAAGATGTACTAGTATACAGGAATGAGGACATGAGGACAGATATCTAGCTGTTCAAATTCCAGGAAAATAAACACTGGATTGATGCTGTTCATTCGTGTGCTTACTTCAAAGATGTTTGTGGGTGCTACCTTTGTAAAAATAAGAGCTCGTAAGAAAAGTCAGTAGAAATTCTTCGAACAAGTATTACTTCAGATATATTGGCCATGCTCCTAATCACTCTGCAAGCCTGTTCATATATTTCACTTATTTATCATAAGCATGCTGACCTGGGGATAAATTCCACTGGACATAGTGGGACTTAGGGTGCAATCTTATGGCTGCTAGACAGCGGCTAGATGGCCATAGGATTGGTTGGTTCCCGGAGAACCACCTCCCCACCCCGCTCCCTCATAGGCAGTGTGGATCGTCCCTGTGCTCTGCACTCGTAAGAGCAGAGCAGGGGAGAAGGGGGCGTTCCCAGGGGTGGGGAGTTCGTAAATGCCAGTATGACACTTTGTATGGGTTGTCCGGTTTCTCCACCCCACACTCCGATGTCCCACGGCTAGACAGCTGAAATCAGCTATCTAGCTGCGAATGTAGGGCGGCTGGAGCACGGAGGAGACAATCCCCTCTGCTCTCCTGCCATGCATTGGATAGCCAGTCGCCTCTGAGTTCAGAGGTGGCTGACTCTCCCCATAGGATTGCTTCCTCCCTTCTGAATAAAGGTTGCAGGATTGCACTGCTAATTTGTTTATTTTAAAACAGCTATACCCCCCACTTTCTGAGTGCTCAAGTTGGTTTGTCAAAACTTTAAAACACAGTAAAAACATCAAGAATTTGTATTGTGCAGGGATGTGCAGTCTTTGCAGGGGATCCAAACTTCTTTCTCTGCCCCTACCCCTACCCCCACCTCCAATTTCCATTTTGAGCGCTGAGTATCTTTGCTTTATACTCATTCCTGTGAGTATCTTTGACTTGTTCCTGTCTAAATATATAAACTGGCAAATTAAATGGTTATCCTCTAATAGGGCATTTGCAATTCGTGATCAATTCGTAAAGTAGCAGTTACAGGAACTCTGGGGGAAAGCGACCATGTTGTACTTGAGTTCTTGGTTCTAAGGGAAGCAAAAGCTGAGTGTAGTCAAATGCGTACCCTGGATTTTAGGAAAGCTGATTTTAATAAACTCAGAACAATGATCACTAAGGTCCCATGGCAAGTGACGCTAACGAGAAAAGGAGTCTAAGATGGGTGGGAGCTTTTAAAAAAGGAAATTCTCAAGGCACAATCACAAACAATTCCAACAAGAAGAAAAGGTGGAAGACAACAAAAGAAGCCAATGTGGCTTCACAAAAAGCTTAGGGATGACCTGAAAACAAAAAAGGACACATACAGGAAGTGGAAAGAAGGCCAAGTAACAAAGGAAGAGTACAGGCAGATAGCACAGAATTGCAGGGATGGCATCAGGAAGGCTAAAGCTGAGAATGAGCTGAGGTTAGCAAGGGATGTTAAAAACAATAAAAAGGCTTTCTTCAGCTACGTGCATAGTAAAAGGCAGAGGAAAGAAATGGTGGTTCAGCTATTAAATAAGGATGGCAAAACGATAACAGATGACAAAGAAAAGGCAGCGGTGCTCAATTCCTACTTTGTCTCAGTCTTCTCCCAAAACAGGGTCTATGAGCCCCCTGGCAAAGGTGAAGTACAGGCTGAAGGGGCAGGATTGTAGCTTGAGATCGATAGGCATATGGTCAAGGAACACCTAATTACTTTGAATGAGTTCAAATCTCCAGGGCCAGATGAACTGCATCCTAGAGTAATAAAGGAACTGGCAGAAGAACTCTCAGAACCGCTGTCTATTCTCTTTGAGAAATCATGGAGGATGGGGGAAGTGCCAGATGACTGGAGGAGGGCTGTTGTCCCTATCTTCAAAAAGGGTAAAAAGGAGGAACCTGGGAACTACAGACCAGTCAGTCTGACATCAATCCCTGGGAAAATTCTGGAGCAGATGATAAAGGAATCCATCTGTAAGCACCTTGAAAACAATGCCGTGATTACTCGAAGCCAACATGGATTTGTCAAAAACAAGTCCTGCCAGACAAATCTGATCTCATTTTTTGATCAAGTAACCTCCCTTGTAGACCATGGGAATGCTGTAGACATCATATACCTCGACTTCAGCAAAGCTTTCGACAAAGTGCTCCATGATATCCTGATGAGCAAACTAGCTCAAAGTGGGCTAGATGAAGCAACGATCTGGTGGCTCCACAGTTGGCTACAGAATCGGACTGAAAGAGTGCTTATCAATGGGACCTTCTCAAACTGGGGAGAGGTAACGAGTGGGGTACCGCAGGGCTCAGTCCTGGGCCCAGTGCTCTTCAACATTTTTATTAATGACTTGGAGGAGGAGGTGCAGGGACTGCTGATCAGATTTGCAGATGACACAAAATTGGGCGGGATAGCTAATACTTTGGAAGACAGAAACAAAATTCAAAGTGATCTGGATAGACTGGAGCGCTGGGCAGAAAACAACAGAATGACATTTAATAGGTATAAATGCCAAGTTCTGCACCTAGGAAAAAGAAACCAAATGCACAGTTACAAGATGGGGGATACGTGGCTCAACCACACTACAAGTGAGAAGGATCTTGGAATTGTTGTCGATCACAAGCTGAATATGAGCCAACAATGTGATGTGGCTGCAAAAAAGGCAAATGCTCTTTTGGGCTGCATTCATAGAAGCATAGCTTCCAAATCCCAGGAAGTACTAGTTCCCCTCTACTCAGCACTGGTTGGGCCTCATCTGGAGTACTGTGTCCAGTTCTGGGCACCACACTTTAAGAAGGGTGCAGACAAGCTGGAGAGGGTTCAGAGAAGGGCAACAAAGATGATCAGGGGACTGGAAACAAAGCCCTATGAAGAGAGACTGAAAGAACTGGGCATGTTTAGCCTTGAGAAGAGAAGACTGAGGGGAGATATGATATCGCTCTTCAAGTACTTGGAAGGTTGTCACAGAAAAGAAGGCCAGGATCTCTTCTTGATCATCCCAGAGTGCAGGACACGGAATAATGGGCTCAAGTTACAGGAAGCCAGATTCTGGCTGAACATCAAGAAAAACTTCCTGACTGTTAGAGCAATACGACAATGGAACCAATTCCCACTGGAGGCGTTCAAGACGAGGCTGGACAGCCATCTGTCAGGGATGCTCTGACTTGGATTCCTTCAGTGAGCAGGGGGTTGGACTCGATGGCCTTGTAGGCTCCTTCCAACCCTACTATTCTATGATTCTATGATCTAAAATGTGACGGTTAATCCCTTTTGGCAGGCATACAGTACAAATGTCAACTTGTTTAACTTTTGGTTTGCTATTTCAAGGAACTGTGGGAAGTGTAGTTTGTTAAGGAAACCACTGAACTCTCAGAATTTTCACAAAACCACACTTCCCAGTTTTTCTTTACAGTGTAGAGCTACCATCTTGATTCTGAAAATGGTTAGTGGGACCTACCCTGTTACAAGCCCCTTTGAGATCCTCTGATTTCACTAGGGTGCTAATTATTTCAGCAGGGTTTGTGCGATGTTCCTGTGGATCATACTTCCAACTCATTTCTACCCAGTCCTCCTTGCTCTGTACTGAAACCTTGATTGAGCGACAACTATTTAGGACGAGCTCCATGAGGCTTACTTCAGAGTAGACATATGTAGGATTATGCTGCATGTGTCCGGCTCTTAGTATTGGGAGCAGAGCATTTATTAACGTTTTCCTAAGCAGGGTGGTGGGCCCACAGGACGTCAGACCGGGGCTGCAGCTGTTGACGGGCAGAGCCAGAGCCCCAGGCGGCTGAGGCCAGCAGCTCTCTCCGTGTCCCGCCGCACCACGGGCGTCTCGCGAACAACGCGGGCGTTTGAGTGGCGCGCCAGGCCACGCCCCTTGGCCTGGGAGGCCACGCCCCTTCCCCTGGCGGAGACGGGCTGGATCGGCAAGTACAGCAGCTGGGAGGGCCCCGGGTTGCTGCGGCTGTTGCGGTCGCTTCCATCGATATGCTGGGCGCTTGGCTCCGCCCCTGCCAGGAGCGCCGAGTGATCGATGGCGCAACAGCTCCGCCTCCGCGCACCGGCCATTTCCGTGCCGGCCCTGAAGGGGAAGCAGGTGAGGGGAGGGCGCGTGCGGAAGGCCTGCGCTGGGGGCAGGGGCTGGTCGTTCGTGGGGGAGGACGCAGGCGGGGTGGGCGCTGCCGAGACGCTCGTCGGAGCGGGAGCGTTGAGGGAAGAGGACGGAGCCTCCTGGGCGGCGAAAGGAGGCGGGCGCCTTATGGAGGGGAAGGGGCAGCGGCCTGTGGAGAAGGAGGCGGGGGGGGCGCTCCGGAAGAGATGGCTGCGCCCGGCGGGGTCGTTTTATTTATTTATTTATTTATTACATTTATATCCCGCCTTTTTTTCTCCAAGGAACTCAAGGCGGCGTACATAATCCTCCTCATCCATTTTATCCTCACAACAACAACCCTGTGAGGTGGGTTGGGCTGAGAGTCTGTGACTGGCCCAAAGTCACCCAGTGAGCTTCCACGGCTGAGTGGGGACTAGAACCCGGATCTCCCGGCTCTCAGTCCAGCACTCTAGCCACTACACCACACTGGCTTAGGAGCGGTTCCCCTCTGGCAGCTGATGGAGTAGGTTGTCGCCTACCAACCCTGGCTGCTCTTTCGGTCAATTGTTTTAGCCAATTTTAAGGTGTAAAAAAGCAAAGCAAAAAACCGCCCTCCGATTGGAAGTCATTTAGGTAAGGAAGGCCTGATCAGGGAAGATAGACGCCCTGGGGACGGGAGACTGGCTTGTGAGGAAGGATGTGGGGAGGTCCCCCTGCGGGAGGAGCACTTTTTGGGAACTTGGGAGAAAATGGGTTGTGGTGAGGGGGGGATGGAAGGGACTACAGAGGAACCAAGTGGGTGGCGTGAGAAGGAGCAGTGATTCTTGTGGGAACCATTTGGGAAAGTGGGGGTGGGGTAGGGAAGGTGGATTCTAGCAGGCACTATGGGGTAGGGGTGAGATGGGATGAAGTAGGGGTGTAGAGGAGTGAAGAATTTCAAGGCAAGGAGTATGAAAAATGAGCATGTTTTGCAAAATAAACATCTTCATGTTTAAATAGTTTTGATATTTGGTGTTTCCAGGCGATGCTTTTATGATGCAGTTGCCCTGCCTTATACATGGAATTCTAACCCTCCCAAATTTTCACAGTGCTTCTTCCATCTTTATTCTTTCAACAAAAAATCCATCAAGGCAGGAAACAGAGAATAGCTGTACAACGTCTTTTGATTAGGGATGTACGAAAATCACTTACCTTTCGCGGATTATGCTGATGGTGGGGGGGGAGGCGTTCCGTCCCTCCCCCCGGAATCCTGGCCGGGGGGGGAGGCGCTCCGTTCCTCCCCCCCAGAATCCTCCGCGGCCGTCTGTGCTCCGCGGCAGCTCTGCGGAGCAGCCAGCCAGGCCAGAGCCGTCTGCAGCCGGATTTCCGGCTGCGGAGGGCTCTGGGTAAAAAAACAAAACAAAAAACCCGCGTACGCAAATGGCGGCGGCTACAGCCGCCGCCATTTGTGTTCCTTCTTTTTGGCCATCTTAATCTACGTAAATATTTACGTAGACTATGACAGTGAAAATAAGGGGAACGCAAATAGCGTAGCAGATGCTATTTGCGTTCCCCATATTTTCGCCGTCTTAGTCTACGTAATTATTTACATAGAGTAAGACGGCCCAAAATAAGGAACGCAAATGGCGGCGGCCATAGCCGCTGCCATTTGCGTACGCTTTTTTTTTTTTTTACCCAGTCGTTTTAGGCTACGTAAGTTTTTACGTAGCCTAAAATGTCTGGGTAAAAAAAGAAAAGAAAAGGTGTACGCAAATGGTAGCAGCCAGCCGTAGCCGCTGCTATTTGCGTACGCCTTTTTTTTTTAACCCAGACGTTTTAGGCTACGTAAAAACGTACGTAGCCTATCACGTCTGTGTAAAAAACAAAACAAAACCTGCAAATGGCGGTGGTGGCAGCCGGTTGGAAGACCGGTCGGAAGACCAGCCGCCACCGGAGCCGCCACTGCCCGGAAGATCCGCCCCAGGTAAGTCTCGTCCCAGAGGGATGCGTGGGGGGGGGGGTGGCAGGCCGTTCCGCCACAGATTTCGGGGGGCCGAATGCACTGGCATTCGGCCTCCCCGAGATCCGTGGTAGAATTCTCTGCCATCCCTACTTTTGATTGGTAGCATTAGGAGCCCTCTGTCTGGAAGCACCCACAGATTTTGGATTTCGCTGACTTGTACATGTTGCTGTGTGGCTTTAGTTGCCTTTGTCAAGATTAATCTTTTTCTGAAATATTCTGGTGTCTTTGGACTGTCATATATGCCCTTTTGCCTGGATGGATGCTGGGGCTTTGTGCAAGGATTCTAAAATGCATATTAATCCAGGTAGGCTGCATTCCTTCTGTTGGGAATGGAAGGCAGAGGAGGGTGGAAGATTTATGACATAAGCTTGGCCATTGGATTTGGCCTCAAGTCACTGTGCCTGGCTGATGTAGGTCAGCAGTGCATGTAGTAATACATTTTCAGTAAAATCAGATATCTGTAATTCAACATAGACAGATTTGCAAATTATAAATCTTCCCAGTATCTTTTTATTTTCAGAATACTGAGATCTTTTAAAAATGTTGCTTAAAAAAACATTCCAGTACAACCAGTTCACTGATCCTATTCTTTAAAGTACTTGGGTGTCAGCACAGAGTAATATTGTCATGGTCTATGAAGCTTTTGTTGTTAGGAGTCTTTTTTAAAAAAGTTTATTTACATGGTCAATGTGTTGGAAGACCCTTAAGAGAGTGTTATTCCTGCATTCAAAGACAGTGTGCTTCTGAATATCAGTTATTGGGAGTAGTGAGGGGGGAAGACAGTGAGTAAGGCTGTTGCTTTAATGTGGGGTTCCTGGAAGCATCTTAGTTGCCGTTGCTGGAAACAGAATTCTGAGCTAGTTGGCCCCTTGGTCTGATCCAACACCACTGCTGTAATTGCATTCATTAGAGTTTTGAATTTTGGGGTGTACAGAAGTACAAAAGAAGCTAGAGTTGTACCAAAATGGTTTTTGAAAGAGTGGGTGGGGTCTTGGCTTTTTTTTCTTGCTACCCTTTCAAAAGCCTCACTGATTAAAAAAAGAATTACTGCCCATTATCTATCTTGTGGGATAGGAAAGATTATTTAAAAGCCCTTTTACCCTTCCTCTTCCATATTGTTATCCATACTGGATAACAACGAGTAAAGTCTTTGCCTTTTGTTAAAGCTTCATGCGCAAACATGGAAGGCTTTAAAGAGTGGGGAGAATTTAAAACAGCAGCAACACCAAGCTCATTGATACTCATAATCTGTCCAGAAGAGGACTTAAAAGCTCAGTCTTAAAATAAATTACCTGTCTTGAACATTGTTGCTGCAGTGGAATTAAATCTCATCTATAATAAGAGGATGCTTGTCTGTCAGATTGTGAAACCTAGACAGTGAAACTTGGTATGCATACTAAGGGGACCCTGTAGGTGTGCACCTCTGGCTTGTTTTGTTTATAAAACACATTGTTTAATTTTAATGTGTCTCTGTGTCTGAAGCCGGCACTACCATCTTCGAAGTGACAGACTTCCCGAACCAATGCATAGCTTGGGAGTTGATAGGGTTTGATGCCAAGGGGGAGGAGTCTGAGGGGCAGAGTTATATGACTGCCCCCTCTCCCTATTGTGAGACAGCCCCCAGCAGGGGAATGGAGCATACAGATCCCTCAGGGGGTTATAGGGGTACCCCATGGCAGGGGCTGTGCCTAGGGGTGCCAGCAGCCATGGCTTCACTCAGATGGGGCGGGCAAGATGTGTTCAACTCTGACAGCTGCATAATTTTGCTTGAAGCCTTCACTGCATCACACGATCACAACCTGTGCGAAGCTGGGTATATTTGCTAGTATAAAATGCACGCAGGGATGATAAAATGCTATTTTATAAGATACTGGAAATTCCTGGGGTTCATATTTTTTCCATGTACCAGTTTGCATGAGGAATTCTGTGTGGCCAATCTGTAAGTCGTTACAGTTAGACTGAGAACTGAACCCCAACTAAATTGTCAGGAACTTATTTTCCCCATATCTCTCCTTCTAGGAAGTGGGTTTCTCCTCCCTTCCTCATATTGGACAAGTAAAAACAACACTTGAATGAAAACATGCCTCCAAAATTCAAACGCCACCTCAATGATGACGACGTTACTGGGTCAGTGAAAAGTGAGAGGGTGAGTGCATAAGGGTGACAGCTTTCATTGCATGTTTTAAATTTGCTATCTTGCAAATGGACCTGGCTGTAGAGCTATGGAAGTAGAAGGACCTCCATGAGTCCCATTCAGAGAATAATTGCTTTAAGCTGCAGGGAATGCTATGAGATCATATGATGTTTAAATAAATGAGGTCTTGACCTAGCTAATACCTGGAACCTCAAGAGGCTCCATGGAGTTGTGATTTAAATTGCTGTCAGCTTTCAAGGGAAGAGCAGGATCTAGTGAAATAGACAGGCTAGTCTATCTAAAGCAGGGAAAGGCAACCTTGTTCCCCCACATATGGTTTTGACTACAGCTCCCATAAGTTCCTGCCAGCACGGCCAGTGGTCAGAGATTATGAGAGTTGAAATCCAAAACATCCAGGTTTGTCTAACTTTGGTCTAAAGTATGCCGGGTAATTTCCTGCACCTTTTTTTCTTAAAAGCTTCCAAGCAGGCTTCATCTCACAACTATGAAGCTTTAGAACATAAACATATTCCAGAATATACCAATCATTAATAGTCGAAAATGTTTCCTTTAGTTCTCAAAGTAATTAATGTAAATGATATCTCAGTATTCTTATAACAGCCCTGTGAGGGTAAGCTAGTCTTATTTCCATATTACAGAATGGACGTGAACTCTGTTAACGAGCAAGGAGAATACATGCTTGGCCTCTTGCTTCTTGACAATATTTATTTTGAAGGTGTATATCCTGAGTTTTGATTAAATAATCCATAGGGTGGTTTACAATAGATTGCAATAGTAGAGGAAACAAAACACCCATCAGGCTGGTACATGGGGCCAGAGTATGCTGCTCTCCAGTTCTGCAATCACAGGCAACTGCAGTTGGAGCAGAGTGTTCTTTCTGGCAGGGATGGAAGGAGAGGAAGCTCCCTGCAGCTGCTGCTTCTCTGGCCAGTGCTTGGGGCCAGGCTCCCCTTCCCCTTGCTGTGGTGTTCTTTTTGGAAGACAGGGGGTGCAGCCTGACAGGAGCCCTTAGTCCTCCTGCAGAGGTATTGGGTCAGTGTGCGGTTTCCTTCAGTCCCGGGGCAAGCTGGAAGTGAAGGGAAATATGTAGGCAGGGGTGGTGCTGGAGGACGAGGAGCTGGACAGGTAGTACACATAGTTTCAGTAGCACAATTAGAAGTTGTGTGACAAAGGCAGCAGGCCAATTCTTTGAGCATCAGCTTCATGGAATATTTGACCAGCCAATCAAAGGGAAGACAGTCAACTGACAATCCTTTACTGATCATTTGACCAGCAGGCCAATCCTAGATATAGCCAGATTTTGTCTAGCCATCATTTTACATAGCAATGACTGTCCATTGACGCTGAAATGGCAAAGTGATGTGTTCTAAAAATCAAACCACAAACCATAGATGTCTCTACTTGGATACATTTTGAATACTTCATTGAATATCTTGAGGGGGCTGTTGACAGTGGGTATAAAGAAAATAACAATTTCAGAACAGTTTTGCTTTTTTAAAAACTGCAATTGAGTTGAAACATCATCAAAACTGAGCATAAACAATGAAACCATTTTTAGATTTTATACTGAATCTTGCACAGTAGAAAGGATAATAAAGTAGAGGACAAAGCCAGGATCTTGTGTCCCTTTTAAATTCCATTTAACAAAGGAAGGGTTGTTGTAGGAATACTAGTCAGACACCTCCTTAATCCGTAGTATAAGAGTGCTTGGGATTGGCACTCTTAATTTCCTTGACTTTTCAGTGTAATTTCTTAAAGAGCTGTGGGCTCCCCAAAAGCACTTGGTTGGCTACTGTGCAAACAGAATGCTAGACCAGATAGGACTTTGGCCTGATCCGGCCAAGGTACTCTTATGTTCGTACCAGTTAATTTTTAGTGAATTAATTTCTTGTAGCGTAAGTGTGTAGCTTATTACTTTGGGGGCGTATGTAAGGCTTACTTTATATACCAGCCACAACAAATACAGCGAAATGTTGTGTCTTGACAGCATTGCATGGTAAAAATTGTTTGTCTAAACAAATCTTCAATTACTCCTGTGGAGGTTCAGCCTTCTCCATCCCAATTTACAGAAGCTAGCTGGAAGAAAGTTTGGGAGCAATTTCCCTAGGTAAACACTTTGAAATCCAGATTATGTTGGATTGATTTGATTAAGGCCAGAAACAGATAATAGAAATCAGCCTGGTAATATATATCTGTCTGTAGCAAAACAGGCAGTGGGAAATGGGCTTCCTACATTTTACATAATCTGTTATTATAACTGTTTATTTCTGTGCACCCAGTAACTGGAAAAAATATGACTGTTTCAGTAGTCCCCCAATGATGTAATGATGCTTTACAGAAAAAGCGCACAGAGTATTACGTGGTAGTGGTTGGGAAAGTAGGAACCACTGTTTGGTCTTTCCAAGGATTAGAGTTCAGAATCTCAATTTGGTTTCTGGGTTGCAGCATTCAAGGTGAGCTTCTAAAATGGTTTATGGTATATGGTATGCAGAAACAGAAGGGAAAAATGGTTAGATATAGGGTATAGGTTGTACCCGGTAGTGGGGATGTGCTTATCTTCTCCAAAGTCTAAGGAAAATTCCCCACTCCAGAGAACTTAAACCAGTACTAGTGTGTTGGCTGCAATTTGCAATATGCATTTCAAAGAGTTGTAGCTTCCTCCTTCTGGCTTTAAAAATGTGCAAGGGAGGCATTCATATGTTGTTGAGATGTATCAATCTTCTGTGTTTGCAGAGAAACCTCCTAGAGGAAGATTCAGATGAAGAGGAGGACTTTTTTTTGTAAGTCTCTTCAAGACTGGAGCAGAGCTGACTGAACAACTGGGGGGGGGGGGTTCACTAATGCTTGATCTTTCAATCCCTGGTGTTGAGTCCTAGATCTCTTTTGGGTTGTTTAGCATTCATCTTGCCCATTTCACATGATTCTGTATCAGGGCTTCATCTCTAAAACTAGGTGGAGTGCTGCACAATTCACCAGGGTCATTGCCAGCAGCAGCTGCTATGAACATTTCAGTGTATGTTTCAGGACTCACCCTGTTGGCCCCTTTCTGCAGTCTCAGAGTGCATTGTTCCTTCTGGCTCACATGAGCCATCAATGTGTGTTGTGTAATACTTTCAGGCTCCAGAAGTCTGTCTTTTAATCAGCCATGTGGTTTGCCATTCATCCCCTCGAGTAGATGAGTAGCAACTGCCCCAAGTTTGATCTGATTATCTCTCTCATAGTTTCTGTTCTCATTTCCCAGGAGAGGGCCATCAGGCCCAAGGTTTGGCCCCAAGAATGACAAAATCAGGCAGTAAGTACATTGTTACATTTGAAATTGGGGTTTTTCTTGCCTTAATTTCCTGCATGTATAAAACCGCTACAATTTCAATTAAGGTTTTTGCAGCATCTGTGTTGAATCTAGAAGTACATGGTTTCCAAGGCATGAAAGAGCTGTTCCTATTCTCAACAAGATGATCTTTACTGTAAACTAGTAAAAAATGTGTGCTATTTAAACATTTTTCTGTAGGCTAAATGTTCCCTTTGCCATTGCTGCGCATAAGATCTTGGCACCCTACAGATTCATGGGACCTTCTGGGGAGCAAAATTTAATAGGCTCAAAGCACTGGAACAAATTGGAAGTAATTAAGGCTTGGCTAGTAATCATCAACTGTACCAAAACAATAGGGAGGAAGTCAAAACAACTTGGATGCTTTCTGCAGGAGTAGTTTGTACTAAGAGCTTTGCTGAGATTCTCAGCCAAGACTGGGGAAGTCAGCCTCCTTCTGTACTCAGGCACCCGTTTATTTACTTAAAACCAATGGTCACCATGTATATACCCTACAGGATCATTGGTCCTGAAGAAATAGATCAACCATCTGTGTTATCTTTTGGAAGTAGAACTTTGGAGGTCCATCGTCACAGCTATTGACTTTGTGGAGTCGAAACATTTGTCCTGTGATTTTATTGGGATGAGGAAGCCTACTCACTTCCAAGCTGGTTCTCTGTTAGTCCCACGGAAATCTTATTGTTAGCTGCCATAGTCAAGTACCATGTGCATGTCTTTTTTTGCTCTTTCACTGAAATAAAAACCATGTGCATGTCTTGATATGAATCTGTTCTGGAGCATTAAATATCAACAACTTCTACTGTTTACAAGCTGTCCCTCTTGGAGAATCTGTTCAAAGAACAACTCCACCCCACACCAGCATTTGTGAAATAGTCTTCCGTTCAAAGCCATATTAAGTCCCTATTAGGTGTGGGCTGCACCTAATAGGACCCTATTAGGAGTGTGGGGAGGCACCCTTGCTGCAGGAGAAATAGAGGAGTAGCTGTCCTTCTTTGTTCTCCCTGGCTCAGTGCTGTGCGCAACAGGGGAGGCGCTTGTTCTGCATGCAAAGCGGGGACTTGGGTAGAACAGAATCTGACCAGAGGCAAAATTCACAACACTTTTCTAGGCAGCCCACCAAATGGTAGTGGCCCCACAAACTTTGGGAAGAAGCTCATTTTCCCAGCAATGGTTGCAATTTGAGCACTGGGACAATGTGATATCCCACAAATTGAAGCATTTATTTGAGGGAAGACCCCTGGATCCTATACCATGAACATGTAATAGTTGCACATTTCTTGCACTGTAAATCATCTTTAAAAGAGTTCAAAATTAGTAGTGGTTTGTGCGAAGGGATAGTGCTTATTTTGGCAGTCTCTAGAACCAATTAGCAGAGGCTGGTTATTGGCTGGGGGAAACAGCGTATGAGTGTTTCTTCCTTGCAGTTATAGCAGATTGGATGATCTGCCCTGGATGAAAGACCGCAGTAGAAAGTCAGGTGATAGAAAGTGGGAAAGAAAGTAGCAACAGAGCAGAATTTGAAAATAAAATGCAAATTCTATAACTGCATTGTACACCTGACATTGCAATATTTGGAGAATAGGAAGGCAGGTACAGGGTTTTCTTTTAGTGTTTTTGGTATGCCTTAAAGGTACATTAGTTCTTGGAATTGTCTACTAAGCCAGGGCAGTGGGTGAGGAAATTGCAAGCTTCCTGAGGCTCTGGTTTTAGGGATGGGGGTAGTCTCTTTGAACCATAATCTGGGGTCTTGCAGCTCCTGATTATCATATTTGTTGTACTCCTCTGTCACACAGAGGCAAGCTTTGTGACATATGCCTAGGCAAGCAGTGTTCCATGCTTGAAAGCTGTTGGAATGTAAGGTGGGCGGAAACTGGTGTATTATTAGGACAACATGCTAGCGTACACAAAAACAGCTATTAAATTTAAGTGGCCAGTGACCTCCCTGCTAGTGTTTGCTTGTCTGAGATGATTCTCCTTAGTAGAGCATGCAGGTTGGAGACAAGGATCTGAAAGGGGGAGAGAGGTTGGGGTAGGGTGAACAGTCACAAGATTATCTGGGCCTTTATTTTTGTTTTCAATTCCATTCCTGTTTGAAATTACTTGGAAAACTGGCAGCAGACAGAGCCAGGAGTAAAATGGAACAAAAGCCAGTTACTGACTCCCTGTAAATATGCTTCTTTTTGGAAAGCAAAAGTAATTTTAATGCTATTTTGAAGTGATGTGTTCTCAAGCTGAGGTAAAAAGCACTGAAAAAGTGTGTAAATATACATGCAGTGACTAGAATCTATTTGCAGCGTTTGGAAATGAACAGAGGAAGAGTGAGGAAGATGGAAGCTAAAGCAGAGGCTGGATAAAGTGTGATAACAGTTTCTAGACTTCAGCCAGGATGGTGGTATTTGTTCTTTAATAGCTGGGTACTCTGGGAGCACTCTAACAGGGGCCGTTTCACCCATCACTAATGGCTGAAATGGAACCTGTCAAAAGTCTCCTTTCTTCACAGCTATTACAAGGCAAAGGTGCCAATTGAGATACAGTTGCAACTTCCAAAATGAGGTGCTGATGGGGTGTATGAGGAGGAGGGGTTGGGGGAAGGGGTTGTCCATCTCCCCCCTTTTCTTGTACTCCTCTGCCTATTACTGCTGCTACTTTCCATAGACCTGGATGTCCAGCTAGAGGTTGATCCCTAGGGCCAGTGCTCTTCCCAACTCCTGGAGGCCTAACAGCTCCCCAAACTCTGGAGGGTGGTTATCCCTTATCCTCAGGAATTGTTCCCATACTACTACTACTGCCATCTGAGGTGAAGGCTCAGAGAACAGTCTGAAACCACATGATGCAGTTCTACTGCTGAAGCTGAAATGATCTGACCCTGGAAGCTGCCTGGATGGGAGATCACCTAGGAACCACACATAAGTCAGTGCTTCAGAGGATGCAAGTGTAACAAGACGGGCAGGATCAGGATTGTCTGTAATACTCAATATATTCCAGAATGCACAGTAACTCTTGCATCCAGGGGAATGCCCTTGCCCACAGTGGTGCTGGCAGCAGGCTAAGGAAGAGGCTTACTTCCACATACACACCTGTCAGAGCTCTGTCCGGACTGAAATGTGGCAGCCGTGCCTAGGCCCTATCCTCTGGTTCAGCTTCCATTCTCACCCCATCCCTGAGTCTGTCCCCAAGACTGCCAAGAGCAGATGTGACACCCTGACTGCCACAGCAGCTTCATGTAATTAGGGGCACGAGGAATGAATTAACAGTCCTGATTATGCAGCTAATTAATAGGGCGTGCAGTCACTTCCTTTGTCTCTTCTAAGCACTGTTGTGGTTGAGGGAATAAACTGGTATGCAGGAAGTGTGGTGGCTCTATCTGGAGGCTTCCACTGAAATAAAGTCACTGGGGATGCTAGTATTGAAGTGGGCGTAAATAACAGTGACCTAGTTCTCACTTGGTTGTTGAACTCAGCTATATCACATCAGTTTTTTAAAAAAGTTTTCCTTTTCGAGTTTGATCCATCAGTGACAAGAGAACTAGGCCACTGTTTACTTGAACATCTAAGAACACAACTGTCAATGCTAAGTGTAGGTTTGCTACATTTATATACAGCCTTTCTGCCAAAACTCTCAAGGAGTGTTACACTTTATAATAATGATGATTTACTATTTGGGCCATTATATCATAAAGGAAAAAGAAACAGGGAGAAAAATAAGAATATTCAGTTACCATGTTCTTTCTTATGGATACAAAGTTAAGTTATATCATGACCAGGTGGAATGGGTGACAGTTCTGGTTAGTGTAGCCTACCTACAGCCTTCGATTTCAGTCCTGCTTTAGCCATGACTCACTGAGTGGCCTTGAGCAAGTAACCCAATTCCATATTTTAAAAACTAAATGAAGTTGCCTACTTCATATGACATTCTTAACAATATTGCAGAGAATTTAGAAGCCAGTGCACACTGAAAATGTTTAATGTAAATATACTCCCTTAAATTTGGAGCCCATAGCCAATAGCATTTGCTACCATTGATTATACATTCTTAGGTCATATGATTCAGGATTGTGTTTGTTTCATGCAGTGTCCAAAACCAGGTTGATGAAGTTATTGATGTCATGCAAGAAAACATCACCAAGGTGATAGAAAGGGGAGAGCGGCTGGATGACTTGCAGGATAAGTCAGGTAGGAATGGCTAGTGGTGCTTTTCTTTCCCTTTTCTCTCTTGCAGCCTTGAAACAGAGTCCCAGGGAGAACTACATCCAGCATATTGTGAGTTCTATGTGCAGAGCTGGGAAAACCCTGGTCATATGATCACATATGAATGGTGGCCTTTCCCCCCCATATTCACTGGACTGGAGTTTAAACCTGACTCCTAAAATTTGGTTCTGGCACCTATGAATTTAAAATGTTTTTCCAGCTTTGCATGTACAATCGGTCCTTCCCAAAATATTTCTAGATCCTTAGATACTAGAAGAAGAATACATTGTACAAAATAGGCAATTATATCCCTTTTCCTTACTCTGCACAATTATATTCCTGCCATTAAATTCGGGTTACGTATAGCTCCAATAATACCTCTTGACTATAAATGCAGTGGGCCTTGTTGGACATGATGCTAAACTATGGCTTAGCATATGTGAATGAACCCCAAGGTTCATGCTCTCCCCACAGCCATGAGAAGGAAATCAGACACTTGCTTCTGCGTTTAAACTAGGGATGGACGAAAGTCCCTTACCTGTCCTCGAAGCTTGCTTTGCGGTGGGGGGGAGGCGCTTCGCTTCTCCCCCCGAAGTTCATGCGAGGGGGGGAGGCGTCCCGCCTCGCCCGGCCGAAATTCAGGCTGGGCGGGAGGCGCCCCATCCCTCGCCGGCGAAATTCAGGCCGGGTAGAAGCGCCCCGTCTACCCGGCCGTGAAAAAAAAAAAAACCACCCCCGTGATAGGCTACGTAACGATTAACGTAGCCTATCACGGCTAGATCTCCAAAGTCAGCCGTGATAGGCTACATTAATCGTCACGTAGCCTATCACGGGTGACTTTGGGGGGAAAAAAAAAACACGTACGCAAATGGCGGCCCCCATAGGGAGCCGCCATTTGTGTTCCTTATTTGGTCCCTGTAGTCTACGTAAAGATTTACGTAGACTACGGCGAAAATAAGGGCAACGCAAATAGCATATCAAATCAATAAAAATAGTCCCTGCTCTCAGGCTTACAGTCTAAAAGACACAACAAATATAGAAAAAGATGCAAAGGACAGAAGAAAAGAGCAAACTGAGTCACCAGTTCTTTATAACAATCAGCTGGGATGGAGACAGTTCAGGTAGACTGATGGAATGACTACTGCTAGGTGACAACTGAGAGAGCCCAAAGTGGCTAGTCTCTTAGCAGAGCTGGTGGAGTAGCTCCCCTGCACTCCCTCTGCCGCAGCCTGAAAATCCCGTTTGCAAACTGTAGCTTGTGGATTGTCCCTTTGTAGTTGAGTACTGTATCCTAGAGAACCCATGTTTAGTGTTTCTGCCACCTTAATATTTACTGCTCCCTTTATTGCCTGGGTGGAACAAATGATACGTTGCCTCAGAGTTTCCAAACATAGTTACAAAACTAATTCATTGGGTGGTCTTTATTCAGTTTGTTAACCATACAATTTGGCTATGTTCCTCCTTAAGAAAACAAATCACATGGAATTCCACTATACATGGAATTCACTAACACTTGGTGATTAGCTCTTTCTTTAAAAAAAAAATACATCAGAATAGAGAAGAAAGTTTCTTCATCCCCTCACCTGTATTGCAGCATGTTCAGTTTGTGTTCTCTCTCTTTTTATCTGGTACAGAAAGCTTATCGGACAATGCAACAGCTTTTAGCAGCCGATCGAAACAGCTCAGACGACAAATGTGGTGGCGAGGCTGCAAGGTGAGGCTGCAAAGACAAACAAAACCACCCACCAACGGGCTATTAAAGCCCTCTAACCAAATGCTTTCTTAAATAGCCAAGGTTTTTTACATACCGCCTAAACCAGTACAGTGTCAGTGTCTGATGCTTCTCTGGTTGAGCCTTCTGCAAGGTGGGTGCAACCATAGAGAAGACTCTAGACCAGGCCTAATCCTGGCTGCCAGGCTCCCCAGTCCAGCCTGTGGAGCCTCTGGGTTCCTCCAGGGGCAGGGCTGGATTCCCTGGTGGGAATCCCCACTGATATCTCTGATCTGAGATGGCAGGTAACAGCAGGGATGCGGCCACAGAGTTGCTTTGTGCAGCAGCCGCAACTCTCCTGGTGCTCCTCCCCGCTCCAGCAGAGCTGCTTGGTGGAGCACCCACAGGGGATGCTGGGTGCCATACAAAGCCTGGAATTCTGCCAGCACAGGAAAGAGTGGCTGCTCTTCCCCGTGCTGTCAGAGTCCCTTTCTCTGTGCTGAGAGAGGCCCGAAGCTGTGTTCAGTTGTACGCGCTACAAGTCTTCTTCCACTGTCACTCTAGTCATCTTCCCATTTGCTTCATCAGGTGCAGCATCCTAGTGAACCAGGAAGCCTTAGGAGCTTTGCCAGGGAGAAGAGGGTGCTTAAGAGCAGTCACATCAGTCGGTCACCTCGGTATTCCACAGCTTCACTGGGGCACTGGCAAGAGTCACCAGCCATCCTGGCTGGAAAGTCCCCCAGAGCCCTGAGGAATCTGTATGGCTCCATCAGCCTCTTGAGGGCAGGCCACCTTAATAGGTCCTCGGTGTAGAGATGGTCAAGAAGTCTGACCCTAGCCAGGACGTGATCTGTCCATGACAAAAAAAATACTTCTACGCTCTCCACCCTTAGAGCACTTTCTTTGTCCAGAACAAAACACCACGTCAAGCATATGCCCTGCAACATGAGTGGGTCCAGTCGCCAATTGGGTCAGGCCCATGGTTGTCACGGCAGCCATGAAATCCTGAACCCCACCTGGCAAGTCGGCCTCTGCATGGACACTGAAGTCAGCAAGGACAATAATCTGCCAGTATTGCCCTAGAGGCCACTTTTGTCAGCTTGGCCAAGGTGACACAGCAATAGAAGCTCTGTCCTGTTCTGGTTTTCACAACCTCAGATGCCAGCACTGGAAAAGGCAGTGGTATCTTGATAGGCAGTGGCAGTCCCCCTTCCGCCCCATCAGATCTGTGCTGTTGTATCATTGAGTGACCTGGCAGACATGTGTGTGTTGGATAAGCCCCACCACCCTCGTCTGCCCAGGTCTCACTGATATCCGCCAGGTCAACACGCTGTTCCAGCAGATTTCCTTTCATTGACGTGGCATTAACGAGCAAGCATTTCAGACCCAAATGGGAAACTAGTATAGCAGCCTTGGAAAATGCAGTTGGGCAGACGACCAGATGAAAGAGTAGGCTTCATATGTCTGTAATTTGCCACAGGAGGCCAGTTTCTGCTTCTTGCAATGTAATTAAATCCATGCAGGTTCTTGTGTGTGCATGTACGAGCATGTGCATACACATCCTGAAGACCGGGCCTGTGGCTAAGCACTGCAACATCATGTTGTATTATGTATAGGAGGTTTCCAGTGAGCTTCAGGAGGAGCTGAGTGAGGATTTGAATGGGAATCCATGGGACCGGGGTAGGATCCAACAGTGCCCTACCACTGGCGGCCAGCACCACTGGTTCCCAGCGCATGCACAGCCCCTAGCACCAGCAATGTAGCGCTTCTGGGGGCAAGCCCCCACATGACCAGAAACACGTGTTTCTGGAAGGGATAGGTCATGCCTTCCAGAAACGTGTGTTTCTGGCCGTTTGGGGGCTTTTCTCTGGAAGCACTACATCGCTGCCACCAGGGTCGGCTGCACATGCACAGGGACCAGCAGAGCTGGCTACCAGCAGTATGGCACCGTTGGATCCTACCCCTGGACTCTCAATTTCTTGCCCACTCTATTGAATCCAGTGTTACGCCTGGTTTTGTTTTTTGTTTTTTAAGTGGATTGATGAGACAGTGGAGCCATTTTGAATTATTTGACTGATTCTGGAAGCATGCACCATTACTAGGAGTCACGCTGTTGAACTTGGATTAAAGTCTGTGCATCTGGGACATAATAGCCGCTTTGCCTTGTGATTCCCTTGCAGATGAAGGCAATTGTAGCTCTGGTTGCTGTTGCTGTCCTGCTAGTGATTATCGGTGAGTACCTCCTGCAAAGGGTGCTACTTCCTGAAGTTTGGAGTTGGAAATCCTCCTATGCAGTGGCATGTTGTAGAACAATCACAGCCTGCCCTAGTTAACAACCTTGATTTGCAGTCTTAAAAGAGAACCCATGCACTCCTTCAGGTCTTTCTGCTTTGGCTAACGGCTGATTGGATTGTTGCGTTTTTAACTTAGGATTTCCCCCCCGCCCCAAATCCCCTTTAGCTGATGATAAACCCTAAATACTGGAGGACTCTCAATATGCAATAGCTTTTAGATATGAATTGTGATCCCTTTTAAAGACAAATGGGTTCAAAGGTAAATACTTTTAAGATGCATTGATTTCAATGAGCATGTACTTAACTCAAGAATTCTTTACAGCTCAGAGCATGGTGGCCATTCTTCTGTCACATTAGAGGGCAACAGCTATATGCAACCCGTAGGACATCTTAGAATGGAGTTGGTGTGACATTGGATGGGCTTGCACAATCATGGACGTGGCATCTGAACCCTGCGAAGGTGGTGGCTGAGGTGGTTTATTCAGGGTGGTTTATAAGCCACTGCAGCCACCCACCCTTGCCAGGTAATTATGCTAATTTACCCTCCGTGATTGTGCAAACCTGGTCATTAAGAGCTAAATACTTATCCATGGGAGGAGGATAGGTTGGATGGACAGGAGTGGGATGTCTGTACTTTGTGAACCAAAACCTGTGAGAACTTGGTATATCACTCGTCATGGGGCCCTCTGTCCTCTCAGTTTGAGGCTCAAGTGGTTTTATAATCTTCAGATGGAAGTCATCTCAACTATGGTGTGCTGGCTTAGTGGATGGAAGTCCAGGCTAGACTCTATACAGATAAGCAGGGCCATGTGGGTTCTGCAGCAGCAGGGAACAAACATGCTGTTGGTAGAAGAACTGAGTTTCTTGAGAACCTCTGCTTTAAAAAAAGCTTCTGTCCATTATGGCTGCAAAGGTAGACCTGAAAGAATGTGGACAATGTGTGGCAAAATGTTAGAAGCCAGAGGGATGACTGTCCTTTCCAGTGGTCGGGTCCAGTGAACAGTCTGGGAGCGCCAGGTGCTCTAGCATTACTGAAGCTATGTTGGTGTAGACCTGATTAGCAATTGGGATGGGAGACCATTGGGAGCCCCATGTCAGAGAGCAGGGGAGACATACAATAGGACACATATTTCTAGGGGTCAGGAAGACAGGACTTCAGTGGCTTTCATAGCTCTTTGCCCCTCCCCTTGGTGCACAGATGATGAACAACAGTAGAATCCGCAGGGCATTTACTCAGAAGCAAGCCCCACTGTGTTCAACAGTGGTTAGTCCCAGATAAGTATATATAGGATTGTAGCCTAAATTATGCAAAACTGGCCAAATATGCAAAGCTATTTTTCAGTATAATCCTACATATGTTTGTGTAAACAAGTCCCAAGGAAAGCAGGGAAGCTTATTCTTGGACAGCATTAGATTGCAAGCCTTAATGTATGTAATATAAGCAAGCCATACAATTCAGTGTTTCTTGGTGCAAATTTCTATTGTTTGTGTGTACTCTGCTTTTTAAAAAACGGTGTTGGAGATATGCTTATGTACTTAGCTTTGTCTGAGGCTTTTACCTGGGTCTCTTCCTACTTTGCACCATATGCCACTGTTTACCTCTCACTATGGCAACAGGATTGAAAGGGATAGTTAAGTAAGAGTTGGGGTCAGTGTACGCATGTGTGAAAGTAATGTCAGCGAATGCTGCGAGGGAGGGGAAAATAATATTGCAGAACATAGATATCCGTTCTTCATTTTGGGCTGTGATTATTTATCCTCTAGGCTTCCTTTTATAATTGCATTATATCCATTCCAGATTACAAATTATTTTGAGGATTAGTAACTGGGTTTGTTTTCTTGGTAGGGTTGAGCCCACTTGATCTTATTCCGCTAGATTACTTCTATAAACTCACTGGGCATGCTTATACCTGCACCCTTAGCCAGGAGACAATAAAGATCCTGGTTGAGGTGTGCTCTTGGAGGAAAGCCTCTTTCCTATTCATGACACTCCAGTAGCCAGATCCATTAGTGGTGTGTGCTGTAAGCATAACTCTTCCAAAAGATCTCAATTTATCTTGTTCCCCTTCCCCATCAAGAGAGGTCTGTGTTTCCTGCTCACATGTATGTTAAGGGTGTGAGCTGGAAGACAAGCCAGCTATTCTTGAAACTGGGATGATTGGAGAGATGATATTGGTGGAAAATACCATCTGCTTTGAGTTGAGAAATGGAAGGAGAAGAAAGCCAACAGGATGTTCATTAAAGTAGTTTTGATGGGAAATAAACTCATTCCCATAGGATCTAGATTATTGGCTGAGGTGGTTAGTGTTTTTCCCTTCAAGGGAATGGATGATATTCTTTTTAAAAAATGAAGATCCACCCTATAGTAAACGCTTTAAAACAGGAATGGGGAACCTATTGTCCTCCAGATCTTGTTGGACTACTACTCCCATAATTTCTGACTGTTGACTGTTGGCTGGGGCTGGTGGGAGTTAGAGTTCAACAGAATCTGGGGGGCTTCAAGTTCCACAGCTTTGCTTTAAAGATTACACTACCACCACCACAATATACCCTTACCTTGTCCACGAAACATTTTTTCAATGGTGCTCCACATTACGTAGATCTGTTCTTTATGTTGCTTAATGGTGATGCACAAATGATGTGCTTAAAGGGGTGCTGATCTTGGTGCTGGATGACTGGAGGAGAGATGATTCTTATGTACGTAGGGCCCAGACTAGCTGATTGATTTGTGTATTTTAAAGATGCCTTTTTTCCTCTTTTTCAGTTCCCATTATCCTCAAATACCACACTTGACTTGCTGATGGAGATCACTGTGGACATGGCTTCAAGATGGCAGCAAATCAATTTCAGTGGAACACAATGAGTGTATAGCTCTGAAATGTGTGGGGTTTTTTACTCCTTGGGAGGCAAGTGCTCAGTTCTGACAAAACATTCAGAGGACCTGGCAAATCACTTTCTGCCAAGAATCAATTCTGTTGTCAATATTGAATCCAAAACTTCATTGTTGCTGTCAGGAAAGAATAACACTTCGGAGCCAGATACTTGCCAGTATTTCTTTCCTTTTTTAAAAAAAAGGTGTGTGTGTATATACATACATACACACACACACACACACACACACATATATATATATAAATAAAAAAAATGGGTAATGTTATTTATAATTTAAACAATCTCCTACTACTGTTGACAGGTCAATGGAGGAAAAATAGGGGAGGGATGAAGTGTATAGTCAATATCATTGTTTTAAGAACTCTTAACTATTCAGTTGAATAACTGTGAGAATGTCACTTTCTCATGTTTAAAAAAACCTGGTTTTGCAGGCAGGTTTTCTGTACTTGTTAAGGGATCCAGAAGCTTCATATTCTCGGTATTATTGCTTATGAATCTGACATAAAAGCATTCCAGTAAAAACCTATTTTTGACTGCAACTACATAGTTCTTAGTAAATTATTGAGGTAAAGGAAATGCTTTTCTGAATGAAGATAATTCAAGATTTGCCAGCTTTGGCCATATGGAAGAAGAGAAGATGGCCTGTGACCTGTGCAACTGTAACCAAAGCAGTATAGGTTTCAGCTGCCAAATAATTAAGAACAAACAAGTTAATAAGCCAAGTGTTCAGACTGTCCACATTTCAACCATGAAAACAGGAAATTCAAAGCCCTTCTGTTAAAAGGCTCGGTCTACTAAGCTATATAAATGTTAGTAATAAACGTTAGTTTAAAATCTTAAATAGTAATAAGTGCATATTCAGAATAATACACGTGGAGGTTACATATAGCCTTCCTTTCTTTGTTGCAAAACCTCCATCTGGTCTGAGTTCTCACCAAAACCCTCAGCAACAACCTTGAGATTACCAAGAACTGAGCTTCCCCACATCCAAGTCTCTGCTTCTAGTTGCTTGTTGCACCATCTACTGGGACCTTCCCAAACCTGTATATATTGCCAGTGTACAGGAGAATTGACGTTAGGTTTTTCTCTTTGAGTTAGCCATGAGCTTTCCATACCAAAGTAATCAAATAAAGACAGGTTACAAACTAATGAACACCACCCCACCATAGAAACATGCATCATGCATTTAAAGGCCCCCCCAAAGCAGTGAACGGTGTATTCAAAGTACAATAAGAATAAGATACAATGAAAGTGCAGTAAAATACAATATATCAATCACACAGTGCAAGGCAGCAAAATAACACCAAGGGGCAAGAATAAAAACATCTTCGCAAGATAAAGGTTTAGTCCATCTTAATGTGCAAATATGGCAGAGACGCAGCCCTGAACAGTTCTGGAATTTGAAATCTTGTGTCCACCACCACCAGCAAAGGTATTGTAGCATTTTATACAGCAGCTAGACAGCTGTTTGTAAATTGCCTTGTATTTCTTAATCTGTGGGACTAGTATGGGTCTAAGGGCACTAAATGGTATTTCAGGTTGCAGAAGACAACCTGTCTTCTGTCTGTGGAGTACTATTATTCTCATGGCAATGCAGCAAGGATTGTTTACCTACTAGTGTTTGGAATAATCCTTCTCAGTCTGCAAATTCCCAACTCAGAGTCACCCCAACTCTGGATGGCTTTAAGTGAAGAAAGCTCAGGCCTTTGCCTTGATATTTGTTTAGAAAGCAAGATGTTGGGCTGAACTACTTAGGGAACTGACTGGTTTCCCATGATCCCATTTTGTTCACTGTCATCTTTTTCACCCATCTTTCTTCAGGTCCCAGGCATGCCCCAGTCTCTTCCATCCTTTCAAAAACAACAAATTATAATCTTCCCTTGACCCTGTCCTTTCATTCAAGCTGCCATTCCATCTACTCTTCTTCTGATTCCTTAGGTCAATGGCATTCTCCATGTTTTCCTCTTTTTATTTTTAAAGTCCCTTCTTGACCCTTCCTAATCTTGGTTCGCGTTCATTCCATTCTACTGAAATTGCTGTCATCAGACTTCCCAGTGGTGTTCATCCAGCCAGTTGAACAGGCTTCTCGCCAGACAGGCCTCCTTTGGCCCTTCTGCTGCCTTACATACTATCATTGCCAACTTTCTAAATTTGTTTCCACAATGCTGTCCTATCCCGGTTCTTCCATTTCTGTGACCCTTTAGTGACTTGTCTCTCCAATCCTGGTTATTCTCTTAACTTAGGGTGCTTCTAGATGGGGCATCTGGGCACTAACAATCAAAAGGCATTTTTGATTTTTCTGGTTAAAAGGCAGTGGGGGAAAAAGAGGAGGGCTGCAAAGTGAAGATTGTCATTTTGATCCCCCATACAGTTCTGTGAATGAGGCAGTGCAATTACACAATAAAAGCCTCGTCTGGAAACACCCATACTCTGTGGATGATCTCTCTTGTCTTGACTGACTTCTGCTACTTATATTTTGATAACTTGCTAAATCTTTCTCTTTTCTGTCAGTGCCCTCTTGCCTTCCATATAGTCCTATTTTTCATTCTTGGTATTCCTGCTGAGGTTGTACATAGCAAAGAAACCATTTCTCATTTTTCCACATTTGGAAAGATTTTGGTCACTATTGGAGAGAACGTTAAAGGCTTGCAAACTTAAAGTTACATAAACTCTTTTTCTTCACTACGTATATGTGCCACATCCTGACATTTCTTCAACATCTCTAAGGTCTGCCCTTCTCTTTGTCTACTACTAAAAGTTTGATCTGTATGATGGTCATCTCTCATTTACCCCCCCCCCCCAAAATAACCTCCCACTTCATAGCTTTTCTTCCATGGCATTTCTCTGCTTCATTCAGTCCAGAGTACTTCTGTGCAATCCATTGTGGAGACAAAATTAACACGTCAGGAAGGCTAGCCGACAGTCTGATGTTCAGTGCTTTACCTGCAATCTGAAGTGGGGGCTACTGCTACTATAGCTTGGCTTTGGTTCTTTTGCTCCCACGATTATCCTCCTTTTTTAATCCTTTACAAAAGGCTGCCTGATGCAAAGGCTGAGCAGGGAGTGGACCCAAGTTCTTTCTGGTTTCCAGTAGTCCATATATTACATGGGCCTGTGCACTATACTCCCCAGCTCCACAGAGCTCTGTGGGCCCTGCTAAGGTGGAGCTGAAGCGGCGATCTGCTCGGGTGGTACCTTTCTCCCCCTTTTCCCTAAGATTCCTTAAAGCTTAAATGTTCAGCACCTTCTTTAAGGAAAAGCTGCAAGTGCCTAGAAGATGGGGTGGAATTTCTTTAAGATCAGTAAAATAAAAAGATCATGTGAGTGTTTGTTCACCTAGTACAACCTGTTTTCAACAGGACCAGCCACATGCCAGTAGGCAGGGAATGAAAGCGACAGCTCATCCTTCCTCTTTGGCTGCCACAGTACCTGGTCTTGAGAAGTACACTGCCTCTGAAATGGAAAGTTCAGCTTATGACCAATAGATGTTTGGACCTGTTCGCTTTAAATTTGTCCAATCCCCTTTTAAAGGCATCTAAGTCAGTGATCATCACCATATCTTGCAGAAATTCCAGAGGCTACCTATGTGAAGAGGTACTTTCCTCTGTCTGTCCTGAATCTACTGACAATCAATTTCATTGGATAATCCTGAGTTCTAGTGTCTCCACTTTCTCCGAACCACACATCATTTTATAAACCATTATATCTCCCCTGTTGTCCTTTTTAAAACCAAAAATCTCCCAAATACTTTAGTCTTTCCTCATAGGGAAAGTGATCCAACTCATTTTGGTTGACCTTTTCTGCACCCTTTTCAGCTCTGCATCTCAGCATCAGGCAACTGATTTCGGTCCCAAGGCTGAAGTCCCTGCCCCCACTGTGCCCCAAGCCAGTAGGCCAGAGCAAAGGTCAGACCCCCTCCCTGAAGCCCCTCCCTTTTCATGATGTCATCAAGCCCAGCCCCACTATCCTTTTTTTTCTCTCGGTGCAGCAAAAGCGACTCAGATGGCACTTGCTGGTTTTTAAATCAGCAGATAGGCTGCTCAGTAAGCTTAATTCTGTGCTCAATACCATATTTGTCAACGATTTCATATCAGTGCATGGCATCGCATGATATTTTGTTTTAATTGTTGATACTTAACAGTTACTTGACAATTTTGATAGCTGGCATTTAGTATTTGATTCAGGTAGATGTTCAATGGTACTGTTGTAAGATTAGGGTTTGGTCAGGGGAGGGTTAATGGGGCCAGAATGACTGCAGATGTTCTTTAATAGTCAGTGGCAAAGTCACTAGGCACATCTCCTCCAGGGAGATTGATAGCTTAATGCCCCCCTTCCTTCAGTAATTGAAACTCCTCTCCTTTCCTTTGAATTGGCTTGGTTCTGTTACTCTGTAGTCTCTGCTTATATTTTTAAGAATTTATTTTGTAGATCTTACACAATAGCCAGCTTGGGAGTCCAACTTTGGGCACTGAAAGATGGGGATAAACGTATTTCCATAAATAAATTTCAGGTTCTGTATTACAACTACAATTTCACATTTTTAATTCAGAATTTTACATTCAACATGTAATTGCAGAAAGTGGATCTTCTGACGAAGGTTGAATATTTGTGAATATTCATTTCAGCTCTATTTTCATAGTTCTTCACCAATCTAAATTAGCCCAGCGATCAAGGTGTTTGTATCTTTTGGGCTGCTGTATAATAATGGTTTTTTTTAGGGGACCGCAGTGGCTTAGTGGTTAAGATGCTGAACTGCAGACTGGAAGGTCGGCAGGTCAGCAGTTCGAGACCCGAGTGCTGCGTGATGGAGTGAGCTCCCGTCTTCAGTCCCAGCTCCTGCCAAACTAGCAGTTCGAAAGCAAGAAATTGCAAGTAGATAAATAGGTACCGCTTTGGCGGGAAAGGTAACAGCATTCCATGCACCTCGGTGTTCAGTCATGCCGGCCACATGACCACGGAAGCATCTTCGGACAGCGCTGGCTCTTCGGCTTAGAAACGGGGATGAGCACCGCACCCTAGAGTCGGACACGACTGGTTGGGGACACCTTTACCTTTTTTACCTTTAATAATGGTTTAACCATCATCACAAGGCCCTCCTCCTACAGTCCCTTAGGAGCTGCTGTTTGGGACTGAGAATTCTCTGGAGCAAACCTTTTCTTCTTTTGCAGAACTCCCATTTCCAGACTTCCTTGGTAGGGGAGGAAGAAGTCATAACGGTGAAACCAATTTAGTTTGTCTGGGATTAATTTGACAGCAGTTCACCCAGCTTGCAGCATGGCTTGCACCCTAGCATTTTCCAAACTGCTTCCTTTTAAAGCAGTTAAAAGCTTCTCTTTCAGGATTGTAATCTGACACAGAGATAAATTGTGCTAAATTGCTGTTAAAGCCAAGAGGCAGGGAACAGGGGAAGATGGAAAAATCTGGTGTAGTGGGAGGCAGACTATTTTCTGCTTGGCTTGGGAGCTTTTGCTGTACCACATCCATCATCGGACTCCTCCCCAAGGCACGAGGCACTTCCAGGCCACCCCCTGTCCTCTTTAGGCATCATTAGGCGTTGCCCCCATTCAATTTGACTCCATCCCTGATCCGCCAGCCAGGCATTGCATCACAGCTCCCAGGCTCTGTCTCCTGCCCCTTGGGGTAGAGCTTCAGGAAACCTGGCAACCGTAGCAGGGACAGTACAAAAGGTTGCACCCTGACATTCTTTCCACTGGGTTCCGCAGTGCTTCATGTTGGTGAGAGATAATTAGAAATTAATTGCAGGTTTAAGAGGAGGAGGAGAAATAATGAAGCCACCAATTTGTTAGGCATCTACTAGTACAGACTCTAATAGTGCAGTGTGACCAATTCCTAACTATGTTTGCTCAGAACAAAATTTTGGTTTCAGTGGGATTTACTCCCAAATACGACTGGAGCATGGCTATTTCAGGTCACTTCCCTCCTTTTTAAAACAAAGCAAATTCTGAAGGCAAGCAAGTGCTTTTTCCCTAGGGGCCTCTTAAGTCTTAAGAGGAAGTAATAAACATTATTGGAAAGTTCTGAATTTTTTTATGGTGGAGAATCCAGAGGAAACCGCAATCGGTCTGTGTGGTTTAAGAGGGCCTGTTTCTACTAGCACAGACAAACCAGAAGTTATGAAAAGTATTGGAATTAGGCAGTAGCCCTAGGATCTCCTTTGTGGGTTTCCAGAGTTGATATCTTTTTCTGTACACATAATCTCAGAAAAAATCTTGTTCCTGTATTTTAACAGGTCTATACATTTAGAGAAATTAGGATAAAGTATCCCTAAACAATTGCTCAGATATTTCAAATGGTTATTGTCTAAAATGTTGTTTTAGGTTAATTCTGGGTTTCCATCTGCATTAGTCATCTGTTCTAGAGCTATACGACAGAGTTATACTCAGGGTTGGTATAACCAGGCGGCTACACATGTGAGTCATTCAACTTTCTCCCCACACCATTCATAATTGCATGCACCATTTTAGTTGTCTGCCCCCAAGCCCGCAATTCTTCCCCTTTCCTACATAGTGAAAGAGCAGTGTGAGTGCTGCAATCCAATTTGGCAGAAGCTCTCCATGGTTTCCAGGTCACGGTCTTTCCCAGCACAGCTACCTGAGGCTTTTTTCAGCTGGAGGGGTTGGGAATTGAACCTGGGGCCTTCTCTGTGCAATATGGAGCTGCTTTACCACCAGCTCATAGCCTCACCTCATCCTCACTTGCCTTATACCCTTGAGTAAAATACTGGTGTGAATGCAGCCATAATGCTGTCCATTTTTGCAATGGAAATGAGTGCAACTGAACGAGGATTCTTCAGTGCACTGGGGTTTGTAGAACTTGAGATTCTCATGATCAGAAGAATGGGTAGCAAAAAGATAGATAACATTGACTTGATGATAAACATGCCATAATGCATGTGGAGCTGTGTGTGTATGTGTATATTCTTTGCATCCATGAGATGTCAGTCCCAGAAGTACTTTGCTCATGCCACTGATGGAGGCACAAGGGAGGTTCGTGGTACGGCTAGAACAATAACATACCAGCAAGCCCCAATTTGCTGATGTAGTGTGAGCAAGACAAAGCCTTGGGATTCTTGTGGATAAGCTTCTGAGACCATCAGTGTGTTAGATAGGGAGAGTCTTATGTAATTTTATACATGGCATCTTGTAATAAGCGATAACTGGCTCGGGAGCCATCCGCAAGCATCGCGTGGAGGTTCTCGACAAGGGCAAGACCATCACCATAGGTTAGTGGGTCAGACTCTGCCTTCTGGATGGATGTGATTTCCAGGGAAATGCCTGGCATTTCAAGTGGCTTTGGAGAAAGAGGGTCAGAATGTGCATTTAATGTCTTGAATAGCTTCCACTGAGTAGAGGATGCCAATGAGGCCCCAAAACTAGGCACATATAGTAGTGACGCTGTGGGCTGATTTTCACCTCAGCAGTTTGACCCATATGCAGTATTGGGTCCCTTACGATCACAGGAACTGAGCTTTGAAGTGGGGATCGAGCAACATCCTGTGCCCACCTTTCCCCTCATTTGCAGGAAAATAATAATACTTAACCTTTGTAGTATATATCCCTCCTTGCAACTGCCAGTGTGGTGGTGTGATTAGATGAATGCCAGACCAGGACTAGGGAGAACCAGGTTTAAATCCCCACTCAGTCATGCAGATCATTGGTGGCCTCGGACTGTCACTGTATCTCAGCCTAGCCTACCTCACAGGGTTGTTATGAAGAGAAAATGCATTGGGAAACCAGGTATGCCACCCTGAACTCCTTGGAGGAAGGATAAGCTTTAAACGTAAAAAAGATGCTTCACAGTTGCTAACAAATAAAAAAGCAACAGGAGCAGCAGATAAAAGTAGTAACAACTGCAATGATGAGCACTTCAGTGTATTCCCTACTCCACAAAGTAGGCCGGTATCATCATCTCCCTATTGTAGGTGGTACCTGATCGGTGTGTGGCTGGAGCGAGACAGCAGCCCTTTTTGGAGGGAAGTAGAGCAACTCCCACAGTGACGTGAGGCTGGCGATTGGAGCCTCACAGCAAGAACCCAACAGTGCCTGTCGGATTGCGTTGTTCTGCATTGTATCCCATGTGTTTGAACTGCTAAAGACATTTCGGTTGCTAGGTGACCCAGTTCTTGATAGCTGAGACTAAGCTACCTGTCCGTTCTGCCTTCGCAACAGGCAACTCACAAGCTTGTACGCTCAACAGGGCCGAATCAAATGGCAAGTATCTCTTGGAGAGGATCCAGATTTACGTTGGATAAACTGCAGTGGCAGAAGTGGACTTTCCTGCCTCCTTCCCACAGTAGCCCCTCCAGCCCCGTGAAAATGCTACACAGACAGGAGACCCTGAGGGGTGGATTCCCAGACAAGCACAGATGGCGAATCCTGGGCCCAACCCCCTGTTTCTGGGAGGAGGGATGCACAAGGGAGGAGCCAGTGTGATGCAGTGGTTGGAGTGTTGGGCTGCGACTCCGGATTTCTGGGTTCTAGTCCCTGCTTGGCCATGAAGCTCACTGGGTGGGTGACTTTAGGACAGTCACTGAGCCTCAGCCTAACCTGCCATAGGGTTGTTGTGAGGATAAAATAGGAGGAGGAGGAGGAGGAGGAGGAGGAGGAGGAGGACCATGTAAGCCACCCTGGGTTCCTTGCGAGAGGAAAAATGGTGGGGTAGAAATGTAATAATAAAAATGTTAAAGGGACTGAAATATGCAGAAGAGCATTGCCCTCATTGCAAGATTTCTTCCCTCAAGCCCAGCAGAAAAAGGATTAGACACATTCATGGAGGTTAGATCTGTGAATGGTAGAAATGCTTGGTGGGAGCTGATTGGTGGGAGATCCAGGACAGATAAAAGGAAGGACTTCTTCACACAGCGCAGAGTGAAACTATGGAACTCGCTACCACAGGAAGTAGTGATGGCCACCAATTTGGGTGGCTTTAAAAGGGGGTTAGACAAATTCCTGGAGGAGAAGGCTATCAATGGCTACTAGTCCTGATGGCTATGCTACTTCCAGTACCAGAGGCAGTGAGGCTATATACACCAGTTGCTGGGGAACATGGGTGGGAGGGTGCTGTTGCGCTCATGCCCTGCTTGTGGTTTCCTGGTGACAGCTGGTTGGCCACAGTGTGAACAGGATGCTGGACTAGATGGACCCTTGGCCTGATGCAGCAGGCCGCTTCTTATGTTCTTACCTTCAGCCTATACCCAAGTGCTGGGAAGAGACAAGAGGGGAAGAGTATGCCTTGTTCATGGTCTCCCCAGAAGCAGTTGGCTGGCCACAGCTGGAAACAGGCTGCTTGCCGAGATGAACTGATGCATCAAGGCCCTTGGCAGGTTCTTAAGATATATCTCAGATTTCTGGCCTCATTTACATTTCTTTTCTGCTTAGGTTATAGGACATTTTATATTTCTGTTATGTTGGTTTAGACATTAAAAAATGGAGTGGCTTTAACATATTTGCTCTGAACATTTGTGTAGATAGTCTGATAATATGAGATCCCTTTCTGGATTTCTTTTATGTTTGCTCATCTGTTTGAGGTGCAACTGGACACCTTGGTTGTTCCCACACACCAGGGCCCTTTAGCACTGCTCACGCATTGTTTGGCCACAATCAGCACTGGTTCCACATAGCGCTTAGGGAGCAATCCTGTGGCCACTAGACACTATCTAGAGGGCCACAGGTTATACTCTTTTCCGGGAACCAACCTCAGCGCCTGTGCTCCAAGGTTGGTCCTGGAAATCCAACCTCCCCTCTCATCCGCACCGCCTTTGGAGACAGCGCGGAGAAGCCCCGTCCTCCACACTCAGAAGACAAGCGCAGAGTGACTGAAAAGGGGAGTTCTGGGGGGGGCGGTGTTCCGGGGCGGGGGGAGTGGAGCTGCGCGTACAACACATCCAATCTGTCATACAGCAGCTTCCTCTCCCGGTTGGCCCCCCTGCCACTAGACAGCTGAAAACGGCTGTCTAGTGAAAAATAGGGCAGGAGAGACGCGGAGGGAACGATCCCCCTGTGCTTCTGCCTTGCTTAGGATAGGCGGCCACCTATCTTGATAGGATTGCATCCTTAATATAGCACTATTTCCTCCGCTAAAATGTAATAACGCCTATCCCTGTGGGCAAGATTTCACCATATTTAAAATGATTAATTAAATAAGCAATTGCTCTGGCTACAAATAAGCTATTGAAATGAAAGCTCCCCCCCCCCGCCCCCCAATGAGGAACTGGTTAGTTGAGGGCAACTCTGGAATGCTGCAGCCAGGGAATAACTTATTTTTATTTATTACATTTCTACACTGCTTAATAGCTGAAGCTCTCTGGATGGTTCACAGCAATTAAAACCATAAAATACAACATGATAAAATACAATTTAAACGTTTAAAAGTACAGTATAAAATAAAAAATAAAAACAAAATCTAGCATCAGTCCAAAGACTGAAAATACAGTAAGTAATTTAAAACAGAAACTGGAAGACTAAAATGTCTGGGAAAATAAGGTCTTCACCTGGCACTGAAAAGAGCACAATGCAGCCAGGTGAGCCTTTCTAGGAAGCTCATACCACAACCAGGGTGCCACAACAGAAAAGGCCCTTTTCTTAGTACCCACCCACCTCACTTCCTTTGGTGGGGGCTCCCAAAGAAGGATTGATGAAGACAATCTTAGGGTCTGGCCAGGTGTATATGGGAAGAGACACTCCTTCAGGTAACCTGGCCCTAAGCTGTTTAAGGCTTTGAATGTTAATACCAGCACTTTGAATTTGGCCCGGACATAGACTGGCAGCCAGTGCAGCTGGAAAAGTACTGGCATAATGTGATCCCATTGGCCAGTCCCCGTTAACAATCTTGCTGCCCTATTTTGGACCAGCTAAAGTTTCCAGACTTTTTTCAAAGGTAGCCCCATGTATAACGCATTGCAGTAATCCAGACAAGAGGTTTTCAGAGCATGGATAACTGTAGCTAGGCTGTCTCTGTCCAGATAAGGGTGTAGTTGGTATACCAGCCTTAGCTGATAAAAAGTGCTCCATGCCACTGAGTTCACCTGTGCCTCAAGTGACAGTTCCGGGTCCAAGAGCACCCCAAACTATAAACCTGATCCTTTAGGGGGAGTGCAACCCTGTCCAGAACAGGTTGAATATCACCTAGCCAGGCAAATGAACCACCCACTAACAGTACCACCATCTTGTCTGGATTGAGTCTCAGTTTATTGAGCCTCATCCAGTCCACTACCGTGCCCAGGCACTGATTCAGAGCAGCCACTGCCTCACCTGCGTTTGATGAGAAAGAGAGGTAGAGCTGGGTGTCATCCACATATTGATGGCACCTCAGCCCACACCTCCAGATACCCCCCCCCCCAGCAGTTTCATGTAGATCTTGAACAGCATGGGGGATAAAATGGAGCCCTGTGGAGCCCCATGGCATAGTTGCTAAGGCATAGACCAATAAACTCCCAGCATCACCTTCTGGAATTGGCCATCCAAGCAGGATTGGAGCCAGTGCAGTGCTGTGCCTCCAGCCCAGACAACCATGGTCTAGATGGTATCGAAAGCTGCTGAGAGGTCCAGGAGACTCAACAGGGTCACACTCCCCTTGTCCTTCTCCTGGCAGAGGTCTTCCCACATGGTGACCAAGGCAGTTTCTGTTCCAAAACCAGCCCTGAAGCCTGATTGAAATGGGTCTAGATAATCCATTTCATGCAAAAGTGCCTGGAGTTGTCATGCAACCACCTGCTCAAGCACCTTGCCCAGGAAGGGGAAGTTGGCTACTGGCCTATAGTGGTTAACATCATCCAGGTCCAGGTCAACTTATTAACTGCTTTAAAAGAAAGGGGCAAGAAGGAAACTAGTAATCAAGGAGCCCCGTAGCCCTGAAAAGCCTCAGTAGAGCTTGGCCAGCTCACACTGGACAGGCCAGTACTGCAACTGCATTCTAAGGCCCCTTCCTCCCCTGCCCCCCACAAAACATCACCACAAACTAGGTATGGAAAAAGATGGGAGGAGAACTTGGAAAACATGGGAATGGAACAATTAAATGTCTACTCCCTGAAAAAACTGAGTGGACAAATCATGTCTTTTTCTAGTGGATGCAACAACCCTATGCCTGCGTTGGATCTGGTTTTCCATTCACAGAAGGCCCCAGGATCCAGTGGAGGCTCTGCACTGGAGAAAGTGGGGTGGGGAGGCAATCTTTGCAGAGCCCCTATTCCCCCAGCACCTCCCTGCATCACCTCTCAAGCCACTGAGTAGGGCCCTAAGCCGCCCAGAGCAGCTTTTCAGGGCATTGCAGGTGGAAAGAGGTCGCATGAAGATTGCCTCCCTTTCTTCAGCTCTGGTTCGTACTTGGATGGGAGACCGCCTGGGAAATGGGCTTCCTGCACTGAGCAGGGGGTTGGACTCAATGGTCTTGTAGGCCCCTTCCACCCCTATGATTTTGATGATTTCTCCTCCAGCACGAGCGATGCTCTGGATCCAACCCATCGCCTTTTGTTGTATTTGTCAACCCTCATAATAAAATAGTTTTCTGAAATGTTTTAACGGCTACTTATTTCTGATGAAAATTACACAAACATATTATACAAAGCAAGCTTTTAAAATAGGTAGTTCTTCAAAAGACTGCACACAAGTCGCTGGTCTCCCACATTCCTCTCCCTGCCTGCCCATGTTGTCACACAGCCAGACTCGCCCCCCACCCCCGTGAAGGAAGCTGTGTGCTCCACAGGCACCCACGAGCTGCCTCTGTGTGTTGTGGGTACAGGTCCCAAGAATGGAGCCGGAGTTCATATTCCCACCCAGACCAATTGAATGCTCTCCCTTTAAGAGAGGCCAAAAAGCTCAGGAAGATTCCTGTTGCTCTGTGCTGCTGCTGCTGCTCCTGGCAAAGCAACCCTCTTCTGCACCTCCCTGACTGACTCCCAGCTGCATAAAGCAGAGGTCTCTGAGCTCTGGGATTCAGAGAGAGCTGTGGCTGCCACGCACGCACCACGCGCCTCTGGAAGCCTGTGTGGGCTGACGGGGGCCAGGGGGCAGCAGCAAAGTCATGCCAGTGCTGGGGGCTTGGCTGCTCTCGGCCTGGGTGGTGTGGGGAACCTCAGGCAGCACCGTCCATCTCCACCAGACAAACGACCAGGACGGCAGATGCATTTATTCCTTCACAGTCCCCAGTGGGAGTGAGGCCAGCTGTGCTGACCCAGGAGAGGCCATGACCGCAATCCGGGCTCTCCAGCAGGACAGCGATGCCCAGCGCCGGGAACTGGAGACCACCAGAGCAAGGCTGAGTCTCCTGGAGAACCTGGTCAGCCAGCCACATAGAGGGCCAGCGGCAAGGAGCCCCTCTCTTTCTGTGGTGGGGCTGCTCCAGCGAGAAGTGGAGAGCCTCAAGAGGGAACAAGCCCAGAGGGACACTCAGGTCAGCCGTCTGGAATCCACCATCAGCAACCTGCTCCGAGACAAGTCTGCTTTGGAAGAGGACAAGAAGTGGCTGGAGGAGGAGAAGAATGAGCTGTCGAGGCAGCTGGAGGAGAGCATTCAGGAGGTGGCCCGGCTGACGGCAAGCCAGTTCCCCCAGGCCAGGGAGGCACGCCGCAAGGACGCCCACCAAGGCTCTCCAGAAGGTAATGCTGGAGGCCTCCAGATAGGAAATGTGCTAGTGGATGGGCTGTCTGGACCTGAAGCTCTTTCCTTAGGGACTCCCTTGCCATCCTTTTTTGCATACCCTGTGTCCACAATCAGGATGCAGTTCTGCCCTCTGTTTGGGGGCAGAAGAGGCTCCCAAGGTGATGGCAGTGGCAGACAAGCATGTAGTTGGGTAAAGTGCACATCCTGAGTCTGATTCAAGTTCAACAGAGAGAGGAAAGAGAAAGCATGTTTCTAGCCCTTATAGCTATAAAGACAGGCTTGAAACTATGCAAGCAATGCCAGCATCTGGTATTCAGGGTGTTTTGTTGTTTAGCCACCATGGCAAATTCTTGCTTAGATATTTATCCTCCAAGAATTTAGCTAATTTCTTTCCTTTTACTTATGTATGCCTTGTCCCTGTTTGGGCTCTGATGGCACATCTTCACATAATAAGGAATTCACTACTGTAAGATGTGAAAAAGTGCTTATGTTTCTCTGCTGTGAAACCAATACCTCCAGTTATTCCACTCAGTTCATGTATTTTGAGAGAAGAAGAATTTTTATCTCTATCCCTTCTCTCCACATCATCTAATAATCCTCTATTATGTCCCTCCTTTATTCGACCTTTTTTCTACACTGAAAAGCAGTACATCCATTAGCCTTCCTTTCTTGCTGGGGAAGCTGCTTCAAGCTCTTGACCCTGTGAATTGCCCCTTTCCAGCTTCACTAGTGGCTCACTGGGCATGACAGGGTCCAACGCATCTGGGAGGCATCAGGCTGTGGGAGGCTGTGCTGTGGCAATGATGGGCATCTGGCCATATCAGTTGCACACAATGAGGGTGGTTGGAGAAGAGAAAGGGATACTTCTGTGCTACTCTGGCATTGATCCTGACCCCTTGTCACTCAGCATTTCATTCTGCAGGCCAGATGTCAATGAATCTCATGAATAGAGCAGAAGCGGCCCCAGCCAAAGGCCTTAAAAACCTGCCAGCAAGCAGAGCTTGTGCTGCTAACCTGGCCCGTGGCAATTTTAGAAAAGCCTGTGTCCCATTAAGCCATGTTTCCCCAGCATTAGGGTCAGCAACAACGGCTGAATGTAAGAAGCGATCTGAACAAAGCTAAATGTTCCTCACAGGCCTCTTCCTATGTTTGCTGAACACAGACCCACTGGCTCCGGGTTGGCCCTTTCTAAGCCACTGCATCATCACCCTCTCACCAGATGGCAAAAATAGGGGGTGATGGAATACTGGAGCTGGGAGCTGGTGTCCGTTGGGGGATATTCTTGGAGTGGGATGCCTAAAAAGCAGTGCAAGAGCATCATTAGTCTTTGGGGCCACATCAGTTGCCAAGCTGGAAAATGAGTAACAATCAATGCAGGGTTGCCGGGTCAAACAGCTTCTGTATCCTGATCAGTTTTTTGGTCGAAGAACAAGCCCATCTGACTAAAAGGGAGAAGGGCCTAGCTAAGCTGTTTGTTGTTTTCAGGGCAGTTTGTGTGTTTGTATATTCTTACCAGAGTGGCTTGCATTGATCAGAAAGAAGACAGTTCCTTATTTCCTGCAGGTTTACTGTCTAAAAGACATGACACAAAAGGAAAGGGGATTGGAACAGAGGAGGAACAAAGCAAATTCAGGCATTTGATTCTTTGTACCAAAGTTCAGAACCTAGTAATTCAGCAGGTCATGGAGCTGGTCTAAGCACAATGGGAGGGATGCATCTGCTTCCCCCTCCGATGCAGTGGCAGTTGGTAACTGAAGGAAGGGAGGCCCTCAGCTCGAGCTGTGTCCAGCTACCAGAAAAGCAGCCGGAAACAAGGCAAGTTATTTTCTTCCATGGCTTTTTTTTACGCCATCACCAGACCTGCTCTGTGCTATGCCCCCAAACCTAGTGAGTTCCACTCCCAAGCCTCACTCATATACCACCATTTTTATTTCAAGAGCTGACAATGCTAAAAATGAGACAGACTGAGGGTAAGCGGATGCAAATGAGGATGGAGTTCCTGGAGCATGAGTGGATGCTTTAAAGAGGTAATCTTGCAAGGTGCCCCTGGGAAAAGTCCCTCTGTTACCCAACTAGTCAAGGCACAGGATAGATCCCTGGTTTCCCCCCTATATCTCTTGACATGCAGAAAGTGACTAGATAAAGCTTTCCACCCAGATGTTCCTATCATGAAAAACCTAATCTGCTCAATTTTTTAAATATTTCAGGCTGCTGTTAAAGGCATAGAGACTAGTGCAAAGGGCACCCCTTGTAACAAAACCAAACCCAAGAATATTAAACTGCATGCAACTGGAACACACAAGTATAAATTATATAATATTGTAATATAAGGGGACAAAAAACTGTATCGGGAAAGGACCACAAAAAAAACAGCAGGATAGGAAGAACAGAATTACAAAATGTAGAAGAAATTGACTAAATGCTACAAGGATGGACAGTGATTAACTGCAGCTTGAAGAACTGTGCCATGGAAATTGTGGCCTCCACTTTTTACAGGAATCCGGAGATACTCCTGTTTCGCAACAGGCTTCCTCAGAAGTTAAAATCATACAGATAAAAACATACCAGTACCCACGTGCACTGTAAATAATATTATCCCCATTTAAGGTTGCACATCAATACATAATGGTGTTGCAGTCTGGATAGACCTAATAGTCATTATAGACTCACTGCCATGGCCGAGACAAAGACATGGGAGTGAAAATAATCTCTGTACCCCACTGAAACGTTTATCCAATAGAAGACTTCACATCCAATTATCACTCAGTTCTTCCAAAGAATGCTGACTAAAAAAACAAAAATAACACTATATGAATTTGGACAAAAAAAATAACAATTAGAGAAATATAAATGAGTATTCAAACCTCACTTGCCTAACGCAACCAAGATAAAGAGGCTTCTATGGCAGTGAGTTTAGGCTGGTGTGGTAGCCCAGCCCTTACAATATATACAGCTGTCTTAAAGGCATATATACTAGAGAGATGCTATATTCTCTTAAGGACATAACTACTCAATTGTTCAACAACAACACAATGCCAGCACATAAAATACAGTGATGAAAAAATGAAAATGAAAATGAAAAATGCAAATATTATCACTGAAATTATACATATTTGTCCTAAATAACCCAGAGTACAAGTAAACAAAGTACAAACCCATATTCTTAGTACAAAGTGTGTAAATTATGTTATCAAAACTTGATAACAGAACCTGGATACATAATGCTCATTTAGCCATGGGTATTACCCTCAGAAATTAACTGTTGACTTAATAATATAACATATAGATACTGCTCATTCAACCAGGAAAGACGTTAAATCCAAATTCAAATTCAAACCATGAGGCTGAACAGTATTCAGAATATGTTCCTCCGCCTTTCCAAAGTCCTCTAAAGTCACCCGAGTGCTTCCAGATGGAGGTCTCCTGGCACTCTCAGTCAGAAGGGATTGTGCAGCTATTACATCTTTCCATAACAGCTTTTCGCTGTAAGAAAAAAGATGGAAGAAGTAGCAGGAAACCACAGGAGGGTGATAAATGGAAGCTGACAACATCTGGACCCCCTGTAAAATTCCGTGAATGAGGCAGGGCAATTGCACAATAAAAGCCTTCTAGGGAAGGATCTTTACACATGCAGCAGTGTGAAGTGTTAGAATAAATTACAGGGTGGGGCGGTCTCCTTTTTTGAGACCCTTCTATCTTAAAATCTCCCTGCAATTTGAAAACCAGCACACAGGCAGAGAACATAGCTATCACATTCTCCCTGGTGTGTCAGCTTTCTCTTTTCAGGGAGGATCGGGGGTGGTGGTGGGGTTTTTTTACATGGGGGAGTTTCAGTTCTCCCCATCTGTGATGTGCAGATCATAATACTGGCTGACCTTTAAGGAACTCTTGTAAGGATTCCAGAGATAATCGGCCAGCCTTCACATCACAGTAAGCCAAAGCTGCTGAGAATTCTAGCTTATCAAGGACGGGTGGGTGTGCGGATGCTCGCTGCTCACTTGCTTCCACTTAGCTCCTCCAGGCCATGGAAGCAGCTAAACAAGCCAGGAAGCCTCTTCCATGGTTTGTTTAGCATTATGACTCAACTGAGATCTCTGGCTTGTCCCTCTCTCTTAACAAACCAGAATCATAAGCCTGGCTTATGATTCTGGTTTGTTAAGAGAGCAACAAGCAGGGATCCTGGTGGTATGTGAACTGGGCTAGTTTGCATGGTCAAAATAAGCCACCGTGGCTTAAAGTGCAGCGCAGGCAGGACACAATTTGAATAATCACTGCCTGGGCATGGCTTGTCATCAGAACCTGGGCAGCATGGCTTGTTGGAGGGGGAAACAACCCTGCAACAGCCCATGGGTTATTGGAGGGTTGTCTCCCTCTCCAACAAGTCATGTTGCCTGGGTTCAGACAATACAACAAGCTGCGCCTGGGCAGTGGTTATTCAAATCGTGCCAGGCACGTGCCGTGATTTAAATAAGCCACCATGGCTTATTTTGATCATGTGAACCAGGTCTACTTGTGAAGCACTTTGAACATTCTAAAGTGTTCCATAAATGCTCACCACCATTTCTGACCTTTCGGGCACCCTATTTCTGGCCTTCAACATGCTTTCTTTCCCTTCCTTCTTCCATCTGCAGTGTCTACGTGGGACATCGAGCATGTGGGCTACCAAGAGCTCAAATCAGAACTGATGGAGGTTCCTGCATCCCCTCTTTTCCTGGGAAGCCCCTCACCCAGCCACCCTCGTGCAGAGGCAGAAAAGTCAGGTACAAAGGGAGACTGGGCTCCTGCTTCCTTCTAGCCCACCAGTGACAGAATTCTTTCGCTTGACTTACCCTGCTTAGTTAACAGGGTCTGGAATAATCTCCCTCCCATCTCAGCCTGGTTTTCATTTCAGTCCAAAGATGGAAGCACAGTCTCCTTTGCTTTGCATTTGTGAGCCCGCCCTTTCAGAAGGGCCAGCCAGTCCTGATGAATTACCACCAGCACCCCAGTTGCCAAGCAGGGGGCAGTATGTCAGAACAGAAACCCACCTCCTGCAGGATCGCTGGGGAGTCAAACCCACAGCATTCTGGCTATAAACGAACAAACTCCTCAAAAGGGAGTGACACAGGGCCCGCTGCTAGATTAATTGAACAGCGGCGGGACAGAATATTTCCGTCTCTTTCGTCAGCTTAGCGGGCCATCTTGTCACATGATTAAGGCCGCAGTACTGAAGACGAGCCCAAACGCAACAGTTGGCGCTACAGGGACCCTTTGCACCACCTCAGACTCTGCAGGGGCGCATTTCAGCTCTTAAATGAAATGACCACTCATTTGAAAAATTACATTGTCTCCCTTCAGAAATTCTGTTAAAATCAGACCAGCAACACAGCCTGCCCCACAGCCTCTCCAAAGCCAGAGGGGAGATGGCATTGTGAGGATTCCCAGAGCCCCCTCCAAAGCAGGCCCAGCCGCCTATGGAAGGCTTCCATGCCTTGTCACCTGCTGAGATCAGACGTCAAGGAAAGAGAAGCCGGATTAGCCCTTGCAAATGGTGGGGAAATGGCAGTGAGGGAGGGACCCAAGGTTTTCCCTTTGGTCGACTTGCTTCAGGGTTTGCTTTACTTACAAGCAGACCCTGCCTGGTCCTTCCATTCTCTCCCTCTCCAGTTAGAATAGGCTGTTTGCATGTCTCCTTCTCTCTCATTTAGTAGAGTCCCAATTCAGTAATAACCCTGATATTCCACTAAACCAACAGTATGAAAGCAACATGTCACATATGTTATTTTGAGTATACTTAGAATATTGGAGTACATAGAAAATCTGAGCCGGATCATTAACCTGTACCTATTTCTCATCAGAAAGAAATTTCAAAGGGTTGTGCCCAGTTTTGGCAATGCTGTAAGACAGGCACTCCCCAAAACCACCACCTTTCCCAAGTTCATATTCTGCAACTGGACAGAGTAACTGGCTTGCTTATTTCCTGACACAGGCTGTGGATCGCTAGTGTGGGTTGGTGAACCGGTGACCTTCCGCAGGGCAGAGACCATCGCTGGCAAGTATGGTGTGTGGATGAGGGACCCACAGCCTGTGTCTCCATACACCCATGAGACAACTTGGAGAGTGGACACCGTCGGCACAGACATCCGCCAAATCTTTGAGTATGATGATACAGAGCAGTTCATGAAAGGCTACCCTTCCAAAGTGCATGTGTTGCCCAGATCCATGGAGAGCACTGGAGCTGTCGTTTACCAGGGCTCACTCTATTTTCAGAGGCACAAGTCCAGAATCCTGCTGAAATATGATCTGAACGCTGAAGTCATTACCGTCCAAAAGGAGCTCTCCAATGCTGGCTACCACGGGCAGTTCCCCTACTCATGGGGTGGATATACAGACATTGACTTCGCAGTGGATGAGATGGGGCTGTGGGTGACCTATAGCACTGATAATGCCAAGGGGGCCATTGTGATTTCCAAACTGGATCCAGAAACCCTAGAAGTTGAGCAGACATGGGAAACCGACATCCGCAAGCAGTCGGTGGCCAACTCCTTCATGATCTGCGGCTCTTTGTACACCATCAGCAGCTATTCGTCCCCTGAGGCCACTGTGAATTTCACCTACCACACTAGTACAGGAACCAGTGTGCCACTGAACATCCGCTTTGAGAATCGCTACAGATACAGCAGCATGGTAGACTACAACCCCACAGAGAGAAAACTCTTGGCTTGGGACAACTTCAACATGGTTGCCTATGATATCAAGCTTTCCAAGCTGTGATTTGCTTGGAGAGGCTGGCAGTAGGAAGATATTACCTGCCAGCAGGGCTAACCCAAGGCCTGGGGCAGAGCATCCCTATGGCCAACCTTCCTCCTCCTAATTAGCAACATGGGGCACAAGTCACATAGAAGTTCATCTGAGCAAAATCCATTGAAATGAAGGGGGGTAATGCAAATATCACTACTACGGAGTTGCTATTGCTTTTGTGCAATTCCTGTTGATTTCAGTGTGGCTTGTGCGGGAGAACTTCCCATGGATTGTACCTCATGGGTGAGATCTTTCTATATCCCACTCTACTGCCCTTAACGGCATCCAGTGCCATCTGTTTCTGATAACAGCTTGCCTCCGCACACTGCTGTCTTTACTACTTAGGACTGAACCACAAAGGAATGCAACCACCAGGATGACACGGACAACCCCTCTGCCCTTTTACAAGTTCTGTTGGGTTCATCCTCTGAATCCATTGCTTGTGGAGATCGCTTCTTAGCCTGAGTAGAGGATTCAGGGCTGGTCTTTTACTTGACAACCAGGGCTGAGTTTATCTTCTCTGTTACTTGTACTTGAAAATGATACAATCGCTACATAAATGTGCAGCGATCATTATAACAGAGGCAAACTACACATGACATTACAGAAATGCAGCAGTAGCCCTGCAGATGGTGGCCTCTTCTTCATTGGAAAGCACTCTGGCAAGGGGCCACTTTGCACTGGGGAAAGGGCTGCTTAACCCTCCCTCACCAGCTGTTTCCCCTCTGAAACTCCTCCCAAGTTGCTTCCTCCCTACCTCTGTCGGATTCCAGTACCCTATTCATCTCAGAAATGAGATGAATAGGGGCCCAGGGAAGCAGAATTTGTCAGAAATAAATTGATCACCACTTATTATTTCTACAGCATTTTAGCATATACAAATATGCTAAAGAAATGCCCCTGCCTACAGGCTTCCAGTCTAGATTCTGAACCAGACTTACAAGGGCCTATATAGGGATAAAACAAGAGAGCTGCCCCAGGTACAGAAAAGAGATACAGCCCAACATGAGCAATTTTAACTGTACCTGCCAGCAGTGCAGAACTGGCCAATAAACTACACAGCGACTCCATGGGACAGTATCACTCTCCTAATACGTTGTTTGTGCTCACCTCCCTTGCACTCTGCGCCCCCCGCCCAGCAGTATGAAGGCATTTGCTTTGAAGTGGGTTGCAGGCACCATGTTGGCAAAGAAGGAAGACTCTACACTCTGCTGTGGCTGAAGTCCAGTTGTGAGACTCAGCAAGCGGCTACTCAAACCCAAGAATGTGCAAGTCAGAATCTTGCACTCTGACCCCAGCTCAGAAAGCAGCTTCTTTCCTTCCGTACCCCTTCTCGGTTACACAGCATTTAACTACCAGTCAGCAGAGTTCCTGGCTCAACATCAAGCATGACTGCCTTGACTTAGCTGCCGTTTAACCTGCAAAATGTACTTTTTGGAATGCAAAGGGAATAGTTGAAAGTGATGGCAAAAGAAGTGCCCTCTCTGTGCTTTCTGAAACTTCCTCATACTTATGCTGAGGATTACCAGATGTGTCGTATTTTAAGGGCCTCTCTTTGCTCCTGCCAGAACATCAAAGCACCAGACTATTACCGGAAGCCTTTTAGTCCAAACAGCCCAGCTTCACTATGGCACTTACATCTTTAGAAAGCGCAGCTCAGAGGGTGAGCCGAAAGACTGCAGTTTAAATCTCTCCTCTGCTGCAGACTCACAAGGTAGCCTTAGGAAAGCTACTATAACCCAGGCCCCATCTACAATATCGGAATAATGATGCTGACCTACCTTACCAGGATATTGTAAGGATTACAACAAAATAATAGATATGATGTTCTTTGGACACTGAAAAGCACTATACCAATTCTAAGTATTATTAGACACTAGAATTGCTTGACTGGTGTAGTAGGTCTGAGTTCAGAATAACTTCCGCACAGCATTGATGTTTCCTGTTAATTTGCTTGCTGAGGAAACTGTCTGTGTGGACATTAATAAACAACGACCCCCCCCCCCAGCATTATGTGTGTTGTTCTCCCTTTTGCACCATGGTTCCTGCCAAGGAACGTCATGCCACCATTGGCAGCAAAGACAAGCCTGGGAAGCAGCGTCTGAATTGGGGGAGATGCTGCAAGCTTGGGTGACAGGGAGGAAGCCAGCCAGGGCTGCGGTTGGGTGTGTGGTAAGACTGGTCTGTTCCCACTTCTGCCTGGTGAGGGAAAGGCTGGGCGGGCTGAGAGCTCCAGTTACACATCAGGAGTAAGGAGAATCCCCCCTGCTTTCCCTTGTCCTTTCCACACGCTACAGCTATGCAACATGTACTGCTGCCAGAGGACAGGGCTAGGATCAGCACCTGACATCCTTGAGGAGCCCCTGAGTACCCAGACCGGGATACTGCTGGCATCCTCAGCCCCCTACGCCAGGGGGAGGGACTGCAAGCCACTTGCCATTTTAATTATCTGTAATGCCAGCATCATAATATAACTCTGGGACAGTGTTAGAAATAAAAATGGTGGTCCTCTAGGGACCCACACTTTAATTTCCCAACATGCCCTGGAGTGATGGTGTTTCAGGGGTAATTAAAATGGTGGGCAGCTTGCAGACCCAGTTGTTCAGTGCAGAACATAGCATTACTGCCCACCACCAGCAAATAAAGATGCTTGGGGGGGGTGCCCAAAGGCACTTTGCTAAGGGCGGGGGCTCAAACCTGGAACAGCAGGAGAATAAGTGCATTGATGGAAAAAAATGCCATGGTGCCATTATATATTAAAATCTACCTCGAGAGCTGCAACATGAACGAAAAGCACATAAATATTAACATGCTATTATGAAAAATACATGGATCACCAACCAGGCCATAACAGGAGTTTTCTAAACCCAACAACCATCGGGCTTAGGACTCCGCCGATATCCCGCTTGCTTCTCCTCTCCGCCACCTGCCATGTGGAGCAATCTTTTCGCCCCATGCCACCCCTCACACTGGAGGCATTGAGTGAAAGTGCCTTCCCATGTCCCAGAGCAGGGATGTCAAACCTCTCTCTCCCTGAGGGGCAAACTCAGTTTTGGAGGTGCCCTCGGGGGCTGCATTCCAGTGGTGGGGAAGGCAGCTAAAGGCAAAGGCGGCAGGGCCAAAATAGTGAACATGCCAAGATATTTCAGCTTAGATCTCTTGCTGTTGGAAAGGCAGCCTAAGGAGAAGCATTTACACCTTTTGGAATGGGGGGCACACAAGAGCTGGCAAGCCACCCAAAGATCCGTGGTCAAAGGAAAGGGGGTGGGGCCAGGGAAAATGGGCAGGGGCAGGGAAAAGGGGTCAGGGCCATCTGGGGAAACCTGGCGGGGTGGACTGGGACCCCAGGTAGGCCAGATTTGACCCGCCAGCCTGAAGTTCAATAGCCCTGGCATAGAGCTTTACAGAGTACAAGAAGACAGGAAGGTTCCTGTCAGAAGGAGACTTTTCTCTGTTGAGAGCCATATTCCCACGAGGGGTTATCTGCTTGCAGGCGGGACATGCTGGTGGTGGATGGGGCCACCCCCCCTTCTCTCTGCCATCCCCTTTTCTCTCTCCCTCTTTCTTTCTGCCCTTCCTTTCTCCCTCTCTCAAGAGAAGCTGCTTGGCTTGGTGGGAGCCTTTGCCTTTGCCATTTGGTCTGTTAGACTCCATCCTGATCTGCCAGGTGCCTCTAGCTGCCGCCCCTTGACCTGCCAGGCTCCGCCCCCTGCATCTCAGCATCCAGTCTAGCTTAGGAGACTTGGTAAGCTCACCTTTCATACCTCTGGCAGAACTAGCTTGGGCAGAGCAAGAGAGCAATATTCATATACTCTTGTTCTGATGGGATTAATATGGCAACTCCTCCCTGAACACTGTGAGGATTTGGTACACAAGTGTGACATCATCAAAGACTCCTACCTAGCCAATCAGAGTGAACCACTGCACACCTAATTGAGCAGGATGGGCACCAAGCTAGATCCTGCTCTGAGGTATCTCAGTTGAGATTAATGGAGTTTAGCAACCATATGATAGGAATGTGGCGGAGCGGCTCCGAGGGGCATCCAACAGCCTTTGCCAGTCCCAGCAGAAGCCTCAGAATCTCCTGTCGTGTGTGTGAATAAAAGCACCAAGGGAGAGCCATCTGAGGAGCAGCTTGGAACGCCAAGAAGCAGCCGCCACGTTCAACAGTCTGCCTGGGGAAGAGTTGCAACACTGCGCAGTGAGTGTCTTTCAAAGGGTTGGTGGATGTGGTTCTTCTATTATCTCTGGAAGGAGCTTTAAACCACAGTGAGAACTTTGTTGAGAACTATAGACAAAGTGGTGGTGTTCCTAGTTTGCCTAAAGACACGTTCACAGATTACCTGGCACAAAACATGGTTTGCCACACTTGCCAAAGAGAGCTGTGCCCAAACAGTGCTGCCTGACAAAAGCACCTGCATTTGCAAATACATATTTTACGTTCACTCATTACCTTTTTATGTGTACATGTAAAACATCTTAAGAACCTAAGAAGAGCCCAAGTGGATCAGTCCAAAGGTCCATCTAGTCCACCATTTGGTCCCCCACAGAAGCCACCCAGATGCCTATAGGAAGCCTACAGGCAGGGCTAGAAGTAACTTAATTACGGAGGTCTACCTTCAAATTATAATGTGAGAGGCAGCCCAAAGGACTCGCCCATTTTTCTGGGTCTGATCTCCTCCCTGATCTCCTCACCTCATGGCACAGTCACGTGTTTTAACAAAAAACTCTTCTCCTCACATGGTGCCCCCCCCCCAATCCTGGAGGTTCAATTTACAATTCCCTCTTCTGACACAGAATTATTGGGACCTCATACACACTGTAGAAAGATGCACAAAGAAAGAAATGATTTTCTCGGTTAAAACTAGTTCTTTCTCAGGGGAAATGGTGCACTAATTGCTATAAAAGCATTCTAGTCTTAGTTGCTCTCCTCCAAGTTATTACAAAGTACCATTACTAATAGTCTGGCTTCATCAGGGGTGTGCTCCAGATTGTTGAGTACTGAGATCCAGAGAAGCTGGTCATCAGTCCAGGGAAGGGGGACAGTGATGGGACAGGATCTGAAGCAGACAAGGTCAAGTTCCAGAGAAGGTGGATCAGGATTTGAGGCACCAAAGGCAGGGAAGCAAGACACAAGTGGGCAGAAGGTTGAGTCCCAGAGGAGGATCAGAGGGGCCAGGTTCAGTTTAGCTGGAAGTGAGACAGTACTAGGGCGAAAGGGCCATAAGCAGCACACAGTCAAGAAGGACTGAGGCTGCAGGCAGAGAAAGGGGACAGGAGTGTAAGCAGGGTCCTCAAGGCCCATTGCTTCAACTGGAGAGCAAACTGTGGGGACAGGGCTTTATAGGCCTTGCTGAACCAGAATGGGCTGTAGGGTCACCAGATAATGTTCAGCAGCCCGACGGCAACCTTGAACCACTGAGCTTAATCTGTGGAGCTTGGCAAGGAGCTAGCGTGCTGGTGTTCTGAGTGATTAGGCCCTGGAGCCTAGCTGCTGAGAGCCCTGGTTCCCTGGCCCTCCCTTATAATCACACAGTGCCATTCATGGTCTATGGTATACAGTCTACAAACAAAACAGGCAGGTCTCCGCTCTGAGGAGCTTGCAGTCTAAGCAGTTGCACAGGAGAGGCAATAGCGGAAGGGGAAGAAGACGGAGACAGCATTAGAGGAAGGTTTTGTTGCACATAATGAAGGTGAGCTTCAGCAGAGGACTGAGGCTGTGTGCCAAAGGCCTCATTGGAGCAATGGGTTTTGAGGAGGGATTTGAAGGAAGAGAGGTAGTGTTTTCTAGGGGTTCTGTGAGGAGTGAGTTCTAGCCCTAAGGGGCAGCCTGAGGATGGAAATGAAGTCATTGGACATCAGACACAAGGACACAGGGATAAGGGGGGGTGGGGGGAGACATAGAGGGCTCTGAAGGTGAGGATGTGCTTGTGCTGTTTCCAGGTAAACAGACTTATTTATTCAGCACTTACTTCAAGGGACAACAGCCTGCTACACAGGTTTGCTGTTCATACTGAAGCTGCTATCTCCACAATTTCTGCAGTTAAGCATGTCTTCTTAAAAATCCACATTTTAACTCATAAACATCCCTTCTGCAAGCAGAGAGAAGGCCAAGGAACAGGTTTGGGGCAGCAGGGCCATGGGCACAACCTACTAGAAATGCTCTCGTGAAAGCCCCGCTGAAATCATGGTTGCTGCACAAGAGTCCGGTATCTGGAAGCAGGGCCAGCCAAAGGCAGGGCAAGACTACATGCACGGGAGGAATTTGTGGACTCCTGAGAGGCAATGTGGTGTCCCAGAGGACAGAACCTTGGACTTGGGTTGATGAAACTTGGGTTCAATTCTCAGGTTAGCGCACCCAAATTTTAACCAGTACTCAATCTGTCAAATGGAAATAATATTTGCAGAGCTGTTGCAAGTGCAAAATGAGATCATGATCTAGAGCATGCTGCACCCTAAAAACTGATAGAACTTACTAAGAAAAGCTGGCTTCTGTCTTGTTGGCTTGTCAGACTGGGCAGGGAGCCATGGCACTGGCCAAACCCAAATAGCTCTTGTGTTTTGGCAAAGCAGGTAAGCTTGAGCTCCATCTCTGTGACTGACTCCCATTCCCCCCCCCACAGGCAGCCACCAATGGACTATGACCTGCCACCCTGGAGCACAGAGGGATGGATGTGAGATGTTTTTGCACGCCTCCGAGAAGTCCCCCCTTTTCAGATACCTCTCCAGCTTTCCCCAATGGCATTCGGAGCGTATCCCCTCCTGATCCGGGGGGACAGCTCTGCAGGTGCACATGTCGCTCTGCACGATGTCACCATGGGCTGTCGTGCCACCTCGGCCAGAGCTGCGTGCAGTGCCTCTCAGGGATCCGGGCCTTTCCCACCAATGAAGGGAGCCTATACCCCTGCCTTGTTAGCCAGAGATCTCCAGCCCATGCCCGAAGGAGCCAAAACACCACCTGCCTTGAAAGATGCATCCATCCTCACCCGTGGTGGGTCTCAGCTCAGCCAGATGGGAGTGGTACCCAACCTGCTTTAGGCAGCTGGACTGCACCCTCCAGAGACCCTGTGCAAGAGGCAACTGACATAGCTGAGCACCAGCCTACACATACAAACTGCACTGTTTACTCTCTGGATACAAGGGGCCAGGACCTCACATGCCAGCATGGCTATTGTGCTCCTGCTGTGCCAATGCATTATGCAATTTATTCATCGCCAGTTTCCTTGAGCTGTTTGCAACATGGAGGTGGTCACAGATTTTCTAATAATGTGCCACCAGTTCTTGTTGCTGTGTGTCCAAGGGAACAAGGGTCCCCACCACATGTGGAACAACTAGCCCAAATTGACCGGACCCCCACACCCTCCATTCCAGATAGCTATTTGGCCTTCTCTGGGTATTAGAATATATGCTAAGAACATAGACAGCTTCTCTTGAGCATCATAAATTAACAGACAGTTGCCGCATCAGATTCCTGGCTTGGCCTCATCATTTCATATTCCCTTTGTGTCTCATCATGTGAGTTTGGCTTTCTTCATCCTGCTCCTTTGGCCCACTTGCTTTGTGTGCTTGAGCAACATCACTGAAAAGGTGGACTCTTGAATTGCTGCCTGGAGAATATCTACAGCAGACTGGGCCTCTTCTTGCAATAAAGGGGGGGTGGGCATGCAAAAGCATTCCCACGCAGTGTTTCTCATGTGTCCGTTCCCTGAACCTAGCTAGAGCTTCTTCACACAGAGCTTTTATCCTGCTATTGAGACTGGTTATTCATGGAAGTTTGTGGGTCCTTTAGATGACATCGTCACCCTCCAGGGCGTCTCCCGCACAAAATGACCTTTATTCTGTTTTTTTAAAAGATTGGGGATAATGAGCTATCAAATTACGGCAGTTGAGTTCCACTTGAGTTCCTTCATGAAAAGAGGAAAACCCATCATAAGAGGAGTTAGACCACAGCACCATCTAGTGGCTGTATAAGGAAACATATAGAAGACTCAGATAAGGGGGGAAAGGACAGGGAAAAGTGGTGGGGGAGAGGGAGGAAGTGCGTGTAAAGGGAGTCCATCATGATCCTGCCTTTAAAATGGAAGCAGAAAGCCCCATTTTAAATGCAAGATTTTAGGCTGGTGTAGAGATGCCCCTAGTATTTTAAAGTACTCTTGAATAACTCTAGATTAATCCAGTCCAGGTTTTCATGATTGACTAGAATAGTGGTTCTTAATTTTCGGTGTATCGAGGAAGACTATCTGGTTTGTTCTTTGTCAGCCTTCATGTTCTCTTAGCTTACAGCAGATTTCTCCAACCTGGTGCCCTCCAGATGTTTTGGACTTCAATTCCCATCAGCCCCAGCCAGCATGGCTAATGGTCAGGAATGCTGGGAGTTATAGACTAAAACAGGGATGAGCAACTGTGGGAGGGCCAGGGAGCATTTTTGCCTCCATGGACTTCTCACCCTGTAGGCTGCACTGGAGATTTTTTTAAAAAATTCACCAGTTTGCCACCACTCCATAGTGCTCAGCAGCACTGAAAGGGTTACGTTCCACTTGTTTGCAAGCTAAATTTCACCCTCTTAGCACTCCATAGCAATTATGGGGAGCCATTTTGTTTGAAAAAAGAAAAAGAAAAAAGAGGTTTCAAAATAGCCTCCCTCATCAGCAGTTTCCTCTATTGTTTTTATCATGGTCTCAAAGATTGCTGGAAACTGCAGTAGATGAAATGATCCAGTTTGTGTTGACCTCTGATGCCTGAGGGGGTCTTAGTGCTCAGATAGCTGCCAGGTGCCCCCTTCAATCCAAGCCCCCATTATAGATAACTAGCCAGCACTCCCAGCTTCAGCGCCTGCAATGCAAACAGTGCTTATGACCCACTCCTCCTCCAGAGGACTCTACTGAGAACAAGTTACTCTCCGCTTCCTCCTCCAGCCACCCCTCCTGTTGGCAAATGGAGTCCCCCCCCCCCCCGAGGCCTTGCCATCTTCACAGGGACTTCCAATGGGAAATAGAAAATTGCCCAAGCAGAAACCATCTGGGCTGGACAGGTGGAGCAACTCCTCTCTCTTGCCCAAGGGAACATGAGAGGGCGACAATCCACTTTCTCCTCCAGGCACCCCTCTGCCTAAGAAGGTGCAGATTGCTGTAGATGTCACGGGGCCTTTGGCGTGACGTATCTCATAACCACACTGGGAAGGGCAACTGGAGGTGGTCAGGGATTGGTGGTGCCCCCCTCCCCTTAAGGGCCTGGCCCTCTCAGCAATGGCCAGCCAACTGATCTCAGTAGGCTGAGATCATCCTCCAGTTGCTAAGATGTTAACTGGGACTGGTTGTTATGATCACCGTATGAGTTTTGCCAACTGCCCTGGGTCATGACATATCCGTGGTCTCAATTCAAAGTGCAGGTTTTGACTTTTAGGGCATTTCTACATGAGGCTTTTGTCCCACACCTCTATCAAGGCTTCTGCTTCCAGATTCTTTGCAGGATTATGATCACTTCCTTTACACATGCTTTTTTTCCAGGGTTTTTCTTTCTCTTTCTCTGTGTTTTGTTATATAACCACTAGATGGCGCTGTGGTATAGTGGAATTGCACAATTACATGGAGAGATTAATGGCGCCATTCAGGATATGCCAGACTTTCCTCATGAGGAACCCCCCCCTCCCCAAATAATGGTTGCAAAGCATGGGAGAGCCTCAACTCCTTATTCCCCAGATGAAGGCCATAATGTATATTTATCTGATCCCTCAGCTGGAAGTGAGAGACACAATTATTTGCCCTGAAAGGGAAGCAGTGTGTGTGCATGTATGTGTGTGAGACTGACTAGTGATGTAACTAGCAGTACTCAATTCACTAAACTTACTGGATCTAACCCTCACTTGATCATAGTGTCTTAACGGAGATGATGGAAGATGGGTGCTTCATGCTATCGAGGTGGGGACCTGTCCTGGGAACTTGTTAAACGGCAGGGTATGTCCTAAAATAGTTGTACTAACACAGTTCCATTATACAGATGCAACTACTAAGTTAAAAGAGGCTGAGGGAAGAGAGGTGCTCACACAAAGCTGCTTAAGTCAGACAGTTGGTCCTCGTCACCCAATGATGGCTCTCTTACTGCCAGAGATCCTTCTGCCTAAAGGTGACAGGGATGCCCCCGGGACCTTTTGCTTGCCAAACATAGGCTCCTCCATCCCTGCCAAGCTGCTCCTCAACTTCTCATGTACCCCTTGTCATGTTCCCTTTCAACTTGTACATCATTTTCTTACCCATCTCTTGTGGGCAGCTTTCCAGGGCTATCTCCTCTGGAGTTCAGATCAAAAGAGCAGAATTCTTGACAGATAAGAGCAGCCGTGGTGGATCAGACCTAAGGCCTTTCTAGTCCAGCATTTCTATTCCCACAGCGGTCAACCAGTTGCCTGTGGGAAGCCCACAAGCAGGCATGGGTGGAAAGGCACTCTCTTGATGTCCCCCAGCAACTGGTATTCAGAAGCATACTGCTTCCGAGAGCTGTACCCTCTGTAATTTCCAACCTTTTGGGGCCAGAGGGCTCATTTGGAAGTTTGGGAAAGTGTAATGGGCACAGTCACAGCGTGGTTGCCATAGTCAGCACATCCAGTCCCAAAATATCCATTTCACAGAAAGGCAAACTAGTAAGGCTAGAAAACAAGTAATTTGCCCAAGAACCTAAATACATAGAGATGGTGTCTGAGCCCCCAAACACCAACCCATTCCTTTTAACCCAGTTTTCTCTCATTTAGGATCACCCCCCTCAAAACTCTCCTTTGCTCTCTCACCCCCAGCACACAAGATCCACTCACCCCCACACTCCCAACATAAGAGTCACTCATGCCTTTATCAAGGTCACCTCCTTAAACTCTCTTGCACACCCAAAATACACCCCACTTCCCTCAGCATTGGGTGGCCCCACAGGCTTCACTAATCCTTGCCATTGTGCCCCCAGTTTGCAGAGGCCCTTTTGGAGCTCTTCGTGGTCCCTTTCAACCACCCTAAATAATTTGCTGTTGTCAACAGACTTGGCCACTTCACTGCTCACCCCTAACTCCGGATCATTTAAGAAAGAAAGGTTGCTTACCTGTAGGCATAATTCTTTGTGTGGACATCTGTGCATTCACACATCTGGGCCCTCTGCACCTGCACAGAGCCCCATTTGGGAATTTTAGGTGGGAACCCTCCCGCCCATCCCAGTGCGCATGTCCTTGGCGGGTTCCCACCTGTTCCCTCAGTTCAAAGAACTACAGTTACAAGTAAGCAACCTGTCTTCCTGGTGGTGGGTTGGTCTCCTACTTCAAGACAGCAGGTAGAATTGCTTGGCCGAAGGAGCAGTCTGCTCTGACTTGCACATCAAGTCGGTAATGGCTGATGAACATCAGGAATTTTGACCAAGTTGCCACTCTGCAGAGTTCAGGAAGGGAGACTCCTTTCCCAAATGCCACCAATGTAGCCACAGCACGAGTCGAGTGAGCTTGGATTGGTCCAGTAAAGTCGAGGCCAGCTAATATGTCAACTTGATAGCATGGACAACCCAGGACCACAGTCTCTGTGATGACACTGGGAGTCCTTGCTGCCATTGTAGCACACAAATAAGCGAGTGGACTGATGAAAGTTCTCAGTTCTCAGTTACAGAAAGCCAATGCCCTTCAAATGCCCAGATGAAGAGTAGGTTCAAGCAGAGTAGAAGGAGACAGGAAGAAAGCTGGGAACACAATGTTCTGATTCAAGCACAACTTGGACACCAAGCCGGGCAGGAACATGACACCAGGATGGAACATGACACCAGGATGGAGCACCACCTCATCGCGATAGAAAGTCATACAAAGTTGGTCTACACACAATGCACAGCGTGCTGGACCAGTGGGCTGATGTGATAGGCACTAGAAAGGCAGTTTTCCAAGACAGGAGATGGAAATCTACTGTCGCAAGTGGTTCAAATGGCTTAGTAGTCAAGGCCTGCAGAGCCACTGACGAACTCCACACTGGGAGACAAATTTGAAGAGCAAGACTCCGTACCCCCGAAGTAACTGCCTAGCACGCAGGTGTGAAAAAAAACAGAGAAACCATCCACTGGAGCGCGAGAGACAGAGGCAGCCTACGGATACACTTTCAGGGGAGGACAAGGGTTTTAAACCCTTGTCATAAAGATAGACGAGATAAACTGCAACACTTGGTTCTGTGTTGGTCTTAAGCTGCAGCCACTGGCTCACTCCTGTGCCAGCTAAACGTAAACACCTGGTACTGTGTTGGCTTAAACTTGGTCCTGATAAACTGCATCAGGCACCGGCCGAGGCCAAAGTCACGAGTCGTACGAAAGGAGAAAAAGGCTGCCCGCTTACAGGCATAAGAATGTCTCATAGATGGCTTATGTGCAGCATCCAGAATGCATTTTACACTGTCAGGGACCGAAGGTGGACCCTCCATATCATCAGTTGTAGTGTGTTGAGGTCCAGATGCTGCATCTTGCCTTGATCCTGTGTGATCAGGTTTGGTACTGATGAAAGCCTTCCCGTGGGAGCCTTGAAATGGAGGGGCGAAGCGTGGTTGCCTCAGCCACCATGGCCTCCTCAGGATGCAGTCCATCCCATCTGTTCTGATCTTTGCTAGCATTTTTGTTGCGAGCGGGAAGGGTGACAAATGAAAAAACAGTGGTCTTATCCATTGGAAAACAAAGGCATTCCCCATAGATGTCTATTCCTGCTCCTCTATAGAAGTTTGGGCAAATGGCACTGGCCGCCAGAGCAAAGAAGTCCACCTCTGGAGTGCCCCAAATGTGAAATAGATCTATGAGGACTGTTTAGTTTCCACTCGTGAAAAGCAGAATAGGACCGATTCAGCCGGCTGGCTATGGTGTTGCCTGCCTCGGCAATGTGCATTGCAATGTGCAATATCCACATCCACCAAATATGAGACCAGTCCATGCGTAAGAAGGTTGGTCCTTGAGCGAAGGAACTATGGATCTGTTTGCACCAGCTGAAGGATTTGAGAGAACCATGGTGTCCAGGGCCAGAATAGAGCTCTGAGCTCTACCGTTGCCTGTTCTTCCATGATTCTTCTGAGAACCCTGGCCCCAAGTGGGAACGCATAGATCATGCCTCTGGGCCAGGGGGGTGGAGCACTTCCATGGCCTCTGCTGATGGAGCCACATTACTGAGAAGTGTGGCAGCTGCTTGCTGAAAGACTTGTCTGCAGAGTCCACCCCCTGGGATTGAGGCATATTTGGCTTAGAAAGTTGGCCTCTGTATTGAAGGTCCCCTGTGCAATAATGGATGAGGTGTTGTGTTCTGCCCAGAGGAGGAAGGAGGAGGCCTCCGTGTGTAGGGATTTTAATTTCGCCCCTCTCTGACTAAAAACGGGTGGGGCCTATGTGTTGAGCAAAGTGTTGGATGGAGAGATAACTTGCTTGGAGCTCCAACCAGTTTATACTGTGGTGCTTGACTTTGAGAGGCCAGAGATCCTGGATGGGAGGGCCCTGGCAATGAGCCCCCAACCCCTCCAGGCTGGCATCTGTCGTCACAATTAAGTGATGCGGCTCTTGGATGAGTGTGCCCTTTGATCTGTCTCATGGTGCTTTTCTCCAGAGCAGGGAGATTCTGATTGAGCGAGGTACGGTGATATGGATGTGGCATCTGTGAATGACTTTGGTTTGAAATGGGAGGAGGGGACCGAAGGGCATTGCCCTGAATTGGCAGTGGTACTCCATGTAAACAAAGTGAAGACATCTCCCATGCTGTACAGCTATGGGGACATGGAAGTAGGCTTCCGTGAGGTCTGTAGAGGATAGGAAATCATCTTGGTGTAGAGCCTCCTTGATGGCTGCTCAGAAGGCAGGAGGGACAGGTACTATGGCTTCTGTCTCTTGGGGATGAGCAATCACTGCAGGCATTAGCTATTGCTTGTGGACACATCTGGAAGAAGGGGGAGGAAGAACCTGCTTCTGGGAGTGGAGTGATACTCCAGGACATATCCATGTTGAATAGTGCTTAGAGTCCAGGTGTCTGGTGCTGTCTGCTTTTATGTGTGAAGGAAGCGGTGTAGCCTTTCTCCCACACACGCAGGAAGAGAGTCAGGACTGTTGGGGAGGGGTCTTGGAGTACTGGGAGGGACCTGGTCTACCCCAAGTAGAGGATTTGGGACCAGGTAGGCTTTGATAACTTAAGGCCAAAGTGAAGGGTTGAATGGGGACCTGAAGGTGCAGAAGGGGCCCTATTAGGTTTTCTTTCATCTTTCTTAGAAGCGGGCACAGCCTTGTTCTTGTCTTTAGTTTCCACTACGATATTAACAGCCAGTTTTCCAAGAATGTGGGGCCCTACAGAAGGAATAGTGGCTAAGTTTCCTTTGTACCAAGCATCCATATCACAGTGTTTTAACCAGAGTGAACATCCTGCCATTGCAGTTGCAGCAATGGAATGTGCCGCATAAATCATGGAACGCTGTGTGGCATGTCAGATAAAGGTGTGTCTTATATAGATCTAATAAACTCCTAAGTAGGGTGAAACTATCCACTCGTTAATAACGTTCTCTCCCCAAGGAAGGGTAGCCCTAGAGAAAAAAAGATGCCACGGAAGAAGCCCTAAGCACCAAGGCAGTGGCCTCATGAGCCTTAACACTGCTTCAGTGTACTTTTCACCAGATTCTTTAAGAGGGGCGTCCCTGTCCTTAGGATTCATGGCTCCTGAGAGTAAGGCCACCACTGCAGTGTCAACCAAGGGCACCTTCAGTTCTTCCATAACCCTTTGTGGCAAAGAATACCTTTGTGCCAGGTTGGAGGCCTTCCTTCTTTGAAGGGGGGTGTTCCATTCAGCTTTAATCAGTTTTTCCAAAAGATGAAGGAAAAGGGGCCTCACGATTAGCTGGCTTCAGCTCGGGAAACAAGGCATCACTTCTAGAAGGAGGCTTGGCTGGTTATTGAGTGAAGGAATTAATACGCCATAGCTTTGCAGAAAAAAGGAGGAAAGTCATCCTTATTAAATAATCTTACACTGGAAGGTTCTTCCACTGAACTCCGATCAGACCATTCCCCTTTTAACTGTGCAGCTGCATGTATTATTTTATTTCATTTATTTAAAACATTTGTATCCCACCCTATATCATTAAGATCTCTGTAACAAAATGGGAGAATCAGAGTCTGAAAGATGCTCATGTGAAACCCTTTTAGTCTTACAGTGTGCTGCTGAGTGGTGAGGCGAGGGTCTTAAAAGGTGTCTTATGATGATTCAGACCATTGGCCCATCCAGCTCAGGAATATCTGAAGCTGAACCCTGACAAGACCGAGGTACTTTTGGTGGGAGACAAGAGGAGACTAGGGGATGTTGACCTGGTGTTGAATGGGGTACGGCTACCCTTGAAAGACCAGGTCCGCAGCCTGGGGGTCATTTTGGACTCCCAGCTGTCCATGGAGGCTCAGGTGTCAGCTGTGAGCCGGAGAGCGTTGTATCAACTCCATCTGATACGGCGGCTGCACCCCTTCCTTCCCGACCATCTGCTCCCATCGGTAGTACATGCCCTGGTCTCCTCTCGTTTAGACTACTGTAATGCACCCTACGTGGGGTTACCCTTGAAGACGGTTCGGAAGCTGCAGCTGGTACAGAACGCGGCGGCTCGCCTGATTAAAGGCAGCCGCCGGCGAGATCACACCACTCCAGTGCTGAAGGAGTTGCACTGGTTACCAGTTGTTTTCCGGGCCAAATTCAAGGTGTTGGTTTTGACCTTCAAAACCCTATATGGTTCCGGCCCAGCCTATCTTAAGGAGCGCCTCCAGCAGCACCAGACAGGCCGCTTAACAAGATCAGCCTCGGATGGCCTTCTCTCTGTCCCATCAGCCAGGACAGCTAGACTGGTGGGGATGAGGGAGAGGGCCTTTTCTGTGGTGGCCCCCACTCTGTGGAACTTCCTCCCTAGGGAACTCCGTCATTCCCCCCTTTAATGAGCTTCCGTCGTGCATTAAAAATGTGATTGTTCAGGCAGGCATTTGGGGTGGGTTAGGGTATTTTAGAAAATGTTTTTATTGTAGAATTTTATTGTTTTAAACTGTTTTATTTTATGTTGTACATCGCCCAGAGTGGCTGGGTGACCAGCCAGATGGGCGGTTAATAAATTTAATCATCATCATCATCATCATCATCTACATTGAGTGGCAGCGGCTTTCTAGAGGGTCAGGCAGAGAAGGGTGTTTCCAAAGTACCTACTTGGAAGTACTGGGAACTGAACCCAGGACCTTTTGCATGCAAAGTATGTTCTCCGTTACTGAGCTACGCACCTTCCTCTGACCTTGGTGAAGATGCGTGTGGGGACCTTGCTTAGTCATTTGCTTTGAGAAAGAGGAATGGACATGCAAAGGAGCCTGCTGTATCTCTATTTCCTCCCCAGGGATGGCTGAGTATGCTTGAGAACACAAATGTTACAGGCCTGAGAAAACAACAGTGATTTCTGGCAGGAAAAGGATGGGCAAAACGTGGCCTCTTCCCACTCCAAAGATGTGCAGAATTGCGTATGTGCCCTGGTGAAGATCTCTGGGTTGATGTCCGGATTGGTCTCGTGTGAAGCAGGAACAGCGGAGAGGACACGCAATCCTGCATCTCCCTGTTCGGGGGGCAGAGGATCTGCCATGATCGTCCTCCATTTGCTGAGTTGTGCAAGGGTTGGTTGCTGTAATGGCATTGGCATCAGTAGGGCACGTGCGCTGGCTTTTGCCTGGATGCAACAGGCCCCCTGGATAGAATCCTCATGCTCTGAAGAAGTGGCGACCAACAACTCTTCTGATGCGAGTGGGGCACTTTATGTGTAGCAGTTTGGGTCTGGGCAACTCTAATGGGTATTTCTGACCATTTTTTCATTTCCAGTTGTGGAGCTTTTCTTTTTTGTTGGAGCCATCTTGTAGCAAAAGAAAAAGCCAAGAGAAGGAAAAACAAAGCAAAAGCTTTTTTTTTTTTTTTTTGAAGCAGAGAACAGAAAAACTGGTAAAAGAGAGAAGACAAAATTCAAGGTTTGTAGAGACAAAGAAGAGGAAAAGAGGCCTGAGAGTTTGTTGAAAGAGAAACTAGAACAAGCTCTGTCCCAGATGGAGACAAGGAACGAACTGGGTGGGAGGAGCCAGAGGCCAAGACCAAGGCAAAAAGTCTGGTCACATGTTCCTAGCCTGCCCTGGGCAGTGGGAGGAGTTAACCATGATGGATGTCTCCTTGCACCAGATGGGAAGAGGATGTTCCCCCTGCCCACTGCAGCCCCCGTGGAAAGCACCGCGACAGCTTCCTTACCTGAGATTGGAGCTTTGACCTTGGGTGGATGCAAAGTAGGGGCAGGGAGCAAAGGCACTGAGGATATGCAGGATCCAGAAGCCTCCCAGCTCCCATCCCCACAAACTCCACTAGATGCGCTCAAAAGCACATCTAGTGAGAAAAGCAACAGAAATGAGGATGGAGAGAAGTTTGACTTTGTTTCTCCTTCTGCTCTACTGGGCATCTGCCAGCAGAGCACTGGATATTTGGGGTGCTCCAACATCAGGGCATTCATTCGTAAAGCACAGGGTTGCTCCCTCACAGAATCAGAAATTAAAATACATTGTAATAAATGCAAAAACTAATCCGTTAAAATGTTGTATTTAAAGCCACAGCTAAAAGCTCAATAATTAGTAAACAAAGTTGGCAGTGCAATCATTGAGGGAAGGCTCGGATAAATTAATCCTATTAGTGACAGGCTCCTCAAAATACTTATTTGCATCTCTTATCTCCTTGCATCTCCTTTGTGCAAGTTAGGATTCCTTTTCATTCTCTTTGGACAACATTGCCATTTTCTGAATGAAGTCTTCTAATCTCTTCCTTGACACTACTTGTTAACCATGGTGATCTCTTAGACCTGGTGGTACTTTTCCTGACCTGCTGTATATATTCTACCGGAGCTTCTATCATTGTGGTTTTGAATAACTACCAAGCATTCTGGAGAGACTTGACCCTCTTGACTTTTCCTTTCAATTTCCTTTTTACCAGTCCCCTTGTTTAGAGAAGTTTCCTTTTTTGAAAACAAATGTGACGGTGTTGGAATTCCTTGGCAATTTCCCACTTATATATAAATTAAATTTAATAGCAGTGGTCATCGTTTCCAATCAGCTCAACACTCATATCTTGCACTAGGTGCTGGGCACCACTTAGGGCTATCTCCAAGGTCATCTCCCCTCTGGCCGGTTCTATGACCAACTGTTCTAGTGCACAATTACGTAGGGTATTCACTTTACCTCTCTGTCATGGCTGGGACTTGCATTTATCCAGTCTCTGTGAGGGTAATTGAAGTCACTCATTGCTGCAACACTTTCCCTTTTGGATTCCTCCCTCATTTCATTCTCCATTTCACCATTACAATAGCATGTCCCCAGTATTAAATTACTTTTGGGACCTGGTATAGTCAACCCACAGTGATTCTGTGGAGGAGTCTGCCCCCCTTCTGAGGTTTCTAGTTTAACACGATGCCCTCTTTGACATATAGAGCAACACAACGCCCAGTACATCCTTCCCTATCTTTAGAGAGATAGTTTTCCAAAGCTGCTGGGGAGTGCCTGATTACAATGGGGTGTGAATTTATGTAACAAAGCATGGCATCCCCAGGTATTTTATGTAGAGAATATTTTATTAGTTTCTGTAATCAAACCCATGTAAATAAGACCTTACATATTTAATACAGTGCGTTACCCCTGTACAAATGAAAAAAAAAAGTTTAAACATTTCTAGACCAATATGGCTGTTAATTTCTGTACAATGCCAACTCACAGTACAAGTGGATATCTTTTTCCCAAAGCTGACATCACAGCTAAGTTTCCAAAAATTCAAATTATAATATTTATATAAAAAAGAACCAATAGCATTTCACTAGGCATCAATAGCAGCAACAGACCTTTCCAGCTTCTGCCGTCATTTGAACAAAATTATACATATTAGACTTTTAGTTCACTCTTTGTCCCAGAAAAGTGTTGGGGAAGGGAAGAAGAGGAAGTAAAGGAAACCAATGTGGCATGTGGTGCTCTTATTAACTTCCAACCGTTGCCTGAAAAGTCTAGAGTAACGTTATTAAAACAGCTCTGCTATAGCACAGTCACAACTACATATCATAAGCAGGTATGGGATATTTTACATTCACAGAAATTATCATACAGTACTCTTCTACAGCTACACTACTAGAAGGATACAATTAAGAAGGCATTATTTGACTTGGTTCTATTTCCCAGCACACAGTGAGCAGAAAGGAGGTGCAAAGCAGCTCTGATAGAAGAATGCGCCATTTCAGAGGGTGCTCTCTTGAGGCACAAAGTCAAGTGCTTGTTGTTCTATACAGACATAAGCTGAAAACCACTTGAAGGCCAAAGACTTATTTCCCCCAAGTATTACTGAGCTGCAGCTCAATATGACTGCCAATACAACTCCAAAAGGGAGCCTTCAGAATTCTGCACTTCTGGTATTAGAATGTCATAGGGATCACTTAGCATTTTTTTCCAGCTGAATTCAGCACTACATCAAACCATAGCAGCCACGCCCTACTTTTTAGGGAAGTCTGACAAAGAACATCTACAGAATGAAGTGGTGTGCGCGTACATGTGTGACTATGTGTGATTAAATTGCTCTGTGTGACTTACCAACTGTCTTACATTTTTTGAGTTCATTATTAAGGACCAACATTATCTTAGGAAACTGAGCAACATAAAACCAAACCCAGTTCTGTCCTGGCCTTTTTCAATCTGCCTCTCGTCCCAAAATGAAACAGCAGCAAACAAACAGGACAGTATTTACTTTCAGCAAATAAGATGCCTCAGAAGCATTATTTTTCATTCTGCATCCTTGGAAAGCAGAGAGGTGCCTCTATTCAAAAAGATCACGCTCATTCAAGCGGTGGCATGGAAGCTACAAGCCCCAAGATCCCCAGACCTTTCGAGCCTGCGGCCATTCACATCTGCGTCTCTTTAAGCCACTCATGGCCTTGGAGGGACATGCCTTGCCCTTTGGGCTACAGGTTTGTGCTGCTGTCATTTCACTCCCCATATTGGCATAAAGGGGCACAGCACTTATGATTTCGTTTCTTCTGTCTTGATGGCCTGAGGTTTGATTGGTCCAGTTCTAACAGGCTTGGGGGCTGTTGCAGCTGCAGGACTCTGCTTCTCCTCCACTTTGTCCTGACATGCTCCTGAGGAGCCTGCCATAGTCTCAGGGGCTTTATTCCCATTGTCACCCACTTTCAGCATTTTGCTTCCAGGCGGCTTGTTCTGCTGCTGCTCAGAGAAGAATCTCTGTGTGGACTGAAGGACCTCTGCTCTCTGCTTTGCCTTAATAAAAAAGAAAGAGGTTTTAAGCATGGCACAGTCCAGAAAGGAAAGCTAATTATTCTGTGCGCATACTTTAAAAGAGCCCCAGTCAAAATGGAATATTGTACCACATGCTATAGGAACTTATACATCTTGGAATTTCTGTACATAGTTACCTGAATGCCAAGCAAAATTGCTCATTACAATTTTTAGTATTCTGAATTCCCTTAGACCTAGATTCCACCAGAAGTAGTACAGGAGTTAGGAGGGGCCAGAATGCCACCTAGACTGAACCCCAGCTTCAGATCAAGCAGCACCAAGTAACTCAAGCAAGACAGTCAAACCACATGCTGAAGGAGATGACACTACCCACCCTGGACACTACCAGTCATACCTGTGGAAATTGTTACGATATCGTTAGGGCTTGCTAGAAAGCTTCTCTCATATAGTTCCGTTGAACTGGATGCCTGAGAATAAGCAATAGCTCATGTTTCTGTGAATTAGTCTTACAATGTGTTTCTGCACATTCTCTACCCAGCACAGATGCTAAAGCAGCTCTGCTTGGTAGTTCAAGGAAATTCATGTAGCTGGACACACTGCTGAACATCACTGAGAACCAGCAGCAACCATTAATACGTAAGACACACAGCAGGCCTACAGAGGCCATGGCCTTAGTGCAACTCTACGCTTCCCCCAACTATATTAACAAGACAATGTCAGCCATTCACTCTCCTGTTTTGATGACAAATGGTTCTACTTGTGTTGAGGGCAGCTTAAAATGTTATAAATTCCATAAACAATTCTGCACAATCAAACCCTCTAAACAATGCTATATAGGAGAGAAGAATTTGATCTTTGAATACATTACAACATAGACCTGGTTTGCGCAGTCACCACAGCCTACTGTGTCTTATTTAAGCCATGGTGGGTTGTGGTGTGTGTCAGCAGCCATTTTGAACATTCATCCATACCAGGCAGTGGCCATGGTTTGTGTCTTCTGAACCTGGGCAGCAGGGCTTGTTTGAGGGTTATATAACCCTCAAATAACTCATGTTCTGTCATAGGGTTGCCTGTAGACCTCCCTATCCACCCACTGACTGGGTTCACATGACACAACAACACATTGTAGGTAATTAGCCACGACGCGTTGCCGTGTCTTCCAAACCCAGACTGCTTCCTGAAGGGTGGTTTATTTTTCAGCAACAAGCCACCCTGACAACCCATGGCTTGTTCTAAAGATTGTTCGATCCATGATGGGTTGTCGTATCATCTGAACCCGGGAGAGCAATTTCATCGTGGGTTGCAGGGATCAGCTGCAGAGCCGCTCAGCAAGAGTGGCAAAAAACCCTGCCGTTCTTCATGAACTCTTAGTGCCACCAGTGGCAGCCCCTCCACAGATGCCCAAGTGGCACTTTGGGGCGACCATCATGAACACCCTTAAAAAAAAACTTTGGTCCCAGAAAACTGCTCAAGTGTGTTCATAATTTTGGGGAAGCGATCTATCACAAGTGCGCCCTTATGTCTATCCGATGTGTAATCTTGCCTGGTTGATTTCCTTGTATGTTTCAGCTGTCAAACAGAGTGGTGAAGTCTAGTAGGTAGCATACATGGAAATTGCCAGGGACCAATTGCCAAGTTGTCAATTGAAAAGCACCAAAAAGGGGGAGAAAGCAGCAAAAGTGCACCAAAAAGGGGGCGGGGGGGAGAGACAATATCTGCCTCTTAACAACGTGATTCCATTGCTTCTAAGTGCTGGGCTGACACTTCTCAGTGCCCTCCCACCTTTTAACACTTCCCCGAGTCTCCAGCTAATGGAGAACTTCGTGCAGGTGCGCAAATTTCCCCAGCCATTAAATTTACACAAAATTCCCCTCAATTTACTTTCCAGCCATTAAATTTGCATACATTTTCGTCCCAAAAATTGCCCAAGTCTTGCCCTGTCAATTTCCATGTATGTTGACTACCCCTCTTCTGCAATCCCTTTGACAGCTGAAGCATACAGGGAAATTGAGTAGGCAAGACTAACATGACAGCCACAAGAGTGCACTTGATCGACAACAATAATAAAAAAATTACCAACAAAATTGCACAATTTTCTGGGGCTGAAAAAATAAAACGACCCTAACTGCACATTTTTGAGGCTCCAAAAATTTTTTTTTTAAAGACAGTGGTGAACAAAAAGGGGTAGCAATTGGAGCAGGGAAGGGGAGACAAGATGGGTTCTGCCATGAAGGATGGTGGGATACCAGCTGGAGGACTAAGGGGGAAGGTGGGGGAGAACAAACCATGGCGAGCCTGATCATCTATCAGGTGCACCATGGGTTGTTCCGTGAACAACCCACACTGTGTAGCTTTATTCACAGGGTGGCTTAGTGACCGTGGCCATAGAGAGGGAGTTTGCATCTACACCATCCTATTGCCCCTCAGTCACCTTCCCAGGAAGCACAGGAATGCTCCCTTAGTATGTTAACAGTTTTCAGTGCTTTCATTTTCCACCCTTAAAATCTACTTAATCTAAGGGAAGTGCATGCTACTGAGTTGTCATGCCTTGAAATATTTCCAAGTATTCCAATAAAAGTAATTTTCAAGTAAAGCTGTGAATATAACATGTAACATATAAAACACACTATTCATTTTACTGATTTCCGCCCAACCAAATATTTCAGTGCAGCTACTTTTGACTACAGGAAAACTTTTCAGATATTTATACAATATGAAACATTAACTTTACATAATATACCTTTAGATAAACATGCTAAATTATCTCTCTACAAATTTAAGAGCAGTGGAAATAACCTATGCTCTATTGTAGGCTTATTTGAGAATTGTTTAACTCTCAAACAACTCCTGCCGCCTGGGTTTAGATGACATGACAAACCATGGAAAGCCCCCGCTAGAAGTTGAACTAGATGAGGATCCAGTGGATCACTGAACTGGTTTTGTTTTTATTCTGATCTACTTTTGTTAGTCTGTTACTAACAAACTACTTTTGTTAGTTTTGTTTCTTCTGCTGATGTAATACTGCATTTTATTTGTATCTGATGTGTAAGCTACACTGGGAGCTTTGTAAACTGAAGTTCAGCATATAGATATTTCAAAATTAAATATGTGGTAATTGTTTTAACTAATGGTAGTATCCAATGTTAGTCCTACTTAGAGTGGACCCACTGAAATGAATGGGACTTAAGTCACTCCTAAACTATCCCTTGCGCAACAGAGATTTAATGCTTCCTCTAAGAAGTCCTGAAATTAGTGGAAAAGCTCATTTTTGGATTGAGACAGGTTGGCAGAGCTCCCTGATGTGAGCTCCGCTGACCGGCCCTGTTCCAGAAATCAGCGTTTTCCGCTTGTTTCTGGTTGCTCCCGAAAGAGCGAAATCTCTGTTGCACATGCTGTGGGTCTCACTTGTGGAATGGAATTGGTGAGGTGGGGCAGTGCCTTGTTAGATACTGCCCTAATCTTTTATTTTAATTGTTGGTTCTTCTTACTGTTAGCTGCCTTGAGCACAGTTTCCTTGGTGGAAAGGGAAGGCATAAATCTATATATTAAACAAACAAACTAACAAACAAACACATGCATTCCATCTACTCTGACCGCTTACAGACCTCCAAAGATGACTTCGACAAATAACAGAACCCATTTATTAGAAGTGCTGACTACTGTGTTGACTAAACATACAAAAAACACAGAGAAAATAAAAACCAAGACCACCACCAAAAAGTACAGGTCTCAGTCTCAGGGAAACACTTTCTTTTGGGAGTGAACAGAATAGGAAACATGAAGGAAGTTCTACCCCGGATAGCAATCAACTGGTCCTACAGATTTCAGATTTCCTTTGATCTTATGGCACCCCCACAGAGACTCCGCATCACAACTGTCATCTGAGGGAAAGAGTGTCTTGTTTCATCCAGAAGGGTCTCCAAGTGCTTTTCAATCATGTCAGTGAAATGCAGCTATGGATGGGTGATTCTAGTTATTTAAGAGTTTTGTATGATTAAAAAGAAGGTCATAGACAATGAGCATAATCCCCAAGTTGTGGACTGCATCCAATATAAGAAGGCAAACGTTTCAAAGTGCTGGAAGCATAGCAGTTCATTGGGTTCTTGTTTTCTTTTAATACTTAACTACAACTACAGGGGCTATCTGTGATGCAAAATTTGAATTCCAATTCCTATTTGGCCATTGCAGAAAGGGACATCTGCATCTTAAGCAAAGAGATCTGCATCTTAAGCAAAGCACCTTGCCTTGCAAGCTGTCAAGACTGAACTGTGGTTAACACAGCATGGCCATCCAAAAATACTAACCTTTATGTCTTGTTCAGCCTTCATCGCAGCCTGGGCCTGATTGCCTCTGACTCCAGAGAGTGATCCACAAGGACCCCTGGCCACATGTGGCATACGAGGGTGGCTCAAAAGGCCTGTGGTCATCTGAGGTGGCATCTGACTAGCCAGTGCCATTGGCGGCCTCTGAACAGGCGCTGGGAAGGTGTTAGTATGTGGGGCTCTTACCAATGGAGGGACCAGGTTAGGCTGAGAGAGGATCTAAGTGGGGGAAAAAAACAACAACAAAAAGAGAGACATTTAGCTGTTAGCAAACTGCCAACCTGATCACATGGTGGCTTCTCTGCAGGGAGCATGCCTCTGCTATCCATCAGTGCCAAGCAGTGGGCACATTTTTTCTGTTACGGTCATGTTTGGGAAACCCTAGGGGAGAAAATCCTAAGGTGTCTATTGTGCTTAAAAACTGCCTCAGCACATCAAAGAACAAAAGGGGGGAGGGGAAGAGAAGGGTATCCTCAAATATGTCAAGATGGTGGAACTGGAAAAAGTAGGTTCATGCTTCCGAATAAAATCTAGCGCTCTCAAATTATTTAAAGAAACTGTTGTCATTTTGGAATACTGTTTCATAGCTGCATTTCAGATTAGTGGCTAAGGGTATGCAAGCCACCAGGAATTTCTGTGCACGCCTCACTGAAATGAGTGGAAGCTGTGCAAGAGGTCTGTTGCCCACTTGCACAAATCCTAGTCTTTCCAGTAAAGCCTGCACAGGAGACATTTCTGGTGTATTCTGCCCTGAATGTTTGCTGGAGACCTGAGGCACACACTGGGACCCTTCTCGCAGACACTATTTTCCCCTTTCCTTTCAAACGTTCAACACTCAATTGTAGTGAGAGCTGTGCGAAGAAGCCTGTGGTCACTGCCTGCATCACAGCTGTCCAATTCCTTAACTTCAGGAGCACAGATGTTATTGAAAGAAAGGTATTTTCATCCACATACCAGATTGCTTACATGAATTAGATTTACAATTATGGAAAGCACATTTAGTCAAATATCTGAGATTCCTGCATTTAGGGATTCTTGATTTGAAACAAGGTTGAGCTATACAATCACGCATGACAAATCCCAGCCTGTTGGCAGAAAGCCTGTTGCTGCCCACCTGGGGTGCGAACTGAGGAGGAAACGGCTGGGTCATTCTCACAGCTGCCGACTGAAACTGCTTCTGGTAGACAATGGTATTCATTTTATTGGACTGACTGTTCGGACTTGTAGAAGCAGCCCTTAGAGAGAAAACATTTAAAGTCAGTTAATATACTGGGTATCTCACCAGGGATACCTTGTGTTTACAATTTTCATATACTACCTGAATCGAGAAGAAAAACTGGGTATTACTTAGTAAATGCTGTTTGCAGCCAACACAGGGAAACTGTGTTACTGTACAAAGATATGAAAGACATGGTAAATTTAAGCTGAATTGCCTACCACCATTCACACAACGGGAGCGATTAAGATTAGTTACATGTACTTCAGTAATATTTTGGTAATTTCTTCTAGATTCAGATGAATGAATATGCATGCAGATCTCCTGCATGCAGACAATTCTTCAACCTAATGCAAGTTTTGGCTTAAGAAAAAGGTATACAGTTGTCACATTACAGGCAAACAGAGTATATTGTGAACACTCTATTTCTGAACAAATAGCCATTTGTGTAGGGTATTTAACTAAATGAAGAACAATCAACCAATTTACTGGTCAAATAATGCTTAAATCTAAAAGGCATTAATTTGAATTTCCACAAAGGAAGAGACATGTCAGTTCCAGTGACTCCATGACCACATCAAGAGCTCTCCTCTTATTGCAGCAACTGAAGTACAAATAGACTTGATAGCAGGCCTCTAATTCCTGGGTACTTTTGTGGCCCAAATGTTTTTGTGCATGGTTTTGCTTCCTGAACTCTGTGTTCCTCTTCCTGTTTGAAGAGGCCTGTAGCACAGAAACTTCTTTGAGCATTAGTTTTGGTTTCTCCCTTAGCAGAGCCAGCATGGTTTGTTGTTGCCTATGCTTTGCTGTTGGGTTAACTCTGGTTTCTTTAACCCATAAACAACCCAGAGTTTCCAGGTTTTGCACATGACAAAATAACCCAGGAATGGGGCGTTCCTGGGTTGTTAAAAGTGGAAATGACAAGTGTGCACCTTGCACGTTTACTCATCCCGCAATTCCTGAATTAAACAACCCAGGAATTGCCCCCATGACATGTGAACCAGGTCATTCTGAAATGACAGGAATCCCAGCCCTAGGGTAATTATCTTACTTATGTGGAAAAATGTCAGCTTCTTTATTGGCAAATTCATTTTATCAAAAATGCTGATATAGATAAGTGGTGGTGGTAAGGTAACTTGAAATTAATAGGCAGTGTCCAGTGCCTCTAGAAGTTCCATAACAGAGCAAGAGACTCTGAGGTTATGCTCTCCGCATCGAGCCAAAGAGTTGTGCAATATCATCCAGCACCTCTGGTATGACACTGGTAGTTTAACCTCCTGAGCAGCCACCACACTTGGCAGTGTTAATCACTGGGGCTAAGTGCTGTTATATGAAAATGTCTTGAGCTCATAGGACATCTGTGATATCCAAACTATCCGCAACTTTGGCACATGGCTTTATTCTAAGGGAAGCACAAAATCTAGCCCTTCAAACACTAGGTACTATCATCCACTCTGACTTCCATTGATTTAACATTCACACTGCTTTAAAACTCAGTCCCTAGCTCTGCTAACAATAGTCAGGATCCAATGAATGATGAAACTAGTTATGTGAGCCAAAAGGGGACTTCCTTCCTCAAACAGCACTCCCACCCAAAGCTGCATGGCAGACTGCTTTCCAAACAGCTGGGGATTTCAAAGGGCAGTTTGCAATATGGAAAGAGGGTCAGCAATTCAAAGAAAAACAGTCGTTCTACTGGATGAGTGCAAGTCTCTTATGAGAGCCTAGGTAGCTCTTTGGATCCCATCCAACTACTATCCCCCCCCCCCCCGTTTTTTGTCTTCCACTGAAGCAGTGCTTTCCAAACAATGCAAGAAAGAGAGGGATGCCTTACTACTGTTTTTTCCTCCTTTCCAAGGGAGATGTTCCATTTCACTTTGTCTCAGGGGAGTTTGGGTAACCTGGAGCCCTAGTACAACACTGGCCATAACCAGTCTTTGCTCCCCCATCTAAGACCAAACACCTGATAGTCCTAATAAGAGGTATTCCCTCTTGCTTTGTGATTGTTTAATCCATGCAGTATTAGTTGTATAACCAAGATTCAATGTATAAACTATGTAGAAAAATACATAATGAAGTGAAAAGAAGTTGTTCTAAGCAGCATCCTCTTCATAAAATTCAGAACATTTCACCAAATAGTGTAAAGCTTTTATTGGCAGCATACAATGTCCAAATCATAATCAATAGCTCGTTGGCATTCATGCATATTTGAGGCACAATCCTGCAGAAACACACCTGTGCAAGCTCTGCTGAAATAAATGGAAATTTGGCAAGTGTGCAGCCATTCTGTCTTCATATTTCCTGCAAAATAAATTGCCCTGTTTCCAAATATATTCCCCTTTCCATCTGAGTACAGAGTAGAATAATTATTGATACTGTCTCTTTACCAGAAAGGAAACAAAATACCAAGATGCAATCTGAAGTGACTGATGGCAAAAGGAGGCCAGAATATCTACTACTGGCATTCTTAAAACATACGCATTCCAACCCAGTTCTTTCTATCCCCATGTAGTCTCTATATTATTTTTTCAAAATAATAATAGTTTTTGTTCCACATTATTAAGATGCTTGCCCCCATAAAACATTGTTGCCTAGCCAACATTCTGCACAAATGATTATTTTAAAATCACAAATGTTTCTCCAAATTGCAGCCTTTATTTATTTAGCATTTTAATACTGCTTTTTTTGTTGCCAAAGTGGCACCGTTACACTAATGTTTAATTTAGTACTGTTTTGTTTTTTTTAAATCGGACTCCATCACAAGTCTACAAAGCTGACTTGTTTGAAAAGACTTGTTTACCGAAAGGGACTAGAAGTTGGAGTAGTGCTTCGTCCGGAAACTGGAGGTGTGCCTGGCTTAACATCAATGCCACTTCCAAAGGCCTTCAGGTCCATTTCTGACATCTGAAGAAAACAACAAGTTTACCCATGAATGCAACACTGATATGTTCCATCAACGATCCAACCATCATCCTTTAACCACAGTTACATCTTTACAAAGCCTTTACTACAGTGGGGATAAAAGCTAACTTACAATTTTCACACCTATTCTGATACATCTGAATAAAAGCAGTTGATCATTTAGTTATTTGGATGTATCAGGATTTATACCCCTATATGCATGCAACTTAAGTAAATGCTCAAGAGGTTAAACAGAGTAGGACACAGCTCTAATGTGCTATCAAAAGTCAATAAACTACACCACATGCCTACTGCACAAAGAATAAAAGAGATGAGAGCCAAGCAACTGTAACTTGACTGACAGCAAGAAATCATCCCTTTCTCCCTCCAACAGAGAGAGAGAGAGAGAGAGAGAGAGAGAGAGAGAGGCAGGAATGTATAGTGTGAGTTGGCAACTCAAAACCACTATACTCACAATTTGCACACTTGCCTCCCCATATCCAAAAAGAAAATAAAGTAACCTTTTATGGGTATTATTCATCCTAAGTGGTTCAAAAGGCACAGAATGAAGACTTATGAGACTAATGTATGCATACACACACGTTTTTATATATGCACAAATACAGCCAGAAGAGACTTGGAAGGACAATTATACTTGCATACATACACAGAGAACTAGATAGTCTCTCTGGCAAGCAAACACACACACACACACACTCCAAAAAACCAAAACCACAGGACTCCCTTTGACCACACATAGAAGGGAGGCCACTTTTCTGGGACCCTCATTCATTTCCCTGTACAGACTTCATCATAGAGCATTCTCTCCACATTGTGAACACTCTTGCATTCATCCTATTAAACGAAAAAGAAAATGTCACAATCCAGCCAAAGTTAAGCTCTTTTCAATTCTCATTCATTTCAATGAGATAATTAAGAATGTGTGTAGCTCTCTCCCGGTGAAATTTGCAGGACCTAAAAGTGCTTAAGTTTGGCTGGATAGTGACAAAAAGTCTATAAATGCATTATTATGCTGTTACAGTATTTTGTTGGGTCTATTTTGTTGGATCCTCTAATGCACAACACAAGCGGAACAACACAACATCTCTCTTTTCCAATGCCCTCTCTATACTCATCCATCTCTCAGCCTACCTTGGCCATCTGTGTGGACATATGTATGATGGTTGAGGGTAGGGTAGGTAGCCAACACCTAAGCAGAATGACGACTGTGAATGTCAACTACGAGACACGTCTTACCAGTATATTAATTCTAAACTAGTTCGATAATGGTTCAATTTTTTCCATTTGCTATTCTTGCTTAATTTCGTTTAAGTATTGTAAGGATTAAGACATTACCCCTTTGGAACTATTGCCATACTGTAGCCACTTGGCATATAATGTGCATTAGCACATAGCGCAAGATCAAGACAAACGTATTTACCTTCCCAGTTATAATGCTGTGCTGAGTTCCAGCTGGAATTAGTCCTCTGAAAGGCTGACCCACTTGTGCTGGCCGACTCAGACTCTGAGCCGGAGGCTGTGGTGGTGTATGCTGCAATGGAGGTTGAAGGGACTGTGGAAGAGCAATTAAAGGCTGACCAGCTGATCCAAAGTTGGGCAAAGAAAGTTGCGATCCTGGTATAGGTACTGTCACCTGGAGAAAAATATGAGAATGTATTAGACCTGCAGATACATCAATAATTTAAGTTCATCAAAACAAAATTGTCACTTTTGAACTCTGGTGAGCAGCATATACATTTTGCTCCACATATAGTACTAATACATCTTGTAGCTATTCTCTTGTGCACCTGAAAAACAATATCCACATTTCTACCCTTTGGGGTTGAAGAGAAAAACTTGAGAACATGTGGGCAGAATCTACTATTCAGAACCAAGCTGAACAGGGTTCTTAGTAAACAGAATTCTCCCTCCTTTCCTTTCCCCATTAACTTCACTTTTCCTTATTGTCGTCATAATTCCCCTGAACATGGAGGATTTGGGTTTCCTTAGAGCAGACTTAGGTTTTGGAAGTTCTAAACTTGCAAAGCCTTCAGAATATATGCATGGCTTTCACCATATTTAAAATGATTTTCAATTTTAAATCCTGTCCTTCAATCCCAAAGGGTTCTCGAAGTGGCTAACAATTAAGAGTCAATTAAATGAGTAATTAATTATTAAAATATAAAACAGAACATTAAAAACAGAGGCAGTTATTAAAAGCCACATATAAACAGAGCCAGGAGGGTAAAAACACAGAACTAAATTCTCTGAACAAATAAAAAGTTCTTTATCTGCCACTGAAAATACCAAAGTTGGTGCTAGGCAAGCCCCTAGGACCATTGGGAGGACAATCCCAAGAGGGGTTCCACCACAGAGCAGCTCTGCCTCTGATCACGACCCCCTCACCTCAGAGATTTGGGGACCTAAAGAAGGGGCTTGGAAGGTCTAAGTCTTGGTGCATGTTCATATGGGAGCAAGCAGTCCTTGCTATATGCTGGTCTCAAGCCATCTGGCCCAGAAGTGAGTGCAGAGGTTTCAAAACTGGCAATGTAAGGTCTGAATGCAAGGTCCCGGTCAACAATCTAGCTGTGGTATTTTGTATCAACTGAAACTTCTGAACAGTTTTCAAAGACAGACCCAAGCATGGTAACTCTAACAAGATGTTATGGAAGCATGGATAACTATGGCCAGGTTATCTCTGTTGAGGTGGGGTTGCTGTTGGTGCACCAGCCTAAGCCATGTGAAAGGTGATTAATTCCAAGAAGCTGCTTGGACCTCCAGACACAAGGCTGGATTTAAACAGTTTCCTCACACAGCAAACCTGATCCATTAGGGAAAGGTGCACCCCATTCAGAACAAGATGAAGCCCATCTTCCTGTTCAGAAGAACCCACCTGCCTGTAGTACCTCCATCTTCTGGAGTCAACTGTCCAAGTAGGAATGGAGGAGGTGTGCTCCAAATCACCATGTTAGCCAGCTGCTCTAGAAGGATACCATGAGTGATGGTGCTGAAAGCCACTGGGAGGTCCAGGAGAAAGCCACTGGGAGGCCTGCCCTTCTCCCACATAGGTCACCCACCAGGACAACCAAATCAGTGTCTGTGCTAAAATCAGGTAAGAAGCTAGACTGAAATGGATCTCGAAAAATCAGTTTCATCCTGGAGTTGTAAATCTTGGTCCAAAAGGGAATACTTGCAATCAGAACAGCCAATTATTGGAGAAGTCATCAGGGTCCATGGAGGCTATTAATGGGAGTTCATATACAACTGCCTCCTTTAAGGTGACCCAGGATCACACTTGCTTGCAAAGAGGCATTTATAGCCCCAGGACCCAACTAGTTAACACACTCCCGATCAATGCAATAAACCAGGAGGGGCAAGGATTGAGCTTATACTGGTGGTACTCCACATTCCTCCAAGCACCTTGTTGATGTCTTTGGGCCCAATGACTAAAACTCATCCAATAAAACCCAGCTCAGTGGTGTGCTGAACACATTTCCAGGTCCTGTACTCAGTGACTAAGTTGGTGTGGATCTGAGCAATTTTATCTTCAAAATGCTTACGTCGCAGTGGGCCTCTGAAGGTTCTTTAGCAGTTAATTGTTGGCCTTGATGGAGGAGGCCCTGCACCACCTGGAAAAGCTCAGCTGGAAAGCACTGCAACATGCAATGACAGCAGAGAGGTACCGTTTCTTCACGGCTGTCTTATCTGTCTTTGGCTAGCTAAGATTTTCCACCACCTGTGTTCTAGCTGAGGTCCCAACTATTTCATTGCTCCAACTAGGGAAGCATATGCACTCTATCCAGTTGGAGAGGATGTTTAGGTATGCTTGTATCAACCATTTTCCTTGAAGTGGCAAAAGCTCTGACAAGAGTGCGACCACGCCAACTGGAACTGCAAGGGCCTGTTCAGAGAACACCACAGTATTCTTCTATGTGAAATAATTGCTTTAGGTTGCCATCATCCAGTGTGGCGGCAACTTCCCCATAAAAGAACATGAATCCTGCTCAGTAGGATATTCTCTTGTCATGAGATTGAGGTACGACATAAATCACATACAAATTAAGTATAATTGAAAGCAATTTACCGTGCCATAGTTTACCTGCTGGAGAGCACTGGGAGACTGAGCAGTGTTATAGAAGCTTGTCTGACCCGGTTGCTGAACCTGTCCAGAATACAAATTTGAGGCCGGGGTAAGAGTAGCTCTGGCCTGAGAAGAGAGAGGTTGACATTTTCTAGGTGACCAGGCAATGTTATGTTAATATGAAGAACAGAACAAATGGATGGGCATTTCATTTTGGATTTTATAATGCTCCTTAATATACACATTTTACATTTGGAAGAGTAGCAAGTGTGAAGCAAAGATACCCCATATGTGCATGGCACATATTTGGCACTGCTGCTATTTACAAGATATATTTGAAACAGCTGAATTTATACAAAAAGCAGCACAAATACAGCACTGCTAAATATAAGAAGAGATTCCTAAAAAAAGTGCAGAAGTTTTAATGGAAGAATCAGGACTGCATCAGTGCAAGCAGCCTGACATCAGGACTCTTCCATCCATTTTATAGACATCCAGAAACAGTTCTAGAAAAGCACAGCTGTTCCTTTTTGTTCCAGTGAAGCACCTGGTAACTCCAACTCTTCAGTAACCTCATTGAGGACATCTAGCTCTTACCTGGAGCAGATGCGTATCAATTAGCTGGGAGCCTCCTAGTCCTGAAGCTTGACTCAGCTGATGCTCATACAGTATAGGAATAGGCTGAGTGTTGGATGTCTGTTGAAATGCAAGGCTTGACTGTGCCTTGGCAAGCTCTTGATGCTGCACTGCTGGGAAGTTGTGTAAGGCTGTGCCAGAAAGAACCACTGGTGATGGCTGAGACAGGCCACTTTGCATAAATGCCTGCTGGGATCTATAAAACAAATTTGGCCTGAATTAGTCATTAAGATGTTACTAAACAGTACAAATCTGCCTTTGTGACAAAAGGTTTCAAGGTACACTAGAATAAAAGAGATAAAAACCACAGAAGCAGATATATTCTATGTTCCCATATTATAGAAAAAGAATGGGGGAAAATCTGGATCTGTAACGTGTGGCCTAAAACCACTTAGCTAGCACTGTAGAGTTGTGGCTTAACTTGTACACTTGATAAAAAGTGTTTTCAACCCAGGTCAACTGATTGTTCCAACTTCCCTGAAAAGATGCGACACAGAAGTCCTAAGAATGTCCTCCCACCCCTTTATAATGCTTCAAGTGCTTCCTCTCAAGAGTTGCAGAGGGAGCTTACACTGTGGCTAATTAAGAGAGACCACTAAGATTCTGGACAGGCAGAGGAGATGACATGTCAGAAACCACACCTACCCTAACTCACTCCAAATATTTCAGTCTGGTAAAATTTGAACACTGATTCCTAACAAACACACGCCAATTCAAACGAAATGGTTCTGCATCATTTTTCAGTGTTTGCTAACTTGGATCGTTCAATGCAATTTCAGAACTTGGGCTTTTGGGTGGATTTTTCACCATTCTTGCACCAAAGAACACAAATGGAATAAATAACTGTGCAGACACATTTAGGAGAAGGAACTAGAAACAAAGTATTTCTATTTCCAGATTTTGCTTTCTTTTGGTTAAAAACACTTACCTGTAGGGCTGTAATGAAGAGTTAAACAATTCCTGAGCTTGGGAGACAGCAGGCGCTGCTCCTAAACCCAGCTGGGCTTGATGCTGCCCTTGCAGGGGTGCATATATAGGGATTGGTATCTGCTGAACGGAAGTAGGCTGTAAGGAATGGAAATAATTTAATATCCAAACAAAACATACTAACAATTAAAGCTACCTTATGCCAACTCCATCTAGCCAGTCTACTTTCTTAAAATGGGCCTTTAAGGTCACAGGCAGAAAGGTATTTTCCAGTGCTGCTACTTGAAAGCCTTTAAACTGGAGATGCTGGGAAGTGAAACTGGGGTCTGTCAGAGAGTGAAACTGAAATTTTGCTTCAAAGCAAGTACTCTAACACTGACCTTTGGCCCCTCAACAACTCTGTAGGCAGCTCACTAATTGCTAGAAAAATCAAAGGGATGGGAAATGCCGACAGTGTTTGTGCTAGACTTTTGGCTTACAGGAACTGTGGACTGGAGCAGGCACCCTAGTTCTTGCAACCAACAAGCATAATCTTGCACAGTGAGTTGCCTCTCCTCTTTAGATATAGCATTAATAATATTCTAGTATGAGCTACCAGCTGTGGCCACAACTCACTGGTTTGGCTGGACAGAGACATTTAAAACATAGCATTGTTGAACCCTGATTTGGAATACAAATCAAGTTTTGTATTTCTCTTTAAAGGCCAACATGCTGCTCAATCAACCCCCTAAGTCAGGGGTGTGGAACTTTTTTCTTTTGGGGAAGAAGTTTATTGGAAGCCATATGCAAGGGGTGGGCAGGCCAAAGTCACTTTTCCTACTCTCTTGCAAGATCACCATTGCCCCACATATTCCCTCTCTTTCTCTCAAGATATGAGAGAGAGAATGAATGTGAGCGTGGAGTGGTTAAGATCACCACCACCCATTCACACATCTCATTCGTGCATGCGCCCACACTGAGCTTTTTTCTAAGCCTAACTGTGTGTGAATGATGAAGAAAAGGGAGTGGGGATAAGGAGAGGTTACAGGCCAGAAGAGGATCTACCACAGGGCATTTGGCTCAAAGATCAGCAGTTCCCCATTCCTCCCCCAAGTACCTGTGAGAGCCCTGGTTGAAATCCTTGCTGTTGGGCCAGTGAAGGAGGAGCCAGGCGTGCATGCTGGGTGTTGAACAGATGGCTTGTGTCCATATAGAAAGCTGGAATCTGAGCTACAGAACCAGAAGAAGAGATAAAAGTCAGCGAATTAAATTAATGTAATTAACTCAAAAGCAAAGTTATATTGATCTACCTATCTGCTAAACGTATGTGTTCGAAGGTAAGAAAGAAAGAAAGCTGCTGCCAACTTTCAGAAGAATCTCTATGTTCTGTTTAAAAATTGTACGCATTCACCTTGAATACTAAAACATTTAAATCAAGTCTGTTGGGAACAAAGAACAGACTGCAAAGATATATTGAAGAAAATAACTAGGAGTTTTAAGAAACGCTGAGCTTAAATTTAGTCACTTCTACCTTTAAAGAAAAAGAGCAACTTATTATTCCCTAATATAATGCAATGAATACCCCCATCCCATTACCTGCTGCTGACTGAGACACGTAGACCTGTGGACTCTGCTGTTGCTGGGCAATTAGTGATGGCATACAGCTTAGCTGGGAAAAGTGACCAGCAGATGCCAAATTACTTGTCTGTAACTGCTGTGGCTTCACTTTACAGATGTTGGGTGGGTCAGAGTTGGTAGCGGTTTTTGTACTCAGTGAAGAGGTAGTGTATGTTCCAGCTCCTAAGATTACAACCAGCAAAGTAATGTTTCAGTCAGTAAAATGTTTGATGCACTTTAACTAAAAATATGAGTTATTAGAGCAGTGCTTTATTAAAATATTTTGTCTCACTTTACAAAAATATTTGCCCAAGATTGCTTTGAGAGAACCTCTTTCTATATTTGCTAGCATGATGGTGAAAAGGTCGCCGCTATATGTGCCTCAAATCTGAATGAAAGAGGAACGTATATTCACGGGAGCGTCTCCAATCTTACAGAACTACATTTTCTGGGAGATACTTGCCAAAGGAAGTCTTGTAAGGTCTCTTTACTTGGACTTGGATTCTGTGCCAGAGCTATCCAGTAATGACTTAATGCCAAGACAATGATATTCATCTACACAAAACCAAGGAGCAGTTTAGGACATGTGTAGGAGAATCATACATATGGCCAGAGTTTTCTTTGCTATTTTTAAGGCTGAATCTCTCCGTAGTTGAGACAGCAAACAGCTTTTTGCAAATGACAGTAGCCTGCCCCAGCAGCTTATTTATTTAAAGCATTTTAGGCCATATTTCCAGACAAAGCCCTCTCAGGGCAACAAACAAATAATACAAAGCACAAAAATAAAATGTTGGGTTGTATCCACCCTAATGTACATCCCATTAATTTCAATGGGTTTACTTTAAGAGGGACTAATACTGGATACCCCCCAGTATAACATTAGAATGGTTACAATTCCTAAACTTCCAAATTAAGCAACATTTTAAAATATAAAACAGCCAGCATAAAATTATCACAAACCACAACAATAAAGCAGTCAGTCACCAGCATATTCAATAAAATCATCTCAGTTAAAAGCCACTTGGAACAGACAGGTTTTCAAATACTTTTTTTTAACACCAAGACTGAAGGAAGGCATTCTACAGAGTAGGGACTAAGAAGGCAGGCCAGTGAGCAAGCTTGGCCAACTATGCAAATTTTAAAGAATAGGCAGGTTCAAACTGGTGCAGTTAGATCCTTCAAGCAATCTGTGCAACTGGTATAGAACCTGTTCTGACTGCCTAGTCCCAACAAGCACCTGGGAGGTCACATTCTGTACCAGTTCAAATTTTCAAGTTGTCTTCAAAGACAGCCCTACACATTACATGTTAAGGTAGTCTAGTTTGACTCTAACTAGTGTACACATAACAGGAGGCTAGGTCTGCTTTTTCCAAGTAAGGCCATGGCTGGCTACCACCACCTCCTGTGCCTTTCACAGACAGTGACAGCTCCAGAAAAGACTCCAAGTGGTGAAGCTGGTGCTTCAGGGGGAGTAACCCCTAGCCAGAACCACTTGTTTAGGTGGCTTCCCAGATTAGGTGGCTTCCCACACAGAACCTTCATCTTGTCTGGATTAAGCTTCTTGATCACTCCTCATCCATCCCAAAACTGCCTTCAGACACCTCTTCAAGAGTTCTACAGCCTCCTTTGGTTTTGTTGGTGGAAAACAGATGAGCTGTGCACCTGGTGACAATGCAGCCCAAACCTTTGGATAACTTCCCTGTGTGATTTCATGTAGATGTTAAAACAGCATGGGGGTCAAGATGGAACCCTCCAAAAAAATGGTGATAGGGTCTGCTGCCAAAGAACAGCTGGAGGGGGAGGGAAGCCTATCCACTGCCAAGGGCCCTGTTGACCCATGTGTGCTTGGTGGGGGCTAGGCTTCCTCCCCACCACAAGCCATTTTTCGGCAAAGCATTCTTTCCCCCACCTCTATTCAAGTCAATAGAGCAATACTGCTCCACTCACTTCAGTAGAGGTAGGAAAAAGTGTGCCAACTGATGAAGGGGCAGCAGTGCTGAGTAATGGGCAGTGCGAGGGGACTCACAGCCACGCTTGGGGGTCTTGGCAGGTGCCAATGTGCCTGCAGGCGCTGCGTTGATGACCCCTGGATTAAGCAATATTGAACACAGCTATTGTCTTTGCAAAGCACCTCCTTCTGGATACATCAATGACTTCCTTCACTTAAAAATTATACAGTACATGTTAAATTTGCATAAAATCTACAAAAAAGCAGTGCTATCAGATAAATGCTACTTGTGCGGCTGAACTTACCAAGGATTATCAGAACCTCTGCATAGTCATGCTGGATTTGTAGGCATCATCATTTTACTGTTGAATGCAAACACTGATATTCTTTCCAACTTTTGTATAAATGGTGTATAAAAATTTGATCTAGCTTTTTAAAGTCCGTACTATTAATGGGCTTTGCCAATGGCATGCAAGTAGTAAAACCTTATCCAAGTGTCTTGGGTGATTGAGGAGGAAGGCTGGGAAGTTTTCAATTATAGTTTAGTTACAACAGTTCCTACAATCAAAGTGAACCAAACCAAAACAGACTACTTACATATATTCTTTTCAGAATAGTGTTGAATTGAGTCAAGTGCTAAACAGAGAATCAAAGGAAGCTTGACAACAAGATGATATCACGGGAATAAGTAACTTTCAGGGCACAGTCTAAAGGTTTATACCTGACAGTGACGTTGTAGGTGTAACTGAAGCAACGGGAATTGGAGGCATTGATGCACTTGAGAAAGAGCTGTATGTACCACTGGCTGGTCCAGCACTACTGCTGCTGCTCCCACCACCACTGCCACCACTACTGCCACCAGTAACAGGAGATGCCGATGATGTAACTGGTGAATTCTTTTCCCCTACATTTGGTGAATTCTCCCATGCTTTGCGAGCAGACTCCATCTATTCAGAAAAGGGAATTGCTTTGTTTTAAAAGAGATATTTAGCAGATCTAATTTTCACAGCCGTGTTTTAATATCATCATACTAAATAGCATCCATACTCCTCTAGTGAGCTGCCAGGAAAAGTGAATTGCTTTAAAACATTCAATATAGAAATTGTTTAATATTTTCAGGACAGAACACAGGAAATGATACAGCAAATATTAGAAACAAGTGTGAATCTTCAATATTTTTTCATTTAAATGAAACTTGTCAAGAATATCTGTTAGAAGTATACCTCAGCTATTTAATCCACATATTAAAATTAGGTTAATGGCACAACCAATCAAACACAAGTTTTCAATTCCAGATTTGAACCTTGGGGACCGATACATAAGCAGTTTGAACTGGACCAAATGTAGCACAATCCTGCACATTCATTATAGCAGAGAGGGAAGAAAAACTGCTAAACTTTTGCTTTTTATACCACGTTTGCTGCTCTTAACTTTCACAGCAGCAAATAAAATCAAGATTAAATAGGTTTGAGTTTTTAGGCATGCTGAGCTATAACAGAAAAAGCCAATAAGGGCCGGACTTTTAACTACATGTGATTTTCATAAACAGTGAATCATCATGCTTGTTAGTATTAAAGTGTAGCTTTGAGGTATGTCAAATCTTCAGGGTTCTACACTGAATGAACTACCTCAGCCTGTCTGATCAGTACTGAGTAACACATGAGATTTGCATAAACAACCATTTTAACATCACTCATGCCTTATGCAGCATCCTAAAGACTAACACATTTATTGGAAGCTGTAGCATACTTTTTGCAGTGACCCAAAGCAATCACAAGTGAAAAGGATCTAAGCCAGGGATCTTCAACCTTTTTGGATCTGTGCGCACATTTGGGAATTTGAGAAACTGCTGTAGACACCACCACAAAAATGGCTCCCATTGAGGATGTGGCTAGGCACATAATTTCTGCCATGAGGGCCTGGCTAGAGGTGGGGAGAGGCTGGGAGGGAGGGGGAAATGGAAAGAGTTGTTTCCTGGCCTGCCCAATCTTCATCCATCCACACAGACCTTTCCCCTTTGCTCTTTCTCCCTCCCCATCGCAACTCCCTGCTTCTAGCCTCACTACTTCTCTCCCTTCCCCATTCCTACCATTCTTCTTTCTCTCCCTTCCTAGTCCCAGCCTTGCTCTTTCTTTCCCCTCTACTCCCTTTGCTTTTATTCTTTTCATGCCTGCTGAACAGCTGATCAGTGGCAGGTTCAGAAACAGGAAGGAGAACCTGGTGCCCTAACATTTTTAAAATTGTTATTATTTTTTTCAAAGGGGCAGGGAGGGAAGAATTGTGCAGATGCCAATGGAGGTGCCTACAGATGCCAAGTTGGGGGGCCCTGATCTAAGCTGTGGTTCTTAAATTATATGCAGTTTTCATAATTTAAGAACCAACAGCTGAGAACAGTCTTCCCCAACCTGGTGCCTTCCAGAGGTTTTGGACTATGGCTCTGAGCATTCCTGATTACTTGTCATGCTGGCTGGGGCTGATGAGACGAAGTCCAAAAAAACCGGAGGGCACCAGGCTGGGAAAGGCTGGCTTAGATCCCCATTACCTGTGACTGCTTTGGATCACCTCTGAGACACTATGCTATGATTTCAACAGAAGTAATAACAGATTTGCTGGTCTTTATGATACATACTTTTTGTTGTCTATGCTATAGATCATTTTTATAGATACCCAGTTTTGATCAATTACGTATTCGCTATATCAGCTTAAAATCATCCTTCAATTTTCTAATGGAATTGTTTGCAACTATAATGCATGGTGAAAGCTAGCACCCTATTTGGACTGCAGTCTAACAAAATCATATTATGTTTGTGAAGCACATTTTTATGTAGACAATGAAACTCTTAAAAGTCTTTCTTATTCTACAAGAATAACATCAAATTATTTCTCTAGATGTAAAACATCCAAGACACTGCACAGAGGGAAAAACACCTACAAAGTAGACCACAAGGATTCAAATGGAAAATCTGTTAACTGAGATAATGGGGGAGGGGGGAGGATAAGGATCAATACCAAGACATCAGATACTGATCATAAAACAACTATCAGAGAATGACAGATGACTTAATCTATTCACTATCTTCCTATAGTCTTGAATTTCTACAGTGCATTACTTTTACAATAGCCAATTAAGTGGACACATAATATTTTTTACCAAACATTCAAAAAGTTTCTCAGATCACCAGTTATCCTGATAAAACCAAGGCACATTACTTTATCAGAGCAACATGTCCTGCTAAATACATCTGCAGAGGCACAAGAGTGGTGCTTAAGTGATGCTTTAACATGGAAAGAAGGTTTGAGAGAGTTGAAGAGAAAAAGGCACCACAGCCATGTCAAACTGAGCAACAATTGTAAGAAATGTTAAGTGAAAGTTTTGCTGAAGTTGTATATATTGAAAGTAACTTTTTAGTCCAGTGCAATGTCTGCCAGAGTACTTTTCAAAAGTATTTTGAAATGTGGGTCCTCAATGTTTCACTCTTTAATCTTGGTCTATCAAGAGGCTTAGTTGTAGATGTATATGCAGAAAGCATGTTGCTGATGTATGCCAAAAGAAGGCAAGAAAACTCACAAGGTTTTTTTAAAACTTAAAAAAACACTTGTTTTTTTAAAAAAACAGGCATGTTCCTGCCAGGAACTTCTCTCACAGAAGCCCCACTGACATGAGTTATACAAAAGCACAGGTGTGTATATGACTGGGTGCATACATGCACACGCAGATGTATGTAACTGCACCTAGATAAAGGAGCTAAAGTGCTAAGTTATAGACTCATATTTGTCACTATAGTTATGAATAAGTATCAATAATCTGCTATGTTTAGTAGCTGATCAAAAACTCTGAATTTCTACTTCTAGAAGTCTCCTTTATACCTTACATACAGACCTAAGACAGAGAAAACTAGCAAAAGCTTTAAATCAGCCATAAAGCCATTTTAGAGAATTGCCTGCAGATACTCCCTTTCTTATGTATTTGACGCACTGTATTTGCTGCTGCTCCCCTTCATGGATCACTGCCTTGTTGTGGCGAAGGGGCTTGCGTAACTCAGTGAAGCCTTAAGCTATGCTGTGCAGGGCCACCCAAGACGGACAGGTCATGGCAGAGAGTTCTGACAAAATGTGGTCCGCTGGAGAAGGAAATGGCAACTCACTCCAGTATTCTTGCCAAGAAAACCCCATGGAATGTATCACAAGGCTAAAAGATATGACGCCGGAAGATGAGCCCCTCAGGTCGGAAGGTGTCCAATATGCTACTGGGGAAGAGCAGAGGGTATTTCCAAGTAGCGCCAGAAAGAGTGAAGCGGCTGGGCCAAACCCGAAAGGACACTCAGCTGTGGATGTGTCTGGTGGTGAAAAGAAAATCCGATGCTGTAAAGAACAATATTGTTTAGGAACCTGGAATGTCAGATCAATGAATCAAGGTAAGTTGGAGGTGGTCAAACATGAGATGGCAAGATTGAACATCGACATCTTGGGAATCAGCGAACTCAAATGGACAAGAATGGGCGAATTTAATTCAGGTGACCATCATATCTACTACTGTGGGCAAGAATCCCTTAGAAGAAATGGAGTAGCACTCATAGTCAACAAAAGGGTGGGAAAAGCAGTACTGGGGTACAATCTCAAAAACGATAGAATGATCTCAGCACGAATCCAAGGCAAACCATTCAACATCACAGTAATTCAAGTCTATGCCCCAACCACTGAGGCTGAAGAAGCCGAGGTTGATCGGTTCTATGAAGACCTACAACACCTTCTAGAACTAACACCAAAAAAAGATGTGCTTTTCATCATAGGGGATTGGAATGCCAAAGTAGGAAGTCAAGAAATCACCGGGATAACAGGCAAGCATGGCCTTGGTGTACAAAATGAAGCAGGACAAAGGCTAATAGAGTTTTGCCAAGAGAACACGCTGATCATAGCAAACACTCTTTTCCAACAGCACAAGAGGAGACTCTACACATGGACATCACCAGATGGTCAGTATCGAAATCAGACTGATTATGTACTTTGCAGCCAAAGATGGAGAAACTCTATACAGTCAGTCAAAACAAGACCTGGAGCTGTCTGTGGCTCACATCATGAGCTTCTTGTTGCAAAATTTCGGCTTAAATTGAAGAACGTAGGGAAAACCACTAAACCATACAGGTATGACCAAAATCATATCCCTTATGAATATACAGTGGAGGTGATGAATAGATTTAAGGGATTAGACCTGATAGACAGAGTGCCTGAGGAACTATGGACAGAGGTGCGTAACATTGTTCAGGAGGCAGCAACTCTTTGCATCCCAAAGAAAAAAAAATGCAAGAAAGCAAAGTGGCTGTCTGATGAGGCTTTACAAGTAGCTGAGGAAAGAAGGGAAGCGAAAAGCAAGGGACAAAGGGGAAGATATATCCAACTGAATGCAGAGTTCCAGAGAATAGCAAGGAGCGACAAGAAGGCCTTCTTAAATGAACAAGGCAAAGAAATGGAGGAAAACAATAGAATGGGAAAGACTAGAGATCTCTTCAAGAAAATTGGAGATCTCAAGAGAACGTTTTGTGCAAAGATGGGCATGATAAAGGACAAAGAAGGCTGGGACCTAACAGAAGCAAATGAGATTAAGAAGAGGTGGAAAGAATACACAGAAGAATTATACAGGAAAGATCTGAATGTCCCTGATAGCCATGAGAGTGCGGTCACTGAACTTGAGCCGGACATCCTCGAGAGTGAAGTCAAGTGGGCCTTAGGAAGCATTACTAACAACAAAGCTAGCGGAGATGGCAGTATTCCCACTGAGCTATTTAAAACCCTAAAAGATGATGCTGTTAAAGTGCTGCACTCAATATGCCAACAAATTTGGAACACTCAACAGTGGCCACAAGACTGGAAAAGGTCAATTAACATTCCAGTTCCAAAGAAGAGCAATGCCAAAGAGTGTTCAAACTATCGTACAATTGCGCTCATTTCACATGCCAGCAAGGTGATGCTCAAAATCCTACAAGCTAGGCTTCAGCAGTATGTGAACCGAGAACTACCGGAAGTTAAAGCTGGGTTTCAAAGAGGCAGAGGAACTAGAGATCAAATTGCCAACGTTCGCTGGATCATGGAGAAAGCAAGAGAATTCCAGAAAAACCTCTATTTCTGCTTCATTGACTACGCTAAAGCCTTTGATTGTGTGGATCACAACAAACTGTGGCAAATTCTGAAAGAGATGAGAGTACCAGTCCACCTTACCTGTCTCCTGAGAAACCTGTACGAGGGTCAAGAAGCAACAGTAAAAACCAGACATGGAACAACCAATTGGTTCAAAATTGGGAAAGGAGTACGACAAGGCTGCATATTGCCGCCCTGCTTATTTAACTTATATGCAGAGTACATCATGAGAAACGCCGGGTTGGATGACTCACAGGTCAGAATTAAGATTGCTGGGATAATTATCAACAACCTCAGATACGCAGACGATACCACCCTAATGGCAGAAAGTGAAGAGGAGCTAAAGAGCCTCTTGTTGAGGGTGAAAGAGGAGAGAGCAAAAGCTGGTTTGAAACTCAGCAGTAAAAAAACGAAGATCATGGCATCTGGCCCCATCACTTCCTGGCAGATAGAAGGGGAAGAAATGGAAGCAGTGAAAGATTTTATTTTCTTGGGCTCCAAAATCACCACAGACGGTGACTGTAGCCATGAAATTAAAAGACGCTTGCTCCTTGGGAGGAAAGCTATGGCACACCTAGACAGCATAGTAAGAAGCAGAGACATCACCTTGCCGACAAAGGTCCGTATAATCAAAGCTATGGTTTTCCCAGTAGTAATGTATGGCTGTGAGAGCTGGACTATAAGGAAGGCTGAGCGCCGAAGAATTGATGCCTTTGAACTGTGGTGCTGGAGAAGACTCTTACAAGTCCCCTGGACTGCAAGGAGGTCAAATCAGTCCATCCTAAAGGACATCAACCCTGACTGCTCATTGGAAGGACAGATACTGAAATTGAAGCTCAAATATTTTGGCCACCTAATGCGAAGAGAAGACTCCCTGGAAAAAAGCCTGATGCTGGGAAGGATTGAAGGCAAAAGGAGAAGGGGACGGCAGAGGATGAGATGGCTAGATAGCATCACCGATGCAATGAATATGAACTTGAACACCCTCCGGGAGAGAGAACAGGACAGGAAGGCCTGGTGTACTATGGTCCATAGGGTCATGAAGAGTCGGACACGACTTAACGACTGAACAATTTGCTGCTGCTAATACCACCATGTTTGCTCCTTTGAAACTGAAATTGCAAGCCACACTAATTCAAGTCCTTATTGGAAAGGTGAGATAGAGATCTAATTGTTCTACCCCTTAGCTCATTTATAGCACTGAGAAGAATTGGTATCAACCTGCAAGTAATGCTACCAAGACTCACTTTAAAATTTGATGAGATGCATAACGCAATCTAAATGAACACGGTCAATATGAACATCACCTGTCTTCCATAGTCCACTCACCACCACTAACAGTTTTTTTTATCAGCTACAATGGAATATATAGGAACCATTAAGGTATCCGCAAATACTACCCTATATTGCCAGTCACCCGATTTGATGTCTGCTACATCAGCCAGTCAATGTACACTACATATAGCTAAACTTAACACTGCCAGCTCAAGCCAACACAATCTATTTCACAGAAAAACCTCTGGAACCACCTAGCTATAAGCAGCTTGTTTTCCAGATGTTCTCTATGGGAAGCGAAATCACTAACATCGTGATAAATCCCATCCAATATTCTGACATGTATACTAGGATCTGGGTGGCAAGAGTCAGTTGCTTGGTGTTAGTTACAAAGTGGGGTTAAGATAGTTTAATGAACCCCCCTCTTGTTCTAGTGGTCTAAAAAGCAAACAGTTGCTTTTAAAACTCCACTGGTCTGCCAGCAAGATCTCTGATGTCTTTCCCCTGCATGCAAGAAAATGACCCTTAGAGGGATGTGGTACATACCTTGAGGGTGAGGTCGACGGTAGCGGGAGAAACTGGAGTTAGGCTGGAGCTCTGTTGTAGAGTCTCCCTCCTAGGGAGGGGGAGGGTGTGGGGCAGGGGCACCTGAAAGGCAGGCAACACACATCACATTCTAGCTAAGTCTATCACAAAAGCCCCATCAAAAGCAAGAGCTCAAGCAATGCTGCTGCGCTAAGACAGTCTTCCAGACTTAAGCATTTCGCAGGGATGTTTTGACAGAAGAGGCAAAAAAACCCCCAATAGGTGGTGGTGGTGGGGTCTATCCTGTTTGTGGTCATGGAATATTGTCCATTTCCTAGTGCCAAAAGAGCACAAAAACAAACTACTGCAGGAATAATAATTTTACTTGACACCTCTTCAGCTGGATTCCACACTTAGGAGGAAGAATTTGTACTTGACTAGATGCCCTCAACAAATTTTCCTGAAGACTTAAATAAAGATGAATCAAATTGTTGATGCTCTTGTACTCCTGGTCGTTACCAATGCTCTTACAATCACCCTTATGCGATGCTGCCATAGAATAGGATGAAGCTAATTTAAAGAATGAAGATACATGAAATTTTCAAACCACACACCTATGGGTAAATCTAACTCCAAAAATGCAGTACAAAGTCACTAGCACCCAAGAACTGCAAGGTGCTCCAACATGAATGTAATCCACCTCAAACCTTTCAAACCATTATGAATAGAAAGGATGACACAGAAAGCTACAAACACTGTCATAAAACTGAACAAAGTATATTTAATATCACCAAATCTGTTTAAAGGAAACAATTTATCAACGGGAAACTCTCTTGAAGAGATGCTCCAATCCTGTTTTCCTTCAAATGCGTGTGTGCTCACACACGCACACACACATGCCAAGCCAGAAATGAAGCCGCAAAGCAAAAGAATAATAAGCATCAGGCTTCCATGTTAGAGGGACACCTTCTGTTGCCAGACAGCATTTGCCAACTTGCACCATCAGTAGCAGCAGGCAAATCCACAAAGCCTCTGCAGACTTGCAAAAAGAGGCACAACAGGTAAAAGCATTTGCTCTCCAAAGTTCTATGTTGCTTCAATATTATTTAGCATCTACAATTAGTTTCAAAAGGTATTCACAATGTACTCAGGACTTCACATATTACAGTAGGAAATAAGATACCAAGTGCCAAGGAACCATTTCTAAAGGCCCTGTTCCACTTTGCAAGAACATGAGGCTAAGTAACATACACGCTTGCTTCAAGAATGGTTAATAATTCAAATTTTATGCCAGTCTTGCAAACTGATTATTTAGGGGCAATCACCCACATCCTACTCTACTTTTTTTAGCCCTTAAAAGAGGAACATGCAAGGCTTCAAAGTTGCTCTTTGTAGCTGTAAAGGTAAGGTCTGGAGGGGGAGGGGGAGGGGGGGAGAGAGAGAGGGAGAGAGAGAGGGAGAGAGAGAGGGAGAGAGAGAGAATGAGCATGAATGGTAAATATGGTTTGGTACCATGGTTTGGTGATCAGAAGCACCCCTACAGTCTCGGGCACTTCACCGTCTCAGGTTTGTGTACTCCTTCCTCCTTCCTTTCCAAAGTGTGAAGAACTAGTTTCTCTTGATGTTTTAATTTGGTGATTCACATATCCAAACCATGGATTTAAACCCACTTCAAACCATGGTTTCAATCTCTAGCTTGGAGGCAAATAACGGTTACTGCTAACCACAGTTTGCCTGATTCAGATATCACAGCAAACTAGTTATCTTAAACCACAGAAGACTAGGGGGAGTAGTGCACGAGTTTAAGGTGGAAGGAGAAGAGGGAGGAGTGTGTGAATTTTCAGGAATGCTCTCAACTGGTTCCATGACATCTGAGTTTATCCAGTCTTGCATGAAAAATGTGTGCTCTGTTGCATGCATGCTTATTCAGGGCAAATTCTACTATCACAAGACAAGATGCCAATTTCAAGACTATGGTGGGAGCGGGGTGTGAAAAGCAAAATAATAACTTAAATATGTCCTACTGCTTTAATAGGATTGCAGATAAGGAGTACTAACTTCATTACTCAATACGGATGCAGTTACTTTGTTCTTAAAACACTTTCCTTTCTGTACGTGAAATGAGTAGTTTTTTTCAGTCTGTTCACTGTATAGCAGAGTAACAATTCTGATACAGAACTAGAGTCCAGTAATATGGTAATACAGAGCTGAATGGAGTAGTAAAATTAATATTGCCCCCCCCCGCCCCCAGGATGATGGCTATCACATGATTTACTGCTCCCCCATCTAAAAAGCTCCCTACGTGTGGAAAAATGGTACACAGAGAAGGGCTGCGCGCGCACACGTGCACATGTGAGTGTGTGTATGCGTGCATATCTTTTAATGTGGGGAATGATTTTAATTCATTTTCCACCTGTACAAGAGGATTGTACCAAGTAATCCAGAGGTTACCCACCTTTTTGGGGTCAACAGCCACATTCCCTCAGAGGAAAGTGATAAGGGGCCACATACTTTGGGCGGGGACAAAGCCAAAAGTAGCCTTGATACTCCTTTTCTCTCCCTTACCTTCTCCCCACTTCATTCATCCATCATGCCTGTCTCTCTCTCACACACACACCCTTTCCGAATGTGTAGCCAAAGCAGTAACAAATCTTAAAATGTTCTGTGAACACCGCAATTGTCATAACAATGTGCGTTCCCTTACCACATGGCATTGCACACATTACTATAATATGTAAATATCCCCTTAGCCTAGCTTCCAGACCTTGGTCAAACCAGTTTCTATTCCCTCCCAACTCTTGAAAGCATTGCCAGATTCCACTAATCTGAAACAGCCATGTACATACCTCTAGCCTCCATCTATTAGTTCTCTAAAAAGAATATTCAGCATTATTAAGTCACAAAACTTCATGAAACAAAATTTATAGAAAGCTTTTCCATACCCTAAAAGATCTGTAGAATGTAGTTTACATGATATTAGTCTGCCAGTAACAGAAACCTAAAATAATAATCACTGATATTAAAATACAGTGAAATGCACAGGTTATAGCCTGAAGCCGCTAATATGCTTACATTAGTCACTAAAGCCTCCTCCATCTTTGCACTGCTTGTTGCCACTGTACTGGAATGAGAGGAAGGTGTTGTGTAGTCTGTTACAGACTCCTGCAAAGAAAAGAAGTTGAAGAAGCTGATCTATGTAATAAAGAAAATTCTTCCCCGAAACAGAGTGATTTGAACACATGAAAAGGTAAAAATTATTATTTCACTGCTTCATAAACTGAATGCCTATATTAAAAGAATCAAGCTTCTTATGTAATTCCACAAATAAGTTTACATATCCAGCATTTAAAAAAACTATAATGCTCATGATTAATACACTAACTTAAATCTACAAATGTATATTGGGTTGTCCATGCCTGACAGATTTAGTTAAGAGACATGCCTATAATTTTTAAACAAGTTGACATTAAAGAGGCTTTCTAATTTCATATGTCTTCCTTGATGTAGGAAGCGTAACACTTCCATCACTTCAAACCAATGAAGAAAAAATTAGGTACGTAATTAACTAAGGTTCAAATATTTTATTGTTAGGAAGTAGGGATGTCGGAGAATTTCTCCACGAATCTCCAGGAGGCCGAATGCCAATGCATCTGGCCCCCCGAAATTGGTGGGGAAATTCTACGACACCCCCCGCCCCCCCCCGGATGGGACTTACCTCGTACGAATGTCCCTCGTGGCGGCGGGTCCCGGTGGCAGTTCGGCGGCCGGTCTTCCGACCGGCCGCCATTTCAAAGTAAAAAAACAAACAAACAAAAAATGTGATAGGCTACATAAAGATTTACGTAGCCTATCATGGCTAGATTTTCAAAGTCAGCCGTGATAGGCTACGTAAATCTTTACGTAGCCTATCACGGCTGACTTTGAAAAAAAAAAAAGTGTGTATGCAAATGGTGGCGCCCATGGGTGCCGCCATTTGCGTTCCTTATTTGGGCACAGGTAGTCTACGTAAAGATTTATGTAGACTACGGCGAAAATAAGGGCAACGCAAATAGCGTTGCCCTTATTTTCGCCGTAGTCTACGTAAATCTTTATGTAGACTACCCACGCCCAAATAAGGAACGCAAATGGCGGCGCCCTTGAGCGCCGCCATTTGCGTACGCGCTCCCCGCCCCCAAGTCAGCTGTGATAGGCTACGTAAAGATTTACGTAGCCTATTACGGCTGACTTTCAAAATCTAGCCGTGATAGGCTACGTAAATCTTTACGTAGCCTATCACGTTTTTTTTTTTTTTACTTTACTTTCTTCTTTCGCGGCCGGAGAGGCGGGGCGCTCCCCCCCCCCGGCCAGAATTTCGGCGGGGAGGGACGGGGCGCCTCCCCACCCACCAAGAATTTCGGGGGGAGAAACAGAGCGCCCCCCCCCCGAAAAAAACTGTGGGGCCGGGTAAGGGACTTTCGTCCATCCCTATTAGGAAGGGAGGCAAACCATGGCCTGAAGGAGGAGCACTGAACCTCTTTCAGCTGGAGGGTCAAATTCCATTTTGGAGAAACTCTCAGGGCCCGCATGCCAGTAATAAGCAGGGCCAAAGGCAGAAGGGACGGAGCCAAAAAACAGAACAGAAAAATCAGCATATTTTAATTTAAAGCTCTTACTGCCAGTAATTCAGCCTTAGCAGAGGCATTTCAACCTTTTAGGATGGGGGAAAACTGCACAAATGCTGGGAAACCACCAAACAACTGGTGGTCAGGGAAAAAGAAGTGGGGCCAGGGGAAGGGGACATAGTCATCTAGGGAATGCCGGAGGACTGGACTGGGATCCTAGGAGGGCTAGATTTGACCCTTGGGCCTGAGGCTCTGCACCTCTGGTCTGAAGGAATCTTTCCAGATGTGCCTTCTGAAAAGAAAGGAAGAGGACTTCTTCCATATACTGCTATCTAGAGATCTTTAAGTATGCTGAACCTTGTGCGATGTCCAGTGAGTTCTTGCACATTGCAGCCAGCATCCTGTTGCCATGAAATACCTATTTTTATTTGTTTATCCATTCTATTAATTGTTGACAAGTACAAAATACGTGACATCAACTGAAAGTATAGAGGGGCCCCAGAAATTCTGGTCTGCATTGAAGCAAGTACCTTGCACCAGAATCTCAGAGATGCTACCCCATCCTTTTTTGTTTTCTGCAGATGTTTTCATCCTGTTAATACTTTATGTGAGTAGGAATGGAGTAGGAGTAGACACACACATACTTTTCTGGAGTAGGAGTGGACACACACTTCAGTTGTCATATCTGCTTTCAGAGACACAGCAACTTCCCATAAAAGATTCATGCCGGTAAAGTTTGGGCAAGTACAGGCTGCTCAAATATTCAGCTGTGTTCTTATTCATACCTGCTTTAAAAGAGCTTCTGGAATGGCCAGAGGGGGCACCACTGATTTCAGCTTCTCCATGAAATGCTTGATAATTTTATGAACATTCACTAAATCAGTCAAATTCTTTCACCATTGATGAGTAAGCCTAAGTAGCCATTCCATTTGTTTCTTACCTTCTGGGTTGTACCAAACTCTGGAGCAGACACTGATATCATTGTTCCTATTTCAGTTCCAAGTTCAGCGGCTGCCTTGGTTTCTTTAGAAGTAACAGGGTCTGGGCTTCTGACTGCAGTAGGACTGGATTTCTCTTGTCCCTCAGAGTCACCTTGCTGAGCCTCTTTTACTTTTTTGTTCTTTAGTGACCGCTCTTTCCCAATTGGGCCGGGCTTGTACTCTTTGTTTTCTATAGGACTCAAATCTGGAAGCTAAACATATTATTTTTTTTTCAACATGGACGTTTTTGGATGCTAAATTCTACAAACAGGAGTTGAAGCATCAGTTGTGTTGTTGTCTTTTCAACTAATAAAAGTTTGTGTTTTTTTTAATGCTGGCTGCTGATAAAGATAAGGCATCTATATTCAAATGTAATTTAGATCCAAGTCCTAGGATGAAGAGCTCATCAGACCTCTACCCAATAGCAGTGAGCATATGATGCAATTTAATGTAATTAGCATTAGTTTTATCCGTAGAGTGCCCCCAGCAGGATTTACCAAGTGTCAAGATGGTAAATAAATGACAAACTGGAATACAGCACTTTTAAATCTTAAAATTATTCCCACTGCTTTAAATGAACAGATCTCATCTATGCTGAATTAATCTTGAGAAAAAACAGAATATCTAGTCGTCGTCCCGCCCTGGGTTATGGGGGAAACCACATACAAATAAAGTTTTGAATGCAAAGCTGCCCCACATAATGTTTCCCAGGTAGATCCAGAGCAACAGCAGCAGCTTTAACATGTGGCAGCAGTAGCAGGTTGCATCCTTGCTCTTTGGGCATCCTACACAGATTTTCAACTTCTCCCACACTCCTGCCCCCACATCAGTAGGATATTAACCATTCATTTCTTATTTGCAAGATTACATAAATAAATAAGCACAGAGGTTTCATTATATTTCCTATTACTAATATGCATGGATACCAAAATGCTACTTTCAATATGCTTCTGTAATTCATGAGAGCTGGAATGTTTCACTTACCTTCTGTGCTTTTATAGGTCCTGCCCGGGGCTGCTTTTGTCTTTGCTCTTTTGGTTCAAGAAGCTTCTCAGAAGGTTTCTCTGAAACTGGGCCAACTTCATTGTCGCTCCCACTAGATGCTGGAGCTCCGAACTGAATACTTTCTATTCCCAAATCAATTCCACTTTCCTGCCCAGGTGTTGTTCCCTAGGTAGGATCCCAGGAATTTTACTTTTCAAACATAAGCAAACATCTGTCCTGTACTATTGCGTTTAAGTACTTTAAAATAGCTCAAATGGTATGAGTAAATTAAATTGTGACCATGGAAGGTGAAATTTCTTATCAATCAGGTTTTATTTAAGACGTCAGATCTTGTTTGTAGATATAATATTTGTAAACTAGCTTACTTAATCTGTTGGTGACAACAAATTAAAACAATGGTGGTTTCACCTGTGAAAAACTGGTTATCTATTACTTTAGTAGCTAATGGATGAACATTTTGCACCCTTTACTTCCAGTCACTAGCAAATTACAAACCCATTACTTGCTTTATATTGGTTACTTACCTCTGGAGATGTAGCTGAAACAAATGATGTCAAAGGCTTATTCCATGCACTGACTGAAGGAGGTTGTGGAGGACTAATGGGTCCCACTGAAAGCGCAGAGAACAAAAAAGGATCAGAATATCTGATAGGAAAGGTGCTAATTGCAAAGAAACCATGACTTGCCCACACATACATAAAATTATGAGAGGCAGCATGCTGCTTGCTAAGAATCCCTAATATTTTAGCATTTTTGCCTGAAAGGACAAGAGAACGATGAGGGGAAAGTAGACCAGTTATCTGTCCACAGAGAACACATTAATGTAATGTATGCTAAGACCTCAATGATGTTATTGCTTCTAGATTATCCACAGCCCCTTCCTACACAGCAGACGCCAATACAAACAGGCCAAAGGCCAGGAGCTTGGCATTTGTGAAAAGAGCATATAAACCTCTCACTGTAGTTCAGAGCCAAACCCTCAGTCTGGAAAAGCTTCCTGGGAGAAGCCCAGGAAAGAACGGAAGAGTACAATGGTTCCCTTTGACATGTCCACATATAACATGTGTCGGCAACTTCAGGTAGTCTGAGGACCACCTCCCACCCCCTGGCAGAACTACCAAAGGCTGCATTCCTCCTGCTCTTGCCACAAAAAAGGGGGGAAAGGGGAAAACAAGTTACATTTGTCCATTCTAAGCCTCTGCAGTGGTTTGCTGCCTGATTTCAAACCATGGCTTTTGATCATTTAAAAAAAGAAAGAAAAAAGGTGGTTGGGGGAGGAGAAGGAACCACATGCAGCCTGCAGTCCACATGTTGCCCACCCCTGACATATACAGACAAAGGACAAACAGCAGGGAGAAAAACTTACCCACCAACTACTGCTCTAGCAGTCCTACTGTACATAAAGGCTACTCACAGGGGACAGAGGAAGAAGGACTGGACACAAATACACATTTTGGAAAAGTGTGGACAAGCCTTGCAGCTCTCCACTCTTAGAAATCATTTCACATGACAATGTATCATCTAAGTGATGGACCCAAAATTGCAAGCCAAGATTAACCAAGGAGCTGAGGAAAGGATGCCAGCTATTCAAGATTTCAAGCACACATTCACACATTTTACATTTTCTTGCACATTTAGCCAGGTAGAAGAGAAGCCTCTGCTTACATTTTTTAGATATGTCATTGAGGACCGTTGTAGGTGGCACTTTATTATCCCATAATTCAGTTCCTACAGCATTATGTGAAGCAGTATTCTGCAGAGTTTTGCTTGTTGCTGTATATTCTGTGTTGTTCACTGCACACGCTGCCTGTGTTTGTGGCGGAACTGAAGTCTGTGGACTTGAAATCTGAGACACGCACTGCAATGGAAGTTGTGGTTGAGCCTGAACCTGCTGAACAGCAGCAGCAGCAGCAGCAGCTGCTGCTGTTGCCTGCTGCTGCTTTTTGGCAAACCTGGGTGGTAGTTTGGAATTTGGGCATCTTCCTTTTTCATTTGAGCCCTTTTTGGTCCAGACCTAAGAATAAGAAAGATTGTTAAGAGGGTCTAGAGCTTATGTCCCAAGAAAAGAAGAAATGGAACCCTGATTTTTCACCTGTTAATGACTATGCTCAAAACTGAGGGGAGATGAGGGGCTTATAAAATCACAAGAGATACGCTGAAATCAGGGACACTGATTGATACTCAATATAAAAGGTTCATTCACTGTAATTAATGGAAAGTAACTTCAAGACAAAGCTAAGTACTTTTTTCAAATAATACCTAATTAGTCTAATTGCCATTAATGACATATCCACTACCATAAGCCACTTTTAAAAGATTAGATGAACTCAAGGAGGACAAGCTTATCAGTTAGCTACTAGTAGCCACAAAGTACAAGCCTATTTTCAGAGTCAATATTGCCACTACCAACTGATGCTTGAGGTTAAACTGAGGTATGCCAGGCCTTAATGCTGACTTGTTTTAGGCATTTATTGAAGATGTATTTGTTTGCTTTGGCTTTCCCCCAGCCACAAGCAATCTCTGTACCAGCCTCATGGTGTGTGTGTGTGTGTGTGGGTGTGTGTGTTTGTTTTTCATTCTTTTGTAAACCACTTCTGGTTTTTATTTGAAATGAGAAGCAATATATAAATAATGCAAACAAACGAATAAATGTCAATGAATGCCAGGCTAGGCAGGCCATTAATTTGACCAAGCATGGTGATTCTTATGTAGAGAATCATACTGGGAAATCTACCAGGAATGGCAAGCAGCACTTACTGCTCAGAGCTGGAATGCCAGAGTTCCACTAACCATCTTTCAGAAAAACAGTGTTAGATCTAAACTTGCCCTTTTACCATTTCTTTATTCTTGCTCCCCAGCCTTTTCCACTCAAGGTACCCCTCAAGGAAAGGTCCAACAGTAAAAACAAAAATCAGGATAGTTGTCCCCCCAAACTTGCTCAAAAAAATCACTATAAAAGTACAATGCACAAAACATCACAACTGCATTAAGTTTGCTTAATTTGTACAATTTCAAACAACTGGGGCATTACAAAATTGAGCAACTCAAAAATTATTTTGAAAGAATTAGACTGCTTGAGAAATGTGAAGCATCTCAAGTCAATGACCTGGTTTCCACATAACACTGGGCCATGGTTTATTTAACCCATGGGTTGTTGAATCTTCGGTTGACATGATGTGCGAACCCAGCAACACTAACAAACTATGATTTATTAATCACGAACAACACAGAAAGAGAATCCATGGTTTGTTGCTGGGCTGTGAACTCTAGGTTGTTTAAACCATGGGTTGTCATTACATGCGAACCCAGAACTGTGGGCTAATCAAGGGCTGTTTTGCAATGCTACAGAGGAGGTGGGCAACAGTGGGAAAAAAAACCCAGTCAGTCTACACGCCAGTACTACAGTGACACAAACGGCATTTGGAATACAGGGAGGGAGCAGGCGAAGGAGGGAAACAATAACCCAGGGATTGAGAAAATAAACCACAGTTTGTTCAACTGTCTGCCAGACAAAACCTGGGTAGGGCAACAAACCATGGGTGAGTGTTATGTGCAAACCAGGTCAATGGCTCTCTGTATAAAAAAACATGCTAGAAAAGAGTGATAAAATGCATGAACTTAAACCTGCACTGTTTGCTCTTCCTTTTTCCTGCGTTCTTCATCTTGCAAACGTTTTTGTTGCTTTTTTGATACCACTTCAGTAAAACCATCATTGTTCAAATTCGACTGGGAATCTTCAACTACTGTCACTTCAGGGTGGTCATCAATAATGACGACACCTGTAAAGAAGACCCAAATTTTAGTTGGAACTATAACTATTCCTGATCTAATCATAGATCTGGTTGATGTAATTGGAAAAAATACTATTATTTTTCTTCAGAAAACCACAGACATTTATTTCTGAAAGAATGCAGTTAAGATTCCCAGAGACCTCCAGTACGTACTTGCATAGTTGTTAAGGTCAAACTGAGAAATCGCATCCACTTTCTCTTTAGGTTTCTTTGGACCAGCTTTGGACTCTTCTCGCTTCTTGTTGTTGCCATCTTTGGAACCTTTTAGCACAGCAACACTGCTCCCGCTTTCTTCCTGATGTAAACTGCTGCTAACTGGCTCAGCACTAATCACAGCTGGCATCTGTTCCTCAAAAGGTCTATACCAGAAAAACCAAACCAGAGAATAAATCTCTAGCAGTACAGCAAAGATTTGGGGAAAATATAGTGCTATGTAATAATTTACAGAACACTGTGAAGACTTTGGGATTGTTCAGATGATCACAATGACAACAGAAGCCATTGTGGCTTCTCGCACTGCCCCTGCGAGCGATTGCCATTTGCATAATTCCCTGCACTGCGGATTGCTGTGTCGTCCGAACCCGGCACACGGCACGGTGGCTTCATATCCACCCTACAACATCTACTGCACATCTTGTGGGTTGTAGAGTGGGTACAAAGCCACTGCTACCAAGCACTGGGTTCAGACGACACGCCAACCCATGCTGCAGTGCAGGCAATTATGCAAACGGCAGCTGTGCTCACAACACACGCAGGGGGAGAAGCCACAATGGCTTCTTTCCCCATTGCAACCATCTGAACCCAGTCTTTAATTGAGATAACTGTGCTCCATTGTGGTACTACAATGAATTCAGAGAGAACACTGACAAGTGAGAAAGGGCTCGGAAGAGGAAGTTGACAAATGGTCTATAAGCAAGTCATAGGACGAAAAACTGATGGAGCTGGGTATGTTTGACCTGGTATGAAGATTAAGATGTGGGGAATATCTTGACATCCTTAAAATAAAACTGATTACCACAACCACTGCAAGTAGAAGCTTTAGGGGAACACTAAGAACTTCATTACAGGAGCTCACAAAGAAAGAGAGAAAGATTTTTTTTATTATTTTTTTTACATTGAAGGGGCTATAGCTCAGTGGTAGAGCACATGCTTTGCATGCAACAGGTCCTGAATTCAATCCTTGGCATCGCCACATAGGGCTGAGAAAGACTCATGTCTGAATCTCTGGAAAACTGCTGCCAGTCAGTGCAAAAAATATTGAACTACATGGACTAAAGTTCTGACTCCTGATTCAGTAAAGGGCACATATATGTCATTTGCCTTAAATGCTTAAGTATAGGGATATCCTAGCTTAATAGAAAGATACTGATGTGGATATTTTTGCTCAGACAGAGGATGACATCCAGTGATGGAAGACTTTCTCCATTCACTCACTGGAGGGCAAGACTTCTAGATGCTTGAAACTTCTTCCATGGGAATTGCTCTCTCAGCTTTGTTTTTTCCCTGCCTCCACTAAGGTAGAAGGTCTAGCCATGGCTCTCTGTCTCAGAGACTATCTACTGTTAGCTGGCCAGCTAGGTTTGGGAAGCCACTCCGCATTGGTGTCTAATCAAAGGAGTCTGGCACCTGTTGGTCTCTCTCAAGAGTTCACACCTAACACTCTGAAGAAGCAAGCCTGAGCCATCTCAATGGATCTCACCCAACCAGGCTCTGTCTTCCTAGCTAAACAGGTAAAATAGTTTTTAGTAGGAGCATGCCTTCTAAAACACCCTACAGTCCAGATTCTTCTCCTGGGATCTTGAATGGATGCCGATAGTTCTCACTAAAGCACCCTCTGAGCCCATCTGTGACGTTTCACTTCACTTTCTTACTTTACAAATGTTATTTCTGGTAATGACCAGCTTAACTAGAGATGCTATAGTTAAGGGCAATTTCAATTAGGAAAGAACTCTATTTTCTATCCTTGCATGATTATTCAGAACTAATCACTCTTCTATTCCAAAAGTTATCCCGCCCCACCAGAAAAACATTCTGAGATGTAACTTGCTCTCTTTTTTCTTAATTTGTTCTCGTCTTACAAAGCAACATACATGAAACAGGTGAAGTGCCTTTAAGTTATATTTTCACAGGATCAAGGGCGCTAGGCCCTTGGATCCTGCATTTGTTTCTTGTGAAGAAGGCAATTTTGATTAACAGGTTATCTATTGTATTTTACTTGGATTAAGGACTGCATCATCACAGTTTATTAATCCCAAGGAGTTCATGTTCCTTCTGGAATTCAAGCCTACTCTGTCAGAGGGGCAGTTACCACAGCAGCATCCTATGTTCCCCTAGCAGCAGTATACAATGGCTGGGTTCACACAACATGACAAGCCAGAGTACTGGTTGAGTGTGGGTTGTCAATGAGTTGTAGGCTGAATTGTGGGTTGTTGTATTGTGTGAACCCAGCTATGCTAATAAACCATGGCTTGTTAACCATGAACAACGCACAAAGAGAACCCATGGTTTGTTGTTGGGTTGTGAACTGTGGCTTGTTTGTTAAACCATGGTTTGTTAGCATGGGTGGGTTCGCACAGCACAGCAACCCATGATTCAATGACAACTCATATTCAACCCATACTCCGGCTTGTCGTGTTGTGTGAATCAGGTCGACATTCACACATGGCCGTGTCTCAATGTGTTAGCTACTCCATGGTTTAAAAGAAATACTGATAATAACCTAGCTATATACGGGATAACAATGACTGAAGCTCTATTCAGACATTATAGAAAAGGTTAATTCACCACGCAAGCAGAGCAGGGCAATGCCAAGTAGCCCTGCCCACTGATATCACACTCATTACACAGCCCCTTCCCCAATGTCCACATATACCACGAATGCCTGTAGGGAGTGGGGCCTTCATGCACACACAAAGCCTACAGAGAATTTATACCACACTTGATACAGGTAAGTCTATTCAACGGATACCTTTTCAGCATCCAGAAATAGAACTCCACGGGGTTTCTTTTCTACACTTTTAGTGAATAAACTGTATGTACCCTACATAAGTTCATTGATAATTTCCTGCCTTTAATGAACCTAGTTTGATCCTCTATTGTTATCTATTACTTTTTTTTATCTTTTTGTCAAGATATTAGTTCAAATTTTAAAATCCTGATTGAGAAGGGCAATAGGGTTATATTAGGAGTGGGAACTTTCAATGATTGGGGGACTGCTTTGCCCCTCCCCCCTCGGGACCTGACCGGGGGCCGCACCCCTGCTGCGCCACTGAATGAGCTGTTGAAACTTAGCAGAAGCGGCAGCAAAAAAAGGGGCATTTCTACTTGAAAAGGTGTGTGATCTCTTGCGCCTTGTTTTAAGACAAACTGAAACTTTTTTTGCTACTGCACCACCAAATTTCAGTAGCACACAATCACTTTTTTTTTGCTGCCGCTGCCACTGAATTTATAACAGTGGCAAAAAATTGGCAGTTTGCTTCTGAAATTCAGTGGTGCAGCAGTAGCAAAAAAAGTCAAGGGGGTGTATTGTCCACCCCTGGTCTATATGAATCTGACTTGGATAAATCTCTCTTGCTTGAGCAAGACTACTCTCTTTGCTATTTCTCAAAGTTTTTTAAATGCGTTTTTGCATTACTTCATTTAGTATAATTAACAGATAAAAATTAAAGTTTAAAAAAAAATCTCTTGTAACCCACTCATTACCCGAGGCTTTATTATTTTACAGTTCCTTTACTGTTTGAGGTAGTTCTTCTATAATTATTGGTCTATGAAGACTGTCAATCTCCACAGGAGTTAAATGAGGGTGCTTAAATGAGGATGCTCATTAAGATTCTTAATGAGGATCTTCTGCAAAGATTTTCTGATCTTATCTTCAACTGAGTTGTTAGAAGAATAAAGCTTATTACAGAACTGACAAAAGACATTGGCTATATGCTTTGGAAAAGTTATCAAGTTCTCTATAACCTTTAATTATGTAACTACATTACTTCGTTGCTTTTTTTCAGTTGAGTAGCCAATAATTTATCAGGTTTATTTCTCTTCTCAAATGTACGTTGCTTTAAATAACGCAAAGATCTTTCAACTGCTAACAATTAATTATATCCAACGGTTTCCTAGATGCCTCAAATCTTCTGTATATATGCTGTGAGCAAGGTGCTTTGTGCTGTTGTTCCAGCTTTTGGATTTGAGAGATGAGCTCTGTTGCCTCTTTCCGTCTCTTTTTAAAAAATATGATCCCAGCATAATTATCTCAAACCACTACCTACTGCACTACTGGGCGGCCACTGGCCCTAGGCCTAACTTCTAAAGTCCTCTGCAAGCCATCAGTTCAGAGATCTGGCAAGTGATATTTGCCTTCCCAGCTGCCCTACTGGGCAGAGCAGGGGTGGGCCCATCTACTTTTGGTTCTGGCCCTGCCTACTGCCAGCATGCCCCAACCCCCAACAGATTGCCCTTGAGGGAATGCAGCTATCAACAGAAAAGGGGTTCCTCACACTGACCTACTGAATGGAAGTCATATCCCTTCAAACCAATTTGATTAATTAAATCTTTTTTGAACCTCCAGTGACCTAAGTAGATGACAGAACTTTGATTTTTTATTTGAAGCCTTTTGCATTAGCTTTCTAGTAGTAAGCAAACTTACCCCCGTTTTCCACTTCTTGTTGGAGGGCCGTTTCTCCTTTCATTTCTTGGCCCTGAGAAGTTCCGTCCAGATTTGGGTGGTCCGCTATTGCCACGGCGATTCTGCCGATCAATCCCAGGTCGCTGACTGGAAAAACTCCTCTTGGCTATTTCCCTTTTGGGGGTTAGTGTGCTTTCCCCTGCCTTAACAACTACCTGTGTTGTGACATCTGTTAATTTCTTCTCATCCCTCTCACGTCTCTCATTGAAATCACTACTTTCTGAAGCAGTTTCCCATTCTTCATTTGCTTGGTCTGAGGAGTTCTGATTGGACAAGTCTGGCGTCTTATTTCCTGAAACATCCAAAGTAGTGCTTGGCTGCTCATTAACAGCATTGCTCACTGCTGCACTTGATGAGGAACTAGTTGTAGCTTCATTTATTTTTGATGCTGCCTCTCTCTCTTTTAGACGTCTAAAGCGTGGCGGCTTATCTTGCCTGGGAGGTCGTGCAGGCCTTTGCCTTCGAGGCCTTTCCCTAGCAGGATCAAATTTCCTCTCAAACCTTGCAGGTGGTCTTTTATCCAGTGGTATAGAACCATAATGCTCGTGCCTTCGTGGGGGTTCCCCATCTTCAACTTTAGAGGTTTCTGTCTGCCTTGGGTTCCACTGATTATCTCTGTATCCTGGTCTCCTAAGAGTAGATGGCCGAGGTGGACGGCTAACTGGATCTCTACCCCCACGTCTAAATACCCCTCCTCTGCCACGTCTAGAAGGTTCTCCTTTAGGAAGAAAACCTGGTTTGGGCTTATTTTCATCTTCCCTCCCGTAAGTTTTGTCTAAAACTTTATTGTCCCCTCGACTGTTATTTTCAGGTTTGAAAGACAATAGAGCTTTTGCAGGCTTTTTGACATCTGCCTTTTCTTCTCTCTTTGGATGCTTGCCTTTGCTTAAGCTGTCCTTGTCTGAAAGAAGGGTGTCACTTGCACTTTCATGCACTTCACTGTCAGAGTCAGTTTCTGAGCCTCTCTGCCTCCGCCGTTTTGGAACAACTTCAAAATCAGAGCTCTCGCTACGGGTTTCACTCTCTTCTCTCTGCCTAAGAGGACCAGAAGGCACATGCTCCACTCTAGGCTTAGTGTCTCTGTAATGCGGATAGTCTCTATTATGGCCTCTCCCACCACGACCCCTACCTCCATAAGAACCTCTATAGCTGCGTCCCCTAGAATAATACTCTCCACGCCCTCTGCCTCTGTATCCTTGGTCTGGGAACCAGTCCCTGTCCCTAGCTTCTTTCCAGTATGTTCTAGGAGGTAAACCAGGTTCTCTCTTCACAGGCCTGGTTTCCATACGAGGTCTCTCTACAGTTCGTTCTTTGTTCATTACTTTCTCTGGCTGTTTTTCTTCCTTTATTGTATTGACAGGCTGCTGAACTGGTAGCTGTTGAACAGTAAGGGATGGAAGGTCAACTGCAGTTTGTGGATTAGGTGGCTGTGGAACTGCAGGCGGGGGTGTCTGAACTGCAGCTGGCGGTTGAGGCACAGGGGTTACTACTGCTGCCTGCTGGACAACATGAGACTGCTGAACAGCAGGTGTAACTGTAGATTGCACGGGACTGTCTGCAGACTCCGAAGCTTGTGGTGTGCTTTGCAATGCTCTTTTGACATCTGTGATGGTCTTCTCTGGTTCTAGTCTGGGAGGTGGCACTGGAGGCTGTTCCCTTTTCTCAATCTTGCTAACTCTCTCATTTGTCAGTTTTTCTCCCTCTCTTTCCTTCTTCTGCTCACGTTCTTCTCTTTGTTCACGCTCTTCTTTCATATCTCGAAGGATAGGCTTTTTAATAGGACCAGACCTTCTCACTGGCCTGTCACTACCTTCTTCTCTTCTGCCATAACCTGGTCTTGGACCCCACCTGGTTTCAGATTTAGGCTTGAAGGGTTTTTCGGGTTTTGGTCCTTCCAACAGTCTATTAGTTGTGAACCCTTCCTTTTTTAGTTTGCTATCCACTCTTTCAAGCATTGTTTCTTTTGGCTCAATGTGTTTGCTGTTTACTTTGGAAACATTTGCTTGTGTATCATTCCCTTGCTCTTCTGATTTCAGAGAATGGCTTGACCCATGAGAAATGCTCCTCTTCAGGGAAGAATTACTCTCTTCTACAGGCACCTGCTCTTCCTTGGAGCTCTGAGAGACATTTTCTGCAGTTACTTCAAAACTTACTGTAGGAGCAGGTGTGTCAGTTTGGCGAGGCTGTGCATCTTCTAAAGACCTGCCTGAAGACTTCTGTACACTCACTTCACTAGGTTCCTTGAAGATGTCTGTCTTTGTATGGGAGTCCAGCTGACTTGGTTCTCCTGAGTAAATTGCTTGAACAGTCATTTGCTCTTGATCCGGAAGTGCCTCAGGCCTAGAAGCAAGCAAGCCACATTTTCAGCTGAAGCTGTATCAATGTCTCTATACATTGCAACATGTTAAAAATAAATGGTTACCTATTTTATGATTGAATCATACCTATTTACAACACAATTAGAAGACCACTTCTAGAGAGATTTGTTAGCACCAATGAAATTGGGGGGCCAGGATGTACAAAATCTAGCACGTGCTAATAGGCCAACAGTGCTAGGGATCAATGACTAAAGCTATCATTTTAGCTACTAAATTTATGAATTCTGAAAGAAACTGCTATGAAAATCTCAAATATAACGGCAAATCTTACAAACAGCCCAGCAGACAGGTCTTCAGAAGGAAGTGAAATGGCTGCTAAAATGTTCACCCATCCAGAAATGTTAATGTGCATATACTGTAAGAGCTTTTCAATTTGTTCATCTTTACAACCCCTTTCAGATAGGATATTGTTAATTGCTTTATAGACAGTCATGACAACACATAGTAAATACATGGCTTAACCAACACTTAGGGTCAAACAAATCATGACAAAGGAGATGTGTGAGCAGTCTCCCGATAGCTTAGATTTTTTTATTTTAACTGAAAAACAGCCATGGAAGTCACAACGGAGAATGGTGGTAGATGGTGTCCTAATCTTTCCCTTCCTGTTTGTCGATTTAAAATGGTCTCCCCCTAGTTGCCTCATTTTCCATGGGGGGAAAGTAGCTTGGGGATAGAGATATGAAGGCTTGGAAAAATGGGGGGAGGGGGAGATGCAGAATCCCTGGGGGGGAAAACATTAAAAATATTCTGTTTTTCTTCTCACCTCATGTTTTTCAGGGGTTTTCCCCAGGGCTTCACATCGCTACTTGGACAGTACAATTCAGGTGTATTCTGAGCAGACTAACAGCAGGAAGGGAAAGGGTCAGGACACCCCACCCCTCCAGCAGTCGCCCATAGTTGCTTGACTTTTAAAAAGACAACTGTCAGGAGCCTCTTCATGCATACTACTAACCATCTGTTAGTTCAGCTACAGCTGAATGGGGCTGAAACTGCACCTTTGAGTTAGCTGTCCAACACAAACAACTCACAACAGAAATATACTTGTTTAAGAAACAAATTTAAAGAGGCGCTAATGACTTTTTACAAAATGGAAATTGACAACTATGATTGAAATGGACTGGATGCACTAGGATTGTGCAGGAAAAACGAACAGCAAACGAGAACAGCAAAACATACCTTAGATCTTCATGCTCTTCTACGACTTTGGGGGGGGTGCTAGTCTGCTGAGACTCTGTGTGAGGATAGGGCTCTGACCCCCACATCATGCGTGGTTCTGACAGTGGTATAGCATGTTCCCTTGCCGATCGAGTAATGTGATCAAAAGAATCTGAACCAGTTCCTGCCCCTTCCATCTGATCCCTTCTCAGAAGTGGCTTGGGAGGTATAATTCCTGTAATGAAGATATGCAGATAAAGATGTTAAACCTAGTAACTCAAAGCAGTAATTTAAAGGACTACTTCAAAAACAGACATTAACTAAAATGTCTGAAGTGTACCAATAAGCCACAATTATTCTCACTGTGCTAGGGCCTTCAATCCAGGTTTGTCTGCACTCTGCTACCATGACCTTGCTTCTAAGAAGCATCAGTGCAAGACAAATCTCCCGTATTTGTGACTGTAGAATGCCTAGGTGCAAGAGGCACGGCAAACCCATCTATCAGAGAGGTCAGATATGTAGTGCCCCAGGAGAAGTTGCCTTCTCAGTCGTAATACTGCAATTATTAAATAGTGCAGCCTGTCACGGAACACCACTGTATAGTTTTCAATATCTGGTAAAAAATTATTCTCACAAGTCTTTTAAATATGGGAAACCTGGCTGTTTTAAAGGTTTTTTTAAATGGCTAGCTATTGTTCTCTTGTACAGTTCTGCTTTTAAATGCTGCTAATCACTTTGGGTATTTTTAAAACTCAATTTGAACCATTTTTCCTTATTCAACACAAACACAGAACAGTACACATCAGACTGACCCCACATATGGCATTTTCAAATTGAGAAGCAGTTTACAAAATTTATAAACAAACAAGTACACCAGTCAAAGAAATTCTGTTGTGAGTAGCTTTTCTAAAGACTCTAAAGCTTTTCTTATTGTGTAATGGATACCTAAGGTTCTTCCCACCCTAAGAAGCAAACAGAGATTGCAGCCAGCCACTCTAGCACCCCGCAATAGTGCTTGCAGTTCTAGATCTTCAAATATTGTTTTACTAAGATGAACTGCATGCCACACAGAGTTAGCTTCCTCTATACATGCTCTAGACTGCAAAGAGAACCACTCTGATACTACTGTTTGAGTAGATGAGTGGCAGACTTCTTTTTGATTTAGTTGCAGTATCACCAGTTGCAAGCAACAGCAAAGTTCACTTTCAAGGCAGTGATGATTTATGAGTTTTTATACATTATAAGCAAAGAAACAGGACCTAAAGGCAAGAGCATATAACTCATGACATTTAATCAAATGTTAGTAATATACTACTAATTATTGCCTATATGGGGCATTTCATATTTGCAACCAAGATAAAAACAAAACACAAGTAAGCTTAACAGCCTCAACTTTCTGCATTCTCCTGTTAAGAAAAAGAGGAAAAGTACAACTGATGGGAATATCTCCTGCTACTCCTTTGAAATGAGTAAGAACTGTGCCCTTGCACAGAAAAAGATCTTGGTGAACCTCACCCATAGAAAATGCCATTTCTAAATAGATTTTCTAAGCTGAGCAGAATCCTAAGACGGTGTTTCCCTGAAGAACAGAGCAAGAGGTGGGAGACAGGAAGGAGCCCCTGGAATTATATTGATCATCCAAGACGTATGGTCAACTAAGATTCAAGTAGAGGTACAAGACAGGCAGCAGTGAAGGGAGTTACAGCATTTAACATCAAAAAAGCACTTCAGAGGATTTGAAGTATTTAGATAGGAACTCACAGTAGGCCAGTCTCATCCCTTTAATGGGGAGAGAGACAGAAAGACAGTGAATTGCCTAAGGCCCCTGAACATCTGGCCTCCACAGGGCCTCCACGAATACAGCTTCCTTCCCCTGGTCGCCATTTCCCACATTTGATCCTATCCAATCCTCAAATGATAGTCCCCATGGGAGGAAAGGCCACTGGCTTGGAGGCAAGAATTTCAAGTGTGAACAGATGCGAAAGAAAAAAGAGGGGGCTAATACCCACATGCTGAGCTGGAGAGCTCACTGTGCTTAGGCAACGGCTGTGAAGCTGAGCTTAAAGGTGCTATTCATCCCCTCCTGTGTCTTCATGTGATATTTTGCACAGAGAAGTGGGATGAGGCAGAGCTGCGAAGCCCATTGATGTTCCTAGGAACTGTGGACTAGGAGCAAATTTAGCTCAGCAAGAGCCAGTGCTCACTACTGTTGCCTTCTTCCCCCTCTACCTGGCCTACAAAGCAGCGGAAACCTCACCTAAACAAGATTAAAATCAACACAGTGGACCGAACCTGGAACACACAACCATTCACTACAGAGTGAGGAGAAAACTAGCTTTATGGAGGAAGGTGGAGGTGCCTCCTAGTCCAGCTTTTGGGATCATTGGGAGCTGACAAGCAGGAAGAACAAGAGTTAAAACACCCCATTAAACAATATATAAAAGCAGCAACTAATTCAGCAGCCAGTAAACATCTACAGACTAAACTAGGCAGACAAGTATAGTGAAGCAAACCAAACACTTCAATAAACTAAATTAAGCCATCAAAATTCATCTACTAAAGCCCACATAAACAGGATTTGATGACACCTAAAGGAGAGAAACAAAGGCATCAGATATATTCCCCTTGTCCCACAAAAAGGCACAACCACAGAAGAGAGCCCTTCTCCAGGGCACCCAAAGGAAAGCCCCTGATGATGATGATCTCAGCTGCTGGACACTTTCATACAGGAATAGGCAGTCCTTCAGGAACCCTGGTCCCAGACCAGTCTGTGCTTGAGGTCAAAACAAGTATTTGAATTGTGTCCAGAAACAAACCAGGTGACAAAGATGTGAGTTGTACCTGGATGAATGGGTGGCATATCCATAGCAGGCCGTCCCGACATCATTCTTGGATCCACATAAGACTGCATCATGAGCCACCGTGGATCAAAACCCATAGAAGTCAAATGTGGAGGGTGTGGCTGCATGGGTTGATACAGTGGTCTATGTGGTGGTGGGGGAACAGGGCCACTAGAAGGTTGCGGTGGTGTAGATTGTGGCAGGACCCCTTGCTGCTGCTGCTGCCACTGCTGTTGCTTCATCTGCTCCTATAAAACAAAGATTAATATGATTAATTTTAATAAGCTATAGCAAATTCCTTTTATCATTAAGCAACTTCTCTTGCTAGGAATGTTTTAGGCACCTGATTTCTGGGACAGTTTGCAAAGCCTTTTCAGCCATGTACTATTTCCTGTGATCCTTCTGGAAAAAAGATGTACTCAAGAATTCACTGGAACAGCGCATACATAATGCTCTTAAACTCCAAGTTTCAAACTCTATGCTTAAGGTCATAAACCTTAGCCATGGTTAAAAGTGTATTCATGGGAAGGGCAGGAGGAATTAGTGATCAGAAGCATCATGAGGACACCACGCCACTGAAGACAAAAGGAAGAAGCAAGAGGATCAGGATAGGCAGGACTTGGAGCCTTCGCAGCACTGAGGGGCAAAATGGAAAGATAGCTGGGCTGTCTGGCTTATGGCAATTTGCAAGCATAAATTGCATTCTGAATCTTCATAAACATGACAGGTGGCAAACTATAGTGCAGAAAGAACAACTGAGAATTGCTATATGGACAAGGATTAGAGAAGCTCTCACCTTTGCATGTTGACCACACCTATCTTACAGTAAAGTTTAGTAACCAGTCTGGTCCCTGTTTGCAATCAGACTGCAATGGCATAAATCTTTCATCTGAAACTTGTGCGCCTCAAGACTTCATATCTACATTATTATTTAATGGTAAATTAATATTTTTGATATTTTCATTGTTGTATTTATTGTTTTGGTTGTTACTTTATTTTTGTTTTATGGTTCTTTAATTGTAAACTGCCCTGAGGACATCTGCCAGTTGGGAGATTTATAAATTTAATAAACAAACAAACAAGATAAGTACATAGCCTCCAGACGGCTGCATATTACCTGTTGCCTCTGAAACCTTGGTGGCAATGATTTCTGAAACTGTTTTGAATAGCCAGAAGAAATAGCAGGACGAGGCTGAGCACCAGAATCAAGCTCATTTTCATGAGAACTCTCTCTTTCATTATGATTGCTTTCTTGTATGGTGGAAACAGCTTGACACTCTGTCCGGGGGGGGGAGGGGGGGGAGGTAAGAATAGCACCATGTATGATATAGGTCAGAGAAAGTGCTGAAAAATTACAACAATAATCTTAAACGTTAGTGTAGGTGGACATTTTTAGTCTTGTCAGACACCATGAAAAAGCTATGCTGAAACAGGGGGGCAGGAAGAGACAGAACTACACAAATATGGAACAAATGGGAAAACATTAACCCTAAGTCACACTCCAAGGAAACAGGAATGCAAGGTAAGTGTACAGAATAGGATTCAGTAGCCCTTATAATGCACACAGACCATTAACTATCACACTACTGATCAGCGACTAGGTGAGAAATCCCACCTCAAACAAGTCCATTCTCCATAAATCAGTAAGCTATGACAAGGATCCAAAGCAGCTATACACATGTGCAGATTAAAACTGTGTGTTTAAAGACTTTTTTGGAAGTTGTCACCAAGTATGTTCTTGCAAATTAGGCAACTCCAATGAAAATGTAAAAGGAAAGTCCTACTGCACACATGGGGTAGTATCCAATTTTAGTCCTACTTAAGAGTAGACCGATTGAAATGAATGGGACTTAGGTTAGTTATAACTAACCTAAGCCCTATTCATTTCAATGGATCTAGTCTAAGTAGGACTAACATCGGCTACTACCCCATTAGCTGAAATCTTGCTGACAGTTGGTTGCTGACAGTTGGTTACTACTGGTTAATCCCATTATCTTCAATGCACGAAGGATTGCAACCATGGTTTTTATGCTCGTATGCATATATACAAGCCCACATCTTTCAAAGGATAACAAAACCTGCAAACTTTATACTACTTCTGAATATCCAAGCATTACTTCAGAGGAGTTCTGTTTCAAACCCATTTTAAACGTTTTTAAATCAGGTGACTTAAATACTTCTTTATAATCTAGGCATAAGCAATTGCAACCAAACAAGGTTTTTTTCTCTGAACTTTAGCTTCTGAAATGTGTGTGCCTCTTTGCAAAATGCTGAATGTCTACTTTGTTGTTTGCTTCAAAGAAAATAATTGATACAGACCTCTCTCCTCCTCATTGCTGTTTTCACTTTCTTGTGGCTTCTCTATGGTTGCAGGTGGAGTGATTGGTTCTTGAGGTTCAGACATTTCGGCTTTAGGTTTCTCTTCTACTTTTTCTTTCTCCTCCCTTTCCCTCTCTTTCTCTGGTTCCTTTTCCCTCTCTTGGGTTTCTATTTCTTCTTTTTCCCTTTCCATCACTTTCTCTCTCTCCTTTTCACTTGTGTTTTCCCTCTCCTTTTCAATTTCCTTCTCCTTGACCTTTTCTTTTTCTTTCAGTTGGTCTTCCCGAGGTGGTTTTGCTACACAGCCAAATTTTTCATTTAATCGTTTTAGCTTTTCAGCACAAGCTGCTTTTCTTTGCTCTTCCATTCTTCGCTCCTCTTCCTCTCGCCTTTTACGGGCTCGTTCTACTGCTGCAGAGATTTCTGCCTGCTGTCTTCGCCTCTGCTTCCAAATCTCATCCTCATCTGGTACTGGCCTAGGAGGAAAGGGACCTTGTCTTCCTGGGCCTGTCAAGCGATCTGGAAGTGGATGCTATAATGTTTTTTGAAGTAAAAAAAGTACAAATGTAAAGATATAGTTTTAGATCCACTGCCTAAATACCTATGCAAATTGGCTCTTCTCTTAGCAACCATGGAAGACAGGCTTCCAATCTATGAACTGCCAGTTCACACATACTCTTGGGTCAGGCCTAACAAGTGGAGTTCTGATCAAAAGCAATGCTAATTAGAAATGGGAAACCCTGAATTCCACCCATTTTCACCAAAGAATTTGTAGAATACACTTCAATTCAAACTACAAGGACGACAGTTTATTTTAATCAATAATACTTTTAGGGTTAAGGCATCTGGCAAAAAAATCCTGTCCTAAAACTAAAAGTTATTACTTTATAACCTGGCAGAAGCAAACACTTCAGAGGGAAAGGAGAAAGCTGTAAGAAGTGTTTGCAAGTAGGAGTTCCATTAGTATTTCCAGCCATGTGCAAAAATTAACCTTAAATTTTCTAAGTTTATGGAATTAATACCTTTTTAAAGAAAGAATGAGATGTGGGTTTTAAGGAGTGGAGAGCTTAGCACTGCCTTGATGGCTTTTTAGCAAGTAAGGCATTATAGAAATATTAATAAACAATGTAACATAATAAAATTAACATGTTATGATGTCTCATTTTAGGTTGAGAATAATTTACTGCAAAGAACTGTAAGCTGGGATCCAGAGGACTGTGCACGAGTATTTTACATGTGCACCAGGGATTTTCAGCCCTCTACCAGTGCACGCACACACCCTCCAGTACTCCCAAAGTTCAGACTTCCTCAAAGCAGTATTTGATGTGGTGTGAGATACTGCAGCTGGAAGAGAAAAACCGATCCCAGTACACATGCACAAGCCCTTTCTACACATTCAGAGGCTTCTTTGGATCCTAGTCTACAGATTCAACAAAGGCATTTAAAGAGAAACATACTTAATGTAAAATGCAGCTGCTGTTCTATATATTCAAATATGCACTGGATGCCTACCATGTTATTCCTGCTGAGCTCAATGTACATTTTACTTGGAGAGAGAGGAAGGATTTTAAGCATTGACAATTGGGCATAGGGGTGATATTTAATAACCAGACATTTTGTTCATACCTGGAGAACAGATTTTGGATGGAGGCCAGGACTGCCCCTCTCAAGCACTGAAGATTGTGCTGGTGACAGACCCCTCCCCTGTTGGATTCAAAAACAAGACTATAAATTATGCCAAACCAAAAAGCGTAATGAAGTTGATTTAACCATTTTAAAACCGTGCAAACTAAATTCTGCACAGAGGCAGACACAATGAGAGCAAAGTAGAAATAAAAGTAAAAAATATGCCCACAAGCACACCCCAAGGGAATAAAATTTGTGTATTTATATATCAAAATAATTTATTTATTAGTCACCTTTCAAATAGAAGTACTGAAGGCAATGTATACAGCGTACAATAAAGTTATACACTTGTAACACTAAAAACAAAACAAAACAGAATTCAGCAGCAGAGCCACATACAGCTTTAAGAACTGAATGATCTCAAACAGTGCAACAAGGAGCGAGCAGCCATAAATTCAAGGCCTTGCTAAAAAATATCACCATAAGCTGATGCCTAAAAGTCAACAGTGAACATGTCCCTCAAGTCTCTCTGAGGAGACTGGCTCTTCTTTAGAACACCACCACCAAAAAGGCCCTTTGTTCGGTAACTAATCTACCCATTTCACTTCATCCAGCAGAGGCATCCAGAGAAGATAGTAAGTTGCTTTTAAAGAGCAAACATAAGCTTTAAAAGCTGTTCCAGACTTTAAAAAACAAGAAACACATCAGAGCCCAGTGAGGCTCATGTTATTCTTCTTCAATATTTATATTTCTAAATAAAGTACTTCTGAGAGAATCTCCTTTTAAGTTTGATGTTTAAGGCTACATGTTTATTGCTCCTATACCGCTTAAAAATTAAGCACAGTACAAAAGTCAAACGCAGACAAACCTTGGCAAGCTCACAATCTAACAGACAAGAAGAAAAAAGAAGGGCGGGCAAGTCTGGAGGCCAAAAGATCTTAACCTGCACAGCCAGTTGTAAGGAGATAGGTTTTGAAGTGCTTTCCCCCTGAAATTCTCTCTGAAACTGATAATATGAGGGCTTCCTCTTGGGAGACTACGGGCATATTCACACAGCACCTATTTTAGTGTATCTGTTCCTCATTTCAGTGATTGATCACTAGAGTTCACATGTAATGAAAGCTTCAGACTGCAATGGTCCCCAAACCAGTCATGGCTGAAATGGGCCTATAGAACCATTGTGGGGCATGCTGCTTCCACAGTCAGCTTCTGCATCAACACAGGGAAGAATAGGCACATGTCTTTTCCAGAGACACTCAACGGCACATGAAAGTCACAAACCAAGACTGCAGTTGCCATGCCAATGGGCCCTGAAAAGGACCATCTTAATTACTCTATGCTAGAAGCCTTGGAATGCACTCTTGCTAGGTAGTTAAAAAGGAGATTTTATAGCACAGTAGCATTTAGGTCATATTGCACCATACACAATGGGCCGGTTTGCACGAAATGGAAAGTTGTATACTTACTGTGAAGTTCCATTCCCATCCGGTGCACAGGAGACATCCATCATGGGTTAACTCCTCCCACTGCCCAGGACAGGCAAGGAACATGTGACCAAGCTTTTTGCTTTGGTCCTGGCCTCTGTGGCTCCTCCCAGCAAGTTCTTTTCTAGTCGAGCATTTGGACAGAGAAGCTATTGAGGAGCCGATAATGTAGTAATTCAAGAAAAAGAAGGTAGAACAGAAAAGGAGAAGAACCCCTCTCTGGGTATTGCCACATTCCATGTGAAAAATTGTAAGGAATGCTAGTTTCAGCAGGGTGGTCAGCCTGCCAGAGGGTGTGGTATGGATGTCTCCTGCACACCAAATCAGAATGGAACTTCATGCTAGCTAAGTACCCAACTTTCTATTCCCATCCGGTGCGAACGAGACATCCATCATAGGATGTACAAAAGCTACTATTCCCACAGGGCGGGCCCCAAAGCAGGCTGCCCCAATGGTTGAGGTAATACTTGTTGTAACACCCTACATCCAAAGGCTGCTTCAGCAGAAGCATATTTGTCCATGCTATAATGCCTTACGAACGTATGGTGTGAGGACCATGTGGCTGCCCTATCTCTGCTAAGGGGGTGTTAGTAGAAAAAGCCATGGAGGCAGCCATGGCCCTGGTGGGGTGTGCTGTAACATGTGCAGGTTTAGGGAGTTTTTTAACCTCATAGGCTGCAAAATACATGCCTTGAACCACCTGGCAAGTATAGCACAGGAAGCTTTCTGCCTTAAGGCTGTTGGATGAAAGGAAACAAGGAATAGGAACGTCAGAGTTCCTCAGTCCTCTTAAGGTAGATTTTGATGGCCCTTCTAACATCCAATTTGTGCCAGATCTGCTCAGAGGGGTGAGAAGGATTAGGGCAGAAGGAGGGAAGAACAATTTCTTGCATTCTGTGAAAGAGTGTTAATTTTGGGAATGAAGGATGGATCTAACCGGAGTGTGACAGAGTCTTTACTGAACGTACAGAGGTGGTCCCTCATGGAGAGAGCCAATAACTCTGAAACTCTCCTGGCAGATGTTGTAGCTACCAGAAATAAAACCTTAACTGAGAGGAAACATAGAAATACAGTTCTGAGAGGCTCAAAGGGTGGAGCAGTGAGAGCAGAAAGGACTGTATGCAGGTTCCATGTAGGGAAACAATGTATAACTGGAGGGGAGATAAGCAATGCTCCTCTGAGGAATCGTTTAACATGTGGATGAGCACTAAGTGGCTTGTGGCAGGGCTTGGAAAGGACAGAAGAAAGAGCTGCGGTTTGTCTTCAAAGTGTGTTTGCTTTGAGTTTGCTTTCAGGAACAACTGTTTGATTCCTGCCATCTTGTGATCTATGCGTTTCCTCCTGAACCAACGAATGAATGCCTTCCAGGTTTTTTCATGTATTCGATTGGTGGATGGTCTCCTGGAAGAAAGCATGGTGTTTATTACCTTGGCTGAAGAGCCTAGGGAGAGGAAGGTGCAGCATTCAGCAGTCAGGCAGCAAGCTGCAGCCATTCGGGGTCTGGATGCCACATAGGGCTTTGCATGAGAAGGTTGGGTGTCAATGGAAGGAACCAAGGGTCTGACTCTGCCAGCTGTAGGCTTTGGGAGAACCAAGGTCTTTGGGGCCAAAAGGGTGCTATGAATATTATGGTTGCCAGTTCCTCCGTGATCTTCCTGAGGACCCTGGCCAAAAGTGGAAATGCTGGGAATGCGTAAAGTTTGCCCCTGGGCCGGGGGGAGTGGAGAGCATCTGTGGCTTCTGCTTTTCAAGCTAGATGTCTGGAGAAGAAGCAAGGTAGTTGATTGTTGAGTGGGAAGGCAAATAGGTCCACCAGGGGAAGGCTGAAGTGATGGCAAATAGTCTGAAAAACAGTTGGATTGAGAGTCTACTTGCCTGGATTGAGTTGTTGTTGACTGAGAAAATCAGCTTCCATGTTGAGGGTCCCCTGGATGTGCTGCACAGTGATTGACAGGATGTTGTGTTCGGCCTAGTGGAGGAAGGAAGAGCTCTCCTTGTGAAGAGATTTAGATTTTGTTCCTCACTGATTTATATGGGCTAAGGCGGTGGTGCTGTCTGTTCTGACTAGGAAATGGACAGGATTTGTGAGTTGGACAAAGAGTTTGATGGCAAGGTGGATTGCTCGTAACTCCAGCCAGTTGATACTGTGGTGTTCCACCTCAGGGGGCCAGATCCCCTGAATGGGATGGCCCTGGCAGTTAGCTCCCCAACCCTCCAGGTTGGCATCTGTGGTCACAATGATTCGACGGGGTTCCTGGATGGGTGTGCCCTTTGCTATGTTGTGTGGTGTTCTCCACCAGAGGAGAGAAGTTCTGACTGATTGTGGCAGAATGACTTTGATGTGGCATCTGTGGATTATTTCATACTGAAATGGGAGAAGCAGCCACTGCAGGGGTCTGGAATGTAACCTGGCCCATGGGATGATCCTTAAACAGGATATCATGAGACCTGGCGCTTAAGCAAGGAACACAACATCTGCTGAGCGAGCTAGAAGGAGGAACTTTGCTACCTGGTGAATCTTGGATAACCTGTCTGGGGCCAGGAGGTGCCTAAAACCACCCCCAGGTGGATGAGTGATCTTGAGGGTTGGAGGTGACTCTTTTGGAAGTTTATCAAGAACCTGTAGTCTTGGAGACAAGACAGAGTGATCTGTATATCTGCACGGGCCTTTGACAGTGATGGAGACCTTAGAAGAAGGTCGTCCAGATAGGGATACATGTGACTGGCCTTCAGTCTGAGGTGGGCTACCACTGCTAGCATTAGCTTGGAAAAGACTCTTGGTGCTGATGCCAGGCCGAAAGGCACTGCCTTGTACTGAAAATGGTGCCCCTTGTAGAAGAAGCGGAGAAACTTCGGTGTTCTGCAGCAATCGGAATGTGGAGATAAGCCTCTATAAGGTCTATGGATGAAAGGTAATCCCCCTGATGCAGAGCCTCCTTGTTAGTCTGGAGGGTCTCCATCCTGAATTTGTGGTACGTAACAAACCTGTTGAGGTGTTTCAGATCCAGTATGGCATGCCAAGAAGATCCTCGCTTCTTGGGGACCAAAAAGAGAAGGGAGTATACCGCCTGGAAGTGCTTGGGAGGTGGAACAGGTTCTGTTGCCCCTATCTCTTGGAGGTGGGCGATTTCTGCTGCCATCAGTTGTTGTTTGTGAACGGACCTGGAAAGGGGGAAGGGAAGAAACCTCTTCTTGGGAGTGGAGTGAAACTCCAGGAAATAGCCACGTTTAATAATGTTGAGAGTCCAGGTGTCCGGTGCTGTCTGTTCCCATGTGTGAAAGAAGTGTTGTAGCCACCCTCCAACACATGCAGGAAGGGAGTCAGAATAGCTGGTGAGGAGCTTTGGAGGACTGGGGCCAGCCTGACCTTCCGAGGCTGGAGGTCTGAGAGTTAGGTTGGAACCTGGTTCTGGACCACGTGGGCTTTGTGAACGTATAACTGCATGGTCGAAAGGATGAATTGAATGGCGATCTGAAGGAATGAAAGGAGGAGGAGGGAGCTTGGCTAGAGAACCTCCTCTCATCCCTCTTCAGTGCCCTCTTCTTATCTTTAGTTTCCACTAAAATGGTTTTGAGGGCTTCCTCTCCAAAGAGGCGTGTTCCTGTGACAGGAACTGTGCTTAGGTTTCCTTTGGAATAGGCATCCACATTCCAGTGTTTCAGCCACAGTGAACGTCTTGCCAATGTGGTTGAAGCCATGGAACGTGCCACAAAAATAATGGAATCCTGTGTGGCATCTGAAATGAAAATGTATGTCTTGTGTAACTGAGAAAGACTCCTAAGCAAGGAAAAACTATCCAACTCTTTGGATTATCTTCAACCCACAGGAAGGTGGCTCGAGAAAAAAAAGAAGTTGTACAGGAAGCATGGAGAGCGAAAGCTGTAGCTTCATGAGCTCTTTTCAGTGCTGCTTCAATACATTTTTCACTAGGATCCTTGCAGGGGGAGTCCCCATCCCTAGGATTTATGGCTCCTGAAAGTAAGGCTGCCACTGGAGCATCAACTAAAGGAACCTTTTCTTCCATAACAGCTGTGATAAGGAGTAAAATTTCTCAGCTAGAGCTCCTTTTGGCCTGGCAGGGGGCCTTCCATTCAGCTTTGACCAATTTTTCAAAGGAGGAAGGAAAAGGTGTCTCATGGTTAGATGGCTTAGGGTCTGGGAATAATGCTTCACTTCTCAAAGGCTGCTTGGTTGTTTCCTGAGAAGAATTAATGTTCAGCGAAGCCATAGGAAGAAAATTGTCATTGTTAAATAATCTTACATTGGAAGGTTTGTCCACTGTCCCAGGATCTGACCACTCACCTGACCATATATCTAACAAAACAAGAGAAACTGAGTCAGACAGGTGCTCAGGCGAGATTCCCTTTGACTTATGATGTTGTCCCTTGACCGTGAGGCAAGGATCAGGAGAATCAGTGGCTGATTCAGCAGAAGATGTGGACAATTTAGTTTTATCAGGCATCTTGGAGTACTTGGCCTGAAGTCTTGTTTTTTCTTTGGCTATGGGGAAGGAGAAGAAGAACTAGCGGAAGGACTCCTTTACCTGCTTTACATCCCCATTGTTGATCAGAGCACTGAGCCAATTCCCTTCTAATGGCCTGTTGAATTGTTTTAAACAAAGCCTGATCCTGAAGAGGGAGGGGCTGTTGTTCAGCTGAATCTCCTGTGCGGGAAGAGGCAGCTTGGGGGTTGCTGTGCCTTCTTATTATCCCTTGGAAAAGGCTGTGTTTGCAAAATGCAGGCTGCACAATCCTGGGAAAATGAAACTGATTTTTGGTGGGAAAACAATGGGTGTGTCCCAGCTTCATCCTACTTCCAGGGCCCCAGAGTGTTTACATGCCCTCACAAACTCCTCTGGACTGATGTCTGGGTGAGCCTCTTCCAAGGCAGGAAGTATGGAGAAGGCACGAGATCCTGCGTCATCCAGTTCCACAAGGGCTCTGCTCCGATCTGCTTGTGTTTGAAGAGCTGAGGTTGCTATGGCAACAGTGGGGCAGGCATGTAGGCTATGCCTGGACTCTACTGGCCCTCTTGGAAACTCCTCACTATTGGAGCCAGGAGCGAAGGTCTTCTCCTCAAGGTAGAGCAGGGGTGGTGTCTTGCAATCGGCAGCTGGATTCTGGACAACTCTGATATGCCTTACAGAAGGCACCTTTTCTTTTTTCTTACTAGGTTTGGAGCATTTCTTTGTAGGTGATGCCATCTTGCGGTGAAAAGGCAGAAGAGCCAGAAAAAGGTCAGGAAAACCTTTTCTTTTCTTTGTTGGTTAAAAAAAGAGACTAAACTAGAAAAAGAGAAAAGTTTGTTAAGGAAGAGGTAGAACAAGGACCGAAAGGAAAAATGAGGCCTGGAAAAGGGGACTGTTGTGGAGAGATAAGAACAAGCTCTGTCCCTGGCAAAGGCAAGGAAAAATGAGGCCTGGAAAAGGGGACTGTTGTGGAGAGATAAGAACAAGCTCTGTCCCTGGCAAAGGCAAGGAATGAAATGGCTAGGAGGAGCCACAGAGACCAGGACCAAAAAGCTTGGTCACATGTTCATTGCCTGTCCTGGGCAGTGGGAGGAGTTAACCCATGATGGATGTCTCCTTCGTACCAGATGGGAATGACAGCCCACTGTGGGTTATTTATTTAACCCACGGTGAGGCTGTGGCGCATGTGCGGGTGCCATTTTGTGTATCAAACCCCCATGTGAGGGTGTCATGTTGTGCAAACCCAGCAAGCATGGGTTAAGCGAGGGTTGTTCACAGTCACCAGGTTCACATAACACAACAACCTCCAACTGGGATTGGATATGCAAAATGGTGGCTGCTTGAAACACTGACCTGGTTCACATGACACGGCACAGCTCATCATAGGTTATTTAACCCACAACAAGCTGCAGTTGCTCGCATAACCCATGGGCTGTTCTAGGATGAGGCTGTGGTGCAAGCTACCAGGTTTTTTGCAAGCCACTAAAAAGATTATTTTGCTTATATGTCAGTTCTACAAAACTTCACAAGTTCTCCACAGCGAACACAAGACCACGGACAATTTGTACCTCACGAGATACTTGGTGTGTACAAAGGTGACGCTAGAAGTTATAAGGCATACCTGGTCAAACTGATTGCTTTTGCTGAAGGGCCCTTTGGATCCAACTGACTGCAAAGGAGATGACTTATGTTCATCTGTTTCTTTCTTCTCCAGATCTTTTGTAGGTTCATTGCTATATAAATGACATTCATGAAAATGAAACGTCTTTTGCATACTACCCTTTTTATGTGAAGCACACTTTTGAATGATTGTGTGAATCTCCTAATGTTGGTTAGTTAGATATCCATTCTGTGTTTATAAGCTTTATTTAAAACTGGAGCTAAAAATAACCAAGATACATAGAGAACTGAACAAAAGTAAGCATGCATAGATCTCAAAATGCCATGGGTGATGGTCACATAAGAAAAATGCTGTGAAGCAGGCCTGGCTGAGAAACAGACATGCTCAAGATCATCTGGTGATTGTTATAGCTCAGCAGATATTATTCCTGAATTTACTACATCCAGATCCAACACTAGCCACTACATCACTCTGGCACTCGGACATGCACATTATACGTATAGTACAAAGACTAGCTGATTTTTAAATTTCCTAAACATGTATATATTCAATAAATCACCTGCTATCCTGCTCTTTCTGGTTACTTCCTTGGTCATCATCATCACTGAAGTTCAACTGTTCAGTATAATCTACCTCACTCTGGGCTCCTAGATTAACAAAGGAGGGGAGGTAAGCATTCCAAACACTTTTTCCATACGCAAACCAGTCAAGGTTTACTGAGATTAATATTCTTACCAGCCCAGCCTTCATCAGCTTCAGCATCCAAATTATCAAATTTATCAAGTTCTTTGAGTTCATTAGCACTTAAGATGGATGGGCGTTCTACAGTTTCTGAACTCCATGAAGAGGGTCCTCTTCCCTTTGGCCCTCTAGAAAAAGGAGTAAAATTCATATTATTAATCGAGTTACCACCTGAACAGACTTACGATTAGTTTAATTCAGGATTAAAAATATATACTGGAGTAAGAGCAGTGAGTTTCATTACTGAAGAGAGCTATTTGCAATTATTACTGGTTCCTAGAATCAAATCTGAAGGAGCCAAATGGGAAAAAGTCAAAGTCCTTGGCACTGGCACATATGTTTTTTGGCCTCTGGGATTTTCCCAGCCTTGCTGAAGGAGCACACAGAAACAATTTCAGTCATAATTATTAATGGAATATATCAAGCATACACATCAAGAACATACAGCATTAATATAGAGTTTAGAGATGTGTATAGCTGATGACTATACAGGCATTATTCAAATCTAGTTCTATTAATGTGGAACCTGAATATACATTATTGAACAACGTAAGCTGAGCTACTGACTTTCTTACCTGCTGGCTTCAGATGGAGCAGGAAACCTGCTGGGACCTGGCATTGGAGGATATGCCAGTTTAGGGTACTGATTGAACATCTAAGGAAAAGCAGCCAGATAGGTTTAAAGCTGTATTTAAATTACAGGTAGACATAACAGACAGACCATATGGAATGCCAAAATTTTAACTTACAGAAGTGGGAGAGCTTATATAACCTTACAAAAGTGAAAACTGGAGCCTGCTTAAGTTCAACAAAAACTCATATTTATAGGCTTTATATTAGGAGTGTTGAACCTTTTTTAGCCCAAGGGCCAAATTCAATTTCAGAGACACTCTTGGGGGGCCGCTTTCCACTGGTGGGCAGGGCCAATGGCAAAAAAGGCAGGGCCAAAAATACCAGCATAGTTTAGCTTAAAGCTCTTCCTGCCAGAAGAAGCATTTCAACCTTTTAGAAAGGGGGGGGGGCACAGAAAAGCCAGAAAACCACCAAACAATTGCCAGTCAGAAGAAAGGGGGTGAGAAGGGTGTGTGGCCATCTGGGAAACCCTGGAGGGCTGGACTGGGATCCAAGGTGGGCTGGATTTGGCACCTCGCTTTATACAGTTAAGCTATGAAAGTGTGTGTCACCTTGGTTGTTTAAACATTTATTCTTCTCACTTTAAGTTAGCAAAGAGACCTATGCATACAGTATGTTCTTCTTGCAGATGATGAGGGCTGTGTTCCAACAATCATATTTTAGCTTAATAAGCAGAGATACGAAGAATAATTTTACTTGCACATGCAGCCCTTTTGCACACTCCTCTTTGCACTGCAAGCAATCAAATTAGGAAGACTCTAATAACGATAGCTTCCCAGTTTGGATGGGATGGTAAGCTGTGGTTACCAGCTTCAGAAAAAGTCAGGATGTTACACTATGGTTTGAAGTAGGTTTAATATTCTGACTTCTTTATGCAAACTAGGAAACATGGTTAACTGCTTGCACCATGAAGGAAGGAGTAAAGAGGCTGCATGCATGGAAAAAATAACTGCTCATAGCTAGGCTTATTAAGCCAAAATATGATAATCCACACTGGGCCAGGAACTGGTCTTAGCCTGACCTGTGCAAGTTTTCTTTTTGAACAGCTTTGCTGAGAGGACTAACCTTTCTTTATTTCTCACTCATCAAATCTGGCAGAGTGAGACAAGGACCAACTTCAATATCCCAGATAGTCAAAGCAATGAACCCTATGAGAGCAAGTGCCCAAGACTGACCACTCTCCTTTCTTGATATATCTTTAGGCGAACTATGGTCACTGTGACAATAACAGAGTGGCAACAATTGTGGCAAACATCTGAAGCTCATCTGGGTTTAGCCCTTGGACAATAATTAGACCTGTTCCGGTCAAAATATTTGACTGAAAATCTGTTGGGTTTATGCCATCAATTTCTGCTGTTTGAAATTGGGTACCAGTTTGTTTCTCATCTTTTCAGAGGTACCAGAACAAACACAAACATGACAGAAGCATTCCAGAGATCAACTGGAAAAAAGCACACACTCTGAAGCACATCCACAAACTCTTCTTCTACATTCCACTTTCCTTTTATCTCAAGGACCATGCAAGAGAAAGGAACTCTACAAGTTCCTGATGCACATGACTTACGTAGGGTGGTATCATTGCTCGGTACTGAGGGATAATCCCAGGCTGCTGCTGACCATTTAGCTTGGGTGGAGGAGGAGGTGCTATTCTTATATCCCTCTTCTCTGGTACCTTGGGGCCATCATTCTGTTCTACTGGTCCAGGCACATTACCATCTTCTTGTGCAAGAGGTTTTGCTTCTTGATCAGTTGGTGAGTTTGGAGAATTCAGATTCCTGCCTCCACCTTCTCTCCAGCTAGAAACATCTGCATTGGAAGAGGGGAGAAAAAACTCTAAACGGGCTTCTGAACATTATTTATTTTGTGCTGTGATGATGCAGTGGACCTTCTTGGTGTAGTTCTTTGCCAGCTTGATGCCCCCCCCCGCCCCGCCCCGCCCCGCCCATACAACTTCCAACGACAAGAGAACTGGCTCAAGCGACACACGCTTATGACTATTACAACCTCGACAAATATTCAAAGATCAGATCAGAAACACTCCTGTGGATTAGTTACATTGTTGCAGCAACTTAGCCACAGTTAAAAGTGAAATTAGATGTTATGAAAGACAGGAGGCAGCTTCCCTGCATTCAATTCCCTCCCCACTGCAACATGTAGCATCAGTATCTGATGACATCATGGTTTGTACTTTCCCACCGTGGCTCCGTATCACTGGCTGGCAGGAGTGGGGAAACACACAACGTGATGACATCAGGATAGGGTAAGTATTAGTATGCACTTGATGGAGGTGAGGGGGATGCTTTCCACTGCAATATCTGCACTGTAAGAAAAAAGGAATCAGACCTTCCCCCAACAATGGGAGTAACAAATGTGTATACAGGTGTAAAATGCTCAGCCTCCCTGAATGACTCAGCCTCCCTGAACTATAACACTATCACAAATTAAGGACAGCCCATTATGGTCATAGAGTAGCTTCCCCAACATGTTGTACTCCAGACGCTTTGGACTACAACTCCCATCAGCCTCAGTCAGCATGGCCAATGGACAAGTTTATGTGAGTTGTAATCCAAAACATCCAGAGAGGCACCAGGTTGGGGAAGATCGCCACAGCGAGTCAACAGGCACGTGCCTTTTCCAGAGACCTCACCAAATCAAGCCCTCTGTAGCTGAGACCATTCAGCCATTTAGCCATTTTTAAAAGACAAGGGATAACATCAGTTCATGTCAGACACCATCCCAAATGATTAAGCTATGGTAGAGTTATTCTGGACTACAGCTCCCATTAGCCCCAGCTAGCATGGCCAATGAGCAGGAATGCTAGAAGTTGAACTCCAAAACACCTGAATGATGTTGAGTTGCATCTTCCTGAACTATGGTTTAATATGATGTTTGAATGTATTAATTATGCAATTGGTGTAACTGGTTTGAAGGGGGCTTGCAAACCATGGTTTGTGCTAATTGTGTCCTGGTGAGTATCTCCTAACTGACAATCATTACAGCTGTAGCTCAACTTCTGGATACCATAGCACCTACAGACTGGAAAGTTGAGCAGATAGAACACAAACCATGATTTGAGCTTTTGTCTAAAATGAAACTATGATGTGTGCAAAGCATCACAGTTCGGCGTTATGTCTGAACCGAGTTAGCAATTTATGTCTAGAACAGACAACTGGTTACAGATCTCTAATGGTTTTAAAGAAGTTCAAGAGCCATCAGTATTGGGAAAGTTTAATGGAGCACTTGGTTTTAGTTGCCTTTGGTGGTTTTGTTAAGAAGAAAGGCAAACTATTCGCTAGGGTTGGATATTAAACTGGAAGGAAATACCATTTCCCACCCCGCACCATCAAATCTGATACAGAGAAGAGGGAGCTTAAGCATCATATGAGCCTGACTGTTATCAGTCTCATCATTAGTTTGATATTTATCCCCCTCACTTCCAATCTGGAATTAAAGCTTTAGCCCAGGGCTAGGCAACTTGTGGCCCTCTAGATGTTTTTGCCTACAACTCCAATCAGCCCTAGCCCTAGGCTCCAGGTTGGGCATTCCTATATTTTATATATACCTACTTTGTGGTCGTAAACTGGGCCCAGGACCATAAGGCTCTTCAGCAGCATCCTTCTCTTTACTTGTCTTTTCTTGATCTCCAGCTGCCTGCAGACTAGGAAACTCTTGCTGGAAATAGCTATTTATTTGAACTCCAGGACCTGACATAAAAAAGTAAGTCAGTCAGTAAGTAGTTCAAAACACAGACGTTTCTCTACCTTCAAATAAGAAATAACTCTCCTATAACAGATTCTGCTGCTTCTGGTACTGTTACCGGATCGATTGCCTTTTTTATGGTAAACTATGTTAGAATAAAGAAGCCATACCAAAGTAGCAATAAGTGACCTTGCTCTACATCAGCAGTTCTCAAACTATGGGCCAGGACCCACTAGTGCAGGAGTCCCCAACGCAGCACCTGCTGCAGCAGCAATTCTGCGTAGCAAGGGGGACCGGATAACAATATAAAATGATATCAGTAATTGCCAGCTGATTATGCTGAACTCCACCTCCATCTGCCACCATTTTCTGATTGGCTCTGCTGCAGCCACACCACTTTGTGACTGGTGGGCCTCAGTCATTTTCAGCTCTCTCTCAATCAGGCCCTAGGGATACAAAGTTTGAGAACCCCCGTACCTGAATATAAACTGAACAATATCATAAAATCTTACTGATAGAAAACCTTTTCAGAACTACAATGGCAGCAATTTGGAAACACTGATTTTGACATAACCAGAAGGTAAACTGGATATAGCCTGGAGAGGTTGCTTTAGAAGCAGGCTACTTAAATGAGAAATTGGTGTGTTTTCTTTCTTCTGATGCATTTTTAGTACTGGAACATAGGAAGCTAGCTGCCTTATACAGAGAGACCACTGATCCATCTAGTTCAGTACAATGACTAGCAGCAGCTCTTTAGGTTTTCACTGGATGTCATCCTCTATCTGGGCAAAAATATCCAGATCACTCTTTTTCCATTAAGATATCCTTATACTTAAGCATTTAAGGCAAATGTATGAGCAAGACCTCAGGAACACAGGAAGTTGCCCTTTACTGAATCAGGAGTTAGAACTTTGGTCCATGTAGCTCAATATTGTTTGCACTGACTGACAGCAGCTTTCCAGAGATTCAGATAGGAGTCTTTTCCAACCTTACCTGGAGGTGTGAAGGACTAAACCTGAGACCTTTTGCACGCAAAGCACATGCTCTTCCACTGAGCTATGGCACAATTAAAAACAGGTGGGTTTTTGTGGGGCAGGGAAACTTGAAAGACTGCTAATTTGTTAAAAGTAACATTTCAAATTCCTCTCCAACCTCAGTGAGAGCAATAGTTGCTTTTATCTACTTCTGAAGATGTAAGAAAATTGATTCTGAATTATTGGTGGAAGTTTAAGGAATCATGATACTCTCTTTACCAAAATGGATTTCAATGTTAAAAATCCTAGACTTGTGAGGAGGCAGAAGAGTTCCCTAACACACGATAAGACCTGTGTAGGAGATACACAAGGCCACACTCAAAACGGGTACAAAATCCTCCCTAGTACTACTTTTTAATTACCCTATTTGCAAGCTTTAGTTTAGGGTTGGCAACACAGCACCCGCACACCCATCAGTACTCCCAGACACCACCTAGGTGCCTGCAAAGCTGCATGACTTCCCAATTTTTATTTTTAAAAGAATTTAAAAACTTTTTTAAACCTCTGGCCTGCAGTCACCCTGCCTACTTCCTTTCCCTAGCATGCTTCTGGGTCCCATGTGGGCCCGGAGCATCCTTCAGAGAGGAAAGGAAAAGGGCGAGGCAACTGCAGGCTGGTGATCTCCTTAGCAGTGTACCTAAGCAGCCAGCTTAAATGGCTTTAAAAAAAAAAAGAAAAGCTTACCTGCTTTTACCAAGCTTACCTGCTGTTGCCTGGTAAGCTTGGGGGAATGGGGGTAGTCTTGCAGGCCTGTTTGCTTCTTTAGTTTGTGGGGTAGCTGTGACTGTATGTGTTTGGCTTTGGGGAGCAGTTAGTTTTGCATGTCTGGTTTGCAGGGGTATTTTGCATATTTGCAGTCTTTGGATTTTTGGTTGGGGGTTAGTTTTGCCCATTTGCTTATGGGCGGGGGGTAGTTTTGCTTGTGTTTACTTTTGGGCAAAGTTTGTCAGACCGTCACCAGTCTTCCTTCTTTAAAATGGATATTTTGTTGTGCTTTGAGGGGACAAATTTAGGGTTGGCATTTGGGCCTCAAGGTCAACCTCTGCCTTGTATTCAGTTTCTGGGGGAAGTTACTTATCCTTTGTGACAAGCCAGGCCCCTGTGGAAGCCATTTTGTGGTGGTGCCCATGACAATTTCTTAGATTTCCAAATGTGCCCACAGGCCCAAAAATGGTTGGAGATCTCTGCTTTTACCAGTTTTGTGCTTTGACCATGCTGCAAACTGCAGGTGAGAAAACTATTCTAGATGTACCTGTGGACACCCTCTTGATCACAAAGTTTTCATACAGCGAAAACTATACAATCTAGATATTGATGTATTAAAAACCACTCTGGATTTCAAAACGTAATTTGAAGGTATCCAAAACACAGATTACATAACATGGATTATCAACAGGTCCAAAAAGTTATTTCTTGTCAGAGAAAGACCAAGAGACTTGAAAGCATGTACAAACATATCTACTTTATCTTTCACACTTAGTGGGAAAAGAGCTGTAGCCACACTTTCAAACAGAACATTCCAGTAACAAGCAGTCTATCAAAATGGATAATCCATGCAATAGATCAGGGATGATCTGAATATAGAAAACAATCCATCAATGGGCCACTGACCAATGTTCACCTAGTACCTGCTGGTTGCTGATGGACTAGGTGAACATGCAACTGGTTCAGCAAAGTACTTCCTATGTCCTTAAGCAAGCGTGCAAACTCAAGATCACTTAACCCAGATTTGTTAAACATCCTGGCTATGCTCATGCTTTTAAAGTTTATAAAGCAAACTGGTAGACCACTGAGGTTCTAGTAAAATAATGAACCAAGACTGAAGGCAGCCCATTCCTACAACAGATGGATTCACAATAAAAATAAAATAACCAATTATAACATTTTAAGTTCCACTATACCAGTATCATTTTGTTCAATGTTCATTAAATCCATCTATGGGTCTGCATGAGCTTTCCACTGAAATGTGGAACAGTATTGCTTTCATGAGGTTTAGTAAAGATTTGTCCTGAAATAACCAGTTTTTATATTTCAAGAAAAAAATCCTTTAGCTCTCAGAGGACCAAGCAATCAACTAATAAAAATTAGTGTTATTGTACCCTTAAAGGTAAAGGTGTCCCCAACCAGTCGTGTCTGACTCTAGGGTGTGGTGCTCATCTCCATTTCTAAGCCAAAGAGCCAGCGCTGTCCAAAGACGCTTCCGTGGTCATGTGGCCGGCGTGACTGAACACCGAGGTGCACGGAACGCTGTTACCTTTCCCACCGAGGCGGTACCTATTTATCTACTTGCAATTTCTTGCTTTCGAACTGCTAGGTTGGCAGGAGCTGGGACTGAAGACGGGAGCTCACTCTGTCACGCAGCACTCGGGTCTCGAACTGCTGTCCTGCCAACCTTCCAGTCTGCAGTTCAGCATCTTAACCACTAAGCCACTGCGGCCCCTCATTGTACCCTTACCTCAGTCAAATTATGTGAAATCTTTTAGACCTCACTGGCTGTAAAATTCTTCCATTTAACAACTGACTGGAAAGTCAGCCAATGTCATCCCAACATTATTGGTCCCACAAAATAAAGTACCTTGAATCACGTTAGGATATGTACTGAAGCAGCCTTCCCCAACCTGCTGTGCTCCAGACATTCTCAACTACAACTCCTGCAACTGCTACAGACTTGAGGGTTCCCTTGAATGAACATCAAGTGCTTAATTCTTTTACCTAAGGACACAGTTTCTACAACACCACCAGTTTTAGCTGCCCCAAAGAGTAGAAAGACGAGACCATTTGCCCTACACAGAACTACAAAACAGAACAGCTAGTCCAACTAGCCTGGCCCACCTCTCCTCCACTTACCGTCACCCTGCCCACCTTGCTTGGTATTGGCCCATGATTTGGCAACAGGAGGTGCTTCTGGAGGAGCAGGAACTGCGGGCTTTGGCTGGGTCTGTGGTACTTCTGGCTGTCTGAAAGCAAGAGAAATTTGAAGTAGTAAGCCTGACAGAAAAATGTTTGAACAGGGGTTGAAAATCTATGTTGCTTATGGCAGATAAGAGTTCACACTCTCAAGTCATTAAAGGAAGTGTCTGCAGTGGGGGCAAGGCATTCCTGGTTATCTGAGTGTAGGACTATGTAATATAAAAGCAGCTGCCCTGATCAATGCTTCTGTTCAACTTAGAGCAATAGAATCTTTTTTCTGAAGCCTTAATGTAGAAGAGAGGCGAAGAACTGCAGGAGAACTGATGTCAGAATTTGTATGAACCTGGCTTGTATAAAGCCAAAAAGCATTCTCATTTTTAAAGTTAAAAATCTGTTTCTCAGGGCAGAGAGAAAATGGATTCATCTAGTCACAGTTGGATAACATGATTTTTTTTATGGTAGTCATGAATAAACCAATCCTGTATTTCTTCACTGTAGAGGGGAAACAGTTGAACTGAGCCTGCTACTGTTGGAGTTGTTTTGTCATTATATAAGCCAAGCCTTAGGAAAGCAGCAAAGTCCAGTCAAGGGTGGGCTACTCCTGAAGGCCCTCCATGTGAATGCTTCAGGAGGGGTACTCCCTCACCCAGATCTATAAAGTTAACAATCTTCACTCATGAAAATTGCTGAGAAACCTTCTATGGACACCTATATGACATGACTCTAGCTCTGCGGCTAGAAGCACTTACCATGTATTTATTTATATTTTGTTTCTCAAACAATTTTTCAAAGCTACAAACAGAAAAATTAAAAAATTAACACATATACACATTTATTCAGTGAAAGGAGCAGTCCAACATGTACAACAGGATACACAAGTGGCACTGTTTTCTCCATTGAAGTGAATGGGGAAGTTCACAATCAGGGGAACTTTAAGATCATACTAGGACTCTAGAGTAGGAGATTAGGTTTATTTTCTATTTTATTTATAGCATTTATATATCCTGTCCAAAAACAATGTTCACTGGGCAGCTCAAAAACAAATACAATAACCATCGAACAAATTGCAGGATAAAATGGTCAGCAAACTAGTTTCACAGCTTAACTGAAAGTATAGAACAGGTGAACAGCTGACTAAAAGTTAAGTTCACATATTTTAAAAGGCCTGGGAGAATAAATGGTCTTCACCTGACACTGAAAAGACCATGATGGTGACACAAGAAGAGTCTCTCTGGGGAGGGCAGTCCACAACTGGGTGGGGTGCTACCACCAAAAAAGTCCTCTTCCCTGCTAGCCACTCACTTTACTTAATTTGCTGGGGGCACTTGGAGCACAGCTCCTGAACAAGATCTCAGGGTTCAGCTAGGAATATATGGGCTAAAGAAATATTTCAGGTACCTCAATACCAAGCCATGATGGGCTTCAAAGGTCTTTGAATAGAGTGCACAAACAGATTGGGAGCTAGTGCAGCTGATAACCCACCGACATAATATAATTAAATTGCCCAGTCCCAGTTAACAGTCTTGCAGGCATTTTGGACCAACCAGAGTTTCCAGGCTGTTTTCAATGGCAAAGGTAGAACACATTGCAATAGTCTAAACAGGAAGTTACCAGAGCATGGGTATCTGTGGCCAGGCTATCTTCATCCAGGTAATGGATGAAGCTGGTGTATCTGTTGAAGCTGATAAAAGCTATTTCTAAACCAATTCTCCTTCGATCTTCTAAAGTGCTTCTGTGGCATATGCTAAAACATGATTCCATTATGCTGAATGAGAATTTATACCATGACTGCTAACTTACTTTTCTTCTTCATGTTGCTCTTGTTTAGAAGCCCATCCTGTGCCATCCTTAGGCACAATGTTTATGTTAGGATCATTGCCTTTGTTTTCTGCTTTAAGACTGGGGAGGTTAGCAGGAGGGGGCATCCTCCTTGAAATGGCAACTTTCCCAAGACTCTGTAATCCATGGCGTGCTGTAACTAAGCACCAAGAAACAACATTTTGAATTGTTAATAAATGTACACGTTTATACATATTAAAAATGATAATAGGCAAAGCTGGCAAGAATACAAGTAAAGAATCCCTTTGGGATAAAAATATATCACTGCTGCTCCATTGCTACTGAAAAAATAGAATGAGGATATTGTTATCCTCCTACCCTACAAATGGGATATGGAAAAAAAGGAACCTTATTTCTAAGTTAATATAAGAACAAACGAACATGGTATTTTAAGAACCAGTATAGCTGAGTTACTTTGATGGAGCGAACTGAACATCCATACATTAATTTATTTTCTCTATAACCTGCCTCATTTGGATAGAAAAAATACAAATAATCTAGTTAAAAATCTAAGATTGAGCCATAAGGTTCTTGAAGAGGAGAGGGCTGCAATTGGTGTCCTGATTTTTTTCAGAACCCTAAATTTAAAAAGGTTTAAAACGTAGTCTTACGTTATTAAGAAAGTTATGTATAATTTTCTCAAAGTAAACTTTCTTCAAGTGTCAGTTTTTATCCTTTCCTATTCATGTTTTATATCAATCCTTACAGATCTTAAAGCCGCAAACATGAAAGGACTGTCCCTTTTCTCTCCTTTCACTTGCTTTTGGTTCTTGTGTTCACTTTCACTTTGCTGGTCTTGCAAAAGTATCTAATCAAGGCTTGCGGAAGATCACACCAATATTTATTTAGTATATTTGTCCCCTGCCTTTTCATTAAAAAATAGCCAAGGCAGCTAACAGTGTAATAAAGCAATAAAATACAAAATACACAAAAAAATTACAGCTAAAAGGAGAAGAGACAGCAGATAATGCATGGATAAAATGCCAGAAAGATTTAAACAACTTAATTCCTTGGTGGAGCAAATGAACGCCAAAAGAGAAAGGTTTCAGGCCACTGTCAGAAGACCAAAAAAGGCAGGGCAAAAAAGTCCCCCCTACATAGGGAGCTCCACAGCGAGGGTGTGACCACAGAAAGTGGCCCTTCCCACATCCCAACAAAACACAATTCAGGAGACCCTATCCAGAAGATCTTAATGAATGGGCAGACTCACATGGGAGAAGACCGTCCTTTAAGTACCCTGGTATCAAATTCTGTAGGCAAAAAGTGTTCAAAAGGGATGGGAGATCTTGAAAACTGAAATAATGAATGCACAACTGCAAGCTATTCCCATGGGAATGAAAAATGGAAAATATTTAAAGAAGCCAGTGTTGTTGCACAGATGCTAGGTGAGCTGAGGCTCAAAAGGTATGTAGAATTGATGGAAGAAAGGATATACACATCAGACCAACCTTATCTCCTTTTTGGACAGAGTTACTAGTTTAGTGGATTGTGGGAATGCCGTTGACCTAGTATATCTTCATTACCAAAGTGTCTGACAAGGTTTCCCATGATATCCTTGTTGACAAGATGGTACAATGTGAACTGGACAATACTACTTTTAGGTGGATCCACGGTTGGTTGAGCAACTGTACCCACTAAGTGATCATTAATGCTTCTGCATCAACCTGAAGGGTCGTTGCAGGTAGAATACCACAGAGGTTGGTCCTAGGTCCTGTGTTGTTCAACATTTTTATAAATGATTTGGATGAGGGTGTACAGGGATCACTTATCAAATCTGCAGATGACACAAAGCTAGAAGGTATAGCCAACACCATAGAAGACAGCATCAAAATTCAAAGGGATCTTGACATGCTGAAACACTGAGCTGAAACTTAACAAGATGAAATCCACAGAGATAAATGCATTTGTCTTGCATTTGGGTACAAAAAAAAATCAAAGGCACAAGTATAGGATGGGGGAAACCTGGCTTGGCAGCAGTACATGTGAAAAGGACCTATGGGTCATAAGCTGAATATGAGACAGTGTTATGCGGCTGCTAGCCTTAGGCTGCATTAACAGAAGCATAGAGTCCAGGTCACGGGAAGTAATAGTTCCACTTTCAGGTCGCATTTGGAGAACACTGCCAGTCTTCAAATATCTGAAAGGCTGTCATGCAGAAGACGGAGCAGAGTTGTTCTCTGTTGTTCTAGAGGGCAGGACTAGCACCAATGGTGGAAAGTTGCAGGGAAGCATATTTTGGCTAAACATTAGGAGAAACTTCCTAAAACTCAGGGATGTTCGGCAGTGGAATAGACTGCCTTGGGAGGTGGTGGGTTCTCCTTCACTGGAGGTATTTAAGCAGAGGCTGGATGGCCATCTGTCAAGGATGCTGTAGCTGCAACCTCCACTGCAGAGCCTGCACTGAGCAGGGGATTGGACTAGATGATCTCCAAGATCGCTTCCAACTCTGTTTAGAAATACACAGCCTAAGTATGTCGTCATATGCATGAAATAGGAAATTACTACTTAGCAACATAAAAAATAGCCTGAAGTTAAACAAAGAGTGTTTAGCTCTGGAATTCCTGCACACAACAAAATGGAAATTAACTTAAAGTAGCCTGTTTAATTTAGATGAAATACTTAATTCGAACAAACCTATCAGCAGTAAGAACATTTCTAAGGCACAACAGTAGCTCAGATTGGTTTACATACCTGTAGTTTTTTGCGTTTCCAGAGTCTTTCCTTTGTAAGTGTTAAATAGACTAAGAGTTGCATATTTTGTTTTTCCATCCTTTGCTTTTGTGCTTTGGCCTGACTTTTCCGACATTTCAGTTCATTGAGTCTGGAATCTCCTTGCTCACCCCCTGAAATGCAAGGAAAAATCCTGTTTAAACAAAGAACAAGCAAACAAACAAACAATATCTAAAATAAAAGTGTCCCCTTTGATAGCATCTTCAGATATACTAACCAGTTCAAGAGACATGGATCCTCTGAGAATAGCCTCAACTGTCCTATGGAGGCTTTGCTGTAGCTCTGCCCATACAATGTGGTGCTGGTGGGTGCCAGTGAAGACTAAAAAGTGAAGACTATTCTGCTAAAGCATCCGACACCTGAACCCAAATTATTATTTCAGAAAACATTTCTTCCCAGTGGCTGGGATTGCCTCAAAGCAAAGTGAGGGTCTTCAGCCACCACCAAGTTAATGTCCCATGAATGCCTCTGGGCCCCATATGGACCTAGAAAGAAGCCAGCCCCTTTCTTTGAGGTGCTCCAGGCCACCCAAAAAAGAAAAGAAAAAGGTACCCTCATCACTGCTGTCTGGTAAGTGATGTGGGGAGCAGCATGGAGATGGGGGAAGTCAATGGGGGCTGGGGAAGGCAGCAGGGGCCAGTGTGGGGGTGGGAATGAGCTGTCGGGGGGGGGAGGCCAGCAGGGAGTGATTGTTTTGTACATGTGTGTCTTCTGCATGGGATGGGTGGCTGGCACCAGGAAAAAGTGCATGTATGAAAGGCAGCAGGAAGAAGTTAATTAATCTGCCAATAAATTATTTTGTACAAGCCCAAATTAAATGAACAGGAGCTGCACAGGAACACTAGTGCACTCTTCCACAGCTCCCATTAATTTTATTGGGGTTTGCACAAAAGAATGTCCAAGTGCTCCTGGAGTTGGGGTTCCTATTGTTGATGACCCAACAGACCCTTCTTCCTTCTGACAGAAAATGCTTTGTTTTTTATTTATTTATTTATTTATATTTTGACCCGCCCAATAACCAGCATTCTCTGGGCAGATTACAACCAATCAAAAAATTAAAATGCCATATAAACAGTGAAAAATATAACATACAATACAAATATTTAAAAGAATAAAATACAGTACAAAACAACAAACAGCACAGGAATAGCTAAAACAGCCATAAAATCTAGAACTAGGTCTCTAGAATACCTGGGAGAAAAGAAAGGTCTTTGCCTGGTGCCGAAAAGATAACAACGTATGTGCCAAGCAAGCCTTTTTGGGGAGGGCATTCCATAGGCCCTCTCCCTTGTAGGCACCCATCTAGCTTCCTTCAGTGGGGGCACCCAAAGGAGGCCTCTGAAGATGACGTAAGGGTCCAAGCAGGTACGTATGAGCGATGTTCCTGTAGATACTCTGGTCTCAAGCTGTTTAGGCTTGGAAATGGACTGGAAGCCAGTGCAGCTGATGAAGCATGATTGTATCAGCCAGTCCCAGTTAGTAACTAAGCGCACAATCCTACTGGATCCACCCTAGATACTCATAAGCCTCCGAACCTGGAGGCTTACAAGTACCCAAAGCAGAGTAGGAGGTGCGCCATGTCTCCTGCTGTGTGATTTAACTAGATGGGCATTTTTGCCTGTCTAGCTGAGATGTCAGGGAGGGGAAGGACAGAAGCTGGTGAAGATTGAGGATAGCTCGTATCCCTGCTTCCCCAGGCCCTTCCCCTCCCACCCCCTTTCCCTCCTCTCTGAGCTTGTGTTTGTGAGCTCGTAGAGGCAGCCGGCACAGTTCTCCCCATGCCGGCTGCGAGGGTTGCAGGGGAGGGGTGGGGAGCTTTGACTCCTAGGTCGGAGTGCTGATTCTGGCCCTGGATCCAGGAATCTGAAAAACCTATTGCCCCCCCCCCCCAATCTGGCTGGGGCCACAGGATTGCTCTCTTAGCAGCTCTGCTCTGAACTAGCTGAAGTTTCTGAACCATCTTCAAAGGTAGCCCCATGTATAACACATTGTAGCAATCCAACTGGGAGGTTAACAGACTGTGAATAACTGTTAACTGTTCACATAAAGTCACGGCTGGTATATCAACCTAAGCTGATAAAAGGCGCTTCTTTTATCTCCTGCTGATGTCACTGCCAATCATGAAGAGACCAGAAAGATGGAGATTATGCAAAGCAAGATTTCCTTGTATGTAGTTTTACAAGAAATTACCAACATCCTGGTAGAACTTAAAATGTATGTCCAGATTCAGTCACACAACTCAAAAGCTAAGGAGTACAAAACACTTTTATCAGTTTTGTCAATTTTAGGAAACTAACAATAGACCTTTCCTGAAAAGCATGGATTGACCAATATAGATACTTGGCACTATACACACCCAAGTAGTTTTGAGATGTGAAATGAGGCTGGGTTTGCATAATCACAGGGACAAAGGAACCCATAGCTGGGTCTTTCCCAGCCCCCGTGAATGCTCGTTGCGCAATCACATTTTACATAATCACCCATGATGCAACTCAAGTTGCCATGTGGTCCAAACCCACGCTGCATCATGGGTTATTATGTAAAATACAGTCACGTGACTGACACACGTGGGAAAGAACCAACAATGGCTAATCCTTTCTAAAGGATAAATACATCATTTGCTACTGTGTCACTGAAATTCGGTAGCTAGACAGAACTCTGGAGACACGGCGGGGTGGGGCGGGGGGGGAGAAGCTGCAAACAGGCCAGTTGCCCACCTCTGTTCTACAATCACAATCACCCAAAACTATTCTGCACAAGGTCATGTGGTTTGCAGTACTTTGCATGATCAGAGGAACAGTGCTAACAACTAAGTCATCCCAAGCTGCACATTCTTGGCTGGGATCAATGATGGGGTAGAAAACATTCCACCTACTGTATTTTTCCACTATCAGAAATACATTGTTTCAAAAACAAAACAAAACAAAACAGTAACAATGAATGCACACAATACAATACAATACAATACAATACAATACAAGTCAAAGAGGGCAACTGGAACGGACATAATACTAGTCAAATTTAAAATTAAAGTTGTAATTAATGTAGTTCACGTGACTATACCTAGGAAGAACATATGAAAAGTACAGACCAACCCTGGAGAGTGGAGGGAGAAAATCTGTGGCAAGGGAGGCACTACTTGCTAAGATTTGGCTTTAAATCCTTTGGAGTAAAATCTCCTTCATGAACTTGAAAGAAACAAAAATGTGAAACCTGAGAAACTTGCTTGCTCTTTAGATACGCAGAAAATCTTGGCAGTGCTATGAATTTAGTCTTTCATTGCAGTGATTCTTTACAAGTGCAGAGAAAAAGAAAGCTTTGCTCCCTAGGTTTTGTATGTTTTATATTTTTCTCTCATGCTCCTGAAGAAGACGTTTTAACTCTAAAATGCACCGGGCTACATTAAAGGTTTCTAATATTACTCAGCACCAGAGATGTCTTCTCCTTCCTGGTTTGCTGATTTGAGGTGCTGTTTTTCTTCTTCCCAACACTTCCTTAGCCCTGCCAGCTCATGCTGGCCAATGCAGAAGGGAGGCTGTACCTCCCTTTGTCTTTCCCCTCCTTCACATGGAAGAGTTTTCTTCATTTCCCACCCACTGACCTGGTTCGCATGACACAAGAGCCCACCATCAACTAATTTACCCAGGGGACAGTTACATCATGCTCATGCCCATGGGTGCCCAGCTTGCCATGTCGTGTGAACCAAGGTGGCAGCGGTTGTTTGAGGGTTAGATAACCCTCCAATAACCCATGGCTTGTTTTAGGATTATTTGAGGGCTGTCTAAGCCTCAAACAACCACTGCTGCCTGGGTTTGCATGACATGATGAGACAGCTCCTATGGGTAAATTAAGCCATAGTGGGCTGTTGTGATGTGTGAACAGGCCTACTGACTACATGGATCACTGCCTTGTTGTGGCGAAGGGGCTTGCGTAACTCAGTGAAGCCATAAGCTATGCCGTGCAGGGCCACCCAAGACGGACAGGTCATAGCAGAGAGTTCTGACAAAATGTGGTCCACTGGAGAAGGAAATGGCAACCCACTCCAGTATTCTTGCCAAGAAAACCCCATGGAACGTATCACAAGGCTAAAAGAGATGATGCCGCAAGATGAGCCCCTCAGGTCCGAAGGTGTCCAATATACTACTGGGGAAGAGCAGAGGGAATTTCCAAGTAGTGCCAGAAAGAGTGGAGCGGCTGGGCCAAAGCCGAAAGGACACTCAGCTGCGGATGGGTCTGGTGGTGAAAAGAAAATCCGATGCTGTAAAGAACAATGTTGTTTAGGAACCTGGAACGTCAGATCAATGAATCAAGGTAAGCTGGAGGTGGTCAAACATGAGATGACAAGATTGAACATCGACATCTTGGGAATCAGCGAGCTAAAATGGACAGGCATGGGTGAAATTAATTCAGGTGACCATCATATCTACTATTCTGGGCAAGAATCCCTTAGAAGAAATGGAGTAGCACTCATAGTCAACAAAAGGGTGGGAAAAGCAGTACTGGGGTACAATCTTAAAAATGACAGAATGATCTCAGTACGAATCCAAGGCAAACCATTCAACATCACAGTAATTCAAGTCTATGCCCCAACCACTGAGGCCGAAGAAGCTGAGGTTGATCAGTTCTATGAAGACCTACAACACCTTCTAGAACTAACACCAAAAAAAGATGTCCTCTTCATCATAGGGGATTGGAATGCTAAAGTAGGAAGTCAAGAAATCACCGGGATAACAGGCAGGCATGGCCTTGGTGTACAAAATGAAGCAGGACAAAAGCTAATAGAGTTTTACCAAGAGAACATGCTGATCATAGCAAACACTCTTTTCCAACAGCACAAGAGGCGACTCTACACATGGACGTCACCAGATGGTCAATATCGAAATCAGATTGATTATGTCCTTTGCAGCCAAAGATGGAGAAGCTCCATACAGTCAGTCAAAACAAGACCTGGAGCTGACTGTGGCTCAGATCACGAGCTGCTTCTTGCAAAATTTCGGCTGAAATTGAAGAACGTCGGGAAAACCACTAAACCGTTCAGGTATGACCTAAATCATATCCCTGATGAATATACAGTGGAGGTGAGGAGTAGATTTCAGGGATTAGACCTGATAGACAGAGTGCCTGAGGAACTATGGACGGAGGTCCGTAACACTGTTCAGGAGGCAGCAACGAAATCCATCCCAAAGAAAAAGAAATGCAAGAAAGCCAAGTGGCTGTCTGATGAGGCTTTACAAGTAGCTCACGAAAGAAGGGAAGCGAAAAGCAAGGGAGAAAGGGGAAGATATAGCCAACTGAATGCAGAGTTTCAGAGAATAGCAAGGAGAGACAAGAAGGCCTTCTTAAATGAACAATGCAAAGAAATCGAGGAAAACAACAGAATGGGAAAGACTAGAGATCTCTTCAGGAAAATCGGAGATCTCAAGGGAACGTTTTGTGCAAAGATGGGCATGATAAAGGACAAAGAAGGCAGGGACCTAACAGAAGCAGATGAGATTAAGAAGAGGTGGCAAGAATACACAGAAGAACTATACAGGAAAGATCTGAATGTCCCTGATAGCCATGATAGTGCGGTCACTGAACTTGAGCTGGACATCCTCGAGAGTGAAGTCAAGTGGGCCTTAGCAAGCATTACTAACAACAAAGCTAGCGGAGATGACAGTATTCCAGCTGAGCTATTTAAAATCCTAAAAGATGATGCTGTTAAAGTGCTGCATTCAATATGCCAACAAATTTGGAACACTCAACAATGGCCGCAAGACTGGAAAAGGTCAGTTTACATTCCAATTCCAAAGAAGGGCAATGCCAAAGAGTGTTCAAACTACCGCACAATTGCGCTCATTTCACATGCCAGCAAGGTGATGCTCAAAATCCTACAAGCTAGGCTTCAGCAGTATGCGAACCGAGAACTACCGGAAGTACAAGCTGGGTTTCGAAGAGGCAGAGGAACTAGAGATCAAATCGCCAACATTCGCTGCATCATGGAGAAAGCAAGAGAATTCCAGAAAAACGTCTATTTCTGCTTCATTGACTACACTAAAGCCTTCGATTGTGTGAATCACAACAAACTGTGGCAAATTCTTAAAGTGATGGGAGTACCAGACCACCTTACCTGTCTCCTGAGAAACCTGTACGAGGGTCAAGAAGCAACAGTAAGAACCAGACATGGAACAACCGAGTGGTTCAAAATTGGGAAAGGAGTACGACAAGGCTGCATATTGTCACCCTGCTTATTTAACTTATATGCAGAGTACATCATGAGAAATGCCGGGTTGGATGAATCAGAGGTCGGAATTAAGATTGCTGGGAGAATTATCAACAACCTCTGATATGCAGACGATACCACCCTAATGGCAGAAAGCAAAGAGGATCTAAAGAGTCTCTTGTTGAGGATGAAAGAGGAGAGTGCAAAAGCTGGTTTGAAACTCAACATTAAAAAAACGAAGATCATGGCATCTGGCCCCATCACTTCCTGGCAGATAGAAGGGGAAGAAATGGAAGTAGACAGATTTTACTTTCTTGGGCTCCAAGATCACCGCAGACGGTGACTGTAGCCATGAAATTCAAAGTCGCTTGCTCCTTGGGAGGAAAGCTATGGCAAACCTAGACAGCATAGTAAGAAGCAGAGACATCACCTTGCCGACAAAGGTCTGTCTAATCAAAGCTAAGGTTTCCCCAGTAGTAATGCATGGCTGTGAGAGCTGGACTATGAGGAAGGCTGAGCACTGAAGAATTGATGCTTTCGAACTGTGGTTCTGGAGAAGACTCTTACGAGTCCCCTGGACTGCAAGGAGGTAAAATCAGTCAATCCTAAAGGAAATCAACCCTGACTGCTCACTGGAAGGACAGATACTGAAGCTGAAGCTCCAATATTTTGGCCACCTAATGCGAAGAGAAAACTCTCTGGAAAAGACCCTGATGCTGGGAAAGACTGAAGGCAAAAGGAGAAGAGGACGGCAGAGGATGAGATGGCTAGATAGCATCACCGATGCAATGAATATGAACTTGAGCATGCTCTGGGAGAGAGCGCAGGACAGGAAGGCCTGGCATGCTATGGTCCATGGGGTCACGAAGAATCGGACACGACTGAACAACAAACTATGCCAGCTTGTGTTTTTTTTTGGGGGGTGGCATAAGATCCTGGCCCACTGCCATTTGAGCAGTGACGGTGGCAAAGCTTCCCACCATCATGCTGGGGAGGCCTCTGCCTGTGGACCCCCCTCTCTGCCCATAGTGAAGGAGTTTGCATCCACAGCATCTTTTACTCCTCAGCCACCCTCCCAGAGAACATAGGAATGCTCCCTTAGCACGTTAACAGTTTTCAGTGTTTTCATTTTCCGCCCTTAAAATCTACACAATGTAAGGGAAATTCATGCTATTGAGTTGTCATGTCTTGAAATATTTCCAAGTATTCCAATAAAAATAATTTCCAAATGTTTTAACATTTAAAACACACTCTTTAGTGATTTCCCCGCAACCAAATATTTCAGTTCAACTACTTCTGCCTATAGAAAAACTCTTCAGATATTTCTATTATATGAAATATTGTGACATAACACACCTCAGATAAACATGTTAAATTGTACCTCTATAAATCTAGAGCAGTGGAATTTTTTCTGAATAGAAAATCCAATTTAAGGTTTCCAGAAAGCCCACATCACTAGCTAGGATGTTATTGTACCATATCCTTCCATATTCCTTTGTTTGCTACTATATTTCTCTGAGCAAACAACTACTTAAAGACAAACAAACTTTTCACCATTCTGTAATCATAATTGGTACCAAATTATGTTCTAAGAAGTTCACCTTAATTTTTTTAAATGACAATTATGAAGAAAGTGGTCTTCAGGAGGCATCAGACATCTTGGCTTTGCATCATTTAAAAATGTCTTATTTCCATGTCAAAAGTTAATTTGGAGAGTTTGCCAGTGAAATTGGCATTGACTGCTGAGAATTCAGAGAGACTAAATATTCAGATGAAAGTCTGGGCCAGTATCCAATGGGGCACTTATGCCTTTGCTGATTCTCCTGCATCCTGCTTGTGCAATGGCAATATGGCGCTTCTGGAGGCAACCCGAAAGGAGCAGAAACACTTGTTTCTGGAAGAAGGCAGGTCGCCACGCTTGAATAAGGGAGCTCCGCCGACCTGCCTCCTTCCAAAAACAAGTGTTTCTGTTTGTTTCAGGACTTCCTCTAGGAAGTGCTAAATCCACTTTACATGAGAAATGGGTCCCACTTGCACAACAGAATGTGGGACCCACCACTTGCGGATGGGAATTGGCAGGGATGTAAATGCCCCAATATTAACCACAGATGCCAATTTCACTGGCAAAATATCCAAATTAACTTGAGAGAAATTGGACAAATGTAAATTATATAATGCCAACTACTTGTACCTAGCACAGACTTTTCTTGAACATATATCTGTATTCATGCACTCTAGGGTAGGTTCACATACTCCAGGGAAATATTTTTGTTTCTGTGCATGGTGTTCACATGAGACATTTTTCTGGGGTAAGAGCCAAGGTTCAAAACCTTTACACAATTCCAAGCCGTTTTCGATGAAACTGATTATGTAGATCCATTCCAATCAAGTTTCAAGCCTGGTTATGGGACGGAAACAGCCCTGGCTGATGACTTATGCTGGGGAATGGATGCGGGGAGTGCAACCCTGTTGGTTCTTCTGGACCTCTCAGCAGCTTTCAATACCATCGACTATGGTATCCTTCTGGATCGTTTACCTGGATTGGATTTGGGAGGCACAGTTTTAAAGTGGTTCTGGTCCCCCAGAAGGTGGTGCTGGGGGACTTCAGTTCCACCCCATGGCCATTAGCCTGTGGGGTGCTGCAAGGTTCTATCTTGTCCCTCATGCTTTTTAACATCTACATGAAACCGCTAGGGGAAGTCATCAGGAGGTTTGGGCTGAAATGTGATCAGTATGCAGATGATACTCAGCTCTACCTCTCGTTTCCATCTGCACATTGCAGGGAGGCTGTAGAACTCTTGAACCAGTGTCTGGAGGCTGCTTTGGGATGGATGAGGGTGAACAAGCTGAAACTTAATCTAGACAAGAGAGAAGTACTTGGCTGGGAAATCAAGTACTTTGGACGGAGGTTTACAACTGGTCTTAGATGGGGTTGCACTCCCCCTGAAAGACCAAGTGTGCAGTCTGGGAGTCCTCCTGGACTCTGAGCTAACTGGGGAAGCCCAGGTGGCTGCAGTGCCCAGGAGTGCTTTTGACCAGCTTAGGCTGGTACACCAACTGTGGCCCTATCTGGAGAGGACGGACCTTGCCTCAGTTATCCGTGCACTAATGATGTCCAGGCTGGACTACTGTAATGCGCTATACATGGGGCTGACTTTGAAGATGGTTCAGAAACTCCAGCTTGTGTGGAATGCAGGCACTCGAGTATTGGTGGGGGTGAGCTGATTTGATCACATAACACCTATACTGTGCCAGATGTGTTACTAGTGTGTTTCTGAGCCCAATTCAAAGTGCTGGTTTTGACCTTTAAAGCCTTAAATGGTTTGGGGCCAAGTTACTTGAAGGACCACCTTCACCCATATCAGGTGCCCGCACTTTTAAGATCAGAAAGAGAGGTCCTTCTCATTTGCCCACCCATGAGAGCAGTCAGGTGGGTGATCACATGTGAGGGGGGCCTTCTCTGCAGTGGCCCCACACCTTTGGAACAAGCTGCCATCAGAGGTCCACCATGCTTCATCACTGCAGACTTTTAAGAAGGCCTTGAAAACATATTTTACCTTGGCCTTCTCTTGATATGACTGCTGTTGTTGCTGTTACTGCTGTTAACATTGTGGCTGGATTTATTGTTGACTTTTATTGTTGTTTTTATGTTTTTATCACTTTTAATATTTTAACTATTTTTATGTATTTTGTTGCTGTGAGACACCTTGGGAGGGCTTCTGCCCTGAAAGGCAGCCAATAAATGTTTTAAATAAATACAATAAATAAATGTACAGCCACCCATTTGTGGTTGAAATTATTCACTGCAAAGAGGCAAAAGCTGTATGTGGTGTCAGGAGTCAAATGTTGACTGTTAATGGTTCCAAGTGGTATGTAAGCACAAACTAGAGAGACAAATAAATGTTTGTGACTGTCAAGATATGCCAGGTAACAGAACGTTTATATCAGCGATTGCTGAATTATTCATAGTTTGACCAAATCGTAGGAAATGAGAAACAAAATAGATTTCCATTACTTGTGTTTGGAGTACTTAATCAAGGACAGTTGGCACAGTATTTGCGGGGGGGGGGGGGGTTACCATCCGGGGAAGTCAGTTAGTTCCAGGTTAACACATTAGTACTTCCGAGTAAAAAAACTCTTATCAATATATACCACATTGCAATATATTACTGTTTGTTCTATTTCTTTCTGCTGGTACAGAAAACAAGATAGAAAGAGGCAGCAGTCAGTGAGCCTTTAAGCATTTGCCAGGCTGATGACTACTGAGGGATCTGGATCTCCCTATTAAAGAAAGGGAGAGCATCTAGCAGCCTCACTCCATTCCTTGGCTACAGAAGTGCAGGCCAATGCTTACTCTTTCATCTCTCCCACTAGCTGGTGAGGGAGAAAAGACAACCATAGATTGCCTGATCAACTGCAGGCTTTTGTTGCTTGAGCGGATTTTAAAGAGGAAAGCAACAATTTAAGCATTCATGCCCCCATTTGTATTTGATGCAATATGCATGGACCTTGTATTCTGACATTAGCACTCAAGTACTATTGTCACTTTCATACACTAACATCTATATGAACTCTGAAACTGTTCACGAATTGAATCACATTGTTTCCCATCCCTGGGAAAATTCTGGAGCAGATGATAAAGCAATTCAACTATAAGCACCTCGAAAACAATGCAGTGATTACTTGAAGCCAACATGGATTTGTCAAGAACAAAGGTGAATCTGATCTAATTTTTTGATCAAGTAACCTCTCTTGTGGACTGTGGGAATGCTGTAGACATCATATACCTCGACTTCAGCAAAGCTTTCGACAAAGTGCCCCATGATATCCTGATGAGTAAACTAGCTCAAAGTGGGCTAGATGAAACAATGATCCGGTGGATCCACAGTTGGCTACAGAATCAGATTTAAAGAGTGCTTATCAATGGGACCTTCTCCAACTAGGGAGAGGTCACGAGCGGGGTACCACAGGGCTCAGTCCTGGGACTAGTGCTCTTCAACATTTTTATTAATGACTTGGAGGAGGTGGTGCAGGGAATGCTGGCCAAATTTGCAGATGACACAAAATTGGGCAGGATAGCTAATACTTTGGAAAACAGAAACAAAATTCAAAGTGATCTGGATAGACTGGAGGGCAGAAAAAAAACAGAATGACATTTAATAGGGATAAATGCCAAGTTCTGCACCTAAGAAAAGGAAACCAAATGCACAGTTACAAGATGGGGGATACGTGGCTCAACCACACTACAAGCGAGAAGGATCTTGGAATTGTTGTCGATCACAAGCTGAATATGAGCCAACAATGGGATGTGGTTGCAAAAAAGGCCAAATCTATTTGGGGCTGCATTAACAGAAGCATAGCTTCCAATTCCCGGGAACTACTAGTTCCCCTCTACTCAGCACTGGTTGGGCCTCATCTGGAGTACTGTGTCCAGTTCTGGGCACCACACTTTAAGAAGGATGCAGACAAACTGGAGAGGGTTCAGAGGAGGGCAACAAGGATGATCAGGGGACTGGAAACAAAGCCCTATGAAGAGAGACTGAAAGAACTGGGCATGTTTAGCCTTGAGAAGACTGAGGGGAGATAGGATAGCGCTCTTCAAGGACTTGAAAGGTTGTCACAGAGAGGAAGGCCAGGATTTCTTCTCAATCATCCCAGAGTGCAGGACACAGAATAATGGGCTCAAGTTACAGGAAGCCAGATTCCAGCTGAACATCAGGAAAAACTTCCTGACTGTTAGAGAATACGACAATGGAACCAATTACCTAGGGAGGTGGTGGGCTCTCCCACACTGGAGGCCTTCAAGACGAGGCTGGACAGTCATCTGTCAGGGATGATCTGCCTTGGATTCCTGCATTGAGCAGGGGGTTGGACTCAATGGCCTTGTAGGCCCCTTCCAAACCTACTATTCTATGATTCTAAAGCATTGTGAAGACTGAAATCTTGGCTGTGATTCACTGCACATTTCTTGTTAACAGAAATTTAAGCTAAGATTTCTAAATTTAGGAATTCCCCTTCTTTATCTGTTAAGGTAACAATGTTCTTCAACAATTCACGAATGCAGAAGTAAAGCTTAATGCTAAAGCAGAAGAGTACTTGTAACTGGTTGTCTGAAATGTGTACTGATGATAGGATATACACCGGTCTTTTACTCTGGGGCGGGTGCAAGGCAGGGCCCCTTGTGATAGATGACAGTCACAACTTAACAGCCATCCGTGGTTTTTGCCTGGAAAAAGTGGAGTTCCAAGGAGTCGTTTACTGCATTTGGGGGGGGGGGGGGTTGCTGTGGGTTCCCCCTGTGGTTGCAGGCCATTTGTTCCTTCCCCAAACTGACTTCGCATCTTACAATGGGCATGTTGTAGGTCTGCGTAGTGCCTGCGTCACTCTGTAACGCCCCTTTGCTCCCCCCATCCCTTCGCAGCTGCACAGTTACATAGGCACAGAGGAGCGTTTTCATTTATTTAATCACACTTTTGCACATTTTTGCAGCTTCATATCTTTGCAACGGTTGCTTTTGGACTCAGTACCCAAGGGCAGGGGAGAGTCTTGGGGGAGGAATAACATCGCTCTGGGCACCATTTCGGAATGATGGCTAGGCATGTAGTGCTGATGCTTGTGAGTGCGAACCATTGCGAGTCTTAGGCTGGGGTACTAACAAACTGATGGTGCGGATATGAAGGAGCACAAAACACCCAATTTTTTTTAACCTAAAACAGGGTCAGAAAGACACAGCAGAGTCCCTCAAATATAAAACAACCACTGAAGTGTCGCACCCATACACTCATGGGACTGCACAGCTGCACATTTCAGTATAGTGGCAAAAAATGAGAAGGGCACGGTGAGTCTTAGGGAAGCGCGCAGTACACTGCAAGTGTATCGCGGGTCGTATTGACTTGAAGCCGCATTGCTATGCGGTTGCGATGGGATGGGGGGTCAAAGCGATGCCATATAGATGGGGCCCTGGTAAACAAGTTGAGGCAACAAGAAAAATATCTGTACGGTAGTGATTCCACTATAGGGTAATCTAAGTAGAAAAGCATTAGAAGTCATAATGCTACATTCAGAAGTGCAATTCAACAATAAGACATAGTTCTGCTTGCTGCAGTGATGGGGAACCTTTTTCAGTCCAAAGGCCACATTCTTTTTCATAAAACCATCAGGAGGCCACATGCCAGGGGTATGTGCTCCCCCTTTGCAAGAAGGGGTGGGATCACCCTACACCTTCTTTCACACACGCGCCAATTCAAACACATATACTCATACACACACACTCACCATCAGCCAGAAAATGCCACTGCGACTTTTTAAAAGCTTCCACTGGTGACACATCACATCTAATTTTCTCAGGATTAAGTCAAATCTCCTTCAATAAAAGCTAAAATGCATGCAAAATGTGCAGAGGATTCCAGGGAAAATACTTCTTTGAAAATATTCTTATTTAAGTATTCAAGAATGTTGATCAAAAACAGTAGGTCAAAAGGAACTTTGCAGAATCCTCTCTATGTAGGGAAAAGAATGGAGAAACCTCTCCTATGATTGTCATTTAACATGACTACCACCCATTCATGTTAATTGCCTGCATCACCTTGTCAAAGAAAACAAGTGAAGAGAATGAAACTATGTTCTCTTACAGGATGTTCCAATCCTGTAAGAAACAACTGTGTAGGTAATTGAAAGTGGTTTCATACTACAGAGCCCCAAACCAGCTGCTTTAAAGGAAAAAATAATAGAATAAATCTTTCCTTCATATGAACAGAACACAGACCACATTTGGCTACTGGCAGAGGTAGGAAAAAAAAATACCGCGTCACTGACAGCATAATGCAAGGGCTATCTGTGATTGGACAGCATGGCCTGGTTCAGACGTAACAGTAAGATGATTGGAACAAGCAAGCATACTGGTGCATGCTGCTTGATTGCTTTTGCTTGGCTCCTCCTGCCAGTGGAACAACCCCTGGCTTATGATTATGGCTGGTTAGGAGAGGAACAAGCCAGGGATCTCAGTTTGGATGCAACACTAAACAAATCATGGACAGAGGCTTCCTGGTTTAGTTAGCAGCTCCTGCTGGCAGGAGGAGTCAAACAGGAGTGATCAAGCATGCGTGCCCATTCCAGATAAGCCAGAATTCTAAAGTATGGAAGAGGATTGTAAATATTTTTCTTACCATTCTATCTAAACCAGCCCCAAATCCTGCTGTCTCTCTGAGGAGCAAAGAGCCCTGGAAAAAAGTCTGAAGAAATTACTAGTCCATAAGAATTAGTGAACTGCCCACAACACATACGTAGTCATCTGTGGGACATGGAAGAAAAAAAATAACCAACTCTCTTCTATTTTACAGATGTACTCCTGCTTGGACTCTTGGAGGAGTCCACAAACAAGCACATGTTCACAAGCCTGGGAAAAAGCCATTTTCCATCTTAGTGTGTGCTAGCTAAATGGCATGCTTATTCACCCAGTTTTACATTCTTGCAGCACCTCAAAAGCAAAGTAGTTCTCACTCAGTGGACTTTTATACAGAATATAGTACCTGACACAGAATATGGCAGGTCATATAGATCTGAAGATTCATACCTGCTTTTTTTTAAGTTCCTCATGTTTGCGAAGATATTTGAAGACATGAGCTGTGCCTGCAAAGGCCTCTTAAGTTTCAGTTCTCAAAACATGGAATTTCTGTGACTTGCATGACTCCCCCCCAGTCTCTAGTTATTTTCCTCTGACCAAGCATTTACCACAGTTGCCACTTTACTTTTGTCACCACACCTTGCCAAAAAAATAAAATCTCAACTGAAATACTAAATTCAGAATAAAACATAGTAAGAATAAAGCACAGGACTGGTAACACTTTGGCACACTTGACTATACTACACTGAGTTGAATAATTATTCTGAGCACAGAGCTTGCATTTTCTTGGTGTAGTTCTCACTACTTTAATGTGAAATAATTTACAAAGTTTGTATGTAGGTGCCATGGTTCTTAAAATATTTACTGTTTTCAGATGTGCCAAAACTTATTCAAGTCCAACATATTTCAGAAACAAAATTTTCTTTCTCAGGGGCAATTGGAACCTGAAAAAGTGAAGTCCCTGATACTCTCATTTACAGGATCCACATAATGTGATTTAACATAGTACTTTTCATGATGGAGACAGTACCAGCAGCTCTCTTCGGAAGTAACCTCACTGCTGGTGTACTACAAAGAAAAAAATAAGCACAATCAAAAAGCTAAGACTGGAGAGAAGTTTAGGGAAGTCTTTGAAGGGTGTGATCCTATGCAAGTTTAGGCAGAAAAAAAGCCCCACGCTGGCTGGGGAATGCAGACTTAATTGGAAGAACTTTTTTTCTGTCTAAACACGCATATGATTGTTCCATAAGTCTCTGCTAGAGCTAACTATTTCTTTGAACAGTTCTACCCAGTGAGGCGACAGCTCAAGAAGAGAAACCTGCCTTATTTTAGTTAAAAAAAAAAAAAAAAAGCTCGAGTGCTATGAAAATGAGGTAAGAGACAGAAAAATACATTACTACTACCTAAGTACCATAAGGTAGTAATAAAAGGTGGTACATACAACAGTGAAGACATCAAAGCTCCCAAAATAAAATATGTTGACAGTCCTGTCAAGATAACAAGAACATTCCAAACAGAACTTAAGTATCTTTCATTTTACCTGAATTGCACCTGAAGTAGGTGGAATGGTGGCCAACATGATCAATTAATAGAGCATATGTCAGTGATCATATAAGATAGTGGCCTCTTGGTACAATTGGATGCACTCTGTTATCCATATAACAACTGCTCACTCAATAACCATTCATTTAACAGAGACACTGCATTGATGCGACACAAATGAACCTGTCGCTTGTGAATTCTCTCTGCCCTCCCCTCTGTGCACTCTGTTTTAATTGGTTACATCTGAACTGGATGCAATCCTTCATGCATCTTCAAGTGGGCTTTTATCCTACCTGCCAGTACAGTTAGAAGCAAGTCCACTATATTCAATGGGGTCAATCCCCAGCTATAATGATTTTCAGCCTGATCCTTTGCATATTTACCCGGAAGTAAGCCTTGCTGTGGTTGAGGGGGCTTACTCCAAAATTAGGTCTGCATATAGGATTTGCCGCTTTGAGCAACACTACTCTAGGCCGAACTTAGTCACAGAAGCTACTCATTTTCCTCAGAAGGAAGGAATCTGGAGGAAGAGACACGCCGGAAGAGAAAGGGAAAGGCGAGGGTAAAAAGAGTCATCGCGGAGGCTTGAGAATTGGCGGGTGAGGGGGAGAAAGGGGGGTCAGGAAACGGCGCCGGAACCTTCAAAGCGAAAAAGACCGGATGTTAAAAAAATATATAGCGTTTCCAATTCCTTCACTCCCCCACCCGTCTCCTTTTGTCCCTCCTGCTCGCCCGCCAAATCCAGCTAGAAACCAGCATGGGCAGCCGCAGATCCTTTTCCAGCTCGCCCGTTAGGCTCCAAAGCTCAATTCAGGAAGAAGAGGCTGCGGGAAGGCCGGTCCTCTCTCACTCCGCCTCCATCCCCCACCCCGTCGCCCCGCTCGCTCTCGAGTCCGGCCGGGGCCCACCGCCCTCGCCTCAGGCCACCCACCTGCCCGTGATCCGCGCTTCCCGCCGGGGCTTTTAACGGTCACCCGCATCGGCGTTTCGTTCCCCGTTCCCTTCTCCACCGCTATTCCCACATAACACCGCCTTCAGAGCACACTTACCGAGGCCGAACAGACCGCCCGAGTCGCTCCCACACACAGCGGGCCAAGATGGCGGGCGGGTGGCCAAGCCGGCGGCGCCTAACAGCGCCTGACCTCACCACGCACGCAGTGGCCTCGAGCACGTGACTGCTGTGCGCCGTGACCGAGGCTGCCTCCTTCCAACAGGGCCCAAGGCTCGTCCTGACGTCTGAGGCGGACTGAGAGCGCGGAGTGGCACTTGCGCCCCCTGGAGGACTGCGCGGTGTAGCGTGCTTTTATGACCCTGCCAACGGGGAAAGGAGGAGTGTGGCATTTTCAAAAACGTATTTAAAAGAACAAATTACACAAAAGTAGCTGGTCGTAAGAACATAAGAAGAGCCCTGCTGGATCAGACCAAGGGTCTATCTAGTCATGTTCTCCAGCAACTGGTGAACATAGGCTCACTGCCTCTGGTACTGGAGGTAGCACATAGCCATCAGGACTAGTAGCCATCGATAGCCTTTTCCTCCAGGAATTCCCCTCCCATTTTGTTGTTGTTCGGTGGTTCAGTCGTGTCCGACTCTTCGTGACCCCATGGACCACAGCACGCCAGGCCTTCCTGTCCTCCGCTCTCTCCCGGAGTGTGCTGAAGTTCATATTCATTGCATCGGTGATGCTATCTAGCCATCTCATCCTCTGCTGTCCTGTCCCCTTCTCCTTTTGCCTTAAATCCTTCCCAGCATCAGGCTTTTTTCCAGGGAGTTTTCTCTTCGCACCCCCCCCCCCCATTTTAAAGCCATCCAAATTGGTGGCCATCACCACATCCTGTGGTAGTGAATTCCACAGTTTGAACTATGCACTGTATGAAGAAGTACTTCCTTTTGTCTGTCCTGAATCTCCCACCAATCAGCTTCATAGGATGACCCCACAAGGAAATGGCAACCCACTCCAGTATTCTTGCCAAAAAAACCCCATGGAACGTATCACAAGGCTAAAAGATATGACGCCGGAAGATGAGCCCCTCAGGTCGGAAGGTGTCCAATATGCTACTGGGGAAGAGCAGAGGGTATTTCCAAGTAGCGCCAGAAAGAGCGAAGCGGCTGGGCCAAACCCGAAAGGACACTCAGCTGTGGATGTGTCTGGTGGTGAAAAGAAAATCCGATGCTGTAAAGAACAATATTGTTTAGGAACCTGGAATGTCAGATCAATGAATCAAGGTAAGCTGCAGGTGGTCAAACATGAGATGGCAAGATTGAACATCGACATCTTGGGAATCAGCGAACTAAAATGGACAGGCATGGGCGAATTTAATTCAGGTGACCATCATATCTACTATTGTGGGCAAGAATCCCTTAGAAGAAATGGAGTAGCACTCGTAGTCAACAAAAGGGTGGGAAAAGCAGTACTGGGGTACAATCTTAAAAATGACAGAATGATCTCAGTACGAATCCAAGGCAAACCATTCAACATCTCAGTAATTCAAGTCTATGCCCCAACCACTGAGGCTGAAGAAGCTGAGGTTGATCGGTTCTATGAAGACCTACAACACCTTCTAGAACTAACACCAAAAAAAGATGTCCTCTTCATCATAGGGGATTGGAATGCTAAAGTAGGAAATCAAGAAATCACCGGGATAACAGGCAGGCATGGCCTTGGTGTACAAAATGAAGCAGGACAAAAGCTAATAGAGTTTTGCCAAGAGAACATGCTGATCATAGCAAACACTCTTTTCCAACAGCACAAGAGGTGACTCTACACATGGACGTCACCAGATGGTCAATATCGAAATCAGATTGATTATGTCCTTTGCAGCCAAAGATGGAGAAGCTCCATACAGTCAGTCAAAACAAGACCTGGAGCTGACTGTGGCTCAGATCATGAGCTGCTTCTTGCAAAATTTCGGCTGAAATTGAAGAACGTCGGGAAAACCACTAAACCGTTCAGGTATGACCTAAATCATATCCCTGATGAATATACAGTGGAGGTGAGGAATAGATTTCAGGGATTAGACCTGATAGACAGAGTGCCTGAGGAACTATGGACGGAGGTCCGTAACATTGTTCAGGAGGCAGCAACGAAATCCATCCCAAAGAAAAAGAAATGCAAGAAAGCAAAGTGGCTGTCTGATGAGGCTTTACAAGTAGCTCACGAAAGAAGGGAAGCGAAAAGCAAGGGAGAAAGGGGAAGATATACCCAACTGAACGCAGAGTTCCAGAGAATAGCAAGGAGAGACAAGAAGGCCTTCTTAAATGAACAATGCAAAGAAATCGAGGAAAACAACAGAATGGGAAAGACTAGAGATCTCTTCAAGAAAATTGGAGATCTCAAGGGAACGTTTTGTGCAAAGACGGGCATGATAAAGGACAAAGAAGGCAGGGACCTAACAGAAGCAGATGAGATTAAGAAGAGGTGGCAAGAATACACAGAAGAACTATACAGGAAAGATCTGAATGTCCCTGATAGCCATGATAGTGCGGTCACTGAACTTGAGCCGGACATCCTAGAGAGTGAAGTCAAGTGGGCCTTAGGAAGCATTAGTAACAACAAAGCTAGCGGAGATGACAGTATTCCAGCCGAGCTATTTAAAATCCTAAAAGATGATGCTGTTAAAGTGCTGCATTCAATATGTCAACAAATCTGGAACACTCAACAGTGGCCACAAGACTGGAAAAGGTCAGTTTACATTCCAATTCCAAAGAAGGGCAACGCCAAAGAGTGTTCAAACTACCGCACAATTGCGCTCATTTCACATGCCAGCAAGGTGATGCTCAAAATCCTACAAGCTAGGCTTCAGCAGTATGCGAACCGAGAACTACCGGAAGTACAAGCTGGGTTTAGAAGAGGCAGAGGAACTAGAGATCAAATCGCCAACATTCGCTGCATCATGGAGAAAGCAAGAGAATTCCAGAAAAACGTCTATTTCTGCTTCATTGACTACGCTAAAGCCTTTGATTGTGTGGATCACAACAAACTGTGGCAAATTCTTAAAGTGATGGGAGTACCAGACCACCTTACCTGTCTCCTGAGAAACCTGTACGAGGGTCAAGAAGCAACAGTAAGAACCAGACATGGAACAACCGATTGGTTCAAAATTGGGAAAGGAGTACGACAAGGCTGCGTATTGTCACCCTGCTTATTTAACTTATATGCAGAGTACATCATGAGAAATGCCGGGTTGGATGAATCAGAGGTCGGAATTAAGATTGCTGGGAGAATTATCAACAACCTCCGATATGCAGACGATACCACCCTAATGGCAGAAAGCGAAGAGGATCTAAAGAGCCTCTTGTTGAGGGTGAAAGAGGACAGTGCAAAAGCTGGTTTGAAACTCAACATTAAAAAAACGAAGATCATGGCATCTGCCCCCATCACTTCCTGGCATATAGAAGGGGAAGAAATGGAAGCAGTGACAGATTTTACTTTCTTGGGCTCCAAGATCACCGCAGACGGTGACTGTAGCCATGAAATTAAAAGATGCTTGCTCCTGGGGAGGAAAGCTATGGCCAACCTAGACAGCATAGTAAGAAGCAGAGACATCACCTTGCCGACAAAGGTCCGTCTAATCAAAGCTATGGTTTTCCCAGTAGTAATGTATGGCTGTGAGAGCTGGACTATAAGGAAGGCTGAGCGCCGAAGAATTGATGCTTTCGAACTGTGGTGCTGGAGAAGACTCTTACGAGTCCCCTGGACTGCAAGGAGGTCAAATCAGTCCATCCTAAAGGAAATCAACCCTGAGTGCTCATTGGAAGGACAGATAATGAAGCTGAAGCTCCAATATTTTGGCCACCTAATGCGAAGAGAAAACTCCCTGGAAAAGACCCTGATGCTGGGAAAGACTGAAGGCAAAAGGAGAAGGGGACGGCAGAGGATGAGATGGCTAGATAGCATCACGGATGCAATGAATATGAACTTGAGCACGCTCCGGGAGAGAGCGCAGGACAGGAAGGCCTGGCGTGCTATGGTCCATGGGGTCACGAAGAGTCGGACACGACTGAACGACTGAACAACAACAATTATGAGAGAGCGAGAAAAATGTCTCCCTATCCACATTCTCCACACCATGCATAATTTTGTACACCTCTACCATGTTTCCCCTTACCTTCCTTTTTTCCAAGCTAAACAAGCCCAGCTGTTGTAACCTTCCCTCATAGGGGAGATGCTCCAGCCCCTTGATCATTTTAAGGTGCAATCCTGTTTAGACGGAGAAAAGTCCTACAACTCCCAGCATTCCCCAGCCACCATGGGAATGCTGGGAGTTGTAGGACTTTTCTCCATCTAAACATGCACAGGATTGCGCCCTTAGTTGCCCCTTTCCGCATTAAGACCGTTAGGAAAATTCCATAGAGGGACAATTAACAATATCCCCCCCTGCCATGCCTGACTCTTCGCCCCTCGCCCCCTCTCAAAGTAATGACTTTGGAGTTCACCAGAGCTCTTCTTCAGGCTGGATGTTAAGCCAACCTAAACAAACAAATAACCAAAAAAGGGTGGAGGACAGAAAAAGGTGTTGCTAGGCATGAAGAAAAGACTGAAGAAAGTTTCTGGTGGACTTGAAAGCCTGCACACTACTTTGTGATCTTTGGTTGGTCTTAAAAAAACAAAAATTTTTCTTATCCATATAGGGAAAAGCTATGTGCTCTCTCACTCTCACTCTCTCTTTCAAAATAAAACAAACAGGACTTTCCAGTAAAAAGAGATGGAAAGGACACAAATTTAAGATGAAATAAACGGAAGTGTAATGCACACGAATAAAATGTATATGATGTTGTTTGTCCAGTGCACCTATGCAAGTTCATTGGGGTTGCCAGCTCGTGAAAGACAAAATCCTGGTACCAGTGTGGGGCCCTGAGAACACAGCTCAGAGGTCACAAGGGGCCTTGATTAAGAGAGCTGGTTCGCACTACATGACAGCCCACCGTGGCTTAATTTACCTGCAGGGGCTGTGGCATTGTGCTGGGCACCCTTTTTGCATGGTACCTGTGGGCACTCAGCTTGCCATGGCTTGTCGTGTCATGCAAACCTAGGCAGCAGGGGTTGTTTGAGGGTTAGAAAACTCTCAAATAACCCATGGCTTGTTTTAAGGTTATTTGAGGGTTGTCTAACATACACACATAATGTCCAGGGATTTTCCAAAGGAAAATTTAGAAATGTGCAATAGGATGTGATATTTATTTGCCTGTAGTATGCACTACTACATCACACCTGTGATTTTTCCTTGTGTGTGTGTGTATGTGCTTTGTTGTTTAGAGTCACATTTCATGACATTTGGAACCTACACAAAGTGGGAGAAAATCCACAAACCGGAAAATTTGGCAGCATTAATGCAGAAGGAGAAGAAAATACCTTAAGCATGTGGAGAGTTTTGGTCATTGCTGATCTGACTTGTCTCTTCCTGCTTCTGGTAGGCCTAGGGATAACTCCAATGGGTAGCAAGGGGTACAACCCTATGCATATTTAGACAGAAAAGAAGTCCTACAACTCCCAGCATTCCCCCGCCAGCCATGGTGGCAGGGTACTGCTGGGAGTTGTAGGACTTCCTTTCTGTCTAAACATGCATAGGATTGTGCCCTAAAATTCTGCTTTTTCTATGTGCAGTAATTATTGGTCAACCAGGGAAGACCAAAACAAATGGATTCAGAATGAACTAGGAAGTCCTTTTCAAGTCCTTCTCCAGATGGGTGCGTTACCCTACACATTATATTTCTGGCTAGCAGTTGTTGTTGTTGTTGTTCAGTCGTTCAGTCGTGTCCGACTCTTCGTGACCCCGTGGACCATAGCACGCCAGGCCTTCCTGTCCTGCGCTCTCTCCCGGAGCGTGCTCAAGTTCATATTCATTGCACTGGCTAGCAGTACTGTGTCCTAAATATCAGCTGTGACTTCACTCATTGGCTAAGGGCGCAATCCTATTTAGATAGGTGTCCGCCTCCGAACTCGGAAGCGACTGCCTATCCAATACAGGGCAGGAGAAGCACGGAGGGGATTGTTCCCTCTGTGCTCCTCCTGCCCTGCATTTTCAGCTAGACACCTGATTGTGGCTGCCTAGCTGTGGGAGGGCTGAGTGGGGGAGGAGGCTGCTGTACGGCACATTAGATGTGTCGTACAGTCATTTCTGCCCTCCCCGCCCTGGAACCCCTCCTGGAACGCCCCTTTTTGGCTGCTCTGTGCTCCTCTTGTGTGCAACACGGAAGTAGAGGGAGGTTGCTTCCCGGAAAACAAGATATCCTATGGCCATCTAGCCGCTGTCTAGCAGCCATAGGATTGCTTCCTAAATATACTAAAAGGCAGAAGCATGCTCATTTCTCACAAATCAGTGGGACAGAGTTGTGCCTGTATATTTTACCTTGTATCTCAGTTTCTACAAAGGCTAGAAACATGCTTTTTCTTCTTTAAATGAAAGCTGGAGAATCTGGGACAGCTAATGGTGCAAACAGGCACTGAATGTCATGGCTAAAATCTGGGAAACCCCTGGCTGACTGGGCATTATGGCAACCCTAGAATGGTGGGCCCCCCAAAATGGTGGGACTGGGACAGCAACCCTTAGACCCATGCTTTAATCTGGCCATGTCCATGTGCTTACAAATCCTCCACCACCAAGCAATACATCCATATGCGATACTATCATAGATCATCCTTACATAATTCAGACTCCAAATGTGACACTAGTATAAAGCAAGACCTAAAAGTGTATGACTGGTTGGGTGCGGTGGGGGTGGGGTGTTGTTCAAGCTTTTTCAACCAGTCAGGGATGTATATAGAAAGTACGGCCCAAGAAATACTGCTAGAACAGGTTGTTTCTAATGTGGGATTGTAATGCGCATGCACCACTACAACACATATGCACATTTTCCTTATATGCGTGCACATGCTTTGTTGCTTAGACTCACATTCCATAACATTTAGAAGCCTACACAGAATGGCAGAAAATCCTCAGAATGGCGAAAGCACTAATGCAGAAGTGTTATATTCAAGCAAGCTTCACACAAGAGGCATCACGAACTGCAACAGGACTTTATTTGGAGTGAGGGATATAAAATAACTAAGAACAAGAGAGAGAGATGTCATGTTAGATATTTTCTGGCATTAGCACTTTTACTGTAACACTGACTATTTCACAGGACTTGCCAGGAAAGGGTTCCCCAGGTTCTAGAATGATTTCTTTCATCTTGGGAAACATTGGTGAACATACTGTTAAGAGTAGTGGTGGGGTCTGCAGGCAGTGCGTTTGGCAGGGGGAGGAGAAATGGGCATGCTTCAACAGAGTTTGGGTTTCTAGAGAAGCCTGAACAACTCATTTTACATTTCATGTTGTTATTAGTCTTTACATCAGCTAATATAATACAACTTTTGCATTACTCAAATTTTGAACTGCATAGTTTTTCTTCTGAACATTTTACAACTGGTTGCACATTTTAAGAAAACAACCCCTGCTACCCAGACCCTGGATAAGACCTTCCACATTGAATGTAGACTTGTAGAAACAGCCCAACATACAGTAAGGGCCAGAAATATTGGAACAAGGATAACTGTTTTGGCAGTTGGCCTCTGTACACGATCACACTGAAAATGAAAGGAAACACACCCAGATGGGAGTGAAGTCAGGACTTCCAGCTGTAATTCAAGGGGTGTGACAAAAGTGGGGCACTAACCATTCAGGAAGGACAGCCAGTGGCATACACACACCCCCGTCGTTGGTGGCTCATAAGTAATGGAACGAATGGCTGACAAGCAGCTGCGTGGCCAGGTGTGGCCTGTTTCCTGGGCACCCCATGAACAATCAAGCAGATAGAAGGTCTGGAGGTGGTTCTGAGTGTTACATTTGCATTTGGTAGCTGTTCACTGGAACTCCCAACATGAGGTCCAAAGAGGTGTCCATGCGAATGAAGGAGGCCATCATTAGGCTGAGGAAACAAAATAAACCCATCAGAGAGATAGCAAAAACATTGGGACTGGCCAACACAACAGTTTGGAACATCCTGAAAAAGAAGGAATTAATTGGCAAGCTCAGCAGCAGCGAAAGGCCTGGAAGACCACGGAAGACAACTAAAGTGGATGACTGCAGAATTCTGCTCATGGTGAAGAGGAACCCTTTCACAACATCTAGCCAGGTCAAGAATGCTCTTGCAGAGGTAAGCATGTCATTGTCAACATCTACAGTCAAGAGATGGCTTTATGAATGTAAATACAGAGGCTGCACAACAAGGTGCAAACCACTGGTCACACTCATGGATAATGACCCAAAACGTACAGCAAAAGCTACCCAAGAGTTTCTGAAGGCAAAGAAGTGGGATGTTCTTCAATGGCCAAGTCAGTCACCTGATCTCAACCCCATAGAGCATGCTTTTCACTTACTGAAGACAAGACTGAAGGCAGAAAGACCCATAAACAAGCAGCAGCTGAAGGCAGCTGCAGTAAAGGCCTGGTAAAGCATCTCGAGGGAGGAAACTCAGCATTTGGTCATGTCCATGGGTTCCAGACTTCAGGCAGTCATTGACTGCAAAGGATTTTCATCCAGGTATTAAAGGCGATCCTTAAGTTTGAAATGATGTTGGTTTGTTCCATTACTTATGAGCCACCACCGATTGGGGGGCGGGGTGCCATTGGCTGTACTTCCTGAATGGTTGCTGCCCCACTTTTTTCAAACCCCCTGATTTACAGCTGATAGTCCTGACTTCGCTCCCATCTGGGTGTGTTTCCTTTCAGTTTCAATATGGTGGTGTACAGAGGCCATCTCCCAAAACAGTTATCCTTGTTCCAATATTTCTGGCCCAGACTGTATTCTGCTTGGTACACAGAGCCTGGATAAGGCCTTTCAGTACATTCTCCTCATCTACAGTGTACATCTATTGTATGTGTTTATAAATCAGTTCTACCATCCATACATGGTATCAGGCCCATGGATCAACATAATCAGGCCAAACTATCAACTGTGGTACAATCAGAAAGCAGCGAATTACAGAGTGGAAACCTCAAGAAAGTGAGCCAGGCCATAGATAACAGGCCATGTTGCACATGATATGCTTTATAAGATCAATAGCACATGTAGAAGATTTACTAGAAAACATATACCTATTTTAGAGATGGGATACATAATACCAAAGCCTGAAAGATGACAATATACATATCCTTCTCTTTTTCTATGCACACAGACATGGCTCATCACTTATAGAACACATTTTTTTCTCTCTGAAGACATCTCTGTCTGTCTTTACTTCTTCTAATTTGAATTCAGCTGAAAATATTTTCTGAACATCTTCTGCAGTAAGAGCTTTCTGTGTCTCCTAATTCCTTTGTTTTTGTATATCTTGTGGTCAGTTCTAAGCATTCTCTTTTCAAAAGATCAATAGAAATACGGGAATGGAATTGCACTTACGTTAATCACTCCTCTCTTCTTTCTCTTGCCTCGATTAATCTCAACACAACCTTATTTAATTCCCTAATATTCAGTTCGTCGAAAAACAACAACCCACCATTTAATCCATTAACCATTCATTTACTAAGCAAGATATTAAACAATTTATGAAGGAATAGAACTGTCCTCCATTTTTATATTCAGTTGGTTTTAGGAAAGTATGGGGTTATGTGTGTGTGTGTGTGTGTGTGTGTGCATATGTGTGAGTGTGTGGGCCAGAAGGTTAGTAGTTCAGAGGTCAAATGTTCATTTAGAATCAGAGGCGGACACCGACCCCCACTTCAACTTGGACCCCGATTCAGCACTTCAGGAAACAGCCCACTTCTGCTTGGACCAATTCACAGTACGTCCACCTCACCTTGGTACGGAGCCCGGGCTGAGGTTCGGAAAACTAAGGCTTCATGCTTCCGATTGAGTATTGCGGCAAATCAAAAAGCGGCTATAACTTTTTTTTCTCTTGGTCAGAATTGGATGATAGCTGTAGGCATCTCCTAGAAAACTAGGAGAGGATTATGCCTGTCCAATGTCAGGAAAATAGGTAGAGGGGGTTTTGTGCTATGCACCTTTCTAGTTTTATGGAACGGCTAGTAATTGTTTATTTCTTAGCAGAATTGGATGAAAATTGCAGGATGGTTGCCTCTTCTGAGGGGATCAAGCCTGCCAAATTTCAGAATTATAGCCATAAGGGGTTTTTGTGTGGAAGAGCAGCTTTGACATTTGGGGGTCCCCAGGAGAGGACACACTTACAGGCAATATCCTGGGACACTCCTCCACCATGCCTGTCTCTTCTCCCACAATGCCTGGAAGGACCCCCTCAGAGATAGGCGTTTGGCCCTCTGGTTCACATTAAAGGAGCCCGAGGGCGGGTGTCTGAGACTCTGATCCCCTCAGAGCAAAACAGAGGGCAAGTGGCTGTGCTGGAGAGCTCCGCTGGCTGCTCTCTTGCAGTGGAATTTGCTACAGCAGGAGAGTGGGACCAGTGGGGCTTTCTGGAGCACCAGCAAGTGTCACTGAGCAAGCGGCTATTCTGGAGAGCCCTGTTGGCAGGGCTTTCCAGTGCCCAATGGCAGAGCAACAGCAGGGCTCTCCGGAGCACCTGCTGTAGTGCCATCAGGTGGGCAAGCAGCTCCAGAGAGCCCCACTCGCCTCACTCTCTTGCTGCAGCAAATGCCACCTGTGTCCCCCTCCTGCCACTCACCAAGGCCATTTAAATCCCTACCATTTTGTTCTTATCCAGCATAGAGTCTGCAGACTCAGGGCAGTCCTTATCAGCAAGTCCGATCTGTATATGTGTAAAGGAGACTGAGCTGTGCACATACTCTGTTCTCCTGGCTTCTTCCAGCTCCGCACAGGCACAGCAGGGCCTGCCTGAAGGCTTCATCACATGAGGCTAAAATCCCACATCCTTACCAGGTCTTCTCCTCCCGGCTTCTTTGTGGGATTAAGATCGGCACCTTTACACAGGCTGACACATGCTGTTTTTATTTCTTGGCAAGTTCTATATATTTCATTTTACTACCAACTACTAGATGGCTCTGCTATTATAGTGGCATTATGGAAATAGACCCAGCAAGTAAGCGCCTCATAGTGCTTCCTAGAGGAAAATTGGTAAGGGAGAGGGAATCCTCCAGAAAAGCTCATCAAGAGAATCCAGGCCTAAAATGGTAGGTAACACTTTCTATATTTTTCCCTTTTGTTGTTGTTGCTCTTTTACAGACCCTGCCTGTGTCACCCCAGTGTCCAGCAGGGAGAGAGGGGGAGAGAGGGCAGCCAACAGCAACACAAGTCTGCTTAGCCTTCCTTGGAGGGAGCAGCGATACCATCAACCTTGCTTTGAGTGAGTGTGTCTCTACTGGATGGGTACTGTTCCTTTGCTTGCCTCTCTCCAGTCTTTCCTAGGTAGCCCTTTCAAAAGTGCGGTCCTGTGCATGTCTACTCAGAGGTAAGCCCACTGAATTCAATGGGGTTTACTCCTATCTTAACCTTCTATGTATGTTTTTATCATGAGCTGGGGGGGGGGATGTTTTAGCAAAGTGGGTCTGTCTGTTGGCAAGAGGAAGGAAACATCCCCCTCTTTTTCATTGGGACATGAAGGATTAAAGCTGAGGGAACTTCCAGAAACATGGATTGTTTTGTTTGTTTTATTTGCAAAAAGAGGAAGTAAAAAATGTTAATGCAATTGTAAGGACTTTTTTCAGCTCTAGGAAGGTGGGGAAAATGTCTGGTTTGTGGGTTTGGGGCAGAGAATTATTTTAAGACTGATTTAAAGGCCCCGGTATCTGAGCTCAGCAGAGCCCCATAGAGTTGTCTGCTCTCATAGGGACTGGCAAGCTCCTCTTTCCATGCTCTGGCCCTTCTGGTGACCTGAGCCCAGAGGGAGACTGCTATACAAATACTTCTCATTCCCCCAAATGTGTTGAAAGTGTTTCCCAACTGAGCTCAGTTGTCATTTGTACTGAGTACAGTGCTGATCACACTACAGTTAATATGTGCAGATATTTATTCTCAAGTGGAGCTAGGTTGGGGAATTCCAAACTATAAAATATTAAACAACTTTATTCAATTTCAATTTTAAAAATTGTTGTTACAGCTTATAACCTGCAGCTATTGGAAAGAACAGAAGAGCAATAAGGAGGGATTGCACACTAACAGCCAGTGGTCTGTCTGAACCTGATGAGCTATTGAGAAGGGCAGAGGGGACCAAACATGAGATGGAACATTTGGAGCTTTTCTACACAAGGATGTTAATCCACTGTATTGACTTTCATTTTCGACACAGAATTGAGATCTGAACTCTTACGCAAGGAGCTTTTCCTTTCCTGCTTTTTCACTACATAACCTCTAGGTGGCATTGTGGTATAGCGGAATAGCACAAGTGCACCAGTGGAGAAAACATTTTATTTTGCTTTCTTTTTCCCGGCTCTAAAAAAACTCACAGAAATTGCTGCTGAATAACAGAAACAAAACTGGAGGGTCATTACATCATCTAATGAACCCCCAAACAACTGTGAGCAGAAATGGCGAGCACACAATAAATGCCTTGTGTAGAAAAGCTCTTGATTACAAATAAGCTGTGCCTCCCACCAAACCTGTCTCCCTGAAGGTCAATATTGCTAGACTACATAACCTATTAGGCATTCAGGCTTCAATCCTAAACACACCTACCTGGGAGTAAGCCCCAGTGAACACAATTAGGCTTATTTCTGAGTAAACATGTATACTACATTGCTGAACACACAACTCACCCACACAATGAAACCAAGATTAACAAAACAGAAATAGAGCCTTCATATTTATCCAGTGAGATTACATGGTATTACAGCATCCCTTTCCCAAGTCTTTAGGACCCATAAAACAAAAGAACGTCTCCAGGGTATTGCACAGCTTCTATGCCAACCCCTGGACTACATCATTTCCGTGCCATGATTAACTTTTGAAAACCAGTACGGTAAGGCATTCAGATGCACAAACCACAACTGTGATTAAAGCACTAAACATGAAACAAGTAAAGGGCACCTATCCGTTCACTTTATCTTGGGTAACCATGAAGGAGATGAGTATTTAAAAATGTGCAGGGCAACCCCAAGGAATGTAGACAAGCCAAGGACTTTAACCCAGCAAGAAACCATGGAGTGTTTGGGAGAGTCATCTATTACTCGGGTCTTCAGGGGCTTTAGAACTCGGTCCCACTGGGTCAGGATTGTACTTCTGGCTTTTCCCCACTTCCCAGGGCCATTCAGGCGGTACTGGTAAGAACTGCAGGGGCCAAAGAGAACTGACAAGGCTAGTCTGGGGTCTAATAGGAAGAGCAATGGCATGTTGGGCTTCACACCTATGCAGTCAGCAATTTCATCCATGTAGGCAACAAAACCTGTCCTTGCTTTGTCACTGGAAATATTCCTAAAGTAGAAAAAGAAACGGGAATAGTGTTAATTTCCAAAGCAAACCCAGTAAGTGTTTTGTAGCTCAGTGTAGACAGCAATAGCCCTATTCAGGCATTTGTTACTGAACATGGGAAGGGGCTAGCGGGAATGCATGGGGTTAGTCCCCACCCCCTCAGGAACTCTGTGCACTGTGGCAACATCCCCCGCTGACACATGATCAACTCAGTGTGAAGGGAGCCGCTTGAACATACCCAGGGTTTCCTTCATGGGGAGAACAACACTGATTAGTCCTGTTTGTAAAGGCGCAGCTTGAGTTCCGTTCTGGGATGTGTCTGAACAGCAAAAGAGCTCCTCCCTGTTTGGCGCAGAATGTGATTCATCATACTATGGGGCTTTCTTCTGGGTAGACATGTATAGGATTGCGCTGTAAACTTCCTTTCCCAATAACCAAGGTTCATAGCTTCTCTAGACAAGGCTTTTATTGTGCGCTCGCCATTTCTCAGTCACAGTTGCTTACAGGTGCGTTAGACACCACTGTCACCCTCCAGGTTCACTTCTGTTTTTTAAGAGCACTTTCGTAAGGATTTTTGAGTGGGGAAAATCTGGTATTTGGGAGCACTGGGAAACAAATTGCAAGTCCCCGCTAGTTTCATTTCGTTATTCTGTTTTAGCACAGTGCCACCTAGAGGTTATGTAGCAGAAAGGAAAATAACTTCATACAAAACTCTAGTCTTGATTATGCAATGAAACCTGGAGTAGGAAGAGCTGGTTTAACAGCCTTGTCTAGAAAAGCTCTTCATACCACTTCCTTCCTCCCTGGAACTTCAGCCAAGGAAGAGGCACAACAGCCCTAGAGGGAGACGCATGATGATGGGAAAGGAAATTCCAGGAAGAACTGAGTGGGTTGAAAAGCCCCTGGCACACAACTCTTTGGTGTGTGTGCAGGCCGATTTGGATTGGGACTGTGGCACTGCAGGAGGGGGAATTTAAGCTCCCCCCCATTTTAATGCCAAAATTCCATTCCCTCCCCACAGCATGGGGGAAATCTAAAAAAGAGGGGAAAAACTTCATTTCCCACTGATGGCTTTGAAGCCTTAAAAAACATGGGTTGGGGGTTGGGAGATAGAACTTCAGCACGAAAATGCAGGGGAGGTTTAACTCCATCCCTCCCAGATCACCATGGTTCCAATCCGAACGAGACGGCACACGCTTACACAAAGGTAAATAAAACTACTCCCCTACCTGATCCAGCTGTGCTGCTGCTTCTCTCTTTCCTGCCCTGCCGGAAAGTCCAGCTGAAGCTGCCGCTGCCGCTTCCCCCCCTCAGTCATGTGTTTTGTTTGTAACAACCCTGATTGGTGTCTGGCTCGCCCAGCGCCCTGCCTGATAACAAAGCGGGCAGAGCCACCCAGGGCGGCTCTCCTGTTTATTCCCTTGCTCCGTAGTGAGGGAGCGCTCTGGAGCAATTCCGGCTTTCAGGGGAGCAATCAAGAGGTTGCCCCTGGCAAAAAGGCTCCCCCCCTCCCCGGTCTGTCTGTGCATGCATGCTCGCCATTAAAAGCAAGAACAACAACAGCACACAGTGTTTGCGGGGGGAATGTTCCGAGCAGGTGCCTTGCTCAGAGGACGTCAGCGCCCTGCCCTGCCGCCATGACTTGGAAAGGTCTGTGGCTGGCTCTGGGATGAGCGGGGCAGATGGAGAAGGGAGGTGGGAAGCAGTAGGCAGTTTGTCCCCACCCCACAGCCACCACTGATCCACACGGCTTTCTCAGGGTTGTGTGTGGCTGCTCCGCTCCTGCCCCATCATCCTACCCTGAGTTAGAAAGAAGAGAGCCTCGGAAGAGCTGCCTGTCCTAACAGTAGGGTACTATATTCCTGCTTTTCGGACGGGGCCTGATAAATCCTGTCCTATTGTATATCAATTCAAGTCTTCTTGTGCTTGCCTTTAGGTAGTGAAAACCACACCACACAAGAGAGAGATATTGCTAGGCTCGGGGTAACCCTGAGGTTTTTTAGAATACCCCCGCAGAAATCTACAAGAAAAAAACTCTAAGGGAGCAAAAACAAACAAACCACCGTCTTATAATAACTCTGTGGCATGGAATATTGAGTGAGTGAGGGCCTAACTACATGTGGCACTGAATATGGCCCTTGCAGTTGCCCCAGGGTAGCCCAGTTGTATTGGATCAAAGAATAAGATTCCATTCCCAAGCTACATGGCCAGACCCATCTAATCTAGGCACTGAACCTAGTATGATGAATCACATTGGGACTTACTCCCAGATAAATGTCTGGGACTTACTCCCAGATAAACGTGTATAGGATTGCAGTCTTAATCTACCAACTCCTTTCTCCCTGGAATTTCACACACACACCTTTCCAAGTGTTCCATGTGCCCCCACCATAGTTTCACACTCTAGCCTAATGTGTATTTGGTCCCTGGTTTCAGGTGCTTCCTTTCAACATATTGAACCTGGATAAGGATCATTACAGTGTTAATTATAATATGTACAAGAATACATAACATTTCATACTTCTTAAGGAGATCCTTCTTCTGTTTAGCAACCTCACTCATCAGTCTGTTCACTGGAGGGAGTTTACTTGACCCTGAGTATAAGAAAATAAATGACACAAACTTTGCATAAATGTTGATAGCATTGGGGATAGAGTTGAGGATGATTGGATACATCTGTTTCAGAATCTTTAGATGCATGCCCCTCAGTCCTAAGTTGGTTTACTCAGGAAGTACATCCATAAGATTTCAGCTTTAAATTCATTTTCAGGTTTATCTATAGCATAATCAAATAATACATGTTTTGCTTTATATATATATATATATATATGTTCTCATAGCTTCAGTCGCTATGGTGCCTGCAGAAAGAATTTTCTTGAAGCATAAATTAATAGAAATATATTTAAGGGCCAAATTACACACATTTGTTTAACAGTGGATCTGCCCTATCGGTGTGCAAAGTGGGGTGAGCGTGTCTGATTTTAACATTAAAAGAGGCACAGGCATGAGGGGAGCTAAACATTCCCCTCATTCCAACCTTGTGGTCTACTATTACCCCAGGCACTTTTCTCCTAGCCCAGCTCACTTCTGACACCAGAGCTGAGTCTGAGGAAAAGGAATTTGGCTGGCCAACCTTTGGAAGAGAAGGTCAGAGAGAATTCATGTCCCCTGACACACATGGCCCCTTTGATGTTAAAAGCAGGCGCATACACACACACACACACACACTCACACTCTCTCTATATGTGAATGAAGCAGATACACAATTAAACAATTGTAGTTGCCTCTGTTAAATCTTGTTTGACCCCCAGATCTACTGGGTCTCAAGAATATTTGGTAGGAGAGCTGGCTAAAAAAGTATAGTCTGCAGGAGTCTGGACTTCATGGGTGGGATAGAAGATTTTGTCATTAGAATATTTCATCACAGTCTGCACCAAAGTAAAAACTAAAAATAGCATAAAAAGTGTTGGAAAACTAGTGTGGAGAGGCAGTGTGGTGTAGTGGTTCAAGTGTTGGACTGGGAGCTGGGAGATCTGGGTTCTAGTCCCCACTTGGCCATGGAAGCTCGCTGGGTGACTTTGGGCCAGTCACAGACTCTCAGCCCAACCTACTTCACAGGGTTGTTGTTGGAGGATGAAATGGAGAGGAGGAGGATTATGTATGCTGCTTTGGGTTACTTGGGAGGAAAAATGGCGGGATATAAATGCAAAAAATAAACAAACCAACAAATAAATAAAACTATCAGCATTCCTGCTGGCAGCTAGATATCAGAATTTTTATATCTGCTGACATATGAGCAACACCATATAAAAGACCGGCAGTTGCTTTTACTTCTGAGTAGATGTGTATAGGATTCTGCTGTTGATCTTCTGTTTAAAAAACTGTATTGGTATCACTTCCGGTTGGAACCAATGTCGCTCTGGTAGCATCCCACGGGCGCTCCGTGGGAGCTTTCTCAAACAGCTTTTTAAAAGGTTGAAAAACCTTTTCACTCCCCCCTGGAATTAAAAGTGAGGGCAAAGCAACATCTGCATAATTTATTGGAGAAAGTACCCTCCTTGAGATAGTGGGGGGGGGGGGCTGGATTCCAGGATTATCTTTCCAGAGCTTTACCAACGCAAAAAGCTGTACTGGGATTCCTATTTCATAGGAGAAAACAGGGCTGATGTGTTCCATAATAATATATGCTTGAAGAAATATCAACAACTTCTGAGGGATGATTTAAGAAATGTTAACAATATTTGAGAACATCTGAGGACCTGCAAGATCTGTTTGAGAGAAACATGTCTGTGCTGAGGAGAAGAAAGGAGCTGGCATCAACTCTCCCTGCACTCCCTGTGTCAAAAGCTTCGAGAACAGAAGATATAGGGGGATTATTTACTCTGATAAAGACTTTATCTTCGCAATTTATGGAGCAAGCCAAAAGGTTGGATTTAATCCAAAATTCCATCACCGCCTTGCAAAGAGCTGTAGATTTAATTAATGCGTCATGGCAAAAAATGGAGACGAAAATTAATGAGCTAGAAGACTGAGTGGCAGGAAGTGAAACTACGACACAAATTTGTTTTAAAAATGCCTCTGATAGAATTTCTCAACTGGAGGCCTTCACGAGGAGATCCAATGTACGTATTATTGGGATTAAAAATCTGTCTAATGATGTAAAATTGCCTATTTTTGTGGATAAACTTTTGCATGAGATACTTTCTATCCCATCTGAGTATTTACTTGATATTGAGCAGGCATTTCATGTGCCAAATGTTAAAGGGACTGATTACACGATCATAGTCCAATTTGTAAAAGTCTCCACAAAGAATTATATCCTGCGTTTGGCAAGAGAGGGTGGAAGCCTTTCCTGGAAACAAGATAAAGTTATGTTATTTCCAGACTACATCAAAGAGGTGGTGAATAAAAGAAGGCAATTTATCAAAGCAAAAAATATGGCAAAACAAATGAACTTACAATATTACTTAAAATATCCTGCTACGATTTGTATTGTCTCTGAAGGTCAGATGAAGAAGTTTCTAAATCATGAAATGGCGGAGGCATGGCTGAATGTAAAAATGCATCAGAATTCTGGTACAACCCTATGAACTGGAATCTTTAAACTAGCTTTGTTAACTGTTTGTGTTTAGTCTACATGATCCAGGCTAGCTCAGAAGATAAATGACTATACATATATTCGTTTATTCTCTTTCATCTTTTGTTTGTTCTTGCTTTTCTTTATATTTTTTATTTTAAAATAGATAATATATCTAGTGTAAAATATATTACTGACTGTTGAAGGATTATATTAAGTTTTATTATTATATAACACTATATATATATATATATATATATAATTTAATGAATTGTAGACCTGTTTCTTTGATATAAGATTGATGATATGATATTGAAATGTAAGATTGTTAAGGTTATAGATATAGTTTTTAAAACAGAATGGCATCGGAGGCCGGGGGGTATTGGAGTTTAACCTTAACTCTCTAAAGGGGAGGGAGAGGGAGAGGGGGAGGGAAGGGGAAAGAATCTTCTTTTTTCTTCACTTCCTTTCCTCTTCCCTTTTCATTTTTTTCTTTTCTTTTTCCTTCTCTTTTTGTTATTGTGGTGTCCTCATCAGAATATTGTATTGTTGGGAAATTGTAGTATTGATCAGGTTGTTGGTAATTTTGGTACTGTTTATTTCATTTATAAAGATAAAATAAATAAACATATATTTTAAAAACTGTATTGGTATAATATGAATTGTATATATGGTATATATGGTCCGTATTCCAGACCATATGTAATATCTACAGGGCAGTATCCAATGCTGCCACTGTGCTAGCTACCCAAACTACCCAAAACTACCACTTCTGGAATGGGACAAGTCAACAGAGGTTGCAGAAATGAGTCCACTGACTTGTCCCATTCTGGAAGTGGTAGTCTGGGGTAGTTTTTTGGGTTACATTAGGTCTACTTTCCTGTTATGCTAGGAGCTGTTTTCTCTAGCACAACAGGTTTAGAGCTGGTGGATTGCCAGCATTAGATCCTGCCCAATAGATCTTAATTCAATAATACTGAATAATTCAATAATATTAATAATATTCAACAATGTACAATTCAATAATATGTATATAAAATAAATTAATAATAAATATACTAGTAAAGTACAGTGTTTTAAAGGCCCACTTACTCCTGCCCCCCTTGAAAATGAGAGCTGGGTTTGTGATGGGCACCATAAATACTCTTGCAGGATTCTCTGCATTGCCTATTTATGGCACTGGCTATAGCGAAGCCAGTCGCTTAGCTAGCATTCTGGAAACCTGCAGGGTCAGATCATGGCACAGAGTACAAAATATGTCATTTAAGCAGGATCCAGCATCTTGATGAGACAAAATTTCAGCTTAATTTAAAAACAAAAACAACGTTTTTAGTCCACATGGTTGCAGAGGAACACCTGAAGATGTGTTAACAACATGTTAAAACTGGAAATCTACCCAAGGTCAGAGTACTTTTGTTTCCAGGTTAGCATTGGCCATCTTACCATTAAACACTCTTGTGACCCAGCGAGCCTGAAGTTCCACCACTGGCAGAATGGATCCAGTTACTGCTATAAAGCCAATGACAGCCAGTGTAGGCTTCTCCAGATGAGGAGGGAAGACCTGTTTATAAAGGGATGCACTGTTTTTGCAAATGTCGTGAACAGACTCTTCCAGGAAGGGAAATGAGGTCGTGTAACCTGTAGCAAAGATGACCACATCTATGTTCTCTTCTGCTGTTCCATCTTCAAAGATGGCGGAGGTCTCAGTAAATCTCTTCACATTTGGTTTTACCTCCACGGCACCACAGAGAATGCAGCTGGGCAGCTCATCGTTCAGAATTAAAGGTATCCATGAACTGTTAAACAGTGGAAAGTGGAAAGAAACACCATTAGCCTATGTATACTCAACTAACCCTATTTACCAGAGACAGTTCCGTTTTCTGGTATTATCCTATTTTGCCTTTGAGAAATGGTGCACATGTCCTCTAAGATACTGTTCATAATCTGATGTGGAATTGGGATGGAATTGATTTAGCGTTGCAAAAATGAGAACCTGGCCCAAACTGAGCATGACAGATTTGCCCATCCCCTAGTGCTGTTGGTGGGCGATTTGTCTTCCTGATGAGAAGTGTTCACCCAGAGGGCAAGGGACAGGATGAGAGCATGAGTTTGCCTGAGGCGGACATCCAACCCCTTTGTCATGGCTTAGAGGGAGCCAGTGTTACATCTACACTGGCCTTAATACTTTGTTGTAATACAAATACTGCCTTATGCATGCAAATCCAGTACACCTTGGTAAGACAAGAAGAAACAAACTCCGAATGGGTTTTCAGCAAATTGCTCTTCTTTAGGAAATTAGCTTACAGAGATCACTCAGGGAAAATCAAGGTGATCAGCAAGTATATTTGCTGTTTGACAAAATTGGCTAGTGATTTTTATGAGATATTTAGTTCCCTTGAAGAAGAGAAGTTTGTTCAAAGTGCATTGGGAAATGAACTTCTTTCAACAGATTCTTGTCCACACATAGGAGTTAGCTACTTCTTAACCAGGCTAATCCCACGAGCTTCAGCTTCTGTAAGCAGGGCATTCTGGCATATGCAATTTCAGTCATATTCAAGGAGAATACCTTTGAATAGGGACCAATCCATAGTTCTCATGGTTGAACCACCGATTGCATATCTTTGACACCATCCTGCTTATGAAGCCTGCAGGAAGGAGCTTTTGAACGGATGCCTTAAAGCGAGTTGAGAAGACCAGGTCAAAAGGCCAGCCAGCCTCTGAAATGCGGCTTAACACCCACGTCCCACGTCTGGTGCTGAAAAAGACCTAAAGGGGATTCAAAGCGGAGAAGAGTATTTCTACTTGGCAGCTGCTTTGAGAGCAATTGAAAATTGATCTCGTGTAGTGACTAAGCAACAGAGGGCCCAAGCTGGCCCAACGTCTTTGCTGGATCAAACAGTTTCACTATTAGTTCCATAAAAAAAGCAGGAAAATAGCCACTATCCAGTGGAGACACATGAAGCCAGAGGGAAAGTTTATAGCAGGTTCAGAACAGAGAGATTTGAGAGCAAGCAACCCACCAATGAATCCTTTGCATGATGCCATGAAAATGAACAAGCTGAAAACCTTCAGTAATATTTGCAAGATGAAAGAGGTAGAAAGTAATAGGAGGGCAGTCCTTCTGAAAATCCACAGGGCACTCCTTGGTTGCATCGTTGCAATGGCACAGAACTGGAATAGTCAAGTGGCCAATGGATTTATTCTTCCATCCTCTGGGATTTCTTCAACAAACCCGTTTTAGCCATCCACTTGCAGCACCAGCTGATGTAGCACCATAAAATGAGCGACTGTGGTGGAGTGAATGAAGCTTAAGCAGAAGGTGCAAGATGCTCAAGCCAGCTTTTTTGAAGTGGCCATGTCTGAAAGAAGGTCCATGGCTCTGAGAGAAGGAGCCAGAGGTTTGTGTGATGTTCTCAGGAACAGATCTCAGGAAATATATATACTGAAGGCTGAAACAGATTACATGGAAGCACCCTACACCTGCAAGTAGGTGGCTGGGCCCACAGTTGTTATTTCCTGTGATTGGTTACCTAAAGTGGCATGCATAATGAAACCCTTTCTCCTAATCTAAAGTCCCTTCCTTTCAGAATAAGTGTCAAAACATAAGAAGATGGCAGAAACAGGAATAAAACTCTCAACTAATGTTTCAGTAAAAGCAAATGCTGCAAATTGTGTGTTAAGATGAAGTGGACTTGTGGGGCTCTTTCCTGCGGACACCCTGTAAAGCAGCAGAAACACTAGGGGCATGGGGAGTGGCATTAATACCACATTCCCCCACAATCTCTCTTAGCTACTCACCACCAGGACAGGTTATTAGTTTTGTATTAATGGTATAATCCATTGTAAGCTGCCTTGGAGATCCAAGTTGCCCACCAGGGGTGAGCAACTTGTGGCCTTACAGTGTTTTGGCCTACAATTCCCATGATCCCTCAATTGCCAGCTCTGCTGGGTAGGGCTGATGAGAGTTGTAGGCCAAAACATTTTGAGGGCCACAATTTGCCCACCCTTGATTGAGACTGAAGCACAGACTATAAAAGGGCCAGATTAGATTTGAGGTTAATCACGTGAGTACAATTAACATGCATTTTTTGTTATGTAAATACCCCAGAGGGTGGGGAGGAAGAGTTTAACCCATTCCCCCTGTTGTGGTCCCAATACCCCCCACCTGCTGCCGCAGCTGCTGTTTGCACCTGGAGGAAAGTTTCCATTGGTGCTTCTGGGTGTTTCCCTCCCAGTGCGGGGGAACACAACTTTTGTCAGGACCATGGAAGGTAGGAAGTGTAAACTTGCCAAAAATCGTAACAAGCCTTTATCCCATTGGGCAATAGTGATGGCCAGAATTTAAGGACTCGTGCAGTCCTTGATGACTGAAGCTGCACGTGGTGACCTGCACATGAATGAGCCTTCACAGACCAAACATCAAAGATTAAATGTTTGTATCACCTTGGGGCTATTCAGTGGGCCTCCCTCAGGCATTTAGCTGCAGTTCTCTTTTCGGGGGGGGGGGTGTGTGCCCTGCGAACTGTGCAATGCCCTACATGGTGGGGCCTGTGGTGGGAAGTCCAGGGGATGAAAATAACCCTTGGAACTTCCGAAGTTGCCTGTCCCTGATGTAGGTTGTCCCAGATTCAATCCCTGGCATCTCCTGGCAGGGCTGGAAAAATTCCTGCCTGAAACCCTGGAGCGCTGCTGCCAGTCAGTGTCAACTGTACTGGGTTAGATGAACCTATGTTCCTGTGTAACATCAAGTTAGACTCTTTTCCCCACCCCCTCCCCACACCTGCATTTTGTAACACCTTGCCTGATGAAGAGCTCTGGAGGTTTTGAAGGCTTCTACACTTTTGTGACTAAAGAATGTTCAAACTATCGAACAGTGGCACTTATTTCACATGCCAGTAAGGTAATGCTCAAGATCTTGCAAGGTAGACTCCAGCAATTCATGGAATGAGAATTGCCAAATGTACAAGCTGGGTTTAGAAAAGGCAGAGGAACTAGAGACCAAATTGCCAATATCCGCTGGATAATGGGGAAAGCCAGGGAGTTTTGGAAAAACATCTATTTCTGTTTTATTGACTGTTCTAAAGCCTTTGACTGTGTGGATCATAACAAACTGTGGCAAGTTCTTGGTGGTATGGGGATACCAAGTCATCTTGTCTGCCTCCTGAGGAATCTGTATTAGCAATGTACAGCTAATAGCAAGTAGCAATGGTAAGAACAGACCACAGAACAACGGACAGGTTTAAGATTGGGAAAGGGGTACGGCAGAGTTGTATACTCTTACCCTACCTATTCAACCTGTACGCAGAACACATCATGCGACGTGCTGGGCTTTAACATTAACATTTAACATTAACAATCTCAGATATGCAGATGATACCACTTTGATGGCTGAAAGCAAGGAGGAGCTAAGGAACCTCATGACGAAGGTGAAAGAAGAAAGTGCAAAAGCTGGGTTGCAGTTAAACCTCAAAAAACCAAGATTATGGCAACCAGCTGGATTGATAACTGGCAAAGAGAGGGAGAAAACGTGGAGGCAGTGACACACTTTGTATTTCTCAGCGCAAAGATTACTGCAGACGCTGACTGCAGCCGGGAAATCAGAAGACGTTTACTTCTTGGGAGGACAGCAATGACAAATCTTGATAAAAGAGTGAAGAGCAGAGACATCACACTGACAACAAAGGTCCGCATAGTTAAAGTAATGGTATTCCCTGTAGTAACCTATGGCTGCGACAGCTGGACCATAAGGAAGGCTGAGCGAAGGAAGATAGATGCTTTTGAACTGTGGTGCCGGAGGAAAATTCTGAGAGTGCCTTGGACTGCCAGAAGATCAAACCAGTCCATACTCCAGGAAATCAAGCCAGACTGCTCACTTGAGGGAAGGATATTAAAGGCAAAACTGAAGTACTTTGGCCACATCATGAGAAGACAGGAGACCCTGGAGAAGATGCTGATGCTAGGGAAAGTGGAAGGCAAAAGGAAGAGGGGCCGACCAAGGGCAAGGTGGATGGATGATATTCTGGAGGTGATGGACTCGACCTTGGGGGAGCTGGGGGTGGCGACGGCCGACAGGAAGCTCTGGTGTGGGCTGGTCCATGAAGTCACGAAGAGTCGGAAGCGACTGAACGAATAAACAACAACACACTTTTGTGACCTTTGAAATGGTTTAAGTGGTATTGCCCGAATATGGATTTTGGAATCTACCTTACAGGGTTGTCCTAAGGATGATAAGATAACGCACTCCGAACACCTGAAAGCACTATATACATTTATTATGATTACCCCACAGGGATAATGTGATTGTATCTCTTGCTCCAGATAGCAAACATTTGTTCACAAAGGACAATACCTTCGCAGCTGTGCGGCTGATCTCCACAGCGACATCCCCACCAGTATTCCCAGCACCAATTACAAGGACATTTTTCCCTTCAAACTCTTTTGGATCTCTGTACTCCCAGCTATGAAAGTAGCGACCTTTGAAGTTTTCAATCCCTGAGAAAAAAGAGGGGAATGTTGTGTACATGTACTTGTTTCATATTACATGTTGGAAACAGGATGCTGGACTAAATAGGCCTCTAATCTGAACTAGCAGAGCTCTGACATTATCAGATCTACCCAGCTATGAATGGGGTCTGGTTCCCCAAACCAGTGGCATCAGTGGTCGTCAAGTTTTTTGGTCTCTGAGGTAGAAAATCCAAATGACAGCTCTGTACCAGTCACTAGTGAACTCGAATTAATAGCTGTGCTGTTCACAGTCATTTCACTGGGGGCTGTGGAGGAGAACTTCTCCGCAGATTGTGCCCTGTGAGTTGGATTAGTCTGACTCTTCCTCTGTTGCCCTTAACAACATTCAAAATCTACAGCCTGTGGCAGCGCCTCAGAGGGTCTCAAGGTAGGGGAGCCTCTGATGGCAGCCAGACCCAGCGATAGGCACATCCCTTGCTTGTTTACCAGTGACAGAAGGGCCAAAGTAGATGAGGTATGAATCAGGTGGCCAGCCCTGGCAGGCAGAATTTTAAAAATGTAAGCAGCCAGCATGGGGGGGGGGGGACCAAATAGCTGGCATGTGGGGAGGGGCAAGTCCAGTTGGGAACACAGCAGGGGCAAAGGGTTCGGGCAGGGGTGGGGGGACTAGTTTGGGGTGGGGGCCAGATGACCCCCACCCAGCTCTCCATGGGCCAAATGATGTCGGGTAGCATGCCCCCTGATGTCATTTGATCCCCAGCAGTGGGCTGGGTGGATGATCCACCTGGCATGTCTCAGGAGTGAAGAGCACTGAGCTGCCTTGGCTTAGCTCTGCCTGGCCTTTCCCTCTGTTTCCCCCCTGCCATAGTCCCAATCCAGCCCTTCCGTCCCCCGTCCCGTTCACTGGCTATTTGTGGTTTTCAGATTATGCACATGACAGCTAGTCACATGAATCTAGTTTGGCCCTAAGATAAATGATGCACAGTGCATTCTACGGACTGAAAGTTCTAGTTTATCTGGGATTTATGGGGGTTCACCACATGAGGCTTTTTATTTCGCAGTTTACCGGGCTTCTGTTTCTGCATTCTAAGTGAGATAAAGATCAGGTCTTTACCCAGGCAAGTTCTCCATTGCCTCGGGGTGGGGAGTGCGCTGTGCATCAGTGGGTCTTCCAAGGGATTCAAGTGTCTCCCTGTCTCTGGAAAGCAGCAGGGGGCGGGGTGGGGGCGCGGCTTCGTTGGTGTCAGCTGTTTACACAGGGGTTGCCATCTTCTTCTTCCTCCCCCAGCCAGCTCTGCGCTTGCTTTGAGCCTCTCCTAGCCCAGCCAAGAAAACTCTCCCCCCAGCCCAGGTCAACAGCCAGACACACTGGAGGGGTGGGGTGGGAAAAGAGCAATTTGATTTTCTGCTCCACCCAATGGCTTCTGCTTCCAAGGCTGTGGTTGTAGTGAACTGCACATTTACACACAGCCGTTAAAGCGGATTTGCATTTAAATAGTGGATTATCTGGGGGGGGGGTGTTGTGGGATAAAGATCAAAAACAGCTGGATGTGCCCTGGAGGTTGACGGTGTCATGTGAATGACCCGCAAACTTCCATGAGTGACCAATCAAGAGTGCGCTATAAATGTCTAGTGTAAAGCCAGCCTTAGTGCATATTTCTTCTGCTCCTTCCCTACGTGGGTGGGTGGGGAAACAAGCATGCTAGCACATGTGCATTGAAGCAATATGCTCAAAACTTACCAGGAAAGGAAGCTAGTGGTAGATTAATCTCCGTATATCGGCCACTGCAAACCATAACAGCATCAAAAATGGCTGATCCCCGCTGCCCGTTAGTTTCGGTACAAACCACCCATTGTCCAGTGGCTGTGAAATCTGGGTGTTTTCCGATGCTATAGACTGTGGTCTGGCATAAAGCCCCCAAAAAGAAAAATTAAGGGTACGTCATTATAGAGTTACACATCCTGATGACACCCCCAGTAGTTTGCTGTACTTTGTGCCCTTTTGTTGGGATGTCTGAGGCTAGAGGAGAGAGGGTGAGATTCTCAACAAAAAAGTGTGGAGATCAACAACAACACAATTAGAAGCACTCAGGAAAAATTCCCAGCTCCGTTGCAGTCACTTTGTTGCCTCCTCAGCAGTCGCTAATAAGGTACAACCTCCAGGTGTTAGTTTTTGAAAGTACAGTGTGCACATTCATGTCTAAAGATGCACTCAGTTGTAACGTGGGGAGTTTAGTAAACACTTTTATTTCCCAGCCTGTGAGCCAGTGGCTGGACTGGAGTCCTACCAATGGCATATTTCTCTGTGAAACTGATACATGCATTACCCCTTCTATATTACGGGCACATGCATCTTAAGACGCAGATCGTATAAAAAAGGAAGGAGGGAAGGAACTGTCAGAAATGCATGGAGCTGGCTGATGAGGATTTTCACACACATTTCTGAAGTCTTTTTAGCATTTCTGTGTACATTAGTCAAGAGGCATGGCTCTTTCTTGCCTTCTGTCCCGCAACAGCAACATCTGTGTGCACACAAATAGCAGACAAGATGCTTTGTAGGGTTATTTGTGAAAATGGGCTATGGGCATGTCTACACTGCAGACCCAAACTGGTTTTATTTTCATGCTACCTCATTTCCCCCACCCCACCCTACCCCACTCCACCCACTCCCAGGGATTCTAGGAACTGTATTGCTGTGAGAAGTCCGATGTGATGCTCTGGGCTCCTTGAGGGAAACGATGACAGACTGGCCCCTTTCAAAGAACTTCGGAAGTATTTCTTTGCACAGTGCATAATTAACTTACTGAATTCACTGCCAGAAGATGTGATGATAGCTGACCTGGCTCACAAAGCCCCTAGACCAGCCTTCACCAACCTCATGCCCCCCAGATGTTTGGGACTACAGTTCCCAGCATTCCTAACCATTGGCCATACTGGTTGGGGCTGATGGGAGCTGCAGTCCAAAACATCTGGAGGGCACCAGGTTGGGGAAAGCTGCCCTAGAAAAATTCAAGGAGGATAGATCTGTCAATGGTTATTACCCATGACAGATAAATGGAGCCTCCATGTTCAGAGGTACTATACCTCTGAGTACCGGGTACTGGGGCTCCTGCCTTCCCGCCCGGCTTGTGGGCTTCCCAGAGGCATCTGTCTAATCTAGCAGGGTGCTTCTTATATTTTTAATGTTCAAAAGTGGTTTAAATTTATAATGCCAATGTACTCACAGCCACAACTGAAAACGGGGAGAGGGGAACCTTCTTGCTGTACGCAAGCATGGAAAAGCCTTACTGTGGCTGGAGCACATCCCTGTCCTGACTCTTGCAGATTATCTGTCTGCTTCCTCCTCACCTTAAAATGTATGTAGTCAAGAAGGTGGAATTGTTCCGCATAAGCCCTAAGGTACTCCAGGAGCACGGAGTGGTGCAGATAGTTGGGGCAATCCTCTGGGAATGGGAAGTCACTGAAGCAAGTCATCTCCTTGGAGGTGTTGGTTACCACAGATCTGTAAACGTTGGTCCTTCCCTTTTCAGGAGTTTCCTATCAAATAAAAATATGCCCAGCCCTCTTAAAATGTGCGATTTTTAAGTCTGTGCCACGTTTACATGTTGTGTATTTTTTAGCTATGCCATGAAACTGGTTTTACCTCTTTCACTGCTGACCATTTTTAATGCTGCAATATGTTTTTTTATGATCTTGCATTTTATTCTTTTATGTTTGTGAGCTGCTCAGCCTAGATACAAATGCCATATACAAAGAAACAAAGAAACAAACACATAAACAGTAAAATTACACTGGTTTCAAAAGAGGGTAAACAGCATAGCAACTTCCAAAGAACTCTGAGGATTATAGTTCTGACAGGGTGGTGAGAATGTTTTGTTAGCCACCCCATGCTGTTGTGATGTCGCTGGCTACCAACCAGCTAGCACTGCACACAGCCAGCTACTGCTGCAAGCTCACAAAATCATTTTCCTCTGTGCTTGATCCAGCACCCGATCTACATGGAAACGGAATGAGAAGCGCTTTCTGATTATATCCGGATTTTCATGAAATCGCTATGATCCGTCAGGGGCACATAAAGCAGGAAAAGCAGAGTATACACTACCTAAAACTCCACTTTCATGGGTCACACAGCACGCGAAACCCCCAGAATTCTGGGTTGGGTGGGCGGAGTAGAACTGAACATCATCAACCCCGTAGGTGCTGCTCAACCATTGAGAGAGGCATGTTCCTGCCCTTGACCATGCCCCCTGCTCAGGGAAGTATATTGGAAGTGCTGAATTAAGCCCCTGTAGTTTACCCCACACCTCTCCCCTCTCATCCACCATTGGGATGTTGTGAAAGAGTAAAAGATACTGTGCTATGGTGAATGGGAAAACAGTCTACATAATCTGAATGAGTGAAATAGCTACTCCGCTTTTGTGAATGCTTGAAACAGTGCTACTGCGCTATTATGAATGGGGAAACAGGCTACATAATCTGAATGGGTAAAGCAGGGACTACAGTATTGTGAATGGGGAAAACAGGCTGCATAATCTGAATGGGTAAAGCAGTTGCTGCGCTATTGTGAATGCTTGAAATAGTGCTACTGCACTATTATGAATGAGAAAACAGGCGGCATACTGTGAATGGGTAAAGCAGCTACTGCACTAGGCTACATGCTGTAAATGGGAAAACAGCAGTATTGCAATACACTGAAAGGATGCAACAGCACAAAGTAGTGCTAAGTGGGAAAGAAAGGCTGTGTCCAAAAGCACCCCACTGCGAATGGAAAAAAAGAGAGAATGGTGGGGGGGAGGGGGTGGCCCCACCCCTTGGCCACATCACAGCCAGGTCACAGAGGCACACCCAGGATTTAATGTGGGGGGACGGGGCACAGTGCAGCGGAACCACGTGGAAGCTGCATTTAAGGAAAAAAAGACACGCTGAAAGGACTTTCAGAAAATGCGTTTTCCAGAGGGGAGCTGTGGGGTTGCTGCGGATTGGTAACAGTGTCATCTGGTGCAAGCAACCCTGATGCGCTCTTGGTCCGCACTAAATCGGCCATGTAGATTGGGCCCAGGAGAGAATATTGTATCAGACTTTTTAGATATCCACTGTGTAGACTGAAGCGGGGGCGGGGGGAGCAGGATTGCCTCCAACCTACGCACGTTCACTTGAAGGCCTGAATGCAGCCAATGAGTGTAGAACTGTACACACCCAGGGCTCCCCCGGTGGTTGAGAATTGTGCTTTTTCAAAGGTTCTCACACATGGAGAGAGCCTTGTGCGCATAGAGCTGACTGCATGTACTCTGACCTTCCAATGAAAGCACATGGGCTGGGAGGGGAACAGTGCATGCAGCCCTGCTCCCCACATATGCATGTTCAGTCTACAGATGGAGTGCTGGAAAAGGGCTAATGTCACAACAAAGCTGTCCGTGATGCTTTGAAGCAAGACCGCTGACTGTTGCTTAGCTTTGGATGTAAATTCCAGTAACAGAATGTCCCAAATCAAGACGTGTCCCTCTTACATTGTGAGGGATGTCTGTTGCAGGCATTTGGGAATGTTTCCAAACAATACAGTCTGGTCATTTTGACATGGCCCTGTAGGGGCAAGGCAGTTGTTGGAGGGAGCAATCCTATCGCCGCTAGACAGCAGCTAGACAGCCATAAGATATCTGGTTTTCCGGGAACCGACCTTGGAGCCCGCGCTCCGAGGTCGGTACCCAGAGAACCGACCTCACCCCACTTCCACGCTGCCTCGGAGGCAGCGCGGAACAGCCCCATCCTCCGCGCTCGCAAGAGGAGTGCGGAGCGGCCGAAAAGGGGCGTTCCGGGGTGGGGCGGGCAGAAATGCCTGTACGACACATCCAGTGTGTCGTACGGCAGCTTCCTCCTGTGGCTAGACAGCCGCAAACGGCTGTCTAGCCGAAAACACAGGGCAGGAGGAGCGCGGAGGGAACGATCCCCTCAGTGCTTCTCCTGCCCTGCATTGGATAGGCGGTTGCCTCCGAGTTCAGAGGCGGACGCCTATCTGAATAGGATTGCGCCCTTAGTTAGTTTGACGTTCTTCTCCGTTCCTTTGTTGAAGTTACGCCCAGGCAGGAACCAGGGCTGGTTCCAGACAAAGCCTTTTTCCTGCAGTCATTCCCAAATGCCCTGCCGCATTCACGGAATTTTATGTGGTGTCCCAACATAGTTGTCTTCCACTTTTAACTCTCCCGTGTTTTCCCACCATTCCTTCCATCTTTATTCTTTCAGTAAAAGGATCTGCTAAGGAGAAAAAGACGCAATAGCTACAAAATGCATTTGGACAGGTAGTGTTAGGAGCCCCCCTGCTGGAAGCACCCCAGGAGAAGCTTTGCCTTGGCTCCAACATATTTCTCAGCTCCTTTTCAACTGGATGTTTGTAGAATGGTTACAGCCCCCAAACTTTCTTTGAAGTTTTAAATTAAGTTCATGCCACTTACTGTGAATTGCCACAGTCCCCCGGCACCATCCGTCCTCTCAAAGCATGTTGGCTCCAGCCCTTCATCCAGGCAGCATTTGATGGAGACCAGTCCGCTCACACCTGCCCCAACAATTGCCACTTTTCGTACCATGGTCAGGGAAGAGCCTTTTCAGCACATGGAGCTTTAAAAGAATGGGCTGAAATTAGCTTACACAGTACAAGCTTTTCCTTCACGTTAATGAAGTACAAAGTTCAGTGTAATGAGAGGCTTTTATTTCCTGCAAGTCAGCTGGAAGTTGCATAATGCGCTGGTAAGCTAAGGAAAGTCCCTAGACGTATTTGCCGATACTTAGTGAACTGAGGGACTGTCAGCCTTTTCCGCTTTCATTCTTGTATTTCTCGTTCAGCGCCCTCTTCCTTTCCCGTAGAACTTTCGTAATACTCACTGTTGGTGAGCAACACTCGTCCAAAAATCATAGGATTGCAACACGGCAAGTATGTAAAACATACACAGACATATAAACATGACATTGTATTTCTATGCCCAGCTCTTAACCCACCAGTAACCCAGACGTTTGAGCCATGAAACAAAAAACCCTTAAAGCACTCAAAGTATTCCCAGAACACCAAATCCATTATCTTGTTGTGATCCTTACAAAGACCCTGTAAGGTAGGTCAGGCTTAGCATGTATAGGATTGCACTTTGCAATGGAATTTACACCCGGATAAGTGAGTATGGGATTGCAGCCTTATTGATCTAACTGCAAGGAAGTGTGAGCAAGTTAGTTTTGCAAACACTCTTGAGGACTTTACAAGATTTCACATATTTGGAAAGTGACATCACATTGCCTTGCAGCTGGGGAAATCACAAGGTTGCAGACTGCAGGTTTACATGTATCTTTTACATGTTACTGAAATATAGCTATTTTCTTTATTTTCTTTCTTCAATTTCAATGTATTCCAAATCTATTTAAAACAGTTTGTAACTGGAAAACATTTTATTGTATTTTAGTTTTTAAGATTCTCAGTAAATCTTGTTCACAGTCATTGCGACTTTTATTATATGGAGGTTAGTTAGATGGTCACCCTACATGTGATTTGTCTTTTGTATCGTGCCCCACCATAAAGGCACATATAATTTTCAGGAACATGCAGCACCAAAAAGGAGCTATAAGGCTGTTTTTCAGTGGGTTGCTATCACATTTTATTTTCTTAGGTGTTTTAAATTTAATTGTTTTGGTGTTTTTGCTTTTGCATGTTTTACTGCATCTTATTATTTTAAGCTTGTTTAATTTTACAAATTGTGATTGGCCTTGGGAGCACTGTGGAAGAAAATACGTTTCTGTTTTTTTTTAAGAGACACGGTCTGGAGAAAGTGGATAGAGAGAATTTTCTCTCACGTAACACTAGAACCTGGGATCACTCAGTGAAACTGATTGGCCTGTAGGGCAGGCTTAAGGAAGGACTTCTTCACACAATGCATAATCAACGTATGGAATTTGCTGTCACAAGATGTGACAGTAACAGCCATTGAAATGGCATTAAAGGGGGATCAGGATAAGATTATCAATGTCTTTTAGTCATGATAGCTAAACAGAACCTCCATATCCAGAGGCAGTATATCTGAATGCCAGTTGTGCTCTGTAATGATTGAGCAACACCTTGTCCAGCACCAACCCTTTGAGGCACACCTGCTGGCAACTTGTCCTCTCCCTTTTCACAGTTGCCACCAGGCACTTTTCGTCAGGCTGAGTTGGGAGTGAGTGTGCTTCTCTCGACATGAGGCTCCTTTCCTCAGAAGTACAGGTGACTGTGAGACAACATGCTAATCCACACTCAGTAGTTGAGTGTGGGTTGTTGTTGAACTGTGGGTTGTTTGTTGAACCGTGGGTTAGCATGTTTTCTGAATGTCTCGTTAACCATGCAGCGTGGCTTATTTCCTCGAACAAGCCACCTTGAGGACCATGGTTTGTTGTTGGGTTGTTCAGGGTGGTTAACAAGCCACACTATATGGCTAACAAGCCACTGAGTACGGGTTAGCATGTTGTCTCAGCAGCCCCATTGACTGGGTTCGCACGATCAAAACAAGCCACCGTGGATAGAGCAGTGGTGTAGTGGAGCCAGGGTTCGCAGGATCACAGCTTAGTTACCCACTCAGGCACACAACAGCTTGTTGTGTCCTCCGAACCCGGGCAGCATGGCTTTCTTGAAGGGGAAACAACCTTCCAATAACCCATGGCCTGCTATAAGGTTATTGGAGGGTTGTTTCGGCAGTATTGCAACCGAAACTCTCCCCACGACCTGAGTTCGATCCCAGCGGAAGCTGGGTCTCGGGTAGCTGGCTTAGGTCGACTCAGCCCTCCATCCTTCCGAGGTCGGTAAAATGAGGACCCAGCTTGCTGGGGGAAAGGTAGTCACGACTGGGGAAGGCAATGGCAAACCATCCCGCTACAGTCTGCCATGAAAACGCCAGCGTAAGCGGCGTCCCTCTAGGGGTCAGCAATGACCCAGTGCTTGCCCAGGAGGATCCTTTCCTTTCCTTTCCTTTCCTTTCCTTTCCTTTCCTTTCCTTTCCTTTCCTTTCCTTTCCTTTCCTTCCTCCTCAAACAAGCCATGCTGCTTGGGTTTGGATGTCATGGCAAGCCATGCCTGGGTGGGTAATTAGGCTACTGGTGCCCTGCACATGTCAGGGATTAAAACACCAGGGCTCCGAGCAAAGTGCCCAGAGACTGCGCTCCCAGCCCCTCCCCTGCTGCCCTGTAGGTGGCGCAGTTGTCACTGGACCCCGTGCTTGGAAATGGAGTGTAGAGAGGGCAAAACGGGGGTGTTCCTGGGGGTGGGGAGGAGACTGCAGAAGCCTCTTTACTGTGCAGCCTCCCCACCTCCTGCTCCCACATCCCCGGCTAAATGCAAAATAGCACGTCTGGCCAAAAATGCAGGGCGGCTGAAGCACAGGGGAGAGGATTCCCTCCGTGCTCTGCCCACCCTGCACTGGATAGGCGTGAGCCTCCAAGATATCTCCATAGGGTTGTGCCCTAAATCTCTCACATGTAACTATTAAGTTATTTTGTTCTTCAAGCCTGGGCCACCCAGCTAGAGCAATGCCCTTGCTTGTTAGCAATATTTTTGCAGTCGTTGGACGAACTCTAATAACTCATTTGCTGTGGTGGAGAGCATGGGTCTTGAGGCAGGATGGCGTCATACTAAGGGAGAGGGTGATGAGCGGATGTCCTCTGGCACCGAGGAAACACCTCTGGGAGGCGACAGGCAGATAGCAGTCCTTGTAGTAGTGGGATTCGGAATGTAGAGCACTTAATTCTTAAAGCTACAAGCATATAAATATTGCTAATAAATACACAATATGGATGCTTGACACGCATGTTGACACGCATGGTAACTTACCCGCCTGATCTGAAGGCAATAAATAGGCTGATGAATATGGGGGGGGGGGGTTGTGCTGCTCTTCAGCACCACGGGACCCATACCCTGCGGGGTGTGTGTGTGTATGTGTGAGAAACAGACGGGTTGCAGTTTCAGTACAGAAAGGAGAAAAAGGAAAAGGTTTCGCTGGAGTTAGTCAAACAGTGGGATCCCCACTTGAAGCTACTCTCTGAGGATCTGATGCAGAGCTAGCCCCTGCAGCGTGTGCAGATGAATGCATTATCTTCTGCACTGCTTTGCTTCTATATTTGTAAAGAAAATAAAACTTTTCAAAGACATTAAGGGGGCGTCGCCACCAGCGATTTACTCCGAGCAGGCTGCATGTTGAGCTCGTTAGGGATACATGCCATCGTGGCCATCCTGCAGCCACCCCGGAGCTTATTGCGGAAAACCCAGATTTCCTGAGACTGCTTGAAGTCCGATTCTTTTCCTCAAGTCGGGTTCTCCCTGGTATAGTTGCTGTATGCCCCACCCCTGCACTGACCTCGGGTATGCTAGCCCTGCCCAGGGGTGCACCTTTCACCGTGACCCCGGTCAGGAGATGTTTCCTGCGTGTTTCCCGTCCTTGCACAAACCCATTAGTGTCTACTCGGAAGGAACTCCCATTGTGCTCAATGAGGCTTGCTCCTGAAATGCAGATGCATCTGGACCTTCAGGGGAAAGGAGAGGTGGGGGGAAGGCTCTCTTACTGGTTGAGCAGCCCGTGCCAGTCAGATGATGTTCACTCCAACCCCCACCTCCACCAGGAAGTATGTTCTGTGAAGCGATTTTTACTGGTGCGGAGCACTCCCTCGTGGAGCCCTGCATGGACTGAAGTGCAGCAAAGCTGATTCCTTTTAAAAAATCTGGTACTCCTCCGTTCACTTCTCCTTTCGTTGTCGTGGAGAAAGGGCCTAAGTCCCCAGTGCTCTCTAATCCAGTGAAAACTAAGCACTGTGGTATTGCCCTGGACTTTCACTACTCAGAAATGGGGAGCACAAAACAACATATGTGATAGTGTTCGCAACAGAAATCAGACTCAAACTAACTTTGTGACAAAATGGTACGATACGTTCTGAAAAAGACCGGGAAAGTACAGCTCGTCTCAGTATTAGGGAATAATGTATCAGAGGCATTTTACTCTGAATAGGATAAGCAACATTTGCAAGATTGGTATGCAGAACTCGCACTGCTGTAACCCAGGGGCTGGGGCCGGTTCTGTGTTTCTGATGGGCCTGTCCAAAAACATAAGTTTGCTGAAAGGAAGCAGCTTCTGTCCAAGGGAACACCTGTGACATCCCCATTGATCCGAGAAAGGTTTTCCGGGATATTTAGACAGCTCTATTTAAAAAAAGAAAAAGAGCATCAAATCTTTCTGTGGAACGTCTTAAGAGTGGCAAAACACTTAATTGCCTCGAAATGGCACATTCCAGCTGCTCCTGCTATTAAGAAGGAAAACAGAAACCTTTAAATTACCTTGGTTATTTTTTAATTAATTTATGGAAGGGTTAATACAATTTAAGCGAGATTAATTGCTTTGGCTGTATCATAAACAACTCCGATTTAACATCAGTTTTCTCCATGCAGAGATTTATTAAGGGGGCAACCCTAGGCATGTTTAGACAGGGCATGGCTGGCGGGGGCATGCTGGGAGTTGTAGGCCTTCTCTCTGTCTAAACATGCATAGGATTGCGCCTTAAGTCACTTCATTTTTTCCTTATGAACCTGCTAGTCTGAACACAAGTTGAAAACATTTGCTATATACTGTGAAATAGTGACATTCAAAGTTGTTGATCTATGCTTTAATTTCAAAAAGATCGAAACAAAAATTTTGTAAAGCACTTTTCTTGTTAAAAGGGCTGTGGAACTGAGAACATACAAACAGACCAAAGGCAAATCTAGGCCAGCATTTTGTTCCGACAATGGCCAACCAGATATGGGAAGCCCACATCAGCGCTAGCCCCTCCCCTCCCGTTTTAGGGGTACTGGGTGAATGAGAGCTCAAGTTCAAATCCCAGAAAAGACTATGATGCTTGGGAGCAGAGACTTATGCCTTACTTGTGTTGTCTCGGAGGACCTTAAAAGGGGACTAAGGTAGGTCTATGACAGCACAACCCTATACATGTCTATTCAGAAGTAAGTCCCACTGAATTCAATGGGGCTTGCTCCCAGGAACGTGGGCCTAGGACTGCAGCCTCAAACGGCTATTAACCATAACTGCTAAATGAAACCTCCAGGTTCAGATGCAACATACCTCTGAATACCAGTCGCTGGGGTGTGTGGAATCAACAGGGAAAGGTTATTGCCTTCATGCCCTGTGTGTGGGCTTCCCAGAGGTATCTGGCTGTCCACTGCTGGAAACAGGTTTCTGGGCCACATGGACTTTTGATCTAATTTAGTCCAGGTTTTACCTTCTTAACACGTCTCTATAACTTTAAAAGCTAGCACCATATCTTACAGAGTAAATTAATGTCCTAAATATAGTAACAATAGAAACAGCGCCCTGTGCATTCATAATATCCAAAACATACAAAAAGGTAAAGGTGTCCCCAACCAGTCGTGTCTGACTCTAGGGTGTGGTGCTCATCTCCATTTCTAAGCCGAAGAGCCAGTGCTGTCCGAAGACGCTTCCGTGGTCATGTGGCCGGCATGACTGAACACCGAGGTGCACGGAGCGCTGTTACCTTTCCTGCCGAAGCAGTACCTATTTATCTACTTGCAATTTCTTGCTTTCGAACTGCTAGGTTGGCAGAAGCTGGAACTGAAGACGGGAGCTCACTCCGTCACGCGGCACTCGGGTCTCGAACTGCTGTCCTGCCGACCTTCCGGTCTGCAGTTCAGCGTCTTAAACACTAAGCCACCGCAGCCCTAAAACATACAAAGCAAATGTCTTTGCATAGTGCACAGAGTGTGCAAATAGCACATAAACAAGTACATGAGAAACATTCTGCGGCGAGAATTGCTTGTTGGTACATTTTCAGCCATGCCTAACTTTCTTCAACCACAATCCCCCCGGGGATCTAATAGACACAAACCATCATTCAAAAGACAGACAGACAGACAGAGAGACAACTGGGACTAAGGAGACATTTGAACAAGTAAGAACTAAATGAACTGTGGCTTTGTGCAGGTGTTGAGCATCCTTGGGCAGAGGTTCTTCAAGGGGCAACAATTCCTGACAGGTTCCCTCTTTGGGAGCCATAACAATTAAGGCAGGTTTGAAAGTGGTTTACGTTTGTAGTGCAGGCGTGAGCTCTGGCACCTGTCAGGTAGCAAGTTCATCGGGCCTGGGTGTGTTCTTCCTGAGTCCCTTTTAGTGGTCCCTCTCTTTCCTGATCATCCACACGTGCAGCTTAAAAGAGGGCAATTGGGAAAGAGTGGGAATGTTCAGCATACGGCCTGTAAGCACAGCCTGTGCTGGAATGCAGCTGCCTTGGACTCAGGGCTTCCCCGTCACCTCCCTTAGGGCACAATCCTGCACATGTTTACACAGAGAAAAGGCGTGCAACTCTCAGCATTTCCCAGCCAGCAAGAGTTGTAGGCCTTTTCTCTGTCCAAGCATGCACAGGATTGTGCCCTTAACCAGTGTGCTCTCCCACACTGGAGGCCTTCAAGAAGTGGCTGGACAGCCACCTGTCAGGGCTGCTCCGACTTGGATTCCTGCACTGAGCAGGGGGTTGGACTCAGTGGCCTGGTAGGCCCCTTCCAACCCCGCTGTTCTATGATTCTATGATTCTACAATAGCCCCAGCTTTTCTTCTTGTCCCTCTCCTACTCCAGGGAGGTGGACTGGCAGGCCCCTTCTAGTATAATGTGTGAGTTAGCAACAGAGGGAAGAACAAAACTTTTTTACACAAGGCCTTTATTGTGCACTCACCATTCCTCACTCATGGTAGTTTGTGGGTATTTAAACAAAGTCTGTTTAAAAGCTGGTGGATTGCACCCCAGAACCAAACAGGCCGTGCTTTAAAAGCAAACCTCCAAGTTTTATTTCAAACAAAGGCCCTGCTACAGGCTGTGGCCTCTCTGTCCTCAAGCTAGAAGCAGTGGGTGTTGCCCTCAACTACTTCCTGGCTCCTCCCAGGAAGCACACCCTATCCAGGTGAAATCCAGCTATTCTTTTATATTGTTACGATGTCGTCATCCTCCAAGCCCTCTCTGGAGCTTATGTTCAGAAAGCTCTCTGGAGCTTTCATGTTGGCCTTTTTTAAAATCAGGAATAGTGGAATGAAATGCTGGTGTAGTTGCACAATTCTACTATACCACAGCGCCACCTAGAGGTTATGTAGTGGAACGTATAGAAAGACAGAGAAGGAAAAAAACCAGGAAAAAAATTGTGTAGAGGATCCAAACTTAATTCCACAAAGAATCCAGAAGCAGAAACCGCAGAGAGTGGCGGGTTAAAAGCCTTGTCTAGAAAAAGCCCAAGTGTCCAAGGGGTAGGTACTGGCATCACAACTAGTGATCTCCAAGGACTCAGCCCAACTAAAGTTAGTCATACCTAAGACAGAAATCCTAAGTGCACATACTAGGGAGTAAATCCTATTGAAATCACTGGGTCATTTCTGAGTAGACATGTATAACATTGCTCTGTAAATCATGTTGAACCCAATGAAACAAATCAGTCCAGTTCAATTACTTTCAATGGAACTTAGTCATAACTAACTTTAACGATATAATGGGCTCTGTTTTTAAACATACAGGTATATAAAGGTGACTCTGTGTGTGTGTGTGGAAGGGCATTCTCTGAAGATACTCAAGAAGAGAGACAAATTTAAACTCATGCTTTGAATTAACATGCAAAATTTTGAATTTTAAAGTCAGACTGCCAATTTATTATTATTTACTATACTTATATCCCATCTTTCCTTCAAGGAGCTCAACCCCTCCCCATTTTATTCTCACAACAAACCTGTGAAGTAGGTGAAGCTGAATGGTGGTGATTGGCCCAAGGTCACCAGGTAAGCTTCACGGCTTGGTAGGGATTTGAATCCTGGTCTCTCCAGGCACTTCCCTCTGATACTCTAACTATTACACCATACCTGCTCTCAAAAAATCTACTATTTCAATTAATATAATAGCTGACTTTTGGATGTGTAATCCGTTTTCACATTTAGAAATGCATTTCAGTTTGGTCTCTCTCATGTATTGGTGTTAAAGATTTGTTCTTCCATCTTTATGAAACTCGGATGTAAAAAGATAAAATTATCTGAATGTATCTGTCTAAAGTTCTGGTTGTGTATATAATTTTATGTGGTCCCCTTATCAAAAGGCCCTTCCTTCCTCCTCCTCCTTTGCAAGGTGGTTATAATCTAAAATATGTATTCAGAAAGATATGGCTAAGACCGCCAGAACTATTTGAACGTTAAGAAAATTCCAACCAAGACAGCAAATACGGCAAGCGCTTTGAGCACATATGTAAGGAAGTCAGAAGAATCTTCTACAAGGCGGGTTCTTGTTGGCTTCAGGCTTCGCTCCCACTGGCTCATGATGGCATCTCTGGCTCCCTCCCACTTCCCTGGTCCGGACAGACGGTACTGGTAGGAGGAGCATGGCCCAAAGAAAACCTTCAGGCCCAGTCTGGGATCTTTGAGAAGTAGAGCTGGTACACTAGGCTTTATGCCAATAAAGGACGCAATTTGATCCATGTATACCAGACAATCTGTTTTGAGAACCTCATCAAAGGACAAGCCAAACCTTAAGCAGATAACATAAAAGCAGGGGAAGGGAAGAAATAAATATGTCTGATTAGTAGGTGAAATAGAAGATGTGACACTGAAAATTCTGTCCCTGACAAGGGGAACCTGGGAACTGTAGTTCTTGGGTGCATATGCAACATTGTCATTTATGGGGTCTTTTTTTAAGGCTTGTTATTCAGCCAATACCAGTGTTCCAATAAAAGGGGTGTCAGTCCCTCGGCTCATCTAGCCTCACATGGACATGGTCTGTTCTGACTAGCAGCCTCTCCAAGACCTTGCACAGACATCTTCCCCACCCCTTCAGGATACCTTTAAGGCTGGAGATGCCAGGGATTGTGCCTGTGACCTCTGCATGCAAAGCAAGGGCTGTACAACAAAGCTCTAGGCCTTCACCTCACATAATCAACGGGTTTGCAAGAGACTTTAAGGGTTCCTAGTCCCTTCCCTTGAATGACCACTTTTGTTTGTAATTGCATGACTTCCCTGAGCCAGGACTACAATTTCTAGCAGAACACCTGTGCTCAGATTATTAACTGCTGCTGAATACACCATGGGCATTAGTGAAAAGCATCAAATCATACATTACGGTGCAGCTGTGCATAGCATTGTCTAACATCCCTTTTCTCTGTTGCAAAGCGTCCTCAGGAGCCAGGACCTCAGCCCTGATGATAGGTGGGGATAAGGCCCCTGTCCCACTACTCAACTCTGGCCAAAGGCGAGAACTGCAGGGAGACCCTCCAGGAAACCTCTTCGTACCAATAGGCCAGAGTGGGCCAGGTGATAACACTCTGATCCCTCTGAAACTTTCTGGGTCAGGTTTGCTCAATGGACGGATAACAGACCTGCTGTTGGACGGATAAGAGACCCTAACTTCCTCGCTTGCCTCTAATCTGCATGGTAGCTGTAGCTGGGTTTGTCACTGGCCTTAGCAGATGTGCCTTTAACTGTAGCATGGTGTGTAGACATTAGCAGACGAGAGTGTTTATCTCTGTCCTGTGAATACCTTTACCTGCTGCTTTCGAAAGATCAACTGTCTGCTGAAGGCATAGGAATAAAGAAGGCCAGGTTTCTTTCTGGTCAGTTGGCAACCCTCTGATGCACATCCTTACAACTAATGAGGATTTGGCTCATCATGGTCTTGGTTATATAAAGGGGCTTACCAGTTGATCTTGTTTTTCTTCTTTTCGTTGACCTCCTCCATCATTATGTCGACTGGAGGCAACCCACACAAGCCTGGAAGACAGGAGGGACATTTCAGCAAGTCATTAACCTCCCCCCCCAACAAACAGCTACAAAAAAACCTTAGAGGAAGGATGTTCCCTGGCAGAAGAGCAGGCTGCCCAACTGCCAGTGTGCATCAGGTTCTGCTTGGTGTGGGATGAAGCAGTGTTTCAAATAGGAGAAGTGACCAATGAGAGAGAGCCTCCAAATAGAGATGCTCACGGTACTGTGCGTTAAGGGGGGCCCTTCCCTGGACACCCTTGGAACTGCACTTGGAAAAGCAAGCTATTTCCCTCAAAACTCCAGATAGCAGCTTGGTTCATTTCTGAGCCCGATTCCAAGCTCAAATGGTCAGCACTCCCAATGATGCACTTGGGAGCACAACAGGGCCCAATTCCTCCCCTAGGCTCACTGAAATGAGCCTCCACACCCATCCACTCCCCTTCCGTATTGCTCTGAAGTAGCGATGGGTGGAAAATTAACTGGATTCACACTTTAATATGAATTGACCAAATCCGCAGTTTCCGAACGTACTCACACACCAGAATGCGCTTATACGTTGATGTCTGCACTTTTCGAATCTTGCTATGCAGTTCGCAAGTCAAAAAACGTACACAAAATGTGTATATTCGGGAAAAGAACTCGCAAAATGCATTATACTAGGGATTGTCACAGAAAAATGTATATATCGGGAAAAGTGTGTATATTAGGGAAAATGTGCGCGAACCTCTTTGAACCAATAGGCCAGAGCGCGTCAGGTGATAATGTATAGTGGTGGTGTGGAGCTGAGGTACATCTGAAAGCAGGCCAGCACCTCCTTCCACTGGCACAGAAAATAAGGTGCCTAGTTGGTCTGTCCGTCTGTCATCTGTCTATCTAAAGTTATTCATTGGCTGCCTTTAAGGGTGGAACCCTCTCCAAGTGGCCTGGTCCAGCTGCCAGAGTCCCCAGTTTGAGACCCCGCAGCATGTTACAGATCAAATAAATACGCCCCTGGCCTCATGGAGTGCTGCTGTATCTCATCCCACCTACCCTTAAAGACACGTGTGGCCCAGCGTGCTTGGGTTTCCACAACTGGCATGACTGCCCCCAAGGGCCTGATGAAACCTATAATGGCAAGTGTTGGTTTCTCCAGCTGAGGGGGGAAGATGTATTTGTACAACGAAGCATGTTTGTTTTCAACCTGGATGACTGACTCATCAATGAAAGGAAAAGAAGCTTTGTATCCAGTGGCAAAGACAACCACATCCACTTCCTCTGCAGCAGGAGTGTTTACGAACACGACAGAGTTTTCCTTGAACTCCTTCACCTCGGGCCTAACAGTGACCTTCCCAGTGATGATGCATGCAGGGATTTCATCATTTAACACTGGCTCTCTCATAACAGACCTACAGGGAAGAATAAAAAAAGAGACTTGGATTAGTATGTCAGGTGCAAAGGAGATGTAGACTCATAGAATAGTAGGGTTGGAAGGGGCCTACAAGACCATCGAGTCCGACCCCCTGCTCAGTGCAGGAATCCAAGTCAGAGCATCCCTGTCAGAGGGCTGTCCAGCCTCGTCTTGAATGCCTCCAGTGTGGGAGAGCCCACCACCTCCCTAGGTAATCAGTTCCATAGTTATAGTGCTCCAACAGTCAGGAAGCTTTTCCTGATGTTCCGCCGGAATCTGGCTTCCTGTAACTTGAACCCATTATTCTCCGGGATGATGGAGAAGAGTTCCTGGCCTTCCTCTCTGTGACAATAGGGTGTAGTAGTTCACTGTGTTGTCATGTCGGTTTAAAAAAATGAGAAACAAGAAAGGTAGGTCCCCAGGTTCCCTTGCCTTCTCTGCCTTTCATTTTATTACGATTCCATCTGGCAGTCTAAGAATAGCCCTGCAGGATAAGGCCCAGGGTCTTGTTTCCAACAGGGGCCAGCCAGATGTCTCTGGGGAGCCTACAAGCAAGGAATGAAAGCAAGAGGCCTCTTCTGTTATCCCCAACACATGGTATTCAAAGACTCTGAACCTAGAGGTTCATTTGGCTATGGTGGCCAACGGGTGCTGATACACCCATGTGACCCAAGAGGAAGTTCTCCCACTCAAGCCTCATTAAAAGAGCTCCCATTTATTTAAATGAGGCTTATACAGCAGAACATCCTGATGGATTGCGTCCCATGTTAATCGAGGAGGGTTCTTGGGTTTTCTGCCTTAGGCACCAAATTCCTTGCCTCTACTTTATGGAAGCTGGGGGAACCCTTCCAGGTTTTGTTCAATTGGACCTCCTGGTGAATGCTTTCGATTGCACTTTTTTGAGAGTACACTTCGTTTCCACCTTTTATAGACATGTAGTGTACGTGCAGTATTTCTGTTTGCTGTTTTCATGTTCTCTCTCAACCCACCCACCCAGCCACCCCGGTCAACACCCAGTTTACAGCCAGTACCTGTCTTTTGGAATTATGCCATAGTTTGCATGGTTAAACCATTGGCTCACTCGGCTTGCAATCAGCCAACCTGTGACGCGCCCCGGAAGGCTATTTCGAACAATGTTCATGAAACGAGTTAGGAACACCATGTCCCATGGGTAGCCATTGTCGAAAACACGGCTTATTACCCAGGCACCTCTACCTGTGCTGATCATGACCTTAAAAAAAAGAGAAGACCATCAAAATACAGCAGCATCCCATTGGCAATCAGACGTTTAAGAGCACACCTACGCCACACAATTAGACTTTTTAAACAGTGATCCTCTCACCCCAAGGAACTCTGGGAACTTTAGTTATTTGGCTAGCATGGAAGCCAGTTCTTGAAATAAGACGTTCTGGTACCTGCACAGGGATGAGGGCCTGCTATCGCTCTCTCTCACACACAGTCCATACACACTGGCTTGCTCCCAGTTTGTTTCAGGGTGTAGTTCAAAGTGCAGGTCTCGACCTTTACAGCCCATTATGACTTGGGACCAGGTTAACTAAAGGACTGCCTGTCTTCACCTGTGCCTATTGGTACTCTTAGACAGGGGTGGGGAATCTGTGATCCTCCAGAGGTTGTTGGACCACAACTTCCATCATCCCTGTCCATTGGCCAGACTGCCTGGGGCTGATGGGAGTGGGAGTCCGACAACATCTGGGCCCCCCGGATTCTCCACCCCTACACTAAGATCTCAAATGGAGGTCTTCCTTTGTGTTCCCCTGCTAGCCGAGGTATGGTGGGTGTTTCCAGGGAAAGGGCCTTCTCAGTGGTGGTGCCCCGATGGTGGCATGCTCTGTGCCGAGAGGCACCTACTTTGATTTTATTTCAGCACCAGGCAAACACAGGCCTTTTAATTTTATCTGCTTCATCTTGGGTGGTGTGTTATATTTTTGTGCCGCTCTTCTACATTTTGCTGCTTCTAGTGTATTTTTGTATGTTTTTGTTCTGTAAGTTACTCTTGGATTTGGTTGAGGGGCACGGTGTAAGGGCCTATAATCCAGCCCTAATCCATACCTGACACAATTATACCAGAGACAAAATGCACCCTTTCACTCACAGGCAAGGGAGAGGAGGGCACCTTTGGGCCTCAAGACCGCTGCTCACCTGCGCTGTGCTTCTGCTGCCAGACTGCACCTCCATCCTGCAGCTGGCAGAATTCACAGCCATGAGGAGCAGGCATGGGGGCCTGAGTAAGCAGTCCAGCTGGAAGGCCAAGTCCAGAATTTCCCTCCAGGTTTCCATCTGGATTAGTTAACTTCACATCCCAGGTGGGAATGACTAGTGGAGACAAGCAGTGGTGGGCTGGGCAGTGACAGTGACGTACAGTAGTGCATTTTGGTGACAGTGGTGGATGGGAAGTGGCAGCACTCACCAGGTCCCAAGCAGGCCAGGCCCCTGGGCACTGCCGGGCTGGACCTGATGCAGTTGGGGTCACCTTCCATTAGGGATGCACGGACTGGGTAAAATCCATCCCGTCTGGGTTTTGCAGATTGCCAGGCGCCTTTTGTTCCATTGCCCACCCATTGATTGGATTAATTAGTTATGGATTAGCGCAAATTTGCACAGGTGCAAATTCACACTTGTGATAATGCACAAATTCCCCCCAAATGAGCAAATTCCCCCTAAATGCACATGTTTATGCCTATGGGGGAAATGCACATTTTTGGCTGTTTTTTTTTTAATTTTGCATATTTTTCCACAACAAAATTTGTGCAAAATTCAGGGAAGTTAGGAAAAAATGGTCTGCAAGTTAGGAAAAAATGGTCTGCAAGTTCGTGGAATTCTCCCAACAGGGGAGAAGCCAGTCCGGTGCAGGATCTATGGGTCGTACTCATAAAAATCCAAACTCATTTGGTTCCATTGCAGATTTCTCCAACATCCCTATCTTCCATTAACCAGGGCATCTCAGGCTGTGACACAAGACAGTAAAATGGAAGGCCGAGCCATTTAGAAATGTATACGCACCTAACCACACACCCCTTCTGGCCCTTCCCCTGCAAATTATGCATAAGCATATTTTAAAATAATAAAATAAATTGGCGGGGGGAGAAAAACGAACAGGGAAAAATGGCTTTTCTCAACTGACAGCCCTCTTCATTTGGTGGTTGGTCCAGAAGTCGAAAGACCAGACAGGCTGGCCTGTCAGTTGGCAACTCTACATGCTCAGAGAATTCTGGGCTCTTAAACTCCACTTCTTTATTATCTATTTATTTAAAATAGAAATGTTCTGCCTTGCCTAAGTTCAAAGCGGCTCACAAACAAGATACAATAAAAAATATCATAAAAGCCTCTCCCTCCTGCAAGCAGCAAAGGCCAGGTGAAAAAGCACAGGCCTTTAAAAGCCTAAGAGCTTTTAAAACAGAAAGGTTTTAACACCCAGTTCCACAGGCTGGGTACGGCAACAGAACCTCCCTTGTTCCCATCAGATGTGAGTTTGGAACTGAGAGGAGGGCCTCTGTACACGTTCTTAATGTGTGGACGCTGGCAGGCTCATAGGGAAGGAGGCGGTCCTGCAGATACCGTGGTCCTTAATCCTATAGCACTTTAAAGGTGAAAACAACACTTTGAATTGGACTTGCTAACAGTCCGGGAGCCTACGCAGTTGTTTTAGGGCTTTCTTCACATGGAGCTTTTATCCTGCGATTGAGATTGCTCCTCCATGGAAGTTTGTGGGGTCTTTACATGACGCTGGGATCATTCCAGGTCACTAAATGCCCTTTGTTCTGTTTTTAAACAGATCGCAGATAATGAGCTGTCAAATGACCCCGCTGTGTTCCGCTTGAGTTTCATGAAAAGAGGGAAAGCGGCAAGAAGAGGAGCGAGATCAATGAGAGATAATGGGAGACTCAGATACGGGGAGAAGGAGGGGGAAAAGAAAGCGGGTGAAAAGGGGAGTCGTGATCCCGCATTTAAAACGGAAGCAGAAAGCCCCATTTTAAATGCGGGATTTCATTCTAGGCTGGTGTAGAGATGCCCCAGGAGTGGAATAACCTGCTCCTGATCCCTGCCTTCTAGCTGCTGCATTTTGAACAGGCTGAAATTTCCAGACCTTTCCGAGGACAGCCCCACATAGAGTTCACTGCAGTTGTCCTGTAACTAAGATACGTGACACCACAGCCAGATCTGCCTCCTCCAGCAATTCCCAGATCACTGGGAGAAGCCATGACCCTTGACCTGGCAAATAGTGCACATATCTCCTCCTCACCCAGCATGGGGTAATTAGAAGGAGGGGCTACACTGTTTATAGACTGGTGCGTCAAAGCCAGAGCTGGCCCAAAACGAGGTTTGCACAGCCGGTGGCCAAACGTGGCAGTCCATCATGCACTGCAGCCCGCCACATGTTCGACACCCCCCCGCCCCCGTTTTTGCAGATAGGCAGCAAAATCAGGTTCATTGAGTTCCTAGGGGCTGCCATAGATGACCCCTGGGGCCACCCTTTGGTGGATCCCAAGTTGGGCAGCAAAAGGGCCAGAGCGGGTCTGTACGAGGTGGAAGATCTACATTATGCCTCTGCGTGCAATAATGACTGGACATATCTAAGACAGGTGATGTGCTATTCTTTAACGAAGCCCGAAGTTGGCCACCTAAAGCAGCTGCCTCTGTTCCCCACCCCTTCGGCTCCGAAGGTTTGCAACAGAGCAATGAAGAATCGATCTCGCTCCCAACGTTTGCAAGGAATCATCAAGCCGCCAAAAGAGGCTGCTAGCTTGCTTTCAACGCATTTGTTGCTTAGCTATACCCTAGCGCGCTACACATCTCTTGACTGACGGTGGAGGTGTGGCAATGTTTACATTGCTCGAGGTCATAGCCAGAGTCTCTCACCAGATGGCGCCATCACATTTCCAGATGAGACCTTAAGGAAGGAATTGAACAAAAAACTTCCCTCTCCTTGTACCAGTAAAAGCTTCCGTGACCCTGTTGGCAAGCCTAATTGTCTATGTTTTAGGTTATACTTCTGTACACACTTAGCTGGGAGTATTGGGGCTTACTTCTGAATAGACAGGTATAGGATTGCACCATTAGTGTCTATAAACTGTTAGGATCGGAAATATGTAAGTTGAATAAGAGCAGCTATTTTACGTTTGGAGACTTTTACCCACTTAAAAGGAGCACCTTAGAAGGAACAATAAATCCCCGAAGTTAACCCCTTCCCAGGATCCTGCCACGCTCACAGTCAGAGGGATAGGGGTTAAAGGAGATTATCTTTCCAGGAAGACATAACATGATTTTGAAACCCCCGCTCCTACCCACACACTTGAGGCAGGGGCAGTTTGGCAGGCACAGGTCAAATGGGGGAACTTTGGACTGCTACTTTATTGAAGTACCACTGCTTAGCACAGATTCTTGTTTGAAACCAGGCATTTTCTAGTAAAACCAGCTCTCATTCTTTAAATGGAAGCGGTCACACCACGTTAAGAAGCCTGGTGCGTGTCTGTGAATTATTAGGTGGACAAATCAGCGCTCCAGCTGGGGAAGTACAGCCAACGGCCACACCCTGGGCTGTTGCCCTACTATTCTTTCTGCGTCCCTTTCAAAGAACTAGAACCCTGGAGCCTCCTGAGGGGCCTCCCGTGGGCATTCCCAGGCCCTCCAGAAGTCTGGGATTTCAACTCTCATCAGCCTCAGCTAGCATGGCTAATGGTAAGGAATACTGGCAGTTGTCGCCCAAAACATCTGGAGTGAATCTTCTTTCACACTCCAGGGGTTCTGGCCTTTCATTACTTGTTCTGGCTTCCCTGGGCACTTCTCCGTGCTCACAATGACAGGCTTCCCTTCTCCCATGATTCCGAAACCACACTAGATTGCTAGAGCGATAAAGCCCTTATTCACATAAGGGCTTATGCCCGCATGCCCTTACTGCAAGCATCACAGAGAAGCAAAGTTACGAGACGTCAGAGAAGCGACTTCACGCAACATCAAAGGCAGGATATAAATGCAATAAATAAATAAATAAGCATCACAGAAGCTAAGCAACGCAAACATCAGAGAAGTGCATAACCATAGAGGCTAATTACTTCAACTGGCAAAATGGGAGCGCAGGGTGATTCTGAAGGCTCAAAAGAGCATTCCAGGGCTTTGATGTGCTGGAAAGGCAGTCTAGTTACTGTAGTTACCTAAGTTACTGAGGTGACAGCCAGCTGAAAGACACACCCCTAGGAACATGCCAATCATACCAAATTTAGAGGGATGGGCACACAGCTAGCTGCTCAACTGCAGGAGAGCCAAATTAAAGAAAAACAACAGAGTAAAAGTACTCTGCAAAAATGCGGCTTCCCCACAGGTAAACTCCAGGGTGGCTGCAGAGTGGCCACGACATCATGTGTCCCTAATGACTTTATGCCACAGCAACATTGGAGAAAACCTCCAATGTTACCTGAAAGATAACCTCCAGATTATCTGAAAGACCGTATTCTCCCCTATGAGCCTACTTCTGCCCTGAGATCTTCAGGGGAAGCCCTTCTCGCCATCCTGCCATCATCACAGGCACGCCTGGTGGGAACGTGGGAGAGGGCCTTCTTGGTGGCTGCCCCAAGGCTCTGGAACTCCCTTCCCAGGGAGGCGAGAGTGGCACCCTCCTTGGTATGTTTTCGTAGGCATGCAAAAACTTTTTTGTTCCAGCAGGCCTTTGGGGATAACTATAACTAGTCTGGACCTGTGAAAATGTGACGTATGGATATTATTTTTGTTATTGTGGTTGTCTTTTAATGTTTTAATGCTTTCACAATCTTAATATTGATGATTTAATTATATTTTTAACTTTTGTACAGTTATATTTATATTTCTATTCATAGGTTTTAATTGTAGAAGTTTTAGCCGCCTTGAGTCCCAGTATTGGGAAAAAGGTGGGATATAAATATAATGATGATGATGATGATGATGATGATGATATAGATGAGCCCCTGGAGAGGTTGTTACAGTTCACAGCAACAGCAACAGCAATTTCTTCTACTTAGCTGTACATTACTGTTTGCATTTTAATTGACCTGTAGAAAACACTTGGGCTTCTTCCCTTTGGATTCCCCACAAAAGAATGCTGTTGATGAGAGAACAGGCATTCTGTTCCTCTCTACCAAAACAAAGGGGAAAGTGTAGCATAGCCAAATTCCAAAACATAAGGACGCAAGAAGGGCCGTGCTGGATCAGACGATGGTCCGCCTAGCCCAGCATTCTCTTCACACAGTGGCCAACCAGCTGTCGACCAGGCAAGCACAAGCAGGACACGAGTGCAACAGCACTATCCCACCCGTGTTCCCCAGCAACTGGTGTACATGGGCTCTCTGCCTCTGATACTGGACGTAGCACATGGCCATCAGGACTAGTAGCCATTGAAAGCCTTCTCCTCCAGGAATTTCTCTAACCCCCCTTTAAAGCCATCCAAGTTAATAGAGTAGTAGCCATGAAGGCCGCTGGGGTAGTCACTACTACGCAGCCACCTGGAGGTTGATTGTCTTTAGCTGTTTCTCCACCTGGTACCTCAAGGCCACTGTTTGCTCTGACCAATTGGGAAAATGATAACAGCCTGGCCTGGTGGGAAGATGCAACCTCTTTGGAGGGTGGAGTGGGGTGTCTTGGGCCTGGGATGGGATGGGCCTGGGCGTTCAAATCTGCCCTGGGTTGCTGAGGCTGGGCAATAAAAGGAGGGCTCAGGAAGGGGCGGGTGTCTCTTCTTGGCCCTGACGGTACTAGGGTGTGCTGCTGGTCGATGGCTAGCCTGGGAGGACCATACTTTGGCATGCATAGGATAGACTAGCTAGCTCTATTGTTTTGCTCTTGGGAGTGTGTGCCTTGGTGTTCAGCGTTTCTGGTTTTGCTTAGAGTTTTGTACTTTGCTTGTAATTTCCTGTACAACCTACCACCTCTCCCTATTCCTTCCTCTTTGTTCCTTTCCCCTAGAAAACATTTACCCAACTTTCAGTTGGTGTGGTGTGTCCTGTCTAACTTCAATGCTAAATACAGTGCCTATTGGCCTGGAAGGGAGCTACTGGGTTAATTTGGTGGAAACTTGTGGCCAAGTTTGGCCTGGTCTACCTTGCAGGGTGTCAGCGTGGAAACTGAGCCGATAGAACCCCAGAGCAATTCTGATTCTGAGGAGGATCAGCAATCCGTGGGAGAGGAGCCAGCTCATCCCTCACAGGCAGAGATTCCTCCTGCCGGCATTCCTGAGATAGACAGTGATCTTAGCAGTGAGAAAGTGCGGGAACGGGGCTTGCTGACGCTCGACGCAGACACAGGGAGCGACGAGCGATGGAGGGCGCGGAAAGGAGGTGTAGCACCCATTTGGCGCGCAAGCAATGGCCGCCTCCTGTGGACCCAAGGGAAAGAGGGAGGATCTCTCCCTAGCCCATAAGCTCAGGGTCTTCAAGTGACTTTCCTTCAAATGGGGATCAACTGCCTACTCGGAGCATAGGCTACTCTGCTGTTCCTTGCTTAGTCGCTGGTGATTAGCATCTGAAAGAGTCATTAAGTTGTAAAAGGATTAAAGCCTTGAAAAGAATCCTTTCATCTGTGTCTTGAGTTGGCTATTGGAGTCTACTGAAAGAGGCCGCTAGGGCGTTCCTGACACAGGGTTGTTGGGGTGAAATCAGCAATCCTTCACAGGGTGGAAGCACTGGGATAAGACACTGAAGTTGCCCAGGGTGCTTGAGAGCAATGAGGAACCAGGGAGAGGGAGACGCTGAAGCCGGGGTCGTATACTCCCGAGGTTTGTTGTTTTGGCTAGTCAGGGACCATGCAGGCCCAAGCTAGGACTGGCTCCGACCGGGAAGAGGCGGTTTCCTCCCAGCTGCCTGGAGCGGAGGCCGGGAGTTCAGCCGTTATCGAATGGGTCGTGGGTGCTTCTGCCTCCGGGCTGGGGGGCAGTGGAGTGCCAGCTGTGGCTGCAGAGGTGGAGAATTGGCCCATGAATTTGGAAGCTGCTCCTTGGGCTGGTGGGAGGCGAGGGAGCCCGCTGCTGAAGCACAGGAAGCAGCTCCTGATCAGACTATGGAGCCACTAGAGAGCAATCCGCTGGCCGAGGCCAAGGGGGCTACTTCCAGCCTGGGGACAGAGTTAGACATCGGAGGCCGAGAGGGGGAGGTCTGGTTGGATGGAGGATTTTGGCCCAAAGAGGGGGGAGGATGGAGATGGACTGGGCGGGCAGGGGGAGGTAGCCGTACCAGCAATCATTCTCAGTGGCCGTCACTACATCTTGTTGCAAATTCTATAGTTTAACTATGCGCTGTGAGAAGAAGTGCTTCCTTTTATGAAAGTGGTTTGAGGAAAATTACCTTTTTTGCTGTGTGAGTGGCTTCCACTGCAATATCGACTCCAGAATTCCCCATGCCAATCACAAGCACGCTTTTACCCCTGAATACCTCTGGGTTTTTGTAGTCTCGGCTGTGAAAGTACTGACCGTTAAACATGTCTATACCTGTGTGGAAAATGAGGACATACCCCAATGAGCTTCCAAATGAAACTTGCAATAACAATAGCTCAACCCTGTGCATGTTTGTTCAGAAGTAAAGGCCAGTGGATGCAGTGGGATTCACTTCCGAGCAGGAGTGCATATGCTTGCAATTTTAGCATTTACATAGTGCACTTCTAGTGTCCAGAGTGCTTCACATGCGTTGCCCAGTTACCCCTACAAGGGCCTTGTAAAGAAGACTAGTATTTTTCTCCCTATATTTTAAATGGGCCTGAGGTCAAGTGGCTTGCTTAGCACCATCTAATGAATTCATAAAATGCTTTTTTCAGAATTCAAGAATGCAGCAAAGATGGGCAGCATATGCTGTGAGTGAAAGAGATGACTAAAAGACTTACAGATATTTCTTCATCATGTGAATGTTTGAGAGTCCCATGAAACAACCCTCAAAATGACACAGCTAGAACTGAGCAGCTGATACCATCCTCCCCCAGCACTAGGCACCACCCTCAAATTACTCTAATCTCCCCATGCCTGATCCCTGTAACAGCAGACGTTGCCCTCCGTGTAGCTGGCCTCCCATCAGGGGCTGGCAGAAGGCAGGTTATGGTCAACCAGGACACCGCTGGTCAATTTCTTGTGGACCACGGACCGCCTGGTGGTTGCTGGGATTCTCGCAAAGAATGCTGGTCTAAGTAGACCTTGGTCATCCAGCAAGTCTCTTCCTTACACAATCAGAAGCACTTAAAGAGATTAGTATTAACTTTTAAAATGTGTGAATTTAAAACATATTCCAATAAAGACAAAAAAGTGACTATGCAAGGCTGAAGTCATCCACCTGTGTCATAAACAGAGGGAGTGGGAGGCTAACAGGGCGACCAGTACTTAATGAACAACCCAGACCTCTCTCTTTAGCCATTTTAAGACTGGGACTAAACGCAGCTGTTAGTCCTATGCTGGACTTTGCCTGCTTGTGTTAGGTCTGTAGTGTGGAGGGGGACATGGGCATGTAAGCCCTGCCCCCAGTGTCCTGCACACCAGGCGTCCAGTTAGACCTGCACGTGCCGAGTGCAAAGGTCTGAAGAGAGCTTTGTGCTCAATGCACAAAGGTCTCACTGGGTTCCGGGTGCGTGTGTGTGTGCCCATATCCCCCTCCATAGCTTACTCCTACATGTGCATAGGGCTTTTGTGGCTTTAACACTGAGCCAGCCTTCCCCCACTCCCCACCCTAACCCCCCTTTGCTTAACACCGAACTTGCTGAAGAGTTTTGGAGAACTCAAAAGCTCGCTCGCTATTTTGAGACATTTGGCTGGCCCTAACAAAGGTATTGATAGTGTCACCGATGCAATGAATGTGAACTTGAGCGCACTCCGGGAGAGAGCGGAGGACAGGAAGGCCTGGCGTGCTATGGTCCATGGGGTCACGAAGAGTCGGGCACGACTGAACGACTGAACAACAAGAAAGGTATTGCCTGACTGTGCATATTGGGACAAAACAGAAGGAAACGCAAGAACAGCTATACCTGGGAAAGAGCTGAGTGGCAAAGAAGGACTGGTAAGGTAACCAATGCAAACCATCACAGCATCAAAGACGGCTGACATCTGCTTCCCATTGCTCTCTGTGACAACATCCCACTGGCCGGTGGTAGAGAAGTCAGGGCGCTTACTTATGTTGATCACTGTAGTCTGAAACAGTTCAGGAAAATAATCAGATGTGAAGATGAATCCAGAAAGGAGTGGACTTGCAAATGTGCCCAACTAGGTATAGGAATCTGGCTTTATTAAGGTCATAGGCATCTTTTCAGGCAAGAAACAAATATGGGCTTTTCTACATGAAGCATTTATAGTGTACTCATCATTCCATACCCACGGTTGTTTATGGGTTCTGTAGACAGCGTCGTAACCCTCCACTTTCACTTCTGTATCTAAAGAGCACAGGGAAAATGCAGTATTTGCTTGTAAAAACAAAAGAAACTGCTTTTTTCACTTATGTCTTTGCACTATTTCACTATACCACAGTGCCATCTAGAGGTTATTTAGCAGGAAAGCAGGAAAGGAAACATGTCATGTAGTGCTCTGATCTCAATTCTGTGATGAAATCAAAAGTAGATACAGGCGCCTTGTGTAGAAAAGCTCTGTGTTTCTCTTAGTATGCCAGTTTCTCAGTCTAGGATGCAAATGCTTTGGTTGTGAATTTGAATAAACTAAGGACCCTGGATATAAATATTCTAAATTTCTCAAATGATAACATTTTGATTTCAACTGTGCACATTTTTTAAGCTTACCTTGAACTGAATGTGTTTCTGAAGCTCAAAATGTTTTGCATACATCTGCAGATACTCCAGGAGCCTGGCGCTGGGTAAAAAGACTGGAAAATCTTCTGGGTATGGAAAGTCTGAAAAGGCTGACATCTCCTTACTGGTGTTACTGACCAATGATTTGTAGAGGCTGGCTCTTCCCTCCTCAACATAGTCCTATGCATAACAAGGATGCCTCTTTATTCAATTGCCTTTTTCCCCCCAATGCAGATATAAAAACAGAGTTGAATATTTTACAAAAGTATTATTTTATTTGTCTGCCTCACAAAATTGTGTGTTGTATCAAAAGGACACCAAAATTGCAAGAGCAGTGGCTTCCTTCACAGAAAATGCAGCCAAATGTAGAGCTGCACTTTAAAAAAGACCTGAAAATACAGACACATCTACTTCAATGAATCATGGGAACTGTGGTTTGGTGAAGGTTGAAGAAATCTGGTGGGGATCCCACAGTTACTTTATAGAACTACATACAGCTCCTAGTAGTTCTAGGAGAGGGACTGAGCCATTTCGCACGATCAAAAAAAGGATTTTCCCAGCAACAATGTACAGTTCCCTGTTGTAAAGTAAAGTATTTTGGGGTGGTTTGGTCTTGAATCGGCAATGAAGATGCATTAGCTTTAAAAAGACCTGCTTCTGGTGGAGATGAAAAACTGCTAAAATTGTGCTGTTGACTTTGAGATAAAGACCTGGATCACAGGGCGGCTTAATTAAATTGCGGCAGGCGTGATTTCCATTCTCACCACCTGGACGTGGTTTGTCATGCCGTCCAAACCCAGGCTGGATGGGTTGTTGGAGAGGGAAACAACCCCAGTAACCAATGGGCTTTAATAGGGAGCCTGGAGAGTTGCTTCCCCCTCTAACAAGTCATTCTGCCGAGGTTTGGATGACAAACCACACCCAGGAGGTTATTATGTAAATTGTGTCCTGCATGCGCCCAGCACATGCCGCAATTTAGATAAGCTACCATGGTTTATTTTGATCATGTGAACAGGAGGCCAATCTATGTGGAAAAGGAATGGGGAGCACTTTCTGGTTATGTCCAGATTTGCATGGAATTGCTTTGGTCCATCAGGGGAACACGAAGCAAGAAAAGCAGAGTATACACTACCTTAAAACCCCACTTCCTTTTTTTAAAAAAATACTTTTTCTTCTATTTTTTTAACTTTATAAATGAAATAAACAATACCAACAACCTAATCAATAACTACAATTTCCCAACAATACAGTATTCTTAAGAGGACATAGCAATAACGGAAAAGAAAGAGAAAACAGAAGAAGGAGAAGGAGGGGGGAAAAAACATGAAAAATATATATAACGAATTACTTAAAGAAATTCAATTTAAACTTCATTACACATAAACTTCAAATCCCATTCTGCTGAAAAATTGTACCTATAACATTGGCAATATTACAATTCAGTACAGCATAAATAATCAACCTAACATTTCATTATCATATCACCAGTCTTATAGCAAGGAAGCAGGCCTACAATTCATTTCCAGCAACCATATATTGCCCTTCAGCTAACATATAGTAATAAAGCTTACCAATTTAGCCAGCCAAAAATCTTACTAACCAGTAATAATTATAATAGTAATTTAAAAAGGAGATGTAAAAGGATACATAATAATAATTGTTGTTGTTTATTCGGTCAGTCACTTCTGACTCTTCGTGACTTCATGGACCAGTCCACGCCAGAGCTTCCTGTCGGCCGTCGCCACCCCCAGCTCCCCCAAGGTCGCGTCCGTCACCTCCAGAATATCATCCATCCACCTTGCCCTTGGTCAGCCCCTCTTCCTTTTGCCTTCCACTTTCCCTAGCATCAGCATCTTCTCCAGGGTTTCCTGTCTTCTCATGATGTGGCCAAAGTACTTCAGTTTTGCCTTTAATAACATTCCCTCAAGTGAGCAGTCTGGCTTTATTTCCTGGAGGATGGACTGGTTTGATCTTCTGGCAGTCCAAGGCACTCTCAGAATTTTCCTCCAGCACCACAGTTCAAAAGCATCTATCTTCCTTCGCTCAGCCTTCCTTATGGTCCAGCTCTCGCAGCCATAGGTTACTATGGGGAATACCATTGCTTGAACTATGCGGACCTTTGTTGTCAGTGTGATGTCTCTGCTCTTCACTCTTTTATCAAGATTTGTCATTGCTGTCCTCCCAAGAAGTAAACGTCTTCTGATTTCCTGGCTGCAGTCAGCGCCTGCAGTAATCTTTGCGCCGAGAAATACAAAGTCTGTCACTGCCTCCACGTTTTCTCCCTCTATTTGCCAGTTATCAATCCTGCTGGTTGCCATAATCTTGGTTTTTCTGAGATTTATCTGCAACCCAGCTTTTGTACTTTCTTCTTTCACCTTCGTCACGAGGTTCCTCCGCTCCTCCTCACTTTCAGCCATCAAAGTGGTATCATCTGCATATCTGAGATTGTTAATGTTTCTTCCAGCGATTTTAATTCCAGCCTTGGCTTCATCAAGCCCAGCACGTCGCATGATGTGTTCTGCGTACAGGTTGAATAGGTAGGGTGAGAGTATACAACCCTGCTACTCCTTTCCCAATCTTAAACCAGTCCGTTGTTCCGTGGTCTGTTCTTACTGTTGCTACTTGGTCGTTATACAGAGTCCTCAGGAGGCAGACCAGATGACTTGGTATCCCCATACCACCAAGAACTTGCCACAATTTGTTATGATCCACACAGTCAAAGGCTTTAGAATAGTCAATAAAACAGAAATAGATGTTTTTCTGAAACTCCCTGGCTTTCTCCATTATCCAGCAGATATTGGCAATTTGGTCTCTAGTTCCTCTGCCTTTTCTAAACCCATCTTGTACATCTGGCAGTTCCCATTCCATGAATTGCTGGAGTTTACCTTGCAAGATCTTGTGCATTACCAAATCACTAATAAATTTGATTACGTTATATAATTTTGTTGTTGTTCAGTCGTTCAGTCGTGTCCGACTCTTCGTGACCCCATGGACCATAGCACGCCAAGCCTTCCTGTCCTGTGCTTTCTCCCGGAGTGTGCTCAAGGCCATATTCATTGCATCCGTGATGCTATCTAGCCATCTCATCCTCTGCCGTCCCCTTCTCCTTTTGCCTTCAGTCTTTCCCAGCATCAGGGTCTTTTCCAGGGAGTTTTCTCTTCACATTAGGTGGCCAAAATATTGGAGCTTCATCTTCAGTATCTGTCCTTCCAATGAGCACTCAGGGTTGATTTCCTTTAGGATGGACTGATTTGACCTCCTTGCAGTCCAGGGGACTCGTAAGAGTCTTCTCCAGCACCACAGTTCGAAAGCATCAATTCTTCGGCGCTCAGCCTTCCTTATAGTCCAGCTCTCACAGCCATACGTTACTACTGGGAAAACCATAGCTTTGATTAGACGGACCTTTGTCGGCAAGGTGATGTCTCTGCTTCTTACTATGCTGTCTAGGTTGGCCATAGCTTTCCTCCCAAGGAGCAAGCGTCTTTTAATTTCATGGCTACAGTCACCGTCTGCGGTGATCTTGGAGCCCAAGAAAGTAAAATCTGTCACTGCTTCCATTTCTTCCCCTTCTATATGCCAGGAAGTGATGGGGCCAGATGCCATGATCTTCGTTTTTTTAATGTTGAGTTTCAAACCAGCTTTTGCACTCTCCTCTTTCACCCTCAACAAGAGGCTCTTGAGATCCTCTTCGCTTTCTGCCATTAGGGTGGTATCGTCTGCATATTGGAGGTTGTTGATAATTCTCCCAGCAATCTTAATTCCGACCTCTGATTCATCCAACCCGGCATTTCTCATGATGTACTCTGCATATAAGTTAAATAAGCAGGGGGACAATATGCAGCCTTGTCGTACTCCTTTCCCAATTTTGAACCACTCGGTTGTTCCATGTCTGGTTCTTACTGTTGCTTCTTGACCCTCGTGCAGGTTTCTCAGGAGACAGGTAAGGTGGTCTGGTACTCCCATCACTTTAAGAATTTGCCACAGTTTGTTGTGATCCACACAATCCAAGGCTTTAGCGTAGTCAATGAAGCAGAAATAGACGTTTTTCTGGAATTCTCTTGCTTTCTCCATGATCCAGCGAATGTTGGCGATTTGATCTCTAGTTCCTCTGCCTCTTCTAAACCCAGCTTGTACTTCCGGTAGTTCTCGGTTCGCATACTGCTGAAGCCTAGCTTGTAGGATTTTGAGCATCACCTTGCTGGTATGTGAAATGAGCGCAATAGTGCGGTAGTTTGAACACTCTTTGGCGTTGCCCTTCTTTGGAATTGGAATGTAAACTGACCTTTTCCAGTCTTGTGGCCACTGTTGAGTGTTCCAGATTTGTTGGCATATTGAGTGCAGCACTTTAACAGCATCATCTTTTAGGGTTTTAAATAGCTCGGCTGGAATACTGTCATCTCCGCTAGCTTTGTTGTTACTAATGCTTGCTAAGGCCCACTTGACTTCACTCTCTAGGATGTCCAGCTCAAGTTCAGTGACCGCACTATCATGGCTATCAGGGACATTCAGATCTTTCCTGTATAGTTCTTCTGTGTATTCTTGCCACCTCTTCTTAATCTCATCTGCTTCTGTTAGGTCCCTGCCTTCTTTGTCCTTTATCATGCCCGTCTTTGCACAAAACGTTCCCTTGAGATCTCCAATTTTCTTGAAGAGATCTCTAGTCTTTCCCATTCTGTTGTTTTCCTCGATTTCTTTGCATTGTTCATTTAAGAAGGCCTTCTTGTCTCTCCTTGCTATTCTCTGGAACTCTGCATTCAGTTGGGTATATCTTCCCCTTTCTCCCTTGCTTTTCGCTTCCCTTCTTTCCTCAGCTACTTGTAAAGCCTCATCAGACAGCCACTTGGCTTTCTTGCATTTCTTTTTCTTTGGGATGGATTTCGTTGCTGCCTCCTGAACAATGTTATGGACCTCCGTCCATAGTTCCTCAGGCACTCTGTCTATCAGGTCTAATCCCTGAAATCTATTCCTCACCTCCACTGTATATTCATCAGGGATATGATTTAGGTCATACCTGAACGGTTTAGTGGTTTTCCCGACGTTCTTCAATTTCAGCCGAAATTTTGCAAGAAGCAGCTCATGATCTGAGCCACAGTCAGCTCCAGGTCTTGTTTTGACTGACTGTATGGAGCTTCTCCATCTTTGGCTGCAAAGGACATAATCAATCTGATTTCGATATTGACCATCTGGTGACGTCCATGTGTAGAGTCGCCTCTTGTGCTGTTGGAAAAGAGTGTTTGCTATGATCAGCATGTTCTCTTGGCAAAACTCTATTAGCTTTTGTCCTGCTTCATTTTGTACACCAAGGCCATGCCTGCCTGTTATCCCGGTGATTTCTTGACTTCCTACTTTAGCATTCCAATCCCCTATGATGAAGAGGACATCTTTTTTTAGTGTTAGTTCTAGAAGGTGTTGTAGGTCTTCATAGAACCGATCAACCTCAGCTTCTTCGGCCTCAGTGGTTGGGGCATAGACTTGAATTACTGTGATGTTGAATGGTTTGCGTTGGATTCGTACTGAGATCATTCTATCATTTTTAAGATTGTACCCCAGTACTGCTTTTCCCACCCTTTTGTTGACTATGAGTGCTACTCCATTTCTTCTAAGGGATTCTTGCCCACAATAGTAGATATGATGGTCACCTGAATTAAATTCGCCCATGCTTGTCCATTTTAGTTCGCTGATTCCCAAGATGTCGATGTTCAATCTTGCCATCTCATGTTTGACCACCTCCAGCTTACCTTGATTCATTGATCTGACATTCCAGGTTCCTAAACAATATTGTTCTTTACAGCATCGGATTTTCTTTTCACCACCAGACACATCCACAGCTGAGTGTCCTTTCGGCTTTGGCCCAGCCGCTTCACTCTTTCTGGCGCTACTTGGAAATACCCTCTGCTCTTCCCCAGTAGCATATTGGACACCTTCCGACCTGAGGGGCTCATCTTCCGGCGTCATATCTTTTAGCCTTGTGATACGTTCCATGGGGTTTTCTTGGCAAGAATACTGGAGTGGGTTGCCATTTCCTTCTCCAGTGGACCACATTTTGTCAGAACTCTCTGCCATGACCTGTCCGTCTTGGGTGGCCCTGCACGGCATAGCTTATGGCTTCACTGAGTTACACAAGCCCCTTCGCCACAACAAGGCAGTGATATATAATAATAAAGCTTAAAATCAACCTCACAACAATCACTAATATATTTTGTACTAGATATATAAATGAGTGCATACATTGTACAGTATATCATGAAGGATTTAAAAAAAAGGGGAAAAGAGAGAAAAAATAACGGGGGGGGGAAATCTCTGATCTAGCCTGTACCTTCCAGACTAAACATAGTCAGTTAGCAAAACATGTTTGTACATTCCAGTTCATGGTGCTGGAACAGAAATCTCATGCGATGCAAAATGTAGCAGGATATTTTAAGTGATATTGTGAGTTCATTTGTTTTGCCATATTTTTCGCCTTGGTAAATTGCCTTCTTTTATCAACAGTTTCTTTGATGTAATCCGGAAAAAGCATAACTTTATCTTGTTTCCAAAAAAGGTTTCCAGCCTCTCTTGCCAAACGCAGGATATAATTTTTTGTGGAGATTCTTGCAAATTGGACTATAACCGTATAACCAGTCCCTTTGGCATTTGACACACAGAATACCTGCTCAGTATCAAATGAATAATCAGATGGCACAGGGAGTATCTCATGCAGGAACTTATCTACAAAAATAGACAGATTTACATCAGTAGGTCAATATTTAATACCAATAATACGTACTTTTACCCTGTGCGCTAATGCCTCCAGTTGAGAAATTCTGACAGAAAAATTGTTGAAAAAAGATTGGGATGTAGTTTCATTCCCTGCCAGCTGATCTTGCAACTCATTAACCTTCGCATCCATTTTCCACCAAGAAGTGTTAATTAAATCCGCAGCCCCTTGCAGGGCAGTGATGGAATTTTGGATGGTATCCAGCCTCTTAGCCTGTTCCGCAAATTGCAAGGACAAAGTTTTTATCAAAGCAAGTAACTCCTCTTTATCTCCACTTCTCAAAGCGTTTGCCAAGGGAGGTGTGGGGGTGGGTGGAGATCCTTTTTTTCGCCTTAGTGTAGTCATCCTTCTCTTCAAACATATCTTGCAGGTCCTCAAATATTATTGATATTCCTTAATCCATTCCTCAGATGTTGTTGGTGTTTCTTAATCCAAAAACTACAATGGAGCACGTCAGCCCTAGTTTCTCCTAATTAATTAGGAGGTTCAGACAGCTTTGAGTGATGATTAAGCTCTGGCAGACTAGCCCCAGAGTACAGCCCCCCTGCTACCACGCCGAGAGAGCTGTTCTTCCAAAACTTCATCCAGACCTGCTCCTGCCTTCCCTTTTAATTCTGGGGGAGAGATAAAAAGGTTTCCACCTTTTAAAAAGCTGTCTGAGATAGCATCCAGCAGAGACCCCACGGAAAGCTGCAAGGGCGACATTGGCTCCGACCGGAAGTCCCTTAAAACCCCACTTTCATGGGTCACACAGCACTTGAAACCCCCCGACTTTGGGGTTGGGTGGGCAGAGTAGAACTGAATGTCATCAGCCTCGAAGGTGCTGCTCAGCGGACGAGAGAGGCTTGTTTCCCACCCCTGTCCATGCTCCCCTGTTCAGGGAAGTTTACTGGAAGCACTGAATTAAGCCCCTGTAGTTTAGCCTGCACCTCTCCCCTCTCATCCACCATTGGGATATTGTGAAAGATTAAAATATACTACGCTATTGTGAATGGGAAAAACAGGCTACATAATCTGAATGGGTGAAGCAGCTACTGTGCTATTGTGAATGCTTGAAACTGCACTATTGTGAATTGGAGAAACAGGCTACATAATCTGAATGGGTAAAGCAGCTACTGTGGCACTGTGAATGCTTGAAACAGTGCTATTGTGAACTGAAGAAACAGGCTACATTCTATGAATTGGATGAAATAGCTACTGCGATATTCTGAATGATTGAAACAATGCTACTGCGCTATTATGAATGGGAAAAACAGGCCTCATACTGTGAATGGGTAAAGCAGCGCCTACTGTGCTAAGCTACTATTGTGAATGGGGAAACAGCACTACTGCGATATAGTGAAAGGATGAAACAGTGTGAAGTAGTGCTAAGTGGGAAGAAAGCCTGTGTCCAAAAGTGCCCTACTGCAAATGGGGAGAAAGAGGCAATGGGGGGGAGGGGTGGCCCCATTCCTTGGCCATGTTACTACTAGATCACAGCCCGGTCACAGAGGCACGCGCAGGATTTAATGTGGGGGGCTGGGGGACACTGCAGCAGAACCACGCAGGAGCTGCATTTACAGAAAAAAGACGCACTAAAAGGACTTCCTGAAAACGCGCCTTTTCCAGAGGGAAGCTGTGGGGTTGCTGCAGATTGGTGACAGCATCACCTATTGCAGACTGATGTGCTCTTGCTTTGCACTACATTGTCTGTGTAGATTCGCTCCAGGTCACCAAGTATTAAACCTCTTCTGGGGAGAGGAAATGAGTATTAAAGAAGTGTGAACATGTAGTGTAAAAAAGCCCATTTAATGTGAATGGGTACAGAAAGAATGAATGATGTGGCCGTTTCTGGCCTAGGAAGTCATCTGAATGTGGTTATTATTACTAATACCTTGCTTATTTTAATATATGATGCCTCTTTCTTCCTCCGTTTTCTTCCTGCATTTGTCTCTACCCATTCCTCTCGTCTCCCCCCTTTTTTTGTTGCTGAAACCCTTGGGAGGTATCTCCAGACACAAAACACAACAATTGTAGGAATGTTTTTGAGGGAAGATGTGTAACATGAAGTGGAGACACCTGTAGCTATTTGCTTATGTTCATTTAAATGCGAGCTAAAATGCAGTTGATCTGGAACAGAGTTGATGAAAGAATAGTGTTGCAAGTTTGAAGAGTTTGTCCGGATGCCCTCACAAGATCCCTTCCAACTCAGTGATTCTTGGCTCTAAGATTCATGTGAATTGGTTTTCTATTGGTGTAGCTTGCCTGAGGCATACCTGGTCGGAGCCTTGGTCTTGCTAGCACTCTTTGCAAAGTGCCCAGTACCATTTTTTGCAGCCCTCTCCCTCCCCCCTGTGGCATGCACTAATGCAGAGTACAAATGCAAGCAGCTGTAGTTTGCATGAGACTGGAAAAGATGCAGGCTGAGTGGAGCTTGTGCTCTGGAAGCATTTTATGGTGTTCGGTGCACCCCTGGAAATCTGATGGGGGTGCAGAGAATTTTGGGACATCTGTTAGGGTTGCTGTGAATCCCCACTGATGCTCAATCTGCATATTTGTAAATAAACAAATATTGCAAAATGCAACGGGAGATGTGGCCATATCTGAACACCACAGATATATAATACCATTAAATGAATGGAGAAAAACCATATGAAAAGAAAATAACGTTCTGGTGGCCTCATCAACTGAGGCCTGGCATAGAAAAAATATAGAATGTTGTGACAATGTATAAATTATAAATTAATCCTACTGTTAAGACATTGCTAGACAAATAAAGGGAGAACATAACATGTCTGCATCTTTCCAATGCTGTAAGAAAGAGAGATTGAGATGTAACCCATATGTACATTTTTGGTGGTTGATTCCCAGTGCAATCTAATCAGCTTGGACTGTCTGAGGGAAGTTGGGGTGGGGTGGGGGTTCCTCTCCCCCTCTCGGGGAGGGGGGAGCCTGTCCCAGTGGTCCCTGGTACACCTGCAGGTGCAGTGTTCCACTGGTGACAGACCCAAACTGTGGTGTTCTGGGGGCAGCGGAGGGAGGTTCTCTCCCCTGCAGGCGGGGGGTGGGGTGGGGGATTTCTGCCCCAGTAGCTGCCAGTGCAACCACGGGGGCTATGTTTCTGCTGGCAGTAGGCCCGAAACTGGGGCATTCTGGGGGAGGGGGAACTCTGGATGGCTGGATCCAAAGGGGGTCCCTCCAGGATTGGGCCCCTCAGCTATCCCAGCTGGAGCTGCCATAGCCGATTTCCTCTTCATTGGTTTGAAGGGGAGTGGGGTGGGGTGGAAGTTCTGGAAAATAAAGGTCTACTGGGTGGAAAGCACTGAAAAGCTGCCTCCCCACCTCCTGCTCTGGCTGATACGATCTGGCTGGTCTGGGCAGTAGCAGAAGATCTGCCTCTTGACTCCCCGTTACCTCAGAGTAGGATTGCTCTGCCCAGCTGGCAGGTTGTCCCACTGAAGCTACTGGGGTTTCCTTTTGAGTTGAGATGTATAGGATAGTGCTGAGATTATATATATAAATATATATATATATATATATTTCTGTTACCATATATATCGGAATATGCTTTATTATTTCAAGAGTGATAATAAGATACTGAAATAAAAACGATCAGATGTCAATTATTAAATACTCCATGAATATCCTGAAATTATTTGCAGGGAAAATATGCAGAATACTTGTCTTCAGGATTTGCAGGGAAAACAATTGTTTTAGCTCAATTAGTTTGCTGTTTAAGGGCGCAATCCTATGCAGGTTTAGACAGAGAAAAGGACTACAACTCCCAGCACTCCCCAGCCAGCAAAGTTTTGCTGGCTGGGGAGTGCTGGGACTTGTAGGCCTTTTCTCTGTCTAAACCTGCATAGGATTGCACCCTAAATCACTCAGTAAATAGTATGAACTAACTCTATTTAGGCCAAACAAGCATTTTCCTCTTGCTGCAAGTGGAGTGACGCCCTTCACAGGCTTGAGACATCCCCCCCCCCCCCGCAACTCACTGTGAATTGCCACACTCCCCCAATGCCTTCGCTCCTCTCAAAACAGGTTGGCTCCAGCCCTTCATCCAGGCAGCACTTGACAGACGCCAGTCCGCTCACGCCTGCTCCAACGATGGCCACTTTCCTGGACATGCTCTCTTGAGGCACAGAAGAGTGAAGACAAACACGGGTAATGTTTTATAGGGTGAAATAAGTTTGATGGATCAACCCCTCGTGTGGGTTGGTCAGACCTATCATGACTAAAGGAGTGCGAGCTTTTAACCCACGCCTCGAAAGCTCAGTTTCTGAAGCACCCGGGCGCTCTTGGCCGCAGGAGTTTTCATGAAAGGTGCTGGTGTCTCAGTGCTGAGCCCCACATCGTGTGTTTGGTGCCCTTAGATTGCACATGTCTGTCAGCACGCATCGTTTGCTCCATCACTTGCAAACCGGGAATCTTCCAGCAGGGTTACTGAGGGAGGCCAGAGGGGAAGCTGGGCATTTCTACCAGCCCTGCTGAAAATACAACTTAATTTTTTCCTCTTCCCTTCCCCACCCCTGTTTCTTTGTGTGTTGTTGTGTCTTTTTAGACTGTAAGCCCGCAGGCAGGGGCACTCTTGCTTTACTGGTAGCATGCAATCCACTCCAGGAGCCTTTTGGGCGGAGGAGCAGGATAAAAAGAAACAAATGTGAATAAACAGACAAACAAAGGTGATGAGAAAGATGCATTAGGGCACCATTCCCAAACCAGGTGCCCTCCAGGTGTGTGGGGCTTCACCTCAAAGCTTGGGGAAGGCTGCACTAGGAAATGGTGCACAGACAGCAGGAGGACTGGGGCCATCAGTTGGCCTGGGGTCCATTGCAGGCGGACTGCTTAGTGCCTGCTAGTGGCTGGGATTCCTGCAGAGTGCTCGCCTAGGTGCGCCTCGGTCCGGTCCTGCCAGAGGCAAGAGCACATGTTGCTGCATCTCCAAAAGGATACTGTAGTGCTGGAGAAGGTACCGAAAAGGGCAACTGAGTGCGCAATCCTATGCATGTCTAGACAGAAAACAGCCCTACAACAGCTGGCTGGGGCAGGCTGGGGGTTGTGGGACTTCATTCTGTCTAAACATTGCACCTTAAAATGATCAGGGGGTTGAAGCAACTCCCCTATGAGGGAAAGGTTGCAAAGTGGTTTTTATAAGGCCAGGGGATCTCGTGCCTCTGTTCCATTTCATTGCAGTCGTGGTAGAATTAAAGGAACTGCTGATAGCATTGCCTTCATTTTTTATGGCCCTGACATGCAGAAACCCAGGAGGTGAAGTTATTCCCTGTCATGGTGATGGAAAAGGCTTCCTTCTGCTGAATTTTTGCCTTTTGCCTCGTAAAGGCTCAGGAGTTCTGCAAAAGAAAAGCTGACAAACTGAAAAGCAATTCATTTGCAGGCTGAACAGGTCCCAGGCTTTTCTGTATTATAGCCATGCTTATGCCTTTCCCACCAACTATTTCCAGTTCTTTAAGGAGGCCTACTTAACATTTTGAGAATCCTGTGTTGAAAGGAGCAGCTAAATACCAGGGCGTGCAGTAAATATTTACTTTCTGGATTTAGAGATAAAGTGATAACATGCATATTTCATGAGTATTTTAGCCAATCTACTTGACATATTTTTAAAACTACAAGTTTGAGTAAGTTGTACACAGGAAGAACTCAATGGCCCACTCTCATTTCACTTATTGTGAAAGCAGCCCGAATACAAAAGGGGGGAAAGAGGGAATGGCAGGGAGGAGCGGCCCCACCCTTGATCACCTCACTACCAGGTCACAGCCACGTTGCACAGGCTTGCCCAGGATTTAATGTGGAGGGAGCGGGCATACTGCAGGGGAACCATCGGGGAGCCGCTTTAAGTAAAAAAACAAGGAGTAAAAGGACTTTCAGAAAATGTGGCTTTTCAGGAGGGTGCAGCTGGTTGGCTGTGGACTGGCCATGATGTCGTGTGTCCCTAATAACTTTAAGCCACAGCAGCATCAGAGAAAGCCTCCTATGTAGATGGGTCCATGGCCACCCTACCATGATCCAGTGATGTGTTTTAAGTTTACAAAGCAAGACCGCATACCTGGGATCTCTTAGCAGCTGCTAAAGCATAACTCACCTTTGTTAAGTTATTCTCCATATAAAAAACACATGAAGAGCCCAGCTCGAATAGGCTAATGGCCTGTCTGTCTGACCATCCCGTTTCTCACAGTGACAAACCGGAACAGAACATGAATGAGATTGTATACTCAGGCCCATGACACACTTCCAGAAGTGTTTGCCATGGGTTTTCCAGCTGTGTGTGAGAATAAGGAAAATCAGCCGTTCCTCCCTTAGCTGTCCTTTGAGATTCCCAAAGGGTGCTTCCTGATGGACAGCTGCCAAGTGCTACTGGTCAAAAGGCCGCGATTTCTTCTTTCTCTTCTTAACGTATTTTTGTGGTAACAAAACAAGAAGGAAGAAGTGGTGGGAAAACACTGAGGAGTTACAAATGGAAGATGACATTGTCTGGATCACCTGTAAAATTCCATGTCTGAGGCAGAGTGATTGCACAATAAAACCTTGTCTGAAAGTACCCAGAGAGTTTTTCTATATGTGGCTGTTAATTGGCTGTTAATCCTCTGTAATTGAGATCCAAGATATGAAGAGTGTTTCCTTTCCTGCTTTGCCACTACATAACCCCTAGGTGGCACTGTGGTGTAGTGGAATAGTACAAATACACAAGATGAAATCGCCACATTTTCCAAGCTCTAAAAAAACCTGCCCAAAGTGCTGGTTAGACACAGAAGTGAACCTGGAGGGTTGCAACGTCATCTAAAGAACCCATAAACAACCGTGAGTGTGGAATGACGTGCGCACAATAAATGCCTTGTGTTGTGTAGAAAAGCCCAGAGTCTCCACTGATGTGTGATATTCCACCTAAAGCTGGGTCAATAATATCAACTGAGCACATCCCCAGTGTAGCCTTGTTGTCATTGGTAGAATTCCACCTAATTTCAGTAGACTGAGGAAGACAGTTGAATGGGTTGGCTGGATTGTCAACCAATGCTTATGCTTGGCTCTGTTGAATCAACTCTGCCACTCTAATTAAAGTTTTACTGTGCCAACTGACCTGACACCTTAATTATTCCAAGTCTAAGCTATCATAAAAAAGAAGAATGAGCACGTTTTGACAAGGATTGGGTGCCCAACACAGTTTTAGTTGTTCACGTAGACAACACTCCTTCTCACCGATGGTCTCGGTGGGGGCGTATCCATGGCCGATTCGCTGTGAGCTGGCCCCATTTGGAGGCGATCTGGCAGCTGCCCTTTTCACACATTAATGTTTTATCGCCTGATGTCACCAAGCCTGAGAGCCACTTCAGAAAGTAAGCATCCTCGCAAGGCTTCCCTGGTCCACCGCTTCTTTTCTCAGGCTTGGCATCGGCTGCCAGGCTCGCTTCAGCCCTCACTGTCTTGGGGGTGGGAGGGTGGGGGACTAGTGTTCTTGCCTTCGACTGGCCCCCCTCCTGGGTCCTTCGCAGCAACCTGACACACAGTTATTCAGACAGACCTGTTTATCTGCCTGCCAAGAAATGCTGTGTTTGGTTAGTTTCTCTGCACTGAAGGTATCGAAGCAGGGTCAGTAATTTAAAAAAATGTTGGCAGTCCATCAGAAAACAGGCTCCTTTTGTTCCTCCCAAGGTTGCCAACATGTCAAGCAGCCCACTGTAGCTATGCCTTTAACGTAGTTTCATGTGCAGATATCAGAAAAGCTTTGTCAGCTGATTCCTGTACATCAACCTGCTGTTAAAGACACAGCAGCAAGCCAGTCCATTTTTTCCTTGTCGGCTGGCAACTCTAGCCCTCCAGTTTCAACATGCCCCTGAATAAGAATCCAGAGAATGCATGATGGCACTAGTCCCGTGCCACAGGCATAGATTGTTATCCAGGGGTATCCCAATTTCTCTGGACTTGTCCAGACTGAAAGCCTGACCAGCTGCCCCTCTCTTACCTCACTTTACAAGCCTCGGCAGAAGCTGCGGAGATTTCATAAACTTGTCAGCCGGCAGATCTGGAGTGATTTGTTTGTAATCCAAGCTGTAGAACACTGGAGATGGATACTGGGGAATCTGGTGCAAGACAGTGGGGAAGGGAGGAAGTCCTTTGGCTGCCACAAACATCCCCTTTGGGATAGAATTACGTAAGTGAACTTTGGAAGCTGGCACGGTCAGGCTGTGGGATGGAGCACTTTCATCGCTGTCCAGATCGAATGTGATGACAGGCATCTGCGAAACCCAAGTCGGCGAAAAGCACACTCAGGTCCCTTGGGTGAGTTCCTTGTTGCCTGGATGGGAAATGTTCACCTGACACCCGAGCCGAGGCAATAACATCTTGTTATTACACCTTAATGCTAAGTAATAACTTGCCTGGCCGGGAAGGATAATCTCCTAACTGGTTTTGCAGCTCAGGTGATACCCCGGAGTTGCCAGGTTTTGTCCAGAACCTTGAACAGCAGCTTGTATGTGCAGACATTAGTTCACGATAAGGTTTCTCTCTGTGCCATGACAAGCTTCACCACTGACATCCAAACCAGAAACCTATGGATGTGCCCATGTGTTTTTTCCAGTTGAGGTAAACAGCAGCTGTGTGTGTGGCAGGAGGACATTTTCAGAGGGGAAAATGGCGTGAGGGAAAGGACAACCCCGTCCAACCAGCACTGGTCCTGGTCCAGAGAGGGCCCTTCCATGGCTGCTATCTGAAGAAGTTGGACGAGCGATGGCGGAGAGGCATCTCAGTCATCATGCCTCGTTTGGCCCTGAGTCTTGCATGCCAAGCTGCTGTTGACATCTCAAAAGTAACCCAAGCCAGGTTTTTTCCTTTCTTTCTGACCAGTTGGCATGGTCTACTCTTAAGTGGAGGGGCCGCAAACAGCCTTCTTACTCACAGAGTAAGACGGTGGCTTACTCATCCTTGGACTCAGCCAGAGGAATCTGAGTGTTTCTGAAAGAAAAGCCACAGTCCAGAGAACGATGTGACTAGCTGCATAATCCCAACGGGATCTGGAGCCAAACAGCAGTGCCCCCCCTCTGCATGGCAGGTAGGTTTGCCCCCCCCCCCCCCCGGCCTGGCCTGCTCTTCGTGCCTTTGCAAGCAACTTGATCTGCAGAAATAAGCAGGTGAAGCTTTCCACAGCTTGGAGTCAAGTGCTGTTTGCTGTTTCTTTGTTTAAACTACATACATGCTGCTTGATAGCCTTAGTTTAAATACAATATAAAAACCAATGTAAAAACAATATAAAATAATAAATACATTAACAACATCACGAGAACTGTAGAACAGAGCAGTGTGATTACAAGTCAGGGAAAGCCTGAGTAAGCAGAGAGAGGCGTCTAAAGCTTGCCACAGTTTCCACTTCTTGGAATACAAATGAGAGACCATTGCAGAGGTTGGGTGCCACTACTGAGAAGGCCTGCAGACGTGCTGCTCCTTGATGACACACAGCTCATCACGGAACGACCAATAAAGCCTCCTTGGAAGATCTCAAGGGCTGATGTGATATATATAGGGGAGGGCAGTCAGCTTCCTGAGTTGTTTAGGGCGTTGGATAAAACCTTGAACATGGCTCGGTAGCTAATAGGCAGCCAGTGCAGCTCTTTGGGATTGCTTTATAATGAAAAGTGGGTAAGAAATTTGCTAAATAAATAAAAGTAATACAGGTATACTATGTGTACAGCTAGATGCTCCACATTTTGCTGCCAGATCTTGACTTAGCTGCAGTTTCAAACCAGGAGGAAGGGCAGCCCCACAAAGAATGCATTACAGTAGTCTAACATGGATCACCATGGCTAGGTTATCCTCATCCAGGAACAGGCATAGCTGGTGCACCAAGAAAAGTTGGTAATGGGTGCTCCAGGCCACTGAGGTCACCTCGGCCTCCTGTGACAAGGAAGGCTCCAGGAGCACTCCTAAACTACATGCTCCTTCAGTGGGAGTGCAACCCTGCCCAGACCAGGCAAACGGCACAATTCCTGAACCTGGGAACTGCCCACCCTTAGGGTCTCTGTCTTATCATAATTCAGCTTCAGTTTATTAGCCCTCATCCAACCCATAATTGCGTCCAGGTTCAGAACATGCACAGCCTCTCTCGAGTCAGAAGTCAGAGAGAAATAGAGCTGGGTGTTGTCAGCATACTGGTGATGTCTTGCCCACATGTAGATATTAATGTTACTGAATGAGCTCTTCTAAACTCATGGACAAACTTGCACACATTCTACGAGACACTACAATGGGACTGTTAGTCACTGGCAATGGAGCGTCTATCGCAAGGGAGGTGAAGGTGACCCCCAAATCATACACACACAAACTTAGGAGAAAGCCATTTGGCACATTTAGCGATTACAAACATGGACTTAAAAGGCACGAGTTGATTGTGGGGAAGTTAACTTGGGCCCCATCTGGTTCTACTCCACTCCCAAGTCAATCGTGTCAGATGACGCATGCCACTCTCTGTAGCTAGCCTGGTGTTCCTTGCCCTAAATCTGGTTCTTTTTCAAACTCATTTTGCGTCGGAGTTTCCTGTCACAGTGGCTTCAATGCCGTCGGGGAGCCCGTGTGACCTCAGCTGGCTTTGGCGTGGGCTGGTGGAAGTGGTGCTGATTGGCGGAAGGGAAAGTTTCATGGGGCCAGGGGTGTGGGGAGAGCAGAGGGGCAAACATATCTGCATGGAAGTAACTCATTGCCTTCAGTTCCACTTTGCTGAGTACAGGAGCAGCCCTGCTGCTTTGGAACTGCGCTGTTGCGAACGTGGTCTCAGCCGCTGCCTCTCACTTTAAATATTGACTGAGCTTGGGAGTGGGGAGGGGAGCCAGCCCTGCCGCTCTGAAACGGCGCGGCTACGAGGAAGGAGCACAGCTAAGAAACAGTGGATGCCTGTTGATTCGAAGCGGCGAGCTGAGAAAGGGTGGATGCCGGGGCGGATGACTGCCATGAATGTGTACTCAGGAGCACTTCGTCGCGCCCGTGTGGGATGGGGGAAGGCTGTTCATTGGGCAGTTAATATACATCAGAGACAACGTGCTAGTCGCTCTCCCTCCTCGCCGGCTCCGCACTCTCTGCTCTCAGCACCTCTTGCACCCCTGCTCCTGCTGCTCAGTCAGTGGGCAGCGGCAGCTGCCTGCCCGTCTGCCCGCCTCACAAACCTGTGTGGGTATGTGGGGTTTGCCATGAACGTTTGCTCGTAAGCAAGCAGGCGGAGGGAGCAAGCCTCCACTCCCTGGCTGCCCCGCACCCACGCAACCGCCGGCGTCCATTTCGCCCGCCCCACCCCACGAATGCAGCTTCCGTTCCCGTTTGCCCGCAAAAGAGGAGGAATGCAGCACTGTGTGTACCATGGAAAGAGCTGAGTCATTTCTGTGGGAACGCGGATTCTGCCCAAATCACTTCACAAAGCGTTTCCGTTTAGATTGGCCCTTCGTACTGCTATATGACGTTAAACACAAGCATAATGCTGCCAGTGAACTTGCAAGTCTTCAGTGAGTGGTGCACTCTTTGCAAGGAAATTAATGTGGAAATGGCAGTGGTTGTCCTAAGACAAGGGACTTGATCATCCTTCCTGCAAAAACTGTCCCTGCGCAACAGGAATACGCTATGAAGATGGCTGTCTCATCGATGCTCACTGAGGAAACCTATTAACGACACCTCGCGAATATTCCGGAGAGACATCACTCCATGTGTGAGGCATGTTTGCCTTGCTCAATTTGACCCCCTTTTCCTGGCTAGGGGCATATGCACCTTAGGTTTGATTAGAATCTAATTCTAGGCTTGATTAGAATCTGATCATGTCCGGTCTAGCCTTGCACACACGACATAGCTGCTGTTGCTTATCCATTTTTCTGTGTTTTCCCGCCTCAGCCGAGGTCAGAGGCAAAAGACACCAATCTAAATTACAACTTTAAACTGGTTTCAAACTGGTTTATCTAAAGGGATCACGCAGTTTCATGAGGGTACTGAGAATTCTTTGCTAGAGACCCCTGTCCCCTGCCCAAGCGGCCCCTCTTCCTAGAGCTACAATTCCCAGAATTCCTGTATTTGGTAGCCGTAATTGCTAAAAACAGGTTTGAAACCAGTTTAAAGTTGTAATGTAGATTTCCCCCAAGTTTACTACTCTCTTGCCATTATGGGGTCTCTTTGGTTCACTCTAAAACCAAGTGACTAGCTGACATTACATGACACTGGTGACAAAATTCTGCCCTATGGCACGCCACTGTTCAACTGCCAGGGGGCCAAGGCACAGTCACCTAATGTTATTCTCTGGAAGCGATCCCATAACGGTGAGTTGAACCACTGTAAAGGAGTGCTCCCAACTCATGGAGATGGTCCAGAAGCATGCCATAAAACACTGGGCTGATGTTGTTGGAGCCTTGATAGTATTTCTTGAGGAGACATAGGACAGCTTGACATTATTATCATTACTATTATCATTTATATTCTACCTTTTCCCTCTTGCAAGGAACTGAAGGTGGCTTACATGATCCTTCTCCTCTCCATTTTCTCCTCACAACAACCCTGTGAAGTAGGCTAGGCTGAGAGTCAGTAACTAGCCCAAAGCCACGCATGAGCTTTCTGGCCAAGTGAGGACTAGAACACAGATCTCCTGAGCCCCAGTCCAACACTCTAACCACTGCACCACACTGGCAATAGGGTTTGTTTCAGGGATTAGTTCCTCAGTTTATATCTCAGTTGAATGGTCCATTGTTGCTGGTGGGTAGTTGTTTCAGGTTATCTGCTATCTTTAAACAAGGTCAACTCTCTTCTATCCAAGGCTTGGAACAAGGAAGCATTGTCTTCCAGGAGTTTTATTTTATTTAAAATTATATTTAGGCTGCCTTTAAGGTAGAACCTTTAAAGTTCTGGGGAGTTCCTTGCTGATACACTGGAGAAAATTTAGCTGGGAGCTTCAGGTGACAAGACGTGGAGTTCTGTAACTTTGGCCTTGTCCTGTATTAGGTGAGTCGTTGCGGGTACCTGTTTCTTCACTTCATTTACTGGATGTTGTAGCTTTAAAATGTCTGTTGTAAATCCTTCAGAGGTTAGTCTTTAAGGCATAACAAGCCTGTTTTGTTTTTGTTTTTATTGTGACAGACTAACACAGCAATGGCTCTGGCATCTGAACAATTGGTTCCTCTTGAAGCAGAACTTAGAATGTGGCCGTATGCTTTTAATTCTCAATATTTATAAGTGGCTCAATCTAGGCCCCTTTGGCTGCCAAAAATGTGTTCTCCAGCTGGGCTGAGAGAATCTCAGAATCTTAGCCTTAAAGGGAGGTTTATGGCCATGCTGTAGTTGAATGAGTAGAATTTGGACAACAGGAAAATCCACACAATTTGACCTTTGAGCTAAGCCCAGAGTTAAGAAAGTATGCCAGTGCCTCACGCTGTCGAAAAACTGAAGTAACGACACTGGCCTGCTTTAAAGAAGATTGCAGAGTTTCACTAGTCAGAGACTCAATGGCTGAGGGAAGGGTTTACTTGTGTGTTATTCTGGTAAGGTAAGGAGGTCAAATACATACAAATTAGGGTGGGGTGCACCTTACAAAGGAAGTATAGGGCCTGCAGTTCATGTTTGCCTTGTAATGCCAATATGGGAGAGGGGTGGGTGGGAGTGGGGAACCTTAACTTATCCGTTCTCCCTTGAAAACACTTTACTTCCAGGCTGTTGTAATTCCTCTTTCCTCCAGGTGGACTTTCTGTGATCAAAAACAATGAGTACGGGGAAAATACCCTGGGAAGCATTTGTAGGGGAGAACTAGTAGGTACAGGAAGGGTTAAATGGCCCCTCCTGCCTGGCAATTGTCCTTTGCACATAATGTTTCCACCCAGATCTGCATTAATTTTGGCTTGGCAAAGGAAGATATTTCAAGCATGCATTTGGCACGATAAGGGGTACTTCCATCTAAGTAGCCCTTAACATGCCTGGCCGATGAGGCCCAGGTGGATTAGAACTGTGGACGCAAAGCCCACCTTTCTCCCTTGAATGCCCCACCACTTATTACAACTGCCTCGGAAAATTACAAGAAATCACCAGCTCCCAAGAGGAGCGAGGAGGACGAGAGCTCAGCGCTAGAGCACTGGCGTGTGAAGGCCGCAGGTTCTCTCCCTGGCACCTCCAGTGAAATGGATCGGTTAGCAGGTTATGGGAAAGATCTTCCTCTGAACGAGACCCTGGAAAGCTGATGCCAGCCAAAGAAGACAACACGAGGCTGGAAGAATAAATAATTTGACCCGGTATAAGGCAGCTTCCTGTGCTCCTCAGTGTTCTTGGAGCATGACAGGATTGGGTGCCAGATTTGGCTCCGCAAATATCATGCTTGCGACTAAAAACCTCAGCATGGGTAGGAGGCACCTGTGTATTTGTGAATCAGACACAGATATATCAAGGGCGTGCCCCTGTGCATGTTTAGACAGAAAAAAGGCCTACACCTCCCAGCACGGCTGGCTGGGGCACGCTGGGAGGTGTAGGCCTTTTTTTCTGTCTAAACATGCACAGGAGTGCGCCTTAAATTACTCTGAGGGTCAATTTGCACCCTGAAAAATGTAATGTGTGAATGAGGCAGACATCTGCTTGGATGAATTATATTTATTTTATTTACATAAGTGTTCATTCTGAAATGTATATGTTGCTCTTCAGCCAACATCTCTCAAAGTGGCTAATAAAGCCATAACATAAAATTAAAAGTAAAATACAGTTTACAATCAGACATAAAATACAGCACAGCATAGAAACAATGAATCCAGTAAATAAAAGTTACCTGATTAAAACCAGCTAACTGATATGATGGGAGGCCTGAGCAAATAAGAACAGTCTTTGCCTGGCACCAGGAGGACATCAAATCTGGCACCAGGTATTTCACATGCAGGGCACTTCAACAGAAAGGCAGGGATGTCAGAGAATTCCGCCACGGATCTTGGTGAGGCCGAATGCCAGTGCATTCAGCCCCCCGAAATCTGTGGCGGAACGAAGCCCCCCCCGCCCCCCACTCTGCAAAATGGGCCCGGAACGGAGCACCTACCTGCTGCTGTCCGCGCTGACTTGCGAATGGTGGCTGCGTCTGCTTCTTCCATATAGCTGTGGAATATATTCCATATATTCGCTTCTTCCATATAGCCGTGATAGGCTACGTAAGTATTTACATAGCCTATCACGGCTTAACTAAGGGAATGCAAATGGCGGTGGCTACGGCGGCCACCATTTGCGTTCCCCTTTTTTTTTTGCCATTTTAGCCTACGTAAATATTTACGTAGGCTAAAACGGCAAAAAAAAAAAAAGGGAACGCAAATGGCGGCCGCCGTGGCCGCTGCCATTTACGTTCGCTGTTTTGTTTTTTTGCCGTGATGGGCTACGTAAATATTTACGTAGCCTATCACGGCAAAATACAGGGACGCCAATGGTGGTGGCTACGGCAGCCGCCATTTGCGTCCCTGCAGGCTGCCCAGAGGCCGGATGTCTGGCTGCGGGCGGCCCCGGCTGGTGGCTCCGCGGAATCTCCGTGGAGCGGAGCCGGCTGGAGAGAATTTCGGGGGGAGGGACGGAGCACCTCCCCCCACCGCGAATGTCACCCTTCGAAAAAAGTAAGTGACTTTCATACATCCCTACAGAAAGGCCCTCTCTCTGGTCACCACCCTCCTAAGTTGAGAGCAAAGCAGGACTTGGAAAAGAGCATGTGGTGTGGGCTGGGGGGAGAAGGCATTAAAAAACGGTATTCAGTTATCCAGAACAAAAGCTTTTAGACCTTTATGCACCAGCACCTTGAACTTTGACTGGAAATGGACTGGCAGCCTATGAAAGTGTTTAAGGTCTGAAGAGATATGATCCTATAGCCCAGGGTGGGCACATTGTGGCCCTCCAGCTGTTTTGGCCTACAACTCCCATTATCCCTCACTATTGGTTGCTTTCACTTTCACAATTTTCCATGCTCTAGAAAAACTCACCAGAAGTGCTCATTAGATACAGAAGCGGAAATGGAGGGATACAATGTCAGCTGAAGAACCCATAAACAACCGTGAGTAGGGAATGATGAGCACATGATCAAAAGCTCATGTAGAAAAGCCTGCAATCGTTGCATGTTGGTGACAGTGCCTCGTCTCATCTACACTGGGCTGTTTTCCTCCCCTACTGATGCCACCCCAGTGCATCTGGGCTTTCTTCAACGAAACACATCTTTTCAACCTGGTTTCTGGACTGTATGTTTTACGCCACAGGGCAACTGCTAGTTTCGGGGGGCGGGGAGGATTTAGATCATGAAAACAGCTCAAGGGGAAATGGTTAACCCCTACTCTTACCCCAGTACCAAATCTAAATTGTTCACTCCCATCTACAGCTGCTTCTAATTCCTGGAGGTTCCCCATCTGGCCCAGAGAACCCCCTTGTGATCCTTCAAGGGACAGGGCTTTATCGGAGAGAATAGCGGGGATTCTATTCGGCCGCCGCTTGGTGGACATCTCTAAACCAGCCTAAAATCCTGCATTTAAAACAGGGCTTTCTCTCAGCATGAAGAAAAGCAGAATTTGTGGGGCCAGGACTGGGTCAGTTAGACACCCCTGTTTTATACATGTACCTGAGAGTAAGCCCCAGTGAACTCAGTGGATATTTACAGGATTGTGCTGGAAGGGAGCAATCCTGTTAGAAAAAAAGGAGACTCCATAACCATTGGCGTCTCAAGTTACGTAAGAGCCCGAGTGGCGGGAAAATATAGGCGGAGCAAAAAGGGAATCATACTGACGCACTCATGACTAACGGCTTGGTAAGCTGATAGTGACTGTTTATTGGATATTAACTTAGTGAGCCGATGTACTAACTGTTTCATTGGTTACTGGTGAGAACAATAGAAGCGATATGATATAAAAGGCTTTTGCACAGGTGTCTCGGGGTCCAGACTGCTCTGCACCCGTTTTGCAAAACGTTCAATAAAATAGTGTTGGATCCACTGCTGCCTGCCTGGCATTCTTTTCTTCTAAACCGAAAGCAAGGACTTTTTATCTAACAATTTGGTGCCGTGACTCGGATCCTGCTTCGGGGCGCGTCCCCTTCGCGCTGAGCCGAGGGGCCGCGGAGGAGAAATGGCCACAGGCGGTTGTTTTATACTGCCTTCTCCTCACGACGGTGGCGGCAGAAGCGCCTGGGGACCAACGCCAGAGGAAGAGGGAGACGTGATCACTCCTTTTAGGCACCGGCAGTGGATCAATAAAGCAGCTGGACGCAGCTGCGGGCGGGACAGAAGAGGCTTTTGGGGTAAGTGAAACAGCTTACATTAGGGGATAAACGCGGGACGGTGGTGTGTTTGTGATTGTGTGAGACGCCTACGGGCGAAGCGAGTGAGGAGCCCCGATCTGCATTTCCTTACCCCGGAGACGGGCTAGGTCAGAGGAGGGCGAAGCGCAAGAATTGCTGACTGAAATTCCCACCGTCATGGGCGGGTCCCAATCTAAGTCTGCGAAGAAGTCCCATACGCCCTTGGAGTGTTGTTTGCGCAATTGGTCACATTTTAAGCAGGATTATGGAACTAAGATGACAAAGGATCGTCTTGTCTTTTTTTGCACCCAGGAATGGCCAATATTAGAACCCAAATGGCCACCCGAGGGGTCTTTTGACCCAACCTTGGTATCTGATGTGCGAACAATAGTAGCACAGAGGGGAAGTTGGGACCAGTTCCCTTATATTGATTCGTGGGCAACTTGTGTGCCCCTTGGCGGCAGGCCTGCTCCGTGGGTTGTTAAATGCATGTCCCTTGCCCTTCCCATGGTGGTCAAAAGGAAACCACCAAAAGAAGGACCACCCAGGGTCGTGGCCACGGCACCGGAGGACCTACTGCTTCCTCCTCCCTACGGGACAGCCGTCGCAGGGCGCTCGTTGCAACCACCACCCTCTCCTGAGGGGCCCGCCCAGCGGTTAGATGCCCCCGAGAAGGACCCCTCTCATGAAATAGTACCGGAGGACCCCACCCCTCTAGTTGAACGCCAGGACACTCTCCAAGATCGTCTATATTCCCTAGAGGAAAGATTGGAGGTCCTACAGAGAGAGGCAAAAGGGGGACCTAACTACAACCTGCGAAAGGACCCCCAACCACCGGTGAAGTTCACCTTCCCCATCAGAGAAGTCCCCGACCCTACCGCCCAACATCCTCAAGGGACGATGTTTGTTTATGTCCCATTCACAACATCTGATTTGTATAATTGGAAACAATTTAACCCCTCCTTTGAAGAGGATCCCGGGCCACTCCTGTCTCTGATGGAGAATGTGAGGCTTACTCACAACCCCACATGGGACGATACACAAATGCTATTGAACACCTGTTTTCTCAGCCAAAAGCCAACCATCCTTGCGGGGGCACGAGCCAAGTATAGGGAGGAAAATCCCCAAGCAACTGAGGAGGAGACGGTGGAGGTTCTGCCCACAGGGCGACCCAATTGGGGGGTGGCCACAGCGGCACATAGACGCTTACATGCTGACTATTTTCGACTCATTTTAGCAGGCATGAAGCAAGCCGCGAGAAGGGCCCCCAATTTGCAAAAAGTCCTGACTCTAAAGCAAGACAAAAACGAACCTCCTGCTGTGTTCCTCCAAAGGCTGAGGGAAGCCTTCGCTAAATATACTGATATTGACTTGAATGATCCAAATAATTTAAGGATCCTCACGATTCAGTTCGTGGGAAATAGCTGCCAGGACATCAGAAAGAAGTTGCAAAAAGTTGAAGGAGGGTTGGCAGCTGACTTAGGAGTTTTAGTTGAAGTAGCTCAAAAGGTTTATGAGAGGCGAGAAGAAGAAGAAGGAAAAGAAAAAGACAAGAGCCAGGCCAAGCTCCTTGCTGCGGTTCTTAAACCTGACAAGGAGGGAGCTAGGAAGGGGAGGAAAGGGGGAAGGAAAGGATCTCCCCTGGGGAAAGATCAATGTGCCTTTTGTAAGAAAATGGGGCACTGGAAGCGTGACTGTGAGGCTTTGAAGCAGAAAGAGAGAGGGGAAAATACGGGAGAAGCGCAGAGAGTTCTGTATGAACAGGAAAGAGATTAGGACAGACCGGGGCCCGGCCCCCTCTTAGCCGTCTCTGAGGCAAGACGGGACCCCATGGTCAAAATAAAGGTTGGGGGCCACTCCTACAAAGCCCTTGTGGACACAGGGGCCGCCCTGTCCGTCCTCCCCCTCAGTGAGCCCCCAACGGGAGGTGGGGGGTTCACCACCATAATGGGGGTCGAGGGAAGGGCAACTCAAGTGCCCCTCTCTCGTCCCCTGTTCACCAAGGTTGGGAAAACACACCTAGAACATGCATTTGTCTGTACCCCCTCCTGTCCGGTGGCATTGCTAGGGAGGGACTTATTGACTAAACTCCAAATTGAGATTGCTTTTACTCCTGACGGAAGGATGGAGATACGGCTCCCTAAACAGCACAGTAGTAACTACCAAATGGCCCTTTTGAAGGTTGCAGAAGAATCCACCCCAGAGGCCACCGAGGACTGGAGCTTAATAGAAAACAGAGTCAACCCTCTAGCTTGGGCCGGGATTGGAGGGGCCTCTCGTGCCAAGTCGGCAGCACCATACAAAATTCCCCTCAAGGAGGGAGCAAGGCCTGTTCATGTGAAACAGTATCCCCTTTCCCGCCAAGGAAAGGAGGGCCTACAACCAGTAATAACAAAGCTCCGAGAAGAAGGCCGACTCATTGAGATAATGTCTCCCTATAACACGCCCATCATCGCTGTGCCAAAAAGGGGAGGGGGGGGCAAGGGCTACCGCTTAGTGCAAGACCTCCGGCTCATTAATCAGCAGATCGAGGCCCCCCATCCTGTGGTCCCCAACCCACACACCCTCCTTGTAGGAATTCCGGAAGAGCACGCCTGGTTCACTGTCATAGACCTAAAAGACGCCTTTTTCAGCATCCCCCTCCACCCTGATTCAAGGCCTTTGTTCGCCTTTGAATGGGAAAGCCCGGGGGGGGGGTGGTCAAAAGTTCAATTAGCATGGACAGTCATCCCTCAGGGGCTGAATCTCTCACCGGTGGTCTTTGGCCAGCAGCTCCAAAAGGATCTCGAACCCTGGGTCGAGCAGCACTCAGAGGTGCATCTCCTCCAGTACTGTGACGACCTCCTGATTTCAGCCAAGGCCAAGAATGCGTGCCTGAGTGGGACGGTTTCCCTCCTCAACTATCTAGCGGGGGGGGTATAAAGTGTCAAAAGAAAAAGTACAGTTGGCCCAACCAACTGTAAAATTCCTAGGCTACCACATAACTAAGGGGACTCGGAGCCTAGGGCAAGAAAGAGTTGAAGTCATCCGTGACACTCCTGTCCCTAAGTCCCCCCGCGAATTGAGGGCCTACCTGGGGCTGACCGGATTCTGCCGACTATGGATAGCAAACTATGGGGAGACAGCGCGGCCGCTGTATGAGGCGCTGCAGAAAGATAGACTGGATAAATGGAAATGGACTAAGGAAATGAATAAGTCTTTTCTCAGTCTTAAAGCTGCTCTTGTGTCACCACCTGCTCTAGCCATACCAAATCCCAGCCGGCCATTTAGACTTTATGTGCATGAAAATAAGGGCATAGCTTCGGGAGTGCTTTGCCAGCGAAAAGGGCCCTCTTGGAGACCAGTGGGATATTACTCCAAGGTCCTAGATGTCGTAGCGCGAGGATGGCCAAGTTGCCTGAGGGCAGTAGCGGCAACGGCTCTGGTTTGCGCTGAAGCGGAGAAATTGACAATGGGAGGACCCATTGAAATTTGGGTGCCGCATGGAGTGCCACAAATTTTGGGATCAGGAGGAGGAAGCAAATTTCTCAACCCAGCCCGGCATTCCCGATATGAAATAGGTTTACTAACAAACGAAAACCTCACTTTTAAGGCTTGCTCCAGCTTTAATATCGCCACACTGCTGCCAACATTACTGGGCACAAACGGATCAGGACTCCCAGATCATGACTGCCTTGAAGTATTAGACCTGGACACCAAAGGCCGACCGGACCTTGAGGATGAACCAATAGAGGGAGACAGAGATCTGTTTGTAGATGGATCTAGCTATATGCTGGATGGAAGGCGCTACACAGGCGCGGCTGTCGTTACTCTAGAGGAGAGTGTGCGTGAGGAAAGGCTGCCTCCTCATTTCTCCGCCCAATCCGCTGAACTGGTAGCCCTGACAAGAGCCCTGCAAGCCAGCAAGGGAAAGCGAGTAAATATTTATACCGATAGCAAAAATGCCTTCGCCGTTGTGCATGCTCATGGGCAACTGTGGAAAGAGAGGGGATTCCTTACAGCAAACGGATCTCCAGTGGCTAATGGCGGCCTAATAGTGGATCTTCTGGATGCCCTCCAGCTACCCTCACAAGTAGCTGTTGTCCACGTCCGAGCCCATGGGAAAGAAAAAGAGGAAAAATGGAGACAGGGAAACCAGAAGGCAGATGAGGCCGCAAAAAGAGCAGCCAGAGAGGGAATCCAAGGAACATTCCTCATTCTACCCAAAAGAAAAGAGCGCCCCACATACTCCCCTGCTGAGTTACGGATGGCACAAGAACACGGAATAAGTCCCTGCGATGACGGATGGATCCAGATGACAGATGGAAGACTGCTTCTTCCACAGACCCTGCAGAGGGTTGTTCTAGAGCAAGTTCACCATTCTCTTGGACACCCTGGAGCATCAGCCATGATCGACTATTGCAAGAGGCTGTTTGTCTCCCCTGGCTTAACTGTATGCGCCCACCGACTAGCCGCAACCTGTGAAGTCTGCCAGAAAACCAACCCTCCCAGGGCACCCCCTCCTCCAAAAGGAGGGCGACCATGGGCCTACTATCCTTTCCAGAGGGCGCAGATTGATTTTGCTGAGATGCCACCATGTAGGGGTTACAGGTATTTGCTTGTAATAGTATGTCAAATGACAGGGTGGGTAGAGGCGTTTCCATGTAGGAACTGCCAAGCTAAAACTGTTGTTGCTAAATTGTTACAGGAGGTGGTGCCCCGGTTCTCCCTGCCTGAAGTTATAGAGTCCGATCAGGGCTCACATTTCACCTCAGTTATTACACGGGGGCTGGCACAAGCTCTGGGAGTAGAGTGGCATTTACATTGCCCCTGGAGGCCCCAGGCAAGTGGACAGGTTGAAAGAATCAATCGGAGCCTCAAGGAGACTTTAACCAAACTCCAACGAGGGGTGAAGCTCACTTGGGTTGAGGCTCTGCCAATAGCTTTAACGAAGCTTTGAAGGATGCCAAGAAAGGACATAAAATTGTCCCCCTTTGAACTGATGTTTGGGTTCCCGCCTCGGGTACACTGCGGAAGGAGGGAGGAAGTCAAGTGGGAGGTGGGTGATCAGATGCTAAGGGATCAGTTGACTTCTCTACAGTCTGTTCTTTCACAGCTACGAGCTTATTCCGTTCCGTTTCAGAGACTGCCGTTAGATGCACCTATCCATCTCTTCCAGACGGGAGACGAGGTGTTGCTGAAAAAGTGGAATAAAGAAGCTTTAAAGGAAGGGTGGGAGGGGCCTTATTTGGTGGGACCAACCAGCCACTCGTGTGTAAAGCTTGTGGGTTCTAGTAAATGGACACATTGCAGCCGGATAAAGCCATTTAAGCGACCCTCGCTTCCTTCTGTCACTTGGAAAGAACAGGAGGACACAGGCAACGGTCCTTTGCTCCCTGGCACCCCTCTGGAAGCTGCCAAGGACACAGGCGAAGAAGCCATCCAGGAGCCACAATCGCCTGTAATATACAAGTCACAACATCTGGGAAAAGCTCGGGTTCGAATTACAAAAAACTTGTAATATGAAGCAAGTATTGTGGGTGGTGTTGGTAATGTTGGTTAAAGAAATATTAATGTGGATGGTGATACCTCAAGGACTTGGGCTTGACAGCTTTAAGATAAAACCCCGAAATGTCACACCAACACCCCTCAGACCACTTCTTGTACAGATCCCTGAGAAAGAGAGGCGTCCCTGGAGAACCAGGTTAGGGATCCCAATAACAGAGGAAACTGATAATGTGTGGTTAGAGTGGATAAAGTATACAGCCAAGTCTTTAAATAAGTCTGACTGTTTTGTTTGTGCCACAGGGAGATCTGTGGCAAAGGTGCTGCCCTTTCCACTGGGATGGGACACTCCTTCCCTCCTCACCTGCGTGATCCGTTTGTTCCAACACCCTGATGCATGGGGAGAGGAGGAATGCCAAACCCTCAATAAATTATACCCCCCACTCAAATCAAAGGATCGTGTCAGACCTTCCACAGTCTTCCTGCAAAGAAGAAACCATACCGGATGCATACACCGAAACCTTGCAGACACAGAGGGGCGTATAGGGAACCTGACGAGTAAAGTAAGATGTGTTAATTCTACCCGCTTTAGGAATAATTCCCTTTCAATCCCACGAGCTGATCTCTGGTGGTATTGTGGTGGCCTAGAGTTGTATGAGGTATTGCCCTCCAATTGGTCCGGAGCTTGTGGGTTAGTTCAGTTGGCAGTCCCCTTTTCAATTGCATACCATCCAGCAGAGAAGACTGGCCAACCCCGGCAGAAACGATCAGTAACCCCTTTTGATGATCAAATATATATTGACTCCATAGGAGTACCAAGGGGAGTGCCAGATGAGTTCAAAGGAAGAAATCAAATTTCTGCAGGATTTTAATCTACCCTGTTTTGGTGGGTGACCATTAACAAAAATGTAGATTGGATCAATTACGTTTATTATAATCAGCAGAGGTTTATAAACTATACTCGAGATGCTGTAAAAGGATTGGCTGAGCAGCTAGATGCCACCAGCCAAATGGCTTGGGAAAATCGGCGTGTTCTTGATATGATGTTAGCAGAAAAAGGAGGGGTTTGTGTCATGCTAGGTGGACGGTGTTGCACCTTCATCCCTAACAACACTGCCCCAGATGGCACGGTAACAAGGGCTTTGCAGGGTCTCACCGCCTTGTCTGAAGAATTAGCCGAGAATTCAGGGATTAACAACCCCGTGACTGACTGGTTGGAGAGATGGTTTGGAAAATGGAAACACCTAGCAGCCTCAATCCTTATTTTGCTTGTAGTGATGATAGGAGTTTTAGTGTTATTTGGTTGTTGCATTATCCCCTGCGCTAGAGGCTTATCCCAGCGGTTAATTGAAACCGCTCTGTCAAAACAGATGCTCTTGCTTTATTGTGCTGATAAAGAAACTCCGTTTTAAATGCTTTAAGACGTGAATAAAGACTTAAAGGAGGGAATTGTTAGAAAAAAAGGAGACTCCATAACCATTGGCGTCTCAAGTTACGTAAGAGCCCGAGTGGCGGGAAAATATAGGCGGAGCAAAAAGGGAATCATACTGACGCACTCATGACTAACGGCTTGGTAAGCTGATAGTGACTGTTTATTGGATATTAACTTAGTGAGCCGATGTACTAACTGTTTCATTGGTTACTGGTGAGAACAATAGAAGCGATATGATATAAAAGGCTTTTGCACACGTGTCTCGGGGTCCAGACTGCTCTGCACCCGTTTTGCAAAACGTTCAATAAAATAGTGTTGGATCCACTGCTGCCTGCCTGGCATTCTTTTCTTCTAAACCGAAAGCAAGGACTTTTTATCTAACAATCCTAACCCCGTTGAAGGCCAGCTGAGTGGGCTTAGGATGGAAGAGTTTCATCAATTTGTATTGAAACTGTATTACATACCCGTTCAGCTCTGCGGTACAAATTATTATAAACTTTAAGAATTAACTGTGAAGCTGTCAATTTATTTTGGGGGGTGCAATTATTTTTCTGCAAATCTAGCCATCAGCAGCTTTAATTTGAGACCATCCTGAACTCAATCGGATAATATTTAGAGGTTGAAACTGAGTGAACAAACATTTGTGCTCTGTATGTATAGGTAATTGGTGGTCTGTTTGTAAAGCAATATTGCTGTCATGAGAGAGAAGACAAAAACAGCCAGGGAGGAGAGAGAAAACTCCCCTTTTCTGACATACATAAGCCTTACACAGAATGCACATTTCAAATGTGCCTTCACAAGGCCAAGAAACATGCTTTTCTAAAAATGAAAGCTACAATTTCAAGTTCCACCCAAGATACAAGACCCTGCATGTAATCAGAGAGAACAGCAGCAACGGGGAGTGCGTATATAGCCAAGGGTTCGAAATGTAAAAATGTGTTAGGGTAAACATGTGCCTTACTGGACTTTCACACGATTTAATCAAGTAAAACATTACTAGCAGCCTGGTTAATCAGTTCCTAAGATTGAACCAACGCCCCCTTTGGGCCTTTCTGAGAAAACAAAGTAAAGTCAAATCACAGGTACAATCTGGAATGCATTAAGGATCAGATAATCCCAAGGTGTTTTTCAGTGAAAGCTCAATTTAGAGAATATAGTGTTTCTCTATAAGCACAAGAACTTGTGAAAGTAGGCCTGACTAGGCCTTGTAAGTAGTTTGGTTCAAGCAAGGTGCCTGATGGGAGTGTGTGTGTGTATGTGACCATGAGAAGGTAATTGTAACTTAGGAATTACTTCTCTTCTTTATTTAAAATATTCCTTGGCCACCTTTCAGGGCAGAGGCCCTCCCAAGCCCTTACAGCCATGAAATACATAAAAACAGTTAAAATATTAAAAGTGATAAAACATAGAAACAATAAAAACAACAATAAAAGCCAACAATAAAACCATAGAAACAAATAAAACCGCTGAACAATTCAGTGATCTCCTGCTCTGAGGACAGGCTCCCATTTCTAGTCCCCTCCTCCACTTGGGACCAGGACACATTTTTTAAAAGGTTGTGGAGCCTTAAGGGCGGTGGCATTGAAATGCCAAGTTCTGGGTGTGTTTCCAGGCTATCACTTTGTTTGCAACGTTGTTGCGATGTTTCCCCAATCGCATCTTCTCCTTTTCCTGTTTCCACAGTCCTTAGAGACCCGGCTTATCATGGCTGTAGCCTGGGGCTCTGAGCTGTTTCCACTGAGTGCTAATCGAATTATTTTCGTGATGGCTGGGGGGAGTCTGGGCTGGGTCTGATTGCCTCATCAGTGTTCCTGCCCCCTCTTGCCAATTCCCCCTCCCTTGTCCCCTTGTGCTCCGCTCTAGTTAGTGTCTGCTCCCCCCGCCACTGTTGTTGCTCTTCCCCCTTATTCTGGCTTCCCAACGACCCTGCAAGGTGGGCTAGGAGAAGAGATAGTGGCTGGCTTTCTTCCCCCCCGCCAGCGCTGTTGTTGTTCTCCCCCCTTATTCTGGCATCGCAACGACCCTGCAAGGTGGGCTAGAAGAAGCAGTAGCAGCTGGCTGGCTTCCCAATCAAAGGCACTTCTAATACCCACTGAAATCCTACCTGTCACGCCTTTCTCCTGTGTGGCTGAGAAGGGAGACACAAGTAAATGCATTCAAGGGGATGCATTCCTATGTATGCCTACTCAGAAGCAAGCCACACAGATTTCAATGGCATTTACTCCCAGGAAAGGAAAGCCGTGCAGCCAATGAGTTTACTCAGAAGTAACACCCCCTAGCACACGCCCACACAAAGTGGGGCAAAGCGCTAAAGGGGAAATACACAGGGAGGAAATGGCGAAGAGAGCCAGTGGATGATATGCTGCTTGTGCATCTCTCCATCTCTGCCTCGCTCACCCCCCCTTCTGTTCCACTCCAGCCCTTGTGTTTTTTTCCTTTAAAGTGAGTCTTAAAGCACACTTTCACTTTAACAAGGGAGCGAAAAAGCTGTGTGCAGCATCTCCTCCCCTTTGAAACCCTTTCTTCCCCTAAAGCGGGGATGCGACTTAACGAGTGAAGCCGTCTTTGCAGCTCTCCTGATTTCCTTGCCACCACCTTGACCTGGAACTTCATAGGGACACCCAGGGCGGGCGGACGCTGCACTTGTATGCCGGGGTGCTTATGAGTGTGCATCTCTGCCTGACTGCTCCCTCCAGTATCATCTCCCCCAAACTGGGGATGTGCCATAATGCCTTAACGACTCTCCATCTCTCTGTGAAGCCCTCTTTGTGGCTGCCCTGATTTCCCTGCCACCACCTTGACCAGAAACTTCATAGGGACACCCAGGGCGGGCGGATACTGCCCTTGTATGCCAGGGTGCTTCTGTGTGCATGCTCCCTACGGTGTCATCCCCCCCTCTCCTTCACACGCCGCTGCCTCTGGCGAGGACAGGGGCAGGTGAGCGACACACCCTCAAGGGCCGGGCCACACGCCCAGGGGCAGGACTATGTCACCGAACCCAGTGTGGTTGTGGAAGCAGGTCAGTGATGGAGCCGAAGTAAGCAGGAAAAGTCGGACTATAACCAGCCTCCGAAGAAGCGGTTTTCCTGCAATAAAATGCGGGGCTGGTGCTGAATGGCCACGACGTCATGGAAACACAGAGACCTCACTGCACAGCCAGGCTGGAGTAAATCACTGGTGGAAACACAGCCTCTGACCACATGGCAAGACTATTCCTATTCAGAGAAAAAGCCTGCAAATATCCAGCCTCACATCTTTGTTTTCTCTCTCTGCTCCCACCCCCAGCAATATCCAATGCTGTATGTGCTTGAGTGGGATAAGCTGCAAGCACTGGACCCACGAAAGATGCAACGGTGTCACTGTTCCTGTCCTGCTGCTCTAACTACACCTTCATAAGGACATCAGAAGAGTCCTGCTGGATCAGACCAAGGGTCCGTCTTGTCCAGCATTCTGTTCCCATAGTGGCCAACCAGCTCGGCTATTTGGCTTTTTTCATATTTCAACTTGAAAGCATGCTTAATTATTTCATGATGAACAAATAAAGAGATAAACAGACATTTTTGCATCTGCATCCATGCCCAAGGCAGGTGCCTCGGTTGTCCCTCCCAAGCTAACCTACCAAGAGGAAATGTGAGCAGTGTCAAGATGTATATGTAAAACTGCCCACCTGCTCTTTGGCAGAGGTTAACAACAAAGCAGGGTTGATCCAAAATTTTGTCCCCTCACATTTTTGCACACCTGGGGGATTCCTGTGTGTGGAGAACCTCCCGAGGATGCTCCCCGAAGATACCCCCAAGGAAGACGAACCACGAGAACAGCCATCTTTTTCTGTACAATGCTCTGGGGAGATGCACCATCATTGTCTTTAAAGGAGCATGTGCAGCCCCATTTCCAAAGTACGTGGGGAGCTGTGCCGGCAGCAAGGCCACGCTTCTAAAAGTCAGAACAATGGGAGCGCAATTAAGAAACTCTCAGACTCCCTCACCAAGTGTGAGTGCCACCCCCACTCCCACCTGGGCCGCAAGTCACCCACCCCATCCTAAAGGTCCCCGAACCCCCTTTCCCCACCTTTGTTGGGAAGAAAGGTCTGACAGTGTGTGTGTGTGTGGGGGGTGGAAGTGGGGTTGCACGGCTCTGCAATAAAGCGTAGCATAGTTCTCTTACCACTTGATCCTCTTCTCATTCCTTCTGATGGTGTCAGCCATCATAATGCTCTCTGAAGGCAGTGAACTCAGCCCTATGAATAAAAAGGGGTTGTGCAGAAGTCATATCTATGATACTTCCTCTTGGGGGAAGCCATGGCCTCTCGCTACTCTTCATTTCATTGCTCCTCACTCCCCTCCCCCAAATCCTTTTGCTTTTACACACCTTCCCCTCTAGAATGGTGGGCTATGGTGTTCATTACAACTATTTTCCTCCTTTCCTCTTTCAAGTGAACTTATGCAGCTGTCGGAGCTGGACACATTTTGCACGCCCCATCTGAGTGAAGCCATGGCTGCAGAACCTCTTACCCACTCCACTCCCCCGAGGGGACGCTGCCCCACAGCGGCAGGGAGGGGGCAGCCTTATAACTCTGTCCCTTGGACATCCTCCGCCCCCGGCTTCAAACTGTATCGACTGCAACACCATGCGGTGGGTAGGGAAGACTTCCACCTAATAACTGAAGATGGTACTATATGCTTTGGACACATTTACATTAATTAAAATTAAATAATGTGGGTGAACAGCAAAATAACTCTGAGGTACACACCCCTGGAGTCTCCTGACTCCTGAGTAGGTATGCCAAGTTTCGAAATTTCACCGTCTTGGACCTATGCGCATAGGTAAACAAACCAAAACAACAATTCTTCATTTACAATTATCTACCTAAGCCTGTAACTAAGCTGAAGCACAGGAAACTGAAATGACAGTACATTGCTTCCCTGTTTACCCTTGCCGCCACTTGCTCTGTTGTCTCTCTATGCCAAATGGCAGATTCTAAGTTCCTTGGGACAGGGACCAATTCTCTTCTTCTCCATAACGTGCTCTGTACACTGTTGGTGCCATAGTGAATAAATCATTCATCAGCATCAGCATCGTACCCTTGAAGACTCTGGTAGCCCAGCGCACTTGCAGCTCTGAGGTGGGCATGATTGGTCCAAGGGGCTGGATGAAGCCAATAACAGCCAACGTTGGCTGCTCTAGATGAGGAGGGAAGACGTGTTTATACAATGGGACACGATTGTCTTCCACCTCCATCACCGACTTGTCCAGAAAGGGGAACGCAGCACTGTAGCCTGTTGCAAAGATGACGACATCCACACTCTACTCTGCAGTCCCATCTTCAAAAATGACAGCGGTCTCAGTGAATTCCTTGACAAGCGGTTTCACTGTTACTGCCCCACACACAGGATACGGCTCGGCAGGTCATCATTGAACACTGGTTCCTTCATCAGGGACCTGGAAGTGGAGAGACCTGCACTGCTCAGAGACTGAAACAGTGATATTGTTTTATTATTAGCGCTTTACATGGTTCAAAGTGCTTATCGTATTTAGCAAACCTTGGAACAAAATTTGTCAATATTTTGATAGCAGAAGTACACTTTCCTTGAATGAAAGGGTGCTTCCAGACAGAGGGCTCCTAGTGCTACCAATCAAAAGACATTGTGCAACTATTCCATCTTTCCTCCTGAACAGATTTTGTTGTGGGAAGAAAAAAAAGATGGTCGAAGCGGTAGAAAAGCATAGGAGGATTAGGAGTGGAAGAGACGTGTCTGGACCATCCATAAAATTGTGTGAATGAAGCAGGGTGATTACATTATAAAAGCCACCGCTGCAAGTGCCCAAACTGAGGGATTATCTCCATTATGGAAAAATCCCACAGCCTTACCAGGCTTCTGTTTCCCTGGCGCGATTAGGATGGGCTCCTTTAGACAAACACGATGTGGAATTGAAAACACCCTTTCTTGGCAGCCTTACCAGGGCTTTCTATATTTGCAGTGAAACAGGGCCATCTAGTGGCTGAATTATATCCTGCATTTTTTTTAGTTCTGCTTAACTCCCATCTTTTCGAAAGTGGGATAAATGGGGAAAAGTGCAGGAGACATCCTGGAGGCTGACAACGTCGTGTAAAGGACCTGCAAACCTCCACGGGTGGCCAATCACTCACATAGAGCACATTTTGCCCTTAAAGCCCCAAAGGTTTACTTGTACAATGTGTATAAGAGTAAAGATGACTTCCCTCAGAGGAGTCCATTCTCTCTCTCTCTCTGAGTAGGTCTCTGTTTTAGGCTTGCCTCCTGATTAGAAGGTGGCAGGCCCAAAACAGTGATCCATGCAGAGACACAACAGAGGGTGGGGATTCTTCTGGGGCACCCATCATCAAATGGTGATAAATAAGCATAATAGCAACAGATTTGGTGCCACAGTCTATGTAACTTCATTTACAAGCCTCTTTCTGCTTCACGCAGGAATGCCACTTCAGTTTATTCATTTATTTATTTAATGTTGCAGGCCGCTCTGTATGTGTGCGCGTGTGAGCACATGCACACGTGTGTGTGGAGAGACAAAATTCAGCATGGTCTGCAGCCCCATTCTTGGATGCCTCCAAGGTTAAATGGTGAGCTTTAAGAGCATCTGTTGGGTTTATCGTATTATGACTTGCAGTAATTATAGCAACAAACCACTGATCCATCTTCTGTTCCATCACCCATTGCAAAAGGAACCACGGGAGAGAATTTCGGATCATGTTGCTGAAGCGAGCATGAAACATGACGTCCCAAGGATAACCATTGTCATACACACGGCTCATCACCCAGCTGCCTCCCCTAGTGCTGAGGAGCACCTACAGGGCAACAAGGGAAGCTATACAGAGAGGCTGACGTGACGATCTTCCAAAGTTCTGTTTTGGAGCTCCCCTTTAGGCCAGGTTATGTACAGCTTTCCTTTGCTTATCTGCTGAAATATACAAACACCTTGCAAACCGTGCCTTAGGTTTTTCACACCTTACGCTTACCTGTTCCTAATTTATAATCCACTCTGGAGTTTGTGGGATGCTTAACTAACCCATTCCTGGTTTCACCCAAACCATCAAAGGGATCCCACTCCTTCTCAACTGTGATCTAGATTGTATAGGCCTATCTGTGCAAGCCTGATGGGCAGATAGTCCGGTTTCATTTGTATCTAACCCTTCTTCCAAGGATCTCCGAGTAGAGTACCCCTTATATTCTCATAACTGTCCTGACTTTCTGGGACCCAATTTTCATTTTGTCGTACATGCTTTTATCTTTACAATATCTGTGTCTAGAGTAGATCTGCCCTCCTCTCCCTCATTCATTCATTCATTCATTCATTCATTCAATGTACATGTCGCTTCTCACTGCAAAGGAATCTTGAAGCAACTTATACAAGAAAGGATACAACCCCCCAACACATAATCAATAAAGCAAAGAAGACAAAGTCAAGATCAAACACAATCAATATAACACAATAAGACAAATATAAACAGGCACAATAAAAACCCACTCTAAAACCATAACCTACTCTTTCTGTATATCCTCACCTCCTTCCTCCTCCTCCTCCTCGTCCTCTTCCATTGATGGGTCATGCTGTTGCTTGTGTTGCTCAACTTTAGGTTATGTTGTGATCGATCTATTTTATTTTCTAAGCGTTGTATATTACAAAATCTCTAGAATCCATCTGATATGTCTTCCCCTCAAAACCGCCACCTCCCTTTACCTTCTTTGCCTTTTGGCAGATCTCCACAGCAATATCAGCAGCTGAATTCCCCATCCCAATGATCACAGCTATCTTCCCCTGGAATCCCTCTGGGCTTTTGTAATTTCGGCTATGGAAATAGCTACCCTTGAACTTTTCAAAACCTGCCATGAAGCAAAGAGCAACCATAGTACTTGTAGAAAGATGTCAAGTTGCAACATGAACAACAACAATTGTTGGATATGCTAGATTCTCATTCTGGATCTTGATTTTGAGGCACTGAGGTTTAAAATTTGGGGCCAGCTTGGCTCAACTGCAAGAAGAAAGGAGCAATTCATGCAATCCCCTATTCTCATGAGAGGACAAAACAGGGGATGAGAATATAGCTTTAGGTCACTTTCTCAGGTGACCTCAACCATCTGTGGAAACAAAGCCATACCAGAAAAGGACTCCAGTGGTGTGTACGCTTCTATCTGGTGGCCTGTGCAGATCATGACAGCACTGAAGATGAAGAATTCCTGCTTCCCATCTTTCTCTGTGATGACGGTCCATTGGCCAGTGGAAGAGTAATCCTGCCTTCTTTCCAGCGTGTGGTATTGGGAGGTGGCTTCGTACCCACCCCACAACCCCTGCTGCATGTCGTGGGTGCACCACATGCAGGGGTGCATGAAGCCACCCCTGCCATGCCACATGCTGGGTTTGGATGACACACCAATTCGCGCTGCAGCACGGGTAATTATGTGAACAACCAGCGTGTGCATGGCACACACGGGGGGGGGGGAGGGAAGCCGCGATGGCTTCTTTTACCCCTGCGATCGTGCGTACCTGGCCAGAGACTTTTCTTCCTGACCTCATTCTGAATTAAAAATGATAAATAAATCAGGGTTTGGCTACAAGCTTAGCTTGTGACTGAAGATGACTATGTATGTTCACTCATATAATCACATCTGTAGTTTTCATATTTTAAAAAACCGTTACAGATGAGTTGGCATTAATGCACTTCTATAGAGATGTAACTGCATCTCCAACAAAAAGACACAACCAAATCATGCATCTGTCCAAGTCTATGCAATCGTCCTCCAAAAATTGAGCCATTTGACTTGTTTAGTTGTGCAAATAATATTCCAAGAGAAGCCATTCAGAACAGGACTTTGATGTACAACTTTGATGATGAACAGTACAAAAATCACAAAAAGAGTAGCAAAAATGTACCAAAAGAAAATCAAGTTCATCCAATGTTGAATGCTGGTTATGTATTATGAAGAAGTAGTGTACTTTTTTTATATGAGGAGGGTACTTCTAATACTCTCAGGTCATTGATAACCCACATGAGTACAACCAATTGGTCTCAGATTTCCCAGTTCTAGAAGGGAGGCTAAAATATTCCATTCAGTTATGTTCAGTTAAAATGGAGGGTATTCCTTAAACCACTATGATATTGGCTGGGTCATGACTTTGATGAAGGATAAACTAAATTTGTGCACAGCTCAAGATGAGAGGCGGCCTTACCATGAGGCAAGATGAAGTATCTGCTTCAGGTGGCAGGTTTTTCTGTGCCATTAGCAGGAGCAGAGGGAATGACAGTCAGATCTGCCTGCTAAGGCACAATCCACTAACAAATGGGTTCTACTCAAGAGCACAGTTAGTCTTTGTGCGTGTGTGAAGGGGGGTGGGGGGATGCATTTAGATGTCCCACTTCACGCACCAAAATGCGTTGATCCAGCCCTGTTTAAGAATCAACTCAGAGTCAAACTACACATGAAGCTAATGGTGCACGAGCTATTTACATTTTTAACACACCAGTGCATATGTCCACACTTTCAGCTAAATCATTTCTGGAGCATTGCATTCAGCCAGGACATACATTTGGGGGGCAGGGTGGAGGGTAGTGTTTGGGACCATGGGTAAAATTTGCTAGCTTGGCTGAGACAATTACCACTTGGTTCAGACTCTTGAAAACTAATGCATCTTTCTTCATATCGGTGGCAGTTTGGGGTGAAACACAATGGTTTGAATAAGGGAGTGGTCTGCAGTGGGAATTCCCAAGAGGCCTTCAGTGTTCTATTCTTTCAAGCCACAAGACTCTCTACTTACGGTGAATCTCCACAGTCCCCCGATGTCACTGCTTTGCTCAAAGCAGGCGGGCTCAAGTCCTTCCTCCAGGCATCCTTTGATGGATGTCAGGCCACTGAGCCCAGCACCAATAACTGCTACTGTCTTTGCCATGGTCCCCTGCAGACAGCAGGGAAGGATCAAGACAGGCGTTCCAGGGCAGGGGTGCACAACTCAAATCTCTCCTTCAAATCCAAAGGCCCCTTGTTATGAACTCAAGAGGGTTGCATTGTTGCATTTACAACTGAATCACCTTTTTTTACACTGTGAATCCAGTATTTTCCTTTTAACCACCTCTGTTATTATTTTATCTCTGCACCCATGGTGCACATTCTCTTCTCCGCAACATTGCAAGACTCTGAACCCCCTTCTCTATTAACTCTCCCTCCTCCTTTTCTCAGCAATCCGACAAGGATTTCTACACATACTGATTTCAGTGGGGTTCACATGCTTAGTTCTGTATTAGATTATGGTCTGCGAGTCTAAAGCTAGTACCATGATTATATCAGAATTTCCATATTTCTGAGTAGCTTTTAATATTTGTTTTTACTTTTAAATATGTAAACACATATAGTTCTAGTTGTGAAAAAGAAACGTTCACATTAAGGTAAAATGATTCAGGCTTCCACTCATAACCAAGGAATTAATTAAGGAGAGGTCAGATAGATGGAGGAGAAATAGCAAAAAAGAATATAGGACACTGCAGTCCTGCACCCACTTCCCTGGGAGTAAACCCCACTGCACCCAGTTAAACTTGTTTCTGTATAGGGCTGTGCTATTACTAGGGTTGTGCACCTCTTCGGCCTGAAGCCTGCGCTCCGCCGAGTCGAAGCTGGGGCAAGGCGGAGGGGGCCCAAAGTGGCCCGAAGTGAACTGGATCGCTCTGAAGCACTTTGGTGCGATCTGGAGGCAGCCGCCACGCTGCCGCCACTGACGCCATCCAACCCCCAGCTCCTTACCTGGCTCCTGTGGACGTGTGCCGGCAGCCCTCTTGTTGTTCCGGAGGGGCGGGGTGCCATTTTTAAAATGGCGACTCCCTCTTTTCCCGGAAATACAAGGAGTAGCTATTTTAAAAATGGCTCCCCCCATCCCCTGGAACAACGAAACAGCTGCTGGCACGCGTCCACATGGCCTAGGCGCTGGCGGTGGCAATGGCTCCCCCCGCGGCAGCGGCAGCTTCCCCCAGACTCAGGCAAGGGGCTGGGTCTGGGCGGCATGTTGGGTGTGTGTGTGAAGGGCGTTGGCTTCGTGGGCCGAAGGGCGTTGGGGGACCCCCCAAATCAGCCCGAGCCAAATCAGGCCCGCCTCAGAAGCCCCAAAGTTTTAACTTGTCACACTTAACAATACTTTTTCATTCAGGCTGTTGCTAATACACATAACTCAGAATAGCTCAACACCTGCAAGACCACAATTTCCTTCTCTTTTTCTGGGAGACAGCAACTTCAGCAAAAGCAAAATATATATTTTGGAATGGAGGTAGAAAAATCTAGATTACACCCCAAGGGGCAGAAAAATACTAACTAGGCATTCAGAAAGAAGGAGTCAAACCGCAGTTCAGTGGTAGATTCTTCCCACCCTTTAGAAATGGTTTAGAGCAGTTGTGGGGGGCTCAGCTTTTGAATGGTACAGCAGTGCTGAATGTGGGGTTTATTACTTTTTACTTCACATCATTTTTACCATCTACAGTACATTTTCCCCAGGAGACGAATCCAGGCACTTGTATCATGCTTCTATTTTTTGGGACTAGTAGCAGCAAGAGGGGGATTTAAATCAGAAAAACAGTGCAGGGGAGAAAGGGTCCCCCCCCCCCCGCATTGCTGCTCTGATCAAAATTGGAGCTGCCCTTGACTGCTTTAAAGGTTTTTGCTTTGCTTTTTTAATGCTGGCCAATTTGATCAGATCAGAGATCCCCTTTGTCACATGTGGTTTGGCCTGAAGAGCCAAAGAATAAAATTGATGAAACGGCAAAGTACAGTACAGAGGGAGCACTTCTTACCTGGCGTTTTCTGCCTTCTGGGATAAGTGAATTGTCCCTTCAGCGTCTGGAGGGAAACTAACACTCACAGTCAAGTTCCAGAGACTTTTAACAAATGGGCAGAGATTCAGAATATGTTCACCCACGGGTTTCTCGGTTTCACTGGCCCAGGCCCAGAGGGCTATGCATTAGCTTTCTGACACAGTCAGCTTCCCCATCCCCATTGGAACATTGGTTTTGGGGACTTTTGTGGTTACCGAGCTAAATACCGGGGTGGTGGTGGTGGCAGCCAGCGAATGAGGCATAGCTGGTGTACCGAGTTACATAAACCTGTTGATGTTTGTGGGGCACCTTCTTTTGAAATGCAAGGAGTCTGGCAGCCTTTAGCCCAGGATCTGGGTTACAAAATCTTCCGGAATGAAGAGAGAGCAACTATTTCAGCATATTTCTACAGCATATTTCTACACATTTCTACAGTCTGGAGGGATTCTGTAACCAACAGGTGGTTGGTAAATGCAAGAGGACAGGACTCCTTGTACCTTTAATAACTGTGGAGGAGAGGGGAATGTGGCATGTGCAGCTTGTCATGCTGTAAAGACAGAAAAAATTACATTTGTCAAAATTCCCTCTTTGGGAAGGGACCTTAGAGGACATCCAGTCCAACCGCTGCTCAGTGCAGGAGGCAACTGCAGCGTTCCTGACAGATACCCCAGCAAAGGAGAACCCACCACCTCCCACAGCAGTCTGATCCAGCCTTGGCTGTAACTGTGGAAGGTGCAGGATGCCTGTCTTCCTTTTGGCTGTGACTACTGATGCAGTCCGTAGACCTGGAACTCATGTGGTCCACTCATGGATGCAAGACACAAAATGGAAATGGAATGGAAAGGCATTAATTAAATGCCAAAATCTGGCATTCTCCAGCATATAGACGAGAACTGCATTTTATTTTTTATGCTTGTATTGAAATAGGTGTGTGTGTGTGTGTGTGTGTGTTTTACACATTTCCACTGAATGCTGAAAAATGGCTAGGCCATAATAATCAGTAAGATTACTAAACATTTCATCATACTTTAAAAACAAGCTAAATCATAATGACATACAATATGGATTGATTATTCTGACACTTACATTGGACTAAGCCAATCAAAATTATTCCGCATAATTGACAGATAATTTCCTATTTGTTCCATCACAGGCTTCCAGATCTCATTTACTAAGGCAAACACAGCATGATAAACATCATCAAATACTGGTGATAATAAGCAGGTTTTCTTATGCCACTATTGCACAGGAACACCCCACCATAACAACCCTCTTTTGCAGAGCTCCAGATGTCCAATGTTTCCTCATTCTAATGCCAAGGGGAGCTGAAGTGTTGTGCAAACAGGAGAGGAGGGCATGGAGATGGGCCAGCTAGCAAGAAGAATTGTGAAGAGATTCCAGCACTGTTGGCCTGCCGGAGCAGAGTGCACCGAATGTGACAACCAACGTTAGGCAGGTCGTGTGGGGAGGGGTGGGAAATTAGAGCTCATACTGCATTCTCTCTTGGCTCCTGCATCACACGCAGGGTCTTCTGTGTCTTTCAACGAGGGGCTGATCTACACTTATGGTTTTTTTTCGCTTCCAATTAAGTTTGACCGTCCGTCTTTCACACTACGCAGTACCCGCCTTGAATTGGAACCGGAATTTCCTGCTTCCGTGCTCCCGCTTTCAATACCCTGATATCCCGGTATTTCCCCTTAATGTGCTCTGATTTTCCGCCTTCACTACCGTATCTGGTAGTAGTCCCCTCCCCTGCCTGTCCATATACGGTGGTGTTTGTATTTCCCTCCTGTCCAGTCACAGCTCTTGATGGCCCCATGTTGTCTTCCAGCTACTGATTGCATAGCTTCCTCAGCACTCAATGTTTCCTCAGCAACAAGCAAAGGGCTGGATGTGCGTGTGCTTGTCTGATCTTGGAAGCTAAGCAGGGTCAGCCCTGGTCAGTAGTTGGATGGGTGACCGCCTAGGAATCAGGCTGCCTGCAATGAGTAGGGGGTTGTTCTATCCCTTCAAATGAGACTAGGTTTTACCCCCTTCTATCCCCCGCTTCGGCTGTTTTTTTTTTTTTATTAAGGCGTTATCTTTGAAGAATCGTGGCTTCTCCGCGATTTTTTTTTCCTAATTCAGGCATGATCTTTGAAGATTCAAAAATTCGAAGATTTGAAGCTTCAAATCTCTCCCAGCTCTGCCCACCAGGGTACTTGGTTCAGCATCAGGGAAGACCTGAGGGCCTGGGGAGGGGGGTTTGCTGTGGTCTATAGGAACTCCATCTCCCTCTGCAGGCTCCCTGTCCATGTGACTACTGGTCTGGAGTGTTTGCACCTTGTGTTGGGCCAGTGGGACAGATTGGGGACTCTGTTGGTGTTAGGGATGTATGAAAGTCACTTACCTTTTCGCAGAATGCCACCATATGCATCCAGCCAGGCAGCCGTGATAGGCTACGTAAGAATTTACGTAGCCTATCATGGCTAACCCCCCCCCCCAAAACTGAGCATACGCAAATGGTGGCAGCTACGGCGGCCGCCATTTGCGTTCCCTATTTTTTGCCAATTAATCTTATGTAAATATTTACATAAGATAAAACAGCGAAAAAAAGGGGAACGCAAATAGCGTAGTGGGCGCTATTTGCGTTCCTTTATTTTTCGCCGTTCTAGCCTATGTAAATATTTTGTTGTTGTTGTTCCTGAGTAGAGTTCGAACTGCTCCGTGGTATACCCCAGAGCTGAGAGCGATGAAACAAAATTGGAGACGGCTTGAGTACAGATGGAGAAGAACTCCTAGTGGATGCAATCGAATGCTGGTATGTGCCTGTGGTGAAGTATATTCAGGGGCAGTGAGGGTGGCAAAAAACATCATCTTACATGCTGGCCCTAAGGACACTGTAGATCCCTGCTAGGCACTTCCAGGATAAGATCTCTTGCATCCACTGGGACTTAGACTCCAGTGTTATAGCAGGTGAATCTGGTGAAGTATCCAGAGCACAGCCTTGTCCTGTTCTCCTGGATGGGTTTCAGTTGGTACAGCCCGAGGATGTTGACAAGGTGCTTGGACAGGTTCGTGCAACCACTTCTGTACTGGATCCTTGCCCCTCTTGGCTGATAAATGCTTCGGCTATTGGGCGGTATAGAAATGAAACAAACAAACAAACAAACAAATAAAATTAATTAATTAATTAATTAATTGATCCTGGAATGTCTTATGATTTGAGATTGTTTGTTTGTAGTTGTTTTAGATATATGTTTTTCTGGTGTATATTGTCTGTTCATGTGTTTTTTATGTAAATGGTTTTTAATCTCTGCATATTGTATTTTTAATGTTTTTAACCTTTGTAAACCGCCCAGAGAGCTCCAGATATTGGGCAGTATAGAAATGTAATTAACAACAACCACCACCATAATAATAATAATGATAATAACAACAACATCATTCATTTTAATCTGGATGTGCTGGTATGATTTTTAAAGGGATTTTAGTTAAACTGTCCTATGTTGTTTTGTTATATTGTGATTTTATTTGAATTGATTGTGTGATGTTTTGTTGTTTTAAATTTTTGTAAGCTGCCTTGTAGAGGCAGGATATAAATAAAAAAGCTGAGTGAAACAGAGAGGTTTGACAGAGATTTGGTAAATTGGGTATGAGAGTCAAAATAAATGCTATCTTGGAGCTTCCAGTATCGCTGTTCTGAGATACGACATTAAGAACACGAGAAAATCAGAAGAGCTGTGCTGGGTCAGAACAGAGGCCTTCCTAGTCCAGCATTCTGTTCCCACAGTGGCCAACCAGATGGCTATGGGAAGCCCACAAATAGGGCGTGAGCACAATGGCACCCTCCTGCTCTTGTTCCCCAGCAACTGGTATCAAGAGGCCTTCTGCCCCGACGCTGGAGGTAATATACAGCCAGCATGACTACTAGGCACGGGTAGCCTTATCCTCCATTAACTTGTCCAGTTCCCTTTTGAAGCTGTCCAAGTTGGTACCAACTTGTGGTAATGACTTCTATAGTTCAACTACGTGCTGTGTGAATAGTGTGAAAGAAATCTCTTAGCCTGTGTTCCTCCAGTTTGGGAGCCTGCATATATCTATATCTATATATGGGGGAGGGAGGGGACAGGGGAGAAGGAAAACTAAGTGCTCAAACAGTGATCAGAGGCCATCCCAAGTTTTAGCTGCTGCATGAACTTTCTGCCTCCAGACAGTCCAAACCACAGACTGTCTTACTTAGCCTTGTGGTCAGTCACTTCCTTCTTTTTGGTAGAGAAGTTGTCATATCTGTACATTGTCCTCTTGGTCCCAATATATGGCAACTCAGTTATAAGGAAACTGCTGGCTCCCTGCCAAAGGGCACTGGCCAAACGCTTGTGTGCATGCTTGGCACTGGACAAAATTATATCCGGCCAGGTCGAGGGTTATGCCTGATGCTGTATATCCGGTTTACTTAACAATATGAATGTGAGTGCTACCTGTTACTCGGCATGCAACCTGTGCACCTTGCTCATGTTGTGTCCACACATGTGTTTACCATAATGAATGCATGCTCTTACAAACCAGCTCGTGAGTCTCCTAGAGTTTTCTACGACAATAGTACCTCCTTGTCTCTGTCCTGATCTCCCACCATTTCTCCCCCATTGGAAGACCCCAGGTGCTAGTATTATGAGAGAAAGAGAAAAACGTCTCCCTGCTCATTGTCCCTCTGTCATGCATAGTTTTGTTCATGCCCCTACTTACTTGCCGTTTTTCTAAGCTAAAGATCCCCAAACACTGTAAATTTTCCTCATACGGGAATTGCTCCTTTTCTGCACCTTTTCCAGCTCTACCATATCTACTTGAGGTGCAGTGACATGGGGCCTGTCGTCATGGGTGATTTGCTGCAGATTGGGACCATTTGGAGGTCCTCTGTAGCACATGATGTCATGGCCAGTCTGCAGCCATCCTGGAGTTTATTGTGGGGAAGCCGAGTACTTTTACTCTGTTTTTTCTCTTTTAATTCAGCTCCCCTGCAGTTCAGCTGCTGTGTGCCCATCCCTCCACTTTAAATTCGGTATGATTGGGCATTCCTAGGATTGTGTCTTTCACCTGGCCATAACTTCAGTAACCTAGGTAACTAGAGTAACTAGCCTGCCTTTCCAATTCATCAAAGTGTTAGAGCGCTCTTCCATGACTTCAGAATTGCGCTGTACTTCCTTTTTGCCAGTGGGAGTAACTAGCCTCCATTTCCAAGCCCAGCCCATTGAGATCTGTGATTATGTGCTTCTCTGATGCTTGTGTAACTTTACTTCTCTGATGCCTGTGTTACTTCGCTGCTTCTCTGCATGGAGGGAAAGGGCTGGTTGGAGTTGCCTCCCGCTGCTAGCAATGCTGCTGCGGCCACCTCTGCTGACCACCTCCTCTCCTCCCTGTCCTGCATCCTTTAGTTTTCACTGTATCGCTCTATCGACACAGGGAAATATCGGAGCTGCAGGCTCCTGCTCCTGGTCCTGGCTGCCTCCTCTCGCTAGATAGCTAGTACCTGAAACAGCATGGCTCCAATTTTATCCATGGGAAAAAGATGCTACAGATTCTCAGTGGGGGGAAAGCAGGCAACAGAGGCTGCAGACTGAGAATGGGAGAAGCAGCTCTCAACTCCCTGACTGCTGGCTGGAATGGGGTGAAATTGCACTGGTGGGGTGCTCTCATGGGGAGCCTTCAGATGCTGTTGGGGATAATAACATGGTAGCCTGGGGGAGCCTGGACAGGGCAGGAAATAAGCCTTTCTCATGGGTTGAGCAGCCCCTGGTGACTTGATGACATTCAGTTCCACTGCCCCCCTCCCCCCGACCTGGCTGGAAGTATGTTGCTTTCAAGTGCTGTGTGACCCCTGAAAAGCAGATTTTGAAGATACGGTACACTTGGCTTTTCTTGCTTCATGTGCCCCTGATGGACCAAAGGTGATTCCATGAAAATCTGGATAATACTCCAACGCGCATCTCATTCCACTGTTGTGAAGATGACCCCCCCCCCCCGCCGGACTGTACAGAGTGTTTCAAGTGTGGTTCCACCATAGATTTGCATAAAGGCATCATGATATTGGAAATTTTATTGATTGCTTTCCTAATGATTCCCAACAATGAATTTGCCTCTTTCTCAGCAGCCATACAATGGGTCAACCTTTTCATTCATCTATCCACCACAATCCCAAGATCCCTTTCATAGTGAGTCACCACCAGCTAAGACCCCATAAATGTATATGTGAAATCAGGATTTTTTACTCTAGTGTTCATCACTTTACAGTTGCTTACATTGAACTGCATTTGCCATTTTAACGCCCATTCCCCTAATTTGGAAAAAATGTTTTGTAGCTCTTCACAATCCCTTTTGGTTTTAACCACCCTAAATAATTTCATGTCATTGGCAAATATGACCTCCTCACCCCTAACTCCAGATAATTTATGAAGAAGTTAAAAAGCACCGGTCCCCTTGGGGGTCCCTACTCTGTCCTCTTTGTTCCTCAGTCGGATTCACAAGAGGACCTTTCCTCTTATCCCATGACTTCCTCAGGAGGCTTTGGTGACAGGCTTTTTCTGCTGTTCCAGAATGTATTTCACGAGTAGATCAGAAGATGAGAACTTCACTTGCTATAGGCAGAGCATAGCTGCGAGCATGAGTCTGTGGAATGCTCTCCCTTTGAGGTATGTGTCTGGCTGCTTTTAAGAAGGGTTGCAAAATGTTTCTCTTTCAGTTGGCTTTGGCCTCCAAAGCTAAGCTGGGTGAGCTGGAAGTTAGTTGCTACTTTTTGCTGTTTTGTATGGATATTATCATGTGTATTCGAAAATTATTTTGTCATTTTAACTTGTATTTCATTTATTATAAGCTCCTTTGAGCTTGTGGGAAACCAGAATATCAAAGCAAAAGAAGAGACCAGGTTTCTGTACTTTTAATAGTTGTGTAGAAGAGGGAACTTCTGCAGGTTGAGTCTGTCAGGCTGTTCCTGCTGAGAAAAGCAGTAGCTGTGCAAAATGTCCTCTTCTACAGAGCTGTTAACAGATCCTGGAACTCTGCTCTCCTCCTTCGTATCTGGGGATCCTGAGGGCCACAGGCATCAGGGACTAGGGGGACAGCTATGCAATATTCGGGAAACCTGTCTCCTAGGATGGCTAGATTGCAACCGGGAGGACACGTTTATGTCTTTGCTTTCCTCGGTGCCACAGGAGAAGCAGCAGCTACAGTGCTTGTTCCTTTGTGGGGCCCCCTGGATGTTATGTGGGAAGTGTGCCATATCTGTGGCATTCATGCCATCAGCAACACATGCAGAAGCCATGCATCCTTATCCAGTCTGACCACTATAAGCTTGAGGGATCAAATAGCTTGTTTCCCTGCTGAACATCACACAGCCTTTGCTCTCCTCCCAAAGTGAAGTGTTCAGAAAGACTGGAACCTCCTCAAACAAGCCGCTTCATTTTTTGAAACCTGGCAGCTCGAGGCAGTGGCCAAAACCTGGCTGCTGCCAAAAATACGTTCTTGGGGTGGGCTGAGAAATCTCAGCCTGAAGTCTGAAATGAAGCTTGTTTGTTAACATAATGAGCAACTGGAGGTGTGTTTACTAACCCCATACCCTGGGGCAGCCACATGCAAAGAGGGACAGGGCTCTTCGGCCTTCAAATGCTGTCTAGAAAATGGAATTTCAGCAGGTGCAGCTTTTCTCTCCAAAATCCCCTTTTCTAAAGGTAGAGGCACTCTGCTGTTCTCCTTTGTGCCTTTCCGTCCTGCTGAGGGAAAATACGCAGCAAATGGGAAACAAGCGTGAGTCCTCAGTCAGCACTCCAAGGCTCAAGTAGTCTACGCATGTTATTTTCCCATGCTGGAGTCTCATATTTCAGCTGTCAGAAATGGAGGTCTTCTGCTTCCAAAGTCGTGTGAATCCAATGAAGGCCAGAGCGACCCTGGTATCTAGGGTTGCTTCTGTGGTTGCTTCTTCAAGGGCTATCCGATGAAGTAGCTAGAATAGCCCTCCCCAACCTGGTGCCCTCCAGGTTTGGAGATGGCTGGGAGTAGGTTTTGACTTGACAGGGGTGAGGTTTGCAGCCTGTTGAGTTTTGGGCAGACAAAAGGGTGGAGCCTGCCGGTTGTCAACATCTACAGACAGTTGTCAACATCTACAACATCTTCCAGAGCCTGTCAGAGCAGGGTGTGTAATCAATGGGAGGGGGGAGCCTTGAATACCCGGGCTCAAAATACCTGGATACTGAGCATGAAACAAAAATAGCTAATGGGCAGATAAAAAACTTAAAGTTGGCAACTTTAATAGCAGGTTATAATTTTTCATCCCTGCTTTCTGTGGCATGTGGAGACCTTTTGGACTTGCTATGTTTGTGGCTGCCAGACGTTCATAGAAACATGCCTCTTTTCTGACAATTTACAGTCAGGGCCAGAAATATTGGAACAAGGATAACTGTTTTGGCAGTTGGCCTCTGTACACCACCACATTGAAGTTGAAAGGAAACACACCCAGATAGGAGTGAAGTCAGGACTTTCAGCTGTAATTCAAGGGGTTTGACAAAAGTGGGGCACTAACTATTCAGGAAGTATAGCCAGCGGCATCCCCCCCTCCCATTGTTGGTGGCTCATAAGTAATGGAACAAACCAACATCATTTCAAACTTACGGATCGCCTTTAATACCTGGATGAAAATCCTTTGCAGTCAATGACTGCCTGAAGTCTGGAACCCATGGACATGACCAAATGCTGAGTTTCCTCCCTCAAGATGCTTTGCCAGGCCTTTACTGCAGCTGCCTTCAGCTGCTGCTTGTTTGTGGGTCTTTCTGCCTTCAGTCTTGTCTTCAGTAAGTGAAAAGCATGCTCTATTGGGTTGAGATCAGGTGACTGACTTGGCAATTGAAGAACATCCCACTTCTTTGCCTTCAGAAACTCTTGGGTACCTTTTGCTGTATGTTTTGGGTCATTATCCATCTGCAATATGAAGCGGTGTCCTATCAGTTTGGCAGCATTCGGCTGAATCTGAGCAGAAAGTATAGCCCTATACACTTCAGAATTCATCCTGCTGCTTTGATCAGCAGTCAGGTCATCAATAAACACCAGTGACCCGGGTCCACTGGCAGCCATACATGCCCATGCCATAACACTGCCTCCACCATGTTTGACAGATGATGTGGTATGCTTTGGATCATGAGCTGTTCCTTTCCTTCTCCATACTTTTCTCTTCCCATCATTCTGGTACAAGTTAATCTTGGTTTCATCAGTCTAAAGAATCTTATTCCAGAACTGGGCAGACTTTTTCAGGTGTTTGCTGGCAAAGGCTAATCTGGCCTTTCTGTTCTTGAGCATTACCAATGGTTTGCACCTTGTTGTGAAACCTCTGTATTTACATTTATAAAGCCGTCTCTTGACTGTAGATGTTGACAATGACATGCCTACCTCCGCAAGAGTGTTCTTGACCTGGCTAGATGTTGTGAAAGGGTTCCTCTTCACCATGAGCAGAATTCTGCGGTCATCCACTTTAGTTGTTTTCTGTGGTCTTCCAGGCCTTTTGCTGTTGCTGAGCTTGCCAGTTAATTCCTTCCTTTTGAGGATGTTCCAAACTGTTGTGTTGGCCAGTCCCAATGTTTTTGCTATCTCTCTGATGGGTTTATTTTGTTTCCTCAGCCTAATGATGGCCTCCTTCACTTGCATGGACATCTCTTTGGACCTCATGTTGGGAGTTCCAGTGAACAGCTACCAATGCAAATGTAACACTCAGAACCACCTCCAGGCCTTTTATCTGTTTCATTGGTTATGGGGTACCCAGGAAACAGGCCACACCTGGCCATGCAGCTGCTTGTCAGCCATTCGTTCCATTACTTATGCGCCACCAACGATGGGTGTGTGTGTATGCCACTGGCTGTCCTTCCTGATTGGTTAGTGCCCCACTTTTGTTAAGCCCCTTGAATTACAGCTGAAAGTCCGGACTTTGCTCCCATCTCGGTGTGTTTTCTTTCAACTTCAATGTGGTGGTGTACAGAGGCCAACTGCCAAAATGCTTATCCTTGTTCCAATATTTCTGGCCCTGACTGTATGTATCTGCTTGCCAGCTACACCACTTATAGGGAAACAAGGCATGGAGTAGTCTGAGAGGGTGCAGTCAGTATGGTGTCCCCTAGCCCCTAACAGGAATGCTTCTGTTCAGGGCTCCAGCCAGTGGGAACAGCAGTCTTCCAGAGCTATTCAGGGCTTACAGAAAGCAGGGCGGGTTTCAGGAGGGGAATATGCCTTTTGACTGGTAGTGGTAGGAGCTGTCTGTCTGAAAGCACCTTTAATCATGTCTATATGTCTGTCTTTGTGTTTGCTTACACAGACATGCGTATTCTCTTGCTCACTCACACACACCATCATATGAATGAACATACCCAGGACAAAACTTGTTGGTCATGTGATTCACCCTTCTTGTCCGCTCTTGCTAACCTCACTTTCAAATAGTGCTGTGTTGAAAATAACTTCCACATTAGTTTCAGCCATTCTCATTCCATTTGTTAGAAAATACTTTGCTTTTGAAAATAAATTAAAATGAGAATAAAATTTGGAGAAATTATCATGGGTTGGGTTTAGGGTTCTCTTATGAGGTAGCTGAGGAGTGCACATGAGTCTCCAGTCTTTCATTGTACAGCCTCTTCAGCTTCCCACACTTCAATTGCAGCCCAGGGGAAGACATCATGAGGTAATTCCTCAAATAGGGCTTTTTCACATCAGGAAGTGCAGGCAGCTGGGAGGCTGCAGAGCGATGAAGAGATGTGCAACAGAAAGGAAAAACACACACAGAACCGTCAACCACCTCGCAGCATTAGGTAAGCTCAAAGACACTGCTGAAAGAGCTGAGCCAAAATTTCCGCATTTACAGCAGCGACCACATGATTGCTGAGAGGGGAAGCTTTTAATTCTCAAGTAGGGATGTCAGAGAATTCCGCGACGGATCTCGCTGAGGCCGAATGCCAGTGCATTCAGCCGCCCGAAATCCGTCGTGGAATGAAGCCCCCGCCCCCCCAACCCACGAAAGGTGCGCGTGACGAAGTACCGCCATTTGCGTACGCTGGGGTTTTTCCCCCTGCCGTGATAGGCTACGTAAATATTTACGTAGCCTATCACGGCTCAATACAGGGACGCAAATGGTGGCGGCTACGACAGCCGCCATTTGCATCCTTGCAGGGTTGCCCAGCGGCTGGATGTCCGGCTGCGGGCAGCAGGAATCGGCCGGCGGCTCCGTGGCTTGGCCGCGGAGCGGAGCTGGCCAGGCAGGATTCCGGGGTGAGGGACGGAGCGCCTCCCCCCTGTAGAGGATTCCGGGGGGAGGGACGGAGCGCCTCTCCCCCACCACGGATGCCCCTGCGCGGAGCCAGGTAAGGGATTCGTACATCCCTATTCTCAAGGTTCCATAATACTCAATGAAACAGAGACCTGTAGTGGCTGTTTTAAAAGTGCAACGTCCTGACTTAAATAGATAGCTCATTATTTCCGGATCTTTTTGAGATGAAACAACCAGGAAATACCTCTGGATGTGCCGTGGAGATTCATGACGTCATCTGAAGGACCCTCACACTTCCATGAGTGTGCAATCTCAATAGCAGGATGCAAGCTCCGTGTGAAGACGTCTCAGATGCCTGAAAAGTCTTACGCAGTATTTTCTCCTGGATCAAGCACAGAGGAAACCGGTTTTGTGTGCTTTCAGCACAGGCTGGCTGTGCACAGAGCTAGCTGGTTGGAATCCAGTGACATTACTAAAACACCTTTTGTTGGGGTCCTTTTCATCCTTACTAGACTTTGTTCTGGAAAGAAAAAAGATGAAGGAGAGGGAAAACCCAGGAGGGTTACAAATGGAAGGTGATGATGTCTGGGCCCCCATCACATTCCGAGTTTGAGGCAGAGCAGTGGCGGGATAGCAGCCTCTCCTGGAAGTATACGAAGTCTTAATGAATCCTCACACTGCAGCTGGTTGGACTGGGTCAGGCTCTCTCAATCCTTCTCAAAGGATTCATCCTTCCTGGAAAAAGGGGGGGAAGATGCCAAAATGCTTTCTAAGAGCTTTTCGAATGAAGCTGTTAATCCGTTGTTAACCCACTGTATCCACTTTTGGTTTCATCTCAGAACTGAGCTCGGAGCGCTACACAGGGAGCATTTCCTTTCCTGCTTTTCCACTCTATAACCACTAGGCGGCACTGTGGTATAGCAGAAGACCACAAACGCACAAGAGGAATTCCTGCCTTCTTTCACTTTCAGAATTAAATGCCACATTTTCCCCTGCTCTAAAAAAAACTCTCTGAAAGTGCTGATTAGGTACAGATGCAAAACCGGAGGGTCGCGATGTCATCTAAAGAAACCGTAAACAACTGTGAGTAGGGAATGACAAATGCCTCATGTAGAAAAGCCTTGAGTGTTAAGAATGAGCAGAATCCACTGAGAAGTTCTCCTAAGGGGGCAGATATCACTTGCATTTAAATGCAAGGAAATCCTTATGAGCAAAAAAATTTGGATGTGTCCAGGGGTGACATGGAAAACTAAGGCCTTGCCCCCAGTCTGCCAGCGGGGGCTCATATAAATGTATCATCCTCTATGTAAAAATTATAATAAATCCCTGCACATAGAAAAAGAGCATGTCAAGGAGAAAGCTTTCTTTCTGACATTTCTTTCTGACAACCATTTTTTTCCGACATCTATGTGCAGGGATTTTTTTTTAAAAAAACTATTATTTATTTATTTTCCTATGCTGGAGCATACAAGTTTACAACCTCAACAAAAATTAGGCTCACAGAAGTACTGGTCTGTTTAAAGAGGGTCTTAGACTAAAGAGTTGCTGCAGTCCCTCACCTTTTTCAGACAATATGTGATCATGCTTCAGGAGCACCTACATTTCTATCTACGGACTGATTATGGTTATGTTACAGAAATTTCAGCTCTAATATGTCTAGTTTAGCTTAAGCTGTTCTATGTAGCTAGATTTGTGTGTGTGTTCTACCTCTGTATAAAACTGCCATGCTGGCAAAGACATAGTGCCTTATCAGAGACTCAGAAACGTCAAGAATGTAGTATGCAAGAGTACATGACTATCTCTCTGTTACCTCTCTCTGCACATGCCTGAGTATATGAAAGGCGTTGCCTGTTTCCTGTCTCCTTCTCAGCTAGACAAAGATATTAATAGAGCGCAAGTGTAAGACAATCCAAAAAATGACAGAAAAAATGACAGAATGATCTCAATTCGAATTCAGGGTAAGCCATTTAACATCACAGTGATCCAAATATACGCCCCAACCACAGATGCTAGAGAAGCAGAAGTAGATCAGTTCTATGAGGATCTGCAGCACCTACTGGATAGTACGCCAAAAAAAGATGTTAATTTCATTACAGGAGACTGGAATGCTAAGGTGGGTAGTCAAACGACACCTGGAATTACAGGCAAGCATGGTCTGGGAGAACAAAATGAAGCAGGACATAGGCTGATAGAATTTTGCCAGGACAACTCACTGTGCATAACAAACACTCTCTTCCAACAACCTAAGAGACGACTTTATACATGGACTTCACCAGACGGTCGACACCGAAAACAGATTGTCTACATCCTTTGTAGCCAAAGGTGGCGGACATCTATGCAGTCAGTAAAAACAAGACCTGGAGCTGATTGTAGTTCAGATCACGAACTTCTTATTGCACCATTTAGAATCAGGCTAAAGAGAATAGGGAAGACCCACAGATCAGTTAGATATGAGCTCACTAATATTCTTCATGAATATGCAGTGGAGGTGAAGAATAGATTTAAGGGACTAGATTTAGTAGATAGGGTCCCGGAAGAACTATGGACAGAGGTTCGCAACATTGTTCAGGAGGCGGCAACAAAAAACGTCCCAAAGAAAAAGAAAACCAAGAAGGCAAGATGGCTGTCTGCTGAGACACTGGAAGCAGCCCAAGAAAGAAGGAAAGCAAAAGGCAACAGTGATAGGGGGAGATATGCCCAATTAAATGCAAAATTCCAGAGCTTAGCCAGAAGAGATAAGGAATTATTTTTAAACAAGCAATGCGTGGAGACGGAAGAAGATAATAGAATCGGAAGGACAAGAGACCTCTTCCAGAAAATTAGAAACATCAGAGGTACATTCCAGGCAAAAATGGGTATGATCAAAAACAAAGATGGCAAGGACCTAACAGAAGCAGAAGAGATCAAGAAAAGGTGGCAAGAATATACGGAAGATCTGTATAGGAAGGATAACAATATCGGGGATAGATTTGACGGTGTGGTCAGTGAGCTAGAGCCAGACATCCTGAAGAGTGAGGTGGAATGGGCCTTAAGAACCATTGCTAATAACAAGGCAGCAGGAGACGATGGTATCCCAGCTGAACTGTTTAAAATCTTGCAAGATGATGCTGTCAAGGTGATGCATGCCATATGCCAGCAAATTTGGAAAACACAAGAATGGCCAACAGATTGGAAAAGATCAACTTATATCCCCATACCAAAAAAGGGAAGCACCAAAGAATGTTCAAACTATCGAACACTGGCACTTATTTCACATGCCAGTATGGTAATGCTCAAGAACTTGCAAGGTAGACTCCAGCAATTCATGGAACGAGAATCGCCAGATGTACAAGCTGGGTTTAGAAAAGGCAGAGGAACTAGAGACCAAATTGCCAATATCCGCTGGATAATGGAGAAAGCCAGGGAGTTTCAGAAAAACATCTATTTCTGTTTCATTGACTATTCTAAAGCCTTTGACTGTGTGGATCGTAACAAATTGTGGCAAGTTCTTGGTGGTATGGGGATACCAAGTCATCTTGTCTGCCTCCTGAGGAATCTGTATAACGACCAAGTAGCAACGGTAAGAACAGACCATGGAACAACGGACTGGTTTAAGATTGGGAAAGGAGTACGGCAGGTTTGTATACTCTCACCCTACCTATTCAACCTGTACACAGAACACATCACGCGACGTGCTGGGCTTGATGAAGCCAAGGCTGGAGTTCAAATCGCTGGAAGAAACATTAACAATCTCAGATATGCAGATGATACCACTTTGATGGCTGAAAGTGAGGAGGAGCGGAGGAACCTCATGACGAAGGTGAAAGATGAAAGTGCAAAATCTGAGTTGCAGTTAAACCTAAAAAAAACAAGATTATGGCAACCAGTTGGATTGATAACTGGCAAATAGAAGGAGAAAACGTGGAGGCAGTGACAGACTTTGTCTTTCTTGGCACAAAGATTACTGCAGATGCTGACTGCAGCCAGGAAATCAGAAGACGTTTACTTCCTGGGAGGGGAGCAATGACAAACCTTGATAAAAGAGTGAAGAGCAGAGACATCACACTGACAACAAAGGTCTGCATAGTTAAAGCAATGGTATTCCCTGTAGTGACCTATGGCTGCGAGAGCTGGACCATAAGGAAGGCTGAGCGAAGGAAGATAGATGCTTTTGAACTGTGGTGCTGGAGGAAAATTCTGAGAGTGCCTTGGACTGCCAGAAGATCAAACCAGTCCATCCTCCAGGAAATAAAGCCAGACTGCTCACTTGAGGGAATGATATTAAAGGCAAAACTGAAGTACTTTGGCCACATAATGAGAAGACAGGATACCCTGGAGAAGATGCTGATGCTAGGGAAAGTGGAAGCCAAAAGGAAGAGGGGCCGACCAAGGGCAAGGTGGATGGATGATATTCTGGAGGTGACGGGCTCGACCTTGGGGGAGCTGGGGGTGGCAACGGCTGACATGAAGCTCTGGCGTGGGCAGGTCCATGAAGTCACGAAGGGTTGGAAGTCGAAGATGTGATGATAGCTGACCGGGCTCACAAAGCCCCTAGGCCAGCCTTCACCAACCTCATGCCCCCCAGATGTTTGGGACTACAGTCCCCAGCTTTCCTAACCATTGGCCATACTGGTTGGGGCTGATGGGAGCTGAAGTTCAAAATATCTGGAGGGCACCAGGTTGGGGAAAGCTGCCCTAGAAAAATTCAAGGAGGATAGATCTGTCAATGGTTATTACTCATGACAGATAAATGGAGCCTCCATGTTCAGAGGTACTATACCTCTGAGTACCAGGTACTGGGGCTCCTGCCTTCCCGCCTGGCTTGTGGGCTTCCCAGAGGCATCTGTCTAATCTAGCAGGGCGCTTCTTATATTTTTAATGTTCAAAAGTGGTTTAAATTTATAATGCCAATGTACTCACAGCCACAACTGAAAACGGGGAGAGGGGAACCTTCTTGCTGTACGCAAGCATGGAAAAGCCTTACTGTGGCTGGAGCACATCCCTGTCCTGACTCTTGCAGATTATCTGTCTGCTTCCTCCTCGCCTTAAAATGTATGTAGTCAAGAAGGTGGAATTGTTCCGCATAAGCCCTAAGGTACTCCGGGAGCACGGAGTGGTGCAGATAGTTGGGGCGATCCTCTGGGAATGGGAAGTCACTGAAGCAAGTCATCTCCTTGGAGGTGTTGGTTACCACAGATCTGTAAACGTTGGTCCTTCCCTTTTCAGGAGTTTCCTATCAAATAAAAATATGCCCAGCCCTCTTAACATGTGCGATTTTTAAGTCTGTGCCGCGTTTACATGTTGTGTATTTTTTAGCTATGCCGTGAAACTGGTTTTACCTCTTTCACTGCTGACCATTTTTAATGCTGCAATATGTTTTTTTATGATCTTGCATTTTATTCTTTTATGTTTGTGAGCTGCTCAGCCTAGATACAAATGCCATATACAAAGAAACAAAGAAACAAACACATAAACAGTAAAATTACACTGGTTTCAAAAGAGGGTAAACAGCATAGCAACTTCCAAAGAACTCTGAGGATTATAGTTCTGACAGGGTGGTGAGAATTTTTTGTTAGCCACCCCATGCTGTTGTGATGTCGCTGGCTACCAACCAGCTAGCACTGCACACAGCCAGCTACTGCTGCAAGCTCACAAAATAATTTTCCTCTGTGCTTGATCCAGCACCCGATCTACATGGAAACGGAATGAGAAGCGCTTTCTGATTATATCCGGATTTTCATGAAATCGCTATGATCCGTCAGGGGCACATAAAGCAGGAAAAGCAGAGTATACACTACCTAAAACTCCACTTTCATGGGTCACACAGCACGCAAAACCCCCAGACTTCGGGGTTGGGTGGGCGGAGTAGAACTGAACATCATCAACCCCGTAGGTGCTGCTCAACCAATGAGAGAGGCATGTTCCTGCCCTTGACCATGCCCCCTGCTCAGGGAAGTATATTGGAAGTGCTGAATTAAGCCCCTGTAGTTTACCCCACACCTCTCCCCTCTCATCCACCATTGGGATGTTGTGAAAGAGTAAAAGATACTGTGCTATGGTGAATGGGAAAACAGTCTACATAATCTGAATGAGTGAAATAGCTACTCCGCTTTTGTGAATGCTTGAAACAGTGCTACTGCGCTATTATGAATGGGGAAACAGGCTACATAATCTGAATGGGTAAAGCAGCGACTGCAGTATTGTGAATGGGGAAAACAGGCTGCATAATCTGAATGGGTAAAGCAGTTGCTGCGCTATTGTGAATGCTTGAAATAGTGCTACTGCACTATTATGAATGAGAAAACAGGCGGCATACTGTGAATGGGTAAAGCAGCTACTGCACTAGGCTACATGCTGCAAATGGGAAAACAGCAGTATTGCAATACACTGAAAGGATGCAACAGCACAAAGTAGTGCTAGGTGGGAAAGAAAGGCTGTGTCCAAAAGCACCCCACTGCGAATGGAAAAAAAGAGAGAATGGTGGGGGGGAGGGGGTGGCCCCACCCCTTGGCCACATCACAGCCAGGTCACAGAGGCACACCCAGGATTTAATGCGGGGGGACGGGGCACACTGCAGCGGAACCATGTGGAAGCTGCATTTAAGGAAAAAAAGACATGCTAAAAGGACTTTCAGAAAATGCGTTTTCCAGAGGGGAGCTGTGGGGTTGCTGCGGATTGGTAACAGTGTCATCTGGTGGAAGCAACTCTGATGCGCTCTTGGTCCGGACTAAATTGGCCATGTAGATTGGGCCCAGGAGAGAATATTGTATCAGACTTTTCAGATATCCACTGTGTAGACTGAAGCGGGGGCGGGGGGAGCAGGATTGCCTCCAACCTACGCACGTTCACTTGAAGGCCTGAATGCAGCCAATGAGTGTAAAACTGTACACACCCAGGGCTCCCCCGGTGGTTGAGAATTGTGCTTTTACAAAGGTTCTCACACATGGAGAGAGCCTTGTGCGCATAGAGCTGACTGCATGTACTCTGACCTTCCAATGAAAGCACATGGGCTGGGAGGGGAACAGTGCATGCAGCCCTGCTCCCCACATATGCATGTTCAGTCTACAGATGGAGTGCTGGAAAAGGGCTAATGTCACAACAAAGCTGTCCGTGATGCTTTGAAGCAAGACCGCTGTCTGTTGCTTAGCTTTGGATGTAAATTCCAGCAACAGAATGTCCCAAATCAAGACGTGTCCCTCTTACATTGTGAGGGATGTCTGTTGCAGGCATTTGGGAATGTTTCCAAACAATACAGTCTGGTCATTTTGACATGGCCCTGTAGGGGCAAGGCAGTTATTGGAGGGAGCAATCCTATCGCCGCTAGACAGCAGCTAGACAGCCATAGGATATTTGGTTTTCCGGGAACCGACCTTGGAGCCCGCGCTCCGAGGTCGGTACCCAGAGAACCGACCTCACCCCACTTCCACGCTGCCTCGGAGGCAGCGCAGAACAGCCCCATCCTCCACGCTCGCAAGAGGAGTGCGGAGCGGCCGAAAAGGGGCGTTCCGGGGTGGGGCGGGCAGAAATGCCTGTACGACACATCCAGTGTGTCGTACGGCAGCTTCCTCCTGTGGCTAGACAGCCGCAAACGGCTGTCTAGCCGAAAACACAGGGCAGGAGGAGCGCGGAGGGAACGATCCCCTCAGTGCTTCTCCTGCCCTGCATTGGATAGGCGGTTGCCTCTGAGTTCAGAGGCGGACGCCTATCTGAATAGGATTGCGCCCTTAGTTAGTTTCACGTTCTTCTCCGTTCCTTTGTTGAAGTTACGCCCAGGCAGGAACCAGGGCTGGTTCCAGACAAAGCCTTTTTCCTGCAGTCATTCCCAAATGCCCTGCCGCATTCATGGAATTTTATGGGGTGTCCCAACATAGTTGTCTTCCACTTTTAACTCTCCCGTGTTTTCCCACCATTCCTTCCATCTTTATTCTTTCAGTAAAAGGATCTGCTAAGGAGAAAAAGACGCAATAGCTACAAAATGCATTTGGACAGGTAGTGTTAGGAGCCCTAGGCAGTGTTAGGTGTGACAGGTAGTGTTAGGTGAAACTGACTGGCATTTAGGACAGGCTTAAGGAAGGACTTCTTCACACAATGCAACATCAACAAGATGTGACAGTGGCAGCCATTGAAATGGCATTAAAGGGGGATCAGGATAAGATTATCAATGTCTTTTAGTCATGATAGCTAAACAGAACCTCCATATCCAGTGGGTTTGCACGATCAAAACAAGCCACCGTGGGTGGAGCAGTGGCGTAGTGGAGCCGGGGTTCGCAGGATCACAGCTTAGTTACCCACTCAGGCACACAACAGCTTGTTGTGTCCTCCGAACCCGGGCAGCATGGCTTGCTTGAAGGGGAAACAACCTTCCAATAACCCATGGCCTGCTATAAGGTTATTGGAGGGTTGTTTCGGCAGTATTGCAACCGAAACTCTCCCCATGACCTGAGTTCGATCCCAGTGGAAGCTGGGTCTCGGGTAGCCGGCTTGGGTCGACTCAGCCCTCCATCCTTCCGAGGTCGGTAAAATGAGGACCCAGCTTGCTGGGGGAAAGGTAGTCACGACTGGGGAAGGCAATGGCAAACCACCCCGCTACAGTCTGCCATGAAAATGCCAGCGAAAGCAGCGTCCCTCTAGGGGTCAGCAATGACCCGATGCTTGCCCAGGAGGAACCTTTCCTTTCCTTTCCTTTCCTTTCCTTTCCTTTCCTTTCCTTTCCTTTCCTTTCCTTTCCTTTCCTTTCCTTTCCTTTCCTTTCCTTTCCTTCCTCCTCAAACAAGCCATGCTGCTTGGGTTTGGATGTCATGGCAAGCCATGCCTGCGTGGGTAATTAGGCTACTGGTGCCCTGCACATGTCAGGGATTAAAACACCCGCTGTGGCTTGCATATTTAAAATGGCAACTGGCACATGTTATGGAGCTCTGCTGATAAATTAATGATGTGCAAAGAGGCCCAGCATTGCTGAGAATATCCATTCTCCCCCAGTGAGTATTGCAGCTAAACTCAGAGGGAATGGGGAAGTCTGAGGGGGTGGCAGAGGACAGCAGCATCCCTGCTAAATCAGAAAATCCTGGCGCTTCGACCCTATGAGCCCTGGCTCCACTATGCCACAGCTCCCCCCATTTTTTTCGAACCCTTCTCTGCCCAGGGGCTCACCTTCAGTGCAGACCGACCTCAATAGTAGCCCAATCATGTTCTCCTGCCTCCAATGCAAAGGCACAGGAGGACTCAGCAAATCAAGTCCAGAGTTTAAGATGAGCAACTGAACTGCAATCCGCAGCTGCCCACTGTGCCATTGAACCAAGCCCACCTCCGCTTGGCAATCCCTGCTGGCGTCCTCTGACCAACAGCTGCACGGGGACCAGTGCTGAGCTCAGCTTCCAAAGCAGGGGCAGGCAGGGTAAGACACGGGGGCTGTCTTCACGAGCAAATTAGGGCAAGGTTAGAGCAGTTTGAGATACTTCACGATAGATGATGTCATCACCAATCTGCTGCCAACCAGCCGCTTCCCCCGTGAAAAGCCGCATTTTCTGAAACTCTTTTTACTCTGACTTTTTTTTACTGAAAGCGGCTCCCGGGCAGTTTTACCACAGTGTGCCATGTTCCCCGCCCATTAAATCCTGGGTGAGCCTCTGTGACCTGGCAGTGACATGGTTAAGGGGGTGGATGCCCAATTCCCTCTTGTTTCCCCAGTGGAAGCAGCTTTTCCAATTCTCATTGAGAAAATCCCCAGGAGCGCAGCAGCAACCCCTCACGTTACCGCAGTAGTGGGGACACTCAATCCCCTTAGGTAGTTTGCTTTTAATCTTTAACATATTCCCCCCTTCTGTGCATGTTTACTCAGAAGTAAGAAATAAATCTTGCTCCCCTGCAGTGAATCTTTGACAGATCTCAATGCATACAGAGCCACGGTAAATTGTGAAAGGGTTTAAAGGGTTAAAGGCCAACTTTAGTCACTCACCCTAAAGCGCTCTTTCGCTTCTCCGATGCTCTCTTAAATTGCTGTTGTGATGTTGTGCTTCTTTGATGTTCTGTAGTTTCTCTGTTGTTATGTAAAGTCCCTTCTCCACTTTATCATTTTATCGCAGTAACTATCTTTCGGGTTTACGTGAGCTTCTCACTGCGCACAGAGAGAAGGAGAAAGGGAGAAGGGGGCTGCGGGGGGTTGGAAGCAATAGGCAAAAGAGCACACGTGGGGAAAATGGGTTGGGAGCAATAACTCTGCGGCAGATTGCTGGGATGCGTCAACACTGGGGTGTGGGAGAGCTGTCAGGAGCCTTCCGACAAATCGGAGCCAGGGCTCCGAGGAAAGTGCCCAGAGACTGCACTCCCAGCCCCCTCCCCTGCCACCCTGTAGGTGGCACAGTTGTCACTGGACCCCGTGCTTGGAAATGGAGTGTAGAGAGGGCAAAAAGGGGGCATTCCTGGGGGTGGGGAGGAGACCGCAGAAGCCTCTTTACTGTGCAGCCTCCTCACCTCCTGCTCCCACGTCCCCGGTTAAATGCGAAATAGCACGTCTGGCCAAAAATGCAGGGTGGCTGAAGCACGGGGGAGAGGATTCCCTCCGTGCTCTGCCCACCCTGCACTGGATAGGCGTGAGCCTCCAAGATATCTCCATAGGGTTGTGCCCTAAATCTCTCACATGTAACTATTCAGTTATTTTGTTCTTCAAGCCTGGGCCACCCAGCTGGAGCAATGCCCTTGCTTGTTAGCAATATTTTTGCAGTCGTTGGACGAACTCTAATAACTCATTTGCTGTGGTGGAGAGCATGGGTCTTGAGGCAGGAGGGCGTCATACTAAGGGAGAGGGTGATGAGCTGATGTCATCTGGCACCGAGGAAACACCTCTGGGAGGTGACAGGCAGATAGCAGTCCTTGTAGTAGTGGGATTCGGAATGTAGAGCACTTAATTCTTAAATAAAGGTACAAGCATATAAATATTGCTAATAAATACACAATATGGATGCTTGACACGCATATTGGCACGCATGGTAACTTATCTGCCTGATCTGAAGGCAATAAATAGGCTGATGAATATGGGGGGGGGGTTGTGCTGCTCTTCAGCACCACGGGACCCATACCCTGCGGGGGGGGGGTGTATGTGTGAGAAACAGACGGGTTGCAGTTTCAGTACAGAAAGGAGAAAAAGGAAAAGGTTTCGCTGGAGTTAGCCAAACAGTGGGATCCCCACTTGGAGCTGCTGTCTGAGGATCTGATGCAGAGCTAGCCCCTGCAGTGTGTGCAGATGAATGCATTTTCTTCTGCACTGCTTTGCTTCTATATTTGTAAAGAAAATAAAACTTTTCAAAGACATTAAGGGGGCGTCTCCACCAGCGATTTACTCCGAGCAGGCTGCATGTTGAGCTCGTTAGGGATACATGCAATCGTGGCCATCCTGCAGCCACCCCGGAGCTTATTGCGGAAAACCCAGATTTCCTGAGACTGCTTATAGTCCGATTCTTTTCCTCAAGTCGGGTTCTCCCCGGTATAGTTGCTGGGTGCCCCAGCCCCTGCACTGACCTCAGGTATGCTAGCCCTGCCCAGGGGTGCACCTTTCACCGTGACCCGGTCAGGGGGTGTTTCCTGTGTGTTTCCCGTCCCTGCACAAACCCATTAGTGTCTACAAAGAAGGAACTCCCATTGTGCTCGATGAGGCTTGTCCCCTGAATGCCCACATCAGAATTTACAGAGATCCCCCTCAGTTGAAATGGCACGGTTTAAAGCACATTCCCGAAATGCTCTAAAGCGCGATCTCGAGGCTCTGATAGAGCCAGACAGACAGAGAGACAACTGGGACTAAGGAGACATTCGAAGAAGTAAGAACTAAATGAACTGTGGCTTTGTGCAGGTGTTGAGCATCCTTGGGCAGAGGTTCTTCAAGGGGCAACAATTCCTGGCAGGTTCCTTCTTTGGAGCCATAACAATTAACGCAGGTTTGAAAATGGTTTACGTTTGTAGCGCAGGCGTGAGCTCTGGCACCTGTCAGGTAGCAAGTTCATCGGGCCTGGGTGTGTTCTTCCTGAGTCCCTTTTAGTGGTCCCTCTCTTTCCTGATCATCCACACGTGCAGCTTAAAAGAGGGCAATTGGGAAAGAGTGGGAGTGTTCAGCATGCGGCCTGTAAGCACAGTCTGTGCTGGAATGCAGCTGCCTTGGACCCAGGGTTCCCCCGTCACCTCCCTTAGGGCACAATCCTGCGCATGTTTACACAGAGAAAAGGCGTACAACTCCCAGCATTTCCCAGCCAGCAAGAGTTGTAGGCCTTTTCTCTGTCTAAGCATGCACAGGATTGTGCCCTTAGCCAGTGTGGCTCCCCCACACTGGAGGCCTTCAAGACGAGGCTGGACAGCCACCTGTCAGGGCTGCTCTGACTTGGACTCCTGCACTGAGCAGGGGGTTGGACTCACTCATTGGCCTTGTAGGTCCCTTCCAACCCCACTGTTCTATGATTCTACAATAGCCCCAGCTTTTCTGCTTGTCCCTCTCCTACTCCAGGGAGGTGGACTGGCAGGCCCCTTCTAGTATAATGTGTGAATTAGCAACAGAGGGAAGAACAAAACTTTTTTACACAAGGCTTTTATTGTGCACTCACCATTCCTCACTCATGGTAGTTTGCGGGTATTTAAACAAAGTCTGTTTAAAAGCTGGTGGATTGCACCCCAGAACCAAACAGGCCATGCTTTAAAAGCAAACCTCCAAGTTTTATTTCAAACAAAGGCCCTGCTACAGGCTGTGGCCTCTCTGTCCTCAAGTTAGAAGCAGTGGGTGTTGCCCTCAACTACTTCCTGGCTCCTCCCAGGAAGCACACCCTATCCAGGTGAAATCCAGCTATTCTTTTATATTGTTACGATGTCGTCATCCCCCAGGTCCTCTCTGCAGTTTATTTTCATGTTGGCGTTTTTTTAAAATCAGGAATAGTGGAATGAAATGCTGGTGTAGTTGCACAATTCTGCTATACCACAGTGCCACCTAGAGGTTATGTAGTGGAACGTATAGAAAGACAGAGAAGGAAAAAAACCAGAAAAAAAACTGTGTAGAGGATCCAAACTTAATCCCACAAAGAATCCAGAAGCAGAAACCGCGGAGAGTGGCGGGTTAAAAGCCTTGTCTAGAAAAAGCCCAAGTGTCCAAGGGGTAGGTACTGGCATCACAACTAATGATCTCCAAGGACCCAGCCCAACAAAAGTTAGTCATCCCTAAGACAGAAATCCTAAATGCACATACTAGGGAGTAAATCCTATTGAAATCACTGGGTCATTTCTGAGTGGACATGCATAACATTGCTCTGTAAATCATGTTGAACCCAACGAAACAAATCAATCCAGTTCAATTACTTTCAACGGAACTTAGTCACAACTAACTTTAACGATATAACAGGCTCTGTTTTAAACATACAGGTAGATAAAGGTGACTCTGTGTGTGTGTGTGTGGAAGGGCATTCTCAGAGCTGAAGATACTCAAGAAGAGAGACAAATTTAAACTCATGCTTTGAATTAACATGCAAAATTTTGAATTTTAAAGTCAGACTGCCAATTTATTATTATTTACTATACTTATATCACATCTTTCCTTCAAGGAGCTCAACCCCTCCCCATTTTATTCTCACAACAAACCTGTGAAGTAGGTGAAGCTGAATGGTGGTGATTGGCCCAAGGTCACCAGGTAAGCTTCACGGCTGAGTAGGGATTTGAACCCTAGTCTCCCCAGGCCCTTCCCTCTGACACTCTAACTATTACACCATACCTGCTCTCAAAAAATCTACTATTTCAATTAATATAATAGCTGACTTTTGGATGTGTAATCCGTTTTCACATTTAGAAATGCATTTCAGTTTGGTCTCTCTCATGCATTGGTGTTAAAGATTTGTTCTTCCATCTTTATGAAACTCGGTTGTAAAATGATAAAATTATCTGAATGTATCTGTCTAAAGTTCTGGTTGTGTATATAATTTTATGTGGTCCCCTTATCAAAAGGCCCTTCCTTCCTCCTCCTCCTTTGCAAGGTGGTTATAATCTAAAATATGTATTCAGAAAGATATGGCTAAGACCGCCAGAACTATTTGAAAGTTAAGAAAATTCCAACCAAGACAGCAAATACGGCAAGTGCTTTGAGCACATATGTAAGGAAGTCAGAAGAGTCTTCTACAAGGCGGGTTCTTGTTGGCTTCAGGCTTCGCTCCCACTGGCTCATGATGGCATCTCTGGCTCCCTCCCACTTCCCTGGTCCGGACAGACGGTACTGGTAGGAGGAGCGTGGCCCAAAGAAAACCTTCAGGCCCAGTCTGGGATCTTTGAGAAGTAGAGCTGGTACACTAGGCTTTATGCCAATAAAGGATGCAATTTGATCCATATATACCAGACCATCTGTTTTGAGAACCTCATCAAAGGACAAGCCAAACCTTAAGCAGATAACATAAAAGCAGGGGAAGGGAAGAAATAAATATGTCTGATTAGTAGGTGAAATAGAAGGTGTGATGCTGAAAGTTCTGTCCCTGACAAGGGGAAGCTGGGAACTGTAGTTCTTGGGTGCATATGCAACATTGTCATTTATGGGGTCTTTTTTTAAGGCTTGTTATTCAGCCAATCATGGATCACTGCCTTGTTGTGGCGAAGGGGCTTGCGTAACTCAGTGAAGCCATAAGCTATGCCGTGCAGGGCCACCCAAGACGGACAGGTCATGGCAGAGAGTTCTGACAAAATGTGGTCCACTGGAGAAGGAAATGGCAACCCACTCCAGTATTCTTGCCAAGAAAACCCCATGGAACGTATCACAAGGCTAAAAGATATGACGCCGGAAGATGAGCCCCTCAGGTCGGAAGGTGTCCAATATGCTACTGGGGAAGAGCAGAGGGTATTTCCAAGTAGCGCCAGAAAGAGTGAAGCGGCTGGGCCAAAGCCGAAAGGACACTCAGCTGTGGATGTGTCTGGTGGTGAAAAGAAAATCCGATGCTGTAAAGAACAATATTGTTTAGGAACCTGGAATGTCAGATCAATGAATCAAGGTAAGCTGGAGGTGGTCAAACATGAGATGGCAAGATTGAACATCGACATCTTGGGAATCAGCGAACTAAAATGGACAGGCATGGGCGAATTTAATTCAGGTGACCATCATATCTACTATTGTGGGCAAGAATCCCTTAGAAGAAATGGAGTAGCACTCATAGTCAACAAAAGGGTGGGAAAAGCAGTACTGGGGTACAATCTTAAAAATGATAGAATGATCTCAGTACGAATCCAAGGCAAACCATTCAACATCACAGTAATTCAAGTCTATGCCCCAACCACTGAGGCCGAAGAAGCTGAGGTTGATCGGTTCTATGAAGACCTACAACACCTTCTAGAACTAACACCAAAAAAAGATGTCCTCTTCATCATAGGGGATTGGAATGCTAAAGTAGGAAGTCAAGAAATCACCGGGATAACAGGCAGGCATGGCCTTGGTGTACAAAATGAAGCAGGACAAAAACTAATAGAGTTTTGCCAAGAGAACATGCTGATCATAGCAAACACTCTTTTCCAACAGCACAAGAGGCTACTCTACACATGGACGTCACCAGATGGTCAATATCGAAATCAGATTGATTATGTCCTTTGCAGCCAAAGATGGAGAAGCTCCATACAGTCAGTAAAAACAAGACCTGGAGCTGACTGTGGCTCAGATCATGAGCTGCTTCTTGCAAAATTTCGGCTTAAATTGAAGAACGTCGGGAAAACCACTAAACCGTTCAGGTATGACCTAAATCATATCCCTGATGAATATACAGTGGAGGTGAGGAATAGATTTCAGGGATTAGACCTGATAGACAGAGTGCCTGAGGAACTATGGACGGAGGTCCGTAACATTGTTCAGGAGGCAGCAACGAAATCCATCCCAAAGAAAAAGAAATGCAAGAAAGCAAAGTGGCTGTCTGATGAGGCTTTACAAGTAGCTCACGAAAGAAGGGAAGCGAAAAGCAAGGGAGAAAGGGGAAGATATAGCCAACTGAATGCAGACTTCCAGAGAATAGCAAGGAGAGACAAGAAGGCCTTCTTAAATGAACAATGCAAAGAAATCGAGGAAAACAACAGAATGGGAAAGACTAGAGATCTCTTCAAGAAAATTGGAGATCTCAAGGGAACGTTTTGTGCAAAGACGGGCATGATAAAGGACAAAGAAGGCAGGGACCTAACAGAAGCAGATGAGATTAAGAAGAGGTGGCAAGAATACACAGAAGAACTATACAGGAAAGATCTGAATGTCCCTGATAGCCATGATAGTGCGGTCACTGAACTTGAGCCGGACATCCTCGAGAGTGAAGTCAAGTGGGCCTTAGGAAGCATTAGTAACAACAAAGCTAGCGGAGATGACAGTATTCCAGCCGAGCTATTTAAAATCCTAAAAGATGATGCTGTTAAAGTGCTGCATTCAATATGCCAACAAATCTGGAACACTCAACAGTGGCCACAAGACTGGAAAAGGTCAGTTTATATTCCAATTCCAAAGAAGGGCAACGCCAAAGAGTGTTCAAACTTCCGCACAATTGCGCTCATTTCACATGCCAGCAAGGCGATGCTCAAAATCCTACAAGCTAGGCTTCAGCAGTATGTGAACCGAGAACTACCGGAAGTACAAGCTGGGTTTAGAAGAGGCAGAGGAACTAGAGATCAAATCGCCAACATTCGCTGCATCATGGAGAAAGCAAGAGAATTCCAGAAAAATGTCTATTTCTGCTTCATTGACTACGCTAAAGCCTTTGATTGTGTGGATCACAACAAACTGTGGCAAATTCTTAAAGTGATGGGAGTACCAGACCACCTTACCTGTCTCCTGAGAAACCTGTACGAGGGTCAAGAAGCAACAGTAAGAACCAGACATGGAACAACCGATTGGTTCAAAATTGGGAAAGGAGTACGACAAGGCTGCATATTGTCACCCTGCTTATTTAACTTATATGCAGAGTACATCATGAGAAATGCCGGGTTGGATGAATCAGAGGTCGGAATTAAGATTGCTGGGAGAATTATCAACAACCTCCGATATGCAGACGATACCACCCTAATGGCAGAAAGCGAAGAGGATCTCAAGAGCCTCTTGTTGAGGGTGAAAGAGGAGAGTGCAAAAGCTGGTTTGAAACTCAACATTAAAAAAACGAAGATCATGGCATCTGGCCCCATCACTTCCTGGCAGATAGAAGGGGAAGAAGTGGAAGCAGTGACAGATTTTACTTTCTTGGGCTCCAAGATCACCGCAGACGGTGACTGTAGCCATGAAATTAAAAGACGCTTGCTCCTTGGGAGGAAAGCTATGGCCAACCTAGACAGCATAGTAAGAAGCAGAGACATCACCTTGCCGACAAAGGTCCGTCTAATCAAAGCTATGGTTTTCCCAGTAGTAATGTATGGCTGTGAGAGCTGGACTATAAGGAAGGCTGAGCGCCGAAGAATTGATGCTTTTGAACTGTGGTGCTGGAGAAGACTCTTACGAGTCCCCTGGACTGCAAGGAGGTCAAATCAGTCCATCCTAAAGGAAATCAACCCTGAGTGCTCATTGGAAGGACAGATACTGAAGCTGAAGCTGAAATATTTTGGCCACCTAATGCGAAGAGAAAACTCCCTGGAAAAGACCCTGATGCTGGGAAAGACTGAAGGCAAAAGGAGAAGGGGACGGCAGAGGATGAGATGGCTAGATAGCATCACGGATGCAATGAATATGAACTTGAGCACGCTCCGGGAGAGAGCGCAGGACAGGAAGGCCTGGCGTGCTATGGTCCATGGGGTCACGAAGAGTCGGACACGACTGAACGACTGAACAACAACAAATTCAGCCAATACCAGTGGCCCAATAAAAGGAGTGTCAGTCCCTCGGCTCATCTAGCCTCACATGGACATGGTCTGTTCTGACTAGCAGCCACTCCAAGACCTTGCAGAGACATCTTCCCCACCCCTTCAGGATACCTTTAAGGCTGGAGATGCCAAGGATTGTGCCTGTGACCTCTGCATGCAAAGCAAGGGCTGTACAACAAAGCTCTAGGCCCTCACCTCACAAAATCAACGGGTTTGCAAGAGACTTTAAGGGTTCCTAGTCCCTTCCCTTGAATGACCACTTTTGTTTGTAATTGCATGACTTCCCTGAGCCAGGACTACAATTTCTAGCAGAACACCTGTGCTCAGATTATTAACTGCTGCTGAATACACCATGGGCATTAGTGAAAAGCATCAAATCATACATTACGGTGCAGCTGTGCATAGCATTGTCTAACGTCCCTTTTCTCTGTTGCAAAGCGTCCTCAGGAGCCAGGACCTCAGCCCTGATGATAGGTGGGGATAAGGCCCCTGTCCCACTACTCAACTCTGGCCAAAGGCGAGAACTGCAGGGAGACCCTCCAGGAAAACTCTTCGTACCAATGGGCCAGAGTGGGCCAGGTGATAACACTCTGATCCCTCTGAAACCTTCTGGGTCAGGTTTGCTCAATGGACGGATAACAGACCTGCTGTTGGATGGATAAGAGACCCTAACTTCCTCGCTTGCCTCTAATCTGCATGGTAGCTGTAGCTGGGTTTGTCACTGGCCTTAGCAGATGTGCCTTTAACTGTAGCATGGTGTGTAGACATTAGCAGACGAGAGTGTTTATCTCTGTCCTGTGAATACCTTTACCTGCTGCTTTCTAAAGATCAACTGTCTGCTGAAGGCATAGGAATAAAGAAGGCCAGGTTTCTTTCTGGTCAGTTGGCAACCCTCTGATGCACATCCTTACAACTAATGAGGATTTGGCTCATCATGGTCTTGGTTATATAAAGGGGCTTACCAGTTGATCTTGTTTTTCTTCTTTTCGTTGACCTCCTCCATCATTATGTCGACTGGAGGCAACCCACACAAGCCTGGAAGACAGGAGGGACATTTCAGCAAGTCATTAACCTCCCCCCCCCAACAAACAGCTACAAAAAAACCTTAGAGGAAGGATGTTCCCTGGCAGAAGAGCAGGCTGCCCAACTGCCAGTGTGCATCAGGTTCTGCTTGGTGTGGGATGAAGCAGTGTTTCAAATAGGAGAAGTGACCAATGAGAGAGAGCCTCCAAATAGAGATGCTCACGGTACTGTGCGTTAAGGGGGGCCCTTCCCTGGACACCCTTGGAACTGCACTTGGAAAAGCAAGCTATTTCCCTCAAAACTCCAGATAGCAGCTTGGTTCATTTCTGAGCCCGATTCCAAGCTCAAATGGTCAGCACTCCCAATGATGCACTTGGGAGCACAACAGGGCCCAATTCCTCCCCTAGGCTCACTGAAATGAGCCTCCACACCCATCCACTCCCCTTCCGTATTGCTCTGAAGTAGCGATGGGTGAAAAATTAACTGGATTCACACTTTAATATGAATTGACCAAATCCGCAGTTTCCGAACGTACTCACACACCAGAATGCGCTTATACATTGATGTCTGCACTTTTCGAATCTTGCTATGCAGTTCGCAAGTCAAAAAACGTACACAAAATGTGTATATTCGGGAAAAGAACTCGCAAAATGCATTATACTAGGGATTGTCACAGAAAAATGTATATATCGGGAAAAGTGTGTATATTAGGGAAAATGTGCGCGAACCTCTTTGAACCAATAGGCCAGAGCGCGTCAGGTGATAATGTATAGTGGTGGTGTGGAGCTGAGGTACATCTGAAAGCAGGCCAGCACCTCCTTCCACTGGCACAGAAAATAAGGTGCCTAGTTGGTCTGTCCGTCTGTCATCTGTCTATCTAAAGTTATTCATTGGCTGCCTTTAAGGGTGGAACCCTCTCCAAGTGGCCTGGTCCAGCTGCCAGAGTCCCCAGTTTGAGACCCCCCAGCATGTTACAGATCAAATAAATACGCCCCTGGCCTCATGGAGTGCTGCTGTATCTCATCCCACCTACCCTTAAAGACACGTGTGGCCCAGCGTGCTTGGATTTCCACAACTGGCATGACTGCCGGCAACGCCTTGATGAAACCTATAATGGCAAGTGTTGGTTTCTCCAGCTGAGGGGGGAAGATGTATTTGTACAACGAAGCATGATTGTTTTCAACGTGGATGACTGACTCATCAATGAAAGGAAAAGAAGCTTTGTATCCAGTGGCAAAGACAACCACATCCACTTCCTCTGCAGCAGGAGTGTTTACGAACACGACAGAGTTTTCCTTGAACTCCTTCACCTCGGGCCTAACAGTGACCTTCCCAGTGATGATGCATGCAGGGATTTCATCATTTAACACTGGCTCTCTCATAACAGACCTACAGGGAAGAATAAAAAAAGAGACTTGGATTAGTATGTCAGGTGCAAAGGAGATGTAGACTCATAGAATCATAGAATAGTAGGGTTGGAAGGGGCCCATAAGACTATCGAGGCCGACCCCCTGCTCAGTTGTTGTTGTTGTTCAGTCGTTCAGTCGTGTCCGACTCTTCGTGACCCCATGGACCATAGCATGCCAGGCCTTCCTGTCCTGCACTCTCTCCCGGAGCGTGCTCAAGTTCATATTCATTGCATCAGTGATGCTATCTAGCCATCTCATCCTCTGTCGTCCCCTTCTCCTTTTGCCTTCAGTCTTTCCCAGCATCAGGGTCTTTTCCAGAGAGTTTTCTCTTCGCATTAGGTGGCCAAAATATTGGAGCTTCAGCTTCAGTATCTGTCCTTCCAATGAGCACTCAGGGTTGATTTCCTTTAGGATTGACTGATTTTACCTCCTTGCAGTCCAGGGGACTCGTAAGAGTCTTCTCCAGCACCACAGTTCGAAAGCATCAATTCTTCAGCGCTCAGCCTTCCTTATAGTCCAGATCTCACAGCCATACGTTACTACTGGGAAAACCATAGCTTTCATTATGCGGACCTTTGTCGGCAAGGTGATGTCTCTGCTTCTCACTATGCTGTCTAGGTTTGCCATAGCTTTCCTCCCAAGGAGCAAACGTCTTTTAATTTCATGGCTACAGTCACCGTCTGCGGTGATCTTGGAGCCCAAGAAAGTAAAATCTGTCACTGCTTCCATTTCTTCCCCTTCTATCTGCCAGGAAGTGATGGGGCCAAATGCCATGATCTTCGTTTTTTTAATGTTGAGTTTCAAACCAGCTTTTGCACTCTCCTCTTTCACCCTCAACAAGAGGCTCTTGAGATCCTCTTTGCTTTCTGCCATAAGGGTGGTATCGTCTGCATATCGGAGGTTGTTGATAATTCTCCCAGCAATCTTAATTCTGACCTCTGATTCATCCAACCCGGCATTTCTCATGATGTACTCTGCATATAAGTTAAATAAGCAGGGTGACAATATGCAACCTTGTCGTACTCCTTTCCCAATTTTGAACCACTCGGTTGTTCTATGTCTGGTTCTTACTGTTGCTTCTTGACCCTCGTACAGGTTTCTCAGGAGACAGGTAAGGTGGTCTGGTACTCCCATCACTTTCAGAATTTGCCACAGTTTGTTGTGATCCACACAATCCAAGGCTTTAGCGTAGTCAATGAAGCAGAAATAGACGTTTTTCTGGAATTCTCTTGCTTTCTCCATGATGCAGTGAATGTTGGCGATTTGATCTCTAGTTCCTCTGCCTCTTCGAAACCCCGCTTGTACTTCCGGTAGTTCTCGGTTCGCATACTGCTGAAGCCTAGCTTGTAGGATTTTGAGCATCACCTTGCTGGCATGTGAAATGAGTGCAATTGTGCGGTAGCTTGAACACTCTTTGGCGTTGCCCTTCTTTGGAATTGGAATGTACACTGACCTTTTCCAGTCTTGTGGCCATTGTTGAGTGTTCCAAATATGTTGGCATATTGAATGCAGCACTTTAACAGCATCATCTTTTAGGGTTTTAAATAGCTCGGCTGGAATACTGTCATCTCCGCTAGCTTTGTTGTTACTAATGCTTCCTAAGGCCCACTTGACTTCACTCTCGAGGATGTCTGGCTCAAGTTCAGTGACCGCACTATCATGGCTATCAGGGACATTCAGATCTTTCCTGTATAGTTCTTCTGTGTATTCTTTCCACCTCTTCTTGATCTCATCTGCTTCTGTTAGGTCCCTGCCTTCTTTGTCCTTTATCATGCCCGTCTTTGCACAAAATGTTCCCTTGAGATCTCCGATTTTCTTGAAGAGATCTCTAGTCTTTCCCATTCTGTTGTTTTCTTCGATTTCTTTGCATTGTTCATTTAAGAAGGACTTCTTGTCTCTCCTTGCTATTCTCTGGAAGTCTGCATTCAGTTGGATATATCTTCGCCTTTCTCCCTTGCTTTTTGCTTCCCTTCTTTCCTCAGCTACTTGTAAAGCCTCATCAGACAGCCACTTGGCTTTCTTGCATTTCTTTTTCTTTGGGATGGATTTCGTTGCTGCCTCCTGAACAGTGTTACGGACCTCCGTCCATAGTTCCTCAGGCACTCTGTCTATCAGGTCTAATCCCTGAAATCTATTCCTCACCTCCATTGTATATTCATAAGGGATATGATTTAGGTCATACCTGAATGGTTTAGTGGTTTTCCTTACGTTCTTCAATTTAAGCCGAAATTTTGCAAGAAGCAGCTCATGATCTGAGCCACAGTCAGCTCCAGGTCTTGTTTTTACTGACTGTATGGAGCTTCTCCATCTTTGGCTGCAAAGGACATAATTAATCTGATTTCGATATTGACCATCTGGTGATGTCCATGTGTAGAGTCGTCTCTTGTGCTGTTGGAAAAGAGTGTTTGCTATGATCAGCATGTTCTCTTGGCAAAACTCTATTAGCTTTTGTCCTGCTTCATTTTGTACACCAAGGCCATGCCTGCCTGTTATCCCGGTGATTTCTTGACTTCCTACTTTAGCATTCCAATCCCCTATGATGAAGAGGACATCTTTTTTTGGTGTTAGTTCTAGAAGGTGTTGTAGGTCTTCATAGAACCGATCAACCTCAGCTTCTTTGGCATCAGTGGTTGGGGCATAGACTTGAATTACTGTGATGTTGAATGGTTTGCCTTGGATTCATACTGAGATCATTCTATCATTTTTAAGATTGTACCCCAGTACTGCTTTTCCCACCCTTTTGTTGACTATGAGTGCTACTCCATTTCTTCTAAGGGATTCTTGCCCACAATAGTAGATATGATGGTCACCTGAATTAAATTCGCCCATGCCTGTCCATTTTAGTTCGCTGATTCCCAAGATGTCGATGTTCAATCTTGCCATCTCATGTTTGACCACCTCCAGCTTACCTTGATTCATTGATCTGACATTCCAGGTTTCTAAACAATATTGTTCTTTACAGCATCGGATTTTCTTTTCACCATCAGACACATCCGCAGCTGAGTGTCCTTTCGGCTTTGGCCCAGCCGCTTCACTCTTTCTGGCACTACTTGGAAATACCCTCTGCTCTTCCCCAGTAGTATATTGGACACCTTCGGACCTGAGGGGCTCATCTTCCGGCATCATCTCTTTTAGCCTTGTGATACGTTCCATGGGGTTTTCTTGGCAAGAATACTGGAGTGGGTTGCCCTTTCCTTCTCCAGTGGATGACATTTTGTCAGAACTCTCCGCCATGACCTGTCTGTCTTGCGTGGCCCTGCACGGCATAGCTTATGGCTTCACTGAGTTACGCAAGCCCCTTCGCCACAACAAGGCAGTGATCCATGAAACAAGGCAGTGATCCATCCTGCTCAGTGCAGGAATCCAAATCAGAGCATCCCTGAAAGAGGGCTGTCCAGCCTTGTCTTGAATGCCTCCAGTGTGGGAGAGCCCACCACCTCCCTAGGTAATCGGTTCCATTGTTATACTGCTCCAACAGTCAGGAAGTTTTTCCTGATGTTCTGCCGGAATCTGGCTTCCTGCCACTTGAACCCATTATTCTCCGGGATGATGGAGAAGAGATCCTGGCCTTCCTCTCTGTGACAACAGGGTGTAGTAGTTCTCTGTGTTGTCATGTTGGTTTAAAAAAATGAGAAACAAGAAAGGTAGGTCCCCAGGCTCCCTTGCCTTCTCTGCCTTTCATTTTATTACGATTCCATCTGGCAGTCTAAGAATAGCCCTGCAGGATAAGGCCCATGGTCTTGTCTCCAACAGGGGCCAGCCAGATGTCTCTGGGGAGCCTACAAGCAAGGAATGAAAGCAAGAGGCCTCTTCTGTTGTCCCCAACACATGGTATTCAAAGATTCTGAACCTAAAGGTTCATTTGGCTATGGTGGCCAATGGGTGCTGATACACCCATATGACCCAAAAGGAAGTTCTCCCACTCAAGCCTCATTAAAAGAGCTCCCATTTACTTAAATGAGGCATATACAGCAGAACATCCTGGTGGATTGCATCCCATGTTAATCGAGGAGGGTTCTTGGGTTTTTTGCCTTAGGCACCAAATTCCTTGCCTCCACTTTATGGAAGCTGGGGGAACTCTTCCAGGTTTTGTTCAATTGGACCTCCTGGTGAATGCTTTCGATTGCACTTTTTTGAGAGTACACTTCGTTTCCACCTTTTATAGACATGCAGTGTACGTGCAGTATTTCTGTTTGCTGTTTTCATGTTCTCTCTCAACCCACCCACCCAGCCACCCCAGTCAATACCCAGTTTACAGCCAGTACCTGTCTTTTGGAATTATGCCATAGTTTGCATGGTTAAACCACTGGCTCGCACGGGTTGCCATCACCCAACCTATGACACACCCAGGAAGGCTATTTTGGACAATGTTCATGAAGCGAGTTAGGAACACCATGTCCCATGGGTAGCCATTGTCGAAAACACGGCTTATTACCCAGGCACCTCTACGTGTGCTGATCATGACCTTAGAAAAAGAGAAGACCATCAAAATACAGCAGCATTCCATTGGCAATCAGACGTTTAAGAGCACACGTACGCCACACAATTAGACTTTTTAAACAGTGATCCTCTCACCCCAAGGAACTCTGGGAACTTTAGTTATTTGGCTAGCATGGAAGCCAGTTCTTGAAATAAGACGTTCTGGTACCTGCACAGGGATGAGGGCCTGCTATCGCTCTCTCTCACACACAGTCCATACACACTGGCTTGCTCCCAGTTTGTTTCAGGGCATAGTTCAAAGTGCAGGTCTTGACCTTTACAGCCCATTATGACTTGGGTCCAGGTTAACTAAAGGACTGCCTGTCTTCACCTGTGCCTGTTGGTACTCTTAGACAGGGGTGGGGAATCTGTGACCCTCCAGAGGTTGTTGGGCAAATTCCCCTTAAATGCACATGCTTACACCTATGGGGGAAATGCACATTTCTGGCTGTTTTTTAAACATTTTGCATATTTTTCCACAACAAAATTTGTGCAAAGTTCAGGGAAGTTAGGGAAAAATGGTCTGCAAGTTCGTGGAATCCTCCCAACAGGGAAGAAGCCAGTCCGGTGCAGGATCTATGGGTCATACTCATAAAAATCCAAGCTCATTTGGTTCCATTGCAGATTTCTCCAACATCCCTATCTTCCATGAACCAGGGCACCTCAGGCTGTGCCACAAGACAGTAAAATGGCAGGCCAAGCCATTTAGAAATGTATACACACCTAACCACACACCCCTTCTGGCCCTTCCCCTTATGCATAAGCATATTTTAAAATAATAAAAATAATAAAATCGTAGAATCATAGAATAGTAGGGTTGGAAGGGGCCTACAAGACCATCGAGTCCAACCCCCTGCTCAGTGCAGGAATCCAAGTCAGAGCATCCCTGACTGATGGCTGTCCAGCCTCGTCTTGAAGCCCTCCAGTGTGGGAGAGCCCACGGCCTCCCTAGGTCATTGGTTCCATTGTCGTACTGCTCCAACAGTCAGGAAGTTTTTCCTGATGTTCAGCCGGAATCTGGCTTCCTGTAACTTGAGCCCATTATTCCGTGTTCTGCACTCTGGGATGATCGAGAAGAGATGCTGGCCTTCCTCTCTGTGACAACCTTTCAAGTACTTGAAGAGCACTATCGTCTCTCGCCTCAGTCTTCTCTTCTCAAGGCTAAACAGGCCCAGTTCTTTCAGTCTCTCCTCGTAGGGCTTTGTTTCCAGCCCCCTGATCATCTTCATTGCCTTCCTTTGAACCCTCTCCAGCTTGTTCTCCATTCTTCTTAAAGTGTGGTGCCCAGAACTGGACACAGTACCCCGGATGAAGCCTAACCAGTGCGGAGTAGAGGGGAACTAGTACTTCCTGGGAATTGGAAGCTATGCTTCTATGAATGCAGCCCAAAATAGCATTTGCCTTTTTTGCAGCCACATCACATTGTTGGCTCATATTCAGCTTGTGATCGACAACAATTCCAAGATCCTTCTCGCTTGTAGTGTTGTTGAGCCACGTATCCCCCATCTTGTAACTGTGCATTTGGTTTCTTTTTCCTAGGTGCAGAACTTGGCATTTATCCCTATTAAATTTCATTCTGTTGTTTTCTGCCCAGCACTCCAGTCCTTCAAGATCACTTTGAATTTTGTTTCTGTCTTCCAAAGTATTAGCTATCCTGTCCAATGTTGTGTCATCTGCAAATTTGATCAGCATTCCGTGCACCTCCTCCTCTAAGTCATTAATAAAAATGTTGAAGAGCACTAGTCCCCGGACTGAGCCCTGCGGTACCCCGCTCATGACCTCTCCCCAGTTTGAGAAGATCCCATTGATAAGCACTGTTTGAGTCCAATTCTGTAGCCAACTGTGGATCCACTGGATCGTTGTTTCATCTAGCTCACTTTGAGCTAGTTTGCTCATCAGGACATCATGGGGCACTTTGTTGAAAGCTTTGCTGAAGTTGAGGTATATGATGTCTACAGCATTCCCACAGTCCACAAGGGAGGTTACTTGATCAAAAAATGAGATCAGATTTGTCTGGCAGGATTTGTTCTTGACATAGAACAATTATAATAAATTAATGGGGGGAGAAAAACGAACAGGGAAAAATGGCTTTTCTCAACTGACAGCCCTCTTCATTTGATGGTTGGTCCAGAAGTCGAAAGACCAGACAGGCTGACCTGTCAGTTGGCAACTCTACATGCTCAGAGAATTCTGGGCTCTTAAACTCCACTTCTTTATTATCTATTTATTTAAAATAGAAATGTTCTGCCTTGCCTAAGTTCAAAGCGGCTCACAAACAAGATACAATAAAAAATATCATAAAAGCCTCTCCCTCCTGCAAGCAGCAAAGGCCAGGTGAAAAAGCACAGGCCTTTAAAAGCCTAAGAGCTTTTAAAACAGAAAGGTTTTAACACCCAGTTCCACAGGCTGGGTACGGCAACAGAACCTCCCTTGTTCCCATCAGATGTGAGTTTGGAACTGAGAGGAGGGCCTCTGTACACGTTCTTAATGTGTGGACACTGGCAGGCTCATAGGGGAGGAGGTGGTCCTGCAGATACCGTGGTCCTTAATCCTATAGCACTTTAAAGGTGAAAACAACACTTTGAATTGGGCTTGCTAACAGTCCGGGAGCCTACGCAGTTGTTTTAGGGCTTTCTTCACATGGAGCTTTTATCCTGCGATTGAGATTGCTCCTCCATGGAAGTTTGTGGGGTCTTTACATGACGCTGGGATCATTCCAGGTCACTAAATGCCCTTTGTTCTGTTTTTAAACAGATCGCAGATAATGAGCTGTCAAATGACCCCGCTGTGTTCCGCTTGAGTTTCATGAAAAGAGGGAAAGCGGCAAGAAGAGGAGCGAGATCAATGAGAGATAATGGGAGACTCAGATACGGGGAGAAGGAGGGGGAAAAGAAAGCGGGTGAAAAGGGGAGTTGTGATCCCGCATTTAAAATGGAAGCAGAAAGCCCCATTTTAAATGCGGGATTTCATTTTAGGCTGGTGTAGAGATGCCCCAGGAGTGGAATAACCTGCTCCTGATCCCTGCCTTCTAGCTGCTGCATTTTGAACAGGCTGAAATTTCCAGACCTTTCCGAGGACAGCCCCACATAGAGTTCACTGCAGTTGTCCTGTAACTAAGATACGTGACACCACAGCCAGATCTGCCTCCTCCAGCAATTCCCAGATCACTGGGAGAAGCCATGACCCTTGACCTGGCAAATAGTGCACATATCTCCTCCTCACCCAGCATGGGGTAATTAGAAGGAGGGGCTACACTGTTTATAGACTGGTGCGTCAAAGCCAGAGCTGGCCCAAAACGAGGTTTGCACAGCCGGTGGCCAAACGTGGCAGTCCATCATGCACTGCAGCCCGCCACATGTTCGACACCCCCCCGCCCCCGTTTTTGCAGATAGGCAGCAAAATCAGGTTCATTTTGCTACAACAGCAAAATGTTGCTGTTGGTTCCTAGGGGCTGCCATAGATGACCCCTGGGGCCACCCTTTGGTGGATCCCAAGTTGGGCAGCAAAAGGGCCGGAGCGGGTCTGTACGAGGTGGAAGATCTACATTATGCCTCTGCGTGCAATAATGACTGGACATATCTAAGACAGGTGATGTGCTATTCTTTAACGAAGCCCGAAGTTGGCCACCTAAAGCAGCTGCCTCTGTTCCCCACCCCTTCGGCTCCGAAGGTTTGCAACAGAGCAATGAAGAATCGATCTCGCTCCCAACGTTTGCAAGGAATCATCAAGCCGCCAAAAGAGGCTGCTAGCTTGCTTTCAACGCATTTGTTGCTTAGCTATACCCTAGCGCGCTACACATCTCTTGACTGACGGTGGAGGTGTGGCAATGTTTACATTGCTCGAGGTCATAGCCAGAGTCTCTCACCAGATGGCGCCATCACATTTCCAGATGAGACCTTAAGGAAGGAATTGAACAAAAAACTTCCCTCTCCTTGTACCAGTAAAAGCTTCCGTGACCCTGTTGGCAAGCCTAATTGTCTATGTTTTAGGTTATACTTCTGTACACACTTAGCTGGGAGTATTGGGGCTTACTTCTGAATAGACAGGTATAGGATTGCACCATTAGTGTCTATAAACTGTTAGGATCGGAAATACGTAAGTTGAATAAGAGCAGCTATTTTACGTTTGGAGACTTTTACCCACTTAAAAGGAGCACCTTAGAAGGAACAATAAATCCCCGAAGTTAACCCCTTCCCAGGATCCCGCCACGCTCACAGTCAGAGGGATAGGGGTTAAAGGAGATTATCTTTCCAGGAAGACATAACATGATTTTGAAAGCCCCGCTCCTACCCACACACTTGAGGCAGGGGCAGTTTGGCAGGCACAGGTCAAATGGGGGAACTTTGGACTGCTACTTTATTGAAGTACCACTGCTTAGCACAGATTCTTGTTTGAAACCAGGCATTTTCTAGTAAAACCAGCTCTCATTCTTTAAATGGAAGCGGTCACACCACGTTAAGAAGCCTGGTGCGTGTCTGTGAATTATTAGGTGGACAAATCAGCGCTCCAGCTGGGGAAGTACAGCCAACGGCCACACCCTGGGCTGTTGCCCTACTATTCTTTCTGCGTCCCTTTCAAAGAACTAGAACCCTGGAGCCTCCTGACGGGCCTCCCGTGGGCATTCCCAGGCCCTCCAGAAGTCTGGGATTTCAACTCTCATCAGCCTCAGCTAGCATGGCTAATGGTAAGGAATACTGGCAGTTGTCGCCCAAAACATCTGGAGTGAATCTTCTTTCACACTCCAGGGGTTCTGGCCTTTCATTACTTGTTCTGGCTTCCCTGGGCACTTCTCCGTGCTCACAATGACAGGCTTCCCTTCTCCCATGATTCCGAAACCACACTAGATTGCTAGAGCGATAAAGCCCTTATTCACATAAGGGCTTATGCCCGCATGCCCTTACTGCAAGCATCACAGAGAAGCAAAGTTACGAGACGTCAGAGAAGCGACTTCACGCAACATCAAAGGCAGGATATAAATGCAATAAATAAATAAATAAGCATCACAGAAGCTAAGCAACGCAAACATCAGAGAAGTGCATAACCATAGAGGCTAATTACTTCCACTGGCAAAATGGGAGCGCAGGGTGATTCTGAAGGCTCAAAAGAGCATTCCAGGGCTTTGATGTGCTGGAAAGGCAGTCTAGTTACTGTAGTTACCTAAGTTACTGAGGTGACGGCCAGCTGAAAGACACACCCCTAGGAACATGCCAATCATACCAAATTTAGAGGGATGGGCACACAGCTAGCTGCTCAACTGCAGGAGAGCCAAATTAAAGAAAAACAACAGAGTAAAAGTACTCTGCAAAAATGCGGCTTCCCCACAGGTAAACTCCAGGGTGGCTGCAGAGTGGCCACGACATCATGTGTCCCTAATGACTTTATGCCACAGCAACATTGGAGAAAACCTCCAATGTTACCTGAAAGATAACCTCCAGATTATCTGAAAGACCGTATTCTCCCCTATGAGCCTACTTCTGCCCTGAGATCTTCAGGGGAAGCCCTTCTCGCCATCCTGCCATCATCACAGGCACGCCTGGTGGGAACGTGGGAGAGGGCCTTCTTGGTGGCTGCCCCAAGGCTCTGGAACTCCCTTCCCAGGGAGGCGAGAGTGGCACCCTCCTTGGTATGTTTTCGTAGGCATGCAAAAACTTTTTTGTTCCAGCAGGCCTTTGGGGATAACTATAACTAGTCTGGACCTGTGAAAATGTGACGTATGGATATTATTTTTGTTATTGTGGTTGTCTTTTAATGTTTTAATGCTTTCACAATCTTAATATTGATGATTTAATTATATTTTTAACTTTTGTACAGTTATATTTATATTTCTATTCATAGGTTTTAATTGTAGAAGTTTTAGCCGCCTTGAGTCCCAGTATTGGGAAAAAGGTGGGATATAAATATAATGATGATGATGATGATGATGATATAGATGAGCCCCTGGAGAGGTTGTTACAGTTCACAGCAACAGCAACAGCAATTTCTTCTACTTAGCTGTACATTACTGTTTGCATTTTAATTGACCTGTAGAAAACACTTGGGCTTCTTCCCTTTGGATTCCCCACAAAAGAATGCTATTGATAAGAGAACAGGCATTCTGTTCCTCTCTACCAAAACAAAGGGGAAAGTGTAGCATAGCCAAATTCCAAAACATAAGGACGCAAGAAGGGCCGTGCTGGATCAGACGATGGTCCGTCTAGCCCAGCATTCTCTTCACACAGTGGCCAACCAGCTGTCGACCAGGCAACCACAAGCAGGACACGAGTGCAACAGCACCATCCCACCCGTGTTCCCCAGCAACTGGTGTACATGGGCTCTCTGCCCCTGATACTGGAGGTAGCACATGGCCATCAGGACTAGTGGCCATTGAAAGCCTTCTCCTCCAGGAATTTGTCTAACCCCCCTTTAAAGCCATCCAGGTTAATAGAGTAAGAGCCATGAAGGCCGCTGGGGTAGTCACTACTACGCAGCCACCTGGAGGTTGATTGTCTTTAGCTGTTTCTCCGCCTGGTAGCTCAAGGCCAGGGTTTGCTCTGACTAACTGGGAAAATGATAACAGCCCGGCCTGGTGGGAAGATGCAACCTCTTTGGAGGGTGGAGTGGGGTGTCTTGGGCCTGGGATGGGATGGGCCTGGGCGTTCAAATCTGCCCTGGGTTGCTGAGGCTGGGCAATAAAAGGAGGGCTCAGGAAGGGGCGGGTGTCTCTTCTTGGCCCTGACGGTACTAGGGCGTGCTGCTGGTTGATGGCTAGCCTGGGAGGCCCGTACTTTGGCATGCATAGGATAGACTAGCTAGCTGCATTGTTTTGCTCTTGGGAGTGTGTGCCTTGGTGTTCGGCGTTTCTGGTTTTGCTTAAGAGTTTTGTACCTTGCTTGTAATTTCCTGTACAACCTACCACCTCTCCCTATTCCTTCCTCTTTGTTCCTTTCCCCTAGAAAACTTTTACCCAACTTTCAGTTGGTGTGGTGTGTCCTGTCTAACTTCAATGCTAAATACAGTGCTTATTGGCCTGGAAGGGAGCTACTGGGTTAATTTGGCGGAAACATGTGGCCACGTTTGGCCTGGTCTACCTTGCAGGGTTGTTGGGGTGAAACCAGCAATCCTTCACAGGGTGGAAGCACTGGGATAAGACACTGAAGTTGCCCAGGGTGCTTGAGAGCACTGAGGAACCAGGGAGAGGGAGACGCCGAAGCCGGGGTCGTATACTCCCGAGGTTTGTTGTTTTGGCTAGTCCGGGACCATGCAGGCCCAAGCTAGGACTGGCTCCAACCGGGAGGAGACGGTTTTCTCCCAGCTGCCTGGAGCGGAGGCTGGGAGTTCGTCCGTTATCAAATGGGTTGTGGGTGCTTCTGCCTCCGGGCTGGGGGGCAGTGGAGTGCCAGCTGCGGCTGCAGAGGTGGAGAATCGGGCCATGGATTTGGAAGCTGCTCCTCAGGCTGGTGGGAGGCGAGGGAGCCCAGTGCCAGCCTCTGAGCTGCACAGTGTTCCAGACAGCGTGGGGGAGTGGAGACATGCTTCCCAAGAGACTCGTGCCAGGCAGATGAAGCTAGGAATGTTGGAGAAATCCGCCATGGGCTCCAGTGAGGCTGGATTCTTTAGAATCCGGCCCCCCGGAGCCCGTGGCGGAACGGCCTCCCCCCCTACCCTCCAAAATCCCTCCCGGGACGGACCTACCTGATGGCTGCGGCGGCGGCTGCTGCGGTGGTAGCTCCAGTTTGTCTTCCGGCCGCTGCCGCCGCAAATGGCAGCTGTTGTAGCAGCCGCCATTTGCGTGCCTGCATTAGGCCGTGAAGGCAGGCACGCAAATGGCGGAGCACGGTAAGTGGGCTTTCGTACACCCCTAGATGAGGCTGATGGAATTGCAGCTGGAGGCGCTGGAAGCCCATTGGGTCCCTCGGGAGAGAAGAATGCGTTTGCCCGGCTGGATCGCAAGCTCTTCCCTGTTTATCAGCCAGCCCAGGAGGTTTTGAGTTTTTTCTCTCCATTTGAACTGGCCTGTGAAGACCAAAACGTGTTGCCTCACCAACGTATGGCCATTCTGAGGGCTCAGGTTTCGGGAGAATTCGCTGATTTGTTGGGGTCAGTGGCTCGCCTGATGCCCATGATTACGAGATGTTTAAGGCCCCTGTAAACAACGTTATGGCTTATCGGCTGATCACTGTGGGCGACTGTTCCGGAATTTACGACCTGTGACGAAGGAAAGCTATGCTGCCCTGGCGGGGGGACTGGCGAAGGCGTTAGGCAGCTGGTTAGAGGCTGCGGAAGCGAGCTCCCTAGAAGAACTGCGTGAGTCAGCAGGGCTGGAGCAATTTCTTTCTCTGCTTCCCTCAGAGCTAGCAGCCTGGTCAGTGATCGAAGCCCTAGGACCGTGAGAGGGGCAGGGCGCATGGCTGACCAGATGAGTATTCATCGCCAGAGAGGACTTCTATGATCTGCTTGCTCTAAAACACTGGCAGGAGCTGGAGCAGGGGGAAGCGAGAAGGGGGTGAGGCCAAAGGGAGTAGCGGCCCCCGCAAGCAGCTGAAGGGGGACAACGAGAGCTCCTGCCCAGAGCAACCTCCACTCCCCAGTCTGGGGGCTGCTGTTATTGCACGGAGGTGGGCCATCTGAAGCGAGACTGTCCAGAGCTGGTTAAAAAGAAGGCGATGGCGGCTCGGCCGAAGGTGGCTAGGATTGCCCGCCCCCTGACGCCGGCTGAGGGACTGAGGGAGGGGAAGGCTGGGGTGGGCGGGAAGCCGACCGTCTGCTGCTGCTGAATGCCGGCTCGGCCAGTGTGAGAACCAGCCTCCCGTCGGAACCCCCTTCCAGCCACCCTGCGAACCTGGACGGAGGCAGAGAGCCCAGATGTCTTGAAATCAGCCAGGAGTGACCAACGCAGTTTTGCTATCCTGGGAGCCTCAGCCTCAGGCTCCCCGGCAGCGATGAGGCTTTTACAGCCTGGACGGATCAAATGGAGTCAGATGCAGTTTTGTGAGTGCATTGTTCTTAATGGGCCCTGAATCATGGCTTACCGGGACACAAGGGTGGATGTCACTGCTGTGGATAAAAGATATTTTGAGGAAGGCAAAAGGAGAAGGGGACGGCAGAGGATGAGATGGCTAGATAGCATCACCGATGCAATGAATATGAACTTGAGCACGCTCCGGGAGAGAGCGCAGGACAGGAAGGCCTGGCGTGCTGTGGCCCATGGGGTCACGAAGAGTCGGGCACGACTGAACGACTGAACAACAACAAACATTGGGAAGGCCAGACTTACTCTGTGACCCCTTACAACTCCTGAATATCGAAGTCCCCATTGCCAGAGTTCGGTTAGAGTATCGGGGCTGGAAGGGAGAGCTAGATGTGATCGTCCATCAGGAGGAATCTTCTTCCCCATGGGGCATATCCATCGGAAATGACCTTGTGTATCGGCAGTCAAAAATGAAGGCCGTTACCCGTAGCCAGGCTGCTGAAGCACAGGAAGCAGCTCCTGATCAGACTATGGAGCCACTAGAGAGCAATCCGCCGGCCGAGGGGGCTACTTCCAGCCTGGGGACAGAGTTGGACATCGGAGGCCGAGAGGGGGAGGTCTGGTTGGATGGAGGACTTTGGCCCAAAGAGGGGGGAGGATGGAGATGGACTGGGCGGGCGGGGGGGAGGTAGCCCTACCAGCAATCCTTCTCAGTGGCCGTCACTACATCTTGTCGCAAATTCTATAGTTTAACTATGCGCTGTGAGAAGAAGTGCTTCCTTTTATGAAAGTGGTTGGAGGAAAATTACCTTTTTTGCTGTGTGAGTGGCTTCCACTGCAATATCGACTCCAGAATTCCCCATGCCAATCACAAGCACGCTTTTACCCCTGAATACCTCTGGGTTTTTGTAGTCTCGGCTGTGAAAGTACTGACCGTTAAACTTGTCTATACCTGTGTGGAAAATGAGGACATACCCCAATGAGCTTCCAAATGAAACTTGCAATAACAATAGCTCAACCCTGTGCATGTTTGTTCAGAAGTAAAGGCCAGTGGATGCAGTGGGATTTACTTCCGAGCAGGAGTGCATATGCTTGCAATTTTAGCATTTACATAGTGCACTTCTAGTGTCCAGAGTGCTTCACATACGTTACCCAATTACCCCTACAAGGGCCTTGTAAAGAAGACTAGTATTTTTCTCCCTATATTTTAAATGGGCCTGAGGCCAAGTGGCTTGCTTAGCACCATCTAATGAATTCATAAAATGCTTTTTTCAGAATTCAAGAATGCAGCAAAGATGGGCAGCATATGCTGTGAGTATAAGAGATGACTAAAAGACTTACAGATATTTCTTCATCATGTGACTGTTTGAGAGTCCCATGAAACAACCCTCAAAATGACACAGCTAGAACTGAGCAGCTGATACCATCCTCCCCCTGCACTAGGCACCACCCTCAAATTACTCTACATCTCCCCATGCCTGATCCCTGTAACAGCAGACGTTGCCCTCCGTGTAGCTGGCCTCCCATCAGGGGCTGGCAGAAGGCAGGTTATGGTCAACCAGGACACCGCTGGTCAATTTCTTGTGGACCATGGACTGCCCAGTGGTTGCTGGGATTCTCGCAAAGAATGCTGGTCTAAGTAGACCTTGGTCATCCAGCAAGTCTCTTCCTTACACAATCAGAAGCACTTAAAGAGATTAGTATGTCTTAACTTTTAAAATGTGTGAATTTAAAACATATTCCAATAAAGACAAAAAAGTAGACTATGCAAGGCTGAAGTCATCCACCTGTGTCATAAAGAGAGGGAGTAGGAGGCTAACAGGGCGACCAGTACTTAATGAACAACCCAGACCTCTCTCTTTAGCCATTTTAAGACTGGGACTAAACGCAGCTGTTAGTCCTATGCTGGACTTTGCCTGCTTGTGTTAGGTCTGTAGTGTGGAGGGGGAGATGGGCATGTAAGCCCTGCCCCCAGTGTCCTGCACACCAGGCGTCCAGTTACACCTTCACGTGCCGAGTGCAAAGGTCTGAAGAGAGCTTTGTGCTCAATGCACAAAGGTCTTACTGGGTTCCGGGTACTTGTGTGTGTGCCCATGTCCCCCTCCATAGCTTACTCCTACATGTGCATAGGGCTTTTGTGGCTTTAACACTGAGCCAGCCTTCCCCCACTCCCCACCCTAGCCCCCCTTTGCTTAACACCGAACTTGCTGAAGAGTTTTGGAGAACTCAAAAGCTCGCTCGCTATTTTGAGACATTTGGCTGGCCCTAACAAAGGTATTGATAGTGTCACCGATGCAATGAATGTGAACTTGAGCGCACTCTGGGAGAGAGCGGAGGACAGGAAGGCCTGGCGTGCTATGGTCCATGTGGTCACGAAGAGTCGGGCACGACTGAACGACTGAACAACAAGAAAGGTATTGCCTGACTGTGCATATTGGGACAAAACAGAAGGAAACGCAAGAACAGCTATACCTGGGAAAGAGCTGAGTGGCAAAGAAGGACTGGTAAGGTAACCAATGCAAACCATCACAGCATCAAAGACGGCTGACATCTGCTTCCCATTGCTCTCTGTAACAACATCCCACTGGCCGGTGGTAGAGAAGTCAGGGCGCTTACTTATGTTGATCACTGTAGTCTGAAACAGTTCAGGAAAATAATCAGATGTGAAGATGAATCCAGAAAGGAGTGGACTTGCAAATGTGCCCAACTAGGTATAGGAATCTGGCTTTATTAAGGTCATAGGCATCTTTTCAGGCAAGAAACAAATATGGGCTTTTCTACACGAAGCATTAATAGTGTACTCATCATTCCATACCCACGGTTGTTCATGGGTTCTGTAGACAGCGTTGTAACCCTCCACTTTCACTTCTGTATCTAAAGAGCACATTTGGCATGTTTTTTTAGGGCAAGGACAATGCAGTATTTGCTTGTAAAAACAAAAGAAACTGCTTTTTTCACTTATGTCTTTGCACTATTTCACTATACCACAGTGCCATCTAGAGGTTATTTAGCAGGAAAGCAGGAAAGGAAACATGTCATGTAGTGCTCTGATCTCAATTCTGTGACGAAATCAAAAGTAGATACAGCCTTGTGTAGAAAAGCTCTGTGTTTCTCTTAGTATGTCAATTTCTCAGCCTAGGATGCAAATGCTTTGGTTTTGAATTTCAATAAACTAAGGACCCTGGATATAAATATTCTAAATTTCTCAAATGATAACATTTTGATTTCAACTGTGCGCATTTTTTAAGCTTACCTTGAACTGAATGTGTTTCTGAAGCTCAAAATGTTTTGCATACATCTGCAGATACTCCAGGAGCCTGGCACTGGGTAAATAGACTGGAAAATCTTCTGGGTATGGAAAGTCTGAAAAGGCTGACATCTCCTTACTGCTATTACTGACCACTGATTTGTAGGCACTGGCTCTTCCCTCCTCAACATAGTCCTATGCATAACAAGGATGCCTCTTTATTCAATGGTCTTTTTCACCCCAATGCAGATATAAAAACAGAGTTGTATATTTTACAAAAGTATTATTTTATTTGTCCGCCTCACAAAATTGTGTATTGTATCAAAAGGGCACCAAAATTCCAAGAGCAGTGGCTTCCTTCACAGAAAATGCAGCCAGATGTAGAGCTGCACTTTTAAAAAGACCTGAAAATACAGACACATCTACTTCCCTCAGTGAATCATGGGAACTGTGGTTTGGTGAAGGTTGAAGAAATCTGGTGGGGATCCCACAGTTACTTTATAGAACTACATACAGCTCCTAGTAGTTCTAGGAGAGGGACTGAGCCATTTCGCACGATCAAAAAAAGGATTTTCCCAGCAGCAATGTACAGTTCCCTGTTGTAAAGTAAAGTATTTTGGGGTGGTTTGGTCTTGAATCGGCAATGAAGATGCATTAGCTTTAAAAAGACCTGCTTCTGGTGGAGATGAAAAACTGCTAGAATTGTGCTGTTGACTTTGAGATAAAGACCTGGATCACAGGGCGGCTTAATTAAATTGCGGCAAGCGTGATTTCCATTCTCACCACCTGGACGTGGTTTGTCATGCCATCCAAACCCAGGCAGCATGGCTTGTTGGAGAGGGAAACAACCCCAATAACCAATGGGCTTTAATAGGGAGACTGGAGAGTTGCTTACCCCTCTAACAAGTCATTCTGCCGAGGTTTGGATGACAACCCACACCCAGGAGGTTATTATGGAAACTGTGTCCTGCATGCGCCCAGCACATGCCGCAATTTAGATAAGCTACCATGGTTTATTTTGATCATGTGAACAGGAGGCTAATCTATGTGGAAAAGGAATGGGGAGCACTTTCTGGTTATATCCAGATTTGCATGGAATTGCTTTGGTCCATCAGGGGAACATGAAGCAAGAAAAGCAGAGTATACACTACCTTAAAACCCCACTTCCTTTTTTTTAAAAATACTTTTTATTCTATTTTTTTAACTTTATAAATGAAATAAACAATACCAACAACCTAATCAATAACTACAATTTCCCAACAATACAGTATTCTTAAGAGGACACAGCAATAACGGAAAAGAAAGAGAAAACAGAAGAAGGAGAAGGAGGGGGGAAAATCATGAAAAAAAAATATAAAGAATTATTTAAAGAAATTAAATTTAAACTTCATTACACAGAAACTTCAAATCCCATTCTGCTTAAAAATTGTACCTATAACATTGGCAATATTACAATTCAGTACAGCATAAATAATCAACCTAACATTTCAATATCATATCACCAGTCCAGTCTTATAGCAAGGAAGCAGGCCTACAATTCATTTCCAGCAACCATATATTGCCCTTCAGCTAACATATAGTAATAAAGCTTACCAATTTAGCCAGCCAAAAATCTTACTAACCAGTAATAATTATAATAGTAATTTAAAAAGGAGATGTAAAAGGATACATAATAATAATAGTTGTTTATTCGGTCAATCACTTCTGACTCTTCGTGACTTCATGGACCAGCCCACGCCAGAGCTTCCTGTCGGCCGTCGCCACCCCCAGCTCCCCCAAGGTTGAGTCCATCACCTCCAGAATATCCTCCATCCACCTTGCCCTTGGTCGGCCCCTCTTCCTTTTGCCTTCCACTTTTCCTAGCATCAGCATGTTCTCCAGGGTGTCCTGTCTTCTCATGATGTGGCCAAAGTACTTCAGTTTTGCCTTTAATATCCTTCCCTCAAGTGAGCAGTCTGGCTTTATTTCCTGTAGTATGGACTGGTTTGATCTTCTGGCAGTCCAAGGCACTCTCAGAATTTTCCTCCAGCACCACAGTTCAAAAGCATCTATCTTCCTTCGCTCAGCCTTCCTTATGGTCCAGCTCTCGCAGCCGTACGTTACTACAGGGAATACCATTGCTTTAACTATGCGGACCTTTGTTGTCAGTGTGATGTCTCTGCTCTTCACTCTTTTATCAAGATTGTGATTGTTGTCCTCCCAAGAAGTAAACAACGTCTTCTGATTTCCTGGCTGCAGTTAGCATCTGCAGTAATCTTTGCTCCAAGAAAGACAAAGTCTGTCACTGCCTCCATGTTTTCTCCCTGTATTTGCCAGTTATCAATCCAGCTGGTTGCCATAATCTTGGTTTTTTTGAGGTTTAACTGCAACCCAGCTTTTGCACTTTCTTCTTTCACCTTTGTCACAAGGTTCCTCAGCTCCTCCTCGCTTTCAGCCATCAAAGTGGTATCATCTGCATATCTGAGATTGTTAATGTTTCTTCCAGCAATTTTAACTCCAGCCTTGGCTTCATCAAGCCCAGCACGTCGCATGATATGTTCTGCGTACAGGTTGAATAGGTAGGGTGAGAGTACACAACTGTGCCGTACTCCTTTCCCAATCTTAAACCAGTCCATTGTTCCATGGTCTGTTCTTACCGTTGCTACTTGGTCGTTATACAGATTCCTCAGGGGGCAGACCAGATGACTTGGTATCCCCATACCACCAAGAACTTGCCACAATTTGTTATGATCCACACAGTCAAAGGCTTTAGAATAGTCAATAAAACAGAAATAGATGTTTTTCCGAAACTCCCTGGCTTTCTCCATTATCCAGCCGATATTGGCAATTTGGTCTCTAGTTCCTCTGCCTTTTCTAAACCCAGCTTGTACATCTGGCAGTTCTCATTCCATGAATTGCTGGAGTCTACCTTGCAAGATCTTGTGCATTACCAAATCATTAATAAATTTTATTATGTTATATAATAATAAAGCTTAAAATTAACCTCACAACTATCACTAATATATTTTGTACTAGATATATAAATGAGTGCATACATTGTACAGTATATCATGAAGGATTTTAAAAAAAGGGAAAAAGAGAGAGGGGGGAAAAGATCTCTGGCCTAGCCTGTACCTTCCAGACTAAACATAGTCAGTTAGCAAAACATGTTTGTAGATTCCAGTTCATGGTGCTGGAACAGAAATCTCATGCGAAGCAAAATGTAGCAGGATATTTTAAGTGATATTGTGAGTTCATTTGTTTTGCTATATTTTTCGCCTTGGTAAATTGCCTTCTTTTATCAACAATTTGTTTGATGTAATCCAGAAAAAGCATAACTTTATCTTGTTTCCAAAAAAGGTTTCCAGCCTCTCTTGCCAAACGCAGGATATAATTTTTTGTGGAGATTCTTGCAAATTGGACTATAACGGTATAACCAGTCCCTTTGGCATTTGACACACAGAATACCTGCTCAGTATCAAATGAATAATCAGATGGCATAGGGAGTATCTCATGCAGGAACTTATCTACAAAAGTAGACAGATTTACATCAGTAGGTCAATATTTAATACCAATAATACGTACTTTTGCCCTGTGCGCTAATGCCTCCAGTTGAGAAATTCTGACAGAAAAATTGTTGAAAAAAGCTTGTGATGTAGTTTCATTCCCTGCCAGCTGATCTTGCAACTCATTAACCTTCACCTCCATTTTCCACCAAGCAGTGTTAATTTAATCCACAGCCCCTTGCAGGGCAGTGATGGAATTTTGGATGGTATCCAGCCTCTTAGCCTGTTCCGCAAATTGCAAGGACAAAGTTTTTATCAAAGCAAGTAACTCCTCTTTATCTCCACTTCTCCAAGCCTTTGTCAAGGGAGGGGTGGGTGGGCGGAGATCCTTTTTTTCGCCTTAGTGTAGTCATCCTTCTCTTCAAATAAATCTTGCAGGTCCTCAAATGTTATTGATATTTCTTAATCCATTCCTCAGATGTTGTTGGCGTTTCTTAATCCAAAAACTACAATGGAGCACGTCAGCCCTAGTTTCTCCTAATTAATTAGGAGGTTCAAACAGCTTTGAGCGATGATTAAGCTCTGGCAGACTAGCCCCAGAGTACAGCCCCCCTGCTACCACGCCGAGAGAGCTGTTCTTCCAAAACTTCATCCAGGCCTGCTCCCGCCTCCCCATTTAATTCCAGGTGAGAGATAAAAAGGTTTCCACCTTTTAAAAAGCTGTTTGAGATAGTGTCCAGCAGAGACCCCGCGGTGCAGAGAATTTTGCATGGGGGTGCAGAGAATTTTGGGACATCTGTTAGGGTAGTGAATTTTGGGACATCTGTTAGGGTTGCTGTGAATCCCCACTGATGCTCAACCTGTATATTTGTAAATAAACAAATATTACAAAATGCAACGGGAGATGTGGCCATATCTGAACACCACAGGTAATACCATTAAATGAATTGAGAAAAACGGTATGAAAAGAAAATAATGTTCTGGTGGCCTCATCAACTGAGGCCTGGCATAGAAAAAACATAGAATGTTGTGACAATGTATAAATTAATCCTACCGTTAAGTCACTGCTAGACAAATAAGGGGAGAACATAACATGTCTGCATCTTTCCAATGCTGTAAGAAAGAGATTGATATGTAACTCATATGTACATTTTTGGTGGTTGATTCCCAGAGCAATCTAATCAGCTGGGACTGTCTGAGGGAAGTTGGGGTGGGGTGGGGGTTCCTCTCCCCCTCTCGGGGAGGGGGGAGCCTGTCCCAGTGATCCCTGGTACACCTGCAGATGCAGTGTTCCAATGGTGACAGTCCCAAACTGTGGTGTTCTGGGGGCAGCAGAGGGCAGTCCTCTCCCCTGCTGGCAGGGGTGGGGTGGGGGATTTCTGCCCCAGTGGCTGCCAGTGCACCCATGGGGGCTATGTTTCTGCTGGCAGTAGGCCCGAAACTGGGGCATTCCGGGGGAGGGGGAACTCTGGATTGCTGGATCCAAAGGGGGTCTCTCCAGGATTGGGCCCCTCAGCCATCCCAGCTGGAGCTGCCATAGCCGATTTCTTCTGCATTGGTGTGAAGGGGGGTAGGGTGGGGTGGAAGTTCTGGAAAATAAAGGTCTACTGGGTGGAAAGCGCTGAAAAGCTGCCTCCCCACCTCCTGCTGTGCAGAATACTTGTCTTCAGGATTTGCAGGGAAAACAATTGTTTTAGCTCAATTAGTTTGCTGTATAAGGGCGCAATCCTATGCAGGTTTAGACAGAGAAAAGGCCTACAACTCCCAGCACTCCCCAGCCAGCAAAGTTTTGCTGGCTGGGGAGTGCTGGGAGCTGTAGGCCTTTTCTCTGTCTAAACCTGCATAGGATTGTGCCCTAAATCACTCAGTAAATAGTATGAACTAACCCTACTTAGGCCAAACAAGCATTTTCCCCTTGCCGCAAGTGGAGTGACACCCTTCACAGGCTTGAGACATCCCCCCCCCCCCGCAACTCACTGTGAATCGCCACACTCCCCCAATGCCATCGCTCCTCTCAAAGCAGGTTGGCTCCAGCCCTTCATCCAGGCAGCACTTGACAGATGCCAGTCCGCTCACGCCTGCTCCAACGATGGCCACTTTCCTGGACATGCTCTCTTGAGACACAGAAGAGTGAAGACAAACACAGGTAATGTTTTATAGGGTGAAAAACGTTTGATGGATCAACCCCTCATGTGGGCTGGTCAGACCTAGGGATGTCAGAGAATTCCGCCATGGATCTCAGTGAGGCTGAATGCCAGTGCATTTGGCCCCCTAAAATCCGTGGCGGAACAAAGCCCCCCGCCCCACCACCCCGTGAAAGGCGCGCGAAACGGAGCACTTACCTGGTGCTGTTCGCGCTGCTTTGCGAATGGCGGCCGTGTCTGCGGCCACCATTCGCTTCCCCATTTTTGCTGTGATAGGCTACGTAAGTATTTACGTAGCCATTTGCATCCCTGCAGAGGCCGTGATAGGCTACGTAAATATTTACGTAGCCTATCACGGCAAAAAACCAGGGACGCAAATGGCGTAGCAGCCGCCATTTGTGTTTGCAAGCTCCGCACGCCTGCGAATGGACCCGGCTGGTGGCTCCACGGAGTTGCCGCAGAGCAGAGCTGGCCAGGTTAGGATTTCGGGGGGAGGTGCGGAGCACCTCCCCCCCCCACGAATCACCCCTTCAAAAAGGTAAGTGACTTTCGCACATCCCTACTCAGACCTATCGTGACTAAAGGAGTGCAAGCTTTTAACCCACGCCTTGAAAGCTCAGTTTCTGAAGCACCCGGGCGCTCTTGGCCGCAGGAGGTTTCATGAAAGGTGCTTGTGTCTCAGTGCTGAGCCCCACATCGTGTGTCTGGTGCCCTTAGATTGCACATGTCTGTCAGCATGCATCATTTGCTCCATCACTTGCAAACCGGGAATCTTCCAGCAGGGTTACTGAGGGAGGCGAGAGGGGAAGTTGGGCATTTCTACCAGCCCTGCTGAAAATACAACTTAATTTTTTCCTCTTCCCTTCCCCACCCCTTTTTCTTTGTTGTGTCTTTTTAGATTGTAAGCCTGCAGGCAGGGGCACTCTTGCTTTACTGGTAGCATGTAATCCACTCCAGGAGCCTTTTGGGCGGAGAAGCAGGTTAAAAAGAAACAAATGTGAATAAACAGACAAACAAAGGTGATGAGAAAGATGCATTAGGGCACCATTCCCAAACCAGGTGCCCTCCAGGTGTGTGGGGCTTCACCTCAAAGCTTGGGGAAGGCTGCACTAGGAAACGGTGCACAGACAGCAGGAGGACTGGGGCCATCAGTTGGCCTGGGGTCCATTGCAGGCGGACTGCTTAGTGCCTGCTAGTGGCTGGGATTCCTGCAGAGTGCTCGCCTAGGTGCGCCTCGGTCCGGTCCTGCCAGAGGCAAGAGCACATGTGTTCTGGTTGCTGCATCTCCAGAAGGATACTGTAGTGCTGGAGAAGGTACAGAAAAGGGCAACTGAGGGTGCAATCCTATGCATGTCTAGACAGAAAACAGCCCTACAACAGCTGGCTGGGGCAGGCTGGGAGTTGTGGGACTTCATTCTGCCTAAACATTGCACCTTAAAATGATCAGGGGGTTGAAGCAACTCCCCTATGAGGAAAGGTTGCAAAGTGGTTTTTATAAGGCCAGGGGATCTCGTGCCTCTGTTCCATTTCATTGCAGTCGTGGTAGAATTAAAGGAACTGCTGATAGCATTGCCGTCATTTTTTACTGGCCTTGTTTTTGTGTTTTAACTGTTTTTACCATTATGGCCCTGACATGCAGAAACCCAGTAGGTGAAGTTATTCCCTGTCATGGTGGTGGAAAAGGCTTCCTTCTGCTGAATTTTTGCCTTTTGCCTCATAAAGGCTCAGGAGTTCTGCAAAAGAAAAGCTGACAAACTGAAAAGCAATTCATTTGCAGGCTGAACAGGTCCCAGGCTTTTCTGTATTATAGCCATGCTTATGCCTTTCCCACCAACTATTTCCAGTTCTTTAAGGAGGCCTACTTAACATTTTGAGAATCCTGTGTTGAAAGGAGCAGCTAAATACCAGGGCGTGCAGTAAATATTTACTTTCTGGATTTAGAGATAAAGTGATAACATGCATATTTCATGAGTATTTTAGCCAATCTACTTGACATATTTTTAAAACTACAAGTTTGAGTAAGTTGTACACAGGAAGAACTCAATGGCCCACTCTCAATGATTATGTAAGGGAGAAATTTCCCTGGGGCCAGGAACAATGCCTCTTCAACAGGATACACAAATTCGTCAGCACTCAGGCAAAATAACGGAATGCCGATGGCGACAGTTTCAGCAAAGGGAGACAAAAGGAGCGTGCAGACTAGTCTGCGTACGATTCCAGCCATCAAGCTCTGTGCCTACTGCGCCAGAGGCAGTTGGTGCCTGAGGGCGGCTGATGGTGGGTGGAGCCAAGGGGTCACAGCAGGTAGAGCAGGAGCCCATTGCACAAAGAAGGCCAACCGAGGCATGCAAACGTAAGCACCGTGAGTGCAAAAGCAAAGTTTTTTCTCACACAAGTTTGAAACAAAAGCAGCCCTTTTTGAACCCACAGTTTCTACTTCAGCAGCATCTTGTGGCTCTTCCAGAACACAGTGTTCTAGCTGCCCTGCTGCAATCGATCAAAGCTTGAAGCTTCGACATTAAGGCTCTCTAAATGCATTATTTCAATTGAGGGGGATCTCTGGTGTGCACATTCAGGGGACAAGCCTCATTGACCGCAATGGGAGTTACTTCTGAGTAGACACTAATTGGTTTGTGCTGGGAAACACAGTGATGGGAAACACTCCTTGAAAGGGGTCAGGGTGAAAGGCACACCCCTGGGCAGGGCCTGCATATGGGGGTTGGGTCACACAACAATTATACCTCAGTGTACCAAACTTAAGGAAAAGAATCAGACTTTAAGCAGTCTCAGGAAACTGGTCTTTCTCTGATAAGCTCTGGGGTGGCTGCTGGATGGCCATGACGTCACGTATCCCTAACGACCTCCAAACGCAGCCAGCTCAGAGTAAATAGCTCATGGAGACACCCCCCAGCTCAGAACTGTTGCAATCCCAAATGCCGAAGGATTTCTGGGTACTTCATCCACTCTGCAAGTTCTCTGGTTCTTCTCAATTCAGGGCAGGGAAGGAGAGAAGAAGCCCCCCCCCCCCCGGTTTCCTGGTCAGGATTGCAAAGAAATCTGGGCAGGCTACCCAGAGGTTAACCCAGTCGATTAGGAAACACAACCCAGCAAAACAATCACCCCCTGAGTGAGCAGCAGGAAATCTTTGCCTTGTGTCAGGGTGGAAACTGAGCCGATAGAACCCCAGAGCAGTTCTGATTCTGAGGAGGAACAGCAATCCATGGGAGAGGAGCGCGCTCATCTCTCACATGCACAGCAGCTGGCAGAGATTCCTCCTGCCAGCATTCCTGGGATAGATAGTGACCCTGGCATCGAGAGAGTGCTGGAGGGGGGCTTGCTGGACGCTTGACGCTGACGCCGGGAGCGACGACAGCTGGAGGGTGCAGAAAGGAGGCACAGCACTTGTTTGGCGCACAAGAAACGATCACGTCCCAAGGACCCAAGGGAAAGAGGGAGGATCTCTTCCTAGCCCATAAGTTCAGGGTCTTCCTGTGATTCTCCTTCAAACGAGGACCAACTGCCTAACCTGGAGCATAGGCTACTCTGCTATCTTTTCCCCAGTGCTGTTCCTTGCTTAGTTGCTGGTGATTAGCATCTGAAAGAGTCATTAAGTTGTAAAAGGATTAAAGCCTTGAAAAGAATCCTTTTTTCTGTGTCTTGAGTTAGCTATTGGAGTAGACTGAAAGAGGCAGGTAGGGTGCTCTTGACACCTTGGCCACTGAGTCTCCTCTGCTGGATTGGTTTCTGCCACAAGAACTACCACAGGATCAGGAGAGACATCCTCTCTTTCAGTACACTTTGGATTTCAGACACCTACCTGCCTAGCTAGCTGTGTTTCTGCAAAATCTATGAGGATCCAGGCTCCCTCGCCAGTGCCACTTGAGCAGAGACATACAAACAGAAGAGATATCCCCCTCATCCTTGCATGCCTCTCCCCAAATCCATCCCCCAGCCCCAGTACAGCCAGTAGGTACTCAATCAGGTCTCACTCTCTCTCTCTCACTCTCTCTCTCACACACACACACACATGTGCGCATGCAGATGCACACACGTGTTCTCTCTCCCTTCTTACTCTCTCTATTCTTACTGTGTCTGGTGTCAGGAGCGGAGGTCAACTCTGAGGTGTGCTCAATCAGTGTGTCCACTCTCCCACATTCTGGGCTTGAAGCGTGATACTCAGAGCAAGATGTTTCCCCTCTATGTAGGTAGGCACACCATTTCTTTTAAAAGCCAAGACACTGAGGGCTTTTCTGCAAGAGGCATTTATGATGCGCTCATCAGTCCCCACTCATGGTTGCTTATGGGTTCTTTAGACAACATCGTGACCCTCCGGTGTTGCTTCTGTGTCTTACCAGCACTTTTGGCTTTTTTTTTTTGAGCAGGGAAAATGCAGCATTTAATTGTGTATTTGTGAAACTGAAAGAAAGTGCCACTTCCTCTTGTGTATTTGCGCTATTCCACTACAGCACAGTGCCACCTAGAGGTTATGTAGCAGAAAAGCAGGAAAGGAAAATGCTTCTCGTGTAGTGCTCAGATCTCAATTCTGCAATGAAACCAAAAGTAGATACAGCCAGTTAACAGCCTCGTCTAGAAAAGCTCTGATTGATTGTGGGAGTTGTGCATTGATGGCCATATTCACAGGCTGGGTCCTGATTCAGAGAACCAGATAAGGACCATATTTGGCATTCAGTCAAATGCCCACTACCTGCTCTTGAATGCTGTCAGGAGCGCCCTAGCTGCCTCTTGCAGTCCCCTCCAATAGCCAACTCAGGACACAGACGACGAGGATTCTTTCCGAGGCTTTATTCCTTTATTCCTTTATGACTCTCTCAGATACTAATCACTAGCGACTAAGCAAGGAACAGCACTGGGGAAAGATAGCAGAGTAGCCTAAGCTCCAGGTAAGGCAGTTGGTCCCCGTTTGAAGGGGAACCACGGGAAGACTCTGAACTTATGGGCTATGGAGAGATCCCTGCTCTTTCCCTTGGGTCCTCAGGACGCGAGCATTGCTTGCGTGCCAAACGAGCGCTACGCCTCCTTTCCGCGCCCTCCATCTGTCGTCGCTCCCTGTGTCTGCGCCGAGCGTCCAGCAAGCCCCCCTCCAGTGCTCTCTCGCTGCCAGGGTCACTATCTATCCCAGGAATGCTGGCAGGAGGAATCACTGCCAGCTGCTGTGCCTGTGAGAGATGAGCGATCTCCTCTCCCACGGATTGCTGCTCCTCCTCAGAATCAGAACTGCTCTGAGGCTGTATGGGCTCAGTTTCCACCCTGACAGATGCCCACTACCTGTTCTTATGCCTGGCTGAGGGGATTGAGGGGAGGGGAGCATGTGCAGCGGCAGCACTGCAGAGGAAGCCACAGAACATGCACAAAAAGTCCTAATCAGCATAGCCACTGAAGGAGATCGTTGTCAGCCTGTCAGAGAAGGTGGAGGGCAGTGCACACACATTGCAACTCCAGCAAGTGTCTTGGGGGGAAGTCTAGGAGACAGGGAGTGGAAAATTTGGGGGCTATACAGGAGGGGGGCTCCACCCTGCCCGCCCAAACAACGGCCCCCTCTTTGTGTCGTACTATCATGCCAGACCATTACAGTCAGCTCCCACCCAATATGCTATCAGACTTGAACTAGACAGCACTTCAGACAGAGGACACCTTCGAAGAGAGGGCTGTCCTCTGTACAGCAGGACACCAGGGCCAGATCTACGCGGCAACGAAGGTGAAGCACTTTCGTGTTTAACGTGGATTTTCTTGAAATCGGCTTTGGTCCATCAGGGGCACACGAAGCAAAAGGTGTGGAGTAAACACAACCTTAAAATCTGCTTTTCACAGGTCAGACGGCACTTTGATCTGCCTTCTTCGTGGCTGGATGGGCGGAGTCCCACTAGCAGAAGTGAGCGTCATAGATGCTGCTCAGCCAGTGAGAGAGGCTTGCTCCATGCTCCACTGCTCAGGGAAGCTGAATGAAGGAGATGAGTAATGTCGGATAGTTTACCCTACACCTCTCCCCTCACATCCGCCGACTGTGAACCAGCAGTATTTAAGCCCAGGGATAGACTGACAGGTGGGCAGACAGGGGGCGCCTAGGTCCTGCATGGAGGGGAAGGTCTGAACTGCCTCCCCCTGCTACCGCTCTGGAGTCAGCAGCAGGGGCTGCTGCCCCCACTTCCCTGACTGGAACTAGGCCTCCTCCTACTCCCCCAAACCATGCAGGAAAATCACAGACGGAGAGGACTATCCTGAAGGGGAGACACGATTGAATGAATCAGCAGCTGCTAGCTGTGAATGGAAAAAGCAAACTGCTGCATTACTCTGAAGGGGCGACCCAGCATGATTCTATGATTGGGGGGGCTTGTTCCCAGCCCTGTCCATGCCCCCTGGCTGTGCAGGCCACCCTTTCTCCTCCCTGCTCTGTGTATTCTGTAGTTGAAGGTGTATCGTGCAACTGCGAAGTTGCAAGTGTGTTGTGTGACTGCGAAATGGCTGGCTGCCCTTTCTCCTCCCTCCTCTGTGTATTCTGTAGTTGAAGGTGTATCGTGCAACTGCGAAGTTGCAAGTGTGTTGTGTGACTGCGAAATGGCTGGCTGCCCTTTCTCCTTCCACTCTGTGTATTCTTTACTGTGCACTACACATAAGCTGGCTACTACACTACTGTGAATGAAACAGGGCTACTGATATTATGATTGGGAAAAGGAGGGTACTTATTGTGAAAGCAGCCCGAATACAAAAGGGGGGAAAGAGGGAATGGCGGGGACGAGCGGCCCCACCCTTGACCACCTCACTACCAGGTCACAGCCACGTTGCACAGGCTTGCCCAGGATTTAATGTGGAGGGAGCGGGCATACTGCAGGGGAACCACCTGGGAGCCGCTTTAAGTAAAAAAACAAGGAGTAAAAGGACTTTCAGAAAATGTGGCTTTTCAGGAGGGTGCAGCTGGCTGGCTGTGGACTGGCCATGATGTCATGTGTCCCTAATAACTTTAAGCCACAGCAGCAGCAGAGAAAGCCTCCTATGTAGATGGGTCCATGGCCACCCTACCATGATCCAGTGATGTGTTTTTTTTTATTATTATTATTATTAGTAGTAGTAGTATTAAATTTATTAATCGCCCATCTGGCTGGTCACCCAGCCACTCTGAGCGATGTACAACATACAATAAAACAGTTTAAAACAATAAAATTCTACAATAAAAACATTTTCTAAAATACCCTAACCCACCCCAAATGCCTGCCTGAACAACCACGTTTTTAATGCATGACAATAAAGAGGGGGCATGACAGAGTTCCCTACGGAGGGAGTTCCACAGAGTGGGGGCCACCACAGAAAAGGCCCTCTCCCTCGTCCCCACCAGTCTAGCTGTCCTGGCTGATGGGACAGAGAGAAGGCCATCCAAGGCTGATCTTGTTAAGCGGCCTGTCTGGTGCTGCTGAAGGCGTTCCTTAAGATAGGCTGGGCCGGAACCATATAGGGTTTTAAAGGTCAAAACCAACACCTTGAATTTGGCCCGGAAAACAACTGGTAACCAGTGCAACTGCTTCAGCACTGGAGTGATGTGATCTCGCCGGCGGCTGCCTTTAATCAGGCGAGCTGCCGCGTTCTGTACCAGCTGCAGTTTCCGAACCGTCTTCAAGGGTAACCCCACGTAGAGCGCATTAGAGTAGTCTAAACAAGAGGAGACCATGGCATGTACTACCGATACATGCCCTGTTTTAAGTTTACAAAGCAAGACCGCATACCTGGGATCTCTTAGCAGCTGCTAAAGCATAACTCACCTTTGTTAAGTTATTCTCCATATAAAAAACACATGAAGAGCCCAGCTCAAATAGGCTAATGGCCTGTCTGTCTGAGACCATCCTGTTTCTCACAGTGACAAACCGGAACAGAACATGAATTAGATTGTATACTCAGGCCAATGACACACTTCCAGAAGTGTTTGCCATGGGTTTTCCAGCTGTGTGTGAGAATAAGGAAAATCAGCCATTCCTCCCTTAGCTGTCCTTTGAGATTCCCAAAGGGTGCTTCCTGATGGACGGCTGCCAAGCGCTACTGGGCAAAAGGCCACGATTTCTTCCTTCTCTTCTTAACATATTTTTGTGGTAACAAAACAAGAAAGAAGAAGTGGTGGGAAAACACTGAAGAGTTACAAATGGAAGATGACATTGTCTGGATCACCTGTAAAATTCCATGTTTGAGGCAGGGTGATTGCACAATAAAAACCTTGTCTGAAAGTACCCAGAGAGTTTTTCTATATGTGGCTGTTAATTGGCTGTTAATCCTCTGTAATTGAGATCCAAGATATGAAGTGTTTCCTTTCCTGCTTTTCCACTACATAACCTCTATGTGGCACTGTGGTGTAGTGGAATAGTACAAATACACAAGATGAAATCGCCACATTTTCCAAGCTCTAAAAAAACCTGCCCAAAGTGCTGGTTAGACATAGAAGTGAACCTGGAGGGTCGCAACGTCATCTAAAGAACCCATAAACAGCCGTGAGTGTGGAATGACGTGTGCACAATAAATGCCTTGTGTTGTGTAGAAAAGCCCAGAGTCTCCACTGATGTGTGATATTCCACCTAAAGCTGGGTCAATAATATCAACTGAGCACATCCTCAGTGTAGCCTTGTTGTCATTGGTAGAATTCCACCTAATTTCAGTAGACTGAGGAAGACAGTTGAATGGGTCGGCTGGATTGTCAACGAATGCTTATGCTTGGCTCTGTTGAATCAACTCTGCCACTCTAATTAAAGTTTTACCATGCCAACTGACCTGACACCTTAATTATTCCAAGTCTAAGCTATTTTAAAAAAGAAGAACGAGCTCGTTTTGACAAGGGTTGGGTGCCCAACACAGTTTTACTTGTTTACGTAGACAACACTCCTTCTCACCGATGGTCTCGGTGGGGGCGTATCCATGGCCAATTCGCTGTGAGCTGGCCCCATTTGAAGGCGATCTGGCAGCTGCCCTTTTCACACATTAATGTTTTATCGCCTGATGTCACCAAGCCTGAGAGCCACTTCAGAAAGTAAGCATCCTCGCAAGGCTTCCCTGGTCCACCGCTTCTTTTCTCAGGCTTGGCATCGGCTGCCAGGCTCGCTTCAGCCCTCACTGTCTTGGGGGTGGGAGGGCGGGGGACTAGTGTTCTTGCCTTCGACTGGCCCCCCTCCTGGTCCTTCGCAGCAACCTGACACACAGTTATTCAGACAGACCTGTTTATCTGCCTGCCAAGAAATGCTGTGTGTGGTTAGTTTCTCTACACTGAAGGTATCGAAGCAGGGTCAGTAATTTAAAAAAATGTTGGCAGTCCATCAGAAAACAGGCTCCTTTTGTTCCTCCCAAGGTTGCCAACATGTCAAGCAGCCCACTGTAGCTATGCCTTTAACGTAGTTTCATGTGCAGATATCGGAAAAGCTTTGTCAGCTGATTCCTGTACATCAACCTGCTGTTAAAGACACAGCAGCAAGCCAGTCCATTTTTTCCTTGTCGGCTGGCAACTCTAGCCCTCCAGTTTCAACATGCCCCTGAATAAGAATCCAGAGAATGCATGATGGCACTAGTCCCGTGCCACAGGCATAGACTGTTATCCAGGGGTATCCCAATTTCTCTGGACTTGTCCAGACTGAAAGCCTGACCAGCTGCCCCTCTCTTACCTCACTTTACAAGCCTCGGCAGAAGCTGCGGAGATTTCATAAACTTGTCAGCTGGCAGATCTGGAGTGATTTTTTTTGTAATCCAAGCTGTAGAACACTGGAGATGGATACTGGGGAATCTGGTGCAAGACAGTGGGGAAGGGAGGAAGTCCTTTGGCTGCCACAAACATCCCCTTTGGGAATTGCATAAGTGAACTTTGGAAGCTGGCACGGTCAGGCTGTGGGATGGAGCACTTTCATCGCTGTCCAGATCGAATGTGATGACAGGCATCTGCGAAACCCAAGTCAGGGGGAAAAGCACACTCAGGTCTCAGGGGTGAGTTTCTTGTTGTTTGGATGGGAAATGTTCACCTCACACCCGAGCCGAGGCAATAACATCTTGTTATTACACCTTAATGCTAAGTAATAACTTGCCTGGCAGGGAAGGATGATCTCCTAACTGGTTCTGCAGCTCAGGTGATACCCCGGAGTTGCCAGGTTTTGTCCAGAACCTTGAACAGCAGCTTGTATGTGCAGACATTAGTTCACAATAAGGTTTCTCTCCGTGCCGTGACAAGCTTCACCTCTGACATCCAAACCAGAAACCTATGGATGTGCCCATGTGTTTTTTCCAGTTGAGGTAAACAGCAGCTGTGCGTGTGGCAGGAGGACATTTTCAGAGGGGAAAATGGCGTGAGGGGAAAGGACAACCCCGTCCAACCAGCACTGGTCCTGGTCCAGAGAGGGCCCTTCCGTGGCTGCTATCTGAAGAAGTTGGACGAGCGATGGCGGAGAGGCATCTCAGTCATCATGCCTCGTTTGGCCCTGAGTCTTGCATGCCAAGCTGCTGTTGACATCTCAAAAGTAACCCAAGCCAGGTTTTTTCCTTTCTTTCTGACCAGTTGGCATGGTCTACTCTAAGTGGAGGGGCCGCAAGCAGCCTTCTTACTCACAGAGTAAGAAGGCTGCTTACTCACCCTTGGACTCAGCCAGAGGAATCTGAGTGTTTCTGAAAGAAAAGCCACAGTCCAGAGAACGATGTGACTAGCTGCATAATCCCAACGGGATCTGGAGCCAAACAGCAGTGCCCCCCCTCTGCACGGCAGGTAGGTTTGCCCCCCCCCCCCCCGGCCTGGCCTGCTCTTCGTGCCTTTGCAAGCAACTTGATCTGCAGAAATAAGCAGGTGAAGCTTTCCACAGCTTGGAGACAAGTGCTGTTTGCTTGTTTCTTTGTTTAAACTACATACATGCTGCTTGATAGCCTTAGTTTAAATACAATATAAAAACCAATGTAAAAACAATATAAAATAATAAATACATTAACAACATCACGAGAACTGTAGAACAGAGCAGTGTGATTACAAGTCAGGGAAAGCATGAGTAAACAGATACATCTTCAAGAGGCGTCTAAAGCTTGCCACAGTTTCCACCTCTTGGAATACAAATGAGAGCCCATTGCAGAGGTTGGGTGCCACTACCGAGAAGGCCTGCAGACGTGCTGCTCCTTGATGACACACAGCTCATCACGGAACGACCAATAAAGCCTCCTTGGAAGATCTCAGGGGCTGATGTGATATATATAGGGGAGGGCAGTCAGCTTCCTGAGTTGTTTAGGGCGTTGGATAAAACCTTGAACATGGCACGCCACTCTCTGTAGCTAGCCTGGTGTTCCTTGCCCTAAATCTGGTTCTTTTTCAAACTCATTTTGCGTCGGATTTTCCTGTCACAGTGGCTTCAGTGCCGTCGGGGAGCCTGTGTGACCTCAGCTGGCTTTGGCGCGGGCTGGTGTAAGTGGCACTGATTGGCGGAAGGGAAAGTTGTGTGGGGCCAGGGGTGTGGGGAGAGCAGAGGGGCAAACACGGAAGTAACTCAAATCTGCACGGAAGTAACTCATTGCCTTCAGTTCCACTTTGCTGAGTACAGGAGCAGCCCTGCTGCTTTGAAACTGCAGTGTTGCGAACGTGGGCTCAGCCACTGCCTCTCACTTTAAATATTGACTGAGCTCGGAAGCTGGGAGGGGAGCCAGCCCTGTTGCTCTGAAACGGCGTGGCTATGAAGGAAGTAGCACAGCTAAGAAACAGTGGATGCCTGTTGATTCGAAGCGGCGAGCTGAGAAAGGGTGGATGCCAGGGTGGATGATTGCCATGAATGTGTACTCAGGAGCACTTCGTCGCGCCCGTGTAGGATGGGGGAAGGCTGTTCATTGGGCAGTTAATATACATCAGAGACAACGTGCTAGTCGCTCTCCCTCCTCGCCGGCTCCGCACTCTCTGCTCTCAGCACCTCTTGCACCCCTGCTCCTGCTGCTCAGTCAGTGGGCAGCGGCAGCTGCCTGCCCGTCTGCCCGCCTCACAAACCTGTGTGGGTATGTGGGGTTTGCCATGAACGTCTGCTCGTAAGCAAGCAGGCGGAGGGAGCAAGCCTCCACTCCCTGGCTGCCCCGCACCCACGCAACCGCCGGCGTCCATTTTGCCCGCCCCACCCCACGAATGCAGCTTCCGTTCCCGTTTGCCCGCAAAAGAGGAGGAATGCAGCACTGTGTGTACCATGGAAAGAGCTGAGTCATTTCTGTGGGAACGCGGATTCTGCCCAAATCACTTCACAAAGCGTTTCCGTTTAGATTGGCCCTTCGTACTGCTATATGACGTTAAACACAAGCATAATGCTGCCAGTGAACTTGCAAGTCTTCAGTGAGTGGTGCACTCTTTGCAAGGAAATTAATGTGGAAATGGCAGTGGTTGTCCTAAGACAAGGGACTTGATCATCCTTCCTGCAAAAACTGTCCCTGCACAACAGGAATACGCTATGAAGATGGCTGTCTCATCGATGCTCACTGAGGAAACCTATTAACGACACCTCGCGAATATTCCGGAGAGACATCACTCCATGTGTGAGGCATGTTTGCCTTGCTCAATTTGACCCCCTTTTCCTGGCTAGGGGCGTATGCACCTTAGGTTTGATTAGAATCTAATTCTAGGCTTGATTAGAATCTGATCATGTCCAGTCTAGCCTTGCACACACGACATAGCTGCTGTTGCTTATGCATTTGGCTGTGTTCCCGCCTCAGCCGAGGTCAGAGGCAAAAGATACCAATCTACATTACAACTGTAAACTGGTTTCAAACTGGTTTATCTAAAGGGATCCTGCAGTTTCATGAGGGTACTGAGAATTCTTTGCTAGAGACCCCTGTCCCCTGCCCAAGCGGCCCCTCTTCCTAGAGCTACAATTCCCAGAATTCCTGTATTTGGTAGCCGTAATTGCTAAAAACAGGTTTGAAACCAGTTTAAAGTTGTAATGTAGATTGCCCCCAAGTTTACTACTCTCTTGCCATTATGGGGTCTCTTTGGTTCACTCTAAAACCAAGTGACTAGCTGACATTAAATGACACTGGTGACAAAATTCTGCCCTATGGCACACCACTGTTCAACTGCCAGGGGGCCAAGGCACAGTCACCTAATGTTATTCTCTGGAAGCGATCCCATAACGGTGAGTTGAACCACTGTAAACAAGTAGGGATGTACGAAACTCACCTTTTGACGGAATCTTTCGCGGTGGGGGGGAGGCGCTCCGTCCCTCCCCCTGGAATCCTTGACAGGGGGGAGGCAATCTGGTCCTCCCCCCCAGAATCTTCGACGGCCGGTGGTTCTGGCGGTGGCAGCAGTGGTGGTTCCGGCAGCGGCAGCTGGTCTCCTGGCCGGCCGCGGCTGGGCTGTCGCTGCCACCTTTGCCGTCCTGGCTTGCAGCCGTGATAGGGCATGTAAGAATTTATGTAGCCTATCACTGCTGGGTAAAAAAAAAACAAAACCCAGCATACGCAAATGGCAGTGGCTACGGCGGTCGCCATTTGCATACCCTATTTTTGGCCGCCACTGCCACCGCCATTGCCGTCCTGGCTTGCAGCCATGATAGGGCACGTAAGAATTTATGTAGCCTATCACGGCTGGGTAAAAACAAAACAAAACCCAGCATACGCAAATGGCGGTGGCTACGGCGGTCACCATTTGCATGCCCTATTTTTGGCCGCCGCCGCCATTGCCGTCCTGGCTTGCAGCCGTGATAGGGCACGTAAGAATTTACGTAGCCTATCATGGCTGGGTGAAAAAAACAAAAACCCAGCGTACGCAAATGGCGGCGGCTACGGCGGCCGCCATTTGCGTGCCCTATTTTTGGCCGATTTATCTTACGTAAATATTTACGTAAGATAAAATGGTGAAAAAAAGGGGAACGCAAATAGCGTAGCGGGCGCTATTTGCGTTCCCCTTTTTTTCGCCATAAAACACTGGGCTGATGTTGTTGGAGCCTTGATAGTATTGCTTGAGGAGATATAGGACAACTTGGCATTATTATTATCATTACTATTATCATTTATATTCTACCTTTTCCCTCTTGCAAGGAACTGAAGGTGGCTTACATGATCCTTCTCCTCTCCATTTTCTCCTCACAACAACCCTGTGAAGTAGGCTAGGCTGAGAGTCAGTAACTAGCCCAAAGCCACGCATGAGCTTTCTGGCCAAGTGAGGACTAGAACAAAGATCTCCTGAGCCCCAGTCCAACACTCTAACCACTGCACCACACTGGCAATAGGGTTTGTTTCAGGGATTAGTTCTGTGGAACATAACTAAGGCAAGGCCACGTTGATCAGCTTCTTTGTGCCAATGTGGCAGATTCCTCAAAAGCCCCTAACTGTTGTTTTTGTCTCTTCTGTACTGAAGGAGAAACTGCTAGGACAGTAGAGAGAAGTTATCTTGTCTCCACAGCGACTCACCCCAGACCTAAGAATCATCATCCTTGCAAAAGTTGCAGGGCTCTGAGAAGAAGCCGGGGGTGATGGTCCAGTAAAAGTTTAATTGATAATGACCAGACATGCGTGCTAGGTTTGGCTGATGTCACTTATTTAGCCACATTATGATTATAAATGTAACTGGTGAGTGTTGACCTGCACTGCCTCCGGGTTGACAGAGCTGCCTTCGTTGTACACGAATAAACTTGAGTTGAATCTTACCCGCGTGTCCAGAGCTTAATTGTAGGGCAGCTGGGCACAGGCCTCCAAGTCCAGTTTGGACTTTTACTACAATCTGGCAAGCCAGTCCGGAGGGCCCAGCTTTTCAGTGCAATCATGCCCCGCCCGGATGCCTGAACAACCCAGCCGGCAGTAGGTGAGTTCCCCTTGGGGTCTTCTTGAACGGGCGGGACGGGTGTGCTTCAAAACCAAGGCCAACTCCAAGTAGGGTAAGAGTCACTGGTAAAAAAAGGTAAAACCCCCTGGTTGGTTTCCTTTGTTAAAGGTGATGTCCATTAAGTATTGAAACGTATATACAGGACAGCCTTAACTGGTTGAAGGAGACAATATGGGTGGGGGTTGGAGTGTCCCGACAGGGTCATCTCTAGATGTTATGCTTAAGCAATGGAATACTCTGCCAGGCATGGCTGGTTTGAGTAAAAAGCGCTTGGTTCTGTTGTGCACAGAAAAATGGCCAGTTCTTAGTCACTCATGGACACCCAAAGGATCCTTCAACCAAAACATCTTAAGAGATCTCCGCCTTGTTCTAGAAGACAGGGTGCCCGAAAACATGGATTATTGGTTTCTCTGGGCTGACATGGGTGAGAAAAGGCAGGCAAGAAGTAAAGCAGTGTCCTTTGTGAGCGTACCATCCACGCTGCCTCTGCCGCCTTGTCCACTGCCCCCCTACCCAGAGAATCAAGGTCTGGCGTCATCCCAAGGGATATATCCAGCTATAAACCAAATTCAAAGTGTCTGTACACAAATGGGTCAAATAGGGGTTTCAAACGCCTACCCTGACCCCTGTCCCCTGTTAAATCTGAATGATGCAGCCAATTGGACAGTCGTAACTCAGTACCAAGAATGGATGCGCACCGTTCTACAACGAATGTGTCAGAAAACTATAAACTGGTCTAAGGTGTGGCTGTGACTTAAGAAAAATCAGAATCCCCCGCTGATTTCCTGGTTCGTTTGACTCGCGCTCTGCGCATGTATGGGGGCATTGACCCTGACGAGGCAAGGCATGCTGCCCTGATAGTAGGTATGTTTGTGGAGCAAGCCGCTCCTGATATTCAAAAATATTTCAAGGAACACCAGCCAGGGTGGCAGGAAAATAGTGTGGAGATGTTGGCAATAGCAAAGTAAGTGTTTGATGGAAGGGAGGAGAAGGCGCAGAAGCAACGGAAGAAGGAGAAAGAGTTAGCGGCAAAGTTGTTGGCGGCAGCCATTATGGGAACAAGGTTCCCGGGGTGTGGCTGAGGGAGAAGACGAGAGTTTGGTCGTGGACATGGTCAGAGAGGACGTGGTAGAGGAGCAAGTGCAGGGGCAAATGAGGGAGGACAGGGAAGTGGTTATGACCAGGATGTGTGCCATTATTGCAAGCAACCTGGTCACTGGAAAAATGAGTGTCCCCAGAAGGGGAATCAAAGGCAAGAAGGTCAGTGGACTGGGCAGTGGCAGGGGCAAGGGCCCGCCACTTACCAGGGAGCAGAAAGTGTTGGAACGTCAGAATGATGGGTAGAAGGAGGTCTAGAGTTGGTTGGTAGCGAGAGCAAGAGTCAAACCCCAAACAGCTGGAAATTGAAACTGGCAAAACCTTTTCTGACCCTTAACATAAATGGGAAACCTTATGATTGTCTTCTTGAAACTGGAGCTGCAAAAAGCGTGCTGAATAAAATCACCTTACCCCTTTCTGATTCTGTAAAAAGTGTCATAGGAACTGATAGAAAATTATCCACTGTTCCCTTGAGTCAACCAGTTACAGTTAAAATTGGCCCTATGCAGCAGATCATTCCTTCCTGATGATGTCAAAAAAACCCAGTAAACCTCTTGGGAAGAGACCTGCTAGCAAAGTTAAATGCTTCTATCAGTTGCAGCCGAGATGGGCTCTATGTCACCCTGCCTTCCTCCAATGTCATGGCTTTTTTTGGAGGAGGCCAGTCCCCCGACAGACACAGATCTGCCAGAAGAGCTCAGAGGGCTGCCATCTGAGTACTAGGCAAAAGATTTGGGTGAATTGGGCTGCTAAAATCTGCAGCTCCTATAAAAATTACCATCTATACTGACATGCCCCCCCCCCCACTTGTAAATGTGTGCACGCCGTTACAAAAACGAATGCCCCCTCTACTGAAACCCAGGTCAGAGCCCTGTTGGGCATGTTGGGGTACTGCAGAGCTTGGATCCCTAGCTTCTCTGAAATTGTGAAGCCATGGTTAAAGAAAAAGACAAAGGCTGCAGCCCCAGAAGAGTGTGAATGGACAAGGCTTGACTCCCAGGCTTGGGAACAAGTAAAGCCTCTCCTTGTATCCGCTCCAGCTTTAGGTCTCCCAGATCATACTAAACCTTAAATTTTATTTGTACATGAGAAACATGATGTGGCTTCTAGAGTTCTCTGTCAACATTTTAGACCTCATAGGAGGCCAGTAGGGTATTACTCTGGGCAATTAGACAGCGCTGCAAAAGGCTATGCCTCTTGTTTGCGCAGTGTTGCAGCCACGGCACTCATTGTTGAAAAAGTCCAAGGCATTGTACTTGGTCACCCATTGTAACTCTGGGTACCCCTTGCCTTGTTAACCCAGTGAAATACCCAGCATTTTTCCAACACCCGTTATACCAAATATGAGACTTTGTTGCTCCAAACTCCAGAATTAACTATTTCACAGTGTAACGTGTTAAACCCCGCAACTCTTATGCCTGAGCAAGATCCAGATCTCCCACATGACTGTAAAGCAGTTATTCATGAAGTGCAAATGCCTAGAGATGATCTGAAGGATACAAAGTTCTGAATTAATTTGGTTTGTTGATGGATCCACTTGGATCCACTACACCTATTGCTCAAAGGGTCCGTCAAAAGGCTCTTCTGATCCTGCACTTGCAGAAGGGAGCGAAGGTGAGGACCACACGCAGCAGGGGAACAGCAGCACCGCTAGCCTTTCTCCGGACCCTGTGGACGAAGCAAGGCCAGAAGTAGAAGCAGAGGAGAAACAGGCTCATCACGCAAGTACTGACCTGTCTGACTTTTCACAACTCACACATGCAGTGAACCATTGGGAAGCTGCACATGCCCCATCGTCTGACGGAGCTTAGTCAGCTCCAGGTGCGGTGGGTGCAGCGGGTGTGGGGTGGCGGCGGCGGCAGGTGCGGCAGCGGCAAGTGCAGCAGTGGCGGGAGTGGCAAGGGCGGCGGGGTGGCGGGGGCGGCAGCGGCAGGTGTGGTGAGGGTGGCAGTGGCAGATGCGGCGGCGGGGGCAGCGGCTGGTCTCCTGGGCGGCTGCGGCAGGGTGCAGCATACACAAATGGCGGCAGCTACAGCGGCCGCCATTTGCGTTCGCTATTTTTCGCCGTTCTAGCCTACGTAAATATTTATGTAGGCTAGAACGGCAAAAAACAGCGAACGCAAATGGCAGCTGCCGTAGCCGCCATTTGTGTACGTGTTTTTTTTTACTTTGCTGTGACAGGCTACATAAATATTTACGTGGCCTATCATGGTTAAGTACAGGGACGCAAACGGAGGCAGCTACGGCCGCCGCCATTTGCGTCCCTGCTGCCCAGCGGCCGGATGTCCAGCTGCAGGCGGAGCCGGCCGGCAGCTCTGCAGAATCCCCGCAGAGCGGAGCCGGCCGGGCAGGACTCTGGGGCGCCTCCCCCCCGTCAAGGATTCTGGGGGGAGGGATGGAGTGCCTTCCCCCCCACTGCGAAGCAGATCTGCGAAACGGTAAGTGACTTTTGTACATCCCTACTTCCAGGAGTTTTATTTTATTTAAAATTATATTTAGGCTGCCTTTAAGGTAGTGTCAGGGTGGAAACTGAGCCGATAGAACCCCAGAGCAGTTCTGATTCTGAGGAGAAACAGCAATCTGTGGGAGAGGAGCTTGCTCATCTCTCACAGGCACAGCAGCTGGCAGAGATTCCTCCTGCCTGCATTCCTGGGATAGATAGTGACCCTGGCAGCGAGATAGCGCTGGAGGGAGGCTTGCTGGACGCTGGACGCTTGGCGCTGACACCGGAGCTCCGACAGCTGGAGGGCACAGAAAGGAGGGGTAGCGCTCGTTTGGCACACAAGCAACGGTCGCGTCCCGAGGACCCAAGGGAAAGAGGGAGGAACTCTCCCTAGCCCATAAGTTCAGGGTCTTCCCGTGATTCTCCTTCAAACGGGGACCGACTGCCTAACCCGGAGCATAGGCTACTCTGCTGTTCCTTGCTTAGTCACTGGTGATTAGCATCTGAAAGAGTCATTAAGTTGTAAAAGGATTAAAGCCTTGAAAAGAATCCTTTTGTCTGTGTCTTGAGTTAGCTATTAGAGTAGACTGAAAGAAGCCGCCAGGGCGCTCCTGACGGGTAGAACCTTTAAAGTTCTGGGGAGTTCCTTGCTGATACACTGGAGAGAATTTAGCTGGGCGCTTCAGGTGACAAGACGTGGAGTTCTGTAACTTTGGCCTTGTCCTGTATTAGGTGTGTCGCTGTGGGTACCTGTTTCTTCACTTCATTTACTGGATGTTGTAGCTTTAAAATGTCTGTTGTAAATAGGGATATACGAAAGTGACTTAACTACCTTTCGTGGATTATGTTGATGGTGGGGGGGGAGGCATTCCGCCTCTCCCCCAGGAATCCTGAATGGGGGGGGAGGCGATCTGTTCCTCCCCCCCGGAATCCTCGATGGCCGGCTGTACTCCGCGGCTGCTCTGTGGAGCAGCCGGCCAGGCCCAGCCCAGCCCAGCCCAGAGCTGTCCGCAGCCGGATTTCTGGCCGCGGAGGGCTCTGGGGGAAAAAAAAAACTCGCGCAAAAAACTGTAGCCGCCGCCATTTGCGTTCCTTATTTTTGGCTAGGGATGTCGGAGAATTTATCCACGAATCTCTGGGAGGCCGAATGCCAACGCATTCGGTCCCCCGAAATTGGTGGGGAAATTCTCCAACACCCCCCCACCCCCCACCCTGGGGTGGGACTTACCTCGTGCGAATGTCCCTCTCGGTGGTGGGTCCCGGCGGCGTTTCGGCGGCGTTTCGGCAGCAGCCGGTCTTCCGACCGGCTGCCACCGCCACCATTTCCCAGTAAAAAAACCCAACGTGATAGGCTATGTAACGATTTACGTAGCCTATCACGGCTAGATTTTCAAAGTCAGCCGTGATAGGCTACGTAAATCTTTACGTAGCCTATCACGGCTGACTTTGAAAAAAAAAAAAGCACATACGCAAATGGCAACGCTATTTGCGTTGCCCTTATTTTCGCTGTAGTCTATGTAAATCTTTACGTAGACTACCCGTGCCCAATTAAGGAATGCAAATGGCGGCGCCATTTGCATACGCACTTTTTTTCCCCCAAAGTCAGCCGTGATAGGCTACGTAAAGATTTACATAGCCTATCACGGCTGATTTTGAAAATCTAGCCGTGATAGGCTACGTAAATGGTTACGTAGCCTATCACGTTTTTTGGGGTTTTTTTTACACTTTACTTTTTTCTTTCGCGGCCGGGGAGACGGGGCGCTCCCCCCCAGCCAGAATTTCGGCGGGGAGGGATAGGGCGCCTCCCCCCCGGCCAGAATTTCGGCGGGGAGGGGCGGGGCGCCTCCCCACCCGCCAAGAATTTTGGGGGGAGAAACGGAGCGCCTCCCCCCTCCACCAAAAACAGCTGCAGGACCAGGTAAGGGACTTTCGTCCATCCTTATTTTTGGCCGTCTGAATCTAAGTAAATATTTACGTAGACTATGACGGCGAAAATAAAGGGGAACGCAAATAGCATAGCGGGTGCTATTTGCGTCCCTTTTTGATTCACCGTTTTAGCCTACGTAAATCTTTATGTAGGCTAAAACGGCGAATCAAAAAGGGACGCAAATAGTGCCCACTACGCTTTTTGTGTTCCCCTTTATTTTCACCGTCATAGTCTACGTAAGTATTTACGTAGATTCAGACGGCAAAAATAAGGAACGCAAATGGTGGTGGCCGTAGCCGCTGCCATTTGCGTACGCGGGTTTTTTGTTTTTTTTTAAGCCCACCCAGCCATGATAGGCTACGTAAAGATTTACGTAGCCTATCACGTCATGTGTGTGTTTTTTTTAAACCCAGCCATGATAGGCTACGTAAATCTTTACGCAGCCTATCGTGTCTTTTTTTTTTTTTTAACAAGACTGGAAATGGCGGCGGTGGCAGCCAGTCGGAAGACCAGCCGCTGGAGCCACCGCCGCCGCCGCTGCTGCCGCCCGGAAGATTCGCCTCAGGTAAGTCTTGTCCCGGGGTGGCAGGCCGTTCTGCCACGGAATTCGGGGTGCCTCACTGACATCCGTGGTGGAATTCTCTGACATCCCTAGTTGTAAATCCTTCAGAGGTTAGTCTTTAAGGCACAACAAGCCTGTTTTGTTTTTGTTTTTATTGCGACAGACTAACACAGCAATGCCTCTGGTATCTGAACAATTGGTTCCTCTTGAAGCATAACTTAGAACGTTTAATTCTCAATATTTATAAGGGGTTCAATCTAGGCCCTTTTGGCTGTCAAAAATGTGTTCTCCAGCTGGGCTGAGAGAATCTCAGAATCTTAGCCTTAAAGGGAGGTTTATGGCCATGCTGTAGATGAATGAGTAGAATTTGGACTAGAAGAAAATCCACACAATTTGGCCTTTGAGCTAAGCCCAGAGTTAAGAAAGTATGCCAGTGCCTCACGCTTTCGAAAAACCAGGTGGACTTTTTGTGATCAAAAACAATGAGTACGGGGAAAATACCCTGGGAAGCATTTGTAGGGGAGAACTAGTAGGTACAGGAAGGGTTAAATGGCCCCTCCTGCCTGGCAATTTTCCTTTGCACATAATGTTTCCACCCAGATCTGCATTAATTTTGGCTTGGCAAAGGAAGATATTTCAAGCATGCATTTGGCACGATAAGGGGTACTTCCATCTAAGTAGCCCTTAACATGCCTGGCCGATGAGGCCCAGGTGGATTAGAACTGTGGACGCAAAGCCCACCTTTCTCCCTTGAATGCCCCACCACTTATTACAACTGCCTCGGAAAATTACAAGAAATCACCAGCTCCCAAGAGGAGCGAGGAGGACGAGAGCTCAGCGCTAGAGCACTGGCGTGTGAAGGCCGCAGGTTCTCTCCCTGGCACCTCCAGTGAAATGGATCGGTTAGCAGGTTATGGGAAAGATCTTCCTCTGAACGAGACCCTGGAAAGCTGATGCCAGCCAAAGAAGACAACACGAGGCTGGAAGAATAAATAATTTGACCCGGTATAAGGCAGCTTCCTGTGCTCCTCAGTGTTCTTGGAGCATGACAGGATTGGGTGCCAGATTTGGCTCCGCAAATATCATGCTTGCGACTAAAAACCTCAGCATGGGTAGGAGGCACCTGTGTATTTGTGAATCAGACACAGATATATCAAGGGCGTGCCCCTGTGCATGTTTAGACAGAAAAAAGGCCTACACCTCCCAGCACGGCTGGCTGGGGCACGCTGGGAGGTGTAGGCCTTTTTTTCTGTCTAAACATGCACAGGAGTGCGCCTTAAATTACTCTGAGGGTCAATTTGCACCCTGAAAAATGTAATGTGTGAATGAGGCAGACATCTGCTTGGATGAATTATATTTATTTTATTTACATAAGTGTTCATTCTGAAATGTATATGTTGCTCTTCAGCCAACATCTCTCAAAGTGGCTAATAAAGCCATAACATAAAATTAAAAGTAAAATACAGTTTACAATCAGACATAAAATACAGCACAGCATAGAAACAATGAATCCAGTAAATAAAAGTTACCTGATTAAAACCAGCTAACTGATATGATGGGAGGCCTGAGCAAATAAGAACAGTCTTTGCCTGGCACCAGGAGGACATCAAATCTGGCACCAGGTATTTCACATGCAGGGCACTTCAACAGAAAGGCCCTCTCTCTGGTCACCACCCTCCTGCGTTCAGAGCAAGGCAGGACTTGGAAAAGGGCTCCAATTATGTATATAATTTTTGGGCATGCGCATGTGGTGTGGGCTGGGGGGAGAAGGCATTAAAAAACGGTATTCATTTATCCAGAACACAAGCTTTTAGACCTTTAAGCACCAGCACCTTGAACTTTGACTGGAAATGGACTGGCAGCCTATGAAAGTGTTTAAGGTCTGGAGAGATATGATCCTATAGCCCAGGGTGGGCACATTGTGGCCCTCCAGCTGTTTTGGCCTACAACTCCCATCATCCCTCACTATTGGTTATGCTGGGTAGGGCTGATGGGAGTTGTAGGCCAAAACATCTTGGGGGCCACAAGTTGCCCACGCTGTCCTAGATGAGTCAGTTAATTAGCACATCCTCATCATGTAAATAGTGCCCCCAATAGTCCAGCATGGAGAAAGCTGTGCAAATGGGAAGTTAATTACAACACAGAACTGGAGAAACCAGCTGAACCAAATAAAATGACTCTGTGTGCATTTGTTTTAACTGCATATCCTGTAGGAAACATGAGTGTTGACAACAGTACTATTTGCACGTACAACTTTTCTACACAGGGCTGTTAATTTACTGTATCTGCTTTTGGTTTCGTCGCAGATTTGAGATTAGAGCACTACACAAGAGTGTTTCCTTTCCTGCTTTTCCACTATATAACCTCTGGGTGGCACTGTGGTATAGCAGAATAACACAAATATATAAGTGAAAAAAGTAGTTTCCTTCACTTTCACAGTTAAATGCTGTATTTTCCATGTTCTAGAAAAACTCACCAGAAGTGCTCATTAGATACAGAAGCAGAAATGGAGGGATACAATGTCAACTAAAGAACCCATAAACAACCGTGAGTAGGGAATGATGAGCACATGATAAAAAGCTCATGTAGAAAAGCCTGCAATCATTGCATGTTGGTGACAATGCCTCGTCTCATCTACACTGGGCTATTTTCCTTCCCTACTGATGCCACCCCAGTGCATCTGGGCTTTCTTCATTGAAACACATCTTTTCAACCTGGTTTCTGGACTGTATGTTTTACCCCACAGGGCAACTGCTAGTTTCGGGGCGGGGGGGGGGGAGGATTTAGATCATGAAAACAGCTCAAGGGGAAATGGTTAACCCCCTACTCTTACCCCAGTACCAAATCTAAATTGTTCACTCCCATCTACAGCTGCTTCTAATTCCTGGAGGTTCCCCATCTGGCCCACAGAACCCCCTTGTGATCCTTCAAGGGACAGGGCTTTATCGGAGAGAATAGCGGGGATCCTATTCGGCCGCTGCTTGGTGGACATCTCTAAACCAGCCTAAAATCCTGCATTTAAAACAGGGCTTTCTGCTTCCATTTTAAATGCAGGATCACAACGACTCCCTTTTTCACCCGCTCCCCCCCCCCCGTTCCTGTATCTGAGTCTTCCATGATCTTTCCTTGATCTCACTCCTCTTTTTGCTGCTTTCCCTCTTTTCATGAAACTCAAGCAGAACACAACGGGGTAATTTGATAGCTCATTATCTGCAATCTATTTAAAAATGGAACAAAGGGCATTTAGTGCAGGAGACGCCCTGGAGGGGCACGGCATCATGTAAAGAGCCCGCAAACGTCCGTGAAGGAGCAATCTCGAGCGCAGGATAAAAGCTCGGGGTGAAGAAAGCCTAAGTGCTAGGGATGGCGGAGAATTCTGCCACAGATTTCAGTGAGGCTGAATGCACTGGCATTTGGCCCCCCGAAATCCGTGGCGGAATGGCCTCCCACCCCCTGCCACCCTGCAGAATCCCCCTGGAACGAAACTTATCTGGGGCTCCGGCAGCGGCGGCTGGTCTTTCGGCCAGCTACTGCAGCCGCCATTTGCGTCCTGCCAAGCTGCCATGATAGGCTATGTAAGTATTTACATAGCCTATCACAGCAAAGAGCAGTGGCGCAAACAGCGGCCGCTACGCCGTTTGCGCCACTGCTGTCTCCGTGATAGGCTACGTATTTACGTAGCCTATCGCGGTAAAGGCAGGCACGCAAATGGCGGCCACTATGCCATTTGCGTAGCTGCCTTTACTGTGTTAGGCTACGTAAATACTTACGTAGCCTATCACGGAGAGAGCAGTGGCGCAAATGGCGTAGCGGCCGCTGTTTGCGTCCCTGCTCTTTGCCGTGATAGGCTACGTAAATACTTACATAGCCTATCACAGCAGCCTGGCAGGCCACCATTTGCGTCCGTAGCAGCCGGCTGTGGCCGGAACTCTGGCTGCAGACGGCCCTGGCCAGCGGCTCCGCAGAGCCGCCACAGAGCAGAGCTGGCCCAGGGAGGATTCTGGGGGGAGGGATGGAGCACCTCCTTCCCACCGCGAATCCAAGCTGTGAAAAGGTAAGTGACTTTCGTACATCCCTACTAAGTGCTGGCCGAGACCAGCACTTTCTCTCGGCATGAAGAAAAGCAGAATGTGTGGGGCCATGACTGGGTCAGTTAGACACCCCTGTTTTATACATGTACCTGAGAGTAAGCCCCAGTGAATTCAGTGGATATTTACAGGATTGTGCTGGAAGGGAGCAATCCTAACCCCGTTGAAGGCTAGCTGAGTGGGTTTAGGATGGAAGAGTTTCATCAATTTGTATTGAAACTGTATTGCATACCCGTTCGGCTCTGCGGTACAAATTATTATAAACTTTAAGAATTAACTGTGAAACTGTCAATTTATTTTGGGGGGTGCAATTATTTTTCTGAAATCTAGCCATCAGCAGCTTTAATTTGAGACCATCCTGAACTCAATCGGATAATATTTAGAGGTTGAAACTGAGTGAACAAACATTTGTGCTCTGTATTAATGTATAGGTAATTGGTGGTCTGTTTGTAAAGCAATATTGCTGTCATGAGAGAGAAGACAAAAACAGCCAGGGAGGAGAGAGAAAACTCCGCTTTTCTGACATACGTAAGCCTTACACAGAATGCACATTTCAAATGTGCCTTCACAAGGACTAGAAATGTGCTTTTCTAAAAATGAAAGCTACAATTTCAAGTTCCACCCAAGATACAAGACCCTGCATGTAATCAGAGAGAACAGCAGCAACAGGGAGTGCGTATATAGCTAAGGGTTCGAAATGTAAAAATGTGTTAGGGTAAACATGTGCCTTACTGCACTTTCACATGATTTAATCAAGTAAAACATTACTAGCAGCCTGGGTAATCAGTTCCTAAGATTGAACCAACCCCCCATTTAGCCCTTTCTGAGAAAAAAACAAAGTCAAATCACAGGTACAATCTGGAATGCATGGACTGCAGATAATCCCAAGGTGTTTTTCAGTGAAAGCTCAATTTAGAGAATATAGTGTTTCTCTATAAGCACAAGAACTTGTGAAAGTAGGCCTGATTAGGCCTTGTAAGTAGTTTGGTTCAGGCAAGGTGCCTGATGGGAGAGTGTGTGTGTGTGTGTATGTGACCATGAGAAGGTAATTGTAACTTGCTCATAAGCAAGAAATTCCTATCCACCAAAGTAATTCATCCCTAAAGATAAGAAGGCCGCTGTGCTGATAAGACTGTTGATAAGACACCCCACAAAACAGATACTAGGATTCACCGGAGAGCTCTCAACTATCTTTTGGAAAACCATTTTGCTACGTATTTCCGCCTGCCCATTGGGCAACCCTTCCTCCTCCACCTTTAGAAGGTTTTGTCCGGAAGCTTTTCCACCTGGTTGTGCACACCCACCAGCAGGCCCTACATTCTTTTCAAACAGCTTTTCTTAGGGCCTGGTGCTGTGAAGGGAAGCGCTGGGTTGGACGGTTGCAGCCCCTGCCATCTGCAGTGCACACAATACCTCTGGGGAAATGGTGGTGGTTGCTGCAGCGGCTTGGCCTGGCACCTGCCTTCTCAGCACCACGCTAGCTAAACACCGTCCTCATCTGTCCCTGCTGCCCACCCTGCTCTGCATGCTAAACCTACTTTGGGGGATCCGCCAGAGTGGTGCTGGGGGTGAGGGGTTGTAAGCCATCTTGCCCAGGGCCCTCTCAAACCAGCCTACCTGCTTACCACCCTTCACTAAGAGACCTCCGCACCTCAAATATATCCTTACATTTCTGAGTTTGTACACATCTTCCTATTTCATAGATTCCCAGAGCCAGAAAGACCCCCCTTTCTTTCTGTTTGCAAATGTAAGCAGAAACTAAGTGAGCAGCGTCTCAGAGGGGCACAGGCCCAACTGTGCAACTTTGGCATCCGCTAAGCCTGCAGTGACCCCACTGATACCATGAATAGTCTGATTATTACGGGAAGAGGAAGCCTAACTTGAGCAGCCTACTTGCCAGCATTCAGCCGTCATCCTTACATTACTGTGGGGAGCTCAGTGCAGACAAAGGGAAAGCAAAACGGCAGCCAAGAGAACAAGGAGAACAAGGATTTTAAGCAGGGAGAACAGGGTAAGGCTCGAAGAGCTGCCCACAACTCGGGTTTTTGTGGGCTTGATGATCCGCTCGGCCTGTGTGAGGATGGCATTCCTGGCTCCGGCCCACTTCCCAGGTCCCATCAAGCGGAATTGGAATGGGGTGCAGGGCCCAAAGAAAACGGTCAGGGCCAGCTTGGGCTCGCTCAGCAGCAGCGAGAACAGGTCTGGCTTTGATCCCGAGGCAGCAGCTAGCTCATCCAGGTACTCAATATAATCTGTCTGGATTGCCTGGCTGCGGCTGGTGCCAAACCTTTGGAAGTGGGGAAGACAGGGAGACAGAAGTTATTCCCTGGCGCCTAACTGGGAGGCGCCACAACATGGTTCGACCTGGGGCGGATGATCGGGGCAGGAATTACTTCTCTTCTTTATTTAAAATATTCCTTGGCCGCCTTTCAGGGCAGAGGCCCTCCCAAGCCCTTACAGCCATGAAATACATAAAAACAGTTAAAATATTAAAAGTGATAAAACATAGAAACAATAAAAACAACAATAAAAGCCAACAATAAAACCATAGAAACAAATAAAACCGCTGAACAATTCAGTGATCTCCTGCTCTGAGGACAGGCTCCCATTTCTAGTCCCCTCCTCCATTTGGGACCAGGACACATTTTTTAAAAGGTTGTGGAGCCTTAAGGGCGGTGGCATTGAAATGCCAAGTTCTGGGTGTGTTTCCAGGCTATCGGCTTCACTTTGTTTGCAACGTTGTTGCGATGTTTCCCCAATCGCATCTTCTCCTTTTCCTGTTTCCACAGACCTTAGAGACCCGGCTTATCATGGCTGTAGCCTGGGGCTCTGAGCTGTTTCCACTGAGTGCTAATCGAATTATTTTCGTGATGGCTGGGGGGAGTCTGGGCTGGGTCTGATTGCCTCATCAGTGTTCCTGCCCCCTCTTGCCAATTCCCCCTCCCTTGTCCCCTTGTGCTCCGCTCTAGCCAGTGTCTGCTCCCCCCGCCACTGTTGTTGCTCTTCCCCCTTATTCTGGCTTCCCAACGACCCTGCAAGGTGGGCTAGGAGAAGAGATAGTGGCTGGCTTTCTTCCCCCCCGCCAGCGCTGTTGTTGTTCTCCCCCCTTATTCTGGCGTCCCAACGACCCTGCAAGGTGGGCTAGAAGAAGCAGTAGTGGCTGGCTGGCTTCCCAATCGAAGGCACTTCTAATACCCACTGAAATCCTACCTGTCACGCCTTTCTCCTGCGTGGCTGAGAAGGGAGACACAAGTAAATGCATTCAAGGGGATGCATTCCTATGTATGCCTACTCAGAAGCAAGCCACATAGATTTCAATGGCATTTACTCCCAGGAAAGGAAAGCCGTGCAGCCAATCAGTTTACTCAGAAGTAACACCCCCTAGCACACGCCCACACAAAGTGGGGCAAAGCGCTAAAGAGGAAACACACAGGGAGGAAATGGCGAAGACAGCCAGTAGATGATATGCTGCTTGTGCATCTCTGAGGATGTGCCGTAATGCCTTGACGACTCTCCATCTCTCTGTGAAGCCGTCTTTGCGGCTCTCCTGATTTCCCTGCCACCATCTTGACCGGGAACTTCTTCATAGGGACACCCAGGGCGGGCAGATGCTGCATTTGTATGCCGGGGTGCTTCTGTGTGCATCTCTGTCTGCCTGCTCCCTCCAGTGTCATCCCCCCCCCTCTGTCACACGCACCTGCTTCCGGCGAGGACAGGAGCAGGTGAGTGACATACCCTCAAGGGCCAGGCCACACGCCCAGGGGCAGGACTATGACACCGAACCCAGTGCGGTTGTGGAAGCAGGTCAGTGATGGAGCCGAAGTAAGCAGGAAAAGTCGGACTATAACCAGCCTCCGAAGAAGCAGTTTTCCTGCGATAAAATGCGGGGCTGGTGCTGAATGGCCATGACGTCATGGAAACACAGAGACCTCACTGCGCAGCCAGGCTGGAGTAAATCGCTGGTGGAAACACAGCCTCTGACCACATGGCAAGACTATTCCTATTCAGAGAAAAAGCCTGCAAATATCCAGCCTCACATCTTTGTTTTCTCTCTCTGCTCCCACCCCCAGCAATATCCAATGCTGTATGTGCTTGAGTGGGGTCAGCTGCAGGAACTGGACCCACGAAAGATGCAACGGTGTCACTGTTCCAGTCCCGCTGCTCTAACTACACCTTCATAAGGACATCAGAAGAGTCCTGCTGGATCAGACCAAGGGTCCATCTTGTCCAGCATTCTGTTCCCATAGTGGCCAACCAGCTCGGCTATTTGGCTTTTTTCATATTTCACTATTCATATAAACTGCCCACCTGCTCTTTGGCAGAGGTTAACAACAAAGCAGGGTTGATCCAAAATTTTGTCCCCTCAACTTTTTGCACACTTGGGGGATTCCTGTGTGTGGGGAACCTCCCGAGGATGCTCCCCGAAGATACCCCCAAGGAAGACGAACCACGAGAACAGCCATCTTTTTCTGTACAATGCTCTGGGGAGATGCACCATCATTGTCTTTAAAGGAGCATGTGCAGCCCCATTTCCAAAGTACGTGGGGAGCTGTGCCGGCAGCAAGGCCACGCTTCTAAAAGTCAGAACAATGGGAGCGCAATTAAGAAACTCTCAGACTCCCTCACCAAGTGTGAGTGCCACCCCCACTCCCACCTGGGCCGCAAGTCACCCACCCCATCCTAAAGGTCCCCGAACCCCCTTTCCTCACCTTTGTTGGGAAGAAAGGTCTGACAGTGTGTGTGTGTGTGGGGGGGTGGAAGTGGGGTTGCACGGCTCTGCAATAAAGCGTAGCATAGTTCTCTTACCACTTGATCCTCTTCTCATTCCTTCTGATGGTGTCAGCCATCATAATGCTCTCTGAAGGCAGTGAACTCAGCCCTATGAATAAAAAGGGGTTGTGCAGAAGTCATATCTATGATACTTCCTCTTGGGGGAAGCCATGGCCTCTCGCTACTCTTCATTTCATTGCTCCTCACTCCCCTCCCCCAAATCCTTTTGCTTTTACACACTTTCCCCTCTAGAATGGTGGGCTATGGTGTTCATTACAACTATTTTCCTCCTTTCCTCTTCTACTTTCTATGAAGAATGTACCTGGTTTTGCCTGGGTTAGAATAGCCCTTAGTTTGATACAGCAAAGCTTTCAAGCGAACTTATGCAGCTGTCAGAGCTGGACACATTTTGCGCGCCCCATCTGAGTGAAGCCATGGCTGCAGAACCCCTTACCCACTCTATTCCCCTGAGGGGAGGCTGCCCCACAGCAGCAGGGAGGGGGCAGCCTTATAACTGCAACACCAAGCGGTGGGTAGGGAAGACTTCCACCTAATAACTGAAGATGGTACTATATGCTTTGGACACATTTACATTAATTAAAATTAAATAATGTGGGTGAACAGCAAAATGCTCTGTACACTGTTGGTGCCATAGTGAATAAATCATTCATCAGCATCAGCATCGTACCCTTGAAGACTCTGGTAGCCCAGCGCACTTGCAGCTCTGAGGTGGGCATGATTGGTCCAAGGGGCTGGATGAAGCCAATAACAGCCAACGTTGGCTGCTCTAGATGAGGAGGGAAGACGTGTTTATACAATGGGACACGATTGTCTTCCACCTCCATCACCGACTTGTCCAGAAAGGGGAACGCAGCACTGTAGCCTGTTGCAAAGATGACGACATCCACACTCTTCTCTGCAGTCCCATCTTCAAAAATGACAGCGGTCTCAGTGAATTCCTTGACAAGAGGTTTCACTGTTACTGCCCCACACAGGATACGGCTCGGCAGGTCATCATTGAACACTGGTTCCTTCATCAGGGACCTGGAAGTGGAGAGACCTGCACTGCTCAGAGACTGAAACAGTGATATTGTTTTATTATTAGCGCTTTACATGGTTCAAAGTGCTTATCGTATTTAGCAAACCTTGGAACAAAATTTGTCAATATTTTGATAGCAGAAGTACACTTTCCTTGAATGAAAGGTTGCTTCCAGACAGAGGGCTCCTAGTGCTACCAATCAAAAGACATTGTGCAACTATTCCATCTTTCCTCCTGAACAGATTTTGTTGTGGGAAGAAAAAAAAGATGGTCGAAGCGGTAGAAAAGCATAGGAGGATTAGGAGTGGAAGAGACGTGTCTGGACCATCCATAAAATTGTGTGAATGAAGCAGGGTGATTACATTATAAAAGCCATCGCTGCAAGTGCCCAAACTGAGGGATTATCTCCATTATGGAAAAATCCCACAGCCTTACCAGGCTTCTGTTTCCCTGGCGCGATTAGGATGGGCTCCTTTAGACAAACACGATGTGGAATTGAAAACACCCTTTCTTGGCAGCCTTACCAGGGCTTTCTATATTTGCAGTGAAACAGGGCCATCTAGTGGCTGAATTATATCCTGCATTTTTTTTAGTTCTGCTTAACTCCCATCTTTTCGAAAGTGGGATAAATGGGGAAAAGTGCAGGAGACATCCTGGAGGCTGACAACGTCGTGTAAAGGACCTGCAAACCTCCACGAGTGGCCAATCACTCACGTAGAACACATTTTGCCCTTAAAACCCCAAAGGTTTACTTGTACATAGGGATGTACAAAAGTTCCGCCACGGATCTCGGGGAGGCCGAATGCCAGCGCATTTGGCCCCCCGAAATCAGTGACGGAACGGCCCGCCCCCCGCCCCCCGGGATGGGACTTACCTTGGGCGGATCTTCCTGGCGGCGGCGGCTCCGGCGGCGGCTCCGGCGGCGGTGCGGTGGCGGCGGCGGCTGGTCTTCTGACCGGCCGCCACCGCCGCCATTTCCAGGTTTAAAAAAAACAAAAAACAAAAAAACATGATAGGCTACGTAAAGATTTACGTAGCCTATCATGGCTAGATTTAAAAAAAACACCGTGATAGGCTATGTAAAGATTTAGCCTATCACGGCTGACTTAAAAAAAACACACACACAAAAAAACGTGCATACGCAAATGGCGGCGGCCATGGCCGCCACCATTTGCGTTCCTTATTATGGCACGTCTTAGTCTATGTAAACATTTACGTAGACCTAGACGGCGAAAATAAGGGGAACGCAAATAGCATAGATGCTACACTATTTGCGTTCCCCTTATTTTCGCCGTCTTAGTCTACGGAAATGTTTACATAGACTAAGACGTGCCAAAATAAAGAACGCAAATGGCGGTGGCCATGGCCGCCGCCATTTGCATACGTGCGTTTTGTTTTTTTTTAAAGTCAGCCATGATAGGCTACGTAAAGACTTATGTAGCCTATCACGGCTGACTGCAGGGACGCAAACGGTGGCGGCTATGGCCGCCGCCATTTGCGTCCCTGCTAGCCAGTGGCCGGATGTCCGGCGGCTGGCGGAACCGGTCAGCAGCTCTGCAGAATTGCTGCGGAGCGGAGCCAGCCGGCCAGGATTCTGGGGTGGAGGAACGGAGCGCCTCCCCCCCCGGCCAGGATTCCGGGGGGAGGGACGGACGGAACGCCTCCTCACCAACATCAACATAATCCGCGGAAAGGTAAGTCACTTTCGTACATCCCTACGTGTGCAATGTGTATAAGAGTAAACATGACTTCCCTCAGAGGAGTCCATTCTCTCTCTCTCTCTCTCTCTCTGAGTAGGTCTCTGTTTTAGGCTTGCCTCCTCCTGACTGGAAGTTGGCAGGCCCAAAACAGTGATCCATGCAGAGAAACAACAGGGGGTGGGGGGTTCTTCTGGGGCACACATCGTCAAATGGTGATAAATAAGCATAATAGCAACAGATTTGGTGCCACAGTCTATGTAACTTCATTTACAAGCCTCTTTCTGCTTCACGCAGGAATGCCACTTCAGTTTATTCATTTATTTATTTAATGTTGCAGGCCGCTCTGTATGTGTGCGTGTGTGAGCACATGCACACGTGTGTGTGGAGAGACAAAATTCAGCATGGTCTGCAGCCCCATTCTTGGATGCCTCCAAGGTTAAATGGTGAGCATTAAGAGCATCTGTTGGGTTTATCTTATTATGTCTTGCAGTAATTATAGCAACAAACGCAGGCCAAATCAAGCCCTTCTGGAAGCAAAGTGACCCCCTTATATACCTGTTTTGAGGAACCAGGCCATAGTTCTCATGGTTAAACCACTGATTCATCTTCTGTTCCATCACCCATCGCAAAAGGAACCACGGGAGAGAATTTCGGATCATGTTGCTGAAGCGAGTGTGAAAGATGACGTCCCAAGGATAACCATTGTCATACACACGGCTCATCACCCAGCTGCCTCCCCTAGTGCTGAGGAGCACCTACAGGGCAACAAGGGAAGCTATACAGAGAGGCTGACGTGACGATCTTCCAAAGCTCTGTTTTGGAGCTCCCCTTTAGGCCAGGTTATGTACAGCTTTCCTTTGCTTATCTGCTGAAATATACAAACACCTTGCAAACCGTGCCTTAGGTTTTTCACACCTTACGCTTACCTGTTCCTAATTTATAATCCACTCTGGAGTTTGTGGGATGCAGAACTAATCCATTCCTGGTTTCACCCAAACCATCAAAGGGATCCCACTCCTTCTCAACTGTGATCTAGATTGTATAGGCCTATCTGTGCAAGCCTGATGGGCAGATAGTCCGGTTTCATTTGTATCTAACCCTTCTTCCAAGGATCTCCGAGTAGAGTACCCCTTATATTCTCATAACTGTCCTGACTTTCTGGGACCCAGTTTTCATTTTGTCGTACATGTTTTTATCTTTACAATATCTGTGTCTAGAGTAGATCTGCCCTCCTCTCCCTCATTCATTCATTCATTCATTCATTCAATGTACATGTCGCTTCTCACTGCAAAGGAATCTTGAAGCAACTTATACAAGAAAGGATACAACCCCCCAGCACATAATCAATAAAGCAAAGAAGACAAAGTCAAGATCAAACACAATCAATATAACACAATAAGACAAATATAAACAGGCACAATAAAAACCCACTCTAAAACCATAACCTACTCTTTCTGTATATCCTCACCTCCTTCCTCCTCCTCCTCCTCGTCCTCTTCCATTGATGGGTCATGCTGTTGCTTGTGTTGCTCAACTTCAGGTTATGTTGTGATCGATCTATTTTATTTTCTAAGCGTTGTATATTACAAAATCTCTAGAATCCATCTGAAATGTCTTCCCCTCAAAACCGCCACCTCCCTTTACCTTCTTTGCCTTTCGGCAGATCTCCACAGCAATATCAGCAGCTGAATTCCCCATCCCAATGATCACAGCTGTCTTCCCCTGGAATCCTTCTGGGCTTTTGTAATTTCGGCTATGGAAATAGCTACCCTTGAACTTTTCAAAACCTGCCATGAAGCAAAGAGCAACCATAGTACTTGTAGAAAGATGTCAAGTTGCAACATGAACAACAACAATTGTTGGATATGCTAGATTCTCATTCTGGATCTTGATTTTAAGGCACTGAGGTTTAAAATTTGGGGCCAGCTTGGCTCAACTGCAAGAAGAAAGGAGCAATTCATGCAATCCCCTATTCTCATGAGAGGACAAAACAGGGGATGAGAATATAGCTTTAGGTCACTTTCTCAGGTGACCTCAACCATCTGTGGAAACAAAGCCATACCAGAAAAGGACTCCAGTGGTGTGTACGCTTCTATCTGGTGGCCTGTGCAGATCATGACAGCACTGAAGATGAAGAATTCCTGCTTCCCATCTTTCTCTGTGATGACGGTCCATTGGCCAGTGGAAGAGTAATCCTGCCTTCTTTCCACGCTGATGACTGTAGTCTGCCACAAAGCCAGAAAAGGGATACCATTACAGTGCAGTCAGCTGCTCTGATGCCATGTTTCATCTCCTCACCCCCGCCGCCTGCGTCCTGGTTGAAGAGAGCAGACTTGAGACCTGTGGTGTTTTGCGATCCGATGTACTATCCCCCTGCATTGGGTATATCTCTACACAGTACTACTTTAAGGGCACAATCCTATGGGTGCAATCCCATGGCCGCTAGACAGCGGCTAGACGGCCATGGGATCGGTCGGTTCCTGGAGGACCGCCCCCCCACCCCCTGCCCCGCTGCCTCGTAGGCGATGCGGATCATCCTCGAGCTCTGCGCTCGTAAGAGCAGTGCAGAGCGGGGCAAAAGGGGGCATTCCCAGGGGCAGAGCGGGGACCACGGAAGTGCCGGTATGACACTTCCTCTGTGTCATCTGGCTTCCCAACCCCGCACTCCGATGTCCCATGGCTAGACAGCCGAAATCGGCTGTCTAGCCACGAATGCAGGGCAGCTGGAGCGTGGAGGCAGCCACCTATCCCCATAGGGTTGCTCCCTAAACTGGTTAAAGAGCTCATCCTTCTTTCAAGGACATCCTGGGAACAGCATTTCTGCTGGGGGAGATGGGATTGGGCTAGGTGGGAAGGCTCAACATCCTCAAACTATATGTTCCGGGATTCTTTGGAGAAAGACTTGGTTGCCCTGGTGAATTCATTATGCCGGGGAATGGATGTGAGAGTGTGGGGGGGGAGTGAAACCCTCTTGGTTCTCCTGGGCCTCTTATAGAAGCTTGCAATATCACCATCCGTAGTAACCACGGTAACCCACAGTAACCTTCAGCCTCTGGTCTTGGCTTGGAGGGCATAGTGTTATGGTAGCTTTGGTCCTTTCTGGAGGGATGGCTGAAGAAATTGGTGCTGAGGGACTTTTGTTCCATCCCATGGTCATTGGTTCCATCGAATCCCCCCTGCTCCTTAATGTCTGCATAAAACCAGAGGTCTGGGCTAAAGTGATCTTTCTCAACCTTGGTTCCCCAGATGTTAGCGGACTACAGTTTCCATCTCCCCTGATCATTGGCCATACTGGCTGGGGATGATGGGACTCATAGTCCAGCGGCATCTTGGGACCCAAGGATGGTCTAAGGTGTCATCAGAATATGGATGACTTGCAACTCTACCTCCTTTTTACACCTGCTAGTCCCAGGGAGGCTGTGGAAACCCTGGACAGGTATTTGGAAGTGGACTGAGAATAGATAAGGGCAAAAAGGCTAGTGTTTAATCTAAATAAGATAGACGTGCTATGAGCTGAAAATCTGCCAATTTGGATGGAGGCTTGCAATCAGTTTTGGATGGGGTTGCCCTGAAAGACCACGTTCACAGTTTGGGGGGTCTCCTGGACTTGATGCTATCGATTGAGGTGAATGTGACATTAATGGCTGGGGGCGGGGGGATCTCTATGACAACGGAATGAGAAACATGTTGGAGTATATCATCCAGATTTTCATGGAATCCGCTTTGGTCCATCTGGGACACACGAAGCAGGATAAGCCGAGTGTACCATACCTTTAAAATCTGGATTCCAGGGGTCATAGAGTGCTTGAAAGGAACATACTTCCAGGTGGGGTGGAGGGAGTAGAACTGAACGCCATCAAACTGGCAGGGGTTCCTCAACCAATGAGAGAGGCTTGTTTCCCTGCCCATGTCCAGGCTGCCCCCTGCTACTACATTAATATGAATGGAGAGCAACTAATAGGCTCCCTATGAGAGCATCCCGCCTCCTGACCCCAATTTTGCCCCATTCCAGCAAACTGTCCTGTAGTTATTCCTCTTTCCTCTGTTCCCCAATGTGTGCACTTTTGCCTTGAGAAGCCAAAATCTCTGGTTGTCGAGTACAGCATCTGAAAGCTCCCCCTCAGAACAGCCCAACCACCCCCAACTTTGCCCCATTCCAGCAAACTGTTGCGGAGTTATTGCTTCCCCCCACCCCTTTCTCCTTCTCTGGGCGCTTTCTCCCTGCTTGCAATGACAAGCTCCCAAGACCTTGCCAGATCAGAGAAGTGACTTTACATAACATCAAAGAAGCAACTTTACACAATATCAAAGATGTGATTTAACACAACAATTGAGAAGCAAAGGCATGCAAACATAAGAGAGTGCATCATCATGGGGGCGAATTCCTGGTGAAATGGGTGTGCAGGGTGCTTCTGAAGGCTGGAAAGGCTGAGTGAGGTCATGGCCAGGTGAAAGACACCCCTTGGCAGGGCTATCATGCCGAAGTAAAAGTGGAGAATAGGGGCACTCAGCACCAGCAGTGCAGAGAACCCAAATTAAAGAAATAAAATGGAGTAAAGTAGTCTCAGAAAATCTGGGTTTTCCGCCGGAAATCTCCGGGATGGCTGCAGATTGGCCACAACGTCAGCTGCCACCAATGACCTCAAAATGCTCCCAAGTTGCAGCACATCCCCCATGAAGGATTTATCCCTAGGAGTGACTTTTGCCAGCTTAGGCTGGTCCACCCTATCTAGAGAAAGAGCACTTTGCCTCAGTCACATCTGTCCTAATTACGTCCTGACTAAACTACTATAATGCACTCTGTGCAGAGTTGGCTTGGATTGTTTAAGTCATTAAACTGGTATAAAATGCATTTATGTCTGCAGCATGGATAGGCCCTCTGACGTAAGCTTTCTTTAGTTATTCAGATGTTTTGCACTTTTCCTCTTTTCAACAACAGGCCAGTACAGAAAGGCTGTTCTCTGTCCATTGGAACGCAGCTGCACCCCCATTTTAAATCAACCTACCTTGAACCTGACATACTTGAGCAGATCAAAGTGCTTTGCATACAGTCGCAAATATTCCAGGAACTTGGAGTTGTGCAGAAAGTTTGGAAAGTGGTCGGGCATCGGGAAATCACTGAAGCAGGACATCTCTTTGGAGCTATTGGTGATAACTGAGTTGTAGATGCTTGCCCTGCTTTCCTCTACCTTTTCCTAGAGAAGAACATAAGAAGGGCCCTTTACCTCCATTAACTAAATGCCAGACACGAAGCCATTATGTGTTCCTGGTCCCTCAGGAATACTGGTATCTGTGACTGGGTTCACACGATTGCAGGGGTAAAAGAAGCCATTGTGCCTTCTCCCCCCCCCTCACGTGCCGCACATGCGCTGGTTATTTACATAATTACCCGTGCTGCAGCGTGGCGTGGCATCCCAGTCCAGCGTGTGGCATGGGGGGGGGGCTTTGTACCCACCCCACAACTCCTGCTGCATGTCATGGGTTATAGGGTGGGTATGAAGCCACCCCTGCCATGCCACATGCTGGGTTTGGATGACACACCAATTCGCGCTGCAGCACGGGTAATTATGTGAACAACCAGCGTGTGCATGGCACGCACGGGGGGGGGGGGGGAGCCGCGATGGCTTCTTTTACCCCTGCGATCGTGCGTACCTGGCCAGAGACTTTTCTTCCTGACCTCATTCTGAATTAAAAATGATAAATAAATCAGGGTTTGGCTACAAGCTTAGCTTGTGACTGAGGATGACTACGTATGTTCACTCATATAATCACATCTGTAGTTTTCATATTTTAAAAAACCGTTACAGATGAGTTGGCATTAATGCACTTCTATAGAGTTGTAACTGCATCCCCAACAAAAAGACACAACCAAATCATGCATCTGTCCAAGTCTATGCAATCGTCCTCCAAAAATTGAGCCATTTGACTTCTTTAGTTGTGCAAATAATATTCCAAGAGAAGCCATTCAGAACAGGACTTTGATGTATGTAGAGTACAAAAATCACAAAAAGAGTAGCAAAAAAGTACCAAAAGAAAATCAAGTTCATCCAATGTTGAATGCTGGTTATGTATTATGAAGAAGTAGTGTACTTTTTTTATATGAGGAGGGTACTTCTAATGCTCTCAGGTCATTGATAACCCACATGAGTACAACCAATTGGTCTCAGATTTCCCAGTTCTAGAAGGGAGGCTAAAATATTCCATTCAGTTATGTTCAGTTAAAATGGAGGGTATTCCTTAAACCACTATGATATTGGCTGGGTCATGACTTTGATGAAGGATAAACCAAATTTGTGCACAGCTCAAGATGAGAGGCGGCCTTACCATGAGGCAAGATGAAGTATCTGCTTCAGGTGGCAGGTTGTTCTGTGCCATTAGCAGGAGCAGAGGGAATGACAGTCAGATCTGCCTGCTAAGGCACAATCCACTAACAAATGGGTTCTACTCAAGAGCACAGTTAGTCTTTGTGCGTGTGTGAAGGGGGGGTGGGGGGATGCATTTAGATGTCCCACTTCACGCACCAAAATGCGTTGATCCAGCCCTGTTTAAGAATCAACTCAGAGTCAAACTACACATGAAGCTAATGGTGCACGAGCTATTTACATTTTTAACACACCAGTGCATATGTCCACACTTTCAGCTAAATCATTTCTGGAGCATTGCATTCAGCCAGGACATACATTTGGGGGGCAGGGTGGAGGGTAGTGTTTGGGACCATGGGTAAAATTTGCTAGCTTGGCTGAGACAATTACCAGTTGGTTCAGACTCTTGAAAACTAGTGCATCTTTCTTCATATCGGTGGCAGTTTGGGGTGAAACACAATGGTTTGAATAAGGGAGTGGTCTGCAGTGGGAATTCCCAAGAGGCCTTCAGCGTTCTATTCTTTCAAGCAACAAGACTCTCTACTTACGGTGAATCTCCACAGTCCCCCGATGTCACTGCTTTGCTCAAAGCAGGCGGGCTCAAGTCCTTCCTCCAGGCATCCTTTGATGGATGTCAGGCCACTGAGCCCAGCACCAATAACTGCTACTGTCTTTGCCATGGTCCCCTGCAGACAGCAGGGAAGGATCAAGACAGGCGTTCCAGGGCAGGGGTGCACAACTCAAATCTCTCCTTCAAATCCAAAGGCCCCTTGTTATGAACTCAAGAGGGTTGCATTGTTGCATTTACAACTGAATCACCTTTTTTTACACTGTGAATCCAGCATTTGCCTTTTAACCACCTCTGTTATTATTTTATCTCTGCACCCATGGTGCACATTCTCTTCTCCGCAACATTGCAAGGCTCTGAACCCCCTTCTCTATTAACTCTCCCTCCTCCTTTTCTCAGCAATCCGACAAGGATTTCTACACATACTGATTTCAGTGGGGTTCACATGCTTAGTTCTGTATTAGATTATGGTCTGCGAGTCTAAAGCTAGTACCATGATTATATCAGAATTTCCATATTTCTGAGTAGCTTTTAATATTTGTTTTTACTTTTAAATATGTAAACACATATAGTTCTAGTTGTGAAAAAGAAACATTCACATTAAGGTAAAATGATTCAGGCTTCCACTCATAACAAAGGAATTAATTAAGGAGAGGTCAGATAGATGGAGGAGAAATGGCAAAAAAGAATATAGGACACTGCAGTCCTGCACCCACTTCCCTGGGAGTAAACCCCACTGCACCCAGTTAAACTTGTTTCTGTATAGGGCTGTGCTATTACTAGGGTTGTGCACCTCTTCAGCCTGAAGCCTGCGCTCCGCCGAGTCGAAGCTGGGGCAAGGCGGAGGGGGCCCAAAGTGGCCCGAAGTGAACTGGATCGCTCTGAAGCACTGTGCGATCTGGAGGCGGCCGCCACGCTGCCGCCACTGACGCCACCCAACCCCCAGCTCCTTACCTTGCTCCTGTGGACGTGTGCTGGCAGCCCTCTTGTTGTTCTGGAGGGGCGGGGAGCCACTTTTAAAATGGCGGATCCCTGTTTTTCCGGAAGTACAAGGAGGAGTAGCCATTTTAAAAATGGCCCCCCCCATCCCCTGGAACAACAAAACAGCTGCTGGCACGCGTCCACATGGCCTAGGCGCTGGCGGTGGCAATGGCTCCCCCCGTGGCAATGGTGGCTTCCCCCAGACCCAGGCAAGGAGCTGGGTCTGGGCAGCATGTTGGGTGTGTGTGTGAAGGTCATTGGCTTCGTGAGCCAAAGGGCATTGGGGGACCCCCCGAATCAGCCTGAGCCAAATCAGGCCCGCCTCAGAAGCCCTAAAGTGGCCTCCCAGTCAGATCGGAGGGTCCATGCACGGCCCAGTTTTAACTTGCCACACTTAATTTATTTATTTATTTAATTAAATTTATTAATCGCCCATCTGGCTGGTCACCCAGCCACTCTGGGCGATGTACAACAAGAACAATTTAAAACTATAAAATACTACATTAAAAACATCACATTTCTAAAAATACCCTAACCCACCCCAAATGCCTGCCTGAACAACCATGTTTTTGCACGGCAGAAGCTCATTAAAGAGGGGGCATGGCGGAGTTCCCTAGGGAGGGAGTTCCACAGAGTGGGGGCCACCACAGAAAAGGCCCTCTCCCTCGTCCCCACCAGACTAGCTGTCCTGGCTGATGGGTCAGAGAGAAGGCCATCCGAGGCTGATCTTGTTAAGTGGCCTGTCTGGTGTTGCTGGAGGCGCTCCTTAAGATAGGCTTGGCCAGAACCATGTAGGTTTTAAAGGTCAAAACCAACACCTTGAATTTGGCCCGGAAAACAACTGGTAACCAGTGCAACTCCTTCAGCACTGGAGTGATGTGATCTTGCCGGCGGCTGCCTTTAATCAGGCGAGCCGCCGCGTTCTGTACCAGCTGCAGCTTCCGAACGGTCTTCAAGGGTAACCCCACGTAGAGCGTGTTACAGTAGTCTAAACGAGAGGAGACCAGGGCATGTACTACCGATGGGAGCAGATGGTCGGGAAGGAAGGGACGCAGCCGCTGTATCAGTTGGAGTTGATACAGCACTGTCCGGCTCACAGCTGACACCTGAGCCTCCATGGACAGCTGGGAGTCCAAAATGACCCCCAGGCTGCAGACCTGGTCTTTCAAGGGTAGCGGTACCCCATTCAACACCAGGTCAACATCGCCCAGCCTCCTCTTGTCTCCCACCAAAAGTACCTCGGTCTTGTCTGTGTTCAGCTTCAGCTTATTCCTCCCCATCCAGCCACTCACTGTCTCCAGGCATTTGGACAGGGATTCTACAGCCAACCTTAGTGAAGATTTGAACGAGAGGTAGAGCTGCGTGTCATCCGCATACTGATGACACCGCAACCCAAATCTCCTGATGATAGGTTTCACATAGTTGTTAAATAGCATCGGGGAGAGGATGGAACCCTGTGGCACCCCACAAGTGAGTGGCCACGGGTCCGAAACCTCCTCTCCCAGTGTTACCCTCTGGTACCTGCCGGAGAGGAAGGACCGGAACCACCGCAATACAGTGTCTCCAATGCCCAACCCCTCCAGGCGGTCCAGGAGGATACCGTGGTCAACGGTATCAAAAGCCGCTGAGAGGTCGAGGAGAACAAGGAAGGAGCATTCACCCCTGTCCAGAGCCCACCTCATATCATCCACCAAGGCGACCAAGGCCATTTCTGTCCCATGCCCAAGCCTGAAGCCCGACTGAAATGGGTCTAGATAATCGGTTTCTTCCAAGTGTGCCTTCAACTGCATCACCACCACCCACTCAATCAATCACCTTGCCCAAAAATGGCAGATTTGAGACTGGGTGAAAGTTGTTTAGAACTTGGGGATCCAAGGAGGGCTTCTTTAAGAGTGGTCTTATCACTGCCTCCTTGAGGGCTGATGGCATCACTCCCTCCTCAAGGGAGGCGTTCACCACTGCCCTGATCCCCTCACCCAGTGAGCCAAAATGGGCAAGGATCAAGTAAGCAGGTGGTCGGCCTTACAGATGAAAGCACCTTGTCCACTTCATCAGGAGGAAGAAGCTGGAACGGATCCCACAAAATCGGTTTGCCACAGGCTGCCTCTTGCTCGCTAACTGTATCCACAGCATGCGGAGTAACACTTCTTATCCGATCAATTTTATCTCCAAAGTGCCTTGCCGAGGCCTTAGAATGCTCCAGTGGTTCCGGAGCCACAGGACCGACCAGGTTCCGGACCACTTGGAACAGCCTCCTGGGACAGCACTCTGCAGACGCGATAGAGGCAGCATAATATTCCTTTTTTGCTGCCTTCACTGCCACGTGATAGGCTGAAGATACAGCTCTAGCCCGTGTCTGATTGTCTTTGGAGCGAGACTTCCGCCACCGGCGCTCTGGCCGTCTCACCTCCTGTTTCAGAGCTCGTAACCGTGGATTGAACCATGGTGCAGTCCGAGCCCTGTTCAGGGGGAGAGGGCGTTTCGGAGCCACCTGATCTAATGCCCCAGTGATTGTGGCATTCCACCCACCCACCAAGGTCTCGACCGAGTGGCTGTTGGCGTGCCCCAGAGAACAATAATACTTAACAATACTTTTTCACTCAGGCTTTTGGTAATACAGATAAATCAGAATAGCTCAACACATGCAAGACCACAATTTCCCTCTCTTTTTCTGGGAGACAGCAACTTCAGCAAAAGCAAAATATATATTTTGGAATGGAGGTAGAAAAATCTAGATTACACCCCAGGGCAGAAAAATATTAACTAGGCATTCGGAAAGAAGGAGTCAAACCGCAGTTCAGTGGTAGATTCTTCCCACCCTTTAGAAATGGTTTAGAGCAGTTGTGGGGGGCTCAGCTTTTGAATGGTACAGCAGTGCTGAATGTGGGGTTTATTACTTTTTACTTCACACGATTTTTACAATCTACAGTACATTTTCCCCAGGAGACAAATCCAGGCACTTGTATCATGCTTCTATTTTTCGGGACTAGTAGCAGCAAGAGGGGGATTTAAATCAGAAAAACAGTGCAGGGGAGAAAGGGTCCCCCCCCCCCCCCGCATTGCTGCTCTGATAAAAATTGGAGCTGCCCTTGACTGCTTTAAAGGTTTTTGCTTTGCTTTTTTAATGCTGGCCAATTTGATCAGATCAGAGATCCCCTTTGTCACACGTGGTTTGGCCTGAAGAGCCAAAGAATAAAAATGATGAAACGGCAAAGTACAGTACAGAGGGAGCACTTCTTACCTGGCGTTTTCTGCCTTCTGGGATAAGTGAATTGTCCCTTCAGCGTCTGGAGGGAAACTAACACTCACAGTCAAGTTCCAGAGACTTTTAACAAATGGGCAGAGATTCAGAATATGTTCACCCACGTGTTTCTCGGTTTCACTGGCCCAGGCCCAGAGGGCTATGCATTAGCTTTCTGACACAGTCAGCTTCCCCATCCCCATTGGAACATTGGTTTTGGGGACTTTTGTGGTTACCGAGCTAAATACCGGGGGGGGGGAGGTGGCAGCCAGCGAATGAGGCATAGCTGGTGTACCGAGTTACATAAACCTGTTGATGTTTGTGGGGCACCTTCTTTTGAAATGCAAGGAGTCTGGCAGCCTTTAGCCCAGGATCTGGGTTACAAAATCTTCTGGAATGAAGAGAGAGCAACTATTTCAGCATATTTCTACAGCATATTTCTACACATTTCTACAGTCTGGAGGGTTTCTGTAACCAACAGGTGGTTGGTAAATGCAAAAGAGGACAGGACTCCTTGTACCTTTAATAACTGTGGAGGAGAGGGGAATGTGGCATGTGCAGCTTGTCATGCTGTAAAGACAGAAAAAATTACATTTGTCAAAATTCCCTCTTTGGGAAGGGACCTTAGAGGACATCTAGTCCAACCGCTGCTCAGTGCAGGAGGCAACTGCAGCGTTCCTGACAGATACCCCAGCAAAGGAGAACCCACCACCTCCCACAGCAGTCTGATCCAGCCTTGGCTGTAACTGTGGAAGGTGCAGGATGCCTGTCTTCCTTTTGGCTGTGACTACTGATGCAGTCCGTAGACCTGGAACTCATGTGGTCCACTCATGGATGCAAGACACAGAAGTGAGCGTCTAAGGGGAATTCTCCTGCTCCCTACTTTTAACAGATAATTTCCATTGCTAGCAAAGACCTTCTTGGCTTCTTCATCCCCCACCCCCACCCCCCTTTCTGACTCCCCTGAGCAGGGGTGATGGTCTCACATTTCTCCAGTCAACTTGTGATAAGTAATATCTGACTGGCAGGGCAGCCAAGAGATGTTGCGAACGGAAAGGCATTAATTAAATGCCAAAATCCGGCATTCTCCAGCATATAGACGAGCACTGCATTTTATTTTTTATGCTTGTATTGAAATAGGTGTGTGTGTGTGTGTGTTTTACACATTTCCACTGAATGCTGAAAAATGGCTAGGCCATAATAATCAGTAAGATTACTAAACATTTCATCATACTTTAAAAACAGGCTAAATCATAATGACATACAATATGGATTGATTATTCTGACACTTACATTGGCCTAAGCCAATCAAAATTATTCCGCATAATTGACAGATAATTTCCTATTTGTTCCATCACAGGCTTCCAGATCTCATTTACTAAGGCAAACACAGCATGATAAACATCATCAAATACTGGTAATAATAAGCAGGTTTTCTTATGCCACTATTGCACAGGAACACCCCACCATAACAACCCTCTTTTGCAGAGCTCCAGATGCCCAATGTTTCCTCATTCTAATGCCAAGGGGAGCTGAAGTGTTGTGCAAACAGGAGAGGAGGGCATGGAGATGGGCCAGCTAGCAAGAAGAATTGTGAAGAGATTCCAGCACTGTTGGCCTGCCGGAGCAGAGTGCACCGAATGCGACAACCAACGTTAGGCAGGTCGTGTGGGGAGGGGTGGGAAATTAGAGCTCACACTGTGTTCTCTCTTGGCTCCTGCCTCACACGCAGGGTCTTCTGCGTCTTTCAACCAGGTGCCAGGAATGTGGGGCTGTAAACTTTTTTTTTTCCTCCTCTGTCTTTATGATAGCTTTAGCCTGTGGAACAGAGGAAACGGGCCTTGCTCGTTCCACTTTAAAGGGCATCGGATAAGTGGGAAGTAGCCACCCTACCATGTCTCTGTTGATGGCTTAGCAGAATAGCGTGCCACAGGTCTACACAGACAGTTCAGGGCCGACAAGTTCAACTGGTAAGAAAGTAGTTGAGTTTTTAGTGAACCAGAACTGACCCTCACTAGCTCTAAAGTAAATATTAATTCATTCTCTACTCAAAAGCCTCCCTATTATGTCAATATTTTGACTAAGAGCTTTTCACTCAGCTTGAATACAGTTCTCAGTTGACTCACTTCTTTCAGGTAGCCAGCCAAGCTGCAGTGGGGAGGAAGCTGTCTCAGCTCAGCAAAGCATTTTTGCTTTATAACAGTCTCACTAGACCTTTTCTTGAGAAGATCTGAGGAATCCTTCCTAATGCTTAATACAGTGAACAATTTCCTAGGGATGTCAGAGAATTCCGCCACGAATTCCAGTGAGGCCAGATTCCCGGCGCCCCGGAATCTGTGGCAGAACGGCCTCCTGCCCCCCTGCGGAATCCCCCCAGGAAGGAACTTACCTGGGGCGGATGCGATGGCGGCGGCTCTGGTGGTGGCTCCAGCAGCTCCAGTTGGTCTCCCAGCCAGCCGTGGCCGGGCTGCTGCGGCCGCCATTTGCGTTCTTGCAGCCATGATAGGCTACGTAAGTATTTACGTAGCCTATCACGGCATAGAGAAGGGACGCAAATGGCGGCCGCTACGCCATTTGTGCCCCTGCTCTTTGCCGTGAAAGATTACATAAATACTTATGTAGCTTATCATGGCTGCTTGCAAGGATGCAAATGGCCGCTACGACGGCCACCATTTGTGGCCACAGCAGCCCGGCCGCGGTCGGAACTCCGGCTGCGCCTGGCCCTGGCCGGCAGCTCCGCGGAGCTGGCCAGGGAGGATTCCGGGGGGAGGGACGGAGCGCCTCTTCCCCACCGTGGATGCCCCAGCACAGAGCCAGGTGAGTATTTCATACAGCCCTACAATTTCCTCCTTCGTGGAAAAGGGAATTTAGGCAAGTGCAGGTTGTCATGCAAAAGTCAGAAAAGCTGCACCTCCCCAAATCCCTTCTTCTATTGTTAACGGTACAGGAGACCTGTAATCTGATTGATCAGTAAAAGCCAGTGGTCTAACCCACTGTGAAGTTCTGCGGGTGCTTCCAGACAAGGGGTTTATTTTGCTATCACCCAGCCCAAACACAGCATTGTACTGGCTTCTGACTTGGGGTGCTTCCAGATGAAGACCAAACAAAATAGGAAATGTATCCCAACCCTGAACTAAGTACTGATAAAACATTTGGGATAGGCAAACTGGTGAAGATTAAAAAGATGCAGAAATATCTGATGATATTATTTTATCTATGCAGGTTAAAAACATACATTAACGGCCCAATCCTATGGCCGCTAGACAGTGTCTAGATGGCCATAGGATTTTTCGGTTTCTGGGAACCGAGCTTGGAACCAGGGCTCCGAGTACTAAGTTTTACCCCCTTCTATCCGCCGCTTCGGATTTTTTTAAAAAAATTAAGGCGTTATCTTTGAAGAATCGTGGCTTCTCTGCTATGTTTTTTTTTTCTAATTCAAAGATTCAAAATCTTTGAATTTTCAAATCTTTGAAGATCATGCCTGAATTACAAAAAAACCCAAAAACCGTTGAGAAGCTACGATTCTTCGAAGGTAACGCCTTAATTTTTTTAAAAAATCCAAAGCAGGGGATAGAAGGGGGTAAAACTTAGTCTCATTTGAAGGGATAGTATAACCCCCTGCTCAATGCAGGAACCCTGATTCTCAGGCGGTTGCCCATCCAACTACTGATCGGGGCCAACCCTGCTTAGCTTCCGAGATCAGACAAATGTGCACACATCCAGCCCTCTGCTTGTTGCTGAGGAAACAATGAGTGCTGAGTACTATGCGATCAGTAGCCGGAAGTCGACATGGGGCCATCGAGAGCTGTGATTGGACAGGAGGGAAATACAAACACCACCACATATGGACAGGCAGGGGAAGGGACTACGACCAGATACGGTAGTGAAGGCAGAAAATCAGAGCACATTAAGGGGGAATACCGGGATATCAGGGTATTGAAAGCGGGAGCATGGATGTGGGAAATTCCGGTTCCAATTTGAGGCGGCTACTACGTAGTGTGAAGTACAGGCAGTGAAACCTCATTGGAAGCGAAAAAAAACCTGTAAGTGTAGATCGGCCCTTGGTCTCGCTCCAAGGGGGAATAGTGCTGCCAGCCTGGAAAACTTCTGTTGGTCTTGAGGGGAGTGTCTCATACGACTTGGGGACCCAGATATACTTATCAGTTGTGGTAAAGGTGCCTTCTCTATCAACTGAAGGGATGTGACCTTCCTTTTTGTATTATTTCTTCCTCCATATATCTAGGGATGTATGAAAGTGACTTACCTTTCGTGGATTATGTTGATGGTGGGGGGGGAGGCGTTCTGTCCCTCCCCCTGGAATCCTGGACAGGGGGGGAGGCGATCCGTTCCTCCCCCCCCAGAATCCTCGATGGCCGGCTGTGCTCTGCGGGAGCTCCGCGGAGCAGCCGGCCAGGCCCAGCCCAGCCCAGAGCTGTCCGCAGCCGGATTTCCAGCCACAAAGGGCTCTGGGAAAAAAACAAAAACAAACCGCGTACGCAAATGGTGGCAGCTATGGCTGCTGCCATTTGCGTTCCTTATTTTTGGCCGTCTGAATCTATGTAAATATTTACGAAACCCCTTCATGGATCACTGCCTTGTTGTGGCGAAGGGGCTTGCGTAACTCAGTGAAGCCATAAGCTATGCCATGCAGGGCTACCCAAGACGGACAGGTCATGGCAGAGAGTTCTGACAAAATGTGGTCCACTGGAGAAGGAAATGGCAACCCACTCCAGTATTCTTGCCAAGAAAACCCATGGAACGTATCACAAGGCTAAAAGAGATGACACCCAAGATGAGCCCCTCAGGTCCGAAGGTGTCCAATATACTACTGGGGAAGAGCAGAGGGTATTTCCAAGTAGTGCCAGAAAGAGTGAAGTGGCTGGGCCAAAGCCGAAAGGACACTCAGCTGTGGATGTGTCTGGTGGTGAAAAGAAAGTCCGATGCTGTAAAGAACAATATTGTTTAGGAACCTAGAATGTAAGATCAATGAATCAAGATAAGCTGGAGGTGGTCAAACATGAGATGGCAAGATTGAACATCGACAACTTGGGAATCAGCGAACTAAAATGGACAAGCATGGGCGAATTTAATTCAGGTGACCATCATGTCTACTACTGTGGGCAAGAATCCCTTAGAAGAAATGGAGTAGCACTCATAGTCAGCAAAAGGGTGGGAAAAGCAGTACTGGGGTACAATCTTAAAAATGATAGAATGATCTTGGTACGAATCCAAAGCAAACCATTCAACATCACTGTAATTCAAGTCTATGCCCCAACCACTGATGCCAAAGAAGCTGAGGTTGATCGGTTTTATGAAGACCTACAACACCTTCTAGAACTAACACCAACAAAAGATGTCCTCTTCATCATAGGGGATTGGAATGCTAAAGGAGGAAGTCAAGAAATCACTGGGGTAACAGGCAAGCATGGCCTTGGTGTACAAAATGAAGCAGGACAAAGGCTAATAGAGTTTTGCCAAGAGAACACGCTGATCATAGCAAACACTCTTTTCCAAAAGCACAAGAGGCGACTCTACACATGGACATCACCAGATGGTCAATATCGAAATCAGATTGATTATGTCCTTTGCAGCCAAAGATGGAGAAGCTCTATACAGTCAGTAAAAACAAGACCTGGAGCTGACTGTGGCTCAGATCATGAGCTGCTTCTTGCAAAATTTCGGCTGAAATTGAAGAACGTAGGGAAAACCACTAAACCATTCAGGTATGACCTAAATCATATCCCTGATGAATATACAGTGGAGGTGAGGAATAGATTTCAGGGATTAGACCTAATAGACAGAGTGCCTGAGGAACTATGGACGGAGGTCCATAACATTGTTCAGGAGGCAGCAACTCAATTCATCCCAAAGAAAAAGAAATGCGAGAAAGCAAAGTGGCTGTCTGATGAGGCTTTACAAGTTTATTTATTTATTTATTTATTTCATTTCATTTCATTTCTATTTATAACCCAATAGCCGAAGCTCTCTGGGCGGTGCACAAAAATTAAATCCAAGCAACACACAATAAAACAATTTAAAATATACAGAACATTAAAACCACAATGTAACAATACAACCACAATAAAACCTAGCAGCAGTGCAGGAGTTTAAAATACAGATTTAAAACAGCAAAGATAAAAATTTAGAAAGCTAAAATGCTAAAATGCCTGGGAAAATAAAAAGGTCTTCACCTGGCGCCGAAAGGAATACAATGTAGGCGCCTAGTGAACCTCACTAGGGAGCTCATTCCAGAGCCGGGGTGCCACAGCAGAAAAAGCCCTCCTCCTAGTAGCCACCCGCTTCACTTCCTTTGCCAGGGGCTCACGGAGAAGGGCCGCTGATGATGATCTTAAGGTCCGGGCAGGCACATATGGGAGGAGGCGATCCTTCAGGTAACCTGGCCCCAAGCCGTTAAGGGCTCTGAATGTTAACACCAGCACTTTGAATCGGGCCCGGAAATGGACTGGCAGCCAGTGCAGCTGGAAAAGTACTGGCGTAATATGAGCTCGCAGGCCAGTCCCTGTTAACAATCTTGCTGCCCTATTTTGAACCAGCTGAAGTTTCCGGACCATTTTCAAAGGCAGCCCCACGTATAACGCATTGCAGTAATCCAGACGAGAAGTTATCAGAGCATGGATAACTGTAGCAAGGCTATCTCTGTCCAGATAAGGGCGTAGTTGGTATACCAGCCTAAGCTGATAAAAAGTGCTCCGTGCCACTGAGTTCACCTGTGCCTCAAGTGACAGTTCTGGATCCAAGAGCACCCCCAAACTACGAACCTGATCCTTTAGGGGGAGTGCAACCCCCTCCAGAACAGGTTGAATATCACCTAACCGGGCAGACGAACCACCCACTAACAGTACCTCCGTCTTGTCTGGATTGACTTTCAGTTTATTAGCCCTCATCCAGTCCATTATCATGCCCAGGCACTGATTCAGAACAGTCACTGCCTCACCTGGTTTTGATGTAAAAGAGAGGTAGAGCTGGGTGTCATCTGCAGATTGATGGCACCTCAGCCCACACCTCTGGATAACCTTCGCAAGCAGTTTCATGTAGATGTTAAACAGCATGGGGGATAAAATAGAGCCCTGTGGAACCCCATGGCACAATTGCCATGGCACAGAGCAGTAATCCCCCAGCACCACCTTCTGGAATCGGCCATCCAAGTAGGAGAGGAACCACTGTAGTGCAGTGCCTCCTACTCCCAACCCAGACAACCTATCCAGAAGGATACCATGGTCGATGGTATCGAAAGCCGCTGAGAGGTCCAGGAGAATCAACAGGGTCGCACTCCCCCTGTCCCTCTCCCGGCAGAGGTCATCCCACAGGGCGACCAAGGCAGTTTCCGTTCCAAAACCAGGCCTGAAGCCCGATTGAAATGGATCTAGATAATCCGTTTCATTCAAGAGTGCCTGGAGCTGTCCTACATACCCGCTCAAGCACCTTGCCCAGGAAGGGGATGTTGGCCACTGGCCTATAATTGTTAACATCTTCTGGGTCCAGGTTAGGCTTTTTCAGGAGTGGTCTAATTACTGCCTCTTTTAAAGCGGCAGGCACCACTCCCTCTCTCAAGGAGGAATTTACAAACTCCTGGACCCAGCCGGACAACCCCTCCTTGTTTGATTTAATAAGCCATGAAGGGCAAGGGTCAAGCACAAAAGTGGTCGATCGGACTTGGCCAAGCACCTTGTCCGCATCCTCAGGCCTCAGTAACTGAAACTCATCCAATAAAACTGGACCAGACGGTGCTCTGAACGCCTCTACCAATGGAACTGCATTAATGGTGGTGTCCAATTCATGATGAACCTGAGCGACTTTATCCTCAAAGTGCCATGCAAACTCGTCACAGCGTGCTACTGAGGGTTCCACCGTCTCTCTCCCTGGCCCAGAATGTAACAGGCCGCGAACCACTCGGAAAAGCTCCGCCGGACGACACTGAGAAGATGCAATGCTGGTGGAAAAGAACTGTCTCTTTGCCACCCTCACCGCCACAGAGTAGGCTCGATAGCGGGCTCTTACCTGTGTTCGGTCAGACTCAGCACGAGTTTTCCTCCACCTGCGTCCTAGCCACCTCCCCTCTTGCTTCATTGCCCTCATCTCAGGTGTATACCAAGGAGCTGGCCGGGCTCTGCTCAGAGGGAGAGGGCGCTTGGACGCGATCGTGTCAACCGCCTGAGTCATCTCTGCATTCCACAGAGCGACCTGGGCTTCGACAGGAGCACGAGCCATACCAGCAGGAAAATCCCCCAGAGCCCTCTAGAATCCATCGGAATCCATTAATCTCTGGGGGCGGACCATTTTAATAGGTCCCCCACCCTTGCAGAGGGGAAAGGCCGCCAGGAGTCTAAACCTCAGCAGGAAGTGATCTGACCATGACAAAGGGACAGATGTTAATTCCTCCACTTTCAGATCACCATCCTCCTGCCCAGTTGAGAAAACCAGATCAAGGGTGTGTCCTTTTGTATGCGTTGGGCCAATGACATGTTGGGACAGCCCCATGGTTGTCATGGCGGCCATGAAGTCCTGAGCCACCCCGGATACAGCGGCCTCGGCATCGAAGTTGAGATCCCCCAGGACCATCATCCTAGGGGTCCTCAACACTAAGTCCGAGACCACCTCCGTCAGCTCAGGCAGGGAGTCTGATGGGCAGCGGGGTGGGCGGTACACCAACAGAATCCCCAATCTGTCCCGGGTACCCAACACAAGGTACAAACACTCAAGATCTGCGCTCGAATGAGCAGGAAGCCTGGAGAGGGAGATTGAATTCCTATAGACCACAGCAACCCCCCCTCCCCGAGCCTCAAGTCGGTGTTGGTGCTGCACCGAGTACCCAGGAGGGCACAGCTGGGAGAGAGTGACCCCTCCCAGTTCCCCCACCCAGGTCTCAGTAATACATGCCAGGTCAGCCCCCTCATCCACAATCAAATCATGGATGAGGGAGATTTTATTTTGGACCGACCTGGCATTCAGCAGCAGCACCACCAGACCCGAGGGCAGACTGGTAAGGCTGCCAGGAACCACCAGGTTGGGGGAAGAACCAGAAGAGGGGACAGCTGTAAGGTGTCTAGCCCCTCTTCTCCTCATCTGGCCTGTTAATCCAAGTAGCTGAGGAAAGAAGGGAAGATATATCCAACTGAATGCAGAGTTCCAGAGAATAGCAAGGAGAGACAAGAAGGCCTTCTTAAATGAACAATGCAAAGAAATCGAGGAAAACAACAGAATGGGAAAGACTAGAGATCTCTTCAAGAAAATCGGAGATCTCAAGGGAACGTTTTGTGCAAAGATGGGCATGATAAAGGACAAAGAAGGCAGGGACCTAACAGAAGCAGATGAGATTAAGAAGAGGTGGCAAGAATACACAGAAGAACTATACAGGAAAGATCTGAATGTCCCTGATAGCCATGATAGTGTGGTCACTGAACTTGAGCCAGACATTCTCGAGAGTGAAGTCAAGTGGGCCTTAGGAAGCATTACTAACAACAAAGCTAGTGGAGTTGACAGTATTCGAGCTGAGCTATTTAAGATCCTAAAAGATGATGCTGTTCAAGTGCTGCACTCAATATGCCAACAAATTTGGAACACTCAACAGTGGCCACAAGACTGGAAAAGGTCAGTGTACATTCCAATTCCAAAGAAGGGCAATGCCAAAGTGTTCAAACTACCGTACAATTGCGCTCCTTTCACATGCCAGCAAGGTGATGCTCAAAATCCTACAAGCTAGGCTTCAGCAGTATGCGAACCGAGAACTACCGGAAGTACAAGCTGGGTTTCAAAGAGGCAGAGGAACTAGAGATCAAATCAAATCGCCAACTTCCACTGGATCATGGAGAAAGCAAGAGAATTCCAGAAAAATGTCTATTTCTGCTTCATTGACTACACGAAAGCCTTTGATTGTGTGGATCACAACAAACTGTGGCAAATTCTGAAAGAGATGGGGGTACCAGACCACCTTACCTGTCTCCTGAGAAACCTGTACGCGGGTCAAGAAGCAACAGTAAGAACCAGACATGGAACAACCGATTGGTTCAAAACTGGGAAAGGAGTACGACAAGGCTGCATATTGTCACTCTGCTTATTTAACTTATATGCAGAGTACATCATGAGAAACGCCCGGTTGGGTGAATCACAGGTCGGAATTAAGATTGCTGGGAGAATTATCAACAACCTCAGATATGCAGATGATACCACCCTAATGGCAGAAAGCAAAGAGGATCTCAGCAGCCTCTTGTTGAGGGTGAAAGAGGAGAGTGCAAAAGCTGGTTTGAAACTCAACATTAAAAAAACTAAGATCATGGCATCTGGCCCCATCACTTCCTGGCATATGGAAGGGGAAGAAATGGAAGCAGTGAGAGATTTTATTTTCTTGGGCTCCAAGATCACCGCAGATGGTGACTGGAGCCATAAAATTAAAAGATGCTTGCTCCTTGGGAGGAAAGCTATGGCAAACCTAGACAGCATAGTAAGAAGCAGAGACATCACCTTGCCGACAAAGGTCCGTCTAATCAAAGCTATGGTTTTCCCAGTAGTAATGTATGGCTGTGAGAGCTGGACTATAAGGAAGGCTGAGCGCCGAAGAATGGATGCTTTCGAACTGTGGTGCTGGAGAAGACTCTTACGAGTCCCCTGGACTGCAAGGAGGTAAAATCAGTCAATCCTAAAGGAAATCAACCCTGAGTGCTCATTGGAAGGACAGATAGTGAAGCTGAAGCTCCAATATTTTGGCCACCTAATGCGAAGAGAAAACTCTCTGGAAAAGACCCTGATGCTGGGAAAGACTGAAGGCAAAAGGAGAAGGGGATGGCAGAGGATGAGATGGCTAGATAGCATCACGGATGCAATGAATATGAACCTGAGCACACTCCGGGAGAGTGCGCAGGACAGGAAGGCCTGGCGTGCTATGGTCCATGGGGTCACGAAGAGTCGGACACGACTGAACAACAACAACAACAACAAACCCATCACATTCAATATCTGGAGGAATGTGTGGGGAACCGCAACAAAATATTGCAGTGTATAAACACCAGCGTCAACTAGGAGTGCAGCGTCTACTAGGAGCGTCTACTAGGAGTACTCCAGCCTGCTTGGAAGTACGACCTTGTAGTACTGTCTCAGGCTTGTGGGATGCAGGGAGAGGTTTTGGGAGTGTGTGTGTGTGTGTGTGTGTGGGGAAGGACACCCTTTTCTTCCTCACACCCTTCATATCTTTTCCTGTTGTGGTATATCACACAGACTCTGGCCTGTCTGCCAGCCCTGACCCTGAGCATGTTATTGTTATATAGTTGTGGGCGAGTGGGGAAGTTTCTGGAGTGGAAAAGAAAAAAGAAACATATATTTTTTCACATTTCCCACCTCCTGAAATAGCATGGGGAGTAGGGGTGCACGAAAGTCCCTTACCTGTCCTCGAAGCTTTTCGCGGTGGGGGGGAGGCGCTTCGCTGCTACCCCCGTGAAGTTCAGGCCGGGGGGAGGAGGCTTCCCGCCTCGCCCGGCCAAAATTCAGGCCGGGGGGGAGGCTTCCCGCCTCGCCCGGCCGAAATTCAGGCCAGGGAGGAGGCGCCTCGCCCGGCCGCGAACTAAACAGTTAAAAAAAACAACAACGCCCCCGTGATAGGCTACGTGACGATTAACGTAGCCTATCACGGCTAGATCTGCAAAGTCAGCCGTGATAGGCTACGTAAATCATCACGTAGCCTATCACGGGTGACTTAAAAAAAAAAAAAGCGCATATGCAAATGGCGGCCCCCATAAGGAGCCGCCATTCGCGTTCCTTATTTGGTCGCTGTAGTCTATGTAAATCTTTACGTAGACTACGGCGACCAAATAAGTAACGGGAATGGCGGCTCCCTATGGGGGCCGCCATTATCCGTACGCGCTTTTTTTTTTTTAAAGTCACCCGTGATAGGCTACGTGACGATTTACGTAGCCTATCACGGCTGACTTTGCAGATCTAGCCGTGATAGGCTACGTTAATGATCACATAGCCTATCACGGGGGCGTTTTTTCTTTTTTCTTTTATTGGAATGGCGGTGGCGGCAGCTGGTCGAAAGACCGGCTGCTGCTCCTGCCCCGGACGAAGACCCGCCGAACCGCTGGCCCGACCCGCCGCCGGGAGGGACATTCGCCAAAGGTAAGTCCCGTCCCGGGGGGTGTGTGGGGTGCGGGGGGGGGTGCGGAGAATTTCTCCCCGAAACTTGTTCGGGGGGCCGAACACGTTGGCGCTCGGCCCCCCGAAGTTCGGGGAGAAATTCTCCGCCGACCCTAATGGGGAGGAGAAAAACACACACACAAAACACCTCATGGAACACATCCCTCCAAAATGAATGCCTCCAGAATCCTATAAAAGGCTCAAAGATGTAAATCCACCATCCCATTTTCTTTTGTTCCCCTCCAATGGACAGCCTCAATATTCTGTGCTTCAGGTGCCCTCAACATTCCATAGGTATCACTGTTACAAAAATTGTGTTCTATCCCTGGTAGACTCATCCAATTTGTTTACTAAGAACGAGAGGAGGCAGAGATCTGGCTCAACATGATTTTATTCTGCATAAGGCAATCTTTGGGGCTTGTGCACCAACAAAGATGGCAACCAAGTAATGTGATCCAGAAGCAAAAACAAAGTTTTGGGGAGGCTGTCTTACGCTTGCGCTCTATTAATCTCTTTGTCTAGCTGAGAAGGAGACAGGAAACAGGCGATGCCTTTCACATACTCAGGCATGCACAGAGAAAGGCAGCAGAGAGATAGTAATGTACTCTTGCATACTACATTCTTGATGTTTCTGAGTCTATGATAAGGCACTGTGTCTTTGCCAGCATGGCAGTTTTATACAGAGGTAGCACACACACACAAATCTAGCTACATAGAACAGCTTAAGCTAAACTAGACATATTAGAGCTGAAATCTCTATAACACCCTCCCCTCAAAAGGCTTTTCTCAAATCCCATATTTCTCTTTGGTCCAACAGTGGACTACACACTTAAAGGCGCAAACCATCATCAATAGTATCATAACAAACAGAACTGCACCAATCACAAGTTGTTTCAACTAGGGATGGCAGAGAATTCCGCCACGGATCTCGGTGAGGCCGAATGCCAGTGCATTCGGCCCCCGAAATCTGTGGTGGAACGACCTGCCAACCCCCCGCCACCCCAAGGATCCCCCCCAGGACGAGACTTACCTGGGGCGGATCTTCTGGGCAGCGGCGGCGGCTCCGGCGGCGGCTTCAGCGGCGGTGGCATCTGGTCTTCCGACTGGCTGCCGCCGCCGCCATTTGCAGCCTTGTTGGTTTTTTTTTTTTTTTTTACAAGACGTGATAGGCTACGTAAAGACTTACATAGCTTATCACGTCTGGCTTAAAAAAAATACAAAAAAACGCGCAAAACGGGGACGCAAATAGCGTAGAGGACGCTATTTGCGTTCCACCTTATTTTTGCTGTCTTAGTCTACGTAAATATTTACGTAGACTAAGACGGCCAAAAATAAGGAATGCAAATGGCGGCGGCTGTAGCCGCCGCCATTTGCATACGCGCATTTTTTTTTTTTAAGCCAGACGTGATAGGCTACGAAAGTGGGGCTCGCCCTGTGACTGCCACTGCAATCAAAGCTGCATTCTGTCTAGCCTTTTTATTTGCTTCCTCCTTCTGCCTTGTCTGCTACTTACTCTATCTCTCTTCACACTTCCCCCCCCCCTTTGGGTGGCGCTAGCATAGTTGCAACTAACAGCAAAGCCGTTTTGCAAATATGACATACACACAACAAACTTTCATTGAAATCTAACACCATGACTGGAAAACATTTCTTGCATGGTGAGGCATGATGGAGCAGATCTAGCAATCATACTGCTCCTCCGCCTGCATGGTCAGGGCCCATCAATATTAAGGGAAGGGCATTCTCATACATGCAAAGAGTTCTAAGCCACCATTTTTGCATCGGCAACTCCACGCTGCATGAGTTCTGGCAGAGTGTAGGAACAGTTCAGATTTTGAGAAAGAGCTGGAACATGTGGGACAGGAACTTTCTCAGGCTTCAGAGGCAGAGCTGGACAAAGAGGCCCTCTCCTTATAAAGCTCTGTGAGTGATGGCAGACAGGGAGGCGAGGGAAAGACAACATAAACTCTTTAGACGCAAGGTGCAGACGCAGGCACAAGTGGGAAATCGCAGGGGCTGAGCTTCCGCGCTCTGCCCAATTGGCTTGGCATCAACAGCTGCGCCTAGAGGTGTCACAGGAGGGGGGGGGATCCTCCCCTCTCCCCTCTTAAGTTAAGAAAATTTGCGTCCCTTTTTTCTAAATGGAAACCAACTTTTGTAGTTTCTCTTTGAACTTTTTGAAGGCTGTTTCCTTTGTAGTCTGTGAATCTCTAGCAATTTGCATCTTTATGCTTCATTAGGGTAAATGGAATCAAAGCCTTGGAAATGCAGCCTCTTATCTGAGTGTTGAAGTCACAAATCAGCCTGCTGTACACTGAGCTGACCACAAACACCAACACACTATCTACAGCAGCAAGAGTTTAAGGCTATGACAAGCCTCACAGTACTTTCTACGGCAAGTCTTTAACAGTCTAAAGTTCTAATCCATGTGCAGAGTGCCTCTCAAAAGTTTAAATGATGATGGATCCAAACAAAGAAGGCTTTGGGCAGTAAATATGGGATGTTTCTAGCAAAAGCTCTCTGTCACTACATCAGTTCAAAAGGGGAAGGTGTAACCTTACACCTCTTCTAGATTCCTTGACAGATAAGAACAGAGCAGCACAGCTCAGCTTTCCAGCTGTGATGCTTTAACTTGGGCAATTCTTTTGCAGATCTCACTCTGTCTCTGTCAGGTTCTCACAGACATCTTCCAGCTTCTCTGCTTGCCAAGGCTAAACCAGCGGCAGCTAGGGAGTTAGGTAACTCCCCCTTAGCTCTGCTCTGAGCAGACTGACAGAGATCAGCTCACACAGACTCTGACATTTAAAAACTTGCTCTGTCTTTGTTTCTTGATTTTGCCACAGTCTTTAAGGCTTCAAACAAATCTCTTTCTTCAGAATTTGCAACTTTCTCAACTGCTTTTGCTTCTTCTAACAAACTTTGATATGGTGGTAGATGAACTGTCTCTGGAGGGCCCCCTCCGTTCCCCAATGACCTCTCCTCCCAACCTAACAGACCGAATAAGCTAGGTGGGGAGAGCTCAGGGCACCTTGGGCACGGTCTCCCAATCTCCAAGCTTCATCCATAGGGCTTGAGTCGGGGAGAACAGGGGCTTTGGGCTTCACCTCGGAGCATACCATCATGACTTTACAATACTGACCTTTACATTTTCATATCCAATTAGGATTTTGTAACATCTATGTTTGCCAAGCATCAATACAAGGAAATTGGTCTCAGTGACTGTCAGTAATTATTTTAACATAAACCTTGGCAATACCAATATTTTCCCAACTTCCTTTAGTCGGCCAGCCAACACTAAAAGTTACCCATTCTCTGTTACAAAATATTATGAGCTCTTCTTTGGTCATTTTAACCAAAGTCATAATCCATCTGGTCATAATCCAGCTTGAACAACTTAAAATTCTTAAGCATGCATCCTAATGGGTCTTGGCCCTTCCCTTCCATGGATTGTCCTGATCCCATCCCTGCCAGTCCTACATATATTCAACTGCTGCTTAAGCAAGGCTTAGCTGAATGGCAAATGGGAGGTTTTCACTGGCCCAAATGGCCTGGACAAAGACGGATTTAACTCACCTCGTGGTTTTAGCCTTCAAATGACCCCTCAGACAGCGTCCTGTCTTCCAAAAAGACCTCTACTTGCCTCGTCTCTTCAGGAGTCCTTTGCTAGCCGGGTTGCCAGGCAACAGCTGCCTCAAACCTCATGGTGAACCAAACAAGGTCCAGGGTGCCCTCCGCTTGGGTTGATCCAGCGTTTGCCCAGCTCCCAGGCCACACAGGGAGTCCCGTCTGCGGTGCCAGAAATTGTTACAAAAATTGTGTTCTATCCCTGGTAGACTCATCCAATTTGTTTACCAAGAACGAGAGGAGGCAGAGATCTGGTCCAACACAATTTTATTCTGCAGAATAAGGCAATCTTTGGGGCTTGTGCACCAACAAAGATGGCAAACAAGTAAAGTGATCCAGAAGCTTATATACACAAAGTTTTTGGGGGGCTGTCTTACACTTGTGCTCTGTTAATCTCTTTGTCTAGCTGAGGAGACAGGAAACAGGCAATGCCTTTCACATACTCAGGCATGTGCAGAGAGAGGTAACAGAGAGATAGTCGTAAACTCATTGCCCTTATTTTCGCTGTAGTCTACGTAAATCTTTACGTAGACTACAGGGACCAAATAAGGAACGCAAATGGTGGCACCCCATGGGGGCCGCCATTTGTGTATGCGCTTTTTTTTTTTCCAAAGTCACCCGTGATAGGCTACGTAATGATTAACATAGCCTATCACAGCTAACTTTGGAGATCTAGCCGTGATAGGCTACGTTAATCGTTACGTAGCCTATCACAGGTTTGTTTGTTTGTTTTACTTCAGCTGTAATGGTGGCGGCGGCAGCCGGTCAAAAGAGCGGCTGCCGCCCCCGCCGAAAGCCCGCCGAACCGCCGCCGGGTTTTTTTTTTTTACTTTCGTAGTTCGCGGCCGGGGAGACGGGGCGCTTCTCCCTGGCCTGAATTTTGGCCAGGCGAGGGGGAGCGCCTCACCCCCTGGCCTGAACTTCGGGGGGAGAACCGAAGCGCCTCCCTCCCACCGCGAAGCAAACTGCGAGACCAGGTAAGTGACTTTCGCACATCCCTAATGTAAACGCAAGTGATATCTGCCCCCTTAGGAGAACTTCTCAGTGGATTCTGCTCATTCTTAAGGCTTTTCTACATGAAGCATTTGTCATTCCCTACTCACAGTTGTTTACAGTTTCTTTAGATGACATCGCGAGCCTCCGGTTTTGCTTCTGTACCTAATCAGCACTTTCAGAGAGTTTTTTTTAGAGCAGGGGAAAATGTGGCATTTAATTCTGAAAGTGAAAGAAGGCAGGAATTCCTCTTGTGCGTTTGTGGTCTTCGGCTATACCACAGTGCCGCCTAGTGGTTATAGAGTGGAAAAGCAGGAAAGGAAATGCTCCCTGTGTAGCGCTCCGAGCTCAGTTCTGAGATGAAACCAAAAGTGGATACAGTGGGTTAACAACGGATTAACAGCTTCATTCGAAAAGCTCTTAGAAAGCATTTTGGCATCTTCCCCCCTTTTTTTCAGGAAGGCCTCTTTGAGAAGGATTGAGAGAGCCTGACCCAGTCCAACCAGCTGCAGTGTGAGGATTCATTAAGACTTCGTATACTTCCAGGAGAGGCTGCTATCCCGCCACTGCTCTGCCTCAAACTCGGAATGTGATGGGGGCCCAGACATCATCATCTTCCATTTGTAACCCTCCTGGGTTTTCCCTCTCCTTCATCTTTTTTCTTTCCAGAACAAATTCTAGTAAGGATGAAAAGGACCCCAACAAAAGGTGTTTTAGTAATGTCACTGGATTCCAACCAGCTAGCTCTGTGCACAGTCAGCCTGTGCTGAAAGCACACAAAACCGGTTTCCTCTGTGCTTGATCCAGGAGAAAATACTGCGTAAGACTTTTCAGGCATCTGAGACGTCTTCACACGGAGCTTGCATCCTGCTATTGAGATTGCACACTCATGGAAGTGTGAGGGTCCTTCAGATGACGTCATGAATCTCCACGGCACATCCAGAGGTATTTCCTGGTTGTTTCATCTCAAAAAGATCCGGAAATAATGAGCTATCTATTTAAGTCAGGACGTTGCACTTTTAAATCAGCCACTAGATGTCTCTGTTTCATTTAGGGATGTTAGAGAATTCCACCACAGATCCCAGGGGGGCCGTTCCTCTCCCCTGGAATCCTCCGCAGCTGGCTGTGCTCCGTGGCAGCTCCGCGGAGCAGCCGGCCAGGCCCAGCCAGGCCAGAGCTGTCCGCAGCCAGATTTCCGGCCGCGGAGTGCTCTGGGGAAAAACAAACAAAAACCCGCGTACGCAAATGGCGTACGGCTATGGCCGCCGCCATTTGCGATCCTTATTTTTGCCGTCTTAATCTACGTAAATATTTACGTAGACTAAGACAGCGAAAATAAGGGGAATGCAAATAGCGTAGTGGACACTATTCGTGTTCCCCTTATTTTTGCCATCTTAGTCTACGTAAATATTTATGTAGACTAAGACGGCCCAAAATAAGGAATGCAAATGGCGGCGGCCGTAGCCACCGCCATTTGCGTACGCCTTTTTTTTTTACCCAGACGTTTTAGGCTATGTAAAAACTTACGTAGCCTATCACGTCTCTGTAAAAAAACAAAAAAACAAAACTGCAAATAGCGGTGGCGGCAGCTGGTCGGAAGACCAGCCGCTGCCGCCCAGAAAATCTGCCCCAGGTAAGTCTCGTCCCAGGGGGGGATCCGCGGGGTGGTGGGGGGGTGGCAGGCCATTCCACCACAGATTTCGGGGGGCCGAATGCACTGGCATTCGGCCTCACTGAGATCCGTGGCGGAATTCTCTGCCATCCCTAGCATAGAGCTGACTGCATGTACTCTGACCTTCTAGTGAAAGCACATAGGCTGGGAGGGGAACAGTGCATGCAGCCCTGCTCCCCACATATGCATGTTCAGTATACAGATGGAGTGTTTGAAAAGGGCTAATGTCAAAAGAAAGCATGGTAAACATTTATGTATGTATGTATGTATTTATTCATTTATTACATTTCTGTACCACCCAATAGCCAAATCTCTCTGGGCGGTTCACAGCAACTATGTGACTACAGCAAGCTCAACACTCATTTATGTCTGTCTGTACACAGTCCATGATACTCTGAAGAAAGACCACTGTCTCTTGCTTAGCTTTGGGTATAAATTCTGCAACAGAATGTCCCAAATCAAGAAATGTCCCTCTTATATTATGTAGAATCTCTGTTGTAGGCATTTAGGAGCGTTTCCAAACAGTACAGTTTGATCATTTTGACATGGCTTTAGTTTAGTTTCACTTTTTCTCTGTTTGTTAGTTGTAGTTTTGCCCTGGCAGAAAACAGGGCTGCTTCCTGACAAGGCTTTTATTCTCCAATCATTCCCAAATGCCCTGCCTCACTCATGGAATTTTATAGGGGGTCCAGACATTGTGATCTTCCACTTGTAACCCTCCCTAAGGAATCTTAAGGACGAAAAGACGAAATAGCTTCACAATGTCTTTTGACTGGAGCCCTCTGTCTGAAAGCCCTTTGTGTCATTCCCTGAAAAACAATGGTCATGAATGGCAATACAAGTTACATTTGCAGTTGCAGCAGCATAAGTTTAAAAGAATTGTTGAGCTCAATGGCTAGTCTAATCTTTTTGACTCTTGAAGCAGATACCATCTCAGTTGAGTCAGTAAATTCCAAATAGGTGTGATTTTATCATAGAGCAAATGGAAGATTTTTCTACTGAAGGTCAAACTAAACATGACATTCAGTTGCATGTAGTTTCCGAACTTTTTCCCTCCAAAAGCAACCTGCAGGCATGGAGGTCTGCAACTTGCAGTGGAAGGCCTGCATGGAGGAAGGGGCTTCTTAACTCTATCCCCTCCAGCATTTTTTTCCTCTAAAATTACCCTCTGAAGCTGTTTCTGCCACAGTAGGGAGAGGAAAATACAGGAACCCACGTCTTAGCAGCTAATAGTACCTGTATGTTTTCCCTGTTGTGGAGAAAAACAGTTGGAGTGGACAATTTGTAATGGAAAAAACACTGTTGCAATCACCACAGCTGCATTTTTAAAAAACAGAGTCAGGGGAACTACTTCTAATGGAAAACTGCACATGATCTCACATTGCCCTGGTTTGCACACGGCTGCATGGGAGAGAGTGAGCGCGCTGCCTCCCTCCCCTTCGCCACTTCCACTTTGCATCCGGTTTAGAAAACAACCCAGCGTTTTAACCAATAGTTTGCTGTTGCATTAAATTTCTGGGTTGTTTCCACCTCATCAACCCAGAGTTCCAAGTAGGGATGGGGGAGAATTTCTCCCCGAAACTTCAGGGGCCGAGTGCCAACGAATTCGGCCCCCCGAAATCGGCGGTGAAATTCTCCGCCCCCCCGCCCTCTCCGGGATGGGACTTACCTTTCATGAATGTCCCTCCCGGCGGCAGGTCCCGGCAGCGGTTCGTCAGGTCTTTGTCAGGGGCGGGGGCGGCAGCTGGTCTTTGCAAATAGCGTTGCCCTTATTTTCGCCGTAGTCTACGTAAATCTTTATGTAGACTACAGGGACCAAATAAGGAACGCAAATGGCGGCTCCCTATGGGGGCCGCCATTTGCGTACGCGCTTCCCCCCCCCAAAGTCACCCGTGATAGGCTACGTGACGATTTACGTAGCCTATCACGGCTGACTTTGGAAATCTAGCCGTGATAGGCTACGTAAATCGTTACGTAGCCTATCATGGGGGTGGTTTTTTGTTTTGTTTTTCCACGGCCGGGTAGACGGGGCGCTTCTACCCGGCCTGAATTCCGCTGGCGAGGGATGGGGCGCTTCCCGCCTGGCCTGAATTTCGGCTGGGCGAGGCGCCTCCCCCCCCTCGCATGAACTTCGGGGGGAGAAGCGAAGCGCCTCCCCCCCACCGCGAAGCAAGCTTCGAGGACAGGTAAGGGACTTTCGTCCATCCCTAGTTCCAAGTTGATGCTGAACAACCCAGGAATGGGGCATTCCTAGGTTGTTTTCTAAACCAGATAGAAAGCAGAAGCAGTGAGCAGGTGGGAGGCAGTGTGCTCACTCCCTCGGTCACTCGCTCCCACACATCCCTGACCAATCCTGGGTTAATAACCGGGTTGGTTATTATGGGCTCCTTCACACTGAGCTTTTATCCTGCAATTGAGATTGCGCCTTCACAAATGTTTGCGGGCTCTTCACATGATGCTGTGATCATTCACGGCGTCTCCTGCACTAAACGCCCTTTGTTCCGTTTTTAAATAGATTGTGGATAATGAGCTATCAACTTACCCTGTTGTGCTCTGCTTGAGTTCCCTCAGTGAAAAGAGGAAAAGCGGAAAGAGGAGCGAGATCAATGAGAGATAATGGAAGACTCAGATACGGGGAGAAGGAGGGGGAAAGGGGAGGAGGAATAGGAAGCACGTGAAAAAGGGAGTCATCGTGATCCTGCATTTAAAACGGAAGCAGAAAGCCCCGTTTTAAATGCAGGATTTTAGGCTGGTGTAGAGATGCCCTGTGTATAAACTGGGTCATTGTGTGCAGTTTGGCCCCTGAGGCCCTTAATTATTCGCTGACAGCCTAGAGGAGCCTTGGGAGTGCAGTATGTGTACATCTTGTTCTAACTGCGGGCAACAGAGCTGGGTTTTATTTCTTACTTGTAGGAGGGATCATCTTTCTTGCTCACACCCCTTTTGTCAGGGTGTTGGTTTACGCATGTGCTTCACAGGCCTTCTCTTGATTCCTGTTTTGTAGAGATGCTCGTTGGTTTAGGCTTCAGTTATGTTTTTCAGACAAGCAGCTGCTTGCTCAGTAGCTTTTGTTTCATTAAGATGCAGTAGACACACCTGAAGCCTCTGGTCAATGAGGGTGAGCCCATAGGTACCTGCACCTCTGGCATTGTTGGCATATGAGGCTGGCTAACTTTTTTTTTTTTTTTTAAGTGAACGTGTAGCCCTCTCTAATGTGGATAAATAGGGCTGCCACCTCTTTGGCCTGTCTCAGCTCCTGTGTCTTTAGCAGCATGCAAATATAAAGCCGATGAAGCACTTACCATATTTTATCTCCATGCCAGAAAAAGCTCTCTCAGCCGTGGGCTGTGGCCCATCAAGCAGCCAGGACCACACCACCGCAGCTGCCCAAGCAGCATCCAGTCAGCCATCGACCACCAGACATCCTGGGGAATCCCTTCTTGCTTGGGCATCTCCCAGTCAAGCATCTGCTCAGTCCTGCACTGCCAGCTGACCCTTCATGCTTTGGCTAATGTGGGGGTGGGGTCAGCTGCAGAGGCCGGAAAGGCTGAAGGGGCCGGGGCGCCATAGAGGAAGTGGGCCCTTAGTAACAAACACTGTTTGCCTTCTGTCCACAGGCAGGAAAGTGAACGAAAGGAGGCAGGTTGCAGCAAGAGCCCCCGGAGTCCACTCAGAAGCCAACATGAAGTATCAGTGGGAAGGCACTGCGCTGTAAGCCTTCCGCGTCCCGCAGCTGGGAGCCAGGGAAGGGGAGGAAGAGTCCCTGTAGTGAAAAAATGCAGGGCTCACCCCCATCCCAACCTCTCCATTTTCTTTTTCCTTTTCCTTTTATATTGAAAACCAGAGATCCCACATGGCCTTGACCTCAGCAAAGGTTTCTGCTACCTGCACCATGTCCTGCAGGCAAGACCCCTACGCACACAGAGCTGCATGACCTGAGCTTCCCCCTTTCAGAATTGCACTGAACATGTGGACATCAGAAGCCCAGGCCAGGAGGCACATGGACACTGTGGGCAGGGCCAGCAGGACAGTTTTGCTTCCCCCATCATGCATTGTGTGGAACAGTTTATTTGAACACTCATTTAGGGTGCAACCCTATGCACGTTTTGACAGGAAACAACCCTATAACTTCTAGTATACTCCAACCAGCCTGTAGAAGTGATTCCCATGAAGCTTTTCCCAGCACAGAAATGATGAGAAATTATATTTGAGCTCAATAAGCTCCCTCACAAGAGGTTTTTCCCCTTTTTTTCACCCCTTTTTCTACATGATTAGTCCTACATTTAAACTCATGGATCTGTCATGTCTGACTTGGACCTTAAGGACAGTTTAAATCAGGGATGGGTAACTTGTGGCCTCCAGAGGTTATGGCTCACAACCCCATCATCCCTCAGCATTGGCTGTGCTGGCTATGGCTGATGGGAGCTGCCAAAGCAGCCGGAGGGCCATAAATTGTCCACTCGGGTTTACATGTTACAGCCGCAGTGCCAGCCCCAAGACAATTTGCTGCCTGAAGCAGAACTGCTCCCCTCCTCCTGGCTAGGGCCAGCACCTTCCCATCTCACTGCACCATTCAGACACCAAGTCCTGCCACCCCCATGGTGCCTCCTACAGCACTTCGCCCAGCTGTATGGCAGGACTAGCCCTCTACACCCTTCATGTAAGTGCCTCCAGAAACACTTCTGACTAGCAGAGCTCCATAAGGCACCCCAAATGTCTCATCATATGGTGAAGTTCTGTTAAGCATCTTTACACTCACAATTCCTGAGCAGTGCTTGGTAACCTCTTGCTAGCATGATCAAATAACCTGCCCCAAAGAAGCCTCGTGTGCATCTTATCCAATGCCGTATGCCTGAAATCCCCCTTAATCCCCACAAAATTTGTTTTCATTTTAGATAATATCTGTAGACCTAAGTAGCCATCACTTGGTAAAGCTTAGCATATGGAACAAATAAGAAAGGAAAACTAGTGCTAAAATGAGTGGGTCAAAATGGATTTGGTACGATATTCGACAGAATATATTCTACTATTTCAACAAAGGAGCCGTACTGCTTGTAAATCGAATAAATACCAGCCTTAAATTATATTAAGTGCTCTGATAAACAGTCACAAGTGAAACCCAATTGACATGCCTTCTTATTGGGGTTTTTTTTTTGGTTACAGTAGTATATAGCAGCAAAAAATGTAGCTAATTGACCCCCTAACTTCATCCCATAAAAATGTGTTTAAATGTAAATGGTTGTTGAGTGCACCTAAAATGAATGTGTCTCAAGAAGCCAATTCATTTTTGAGTAGCGCTGAGTGGTCCCCTCTGACACGAAGTTAGCATTTTATTCTTCACAGTATATGAGGTATACCGTACTGAAAATTGTTTAACTACATTTTTTAAAAAGAGGAAACAAAGCAACTGGAGCACAAGGATGTTATGTATAGCACATTGCTTGTCCAACTAGGAAGCATCTTAGTTGATACAAAAAGCAGGATGCATTGATATCGTTGTCCATGCAGTTTTTTCTTAATTTGAAAAACTTTTAAATTACAAAATACATAGAGAATATACATGCATTAGGACATGGGATCCTAACAGATTACATTTTAGTACCACTACCACTTGAGGAATATATTAAGCTTTGTACTCTGGAATATTATTATATTAAGCTTTGTGCTCTGCCTTCTAAGCAAAGGAAGGCTGCATTTGGACATCACAATAAACTCCCACCTCCCCTTTCCTCCACTGGCATGATGGCCTGCAAGGAGAAGATTGGAAGCTTTTGCTTTCATTTTAAATAACTGCAGTTTAGCATTGTGTCCAAACCCAAAAAGGTGGTTAATCTGAACTATGGTTTGTTAAAACAAGCCAGCTTCATAATCCATGGTTTGAAGTTGGCTTGTTTTAAACAAATAATAGTCAGAATTAACCAGAGTTTGTTAGGTTTGGATTAAACAAATTAATTAAGCTGTGGTTAATTAAACTTGGAAGTGAATGCTTCCAAACTCCTCCCAGCAGCCGCACCAGAGGGGGAGGCTCATTCACAATAGTTTGTTGGGACATTCAAAAGCAGGCACTGTGTTTTACAAACAGTTTTTCAGAGTTTTGAAGGTAGCATGACAGTCAATCTTGCTTGGGGGAGTGTATACTCCTTCTACTGTTCCTTTTGGTAAACAGATTTTACAGGTTTTTTAGTAGTGATTTATAAACCTGCCAAGACAATTTAACTAGAGATTACAGCGGACCAAAGGAAACAAGTGTGTACACTGTAGACACCATGCTTGTATCATATCTTCTTCAGGCTGTTGTCCATCATCACCTCCAGTTTCAGTGTATAGTCCTGGCATGGCTTTCAATGCAGTGTTCCAGGATGCTGTTCGAGAGTATACAAGGCACCCTGGCAGCCAACTCCAATTTGAAGTTATGGCGCTTCTTGTAATCAACTCTGGAATTCTGTTCCTGCCTGCTTGGCTCTTGTTCCAAGGCATCTGTTCACAAGAGTCCACTGATGTGATTGCATGAGTAAATACTGCTCTCCTAACACCAGCTGGAATTATTTTCTTGGCAGGCATTAATCTTTGCAGAAACGAACATCATCAGGAGGAGCTTGGAGCTTTCTGATAGTGGGCTGATGAGGCACCTACAAACTTGGCAAGGAATGGCTGCAAGAGTGGGCTGAAGTTGGACTGTGATCTATTGGTATATCACTGGCCCATTTCTAGTGGACTACCTGGCACCTGCTGGTTGCTGGGATTCTTGAAAGAATGGTAGATGAGGTAGACTTGGGTTTGAGCCTTACGGGATCTTATGACCATTTTATGATTTTAAATAAGTGTGTGTACTCAGGATCACTTAACTGCCTTAAGTGTTTCAAGTGTGGATCTTGATTTGTATATTTTCAAAAACATTGGTTGACCATGGAGACTCTAGTAAAAAAGTAAAGTAGACTACAGCAGAATGAAGCCAGCCTACTCCTGCTATGTTGTGGTCACACCATCACATTCTAGCACAACCAAGAACAAGAACTCAGGTAAGGTCTATATACAGCTAGGGTTGCCATGGGTTGACCTGAAGATTCAGGATGTTAGCGTACTTCTTGCTCACCAGAGGAAGATGGTGCCATGCTTTGTCCCACCAGGCACCACTGGGATCCACACAGGCTCCGTTCCTCATCTGCAAGGTGCCTCTTAGTTTCTAGACACCATTCCCTGCATCTCAGGCTCATGGCAACTCTACATACAGATGGTCTGATCTGGCTCTAAACTACTCTCATTGGATTCTGTACAGCATTGTAAATGGACTGTAAGTTAAGGGGAGAGCAAAGGAACCCTCTGCTTTCTCCCATATAACTGAAATAACATGATTCACACCTATGGGGAAATGTAAAACCCTCTTGGGAGTGGGAACAAAGCAAACAGACCCTCTCCCCACATTGTGACACTTGGCCATGATGGCTGTTTTACTCATTACACAACAAAGACCCTTACTGGGGTAGATTCTGCAAAGGGCTGAGAGGGTCTGTAATAATAATAATAATAATAATAATAATAATAATAATAATAATAATAATAATAATAATAATAGTAATAATAATAATAATAGAAATATTCTGGCAAAAACATCTAGCATCTCCTGCCAACAAAGTTTCGCTGAACAGAACTGACAGAGCTATGAGAAGGTCAAGGCATGGAGATATAAACCATATCTGATATATATCAGATATAAACCATATCTGATTTACCTCAGTGTGCTCCTTGGTCTGAAAGAAATACACAAAGGCCAGTGCATGGTTGATATTAATATTTAATTAATATTAAATAGAGGGGAGAGACTGGCTAGCTCTTTAAAAGGCTTGCAAGGATTGAGTCTTTGGCTATTTTTCCCTTGTAGGCACAGAGTGAAAACGAACTAAAATAAACCAGTTGATTACCCGCAAACACAGTTCGCAGAGAAAAATAAAATCTAACGAGAGATTTAGCTTAACTGTGTTTATTGAAACATTCAAAGTGTTACATCGTTTATCTTTACAAAGCTTCCTTAAGCCCTTAAATTCCAGGGCTTTTGACATGCAATGGAAGTCCTACAAAATCATGAACAGTGTGTGGACAGCAACATTTCATATTCACGGGAGACCGGGGCATATGAGATCAGGGTGGTCCGACAGAATGGGAGCCACCATATATGGCATTATGCCTTGCAAAGGAAATGATGTTTCAGTCATCTCACCTGCGACTCTCTTATAACCTCTCTGTCTCTCTCTGCCCTTACTAGGTCAACATAGTAGGTACCGTGCCTTCCGCTTTCCCCTGATTTCTTATTCTGTGGCACCAAAACAATCTGATAAAGCAGGTGGACTTTATGGCCCTTATGTGTTTAAGGGCCTATTCTATTCGCATGTTATGGCAACCCCATCTTGGCCACTGAAAATAAATTTGGTAAGAAGCCAGGATTGGGGGCCTCACAAGTGGTAGATGTGGAGGTAAATCTGTGCCTACCCAGTTCTACTTTAGATTGTAGATGGGGGGAGGGGCAGGGGCTTACATGATTGGATGCTCCTCCTTACAAAACAATTTCCTGCACATAGAAAACTAACATGTCAAGGAGAAGAAAGGCTAGAACTCTTCTTCCTGTTACACTATTTTTTTTTATGTGGAGGAACATTGAATCATGTGAGCTCCACCCACAATATGAAGTGGTGCAGACCAGATGTAGGTACATTTCAGTATGCGCCATGGCCCCCTAGGGAGTGCATGCATAAGATATACGTATATGTTTGTAATCACAAGTTTGTCCCCATTTATTAACATTTTACATTTTCATGTGTACACTTAAAACTCCATAGAGGTACACTTTAACATGTGCAAATAAAATCTTAGGGTCCTGCTGGCCAAAACGTTTATTGTGCAATCACTTTGCCTGATTCATAGAATTTTAAGAGTGTGTGCCTCCAGATGTTGTTTTCCACTTGTAACCCTCCCATGTTTTCCCACTGTTTCTTCCATATTTTTTTCTTTAGATTGTTAGTGGAGCTGTCTGACTAGAGGCACCCTTAATCATGTATAGATATGCTTCTTTGTGCTTGCACAAACATGGGTGTATTCTCTTTCTCTCACTCTCTCACACACAAACATCCCCAGCACAAAACTGGCTGAAGTTATGTGATTCACCCTTCTTCTCTATATTGTCCTCTGCTGCTAACCTCACTTTCAAGGGTCAAACTAGGTGTGATCACGGCCGGCTCCACATTTGAGAGGCCCTCAGCAAGAGGCCCTCCTCTTGTCAGTGGGCCCTGGTGGGCTTACTGGACAGTGAGCAATGGTGTAAATGAATCAGCAGGACAGAAACAGTTCTCAGAAGTGCCAGAACTATTAAAGCCTGACGTGTTTCATTCAGTAATGAGAAAGCAAAGGAGTTTACTCATGCAGGTTACTGATTGCTCCTAAGGAAGGAAATTTTGTCTTCTGAAACATGTTGGGCTTTAATTAATTCTGGCACTTCTGAGAACTGTGTTTCCCCTGCGGCATTCAGTGCCTCCCCCCTTTGGTTTCTAGAAGGCAATGCTGGCCACAGCACGAGACAGTTTGTTCTAGCTGCCATTTTCATAGTCCTACAAGTCCTCCAATATAAGAACATGAGAAGAGCCATGTTGGATCAGACATCCAGTCCAGCATTCTGTTCACACAGTGGCCAGGAATCCACAAGAAGGACATGAGTGCACCAGCACCCTCCTACCCATTTTCCCCAACAACTGATATACATAGGCTCACTGCCTCTGGTACTGGAGGTAGCACATTGCCATCAAGGCTAGTCGCCATTAACAGCCTTTTCTTCCAGAAATTTGTCCAGCCCCCTTTAAAGCCATCCAAATCGGTGGCCATTGTTACATCCTGTGGTGGTAACAATTTCCATAGTTTAACTATGCGCTTGTGTGAAGAAATCCTTCCCTTTATCTGTCCTGAATCTCCCACCAATCAGCTTCATAGGATGACCCAGAGTTCTAGTATTGTGAGAGAGGGAGAAAAATCTAGCGTTGCTTCAGAGCGTTGTGCAAAATTAAAATGCTCTAGACCCAGTTAGGATGGGGGCCCAGGGCAGGTCTCAGCCATGGGCCCTACTGGGGCTGCGGGGGCCCTGCCAGCTGCTGACACTGGCCCTGAATGCAACAGCAGCATTTCCACATGGAGCTGCCCCATCGTCTAGGACGTTTGGTAAGCGTGTCTGTTTTAAAAAGCAAACGGGGAATAAGGGTGAGGAATGCAGAACCACCACCACCCCATCACTGACCTTTCTGCAGCTTCTGCCCCCAAATGATTTTCTCTTCAGTTCAGTTCCCATACTGGAAGTGGTCTCAGCTGGGAGAAAGGCACTTGGCAAGTGTTGTTGCGGGGAGGCAAGTCACAGGTGGGGAGGGGAGGGTCTGCATTCCTCACCCATGCATCCCTTTTACTTTTAAAATCAGATCCCCCCACCCCCACTTTCCTGTGTGAATGAGACAGTTCTGTGTTCACACGTGTCTAATGATGCCGATTCTGTATTTTTCCTACTGTGCTTCAGTGGTCACATTTTTGTATGTTATTCATTTTTTCTTATAAAATTGTATGGAAATGTTTTGCTTTTCTATAAAAACAGAACTTTTAAAAGCAGATGGCAGTGCCACCATCACCTCTAATTTGGCGCTGAGATGACTCAGTTGAGCATCACGAAAATAGCAATGAGGAGGAGTGGGAGGGCAAGCATTTTGAGCAAAGGGAAGAGTGGGAAAAGATTCTGAGAGCTGTGTACAACGCGGGACCTTGTGGCCTTCCGTGTTCGGTCCCACTGCGTCAGGATGGCATCTCTAGCTCCATCCCACTTCCCTGGCCCCGTCAAACGAAACTGATAGGGACTGCAGGGGCCAAAATAGATTTTCAGAGCCAGCCTGGGATCCGTCAGGAAGAGGAGTGGAATGCTGGGCTTGACCCCTAGGCTGGAGGCAAGTTCATCCATGTAGACAATGAAATCTGTTTGCAGGGTATCACTCTGGCCATACCTGAAAGAAAACGAGGAGGAGGTTTGGTACATGCGTTTCTAAACAGAGCAGGGAAATGCTGAAGAAAACCTTGCTTTGTTTTGAATAATCTCAATTTCGGGTTCTGTTGGAAAGTCTCAGGTAGAAAATGTGGATGTACACAGGAATAGCTGCAGCTGTGGCACAGAAGCATATCATGCTCCACGATCCATTGGGCAGAAGGAAAACCAAACTCTACAATATCAGACATGGCATGAATGAGGCAACCATGGTATCTGCCAAATTATTAACACCCATTCCTTTCTTACCTTTTTGAAATGCAAGGATATCTTGTGGGAGATTAGACTGTAATTCTGTAGCCCCATTAGACTGTAAACTGGTCCTTCTTTAGCTTTCCCAAATCCAGGTCCAGTTGTTGGAAATGGATGTGCTGTCAGTGCTGGATATGGAAGCTGGATCAGCTTAAAAAGCCAGAAATTGTCCCCCGCTGCATGCCTGTGTTATGCTGAGAGCTATGTAGACCTGGGCCCCATCTACACACCGGGCTTTTTCTCTGGGGCTGGTGTGAGTCGAGGTCCCTCATGATAGATGACACAGTCGTGACTTTGCAGCCATCTGTGGTTTTCACCCGGAAAATGCAGAGTTCCAAGGAGTTGTTTTACTGCGATTTTGGGGGTTTGCTGCGGGTTTCCCCTTGGTTGTGGCCCATCTATCCTTCTCTGAACTGACTTCGCATTTTGCAGTGGGCATGTTATAGGTGTGAGTAGTGCCTGCGTCACTCTGAGACGCCCCTTTGCTCCCCCCCATCCCTTCACAGCTGCGCAGTTAAAGAGGCACAGAGGGGTGTTTTCATCTATTTAATCACACTTTTGCACAGTTTTGCAGCTTTGTATCTTCACAACAGTTGTGGACTCAGTACCCAAGGGCCAGGGGGAGGGGGATCTTGGGGAAGGACCAACATCGCTCTGGCCACCATTTTGGAGCGATGGCTAGGCACTTGGCGCTCATGCTTGTGAGTGCGAACCATCGCGAGAGTCTCGGGCTGGGGAACTGACAAACTGATGGTGCGGAAATGAAGGAGCATAAAATACCCACTTTTTACATAAAAAGGGATGGAAAGACACAGCACACTGATGGGCCTGCACAGCTGCGCATTTCAGTAAAATGGCCCCAAAAAGGGCACAGCGAGTCTGTTAGGGAAGCACACAGTACATCGCGAATGTATCGCAGGGCATGTTGACTTGAAGCCACATTGCTGCGCAGTTGCAACGGGGTGGGGAGTCAAAGTGGTGCCATATAGATGGGGCCCAATGGAGAGTTCCTAGTGTTGAATGGCTTGTTTAAGGGCAAACTATTTACATCAAGGGACCCAGAGTGCAAGTTTAATATAGTTTGGTTTAATAATAGCAGCAATCCTACCCCCCCCCCCCCCGCCCCTGGCACATATGCATGGCCAGAGAGCAGGTTGTGGAGCAGAACACTCTGTACTGCTATTGAGGCAGCCAAGCCCTCTTCTGCACGTCAGGGCCAAACCAGATGTGATGCAGAACAGTCTGCATTATTGTAATGCAGCTGCGTGGTGTCCCAAATTTGACTGGAGCAGCAGTGTGCATGTGCTCTTAACTCTGTCTTTGCATGCTGTTTGCCCACTAAAAATGGCCTCCCGAGCTGCTTTTCTCTCTGCAAGGGAAAACTGTGTGTGTTAACCCCCCTCCCCTGTACTACTGCTTCAATAAAATGCAGCGCTCCAATGACTGGACTAAAGCACTTCTTTAAAGTCAGGAGGCCCTGCATGTCATTCCTTTGTTATTTCTAGTTCAGCCATCATAATGCATGGCTCAACTCCGGCTTCTGTTGAGGGTCAGGGAGGAGGCTGTTGAATTGTCCCATGCAAGGCATGCTGGGGGGACATTTGAGGCTGCCTGGCCATGATGGAGCCTGGCCATGATGGAGCATGCAGGCAGCTAGGGGGCTGGTGATAGAAGGTTCTGCTTGGCTCTCCTCTGCACCTCAACCAACCTGCTTTCTGGGGCAGGGGGCAGTGGAGCAGAACTGCAGCCTAGGAAAGAACTAGAATTCTTACCATATTGAGTGTGACATGAACCTAAACATGCTTTGCATAAGTGACTCTAAGAACATGTCACTTGAGAATATTGTTCATGTAGAATAGAAAACAGAAGAAATCCATTTTTAAATCAACTATACACTCTTACCAATGTAATTTGTACATATGGACACAGGAAATGCCAATAAACCAATGTAAATGTCACTTATGAAAATGACTTATGGCTGCCTCTGCACGAGTACATCTACCCCAACTTAGGGCATTTCTACACCAGCCTAAAATCCTGCATTTAAAACGGGGCTTTTTGCTTCCATTTTAAATGCAGGATCACCACTGACTGCCTTTACATGCGCTCTCTTTCCCCCCTCCTCTTCCCTTCCTCCCTCCTCCTCCCCGAATCTTAGTCTTCCATTATCTTTCATTGATCTCGCTCTTGTTTCTGTTTTAACTCTTTTCACAGAGGAAACTCAAGTGGAACACAACGGGGTAATTTGATAGCTCATTGTCTGCGATCCATTTCAAAATGGAAAGGGCATTTAGTGCAGGATGGTCACAGCGTCATGTAAAGAGCCTGCAAACTTCCGTGAAGGAGCAATCTCAATCGCAGGATAAAAGCCCGGTGTGAAGGAGCCCTTAAACTGGTTTAACCGCCGTTCCCTCTCCACAGGACAGCTTGGGAACTAGAGTTCTGTAACAGAGGTAGGTGACTATGAAGTTCTCTAAATGAGAATTCTCAGTACCCTCACCAAACTACAAGAAGCAGGATTCTTTATGGGAGAGCCATGGCTATTAAAGTGATAAAAATCTGATATAAGTGCAGATGTGTCTAAAGTATCTGAGGTGAGGAATATAGATGAAGATTTGCCTCATTAACTATTCAGTTGATTAGCTTCACAACTAAATGAGGAAAGAACTTTCGTTTTGCATTAGGACTAGAACTGCTTATTGGCCTACACAGCTCCCCCCACCTCACAGCTCTGTCATCTTATTTGGAAGAGCAGCAGTGCCAAGATAACAGCAACAATTTCTGATTTACTTTATGTGGCTGTGGTATAATTCTATCGTTAAGTTTTCTATCATTACAGTTTGCTTTTTCATGTATCAAAGATTTTTATTTTATGACCTCTGATTGAATGGTCATAAACTACACTTTTTTTGTTTAAATAAATTGATACGGCTGATAACGTTTGTTTTTTAAATCTACCCTTTGCTCTGATATTAGTGATGCTGCTTTTATGTTTGAGCTTTGGAGTATTTTAGTAACTCTGATATTTTACTGTTTTTATTACAATGTTTTATTTTAATTAAACAAACAAACAAACAAACAAACAAAGGCCATGTTTAAGGCCATTCCACCTTAAAGAGGCACAAGAGATGGATAGTGAATATAAAAATTATAATAAAAATGAATATAAGAAATTAAAATCCAGCATAGCTAAATTAAAGCCTAAAAGGTCAGCAGCACAGGAGTAGATTAAAATATACTACAGGATACAATGCTTATCCCTTGAGCGCCTCCCATCAAAAACTCTATGAAACAGGACCATTTTAATCTGCCTCCTGAAAGAAGGGTGGTGAGAAGGGCAAATAGACTAACCTGGGGCTGGAGTTTCATAACCAGGGGCCACTCTTGAATGTCCCTGTCCCTGGTAGCCACTAGCCTAGCCTCCAATAGAGATGGGCATGTAGCAGGGCCTTGCCTAGGGGACCAATCTGGGCAACTGCAGCATGCAGATTGGAATGAATGAAACCCACTGTAAATTTCAGTGCAGAATCCTCAAATCTGCTGATGGCAGGAAATCAAAATATGTTATCACCTGTGACAAATGTAGAAAATGGGGTGGGGGGGATTCTCCCTATGCAAATAGAAAATGAAAAAGGCATATTTGTACTTAAGACATACCATTTGAGCTTCTTCCCCATTTTCTCATCTATGTCGCCCATCATGCTGCTCTGTGAAGGCAGTTTACATAATCCTGTGAAAGAAAGAATTGGCTGTGATTCCCTATGTCCTGTGTAATTCACTCCATCTCACAGATACACATACCACACGTGCACACACACACCTTATTCATGCAATGTGGAATATCCCAGGTGCAGAGGCATGTTTTTGTTGCTTGCAGGGGCTGGATATAGCAGCATTGCCTCTTATGCCACAAATATACAGGAAAGCATATTTAACAGGGAGGCTGCAACCGCTGCATGAAAATCTGGTGGCAAATGGCCCAGAGAAATAACTTGTTCGCATCAGTTTCCTTACTTTTTCCAGTAAGATGACCTCGTTCTCTCTCCAGGTACCACCTCCTTTCAGCGAGGGATGGCGGAGAAATCCACCACGGACTCCAATGAGGCAGGATTCTTTGGAATCCGCCCCCCCAGAGTCCGTGGTGAAATGGACTACCCCCCTGCCACCCCCCGAAATCTCCCCAGGACGGAACCTACCTGGCGGTGGCTGGTCCAAATCGCTATCTTAGTTCTGCAGCCATCCGCTGCCGGGCTGCGGAACAAAATGGCGTCCGGCGTTGCGGACGCCATTTACGTCCCTGCCGTTGGCCATGATTAGCTATGTAAATATTTACGTAGCCTATCACAGCAAAGAGCAGGGACGCAAATGGCATCCCCTACGCCGGACGCCATTTTGTTCCGCAGCCCGGCCGCGGCCGGAAGTCTGGCAGTGGCCGGAGCCGGCCGGTGGCTTCGCAGACTCCCCGCGGAGCAGAACCGGCCAGGGAGGATTCGGGGGGGAGAGAGGACCGGATCGCCTCCTCCTGCCTGCGTGCCCCCCCATGGACTCCAGGTAAGGGGATTCATACATCCCTACTTTCAGCCCAGACTGACTCCTCTGCTATGGGGGCATTATCTGAGAACTCCTGTGTATGAAATATATGCTCATGATGCTCGGTGCAGTGCAGGGCTGGCTTAACCAAATCTTGCATGTAGAAGCCCTCCATTTCAACCCATGGCATCTGCAATTAAAGGGTCATGGGCAGCTGTATTGGGATAAGCTTTTGTGTGAGAGCTTGGAGAGTCAGTGCTGGTCAGAATAGATCATGCTAGGCAAGATGGGTCAACCTATGATCTGGCTCTTTCTGTGGTACCCGAATGTTTTTTCCCACAGAGCAAATAATAGTTCCAGGGTGGGGTTTTAAATGCAGAAAATGTATTGAGGGAGACCATTAGAAGCCCCCCAGTGCTGCAGCCCTAATCTGAATTCGTGGCAGCTTTTAACTTACACTATCAGAATCTCCCATTTTTGTTTATTTGTGTATCTCCTGCATCACTACTTTGACCCTTAGCATGAGCCAGCTTCGTGTGGTTCATACAAGGAAAAAAGATAATCACCTGGTTCGCATGTCACAGCAGCAAATTGTAGATTAATCCACGATTCACAGGGATGGGTGCTGCCTACGAGCTGCTTCCAATTTGTGTAAACAAACTGTGATGTGTGAATCTGGACTGCTGGGTTGTTTAGGGGCTAAACAACCCAGGGGTTAACCCATGGTTTGTTGTTGGGCTAAGTGCTGGGTCGTTTAGCCCCTAAGCAACACAGTGGTCCAGGTTTGCACATCACACTGACAATCTCTGATTGCACCGATAGGAGATTGTTCACAGAAAATGGGAGCAGCTCATGTGCTGCACATCCCCACAAATTGTGGGTTAATTAACTCATGATATGCCACCATGATGTGCAAACAGCTCCAATGGCTTGCTTTATGGCCGTACATTAATAGAAAAGGTGATTCATTCAATCCAGGGATTTCCTGATTCACAGCTCCATCGTTTAGCCAATATACTGCACTAACCCTTAAACACACTTATGGACCAGCGAGCCTGAAGGTCTGCAGTTGGGATAGTTGATCCAAGGGACTGGACTAAGCCGATAACTGCCATAGTTGGTTTCTCCAGCTGAGGGGGAAGGATACTTTTGTACAAGGTGACTTCATTGTTCCTGCACTTGATGATGGATTCATCGTCCATGAATGGGTAGGCGTAGCTGTAGCCTGTTGCAAAGATGACATAGTCAAGGCCTTCCTGCACGGTTCCATCTTGAAATATTGCAGAGGTTTCTGTAAACTCCTTCACATTGGGCTTCACTATTACAGTTCCACACGTGATGCGGCTTGGAAGGTCATCGTTGAAGACGGGCTCCTTACGCAGAGTTCTAGAAGGAGAGAGAATGGGTGCTGCTGCAGGTGTGCTCCTTCAAACCATCTAATAGCCATCTACCCTGCATGTACCCAAGGCATGTGTCACTGTGGCGAGGTCAGCTTTCTCTAGAGAAAGCCATAATTGTCAAACCAGCCCAAGATAGTAAAAATATTCCTGGCAACTGAGACCACCTGTGCTTCCATAGACAGCACGAAGTCCAGGAGCACGCCCAGACTGTGTACCTGGATGAGGTCACACCTGGAAGTGTGGCCTCATCCAGAGTCAGATCTAAATCTCCATCCAGATTAGCAGATTTCCCAACCCACAATATTTCTGTTTCAGCTGGACTAAGCTTCAGCTTGTTAGCCCTCATCCATCCCAATATTACCCTATCTGTCCAGGATTTCAACTGCCTCCCTGGAATTAAATTGTGGAAAAGAGAGGGAGAGCTGCATGTCATCTGCATATTGATGACACCTCAACCCAAATCTCCAGATGATTTCTCCCTGCAGTTTCACGTAGATGTTGAAAAGCATGGGGGACAAGATAGAACCTTGAGACACCCCAAATATCAAAGGCCAAGGGGTGGGAAAAAAGGTTCCCCAGCACCACCTTCTGAGTCCATCCCACAGGAAGGACTGGAGCCCCTGTAACACTGGGCCTCCAAGTTCTGTCCCAGAGATCTAGAAGTATACCATGTTCAATAGTACAGAAAGCTGCTGAGAGGTCTAGGAGAATAAACAGAGTCCCACTCCCCACACTTATTCCTCTCCTGGTCAGTCACCACTAGCTCATACCCCATCAACACAGTGCTTTTTTTCTGGAGAAAAGGGTACTGGAGCTCTTAGATTACACTTCCTCACGAGTAGTTGGTGATTAAATTGTAATGAAGAGCATTAAAATAATGGACAAACACTGTTGTCCAGAAGAAAAGGTGCCGGAACTCAGTTCCGGTGAGTTCCACCAGAAAAGAAGCACTGCATCAACATATATATGAAGTTTGGAATTTTTGCCACAATGTGCATTGCTTTACTGAATAAATAAATTACCTGATTGTACTTTAATTGCAATTCTTTCTACATCTGAGGAGTGCCTTACGCAAGAGACCCTATGAGGTCTTGCATCACAATTCCGCTCTTTGCCTTCAGATTATCCCTGAATAGGCTCCAACTACCCAGACAACATTTCTAAAATTACTGAATATTTTTGTGTAGATGTCAGAACCCACCTTTTTGATAAAAATGAAAAACAAATCAGTGCCCTTCTGGGAGTTTGGAACTGAAGTATGTTGATTTAGCTACGATAGCTTGCTGGGATTTGCCAAGTCAGTCTTATCACTCTTATGACATTTGTTTGAAGGGTATGTTTCCCTGCTTGGGTTCTGGCTGATATGAAAACATAGCTTCCATGGCCACTGGCCATTCTCTTCTAAACTCAATATTGTATACGTGAATAGCATCTACAGTACAAATCAGAGTCACTTCAGAAGAGTATTTGAAGTGTTTAACAACTCTGCCACCTGTAACTTAACTGTTTATTTATAGATTTCCCATGCTGCTTGAAATAGTCTCAATATTCTACATAAGAAAAACAATTCCTAATATTTTTCCAGGAAAAGCCAGCCAAATTATTACTGCTTGTTCCTGCGAATGCTTTTGGTTTTGTTACTGATCACCCATTTCTCTTCAGTTAGGTAATGGGACTGGCACTTTAAAGCTAGATAATTTTTTCAGAGAATGTGAAAAAGCCATCATTGGCTACAGTTTACACTGTTTTTCCCCTGCCCTATTATTGGCTCTGATTTGGCAGGCTTTTGTTCAGGTTCAAAATATGATAATTGGGACAAAAGACATCCACTTCTTTGAGTTGTATCTTTATGGGTACATCTTTATCTGCACTAATCCTAATAAGATTACTTTAATATTATTTTATGTTAAATTACTTTATGTAATTAAATAGGGCTGGAATGTACTTGAAGATCATTCAGCCCAACCTACTGTCATAAAGCAGGATCCCTCCTACACATCAACCTTTATCACATAGAAAGATCTTAAGCACACAATCCTATGTAAATTTAGATAGAAGAAAGGCCTACAGCTCCCAGTATGCCCCAGCCAGCCAGCCATGCTGGCTGGGGCATGCTGGGAGTTGTGGGCTTTTTCCTGTTTAAACTTGCTTAGGATTGCGTCCTTAGTGAGCCATTACTAGCAGAGTGCAAAACAGTGACCCCTGCAGGTGGAGCTTGTGTGCTTTTAGGACTAATTTAATAAAATAATCTATGTACTTTAAGGAAGTAAGTTAAACCATGTGCTACAGCACACTGACAACAAAGGTCTGCATAGTTAAAGCAGTGGCATTCCCCATAGTAACCTATGGCTGCGAGAGCTGGACCATAAGGAAGGCTGAGCAAAGGAAGATAGATGCTTTTGAACTGTGGTGCTGGAGGAAAATTCTGAGAGTGCCTTGGACTGCCAGAAGATCAAACCAGTCCATACTCCAGGAAATAAAGCCAGACTGCTCACTTGAGGGAAGGATATTAAAGGCAAAACTGAAGTACTTTGGCCACATCATGAGAAGACAGGATATCCTGGAGAAGATGCTGATGCTAGGGAAAGCGGAAGGCAAAAGGAAGAGGGGCCGGCCAACGGCAAGATGGATGGATGATATTCTGGAGGTCACGGAGGACCTTGGGGGACCTGGGGGTGGTGATGGCCGACAGGAAGCTCTGGCGTGGGCTGGTCCGTGAAGTCAAGAAGAATCGGAAGCGACTGAACGAATAAACAACAACAACAACAACAGGGGGAAAGGCAAAAACCTCTATACTGTCTTTTAAAACTCACATATCAAGAAAAAGTTATTCTTGCTGAAGAATCATAAGAAATGCAGGGGTATGTGGTGCCCATCCTGTTGAATGCCCTCCTGAGGAATGCTTACTGACTTCGATGTCTTGTTACTACCTTGGTGAATAAATATCTCTGCTAGGTATGAAGTAATAGTAAGTTACAGATAGGGAAGTTATCTGCTGTATTACTCATTTGAGAAATGAAAAGCAAGAGGGATAGGCCAAATCCCCAGAATTGTTTTTGACTGCCTCTGATCTCCCTCTTTTTTAAAATAATTAGTTGTTGTTTTTACTCTTTTTTATTGATGCTATTAGCAGGGGGAGGAGAAATTGTTTAAAATTGTGTTATATTGTGTTTATAATAAACTTTGGCAAAGTATTATGTGTCAGAGGAAATGTGTTTTGGTGAGTTGGAGTAATCTAAATTCCTGGCTTCTAAGCAGAGTAGACTAAGACAGTTTTCTTTCTACTAAGAAACATTTATCTCCATCTATGGCAGCGGTTCTCAACCTGTGGGTTGCGACCCCTTTGGGGGTCGAATGACCCTTTCACAGGGGTCGCCTAAGACCATCGGAAAACACATATTTCCAATTTTATTTTTAAGTCTGGCAAAGTTCTAATGATGCAGCGCGAGTGGGGTCAGCTGTTGTTGGTGTATGGGCGCCAGTTGCTTAGAAACTCCAGGCCCTGCTTGGGCATTCCCTCCCCGTCAGCGGGGCTTGGGCGATGAGGTAATAGCCAGAGAAGAGGGGAGGGCCTGCAATTGAGGAACCGAGCCTCTGGCCCGCCCAGCCGGCAAAGGAGGCGCTGGCGGCAAGAAGAGCAGCCGGTGGCGGCATCTACCGCGTTAGCCTCTTTCTGGACCGAGTCCAGGCCGAGCGGAGGGAAGAGAAGGGCTGGGGGCGGCGGCATCAGATCTTCTGCCAAGCGCGCGCGCCTATGGGAAACACCGCGAGGCCCTCGAGTGAAGGACGAGGCGCTTGAAGAGCACGGCTTTTCCCACGAGCCTCAGGGGCGTGGGGTCGCGGCACATAGCGCCCGTGAGCGACAGCGCCATCCCGCGCCGGCCGAGAACGGGAGCTGCTCTCTGCACGAGCCGGGCTTTCTCTTCTCGCCCCACGTGCGGAGCCGGCTGCTGGCTGCATGCATGCAGCCCGAGCAGGGCTTCTTGCAGGCGGGGAGGTGCCTTTCCAGCGCCCAGCTGCCGGATCCGCTTTCTCCCTGGGCGCCTCTGGAGAGCGGGTGGAGTCCGGAGCCACTTTGGAAGTATGAACTAGCAAAGAAAATAATTTTGCCACTATGAAGTAGCAACGAAAATAATTTTATGGTTGGGGGTCACCACAACATGAGGAACTGTATTAAAGGGTCGCGGCATTAGGAAGGTTGAGAACCACTGATCTATGGAGTTTGCAGTGACCACTTTTAGTAGATTTGAGCCTTTAAGGTGAGGCGACCGCTTATCCAGTGCCGGGCAGGAAAAGCACGGAGGGGATCATTCCCTCTGTGCTCCTTCTGCCCTTCATTTTCGGCTAGAAAGCTGCTGTCAGCTGTCTAGCCGCAGGAGGGCATAGGATGTGTCATACAGGCATTTCCGCCCTCCCCGCCCCAGAACGCCCCCCGGAATGCCCCATTTCGGCCGCTCCGTGCTCTCTTGTGATTGCAGAGCTCGACGCTGTTCCGAGCTGCCTGTGAGGCTGCGCAGAAGTGGGGGAAGGTCAGTTCCCAGAAAACAAGATATCCTATGGCTGTCTAGCTGCTGACTAGCGGCCATACGATTGCTTCCTCCAACAGAGTATAGACGGAGAAGAAAAAATAATGGGATTTGGGGTTTTTAAGTCAACGTGACTGTAAAGAGGAAAATCAGGAGGAAATCCTCACAGAGGGTTTTGATTTAAGGACCTTAGGGGATCAGTGTCACCTGGTGACTAAGACTATGGGAGATATTTATACTCAGTTGAATACTATATCAGGAAGAACAGAGCAGTTAATTTGCTCAAGAAGAAGGGACAATGTTCATTGGATCAGTGCAGGGGAAGGGTTTCTAAAAGTGATGTAGGTTAGGAGTTGATTAAAGGGAAAGACTTGGTTCATTTGTTTGCAGACTTCAAGAAGGTTGTGTTAAATATCTTTCCCCACAAAGGTTATATATCAAACTGGTAGTCTAAGTATATGGTCAGGCTATTCTTGAGTAGGCAGCTAAGAAAGCGAACGCAATCTCGGACTGCATTAAGAGACGCATAGTGCCCAGACCATGGGCAGTAATAGGGCTCCTTCACACTGAGCTTTTATCCTGTGATTGAGATGGCTCCTTCACAGAAGTTTGCGGGATCTTTACATGACGCCATGATCGTTTAAGGTGTGTCCTGCACTAAATGCCCTTTGTTCCATTTTTAAATAGATTGCAGATAAAGAGCTATCAAACTACCCCATTGTGTTCCACTTGAGTTCCCTCTGTGAATAAAGGAAACGCAGCAAGAAGAGGAGCGAGATCAATGAAAGATAATGGAAGACTTCGATACAGGGAGAAGGAGAGGGGAAGGGGTGGGGGAAAAGGAAGCGTGTGAAAAAGGGAGTCGTCATGATCCTGCATTTAAAATGGAAGCAGAAAGCCTCGTTTTACATGCAAGATTTTAGGCTGGTGTAGAGATGCCCATAGTTACACTGTATTCTGCATGCGTCAGGCTGCATTTGGAGTACTGTGTCCAGTTCTGAGTGCCCCATCTTAAGAAGGACACTAACAAGTTGCAGCAGCATGTCCAGAGAAGGGCAACCAGGATGGTGAAGGGTCTGGAAACCAAGCCCTATGAGGAATTGTTGAAAGAGCTCGGTATATTTAACCTGGAGAAGAGAAGATTAAGGGGAGACATGATAGTGGTCTTCAAATGTCTGAAAGGCTGTCTTGCAGAAGGCAGCGCAGAGTTGTTCTCTGTTGCTCCCAAGGACAGAACTAGAATGAACGGGTTGAAATGGCAGGCAAGCAGATTTGGAGTAACATTGGAAGAAATTTCCTAACAGTGAGAGCTATTCAGCAGTGGAACAGATCCCCTCGGGAGGTGGTGGGTTCCCCTTCACTGGTGGTACTTAAGCTGAGGCTGGATGGCCATCTTCGTGGGTTGCTGTAGCTGCCCCCTGCAGTGCATGGGCTAGATGATCTCCAAGGTACCTTCCAACTTTATGATTCTAAGGGTGCAATCCTATGGGGATAGTCGGCCGCCTCTGAAATCGGAGGCAACCGACTATCCAGTGCAGGGCAGGTGGAGCGCGTAGTGGATCTTCTCCTCCGTGCTCTGCCTACCCTGCATTTGCAGCGAGATGGCCAATTTCGGCTGTCTAGAGAGGGTGGCTCAGAGCAGGGGGAGGGGAGGCCAGATGGCGCATAGGAAGCATTGTGCTGGCGCTTCCACCGTCTCCTCCCCAGGAATGCCCCCCCTTCCCTGCTCCGCACTGCTCTTTTGAGTGCAGAGCTGGGGACAAACCGTGCCACCTACAAGGTGGTGGGGAGGGGGCAGGGAAGCGGTTTTCTGGGAACCAACTTTGGAGCACCGGCTCTCAGGTTGGTTCCTGGAAGCTGAAAAAACCTATGGCCATGTAGCCACTGTCCAGTGGCCATAGGATTGCGCCCTAAGTTATTGCAAAGATGTTTTTTGCACAGACTTGAGCACTGTTATTTGGATCCAAAGCCTGCCAGGTTATTGGGGAGTACTATTGACATTTAATGATACAGCAGTCCTCTCACAAATTCCAAGTGTAAAGCAGTTGCTCTCTCAAAAGATACACTTGTGTATATCCTACAGGTGGGTTCAGGAATCTGGTTGTGTGATCACTATTGCCTAAAAATTCAAAATTACAGTAACCCTTTTTGAAGATTACTGATAAAGGGGGAAGTTTAGATCAAGTTCGTATTAGATCGGGAGACCTAGGGATAAAGGATGATCAGAAGGAAACTGTGACTCTTGTATTTCAGAAGAAGAAGCTTTAATTAAATCTGATGGGACTTTGCCAGCTGTAGAGCAGTGGAAGATTATCACAAGACTGGAAGAACGGAAGAAGAACTTGATATCCATGGGGCAGTTAATAACTCTCTGACTGGCTTCCACTCTCAGGAACCTCTTTGGATAAAGCTGGAAAATACTGAGGTAGGGGAAATGAACCCCTACTAGTTAAATCCCCTTTAACTAAGTCCACAGCGGAAGTTACTACAGAGATCAATTCTGTTCCAGCTCCGAAAGAATCTAATTCTGCCATTCTTTCACATAAGAACTGGACTGTGGAGAAGTATGGGGCTTTTTGTTTTTAAATCCAGATGAATTGGGAAATTCCTGCAGTGCATTATGGGCACTATATTATCACAGAGAGCTTTTATCCTGCTATTGCGATTGCTCACTCATGGAAGTTTGCGGGCGTCTCCTGCACTAAATGACCTTTATCCCATTTTTAAACAGATCAGAGATAATGAGGTATCAAATTACCCCGCTTGTGTTCCACTTGGGTTCCCTCCGTGAAAAGGAAGAGCTGCAAGAAGAGTTGCTGGACGAATGAAACCTATGGAAGACTCAGATAAGGGGGAGAAGGAGGGGGAAAGGGGAGGGGGAAAAGGAAGCATGTGAAAAAAGGGAGTCGTCGTGATCCTGCATTTAAAACGGAAGCAGAAAAACCCGTTTTAAATGCAAGATTTTAGGCTGGTGTAGACATGCTCTAAAGTTTGCCCATCAATACGGATCCTGCGAAAGGACTCTGTTCTCAGAGCAAATCACCATAGCCTCTTTTGTTTGTAGCATTACCTGTTCAGAGGTATCAGACCATAGTTCTCATGTCTGAACCACCTGTTCATTTGCTTCACATACAACCAGTCGGAGATGGCAGTCGGGAGGGAGTTCCTGAGGAACGTTTTAAAGCGAGTTATAACCAGCATATCCCAGGGGTAGCCTTGGTCCCAAACACGAGACATTACCCAGGATCCACTTCGAGAGCTGATGTAAACCTTTTAAAAGAACAAATGGGTAGGGGACACAAATATGAAGCTCATGTCGCCAAGCATCTTTCCAGTGCAATTTCTTCCGTGTTCAATTAAATGGAGCTTGCCAGGAGCAGCCATCAGTTGATGGTGTCCTTGTAAAACTTGTCCAATGATTGCCCTGGGACCCAAAGATTATTCTATTACAGCGTTCTGTTTAAGTATCACATATAAAAATGCTCTTATAGCATATCTACATTACAAATTCATATCACATTTATATCACTGTCATGACTTTCGCCAATGAATCCAGGGACTGTAATTACCATGATATAAGGCTGAGCCAATAGTTTCCCCCCATTTCACCTCCCCACCTTATATATCATTGTATTTATCTATTCCTCTGTTGTTTGTCATTTTATTTTTAAACTATTTTAATGTATTTTATTTTCTTAACTGTTTGTTATCCACCAGAAAACATTTGATATAGGGAGGATTTAAAATATAATGAATGAATAAATAAATATAACAAGATTTTAAGGTGTTTGGGGGACACAAACAGTCAGATGGAGGCATCATTCTGATGGTTTCTAAGTTTTTGAACTTTTGGTTTGGGGAAATGGACAGAGGTGCAGAAAGAACTCCTCCATGCCATAACAGATGTTAAGAGAGTCCAAGCCCCCTCCACCCACACACTATAGTTTTGTAGTGTAGATATGCCAAAAGATACCATTTAGTTTTTAAGCATGAAGCAAAAGATTTTGAACTTCCTTCCGAAATCTCTCCTGTCCAAGCATAAGGGCTGAAAATCTGGCATTAAAAAACCAAAACCCTATCCTGCCTCCCAAGTCATAGATTCGCAGAAAATTAGTTCTGTATTAGATTCTATTCCAATGGTGCCCATGCATGAAAGCAGTCAGTCAGATATGCTATGAAGCCTGTAAGGGCTAAGATTTATTTGCCAAATAAATTGGCAAATTAAGCACTTTTAGGCCCAACTGATTTTAATCAGAAAAAATTAAGTATGTGCTCTGGTTATATGGCATACTTACCAATGACATAAACAGAAATATTAGGGAAGACAAAAGAACCCCTTCCAAATATTAACTGAATAACCAATTGACTGAATAAAGAACAGATTCTAAGATATTTTAAAAACCCATCCAATTTTGCAAGATTATTTATAAAAAGAATGAGAATTAGCATTTCTATATGAGACTTTTATTGCACACTTGTGATTCGTGGAGGTTTACGGGTCCTTTACATGATGTCATCAACCTCCAGGGCATCTCCTGCACTTTCTGACCTTTATCCCATTTTTTTTAAAGATCAGAGATAATGCGTTAAGGAACATTCATCCTCTATATTGGCTATGTGTAATTGTGCAATTCCGCTATAACAGAATACCATCTAGTGGCTGTGTAATGAAACATACAGAACTTGCAGACAAAGGAAGTCCCCGAATCAAAGCATGTGTCTGCCTGTGTAAAGGAGACAATCTTAATCTCGCAAAGAATCTGGAAGCAAAAGTCCTGGTAAAGGTGTGGGATTTTAGGCTCATGTAGAAAAGCTCAATATGACAGTTACGAAGTTGGTTTGAATATTCATTTTGGCATGAATTTATACCCTTGTAATCTGACAGAATTATCAACTAGCCCAGCACTGTCTACCTCTCTCCAAGGTTTCAGGCAGAGAGAGATTGTTCCCTACCAGGCCATCTGAGATCCTTTAGCTGGATGTGGTGGAATTAAACCTCTGCTGCTTCCAAGGCATGTGATCCGACACTGAGCTCCACATTCTGTTATCCCTGATTCTACCTGTTACACTGGGTGTAATGCAGCCTAAATGAGGCACTTTTAAGTCCCTTTGATGTGAGCTCAAATGTGAGCCCAAAGAGTGGAATTAATATATCTCCCATCAAAATCAAAGTGGCCTAAAAGTGGTTGCTGAATTGTTTATTAAGAAGAATGATCATTAACCAGAATGATAATTCCTGAGCAGTGTATGAGATGATACCTTGGAGGCCATGTTACTGAGTTCCGTAGCGATGTCACAGCCTGAGTTCCCAAGGCCAACCACCAGCACTTTCTTCCCCTTGAACTTTTCAGGTCCTTTGTAATCCCGGCTGTGGAAAATGCTACCCTTAAACTTCTCCAAACCTATATGGGAAAGTGGAAAACAAACAAAGATCTTCAAGAAATAAACATAGAAATTTAACTCTTTGGCATTGATGCACTGTGAGGTTCAGTTATCTAGTTCGTTGAAGACTTTGGTAGCACAACTGCAGATTTTACAGATCCCAAAAGACAATTATTTAAACCATTAACCCAGTAAATTGAACTCACAATAAAGTATGAATTGATCATTCCTGTAATTCTTCCCACTGATACTGCTCTCAGTTGTATTTGTTAGCTCTGTTGTTAGCCTAACTGGAATCTTACCTAGAAAGTCTAGCTTTTATCTTGAATCTTACCTAGAAAGTCTAGATTTTATCTAGAACCTTGGAACCTTTTAAGTAGCTGATGTGCATTACTAGCTCTACACTTACATTTCATGGTGGTGGGGATGGGAGCGTGATCTGGGCTCTCCACAGACATTTTGGCACCTGAGGTAGAATATCCAAAACCATGCCATTGCTGTGGTAAAATATAATAATAAATTAAACTGACACACAGTAGCACCCCAAATCTGCTGCTTGAGTGGCCATTTCATCCTGCCTTAGGCTCGGCCCTGAATGTACTTCAACCATGTTTAGAACCTGAAGCCAGTGCTCACGGCTGTTTGTGCCAATGGATTCTCCTTTGTACGGGCAAACAGTAACTTCGAGGGGGGTGGATTTTAAGTGGGCAGCAGCATGGGGGGGGACTTCTCCCCATGTGCCATGGTCCTATGCCTGTTTTTCCACAGTAGATAGTATTCGCACAGAAAAAAACAGATACATTAAATGCATTCACACATTTATTGTCTTGTCTGTTTGAGTCTTGAAGCACCCAAGTGCAAGGAAGTGCAAAAACTGAGCTTTAGCTCTGTCCTGTAAAATAGTGACAGGCGCAGACATCTTCCATGACACTCACATAAACATCACAGTTATGGTTAATCACAGTATCTATCTATTATCTGTCTATCTGTCTATCTATCATCTGTATAATTACTTACCACGGAAGCTCTTAGCTGGAATATTTGGATAGACATGATGTCCAGAACATATCATAACAGCATCAAATATAGCCGATTCCACCTTGCCATCCTTTTCCATTATGACATCCCATTGGCCAGTAACAGGGAAGTCCGGACGCTTCTTAATATTCTTCACAACAGTCTTAAAGGAAAAGTTCAGGACTATGTATTAGTATGGTTCAGGATCCAAAGCAAATAGACATAATTGTTGTGTGTCTGGCATTGATTAATGTGAATGGATGTATCACTGTGCTTTGCCTAAAGCAGGAGTGTAAAAAATGGGGCTCCACAAAGGTCTGTCTGGTGGCCACCCAAACCCCAGAAAAAATGGGAAAAAACACTCTAGGAATGGGCTGTATGGTTCCTACCATAGAAGCCTCATTCCTAAAGCATCCCCAGGGTGTACTAGCAGGCAGTGCTTGAAGTCTCCTGCCAGCTTCCTAGGATGCTGTAGGAATGGCGCTTCTATGGCAGGAACCATAGAGCCTGTTTCTAAACATTTGGTATGAATCCTGATGTGGTGACTCAGAAAACAGCCTGATTTGCCTTTAACAGATTCAAAGACAGATTCAATTTAACAGATTCAACTCCAGGCCCGAATCCAAATCTTGGCTTGAAAATACAAAACCTCTCTGATTATCACTGGAAATGAACAAATATTGACAGAATTGGATGGAATTTGGATGCAATAGGCAGACAAGGTAGCCTCTTGGAGTGGAACAAGCCTGCCATGTTTCGGATGAATACATGGAAGGGTTTTCATACAAGAGCAGCCATAATAATTTGGGGGGTTCCAAAACAGGATGCACTTACCCCTCTACATTTCTGTGGGCAATTGTTATGAAAGTGTTCTACAGCATAGAAATGGGCCTAGATAAAAATCCTGCAAATTTTTGGATGCACAGGTGCAGTGGTATTTATAGAGGGGGAGTCTTCAAACGGGTGGTGGAGGAGAGTGATATGTGTTAGATAAAAAGGGGAGGTCATAAGTAGCTAGTGTAGCTAGTGACTCGGTCATGTAGGCATGACACGTGACAAATGAGTCAGCTTAAACTGAGAGCATGCGCAGAGACAAAGAACTAAGTACTGAGCTGTTAGGGGTGGGTATAAAAAGGTTGGGCGCGCCATGTTCTGGGTCCAGACTGCTCTGCACCCGTTTTGCAAAACGATCAATAAAACTTTGTTGGCTCCACTGTCGCCTGCCTGGCCTCTCATTTGACCAGAAGCAAGAACTTTTTCTAACAATTTGGTGCCGTGACTCGGACTGTGCCTTCTGGGGCGTGTTCTCGTGCGTCGAGTCAAGGGGCCGCGGTGGGGAAGTGGCCACAGGTGGTTCACTTATACTGCCTTCCCCTCCCTGGCGGCGGGGAGACGCTCGGGGACCAACGCCATTGTAAGGGAGACCGAGGGCACCCTTTTAAGGTACCGGCAGTGGATCCATGAGGCAGCTGGACGCAGCTGCGGGTGGAGTACTGAGACTTCAGGGTAAGTGGCAACTTACACTCGGGGAATTTGCGGGACAGTGGTGTGTGTGTGTGTTGAGATTTGTGTGAGATGCCTCAAGGCGAAGCGAGTGAGGAGCCCCTATCTGCATTTCCCTACCCCGGTGACGGACTGGGTCACAGAAGGGCGAAGCATACGAATTGTTGGCTGAAACCATGGCTGTCATGGGCGGATCCCACTCTAGGCCTGAAGAAAAGTCTCCAACACCCTTGGGATGTTGTTTGCGCAATTGGAATAAGTTTAAGCAAGATTATGGAACAAAAGTGACGAAGGACAGTCTCATCCTCCTTTGTACCCAGGAGTGGCCAGTATTGGAACCACGATGGCCGCCCGAGGGGTCTTTTGATCCAAAAATTGTATCCGCTGTGCGTGTGATAGTTACCCAGAGGGGAAGTTGGGACCAGTTTCCTTACATCGACTCGTGGGCAACAAATGTGCCCTTAGAAGGAAAACCAGCAGCTTGGGTGGTAAAATGCATGTCTCTGGCCCTCCCTGTAATAACTACTAGAGTCATCAAAAAACAAAAGCCGCTGGCTGCCTTACCCACAGCGCCGGAAGATCCATTACTTCCCCCACCCTACAGAACGGCCGTGTCAGGCGCCATGCGACCCCATCTGGTAGCTCCCCCTTCCCCCTCCTCAGAAAACTTGCTCAGCGAAGAGGTAAGGGATTGTGATCTCGTGACGGAAGACCGTCATCGCCATCAAGCATGTGGAGACAATTGAGAGAGCCCTAAAGTTGATGGGGGGGAAGTGGGGCCCGTCTTACAAAAGGCGGATAGCCCAGAGAGTAGAGGGGAGAATAGTGATGGGGGATAATTTCTCCCCGAAACTTCAGGGAGCCGAGTGCCAACGTATTCGGCCCCCCAAAGTAGTTTCAGGGAGAAATTCTCCGCCCCCCCGCCCCCCGCCCCCCCGGGATGGGACTTACCTTTCCCGAATGTTGCTCCCGGTGGCGGGTCACAGCGGCAGTTCAGCAGGGCTTCGACAGGGGCAGGGGCGGCAGCCGGTCTTTCGACCGGCTGCTGCCGCCGCCATTCCAAGAAAAGTAAAAAAAAAAAACACGCCCCCGTGATAGGCTACGTGACGATTAACGTAGCCTATCACGGCTAGATTTGCAAAGTCAGCCGTGATAGGCTACGTAAATCGTCACGTAGCCTATCACGGGTGACTTAAAAAAAAAAAAAGCGCGTACGGCTAATGGCGGCCCCCATAGGGAGCCGCCATTCGTGTTCCTTATTTGGTCGCTGTAGTCTAAGTAAAGATTACGTAGACTACGGCAAAAATAAGGGCAACGCTATTTGCATTGCCCTTATTTTCGCCGTAGTCTACGTAAAGATTTACGTAGACTACAGCGACCAAATAAGGAACGCGAATGGCGGCTCCCTATGGGGGCCGCCATTAGCGTACGCGCTTTTTTTTTTTTAAGTCACCCGTGATAGGCTACGTGACGATTAACGTAGCCTATCACGGCTGACTTTGCAGATCTAGCCGTGATAGGCTACGTTAATCGTCACGTAGCCTATCACGGGGGCGTTTTTGTTTTTTTGTTTTTTTTAAACTTTTTATTTCGCGGCCGGGCGAGGCGAGGTGCCTCCTCCCCGGCCTGAATTTCGGCCGGGCGAGGCGGGAAGCCTCCCCCCCGGCCTGAATTTCGGCCGGGCGAGGAGGGAAGCCTCCCCCCCGGCCTGAACTTCGGGGGGAGCAGCGAAGCGCCTCCCCCCCACCGCGAAGCAAGCTGCGAGACCAGGTAAGTGACTTTCGTGCACCCCTAGGGGAGAAGGGGGGCTCCACCTATAATTTGCGAAAGGATCCACAACCACCAACTAAACTGATGCTCCTTATAGGAGAGGTCCCGGATCCCACTGCTCAGCATCCCCAAGGGACTATGTTCATATATGTCCCTTTTTTAGGACATCTGATTTGTACAATTGGAAACAGTTCAACCCCCCTTTTGATGAGGATCCTGGGCCGCTTTTATCCTTAATGGAGAATGTGAGACTTACTCACAACCCCACCTGGGACGACACTCAAATGTTATTGAATACTTGTTTTCTTAGTCAGAAACCTACTATTCTCGCCGGCGCACGCGCCAAGCTTAGGGAGTATCTCCCCCTAGTGACCGAAGATGAGATAGCAGCGGTGTTGCCTTTAGGACGGCCTGATTGGGGAGTGGCCACCGCTGCACAAAGGCAGAGGCATGCCAAGTACTTTCGGCTCATTTTAGCAGGGAAGCCTTTGGGAAATATACAGACATCGATCTGAGTGATCCCAATAATTTGAGAATTCTCACGACTCAGTTCGTGGGTAATAGTTGCCAAGATATTAGAAAGAAATTGCAAAAAGTTGAAGGAGGGTTGGCAGCGGACCTGGGAGTGTTAGTGGAAGTGGCCCAAAAGATGTATGAGAGACGTGAAGAAGAAGAAGAAGAAGAAGAAGAAGAAGAAGAAGAAGAAGAAGAAGAGAAAGTGCGTGAAAAACGGCAGGCAAAGTTTATGGCAGCTGTGTTTAAAGGGGAAGAAGAGAAGAAAGGAGAAGGGAAAAGAGGGAAAGGAAGGAGAAAGGGGCCTCCCCTTGGGAAGGATCAGTGTGCCTTCTGCAAGAAAACTGGGCATTGGAAATGTGAATGTGAAGCGTTGAAACAAAAAGAGAGGGATGACGCTGAGAGAGGAGATCAGGGAGTCCTCCATGTTAGGGAAGGCTAGGAAAGACCGGGGCCCAGCCCCCTCCTGGCCCTAACAGAGGCTAGAAGGGACCCTATGGTCAGAATAAAGGTTGGGGACCGTCCTTACGATGCCCTCATAGACATGGGGGCTGCCCTGTCCATCCTCCCTCTTGCTCGGCCACCAGGGGGAACAGGAGGGACTACCACCATAATGGGCGTTGAAGGGAAAGCCGCCCGGGTGCCCTTGTCCCGACCACTCCTCACAAAGGTTGGAAACACCCATTTAGAGCATGTGTTTATCTGTACCCCCTCTTGTCCGGTGGCATTATTAGGGAGAGACCTATTGGCTAAACTCCAACTCGAGATTGCATTTACCCCAGATGGGAAAATGGAGGTGCGGCTCCCAAAACAGCAAAGTAGCAATTATCAGATGGCACTCTTGAACGCCATACCAGAACCCCATGCAGAAAAGGGGGAAGAATGGAAACAGATAGAAAATCGAGTTAATCCCCTGGTTTGGGCTGGAAAAGGAGGGGCGGCCCACGCCAAGACAGCCGCACCCTACAGAATACCTCTTAAACCAGGAGCCAGGCCAGTTCATGTGAAGCAGTACCCCCTATCGCGACAAGGAAAAATTGGACTGCAGCCAGTAATATCAAGACTGCAAGAAGAGGGACGCCTAATCGAGGTAATGTCCCCCTACAACACCCCCATCCTCACGGTATCCAAAGGGGAGGGAAAAGGATACCGACTTGTGCAAGACCTCTGCCTCCTCAACCAGTAAATAGAAGCCCCCTACCCCGTGGTGCCAAACCCACACACTCTCTTGACAAAAATTCCAGAAAGCCATGAATGGTTTACTGTCATAGACCTGAAGGATGCTTTCTTCAGTATCCCACTGCATCCAGACTCGAGGCCGTTATTTGCCTTCCAATGGGAGGACCCAAGAGGCGAGGCCAAGGTTCAACTAACATGGACAGTGATTCCCCAGGGACTTAACCTATCGCTTGTCGTCTTTGGCCAACAGCTTCAGAAGGATTTAGGGTCATGGATCCATCAACACCCTGAGATAAATCTCTTGCAGTATTGTGATGACCTCCTAATTTCGTCTCATACCAAGGACGAATGTCTAGAAGGGTCGATCTCCCTTCTAAATCTTCTGGCCGAAGGAGGCTACAAGGTGTCCAGAGAAAAAGTACAGCTAGTTCAACAAGTCGTGAAGTTTCTTGGATATCAACTAATGAAAGGAACAAAAAGCTTGAGCCAAGACAGGGTCGAAGTTATCTGCACTTGCCCTGCTCCCTCCTCTCCTCGCGAGCTACGGGCCTACCTGGGACTGACTGGGTTCTGTCGATTATGGATCGCAGAATATGGAGAAATAGTGCGACCATTATATGAGGCGCTGCAAAAGGACAAACTAAAGGAGTGGAGATGGACCAAAGAGATGAATAAGTCTTTCCTCAGTCTCAAAGCTGCCCTTGTGAATCCACTTGCCCTGGCTATACCGAACCCCAACCGGCCCTTTAGGCTTTATGTACACGAAAACAAGGGGATAGCTTCGGGGGTTCTCTGCCAGAAGAAAGGGCCGGCCTGGAGGCCTGTGGGATATTACTCCAAAGTCTTAGACGTTGTGGCAAGGGGCTGGCCGAGTTGCCTTCGAGCTGTGGCAGCTACAGCCCTAATCAACACAGAGGCAGAAAAGATGACTATGGGAGGGACCCACTGAAATTTGGGTCCCCCATGGTGTGCTGCAGATCCTGGGATCCGGAGGAGGATGCAAATTCCTCAACCCTGCCAGGCACTCCAGATATGAGATAAGCCTACTCCTGAATGAGAGCCTCACCTTTAAAGCATGTTCCAGCTTTAACATCGCCGCACTACTGCCAATACTCCAGGGCCCAAATAAGCCCGGACCACCTGACCATGATTGCCTTGAGATATTGGACTTAGATACAAGGCCGACCTGATCTAGAGGATGAGCCAATTGAAGGGGCTGAGGACTTGTTTGCTGACGGGTCCAGTTACATGCTAGACGGAAAGCGGTATACAGGAGCAGCAGTCGTCACTCAAGACAAGAGCATACATGAAGAACGGCTACTGCCACATTTCTCCGCCCAGTCCGCCGAATTGGTGGCCCTAACAAGAGCGCTCCAGGCCAGAAAAGGGAAGCGAGTTAATATCTACACTGATAGCAAAAACGCTTTTGCCATCGTACATGCCCATGGGCAGTTATGGAAGGAAAGAGGCTTCCTCACGGCTAATGGATCCCCGGTGGCCAACGGGGGCCTAATAGTAGATCTCCTCGATGCACTTCAACTGCCCCTACAAGTGGCCGTCATCCACGTCCGAGCTCACAGAAAAGAGAAGGAGGACAGATGGAGAAAAGGAAATAAAAAAGCAGATGAGGCGGCAAAGAGGGCAGCCCGAGAGGGAGTTCAAGGGGTGTTCCTAGTCCTACTGGGGCAGGAGGACCCACCCACATATTCCACCTCTGAGTTGCAGATGGCACGGGAACACGAAGTATATCCTCGGGCCGATGGGTGGATCCAGATGACAGATGAAAGGTTACTTCTACCACAGTCCTTGCAGAAGGCCGTCTTAGAACAGGTGCATCACTCCCTCGGACCCCCAGGGGCCTCAGCTATGATTGAGTACTGTAAAAGACTGTTTGTGTCCCCAGGTTTGACAGTCCATGCCCATCGGCTAGCATCAACTTGTGAGATCTGCCAGAAAACTAACCCTGCAAGATCGCCTCCTCCACCCAAAGGGGGGAGGCTTTGGGCATATTATCCCTTCCAGAGGGTCCAGATTGATTTTGCTGAAATGCCACCTTGCAGGGGTTACAGATACCTGCTTGTCATTGTATGTCAAATGACAGGATGGATAGAAGCATTCCCATGTAAAAATTGCCAGGCAAAAACTGTAGTCTCCAAACTATTGCAAGAGGTAATACCACGGTTTTCTTTGCCCGAAACTATTGAGTCAGACCAGGGTTCGCACTTTACTTCCACCATTACCCAAGGGTTGGCCCAAGCTCTGGGGATAGATTGGCATCTCCATTGCCCCTGGAGACCCCAGGCGAGTGGCCAAGTTGAAAGGGCCAACCGTAGCCTCAACGAAACTTTAACTAAGCTCCAGAGAGGGGTTAGGCTCACGTGGGTTGAGGCCTTGCCCCTCGCTCTGACAAAAGTTCGAAGGATGCCCAGAAAGGGGATAAAACTTTCTCCCTTTGAATTAATGTTTGGATTTCCCCCCCGGGTGCATTGAGGAAGAAGGGAAGAGGTTAAATGGGAATTGGGGAATCAGATGTTGAGGGGGCAATTAACTACTCTGCAGTCTGTTCTCTCGCAGCAACGAGCTTACTCTGTGCCGTTCCAGAGGCTACCATTCGATGCACCAATCCACCAATTCCAATCAGGGGATGAGGTGTGGGAGTGCACAAAAGCTACTTACCTGGTCTCGCAGCTTTTCGCGGTGGGGGGGAGGCGGTTCGCTGCTCTCCCCCCTAAGTTCAGGCCGGGGGGGGAGGCTTCCCGCCTCGCCCGGCCGAAATTCAGGCCGGGGGGGGGAGGCTTCCCGCCTCGCCCGGCCGAAATTCAGGCCGGGGAGGAGGCACCTCGCCTCGCCCAGCCGCGAAATAAAAAGTTTAAAAAAAACAAAAACGCCCCCGTGATAGGCTACGTGACGATTAACGTAGCCTATCATGGCTAGATCTGCAAAGTCAGCCGTGATAGGCTACATAAATCGTCATGTAGCCTATCACGGGTGACTTAAAAAAAAAAAAAAGCACGTACGCAAATGGCGGCCCCCATAGGGAGCCGCCATTCGCGTTCCTTATTTGGTCGCTGTAGTCTACGTAAATCTTTACGTAGACTACGGCGAAAATAAGGGCAACGCAAATAGCGTTGCCCTTATTTTCGCCGTAGTCTACGTAATCTTTACGTAGACTACAGCGACCAAATAAGGAACGTGAATGGCGGCTCCCTATGGGGGCCGCCATTAGCCGTACACGCTTTTTTTTTTTTTTTAAAGTCTGAATAAAATCTGACAGGCCTGATAGAGAAGCTCTGTGTGCCAGGGGGTCTCCATATCTGGTCTAAACTAAGCCTAACACCAACAACGTAGGGCAGGGGTGCGCAACATGTGGCCTACATGCAGCCCCTGGCTGCACCGGTTTTTTTCATTTAGAGAAAGGAGAAAAGTGCTGGTGAAATTTGCTGGTGAAATTTGGCAGCAAACTGCTATGGAGGCTTAGAATGGACAAATTTGGCTTGTTTTCCCCCCTTCTTTTTAAAATTGTGGCATGGGGTGGTGGCAGGGGGAGTGCAGCCCACAGCATTTCCAGGGGGAATTGGCTCTGGACTGGCCAAAGTTGCCCGTCCCTGATCTATGGTCTTGTCAACATTGTCGGTTGTGCAGTGTTGTTGCAAGCTGGCTGCCCCTTATCTGGCTTATTTGATCTTTGGACTGCCCATAATTTTGAAGGAACTGTCTCATAATTAGGCAACAGCAGACTATTCTATGTGTATCTACACACATTTTAAGTATAGATTTTTGCCCTGTCCCAGGAGCAAATGTCTTGCTGATCTGTCACCAAACGGAAAGAAAAGGCAATGCCAGTGAGGCTTGCAAATAGCGCAAATAGCGTTGCCCTTATTTTCGCCGTAGTCTACGTAATCTTTACGTAGACTACAGCGACCAAATAAGGAACTTGAATGGCGGCTACCTAGGGGGGCCGCCATTAGCCGTACACGCTTTTTTTTTTTTTTTAAAGTCACCCGTGATAGGCTACGTGACGATTTACATAGCCTATCACAGCTGACTTTGCAAATCTAGCCGTGATAGGCTACGTTAATCGTCACGTAGCCTATCACGGGGGTGTTTTTTTTTTTTTTTTTACTTTTATTGGAATGGCAGCGGCGGCAGCCGGTTGAAAGACTGGCTGCTGCCCCCGCCCCTGATGAAGACCCGACAAACCGCCGCCGGGACCCGCCGCCGGGAGGGACATTCGGGAAAGGTAAGTCCCGTCCCGGGGGGGGGGGTGGGGGGTGGGGGGGTGCGGAGAATTTCTCCCCGAAACTTCTTCGGGGGGCCGAACACGTTGGCGCTCGGCCCCCCGAAGTTTCGGGGAGAAATTCTCCGCCATCCCTAACAAGGTGCTGCTGAAAAAGTGGGATAAAGAAACTCTAAAGGAGGGGTGGGAAGGGCCTTATTTAGTGGGACCTACTAGTCACTCATGTGTAAAACTTGTAGGATCAAGTAAGTGGACCCACTGCAGTTGAATAAAACCTTTCCGGATGCCCCTGTCTCCTCCGATCACCCGGAAAGAACAGGAGGACACGGGCAGGAACAACAGCCCTCTGCTCCCTGGCACTCACCCAGAAGCTGCCAGGGACACAGGCGAAGAGATCAATCAGGAGCCACAATCGCCTGTTATTTACAAATTCCAACACTTGGGGAAAGCTAAGGTTCGACTCAGCCGAGCCTGAGATTCAGGGAGATTGCCTATTGACAATCAAGGTATTCGTGTAATAGAGGCAGAAAATCCTGTACGCTGACAAGCAATCGGGAAAATGGAGTGGTTCTGGGTCCTAGCACTGCTTACCAATGGAGTAATGGGATCAAAGCAATCTTGTTGCCAGGAAGGGGGAAAACAGTCTTCAGAACCTCTCTAGGGGCAGAATACTACAAATCCATGAAGTCTATCACTTGCTTAGGAAAGAAGGTTTTTGAGATACAATTGACCAAACCCTACATCTATTACACTGGTAGTCAGAGAAGCCAATTATCACTAGGGGCCAAAGTTTGCCTCACTAAGGGAGGGCAGTGGGGATTAGATAAATGGAGCCCACTGCGGGTCCATCAGACCATTAAGCAAGCTGTGCAGCAAGCCAGGTTAACCTCTGCAGCCCCATGTCTGCCACACTTAATAGAGGTCCCAGAGATAGAAGATCGGCCCTGGAAAGCCCGGCATGGGCTTCAAGTGGCCCAAGATACTGACAATGTATGGTTAGAATGGGTAAAGTACACTGCCAAATCCTTGAACAAGTCTGATTGTTTCGTGTGCGCAGCTGGGAGATCTGTTACCAAGGTATTGCCCTTCCCTTTAGGCTGGGATCAGCCCTCCCTCCTCACTTGTATAATCCGTTTGTTCCAGCACTCCAATGCATGGGGGGATAAAAGCTGCCAGAGCCTTAATAAACTCCCCCCCCCCAAGAGGGAGGATCGCGTTGTACCTCCCGTAGCTTCCATAGAGGGATGGAACCACACTGGGTGCATCTCTCGGGCCCTTGAGGAAGATAGTATTTCATTAGGAAACCTCTCGACCTGTACCAACATCACCACATTCGCTAATGACTCTTTGCCGATTCCCCGTGCTGATCTTTGGTGGTATTGTGGAGGCTCAGAACTCTTTGAGACCCTTCCCACAAACTGGTCTGGAATTTGTGGACTGGTCCAGCTTGTGGTCCCCTTCTCCATCGCCTTCCACCCGTCCCAGCAACCTACTCACCGCCGCCAAAGACGCAGCACAACCCCCTTTGACATCAAATATACATAGATTTGATAGGAGTCCCGAGGGGGGTCCCAGATGAATTCAAGGGAAGGAATCAAATAGTTGCAGGATTTGAATCCACCCTGTTTTGGTGGGCAACCATAAATAAAAACATTGATTGGATTAACTACATTTACTACAATCAACAGCGATTCATAAACTACACCCGAGATGCCATAAAAGGACTAGCCGAGCAGCTAGACGCCCCTAGTCAAATGGCCTGGGAAAATAGGCGTGTCCTTGATATGATGTTGGCAGAAAAAGGAGGGGTGTGTGTGATGTTGGGCGGAAGGTGCTGCACCTTCATCCCTAATAACACTGCTCCTGATGGCACAGTGGCAAAAGCACTACAAGGTCTTACCACCCTATCTGAGGAATTGGCTGAAAATTCCGGGATCAGCAACCCCCTCATCATTTGGCTAGAAAAGTGGTTCGGCAGATGGAAACATTTGGCAGCTTCTGTCCTTATCTCATTGGTAGTAGTGGTAGGAATCCTGGTGCTGTTTGGCTGTTGCATCATCCCACGTGCCAGAGGCCTGTCCCAAAGGCTGATTGGAAGTGCTTTATCAAAACAAATGCTTCTACTGTATGACACAGCCGAAACGACCAGCTAAGCACTTGGACCACCAAAAACCAAGCTGTGAGACATGAGTAAAGACTTAAAGGCGGGGAGTGTTAGATAAAAAGGGGAGGTCATAAGTAGCTAGTGTAGCTAGTGACTCGGTCATGTAGGTATGACACGTGACAAATGAGTCAGCTTAAACTGAGAGCATGCGCAGAGACAAAGAACTGATGGGAAAGTACTGAGCTGTTAGGGGTGGGTATAAAAAGGTTGGGCGCGCCATGTTCTGGGTCCAGACTGCTCTGCACCCGTTTTGCAAAACGATCAATAAAACTTTGTTGGCTCCACTGTCGCCTGCCTGGCCTCTCATTTGACCAGAAGCAAGAACTTTTTCTAACATATGTTTCCCTTTCCCTAGGTGGGCTTTTTCTCCCCACTGTTTGTATGAAAATGACATATATTATAGACGTTTTCCTAGGCAAGAAACCTGAAAAATTTCAGAAGGATAGTGCAGGGGCTAGGCAGTTGTGATGAATGAAAAACAGTTTAAAACGTTGTTTTCTGCCCAGTTGGCATCAAAGTCACAGAAAGTGCAACAGGAGAGGATGTACAGTGGCAAAGGCAGAAGGACTTGAGTATCCAGCATTTTTCAAATAAGCACCCAGTGCTACACCCTCCCAGGTCCAACAGACTCTAAAAAAACTCAATTAATGTTCCTGATCCTGAAAGAGAGAAGTAGTAGCAAAGAGTGCTGAACACTAAAATAGTCCTGCAATATATTACGTCAGCATTCCTGCCCCAAAGCATTGGGATTAGACTGCATTGGTAAAACTTTTCAGGGTTAGTAGAAGCTACAGTTGTCAGTCACAAAACTATACCACTCCTCTCCCTTCTCCTCTTCCTCCCCCTGTTATTTTCCTTATATGCAGAACTTGGGGAGAAATGTATCCATTTTCAGACATACGGTCTGTGTTCAAGATTCAGGAGGGTACAGATCTGGACCCCTTCAGAGGAGCCTCGCTTCGATTTGGACATCTCCCAAATCTTTTTGAATCAGCTCAATTAGGTTCAGGGTTTTGGATTCAGCCAAATTTGAAGCACACCCCTAGTATTTAGGATTGCAACTTTACAGGGGAATTCTACCTGCCATTATGGAGAGCTCTGCTGTTGGTGCCTGTGAGATTTTCAAAGCCCTGCTTGTAGAAGCCTGCCAGGTTGGAAGAGAGGCCTTTGCTCCCCCCCCCCCATTTCCATATGGGTCTTTTAAAAAACTAATTTATTCCCCTCCCAAGCAATGGGAGGCCCCAAGGCTGGCATAAATTTCCCCCCATGCTGGGGGCATATCTGGGGAATCCCCTAATCTGCCCATGCCACATCTCCAGCCTGCCCACATTTTTCCTTTCCCAACAACGGAACTCCGATGTCAGGAAGGTAAGGGCTATGAATGTTTTCACGGGGGCTGGGAAGGAGATCTGAACTTGCACCACCCTTGAAGGGGGACACCCTCCCCTGGGCAATAACTCCTCAATGTTCCTTTAATGGCTATAAATGTTTCCTGAATGGGAAATTCACTTGCAGGGGATGGGTTTTAGCGCCAAGCTAGACGTGGCATGACATTAAATGTGGCTTTGCAGGACAAACATGACTGTTCCGCTTTGTAGAACTTTCACATTTTTTCAAGCACAACAAGTTGGGTGGCCTTGGTGTGGCTGTGTAAGTTGTTCTTTCTGGACTGGTTGCTTGCTGTAAGAATGCCTATTAGTTTCCAGTTACGTGCGTATGCATTTGTAAATAAAGCAAATCTTAGTAAGACACTATCAATCTCTTCTCCTGTGCTTTCTCATTCAAAGAAAACAAAACCCCGTAGTATTGCTTCTGGAACTTCCTACCACATAGGGGAATGTGTGACACTAGTATCACCCTCTTTTTGGAGCCCGTTGCATTACAAATGGATTACAAGTCTTCATGGGTGTGAAGCCTGGGCTCGGTCTGGGTGAATCTGGAAGCCCATTTTCATGACCAGTACACCAGCCAATGCTTTGACCTGCAGCAGCAGGCTAACATTCCATGTGCAAAGTCATGTGCAAAGATTCCTACATGTGCCACCCTTCACACACAACTGTCTCCCCTTTGTGGTACTGCTAGCTTGCAGTGAGCATGAACAATGAGCATCATTTGATGAACTGGATGTGAAAACGGTCCCAGGGTGGGAACCTTTTTCAGCCCAAGGGCCCAAAGCGGGCAAGACCACCCTCATTGCTGGCATGCAGCCCTGGGTGCTTGCATGGACACACACACTGCATTTGCGTGCACACCAACACTCTCCGTTCACCCTATTCACACACAGCACATGGAAAGGCAGCCAATTGCCCATGGAGGGAGACTGCAGTCTCTCCCTCCATGGACAGTTCTCTGCCTTTCTGTGCTGTGTGGTGACCAAGGAAGCTGGTGTGTCATCATACATACGGAAAGGCTGTTCTCTCCAATCAGCGGCTGATCAGAGATAACAGCTTTTCCGTGCTGCAGGGTGACAACTGGGTGGGAAAAGGGAGCCTGGGGAAAAATCTGACAGGCCTGATAGAGAAGCTCTGCGTGCCAGGGGGTCTCCATATCTGGTCTAAACTAAGCCTAACACCGACAACGTAGGGCAGGGGTGCGCAACATGTGGCCTACATGCAGCCCCTGGCTGCACCGGTTTTTTTCATTTAGAGAAAGGAGAAAAGTGCTGGTGAAATTTGCTGGTGAAATTTGGCAGCAAACTGCTATGGAGGCTTAGAATGGACAAATTTGGCTTGTTTTCCCCCCTTCTTTTTAAAATTGTGGCATGGGGTGGTGGCAGGGGGAGTGCAGCCCACAGCATTTCCAGGGGGAATTGGCTCTGGACTGGCCAAAGTTGCCCGTCCCTGATCTATGGTCTTGTCAACATTGTCGGTTGTGCAGTGTTGTTGCAAGCTGGCTGCCCCTTATCTGGCTTATTTGATCTTTGGACTGCCCATAATTTTGAAGGAACTGTCTCATAATTAGGCAACAGCAGACTATTCCATGTGTATCTACACACATTTTAAGTATAGATTTTTGCCCTGTCCCAGGAGCAAATGTCTTGCTGATCTGTCACCAAACGGAAAGAAAAGGCAATGCCAGTGAGGCTTGGAAAAGAAAGGCAAAGTGTCTTTGTTACTCAGGCCCAAAGAAGGCCATGACAGGGGCAGCAGCCGTCTTTGCTTATTTGCATATCTGCCCCTTTCACATATAAAGCAGGGTTGGGGTCTTAACATGAAACAACTTTAACATGAAAAGTTGTGTGGAGGTGAAGGAAGCTGAACCCTTCCCCCTCCTCAACTTTCCTCCTGTACTCTGTAGCTTGAAGCACCTTTCATCTTAGCCTGCCTCATTTTCGGGTTGGGCTGGGAGGAGAGTGCCCAAGGTGAAAGAGTGCAGAAAGGTGGGGTGGGGGGTTCCGCTCCTCTCACACATGTACTCCTCTGGATGTAAAAATAGACCCTGCACCCTGCTTTATACATGAAAAGGGCAGACAGATGAATAATCAAACGTAGCTGCCCCCATCTAGTCCAGTTAAGCCCTCAAATTAAAGTAATGAGTATGGGTAGAACTCTAGTTATTGTATTAAATAAAACCAAATATACTGCAAAGTTAAAATCTTCTTCAATGGGAGCTTTTCTTTTCATGAATAAAGAAGCTTTTACTTTAACACTCATTTAAGTGATATTTTAAAATAGTAAGAGGAGTTTTGTCCTTAGATGTAGTTGAATAACAGAGATGATTTCAAAGTAATTGTTTTTCTGCACACCATCATTATTACCTTTCCTTTGTCTTGCGCTGGTGCTGCCCTCTCTGCTTGTCTATCATACTGTTACATGAACCCCACTCCTCTGAGCAAGTTCCAAGGGCAGCGTTTACCTGAGTTTGGCACTCTTTGGAAGGAAGGAACACTAGAAACTTAACAGTATTTTGTAATAGTAGAGTTTAATTGCAAATATTCAGTTGAGCATAAATGGATGCACAGTTCCACACTCATACAGATAGCACAGGAACATTGGAAGCTGCCTTATACTGAGTCAAGCCATTAGTCCATGTAGCCCAGTATTGTCAACACTGACTGGCAGCACTGGCTCTCTGGGGTTTCAGACAACATTCTTTCCTAACCTTAACTGAACCCAGGAGTTTTTGCATGCAAAGCATGTGCTCTACCACTGAGCAATGGCCCCATCCATAGCAATTCCACTGCCCTACAGCAGTTCCCCCAGAAAGGCATCCCCAAAGCTCAAAACTCTCCCATCTGTCTCTCAGACTCAAACTACAGTTGCTTTGTTCTTGTACACACAGAGAGACTAGATTACATCATCCTAAACTGAAGAGCTCTCATCTTCCAGAACCATCTCCATCTATTTCCTAGCCATTCTGGGCTATTTACCTGTAATTTTCATAACAACAGATGCGGCTGGCAAGCTTGGCCACTGACTATTAAGGAGCTCTAAGTGGTCCTTTTGGCCCCTTTAACGCTTTTTTGTCCATACACAGAGCTGGTTCACACGTGATGAGAAGCCACCATGGGTGAATTTCCCCACAAGGTTCTTGTTGGGATGGCCCCCACTTTGAATATTCGAGCTGTGATAGGGCTGCGGCATAGGTTGTAGATACATGTGAACCTGGTGAGGATGGGTTGTTAGGGTAGTTGACAAGCCATTCACAACTCTAAACAGCCCATGGGTTCTGGATAGCTTGTCAGCCACCCCATCGACCCACCCATGATGGTTTAGCATGTATTGGCAAGCTACAGTTCACCCGTTGCAGCTCGAATATTCAAAATGGCAGCCGGGGAGAAATTTGCCCATGGTGGCTTTTCATTACATGTGAACCAGGCCACTGACTCTTTTGCAACAGTCAGATGGTGAACGCATAACAATATTGATAGACTGTTCTCTTTACAAATTAGCTGCCATTTTTAAAAATCCCATGGGAAAAATTCAGGTTTTGCATTTTTATTGTTCTGTTCAGCACAAGGAATAGCTAAAACAAACACACAAATATGATCTTCCAGAACACAATAACTGGGCAGAATTGTCAAATGCAGAGGAGTGTGGGCAGGGGCGGGGGGAAGGCAAGGGGGATACAGATGGTTAGCATAGGCTTCCCCAGCCAGCATGGCCACCAGGGAATACTGATGGGAGTTGAAGCCCAACACATCTGGAGGCACCAGGCTGGGGAAGGCAGGTTTGGCCAATAAAGGGCAACCACGCTGACCAATGATGTTTCCCCTTTTCTACATGGAGCTGCCTGAATCACGTAAATACAGCTTTCAGTGGAGACTGTGCCAGTTCTCAGAGGTTTATAAAGTAGATGTTGCCTGCAGGTCTGCTGCTGCTGCTGCTCAAATCAACACACAGCAAACTTGATATGCCTTCATATGACCCCACTCTCCATTCCCCCTGAAACACCCTCTTCAACAAGACCATCCTTGCAAGTTATCCTATTGAGCATTGCCTTTCAGCAATAGATGCTGGCATTTTCAAATGCTCTAGATCCTCTTGCAAAATGACCTCCCACCTGGAATCAACTTTTGTATCCATAGACAATTATCTTGGGACACATGCACTACGCATACCTCAATTTCCTGTCATTTAGGTTGTAATTTCTTACCTTAAACTGTATGTATTTGACAAGATCAAAGTGCTTGGCAAACATCTGGATATATTCCTGAAGCTTGGTGTTATGCAAATAGTTTGGAAAATCCTCTGGGAAAGGGAAGTCTGGATAGCACATCATTTCTTTGCAAGAGTTGGTGAACACTGAGTGGTAAATGCTGGCTCTGCCTTCCTCTGCAGACTCCTAATGGTGGAGGGAAAACAAAGCAGAAATCTGCTGTAAAAGGATCACAGCTCCAAATGGTGGAAATCCTTACAGGTAACTCTAAATTTGGGATGCTACATGTCCAGCTTTCCTCTTGATACAGTACAGTAGATTCTTCTCATGCCTCATCTCTATGTTGTGCTGCCCCTCCAGACTCCAAAAAGCAGGGGACAGACCAGTGGTGCCTCACTTCCTAGATGGGTGACTGGGGTAGAGATAGGTGAGAAAGTCATTTTGTCAAAAAAAAATATGCATCTGTACCAAATTCACTCCTCCCAAACCAATACACACTTGCGCACTGAAATTCACACTTCTCCAAATGTTGCAATATCATTCTTCACTGAAAAAATGTGTATACAACTGTGCACATTAGGGAAAAGAGTGCAATATGCTAGGGAACAGTGCACACAAAAATATGCATAATACAAAAGTTACACGCAAAAACACATTATAATAGAGAAAACAGCTTGAAAAATGCATACATTAGCAAAAAGTGCACATGAAAATGCATATAACAGGAGAATGCATTTGTTTATTTGTTTATTTTCTTAATAACTCATCTGGCTGGTCACCCAGCCATCCTGGACAATGTACAACAGTACAATTTAAAACAGTAAAATTTCACATTAAAACATCATATAAAAATACCCTAAAGGTAAAAGGTAAAGGGATTAGACCTGATAGACAGAGTGCCTGAGGAACTATGGACGGAGGTCCGTAACATTGTTCAGGAGGCAGCAACTCAATCCATCCCAAAGAAAAAGAAATGCAAGAAAGCAAAGTGGCTGTCTGATGAGGCTTTACAAGTAGCTCACGAAAGAAGGGAAGCGAAAAGCAAGGGAGAAAGGGGAAGATATACCCAACTGAATGCAGAGTTCCAGAGAATAGCAAGGAGAGACAAGAAGGCCTTCTTAAATGAACAATGCAAAGAAATCGAGGAAAACAACAGAATGGGAAAGACTAGAGATCTCTTCAAGAAAATTGGAGATCTCAAGGGAACGTTTTGTGCAAAGACGGGCATGATAAAGGACAAAGAAGGCAGGGACCTAACAGAAGCAGATGAGATTAAGAAGAGGTGGCAAGAATACACAGAAGAACTATACAGGAAAGATCTGAATGTCCCTGATAGCCATGATAGTGCGGTCACTGAACTTGAGCCAGACATCCTAGAGAGTGAAGTCAAGTGGGCCTTAGGAAGCATCAGTAACAACAAAGCTAGCGGAGATGACAGTATTCCAGCCGAGCTATTTAAAATCCTAAAAGATGATGCTGTTAAAGTGCTGCACTCAATATGCCAACAAATTTGGAACACTCAACAGTGGCCACAAGACTGGAAAAGGTCAGTTTACATTCCAATTCCAAAGAAGGGCAACGCCAAAGAGTGTTCAAACTTCCGCACAATTGCGCTCATTTCACATGCCAGCAAGGTGATGCTCAAAATCCTACAAGCTAGGCTTCAGCAGTATGCGAACCGAGAACTACCGGAAGTAGAAGCTGGGTTTCGAAGAGGCAGAGGAACTAGAGATCAAATCGCCAACATTCGCTGCATCATGGAGAAAGCAAGAGAATTCCAGAAAAATGTCTATTTCTGCTTCATTGACTACGCTAAAGCCTTTGATTGTGTGGATCACAACAAACTCTGGCAAATTCTTAAAGTGATGGGAGTACCAGACCACCTTACCTGTCTCCTGAGAAACCTGTACGAGGGTCAAGAAGCAACAGTAAGAACCAGAGATGGAACAACCGATTGGTTCAAAATTGGGAAAGGAGTACGACAAGGCTGCATATTGTCACCCTGCTTATTTAACTTATATGCAGAGTACATCATGAGAAATGCCGGGTTGGATGAATCAGAGGTCGGAATTAAGATTGCTGGGAGAATTATCAACAACCTCCGATATGCAGACGATACCACCCTAATGGCAGAAAGCGAAGAGGATCTCAAGAGCCTCTTGTTGAGGGTGAAAGAGGAGAGTGCAAAAGCTGGTTTGAAACTCAACATTAAAAAAACTAAGGTCATGGCATCTGGCCCCATCACTTCCTGGCATATAGAAGGGGAAGAAATGGAAGCAGTGACAGATTTTACTTTCTTGGGCTCCAAGATCACCGCAGACGGTGACTGTAGCCATGAAATTCAAAGACGCTTGCTCCTTGGGAGGAAAGCTATGGCCAACCTAGACAGCATAGTAAGAAGCAGAGACATCACCTTGCCGACAAAGGTCCGTCTAATCAAAGCTATGGTTTTCCCAGTAGTAATGTATGGCTGTGAGAGCTGGACTATAAGGAAGGCAGAGCGCCGAAGAATTGATGCTTTCGAACTGTGGTGCTGGAGAAGACTCTTACGAGTGCCCTGGACTGCAAGGAGGTCAAATCAGTCCATCCTAAAGGAAATCAACCCTGAGTGCTCATTGGAAGGACAGATAATGAAGCTGAAGCTCCAATATTTTGGCCACCTAATGCGAAGAGAAAACTCCCTGGAAAAGACCCTGATGCTGGGAAAGACTGAAGGCAAAAGCAGAAGGGGACGGCAGAGGATGAGATGGCTAGATAGCATCACAGATGCAATGAATATGAACATGAGCACGCTCCGGGAGAGAGCGCAGGACAGGAAGGCCTGGCGTGCTATGGTCCATGGGGTCACGAAGAGTCGGAGACGACTGAACGACTGAACAACAACAAAAAAGGTAAAGGTGTCCCCAGCCAGTTGTGTCCGACTCTAGGGGGTGGTGCTCATCTCCATTTCTAAGCCGAAGAGCCAGCGCTGTCCGAAGATGCTTCCGTGGTCATGTGGCCGGCATGACTGAACACCGAGGTGCACGGAACGCTGTTACCTTTCCTGCTGAAGCGGTACCTATTTATCTACTTGCAATTTCTTGCTTTCGAACTGCTAGGTTAGCAGGAATGCCCTAACCCAAATCCCTGCCTGAACAACCAAGTTTTCAATGCGTGGCAGAAGCTCATTAAAGAGGGGGCATGGTGGAATTCCCTAGGGAGGAAATTCCACAGAGTGAGGGCCACCACAGAGAAGGCCCTCTCCCTTGTCCTCACCAGTCTAAGCTGTCCTGGCTGACGGGACAGAGAGAAGGCCATCCGAGGCTGATCTTGTTGAGCGGCCTGTCTGGTGTTGCTGGAGGTGCTCCTTGAGATAGGCTGGGCCAGAACTACATAGGGTTTTAAAGGTCAAAACCAACACCTTGAATTTGGCCCGGAAAACAACGGATGCATACAGATTTTCATGCAGAGTTTAAAGAAATATATACTGATGCAGAACTGGGCTGAAACAAAGTTAAGGCTAAAAAAATGAGAAACTGAAGTTGACAGATTAGCCCATCACTTGATTGGTATCCCTTCCAGCATGTCCATAAAGCTTTGATTTGCTGGGCAGTTCTTCTGGCTTGGCCGCAGTGTAAGTAACCCATCACCAAAAGGGAGAAAAGCTTTCAGCTTTGAGTAGTGCAACAACCTGGTAACAAGAGAGGATTTTAGATATGAAAGGGGGAAACAACCACATAAAAGTTTGCAAGAAACAACCAAGCAAAGTGACTGATCCAAACAGATCAGATACTCATAAAACAAAGGACTGCTTGGCTGGGTGGTCTGTCACGCAGTTCATGCCCATCAGTGAGAACAGCGAGCGCTGCTCTCGTGGATGGACACAAAGCTAATGCACACGTGGTGATGGCAGGGGCAGAGTGAGATTCCACTACACCTCTGCACGTTCATTTTCCATGGATTTAGACTGTGTGAAAACAATAGAATCCCAAAACAAAACAAAATGAAGCCATTGCCCAAAATGCTGGTGAGATTTTCAAAGGTTTGGACATTAAGAGGCCTGTGACCACATTGAGAGGCAGAGAGAAGACAACTTATTAAATACAAATAATAATCTTTTTTGGGGGAAAGGGAGATGTAGGAAACAAAGTTATTAAAACTTGTTTGGTTTTAATTTTTGTGAACCGCCCAGAGAGCTTCGGCTATTGGGCGGTATAGAAATAAAATAAATAAATAAATAAATAAATAAATAAATAAAATAAAAGCATTCTGTGAATGGATACATGGAGGGAAGCAGTTCTGGTGAGCACTAACAGAGAATTGTTGAGCAGTACCCATTTTGATCTATGATAACTTTATTAACATGGAGATCAATATGATTTGGAAAGAAGGCAGCTCAGGAAGAGCTTCTGCTTCCTTCTAAGGAGGTTTCCTGTATGGGGGCAGGGGGCAGGGTCAGAAAAGCCCTTGTCTATGCCTCTTCGAATGCCACGGTTGGATCAGTGCCCCAGTGTGCTGATCCTTACATGAAGCTGCAGGCTACATGCTTACAGCTCTGTGCAAATATTTCTCCACAACCACCTGTAGAACAGATAATTGGGGCTTGGCTGGGTGGGGCAGAATGTAGAGTAATTATAGAAATGGGCACCAATGCAAACATGTTTCAGAAAGCCTGCACTAAAACATTAAAAGGGCTGCCAGTTTGGAAACAATCTAAAGATTAAGGCAGGCTACTGTCCAGTCATGCAGGTTTTTTTGTGTTATCTAACATGTTTGCACTTGGATTAGTAGTCTGCAAATTGCTAAGAAGGGTTGTATAACAGAGGGAGACAAAAGACAACACCTATTCACATAGGGAGAGAGAAAGGAATCCAAGTGCTTGTGAAATACACTCAATTAACTGGTAAAGAGACTCTTGGATTTTAAGGCCTTTCAGGGAATCATTAGGATACACATCCAGAGCATGTCCTCCTGTTTTCTGTCCTAACACTGCTTCTGATGGGCTCCAATCTCACAAGATTCGGGCACCCTACATAAATGCAGGAAAAAAGATGCTTTAATTTACATGAAACCGCTGGTGGAGGTTATCCGGAGGTGTGGGCTGACGACGTGCCATCAATATGCGGATGACACCCAGCTCTACCTCTCTTTCTCATCAAAACCAGGTGAGGCAGTGGCTGTTCTGAATCAGTGCCTGGGCACGGTAGTGGACTGGATGAGGGCCAATAAACTGAAACTCAACCCGACAAGACGGAGGTACTGTTAGTGCGTGGTTCATCTGCCCGGCTAGGGGATGTTCAACCTGTTCTGGAGGGTGTTGCACTCCCCCTAAAGGATCACGTTTGCAGATTGGGGGTGCTCTTGGATCCAGAACTGTCACTTGAGGCACAGGTGAACTCAGTGGCACGGAGCACTTTTTATCAGCTGAGGCTGGTATACCAACTACTCCCTTATCTGGACAGAGATAGCCTAGCTACAGTTATCTATGCTCTGATAACTTCTTGTCTGGATTACTGCAATGCGTTATACATGGGGGCGGTGGGGCTGCCTTTGAAAATGGTCCGGAAACTTCAGCTGGTCCAAAATAGGGCAGCAAGATTGTTAACAGGGACTGGCCAGCGAGCTCATATTACGCCAGTACTTTTCCAGCTGCAATGGCTGCCAGTCCATTTCCGGGCCGGATTCAAAGTGTTGGTATGAACGAACATTCAAAGCCCTTAACGGCTTGGGGCCAGGTTATCTGAAGGATCGCCTCCTCCCATATGTGCCTGCCTGGACCTTAAGATCATCCTCAGCAGCCCTTCTCCATGAGCCCCCGCCAAAGGAAGTGAGGTGGGTGGCTACTAGGAGGAGGGCTTTTTCTGCTGTGGCACCCTGGCTGTGGAATGAGCTCCCTAGTGAGGTTCGCCTGGCACCTACATTGTATTACTTCCGGCACCTTTTTATTTTCCCAGGCATTTTAGCATTTTAGCTTTCTAGACTTTTAGCTTTGCTGTTTTAAATCTGTATTTTAAATTCCTGCACTACTGCTAGGTTTTACTGTGGCTGCATTGTCATATTGTGGTTTTAATGTTCTATATATTTTATATTGTTTTATTGTGTGCTGTTTGGTTTTAATTTTTGTGAACCGCCCAGAGAGCCTCGGCTATTGGGTGGTATAGAAATGAAATGAATGAATGAATGAATAAATAAATAAATAGATGACGGAGCAGCCTTTGCTGGCGTGCTTTGATTTGCAGCCTGCCTGGTGAGAGCCCTTGGGGCAACTAGAGATGTCAGTGGGTGGGAGGGAAGAGGGGTCCGAGGGTCTCCAAAGGGCACCTTGCCCAGAGCTCCTCAAACCTGGCAGCAACACAGTTTTGGGGAGGTCTTCTGGAGACTTGTGCAATGGAGGGGAGGGGATTGAACATCTGAAAGAAAATAACTAGAAGCACAAAAAAGCACACTGGCAGTAGAAAAGACTAGTTTGTTTCTGGAAAGGTCTGAGCATTTCCACTCAGGTGCCTAAAGGAGGGCTCAATAATGCCTGGACACTTCCAGTGACCTCACTATGATGTAGCTGCCGCAACCTATGTAGGAGGTAGAGGTTGCAGCAGCCGATGACATCATCACCTCACATTTGATCCTGGAGATGCTCTAGGACAGCAGTCTTCATCCCTTTCAGACCTGGCAACCCACCCCTAACAGGACTCCACACTTCCCAATATTCCACAGATTTTGTAATGGCAGAACCTGGCATCGATCTGGCAGGTTATTCAAATGGCATAATGAAGAAATAGCAATGCTTACTTTTTGATACTTTTCATCCCCTGAGGACTATAGCTCAGCTCCCTTGCATGGGCAATCTGGAGCCATCTATATAGATAAGACATCTTGCACCATACCTCTGTAAAATCTCTTTCAGCGACCTCACAAATTGAGCAGGTGTGGAGACAAGACAGATCCCTGCAGAGCTTTGTAAGGGGGAGCCTGAGCAGAATGGCTCAAGAACAGTTTTGTGAATGCCTGCCAGTCATTCAGTGAAAATGTTACTGATCAACAGTGTCAAAGGGAGCTCCTATTAGTATCTAAGTGGAAATCAACAAAGCCATAGCCACAGTCTACGGAAAGTGGAAAGTCATAAGTTATCCAAAGATGCCTGAGCGTCCATAAAGCAACCACTCACTCACTTCCGAAAAAGAAAGGTAAGAGGCCAGCCTATATTTGGCTAGGAAATGAGCATCTCTCCAGTGCTGATTCTTTGAGCAGAGGCCTCATGAACAGATCTGAGTCCATTTGGTACCCTGCTCACTTTTAAGGATTATTGACTATCCAAACCAGTACAGTACCCATTTTCTCCCAGCTGAATTTCACCAACCACAATGGTTATGGCATCCAGTTCTCAGCTGATTATTCATATACACACTCTGGCACCAAGGACAATGCTAACTGAAATCCAAACAGGGCACCATCCATCAGGCCTTCTTGCTGCACGAGCCCCTCTTGTTCAGCTCCAATTCATTTCAAAGTGGCCTGTGCAGCAGAAGGTCCTGGTGGATCAAGGCCCAAGGCATGCTCGAAGAAGTCGTATAGCCAGCATGCGGGAGGGGAGTGAAACCAGGCCCCTGGGCCCCGCCCAACAGCCACACACCGAGAGGAACATTGGCAAGGTGAGCCTCGACACATGGATGGTGGGGCCAGGAGCAGCAGGCACAGTGCCGCTGCCCCTCCACACATTGACTACACATGGTGAACACCTTGTTACAGTCCAAATAGATCCTAAGCTTTGGGGCACGAGTGCACAGGGAAATCCATTTTGTGAATGCTGACAAACTTTTTTTATCGGAATCTGTTGCGGCTAAGCCGTTTCGATAGCCTTCTATCTGAGTATCCTTCCTCTGACAATGGCTAATACTTTGGGCTAGTACTTTTATTTCACAATTGAAACAATTCTGTGGACTAGAGAGAAAGCAGCTTAACACATCATAATACCTAACCTATACATATCCTTTCACACGGACTGAGGACCTGAAGGGCCAAATGCAGTTACATCCTATGCGGGAGTTTTCTGTGGGCAGCTGGTTGGTATTTCAGGAGCGGTTTTTAAAATGTTATGCTTATCCATTTCAAAGGCACTCAATATGCCTCACTCAATATGGTGAGATAAACAAAAACTTTTACAGTCTTTGTTTATCTCACCATATGTAATATGCCTTTGAAATGGATAAGCATAACATTTTAAAAAAACGGCTCCTGAAATTCTGCTGCTCAAAGTTGTTGTTTACACGAACCTTTACATTAGAATGACATTGGCCTAGTTTGCCTTGAGGTGATAAACCTGTGTCTGACCCTGTACTACTTCAGATGTCAGGTTGGGGCTCACATAACTGAACAGAAACATAAGAAGATAAGACCAGAGGCCTATCTAGTCCAGCATTCTGTTCACACAGTGGCCAACCAGTTGCCCACAGAAAACTCCCACATAGGATGTAACTGCAAGAGTACCTCCCTGCTTGTATTCCCCAGCAACTGATATACAGAGGCCTACTGCTTCTAATACCAGAGGCAGCATATAGTCTCCATGACTACTGGCCATTGACAATATTATCCTCCACAGGGCCTTATCCTCCACAAGGAGATGCTTCTTGAAAGATCAAAGTCCATTCACATTGAAAACTAGCTGTCAGGGAGAACAGTTCTCACCCAGTTTTCCCGCTGACATACTAGGGGCATCTCTACACCAGCCTAAAATCTTGCATTTAAAACGGGGCTTTCTGCTTCCATTTTAAATGCAGGATCACGAGTTCCTTTTTTACCCACTCCCTTTCCCCCCTCTCCTTTCCCCCCTCCTTCTCCCCGTATTTGAGTCTTCCATTGATCTCGCTCCTCTTCTTGCCGCTTTTCCTCTTTTCACAGAGGGAACTCAAGCAGAACACAACGGGGTAATTTGATAGCTCTTTATCTGCGATCTCTTTAAAAATGGAACAAAGGGCATTTAGTGCAGAAGACGCCCTGGAGGGACATGGTATCATATATCGAGCCTGCAAACTTGGAGGAAGCAATCTCAATCCCAGGATAAAAGCTCCTTGTGAAGAAAGCCTGCTGTTCTATATGCATGTCAGGGTATTTTATGTACAGAGAAGCATTCAGTTATGTGATCTTCCACCTGTAGTAGCGCTGCCCAGACACAGTGAGAACCAGGTATATTACAGTTACTGGACAGAGGCAACAGTTCTTTTGAGAAAGCTGAAGACAGTTTGAAAGAGGGGTTGCTTCTTGGAGTGTAAACACTGATTCTGTTTATGCCTTTCCGCTAAACAGATTTTGTAGGCTTTTGTAATGTTTCAAATACTTGCAAAACGTGTTTGACTGGGGTTGACAGTGGGCCAAAAGCAATATGTTTGGACATCATGAGAAGCAATGCCTCTCTCAACTCTCTCAAAATCTGTTATCTATTTTCAGTCTCCCCGGACGATGCCTTAAAACCACACAAGCATACTTAGTAGCAATGAAGGTTAACTGGAGCTTGTAACAGCCCAGTTCTTGAGGGCAACGAACACACCGGCAATGCTATGAGATTCCCTGAACATATTGACTGTTCTCATTTGACACTCGATTGGTTAAGTATGATATACGTCTTGATTGGGCTGTTTCCAACTAAGACAAACTGGCTGGCTGTTGAACTGCTGCTCATGTCTCCTGTGTTTCCAGAAGAATGCAATTCTCTTCCCCCTTTCATACCTTCCAAGAGATGCCCAATGAAAACAGCATTATGCTATAACATCTCATAATATGGTAGAGAGGAAGCAGCTCTAACAAGCTTCTTCCATGATGTTCCCAAACTCTCAGAACTCATTACAGTTCTTGGAAGCCAAGCACATTTTAAGTAAAAGGAGTTAGAAAGGTGACTCATACATTTGATAAATAAATACATACATATATTTAGTTGGCACATCTTTACAATTAAACAATGTTCCTGTACTTTTTCTATATGTCTTACAAGTCAAAATCTCTAGCAACATGATCATAAACCCAATATATATTAAGATAAGATCCAATACCAAATTACAGAAACTCAGATTCCACCAGCCAAAGAGGGTGGGATTATATGCTCTAGCCATAAAGTGAGACACAATATATACAAGTAACAGGTACAGGACTGTCATTAGACAGATAAGACATTTGTCCCTGAATTTCACACTCACTGTGAACCGCCATAGTCCACCAATGTCATCACTCTTCTCAAAGCAGGTTGGTTCCAGTCCTTCATCCAGGCAGCATTTGATAGATGCCAGTCCACTCACTCCAGCTCCAATAATTGCTACTTTTTGTACCATGGTTACCTAGGACAGGGAGAATTGTACGGAAATGTCCTCAAAGCTAGTTTTATTTTTAACTATTTTAATTTAGTTTATACATGGTACAATAGAACACAGCAGATATTTCTGTAATAAGTTCTGTAGTAAGTCCCTTGTCACCCCTCTGTCCACCAGTATGGGGTGTTGTTGACCTCTCATAAACCACCCACTACCACTCTCTCTGTCCCCAAACCTGAAGGACTACCTGAAATCCTTGGAAACTAATAAACGTAAATCATTAAATAAATATAATTAATGGATATTAGTAAAAAATGGAAAAGGATAAAATGAGGAGATGAAGAAGAAGAGAAAGAAAAGAAATGTATATTGTTACTCTTCTCCAAAGAGCTCCCAGGAGCTTTGCCAGATATTGTGCTACGGTTAAAGGACCTAGGGCTCCTATGCTGAATAATGTTAAGGAGCCTGACAAAGCTCAGAGCCATGAAGCATGCCCTTCCCATGAAGCATGCCCTTCCCATGAAGCATGCCCCCTCACACAACAACAGACACACAAAGCATCCCCTTCTCTCATGTATCCTGTCCTGACTGCATAGTTTGCTCAAGTGCAAGCAGTTGTCTGTTCCTCAGGCTAGCTAGGCTACCAAGATGCTGGTTTCCCACTGATGGGCACAGGGCCCCTAGATTCCAGCCAGCGGAAGAGTCCAAGAACGCAGGCAGGTGCAACTCAGCAAGTGCCGAGGAAAGGATGCCACAGCAGAGCAGGGTTTGCACGCTGCAGCAGCTTTAGCATTATAGCTAGTACAGCCCTACTGAAGGTCTGGAGCTGGCATGGGCCCACAGAAGCCCCTGTTGCTAAATGGCATTGAAATATGAGCATTTACATGACCACATGACAGCTACTTACACACCTTCTTACTCTTTCCTACAGCTGTAGGCTGTTATGAGGAACACGGAATAAAAGGATTTGACAGACAGAGGCACAACAACGATTCCGGGAATAAGTGTTCTTATTCATTCCCTCATATTACCCATGTGCCTGCCTATGACAACTGTCTTACTTTTCCTGTGTGGTGCAGCTCTTCTCCCAGCCTCACCAGGTCCCGTATAGCATGGCAGTGGAATCAGCAAGAGAGGGCAAAAGCATATCCCCAATAGCTTTGGAGGATGACCTTGGAAACGGAGGAGGAGTTTCCCTTAAAGCTGGGCTGCTCTGCACAACATACAGCCTCTGGGCTGGTGGTGGCCTCCTGTCTGATTATCTGCAACCCGTGGGGAAATTCTGACTGGATAGCTGACTTAGGACTGCATGCTTTTGTGCGTTTGAACATCAAGCTGCTGACTTGCAGCTGCTCCAGAGAAGATCTATCAAAGTTAATAAAACTGCTTTGGAGCAAGTGAGGTACAGTTTTTATTTTGGTTCAGGACTCACCAGCTGGTTCCACTGTAGATCATGAATGCAATTGATTAGTTAAAAGATGGGCAGAGAAGGGGGCGGAGGGGGTGAAAGGGCATCACAGGCAACATGTTCGGCCAAGTTGTTTGCTAATCCTCTTGCTTCAGCAGGCTGCTTCTGACCCCAGAATTGAGAAAGCAGGAGGAGCTGGGTGAAAAGGAATGTGCTGGCTCCTGTGCTCACTCCTTACCAGTCAAATCTATTTGCTAAAAAACACGGTCATCACAAGTGTAGAGCATAATCAAATTGAGAGAGCCAAAACAACAGAAAGAAAGAAAGAAAGAAAGAAAGAGAAAAGGGAGGGAGAAAGGGGAGGTAGAACAACAAGGAGAAAAAATAGAAACACACTTAGGTGAAGTGAGGATGTGTAGCCTCTTGCTCCTGAATAGCCTTTTCTATATTGATCAGAGATGGGACCATATCATTTTTCATCATTTAGGTCAATTTGATAATGGGGCACTTAAGTGGAGGTGTAGATGATTCCCTCTTACATAGCCTATAACCTTTCTAGGGGAGATGTCACCAGTGCTTCTTTCATTGTCTTTCCATTGCTTTGTAAGTACATTCCATATCAGTATCTTCTTTCAAAAGAGCCCAAGTATTTCATCAGCTGCAGTTATGCCTGTTGCTTTGGCACCTTGATAGGTACACAGTTTTCTTTGCAATGATCAGTCCAGATGCCAAGGTCACACTTGATTCAGCACAATTTCCAAGCAGCCTGCACAGAGCTGAGCTTTGCCACTGTTGTCATCCATCTTATTTCATCATGGCTGCTCTTTAGCATGTAGGATCCAGCAGTTCCTCAGGTCTGGCAAAACCAGACTGCCACCAGCTATCTACCCACCTACCTAGTTCTGGATCCCCAGCAAGCTTACCCAGCTTGCTGCTTCAGCAACCATCGTGGTAAGACGGAGACAAACTCTATTCCCTGTCTCTTCTTCGCACTGGACACCTGGCTTGATGTTACCAAGTGCACTTAGGGAGTGTAGATTTATGTATGTATGTATGTATGTATGTTCTTATATTGCCCAATAGCTGAGGCTCTTTGGACAGTTCACAATTAAAACCATAAAATACAACTTAACAAGACATAATATAAAACTTTTAAAAGTTACCAAAATAAAACCCAGCAGCAGTTACAGCCCAGGGAAAGCCTGTATGAAAAGGTGTGTTTTCAGGAGGCATTTAAACGATGTCACATTTTCTGTCTCCTGAACTGCACAAGGGAGGGTTTTCCAAGGGGTGGGTGCCTCTACAGAGAAGGCCCTGCCATCGAGGTTCTTCATGGCGACATTCCATTTGTTTTGTAATGACCAGCAAGACTTCCTCTGAAGTTCTTAAATGTCGTCTGGGTATATATAAGGGAAGGCGGTCTACAAAGTATCCTGGTCCCAGGTTGTTTAGGGCTTTATATGACATTAACCTAACCTTGTACGTGGCTCAGTAGCTAATAGGCAGCCAGTGTAGTTCTTTTAATACAGCTGTTATGTGATAACAGCTGGGTGTCCCAGTGCTGCATTATGCACTAGCTGCAGATTCTGAACCATGGACAAGGGCAGCCCCTCATAGAGCACATTGCAGTAGTCCAATTGTGAGGTTAACAGTGCATGGATCACTGTGGCTAGGCTATCCCTGTCCAGGAACGGGCAGAATTGGCATACCAGCCGAAATTGGTAATGGCATCTCCAGACCACTGAGGCCACCTATCCTCCAGTGACAAAGACTCTCCCAAACTATGTACCTACTAGTTCAGAGGGAGTGCAACCCCATCCCGAACAGGCAAATACCCCAATTCCCAGACCTGGGAACTGCCAACCCATAGGGTCTCTGTTTTATCAGGATTCCATTTCAGTTTCTTGGCCCTCATCCAAGCCATAACTGCATCCAGGCACTGGTTCAGAATGTGCATGGGTTCTCCTGATTCAAATGTCACAGAGGAATAGAGCTGGGCGGTTTTCCCATCACTGCTGACATCTGCAAGGAAGGGGTGAGTAGATGGTTTGCAGGAATGAAGTGAGCTGGAGAACTTTCAAGGCCAAAATAGTTGCCTTGTATTTGAGGTCAGCATTACAGATCCCAGAAGTTCATATTTCTGAACTACAAAATACAAATGTTGGGAATAACACCAGGGAGAAGATCAGTAATGGCAGACATTGTGCCTTAAAAGACAGCTTGCCCGCTACTGATGGTATGCCTCTGTTATGAGCAGTCACGACAAGGGAATATTAGGCATGTCACACCGTGAATCTCACTAATATTAGGGACACTAGTGGATCTCACTACTAGTGTCACATGTGAACTGAGTACGACCCTTGAACATCTTCTGGGATCCTCTGCAGTGTGCAGGGGGTCCATGACAGGGGTGTAGGGTTTCTTTAGGAGACAAATTAGTATGGAAAGTGTTCCCTGGAGGTAGAAGTTTGAAAATCACTGCGGTTACACCATTGCATATCAGCTCTCAGGACTGTCCAATACTAAATAAATACCACTGTATGTCAGTAATCAATTTCACGGCTCACATTGGAGCCATAGCTCAGAGTGGAACTACATGTTCTTTTTAGAGACATTCCCACCCCCCCTTTCATACAATGTAGCATTCAAACTACCATTTGAAGAGAAAAACTGGTGCAGAGAGAAATGGGCTTCATATTAACTAACCTTTTCTCTTTTTGCCATTTTCAAACTGAAAATTACACCCCAACTGCTTTTATACCACCCACCCAGCTGTGGGAAAAGACATGGGGAGGACTTCCTGGACCAGGAGTGAATCCTAAAAAATAAAAAAAGCAAACAAAAGATTCTGGACAAGAATTTCCTTCCTTACAACAATGGTTCAGGTTTATCTAGCAGCCATTCATAAATTAAGAAAAATATTTTACAAAGCAGACATGAGGGAGGGGGAATAAGGTTGTGTCTCTCTACACTTAAAAACATCCTCCACAGAAAAATGGAAAATAAGCACAAAAAGAAATGGTGATGCTCTTGCACAGCTCCCATTCACTTGCACAGGAGAACCTCCCAGAGGTTTGTGAATACAAAAAGGCTCTGGTGTTGAGAGGTACAATCTCTGTGCCTTACATGGATAGCTACCCCTCTCTCATACATGCTCCATCTTGCCCACACACAGTGCAGTTGAGCCTGAATTACCCATCCTTACTCTACCTGCCCTACTTGTTTCTCCCCAAATTCCAGATTATTCTACACTCAGAATATTGAATTTAATGATAAATAAGCAAATCAATAAATATAATCCCTAGTTCTCAAAACATTGACAAATTTTAGTTCTGTAATTGATGGTTAAAGCACATACCTTGCAAGATATAATCTAAACTGTGTATGTATGAAGTTTTAGTTCTGTAAGTACACAGTTTAGATTATATCTTGCAGGGTATGATCTGCTTTAACCATTTCCAACAATTAGATTTATTCTGGCTTAATTGGGCGTCTCCTGATTCTGGTTTGGTTTTCTGAGGCACTCATTCAAGGCAGAAATATTACCTTACCTTTTGGGCCGTACTTTGTCCCCTGAGGAATGATACCTGGTTTAAACATTGCAAGAAGTGATGGACATTGGGGCAAAGACCCTAACTTCACATATGCACTGATGAAGTCTGAGCTGGCAGTTGACTGACCTCGGCCCAATCTACATGGCCGATTTAGTGTGGAGCGACAGCACGTCAGGGTCATTCGTGACCAATGACACTATCACCAATTTGCAGCAACCCTAGGGATGTACGAAAGTTCCGCCACGGATCTCGGGGAGGCCAAATGCCAGCGCATTCGGCCCCCCGAAATCGGTGGCAGAACGGCCCGCCACCCCCCCCCCGGGTCTGGGCTTATCTGGGGTGGATCTTCCTGGCGGCAGCTCCGGCAGCAGCGGCGGTTTGGCAGCGGTGGCTGCAGCGGCCAGTCTTCCGACCGGCTGCCGCCGCCGCCATTTCCAGGTTTAAAAAGAACAAAAAACAAAAAAAGTGATAGGCTACGTAAAGATTTACATAGCCTATCATGGCTAGATTTTAAAAAAAACACCATGATAGGCTACGTAAATCTTTACGTAGCCTATCACGGCTGACTTAAAAAACAAACAAACGTGCGTACGCATAGACGCTATGCTATTTGCGTTCCCCTTATTTTCGCCGTCTTAGTCTACGTAAATGTTTACATAGACTAAGATGTGCCAAAATAAGGAAGGCAAATGGTGGCGCCCACGGGCGCCACCATTTGCATACGCGCTTTTTTTTTTTTTTAATCAGCCATAATAGGCTATGTAAACATTTACGTAGCCTATCACGGCTGACTGCAGGGACGCAAACGGCGGCAGCTATAGCAGAATCGCTGCGGAGCACAGCCGGCCGGCCAGGATTCCGGGGGGGGGGGAGGAACGGAGCGCCTTATGGGAATTCGTTTACTAGAAAAGCAAATAATATAGAGAAATTATAAAAGCACCATGAACTGAAATGGACAGAGGAACCAATTACATGTGTAGGCGTTTATTTAAAAGCAGATCTTAATAATCTATTGGAACTGAATTATATTGCTCTTTGGGGAAACATCAAAAATAAGTAATTTTGTTGTTGTTCAGTCATTAACTCATGTCCGACTCTTTGTGACCCCATGGACCATAGCACGCCAGGCCTTCCTGTCCTCCACTCTCTCCCGGAGTGTGCTCAAGTTCATATTCATTGCATCGGTGATGCTATCTAGCCATCTCATCCTCTGCCGTCCCCTTCTCCTTTTGCCTTCAATCTTTCCCGGCATCCGGGTCTTTTCTAGTGAGTTTTCTCTTCGCATTAGGTGGCCAAAATATTGGAGCTTCAGCTTCAGTATCTGTCCTTCCAATGAACAGTCAGGATTGATTTCCTTTAGGATTGACTGATTTGACCTTCTTGCAGTCCAAGGGACTCGTAAGAGCCTTCTCCAGCACCACAGTTTGAAAGCATCAGTTCTTCGGCACTCAGCCTTCCTTACAGTCCAGCTCTCACAGCCATACATTACTATTGGGAAAACCATAGCTTTGATTAGACGGACCTTTGTCGGCAAAGTGATGTCTCTGCTTCTTACTATGCTGTCTAGGTTTGCCATAGCTTTCCTCCCAAGGAGCAAGCGTCTTTTAATTTCTTGGCTACAGTCACTGACTGTGGTGATCTTGGAGCCCAAGAAAATAAAATCTGTCACTGCTTCCATTTCTTCCCCTTCTATATGCCAGGAAGTGATGGGGCCAAATGCCATGATCTTAGTTTTTTAATGTTGGGTTTCAAACCAGCTTTTGTACTCTCCACTTTCACCCTCAACAAGAGGCTGTTGAGATCCTCTTCGCTTTCTGCCATTAGGGTGGTATCGTCTGCGTATCTGAGGTTGTTGATAATTCTCCTGGCAATCTTAATTCCAACCTGTGATTTATCCAACCCGGCATTTCTCACGATGTACTCTGCATATAAATTAAATAAGCAGGGCGACAATATGCAGGCTCTAGGGATGTACAAAAGTTCCGCCACAGATCTCGGGGAGGCCGAATGGCAGCGCATTCGGCCCCCTGAAATCGGTGGTGGAACGGCCCCCTGCCCCCCCGCCCCCTCCGGGACGGGACTTACCTTAGGCGGATCTTCCTGGTGGCGGTGGCTCCGGCGGCAGCTCCGGCGGCTGCGGCGGCAGTTCGGTGGCGGCGGCTGCGGCGGCTGGTCTTCCAACCGGCTGCTGCCGCCGCCATTTCCAGGTAAAAAACAAAACAAAAACGTGATAGGCTACGTAAAGATTTACGTAGCCTATCATGGCTAGATTTTAAAAAAACACCATGATAGGCTACGTAAAGATTTATGTAGCCTATCACGGCTGACTTAAAAAACAAACAAACGCGCGTACACATAGACTATGCTATTTGCGTTCCCCTTATTTTCGCCGTCTTAGTCTACGTAAATGTTTACGTAGACTAAGACGTGCCAAAATAAGGAACACAAATGGCGGCGCCCATGGGCGCCGCCATTTGCATACGTGCGTTTTTTGTTTTTTTTTAATCAGCTGTGATAGGCTACGTAAACATTTACGTAGCCTATCACAGCTGACTGCAGGGACACAAACGGCGGTGGCTATGGCCGCCGCCATTTGCGTCCCTGCTAGCCAGCAGCCAGATGTCCGGCTGCTGGCGGAGCTAGCTGGCGGAGCTAGCTGGCGGAGCTAGCTGGCGGCTCCGCAGAATCGCTGCGGAGCACAGCTGGCCGGCCAGGATTCCGGGGGGGAGGAACGGAGCGCCTCCCTGCCAGTGAGGATTCTGGGGAGAGGGACTGAACGCCTCCCCCTGCACCATCAGCATAATCCCCAAAAGGTAAGTGATTTTCGTACATCCCTATATGCAGCCCTGTCGTACTCCTTTCCCAATTTTGAACCAATCGGTTGTTCCATGTCTGGTTCTTACTGTTGCTTCTTGACCCTTGTACAGGTTTCTGAGGAGACAGGTAAGGTGGTCTGGTACTCCCATCTCTTTCAGAATTTGCCACAGTTTGTTGTGATCCACACAATCAAAGGCTTTAGCGTAGTCAATGAAGCAGAAATAGACGTTTTTCTGGAATTCTCTTGCTTTCTCCATGATCCAGCGAACGTTAGCGATTTGATCTCTAGTTCCTCTGCCTCTTCGAAACCCAGCTTCTACTTCCGGTAGTTCTTGGTTCACATACTGCTGAAGACTAGCTTGTAGGATTTTGAGCATAACCTTGCTAGCATGTGAAATGAGCACAACTGTATGATAGTTTGAACACTCTTTGGCATTGCCCTTCTTTGGAATTGGAATGTAAACTGACCTTTTCCAGTCTTGTGGCCACTGTTGAGTGTTCCAGATTTGTTGGCATACTGAGTGCAGCACTTGAACAGCATCATCTTTTAGGATTTTAAATAGCTCAGCTGGAATACTGTCATCTCCGCTAGCTTTGTTGTTAGTAATGCTTCCTAAGGCCCACTTGACATCACTCTCGAGGATGTCTGGCTCAAGTTCAGTGACCGCACTATCATGGCTATCAGGGACAGGGACATTCAGATCTTTCCTGTATGCTCTTCCCAGTAGTATATTGGACACCTTCGGACCTGAGGGGCTCATCTTCCGGCGTCATCTCTTTTAGCCTTGTGATACGTTCCATGGGGTTTTCTTGGCAAGAATACTGGAGTGGGTTGCCATTTCCTTCTCCAGTGGACCACATTTTGTCAGAACTCTCTGCCATGACCTGTCCGTCTTGGGTGGCCCTGCACGGCATAGCTTATGGCTTCACTGAGTTACGCAAGCCCCTTCGCCACAACAAGGCAGTGATCCATGAAGGGGAAAAAATAAGTAACAGAATGGAATAAATTAAAAATATCATCATTTGGATAAATTGCAACAATTAACTGATAATTTCCAGAGAAAATGTCATGGTTCCCATGCAGGCCTGAACCCATTCCCTGCTGCACAAAAGTCTACTCCAGGACTTCTCCTTCATCTCCCTTCCAGCAGGTTACTTTTTTGGAAAACTTTACTTCTTTGCCACAGGCAAGCTCCCCTCAGAAAATTCATTCCCACTCCCACTGGACTCCCCAACCAGGGCTGAGTCATGGAATATGTGAAGTAATAATAAACTATCCCTAAGCATGTGCAGAGTGCCTTTCCCTCACAGCTGAGCAACTGCAGCCTGTCCTCTACCCCTTACAATTAAGAAAAGACGGGGAGAGATTTCAGGGCATATAGCGTGGCTTCTATATAGACCTCTCATTTTTAAGCACAGCCCATGCCTCTATCGCTAACATTTTGTACAGTTGGAACGCATACAAAACCAATAAGAGCCCTCCTGAATTTGAGAACATTCCATTTGCTTAAATCAGCATTGCTTCATTAGAACACTCAGATCCGTGCTGATGATTTGTGTTCCAGCCAGCCACCTGACCAGTTCCTTCTTACAGACTTTTCATTAACTTTGGCATTCCACCACAGAATTCTCCCTCAACTTCTACCACTCCAGTAGTCTTGAAAAGAACACCTGAGTTAAGTGGGGAGTTCTTAAAATATATTGTATGGATGGATTTCTCACAGTTCTCTATTGTCTGTTCTCATTTGCATCAAACATAGAGAAGCCTATGGGTGATGGAGACAGTGATTTATATAGCCCTGTCAATGTACATAGGCTTTTTATTGATTCACATAAGGCAAAGGCAGGTCCTTGCCCCAAAGACCCTTCAGTCTAAATTTGGACAGGGTAGAGTGGGCGGAGGAGACAATGCAGGGGGCAGGTGTAGGCAGGTGCAAAAAGGACGGATGGGGCAAATGCATTTACATGCACATTATCTTTGTTTCAGTTGGGGATTTAGATAAAGGTCTTTAAATGCTGCATAGAAGAGGTTACATAAAACTCTGCAGTTGAATCTAAGATTAAACACTCATCTCAGATTAAACTCCATAGGAAATATGTTTTATGACCAAATGGACTTTCATGTTACAGGGGACATTCCCTTAAAATAAAAGACTTGAGAAATCTTCAGATCAGGAGATCAAGTTGTTTGAAGACAAGCAATATTACACTGTTGATCCTCTTTGTAAAAATTGACTCACACTTGAACATTAATACCCACAAGTGAGGTAACTGGTGACAATGGGTGTTTTAGGTTTGTTTTTAATACTGAAAGCAAGCTTTCAGGTCCCGTCTCCCCCAAATGCCTGGACCTAGGTTATGAGATCAAACATCAAATTTGGGGGCTGTCTTCACAAGCAATTTACTGCGAAGGTAGAGCAGTCTGAATTCCTTTGTGACAGATGATGTCATCACAAATCTGCTGCTAACCAGCAGCTGCCCTCTTGAAAAGCCGCATTTTCTGAAACTCCTTTTAGTCCGACTTTTTTACTGAAAGAGGCTCCTGGGTGGGTTTACCACAGTGTGCCATGTCCCCCCTGCATTAAATCCTGGGCCTCTGAGACCTAGCAGTGACATGGTCAAGAGGGTGAGACACCCCATTCCCTCCTGTTTCCCAATGGAAGTAGTTTTTCCCATTGAGAAAATCCCCAGAAGTGCAGCAGGAACCCCTCATATTAACTCGGTATTATTATTTATTACATTTCTATACCGCCCAATAGCCAGAGCTCTCTGGGCAGTTTACAAAGTTTAAAAACAATAAAAATACAATATGCAGGGATTAAAAACCATTTACAAAAAAAACACATGAACAGACAATGTACACAAAAGAAACATATATCTAAAACAACTTCAAACAAACAATCTCAAAAACAAACAACCATAGCCATAAGACATTCCAGGATCAATTAAACACTTATCATATACTGTTGAATGCCTGGGATAACAGAAAGGTCTTAACCTGGTGCCGAAAAGATAACAATGTTTGTGCCAGGCAGGCCTCATCGGGAGATCAGTCCATAATTTGGGGGCCACCACCAAAAAGGCCCTCTCCCTTGTTGCTGTCTTCCGAGCTTCCCTTGGTGTAGGCAGCCAGACGAGGGCCTTAGGTTCGTGTCGGGAGAGGCGCTCTGTCAGGTATTGTGGTCCCAAGCCGTGTAAGGCTTTATAGGTTAAAACCAGCAGCTTGAATTGGGCTCGGAAGCATACAGGTAGCCAGTGCAAGTGGGCCAGAGTTGATCTTATACGTTCGGACCTTCTGGTCCCCATTAACAATCTGGCTGCTGCATTTCGGTTTCTGTACCATCTTCAAAGGCAGCCCCAAGTAGAGTGCATTGCAGTAATCTAACTTGGAGATTACCAGAGCATAGACAACTGAAGCCAGGTTATCCCTGTCTAGATAGGGGCATAGCTGGGCCAACAACAGAAGTTGATAGAAGGCACTCAGTGCCACTGAGGCCACCTGAGCCTCAAGTGACAAAGATGGCTCAAGGAGAACCCCCAAGCTATGAACCTGCTCCTTCAGGGGGAGTGCAACCCCATCCAGAACAGGTTGAGCATCCTCCATCCAGTCAGAAAAGACACCCGCCAACAGCATCTCAGTCTTGTCTGGATTGAGTTTCAGTTTATTAGCCCTCATCCAGTCCACTGTTGCAGCCAGGCATTGACTTCGCACATCCACAGCCTCACCTGAAGAAGATGAAAAGGAGAAATAGAGCTGTGTGTCATCAGCATACTGATGACAATGTGCCCCCAAACTCCGCATGGCTGCACTCAACGGTTTCATGTAGATGTTAAATAGCATGGAGGACAGAACTGACTCCTGTGGCACTCCATACTGGAGAATCCACGGGGCCGAGCAATATTCCCCAAGCACCACCTTCTGGAGCTGACCATCCAAGTAGGAGCGAAACCACTGCAATGCAATGCCTCCCACTCCCAGCTCAGACAATCGTCCCAGAAGGATACCATGGTCGATGGTATCAAAAGCCACTGAGAGATCAAGGAGAATCAACAAGGTTATGCTCCCGCTGTCTCTCTCCCAACATAGGTCATCATACAGGGCGACCAAGGCTGTTTCTGTGCCAAAACCTGGCCTGAACCCCGACTGAATTGGATCTAGATAATGGGTCTCATCCAAGCGTGTCTGGAGCTGGTTGGCAACCACCCGCTGAAGAACTTTGCCCAGGAAAGGAACATTTGCCACTGGCCTAAATTTACTACGATTTTCTGGGTCCAGGGAGGGTTTCTTTAGGAGTGGTCTCACTACTGCCTCTTTGAAACAGCCCGGGACCACCACCTCTCTCAGAGAGGCATCAATCACCTCCCTGGCCCAGCCAGCTGTTCCTCCCTGCCAGTTTTTATCAGCCAAGAGGGGCAAGGATCCAGTATGGAAGTGGTTACACGAACCTGTCCAAGCACCTTGTCCACGTCCTCGAGCTGTACCAACTGAAACTCCTCCAGGAGAACAGGACAAGGCTGTGCTCTGGATACCTCAACAGATTCACCTGCTATAACACTGGAGTCTAAGTCCCTGCGGATGCAAGAGATCTTATCCTGGAAGTGCCTAGCAGGGATCTACCTTGTCCTTAGGGCCGGCATGTAATAGCCCCCGGACAACCCTGAAAAATTCCACTGGGCGGCAGATGGAAGATGCAACAGAGGCAGCAAGATGATGTTTTTTGCCACCCTCGCTGCCCCTGAATATACTTCAGCATAGGCACATACCAGTATTCGATTGCATCCACTAGGAGTTCTTCTCCATCTGTACACAAGCTGTCTCCTATTTTGTTTCATCACTCTCAGCTCTGGGGTATGCCATGGAGCAGTTCGAGCTCTACTCAGGAGAGGGTGCTTAGGAGCAATCATGTCAACCGCCCGGGTCATTTCTGCATTCCACAGATCAACCAGGGTTTCGACAAGAGAGCCCACCATATCAGCCGGAAACCTCCCCAGAGTCCTCTGGAAACCATCCAGATCCATTAGCCTCCACAGGCAGACTATCTTAATAGGTCCCCCACCCTCTCCAGAGGGGAAAAGCTGCTGTAGGTCTAAACCTCAGCAGGTAATGATCTGACCATGACAAGGGGACTGATGCAAAGTCCTCCTCCTTCAGACCACCATCTCCATGTCTACTTGCAAAAACCAAGTCTAGAGTATGCCCCACTACATGTGTTGGGCCAATGACATGTTGGGACAGTCCCACGGTCGTCATGGAGGCCATGAAATCCTGAGCTGCCTCAGACAAGTTGCCCTCAGCGCGAATGTTGACATCACCCAGAACCAACAGTCTGGGGGATTACAACAGTGCACCAGAGACCACCTCCATCAGCTCAGATAGGGAGTCTGTTGAGCAGTGGGGTGAGCGGTACACCAACAGAGTCCCCAATCTGTCTTGCTGGCCCAACACAAGGTGCAAACACTCCAGACCGGTAGTCACATGGACAGGGAGCCTGCAGAGGGAGATGGAGTTCCTATAGACCACAGCAACCCCCCCTCCCCAGCCCCCAGGTCTTCCCTGATGCTGAACCAAGTATCCCGGTGGGCAGAGCTGGGAGAGACTGACTCCTCCCTGATCACCCACCCAGGTCTCCGTTATACAGTAGTGGGGACACCTTAGCAAGCCTGCTGTTAATCTTTAGCATATTCCCCCCCCCATTCTGTGCATGTTTATTCAGAAGTAAGAAATAAATCTCACTCCCCTGCAGTGAAAGGGCTAAAGGCTAACTCTAGTAACTTGCCCTAAAGCTCTCTTTTGCTTCTCCATTGCTCTCTTAAATCACTATTGTGATGTTGTGGTTATTTGATGTTTTGTAGTTTCAGTTTATCTCACTTTATTGTTATCGCAGTAATGATCTTTCAGGTTTATGTGAGCTTCTCATTGCGAGCAGGATGAAGGAGAAAGGGAGAAGGAGGGTTGGAAGGGGGGTTGGAAGCAATAGGCAAAAGTGCACACATGAGGAAAAATGGGGTGGGAGCAATAACTCCACAGCAGATTGCTGGGATACAGCAAAACTGAGGCTGTAGGGAGCTCTCAGGAGCCTTCAGATGCTGTACTGGGGAACTGGGGATTTTGGTTTCTTCAGGGAAATCTGTACACATGGGGAAAATTAGTTGCTCCCCATTCATAATGTAGTAGCAGAGGGAAGCCTGTGTCAGGGTGGAAACTGAGCCCATAGAGCCCCAAAGCAGTTCTGATTCTGAGGAAGAGCAACAACCCATGGGAGAGGAGCTTGCTCATCTCTCACAGGAACAGCGGCAGGGAGGGATTCCTTCTGCCTGCATTCCTGAGAGAGATAGTGACCCTGGCAGTGAGAGAGCGGTGGATGGGGCCTTGCTGGACACTCAGCGTAGACGCAGGGAGTGGCGCCAGATGGAGGGCACCAAGAAGAGGCGCTCTGCTCGCTTGGTGCTCTGCTCTCTTGGCGCTAAAACAACGGTCGCGTCCCGAGGACCCAAGGGTAAGAGAGAGGACCTCTCTATAGCCCATAAGTTCAGAGTCTTCCCACCCTCCTCCTTCAAACAGGGACCAACTGCCTTACCTGGCGCTTAGGCTACTCTGCTAACTACCCCAGTGCAGTTCCTTGCTTAGTCGCTGGTGATTAACATCTGAAAGAGTCATTAAGTTGTAAAAGTAATAAAGCCTTGGAAAGAATCCTTTTCATCTGTGTCTTGAGTTGGCTAGTGGAGGGGACGGTAAGAGGCAGCTAGGGTGCTCCTGACAGCCTGGACAGGGGCGGGAAACAAGCCTCTCTCATTGGTTGAGCAGCCCCTGACAGTTTGAGTTTGATGATGTTCAGTTCTACACCCCCCACCCCAACCAGAAGTATGTTCCTTTCAAGCACTGAAAACCAGATTTTGAAGGTGTGCTACATTTCGCTTATCTTGCTTCATGTGTCCCTGAGGGACCAAAGCCGATTCCATGTAATTCTGGGTAATACTCCAACATGCTTCTCATGCCACTGTTGTGTTGTGAAGATCCCACCCCACCCCGAGCTGGAGAATCAGGCTGATAATAGCCTGGTTGCAGAGGTTCACTGGCCAGAGAGAGCCTTGGCATAGAGAGAGCCTAGGCTAGGCTGAATAGAAACACAACATTCTGATGTCATGTATGATGTCACAATCAAGATAAGTGCCACATCTTGGTAACATGAGAGATAGTTAATAGTCAGACCAAGGTGTAACACCATCAAGATGGATCTTGTTGACAGCTGATTAAAAAAGGCTTATTTGGGCAAATATTGCTGTAGAAGGAAAGTTTGCAGAGGGTGTTCTATTGGTGTTCCTCTTATGTGATTTTGATAACTATACCTGAGAACAAAATGGAACATGAGAAGCAGCCCTGCCAGGTTTTGAAAGGAGGAGATCGTCATGATGTTATGTAGGTCCAAAACCATTTAGGACTGTGTCCATTCAAATCAGAACTTTAAAGGAAACATGTAAGCCCTATAGGAAGAAAATGGACATGCTGGAGAATAGGTGCAATATGTTTGAACTTCCGGTAAGGAGCCATGTCATTCTGGCAGTGACTTGCGGGGCTCCGCAGGTCACTTCTTTCAAACAGCTGTGAAAAGGTTGAGAAACTCCCTCCCCCCCCCCCGGAAAATAAAGGGAAAGCCTGCAGTACCATCCAGATGAAATCTTAGAAGAACAGCTACCTTTGCGGAGGATGCAAAGGGGCTCAAAACTAAGGTCAGTCGCCGGAGATAAACACCTACTGAAACGCTGTTTTGAAACTCTTAATTAATTAAGAGAATATAAGGAGGGTGTGCTCCAATCTTAGTATTTGGAAACTTAAACTACCAGCAAGCACCACTTGCACAGCAAAAAGCGAAAGTATGGCAGTTGTATAAATCCAACCTGAATTAAAATCAAGGAGTTGCAGACTTTTACTAAGTGAATTTAGCTCAAGAGGTTCTTTCAAAAGAAGAAAAAAGAAGTATTACAGTCTAATTAACTTTCTATTTCTTTAAATCATTGTTTGAAGGTTTTAATGTTTGAATTTATATTGCTGAAAGCTATGTTTTTGTCCAGTTCCCTTTATCTTCTGCATGACCTTGAGAAAACAAGCCAAAATATTTACGTAGCGTATCATGGGCTACCATAGGGGTGCAAATGGCGTCTCCTACTCAGGATGCCATTTGCGTCCGCAGCAGCCCAGCAGCAGCCGGAGCCACCGCTGCCGCTGCCGCCGCTGCTGCCGCCGCCGCCACCGCCAAAGCCACCGCCACAGCCAGGTAGGCTCCATTTTGTGGGGCTTTCACAGGGTGGTGGGCCGGGTTGCTCTGTTCCGCCACGGATTCCTGGGGGCCTAATTCACTGGAATTCGGCCCCCCTGGGATCTGTGGTGGAATTCTCTAACATCCCTAAAGAAATTCCTGGAAGATTTCTGAGGAAAAGGAGAGATTATACATTTTTAACAACATTCCTGAAACAGAAAAAGATCATGTTTAGATGGGAATTCCCAGAAGGTGTGGCCTTCTCTTACAGAGAACACAGATTTAAGTTGAACTCAGTTCAAAAAGCAAGAGAGTTCCTTCGAACTTATGGAAAAGATTGGACAGACCTACAACCTGATGTACAAGAAGAGGACAGCACTCAGGGTGCAAAAGATGGAAATGAAGAAAGTACCTTAATCTTATATTTTCTAAAAAATGGATTATAAATTTTTAACTTGGAACATTAATGGGGTGAATGCTCTTCAAAAGAGAAAGAAAATATTTTACTATTTACAAAAACTGAAACAAGATATAATATGCTTATAAGAAACTCATATTAAGAAAGAAGATACCAAATATTTAATTAATAAAAAATTAGGTGAAGAGTTTATAACCGCAAGCCGAAAAAAGAAAAATGTAGTAGTTTTATATATTAAGCCACATTTGGGATTTGAATTGGTGTTGTCAGATGAACAAGGTCGTTTTGTGGGAGTTAAAATTGCACTGAATGGTGTATCAATGGTTTATGCACCTAATGACCACAAAGCGGAATTTTATGAGGATCTCTTATCCAAACTCATGGATCTAACTTTTGACAGTTGGTGTTTAATTGGAGATTGGAATGGGATGATTGCACCTCAAATGGATAGAATATCAGAGAAAAAAATAAAGCGTAATCAAGGGAAATTACCTAAAAGTTTCTTTGAATTGATGGACAATTTGGCTTTAGTAGATGTATGGAGAGATAAAAATGGAAACTCAAAAGAATATACATATTTTTCAGAAAGACATAAATCTTTTTCAAGGACTGATATGATTTTGACAACTAAAGAGCTTGCTACAAATATTGGCAAAATATGAGTTCTACCAAGATCATTTTCAGACCATAACCCTATATCTATGTCATTTGTGAAAAGAAGCACTACTTTTAGATGGAGATTGAATGAAATGATGTTTCAAAATAAAAGTATTGTGGATGACACTAAAAAGAAATTGAGAGAATTTTTTGAATTGAATCTGGACAAGGGAACAAATATCCGAACAGTATGGGATGCAAGTAAGGCCTATTTGAGAGGTTATTTTATAGAACAAAACATGCAACTGAAAAAGAAAAGAGAAGAGAAGGTACAAAATATTCTAAAACAGATAAAGGAGAAAGAAGAATTCCTAAAGAAAAAAACGGGAAAGGCAAGTGTCCTCCGACAGATTAAATTACTCCAACAACAATTGTCGATGTTAACAGTCCAGGATATGCAAAACAAAAAACAACTTTGTAAAAGAAATTTTTAATTTGCTAATAAACCAGGAAGATGGTTGGCCTATAAACTTAGAAAGGAAAAAGAAAAGAAAACAATTGTGAAAATAAGTGAAAGTGGATTAGAATTAACTGATAATGTGGCAATTCAGAAAGCCTTTTATCAATATTATTCAAATTTGTATAAAGGACAGGATATCTCCCCAGAATTAATGGATAAATATATTCATAAACAAAATTTACCAAAAATTACTAAAGAACAAAACCAAATGATGAATGGCCCAATAACAGTAAATGAAATGGTGGAAGCAATAAAAAAAATTAAATTGGGAAAAACTCCGGGACCAGATGGAATATCAGGATTATATTATAAGAAGCGTGAAGAAGAAATTTTACAACCATTGAAAAATATGATGAACAGTATTTTAGAAAAGGGGGAGATAATGGAAACATGGAAAATAGCATATATAACAATACCTAAAGAAGGACAGGATTTAACCTTGACAAAAAAACTACAGACCAATCTCATTATTAAACAGTGATTATATTTGCAACAATTTTGGCAGAAAGGCTCAAGAAAATATTGCAGGAGTTTGTATATGAGGACCAAAGTGGTTTCTTACCAAGGAGACAGATGAGAGATAATGTAAGAATGGTCTTGAATGTGGTGGAATATTTGGAAAAACATCCAGAAAAACAAGCAGCTCTGAACTTTTTAGATGCAGAGAAAGCATTTGATAATCTCAATTGGAAATTTTTAATTAAGACTTTAGAAGAACTGGATTTTGGAGAAAACTTTATAAAATTGGTGAAATCGGTATATACCGATCAAAAGGCTCAAATAATTATAAATGGGGATTTGACTAAACCTTGTGAGATACAAAGAGGAACAAGACAAGGTTGCCCATTGTCACTGCTATTGTTTTTATTAGTTTTAGAATTATTGAACAGAGATATAAGACAAGATGATCGTATTGCAAGAATAAAGATTAAAAAGGAGCAATATAAGCTGAGGGCTAGGGATGTCAGAGAATTTCGCCACGAATCTCGGGGAGGCCGAATGCCAGCGCATTCGGCCCCCCAAAATTGGTGGCGAAACGGTCTGCCCCCCTGACCCCCCGGGACGGGACTTAACTTGTGTGAATGTCCCTGGCGGCAGTGGCTGCGGTGGCGGTGCGGCGGCGGCTGCAGCAGCCGGTCTTCTGACTGGCTGCCACCACCGCCATTTCCAAGTGAAACAAAAAACAACAAAAAAAGTGATAGGCTACGTAAAGATTTATGTAGCCTATCACAGCTAGATTTTTAAAAAACACCGTGATAGGCTGCGTAAATGTTTATGTAGCCTATCACGGCTGAGTGAAGAAAAAACAAACAAACTGTGTGTATGCAAATGGCGGCGCCCATGGGCGCCGCCATTTGCGTTCCTTATTTTGGCACGTGTAGTCTACGTAAACATTTACGTAGATTACGGCGAAAATAAGGGGAACGCTATTTGCGCGCGGTTTTTTTTTTTTTCCCACTCAGCCGTGATAGGCTACAGAAACATTTATGTAGCCTATCACGGCTGAGTGCAGGGATGCAAACGGTGGTAGCTACGGCCGCCGCCATTTGCGTCCCGGCCAGCCAGGATTCATGGCGGGAGGGACGGGGCGCCTCCCCCCCCGGCCAGAATCTCGGCGGGGAGGGACAGGGTGCCTCCCCCCCGGCCAGAATTTTGGGGGGAGGGACGGAGCGCCTCCCCCCCCCACTGTGAATCAACTTTTGGGTTCAGGTAAGGGACTTTCGTACATCCCTACGGAGGGCTTTTGCAGATGACTTGGTGTTTATGTTTGCAAAACCTTTAAAGGGAATTGAAATTTTATGAAAAAATTAAAAGAATTTGGAGCAGTGGCAGGGTTCAAAGTTAATAAACAGAAAACAAATTTTTTTTCTGATATAATCGGATAAGATATAATGATTTACTGGAACTGTCACAAGGGGAATATAACCCTCTTTCTCTACATGACAACGGCTACAAGGTTATTGTATGCACAAAAGTAGAAGAATGAAACAATACCAACGGTGAGTGAGTGGATCATGAAAATGATGGAGCTGGCAGAGATGGCAAAACTTACTATTATTATTAAAGAAGGGTCAACAACTAAATTTATATTAGATTGGAAATCTTTTATAGAATTTGTACAAGAAATAGAGAAAAATGATATCTGTGCATGTGGATTTTGAACTTTGAGGTGGTTGATTCTAGGGATGCACGAAAGCCACTTACCTGGTCTCGCAGCTTGCTTGGTGGTGGTGGGGAGGCGCTTCGCTGCTCCCCCCGAAGTTCAAGCTGGCGGGGAGGCTTCCCTCCTCGCCCAGCCGAAATTCAGGCCGGGGGGGAGGCTTCCCGCCTCGCCCGGCCGAAATTCAGGCTGGGGAGAAGCGCCCCGTCTCCCCGGCTGTGAACTTCAAAAGAAAAAAAAAACAAAAACGCCCCTGTGATAGGCTACGTAACGATTAACGTAGCCTATCACGGCTAGATCTGCAAAGTCAGCCGTGATAGGCTACGTTAATCGTCATGTAGCCTATCACGGGTGACTTTGAAAAAAAAAAAAAAAGCGCGTACGCAAATGGCGGCCCCCATAGGGAGCCGCCATTCGCGTTCCTTATTTGGTCCCTGTAGTCTACGTAAAGATTTACGTAGACTACGGCGAAAATAAGGGCAACGCAAATAGCTTAAATCTTTACGTAGCCTATCACAGCTGATTTTCGGGGGGAAAAAAGTGCATACGCAAATGGCGGCGCCCATGGGCGCCGCCATTTGCATTCCTTATTTGGGCATGGGTAGTCTCTGTAAAGATTTACGTAGACTACGGCGAAAATAAGGGCAACGCAAATAGCTTAAATCTTTACGTAGCCTATCACAGCTGATTTTCGGGGGGAAAAAAGTGCATACGCAAATGGCGGCGCCCATGGGCGCCGCCATTTGCATTCCTTATTTGGGCATGGGTAGTCTATGTAAAGATTTACGTAGACTACGGCGAAAATAAGGGCAACGCTATTTGCGTTGCCCTTATTTTCGCCGTAGTCTACGTAAATCTTTACGTAGACTACCTGTGCCCAAATAAGGAACGCAAATGGCGGTGCCCATGGGCGCCGCCATTTGCATACGCGCTTTTTTTTTTTCCAAAGTCAGCCGTGATAGGTTACGTAAAGATTTACGTAGCCTATCATGGCTGACTTTGAAAATCTAGCCATGATAGGCTACATAAATCATTACGTAGCCTATCACGTTTTTTTTTTTTTTTTACAATTTACTTTTTTATTTCACGGCCGGGGAGACGGGGCGCTCCCCCCGGCCAGAATTTCGGCGGGGAGGGATGGGGCGCCTCCCCCCCGGCCTGAATTTCGGCCAGGAGGGGCGGGTCGCCTCCCCCCCGCCAAGAATTTCGGGGGGAGAAACGGAGTGCCTCCCCACCCACCGAAAACAGCTGCGGGACCAGGTAAGGGACTTTCGTCCATCCTTAGAAAAAAGTAATTTGTAGATAGTCCTTCTGCAGAAGGAAATACCAATGCATATTTCAGACATTATGATGGCACAAGATCCTATTGAAGAAGTTGGTCACTAATCTAATCCAGCATTCTGTTCATACAGTGCCCAACCAGCTGCCTGTGGGAGCCCAGAAACAAGACAACAGTGAAATAGCGCTCTCCTGTCCGTGTTTCCCAGCAACTGGTATACAGAGGCATAAAGTAATATCTAGCCATCATGACTAACAGACATTGATAGCCTTATCCTCCATGACTTCCTGTAGGATTTCTTTCTTTCTTTCTTTCTTTCTTTCTTTCTTTCTTTCTTTCTTTCTCTTTCTTTCTTTCTTTCTTTCTTTCTCTTTCTTTCTTTCTTTCTTTCTTTCTTTCTTTCATTTTAGACTCACAGCTCTGTTTCTGCCTTCTGATGAATTTAGTGGCAGGTAATATTGACCTTCAGGCCTAAACATCCACAAGTCTGCATGCCATGAAGATCAGAAAACCATCACATGTAGCTCAAATGTGGGGTACATTTATTTGCAAACTTTTCATCCCATATGAATTTTTCTCTTACATACTGGTGACCTTAAAGTTTTGAAAGACTCCTTCCCCTGGGAGTGTCTCCATGAGTGATTTACTCCAACCTGGCTGCATTTGGAGTTTGTTAGGGATACATGACGTCGTGGCCGTCCAGCAGCTGCCCCAGAGCTTATCAGGGAAAAACCGGATTTCCTGAGACTGCTTAAAGTCCAATTATTTTCCTTAAGTCAGGTTCTCCATGGTATAGTTGCTGTGTGCCCCAACCCCTGCATTTACCTCAGGTATGCTAGCCCTACCCAGGGGTGTGCTTTTCACCATGACCCTGGTCAAGGGGTGTTTCCTAGCTACTCAGAAGTAACTCCCATTGTGCTCAATGAGGCCTGTCCCGTCAATGCACACATCAGAATTTACAGAGATCTCCCCAATTCAAATAGCACATTTTAAAGCATGAATTCCTTAAAGGCTGTAAAGCACTATCTCGAAGCTGCTGTTCTCCATTGTTTGGTTTATTGCCATTTGGAAGTAACTACTTCCACCTTTGATCATCCAATCCTGGCAGCATCGGGTTAGAAAGGGGGCTGGTTTCCCATCCCTTTGTTTCTCATCCCTGCCTTTCCTAGCACAAACGTAAGTGTGTCTACTCAGAAGTAACTCCCATTGTGGTGAAAAAGCCTTGTTTACAAAATGCACACTCCCAAAGTTACCAAGGTTCCCATGAATCAAAATAATGCATTTAGGAGCCTTAATGTTAAAGTTTCAAAGCTTCGATGGACTGCAACATGGCAGGGAGAACGTTTTGTTCTTTGTTTAAGGAAGAACAGAACGGTGCGAGTGGGGTAGGGGGAGGAAGAAGGAGATTGTTCGAGCTTCAGCAAGTTCAAGGCAGAGAGAGAACACTGTGTTCTTATAATGATTGTTGCTTAAGGAGAGTAAGGCAGAATCTACAGTCACAGGTTTTCACGTTTCCAAAGAGTTTCTGCTGCCTTTGGTGCACATGACGCTTCCCCCATATTGTTTTGGAGCCACTATTTTCAGTAGACCTGTAGCCATTTTCATTACCCTTGCATAGTGTAATATAATCCTAGATTTCCATTCATGTGTCCCAAGTTCGTGCTTTGGTGACCATATATGGGCATGGGTTACTCATAATCCTGCCCTTATGTGGCTGAGTTTGTATTTCCCAACTGACCAATCACAGCTCTCAACACCTCCATTCTGATCTTTGGGCTGCTTCTGGCATCGCTAGCTCACTGCGTGTTCTCACTTAGTTCTCTCTCCTCTCCCTTGTAATTTTTTAAAACAATCCTTAATTATTTTCGAATCTTCGAAGAATCGTAGAGTGTCGAGGGACAATCAGACTGTATTGGCAGGATGGCTTGCTCATGAATCCGCATGTTAAGAATATGTTTTATTGCCCCCCCCCCTTGAAATTCATGTTATTATACCATGTATCGTAACATCTTTTTTTCTTCAGGTGTGTTTCCTAACAATGATCCTTTTTTACATCTCCTTTCTCTGTACACTGTTTTCACCTCTCATTTTTAAAAGTCCTTTACATTTCAACTCTTTCCGTGGTTGCACTCTCAGTGTTTTCGTACAAGTACTTTTTTTCCTGCTGTGATTGCAGCCCATGGCTTGCGTTATATCATTCCACTGTCATCCCAGACTTAACTTCTTCCCTTTTTGGTCAACGCATGTTTCCCCCGAATCTGCACCCTCAGAAAAGCCAGCTATGCATGGAAAGTAATGATTTCCACAAACATATCTTAGCTTAACTTTCATTCATCTCAGTGTTATATCATTTTGAAATCCGCCTCTCTCTTCTTTGCTGTTTTCCTCTCACCTTGTCTCCTGCGCGCCATGTTTTCTACTGAAATATGGCGGAGGATTTTTCTCTGCCTTACCAAAAGAGGAATGCTTTATCTTATCTGAGAAACTAAATATTTCAAAAAGAAACAATATATGTCCACTATTTGCACTGATTATCTTTACGGAAAACTTGGATACAACTACTGCTGGTATATTTGTATTTTCAGTGCATGTAACACCTTATCTAGCAATGTTTGCAGAGACATGAAAAAACAGTCCTTCCTGTTCATTGCAGTTGCTTCTCCCAGGGTGCCCTCACTTGTCCTGTGGAACTTAGCTCCCCCCTCCCCCCCAGCTCAGGCTGCAGTACCGTGTGTGTTTGTGAATGGCAATGGCTGTTAAGGCTGGGTTTTTGGAAGGAGAAGAAAACCTTCTTGCGTTCATGGGCATGTCTGGCCATTGGAAACATGCAAAAGGTCATGTGCTTTTTCAGGTGCATCCTTCTTTCTCTGTATGAACCAATGCAGCAGGCTGCTGGAGGTACATCAGTTCCTCTGCTTTAGGGCAAGTTGCATGAATATTTGCTTATACTGATCCTGTTCTGCAAGGGGAGTTTGGGAGAATGGGTGCTACACACATCTAATTGAGAAAGCTAGGAATAACTACATGATTTCCAGTAATTCATTGATGCCTCATCTGAAAAAGAGGGATGCATTTTTGAATGCATCGCTATTCAGGATAAGAATACAGAATGGATTTCCAGTCACACATCAGCCTCAGTATGCCTGTTGGTAATGTCAATGACAGTGCTCAGTCTTGTTAGGGGAAAGTGTAAGCAGTATGTGAGAATACAGTTCTTGCAGCAGTAAGTACAGGTTATAGTGCACTGTGCTTTCTTGGTGTTTTTCAAAGCTTGAGGTTTATCCTATGACCAATTTTAGAGTACTTTCAGCAATTCCAATGCAGACTTTCTTCGTTGTATGCAGATCGCTCAAGGGAAGGTTAACTCACTCAGTCAGTGCAGTCAGTGTACCTCTTCCTCGGCAATCAACAATGTCAGCTTCCAGTAAGGGCAGAGGAGTATCTTGGAGGCATAACGAGATAGAGGACTTGCTGGACATTTGCAGGGGAACAGAAAATTCAGAACAGCTATGTAACATTCACTGCAACTTTGACTTCTTTGAGCAGATTTCTAGAGATATGGCCATATGAGGGCACAACCGCAGTGCCACTTAGTGCCGATCAAAGACTAAATCTATGCGACTAGAGTACCGCAGAGTGGTGAACCACAATGCTAAGTCTGGTAACAACACTGCTACCTGTCCCTATTACATTCAGTTGCACAGCATTCTTTGTGGGGATGTCAACATTTGGCCAAAGCGTGTATCTGGAAGTCTGCATATCATGCGCACAGTGGCTCAGTCAGAGCCAATGGAGAGCAATGTCACTGGACCAACTCGGTATGACCTGAGCCACTCTTTGATGAGCAGGACGACATCCATGCTGAACAGGTTAACGTTGGTGAGTATTGCAGCACAGGTAAGTATTGGAAAGAGTGGAGCAAGCCGTCTGAACTAGTGTAAGACATAGCCTCGAAAAATGCAGTATATGAACAATGCTCAGTACTTGAACATAGTGTTGTCTCAATATATGCTGAGCGTATATGGTGGATCATACTTTGTGTAGCCAACAATCTGATTATCCAGCTTTTTGTTGTTGTTTGTTCAGTCAGTCGCTTCCGACTCTTCGTGACTTCATGGACCAGCCCACGCCAGAGCTTCCTGTCAGCCGTTGCCACCCCCAGCTCCCCCAAGGTCGAGTCCGTCACCTCCAGGATATCATCCATCCATCGTGCCCTTGGTTGGCCCCTCTTCCTTTTGCCTTCCACTTTCCCTAGCATCAGCATCTTCTCCAGGGTGTCCTGTCTTCTCATGATGTGGCCAAAGTACTTCAGTTTTGCCTTTAATATCATTCCCTCATGTGAGCAGTCTGGCTTTATTTCCTGGAGGATGGACTGGTTTGATCTTCTGGCAGTCCAAGGCACTCTCAGAATTTTCCTCCAGCACCACAGTTCAAAAGCATCTATCTTGCTTTGCTCAGCCTTCCTTATGGTCCAGCTCTTGCAGCCATAGGTTACTATGGGGAACACCATTGCTTTAACTATGCAGACCTTTGTTGTTAGTGTGATGTCTCTGCTCTTCACTCTTTTATCAAGATTGTCATTGCTCTCCTCCTAAGAAGTAAACGTCTTCTGATTTCCTGGCTGCAGTCAGCGTTTGCAGTAATCTTTGCACCGAGAAATACTAACTTTGTCACTGCCTCCATGTTTTCTCCCTCTATTTGCCAGTTATCAATCAAGCTGGTTGTTGCATGAACATCCTTGGTGTCTCTTGATTAGACTTCTTATGTGCAAAAAAATATTGAGCATAGGCCTGCCTTTGTATTACATATGAAATGAGAGTGTGAGCCAGGAAGAAGTGCCAGAAGGAAGAGTTGACTGCCTGGATGCGAACAGTGCCTTGGGGGAAGGAAGCGGTGAGTAACACTGCTCTGCCTCTCAAGTTCTACCTTCTCTGTGCATTTAATACAGCGTTATGGTCAAAGCTTTCCACATTACTTTTGGGTGAGAGCATTGCACTCCATAGTGTGAGTGACAGTCTCCATTAGAGCATGTTCTTAACTTCCCATAAACATTTTGTGGTGCTGATGGCCCTCTTCCACTGCAGAAAGTTAAGGCTATGTGTTATGTGGCATTTCCAGAGGTGGTACAGTTTAACATCCACCACTGACATCATTATGTCCTTTTTGCCTCAGAGGAAAGGATGGACCAGTTCTGAAACTTATATTTGTGGTACACAGTGTATATCCCAACTGACGCTTTCAATATCAATACTGCATTTCCAGCAAAAACAACATCCATGAGCGGATCCAGTACCAGAGTAACTATGTTGGAGGATGGAGATAATACAGGTAGGAGAAGAAACGTATTTCATGAAAACTGGGGAATGCTGAAGACCCAAAAATGTAAGTAGTGTAAAGCAGTGTCAGTTACTGCAGCCCTGCATGTATTTTCAAGCAGCAGCTCGGGAAGGATCTGTTCCTCAAATATTCCCCCGTCAAGACACAAATACAGGCGCAGAGGCGGATGTGTAAGGATGTACGAAACACCTACCTGGCTCCGTGCCGGGCAATCCGCGGTGGGGGGGAGGCGCTCCGTCCCTCCCCCAGGAATCACTGATGGGGGGGAGGCGATCCGGTCCTCCCCCCCGGAATCCTGCCTGGCTGGCTCCGCTCCGCAGCCAAGCCACGGAGCCGCTGGCCGGCTCCGGCTGCCTTCAGCCGGACATCCAGCCGCTGGGCAGCCCTGCAGGGACGCAAATGGCGACTATCATAGCCGCCATTTGCATCCCTGTATTGAGCCATGATAGGCTACGTAAATATTTATGTAGCCTATCACGGCAGGGGGAAAAACCCCAGCATACGCAAATGGCGGTAGCCGCCGCCATTTGCGTACGCTGGGTCCCCCCCCCCCCGTGATAGGCTATGTAAATACTTAGGTAGCCTATCACGGCCTCTGCAGGGATGCAAATGGCATCCCTGCGTTAGCTGTGATAGGCTACGTAAGTATTTACGTAGCCTATCACGGCTATGAAGAGGAGGAAGTGAATGGTGGATGCAGGACGGCCGCCATTCGCAAAGCAGCGCGGACAGAAGCAGGTAAGTGCTCCGTTTCGCGTGCCTTTTGTGGGTTAGGGGCAGCGGGGACTTTGTCCCGCGTGTCTTTTGTGGGCTGGGGGACAGGGGCTTCATTCCATGATGGATTTCGGGGGGCCGAATGCACTGGCATTCGGCCTCACCGAGATCCGTCGCAGAATTCTCTGACATCCCTACGGATGTGTCATGTTTACTGCAGAGCCCAACTACTGAGTGATTGGTTTACTGCAGTCATATACCACTAAATGCACACATTACTTAGGATTGATCATTTGGTAGTGTGGGTTTAAAAACCCTCCCTTATGCAATCAGTGTGGTCAGGAATTATGTACAACGTTACTAACTTGGTGGACTGCTGTGTACCCAATGTGTAATGTGTAGTTTGACTAGGTATGTACGAAACTCACTTACCTTTTCATGGAATCTTTCGCGGTGGGGGGGGAGGCGCTCCGTCCCTCCCCCCAGAATCCTTGACGGGGAGGAGGCGATCTGGTCTTCCCCCTGGAATCCTCGACGGCAGCAGTTCCGGCGGCCGCCGCTATTTGTGTTCCCCTTTTTTCACCGTTTTATCTTACGTAAATATTTATGTAAGATAAATCAGCCAAAAATAGGGCACGCAAATGGCGGCCGCCGTAGCCGCCGCCATTTGTGCACGCTGGGTTTTTGTTTTTTTTAACCCAGCTGTGATAGGCTACGTAAATTCTTATGTACCCTATCACGGCTGCAAGCCAGGATGGCAATGGCGGTGGCAGCAGCCCGGCCACGGCCAGCCAGGAGACCAGCTGCTGGAGCCGCCGCTGGAGCCACCGCTGGAACTGCCACCACCGCCAAATCCGCCCCAGAGGAGGTTCCCTGGGGGAGGGCTACGTCGTGTACAGGACCCACAAACTTCTGTGAGTAAGCAATCTCCATAGCAGGATAAAAGCCCCATGTGAAGGGGCCCCTAACAGGACGTAACGTATGCTATCCATCAATATCGTGCTGACACTTCCTTTGGCATCACAAGATAAAAATTTAAAAGTCAGCTGTGAATGCAACCACTGTCAGAACTGCTGCACAATGAGAAATCAGAAACTAACCTGAAAACTGGCTTGATGCAGTCTTTGACTCTGATTGGCAGGCACTGTCAATGAACTACTAGGAGTGATCCATTGTTTGTGTAGCACTGTCTATGCTGTCTCTTTCAGACCCTGGGGTTCCCAACAGACACCATGTTGTCCCCAGCTACATGGCTGGCCCAGATCAGAAATAGGAAGACTTGGAGGTTCGCTAAAGATATTGCTGAATGCATAATGCGTCACACCACAGTGGAGAATGACCGTGTCCATGCAGTCATGGAAGGAGATGCTGAGGTCTTCAGGGAACATGTGAAAAATATGGGCAGGTAGAATGCTATGTTTTTCTATGGGCAAGTATGGTTTCCCTATGGGCACGTAGAATCCCTTGTTTCCGTATGGGCATTCATGGTTTCCCTATAGGCAAGTACTGTCATTTGTTTTAGTGTGTCCCCTGCATTCCTGAGATCTTAATTTTATGCTCAAAGATACTGATATTAGCCTCATTAATTTACATGCAACAAACAGTACAGCCATATCAGCCAAACATGGGTGGAAGCCCCCTAAGACCTTCACACTAACCATGCAAAGGCTCACAAGGACTTGGGAGCAGGGCTTACATGGCCAACGTAACACTAGTGTAACACCAATTTTTTAAAAAGGGATCTGGGAGGATCCAGGAAATTACAGGCTAGTTAGCTTAACATCTATTCTGGGTAAACTGGTATAATTATAATTTATAATTAAGTAAAGGTGCCATTTATCAAGCATATTGAAGGAAAAGACCTGCTGAAAAATAATCAACATGGTTTGTGCAAAGGTATGTCCTGTCTCACTAATGTTTTAGAGTTCTTTGAGAGTGTCAGCAGGCATGGAGATAGGTGTGATGCAGTAGACAGGGTTTACTTGGACTTCCAAAAGCTTTTTTTTGGTTGATTTTACACAGTCCTTCATCAAAGATACCTGAGCAAAGCTGACCATCATTGAATAACAGGAGAGGGCCTCTTAGGGATCAGTAACTGGTTAAAGAATAGAAAGCAGAGAGTAGGAATAAATAGTTCTCACAATGGGGGAATGTAAACAGTGAAGCCCCCCAAAGATCTGCATTGGAACCTATATGTTTAAACTTGTTTATAAATGATCTAGAGTTAGGGGTGCGCTGTGAGGTGGCCAAGTTTGCTGATGACACCAAATTATTTAGGGTGGTTAACAAAATGGTATCAAACAGATCTCCATGCATGGAGAAAACTCCAAAATGATCTCTCCATGATGCAATTGTTTGGTACTGCTACCTCCTGTTAGAAAGGCAGCTAGCAGGAAAAAAACAAACAAAAGGCAGAAAAGAATGAGCTTTTACCAGTCCCACATGCACACAAAGGCTAAAAAGAATCCACATCTTTATTCAGTGAAGGGAAGAAAACAGCTTTACTCACAAGTATTATTGCACATACAAATGCGGGTACAATGTAGGGTTTGAAACAAAGTTTGTTCAGTCCATTTCTTGTGTTCCATTACAAAGGCAGGTGAGAGAGACAGAGAGAGAGAGAGAGAGAGAGAGAGAGAGAGGTCGAGCCATATGCTCCCAGGAAAGGAGGAAGGAAGAGAGCGGGAGGGAAACACAGGGAGAAGCAGGAAGCCATACAGTAGGCTATAGAGATCCTAAGGCTAGCTATGCCCAAATTCCCATGAACTAACTGCAAACTGCCCCCTTCCTGTAACTTGCAGATGAGATTGCAATATTCTCAGTGCTCCAGACTCGGGAAATGGTAGGGATGGACGGACTCACCTCCATCCGGGTCATGTGGGAGCTCGACGAGCCTCCACCCCGGCTTGCGTGGCCAGGACCCACCCGGTGAGCCTCCCTGCTTGCCCTGCCCCCACCCACTGAGCCATGTGAGCTGCCGCTCCTCTGTGCGACAAGGACTCTGGCAGCCTTTATGCGTACAAGGGCTTGACTGCTGGAGTCCTCGGCGTGCGCACACCCCAACCACTCTCGCTATCTCCTCCTTGCAAGGAGGAGGTGGCTAGAGCAGTTGGGCACGCGTGGCACCGAGGCCTCATCCTGCCCCAGGCAGCTGTTAAGGACTTGACAGCCAGCAGGAGCAGATGAATCCTCGACACCCCGCTCACTCTTGCTGCCTCCTCCTTGCAAGGAGGAGACAGTGAGAGCAGTTGGGGTGTGCATGGCAATGACAACTCTAGGCTGCTCCCAGCTGCTCACTGAGCTCCAAAGTACTCAGCTACCAGGTCCGTCAGCACCCTATGACTTGGCGAGCAGGGGCCGGGTGCAGGGAGTCCACCAGCCTCCTCGACCCAGCCAGGTGCTTGTGACATCCCTAGGCAGTGGGCATCAAAACGGCAAATGTGGTTCAACGTAAGCAAGTGTTGTCAGTTGAGGTCCTCTCTTCTCAAGTTTCACAGAGATAAAGGGGAGAAACAGAGATATTAAGTCCAGATTCACACACTACAATATTATGCAGGAGCCATTTCTTCTTGTGTGAAGAACAGGAATTCTTGGGGAAAGGTCTGGAGAGAAAATAGTGGCTGTGATTGCCTGGATGGAGAAGGAGGAGGCAAGAATCAGCAGGCCTCTTGGAAAAGGTAAGGTCATGTATTTTCCCTGTATTTCCCAACTCTTTGAAATGGCCTAGTCAGCAAACTGAGTTGCCAATTAAGGGTTTCAACTAATCCTTCCTTCCTGGAAAAGGCATTGGGAATTTGACCTTTGCTTTGACGTGCATTTCATATTAATCCAATACTCTTTCAAGCCTTGGGCACCAAATACATGAATAGGTGACTGATTTTCTCATTGCTCCTTCATGTTCTTCTGCTGTCTAGTTGCATTTTATCCCATTCCTGAACTGTCAAATAAGCAAATAAAACCATCCAGCGCATTTAAATATAACTTGTCATAAAAAGACAAAGGCCTTGATAGATAACAGACTTTTAAAGTCCTCAACGTGGTTATACAACGGTCGTCTTTTTGAGTTCAGTGATACTATGGTATAAGTAGATTGAAGCTGCCAGCTAAAGTTGCATAAACAGATCTGGTAAACAAAAATGTTCCGTCTATGCTAATTGTAAACAGGCATTTCCCTTTTACTGTCTTTTATCTTCTGGAATGAAGCTGAGAACATTTTTAAAAATTCAAGTAAAAATAATTTCTTTGGACTGCTGTCCATTTACCATAACCCACAGAAGTGAGACATTAGATTGGAGGAAAAGCCTGGAAAATGGTCTCACTTCCTCCTTGTTTCTTCCACTAAGTTTGTTGACTTAGGGTGAATACAAGGACCACTTACCAAGGGGTAACTTACCATAGCATGTGTGCAACCTACTTAGACAATTGTCTTAGCCCATATAGATAACCAAATACCCTGGGGTAAACTTTCTTACTTTGGATAGTTTGGACATCTGTACTCTCTTCAGGGCTGGCGCAAGATCTCCCGCTGCTTGTGAGCCGAAATCACGAGGGGCGTGTAAGCTGCCACCACCACCATTGCTAAGGACAAGGGAAAGGGAGCACAAGCTGCCATCGCTGCTGCTGGGGCATGGGAGCGCAAGCCACTTCCATGGCACTGTTGAGGACAGAGTGAGGTGAGCATAAGCTGCCACCAATGCTGGGAGGGGGAGCACAGGCTGCAGACCCCCCCTTCCCTGCTGCCACTCACCATTGCCACCTGCCTTCCCCTCACTACCTCTCTCTGAGGGGTCCTTCCTCAGAATGAGGCATCAGCAGGGAGGTGGTCCTGGAGACCGCCTGAGCAATCTCCAGAGCCACCTCCCTGCCAATGCCTTGCTCTGAGGAAGGACCCCTCAGAGCAGGGTATTGGGCTGGCCGGGCTCTGTGGAGAGCCATACTGGCCATTTGGGAACCGGGCCACAGGGCTTCTTGGAGAGCCTTCAGAGACATATTGGTCCAGAACTCTGGAGAGTTGCACTGGGCACTCTTTCTGCAGCCTTTGCTGCACCGAGGAGCGACCAGCATGGCTCTCCAGAATGGCCACCCGCCTGTGCCTTACTCAGAGTGAGGCACAGGGCAGGTCGCAGCAGCAGCGGTGGCTGCTCCAGAGAGCTGCAATAGCTCTTTTCCTGCTGCACCATTTGCCTTAGCAGGCAAGTGGCCACTTGGGCTCTCCAGAGCACCCCCCACCCACCCTATACCTCACCTTGCTGGCAACGACACTGGGCCCACCACCCTCCTGGTGGTGGGATGCATGGGATCCACCACCCTTCCAGAACTGCCACCTCAGATGAGGAATTCACCTCAGTTCATTGGCGGGCCAGCATGGACTCTCTTGTCAAAAGGGTAAGAGTAATTTACCCTGCATTGGGCTGCAGATGTGTGGCAAAGAGTCTTCCTAGGGACATGTTTGTTAGGGAACATCCAAGCTCTTATTTGAGCCTCAGCCTCAGTTTATACCTGGCATCTTGAATGGACAGGTGGTTATAGCATCAACCTACTCCTCTCCTTCTCCTAAATCAATGCTGTTGGAGAGATTTGTCCTGAATACCCATGTCTGGGCTGTAACACTTCGGACTGTAAGTTGGGGGCTCACATGATTCCCTCCACTGAGAAAACTAGCAGGATGATTCTAGCCTGGCCTTCTCCATAACCAGTTGGTTTTCTATGTGGAGGGAATTTATTTTCATGGAGGAGCATTCAAGACACAAAGTTGCCACCTCAGTGAGAACTAGGCCTAAGAAAGATGGAATGACCCCCTCCCCCATTCCACTGGTATAAGGCTGCTACAGGAAGCGGTAGAGGGGATATACCATCAGTACTTTCATTTACAAAACCAATCACTCTGGGGCCCAATCTACACAGGTGATTTAGTGCGGAGTGAGAGCACATCAGGGTTGTTTGTGACACATGATATTGTCACCACTATGCAGCAACCCCACAGCTTTCCCCTGAAAATGGTGCATTTTCAGGAAGTTGTTTTCTAGCATCTTTTTTCCTTAAATGCAGCTACCACGGAGTTTCCCTGCAGTGTGCCCCATTCCCCTGAATTAAATCCTGCATGCTGGGCATGCCTAGAGGTGTGTCTGTGACCTGGCTGTGACCTGGCTGTGACCTGGTCAAGGGGTGGGAATAGCGTGCTTTTTTTTGAACACAGGATTAGGGTTCTTTTCCCTCCAGTTAGCACTAATTTGCAGTAGCACTATTTCGCAATAGCACTGTTTCACTCTTTCACCACTGGCTCCCCTTTCCTTCTCTTCTGTTTATTCTTACTTTTGCACTGTATTGCTGTAGCACTATTTTGCAATAACGCTGTTTCACAATAGCACTCTTTCACTCTGTCACTACTTCACAATGGTGTGTTTTTGATACAGAGCACTTCTCTGCTGTTTATTTTAACTTTATGCTATGCAGCACACAGATTCCTATCAATGCCACTATTCTAGAAGTGGAGTGCACTTATGAAAACAAATGGTGGATGCAAAGGCAGAGGTGTGGGGTAAACTACAGGGATATAATTCATCTCTTCCTTTGAACTTCTCTGAGCAGGATAAAGGTTTATAAGATAAAAACAAAGGGATAGAGGGAAAGGGAAGAATGGAAGTAGCAAGTTACACAAAAGGGTACAAAGCCAAATTACTTAACTATATACAGAGAGCTTCATGAACACACACCCAAGCCAAAATAATAAAGCTACCTGGCCTATCCTTACATACCTAAGTGTGGATCTCCCCAGAGAGCAACCTGCCATCTGCAGGTCCAGGACCACCAGGATGAAGGAAGACCCCTTGCCTCTCCCTCAGCCTGCTTTTAAAGCCCAGCTCTGGCAACCCAGGGCAGATTTTCCTTCAGCCAATCACTGGCTCAGCCCCTGGGTGGGTCACCCTGGCCTCCAAGAGGCTGGAACTGCCCCCCTACTCGAGCTTTTGGCACTTCCCAGTTAGCAGGGGCTGCACCTGGCCTTTAATTATGAGCTTCCTCGTATTATTTTTATCTTTTAATTTTTATAGCAAAATATTACTATTTCACTAATGAATGACAGATTAATTCAGCAATTAGGAATAGGAAAGGTTTGATGAAAGGCAAAGGAGCCCTGAAAAGCCCTCAGTGATGTTCTGCATGTCCGCACCAGACAGGCTGATGCTGCAGTTGTGTCTTATTCCCCATAATCACCGCCACTGAGAGATTGTATTATATTCAGTAATATATAAATGCCAAAAATAAATAAACCACATATCAGATCTGAAAAAACAGGAGGACAGCACAGAAAAGACTGGACTGCAACTATTTGATAACATCATCTGGATTGTCTGTAGAATATGGGTGAAGAAAGTATGAGAAGCAAGCAGCAAAATTAAAGGGATGGGGTTAATCTTCAGGGCACTATCGAATACAGACCCTACACTCCCACTGTTTCTGTTGTACTAGCAGGATCCTCTGCTTGCAAACAGGAACTAGTGCTTCTGACAGAAATCTTGGAAAAGAGCGGAAATGCTCGTTACTGGAATGGGACAGGTCAGTAGATGTCCCTTCTGAAGGCTCCGCTGGCCTGCCCCATTCTGGAAACTAGCATTTCACTCGTTTCGGATCACTGAAAGAATCTTTGTCATCTTTTCTGTGCTTCCTAACAGCATAGCTGACTGGCTTCTGGTAGCCCACTTCTTTGTAACACTTATAGAGCAAGCCTATATATTTCTGCTCAGATGTGAGTCCCATTAAGTTCAATAGGGCTTACTTCCAGGTAAGTGAATTTAGGATTACACCCTTATAGGATTAAAGGTGCGATCCTATGCATGTTTACATAAGAATAATTCCTACAACTCCCAGCATCCCCCAGCCAGCCATTTAGGAATTGCACCCTGAATTAATTTTCCCCATCTTTAATATCTGGTGAGTTGGAGACTTAGCCACCTGAGTAGTCTTCACTACCACATTCAAAGTGCATCAGTGTTAATTAAACATACTGGACTACATTGACGTGCATTGTTTCGGTAACTGTCAGCAGATAGAAAATAGTGCTTTACTTACATTGATTGGAAAGAAATGCCCTACCCGGCGCCAGCTTGTCTGGCTGAAAGGGGGGGGGGCATTGTGGGCAGGTGGGGTCATAAGACGTATGGGCCTCTGATTGGTGCACCCCAGTTGCACCACCAGTCAGGGAGGAGCTGGCCGAGTTGTCTTAAACTCGACCCCCCTCCCTATCTCAGCTCTTTGGCGCGACGCAGCTATTGAGAACTAAAGACTCGCCTGGATTCGACGAGGGATTCTCGCCTGCTGGAGACCGGCTTCGTCGTCGTCTTTCCAGCCACCTGGACTCAGCGTGCTTCTGCGCGCCAAAGCTTCTCTTCACGCGCAGCTATCGAGTTACCGACACTCGCGGCGGGTCTCATGCACTCCGGCGCCGCTCCCTCTGGGACGGCGCCCGCTGGCCATCAGGAGAGCCAACCTTACTGGTGATATCGTGTCCACCCCCCTTCCCTCCCTCCCTCCCTGCCGGGTCCTTTCCTCGAGCGCCCGCCGCAGCCCCAGTTTGGCCGGCGGTGCGGCGGCAGCGCTCAAGCACGTGATCTCTCTTCTTCACGGTCTAAACGCCGGCCGCGGCTCCTAGTTTGCGTGCCTGGGTGAGGCGCCTTACCCCTTCCCGGGGGTCCGGGTGGGGCGGCGCGCGCCCGCCCGCCTGCCCCCTCGGCCTTTGTTCACCCCCCCAATCACCTCGCCCGCCCGCCCGCTCGATCGCCCGCCCCCTCGTTCCTTTGCCTGCCTGCCCACCCGCTCGCCCGCCCGCTCGCCCGCCCCATCGTTCCTCTGCCTGCCTGCCCGCCTGCTTGCTTGCTCGCTCACCCGCCCACCTGGTCTCTCAATTGCCCACCCTTTTTGTTGCCCGGCTGGCCGGCTGGCTGGCTGGATCCTGACCTGTCTTCTGGCCGGTGTATTGGTCTGCCGGGCTCGCCTTCCGCCGGCCTCCGCTGGCCGTGGCCTTTTGCTTACTTCACTGGGCCTCGGAGGCGTTGGTGGTGGCGAGGTGCGGCGGCGGTGCGCGTTGAGCGCAGCACCCGCGTTTGTCGGCTCCGGCTGTCCCGGCAGCTGAGTGCCTGCCTCCCCCCCCCTCAGCTCGACAGCTTAGACTGCCTGGTGGGGAGGGGAGTCTGGCGGCAGGGCCAGGGGCTAAGTGTTTCCCCCCCAGTGCCTTGCTATTCTCCTGTTGGCATCTCCCCCCCCAATAAATAAATAAATAAATAAATAAAAATATTTAATTACTGAAACAATCAAGCAGCCGCGGCTGCCTGTTTGGCACCTCCTGAGCTAGGGCGCCCTCAGCTGAGGGCGCCCGCGCTCAAGTGCGTTTCTTTCTCAAAAAAAAAACAAAAAAAAACTTGCTGCACCTCTTAAGCTTTAATCTCTCGGTCTGGAACACGTATCTGCTGATTGTGAAGATTGTGTGATAGCTGCCTGTTGCCCGGGGTGCCCACTTGCTTACTCTCCGATAGCAGCTAAGCTTAACTTAACTTTTGCATCATGCCTCCCAAGAAGGGCCAAGGTGGTAAGAAAGATAAGGGGAGGGCCCCTCCCCCCTCCCCCCTCCCCCCCTCCCCAAAAGGCCGCTGCCAAGGCCTGATTCTGAGTCTGATGAGGACTCAGACCCGGTATTGTCATCAATTCTTTCTCGTTTGGAAGCTGCTGAGCGTTCATCGGGGATACCTCTCCCTCCCTCAGCCAGGCCCCAAAAACCCTCAGCGGTCCAACCTAAGCGAACGCGGCAGCAGACACAGTGCTCGTTGCTTCTTTCTATTTCAGCTCGTCTAGACGCTATCGAGGCATCCACCTCCTCTTCCTCGGCTCTTCCAGAAGGCGCACTGCCTTCAGTGGAGCTCCTCCCTTCTGTGGCCTCATCTTCACTGGGCGCACAAGCAGCAACGTCGGTTTTTCCAGCTAGGGATCAGAGCACACCTACGATTGATACAGGTGAGACTGCTTTGGCACCTCAATTCGCATGGCCGGGCATAGGACAAATCACCCCATGGGGTTGGTTGCCGTGGTTTACTCTTCAGGGTGGCCCAGTTCCCCCTCTCTCACTTCCTTCAGTTACTTCATCCTCCCCAGTTAGTACTCTCCAGCCCGTTGCCTCGGCCTCAACTCTCAGCTCAACTGCTCCGGTGGCTAGCCCACCTAATTCAGTGGGGCCTGGCGCTTCATTCCCCTTAGCAGGAGATGCCACCATGTCAGCTCCGCCACTGCTCCAGCCTCATCCAATTAACGTCGCCTCTGCCAGTGTTTGGCAGGGGCCCGCCGGTTCTTTTCAGGACCCCCTGGCTTCCCTATCTCCTCCTCTCCTAGCCCCACAGTTGTCCTCAGTTGACCCATGAGCCAACCTGAGTAGATGATCTATGCCCACTAGTGCTACTTCCTCCCCTATTGGTTTTCACTTAACCATTGCCACCAGAGAAAAGATTCTGTGGGGTGAATTTATCGATGTCTTTGCCCTGCTCTTTCATGAGCCCGAACCCAGCGATAAAGATAGGACCCGTGACCGAGATCCTGAGCGGAGCAAAGCCCGCAAAGTGCCTCGCACCTGGGCGAACTGGTTGCCAGGTTTTTTAATTTACGCTGGCATCCTCCAACAGAGATTCCCTGAGAGGGCTTGGGTTCTCACCAAATACCTTGACATAATATACAGGGCTTACACCGAATATGAAGGGAGTGCATGGCTGGCCTACGATGAAGCCTTTCGTAGGAGGGCCGCCATTGATCCCTCCATGCGCTGGGATCTGAAGGACCAGGACCTTTGGCTCCAATTCATGACCCCTTCTAGGCCAGGTTTCGGCGACAGGTCTGACAGCGGCCACGTCCTGGCCAAGCTGTCGCCTGCAATAGCCGTTAGGCCTATTGCGGGTCCAGGGGTTCAACACCGCTGGCTGTGCTGGGAGTTCAGCTCCAAAGGTTCCTGCTCCCGAAACCCATGCCGCTTCCGGCACAAGTGCTGTCTTTGTGGCGGTTAACACTCCTGCTCCTCCTGCCCGAGAGCCAGAGGTTGGAGAGGTTCCCCAAGGGATGGCTGTGGTGGCAGAAAACATGGCGGTGGGCACCCTCCCCCTCACAAAGGGCCCCAGCCCAGTTAAGATTCTTCCGCTCCTTCAACTTCTAAGGCGTTACCCAAATCGTCGGGCAGCGATCTACTTGGAACACGGCTTTACACTGGGTTTCAGGATCCCCTTTATGGGTCTGCGAAAGCCGTATTTGACCGGTAACCACCGGTCTGTTCTTAGCATGCGGCGCTTGGTGCAAGACAAAATTAACGAAGAAGTTCAGTCAGGTCGGGTCATCGGCCCCTTTTCCTCGCCCCCGCTACCCAACCTGCGGATTTCCCCTTTGGGAATTATCCCCAAGAAATCGCCCGGTGAGTTCAGGTTAATTCATGACCTCTCTTTCCCCAAAGGTCAGTCTGTTAACGATGAAATCCCAGATTCCCTATGTTCCGTGTGTTACACTTCCTTCAACACTGCGGTAGCCATGATAAGAGCCCTGGGCCGCGGGGCATTGATGGGCAAATGTGATATCAAATCCGCTTTTCACATTTTGCCTATCAATCCTCTGGATTTTGATTTGCTGGGATTTTCCTTCCAGGACAAATTTTACATCGACCGCGCCCTCCCTATGGGATGCTCCATTTCTTGCGCCATGTTTGAAACATTTAGTACCTTTCTGGAATGGGCCATACGGGATAAGACGGGCTGCGGCGATGTGGTTCACTATTTGGATGACTTCTTGTTTGCTGGACCCGGGGACAGCAGTCAATGCTCTGACCTGATTAAGGCATTCATATCCCTGTCCTCAGATTTAGGTGTCCCTTTGGCACACGAGAAGACAGAGGGCCTAGCTGTTACTTTGACGTTCTTAGGGATCGAGCTCGATACCCTTGCACAGTGTTCTCGTCTCCCTCTTGATAAATTGCTGATACTTAGGAATAAGATCCAATCCATCTTGCACCTTCGTAAAGTCTCCCTTACAGCCCTCCAAGAGATCGTTGGCCATTTGAACTTCGCTTGTAGGGTAGTGGCCCCTGGCCGCGCATTCCTGCGACGGCTCAGCTGGGCAATGCGGGGTCTTCGACTACCGCATCATCACACCAGAGTCACCTCCACTATGCGCATGGACCTGCGGGTATGGCTTAAATTTTTGAGAGACTTTAACGGCATCTCCTTTTGGAGGCGTGAGTTACTTCTACGAGCCGACATGCAGATCCATTCGGATGCGGCTGGCACCTTTGGTTTTGGGCTAATTTGGCAAGACCGGTGGTGCCGGGGCCAGTGGCCAGAGAGCTGGGCTGCCGGCAGTATCTGTCGTGACCTCACCTTCCTGGAATTCTTCCCCATTTACGTGGCTGTACATATTTGGGCAGAATTGATGGCCAACGCTGTCGCTCTTTTTTGGTGTGACAATTTGGCGGTAGTGCACGTCATTAATACTTTATCCTCCAGAAACCAAAGGGTTATGGAGTTAGTTAGAGCATTTACCCTCCAATGCCTACGCCACAACATATGGTTCCGCGCCCGCCACGTGCCGGGTCTGGGGAACCCTGTAGCCGATGCTTTGTCACGAAACCAGATCGACCGGTTCCGTGCGTTGGCTCCATGGTCACGTCCGCTGCCAGACCCCATGCCAGACGAACTGTGGGAGATTGGCGCTGTCAAGTCGAACACGCTATCCTGAATTCTATAGCCCCCAGCACTAGAGCTGCCTACGAGAGAGCAGGTAGGGAGTTTAGCGCCTTCAGGTGAGGACTGCAGTTCCAGTATGTGTGGCCCTTACCTGTGGACCACTTGTTACAATTCTGTGTACATCTACATAATAAGGGACTATCTGCTAGGACCATTTCGGGGAAGCTCGCCTCTTTGGCCTTCTGGGCCAAAGTGCGAGGGGTGGAGGACTCCACCTCAGATTTCTGAATCAGGAAGGCTGTGCAAGGCTGGGCACGGATGTCTCCCGCCCCGCCAGACTCCAGACATCCTTTGTCGCCAGCTATTCTTATAGGGCTTTGGGCATTGTGGCCCTCCATTTGCTCTTCTCCATACGAAGCCTCCCTCTTTCATGCTGCGGCCTTAACAGCCTTTTCTGGGGCCCTTAGGATTTCAGAACTGGTCTGGGCATCCAAATCTGACACCACCGGGAGGGCCTTGAGGTATTCCGATATCCTGATCCATTCTAACCTGATTCACCTCCATATTCGACGTTCAAAAACCGATCAGTCAGGCAAGAAAGCATTGGTGACCCTTAACCAGGCCCAAGCTGACGAGTTATGCCCTGTCAGGGCCTTGCAGGCTTTCTTTGACCATCGCGGGGCAAAGGAGGGTCCCCTATTTTGCCATGCTGACGGTTCACCAGTGACAAAGTTCCAATTTTGGGCAGTCACTAAGTTAGCCTTGACCACATTGGGTCTGGGGCATTATCGTTTTGGGACTCACTCATTCCGTATTGGGGCAGCCTCTACGGCAGCTGCCATAGACTTTTCTTCCAAGCAAGTGAAGGCGGTAGGGAGATGGCGCTCCAGGGCCTTCCGCTCTTACATTCGCAAGTTGCCTGATGCTTCATGATGATTCTCTTCGCCTTCCCCAATGTTTTATTTAGATGGGATTCGACCGACGCCGGTACGGGTGCTCATTTGTGGGCACAGTATGGTTTTTTGGGCTGCCCGCAGAGCTTCTACGTCAGCCTTTGGATCCCGGCTGCAGTTTCCCCAACAGGTGGCAATTCAATGGCTCGGCCGACGGGGTATGCGATGGGACAGTCTTCTTCCCACACTCTTTCAATGAGGTTTGGTCAGTTTCCCTCCACAGGTCCTGGTGCTGCACCTAGGAGGGAACGACCTGGTCTACAAGCCTGGAAAAGGCTTGATTGAGCAAGCATTGGCTGATCTGCGGACGATCTGACATCGTTGGCTGGGGGTGACCATATTATGGTCCTCAAAGCTCCTGAGAATCATGTGGAGAGCGCAGAGCAATGCGGCCATGGAACGGGCCCGGCGCAAGGTGAACAGAGAACTGGCACGTGGGTTGTCAGAGCATGGTGACGGTTATATCAACCACCAAGGAATCCATTGGACTAGGAGGGAGCTTTACAGGCAGGACGGCATCCACCTGTCAGACATAGGCAATGACTTATTTTTGGCCGATCTGCAAAGGGGCCTGCGGGAAGTTCTTCTGCGCAGGTAGGGGGAGTTTCACAAGCAATAGGCTTGTGACTCCTGTGGCGGCTAGGACGGGCAAAACAGGAAAGGGAGTAGGGATGGTGTGCACGCAGAGGCACCTTATGGTGACAGGTGACGACTGAGGCCCCCCGAACGGGTTGTGCAGCTCGGGGGGATAAGGGTTGCCTGGGAGACCAACCCTACTCACTCACCCAGGTGTTGTGCGGCACCGGGTTGGGGGTGACACTGGAAGGTCTACCTCCCCCAGAAGGGGCAGTCTGGAGGGATGGCGAGATCACCGCCACCCCTCAGGCTGGGTGTGTTTTCGCCCTAGAAGTGTCAGCTAGCCACTGACACAGTTAGATGCCCGTCCTAGTTACCCCTTTGCAAATATTTCAATAAATGTGACCCAATTTTCAATCCAAGCTTGTTGTCTGTGTCTTCTTTGACCCATCTCCGCTCGCAAATGCCCTACCCGGCGCCAGCTTGTCTGGCTGAAAGGGGGGGGCCATTGCGGGCGGGTGGGGTGATAAGACGTATGGGCCTCTGATTGGTGCACCCCAGTCGCACCACCAGTCAGGGAGGAGCAGGCCGAGTTGTCTTAAACTCGACCCCCCTCCCTATCTCAGCTCTTTGGCGCGACGCAGCTCCCTCCCACCCTCCCCTTAGCAGTGTGGGTTTTGCCGGTTGCCCCTTTGGGAGCCATGTAGGAATTTTTTGGTTCACAGCCAGATTGGCCGAGGACTGTGAGCCTTTTTTGCCTACGTCACACTGTTAAGCGGGTTGTGTGTGTCCTGTAAGGGAATACAGTCTATATCATCGGTCACATTCCACTTGGCGGCTAGGACGTGCAAAACAGGAAAGGGAGTAGGGATGGTGTGCACGCAGAGGCACCTTATGGTGACAGGTGATGTCTGAGGCCCCCCGAACGGGTTGTGCTGCTCGGCAGGAGGATAAGGGTTGCCTGGGAGACCAACCCTACTCACTCACCCAGGTGTTGTGCGGTACCAGGTTGGGGGTGACACTGGAAGGTCTACCTCCTCCAGAAGGGGCAGTCCGGAGGGATGGCGAGATCACCACCACCCCTCAGGTTGGGTGTGTTTTCGCCCTAGAAGTGTCAGCTAGCCGCTGACACAGTTAGATGCCCGTCCTAGTTACCCCTTTGCAAATATTTCAATAAATGTGACCCAATTTTCAATCCAAGCTTGTTGTCTGTGTCTTCTTTGACCCATCTCCGCTCGCAAATGCCCTACCCGGCGCCAGCTTGTCTGGCTGAAAGGGGGGGGCCATTGCGGGCGGGTGGGGTGATAAGACGTATGGGCCTCTGATTGGTGCACCCCAGTCGCACCACCAGTCAGGGAGGAGCAGGCCGAGTTGTCTTAAACTCGACCCCCCTCCCTATCTCAGCTCTTTGGCGTGACGCAGCTCCCTCCCACCCTCCCCTTAGCAGTGTGGGTTTTGCCGGTTGCCCCTTTGGGAGCCATGTAGGAATTTTTTTTGGTTCACAGCCAGATTGGCCGAGGACTGTGAGCCTTTTTTGCCTACGTCACACTGTTAAGCGGGTTGTGTGTGTCCTGTAAGGGAATACAGTCTATATCATCGGTCACATTCCACTTGGCGGCTAGGACGTGCAAAACAGGAAAGGGAGTAGGGATGGTGTGCACGCAGAGGCACCTTATGGTGACAGGTGATGTCTGAGGCCCCCCGAACGGGTTGTGCGGCTCGGCAGGAGGATAAGGGTTGCCTTGGAGACCAACCCTACTCACTCACCCAGGTGTTGTGCGGCACCGGGTTGGGGGTGACACCGGAAGGTCTACCTCCTCCAGAAGGGGCAGTCCGGAGGGATGGCGAGATCACCGCCACCCCTCAGGCTGGGTGTGTTTTCGCCCTAGAAGTGTCAGCTAGCCGCTGACACAGTTAGATGCCAGTCCTAGTTACCCCTTTGCAAATATTTCAATAAATGTGGCCCAATTTTCAATCCAAGCTTGTTGTCTGCGTCTTCTTTGACCCATCTCCGCTCGCAATACTCTCCTCGGATGCTCTGATTAAGTAATATGTCTTACTTAAATCTGGCCCTAGTACTAGAGGTCCTTATCTCTCTAAAGCCACTTCTGCTAAAGGCTAGAGCAATGGGATATGATGCATAAAATGTTTACTTTGTAAAGCCATAATTTTTGCCAACTCCAGATAGGGTTATTATTATTTGACACCTGCAAAAATCTGTTATGCTGCTCACAGACATGAACACTTTTAACACTTCACAAAAGCTAAAATTACCCAATTATGGGTTTAACGGGGTTAATATAATTAATTGCTAGATCCGGTTGAAATTTAAGATGGTCATTAGCACAGTCAGCAATTATTCCAATGCTGAGAATGTGCTCAGTGACTAATTCTCAGCTGTGGTGTGAATAGCAGGTCTCCCAAAGAAAACTATCCTACAACAGAAGCTCTTTCACAGGAGGCCAATCTGAGCTCTGCAAAAGTGTTTTTGATAAGGAAGACACAGAGCTTCATGTCTAAAAAGAGCAAGCTTAGGGACCAAGCTTTCTAGACACCCACGCCATATGCTGAGGAGTCCCCACTGTTTCATTTTGCATTGGACTATGAGGGGAAGGCACTCTGCACTTGCTCTTAGCTGCCTTTGTGCTCTGTCACTTGTGCATATTCCTGGACTCACCTATTTAGCCTCTTAATCCTCCCCTAAGAAAATAAGAAGAGCCCTGCTGGATCAGACCAAGGGTCCATCTAGTCCAGCATTCTGTTCACACACAGTGGCCAACCAGCTGCCCACAGGAAACCCACAAGCAGGGCATGAGTGCAACAGCACTGTCCCACCCATGTTCCACAGCAACTGGTGTACCTAGGCTCACTGCCTCTGGTACTGGAGGTAACACATAGCCATCGGGACTAGTAGCTACTGATAGCCTTTTCCTCCAGGAAGGGGGTGGCGGCCAGGGAGGAAACAGAAAGTGAGTATTGGGGAGATAGTATTAAATAGCTACTGCCAGTCAGGCTAGGGAGTTTTTCCTTTGAGTATAGCTAGGTTCCTTGAGTAGAAGAAGGAAAGCCAGGTGCCATTTAACTCTGTTCCCTTGGTCTGTGACCTGAGCAGGAGTCCTGGGAGAAGAATCCTGTGCTCCCTACCATATCCTCCTGCCATCTCCCACACTCTCTTAGGCCCCATCTACATGAACCATTTGCTCCGGTGCCGCTTTGAAGGGAAGATCATTGTGACAGATGACACAGTTGCTGCTTCGCAGCCACATCGTGGTTTTCATGGAGAAATCTGGGTTTTTCTGTGAGTACTTTTGCAGCAAATTTTCTACTTGCTGTGGGTTCACCGCGGGGATTGAGCTGTCTATCAAGACTAAACATGCCCAGTTCTTTCAGTCTCTCCTCATAGGGCTTTATTTCCAGTCCCTTGATCATCTTTGTTGACCTCCTCTGAATAGGGATGGCAGAGAATTTCTCCCCGAAACTTCGGGGGGGCGAGCGCCAACGTGTTCGGCCCCCCGAACAAGTTTCGGGGAGAAATTCTCCGCCCGCCCCCCCCCCCGGGACGGGACTTACCTTTGGCGAATGTCCCTCCCGGCGGCGGGTCCGGCCGGCGGTTCGGCGGGTGTTCGTCCTGGGCGGGGGCGGCAGACGATCTTTCGACTGGCTGCCGCCGCCGCCATTGCAATAAAAGAAAAAAAAACAAAAACGCCCCCGTGATAGGCTACGTGACGATTAACGTAGCCTATCACAGCTAGATTTGCAAAGTCAGCCATGATAGGCTACGTCAATCGTCACGTAGCCTATCATGGGTAGGGTTGGCGGAGAATTTCTCCCCGAAACTTCGGGGGGCCGAGCGCCAACATGTTAGGCCCCCCGAACAAGTTTCGGGGAGAAATCCTCCAAACCCTCCCCGCACCCCGCACCCCCCCCGGGACAGGACTTACCTTCGCCGAATGTCCCTCCCGGCGGCGGGTCCGGCCGGCGGTTCGGAGGGTGTTGGAGCGGGGCGGGAGCGGCAGCCGGTCTTTCGACCGGCTGCCACCGCCGCCATTGCAATAAAAGAAAAACAAAACAAAACACGCCCCCTGATAGGCTACGTGACGATTCACGTAGCCTATCACGGCTAGATTTGCAAAGTCAGTTGCAAAGTTGCCCTTATTTTCGCTGTAGTCTACGTAAACATTTACGTAGACTACAGCGACCAAATAAGGAACGGGAATGGCGGCTCCCTATGGGGGCCGCCATTATCCGTACACACTTTTTTTGTTTTTTTTTTTAAGTCACCCGTGATAGGCTACGTGACGATTGACTAGCCTATCACGGCTGACTTTGCAGATCTAGCCGTGATAGGCTACGTGAATCGTCATGTAGCCTATCAGGGGGCGTTTTTTTTTTTTTTAAACTTTCGCGTTCGCAGCCGGGCGAGGCGGGAAGCCTCCTCCCCAGCCTGAATTTCGGCCGGGCCGAGGCAGGAAGCCTCCCCCCCCGGCCGGAACTTCGCGGGGGGAGCAGCGAAGCGCCTCCCCCCCACCGCGAACGTCCTTCGAGGACAGGTAAGTGACTTTCGTCCACCCCTAATCACGGGTGACTTTAAAAAAAAAAAAATGCGTACGAATAATGGCGGCCCCCATAGGGAGCCGCCATTCCCGTTCCTTATTTGGTTGCTGTAGTCTACGTAAAGATTTACGTAGATTACTGCGAAAATAAGGGCAACGCAAATAGTGTTGCCCTTATTTTCGCCGTAGTCTACGTAAATCTTTACGTAGACTACAGCAACCAAATAAGGAACGGGAATGGCGGCTCCCTATGGGGGCTGCCATTATTCGTACGCGCTTTTTTTTTTTTTTAAAGTCACCCATGATAGGCTACGTGACGATTGACGTAGCCTATCACGGCTGACTTTGCAGATCTAGCCGTGATAGGCTACGTGAATCGTCACGTAGCCTATCAGGGGGCGTTTGTTTGTTTTTTTTAAACTTTCGCGTTCGCAGCCGGGCGAGGCGGGAAGCCTCCTCCCCAGCCTGAATTTCGGCCGGGCCGAGGCAGGAAGCCTCCCCCCCCGGCCGGAACTTCGCGGGGGGAGCAGCGAAGCGCCTCCCCCCCACCGCGAACGTCCTTCGAGGACAGGTAAGTGACTTTCGTCCACCCCTAATCACGGGTGACTTTAAAAAAAAAAAAATGCGTACGAATAATGGCGGCCCCCATAGGGAGCCGCCATTCCCGTTCCTTATTTGGTTGCTGTAGTCTACGTAAAGATTTACGTAGATTACTGCGAAAATAAGGGCAACGCAAATAGTGTTGCCCTTATTTTCGCCGTAGTCTACGTAAATCTTTACGTAGACTACAGCAACCAAATAAGGAACGGGAATGGCGGCTCCCTATGGGGGCTGCCATTATTCGTACGCGCTTTTTTTTTTTTTTAAAGTCACCCATGATAGGCTACGTGACGATTGACGTAGCCTATCACGGCTGACTTTGCAGATCTAGCCGTGATAGGCTACGTGAATCGTCACGTAGCCTATCAGGGGGCGTTTGTTTTTTTTAAACTTTCGCGTTCGCAGCCGGGCGAGGCGGGAAGCCTCCTCCCCAGCCTGAATTTCGGCCGGGCCGAGGCGGGAAGCCTCCCCCCCTGGCCGGAACTTCGCGGGGGGAGCAGTGAAGCGCCTCCCCCCCACCGCGAACGTCCTTCGAGGACAGGTAAGTGACTTTCGTCCACCCCTAATCACGGGTGACTTTAAAAAAAAATAAATGCGTACGAATAATGGCGGCCCCCATAGGGAGCCGCCATTCCCGTTCCTTATTTGGTTGCTGTAGTCTACGTAAAGATTTACGTAGATTACTGCGAAAATAAGGGCAACGCAAATAGTGTTGCCCTTATTTTCGCCGTAGTCTACGTAAATCTTTACGTAGACTACAGCAACCAAATAAGGAACGGGAATGGCGGCTCCCTATGGGGGCTGCCATTATTCGTACGCGCTTTTTTTTTTTTTTAAAGTCACCCATGATAGGCTACGTGACGATTGACGTAGCCTATCACGGCTGACTTTGCAGATCTAGCCGTGATAGGCTACGTTAATCGTCACGTAGCCTATCGCAGGGTTTTTGTTTTTTTTTTTTTAAACTTTTGAGTTCGCGGCCGGGCGAGGCGGAAAGCCTCCTCCCCAGCCTGAATTTCAGCCGAGCGAGGCGGGAAGCCTCCCCCTGGCCTGAATTTCGGCTGGGTGAGGCGGGAAGCCTCCCCCCCCGGCCTGAACTTCGCGGGGGGAGCCCCACCGCGAACAAGCTTCGAGGACAGGTAAGTCACTTTCGTCCACCCCTACCTCTGAACCCTCTCCGGTTTGTCTGTATCCTTCTTAAAAGTGTGGTGCCCAGAACTGGACACAGTACTCCAGATGAGGCCTAACCAGTACTGAGTAGAGGGGAGCTAGTACTTCCCAGGATTTGGAAGCTATACTTCTGTCAGTGCAGCCCAAAAGAGCATTTGCCTTTTTTGCAGCCACATCACATTGTTGGCTCATATTCAGCTTGCGATCGACAACAATTCCAAGATCCTTCTCACTTGTAGTATTGTTGAGCCAAGTATCCCCCATCTTGTAACTGCATTTGGTTTCTTTTTCCTAGGTGCAGAACTTGGCATTTATCCCTATTAAATGTCATTCTGTTGTTTTCTGCCCAGTGCTCTGGCCTATCAAGATCACTTTGAATTCTGTTTCTGTCTTCCAGGTATTAGCTATCCCCTCCAATTTTGTGTCATCTGCAAATCTGAACAGCATTCCCTGCACCTCCTCCTCCAAGTCATTAATACAAATGTTGAAGAGCACTGGGCCCAGGACTGAGCCCTGTGGTACCCTGCTCGTTACTTCTCCCCAGTTGGAGAAGATCCCATTGATGAGCACTCTTTGAGTCCAATTCTGTAGCCAACTGTGGATCCACCGGATCGTTGTTTCATCTAGCCCACTTTGAGCTAGTTTGCTCATCAGGATATCATGGGGCACTTTGTCAAAAGCTTTGCTGCAGTCGACGTATATTATGTCCACAGCATTCCCACAGTCCACAAGGGAGGTGGCCTGATAAAAAAATGAGATCAGATTCATCTGGCAGGATTTGTTCTTGACAAATCCATGTTGGCTTCGAGTCATCACTGCATTGTTTTCAAGGTGCTTACAGATGATGGATTGCTTTATCATCTGCTCCAGAATTTTCCCAGGGGTTGATGGCAGACTGACTGGTCTGTAGTTCCCAGGTTCCTCCTTTTTGCCCTTTTTGAAGATAGGGACAACATTAGCCCCCCTCCAGTCATCTGGCACTCCACCTGTCCTCCATGATTTCTCAAAGATAATAGACAGTGGTTCTGAGAGTTCTTCTGCCAGTTTCTTTATTACTCTAGGATGCAGTTCATCTGGCCCTGGAGATTTGAACTCATTCAAAGTAATTAGGTGTTCCTTGACCATATCGATCTCAAGCTGCAATCCTGCCCCTTCAGCCTGTACTTCGCCTTTCCCAAGGGGGTCATGGACCCTCTTTCGGGAGAAGACTGAGTCAAAGTAGGAATTGAGCACTTCTGCCTTTTCCTTGTCATCTGTTATCATTTTGCCATCCTCATTTAATAGCTGAACCACCATTTCTTTCCTCTGTCTTTTACTATGCATGTATCTGAAGAAAGCCTTTTTGTTGCTTTTAGCATCCCTCGCTAACCTCAGCTCGTTCTCAGCTTTAGCCTTCCTGACACCATCCCTGCAATTCTGTGCTACCTGTCTGTACTCTTCCTTTGTAGCTTGGCCTTCCTTCCACTTCCTATATGTGTGTCCTTTTTTGTTTTCAGGTCATATAATTTCCCAGCCTTCCAACTGCTAGGTAACTTTTACATGGATTGATTACTATTGTACTTAACATTGCTTTCTAACCTGATCAATGGTTTAATTGTCCAATTCTGTGGTTAAATTTTGTGAGATCCAAATTGTATTAGAGATATTGTAATTAGTTTAGTTGTCTTGCTCATAGTGAGCAGGGAGGAACTTCAGTCCTGGCTATTTCTATGGACATGACATCAAAGCACCTTTGATTTTTGTAACTCAGGGCAGCTTTAGCCAAGCACTCTCACCATCAGAAGCTGTAAACCGTTTTTACATGTGGTTCTTGACACCACATCTACAAAAGCGTATCTGAAAGGCCTGCTTTCAGCAACACACCAAAGATCACATGCTGCTTAACAATAAGCAATGGTTCCACATGGACCCATGGCCTGGCTGGAGTCCACCAGGAAAAGAGCCTTCAATGTGGTGGCCTCCTCCCTGTGGAACGCCCTGCCTTTGGAGGTCTGGCAGGCACCAAGGCTGTGTTGCTTCTGACACCGCCTGAAGACACTGTTATTTCAGGAAGGCTTCCTTGATTGACCAGCTGCTGTTTATTAAATTTGGTCTTATCAGAACTTGTTTCTTTTAAAAATGTTTTAATTGTTTTGACATAGTGTTTTGTTCTTTTATCTTTGCTGTTCACTGCTCCAAAATCTTTTGATGTGGAGCGGTACATAAATATTGTAAATAAATATGTCCATGGCTCCTTTTTTCAGTGGCACATCACCATGGGGCCATCTAAATGGAAACGCTTTGCAACCTGATTCTGTTTTAAACAGTATTTTCAGGAAATCGGATTTGCTCCTCCCATGGTACACGCAGCCAATTACAACGGGATATCCCCCCCAAGAAGAACTGCTTTGGCATGGCAGACAGGTGGAACTTTGCGGCATCAAGTCCCCCCCCCCCAAAACACATGGGCTTCCCCCCTCCTCTCTCAGCCCTGCCCTAAGTGCAGTGAGGGAGAGGAGCATGTGTGTATGCGGCAGCATGCACTTTCCACTCTCCAGTGACCCTGAGCAGTGTGCTCAGCAGGAGCAGCTGGGTCATAGCAGCCGTGAACGGGCAGTGCAATGGAGGATCTGCGCCCCGCATTTCTCCCACTGCAGTCGCACGCCAGGCTCCACAGAGGCCCTTCCCTGGAAGCAGGAGGAGGATTCAGCAGCCCCCCCCTCACCCTTTCAAATTCCCCCCTCCACACCTCTGCTCGTCTGTGGGTGGGAAGGGGTGGAACTTCAGTGGAAGTGTATGGGAATTATTTCCGCAGAGAAGAAGTGGAGATTTCAAAGGAACAACGACCATCCCAAAGCACAGTCTTATCTGAGGGAAAACAAAGGACCATTTCAACTCATTAACCCTGTAGTGATGCTTCGCATCTCCGGATAGGTGCAGATTCAGAACGATAGCCTTCCCCACTCATCTCGCTCCGTGTAGAGTAAGTGCAGTGCAGGTCAATGAGAATTACTTTTAAGTATGTTTAGCTCTGCAGCTGCAAATGATGGAGGGAGAAAAACAAAAGCAAAGGGGCATCCCACAGTCGTGACTTGCCCGCCCTAGGCACGCTCACCATACTGAGCCAATTTTATTTCAAAGAATGGGGCACACTCCACATTGAAGCCGCAGCAAGAAGAAAAACTGCGGCAAAACAGCTTTACGAAAATGTGGATTTTCAGGCGGGAAACTATGCTATTGCTGCAAAGTGGTGGCTGCATTGTGTCCTTAACGAGGCTGAGACACAGCAGCGCTGGAGCAAACCATGCATGTCAGAAGCAAGTCACAAGCAGCCCTTGGTGCCGCAAGCAGCCTTTCAGTTTAAAAACTTTTGTTAGTGCATTGTTAGATCTTTGCACTGCTTGTGACTATCCTCCGCCCAGCCGTGAAAAGGAATACAGCAGAGGGAAGTGCTATGAGAGATGCCTGTATACAGGGCCAGTCTAAATCCTGGAAAGGATCAGGAATCAAAAGGAACGGTTTGTAGTGGAATTAAATGCCAGGTCTGAAGAGAGCCTAAGACTATGTTTGCTTGGAAAACATTTGGAAGTGCCTTTTTGATGAAGTAAGAATAAAGATAACGAATATATTCAAATGTGGGTACAAAGTGCCACCTTGTGGCAGATACAAGAATGCCTATGTGCACTTCAAACTAGCCCATGGAATTGTCAAGTCCCATTTGCCCCTGGAATTCTGGGAAGTATAGTGTTTCTGGGAGGGTAGAGCTCTTAGAGAATTCACTGTTCCTTCTCAAAACTGCACAATGCATACAAGGAGATATTTAAGCTCCTCCGTTAAGTCGTCACAATTTGTCCCCGTTAATTTCATCTAAAGGGTAGCTATTTACTTATGTTTTCACAACAACTGTATGAGTGCCGTATTTTAAGGATGAATAGATTGAAATATTGTTCTGCTCTGCAAATTCTAATCTAAGTGTCACCTCTTTATCTTGCTGGCAAAAAAAGCTAATGGGCAGACCTAATGGGGGGAGAGATTCTGTGGCGAAGCAACCATAGCCTTACCAGCTCACTATGGTGAGGGGAGGGGGAGACATTTTCATTTTCCTTCCCTCTGACTCCAGTGGGAGGGAAATAAGTATGCCAGAGCGCCTCTGCTAGCAGAGCCACTCCCTCGGGCCCCTCAGGCAGCCTCCCAGCGAAGATGTGACTGCTCCCAGAGCTATCCTATGGTCCTGGCTATGCTGGAGAGCCCAACGACAGCATAATGTTCAAGTAACGTGGACAGTAGCCTATGTACTCCTAAGAACACAGGCAGCTGCCTGATATGAATTCAGAACACTGGCCCATCTCCTCAGTAGTGGTGACTATTCTACAAACTGCCTAGCAGTGGGGCTCCTGGGCCGTGTTTCCACGACAATGGAAGGAGAAGCTAATGGAGGAGTACTCGATTTTTTAAAAAGGAATTGGCTTTACTGTGAGCAGGGGTCTAGGAGCAGATTCTCTGGATCAGTAAAAATTGCTTCACAGAACTTACTTCCGGGTGGGGGTTGGAGTGAACGTCACCTGACACCATAAGAGAGGCTTCTCCCCTCTCCCATCCTTTTTTCCTTTCCCCTGAAAGTCCAGATGCACCTGCATTTCAGGAGCAAGCCACAATGGGAGTTACTTTCGAGTAGACACACATATGCTTGTGCTGGGAAAGAGAGCAGTAAACACAAAGACGGAAACCAGCCCCCATTTTAACCCGCAGGATCTCTATCATGAAGGGTCGAAGTAGTTTTTTCCTAAGGCAATAAACCAAACAAAGGAGAATCAAAGCCTTGAGATCATGCTGTGCAATGTCAATTGAGGGGCTTCTCTGTAATTTCTGTGGTCATTCAGAGGGCAAGCCTCATTCAGCATAATAGGAGGAAACCCCCCTTGACTGGGGTCGTGGTGAAAGGCACATTCCTGGGTAGGGCTAGCAATCCCAAAGTCAATGCGGGGGTTGGGGGACACAGGAACTATACCAGGGAGAACCCAATTTGAGGAAAAGAATTGGACTTTAAACAGTCTCAGGAAATCCGTTTTTTCCTTGATAAGCTCTGGGGTGGCTGCTGGATGGTCATGATGTCATAGAATCATAGAATAGTGGGGTTTGAGGGGGCCTACAAGACCATCGAGTCATGTTAGACCACTCTAACAACTTCCAAACATAGCCAGCTCAGAGTAAATCGCTACTGAAGGCACCCCCCACATTTTCAGACAGGATTCTTTCTAAGCCCTACCTGGAGAGACCTGGGATTTGGAGTGAAGGGAGCTGCCCTTGCTCCAGCAGCATAGGCAGGGTCAAACAGTTACCCAAGGAGGCTGCTGCCCCCACCCCTCCCGTATCCCTCAGCCTGAGCCAGGGGATTCTGAGACCTGAGAGGACACTCCTAGGGCTTCAGAAATAAGGGACCAAACCAGCACCCTCTGTTCCAAACCCTAGGCCTGAAACGTGAAACAGTAGCACAACCAAGCAGAAGGCTCAGGATTTCGTACGTAGGCTTACTTGGAAGGAAGCACACACAACTCTTGAGGTAGGTGTTGAGTTATTTACAGTGGGGGAAGGGAAAAAGGAATAAATGGCATAGAAGAACTGCAGCAACCTTGGAAATAACACTTCAGGCAAAAATAACAAAAAATACCTATGTTTGCCCCATATGATACCTTAGCGTGGATCTTCCAGTAGGCTAGGGCCCAATGCTTTATACCCCAAAGCCTTTGACAAATGTGAGGTGAGCCTCCTTAGCTAATCACTAGCTGTCTGAATAGTTTCTTAGGCTTTCAGGAGAGGAGGAGTATGTGGAAAGCTCTCACAGCAGCCCAGCTGAAATAATTCAGTCTTACTTAGCAAGAGTTCAGCTCTGGAGACTAGAACAGCATGACATAATGCACACAGGTGGTTTAATGAGTGTGTGCAGGCCCATCTTCATGAACTGGAGATTTTACAAACAGCTAAATCTCAAAAAGAAAATGGATTTCTTGACACCTGGGACTCTCTGCACTGAGCAGCAACCCTTTGCCTGTGAAGCAAATTGATAGCAAAATGACATGACAACCAGAGAGGGCCTTTTTGTCTATGGCATCCTGTCAGTGGAATGAGCTCCCCTAAGAGGCTTGCCAGACACCGTTTTCTTTTAAGCACCTGCTAAAACCCTTTTTACTTTCCTTGGCTTTTAAAATATTTTAGGCATTTTAAAATCTTGGTGACTGCTCTGTTTTTATCTGACAGGTGTTTTTTACTATGTGATTATTGTATTTTGATATTTTTAACTAAATGATTCTGAAACCAAATTGAGTGAAGGGCAGTATATAAATATTTTAAAATAAACTAATGTTAAAGTAGTCATAACACTGTCAACACTCAGGGCAACACAGCTAACACCTTCCAAAAATGGCATGATGTGCTGGCTGCTGACACCCTCATATTAGCCATGAAAGAAAGGGGTCAAATTAAAAGGCACAGTGCTGGATTTCTCTCATTATGCAGATCAGCATTTGCTGTTTACTGAGTGTACAACTGGAACTTCCAAATATCCATCTGGGTGTGATAGAACAGCACCAGTTCTTTTGCTTTGGAACCAGTCTTACAGGTTGATTAGTATATGCAGATCTTTGAAATTTTGAAAAACTACAATTATGTTGTATGACATTCTGAAAAGCATACTCGTTTATGGTATTTTACATTCAGGGTGGGTGGGAGATTTATGGAGGGACACTTATGAATTGTCACAAAGAGGAATGCTTTACCAAAAAAGAAGACAGTGATTTGCATAACATTTGCATATGCTAATTTATATGTATAGACGCAAATATAGAAATTATTTTAATTTAAGTAGAAATACAGTACATATTACCATAGTGTAAAAGGGTGTGACGAGGTGACCTGTGTGCCCTGCCTGTTCAGCCTGATGTTCAGGTGGTAACTGTTGATGGGCAACAGTTCTTATGGTTCTTTATCCTTAAACTGGATAGGGCAACTCTTCAAATAGGTCCTGGTAAAAGACAATTCACGGCCACCTGAGATTTATGTTATCTCAGACGTAAGGAAATGTACATGCTGAAGTTAAGGCGTCCAACATTTTTTCACAGTGATCATGCTGAAAGGTGTTTGTTCTCCATATCTGCAGTATATTTTTAACTGAGATTTAGATCCAATTAACTGTCATTATTTTCTCTAAAGAATTCTGGGAGCTGTAGTTTGGAAAGGGAGCTGAGAATTCCCTGTGAGAGATTCCAGCACTACGCAACATGACAATTTCCAGAGTTCCCTGTGGGGAGGGAATGACTGTTAAAGGGTTTAAGACTTTTAAGTCTTCACCCTCTCTCTGTGTTATGGTCATCAGACATCATATACAAGTTCCTAGATGATGCCATTTGCTTTCTTTCCCATTATGAGCAGCTGCTTTTTCGTGCATTGGAAAACAAACGTTTCTCCATCAGACAAATGTTGAACAATATGCAACCAACAAGGATTATTTTGGTATTCAGCTGGTATTGCCTTCTTGTGATGGGTGAACTCCCCTTGGCTCAGTTTGGATTTGGGCTTGATAAATAAATTCGGCCCAATTGCATGTGATACCGATTGCTTATCTTGCATTCAGTTGTTGCTTGCAATCTTTAATTACAAGCATGGGGGGCATTTTTCTTTCTTTCTGAACTGCAACATGCAGCTACAATCACAACAACAATCCAGCCCCCACATTGCAGTTAGGATTAGGAAAAAGGCTCCATTTGTGCCAATGTATCCTGCTGCATGTGTCCCCACCCCCCTTCCCAGTTACAGTAACACATAATTCTCACTCGAGGCCTTCTCCCTTCTCTTCCTGGTGCCTGGAACGCAGCAATGGCATTAGTCAATATAGTTTCCCGGGTGCCCGGGTCTTTGTATGGGTGTCAGACATGCTAGAAACTATATGTCCCTGGACTCCTTGCACCTGGGATGCTGCTAGGCATGTTCACAATAGTGTCTCAAGGGCAAGGAGACCTGGGGCGTATCATCAGGGCATCTCATGCCTTGCCGCTCGCACCATCTGTTCCCGTTCTCTGGTGCACTGAAAGGAAAGCAGTGGGACGCACAGAAATACCCTTTGTTGCTTTATAGCTTACTAATTTTTCACTGCATACACTTTAAACGTGACATTCATTCATTCAGCATGTCATACAGTTTTATTTCTAAGAATAAAACAAAGGTATCCAGATTTGGTGGTTCTCTACATCACAGAAGCTTAAAAGCTGCTACAATAGCATAGAGCCTTGTGGCACCTTAAAGACTAACAGGTCTATTGTGTTATAGGCTATCATACACTAGATGCATGAATAAAAGATTAATGTGACTATTCCTGTGTAATTTTAAAAGCTCTTGATCCTTCTAAGCAGTTTAGAACCTGATCTGTGCATGCAGTGCTAGAACACATGTGTTTCCAAGTACCATGTGTTCCAAAAGGTAAAATGGAGTTCATGAAGTAAGAACAGATTGTAAGCTTCCACCACAGAGATAAGATGATGTGAGTTGGCTTTCCCAAGACAAAACAAATCTATATTTGGGAGTACTTGAGCAACATGTTGAACAGGTAGGAAGAACCAGATAGGAACTGCTGTAAAAGAAGGTTGTGGGAATCTTTTGCATTATCTCCCAATTGCTTAAGAAGCCAATGTTAATATGTAGAAACTCAATACAAGAGTTTCAGCTGAAATTTCGCCAGTGTGGAATTACACATCTAAATATGAGCCTTCTGCGCTATAGAAAAGCATGTCCAAGTGTCTGCCTGTTCACCTTAGAGGTACTTCTCCTTTTTACAGGGATCCTGCTTTTCCATCAGCATTTGCCAAGGTCAACATACAAAAGTGCACAGTCTGGAACAAGAAGGCAAGGAGAGCCTTCCAACCCCCAGTCGGCAGCCCTCAAAGGGGGCTTGTGCACGGCAAAGCAGTCTCAAAGCAGGGAAGGGCTGGTTGCAGCAGCAGGTGTTGTTGTGTGGCTGCTGCTGCCAGGCCAAATTACAGATAAGTTAACACAATGGCAATGAGAGCAACACCGCTAAGCACTTTAATGAGGAGAGGCGGCACTAACGGGGCATTGGCACAGGCTTGCAGGGTCCGTGTCTTCGTGGCCTTGACAATCCTTTCTCTCTGGCCTAGAATGGCATTTCTGGCTCCCTCCCACTTCCCAGGCCCAGTCAGACGGAACTGCACAGGTGTGCAGGGCCCAAAAAACACTTCCCAGGCTAAGGTGGGGTCCGTCAGGAAGAGGCTCAGCAACTTGGGCTTCACTCCCAACAGGGAGGCTAGTTCATCCATGTGATCCACATATTGTACCTGAAGGAAGATGTGCTGGCTTGGAGCATACCTAGAACAGCAGGCGGGAAAAGGTTAGTCCCTGAAGGGAGCTCAGGGTTACAGGGGAAGCACTGCATGTTTTTCTTTCCTTTGGGTGAGAGAGCATTGGAGACTTGCCATGCCTTGGTAATATTTGCTGTCGTTAGCAGCATACAAGTGGAGCATCGTGGAAACACATACATTCCTTAGCAGGCAGTGGAGCTGCTAATACTGCACCAAGTCCCCAAAGAGCAACTGCATCCCAAGGAGGCTTCAGCTTCACTCACCCCCTGCTCTTTCGGCCTCTCGGTCTCCCCAATATAAATGGCAAACTGGCTCCAAACTGTTTCTCTGCCCTCTTTGGGCTCGCCGGATTTTCCCGGCGCCCCCAGCTCGGCTTGTACTTGTGAGCTGAGCAGTGGGCTGTTTCCTGAAATCCAGGACCCTTGCCAGCTGTTGCGCACAAATGTCCTCTTCCCCTGACGGGCCCCAAGAGGGAGAAGGAGGTACTTGCTCACAGTGGCGGTAGCGCAGCAGAAGAGCCAGCAGGGAAGTTCCTCTCCTGTTCTTCCACTGCTGTGGCAGCACATCGTTCCCTCCATCCCTGCCAGGGATGGAGGAAACACGGCAGTGGCGGAAGAGCAGGAGGGGAGTGTTCATCTCCTGCTCTGCCACCACTGCTGTGCGCAACTGTCATCCCTTTCTCTCTGCCAGGGCCAACCCCGGCAGAGAAAGAGGGATGCTGCCGGTTGTGTGATGGCAGTGGCGGCAGGGGTGTGGGAAGGAAGTGCCATGGCCCACAGCGCTCCCATCCCACCCCCTGCTGCTGCCGCCATGCAAAGGCCGGAAATCTGCCAGCTTGCCCAACTCAGCAAGGGCTGAGTTGGGTCAGCTGGCGAATGTCAGGTCAGAGTCTGGGGGGCTGAGCTGGTGAAAGCTTGCCCAGCTCCACCCTGCAAACAGATTCCTCCAGCATCCCTCCTGCAAACTGTTTCTCTGCTCCCACCCAGTAGCTCAAAGGGTCACCTTGGCAAAACGGTGGTCACAGGAAGTAGAATTTACGTGGTATTTACGAATGAGCAGAAATGCCCCCCTCTGCAATTGCACCACCGCATTTTCATGCACAAGAACAATCTTGGTACCACTAAATATAAAAAGGTAAAGGTGTCCCCAACCAGTCGTGTCTGACTCTAGGGTGTGGTGCTCATCTCCATTTCTAAGCCGAAGAGCCAACGGTGTCCGAAGACGCTTCCGTGGTCATGTGGCCGGCATGACTGAACACCGAGGTGCACGGAACGCTGTTACCTTTCCCACCGAGGCGGTACCTATTTATCTACTTGCAATTTCTTGCTTTTGAACTGCTAGGTTGGCAGGAGCTGGGACTGAAGACAGGAGCTCACTCCGTCACGCGGCACTCGGGTTTCGAACTGCTGTCCTGCCGACCTTCCAGTCTGCAGTTCAGCGTCTTAACCACTAAGCCACCATCACATAAAAATGGCTTTTTGTAGTCTTATCAGTGTGCATGTCTCCATCAGTAACAGAGGGGGCATAAAAAGAAACACAGAAGTCTGTGGGAAACTGCACATTTACAGTGTTCTGTATGAAAATAGTTCCCTACCGTTTCTCATTATGCCTGATCTTCTTAGCAATGTCAGCCATCATCACATCTTCTGAAGGCAGTTTGATCAGGCCTGAAAAACCACATTTGCTTGATTATCTTGTGCTGCTGCAGCCTGACAGATCTCAAGCAGCTTGCAAATGCTGCAGTCCATTCAGGGACTTGCACCCTCGGACTGGACTGAGGAGCAGAACTAGACTGTAACTTGAGACATCTTCCTCTGTCCTCATAGATGTCGAAGAATCAAGCATCAAGCATTTCAAATAAAGGATACATTGTCACGGTCATATACTAAGCTAGCAGGAGATTTTTCTTAAGGGTGGAGTGGAGGGATGTGGCTGTTCCCAATGCACAAAACAAGGAGAAGAACTCATAGGGCGATGGACAGGACTGCAGCGCATCATACACAGAGCAGCAAGAAGGCCAATGCTTCCATTTTTTGTTTGAACTGCTGCTTCCTTCTCTCTACCACAGAGGCCTCTCCCCTCTGTCCAATCCCCATCTCTGTCTGACCCAGCTATCCCCTTGGATATCTCATTTGACATCTCACACTCAACATATCCAAGACTAAGTTCTGTGAACACTTTCCTGAGTAATCATGCATAGGATTGTGCTGTGAAGTATTTATATTTCTCCCCAAAGCCTTCCTCTCCTTGATCCTTCTCTATATCGTGTTGACAATGTCATTCCCCTTCAGTCACCTTGGAACACATTTTATACCTCCGATTCCTCCACTGACTTCTCATCCCCTTATGTATCTGGCTTTTAACTCCCTGTCCGGACCTTTAAAGCTTTCCATAACCTTACTTCAACGAAGACTCCAAAAGTTGTCTCTTTCTCTCTATGGGGACAAGAGTTCCAGCTCTACCACAACATTCCTTAGGCAACTTGGGTGTGTAAATAATAGTAACATTACCATGAAAAATGCAGTAGCCCAAAGCTAACTTATCTGTCTTTTTGGTGGTGTGTTATCACTATGGTGCTATGTGTACTGGCACAATAAGATGTGTGCGCAAAGGCATGGTAAGGATGGTAGTCACCTTCATGCACATATGAGAATTTACTAATCACCCTTTGTTGTCCCAGTGCAAATCAGGTAGTTCACTATTCAGGAACCAGCCCAAGCAGAGCAGTAGTTCAGGAACTCCTTGTGTCTTTCTCTCTTACCCTTGAAGATTCTTGTGGCCCAGCGAGCTTGGAGCTCAGATACTGGCATGATGGCTCCCAAAGGTTGGAGGAGGCCAATGACGGCTAGTGTGGGCTTTTCCAGATGTGGTGGGAAGACAAACTTATATAGTGGAGTCTGATTCTTCCTTCTTTTGATGACACCCTCCTCAATGAATGGGAAGGAGAAGTTGTACCCTGTAGCAAAGATCACAACATCCATGTTTTCCTCTCTGCTGCCATCTTCAAAAATCACATCTCTTTCTGTGAACTCTTTCACATGTGGCTTCATTAGCACCCTGCCAGCAATTATGGCATTTGGGAGGTCATCCGCCATAATTGGATACCTACTGAGGAATCTGCAAAGCAAAGAAAACAAGATACATAGAGGTATTACAAGCTGGTTACGAAGAGGGATGGGCGAATTTCAGTTTCTCCAAGTTTCTTATTTTTTAATCATAAGTTTGTTCCATCCCATTCCTGCATCAGTTTCTGAATTTTTCTAAAATCCACATGAAAACTGATGTGCATTTTTGTACACATTTCTCTCAATATAACTATCTGTGTACACAATTTTGCCTAATATACACATTTTGCAATCAATTTTCAGTAATATGATGCGATTTTGTACATTATTTTAAATAATATATAACATTTTGTGTGTACTTTCCTCTAATATACACATTTTTGTATGTATTTTTTATTGCTCTGTTCCCCCAGAAATAGCTCAGTGCATTTCCATGCTGGGCTGAGAGAAAGACAAGCCACTTTTCCCCTGCCCAACATGGAAACCAAGAAGCTGCTGGCTGAGGAACAGATAGCTCAGTGGCATGACTGGGGGGGTGTCTCCATGAGCAACTTACTCCAAGCTGGCTGCATTTGGAGGTCCTTAGGGATACATGCTGTCATGGCCATCCTGCAGCCACCCCAGAGCTTACTGTGGAAAACCTGGATTTCCTGAGACTGCTTATAGTCCGATTCTTTTCCTTAAGTAGGGTTCTCTGCGGTATAGCTGTTGTGTGCCCTAACCCCGGTATGTTAGCCCTGCCCAGGGGTGTTTCTTTCACCATGACCCCAGTCAAGGGGTGTTTCCCAGCACAAAAATATGTGTGTCTGAAAAAATCAGAAGTAACTCCCATTGTAGTGAATGAGGCTTGTCCCCTGAATGCGCACTTCAGAATTTACAGAGATCCCCCTCAATCAGAACAGCACATTTTAAAGAACTAATTCCCTACAGGCTGTAAAGTGCAATCTTAATGCTATGATTCTCCCTTGTTTGGTTTATTGCCATTCGGAAATAACTACTTCCGCCTTTGATCATCCGATTCTGCACAGTATCGGGTTAGAAGGGGGGCTGGTTTCCCATCCCTCTGTTTCCTGTCCCTGTCTTTCCCAGCACAAACATATGTGTGTCTATTCAGAAGTAACTCCCAATGTGGTCAATGAGGCTTGTTCCTGAAATGCGCACTCCCGAAGTTATTGAGATCCCATGAATCAAAATAATGTATTTATGAGCCTTAATGTCAAAACTTCGAAGCTTCGAATGATTGCAACATGGCAGTGAGAACACTGTGTCCCTATGTTCTTTGTTGCTTTAAGGAAGTAAGGGAGTAAGTAACTTGGCAGGGGGAGAAGGAGATTGTGCGCAGTTTTGGCAGGTTTCAGGCAGAGAGAACACTGTGTTCCTTCCTGTAATGATTGCTGCTTTAGGGGAGTAAGTAATGTGGGGGTAGGGAGAGAAGGAGAGTGAGTTTATTGAAGGAGAAAGGAGGGAGAGCATGGATGGAGGGGGAATCCTCTCTTATTGATTGAGCAGCGCCTGCTAGTCAGATGACATTCACTCCAACCTCCACCCCACCTCACCTCACCCCACCCCACCTGGAAGTATGTTCTGTGAAGCAACGTATACTGATGCAGTGCACTGGCTCATGGAGCCCTGTGCGGACCAAAGCTGGCTCCTTGAGAAATCTGGGTAAGCCACCATTAGCGTCTCCTTCTTTTGTCGTGGAGACACCTCCTGGTTTTGCGAGACTGAGAAAGTGTGTGTATGGGGGGGTGATCTCAAGTTATTGTTGCAAATACATTCTGGAGACTGTTGGGAATATTGCAACATTGCCTGCAAGTTACAGGACGGGGGCAATGTTACAGTTAGCTAGTTAATGCATGAGAATTTCCGGCATAGCTAGCCTTAGGATCTCTATAGCCTACAGTGTGGCTTCCTGCTCCCCCCCTTCCTCCCCCCCCAACTTTCTCCATTGCTGGGAGCACACATGTTTGCTCTCTATCCTGCTGGTGTTAGAGAACAAAGAAATGAACAAACTTTGTCTGAAACTATACACTGTATCTGCATTTTTATGCAAGAAACCGCATAAACCATTTCACCTTTCCTTCACTAAAGAAGGGAGTTGTCTCCTTTTTTAGGCTTTGTGTGGATGTGGGACTGGTAAATGCCCATTCTGTCTTGCATTTTTATTTTCCTCTACTAACTGCCTTTTTAACAAGAAGTAGCAATACCAAATAATTCCATTAGAAAGTGTGTGGGCAATGCCTGGTGAACTCTCAGAAGCTGTAGGAGCTGCTGAGTAAGATTTCCAGCACTCAAGCTTGAGGTTACTCCAGGAGTGGCAGAAAAAGGATTTTTTTTCTGCTTCAGAATTTGGATTACTGTGGCATGGAGATTTGTGTTGCAGCATGACACTTTAGATGCCTTGTCTCTCTGAATTTGCTCCTTAAAATATCATGTAGTTTGAATGTATCTTACTCATTCCCTATTTTTCACAAATTTCAGAATATTGAGAAACTCTAGACTTACCTGTGCTGGGGCTTTAAGCCATAGTTTTCGTGGTTAAATCTCATATTCAGCTTTTTCTCTCCCCACAGGTTGATCAGAGCTATGGGAAGCGCATGGTGAAGGAGGTTTTTGAAACGTGTAAAATGCACCACATCTAAGGGGTACCCATCATCAGAAACGCGATTCACCACCCAACTGCCAGTTCTGGTGCTCAGAAAGATCTGTCAGGAGGAGAAAGGGGCACGTCAAGGAGGAAAAGCCACCAAGGACTGCTGCTGTGGTAACGGCACCAACCCATGTACAATGTTTTCACTGAAATCCGTTCACATCTACACATGCATTAGAACGAGGTGGGGATGAGATGGCAGAGTCCTGTAGTGGCTGAACTCTAGGACTCTGCCATCTCATCCCCACCTTATTCTAATGCAGGTGGAGGGATCATTTTTTCATGCTTCCCAACAACTGGGGGGGGGGAGTTATCTAGTATCTTTTCCTCCTGTATGTTGAAAGCAGCTGAGGGGTGGAAGAGTGATTTTAACAGAAAAATGAGAGGGGAAAAGGTTAGGTGGCCTCATTCCTGTCCTCTGCTCAACCTCACAGTCACCCATGGATTCTTTGTATTACAAATGAACATTTGGGAAAAAGAACCACAAAACTCCACATCATCTGCAGTGTTGGCTGAAGTCCCATTGAGTAAAGTGGGGGTTAATTTCAAGTGCTGCTGGATCAGTGCAAAAAACGTGACCAAAATGCCCAGCATCATTAGATGTTTAAGAGAAGACAAGGCAATCAATTGCTTCAGTGAGCTAACCTGCTTAGCAACATGGCTGAGGTTTACAGATATGTCTACTCCAGAATTTCCCAACCCTATGACAAGGATTTGCTGGTTCCGGAATTTTTCAGGATCCTTATATTCCCGACTGTGCATAATTTTTCCTTTATACTTCTCAACACCTGTGAAGAAGGCAAAAAGGGAAAGAAGCCATTGATGTGATGCTGGGCAAGGTATATCCTTGTAGTTGAAAATGTAAAAGAAAGCAGCAGTTTTCCACAAGCACACATATTTCTGAGTTGCCTGTGCCCGTAAAGGGGGCAGTGGTATTGCCATGATTGGAATAGCCCCGATTATGAAATGCTTTCCTGAGAGAGGTTCTTTATGCCAGCAATTTATTGCATGCTTGTGATTAGCCACTCATGGAAGTTTGTGGGTCCATTACACAACGTTTTTGACATTCAGGGCCTCCCCTGCACTTTTTCAGGTTTTTCCCGCTGTAAAAAACACTGGACTAAATCAAGTCTTTACAAAAAATGTGCAGAATCCATAGCATGTAATGCTGCCGTAGTACTATATTTCAGCCACTAGATGGCACTGTCTAAAGGGAAACATAAGAAAAGTGCAGAAATGGAAGGTTTCTATTCAAACCACATGATTGCCTGTGTAAAGATCGTAATCCGGCAAAGAATCCTGGAGCAGAAAGCCCCAGTAAGGCAGTGGGATTTTCCATTAATGTGGAGAAGCCCAGAGTCTCACCCGGCACCCATTTGTTATCATTTCAGTTCAAGGCAAAGACCTTTTCAGTTTCCCAAGTCTTTTAAAATGTTATGGGATTTGTGAATATTTTATGCTCTGAGTTTTACTGCTTCGTTAGGTGTCATTTTACAGTAACTTATTTCAGCTAAATTATGAGTTTGTTTTTTCACTGAATATTATTATTGCAAACCACCCTGATTCTTTTATGAAATCGCAGTACATAAATACAAATAAATGAATACATCAGATTCTCCTTGGGTTGTCTGGAGCAGAGCTACTGTTGCATTGCTGCCTGGCATATCCCATCCCCAATTCCAAGTTCTGAGATAGGCATAGCTGGCTCAGTAGCCATTGGGTGGGATGGGGCTGAACCTAGATGGTACTGACTCACACAGACTCTCAGCCAACTTCTGCAGTGCTAGCATGCTGCAGTGGCTACAGTGTCAGGGTTTGGGATGGGGAAAAGGGGTCGAAATCCTAGCTCACATCTGGTATTATAGGCAGGCTGCAGGAAAAGCAGTTTGGGTAACTCTGACAACCTGGTATTTCTGCACTTCCAGCCCTGCAAGGTAGGAGAGGCGGCAAGACACCCTTTGTTTATCTTCCTCAGAGGTAGCGCCACTAACAATGACATGTATTTTCTGTCCAGTGCATAGATGAAGCCATCCTCAGATGAGGGAAGAGCATCAAATCAACTCCAGCTTCCAATTTAATATATTTATTTAAAAAAAACCAAGCAGAGAGAAGTTCAGAAATAGTCAGTTGCTTTTAAAATGAAATTAAAATAAACATTAGCTAAAAAAAAAAAAAGTACTGGGAACATAAGAACAGCTCATCAAAACAGCTTCAGGCTTGGGGAGAGATAAGGCCCACAGCTGGGACTCCCAGGCTGGTGTTGCTTCTTTGCTATCCACACGAAGACAAAGGGGGAGTCTCTTTGACAGGCGGAGTTCTTCCTCCAGGGGCTGGGCAGCTCCCAGAGAGGAAATTCAGACGGACTAGTCAACAGCCTGGGAGGACCTGATCATGTGTCCTTAGGTAACTAGTTAGTTAGTATAAGTCTGAGTCAGTCGGGGAGGGGAGGGGAATGGTGATAGTCTGCCTGGAATGTGTAGAGATGTCAGTGTTAATATCTATGGTGCCAGGCCATGTTCATTGTTCAGTGACCGTTCCAGAAAGGTGTGTGTCAGTGGGGGAGGGCGTTTGGTTCATCACAGTAAATGACTGATGAGAAATAAGATGGGGGGGGGGCTCAGCTCTCCTCCCCCATCCTCTCAGTGTTGAAATCAGATCTTATATGTGAATGGGGCAGACACATAGTTAAACAAATGTGGCTGCCAGTATCACACCTGACCTGGGCTGGCTGTTTAAGTGATTGCAAGCAAGTCACAGCTCTCAGCCTAGCCTGCCTCACAAGGTGCTTGTAAGGCTAAAAGGTTGCTTTGAGCGCAAATGATGTAAATAAATTATAGCTTCCTGGGTCGTACGGACTGTGCATACTTCAGAAGTTCTGAATCCATTTCCCCAGTCCACCTGTCTGCTGAGCAAACTTATTTTTACCATGATATCTGCCTTAGGTCTAAAAATAGGATAAAAGGAAAATTAGCTCAACGTTTCACAACAGTGACAGCCTTCTCATTGGCCATGTGCTGGGTTAGTTTTATTTATTTAAAGTGGAGGTGGGCAATGTGTGGCTCTCCAGATGTTTTGCCTAGAATCTTCAACCCTAGCTAGCATAGCTAACTGGTGAAGGGTGTTGAGGGATGATGGAATAGCTAGGCCAAAACATCTGGAGGGCCAAACATTGCTCACCCCAAATTTAAAACCAAGAGCCAGCCCAGTCAGCTGATAACACTGACTTGGATGGTTCAGTGTGCAGGAGCGATGTCCCTGATGTTCCCATTATACAGAGGAGGCAGAGAGAGTGCAGCTTATCCAAAGTGAGTCCTTCTCTGTTGGGATTTGCACCCAAATACATTACATCCATGTCACTTACACAAACTATCGTTAGGATCATGGAGAGTTTCTTTCACGATAGGCCAGGGGTGAAAAAAAAAAAACGTTTTCACCATGAGGGCCACATTCTCTTATGTGAATGTGACTGCATGCCAGTGGGTCCAGAGACCTTCAGAGACCTTCCAGAGACTGTGGGGTGGGGCTACAGCCAAAGGTGGGTGAGGCCAGAGCCCCCCCCCACACACACACACAGAGCATGTAGGCGTAGCCACACTGAGCAAGCGTGACAGTGGAGTGAAACTTGGTCCTGCTTCAGGAACTCAGCTCTCAAATGGGCTCCATGGGTCCTGAAGCAGCTTACAACAATGTCACAACCACCTACCAGGAAATGAATCCAGAGGGAAGTAAGGATCGATGTGATGGCCAGTGCAGACCAGAACAGCATCAAAGATGGCAGACTCCTGCTTCCCATATATTTCTGTTACAACTTCCCACTGGCCAGTGAGGGCGAAATCTGGGCATTTCCTTATGTGGCAGACACGGGCCTTCGAAGAAAAAGTGCTTGCTTTTAGATTGGCCCAATACTGATTTTTCACAGCAATGAAGCACATGAATTAAAGCAGGCCAACAAACACATGGAGAAGAGGCTCTGAGACCGCAAAGCTGAACTTCATAGAGATTGGAGTGTGTGGGCAGGATGTTCTTTTGAATGATTTTGATAACTGGTCTTATGCTTAACGTCTAAAAGTACAGAGGCCTATTTCTCACAGAGGGGATATAGTCCTAGGCATTGGTAGTACCTGCCTGAATGCTCCTTCATACAAGAACATTCCTTCCACATAGAAAACAAGCATGTCCAGAGAGGTTCTAGCATCATCTTCTTGATAACCTAAGAATGTAAGAAGAGCCCCGCTGGATCAGACCAAGGGTCCATCTAGTCCAGCATTCTGTTCACGCAGTGGCCAGCCAGCTGCCATGGGAAACCCACAAGCAGGGCATGAGTGCAACAGCACCCTCCCGCCCATGTTCCCTGGCAACTGGTGTACACAGGCACACGGCCTCTGATACTGGAGGCAGCATCAGGACTACTAGCCAATGGTAGCCTTCCCCTCCGTGAATTTGTCGAATCCCCTTTTAAAGCCATCCAAGTTGGCAGCCATCACGACAACTTGTGGAAGTTAATTCCGTAGTTTGCACCGTGTGAAGAAGCACTCCCTTGTTTCTATGCATGTTTCTGCATGTGGGTCTTTTTTTGCATGGAGGTGGGTCCCAGTGCTTGCCCTGCCCTAGGCGTGGGTGGGGAGTGGGGCTGCTGCCCCCTCCCCCTCCCCCTGCACCGAACTGCTGATCTGGGGGTTTTGCTGCTGTGCTGGCAGTGGTGGTGCAGCACTGCCCCCAGCTCCAGGGCGCCTCAGTGCTGCGCTGTGGGGAAGGAGTGCGGCAATGCGTGTGAGGCAGCCTTGGGGGTGCCTGTGCCACTGCTTGGCCACAGTGACCCTGCCCTGAATTCCTTTTTGGGACAAAGGCATGGATTGCAGTTTTTAGACGTACGACTTAACGACTGAACAACAACAAGCAGCAGTGGCGCAGGAGTTCTCTGGGGCACTTCAGTAACAATGCCTTGCTCTAAGGAAGGACCCAGGGTGGCTGGCTGTCCGCAGAAGCAGCAGCAGCAGCTGCTGCTGGCAAGGGTGGGATGGGGGGTGGACAGAGAGCAGAAGCACCAGTGAATCCAAGCAGTTGTGGTAGACGGGAGTGTGGCAGGCAGCTGCGGCGGATGGAAGCAGCAGTGAATCAAGCCCCAGTCTGCCACTTTTCTTCATCCGCCACATGGGTCTTTGTCTGCCCCATGGGAGGGCCGGGCCTGATGGTGCTTCAGATATGTATGCCCCCGTTGTACTCTAAGACTGAGCTAAAATAACATCAAGCCGATATTTCAGGGCAAACTTGAGGGGTTGTGGGGAGAAAAATGTCCCCTGAAACCACTGCAAACATACCTTTAGTTTGCTTTTTTTTTTGTGCCTGTATGCACATTCCAGAGCCACAGAAGATGTGAGTCTGCGGCAGAGCACAGGAAGATAAGAGAGTGTAATGCAAGTTCCACCGTCAAAATAGGGACACTTCTGCATTGCCCAGCTCTGTGTAGCAGCTCACAGAACAGCACCAGCACACATAGGGAGAGTCATCTGCTGGCGAGAGTTGTCCAGTCACCTAGTCTACCTTCCTGCACTATGCTGTGAATCACTGCAGCACAGCTTACCAAGACAGGGTCACACCTGCTTGCCTTGGCAATGTGGGAACAGTTCCCTCTCCTCTGGCACTGTATTGTGAGGCTAGAGCACAGCATGGGAAGGTAAGGAAGCAGCCCCATGTTGCCTGACAAATGCAGGGCGGGGCCCCCTTTCTGCTTCCCCAGGCGCAGCGAGTGAGCCTCACTCATTGTCAGAGGGCCCGTCCTCAAAAACAGATGAAAGGGGGAGTCCAACTTTGCACCCTACAAAAGGGGCTATGAAGTTAGAATGTATGTTTTGGCCCAGCCCTTGCTGGTTTGCCAAACTGGTTTGCCGCCTCAGTTAGAGCAGGGCCAGACAAATGCAATAAAAGCCTCAACCCTGCTTGGTAGTTCATTGATGAAACATTTGCTGCCAAGAGAGCCTGCCCACTTGACTGGAACCTTTGCCAGCTAGCGTCACCTTCTTGGGGTGCTGCAGTAGTTCTCCAGTGGCAGAGAAATGCTCTCTGTACATGTTCGCCTTCACTATTGTTTAGCCTGCAGACATTCATGGTCAGGCACAACCCAGAAGCGAGCTAGTCTCAACTCACATTGCCAGCTCTCCTGTGGAGCTGCAGGAGACCCTGAGGCTCTCTTTACACCTGGCATTTTATCCCACTAAAAATTGGTAATTTTGATTCCGGATCCTTTCTGGGATTTTAGAGTGGCCCTGTATACAGGCATCTCTCATGGTGTGTCCCTCCGCGCTATACTTTTTAATGGCTTAATGGAAAAATCAGGACAGAGGGCGGATCATTGGTTCCTGTAATATGATCAATGGCTCCGCCCGTACCTCCGCTCCTCCTCAGCAGGAGGAAAGTCAAAAGCCCTTCTGGTGACTTTAAAGGTGGAGGGAATCAAAAGAGCGCCTCCCTCCCTCCCTGGCATTTCTGCAAAGGAGCAGGGGGGGAGTCTTGTTTTCATCTCTTAACGTGTGCTGTACTGTTTCCTCGCAGCCCCCAGGAAAGCTACAACTTACTTCTGAGTAGACATAAGATTGTGCTGCAAGTCTGCAACCCTCGGCACACTTACTCGGAAGTAAGCCCCGTTGAAATTAATGGGGTGCTCTGAATCAACAGAGGACGTTGATTCTGAGCTTGGTGGGGTGGGGGATCAGATGTCTCCCTTCATTTCAGGGAGGCATTTTACCCTCTTCTCCCTCCGACTGAGAAATGTGCTCAAGCAATTGCATGTCAGGCATGGAGAGAGCACAGCCCACAGCCAACCAGACACAGCGGTTTCTTCAGCCATTGGAGAATTTCACGGGGAGATCATGGCGCTCCTGTTCCGTGGGCTGGAAAAAATACCATATTTTTTGCATTTGGGGAAAACATGGGATAGGCTGGGGGAAATGGCAGGAGATGCCTTGGAGGTTCACGGCGTCCTCTAAAGAGCCCGCAAACTTCTGAGAGAGAGCCGTCTCGATAGCAGGATAAAAGCTCCATGTGAAGAAGCCCTGAGACTCCAGCAGCAGAGCTGGGGAACTGGGAGTGGTAGTGGATAGACAGCCCCGCGCAGAGCCGGATGCACCCGCTGGCCCCCGAGGCAGCGCTCGGTCCTAAAAACTCAGCTATACAAACAGAAGGGATTTCCAATGAAAATCAAGGCAAGCCTGTAAACACTGATGATACCGTTTAAATACAGCATCATGTAATCCTCCTAGCGAACTTTTGTAATTGGGCGGGCTAAAAATATAATTATCAAATAAAGCCGCATGCACTGGGCATATTGTGGTTAAAATGTAAACTTTGTTTGATACAGTTTATTATATCAGGTGTGGTGTTGTATCTTTTATCTTTTAGAGATTTCCTCTGAGAAAGAATTTGTGGAGATGACTTCTTTGCTGCTGTTCTTGGATTTTTCATAGCTGTTTTTGATCCTCTCTATTATAGTAGTGCTTGGTGCTGCTGCCTAATTAACAAAGTAATGAGACCTGGCTTCTTACCTTGAAACGAACATATCTGAGCAAGTCAAAGTGCTTTGCATACAACCTGAAGTACTCCATTACTTTGCTGTGGTGCATGTAGTTTGGGTAATCCTCAGGGATGAGGAAATCACTGTAACTCATCATCTCCTTTGAGGTATTAATGGTCAGAGTCTTGTAAATGCTGGCTTGGCCCTCAATATCATGCTCCTGCAGGAAATACCCAAATTAAGGCTTTTAAAGCTGAGCACGGACAGTAATTTTTCAGGTACTTTAAGGAGAAATTATACAGCCATTGTGATCCATGGGTGCAAAACCTATGCTTTGGCAGTTTACTGTAGCGCTTCAAAAACCTGCAAAACCTGTTACAACCCGAGACCATAGTGGAACCCAAAGAATAACATCTCCAAGACTCTGGGGAAAAAACTGTCATTTGCACCAAACTGTAATAATTTCTTGTAAACTTAATAAGCATGACATTGCCTTCAGCTCTGAAATGGCAAAGCAACCAGGAGCATAGATGTGTGTGGCAGCGTATAATCGCTCCATATCTAGTTCAAGTTCAAACTACAAATCAGTATTTTTAGTGTACAGTTTCTACCTCAACTGGAATATTTCAGTGGTTTAAATTCATGGGCATCTCTAGCTCCAAGGGAGGCCAAAGTGTGGCTAAAGGGTGATGTTGTCTCCCACTTAAGCCCCCTTTGTCTCTCTTCTGCTTCCATACACTGAGAGACCATGGGAGCTCTGACAGGAAAAAGAAGCACCACTAAAGTCCACAGAGCCTCTGGGCATTTCTACACCAGCCTAACATCCTGCATTTAAAATGAGGCTTTCTGCTTCCGTTTTAAATGCAGGATCACAACTGACTCCCTTTACACATGCTTCCTTTTTCCCTCCCCCTTTCCCCCTCCCCCTCCCCGTATCTGAGTCTTTCATTGTCTTTCATTGATCTCACTCCTCTTCTTGCCACTTTAAGTCTTTTCACGGAGGAAACTGAAGCAGAACACAATGGAGTAATTTGATAGCTCATTATCTACAATCTATTTAAAAATGGAACAAAGGGCATTTAGTGCAGGAGGGTCATGGCGTCATGAAAAAGCTGGTAAGCTTCTGTGAAGGAGCAATCTCAATCACAGGATAAAAGCCCAGTGTGAAGGAGCCCTCTGAGTAGTGGATTCTTGAGAACAAGTGTCATGCTGGGCTGATGGAGACAGGCAGAAGTGGGAAATGGTGGCAGCAGAGATAGAAGGCATGGGGTGGGTTGGAGGGGGCTGTTGGGAAAGGAAGATAAGTGGCAGAAAGATCTGGAATATTGCTAAACCAAACATTCAGAGTTTGCTGAACTTTCCAATTTCTCATTCACATTTTGAGTGAACATTTTCAAATTCAAAATACATATCAGTATTTTTAATGTGAAATTTCTACCTCAAAATACAAAATTTGAATGGCTTAGAATCATTGCCATCTCTTGACTGCCTTGATTTTGGCAAGATATGAATATGGAACATCATAAACTGGTAAATAAATTCTGTAGGATAAAAAAGTATGTTCTGTCAACTATGAAAAACGATTGCATGCCAAGTGTCAAACATGACACACAAGGCCTGTTCAAATTAGCCCTCTTCAGGCAGTCACTTCTGAATGATTGAATGGGCCAGTGGGGATGAGAGGGGCTCACTCCACCCTCTTGGTGCCACTGGACAGTCATGCAGGTGACATGTATGGAAGAAACCTTGGCCAATCAAGGGGACTACTGTCTTCCAGGGAACTGTGTGTTCTTTGGAGGTTTATCAGGGGTTCTACAGTGATAAGATCTGTAATGGCAGACACACTTCCAAGAAAAGCACCTGGCCCACTGGTGTGTTCTAGGGCCCACTCCCAGGTAGGGCCCAATGAGTATTAGTTACAGACATCAAATGAGCCCTATTCAGGCATTCTGAATAGGGCAAATGAGTGAGAAGGAGAGCTCAAGTCTCATCTTTCTCCTTTGTCGCGTTTGTTGCCTTCAACTCATGGAAGGTAACTGTCTGAAGAGGAGACAGTTGAAGAGGAGACTGTGGAGAGAGCCTCCACAGACAGAGGAGGCTCTCCACATGATCAAGAACCCACCGTAGTTAGGGAATATCTAGCAGTCAGGGAATATGTTGTATCAGAATTCATAAAGGAGGATTTCAGGGAGCATGTCCGGTAGTCTGGGAGCTCTTTAGAGAAATAAGGCAGAGGATAACTTACTTTGAACCTCCACAGCCCCCCTATGTCTTCGCTTCTCTCAAAACACATTGGGTCAAGACCCTCGTCCAAGCAGCATTTAATGGCAGCCAGACCACTGGCCCCAGCTCCTACGATGGCAACCCTTTTTGCCATGCTGGCCTACATCAAGGGAAGAACAATCCGTTATAGTAATCTCCCATCATTGCACAAACTAATGGATACATAAGTGGCATTACAGGACATGCAAGTGTTGCCAAAGTATATGGGATAAACAGTTTCTTCCATAAAATTCAGAAGGGAATAAGAAATGAGTTTCATCCAATGTTAGTCAACAAAATGTGAGAGCTAAACAAAAACACCTAGCAATGGTCCATATAGAATAAACATCAATAATAAGCAAGCTATTATGCACATAATAATTAATCCATAAAAATTGTATTAAAAATCCAAACGCATTTTGATCTTAGCAGTAAAATAAACAGTGCATATCCATAGACTCTCCTGCTAACATTGTAAGGCAGTGGTGGGCAACTTGTGGCCTCCAGGTGTTTTGGCCTTCAATTCCCATCATCCCTCACTATTGGCTATGTTGCTAGGGCTGGTGGGAGTTGAAGGCAAAACCATCTGGAGGGCCACAAGTTGCCCACCCCTGGGCTAAGGGGGCAATATTGAAAAAGGTTTACAGTGTAACACAGATATAGGTACACAACACACACACACACACACACACACACACACTTTCAGCAGTGACAGAATCTGAAAAAAATGTTAAAAGTATTTTCCTCACACATCCAGAACATCTAGCCCGAAGTTAAAATGCAAATAGCAAACTTTCCAGATAATTATTTGTTTATTATTAGCATTTGTACACCACCTTATCTGATAAAAAGCCATCAAGACAGTGTATAAAGAACAGGCATAATGCCTCCCAGCGCTCTCCTATGCATGTCTACTGAGAAGCATGTCCCACAGAGTTCAGTGGGACTTACTCCCAGCTCAGTGTGTATAGGACTGCAGCCTTAATCTGGTTAATACATATATATAGTGGGTTTTTTCACTGAATAATATTAGTAAGTTTACTGTAGATGGTTTTCACATACAATTTGTTGTGGTTTTGTTTTGATCCATTACTATTACGATTTTTATTAGAGTCTATAGCTACCACGTCTTCAGTAAGGTTCATGGTGCAGCATACTGAAACACCATAGCCTAAATGTCAGTTATGTGTTGACAAAAACATGTTACTCAGAAAGGGAATATACTTTAACCCACCTTGACCTATTCCATGCCTCCTTGTATGTGGCCAACAGACAATACACTGGACTGTTCATCATCTGCTATTTAGCACTTGATGGTAGATTCAGACAACCATCTTTCCCTATCACACAGTGACTTTTTGGTCATGTAATAGTTTAAGACTACTATGCTTTTTCCAAGCCTCAAGGGCCTAGCTTGCTGGAAGGCTTGTAACCTTGTAGTTTTATCACACAGTAGACTCTGTCAGAGGCACAGAGAGACTCTGTCAGACAATTCAGTCCCACAAGAATACCAACACATGATGGCTGAGTTAGTCTTTGTCTGAATCCTCCATAAGCATTACTACAAGTAATTTATACCTACTTGTTTCCAGTTGGCTGCTTCTAAGGATCTCTTATGTCTCTCTTGAACAGGAGGGCTCTCAGCAAGACTTTCCCTTTACACTGGGTGTGGAGAAGACTCTCAGAGGATTTTTCTGTTCCTGAGTTTCACTAATGTCAGGAGCTTGCAAGGTGTCTTTTAAAACCACCTGGCTATAAGGCCTGCCCACTAACTAGAGATGAACAGCCCATCCCCCACCCCAATTTAGCCCAAGACATTTTTGTGATGGGCATCCCTGCGTTCTTCATTTCCCCAAAGGCTAACTCCTAAATCATCAAAAGGCCATGTTATCAGAATGTGTCCCTCAACGAGACCAGATAATATCCACTTGTATAGCCTCCTGCAATCTCTAGTCATTGATTACAACTGATAACAGGCAGAGGGGCTCTTCACCGGCCAACAATTTTTAGCCCTTTTCCTGAAGACTGTCCAAAAGGTGATGCTATCGCATGATAAAGTCAGATAACAGATGCATGTATACTTTCCAGTCATCTGTAGTGATTAATTACATCTGATAAGCAGCTAAGGCTGCGCTACCATGAGCCAAGGTGAGGCAACAGAGCTTGTGTATCTGTAACAACAGCAGATTTCTCATGGAGCACCAAGAAGTTGTTGTGCACAGCCCCGCTGAAATGAGCAGGAATGGCACCATTTCCCTTTAGCGCCTATGAATTTTAGTGGAGTTCATGCTGGTGCACTGTGCCTCACATTAACAAGTGAGAGATGGGCGCCATTTGTATTTTCCAAAAATGTCTTGTGCTGTCCCTAGGAAAAGGGGCTTTGCTTCTTTACCAACAGAAAATCTATTTTGATTAACACAACCAATTCATCCCCAAATTGATCTTGCTCAGGGGTCTGGAATATCCCTCATGGATAGAAAACCATATGGCTTTTCCAGATAGTAAATAGGTACAACATTGACATGAGAGAAGGAGTTCTGAATGCTTGGATTTTAGGAAAATAATCTTTCCATAGCAACCAGTACCAGTGATTGATGAACTCCCATCTGGGCCCTATCTGCATGGAGATGCTTCATGATCCATTTCCAGTTTAATGTGGAGTTTCATCAATTCGGGTTTGCTTCTCCAGGGGGCACATGGCAGCCAGTAAAGTGATGCAGAACAGCTTGCACTGGGCAAACGGCACCTAAAGCCACATTAGTTTGGGCTTGGGTAGAATGACTTCATGAATTGCAAAGGTGTGGGGCAGCGAATGAGCGGAGGCTTGCTCTCTGCCACTGTTCTCCTTTCCCTGCTCAGTCAAGTGCAATGGATGTGCCTGACTTACTTCTGAGTAGGCATGTTTAGCTAACACCTCCCCTTGTGCTCTCTCTCTCAGGGGAAGGCATTAAAGTACAGGAATTAAAGTACCTGAATTAATTTGCTGTGGATGTACGGACAGACTGGGTCCCCCTCCCCCCGCCCCTGGCCCTGGCCCTGGCCCTCTGCACTCCCATGCTTTCTTAAGTCAATAGGAGGCATCGAGTTACTTCCACCTCTGTTCTCCTTTCCTTGCTCAGTCAAGTGAAATGGACAAGAATGCGGGGGGGGGGTTGGGATGATCCCGTATATGCGCACATTTGAACCATCAGCTCAAAATCAGTAAAACTCTGCGTACCTGCGTATCTCCATTTTTTAGCCCTGTGCTCCCCCTGCCCTCCCATGCAGCTTTGAATCAACAGGCTTTCCCCCCTTGCTTATGTGCAATGGAGGACTTACTTCCGAGTAGACATGCAAACTCCCTCAATCCCACCCCTCCGGTTGTGGCCCTAAGTGTGCAACAACGCTCCTCCAGAAAAGCGATATTGTGAATGACTGAGCGGCAGCAGTGCTGCTGCTGCTGATAATGGTCCTGGCCCGATTAGGGGTCATTTGGGGGCCATCAGCTCTTAAAATCAATAAAGCTCTGCCTTCCTGAGAATCAGGGAGGGAGGGAGGGGAAGGGCATTGCAGGAATGAGTGTAAAATGATGATGCTGCCTGGAGATTTCTTTTTCTTCTTTTTTTTACAAAGGGAACCCAAAAGCAACCTGCTCACTTTCTCAGGAGTAAGCCTCATTGAAAAAAGTGATTTACTTCTGAGTAGACATGGTTATCCATGCCAGCTTGTTGTTCCTTGAGGTAAAGAAATTAAAAGGGAGAAAGGAGAGAACAGAGATATGTATTTCCAACCCTCACCCCACCCAGGGAGAAACTGAAGGTTAACCTCTTCCATTCCTTCCCTCTCCTGCTGTTTGAGTCTTGCTGTCCACCATTCCCCCACCCCCTTGCCAGTGGTGAACTGCAAAAGAGGACGAGTTCCTTCCAAGTAAGGGTGCATAGTTTTAAAATGGCAGGCTTGAGGCTTGCTCTCCACCACTCCCACTCCCTACTCCCATGCTCAATAAATATTATAACAACAGGCAGAGGAATTCTCCCGATCCCTCTGCTCCTGCACTTGGCAAAGTACAATCTGAAGTTACTTCTTAGGCATGACTCTGCTCTCCCCACATACACACCCCAAGCCACTTTCCATTCCGCCAATCAGTGCTGCTCCAGCAGCCTGCAGCGAGGGCAGTTCAGCTCACACAGATTGTGGGCTCCTTCAAACAGGACTTTTATCCTGCTATGGAGGCTGGTCACTCATAGAAGTTTGCGGGTCCTGTATACAACACAGCCCTCCTCCAGTGAACCTCCTGATCTTTGTGAGCTCTATTGCGTCATTTTCCATGACGACGAAAGTCCGGCATTTTTCCTCTTCCCACCATGGAGTTAATATAAATGAAGGTATGCTGTTTAAAGTCTCTTTATGGCAAATAAAACAACAGTGCCACCTAGTGGCTTTCAATTGAAACCCATAGAACCTATCAAAAAGTTTAGTTTTTTTAGAAGCCATGCGGAGAGGACCCGATCTAACCCCACAAAGATTCTGGGAGCAGAAGTCCCGGTAAATTGCAGGATTTTTTGCCTTGTGTGATGTGGGTCCGTGAAAGCACAGCAACAGGATAATCCAACAGAAAAGCAATCTCAGAAACACCAGATTTTAGAGCTAGAGCTTGTAGCACACTGGCTATAAAGAAGGATGTGCGTCATCTGACTGTCAATTTCGGGGTGCAGTAGGACTAGCGTAAAAGCCCTGTGTAGATCTGGTTCAGATCAGCTTGGAATCAATTTGGTAATTACGAACTCTCCCAGCAAGCATTTGGAACTCATCTATTTCCTGAGAGTTTGTAACATTAGTTAGGGATGTACGAAAGGACTTACCTGTTTCGTTTCGTGACATCCGCGGTGGGGGGGAGGTGCTCTGTCCCTCCCCCCAAAATCCTCGCTGGCCGGCCAGCTCCACTCCACGGCAACTCCGCGGAGCTGCCAGCCAGGGCCGCCCACAGCAACATCCAGCCGCTGCTGGGCTGCACAGGGACACAAATGGCAGCCGCCATAGTGGCCGCTATTTGCATCCCTTTTTCTCACTGTGATAGGCTACATAAATATTTACGTAGCCTATCATGGCGAAAAAAAGGGAACGCAAATGGCGGCGGCTACAGCGGCCGTCATTTGCGTTCCCTTTTTTCCCCCATGATAGGCTACGTAAATATTTACGTAGCCTATCACGGCCTCCGCAGGGACACAAATGGCATCCCTGTGTTAGCTGTGGTAGGCTACGTAAGTATTTACGTAGCCTATCATGGCAAAAAATCGTGAAGTGAATGGCGGCCGCAGACGCGGCTGCCATTCATAAAGCAGCACAAATGGCACCAGGTAGGTGCTCCGTTTCGCACGCCTTCTGCAGGGTGGTGGGGCAGGGGGGCTTCGTTCCGCCACGGATTTCAGGGGCCAGTGCATTCGGCCTCACTGAGATCCGTGGCGGAATTCTCCACCATCCCTAACATTGGCACATGAATGCTTATGGTGCCACACTCACATGCACCTTATTGTATTGCCCCTGGGAATTGTGGTTCCCAACACAAGCCATGGTGGAGAGCCACTTAGAAATTCAACCACTACCTGCCCTCCCAGAGCAAATATGTGCTAGAACAAGAGAGAGTTTGGATCTGGCATTGAGCAGGGGGTTGGACTCGATGGTCTTAGAGGTCCCTTCCAACCCTACTATTCTATGATTCTATCGTCGAGGATCAACCACACAAAACATTTGCAAGAACCAAATGAGAGAACTTTCCCACTTAAAGAAGTTACTTAGCTGAGTGATCTAGTCATGTAGCTCACTGTAGCCAATGAGAATTCCAGTGAAAGCAAGGGCTTAGCATCAAAGGAATTCTGTTCCTGCACTTACAGGGCAGCTGGCTTTACAGTTTACAAAATTTCACAGCAAGAGTCTCAGCAGGAATAAAGGGTTTATGATGAAATACCATTTGTATATGGGGGCAAAGCTGGAGAGAATAGGGTGAGGTCAATCCGCGTTAGCCACTGCCTTCATCCTGTCATTAATATGTGTTCGTTACATTTCAAATGCCAGGAGGGCAGTCAATATATTTCATTTCCCTCTGACCTCTCTGATTACAATCCCTACCCAAAACCATCTGTATTTTTATCCTCTCTACACCTCAGTTCTCCAAGTGCAGAGAACTCCAGGGATGCAAGCATTTTATCCAGGGTTTGATTTCCTTGGAATGAATTCACTGGAGAACTTAACAGCATTTTTGTGATGTATACAGGTTGAGCATAAGATGGAGGCTCACAGCATTAACTCCCCAACCAATGGCCCAAAGTTAACTGTGCCCACATCAGTTCTCTAGGCAAATAACTCGAAATACTGTTACGGAGGTTTTCCTAAAAACTGCTAGCTTCCTCACAGATCCACAGTGAGGATTTGCTTAAAGTCCAGTTCTTTTCCTCAATTCAGGTTCTCCGTGGTATAGATGCTGTGTGCCCCAACCCCCGCATTTAGCTTGGGTATGCTAGCCCTGTCCAGGTGTGTGCCTTTCACCATGACCCCAGTCAAGGGGTGTTTCCTCCCATTGTGCTGAATGAGGCTCACCCTCTGAATGACCACAGAAATTACAGACAAGCCCCTGAACTGACATGGCACATTTTAAAGCCCAATTCCTTAAGTGCGATTAAGCGCGATCTCGAGGCTCCAATCCATTGCCTTAGGAAGCAAGTACTTCACAGCTTCCTTATAGAGATCCTGTGTGTTAAAATGGGGGCTGGTTTCTGTCCCTTTCCCACAACAAATCCATTAATGTCTCCTCAGAATTAACTCCCATTGTGGTCAGTGAGGCTTGCCTTTGAATGCCCATATCAGAACCTACAGAGATTCCCCCTCAATTAACATGGCACATTTTAAAGCCCAGTTTCTTAAGTGCGATTAAGCGTGAGCTCCAATTCATTGCCTTAGGAAGCAAGTACTTCAGAGCTCTGTTATAGAGATCCTGTGGGTTACAATGGGGGCTGGTTTCTGTCTTTGTGTTTAGTGCTCTCTTCCCCACAACAAACCCATCACTGTGTCCTCAGAAGTAACTCCCATTGTGCTCAGTGAGGCTCGCTCCTGAAATGCAGGTGGATCTGGACTTTCAGGGGGAAGGAGAAATGAGGGGGGGAAGCTTCTCTTATTGGTTGAGCAGCCCCTGCCAGTCAGATGGCATTCACTCCAACCCCCACCCCTAGCAGGAAGTATGTTCTGTGAAGCATTGTTTACTGGTCTGGAGACTCTGCTTTCATGGAACCCTGCTCACAGGAAAGCCGATTCCTTTTAAAAAATCCAGTACTCCTCCATTAGCTTCTCCTTCCATTGTCGTGGAGAGTACTCCTCCATTAGCTTCTCCTTCCGTTGTCATGAAGTGTAAAGAGTCCCTTTACCCTTCATGGTAAGGCAATGCTTTGTGAGTATGTCTTATCTTTGCTTTGTTGCTGCGCGGAAGGTTTGTGTGCTTGTTAAAACTTTATCTTTCTTTAATAAATTCTTTTTGCTTCTGCTGTTGTTTTAGTTCTTATATGTAGAATTTAAGTAAACCTGAGTGAATGTCAACACTCTGGTCTCAGTTCCCGAAGGAACCTCATCTACAACATCCAGGCCAAACTGGGGCTGTTAAAAATAGGTGTGCCTCCTGGGTATTTACTCCCGGGAACTCTGAAATTTTAGCCTCCAGTTTTTCCCTTACAGATTAATGATCCTTCCGCAGGAGGTTCTCATTTGTGGGATTTAGATCTGAGTGTTCCAGAGTTAGTGTTTGCTTGTATTGCTCTTTTGTTAGTTTGAGGATCTTGACACTTTTAAGGGACACCTTAGAAAGGTAAGAAAGGGGGCTTGTGGGTTATCAATGGTGAAGTCACAGATGACTGTGGCCTTGATAATCTGGTAACCAGGGTATTTGCTGTAGTACAGATGGCTAAACTGAAGAGGAAAGGTAAAAGGGAACTTTGTCCAATAGCAGGGGGAAGAGATAGCTCCCATTTAGGGGACTAGTAGGCTTGTGGCAGGAGACCAAAGGAAAAGACTCCAAGTGGTGTTGGGGGTTTGAGTCAATGGCTTTTGGGGCAGTGTCCCATAGGCTAACTGTTATCCTGACCCGTTGCTGGTAAGACAAAGAGAAAGGGTGAAGAAGGAAAAGGAAATTTCCCAGACAGCTGATAAAATAGGTTTGCTCTTAAAAGATAAAAAATAAAACCATAGAGTGAGTAAAACTGGCGGAGAAAAGTGACCCAAGCATAGTAGCCTGCTTAAAAAGTAAAGGAGCAGACCCATGGGACAAAGAGGCTTTTAATGCAGAGAATCCTCTTTTCTCCTTTGAGGAGCAGTTTGAGATCTGTAGGAAGTCAAAATCCAAACATAGTAGCCATAAAATGAAAGTAGTTTGTCCCTGGGGTTTGTACACTTGTACATGTAAAGACATGCCTGGTGGAAAAAACTGTACAGTACCGAAAGTACAGAAAAAAACTGTCTGTGCGCAGCTAGACCAAATGATGCAAGAAAATGTGAAGAGAGAGGAGGGGCTAAAGAAAGAACGAGTACAGATGAGTATAGAAGATGTCTAGAGGAGGCTGAAGAAAAAAAGGAGAGGTTACAAAAGCAGACAGGGGACTCTGAAGCTGCCTTTAAAATGCTGATGCACACAAAGAGTCGGGAAAAGACAGGTCAGGTTGACCATTGAAAGTACCAGGAGGAGAGCCAGGCATTGACTGAAAGCAACTTGAAGACTGAAAACATTTCAGTCAGGGTTCAGGCCAGGTTTTGCCATGGGAACAGCCTTGGTCATCCTGTATGATGACCTATGTCGGGAGAGAGACAGGGGGAGTGTGACCTTGTTGATTCTCCTTGATCTCTCGGTGGCTTCGATACCATCGACCACGGTATCCTTCTGGGATGATTGTCTGAGCTGGGAGTGGGAGGCACTGCACTGCAGTGGTTTCGCTCCTACTTGGATGGTCGGCTCCAAGGTGGTGCTGAGGGAATATTGCTCGGTCGGCCCCATGGATTCTCCAGTATGGGGTTCCACAGGAGTCAGTTTTGTCCCCCATGCTATTTAACATCTACATGAAACTGTGCTGTACAATCAAATAAAACATATTTACTAAACAGCATTGCTGTGTCTCTACTTTTGGCTGTGCCTGGGGAGATGCACCAAGACCTAAGCGTGGAAACGTTAAAGAGACATCCATCATTTCAACTTGTGCCTATTGGGGGAACATTATGTCTCCTGCTTGGTCCTGCCCTGTGAGTGGCTGCCACCTCCCTGTGGTTCTCCCCACTGTCCCCTCCCCCAGTGGCCTGGAGAGCCCTTCCCCTTCAGCCTGTATCCTTCCCCTGGCCCAAGGCTCCTACACCCAGCAGCAGCTCCATCTGTGGCCAATCAGTGCCCCTACGTGACATCATATCTGGGGCACTGGTGGCAATAGCCAAGCGACCCGCAGAGCTGCAGGGAGCCCTGGGAGCTTTCCAAAGCATCAGACATGGGGTACATGAACCACTGGGCCATTTCCCACATTGACAATCTTCTGAACCTCATAAGAACCGTTATCAGACATGAGTTTACACAGTCAAACTACAAATAGGTTAAAATAAATTAAGTTGGTCACTTCTCACTGTTGACTGCTTGCATTTCTGGAAAATGTAACTGTAAACATTTCTTCTCTAAATAGCTTCAGCCCTGCAGAGGACCAAATAATCCATAGTCGGAAGGATAAAGTGTCAACTCAATAATTCTCAGAAGAATGGTAGAATAAGGAAGCAGGCGTAACCAGCCCTTCCTTTCTCCATGCTCCTGGGTCTCTTCCAAAGGAAAGGGGTTTGTGCAGAGAGATGTGCTTTTTGTCCCTGTACTTGCAGAACATTCCTTGGCTATGACCTGGAAATGTGGGCAGAGAAAGTGCAAGTCACCTAGGTTTACATCTACAGAAGATGCAACCTGACACATCAACAAAGATTTGCTTTGTAGCAATACAAGTTTGCGCCAACTGAAAATCTGTTGCAATGTTTCCTAGCAATTTCCTGGCTGTGTTACGGTGTATTTATGTATTCCTGACAAACACTGGTACAAAATTATGGATCTCTCTTGCCTCTTAATTTTAAGTGGTCAACTCAAAAATGTCTCTGAATTGTTCCAAGAAGGTGTGCTTGCTGAGTTAAAGAAAGACAGAATTATAATTGATATACTCACAATTGTTTGTTTGGAGGGCCTTGAGAGTATTTGGGCAAACACATTAATACATTCCTGCCCAGGAGAAATGTGGAAAGGTATTCCAGGGCTCTCTAGTTTACAAAGATGTGATGCTTGTTGTTTAGTACATACACTCAGACAGCTTATCCATTGCATGGATGAGACTTCTCAGAGATTTCTCAGGCAGCAGAAATATATCACTGGAAGCCACCTTCCACAGCATCATGAAATTCTCAATGCTGAGCAATGAGTTTCCCTGTATCATCTGCATCTAAAAAACAGACCTGTGCACCTCCTGGCTTGGATGAAGATTCTAGGTGTTGTCTGTTGGTCCCATACAAGGAGACATGGAGCAGGTCAAGGTCAATACATCAAGTGATTTCAGTGGGAGCCATAGAGAATGGATCCAGGTGACCAGTTTTTCTCTCTCATAAATTTTTGTCAATAAATATCAGACCTTTAGGCTACTGCGCTCTGGCATGATGCACCACCATGATATTGAAAACATGGTAGCTGTACACTCCAACATGCATTAAGAAGCAATCAATGTGTATTGGTTGAAAAATACTAAAAATACAAACACCATGAAGTAGACCATCTAGACCAGCCCCCAAGAATATATTGCACAATTCTCAAAGTGCTGCTGCTTTTTTAAATGCAATTGTAAATCCTACAGAGGCACAATCTTCCTCATTAGGAATAATTACACAAGCATGCAAATACCATGAGAAAACTTCAAAAACTCTCCATCTCTTTAAAAGAGATAACACTGAGTTAGTTTGTCCCATGAAGTGGGAGTTGATGCCTTTTGAATGCCACATTCAGTAGTCATGAAAAAAACACACATGGCACAGCTGTCCCCAAAGTATATCTATTCCTTCAATGAAACTCTCTGGCAGGAGACAGATACCAGTAGTAAAGGAGGGGGGTTCGCATCAAACTCTAAACCACGCCCCGTTTGCGAAGGTGACAGTTGCGCCGCCCCCCGTTGAGACGGGAAGTCCCGCCCTAGCCAGAAGCCCCACGTTTCCTAAAAACCTTTGCTAGCTTCCTCACAGATCCACAGCTTGAATTACCACATTTCCAGAGGGATTAGTGGGGCGGAGCGAAGCCCTGATTCCCAAATGGCGCTCCCTTTCCAGAAGAAGCCCATCCATACAGAGACACCTCCGTAACAAAAGCAGGGCACCCGATAACTCTGCCTGGACCATCAAGGTTATCTCTAGCAGCCCTACCAGTTTTGGCAACTCTGTCCTGACCAAAGCCCAATTTAACCACGAAGAAGCACAGGGCTGTAACCACAGGCTGTAAGTTGGTCATTCAGACCAACTCCAAATCTCATTACCTGCAACTCAGTATGGCATTTCATTCGTCTGATGAAGTAGGCTGTAGTCCATGAACGCATTTGCCATGATAAATGTGTTAGTCTTTAAGGGGCCACAAGGCTCTTCGTTATTATCCAAAGAAATGTATTAATAAGTGTAATGTTAATTACCACCATCATCATCATCATCACTGAGATTTATGCCCCACTCTCCAAGCAAATCACCAGGACACCGTACAATGAAATATTTGGAACACCGTAAAACAACTGATACATAAAATGAACTCTAAAACTGCACATCTATAAAATCAGGATAACAACAACAACAACAACTAATCCTTTGCGAAGACAAATAAAATAAATATATGAATTGTTTTGGGAAAGAACATCTATAATAAGCTGTATTTTTTACATTGACAGAAGGGTGATACATAGTGCCTGCTGCTTTTTCTCTACTATTTGCCTAAACAATAGGTTTGGATATAGCGCAATACAGCTGGGAACTGCAACGACCAAAATGTCGCAGTATCTCCTCATCGCCTGGCAGGAGTGCTCGTGTTCAGGGTCCCAGGGAGCCAGTCCAGCCCTCCTCCAGGATCCTATGAGCTGTAAGAAGCTCAATTCACCACTCCCCCGCCCCCATTTTACATTTTTTCTTGGACTCAACATTTTATGGCTCTGGAGCCCACTGAGCATGCCCAGTCCTCATTGGGCTGTTGGGTTTTTTTTAGTGTTCTGTACTTCTGCAAACCTCAGGCTTCACCCAAGCGTGTGGATACCTCCCTCTTATTGGCCTCAGTGGCCCTGTTTTTGTTCCATTCTTGTTCGCACTCAGCCACCAAAGTTTACTGTTGTGTTGTCCAGGCCTGGTGAGGATGAAGTTACAGTGATATGTGGAGGAAGCAGGTCAGGCAGGGGTCTTAGAACAGGGGGCTGACAAACCAGGCCAGATCTACATGGAAACACATGCAGAAGCGTTTTTAGCTTTTATCCAGGTTATCATGAAATTAGCTTTGGTCTGTCAGCAGCACACAAAACAAGAGCATACACCGCCTGAAACGCCGCTTTCACAAGTCACACAAGAGTACTTTAAGCCACCTTATTTTGCGTTTAGGTGGAGTCCCACCAGTTGAAGTGAATGTCATCAATTGCAGAGTTGCTGCTCAGCAAAAGACAGAGGCTTGTTCCTTGCCCTGTCCGGCTCCGGCTGCTGGCCGCCCCCTCTCCTTCCCCTCTGTGAATGAAACTGCCCTATTGTGGATAGGAGCAAGAGGCTAGATAGTTAGTGTGCTGCTGTGAAGGCTTGAAACAGTGCGGCTCCGATTTTCTCAATGGGAAAAAGTTGCTACAGATTCTCAATGGGTAAATGCTTGTGAATGGGGAGTAGTGCTAAGTGGGAAGACGCCTGTGACCCAAAAGAGGGAATGGGGAGGGACGGCCCCACTCCTTGACCAGGTCACTGCCAGGTCACAGAAATAGGCACACGCAGGATTCAATGCAGGGGACGAGGCACACTGCAGTGGAACCACTCTGGAGCTGCGTTTAAGAAAAACAACGCACTAAAACAACTTTCTGAAAAACTGCCTTTTCCAAAGAGAAGCTGCAGGGTGGCGACAGCATCATCTGTTGTGAGCAACCCTGATATGCTCTCCCTCTGCATTAAATCGGCTGTGTAGACTGGCTCTCTGAAGCCTTGCAATGTGGAATAAGGCATGTCTATGGATTCCACAGAATTTGAGTCCAAAGTTTCCATGATTTCAGTGACTGCGAAAAATGGCCACTATCCACTGATAGGACCTGTGATAGAACCTTTGCTTCCTGTGGAAAATATATAACATCCAGGAATCTCCTGACATTATCTGGAACGTGGCACCCACCATGAATCCCGTTTATTGAGTCTTAATGTAGTTGTCAATGAAAGCGTTAAGCTGGTTTTTGCCATGGTAGAAGTAAGGACTTTTGCATCCTGGTCAGTCAAGGACATAGGGAGAAAAGATGTGGCAAGCCAGGTTCTTTCCCTGTTTAAGAATGATCAGTATTTTTGCAGTTCTCCATCAGTATGGAATTCATCCAGCTGACACTGCGATTATACAGTTTTAAAAATGTAGAATTGGTATGAGGAAGTTGTCATGGAAAGATTTATACAAATCTTCATGGGACCCTGGTGCTTTCCCATTTTTAAGGTGTGAAATGTCTTATTTGACTTCCTCTGTTCCAAAGTGTGTGTATGTGTGCCTTTCACTTTGGGAATCTTATTTCTGTGCATTCCACTGAGAGCGTCCATATCTATTGATATGCTTTTATGATATATGTTTTCACAAAATGCTGCAAACTTGCACCTATGTCCTTTGGATGTGTCATGAGAGTTCCTTATATTACTTATTATTTTTAAAAATTACCCAATTTTTCCCATCTAAACAAGGAGTCACTCAAAGCAGCTTACAAAATGTAAAAGCAATAACTACTTGTTAAAATAGTTATTGGTCTTCTCTCGTTTAGACTACTGTAATGCGCTCTACGTGGGGTTACCCTTGAAGACGGTTCGGAAACTGCAGCTGGTACAGAACGCGGCGGCTCGCCTGATTAAAGGCAGCCGCCGGCGAGATCACATCACTCCAGTGCTGAAGGAGTTGCACTGGTTACCAGTTGTTTTCCGGGCCAAATTCAAGGTGTTGGTTTTGACCTTTAAAACCCTATATGGTTCCGGCCCAGCCTATCTTAAGGAGCGCCTCCAGCAGCACCAGACAGGCCGCTTAACAAGATCAGCCTCGGATGGCCTTCTGTCTGTCCCATCAGCCAGGACAGCTGACTGGTGGGGACGAGGGAGAGGGCCTTTTCTGTGGTGGCCCCCACTCTGTGGAACTCCCTCCCTAGGGAACTCCGTCATGCCCCCTCTTTAATGAACTTCCGTCGTGCATTAAAAACGTGGTTGTTCAGGCAGGCATTTGGGGTGGGTTAGGGTATTTTAGAAAATGTTTTTATTGTAGAATTTTATTGCTTTAAACTGTTTTATTGTATGTTGTACATCGCCCAGAGTGGCTGGGTGACCAGCCAGATGGGCGATTAATAAATTTAATAATAATAATAATTAATAATAATAAAAATACATTAACAAGTTAAAAGCATCAGTGAACACTGTTGGGTTCTCCGCTCAATAAGGAATGAGGCTGGAGGTCAAGGTTGAGTTAACACAAATCCTTTATTCATGCATGAAGGCTGGCCGCCAACAAAGGGGAAACAACAACCCTCCTTCCAGAACATACACATTCATGTAACTCTGTTGGCATGGGCCTCCCAAAGAAAATTTCAAAAGGGTGAGACTGTCAAGGGCTCCTTGGAGGGCTCTCTCAGTCTAACCCAGTAGCCAAGTCCAGACACAGACAAAGGGATTCTTTTCAAAGCTTTATTCTTCTTTTACAACTTAATAACTCTACAGGTAGCAACTAGATCTGAGCAGCAGCATCCCTATGCCCTAAGTTGGAACAGTTGGTCCCCGTTTGAAAGGCAATTACTGGCAGACCCCTGAATATAAGGACTAGGGAGAATCCCTCCCCTTTTCCCTTGGATCCTCTGGGCGCAACCGTTCTTTGAGCGCGAACCATTTGGCGCCGCTCTCTGCTTCTGCGCCGCGCATCCCCCCCAGTCTGCTATCTGTGCTGAGTCACTCCCTGGACTGCTTTCTAAACTAGGAATGTGGGTGGGAGGAATCTCCGTCAGCTGTTGGTCCTGGGAAAAAAGGAGTGCGCTCCTCTCCCGCAGGAGCAACTGCTCTTCCTCAGCATCAGAACTACTCTGGGATTCTATGGGCTCAGTGTCCACCCTGACAGAGACCTGTTCATTGATTTGGGGTGTTTCTAACCTTTATTAAGGCCAGAGGCAATGCTTGGGGTCATTTTAGGCCTGTGGACTGTCCAATTTTTGCTAAGGTGTTTTTCAGCGTGTTATTCATGCGTTCTACCATACCTGAGGACCGTGGATGATATGGAGTGTGATATTTTAACTCTAATGGACAATATTTTACATAATACCTTTATCCTGTTAGTGGTGAAGTGAGTGCCCTGATCAGATTCCAAATGTTCAGGGGGCTAAATCTCGGGATAATTGCATTCAACAGGATTTTCCCTACTGGAAAACACCCTTCGACTGGGAAATGCTTCTGCCCACCTCGAGAACGTGCACACTAGTACCAAACAGTACTTCTTCCCTTCTGCTGGGGGCAGCCCCATATCATCCATTTGCTATGCCACTCTTGGCATTTCAGGGCAGGGCGCAATTCCAGGGCGTGTACAGGTGCACTGGCCACATTATGAGCAGCACAGCTGGCACAACGCTGCTCTGAGTTATGTCATCTGCAATGGCATGGATGCCTGAGAAACCACTGAACATCTTGGTTGGGAGGCACAGGACTCTTCGGGGGGAAACTATGAGGCATCTAGGGGGACTGTTGCTGTTCGATTATGCTCTGTCTTCGGATCTATCAGTTGTAGAACAGCTCCCCCCCCCACTCTTCAACAAGACCTGTTACAGCCCCACCCTTTTTTTCTGGTTTTCTCCCAAAGACAGTTTTTAAGCTCTGGGAGAATCAGCTTCTCAAGCTTGCCAGCTGAAGCAGTAAGGGATAGATCAGGAAGAGAGAGAGAGGGAGGGGGATGGTGCACCCAGCGAACAAGGTGATCAAAAAACAGAGGGAGGAACTTCCAAAGTTGAACTGAGAGAGTGAGCAACAGGAGATGTGGGGTGGGGGTGGTTTGAGCTTTTCTCATAGTAACTTGCTCTACTGGAGAAGGTACAGGATGAGGAGGAGGAGGAGGAACAGAAGAATAAACAGAAGGAGACCACAGATCAAGGAGATCTTCAGGCTCAGGGGGACAACTAGGCAGAGAGGGATACTGAGGAACATATGGGGGAACAGACTCTTTAAGTGTTTGGTGGCATTTCTGGACTACTGCTTTTTGAAAACTTTCAGTCATGTCTTTCACCTGTTGTTCTAACTTCTTTACCTTTTCAGACTGACTGGTGATGTGGCTGTCTAATTTTTGTTTGTCAGCAACATCTCTACACAAATACCGATAATATATTTGCCTAGGCTTGGGGTCCTCTAAGAACCCTTTTAAATAATTTAATTTTGCTAAATCAAAAGAACCTATTCAGGCCATTGTAATGCTGGCTTTTCATATGTAGAATCATAGAATCAAACCCATTCCAAACATGGCAGAGAAAAACCATTTGTTTTATGGACTGTCCAGCCGGCAATTTTCCTGGTTGACTATAAATCTTTATCGTTTGTGCCAATGGAGAACCGGGTGGCCATCTCTTTGACTGCAAAGCCCCCATGGTGGAGTTCCAACCTAGTTCTCCATAGCTGACAACTCAACTGGGCTATCAGGCTAGGACTGTCAAAGAGAAGAACGCACACCCACAAACACACACACACACACACACACACACACACACACCACTCCACTGGTTTAGGAGCCTGTTCTCGAAGGGAATTGCTTCCTAGGTCAGTCTCTTTCAACCCGGGCGTCAGCCCACAAACTGCACGTCACAGCCTTGTGGGGCTCACCACGGCAGTGTTTCATATTCTGGGCACACAAACACAGTCATTCACACACAGGCTCAAAAGCCCCAAACCAGACAACAATATAGTCAACCCCAGATCCTGAATGTGTATAACTCAACCATTTCCGAAATATTATTTTAAGGGGAAATGACTCTTACTGCCTGTAGCAGTCCATGCTGCACATGGGGTGCTGAAGCACCAGGAGATTTTCTAAGAAGGGTCTCTTACCTCTAGATGATAGGCGCGCTGTCTGGTACCCAGAACCCTGGCTGCAGGCAGGCTACCCGGGAGTGCCAGCTATCCCACTGCTGTCACCACATTGTTGGGTTCTCCACTCAATAAGGAATGAGGCTGGAGGTCAAGGTTGAGTTAACAGAAATCCTTTATTCATGCATGAAGGTTGGCCGCCAACAAGGGGGAAACAACCCTCCTTCCAGAACAACACATTCTGAGGAAAACACAACAACACAACCTGAGGAATAAAACGGGCCGAGTACCAATCACAGTATATCACCATATATGGTATCTAATATCCGCTATTCACCGCAGTTTCTTAATCATATGATTATTCTAAATTAGGACTGCTTTATTTTTTATTTAAAGTTTTTACAGACTCAATAATTAGCAAAGTTAGAAAGCAACAGTTGGCAAAGTGGGCGAATATGTTCCAGGAAACGTCTGGCACATTTTGGAAGCATTCCAAGTTTCTTTTCTTAGGCTCCCCTTTTCTTAAGGCCCGTTGCTAGGGTGCATCTGATCCTTGCTCTTAGTTATAGCAGACAAGCTAAAAATGATCTTTTAGCAAAATAAAAATGATTCTTATCAACACACACAAAAAACAAAACTAACAGTCAATAAATAAAATTAAGGAATAGCAGAGTCGAATGGTTATTTAAAGAGAAATGTCTTCGCTTGCTAGTGGAACACAGATAAATATGCAGATGACCTAACCTCTTGGGGCAGGGAGTTCCACATATGTGGCACGGGTACTGAAAAAACCCTCTTGCATGTTGCCACCAACCCTGTATGGGGGCTTTTCTCTCCAACACTACCACCATCTATGGGCAACCTGCTCCTTCACTGGGCAATCCCACCTATGGGGTTTCTCATTTGTAGCTTATTTTTCTGGGCTTAAGGAAGTCTCTGCCACTATAAGTTCCAAAAAGCTGACACTTTTTGGAACTCTCCACTTTTTGGTGGAGACGACAGGCAGCTAGGGGCAAGGGCGCTGGCACAAGGCTGGTGGAGACAGAGACACCCGTGAATGCAGCAGGGTGCAAATATGCAATAGGCCTATGGTGTCAAAGCCACCAAGCCCAGCTATTTCACCCAGGCATGGGGCAGGCAGGCTGGCAGAGGAGGAGGAGAGGAGCAGCAAGGAGGGCCCTTGGTGGGCAGTGGGTACGGGGCAGGCAGAGCCTGACGGAGAGAGAGAGACACCCGTAGGTGCAGCAGGGTGCAATATGGATGACATTGAATTCTGAGTTGGACTTGACCAGCCTGGGGCTGGAAACAAAAAAAAGCAGGCCTGCCAAGAGGGCACTTTCAGGGTGCAATAAGGAAGACATTGAGGTGTGAGTTGGACTTGACCAGCCTGGGGAAAACAGCAACAGCAAATTAAACGCAGATGCAGAAAGTAACTTCCTACATGCAAAAGGGTAGGGGGAAAGGAGTAATAGTACATGCCCTGCCATTGGGCCGATCTACACTCACAGTTTTTTATGTTTTCAATTAGTTTTCATTCTAGTTGTTTCACATGACGCTCTGGCCTTTTCGTTTTGGAACCGCAATTTCCTGCTGTCCTGTTACCGCTTTTATTACCCTGATATTCCGTGATTTCCAAGTAGATTTCATTCATGTGCTCTGCTTTTCCACTTTTGTTACTATATATGGGCGTGGAATTCTCCTCCCATGCCTGTCCATATATGGTGGTGTTTGTATTTCCCTCCTGTCCAATCACAGCTCCCAACGCCCCCATGCTGTCTTCCGGCTACTGATAGCATCACTTCCTTAGCACTCAGAGTTTTATTGCCAACTTTTACCTCCTTCTATCCCCTGCTTTAGGTTTGTTTTTTAATTAAGGAGTTATCTTCTAATCTTTGAAGAATTGTAGCTTTTCCAGCCCGATTTCCTAGGGATGTTGGAGAAATCCGAAACGGACTCAAGTGAGTTTGGATTTCTGGTAATCCGGTCCATGAATTCCTTGCCGGAGCAGCATCTGCCCCTCAGATGGATTCCATGGTCATGCGACTTTTTTCTTTAAATATGCGGAAGCCACAACTTCCTTATAAATGTAGTGGGGGGGGGAGTATTGTGCTTACCAGTAAAATCATAGTCTTCTGTAATGTCTCCCATGTTGGTGCACTTCCTGGAATTCCATAAAAGGACTCCAGTTTCTTTCATGGGCATTCCAGAAAGGTTGCTTGCACAGAGGAAAAAAGCCCAGTGATAGTATTCTTGCCTTCGATCTTATACACACTTTTTTCGGTTGTTGGGGGTACGGACAGGATGAGGAAGGCATTGAGAATGTGAGCATGGTTGCTGTCAGGGTGGAAACTGAGCCCATAGAGCCCCAGAGCAGTTCTGATTCTGAGGAAGAACAGCAATCCGTGGGAGAGGAGCTTGCTCATCTCTCAGAAGCACAGCAGCTGGCACAGATTTCTCCTGCCAGCATGCCTGGGATAGATAGTGGCCCTGGCAGTGAGAGAGCGCTGGAGGGGGGCTTGCTGGATGCTTGGCGCAGATGCAGGGAGCGACGACAGATGGAGGGCGCCGAAAGGAGGCATTCCGCTCTTTTGGCACTCAAACAACGGTTGCATCCCAAGGACCCAAGGGAAAGAGGGAGGATCTCTCCATAGCCCGTAAGTTCAGAGTCTTCCCGTGTTTCCCCTTCAGACGGGGACCAACTGCCTTACCTGGAGCTTAGGCTACTCTGCTATCTTTCCCCAGTGCTGTTCCTTGCTTAGTCGCTAGTGATTAGTATCTGAAAGAGTCATAAAGTAATAAAGGAATAAAGCCTTGGAAAGAATCCTCGTCATCTGTGTCCTGAGTTGGCTATTGGAGGGGACTGCAAGAGGCAGCTAGGGCGCGCCTGACAGCTGCACGGAAGGAGACCGGAGCAGATTTGATAGGTGCGAGGGCAAGAATTGCCTGCTGATTGCCTCTCCTGCCTCTGCATTTCTCAATCGGAGGGAGAAGAGGGTAAAATGCCTCCTTGCAATGAAAGGAGACACATCTGATCCCCCATCTCACCAATCTCAGAAGCAACGTCGTCTGTTGCTTCAGAGCACCCTATTAAGTTCAATGTGGCTTACTTGAGGGTTGCAGACTTACAGGATGATCTTATGTCTACTCAGAAGTAAGTCCCATTGAGTTCAATGTGGCTTACTCCCAAGTAAGTGCCCAGGATTGGGGCTGTGAGAAAACAATACAGCAGAAGTTAAGCTACTGGGAGAAGGAGGGGGAAGGGGGGGAAGGGAGCAAGTGTAAAGGCAGTCAGTTGTGATCCTGCATTTAAAATGCAGGATTTCAGGCTGGTGGCAGATCCATATTTTTCTACTTCAGTCCGTGGAGGCAGATGTGCTCTGTGATTGGATACTGGTTTTGTGGGTCTCCCCTTTAAAAATCATGTGGAATTATGAGGATCCTTTTTTTTATTTTATGTACCTTTGTTTTACCCAGTACCTCCCAACACATTGGCTCCCTGGGCGGATGGGGGAGTCTTCTTTTTCAGCCAAGCAAGAGAAAGCCTTCAAAGTTAGGATTTCACTGGCTATGTAGGGCACAGTCCTATGCATGTTTAGACAGAAAAAAAAGTCCTACAACTCCCAGCATTTCCCAGCCAGCCATGCTGACTGGGGAATGTTGGGAGTTGTAGGACTTTTTTTCTGTCTAAACTTGCATAGGATTGTGCTGTTCATGCAATTCATCTGGCAGAGCTTGGCATCTGTTAAGGTATTTTTTTAAAGCAGTTGCTTTAGGCACTACTGCTTGGGTGGGAAAGCAGTGTCTGTCACCTCCAAATCAGAAGGCAATTTGCTTTCAATGGGATTTCCCTCCCTCCTTGAAAAGAGGCAGACACAGGCAAACCTCTGGAGTTTGCAAACAGCAAACCAGAAAACACGGAGCGGATTCAATACACTTTCTCACATCACTGCGGATGATGGAACGGAAGATGCCTAAGAAGCTATGAGAAAGAAACAGAAAGGATTTAATGACATTCATACAGCCCTGGCAAATCAAATGTAATTTTTTTCACAGTCTCCTCCATGCTCACAGCACACTGTCCCGAACAGAAAGACACACACACACATCCAGGCAGACAGTCATCACTATCCACGGACTAACATCAATAGAAATGTCTGTGGACAATATTAACGTCATGTCATGAGTAGTGTAGGGTTGGCGGAGAATTTCTCCCTGAAACTTCGGGGGGCCGAGCGCCAATGTGTTCGGCCCCCCGAACACGTTTCGGGGAGAAATCCTCCGAACCCCCCCCGCACCCCGCACCCCCCCCGGGACGGGACTTACCTTCACTGAATGTCCCTCCCAGTGGCGGGTCCGGCCGGCGGTTCGGCGGGTGTTCGAGCGGGGCGGGAGCGGCAGCCGGTCTTTCAACCGGCTGCCGCCGCCGCCATTGCAATCAAAGAAAAAAAGAAAAAAAAAACGCCCCCTGATAGGCTACGTGACGATTCACGTAGCCTATCACGGCTAGATTTGCAAAGTCAGCCGTGATAGGCTACGTCAATCGTCACGTAGCCTATCACGGGTGACTTTAAAAAAAACAAAAAGGGCGTACGGATAATGGCGGCCCCCATAGGGAGCCGCCATTCGCGTTCCTTATTTGGTCGCTGTAGTCTACGTAAATGTTTACGTAGACTATGGCGAAAATAAGGGCAACGCTATTTGCGTTGCCCTTATTTTCGCCGTAGTCTACGTAAACATTTACGTAGACTACAGCGACTAAATAAGGAACGAGAATGGCGGCTCCCTATGGGGGCCGCCATTCGCATACGCGCTTTTTTTTTTTTTAAGTCACCCGTGATAGGCTACGTGACGATTGACGTAGCCTATCACGGCTGACTTTGCAGATCTAGCCGTGATAGGCTACGTGAATCGTCACGTAGCCTATCAGGGGGCGTTTTTTTTAAAAAAAAAAAAACGTTTGCGTTCGCGGCTGGGCGAGGCGGGAAGCCTCCCCCCCGGCCTGAATTTCGGCCGGGCCGAGGCGGGAAGCCTCCCCCCCGGCCAGAACTTCACGGGGGGAGCAGCGAAGCGCCTCCCCCCACCGCGAACGTCCTTCGACGACAGGTAAGTGCCTTTCGTCCACCCCTAGAGTAGTGGACAAAACCAGGGCAGTCTTCGAAGCTTCAAAGCTTCGAAGATGCAAGCAGACCCCCTCCCAACCCGAGCGCTGGGGTGCCGCTGCCACTGCCCCTCTTCCTCGTGCTGGCTGTCAAGGGCTGGCACAAGGGAAAATGCCCTGGCAGGCACCCCCCAGCCTTTTGCTCTGACCTCCAGCAGGTGGGGGGGAGAAGAGGATAGGTGCCCCCTTCTTCCCTCCACCCCCACCTGCTATAGCAGCAGTGGCAAGGGAGAAGGTAGTCATTTTCCATAAGGCCAGGAAAACTTACGGAAAATGACCAGCCTCTCCCGTGCTACTGCCACTGTAGAAATGATGGGGGGAGGATAAGAGGTGCTGTCTTCTTCCCCTCTTCTTGCTGAGAGAACTGGTGTCCAGGGGGCGGGGACAGAGCGGCAACTTCTCGCCAGGCTTCAAGCCCCAACCGGATGCTCGTGCCATCCCTACACACACACAGGGATAGAGGAAGAGAGGGACAGTGGGCGGGGAATCAGCAGAAACAGGAAGAGTTACTGCTCCTCCAATGAGAGCCGCCTTCTTTAAGAGCAGGAAAAGAGCACAGCGTTTGAGTGTGAACCATGCTTGCGCATTCGATGAAGTACTGGAACGGGGAAACAGGATGAGTGTGAATAATCACGTTTTAATGCAATGGCATTTACCTCGACAGTCTACCAAGTTCATTGCACTAGCGGACACAATGTAGATCGGCCCTTAGTCATCGGGACTTGACACTGGAAAATATGCCCCACTCTCGTGCAGCTGAAGTAATTAGGGGTGTACGAAATACTCACCCTGTTCCATTTTGTGGTGTCCGCTGGGAGGGGAGGTGATCCGTCCCTCTCCACTGGAACCCTGGCTGGCTGGCTCCGCTTCGCAGCGATTCCGTGGAGCCGCTGGCTGGCTCCAAAGCCCCAGCAATACAGCCGCCATTGCCGTATCGCTGGCTGGACTGATGTACTGCAGACGCAAATGGCGTCCAGTGTAGTGGATGCCATTTGCATCCCTGCTCTTTGACTTGATAGGCTAGGTAAATCTTTACGTAGCCTATCGCACAAAGGAACAGGGATGCAAATACGCCATTTGCATCCCTGTTTTTTCACGCAATTGGCTACATAAAGATTTATGTAGCCTATCACGTCAGAGAGCAGGGATACAAATGGCATAGCAGACACCATTTGTGTCTGCAGTCCATCAGTCTAGCCAGCGATATTGCAATGGTGGTCATATGGCTGGGGCTTCGGAGCCAGCAGCAGGCAGGATCTGGCCGGTTAGGACTTCGCGGGGAGGCGGAGGTAGGAGATCCGATCCTCCACAGACTTTGGGGGGCCAGATTCAATAGAATCTGGCCTCATTGGCGTCCATGGAGGATTTCTCCAACATCCCTAGAAGTAATACAACCATGTACTGTCTGGAAACAGAAATCCACCCATGCCAGGCAGGCACATTGATTTGAAAATACAGACAACATTGAGTTGTGAGTTGGACAACTCACTGAGGCTGGGAACAAAAAAAAGCAGGCCTGCCAAGAGGGCATATTGATTCAGATAGGGACAACACTGAGGTGTGAGTTGGACTTGACCGGCCTGGGGCAGAAGCAAACAAACCAAGCCTGCAGAGCGGGCACATTGATTTGAAAAGAACAATGACAGTTGTCTTGACTGAGGCAGGAAGCAACCCCAGCAACCCTGCCAGGAGGTCACATTGATTTGAAAAGAACAAATTCTTGACTGAGGCAGGCAGCAAACTCAGCAACCCTGCCAGGAGGGCACATCCACATCGCAGACCTATGCCATGTGGATATAAGTCTGTGGCGTTGGAAGAAGAGATAGAGATGCTACAGCATCCCCTTACATTCAGTGCTACAGTCCAGCACTGTGAGCACAGCCAAAGGACAATACCGAAATAATTATATTGATGATGATGATGCTCATGCTCTGACTGGAGGACCCATAGAGATACAGACATGCTAGAAGCATCCCCTTGGGTTCATTCAGAGTTGAGTTACTGTACTGAAAGAAGCACAGCAAAATAATAATAAAAATAATAATATCAACAACAACAGCAACAACAACATGTAATGCTCTGCCTGACTCAAATAAAGACAAAAAAAGCCAGCCAAAATAAGGAGAAACAGTAGGGTGAGTGAGTGTGCCACTCACTTGCCCAAGGGCTGGAGGGTGCAGTATCGCAGCAGGGGCAGGTTGACTTTGAAGAAGACCAGCTGCTCCGCTTACTCAGCATCCAAGCAGGAGCGGTGGAGTATCACCACATTGCCTGCCATTAAGAACACCCTCTTGCTTGGGATGCTGGTTGGTGGGCAGCTGAGTCTTTCCCAGGCCACCCGAGCCAGGTCTGGCCAAACCTGGCTGCGGGATGACCAGCAGGCCATGGGGTCAGTGGAGCAGTCCTCCATGGGTTTCACCAGGTAATGCTACACAGACATTGAAGCGTCATCCTGGCAGGTGGGTTGGGTGCCTCTCCCCCCAACCACTGAATGCACTGCCTTGGCCCCAAACCATTGGCCTGTGGTCCTTCTGGGAATGATGCTTCTAGAAGGGATGGTGCCCTGTCTCCCCTCCTCCTCCTTCTTCTCCTCCGGCACCTGCCCCAGCCTCTTTGTCCATGTCTCCCTCACTTGTCCCACCAATTTCCTGCCACTGCATCTGGGAGTTCTCCCCACAAAGGCTGTCTTTCAGGCACACATCACACATAGTGGCCAACATGTATGTCCTCTCCTGGCATAGGACCTGCCGTACTAGGCCATCCCTCAGCCTTGTTGCCACTTCCCGCTAGGGATGGGCAGATTACTTACCCCGTTCCAGGTGGGGGCGTCCGCTGGGGGGGGAGGCGATCCGTCCCTCCCCCTGGAATCCTCCCTGGCCGGCTGGGCCTGCCTGCAGCTGGACTTCCATCTGCTGCTGGGCTGCAGCTGCAAACAGCGTTTGGAGTAGCAGGTGCCATTTGTGTCCCTGCGTTAGCCGTGATAGGCTACATATATATTTACGTAGCCTATCATGGCAAAGAGCAAGGACGCAAACGGCACCTGCCACACCATTTGCATCCCTGCTCTTTTTGTGATAGGCTACGTAAATATATACATAGCCTATCACGGCTAACGCAGGGAGGTAAATGGCGGCCGCAGACCGGGGCAGCCATTCGTGGCTGCAGACCAGGGCAGGGACTGGACCGGCCGACGCCAGGTAGGGTCCGTCCTGGGAAAATTTCGCAGGGTGGCAGGGGGGACTGCTCTGTTCTGCCATGGACTCTGGGGGGGGGGGGATTCTTTAGAATCTGGCCTCATTGGAGTCCATGGTGGAATTCTCTAACATCCCTACTTCCCGCATATCTGGCAGGAAGTGCCTGCCTCTTATAGGATCCCCAGTATCAAGAAACAACCCCATCTGCTTCTGGAGATACCTCGCCACAGAAATTACCTGGCTGAGGAGGGTGCTCAGGGTCTCAGTGGCCTCAAGAAACGGTTTCAGAACCGCCACAAGCTGGGACATGGCATCCCACTGCTGTCTGCCCAGGGATGCCTGGATGCCAATGTCCTAGGGGTGTACGAAAACCCGCTTACCTGGCTCCACCAGGTTCCGCAGGTGGGGGGAGGTGCTCCGTCCCTCCCCCCGGAATCCTCGCCAGCTGGCTCCACTCCGCGGCCAAGCCATGGAGCTGCCGGCCGGCTCCGGCCGCCTGCAGCCGGACATCTGGCTGCTGGGCAGCCCTGCAGGGACGCAAATGGCAGCTGTCGTAGCCGCCGTCATTTGCATCCCTGTAGTGAGCCCTGATAGGCTACATAAATATTTACGTAGCCTATCATGGCAGGGGGAAAACCCCAGCGTACGCAAATGGCGGTAGCTGCCACCATTTGCGTAGGCTGGGTTTTTTTCCCCTTGCCGTGATAGGCTACGTAAATACTTACGTAGCCTATCACGGCCTCCGCAGGGACGCAAATGGCATCCCTGCGTTAGCCGTGATAGGCTACATAAGTATTTACATAGCCTATCATGGGTAAAGGAGGAAGCGAATGGCGGCTGCAGGACGGCTGCCATTCGCACAGCAGCACGGACGGGAACAGGTAAGTGCTCCGTTTCGCGCACCTTTCGTGGGGTGGGGGCGACGGGCACTTCGTCCCGCGTGCCTTTCGTGGGTTGGGGGGGCGGGGGCTTCGTTCCGCGACGGTTTTTGGGGGGCCGAATGCACTGGCATTCGGCCTCACCGAGATCCGTCACAGAATTCTCTGACATCCCTACAATGTCCCCAACTCTTGACACCTTGTGGACAGCACACTGTTGCTCCACCATACGCTCCAGCATGAGGTAAGAGTTCCAGCGTGTTGACACATCCTGCACCAGCCTGTGCTGTGGGAGCGTCAACTCCGCCTGCTTCTCCTGCAGCAGTCTACTGCCCTTTACGCTGTGGTGGAAGGGCCCAGCCACCTTCCTGCAGTTCTCCAACAAATTATGGATGCTAGACAGGGAGGTGGGATACATCCTGCTGCTGTGCATTCCAAGGGCACCCCTCACAGTCAGGTTGAAGATATGTGTGATGCAGTGGATGCCCCCAAATCTGCCCTCATGCACAGCCTTCATCATGTTGGCTCCCCCGTCCATGACCATGTAGCTGCAGGTGAGCTGGTGCCCAGCCTCCATGGTCTCTGTTGCCGTGTGGGACTGGTCCATGACTTGTGCATGAGGGGGGCCCAGCAATACCCATCCTTCCCAGTCCCAGAAGTACTGGCCAGCACTGTCCCTGTGGCTGCCCACCAGTGATCCATCAGGGACAAGTGAGTGTGCACTCCGCCCTTGCTGGACCAAATGTTCAAGGTGAAGTGCACTGTCTGCCTGGCACAGACAATCCAGCGCTTTCTCCCTGCATGCCTGGTACCGGGAGGGCACCACCCGCCTGCTAAGGGTGGTGCAACATGGCAGCTTGTAGTAGGCACCACAGGGGCCATCAGCCTCGTGAACCCCGCATTTTCAGTTAGGCTGAATGGCTGGTTATCCAACACCACCATCTCACTGTTGTAGTTGGTGATCTGGTCAGGCATTGGAAACCTTCTCCTTGTGGACCCATACTTCCCCCACCCCATCTCCTCCACAGTGGCCTGCCTAAGCTTCTTGGGGGTGAGGGACAGAGAGCTTGCACGAGTTCTAGCACCCAGCCTTCTGCTTGCCCCTGCTACCTGCCTGCTGGGATATGGGGGCCTCTTTCCTGAGCAAGACCGATTGGTGCTGCCTCCTTACGCACAGGAGCAGGCTGCTGGTGGTGTAGTGCCCTGACTGTTTCCCCCTGCTCAGAGATGCCTTGCAGTGGCAGCAGATGGCAGTTGCGTGTTGAGGTCGTTAGGGATACATGATGTCGTGGCCATCTAGCAGTCACCCTGGAGCTTATCAGGGAAAAACCAGATTTCCTGAGACTGCTTAAAGTCCAATTCTTTTCCTCAAGTTGGGTTCTCCATGGTATAGATGCTGTGTGCTCCAACCCCCGCATTTAGCTTGGGTATGCTAGCCCTGTTCAGGCGTGTGTCTTTCACCATGACCCCAGTCAAGGGGTGTTTCCTCCCATTGTGCTGAATGAGGCTCACCCTCTGAATGACCACAGAAATTACAGACAAGCCCCTGAACTGACATGGCACATTTTAAAGCCCAATTCCTTATGTGCGATTAAGCGCGATCTCGAGGCTCCAATCCATTGCCTTAGGAAGCAAGTACTTCACAGCTTCCCTATAGAGATCCTGTGTGTTAAAATGGGGGCTGGTTTCTGTCCCTTTCCCACAACAAACTAGGGATGTATGAAAGTTCCGCCACGGATATCGGGGAGGCCGAATGTCAGCGCATTAGGCCCCCCAAAATCGGTGGCGGAACGGCCCGCCAACCCCTGCCACCCCCCTGGGACGAGACTTACATGGGGTGGATCTTCCTGGCGGCGGCGGTTCGGCGGCAGTGGAGGCGGCGGCCGGTCTTCCGACCGGCTGCTGCCACCGCCATTTCCAGGTTAAAAAAAAAAAAACGCGATAGGCTACGTAAAGATTTACGTAGCCTATCACGGCTAGATTTTAAAAAAACACTGTGATAGGCTACGTAAATCTTTACATAGCCTATCACGGCTGATTTTTTTTAAAAAAACAACAATGCGTGTACGCAAATGGCGGCGGCCATGGCCGCCGCCATTTGTGTTCTTTATTTTGGCACATCTTAGTCTACGTAAACATTTACGTAGACTAAGACAGCGAAAACAAGGAACGCAAATAGCGTAGATGCTACGCTATTTGCGTTCCCCTTATTTTCGCCGTCTTAGTCTACGTAAATGTTTACATAGACTAAGACGTGCCAAAATAAAGAACGCAAATGGCGGCGGCCATGGCTGCCGCCATTTGCGTACGTGCGTTTTTTTTGTTTTTTTTTAAATCAGCCGTGATAGGCTACGCAAACATTTACGTATCCTATCATGGCTGACTGCAGGGACGCAAACGGCGGCGGCTATGGCTGCCGCCATTTGCATCCCTGCTAGCCAGTGGCCGGATGTCTGGCTGCTGGCAGAGCCAGCCGGCGGCTCCGCAGAATCGCTGCAGAGCACAGCCGGCCGGCCAGGATTCTGGGGGGGAGGAACGGAGCGCCTCCCCCCCGGCTAGGATTCCGGACGGGAGGGACGGAACGCCTCCCCCCCACCATCAACATAATCCGCGGAAAGGTAAGTCACTTTCATACATCCCTACAACAAACCCATTAGTGTCTCCTCAGAAGTAACTCCCATTGTGGTCAATGAGGCTTGCCTTTGAATGCCCATATCAGAACTTACAGAGATTCCCCCTCAATTAACATGGCACATTTTAAAGCCCAGTTTCTTAAGTGCGATTAAGCGTGAGCTCCAATTCATTGCCTTAGGAAGCAAGTACTTCAGAGCTCTGTTATAGAGATCCTGTGGGTTACAATGGGGGCTGGTTTCTGTCTTTGTGTTTAGTGCTCTCTTCCCCACAACAAACCCATCACTGTGTCCTCAGAAGTAACTCCCATTGTGCTCAGTGAGGCTCGCTCCTGAAATGCAGGTGGATCTGGACTTTCAGGGGGAAGGAGAAATGGGGGGGGAAGGGGGGAAGCTTCTCTTATTGGTTGAGCAGCCCCTGCCAGTCAGACGGCATTCACTCCAACCCCCACCCCTAGCAGGAAGTATGTTCTGTGAAGCATTGTTTACTGGTCTGGAGACTCTGCTTTCATGGAACCCTGCTCACAGGAAAGCCGATTCCTTTTTAAAAATCCAGTACTCCTCCATTAGCTTCTCCTTCCGTTGTCGTGGAAACATGGCCTAGGTCTTCCTTCTTTACTCTGGGCTGAGACTGCTACTCTAAGGTCTATCACTTAGGCCTTGGGATGAGGCCAGGGTTTGGAGTAGGAAAGAGTCCCTTTACCCTTCATGGTAAGGCAATGCTTTGTGAGTATGTCTTATCTTTGTTTTGTTGCTGCGCGGAAGGTTTGTGTGCTTGTTAAAACTTTATCTTTCTTTAATAAATTCTTTTTGCTTCTGCTGTTGTTTTAGTTCTTATATGTAGAATTTAAGTAAACCTGAGTGAATGTCAATACTCTGGTCTCAGTTCCCGAAGGAACCTCATCTACAACATCCAGGCCAAACTGGGGCTGTTAAAAATAGGTGTGCCTCCTGGGTATTTACTCCCGGGAACTCTGAAATTTTAGCCTCCAGTTTTTCCCTTACAGATTAATGATCCTTCCGCAGGAGGTTCTCATTTGTGGGGTTTAGATCTGAGTGTTCCAGAGTTAGTGTTTGCTTGTATTGCTCTTTTGTTAGTTTGAGGATCTTGACACTTTTAAGGGACACCTTAGAAAGATAAGAAAGGGGGCTTGTGGGTTATCAATGGTGAAGTCACAGATGACTGTGGCCTTGATAATCTGGTAACCAGGGTATTTGCTGTAGTACAGATGGCTAAACTGAAGAGGAAAGCAAGAAAATGTGAGGAGAGAGGAGGGGCTAAAGAAAGAATGAGTACAGATGAGTATAGAAGATGTCTAGAGGAGGTTGAAGAAAAAAAGGGAGAGGTTACAAAAGCAGACAGGGGACTCTGAAGCTGCATTTAAAATGCTGATGCACACAAAGAGTCTGGAAAAGACAAGTCAGGTTGTCCATTGAAAGTACCAGGAGGAGAGCCAGGCATTGATTGAAAGCAACTTGAAGACTGAAAACATTTCAGTCAGGGTTCAGGCCAGGTTTTGCCATGGGAACAGCCTTGGTCGTCCTGTATGATGACCTATGTCGGGAGAGAGACAGGGGGAGTGTGACCTTGTTGATTCTCCTTGATCTCTCGGTGGCTTTGATACCATCGACCACGGTATCCTTCTGGGACGATTGTCTGAGCTGGGAGTGGGAGGCACTGCACTGCAGTGGTTTCGCTCCTACTTGGATGGTCGGCTCCAGAAGGTGGTGCTGGGGGAATATTGCTCGGTCGGCCCCGTGGATTCTCCAGTATGGGGTTCCACAGGAGTCAGTTTTGTCCCCCATGCTATTTAACATCTACATGAAACTGTGCTCTACAACCAAATAAAACATATTTACTAAACAGCATTGCTGTGCCTCTACTTTTGGCTGTGCCTGGGGAGATGCACCAAGACCTAAGCGTGGAAACGTTAAAGAGTCATCCATCATTTCAACTTGTGCCTATTGGGGGCACAGAGGACCAAATAATCCATAGTCGGAAGGATAAAGTGTCAACTCAATAATTCTCAGAAGAATGGTAGAATAAGGAAGCAGGCATAACCAGCCCTTCCTTTCTCCATGCTCCTGGGTCTCTTCCAAAGGAAAGGGGTTTGTGCAGAGAGATGTGCTTTTTGTCCCTGTACTTGCAGAACATTCCTTGGCTATGACCTGGAAATGTGGGCAGAGAAAGTGCAAGTCACCTAGGTTTACATCTACAGAAGATGCAACCTGACACATCAACAAAGATTTGCTTTGTAGCAATACAAGTTTGCGCCAACTGAAAATCTGTTGCAATGTTTCCTAGCAATTTCCTGGCTGTGTTACGGTGTATTTATGTATTCCTGACAAACACTGGTGCAAAATTATGGATCTCTCTTGCCTCTTAATTTTAAGTGGTCAACTCAAAAATGTCTCTGAATTGTTCCAAGAAGGTGTGCTTGCTGAGTTAAAGAAAGACAGAATTATAATTGATATACTCACAATTGCTTGTTTGGAGGGCCTTGAGAGTATTTGGGCAAACACATTAATACATTCCTGCCCAGGAGAAATGTGGAAAGGTATTCCAGGGCTCTCTAGTTTACAAAGATGTGATGCTTGTTGTTTAGTACATACACTCAGACAGCTTATCCATTGCATGGATGAGACTTCTCAGAGATTTCTCAGGCAGCAGAAATATATCACTGGAAGCCACCTTCCACAGCATCATGAAATTCTCAATGCTGAGCAACGAGTTTCCCTGTATCATCTGCATCTAAAAAACAGACCTGTGCACCTCCTGGCTTGGATGAAGATTCTAGGTGTTGTCTGTTGGTCCCATACAAGGAGACATGGAGCAGGTCAAGGTCAATACATCAAGTGATTTCAGTGGGAGCCATAGAGAATGGATCCAGTTGACCAGTTTTTCTCTCTCATAAATTTTTGTCAATAAATATCAGACCTTTAGACTACTGTGCTCTGGCATGATGATACACCACCATGATATTGAAAACATGGTAGCTGTACACTCCAACATGCATTAAGAAGCAATCAATGTGTATTGGTTGAAAAATACTAAAAATACAAACACCATGAAGTAGACTAAGGCAGGTCATCTAGACCAGCCCCCAAGAACATATTGCACATTCTCAAAGTGCTTCTGCTTTTTTAAATGCAATTGTAAATCCTACAGTGGCACAATCTTCCTCATTAGGAATAATTACACAAGCATGCAAATACCATGAGAAAACTTCAAAAACTCTCCATCTCTTTAAAAGAGATAACACTGAGTTAGTTTGTCCCATGAAGTGGGAGTTGATGCCTTTTGAATGCCACATTCAGTAGTCATGAAAAAAACACACATGGCACAGTATATTCCTTCAATGAGACTCTCAGGCAGGATACAGATACCACTTCCAGCTGGATCATAAAAGGACACTGCTGAGGAATGGTATTGTCCGCATCATTACATCCAACAAAAGGATGTGAGCACCTCTTGGCCTTGGATAAAATTTACTTTCATTCCCTGCTTCCCTGTGAATCTTATGAAAGAACCTGTTGATCCCATATACTTTGGCAACACACGTGTCCTGTAATGCCAATTATATCTATTAGTTTGTGCAATGATGGGAGATGACTATAGCAGCTTGTTGTTCCTTTTATGTGGGCTAGCATGGCAAAAAGGGTTGCCATTGTAGGAGCTGGGGCCAGTGGTCTGACTGCCATTAAATGCTGCTACGTCCTGAGCCAACGTGTTTTGAGAGAAGTCAAGACACAGGCTCTCTTCACACCTTGTTTTTTTTTCAGCAGGATCGTTCTTCTTTAATCACTAGTTTTCATGGGAGCTTTAAACGACGACACTGCTCTCCTGCTGCTATCTCACAATTTTCCTTCCCCCTTCCCGTGTTGTCTGAGAATGGGAAAATCTGGCATTTTCTGTGCTTGTGATTGAAATTGCCATTTCCTCCCTGTGTATTTCCCCTTTAGTGCTTAGTCCCACTTTGGGTGGGCATGTGCTGGTGGGTGTTGCTGGGAGGTGTTGAATAACATTGTCACAACAACAAATCGGTGGGGGGGGCAGCTCACTGACCACGCTTCCAGTGACCATTTCTGCCTCTCTCCCAATTCCATTATGGGCACTTGAACTGTAAAGTGCTTAACCATTCCAAATCCTTCTCCTAGATCCCCCTCAGCACAGTAATGCTTACTTCTGAGTAAACTCATTGGCTGTAAGGCTTTTCTTTCCTGGGAGTAAGTGCCATTGAAATCTGTGTGACTTGCTTCTAAGTAGCCATGCATAGGAGTGCATTGTATGTCTACTTAGAGTACCAGTCTTAAGGTCTCCCATCCCCTTCAATGCATGTACTTGGAACCTCCCCCTCCCCCTCCCATTGACTTCACTGACTGCTTCTTCTCCCTTTTGCTCACCAGATTGATGGGCTTTTTTCCTCCCAGGGTGGATAGGGGAGTCTCCCTTCTCAGCCAGGCAGGAGAAAGGCTTGACAGTAAGGATTTCAGTGGGTATTAAAAGTGCCTTTTCTTCTCCCCTGAATAAATTCATCATGCAGAGCTTGGAATGGTCATTTTTAATGGCTTCTTTTTTGTGTATGGGGTTGTTTTAGATAAGGCAATAATGCTGAGGTGGTTTTCCATAGTACTCCCTCCCACCTAGCCAGCCACTGCCTCTTCTCTTAGCCCACCTGCAGGGTTGTTGGGAAACCAGAACAAGGGGGGAGAGCAACAACAGCGCTGGGGGTGGGGAGAAAGCCAGCCAGTATCTCTTCTGCTAGCCCACCTTGCAGGGTCATTGGGAAGCCATAATATGGGGGAAGATCGACAGCAGCATGGCGGGAGGAGAAAGCCAGCTTCTATCTCTTCTCCTAGCCCACCTTACAGGGTTGTTGGGAAGCCAGAATAAGGTGGAAGAACAACAACAGCGTGGGGGGGGGGGAAGCAAGCCGGGTCTAATTAAGAAGGTGTCCCCTGTGGCCACCTTGGGGGCGGGGCTGCTAGGGATGGCTTGGTGCATTGACTGTATACAAGTCCGTTTGTGGATTTCTTACTCCTGTAGTTGGGAACCCAGAAATCGGTGTACCCTTCAAACTCAGTAGTGCATTTAATTCCATCGTACACTGGCATATTTAGCAGAGAAGGACTAGCAGCGCCAGCAACCTCTGGGTAAGCCACCAAGAAGACTCTCTCTCCCTTGGAGGAAGGAGGGGACCAGCTCCCACAGCCCACTATCCCGGTCACTAGAAGGGCTTTCGACTTCCCTCCTGCTGTGGAAGAGTGGAGGGACGGGCGGAGCCATCAATCATGTTACAGGAACCAATGATCAGGGGAGGGGAGGGGGCATGGGGCCAGCAGTCCCCTTCTGTCCTGATTGTTCTGTGCAGCTCTGCCCAGCCATGAAAAGGTATAGAGTGGAGGGATGTGCTATGAGAGATGCCTGTATACAGGGCCAGTGTAAATCCCAGAAAGGATCTGGAATCACAAGGACCAGTTTGTAGTGGGATAAAATGCTAGGTGTGAAGAAAACCATAGGGGGGCTGTGGAGGTTCAAAGTAAGTCAACCTCTGGCTTAACTGTGCATTTGCAAAAGAATGGCCGCAAAAACAGGAATCTGCACATCAGCAGCATCTGGCAAAGAGAATGCTGGTTTTTCTGCTTTGTCCACATGTATCTGCTTAAAGCATTCCAGGAGAAATAAAGGATGAAGTTGCCCTGTGAATAAAAATGTCCTGGTTCAGAAACTGAACTGTGTAAAATGAAATGTTCAGTTTCCATAGTTCAGGAATACAAAAACAATCATATCGTCAAGAGCCACAGTTTCTATCAGCATTACCAGTTAGCTGTGGCAGCTGAATGCAACTTCCATTTAGCAGGTAACAAGCAAGCGGTGAGGCTTCTGGTTGGCTACTGGTGGAGACTGGTTGCTAGTGGTTTATTCTCTGACAACTAGAATATTCTCTGAACATCTGAGATCTGCATGCGACACCCAATAATCTCTCACATCTCACAAGTCTGTTAACCATTGCTGTGACTTCATTCTTTGGCTAAAAACATTAAAAGGTGGGAGCAGGCTAGTTTCTCACAAAAACAATAGGCAGAATCCTAGCTGCACATTTTGCCTCATGTCTCAGATTCTACAAGAGCTAGAGACTTGCTCTTTTTTTTTAATGAAAGTTGGGAATCTGGAGATTCTGGCTCATCCCCAGGGGGTCGATTGCCCCCCCTTGCCGCTTCCTGTGGAGGCCCATGAGCATGGATTAAATTTGGAATGGCTCTCCTCATAATGTGACAGCCAGCCATCTCTCCCTTTCCCTTATGTTCTCTTTCAGCACTTTCCCAGGCTTTATGGGTGAAAGCATAGGGCTTAAGGTGATTTCACACACCAACATTAACAGCCCATCTTTGCTTAGGATTCTGGGATTGGCAGGGATTGGCCTTACAAGCAACACATGCTTCCCAGATAGGCGACTTTCCTGTATTCTCCCCACATCTCACCTCACCTGTGGGCTGGAAAACAACTCATTTGTTCACTTTAAGTTAAAGTGAACTCATGCCAGGTGGAACAAGATGTGAAGTCAGTGATTTGCATGGTCACAATCAGGATGGGAGGTCCTCATGCTACTGCTTGTTTATTTCACAAGGAAGGTGTTCCCCCAGGTTACCAAACTGAAGACCTAACGGCCTGCCCTGCTGTCTAGCCTTGTCAGAAAGCCAGCCTCACTGCCCTTCTCACATCTACATTCTGCTGTTTGTATTGCGATCGCTCTCAACTGCGCTTGATAGAATCCCGCCCCTCTATTCTTGGGTTTAATCCCACGACCTCCCCTGGCTGGGCCTCACCGGCCTGTGTACTGCTCTCAGAATGGAGCTGCTTCAGTGCAGAGGAGCCTGTTGTGCTGCTTTCTGCTGCTACCTCTCTGCCTTATGAGGAGGTGCTCCCACAGGGCTGGTTAAACTTGAGGGCATCCCTCCCTCCCATGTTTGATTCCCTGTCCTGTCCTGTCCTGAGCCTTGCCTGCGTGGCCGGAAACTACAAGCAGACACAGACAGGCAGGCGCAGCACACCAGCCCTGTTGCTGCTCTCAGAATGACATCATGACTGGAATCGGGGGGGGGGGGTCGCAGTTGCACCCCCTTGCCCCTATGACCAGATACCCCTGAGAACTGATATAGCGACTAGTCAGTTCTGAAATATCATCACCAAGTCTGGCATTTGGGTAGAGGCATGCTAATACTGGAGGGAGACCAGAGGGGTCATGCTCAGTTAGGAGCCCCCACTGCTAGCAACATGCTGAAGCCAGGGATGCAGGGCAGGGTTGGAAGCACTCGCCTGCAGCAGGGCCTGTGCTTTCAAGTATCTCCAGCTCTATCCTGTTAATACAGCTACAGCCTCTACGCAGTTGCTGTCCTCATGCATTCAGCTGAATGCCTAAATAGGGCAAATGTCTAAAGAATTATTACAGCTGGGTGCAAATTATAGTGTAAAGCTGTAGCCACGAGGGCACCCCCCCCCCCACCAGATGGTGGAAGCAGAGTGCAGAGAAACCAAGCCCAGCATGCCAAGCCAGTGGAGGTGCTCATTCGCATGCTGGACAGAGTTGTTCATATGTCTTACTGTGACTGTTGAAATGAGCTAAAAAGCAAAAGGGGTGTTTGGGAGACTTGTGCCTTCTTGTCAGCCACCCACAGTAGGGGTGCTGACTGGGTGCTGGCTCACCCTGACCGGAAGTGGGCCTTGGAGAGCAGGGATTGCATGTCTGGCCCAATTTTTATTTTTAAAAAAGGGGGGTGTAGTTTTTTCTGTGGAAAAAAGAGCTGACTTGCAGTGGCTGGCTCTATTTTCAGGCTAGAAGTTGTTTTCTGTTCGTACAGACAAGTATGATGAAGTAGTCTGTTCTCTTTTTCATTGCTGAAATAGGGAATTGCTTACTTTGCCTATAGTATCCCTAGACTGAGTCACTATTTCCTTAAAATTATTAGGGTGTGGGCTCTTTTTTCCTGGTTGAAATCACTACTTGCTTGGGAAGCTTAGAGCTATGCTACTACTATGGAGCTGGCTTAGCAATCCCCATTAACTTTGAGATGTGGAGTCACTACAGTTCCCCAGCTACCTTGGTAGAACACTCTCCAGTCCTACAGTCAGGGCCAGAAATATTGGAACAAGGATAATTGTTTTGGTAGCTGGCCTCCGTGCACCACCACATTGAAGTTGAAAGGAAACACACCCAGATGGCAGCGAAGTCCGGACTTTCAGCTGTAGTTCAAGGGGTGTGACAAAAGTGGGGCACTAACCATTCAGGAAGGACAGCCAGGGGCATACACACACACCCATCCTTGGTGGCTCATAAGTAATGGAACGAATGGCTGACAAGCAGCTGCATGGCCAGGTGAGGCCTGTTTCCTGGGTGCCCCATGACCAATCAAGCAGATAAAAGGCCTAGAGGTGGTTCTGAGTGTTACGTTTGCGTTTGGTAGCTGTTCACTGGAACTCCCAACATGAGGTCCAAAGAGGTGTCCATGTGAGTGAAGGAGGCCATCATTAGGCTGAGGAAACAACATAAACCCATCAGAGAGATAGCAAAAACATTGGGACTGGCCAACACAACAGTTTGGAACATCCTGAAAAGGAAGGAATTAACTGGCAAGCTCAGCAACAGCAAATGGCCTGGAAGACCACGGAAGACAACTAAAGTTGAATTCTGCTCATGGTGAAGAGGAACCCTTTCACAACATCTAGCCAGGTCAAGAACGCTCTTGAGGGGGTAGGCATGTCATTGTCAACATCAACAGTCAAGAGACGGCTTTATAGAGGCTTCACAACAAGGTGCAAACCACTAGTAACGCTCAAGAACAGACAGGCCAGATTAGCCTTTTCCAGCAAACACCTAAAAAAGCCTGCCCAGTTCTGGAATAAGATTCTTTGGACTGATAAAACCAAGATTAATTTGTACCAGAATGATGGGAAGAGAAAAGTATAGAGAAGGAAAGGAACAGCTCATGATCCAAAGCATACCACATCATCTGTCAAACATGGTGGAGGCAGTGTTATGGCATGGGCATGTATGGCAGCCAATGGAACTGGGTCACTGGCATTTACTGATGACCTGACTGCTTGTAAAAGCAGCAAGATGAATTCTGAAGTGTGTAGGGCTTTATTTTCTGCTCAGATTCAGCCGAATGCTGCCAAACTGATAGAACGCCGCTTCATATTGCAGATGGATAATGACCCAAAACGTATAGCAAGAGCTACCCGAGAGTTTCTGAAGGCAAAGAGGTGGGATGTTCTTCAATGGCCAAGTCAGTCACCTGATCTCACCCCAATACAGCATGCTTTTCATTTACTGACGACAAGACTGCAGGCAGAAAGACCCGCAAACAAGCAGCAGCTGAAGGCAGCTGCAGTAAAGGCCTGGCAAAGCATCTCGAGGGAGGAAACTCAGCATCTGGTGATGTCCATGGGTTCCAGACTTCAGGCAGTCATTGACTGCAAAGGATTTTCAGCCAGGTATTAAAGGTGATCCTTAAGTTTGAAATGATGTTGGTTTGTTCCATTACTTATGAGCCACCAATGATGGGGGGGGGTGTATGCCACTGGCTGTCCTTCCTGAATGGTTAGTGTCCCACTTTTGTCAAACCCCTTGAATTACAGCTGAAAGTCCTGACTTCGCTCCCATCTGGGTGTGTTTCCTTTCAGCTTCATTGTGGTGGTGTACAGAGGCCAACTGCCAAAACAGTTATCCTTGTTCCAATATTTCTGGCTCTGACTATATGTCTACCTTCCTGCTACCACCTCCTAGTTGTAGTCCCTTATTACATACAGCACACCCCAGTCATTGCTGCTGCCCCCTGCAGGTGCTGGATATTGCAATGGATCTCCACTGATTGGACATATCCCTCCCTGGACTAACTGTGACTAAGGCCAAAGGACACAGATTTCCTTTGGCATATCTAGACTTTGGGAGAAAGTGGGATGTGCTGGACTAAAAGATATTTTTGCTTTGTGTGGCTGATCTCTTGTTCATTGACTGTTGACTTGAATAAATGCCATTACGTCTACATGGGAAAGGTTGCTACTCAGACATCCAAACTGGAGTCCCAGGTTTCCAGGGTTGGGGGTTGAGCCAGAACCAAAACTAAGGGAAAAATAACCTCTAGACACTGAACCCGGCCCTGGGTGCTGACCCAAGGGTTACAATAGGATTCTTCCTGCCGAGACTTGAAGCAATTATGAGCTACCTTTACTCTTTTGCTCCCACTATGGTCTCTGGTCGAACAGGTTTTGAAGCACTATACCACTAGGGATGGCGGAGAATTTCTCCCCGAAACTTCGGGGGGCCGAGCGCCAACGTGTTCGGCCCCCCGAACAAGTTTCGGGGAGAAATCCTCCGCACCCCCCCCCCCGGGACGGGACTTACCTTCACCGAATGTCCCTCCCGGTGGCTGGTCCGGCCGGCGGTTCGGCGGGTGTTCGAGCGAGGCAGGAGCGGCAGCCGGTCTTTCGACCAGCTGCCGCCGCCGCCACTGCAATGAAAGGAAGAAAAAAAAAACGCCCCCTGATAGGCTACGTGACGATTCACGTAGCCTATCACGGCTAGATTTGCAAAGTCAGCCGTGATAGGCTACGTGAATCGTCACGTAGCCTATCACGGGTGACTTTTTTTAAAAAAGAGTGTACGGATAATGGCGGCCCCCATAGGGAGCCGCCATTCCCGTTCCTTATTTGGTCGCTGTAGTCTACGTAAACATTTACGTAGACTACAGCGACTAAATAAGGAACGCGAATGGCGGCTCCCTATGGGGGCCGCCATTCGCGTACGCGTTTTTTTTTTTTAAAGTCACCCGTGATAGGGTACGTGACGATTCACGTAGCCTATCACGGCTGACTTTGCAGATCTAGCCGTGATAGGCTATGTGAATCGTCACATAGCCTATCAGGGGGAGTTTTGTTTTGTTTTGTTTTTACTTTCGCGTTCGCGGCCGGGCGAGGCGCTTCCTCCCCGGCCTGAATTTCGGCCGGGCGAGGCGGGAAGCCTCCCCCCCGGCCTGAATTTCGGCTGGGCGAGGCGGGAAGCCTCCCCCCCCGGCCTGAACTTTGCGGGGGGACCAGCGAAGCGCCTCCCCCCCACCGCGAACGGCCTTCGACGACAGGTAAGTGACTTTCGTCCACCCCTATATACCACCAAAATGTGTTTGACAAGAAATCATAGCATGCACCTATGGTCAGCAGTGGGTGTATCATTCTGCCTTCAAGTTAAGTACCTGAAAAACTATTGTCTTTGCTCAGCTTGAGAAGCCCTGTTCTTAATTTGGTGATATCTTGCAGGAGCATGATTCAGAGGGCCAGGGCTACGGATGTACGAAAGTCACTTACCTTTCCGCAGATTCTGTTCATGGTGTGGGGGGAGGCGTTCTGTCCCTCCCCCTGGAATCAGCGGCCGGCTGTGCTCCGAGGTGGCTCTGCAGAGCAGCTGGCCAGGCCCAGGCCAGGGCCATCCGCAGCCGGATTTCCGACCGTGGAGGGCTTTGGGTAAAAAAAAAAAAAAAGCGTACGCAAATGGCAGCGGCTACGGCCGCCGCCATTTGCGTTCCTTATTTTTCACCGTCTTAGTCTATGTAAATTTTTATGTAGGCTAAAATGGCAAATCAAAAAGGGACGCAAATAGCGCCCACTACGCTATTTGCGTTCCCCTTTATTTTCGCCGTAATAGTCTATGTAAATATTTACGTAGACTAAGATGGCAAAAAATAAGGAACGCAAATGGTGGCGGCAAAAAAAAATGGTGTTTTTTTTTAACCAGGATGTGATAGGCTACGTAAGTCTTTACGTAGCCTATCATGTCTCTGTAAAAAAAAAAACACCCCCAAACCCTCCAGACTGCAAATGGTGGCAGCGGCAGCCAGTCGGAAGACCAGCCGCCGAAGCCACCGCCGGAGCCGCATCTGCCCAGAACATCCGCCCCAGGTAAGTCTCGTCCCAGGGGGGATCCGTGGGGGGGGCAGGGGGATCCGTGGGGGGGCGGGCCATTCCGCCACAGATTTCGGGGGGCCGAATGCACTGGCATTCGCCACCGAGATCCGTGGCGGAATTCTCCGACATCCCTAGCCAGGGCAGCATTTACAAGTCTTTGACCATTAATGCCTAGAAGGAAATGATGAGTTACAGCTACTTCCTTGTCCCTTAGGATTACTCAAACTACACGCACCACAGCAGAGTAATGGAGTACTTCGGGATATATACGAAGCACGCTGACTTGCTCAGATATATTTGTTTCGAGGTAAGACCAAGGTCTTTGGAGAGAGATTTGGGGTAGTATCTGTGTTTGCAGAATGCAAGCTATTTTAGAATGCTGTTAAGGAGTCCTCGCAGCAAATATGCTAATCCAAAAATGGGAAGTTGTAGAGCGTGGAGGAGGATAGTTTCCTGCAGAAAAATATCATTTTCTTAAAATCAGTTTATTACCTCTAAGGGTGTTCAGTGTTTCCACAACCCCACCTCTACAGCCAACAGTGTTCCTCATGAATTCTCAAAGCAAGCTGCCTTTTACTGAGTGAAAACATTGGTATATCTAGTACACTGCTCTCTACCCTTCCCCAAACTGGTGCCCTCCAGATGTGCTGGACTACAGATCCCATCCCCTGCATGATGGCTGTGGTTGATGGGAGCTGCAGACTGACACATCTGGAGGGCACCAGGTTAGGGATGGCTGTTCTACTCTAACAGGCTGCTGCACTCCAGAGACTCAGGCATATCTGTGCCATTCTCTCCCGGATCCTTTCTCAAGGGAGATGCCAGGGGTTGAAACTGGGAGCCTCTCTATGGCCCTGCTGGTCAGACTCATTCTCTAAACCATTCAGGAAAAAACATCCCACCCTCTGCCTCTGGCCTTTGTACAGATTTATGTGGCTTCTCTTCCTTTTCCGCCTTCTTCACAGATGTTGAGAAGCTTAAGGGGAAATTATGCACAGTCGGGAATACAAGGATCCTGAAAAATCCCAGAACCAGTGAATCCTTGTCATAGGCTTGGGAAATTCTGGAGCACACATATCTCTGGACCTCAGCCATGTCACTAAGCAGGTTCAGCTCAAGCAAACACTTCTTTGCCTTGTCTTCTCTTAAACATCGAATGATGCTGGGCATTTTGGTCATGTTATTGGCCCTGATCCAACTACACTTAGTCCCACTGAAACCAAGGGAACAGAATATTATATGGAGTTTTATGATTCTTTTCTCCAAATGTGTTCTTTTTAATGCAAAGGAGCTTTGAGGGTGAGCAGAGGACCACAGCTGGGGGGGGGGGTAACCCTTTCTCCTCTCATTTTTCTGTTGAAAATCACCTCATATATCACCATCAAATGAAATGAATGACTCAAGCTGCTTTTCACCTATGGGAGAAAAGATACTGGAGCCCATATTATCCCCCAGTAGGGGAGTATTAAAAAATGTGATCCCCACATCTGCAGTCTAAAATGGTACAGCCCTTTCAACCATGACAGTATACTGCCAGTTCATCCCCACCTCATTCTAATGCAAGTGTAGATCCTGTCTTAGGGCATCTCTACACCAGCCTAAGATCCTGCATTTAAAACAGGGCTTTCTGCTTCTGTCTTAAATGCAGGATCACAATGACTCCCTTTTTCACGTGCTTCCTTTCCCCGCACTTCTCCCCATATCTGAGTCTTCCATAGGTTTCATTGATCTCACTCCTCTTCTTGCCGCTTTTCCTCTTTTCATGGAGAGAACTCAAGCGGAACACAACGGGGTAATTTCATAGCTCATTATCTGCGATCTATTTAAAAATGGAACAAAGGGCATTTAGTGCAGGAGGGTCACGGCAGGGTCACGGCATCATATAAAGATCCCGCAAACGTCTGTGAAGGAGCAATCTCAATCACAGGATAAAAGCCCAGTGTGGAGGAGCCCCCAGTATGTGTATGGATTCCATCAAAAGCATTGTACATGGGTTGCTGCTGTGGCGGTGGCATCAGCAGTCCTTGATGTCTTTTCCTCCTTGACATGCCCCTTTCTCCTCCTGACAGACTTTTTGAGCACCAGAGGTGACAGTTGGGTGGCCAGTTGGATTTCTGATAACGGATACCTCTTAGCTGTGGTGCATAATACAAATGTCAAAATCCTCCTTTGTCATATGCTTCCTGTGGCTCTGGCCAAACTGTGGGGGGAGAAAAAGCTGAATATGAGGTTTAACCAGGGCCCTGTCTCCACAACAACAGAAGGAGAAGGGAGGAGTGGCTTACCCGCTTTCGGTCCGGGCAGGGCTCCGCGAGGGAGTACATCGTACCATTCTAAGTGGCTTCACATAACTTACTTCTGGGTAGGGTGTGTGTTGGAGTGAATGCCGTCTGAGTGGCAGGGGCTGCTCAACCAATAAGAGAGGCTTCCCCCCCTCCCCAGGCTCCATAAGGAAGGTGCAAAGTAGTTACCTCCCCTTGTGTGCATTTGTAAGATAAGCCTCCCAATGAGCCCCAAGCCTCATTGAACACAATGGATGTTACTTCTGAGTAGATACACATACGCTTGTGCTGGGAAAGGGTGGGAGGGAGAACATAGGGATGGGAAACCAGCCCCCTTTCTAACCAAACCAATACTGTGCAAGAGCTATTTATTTTTTATTTATTTCATTTCTATACTGCCCAATAGCCGAAGCTCTCTGGGCAGTTCACGAAAATTAAAACCAAAAAGCACACAGTAAAACAATATCTCTATAATGAAGCTGTGAATTAGTTACTTCCTAAGGCAATTATGCAAATAAGGGAGAATCGAAGCCTCGAGATCACACTTAACCGCACTTGCGAATTGGGCTTTAAACTGTGCCATGTCAATTGAGGGGGATCTTTGTAAGTACTGATGTGGGCATTCAGAGGGCAAGCCTCATTCAACACAATGGGAGTTACGTCTGAGTAGACACTAATTGGTTTGTGCAGGGATGGCAAACACACAGGAAACACCCCTTGACCAGGGTCAAGGGGAAAGGCACATCCCTGGGCAGGGCTAACATACTCGAGGTCAGTGCAGGGGTTGGTGCACACAGCAACTATACTGGGGAGAACCCGACTTGAGGAAAAGAATCGAACTTTAAGCAGTCTCAGGAAATCCAGTTTTTCCCTGATAAACTCTGGGGTGGCTGCTAGATGGCCACAACGTCATGTGTCCCTAACGACCTCCACACGCAGGTGGCTTGGAGTAAATCACTGGTGGAGACACCCCCCAGTGAGGACTATGGGTTAAACCCCCAGCACAGGTAAGGCTAGAATTTCTCAATACTCTGAGATTTGTGAAGGGTAGGGAATGAATAAGTTTCAAAATTCAAAATACAAGGTCTTTTAAGAGCAAATTCAGAAAGGTGGAATGTGTAATGTATGGCAGGGGTCCCCAACCCCCAGGCCACAGACCGGTCCCGGTCCGTGGCTTGTTAGGGACTGGGCCGCAGTAGGGGTGGGGGAACCCCCCCTTACCTTGGGTCCATGGGGGGGAGGCGATCCGTCCCTCCCCCCCCCGCCCCGGAATCCTCGCTGGCCCTGGCCAGCTCTGCTCCACTGCGAGTCCGCAGAGCTGCTGGCCGGCTCCGGCCCCGTTCTTTGCAGTAATAGCCTATTACTGCAAAGAACAGGGACATAAATGGCGTCCGCTATGCGGACGCCATTTGTGTCCCAGCGGCCAGAAGTGCGCCTCCGGACAGAGCCTGTTCTTTTCAGTAATAGCCTATTACTACAAAGAGCAAGGATGCAAATGGCATCCCAGCGGCCAGAAGTCCTCCCCTGGTCGGAGCCAGCCGGCAGCTCTGCAGCGAGTCCAGGGCTGACTAGGATTCTGGCCGGGGGGGAATGGAGAGATCGCCCCCCCGTGGACCCAAGGTAAGGGGGGTTCCCACACCCCTACCATGGCCCGGTCCCATCCCCCCCTCGGTCCGTGGAAAAATCGTCTTCCACAGACCGGTCCCTGGTCCCCAAAAGGTTGGGGACCGCTGATGTATGGTACTACAACAGAAACTTTGTGCCAAGCTAATCCAAATTCTGAACCTGAAAACACTGCTTTCTCTGAGTTGTGTAAATTATGCAGATTAACATGGATTCTCTGACTTGGCCTAATTTAATCTAGCTTTGTTTGCTATTTACATCATTTGGGGCATAATCCTATGAGACTCCCGCCTGCAACAAGGGGGTTTCCAGGTATCCAGTGCCGTGCTGGACTGCTGGAAGCAGAGTGGGAGAAGCGATGGAGGCAATTTTCACCTTTCTGACTTCCTCCCCCCCTCTTTCCCTCTGGACGGGCCTCTGAGCCCACCTGCTGGAGGTGCACTGTGGGTGTGGAGCCAGGCCTGGAGAAGCCGTAGGATTTCTTGTATCCTGGCCTCTCCTTTCCCCTCCTCACCCCACATCACCCCACCTACTGAATGCCCCCTTTTCGACCTCTTCAAGGTCCTCTGAAGCCACTTTTGTGACCTTGGAAAGCAGCTGACATGGTTCTTTTCACAGAGGCTGTGGGGGGGGGGGGGATTGGATCATGTAGTCCCCCTTCCGAAGTCCTAGGAGTGTCTACGACTTCAGGAGGGGGTCTCTGATAAATCCTCTCCCCTTCTTGCTTTGCTACTCCTGGGGTAGCCTCAGACTTGAACTCTGAAAAACTTATGCAGCAAAAAACAAACAAACAAACACATGGCTAAGTAAAATGCTACACTGTCTGTGATGATGGAAGGTCACTTTCAGGAATTCCACTTATGCAAAGACTTTGTCCTTGTAATTTCGGTGAAGTCAAATCTCTTGGGTGAAGTTAAATCTCTAGCTTTTTAGTGCAGTTTTATAAAGATGCATGCAAGGGAAAGCTTTTCTTCTTCCTTAATAAGGATGCTTCCTGGTAGATGACATGAATGGCTGTTTGGTTGTGGTTGTGGCTGTTTTCTCTTGATGGGGTCATCCTCAGTGTTACTTCATCAGCAGCCAAATTCATAAACATTATTATTTATACTAGACCTGTAATACTTGATAATTAGAATTGTTCTTGTCTGTTTTTTTCTTTGACTTGTCCCATGTTTGGCATGTGTTATGATCAGTTGACTAACAAAACCTGATGGATTATATTTGCAACCATAACGACTGGAAACTTGCTTTTAAAAAAAGAAAGAAAAAAAAGTTGAGATTCTCAAACCACTGAATTTTGCACCAGTCCTGAATTCTGTGGCTTTCCAGAAAGTGATGCAGAAACAGGATGAAACAAACTTTTGATTAGAAAAATAAGAAAGCAAGAGAAGCATTCCTCCTCATAATCCACTCTTCTTCTCTTTGCAGTTTCCTCACTAAGGGCTCCTTCACACCAGGCTTTTATCCTGGGATTGAGATTGCTCCTTCAAGGAAGTTTACATAACACAGCAATCATCCAAACCATCTCCTGCACTAAATGCCCTTTGTTCCGTTTTTAAATAGATTGCAGATAATGAGCTATCGAATTACCCCATGTGTTCTGCTTGACTTCCCTCTGTCAAAAGAGTTAAAGCTTAAAGTGGCAAGGAGAGGAGCGAGATCAATGAAAGATAATGGAAGACTCAGATTCGGGGAGAAGGAGGGGGGAAGGGGTGGGGGGAAAAGGAAGCATGTGAAAAAGGGAGTTGTCGTGATCCTGCATTTAAAACAGAAGCAGAAAGCCCTGTTTTAAATGCAGGATTTTAGGCTGGTGTAGAGATGCCCTTAGGGTGTCCCTACATTAGCAAAAAAAAAACCCCTGCAAAAAGCACTTACTGGGACTTTCTGCTTTTGGTTTCTTTGCAGGATTAGAATGGGCTCCTTTACACGGCAGACGCATGGTTTGAATGGGGTGAGCACCTCCCTCCCCCCGCATGTGCGCAAAAAGGTGGATGGGTTTTTTTGTCGCCTAACTTGTGCTGTACTGTTTCCTCACAGCCACCAGGAAAGCTATGACTTACAGCACAATCTTATGCCTACTCAGAAGTAAGTCTCATTGAGTTCAATGGGGCTCACTCCCAAGTAAGTGTGCCTAGAGTTACAGACTTACAGCACAATCTTACGTCCACTCAAAAGTAAATCTGTAACCCTAGGCACTCTTGGGAATGAGCCCCATTGAACTCACTGAGACTTACTTCTGAGTAGACATAAGATTGCTCTGTAAGTCTGCAACCCTCGGCAGACTTATTTGGGGTAAGCCCCACTGAATTTAACTGGGTGCTCTGAATCAACAGTGGACGTTGATTCTGAGCTTGGTGGAGATCAGATCTGTCTCCCTTCATTGCAGGGAGGCTTTTTACCCTCTTCTCCCTCCTATCGAGAAATGTGCTCAAATATTTACACGGAAGTCACATGGGTTGAATTGAGGAAAGTCCTTCTTCGGCAAGTTCATTGTGCTATGCCGGCATTTCACGCTGCCGATATCCTGCATTTTTTTAAAAAATATTCCAGCTTGTAAAGGACCCACAAACTTCCATGAGTGGCCAATCACAAGCGTGCAATAAATCGCTCATGTAGAGACACCTTAAGTATTCTTGCCTTCTTCACTTTGCAGGTTCCTCACTAGGTATCCAACTATAGTTGGTGACCTCCCAAATGCTGGCAGGGTGCTAATGAAGCCACATGTTAAAAAGGTCACAGAGGTGCGATTTTTGAAGATGGCAGCAGAGAAGAAAACATGGATGCTGTGAACTTTGGTACAGGGTACAACTTCTCCTTCCATTGAGGAAGGTGTCATCAAGACCAGGAAGAATCAGACTCCACTATTTAGGTTTGTTTCCCCACCTCATAAGGAAAAGCCCACACTAGCCGTCATTGGCCTCCTCTGATCTCTGGGAACAATCATACCAATGTCTGAACTCCAAGCTCGCTGGGCCACAAGAATCTTCAAGGGTAAGAAGAAAAGTAATTTTCTTCTAATATTCTCAAAGACAAATGCACAGGAGGGTTTGAAGTCACCTTCATGCACACATGAGCATCCACCCACTACCTTTGGTTGTTGCAGTGCAAATCAGGGCGTGGGGGAGGGATTAGATCGTGAAATCCTCTTCCCAAGGACATAGGAGTGTCTACAGCTTTGGGAGGGAGATGCTGATAAATCCTATGGTCTCACTACAATACTTGGGCCTGGCCTGTACCAACTTAGACCACAGACCAATTTAGCACATATCAATGAATGGGATGGTCTCTAGGGACCATAGGATTTATCTCCCCTTCTTTTTTTGCTACTCCTGGGGTAGCCTTGGCCTTCAACTCTGGAAATCTTACTCATCAAAACAAAAACCATACTCCTCCAAGCAAAACTGTTTCCACCACATGGAAAACTAGTATGGCATGCTAAAAGGTATGCTAGTATGCTAGGAAGTTTCTAGCATAGCCTTCTTCCCACCATGATAGCTTTCTAAATCGTTTTTTTAAAAAATTGTGTACACGCTAGACACAGCATTACCAAGCTGGATTTCGCCCTGCACGAAGTTGCGCTGATCAAGTGCTTCCACTAACAACCTATATAGAAGCAGGATACCAGACGAAGCAAAAAAGTCAGTTGCCTTTATTAGGGATGTACGAAAGTGACTGACCTTTAAGTGGATTCTGTTGATGGTGTGGGGGAGGCGTTCCGTCCCTCCCCCCGGAATCGTCAACGGGGGGGGTGGCGATCCGGTCCTCCCCCCCAGAATCCTCGATGGCCGGCTGTGCTCCATGGCGGCTCTGCGGAGCAGCTGGCCAGGCCCAGGCCAAGGCCACCTGCAGCCGGATTTCCAGCCGTGGAGGGCTCTGGGTAACAACAACAAAAAACGCATACGCAAATGACAGCGGCTATGGCCGCTGCCATTTGCATTCCTTATTTTTCGCCATCTTAGTCTACATCAATATTTACATAGACTAAGACGAAGAAAAAAAAGGGGAACGCAAATAGCGCCCACTACGCTATTGATGTAGACTAAGATGGCGAAAACTAAGGAATGCAAATGGCGGCGGCCGTAGCCGCCGCCATTTGCGTACGTTGTTTTTTTTTAAAAAACCCAGACGTGATAGGCTACGTAACTCTTTACATAGCCTATCATGTCTATGGGGGGGGGAGACACAGACTGCAAATGGCGGCGGCGGCAGCCGTTCGGAAGACCAGCTGCCGCCAAAGCCGCCGCTGCCCGGAACATCCTCCCCAGGTAAGTTTCGTCCTGGGGGGGATCCGCGGGGGGCAGGGGGGGTGGCAGGCCGTTCCGCAAGATGGATTTTGGGGGGCCGAATGCACTGGCATTCAGCCTCACCGAGATCCGTTGTGGAATTCTCTGATATCCCTAGCCTTTATAGATTTAAGTGCAGCATATGATACAGTGTGGAGACATGGACTACTTTATAAATTAATACAAGTAATCTCATGCCAAAAAATTATCTGACTTATTGATGATATGCTTGCTGGAAGAACTTTCTCTGTGACTATAGGAGAGGATACCAGCGTCCCTAAAATTTTAAACAACGGACTACCACAAGGCTCAGTTCTTGCACCTCTCCTTTTCAATTTATACATAGATGACATACCACACACAAAGTCTAGGAAGTTTGACTACGCGGATGATTGGGCTATAGCCACACAACATAAATCCTTTGAGACAACTGAAGATGTCCTCGCTTCCGATCTAGACATACTGGATAAATATTTTCGTAAGTGGAGGTTACAGCCCAGTCCACTGGGCTACCTAGTCACCAAGTGAACTGCCTCCTACACTTATGGCAGCCCTATCCAAGATGTATAGGAAGCTTATGGTAAAGATGTTGATTGTTCCGGGTGCTTTTTTTTTTTTTTTTGCCAGTGCAAATAAAACAACAGTGCCACCTAGTGGCTTTCAATTGAAACCATAGAACTCATCAAAAAGTTTAGTTTTTTTAGAAGCCATGTGGAGAGGACCCAATCTAATCCCACAAAGATTCTGGGAGCAGAAGTCCCGATAAATTGCAGGATTTTTTCCTTCTGTGATGTGGGTCTGTGAAAGTGCAGCAACAGGATAATCCATCAGAAAAGCAATCTCAGAAACACCAGATTTTTGAGCTAGAGCTTGTAGCACGCTGGCTACAGAGAAGGATGTGCGTCATCTGACTGTCAATTTCGCGGCGCAGTAGGACTGGCGTAAAAGCCCCGTGTAGATCTGGTCCAGATCAGCTTGGAATCAATTTGGTAATTACGAACTCTCCCAGCAAGCATTTGGAACTCTATTTCCTGAGAGTTCTCCTCCAGTTCATAACATTGGTTAGGGATGAACGAAAGAACTTACCTGTTTGGTTTCATGACATCCGCGGTGGGGGGGAGGTGCTCTGTCCCACCCCCCGAAATCCTCACCGGCCAGCCGGCTCCACTCTGCGGCAACTCCACGGAGCTGCCAGCCAGGGCCACCCACAGCGACATCTGGCCGCTGCTGGGCTGCGCAGGGACGCAAATGGCAGCCGCCATAGCGGCCGCCATTTGCATCCCTTTTTTTCCCCATGATAGGCTACGTAAATATTTATGTAGCCTATCACGGCCTCCGCAGGGACACAAATGGCATCCCTGTGTTAGCTGTGATAGGCTACGTAAGTATTTACGTAGCCTATCACGGCAAAAAAATGTGAAGCAAATGGCAGCCGCACATGCGGCCGCCATTCGCAAAGCAGCACAAACGGCACCAGGTAGGTGCTCCATTTTGCGCGCCTTTCGCAGGGTGGTGGGGCGGGGGGGCTTCGTTCCGCCACGGATTTCAGGGGCCAGTGCATTCGGCCAGTGCATTCAGCCTCACTGAGATCCGTGGCGGAATTCTCCGCCATCCCCAACATTGGCACATGAATGCTTATGGTGCCACACTCACATGCACCTTATTGTATTGCCCCTGGGAATTGTGGTTCCCAACACAAGCCATGGTGGAGAGCCACTTAGAAATTCAACCACTACCTGCCCTCCCAGAGCAAATATGTGCTAGAACAAGAGAGGGTTTGGATCTGGCATTGAGCAGGGGGTTGGACTCGATGGTCTTAGAGGTCCCTTCCAACCCTACTATTCTATGATTCTATGGTTGAGGAACAACCGCACAAAACATTTGCAAGAACCAAATGAGAGAACTTACCCAGTTAAAGAAGTTACTCAGCTGAGTGATCTAGTCATGTAGCTCACTGTAGCCAATGAGAATTCCAGTGAAAGCAAGGGCTTAGCATCAAAGGAATTTTGTTCCTGCACTTACAGGGCAGCTGGCTTTACAGTTTACAAAATTTCACAGCAAGAGTCTCAGCAGGAATAAAGGGTTTATGATGAAATACCTTTTGTATATGGGGGCAAAGCTGGAGAGAATAGGGTGAGGTCAATCCGCGTTAGCCACTGCCTTCATCCTGTTCCCATCCGCAGGGCTGGCATGGACTTTGCTCAGGTTTCAGCAGGCTCATGAGAGTTATTGGTGACCCACAAAGGTAAGAGATATCTCCTTGAAGGGAATAATACATTAATATGTGTTCATTACATTTCAAATGCCAGGAGGGCAGTCAATGTATTTCATTTCCCTCTGACCTCTCTGATTACAGTCCCTACCCAAAACCATCTGTATTTTTATCCTCTCTACACCTCAATTCTCCAAGTGCAGAGAACTCCAGGGATGCAAGCATTTTACCTAGGGTTTGATTTTCTTGGAATGAATTCACTGGAGAACTTAACAGCATTTTTGTGATGTATACAGGTTGAGCATAAGATGGAGGCTCACAGCATTAACTCCCCAAACAATGGCCCAAAGTTCAATGTGCCCACATCAGTTCTCTAGGCAAATAACTCGAAATACTTACAGAGGTTTTCCTAAAAACCTTTGCTAGCTTCCTCACAGATCCACAGCTTGAATTAGCACATTTCCAGAGGGGTTAGTGGGGCAGAGCGAAGCCCTGATTCCCAAATGGCGCTCCCTTTCCAGAAGAAGCCCATCCATACAGAGACACCTCCGTAACAAAAGCAGGGCACCCGATAACTCTGCCTGGACCATCAAGGTTATCTCTAGCAGCCCTACCAGTTTTGGCAACTCTGTCCTGACCAAAGCCCAATTTAACCACGAAGAAGCACAGGGCTGTAACCACAGGCTGTAAGTTGGTCATTCAGACCAACTCCAAATCTCATTACCTGCAACTCAGTATGGCATTTCATTCGTCTGATGAAGTAGGCTGTAGTCCATGAACGCATTTGCCATGATAAATGTGTTAGTCTTTAAGGGGCCACAAGGCTCTTCGTTATTATCCAAAGAAATGTATTAATAAGTGTAATGTTAATTACCACCATCATCATCATCGTCACTGAGATTTATGCCCCACTCTCCAAGCAAATCACCAGGACACCGTACAATGAAATATTTGGAACACCGTTAAACAACTGATACATAAAATGAACTCTAAAACTGCACATCTATAAAATCAGGATAACAACAACAACAACAACAACAACTAATCCTTTGCGAAGACAAATAAAATAAATATATGAATTGTTTTGGGAAAGAACATCTATAATAGGCTGTATTTTTTACATTGACAGAAGGGTGATACATAGTGCCTGCTGCTTTTTCTCTACTATTTGCCTAAACAATAGGTTTGGATATAGCGCAATACAGCTGGGAACTGCAACGACCAAAATGTCGCAGTATCTCCTCATCGCCTGGCAGGAGTGCTCGTGTTCAGGGTCCCAGGGAGCCAGTCCAGCCCTCCTCCAGGATCCTATGAGCTGTAAGAAGCTCAATTCACCACTCCCCTGCCCCCATTTTACATTTTTTCTTGGACTCAACATTTTATGGCTCTGGAGCCCACTGAGCATGCCCAGTCCTCATTGGGCTGTTGGGTTTTTTTTAGTGTTCTGTACTTCTGCAAACCTCAGGCTTCACCCAAGCGTGTGGATACCTCCCTCTTATTGGCCTCAGTGGCCCTGTTTTTGTTCCATTCTTGTTCGCACTCAGCCACCAAAGTTTACTGTTGTGTTGTCCAGGCCTGGTGAGGATGAAGTTACAGTGATATGTGGAGGAAACAGGTCAGGCAGGGGTCTTAGAACAGGGGGCTGACAAGCCAGGCCAGATCTACATGGAAACACATGCAGAAGCGTTTTTAGCTTTTATCCAGGTTATCATGAAATTAGCTTTGGTCTGTCAGCGGCACACAAAACAAGAGCATACACCGCCTGAAACGCCGCTTTCACAAGTCACACAAGAGTACTTTAAGCCACCTTATTTTGCGTTTAGGTGAAGTCCCACCAGTTGAAGTGAATGTCATCAACTGCAGAGTTGCTGCTCAGCAAAAGACAGAGGCTTGTTCCCTGCCCTGTCCGGCTCCGGCTGCTGGCCGCCCCCTCTCCTTCCCCTCTGTGAATGAAACTGCCCTATTGTGGATAGGAGCAAGAGGCTAGATAGTTAGTGTGCTGCTGTGAAGGCTTGAAACAGTGCGGCTCCGATTTTCTCAATGGGAAAAAGTTGCTACAGATTCTCAATGGGTAAATGCTTGTGAATGGGGAGCAGTGCTAAGTGGGAAGACGCCTGTGACCCAAAAGAGGGAATGGGTGGGGGAGGACGGCCCCACTGCTTGACCAGGTCACTGCCAGGTACTGATATTTCTCTTCCAAAGGGATGGAAGTGAGATGTCTGCTTAGAAGCCTATATTTTATTACTTGTTTCTAGGCTGCATATAAATGACTCGTTGATGCCAAACAAACTTCACTTTCAAAGTCTAAGGAGTAAAAGTGCTGACGTACATTTATGGAGAAGAACATATTCCTGTGCTACTCCCCTGCTTGTTCTTTGCCACGGCCTCATCCATCATTCTGGGCAGTTCTGTCCAATGGGGGCTACAGGAGGGAGGTTGGAGGCAGGGGTGTTGAAACATTAGCGCTCATCGGTTGAGATACACTTACGCATTGAGTCAGCTTGTGAGGGGGAAGCTGTGCTGATTAGTCCCGCCCATGATGTTGCGCAAGCTGGCTCGGCTGGCTCCCTGATCTCTGTGCACACAACATGAACTTCTGAAGGGAGGAAGCCTTCATGCATACAGCTATATGTGCAAAGGCGTTCATACATCCTGCAACCCTGATAGTGCAGGGTTCCAGAGCGCATGGATGCCTTCACGAATACAGCTGTACATGTCGAAGCTTCTCCTTGCAGACATTCTTATCATACATGTGGATACAGGTGTGCATGATGTTGGAGGTGGGGTTCACTGGTGAATCATTGATTCAACACCACAGTGCTTTATCTGAAGAAGGTTATTGTGTTCCAAAGGGTTTTTTTTTTACCAGAACACTGTAGATTGGAGGGCTAGAATAACACACTGAGATTGTGCTGTGTTATTAAGTGGTTTCCAACATGTGATTTTCTGAAGCCCTCAGACTTCTTGGAATGCCAGCTTATTGTTGTTGTTTTTAAAAAAATTATAGTCCTCATGGAAAAGTTAGATGCCACCAGAATCAAAGGTGATTTGGGTGGGGCTTCCAATAGCCATTTCACGATGAGTCAGGTTACAAATAACCTTTGTAGGATCAAGACTTAGGGCAAATATTTTATCCATCCATATTAGTTCACCTTTTATGCAACCTGCTATGCTGCTAGGATGTCTCTTGGGGAATGGGGAGCCCCAACAGGATAGCTGGTGTAGTGTAGCAGCTAAGAGAGTGAGAGCCAAACAAGACAGAACTGTCACTTGAGGCACAGGTGAACTCAGTGGCACGGAGCACTTTTTATCAGCTTAGGCTGGTATACCAACTGCACCCTTATCTGGACAGAGACAGCCTAGCTACAATTATCCATGCTCTGATAACTTCTCGTCTGGGTTACTGCAATGCCTTATACGTGGGCTAGGGATGTACGAATCCTTTACCTGGTTCTGGTCGGGGCATCTGCTGCGGGGGGGGGGGAGGCGCTCCGTCCCTCCCCCCAGAATCCTCAACGGGGGGGGAGGCGATCCGGTCCTCGCCCCTGGAATCCTGCCCGGCCAGCTGTGCTCCGCGGCGGCTGTGCTCTGCAGAGCAGCTGGCCAGGGCTATCCGCAGCCAGACCTCCAGCTGCGGACGGCCTTCTGTGGACGCAAATGGCGGCCGCTGTAGCGGCCGCCATTTGCGTCCTTCCAGGTTGCCATGATAGGCTACGTAAGTATTTACGTAGCCTATCATGGCATGCCCAAAAAACAAACAAAAAAAGGCGTACGCAAATGGCGGCGGTTACGGTGGCCGCCATTTGTGTTCCCTATTTTTCGCCGTTTTATCCTACGTAAATATTTACGTAGGCAATTACGGAGAAAAAAAAGGGAACCGCAAATAGCATAGTGGGCGCTATTTGCGTTTCTTTTTTTTCGCCGTAAAAGCCTACGTAAATATTTACGTAGGATAAAACGGCGAAAAATAGGGAACGCAAATAGCGCCCACTACGCTATTTGTGGTTCCCTTTTTTTTCGCCGTAATTGCCTGTGTAAATATTTACGTAGGATAAAATGGCGAGAAATAGGGAACGCAAATGTTGGCCGCCGTAGCCACCGCCATTTGTGTACGCCGTTTCCCCCCCCCCCCGGCTTGCTGTGATAGGCTACGTAAATACTTATGTAGCCTATCACGGCAAAGACCAGAATGCAAATGGCGTCTGCAGCAGCCAGTCAAAAGACCAGCCGCCGCTGCAGCCGCCGCTGGAGCGGCCGCCGTCCGGAATATCCGCCCCAGGTAAGCTTCGTCCCGGGGGGAATCCGCAGGGGGGGCAGGGGGCAGGCTGTTCCACCACGGATTTCGGGGGGCCGAATGCCAGTGCATTCGGCCTCACTGAAATCCGTGGCGGAATTCTCCGCCATCCCTACGTGGGGCTGCCTTTGAAAACGGTCTGGAAACTTCAGCTGGTCCAAAATAGGGCAGCAAGATTGTTAACAGGGACTAGCCAGCGGGTTCATATTACGCCAGTACTTTTCCAGCTGCACTGGCTGCCAGTCCATTTCCAGCTGCACTGGCTGCCAGTCCATTTCCGGGCCCTAATCAAAGTGCTGGTATTAACATTCAAAGCCCTTAACGGCTTGGGGCCAGGTTATCTGAAGGATCGCCTTCTCCCATATGTGCCTGCCCGGACTTTAAGATCATCCTCAGCAACCCTTCTCCATGAGCCCCTGCCAAAGGAAGTGAGGCAGGTGGCTACTAGGAGGAGGGCTTTTTCTGCTGTGGCACCCCAGCTGTGGAATGAGCTCCCTAGTGAGGTTCGCCTGGCACCTACATTGTATTCCTTCTGGCACCAGGTGAAGACTTTTTTATTTTCCCAGGCATTTTAGCATTGTAGCTTTCTAGACTTTTAGCTTTGCTGTTTTAAATCTGTATTTTAAATTCCTGCACTGCCGCTTGGCTTTATTGTGGTTGTATTGTTATATTGTGGTTTTAATGTTCTATATATTTTATAGTGTTTTATTGTGTGCTGTTTGGTTTTAATTTTTGTGAACCACCCAGAGATCTTCAGCTATTGGGTGGTATAGAAATGAAATGAATGAATAAATAAGTGAAATGTGTGAATGCGTTTCACCTGTCTAGTTGTTATTTAATTTAAATAGCAACTATGGGAAAACCAGCATTGGGACCTCCTGTTGCAGTTCTGATGAAAATCCGCTCCCCCCACCCCACCTAACACACACACACACACACAGAAAGAAAGAATGAGAGAGAGAGAGAAAGAGAGAGAGAGAGAGACTATTTGCTTCAGAATGGAATGGGATTATCAATGGGAGCATCTCTCCCAGAGCCAATAGCCCCTACAATTTTCATTTTAACAGAAGGAAAGGGTTAAAAGACTGAGTGGCATGGTTCAGATCCAAACAGCCTCCATCCCAAAGTTATTATTTAGAATTTTAAAAACACGCATTCATGCATTTTACATATTAGCTAGTTTGGCCCTCAGATGTTATCTGGACAGTTGCTGGTTAACATCTCACCTAAGATGCGAAGTCCCTAGGTATTCTTGAGAAAACTGCTATTCCCTCAGCATTAGACCTCATCTGTTATATGGGGGATAGAAATACTGACCTACTTTACAGGCTATTGTAGGGATAAGGTATGTGAAACCTGAAAGCAGAAATGGGCAAGTTCTAGGAAATTCCCCTTGGATTAACTTAGAAATTACCCCCCCCCCCCAAGAAATTATGGAATTTTTTAGGGAAAACTCTGGGTAATTTTTCTGAGCCATTCTGAGAGCTTGGGAGAATAGTCCACCACCACTTTTCTACATGAGGCATTTATCGCGCACTCATCATTCCCTACTCATGGTTGTTTATGGGTTCTTTAGATGTCATTGTGACCCTTCAGTTTCAACGCTATCCAGCACTTTCAGTGAATTTTTGTAGAGCAGGGGAGTAGTGGCATTTAATTCTGAAAGTGAAAGAAGTGCAACTTCCTCTTGTGCATTTGCACTATTCTGGTATACCACAATGCCCCCTAGAGGTTATGTAATGGAAAAGCAAGACAGGAAATGTTCCTCATGTCGTGCTCCCATCTCAATTCTGCAACAAACCAAAAGTAGATAAAGCAAATTAATGCCAATTAACAGACTTTATCTCTGACCATCTCTTTGCAGCATCCAGCCCTGTCCCTGCAAGGGCAAGCCAACACAGCAAGTGGAAAATTCAAAGGTGGGGGAAGAGAGCCCACCCTCTGGAAGACCCGTAGTTTTTGTTTCTGCATCTCCTTATTCCAGCCCACCCAATTACATTAAATGGGGCTGGAATATTGAAAACTATCCCTGAGGGTGAGAGAGGGGAGCCCACCCCCAGGGAGGACCTGTGGGGGTAGGCTTCCTAACAACACCATTGGATTGCTCCATTTGGCATGCTCCATTAATGGGTATGGAGGTGGGAAAAAGGTGCTGTGGAGGCAAAACCGGAGGGTGGGGAAAAGGCTGCCTTTCACAGGTTCTCTGTGTGGGGAGGCTCACATCTTACCTCATGATTAATTCTACAGATCATCAGAGCAATACTTATCTCCCTCTACAGCAACAGCAAGTGAGGTATCACCACACACAAACCCGCACCCCATTACATGAATCCATTATCAAGTTCACTCCCTGTACTATGGAGTTCACAGGCCAGCAAGACTGCAGGGCTAAAGTGAGCTTGCGCAAGTGCCCGCTGCACTGAACACAGCCCACCAGCCATCTTTTGTAGCCTGTCAGATAGATGGCATTCCCATCCACCCTGTTTATTTTTGAAGGCAGACAGAAAAGGCTGAAGGTTTATCAGGTCCCTAGTTGGCCACCATATGTGGCAGGGGTGGGTGGGGGCTGTACTGAGTATGCTACTCAGCCCCACCACAGGGTCCAAATTCCATGCTCAGTGAGGCTGTGGCAGACAATGACCCAATATATTTTGCTTTAGCAACATACCAATTTCAAATTAAAACCAATAACATATCAATTATAATAATAGCCACAAAATCCACAAGGAAGAAATGGGGCATTAAGCCATGGCTGGGAAAGTCCTTTAAGAATGGACATTTTAGCCGTGGTTCCTATGGTGGCTGTGGCTGTGAGGCAGGATGGACCACACAGGCGTTGCTTCGTCTGGACACCTGTCTCCCGGGGAACGTTTAGGCCGCTCTGCATGGAGGAAGCAGGAGATACTTGAACCCGGTGATCATCTGGTTCCTAGTGAAGGCCTGACTCCTTGCAGTCCTAGGACAGCCTTCCCCAACCTGGTGCCCTCCAGATTGATTGAACTGCAGCTCCCATTATTCCCAGCCAGCACAGCCATCAGCACCAGGCTGGGGAAGGCTACATGAGGAATTTTTATTGGCACTAGAAGCTTGGAGATCTTGATGTGTAGAGTTGGGAAGTGATGAAAACGAGAGGCTACAACTGAGATGATTAACAGTAATGACTGGATTCCCAGGAGACATGCTTTATTTGATAGCACTGCATAACTTAAAAAAAATAAGTAAATCACAGCTGTGTTGCTACTGGCAGGTGCTTCCCAGGCCAACACTATGGTCTGGTACAGACATAACACTGTTTTCCTGAAAATCGTGGCTTGAGAGCCAGCCTTGGGAACTTGTGCTCCCTCCTCCTGCCTTATCCATGTCCCCTCCTGCTCCCCTTCTGTGGCTCACTGTTAACGTTTGCCCTGACACTAACCAGGCTTGGGAATGGGGGCTCCCGCCCACTCCTTTTGGCAGCCTTAACTAAGTTTTAGTGTCACATCTACACTGAGGCTAACCGTATTTCCCACTTACAAGTTTCCCTAGCCAAGGTTTGCAGGCCTGCATTAAATCCTGATTAAAAGGGGGACTCTCATGATCATTAACAATGGTTAGTTTCCATGTAGATGCAGCACTAAAACATGGTTAAAATTAACAAAAAGAGGAGGGGGCCAAGCCCACATTCCCAACGCTGGCTTTGAGAGTCTGCATTAATGTCTGCCAAAAACAGAATGAACACTTTGGTTCATACTTTAATCTGCACTTTTATTCCTACCTTACTTCATTAAAACGGCAAGAAATTTGCACAATGGCCTGTTCGTATACAGACACATAGGGATCTCTACATGAGCAATTTATTGCACAGTCATGATTCAGGGAAGTTTGTGAGTCCTTTACATGACATCGTCAACCTTCAGGACATCTCCCATGCTTTCCCTGTTTATCCTGCTTTCAAAAAGATCGGAGATAAGCTGGATTTTTTTTTTTAAAGCAGGATATTGCCAGTGTGTAATGCCAGCATAACACTATAATTTGGCCACTAGATGGGGCTTTTCATTGAAAATATAGAAAGCCCTGGTAAGGCTGCTGAGAAAGGGCATTTCAATTCCACACCACATGTTCGTCATCTAAAGGAGCCCATTCTAATCGTGCCAGAGAAAGGGAAGCAGAAAGCCCTGGTAAGGCTGTGGGATTTTCCATAATATAGAGAAGCCCTTACTGCGCACCTCCCTTGAGCACTGGGAAAAAAAGGAGTCTCTTGGTGGGGTGTCCACAAAGTTATGTGTAGGGATGAGCAGACGTCCCTTGTCTCATTATTTCCGGTTCCACTGTTGTTCTGAGGAATGGCAAAATGTGCATTTGCAGCAATCTGAACAACGTACTGGAATTTATTTATTTTTAATGGAAGGATGGATGGATGGATGGATGGATGGATGGATGGATGGGTGCTGGATCACTAATGCAGTGGTGCATTGCTCTACTTCCTCATGTCAGATAATTTGGACCAGGAATCTTGGAAGGGGATGGCAGAGGATTGGTTGAGGAGCTGAGCCCTCCTTCCAGGATGATCAGGCAAAAAAGTATTCTGTCATAGTCCAGGCTAATATAGATAAAGAAGAGGGAGAGGCACAGCCCACTTTCTAGGCCCCAGCAACCAACGGCACTGTCTTGCTTTCTGTGACTTGGGAGCAGCGCTTTGCTGTGGAGGGAGGAGCTGAGCTGAGAGCTAATCTGTGGAGAAAGGGGGGGGGGGAAACAGAGTTGAAGTGGAGATGAAGAGGCCACAACCTGGGACCAATCTACACAGCTGATTTAGTGTGGGGCAGCAGCACATCAGGGTTGTTCATGACAGGTGACACTGCTGCCAATCCGCAGCCATCCCACAGCTTCCCTCTGGAAAAGCCACATTTTCTGAAACTCCCTTTAGTGCATTATTTAAGTTAAAGTGGCTCCCAAGTGGTTCAGCTGCAATGTGCCCCATCCCCCTGCATTAAATCCTAGGCATGCCTCTGTGATGTGGCTATGACCTGTCAGTGTCATAATCAAGGGGTGGGGTTGCCCCTCCCCCCATTTCCCTTTTTCCCCGCAGTAGGGTGCACGGTCTGCAACCTGTGTTTCCATAATACCGTAGTTGTGCATTTTTGAGCCTTCACAACTGCACAAAAGTTGCTTTTGCCAGTCAGAGTATGTAGCCTGCCCTTCTCATTCATAAAACTGCCACAGAACTATTTTCAGATTTCCATATTTGTTGCTAACACCAGTGAGAGTATCTAGCCTGTCTTTCTGATTGTGCCGCCGTTCTCCCCTGCCCCCAGTCTAGCCAGGAGGGCCTGCTGCTGCCTCCCTGCCACCTCAGCTGCAGCCACATCCGACACCCATCCATTCGCTCACTTGGCCTCCTTCACTTGCTCTTGCCTGCCTGCCTGCTCTTGCATTGTGCCCCAGCCACAGGGCTCCTGTGAGAGATCACCCCCTCCCATGCCAGCAACAGAAATGGAGGCATCGCACAAGTCCGTGGAAGGGCAGCTGCAGCTCCAGGCCAGCTCCGTTCTCACTCAGCATGCGAGATGGTAGCTCGCCAGTGTTTCTTGCGCCAACCACCAAGGCAGCCACACATGGGCAGGGTGAGGACGAGGAGAGCCCAGGGGAGGTGGCAGCGAGTGTAGCAATGGAAGAGGACGGGAGCAAGGCGGCGGCTGGCCAATTGACTGGCCAAGTGAGGGCAAGGGCAGGGCAGACAGCAGCAGCACCCCCTTGCTTGAGGCAGCAATAATCCTTGGGCCGGGCATGCCTGGCTTTCTCATCCATAAAACCACTACAGCGCTGTCTCGGGGCTTGAGATCTCCATATTTGTTGCTTTGGCCATTCACAGTAACTAGCTTTTATCTCTCATTCATAAAAGTGTGGGCAGGAGGAGGAGGCTTAGTTCATGGTCGGGAAGTGGAGGCAGCAGCAGTTCTGCTGCTGGCTCCAGCGCATTCAGGGAAAACTAGCACATTACTGCTCCATGAAACTTCCCCGAGCAGAGGAGCATGGAGGTGTATGGGGAGCAAACCTCTCTCACTGGCTGAGCAGCATCTATGGGGTTGATGACATTCACTTCTACTAATGGAACTCCACCCACTCAACCCAAAAGTAAGGCAATTTCAACTGCAATTCGATCCTTGAAAAGTGGGTTTACTCCGCTTTTTGTGCTTCATCTACTGCTGATGGACCAAAGCCATCAGCAGCAGATAAAAACCCAGATAATACCCCAATGTGCTTCTCATTCCGTTTTCATGTAGATCTCCCCCCCCCCCCCCCCGCCCTGCCCCGGGAATTGAGCTAGTGCTTCTACCACTCTTCTACCATTTGATAATATTCAATTCATGAATTGTGTCTTTTCAGTACCGTTGGGATCCCTTTGGAATTTAAATTCAATTTTGGGCCGCCTTGAGCCTCCCTCTCCCACCTTAAAACACTTCCAGGGTCCATGAGTTGAACCCTCCAAACGCAGGAGAGATACTGAGGATTTCATAAACATCCCTAGTTATGTGGGATAGCGCAATCCTACAGGTGTGCGTTGGAATAAACGTAAGCCTCCTTAAGTTCCATTTTTTGGTAGAAAGACAGGGTACAAATCAAACCAATCAATCAATCAAAAGTTGGGAAGCAACAGAAGTGAAGAGGAATCAGAGCAGATGTTGCAGAAGTGAGATGAAAAAAGAAATATCTGACACAGGGCTCTGTGAAGAAATGCTATGCATATAACTGTTGTTCTGTAAATATTCTGTCTGACCTCTTAGAAGCTATAATGTATCAGTGTAGGCCTGAGGCCTGGTGTTATTACTGTATTGAAGGCCTATTTTAGTAGTAGCTGCTTCGAGATGTTCTGAAGGAGAGAGATGATTGCTTGAATATTTATAGATGGGGTATGCATCGGGTGAATTCAGCTTTAATTGGCTTGGGATTCTAGCTAGGTGGAAAAGAGTGGCTGGGAAATGACAATTATAGGAATTGACAGTTAGGGTTTCCGGGAGAGGCACAAGGTCTGCTGGTTGGTGGGTGATGCTATAGAATGTCGAGAAAGTAAATAGCTAGCTTGAATATTAAGCTATTCCTTCTCTGTGGAATAAACATAATGTGGGTGGTGAAAATCAGGAAGGTTTCACAAGCAGACATTAAAACCCAGATAAATGGTCCAAACAGTCAGAAATACAATAGGAGGAGCTTTGGGAGTCAGAGGAAGACAGTACCCAAGAGCTGGGCTGGATCTAGATGGGGCTTTTACTCCAGTCCTACTGCGCCCCAAAATTGATAAGAGTCAGATGACACATGCCCTACTCCATAGCCAGCGTGCTGTTTCTAGATCTAAAATCTGATGTTTTTGAAACTGCTTTTTTGATGGATTAGCCCATTGCAGCGCTTTCAGAGCACTTTCAGGGTCTGCGTGAGCTGAACTGCCCTCGCTGCAGGCTGCTGGAGCAGTGCTGATTGGCGGAAGGGAAAGTGGGTGTGGGGAGTCGGAGTCATGTCTACCCAGAAAGAACCTCAAATTGCACTTTGCCAAGTACAGGAGCAGAAGGGTTGGGAGAATTCCTCTGCCCATTGTTATAGTATTCAGTGAGAGCGGGCATGGGGAGGGGGAGTGGTGGAGCATAAGACTCAAGCCTGCCATTTTAAAACTACGCACCCATACTTGGAAGGAACTTGTCCTCTTTTGCAGTTCACCACTGGCAAGGGGGTGGAGGGGAAGAGTAGTGGACAGCAAGCCTCAAACAGCGGGACAGGGAAGGAATGGAAGGAACTCTATCTGCATCTACATAGATCTCTATCTATGTGCTCTATCTGCACATCTTTGATGAAAGGGGCTGTTTTTTTCTTTTCTCCCTTTTAATATCTTTGCCTCAAGGAAGGAACAACAAACTGGCATGGATAACCGTGTCTACTCAGAAGTAAATCTCTCATTTTTTTCAATGAGGCTTACTCCTGAAAAAGTGAGCAGGTTGCTTTTGGGTTCCCTTTGGGTAAAAAAAGAAAAAGAAAAAAAGAAATCTCCAGGCAGCAGCATCATTTTACACTCTTTCCTTCAATGCCCTTCCACTCCCCCGCTTCCTGATTCTCAGGTAGCCAGAGCTTTATTGGTTTTAAGAGCTGATGGCCCCCAAATGACCCCTAATCTGGCTAGGACCATAATTATTATTATTAGCACTGCTGCCACTCAGTTATTCACAATATCGCTTTTCTGGAGGAGCGTTGTTGCTCACTTAGGGCCACCACGGGAGGGAGATAGAGGGGTGGGATTGCGGAAATTTGCATGTCTACTCGGAAGTAACTCCTCCATTGCACGTAAGCAAGAGGGGAAGCCTGTTAATTCAAAGCTGCATGGGGGGGCAGGGGGAGCAGAGGGCTAAAAAATTGAGATACACAGGTATGCAAAGCTTTATTGATTTTGAGCTGATGATTCAAATGTGAGCATATACGGATTGTCCCCAACCCCCTCTCATCGTTCAAGTACTTTAATTCACGCCAACTTCCCCTGAGAGAGGAAGCATGCGAAGGGAGGTGTTTGCTAAATGTGTCTACTTGGAAGTAAGTCATGCACATTCATTGCACTTGACTGAGCAGGGAAAGGAGAATGGGGTGGAGAGCAAGCCTCTGCTCATTCGCTGCCCCACACCTACACAATTCATGAAGTCATTCTACTCCCCCACCCAGCTCGAAACTAAACTTCAGGTGCTATTTGCTCTGTGCAAGCGGGTGCTTTTTTTTTAAGTATGCATCACTTTACTGGCTACCGCGTGCTGCTGGAGAAGCAAACCTGAACTGATGAAACTCAGATTAAATGGGAAATGGATCGGGAAACGTCTGCATGTGGATGGGGCCCTGGTCATGAGTGGATTGGCTGAGGTGGAGGTTTGGGGAATTTGGCTTGTGGTAAAAGAGGCCCTTAAGAGGTTTGCATTAGCAACAGTGTCTCCTGAGTCCTTAAGAGGTATCAGCATACATTCTTTTGAAAACCCCAAAGTAAATATTAGTATTCCCTTTATGTACAAAATATCCCTTTAATAAATAAAAGGCTCAATCCTATGGCCGCTAGACAGTGGCTAGACAGCCATATGATAGGTCAGTTCCTGGGAACTGACCTCCACCCACTCCCGTACTGCCTCATAAGCAGTGCGGAACGGCCCCACGCTCTGCGCTCGGAAGAGGAGTGTGGAGCGGCAAAAACGGGGCCTTCCTGGGGGCGTGTTGGGGCGAGGAAGTTGGAAATGCTGGTATGACACATCCTACGTGTCGTCCGGCTGCCACTTCCCATGCTCTGAGGTCCCACGGCTAGACAGCCAAAACCCCTCCACGCTTCTCCTGCCCTGCATTGGATAGGCAGTCGCCTCCAAGTTCAGAGGTGGCCACCTATCCCGATAGGATTGCGCCCAAGCTTAATAGTTCATTTTGTCTCTAGTATTATTGTCGATCTCACACCTAAGCTTCTTACACCAAGCTACTTGGAGGTTTTAAAGTATTATCAGAAATTGATGGCAGCGGAAAAGGGTCAGCTTGTGGAACTCTGAGTTATAGTGGCAGAGAGTTCCTTAGGCCCTAAAATATAGGCATTTGCTAAAAAAAGAAAAGAAAAAAGAAAACCCCATGGGATAGCCCAGTGAAGGAGCAGTTGCCCCATAGGTGGTGGCAGTGCTGAGGAGAGACACCCCACCTCCATAGTCTCAATTAACATCCACCTCTTTGCCTTTCTGAGCCAGCCCAATCCTGCACATGTCGCAGGATGGGAAATACATCTGAAAAGGATATATTTATAAAGCCAATTTGCTTCAGCAATGTCCCAAAAGAAAAAAAAAATGTTTTCTTACTTTGATTCCAAGCTACTTAAGGACAGATCTGCTTTTCATAAGACCAGTAACCGCAAGCAGACAGGGCCTTCCCCTTTGGAAGCAGACAGCATGAGAATGGGTCTCATATATATTCATATATATATACACACACACACACGCGCACACACTCAATAATTAAAGAAATATGTGTTGGCACTGGTATCGTCAAATGCTGCTTTCAATTACTGTCATTGCCAGAGAACATTAAGGAGAAATATTTTAAACAAGGCCACTGCAAAAATAGATTTTGTTTGTCATTAGCTATGGAACAACGTTTGAGCGAAAGGGCTGCAATTTCCATAAGCCAACTTTTGGCCTTTTAGGATTGAGAGAATGTGATTTGTTCTGGTACCATAGTTCTGAGCAGATCTTCCTATATAAGGATTTATTTTTGAGACTTCACATTCCCAACCTTTCTGTGTCCAATGGGAATTCAGTTAAGGTCCTGTAATATTAATCCTAACTAAGCAGTTTGGCTGGTTAGTAATATAATAAAGTCTGGATGGGTTTTTGCTCCCTTTCCCCAAGGGCAGCCCCACCAAAAGGCAAAGTGAAATGGACCCCTGAAGCAATAAATGTTGGTTGCCATTAAAGGTGGGACATGTGCCACTAGGACATCCATTTAAATGATGTGGAGCTATGCAAGAGAATGATTTGCACTCTGTTTAGGACATGACTGCTGCATTCATCCTACTTGTTGGCCACTGTGGGAACAGAATGCTGGACTAGATGGACACTTGGTCTGATCCAGTATGGGTCTTCTTATGTTCTTATGACAGAACTCTTGCACAACTCCCTGTTCAGTGCAAGGGAACAGATATGGAGAAGGAGATGTCATAGATGTGGTGGACCTAGTGGGAAAAGATCTGACACTTGTCCCCAACCAGGCGTTCCTTTATGTCTCCATCCCCTTTGCTGATGGGTTAGAAGATTCAAGGTTAGTGCAAGTCTGATATAATATCCCTTACTTCAGTGGAACTATGACAGCATTTCTTCAATATAACTCTGACAGTTCAGTGCTCTGGCCTATCCTTCCTTCTCTCTTTTGGTGTGTCAAACATGGTTGCTATTCTCTTTCTGATTCTTCTCCACAGGGTGGTGCTGCAGGCTCCCATCATTACAACCCAGAGAGTGCAAAATGAATCTAAGGGTTTATCTTGACGCAACATATTACTGCTTGGGCACTATGTGATATCCCCACCAAATGGAAGGAAGACATCTGAATCTTCCATCATAAAAGAATAACAACGATAGATTTATTTCAGAAAGAAATTCTTGATTATCTAGATATGGCCCAATTCTCTCTGTGTGGGGCTAGGTTTTGTTGAAGAACAAGAGATAAGGCAACTTCACTTTTGTGGCTAACATTCACGAATAGGGTGACTTCAGCCAATTCATAGGGCATCTCTACACCAGCCTAAAATCCTGCATTTAAAACAGGGCTTTCTGCTTCCGTTTTAAATGCAGGATCACGACGACTCCCTTTTTCACCCAATTCCTTTCCCCCATCCTTCTAATTGATCTCATAGAATCATAGAATAGTAGGGTTGGAAGGGGTCTACAAGACCATCAAGTCCAACCCCCTGCCCAGTGCAGGAATCCAAGTCAGAGCATCCCTGACAAGTGGCTGTCCGGCTTCATCTTGAATGCCTCTTGCCACTTTTCCTCTTTTCACGGAACTGAAGTGGAACACAATGGGGTAATTTGATCTGCAATCTATTTAAAAACAGAACAAAGGGCATTTAGTGCAGGAGAAGCCTTGGAGGGTCACGGCGTCATGTAAAGAGCCTGCAAACTTCTGTGAAGGAGCAATCTCAATTGCAGGATAAAAGCTCTGCGTGAAGAAAGCCATAGAATCCTTTGGTGGAAGAGAAAAATGGCCCTACCATTAGGCAGAGTGGGGCAGATGCCCCAGGCAGCTGATTTTGGTGCCATGAAAGGGCAGCAAATTGTTGTCTGTTAAATTTGACTTTTATTGCATTTTTGATGTCACAAAAGGAGAGAGATACGTGCCTGATTTTCTGCTTCAGGAATCCTGAAGCCTGATTGGCCACTGTGTGAACAGAATGCTGGGCTAGATACACCTTTGGTCTGATCCAACATGACTCTTCTTAGGTTCTCAGTCTACTTACAAATGAGCCAATAGCAGCCACATCATAAAGTATCGTAAGTACAAATGAACAGAGTGCTAGAGGTGCATAAACAAAGCAAACAATAATAGTTTCAAGAACAAGTGGGGACTCACACCTAGCCCCAAACAGAAGCGCTCATGTCCAGCTGCCCTTGACCTCAGGAGCCTTTGGGGACCCTTTTATTTCTCTCCTATAGTGTTTTATTGCTAGCAGGTGGAGGTGTAGAATGAGCTTTTTAACCTCATGATGGGCATCCCCACTCCCAACCCTAAACTTTGGACACTAATGCTTACCTCCAGGCTACCATAACCAGTTACGGACTCAAGCAGGTCAATTCTCCCCATCCTGCCCTCCATATTCCCTTTTAACCCGATGTTTCCAACATTCCATGACTCAGTTGCCCCCACCAACAGACTTAATGTCTAGACTCATACAAGCCACTTTCATGAGAGGTCTCTGTGTGATCATGGAGCACAGCTTTTGTAAGTCACTCTTTTCTTTTAATTTACAAATTGATATACTTCTGTATATCTAGGAAGTCCCTATGTAAAAAAACCAATGCATTGTTTTTTGGTGGCCCCATTTTACTTCTCAACGAATAGGCCCTCAAGTGCCCAAATTTGTTACTAGAGGGAATTATTATATTTAAGCAGTTGAAGCTAGACAGAAGCACCATTTTGAGGGCCCAGTACACACCTGTAACATGGGCCCCCACCCCACATATATTTTGTTCCTTTGGGGTTGGTCCTAATAAAGGTATTGTCCTGCCAATTTTTTTGTGTTTTTTGTTGTTGTTCTAATGGACCAAGCTGGGCTAGGCCTCAAAAAAGACTTAGTTCTGAAAAACTGGAGGACTGACTGGTGTCCTTTAGCTTCTTTTAGTTCCCCTTGTTTAACTTTCTTAGGGAGCAATCCTATGGCCACTAGACACTGTCTAGAGGGCCATAGGATATGCTGTTTTCCAGGAACCGACCCCTACCCCAAGCCCATGCTGCCTCCAAGGCAGCGCGGAGAAGCCCCATCCTCTGCACTCGGAAGAGGAATGCAGAGCAACGGAACAGGGGTGGGGCTGGGGGCGTTCTGGGGTGGGGAGAGCGGAGCTGCGTGTACGACACATCCAATGCGTTGGACACATCCAATGTGCCGTACATAGGGATGTACGAAAGTGACTTACCTGTTCGCGGATTCTGTTCATGGTGTGTGTGGGGTGCTCTATCCCTCCCCCCCCGGGATCCTCGACCGGGGGGGAGGCGATCTGGTCCTCCCCCCCGGAATCCTGCCCAGCTGGCTCTGCTCCGCGGCAGCTCTACAGAGCAGCCGGCCAGGGCTGTCCGCAGCCGGATTTCTGGCCACGGACTGGCTGGTGCGGACGCAAATGGAGGCTGCCATTTGCGTCCAGTCAGGCAGCCGTGATAGGCTATGTAAGTCTTTACGTAGCCTATCATGGCTGGGCAAAAAAAACCAAACGGCGTACACAAATGGCGGCAGCTACAGCGGCCGCCATTTGCGTTCCCTATTTTTCGCCATCTTAGCCTACGTAAATATTTACGTAGGCTAAAACAGTAGGGAAGGAAGGAACAGAAATAGCACCCACTACGCTATTTGTGTTCCCCTTTTTTTCGCCGTAATAGCCTACATAAATATTTACGTAGACTAAAATGGCGAAAAATAAGGAATGCAAATGGCGGCTGCTGTAGCTGCCGCTATTTGCGTACACTGTTGGGTATTTTTGATTGGCTTGCCGTGATAGGCTACGTAAAGACATACATAGCCTGTCACAGCAAAGACCAGAATGCAAATGGCAGCCATGGCAGCCGGTTGAAAGACCAGCTGCTGAAGCCACTGCCGGAGCCGCCACTGTCTGGAACATCCGCCCCAGGTAAGTCTCGTCCCGGGGGGAATCCGCGGGGGGGCAGGCCGTTCCACCACGAATTTTGGGGGCATCCGAATGCACTGGCATTCGGCCTCACTGAAATCCGTGACGGAATTCTCCGCCATCCCTAGCCGTAGAGCAGCCTCCTCTCCCAGTTGGCCCTCCTGCGACTAGACAGCCGAAAACGGCTGTCTAGCGGAAAATAGCAGGGCAGGAGAAGCACGGAGGAAACGATCCCCCCCGCCGTGCCTCGCCTGCCTTGCTTTGGGTAGGCAGTCACCTCTGAGTTAGGAGGCGGCTACCTATCTTGATAGGATTGTGCCCTTACATTTCTAGCTGCTATATATAGCCAAATATGGCAATAAAGTGTGTGTGGCAGAAGAACTAAACAGTTGCATATATTTTGGGCCTGTAAATCAATCAAACCATCAATGTGGACTCCTCCTGATTATTATGGTCTTCTTTTCTTCCTACCAGCATATCCTAGACTGCAATCCTTGGCACACTTACAGTATGTGGGAGTAAGGCCCACTGAAGACAGTGAATCTTGCTTCTGAGTAAACATGGATAGGACTGGTCCTTGGAACAGCCCAGCGAAGTAGGTCAGTATTAATGCCGTATCGTGGATGGGCAGAGGGTGCCTGGGTGGGAGTGAGACTAAGAAGCTGTTGCCTGCCTAAGACTATCTTGCACTTTCATGGTGGAGGCAAGCTGGGGTCTGCAGCTCCGTCTCTTGACCTCTACATTCTAAGAGCTCCATAACTAGCTTAGGGCGCAATCCTATGCATAGTTAGACAGGAAAAAGTCCTACAACTCCCAGTCATGCTGGCTGGGGAATGCTGGGAGTTATAGGACTTTTTCTCTGTCTAAGCATGCATAGGACTGCGCCTTTAGTTAGTAAAACTCTCCAAACAGCGAGCAAACTGTAGGGGAAACCTTAGTTAATGAATGCAAAGGTTCAGTGTGGAAATGCATCTTCAAGCTAAACTGCTCCTACACTCAGTGCCCCTGGAGGCTACATATGCTGCAATCAGATCCAGTTCTCACAGCGTATCTCCCAGACAGCCCCCTCCTGTAACCCTACCTCAGATGGGCCATAGAAACTTTTCTCAGATTGCTGTGGGACATAAATCTTTCTGAGGAACCCCTCCTGACACTGCATGAACATTATTGTATTATTAAGGCATAAATCCCATGTCATCGCAGCAAAAAGTCTGTGGCTGTTGAGTTAAATGAATCAAGAGGGACGCTTAACTATTCCCAAACATGATTGGAGGCCAGTTGCACACGATAAGCCAAAAGAGGAAAGGTTTGGAAGAGCTATTTATCATGTTTCCTCACATCATAAACTGATCTACTAAACTGTAAATCAGACAGCTGGCAGTAGCCTCGAGGGTTGTCTAGTTTAACTTCACCCCCTCCCCCTATGGCATGATTTCCTAGATCAGTAGTTTTTAAGCTGTGTTCTGGGGAATATTATTAAGGGATTCAATAATGGTAGACTAGTTTCCTGAAATTCAGCTCCCTCCTATTGCTCTTCCCTCATCATATGCAGCTTCAGGTCTGTTAGGCCTGTTCAAGGGTATTCACTCAGTGAGGCAGTTCCAACAGGCCTGGCCAGTGCCACACATGAACTGAGTGTGTGCCCTCAAACATGTCCTAGAATTCTCTGGAACATGCTGAGGTTCTGTGGCAATTTTAGAGGGCTCCTCAGCAGAGAAGTTGATATGGGAAAGGGTTTCTTGAGGGTGGACTGTTTGAAAACCTGCCCCACTCATGGAATTTTATAGGGGTCCAGATGTCATCATCTTACACTTGTAATCCTCTCATATTTTCCTATTGCTTCATCCATCTTATTTCTTTCCACAAAAAATCAGCTAAGGAGGAAAAGATGGAATAGCTGCACCATGTCTTTTGATGGGTAGTGCTAGGAGCTCTCCATCTAGAAGACCCCTGAGTTTGGAAGAGACTAAACACCCTTCCCCACAGGTACATCCACACACCAACCACACAATCAAGGACCAGTTATCCTGTATGACAGGCACAACAAAGCAAAGAGCTCCTGATGACTCAACCAAATAAGCCAAGTCAGTCTAAACTGTATTTAATTTCTGACCCCTCTGGAAGCTGTTACACCTGAAAATTGAGATAATGCTTCGGAGTCCATTTTAGTCCTACACTAAACCAGTCACTTACTTATAACCAAGGTATAGAGGAACACCAGAAGAGCCTAGAACTTTGCCAGAGCGTCTTATCCAGTTGCATCAAACATCTGTGGGGTTTGTTGATTTGGTTCGATATTCTGGGATCACTGACTCCATGTTATGGAGGAGAAGTTGGTGCGTGTGTGTCATTATTTCTATAATCTTCCCCTTTGTGCATCAAATCATTCTTGGGATTAAGGCCCTTGATCCAATTTGATTTCTCAGGCTGAGCCCCTGTTAGTATATTCACACTTGTAGACAGTTTAGTCTACAGCTGGAAGTGCTCCTCCTCCTAATTATAAGATTTATACTCTTACTGTAGTAGCTTGTGCCTCAAGCAATTCTCATTTCATATTTGGCTGCTTTGCACCTATCTGTCTTCCAATTGCCATGTTTCTTGTTGTGCATGATGTCTCTAATATGACAACTAGAGAGGAGGGCGGAATAAATACCAGCGAATAGCGACTGTCCCTCGTAAACTTTCCTGTATTGGCAATGATACTACTGTGAGAAAGGAACATGTCACTCTATCCCCACCCTACCCCCACCCCTGTGCTGCTCCTTTTTGCTATGTGTTAATGCCACAATACCTGGAAAAGGCTGTGTATCTGTACTAGACCCAAGTCAGAATTTGACCAAAGAGCTCATGAGCCCACTTTGGAGGGCAAAGGACAGTGATTCCATGCACATGGATAAATCATTGCCCCTAGACTTGAGGGGAGGGGAGGGATGGGATGGGGGCAATGAAAGCCTCATCTCCCAGGCAATGTGCACATGGCTCCGAACATGGATTTTGACTACAGGTTCTGAGCTTTGTTGGCTCAAGGCCTGTACTTGGTCATGATCAGAGACCAAGCTGGGGAAAGGTGCAACTTTGTAGTATTTAAACCTCCAGCTGGGAACCAACACTCACTTGTCTAATTAGTCTTTCCATGTGAATTCACAGAACTGTTCAAGGCTCCAGAACACCAAGGGTGTTTATATGGAGCTTTTATCCTGCAATTGAGATTGCTCCTTCATGGAATTTTGCGGGCTCTTGACCCTCCAGGGCATCTCCTGCACCAAATGCCCTTTGTTCCATTTTTAAATAGATCGCAGATAATGAGTTATCAAATTACCCCATTGTGTTCCGCTTCAGTTGTGTTCCGCTTCAGTTCCCTCCGTGAAAAGAGGAAAAGCGGCAAGAAGAGGAGGGAGATCAATGAAAGAGAATGGAAGACTCAGATACAGGGAGAAGGAGGGGGAAGGGGTGGGGGGAAAGGAAGCACATGAAAAAGGGAGTCGTTGTGATCCTGCATTTAAAACAAGCAGAAAGCCTCGTTTTAAATGCAGGATTTTAGGCTGGTGTAGAGATGCCACAAATGCTTCCCCGACCCTTTTTGACCCAGGCCATCTTGCTGCTCTGCTCCCGCCTTCATGCCTCCATTCCCCACCCCCCACTGCTCCAGGTGCCTGCTGGAGACTCAAACCATCATAGGCTAGGACAATGGCATCTCACATGATCTTGCTGTGAACCTATTGAGTTATGTCCACTTGCATAATGAAAACAGGCCACATAATTTGGATTTTATTTTATTTTTAGTGCAGGTTCTGATTATGGGGAAAGGCCTCTGTGGTTTGTTGTCTGTTTACACAATCAGAACTACTATTCAAGACTGATTTCAAGTTTGTCTTTTACTCATGTTCAAATGCCAGAGAGTCCCTGTTTTTTTAACTACCTACATAATCTTGGGTAACTCCAGTAATGCAATGAATTCTAATGGCTCATCAACTGATTCTGCACATTTTTAAAAAGAAGAATTCTTGTGCTTCTGCGTAATCCCACTTAACTGGAGATCATGGAGTCACCATGCTGACATCACAATACCACTCAACCAATCAGATCTGGCTACTAGATATATCACAAAGTCATTTCAGAGAAAGGGTGGTGATTCCTTCCCTCACTCTGAATCGTTTATGTGGTGTCATGAAACCAATCAGATTTGGCTAAATGACATCACTAATTCAGAGTGAGGGAAAGAATAATTGTTTTCGATCTGAGTGTACAAACATTGTTGCCCCTGTTCACACACACCCTCAAAAAAACAACAACCAGGGGAGAACACTTCTGATGTGTTCGAAATCTTTGATGATTTCCCTCATTTCAATCAGCTCTCTCATTTACACTGTATTATTCCTGTCATAAAACAAACTTCAGCTACAAAAGAGCTCCCTAAATATCCAGGGCTCTTTTCCTTGCTTTCAGTTGATATTAGCCTCTGATTACCACTTGATTATGAAAAGAAACTAGAGACTGAAGACTGAGAAAGATCTCTCGTCCTTGTAGGGACCAGACCCTAAATGTTGCTTTTTTAATCTGTGGAAGCAAACTGCTATAGAGAGAACTATGTGGATAACAGGGGAAATACCCAGACAATATTGTTCACACCTGAATTGGCGTGTGTCAGAAAACAATTGCACATGTTACACAGCAACAAACCTAGCTTTGCCATGGAGAGTACATTCAAACAACCAATCCCAGATGAGTGTGCTTGTTTAACATAGATGGCTTCAAACACCTATTTATCAAATTCATATGTTACACATTTAAATGTACATTTTAAAAATGTACAGCTATAAACATCATGTATGAAGAGGAGGAGAAAGTGTTTTGTGCTTTATGTCCTAATCCTGATTTCACTGTATTTAAATTGTGATGGGAAAGATTTCGTTGCACTACTGAGCCAACATAAACTAACTTATTTTCACTTAACTGTAAGTTCCTATTTTAATGACCTTTTCACATTTGCGGTGTTTGGAGAAGATCCTTAAGAAAATGGCATGCCACTTGAGGCAGAGATAGAGCCCTGTGATACATTTCATTTTTTGGAATAGAGAAGGATATGGAATGCAATATTAGCTATAGATATAAATGAATCAGAAAATTTCCGGTCCATGACACTTTTGCAGGTGTTTGCTCAAATATCAGTTCCATCCTGTTTCCACAATAAATGTGGGTTTTTTTAAATCCACATGAAAAGTTACATTTAAATAAGTAGAGATACAAGCTTAAATCTATTTCTCTTAAAATACGAATTTCTAAACCTATTTTCTCTCAAAATTCGCATTTTAAAATTCATTATGATATATTTTATGCAGGTCCGGTACAACACCTCCCACCACCTGGGGCGGCAGGAGGTTGCACCGCTGCCTCCTCTCCACTGCTACGCACGCCTGTGCGCCTCCTCCCTGCCACAGCGATGATGATGGCAGCGGCTGCCGGCTGCCCTCCCCCAGCCCCCTGCCGCTGCCTTCTTTCCCCCTGCCCAACCATGACAATGGTGGTGGTGGTGGCCTCTTGCTCACCCCGCCCCTGGCAACAACGGTGATGGGGGAGGGGTGGCCGCTGCCTGCCCTCCTCCCCCTCTCCCCCCCACCAATAGTTACAATGGCAGTGGTGGCTGAGGGGCCACCCTCCTCCTCCTCCTCTCCCCCCACTGCTACACTCTCTTCTCTTCCCACCCCCAGCCACAGCTACGGTGGCAGCTGCCACCCACTGTTTCCTGTGCTGATGCCCTTTCGTCTCTCCCCCTCCCTGCGATGGCCCACCCCCTCCTGTTCCTCCATTTGATGGCGGCAGCAGCAGGCCTTTCTCCTTGACATCGCGCTTGAGTTCTCCTTCCTTAGAGAAAGGCATTAGTGGAGAGGTGGCCATGGAGACCGCCTGTGCTGCCAATGCCTCGCTCTAAGGAAGGACCCCTCACAGCGAGGCATTTGGCCAGGCTGGCTGCTCTCTCTTTTCTGAGCGGTCGGCGGAGCTTCCCAGAAAGTCTGCCCACCCAATACTGCACTTGAAAAGGTCCTCAAAGCAAAGCGTCAGGCGGGTGGCTCTCCAGAGAGCTTTGCCAGCCGCTCTTGCCTCAGCGGGAGAGCAGCCAGCGCAGCTTTCTGGAGCGGATCTCCTAGGGATGGAATCCACCATCCTTCAGGATCCACTGCCTCAGGATTCACCCCGCTTCACCTCACTTCATGGAAGGAACATCCCTGGTTTGATGAGAACAGCACTGTAAGTACAAATGCCAGTGGGTAATTATATTCTGATTACGTTGACATTAATCTAAAAGTCAAGTCGGTTTGCACTGGAATTCAAGCATACCTAATTAAGTATATTCAGTTCCTTTCTTTTTTTGGTCTTGATGGAATTGTGGGAATCCCTTCTTGTACCAAATAAAAAGCAAGTTTCCAGCATTCAGGTTTGTAGAAAAAGACCATGTGATACCTCTGTTTGCTAAAAATGTGAAGGGAAAAAAGAATTAGTAGAGAACAAACAAAACAAGGCTGCAATCTTATAGTCACTAACTCTGAGTATATCACAAAGCAGAGAAACGGGTTCTCAGGATGCAAGATTGAATTTATTATAAGAAATTCAATCTTGCATCCTGAGAACCCGTTTCTCTTCTTCATAATTTACTTTGGATGCTCATCTCCTTCTGTTTTCTTACTAACTCGGAGTAGGCCTCATTGAACTCAATGGGACTTATTTCTGAGTAGACATGTATAGGATTGCTCTGTAAACACATTATATTTCAGAATGTCCTGAATTCTACAGTATTCTATGATATGCTTCCCAAACCTTCTGGTTAGTTGGAAAACTCAGTCGACAGGCAAGAGGCAAATTGCCACAATTCTCAAATTGTTAGTTGGCATCAATTTTATGAAGAAATACACATAGGCCTCTGTTTCTGGATGTTTTCCCATTTCACCATTCCATATTTATATGGCTAGGTTTACACAATAGAAGTACAGTTACTTAAATGTGAAGGCTACTTTCTGATATTCTGCCTGGGAACTTCTGGCTTTCAGAAGCTTTAGGGCTTTATGCTAATTCAGCTGACTGAGGTTTTGTCTTTCCTACCACTGCATCAGGTGAATAAAGATTAAAATAGAGACACTCCTGTCACAAGTCTGCAGTCCATTTACATCTTAAGACAGTAAGAGAGTAAACTTCTGGAAATTTAAATTAGAATTTTGCCTTGGGCTAAGGGCCTCAGGTTACACAGAGGTATATTGGACACAGGAGCAAATGGAAAATCTCCTTTTGGAAACACAGAAACCAGCAGGTAGCCAAGTCAGTCTCTAGTAATTTTGGATAGCTGCTGGAGTTTCCAAGGAAAGAAAGATACAGGAAAGGCAGGCAGGACTGATACGGCAGGTGGACAAGTAGCTGTCAGGCAGGATTGGGATCAGCAACTCAGCATCAGAAGCACTAATTGCACGGAGAGTTCTACTCACGTTCAAGCGAACACACATAGCGAAACCCTTTCAGACCTTGCCCATTCAACGTGGCAAGGTCTGCACTGAGGGGAGCGTGGCCAGAGTGCCTGGAGACGTAGGGGGCATGGCCAGCATGCACAGCCACATCACTCAACCCACTTTAAGCCCTCACAGGCTCTGGTCTCATGGCTCACTGGGGAAACTCAAGTGGCAGCAATGGCCAGGAGTGCATTATACCAGCTTCAGCTGATATGCCAACTGCCACCAAGAGGATGGACTTTGCTTCAGTTTTCCATGCTCTAATGACATCAAAACTGGATCATTAATGTTCTCTATGTGGGGCTGCCTTTAAATTCAGTTCAGAAATGCAGCCGCTCAAGTATGGGTAGGTGCTGGTCAGATCATGTGAAACCTATATTGTACAACTTGCACTTGTTGCCAGTGCATTTCCAGGTGCAGAATAAAGTGCTGGTTGGCCTTTAAAGCCCTAAACAGGTTGTGTGAAGGATCACCTACACCTATATCAACCTGCCCACACTTTGAGATCAGCATCAGAGGCCCTACTTGTGGCCTGCCTGTAAGAACAATTAGGTTGGTGGGATTGAGAGACAGGCCCTTCTCTGTAGTGCCCCCCTCCCCAACTTGTGGAACTCTGTTCCAATTTATGTCTTCCAGGCGGGCCCCATCATTATGGGCATTCAAGCAGGTCCTAAAGCCTCCCTTGTTCACCTTGGCTTATAATCGAGTTAGGGTCCTTCCAGGGCTGTTGTGTATATAGCACTGTCCAGTTTTAATGGTTAATTCTGATTTTTAAAATTGCTTTTATTATTGTTCTTACTGTTTTATCTTACAGTGGTTTTAAGTTTTGTTCTATGATGCCTTGGGAGGCTTTATCCTAAAAGGCACCTTGTGAATATTTTAAATAAATATGTTCCCTCAGTGAGAAAGATAACCCTGAAGGAAGGGTGGGTGGAAATGAGCCTTGAGGAAATGGGCAGAGGAGTCAAGGAACTAAGGTAAGAAGGGGCTAATTGGAGGGGTCTCTGAAGAAACTTTACAGCATTTAATTTCAGGAGAGGCTGTTTGCTATGGGGGGCAGGAGGAAGAAAAGTCCTAGGAGGATCTCTACACCTCAAGTTTATTGTGTATTCATGGTTGCTCACTCACTGAATTGTGCAGGTCCTTCGTTGTTGTCCATCATTATTCCTCTATTTCCTCCCACCTCACCTGTGTTTTCCTCAAATGGAAAAAATTGCTATTTTTCTAGATATGCGCAAACGCCATGTTCTTCCCATGTATCTCCCCTAGTGTGAATGAAGCGCTGAGTGTGGTGGTTGGGGGCGTGGTCATGATGTCGAAAGTGGTGACAAAGGCCTGATGGGTGTTCAGCCTTCACGAGCCATTTTGGCTCCTCGCCATTTTCAGCCTGCATGTTCAAAACAGAGCGGCAGAGCAGCAGCGCATTGTGGCAGGGGGTGGAGCAGCAGAGCAGAGGAGCAACAGAGGGGCTGAGAGGCAGGGACTGGCCAAAATCATGGAAGAGCGAGGCGGGGCCTGGGGAGATGGGGGGGCTGTCTGCGTGTCAGTCCCCATCCACCGGTAATGTGCAAGGGGAGGGGAAGGGGAAGGAACTCAGGAGCAAGTATCGCTGAACCTGGAGCTTGTGTAATGCCTCTTCACGGAAACATAACGCTATGGGAATGGCCATCTACAGAGAAGGAAGCGCATGTAAAGGGAGTCGTCTTGATCCTGCATTTAAAACGGGAGCGGAAAGCCCTGTTTTAAATGCAGGACTTTTTTTAAATGCAGGAAGTGGAAAGCCCTGTTTTAAATGCAGGCTGGTGTAGAAATCCCCTAGGAAAGCTGAGGCAGTGGGTCAAGGATGTGGAACAAAGCAGAAACAGAGACCTGTTAGAAGCAGGAACTCACCCTAGGGTTGTTCATATAAATCTCCTCACACATTAACTGAATGCATGAGGGCGGAGTGGGACCACATCCCCTGATGTGACATGTCCACTGGCCATGCATTCAACATTAGTGAGAAAGGAGCCCCCTGTGCATGCAGCTCTATTTGTACAGGGCCTCTTGCTTACCAAGGCCAAATGCACGGTCGCTGGGGCGTGTGGCCAGCAGGTGCAATCCCACTCCCCCTTCACACATTCAGTGAAAATGTGCAAAGGGCTTCACTAGGAAAGCCCCTAGTGTGTGCTGGACAAACGGCATGGAAGAGAAGAGATACTACGGATGGGGATTGAGGGCCAGGGAGCCAAGCGAGCCAGTGCTGCTTTGGCAACAGCTAGGGAGCAGAGCCTCAGTCCCAGGGGCTGAATCCGGCCGGCCTGGGGCCTCAGTCTGCTCCCGCTCCTGGCCACACACCCTTTCCTCCAACCACCAATCGTTGGGTGGTTTCCTGGCTTTTGTGCAGTTTTTTTCCCCATTCTAAAAGTTTGAAATGCCTCTCCCGAGACTGAGTTAAGGGCAGTAAGTTCTTCAAGCTAAAATGGGGGGGGGGGAATGTGTGTGTATTTTTGCCCCCACCCCTTATGCTTTTGGGCTGGCCCCTTTGCCTTTGCCTTGCCCACCTCTGGAATGTGGCCCCCAAGAGCTTCTCTGAAATAGAATTTAGCCCTCAAACTGAAAGAGGTTCTGCATCCCTGGTCTAGAGCCTAAACCTTGGCCACAGCTGGATGAGTAATCTTCATGGTGGAGGGAGTGGATTCAGGCCCCCAAATGGGACATGGGTGAATTCAGTGTTGGGAAGGAGGGTCTGCAAACTTTGCCCACCTTTTGCAGTTGGTTGTGGCGAGGGCAGCTTCTTCAACTGGGCATTTGGGGGGGCTGAGAAAATGGTGTCCAGCCTGCTAAGGGCAGAGCAGAGTTGTGTTGCCGCTGCGGCTGCGGCTGCCACCACCACCACCACCACCACCACCACACAACACAGTGAGATCTCTTTTTTAAGCACAAAACCTGGAAAAAGTCACTCCAGCCATCACTGCAAAAGCTCACTCTCCACCTCTGAAAATCAGAAAAATTCCCCCCAAATGCATGGCCCACAAATAGGGCTATGATATATGGGGGTCATTTCAGCAGAACCCCCTGAACCCTGACAGGGAATTCTGACAGTTATGGCTTCTAATGTTCCTGCAGCATGTGACCCAAGCCAGCAATGAGGGCCAAAAAATGAGGGCCAGGGGAGGAGGGGTGAATTTCATATTCATTTAACTTACCTTCCAAATTTGCTGCAGACTTCTAGGTTCTAAAAAAACACACCACCTCCTAATATTTTTAGCATAGGGACATTCCTATGCATAATATAGACATTTCTATACAGTACTGTACAAAAGTCTTAGGCCAACATTAGATTTGTTGTTTTAGCAATGGTATAATGACCATATATAATTATTTCTCAGTCTCTTCATTAGAACAAAACCAGAAAATACAGGGAATTTGTATGTAGTATTCAACAATAGGGAAAAAAAAACAGCTTCCATAGGCTAAAGTGGCAAGTATTTCGTGTGATCTCCCCTTACACTAGAGTAACAGCAGGCGCCTGGCCAGGAATGGTCTTCGTGGAAGGGTAGCAGCCAAGAAACCACTTTTGCGGAAGGGGAACAGGGTGAAAAGACTAAGATATGCTAAAGCATATCTTACAAAGATTGGAAGAGGATCAGTGGAAAAGAGTATTATGGAGTGATGAATCCAAGTTTGAAATTTTGGGGTGCAATCGTCGACATTATGTGAGAAGAAGAGTTGGAGAGAAATGGACGAATGAGTGCTTGCGGCCTTCAGTAAAACATGGTGGAGGGTCTGTCCTGGTTTGGGGCTGCATTTCTGCCAGTGGTGTTGGTGATCTTGTCCGTATTGATGGGATCATGAATGCTGAAAAGTACAGACAGGTTTTAATTCATCATGCCATTCCTTCTGGAAAGTGCCTGATTGGGAATGGATTCATTTATAAGCATAATGATCCAAAGCACACTGCTAATGCAGTGAAATCATATTTTGCGAGGAAAACAGCTGATAAAACACTGACAGTCATGGACTGGCCTCCACAGAGTCCAGACCTGAATATTATAGAGGCAGTATGGGATCACCTGGACAGAGAAAGAAATAAAAGACAACCTACATCTAAAGAAGAACTCTGGGAAGTGCTGAAAGGAGCCTGGTATAATATATACCAGATGATTACTTCAGAAAACTTCAGGACAGTCTCCCCAAAAGAGTTCAAGATGTGCTTAGAGCCAAGGGAGGTCACACTAAATACTGACTTTTGCCTGTACATATTTCCTGTATTTTCTGTTTGTATCTTAATACAGAGACCAAAAAATAATTATGGATAGTCATTAAAACTTTGCTAAAACAACAAAACTGGTGGTGGCCTAAGACTTTTGCACAGTACTGTATATCTAACCTAAATGGCTGTGCCTCAGGATCCTGTAAAGTTCTCACAGATCAAACCCATCCAAGCCTGGGCACTGGACAGAAGTGGGGAAACTGCACATTACATCACAGCCTGTGTGACAGATCCCCAGTGGGCCCCTCTGTTAAAGAACACGCCTGAGACTAGTGACATGCACTGGAGAAGCAGGTAGGAGAGATGCTGAACCCTTCCCTTGCCAGCTCATTTCCCCCACAAACCAAGCTCACAGTTCTGGATGTTCTTAGCTTCTCCTTCTCCAGACAATCAATGCAAATTGCTCCCTCCCATGAGCCAAGGCCTCTGCATTCCAGGTATGGGATGTAATAACTATAAAATGCACTACTTTCCCTTCTTGTGGAATGTTTTCCCCCTGGTATTCCAAACAAAGCACAATTCCAGTTCATTCCAGCAATAGATTTGCTGAAGGATGTAGAGACTGCACCCTCACCTATTCCCTCTACCTTGTCAAACAATTGCCTTTCACACTCAGACTTTTCTCTCTGGTGAAAGAAATTAAGCCTGTTGCAAATTCCAGCATGAGAGTGTGAGGTGAAAACTTCTGCAGTTGCAGCAACTGGGGAGGTGGGGGGGATCTCATGCTTTGATGTAAATGTCTGATGACAGAACAGATGAGCCAAAAATATTTCTTCCAGGAATAAACTGTAGAAGACAACTAGTTCAGAGATATACTGTGATAAACTGTTGTTTGCAGACATTGCCTCTATAGTTTAAAATGTATTCAACCTTGAGGACTAGAAACTAGATATGATACAAATATCTGTGATTTTCCATTCACAGTCTGAAAATGTATTTTATGGGATCAGTTGTCCTAAACAAATCTCCAGATAGTTTTTGCAGATTCATGGGACAAGGGAGCAACTCAGTGAGCGAGATGTTGTGCGGTACCTGTCTTGAACAGGTAACAATGTGAAATTAAGGCTGCAATCCTAAACACACTTACCTGGGATTAAGTCCCATTGAACTCAGTGGGCTTACTTCTGAGTAGACATGCATAGGATTGCACTGTAAGTCAATTTTGGATGTAATATCCAACAACAACTCATAATAACAATCAGTGATCATATTTCCTATTTGCTTTTGAGATGCAGACTTCAGGAAGCCAGAAACAATATTAATTAATTATGTATAGATTGCCATCAGTGGTGCTTTACAGAGTTCCATGCTAAAAGCGAGCAGGCCCCTATCCCAAATTTACTCCCAAGCTAAATTCAAAAGTTGGGAAGACAACAGAGGAAGGGAAGGGTTAGGTGTAGCAAGGGATGACTGTGAGAAAATATAGTTGCACCTACTTAAATTTGGTTGAGGCTGAGGATTAAGGGGCTGAGCCAAAGGCTCAAGGGATGGGGTGCTTTCGGACACAGGCTCGCCCCTTCAGACTAAGGCCATTTGGATGCAAAGGTCCCAAGAATATTGAACTGTGCAAGAAGAGGCAACCCTCCCTAGGTCTTATATGGACACCCCGCCCCCCCCGCACAAGGATTGCTTTGAAGAAATAGGGTCCATCTTCAGTACCTCCCACCTAATGCAGTAGAAAGTCAAGCACGAGATGGCCCACAGCTCAGGGAAGTCTCCTGTACAGAAGGGATGGGCTTGGAAAATACCTCTGTTGTACAGACATGATTGGGAAGAATGATCAGACCACCTCAACAATTGGACCTTTAAAAATCACTTTATTAATTACTTGGCAAGAAAGATTCACTGTTTCAGTATATTTCAGTAATAGTTGCTTATGAGGGTTATGATAGTTTGAAGCTAATCTGATATTAAAGAAAGGGAGATGTGGCATGGTTCTTTCTGGGTTAAAGGGAGAATTAGAAGGTGAGGTGAAGTTCTATAAAGGAGGGGCTATTTCCTCTGGGAGAGGCACTTCAGTTTCAACTTTAACATGGTGATTGGTCTTTCTTTCATGCGGTCTACATAATCCATGAAAATACATCACCCATCCCTACTGGAAATGTCATTTAAAAAGAAAACTAAGATTCATTACATGTTTTAGTAGCTTCACATCACATACTATAAAGAACCTGGTTCATGTTAACACCATCTACCCTGAAAATGACCTTCCTCAAAGTGCAAATTAAAATAAAGGCTCATTAAATACTTTTATGCGGAAAGAGGACCAGAGCTGATGTGGCAGTTGGAGGTTCCTTTAATGTTATGGCTTCAAGTTCTCTTGCTCTGCTCCAGAGAGCAGCACTACTTCAGGCAGCTGAGTAGAAAATGTGCTCAAGACTGAAGCCAGGGTATATAACTGGCACTGTTTCAGCATCTCCAGAACATGTTGAAGCAATGCTATAGCCACATGGTGTTCCTTAGTCTCCAAAAGCATTCTATACTTTCCCATTGGCCCCAAGTCAACTCAGAGGTGGGGATAGATATACAGGCCTGAGAGTTGGGCTTGATAAAATTACATTCACCCCAGTCTCAAGTAGCTGCCAAACCTTGGTGTCTGGAATGGTTTCAGACCCCATTTTTCTCTTTTTCCCCAAGCGTCTGCACTTCCTTGTTTCAGCTGAGCCCAGAGGCAGCAAAGCCAACAGAACAAATAAAAAAATTGAAGAAAAAAACCAGTGTGTCTGCCACACTTAGCAGTGCCTGTTACTTGATGGGACTTTGACTCTGAACATCATGACTCCCCAACTAAAAAGTGTTTCCCCATCTGATCTCTGAGCAACCTTGTCCTCCACTAAAAATTCTAGAGTTACAGTCTGGTGTCACTTTCTAGTTACAGCTAACTGATCCAGGTTTGTAGAAGTAGTGGATGTGATTTCCATTACTTTTACATTATGCCTCTTCAAATTATAATAGTCAGCTTTGTCATATCACTCTCCTGCAGCCCCAGATTACATTTAGGGTTCATATTCAAACCCGTTTCATATAGATTTCTTACCCCTTAGCTACATTCAAAATAAGAGGGCAGGGTAGGGGATGGGAGACACTGGCTTTCTTCACACGGAGCTTTTGTCCTGTGATTGAGATTGCTCCTTCACGGAAGTTTGCAGGCTCTTTACATGATGCCGTGATCATTCAAGGCATCTCCTGCACTAAATGCCCTTTGTTCCGTTGTTAAATAGATCGCAGATAATGAGCTATCAAACTACCCCGTTGTGTTCCGCTTCAGTTTCCTCCCTGAAAAGAGGAAAAGTGGCAAGAAGAGGAGCGAGATCAATGAAAGATAATGGAAGACTCAGATATGGGGAGAAGGAGGGGGAAGGGGGTAGGGGGAAAGGAAGCACGCAATGGGCGAAAGCACTCAATGGGTGAAAAAGGGAGTCGTCGTGATCCTGCATTTAAAACGGAAGCAGAAAGTCCCGTTTTAAATGCAGGATTTTAGGCCGGTGTAGAGATGCCCATTGATAAGGGTTTGGGTGAAAGTGTTGTTTTACGCAAGTATTGTTGATTAACAGCAGAAGCTAGAATTGAATGATGGGTGACCCTTAGTGTCAGCTGGGAAAGTCAGTTAGGGTGCAATCCTATGCAACTTCAGACAGAAAAAGTCCTACAATTCACACCATGGAAATACAAAGCTGAGCGGAGAGGAGAACCAACTTTGTGCATGTCTACTCAGAAGTAAGTCTTACTGAGTTCAATGCGACATACTCCTACACATGTCAGCACCCCACTTGCCCCCAGCTCAGCTTTGTATTTCCACATCCAGCTCATTAGCAAACCTGTTAGTTACCTCCAAAGACCCTTGGGTGAATGGGGGGGGAGGGGGGTTCCAGGGAACAGCTGGATTGAGGGAGATTCCCCCCCCCCACACACACACATAATGGAAGAATATAGTTCTTCATATTCCCTGGTATGTTTATTCCTCATTTTGTCCATTCCCTGAGCATGTGCAGAGTGTTCTTTTTATTCAAACAAAGAGAAGGTTGCTGATCTTTCCCTTCATGCTGCATTTGTACAAGTGAAGTGTGACTCTTTTTCTTCATGAGTTTCATAACAGAAGTATGGTGTAGTGGTTAAAGTCTAGCCCAAAGTCACCCAGTGAGATAACTAACAGGACGTTTGCTAATGAGCTGGATGTGGAAATACAAAGCTGAGCTGGGGGCAAGTGGGGTGCTGACATGTGTAGGAGTAAGTCGCATTGAACTCAATAAGACTTACTTCTGAGTAGACATGCACAGAGTTGGTTCTCCTCTCCACTCAGCTTTGTATTTCCACATCTAGTTTATTATCAACCCCCCTGTTAGTTATCTCAGAAGACCCTTGGGTGAATGTTTTTTTTTCCCCCAGGGAATAGCTGGATTGAGGGAGATTACACACACACACACACAATTGAAGAATATAGTTCTTCGTATTCCCTGGTATGTTTATTCCTCATTTTGTCCATTCTCTGAGCATGTGCAGAGTGTGCTTTTTATTCAAACAAAGAGAAGGTTGCTGATCTTCCTGCCGCCGCATCCGCCCCAGGTAAGTTCCGTCCGAGGGGATTCCGTGGGGTGGCAGGGGGCGGGAGGCCATTCCGCCACAGATTCCGGGGGGCCTCACTGGAATCCGTGGTGGAATTCTCTGACATCCCTAAATCTAATACACTCCACTTCTTGAATTTTCACAGATTGCATATGTAGTTTTTCATCAAACAGTTAAAACAAATCATGTATCATTAAGCTTGCTACGCTACAAATCAAAAAAACAAAGCAAGAAAATAACAATAACTAATATAACAATGGGATAAGGCACAACACATAGGATTTATAATCTACTGTTACCTTAGTATACAAATAGATCTCACCAGTGACTTTCAACAAAAGTTTACACTTGCTTAGACCACTTTAAAAATCTCATTCTTATCATTCCAGCACAGCATCATTCTATTTATTTATTTATTTCATTTCTATACCGCCCAATAGCTGAAGCTCTCTGGGCGGTTCACAACATTCTAGCACATTCAGCATCCTTCAACAAACATTCAGTTTAGCTTGCAATTTCTTCTTTGTGAAGTAACACTTACTGGTACACACAGAAGGTTGAGCTTGAGCTACAATACATGTTCGAACACATTAGCAAATACATAACTATACAAGGCACCTCTACACCAGCCTAAAATCCTGCATTTAAAACAGGGCTTTCTGCTTCCGTTTTAAATGCAGGATCACAATGACTCCCTTTTTCACGTGCTTCCTTCTCCCCACCCCTTCCCTCCTCCTTCTCCCCGTATCTGAGTCTTTCATTGATCCCGCTCCTCTTCTTGCCGCTTTTCCTCTTTTCAGGGAGGAAACTGAAGCGGAACACAACGGGGTAGTTTGATAGCTCATTATCTGCGATCTATTTAACAACGGAACAAAGGGCATTTAGTGCAGGAGACGCCTTGAATGATCACGGCATCATGTAAAGAGCCCGCAAACTTCCATGGAGGAGCCACCTCAATCCCAGGATAAAAGCTCAGCATGAAGGAGCCCACAGACAGTCTTCAACCAACACTCACTCTCTATTGCCAGTCACACACGGTCATTGCATCTTGATTGTTACATGGGAGAAGTTGCTGTTATTGTAGCTTTTGGGTGGCATATAGGACAATCTGTCTAGCAGACCCAAAGGACAGGTATTTGTTGACTAAGAGGAGTAAAAAGCTCACACTCTCACATGGCAGGAACAATAGGCACAAATACAGATATAAAGACATTTTCTCTAAAAGCAAAACCAAAGTTTTGTTGTTGTTGTTGTTGTTCAGTTGTTCAGTCGTGTCCGACTCTTCGTGACCCCATGGACCATAGCACGCCAGGCCTTCCTGTCCTGCGCTCTCTCCCGGAGCGTGCTCAAGTTCATATTCATTGCATCCGTGATGCTATCTAGCCATCTCATCCTCTGCCGTCCCCTTCTCCTTTTGCCTTCAGTCTTTCCCAGCATCAGGGTCTTTTCCAGGGAGTTTTCTCTTCGCATTAGGTGGCCAAAATATTGGAGCTTCAGCTTCATTATCTGTCCTTCCAAAAACCAAAGTTACTGAGTACATTAAATACATTATTCACCTTCACCCTTTAGGGGAATGACTCAATCGATTCTACCCTTCTTATCTGCTAGGTGGGGAAGAAGGACTATGGGCGCTACCAGGCAGCCGTCCGAGCAGCTCCACAAATGGTCAGTGTACTGAGAACAACCAGCCAGTCTCCACTTTTCTTTTTCAACATTTGGGCCTGATTTTGGAGTTGTGCAACATCTTCAAAAGCTGCCTTGGGAGACTGGTTTATTGCTGAAAGGATAAGGCAGTAGCCCTAGCGAGGGCAAAAATTCTGCCACTTGAGCAGAAGTGCAGTTAGGCAAAAGTTTTTGTTCTATTACAGTATGGGGAGTACAGACAGCATATCTCTTCAGCATTTCTTCTAAACAATCATAAGGAATACTTTCAGGAGGATCAGGCAGCAAAGAAGCAGGATTTAGAGCGTAACGACGCTGCACTGTAATATGACTGCTAGAAGGAAGCAAAATTTCATACCTGAAGAGGCGTGATTGAGATAGGTGCTGAGTCTGCTTTAAGTATTTAAGAAGAGCTGCCACTGAGTGAGGTACACAAAGAGTTAAAGGAGAACTTAACACAGTATTTTCAGAGGCTTGAATAAGGACAGCAGCGGCTGTAGAATCAAGGAAAGTCCTGTAATACATTACTGGTCAGTTCTTATTTCCATGCTTATAGGTAAGCACACTAAGCGCACAATAATTTTTTTTTATAACAGAAGACTGTGAATGAAATGATCAGGAAGCCCAAGTTGTTTTAGAACAGTGCTTGTTTTGGAGCAGTGGAAGCAGATTCAGCTTCAGAAGACCAGGGAAGTGGCTCAGGAATATCTAAATATACTCTGTGAGGGAGCAAAGATTGTGCAACCAAGTTTACACAAAAGGTCTCTGGTCAATAGAAAGAAAAAGTTACAAACCTCTCAGCTGTCTTAGAAGTTTTGAGGAGGAGGGGGAGGAGGGGGAAAGCGGCTCAGATGTATGGAGTGTTTCCATCTGCTGGCCAGGCCAGTGGGGACACTTATTTTTCTAAAGTTCAACTTGGCTAAAAAAAAAAGTGGCGGCAATGCTAGAATGTTTTTCAAAAAATGTCCATATAGTCTGCTGTTGTCTCACTTTTGTTTTGTTTACAGTTGATAATTTGGCCAGTTTTCTTGTTCCTCTAATCTAGTGCGCACTTCTTGAAGCAAAATAACTTGCACGAAGTGGTTCATGCTAGCTCAGTTAGGATTTTAACAAGTGAACACTGTTTGCAGTTGTTCTCTAAAGTTCTGTGGCTTTTCTCAGATGTTTCAAAATTTGACCTGGTCTTTCAGTTTTTCTTGGGAGTCCTTAAGATCCTGCTTCCTGGGACTTAGGTGACCTTTTTGAAGTCTCAGCGTACCAATCAAAGAATACATTCCTGTTGACCCTGTGCCACCTTGGACCCCCAAGATTCCAAGGCTCTCTTTAAACACACAATTCTGTCCAAAAGGTCCCAACCAAGGGAAATTGTTTGGATAGGTCAAGTTCCATTTGTCCAAAACTTGCAAGTTTTAGGTCCATAATTCCTGTACATGTACATTGAAGGCGTCCATTTTGGGGCTGTGGAATTTCTTTGGAAGAATCCGACCCCATCCTCAATTCACACAGAACACAGGAAAATAATCAGGCGGTCTCCACAGGTTGTGAGAAACGAAAGGCACTGCCAAATTCCGAGGTAAAGTCAGAGACCAACTCTCACTGAATTGGAGGCACAATCAGTCACTCGTGGACAAGGGAGCGCACACCATGGCAGGGTGTGAAGGAAAGGTCGCATCACTCACCGCAATCTCCGTTCATTCAGGAATGATTTATTCAGGAGGCCCATGCCTTGCTGGCCAGCTCATACCATGGAGCGAAAACTCAGTCACGCAAGGTTCCAGCGACTATAATTTGCCCTGGTCCTTTTTACCTCAATTCATACCAGGCAACTCTCATTCAATACTTTTCCTCAGTTCACACAAAGCAACTCTCATTCACCTGAAGCCATATCCCACAGACCTCTGTAACCCCCGCCCAAAAAAAACCTTACCAAGTGCTTAAATTACTGACTGTCTCTTTAAAGGTGGTATCCCGCCAGCCAAGGCAGAATTGTCCCACAGGCAGCCTTACACTGGGTCCCAGACTTCAAGATTTCAAAAGGTTTCTTAGCTTGGTGCGTGCTTCTGGGATGTTCAGTGAATGGCAGTCCAAATAGGTTTGATTCTCCTCAGCATTTGGGATCTGAGTCACAGCACCAAATTGTTAAGGAAATATCCAAAGCAGGTTAGGTTGAACAGTCAGAAATTTATTAGAGCACATCACAGCTGAGGTAGGAGAGACAGTCGACCCTGTGTCTCACCCGCCCAAAAGAAAAGAAACAGGATGCATTTATACAGGCTGAAAGTTGGAGAACAAAGAAAATACACTACGCATGCTCAAGAGCTAATTCAGCTCAGCAACGGTCTTATCAGCACAGCTGCCTGCTTATCTTCAGGGATGAGCTACTGTGGTGGATAGAAATTTCTCGGTTATAATGAGTTACAATTACCTAGGGATGTCAGAAAATTCCGCCACGGACTCCAGTGAGGCCGGATTCTGAAGAATCCGGCCCCCCGTAATCCGTAGTGGAATGGCCTCCCCCCCTGCCACCCCGTGGAATCCCCCAGGAACGGAGCTTACCTGGTGGCGGCGGCGGCGGCAGCAGCGGCTCCGGCTGGTATCCCGGCCGTTGTTGGGTTGCTGTGGCTGCAAATGGCGGCCATCGTAGCGGCCACCATTTGCATGGCTTCCTTTTGCCATGATAGGCTATGTAAATACTTAGGTAGCCTATCACGGCTTGGCAGACACGCAAATGGCGGCCAGCGTAGTGGAGCCGGCCGGGGAGGTTTCCGAGGGGAGGGACGGAGCGCCTTCCCCCCACCGCAGATGCCCCAGAACGGAGCAAGGTAAGTGTTTCGTACATCCCTACAATTACCTTTTCATGGTCAGACGCATACACATTTTCTTAATCTCTTCAGGCACCTCGTCTGAACCAAACTACTTACAAGGCCTAGAAAGGCTTACCTTCACAGACCTCACATTTTATTCCAAGATCCAATTCTGCACTAAAATAAAAAAGAAAAATAACAAACTATTGGGCAGTGTTACAAGCTGTGCCAAGAGCAATATTTTATGGTGGAATCTGTTCCCCAGAGGGGCAGCTTTTCAGTACCAGGACTTTAATTAAAGACAAGGAAATCTCATGCTTAATCAGACCCAATGTATCTGGGCCCTGCTCTATGGAGTATTTAGGGTAAAGGAAGATTCCAGTCCTAACTAAAATAATTAGCATGTGCTTCCCACTCAATCTATGCATTACTCCAATTGAAAACAAATCCAGGCTGCCTTTACACTTAAGAAAACCCCCACAGTCCTCCCATTCTAGAGCGTTTCTGCATTTATCAAGGGCTCCCAAATAGCGACCACGTGATTACTGAGGGGGGAAGCTTTTAATGTTCAAGTTTCCATAGAACTCAATGAAACAGTGCCATCTAGTGGCTGTTTTAATCACATAACACTCTGAGTTAAAAAGATGGTTCATTAGTTCTGGATCTTTTTGAGACGGTGGTGGGCTGTCCCACACTGGAGGCATTCAAGACGAGGCTAGACAGCTATCTGTCAGGGATGCTTTGACTTGGATTCCTGCACCGAGCAGGGGGTTGGACTTGATGGCCTTATAGGCCCCTTCCAGTCCTACTATTCTATGATTCTATGAGGAGAAATAACCAGAAAATACCTCTGGATGGCCCTGGAGGTTAACGATGTCATGAAAAGGACCTGCCAACTTCCATGAATGACCAATCTCAATAGCAGGATAAAAGCTCCATGTGAAGGATCCAGTCTGGATTTAAAATCAAGTGGAAGAATTATCTGATGAAGTAGATTCTAGTCCATGAAAGCGTATGCCACAATACATTTGGTAGTCTTTAAGACTCTTTGTTGTTCTTGAGACATTTGCTATATGTTCATGACGTATTTTTCTTCCATTTCCAAGCTTATTATTCCCATGCCAGGCTTGGATTTTTAGAACAGTTTATGGGAGACCATTTTCCAATGGCAACAGGAAGGCAAGAAGAATTTGGCAACTAAAGGGACGCTTGGCTGTTAATTGTTTTGGAGCCTGGCTCTGCTCATGCAAAGCAGCTGATCCCCACAGTTCCAGGTATGCAGAGGGTTAAAACATTCACAGATGAAACCAAAATCAGACAAGCCAATATATCTGCATTAAGGAGATACCAATTCTGGATGCATTGTGGGACAGGATGTGGGCCCACAAAATGTTGCTCAATCCAGACAAAATGGAGGTCTTGTTGGTCAGTAGACATGCCATCCTAGGATTGGGAGTACAACCTGTTCTGGATGGGTTAGCACTTCCTTTGAAGTTTTGCAGCTTGGGGGAGTGCTCTTGAATCCAGCACTGCTCCTGGATGGTCAGGTGGTGGCAGTGGCCAGGAGGTTCAATTGGTGTTCCTCGGGAAGGTGGATCTGACCATGCCTTCATCACCTCATGTTTGGATTAGTCCAGTGTGCTCTATATGGGGCTGCGCTTGAAGAGAGTCTGGAAACTTCCGTTAGTGGAAACATGGCAGCCAGACCTTTGTCTGGTGTATGTTTCATAGACCACATAAGACTGGTCTTGAAACAATGGCTTCTAATTTGATTCTCAGCTCAATTCAAGGGCTGGTTCTTACCTATAAAGTCCTAAATGGCTTTGGGCCAGGGTATCTGAAAAGACTGCCTCCTCATATGAGCATTCCAGAAACTTGCGCTCCTCATCTGAGGCCTTGTTGTCCCACCTTCTAGAGAGGTGAGGATAGTGGGCACTCATAACAGGGCCTTTGATGTAGCAGCACCCCAGTTGTGGAACGCCATCTCCAGGGAGGTTAGGTTAGCCTCCTTCATAGTGTTCTTTAGACAGCTGGTGAAGGCGATATTGTTCCCCTGAGCTTTTAATGCCATTCCCTGTTTTTATTATTCATCCCCGGTTTTAAAAAAGTTTTTGCATTTTATGCATTTTATTCTTTGAGTGTTTTTATTGTACATTGCCTTGAGTGCTCATTGAATAGAGGGGCAATCCAACAGATTCTAAAAATGAATGAATATGTACATCAATAAATAATATTTATTTATTATTTAAATAAATAATATTTATTTAAATAATAAATTACCTGCTGGAAGGATTACATAAAAACAATGTGAGACATTTTGAATGTTCAAAAGTGCTACCACAATGCTGCTGCTGACATAAAATAATGTTTTCATTAAGAATAATAATAATAAAAGAGAATTTAGGAGCCCAGCTCCCTAGAGGAGCCCGTGTGCCTTGAGGAGGCTTTCCATAGCTTCTCCTGACAATAAGGTTGACAACTTGGATTAGGCCTCTGTTTACCTGGCAACCTGATGGCCAATTTGCTGTGCCAAACTGAACTGCAGCAATTAACAGTTGATAGTATTTATCTCCATAGAGTGGAAAGCTTCACCTACTGATTTCTGCATCATACACAGCTGTTAAAAGCACATGAACAGGCCAGGAAGTGTTTTTCTGGCCAGTTGGCAACCTTACCTGCCAAGCAGTATTGACTAAGGATTGACAGGTCTCTTGAGACTCAAACTCTGAGACTCAGAGGATTGGGTGAGGCCTAGTGATTCTTGGAGGGAGCAGAGGGTGGTACCTAGACAATCAGGGGAAGAAACTTGCTGTACCTGGTGCCTCAGGGGTGAAGTCTGATAGACTGGTGTGTATGATAATACCATCAAGCCGAGCAGAAAATAGCCTCCCTCCCTAGATTCTGCCCTAACCCTAAAATGTTATGCCTGCCACTGAAGAAGCAAGAAGAGGGAGGCTGAGACCTGGGGGGTGTCTCCACAAGCTATTTACTGTGAGGTTGCTGCATTGGGAGGTCATTTGGGGCACATGTCATGCCCATGCAGCCACCCTGGAGTTTTGTGCCGAAAAGTCGGTTCTGAGACTACTTTTAGTCTGATTGTTTTCCTTAATTCGGCTTGTCTGCACTTCTGTTGTGGTGTGCACCACCCTCCACATTTACTCTGGCATGATTTCCCTGCCCAGGGTTGTGTCTTTCACCTGGTTCTGACCTCACTGACCCTGGACAAGGGGTGTTTCCTCAATGTTTTCCCTGCCTGTGTTTCCCCGATGTTTCCGCCATTTCAGGTCTGGCTGTCAGTTCTGAGCTACCTCATGGCATTTATTTATTTATTTATTTATTATTGCATTTATATCCCGCCTTTCTTCCTCTTGCAAGGAACCCAAGGAGGCTTACGTTATCCTCCTCCTCTCCGTTGTATCCTCACAACAACCCTGTGAGGTAGGTTGGGCTGAGAGTCCGTGACTGGCCCAAAGTCACCCAGTGAGCTTCCATGGCCAAGTAGGGACTAGAACCCGGATCTCCCGGCTCCCAGTCTGTCACTCTCACCACTACACTACCACTTCACCTTGCCTACTGCTAAACTCTGGTGGCCATCCCCGCAAAGTATAAGTGTGCTCCGGGCAGCCTCTTTTTTTATATGGTAACTCATTAAAGCGAAATAGCGCTTTTGTCCAGCAATACCTACACCCTTAGCTCACTATCTTGCATTTGCTAGCAAGCCCTATAGCTCCTATCTCACTATTGCACAGTAGTGAGATAGTGAAATAGTGAGATAGGGGCTATAGGACTTTCTGGCAAATGCAAGATAGTGAGATAGGGGAGGGAAAGAAACAAAAACAAAATCGGTGGAATCGGGTATAGGTCGGGGAAGCAGGTGTCTCCTCAGAAGTAAGTCCCATTATGGTCAATGGGGCTGGTTCCCTAAATATTTAAGCTGCGTTTCTTTACTGTTTGCTTTGTTGCTGTAAGTAACAAAGCTTTGAACCTTCGCATTAGGGGAGCTTCAGGGGAAGGAGACAGGGAGGCAGAGCCTGGGGGGGGAGCCTCTCTTATTGGTTGAGCGGCCCCTGCCAGTCTGATTATGTTCACTCCAACCCCACCCCACCCCACCTGGAAGTATGTTCCTGTGAAACGACTTAGAATGGTGTGGTGCATTTGTTCATGGAGCCCTGCGCAGACCAAAGCTGGTTCCTTGAAAAATCCAGAGACACCCCCTTGACACTTGAGGTCAAATCCTTAGTCCTGGCATCCTACTTATCCCTTTGGGACAGGTTCACACAAATTTCCTGCCCTGCAAAACACACCCCTCTTCTCCCCCAGGGAACTTGGTTCAAGTGCTCTGTGCAATCGCAACCAATTGGCCTTATCCACTGGAGTCCCTTTCCATGCATGCCCCATTCCTCCAGCTGTACTTCAGTACCAAATAGCTGCCCTGATGGGTGAGCTTTCTTCATTCATTCTGTACCCCATGGTAAAGACTGGTTGGCCCCCATGTGCCACTGACAGCAACTGCTTACTCAACCCAGCTCTTCACACACTGGACCTTTTGCCAGCCCTCTTTGCTGGAATTGCCAATTTTTTTTTATGGCAAATGCTACCTCCTGGACGGGACAGGAGCCAGTAACAGAGCAGAACCTAGTGGGCCTGGGATGGAGCCAGCGTAGACCTGGGTGGGTCATGGCTGTCTCGGATCCTACCAGATTAGAATACTGCAGCTTGTTGACTAAACAGCCACTCGCTGTTTTCCTCCAGCAGCAAATAATGTTTGAAGTAAAACAGTATTTGCCACAGAAGCAAAGCAGTGGTGCTTCCGGACTGGATGGTGGATGGGCAGCTAAGCTGCAGCTGGGGAATGCAGTGGTGGCGGCAGCAATGGGGAGCCCTGTCTGTGGCAGATTGTAATTTGCCATCCCTCTTGAGCTGTTGCCTGAGACATGTGGTTCAACTTGGCTCATGATAGGGCTGCCGTGTCAGAAAGATGTAGAGCCCCTGTCTATTAGTTAGAAACTGTGTATGACCACATACAACCAGAATGTTTTCAGTTCATTTTATTTTGTTTAATTAAAAAAAAGAAAACTCACAAAGCTTGCATGTATATCTTATATATATAAATATATACAGTATATATAAATCAAATGATTCTGGACAACACTGTAATGTGGCATGAAACAAAAGGAATAGCAAGAAAGGTATGTGAAGCTACAATCCAACAGAGTTAGATGCATTTAAGCCCACTGAAATAATTGGGCTTAAGCATGCTTAATTCTGTGTTGGATCAGGCCTCCAATGTTTGCACTGAAAACTAATTTATACTGATAGTACCTGCAAATCTGGATTCTGCTCTTCTTTGGGTTTTCCAAGAGGCTGTAAGCATACACAGGCTTTTGAGTGCCTCAGAACAATGCCTGAAGCACACTCTCATACATTCTCACCAAGATTAAGAGTTCTGTGTGACTTGAAAACCTGTATGTTCCTACATCAGCAGAAACTGGTTCAAAATAACATATTTTCATCTCTGGTGTTTCTTATCTCCTGCAACCAACAGAACAGTACCAAGGAGACTGTGGCAGAAAAAAACAGTGACATACACATTTCTAAATCAAGATTGGCTTCAAATAACTAACAAGGGGTCAGGGTAGGGGGCAACTTCCAAGCAATGGACAAGCTTGGATGCTAAGGCACCCAGGTATATATGAGTGGTCACAACTTCAGATGTGATCCATTCATGCTTTGGAGTGATGGAAGCAATGATGAACAGGGGAGCTCTTTGGTTTCAGAAATCCTTCTTTAGAAGGCCTATGGCTAAAAGGGGCTAGTGGCCAACACAGACAGTGAAGGTACGGGGCAGGGGCAAACAGAGGAATTCAAGTGCAGAATTGGTATACTTTGTTTGCAGTCATTCCTAGGATGAAGAAGAGCCTTGTATCCTTCATTGAAGAAGCTCATGGTATACTAAACTAAAATAGATATGCTAGCACTTTAAGTGGCGATATTTTGTGGGGGAGTCGCTTTTGAAGAAATTTCCTGTTAATTTGGATCCTGCTCTTATGACCAACACTGAGTTCTAGTTTGGGTTGATTTGTTTTCTGGGTCAGAACAAATTGCAAAGCAGGAGGGCTGCCCCTTGACATGTTGCTTTTCTTTCTTGAAGGAAGCCACTCTTGTCCTCTGCTGTCTCTAATTCACCGTTGGCACTTGGTTCCTCTGTAAACTGTATTCCTTCGCCTTCAGTCTCAGATTAGCAATGCTGTTGGCCATATTCATGCCCTGAGCAGGGCTGGCATTGGTGCAGGAGGCAGAATAAGAAGCCATGGCACTGCTAAGAGGGAGGGATGGAGGGAGGGACAAAGAAGAGGGAAGGAAAAGAAAAGTGAAATCAGAACAACCTTTTGCCAATATTTACAAAGCTCAAAGAGGACTCCTCCATGTTCCTGGTCTGCTATTGAGGCATAGGGGTGGGCAGGAGGAATTTGAACGGGATTTACTGGTAGATCTCTGGGTGATTTGCAGTAGATCTGTAAGGGCTTCAAGCTCCCAAGATTTCCACAACACTGACAAAAAGGCTTTTTCCTCTCTCCCCCTCCCCTTCCCCCATTTCCAAATTAGGCGGCTGAGCCTGAAACAAAGAAACTTAAGGAGAAGCCAGGGGTCAATTTGTGTGTGAAAGGACTATGTGCTCAGTACTGGAACAGTTAAGTAATTGCTTTAGAGGCATCCCATCTCTTAATTCTAAGTGTATGTCCATGACCCACCACCACCATTTCACACCTGGGTCAGGTTGGTGGAATTCAAGGTTCTAGCTTGCAATGCTGAAATTTGACCATGTTAGCCTTTGCACACCTGGCACCCTCCAGATGTGTTGGACTACAATGCCCAGCATCCCCAGCCAAGCTGTAGTCCAGCACATCTGGAAGGTGAGAACTAGCCTATGCCTCCTGTCGCACACAATCTTCTGCAGTATAGGAGGCATCCCTGAAAAGGGCAGGTACAGTTTTCTCATGGGACACTTGAGAGGGTGTGGAATGAAATTCCGGAAGTCAGCATCGTGTGTTGGGCTTACGTCTTTCTCTGACTGACATTTGGACTAATGGGGGCCAACACGGGACCAAACATCCTGCAGGTGTGAAGCTGGAATTGGGATCACTGAAGAGCACACAGCTTCTTGACTCCAGAAATGAGCACTGTTGGTTTAAGTCTTCTCTTGCTGAAAATAATACCAGTGAAATTAACTCAGCTGTTTTAAGGGCTTCTTAATGTCAAAGCTAGGGTCAACAATAGGAAGCAGACAGCCCCTGAAGCAGGAAGCACCTAATTTAAAGAGATACTTCCTGTTTGGGGAAGTGTTGAGCAACTGCCACTGTTTAGGCATGATGATAGATCGCCCCCCACACTAAACCTCCATGTTGTTCCTACTAGCCCATTTAGACTAGCAGCAAATGGAACAGAAATCACCCTGAAAGTGATCAATACTTTGAATCAGCATGCTGGTCACCCAGCATAGTGTTACAACACCTGAAAAAGTCATTATCCATATTGCATCCATCAAGAACATTTAATGCAAAGATGTCATTGACACTTCTGAGGCAAACAGGTACAATAACGGTTCCATTCGAATACATTCGGCATGTGAATTTTGTTTACATTAAAAACAAAAAAATATGCTTTTTTAACATACTAGGTCACCTCCAGAGGGACTGAACTCTTGCAAAGTATACCTTGCTTATTGGAATTGTCAGTAGCATGGTTTATGTTAGCAGTTTTTAATTTCTAAAGAGGGCCATGGACGCCAAGGCTCCCCTGTCTACCAGCTGAACACAGGTCTGATCTGGAAGATCTTCCTTTGCACCCCAGATGTAGGGGAACAATTGTGATCATTTGGTGGCAAGGGAAAGGCAGTCTGCACATGCTCAGAGGAACACCCACTATAATTATTACCACATCACATGTTCCATTGTTGAGTGTTGGCATTAAAAACAGGTCTAAGGTAAAGCTCTGGTGAGCCTCAGTTCTGGTGCCCATTGGCTTCAGTGTTTAATCTCCCAATGTATGTATGTATGTATGTATTTTAATTTCAAAACATCTGACAGATTCTGCCAAAACCAAACTTTAAAAATGAAAAGAAACAAGCCAATAATAAAAACACCAGTTTTACCCAGCTACTAAATATCAACTTAAAGGACACACAATCCAGGGAGAACATCAGTGCTTCCAGTTCATACATTATTTCCAAAGGAAGCTCTTGCTTGGCCAAGTGTCTTTAATAGTCCTTTTGTTCTTCCCCTGTATTGTATAGCCAGCCCTGTTCCCACTTTATAGATAAGGTAAGCAGAGAGACAGTAATTTGACCTGGCTGAGATGGAATTTGAACATAAGTCTCCATCCAACTAACTATGACTTGCTTAGCTTCCACAGTTTTACTCAGGCTGCAGGCTTATACTCACTTACTGGGAGTAAGTCCCATTGAACTCTATGGAACCTACTTCTGAGTAGACATGTATAGGAATGCAGCACATAGGCTTCTAGATGTTATGTGGAGTTCCTTCCATCATTTTTTCTTTTCTTTTTTTACATTGTTTACCTTGGGCTAAATTGATCACTGCAGGAGTTGTCCTGCATGAGTTCTGCGGTGCACCAGCCCCAACTGTTAAGGGACCACTGCTGTTATCAGACAAGTGAGGTATTTTGGAACTCTCAGCCCAAGGTCTGAAATGATAGCCAGGGCTGCCCATAAGGCAAGGTGAGAGACGGTATTGGGGGTAGCTGAAGAGAGAGGCAGATCTGAGTCCCAGAAGGCACAGCCACTCATGAAGCCCTCATGGAAATGAAGAAGAGCTGCGCAAGAGCATGGCCATCTCTCAGGCACAGCCACATGGCAGCAATCCGTGGGGTTTGGTGCAGTGTTTTCATAAAACTTTTAGAGCTAAACTGGAAGTCCTTGAAGGAGCAGACTGGTTCTGTTTGTCCTGGAACAGCCTTCGTCAACTCTAGAAGACGTGCATAGCCACTTCTTAGCCCAGCCTTCTCCAACCTGCCGCCCTCCAGAAGTGTTGGACTACAACTCCCATCATCCCCAGTCAGCATGGCCTTTGGCTAGGGATGATTACCATTGTAGTCAAACACACCTAGAGGGCACCTGGTTGGGGAAGGGTGCCTTAGACCTGCAATTGCTGGCATCAGCTGTGTGGGCTTTTGAAGTGCAATGCGAATCAGCATTAGCTGCACAGCTGGATATGAACTGAAAATATCCATCAGCACTGTGCAGATGCAGGAAGATAAGAGTATGGTCTTACAATTGGATGTTTGTAGCATTTTCTCAAACCCTTCCATACTTTAGATGGTGGAAAATTCAAATAATGGATACAAACCTGGAACGCAGTCATGGATCCCTTCCCATCCCCCCTAAAGCAAAACTACTTTTGGAGTACACATGCTCTTTTGTCTAAGAGGCACTGGAGCCTCTGGGATGCTTATTCCAACACCAAGATACAGGGAGCTGGTTCACACAACATATATCATCACATACATCATTCAGTTACCATACACACAAACTGGCAAGCTGAATGTATTAACTGATATTTTTAAAAAAGCACAGAGGCTTGAAGAGATAGTACTCTCCAGTGTTTGTTCTGTGATGGCTCATTCACACGGGCGTCTGAATTCCACAGATCTCTGTGCAGAGGATTCTGGGAAGGCTTCAATAACTCTACAACATTTTGCAAGGTTGGATTCAGATAGCGGTTGCTGGAGGGAAAGGTTTTGAGGCATGATGTGAGATGGGAGCAGGATGGGGGGATACTTTGCAAGTTTCTGCTACCAGTACTGCCACCATCTTGTCACACCCCACAAAGCAGAGGGCACACAGCAAGAAGAGGAGATCATGAATACCTGCTCAGAGAAAAGTGTGCTTCACCAAGACTCTTAGGAGAGTGAGATGAGTCCCCTGCAACTTCATCATGTAAGTTCTACCTATCTAGGCAACTTAATGGCAATTTAAGAAATTGTCTACACCATCAATTGCCAAAGAGCTGGAGAACCTTAATCTCTTCACATAACTGCATTGAGGACTCACTAGTGAGTTACTGGCAGGGTAGGGGCAGTGTCTAGGGAAAAAAAAGTCTTTCTGAATCCATCCTCAGGGATTATCTGATTTGGGCCTTTTCCTGCTTTTATCATTGAATATTGTGTTGTGGTCAAAAGTTTGGAGGCTGAAGCAAGTTAAAATGTAGTGAGACTAATGGATCAAAGATAGGCAGGTGCAGCCCTCTGCTAGACATCTCTCTCTTACAACCCTCATCCATTCTGGGCCCTGGCAAAGTCAAGATTCCATGCAAAATTGACCTGGGGGTGGAGCTGGACACCCTTAACCCTATAGCCTTCCAGCTGACTGGGTGTGGCCACACAACCATGTTGCTTCTGCCCAAAAGAGACCTTCCCAGAAAGTTACCTTTGTAGAGTCTTCTCTTAGAATCCATTAGGGACTCCCTCGTGCAAACAACATCTTAGGAGGGATGAGGAGCTATTTTAGAAAGTGTGAGAGGAGGGAAAATAATAAGCCAAGTGAGTTCATCAGAAACCTTGAACTTAAGGGATCATCCACCATAACATTGGGCTGCTCTTGTGTGATGGTGACACAGACAAAGGTCATTTATGTGTCTAGCTACAGAGTGTGATAGCATCTAGATGGTGTATTAGCACCATCTTCTTGGGGGCAGAGTTTAGCCTCTGCAGTTGGTAGACTTTTAGGGAATTTTTTCTACTGGCCCAGATGAAGGGCAGGGTCCTTTTCATTCCAGCAGCTGTTCTAAAATTACTATGTAGAAAGTTTAAAACAAGCAAAAACGGGGTGGGGGTGGGGTGGTGAATCAACACGGCACCCAAGTCATGAACACTTTGCTAGTTGAAGCAGCGATGATGGTTGACAACAACATAAATTAATTCAAGGGGGGCTGACTTTGGAAGTTAGTAGGTAAAGATACTCTTACTGTGAAGAGTGTCCCTAAGTCTTGTTCATTAGGAACAAATAAGATTTCTTTAGCACATTATGCTGTTATGAACAGCACATAAGGAACTGATAGTGTGAGCCTCACTGTAGTGCCCCATCATAACCCCCTGCCACAAGACACTCCCTTTATTATTCATCTCGGCCACTTTCTCCTGCCTGAGACACTGGCAAAGGGCACTCTTTGACCCTTCCTGCACATCGCCCTTGAACAGCAACAGAGACTCTGCTAAGTTCTCCCATTACACACTTTAACTGCTCATCCATGTATAAGCTAAGTCACAGGCAAATGGGAGTGAGAAGATCAGAAGCATCATAGGAGAGCTCTGCCAAGGTCTGTTGCTGTTCACACTTGGGAGAAGGAGGTTCAGGAGCCCTTTGCCTGGGTCTCAACTCATCCAGAAGTTATCAGCTGGAACCAACATTGGCGGCTCTTTGGTCCTTGCTCAGCTCTAAATATGGCCCCTTGTAAATATTAGCTGCTCACCAGGATGGTATACGCTTCCTAACCTATCCATACATGGCCATCACTGGAGACAGGACTCTGATTTGTGTGGACGATGGTTTTAGCTCATTAGAGCATTTCTTATGTCTTATGGCAGAGGCCACTATACATATACTACAGAACTTCATATCCCTTTTGACCACAACCCCTCAAATTATAGAAGCCAAACACTGTTGGCCTACATCAAAGGACTGTTGTAAGGATGAATGACTTGTAAAGCCCTTTCCATACTAAAAGTGCAACAGAAGTGAAAATAGACAATTTTGCATCAGATGGATAAGACTAATTGCCTATTTTTCCTATAGGGTTCCCCTAAACCAAATTAGATAGAAAACCTGGGTTTCCTTTGTTTTGTGTAGCTTGGCTCCTGTGCTTGAGCTATCTAGAGGGTTTCGGAAAACCTTTCATTGCTTGCTTGGAGAAATCTTGTGTCCTCCCCCGCACCCCACACGTGGTGCTGATACACCATAAGCTTGTCGATGTTGTGAGTTCACTGTGAGCCAGCACTGAGTGGAAAGGAAAGGTTCCTCCTGTGCAAGCACCGGGCCATTACTGACCCCTAGAGGGACGCCACTTATGCTGGCATTTTCATGGCAGACTGTAGCGGGGTAGTTTGCCATTGCCTTCCCCAGTCGTGACTACCTTTCCCCCAGCAAGCTGGGTACTCATTTTACTGACCTCGGAAGGATGGAAGGCTGAGTCGACCCGAGCCAGCTACCTAAGACCCGGCTTCCGCTGGGATCAAACTCAGGTTGTGGGGAGAGTTTTGGTTGCAATACTGCCGCCTACCACTCTGCGCCACACGAGGCTCTATTGAGTGATCATTTGAGAGCTCTATTGAGTGCTCTATTGAGGCTCATTGAGTGGAAGTTTATACATAATAGGTACTGACCTGTGATGTCTGTGCTAAATACCTCTGGGAACTGGTGCACTGAATGAGTGTCTGAATGGTTCAAGGCGAACAATTTTGAAGAGGAATAAACTAATCTCCATTAAACATAGCAAGGTCCCCAGAAAAACCTGTTAATTTCAAGGAGGCTTGTGCAAGATAATTTTCTGGTGGATAATACTCCGTGTATTGTGGGCCCAGTCTGTCATTGTGTTCTGCCTTGCTTTCCACAGTCTGGCTGGCAATAAAAAGATGAATGCATACCAGGCAAAGGCCTATATTTTCCACATGATTCACATTTGTTTTGTTTGTTTTACTCAGTTGTACAGGGTTTTGCCAAGAGAGTTTCCCAGGAGTTTTGCACAACTGTCCATTTGCCATTTTTGTATTTTAGAATTTCAAAGGATGATCTATGAGGGTGGCAGATGAGGATGGCTTCCAGTGTTGTGGGAGAAGAAAACAACAGTGATGAAGCCTGGGAATACTTCTTCCTTTTGGCATGAGTGGTCCATTGCTATGGAAACATGGGGTTTGCTTATAATTTGGCAGTAATTAGAGGAGTACCTGATCAGATACAAAGGCAGTATTGATGCTGCAAACTAGTGCTGAGCTAAAATGGAGAGGGGGCAGTTTCCCCAAAATGAAAATAAAAGATGTTCACCTGAAATGCATGATGGTGCCCCATTTCAGCCATTTTTCAGGGATTGTTGCAGAAGTGCAGAGTAACTGTTTGATTGCTAGAATGATCCCCAGTTGGCTAGGATTGTGCATGTGCAAAACAGAAAGCACAGCCTTCAATCTAATGGGTTTTATTAGCCCATAGTGATGTCAGCAGTTGCCTAACTCTAACTGGCTGCACAGCACTGTGATGTCATCACATCCAGCAAGAAAGTCCTAATTGGTTGGGATTATTTGAGGAGGGATGAAGCAGCTGGGGAACAGGTTGCCAAAGCAGCAGCAGCAGCAGCAGCAGCAGCAGCAGCAGCAGCAGCAGCAGCAGCAGCAGCAGCAGCAGCAGCAGGGGAAACGTTGAAGAAAAACGTGTTGTGAATAGTTACAAACTGCCACAAAAGTCAGGACCAAGTGTTTTTCAGTGGGTTGCCCCTCACCTCCGAAAACATTACTTCTAAGGCAAAAATCAAATCTAGAGAACATTTGGATCAATATGGTGATAAGCTGACACCCCACGTCTTGGATTCAAGCTAGACCAGCCCTATAGCATACATAATGTGGGTTAACTGGGATGCTGGGGGGTGGGGCGGGTGGGGAGGCATTATGTGTGAAGTGCTGAAGTAGACATGCTTGGAATGCTTTTCAGACTCTATTATTCTTCATCTTTACCAGCTCCACAGACCAACCTCTAAATCACAGTTCAGTCCCTTATGTATATAAAATATACAAAACACCTCTCACTGAAGAGGTCTGTAAGTGGCAAGACCTCTGGGGAGTGTGGTGTAGTGAGTCCCTGTGCAGAGGCATACTCCAGCCCCTGTGGGATCCATGGTGATGGCAGAGTAGAAAGCAGACACTGCTCCCACGACAGCAGTGTCTTCACACAGGGCTTTACTTTCCCTGCCTAGGTGTGAATGGCAGCCATTCACTTATAAGAGAGAAAGTAAAGGGATGCACTACTGGGTAGAATCTAAACCTAGCTCCTCCAATGCCTGAGGGGAAGAGCAGGTTTAGCTGCCTCACAACTGTCTCCCTGGCTGCAGATGCTTTACTTTGGCCCAATGGGAGTCACTAAGAACCAGGTAAGCAGTTCTTTATAGGCCGGGTTCCAGTTTTTGATCATGCTAAAGTGTGATGCTTTCTGAAGAAAATGTCTCATCACTAGGAATGTGTTTATTCCATTGAGAAGTAGGTATTTAAACCAAGTAAGCAAGGTAACAATGAGTAAAAATGAGTTCTTTATTGAAGCAAATCCACATAACGTTCAGTGTTCTACCTGGAGTGCCAGCTCTTGCCACACACCTCTCCTCGCTTTCTTAGATTTCCAGAAGTGAATGAAAAGGCCACCATGGCTCCACAGAATCACTTTGCTTTCCAGCACAAAACAAATTCAATAACTGAGCTATCCCCTTTCATTTTTGTATAGCTACCACCATCTGTATGGGGTGCTTTGGTTAGAAAGAGTCCATGTCGTACTTTTCCCAAGTTAGCCTTTAGAGTATATCTACTCTTCAAACTTGCATGACTTTTAAGCTAGTTTTCCAGTAGTGGCTTCCTCCAAAGAATCCTGGGAAATGTAGTTTGGTGAGGATGCTGAGAATTCTGTCAGAGATCCATATTCCCCCTTCACAGAACTATAGGTCCCAAGGTTCTCTGGACAGAGGGAATGCCTTCTAAACCAGTCTGACAGTGCAATCCTGTGCATGCTTACTCAGTAGTAGATCCAGCTGTCGTAAATGGGGCTTACTCCTGGAAAGGTGTGCATAGGATTGCACTTTAAGCATGGTCCTGCACAGATATGCCCAATTCCCCATAGAAAATTGGTACTAAGCAGGTCACATTTGAACAATGCTGAATAGTTTTCTAGATTTCCCCAGAGTATTGATGCAGGAACTGGCTAGACATAACAAGGGTGGAGTGGAGAGACGTGTTATACAGTCACCTGTAAGGAGAGGCCGTCCCCCAGGAGAGATAGTCAGTGGGTCTTGGAGCTGGGCGAGGTACAATTGGCTGCTCCACTGCAGTCACATCCCCTGAGTAGGACTTGAGGAGGGATGCGTTCTTGTTGGCCAGCATGGCTCTCTCATTCCTGCGAAACTTTGCCCGCCTGTTCTGAAACCACACCTAGGAAGGGAGGAGAAACACATCCATATCAGCGGTGAGATGCTCTTGCGTGGATGTCCTTCCTTCCCATGTGCTGCTGGAATCTTAGGGAGCTTCTAGCCAAGGCTTTTACGGTGCCATTGCCTTGCCTCATTCACAGGTGCCATCGCCTTGCCTCATTTACAGGGGGTCCAGACAATGGTGTCTTCTATTCGTGACCCTCCTGTGTTTTCTTACAGCTTCTTCCATTTTTCCCTTAATGCAGAAAATCCGTTAAGGAGAAAAAGACAGAACAGCAGCCCAAGGCCTTCTGACTACTAGTGCTCGAAGCCCTCCATCCAGAAGCACCCTTATTTGTTTCACCATTAGACACAACAAGGAGAGAAGGTAAGAATTAAAAGACAAAAATAAGACCAAATAATTATAGAACAGGAAGTAAACATAGCAGAAACCCTTCCTAGAGTAACATCTTGTGCAGCCATCATTCAGCTCAAATGCAGGTAGCACGTAACCACAAACGTCCACCACATGAAAATCAAGGAAGATCTGTTACTGCTTCACAGCCACTGAGGCAAAGGGAGCCACAGTTAAAATGATCTCTTTTCCTTTAATTGTCATTAGAAATGTTTTCTGTTGTTTTGACCAAAACTCACAGTCTTTCAATAATGAGTAACCAGACCCTATTCATAAGGCCAAATTAAACATGCACGTGTTATTAAACACAACCTGGTAGGGGTGTTGCTAGGCACGTAAAAGATTTGGAATACAGGTCCATAGGCATAACATTTGTATATTCTTGTTTATATCTATATATGCAAATTTAGAAATAATTCCTAGAATTTATTTAGATTTCACAGATGGCAAACCCAGACAATTAATTTCCCATCCATATCACACCAAATAAAACAAATTACGTAGTTAGTTTGCAGCCCAACCCCAGGTCAGTAATTCTTTTCAATTTTAGTTAATTTGCAATGATTCTGAACAAGTGTGAAAAATTGCACAAAAAAGAGTTGCTGGTAGGTTTTTCATGAGCGCTTTCACACTTTTGCACCAAAATAGAGTTTCAAAAATTTGACAAAGCACTAATTCAAAACCAAGGGCAACTTAGGGGTCACCCCCAATTAATTTTCCAATTCCCACCCAGATCCCATTCCAAAATTTAATCAATTCCCCTTCAGTTAATTAACCCCATTCAATCAATCATCATTATTTCCTTATAAGATAGACTGGTGCACAATTCTCTTCAGGGGGGATCAAAATGTTGGGTGGGTGCTGGGTGTGAGCCTCCAGTAATCTCCTAGGCTCTAGGCATGAGGGCTGGAGACTGCGGCAGAGGATGTAGAGCAGAGAATGGCAACCTAATGCCCTCCAGATGTTTTGGACTACAATTCCCATAAGCCCCACCAGCATGGGCAATGGTTAAGGATTATGGGAGTTGTGGGTCCAAACATCTGGATGGCACCAGGGCCCTGTCTCCATGACAACTAGGAATGTCAGAGAATTCCGCGACGGATCTCGGTGAGGCCGAATGCCAGTGCATTCGGCCCCCGAAAACCATCGCAGAATGAAGCCCCCCCCAACCCACAAAAGGTGCGCAGGACAAAGTGCCCGCCGCACCCACCCCACGAAAGGCGCGCGAAACAGAGCACTTACCTGCTCCTGTCCGTGCTGCTATGCGAATGGCAGCCGTCCTGCGGCCGCCATTCGCTTCCTCCTTCTTCAGCCATGATAGGCTACGTAAATACTATTTACGTATTTACGTAAGGGCCATTTGCGTCCCTGCGGAGGCCGTGATAGGCTACGTAAGTATTTATGTAGCCTATCACGGGGGGGGGGGGGAACCCCAGCGTACGCAAATGGCGGTAGCCGCTGCCATTTGCTTAGGCTGGTTTTCTTTCCCCCTTGCCGTGATAGGCTACGTAAATATTTACGTAGCCTATCACGGCTCACTACAGGGACGCAAATGACGGCGGCTACGACAGCTGCCATTTGTGTCCCTGCAGGGCTATCCAGCGTCCGGATGTCCGGCTGCAGGCGGCTGGAGCCGGCCGGCAGCTCGTGGCTTGGCCGCGGAGCGGAGCTGGCCAGCCAGGATTCCGGGGGGAGGCACTCTGTGCCTCCCCCTCCAGCGAGGATTCCAGGGGGAGGGACGGAGCGCCTCCCCCCACCTGCGGAACCCGGCAGAGCCAGGTAAGTGGGGTTTCGTACAAGTGAAGGGAGGCTTACCTGGATTTTTGTCAAGGAATTGGCTTTGGTGCCCTTTGGTCCGTGCAGGACTCCATGAGCCCGTGCACCGCTCCAGTATAAGTCGCTTCACATAACATACTTCTGGGTGGGGTGGGAGGATTGGAGTAAATGTCATCAGATTTGCAGGGGTTGCTCAACCAATAAGAAAGTCCCCCCCCCCGCCCCAGCCAGGCTCTTCTTTTTCCTTCCCCTGATACTCCCATAAAGCGATGGATGGAGGCTTCGCCTCATTGACCACAATGGGAGTTACTTCTGAGGAAACCCCTTTCCTAAGCCATGCCCAATTCCAACTGTTCTTTATTTCCCCCCCTCTAAAACCACTATCTCACTTTGTTACTATCACACGATAGCGCTAATGCGCAATAGTGACATAGTGAGAGACAGGGGGCGTAGCTGTTGCTGGACAAATGTGTGATAGTGACCTAGTGACATTAAAAACAAAGCCTTTGTAGGTGTGATTTTTTTAACTTTCTTTTCTGGATGGGTGATTTCTTTCATGTCTCTATGCCTCTATCACACATTTGCTCTATCACGCAAGTGCTCTATCTGCTCTATCACGCAAGTGCTCTATGAATAGTGGCATAGTGAGGGAGTGAGATAGGGGATATAGGTATTGCTGGACAAATGCGAGATAGTGACATACTAAGATAGTGAGATAGGGGGAAGGTGTAGGTACTGCCAACAAAAGCGCTATTTCGGTTTAACACTTTAATTTTTAAAAAGAAGTTAGAGGCTGCCCAGAGCACACCTACAGTTTGCAGGGATGGCTACCAGAGTTTAGTGGTAGGCAAGGTGAAGTAAATGCCATGAGGTAGCACAGAACTCTGATAGACAGCCCTGAGATGGCAGAAACAGTGGGGAAACACAGGTGGGGAAAACACTGGGGAAACACCCCTTGACTGGGGTCAGTGAGGTGAAATACACACCCCTGGGCAGGGCTATCATGCCAGAGTGAATGCACACCACAACAGAAGCATAGACAAGCTGAATTAAGGAAAACAATTAGACTAAAAGTAGTCTCAGAAGAACCGTTTTTTAGGCGTGAAACTCCACAGTGGCTGTGAAATAGCCACGACGTCATGTATCCCTAATGACGTCCAAATGCAGCCAACTCGGAGTAAGTCACTCATGGAGACACCCCCCAGGTTTCCTACTCCTGAGGTAGCAGAAAGAGCACAAAGAATTATTCTAGGAAGGAGAGTAGAGCTGGAAGCAGGCAGGCAGGCAGGCAGGAAGGGGCAGGTTTGGGGTGTGAATCAGGGGGCGGGGAAGGATAGAGTAAGGACTGAGCACTGTGGAGGGGACAGAGGGAGCCTGGAAAAATAAAAGAGAAGAGGAGGTGGAGGCTGAAGGGGTGGAAGAATGGATCTCTCCCTTTTTCTGCTCTGCAGTTTCTGGGGTTGTCTCTCTATCTGGTGGGAACTTGTGACTTTCACCACCCCCAGAGAGACACACATACACACACAGAGAAAGACACAAGCAGAGAAGGCTAGGACATCCCACACTTAACACCACTTCTCCATGCTCCACAATGCAGGTCAGGAAGACACACAAAGATCAAGAGGAGCCAACCAAACACACACAGAAAACTAGTGGTGCATGAGAAACTCATTTCAGTTCATGTTTGATCAGAATTTATCCAGTTCGCACCTTCCAGACTGAACATGGACTCAAACACAATCTACAGTTGAAATCTGTACATTTCTGAGTTTGTGAGTTGTGCACCAAAAAAACCCATGTGTCTGATATCATGTGTACATTTGAAAAATGCACATGAAAAATGTGTAATTTTGAAAAATGCATACAAACATGCTTTAATCAATGGGAGGAGAAGATGCACACAACTGATGCGTACATTTGGAAAATATGCATGAAAATACACACAAATTTTCATGCGAAAGAAAAAACAAAGTTTGCAAACTGGTATGGACTTGAGATGGAATGAGCTTCAAGGTAGAATCTGGAGAACTTCAAGGAGCTGAAGTCTGGCTTGTATGCACATCCCTACACAAGACCAGGATCCAACACACACTTGGAGTGTCCAGGGAAGGATCTCCTGCCCAGGTTAATTAATGTTTTAGGAGGGAAAATAAAAGATTTCCCCCTCTTTCTCTTCCAGTTACACATCTCTCTGTCCCTTCTCCCACTTCTTCCCCCAAGCCCCATGCTTCACTTTTTTCTCTTTTGCTTCCTGGAAGACACACCGCCCCCCAGTGTGGCAATTATACTTAGAAAATGCAGGTTGCTTACCTGTAACTGTGGTTCTTCAAGTGGTCATCTGTGTATTCACACATATGGGGTCTGCACCTGCGTGAAGCCTCGTTTGGCAACATTCTGTAGCTGAGGAAATCATTTTTTGGTGGGAACCCTCCCCCACAGCCCACTGCGCATATCCCAGTGGGTTCCCACCTGTTCCCTCAGTTCCTTGAGACCTACTAATGGCCTCGTTACCAAGGGAAATATCTCACTCCAACATCGACAACAATAGTGACATCGACACTGAAGCGGGGACAATGGGTGGGTTGTGTGAATGCACAGATGACCACTCAAAGTTACAAAGTTACAAGTAAGCAACATGCATTTCTTCTTCGTGGTCTCTGTGCATCACATATGGACGATTAACAAGCTGACTTACCAGAGGTGGGTAGAAACGTTGTCATGCTATTGGAGGATTGATGACAGGACTGCACAGCCAAAACTGCAATCCTCCCTCGCCTGGAGCCCTGGACATCCAGCCTATAGTGTGAGATGAAAGTTGATGGCTTCACCACATCGCATCTCTATATAAGTCCGGTATCGACACTCCCCTGCTGAATGCGGTGGAGGTGGACATGCTTCTACTAGAATGAACCTTGATGGGACTGTCAAGCTTCAATCCTGCAAGTTCATAGGCTAACTTTATAGCATGCACGATCCAGGAGGCAAACCTCCGAGAGGAAACCTGCAATCCCTTCTTAGGGCCTCCGTAACAGACAAAGAGTCTTTGGGATTTATGAAAAGGTTGTGTCCTAGACTTGTAGAATGCCAGTGCTCAACGTACATCTAAAGTATTGAGCGTTGTTTCCAATTGAGAGTACAGTACTGGGAAAAAAGTGGGAAGAACAATATCCTGATTTACATGAAAATCAGACATAACCTTAGGTAAAAAGGATGGGTCGGGTCTTAACACTACTTTGTCTTTATGAAAAATGAGGAATGGCGTGTCTACACAAAGGGCACATAGCTCACTCACCCTTTGTGCAGTAGTTATGGCTATTAGAAACACCACCTTCCAAGACAGAAGCCGAAGATCGATCTTAGCCAGCGGTTCAAACGGTTTTAAAGTCAAGATCTTCAAAACAACAGATAAACTCTATTCCGGAACGAAAACTTGAGTTGGAGGAGCTAAATTTTTCAGACCTTGCAGAAACTGGCGTGTTGTTGGATGAGTAAACATGTAAACCCATCCATAGGAGTATGGAATGCTGAAGGAGCAGCTAAGTAGACCTTAATCAAAGTGGGCTTCAATCCTCTTTGGAAGAGACTGTGGAGAAAGGTAAATACAGCCAGTAATGGCACCGACTAGGAATTGAGGCCTTGCCTTGAGAAGATGCAAATGTGGTAAAACTGTTCCGCTTACTATCATATGCCCATCTTGCAGATGGTTTGAGGGCTGCATCCAGCACTGTTTGAAACTCCACGGACAGACAGCCTAACTTGACCAAAGTCTCCATGCCATAAGATGCAGGGTGTTGAGATCTGGATGACGGATGCAACCATGATCCTTGGTCAGTAGCGTTGGAATCAACAGTAGCCTTAAGTATCTCATGTTTGCCAGATTGAGCAGAGGGACAAACCATGGTTGTCTCGGCCACCACGGCATTATTAGGATACAGTCCATGTTGTCCGTCCAAATTTTTTGCAGCACCTTGGAGATTAGAGGAAAGGGGGGGGGGTGTAGAAAAGATCTTCTGCCCAACAAATCTGAAAAGCATCAGCTAGCGACCCATCTCCCAGACCTCCTCTGGAGCAAATGTTGTTGCATACCATGTTCTGAGTGGCTTGCCCCATTCTGGAAGAGTGAGCTGAGGAGGGGATGAGACAGCTGTCACTCATGTGACATCTGATAGGTCCTGCTTAGAGAGTCTGCCAGATTGTTGTCCTTCTCTGGTATGTGAAGGGCTGTGACTGTAATTCCCCTTTTGATTGCCTACTTGAGAAGTTCGACAGTCATGTCCACGCGGCTTGGGGAATGAATTTCTTCCTGCTTGTTCAGATACCACAACACCATGGTGTTGTCTGTTAGTACCTGGACATGCCTGTAAGAAAGGTGAGTTTTGAAAGCTTGGTGCGCTTTCCTCACTGTCAAGAGTTCCAGTGTGTTGATATGTAGTGGCCTGTTGTGTCTCTGCCAAAGACCCTGAATCTGAAGGGGCCCACAATGGGCTCCCCATCCTAGTCGAGATGCATCGGTCACCAAGACTAGAGATGGGGGCATCGGTATGAATGCTGTAAGATAGCTTGGTTGCGTCCATCAAGTCAAGTTGCTCACTACATTGTCTGATACTATTAACCACACTCTGCAAGCATTGGCCTTGGGGTCAACAGATTTCAGAAACTAGCTTTGCAGGCACCTCATGTGGAGTCTTGCCCATGCTATGACTTAAACTGTAGATGCCATCAGACCCAGTAGCCTCTGGATTTGAAAGGCTGTTGTCCTGCAGCAACAAGAAATCTTGTGAGCTAACTCTATTAAAGCTCAACGTCTGTCCTGAGGTAAGTAAGCCCTCGCGGTTGTTGCATCTAATACTGAACCTATGAAGGGGATCACTTGCATGGATTCCTTTTTCTTTGTTTATTATTAGCCCCAACAAATTCAATAGGTTCCTGATGAGTAGAACTGATTGAGTAAGATGATGTTTGGACAGCGCCAGTATTAACCAGTTGTCTAGTTATGGGTATATCTTGATGCCTCGAGTGCGAATGTATGCACACCCCACTGCCATGCATTTTGTGAAGACATGCAGTGCAGTTGCCAAGCCAAAAAGAAGATGAGGCTGGACAGCCAACTGTCAGGGATGCTCTGACTTGGATTCCTGCATTGAGCAGAGGGTTGGACTCGATGGCCTTGTAGGCCCCTTCCAACCCTACTATTCTATGATTCTAAGATTCTAAGAACTGTGAACTGGAACATCTGATCTCCGATCAGAAAGTGAAGGTACTTCTGATAATCTTCCCTGATGGCAATGTGGAAGTAGGCGTCTTTGAGGTCCACTGAAGGAAACCATACACCCTGACAAAGTAGAGGGATAACAGTGGCAAAAGTAGTCATTCGAAATTTTCTTGTCCTGATGAAGATGTTGAGGCCCCTGAGATCCAGAATGGGATGAAGTCCTCCATCTCTTTTCAGTACCGTAAAGTAATGGGGAAAAAAATCCATTCCTCGTTTGGTAAGGTATAATTCTTTTGATAGCTCCCTTCACTAGAAGCGTAGTTGTCTCCAACGTTAGAACCTCCAAAGGTGGTGTAATATTGACAGTACTGAGCGGAGGGAGGACTTAGAACTCTAAACGGTATCCAAATTAGATGATATCGAGGACCCATTTGTCTGATGCTATGGCCATCCACTTTGGTAGGAAACGGCATAAGAGGAAACTGAGGAAAATGGGAGGTATAGTATCATGGTGAATCTGGCAGCGGGCTAAGTCAAAGCCATCATTTAGAGGAATTGTCCCCCTTAGAGCATGGTTGAAAAAAGTGATTAGCGGGGTATTGTTTTCTCTGAGGCTGTTGTTGATAGAATTTGGGGGTCCTATCCTGGTATTGGCATAGCTGCTAGAATTATTGTTGTCTAAACCACTTTGTTGATGGTACTGCTGAGAAATTCCCATTTTCTTAGAGGTGTTCTTCACCTTCTGAATGGCATCCATCACCTCATCAGTCTTAGAATTAAAAAGGCCCTCCCCATCAAATGGAAGATCCTCTATACATGACCATGCCTCCACTGTCTTTATTTATTTATTTATTATTAAATTTATTAATCACCCATCTGGCTGGTCACCCAGCCACTCTGGGCGATGTACAACATACAATAAAACAGTTTAAAACAATAAAATTCTACAATAAAAACATTTCCTAAAATACCCTAACCCACCCCAAATGCCTGCCTGAACAACCACGTTTTTAATGCACGACGGAAGCTCATTAAAGAGGGGGCATGACGGAGTTCCCTAGGGAGGGAGTTCCACAGAGTGGGGGCCACCACAGAAAAGGCCCTCTCCCTCGTCCCCACCAGTCTAGCTGTCCTGGCTGATGGGACAGAGAGAAGGCCATCTGAGGCTGATCTTGTTAAGCGGCCTGTCTGGTGCTGCTGGAGGCGCTCCTTAAGATAGGCTGTCAAGCCAGCAGACCTGAGCCAGGCATGCCTACTGCTCCCACCATCACCTTTGCATTGCAGTTAGCCTGGTGACGAGTAGTATTGATCTGTTGTCGAGATAACTTTACTGCCTGCGTTTGTTTGGAAAAGCTGGGCAAGTTCTCTCTGGTCCTCCAGGAGATAGTCACACAAGGATCCAATCTTTTCCCACAAGAAGAGTTGATATCTCAACATTGTGGCCTGGTAATTAGCTACACGGAGCCCAAGTGCAGACAAGGAATAAATTCTCCTGCCCAGTAAATCCAACCTGCGACTCTCCTTATCAACCGGTGAGGCATGAATTTTTTGGGATTTGCCCTGTGATGATTCTATTATAGTAGTATAATACAATTTGGGTGTCGATCCGTGTCCTTCTCCTCCACCTTGTAGAGGGATTCTAAATGCTTCGACGTGGGAGCCATTGAAGAGGGGGTTTCCCAGGACTCCTTCACAGTCTGAAGCAACGTTGAAAGAAAAGGAATGGAAATTGGAGCTGACGCCTCCGTGCATACAACATCAAAACCCAGGTCCTGTAACTTCTCTGCTGGTTGTTGGGTCTCAATTCCTAACAACTGTGCCATCCTTAGTATCTGTTTGGTAAAATGGTAATGGTCCTCAGAAGGTGAAGCTCCTTCACGAATCCCCACAGCACTGTCTGGGGAAGAAACCGATGGCGGTACCAAGGACACAGATGTAAATTCTGAAAGACAGTTCTCAATGGACTGCGGAGACGAAGCTGCTCCCTTCTCCTTAGGTGCTGAGCTGGATAGGGGCGGAAGAGGCCGCGACCCAGCTGATCCCACGGTTTCAGAAACAAGTGGAGCTGCTGGCCTTACTGTAGACTGTGTGTCCGCTCAACCAAGTAGAATGCGCTGGGACTGGCAGAGGAGGCAAAAAGGGATCCTCTTGTGGTGGTCTCAAAAGGTTTGCTGAAGGTGCTGAACAGTACCGAGGGGATGTTGCTCCTACGTATCTTGTCTGGTCATCGAAAGCATCACGGTGGTAATACCAGTCATCGTACTGATAGTGCATTCTGGGTGGAAACAACCAGTCATCATATCTATCCCAGTCGCGTACTGGTGAGCGTGATCTGTATCCAACATCCCTCTCATAGTTGTCACAATAGGGTATACCTGATCATTCCGAATGAAAGGAATTTGGTAATGTATCCCTATGTAAGCGCTCCCTCAATACCAGGGGAGGAGACAGCTGTAATTGAGTCGGTGAACCTCAGGGAGCTATCGGTGGCAACACTTCTCTGATTTCACCTTCCAAAGGTTCCCCTCCGCTCTGCTGCACACTCAGTTTGATATTAAAAATAGACACACACCCCACCACTTTATAGCCAAACAAATCAGCACGTACGTATTTATTAAAGACACAAATATCTAGTTTGACTCTCAGAAAGAACACAATGAACTATGTAATGAGGGATGTCTTCAAGTATCTCCTCTCCAAAGGTTTCTATGATTTTAACTAGAAGATGCTTTTCAATATCTGCCCATCTAAAATTGCAGGGGACATTTGCTCTCCTTAAAGAAAACTTGGACAGATCAAGCAAATAGTTTTCCAGATCATAATAAAGTTTTATCTGCTTCAGTAGGAACACCCCCCTCCCACAAATTAAATTAAAGTGACAATTTCATAGGGTTTAGCCCCCAAACTTGTTTTCAGTGCCACAGCTGAACCTGATAACTGATTAAGTGTGGAGTGACTCAGAGTCTTCTCACACATTTCATTTTAAGGGTACACCCCTCTCATATGTTTTTCCCCCAGAGAGTAGCTGTGCTAGTCTATTTCAGCAAAAACAACCAAGAGTCTTGTGGCACCTTCAAGATTATTTATTCTGCCATAAGCTTTTGTGGACACTGTCCATGTTTTCTGCACATCTTCTCTCCTCAAAGTAGCCCTTCAGTTGCATGAATAGTCCATTTTCCAAACACTCAAAGCACAATATTGTGTGCCTCAAAAAGTGCAGTTCTTCCTCCAGATAAGGGCATCCACTGCTCTTTTGACTGCTGTATGGAACAAGGTTCCACACCCACGCCCCCTTACCCATTTCCAAGCATTTCAGGGGTGTTTTTATCCTCTGTAAAAATCCATTTTGCACTGTACTGTTTTTGTGCCCTCTTTCTCCAGCACATTCAATGGCCTATGCTTTCTACTTAACTAAAAAAAAACCCTTTAGGGGTGTGAAACATACTAGATGAGAAGCTAGTTGTGATCTGGTCAAATCACTGTTAACACTCCACTGACTGGTACTGCACCTGGAAGCCACCACAGCTGGGAATTAGGAGAAAAACCCTCCCCCTCAAGTGAGGCTTCCCCCACCCCACCTCTTCTCCGCTGCATTTGTACAGATATCAAACTACTACTGCTGTAATGGCTGTCTGCACCCAGCAGCAGGCAGCTCCATCTACACCCCCTTGTCCCTTCTCTTCAAAATATAGTTGACAGTCTTGCAAGGCCCCTGGCTCTCACCTTAGTGAGTGCAGAAAGCATATGTTCCTTTGATTAAAAAACAGATAGGGCACCTCCACGAGAACCTCAGCAAAGTCCATAGCCCTGCAAGATTTTTTTGGCGCCCTGTTTGGCTTAGAACTTTGCCTATGCCATAAATTCAATTTGAAAAAATAGACATAAATTTTCTACACATTTTTCTCATTTTCAATGAGTTCCTTCTGATTGTTAAAGCAGAGAAAGCTACAGCTGCTTCTAGAGTTAATAGTTACTTCTCCCGCTGTGGAATTCCATAAGTTAGATTTAAGCCCACAGCAGAAAGAATAAAACTCTTTGCAAAATACGGATATTTTCAGTTCCTTGGGATGAAGACTCTCAGTACAACCCAGTCCAAACTAAGCACTTTTGAGCCCTTTTGGTTTTCACAGAAATGATTTAAGCATGGATTGATTGTTGAACTCACAGGAGATTTAAAATGGCAGTTTGTGTTGGATTGTGTTCTCTGCCTTGCACAGAGCATTTAAGCACGAGATCTCTCTCCTATGTTGGTCACAGTTATTATCATTGATTATGCAAATATCTATAAAGTGCTCTTGAACTCACTTTAATAAATATCATGATGGAAAAACCCTTTTGGCTACAATTTTAATATTCTAGTGATCTCTGCCCCAAGATGCCTTGAGAGCAAGCTGGATGAATCATATATTCCAGGAACTAGCAAATATGCCCAAGGGGATGGTCTCACACCCATTGTCCCCTTTAACACACAATACGCTTCTTCCAAAGCCAGACTGGGGAAGTGTCATAGTTAAGAAACTTCATGTCCTGATAGGTGGAAAGTTTCTTCTATCCTGTCCCAGCTACCTGTAATAATTAACACCGGGCCTGCAGAGCTTGCTTCAAAGCTAACTTTCCTATTGACTGGATCCAATGTCCAGTTTTGGAAGTTTTATATTGTTGTTGTTCTGTTTGTTAAATTCTATATTTTATTTTGATTATAAGCTGCCCTTCAAATACTGTATTGTTGAAGGTGCAGGGCAAAAATCAAATGTCATCAGTCCCTAACCCCATACCTGATCGGCTAAGACTGCCAAAGCAAAATTCCACCATCAAAAAACATCCTTTTTAAGGAGTGGCACTGTGTGTGTGTGTGTGTGTGTGTGTGTGTGAGAGAGAGAGAGAGAGAGAGAGAGAGAGTCGGAGATATAGTGAGGGAAATAACAACCCAAAGTAGAAAAGTTAAGATTTATTTTACCATTTATTTTCTAAAATGCCTGTTTTGTTGATATTTCTGTATTTCTGTGTTTTCCCAATAAAACAAAAATGAAACACCACACTCTGTTAAAACAAAACAAAAACCTACATGCTGTTTTTCAGGGCTGAAGGAAAAGGAAAGGAGTGCTTCCCTACCTTTTTTCTGTTCATGTGTTGTTTTTAAAGAAAATAAAAACAACAAGAAAATAAAGATAACGACTTCCGCTCGGAGCCAATGTCGCCCTTGCAGCACCCCGCAGACTCTCCATGGGAAGCTATCTCAAACAGCTTTTTAAAAGGTTGAAAAACCTTTTCATTTCTCCCCTGGAATGAAAATGGGAGTCAAGGCAGCATCTGGATTAAGTCTTGGTAAATTAGTCACCTCGGTGAAGCGGCAGGGGGGCTGGATTCCAAGACTACCCTCCCAGAGCTTAATCATTGCCAAAAGTTGTTTTGAAACACCTATTTAAATAGGAGAAATTAGGGCTGACGTGCTACATTTAATTTATCGATTAAGAAATACCAGCAACATCTGAGGAATGGTTTAAGAAATATTAACAATATCTGAGGATATCTGAGGACCTGCAAGATCTGTTTGAAGAGAAACATGGCTACAGCAAAGAGAAAAAAAGGAAATGCATCTCCACACACTCCCCCCGTACCTCCTTTGGCAAAGGCACCGAGAACTGAAAATATAGGGGAGTTACTTACTCTGATAAAAACTTTGTCTTCGCAATTAGCTGGACAGGCTAAAAGGTTGGATGTAATTCAAAATTCCATCACCACCCTGCAAGGGGCTGTGGATTTAATTAACAATTCTTAGTAAAAAAAAAAAAAAAATGGAGGTGAAGGGGAAGATAGGGTGGCAGCCAACGAAACTGCGTCACAAGCGTTTAACAACCCGCTCGTCAGAATTTCTCAACTGGAGGCTTTTACTCGCAGAGCTAGTATACGTATAATTGGCGTTAAGGATGTGCCTAGTGATGTAAATTTGTCTACTTTCGTAGATAAGCTTTTGCATGAGATACTCCCTGTGCCATTTGATTATTTACTTGATACTGAGCAGGCATTTCATGTGCCAAATGCCAAAGGGACTGGCTTATATGATTATAGTCCAATTTGCAAGAATCTCCACAAAAAATTATATCCTGCGTTTGGCAAGAGGGAGTGGAAATCTTTTTTGGAAACAAGATAAAGTTATGTTATTTCCGGATTACATTAAAGAAATTGCTGAGAAAACAAGACAATTCATCAAGGTGAAAAATGTGGCAAAACAAATGAACTTACAATATTACTTAAAATATCCTGCTACATTGTACATTGTTTCTGAAGGTCAGATAAAGAAGTTCCCGAATCATGAAATGGCGGAGGCGTGGCTAAACACAAAAATGAGTGAGATCTCTGTTACAGCCCCATGAACTGGAATCCATAAACAGCTTTTGTTAACTGGTTATGTCTAATCTGAGTGACTCAGATTAGGCCAGAGTTAATTGCTTATATATATATATATATATATATCCGTCTGCTTTCTCTTATTTTTCTTTCTCCTTTTTAAAAAAAAAATCCTTCTTCTTTAAAATGGATATGACATACTGTACCTAAATATACTGTTTGAGGGTGCATAGAAATGTGCACACTCATTTATATATCTAGTATAAAATATATTACTGATTGTTGTAAGGTTGTTTTTTAACCTTTATTATCATATAACATCATAAAACCTATTAGTGATTTGTTATCATTATTTATCCTTTTTAATTTCTATCATCATCATCATCATCATTATTATGAGACTGGCTATATGGTCACTGGAAATGAATTGCAGGCCTGCTTCCTTGTTATAAGACTGATGACATGATAAGATTAATCGTGCTGTACTGAATTGCAATTTTATCAATGTTATAGGTATAATTTTTAAGTGAATGGAATTTGAAGCCTGTGTGTACTGGAGTTTAAATGTAATCCTTTTACATATTTTTTCCTCTTTTTTCTCTCTCCCCCCCCCCCTTTCTGGTATTGTTGTGTCCTCTTAAGACTACTGTATTGTTGAGAAACTGTAGCTACCAATTAGGTTGTTGGTATTGTTTATTTCATTTATAAAGATAAAAAATAAAATAAAAAGTATTTTCAAAAAAAGAAAAGAAAGATAACATGGAGTGATGCAGGGCAGGGAGAGTTCTAGGCCATCTCCTGGGCAAGTGGTGCTCCTATGAAAGCTACAGTGATTACCTGGACCCTGGCTTCAGTAAGGTTGACCCTGCGTGCGAGGTCTTCCCGTACAAAGGCATCCGGGTAGTGTGTCCGCTCGAAGACTCTCTCCAGTGCCTGCAGTTGACTGCTGTTGAAGGTGGTTCGGTTTCGTCTCTGCTTTCTCTTCTTTTTCTCTTCAGAATTCAGCTGGTCACCTGGCAGAGGAGAGAGGGGGCGATTTTAGATATACAGTATCTGGATTCATTAGAGTTACAAACTAATTTTGGATGTTTTTAGGAGATGAATCATCTCTCTTTTAACTGTGGACACACCCTGACAGCACTGAAAACAATTAATAAAATGTCTGTGTCAGTCTTTCAAAACTCCATGTTTAAGGTAGTCCTTAACCATGATGAGGTGTAAATTGCCATGTGGTATTTCACCCCCCCCCCCGATCCTTATGTTAGTGAAAAAGCAATGTTTTTACTTTTACGGCTTTGGGGGTCAATTCTACCCATATTTGAAAGATTGGGACAACCGAAAAACCATCTACATAAGGTGATAGGGATAAAAGTTACTCTACCAAATGCTGTTTGAAGTCAGAGAAGGGGCAGATGTCATCTCTGCATCAATGCAATGACAGAAAATCCCATGCGCTTCATATAACTGTTTTGTCTGTCCTACACTACTACTGCTGCAGTTGTAAAATGTGGTGATCGTGCATAGACTGCTGAGGTAATATGTACTACAGTTACCAAGTCTGTGAGATTTGTTGTTGTTGTTGTTGTTACCAATTATTTTTATTTTATTTATTTATTGCATTTATATCCCACCTTTTTTCCTCTTGCAAGGAACCCAGTAATTGACAACATATTATTGCACTGTTATATTTATCCAGATGGTATAATTATATGTACGGAAATGGGACATTTAAAAAAAAATATTTATGTGGGGTCAGTTAGACTACATATACCATTCATGTAGGTTTTGGTATTTTACACTGTGGGGTGTAAATGACCCTGAAGACATATGCAAATATATTGTTGTATTGGAAAAGGGAAGATCTCAATAAAGGTTTCTTCTTCTTTTTTACTTTAATGGTGCCGTGCTGAATAACTCTCACCAGGTATTTTATTTGTATGGATTTCTTGGGGTATATTTGACCCCAATATTGGAACAGTTAATTTTTCTGTCAACGGAAGGTTATTCAATTAAAATTAAATAAATTCATGGCATGCAAACCTCAATATAGAGAGATGAAAGGGAAATAGGTATTGCTTACTATATTGTATGGTCAGTATACTATATTGCCACGGAGCTCCCTGTTTCTGTTGTGCCAGCGGGACCCACCACTGGTGCTAGAGGAAGGTAGGAAGGTAGCGCTTCCTAAAGGACCTGTGGAAACAGAAATACTCATTTCTGGAATGTGACAGGTCTGTGGAGCTCCCTTCTGCAAGCTCCATGGACCTGCCCCATTCCAGAAACAGGTGTTTGGGCTAGTTTCCATTTGCTTAAGGATCTGCTAGCTTCCTGTTGCTCTAGAAATGAATCTAGCTAGGACAAGGGCAGCAACGGATACTGCCCTATATTACCACTCAAGTTTAGAAGGCATGCCATCTTTAATATTGTCTTCATTTCCTATTATGGAAATGAAGTAAAACCAAAATATTTTGAATAAGCCATTGTGACCTTAAGTTTTAGTCCCTCTAATTAAAATTGGCCCCACCAATGAATCAGCTAAAGCTGTCACACTACAATTACACATCTCTGCATTGCAGTTTCGCTTCTAGAAGTCTAATGAATGCACCAGAATCTGCACTGAAAGCCAGATTTTATACTTTGCAACATGACTGCCACCATCTTGAATACCAGTGTTATTTGCTTTAATTTAACAAGAATTAAATAAGCATAAGCAGATTTGAACCTTTGCCTGTAGGGATGCTTGGGGACTGACAGGGCAGGGCGGTTGCTGGCTGAGCTCCTGGGCCAGGTGGATTGGGGGTGCAACGCTGTCATTGTCCATGTTGTGTACGTCATGATGCAGAAGTGTGCATCCCTGTCACTGTGTGGGCGGTATCGGGCATTGTCTCCAGTTCAGTGGTGCTTCCAGGGATTCTGGGCTCATGTCTGCAGTTCTTATGAATTTTTTGTATTTTCTACCCATGTGTTTCCCCCCTTCCCTCTTGGGCTGAGCAAGCGTTGTGTATGGTAGCCACACTGCCAATGTAGCAGTGGAATAACTCCATCCCCAGTGTAACTGGAGTACAGGATTGTTCTGTTCGACATTTAGCAATTAGACTTTGTTTCTATTTTAGTTCTATTATTTACCAGCAAACATTCCTCTATGTTTCTCCCCTGTATTTCTTTGCAGATGTATAGAATCCAAAATGGCTTCCGTAATTCATTCTACAATACCTCCCTGCCAGCCTGCATCTGAGATTGTGCAGTGTAGTCTCAGATGCGGGAAGGAGAGGGATGACTGATTTATTTTTACTTCCCTTCATCAACGGACCCTTGTGTGCATCTGAGACTGTTAGATAAGAACAGAAGAAGAACATAAGCTGCCTTGAGTGCCATTTTTGGGTAGAAAGGCGGAAGATAAATAAATTGAATGACATGAATTGAATGACAAAAACATATAGAGGACAAAGCGTAAGACAGAGTAAGGTGGCAATCAAGATATACAAAATGCTAATCTAGCAAGCACCTGTGTCTCCCCACAAGGATACTTTCTTCTTCTTCTTTTGAGATTATTTCCCCAGAATATGAACTTTATATCAGTGGGGATAGAGTCCTCTTTGTTCAACCTTTCTTCTGTTTGCCAGTCAATCAAAAAACAGAGACGCAGCATGAAGCCATGTCAGCAAGCAGTAACAAAGAACATATCGCAACTCTATACATCCCAGTCTAGCACTAGGAAGTTTTAATACACACAATAGGTGAAGCAACCTTATATGGTGTCAGATTGGTCCATTCTTACCCAGCACTGTGTAATTTGACTGGCAGTGGCTTTCCAAGGATGCAGGCCTATTCAGAGTCATTCCCACACCTACTACCTGTGGAGATCTTTGAATTCCCTTCCTGCAGTTCTGAGGAAAGCCCCGTTTTTGAAGTTGGTATTTGCTTTGGCAGAAATCCCCTATTGGCAGCAATGGGAGATTTCTTCCCAATGTGAATACCAGCTTCAGAGGAGGGATTTTCCTCTGGAGGAAAGGGCTGGATTCCCTCTCTGTGCCTGCTCTGATCCCATTAATCACCAGCTCCTCCATTAAGGCAATTTGCATTTTTTAAAACCTGTATGTTGAATGCAGTTACTTTAACATGGTGTCTAGTTTGGCCCTGGATCATATTCAGTGCATCTTAGGTTGCCTTTTGCTAAGTTCAGTTCTCAGATTCTTCCCAAAGAGAAGATATCCGAGGGATGAAAATAAAATAAAAAACAGAGAAAAATCACCAACATTCTTCAGCTGCTGCAGGATATTATATATATAAATCAGCAGAGGGTTCTGGGGGAAAATATATTATAAAGCACAAATTCTTAAACTGATCAAAGCCATATGCATCAGGAAAAGACTACTAAGGAGTAAAAGAAAGAGCCCATTGGCCCTGTCTTTGTCACCAGGGAAGTCTAGTCTCTGGAGCAAATGGGACTTTATCCATGTCATCATGCCTGTAAGAGATGCTAAGAAATTAGTGTCTGCAAAAGCAGGGAGATTTATATATCCTGCAAGTCAAATCCAAGTTTCACATTGCAGAGAGAGACATTCTGCAATTATTCTGTAACAAACCAAACACATTATGCAAATTATAGGACCAATTGTTTGGTCCTTTGATCTAATAGAATAACCATATCTGATCTTTCCAGACATTTTTTTAAAAAAATTTCACCATCAACATTGCTGGAGGGAACAAAAGTGTTTGAAAACCATTTGGGTGTCATTACTTTGCTTTCCTGTTAAAACTCTTCACGTAGAGAGTCTCTCTGGGAGGGAAATAGCTCTAACAAGGAAAAGGTTTATTGAGAAGGTAAGCAACTAGACACATTATATTTATGGGCCAGTCTAAGCGGAAATGCTTTGTGAAGTGATTTGGCCAAAATCTGCATTTTCACAGAAACAAATTAGCTCTTTCCACAGTATACACAGTGCTGTATTCCCTCACTTTTGTGGAGCAAATGGGGACTGAAGCTGCATTAGTTGGGGTGGGGTGGGCGAGTAGAAATTAATGTCATCAATTGCGTAGGTGTGGGGCAGCCAAGGAGCGTGGGTTTGCTTCCCCCTCCCATCTTCCCTCGCACGTTCAATGAAGTGCGGTGAAGGACTTGCTTACGAGTAGACATTCTTGACAAACCCTACATACACACACATTTATGAGGCAGGCAGGCAGCTGCTGCCGCCCAGAGATGGAACAGAATGAGCAAGAGTGCAAGAGGCACTGAGAGCAGAGAGTGTGGAGCTGGCGAGGAGGGAGAGTGACTAGTTCGTTGCCTTTGATATTAACTGCCCAATCAAGAGGCTTCCCCCCCACCACATGGGCTCAATTAAGTGCTTCTGAATGCATGTTCATGAAAATCATCTGCCCTGGCATCCACACTTTCTCAGCTACGCAGCTTCGAATCAACAGGTATCCACTGTTTCTTAGTTGTGCTTCTTCGTAGCCGCGCAGTTTCAAAGCAACAGGGCTGGCTCCCCTCCCCACTCCCATGCTCAATCAATATTTAAAGTGAGAGGCAGTGACTGAGCCCACGTTTGCAACAGCACAGTTTCAAAGCAGCAAGGCTGCTGCTTTACTCAGCAAAGTGGAACTGAAGGCAATGAGTTACTTCCGTGCAGATATGTTTGCCCCTCTGCTCTCCCCACACCCCTGGCCCCATGCAACTTGCCCTTCTGCCAATCACTGCCACTTCCACCAGCCTGTGTCAAAGCCAGTTGAGGTCACACGGATTTCTGAATGGCACTGAAGCCGCTGCGATGGGAAAATCCAACACAAAATGAGTTTGAAAAAGAAATAAAACATGGATTTAGGGCAAGAAACACCAGGGGTGTGTTTCCACCAGTGGTTTACTCCAACCTGGCTGTGCAGTGAGGTCTCTGTGTTTCCATGATGTCATGGCCATTCAGCACCAGCACCGTATTTTGTTGCAGAAAAACCGCTTCTTCTGAGACTGCTTATAGTCCGACGTTTCCAGTTTACCACAGCTCCATTACTGACCTGTTTCCACAATCACACTGGGTTCGCTATCATAGCCCTGCCCATGGGGCATGTAGCCCGGCCCTTGTGGGTGTGTCACCTGCCTGTGACCTCATTGACCCAACCCCTTACTTCCATGTTTTCCTGAATTTCCACCGCCATTTTGGAGCGAGATAACCTATACAGCATAGTTTGGTATACACACTCTCGCAGCCAGTAAGTACTCCCAGCAGGGCCTGCACACTGGAGAATTGCTGGTGGCCCACCTTTTAGGGTAAATGGGATGCATGAGCGAAATAACTGTGGGTAGCTTGAAGCGTGCCAAGCATGATACAGGGGCAAAAGCACTAATGCGCTACAGCGTGTTAGCACAGAAGTGAAGACGCAGGAATAAGGAAATGGGCAAAGGGGAGAAGGCATAACGGCTACTCCTCCAAGGGAAAATGGGTGGGGGGAGAAAGGAGAGAATGCCCAAAGCCTGTGACTGAAGATGTGGATAGGCAAATCCCGAGGGGATCAATTGCTGGTGCTAGCATCGGAAGGGCTAAACTACAGGGGTTTGCAAAGCTGAGAATGCGCATCCGCGATGATACAAATGGCTGAGAGAATAGAGGCGTTTAAGCGCTACCGCGAGTGGGTGCACCCCCACTTTTCATCGCTCCTGTGCAAAGTCACTTCTGCAACTTAGCACTGGCATGGGTCTCGGTTCCTGGGAATCTGAAATGTTTCCCAACATAACCCCATGGCTGGCCAACGAGGTGACTTTGTGTTGCCCTAAAAGTGCCCGCCCCTCTCCTCTGGCAATGTTGCTTCCACCTTACAATGTACTGAAACTAGTCCTGAGGGGCAGCTGGCCATAAGGAACAGACCTTCCTGTGGGGTTAACTGCAGCTCCCTCTCAAATATACATTTAGTTGCAAATGTGGGTTTGCTGGCATAACAGAAAACAATCCACCAGAATTGTCTGCTGAACAAGCTTTATGAATGAATGGGAGTTGGAGGAGAACTGCTCTTGTGAAACTGCCATTCAGTTCAATGGAGCCTGCACAGGAAACATTCCAGGAAAACTGTGCCTATATTATCATTTAGTTCGAAAAGTCATGGAAACAGATGACCAGTAACTGAAATATTTAATGTTGTGAACAGTACTGAAAAGTACTGACTTTTATTGTGTCTTAACACACAAAATTATGGGAACATTATGTTTTTTGGCTGGTAACCTTAAAATAAATAAAAGAAAATGCCTCTTTATTCAGCATTAGATGTAACCCATTAAAGTCACTGCCAAAGTTCAGAGTTGAGTGAATTTATAGGACAAATTATATGCATATGATCACTGTTCAAACTCTATGGAAAATATCTTAATTTCGGGCCAAGAAAACAGAGGTTCTGTGCTTCAGACAAAATATACAAATCAATAACGAGGGGTCCATAAATACAGTCACCAGAGGTGACCAGACATTCTGGCTACTAGCAGAGGAAGCCTCCAGTATACTCTCCCCCCAGAGTAACTTTTTTAAAGCCACCAAAAACAAAGGGAGGCAGAGATGAGTTCTTCTTTCATTATGGTGCTACACATCCGTGCTGAGGTGCATCATCAGTGATGATGGCAGAAGGGATGGGTTGCTACAAACATGAGTAGATATTGTTCCTCCTCTCTAAAATGAACTCCCACCCTGAACAGCAGATACAAAAGGGATGCACTTAATTTGCCCTGTGGAGCAGGATATGAGAAAGTGAATGGCTGGCCAAGGTTTGTGAACCCCCTGATAACAATTATGCAGAAATTACCTGTTTTGCAAAATCTGGAATGCTTTATTTAGATTCTGTTGTGTTGACGTTGCAAAATTTAGGCTGATTTGGCAAACTGGTATGCTGCAGGAAGAAAAGTTTGGATGATAGGCAGTAGTCGTATAAACAGCAGAACCATGTTTCTATAAGTAAATATAGGGCTCCTTCACATGGAGCTTTTATCTTGCTATTGAGATTGGTTACTCATGGAAGTTTGCAGGTCCTTTAGGTGATGTTGTCAACTTCCAGGACGTCTCCTGCACTAAATTACCTTTATTCCATTTTTTAAAAGATCAGAGATAATGAGCTATCGAATTGCAGCGCTTGAGTTCCACTTCAGTTCCCTCCATGAAAAAGGACAAGCTGCAATAAGAGGAGCTGGACCCATGAAACATATGGAAGACTCAGATAAGGGAGATAATGAGAGGGAAAGGGGGGAGCACATGAAAAGGGAGTCCGTCGTGATCCTGCATTTAAAACAGAAACAGAAAGCCCCCATTTTAAATATGGGATTTTAGGCTGGTGTAGAGATGCTCATAGATAGGACCAATAAGAAGCCATGTAAGGAACATCCCACCATAGTTTTATCAGGGCTGTGCAGTGTACAAAGCCCAAGGATGACAGATGTATTGGGGCAAACCACTGGTTCCTCCTTGTTCACTATAGAGGTTGCCTCTTTAGATAAATCGAGTTCCCCGCTTACCGGGGAGCCACCATTGTGGGCGCCCGCAGGTCCTGTGGCGGGAAAGGCAGGGAGCCAGCAGGAGCCTGTGCAGCAGCACCTCCCTGCAGCCTGATAGCACCGAGCCAATCGAAAGGCTGATTGGCTCAGCTGGGGTGTGGCTATGAGATGAGCTAAATGGAAACAGCAGCGGGTAGTTCCCCCTCTGGTCCGCCTGGCTCATAAAAAAGTGGGGCCTTCTGTGTTGGCTGGAGCCATTGCTGGCTTCCCCACCCACCCACACCTTGTAACAGTAGATCTTGCAGTGGACAGAAGTCAGTCGCCAGTTAACAGTGCTGGGAAGGAATTTTACCTGCCTTCTAATTGGCAAGAAAGGGGGGAGCAGGGTTTCCAACTTCCTCGCTGCAAGAGTAGTCCATGTGTAAATAAGTTGAAGTATTTATTTGTGTAGAATTGTATTGTTTATGTCACAACTTTGTGGGGCATGATAGGCATTGGGCTGGATCAATTTGGGAGGAAGAGTGGGATTGGGCTCCCCGCTTTCTTGCAGTGGGATCCCCTTAAGGGATCTGGGTGGGTGTAGCACCAAGACCAGGCCAGCATGGTGGCTGCAAGCGTGCTACATCCAGGATGGAGGGAAAGGGTTCACGTTAGTGGTCTGCACCGTGGTGGACCCTGACCCTTCCACCCACCACCAATGCTCCTGGCAGGTAGGCCAGGAAGGAATATCGGACAGCAGCTGGGCTGCCTGATGGCGGGATCCACGCCCTATGCCTCTGCTAATCCTATTCAAAATTAATAAAGTTGTCGCCAATTTAATAACCCATTTAAGTTGGTGTCTCTAGCTTGTTCCTTTCATCCGCTGCATGGACACAATTAGATGCTGTGCCACACAAACCCTGCATGTTACTGAAGCAGACAATCCACATGGCTCATTGCATATCACAGGCCCAAGCTACATGCCCTGCAACCAGAGGGATGATCTTGATTTACTGACTGTTTTACAGCAGGGGAAACAGCAATGACAGATATGATAAAAGCAGCAATATGAGAGTAGCAGAGAAATTGGGGTAATCTGGCAGCTGGAGTAAAAAGAAAAACTGTTTGGTCACAGTAAAAGTCCAGATGTGTGATTGTGGACTTGACAAGATTCACTCACAAACTACATAATAAAATGTAAATCTCCCCTCCCCCAGGTTTCCTATTATTGTCATTCTTTTCCAAGGATCAACATCACAATTCCTATTAAAGCTATTATAAAATGTATAAAGAATTCCAGCAATTAAGTGCTGTATATATTATTTTACAATTTGCAAGATCCACTTAAAGAAATTAGTATATTCTGGGAACATAGTGACCTCATAACCCTGAGGGAAATCTCCACAGAAAAGCAAGACTTAAGATGGTCCCATAAGCATCATTCTAGGATGGAAGCAAAGCACAGGCACACACAATGCTAATCAACCTTCAGCTGAAAAAACTCTTTCAGAGGCAAAATAACCCATTTCAGGTCAGAACTCAGCTCTGTGTGCCACAATGTGAAATGATAATGGGAGAATGACATATTCCAGCTCAGCTGCCAACTGTTTTTCTGGCAGGGCTCCTGTGCTTTTAATAGATGCATGTCTGACAGAAATTCAGCAGTGGAAATCATCATCACCCCAAAACTGCTAGACACTACAAAAAATAGAAATAACACAGGCCCTGCCTGCAAGCTTACAGTCTAAAGAATGTGATGACTACACATCAGGGAAGGCAAGGAAAATAATGCAGAAAGAGGATCATTTTTAAAAAAAAAAAGCCAAGGAGAATAGCTGTGTCATACTCTAAAGCAGGCATGGGGAACCTCTTTCAGCCAGAGGGCTGAATTCAATTTTGGAAAAACTCTTGGGGGCTGAATTCCAGTGATGGGCAGGGCCAGAGGCAAAGGGGAGAGGCAAAGGCAAAGGGGGAGGACCAGAAATACAAACATTGCCAGCATATTGTAGCTTAAAGCTCTTACTGCCAGTAAGGAAGCCTTAGCAGAGGCATTTCTACCTTTTAGAAGGGGGAAACCACCCAACTTTCAGTGGTTGGGGGAAAGGAGTGTGGCCATCAGGGGACCCCCAGGAGGACCAAATTTGTCCTCAGGGCCTGAGGTTCCCCATCCTGCTCTAGAGCAGACTTCCCCAACCTGGCACCCTTCAGATATTTTGGACTTCAACTCTCCTCAGCCCCAGCCAGCATGGCCAACGGTCAGGAATGCTGGGGGCTGCAGTCCAAATCATCTGGAGGGCACCAGGTTGGGGAAGGCTGCTCTAACAGGCAGCTTCTCTCACTGTCTCCTGTGGTGATTCACCAATCCAGTCTTCTCCATCCTCCTTAGTCTCTGACCCCACATCTGACCAGAGGACAGGACTCTGAACCACAACTCACTTATAGTTCTCTTGTGTTCTTCAGTGGTTCAGCTTGGTCGTGTTAGACACTGGGCTTAATGATATTATGGGCGGGTTTTAGACGGTCATGTGTATTACTTCAGTTGTGAAATTCTATGCTTTACAATTAACATTCCTGATAGGTTAGAACAACAACACTGTTTGCCAATCCGGATTTAAAAAATGGCTCTAAGCGCGTGCAGTTTTGCATGTTAAACGCAGTTGAATCATAGCACCATGATGACTGCAGGAATAAAATGGAGCTTGTTTCTACTGCCCTCGTCACTTGCCTCTCTCCGGGTGCTCATCCTCTCCCACCCCAGGCTTTGGCCCCAAGGTCCAGGCCTCACTGAACCACGGATATGGCTTCAGTTTTTTCCAGAAACTGTTCTTTCGAGTCCTTGGGTGAACCTTCCATGGACACTGCAGGAGGCAGGACTGGGAGAAGAGCTGGTCCGAGACATTCCGCTGCCTGAGACAGAGTAGCAAATGGCAAGCACCCCACCCACCCTTCCCTGTCACGGTGCATAATAATTCCCCAAGGCCAGACTCACTATTTTGGCCCTTGAGGCAGAAAATCCCCTGCTCAATCAGAAAAATCCACAATAATCATCAATTAAATAGCGAACAATTCAGATGCTGGAGGCAGCCACCTCACTCTGCCCAACACTAGGCTCCCACCTGCCTAGCGGAGGGGTCTTCCCTGTCTCACCTATTCCTTTGATTCGGCCAGGTGCAGAGGCAGCAGAAAGCGGGCACCTGCAGAATTTCCAACCCAGCTCTCTCCACTTGTTAAAGGCAGGAGCCCTTTGGGAAAAGAACAGCAGCCTTGTATATAGGCCAGCATTTCTACTTCAAAAAGTCGCCATTTTCAGTCACTACAGAGATGTGATCTTTTAAAGGAGGAGCCATAGGCAGGCTTTAAAGAAATTCTGCGGTTTATAGTAGTTCCCAAATCTGGCCTACTGCAGGGCCTTCCCAGGACCTGTTCAGTTCATCTGCAATTGGTGTTTATGATTACACACACACACACACACGCTTTGGATTTGGCTGAAGCCCAAGTCAAATAGGGCCCCTTCAGACCATTTCTAGAGCTTCCTGAATTGAAGAGGGCTTCCCTTCGAAGCAAACGGAACCTGCACGAGGCTTTAATGCCATGATTTGGGCTTCAGAAATGCCCAAACATTCTGTCTCCTCTGCTCATGGCCAGATTAGCCACAGGGCTAAGGAGACTGCAGCCCCTAATCCACTATTTCAGGGGGCCCACTAGCTAGCCCAGATTCCCAGCTTTCAAATAAAAAAAGAGCATGTCTCTAGTCCTCGTAGAGGCCAAAACATGAGACAAAATGTTCATGCACTATTCTATCCAATCGTTTTGTGAGAAGCGAGATTGCTACCACCTTTCAACGTGTTTCACCAATGACTGAAATCATAGCTGATTGACATTTGGCCATAGCGGTAAGCTGAGAATGACAACTTGACTGCAGAAGGGATGTCTTGGCTCATTTTGCACCCAATTTGCTTGTCTACCCCTGTGGAATAGTGATTTCTACCCATAGAAAACAACTGAGAAATCCAGAATTCTAGTGTAGCTGTAACTGGGTAGTTGCATATTCAGCTCAAAACAATAGGTGGCAGAAAATGTGTGTTCTTTCTAGCTCATTTCTTATATCATCATCATCATGTGTGCTTTTTTCACTGTGTTTGTAAACATTTTAAAAATCACCCTGCCAATGCAAATAAAGTCTGCCATTATACCCACATTGTGTGTGTAGAATGGGGATGGGGGAGCGTGTGACTGGGTTATGTCAGCCCTCCAAAGTAGTCCATTGTTGTTATACCCACATTGCTGGGAGGGAGATTAGTATATCACACCACTGCAGTGTAGTCCAGTGTTGTTATTTAATCTGGTTGGGTGTTGTTTTATGAAAATGCAGTGGGGCGCTGTGGACTAAGAGAATGTTTGCATAAAATTTAGTAACAGTGCAATCCTCTACATAACAACTCTGAGAAGTAAGTCCCATTGAGCTAAATGGGCCTTAGCCTTAGGTAAGAGGGTAGAGGATATATCCTCTTACCTGGGAGCAAATCTCATTAATAATAATAATAATAATAATAATAATAATAATAAATTAAGTGTATGCATTGCTTCCTACTGCAAAAAGCAGTCTTGAAGTGACTTACACAAATATAGAAATGCATAATTAATATAAAAGAGGGGGAGAAACCAAAATCAATATAAAACACAATCAACACAATACTACAAATGCAAATAAACACCATAAAAGCATAATCTAAAAACAGTGTAATATAAAAATTGTTCTTCCACAATACACAACCCCCCCCCCCTTCACAGCCTAGAATGAATGCCACAAAAGCAACGCACAACATTTGGCCTGTAACTAATGTCCAAACGCCTGGGGAAGTAAATATGTCTGCCTTGTGCCAAAAAGATGACATTATCAGCACCAGGCAGGCTTTCTTGGGGAGAGTGGTCCACAAACATGAGACTATCACAGAAAGGGGCAGTTCTCGAACTGCTACCTGAGCTTCTCTCATACAGAGCACAGAGAAAAAAGGCCCCTGAAGCCGACCTCAGAGGCTGGGTAGGTTCATATGGGGAGAGGCAGTCCTTGAGGTACTGGAGCCATGAGCCATGTAGGGCTTTATAGGTTACAACCAGCACATTGAATTTGGCCTGGAAACAAACTGGCAACCAGTGCAGGCAAGCAGGACTTGACTTACATGTTCACATTGCCTGGTCCTGGTCAACAATCTGGCTGCCGAATTCTGTACTAGCTGCAGCTTCAAAACTGTCTTCAAAGGTAGCTGAATGTGCAACACATTGCAGCAATGTGACCTAGAGGTTAGCTAAGCATCTACCACTGATGCTACAGCCTAAAGCTAGTAGAAGGCACTCCACATCACAGAGGCCACCTGAACCTCCAATGACAGTGATGGATCCAGGCTGTGCGCCTGCTTCTTCACAGGCAGTGTGACCCCATCAAGGGCCAGTGACTTACTTCCCTGAGTAGAGATTGGGCTCTTTTTACTATCTTTTTCTCTCTCTGAGCTCAGCCCACCTGCTCCATCTTCTCTGGCTAGCCCACTGCCTCCTCCCATGACTGACAAGAAGCCTGAGTCTCAAGTTGGCCACTCACCTTTCCATCCCTGGCCAGGAGTCTGTGTGTGTGTGTGTGTGTGTGTAGACAGAGAATTTGAAATGGTGGTGACTCACTCGTTGTGAGCTTATTGCAGGCTCAGCTACTGATGATGGCAGCGGTGATCCCCTGCCCATTGTGCTAGTCACCTACCCTCTCCCCTTCCCACCCATGGAAGCAGGAGAACAGCAACATACCAGCTCCCCAGTAAGTACTGTAGGTGCATTTAGCATTTCAGCCCAAGTGTCGTTATCCACTGAATTCTTTCTGGGCCTTGCAAGAGAAATTGATGCTGGGGAGATAATCTGCAAGTTTCTAGTGAAAAGGGCCAGAAAAATAAACCTTGAAGGTGAATTGGTCTACTTATAGAATGTTTGCAGTTGGACTGGCCCATTAGAATAAATGAATCAAAACACCAGTGGGATAATAACAACTTGATTAGGGCCAACCAAGAAGTTATAAAATAGTCAGCAAGCTTTGTAGGACTCTTCTTCAGGCTGAATGTTATGGTAAACAAAAATAGCAAGGGGGGGGCACAGTAGAAAAGCCCCAGTGTGAGCCATGCTGTATTCTCAGAAAACTGCAAAGCGTAATTTCAGAATTAAAAGAGAAACTTTTCTCTCATGACTTATGAGACTGTATGTATGGAATGGGATTGTGGTATGTGTATGGGAGGGGCCTGTGTTATATATTTGTACTAGGCCCCAAAAGTGTCCATCATCATTTTCCCACAATGCAGCAATGCTGAAACTCTAGATGGTCCTACTCAAGTAGGCGGCATCAGTATTAAGTGGTTTCAAGACCACAGCCCAAAAGACCTTTCCATCATTGGCTGAAAATGGCTGGTTAATTTTGTTTACGGCAGGGGAACGTTTAGCCCACAGACCAAATTTCACCTGCCATGCCAGCCCATCTGACCTATAGGGCCTTGGGTGGATGCCCTCCCCTGAGATCGGCCCCTTTAAGCTAGTGGGGAGAAGAATCCCCACTGTTATCTCCAATAGTGATCAGAGATAATAGGGAATCCCGGTGTATTTCTCCCCTCCTAATTGGGATTGGGAGTGGTGTGCTAAGTGCTATCCCCGCCCCACATCCTCCTCAATGGAGCAAGGCACAGGGCTGCCAAAGCCACCCCACCCACAGTGCTGGCTGGAGTAATGCTCTCCAGCCAGCACTGTGGGTGGGGTGACTTTGGCAGCCCTGTGCCTTGCTCCATTGGGAGCAAGCCAGTGCCTCAGTCAGGCACCACTCCAGCCAGTGCCTCAATCAGGACGGTTTTGAGACACATGGGCTTTCCCCGGCTGGAGAAAGCTTTTATGCAGCAAAGCCAGGTCCCCAACTGAAAGAGTGACTAGAGAAGCTCCAGAGGGTGCTTTAGCAAGGGAGGGCCTGATGGGCAGTTACCTAGGCCCCCACCCAATTATAGTTCCCCACCCTAACAGTCACCCTACCTATTGGACCAACAACAGGATCCTCAAAGCAGCCAGGGCCAGACCTCCCATGAAGCAGGGCGAAACCACCACCTCAAATGGTGGATTGCATGGTCCCCCCTCCGCTGGGAGGGCCCGCCCCCACCAGCATGCCTCACTCCTCCCCAGAGCTCTGGAGAGCCCCACTGGCCACTCTCCCCCTGCAGCAAATGCCATAGTAGGCAGCTGCTGTGGCTCTCTGGAGCAGCCAGTCTGAGGCTTCATCCTGAGGAGGAACAATGCCTTGGGCCTGCACGGTGGCAGGGCAGGGGAACCATGCATTCTGCCCCCTGACCCACAGGGACTCACCCACAATGCTCGTCCCTCAGAGTGAGGCATTGAGGAGGAGGAAGATGAGGCACTGGCAAGAGTGGGCGGTGGGGTGGCACATGCCCTCCCACCTTAAGCAGTGGAATATCTTGCACCACCCCTGAAGGCAGATAACAATTCTCATGCAACAACCATACTACTTAACAGTTATATAGTGCTTTACAGTAGGGATGCTAGAAAAATTCAAGATAGACTAAAATGAGCTCGGATTTCTAAGAATCCGACCTGCTGAATCCACTGCAGAACGACCCCCTCAGGCCGCGCTGAGTCTCTGGATTTTCAGGTGATTTTTTTTACTTTACTTTAAAAAAAAATAAATTTATGCATATACATTCGTAGAAAAATACGTAAGTTTCTGCTGAGGAAACGTTAAATGGAATGGGGGGCAATACACTAAATGTTATGTACTAAGGCAAATTCTGTAAATACGTAAATACTTATGTAATTATTTGCATATTTTTCCGCATGACAAAAAAAAATATTCGTAGCCGTCTGTGAGCGGACAACGGAACAAAAGGCGCCTGACAATCTGAAACACAGATGGAGCAGATTTTACACAGTCCGTACATCCCTATTTTAGAGTATTCAGAGCACTTCACATACTCATTTTTTTAGTAACTCCCACAACAATCATGTAAGGTAGGTCATTATTATTAATAATTACACCAGCCACAGTAGTGGCTGGTATGATAAGGCTGAGCTGCTTAAAATGCATTCTGCCATTGAAAGGAGTAATTGGAGATAGGGGGTTGGTTATTCTAACCTTAATAAAACTGAAAAGGTTTCACCAATCTTCCTGAAAGTATATGTGCTAAAAAGAAATGTCTGTTTTACATAACCTGAGAATTTCAGGAAGATTGGTAAAAGACTGAGGGAGTAAGGGCAGTTTAAAGTAGAAAATAAAATGACATCTCGCTTAGTTAAAATGGCACTGAAAATGAGGGTTGGTGATTTCTTTGCCCATGATTTCTGAATTCATTTTACCTTTGCTTTTTTAATCCAACACTGGTATCTTGTCCCTCCTTTTTTGTAGTTGGTGGAATGTGATTTCTTTTTAAAAATTCCATTTACTTTGTAAAAAAATATGTTTTGGTACCATGAGGGTGTATGAGGCTTTTATAAGCACAGCTGACTAGAAGAGGAACAAGGAGGGAAGAGAAAAACAAAATGGCCACCATCTGCTTGAAGAGAAACAATGTGGCTGCCAGCTGCTTCCCCCAGCTGGATTCCTTGTCAGGTGGCTCTGGTTTAGCAGGAATTCCTGGGAGGGAGGAGGTTTTGAACCTTGGGAACAAAAAGCATCCTTCTTGGGGGCGTGGGATTTGCCTGCTGATTTTCAGCAGAGGGGGTGCTTTTCCATTTCAATTCATGCCTACAGACAATCACTCCATAGGCGTGTATTCCAACAGAAAAGCCCCCCTGCTGAAAATTGGCTGGTGGGTCGGCAAATCCAGTCCTCCTTCTCGAGCGTGTGTGTGTGAGAGAGAGAGACACAGAGACATGGCAAAGGATTTCCTACATATGTCTACTTAGAAATAAGTTCCATTAAGTTCAGTGGGTCTTGCTCCCAGGGAGAGAGGATTGTGGTCTTATTGTACTCTTGATGTTACTTCTGACTCCCCATGGACCATAGCACGCCAGGCCTTCCTGTCCTGCGCTCTCTCCCGGAGTGTGCTCAAGTTCATATTCATTGCATCGGTGATGCTATCTAGCCATCTCATCCTCTGTCGTCCCCTTCTCCTTTTGCCTTCAGTCTTTCCCAGCATCAGGGTCTTTTCCAGAGAGTTTTCTCTTCGCATTAGGTGGCCAAAATATTGGAGCTTCAGCTTCAGTATCTGTCCTTCCAATGAGCACTCAGGGTTGATTTCCTTTAGGATTGACTGATTTGACCTCCTTGCAGTCCAGGGAGAGTCTTCTCCAGCACCACAGTTCGAAAGCATCAATTCTTCGGCGCTCAGTCTTCCTTATAGTCCAGCTCTCACAGCCATACGTTACTACTGGGAAAACCATAGCTTTGATTACACGGACCTTTGTCGGCAAGGTGATGTCTCTGCTTCTTATTATGCTGTCTAGGTTTGCCATAGCTTTCCTCCCAAGGAGCAAGCGTCTTTGAATTTCATGGCTACAGTCACCGTCTGCGGTGATCTTGGAGCCCAAGAAAGTAAAATCTGTCACTGCTTCCATTTCTTCCCCTTCTATATGCCAGGAAGTGATGGGGCCAGATGCCATGATCTTAGTTTTTTTAATGTTGAGTTTCAAACCAGCTTTTGCACTCTCCTCTTTCACCCTCAACAAGAGGCTCTTGAGATCCTCTTTGCTTTCTGCCATTAGGGTGGTATCATCTGCATATCTGAGGTTGTTGATAATTCTCCCGGCAATCTTAATTCCGACCTGTGATTCATCCAACCCAGCGTTTCTCATGATGTACTCTGCATATAAGTTAAATAAGCAGGGTGACAATATGCAGCCTTGTCGTACTCCTTTCCCAATTTGGAACCACTCGGTTGTTCCATGTCTGGTTCTTACTGTTGCTTCTTGACCCTCGTACAGGTTTCTCAGGAGACAGGTAAGGTGGTCTGGTACTCCCATCACTTTAAGAATTTGCCACAGTTTGTTGTGATCCACACAATCAACGGCTTTAGCGTAGTCAATGAAGCAGAAATAGACGTTTTTCTGGAATTCTCTTGCTTTCTCCATGATGCAGCGAATGTTGGCGATTTGATCTCTAGTTCCTCTGCCTCTTCGAAACCCAGCTTGTACTTCCGGTAGTTCTCAGTTCGCATACTGCTGAAGCCTAGCTTGTAGGATTTTGAGCATCACCTTGCTGGCATGTGAAATGAGCGCAATTGTGTGGTAGTTTGAACACTCTTTGGCGTTGCCCTTCTTTGGAATTGGAATGTAAACTGACCTTTTCCAGTCTTGCGGCCATTGTTGAGTGTTCCAAATTTGTTGGCATATTGAATGCAGCACTTTAACAGCATCATCTTTTAGGATTTTAAATAGCTCAGCTGGAATACTGTCCTCTCCGCTAGCTTTGTTGTTACTAATGCTTCCTAGGGCCCACTTGACTTCACTCTTGAGGATGTCTGGCTCAAGTTCAGTGACCGCACTGTCATGGCTATCAGGGACATTAAGATCTTTCCTGTAGAGTTCTATGTATTCTTTCCACCTCTTCTTAATCTCATCTGCTTCTGTTAGGTCCCTGCCTTCTTTGTCCTTTATCATGCCCGTCTTTGCACAAAACGTTCCCTTGAGATCTCCAATTTTCTTGAAGAGATCTCTAGTCGTTCCCATTCTGTTGTTTTCCTCAATTTCTTTGCATTGTTCATTTAAGAAGGCCCTCTTGACTCTCCTTACTATTCTCTGGAACTCTGCATTCAGTTGGATATATCTTCCCCTTTCTCCCTTGCTTTTCACTTCCCTTCTTTCCTCAGCTACTTGTAAAGCCTCATCAGACAGCCACTTGGCTTTCTTGCATTTCTTTTTCTTTGGGATGGATTTCGTTGCTGCCTCCTGAACAATGTTACGGACCTCCATCCATAGTTCCTCAGGCACTCTATCAGGTCTAATCCCTGAAATCTATTCCTCACCTCCACTGTATATTCATCAGGGATATGATTTAGGTCATACCTGAACGGTTTAGTGGTTTTCCCGACGTTCTTCAATTTAAGCCGAAATTTTGCAAGAAGCAGCTCATGATCTGAGCCACAGACAGCTCCAGGTCTTGTTTTTACTTACTGTATAGAGCTTCTCCATCTTTGACTGCAAAGGACATAACCAATCTGATTTCGATATTGACCATCTGGTGATGTCCATGTGTAGAGTCGCCTCTTGTGCTGTTGGAAAAGAGTGTTTGCTATGATCAGCGTGTTCTCTTGGCAAAACTCTATTAGCTTTTGTCCTGCTTCGTTTTGTTCACCAAGGCCATGCCTGCCTGTTATCCCAGTGATTTCTTGACTTCCTACTTTAGCATTCCAATCCCCTATGATGAAGAGGACATCTTTTCTTGGTGTTACTTCTAGAAGGTGTTGTAGTTCTTCATAGAACTGATCAACCTCAGCTTCTTCGGCCTCAGTGGTTGGGGCATAGACTTGAATTACTGTGATGTTGAATGGTTTGCCTTGGATTCGTACTGAGATCATTCTATCGTTTTTAAGATTGTACCCCAGTACTGCTTTTCCCACCCTTTTGTTGACTATGAGTGCTACTCCATTTCTTCTAAGGGATTCTTGCCCACAGTAGTAGATACGATGGTCACCTGAATTAAATTCGCCCATGCCTGTCCATTTTAGTTCGCTGATTTCCAAGATGTCGATGTTCAGTCTCGCCATCTCATGTTTGACCACCTCCAGCTTACCTTGATTCATTGATCTGACATTCCAGGTTCCTAAACAATATTGTTCTTTACAGCATCGGATTTTCTTTTCACCACCAGACACATCCACAGCTGAGTGTCCTTTCGGCTTTGGCCCAGCCGCTTCACTCTTTCTGGCGCTACTTGGAAATACCCTCTGCTCTTCCCCAGTAGTATATTGGACACCTTCGGACCTGAGGGTCTCATCTTCCGGCATCATATCTTTTAGCCTTGTGATACGTTCCATGGGGTTTTCTTGGCAAGAATACTGGAGTGGGTTGCCATTTCCTTCTCCAGTGGACCACATTTTGTCAGAACTCTCCGCCATGACCTGTCCGTCTTGGGTGGCCCTGCACGGCATAGCTTATGGCTTCACTGAGTTACGCAAGCCCCTTCGCCACAACAAGGCAGTGATCCATGAAGGGGTCAGCCGTGATACGCTACGTAAATCGTTACGTAGCCTATCACGGGTGACTTTGGAAAAAAAAAAAAAGCGTGTACGCAAATAGCTTTGCCCTTATTTTCGCCATAGTCTACGTAACTACTGTATCTTTCATTGATCTCGCTCCTCTTCTTGCAGCTTTTCCATTTTCAAGGAGGGAGGAAACTGGATAGCTCATTATCTGAGATCTATTTAAAAACGGAAGGAAGGGCATTTAGTGCAGGAGATGCCTTGCAGGGTCATGGCAAGGTCATGGTGTCATGTAAGGAGCCCACAAACGTCCATGCAGTAGCAATCTCAATCACAGGATAAAAGCCCGGTGTGAAGGAGCCCTACATTAAGCACCCCCCCCAATCCACATCCTTTCCGAAGCGTCCTGCTTCTTTGCGGGATTAGGAAGAGCTTCTTTACACAGCAGCCAAGTGGTAGTCATGACTGGGGAAGGCAATGGCAAACACCCCCCTACAGTCTGCCAGGAAAACGCCAGCTCAAGCGGCGTCCCTCTAGGGGTCAGTAATGACCCGGTGCTTGCACAGGAGGAGGAACCTTTCTTTTCCACGTGGTTTGAACTGTGGGAGTGCCTTCCTCCCTCCCTGGAGTGAGTGCGGGGGGGGGGAAGACTCATTTTCGAAGCTCGCAGCCCCCAGGAAACCTAACTTACTTATGAGTAGACATAAAATGTAAGATTGTGCCATAAATCTGCAGCCCTTGGCACACTTATGTGGGAGCAAGACCCACTGAATTTAATAGGGTGCTCTGAAACAACAGAGAACTTTGCTTCTGAGCTTGGTGGGGGATCAGATGTGTCTCCTCCCTTCGTTGTAGGGAGGCATTCTACTCTCTTCTCCTCCAACAGAGAAATATGGAGGCAGGAATCACAATCAGCAGGCGATTCTTGCCCTTGCGCCTGTCAAATCTGCTCGGGTCTCCTTCCGCGCAACCCCACTCCCATGTCCCATCCTCAATGCCTTCATCATCCTGGCCGCACCCCCAACAACTGAAACAAATGCCCACAGCAGGCATGCACAGCGGTTTCTCCAGCTATTGGAGAACTTCATGGGGAGGTTAGGGTGCTCCTGTTCTGTGGGCTGGGAAAAATACCACATTTTTTTGCGTTTGGGAAAAACACGAGCTAGGCTGGGGGAAATTGCAGGAGGCACCTTGGACGGTAACGGTGTCATGTAAAGAGCCTGCAAACTTCCGAGAGAGAGCCATCTTAACGGCAGGATAAAAGCTCCTCTACTTAGCTGGAGAATTGAGAGAAATTCTACTAGTTACACCTACTCCCCTTCCTCTGCATAACCCCAGTTTATCACTCTCCAATTCAAAGCATTTTTCTCACCTTCTAGTTTTATACCATATATTTGCTCTCTCACGCTCTTCAGTTCCACTGGGGTGGGGGGCGCAGTTGCCAGGACTGGCTTTTAGCCCCTTCCTGTCCATGTTTACTTAGAGGTAAGTTTGCCTCAGGACAGGAGGGCCTGACATGCTATGGTCCATGGGGTCTCGAAGCGTGGGACATGACTGAACAACAACAAGTTTGCCTCACAGAGTTTTAGTTTTGACTCCTAATTATGCCTTGGAATACATGGAATTTGCCTTTTTCACAGCAGCTGTACACTGAGTTGACACTTTCATTGAGCTGTCAACCACAACCCCAAGAATTCTTTCTTGGTTAGTCACTGGTAGTTGTGATTATATATACCCACATATACGCATATATGTGAAGTTGGGATGTTTTGCTCCAGTGTGCATCACTTTACACTTGCTTACATAGAACTGGTATCTTTCTAGATCGTTTATCTGGATTGGGCTTGGGAGGCAGAATTTTAAAGTGGTCCCAGTCCTTTCCTCACCTACCTCACAGAGCTGTTGTGAGGATGAAATGGAGAGGGGGAGGACCGTGTCTGCTGCCTTGGAGGAAAGGCAGGATATAAATGTTAAATAAATTAAATTAATACATAAAAAGAGATAAGGTTTAATCATTTTAAATGGTAGATTAATCAACTGCATGTTTAGGACATGATCCAGCATAGTTTAAGCATTTTGCATTCCCACTGATTTTGATATGAGAGAGACATGCTTAACTTTGCTCCATTGAAATCAATGGAAAGTAAGACTGCAAGCCTATATACACTTACCTGGGGATAATTCCTATCAAACTCAGTGGAGCTTACTTCTGAATAGACATACATAGGATTGTGTTGTGAGAGTGCTTACTTTCAGCTGGATCATGCCATAGTTAATTGGTGGGGGGTGCAACTTTAACAACAGAAGAAATTAGCAGGGCTGAGAATTAATGGCATGCCCATTAATTTTTTAGGCTATTTCGGTACTGGTGTGTTACTGTAATAGGAAAGGGAACACAAATAATCAGGATGGCCTTTGCTTCCAGTGAGTGATATTTGGTTGAAAAAAATGTAAGTTGCCTAACATTCCCTTCAGTACCTTGAAAAGGCATGTTTGTTTTTTTATAATATGCACATTTTCATTTAATCAGTTAATTGGTTAAAAGGTCGATGACTAATCAACTAAAAAAATATTTAGTTGACAGCCCTAGTTTATATATGCATATAGATTTTGTATCTAGTCCACTCCTTCTTGTTGTTGTTTATTCGGTCAGTCGCTTCCGACTCTTTGTGACTTCATGGACCAGCCCACGCCAGAGCTTCCTGTCGGCTGTCGCCACCCCCAGCTCCCCCAAGGTAGTCCGCTCCTTACAGCAAGCAATAACAGATTCTGGGGCTTAGCTCTGGCAAGCCCTCCCACTAGGTTAAGTCCTGCCCTTCTTTACCCATGACTAAATTAGACCATGCCAATTGATTCATGGAAGCCTTTGCTGATCTGGTCCTCGATCTGCTGTTGAGATGTGCCCTTATAACTAGACCTGAGCTGACTGTATCTGGAAATTCATTTTGATGTGTTACAGAGGAAGCACCAGGGATGTGCGTGTATCATACAGAAAACAGCTTGTGTGATACCATTGCCAGCTGGATTCACAAGTAAACAAACGTTCTCTTTTAATAAAGATTCCATCTGTATATCATTCAAGTGTTCAGTTCACAAACACAAGAATGTCTGGCTACAGATTACCTTCCTTGCCAGTTCTCACTAGTTGAACAGCCAGGAAAAGAGCAGCAATGCTGTAATTCACCAGCCCTGATTGGGTGTTGCAGGGTAATGAAAGATGTTAATACAAGCCAGAGCATAGGGGTCAGGCCACCAAATGCAAAACTCTTATTATATCAAAGAACAGAAATGAATCGGATTTGCTTAAATGAGACGGGTTCCCAGGATAATACCAAGTTCTTGTTGGAACCATAAGCGGATTTTCATTTAGAAAGCAAGCTCTGAACCACTAATACGCTTTATGGGTCCCTCTGGCAAAATCTGTCTTGACTACAACTCAAAAAATGAAGGCATGAGATCCAATAACAACACAACCTGAGACTGCTCCATTCCAAGTTCCATTAGTCTTTCAATGCAGACAAGCAACTCAACACATTCCATGGACAAAGAATAAAGACCTTTTCATCTTCAGCTGGTATGGTGGATCTCTTTGGATTCTTTGAAACTAGAGTGTTTAGGACAAATTCTGATTGGTCTTTTTCCTTCAGTTTAATGGTCTTGCCATTATCAGGCACAAGAATTTGAAACTAAGTGGAGACTGTTCTGCTTGTGGTAGTCCCTCTGCAACTCACATGAGCTGCCCAGGGTTTTTTTGTTTGCTTGCAGATAGCAAACCTGGGGTCAAGCAGGTTTGCTAATTGTTTGGCTCATCCCAAACTAACTTCCTGAGCTTTGCAAGGTGAATGGATAGCAGGAGATTATCAGTCACGTGTCAATGGGTATAACTGTGTTAAGGCTGCAGTGTTAAGCAATCTTAAAATATATTTCACATAGGCTGCAATCTTATAATATTTACTTGAGAGTAAATGACACTGACTTCAAGTGCAGCTTGCTCCTGTGTAGACATAATGTAGGATTGCACTGTTACTCAGAAAAATGGGATGACAATGGGCTTACGTCTGAACATACTGAGCTGCTTAAGTTCTCTTTGCAGAAGCAGGGTGACTTGCCACATGATGATGACATATGATATCACTCATTTTGCTTTAATGAACATTATTTCGAAGAGGGAGAGAAGTGAAAGCCACATGGCATCTTGACAGAACAGTGAGTGAGTTTGGGACATATAAATTCCAGGAAGAGAAAACACATAGAGGAGATAGAAAGAATAGAGAGATGGATATTAACCACTTGGTCTAAAGGCTGGAGGAAAATTCTGAGAGTGCCTTGGACTGCAAGAAGATCAAACCAGTCCATACTCCAGGAAATCAAGCCAGACTGCTCACTTGAGGGAATTATATTAAAGGCAAAACTGAAGTCCTTTGGCCAAATAATGAGAAGACAGGATACCCTGGAGAAGATGCTGATGCTAGGGAAAGTGGAAGGCAAAAGGAAGAGGGGCTGACCAAGGGCAAGATGGATGGATGATATTCTGGAGGTGACGGACTCGACCTTGGGGGAGCTGGGGGTGGCGACGGCCAACAGGAAGCTCTGGTGTGGGCTGGTCCATGAAGTCACAAAGAGTCGGAAGCGACTGACCGAATAAACAACAACTAAAGGCTAAAGTCTAGCTGAAGCTGAACATGAAGGCCTGCTCAGTGTGAAAAAAAATTTCTCTGAAATGCAGGCATTATGGTAGTCACCAGTAAAGGACGCACCATGCCCAAGCCCAGCAGCTAATCTTGGATTACCTGAGTTCAGATGTTGAGATTTAGTCCCAGACCTGACCCTGGATACACCTCAAATACTGTACAGTCTGTTTTTTCTATGGGGGTAACAGAGCAATTGACAAGTGATGGTACCAGGATGTATCACAGTCAATATCTCCCTATAGGCTTATGGTCCAACCAGTAAGTTCTTAGGAGTGAGCAAAGTTTGTGCCAAAGTAACATGAAATCATATAAAAGTGGTATCATAAAAATTCATTGCTTTGGTGTTGCAATCTACAGGGTGTTGCTAGGCACTTAAAAGATTCGGGGCCCAGGCCCATAAGACACAAATCTGCATAAAATCAGCATATACTGATTTATATATATGCAAATTTAGAAATAATTATGAGGATTTATTTAAATTTTACAGGGGGAAAGCCAGCCAATTAATTTCTCATCCAAATAACCTCAAAATAAATTATTCAGTTAATTTGCAACCTGCCCTAGATTGTCCAAAACCTTAATTGCTTATGGAAGGGAAGGTTTTGGGGGGTTGTTGCAGCATGTGAGGGGGTGAAAGTTAACCACTCCTCGCCAGCTGCAATCCCCCTTGAAAATTGCCCCCTGCACGGCAATTAAACTGGAAAAAAAACCCTTCTGTTTGCACCGATGGACACTCAGGGTTCTGTGGAATACATCCTGGCCCCTGAGAAACAGATTTGGGGCCAGGGCCAGTACAAATGAATAGGACTGGGGTGAAACCTGAGATCCTTTTTCAGTCAGTGGAATTCCTTGGGAATAAACAAGCAAAAGCTTTGGAAAGCACTTACTCTGGAATATTCCTCTAGGATGGAAACTTTAACCCATCATGAGCAGCAAATGGATTTCACATTTAGCTAATATACTATTGCATCTCACATCTCTTAACCTTTTGGTATGATGAATATTTGGAACGTATTGTTCCTGGTTGCCTGCCAAAATCTAATGAATGTCTTGAGATTCTAAGTCTCAAGGATGAGTAATATAAGCTTGTATGTATTTCCAAAAGGTTGACTGCTGTTTAAAACAAAAGTCCCAATAGATATATGGGGTAACTGTTTAATTTAATTTAATTTAATTTAATTTGTAGATTAATACGCTACCTTTAAATATGACTATTCCCAGAGCAGGTCAAAATACTAGCAGTACTAGGAATAGTTCGTTATTCGTTTATGCAATCCTACATGTGATTGAAGAATTCCATGTAAAAGGTATGGGCATGATTTAGCCAATGACAAGCACTTTTAAGTCCCACTAAGTCATTTGAAATTAGTGGCACTTGAATGTGCTTACCTATCGTTAGACAATTCCCTATATTATTGGATATAATTGTGTAGTGATGCTGCCGAATTGTATAAATAGTTAGCTCATTGGTCGAAACGCATGCATTCATAATGCTTACCTTTGTGCTTGGATTGCTTTTCTTATGAATTTGTTATTAATTTCAGAATAGATTGCAAGCTTCAGAGCATATGGATGTGTAGTCTGCATCCAAACTGGCGGCGGCTACGGCCGCTGCCATTTGCGTTCCTTATTTTGGGCCATCTTAGTCTATGAAAAATATTTACGTAGACTAAGACAGCGAAACTAAGGGGGAACGCAAATGGCGTAGCGGACGCTATTTGCGTTCCCCCTTAGTTTCGCCGTCTTAGTCTACGTAAATATTTACGTAGACTAAGAAAACCAAATTAGGGAACGCAAATGGCGGCGGCTATGCGTACACATTTTTGTTTTTGTTTTAACCCAGACGTGATAGGCTACATAAGTCTTTACGTAGCCTATCACGAATGGGGGGGGGAGACTGCAAATGGTGGCGGCGGCCGGTCAGACCAGCCGCCGCCTCCACCGAAGCTGCCGCTGGAGCCGCCGCCATCCGGAACATCTGCCCCAGTTAAGTCTCGTCCCAGGGGGGATCCGCGGGGGGTGGGAGGGGTGGCAGGCTGTTCCGCCACGGAGTTTGGGGGGCCGAATGCACTGGCATTCAGCCTCACCGAGATCCGTGGCGGAATTCTCTGACATCCCTAACTGTGGCATTTCTGTGCATGTGCTGAATTAGTTGGTTTAATCTTTTTCTTTCAGGAGGAAATGTGATGATGTCACTTTTACCCTTTAGGGAAAGGCTAGCATCTGAACGCATTCCATAAACCCATCATGGTAGAAGAAACAGCCATATAGATACCTCCATTTACTGATCTATTTCTCTTGCCTCCATATACCGATCAGTGATGGTGAATAACCGTTATGTAAATAGGCCACATGGAAACCACCACTGCCTTGTTGTGGCGAAGGGGCTTGCGTAACTCAGTGAAGCCATAAGCTATGCCGTGCAGGGCCACCCAAGATGGACAGGTCATGGTGGAGAGTTCTGACAAAATGTGGTCCACTGGAGAAGGAAATGGCAACCCACACCAGTATTCTTGCCAAGAAAACCCCATGGAACGTATCACAAGGCTAAAAGATATGACGCCAGAAGATGAGACCCTCGGGTCCGAAGGTGTCCAATATACTACTGGGGAAGAGCAGAGGGCATTTCCCAGTAGCGCCAGAAAGAGTGAAGCGGCTGGGCCAAAGCCGAAAGGACACTCAGCTGTGGATGTGTCTGGTGGTGAAAAGATAGTCCGATGCTGTAAAGAACAATATTGTTTAGGAACCTGGAATGTCAGATCAATGAATCAAGGTAAGCTGGAGGTGGTCAAACATGAGATGGCAAGATTGAACATCGACATCTTGGGAATCAGCAAACTAAAATGGACAGGCATGGGCGAATTTAATTCAGGTGACCATTATATCTACTACTGTGGGCAAGAATCCCTTAGAAGAAATGGAGTAGCACTCATAGCCAATAAAAAGGTGGGAAAAGCAATAATGGGGTACAATCTCAAAAACGATGGACTGATTTCAGCACGAATCCAAGGCAAACCATTCAACATTATAGTAATTCAAGTCTATGCCCCAACCACTGAGGCCGAAGAAGCTGAGGTTGATTGGTTCTATGAAGACCTACAACACCTTCTAGAACTAACACCAAAAAAAGATGTCCTCTTCATCATAGGGGATAGGAATGCTAAAGTAGGAAGTCAAGAAATCACTGGGATAACAGGCAGGCATGGCCTTGGTGTACAAAATGAAGCAGGACAAAGGCTAATAGAGTTTTGCCAAGAGAACACGCTGATCATAGCAAACACTCTTTTCCAAGAGCACAAGAGGCGACTCTACACATGGACATTACCAGATGGTCAATATCGAAATCAGATTGGTTATGTCCTTTGCAGCCAAAGATGGAGAAGCTCTATACGGTCAGTAAAAACAAGACCTGGAGCTGACTGTGGCTCAGATCATGAGCTTCTTATTGCAAAATTTTGGCTTCAGTTGAAGAACGTAGGGAAAACCGCTAAACCATTCAGGTATGACCTAAATCATATCCCTTATGAATATACAGTGGAGGTGAGGAATAGATTTAAGGGATTAGACCTGATAGACAGAGTGCCTGAGGAACTATGGACAAAGGTCCGTAACATTGTTCAGGAGGCAGCAACGAAATCCATCCCAAAGAAAAAGAAATGCAAGAAAGCAAAGTGGCTGTCTGATGAGGCTTTACAAGTAGCTGAGGAAAGAAGGGAAGCAAAAAGCAAGGGAGAAAGGGAATGCAAAGAAATCGAGGAAAACAATAGAATGGGAAAGACTAGAGATCTTTTCAAGAAAACTGGAGATATCAAGGGAATGTTTTGTGCAAAGATGGGCATGATAAAGGACAAAGAAGGCAGGGACCTAACAAGCAGATGAGATTAAGAAGAGGTGGAAAGAATACACAGAAGAACTATACAGGAAAGATCTGAATGTCCCTGATAGCCATGATAGTGCGGTCACTGAACTTGAGCCGGACATCCTCGAGAGTGAAGTCATGTGGGCCTTAGGAAGCATTACTAACAACAAAGCTAGCGGAGATGACAGTATTCCAGCTGAGCTATTTAAAATCCTAAAAGATGATGCTGTTAAAGTGCTGCACTCAATATGCCAACAAATTTGGAACACTCAACAATGGCCACAAGACTGGAAAAGGTCAGTTCACATTCCAGTTCCAAAGAAGGGCAACACCAAAGAGTGTTCAAACTACCGCACAGTTGCACTCATTTCACATCCCAGCAAGGTTATGCTCAAAATCCTACAAGCTAGGCTTCAGCAGCATGTGAACTGAGAACTACTGGAAGTACAAGCGGGGTTTCAAAGAGGCAGAGGAACTAGAGATCAAATCGCCAACATTCACTGGATCATGGAGAAAGCAAGAGAATTCCAGAAAAACGTCTATTTCTGCTTCATTGACTACACTAAAGCCTTTGATTGTGTGGATCACAACAAAATGTGGCAAATTCTGAAAGAGATGGGAGTACCAGACCACCTTACCTGTCTCCTGAGAAACCTGTATGAGGGTCAAGAAGCAACAGTGAGAACCGGACATGGAACAACCGAGTGGTTCAAAATTGGGAAAGGAGTACGACAAGGCTGCATATTGTCGCCCTGCTTATTTAATTTATATGCAGAGTACATCATGAGAAACGCCGGGTTGGATGAATCACAGGTCGGAATTAAGATTGCCAGGAGAATTATCAACAACCTCAGATACGCAGACGATACCACCCTAATGGCAGAAAGCGAAGAGGATCTCAAGAGCCTCTTGTTGAGGGTGAAAGAGGAGAGTGCAAAAGCTGGTTTGAAACTCAACATTAAAAAAACTAAGATCATAGCATCTGGCCCGATCACTTCCTGGCATATAGAAGGGGAAGAAATGGAAGCAGTGACAGATTTTACTTTCTTGGGCTCCAAGATCACCACAGATGGTGACTGTAGCCATGAAATTAAAGACGCTTGCTCCTTGGGAGGAAAGCTATGGCACACTTAGACAGCATAGTAAGAAGCAGAGACATCACCTTGCCAACAAAGGTTCGTATAATCAAAGCTATGGTTTTCCCAGTAGCAATGTATGGCTGTGAGAGCTGGACTATAAGGAAGGCTGAGCGCCGAAGAATTGATGCTTTTGAACTGTGGTGCTGGAGAAGACTCTTACGAGTCCCCTGGACTGCAAGGAGGTCAAATCAGTCAATCCTAAAGGAAATCAACCCTGAGTGCTCATTGGAAGGACAGATACTGAAGCTAAAGCTCAAATATTTTGGCCACCTAATGCGAAGAGAAAACTCCCTGGAAAAGACCCTGATGCTGGGAAAGATTGAAGGCAAAAGGAGAAGGGGACGGCAGAGGATGAGATGGCTAGATAGCATCACCGATGCAATGAATATGAACTTGAGCACACTCCAGGAGAGAGTGGAGGACAGGAAGGCCTGGCGTGCTATGGTCCATGGGGTCACGAAGAGTCGGACACAACTTAACGACTGAACAACAACAACATAAAGTAGTGACACATGACATCATATTGCCTTATGTGATTCCAAACTACAGCTCCCAAGATGCAGCTTGATATTGCACATGCACAAAAACCTGTATACACAGAATGAGATCTTGAATTAAAGGAGAACTCTTATCCAAAGTTACATGGATTAATTTGTTACTTTCCGAGGAGATAATGAATTCATTTGGGGTAAGTTCACCCATCACTATAATTGTATCCTGCAGACAGCCAGACATTGAATACATCACCATAAAAGACCAGGGGATTTAAGAAACTGGCCTTTAGTTATGTATGAAATTGGCCTTCAGGTCACGAAGAGTCGGACACGACTCAACGACTGAACAACAACAACCATTTCCATTAGGGCTTCAAACTCTGGCACACATATTAGTTAATGATATCTATGGTAACAAATAGTTGGTGACAAAATAATTAATAAAAGTACCGATCTTCTAAATCTCTTCTCTAGATAACTTTCCACTGCACCACATAAGTCCCATAGAATGCCATTTTAATATCATCCATTTTAATATTAATTATGGCCATGTGCAGATTACCTTTTCTGCAGAACAAAAGGAACAATGTCCCCCTTGTAGCTAGTGTGGCATTAGCCCTGGTACTATTATTGGTAGCTTGAGAACTGTAGAAACAAATGGGGGAGGAGAAGGGAGTGATAACTCTTTATTGCAGCTATTTCCCTTAGTTTCTTACAAGTCAATGGGGAAGATAAAAGCAAGCAAGATAAGTTGCTGTAAATGTTTCTGCAAAACATGGCCCCTCCAAGAAATTCCTGACATGTTGCGGATAAATTCCTCCTACAGCAAGTAGAGGAAGGAACTAGAGAATTGGCTATCCTTGACTTGATCCTAACCAACAGAGATGACTTAGTGGGTAAAGCAGCAATTACAGTTAATCTGGGGGAAAGTTACCATGTTATTCTTGGTTCTAAAGGAGGCAAAAGCCGAGTGTAGCCAAGCACATACCCTGGTTTTTAGGAAAGCCAATTTTAATAAACTCAGAACAATGATCAGTAAGGTCGCATGGCAAGTGACTCTAATGAGAAAAGGAGTCCAAGATGGGTGGGAGTTTTTACAAAAGGAAATTTTAGAGGTACAATTACAAACCATTCCAACAAGAAAAAAAGGTGGAAGACAACGGAAGAAGCGAATGTGGCTTCACAAAATGCTTAGAGATGACCTGAAAACAAAAAAGCACACATATAGGAAGTGGAAGGAAGGCCAAGCTACAAAGGAAGAGTAAAGCACAGGAGGTAGCACAGAATTGCAGGGATGGTGTCAGGAAGGCTAAAGCTGAGAATGAGCTGAGGTTAGCGAGGGATGCCAAAAGCAATAAAAAGGCTTTCTTCAGATGTGTGCATAGTAAAAGACAGAGGAAAGAAATGGTGGTTCAGCTATTAAATAAGGATGGCAAAATGATAACAGATGACAAAGAAAAGGCAGAAGTGCTCAATTCCTGCTTCGGCTCAGTCTTCTCCTGAAAGAGGGTCTATGACCCCCCTGGCAAAGGTGAAGACGCTGAAGGGGCAGGTTTGCAACTTGAGATCGATAGGGATATGGTCAAGGAACACCTAATTACTTTGAGTTCAAATCTCCAGGGCCAGGTGAACTGCACCCTAGAGTAATAAAGGAACTGGCAGAAGAACTCTCAGAACCACTATTATCTTTGAGCAATCATGCAGGATGGGTGAAGTGCCTGATGACTGGAGGAGGGCTAATGTTGTCCCCATCTTCAAAAAGGGCAAAAAGGAGGAACCTGGGAACTACAGACCAATCAGTCTGACATCAACCCCTGGGAAAATTCTGGAGCAGATGATAAAGCAATCCATCTGGAAGCACCTTGAAAACAATGCAGTGGTTACTCAAAGCCAACATGGATTTGTCAAAAACAAGTCCTGCCAGATGAATGATCTCATTTTTTCATCAGGTCACCTCCCTTGTGGACTGTGGGAATGCTGTGAACATAATATACCTCGACTGCAGCAAAGCTTTCGACAAAGTGCCCCATGATATCCTGATGAGCAAACTTGCTCAAAGTGGGCTAGATGAAACAATGATCAGGTGGATCCATGGTTGGCTAGGAATCGGACTCAAAGAGTGCTTCTCAGTGGGATCTTCTCAAACTGGGGAGAGGTAACGAATGGGGTACCGCAGGGCTCAGTCCTGGGCCCAGTGCTCTTCAACATTTTTATTAAGGACTTGGAGGAGGAGGTGCAGGGAATGCTGATCACATCTGCAGATGACACAAAATTGGGTGGGATAGCTAATACCCTGGAAGACAGAAACAAATTTCAAAGTGATCTTGATAGGCTGGAGCGCTGGGCAGAAAACAACAGAATGACATTTAATAGGGATAAATGCCAAGTTCCGCACCTAGGAAAAAGAAACCAAATGCACAGTTACCAGATGGGGGATACGTGGCTCAACAACACTACAAGCAAGAAGGATTTTGGAATTGTTGTCGATCACAAGCTGAATATGAGCCAACCATGTGAAGTGGCTGCAAAAAAGGCAAATGCTATTTGGGGGGGGGCATTAATAGAAGTATAGCTTCCAAATGACATGAAGTACTAGTTCCCCTCTACTCAGCACTGGTTAGACCTCATCTTGAGTACTGTGTCCAGTTCTGGGTGCAACACTAAGAAGAATGCAGACAAACTGGAGAGAGTTCAGAGGAGAGCAACAGAGATGATCAGGGGACTGGAAACAAAGCCCTATGATGAGAGACTGAAAGAAGTGGGCATGTTTAGCCTTGAGAAGAGAAGACTGAGGGGAGATATGATAGTGCTCTTCAAGTACTTGAAAGGTTGTGACTAGGGATGGGCAGATTCCCTACCTGCTTCTCTGCTGGGAAATCTGCCCTTGGGAGGAGGCGATCCGTCCCTCCCCCTGGAATCCTCGCCAGCCGGCTGCGCTCCTCAGCTATTCTGCAGAGCTGCCAGCCGGCTCCGGAGTGCCAGCGATACAGCCACCATTGGCGTGCCATATCGCTGGCTGAGGCCGACTCCGAATGCAAATGGTGTCCACTACACTACAAATACACTACACTACAAATGGTGTCCGTAAAGCTCTTAGATTAAGCTAAATGCAGCCATAAATGGCTGCATTTAGCTTAAACTAAGGGCTTTATGGCTGCAAATGGCGTCTGCAGTTTTTCACAAGATAGCCTAGCCTATTTGCATCTGGAGTCAGCCTCACCCAGCGATACGGTATGCCAATGGCGGCCGTATCACTGGTGCTCTGGAGCTGTTGGCGGGGAGGATCCAGCTGGGGAGGATTCCGCAGGGAGGCAGAGGTAAGAGATCCTTTCCGCCACAGACTCCGGAGGCCAGATTTTATTGAATCCGGCCTCATTGGGGTCTGTGGCGGAATTCTCTGACATCACTAGTTTGTCACAGAGAGGAAGGCCAGTATTTCTTCTTGATCATCCCAGAGAATAATGGGCTCAAGTTAAAGGAAGCCAGATTCCAGCTGAAGATAAGGAAAAACTTCCTGACTGTTAGAGCAGTATGACAATGGAACCAATTAGCTAGGGAGGTACTGGGCAATCCCACACTGGAGGCATTCAAGATGAGGCTGGACAGCCATCTGTCAGGGGTGCTTTGACTTGGATTCCTGCACTGAGCAGGGGGTTGGACTCAGTGGTCTTGTAGGCCCCTTCCAACCCTACTATTTTATGATTCTATGAAATAGGCTGGAGAGGGGGAGCGCCCACTCTTCAAAGAAGGAAGTGTTTTTAAAGAAGAAAATGTTCTTGCATTGGGGGGGAGGTGTTGCAGTGGGGGAGCATTAAAGGTCTGTAGGAATGCTCATGTGGATCCTTCAATGTACTAATAAAACCAACAAAGCACTTTAAAAAGTGTGTGTGTGTGTGTGTGAGAGAGAGAGAGAGAGAGAGAGAGAGAGAGAGAGAGAGAGAGAGAGATTTGCCTGCAAGAGCACCTATTGAGTAGCTGTTCATGGCAGCCATAGATACATCTATTGTACAAGTGCTGGCCATACTGCTTGGAGCTCTCCACTTGGGAGAGACATCATCCATACAGGGTAGACCTTTCAGTCGCTCTTAACAGCAAAATGGAATCTCCATGTTCAGATGTTGCGTACTGTTGAGTACCAACTAGTAGGGGACCAAGAACAGTAGGTGGTTACCTCCATGGCTATGAACTTCTGAAGGCATCTGACAAGTCACAGCTGAAAACAGGTAGATTACTGGATCTTTTAAAAATCATTATTCAGCAAGTCAGTTCTATGTTCCCTTGGCTCAGAGCTCTCTCACTCTCCACCCCACCCCCATTCTATTAGTGCTGTCCTCAGGACCATTATCTCTGGCCAGCCCACTTACACTATACACTGAATTACTGTTATTACTATTACACTGAATGGTAATAAACCATTAAATCGGGTTGTGTAAAAGACACCAATTGCTTTGCTTAAAAATTAAGAATATGTTAGTTTGTCCTGATCACGTCACATCAAGTAGACAGCCCCCACAATGAATGCTTTAAAAACAACATTTTTCATAGTTCAAAACTTGAATGCATTCAGGTGCAAGTCTTTGGAGCTTGCTGAGTTTTGTAAGACACACCCCTTCCCAAAGTTTCCAGGTCTCCAGCATCTCACATCCTGAACCTAAAAGGGGTGGAACTTAGGAGCTAAAGGATGGTGCCTGCAGATAGGGGGGAGGGGGCGGGACCTGGTATGGTAAGTGCAGAATCTAGTGGGGCTCTTCCTGCTGTCCAAACAAAAGAACCATCAGTCTGTAATGGGGGGCAGGGAGAGGGGAGGGAAACAAACCTCTAATTTCCATTCCGATTCATGGACATTCTGAGTAAGCAGAAGAGGCTGGGGTGTCCTTGTTTTTTCAACTAGCTGGGAGGGCCCATAAAGTGGCTCCTTGCACTTTAATATTCACCTAGCTAGAGAGCATTTAGGTCCTGACTCTGGCTGAAATGAAAGGTGACACATAACTGCAATTTAGAAACAAACAAATCAAAATCATCTGTGGGAGGCTGCAACCTTGACCAGTGGAAGGGGGGGGCCCTGTTTCCTCCAGTTCTTTTTCCACTAAAAACTATACACACCCAGCTGTTTTCTGCATATCTGTACCTTTTCCCTATGGAGAGAAAAGCTGCTAAGGCTGATTTTGAGCAGAAAACAAGTGGAGAGTAAAGGGTTAGCAGTCCTGCCCACCAGAGCCCACCACTCGAGATTCCAGACTCCCACCCGCTGCTTTTCATTTTTTTAAAAACATGGGGAAACATACTCGTGTGTCATTTACAGTTGCAGCTGTCGTATGTGTGTGCCTGTGAGTGGCATTTCCATGCAGCATGAAAACAATCCAGCCTCTGTTTTATTTTGTTTTGTTTTATTTATTTATAATATTTATTAGTTGCCCTATAGCTAATAGCTATACATACAATAAAGATACAAATAAAATCTAAAACATAAAAACAGCCACAGCCTAACAAAACAATCAAATAAAAGAAACCATCCATTAAAAGCAGTATCAGAAGAAGAAAGGAAGAAAACATAGAAGATAAAATTACTTAAAAACAGCATAGCACCAGAAATATAGAGGATTGAAAGCTCTGGCAGAATAAAAAGGGTTTTGCTGGATGCCACAAAGATAGCAAAATAGGTGCCCGGCAAAAATCTCTGAGGATGGTATTCTATAACTGGGGGCTACTACTCTAGCCACTTTCACAGAATTAACAAGTTCAGAATTACCAATTGGGGAATTAACAAGTTCGGAACAAGAGATGCACATTGTCAGTGGTTAAAATACTAAAATCACAGAACATCAGCTAGGAAGTATTTATCATCAAACAGTGATTGTGATAGAAGACATTCTGGCACCTGAGGCAGAAAATCCAAATGGTATTAAAAATAATAAACTAAACAATTTGCCTGTCTCCTGACCAGTCATGCCTAATGGTGAATATCAAGTACCAACTGTTTTGGTTTTATATGACATCTTTATAGCCTTTATTGGCTTTTATCCTGCTATTGAGATGGCTCTGTCATGGAAGTTTGTGGGCTCTTTAGATGACGCCCTTCCCCGGGTGTCGCCCGCCATTTCCCCCAGCCCATCCCATGTTTTCCCCAAACACAATAAATGTGGTGTTTTTTCCTGCCCACGGAACAGGAGCGCCATGACCTCCCCATGAAATTCTCCAATGGCGGAAGAAACCGTTGTGTCTGCCTGCTGTGGACATTTTTGCTGGGGTCAGGATGACGAACGTCAGGATGATGAAGGCATTGAGGATGGGAGTGGGGCATGCAGGAGCAGATTTGACAGGTGCGAGGGCAAGAATTGTACTCCAATTGCAACTCCTGCCTCTGCTCAAGTCTTGCTGAGGAAGGACTTTTCTCAGTTCCCAGGTGTCTGCCATGAAAATGCTTGAGCACATTTCTCAGTTGGAGGGAGAAGAGGGTAATATTGTAGCAAATTGTATTCAATCAATAGTCAATGCAATGTCAATACATTTCAGAGAGGTGGATTCTGGAAAAAGGGAACTATGCTTCTCTGCTATCTCAGACTTGATTAATTTGTTCAATCATTGGCATATCTAAAGATCAGCTTCGTGTCTTGTGCCCACTCAGGGAGACAGTTGCTGTTGCTTCCTTTGTTAATTTCACCCTCCTCAACCTTGCAAATGTTGAGCTCCATTTTATACAGTTTTTCAGGTTGAATATCCTCCGCTTATTGGGCAGAGCCACTTTGCTTGACCATGATACTGGGTGGCAGGATGATGCAGCACCCCATGCAGCAAATTTGGGGCAGCAGCAGCAGCGGCTGGCCCATCTCGCTGCCTGCCACCTTCTCGCTCCTCTTATTATGCCATGTGAGGAGCCATATTGTGAGTAAAAGATGTGATTGTTTCAATCCAGAGTTATAACCAGAGAGTCAAACCATGAAATTTGCTGGTTGGCTCCCAGTTCAAATTCAGCTGCTGCAAATGAAGTTGTTCCCCTTTGGTTCAGGTTCAAGCCAATTGGCTTGGCGCATACTAACCAACCAGTTCAATTCCAATTCATGTGAGAATTTAAATATTACAGCAAACAAAAACATTTAAAAGAAGGCCACAATAGTGAAAACATTTTTAAAGTTTCTTCATATTATATACAGTAGCTACTACAACCAATAGCATTTCCCTGTTCTAGAAATAAAAGGCCCTACAAATGTTAGTGTAATTGACACAAGCAATTGCTTGCATTATGACCAATTTGTCGTTGGCCTCCAACAATATATTAATGTTTCATGCCCTAGGCCAAATATTTAAAAGATCAAATCAGTTCAATGTGTACTTCTCATTTGCATATTTCATTTGCATATTCTTTACTTATTGTACTATGATAAGTAAGATACCAAATGGTAACTCATGAACATGCTGATTTTTTTCTCTGGCATTGTCCTTTTGGGGGTACTTAATCTAAATTAATCTAAATAAAAATACCAAAACAGACCCTGAAAAACCAAGATCCATATTAAGAAATGATGCATTCTCTTTGCTGTGCCTATAACAGAGAGCAGATGTGGCCAAAGTAGCTAAGAGACTGTGAATCAGGAAGTCCCTGGTTCGAATGGCGAGGCTCCCTCTGCAACTCACTGTCTTTCAGCTTCAGGATTGTTATAAGGATTACAGCTGGATAGTGCAAGTGAAGTACTTTGAACACTGTAAAGCATTGTGCAAATGTTAAATATTAATATTTATTGCCATTGTACTTTTGAACAAGAGGGCTAGAAACGTACTAAACTGGAATGCACTAGATTTTTAGTTACAGCACACGCATCATAAGGCAGAAAGAAAAATTCAAACAAGAAAAACATTGTGAAAAATGAAGGGGAAAACAAGTGGGGTTGGAGCCCCTGTTCTATGCAAACCATCTAAGACATTGGAGTTTTTAGTTTAGAAAAAAGAGGACAGATATTTATCAAATTAGGATAGATATTTATCAAATTATGCCTGGTATGCAAAACCAGAGAGAGAGAGAGAGAGAGGGAAAAAAAAAATCCCCTCCCTCTGTCATAAAATGAGAATCGAGTCACCCAGTGAAGTTCTGGCCATGGATTCAGGATAGGCAAAGAAACTACTTCTACACACCACACGTAACTATCCTTGCCACAAAGTGTGGTGATGGTCACTGGCATTAATGGCTTTAAAAGGAGGGTAGACATGGAGGAGAGGGCTATCGGTGGCTACTAGTCATGAAGTAGCATACTTCTGAGTCCCAGATGCTGGGAGCAAACAGAATAAGACTGTTATGTTTGTGTATGGGTAGTGGGCTTCTTGGAAGCCTCTGGCTGGCAACTGTTGAGACCGGATGCTGGCCTAGATGGCCTTTTTGGCTGGCAGGCACATTTGGCATTAAGAGAATGTTGTATGTGCTCTCACAAAATGACTGTCTGGGAGGAGCTTGCCCATTCATAAAATGGCTGCCATGCTGGGCATGGCTGATCACAAAAAACTCTTTATTTCCCAGAAGATAAACTGGGGAAAAGAAAACTAATTTGCCAAAGTACAATGCAGTCTGAACTCCAAAACACAAAACCAGTCTTTTGAACCCAAATAAAGATGGTGCTATGCAGCATGCGAACCTCCCAATTATCTTTTCAATTAAAAAAATCTTAAGAAATAAAATTAAAATCATGAATGGCTGGGAGCCTGGTGGGCATCAAGAGAGGCATCTGTGGACACACTGGTGCCCATGGACACCACATTGGAGACCCCAGGTTTAAGCTAGCAGGCAACTTCCTATGTTCTTCAGGTCTGTGAAGGCCATGTCTTGCCTCCTCCCAGCAAAATAAGTATCACTTCCAATAGTCTCTGGCATATATCAGGACAGAAAGATAAATGTTTCAAATGCCTTAAGTCCAGTTTAAGACAGGCCCTTTAATAGGTTTGTAAAACACAGCTCATTAAATGTTTGCTGGGGGAATGAAAACAGGAAAGATTTTTCCACACAGAAGAGAATGTCCAAGAAAAGCCCCTTTTCACTGAACTTGGCAAGCAGTTTGGAGACATTTATCTTCCATGCCGAATGTATTCTGTCACTCAGCCTGTAACTAACAATATGCTGACAACCACACCACAGACTCACTCTGTATTTTATTTGGCATGAAGGGATTATTCCTTAGCACCAAGTACTTGCAATTGGCATTGGTTAAATGAGAAATTACTGCCTTTCAAAAGCTCTGCGTATTATTGGCAACAAATTTGCCTTGGACTTCAGAAATTATATTATGTACCTCAACACACTCATTGCTATAATGTGTTTGGCAGCAGCCAGTAGATTTAGGATGGAAAATTGAATGTCTCATGGTTCATCTCTCCTCTGGAGAGATTTTAATTTGCTACGTGTTATACAACCAGTTCCCCTTTCATCTCTCAAACCAAAGAAGCCCTAAAGCACTCTAAATGCTATGAATTATTGGAATAAGTTCGTTAGTTTCACATACTGTGCATTTGTCATTCCCACATAAACCAATGTGGGTATGACAAATATACAGCATGTGAAATGAATGATCTTATTATACAAATAAAACTTAGCATTTATATAGCACTTCAAAATGTGCAAAGTGATCCACATGCATTATCTGTTGCATCTGGTGAAGGGGACAGTCCCCACAAAACTTTATGCCAAAATAAACTCGTTAGTCTTTAAAGTGCCACAGAACTCTTTGTTGTTTTTGCTGCAATAGACTAACACAGCTGCCCTGTGGAAATAACACATTATCTCAGGGATCCACAACAACCTGTTAAGGTATTTGTTGTTCAGTCATTCAGTCGTGTCCGACTCTTCGTGACCCCATGGACCATAGCACGCCAGGCCTTCCTGTCCTGCGCTCTATCCCGGAGTGTGCTCAAGTTCATATTCATTGCATCAGTGATGCTATCTAGCCATCTCATCCTCTGCCGTCCCCTTCTCCTTTTGCCTTCAGTCTTTCCCAGCATCAGGGTCTTTTCCAGGGAGTTTTCTCTTCGCATTAGGTGGCCAAAATATTTGAGCTTCAGCTTCAGTATCTGTCCTTCCAATGAGCACTCAGGGTTGATTTCCTTTAGGATGGACTGATTTGACCTCCTTGCAGTCCAGGGGACTCGTAAGAGTCTTCTCCAGCACCACAGTTCGAAAGCATCAATTCTTCGGCGCTCAGCCTTCCTTATAGTCCAGCTCTCACAGCCATACATTACTACTGGGAAAACCATAGCTTTGATTAGACGGACCTTTGTCGGCAAGGTGATGTCTCTGCTTCTGACTATGCTGTCTAGGTTTGCCATAGCTTTCCTCCCAAGGAGCAAGCGTCTTTGAATTTCATGGCTACAGTCACCGTCTGCGGTGATCTTGGAGCCCAAGAAAGTAAAATCTGTCACTGCTTCCATTTCTTCCCCTTCTATATGCCAGGAAGTGATGGGGCCAGATGCCATGATCTTAGTTTTTTTAATGTTGAGTTTCAAACCAGCTTTTGCACTCTCCTCTTTCACCCTCAACAAGAGGCTCTTGTGATCCTCTTCGCTTTCTGCCATTAGGGTGGTATCGTCTGCATATCGGAGGTTGTTGATAATTCTCCCAGCAATCTTAATTCCGACCTCTGATTCATCCAACCCGGCATTTCTCATGATGTACTCTGCATATAAGTTAAATAAGCAGGGTGACAATATGCAGCCTTGTCGTACTTCTTTCCCAATTTTGAACCAATTGGTTGTTCCATCTCTGGTTCTTACTGTTGCTTCTTGACCCTCGTACAGGTTTCTCAGGAGACAGGTAAGGTGGTCTGGTACTCCCATCACTTTCAGAATTTGCCACAGTTTGTTGTGATCCACATAATCAAAGGCTTTAGCGTAGTCAATGAAGCAGAAATAGACATTTTTCTGGAATTCTCTTGCTTTCTCCATGATGCAGCGAATGTTGGCGATTTGATCTCTAGTTCCTCTGCCTCTTCTAAACCCAGCTTGTACTTCCGGTAGTTCTCGGTTCGCATACTGCTGAAGCCTAGCTTGTAGGATTTTGAGCATCACCTTGCTGGCATGTGAAATTAGTGAATTGTGCGGTAGTTTGAACACTCTTTGGTGTTGCCCTTCTTTGGAATTGGAATGTAAACTGACCTTTTCCAGTCGTGTGGCCACTGTTGAGTGTTCCAGATTTGTTGGCATATTGAATGCAGCACTTTAACAGCATCATCTTTTAGAATTTTAAATAGCTCAGCTGGAATACTGTCATCTCCGCTAGCTTTGTTGTTACTAATGCTTCCTAAGGCCCACTTGACTTCACTCTCTAGGATGTCCGGCTCAAGTTCAGTGACCGCACTATCATGGCTATCAGGGACATTCAGATCTTTCCTGTATAGTTCTTCTGTGTATTCTTTCCACCTCTTCTTAATCTCATCTGCTTCTGTTAGGTCCCTGCCTTCTTTGTCCTTTATCATGCCCGTCTTTGCACAAAACGTTCCCTTGAGATCTCCAATTTTCTTGAAGAGATCTCTAGTCTTTCCCATTCTGTTGTTTTCCTCGATTTCTTTGCATTGTTCATTTAAGAAGGCCTTCTTGTCTCTCCTTGCTATTCTCTGGAACTCTGCATTCAGTTGGGTATATCTTCCGCTTTCTCCCTTGCTTTTCGCTTCCCTTCTTTCCTCAGCTACTTGTAAAGCCTCATCAGACAGCCACTTTGCTTTCTTGCATTTCTTTTTCTTTGGGATGGATTTCGTTGCTGCCTCCTGAACAATGTTGCGGACCTCCGTCCATAGTTCCTCAGGCACTCTGTCTATCAGGTCTAATCCCTGAAATCTATTCCTCACCTCCACTGTATATTCATCAGGGATATGATTTAGGTCATACCTGAACGGTTTAGTGGTTTTCCCGACGTTCTTCAATTTAAGCCGAAATTTTGCAAGAAGCAGCTCATGATCTGAGCCACAGTCAGCTCCAGGTCTTGTTTTTACTGACTGTATGGAGCTTCTCCATCTTTGGCTGCAAAGGACATAATCAATCTGATTTCGATATTGACCATCTGGTAGGGATGGCGGAGAATTTCTCCCCGAAACTTCGGGGGGCCGAGCGCCGACGTGTTTGGCCCCCCGAACAAGTTTCAGGGAGAAATTCTCTGCGCCCCCCCGCCCCCCGCACCCCCCCGGGACGGGACTTACCTTCGCCGAATCTCCCTCCCGGCGGTGGGTCCGGCCGGCGGTTCGGCGGGTGTTCGTGCGGGGCGGGAGCGGCAGCCGGTCTTTCGACCGGCTGCCGCCGCCGCCATTCCAATAAAAGAAAGAAAAAAACGCCCCCGTGATAGGCTACATGACGATTAACGTAGCCTATCACAGCTAGATTTGCAAAGTCAGCCGTGATAGGCTACGTAAATCGACACGTAGCCTATCACGGGTGACTTAAAAAAAAAAAAAGCACGTACGGGTAATGGCGGCCCCCATAGGGAGCCGCCATTCCCGTTCCTTATTTGGTCGCTGTAGTCTACGTAAATCTTTACGTAGACTACTGCGACCAAATAAGGAACATGAATGGCGGCTCCCTATGGGGGCCGCCATTAGCGTACGCGCTTTTTTTTTTTTTTAAGTCACCCGTGATAGGCTACGTGACGATTAACGTAGCCTATCACGGCTGACTTTGCAGATCTAGCCGTGATAGGCTACGTTAATCGTCACGTAGCCTATCACGGGGGCGTTTAAAAAAAAAAAAAAAAACTTCGGAGTTCGCGGCCGGGCGAGGTGGGAAGCCTCCCCCCCAGCCTGAATTTCGGCTGGGCGAGGCGGGAAGCCTCCCCCCCGGCCTGAACTTCACGGGGGGAGCAGCGAAGCGCCTCCCCCCCACCGCGAACAAGCTTCAACGACAGGTAAGTGACTTTCGTCCACCCCTACCATCTGGTGATGTCCATGTGTAGAGTCGCCTCTTGTGCTGTTGGAAAAGAGTGTTTGCTATGATCAGCATGTTCTCTTGGCAAAACTCTATTAGCTTTTGTCCTGCTTCGTTTTGTACACCAAGGCCATGCCTGCCTGTTATCCCGGTGATTTCTTGACTTCCTACTTTAGCATTCCAATCCCCTATGATGAAGAGGACATCTTTTTTTGGTGTTAGTTCTAGAAGGTGTTGTAGGTCTTCATAGAACCGATCAACCTCAGCTTCTTCGGCATCAGTGGTTGGGGCATAGACTTGAATTACTGTGATGTTGAATGGTTTGCCTTGGATTCGTACTCAGATCATTCTATCGTTTTTAAGATTGTACCCCAGTACTGCTTTTCCCACCCTTTTGTTGACTATGAGTGCTACTCCATTTCTTCCAAGGGATTCTTGCCCACAATAGTAGATATGATGGTCACCTGAATTAAATTCGCCCATGCCTGTCCATTTTAGTTTGCTGATTCCCAAGATGTCGATGTTCAATCTTGCCATCTCATGTTTGACCACCTCCAGCTTACCTTGATTCATTGATCTGACATGCCAGGTTCCTAAACAATATTGTTCTTTACAGCATCGGATTTTCTTTTCACCACCAGACACATCCACAGCTGAGTGTCCTTTTGGCTTTGGCCCAGCCGCTTCACTCTTTCTGGCGCAACTTGGAAATACCCTCTGCTCTTCCCCAGTAGCATATTGGCCACCTTCCGACCTGAGGGGCTCATCTTCCGGCGTCATATCTTTTAGCCTTGTGATACGTTCCATGGGGTTTTCTTGGCAAGAATACTGGAGTGGGTTGCCATTTCCTTCTCCAGTGGACCACATTTTGTCAGAACTCTCTGCCATGACCTGTCCGTCTTGGGTGGCCCTGCACGGCATAGCTTATGGCTTCACTGAGTTACGCAAGCCCCTTCGCCACAACAAGGCAGCGATCCATGAAGGGGAAAGGTATACCAGTGTTATTATCCCCACATTGCAGTGGCTGAGAAATAATGGCTTGCCTAAGGCCACCAGATGGCTCACCTGACTCAGATGAGTTTCGAACTTGATTCATAGCTCAGTCTCTTCTTTGCCACTTTACTAGCCTAGGTAGCAACACAGGTATTGATTTCAGGGAGGTTGAGTGAGGTTAGCAATCTCAAAAGTAGTTGTAACTCAGTAGAATAATTGCTGAGAGCCATTCAGCAGAAAATTTGGGAAACTGCCATCAAAGTTCCAAAGGATTCATTGGCAATATTCCCACAGAGACCAAAGGACCAAGAATTCAGTTTGTGAAGTCCATCACTAGATTCTGGCATCAATGAAGCTGCAGTGTGCAGGCCAGATGCTGTCAGCAGAGTTATTTATCTCTGTAAGTTCATGCTGCTGGATCCACACAAGCATGCCTGTCTGATAGCAATCAAGTGTCTTTGAGCTTAACCCTCTTGCAATTGTAAAAATAGGTTGTACGATGAGTCTTCTTTGGGGAACCAAGGGAGGGTAATCCTCCAGAACAATAAGAGTTTTTTCCTTGATAAAGACTAGTGTCGAAACATGTTGGGAATTCAATTGGTGCAGCTGTTCCTTTTTTTATTTTGGTTGTACAACTCCTCTGAAGTTGCCCTTGGATGCTGATAATTAATGGACCAGGAATTGGAAAGGAACAAATCATTGCTGAATAAATCCCAGCGATGATACAAATAAGTACTATGATATCTTTTACTGGATCAGCAGGTGTATGTGCAAACTTTTGATTTACACAGAACTCATACTGAGCAGGATTCCATGCAGTCTTTTGGCAATAGTAATCCTTGTGTAACTCAAAAGCTTGTCTTCCCTTCCACCAGCCTTTCAATTTCCAAAACCTTCCTTTCCCAGTTAAAGTTTACCCCAACTTGAAACATGGGATCTGATTTTATGTTTTGGAATCATGTTTACTTTTACTGTATCTTTGTCAGGGGTGGGGAACATGTGGCCCTCCAGATGACTACAAATCCCATCAGCATAGCCAGTGGTGAGAGATAATGGGAGTTACAGTCCAACAACAGCAGGAGAGAGACACAGCCCCCAGCCCTGATCTATGCAGATTAATCCTTTTTTCTTTTCTTTTCTTACTCATTCTCTTTCTTTCTTTCTTTCTTTCTTTCTCTGTCAGACCTTCTCCCTTCCTTTCTATTTGCTCCTTCAGTCTCCAGGAGATTATCATGGTCTCACTGGTGCAACCCAAATTTTATTTATTTATTTATTTATTTCATTTCATTTCTATACCGCCCAATAGCCGAAGCTCTCTGGGCGGTTCACAAAAACTAAAACCAAACAACACACAATAAAACAATTTAAAATATATAGAACATTAAAACCACAATATAACAATACAACCACAATAAAACCTAGCAGCAGTACAGGAGTTTAAAATACAGATTTAAAACAGCAAAGATAAAAATTTAGAAAGCTAAAATGCCTGGGAAAATAAAAAGGTCTTCACCTGGCGCCGAAAGGAGTACAATGTAGGCGCCAGGCGAACCTCACTAGGGAGCTCATTCCAGAGCCGGGGTGCCACAACAGAAAAAGCCCTCCTCCTAGTAGCCACCCGCCTCACTTCCTTTGGCAGGGGCTCACGGAGAAGGGCCGCTGACGATGATCTTAAGGTCCGGGCAGGCACATATGGGAGGAGGCGATCCTTCAGTTCCTTGAAGTTCAGATCCTTCAAATTAGGTAAGAACATGATCTCTTAAAGGCCAACATCTTACACTTTACATGCAATGGACTAGTTTTAAAAAATAAAATAAAACTCAACTTCATTCACTAAGCCACCTGAACCACATCAACTCAAAACTATATATTCAAAGGCAAGATTTCAATTACTCGCCATGTTTTTATTTGCACATTTCCCCCTGCTTAATTAAACAGCCCAACAGTGGTGGGTTTACTTATTAGTTTTTAAGTGCCACATATACATTTATCCACTCATTTTTCACCTTGCTAAATTTGTTTTGAAAGAAAGTACAAAACTGATTGCAGTGTGGGGAGAGATGCTCGTGGATCAGCACAATATTCAGCAGGCTCCTGCTGTAAACTTGCAGAATTCCCCCCTTCCTTATTTCATTGCCTCAGCTGCTGTGTTACTTCTGTTTTCACCCTGTCACCCAGTTTCAAATAGATTTTCAAGCCTGGAATGGCCCCACTAAATTGAGCATTTTGGATTATTACATATGAAAGGGCAGGAGAGAAGAAGAGGAGGAAGGACCCAGGGTTCTGCCACAAATCACAAAAACATGTGGTGACTGGCAGGAAAGGGGTAGCCCCATTCCTTCTGTTTTCTCATTGGAAAATGTGTTGTTGAAGAGTCCAGAAAGAGTGGAGATACTGTATTTCTGGATTCTGTATTTTCTAGGCATGTCAGAGAATTCCGCAACGGATCTCAGTGAGGCCGAATGCCAGTGCACTCGGCCCCACAAAATCCATCGCGGAATGGCCTGCCACCCCCCCACCCCCCGCGGATCCCCCCCAGGACAAGACTTACCTGGGGCGGATGTTCCGGACGGCAGCGGCTCCAGCGGCGGCGGCTGAACCTCTGAACAGCCGCCGCCGCCGCCATTTGCAGTCTGTGTCTTTTTTTCTTTCTTTCCCATAGACGTGATAGGCTATATAAAGACTTACGTAGACTATCACGTCTGGGTTTAAAAAAAAAAACGTGTACGCAAATGGCAGCGGCTACAGCCGCCGCCATTTGCATTCCTTATTTTTCGCCATCTTAGTCTACATCAATATTTGCGTAGACTAAGACGAAGAAAAGAAAGGGGAACACCAATAGCGCCCACTACTCTATTTGCGTTCCCCTTTCTTTTCTTCGTCTTAGTCTACGTAAATATTGACATAGACTAAAACGGCGAAAAATAAGGAACACAAATGGCAGCAGCCATAGCCACCACCATTTGCTTACACATTTTTTTTTTTGTTACCCAGAGCCCTCTGCGGCCAGAAATCCAGCTGCAGACGGCCCTGGCCTGGGTCTGGCTGGTTGCTCCGCGGAGCAGAGCTGGCTGTTGAGGATTCCAGGGGGGAGGACCGGATCACTTCCCCCCCGTCAAGGATTCTGGGGGGAGGGATGGAACGCCTCCCCCCCACACCATGAACAGAATCCGTGAAAAGGTAAGTCACTTTCGTACATCCCTAGTATTTTTAGTGAGTACCCATGAAAATGTACGTTAACTTTTTATTATTTTGAGACCTGCCATTTCACACTACCCATGCTAGGGATGGCGGAGAATTTCTCCAAGAATCTCCGGGAGGCTGAATGCCAACGCATTCGGCCCCCCAAAATTGGTGGTGAAATTCTCCCCCCCCCCCGGGATGGGACTTACCTCTGTCGAATGTCCCTCTCGGCAGCAGGTCCCGGCGGCGTTTCGGCGGCATTTCGGCAGGGGCGGCGGCCGGTCTTCCGACCGGCTGCCTCCGCCGCCATTTCCCCGTAAAGTAAAGTAAAAAACAAAACAAAACATGTGATAGGCTACGTAATGATTTACGTAGCCTATCACGGCTAGATTTTCAAAGTCAGCTGTGATAGGCTACGTAAATCTTTACGTAGCCTATCACGGCTGACTTTGAAAAAAAAAAGTGCGTACGCAAATGGCGGCGCCCATGGGCGCCGCCATTTGCGTACGCACTTTTTAAAATTTATTTATATCATCAAGCAACAATCATATCTCTGGCTGACTGGTTGCTGTTTAAGCTGCAATTCTATGCACGCCTACTCAGAAATAAGTTCCACTGAACACACTGAGTCTTAGTTCAGAGAAAACATTCTTTGGATTGCACTGTTACTGTTGAAAAAAGCAGTAAGACAGAACAGTCCTACTGAATTCAGTGGAATTTACTTCCAAGTAAACATGCACGGGAGAGGGCTATAATGCAACTCAATCATGCACTGTATCAGATTGGGAACATTTCTTTGAAGCAGGCCTCTCTGTCATGAGTGCATTGATTCTGCTACCTTGGTGGGACTGTTTGACCCAGGGGGCAAATGCAACTGCTGCCGCAAGTGCGGATTCCGCATCCTGTTCTAGGCATGCTGGTGTCTGCTTCAATCCTAGCTAGGCAAGTGAGAAAGGGGACTGCCATGACCTCTTATCTCGTGCCAGATCTAAGGCCGACTTCCTCCCTCCTAGTTTTCAAACAAGATAACAGCCTTCCCCAACCTGTTGTCTTCCAGATGCGTGGGACAGCCACTGCCATCATCCCCAGCCAGCATGGCCTGGCTGGGGATGATGGCAGTGGTCTTCCAGATGTGTGGGACTGCAACAAGTTGGGGAAGGGTGCATGCTCATTTGTTCAGATTCAGGAAGTGCCTTGGAGATAAGGACAGGGGAGCAGATGCGGGTATTTGATTGCTGTTGGTTAAATGGCTGTTGTCTTTATTTTCTCTCTTGGCGTTTTTGTGTTTTCTTATTGCTGTTCATTCTGCATGTCAACAAGTGGTAGGAGAGCCTACAAGCTCTCATCATAGGAGCATCGGATGAGACATTCGGGATCTGTGAAACAACCTCTATGGGAAGGGTGTGAGACGCCAGCTTCCCCATCTCCCTCTGGAGGGAAACATAGCCAGCCTTGGGATTCCATTCTTTGGAGCCAATTTGTACACCTCCAGGGAAACCTGTATTCATGATATAAGGCTACCTTGAGTACTCTCTGGAGAGGCAGCATAGAAATGTGTTTTTTTAAAAAAAAAAAATAACCTGGCCAAAGCTTACTTGTTTGGTGTTTTGTTTTTGTTTTGTTTTTTATATTCCGAGTTGGTTGCTACCATTTTTGTATGTAACAGCTAGACATTTGGGAAGGCTGTGCAGCCACCTTGCTGAAGCTAAGCAGGTCTAAGTCTGGTTAGTGCCTGGATGGGAGACTACCTGGAAAGAAACCCCAGGTGCTTTGAATTTGCTGCCTTGAGTTCCATGACAAAAGAAAGGGAGGATATAAATGTACTTAAATAAAATAGGGGCGGGTAGGAAGTGTTCTCTGGAGGAGAGCACTCCCCTCAGATAGAATGGGCTTTTGTGGCAAAATGCAATCCATCACCCTGTCTTGGCAAAGCACTTGCCAGAGTGTTCACTGGGCATCACACTCACTGTGGGTTGCTTCATTTGAAGTGGCTGCAGCAGTCCACCCAGGATTGCTGGCAAATCACATTGCAAATAGTGCTGCTGGTGGTAGCCTCCTTTAAATTGGCAATTGCCATTTTACAGGAGGTGAACATTTTTGCCATTCTTTTGTTCCCTCCCCTCAATGATCACCAGAATCAGAACCCTTTTCGTGTGTGTGTAATGTTTCATGAAAACGGAAGGGCAAGGTGAAATGGGGGGGGGGGCTTTTTCATGAAACATTACACACCCATGAAAAGGGATCTTATTTTGGTGGGCTGGGGGACATACCAAGAGTAGCAAAAATGTTCACCTTCACTAAGATGGCAACCAGGGCACGGAGCTGTGCCTGAGGCCATTTGACATGTTGTGGGAGCTGCAGCAGTGCCCTCAACCAGTTCTGTTGAGCAAAGGGAGGGGAGGCAAGGTAACACAAGACCAGAAGAAAAAGGGAGAAGGGGCCAGCAGAGCAAAACAACATGGTGTCACATCAGCAATGTTAGCTGAGGACATTTCTCTCGTGCCCACTTCCCTCTTCAACTACTTCACCCCTAGGACAAATCAACATAGTCCCATCACCCGTTCCACCCGCACTGGTCACAGCTGCAAAATGCAGGCCATTGTTCTTCCATCCACTCCCTGACCCATTTAGGTCTGGAAAGCGCCTTACATTGGGCCTTACAGAATTTTTGCAATCAAAAATTGGCAACCCACACTTGGCAGTATAGCCAACAGTGAAACACAACCGCTGCAGTAGATTACTTAGTGTAAGAAAGGGCTCAGCCAGAAGGGAGAGTAGCCAAAAAGTCAGAGCCAGACAGGGATGCCTCCAAATTTGAGGTGACCCCAGGCAAAGTGGTCTCTGCGGTGGGGCCCCTTCTTCCTCAGTGGGTGCTGGCAGGTTTACATGACGGCAATGAGCGGCAGCGGTGCTCCAGTGAACATGCCAAGGAGCTTCGGGTGGCTGGGTTGGGCTGCCATTGTAGTCTCCCACAATGCCCTCAAGTAATAATACATCAGGGACATCATGAGAAATTAAAATGGCGGCCAGCCCCAGCAACCCAGAACTGTTCAGAGTGCCAGACTGGCAGAAGAACTAAGGGGGGCAAGGCAGGTGTCACTGTGGGTCCTGCAGGAGGCTGGCGCCCCGGAAGCTGCTTGAGGATGCTGGCACTGGCCCACCTGTTTCTCCCCCCGCCCCCAATGTCTGGGCTGCTGGCTTTATCAGTAATCTCTGTTTTTATGGATTTTTATTGAATATGTCTTATTTTAATTGTGTCCACTTCGTGTGATTCCACCCTTAAAGGCAGCCTGAAAATAGTTTTAAAAAACCACACCAAAAACATAAAATACACGTGCACGCACACTCTCTCTTCCACCACCACCCCAGTTTCTGCAGGCAGGGATGGGGAGGTTTAAGCCTGCCGAGATAAGGGGATGGGATCCCTAGGGTGGGGGCATTTAAAGTTTCTTCTCCATCAGTGATCCTGAGCAAGGTTAAAAGCTCTCCCCACCACACCAGGGATGCCCAGCCAGATGGTTGTTTGCTTGCTGCTATTCGAACTGCTATCTGGCTCAGGATTGCAGGGCAGGGGGAGGCTTTCACCTCACCCCCTCCCAGTGATGCTGTTGCAGGTTGCTCTGTTAGCTTCAGGGATACAGCACTCTGTTTTCCAGCCCCCACCTGATGCCTGATCAACTGGCTGGTTAGGAAAAGTGGGCAGGGAACTCCAGAGCTCTGGTAGGCCACCCAGAGAGTGGCCACTGGCTTGCAGGTTTCTCATATGTGCCCTAGTCCCTAACCCTTGTTGTAACTAAGCCAAAGTATATATAATCCAAGTAATCACATATTCCTCCCTTGCTTACCCATATCTCGATACCCCCCTCCTCTGTTGTTTCCCTATCTATGATAGATCGTAAGGCCAGTGAGGTAAGGACCGGTCATGCCATGTACATAGGTGGCACTATATAAATGAATAATTGATGCATGTGCAGTCCCTGAACAACAGCAGTTCTCTAACACTGCTTTTGACTGTGGAAAAAGCAACTCTTTTGAACAGTCAGACTTAAATTGAAGCCCATAAAAAGGCTGCCAGCATTCCCCTTCCCACCACTGAAGACTGGCATGCTATATTCTTTATGGCAGGGAAAGAAGCCCAGATAATGCAAACACATTTTCACTTATTGATATTCAAAAAGGAGCTTCTCACATTCTGAACTTCCTGTCCATGTTTGGATAAATATTTAAATAGTGCTTTAATCACCAGATGGGAAAAGGCATGACACCAAACACCAAACATTGAGATAAGGTTTAGGTGTTTGGTGTCATGGAAGCCTCCTACTTGAAGGGTGTGAATCTCTCTCTCTCTCTCTCTCTCTCTCTCTCTCTCAGAAAGGAAGAAACAAATCAGTGCATTTGGGAATGTTATAGGGCCACATCTGGTGTCAGCTGGGGACTGTACATATGTGCAAACATGTGCAACCACACCCACACACCTCCATGCAAAGGGATGGGGAGGTTTAAAACTCCCCTCCCTGCCTGTTGAGATCTATTGATCAGTGGGGGGTTGATCTAGGGATCACTAGCCTCTGTCATAGGCTAACAATCTGGAAAGAGCAGTGTAAGAGGCTGTGGAGGCTGGTGGCTGCAATGTCAGTGGGGCAATGACTTCGCTTTGAGTTTCAGTCAGACCCAGTCAGAACTCTAAAGGAGCTAACCAAGGTGCAAAGCTGGTAAAGGATGTGAGAGACTTGCTTTGAAGAAAGAAAGAAAGAAAGAAAGGAAGAAAGAAAGGAAGGAAGGAAGCAAGCAAGCAAGCAAGCAAGCAAGCAAGCAAGCAAGCAAGCAAGCTGAAACTTAGGGAAGGAACCTGAAATGTTGTTGCTTATGATGGGCTCCTTGCTGGCTCCCCTCCCCTCCAGAATGGCTATGGCTCGAGCCTTGACTGCCTGCTTCAACCCCTCCCCATGGTGTCCTTTAATATGGCCCTAAGGGTATTTCTCTCCTTCACTGTTAATAGGAATACAGGCAGGAGGAAACAAAAGCTCACCTTTTCTGTAAGGAAATGTAATAGGGAACAGCCACATAATTGGTTAGGGAGTTGTTGGAAAGAGTCATTTCTGTATTTGTTAAACCAGCACTGAAAGGTTCGTAAGAACACAGACAATATGTCCTTTCTCTGGTATGAAAGATCTGTCAAAAACTCTGGCTTATGCAAACACTCTGGTTGTTTTGCTAAGCTTTGCCACTTCCATTTTCCTGCAAAAATCCAGCTCTGTTCCGTAATGCCCATCTAGTGACAGCTTATGATATCTGAGCCCCACTCCAGTTCTCTTTGCAGAATGTGTCAGTCCATAGACACGTTGTAGACTTTTCCCATCCTACACTCCTTTCACTCAAACCCTCTGACACTGTTTTTACTCAGTCTTTTCCCCAATGTCCATCTTTAACCAGTCAACAAGATCTGGGAAATTTCAGCATAATTGGTAAGTAAACGTTTCAGAAAGGCAAGGAACTGAAAACAAGGTGTTAAACGGAAACCTTCATAGGAGGTTGTGTGTCACTCTACTTACGATGCTGGTTCTTACTGTACTACGCCACCTTCCTACTGGACGGGGGGGTGGGTGGGGGGTGTCTCTACTTAAAAAAAAAAAAAAGTATCTCAGGAATGTCCTGTAATACAGAACAATTAAAAATGTAAATGGCTATTTCTCTCCTCTTCGTGTCTTTTACTGTCTTTGAGCATCTTACACTTTGATTGGAACTAAAGCTGCAGACAGAAAGAACATTTTCAGTACAGTGAGGACAGTTAGAAAATGGCATCATTGCCCTCAATATAAACACACACCCCACTTGCGGCCACTGGTAAAACTTTTCACACGTTTTTGCCACACATCAAGGTAAAGCAGAGGAAAATGGATGCATCCTGCCAGAAGAAAGACAAAGGCTGATTCAACAGTTCTATGTATTGCTCTTATGGGTGCCTATTGGTTAGTATCCATGACATCACTGGATGCAAGAAAAACTCCTCTTCCCTGCCATCCCCAGAGCAGTTTTGCAGATTTTTAAAAAGGTGTTTGTTGGTTTGTTGTTGTTGTTGTTTTGGAATGGTGAAGAATTTTTGTATTTTAGACCCAGGATGTGTGTGGCAGCTCACATATAAAAACACATTGTATATGAATATGGCTCCTTAACACTGTGAGACTATCTTCTCTCTCCATCACCTCTACTATCATAATGCCCTGCTACATAAAAATCATTTTCTTTGTTCTTTTTCTGTATTTCACTGAATACAATGCATTCTCCCTGTCCTACAATTTGGGGTGTTTCCAGACAAAGGGCTACTAGCCTTCCCACTCAAAAGGCACTCTGCAGCTATTCTGCCTCTTCCTCCTTAATGGATTTTTGTGGAAAGAAAAAAGATAGAAGTGGTGGGAAAATATGGGAGGATTGCAAGATGAAGACAACAATGCTTGGATCCCCATAGGCAAACAGCCTGTGGAGGCTGTTTGCACAGTAAATGCCTTGTCTGGAAGCATCCACCATTAACATTTCCTGGGTTTTAAATTCATCATAAAATGAGCAATCATGGACTCCAGTAAGTAATGCTCCTGTCCTGTACATACATGACTATAGCCCCTCCATTGCCTAGACCTCTCTTGGTGCCCCCACCTCACTTTGACCCTGCAAAGCCTGGCTGCACTACAATACTGCTTGCAGAGGGGTGATCTGGATTAGATAAGTAGCGGGGAAATTCCGTGCTTGATCCTTTTCCTTCTGGCCACTTCCTCACTCCAGATTGTTCCACAGTGGATTTCTCCTCCTGGAGTTCCAAAAGGCAAACATGAATCTGGAACTCTGTGGGAGAAAAGTCACTGGGGGTTGGCGGGAGAGTGTAGAAATGGAAATGGGGGGAAGGGTTAATCACTCGTCCCCCACAGCTTCTATAATCCTGATCACCTCTCCAGAAGTGTCTTTTCTGGCTGAGAAATTGTTGTTGTTGTTCAGTCATTAAGTCGTGTCCGACTCTTCGTGACCCCATGGACCATAGCACTCCAGGCCTTCCTGTCCTCTCTGCTCTCTCCCGGAGTGGGCTGAGAAATAGAGGCATCCAGTTACAGATACAGCCTCAACTGGTATTAGCAAATGCAGCAAGGGAGGGCAAGAGAGCATCGTATTGAAACTGCAGCACCATATCGCAGTCTGAGTGCTGCATTCCCAGTAGAGGAGGGAAGGCATCAGACTCTCCCTGCTGCTCACAGCTAAAGGCCCAGACACAGCCAGGCACTGTCCTATCTAGAGAGTCCCCAGAAAGAGACTTACAGGAAACCTAGGAGAAGAGCCTTTCTTCACTCAGCCTTGTGCTAGTAGCATCTGAGATTTTGCAGACTGCTCTAAGCAGGGGCCTTGAAAACTCACTGTGGCAAACTAAACATCAGTGCACACACACAGCATTTTGCACAAGCTATTGGCCAGCTGGCCCACCAGCTTTTCTCTGCACAGCATCAGTGACTAGAACTCAGCATTACCACTTATTGCCACCCTAGAGGTGGTTGTGAGAATCATCCCCTACAGCAGGAAGAAGGAAGAGTCAACAGAATTCCAGCAAGTCAGTCTCTCCACTTATCTCTGGAATGGATAAAACTAGAATATTTAAAATCCAATTCAGATTTAAAATAACTAAATGGGGGTTTAAAAAACCCTAAATTAAGTCGCTTTTAAAAAGTAACTGGTTTAATATTACAGCGATGAAATACAAACAAGGATGTTACAGATTCTACTCATACTAAAATTGAGTCCACATCCTTCTATCAAACACATTGACCTGGTTTGCACAAGCACCACAGCACACTGTGGCTTAGTAAGCCACCATAGGTTGTTGTGTCTGCAGGGCCCAAATTGTCAATCCAAGCCCTGCCACTATGGCTTCTCATGTAGTGCAAACACAGTGAAGGTGGCTCGTTGGGGTGGTTAACAAGTGACCCCACAACCCTAGGGCTCTGAGTGGTTTGTTAACCACCCCAACAAGCCACACCTGGCAAGGGTAATTATGGAAATCAGTCAGCTCATGACCATGGCTTGTTAAACACCCTGTGATCGTGCGAACCAGGCCATTGAGTTAGAGCCTGCTTTTTTATGTAAAAGAATGAACCGGGAGGTATTTCACCCTTCCTCCACCCCCCCCCCACACACCATTTCCCCAGTCTAACCCCTTTTCCCCAAAGCTGTTACCATACACACAAAGACTCAAGTCCTTGTCTTTTTTTCCATTGCAGCAGACTAATATGAGGTGGGGACTGGGGAGTGGAATTTAAATCAGGGAAACTGCATAGGGGAAAGGGTTAAAGAGCCAATCCTACAGTATCATTTCTCTGATCAAAATTAGAACCTCTGCATCTGCTTTAAAGAGAAAAAAAAAAGTCTAGAGATCCCATCACAGAACTCCTACTTAAAGTCTCTTACAGCCCTCTGTGAACAAACCAGCGTGGATGTTGACTTTTCTTGTCAAAGAGAAACATTGTTCTGATCAGCAACTACAGGCCCGTGCATCTGGAAAGTTCAGGGCATTTACTTTTCAAATAGGTTAGATTATCTAATGCCTTACATGTGTCAAATGCTTAATTTCAAAATCAAATGCTTAATTTCACAATTGCTCCCATAATCATATATCAGTTCTGCAGTACAGAACTCATTTAGGTGGTGTGACCAGAATTTTTGGTCTATGCTCCACTGTCATAGAAAAGTTCTATATAGTAGTTGTAAATAGATATGTTTTAATTATTATCAAAACCAATTCATATAAATGTTTTTCCAGGAAATATATGAATTAAAAGGTTGGAAACTTGATTTAAATCAACTTAAATCAGTCCTCTTTCTCTCTCTCTCTCTCTCTCTCTGGCCCTGAAGATAGTTATGGTACTAGACTGTACATTCCTCCTCCTCCCTGCTCTGTTGCATCAGCAATAGCTGGAATCCACAGTGGATCACCCCCATTTACAAGGCCCCCATTGTAGCTATTAATGACAACTGTTACAATCCAGTATGTGCAATCCTGATTTTAGCCAGGAGCAAAGGAATTGTTTTTGTTTTTTGCTGTGTCTTCTCAACTGGAAAAATGGCCCTGTAACAGGATTCTGGTATTCTGTATTTGACAAATTGCACCATAGAGTTGCTCTGTAGCAGAGGTAAGAACAGATGCAATGTGACAAGCCTCTCTTAGCCTCTAAAAAGTGGTATCTTCTATTGGCCCACTTCTTTGTGGGGTAACTGTATGCAAGCTTTGGAGTTATACAGAATGCTTCCTCTGGATTGACAGAAGAAATTGTCATTATTATCTGCTTGACAAAGTGTTTTGTGTACTTGCAATGAAACTGAGCTGTAACCCAGGAAAATCACTTGTTCTAATCTCATGTCTGCCTTGGACTCATTGAATGGACTTAAGCAAGCCGTTATTTCTCAGCCTTGGTCCCCTATTTGCAATATGGAGATAAGTGATCTATGTTAAGGGATGTTGTAAAGATTACTAATGTATGTGAATTCCATTGAAGACTCTGTTTAAATGCTGGGCATTACTCATACAACAGCAGTAGTGAGTCCAATCAAAGAAGCCCCTTAATCTGTTTTGTATCTCTTATTTCTTGGGATCCAACCTACATGTTTTGTACACCAAAAGTTTTGGACCTGGCTGCTGCTGTTCTCTTCCTATGTCAAGCCCCCTCCCAAATTTTGTCTTCTGCTATCTCCCCCCCCCCCGTGTGTGTGTGCGTGCATGTGCACACACACACACACACACACACACACTATTCTGCTTTGCTGTGTTCCGTCATGACATCATGCAACCCTGGAGCCTCCCAGGCGCCTTACTTCATGCCACATTGCAGCCTCTGCTGAGTCCAAAAGGGAAAGAAAAATATTCCGTGCTGGGAAAACAGCTCTGAGGTTTTGCTGGAGAGAGCACTTGGAGGCAAACGCTTGTACAATTTGCTTGCTAAAGGGGAATGGGATCACAGGCCTCAGTGCAAACATGGAAAACCACAGAGATCAGGGAGCTGCTCTGTCACCACTCCCTGAGATACAGTCTCTCACTCTAGCAAATCCCCATAATAAGCCCACCTTCTCTACACAGCACTAAATAAACAGTCTTTGTGCCAGGGCTGGAGGCCAATAGGGCATGACCCGCCATTCCCAGACCAGAGAGAGCCAAGTCTGACTGACCCAAGAACATCAGCAATGGATTAAGCTGTGAATGGGGCAGGAGGATCTGGTCGTTGACTGTGGGCTTCACACCAGTTAGTCCCAAGCACAGACAAAAGTCCCCCCAGCCCAGTGGTCAGTAGCCACAATTCTGTCTTTGAGATTTGCGCTTAGATCATGGAACATAAGTCAGAACTGACCTGGCTTTATTACTGGATTCCCAGGTGGCAACTGAAAACAAATGCCAGTGATTTCAAAGAACCTTACTTCAAAGCAAGTGTGCTCAGAACTGCACTCCTAATTGCAAATATTTCAGTTTAAATGGCTCAGAAGTCATAGCCTGAGCTCAGGGTTGTAATTTCTTCTCTTCTACTCAGGGCCAGTCCTACCATCAGACAGAGTGAGGCGAATGCCTCAGGCAGCAAATGCTGGGAGGTGGCAGCAAGGTGTTGGAGGAGAGAGCTGTGTGCCAAGCAGCCTGTCCTGTGCCCCCAAACTAGCCTGCTGCCTTCAGGAGTAGTGGAGGATGCTGTCCTATCATCAGTGTTGAAAAGAAATTCAACTGTGCCAGCCAGCTAGCTTTTGTACATGGAGTGGGAGGGGCATGCACCACCATCTTATTCTTCACCTCAGACAGCAAAATGTGAGCCCTGCTTCTTCATCTGTTAATTTATCTTTTGTCCCCACACACCCCTTTACCATTTGTGGTGTTGTTGAGAAAGACAGACAGACAGACAGACAGACAGAGAAAACACAGTGCTTTACAAGCTTTATAAGCAAGGAAGAAGGACAAATATACCCTGAGAAACTTACAAAATCCAAATGTTGACCGTTGGAGAAAGGGATTTGAACATAGACGAATGTGAACAAAGCCAATGTTAGGCTTAGTTTCAGCCTGTGGGGAGGAGTGGGGAGCTGACTCCCCAGCGTAAGACTCCATAGAAAAGTTGGCTTTGATGAGGAATAAGCCTTTAGATAGTGAGACATTGGGACAGTAGGTTCTTGAAAGACTGTTACCTATCTTAAGCCCATTGCACATTGTGACTCTTATAGCTAAAGAAAAATAAATGCTGCTTTGGTGTTTAAACTTAAACATCTGTCTCCAAAGCCTGCTAAACAATACAGAGAAGGGAAAATGCCTGGTTTGTTGACTGAGTAATCATTACACAATTTAGCTTTTAAAAAGGACTTTCCCATGGGCTTCAAGCAGGGTTTCATACTTCATTAAATTACACCATCTAGAATGAAAATTCAACGCAAATGAAAAACTGTTGATGTTCATGAAAGACAATCTGTCAAGTCATGTCAACCAGAAGTTTTATCTTCCAAAACCTGATGCGTTCACAGACATTTCTATTCATTATGAGCTTTTATTTTAAATGGTAATGGTATATTGTACTTCGTGCAATAAAAAAGCAAACAAACAGGGTAGACTTAAGAATCCTGCAGACTGGAAATCTTTAAAAAGACTGTCAATTTCTTTTTTTCCAAATGGGAAAGCAAAACTTTGTAAATGGAAAAAGTCCTTTATGGAAACGGGATTTATTGACTTTTTGAAATATGAGAGTTTTCCAACACTGAGAATACGATGAAGATTGGCAATATATTTATAAAACAGGATCTTCTATCTCACTAAATATAGTGATAAAGGAAAAAATATTTTACATTATATGCACATGCCCCCAATGGTATTATGTCCTTGTCTGACTTTTTAAAAAATGTTCAAGAATATTTGCACTGCTGGAGATATAAATCTTCAACAGCATATTTTGTGGCAGTGTGGATAAAAGAGGAAATTCTGAATGCCTCAGAAAATGGCATCCAAGACATTTTGGGATAAAGACTAGTTCTGATGCCTAAACGTGTATTGTTAAATGACACTAGGGGCATTGTTAATAAAGAACAGAGAGTCTTACAGTGCAATCACTTACTATGTATACTCTTCTTATTGTAGTTTTTATCTGCTTACCGTGGTTGTATTTGAGAACAATGTTTTTATTGTTTTACACTGTCGTGTTTGGACAATTACATAATATTGATAAAATTTATAAAGATATATTTTTAAAAACCTTAAGAATACAGCCTACTGGGAAGTTCTCCATTGCACACCCCATTGAAGTGAATGGGAACTGCAGAGGCACACGTGCTTAAATCTTCCTTTGAAACCAACAGAAATTGAAGATGCTTAATTTTGGCTGGATTGTGCCCATTCATTAATTGAATTTTGCTATACTATAATTATCCACTCACTAGAACTTACATTAATGGGGTCACATTGTGATAATTCAGTTTGCCAAGGATGTCCATTGGCTCTTCTATCGCTTGCCATGTTTGTTTAAGCTTTGGCTGTGTAACATAAAGAACAATGAGGAGAACCAACACCAGGGCTCTTGAGGAATGGCAGAGACATGCCGTTAGATCCGCAGGGCTATTGTCCCATGCACCACTCCTTCTGCTTGGCTGTGCCACTACACAAGGGCTGGGTAACCTGTGGCCCCAGATGTTGTTAGACTCCTGTTCCTATCTACCCCAGCCAGCCTGGCCAATGATGAGGGATGATGGGAGTCGTAGTTCATCCATATCCAGAGGGCCACAGGCTCTGCAGCCTTGCACTACATTGTCTCAGGTATGTCTAGGTGTATGGAGAGGATGGCTCTTCCTAGCCTGTTCTAGTGGAGAGACCATCTCCAGGTTTGAACCTGGGTCCTCATGGATGCTAAACCACTGCAGTGACTCCATATTCAGCCCCCTCACTCCTAGGGTTGTAGTAACCTGTTAATAATCATAATAAACTAACAACATACTAAAGTAAATACCTATTAAATAGGATAAAATTTTAAGTAGGATAACAAATGAAGCTCCTTTTTTTGAGGATGGAGCATGGAGGGACAGGCAAGATTTACGAGACAATCAGTGTTTCTAAGAGCATTGGAAAGCTGAGTTCACTCAGGGGAAGAAAAGCCATGGCAGTGAGCCTTCTTTTAAAGGCATGTCTGTACAAATCCTTGACAATTCTTTACATTGTGCTCCTTAGCAATTATAACAATACAGTCAAAAGGACAGGGTAGGGGTGACATACTGTCCAGAATTATACGATCTTACTAAAATAAAAGAAAAACTAGGAGCTCCAGTGAATAGGCTCAATGTGTCCAGTGCTGAAGCACTGTAGAAGGCAAGAAGGCCTTATCCTCCCCTGGAAGGGGGACAACTCTAAGCCCCGTCTAAGAGCAGAATGTAAATTGAACTTGTATTTTTAAAAGAAAGGAAATCTGCTAACACCTGGTCAATAAACATTTGTCCTTTCTCCACCATTCTAATTTAGATGTATAGTTTTACCTTTCAAATATAATTCATTTAAAGCAGGGGTGGGCAACTTCTGGAGTGGGGAACCACAAAATCACTAGTTTGCCACTCATATTCGGTGGCAAAACTGCTTCATAGCACTGCAACATAATATAGTGGTTAAATTTAGCTTCTTTGCAAGCCAAATGGAACCCTTTTGGAGCACTGCAGCAGCTATGGACACCTCTCTTTTTTTCAGAGTATACTTTTTTTTTACATGGGGGTCAATGGGGGATGGCCGGCTCCATGTGCAGGCTACAGGTCACACATTGCCCAGCTCTGTTTTAAAGGGACTCCACGATCAACAGACAACTTTTAAAATGGAAAATGAAGTTACAGATTTTAATTATCACCTCTTACAAAGAATCTCTAGGAAAGATCAGGCAGTACCTGCATGGGCATCTGAATTTGGCCAAAATATTTGCTGGTCTTAAGTTAAATGCTCAAGCCTGGATTTTGATGAAATATTTGCTGCTGTATGAGTTTCTTCCAAGCTGTTATCATATAAGTGAATCAGAATATTATGAGGTTGTTTATAATATCCAAAAAAGCATTTTATGATTCAGTTCCCTAAATAGCGGCTTTCTTTTGCCTGCCTTGGGACACCCTACCACCACTCCCCTGCCTCAGCCAGGATCAATTTATTTATATTAGGCTTCTTATCAAGTTCATCAACCCAAACCAATATTTTCATAAAGGATTTCTCCTGTTGCTAAGTCTTGTATCTAGCTCTACTAGCTGTACTTCGTCAAAGTGATTTAGTTTCTGGTTTAGTGTCAACATTTTATCCTCCTCCCTTCTGCTTTCTTGTCTAACATTGATTTTTTAAAAAAATATATGATGCTCAACCCTTTTGGTTTTGGAAAGAAAAACCCTATGTAGGAGTTTATTACTGGTGATCTTAATCCCTCAGTGCTTTCATGAGCTAAAAGAGGAATTCAAATTTTAGGAATAATATTTCTTATGATTATGAGCTAGTGGAGCATAGTGCCATAGATTACAATCGTATGCATCCGAACCTGGGAGTAAGTTCTACTGAGCCTGGTATGACCTATTTTGGAGCAAAGTAGGCTGGTCCTTGGGAGGTCCTTGGTTCAAATTTCTGCTGACCACTCACTAGGAGAAGAGAACTAAAGACAAGCCACATTCTCTCCACCTCAGCTCCCACTCCTAACTGCTGTAGGTGGGTAAGAGTTTGATCTGACTTATTGGGGCATTGGAAGAACTACCCTGATAGAATTTATGAAGACATTTGAGTACTTGGAAAACTCTATATAAATGGTGTATATGTGTGTGTATAACAGAAAAATAAATATAGGACTACGGGATTGTTGTGGTAAGAGCCAAAATCATTGGGATTGTAGTGGCTGCTTCTAGTCTTGCAGAGGTAAAATGTGATATATTATCATCAACCATCAGTTGCAGAATTCCTGGCTCAATCAGGGTGCAATCTTATGGATGTTTAGACAGAAAAATGTCCTACAACTGGGAAATGATGGGAGTTGCAGGACTTTTTTCTGTCTAAATATGCATAGGATTGCACTCAAAGAGGATTAAAAACCCAGAGAAGACGGGGAGAAAGTAAGCAGAGATGGAGTTCTTTCACGCTGATCACAGCATTCAGAGTACTGGCCAAACATTATGGAAATTGTTCAGACAAATGTAAGCCCTTTGGAGTCCTGTTGATTTCAATGGCAAAGTTAAGTACATCCTTAAATCTCTCCCACAAAAATCAATGGGACTCCAACAGGCTGGATCTTGCCCTGTGGGAATACCAGAAAAATCCGTAATCCACTTTCATTGCTGAGAGGGACCCACAATGACAATCGGTAAAAATATACAGTTTGCTCCTCAGCCATGGAGTTCCAGCTCATAGCAGATTTATACAGCTATATTTACAGCTTGGTAACAAAACTGAATGAAAGAACGATTGCAGATCAGTTATCACAGGTCAGGGGTATCCTGACACACATTCCCCTGGAAGTTCCCCTGCTCAAGCCATAATGAAATGAAATGCAGGGGTGGTCAACCTAGAGCCGCATGCGGCCCTCTGCGTGCCATCAGTTCAGACCTCTGGCAAGCGCACTCTGTCCTTTCCCTGGCAGCCTGCTAGGCAGAAAGGAAGAGGGCAAGAGAGAATAGGAGGTGGCAGAAACAGAAAAGGGGTGAACAAGCTGCTTTGGGCTCTGGCCCTGCCTGCTGCTGGCTTTGTCCCCTGACAGATTGATTACCCATGAGGGAATGTGGCCATCAACAGAGAAAAGTGCCCCCTCCCTGAATTAAAGGATGCTGTGCAAGTACTCCCATGCAGTCCAGCGTACATTTGTATCTCTGGTCCTGGAGCCAGGAGCTGAATGGAAGTGGTAAGCTACACTTTTCTCAGGCGCAGAGAAGTGAGCTGGGTCCTCCTCCAGTGACTTGTACTGGGGGACAGTTCGGGCATGGGAATGGGTACTTGTTTCCTGTCAAAACATTTAGCGTGGTGAATAAAGAAATACTAGACCCACGTCTCAGTTCTAATCACATTTACTTGGAAGTAAACCCCACTGTCAACTGCCAAATACAAAATGCAACTGCAGCTCAACTGTGGCAGCTGCTATACAGTAAAATATCAAATACAGTATCAAAAACGATCAGCTATTTAACAGTGTGTGCCACCTATCAAATACGGTCAAATATTAAAGAAACCATCCAACCAAAGCCAAACACTTGTAAGTCTCACTGAATTCAGCAGAAGTGTCTAGTACATGCTTAAACATCTACATATCCCATGGAAATTAATGGAACTTTAAAGTGTTTAATTTTGGCTGGATTCTGTGGCAGAGAACATCAAATTAAAGGAAAGTATTAAAATATTCCGAGAATATCCAGTGAATATTCATCAACCAAGTTCACACAAGAAAGTGGAGACTTTTTAAAATAGAAATTCATTCTAACTCTAAAAGACATTTGAGGAATAGCAAGATAGATTATTATTTTTACAGCACCACAAATGTGCATGTAAGGTTCACCTTAACTTCTTCAGAGTTTAAAATATTGCATATTTGGGAGGGAGGGGTGGGATATATAGAGACTTCCTCTAAAATGTATGGCATCAGCGTTCACTGTTAAGTAGTTGTTGTTCAGTCGTTCAGTCGTGTCCGACTCTTCGTGACCCCATGGACCATAGCACGCCAGGCCTTCGTGTCCTGCGCTCTCTCCCGGAGCGCGCTCAAGTTCATATTCATTGCATCGGTGATGCTATCTAGCCATCTCATCCTCTGCCGTCCCCTGCCTTCAATCTTTAAGTAGTAGTCATCAGGAAAGGAAGAAAGGGTATCAGTGTGGATATTCTGCGGCAGAAACATAAAGGCCTCTTTCAATATAAACAGGAATTTTGATACAGTTCAAACCTGCTGCCTTAATTCCTCACGGAAATACATTGTACTAAATATTCTGGCTCACTGCAAGTAACTTTTCCAGAGAATTAAATCTTTTTATGCTTAGGGCGTGCGGCAGAGAGGCACGGGTGGCCACTAATCTTTCCTCTGAGTTCGTTTCAAACATGAAAATTCGCAGATTTGAGAGTGCTGCTGCTTTCACACCTACGGCCTCTTCGACGAAACACAGTCAGAGCCATTATTCAAGCGAAGGCCCCCCTATTGTCCCCGCGGAAGGGCAGGAAATGATCTCCGCTCCGAACATTTGGGAATGATGCGTGCCAGAGCTCTGGATGGATATGAGCTGCTGCCTGAATTCAGCCTGCGGGGAAGCAGGAAAGATAGTCCAATCAAATCGCATCACGTCTGTTAACTGTACGCGACTCTTCGTGGTGTGTAGCCTTGTTTGCAGCGAGGGCGGCCGGGTTCCGCGGGCAAAAGCCGAGCGATAATAAGCCGAGATCGGCCAGGTAGGTGGCTGCGCTGCAGAAGTGCCGCTGATGATCCGAGAGGATTTGTTACTTTGTATGGGACATCGATGTATTGTATAGTATCCTTGTGGATAGCATCTGCTTGGATGTCTGCCGCGTACTGTAAGGCAACGTTGGTGCTACCCGGTGAAGATTCGATTTTGCCCGGTGGAGGCTGGTGGCTCCGATGTCAGCGGGCGGTGGGTCGGCTCAAAACCCACCGGCAGCCGCCTGCCTCCCCCGGTTCTGCTCGGGACCCGTCTCGAAGCCTGGGGGGTCGCTCCCCAGATCTACAGCCCGGTGATCCGTAGACGGTCGAGGGGCTGCCGGGGACTTCTGCCCCGGGCCCGCGAACTGCACAGGGCGTCCAGCTCTGCTTCCTGTCCCGGGGCCTTCTGTGCTCTCTGCGTTCAAGCAGACGCCGCTCATCCCGCGGAAGTCCGCAGGGCTGCCGCTCCGGTCCCCCGCGATCGCAGAGCGCCGGGCGGAAAGGGGCCGGACTGTCTCCCGCCCTCTAACCCTTCCCCTACCCCGAATCCGTAGGTCTCACGCTCCGGGGTGGCTCATATCCATCCTTTTGGGGGTTTCCCAAGTAGGGTGCTACGATTCAAGTGAGTTTAAGGCAGCCCGATCCTGCATGTGTTTACTCGGAAGTACGCCCCACTGAATTCAGTGAGGTTTACTTTCAGGTAAGTGCGCGCAAAATGGCAGACCTGCAGTGTAAGTACTACTGAAATCAATTAGATTATCTCTGCCGCATCTAGGGATTGCGCCCTAAGGCTGTGATCCAAAGCACGTTTAGATGGAAGTAAGGTTCCAGTGAAATCAGTCGGGCTACTTGAAAGTAAACGTGTTATGAGCGGTATGAAGTCGTCTCACTGTTTGATTTCAACGAAATTTACTTTCAAGTATGATGGGGCATTTCTTGGTAGGTTCTTAGAATCGCAGAATCATGGGATTGGAAGGGACCTACAAGACCATCGAGTCCAGCCCCTGCTCAATGCTGCTGGGTTTTCTTTTTAAAATTTTTTTAATGTGAACATTCCAAACCATGCCAATGTTTTTTCCCCATCTTTCTCTTCCTTCTATAAAAATAGTCAATGATTCAGACAAACGGAAACACTTTTAAATTCTGATTCTTTTAATGAGGTAGATTTAGGTGTGTGCTTAACTCTTCCACTGAAGTGAGACAGCACAATTCTGTAGATTTCTACTCTACGGTAAATTCCATTGATTTCAGTTAGGTTTACTCACTGGGTATAGGATTGCACCCTAGTGTACTTTGTGAATATACCGGGCTCTGTGCGTTCAGACGGTTCACGTTAGTTTGGTAAATCATCTTCTCTATTCCCGTCCTCTAAGTGATTTGATCTTTCTGAGCCTGGGAGCCGATTGAACCAATTCCAAAAAGGCCAAGATTTAAGATCTGACTAGGCTCCAATTCGAAGGAGATTTACCTGGAATTTACAGTCTCAGATCTAAAATAGGGTTTCGCTGACAGCCAATTACGGCCTCCCTGACTGTACAGGGACAAGGAGGCGCGAAGCACCCGCAAATTCACAAGAAACACGGAGAGGAAACCCACAGGCACCCAGGAAACTGCCTCCCGCCCCGCTGCAATGAAATCTCAGGTGGAGAGGGGGGGGGCTGCGCTTTCTCCTTTCCAAAGAGGGAAACTTCACCCAGCCAGGTGGCTTCCGATCTTGGGTCTGTGCTTGGCCCGATCTACTACTCAGTGATCCGCGTGAAAGGATCTCAGATGGAACGCGGATGCGTCTGGCTCTGGTCTGAGATTAAATGGATGTGAATGTGAGGGTCCTCCCAAAGACGTGAATGGGATTTCCAAGCCAGTGTTTTTTCAGGGGTTCAAGGGGGTTACGCCTTTCTCCACAGCGCTTTAGACGTGGGGGCTTTCCCCGTTAAATTCAGGGGCTCCAGGTAAGTCGCTTGAACTCCGGACCCCAAACATGCTAAATACCCGATCGTCATCAGGGATACGGAGTAAGTCCCATTGAACTTCCTTCCTAGGAAGTATCGTTAGGGTGGCCACAGGATGAACGGGAAGAAAATACTTTGAAGGCAGCGGGTCTTCCTGAGCCTGCGAGCCGACTGAATCCATTCCGAAAGGGTCAAGGTGCGTTTTAGCAGACGGGACCCAAACCGGTTTGAAGGCCAGTCCTCCAGCTGGATTGGCGCGGGGGGGGGGGGGAGGCGCACCTCCTTCCCCTTGAACAGGCTAAAAGGGGAGGTCCAGATCACTCCCCAAACGAACCAGTATCTGTCATAAGAACATAAGAAGAGCCCTGCTGGATCAGACCAAGGGTCCATCTAGTCCAGCATCCTGTTCACACTGTGGCCAACCAGCTGTCGACCAGGGACCCACAAGGAGGGCATGAGCGCAACAGCACCCTCCCACCCATGTTCCCCAGCAACTGGTGTACATAGGCTCACTGCCTCTGGTACTGGAGGTAGCAGCACATAGCCATTAAGGCTAGTAGCCACTGATAGCCTTTTCCTCCAGGAATTTGTCCATCCCCCTTTTAAAGCCATCCAAATTGGTGGCCATCACCACATCCTGTGGTAGCGAATTCCATAGTTTAACTATGTGCTGTGTGAGGAAGTACTTCCTTTAGTCTGTCCTGAATCTCCCACCAACCAGCTTCATATGATGATCCCGAGTTCTAGGATTTTGCAAGAGGGTGAAAATGTCTCCCTCTCCACATTCTCCACACCATGCACAATTTTGTGCTCCTCTATCATGTCTCCCCTCACCCTCCTTTCTTCCAAGCTAAACAATTCCAGCTGTTGTAACCTTTTCTCATGGGGGAAATGCCTCAGCCCCTTGATCATTTTATTTGCCTTTTTCTGCACCTTTCCCAGCTCTACAATATCTTTTTTTAGGTGTGGTGACCAGAACTGGACACAGTATAGTCGCACCATAGATTTGTATCGGGGCAGTATGATGTTATCAGTTTTATTCTCAATCCCTTTTCTAATTATGCCTGACATGGAGACTTCCTTTTTTACCGCAGTCCCTCACTGGGTTGACATCTTCATTGAGCTGTCCACCATAACCCCAAGATCTCTTTCCTGGTCCTCACGGCTAGCTCAGATCCCATCAGGCTATACTTGAAGTTGGGATAGTTAGTTTACAGCAATGTGCATCACTTTACACTTGCTGACAAATTGCATTTGCCATTTAGATGCCCATTTTCCCAGTTTGGACTCGAGAGATCCTTTTGGAGCTCTTCACAATCCCTTTTTGTTTTAACCACCCTAAATAATTTGGTGTCATCCGCAAACTTGGCCAATTTACTGCTCACTCCTTTTGTCCTTTTTTAAGTAGCGAGAAACGCATTAAAAATCTCTGTCAGCTTCAGATTAACTTTTTTGCACCTGTTTACATGATGGATTAATTGGCTTTAAAAACAAATAGACCCGAAGACAATTGGCGACCCCGGGAAAAGGGCAGGGCAGCGCCTGCCCCACGCTCTCCGAGCACCGCCTCCAGAAGCGCGCTTCAGGGACGGCTCCTCGCAAACGCGTGCAGCCCTGTCGGAGTCGGTTCCTTGGCCCTCGTCGTCCCCCCGGAAAGCTCACCAGCAGCAGCAAGGCAAAACCGGGGCTCCGCCGGCGGGGATTCTCTCCCCAGGAGCGGGTCGGCAGAGGCGAGCACAGCCTGCCCCGGGGGGACCCACGGCCGTCGGCCGAGAACGGTCCTCCGATGGCGGACTCCTTCCCCGCCAGGCCGCCTGCGTGGCCACCACCGCTTGCTTGAAGGTGCCCTCGGACCGGAGCTCGCGGAAGGGCCGGGGGAGCAGCCGCGCACCGCTTCTTTGGGGGGCGCGGGGGGGCGTGTTAGATGGTCGTTCCCAGGGGAGGCGGGGGCCCCTCCGATTTCGGCGGGGCTGTGAGTGCCTTCTGGGTTTCAGTCAGAACGGGCCAGACCTCAAAAAGAGCTATCCGAGGTGCTGAAGCCCAGACCCAAAAATTGGTTCAGCACCTTGGATAGCTCCTTTAGAGTTCTGGCTGGTTGTGACTGAAACCCAGCACGCATTCGTTGCCCCGCCGAAATCGGAGCCACCCGCTTCCCCTGGGTGTTCCCCAACTAGCCCAGCTCTATTTCGGAGTATGTCAGTTTCTTTCCCACCAAGAGTACTTAAGCGGGCAGCCACGAAGAAGTCTCAATCAGACAAAATCCAGGTTGGGGGGGGATCCAAAACCACAGTTGGCAAAAAAAAAAAACTTTATTATGACCAACCAAAAGAAAAGATTGCACAATCTTTTGTGGCATTTTGGTCGGTCCCAAGAAAGCTATTGCCTAAGTGTGGATTTTGGATCCGCCCGCCTCCCCGCCCCGATTTTGGATTTTTTTACTCGCAGACCAGAGCTGCGATCTTTGTTTTCTACATCAGACGCCCATCCTGCTCCTCCAGTCCTCGCATGAAGAAAAGAGCACGGTTGTGTATATTCCTGTCTAGATGATCGATACGCCCAAATGCACACCGGATCTATGGCCTGATCCGAGGCATGCTTACTCGGAAGTCAGCCTCACGGACTTCAGCTGAAAGGTTCCCAGACCCACACTCAAACGCCTCCTGACCCCACACAAACTCTGGTCCGACCACTTGCCCGGACTTCGTGAGAATTGGTTGGCCCCGTTATCGCTCCCAGGGGAGCACCGAGCACGTGCTTTACTGTTCCCCACTGAATTCAGCGGCAATCCAGCAGACTGGCCCTATGCAGATTTACTCGGAAGAAGTCCCACTGAGTTCAATGGGCCCTTACACCCCATGGTGCGTGCAGCGGATTGCAGCCCCAAGGGCAAGTGCGTCCCTCTGGCCAGATGGCGCCCCTGGCAGGTGGAGCCTCCGTCACCTCACGCCTGAGAGGGAGCCGCTCCGGAAGCCGCAGCAGCGGCGCTCCCAAGGGCGTCCCGCCCGCCCCCCGGGCGGATGTCCGCAGCCCCTCCAAGGGCCGACGCCCCAGGCGGCCAAGGGGCGCCAGTGCGCAGCCGCCTCCGCGTATCGTCCCGCTGGGTAAGGTGGGCCATCTAGGCCCGCCGAAATCGTGGGGCTGGAACTGACCCCGGCCCCGATGCCCCCGATCTGAGCTACTTGCCCCAAGTTTCCCCCCTTGGTTTTCCAGGGAGCATACTTTTTTCCTAGGGGCTTTTTCTGCAGATCGACACTGCATCCCCGGTGCCGGTGGAAGGGGCCGTCCCCGCCCGCTCTTTCCACGGCATCCCCTCCGGGCCCTGGAAACGAGGCACAAACACTCCGGAGGCCCGGCTGGAGGGGGTGAGGTGTTGTATGGAGCGGAGGCGGTCCCCCAAGATCCGGCGGAGGGACCTTCCACAAGCGGAGCTCTTCCTCTCGCGGAAGTCAGAGCCTGGATCCAGCCCCAGCAGGCCTACGGTTGGCAGGGCGTCGCTCTTTCCTTGATCCCCTAATTTTGCCATCCAGCCGGGCCTGTATTAGGGATGGGCCTAAATCCCCCCCTATTTTTTTAAAACAAAGAAATATTTTTAAAAAACTGTTTCCAATTTTGCCTTTAAGAACTTTGCAAACCAGATGAACTGGGGCCCCCCATTTTGGGGGCACCCCCCCTGCGGGAACTTTTAGCTTGGCTACAGCCAGGCCTGCATCCAGCTTTGTGGCACAATTCAGGTTGTAGGCGATTCGCTCTATTAGTCCAAGTAGGCGTGCTGTGGTCCATGGGGTCACGAAGAGTCGGACACGACTTAACGACTGAACAAGAACAAAACGGGGCTGGAGTGGGCCGCGAGTCCGCTTAGAGGTGACTCTGGGTCAGATTTCTCTCGCCAAGTTCACCACTTCTGTCCGGGGGAGGTGGGCCCAAGATCGAACTTGATGCGTGCTCCAGCGACATTAATCATATTCTGCCGGCGGAGAGGCTCAGTCTCAAGGTAGGAGAGCGGAAGGGCCACAATCCACCGGGAAGTTCTCCCGCGCGAGCCCCCCCGAAACGAGCAAGAGCGCCAGGCTCGCTGGAATCCGCGGGCCTTCCGCCTTCAGCGCCCGGGTGTCCGACCATTTCGCCAGCCGCCCGATCCAGGGGGGAGTTCGCGCGCCCGGCGCGAAGCCCTGCGCGATACAAACGTGACCACGAGAGCGGAGCTGGGGCCAAGACCCTCAGGAAAAGATTCACAGACCAGTTACGCCGGAATCCTCCCGCTGAATTTGACCTGGGCTTGTGCCCCTTAAGTGCGCGCGCGCGCGCCTGTGTGTTGGGGGGGGGGGTCCAGCGAGAGAGGCTCTCTTAAATCTAGGGTGAGGAACGACCGGGGCTGCAGTATTTATGCAGGCACTCCGAGACGGCCCCTTATATCTCCAAGAGCCGCTCAAGCGTCCACACGCGCGGTGCGCCAGTCGCTTTGGGGCGCGATCCTACCCCTGCCGAGGCGCGGGCGGGGCCCTACAACTCCCTGCAGCACCAGGGAATGCCGGGAGGCGCAGACCTCTCTGTCTGCAGGACGGCGCCCTGAGGCGGCGCTCTTGGCTGGGGGCAGGAGCGCCGCTCCCAGGGCGCCGCCCCGCGGCCGAGCGAAGGCACCGCCGGACCGCGCCGCGCGCGGCCATTGGCGCCGCCGGCCTGCGTCGTCCCGCCTCGTCCCCTCGAGTGCTCGCGGCGGTGCACAAAATCGACGGACCGGCGACACTGCGGGGCGCCCCTTCCCGGGCCCCCCACGGCGTTCCGTTCCCAAAGAGCGCGCTGGCGGCGGCGGCCCAGCTCGAGTGCGTGGCCGGGGGGCCTCCGTCCGCCCCGGCGGAGGGTGAGCCGCCCAGGCGTCTGGTCCAGCCCCGACACCCGCGGGCCGGGCCCCTCGCGGCGGCCGGCTCCTTCGGCGCCCCCCTTTCCACCCAGCCGGGGCCGGCGCCCTCGCCCTCGTCGGAAGCCAGCCCCACTACAGTCCCCGAGGAGCAGTGCGGGCTGGCGGCTCCGAGTTCGGCGGGGCAGCGCCCGTCCGGGGTCCCGGCCAGAGCTGGACGGGAGCTGTCCACGGCGCCGACCGCTGCCCCCGGCAGGGTAGCTCCTTTGGCGTTCTGGCCGGGACCCAGGATGGCTGCGCACCCCGCCGAACTCGGCGTCACCCGCCCCCGCCGCTGAGGAGCCCCCCCAGCCCCAAGCAGGCCGCGGCAGCCCGGAGAGCCGCTTCGGCCGGCCGGCGGGAGGAGCACGCCGCGTTGCCGGGAAGAGCGCGAGGCGCGTGCCTCGGTCCGCGGCCATCCTCGGCGCCCACTTACGCGAGAGGAGGCCCCTGGGACGGGCTCTTCGCAGCGCGCGCTCAGAGGAGCGGGCTGAACGGCGCTTCCGCTCCAGCGAACTGGGGCCTCCTGCGGGCTGGCCGATGGGCGCAGCCTCCCCCAAGGGAATGTAGTCTGCGGGGGGACTGCATTCCGGGGAAGGCCCTTGAAAGCGCCCGAGCCTTGCGAGGCCGGTGGGGGCCCTCGGCCCTTCCCGACGCGGCAGGGGCGTCCACCGGGCCGGTAGAAAAGCCCGGGCAGTGGGCCGCCCTCGCCCCGCGCTTTGCCCTCGAAGCAAGCAAGGGCCGCGGGCCTTCGGGGATCCCGGCGCAGAATCCACGCTTGCCGGCGGACGCGCCTCCCAAGCAGCCCCGGCCCTTGCGTGCAGCATCTCACTTAATCTTACCGCGTGTAAATCTAGCTGCGGTTTAAGTGCCTCGTGAATTGAGCTCCTGAGCACCGCAGAACACAAAGAAAGGCAGCCCAGGAACTCCGTTTCGGGCAATAGGGACGCACCGGGGGGCAGTGGGACGACCCCGGTCATGGAAGGTGATGGCGACACCAGCCTTTCACGCCTTAAAACAGATTTCGTTTGCTATCAGGATTCATTCAAAGGGGGCGGGGGAGAGAGAGGAGTATCCCATATTTCAAAGCCATGCTGATTGCAATCAGTCTTTTTTTTAATGTAGAACTAGAGTGCACTGCGCTCCATTCCCATGCAAGTATACGTATGCACACATTATCGCGTTATTCGATAATCGCTCTGCTCCTCCCTCTGAACCTCTGTCCATGCACAATGAAATGCATTTGTAATACGGAGGAGCATTTTGGAACATTGCAAACCTGTTGAAGAATAAACTGTTTTAACCCGCCACCCCGTGAGAAACGAAATAATTTTAAAAAGCCACTCAGATCGGAGTATTTGGATTTAAATCGATTCGCTTGGGTCGAAGGAAACCCCACTGATGCCTGGAATTTATTTCCAAGGAACGAGGCAGTTTAAATTGTCAACTGAGTCCCAATGAAATCGATGGAATTGTTAAGCTAATTTATTTCAGATCGGGTTAAGTTTCCTGTGCAGCCGAAGACTAGGCTCCAGCCAAAGTTAAGCACTTTTAAGTCGCATTGTTTTTAGCAGAAGGGTTATAGACACATGTTTACGGCTGCAATCCTGTCCGTGTGTACTTGGAAGGAAGTCCTATTGAACTCCCTTTCCTGCGAGTAAGCATACATAGGCTACAGCTGTGTTCAACTGAAATCAAAGGAATTTAGAGGTGCTTCATTTAGACTGGATTATGTTCAAGGTCAGTTTAAACCCTACAGGTATTTTAGCAGCTTTAGTGATTGCTTAATAATAATAATAACAACAACAACAACATCTGATTTTTTATTATTAATTACATTTCTACACTGCCTCATAACCAAAGTTCTCTGGGTGGTTTACAGAAGCTGCAATTGCAGATACATTCAAATATAAGAAGAAAAGGAAACAAACTCTCAGAATCAGAGAATAAAAGGTGCATTCTAAGGATTCCTGATGACATGCCAGTTGCTAACCAAACCTATGTGGAGACATTTAGAACCAAATAATGCCTATTTATGCCCCATCATGCAGTACAGCAAATATCCCAGGACTGACACATGACATGCTATGCAGCAGGCAGGGTAGCCATGTTGGTCCTTTAGGAGTAAAATCGTATCTTTATCAGGACCAACACATGTTCACAAGGTGTTGTGCAAGCTTTTGAGTTACACCAAACTCTTCCTCAAGCAGGATGCAAGAAATGAGAGAATAGGAAGTGTTTCTGGACAAAAGCAAGGTGATGATAAGTCTTGCTTATCTTTATCTGCAGACAGTCCCAAGATGGCAGCAGTTCTTGCAAACTGCAACAAACTTCCCTCCCCAAACGTCCCACTGTTGTGCTATTTTCCCTTAACAATATATCTTGAGGTGACTTTTATTATCTGAGGGTTGATGGTAGATTGATTGTATCCCTTTGAATTTGTATTAAAGGTTTGAGGTGGGTTACAAGGAATCCTTATTTCATTGTAGTCTTGCAGTGATGACAGTAATGGAAAACTTTGAAGCATGACAGAATTCTTCATCAGGCAAAACTGGAAAAAGAAGACCCATTTTCTCAACTCTGTGAGAAAGCTGGGCTGAGAAAGAGCATGGCTTGGCAATAGCCACCCAATGAACTTCACGACTGAGAGGGGCTTAGTCACTCCCCCCAACACTGCACCCCAGTTTGGTTACATCCGGATGCTTCCTCTCCACCGCAGTGACGATCAAATAAGCCTGGGTAAGATTATTATCTGGCAGTGCATAAATATATATATGCACATTGTTTTGTTTTGTGGGACCTACAGTGCCACAGCAGGCAAGCTTTGGACCTATATGAATTCTTCATCAAGGAAAACTGGAAGAGCGTGTCTGTTTTCAGCGAGGGTTATGAATTAATACTGACCACTGAGGAGATCCTTGACACAGATACCTGCATTTTGTATGTACCTAAAGAAGAAGAAAAACCTTTGTATGTTAATAATTTCACTTTCTTCGCAACTGGGAATGAGCTGTTTTCCCAATTCATTCTCTTGCAGAATTCTGTCCAAATCGAAAACTTGCCTACTCCTACCGCCTAACTCTGCCTGCAAGGTAGGTAGACTGCAATGAAAAGGGATGCCAGAAACTGACACGCTGTTCGTCAATTTCACTCTGCCAGAAAACTCCCATCTCCTCAGCAACCTCCTGCTTTAAGCCTTTCGTCGACGAAAACTGTCCTGTCACACTGTAACCTTGGGGAGGCTGGGAGACATATTTTTATTGAGACAACTGCAGGCAAGGAGGTTGCTGTTAAAATCACATCTCAGATGACAAGAAAAAAACATACCCAGTGCATTTGTGTGGTTTGCTAACACAGATACATAAGACATACAATCCACTGCAATTTATTGATTCGCCCTCACGTCCCCCGGTCGGCCTCTCCTGACCCACTTACGCTCTGTGCAGTCGTTTAAGACACAAACACCTAACAGAGACCTGTGCCCTCCCCTCCGCTTTCTAGGTTCTGGGGGGAATGTAACGGTTCTGTTTATCCAGCGAAGGATTCAAACGCCGATTAAAAGCAAGGACAAAACGCCCTGTTGCTACCCTGACACGCCACCACCTCCCTCCGGGAACAGGACGGTACAATCGTCACAGAACTAAATGCTTCTCTGCCTTCGAGGAGAGAGATTAGAGATCCTTTCGCAAACTCCAAGTCATAGGCTTGGAAAAAACGCCCAGCTTCCCCGCCGCCCAGGTTTTCCCAGCCAGATGCAAAGAAGGCAAACTGATTACCTTGAGGGAGTCGGAATCTTTCTAGGACCCGGATCTCAGGTCTCTCCTCAGCACGGGCTTGTTTTTTAAACTCCGGATTAATAATAACAGCTCCTTGTTTTGGCATTCTATTCACCGCCCGTTTCAGGCCTGGTTTCTACTCCACGGTACAACAGAAGAATAAAGAATTCTACCTTTGTGGGACTGAGCGAACAAGCAGTGGTTTAAGTCTGCATGGAGTCAACCAGTTCATTGCAAACCCTGTTAAACGACGCAGACTCGTGCCAAGAAATATTGGCATCCGAGTGTGTTCAGGATGGGGGTATAATTAGTCTTAATTAGGTCACTTAGCCTGGATGAGTTGCTACTTAGCACCTTTAAGCCATTCTGTTGTCGTTTTAGACTACGACGAGTGAAGCACGCTCACTTTGAAGAAAATCCCATAGAGAACAATGATATTTACTTCCTAGTAAATGTACGTGGGATTAATATGAAACAGCAAAAGGTTACTCAGGGATCTGAACCGGAGCTTCGCTACATCCAAACCCCAACAGGCTTAGTACTACATCAGAGCCCCTTCACACGTTTTCTGGTGGCAATGCATGCATTGTACACGCGGGCAGGAGGAAAGCCAAAATAAATCCTATCCACTTTTAAGCGTACAGGGAAAATGTCTTCTCTGTATCCATAAAAAAATGGCATGCACGAACTCAATAGCCTCAACAGAATTCGGGAACTTTGGTCCCAGTCTCCCTGAGTTAACTCAGCTAATTCCATTGTGGTGTGCTTAATGGTATAGCCCAGTGTGAGCTCCTGTCCTCAACTCGCTTTATTTGATGTGTGTTTTTACACGTCCCTGTCGTGCTTCTTTTGCTCTTCCAGCACCGTCTGGCGCGATTCGCACGAAGTGGCCGGGGGCTCGGCTTGCTTGCTCAGCCCTGGCAGAGGCAATTCGTCTTCTCTCCGAGATGAAGGAGCCGAGAAGGCAGCTTCAGTCAGTCCCCTTAACTTCCCTCGAGACTCCCCTTTGCTTAAAACCCGGTCTGGATCGCATCCTTTGAGATCGGCTACAGAACTTCGTCCGCTTTCACACGCGCAAACCGATCCGATGCATGTTGACTCGGAAGTACTAGTTCCACTGTCGTCAGTGGGGTTGATTTACAAGTAAGGCCGCATAAGTTCCCAAAAATCACGCCGCTTCCTTGCAACGTGTTTAGGACTGGGGTAACATGCTCTAGAAATCTCCTCATACGTGGTGCTCCCCTGTCCTGCCTTCAGAGTTGGGGCTCTGGCCTACCCAGAGTCCGAGGTAAATTGTCTGAACAGGTATATCAGCTCTTCCGGTCCAATCCCAATTCAAAAGCCACTTAACTGGACTCCTTTGGAAACCAGCTCCCTTGAAATTAATGAGACTGACAGTACAATCCTGTGGATGTCTACTCAGACGTAAGTCCCACAGAGTTAAACTGGACTTGCTCTCAAGTACACCGTGCCCAGCACTGCAGCCTTAACTGCTGATTAAATGTGTTTACGGCTGCCATCCTATGCACAATTCGAAGCCAATTCTAGGGAGACCGGCAGGTGGACAGAGACCCTTCGGGCCTTTCTACAGCAACTACCGAACCCGCATCGCAGCCTCTACAGTCCTCTCGTCAACCTCGACCCGAAAGGCCGAAATGCATTTTTGTTCCAATTAAATGGACGTTCAAATCATTACGTTTTGGATCACAACTCAAAGCAAAGTCCTAAAGCCCAATAAAAGCCCTGGGACGATCCGATGAGATTTGTAAGAGTGAACAGCAGCCACCCAACCAGACAGCGGACACATTCTCGCCGAAGCTAAACGCTTTAAAGTCCTCTTGCTTACACTGAAATAAATGGGACTGAAAGACCTCGAGTGGAATTATTATCCACTCGAGGCACCGCGCGCCCAGAGCGCTTCGCCAGCCTATGCTGAATCAGCCCCCCCTGTGCGGATTTCTGCGTGTATGCAACCACCTTATGCATGTCATTAAGCCCGGCGGGCTGATTCCCAAAGCGCTCCGCTGAAACCTCAGATATCGCCCGGAGCTGTTGCGAGGAGAGCGGCGCCGTTTTCCCAAGATCACGTAGAACGCCCCTTTCTCCATTTACTGATTTGTAGAGACAGACTCAGACTGTTGTTGTTACATATTAGTAGCAGTAGTAGTAGTAATTGTCTGAGTCTGTCTCTATTATTATTAATTATTATTATTATTATTATTATTAGGACAACGTAAGCAAAACAGGCACGGGCCTCTTTTTGGAGAAGAGGTTTCTACACACACACACCCCTCGGTCTCCCTAGGGCCTAATTCTCACGCACCACCGACGGGGAGGTATTAGGTACACCCGTGTCTGGTCTGTGGCCCCTCAAAGCGCAGGGGTGTGTGGTGGGGAATCGCATCATTGTGCCAAAGTCGAAGGAACCCTTCTAGCTCTCTACGTATAGGACCTGCTTTTGCGGAGAGGAGCGCTCAGTCCTGGACGGCCCCTCCTGCAGTGCCGAGTGGTACAGCCCGGATACAGGCTCGTCCCCTCATCCGTTATCTGGGAGAACGAAGCTCGGTTCTTTTGTTCAAGGATTCGGGGCGGGGGGGGGGGGGAGTTTCAAAAACCCGTTTGCCCAGTGAGGACCACAGAAAGACCAGGAGGCCCGGTGAGCCCGGGAGGACCCCTGCACTTCAGCGCTCTCGAGAACCACGCCTTTCTGTCTCGGCCTGCGCTCCCCCGCCGAACACACACCCGACTTCCGAGCATCCCCTTGGCTAGGTCCCAGCCGCAGCAGCAGTCCGGACTTCGCGGGTTCGCGGCCTTCTCTTCAGATGGCGACGCGCAGCGCTGGGCCTGCTTCACAAGGTGGCCGGCCGGCCCTGCGGCGTTTGCCCCCGCCCGGCCGCGCCCGCGCTGCGGGGGCCCGGACCCCGCCCGCCCCAGAACGCAGCCCCGAAGGCGCCGCTGCTCCAGGGCCCGCTCGAGGCCCGGGGCGGTTCTCGCTCCCGGCGTTCCGGGGGAGCCGCCTGGCCAGGTCCGGCTCTCCGTGGGGAGGACGGAGGAGGCCCTCGGGCTTTTCTCCAGCGGCACTTCGAGCCGGGGAGTAGCGAGAACGGGCGCGCAGGGAGGCCTCGCGTCCGCCTTGAGCACCGTATGCGCCTTGCTCTCACCCACCCGCCCCAGTGGCTACACTCGTAAAATCCAAATGATCGAGGCTTTGGGGACTTCGAATCCAGCGGAGGCGGGAACGTCCCCAGGAAGCAAAACTCGGACGGGGGTCGCGGGGCTTCCCGTTCGGGGATTGCTCAGGTTTGGGCTGTGTTTTGCGGGAGAGCGAGAGCTCGGCTGCGTGCGTTGGTCGACGGGCAGCCCAAGGTTAGGCGTGTTTACTCGGAGGTAAATCTCGCCGATACCCAGCAGGACTTATTCTGAAGCAGACAGCCATAAGATTCGAGCGTCGGGGTGTGACCGGCGAGCTCTGCCGCATAAGCCCCGGGGCATCGAACGAGATCTGCCCCCCGCCCCGGCGTTCATTTCAATGGGGCTTGAGCAGGAGAAGTCCTCGGTGGGCCGCGCGCTCCGCGAACCTCACTTCTTCCACTTTAGGATGGCAGCAGAGGCGCTTCCCGCCAGACCCCTGCGCCAAGCGGAACTCTGTCGCCCGGTTCCCCGAGGGCGATCCCGCCGGCTCGCGCGGAGTTCCGCCTACCCCGCGGAGGAGAGGCGCCTGTCCTACCCAAGGCAGAAGATGCCCCACCCCCCCTACGGGCTGACCTGGTCTTTACACCAAAGCGCCGTAAAGGCATGATGTAGAGGAGGCCGCTCTAATTCGCGCCGATGATCGCGGGTGGACAGCAACAGCGTGACGACCTGAATTAAATTGGTCTAGATTCATGGTTCCTGAACGAAGGTGTGTTCAGGGCCGCGAGTCCTAAAACTGGGACTCGCGTGTTTGTGGTAGGTTGTTGCGTGCGGTAGCGTGTCCGACCTGTGTCGCGGGCACGGATTCTCCCCTTTCAAACATTACTGGAATAAAATTAGTCTACTTTGTCCTCGGCGCATTTATTTTACCCTTTTATTTATCCCTTTTAATCTCGCCACGAGATTGACGGCCGGCGCCTCTCTCAAGAGGCGGGCACCTTCGGGAGCCGCTTCCCCGGGCCGGGCCCTGAAGGGGCTGGTTTCCGTGCCGCCGCTCCCCGTCCCGAGCCGTCGGGCCGGGGAGGGCGAGACCCCGGGGGGAGGAGCTGTCCAGCGGCGAGAGCCGTCGGGTCCCTCCGGCGGCGGCGGCGGCGGCGGGGGGGGGGGGCGCTGGGCTCCGGAGACGCCACTTACCGTCCTGCTGCTGGGTGTCGCTGCCGCTGGTCAGCCCCGGCGATTCCAGCAGGCTCCTGCCGCTTTCCCCGACGCCCTCGTCGGTCTGGGCGGCCGCCAGGTCGCCGGCTTCCTCCAGATCCAACAGGTGGCTGACCGAGAAGTTCTTTTTGGCCTGGAGGCTGTCGAGGTGGCCGCCGGGGCTCTCCAGGCGCGTGGGCAGGGCGGCGGCCGGCGGCCTCTCCAGGACGTGCCCGTAGCTGGAAGTCATGGCTTCGGCCCCCGGGCCGAGGAGCGGGGCAGGGGCAGGGGGGCGCGGCCGAGGCAGGCGAGCGCGGCCCCGGCCCAAGACGGCGCACCCGCGCCCGCAGCGACCAGGACAGCGGCGGCGGCGGCAGCGCTCCCCGGCCGGCCGGCCGGCCGTCGTCGCCGGAGCGCCCGCGGGGACGCCGCGGCACGGCGCGCAAGCGGAGCAGCCCCGCTCGGGGGACCCGCTGCCCGGGACCGCCGCGGGCCGGCGAGGGCTGCTGCCGGGTCCCGCGTGGCTGGAAGGCGCCGCGCCGCGCTCCGGCGCTGGCGGGCTGGGCGCGCTCCGTCGGCGGCCGGGCTCGGAGCGAGGGCGCGCCTGGCAGAGGCGCTCGCCGACGGAGGGACTGGGCGCCGCCACCCCAGCCGCTCGCCTGCCTGGAGGAGGAGGCGGAGGCGGGGCGGAGCGGAGCGGAGGCGGAGGCGGCGGCGGCGGCGGCTTGGCGAGCGCGAGCGGGCCTCTCGCTCCCCGGCGCCCCGCGGAACCGCCCCCGCCCGAGCGGCGCTCTGGCACTTCAAACGGCCGGGCCGGCCTGCGCGCGGGCGGGCGGGAGCGGGCCGGGCCCCGGGAGGGCAGCCCGGCTCCAGAGGGCCTCTGATTACGTGGCGAGGGCTGTGTGCCGCCGCTGACGTTCCGCGGACCCCCGCCGCGCCCCGCCGCGCCCCGCCCCGCCCCAGGCGGCCGCGCCGAGCCCCGCTCGCCCGGAGAGCGCCGCCCCCGCCAGAGCCCGGGCCGACAGCCGGGAGCCCAGGCGGACGCCGGGCGCCCAGGCGGACGCCGGGCGCGACTCCCAGTACCGCCTGCGTGTTGGCTTTTCCAATTAAGGGCTGCGGATTCGCCCACGGTCCTGCCGGAGACTCTCATTTGCGCGGGGGAAGGCGCTGCAGGAAACCGCCCGCGTCCACCCTGGTCAGCTCAGCTCCTGCTGGGCTCCCTATTTTTCGGGAAAGGGGTTCCCTGCTTGTTGTAACAGATTTGCTTTGCAGGCGAAGACGAAGACGGAGCCAGAGCGCAGCGTGCCTGCGTGCATCATCCCTATGCTGGGCGGGAAGTTCAACGAAACACCTCTCTGTCCGTCCCTTGGTGCAGCCTTGGTGCTTTATGAACGAATGGACCCAGTGGAAAGGCCTTCTCTTTTTGACAGCCAGCTTTGTCGCGATTCACGGGTCATCCCCATGTACACATGCAAGTCGCTGCTGGATGTTGCAGTCCTAAAGTGATGAATCTACATGGATGAGCCAGATCATTAATATAATCCATTCCATATCTGTTATACTCAAGGGTTGAAAAATTATTATTTGTTTGTTTATTTGCCATGGGTAAATATATTGCTTACAGGGGTTGCAGAATGTATATTTGTGTAAGTAAATATTTGTACACAATTAAATGAGTACATTTATTTAAGCCAGGTTCATAATTTACAATAATTAACGTGGGTATGACCCAGCCAATGTTCAGTGTGGGCTTTAAGACTTCCAATCAGACTTCAAAGTGCTTTAGCTGGATCATGCCAGAAATATGAATGTTCTGCCCAGCTAAAAAGCTCAGGGGATGATGCAGTCAAAGATAAACACTTTTAAGTTGCAGTGATTTCAGTAGGGGAAAGTGAAGGAAATGCTTAATTCTCCCATTGAAATCAATTAGACTAAAAAGTGCTTAACTTTGGTTGTATCATGTTTGTCTGCTTTATAGGCTATAATGACTATATAACAGCTTTCTGAGTGTGCTATTCATGCTGTCTCCCTTCTCTCCTTTTTATACCATGTGTCTCTCCTATACCATGTGTAAACGTAAAAATACATTCATATATTACATAATATAACTTTGCTGGATCAGACCAAAGGCCTTCCTAGTCCAGCATTCTGTTCCCACAGTGACCAACCAATCCTCTGTGGGAAGCCCACAAGCAGGACATGAATGCAACAGCACCCGCCTGCTGCTTTTCCTCAGCAACTGATATTGAAAGGCAGCATAACTGGCCGTAGCACATGGCTATCATGACTGGCACCATTCTATAGGCTTATTCTCCATGAATTTGTTTAATTCCCTTTCAAAGTAACCCATGGCCATCACTGTATCTTGTGGAAGCAAATGCCATAGTTCAGCTATGTACTGTGGGAAGCAGTATGTCTTTTTCTCTGCCTTGAATCTCCTGTCATTCAGCTCCATTGGATGACCCTGGGCTCTAGTATTATGAAACAAAGAGAAACACGTCTCCCTACCCACTTTCTTCACAGTATCGATAATTTCACACACTTCTATTACATCCCCCTTTACTTGCCTTTTTTTCTAAGTTAAAAGCCCCAAACACTGTGTCTGTTCCTTGAAGGGAAGTTGCTCCAGTCCCCTGATCATTTCGGTTGCTCTTTTCTGCACTTCCATTTCACACAGTTTTGAGACCTTCAGAGGGAAACCTTGGAAAGGTTTGCTCATAATAAACTAGGCTGGGGTGAGAGTTTTGGTCTCGGTTTGTTTTTGATAAAGACTTACCAAAATTCACATGCTCATTATTTGGGATGGAAAGAACTTGAGATTTAAAACATTCAGATGCAGGAGAAATCAGAACTGACAGATTTGTCCATCCAAGCCAAGGGCTTTGAGTGCTTAGCTCTTACATTTCTGGATTTGAATCCTTGTGTATTCAACCATATTAATTCTTAACTGGGGTTGCTACTTTTTTCTGACAGGCTCCCCATCTTTAACAGCTGTATGTCAGGCAAGTACAACATGGTTCTTGCCATGCAGGGAATAGCTGTTTAATGGATCTTAATTATTAATTTAATTTAATAGTTTTTCAAAACTTCCAAATTTCTTCATGGTCAGGGTGGAAAGAACTTGAGATCTTAAAAATCTGAATGCAGGAGAAAGCAAAACTGACATATTCATCCATCCTTATGATAAACTCTCAGTTAATTGGTCTGATATGATACACAGACATCTGATACACAGACTTTAAGCTCTTCCAGTAGGCAGAATGAGGCAGGTGATGATTTGGGGTGTAATGAAAGGCAGCAAATGATTGGTTATTTAATTCATTATTGTTGTATTTTTACTGCCACAGAAGGAAAGAGGTGCTTGTGGGATTTTCTGCCTCTGATGCCAAAATAACTTGGCTGGCCATGGGTACTTGACCTGCCAACCTAGCAGTTTGAAGCAAGAAATTGCAAGTAGATAGGTACTACTTCGGCGGGAAAGGTAACAGCGTTCCGTGCACCTCGGTGTTCAGTCATGCCGGCCACATGACCACGGAAGCGTCTTCAGACAGTGCTGGCTCTTCAGCTTAGAAATGGAGGTGAGCACCACACCCTAGAGTCGGACACGACTGGCTGGGGACACCTTTACCTTTTACCTTTACTTGACGGGGGGGGGGATTACCAGTTGCTGCTCTGCCTTTGCCTTGGGTTGGATCTGTGAGCTGCCTTTTTGGTTTGGATGAACCAGGGACTCCCATCTTCAAGGTCAGCACCATTTCCACCAGGAAGACCCCTTTTTAGAAAAGTGAGGGTGTGGGATGTCTCACAAAGCATATTTTTATTTTGAAATGTGGCTTAAGACTCTCCAGAATGCAATAATTAAAGCAGCCCCTCTGCCACATTTGGCCAAAGAATGAACGAAAAGCTGGTACGAGAAGGTGGAAATTGTCTGATTATGCTCAGAGCTGCTATGTTGTATGGTGATTTGGAATTTGCCAACAGCTTGGGTCATTCCAACATCACCTGGCAACAAACCCAGCATTGCTACTGGATATAGAGCCAGCAACTGAGTGCAGCTGATCCTGGGTCTCTTATGGATGCCTCAGTATGATGCCTGTGTTTCCAAACACACATTTATCTCATTCACAGGGCTGGTTCACAGATGCACCTTCATCCCATGCTGCATGAGTGGGCCATCACAATGGTACTACCACAGACAGAGTTCTCTCCCATCACGTCAGACTCAATATGTTTCAGTGGAATTGGTTTCTTAAGTGTAGAGTGCAAAGTAGCTGTGTGAATTGCCCCAAATTTCATAGCCTCCTTAGAAAGAAAAGAGTAAAAAAAAAAAAAAGCAGGTAAAACATGGATCCTCATTCACAAGGTTCATGTGCCTCTTTTTGCTGAATGGGTAAAATAACCATGCAGGAGGGGGAATAAGTGTGGTGCAGGGGTCAGCAGGGAAGGAGAAGGGTTCTTGTGGTTCAATGGTGGGAGCCAGCCTGGGCCCTGAGCTGCCACAGACAGGCTGGGATTTCCACCCCCACCCCTGATTTGGGAAAAGAACATCTGATGCCATCAAAGGGCTGTGCAGATTGAAACCAGATGTGCTTCTCCCGGTTCTTGCCATGCATTTAATTAAGGAGCTGGGTCTTGGGAGGAGGTTGTTTTAGCCTGCTTCTCCTTCTCCCTCTCTCACTCACGAGCTTGTGCAGGATGGTGCCAGAGTATTTGTCAAGTTGGAGACAAAGCTCCCCCAAGGCTACCTTCACACACACACACACACACACTGCAGGCATAAGGCCTGAACTCATTTGAACACCACAGTGTTAAACAGGAGAAATTTCTTGGAGGCGCTTTTGGCCTTGCAGCCCCACTCTTCCTCCTTTACCCACACCCATGTAGCACTGCACCCTCCTCTCTCTGGCTGTGCCTTTTCTTTTAGAAGATGTAGTAAAAAACAACGGCAACAACTTCTGGGCACATTTAGAGTGTCTTTCCTTCCCTGAGCATCTGTAGCCTGCTCCCATCCACTGAAAAGTAAAAGCCAAGCCCTTGCGCCCAGGGTGAATGCCAGTAATGCCCAGGCTTCCCATACTGCCAGCTTCTGTAGAAGGCAGGACACAAGGCCATCCTCACTGGATCAGATGGAGGGTCTATCTAGTCCAGCTTCCTGATTCCAGCAATTCCATCCTGATCCGTAGCCGCCACTCTAGAGCACCTTGTGCTTACTGGTTGCTGGGATTCTTGCGAAGAACGCTGGACAAGGTGGGACTTGATGCGCTCCAGTAAGGCTCTTCTGAAGTCCTTAAGCCAGAGTGTCTAAGCAGGAGCACTGAGCAGACCTAAGGCAGCATCCTGGCAGGGGCCCAGATGTGCAAGGATCTGTGCCTTCGGAAGGCAATGATTCAACAACAACAGCAGTGTTGTCTTGACATCCCCAATAGCTGATTATATATTTCTGGGCCAATGCAAAACACACAAGCTACAGCTGCCCTCCAATAAGTATCAGGCCAGCGATTGTTTGAAATAGATCCAAGTTTGCCCTGAAAGCCAGGAAATCCAGAAGGCCTGGAAGGACCAGCGCTGGAATGTATGTTGAAGTGAGTCAACCGGAGCAAAAAATCCAGGTGCCACAGACTCTGCAGGCTCCTGGCATTCCATGTCTACCCCATCAGTCAACCATACAGGCCACATTGCTTGTCTTAGCCATGAAAAAGTAAAACCACATTGTGAGAGAAACAAAAAAGTGTGTGTCCTCATGAGATGGCAGCTGCAGGGATATGGCGATATTAGCAGAGCACTAGGAGAGCTTGGCAGCATCCTGAGCCCTTACAGAGGAAACAGGCAAAGAAAACAGACGCAGGTAAATATACAGAGAGGCACCCTGACTCATAAACACAGAAAAGGAGAGGCACTTCTTTGCTCACAAGTGTAACCATGGCTAGATGGAAAGAAACCTTGTAGTTTCTGCCACACTTGGGGGTGACTCATACATTATTGGTGGCGGCGTGAGAGCTATTTCACTGTGACTTCTTCCCCCTCCACTCCAGTAATACTTGGATATATATAAAAATCTGCAGGTCACCCACACACCTCTGAACTCCCTGCACATGAACACCAGTAGGAAGCTAAGATATAACTCTTCTCCCTGACATCCTAGGTTTCAAAGCAGGGCGTTTTTCATGTGCAGAAGCATTTGACTGTGTGATCCTTCCAGCTGCAGTCCGAAGTGGCATTCTCAAAGAAAAGATAGTTTGACTAATTTATAAACTGCCCCCCCCCATTCAAGAGTCTCATGGGTGAGGGTTTCTCATCACCCCAACTCTGTCCTCCCTCCCAGCTAGGCAATGATCAGGTGGCAAGGAACCATGTCACTACTGACCCAGCAGAGCATAAGAACATGTGCTTTGCCTGTAGATGATCCCAAGTTCAGGCTCCAGTACAAAGAAGCCCCTGTGTTGAGAAGACGTCTGCCCGATATCTTGGAGAGCCGCTGCCAGACAGGCTTGACAGTGCTAAGCTGGACAGACTAATGGTTTGACTCTATATAAGCATCCTATCCACTTGGCCCTTGGATACAAATGTAACAAGAACAGCATGGAAAGGAGTCACAGGGGAAGGGCTCCCAAGCCTCTTCTGGTTCATGGTCCTGTTGGTCATTCAGAGCCTTTGCAGCTCACTCCGGTTTTTCTACAGTTATAACCAATTAGGGGTAAGAAACAGTAGCTTGAAAACAGTTCACTACTAAAGGTATCAGATCAGAACCTGAGTTAAAATTTGATATAAGGACAATTCCCAGGCCAAAGCTCTCACCCAAAGAAAGTCATGATAGGGTCCCCCTCTTTCACTTCAGCATCCACTCTGTGGTAGAATGTCAAAAACCTTTGAACTATGGAAACATTTACAAATATCTGCAAGCAATTGAAAATACGGTATTGCAGTGACATGATCCAGCAACGGGCAGCTATGATGTGTGAATGATGGGTAAGGCACAAAATGCACTCACCAATGGAACCAGGCAAGGTGGGAGAGGGAGAGGGAGGGAGGGAGAGAGAGGGAGAGGGAGAGGGAGAGGGAGGGAGAGGGAGAGAGAAGGGTTGACCGAAAGAAAAAGAGAGGGAGTCAGCTCCTTCTCCCAATAGCACAGCAGAACAATAAAAGCACCAAGGTTTCAGATCCCTTCCCCCTCAGTCTCTGCACCCACCCACTCTTCCTAACAGATTATTGGTGCTGAGATGCCAGTGCAGCCAGCACTGGTCAGCTATTAGGAACTAATAATTCAGTGGAGCAGGCAGAGCGCCAGGGAAGGCAGCAAGTGGGCCACACACTGGTAACATTAGCATGTAACTTACAGTGCCATCCTATACATGCCTACTCAGAAATAAGTCCCATCAAATCAAGTGGGACTTACTCCCAGGTAAGTGGGTATAGGATTGCAGCCTTAAGAACATAGGAGCAGCCCTGCCGGATCCGAACAAAGGTCCATCTGATCTAGCATCCTGTTTCCCACACAGGCCAACCAGGACAGGACTGCAGTTCTCCCTCACCCTTTGACCTCCCCACCCCCACCCCGCAGCCCAAGCAAACCGCCTCTGAACCTGGAGGTGGGCTGTTGATAGGCCTGCATTTGTCTATAACCCTTTTAAAGCCATCTAAGCTTGTGCTCATCACCACAGTTGGGGGCAGTATGTTTTGTAAGGTGATTATGCACAATACGAAAGTGGGAAAATATTCTCTTTTGTCTGTGCTGAATCTATTGTAATCAATTTCAGTGGATGACCCTGAGTTCTAGTGCTAGGAGAGAAGAAAAAAAGTTGCCTCTAACATCTTTCTCCACACTTTAGAGCACAATCCTATGCATATTTAGACAGAAAACAATCATACAGTTCCCAGCATTCCCCAGCCAGCCATGCTGGCTGGGGAATGCTGGGAGTTATAGGACTTTTTTTCTGTCAAAACATGCATAGGATTGCATCCTGATAAACCTTTGCCATATATCCTCCACCTAGTTGCCTTCTTTTCTAAAAGTTACCCTTTCCTACATCTTCTCCAGTTTTACAATATTATTTTTGAGATGGGTAATAATATTTCAAATGCGGCTGCAGTATAGATCACTCCAAAGAGAAGTCTACACAAACTCAGCTCCCTCTTCATCTTAACGCCTTTGTCAGAAGAACCAAACTAGAGGTGATGTGATGTAATGTTTCCCCAGTAGCCCTTTTTCAGACAGAAAAGCTGGGGGGGGGGGGATTAGGATTGGAAGAGCAGTCCTTAACCCTTAGCCTGCCTGATGTTTTCCTACTTCAAATTGAGCCGCTTGTGGATTTTCCTCCCATGGGGTTCCATCTGCATATTTGTTAATAAAATACTTGTTTATTCTGCGTATTGCCTGATTTCAGAAAAATTCTGCAATAGCCTCACTTGCAGAGCTAAGGGTTAGATCTGATTCTCTCAACTCCAGCTCTATACCTGACTTTCTTCTCTGACCTGGAGACTTGCCAAACTTGGAGTGAGTGAGTGTGTTTGTGTCTGTGTGCGCTCGCACGTGTGAGGGGCGGGGGGACTTTTGCATGCCAGGACATAACCTTTGCTGAAAGAAGGCCTGTAGTATCCAGGCTTTGGTCTTGGCCAACTTCCGGTGTGCAACAGATCCCTCACCAAGTTATTCAAGGCAGACACTCACCAAGTAGCATCCCTGATCTGTTGCTGATCCTTGTCCTTGTTGGGGAAAGCACAAACCTGGTAATGAATATGGGACACTTGTCTCATGTGGGTCAGGGCTGCTGTTTGGAGTGCTCTGAGAGGGCATCAAACGTGGGTGCCTTCTCAAGTACCCTAGAAGGCCAAGTGGATCCATCCTCTGCTTTTCCCACAGAGCATAATGTCTGAAGTTGGGAAGGGAACTCTGAAGCACAGGACAGTTAGAGACATTGAAGGTCACACAGCCAGAGGCAGCTACAGCAAAACACCCAGCCTGAGATGTATGCGTCTGTGTCCCAATTTAGAATAATCATGCAGTACTTGGGGACACCTGCTTGTCTCCTCCTGATCCCCGGGCGATCTCCTGGGGTATTCTGAAGCTCAGCTGCTTGTGCTGTCTTGCTTTGTTGTTTTTTATAATTAGTTTTACTTCTGGCTCTTTAATATTTTATTTTGTTTAATATCTTAATACTTTGATAATTTCATCAGCCGTATTATTGTTTTGATTACCTTATTGTTGCTTTGGGGTTTTATGATCATAAACTGCCCCAAGGGCATTTGTCTTTTCGGTGGTATATAAATTGAAGGTAGGCAGGCAGGAAAGCAGGCAGGCAGGAATAAATTAATTCTAGGGCTGAGTTGAAATGGCAGGTGATTTTTGCCAAAGCTTTTGACAGCTGCAAAAAGTGCTCCCCCATTCAGCAATCTTTTGCTGTAAGAAGGGGCAAAAGTATTGACCCATCCAGAGTGCAGCTAGGAATCAATGCCCTCACTCCAAATTGCCTTCCTGACATCATCACACAGCCAGATCATCGTGGTTATTGCATGATTTCTCATTGCCTGGGATCACTCAGAAAAAGAGAAAGCCAGGGCCACTGAAGGGCAGCAGCAGAGAGGGAAGACAACAGTTATGAACAGCAGCAGTACAAAAAAAAGGGGGGGGTGCATTAAAGAGGTTCAACGAGGAACAATTCAGGTCCTTGAGAAATCAGAAATCCCTTTTCATGCTAACAATATTTGCATGTGAACACATGGGGCAGCCCTATAAAATTCTACATTTCCCTTAGCTGATAAATTCACTTGGGGTCTGTCCTCACAGGGATTTCTTGTGAATTGGGAACATTTCAAGGTTGTTGGTGGCAGATGATGTCATGACCAATCTGCAGCCATCTCAGAGATTTCTGGTGGAAAAGCCAGATTTTCTGAGACTATTTTTACTCCGTTTGATTTCTTTAATTCGGGTTCTCCGTGCTTCTGGTGCTGTGCGCCCCTATCTTCCACATTTACTTCAGCATGATAGCCCTGCCCAGGGGTGTGTCTTTCACCTGGCTGTGACCTACCTCACTGAGGCTTTCCAGCCTTCACAGTCACCCTGCACGCCCATTTCACCAATAATTTGCCTCTGTGCTGATGCACTTCTCTGATGTTTGCATCACTACTCCATTGTTGTGTTAAATCACATCTCTGGTATTGTGTAACGTCGCTTCTTTGATGTTATGTAAAGTCACTTCTCCTATCTGGTGAAGTCTTTGGAGCCCAAACCTGGAAGTATGTTCCTTTCAAGTGCTGTGTGACCTGTGAAAATTAGATTTTAAAGGTACAGTATACCTGTACCTTTTCTTGCTTTGTGTGTCCCTGATGGAGAAAAGCCAGTTCTATGAAAATCTGGGTAATACTCCAACACATTTCTCATTCTGTTGTCGTGAAGTCTCCTGCTACTCTAAATTGGTTCACAAATTTACTGTTCCTGCAGAGTTGAGCCTACACCCATGCTCACCCATAAACTATCCACTACATTCACATCAAGTCTTTGTTTATAGAACATAACCCAAGGTTCCCACCAAGGCTAATGTGATCTTCTTCCATTTTGTCCCTATTTGAAAGATCTTTGGAGCTTAGGTAGCCTATGTTAACTTTCCACAGTAAATCCAACTTTCTTTAAAATTCCAAACATCTTGATATCATCTAGAAACGCCACAAGCAGTTTAAAATTAGGCTTTCGAGCTCCAAATACCTCAGGCTGCTTTAGGGTGAGTGGACCATCAGAGTCCAATCAAGTCTGCAATAGGGCAGCAACTTGAAACCAAAGTTTATTCTCTCTCCCCAAAACATTAAGAACTCATGTTTGAGTTCACGTCTCATGCAGTCATGTCAGTTTTAGCATTCAGCACTCATTGCATCTTATTACAAGACTGATTGAGAGCATGAAGGAAGACAGCAATGCTCATTAAAATGTGGCTTTTGGAAGGCATAGCCAAGGTTTGGGATAAGGAAGGCTGTTCCAAACAAAGAATGCGAATTCTGGATCCAGACGGAGGGTAGATTCACACTGGCTTTTTCCTCCAGTGCTACATTAGGCAGGCTTCCTCAGCTTGGAACCTTCCAGAAGTGTTGTACCATAGCTCACATCATCCTCAACCAGCATGGCATTGGCCATGCTGACTGGGGATAATGGGGACTGTAGTCATCATTTGGAAGGTACTGGGTTGGGGAAGGTGGATGTAAAGTCTCACCCACTCACTTATTGCTCAGAATCCACGTCATGCACTTCCCAACCTGTTGCATCTCCTCTCTTTTCTTCTATCTCATTTCTGACCAAATTGTGGCAGTATTTTTTTAACAAAATCTCCACCATAATTGTTGCATAGCCTTTGTCCTGTGCAGACAAGCTCACACTATTGCCACACCAGAATGGAGGAGTGGTTCAGTGGTTCAAGTGCTGACCTCATGAAATCCTGGAAATCCCTTACCTCCCCTTACCAAAACCTGAAATGGTGCTGCTTTGTAGATTAGGCAGTCTATGTATCAGGAGCAGCCCTACCATTAGGCAGATTGGGGCATTTGCCTCAGGTGGCAAATGCTGTGAGGCAGCAGCATGGTGTTGCAGGAGAGAGCTGTGGCTCATGCGGCCTGCCCTGTGCCCACCCCCCAGCTATCCTGCTGCCTTCAGGAGTGAAGGAGGGTGCTGTCCCATTGCCAGTGTTGAAGAAAGATGCAGCTACCAGTCCAGTCAGCTCGTATACATGGAATGAGAGGGGGTGCCATCTTGTTCTTCACCTCAGGCAGCAAAATATCTTGGGCCAGCTTTGCTGTGTATTATTAGTGATCTTTCACATCAGTCATATGGGCAGTGGGGGGTCATTCCAGAACTAGATACTCGCACTCTATGGCTTGTGAGGCTCGGATGCACTGAATTAGTCCATCTGATACACACAGAGAACCATCTACTCTCTCCCTATTTGTTGTCATGTCTTTAGATAACCAGATGTTATTCTGTGGGCAAGGAAGAGGAACCATGTTCCAAGTGGTCCTTCCCCATTCTAGCCCATCTGCCCTTTAATACAGTCCTCTATGCCAGCAAACGGAACAGACTCAGACTCTGCACAGAGAAAGCCTGAGGTTTGGATAAGCCAATAGTTTAAACAACTTTTATTACCAGCCAGTGTAACAAAAGCTCTCTGGGGTCATCTTGAAACTTTAATCAGTGCCAGGGGTCACTGGGTAGCACTTCTAGACAGGAGACAGGGGCAGTCAGGAGGGAGAGTAAGTAAATAAATAAATACAAATTAACCCCCACCCTGCTCCTCTTTTAAAGTATCAATATTTTTTTTTCATTCCTAAAGAAAAGTTGGGGGGAGGGGGGAGAATCAGTATTTTGAATCAGAAATACTAAAACAGACAGCACTGCCCATAGGAAACAGATTTCCTGCAAAGTTTGCCAAAAGAAAGTTATCCATTGACTGCTCTCCTCTCCACACTCACCCTCCCTTCTATGCAGTCTGAGACAAAAGTTTGTCCTTCTGGCTGCACTCAGAATGGATATCAGATATCTCTAACCCTGAAGGGAAGAAACCTTCCCCACCACCACCCCTCAACCTCTCTCCTCTATCCAAAAAAAGAAAAGAAAAAAAAGCATCCAATAATCAGAGCACAGGCAGACAAATTGGCACCACTGATCTCACCCCTGCAACCCCCCTTTTTAAAGGGAAAAAAAGACTCCATCATTTAGTCACAACTCACAAATATTTGGGGTATTATATTGCAGTAGAAAAAAACAGCGTAAGGTAACTCTTAAAAGCTTAGGCTCCACCTCATGGAAACCAAGTTTATGTGTTTCCATAAATCTCCCTAGTAAGTACCCATTAAAGTACCATTTAATTTAATTAAAATCTCATTGACTTCTAAACTTGTCTTTAATCTTGAAAAAGGCATTATGTCATTTGCATGCTCTTCACTCATTTAATAATTTTTCAGTGCATGTCATGCTGTGGTATTTGTTTTTTAAAAAGTATAATACATGACAATGTTTGGGATAACTGTTGCAGAATTTGCAGCTTGGGTCTCAGTTCTGCAAAAATCTTGCATTCATGAACAAAGTTATATAAATACACAGAGGGGGAAAATGTCAACAGGAAGGAAGAAAGACAAGTCCAAAACTTAGCTGGGCTAAAAACAATGTTTTTAAACACTTGCATGGACTGCTGTTTAATTTGTTTCCAACAAATTCACATATCTGAATGAGATCTTAGAACATAATTACTATATGTATACTACAAAAGCTAATTCAAGCTGCTATCCTGTGTACACTTATTTGGGAGTAAACCTGCCCCACTTGAACTCATTGGGACAAGTGAGTAAACATACTGCACAACCGATAAGAGAATATAACCACTGTGGATTCTGGATGGCAAATCAACACAGCGTTATTGTAAGGATTAATGTGATAATGGATGTGAAGCACTTTTTAAAATAATTGTATAAACACTGTGCATGATGATGAACTTTGCCAGTTACCCCCCCCCACTCCCCTCCTACTCCTATCACTGGGTCCCCATGAGGTGGTGGGCTGCTCTGTTCACCCCTGCAGACCTCTGCCCACTGGACTCTTCACCAGCCCCCTTCTCACCTTTCCTATCAGCCTTTCCTGGGCTTCCTAAAATATGAAGACTTCAGTCCATCACTCTTTTGCTTAATTCCATTCACAAGCAACAAAAAGGCAGCAATGGAAACAGAGAGTAGAGCAAGATCTCTGAAGTTGTAGCACATGCGTGATTCCTTGCCTTTCCTAACATGGTGCCCTCCAGATGTTTTGGACTTCAGGTCCCATCAGCCCCACCCTGCATGTATAATGGTCAAGAATGCTCAGAGTTATAGCCTAAAACATCTGGAGGGTACCAGGTTGGAGGAGGCTGTGAGTTAAACGCACCATAGGCAGCAGTTGCTTACAAATACCCAGTGGCTAATGTGGGTCATTCCTAAGGGTGTGGCCTTGTGGGCTGAGCTTCCCCTTAGTGTGGGTAGGTTTTTGTACAGAAGAGGTGAACATCGTGTATGTCTGTAGCTTTAATATGCTAGAAAGCTTAAACTGTTTTGAAGCATTTAGAAGTTAAGAATGGAAGTGCAGATTTTAGGCGCAGAATACGTTCAATGCTCCATGTGAAAACAATGCAAGAAGTTTTATGCACATCCAGCATAAGATGTTGCAGTACAACCAATTCAGGGGAAAACAGGAATTGGTAAATTTCTCTTGAATAGCACATGTGATCACTATACAAGAGAAGTTGCAGAACCACAAAGAATTAAATCTTTATCATGCGAACAAATCCGTGGACTAGAACCAGCTTTCTCAGATGTCACAATACATCTATTCATCTTTAAGGCCCCACAAGAACCTTTGATGGGTTTGCCGCAACAAACTAACCCAGCTTCTGATCCTTCTGAAATTTGTTTCTGCTTCTGGGGCTTGAATCTCTGAGGTTCTACAATATTCAGATCATTCTTTATTTCTGAGATGAACTATGTTGCAACTTTAAAGCAACAGGCCATAACAGTGGTGTGTGAGAGAAGGAACTGCAGTATTACATTTTGGTATGTTTCAGAGGGTTTTTCTCCCCAGGCTGAGCTAGTAGAGACTCATTTGCCTTCCTGGAAAGCATTCCTCCTTCAAGTGCCCAAAGAGCAGCTCAACAGGAACAGAACCTTAGGAAAAATTAAGCCACTTATCAGGGAAAAGGGGTTGGTGTTCAATTAGCAAACACAAGACATGCTACAAGGATCTTTACAGGAGAACATCTAACTGTGCATGCCAGAAATAGAGACCCCCCAAGATGGAAACCATGCCCTGAAGGGGACAGTCAGTTCAATAAGGTGATCAAAGCTGAGCTGGATTTTGAAAAGATCCAGATGCATCCAGATAACATTCCCATCCAGCTTCAGCAGCAGTTCAAAGCAGAGGTGACAGTTATCTGATTTGTAGGCAATCAATTGGAAATCGGATGTCCATTGCTGCTGATACAGTTCCATGATGCCAGCACAACTTCTCCCCTCCACCCTGGAGCAGGATGGATTCATGTGGCTTGGGAGGGCCAGAGGGGCTAGCACTCGATCATATCATCAAAGCTGGCCTCATCACTGGAGGCATTTTCACCCATGACACTGAAAGTGCCATTTTCGTTTCCATTTATGCTACAATTCAAGCATAAAACTTACATTAGCTAGAACTGAATGTGCATTGTTTCAAAATGGTTTTGTTCTGATTTCTAGCTCATATTAACTACATTCACATGTGCATACAAATAGCATGAGAGAGGCCCAGACAGTCTAAATGTCATGGGTGGAAGTGCACAAACTAAGCTGGGCCTCCTAAGTGCTTTCCAATGCTTCGTATTTCTTCAGGCATTCCACAGATGTGTGTAGGGAAGCAACCAGATAATGGTCACATGTGCTCATCTTTGTAATGTTAGGATTAGAAGTAGGGGTGTGCTTTGAATTTGGCTGAATCGTGAACTGAATCAAGCTGGCTTTGAAAGATTCAGGAGCTGTCTGAATCAAAGCGGGACTCCACTGAAGCAGATAGATCCAAATCTGAACTTTTCCAAAGTTTCATCAGCTATTTGGATTTGGTGGGACACAGAAACCCAGTGTGTCTGAAACATTGATACATTTCTTATATAGGGAAAATGGCACTTTGGGAAGGTGGTATTGTGACTGACAGCTCTCCCTTCTAATGACAGTGGATAGTTTTACCAGGGCTCTCGCATACCAGCGCTTTGGGGAAGGGATGTTGAAGTAATATATCACAGGACTAAACCATGTTCAGTCCTCTTTGCTACTACTCTCTCCCAAGAGCAGAAATAAAGAGTTTGTAAGGAGTCTTTGGGACCTGGGAGGGTGCAGAATTGTGTGCTTGCTTGACAAATGATGGATGCTCAAGTTCTCTTGGTTATGCCACTGGCTCCACGTCCATCATCCATGCTGTTCTATTGCACTTCCTGTGACTGGTGCCAATTGAGCAGAAAACAAAAGAGCCTTAAACTGTTTTTCATTCATCGTAACTTTCTAGCCTCTGTGCCTATCCTTCTGAAATATCTTGCCTAGGGACACCTTCATGATGTATGCCATTTTCACATAAATTGCCATAAAAACTGTGGGTGGGGGGAAGGGCAAAGAACTTTCAAAAAACATTTGAAGACTCCCCTTCCACCAAAACTGCTGTATCTATAACTCTGAAAGTTTGCAGGTTTCTTAGCTAGGGCCCCCTCTATATTGAATGCCATTTTCACAACAATTGCCTGCAAAGAATGTAGCGGGATAAGTGCATACTTTTTTGGGGAACACTCCCCACAAATATAAAATCTGCTCTTGCACAAAACTCATTGAACCTATTCAGTTACTTTCAGTGAGTTCAAATCCCCAGGGCCAGATGAACTGCACCCTAGAGTAACAAAGGAACTGGCAGAAGAACTCTCAGAACCACTGTCTATTCTCTTTGAGAAATCATGGAGGACGGGGGAAGTGCCAGATGAATGGAGGAGGGCTAATGTTGTCCCTATCTTCAAAAAGGGTAAAATAAAAAGGAGGAACCTGGGAACTACAGACCAGTCAGTCTGACATCAATCCCTGGGAAAATTCTGGAGCAGATGATAAAGCAATCTATCTGGAAGCACCTTGACAACAATGCAGTGATGACTCGAAGCCAACATGGATTTGTCAAGAACAAATCCTGCCAGATGAAACTGATCTCATTTTTTGATCAAGTAACCTCCCTTGCGGACCGTGGGAATGCTGTAGACATCATATACCTCGACTTCAGCAAAGCTTTCGACAAAGTGCCCCATGATATCCTGATGAGCAAACTAGCTCAAAGTGGGCTAGATGAAACAACGATCCGGTGGATCCACAGTTGGCTACAGAATCGGACTCAAAGAGTGCTTATCAATGGGATCTTCTCAAACTGGGGAGAAGTAATGAGTGGGATACTGCAGGGCTCAGTCCTGGGCCCAGTGCTCTTCAACATTTTTATTAAGGACTTGGAGGAGGAGGTGCAGGGAATGCTGATTGGATTTGCAGATGACACAAAATTGGGCAGGACAGATAATACTTTGGAAGACAGAAACAAAATTCAAAGTGATTTTGATAGACTGGAGCGCTGGGCAGAAAACAACAGAATGACATTTAATAGGGATAAATGCCAAGTTCTGCACCTAGGAAAAAAGAAACCAAAGGCACAGTTACCAGATGGGGGATACGTGGCTCAACAACACTACAAGCGAGAAGGATCTTGGAGTTGTTGTCGATCACAAGCTGAATATGAGCCAACAATGGGATGTGGCTGCAAAAAAGGCAAATGCTCTTTTGGGCTGCATTAATAGAAGCATAGCTTCCAAATCCCGGGATGTACTAGTTCCCCTCTACTCAGCACTGGTTAGGCCTCATCTGGAGTACTGTGTCCAGTTCTGGGCACCACACTTTAAGAAAGATGCAGACAAACTGGAGAGGGTCCAGAGGAGGGCAACGGAGATGATCAGGGGACTGGAAACCTATGAAGAGAGACTGAAAGAAGTGGGCATGTTTAACCTTGAGAAGACTGAGGGGAGATAGGATAGTGCTCTTCAAGTACTTGAAAGGTTGTCACAGAGAGGAAGGCCAGGATCTCTTCTCCATCATCCCGGAGTGCAGGACACGGAATAATGGGCTCAAGTTACCGGAAGCCAGATTCCGGCTGAACATCAGGAAAAACTTCCTGACTGTTAGAGCAATACGACAATGGAACCAATTCCTTAGGGAGGTGGTGGGCTCTCCCACACTGGAGGCGTTCAAGACGAGGCTGGACAGCCATCTGTCAGGGATGCTCTGACTTGGATTCCTGCATTGAGCAGGGGGTTGGACTCGATGGCCTTGTAGGCCCCTTCCAACCCTACTAGTCTATGATTCTATGATCATAAAATTGTCATGTCTGTTTCCCTCAGAAGGGGTAACCGTGCCAGCACGCTTCATCCAATTCTGCCAGGATATTTTCAAAAAGTTACTGGCAGTTTTTTTTGTTTTAAAAAATCAACACATGGGGGGGGGGAATCTTCAGGAGAACGGAATGAGAAGCGCATTGAAGTATTACCTGGATTGTCATGGAATCGGCTTTGGTCCATCAGGGGCACAGGAAGCAGGATAAGCCAAGTGTAGTGTACCTTTAAAATCTGTTTTTCAGGGATCACACAGTGCTTGAACAGAACATGCTTCTGGGTGGCGTGCAGGGAGTAGAACTGAACATCAACTTGGCAGGGGCTGCTTAACCAATGAGAGAGGCGTTTCCTGCCCCTGTCCAGGCTCCCCACTGCCTACATTGTTATGAATGGAGAGCAAGTAATTTTCCCCATGTGTGCAGATTTCCCTGAAGAAGACAAAATCCCAGGTTCTCCAGTGCAGTATTTGATGGCTCCTCCTGAGAGCTTCTTCCCACCCCAATTTCACCCCATCCCAGCACTCTGCCCTGGAGTTACCCTGCTCCCAGTGAGAAGCTCCTGCTAGCCCAGAAGAAAGAGATTATGGAACATCAAAGAAGCACAACATCACAATAGGGATTTAGGAGAGCATGGGGAAGAGAAAGAGTGCTTTAGGCTGAGTTACTACAGTTAGTGTTTAACCCTTTCACTGCAGGGGAGATTTATGTCTTACTTGTGAGTAAGCATGCACGGAAAGGGGGATATGTTAAAGATTAAAAGCAGGCTACCTAAGGTGAATGAGTGTCCCCAGTACTGTGATAATGTGAGGGGCTGCTGCTGCACTCCTGAGGATTTTCTCAATGGGGAAAAAACCTACTTCCGTTTAGGGATGTCGGAGAATTTCTCCACGAATCTCCGGGAGGCCGAATGCCAACGCATTCGGCCCCCTGAAATTGGTGGGGAAATTCTCTGACACCCCCCGCCCCCCCCCCGGGATGGGACTTACCTTGTGCGAATGTCCCTCTCGGCAGTGGGTCCCGGCGGCAGTTCGGCGGTGGCCGGTCTTCCGACCGGCTGCCGCCGCAGCCATTTCCCAGTAAAGTTTAAAAAAAAAAAAACGTGATAGGCTACGTAACGATTTACGTAGCCTATCACGGCTGACTTTGAAAATCTAGCCGTGATAGGCTACATAAATCTTTACGTAGCCTATCACGTTGTTTTGTTTTGTTTTTTTACACTTTTTTTTCTTTCGCGGCCAGGGAGACGGGGCGCTCCCCCACGGCCAGAATTTCAGCCGGGAGGGGCGGGGCGCCTCCCCACCCACCAAGAATTTCGGGGGGAGAACCAGAGCGCCTTCCCCCCCACCGAAAACAGCTGCGGGACCAGGTAAGGGACTTTTGTCCATCCCTACTTCCATTGGGGAAACAAGAGGGAATGAGGCATTCCACCTCCTTGATCACATCACTGCCAGGTCACAGAAGCATGCCCAGGATTTAATGCGGGGTGGTGTTGGGGGGCATGGCATACTGTGTTAAAAACACAAGGATGCTCTTTCAGTAAAAAAGTCGGAGTAAAGGGAGTTTCAGAAAATGCAGCTTTTCAAGAGGGAAGCTGTTGGTTGGCAGCGGATTGGTGACATCATCTGTCGTGAAGGAATTCAGACTGCTCTAACTTTGCATTAAATCTCTCGTGAAGACAGCCCCCACGACTTAACCCTCTTCATGTATTCATCTGAAATTTGGCACGTTTCATCCCCTTACAAGGGCCCTGCGCCTGTGAATGTCATCCAGCAAAAAGGTTATAGCCATATGTTGAATTCCAATTATAGTCAAGTGGAGGTACAAAGTTTTGGATTTTTTAATCAAGATTTGGACCTGAGTTTAATTAAGCATCTGAAGTGAGTCAGGCAGTTTTCCAAATTGCCAAATCTGGGTCCAAACCAAATCTTGTGATCAGTGCACACCCTTATTAGAAGCCAGTATCAACTGTGACATGTAAAGGGAATGTCCTGGAAGCTTTTCTACATGGGTTTGCAAAATGCCACTGGATAAATGTGTGTTAGGGCAGCTGTACACATTATGATTGCTGATAGATGCACCATTGTTACATGTATGTTTCCTAAGTAATCATGTGAGTATGTCTCACACAAATGCATGTGCATCTGTAAACACCAGTGTATTATGTGTCTGGGAAATATAGCCCAATCAGGTTTTCCAGATGTGTACACTCTGATTTAAAAAGAGTGTACGCCATATCCTGAAAGACCGTATCCTCCCTTATGAAGTTGCCTGTGTCCTGAGATCTTCTGGGGAAGCCCTTCTCTCAGTCCCACCACTGTCACTGGCATGTTTGGTGGGAACCCGGGAAAAGACCTTCTCGGTGGCTGCTCCATGGCTGTGGAACACCCTTCCCTGGGAGGGTAGCATGGCTCCCTCCTTGATGTGTTTCCGGAGGCATACTAAAATATTCTTGTTCCACCAGGCCTTTGGGACATAGTTGGAACCTGGGAGTAAGCCGCTAAAATGCTGTTTTAAAATGCTGTTTTAATATAATTTTAATTGTATTGTTGTTTAATTTATATTTTAACTTTTGTATATTTTCTTATGTTTTAATTGTTTATGTTTTAATTTTTGTAAGCCGCCTTGTGTCCCAGTACTGGGGAAAAGGCGGGGAATAATAATATACTAATGTATTAAGTCCACGTTACACGTTGTTGTGCGAAATGCCAGTGTAAAATTGGTGTTTCCCAGAGCAATTGTAATGTGTGGAGCTGCCCTTATGAACAGCAAGAGTAGAAGCACGAAGGCTTTATGCTAGAGGGTAGCAGGGAAGAACTGAGTAAGAGGGAAAGGATCCAAGTGTAAGAGAAGAAAAAGGCTAGGCACCCAGCAGGATTCTGGTTAAATGGCAGGTAGCAGCAGCAACTTTGTGATACGAAGAGCTTACTGTGGGTTGCACAAGGGAACATGTGCCAAGACTTGAGATCACAAAGGCTCTTGAATGTGGGACCTGAGGAGTGTAAGTCAAGGATTCAGCCTGTATACCAACCACCAAGATCTGTCCAAAGGGGGGAACTAAAGGGAAACCAGTTGGGAAGCTTATTAATGGCAATAGGCTAATATTGGTCATGTCATGTGGTATTTACTACCTGACCCCTAGGTAGGATTGCCATCTTTTTTACTGGCCCCCATCCTGTGGCCTTAACAGCAGCTGAACCTGCAGACATTAGCAAGTAATAATGTTTATCTCCATACTATGAGAAGCTTCACCTGGTGATGTCTGTGGATCAATCTGATTTCTTTCTGATCCATTGGCAGCCCCAACATTACCATCCTCTCAATTATTTCCCCAATCATCCATGTTTTTTCCTTTCTGTTCTGTTCCTGTTCCTTTAGCACTTCTCATTACTATCCACCCCTTTCTCATCTTCCACTATTACCTCCCTTTGGTGCCCTCTGGCAAACTTCCAGAGCTCCACTTTTTCTATCCCCCCATCACATTTCTGTACGTATGCTTCCCACATCTTCCTTCAGTTCCTCTCCTCCTTTTCCTCTTTCCCATTTCTGTGCCTCTCATTAAAGTTTGTCAGAAACTTTAATGAGAGACCAAGGAGAACATGCAATATGACCCAACTAGGAATGAGGTGCGCAATCCTAACAGCAAATCCAAATTACATTAATTATATAGTGGAGAAAGCAACTGGAAGTCCCTCCATTACTTCTGAACAAAATACGTTTGGACTCATCACTTATAATTTTGCATTTAAAAAAAGTAAAAATTTGGAGTTCCTCCAGCGGGGCTAGAAGTTTACACAGTTTATTTCACACCTTGTAATTTAAAATATCATGTCCCATCTAAAACCCCTAGGAAGAGGGCTGATACAATTAATATCTCAACATACATGCTTCTAATATCCTTGCTTATAAATCCATAGTAAGAAATGGGATTAGAAGATTAGCACCTTTGCAAAATCTGCACAGCTGCTGTACTGTCCCATATTTTCCTTCCCTCTCTGCATGGGTTTAAACTGGTTTTCTTGGTGGCTGCCACTAGCTCTTTGGATAATTCAGAGCCTCTAGGAAATGTTTAAAATGAGATGTACTCTGTCTTGGTTGGTCCTAGCCATGAGAACAGGCATTATCAGGGCTGGCGACAGGACCTGAGATCTGCAGTTAATTGCCGGGGCTCAAGGGCTCTAGCAGGGCCCACTGTCTACATTAGCTTTGCCCCAACCCTTTTCCACAACTCCACTGAAGAGTGGGACAGCTTGGTCCTCCCATCTACATTCCCTATGAAACCCCAGAGCACCACCAACGTAGTGAATTTAAAGTGAATATAGTTCTGCAAACCAAGCCCCCCCCCCCCCCCCGCCACCCCAAGTATGTAGAAACCACTACCTTATTTTTGGGTCTCCCGGTTTCACTACAAAACTCTTAGGAACTGGATGACCCAAGTACAGTATTAAAATGGTTGATGATTATGGCAAACAGACAAATTCATGGAAGATAGGTCTACCCTTGGCTATTGGTCATGGCAGCTCAATCAGTCTTGCCCAACCTGGTACCTTCCAGATGTTTTGGCTAACAACGGTCAGGATTCCTGGTCATTGGCCATGGTGGCTGTGGTTATAGGAGCTGAGCTTCAAAACTTGGGCTGATGCCTTCATGCCCTGCTTGTGAGCTTCCCAGAGGCAGCTGGCTCACTACGACTGGCAACAAGATGCTGGACTAGATGGATCATGGTCTGCAAGAAGGGTGTTTTCCATCTTCAGCTGAAACTCCCCATACAGGTTTTTGACAGCAGCCACTCAACTACCTGCAAGCCCTGATGCTAGATGTTAGTGTCTGGGTCTACTTAACTGACAAATGTTAAGAGCTCTCAATTAACAGGAGCATAAAAATGGTGAAAACACTCAACTCTGAAAACAATCTGTCAGGTATTTTTAAAAAGGTGCTGTGTAATAGGGTTTTATTGACTTTCACAGAATACAAAGCAATACCTTTCAGTGTTTCCATGGGGGGAGGCTCTTTCCCTTCTATTACAGGAAGAGATACAGAGAAACCATTCTGTTGTTCCCCACTAAACAAAATATCCATATCCCAAGAAGGCTCTTGTTTGAGAAATAGACCAAGCAACCCCCGCCCCTGCCCCTCATATTTTTGGATTCATACAGGGTTGAAGCAGCAGGCCAGGGTGAGAGACAGAGACTACTCTGATGGATGGATGCTCTTTATCTTGAGACCTACAGAAGGAATGTTTCACTGTTCTTTTATTAGCTCTCTTAGCAGCATTTCATGCTGTTGATCATCAACTCCTGAATCATTCCAATTAGTACAACAGACAAATTCAGCTAGCTGCTAACATTTGGATTTTCAAAGGGGGAGCCTCAGTCTGTTCTAGCATGCACAAGAAACAGTTCTTCTAATCTACTTAGTCTGCAAGGGCTTCCTCCATTACCATCTGAAGACAAATAAGCGGCTCACAGCGCTGAACACTACACCCTTTCCAGAAACATGTTTTCACTTTTAAATTTTGTTTAAACTTGCAGCCTGAAGAATGCAACTCAAAAGCTTACGTTATGAATCCTGATTGGTCCTGCTACAGATAGTAGTAGTAGTACTGTTGTTGTTGACCTGCTTGAATTTGGTTTTATTGGGCCAATGCTATGGCTCCCTATTGTGTTCCACTTTATTTAAATTATTCTTAAAAGTCAAGATAATTCCTTCTACCTTACTCTCTTTCAGGAATCTTGATGAATAATGCTCCACTTCACTTTCCAGGATTGCAAGAAACATTTAGAAAATAATTAAAAGTATTGGTAATACATAAACTTCCAAGCTAAAGCCATGGAGAGTTTTCAATCTGTGTATCCTTACAGAATAAAATCTATGTTTTTGTCCATGCTTAAAATCTACCACTCCTTGTTAGAAGGAAAAGACATCTTGCATTTTTTCCCATTTCCTTTCTTGTTAAAGTAACATAACAGAACCAAAATAGTGCCACATAAAGAAATATGTGTGCTATTAACTCTCAGCTTCATTAAAATTCACCCCCAATAACTAATCAACAAAAATGTTAATAGATTAACCTACCAACTAAATGGATTAAAGGTTGCATCCCTGTTAAAAACATCTTATTCCACGCAGGAAATCCTCTTTGCCCTCATGTCTCATGTTTTCATCTTCCGAACTAACATTGACATTGTCTGCTTCTCCTGAACCATAATATTTAGCAAATGAGGCTTTTCATGATGACATTCCATCACACCCTTTCACTACTCTGAAATGCAGGAGCATTGTGCTGGCTGATACTTACCAGATCCAAGGAGAGAACTCACCAACAGTTGTGTGAAGGAGGAAAAGCAGTGATAAACACTTCCTACTAGATTTTCTCCTCAAAACTGTCACCAGACTAGACCCACCCAGATGGCTTGGATTCTCCCCCTAGCCATATATCTCACGATGTGGGTTCCATCCGTGTCTATTTCCAGTGGTGTTTTGATCCAATTGTTGTTGTTGTTGTTGTTCAGTCATTCAGTCGTGTCCGACTCTTCGTGACCCCATGGACCATAGCACGCCAGGCCTTCCTGTCCTGCGCACTCTCCCGGAGCGTGCTCAAGTTCATATTCATTGCATCGGTGATGCTATCTAGCCATCTCATCTTCTGCCGTCCCCTTCTCCTTTTGCCTTCAGTCTTTCCCAGCATCAGGGTCTTTTCCAGAGAGTTTTCTCTTCGCATTAGGTGGCCAAAATATTTGAGCTTCAGCTTCAGTATCTGTCCTTCCAATGAGCACTCAGGGTTGATTTCCTTTAGGATTGACTGATTTGACCTCCTTGCAGTCCAGGGGACTCGTAACAGTCTTCTCCAGCACCACAGTTCGAAAGCATCAATTCTTCGGCGCTCAGCCTTCCTTATAGTTCAGCTCTCACAGCCATACATTGCTACTGGGAAAACCATAGCTTTGATTAGACGGACCTTTGTTGGCAAGGTGATGTCTCTGCTTCTTACTATGCTGTCTAGGTTTGCCATAGCTTTCCTCCCAAGGAGCAAGCGTCTTTTAATTTCATGGCTACAGTCACCGTCTGCGGTGATCTTGGACCCCAAGAAAGTAAAATCTGTCACTGCTTCCATTTCTTCCCCTTCTATATGCCAGGAAGTGATAGGGCCAGATGCCATGATCTTAGTTTTTTTAATGTTGAGTTTCAAACCAGCTTTTGCACTCTCCTCTTTCACCCTCAACAAGAGGCTCTTGAGATCCTCTTCGCTTTCTGCCATTAGGGTGGTATCATCTGCATATCGGAGGTTGTTGATAATTCTCCCAGCAATCTTAATTCCGACCTCTGATTCATCCAACCCGGCATTTCTCATGATGTACTCTGCATATAAGTTAAATAAACAGGGTGACAATATGCAGCCTTGTCGTACACCTTTCCCAATTTTGAACCACTCGGTTGTTCCATCTCTGGTTCTTACTGTTGCTTCTTGACCCTCGTACAGGTTTCTCAGGAGACAGGTAAGGTGGTCTGGTACTCCCATCTCTTTAAGAATTTGCCACAGTTTGTTGCGATCCACACAATCAAAGGCTTTAGCATAGTCAATGAAGCAGAAATAGACGTTTTTCTGGAATTCTCTTGCTTTCTCCATGATGCAGCGAATGGTATGGCACAAAGATTTTTTGGCAGCTAGCTTAAAACACATTGACTGGTCCCTTTGAAGTCAATGAAACTTATAAATGAACAATTCCAACATTGTACCCATAGTTGGCATTTGCATGGCATAAATATTTCACTTTATGATTTCACTGACAGCAACACCAGCACAACAAAAAGGAATGTGAAGAACCATGGGAAATAACAAAAACAACTCTTTACCCATATCTCTTCAGCCACAACTATTGCAGAATCTAGTAACACCAGATGCAGCATCACAGATTAATTAATCTTCCAACGTGGTAGTTATCTGCTACCACCTGCCAACACTACTCTTTTACTTTCTACAAAGGACAAACAGGCCAGTTTCTATTCTCCCTCTCTCTTACACACTTACACACACACGGTCACCAATCTGATATGGCAGCATTCAGAAACCAGTGAGATATTGCAGTTCTTTGCTGAAATATCCAACTTGCACTATTCAGTACTTGAACAACATGAAGATTTCTGGCTTGTGCTTTTGAATTGTCACCTGCCTCTTCCAATCTCTGCCTTTAACAGCAGCCTGACCACTGCAATTTTATACATGTCTTCTCAGAAGCCTTACTGAGTTCCAAGGGCTTTACTCCAAGGTAAGTGTACAGGATTGCCGCCTTAGATAGGAAAGTTCTTCATGATATGAAAATAAAAGGTAAAGACAACTGCAACATTTAAAAGCAGTTATAGCAGGTCCATTACCTGTGGTGTGATCCTATGTTTGTAACGTGCCTGACTCACATGCCAGAAATGGCAAGGCAAACATGTCTTCAGTCTTGCCCCTCCACTCAGGCTTCAGGTAGGCTGCATTTTATTATACTCTTTGAAGTGGCGTATATTGTCATATTTTTAAAATGCAAACTATCCCAGGGATTCGGGGAGGTGTGCATGTGAAGGTGACATCATAGGCCAGGGGTGTTGAACCTCTTTCAGTTCTGGAGAAGCTCTCAGGGGCTGCATTCCAGTGGCAGTCGGGGCCTAAGCCAAAAATATCAGCATATTTTAGTTTAAAGCTCTTATTGCCATTAATTACGTCTTATGGAAGGCATTTCAAATTTTTAGAATGGGAAAAAATGTGTGCAAAGGCCAAGAAACCACCACACGACTGGCAGTTGGGGTAAAATAGATGGAGCCAAAGGACACGGGTATAGCCATCTGGGAAATCCCTGAGGGCTGATTTTTGCGTGCAGGCCTGAGGTTCAACATCCATCATAGGCTCTAATCAACAGTACTGTTTACCACCACTTCCCCCATTTCAAACTGAGCCACACTAAAAACTCACATAACTCTTTTTCATAGCTTCAGACAGAAAAGGATATGCTTATAATGAACAAGCTGAGGGTACCTTTAATTGCCCCAACTGTGCTTAAAGTATTACCCCAAAAGCAGGGTGAAGCAGAAATACAGTTTTACCCCAAAAGATAGAGGAAAGTTTATCTTGCTTAATTTCTCTGTGTTACAGTTTGCAACATGCAAAAAATATCTTTAAGAATGGAATCAAATGCCCACATAATACCAACCTACTTGGGTTAGTTTAAGTGTTACCTGACACACAGTAAACAGAAAAAGATGTAATGCTTTTCCCTAAATGGAAGTATTTTCTTTATATGAAACATGCAACATTTGCAGCAGCTGTTAGTTTTCTACCTGGCTAGGCTGTATCTGAATGTGCAGAGAAAACAAAGATGGTAGAATCAAGCTTGATTTTATCTTCTGATATACTTTTATGTTTCACTTTTCAAAATAAGGAAGGTCAAAGGCCCTCTACTAAGAAATTCATTTATTTGAATATTTTAAAATAGTAACACAAATGGTTAATACTAGAAGATCAAGATTACAAATATCAGAATAAATGAAAGGATGAGAAAGACTTGAATAGAACTCTGTCATACTATCACTTATAGAATATAGCACTACAAGAATAACCAAACAAGAGCAGCAGCTGGAGCATCAGGGAAAGACAATTGTGATGAAATGGTATTTTGTTTTGTTGTGCAATTGTATATTTTAGTTTATTTGCTTGATGGATGTGTTCTAACATGTCCTTTCTCCTGAAGGCTATGGTGGGTAGGGGGGAGGGGGGAGTTAGAATGTTAAGGTTTAAACGGTGTCTCCTGATTGGCTGTTGCTTTTTCAGCTGGGAGAGAGAGGGCATCACAGGCGCTTGGAGACAGGGACGGGCTTTCTGAGGGGTGGGATCAGGGCCCTGGGCTCTCATTTCAGGGTGGTTAGATCCCCCTGGGAGGTGGAGGGAGGTATATTTATTATGTTGATGTCTTATTATTAGAAAGGATAGAGTAGGTAAGGAATTAATAAAAAAACTTGAAACAAGAATTTTTACCACATAAAACTCAAACGGCATTGGAACATTTTATACTATGTAAATAAATTTTCATTTTTAATTTGTTCCTTCAAACCACGCCACTCTCCATTTCATTTGTTGCCAGTAAAAGGGTTAGATGAATCCAGGAAAGAAGCAAGCCATGGTCTACGAATCAACACACACACACAAATCAAAGGTTCTCTTCTCACGAGGAGGAGGGTGGTGGCAGTGTCCTAGTAAAGTGATTGCTTAGGTTATAGTTGATGTATTCCTTCTTGCTTTATGGTATTATCTCATGGAAGAGTTTGGGAGACTATAGAGGTACTGAAATTCTGGAGCTAAAATCAGTACTTGGTGATGTCAAAATATTTATGAGGAATGGTGATGTTATAATAATCACAGGTGGGGGAAGGGTGATATGTCACAGCTATACTGAAATTTTGCATACATTTTTTGATAATACAAATAAGAACAAATAAGGACTGGCACCTCCGACAACACATGGAACTTTAGGGAAATATATCAGGATGATTAAGACAAGATACCTTTAACGATGAGTAATGAAGAGTGTTCTGTCCTTGTTTGGCCAGTCCAATCAGCTTCCATGATGGCTGGTGAAGTAGGGACAGAGGAGTGGGGGATATCCTCCTTGCTTCTAGCACCTCCCATTAAATACTGATGTATTTTATACAGTACAACTCAGCTAAATTAATGCTTTAATATAACGGATCCTATTTGTTAAATAAGTTAAAAACTATGTGATTTAACACAGACCCATGGTGGAAGATCTTCAAAGAAAGCTTAGGGTACTTCAAGATGGAGGGCTCCTAGTGCTAACAATCTAAAGGAATTGTGCAATTATTGTCTTTCCTTCCTTAACAGATTTTTTTTCTGGTAAGAAATGGGATGGAAGAAGCAGTGGCAAAGCAGAAGGTTACAAAGTGAAGATGCCAACATCTGAACCCACAGAATTCTGTGAAAGATGCAGTGTACTGCACAACGAAAGTTCATCTGTAAACACCCCAGTCACAAGAATCAGTTACTTACAAAATACAGTGCAATCACTTCACTTGAGACTAGAGTTGCACATACATGTGTACACCCCTGGTTATCTACAGACACCTTGACTGACTGGGCCGTTTTATCACCAAGTCCTCTCATTAAATTTGTGGACCCTAAAAAAGAAATGTCTTTTCAACATTGGAAGAAGGAAAGCCAACTGATAACATATGATGTAGCTTGACCCGTCATGTAAGAAGTGCCTCCTCACTCCTACTTGCTTGGGTTTTTTTGAAATTTAAAGATTTCAAACAACATTGCTCTTTTCTTTGTACTCTCCCTTCCATAATGGAACACCCATAGTTTGCTCAAGAGATGGAAGATGGGCAGGGAGAAGAGAAACTGCTCATACAAGTAAACTGTTGATTCAGAAAAAGTATGGAAATCACAATGCCACCAGGCCAAATTTCGGAGGGCTCTTGTAGCAATGCAGCCTTTGAAGCATATGAGTGAATAGAGAATGGTACCAACTGAAGTCTAGTTTGTCAGATTTAGTGTTCATGTACTACTGTGAGCCATTATTTCTTCTGAGTTTATTGTTGGACCTTGGCCATTTGTCTGAGAACGTGCGGGCTGTTCCACTAATGTTTCTGAAACCATGTGGCCTTTGTGCTCATATCTTTTATTAGTCTGTGGAGCTGTATCCTCTACATCAACAGGAGCAAGCTTTTGCGACTCAGCCACTTGCCTTCTAGCTTCTGCCTCCTGCTGCTGCAGCATCTGCTCCACCTCTATCTCGAGTTCCAGATTTTCTTCATCTGCCTCCACTTCCAGCTGCTGCATTAACTCCTCCAGTTTCGTTGCCTTGCGGAGCTCATTTTGCTGTATGATTGTGCACAAATGTTCTGTGAGCTGTTCTTTGATTTCAGTTTTCTTTTGGAGATCCAGTTTTGCAGCCACAAATTCAGTTTCTGCCTTATCATAACGTTTCCTGAAAAAGAAGAAGCACCCATTTAACCATTTTTAGTCACAGAAAACGTTCATGTGCTCTATGAACTGGAACAGACAAGTTATTGTAATCTGCACAACAAAACTAATCAGCTGAAGAAATTGGGGGAAAGAAGCATACATCAAATTGAAAGCAGAGACAACAGAATCAAGTCAAGCCCATTCCATTAGATCTTCACTCCTTGGGTATTTGAGGAGTGAAGCTCAACATTAATTAGAAGCTCAACAAAATGCTGTAGTGTATCCCCACCACCTAGAAGTGTTTTTGTTCAGGGCTCTAGCTAGACTATTGTAGTGCTATTTGGGGGAAGGGGGGCAGGGAGAAGAGAAAGTCATCTTATTTCTTTCACACCCAGCCTCAAGACATTCTCTTCTGTGCTCTACAGCACCAGAGGTGTTCAGATTTGGAGTTGGCTGCCAGTCCTGATCCAGAGTATTTCATTGCTACATGGGAGGGGGGCACTCTGTACAGTGACAACAGTGTTGTTTTTTTCCTTCCACCGGGAACATCCCTACAGCACAAAAAGGGGAGCGTGTTTTTTTTTTAAGACTGCAACAATTCTGCTTGCCATAGTGAGCAACCAGCCTCCTTCCCACCTCTGAAGTACAGAAGTGGGTGGGGACAGTCTTGAAAATTGTATAGTGATCCCTGCCTTCACCCCACCAGTTCCAGGATCTGGAGGAAGGTTGGGAGCGTTTGGCAGCTGTGTGGCCAAAGTGCCTTGACCCTGCAGAGACAATCTAGCAACAAGAAATTTCCTTGCTGCTGTGAAAAGCACCTTCACCCAGTGACACCCAAGCCAGCACATTTCCCCTTCCCTGCAAACCTTTCCCTTAGAAAAGGCCAGTGGAGGAGGTTTCCAAGGACACTCAGCAAACCTTCACACAGTGAGGCAGGAAAGGCTGACAGGGGGGCAGCGACTTGCTTGGGCATCACTGTGACGGGCAACCCACCCCACACACTTCTTGCTTGCATTCCGCCCTAGGAATCTGCTTGAAGAGTGAGATAAAAATCTCCATAATAAATAAATAAATAGTAACATTCTACTAATATTTGAAATTAGTTACTCTTGAATCACAAGAACAGTTTTCTCAGCAGAATGACCAAAATAACACAGGACTAATGAATAATTAGAACAAGGTCTATCTCCTAATTCTGGCCATGATTCAAGCAAATTAGACATCTGACTGACAACACAGCTGCTTTCCTAAACTTTAACTTTTGTCTGGAGCAGTGGTGTGTTATGACATTCTTAAACTTGCTTGTAACCAACAGGTTATCCCAGGAGGAACAAAAGTCTATAGAAAATAGTGACAGAGCAGTGCTTATGACCGGCCCACCAGAAAATAAACCCGTGTGATGAAAGCAGCTGCTGGCAAGATGGGTTTTCTGCAAGAAAACATTTCAAGCTGGTAACCTAAAGCAGAACTAGGCAGATTTGACGTTTGCTGGATCTACTTTGCTGTTTATAGGAACCATGACATCCACCAACTGGAGCCTGGTGCAAAAGACATATAGTCAGAATTAAAGAATTCTGAAGCCATGAATTTGTTTTGAATATGAAAACTGAAAGGTGCCCACAGTCCTTCTGCACAAATATCCAGTCTTGGTTGCCCCAAGCTTTCTTCATTTCAGCAATATAATTTAGGGTATGGGGACATTTTGTCACTGCTATTATTAAACAGTTGGGAGTCAGAAATCCACCTGATCTACTGCACATCACCCAGTGATCTACCAGTAGATTCAGAACTACCTTCTGGCCTCCACTGATGTAAAGCAATGCATTTAATTAAAAAAAACTAGTTCTAACCAGTATCACTATTCCTTCAACCATCCCCCATAAGGAAGGAGTCCACAAAAAGAAAATGCTTTCTTCAAGCAGTCCTTTATTCTTCTATACTTATGCCTTACCGAGCACACGAATAATCCAAGCTTGCCTGGTCAATCCTGTTTCTCAGAATCCCGATATCAGCAGATACCATGTCATCTAGGGCTTGGAGTTGCTTTTGGATCCGGTTTAACTTCACTGTTTCAGCCTGAGTTCTTTTAGATCTGGGAAGAAACACATTTTGTTTTGGAGGGTTGGATTGGTTTGGGTTTTTTTTGTGATCTTCTGTTATGTGCAATCAAATATTTCAATAGGAGATATGATTACTTGTTAACACTGCTCAAAAGTGTGCAGGCATTTTAGAACTGTTTTCAGTTGCAAAATACAGAAACAGAGTTCAGTTAAGCAGCTTGTGCTTTCCAAACAGAGAAGGAACCAGACTTCCTGAAAAACTCAATTTTTGTATTTTTTTAAAAAATAAAAGCATGAGTTTAGTCCTGAGTTATGGAGAAATGTTTCAAGATATATGGGTTGTATTTAAAACAGACACACAACCTGTATAGGTTCCTATATCTCTAGGAACTTTCGTTGGCACATAGCACAATCAATTTATGTATTTAATATTTTACTTCATTTCTATACTGCCCAATAGCCAAAGCTCTCTGAGTGGTTCACAAAAATTAAAACTAAAGAACACACAATAAAACAATATAAAATACATAAAACATTAAAACCACAGTATAACAATACAACTGGAATAATACCTAGCAGGAATGCAGTGATTTAAAATACAGATTTAAAACAACAAAGCTAAAAGTCTAGAAAGCTACAATGCTAAAATGCCTGGGAAAATAAAAAGGTCTTCACCTGGTGCCGGAAAGAATACAGTGTAGGTGCCAGGCGAACCTCACTAGGGAGCTCATTCCACAGCTGGGGTGCCACAGCAAAAAAATCCCTCCTCCTAGTAACCACCCGCCTCACTTCCTTTGGCAGGGGCTCGTGGAGAAGGGCTGCTGAGGATGATCTTAAGGGACATATGGGAGGAGGCAATCCTTCAGATAACCTTGCCCCAAGCTGTTTAGGGCTTTGAATGTTAATACCAGCACTTTGAATCGGGCCTGAAAATGGACTGGCAGCCAGTGCAGCTGGAAAAGTACTGGCATAATATGAGCTCACTGGCCAGTCCCTGTTAACAATCTTGCTGCCCTATTTTGGACCAGCTGAAGTTTCTGGACCGTTTTCAAAGGCAGCCCCACGTATAACGCATTGCAGGAATCCAGACGAGAAGTTATCAGAGCATGGATAACTGTAGCTAGGCTATCTCTGTCCAGATAAGGGCGTAGTTGGTATACCAGCCAAAGCTGATAAACAGTGCTCCGTGCCACTGAGTTCCCCTGTGCCTCAAGTGACAGTTCTGGATCCAAGAGCACCCCCAAACTACAAATGTGATCCTTTAGGGGGAGCGCAACCCCCTCCAGAACAGGTTGAATATCACCTAGCCAGGCAGACGAACCACCCACTAACAGTACCTCTGTCTTGTCTGGATTGAGTTTGTTTATTGGCCCTCATCCAGTCCACTACCGTGCCCAGGCACTGATTCAGAACAGCCACTGCCTCACCTGGGTTTGATGAGAGAGAGAGGTAGAGCTGGTATTTAAAATATGGAAACAGTCTATCACTTCTTCATTCAGCTTCTATAGAGAATTTCACAAGCATGTTAAAGACCTGCTTTAGAAAGCTGAAACTAGGAAGCTCAATCTGAATCTGTCATACCGAAGATCAGGATTCCAGACCTCATGCAAATGCACTGTACACTCCCTTTTCTCTGAAATAACAGCATCTTACAGTTGCTTACTGTAAGAACTTACTTCAGTTCTAAACTTTCTCATGAAAGTACATCCTATTGTTTTCAACAGACATCAAGGAACATGTTTAGGATTACAGTCTTAGTTACAAGGAGAAAAGGAGCAGCAAGCAGTTTTTAATCAGGTTTGCATGTTCCAAAGTGTCACAAGTGGAATTCTATTTTCATATTCACGTGGGAAAAGGCTGCATGGTAGTGCTGAGAAAATAAGGGTTTGCTAAACTCCATCAACATTGTTCAGGAAAAACATGCATCATGTCCCTTTGGCTTGCCCAAATATTACGTAACAGTCTCCACACCTTTCAGCGATTGCTTTAGCCAGGAGAGCTTTCTTGCGTTTGTTCTTTTCTTCCATAAGCTTCTGCTCCTGTTGCAGAATCTCCCACCGAGACTTCTCCTGCCTGAACATTGACAAAGTAATAGAATTAACAAGGAATCATCTTTCTTCTCCCTCCTCTCCAAAACTAACCTTCAGAACAATTAATAGTGCAATCCTATGCATGTTTAGCACATTCCGGGAGAAAGTGGAGGCCAGGAAGGCCTGGCGTGCTATGGTCCATGGGGTCACGAAGAGTCAGACACGACTTAACGACTGAACAACAACAACAACAACAACAAATGCATGTTTAGACAGAAAAAGTTCTACAACTTGTAGGACTTTTTTCAGCCTAAATATGCATAGGATTGGGTCTTAACTGACTTAGTAACATATCTTGCAAATGCTTCAGAAACACTTGAATGATAGAAGCTAATTGCTCTAATTGCCAGACCTGGTTTTGTAAACAGACTACTCTGACACACCTTGGGGTTCAGCTTCACCCCCATTATATTTCAGAATACTCCTTAAAAAAAACTAGATTCCCCAAAAAGGATTCAAGAGTTGCTTAGCATCCTAATTTGTGGATATTAGATAAGAGAAATGTAAGCTGTAAGCAAAATGTTTTACAGATACCACAAGATCCCAAGAGCAAGAAGGCCCATCAAATCTAGTGGCCTGTGGCCTGCATGTGGCCTACCATGGCGTCCACATGGTTCCTATTGCCACCCTGGAAATCCCAGCAGAAGCTGTTTGAGAGGCTGCCAAGAAACTGTGTGTGTGTTCCCTCTGCACCCTTTTTCCCAGCAGAATCACTGTTTCTGCGGAGAAACAGATCAGACAGGATGGCTTCCCTCACATACTCTGTCTCTCTGCAGAATGGGGCTCCTAACAACCCACCAAGAGGAAAGAAGACATATGTTACTGGCTGCCTTGTTTCCGAGCAGAAGCACTGGGATTTTCGTGGTAGCATTCAAATCTGGTGATGGGGAAGGATACACCCTCCCCTCACAGGGTTCTGAGGGGGGGGGGGTGCAGCCCCGCAAGCCCCAGAAGTTGCCTATCCCTGAAATAAATAATCGGAAGCAATTTCATTTTTTGAAACCCATGTACAAAAGTTGGATCTCAAGTCTGTGCATTCATGCTGCTTTTTCCTGGAGAAGATACTGTTGCAAGGAAGTTGTCTTCCTTTCTAATTCATTTAGCATTTCTCCTATTAAAAAGTATATTTTCTTAATGATAATCCTTTAAACCTTGTACAGAACTTTGTCACAAATATATTAATCTTGTACGTAGTAGATATTGCACCCTTTGAATTTACTTAACCATGGTAAAAAGCTATTTAATTTCACTTTCCCCATCCCATCAAAATACATAATCAAGGAAGCATTTTAACCATCGATTGTCACAAACCTTACTAACAATTCTCTGTTTTACTATTATTACGTCAGCTGTCAACAGAAAAGGGATCCAAACTTAACTGACTATCCTAGGTAGTTAAGATAGAACTATACATTTCAGATACCTGCAAGGCGACTTATTTATACTATTACCAGATTGGATAGCAATGATTATTTGAAGAGAGATTCTTGAAAACTTGATCCTTTGTGATCCTCTTGGGGCTTAGAAAGGAGAAGGGCCATAGCTCAGTAGTACAGTACATGCTTTGCATGAAGAAGGTCCAGCTTCAATCCCTGGTATCCCCTGGTACAGCTGGGAAACAGCCATCTGAAACACTAGAGAAGCCTTCCCCACACTAGTACCTTCCGTATGTGTTGGACAATTCCCATCATCCCCAGCCAATATGGCCAATGTTGACTGGGAGTCATGGAAGTTGCAATCCAACAGATCTGGAGGGCACCAGGTCAGTGGAGGCTGCCCTAGAGTCATGCCAGACAGTACAGATAATACTAAGCTAGACAGGCCAATGGTCTCACTTGGTATAAGGCAGCTTCATTTATGTTCTGTATCCTTTGTATTGGTGGTTTTCAAATGACTCTCTGATAAACTACAGACTTATTTACAAGAATAAGAGTTCTTCAATGAGAAGGTGGCAGACAAGACAGCTTGACTGACTACTGCCAATCTTCCCTTGTAATGCGCAGCTACAGCAGAGTTTTGGGCGAGCTCTTAGTTCAACTTCACGTGGGGCAACAGTGACACCTAAAAGGTCTGACTAGTGCCTAACATGAATCGAGTGTGCACCCTCCAACACGCCCCAGAACTTTTTTGCAATGCACTGGGGTCCAGTAGCAGATAAGCAAATGTGGAAATTGTTCCCTGAAGGTCAGGAGTTTGAAACCCATTTTGTACTATAGTATTAAACATGTACAGAGATTTCTACATAAGTTGAAACTTTCATTGCAATTAAGGACACAGAGCCAGCCGTTTTCCTGCATATAAAAAAAGCCTCCAAAATGATGGACATGTCCACAAGGCCGGATTACTGATCAGATTTAGCGCTACACATAAAAATGCAGCAAGGTGTGAAAAGAACAAAGGAGGTTATTATTTATTACTCTAAAACCCACTGAAGAATGTGGCACGTGTCTTTCAGTTTACTATACAACGCTGCATTTAACTGATTAGATATGATTAAATTCTTGCAGCTTTTATTACAGACTTACTAACAATTCCATTTTCTTTTTCACCAAATTATGACTTGACTCTGCAGAGGGATCACCATTACAGGATTTTTCGAGTCCAAGTTCAACCTGTTGATTACTGGAACTCTGTTTCTCTCCTGTTGACAGAGACTGGGATGGTGATAGAGACACCTGTGGAGAGGAGCTCTTCTGCTTAGGCACAGAAAGCTGCTGCTCCAGGGGTGACAAGGCTGCTCCATCCGGCAGTTCCATTTTTTCACATATGTGCTGAACAGGCTTTTTGCGCTGCAGATGTTGGCGGCTTTTGTTTATAGAAGGCTTCTGAATCCGACACTGCTGTTCAAGAAGAGATTCTGGTGGATCTAAATAGCACAAATAAGTAAAAATTAGGCCTTTACATCTGTGAACAGTTACTTGCTCTAAATGCTTGTGACAGGGTAGGCTAGAAAGCACATGAATGCATAAAAGTACATGCGGCTATATGTCCTGTGTTCCACCCCCATAAAAACTGATTAGAAAACCCAAATACGTGATGATTTTAAAATAGCACAGCAGTGTCAGATATTCTACTTCCCCCAGATATTAACAATTCTACGCAGAAATGCCGAAGGGTAAGAACTAACAAGGGGCACAGTCTAGTAGGAAATTCTCCTGTGCAATCCCTGTTCTACTTAACAGCAACAGCACAGTAAAATACACACTGGATTTACCTTTTTATTGTGCCAATTCCCAGTACTGACAGACATGGGAGAACTGTCATATATTTATAAGAAGCTGGGCACCTCCATACAAGTATGAGACATTTTGCACACACATACACAAATAAGAGAATTTGGGCTTGCACAATACAGCACTAACTTTGGTACCATCTTTTCAGGAAGTAGCAGTTCCCTGTAAGTCCCAAGCAAAAGCATGAATGGGAGAGTATTTTGGATGGCTGGAGAGGAATGGTATTTTCTTCTCCTATAGCTGCACTAGCATTTATAGCAACAAGTATGGGTGAGATTATTCTTTCCCTCTCAGTTTGTCTAGGAAAATTGGGGACTGCTTCTGCCAGCAAGGGGAGTGGGAAAGGGTTTTATGAGGGGGAGGGAGCTACAAGAGAAGAGATAAGGTGATATCCCACAGCCCTTTAAACTAGGCTAGGTATGAATGGGGAGTGGATATGCCTTGGGGTCACTGCTACCTGGGGTAAGAAGCTGCAGCACAATTTAGCTACTCTCTCCCAAGGCCGCCTCCCCCCCACCCCCCGCGGGCGAATTTTGAGGATTTGGTACGGGAAGTTGATGCTTCTTTTTACTGTAAGGTAGACAAGAGTTTGAACACTCTTCACTGCAAGAGACCGGCCCTCACTGTTTTGTGACACCTTGGTTGGTCTTGCCTGATGGTGGGTTTTGGAAGTCTGCGTTGCTTTCTGAGGGTCTAGAAATACATTTTCATTTCAAAATGAAATAAACCCGAGGAGAAGGAGGCGCATCTTTAGTACTAAGTTTCCAAAATCCATATACCTTTATTAGGCCAACTCAATGTAAGTAACGTTACTTTCCCTACCGCAGGTGGGGCCGGAGATAGGCCCTCTATGTCATCCTTCCTCAAACAGCAGCCCGATCCGACACGTGTTTACGCCGAAGTAAGCCCCCCTCAGTTGAACGGAACTTGTTTCCATTCGTGCAGAGAACTGCACTCTATGCAGCGTCCTCTCTCTGCTCAAGGGGCAAAAGGAGGGGGCCCGGCCAGCGGGCGCAGTCTCACGGCTCTGCTGGGAGCCTGGGAAAAAGCTCGGTCCACGCACGTCGGCTCGCAACGCCCCAACCCGCCTGCCGCTGCTGCGGACGTCTTCCGCGGCTGGCGTTACCTTTGCGCTGCCCCTGGAGTCGCCGAAGCTCCTGCTCGGAGAACCCGGCCCAGCCCCCCGCCATGGCGCTTTCTCGCCAGCCCTGCCGGCGGGCTCCGGCTCCTGCTTCCGCTGCCACGTCTCCCGACCCCGCCCCCGCACTTGGGAAAACCCGCGGCTCCGCTCAGGCCTCGCGCGGCTTGCAAGGCCCAGTGTGTAGCCATGGAAACGGGAGACGGCCGGGCTCAGCGCGTAGGCCGAGGCGACAGGCGGCCTTCGCCTCAGAGCGGTGCTAGATTTCGTCGGCGACGTGCCCCGGGTAGGACTCGCATCCTCCTCCTCGCCCCCCGCCCAGCGCCGACTGCTGGGTCGCCAAGAAAAAGAGCACAGCCGAGGGAGCTCAGGCGGGGCCCGGCTCCCCTCGCAGCGCTGTCACCGACCGTGCGAGCGAGCGGCGGGGCGACTTACGGGGCACTCGCCCCCAGGCAGCGCCTCGCTCCCTGCCACGCCACCTGTAAGGAAGGTCTGAACGGAGACGGCTGTGCGTAGCCGGCCCGCGCTCAACCCCCACTGCTGCGCTATCCAGAAACGCGCGCACGGGTGACCTGGCAGAGGCTGCGGCTCCTTGCTGCGCCCTCTGCTCGCTTCCCACTCCCTCCGGGCAGCCGGCGAGGCGTCCCGAGCGGGAGGACAGGTGAGCAAGTGAGCGGAGGCCGTCGCGGCAAAAACCAGCTGCCTCTGCTAGTTCACCTGCGCAAACCAAGCCACCCGCCCAGAGAGCCTGCGGGCGAGCCGGCAGTGACTCCAGCTCGCTCGTGCCACCCGTGCTTGCTCTCGTCCTCTGGGCGGTACGGCGCACTGCCAGAGGGAGAGGGCAGGCGAGCAAGCAGGCGCGGCGTCTACAAGGAGCCGGCGCCATCCCCGTACTGCACTCTGGCCCTGGGTAGTGCAGGAGTGAGAACTGGTGGGTTTGCTCAGCCCCAGCCCAACCACTGCAACATGCCGGGCCTACCTACACATGATGTTAACCACGGACTTGAAAAAGGCTGCTTAACATTTCTGCTTTTCTTTTGAAGGGAACGCAGCCATTTGGGTGAGGAGAGGCAATAGCAACCCGCCTTCCCTTGCCCCTTCAGCAGAGTCTGGAAAAACGGGCAGGGGGAGGACTCCCTGGCCAGGAACCCCCTGGCCCCTCTGCTCTGTGGTGCCTTCTCCTCTGAGTTTTGCCACTTTTGGGGGTGGGCATGGAAACCTGCAACCAAGAGATGGCACTGGCTGTTCCTACCGTCTCTCTCTTGCTACTTGCTTTCTCTGGGCAGCACAGCAGGAAGGATTGGCCCCATACTGCTCCCTAGAGAGAGAGAATACACCTGTGTCTGCTTCCTCCCCCCCCCCCCTTTCCTCTGGGAATTGCAACATAGAGGGTCACTGAAAGAGCAGCCTCCTCATCTTCTGATATGTGCACACTCCCACTCTGAGTGCTGTTCCATAATGCTCATTATTAGATCCCGCAAGAATACCTCCCAGGAGTATATGGGAGTAGTATATATTCCAGCGGGCTCAGTCCAGATTGCTGTGCTGCCTAGAGGAGGAAAGTATGTGAGTGACTGAGAGGTTGGAGTGGCTGCTTCTTCCCTGATCTCTGCTGGCTCACCCATCCAAGCATAGGCATCTGTTCATGGGGCAAAGAGGTGCAACTCCCCCACCCCCAATTCCTGATGTCATTCTGAGAGTGGCAACAGCAGCAGCTGTGCTGCGCCTTCCCGATCTATCTCTGTGTTCAGTTTCCAGGCAAGGCTCAGGACCGGAGGTCAGTAAATTTAACACGGGGGCGGGGATCTTCTCAAGTTTAACCGGTGCCGTTTTCTGGCAGGCCCAACTGGGCAACACCATAGCTGGTTAGGCCCTTGGTTTGGTAGCCTGTGGGAGTGCCTGCCTTATAAAGTAAACAGGCAGTAGTATGACTGTTAGGAGGGTGACAGGAGAAGAAGAACTAGTTGCCACTCTGCACCAGTGGAAGCAGTGAAGCTGTGGAGCCAATTCCAGGTAATTGAGGATGAGACTGGAGGACAGCCTGCAGCTCAAGACAGCTCTAATAGCGCCCAATAATAGTCTTCAGACACATGTAGGAAGAAAGCCAGACTATGAAGCACATGGTCTTCAATGTCTATATACTAATGCCCAGAGTATGGGAAACAAACAGAACGAACTTGAACTCAATACAAGAGGGAAATTATGACTTGATAGATATAACTGAGACTTGGTGGGATGATTCTCATGACTGGAATACAGCAATTGAAGGATATAACTTGTTCAAAAAGTACAGGAGGAACAGAAAGGGAGGTGGGGTTGCACTGTATGTGAAAAATACTTATCTCTGCATAGAAATACAGGAGAATGAACTTGGTAGCCCCAACGAGAGCATCTGGATAAAAATAAATGCAGCAAAGAATAAAAGGAACCTGGTGGTCGGAGTCTACTACCAGCCATGCACTCAAGGAGAAGACGAGGATGAAACTTTTGAAAAGCAAATAGCCAGTGTTTTAAGGAAGCATGATGTAGTAGTAATGGGGAGCTTCAATTTCCCCAATATTTGTTGGGAGACAAATTCTGCAAAACATGGCCCCTCCAGGAAATTCATGAGTTGTGTTGCGGATAACTTCCTCCTACAGAAAGTAGAGGAAGGAACTAGAGGATCGGCTATCCTTGACTTGATCCTAACCAACAGAGTTGACTTAGTGGATAAAGTAGCAGTTACAGGAACTCTGGGGGAAAGCAACCATGTTGTACTTGAGTTCTTAGTTCTAAGGGAAGCAAAAGCTGAGTGTAGTCAAACGTGTACCCTGGATTTTAGGAAAGCTGATTTTAATAAACTCAGAACAATGATCAGTAGGGTCCCATGGCAAGTGACTCTAACGAGAAAAGGAGTCCACAATGGGTGGGAGCTTTTAAAAAAGGAAATTCTCAAGGCACAATTACAAACAATTCCAACAAGAAGAAAAGGTGGAAGACAACAGACGAAGCCAGTGTAGCTTCACAAAAAGCTTAGGGATGACCTGAAAACAAAAAAGGACACATACAGGAAGTGGAAGGAAGGACAAGCAACAAAGGAAGAATACAGACAGGTAGCACAGAATTGCAGGGATGGCGTCAGAAAGGCTAAAGCTGAGAACGAACTGAGGTTAGTGAGGGATGCTAAAAGCAACAAAAAGGCTTTCTTCAGCTACGTACATAGTAAAAGACAGAGGAAAGAAACGGTTGTTCAGCTATTAAATAAGGATGGCAAAATGATAACAGATGACAAAGAAAAGGCAGTGGTGCTCAATTCCTACTTTGTCTCAGTTTTCTCCCAAAAGAGGGTCTATGACCCCCCTGGGAAAGGTGAAGTACAGGCTGAAGGGGCAGGATTGCAGCTTGAGATCAATAGGCATATGGTCAAGGAACACCTAATTACTTTGAATGAGTTTAAATCTCATAACGCAATAAGGAACGCAATAAGGAACGCAATAAGGAACGCAAATAAGGAACGCAAATGGCGGCGCCCATGGGCGCTGCTTGCGTACGCACGGGTTTTTGGGGTTTTTTTCACTCAGCCGTGATAGGCTATGTAAACATTTACGTAGCCTATCACGGCTGACTACAGGGATGCAAACGGTGGCGACTGGCTGCCGTCATTTGCGTCCCGGGAGGACAGGAGGATTCGCAGCCGGAGGGAAGGGGGGCCTCCCCCCCAGCCAGAATTTCGGGGGGGAGGGACAGGGCGCCTCCCCCCGGCCAGAATTTCAGGGGGAGGGACGGAGCGCCTCCCCCCCACCGCGAATCAAGCTTCGGGTTCAGGTAAGGGACTTTCGTATATTCCTAGGAGAAGCACGTTGGAGCATTATCCAGATTGTCATGGAATTGGCTTTGGTCCATCAGGGACACATGAAGCACGGAAAGGTGTACTGTACCTTTAAAATCTAGTTTTCAGGGGTCACACTGTGCTTGAAAGGAACATACTTCCAGGTGGGGTGGGGGAGTAGAACTGAACATCATCAAACTGGCAGGAGCTGCTCAACCAATGTGAGAGGCCTGTTTCCCAGCCAATGTCCAGGCTCCCCCTGCTAATACAGTATTACGAATGGAGAGCAACTAATTTTTCACCAAGATTTCCCTGAGGAAGCCAAAATCCCCAGTTCCTGAGTGCAGCATCTGAAGGTGCCACCTGAGAGCGCCCCCCCAATTTGACCAGCAATCTGCCACAGAGTTATTGCTCCCACCCCATTTTTCCCCATGTGCGCACTTTTGCCTTGAGAAGCCAAAATCCCTGGTTCTCGAGTCAACATCTGAAGGCTCCCACTGACAGCATCCCCCCCTCCATTTCAGCCCATTCCAACAAACTGTTCCGGAGTTACTGCTTACACACACACGCGTGCGCGCGTGCACACACACACACATGCCTTTTCTCCTTCTCTGGGCACTTTCTCCCTGTTTGCAATGACAGGCTGCTGAGACCTCACCAGATTGGAGAAGCCGCTTTACATAGCATCAAAGAAGTGACTTTACACAATATTGGAGATGAGATTTAACACAACAATGAAGAAGCGAAGTAATGCAAACATCAGAGAAGTGCTTCATCATGGAGGCTAATTAGTGGTGAAATGGGAGTGTGGAGCAATTCTGAAGACTGGAAAGGCCCAGTGAGGTCACAGCCAGGTGAAAGACCCACCCCCTGGGCAGGGCTATCATGCCGATGTAAATGTGGAGAATAGGGGCACACAGCACAAGAAGTGGAGAGAACCCGAATTAAAGAAATAGAGTAAAAGTAGTCTCAGAAAACCCAGACTTTCCACTGGAAATTTCTGGGATGGCTGCAGATTGGCTATGATGTCATCTCCTAGCAACGACCTCAAAATGCTCCGAATTCGAAGCAAATCCTGTGAAGACAGCCCTGGTTACTTCCCGTCCTGTACCACCTGGCATGGGCCCCTAGCTGAGTTAACTCTAATGTGAGCCAATGAGTTGATTTCTAGCCCAGATGTGAGGTGAGGTGCGGGAAGGATACAGGTACATTGCCCATGGGTGGGAGGGGGCTGTGAAATTGATTGTACCAGCAGTGCAATTTATTAAGACTTAGAAGTAGGGGTGTCAGAGAATTTCTCGCCGAAACTTCGGGGGGCCGAGTGCCAACGTATTCGGACCCCCGAAGTAGTTTCGGGGAGAAATTCTCCGCACCCCCCCAGGATGGGACTTACCTTTCCCGAATGTCGCTCCCGGTGGCGGGTCGCAGCGGCGGTTCAGCAGGGCTTCAACAGGGGCGGGGGCGGCAGCCGGTCTTTCGACCGGCTGCCGCCGCCATTCCAAGAAAAGTAAAAAACAAACAAACGCCCCCATGATAGGCTACGTGACGATTAACGTAGCCTATCACGGCTAGATTTGCAAAGTCAGCTGTGACAGGCTACATAAATCGTCACGTAGCCTATCACGGGTGACTTAAAAAAAAAAAAAAGCGCGTACGGCTAATGGCGGCCCCCATAGGGAGCCACCATTCGCGTTCCTTATTTGGTCGCTGTAGTCTACGTAAAGATTACGTAGACTACGGCGAAAATAAGGGCAACGCTATTTGCGTTGCCCTTATTTTCGCCGTAGTCTACGTAAATCTTTACGTAGACTACAGCGACCAAATAAGGAATGCGAATGGCGGCTCCCTATGGGGGCCGCCATTTGCATACGCGGTTTTTTTTTTTAAGTCACCCGTGATAGGCTACGTGACGATTAACATAGCCTATCACGGTTGACTTTGCAGATCTAGCCGTGATAGGCTACGTTAATCGTCACGTAGCCTATCACGGGGCGTTTTTGTTTTTTTTAATTTTTCTGTTGAAGTTCGCGGCTGGGGAGACGGGGCGAGGTGGGAAGCCTCCCCCCCGGCCTGAATTTCAGCTGGGCGAGGCGGGAAGACACCCCCCGCTCGCATGAACTTTGGGGGGAGAAGCGAAGCACCTCCCCCCCGCCGCGAAAAAAGCTGCGGGACAAGGTAAGTCCCTTTCGTACATCCCTAGTTAGAAGAGGTTGTTGTGAGATAGATAGATATATAGATATATGGGGGGGGGGTATATAGATAGATAGATATATGGGGGGGGAGGTTCTCTTAAATATCTATCATCTATCTATCTATCTATCTATCTATCTGAGAATCTGCCATTTTTAGCTCTTGCAGAGAACCAAAGTGGAACCTCTCCCCATCTGTCTCTTAGAGCTGGGCTTGGAGCTGAGACAGTGTGCCATGCAACTCTACAGAAGTGTTTTCTCATGTATTGTAGAAATAAATAACCCTTTTGTGAAGGTACCTAAATCTATTGTGCATTGCCTGTAGAGAAAAGCCTAGCAGTGGACAGCAAGCTGAGCAGGTCACACAGACACACACCACTCCCCAATATTAACCATGCCTTTCAACCCTGTAATGGCAGTCATGGATGAAGGTAGTCATGGAAAGAACTGAGGGCTTCAGCTGTGGGTGGAAATGGGGCTGTTCACACAACACCCTAACTCACACTCAGTGGTTGAGTGTGGGTTGTTGACCCGTGGCTTGTTTGTTGAACCATGGGTTAGCATGTTGTCTGAACCCAGGACATTTTCCACAGTGTGGCTTGTTAGCAACTCTGAACAACCCAACAACAAACTATGGGTTCTCAAGGTGGCTCATTCAAGAAAAATAAGCCACAATCACGGGGGGCGGGGAGCGAAACCATGCTGCAGGGAGGGGTAAGGGAATCACGCCAAGTGTACGCGCCCCCACATGATCATGGAACCATGCTGGGCAGTGTGGTTCCCTTACCTCTCTTCTACCCATGATCCTGTCAATGTCCTCCTGCCACAGCAGCTGCGCATCCCAGCTGCCACCAAGGCGGGAACAGGGTCGCACTGGCTGTGTCTGCATTGCTAGGCGATTATGACCATAGAGATCGGCTGAGCATGCTAGAGCATCACTGGCACTTCCAGCCACTAGGCGGCCGTCTCTATGGTCATGAGAATTTATCCATGGGGAACCTGACAGACAGCATGGTAAGCCATCTCAGGGCCTGTAACCCATTCTGCAGAGCATGGGTTATGAGGGTGGGTAGTGTACCTACCATGGGCAGAAAAAACACCCCCCACATGATACACCCCTCCTGGGTCACTCCTGAACATGACTCATGGTGGGTTGGCATGTCATTTGAATCCACCCACTATGTGGTTAACAAGCTACCCTGTGGAAAATATACAGGGTTCAGGCAACATGCTAACCAACAGTTCAACAAACAACCCATGGTTTGACAGCAACCCACACTCAACCACTAAGTGTTATGTGAACCCAGTCTATGGGGCTGTTCACACAACACACTAAGCCACACTCCGTAGTTGAATGTGGATTGTTTTGAGCTGTAGATTGTTTGTTGAACCATGGGTTATCGTGTTGCCTGAATGCAGCCAGGGTGGCTTGTTAACCATGCAGTGTGGCTCATTTTCTTGAACAAGCCACCTTGAGAACCCATGGTTTGTTGTTGGGTTGTTCAGGGTGGTTAACAAGCCACCCTGGCTGCATTTAGACAACATGATAACCAACCCTGTGGAAAATGTGTTGCATTCCAATAACATGCTAACCTATGGTTCAACGAACAACCCACAGTTCAAAACAACCCACACTCAAGCACTGAGTGTGGGTTAGCATGTTGAGTGAATAGCCTCTCTGTCTGAGAAACAACAGAGGGGTAGACCTGGTATACACATTTCTCAGAGGCTAGATCTGCCTATCTTTGTAGACCTGGTGCCCAGGTCTTATCACTGCTCAGTCACCAGATCTATCAGAAATGGTAGACCTGTTCTCTGATGCTATCAGGGCTTTTTAAAAATGTGCAACCATACACAAAATGTACAGTTCAAGGAGAAATATGCAATTCCAAAACATTGCTGTAGTTCAAAATTCAAGCCATGCAAAAGTGGTATTTTTAGCTGATGTAAAAAGTGGCTGATAATGTGAGAAGTAAAATGCATAGTCCACTGTCTTCTAGAACCCTAAAACCTGGTCAAGCAGACTCATTTCTCCTCCCACTGCTAAAGGCACTACCCACAGACTCCACTGCTACTCTGTAGAGCTGCCTTCCCCAACCTGGTGCTCTTCAGATGTTTGGGACTTCACTTCCAATAAGCCCCAGCCAGCATGGCCATGATCTGGATTGCTGGGGTTCCAATCCATAACACCTGGAGGGCACCACATTGGGGAAGACTGTTCTAGAGAGTGTTCACCAGTGTTTCCAAGATGAAGGAAATAATTCTTGAACAAGTCATGTGAAGTTGTCAATATTATGATAAGGGCAGTGATGCCACAAAATACATTATTTTTTAAAATCCTTTTATTAATGCATAAAACAATATACAACATATCATTATACAACACGGTCAATATACACATTCAATTATATTAGTTACTCAACAAAAACAACCAGCATAACACCACATATAGACATGTAACAATGATTTGAGTATCAAATAGATGGAGGGAGCAATCCTATGACTGCTAGTCAGTGGCTAGACAGCCATGAGATATGTGGGTTTCCGGGAACCGACCTCAGAGCCCACGCTCTGAGGTCAGTTCCCAGAGAACCAACCTTCCCCCCTTCCCACACTGCCTTGCGGGCAGCTTGGAATGGCCCTACGCTCCACGCTTGGAAGACGATTGCAGAGCGGGGAAAATGGGGCATTGCAGGGGGCATTCCGGGGCAGGGAAGGTGGAAATGCCAGTATGACATATCCTATGTGTCGTCCAGCAGCCTTCTCCCGCACGTCGCCTTCCAAGGGCTAGACAGCCGAAATCGGCTGTCTAGCCACAAATACAGGGCAGCTGAAGCACAGAGGGGATGATCCCCTCCATGCTTCTCCTGCCCTGCATTGGATAGGCGGTTGCCTCCGAGTTTGGAGGCCATCGCCTGTCCCCATGGGATTGCGCCCTAAATAGCTCATAACACAACATATAAATGTCTATCAGCAGCAGAAGGGATGGGTGAGAAATTCATTGGCTTTGAATTCTAATGTAAATGTACGAAAACTGCACTGCTCAGACCTGCACACAAGTTGGAATACACTTATACAGCAATATTTGCATATTTCAGAATTCTGTGATGCAGTTTGCAAATCAGAAATGCACACAGACATACATATAACAGGGAAAAGTGCACATCAGATGTGTATATTAAGGGAAAGAGTACACAAAAATGCATTATATTAAGGAAAATAATTGAGAAAAATGTATATTTGAAAAAGTAAATACAAAAATGCATATATTTGGAAAATAGCATGAAAATGCATGTCTGGGGGAAGTGCACAAAAATCTGAATGGATTTTAGTGCAAATTGATATGGAAATGTGATGGAAGAAATATAATGTTGGAAAAGTGAGCAGAATCAAAATTTACATATCTCCATCTCTACACACTGCTATGTACTATTCCAGGTAGGGTGGGGAGGAGTATGAGAATTTCTGAAAACCATGCAGTTCACTGCTATCCCCAGTGTTAAGTCATTTAGGGCACAATCCTATCAAGATAGGCAGCCGCCTCCCAACTCAGAAGTGACCGCCTATCCAAAGCAAGGCAGGAGAAGCATGGGGGGGGGGTGTTGTTCCCTCCGCACCTCTCCTTCCCTGCTATTTTCCGCTAGACAGCCGTTTTCGGCTGTCTAGCCACGGGGGAACCGACTGGGAGAGGAGGCTGCTGTACGACACATTGGATGTGTTGTACACGCAGCTGTGCTCTCCCCACCCCAGAACATCCCCAGCCCTGCCCCTTTTCAGTCGCTCCGTCCTCCTCTTCCGAGCACGGAGGATGGGGCTTTTCCATGCTGCCTCCAAGACAGCATGGACGTGTGGGGAGGTCGGTTTTCTGGGAACCGACCTTGGAGCACAGGCTCTGAGGTTGGTTCCCAGAAAAGAGCATATCCTATGGTCCTCAGTGACTAGTGGCCACAGGATTGCTCCCTCTGGGAGCAATCCTGTGGCCACTAGTCAGCGGCTAGATGGCCATAGGATATCTGGTTTTCCAGGAACTGACCTGGAAGCCCCAGAGAGCACAGCGGGATTTACTTTCAAGTAAGCATACAGGATTGGGCTCCAAAGCAGCTTCCAGGTTCAAGTATATTACAGGTTCACATAATTATGGCTTAAAACATTTCCAGATTGCATTGCAGGGGCATGAATAGTCGGATGTGCAGACTGATCCTATTCTATTCAGGTCTACTTAGAAGTAAGTCCCACTAAGTTGGCCACATTTCTACACATACACATAAACGTGGCTGTTCAGGCAGGCATTTGGGGTGGGTTAGGGTATTTTAGAAAATGTTTTTATTGTAGAATTTTATTGTTTTAAACTGTTTTTATTGTATGTTGTACATCGCCCAGAGTGGCTGGGTGACCAGCCAGATGGGCGATTAATAAATTTAATAATAATAAATAAATAAATAAATAAATAAATACGTATTTTGGAATAAATCCCATTAAACTCAGTAGAGTTTATTTCCAAGTAAACATATACAGGATCAGGCTGTCTGTTGTGATGACCCAGTATGCTAGAGGGATAAGTAATATGTATAAATAAGGGTCTTATCCATATGCCATCATGTCCCTCCCACTTCCATAATTTTCAAATCTGTAAAGGATTAGCAGAGTGGGGCTCTGAAGTTCTCCCACTTCAGAGACACCTCTGAGTGTGGATTCATAGCTGAATGACCATGCATAATCCCTGAGATAAATCTTTGAAACATTTTTAACAGCTTCTGCATGACTAACACATCCCATACATATATACATAGTACTTCTTAGCCAGAGGAAGAAAGCCTTGGCAGTCACCCTCAGTATCCTAATTACATAGTGCATATGTGACATGAGGATTTTCTGAGCACTAAATGCCCCAGTCCTAAGCATGTTTACATGGGAGTGCTTAGGATTGCAGCCTTTTGGTCCAATCCTAGTCATGTCTATTTAGAAGGAAGCCCTATTATATATGCTCAGTGGGGCTTACTGCAAGGTAGGTGCAGCCTAAGAATGATTCAGTGATCACTATTTCTGATCACCTGTCTGACTGGAAGTTCTTGGAACAGAGCCTATAGTCATATTTGATCAGACGATGATTATCCTGTCATAGCATGACAATTGAAGGAAGACATATTGATAGTACTATATCTATTGCTCAGTCTTCTGCTAATTGTGGAATTTATTACCTTGCTTGGGATAGCTAGGAAGCTAATATAGTCCAGTAAGCAATCAAGCACTTGGAGTCTTCAGCTGTAGATAGGCTGGTACAGAACGCGGCGGCTCGCCTGAATAAAGGCAGCCGCCAGCGAGATCACATCACTCCAGTGCTGAAGGAGTTGCACTGGTTACCAGTTGTTTTCTGGGCCAAATTCAAGGTGTTGGTTTTGACCTTTTAAACCCTATATGGTTCCGGCCCAGCCTATCTTAAGGAGCACCTCCAGCAGCACCAGACAGGCCGCTTAACAAGATCAGCCTCGGATGGCCTTCCCTCTGTCCCATCAGCCAGGACAGCTAGACTCATGGGGAGGAGAGAGAGGGCCTTTTCTGTGGTGGCCCCCACTCTGTGGAACTCCCTCCCTAGGGAACTCCGCCATGCCCCCTCTTTAATGAGCTTCCATCGTGTATTAAAAACGTGGTTGTTCAGGCAGGCATTTGGGGTGGGTTAGGGTATTTTAGAAAATGTTTTTACTGTAGAATTTTATTGTTTTAAACTGTTTTATTGTATGTTGTACATCGCCCAGAGTGGCTGGGTGACCAGCCAGATGGGCGATTAATAAATGTAATAATAATAATAAAAATAGACTATAGTTTAAAGCCAGAATCTGATCAGAAGTGGTCTGGAAGGGTTTGGTCTTATTCACCCTGTGGAATGTCAGAATCAGTGTGAGCTTATCTCTGTCAGTGTTCTCAGAGAAAAGCAGGTGGGAGTTAAATTACTCCCATCCAGCTTCTTTGCCCTTGACAGGGAAGGAAGCTGGCAGCTTCTCTGTGAGAACCTAACCAAAGGGAGGGTGTCCAGGGGGATCACACAAGTTGAAGTGTCACCCCTGAAGGGCAGAATGGAGACTCCTTGTTTGGATAGGGGCCTTGTTGATGGGCCAAAATCCCTTGTCAGTTAGTTGTTTAGGAGGAGGGCTATCACAGCCACACCTTCACTTTTAAGCAGATGTCCAGGCTTGGAGCTTTTGCTAGGAACATTCTCATCTACATCCCCCCAAATCTTCTCTGTTTGGATTTACTACTGTCAGAGCCTCTTAAGGCACTCTTCGCTTGGACTCTCCATCCAATTTGGACTCTTGTCTCTTTGAATTTTGTATTGTTAAGAACCTGCCATAAAAAAGTACTGCTATACTTTTCATAGACCTTGAATTCTTACTGCTATGGATTTGGACCAATGTAGCGTGGAGATACCAAAGTGGAAGCTATGGTTGAAATCTCTGCATGTGTGGGATTACTCTGGATTTACTCTTGAACCTGTCTTGACTCTTGGATTTGATAGGCACATGTAGCACTGAGGTTCCAATGAATATTTCAAGGTTGGACTAAACCTCTGTGTGTGTGGATTTGTTTAGGTCTTTTTCTAGAACCCTTGTCTTTTATTGCCTGGGATGGCTTATGCTAGGAATCATTCAAGCCCGTTGTCCTATATTCTGAGCTGTGGAGATTACAACGGGGAAACCAAGTTGTCAGTTAGTTGTTCAGGAGGATCTCTGACACAGTTATAGTTTTTAGCTTTGGATTGTTTGGGAATTACTTATGGAGCTTATAGTTAATTGTCACCAGCTATATGATTTCTGAAGAATGTTACCCTTAGACTTTTACTACATTAAAAGATTTGCTTTGGGATTTGCTACATTTAATTTCATTTATTACATTTGTATACCGCACAATTACTGAAGCTCTCTGGGTGATTAACAAAGATTAAAAAACGATTAAAAGTATGATAAAATACAATAAAAGCATCTCCCTGATTTGGGGTGTCCTGTGTCAAAATGCCTGAGTGTGTGCCTGAAGGATCGGGTCCATACCTACCTAAGTAACACCTACTTAGAAATACTTCTGAATTAACATAGGTCCATCTGCTTATGACCCGCTCACACATACTACAGAGTGGGAAACCTCTGGAGAGCGGTCTAGGAAGCTCCACCCCTTTTGAACTTTGCAGGGGTACTCCTGTAGTATATTCAGTTTCCAGGGATCATTATATTTCCACTTGCTCTATTTAAATCAGACCATGTGTGAAATGTTAGCTGTCTCCAGTCTTAATGTTTTATAAATGGATAGTTTGCAGACTCTTTTTAACATCAATCTGAAAATGAGTCCGTTTCATCCTTAATGAGGGTGTGATGGCACTTCAGATTAACATATGTGAATATATATGTTCACACGCATGTTAATGAAAGTACTTAAAACTCAGGAATGAATAGGCCTATCAGGTTGCGGGTTTGTCAAAAATATGCAAAAGAATTTCCTTTGCATCTTGCCTTACTTGCAGTACATAGAACAAACGAGGAGTGCATTCCCAAGCTCACAGAGAGGATGAGAGAGTTCAGTTCCACACTGTTGTAAATTATTTCAAGAATGTTGAATAAAATTGTGGCTGAAGTCAAGGCAGCACAGACATATTTTTGAGAGCTGTGTAATGCTTAAGGTGCATACAGCTATACTTACAAAGGTGTTTTTTTTTCTGCTGCTGGATGAGCTTTCTTCTCTCCTGCTTTTGCTCTTCAAACACCACATGCAGTTGTCTCCCAGTCTAATGCGAATTTCCTCTTCACTCCACTCCCTGAGCTGCCAGCCTGTCTTCCCACCCAAGTGCCTTGGAAGTTTATCCAATTCATGCTTGTTTTGTGCCTTCTTGTGGTTGAAAAACTGTCCCAGAGAGAAGAGTGAAGTGACATCATGATTGTCACAAGGGCCAGTCAGTCACATCTGTGCATAACCCTTCAACTAGAAACAGGAACTCCTTGAAGTTCAGGGCTTAAGAGAAGGTTGTACATCTGTCCAAAACAGAGTGAGTGCAGTTCCACAGTGTGTTCGCTGCTCAAATTATATGCATCTGGACATACCCTTAGATTGTGAGCCCTTTGGGGACAGAAATTTATATTGACAAAATTGTTGTAAGGCTGGGTCCATTGGATAGGATAAGGTATAAATATAATAAAGCAATCAATAATTAAAGCCAGTAGAGTGAATCAAGATGGAATGTTCTGGTGCAAGCCTATCTCTCCTGTTTTGAGTAATAGTGGGCTTACCTGGCAAGCAGACCTGGATGGTACTTACGAGCTTGTCAGGTATTGGAATTACCTACAATTGCATGGGTACAAGGCAAATGGGTGCTTACCAGCAATGTTTGTGATTTACAGTGCCATCTTATGCTGTATTGGCCAAACTATATGAGCTAAACCTGGGGTAGGTAATCTTTTTGGGCCCATGGGCACATTTGTCATTTTTTCTGGTCCCAAGGGCGTATTTGTCCCATGGTCATTTGGGCCCACTGGCATTTCTTTTCCAGGATCCTTGCCCACCCCCCCTGCTGGGATTCTCAGTTTTCTTGCTGCCAAACACTTCCTTCCTGCGCAACAGCCAGTAGCACCATCATCCACACAGGAGACACAGAGTAAGTATGCACTGTGCAGAAAGCGGGACTCTTGGCCACAGGCTCCCAACATAGGTAAGGTCCCATCATGAACCAATGAAGGTCATAAGGAGCACAGGCACCTCCCTGCTGCAACAACAACACCCTGCTCCCACCATTGCTGGCCAAACACTCACTACAGCTAGCCAGGTGGAACTAAACAAATAGGCACTGAATACAGAGAGACATACTGGGGGCTCCTTCACACTGGGCTTTTACCCTGTGATTGAGATTGCTCCTTCACGGAAGTTTGCGGACTCTTTACATGATGCAGTGACCCTGCTGTGACCCTCCAAGGTGTCTCCTGCACTAAATGCCCTTTGTTCCATTTTTAAATAGATGGCAGATAATAAGCTATCAAATTACCCCGTTGTGTTCCGCTTCAGTTCCCTCCGTCAAAAGAGTTAAAGCGGCAAGAAGAGGAGCGAGATTAATGAAAGATAATGGAAGACTCAGCTATGGGGGAGAAGGAGAGGGGAAGGGGTGGGGGAGAAGGAAGCACATGAAAAAGGGAGTCGTTGTGATCCTGCATTTAAAACGGACACAGAAAGCCCTGTTTTAAATGCAGGATTTTAGTCTGGTGTAGAGATGCCCTGGAACTCCCACAAGGGAGGACTAGGAATTGTAGAATCCAGTCCCTTTCCCAACAAGTGTACACCAAATGTACACAGAAGCAGTGCCACTGGAAGTGGGGGGGGGGTGATGCATTGGGAGAGCACTGAGGTGGCTTTTCTCCCACTTGTTCACACCTACCAAGTATCTGGGCAAAAGATTACATATTGCATTGTTAACTTGGACTTCCACAAGGCTTTTGACAAAGTCCCTCACCAACGACTCCCGAGCAAACTCAGCAGTCATGGAATAAGAGGAGAAGCCCTCTTATGGATCAGTAACTGGTTAAAGAACAGGAAGCCGAGCATAGGAATAACTGGTACATTCTCCCATTGGAGGGAAGTAAATAGTGGTGTCCCACAGGGATCTGTATTGGGACCTATGCTTTTCAACTTGTTGATAAATGATAGGGATGGCGGAGAATTTCTCCCCGAATCTTCGGGGGCCGAGCGCCAACGCATTTGGCCCCCCGAAATCGGTGGTGAAATTCTCCGCCACCCCCCCGCCACCGCCCCCGGGACGGGACTTACCTTTGGCGAATGTCCCTCCCGGTGGCAGGTCCCGGCGGCGGTTCGGCGGCGGTTCGGCGTGGGCGGGGGCGGCAGCCGGTCTCCCGACGGGCTGCTGCCGCTGCCATTGCAAAAAAAAAAAAAACTAAAGTAAAAAAAAACACACACACCCGTGATAGGCTACGTAACGATTTACGTAGCCTATCACGGCTAGATTTCCAAAGTCAGCCGTGATAGGCTACGTAAATCTTCACGTAGCCTATCACGGGTGACTTTGAAAAAAAAAAAAAAGCGCGTACACAAATGGCGGCGGCCCATGGGCGCCACCATTTGCGTTCCTTATTTTGGCACGTCTAGTCTACGTAAAGATTTACGTAGACTACGGCGAAAATAAGGGCACGCTATTTGCTATTTGTTTCGCAGCCGGGGAGATGGGGCGCTTCTCCCCGGCCTGAATTTTGGCCGGGCGAGGCAGGAAGCCTCCCCCCCGGCCTGAATTTTGGCCAAGCGAGGTGGGAAGCCTGAACTTCGGGGGGAAAAGCGAAGCGCCTCCCCGCCACCGCGAAGGCAAGCTGCGAAAAGGTAAGTGACTTTCGTACATCCCTAATAAATGATCTGGAATTAGGAGTGAGCAGTGAAGTGGCCAAGTTTGCCATAAGGCATTAAATTATTTAGGGTGGTTAAAACAAAACAAGATTGTGAGGAGCTCCAAAATGATCTCTCCAAACTGGGAGAATGGGCATCCAAATGGCAAATGCAGTTCAGTGTAAGCAAGTGTAAAGTAATGCATGTTGGGATCTTAGCTAGCAGTGACCGACCAAGAAAGGGATCTTGGAGTTGTGGTGGACAGCTTGATGAAAATGTCAACCCAGTATGTGGCCATTCTAAAAAAGGCAAACTCCATGTTAGGCAGAATTGTAAAAGGGATTGGGAATAAAACTGCCAATATCATACTCCCTTCCACACTCCCTGCGATCTAGAGCACAAGCAAGGCTGACAAGACCGCCAACAGTTTCAGTAACCACCGTGTATCCAGCTTTGACTCAGTGTGGTTGCCAATTACCTAATCATAAAGGGCCCCTATTCCTTTCCAAGCTATCTGACACACAAATTAGATTGCAGTGAAGCCATACTCAACATGAGGATGGCACAATGGGCGAAGACAGCATCTCCTACATTGTTCTCTGTCAAATGCTTCCAAGGACACAGACACCCTGCTAAGATGAAAGGGTTGGTATGCCTCTTGTTTATTTATTTCTTTATTTGCAATATTTATATACTACTCCACATCAAAGATTTTGGAGCAGTAAATCACAAGATAAAATAAAACACCTTATTTAAACAATTAAAACATTGTAAAAGAAACAGATTGTGAATTTAATAAACTGCGGCTGGTCACTCAAGGAAGGCCTCTTGAAATAACAATGTCTCAGGATGTACCGAAAGCAACACAACATTGGCACCTGCCTGACCTCCAAAGGCAGGGAGTTCCACAGGAAGGGGGGCACCACATTGAAGGCTCTTTTGCTGGTGGACTCCAGCCAGTCCATGGGTCCATGTGGAACCCCAGGGACATGCCCTCTGATGACCTCAGTGACCAGGCAGGTTGGTAAAGAAGAAGGCGCTCTCTCAGGTATCCTGAGTCTTGCTTTCAAAACACAGTCCATCATTAATGTTTAGTAAAAACTTAGGCATTGCTAGTAGGGAAGTATGGGTTTTGTTAGATTCGTTCCATCTGTGTTTCATGGATAGTCAGACATCTTCCATTCCATCTTCTGCTCATTGATGGAATCAGATTTTTCTCAATTTCCTGAACTTACATTTGCACTGGAAAGTCTGCACTTGTGCAACCGTGCACCAAAAATGCACATTTACGCAAATGTGCAAATCCTCCCCAAATCCACATTTTCATACTTTAGCCTATGGGGGGAAATGTGCATTTTCAGTTGGTGTTGTTTTTTTTGTAATGTATTTTTGTACAACTAAATGTGCATAGAATTTAACTTCCTAAAAGTTAAAACACACACACACTCTGCAGAATCTGTGAGACTGAAAAAGCTGGTTCGCTGCAGAATCCATAGGTCAGATTCATAGAAATCCAAACTCATCTGAATCCATTGTAGATTTCTCCAACATCCCTAATTGGTAAGCATGGGCTCACGCTTCTAATTTATTTCCTGGAGCACCTCAAATGTCCCATCACACCCCTGTCTGCTGCCCAAGCTCCTGGCCCATTTCTCTTTTCATGGTGGCTACTGGGCTTCCATCAAAAGAGAAAGCTTGCACTGGCTGTTGCCCAGCCAGGCAGTCCATAAACAACACCCAGTCAGACAGCAGTCACCCAAAGGATGGGGCCAGGGCATGTGGAGAGAGGTCTTAGGCCTCCCCAAGTCCCATCTGAAGTCTCCTGAGATTTCACCATGTTTTATGATAATCTGCCAAATCACATGAGATTTTGCATTGCCTCCTCACTGCTCCCCACACAGCACTTAGGTTTAGAGTGCCAACTGGAGCCGATGGTGGTGCTGATTGGAGCTTTTTCCCCCTAGGGGTAAATGTTGTAGGGGTGTGTTGGGGAGCAGGATGCAGCTGGGAGGGAAAGGATTACCTTGGCCTCCCTGAATGTGACCCCTTCTGAAAATTGTTCCCTGCATAGCAATTAAACGGGGGTGGGGGGAGCTTCCACTGGTGCCAATGGAAGATTTGTTTTCCGCACTTGTAAAAATATCCAGTTTTAGAAGCGTGTGTGTGAAAGGGCTCATTAAAAAAAGGAGCACCACCCACTTTTTGGTGCATTTTTCCACACCTGTTCACAGCCATTGCAAATTACTTAGAATAACTGAAGAGGAACTACTGACTGGGGATGATCTGGGGATAGAGTGCAAATTAATTGAAAAATTACCTGTGCATACCTGTGATGTGTCCATGCTGTGGTGGTGTGGTCAAAGATGTGCTCCGTGGAGTGGGAGACGTGGATTCTAGGTCTGCTGTCTCCTCCTCTTTTGCTTTTGCCATCACTGTCCTGCATGCAAAAGGCGCTGCGGAAAATAACTGGGACACAACAATTGAATGTTTACAGGCAATAAGTAGTTTACCCTGAAATCAGCTAATACTGAGGGACAGGGCCCCTCTCTTAGTCTTATCCGCTTAAGGAACTGGCCTGGCTGTCTATGCTGCTATTGCCCCTCACTCACGCGGTCTGTTCACACATGAGCCTCCTGCCTACTGTGAAGCCTGTGCTGGGTTGGGGGAGGGGGTTGTCTTTGTCTTGACACCTTGATGGCTTTGTAGCAAATAAAGCAGTATATAAATGTTAATAATAAATACACGTTGGTAATAAAATAAATATTTCTTTCTCCTGGCAAGCCTCCAACCTTCATCTCCTGTTTCCTAGTCTGGTGCTTCATCCTTTACAATTGTGGTTTCTCTTGTTGCCTGTCCTGGCTCTTCCCTTCCACTCCATGGGCTCCTTTCTTAGACGTGGTTGCTGTTGCCACCCACCCACCCTGGTCTTGATCCTTTCTCTCCGGAAGCCCTCTGCTGAGTGAGCTTTGGAACTGCCTGAGTAGCCTGCTGCTGAATGGCTTCCTTTCCTTCCTTGGATGTCTCTGGTCTGGCCAGATAATTATAGTTAGGATTAACAATAAGGGGTGTGCAGGCATCCTAGAAAACTTCCAGATTCTGTGCTCTTTCTGCCTGTACAACAGAAGCTGCCACACCTGAACAGGCCCAGCATCAAGGGTAAGCATGGTTGGGTACCTGCCAAGGGCCCACACCCCAGTAGGGTCCCACTGACAAGAGCTCCCTGGAGTTGCCCCTCCTCCACTTCACCATTGCAACCTGTTTGTTCACCAGCTTCTCACTCTGGCCCAGAAGACAGAGGTTGTGAGAAGGACAGCAGTAGATGCCACTGCCTACTTGCTTACTGTCGCTCTGCCTACCAAGCAAGCAAGTGGTAGCAATGATGAGAAAGAGGATGAGGAGCCATAGCAGCTGGTAACAATGGTGGTGAGAAGGTAGACACACTGAGGGAGGGGGCCCATTGAGGATATCCTGCCCAAGCGCCCTCAAAAACCAGGGTGCTGTGCCATTGTTATTGCGCCTTTGGGTAAAGCCTTGTGTTTGTGGTAGGATGGGGTGACATCATGGGGGTGGGGTGGGGGTCTTAGTGCTGTGCACAGGGCTTCTTCTGTACCTGGCTGCTGTGGAAGGGGTTGTTGGCATGCTGCTCTATGATTGGTGGGAGTCAGTGGTGTTACCATGGATGCTGGGGAATAGAATGGCTGCCAGCATTGCTCCGTACTGTATATTTTGCAGTGCTGTCATTTCTTTCTCAGCTTTTCTGCTGGGACTGCATAGGATCCCAAGAATTCTATGTCGACATGGTGCTGACATGGTGGGCCTATTCGATGCTCTGGCAGGTTCTTAAACCACAAAGTAGCATTCTCTTAAATAGGTTACCACCCAGTGCTATCACCCTATAATGTCATCAGTGCATAATATGTTTCTAGTAACAAGCTGTAGCATTGCCTGTTGGAGTGGAGAAGTACAAAGGCTTTATGCTCCATTCATTTCTCTCCCCTTCAAAAGGTGGCATGCAAGATGTCGAAGGAATTGAGCCAGCCATGAGCCAGTCAATTGAGCCAGTCAACATCATCCACTGCAGCGCTAGAGGGGAAAAAACATGGAGTTTGCTCTACAAACTGAGCTCAGTTTCATTTTGGAAAACAAAAACACCCGGGTTTTGGCTCCCTTGCTGGAAAGCTATTAGCAGGAAAGCAAGTGACAGCGGTTCAAGGTTAGAGAACTCCAGACAAGACCCTCAGGGCACCACAGCACTGAGGCGCCTTGTAGACCTTAACTGTTAATTTGCTGGACACTCTCGCAGCCCAGCCCTGCAGCCTTCTTTAGATTGCAGCTGAGTGGAACCCATTAGCATTTTAAAATACTTGCAGAAATCAGAGGGGGAAACAGCATTTGTGGAGGCCCATTACTCAGTGTACTTTCATGTGTGCCAAAGTTTGTTGGCATGGCTTGGACTTTGATAGGGAACATCTGGGCAGCTGCTGCAACATGGAGATTGGCTCACAGCAGTGAACAAAAGGAGCTTGTGCAGAAAATGTGTGATGGGAAAATGCATTTGAAAAGGAAAAGAAGCTTGTAAAGAGAGCCCAATGCCATGGCTGTGCTTTTCTTCTCATAGGAACACTACAAAAGTGTAGGGTTCAGTCTTAACTATACACAGAAGTGTCCTTGTTGCTCTGCATTTTTGTTTAGTTCTACAGCTTTGAATTCAGAGGGACTAAGCTAAAAACAAGTGGTGTATATTAAAGAAGTCGCCTCTTTTAGCCAATTTTTTTTTTTTACAAAGCCAGAAGTTATAGGATTTGTAATATATAAAACAAGCCAAGGGTGCATCCACTTAACAGTTCAATTAGACACTGTTTAAGTAAATTCTAAGTACAAATATGCATAGCCAGCAAGCAGGGTGGGGTGGGGTGGGGGTGAACTAGACATTTACTCACATATATTCTGGGCCTGTAAATCTTACCAGCAGCACTGGTTCTTCGTGTCCCTGGGATCAGTTATGGTGTTTTGTCCCTCCATTCTGTCTATGCACAAGGAGTTATGTGTAGTCACAAAGTGCAAGCCCTAGTTCAATTGCACAAGAACACTCTTCCCGAGAGAAGCGCCTGGGCCAACAACTCATTATTCAGAATGTTGCTTGTTCTGCTCTAACACTGCTTCCAATTGGCTCCAGCAAATTGCGCAAGAGTTGGACAATAAGTACATAGATAATGGGAAATAACTTTCCATAATTATCAGAGGGGTAGCTCTGTTAATCTGTTGCAGCAAAAACAACCGTCTTGGGGCACCCTCAAGACTAACCAATTTATTCTGGCATAAGCTTTTGTAGACACTGTTCCCTTCATCAGATGGGATTGTCTGATGAGATGGACAGTGTCCATGAAAGCTTTTGCCAGAATAAATGTGCTAGTTTTGAAGGTGCTGTACATTTCCACAGGTATCCTTAAGCAGAATTTACAATTTAGCCTCATTTCCCCTCATTTGGTAATGGGGTGCAACCTGAACCAGGACTCCCTGGTTCTCCAGGCCATGGTCAAGAGTATTCTCACACACACATCCAATCCCCAATGCTTGGTTTCCACCTGTGGAGATGTCGAGCTTTTCTGCATGAGGCATTTATTGTGCACTCCTGATTCCTTTCTCATGGTTATTTACGGGCAGGGATGGATGGATTTACCCGTGCCTGGCTTTGTTGGGCACTCGCCGAGCTGCTGCTGCTGCCCATCCCTGCTTGCAGTGCTGTGCAAGCTTTGTCACAGCCCAGCAAACACCTGCTGAAGCATGTTGTAACCATGCAACATTATAGGCACGAAGTTGCATAAATGGGCCCTTTATGGCCACCAATTACAAAACATTACCTACCCAGAAGCACCCAAGTTGCCACTGTTGTGCACAATGGCAGCTCGCTAGGAGGATGGGCCAGCTGCTAGGCACTCGCCGAGCCACGGGGCACTCACCAAATGGGTCTGCGAGAGCCCCGCAGTTCAGCGAGTGGGATCCAGAAGGGCGGGCGAGAGGGAGTCTATCAGCTCTACACACCACAGCGGACTCTTGCAACATCCCTGTTTATGGGTTCTTTAGTCAATGTCATGATCCTCCAGTTTTGCTTCTGTTTTTTAGAGCACTTTCCCAGGTTTATTTAAAGCGGGAAAATGGGTTATTATTTCTGAAAGTGAACTACTATAGACATAAATGGCATAGCGGACACCATTTGCGTCTGGAGTCAGCCTTAACCTAGCGATATGGCATTGCAATGGTGGCCGTATCACTGGCGATAAGGAGCCGGCCGGCAGCTCTGCGGAGTCGCCGTGGGCAGGATCCAGCTCCAGACAGTTCCAAGGAGGCGGCGGAGGTAAGGGATCCGTTCCGCCATGGACACCGGAGGCTAGATTCCTTTGAATCCTGCCTCACTGGGGTCCGCAACGGAATTCTCTGACATCCCTAGCTATAGTACAGTGCCATGTAGAGGTTACATGGGGGAAAAGCAGGAAAGGAAAAGCTCTTTGTGTAGAGCTCAGTTCACAATTCTGCAATGAAACCGAAAGTACATACAGCAATTAACAGCCTTGTGTAGAAAAGCTCATTCATAAGGAATTGTTACTTATTTTATGTGCAGATTGCTAGGACATTGGTCACATTTTCTCACAAAAATACAATGAAATTCTAGATACTGACAATGGAAAAGGGCAGTGCTTTACAACTTGCCACACACTACGCTAAATCTCTTCCTTTACTAGAAAACTCTTGTGGTGAGTGCCAACAGGATTGAAGCCAAAATGGGACTCCTGAGAAACATGATAGAGGCATCAGCATGCTTGGATGAACCCTGAGGTATGTAAAAGTATATATATATATATATATATATATATATATATATATAAACATACAACAACAACAACAACCCTATGGGCAGAGAGGAGAACCCACCCCAAAATAGCTCAGTGAGGACTGAGCATAGCAGCTTCCAGATGTTGAGTGTCAGTTGGAAAAGAAACATGGAAAACCAGGGAGCGGGGGACTGGAATGCTCTGCTTGAGTTTATAGAATCCTGGGAGAGGGCATGCCTGGCTGAAACACTGAACAGGAGCTAGGGGCGTGTGTGTGTGCATGTGTGTGTGTGTGCGCGCTGAGTGTGTGTTGATACAATGCAACAACTTGTTACAGATCCCACTGAACATGTAGTAATAGAATACCTATGGAGGCCCTATGGTTTTTCGCACCCACTATTGAACTGTTTTATTCCCATTAGGCAGGTAAACCAGTGGGTTTTGAACCAGGCACTCTGGCAGCAGGATGAACTTGCTCTAGGGAGAAGCTGCTGGGTTACTTTTTGGTATGCTTCACTACTGTGGAGGACAGAAGGTAGTATTGCAAGTACCTATTTTGGGCTTGACTACCTACCTGCTCAATCAGTATCTGCTTGCCTGCAGACTGTCTGTCAGCCCTGTCAAAACTGTTAATTTTGATTAAATTAGGGGATGCAGAGTTTTATTTCCATGTTGTTGATTGTATCTATTTAACCTGATTTTCTAAGTTTCACATAGAAGTGCATGTACTGCTGGTGTAGCTGGGGTGTGCTAGGGAACATGGAAATATTTGTTTTCAGAACAAAATAGCTTCATATTTTAAAATTACATTTCACACAACAAACAGCACAGGTGGCACTTTCAACAGAACACCAAGGCTTCTTCACACAGAGCTTTTATCCTGCTATTGAGACTGCTCACTCATGGAAGTTTGTGGGTCCTTTAGATGATGTCATCAGCCTCCGGGTCATCTCCTGCACTAATTGACCTTCCTTCCATTTTTAAAAAGATCGGGGATAATGAGCTATCAAATTACCACACTTGAGTTCCCTCCGTGAAAAAGGAAAAGCCGCAATAGGAGGAGCTAGACCAATGAAACATATGGAAGACTCAGATAAGGGGGGGAAGCATGTGTAAAGGGAGTCCATCGTGATCCTGCATTTAAAACAGAAGCAGAAAGCCCTGTTTTAAATGTGGAAGTTTAGGCTGGTGTAGAGATGCTCCAAGTCACTGCCTCCCTTTTTTATAAATGTGGATAACAAGAACACTGCTTTTGTGAAATTCCAGTTGGGATAGGGATGGTTGTTACAACAAGAAACTCCCTTGCAACAAGTAACTATCTTTTCTGTATAGTGGGGAATGATGCCCACTTTCCACCTCCTGAAATTGATCTAATTAAAATGGCACTTTATAAATTTTTGCTCTCTTATTCTGTAGAACCAACACAGCAACAGCTGTCATACTCCAGGCCTGGGAAGGACATCCTAGCCTCAGCACAGCAGGTGGAAATGCTGCTGGATGGTTGCACCTCTCTGTCCCCACGAGAACTCCACCAGCAAGGGGAAGATCACTCTGACTTCAGCCACAGGCCAGAAAGAGGTCTGTCAGCGGCTTCCTCCCCCTCCCTCTAAAAGAGAACTCTGCTGCAACCATCAGTTGCTCTGTGTCAACAGAAACGAAGGGGTGGATAATCTGGTCAGATTAGCCCAGGTTTCTGGAGTTTGAACACCCTCCCTTCCAGAAATAATAACTTCTGGCAGGGTCACTGCCATCGTTCACTAGCTATTTGTAGGGCATTCAAAGAACAGATTTAAGGAGATTTCCATTTCTTCACTCCACACCCTTAAAATATTTTATTTAAACCAGGGAGAGATTTAGGTGTAGAAGAGCCATCTTGCATCCTTTTTAGTAGAATACCATGATACAATGTTTTATATAAGCATAAATCGATCAAGCAAATGGACAAGCAAGCAAACAGTTCTTTGAGCGCAACCAAGAACGATTAAAATTAATGGGAGACTTTCTGTTCTCCATTTGGGACAGAACTCAAGCTGTTGGCTCCAGTCCAGAAAAGCACATACACGTAACAGGACTGTATCAAAAGCCACAGTGGATATTCTCCAGTTCATATTGAGCCTTTTTGGTTTTGTATGAAAACACTATTGCATGAATCCTTTATTCAGGGCAATTTTTCATTCATTTTTTAAAATTTTATTTTTATTTTTTGCTATATCTAGCCTGAATAAAACAAATCTAATTCACACGAGCCAATGCAGCAATAACTGCTGGAAACCTTGTAGTGGCAGATTAAAGAGCTGCATTATATAGGAAATACACAGTACACTGTAGCAGGGTTTTACTAATGTTTCTTTCATTTTCGCTAATGCCCTAATTTAAGGTTATTTAAAATTACAATAGCAGAAGTTCAAGTAAAATGTATACCACAGATACCAAAAAGCAGAGCCAAGAAAGCGATAAAAAGCAAGCAGGTTTCATTCAGAAAATGGAATTCTTGCTGAAAGAAGAAAAAGAAGCACAAGCTATGGCAGAACAAATGTACATTGACAATAAGGAAAATGGAAAAAACAGTTTGAGGAGCATATTGCTAAAAATGCTAACATCAGCCATTAAAAAAAAAACATAAATTGCAGGAAACTAGCTAGAGAGGCAGTAAAGGATTGAAAGTTCTGCTAAAAGAAGATAGAGAGACTGCAGTCTGAACCAACTTTTTCAGGGAGAGAGCGTGAAGAACTATCAATAGAGATGATGGTGAGATGAAGTTCTGTGGCTTGTTGACAAACAAAATTAATAAATCTATCTGAGAATTTTTGATGTGAAATTTGTTGAACTTGTAGTAGAAATCTGCAAAAATTACAATTTTGTCCCTAAAATTCTCCTCCATACTAGAGGGTTGGAAAGTAGCAAATCATACCAAGTTCCCCTGTTTTTATTGCAATGTATGTATTTTATCAGTTTTGCTTTAGATAAGTTTTGTTTGCAATGGTCTTATTTTATTGTTTCTATTATTTTATTATAAATTGCCTCCAGCATTCATTTAGTGAACGGGCAAATCAGAAGTAACTGAATAAATACAACCAATCTTTTAAAAGGAATCCAGGAAACTAGAGGCCAGTTAGTTTAACATCAAGTCCAGGTAAACTGGTGGAAAGCGTTATGAAAGACAGAGTTATGAAATATACAGAAGAACAAGACTTGCTGAGGAAGAATCAGCATCGCTTCTCAAAAGAGACATCCTGCCTCACCAGCCTTTTGGGAGTTCTTTGAGAATGTGTCAACAAGCATGTGGACAGGGATAATCCAACCTTTCCAATCTCCAACCTTCTTGGGTTGGTGGGTATATTTGGAATTTTGAGACAGTGTCATGGGCATTTTCACAGAATGGTTACCATGGGGGGAACTCGAATGTGAGTTGGACATTACAAAATTGTTGCCTTGGCCAGTCACAAAACACCTGTTTCCCAGAAGAAAAACTGGAGAGACTAAAAGAAAAGTGCTTCTTCACACAGCACATAATTAATTTATGGAACTTGTTTCCACAAGATGTAATTGATGGTCACTAGTTTAAATGCCTTTGAAAAGGGATTAGACAAATTCATGGAGGACAGGAACGTTCACATTATTTCCCCCTGAACATGCTCCTAATGTGAAGAAAGGGTTACATCACAGCTGCCATCACTTGAGAAGGATGTAGCTTGAACCCACTTGATTCAGAAGTTGCAGCTCTGTAGGCTATAGATTACAGGTGGCATCTGAAAAAGATGGCATCAGAAAGCATTTAAGGCCCTCTTGGATGCAGCTGCTGTCCTAAGACTTTATGAGACCCATATCCATTGGCACCAAAATTAAAAGGGGCTCCAAACCACCACTGTTGCTGTAGAACTGTACTCTAGCAACAACCTCTTTCAACTGCAAATCCATCAAATTCCATCCCAGGTGCCAGATGGGATAGAAGGCTTTTCAGAAGGGAATCAGGACCCACTATCCTGCAGTGGGTTCTGGACCCATTCCCAAACATTTGGAGGCCTCCTATGTAACAAACATATGTAACAAACAATACACCTGTCTGCACTAAACCCTTACCTTATGTGCATAGAGGTGTCCCATGCAGCAAGAGGTCAATTAGAACACTCAGCATGTGTTGTGATCATCTTGCTGGAAGCCTCCAGTACAGTGAGGGGGTGGAGAAAACACTGCCCCTCATGGTATTTTTACAGGCTCCTTGCTGCATTGGAAGCTTTGGGGCATGCGTGCACAGGCCCAGCAATGCAAAGCTCTTTGCACAAGCATGGAGTCGATTATGGAACCCACTTCAGAGCTTGGGCAGAGTGGAATGGAACCAAGTGATTCTGCTTACAAGCCCACCACAGATGTGTTTTTAGTATGACTTTCCTATATCATTCTTTTATGCGCATCCCCCCCCACACACACACTTTGAGTGTGTTCCTCATCATCTGTCTCTTCATCCAACGTTCTTTCCTTTGTGTGTGCCAGCTTTGTTTTAATTCTCATCTTCAAATCTCTTCTCAAAAGACAATCTTACCACTGCCCCCAAATCACATCATGAGTCATGACCCACTCTGAGGTTGGTCAGAGCTTCTTCCCTGTTAACTCGTTTCTTGCCTCTAATTCTTTTCTTGCTTTGGCCTCGTCAGTTTTTACAACTCTTCCTCATCGCCTGCTTTCTTCTTTAGCTCAATGTGTTCCTTAATCTTTATTTGACCTAATGGCTAAGATCCAGGAAGCCCATTTGCACATACACAGGGGACTGTGTGAACATCTGGACTTGTTGTATCTCTCCGCACAGTAACTACCCCCTCACTCCCAGGCAGTATAAACCATATTTGAACCCCAAAGTTTCAGTAGTGAGCTGTAGTGCTGTGGGAGAGTAGCTGCACATGTGTGCACACACATAGAAAAGGCATGGGGGGGGGGCTTTTGCATTTGTTCCTCTGAATCAGGGCCTCTGTCTTCATCTCCCTAATCCCCATGATCATAGCAATATGTACATCCAACTTCAGCTGTGCATTTTACAGCACAAAACACAATCCTATGCACATTTTAGTTTGAAGGAACTCCTAGAGATTAACGGAACTTAATTCCAGGTAAGCACACATAGGATAGCAACCTTAATTAAGTGTAGTTGTCTATGAGTGCATTACACATCAGCATTTCTGTTGCTCCCCCTTCTTTCTCTCCCTCTGCTCTTTAGAACAAGAGTGGCTCTTTCCCTGCCACTGCTGAATTTGCCATGGTGGTGGCAAAACTCACACCAATTTAGCAGGGAAACAAGGCATGTGGGGAGCATGTGCTTTGTTTCCAAGCAGAACTGCACTCCCAGAAATGTGGTTTTGCTTGGGAACAAGGCATTTGCTCGCCTCATGCCCTGGCCCCCTGCTAAATTGGAGTGAGTTTTGCCACAACTACTGTCAGTGGGTTCTGGGTACAATGAACCCCCCCAGTTCCCAAAGGTTACCCACCCCTGCTTTAGAACATTGGGCCGCATCTATATGGCACCGCTTTGACCCCACCCCACCCCATCGCAACTGTGCAGCAATTCAGCTTCGAGTCAGCATGTCCTCCAATTCACTCGCAATGTATTGCACTCTTCCCTTACAGACTCACCATGCCCCCCCCCTTTTTGGCCATTTTGCTGAAATGCGCAGCTGTGCAGTCCTGTTAGTGTGGGGATGCAGCACTTCAGTGGCTGTTTTGTATTTGAGGGGCTCTGCTGTATCTTTCCGTCCCTTTTTAGGTAAAAAGTGAGTGTTTTGTTCTCCCTCATTTCCGCACCATCAGTTTGTCAGTTCCCCAGCCTGAGACTCTTGCGATGGTTCGCGCTCACAAGCGTGAGTGCTACGTGCCTAGCCATCACTCCAAAATGGTGGCTGAAGCAATGTTGGTCCTTCCCCAAGACCGCCCCACCCCCCGGCCCTTGGGTACTGAGTCCACCACCATTGCGAAGATTGTTGTTGTTGTTCAGTCGTTCAGTCGTGTCTGACTCTTCATGACCCCATGGACCATAGCACGCCAGGCCTTCCTGTCCTGCGTTCTCTCCCCGAGTGTGCTCAAGTTCATATTCATTGCATCGGTGATACTATCTAGCCATCTCATCCTCTGCCATCCCCTTCTCCTTTTGCCTTCAATCTTTCCCAGCATCAGGGTCTTTTCCAGAGAGTTTTCTCTTCGCATTAGGTGGCCAAAATATTGGAGCTTCAGCTTCAGTATCTGTCCTTCTAATGAGCAGTCAGGGCTGATTTCCTTTAGGATTGACTGATTTGACCTCCTTGCAGTCCAGGGGACTCGTAACAGTCTTCTCCAGCACCACAGTTCGAAAGCATCAATTCTTCGGAGCTCAGCCTTCCTTATAGTCCAGCTCTCCCAGCCATACATTACTACTGGGAAAAACATAGCTTTGATTAGACGGACCTTTGTCGGCAAGGTGACGTCTCTGCTTCTTACTATGCTGTCTAGGTTTGCCATAGCTTTCCTCCCAAGGAGCAAGAGTCTTTTAATTTCATGGCTACAGTCACCGTCTGCGGTGATCTTGGAGCCCAAGAAAGTAAAATCTGTCACTGCTTTCATTTCTTCCCCTTCTATACGCCAGGAAGTGATGGGGCCAGATGCCATGATCTTAGTTTTTTTAATGTTGAGTTTCAAACCAGCTTTTGCACTCTCCTCTTTCACCCTCAACAAGAGGCTCTTGAGATCCTCTTCGCTTTCTGCCATTAGGGTGGTATCGTCTGCATATCGGAGGTTGTTGATAATTCTCCCAGCAATCTTAATTCCGACCTGTGATTCATCCAACCCGGCGTTTCTCATGATGTACTCTGCATATCAGTTAAATAAGCAGGGTGACAATATGCAGCCTTGTCGTACTCCTTTCCCAATTTTGAACCAATCGGTTGTTCCATGTCTGGTTCTTACTGTTGCTTCTTGACTCTCGTACAGGTTTCTCAGGAGACAGGTAAGGTGGTCTGGTATTCCCATCACTTTAGGAATTTGCCAGAGTTTGTTGTGATCCACACAATCAAAGGCTTTAGCGTAGTCAATGAAGCAGAAATAGATGTTTTTCTGGAATTCTCTTGCTTTCTCCATGATCCTGCAAAAGTTGGTGATTTGATCTCTAGTTCCTCTGCCTCTTCGAAACCCCGCTTGTATTTCTGGTAGTTCTCGGTTCGCATACTGCTGAAGCCGAGCTTGTAGGATTTTGAGCATCACCTTGCTGGCATGTGAAATGAGCGCAATTGTGCGGTAGTTTGAACACTCTTTGGCGTTGCCCTTCTTTGGAATTGGAATGTAAACTGACCTTTTCCAGTCTTGCGTCCACTGTTGAGTGTTCCAGATTTGTTGGCATATTGAATGCAGCACTTTAACAGCATCATCTTTTAGGATTTTAAATAGCTCAGCTGGAATACTGTCATCTCCAGTAGCTTTGTTGTTACTAATGCTTCCTAAGGTCCACTTGACTTCACTCTCGAGGATGTCCGGCTCAAGTTCAGTGACCACACTATCATGGCTATCAGGGACATTCAGATCTTTCCTGTATAGTTCTTCTGTGTATTCTTTCCACCTCTTCTTAATCTCATCTGCTTCTGTTAGGTCCCTGCCTTCTTTGTCCTTTATCATGCCCGTCTTTGCACAAAACGTTCCCTTGAGATCTCTGATTTTCTTGAAGAGATCTCTAGTCTTTCCCATTCTGTTGTTTTCCTTGATTTCTTTGCATTGTTCATTTAAGAAGGCCTTCTTGTCTCTCCTTGCTATTCTCTGGAACTCTGCATTCAGTTGGATATATCTTCCCCTTTCTCCTTTGCTTTTCGCTTCCCTTCTTTCGTCAGCTACTTGTAAAGCTTCATCAGACAGCCACTTGGCTTTCTTGCACTTCTTTTTCTTTGGGATGGATTTCGTTGCTGCCTCCTGAACAATGTTACGGACCTCCGTCCATAGTTCCTCAGGCACTCTGTCTATCAGGTCTAATCCCTGAAATCTATTCCTCACCTCCACTGTATATTCATAAGGGATATGATTTAGGTCATACCTGAATGGTTTAGTGGTTTTCCCTACATTCTTCAATTTAAGCCGAAATTTTGCAATGAGAAGCTCATGATCTGAGCCACAGTCAGCTCCAGGTCTTGTTTTTACTGACTGTATAGAGCTTCTCCATCTTTGGCTGCAAAGGACATAATCAATCTCATTTCGATATTGACCATATGGCGATGTCCATGTGTAGAGTCGTCTCTTGTGCTGTTGGAAAAGAGTGTTTGCTATGATCAGCGTGTTCTCTTGGCAAAACTCTATTAGCTTTTGTCCTGCTTCATTTTGTACACCAAGGCCATGCCTGCCTGTTATCCCGGTGATTTCACTCTTTCTGGCGCTACTTGGAAATACCCTCTGCTCTTTCCCAGTAGTATATTGGACACCTTCCGACCTGAGGGTCTCATCTTCCGGCGTCATATCTTTTAGCCTTGTGATACGTTCCATGGGGTTTTCTTGGCAAGAATACTGGAGTGGGTTGCCATTTCCTTCTCCAGTGGACCACATTTTGTCAGAACTCTCTGCCATGACCTGTCTGTCTTGGGTGGCCCTGCATGGCATAGCTTATGGCTTCACTGAGTTACGCAAGCCCCTTCGCCACAACAAGGCAGTGATCCATGAAGGGGATTGCGAAGATACGAAGCTGCACACTTTTGCACAGTTTTGCAGCATTGCGAAGATACGAAGCTGCAAAACTGTGCAAAAGTGTGATTAAATAGATGAAAACGCCCCTCTGTGCCTCTGTAACTGCGCAGCTGCAAAGGGATGGGAGAGTAAAGGGGCATCACAGAGTGACGCAGGCACTACACACGCCTATAACATGCCCACTGTAAAATGTGAAGTCAGTTCGGGGAAGGAACCGACAGCCCGCAACCATGGAGGGACCCACAGCAAACCCCCCAAATCACGGTAAAACAACCCCTTGGAACTCTGCATTTTCTGGGTGAAAACTACAGATGGCTGTGAGGTCGTGACTGCATCATCTATCACGAGGAACCTCGACTCGCACCCGCCCCGGAGTAAAAGCGCGGTGTAGATGGGGCCTTGGTCTTTAGTGGTGTGTTGTGACTCACACATGGAATACACACTGATTTAAGGTGGGTGACAAGTAGCAGTGGCATCATTGTCATCTTTCTGATGACATCAAAAAAGAAAACATCTTTTTGTTTAAGGTTGTTCTTTTTGAGAGGGGGATGGAGACCAGGGAGCACCTCTAGACCAGCCTAAAATTCTGCATTTAAAACGGGGCCTTCTCCTTCTGTTTTAAATGCAGGATCACGACAGACACCCCCCCCTTTACACGTACTTCTTTCCCCCCCATTTCCCCCTCCTTTCCCCCCTTATCTGAGTCTTCCATAGGCTTCATTATATAGCTGCTAGATGGTGCTGTGGCCTAGCTCCTCTTATTGCGGGTTTTCCTCTTTTCACGAGGGAACCGAAGTGGAACTCTTAAGCATTGTAATTTGATAGCTCATTGGGATTCTTCACACAGAGCTTTTATCCTGCTATTGAGATTGCTCACTCATGGAAGTTTGTGGGTCCTATAGATGACGTCGTCAACCTCCAGGGTGTCTCCTGCACTAAATGACCTTTATTCCATTTTTTAAAAGATGAGAGATAATGAGCTATCAAATTGCAGAGTTTGAGTTCTGCTTGAGTTCCCTCTTGAAAAAGGAAAAGCCACAATAAAAGGCACTAGACCACAGCACCATCTAGAGGCTGAATAATGAAACATATGGAAGATTCAGTTAAGGGTGGGGAAGAGGGGGGGAAGGAAGTGCATGTCAAGGGAGTCCATTGTGATCCTGCATTTAAAACGGAAGCATAAAGCCCCTTTTTAAATGTGGGATTTTAGGCTGGTGTAGAGATGCTCATTATCTTTTAAAAAATAGAATAAAGGTCATTTAATGCAGGAGATGCCCTGGAGGTTCACAGTATCATCTAAAGGACCCGCAAACTTCCATGAGTGAGCAATCTCAGTAGCAGGGTAAAAGCTCTGTGTGAAGAAGCCCCAGATGTATGGAGGACTGCTATTCTGTCCCTTTTAATGGTTGTGTAGAACAAGGGATTTCAGCAAGCACTGCTTTTCTCACTCCTGAATGACAACTGCATCTACCCAAATTCCCTGTTCTGTGTAACTATTAAAGGTACAGGAGCCTTGCTTCCTCCCTAATCTCTCACCCTAGAGCATAAGCAGGAAGTTGGACATACATGCTTTTTTTTTAAGGTAGTCTAATGCTGCTTAGGTTTCAGCTAAGGTTGCCCTGGATCTGAAAAGGGTGTAGATACCTGTATTAGAAGACCAGCCTTTGAGATAAGGCTAAGCCCCCTACACCTACATTTTGGGGGTGATCATCCTCAATCCCTCAATTTGGGGGTGATAATCCTTGCAGGATTGTGGAACAATTTTAATATGATAACGCATGTGCTCTTTTGTCACTTGAAAATGATATGCAAATATTAGCTATTATTATATGTGACCGGTTGCCATTTACTGCTATCAGAAAAAAGATGAGACATCAGTGTAGCCTTGCATTTTAATGTAACTACCCTTTCTAGAAATAGAGCTACCATTAGGATAGCAAGCCTTAAATCAGTAGACTATTGTATTGAAGCTCTGCTTGATTTAGGATCAATTTTAAGCAGTGGGCCTGGAAGTTAAAAGCACTCTTGTTTATTTTTGAGGGAATGGGGAAAATACTAAATACGGTATTTACTGCTGATAATGTGGTAGATTTTGTGTATTAATTGGTACATTATCTAACACTTCAAAATCACAAAAGATCAATATAAACGGCTTGGGGCCAGGTTATCTGAAGAATTGCCTCCTCCATACATGCTTGCCTGGACCCTAAGATCATCCTTAGGGGTCCTTCTGCAAGAGCTACTGCCAAAGGAAGTGAAGCAGGTGGCTACCAGGAAGAGGGCCTTTTCTGCTGTGGCACTCCAGCTGTGGAATGAGCTCCCTAGAGAGGTTCACCTGCCACCTCCGTTGTACTCCTTCCGGCGCCAGGTAAAGACGTTTTTATTCTCCCAGTATTTTAGCTTCCTGGTCTTTTAGCTTTGGTGTTTTAAATCTGTAGTTTAAATCTCTGCATTGCTGCTAGGTTTTATTCTGGTTGTACTGTTATATCGTGGGTTTAAGCTTTCATATTTTATATTGTTTTAGGCTGAGCTTATGGTTTTAATTTTTGTGAATTAAACCACTGAGAGCTTCAGCTATTGGGCAGTATAAAAATGAAATGAATAAATAAATAAATATTGGGGTTTTGTGAACATGGTTATTTCAAAAATTCAGTTGATTAAATCATTGGTTAAAAGGTTTAATGGAATTTAGATCTGCTAATGGATTTGGAGAATGGATTCCTACCATTTTCAGTATTACGGATTAGATACCATTTATCATCTACTACTAGTTGGCAGTATAGTCAGCTTCAGCATTTGTTGGTGTCTATATACGGCCCATCAGCAGTGAGCCTTCAGTGCCTCCTGCATTGTTGGAGGAATTAACTGGTACTTTACAGAAAACTAAGCCTACAAAAGCTGCCTATGAAAGTATTTTAGAATGTAGTAAAGCAGATGTTCAGAAGTTCAGAGATGAACAGAATAAGGAATTGGAATGCTCTATACAGTCTAATTAATGGAAAGTTGCCTTAGCTTTTATGTGTACTGTTTCAGTAGATTTAAAATTGAGATTGATTCAACAAAAATGCTTTATGTACATGGGAGACCACTGGGGCTTGCTAAGAAGCCGCCAGCTAGTTCTGCTAGATACTGGCGATGTAATAAAGACAACGCCTCACGGAAGCGTAAGATGTGGACATGTCCTCTAGTGGTTTCTTTTTGGTTGGAAGTCATTCTTCATATATTGAAAAATCTGTGATAATAGCAGATGTACATGCACTGTTAAATTACACTCCTGTGATGTGGGGATTAACAGATGGACAGCAAAAGTTAATACTGAAAACCTTTACTAAAACATTCAACTATTGGCAGCGCTAATTACTACTGAGGTGATCTCGGTTGTACTTTGTTTTTTCCTATATACAGTGAATTTAGAACCTGACTGTGATTACTCTGATCTTAGACCTATCCTTCTATTCTTTTACTTTATGCATAAAATAAAAATATTATTATTTCTCGTAGCCAGCTTTTAATCCATGGCAGAATGTTATCTTTTCACTACATTAATACATCATTTTTAAATAGGCTCTTACAAGAAATTTTATCAGATAGTTCTGAAAATATACAATAAATAGTAGTGAGTGATGTTGCTTTACACTCCTTATTAGTAATTCCCCGAAAGTGTTTTTAAATATTATACAGCCCAGATCCAAAATCCTGTTAAAATAACTGGATTTTCAGCTGATTTTCAGCTCAACACTCAATGCCTTACACGTGGAAGGAGGTTTCACTGATCCCAATGGCATACTGAGCCCCTTCCCAGTGTTTCACCACCATTTTCCACCATTTTTCAGCTGGCCCTTCAGGAGTTCTGAGCTACTTCATGGTATTTACTTTGCTTTGCCTACCACTAACCCCTGTCAGCCATCCCCCCAAAAGTATAGGTGTGCTCTGCTTGGCAGTCTCTCCCTTTTCAGGAAATCCCCTTAAAAGGCGAAATGGCACATTGACGCTCCATCGTGAACCCGAAGTAAGCACTCCAGTTTCACCAACCACAGCCACCTGGGCGGGAGTGGAGCCTGGTTTCAATCTTTAGCATTCTCCACCCCTCTTCTGTGCATGTTTACTCAGAAGTAAGAAATAAATCTCACTCCCCTGCAGTGAAAAGGTTAAAGGCTAACTGTAGTAACTCACCCTAAAGCGCTCTTTCACTTCTCCATTGCTCTCTTAAATCACGATTGTGAAGTTGTGTTTCTTTGATATTCTGTAGTTTCTATGCTGTATGTCCTCTCCGCTTCAAAATGGAGGGAACGATCCTATGTGGAGAGGTGGCCGCCTCTAAACTCAGAAGCAACTGCCTATCCAATGCACGGTGGGAGGAGCACGGAGGGGATTGGCTCGTCCACGCTCCAGCCGCCCTGCATTCGTGGCTAGACAGCCGATTTCGGCGCTCTAGCTGCAGGATGCTGGAGTGGGGGGGGGGAGGCCAGACAATGCATAGGAATCGTTGTACTGGTGCTTCCGTGCCCCCAGGAACACCCCCTTTTGCCGTGCTCTGTGCTGCTCCTACAGGGCCTGGGGGGGGTTGTCCCTCCAGAGCGCAAGCTCTGAGGGCAGTTCCCGGAAACGGAACAATCCTATGGCCATCTAGCCACCATCTAGCAGCCATAGCATTCTACCCTGAGGGCACACATTTATGCAAGTTTAGGCAGGAAAAGGCCCTACAACTCCCAGCATTCCCCAGCCATCCATGCCAGCTGGGAAGTGTAGAACTTTCTGTGTCTAAACGTGCATAGGATTGCACCTTAAACTCAAACTTTTGTAATGCCTCCTTGCTTAGCCACCTGGCAATAATTCTTACGTACTATACGTGACTAGACATATTGCTGTTTACAAGCCTGAGGCTACTGCAAAGATTGACATATGCTTATTTCAAAGGTGGTGCCATTGAGGCCCAGATACCCAGTGGCTAGAGAGCTGTTCTAAGGTCTAGAAAGACTCCCATGCCTGCCATGGACTGTGTGTAACCTCAGGCACAAGTCATGCTAAAAATGAGAACGGGCTCACCTTAGGAGATTGTTGTGAGGTCAAATACACTAATTCCATACAAGAACAGTGATAAATAATAAGATAACCCTAAAGGTGGAATCATTTTAAAACAGTGGTGCCCTCCAGATGTGTTGAACTACTACTCCCATAATCCCCAGCTGGTTATGCTCCAACTAAAGTTGTGATCCAACACATCTGGAGGGTACTAGGTTGGGGAAGGCTGCCTTAGAATAACAGGGTTCCAAAAAGACTACAGCTGGGTCATGTTTCCAAGTACAAGAGGCAGGTAACTTTGGTGTTCTATTCAGAGCACTTGCAGTTTTATGATATCATCATGCAAAAGTGTTTTTTTTTGTCCCTTTTACTTTCTCATAACTCAAAATGGACTAAGGGTCAAACGTGGTGGGGTGTGTGTTTGTGTTTTAATGAACGCTGGGTAGAGGCCAAGCATGAAAAGTAAATGTTTCAAAAGTTATGGGCTTGTGAAAAACGGCGGTTATAGTGGAAACTGTTTTACAACGTTCATTATATCAGCACGAAGCGTGTGTATTATAACACACAACATAATCAGGCACTTGTCATCATTGAACGGAGCTGTTAATTAACTACAGGGAATACTGCAATCAATTCTTTGCAAGCAAGCTACATACTTATTTTTAAAGAGCATTTCATAATATCTGTTTCAAAGAGAGTTTTACAGAAGTTCCGGAATAAGATAAACACCAGGCAAAATAGTAATACTTCCTGGCATGGTTCTTGGCACAATTCCCTTGAAAAGGGAGGGAGGGACTTCAAGTAATCATACAAAAGCAGTAATATTTTATTTGGATCTAATCCAACAAATTTGGATTTGGATTTCATACCCCAGAAATCAAAGGACACACAATCTGCGTATATTATTCTGGCACTCTTCCTTCCCCTAACTGCTCAGTCCATACGCCTCTATACACCACCAAGTGCAGCAAAAAAATCTTTACAAAATACTCTTTTTTCTTTGTTTCCATGCAAGTTCACATACCCTTGTACACACCTTTCAGTGAGCCAGCAAAACTAATGCTGTATAGCTGCCATCACCTAGGTTGCTGCTGTTTTTTTTCTTTTCTTTTCTACGTTTTTTGCACAGATTCTTGTTTTTTCTGGTGCCAGAATAGACAGTTGAAAAATCTTGACTTTCACAACTGAAAGCAAGAATTCAGAAACAAATTCCTAGCCATCATGGATGAAGAACAAAGAAATTCTCAACGTCTGTGACATCAGTAATTTATACAAGATTGCAGGATTCAGCTTTCCTTGTCACAGAATTTGGGTTTGCCTAATACTGAATTCTTTATTCAGTACTGGGAAGGGTTACTCTCTCCCAGCTGTGCCGTCCTGGGTACTCAATGCAGTGCCAACACCAACTCAAAGGTCGGGGAGGGGAGGAGAGGTTGCTGTGGCCTATAGGAATTCAATTACTCTCTCTAGGCTTCCTTCTCATTCGAGAGAGACGCAGATCTTGAGTGTTTATACCTTGTGCTGGGTACCCAGGACAGATTAGGGATTCTGCTGGTGTACCGCCCACCCCGCTGCCCATCAGACTCCCTGCCTGAGCTGACGGAGGTGGTCTTGGACTTGGTGTTGAGGACCCCTAGGATGATGGTCCTGGGGGATCTCAACTTCCATGCTGAGGCTGCTGTATCTGGGGCGGCTCAGGACTTCATGGCCGCCATGACAACCATGGGGCTGTCCCAACATGTCATCGCCTTGATCTGGCTTTCTCGACTGGGCAGGAGGATGGTGATCTGAAAGTGGGGGAATTAACATCTGTCCCCTTGTCATGGTCGGATCACTTCCTGCTGAGGTTTAGACTCTCAGCAGCCTTTCCCCTCTACTAGGGTGGGAGACCTATTAAAATGGTCCGCCCCTGGAGACTAATGGATTCTGATGGATTCCAGAGGGCTCTGGGGGATTTTCCTGCTGGTATGGCTGGTGCTCCTGTCGAAGCCCAGGTCACTCTGTGGAATGTAGAGATGACTCGAGTGGTTGACACGATCACGCCCAAGCACCCTCTCTCTCTGAGCAGAGCCCAGCCAGCTCTTGGTATACACCTGAGCTGAGGGCAATGAAGCAAGAGGGGAGACAGCTAGAATACAGGTGGAGGAAAACCCATGCTGCATCTGACCAAACACAGGTTAGAGCTCATTATCGAGCCTACTCTGTGGCGGTGAGGGTGGCAAAGAGACAGTTCTTTTCTACCAGCATTGCATCTTCTCAGTGTCATCCAGCGGAGCTTTTCTGAGTGGTTCATGGCCTGTTACATTCTGGGCCAGGAAGAGAGATGGTGGAACTCTCGGTTGCACACTGTGACGAGTTTGCACGGCACTTTCAAGATAAAATCACTCAGATTCATCATGAATTGGACACCACGATTAATGCAGTTCCATTGGTAGAGGCGTTCAGAGCACCGTCTGGTCCAGTTTTATTGGATGAGTTACAATTTCCTGAGGATGCAGACAAGGTGCTTGTCCAAGTCCGATAGACCACTTGTGTGCTTGACCCTTGCCCTTTATGGCTTATTACATCAAACAAGGAGGGGATGTCTGGCTGGGTCCAAGAGATTGTAAATTTCTCCTTGAGAGAGGGAGTGGTGCCGACCTCTTTAAAAGAGGCGGCAATCAGGCCATTCCTGAAAAAGCCTAACCTGGACCCGGAGAACATTAATAATTATAGGCCAGTAGCCAACATCCCCTTCCTGGGCAAGGTGCTTGAGCGGGTGGTTGCAGAACAGCTCCAGGCACTCTTGAATGAAACGGATTATCTAGATCCATTTCAGTCAGGCTTCAGGCTTGGTTTTGGAACAGAAACCGCCTTGGTCGCCCTGTGAGATGACCTCTGCTGGGAGAGGAACAGGGGGAGTACAACCCTGTTGATTCCCCTGGACCTCTCAGCAGCTTTCAATACCATCAACCATGGTATCCTTCTGGATAGGTTGTCTGGGTTGGGAGTAGCTGGTGCTGCACTGCAGTGGTTTCACTCCTACTTGGATGGCCGATTCCAGAAGGTGGTGCTGGGGGATTATTGTTCTGTGCCTTGGCAATTATGCCATGGGGTTCCACAGGGCTCTGTTTTATCCCCTATGCTATTCAACATCTACATGAAACTGCTGGGGGAGATTATCCGGAGGTGTGGGCTGAGGCGCCACCAATATGCAAATCACACCCAGCTCTACCTCTCTTTCTCATCAAACCAAGTGAGGTAGTGGCTGTTCTGAATCAGTGTCTGGGGCTCTGGACACAGTAATGGACTGCATGAGGGCCAATAAACTGAAACTCAATCCAGAGAAGACTGTTCATGGGTGGTTCGTCTGCCCGGCGAAGTGATATTCAATATGTTCTGGAGGGAGTTGCACTCCCCCTAAAGGATCAGGTTTGTAGTTTGGGAGTGCTCTTGAACCCAGAACTGTCACTTGAGGCACAGGTGACCTCAGTGGAATGGAGCACTTTTTATCAGCTTAGGCTGGTATACCAACTACGCCCTTATTTGGACAGAGATAGCCTAGCTACAGTTATCCATGCTCTGATAACTTCTCATCTGGATTCCTGCAATGCGTTATATGTGGGGCTGCCTTTGAAAACGGTCCAGAAACTTCAGCTGGTCCAAAATAGGGCAGCAAGATTGTTAACAGGGACTGGCCAATGAGCTCATATTACACCAGTACTTTTCCAGCTGCACTGGCTGTCAGTCCATTTCCGGGCCCAATTCAAAGTGCTGGTATTAACATTCAAAGCCCTGAACGGCTTAGGGCCAGGTTATCTGAAGGATCACCTCCTCCCATATGTGCCTGCCCGGACCTTAAGATCATCCTCAGTGGCCCTCCTCCACGAGCCCCTGGCAAAGGAAGTGAAGCGGGTGGCTACTAGGAGGAGGGCCTTTTCTGCTGTGGCGCCCCCAGCTGTGGAATGAGCTCCCTAGTGAGGTTCGCCTGGCACCCACATTGTATTCCTTCCGGTGCCAGGTGAAGACCTTTTTATTTTCCCAGACATTTTAGCATTTTAGCTTTCTAGACTTTTAGCTTTGCTAATTTAAATCTGTATTTTAAATCTCTGCAATGCTGTAGGTTTTACTCTGGTTTTATTCTGGTTGTATTGTTATATTGTGGTTTTAATGTTTTTATATTTTATATTGTTTTACTGTGTGCTTTTTGGTTTTAATTTTTGTGAACCACTCAGAGAGCTTCGGCTATTGGGTGGTATAGAAATGAAATAAATAATTAGTTTTGTTTTATTTACTTTTGTGCAGAGTGTATGCAGCCCTAGTATAACTTCTTATCCTACTATCCTATTGAAAATTATTAGCCATAATCATTCCCTTTGCCTCTCTCCCTCTCCTGTATATCTGTATATTTGCTTTCTAAGTGTCAATTGCTTAACAGCTGTCTGTTCTCTTTCTCTTTTCAGAAGTTAGTTTGTTTTCTTAGCACAATTATTGCCACGTGGCTTGCTTTTCTGCAGGGATCAAATCTGGAGAGAGAGATAAAGGACGGATAAGATTTAACTGTGCTATGAAATAAAGAGCAGACTCTCTTGGCCACAGTGCTATCCCATCTGGGTGGTTGAGAGAGGGGAGGAGGGAATTGTACAAAATGATTCATTCTCTGAGCAAGATTTGAGAGGATCTGCCTCTGAACATATGTGCAGTAATCAATTTGGATATAAATTCATAGAAGGCAGAGAGAATGCCAATCACCAGGCAGGATCTGGAACACCCGAGAATACTGTGACAAGCAAACCCACATCTTTCAAGAGGAATACATTATAGAAATTATGTACATTAGTCAAAATGTACTCTTTGCGGATGTTTACATTTGGTTTTAATTTTGTTGTTTCAATTTTTTTCTCCTATAGACTGGAAAAGGAGGGACAGGACACAAGAGCGGTAGTTGAATAACTGAATAGAGGCAGTGGAACAAGGACTGGGGACCAGAGAAGGAGCAGTGCTGAGTGTAAAAGTTTTTATTTTGTGATCATTAAAAACCCTTAGGAGCAACAATCCAGTTGTTTTCAAAGCTTCTTCCGCAACCATGAGGACAAGAAACTTGCTTATTTTAAAAAATGAAATCTCAAATTCTCAGATCTTTGTGGCAGTCACCAGTTTTGTGTTGGAAGAATCAGTAGGGTGGCCACTTATGAGTTGCCAAAAAGGAGGCAATGCATCACCAAAAAGCAGGACAAAAGACGATACCAATTTGCATATGTTAATTTATACAAATAGATACCAATTTAGAAATAACTATTATAATTTAAATGGAAATGCAGACTATGTCTGCTGCAGTCTGCTGGCCAGATGCAAAGTGTTGATAGGTAACTTCAAGCCCACTGCTCATCCTTCATAGGGTTCTTTATCCGGAAACCCAATCTGGACCGGGCAGCAGTTCAAATAAAAGATGCCTTCAAAACAGGACAGTACTCCAAATGGGAGACAGTCCTCTGTAAATTAGGACACATGGCCACCCTAGGTTCTATTCTACACTTTACAACCAGTTCACAGCCAGTCTGTCATTCTGCACTTGAAGTCCGAAGCAACATTCCAACACAAATAGTTCATTGTAGGGTTGAATTAACCTTCCATTAGAGAAATTAGGCGTTATTACTAGAATAATGTGATCTGCAGTGTGTCAAGAAACACATTGGCTCATCCTAAGGAGTGCCAGTCATGGGTCTGGCATTCTTGGTTCATAGAATCATAGAATCATAGAATAGTAGGGTTGGAAGGGGCCTACAAGGCCATCGAGTCCAACCCCCTGCTCAATTCAGGAATCCAAGTCAGAGCATCCCTGACAAATGGCTGTCCAGCCTTGTCTTGAAGGCCTCCAGTGTGGGAGAGCCCACCACCTCCCCAGGTAATTGGTTCCATTGTCGTATTGCTCTTACAGTCAGGAAGTTTTTCCTGATGTTCAGGCGGAATCTGGCTTCCTGTAACTTGAGCCCATTATTCCGTGTCCTGCACTCTGGGATGATCAAGAAGAGATCCTGGCCTTCTTCTCTGTGACAACCTTTCAAGTACTTGGAGAGTGCTATCCTATCTCCCCTCAGTCTTCTCTTCTCAAGGCTAAACATGCCCAGTTCTTTCAGTCTCTCTTCATAGGGCTTTGTTTCCAGTCCCCTGATCATCTTTGTTGCCCTCCTCTGAACCCTCTCCCGTTTGTCTGCATCCTTCTTAAAGTGTGGTGCCCAGAACTGGACACAGTACTCCAGATGAGGCCTAACCAGTGCTGAGTAGAGGGGAACTAGTACTTCCCGTGATTTGGAAGCAATGCTTCTATTAATGCAGCCCCAAATAGCATTTGCCTTTTTTGCAGCCACATCACATTGTTGGCTCATATTCAGCTTGTGATCGACAACAATTCCAAGATCCTTCTCGCTTGTAGTGTGGTTGAGCCACGTATCCTCCATCTTGTAACTCTGTATTTGGTTTCTTTTTCCTAGGTGCAGAACTTGGCATTTATTCCTATGAAATGTCTTTCTGTTGTTTTCTGCCCAGCACTCCAGTCTATCCAGATCACTTTGAATTTTGTTTCTGTCTTCCAAGGTATTAGCTATCCCGCCGAATTTTGTGTCATCTGCAAATTTGATCAGCATTCCCTGCACCTCCTCCTCCAAGTCCTTAATAAAAATGTTGAAGAGCACTGGGCCCAGGACTGAGCCCTGCGGTACCCCACTCGTTACTTCTCCCCAGTTTGAGAAGGTCCCATTGATAAGCACTCTTTGAGTACGATTCTGTAGCCAACTGTGGATCCACCAGATCGTTGTTTCATCTAGCCCACTTTGAGCTAGTTTGCTCATCAGGATATCATGGGGCACTTTGTCGAAAGCTTTGCTGAAGTCGAGGTATATGATGTCTACAGCATTCCCACGGTCTACAAGGGAGGTTACTTGATCAAAAAATGAGATCAGATTTGTCTGGCAGGACTTGTTTTTGACAAATCCATGTTGGCTTCGAGTAATCACGGCATTGTTGTCAAGGTGCTTCTAGATGGATTGCTTTATCATCTGCTCCAGAATTTTCCCAGGGATTGCTGTCAGACTGACTGGTCTGTAGTTCCCAGGTTCCTCCTTTTTACCCTTTTTTAAAAAAAGGGGCAACGTTAGCCCTCTTCCAGTCATCTGGCACTTCCCCCGTCCTCCATGATTTCTCAAAGAGAATAGACAGCGGTTCTGAGAGTTCTTCTGCCAGTTAAAACATCCTAAATGCTTTAGCAAGCAAAGCCAGTTTTTTCCCAGTGGGAATGAATTATGCAAATTGCATTATGCAAATTAGGTTCAGAAGAAGGATTAATAAAATGGAGGTTAAGAAGATGAGGATTAGTATTTGTAATGAATATAAGGAAGTTTATTTATTTATGACATTTCTATACCACCCAGTCTGGGGGTACTCCTAGATCCTACTCGTAGCCTGGGGGTACTCTTAGATTCATCACTGTTGCTGAAGGCCCAAGTGCCCATGAAGGACTGGAGTGCCTTTTACCAGCTTCGGCTGTTTCACCAGCGACAGCCTCTCCTGGACAGGGATAACTTGGCCACAGTGGCACAGGCACTAGTAACCTCAAGACTGGATTACTGCAATGCCCTCCGTGTGTGGCTGCCCTTGAGGCTGGTCCAGAAGCTGGAGCTAGTGCAGAACGCAGCAGCTCTGCAGTTGTCGGGAGCTGCCCCTTTTCGGCATGCAATTCCTTTGCAGAGGGAACTGCACTGGCTGCCTGTTTGCTACCGGGCCAGGTTTAAGATATTAGTACTAGTATACAAAGCCCTGAACAACTTGGGACTAGGATACCCGAAAGAGTGCTTTCTCCCTTACTGTTGTATAGTGAGAACCAAGCACAAAACTAGCCAACAATAACAAGACTTTAATAACTATCCAACAAATAAACTGTTGTTGTTGATTCGTTTAGTCGTGTCCGACTCTTCGTGCCCCCATGGACCATAGCACAAACTGTAGTCAACCTTAAGTCTGTAGGAAACATCAAGGCCTTGCTGAGGCCTAGTCCTGCCTGCCAGGAGGAGCGCTCTTGAATGCTTAGCTGCTTGCTCTGAACTGAAGCCCTACTCTAGTAGTCATGTGATAAGCTTCTAACAATGGTAGGAGGGGGAAATAATGTAAAGGGGCTGTACACACTCCAATACACAATAACTGGCCAACCATGTTGGCTGACACCTCTCACTCTGAGGTCTTCCTGTCAGCCTTCTCAGTTCAGAGTTTTCTGGGCCCACTGGCTGTGTAAAACCACTAGATGGTTTAGTGTCTTTTCTTCCTGCTAGTACAGCAGGTGGTACCTCATCATCAACTGGATCAGAAGAAAATGCCCCAGCTACGCTGGCGTTTGATGGAACTGGGCTGGTACTTGTGGTATTTCCCACAGACCATCTGCACAGTTGGTCTGTGTGTCTCCTCCAGTGCTCTCCATATTCAGTCTGCACTGTGTAGGAAACTGGTCCTGTGCATTGTTCAATTATGGCCAGAACCCACCGAGGATCATTTCCATAGTTCTTGGCAAAAACAGGCTCCTGAAGAGAGAAAAAGCGTAGAGCAGTGGTCCCCAACCTTTTTGGCACCAGGGACCGGTTTCGTGGAAGACAATTTTTCCACGGACCGGGGCGGGGGGGGGGGATGGTTTTGCTGGCAGACTTCCGGCTGCTGGGACACAAATGGCGTCCGCTATGCGGATGCCATTTGTATCCCTGTTCTTTGCAGTAATAGGCTACATAAAGATTTACATAGCCTATTACTTGAAGTACAAGGATGCAAATGGCGTCCGCATAGCGGACACCATTTGCATCCCAGTGGCCGGAAGTCTGCCAGCGGCTGGAGCCGGCTGGCAGCTCAACGGACTTGCTGCGGAGCAGAGCTGGCCAGGGCCAGCGAGGATTCTGGGGGGGAGGGACGGACCCAGGGTAAGGGGGGTTTGCACACCCCTATGGCCCAGTTCCTAACAGGCCATGGACCGGGACCGGTCCGTGGACCCCTGGCGTAGAGGATGCTAAGGCAGAATCCAACTCCTCTTCTTTTCACAGCTGCTGGTGTCTAGTTAGGTCAGGGTTGACCAGATCTAGACATGTTCTAAGGCGGGGTCCCCAACCCCCGGGCCGCGGACCAGTACCGGTCCATGGCCTGTTAGCAACCGGGCCGCAGTAGAGGTGTGCGAAACCCCCTTACCTGGGGTCTGCGGGGGGGGGGAGGTGATCTGTCCCCCCCCCCCGGAATCCTCACTGGCCTTGGCCGGCTCCGCTCCGCAGCGAGTCCGTGGAGCTGCTGGCCGGCTCCGGCCGCTGGTGGACTTCCGGCCACTGGGATGCAAATGGTGTCCACGTAGCGGGTGCCATTTGTGTCCCTGTTCAAGTAATAGGCTATGTAAATCTTTATGTAGCCGATTACTGCAAAGAATAGGGACGCAAAAGGCGTCCACTATGTGGATGCCGTTTGCATCCCAGTGGCCGGAAGTCCACAAGCGAAACCATCCCCCCCCCGGTCCGTGGAAAAAATTGTCTTCCACAAGACAGGTCCCTGGTGCCAAAAAGGTTGGGGACCGCTGTTCTAAGGTGCTGACCCATAAGGAGTTCAGCGGGACTAGAACCTGTTGATGGACAGGGTGTAACATGCTGAGCATACAGGAACCTTGCCAGCCTAGTTTCCCAGTCTTCCGTCACAATTCTTTTCAATTCATCTTTTGTGTTCTGCACCATTCTCTCAGCTTGGCTGTTTGCCTGGGGTCTACGCAGCCCTAATGTTGGTTGTCACCTGCAAATTCTCGGAACTCACTGGAGGTGAAAGCTGTCCCATTGTCAGACACAATGGAATCCGGCAGACAATTTTTTGCAAACAGATGCCTGAGGGCCATTATGGCAGCCCTTGAAGTGAGATTTGGAACAACCACAACTTCAAGCCATTTGCAATGTCAGCCCACCACAATCTAGAAATACTTGCCCTGAAAAGGCCCAGCAAAATCTGTATGAATGCGCAACCATGGGTTCTTTGTTGTTTCCCAGGGAAAAACTGGTGCCTTAGGTGGATTGTGGCATGTAGCTTGACAGATGCTGCACCCCCTTGCGGTATTTTCTATGTCATCATCCATTTGTGGCCACCCCACATAGCGCCTGGCTACAGCTTTTATTCGGACTGTGCCTGGATGTGCAGCATGTAGGTTTCCAGAATCACCCACCTTCCTCCTTCTGGCGCTACTACCCTATTGCCCCATAAGGCAACCCTTATGAGCCGACAGTTCATGTTGGCATGATGCAAAAGGTCTAAACTGTTTGGCCAATTTCTCAGGTGACCAGCTCCTTAGCACCCAGTTGAGAATACGTGCCAGGAGTGGATCTTTTGCCGTCGTTTGAGCTATCTGTGATGCTTGAAGAGGAGGATCAGACATGGATTCGAGCATGAGGAGGAATGGAACACTCGGCAGCCTGCAACGGCAAACGGCTCAATGCATCTGCATTAGCAATCGTCTTCCCGGGTCTGTATGTGAGCGTGAAATCATATGCGTGTAGCATAACGCTCCAGCGCTGCATGCGGGGAGACAAAATAAGTGGTGTTGGCTTGTCGTTCGTGAAGAGGCCTAGAAGAGGCTTGTGATCCGTTCGGATTTCAAAAGGACGACCATAAACAAACTTTTTAATTCCCGCAATGACAGCCAAAGCTTCCTTGTCGATCTGGGCATATCTTTGCTCAGTTGAATTCATTGCTCTAGAATAAAATGCAATGGGAGCCTCTGTGCCACCAGGACGTATATGACTAAGAACAGCTCTGACCCCAAATGGCGAGGCATCGCAAGTGATGGACAGCAGTTTCCGTTCGTCATAGTGAACAAGGACAGATGTAGAGGACAGCAGCTTCTTGACAAGTCGAAAAGCATCATGCCGATGATACCACTTCCATGTTGCACCTTTGTCCAGCAAGCAGTGAAGGGGTTCTGCCACTGTGGCTTTGTCCTTCAAAAACACATGATAGAAATTTAAGAGTCCTAGGAATGCTTGGAGGTCTTGCCTGCACTTTGGAGTAGGGGCATCATGAATGGCCTCCACCTTGTCCTCTGTCGGGTGGATGCCAGATGCATCAGTTTGGAATCCTAGGAAGGTGATGCTGGGCACACCCACCTGGCACTTTTCCTTCTTGACTGTAATTCCAATAATTGTTTGAACCTCTGCAGCACCTCTCTCATCCATTCTTTAAGAAGCAGTTCAGATGGGCCCATGATTAACACGTCATCAAAATATGAAACAAGCCCAGGGATTCCAGCGAGCAATGTTTCCATAAAATGCTGGAAAATTCCTGGTGCCACAGAAATTCCAAACTGTGAGCACTTATCCTTGAAAGCTCCTCAGTGAGTGATAATGGTTTGAATGTCAGCAGCACGCTCATCCACTATCAGTTGCTGATAAGCTTGAGTAAGATCTAGTTTGGCGAAAACTTTTCCACCTGCCAGCACCACCAATAATTGATTGACGGCAGGGACTGGGTAGAGGTCCTGTTTGATGGCTTTGTTCACAGTGCACTTGTAATCGCCAGAGATGCGAACATCTCCACTTGGTTTTAGGATAGGCAATATGGGTGTGGCCCAGCTTGTGCGCACAACTGGTTCTTCGACGCCCTGTGCAACGAGTCAATCTAATTCTGCACTGATCTTTGGGTGCAGTGCAAAAGGTACATTTCTGGCCTTCATACAAATTGGTGTTGTGTCAGGTTTCATGTAGAAAATCACTGGTGGCCCTTTGTATGCACCTAGCCCTCAGAAAATACGTTAGGAAACTCTGCAGTAGGGATGGCAGAGAAATCCTCCGCGGACTCCAATGAGGCTGGATTCCAAGGAATCTGACCTCCGGAATCCACAGCAGAGCAGCTCCACTTACCTCCAGCTCCAGAGGATTTTGTGCAGAGTGGCTTTTGTGCAGCTGCCATTAGCCTATCCCTGGGAGAAATACAGACCTAAATAGTGTATTGGATGCTACTTGCGGCTGTAAAGCTCTGACTTTGATCTAACTGCAGACATTTAGGGCTGTATTTAGGTCAAAAACAGTGCTTTACAGCTGCAAGTGGCATACAATATGCCTTTTGCGTCTGTATTTCTCCCAGAGATAAGCTAATGGGGGCCATCATTAATGGGGCCTAGAACAGACGAGAGCACTGTGAGGTGGCTGCGCTGAGGCCCCTCTTCCCCGCGCCAGCCTTTGCCAGCCAGCATGTGGAAGAGGGACGGCGACAGCCAGCAATAGGGTAATGGCAGCCGCCATTACCATGTCACCTAGTATAGGGAGCCGGAGTGCTGCTCCCTGAAATGCTCCGGACGCGGAGCCACTCTGGAGGATTTTGAAGGGTCGTGAGCAGCATGAACGGCCCCTCTGTGAACCTCCCCCGGACTGGAAAGTGGGGGGTTCGTACAACACTACTCTGCGGCAACTTTTCCACTTCAGTTTTGCAAATGCTGTGCACCCCTTCCACTCTGATTCCCAACGGTGAGAACCAATTCCTTCCCAAAAGACTCTTGTGATGTCCTTGTGTGACTGTGAAAGGCAACCTCCATTTGATGGAACTGCACTGGACATCCACAACACAGCGTCCCAGAGTTTTGACCATCTGGCCATTGTAGTCACAAAGGCAACACTTTGGTGCCTGTAACTTGGGAGGGCTGTCTTGATTGTTGTTGTTCAGTCGTTAATTCGTGTCTGACTCTTCGTGACCCCATGGACCATAGCATGCCAGGCCTTCCTGTCCTCCGCTCTCTCTCGGAGTGTGCTGAAGTTCATATTCATTGCATCGGTGATGCTATCTAGCCATCTCATCCTCTGCCGTCCCCTTCTCCTTTTGCCTTCAGTCTTTCCCAGCATCAGGGTCTTTTCCAGAGAGTTTTCTCTTCGCATTAGGTGGCCAAAATATTCGAGCTTCAGCATCTGTCCTTCCAATGAGCACTCAGGGTTGATTTCCTTTAGGATTGACTGATTTGACCTCCTTGCATTCCAGGGGACTCGTAAGAGTCTTCTCCAGCACCACAGTTCGAAAGCATCAATTCTTTGGCGCGCAGCCTTCCTTATAGTCCAGCTCTCACAGCCATACGTTGCTACTGGGAAAACCATAGCTTTGATAATACGAACCTTTGTCGGCAAGGTGACGTCTCTGCTTCTTACTATGCTGTCTAGGTTTGCCATAGCTTTCCTCCCAAGGAGCAAGCATCTTTTAATTTCATCGCTACAGTCACCATCTGCGGTGATCTTGGAGCCCAAGAAAATAAAATCTGTCACTGCTTCCATTTCTTCCCCTTCTATATGCCAGGAAGTGATGGGGCCAGATGCCATGATCTTCATTTTTTTAATGTTGAGTTTCAAACCAGCGTTTGCACTCTCCACTTTCACCCTCAACAAGAGGCTCTTTAGATCCTCTTTGCTTTCTGCCATTAGGGTGGTATCGTCTGCGTATCTGAGGTTGTTGATAATTCTCCCAGCAATCTTAATTCCGACCTGTGATTCATCCAACCCGGCATTTCTCATGATGTACTCTGCACATAAGTTAAATAAGCAGGGCAACAATATACAGCCTTGTCATACTCCTTTCCCAATTTTGAACCACTCGGTTGTTCCATGTCCGGTTCTTACTGTTGCTTCTTGACCCTCGTACAGGTTTCTCAGGAGACAGGTAAGGTGGTCTGGTACTCTCATCTCTTTAAGAATTTGCCAGAGTTTGTTGTGATCCACACAATCAAAGACTTTAGCATAATCAATGAAGCAGAAATAGACATTTTTCTGGAATTCTCTTGCTTTCTCCATGATCCAGCGAATGTTGGCGATTTGATCTCTAGTTCCTCTGCCTCTTCGAAACCCAGCTTGTACTTCCAGTAGTTCTCGGTTCACATACTGCTGAAGCCTGGCTTGTAGGATTTTGAGCATAACTTTGCTGGCATGTGAAATGAGTGCAATTGTATGATAGTTTGAACACTCTTTGGCGTTGCCCTTCTTTGGAATTGGAATGTAAACTGACCTTTTCCAGTCTTGTGGCCACTGTTGAGTGTTCCAAATTTGTTGGCATATTGAGTGCAGCACTTCAACAGCATCATCTTTTAGGATTTTAAATAGCTCAGCTGGAATACTGTCATCTCCAGTAGCTTTGTTGTTACTAATGCTTCCTAAGGTCCACTTGACTTCACTCTCTAAGATGTCTGACTCAAGTTCAGTGACCGCACTATCATGGCTATCAGGGACATTCAGATCTTTCCTGTATAGTTCTTCTGTGTATTCTTTCCACCTCTTCTTAATCTCATCTGCTTCTGTTAGGTCCCTGCCTTCTTTGTCCTTTATCACGCCCATCTTTGCACAAAACGTTCCCTTGAGTTCTTCGGTTTTCTTGAAAAGATCTCTAGTCTTTCCCATTCTGTTGTTTTCCTTGATTTCTTTGCATTGTTCATTTAAGAAGGCCTTCTTGTCCCGCCTTGCTATTCTCTGGAACTCTGCATTCCGTTGGATATATCTTCCCCTTTCTCCCTTGCTTTTCGCTTCCCTTCTTTCCTCAGCTACTTGTAAAGCCTCATCAGACAGCCACTTGGCTTTCTTGCATTTCTTTTTCTTTGGGATGGATTTAGTTGCTGCCTCCTGAACAATGTTACGGACCTCCGTCCATAGTTCCTCAGGCACTCTATCAGGTCTAATCCCTGAAATCTATTCCTCACCTCCACTGTATATTCAGAAGGGATATGATTTAGGTCATACCTGAATGGTTTAGTGGTTTTCCCGACGTTCTTCAATTTAAGCCGAAATTTTGCAAGAGGCAGCTCATGATCTGAGCCACAGTCAGCTCCAGGTCTTGTTTTTACTGACTGTATAGAGCTTCTCCATCTTTGACTGCAAAGGACATGGTCAATCTGATTTCGATATTGACCATCTGGTGATGTCCATGTGTAGAGTCGCCTCTTGTGCTGTTGGAAAAGAGTGTTTGCTATGATCAGCGTGTTCTCTTGGCAAAACTCTATTAGCCTTTGTCCTGCTTCATTTTGTACACCAAGGCCATGTTTGCCTGTTATCCCGGTGATTTCTTGACTTCCTACTTTAGCATTCCAATCACCTATGATGAAGAGGACATCTTTTTTTGGTGTTAGGTCTAGAAGGTGTTGTAGGTCTTCATAGAACGGATCAACCTTGGCTTCTTCAGCCTCAGTGGTTGGGGCACAGACTTGAATTACTGTGATGTTGAATGGTTTGCCTTGGATTCGTACTCAGATCATTCTATCGTTTTTAAGATTGTACCCCAGTACTGCTTTTCCCACTCTTTTGTTGACTATGAGTGCTACTCCATTTCTTCTAAGGGATTCTTGCCCACAGTAGTAGATATGATGGTCACCTGAATTAAATTTGCCCATGCTTGTCCATTTTAGTTCGCTGATTCCCAAGATGTCTATGTTCAATCTTGCCATCTCATGTTTGACCACCTCCAGCTTACCTTGATTCATTGATCTGACATTCCAGGTTCCTAAACAACATTGTTCTTTACAGCATCGGACTTTCTTTTCACCACCAGACACATCCACAGCTGAGTGTCCTTTTGGCTTTGCCCCAGCCGCTTCACTCTTTCTGGCACTACTTGGAAATTCCCTCTGCTCTTCCCCAGTAGTATATTAGACACCTTGCGACCTGAGGGGCTTGCGGCATCATCTCTTTTAGCCTTGTGATACTTTCCATGGGGTTTTCTTGGCAAGAATACTGGAGTGGGTTGCCATTTCCTTCTCCAGTGGACCACATCTTGTCAGAACTCTCCACCATGACCTGTCCGTCTTGGGTGGCCCTGCACGGCATAGCTTATGGCTTCACTGAGTTACGCAAGCCCCTACACCACAACAAGGCAGTGATCCATGAAGGGGGCTGTCTTGATATAGTCATGCAAAAGTGTGGTTGTCTATGATGGATACTCCAGATCCGAAATCCACTTCCATTGTACACTTCAGGCCATTTATGACAACATTTGCTGTCAATTCTGTATTTTGATGGACAGCCAAAAATACATTGTGCACTGAATACAGTGCCTGCACCTCACTTTAAGGGCTGGTCTCCAGTGCATGTGTAGTTTGGGCACCTTTATCATTTCTACCTTGTCTCATAGGCTCTCTGACGACCAGTAGACTTTCCTTATGTGGCCCTTTTTCTTGCATGCATAGCATTCAACATTCCTAAAGGGGCATTCACTCCACCTATGTTGCCCGCCACAACTTCTGCATGCATATTGATTTCACTGCTTACGTGTTTCTGGTCCTGGCGACCTGACTGGCTGCATTTGTTCCTGCCGGGGTGATCATTTCTTATCGTTTTGGAAAGCATAGACATCAGTGCAGTGTGCATGGCGTATTTCCTTCATGTTAAGAGAAGCTGCCTCTGTTGGCAATGCCTTTTCTTGTGCTGTGCTGAATGCGAGGTTTGTCTCTGATAGGAGACAGCGCTGGGTTTCATCATGCTCTCCACAGATGAGGCGGTCATGTAACAGGCCATCGATCGAGGAGATCCCCAACATCGCAAAATTCAGCAAGTCATCGGAGTTCTGCCATATAGTCGGCAATGCTTTCTGCAGCCTTCTGGTCACGCTTGAAGAAATGAAATCTCTGCAGGGTAACTGATGGTCTGGGGCAAAAATGTGGCTCCAAGAGGGCCACCAGTTCCGCATAACTCTTGGAACTGGGCGCAGCTGGCACAGTAAAGGCTCTCACCACAACAAAAGTCTTTGTCCCACAGACAGTCAAAAGAACTGCATGCTTCTGTTGTGGTTTCTCTGAGTCCCAAGATGCTGGCTGACTCAGATCAAACTCTTCTATGTGACCCAGTGCAGCCATTTCACTCCCAGGGAACAAAATTGAAGAACTACTTTTGCACTAGTCTGGCTCACTTGTTGTTCTGTGAGGGAATTTCACAGAAAACAAACCAGTGATGGTGCTCGCCTAACCTCCAGAGGCAGGGAGTTCCATAGGAAGGGAGTCACCACGCTGAAGGCTCTTCTTCAGGTAGACTCCAGTCAGGCCATAGGTCCATGTGGAACCACCAGGAGCATGCCATCTGATGACCTCTGTGGTCAGGCAGGTTGGTAAGTGATGTGTATTTGAGTGTGTACTGCCCCTTTAAATTATTTCCCCTCCTATGCTTGTTAGTTACTCCACAACTCTTCATCACTGAGTTTTATGGCACTGGTACCAAAACAAGTTGGTTTCCCGAGCCAAATACTTTTTAAAACAAAAGAACAATGTATTCATTACCACAATGCAAACTTTATAAAATGATGCCACAGGAGACTGAACAGCGGAACAAACTTCACATAAAACGCTTACTATAGCTGAACTCAAAATGGCTGCTGCCATAGGTTTCATTTGTCTACTGGTGTTCCCCAGAACAGCTTCCCTCCATGCACCCACTCATGGAACATTTCTTTTCCTACCATCATATCATTACAGTAATGCTCACAAAGAAGCCATTTTTCCAGGAAGAAGAAGTTCCCCTAGGTCAGTCCAGACGTCTGGGAAAAAGTAGAGAAAAGTGATTGTGAGAATCTAGCTGGTTAGAGGCAGATAACAGCCCTCGCAAGATGAATCCTATAAAGCTGCTAGTGCTTTGTTCTTAGTGTATTAATAAATGTGCCCCCCCAAAAAAAATCTGGGACGTATTTCCTTTCTAATCGACAGGGCTGTGGGAATTTGGAAACTGCTGCATTGCAGCTATTTAACTTTAATTCTACAAGAATCAAAATAGACAACTGAAAAAATACACAGACTTGCTGTTTCCAATTAAGAAAGGATTTCTGTGAATTCCCTCGCCACTGGCATTCTTGGTTAGAGAAATAACAAATGGTGAGATAGACAAGAACCAGCTAGGAAAAGGACCAGCAAGGAGCCACTTTAAAAAAAAAAAAAGAAATCACATGTCTGCCCCATTGCTATATGAAGTATGGAATTGGGGCAGGAAGGGTCTACTTTTTTCATCAACAACAATGCACAGGTGAGAGGAGTTTTTAAAACCCTTTTGCGTCTTACCTTCACATGATTTGTAACTTGAGGCCGTTTTCTTCCAACATAGCCCCAAGACTGCAAGTGAGCCAAGCTGGGAAGGAAAGTGTTTGAAGCAACAGAGCATGGGGGAGGGAAGGTATGAGAGGAGGGCAGGGCTCAGCATCCCTCATCTGTGTCCCTCTCTTGGTGTGAAAAAATAGAAATGTCCCGCCCCGCCCCACCCCACCCCACCCCACCCCACCCCCACCCCATACATGGACAGAGCAGATATATGAAGGGAACAAATGTGGCTGCCCCCATTCTGAGCCACCGTAAGAATTTGCAGAGCCCAGTGCTTTAGGAGTGCTATCCTGCTGCATTGTTGCATCTATTGACTGGAAGTGGGGAAGCAGAGGAGGAGGAGCAACTGTGAGGCTGCTTGAGGTTCACAGTAACCAATCAACACATAGGGCTACCGGTTCGCTGTCCATCATTTAGCCCCATATTTGGCTTGATTGGAGATGGCAGGGGAGAGGGCCCAGGGAAGGCACCTATCACACTATGCCTACAACTGTGACAAAAGTGCAACGTTCCTCACGTTTACTTTTGGTGGCTTTCCCGATCTTGTCCCCCACCGCTTGTTCCTTTCTATACCTGGCCCAAGGGGCATAACTGTATGGGAGGTGATGAAGTGGCTTAAAGTGTGCCATGGACAACACTCCAGGTTGCATCAACATGGCACGCAGTATGAAAGGATGCAGGAACTGGCCGTTCCTGGGGAAGAAAATGCAATGCTTACTCAGCCCTGCTCTTCCCACCTCTCATGGCTGTGGTTATGCTTCCAGGCCCGTTCAGCTCTTCATGCAGTGTCCTAACACTGCCGCTGTTTTGCAACTTGATCCTACACGTGCTGACTTGAAACGTTGGAAGTAAAACTCACTGTGTTCAATTAGGGCTTGCTCCTAGGGAAGTGTGCAGACAATCACTATAGTTAAAAAATGGCCCAGTCACAATATTGTCAGATGTATAAAATAGATCATATTGATTGGCAGGTGAGTGTTGTAAACACCCAGAGATCTGTGGTTTATGTTCAATGTACTCAGTTATATGAGAGTTGTAATTTGATCAGTATCCATCTGAAATGGCTAAAATATCGACTTTAACAATTTCTCTTAACGGCTGATGCCTTTTCATTTTGCCTAATATGGAAGACTCTGAAACGTGAAAGCTTGTATAGTTCAGAACAAAAAATAAATAAATGCCAGTTTTATTAGAACTTCCAATGAATTTTGCCTAAAGCAATATTTTGAAGCAAACCGGGAAGTTTCTCCTCAACTAAAACACCCAAAGAATACCAAGAGAAGCAGAAATAATTTCAGTAAGACTAGCAAAAGTTTGCAGAGAAGCACAGTATATCCTCACCAGGGACCTATAGAAGATGTTAATTGATATAGTGCTGGGATTCCTGGGACATATAGTTTCCAGGGCATCTGGTGTCCATACTGAAGACTGAGATGCCCCGGGAACATTGGATTTTCCAGGGTCTCTGATATTTGGGGCAGTGCTGTTTCAGCATTTACAGCAGAAGAGAAGGGAGGGAAGCATCAGACAAGACCTCTCCCCTGCCGTTGCCACCATCATCGCCACCAGATGAGAGTACTGGGGCAAGAGATTGCTGCAAGTTTCAAGGCCTCATGGTGTCTCACACAGGGAACTGGGGTGGTGTCATCAAGAGCATAATAGGTTCTGAAATTCAGAACTGGCCTTGGGGAAAAATAAGCTATTTTCTGATTTTGTAAAGAAAATAGCTCAGTTTGCCAATCCCAATCCCATCAATATTTCCAACAGTAGAAGTTCTGCTGATTTTTAAATGGAGGGGAAAGCCAAAGACAACTGGAGGGGCGTGTGCAGTCATCACATAGAGGCAGAGGAACAAGGATTGGGAATTTGATGGATCTATGCTGTTCAGGTTCCATAGTCATGAGTAGGGATGTCCGAGAATTCCGCCATGGATCTCGGTGAGGCCGAATGCCAGTGCATTTGGCCCCCCGAACTCCATGGCAGAACGGCCTGCCCCCCCGCCCCCCCGCCCCCCCGCAGATCCCCCCCAGGACGAGACTTACCTGGGGCAGATCTTCCGGGTGGTGGCAGCTGCGACAGCTGCGGCAGCTGGTCTTCCAACCAGCCACCGCCGCCGCCATTTCCAGTCTTGTTTAAAAAAAAATAAAAAAAGACGTGATAGGCTACGTAAATCTTTACGTAGCCTATCATGGCTGGGTGGGTTAAAAAAAACGCGTACGCAAATGGTGGTGGCTACGGCCGCCGCCATTTGCGTTCCTTATTTTTGGCCGTCTTAGTGTACGTAAATATTTACGTAGAGTATGACAGCGAAAATAAAGGGGAGCGCAAATAGCGTAGCAGGCGCTACTTGCATCCCTTTTTGATTCGCTGTTTTAGCCTACGTAAAGATTTACATAGGTAAAATGGTGAATCAAAAAGGGACACAAATAGCGCCCGCTACGCTATTTGCGTTCCCCTTTGTTTTTGCCGTCATAGTCTACGTAAATATTTACGTAGATTCAGATGGCCAAAAATAAGGAACGCAAATGGTGGCTGCCGTAGCCACCGCCATTTGCGTACAAGGTTTTTTTCCCCCCCTCAGAGCCCTCCGCGGCCGGAAACCCGGCTGCAGACGGCTCTGGGCTGGGCTGGGCCTGGCCGGCTGCTCCCCAGAGCACAGCTGGCCATCGAGGACTCCGGGGGGGAGGAACGGATTGCCTCCCCCCCCGTCAAGGATTCTGGGGGGAGGGACGGAACGCCTCCCCCCACCACCATCAACATAATCCACGAAAGGTAAGTCACTTTCGTACATCCCTAGTCATGAGAAACTCTTCTAGTTTCTAAAGATTTAACAGTGATTGCCCAGATGTGTACAAGATTATTTCAGAATCATGAGGGCTAGAATCACGAGGACTCTTTTTGACTGGAGAACTACATTGCAGGATTCAGACACGGGCAATTTTTTTTTTTTAAACAGTTTTTCAGTTTGCCTATTGGGTCAAAAGTACAAAATTTGGTAAGCTCCCATTAAAATGTGAAACAAACCAATTTCTCTCCCATCCCTAAGTGGGAATCACAACTTCATCAGAGTGCCCCAGGCTTATCTTCACCTCCAGTCTCTGGTATCCTGTTTTTTCCCTGACCTTGCTGTTTGGTTGGACCTCCATGCTACTCACACCTGGACTCTTACCCAACTCTACCTCTGGATTAGTTGAGCGACCTCCTGGATTTTTTACCATGGCTGTGCCTCAGACCTCTCTCTGGAAAGACCCCTACTTGCCTGGTAAACCTGTGGTTGACCATTTGCCTGCTAAATAGACTTCTTGTATTAGCTTAGCAAAAAGCCGGGCCCAGTTAGAGCCGGACATACACGACCAGCAGTGCACGTGAATGGGACTTCTGTGTCTCAAGTACACATAGCCTTACTTGGGTACGAGTGTGTAAGCTGCTTTAAACTGAGTCACACTATCAATCCATAAGTCTTGTAAAGTATGAGGGGAGCTATGGCAGATGGCATCCAGGAGTAGGAGACTGAAGGGGATCCCTCATCAGGGAAGACATGGGATAACAAGGGTGGGAAAAGAAGACCGTCTCTGCAGCGGTCCCACACCTTTGGAACATCGGAGGTCCACCATGCTCTGTCATTGCTTTTAAGAAGGCCTTGAAAACATATTACTTTGCAGTGGCCTTCCCTTGATATGACTGCTGTTGCTGTAGGTTTTATTGTTGGCTTTTATTGTTGCTTTTATGTGTTTATCGCTTTTAATATTCTAACTGTTTATGTATTTTATTGTTGTAAGCCGCCTTGGGAGAGCTTCTGCCCTGAAAGGCGGCCAAGAAATGTTTAAAATAAATCTTGTTCAGGAGAGAGTGCTGGAAATAATAATGGTAAGGACAATTTCAAAGCCACCAAGCTGAACACTACCTTCCAGCCATGCTTGGTGGCCTGTCAGACACTTCCTGCTGCCTTGTTTTGCAGTCTTTTTGCTGCCAGCTTGGGACATTTACTGAGCTGCTCGAGCGCTACCAGATATAGCTGGTGGTCTGCATTTGTTGTTGGGTCACAAATTGTGTTGGCCTGGTTTCAAGGGAGGGGTGGGTCACAGGTGTGACAGACCTGCTGACAGCAGAGAGAGCAGGCTTTAGCAGAAGCAGCCTGAACTGGCTGAAGAGTGACAACAGGAGAAACGGCCACTGAGGAAGGGGTTACAGTAGCCACAATGGAAAATGACAAGAGCATGGATGAAGATTTTGGCAGCAGCTGCAAAAGGAACATGGGGTGAGAATTCTGATCCCTCCGTGTCATCTCTTTGTCACTCAAGAGGCTCAGCAGCATAAAGGTAGGTGCTTCGCTCAAGAGCTTCTGCTCTTTGTTTATTTATTGATGTATTACATTTCTTTACTGTCCAATAGCCAAAGTTCTCAAACATATAATTTCAGGTATCTCTGGGAAATTTTAAAAGATTCCAAAGCAGGCAAGTAGTATGTGGGAAGTACTATGTAACAAGACTGAGACCAATTCAAAACACCTTATGCCTGATGCTAACGCTTGGGAGAGGACTACTCACTTTAAGGGCTGACTCCAGGGCCAGGGCTTTGAGGGGTGGTTATGCAGCATTAGTTCAGCAACCGTTCTGTTAGGGTTTGTTCAAAGCTGCCAACACCCATATGTGTAACAAGTGAATGTTAATTCTCCCCTTCACATCTGGATTCCATGTAGGGCAACTTCAGCAAGTGGTGAGATTTATGTCCTGCTGAGGCATTCCACTGCTTTCGGCCCAGAAATGCGATTGAACTACAGATGTTAACAAGATGCTGAGACCCCTTTCCGGTATTAAAAATGTGATTTCTTGTTTTGCTCATGACAAAAACTAGCAGATTAGCATATTAGGAATGGGACTGCAATCCTGTTTGTGGAAAGCTGAGTCAGAGCTGGTTAATTGGGACATTATGGAGGTTTCCTAATGATAAAAGCCCCACACATGCCATGTTCTCATGATCCACTTCGGTGATGCACAAAAATTCAAAGCTAAATCAAAAACTTGCAGTAACAGAGAACTTTCATCTAGGTTTATAATACTGGATTTGTAACCCAGTAAATGAACTACGACAGTGTCAGTTCACCCATTACTACTTGGGACCAGTTCTGAGCATAAAGCAGTGCATTAAAGAGAAGCTATATCTCAGTGGCTACTATGGCCATTAGCCAGAGTAACGAAATATGCCTTCCATAAGCCTAGTGGTACAGCAATGCTTTAGAAGCAAAACATTCCAGATTCAATCCCCAGCATCTTTAGTTAAAGGATGCCAGATAATAGGGCTGAGGCTATTTGTGAAGACTTGCTAACAGAGTAGACAATGCTGGGTTAAATCAGGGGTGGGCAACTTGTGGCCCTCCAGATATTTTGGCCTGCAACTCCCATTATGCCTCACCATTGGCTATTCTGGCTAGGGCTGAAGGGAATTGTATGCTGAAACATCCGGCGGGCCACAAGTAAATGGATTGATAGTGTGACTCAGTTTAAAGCAGCTTACACGCTCTTACCCAAGTAAGGCCATGTGTACTTGAGACAGAAAAGTCCCATTCACACATACTGCTCATCAGACCCTCTAACTGGGTCCAGCTCTTTGCTAAACGAATACAGGGATGAATACAATAGGGAAGTCAATTTAGCAGGCAAATGGTCAACCACAGGCAAGCAGGGGTCTTTTCAGGGAGAGGTCTGAGGCACAGCTGTGGTAAACATCCAGGAGGCTGGTCAAGTAGTCCAAAAGTAGAGCCAGGTAGGAGTCCAGGGGTGAGTAGCATGGAGATCCAACCACATGGCAAGGTCAGGAAAAAAACAGAATACCAGAGACTGGAGTTGAATATAACACATTGTTTCTAGCAGCTTTCAAGTTACAACTGAGCACTGATATAGCTAGAGCTACCAAAGCCCCACCACACGGTTCAGCTGCATTGTGGTAGGGGCTTTGTATCAGATGTCCTCCTCATGAGGAGAGTCTTTCCTCACAAATAGGCCTTTCTTTATGAGGAGCCCTCTTCAGTAAGCAAGCAAGCACTCCTTTACCTGGCCACTGTTCTATCATGAATCTTAAGGTGGCTGCATCCTCCTGTGCATCAGAAACTGAGCTCTCTGTCTCCCTGGGAGACAGATCCTGGGGCATAATCCCCGAGGGCCCTGGACTATCTTAGATTCAGGAGTGTCTCTTGAGGCAACCTGTTCCCTGGAACCACCTGACTCTGATGGTTCTGGATCCTCTGAAGGGGATTCCAGTGACAGCATGACACCTCGGATCATGATACCTCATACCTGCTATGGCTAAATCAAGCTCAGTGTTAGGGCCCACTAAGGGCTAAGTCAGTAGACAGGCAAGGATCAAGAGCACAGTATTACCAGTCAAGTAGGTGGTTTCTAGAAGAGAGGTCTGAGGCACATCCAAGATCCAAAAATAAGAGAGCAAACAGAAATGTAGTCCTAAAAGCAGTATCAAGCAGGAGTCCAAAAGTCAGTAGTATGGAGGTGCAATCACAAGGCAAGGTCAGGAAAACAGGATACAAGTCAGTAAGTGATAGGAAAACATTGTTTTAACAACAGGCATACTGAAACTGAAGCTTATATATCCAGAGCACCCAGAGACCCACCCAGGGCTCAGCTGCAATTCATTACAGGCCTGCTGCCAAAAGTCCTACTTGAGAGGAGGACTTTGCTCTCAAGGAGCCCTTTCCTCTTGAGGAGTCCTCCTTTGAAATCAAGCACTCCTTCTCAAAGGTGTCCTACTGGCCTGCCTCTTGAGGCAATGACACTCTTGGGGACTGGGTGGTCACTCAGCTTCCTCCTCAGAAGTAGAACTCCCCTCCTCCTGTGGGGAGAAACCCACAGTCATCTCCCCTGAGGGTTCAGGCACCCTGGGCCTCCTGACATGGGTGGTTCCTTGGTGGTGCCTGTCTCTGGGAGCTCTAGCTCTTCGGAGGAGGAGGATTCCTCCATCAGGGGCATAATGACAGTAGGATTCAGAACTGTTTACTCATGGAAAGATCCAGTGCCCAAGCAAAATTCATCTGGGTATAAACTTATAATACAGCCCCAATCTCGTCTGCTTCGGAAAATTGGAGGATTTGTTGGTATCCTTTAGCTTCTTTTGTTTAAGCTCCTTGCGCTTCTAGCTCCCTAATGTATATTTATAGCCAGACATGGCAGTATGACATGTATGTATATTCATTATATATGAGTGACTAAAGCCTTTTATATGCTTCCCCCTGTCCCAAGGATCTAATGTCAGTTCTTCTAGAGTGCAGGCCTAACTCATTTACTCACATCTGTTCTGGAGCCTGTAAATCCTATCAGCAACACTTCCTCCTGCTTCCCCATGTTCCTGATTAATATGATTTCTTTATTTCATTTTTATAACGCCCAATAGCCAAGGCTGTCTGGGCAGTTCATAAAATTAAAACCACAAAGATACAACAGAAAATACAATATAAGATACAATAGACTAAAACTACAGAATAAAAATACAACCAGAGTAAAACTAGCAGCAGTGCAGATATTTAAAATGCAATAGCAGATTTTAAACAACAGAGCTAAAAAACTGGAAAGTTACAATGCTAAAAATTCCTGGGAAAATAAAAAGGTCTTCTCCTGGTGCCGGAAGGAGTTCAGTGTAGGCGCCAGGAGAACCTCTCTAAGGAGTTCATTCCACAACTGGGGGCGCCACAGCAGAAAAGGCCCTTTTCCTGCTAGCCACCTGCCTTACCTCTTTTGGCATGATGTTTGCTGTCCTTTAGAGTGGCCACTTAGTAGGGATGTATGAAAGGTATTTACCTTTCGTGGATTATGTTTATGCTTGGGGGGGAGGCGTTCCGTCCCTCCCCCCGGAATCCTGGCCGGGGGGGGAGGTGCTCCATTCCTCCCCCCACCCCGGAATACTGGCTGGCTGGCTGTGCTCCGCAGCGATTCTGAGGAGCCACTGGCCGGCTCCGCCAGCAGCCGGACATCTGGCTAGCAGGGACGCAAATTGCGGCGGCCATAGCCGCCGCCGTTTGCGTACCTGCAGTCAGCCGTGATAGGCTATGTAAATGTTTATATCGCGGCTGACTTTAAAAAAACAACAACACGCGCGTACGCAAATGGCGGCCACGCTATTTGCGTTCCCCGTGGCCACCGCCATTTGCATACGCGAGTTGTTGTTGTTGTTGTTTTAAGTCAGCCGTGATAGGCTATGTAAACATTTACGTAGCCTATCATGTTTTTTTTTTTTAAACCTAGCCGTGATATAGCCTACGTAAATCTTTACGTAGCCTATCACATTTTTTTGTTTTGTTTTGTTTTGTTTTGTTTTTTAAACTGGAAATGGCGGCGGTGGCAGCTGGTTGGAAGACCGGCCGCCGCTGGAGCTGCCACCGCCGCCAGGAAGATCTGCCCAAGGTAAGTCTCGTCCGGGGGGGCGGGGGGGCGGGCCATTCTGCCACCGATTTCGGGGGGCCGAATGCACTGGCATTCGGCCTCCCCGAGATCCGTGGCGGAATTTTCACACATCCCTACCACTTAGGAACTGCTGAAAAATAGGAAAACCCATCACCAAAGAGAGGACAAAATAGGACACTGACCTGCATAAAATTTGCATATACTAATATATACAGATGCAAATTTAGAAATAATTATTATAATTTACACAGAAATACAGTACATCCAACCATAGGGTTGTCACTAATGTTAGTCCTACTTAGAACAGACCCATTGAAATGAATGGGACTTCAGTCTACTATAAGTAGGATTAACATTGGATGTAACCCATAGTGTGAAAGACTGTAACCAGGTGCCCTGTGTACCTTGCTCAGTGTGCTGTCCAGGTGCTGCTGATGGGCACCTTAAAGGCCCTTTAGCTTTTCCTTCTGATGGTTCTGCATCTATCAATTGAACTAGAGATGTGCAATTTCTGGAAATGTTGAAGCTGTGGGGAAAAACAGTTTTTTTCCCAGGGAGGTTTGGGAGAAAAGGAAATTTTGGGGAAAATTGAAAAATAAGCAATACCTTTTAAAAACACTCTTTACAGATTTAAAGTCACTTCGTTGTTTTAGGACAACCTTCCCCAACTGGTGTCCTCCACATATTTTGTACTTTAGCTCCCACCAACCTCAGGCATGCTGGGCATTGTAGTCCAAAACTTCTGGAGGGCACCTGGCTGGGGAAAGCTGCTTTAGGAACATAAAGCAAACTTTATGTTTCTAAAGTTTTATTATGTATAACTTGGTTTGCTCATAAAATTATATTTTTAAAAAATTAAAAGTAAACTCAATAAATCTGTAATTATTGTCTGAATAAACTATACTTTTATATTTAATATATCAAACATGATAATTTTATGAGCAAACCAAGATACATTTTAGGTTCTTATTTAATGTCTGACAAGAGAGAGCATCAGCAAGTAGTCCCTGAAACATCTCAATCATCCTAGAAGCCAGAAGCAGCATGAAAAATTGGAGGCAGAGGATCAAAGAATCATAGAATAGTAGGGTTGGAAGGGGCCTACAAGACCATCGAGTCCAACCCCCTGCTCAATGCAGGAATCCAAGTCAGAGCGTCCCTGACAGGTGGCTGTCCAGCCTCGTCTTGAATGCCTCCAGTGTGGGAGAGCCCACCACCTCCCTAGGTAACTGGTTTCATTGTCGTATTGCTCTAACAGTCAGGAAGTTTTTCCTGATGTTCAGGCGGAATCTGGCTTCCTGTCACTTGAGCCCATTAGTCCGTGTCCTGCATTCTGGGATGATCAAGAAGAGATCCTGGCCTTCCTCTCTGTGACAACCTTACAAGTACTTGAAGAGCGCTATCCTATCTCCCCTCAGTCTTCTCTTCTCAAGGCTAAACATGCCCAGTTCTTTCAGGCTCTCTTCATAGGTTTCCAGTCCCCTGATCATCTTTGTTACCCTCCTCTGAACCCTCTCCAGTTTGTCTGCATCCTTCTTAAAATGTGGTGCCCAGAACTGGACACAGTACTCCAGATGAGGCCTAACCAGTGTGGAGTAGAGGGGAACTAGTACTTCCCAGGATTTGGAAGCTATGCTTCTATTAATGCAGCCCAAAAGAGCATTTGCCATTTTTGCAACCACATCACATTGTTGGCTCATATTCAGCTTGTGATCTGCAACAATTCCAAGATCCTTCTCGCTTGTAGTGTTGTTGAGCCATGTACCCCCCATCTTGTAACTGTGCCTTTGGTTTCTTTTTCCTAGGTGCAGAACTTGGCATTTATCCCTATGAAATTTCATTCTGTTGTTTTCTGCCCAGCGCTCCAGTCTATCAAGATCATTTTGAATTTTGTTTCTGTCCTCCAAAGTATTAGCTATCCCACCCAATTTTGTGTCATCTGCAAATTTGATCAGCATTCCCTGCACCTTCTCCTCCAAGTCATTAATAAAAATGTTGAAGAGCACTGGACCCAGGACTGAGGTCTGCGGTACCCCGCTTGTTACCTCTCCCCAGTTTGAGAAGATCCCATTGAGAAGCACTCTTTGAGTCCGATTCTGTAGCCAACTGTGGATCCACTTGGTAGTTGTTTCATCTAGCCCACTTTGAACTAGTTTGCTCATCAGGATATCATAGGGCACTTTGTCGAAAGCTTTGCTGAAGTTGAGATATATTATGTCCACAGCATTCCCACGGTCCACAAGGGAGGTTACCTAATCAAAAAATGAGATCAGATTCATCTGGCAGGATTTGTTCTTGACAAATCCATGTTGGCTTTGAGTCATCATTGCATTTTTGTCAAGGTGCTTCCAGATGGATTGCTTTATCATCTGCTCCAGAATTTTCCCAGGGATTGATGTCAGACTGACTGGTCTGTAGTTCCCAGGTTCCTCCTTTTTACCCATTTTGAAGAGAGGGACCACATTAGCCCTCCTCCAGTCATCTGGCACTTCCCCCGTCCTCCATGATTGCTCAAAGATAATAGGCAGTGGTTCTGAGAGTTTCTTTATTACTCTAGGAAGCAGTTCATCTGGCCCTGGAGATCTGAACTCATTCAAACTAATTAGGTGTTCCTTGACCATATGCTTATAGATCTCAAGCTGCAATCCTGCCCCTTCAGCCTGCAGAATTTGTCTCCCAACAAATATCGGGGAAGTTGAAGTCCCCCATTACTACTACGTCATGTTTCCTTGAAACATTGGCTATTTGCTTTTCAAAAGTTTCATCCTCATCTTCTTGATTGGGTGGCCAGTAGTAGACTCCGACCACCGGGTTCCTTTTATTCTTTGCTCCAATTATTTTAACCCAGATGCTCTGGATGGGGCTACCAAGCTCACCCTCCTGTATTTCTGTGCAGAGATATGTATTTTTAAGATATAGTGCAAGCCCACCTCCCTTTCTGTTCCTCCTGTTCTTTTTGAACAAGTTATATCCCAGGTAAGTGGATGGGATTGCAGCCTAATGTTGCAGACTGGGTTATAATTGTTGCCTCTTTCTTCTTTCTTCCTTCCCCTTTTGATACCTCCTGTTTCCAGAACATTCTCTGAGCATACACTCTTTTTAAAGGGGTGCAACAGTACTTCATTTCCTCATTTGTGCCATTGAGATCATGTTGTCAATTGATTTGCACACTTTGTTAGATGTTTGCAATCAAGGAGCTCCTGCTTCCAAGGCCTCCGCGGCTGGCAGGTGCTTTCATAATGTGACATTAGGCAACCAATAAGGTTTCATGCTGAAAACATCATGTTGACTTGCAGTATAGTCAACGCATCCCTGTATTTAGCACTGGATTGTATGTGCCAATTTTGGACAGTTTTTTGAGAGGGGGTTCAAGAAAGGCTCAAAACAGGACTCTATCTTCAAAAGCTGAAAAAACAAACACATGACTGGGTTACTAGTCTCTGAACAGTCCCAATCCTTCCAGTTTGCCTGCCCATTTATACTACCAAACACTTTGTATTATTTATTTTTTATTTTTTTATACCAAAACATATTGTTTGCCTTTCTATTAAAAAAATACTACACACCACAGCCCACAACCAAATAATGATTCATAGTAGCCAGTATAGTGCATACACTTCCAAAAAGACCAACAGTGTGATCCTATGCATGTTTATTCAGAAGTCCCACTTAGTTGTGTTGGGCTTGCTCCATGGTAAGTTTGTTTGGGAGTGCAGCCTGCTGTCAGGAGCGCCCTAGCTGCCTCTTGCAGTCCCCACCAATAGCCAACTCAGGACACAGACGATGAGAATTTTTTCCGAGACTTTATTCCTTTATTCCTTTATGACTCTTTCAGATACTAATCACTAGCGACTAAGCAAGGAACAGCACTGGGGAAAGATAGCAGAGTAGCCTAAGCTCCAGGTAAGGCAGTTAGTCCCTGTTTGAAGGAGAACCACGGGAAGACCCTGGACTTATGGGCTAGGGAGAGATCCTCCCTCTTTTCCTTGGGTCCCCGGGACGCAACTGTTTCTTGCGCGTCAAACGAGTGCTACGCCTCCTTTCCGCGCCTTCCATCTGTCGTCCCTCCCTGCATCTGCACCGAGCATCTAGCAAGCCCCCCTCCAGCGCTCTCTCACTGCCAGAATCACTATCTATCCCAGGAATGCTGGCAGGAGGAATCTCTGCCAGCTGCTGTGCCTGTGAGAGATGAGCAAGCTCCTCTCCCATGGATTGCTGTTCCTCCTCAGAATCAGAACTGCTCTGGGGCTCTATTAGCTCAGTTTCCACCCTGACATCATTCCTGCTCCCATGAGGCCCCCCCTCATGCTCCTCCCCTGGGGCCCCGAGTTTGTGGGGGTACAGCTGGTGGAAGCGCCTCTGCAGCAACAGAGCATGCACATTTTCCACAGGTTCTCAGGATCACTCATCTGGCCCGTACCCCTTCCAGTCCACCAGATATTGCAGGCGGCCGCAAGAAAGGCAGGAGTCCAGAATCTCCGCAACCTCAAACTCCTCCTCCCCCTCCACCAGCACTGGCGGCGGCGGGGGGAGCCGGCCAAGCGATGAGGGTCATCAGAAACCAGTGGGGACAGCAAGGACCGATGAAAAACAGGATGGATCTTCATGGAGGGGGGGAGAGCCAGGCAAAAAGCAACAGGGTTAATCTGGGCCGTAATTTGGAAAGGCCCTGTGCGGCGAGACGCAAGCTTCCTTGCGGGCAAGTGAGAGGGGAGGTATTGGGTGGACAACCAAACCCAGTCCCCCAGTTGCAGAGACGGACCCGGCTGGCGCCACTGGTCTGCAAAGGCCTTCTAGGCTGTCTTGGCTTGCTTGAGGGAGTCCCGTAAGAGGTGGTGTACCGCTCGCAACTCCTGTAAAAAGTCATGGGCCGCCGGCACTGAAGAGGGAGCTAGGGTGGATGGGAAAGCCTTGGGTGGTAACCAAAACTGGCAAAAAATGGAGTTTGGCGGGTGGAAGCATGGCAGGCATTGTTATAAGCAAATTCTGCGAGAGGCAGCAAGGAAAACCAGTCATCTTGCTGGTAATTGACATAACAGCACAAATATTGCTCCAGAGTCACATTGGTGCGCTCGGTCTGACTGTCCGTTTGTGGATGGTGGGTGGAGGAAAGATGGAGCGTCACATGGAGAAGCCCAAGTAGCTCCCTCCAGAAATGGGCAGTGAATTGGGCCCCCCTATCCGAAATGAGACCCTTGGGCCATCCATGGAGCCGGAAAACATGCGTCAAAAAAAGCTCCGCCGTCTCCCTGGCTGTGGGCAACCCAGAGCAGGGGATGAAATGGGCCATCTTAGAAAACAAATCCACCACCACCAGAATAGTGGTCTTACCATGTCAGCGAGGCAAGTCAGTGATGAAGTGATGAACCGCCAGGCTCTGCGGGGGGAGAATCAGAGAGGAGGGGGGATTTCCCTCACCCCCTGGCTGGAGGTCCGGCTTACGAGAAAGAGCATCTGCTTGTAGGTTGTCAGAGGCCTTCACATGGCAAATCTTAAGGTGGAACCGGGGGGAAAAAAGCGACCACCTAATCTGCCGGCTGGTTTAAGGCACAGGCTGTCTGAAGATGTTCCAGGTTGCAATGATCAGTTCTAATTCGACTGGGTGCTGTGCCCCCTCCAGAAGATGACACCAGGTCTCCAAAGCGGACTTGATGGCCAACAGTTCCTTCTCCCAGATGGTATAATTCCTCTCAGACATGTTCAGCTTCCTGGAGTGGTAGGCACAGGGTTGCAACCTGCCGCCTGCCCGATCTGGCTGAAAAAGCACCGCCCCCACCGCAAAGTCAGAGGCATCAGTTTGGACTACAAAAGGCTTCCTCGGGTCGGGATGTAACAGGATCGGCTCAGAACTAAAAAGCTTCTTAAGTTCCTCGAAAGCCTGTTGGGCAGATGCCGTCCAATGAAAACGAGATTTCCCACCCTTAAGGAGGTCCGTGAGAGGAGATGTCAGCCGAGCAAAGCTGGGCAGGAACTTTCTGTAAAAATTAGCAAACCCCAGAAAACGTTTCAAGTCCTTCTTGGTGGATGGAGCCTGCCAGGAGAGGACAGCCTGGACCTTTGCAGGATCCATCCTGATACCGTCAGCTGAGATAATGTAGCCAAGATAGTCCAAGGAGGTTAGGTCAAATGCACATTTCTCCAGCTTGGCATAAAGATGGTGCTCACGGAGGTGCTGGAGGATGGTGGAGACATGGTGCTGATGGGCATGGGGGTCCTCAGAAAATATAAGTAAATCATCAAGATACACAATCAGGAAAGTGTCCAAATAGTCCCGGAAGATGGCATTCATAAAACACGAAAACGTGGGGGGGGGCCCCGCAGGCAAGCGCAAACAGCATCACTAGGTGTTCATACGCTCTGTACCAGGTGCCGAAACAGGTCTTCCACTCATCCCCCTCCCGGATGCGATTCAGATGGTAGGCGCCACGCAGGTCCAACTTTGTGAAAATCTTGGCTCGCCCCAGGTGCTCCAGCATCTCTGGTATGAGGGGGAGGGGGTACTTGTCAGGGATTGAGACTGAATTCAGTGCTCTGAAATCGTGCACCAGATGGAGTTCTCCCATTTTTTTGCACACAAACATGGCAGGGGCGCAGGCGGGGGAGGAGGAGGCGCGAATGAAGCCACGTCTGAGGTTTGTGTCCAAAAACTCCCACAGAGCTCGAAGTTCCAGCTCCGACATTGAATACAGCCAGCCAGCGGGGATGGTCGCCCCAGGAATGAGGTTAATGGCACAGTCAAAAGGGCAGTGGTCGGCCTCCTTCTTGTCGAAAACTAGGGATGTCAGAGAATTCCGTCACGGATCTCGGTGAGGCTGAATGCCAGTGCATTCAGCCCCCCGAAAACCATGGCGGAATGGCCTGCCACCCCCCCGCCCCCTGCAGATCCCCCCTGGGACGAGACTCACCTGGGGCGGAGCTTCCAGGCGGCGGCAGCTCCGGTGGCGGCTGCTGCGGCAGCAGCTGGCCTTCCGACCGGCTCCAGCCGCCGCCATTTCCAGGCTTGTGAAGAAAAGAAAAGAAAAAAAGACATGATAGGCTACGTAAATATTTACGTAGCCTATCATGGCTAGGTTTAAAAAAAAAAGAAAAAAAAGACGTGATAGGCTATGTAAATCTTTACGTAGCCTATCATGGTTGGGGGTTGGTTTAAAAAAAAGAACGCGTACGCCAATGGTGGTAGCTACAGCCGCTGCCATTTGCGTTCCTTCTTTTTGGCCATCTTAATCTACGTAAATATTTACATAAACTATGACAGCGAAAATCAAGGGGAACGCAAATAGTGTAGCGGATGCTATTTGCGTCCCCTTTGATTCGCCATTTTAGCCTGCATAAAGATTTACGTAGGCTAAAACGGTGAATGAAAAAGGGACGCCAATAGCGCCCACTACACTATTTGCGTTCCCCTTGATTTTCGCCGTCATAGTCTACGTAAATATTTACATAGATTAAGACGGCCAAAAAGAAGGAACGCAAATGGTGGTTGTTTTTTTGTGGGGGGGTTGTTTTTTTACCCAGAACCCTCCACGGCTGGAAATCCAGGTGCGGACGGCTCTGGCTGGGCCTGGCCAGCTGCTCCATGGAGCTGCCGTGGAGCACAGCCGGCCGTTTGAGGATTCCGGGGGGAGGGATGGAACGCCTCCCCCCCCCACCATCAACATAATCCACAAAAGGTAAGTCACTTTCGTACATCTCTATTGAAAACATCACGAAAAGCCGCATACTTCTCTGGGAGGATCACAGTAGCTGAAGAACTGCCAGAAGCAGATGAGGAGGGGGAGGAAAGGGTTAAGGCCTGGACTGGGATTGGTGCCTCAGTCGGGAGGCAATGGTCCCGGCAGTAGGGAGACGCAAACTCCACTTGCTGAAGCCCCCAAGAAATCTGAGGGTTATGCTTAGAGAGCCAGGAAACACCCAGCACGATTGGGTATTGGGGAACCTTGGCCAAGTGAAACTGAATCTGCTCAACATGGGACTGGGTGCGCAGAGTGAGCGGAGCTGTAATCCGGGTTACCACGCCCGAAGAAAGAGGGCGCCCATCGATGGTCTCCACTGCCAAGGGGGCAGGAAGAGGCAGGGTAGGAATCTTGTGGAAGAGAGCCAACGTTTCATCCATGAAACTGGTCGTAGCCCCGGAGTCCACTAAAACTAGGGCCTCCCCCTCACTCCACTGGGAGGAGTGGAGGTGAACATGCAATAGCAGATGGGAGGGTGGGGGGGTTGCAGAAGGAACCCACCTGGTGGGGAACCGACCCCCACACTGGAGACCCCCAACAGGCTTGGGGGGCAGCCTAGTCAGGCCTGGGGACGAGGAGGAGGAGGAAAAAGAGGAGGGGGAGGCAGTGGGGCTGCAGGTCTAGTGCGGCAGGTTTTGGCAAAATGTCCCCGCTTTCCACACCGAAAGTGTCAGCACTCCGTGAGCTGCCGCTGTAGTTCCTCCAGTGGCAGCGGGGCTCAGGTAGCTCCCAGCTGCATCGGCGTCTCCTCCACCCCCACTGCAGGGGCGGGGGAGGGGAAGGGGGCAGGAAACAGGAGGGAATGAGAGGAAGGAAATCTCGGCCCCCGGCACCCCGCCGGGTCTGCCGGTGCCCCTCCAGCCGACTATCTGGAGGCAGGACTGGATGAGGTCCTCCAAAGTAGGCGGGCTAGGCGTGCATGCCAACTCATCCAAGATCTCGTCGTTCAAACCGTCCAAAAACTGAGCCACCAGCACGGCATCATTCCACTGTAAATCCTGCATCAGCAAGTGAAAAGTTGCCGCGTAGCTGGAAACTGAGTCCTTGCCCTGCCTGAGGCAGTGAATCTCCCAAGAAGCCGTCTGTGTGCTCAGGGGGTCACTGATAAAACTAGCCATCGCTGTCAGGAAACCTTGATAGTCCCCGAGCAGGGGGTCATTAGCGAGAAGTCCCGAAGCCCATTTAGCTGCCATGCCTGAAAGTAGGTTAATGATGAAGCCCACATGAACCTGTTCTGTCAGGAAATCCTCAGGTCGGAGGCGCATGAACAGCTCCGATTGGGCCCGGAAAATCTGAAAAAGTCCTTTCTCACCAGACAACTTCTCTGGCAAAGCCACCGGGCATTTGCGGCGGGGGAGAATCGGAGGTGATGGGGGTTGAACCGCAGCTTGCAGACTCTGTATGGCAGTCATCAGTTGAGCCACTTGATCACGGAGAACCTGGTTCTCTTGCGCGAGAGCTTGCACCGCCGAGTCCATGGCAGCCTCCAGAGGCAGTAGGAGGAGAGAGAGAGAAAAAAGAGTAACGGGGACCAAGCTGTCAGGAGCGCCCTAGCTGCCTCTTGCAGTCCCCACCAATAGCCAACTCAGGACACAGACAATGAGGAATTCTTTCCAAGACTTTATTCTTTTATTCCTTTATGACTCTTTCAGAATACTAGTTGCTAGAGCCAAAACAAGGAACAGCACTGGGGAAAGATAGCTGAGTAGCCTAAGCTCCAGGTAAGGCAGTTGGTCCCCATTCGAAGGAGAATCACGGGAAGACCCTGAACTTATGGGCTAGGGAGAGATCCTCCCTCTTTCCCTTGGGTCCTCAGGACGCGACCATTGTTTGCGCGCCAAACGAGCGCTACACCTCCTTTCCATGCCCTCCATCTGTCGTTGCTCCCTGCGTCTGCACCGAGCATCCAGCAAGCCCCCCTCCAGCACTCCCTCACTGCCAGGGTCACTATCTATCCCAGGAATGCTGGCAGGAGGAATCTCTGCCAGCTGCTGTGCCTGTGAGAGATGAGCAAGCTCCTCTCCCACGGATTGCTGTTCCTCCTCAGAATCAGAACTGCTCTGGGGCTCTATTGGCTCAGTTTCCACCCTGACACCTAAATAACACAAGAAGTAGCATCACATCCTTCAAATGATCTAAGACTGGTAAAATTAGAAGATCCTTAGTAAGCTTCTAAGAATTTTTATTCTCTTAAAAGCAGGGAGTGATGACAAGCACTGGCAGAGGTCCCCGTCCCCCCATTCCCGGGAAGGCATTCCATAGACATGGTGCCATTATGGCGAAGGCTCCGCTTCGAGCAGTGACTGAAAGTCAAACTAGACAAGTTGGTTTTTCTGACCTCCAAAATGAAATAGAAGCTGCACAGGGAAAACAGGATAAGGCTGTATGTTGACATCATGTAGATGCCCTATAAAAACAGAGTGAAAGAACCCAGGTTATTGCAGAGTAAACACCTCATCCACGAGGCTGGAGATCCATGATTGGTCTCCTGACGTCTTTTTCTTGGTTAAAAGCAGCCACAGCAGTAGCAGGATTTGGATGAGGACATGGCACTAGGAAAGAGGCAGTTAATCCTTTCCCCTCAGGACATTTCCCAGACTAAAATCCCTCCCACGCAGTGGCACAATTAGGTAATTTTAGTCCCTGGACTTAATGGTGCTATACCTCCACTCCTTTTAGACAGCCACGTGTATTATTTCGGGTATGAAGCACACAATTAACATTCCTCTTCTTCTCCCCCCACTTCCATTCCATGCTTTATAGCTCCTTCTGCATTTCTAATATGTTAGAGTGAAGCAACAAAAAACCTTTTGCCAATCCTCATGAAAAAAAAAATACTCGGAGCATGTGCAGTTTTGCATTTTAAACTTATTTAAATTGTAGCACCATCGTGCCTACAGGAATAAAATGGGGTTTGCCATCCCAGATGGTGACCTACTTGCTGCTGCCCCCGACCCCTGCTATTCTCTGGGTGGTCATTTGGCGACATGGTCTTGCCCTAGGTGCACCACTGCTCACACCCCAAAGCTGTTATGAGCCACAAGAGAGGGGCAAGGCAGGTATAATATCAGTACCTGACTTTTCTTCCCTCTGTGGGTAATAGCAGGCAGCTTGGGGAGGGGACTGAAATCAGAGAAATACTGCAGGGGGAAAGTTCATCCTCCCTCAGAGCCACAGTCCCAACTCAAATCAACACCCCAAGGCTGCTGCTGCTGCTGCTAACAACAACAACAACAACAGGAAATCAAATCACAGGCCTCCCGAATTATGGCTAGCTTGACCCTACATGAGATGCAGAGATCCCTGATCAGACCCCCCAGTGTTTTTATTTCTACCTTAAAGCAGCCACTGCAGGATCCAGTTTTGATCACAGCAACACTGCTCTGTGCTCATCTAAATTCCCCCCCCCCCCGCATACTTTTGACAGTTTTGGCAGTGGGAATTTAGATTGGGAATATGGCCTGGGGGAAAGGATTAACTTCATCAGCACTGCTCCAATCAAAATCAGAGCTCTCAGCAGCTGATTTAACATAAAAATGTCTGGAGGTCTGATCACAGCTTTCCCACATCTCATGTAGTTTGAGCCTGAGTGGAGTGGATCTTCCACACTGACAGAACACACAGGCACAGCCAAGATTTATTTGCAGATCTCAGACAGGATTCTATAAGTGTGGGCTTGTAATAGGTGAAGGTATACTGCAAACATGCATATCCCATTTATATGCCAATAACAAGATTTGTTGGCTCATCCCCAAAGCTCACCACTTTGTTGGCTCACCACTCAAAAATCAGAGGCAATTGCAAAGTTTTGGTTTTTAAAGGAAAGTTCTTTAATTTCAGGCTGATAACAGAAACAGGTTTTTGGGTTTTTTAGAAAACTGAATGCAATTTCAAACAGGGATTGTTGCACAAGCTGTATACATTTACCCCACTTTCACCTCTGGACAAACAGGTTTAGCAGGCTTTTACACTACTTAATAAATCTACAGAACTTGTTTGATCAGAGCAAGGCAACAGGGGAGCAAAAGAACTACACGTATATACTATGGGAAATGGAGTCTCTCTTAAAAATAATTTTGACTATTCTTAAAAAGATTATGTCTCCAGACTTAAAGGAACAGGCAAAACTATATGCTCTTTTTCTCTTGACGTTTTAAGGATATGAACTGACAACACTAGATTGCGTTGAGGCTTCAGAGGGCTGTATTCAGAGAGTTTTGTGTCCAGCCAAAATTAAGCACTTTTAAATCCAGTTGATTTTAATGAGATAGATGGACATGCTTAACTTTCTGATTTAAATCAGCTGGAACTAACGACAACTGTTTTAACTCTGACTGGATGGTTCCCCCATATTTTGTTATGGTTTCTTCTATTTCTCTGAATCAGTTCAGTGAAATTGGAATGCCTCTATCTTTCTCTGTCTCTTTGTCTCTGTCTCTCTCCCTCCCTCAGAAATGGCAAATTGCTACAATGGCAAATTGGCTTGCTAGAATATTAATTTCTTCCATTTCACATCTCCTGGGGCAAAAGGGCACCAAACCCTTTTTGCTAAAAACAAAAATGTAACGGTCCATTGAAAACTGTGTTCAAATGATAGAACTCCAGCCAATCCAAATTATGAGTGTGGTCACCACATTTCCTTTGAGCAATCTCTCCTGGGCATACTCATGAGCAGTGTGTGCTGGGATGTAGACCCCAGGGAAAGCACCAGAAACCCATGGTCACTAGCAGTGCATGTTGGGATATGCATCTTCTGGGAAGAGCTAATGACATTGTCCATTTCCCCTCATTCTTGGCTCAGCTCAATGCACACTTCAAAGAAGAGTCAGCATAGAAAGAATGCTTCAATTCTGTGATATTTCCATCTGTTATTTCAATATCGTGCGATGTGGGACTTACTTTGCAAACTCTTTGCTTTGCTTTGATTCCATTTCAATGAACAAATATTTTATTATGAAGCCCCATGAGAGAGTCTGCCAATCAGGTTGTTGGCATGTGAGCATTCCTGACCTTATAATTTTGTCTATAGTGAGAAACCCGTGCTGTGAAGAAAACTGCTTGGAGGTTGTTCCATTGTAAGGCACACACATTGTTCCATCAGAGGGTACCAAAGGGTTGGAGGGTGGGGAATTTGCTTAAATTCAAAAAAGGCAGTTGTGAAGAGAGATGAGGGGCTGGCTGCAAGGAACAACTTGCTTTTGCTGCAACTACATGGGAGGTGAGGGCCAAGGTTCCGCTGAGATTTCCTTTCCCCTCATCTTCAGGCTCAAAGTCTTTGTACCCAGTCAAACTGTTTGGGAGCCCCGCCCCCCCCCAAGCTGGCCGCTTCCCATCTTTGAAAGCACACGTGGCTTGCAAAGCTGCATTTAGAATCCTCCTGAGCTCTTTGCAAAATTGCATCCTCTTGTGGAATCAGAGAAGATCCCATGTATATTCCCTCTAACAGAAAACCCTAGCAACAGGAAACATACATGGGACCACTCTCTGATCCCACAGGAGGAGACAATTTCTCTGATCCCACTGCAGGCCAACATATTCAGCCTGCTTCAACTACCAGCCAATTTCCACCCATCCCCCTGTTGCCCAGGCAACCAAGCTGGCTTCCCCTGCCAGAAAACTTTCCTTCTCCGACTTTATTGTGCTGTATTCCATTCCCACTCCAGGATCACCCAGAGTAAATCTGAGCTATCTTGGTGAGGTGGGGGAATCCACTTTAAGAGCATAAAATTAGCTTGCAGTATCAATTGACATCTCCCCCCTGGCATGCTCTAGTAGCCACATTACTTGGAGGCATTCACACAGTCTGTTATCTGGAAAGGGGCTGAATGTTCCTTCCCTGGACAGAGTCAACGCTTGCCAGCTACTGATACTCAGTTACTGCACAAAGCACAATGTTATCAGCCTGCAGCCTGAGGAGGAACCCATCCTCCCTAACAATTCTCAGAGAAACTGCTGACAGGCTGTAATTTGCTTCTCATAGACTGTGCTGCCAAAACAAGGTGGGCTAGCAGCTCCCTTATTATGATCCAGGGCTCTCTTGTTCCTGGCAGCCTCCAAGCTTCTTGCTCTTGTTCCCTTCTCAGAACAAAATGGATACTTTCTCCAGAGTGGTAGAGTAATGCCAACGAGAGATGGAGAAAAAAGATGGCGGTGGTGCAGTTAGCTGCATTTCAAACAGCTCCGGCATTCTCAGGTTTTAATCTGTTTTAGCTTGTTTTTATGGGCTTTATTTAGTAATGCTAACAAGAAATAAAACACAAACTGCATAAACACAATGTACATAAAGCCATCATGGCTGCATGGCTTCTCTACAACACCACTGCCAGTTGGTGGCTTCCAAAAGAGTAAAAGACACAACTATTATTAACATCAAAAATGACCATAAAACAGCAGCACAGTGTAGGATAAAACTCAGACCAATAAAAACTCACTGGGGCTTAAAAGATTTTTTTTAAAAATAAGAAGTTAGCAAGTTTAAGAGGGAAAATTTAAGAAGTATTCACCTGGTGCCAAAATGATAGAAAAGCAGGTGCCAGGCAAACCTAGGGATGTACAAAAGTCACTTACCTTTTCGCGGATGTGATTCGCGGTGGGGGGGGAGGTGCTCCATCCCTCCCCCCGGAATCCTCGACGGGGGGGAGGCGATCCGGTCCTCTCCCCCTGGAATTCTGCCTGGCCGGCTCCGCTTCGCGGCAGCTCTGTGGAGCAGCTGGCCAGGGCCGTCCACAGCCGGAGCTCCGGCCGCGGATGGGCTGCTGTGGACGCAAATGGCGGCCGCCATAGCGGCCGCCATTTGCGTCCAGCCAGGCTGCCGTGATAGGCTACGTAAGTATTTACGTAGCCTATCATGGCAGGCCCCCCCCAAAAAAACAGCGTACGCAAATGGCGGTGGCTACGGTGGCCACCATTTGCATTCCCTATTTTTCGCCATTTTATCTTACATAAATATTTACATAGGCTATTATGGCGGGAAAAAAAGGGGAACGCAAATAGCGCCCACTACGCTATTTGCGTCCCCCCTTTTTTTGCCGCAATAGCCTATGCAAATATTTACATAGGATAAAACTGCGAAAAATAGGGAACGCAAATGGCGGCCACCGTAGCCACCGCCATTTGCGTACGCTTTTTTTTTTTTTTGCTTGCCGTGATAGGCTACGTGAATACTTACGTAGCCTATCACGGCCTCTGCAGGGACGCAAAAGGCATCCCTGCATTAGCCATGATAGGCTACGTAAGTATTTACACAGCCTATCACGGCTATGATCAGAAAGTGAATGGCGGCCGCAAGGCGGCCGCCATTTGCAAGTCAGCGCGAACGGGAGCAGGTAAGAGCTCTGTTCCATGCACCTGTCGTGGGTTGGGGACTCTGTTCCACGCGCCTTTCGTGGGTTGGGGGGTGGGGGCTTCGTTCCACTATGGATTTCAGGGGGGCCGAATGCCAGTGCATTCGGCCTCACCAAGATCCGTGGTGGAATTCTCCGCCATCCCTAGGCAAACCTCCCTGGGGAGAGCATCCCAGAGTCAGGAAGCTACCACCAAAAAGGCTCTCTCTGGTTACTACCCACTTTACCTTCAATGGCACCTGGAGAACAGCCTCATATGTCTATCTCAGTACATGGACAGATTGATAAGGGAGAATCCAGCTGATACCAGTGTGCTGACTATCTCCTACAGAACCTGGGATAGTAGTTAGGTGAGGGTATTGATAATTCTGTTAGGTTGGAGGTCTGGAGGGAGAAATAATATGAAAACTAAAGCTGAACTTGCAGTGAATTTTCAGCTGTCTTCCTCCCGGCTTCACAACAGAAATGACAGATATGCATACTGGTGAATCAAATATTGGATCAGCCATCAGGACAACATTGTCTTCCCTCTCCTGGAAATTGGGAACAACCTTTCCCATGGAATATTTCAGCATCTGAACAGAATCACCATTTTTAGACACCAGCATAACATGCTGGCCATAGTTGCTGACACTACCCATTGGACACTCTGACCCTACTTTAAATTAAATCACCTTGCAGCCCAGTCCTGCTGGGGCCTACTCCTAAGAACATGTGCCTAGGGTGGCAGCCTTTTGTTAACTTACATAAGGCCCCATATCTGCCATGGGGCCTCATGCAAGTTAACAAAATAAAACTGCTGTGGAAAATAAATAGGGTTTGCCTCATAAAATCACCATTTAACTAGAGCTCTTATAATAAAATGGAAATACAACACTGTGTGGTTGCTCAGATAGAGAGCAGAGTTCAGCAGATTTTATCAATAACATCGTGTGACTCCTACAGTGTAACTAAGTGAGTTGCTATGGTGATTATGACAGATTTATTATCACTGTAACTTAAAGCACTACAATAAGTATCTGCACAGTTGTTATTAGTTTACAGTGATAACTGCAGTTCAAATTTATAACTAAATTTGTAATATTACTAGGATATTTAGCTCTGGCACTGTGAGATGGGGGGAGTGAAATTAATGTGATTCCTTTCAGAATCCTCAAAACTGAGCCTGTGTGTGTTGGGGGGCAGGGAGCAGGGGGCAGGACAACTCTTCTTGTCCCCTTCTAGGTCTGATATATGAGAGAAAGTCTTGCTGAATCTACTCATAAAGCAAATGGGGACTGCATTCAGTTGCAGGTCATAAACTTGCAAGGGTTTGTAGCTTAATTTCCCATTATAACCACACAATTTACCTAGAAGGCATATAATCCACAGCAGCTGTCTCATTATACTCAGATTTTCAGAAATAGCAGCACTGTAATCTTCTGCAACTTAATGAAACATAAAAGGTATATGGGCAATAAGGTATTACCGAGCACTTCAGTATGCCAGAGCAGGAAGAGTTTGTCTGATCTCAGCATGCAGATTATGTCCCAGATGGAATCCTGCTTCTTCAAAGGCAGAAGGAAATGTTCTTGCCCAGCCCTTAGATATTCTGTCCACCAACCCACAAACCATTCAAATACACCAGCGGAATTGCAGTGATGACCTGGTGCCTTTTCTACAAATGTGCTCTTCTCATTTGATGTGCAACATGCATACTTTGTACTGAAATGTTTGTAGCTGAGTGCAAACTATATCACAAGAACTGGACCTCAGATGCCACCTAATCAAAATAATAGTATCCCACATCTCTGCAAGTCTGTCTGATTGTCCACTGCCTTCTGAACCATGTTGTTGGTGATGGCAAGAAAGATACCATCTGAAAGTTGAGAGGGAATGTGTTTCAGAATCTAAAGCTCTTCACCTAGGAGAAAGTCCCCCAAATGTCCCTTACACCTTAGGAACTACATAGGACTATATAGCATAAAAGGGTTTTACTTGCTTTAGGGGGGAAATCAGGCCCTTTCAAACATTAGTACTTATTATACCATTCTCCATCCAAAAATGCATGCCTAACAGCCAGCATATCTAAGGGTGCTTCCAGGTGAGTTTTGTGTTTGTTTTGTTTTTGCTCCATTGCCCTGACTCATTCATGGAATTGGGGGGGGGGGGGTCCAGAGAGGCCTGGCAGCAAAGGTAGGCATGGTTAGGCACCTGCTCAGAGCCCACAGCCCAGCAGGGGCCCACTGACAGCCCCCTGGGGTTGCTCCTCTTCATCATTGCAACCTGCTTGTTCACCCATCTCTGGCCCATACAGTGGGGATGGTAGTAAGGAGCAGTAGATGCCTGATTGCTCTCTAGCTCCTTGACTATCAAGCAAGCAAGTGGTAGCAATGATGAGAAAGAGGATGAGGAGCAAAAGCAGCTGGTGACAACAGCAGTAAGAAAGCAGGCTCACTGAGGGAGTGGGGGCATTGAAGGTGTCTTGCCAAAGGGCCCTCCACAGCCTGAAGCCAACACTGGGTCCTGACATTGTCATCTTCCACCCATAATCCTCCCACGTTGGGCAATGTCTTCCAATTGTTAGCACCCTGATTGAGCACCTAAAGAAAGGGACAATGAGGTCTAAGACAAAGGTGAGGATTGATGTATGGCTGCTGATATCACAAAGGCAGTGGCTAACATGGCCAATGGGATAGGCCGCAGTAGAATGATGAGGAAATGGGAACAAGGTATAAGAATGACATTTATTTCACATAGTTCTTGCTACAAGGCTAGAGAATTTACATTAAAAAGAAAGCCGCAGTAACAATAGAAGGGTTGTTAAAACTTAGGGGTTTGCCCATCATGAATAAATGAATGAATATGTGAGGGAAGGATGATGAAAGATAATTCAGTTTGAAGGAAAATGAAAATAGTTTACAAATGATAGGAATAAAAAGTTATTGAGCTTAATTGTTCTTTATTGTAACCATAAAGTGCTAATTGGGGTTGTAATACTTTGATAATTAAGAGCAGAACTTTTGAAAATATAACTTTGTATATTTTGGGAAAATGGTGGTCAAAGAGGGAAGCAATGTGGTCCTACACACACCCTGCATTCAGTGGGCACCCCAATAGTTTTCATGTAATAATAGTGCCCCCTTCCCTGGACATTTCAGCTTCAGACCAACTCTCTGGCAGTTCTGCAAAGCTCCAGCAGCTATGAGTCATCTAGTCACAGAGTGACTCATGGGCAGAAGGATGCAGAGCACTGCTAAAGGCCAGAATCATGGCTGGTGGGAAAATATTTCCATCCTGTGGGGAAATTCCAGGCTTTGGGGCATTAGTTTTCATCCCAGATTGGATGGAAATGCTGAGTTGCTTGAATGCCACGCTAATGAAACATTGCAAAATAGTTTGACTTGAACTCGTGTAGAGAGAACAATGTACCATTTCTGTAATAAAACTCTGTCCCAATGGTATCTGGATCCAAGGACTTGGTTTCAGATCCAATCTAATATTTATACGGATCAGTGGGAGTAGGCAGGTGAGAATTCATCTCCTCCCAAGAACGCAAGAAGGTACAGTTAAGTTCAAAGCGGGGGTTTTGTGGATAGTGGACATATCACAGTCCTCAATTGTTCAAGCGGCTTCCTGCCCCACAGTTGTTGTACTACTACTGGGCTTCTCAGACTTGCCAGTTTTCCCCCTTTGGCACTGGACTTTGACTCCAGACTTGCCTCATTGCTCTTGAAGTTTAGTTCTCTATACTCCTCTCTATCCAGTAGGCCACTTCCCAAGGCTGTAGAGCACAATGCCTTTGGGCTCCGAGCTCTCTCATTCAAGTGGGATCTGTCTCACAGTTACAGCCCACTGTCTGGGGCTCTGTTTTTCCATCTTCCCCTCCCCATAAGCCAGGGATGACCAGTGGTGATGGCTGTTGGATTGTCCCATCTCTCTTGCTTCTCCTTGCCATTTCCCTCCCATGGCTAGCTCTTCAGCTGCTATCATTGCTTGCCCAGGCCAACGGGGACAGTGGCAGATGGCTGCTGACAATAGCTATCCTTGCTTGGAGCATGCTGTCTAGCCCCAGAGCATGGGATGTAGTTCTGAGTGCTAGGCTTGGGCGGCTCCCCTCCTCTTCTCCCATCAGTGATCAGGTGAGTCAGGGCCCCCTCACAAAAGCAATATGCAAAATGTTCCCATTTATTTTCATGCAAGTCAACTGTGCCTCACTTCAAATCCAAGAGCACAGATCTGGCTTTAGTGTGCATCATTGCCTATTTGAAAGCATAAACAAAGTCCAATTCAATCCTGAGTTCATAGAGTCAAGTACATAATAATAATAATAATTAATAATAATAACTTTGATTTAATTCATTCCTCTGCTACAAGGCATAGGGTCACTAGTCAAGATCCACTAACCTGTCCCTTAAAAATTACAAAGGTATTTGGAATGCCAGTTATGGTTTTACTGTTTGACTTTTACTATGAGGTCTTGATTCACAATCAAAGACTATGGGGATGTTTCCAGTGATTTACTCTGAGCCGGCTGCATGTTGAGGTCATTAGGGATACATGACGTTGTGGCCATTCAGCAGCCACCCCAGAGCTTATCAGGGAAAAACTGGATTTCCTAAGACTGCTCAAAGTCCAATTCTTTTCCTTAAGTCAGGTTCTCCCTGATATAGTTGCTTTGTGCCCCAACCCCCACATTTAGCTTGGGAATGCTAGCCCTGCCCAGGGGTGTGCCTTTCACCATGACCCCAGTCAAGGGGTGATTTCTCTCATTGTGCTGAATGAGGCCCACCCTCTGAATGACCACAGAAATTACAGAGAAGCCCCTCAACTAACATGGCACATTTTAAAGCCCAATTCCTTAAGTGCAATTAAGCACGATCTCGAGGCTCCAATTCATTGCCTTAGGAAGTAACTCCTTCACAGCTGTAGACCACAGCATGGTTCTTCCCTGTCTCCACACTTGTAACTGCAGCATGGAGCAGGCCAAAAGGGGGTGTTCCCAGGGGCGGGGAGGGGAGGAGACTGTGGAAGCATATTACGATGCTTCCTATGTGCTGCCTGGCCTCCCGCATCCTGCTCCGACATCCCCAGCCAAACAGCCAAAATCAGCTTTCTAGCTGCAAATGCAGGGCAGCTGGAACGTTGAGGAGGGGATCCCCTCTGTGCTTTGCCTGCCCTACATTGGATAGTCAGCTGCCTCTGAGTTCAGAGATGGCCAGCTATCCCGATAGGATTGCACCCTAAGCTGCTCTGATTTGATCTTTCTCATGTTGGCCTTATGTCGTTGATTTTGCTTGAGACACACCACTATTTACTTCCCTCCATTGGGAGAATTAACCATTAATTCCTACTTGCTGCTTTTTGTTCATTAACCAATTACTGATCCATAAGAGGGCCTCTCCTCTTATTCCATGACTGCTAAGTTTGCTCAGGAGTCTTTGGTGAGAGACTTTGTCAAAAGCCTTTTGGGAGTCCAAGTAAACAATGTCTACCAGATCACCCTTTTCTACATGTTTATTGACACTCTCAAAGAACTCTAAAAGGTTAGTGTGACAGGACTTACCTTTGTGGAAGCCGTGTTGATCCTTATTCAGCAGGGCTTGTCCTACTATATGCGTACTAATTTTATCTTTAATAATGCCTTCAACCAATTTACCCAGCACATACGTTAAGCTAACCAGCCTGTAATTTCCCAGATCCCCCCGGATCCCTTTTTGAAAATTGGTGGTACATTGGCCATCTTCCAGTCCTCTGGTATAGAAGCTGATCTTAGGGACATGTAGCATATTTTGGTTAGAAGATCAGCAGTTTCATAGTTGAGTTCTTTGAGAACTCGAGGATGGATACCATCTGGGCCCAGTGATTTATTTGCTTTCAATTTATCAATAAGGTTGAGAACTTTTGTCACCACTATTTGCCTCAATTCCTCAGACTCCCTCCCTGAAAATATCAATTCAGGCTAGGGATGTATGGAACAGTTACCTGCCGTTCTGGGGGGGGGGGGCGTGTCTGCCAGGGGGGTCCACCGGGGGGGAGGCAATCCGTCCCTTCCCTCCAGAATCATAGCTGGCTGGCTGTGCTCCGCAGTAATTCCGTGGAGCCACTGGCCACCTCCAGGGCACCAAAGATCAAGAATGGTCTTGATCTTGCAAACCTCCAAGGTTATATAGCCACCTTGGATTTTTGCTGCTGTCAGTGTCAAGGCATTGGGTTTCGAGGGTGCATTGGGTACCTCTTCAGTAAGGGAGGCTGGCTATGAGGTTTGGTCCCAATCCTGCAAGCCCCCATGGTATTATATGCATCTCCCTCTTTTTGCTGCACTTGGGATTTTTGCTCCCCTGGGGTAATTGCTCAGGATTTTGATGGTGGATCAGGTGCCTTCTGACTAGGAGAGGCTATGTGTGGAGTTTGGGCAGGATCCTGCAAACATTCAGAGCTGTAGATGTGAAACAGCACCACTGCTCAGGTGGGAAGACTGCAGCAGGACAGCGGGTGGAGGGGGTGAGGATGAGTCAAATTTACACACAGTAGCTTAATAAGCTCCTCACAGCAGCTGGTCATGGGGGGTGGGCATCATGGACTCTTTAAAAAATAAGCTACTGTGAGTAGCTTATTAAAACACCATGGGTTATTGTGATGTCTGAACATGGCCTTTATCTTACTTCTGTTGTTGATTTTTTTAGTGTCATATTGTATTATATATATACTTTTAAATGTGATTTTTAATATTTTTGTATCTAAACTGCTTAGAGATTTTTTTATATTAAGCAGTATACAAGTACTGCTACTACTAAATACATACATAAATACATAATGTGCATGGACTATAGTCTGCTTCATCAGATGCATGAAGTCTCATCTGTCATGCATCTGATGAAGAGGACTGTATTCCATGAAAGCTTATGTCATAATTAGCTTGTTAGTTAAGATGTCACTGGGCTTTTGTTTGTCCTACAAACACTAACATAGCTACCTACCTCTCTTAATTTTTTCGGAGTAGTTTATTTCCTTAGCCTACTTGAAATGGAAAAGTTAGTAGAAATCCAGTCCAGAACTAAACAGTGTTCTTTTCCCTGCAGCCCAACTGATCAGCTGGGCTCCAGGAAAAATTGGAGCAGCCAAAAGCCACATGCAACCCATGGGCTTTCCTTTTAGAGAGAGTGCAACACCCTCCAGAACAGGTTGAACACCACCCAATGGGGCAGACAAGTCACGCACTAACCAAATCTCTGTCTTGCCTGGATTGAGCCTCAATTTATTGGCTCTCATCTAGTCCATTATGGCACCCAAGAACTGGGTCAGAACACCCACTGCTTCAGTTGGCTGAGATAAAAAGGAGAAGCAGAGCTAGGTATCATTTGGCAGGGGATGCTGGCAAACAACCTATAGTTGTTTAGATCTTCTGGGTTCAGATTAGATCATAGCCACATTCAAAGAGGCTGATGGCACCCCCTCTCTCAAAGATAAATGTACAGCTTCTTGAACCCAGCTGGACAACCACTCCCTATTTGATACAATAAGCCAAGAATGGCAATGGTTAAACATAGAGATGGTCAGCCGGACTTGGACAAGCATCAGGTGCATATCCTCAAGCATCAACCACTGGAATTCATCTGAGAAAGCTGGACCAGAGGGTGCTCTGGACAGCTCCATTAAAAAAAAAACTGCATTAACTGGAGTCTAAGTTGTGATCGATGTGAGAAACTTTATCTTCAAAGTGTCTCACAAACTTGTTACATTGTGCTACAGAAGGTTCCATCACATCTCTCACAGGGTTGGATGTAGGGATGTACGAAACTCACCTTTTCACGGAATTTTTCACGGTGGGGTGGGAGGCGCTCCGTCCCTCCCCCCAGAATCCTCGACGGGGGGGAGGCAATCTGGTCCTCCCCCCCGGAATCCTGCCCGGCCGGCTCTGCTCCGCGGCAGCTCCACGGAACAGCTGGCCAGGGCCATCTGCAGCTGGATTTCCGGCTGCAGATGGGCTGCTGCAGACACAAATGGCGGCCGCCATAGCGGCCGCCATTTGTGTCCAGCCAGGCTGCCGTGATAGGCTACATAAGTATTTACATAGCCTATCACGGCAACCCCCCCCAAAAAAAGGCGTACGCAAATGGCGGCGGCTATGGCGGCCGCCATTTGCGTTCCCTATTTTTCACTGTTTTAGCCTATGTAAATATTTACATAGGCTAGAACGGCAAAAAATAGGTAACGCAAATGGCGGCCGCTGTAGCCGCCGCCATTTGCATACGCTGGTTTGTTTTGGGGGGAGTTAGCCATGATAGGCTACGTAAATACTTACGTAGCCTATCACAGCTGCAAGGCTGCTGCCGCCACCGGAACCACCCCAGGTAAATTCCATCCCAGGGGGATTCCACGGGGGGGGGGCAGGGGGACAGGAGGCCGTTCCGCCACGGATTCTGGGGGGCCGGATTCTAAAGAATCCAGCCTCACTGGAATCCTTGGCGGAATTCTCTGCCATCCCTAGTTGGATGACAATAGGCCTCTAAGACTCCACTGGATGACCTAAGAAGATGCAATGATGGTGGAAAATAACTCTTTCTTTACCACCATCACCACTACAGAATAGGATCAGTAATGAGCTCTAACCAGTGCTTAGTCAGACCTGGCACAGATTTACCTCCACCTGCACTCTAGTCATTGCCCATCTTGCTTCACTGACTTCGGATCAGGTTGGATACAGAGATGACTCAGGCAGTTGATACGATTGTGCCCAAACTACCCCTTCTTCTGGCGGACGCTATTTGCGTTCCCCCTTATTTGCGGACGCTATTTGCGTTCCCCCTTATTTTTGCCGTCTTAGTCTACGTAAATATTTACGTAGACTAAGATGGACAAAAATAAGGAACGCAAATGGCGGCAGCCGCAGCCGCCACCATTTGCGTACGCGCGTTTTTGTTTTTTTAAGCCAGTCATGATAGGCTACGTAAGTCTTTACGTAGCCTATCACGGCTGACTACAGGGACACGAACGGTGGCGGCTATAGCCGCCGCCATTTGCGTCCCTGCTAGCCAGCGGCCGGATGTCCGGCTGCTGGTGGAGCCGACCGGCGGCTCTGCGGAATCCCAGTGGACCGGAGCTGGCCGGCCAGGATTCCGGGGGTGAGACACAGAGCACCTCCCCCCTAGTGAAGATTCCGGGGGGAGGGATGGAGAGCCCCCCCCCAACGGAACCCGGCGGAGCCAGGTAAAGGGAGTTTCGTACATCCCTATGTGAAATGTAGGGATGTCGGAGAATTTCTCCACGAATCTCGGGGAGGCCGAATGCCAACGCATTCGGCCCCCGAAATTGTTGGTGAAATTCTCCGCCACCCCCCGCCACCCCCCGGGATGGGACTTACCTCCCCTGAATGTCCCTCTCAGCAGCGGGTCCCAGCGGCATTTCGGTGGCATTTCGGCGGGGGCGGGGGCGGCGGCCGGTCTTCCGACCGGCTGCCGCCGCCGCCGCCATTACAAAATAAAGTTAAAAAAAAAAACACGTGATAGGCTACGTAATGATTTACGTAGCCTATCACGGCTAGTTTTCCAAAGTCAGCCATGATAGGCTATGTAAATCGTTACGTAGCCTATCACGGGTGTGTGTGTTGTTGTTTTTTTACATTTTCTTTTTTATTTCGCAGCCGGGGAGATGGGGCACTTCTCCCCGGCCTGAATTTCGGCCGGGCGAGGCGGGGCGGGGCGGGGCGCCTCCCCCCCTGGCCTGAACTTCGGGGGGAGAACCGAAGCGCCTCCCCCCACCGCGAAGCAAGGTGCGGGACCAGGTAAGTGACTTTCCTACATCCCTACTGCTGGCATAGTGCTATAATGACAGTGCCATCTAGTGGCTTTAAATTGAACTTGCCGAGGAAGGACTTTCCTCAGTTCAAACCATGTGTCCGCTGTATAAAGGAGCCCATCAAAATCCCACAAAGAAACCGAAAGCAGAACACTCCAGTAAGAATGCGGGTTTTGCTTAATGTAGAGAAGCTCTGAGATTCTCTCCATCAGCACAGGCAGGAGAGACTGCTGGACACCAGCAGAATCCCTGATCTGTCCTGATTGCCTGGCACTTTAGATTGTCACTCAAATGGACAGGAAACCTGGAGACAAGAGACAGAATTCTATAGACCACAGCAACCCCCCACCAACCCTTGAGTCTATATTGGTGCTGAACCATGTACACAGGAGGACACAGCTGGGAGAGGCTAACTCCTCCCAGTTTCCCCAATCAGATCTCAGTAATACATGCCAGGTCAGCCCCCTCATCCACAATCAAATCATGGATGAGAGAGATTTTATTTTGGACCTACCTGGAATTCAGGAACAGCACCAACAGACTTCTGGGCAATCTGGAGCTGTTTGGATGGGAAAAGAACCAGAGAAGAGAACAAGTGTAAGATGTCTAATGGCTGTTCTCTTCAACTAGCCTATGACCACCAGCCCAGCCCAATACCATACCTCCCACTATTTTATTTATTTATTTATTTATTTATTTATTTATTTATTTCTATACTGCCCAATAGCCGAAGCTCTCTGGGCGGTTCACAAAAATCAAAACCAAACAACACACAATAAAACAATTTAAAATATATAGAACATTAAAACCACAATATAACAATACAACCACAATAAAACCTAGCAGCGGTGCAAGAGTTTAAAATACAGATTTAAAACAGCAAAGATAAAAATTTAGAAAGCTAAAATGCTAAAATGCCTGGGAAAATAAAAAGGTCTTCACCTGGCGCCAAAAGGAATACAATGTAGGCGCCAGGCGAACCTCACTAGGGAGCTCATTCCAGAGCCGGGGTGCCACAGCAGAAAAAGCCCTCCTCCTAGTAGCCACCTGACCTGCCTCACTTCCTTTGGCAGGGGCTCAGGGAGAAGGGCCGCTGATGATGATCTTAAGGTCTGGGCAGGCACATATGGGAGGAGGCGATCCTTCAGGTAACCTGGCCCCAAGCCGTTAAGGGCTTTGAATGTTAACACCAGCACTTTGAATTGGGCCCGGAAATGGACTGGCAGCCAGTGCAGCTGGAAAAGTACTGGTGTAATATGAGCTTGCAGGCCAGTCCCTGTTAACAATCTTGCTGCCCTATTTTGGACCAGCTGAAGTTTCCGGACCGTTTTCGAAGGCAGCCCCACGTATAACGCATTGCAGTAATCCAGACGAGAAGTTATCAGAGCATGGATAACTGTAGCTAGGCTATCTCTGTCCAGATAAGGGCGTAGTTGGTATACCAGCCTAAGCTGATAAAAAGTGCTCCGTGCCACTGAGTTCACCTGTGCCTCAAGTGACAGTTCTGGATCCAAGAGCACCCCCAAACTACGAACCTGATCCTTTAGGGGGAGTGCAACCCCCTCCAGAACAAGTTGAATATCACCTAGCCGGGCAGACGAACTACCCACTAACAGTACCTCCGTCTTCTCTGGATTGATTTTCAGTTTATTAGCCCTCATCCAGTCCATTACTGTGCCCAGGCACCGATTCAGAACAGCCACTGCCTCACCTGGTTTTGATGAGAAAGAGAGGTAGAGCTGGGTGTCATCTGCATATTGATGGCACCTCAGCCCACACCTCCGGATAACCTCCCCCAGCGGTTTCATGTAGATGTTAAACAGCATGGGGGATAAAATAGAGCCCTGTGGAACCCCATGGCATAATTGCCATGGCACAGAGCAATAATCTCCCCGCACCACCTTCTGAAATCGGCCATCCAAGTAGGAGTGGAACCACTGTAGTGCAGTGCCTCCAACTCCTAACCCAGACAACCTATCCAGAAGGATACCATGGTCGATGGTATCGAAAGCCGCTGAGAGGTCCAGGAGAATCAACAGGGTCGCACTCCCCCTGTCCCTCTCCCGGCAGAGGTCATCCCACAGGGCAACCAAGGCAGTTTCCGTTCCAAAACCAGGCCTGAAGCCCGATTGAAATGGATCTAGATAATCCATTTCATTCAACAGTGCCTGGAGCTGTCCTACAACCACCCGCTCAAGCACCTTGCCCAGGAAGGGGATGTTGGCCACTGGCCTATAATTGTTAACATCCTCTGGGTCCAGGTTAGGCTTTTTCAGGAGTGGTCTAATTACCGCCTCTTTTAAAGCGGCAGGCACCACTCCCTCTCTCAAGGAGGAATTTACAACCTCCTGGACCCAGCCGGACAACCCCTCCTTGTTTGATTTAATAAGCCATGAAGGGCAAGGGCCAAGCACACAAGTGGTCGATCGGACTTGGCCAAGCACCTTGTCTGCATCCTCAGGCTTCAGTAACTGAAACTCATCCAATAAAACTGGACCAGACGGTGCTCTGAATGCCTCTACCAATGGAACTGCATTAATGGTGGTGTCCAATTCATGACGAATCTGAGCGACTTTATCCTCAAAGTGCCATGCAAACTTGTCACAGCGTGCTACCAAGGGTTCCACCGTCTCTCTCCCTGGCCCAGAATGTAACAGGCCGTGAACCACTCGGAAAAGCTCCGCTGGACGACACTGAGAAGATGCAATGCTGGTGGAAAAGAACTGTCTCTTTGCCACCCTCACCGCCACAGAGTAGGCTCAATAGTGGGCTCTTACCTGTGTTCGGTCAGACTCAGCATGAGTTTTCCTCCACCTGCGTTCTAGCCGTCTCCCCTCTTGCTTCATTGCCCTCAGCTCAGGTGTATATCAAGGAGCTGGCCGGGCTCTGCTCAGAGGGAGAGGGCGCTTGGGCGCAATCGTGTCAACCGCCCGAGTCATCTCTGCATTCCACAGAGCGACCTGGGCTTCGACAGGAGCACGAGCCATACCAGCAGGAAAATCCCCCAGAGCCCTCTAGAATCCATCGGAATCCATTAATCTCTGGGGGCGGACCATTTTAATAGGTCCCCCACCCTTGCAGAGGGGAAAGGCCGCCAGGAGTCTAAACCTCAGCAGGAAGTGATCTGACCATGACAAAGGAACAGATGTTAATTCCTCCACTTTCAGATCACCATCCTCCTGCCCAGTTGAGAAAACCAGATCAAGGGTGTGTCCTTTTGTATGCGTTGGGCCGATGACATGTTGGGACAGCCCCATGGTTGTCATGGCGGCCATGAAGTCCTGAGCCACCCCGGATACAGCGGCCTCGGCATGGAAGTTGAGATCCCCCAGGACCATCATCCTGGGGGTCCTCAACACCAAGTCCGAGACCACCTCCGTCAGCTCAGGCAGGGTCTGATGGGCAGCGGGGTGGGCGGTACACCAACAGAATCCCTAATCTGTCCCGGGTACCCAACACAAGGTACAAACACTACCCATGACCACACACCTCAGGTCAACAAGTGAGTCTCCCAGGCACATACTGGTATCACCTATGTAAAACAATTAAAATGCCCAAAGAGCAATTTTTTTTAAGTGCATACAACTAAAAAGTTTTTTGGGGACAGGAGGTGCACACTAGGGCCACTGTGGCACACTGCTGCCACTGCCCCTCTTCTTTTGGCCACCACCACCTCCTGCCCACTCCACCCCACCTGCTTGGCCAGCTAGCTGGCTGGCCAGCCAACCCAGCTGGCCAGTCCTACCCACCTACGCTTGTGTACACGTGCATACACGCCTGGCCATCACTCCTGCCTTGCAGCTGCTCCCACCTTGTGCCACAGCCTTGGGGTGCCTGGGAGAGGTTGGCCGAACTGTTGCAAGAGGTCCTGAACTATCGTGAGAGGATCAGGACCTATTGTGATAGTTCAGGACTTCTCACAGTAGTTTGGCTGACCTCTCCCAGGAGCCCCATGGCTTGGGCATAAGGCGGGAGAGGCAGCTGGGCAGGCAAGCACCTGGGCAGGAGTGAGTGGCCAGGCAGCGGGCAGCAAGAAGCAGCAGCGGGGCCTTTGGAGGGGGAGAGTGGCGCATTTCGCTGCTCTTCCTATTCCACCACCTGATGCACCCACATTAGTTTGCTTCGTTATAGGACTGGGCCTGGGTGTGCAACCAAATATCTTTCTCTAATTCCTTTCCAAGGTTCCCTTTTGGGGCCAGCCTGCCAGCTGTGTCTGGCCTGGAGGAAATACCCCACCCACCTTAAGAGACCTCCAGGGCCAGGTGTTTCAAATATCCCAGTTGGCAGGGCTCCCTTCATCCAGCCTGGATAGTGAAATGCAAACAGTTCACTTTTTAAGTTTTTCCTTTGCTGAACTGTGGCAGTTTCAGGTAGGGGCTGATTTAGATTGGGGAAGTGGGATGGGAACAAATGGTTAAACACACACCTTGTCCCCCAGTGCCACTTCCTAGATCAGATGAGCAGGTCCACGTGACTTCTTGGAAGCTGCTTTTTTATAAACCATGGAAAATTCAGTTTGCCTGTGGATTTCTTGGGTCACATTCAGTTTGGCCCGTAGGGAAGCCACTATCCATCAGTCTGCCTCAGCCCCCTCCTTCCTATCCACAATATGAGGATAGTAATTTTGGCCTATTTCACAGGCCTAGTGAGCTAGACTAGAGCTATGGCAATGATAATGTCTTTGCAGTGTGCAAATGCTAAACTGACAGTGAATGTGCGTTTCTCAAGTTCCATACTGGCATCTTTCATTTTCAAATTCATCTTTCTTCTGTAGCATCAGCCTGTATTTGCAAGGGAAGGTGCTAGAAAGGAAGGGTAGACATCTGGATCCCATGTGTGGAACTGTCAAGACTTTGAACGTAGTTGAATACTATTCAACCTCATCCTCTCATTCTCCCCCTTTCCCCGGTGGAATTAACTTGCTTGTTTCATTCTCCTTACAAGCTCCGGCTAATGCCCTATGCAGGACTGGAAGGGAACCAAACAGACTTCATTCAGTCTAGCAAAATGGCCCACAGTCACCACTGTTCTCTAAAATATATACATTGTTCCTAGTGAAAATTGCATCCAGGGGGAAAAGCATGGTGATATGGTGTCCCAGCTACCCCACGCAGAGGGCAGTGCTTATCCTTTGGTGGAAGAGATAATTGGAGCTGTATGGTGTTTTGTAATATTTATTACAAATATTATTTGGGTTTATTTGGGTTCATTTACAAAAATACAAGCTGAGCACAGATGAAAACAAATGGCTTAAGCACTCATACACACAGCAAATACATTGCCCCAGATTAAATCCCCAGAGAGAGACAGTCCAGTACCCCCAAAATACTTTTCTTTTTTGCCTTCAGCTCTCAGCTCAGCACTTGCACATGTTCTCTCTCTCTGTCTCACTTTCCCAACACTTGCTTTTTTGTTTGTTTGCTCCCCCCCCCGCCCAGATCTAACTTATAGCATCCTAGTTTTGGAGGGGGGGGTCACCCCACCAAGATCTCTGTATCTCTTCCCCTGAGAAAGCATCAAGTACACATTCTGAGCCACAAGGATTCCTTTTTCATGTCCCTTAAGGCAAAGCCATAATGACAGTTCTACCCCCAATAATCAGATAGTAACACTAGAACTAGAGCTTTCATAGATGTACACACACATAACTGTATGGACTAGGTCAAGAAGGCATACATCTAGCTCAGGGTGGACAACTTTGGGAATTCTGGGGACCACTTTCTACCCCCCTGGACAGTCACCCCTCCCCCCCAATTGGCAGTCTACCACTGAATTTCAGTGGCAAACCGCCACCGAAGCCTAAAGGAGACAATTTAGCTTGCCTTGGGGCCGGTATGCAAGGGAGGTTTTCTCCAATGCTGCTGTGGCTTAAAGTCGTTAGGGACACATGACGTTTTGGCCAGTTCGCAGCCACCCGGGGTTTACCTGTGGGGAGGCTGCATTTTTGCAGAGTACTTTTACTCTGTTGTTTTTCTTTAATTCAGCTCCCCTGTGGTTCAGCTGCTGTGGGCCCATCCCTCCACTTTAAATTTGGTATGATCAGGGCATTCCAGGGGGGTGTCTTTCATCTGGCCCTGCCCTCTGTAAACTAGGTAACTCAAATAACGTGCCTGCTTTTCCAACACATCAAAGGCTTAGAGCAGTGGTCTCCAAAGTGGAGTGTGCTGTGCACGCCCCAGGGGGTGCGCGACACAATCCATGGGGGAGGTGTGAGCTGCCTTCTGCTGCTCTCCTACGAAGTGGGCAGGGGTAGCTGCAGCAGCAGGATGGGACAGGAGTTGAGAGGGAAGCTTAGTGACTAGCCCAGGTGCTCCTGCTGTTGCCTGGCTGCCGTTGCAGCCTCCAACCCATGGCAAAGTGTGGGAGCCGCGTTGAGCAAAGCAGCAGCAGCGGCAACAGCCACCACCTGGGCTTTGCTTGCCGCTCAGCCAAATAACGTGCTGCTGCTGGTGGTTTGTTTGTGCCCCTTTCAGCCTTCGCAAGGGGGAGAAGCTGCTCTGGCTGCCCAAAGAAGGGCCCTGTGCTGCATCCAGTTCCTTTCTCTGCACCTGAGGAAAAAGAGGCTTCCTGCTGACTCGAGCCGCCCCACCAGCTCCTTCCCCCCTCGCCTTTTCCCCCCCTTTCACTTGAGTGGCTCAGCCTTGACAAACGAGGCAGCGAGCGGCTCCTCCTCCGCCACCGCCTCTGCTCCCCTCACACACACAAAGGAAGTGGAGGAGAGGAGGGCAGGCTGCAGCCCTCGGGGCTACTGAGGGGCAGAGCAGGGCTCAACTGCAGAACCCAGGCGCAGGGGAAGCGAGCAGCCGGAGTCTGTGACCGCGGCTTCCTCTGCTTGCTGGCATCGGCGGGGCTGGCACAGCAAGCACGGCCCCTTCCGCGTGCCAGTGCTGGTCCAGCATTGGAAAGTGGAGGCTGGCAGCGCCGCCTCCTGTGGGGCGGGGGAGGCGAGGGGAGGGAAGGGGAGGGGAAGGCGAGCCTGAGGAGGCGCTTCCCCTGCATCTGCCAGATGATGCAGCTTGTGCCTGCTGAACTTTTCAGCTCTGCTGCCGGGCAGCAGGAAATACTCCCGCTCCGCTAAGGAATTGGACTGTGCTTATGCCTTGCTTCACAGTTACTAATTTGAGTCTACCTTGGCGCCCCCCTCCCACCCATTCCCATAACCCCCTCTAAGGATAGTTTGAAACAAGTATAATTCCAGCGTTTGCCACAAAATGGTTTTTTAATGTTATCCCCCTCTTTCTTCATTGATTGCCACAAAACTACACCACTAGAGACCACCTGAAACAGCCTTTTTGTGTTATTCTTTCAGTTATGTGGGGCTCTGTCTCCTCGGGGGCCTTCAGCAAGGCTGGCCCAAGACATTTTGCTGCCTGAGGCAAAGCATAAGATCCCCTACCCCCTGCTCCGCACATGCACATTCCAGGCACAGAATCTGACCGGATTACCAGTGGCATCTTACTTCAACACTGGTGATGGGACAACATCCAGCTGCTAGACCTGACAGCAGCTGAGTAGATAAAAGCAGTGGGTAGGTAACATGGTGTCACGATTCCCTTAGCCCCCATTTCACTTCAGTGCCCAAACATACACAGACGAGAGGCTTCAGTCTACAGCTTTTAATCCAATACTTCACAGGGTCATACAGATGCAAATTCTCGGAGAAACTCTCCTACAAGGAATGCCTTCAGGGGATCCAAATAGAATTTACGAGAGTTGCCCACCATTTGAAGAGGGAAGCAGTCTTGCTAGCCTAACTTAAGGGGGCGAGTTTCCTCTCTTCTCGTGAGGCCTCTAAGCGCAGCTTCTTAAACAAGCCCAATTGGGTAGCCCATCTAAGTTCCGCCCCTGCCTTCTCTCTCTTTGCTCTGCATCTGCGCCTGGCATCTAGTAGGTCAGCCTCCTGTTCACTGCCTCTCACGGGGGTGGAGGGTGAAGAGGGACCCTCAAGCTCAGCCATCTGGACATTTGGAACCTGAGAAGCAGGCCTACTCATATCTGGACTAGCCTGGGAAAACACCTCCCCCATGTCTAATGGTTCTTCTTCAGAATCTAAACTGCTAACCCACTCCCTGCACTCAGAAACACCCCCGACACATAGCACCTGTGGGCACCAGTGTGCCTCCCCCCTCCCCATACCTTTCTTGGTGTCTCTTTTTTTTTAATCCACATTTTCTTACTGTGAAATGGAGCTCTGTCAGTTTTTTAAAAAACAGCAACTGTGGGTTCAAATACGTTGTTTAGTGTGCTGGGGCTCAGACCCTACCTCTGCCTTGTACTTCATATGTGGGGCTGGAAGATGGAAATTTACTAGCTGAGTTTCAACAAAAACCTTTGCATAATTGGTGGATGGGATTGAAAAATGAGTATCATGATTTAGTAAGTGTAGTCAGCGATGCACTTCTTCCATTTGGATCTACATATCTTTGTGAAGTGTCTTTTTCAGCTATGACAAAACAAAGTATTGAAATAAACTGAACTTAGAACCAGACCTTCGAATCGCAGTATCACAAAGTGTTAAACCAAGATTTTCAAAAATAATGAAGCATATTCAATCACATTGCTCTCACTAAAAATATTATTATTAATATTTTTAAGTGAGAGCAAAAAGGGCTTTTGTACTGTTAATAAATAAACAATATTTATTATTCTTTTACCATGTTGTTCACCACTCTGAAATCTTCTGATGTGGAGCAATATATAAATATTGTAAATAAATAGATAAATAAATAATATTTTTACAAGTTTTTTATTTTATTTCCTCTTTATCTCATCCTGTTTAATTTTTATTTTTGTGTATGTTTTATAATGTACATAATATATTAGTACAGTAGTACATGTATATAATTTATAAATAAATATACATATATTGGGGGTTGCATGCTCAAAAAAATTTCACTGATGGGGTGCATGATCAAAAAGGTTTGGAGACCACAGCCCTAGAGTGCTCTTTCAAGCCTTCAGAATCACCCTGCACTTCCTTTTAGCCAGTGGGAGTAATTAGCCTCAGTGATTATGCACTGCTTTGATGTTTGTATTACTTTGCTTCCCTGATGTTGAGTAAAGTCGCTTCACTGATGCATAAGAGCTTTATCGCAGTAGCAATCTGGCGAGGTCTCGGGATCAAGGGAGCCTGTCATTGTGAGCAGGGAGAAAGTGCCCAGAGAAAGAGAAAGGGGGGTGGGGGGAAGCTATAACTCCGCAACAGTTTGCTGGAATGGGGTGAAATGGGGGGGGGATGCTCTCAGGGGGAGCCTTCAGATGTTGCACTGGAGAATCAGGGATTTTGGTTTCTTCAGGCAAAAGTGCGCACATTGGGGAAAAGGGGCGGGGGAGAGGAATAACTCTGCAACAGTCTGCTGGAATGAGGCAAAATTGGCGTGGTGGGTTGCTCTCATTGGGAGCCTTCAGATGTTGTACTGGATAATTGGGTTGCTTTTAGAGAATTATGAATTAGTTACTCTCCATTCATAATAATGTAGTAGCAGAGGGGATCCTGGACATGGGCCAGGAAACAAATCTCTCTCACTGGTTGAGCAGCCCCTGCCTGGTTGATGACATTCAGTTCTACTCCTTCCACCCGACCCGGAAGTATGTTCCTTTCAAGAGCTGTGTGACCCATGAAAACTAGGTACAGTACAATTGGCTTTTCTTGCTTCATGTGTCCCTGACGGACCAAAGCCAATTCCATGAAAATCCAGATAATACTCCAACACGCCTCTCATTTTGTCATCGTGAAGATCCCCCCTTGTTTTCAAATTTAGCCATTTTTTCACATTTTGCCTGTGCAGTGGGGTGGGGCTGCACCAGAGGTTCAGGGACATATGCAGTGCACAGACTGCATGTTGCCCACGCCTGATCTAGCTGATCACCTGGCCCAGAATGACATTTTCACACATGAGCCTTAAATTACCTTTGACTTTCTCTTGAGATATTAATGTACATACTAATTATTGTTAATGAAAGAGAAAATGTGAAAGAAGCGTTTCTGAAGCAAATGGGCATTTTGGCCAACTTCGATTTTCATTAAATTTACCAATCAATTTGACTTCTGGTTGGAGATGGCATTGTGATCGGATCTTTGCTGCATCTCTCCCAAGTTTCAACTTTAAAAATAGTCCTTTGAGACTGTTGCGTTACCTGGGTATTTGCTGTTAACCTTGCTTAAGCTTTTGTTTTTTGTTTTCTACATTTATATCTGCTTGTACTTTCGGGGGTGAGAGGGGGCATGGCAACACCGAAAGGAAGGGAAAGCTTGGGAATGCTACCTACACCACCGGGGGTCCCCCAGCAAAGGTTTTCAAAGAAGCAACTGAGGGAGAGGAGCTGCTTGTTTTGATAAAAACAAATATGTCTTCGCAGTTATCTTTTCAGTCAAAGCAGCTCGAACAGTTGAAATTGATTCAGGATTCCATCACTACTCTTCAAGGGTCTGTAGATTCAACAGGTGTTCATCTTCCAAAGATGGAGTCAAAAGTTAATGCACTTGAAGACCAGATCACTGCTCACGAAACTGCAATGGATGCCTCTCTTAGTGTATTATCTGCTCGAATTTTCAGTTAGAAGCCCTCACTGAGAGAGCTAATCTGCGTATTCTTGGCCTTAGAGAGTTGGCTACAGATTTCTGCCTTGCTGAGTTTATGGATAAATTTCTATGTGAGTTATTGGCTTTGCCTTCTGATTTTCCACTTGATATAGAGCATACTTATCGTGTTCCCGGTTCTACACAAGATTCTAGAGCGGGGCCAGTTATTGTTCTGTTTCTACGGGCCTCCACTAAAGAATTTCTGCTGCGTGCGTACAGAAAGACAGAGAGGAGAGTTTCAGTGGGGGCCAGCCAGCGATAAGATTATACTCTTTTCTGATTATACTAAAGAAATCCCTGATAGAAGAAGACAATTTACCAAGGCGAGAAACCTCACAAAGCAAATCAATTTGAAATACCACATCAAATATCCTGCCACATTTTGCATTTTTTGAAGGCCAGATGAAGAAGTTTTTAAGTTCTGATGCTGCAGAATCATTTCTCACTGGCATTAAAATTAAAACTAAGGATCTGTCTTCTTCAGTGCCCTGAATTTGGACTTCAGCTACTTTGGGTGGGGGGGGGGTTGCTAGTCAGTATTTTCATGTCTTGTTTTGGTTTTGCACTGGCATTTTCTGATATCAAGTCTAGGTGACATGCCAGACCTAATTGTATCACATTCTATTGCTTCTTCCTTTTTCCCCCCTCCTTTTTTTTTGCATATGTATATAATTTGTGTTCCTGAGTGGTGTCTATTTACATATTTTGATTAAACATAGGTTATATGTAGCAATCACATTAAACTTAGTTTAATAAGGATGTGTGTGTGTGTGTGTGTGTGCGCGCGCACGCACGTATCTCCAGATAAAATATTACTTTAAATACCTATTTGTTTTTTGTTTTTATTTATCATCATTATTATTATTTCTTGCTGGTTAAATTTGCTTGTTTGTAATCTTGCTCTGCGTATGTATTCAATATATGGGAGGGGCTTAGCTGAGTACTGTGGTTGCATGTTGGTCCAAACGGAAGGCAAAAGCTCTTAGTTTTTGTTTTTGTTAAGGTTTTTTTGTTTTGTTTTGTTGGGGGCTTTTTTTGGCACTTTTTCTTTCTGGTATTAGATGAAAGATGTGGACACAAATGGGATTATTTGATTTTTATTTGGAGTTTTTTAAATTTTCAATTATTGTTTTAATCTTTAAGTAATTTTAATTTTTTTCTCAGTTTCTATGCAATAAGAACTTTCTGATGATCTTTGAAATGGTTAGTCCTAAATGTAAACTAAGGATGTATTTGTCATACCACTTATGTTATACAAATTTAGGGTTTTTTTGTAAATTTGGAAAAATGTATTTGGATGGAGGGGTAAATGATTTCCTTTTTTTTTTTCCAATGCTTAATGACTTCCTGGAATGTCAAGGGGCTGCTAAATGTAAACAAGCAGAAAAGAGTTCTTTCTACGTTAAAAGAGCTTAATGTTGACACGGCTTTTCTTTTTTTTCTTTTTTACAAGAAACCCATTTGATGGCTGTAAATGGACAGATGTTGTGAAGAACAGGGTTGGTGAGGCTTATGTTACAGATACTTCAACAGGTGTAAAGGGGTTGTGATTTTAATTCATAAGCAACTTTCTGTTTCAGTTCAATGGGTGATGCTTGACACTAAGGGGCATTTTTTTATTCTGGTAGGGAAGTATATGGGTAAATTAGTTGCTATGATTAACGTATATGGACCAAATATTGATTCTCCAGCTATGTTTCTTGATTGTTTTGCTAAATCAATTGCTATCGCTTATGATTACTTGATTGTGGGTGGGGACTTTAATGGGGTCTTAGATCCTTTGTTAGATAGGAGTACACCTTCTCCTAAGACCCAATCTGTTGTGAGACTGGCACTCCAAGCTTACATGATGGAATATGGTTTAATAATTGCTTTAGATTAGACTTTTTTTTATCTCTACGTGTTTAGTATGTCAAATTCAAGACTGCAAGATTGACACATTGGAGTGTCAGATCACACCCCAGTATGCTTGGAACTGCAATTTTCTGACACTCCTAGGACCCCCAGTCTTTGGCACTTTAATGTTTCTCATCTCAGTGATGAGAAGTTTAAAACTCAGCTGTTAGCTGAACTGACAGAGTATTTTAATACTAATGAGGGTATGGGAGGTTCATGTGCCATTGAATGGGAGGCCAGTAAAGCTTTTATAAGGGGCTGATTTATTGCTTATGCTTCTTACAAAAAAAAAAAACCCTTTACAAAACTCAAGAGACTTTTTAAAATAAGAAGCTGAGCTCTTGAGAACATCTGGTTGGAGCCATGTCATCCTGCAGTGACTTGCAGAGCTCCGCAGGTTGCTTATCTCAAACAGCTGTGAAAAGGTTGAGAAACCTTTTTATCTTCCCCTGGAATTAAAAGGGGAAGCTTACAGTACCATCCGGATGAAATCTTGGAAGAACAGCTGCTTCTGCGGAGAAACAGAGGGGCTGAAATCTAAGGTTAGATGCTGAAGTGTCATCTACTGAATGCTATTTGAAACTCCTAAGCAATTAGGAGACATAAGGACAAACGGCTCCAAATAGTATTTCTGAATTTAAACTACCAGCAATATCTGAGGATTTGTAATTAAATCTGCTTAAGTGTTGTTTGTTTGTTTTGTTTCTGCAATTATACTTGCTTGTTGTGCTTTTGAAAGTGGAGGATGGCAGTACCAAAGGAAAAAAAGAAAGGCTTGAGAACGCCACTCCCCCCCCCCCCATTGCTCCCCCGGCAAAGGTTTCTAGAAATGCCGGAGATGAAGAGGAGTTGCTTGCTTTGATAAAAACTATGTCTTCTCAGCTACCAGAGCAGTCAAAGAAACTTGAAACAATTCAGGACTCAATCATTGCCCTTCAGGGGGCTGTGGATTTAATTAATATCTCTTTTCAAAAGATGGAATAGAAGGTTAATGTTCTCAAAGATCGGGTTACTGCTCATGAAACTGCCATGGAAGCTTCTCATAATATTTTGTCTGCTTGAATTTCTCAACTGAAGGCCTTCACACATAGAGCGAATCTACAGATCCTTGGTATTAAAGACGTGGCTACTGATATAGGTTTGGCTGAATTTATGGATAAACTTTTGCACGAGCTATCTGCTTTACCGTCTGATTTTTTACTTGATATCGAGCATGCATATCGTGTTCCTGGTTCAATACGTGGCACTAAAGGGACTTTTGGGACTGTTATTGTTCAATTTTCATGAGTCTCTACAAAAAAATATACATCTGGCAAGAGAATGGGGTGAGCTTCGGTGGGGACCAGCAAATGACAACATTATGCTCTTTCCTGCTTATACTAAAGAAATCGCTGACAGAAGAAGGCAATTCACCAAGGCGAGAAGTTTGGCAAAGCAAATTAACCTGCAATATCATATTAAATATCAGGCTACATTTTGCATTCTTTTTGAAGGCCAGATGAAAAGCTTTTTGCATCCTGATGCTGCAGAATAATTTTTAATTGGTATTAAAATTAAAACAAGGGAACCAACTCTCTCAGCCTCCTGAGTTGGAATTTAGCCATCTTTACTGTTCTTTTGAAGTGCTGTTTGGGCTATAGCTGATAAGATGTCTAGGAAGTATGCCAAAGTAAATCTTTGCATATTTCTATTTTCTTTCTCCTTTTTTATGTTATATTGTAATAAAATGCCTATTTTTGTGTGTATGTGTGTGTACACATATAAATATATTTTTAGATATGATATTAAATGATTTGCTTTTGTTTTTTGTTTTTTATATTTTTCTTAAACTTTTTATCTTTTTACTATTATTATTATCATCATCATCATCATCATTATGGGATTATTATTACTACTATTTCTTGTTGGCTAAACTTTTAATGTTTATTAATATGCATTAACTGAATGGTAATATATGGCCAATGGAAATGGATTGTTTGCTCCCATTCCTTTGCTATAAGACTGAGGTTACGATACTGAAAGATAAGGTTCACCGTTTGTGGTGTAGCGGATTGAAGATTTAATAATACTTGCAATGTTTGGAAGAGTGCTGTAAAGATTTACGTAGGCTAAAACGGTGAATCAAAAAGGGATGCAAATAGCGCCCGCTACACTATTTGCGTTCCCCTTTATTTTCGCAGTCATAGTCTACGTAAATATTTACGTAGATTCAGATGGCCAAAAATAAGGAACGCAAATGGCGGTGGCCATAGCCACCGCCATTTGTGTACGCGGGTTTTTTTTTCCCCTGGAGCCCTCTGCAGCCGGAAATCCGGCTGCAGACGGCTCTGGGCTGGGCGTGGCAGGCTGCTCCGTGGAGCTGCCACGGAGCAGAGCCAGCCATCGAGGATTCCGGGGGGGAGGAACGGATCGCCTCCCCGCCCATCAAGGATTCCGGGGGAAGGGAAGGAATGCCTCCCCCCCACCATCAACATAATCCGTGAAAGGTAAGTCACTTTCGTACATCTCTAGGGAGAAATCCTCCACGGAACCCAGTGAGGCCACATTCAAAAGAATCCCCCCCCCCAGAGTCCATGGAGGATCAGAAGACTTACCTCTGCCTCCTGGAGGAATCCTCACTGGCTGGATCCCCCCCACTGGCCGGCTCTGGACCGCCGGTGATACGCTCTGGAGCACCGCCATTGCCATATCACTGGCTGGGCGGATTGACTGCAGATGCAAATGGCATCTATTACGCCATTTGCAACCATAAGGGTCTTAGTTTAAGCTAAATGCAGCCATTTACAGCTGCATTTAGCTTAAACTGAGACGTTTACGGCTGCAAATGGCGTAGTGGACGCCATTTGCATCTGCAGTCAATCCGCCCAGCCAGCGATATGGCAATCAGTGGTGGCTGTATCACTGGCACTCTGGAGTTGGCCAGCGGCTCCGCAAAATTGTCGCAGAGCGGAGCCGGCTGGCTCGGATTCCCAGGGGGAGGGTGTCAGGAGCGCCCTGGCGGCCTCTTTCAGTCTACTCCAATAGCTAACTCAAGACACAGACAAAGGGATTCTTTTCAAGGCTTTAATCCTTTTACAACTTAATGACTCTTTCAGATGCTAATCACCAGCGACTAAGCAAGGAACAGCAGAGTAGCCTATGCTTCAGTTTAGGCAGTTGGTCCCCGTTTGAAGGAGAATTACAGGAAGACCCTGAACTTATGGGCTAGGGAGAGTTCCTCCCTCTTTCCCTTGGGTCCTCGGGACGCAACCGTTGCTTGCGCGCCAAATGAGCGCTACTCCTCCTTTCCGCGCCCTCCAGCTGTCGTCGCTCCCGGCGTCAGCATCGAGCATCCAGCAAGCCCCCCTCCAGTGCTCTCTCACTGCCAGGGTCACTATCTATCCCAGGAATGCTGGCAGGAGGAATTTCTGCCAGCTGCTGTGCCTGTGAGAGATGAGCGCGCTCCTCTCCCACGGATTGCTGTTCCTCCTCAGAATCAGAACTGCTCTGGGGTTCTATCGGCTCAGTTTCCACCCTGACAGAGGGACGGATTGCCTCCCCCCCTGCGGACACCCCCCTAGACCCAGAGGTAAGTGTTCCGCCCATCCCTACTGATTGGAGATAGGGTATACTCTAGTGTTTTTGCCAATTGGCAATTTCAACAATGCCCAGAATCTCTTACTTATTTGGGAATAATTATCTCTAGAGATATATCTCAAATGATTAGGTTACATTTAAATATGTTGATTAATGATATTTCATGAGATATAGATAGATGGGCATTCTTAAAGTTGAGTTTATAGGGTAAGGTTAATACACTTAAGATGAATACTATACCTCAAATTATGTTATACGTGGTATCCCCATACTTATGCCTAGCAAATATTTCCAAAAACATAATGCTTTGTTTCGTAAATTGGGGGGGGGGGTGTCTTTCCACCAAGAATATTTTTGAAAAAAATGCAATTTCCAATTAAAGAAGGTGGGTTCAGTTTTTTGGATCTTGCTACATACCATCGGGCTTATTTGCTGACCTGTACTAAATTTTGGTCTTTTCCACTCAGAGTTGATTTTCCACCTTGGTCAGTGTTGGAATCTTCTTGTCTGGAGCCTCTCTCCAAATGGATGGCATTAGGTTCTTGGCATATTAAGGCAGATAGCGTTCCTCCCATAATCTTGGTAGTTAGAGATGTGTGGCATATAATGTCACGCCAATTACAGTTTGACGGACCTGGACAGATAAAATTATCTTTACCCTGGATCAATTATTGGGTGTTGATGATGAGTTTTTGCTATTTTCAACTTTGCAAGATACATTTGATTTGCCTGCTACTGTGCAATGGCAGTATTTGTAGATACTAACATTTGTTAGTATCTAACAAATACTACAAAATACTACAAAAACTACATTTGATAAATGTAGATACTAACATTTGTTAGTATCTACATTTGGTCCTGCTGCTTTCACTACCTCGGAGTCTCCTTTGCTATTGGAAACACTTATTGAAGCTAACCAGATATATCGACCCACAATTCATGTTTATATATACTTATTATCAATGAATATATGATACACATGGTCTACAGCAGGAATGGAACAGGAAACTGGAATGTCCTAGTTTGTCTAATCAATGGACCGGTGTTTTGGCATCTGTATCGGATATCTCTATGGATCTTTGGTTACATCTTATTCAGCAAAGAATTTTGTTTCAGGTCTATTGGACGCCACAAGGTCTCTTCAATAAAGGTTTGTCAAACTCACCTAATTGTTGGAGGTGTAATGCAGTTAATGCTTCTCTTATTCAGATGTTTTGGAAATGCCCAATAGCTGCCTCCTTTTGGGAGGAAGTTATTATACAGATAAATTTTGAATTGGAAAGCTCTTTAATATTCACTGATGTAAATGTTCTCTTAAATTACTTACCTGTTTTTTGGAATGTAACACATGGTCAGCATAAATGGATCCTTTGCACCCTTTTGGTTGCTAAAAGACTGATACTACAATACTGGAAGGATAAAAGCTCACTGCCCCTAATGCAATGGATTGAAGACTTAACAATGCTAGCAACATTTGAAAGAGCGGTATATAGACGGAACTTGCAAATGGACTTATATCTGGATATCTGGTCTGCTTTTACTGAAGTTTATGTGTAATCTATTCTTTTTCTCTTTTTTTCTCCTTAGAATATTGTAATATTTGAAACTGAGGTTTTAGAATATGTTGTCATATTTTAATTTAATTTTGTTATGTTATGTTTTTTGTTTGTTTTGTTTTGTTTTGTTTTGTTAAAACTCACAATAAAAATTGAATCAAAAAATTTACAAACCAATTTTCCAGGCAACTCTCTGACAAGCTCTTTATGCCTAAAGTGCGAAAACATCCTGAGTGTCTTAGACACAAACACACACACTCCTTAATGGCCCATGAGACATTTAAGAAAGAAGTAGCAGCCAGTTTTTACTATTTCATTATTGGCTTATTTGGGGCATATGGTTCCAAACTATAGACTTTTGCTCTGATCCTCATACTTGCCTGTCAGCTACAGTAAGTGGGAAGGGGACACAAATAGCAAGGGGGGAGGATAGGCTTGAAATCTGGCTGTGCCCATAGATTTTTGTATTAAGGGGAATGACTGTGATCCAGCTGTAGACGTATTTTAAATAGGTATTAGTGAGTGACTAGTTGTGGCAGACTGCGCTCAACGGGAATAGACATCCCACGGAAAGTAGTTGTATGGAGGGCATCCATACCAGTCCAAAATCCACCTTTGGGTAATATCTTTATTAGGACCAATCAACATTTCACCAAAACTGTGCAAGCTTTTGAGTTCTCCAGAACTCTTCATCAGTCTAGATAGCACAAAAAGCAATGGTTGGGGGAAGAAACAGAAAGGTCCAAGCATCTGGCCAAATGTGATGGCTATGGGGTCAGAAAATGGAGATTGCAGACTTGAATGAATTAGTCAATGGTAGGTATCAATTCTCCTCTGTGTATGCTGACACAGGAGCCTGTGTATTTCACCCAAGGCAACAGGCAGATCGGAGTTGCAGCCAGACTTCGTGTTTTCAGAAATTGAGATCAACCTTTGCTGCTCCGCTCTCCCAAAATGCATTGCTAGGTGTAATCTGGTACCTGCAACACCTACCACTTTTTTGTGGAATTTTGGTTAGTCCTAATAAAGGTCTTGCCCAACCATGAACTCAAAACAGCAGTTAGTTTTTAGGTTAGAAGCCTTGAGCATTACCCTTGGTTTCTCCAACAGCCAGTTCTGAAGGGCCAGTTCATACATTCAACAGAATCAAGTGATAAAGCTTTTTCTGAACTGTACCACTGCGGGCTGCTGGTGGAGGTTTCCATGTTCCCCCCACCCTCTCTTTCATGCATACACCTACCACCCTGCACATATGCAACTAGCATGTCAGGAAGACACCTAGGCCAAACACCTCCCTGACATACTACTTTTCCAGGTGCAATGAATTTTAATTTGTGGGGGATGTTGAAACCTGTCACACACAAACACACCTGCAACCTGGAGCTTTAAACAGCACTGTAGCACAAGAAAATCCTTACCATTTGATACCATTTGAATGTATAAACTGCTCTTGATAAACAGATGCAGATTTTCCCAAATCATTCAAGTTTCCCAATAGTAACATATGTGGCACATGCTACTTAATGTGAGCATGTTAAAATTTGATGCAGGAGACTGCACAGAATTGACAACTGGTTTCCTTCAACAGCTCATAAAATTCTCAGTAAAAATTGTTTTCTGCCTACATTCCTTGGTTATTTAGAATGGACATGTCTGCTGTATGAAGATCCCCCCACACACACACACACCTCAAAAAAACCCTTGGCACAACACCTACTTCAAATTCTTATTTCTCAAAACCTCCAACTCTTCCAACACTAACATTGTTCTAAGCAATAGGTAATGTGTATGACACATTCTCTTTCCTTCTGCAAGGCATAATGCCCTCTGCCTTGTTTTATCCCTTCTTTGTAGTATCAATCATCAGCAAAGACAAGGCAAATGAACTTTTAATCAACAACAGCTACCGTTTCTTGTACTGTGAACGTTTATGGTTTTTAAAGAGGGAAAAAATTAAATCAATCCCACTGTGAAGATTTTCCAGCTGGTGATGGGGTGTGGGGATGGGAATCACATATCAGAATGTTTTTATATGTTTTGGAAAGATTTAGAAAACTGAATTAATTTTAAATTACTTTTACATAGGTTGCATGTAGACAAAACCACATTGTTGGATGGAGAACGGTGGTCTAGACCCACTTAACTTTCAGAGGGAGCAATCCTATGGCCACTAGACAGCGGCTAGAAGGCCATAGGATATGTTGTTTTCCCGGAGAACTGACCTCCCCCCACTTCCGCGCTGCCTCAGAGGCAGGGCGGATTAACCCCATCCTCCACGCTCACAAGAGGAGCGTCGAGCGGCCGAAAAGGGGCATTCCGGGAGGCGTTCCAGGGCAGGGCGGGCGGAAATGCCTGTATGACACATCTAATGTGCCGTACAGCAGCCTCCCCCACTCAGCCCTTCCGCAGCTAGACAGCCGCAATCGGCTGTCTAGCTGAAAATGCAGGAGGAGTGCAGAGGGAACGATCCCCTCCATGCTTCTCCTGCCCTGCATTGGATAGGTGGTCACCTCTGAGTTCAGAGGCAGCCACCTATCTGAATAGGATTGTGCCCTAAGAAAAATATTTAGTTCTGTGTCCTCTGCATACACTAAACATCTCTACACCAGCCTAAAATCTCACATTTAAAACAGGGCTTTCTGCCTCCATTTTAAATGCAGGATCATGACGACTCCCTTTTTCACGTGCTTCCTTTCCCCCCCTTTCCCCCCTCTTTTCCCCCCTTATCTGAGTCTTCCATATGTTTCATTGGTCTAGCTCCTCATAATGTCGCTTTTCCTTTTTCATGGAGGGAACTCAAGCTGATAGCTCATTATCCCTGATCTTTTAAAAAATGGAATAAAGGTAATTTAGTGCAGGAGATGCCCTGGAAGTTAACCACGTCATCTAAAGGACCCGCAAACCTCTGTGAGTGAGCAATCTCAACAGCAGGATAAAAGCTCCACGTGAAGAAGCCTTCTGTGTACATTCAAAGCTTTAGATTCAGACTTAGTCAAACTTGGAGTTGTTGTTGTTGTTTATTCGGTCAGTCGCTTCCGACTCTTCGTGACTTCATGGACCAGCCCACGCCAGAGCTTCCTGTCGGCTGTCGCCACCCCCAGCTCCCCCAAAGTCGAGTCCGTCACCTCCAGAATTTCCTGGAGTATGGACTGGTTTGATCTTCTGGCAGTCCAAGGCACTCACAGAATTTTCCTCCAGCACCACAGTTCAAAAGCATCTATCTTCCTTCGCTCAGCCTTCCTTACGGTCCAGCTCTTGCAGCCATAGGTTACTACGGGGAACACCATTGCTTTAACTATGCAGATCTTTGTTGTCAGTGTAGGGATGGCGGACAATTTCTCCACGAATCTCGGGGAGGCCGAATGCCAATGCATTCGGCCCCCCGAAATTGGCAGTGAAATTCTCCCCCCCCGCCCCCCCCCCGGGATGGGACTTACCTCCCTCAAATGTCCCTCTCGGCGGCGGGTCTCAGCGGCGGTTCGACGGCGGTTCGGCGGGGGCGGGGGCGGCGGCTGGTCTTCCGACCGGCTGCCACCGCCGCCATTACAAAATAAAGTAAAAGAAAAAACACGTGATAGGCTATGTAACCATTTACGTAGCCTATCACGGCTAGATTTCCAAAGTCAGCCGTGATAGGCTACGTAAATCGTTACGTAGCCTATCACAGGTGACTTTGGAGGAAAAAAAAGCACATACGCAAATGGCGGCGCCCATGGGCGCCGCCATTTGCGTTCCTTATTTGGTCCTGAGTAGTCTACGTAAAGATTTACGTAGACTATGGCGAAAATAAGGGCAACGCTATTTGCGTTCCTTATTTGGTCCCGGGTAGTCTACGTAAAGATTTACGTAGACTATGGCGAACATAAGGGCAACGCTATTTGCGTTGCCCTTATTTTCGCCATAGTTTACGTAAATCTTTATGTAGACTATCCGGGACCAAATAAGGAACGCAAATGGCGGCGGCCATGGGCGCTGCCATTTGCGTAAGCGCTTTTTTTTTTCCCCAAAGTCACCCGTGATAGGCTACGTAATGATTTACGTAGCCTATCATGGCTGACTTTGGAAATCTAGCCGTGATAGGCTACGTAAATTGTTACGTAGCCTATCACGGGTGTGTGTTGTTTTTTTTTACATTTTCTTTTTTATTTTGCGGCCAGGGAGACGGGGCGCTTCTCCCTGGCCTGAATTTCGGCCGGGCGAGGCAGGGCGCCTCCCGCCCCGGCCTGAATTTCGGCTGGGTGAGGCGGGGCACCTCCCCCCCCGGCCTGAACTTCAGGGGGAGAACCGAAGCCCCTCCCCCCCACCGCGAAGCAAGCTGCGGGACCAGGTAAGTGACTTTCGTACATCCCTATGTCAGTGTGATGTCTCTGCTCTTCACTATTTTATCAAGATTTGTCATTGCTCTCCTCCCAAGAAGTAAACGTCTTCTGATTTCCTGGCTGCGGTCAGCATCTGCAGTAATCTTTGCGCCTAGAAAGTCAAAGTCTGTCACTGCCTCCACGTTTTCTCCCTCTATTTGCCAGTTATCGATCAAGCTGGTTGCCATAATCTTGGTTTTTTTGAGGTTGAACTGCAACCCAGCTTTTGCACTTTCTTCTTTCACCTTCATCAGAAGGTTCCTCAGGTCCTCCTCGCTTTCAGCCATCAAAGTGGTATCATCTGCATATTGGAGATTGTTAATGTTTCTTCCAGTGATTTTAACTCCAGCCTTGGCTTCATCAAGCCCAGCACATCACATGATGTGTTCTGCGTGCAGGTTGAATAGGTAGGGTGAGAGTATACAGCCCTGCCGTACTCCTTTCCCAATCTTAAACCAGTCCGTTGTTCCGTGGTCTGTTCTTACAGTTGCTACTTGGTCGTTATACAGATTCCTCAGGAGGCAGACAAGATGACTTGGTATCCCTATACCACCAAGAACTTGCCACAATTTGTGATGATCCACACAGTCAAAGGCTTTAGAACAGTCAATGAAACAGAAATAGATGTTTTTCTGAAACTCCCTGGCTTTCTCCATTATCCAGCGGATATTGGCAATTTGATCTCTAGTTCCTCTGCCTTTTCTAAACCCAGCTTGTACATCTGGCAATTCTCGTTCCATGAATTGCTGGGGGCTACCTTGCAAGATCTTGAGCATTACCTTACTGGAATGTGAAATAAGTGCCACTGTTCGATAGTTTGAACATTCTTTGGTGCTTCTGTTTTTTGGTATGGGGATATAAGTTGGTTTTTTCCAATCTGTTGGCCATTCTTGTGTTTTCCAAATTTGCTGGCATATGGCATGCATCACCTTGACAGCATCATCTTGCAAGATTTTAAACAGTTCAGCTGGGATACCGTCATCTCCTGCTGCCTTGTTATTCGCAATGCTTCTTAAGGCCCATTCAACCTCACTCTTCAGGATGTCTGGCTCTAGCTCACTGACCACACCGTCAAATCTATCCCCGATATTATTATCCTTCCTATACAGATCTTCCATATATTCTTGCCACCTTTTCTTGATCTCTTCTGCTTCTGTGAGGTCCTTGCCATCTTTGTTTTTGATCATACCCATTTTTGCCTGGAATGTACCTCCGATGTTTCTAATTTTCTGGAAGAGGTCTCTTGCCCTTCCGATTCTATTATCTTCTTCCACTTCCGCACATTGCTTGTTAAAAAATAATTCCTTATCTCTTCTGGCTAACCTCTGGAATTTTGCATTTAATTGGGCATATCTCCCCCTATCACTGTTGCCTTTTGCTTTCCTTCTTTCTTGGGCTGCTTCCAGTGTCTCAGCAGACAGCCATCTTGCCTTCTTGGTTTTCTTTTTCTTTGAGATGTTTTTTGTTGCCGCCTCCTGAACAATGTTGCGAACTTCTGTCCATAGTTCTTCCAGGACCCTATCTACTAAATCTAGTCCCTTAAATCTATTCTTCACCTCCACTGCATATGCATGAGGAATATTAGTGAGCTCATATCTAACTGATCTGTGGGTCTTCCCTATTCTCTTTAGTCTGATTCTAAATGGTGCAATAAGAAGTTCGTGATCTGAACTACAATCAGCTCCAGGTCTTGTTTTTACCAACTGCATAGATGTCTGTCACCTTTGGCTACAAAGGATGTAGTCAATCTGATCTCAGTGTCGACAGTCTGGTGAATAAAGTCATGTATAAAGTCATCTCTTAGGTTGTTGGAAGAGAGTGTTTGTTATGCACAGTGAGTTGTCTTGGCAAAATTCTATCAGCCTATGTCCTGCTTCATTTTGTTCTCCCAGACCATGCTTGCTTGTAATTCCAGGTGTCGTTTGACTACCCACCTTAGCATTCCAGTCTCCTGTAATGAAAATAACATCTTTTTCTGGCATACTATCCAGTAGGTGCTGCAGATCCTCATAGAACTGATCTACTTCTGCTTCTTCAGCATCTGTGGTTGGGGCGTATATTTGGATCACTGTGATGTTAAATGGCTTACCCTGAATTCAAATTGAGTTCATTGTGTCATTTTTTGGATTGTATCCAAGCACTGCTTTAGCCACTTTATTATTAATTATGAAGGCTACTCCATTTCTTCTGTGGTCCTCTTGTCCACAGTAGTAGATCTGGTGGTCATTTGATGTGAAGTGGCCCATTCCAGTCCATTTCAGTTCACTGACACCCAAAATGTCTATATTTAATCTTGACATCTCCCCAATAACCACATCCAATTTGCCCTGCCTCATAGATCTTACATTCCAGGTTCCTGTGGTGTGTTGATCTTTAGAACACCAGATTCGTCGTTCACCACCAGCACCATCGGCTGCTAGCCATCCTTTTGGCTTTGAGCTAGCTGCGTCATCACATCTGGGGCTAGTTGAACTTATCCTCTGTTCCTCCCCAGTAGCATTTTGACCATCTTCCAACCTGGGAGTCCCATCTTCCGATGGTATACCGACATATCCCTGGTTGTACTGATCCATTTAGTTTTCATGGCAAGAATACTGGGGTGGATTGCTGTTTCCTTCCCCAGGGATTGTATGTAGTCTGACCTCTCTGCCATGACCTTCCCGTCTTGGGTGTCCCTTCACGGTTTAGCTCATGACGTCATTGAGGTGCTCAAGCTTCAGCACCACGACAAGGTAACGATCTCCTTTGCTGGAGAAACTTGGACTAGTCCCATTGAAATCAATAATAATTACTTGTGACTATTTTAAGTCCCATTGATTTCAACCCAATATATGTTGCCATCTGAGACCTTTCTAGCCACATGCCAGGAAAAAGCTCCTACAATGATACCAGATTGGGAATTCGGTTCAGTTGAGGTCCCCAGTCATATCATGGCAACAAAATTTTGACTGAAGGATCCAAAGTAATTTTAGCAGTGCTCTTTCAAAGCACTAATGATTCAGTATGAACACAGAAGCAACTTTGATTAACTTAGACATCAGCATAACAACACATTTAATTAATGTATTTGCTTTAATTATTGCATTTCATAGAATCATAGAATAGCGGGGTTGGAAGGGCCTACAGGACCATCAAGTCCAACCCCCTGCTCAATGCAGGAATGCAAATTTCTTTGTTACATTGTTTTATGCCACAATACTAGAAGGTTTACCTAGAAGTTAAATACACAGAAGTAACAATCAATACTGTTATTTGCATTTTCACATCTTAAGTCTGTTCAGGATGGCCCTAATTTTGGAGTCGGGGGAACGGATTCGAACACTTCCAGTCTACACAGTCAAAACATTTGGGGTTCTTCATTGTTTGCTAGTCCACATGGCTGACAGGTACCAGACTGGGACTTGATATACCAACAGGGAGACACGCCGCCCAGGCATTCAAACCACACGTGATTACCATCATGTGAGGGGGAGAATGGGGCCACACCCACGGGCCCTGCATCCACCCTGCCACCCTTCACACATTTGGCTGAAGGTCTGAAGCCTGCTGTACACACACAAGCTCCCTGCACAATCTAATGGTGCCATGTTCTAAAGTATCCAGGGAGCTTCTGCATATACAGCAGCCTCCTCACTTCAATCACTGGGGATGCAACAGAAGGGGTGGAGCCAGCAAGCCTTACATGATGGCATAATTGCATGAGGTCTGAAGACTTAGGCTACAATCATCATGTTAGCAGCACCCTGGGTAGCAGCCCCACTTTCTTCCACTCAAGTAAGCAAATTCTCTCAGTCTGGACCACAGATAAATGGACAGACCAATGAGGTCAATTAAGGGGGACTAAATTAGTTATCACAGATGTTCTTTAATAACAGCTTCCTGCAGTTTCTCCTAGTAGCTAAACTGGAATTAGCAATAGCTGGCCACAGTGGCAAGAGGATTTCTGGAGGTAGTTTCAGTAGCGCTAAGCCAGTGGTCAAAGGCAAGTGCAAATAAATGTAGAAGTGGTCTCAAAAGCAAAGAAGTGGTGTGAAAGCAGTAAAGAAACCCATTGTCTCTATTTCTGTCTGCAGAGTAGATTTAATCATAAATGGCCAACTGGGCATACCTGGGAAGAGAACCATCTCAGATCAGACTTGTAAGTAAGTAAGTAAGTTTTATGGAGGTGGTTGCTCATCCTGTTCCCTGGCCACATGGCTCCCTTTCTATGCCTCACTCACCTACTACTGCATTGGAGTTCAGCAAAGCAATAAAGCGGGGGGGGGGAGGAACAGCTTGGCAGGGGTCAAGATTTGTTCACAACATGGGCTGCAAATTTGGCCCTCCTGGGGTCCCAATCTGGCCCTTTGGGTTTCCCCAGATGGCTACTCTGTCTTCTCCTGGCCCACCCCTTTCCCTCTACTAGCAATTGCTTGGTGGTTTCCCAGCTTTTGTGCAGTGTTTCCCCCCCCCCCTTCTAAAAGGCTGAAGTGCCTCTCTTCAGGTTTAGTGACTGGCAGGAAGAGCTTTAAGCTAAAGTATGCTGGTATTTTTGCCCCCGCCCCCGTTTGCCTTTGGCCAAGTCCATCACTGGAATGTGGCCCCTGAAAGCTTCTCTGAAATGGAATTTGGCCCATGGCCTGAAAGGGTTCTGCATGCTTGGTTTAAGAGGTGTGGTCTTCTATTTCAGGGAAGGATTTTGGGGGCCAAGGACATATATCAACCTCCTCAGTGTTTATTGCAACATTGCTTCACCAACCGACTGTATGTTGTAGTTGGCAAGACACCATCTTTGTAACCAGAGCTTTTCAGGGAAAGATTTCTACACTACGGCCTCTTTCATCTCAAATGTGTGATATTCACATGCCTTCCTCCCTTCTCCCTTCATCACACAGTTAAAATTATATTCTCTGGGAAGGTGTAGCTATAGTAACAGGGGGAGGATGTTCCCCAGATGGTCAAAGGGAAACAGCTCAGACACACATGCATTCCTGAGGCTATCTGAGTCACTGGCTTGGGCACATTCCTATACATATGAAGCAGTGAGGCCTCAAGTCTGGTTCCAGGTTCCAACTGTTGGCTGGTAGTGACTGGAATACTAAGGCCTGAGAAGAGGATGGCTTGCCACTTTTCTATTTACAGGAGCTTATGTTCCTTTAACAGCCACATCATGAGAGGCAGAAATTCAACAGGGGCATTTTCTTCCTGGCCTGGAGATGCAGTGAATGGAAACGCCACACCCAAGTAGTTTCCGCCTATCATGAAGCTGTTAAAAGCATAGAACCTTTGCCAGGAGAGAGCATGGCCATACCTAGGCCTCACCTCACAAATCCACAATCTCAGTTTCTGAAATGATTATCTGACTTTGTCCTTGTTTTACTCAGTTTCTTGTTCACTGTGATTCCTAACAATGTTGCTGATTCCCTAACTTGAGTTCAGCTGGCCAAGAGAGTGGTGAACAGAGGTTGCTAAATCAAAGAAAAGCCCTTTGTCAACCTCATCTCAGTTCCTTTGGAAGATTTGAGAAGAAAACTATGCTAAAAAAACCAAAAACAACCCTAATTAAGCTCCTTTGCCAGAAAGCTGGAGATTCCTAGATTTATAAACTTATATCCCCATACCAAAAAAGGGAAGCACCACAGAATGTTCAAACTATCGAACAGTGGCACTTATTTCACATGCCAGTAAGGTAAAGCGAGGAGGAGCTGAGGAACCTTATGCCAAAGGTGAAAGAAGAAAGTACAAAAGCTGGGTTGCAGTTCAACCTCAAAAAAACCCCAAGATTATGGCAACCAGCTTGATTGATAACTGGCAAGTAGAGGGAGAAAACGTGGAGGCAGTGACAGACTTTGTCTTTCTAGGCGCAAAGATTACTGCAGACGCTGACTGCAGCCAGGAAATCAGAAGACGTTTACTTCTTGGGAGGAGAGCAATGACAAATCTTGATAAAATAGTGCAGAGACATCACACTGACAACAAAGGTCCGCATAGTTAAAGCAATGGTGTTCCCCGTAGTAACCTATGGCTGCGAGAGCTGGACCGTAAGGAAGGCTGAGCGAAGGAAGATAGATGCTTTTGAACTGTGGTGTTGGAGGAAAATTCTGTGAGTGCCTTGGACTGCCAGAAGATCAAACCAGTCCATCTTCCAGGAAATAAAGCCAGACTGCTCACTTGAGGGAATGATATTAAAGGCAAAACTGAAGTACTTTGGCCACATAATGAGAAGACAGGATACCCTGGAGAAGATGCTGATGCTAGGGAAAGTGGAAGGCAAAAGGAAGAGGGGCCGACCAAGGGCAAGATGGATGGAGGATATTCTGGAGGTGACGGACTTGTCCTTGGGAGAGCTGGGGTTGTCGACGGCCGACAGGAAGCTCTGGCATGGGCTGGTCCATGAAGTCACGAAGAGTTGGAAGCAACTGAACGTATAAACAACATTAATGCTTAATTCTATGTTCAGCCTTTAAGCATAGCAGAAGGAAATATTTTAATGCTTTAGCTTTTAATTTATATTTAGAATGCAAAATGAATGGAAATATTGACATGTGTATCCTAATCTTATTTAAAAAAATACTTCTATCAGAGTTCAAACAGTAGGGACAGAGGGCAAAGACTTCAAAGTTGGGGGAAGAAACCTACATCTCCCTGTTTGGGGTTTTCAAAAGCTCTCAAGTTTGAATTTGTAGGATGAAGGTCCAGTTGAATGTCAAGGTGTCTCCTCCTTTGAGACACACATACATGGAGGTCTTACCTTATTTATTTATTTATGTATTTATTCATTAGATTTATATACTGCCCAATAGCTGAAGCTCGCCGAGCAGTTCACAAAAATTACCTTATGTTACTAAGAAAGAGAGTGCTGACAATTCCTCTATGATTACCTTCTCAGAGGTTATGGAAATATGCAATGGCTTTACTCTTTGTGCTTAAAGATGTCCAGGGCCATACCACCTATATCCAATATGTTGCCATATTGGAAAGGGTCAGCTTGGATATGATGGTGATGGTGAATTCTGTGGATATGGATACTGCCAGTTTATGTTCAGGCATGCACAGCACGGCTAGTACGGATGTCCAAAATTTATTTTCAAGTTGCTGGCTATGGAATACCATGACATCTGACAGAAATTCTTCTCTGAAAAAGAGCAAAACAGATCTTGGGAGAAAAGGATGTGGAAAGAGATTTTAGATGGGTTAAAAATGCAAGATTCCAATCAAAAGAAGAGTTTTGAAAATTAATTTTGTCTCTAGTAATTTGGTGCTCAATCTACTAGACATCTTGTAAGAACGAACTTTGCTTCAGGCCTACTCAAGAGAATGCTAAGTATAGCAACTTCATTAATCCATCCTTGAACATGTGTTGATCTTTCCTGACCCTAAAATCATACTTGCATAGAATCAAAGTGTTGGGGGGCTTGTATGAGAAGATGGAGAAGTGGCTTCAACCTGAGCAGACAAAAAGATGATGTGCTGAGGAAAACAGGGATGTGAACATTACAAAATAGCTTTAGGGCAAGTCATTTTCAGACAATCTATAACTGAAAATAGTGTGAAGAGCTGACACTTTGTGCTCTGCCCTGGCATATCTCCCCCACCCCCAAAATTGGTGTTTTACTTCTTTTTCATGTGAAAGTTTGTGCTTCATTTTAGTGATAGTAACCTTCCTAAAAATAAATGGAAAAATAATCTCACAATGACCCTCATCTTACTCATTGTCTCCTTCCACACAGATTCCCCAGTCCTAACAATGGGCTCCTTCACACTGAGCTTTTATCCTGCGATTGAGATTGCTCCTTCACGGAAGTTTGCGGGCTCTTTACATGATTCCGTGACACTCCAGGGCATCTTCTACACTAAAAGCCATTTTTAAATAGATCGCAGATTCTATCAAATTACCCTGTTGTGTTCTGCTTCAGTTTCCCCCATGAAAAGAGTTAAAGCGGTAAGAAGAGGAGCGAGATCAGTGAAAGATAATGGAAGACTGAGGTACGGGGAGAAGGAGGGGAAAGGGGTGGGAGAAAAGGAAGCACATGAAAAAGGGAGTCGTGATCCTGCTTTTAAAACGGAAGCAGAAAGCCCCATTTTAAGTGCAGGATTTTTAGGCTGGTGTAGAGATGCCCATTAGCTCCATATGTGCAAATCCACCTATATACTACCACAGCTCAGACAACTTAATGGAGATATCTATACAGTTCCCTGCCTCCCTTTTTTCAATACCACATCAAAATTACCACTGTGTTTGGTTGCTGAGGTTTACAGCTATAATTGCACAAATTCAGCAATTTTTTTTTTATAAGATCCTTCAAATACCAAGGGACGAAAATACTCATGTAGGGGAAATGCACGAAAACAGGACAATGAGGGGGAAACTGAAAGGAAAAGCAACGTCGCAAAAGGCATTGCTACAGAGCGGAAACCTTTCCAAAATGTGTGTGGCTATCAACATTGGCCCTTAACATAGCAATACCTGGGACCAGAATCCAAGCTATTCTTGGGGTTTCAAGGAAACTCCAATCGCACCTGAAGACGTAGCAAAAGGCCTTTGCCAATCTGGATAGCACAAAAGACCATTGAGAACCTGCATCCCACCTCTGCCGCCCCAGCTCTTTCTTCCTTTCTCCCCACTGCAGGTTCATTAAGAATTTTTCCAGAGAAGCAGGCTGCATTTTGGGGCCGCTGGAGCTTTTGATATTTTCCACTTTGAGAGTCAAGGGCATTTACAGTCGGCGTCAGAATGTTCTGTCAGTCTGAGGGAAGCACTTTGAAGTGTTTGTGGTCTGCACCACATGTGCAGGCAAGATGTGCCTCTCCGGCAGCGGCTCTTGCTCTGGCTCCTGAGGTTCCTACTCAGCTCACATTCCCAGAGTCACGTGACAAGGAACAACACTGCTTAACCCTTTCCTGCTGCAAGAGCCAACTTCCTCTCAAACAGATGAGACGTTTGATGGGAAGGGGACCCAGAAGCAGGAGCCTTCTTCTTATGCTGCTGCTGCTGCTACACTACCAAAGCCAGTTAAAACCGAGAAAGCTTCACAGACTGCCAGAATTTAAGGATGCAGAAATTATTCCCACAAAACCCTGAGCATATGTGTACTAAATAACAGTATGCAGAGGGGCATTAAAGCATCACATGTGGGATGGTAATGAACGGCACATTATGTTAGTCAAACAGCACATTGCATTAATTGAGTAGCGTGTGGCTGAAGAGAATCACTCTCTCTGTGTTTTTGTACTCTAGATTAAATGCATGTGGCCCTGATTTGGATTGGGACTACGGTGCACTGAGAGAGGAGGATTAAACCTTCTTTCTACCAGTTTTCCCCCCCAAATTCCCCTCCCACACAGGAGGATTAAAACAAACAAACAAACACAAAGAAACACCTCAATTGAAATCAATTGTGGCTTTTTTCCCTTTTGAAGAAAAAAAGGGGGCATTTCGGTTTAAAAATAAAAGCAGCGTGGGGGGAGAAAGTTTAATCCTCCCCTCCTGCTGCGAGATGGTCCCAATCTGAATCAGGGCTGTGCACACTTACTCTAGAGTTTATATATATATATATATATATATATATATATGTATGTGTGTGTGTGTGTGTGTGTGTGTGTGTATTCTACATATACACTATATATGTAGTTATATGCTACATACTATGCAATTAACGTAATGTGTAGTTTGTCCCTGAGTGACTGTAGAACATGGATTCTAACAGTTTAATTTGGAATGGAAAAAAATTATTCAAGCAACTAGGAGTGAGAACACCTTGCCAATCCACTCCAAACCATCCAGTGATCTGCCAGTAGATCTGCCTTCTGCCCACTCCCATATGTGCACTGTAAATACCGTGGCCCATGAACATAGGACCACAGGGAGCTGCCTGATACGGAGTCAGGCCCCTGGTCCACCTTGCCCAGTATTGTCAATGCTGACTGGCAGTGGCGGCTGTCCAGGGTTTCTGGCAGGATACTTTCCTAGTCTTCCTTGGAGAAGTGGAGGATTGAACCTGGGGCCTTCCGCAGGCAAAGTAGGTGCTCTGCCACTGAGCTGCAGCCCATCTCTAATGCAAATTTATTCACACTGTGCTGCCATGTGGAGCTCTACCATGTCAAAGATGTAAGTGGTGCCTTTTAATGCTGTTTCCCTTGGATGTTTAGAATGATTGATGGATTTTCTACCAGGCATGAACACATTGGATGATATGGAATTTCCACTTGGGAAATATATACCCTACAGATGGCACAAACGCTTTTAGGAATAGTGGCTGCAATAAAATGCTGCTATGAATGCACCCAAATGACTGGCGACAGCTGAGAGTTTATTCTAATGGTGGAACAATTAAATATTGCTGCCCATAGTGTACACGCAATTTCTTTTGCACCATTGTCATCTTTGGTCAAGCAGGTTTTGCAGGTTTCTTATGCACTATAAAAACATGTGAACAGTGTTGCTGGTAGGATGTGCATCCACATCGCAAGGAACAACACACCTATCATACCACTTTCAAACACTCTGAAACAACTATTGTCTGTCTCTAGCCCTAGATGTAATTGACACCCCTTTGATCACCACAGCTGTGTTAGAGACACAAGCAAAGCAATAAACTCTTAGCCTCTGTGACATCAAGGCAGGTCATCTGGAGAGAAAATGTCAGCAGTTCCTCACTCTGGATACCTGAGGGAAGGGAAGGCTCTGGAACCTACCGCTCCAGTGGGCAAGCTCTACTGGATCTATGCCTTTCACAGCACAGCTGAGCTATGGGCCCAAAAGATTTGCACTGAAGTAACTTCAGATGTCTTGGTTATACTGGGTATGAGCAGAAGCAGAAGAGCCATCTATGAAGAAGGAAGATTGATCCAATATTAAACCAAAACGGTTTAACTCAACATGATTAATTACAGCCTTTGAAACAAATAATCATAAATAAATCATACTATTTGCTAACAGGTAATATTAAGCTTTTAAGAAAGATTACATAAATAGAAAGCCAGCCAATTCATTTAGTGTGTGTCTTTCAGTGGAAATCCCTCCCCCCTCTCTCATATCCCTTCAGTTGCAATAACTGCAAAGGTGGGGCCACCGTGCTAGGATCATACACCCAGTCTCACAAAAGGAGGTTGCTGGTGCCCATTGTCTACATTTCTGATGGGGTGGCCACTTACAGATCTCCCCAAAAGAGGACAAAAGGGGGTATCAATTTGCATAAAATTTGCATATGCTAATTGATATGTATAGATGCAAATTTAGAAAGAATTACTATCATTTCAATAAAAATACAACACATCTGACCCTAGTGGGGACTACTGTGACCAGGTAAACTGTGTATCTGCCTGCTCAGTCTGCTGACTGTTGAGGTTCTGACTGTTCATGGACAACTTCAAGGCCCCTGCTCTCCCGACTTCTTGAGATTCTTTTTCTTTAAACTGGACTTGGACCAGACAGCCTTTCAAGTGGAAGACACCTTCAAATAAGGACTATCCTCTGATAGTCCTTGAAGTAGAGGACTGCGCTCTGTAAAGTATGACACATGGCCAGCCTAAGTCCTTATTATCTTGTGGATATGATGTGCAGACTAGGATTGGGGCAAACTCCAAACAGAGAGGGGGCAGCTGAACACTAAATTTTAGATGTTTGCTCCCAACTCAGATTAATTTCAGATAGAACTTCAAACTGCCTTGAGTTCTGCCTGATGCAAAGTGCATTTGTATTAGGCCTGCTATAATGTTCCCACAGAAAATAGTGTCCTCCCCACCACCCTCCCTCTTCATACAATTTACAAGCGGCAAGGGGGGGGGGGGACTCTGGAAGCATAACATTTAAAAGAGATTGTCCATAGGAGGCTTTGAGCAACATCTGTGCTCCCAAAAATGTGGAACTACAGGCCTAGAGGATTTGGCACATTTGCACTGAGTCCTTCTGAGAATCTCTGAATGAACTGGAATGAGCATCACATACAGCTGAAATGTATGACACAGGTTGAGCAAAGCTCGCCATTAACACAAGGCTAGATGTATTCCCCTCTATTGGCCCAGAGGTACAGTAACTCCTCCACCTGGTGGCTTGTGTTATTCTCTTGCATAATCACTGAACTGAGGAGCTTGAAGGGAGGAACATGGAATGCTGGGAAAGAGGGAAAATTAGGAGAGTGATTTAAAGGTGGCCGGTGAACCTGAAGAAGAATGAAGAAGAAAAGTGTTTTCTTTTCAAATGGAGAGTTTGAACTAATCATAAGGGACTCCCTCCCCCCATTCCAAATTAATTTGGGGAAAATGGATTAAGGGCACATTCCTATGCATTTTTAGATAGAAAAAATTTCCTGCAACTCCCAGAATTCCTTAGCCAGCCATACTGGCCAGGGAATTCTGGTAACTGTAGGCTTTTTTACCTCTAAATTTCAGCTAGGCAACACTCTCTTTATTTAGCTCAGTCACTGGTAGACTCTAGACAACCCATTGGCCACTACATTCTCCTGCTTGAGAATGCGAGTCACCGAAAAATCATAATCATGCAGGATCAAGCTCCAACGCAACAATTTTTGATGCGTATTCTTTAGTCAACCGACACAGGGGGGAATGGTCTGTTTGGAGCTGAAAAGGCCTCTCCCATAAGTAAGGTTGCAGTTTTCCTAAAGCCCACATAATAGCCAAACACTCTTTTCAATGGTGGCTAAGTTCTTCTCCCTGGGCAATAACTTTTTGCTAATGTAAGCCACAGGATAGAGAGTTCCCCCCTCCCCAGTCTGTAACAAGACAGCCCCCAACCCAGTCTCAGAAGCATCAGTCTGTAGCGTAAAAGGATGTTCAAAGTCGGTGGCCTTCAAAACAGGAAAATGTTTCAACAGATGTTTCAGTCCATCAAAGACTCTCTGGCATTGTTCTGTCCAATGTACCTTTATAGGTTGCCATTTTTTACATAAATCGGTCAGACAGGCTACCATGGCTCTAAAGTTGGGAACAAAACGTCAATAGTATCCTGCAAATCCCAGGAAGGATTGCACTTGTTTTTTGGTGGTAGGTATGAGCCATTGTTGTACTGCCTTTACTTTAGCTTCCAGGGGGTTTAGGCTTCCACTGCCAACCCTGTGGCCTAAGTAGGTTACTTCTCCCCTCCCAAATTGGCACTTGGTAGCCTTAATACTAAAACCAGCCCCTTTCAGGCATTGCAGCACCTGAAGAACATGGGCCAAATGCTCTTCCCAGGTCGAACTAAAAATCGCAATATCGTCCAAATACACACAAGCAACCCTTCCCCCGCATCCCATTCAACAGTAGGGATGTACGAAAGTGACTTACCTGTTCGCGGATGTGATTCGTGGTGGAGGGGGAGGCACTCCATCCCTCCCCCTGGAACCCTTGACGGGGGAGGAGGTGATCCGGTCCTCCCACCCGGAATCCTGCCCGGCCAGCTCCGCTCCGCTGCAGCTCTGCAGAGCAGCCAGCCAGGGCCGTCCGTAGCCGGAGTTCCGGCCATGGGTGGGCTGCTGTGGACACAAATGGCAGCCACCACAGCGGCCGCCATTTGTGTCCAGCCATGCTGCCGTGATAGGCTATGTAAGTATTTACATAGCCTATCACCCCAAGCAAAAACAACAACAACAACAACCAGCATACGCAAATGGTGGCAGCTACGGCGGCCGCCATTTGCATTCCCTATTTTTCACCATTCTAACCTACGTAAATATTTACGTAGGCTATTACGGCGAAAAAAGGGGAACACAAATAGCATAGTGGGCGCTATTTGCGTTCCCCTATTTTTTCGCTGTAATAGCCTATGTAAATATTTACCTAGGATAAAACAGCAAAAAATAGGGAACGCAAATGGTGGCTGCTGTAGCCGCCGCCATTTGCATACGCTGTTTTTTTTTGGGGGGGGTGTTAGCCATGATAGGCTACATAAATACTTACGTAGCCTATCACAGCTGCAAGGACGCCAATGGCGGACGCAGCATCCTGGCTGCGGCCAGCCAGGAGACTAGCCACCAGAGCCACCACCGCCGGAGCCGCTGGAGCCGCCGCCGCCGATTCCGCCACATCCGCCCCAGGTAAGTTCTGTCCCGTGGGGATTCCACGGGGGCAGGGGGGCAGAAGGCCGTTCTGCCACGGATTCCGGGGGGCCAGATTCTTTAGAATCCGGCTTCACTGGAATCCGTGGTGGAATTCTTTGCCATCCCTATTCAACAGTCCATTAATTAGCCTCTGGAACATCACTGATGCCCCCTTGAGGCCGAACGGTAGAACAGTGAACTGGAACAAGCCAAGGTGGGTGCTAAATGTGGATTTTAGCTAAGCATCTTCGTCCAATGGGACCTGCCAGTACCCTTTAGCCAGATCTAAGGTGGAGATTTATTTAGCCCCAGCCAGCAGCTTTATCAGATTGTCCACACATGGCATGGGGTAGTTATCTGCCTGGGTAACATGACTGATGGATCTGTAGTCAACACAGAACCTCACCCCCCCTCCTTTTTGTTTACCAACACAATCGGGGAAGACCAGGGGCTTTGACTGTCTTTAATCACCGCCAGAGCCAACATCTCTTGCAATTCTTTAGCCACAACATCTGTGTGGCACCCTGTGGCTCTATGGGGGGAGACTGAATGTGTGGGTAGTCTCCCATGGGGATTGAGTGGCAGGCCAAAGAAGTCCGTCCTGGAGCACTAGAAAGCAAATTGTGGAATTCACCTAATAATTCCTGTAGCTGAGTCCTTTGCCTGGCTCCTAGAGTCTCAGGCAGAGGTATCTCTGCCACCCCTCCCCCACGCTGGGACTCCTCAAGTAAGTCCACCACATGCCCCAACTCCTCGGCTTCGGACCCAATTGTCATCACCACCCTCCCTCGCTCTTGGAACAGCTTCATCATATTTACATGATAGACTTTAGCCCTCCTGGAAGAGTTGGGGCACTTCAGCAAGTAATTCACAGAGTTCAGGCATTGTTCTACCACCAGGGAGCCTTCCCACCTCACCAACAGCTTATCTGGTTTTGTCGGCTTCAATACCAAAACCTTATCCCCTGGCTGGGACACCCTCTCCCTGGCCTTGGCATCATACCAGGTCTTCTGACGGCCCTGGGCTGCCGTCAAATGAGTCCAGGCAATCTCTCCCACCACCTGCAGCATATTTTGTAGCCACTGCACATATGCCACTAGAGAGGTAGGGGGCCGACGCCAGCCGCCCCTCCCACTCTTCTTTGAGCAAAGCCAATGGTCCCCGAAGTTCTCTTCCAAATATAAGTTCATTTGGGGAGTAGCCTAAGCTATCCTGGGGCAAGTCTCTGTATGCAAACAGCAAAAAGGGCAATGCTTGATCCCAGTCAGTGTTATGGGCTAAGGCATAAGACTTTAACATCTTCCCCTAAGTCTGATTAAAACTTTCCACTAATCCATTGCCCTCATGATTGTATGCTGAGGATGTACAATGCTGAACTTCTGCCAACTCCCATAGTCTCTTCATTAACTGTGACATGAAACTGGAGCCCAAGTCACTCACCAAAGTCCGTGGCATTCCTAATCGAGCAAAAACAGATAAGAAAGCTTTAGTAATTTGAATGGAGGTAACTGAAGTCAAAGGTATATGGCTTCCACATATCTGGTGGCAAAATCTACAATAGTTAAAATAAACTTCTTCCCAGTCTGGGTGGATGGTGAAAAAGGTCCCACAGTATCTATTCCCACTTCATCAAAGGGCTCCCCCACAACCGGCAACGGCTGGAGGGGTGCTTTTGGATGATCTTGTGGGAACCCAACTCGCTGGCAAATTTCACAAGTGTTGCAATAGTTTTTCAGATCAGCAGCCACTAGAGGCCAGTAGAATCCTTGACTTGCTTGAGCTAGCATTTGTCGGATGCCTAAATGGCCTCCCCACACTGTCTCATGTGCTAATTGGATTACTCCGGAGCAGTAGGTTGTCGGAACCACCAGCTGCTTCCTTAACAACCCCCCCCCCCAGCTGCTCTAGCTGCAAATTCTCTGTACAGTAGCCCCTGTTCCTAAAGGAAGCGGCTTGTCCCTGCGGCGAGGGGCTCCTGGGCGGCTTTCTCTGCTTCTTGGTGACAAGTCTATAAACTGGGATCTTCTTTCACTGCTTCTTTAAAGCATGGTGCCTCTTCCGGATCTAAGGGCCCCCCTTCCCATCTCAGTTCCTCCCTGACAGGTGGTTTTCCCTTTGGCACAACAGATGCTTTAACAGGATAATCTCTTTTCAGCTCTTCGATGGACGAGCCACCCACTCCTTTAAGAGCCTTCTTGTGTGCCTGGGCCTGCCCTCAGGTGAGGACATGCATAATAGCGGATATGAATTCCAAGTCATTCCCAATCAGAAAATTATACAGTCCAGAAAAATGGACAAGCACTACAGCCTCCCCTTTCCAGTTTATATTCAATTTCTACTTTTGCCAGGGGGGCCCTCAAAAGTGGCTGCTCCATACAGAGTAACAGGAAAAGTCTGTCCCCCTTACTGCTGCCCAGGATGAAGCAGTTCCCAGCTAATAGAAGACAGATCCACCCCAGAGTCTCGATAACCCATCACCTCCCTCTGGTTACTTAAAAGACACTCACAGAACTTCTTTTGACTCCAACTCAGCTGGGTAGGGGATATAAATCTCAGCTGGGTAGGAGACCCTCAGCTGGGGTCTCCTTCTCCCACAGGGGGTAGATCTTCTTAAACTCCTGTCTGGCCAGCCCCGTTGAGAAAACCGGCTTGATATTCCCACTCCAGCTCGATTTCATCCTCACTACTGTCACTCCAATTTGAAGGTGGGCACAAGGCGCGGCCGCAGCCAGGACGGCCTTGGAGATAGCGTGCTTGGTGGCAGCTCCTGGCAGCTGCTTCTGGGCCAGCTTTGGGCAATTTCTCTTCAAATGGCCCACTTCTTGACAGTAGTAACTAGGGAGGTACGAAACACCTACCTGGCTCCGCACCAGGCAATCCGCGGTGGGAGGGAGGCGCTTTGTCCCTCCCCCTGGAATCCTCGACGGGGGGGGGGAGGCGATCCAGTCCTCCCCCCCGGAATCCTGCCTGGCCGGCTCCGGCCACCCGCAGCCGGACATCCAGCTGCTGGGCAGCCCTGCAGGGACGCAAATGGCGGCTGTCATAGCCGCCGCCATTTGCATCCCTGTATTGAGCCATGATAGGCTACGTAAATACTTATGTAGCCTATCACAGCAGGGGGAAAAACCCCAGTGTACGCAAATGGTGGTAGCCACCGCCATTTGTGTATGCTGGGGGGTTTTCCCCCTGCCGTGATAGGCTACGTAAATACTTACGTAACCTATCACGGCCTCTGCAGGGATGCAACTGGCATCCCTGCGTAGCCGTGATAGGCTACGTAAGTATTTACTAGGGATGGGGGAGAATTTCTCCCCGAAACTTCGGGGGGCCGAGTGCCAACGTATTCGGCCCCCCGAAGTAGTTTCAGGGAGAAATTCTCCGCACCCCCCCTGCACCCTGCACCCCCCCCCCCGGGATGGGACTTACCTTTCCCGAATGTCCCTCCCGGCGGCGGGTCCCGGAGGCAGTTAGGCGGGTCTTCGACAGGGGCAGAGGCGGCAGCTGGTCTTTCGATCGGCTGCCGCCGCTGCAATTCCAATGAAAGTAAAAAAAAAAAAAAACGCCCCCGTGATAGGCTACATGACGATTAACGTAGCCTATCACGGCTAGATCTGCAAAGTGAGCCGTGATAGGCTATGTTAATCGTCACGTAGCCTATCACGGGTGACTTAAAAAAAAAAAAAAGCGCGTACGGCTAATGGCGGCCCCCATAGGGAGCCGCCATTCGCGTTCCTTATTTGGTCGCTGTAGTTTACGTAAAGATTACGTAGACTACGGTGAAAATAAGGGCAACGCTATTTGCGTTGCCCTTATTTTCGCCGTAGTCTACGTAAAGACTTACGTAGACTACAGCGACCAAATAAGGAACGCGAATGGTGGCTCCCTATGGGGGCCGCCATTTGCGTACGCGCTTTTTTTTTTTTTTTTTTAAGTCACCTGTGATAGGCTACGTGACGATTAACGTAGCCTATCACGGCTCACTTTGCAGATCTAGCCGTGATAGGCTATGTTGATCGTCACGTAGCCCATCACGGGGGCATTTTTTTTTTAAACTTTTTATTTTGAGGCCGGGCGAGGTGAGGCGCCTCCTCCCCGGCCTGAATTTCGGCCTGGCGAGGCGGGAAGCCTCCCCCCCCGGGCTGAACTTCGGGGGGAGCAGCGAAACGCCTCCCTCCCACCACGAAGCAAGCTGCGAGACCAGGTAAGTGGCTTTCGTGCACCCCTAGTATTTACGTAGCCTATCACGGCTATGAAGACGAAGCCAATGGCGGCCGCAGGACGGCCGCCATTCGCAAAGCAGCGCGGACAGGAGCAGGTAAGTGCTCCTTTTTGCGTGCCTTTTGTGGGGTGGGGGCGGTGGGGAATTCTTCCTGCGTGCCTTTTGTGGGGTGGGGGGGTAGGGGCTTCATTCCGCGATGGATTTCGCAGGGCCGAATGCACTGGCATTCGGCCCCACCAAGATCCGTCGTGGAATTCTCTGACATCCCTAGTAGTAACAGCCCCCCACCGGGGCATAGAGGCTGCCTTTGAATCTCCCTTGGGGGGGGGGAATTTCCACACGGGACAGTCCCTCCTCCCTGCTGAGCTGGCACTGGTGGGTACTTCCCCTCTCCCTGCTTCTTGGGGCACTTCTCCATTGCCTCTGCTGTAGGGATGTTGGAGAATTCCACCACGGACTCCAGTGAGGCCGGATTCTTTAGAACCCGCCCCCCTGGAGTCCGTGGCGGAATGGACTACCCCCCCGCCGCCCCCCCAAAATCCCCCCCGGAACAGACATACCTGGCGGCGGCTCTGGCAGTGGCTCCAGCGGCGTCTCCGGGTTGTCTTCCGGCCGCTGCCAGGCTGCGGCTGCAAATGGCGGCCGCTACACCAGCCGCCATTTGCGTCCCTGCCAAGCCGTGATAGGCTACATAAGTATCTACGTAGCCTATCATGGCAAAAGGCAGGGGTGCAAGTGGTGGCCGCTACACCATGTGCGCCCCTGCTCTTTGCTCAGGGAATGGACAAAATGAGGAATGTACCAGGGAAACAGCTGGATTGAGAGGGAATCTCCATACACACACACACACACACACATGGAAGAATACAGTTCTTCATATTCCCTGGTATGTTTATTCCTCATTTTGTCCATTCCCTGAGCATGTGCATTCATAACACATTCTTAGGAGATGAGGGCCGCTGCCCTGGCAGTCTCCGCTCCCAACTCTTGAGCATGTGCAGAGTGTGCTTTTTATTCAAACAAAGAGAAGCTTGCTAATCTTTCCCTTCATGCTGCATTTGTACAAGTGTGACTGCTTCAGAAAGAACTTTCCATTATACGGTCTCTTTTTCATGAGTTTCATAACAGAAGTGTGGTGTAGTGGTTAGAGGCTAGCCCAAAGTCACCCAGTGAGATAACTAACAGAAGGTTTGCTAATGAGCTGGATGTGGAAATACAAAGCTGAGCTGGGGGCAAGTGGGGTGCTGACATGTGTAGGAGTAAGGCGCATTGAACTCAGTAAGACTTACATCTGAGTAGACATGCACAGAGTTGGTTCTCCTCTCCATTTTAGCCTCACAACATCAACAACAACACTGGATGTGGAAATATAAAGCTTAGCAAGGAGAATAATACCTCATGCAGGGCTCCAGGACCGGCATGGTCATTTTAAAGGTTTCTTCTTTCTTTAAAACAGCATTGCTTTAAACAAAGAGTGCATCACTCAGGCACACCTAGGACAGCCTTGTTTTGGGAAGCCCCTAGGAAAAAGAAGTGTTTTGGCTGAAAGTAAATGGAGATGGAGGATTTCAATTTAAAAAGAACACCCACAAACAAGGCAGTGAACACAATTCATTTTTTTTTAAAACTTACGTATTTATTATCGGAATATACTACACTGCATTTTTATTTACGAAAATTCTGCGACTCTTTGCGGATGACGAAAAAAAGCCGCATGACTGCTGGCTCCGCAGGACCTCATGGTGCTGTTTTGCAGAGAATTCCATGGCACGGAATGAAGGGAATTTGATCCCATTTCAGTCTGTGGTGGAATTCTCTGACATCCCTAGTGGCGGTTAGCTGGGTATTTAGGGCAGCGTAGGTTTCGGTGGCCCCCGTTTTCAGTGATCTAAACCGCCTCCTACAATGCTCTTTGGAGAGTGCAAACTGTTGATGCACCAATCCTTTGAAATACTTGTAGTCCAAGCATAACTCCCTAGGGAGCTGCCCCATAAGGCTAACCAGCCCTCCAGTCACTTGGGTCCTCAGCACGCTCATTCGGTCATGCCCCCTCACTCCCAGCTCTTCACAGGCTGTATCAAACAAGGTGAAGAAAGCAGCCACATCTTTCCCCTCCCTATACCTTGGAAACTGCCTTCTATTGACTTTCATGGGAGGGGGAGGCCGTGCTGGGGCAGCTGCCTGCTCCCTCTCCTGAGTCTCCATCACCTTTAGATAACAGGACATCATCTGGATGTTATGGTCATACATCTTCTGTATTCTCAACTCTTGTTGGCATGTTGTCTCTCCGGCGGGGGTTAAGCTGTCCTCCAACTCCACCTCACTCCCACTCCTGGCATCGGATGAAGGAAGATGGTTCTGCTGCAACCGGTCCTCCTTCCCGGAACTCCTCCAGCCACTCCCTCTTCCAGAGGGGCAGCTCTTGCCTCCTCTTCAGCGCCCAGCATGAAAGACTTTTCTTCCCTCAACCCCTCCTGGGCTGAGGTTCCCTCCACTTCCCATTCATAGGAGATGAGGGCCACCGCCCCGGCGGTCTCCGCTCCCAACTCTTGAGCGGTCACAGCTTCTCCAGTGTTCTGCATTGTCACCCTAACTACTCAAAATAACAATCCCTATGTCGGGTTTCCAAACAATCTAATCCCTCTCTTCCCTGCCCTGAGTCAGCGTCGCATCCCACCACTCCCACCATATAAAGGAAGACTAGATCTCTGGGTTCAATCAGCCCCCATTGATCCACAGCCCTCCCATCTCTCCAAGCCAGCTCAGCTTGGCCTGTGAGCACACCCCAACCCCCTCCCTTCCCACAGGAGGAGACGGTAGCCACTGAATTTAGTACTGACCCAGAAAAGAAACAGCAGCCATGATTTTGAGGTAGACGTTTATTTACTAATAAGGAGTAAGGGAATGAGAAGAGAGGCAAGACAAAGTGCAATTTAGAATTTCCCCAAATATCAACTACCCATTTGGAAACCCAACACAGACTAAAACAATAAAAGACTACATACCCCTAGTCTACTCACACCTCTGCGTAGGATCCTTGGTTAATACCAGCACTCCAACACCTTCCACCCGGACCAGATGGAAACCAAAGGACCAAGAAGAATGGCTGCAGGTCCCATTCCAAACCCAGTCCCTCACTCTTTCATCCACCCTCCCTTCCCTCAGGGAGGATGAGCTGGGTTTTTTCACACCTCCCCAGCTGTGCTGGCCTTTTGGCAGGCCAAGTTGTTTTATGACCTTGGGCCCCTGATAAGGCCTCTGTCCTGGCACCTTCGATCCTGGTATGCCCACAACTCTTCCTCCCTCCAGGTGCCCTGGCTTGTAAATCTTCTTGTAGGATCCCACTCTATCTCCTACCCTAAAACACCATCTAAAACTATGCAAGGTAAAATTAACTCTTTCCCACCACGGCTTTGGCCCCGTAAGGCCTTCTCCTTGACATTTACTTCCAGGTAAGTGAGTACAGGATTGCATCCTAAATCATAGAGGAAAGCAATGGTTGTTCAGCTATTAAATAAGGATGGCAAAACGATAACAGATGACAAAGAAAAGGTAGAGGTTCTCAATTCCTACTTTGGCTCAGTCTTCTCCCAAAAGAGGGTCTATGACCCCCCTGGCAAAGGCGAAGTACAGGCTGAAGGGGCAGGATTGCAGCTTGAGATCAATAGGCATATGGTCAAGGAACACCTAATTACTTTGAATGAGTTCAAATCTCCAGGGCCAGATGAACTGCATCCTCGAGTAATAAAGGAACTGGCAGAAGAACTCTCAGAACCGTTGTCTATTATCTTTGAGAAATCATGGAGGATGGGGGAAGTGCCAGATGACTGGAGGGCTAATGTTGTCCCTATCTTCAAAAAGGGTAAAAAGGAGGAACCTGGGAACTACAGACCAGTCAGTCTGACATCAATCCCTGGGAAAATTCTGGAGCAGATGATAAAGCAATCCATCTGGAAGCACCTTGACAACAATGCCGTGATGACTCGAAGCCAACATGGATTTGTCAAGAACAAGTCCTGCCAGATGAATCTGATCTCATTTTTTGATCAAGTAACCTCCCTTGTAGACCGTGGGAATGCTGTAGACATCATATACCTCGACTTCAGCAAAGCTTTCGACAAAGTGCCCCATGATATCCTGATGAGCAAACTAGCTCAAAGTGGGCTAGATGAAACAACGATCTGGTGGATCCACAGTTGGCTACAGAATCGTACTCAAAGAGTGCTTATCAATGGGACCTTCTCAAACTGGGGAGAAGTAACGAGTGGGGTACCGCAGGGCTCAGTCCTGGGCCCAGTGCTCTTCAACATTTTTATTAAAGACTTGGAGGTGGAGGTGCAGGGAATACTGATCAGATTTGCAGATGACACAACATTGGGCGGGATAGCTAATACTTTGGAAGACAGAAACAAAATTCAAAGTGATCTGGATAGACTGGAGTGCTGGGCAGAAAACAACAGAATGAAATTTAATAGGGATAAATGCCAAGTTCTGCACCTAGGAAAAAGAAACCAAATGCACAGTTACAAGATGGGGGATATGTGGCTCAACAACACTACAAGCGAGAAGGATCTTGGAATTGTTGTCGATCACAAGCTGAATATGAGCCAACAATGGGATGTGGCTGCAAAAAAGGCAAATGCTCTTTTGGGCTGCATTCATAGAAGCATAGCTTCCAAATCCCGGGATGTACTAGTTCCCCTCTACTCCGCACTGGTTAGGCCTCATCTGGAGTACTGTGTCCAGTTCTGGGCACCACACTTTAAGAAGGATGCAGACAAACTGGAGAGGGTTCAGAGGATGGGCAAGAAAGATGATCAGGGGACTGGAAACAAAGCCCTGTGAAGAGAGACTGAAAGAACTGGGCATGTTTAGCCTTGAGAAGAGAAGACTGAGGGGAGATAGGATAGCGCTCTTCAAGTACTTGAAAGGTTGTCACAGAGAGGAAGGCCAGGATCTCTTCTCCATCATCCCAGAGTGCAGGACACGGAATAATGGGCTCAAGTTACAGGTAGCCAGATTCCGGCTGAACATCAGGAAAAACATCCTGACTGTTAGAGCAATACGACAATGGAACCAATTACCTAGGGAGGTGGTGTGCTCTCCCACGCTGGAGGCATTCAAGATGAGGCTGGACAGCCATCTGTCAGGGATGCTCTGACTTGGATTCCTGCATTGAGCAGGGGGTTGGACTCGATGGCCTTGTAGGCCCCTTCCAAACCTACTATTCTGTGATTCTATGATTCTATGTACTGTTAAGTCATCTCCATTTCCTTTACTGGTGGGATGTTCTAGGGCAATACTGTTGTGGTTATTTTTGTTTGGATGAGTGAGCACTTGACATTTAGGATGTCTGTAATATTTGCTTTATTTATAAATATATAAGTAGAGCATAAGAGCGGCCGAATACACTCATGCAGCAGGCAGCAAATCTGCTGACCCATAACAAATTGAAAGCAAAGAAATCATCAGGTCCAGATGAAACCCATCCAAGAGTTCTTAAACGACTCAAATGTGACATTGCTGATCTTCTTTTAAAAAAAAGTAACATGTACCTCAGATCAGCCTCTGTACCAGAGGACTGCAAAGTGACCAATGTAGCAGCAATTTTAAAAAGAGGATCCAGGGGGGATGCTGAAATTACAGGCTTAACACCTGTTCTGGGTAAATTGGTGGGAACTGTTATTAAAAATAAAATGACCTAGCAAACAGAAGGCCAAGTCTTGCTGAAGAAGAATCAACATGGCTTCTGTAAAGGTAAATCCTGTCTCACTAAACTTTTAGAATTCTTTCAGAGTGTCAGAGTGTCAGACTGGGGGGATCTGGATTGTTTCCTTGGACTTGCAAAAAGCTTTTGACAAAGTCTCTCACAAGAGACTCCTGAGCAAACTTAGCAGTCATGGGAAAATAGGAGAGATCTCATGGATCAGTAACTGGCTCAAGAACAGGAAACAGAGACTATGGCTCCATCTACGCAGAGACACTTTCCAACACAATTCAGTTTAAAACCACATTTTCATCCATTCAGATTTGCGCCTCCTCTGGCACATGCAGCCAATTAAAGCAGCTTATACATGAGGAAAAATGCTTTTGCAGGGCAGACTGCATGAGAAACTGCATTAGTTTGGGCATATGTGGGTGGAGTCTCACGGCATCAACAAGTCATTAAACTTATACACAGGTCCACTGCATTGGATAAGCAGAGATTGAAAAGAAAGGGCATCAACACGCTTCCTTCTTTAAAGTAATTAAACGTGCACAGGTCCTCTGCAGTGGATACAAGGAGATTAAAGAAGGAAGCGTGTTGATCTTTTCAGTCTCCCCCGCTTGGAGAAATTCAATGAAATTGTCCCCCCAATTTCTCTGCCCACAAATAGGGTGGAGAGTTTCAAGAGGCCATGTGTGCACAGCTCTTGTTTTTTCCCCATTCTAAAAGGTTGAAATGCCACTCTTAAGATGTAGAGCATTTCTACATGAGGCTTTTATTGCCTGTGATTGGTCAGTCACAGAGGTTTGCAGGTCATTTACATGACGTCATCAACCTCCAGAGCATCTCCTGTGCTTTTTGAGCTTTATAACACTTTTTAAAAGATCAGAGATAAGCCAATAATAAACGTTAATGTGAGGTATCGGCAGTGTTTAATGATGGCATTGCGCTACAATACAGCCACTAGATGGCGCAGTATAATAAAACATATAGAACATTGCCAAGGAAGTAAGTTTTCAGTTCAAATCACATGCCCCCGTGTAAAGGAGCCCATTGTAATCCCACAAAGAAACCAGAAGCAGAAGGCCCAGTAAGGATGCAGGATTTCAGCCTTGTGTGATGAATCTCTTAGTTACTAGCAGTAAGAATGCTAAGCTATAACATGCTGGTATTTTTGATATTTTTGCCCCCACTTTTGCCTTCAGCCCCACCCACCACTGGAATGCAGTCTCCATCCGGGAGCTTCTCTGAAATTTAATTTGGCCCTTGGGCTGAAAGAGGTTCCCCATACTTAATGTAAAGAATGCCAGTTCCCCCGTGGTATGAGGGAACTGCAACTCACAGCTTAAGGAGAACCCAAAGCTCAATCACTGCACACAGACTTTGAATACAGAGGTTCCATCATGGGTTCAGTATCCAACCAGAATTGCAGCAGGGCTGGGAAAGACCCATCCGTGAGACCTGGGAGGGACACTACCAGTCCCAGTAAAAAAAAACTGAGCTGGATAGACAAGTATTCTGGCTCAATATAGGGCCGGTTCACTCAGTTTCATCAAAGTCTCAGAAAACAAACATACCCGTGCCAGGCTGTCAATTATAAAAGTGTGTGTGTGGGGGGGGGCTGAACAGGGCCTCAAGGGGTTCCTAAAGCAGCCTGGCCGCATTCCATACAAATTACTGAACGGTCTTCAGGGCTGACCTGTGCCTGAGGTGGGTGTTTATGTGCCTTTCTCAACAGGTGCCTTTTGGAAGCTAGAAACACTTTTGCCTGACACAGCAAAGGAAATGTGTGTTTCCAGTGTGTTTCTCCTCCCCTCAGCTGGAAGGACATCACCTTCCCCAAACTCTAATAGCTTTCTCATTCAAAATTCTCAAGAGTATCAGGAGTATCTAAGCACTAGCTCCCGTCAGCTGACCACTCTAGGCTATTAACCAACCATCTGCTTAACAAAGGGGAAAAGTGGGGATTGCAACAAAATGTTGCAGCGTAGAGTACTCTTGTATCCAGCATATGCCACTTCATTCCTCTCTTTTTCATTCCCCCTGCCCTTCTCCAACAGTCAGCCAGCATTCCAGGGCCACTGAGGGTGTTCAGTCTTCATTGGGCTGTTTGAGGCTCTCTGCCCTGCCCCCCAGGTTTATTATTTCCCTGAAGTTGTCTGTACTTCTACAAATGTTGGGCTTCCCCTGCGCCTACCTTTTGTCCACGGACAGTGCTGTTTTGGCTACATAAGGACCAGCACTCTTGCAAATTGAGGTCACTGACAGTATATGCAAGGAAAACCAGCAATGAAATGTTGCAGTGTTGAGCACTCCTGCTCACTGTCCAGTCAGTCAGCTCAGCCCTCCTCCACAATGCAATATCCCTTTCCCGCTCTTACTCAGTTTTCTGTTCCCCACCCCAAAAAACAGTTGGCATTCCCTGGCTACTGAGCATGCTCAGTCATCATTAAACTGTTTGGGCGTCCACTCCCCTTGAGGGTTTTCCCCTAAATATTTTTTGTACTTCTGTAAACCTTGGGGCTTTCCCAGCCTTGCTGAGCTGTCTCTCTCTCTGTCTCTCTCATGGGTGGTGCTGTTTTGGCTACATAAGCAACTGCACTCAGAGCCTGGACACTGAAAATAGAGGGGAATTGATGATGGTGGTGGGATAATTATGGTGGCAGTGGCCATAACAACACCTTTTTATAGTCAAATTCATGTTGTAAATATTTAAGTAAAGGTAATATACCAGAACTGCAGGATACCTTTTTTATTTTTCAAATGTTAATGTCTACTTTAGGTGGAATTGGTGGTCTGCTCTTGTGTCAAAGACAGATGGAGTTGACTTTTAAGCAGATGCCATGTAGGTATAGACGGATGAAGAATGCAGTATAGAAATGCTAAGATAAATCTGTTTGGGTATCTGCTGAGTAGGGAATTTGGTCTTACGAAACGCCTTCAGGTTTAACACCTCTGCACTACTGGATATCTTACAGGTGTTGCCCAAAGGATGGTTAATATGCATATTTTCATGATAATTGGCCACCCCTAACCTAAGGGGAAGGAGTTGGCTAATGTCAGAATGCCTCAAGAACACCCTAATTTTGTCTGGTTAACATGCATAACACCTCGCCTTATTTTGAGTAACATTCACGTAATGAAGTGGACTGCAGTCTGTGAAAGCTTACGCCACAATAAATGTGTTGGTCTTCAAGGTGCCACAAATCTCTTCGTTGTTTTTCCATTGGTTTAAAAATTGTTTATCCAGAGAAGGGTAACAAAAGAGAAGTGTGCGCCAATCTCAGGTATTTTCACATGTGTTGGTTGGTCTCTGTTGTAGGACTTAAAGCATCCAAATGTTTCTAAACGTAATAACAGTAATTTGGAAAATATTCCCCAGAGTTTGGACGTATCCAATCAGGTTACAGATCCCTGATAGGATGAGGAAAGGACAAGTGTACAAACCCTACAAGGTGCAGACACAGAACCTCTCCTATTTAGTCCATCTAAGCCCCTAAGGACAGAACTGCCTGCAGAAAGTGGAATCTTTCCCTATTTTTGTATAGCAGGTTATTTGCACATGGTTGCAAGCAGGGTATAAAAATGACCATTTCCAACTAAGTCCATAGGGATTAATTTTTGCATGTGCAGCCATACTACATTTATTTCTTAAAAAAAATATTAGTGTACTCTAATTGGAGCTCTGTTTCTCATCTGTGACCAAGATCTAATTTTTACCACTGAATAGTTCAAATTCTGGCATAGGATAAAAGATATGTTTAAAAGGTGCACAACACCTTCCAGTTTTTGGCAGAAGAAAATGAGTCCATTTAATTACTTATTTGATGTAAACAGTAAAACATTATGGCATTCATGTTGTGACCAAGCCAAGTAAGTAAGGGCGCAATCCTATGGGGCTAGGCGGCCGCCTCCAAACTCAGAGGCGACTGCCTATCCAATGCAGGGCAGGAGAAGCACGGAGAGAATCATCCTGCATTTGCAGCTAGACAGCCGATTTTGGCTGTCTAGCCGCGGGAAGGTGGAGCGGGGGAAGTGGCTGCCAGACAACACATAGGATGTGTCGTACCGGCATTTCCACCTTCACTGTCCCGGAACGCCCCCTGGAGTGCCCCGTTTTGGCTGCTCCACGCTCCTCTTGTGAGCGCAGAGCATGGGGCCATTCCACGCTGCCGGAGAGGCAGCATGAGAGAGGGGGAAGGTCGGTTCTCTGGGAAATGACCTTGGAGTGCAGGCTGAGAGGTTGGTTCCTGGAAACCGACATATCCTATGGCTGGCTAGCCGCTGACTAGTGGCCATAGGATTGCTCCCTAAGTCACCTCAATGGGCTATGGAGGTGAAACACCAACTTCACACTGAAATATTGGCTTCATCAAATTCATTTCTCTACAGTCCAAAAGGCCCATTTTCAAAGTTGGGGCTCACTGAATAGAATGAGAGCGCTGGAGTGGACCAAAGGTGTTGGGACTTGATCCAGATGACACTGGGCCGGTCTCTCTCAGCCTAAGGTACCGTACGGGGATGTTATGATGATAAAATCGAACAGCCCATGTGTACTGCCTAATAACATAGTTCAATATCTTCCCCTAAGGCACCACCATCCAGATACTGCATCTATTGAAATCAGCCTGTGCTCTCTTGTGGCAGTGCACCAGAAGCAACACGCAGGTGCTTGTTCCCAGGGATTGGGGGGGGGGTGTTTTTGATGATCCTGATCTAAGCATGCTGATCCCCAAGCAACACAGATGACAGGGACAAGAGTAAGACCAGAACAAGCAGGGCTGGCCATCCAGCTGGCTTCTAGTTTACACCACCAGAAAGTCCCAGGGGAAAAAGTGCCTCCATTCCTTTGGGATACTTTCCATCATCCCAGATGTGCACATCAGTTGTGAAGTGGGACCATGGGATGCTACTGCCATTGTCACAAGAGTCCTCCTGTTAAGGCTGGACATGGGCTGTGGGCAGCCATACCCAGAACCAGACCTGGTGTGCATGCTCACCCAAGCAGGGTCCTGCTATCGGAAGCAGGGTGAGGTTCTGCTCAGAAAAGGCAAAAGGCCAGGTTCTTAGCATTTATACCAGGCCTGTTCAATGTAAAAACCTCACACTGCTTGCCAGATTCAGAGGAGGATGTTAGAGCATATGCTCTTGGATAGATCACTCAGGCAAGTCTCTCTCTCAGACCATGCAGTTTCTACTTCTAAATATGGATCCCCCAACATCTCATGACCAAACTATACATCACACAGAGAGTTCAGTATAACTTTCCACAGATTATTATTATTTTTAAACAGCCACTGGAGACTGCAATGAGAAATAGAAGAAGGGGTTGAAGGAGAGGGGGTTCTTAACCCTTTCCCTGTCAGCTGTTTTTCTTCTCAAAATCATTGTCCTCTAGCTGCTTTTCTCCCTGTGAGGGGAAATGCATCTTCTCCTCTGTGAAAGGGAAAAAAAACACAGCTTGGGTGGCAATACTGAATGGGAGAATGGTCAGCAGGAAATGTGTTAAGCACTTCCTCCCCACCCACCCTTCTTTGCAAACAAACAAACAAACAAACTAGAAGAATGTTATGCGGGTCTCTGTGTAATATGCTCTGATACCTACTGCAAATTCAGCCATCCTCAACAAATAACCAATAAGGGCCAGGCAAAAAAATAGATACCACATGGTTCAAAGACAACAAATACTAACATTATAATTGATGAAAAAGTTTCCAGAGACATGAGGAAACTTGTTTGGCATTGTAGATCAAATTTTGAATGAACAGCATGGAATAAAATCCTCTACTACCATCTTGTTATGTTCTGTACAGCTCGACCAGTAGTATCCAGTACTGAGTACAAAATACTGGGCTCCTTCCAAGATTCTTGTGGAATGTTAAACTTGTTAGGAAACTGGAATGTAAAAAATAAACATATTTATAGAGCATCCATAAGATATATCACACATTCATAGAATCATAGAATAGTAGGGTTGGATGGGGCCTACAAGGCCATCGAGTCCAACTCCCTGCTCAATGCAAGAATCTAAGTCAGAGAATCCCCAACAGATGGCTGTCCAGCCTCGTCTTGAACGCCTCCAGTGTGGGAGAGCCCACCTAGGGAATTGGTTCCATTGTCGTATTGCTCTAACAGTCAGGATGTTTTTCCTGATGTTCAGCCGGAATCTGGCTTCCTGTAACTTGAGCCCATTATTCCGTGTCTTGCATTCTGGGATGATCGAGAAGAGATGCTGGCCTTCCTCTCTGTAACAACCTTTCAAGTACTTGAAGAGTGTTATCCTGTCTCCCCTCAGTCTTCTCTTCTCAAGGCTAAACATGCCCAGTTCTTTCAGTCTCTCCTCATAGGGATTTGTTTCCAGTCCCCTGATCATCTTTGTTGCCCTCCTCTGAACCCTCTTCAGCTCGTCTGCATCCTTCTTAATATGTGGCACCCAGAACTGGACACAGTACTCCAGATGAGGCCTAACCAGTGCTGAGTAGAGGAGAACTAGTACTTCCTGGGATTTGGAAGCTTCTATTGATGCTTCTATTAATGCAGCCCAAAATAGCATCTGCCTTCTTCGCAGCCACATCACACTGTTGACTCATATTCAGCTGTGATCTACAACAATTCCAAGATCCTTCTTGATTCATTGCACAGATGTGATTGGCCACTCATGGAAGTTTGCAGGTTCTTTACATGATGTCATCAACCTCCAGGACATCTCCCACCCCTTTTCCCATTTATCCCACTTTCAAAAAAATCAGAGATAAGCTGGATTATTTTTTTTTTACAAAACTGGGATACTGGCAGTGTGTAGCACTATAACTTGCCGAGGAAGGACATTTCTCAATTCAACCCATGTGTCTTACATGTAACTGTTTGAGCACATTTCTCAATCAGAGGGAGAAGAGGGTAAAATGCCTCCCTGCAAAAAAGTGAGACAGATCTGATCCTGCACCCCACCAAGCTCAGAATCAACATCCTCTGTTGGTTCAGAGCACCCCATTAAGTTCAGTGGGGCTTACTCCCAAATAAGTGTGTTGAGGGTTGCACTTACAGCATATGTCTACTCAGAAGCAAGTCCAATTGACTTCAATGGGGCTTACTCCCAAGTAAGTGTGCCTAAGGTTGCAGACTTAAAGCACAGCCTTATGTCTCCTCAGAAGTAAATCATAGCTTTCCTGGGTCTGCAAGGAAACAGTACAGCACAAGTTAAGCAACGAAAGCAACCCCCCCCACACTCCTTTGCACATGTGCCAGGGAAGGAGGGAGGTGCTCCCTTGATTTAAACCATGTGTCTGCTGTGTAAAGGAACTCATTCTAATCCTGCAATGAAACCAAAAGCCGAAAGCCTCAGTAATGATGCAGGTTTTTTGGTGGGCTTTTTTGCTAATGTAGAGACACCCTAAGCTAAGTTGTGACAAAGGGAGGATTTAGTATTAGTATTAGTATCCTTTAGTTAAAATGGGGCAGAGTGCAACAAGGTATTTGTGGGCGGAGGGCAGGGTTAAATGGCATTTCAAAGTGGACAGTCTTTTACCAAGATTAATACCTGCATAATTTAAGACAAAATCTACCCAAGCCTTAAGTGCATCCAGAAGTTTTAATGTTGATTTCAGGTGAAGTGGCTGGGTCTCACTTTGACCAGAGGTTTCCGGGTTTCAGTGTCCTTCTCAAGGTCTCCTGGAAGAGGAGAAAACTCGGGGGCGGGGGAGGCAGAGGGAGAGAGCCTGCTCTGTTGGGCCTGATGAGAGCTTTTGCTGCTTGTTCTGCCCCCACGTCCATCCAACTTCATGCCTGAGCCAGCTGATGTAGCCAGACATTGTCCATGGCCCACCAGGTGCAGTTGGGAATTTGCCAGGCAGAAGCCATTGTCTCCTAAGCTTCTCCACCTGGGTCTCAGGGCTGCAGCCTCTGGTGACCTGGCAACTCCAGTCACGGAATTCTTGCCTCATTCTTTAGATACGGATGTGCATTTCCAGAGAGTCGCCTGATGGCCATCTCAGCCCCTCCAGCTCTGCCAAATATCTATAAGATGGAAAGCAAGCAGCCCTCATATCCATTTCATGGGGCTCTGAAAAACAGCCTGGTGGGTTCAGGAAGCCTTGAGTTGTTAAGGAGAAGAGAAAGCCCATCCATAGATCATCTGTGGCAGGCCTGAATTTCTGCCAAAGTGGATAAAAATAAAATAATGGAAAATAAGGGTGTGTTTAAAAAGAGAGAGAGACAGAGAGAGAACACTACATTTGAAAATGGGAGTAATTGTATTCGTATCTGAACTGGCATCTGAAAGTGATTTAGTTGAACAATGTGGTTTCTGATTGGTATTTGAATTGGTTCCAGAACATTTTTTAACAACCATCATAAAGATCCCAATTATCTGATCTCTCCCCCCCCCCCAAATGGTTATAGAGTTAAGATTTCCAGAGGGAGATATTTTTCCTCCTTTGCTTTCTCAATCTTGTACGTGATCCCAGTCTACATATGCACATTTCTATCCAAATGAAGAAGGCTACTCATATGCACAGTTTACACGAGTATGTGTTTGAAAGACCAGGTTTACAGACGGGTACAGTTTGTATTTCAGTCTGATGAATGAGGCTGCTAATGGTGAGCCCACTTGCTATTCCAAGGGGCATTCAGGATTCAGTTGTGATTCAGAAAAGCAGGCCTCAGCATTCTTCCCCAAATAATTACTTGCTAAAACAACTATGTAAAACTCAGCAGTAGCCAGGAACATGAGCCAGAAGCCTTTTCTTACTTCAGTGAAGTCAGGTCCATATGGTGGACCAAATGTTGATGTATCCTGTCCCCCAAATCTTTTTGTCACTTACGACTGGCAACCAAACTGGGGGGTAACCAGCCATTCTGGGCGGAGGGAGGTTTCATCAGAGTAAATTACTCTTTGAGTAAAGCTGAAACTGGAAAACTTGCCAGAATCATTTTCATTCAGGGTGCTTTCAAATGAGGCTTTTGTTGTGCAATTGCCCTGCCTCATTCCTGGAATTTTGCAGTGCCTCCAGATAGTGTCGTCTTCCACTTGTAACCCTCCTGTGTTTTCCCACTACTTCTTCTGTCTTTTTTCTTATTACAGAAAGTCCATTAAGGGCTTCTCTGGAAAGACGGAACAGCTCCACAGTGTCTTTTGACTGGTAGTGCCAGGAGCTATCTGGCTAGAAGCACCCTTAGCGCACATGCTTGAGCTCTGTAGACCATGCATGCTAACAAAGGAGTCAGGTGGTTGAGCACCCCGTACACCATTGCACACATGGCTGCAGGGTAAATGGGTGGCTTCCTCCATGGTCTGCCCTAACAGGCTTTCGTGAGGGAAGTTTGTGTGTGTGTGTGTGGGGGGGGTGAAGTGTCAGAGCAACGTGATGATTTGGCAGCAACAGCTGTGGGGATTGCTCACTTCACTCGCGACCAAGCATAGGCCAGGCCAGGCCAGCCCAACATACAGTCAGGGCCAGAAATATTGGAACAAGGATAACTGTTTTGGCAGTTGGCCTCTGTACACTACCACACTGAAGTTGAAAGGAAACACACCCAGATGGCAGCGAAGTCCAGACTTTCAGCTGTAATTCAAGGGGTTTGACAAAAGTGGGGCACTAACCATTCAGGAAGGACAGCCAGTGGCATACACACACACACCCATCGTTGGTGGCTCATAAGTAATGGAATGAATGGCTGACAAGCAGCTGCATGGCCAGGTGTGGCCTGTTTCCTGGGTGCCCCATGACCACTCAAGCAGATGAAAGGCCTGGAGGTGGTTCTGAGTGTGACATTTGCATTTGGCAGCTGTTCACTGGAACTCCCGACATGAGGTCCAAAGAGGTGTCCATGTGAGTGAAGGAGGCCATCATTAGGCTGAGGAAACAATATAAACCCATCAGAGAGATAGCAAAAACATTGGGAGGGACCAACACAACAGTTTGGAACATCCTGAAAAAGGAGGAATTAACTGGCAAGCTCAGCAACAGCAAAAGGCCTGGCAGACCACAGAAGACAGCTAAAGTGGATGACCACAGAATTCTGCTCATGGTGAAGAGGAACCCTTTCACAACATCTAGCCAGGTCAAGAGCACTCTTGTGGAGGTAGGCATGTCACTGTCAACATCAACAGTTAAGAGACAGCTTTATGAATGTAAATACAGAGGCTTAACAACAAAGTGCAAACCACTGGTAACGCTCAAGGACAGGCCAGATTAGCCTTTTCAAGCAAACACCTAAAAAAGCCTGCCCAGTTCTGGAATAAGATTCTTTGGACAGATGAAAGAGTAACTTGTACCAGAATGATGGGAAGAGAAAAGTATGGAGAAGGAAAGGAACAGCTCATGATCCAAAGCATACCACATCATCTGTCAAACATGGTGGAAGCAATGTTATGGCATGGGCATGTATGGCTGCCAGTGGACCCGGGTCACTGGTGTTTATTGATGACCTGACTGCTGATAAAAGCAGCAGGATGAATTCTGAAGTGTATAGGCCTATACTTTCTGCTCAGATTCAGCCGAATGCTGCCAAACTGATAGGACGCTGCTTCATATTGCAGATGGATACTGACCCAAAACATACAGCAAAAGCTACCCAAGAGTTTCTCCAGGCAAAGAAGTGGGATGTTCTTTAATGGCCAAGTCAGTCACCTGATCTCCACCCAATAGAGCATGCTTTTCACTTACTGAAGACAAGACTGAAGGCAGAAAGACCCACAAACAAGCAGCAGCTGAAGGCAGCTGCAGTAAAGGCCTGGCAAAGCATCTTGAGGGAGGAAACTCAGCATTTGGTCATGTCCATGGGTTCCAGACTTCAGGCAGTCACTGACTGCAAAGGATTTTCAGCCAGGTATTAAAGGCGATCCTTAAGTTTGAAATGATGTTGGTTTGTTCCATTACTTATGAGCCCCCAACGATGGGTGTGTGTGTATGCCACTGGCTGTACTTCCCGAATGGTTAGTGCCCCACTTTTGTCCAACCCCTTGAATTACAGCTGAAAGTCCTGCCTTTGCTCCCATCTGGGTGTGTTTCCTTTCATCTTCAATGTGGTGGTGTACAGAGGCCAACTGCCAAAACAGTTATCCTTGTTCCGATATTTCTGGCCCTGGCTGTATCTGCCAGCCACAGCCACAGCAGCCACGGAAAACCTTTTGCGATCAGCTCTGCTTGTACTGAAGTCAGTGCTTGTCCCAAGCCATGCCCCCTGCCTCCTGCCTGGTTTGATGAAAACAAAACAAGTTGGCACCCTTTTGTTGGTCATAAAGACAGTGGGGTGACCATGCCCTTTCTCCAAAGGTTTCAGCTCTAGAGCATTCCAGCCTGAAGCAGGCCTCTGCACACCTGCTCTCTTCCCCTTTTCTTTTGATCCACAGTTCAGGATTTGAACTGTTGCTCATGGGGATTATACAGTGGTCTTCCACGATCCTTGAATTGCTTTCCAGATAGGTAAATGGAACCTCCACATTCTGAGGCAGTGTTCCCTCCTCTGCATGGGGAGGGCAGAGAGAAGAAAGAGGAAGTCTATATGAGTGAAAAATAAATGAAAAGAATTTTTAAAAATTAAACTAAAATGAGAAGAAGTACCTGAGAATATAAACCCCAGTGAAATCTATATGCTTACTTTCAAGAAGACATATATGTGGATATTGGCTGCCTTGCCTGCCTCCGCACAACCTGCACAGCTCTGGGCAGGGGTTGCAGAACTTTTCCATTGCGTCTCTCACCCAGCCTTTCCCAACCTTGTGCCCTCCAAATGTGTTGGGCTGCAAATCCTATCATCTCCCCTCCCAGCCAGCATAGCCAACATTCTTCCTGGAGCCAATGGGAGTTGTCATCCAGCAAATCTGGAGGGCGCCAGGTAGGGGAAGGCTGCAGCCTGCTGTGTTTCTTCTTGGCTGTTCCTGCAGAGGGTGAGGGCCTAAAGTGCACATTACCAGCAACCCTGATGGTCTTTAAATACATTTGTTAAGTAAAGCAGCTTTTTTCTTGTTCTCCCTCGCCACACCCACACCCTCACCCATTTCCTCCATATATTTGCTTTGTGCTTACTTGAGAGTAAGCCCCCATACATGAGAGTAAGCCCCATGGACATGAGGCTTTATTCTATCCATATGATAGGGTTACTATTTTATCTGAGGTAGAAAAAAATACATCATAATTGTTGTCCATATCTGATGTATTATTTATTTAATTAGGGCACAATCCTAAGCAAGTTTAGACAGAAAAAAATCCTACAATTCCCAACATTCCCCAGCCAGCTTAGCTGGGAATGCTGGGAGTTGTAGGATTTTTTTCTGTCTAAACATGCATAGGATTGCACCCTTAATTGATTGGCTGTATAGTCCTACTTCATCCCAAAGGCTTACGGCTGGTAACAATATGCTAATCAATCTACTTTATCTTTCCCTGTTGCTGGCCACCAAAAGTCAGTTTAAATAAAACGTGTCTTCAGCTGCTTCCAGAAGATGCACAGACTTTGTTTTTAACAATATATGTGGTACTTTACAGAGAATCATAAGCAAAAAAGTCAGGTCTCTGCCCCTAGAAGCTTACAATCTAAATTTAAATTTAATTTGTAATCTAAAGTTACATAGCTGTTTGAAACTTATTTTTTTATTATACAAGTCATCATCATCATCATGTTCTCCTTTTTCCTCACACCATTTAGATATAATGTGCCTTTAGGAAGTAAGGGTGTGGAGGTGTGAATGACCTAGTCCTCCTCTTGAAAATATGCTCCCATTGTTTTGTACCTTTTATTAAAAATACACATAAAGCTGATTTATATACCCTTAACTGAGGTTTGTTTATGGTGGGGGGCCTCATTACCAGCGGTGTAATGGTGGCGGGTTGCGCTGGGGCGTTGCTCCGGCACTTTTTTTGAAGCCAGCCCCCAGCCGGATCGCAGTCTGCTAGGGAAGGAGGAGGAAGCAGAGGGAGTGGGGGCAGCTGCCTCTTGGCTGCTGGCAAGACAAAGGGAGCGAGCAAGCGAGAGAGGGAGCCTGAGGGAGCTCTGCAGCCTCCTCTCGCCCCCCCTTCTCCTCCTCCTCAGCTCTTGGCTTCTCTGACTGTCCCTGCTCTGTCCCTGCGTGCCCGGCGCTGCCCTTGTTGCCCTCGTCTCCTGCAACACCGGCCACCCATTCAGGGCTGCTGCTGCTCACCAGCAGCATGGGGGGGGGGCGCTGCCACCACCACCACCCACCACCACCACCACTTACTAATGGGGCAGGGCAGGTGGCTGGTTTGTGCCAGTTTTTAGGATTTATCACACAGTCCTATGCATGTTTACTCAGAAGTCAGTCCCACTATCTTCAGTTGCCAACTGGGCTTTCTCCCAGGTAAGTGTGCATAGGACTGCAGCCTTAGCTGCCTTATCAAGATCTCTGTAAATTTAATTCGAAATAAACACACGTTGGATTGCGCTGTTCATTCTCGAACATGAATTTCTACAGTAAGCAGAATTGCCAAATGCAACCTGCTCTGTCAGGTTGCATTTGAGAAGGCAGCTAAGGCTGCAGTCCTATGCACACTTACCTGGGAGAAAGCCCAGTTGGCAACTGAAGATAGTGGGACTGACTTCTGAGTAAACATGCATAGGACTGTGTGATAAATCCTAAAAACTGGCACAAACCAGCCACCTGCCCTGCCCCATTAGTAAGTGGTGGTGGTGGTGGTGGTGGTGGGTGGTGGTAGGTGGTGGTGGTGGCAGCGCCCCCCCCCCCCCGTGCTGCCACTTCTTGGTACAAGATTGCAATGTATCTGGGCAAACAAACCGTGGTGGAGGGAAGGGAAACAGGAAAAAATCAGTTGGGGGGAGAGGAGAAAGAGGTGTGTGTGTGTGTTTCAATCCAGCTGGGTGTGTGGACGTTTCCGTTGCGGGATGGGAGAGATATAATGAAGGAGCTTAGGGAAGGCTAATGGATAATGTTGGGACACTAAGGGAGCGTGCAAGGGGGCTGTTTAAATTAGAAGGGATCTGTCCATGGGGGTGGAGTTGAGAGGGTGAAGCTTCCATAAAGTATCATATTTTGAAAACCTAAAATGTTTATGTTTGAGTGAGTGGGTGAAAAAGATTAACACCCCTGTGTTTTTTCTCAGTCATCCCACTGAAATACCCCTGCCTTACTCTCAGCTGCACTGTTTTTGGATCCCAGTTGAAGTCTGTGTATCTTACAAGGTTGTACAATCTTAGAAGGGGCATGGCTGTGACTGTCACGAAGGGACCCTGCACTTCTGAATTTGCCACTACACTACTGTGTGTGTGCATGCTTAGGTGGGTTGGGGGTTTCAGGAAAATAGCTCTGGACTTTCTTTTTTTGCAATTAATTTGGGCATGGAGGAAAAGCAGTGGCCACCCTCTTGCTTTTGTGTAGCAAAACTAGATGTCATTGGCTCCACCTCAGCTGGTTCCTTGGCTCCGCCTATGCTGACCTGCTCTCCACCCTACCAGTCTCACTGGCCACCAGCCACCACTGGCTTTCTGGAAGCATCTGGGTGGCTACTAGAAACAAGATACTGGACTACATGGATCCTGTAGTTCTTCTAATTAGTTCTTCTAATGTGCCTGTGCAGGCCCCTTTGGAATGAATAGAAGCAGCCAAGAACAGGGACAGGTCAACTAGTGCGTGTGCAGGGGGAGGGTGCCATTTGAAGTTCAGGCACCTAAATGTCTTGGACCAGTCCTGTTTAGGATTCTATAAGGGAGGGGGGAAAGATTCCCCTTGCGCCTGCTTTTCCCTTTGTGGTGGTTTTCTAAAGATTGACAAAAAAGCTCTCGCAATGGAGAGAAGATGGAAAAATGAACACTGACCTCAGTGTCCTGCTTTACCCTTTTGAAGCTTTGTTTAGGCCTTTGCACATAATTTATGAGGTGTCAGGGCCCATTTTTACATTTCAGCTGTGGTTTAATTCTGTTTCTTTCTCCCGCACTGCCTGTCTCCTTAAGGCTCATGTCTTCCAGAGATTATTTGTATAGTAACAGGCGGAGTTGCAGTTTCACCAAGACATGTGAGATCCCTGCCTTTTCTTTATTGGCTTTTTAAAATCCCCGATTAGAGGGGAACTCCCTTTTCTTGGGACTTGGCCATGGAAACACTTGCTTGACAGATTGCTCTGTGAGTGTTTCAAGGGAAGGTAGGAGTGTATTAAGGGTCTCTTAATACACTTGAAGTATCAGGAATTCAGACAAACCACCATCAACCACAACAACGCATATCCATTTGTATACTATGATTTCTTTGCTGGGAATTTGCAAAGGGGGTGGGGGAGAGGCTCGAGCTCAGTCATCTCCTCCAAATCTGCTCTGCGTCTCTGTCTCCGTAAAAGCGTTCTTGGGACCAATGCTGTGTTTCCCTTGGCTGGCACACCCAGCCTCCTGGCTCCTCTTGACATGCAAAGCTGTAGACGTTCTGCTGAGTATCTTGCAATTCTGCTTGCCAGGAAAACCCAAAGTCTCCACAGAGAAATCTCAGCAGAGGCTCTTCCTATCACACTGAACAGAGGGGAGGCTTTTTCCTGCCTTTTGGGGAGCAAGCCTGGATTTATTTTAAAAAAAAGGTTTGAACCATGCCAATGTCCTACAGGAACCACCCAAGACAGTGCACTGAAATGGTTATAATATTCAGCTAGATGTCGAGCCCACTATAGTGTGCCTGATAGATCAAAAACCCACTGACAGCAATGGGATTTTGCCTTTTTATAGTGGCTGACCACTGTCAAAACTGTCATGCCATACCTCTTTTTTTTTCTTTGAAAAAAAGTTGTGCCACCACCATCACCACAGCGTAAGCAGCCTGGAGGTTGCAGTGGGCACTCCTGGCAGGGGGAGAGTGCAATTTGCTGCCTGAGCTGGGGGATTCACTCCGCACTGTAGGGGTGTTAATCTTTTTCACCCACTCACTCCAGAGTCCAGAGAGCTTCACCAGCTGCTTTCCTGTCCTGGCTGGAGAGCCCCACTGGCCATTGTCTTGCTGTGGCCTTTTCTGCAGTGGGAGTGTGGAGCAGGAGTGGTTCTCCAGAGCAGCCACCCAGTCTATTATTCCTGGGTATCAGTCTGGCCCTGTCAATTTATTTTTTCACTTCAGTGGGTGGGTATTATAGTTTTAGGAATGCCTGATGTAAATCCTTAAGGGGCGTATCCCTATCGAATCAGTTGGAACATATTCAAGTGTATCATAGGCTTTGGCAGAGCATTGTGTGATATATTTGAGGTAGAAGCAAAAAACATGTAAAAGTGTAATGGTCAGTGGGTTTTCAGTAAGAGTTAGTGTTTATATGTCCATTGTGTGGTTGCAACATAGCGTCTGGGAAGTCAGCTTCCCGCTGTAACTGGTCCAGGCTCAGATTGAGGGTGAGGTGACAGAAGTCCTGGTGGGATTTCTCAAGGGTCTGCTAGGGATGGCGGAGAATTTCTCCACGAATCCCCGGGAGGCTGAATGCCAACGCATTCAGCCCCCCAAAATTGGTGGAGAAATTCTCCACCGGCCCCCCGCCCCCCCCCGGATGGGACTTACCTCGTGCAAATGTCCCTCTCGGCGGCGGGTCCCGGCGGCGTTTCGGCAGCGTTTCAGTGGGGGTGGCGGCAGCAGCCGGTCTTCTGACCGGCTGCTGCCGCCGCCATTGCAAAATAAAAAAATAAAGTAAAAAAAACAACACACACCCGTGATAGGCTACGCAATGATTTACGTAGCCTATCACGGCTAGATTCCCAAAGTCAGCCGTGATAGGCTATGTAAATAGTCACGTAGCCTATCACGGGTGACTTTGGAAAAAAAAAAAGCGCGTACGCAAATGGCGGTTTGCGTTCCTTAGTTTGGCACATCTAGCCTACGTAAAGATTTACATAGACTACAGCGAAAATAAGGGCAACACAAATAGCGTTCCCTTATTTTCGCCGTAGTCTACGTAAATCTTTACGTAGACTAGACGTGCCAAACTAAGGAACGCAAATGGAGGTGCCCCATGGGCGCAGCCATTTGCGTACGCGTTTTTTTTTTCTTTTTCAAAGTCACCTGTGATAGGCTACGTGACGATTTACATAGCCTATCACGGCTGACTTTGGAAATCTAGCCGTGATATTTGCAGTCCAGCCATCCTGGAAGAAGCTCATTTTGCTTCCCGGTGAGGCTTGTGGCTTAAAGGCAACTTTCACCCTCAGTTCCTTCTGCTGGGGTGGGGTTGATGGTATCACGTGAATGGAAATAGATGCTGGCCAACTACTACACCAGGTTTTCAAGATCAAGGAAATTAATGGCAGTACTGGCCACACTCATGCCTTTTGACGTGTGAGTGAATTTTTAAGCATCTTAAGCCTTCTTTTGACTGACAACAACTGTAAATGATGGGTGCAAACATTTACTCAATTTCAGCTTTTTTATGTACTTGGATCTAGCCCATTCCCTGTTACATTCTTGTAAGAAAAAGGTCAGTAAGTATGGAAGTAGTTTGAGGTGATCTGGGCTCGAAATCATCACTGTGATACCTCACCCCCCCCCACCACCACCAACCCCCACTATCTGAAAGTGGCCAAAATGGACGGAGGGCGCAATCCTATCAGGATAGGTGGCGGCCTCCGAACTCGGAGGCGACCGCCTATCCAATGCAGGGCAGGAGCAGCGTGGAGGAGATCATCCCCTCTGTGCTTCAGTCGCCCTGCATTTGCGGCTAGACAGCCAATTTTGGCTGTCTAACCATGGGAAGTCAGAGTGGGGGCGGCGGATGCTGAACGATGCATAGGAAGCATTGGAAAAGCACTTCTACCAGCCCTGCCTCACCCCCAGGAATGCCCCATTTTCATTGCTCTGCGCTCCTCTTCCAAGCGTGGCATGCAGGGCTGATCTATGCTGCCTATGAGGCAGTGTGGGAGGGGGCGGAGGCCGGTTCTCAGGGAACCGACCTATCCTATGGCCATCTAGCCACTGACTAGCGCCCATAGGACTGTGCCTTTACAAGCCTAATTTGATCGACCAAGGCAATTCTTATGTTATGATGTTAATTCTCTTAGATAAACAGAACTGCTTCAACAGGATGATTTATCCTTTCAGTTGGGTTATGATGACCTTCCAAAAGAAGTGAATCTTTGCAAAGAAATGCAGCAGCCTTTTCCTGGCTTGATTGCACAAGCATCAAAGGAAGAGAAGAAAAGGAGGGAGTCAACACAACTGTTTTTAATCACATATAAGAGTCAAACTAATTTGACCATTATCTGCAGTTTGACATATAAAGGAAGCAGAAAATCACAAAGATGGCAATAATAGTCAAGATACATATGTGATAGGTGGCTTTATTACATTAATTGTGGGAATTTGACTGTGTCCAATTTGTGTGTCCAATAAGAATGTCAATTATTCCTATGGAACCCTGACTTATTTTGAAGTTATAGTCATATCAAAGACCATTAAATTGGCTCTGACTGCTTCTGTATGCTGAGGAGCAAAATTCATCATGCAATCTGCCAGAGGTGGCCCTCCCATGAGGCAAAGGGAGGCAGCCCACCTCAGGTGGCAGAATGGGCAGCAGACAGATCTGACCCATGTGGTCCAGTCCATGGGAGATTCTCGTGCACAAATCTTACTGAAATGAACAGAGCTGCACAAGAGATTAATTTAAATTAAGCTTGTAAAGGAGGACTTCCACAGAGATTGTGGCCTGCGCATATTAATTAGTATGGGAGGCTCTTCTGACTGAGCTACCTTTGACCCTATAAGGTGTAAGACTTCATTTATTTATTAGTTCTTCTGATAGTAAGATAAAGTCCCCCCGGTCAAAATTCTCCCCTTCTCCTCTGCTCCTGCCAATCGCTTGCAGAATACAGCTACTTTAATTGCAAATTCTTTAATAAAGACGCACACCAAAGATGTGTCAAATGGAAGCTCCCCTGGCCATTGCCTTGTATTGTTTGTACGTCTAAATTGGCTCTGTTGGTATATAGTTGGAATTATTATGGGAAAATGGGGTTTGTTTTACATTTATTACACTACAAGCCTATGCATGTTTACTCAGAAGTAAGTCCCTATATTCAGTGGGGCGTACTCTTTCCTAGTGAGTGTATACATGATTGCAGCTGGAAGGAGGAATCCTATGGCCACTAGGCAGTGGCTAGACGGCCATAGGATATGTTGTTTTCTGGGAACTGAGCTCGGAGCCTGCACTCCCAGGTCAGTTCTTGGAGAACCGACCTCCCCCCAGTTCCGCGCTGCCTCAGAGGCAGCGCAAAACAGCCTTGTCCTCCACACTCACAAGAGGAGCGTGGAGTGGCCGAAAAGGGGCTTGGCTGGGGGTGTTCTGGGGCGGGGAGGGTGTTGTACAGCAGCCTCCTTCCCTGCTCCATCCTCCTGTGGCTAGACAGCTGCAGTTGGCTGTCTAGTCGAAAATGCAGGGCAAGAGGAGCATGGAGGGAACGATCCCCTCCATGCTTCTCCTGCCCTGCTTTGGATAGGTGGTCGCCTCTGAGTTCGGAGGTGGCCGCCTATCTGGATGGGATTGCGCCCTTAGTCACTTTTACACTCGCCAAGTCACTTACAAAAATAATACAAAATATAAATATAGCTCTCATGGGAAGTAATGAATTCACCTTTGTACTCTTCAGCAGCCTCAGGTGGAACAGGCTGGCCATTAAATGGCCAAGGAAGTCCTCTCCTTCTCCTCGCCCTGGAAAATGGCAGAATGGATGTTCTGCAGCTCCAGTCCACAAATCTGCAGGTACAAAGATCTGCAGATGAAGCTCAGTGGGTGACCTTGGGCAAGTCCAGTTCCTCTCTCTCAGTCTACCCCACCTCGTAAGGTTGTCATGAGGATAAATGAAGCGGAACCACCCTGAGCTCCTTGGATGTAGGGTGGGATAATGTGGAATAAAAACAAACAAACGTTAGCTCCAAAACAATGCCAAAAGCAGTCCCTGCAGTCCCATATAAGAGCACTGTGGACACCCTGAACCCAGTCCAGTTATATACAACAGTGGGGAAACATGGAACGAATGTCCAGCCTCCTGGGCACTGGCCATCCTAGCAGCCGACATTTCCTTCCCAGACTCCCACATAGGCTCATGTACTCTTGCATGCACCCAAATCAGAGTATTTTGAGAGCCATGGTGAAAGGAATAACATAATCCCTTGTCTATTGTCAGATAACCCATTGTTAGCATTTTGACTGAATATTCTCTAAGACACTGCATTATACCAAAGTCAGAGGGAGCTGTTCTGAAACATTTCACTCCAAATATTTTGCATCTTTTTCTTCTGAAGAAGCATTTGATGCATTCGGATGCCTGGCAGTTAGGGATGTGAGAGAAATCCACAACAGAACCAAATGAGTTCAGATTTTTATTACTCCAACCCATGGATTCCACAGAGGACCGGCTTCCTCCTGTCAGGTGGATTCCACAGACTTGCAGACCGTTTTTCTAAATCTCGGGAACTTTGTGCAAATTTTGTCATAGAAAAATACGCATTTTTTAAAATAAACTGGCCAAAAATGTGCATTTCCCCCACAGGCTAAAGCATGAAAATGTGCATTTTGGAGGAATTTGAGCATTTTGTGGGAATCTGCATTTCTGCACATGCGACTTTGCGCAAATTTGGAAACGGAAAAAAATCCAATTCCGTCAATGGGCAGACGATGAAACAAAGGGTGCCTGACAACCCTCAAAAGACAGACGGAATGGATTTTACACAATGCATGCATCCCAACTGGTGGCACCAGTTCTGCAAGAGATGAATCATCATCATCACAGATCTTATCATCTTACAGCAGAAATGGGCAACTTGTGGCCCTCCAGATGTTTTGGCCTAAAACTCCCATCAGACCTAACCAGCTTAGACAATAATGACAGATGATGGGAGATGCAGGCCAAAACACCTGGAGGGCCACAAGATGCCCAGCCCTGGTTTACAGCTTGGCTCTCAAATGGGGTTATTTGTCTGAGGTGATTAAAAACAACAACCGTGAAATGTTAAGAAATAATCTGACTAATTCTGTGCATCCAGGTGGTCAAGTAACCGCAATTGCTACTTAACTTACTCATCTCCAAGTCTCCACTTTCGTGGAAATACCTCAGAAACAGTACTCTGAACTGCTCTTTATAATGTCTAACAGATATTCTCCATGTGAGGCCAGAACAACAAACTGCCATATGTATTCCCTCACAAGTGACGAAGCAGCTTGGGAAGGGCCAGCATAGAGGAATACCACAAACAGGAAAGGGCCAAGCAGCATCTTCCCATCATGCAGCCTGTCTAGGCTGATTGTGCTTAAAACACAAAACAGAACTGGAGGAAATAATCACAGAACTCCTTGTAACATCTAGTTTGGCCTTTCTAGCTATGAGAACGGATAAGGAATTACATGGGGTGCTGAAACCCTGCCAACAGCCACTGAAAACCATATTCCCCAATCCCCCTGACTCCTGATATCCCCGACTCCTGATATTTTGCTAAGCATTTGCTCACAAACTTTTAAGCATATATTTGTGGCCATAAGGGCTAGAAACTTTGCTGTTGTTTTTAAAAAGCCACATTTATTTATTTATTTATTTATTTATTTATTTCATTTCTATACCACCCAATAGCTGAAGCTCTCTGGGCGGTTCACAAAAATCAAAACCAAACAACACACAATAAAACAATTTAAAATATATAGAACATTAAAACCACAATATAACAATACAACCACAATAAAACCTAGCAGCAGTACAGGAGTTTAAAATACAGATTTAAAACAGCAAAGATAAAAATTTAGAAAGCTAAAATGCTAAAATGGCTGGGAAAATAAAAAGGTCTTCACCTGGCGCCAAAAGGAGTACAATGTAGGTGCCAGGTGAACCTCACTAGGGAGCTCATTCCAGAGCCGGGGTGCCACAACAGAAAAAGCCCTCCTCCTAGTAGCCACCTGCCTCACTTCCTTTGGCAGGGGCTCACTTAGAAGGGCCGCTGATGATGATCTTAAGGTCCGGGCAGGCACATATGGGAGGAGGCGATCCTTCAGGTAACCTGGCCCCAAGTCGTTAACGGCTTTAAATGTTAACACCAGCACTTTGAATCGGGCCCGGCAATGGACTGGCAGCCAGTGCAGCTGGAAAAGTACTGGCGTAATATGAGCTCGCAGGCCAGTCCCTGTTAACAATCTTGCTGCCCTATTTTGGACCAGCTGAAGTTTCCGGACCGTTTTCGAAGGCAGCCCCACGTATAACGCATTGCAGTAATCCAGACGAGAAGTTATCAGAGCATGGATAACTGTAGCTAGGCTATCTCTGTCCAGATAAAGGCGTAGTTGGTATACCAGCCTAAGCTGATAAAAAGTGCTCCGTGCCACTGAGTTCACCTGTGCCTCAAGTCACAGTTCTGGATCCAAGAGCACCCCCAAACTACGAACCTGATCCTTTAGGGGGAGTGCAACCCCCTCCAGAACAGGTTGAATATCACCTAGCCGGGCAGACGAACCACCCACTAACAGTACCTCCGTCTTGTCTGGATTGAGTTTCAGTTTATTAGCCCTCATCCAGTCCATTACCGTGCCCAGGCACTGGTTCAGAACAGCCACTGCCTCACCTGGTTTTGATGAGAAAGAGAGGTAGAGCTGGGTGTCATCTGCATATTGATGGCACCTCAGCCCACACCTCCGGATAACCTTCGCCAGCGGTTTCATGTAGATGTTAAACAGCATGGGGGATAAAATAGAGCCCTGTGGAACCCCATGGCACAATTGCCATGGCACAGAGCAATAATCCCCCAGCATCACCTTCTGGAATCGGCCATCCAAGTAGGAGCGGAACCACTGTAGTGCAGTGCCTCCAACTCCCAACCCAGACAACCTATCCAGAAGGATACCATGGTTGATGGTATCGAAAGCCGCTGAGAGGTCCAGGAGAATCAACAGGGTCGCACTCCCCCTGTCCCTCTCCCGGCAGAGGTCATCCCACAGGGCGACCAAGGCAGTTTCCATTCCAAAACCAGGCCTGAAGCCCGATTGAAATGGATCTAGATAATCCGTTTCATTCAACAGTGCCTGGAGCTGTCCTACAACCACCCGCTCAAGCACCTTGCCCAGGAAGGGGATGTTGGCCACTGGCCTATAATTGTTAACATCCTCTGGGTCCAGGTTAGGCTTTTTCAGGAGTGGTCTAATTACTGCCTCTTTTAAAGCGGCAGGCACCACTCCCTCTCTCAAGGAGGAATTTACAACCTCCTGGACCCAGCCAGACAACCCCTCCTTGTTTGATTGAATAAGCCATGAAGGGCAAGGGTCAAGCACACAAGTGGTCGATCGGACTTGGCCAAGCACCTTGTCCGCATCCTCAGGCCTCAGTAACGGAAACTCATCCAATAAAACTGGACCAGACGGTGCTCTGAACGCCTCTACCAATGGAACTGCATTAATCGTGGTGTCCAATTCATGACGAATCTGAGCGACTTTATCCTCAAAGTGCCGCGCAAACTTGTCACAGTGTGCAACCGAGGGTTCCACCATCTCCCTCCCTGGCCCAGAATGTAACAGGCCGTGAACCACTCGGAAAAGCTCCGCTGGACGACACTGAGAAGATGCAATGCTGGTGGAAAAGAACTGCCTCTTTGCCACCCTCACCGCCACAGAGTAGGCTCGATAGTGGGCTCTTACCTGTGTTCGGTCAGACTCAGCATGAGTTTTCCTCCACCTGCGTTCTAGCCGTCTCCCCTCTTGCTTCACTGCCCTCAGCTCAGGTGTATACCAAGGAGCTGGCCGGGCTCTGCTCAGAGGGAGAGGGCGCTTGGGCGTGATCGTGTCAACCGCCCGAGTCATCTCCGCATTCCACAGAGCAACCTGGGCTTCGACAGGAGCACCAGCCATACCAGCAGGAAAATCCCCCAGAGCCCTCTGGAATCCATCGGAATCCATTAATCTCCGGGGGCGGACCATTTTAATAGGTCCCCCACCCTTGCAGAGGGGAAAAGCCGCCAGGAGTCTAAACCTCAGCAGGAAGTGATCTGACCATGACAAAGGGACAGATGTTAATTCCTCCACTTTCAGATCACCATCCACCTGCCCAGTCGAGAAAACCAGATCAAGCATGTGTCCTTTTATATGCGTTGGGCCGATGACATGTTGGGACAGCCCCATGGTTGTCATGGCAGCCATGAAGTCCTGAGCCGCCCCGGATACAGCGGCCTCGGAATTGAAGTTGAGATCCCCCAGGACCATCATCCTGGGGGTCCTCAACACCAAGTCCGAGACCACCTCCGTCAGCTCAGGCAGGGAGTCTGATGGGCAGTGGGGTGGGCGGTACACCAACAGAATCCCTAATCTGTCCCGGGTACCCAACACAAGGTACAAACACTCAAGATCTGCACTCGAATGAGCAGGAAGCCTGGAGAGGGAGATTGAATTCCTATAGACCACGGCAACCCCCCCTCCCCGACCCTCAAGTCGGTGTTGGTGCTGCACCGAGTACCCAGGAGGGCACAGCTGGGAGAGAGTGACCCCTCCCAGTTCCCCCACCCAGGTCTCAGTAATACATGCCAGGTCAGCCCCCTCATCCACAATCAAATCATGGATGAGGGAGGTCTTATTTTGGGCCGACCTGGCATTCAGCAGCAGCACCACCAGACCCGAGGGCAGACTGGTAAGGCTGCCAGGAACCATCAGGTTGGGGGAAGAACCAGAAGAGGGGACAGCTGTAAGGTGTCTAGCCCCTCTTCTCCTCAGCTGGCCTGTTAATCCCCCAGTGCCATACCTCCCCCTGCCCGTGACCATAGTTATGGTGGCACCTCCCCCACCCCGAGTTGCCCAATAGTCCTCCCAGGCACATATTAAAATGTTAGGATATAAAATGCACAACAGTTTAAAAGAATATAAAAGAGATAAAAGAGAACAGCAGCTAAGAAGGAGCAGATGGTCCACGTTTGCCCCTTCCCCTTATCTTTAAAGCTGCTGCCCTCTGCTGCTGCTATTTGCTGCTGGTATTGTGGCTGCTGGTGTCTCTGGAGAGGCAGGTGGGTAGATCTTCAGATCCTACGCGACTCCAAGTGTGACGCTAAGTGCGCACTTAGCGCGACTCCGAGGCGCATGCCGAGGCACTGCCTCTGGCAGCCCCGCCTTAAGTACCTGTGGGCGGGGGCAGAAGCAGGCTCAGGCTCAGGATCACCCGGCGCAGCTGCTGGCTGGTCCTCCTTCCCCAGGCTCCTTCCCAGCAGCCTCTGGCAGCCCCGCCTTAAGTACCTGTGGGCGGGGGCAGAAGCAGGCTCAGGCTCAGGATCACCCAGTGCAGCTGCTGGCTGGTCCTCCTTCCCCAGCAGCCTCTGGCAGCCCCGCCTTAAGTACCTGTGGGCGGGGGGAGAAGCAGGCTCAGGCTCACCCGGTGCAGCTGCTGGCTGGTCCTCCTTCCCCAGGCTCCTTCCCATTACATTATGTACATTAATACATAATTAATGTATTAATTATGTACATTATGCGCCTGCTACCACATTCTGCAACATACACACATCATGCAATAGCAGAGGCAAGCATACATGGCAGTTTTCAAAATAAGAACTGTAGATAGAATTTCTGTAAGAGAGTGCATCTGTCAATTAGTGGAATGTGGGGCGGGGGGGCAAGATTAGCACATCATGAAATGCCACTACCGTTTAAAGTATGCTAAGAGGCTTCTCTAACCATATGGGTAATCCACTGGAGATCTTTGTCTGTGTCCACTGAAGTAAATGTGAGCTTAGTGGCAGAGATTTGCCACTTAGTGGCAGAGATCTCCCATTTGATCCCTGCATTAGGGGCACCTGAGAGAAGCATGACTTTCACACCCACAGAGATAAACACTCTGTGGATGTTCAGCCTTTTTAAAGGTAAATGCCAAAGGTCATATTTGAAATAATTTCTGCTCATGAGTTACAGAGATCCACACAGGAGGCTGGCTTCAGGCATCATGTAGTAATGCATGTGGAGAGTGGAGGGTGGGGAGAGCATGAACCTCTGCTTGTACTTCCTCTGTAGCATCTAGGGAAGCCTGGCATCCAGATGTTGGGGAGAGCTTACATGTCACCGTCCCCACTTTGGAGTAGCACTTTGCCTCCTGCACTATTGCCACATAATACACACCATCTGAAGCTCCTCTGACTGTCTGTTAAAAATCCATCTTAAGGCCACAATGCTCAGGACATTTATGGCCAATTCACAGAACCTCTGCTATGTGCCAAGATGTGGATTGCAATTCATCATGTGCTGATCAACGGGGGGGGGGGGGAGATGCACCAATCAAATAGCTACTTCACTGCATGGCCAGTAAAACATGATTAGCATATTGGTTTTGTGAATGTATCTTTAAATGTAACTTACATTAAAATTAATTAAACTTACATCCAAGTAGTATTTTTAGAACTGAGTTGTGCTAACAGGTTTTATCTTGATGATATCCTGAAGTAAAAAGACCGTGGCTTGGATCCTAAGATCAGTTAAAGAGTTCACAGAAGGGATGCTTTCCACCCCTCCTCCATCCTTCTGCCCCAGCACGGTCCTCCGAAAGCCTTGCCAGAGGGTGGAGAGGCCACCTGAACAATGTGCAATGGGGTGCAGGGGGCGTGTGTGCTAGAGGAGGGGAGACTGGGCAGAACCCAATTCAAAATTTGGGGATTTCACCTCTCCCCTAGCAAACCCCCACTCCATCCAGCCTTTCAGAGGATCATCCAGAGTGGCTTTTCAGTAAGGATGTACGAAAGTCACTTACCTTGCCTGAAATTTGATTTGCGGTGGGGGGGAGGTGCCCCGTCCCTTCCCCGAAATTCTGGCCGGGGGGGAGGCGCCCCGTCCCTCCCCCACGAAATTCTGGCTGGGGGGGAGGCGCCCCGTCCCTCCCGCCGTGAATCCTGGCTGGCTGGGAATGCAAATGGCGGCGGCTGTAGCCGCCGCCATTTGCGTCCCTGCAGTCATCCGTGATAGGCTACGTAAATGTTTATGTAGCCTATCATGGCTGAGTAAAAACAAAAAAACCGTGTGTACGCAAATGGCGGCGTCCATGGGCGCCGCCATTTGCGTTCCTTATTTTGGCACATGTAGTCTACATAAACATTTACGTAGACTACGGAGAAAATAAGGGGAATGCAAATAGCGTAGCGTCTATGCTATTTGCGTTCCCCTTATTTTCGCCGTCTTAGTCTACGTAAATGTTTACGTAGACTACATGTGCCAAAATAAGGAACGCAAATGGCGGCGCCCATGGGCGCCGCCATTTGCGTTCGCGCGGTTGTTGTTGTTGTTTTTACTCAGCCGTGATAGGCTACGTAAACATTTATATAGCCTATCACGGTATTTTTTAAAAATCTAGCCGTGATAGGCTACGTAAATGTTTATGTAGCCTATCACTTTTTTTTTACTGGAAATGGCGGTGGCAGCAGCCGGTCAGAAGACCGGCCACCGCCAAACCACCGCCGGAGCCGCCGCCGCCGCCGCCAGGGACATTCGCACAAGGTTAAGTCCCGTCCCAGGGGGGGCGGGGGGTGGCAGACCGTTTCGCCACCGATTTCGGGGGGCCGAATGCCCGAGATTTGTGGCGAAATTCTCTGACATCCCTACTTTTCAGGGAGCATGGGGACTGCAGGAAAAAGACAACGGGAAACCTTCCTCCCATTAACTTCCTTAAGTGTACAACCCTATGCATGTTCAGAAAGAAAAAAAGGCTTCCAGATCCCAGCATTGCCCAGCCAGCTGGGAGTTGCAGACTTCTGTCTGTCTGTCTGTCTGTCTGTCTGTCTGTCTGTCTGTCTGTCTATCTATCTATCTATCTATCTATTTATTTATTGCATTTCTATACCGCCCCATGGCCGAAGCTCTCTAGGCAGTTTACAGAAGTCTAAACATGCATAGGATTGCACCCTACCTTACTTATCTTAGGATCCAAGCTGATGCCTATAGAACAGTTTAGAACTGAAGACGAGGCTGACTGACTTGAAAAGCAGGATCGTCCTTTGTGATTTGCTCTCAGGATCATTTTGAGACAGGTTGTCATTGTTACAGCAGTAGCACAGGAAGCGGTGGAAGTATTAATGGGGTTCAGAGTGCGCCATTTCTGTTTTCCTTTCCTCTCCCTTGATTCCCAGTCCTTGAGTTCCAGCCCCATTTCAGTAGCTCTTACTGCAGCATCCCATTTCTGGTACGGGTGGGACTCTTCTGCATGGCTGTCATCCAGAGAGGCACACATTGCTCTGGAATTCTTGCTCTGGCCTCTTGCTTTTGCTGCCTCAGGATGGTAAGTCCACTCTTTGCGATGAGGCTGCTGAGAATGTTCAGATCAAGGATGACACTGCTGTCCAAGGGATCCAGGACACAGCCCTCCCGGGCCACATTATCCTTCAGAATGATAATGCCATTTTCCTTCTAGCCATTCTGGCAGCGGATTAAAAACCCCAGTAAGTCTTTATCTGTCAGGTTTCCTATAGGACATAAAATAAGTCAGGATTGTATCTTTAATTAGATCAAGTGTGTTCTTATGTAAACCTTCGGTGCAAGGTATTATAGAATCATAGAATCATAGAATGGTGGGGTTGGAAGGGGCCTACAAGGCCATCGAGTCCAACTCCCTGCTCAATGCAGGAATCCAAGTCAGAGCATCCCTGACTGATGGTTGTCCAGCCTCATCTTGAACACCTCCAGTGTGGGAGAGCCCACCACCTCCCTAGGTCATTGGTTCCATTGTCGTATTGCTCTAACAGTCAGGAAGTTTCTCCTGATGTTCAGCCAGAATCTGTCTTCCTGTAACTTCAGCCCATTATTCCGTGTCCTGCACTCTGGGATGATCAAGAACAGATCCTGGCCTTCCTCTCTGTGACAACCTTTCAAGTACTTGAAGAGCGCTATCCTATCTCCCCTCAGTCTTCTCTTCTCAAGGCTAAACATGCCCAGTTCTTTTAGTCTCTCCTCATAGGGCTTTGTTTCCAGTCCCCTGATCATCTTTCTTGCCCTCCTCTGAACCCTCTCCAGTTTGTCTGCATCCTTCTTAAAGTGTGGTGCCCAGAACTGGACACAGTACTCCAGATGAGGCCTAACCAGTGCGGAGTAGAGGGGAACTAGTACTTCCCGGGATTTGGAAGCTATGCTTCTATGAATGCAGCCCAAAAGAGCATTTGCCTTTTTTGCAGCCACATCACATGGTTGGCTCATATTCAGCTTGTGATCGACAACAATTCCAAGATCCTTCTCGCTTGTAGTGTTGTTGAGCTACGTATCCCCCATCTTGTAACTGTGCATTTGGTGTCTTTTTCCTAGGTGCAGAACTTGGCATTTATCCCTATGAAATGTCATTCTGTTGTTTTCTGCCCAGCGCTCCAGTCTATCAAGATCACTTTGAATTTTGTTTCTGTCTTCCAAAGTATTAGCTATCCCGCCCAACGTTGTGTCATCTGCAAATCTGATCAGCATTCCCTGCACCTCCTCCTCCAAGTTTGCATTGCAAACTTTGTAAAATGCTGCCACAGGAGTCAGAACTGTGGACAGAGGTGGCACCAAGAAAAAAAAATGGGGGGAGGGCACAGAAAGGGGACCGTGCATTTCTAGAGGAGGAAGCTTTGTCCCACATTTTAGATTTCCAAAAGACAAACTGACCAAATGTGTGGGAGAACAGGGGGAAAACTACTTTGTTGGCTAAGGCTGTTTGCTTCCCTTGCCTACCCTCTGGGGCTGCCTATGAAGGTGGAACAAGCAATCTTTACTTAATATTGTACAACCTCCAGGTTTATTACCACTCTTCAAAGGAGATCTCTATGGAATTGCCGTTGCATTTGGCCTTGCCCAGAGATTTGGCATAGAATAGAACACAAGCTTCAAGCCTCACACGTAAAAAAGACACGATCCAGAAAAAACAGTCATGTGAGTTTAAGTCCCACTGTATGTATTTTTTCTGTGGGGATCAGGAAAATTCGTGCTTTTTAAGTATGTGGTTATACTTATGTTGTTGTAGGATCAATGTTTTGGCAATGGAAGGCCATTTGAAGGTGACTACAGGTGGTTGAATATGATGGTGTGGATGGTATTCAAAACCTGTGTGCATTTGAAGGAAATATCAACAACCAGGACCATGTCTCCTTGACAACAGAAGGACACGTGAATGGAGGAGTACTGGATTTTTTAAAAAGGAATCAGCTTTGCAGCGCTTTGGTCCATGCAGGGCTCCAAGAGGGAGTGCTCCGCACCAGTAAAAATCGCTACACAGAACATACTTCTGGGGGGTGGGGGTGGAGTGAGCATGATCTGACTGGCAGGGGTTGCTCAACCAATAAGGGAGGCTTCCCCCTGCCATGCTGCTTCCTCCCCCCTTTTGCCTTTTTCCTGAAATTTCAGATGCACCTGCATTTCAGGAGCAAGCCTCATTGAGCACAATGGGAGTTACTTCCAAGTAGACATACATACGCTTGCTCTGGGAAAAGGGGATGACGACGCAGGGATGGGAAACCAGCCCCCTTTCTAATCACAGGATCTCTATAACGAAGGTGTGAAGTAATTACTTCCTAAGGCAATAAACCAAGCCACAAGAATCGCTTTACAGTCTTCAGGGAATCAGTGCTTTAAAATCTGTATTTCAATTCAGGGGGATCTCTGTAAATTCTGATGTGCACACACCTCATTGAGCACAATGGAAGTTACTTCTGAGTAGACATTAATTGGTTTGTGCTGGGAAACACAGGGACAGGAAACACCCCTTGACCGGGGTCACGGTGAAAGGCACACCCCTGGGCAGGGCTAGCATTCCCAAGCTAAATGTGGGGGCTGGGGCACACAGCAACTATACCGGGGAGAACCCGACTCGAGGAAAAGAATCAGACTTTAAGCAGTCTCAGGAAATCCAGTTTTATCCTGATAAACTCCGGGGCGGCTGCTGGATGGCCATGACGTCATGTATCCCTAATGACCTCAACACGCAGCTGGCTCAGAGTAAATCGCTGGTGGAGACACCCCCTGCAGGAGCTGACACAGGAGTTTAGTACCCTGCTAGTGGATCTTTTCTCCCCAGATCCATGTAGCTTTTGCATTTCAGCAGTGTGCTCCACAAGTATTCCTCCACCACTAATAATTGGTCTTTAGACAGCACCCAGATTTCTCTCCTTCCACCACCCACCTGCTCCTGATTGGTCAGGCCTAATCTCTGCCTTCTATAAATTTCCCCATGTTCTCATCATAGATTTTAAAATCTGGACTGATAATTCTGTTGTCTTGAGATGAGGCTTCTTGATTCCCTCGACACAGAAGTGGCAAATGCCCACAGGACACGATGTAATGATTCAGGATTTTAACAAAGCTAAATGATTGTGAAGCACAAGCCAGTGCCACACGTTTCCCTTCAAGCAAAAGGCAAGAGCCCGTGCACTTCTAAGTTCAGTCTTGCTTCCTTTGGATTATATGCAATGTTCAAGTTTTCACACATTAAAAAATTGCCCTCCAAATGCAAATGCAGCCCATCATCATTATTTCCGCATCAGTGGCTGTGAAGGTGGCTCAGGACATTGCAGGGCCCTGCAATGTAATCCACAGTTAGTATTTACATTACAGGTGGGGCCGAAGCTGACAGAGTGGTGTACAAGATCTATACAGTGTAATATGAATGAATATCCAGACTTCCAGATGGTTGGGAGGTGGGGTGGGGAGAAATGAAGGCTGGGAGGGGGGGCTGCAAAGTGACCTGTAGCAGCAGCAGCACTGGGGGAGGGGTGACTAACACTTCCCCTGCAGACTGTTTTTCTTATCAAAATTACGCCTTCTTTCCCACTCACATGAATCTCCCTGTTTTTCCCCATTGGGTGGGAAAGCAGCTGTGTGTTTGTGGGGGAGATTTTTGATCAGGAAAAACAGACTGTGGTGTGCAGGAAGGATTGATTACCCCTCCCCTAGCACCACTGTTGATGGTGTCAATGTAAGATGGGCTCCTTCATACATTATGCTTTCAGGTGTATACCCAAGATGTTTTAGGTATACATGCAGAAATGTAAAGTGTGAAGCATGGTGCAATACAAATACACTCACCAAGAGTCACAATCAGATATCCCTCCATGATGTGTATACAGTCAGTGGCAAATCCAGGTTCATTGACACATAATGTGTGAAAATGCCTTCCTTCCTGTATCACTGATCCATTCCCAGCATCCTGATCTCACTACAAGTACTGATTGCCCTATCAGTTAAATCTTTTGGATTCTCCCTTACTAGCCCTTGTTCCTACCCAACAGACACTGGTCCTGTACCTGCTGCTTGTGATACAATGTCATTGGGTGATCTTCTTGTCCAGACACCTTAACCAGTGCATATTCTGTGTCATTTGCCAACATGGCTAATTATGTGCCTGTCATTCTCTTCCCCATTCATCTTTACATGGTGACAAAGTTATGGGACTGACCTGAAACCCACTGCATCCAGATGACATTGTATTTTCTGGGTGTTGGTGTAAATTCCTGGAGGCTGCAGCAATAGTACATGTCTACTGTTTCTCCCTGACCCCGTAAGTACCTCTGAGCTTCTGCCAGAAAACTATCTATCATGTCCACCAGCTCCACATGTTTGAACAGGGGAAGGAGGACATGTTCGCTGACCCTACCAATTCCCATGCCACAGTCAAGGGTGAGGTCAGTTCCAGCTTTACCAGGTCCCTATGGAAAGGAGGAGGAGGAGGAAGAAGGAGGAGGAGGAGGAGGAGGAACAACTTTTTACTGTTCAAACCTCTCACATATGTTACCTCAGTAATCTTTACCACTACCCTGTAAGATAGATCAACATTATCTTCATCTCATAGCTGGTGAGAAGAGGGCAAAGAAGAGAGATGATGGCTTACCTAACACCAGCTGGTGAGTTCACACCAGAGGTTTTCTGATTCATTGTCCAGGGCCAAACCACAGACATTACTTTAATAGAACTTACGTGGTTAGCTTTTCGAAAAATGATAACAGTAGGTGCAGGGGAGACTCATTCTTATTGGGATCTTAGCACGCAGGGAAGGGAGCTGCAATCCCAACAAAAATCCCACCCCCCTCCACCGTGCTGCAATTGGGTTTAGGGGGAACCTAACTGCAGCACAGTGGAATTAAGTTCCCCCTAAATGGGGGCCAGATGGATTCTTGGGTAAGTGAATCTCCTTCTTCCACCCATACATACTCCACTCGGAGTAATTGTGGGGAATGGTGATGGCGTCTCCTCCTTACCGTTGATGGCACCTGCTTGCCCACAGTGCAGGGATGGGATGCATCACAGCAGCAAAATATTTCCATATCCTTTAGACTGTATATTGGAGATGTGCAAAAACACAGACATACACTTCAGGATGCTTGTGACTCCTATAGAAATTCTGTTACCTTCCTGTGTGATTCTGATGGATATTTCATCTAAATAAGTGCTTCCAGAGTTGCTTCAGATTTCCCATTAGATGAAATTCTGTATAAGTTAAAAAAATACGTGAAGCTTTCTTCAGAAGCTTCACTGATCTTACTGAAATTCCTTTAAGATTCCTCAAATTCTGACAGATATTCTTAGCCAACGTTGCCTGGAATTTCACAACTTTACTGCAACTGTATGCAAACACTTAGGCCAAACTAGATGCGAGACAGGACAAGAGAGATGGGATGCATCGCAGTCCCAGCAGTCTCTTTTTCTTCTTTACAGCAGCCATGGAAGACTCCAGATTTGATCACAACAGCAGTGTGAGGGGAAGGGCTGCTTAACTCTTTCCTGTGGGCCATTTATCTCATCAAGATGGCCCCATTTGAGCTGCTTTCCCAGTTCCCAACCACAATGAAGAAGAGATCAGATTCATTTAAGTTTTCTTCCTGCATACAGAAAAGCAACTTGGAGAGAGATCTTCAATGGCCCATGGTGTTAGGGTTAGGCTGGGGGTGGGAAAACTGTGGCCCTCCAGATGTTGTTGGACTCCATCAGCCCCAGCCAGCATGGCCAATGGTCAGGGATGATGGGGGTTGTAGTAGCAACATTACTCCTGTTGTTCAGACCTTCTCCAGTCAAACTTGTTTAAAAACAAGACAGTCTGCCCCTCCACGTGTCTGCCACAGTGAGCAGTATCTAATTGGGTCCTTCCACGCATGGCCAGTCCTGCCAGTTCTGGTCCACACACAGAAGGCTCCGCCAGCACCTACCACTTGCACAATGCAATATCGCACTTCCGGGTCACGCCTTGAAACAAACAGAAACGCTTGTTTCTGGAAGGGGGGGTTCTGGTGACCTCCCCCCTTCCAGAAATGAGTGTTGCCGCTCATTTGGGGGCTTGCCCCCAGAAACGCAATATTGTTTCTTGTGGAAGGCCTTGCCAGCCCTGATCCACGTGTGGACCAGAATCGACGGGGCTGGCCGCACTCAGAAGGACCAAATTAGATACTCCCCTTTATGACTAGTTTGGTCCTATTGGTATGCTGCTTCCAGTGATGCTTGAGAAATTTGATCTTTGCAGATTCCTATATGAAATAACCTGACCTGCACCTCTCAAATCAGGTTAGAACGTAGTAGCTATCCACTGAATTTTGCACTACTCTGAATGTTGTGATGCAGTTCAAACATATCAAAATACATAATTAAATACATATTCTGAAAGAAAACACAAATTTAATGATATATTAATGTATGTACTAAAATAAAAATCTTGGAGAGGGGGGTGTTGTTTGTTTTGTTAACTCCCCTGGTCAGCCCAGCTCTCCTTACAGGGGAACTGACTGTCCCCTGGAACTTCCTCCTGTTTGCAGAAGTGGGGAACCATAAAATAAGAAGAGATTCCAATCAAAATGCCTTCTCTGCTGCTTCGTTATATCACAGGACTGATTAAATTAAAGCTAGAGCCTAAATCCAGCCACCGCCACAAACATGGCTGTCATCAGAGTTACATGGCTGTCATCAGAGTTACGTCAGGGCAGGGTTTGGCTCTAAATAGCTGCCCCCTAACATGACTAATAGTAGTAAATCATGTCAGTTGCCTGTATATCATCGCTCCTTGGGTTCTGCTTCAGTGATTAATTCAGCAGATTATTAAGGTCATGCAAGGGGCATGCAGATGGCGTCACTGCTATAAATATTCTAGGGGCACCTGTCATTGTAGAGAGTAACTGTAGAAAGAGCTCAGTGGGCACCCTGTCCCTTCTGACTTTGCTCTGCTGATTGTACTGTCCCCAATGTAAACATACCACACAATTTATTTGACTTTTTACAAGAGAGTGCTTAGTTCTCATGCATAAGCCACGGGAGAAGCTGTCAAACCCTGTGGTACATAATAAGAGGTTCCTGCCTCACAAGTAACAAAGGTTAACATGACAGCCAATTTGAATATTGTTGCCTTTAAGCCATGCTCCCATTTTAGAAATGTGCAGGGTTTCTAACAGAAAAGGAACAAGCCATTTAGACTACTACAGTGGGAATGGGATATTTTCTGTTGTCTGTTGACCGAGAACTTTTCTACACTGTTAATTGCTATATCTACTTCCAGTTTCATCACAGAATTGAGATCCAAGAAGAACCACCAATTTTCCTTTGGGGGCAGGGAAGAGCATCAATTTCCATTACCTCATACTGAAGAAGATTAATATGAATGAGGAATAATTTATCTTATATCTACTGCACTCCTGCTCAGTCAGACAACAAAAACGTCACCAAAGTGATTATCCTGTACAGTGATGAGAAAGTCATTGCTATTCCATTCCCAGTGTAGTAGTTTAAATGGCTTGTTCCTTTTCATTTAGAAACCCTGCAAACATCTAAAACGGGAGCATGGCTTAAAGGCAACAATATTTAAACTGGCTGTCATGTTAACCTTTGTTACTTTTGAGGCAGGAACCTCTTATTATGTACCACAGGGTTTGACAGCTTCTCCCATGGCTTATGCATGTGAACTAAGCACTCTCTTGTAAAAAGTCAAATAAATTGTGTGGTATGTTTACATTGGGGACAGTACAATCAGCAGAGCAAAGTCATTAGTATCTCAATACAACGAGCAATCCCCTTCATGGATCACTGCCTTGTTGTGGCGAAGGGGCTTGCGTAACTCAGTGAAGCCATAAGCTATGCTGTGCAGGGCCACCCAAGACGGACAGGTCATGGCAGAGAGTTCTGACAAAATGTGGTCCACTGGAGAAGGAAATGGCAACCCACTCCAGTATTCTTGCCAAGAAAACCCCATGGAACGTATCACAAGGCTAAAAGATATGACGCCGGAAGATGAGACCCTCAGGTCGGAAGGTGTCCAATATACTACTGGGAAAGAGCAGAGGGTATTTCCAAGTAGCGCCAGAAAGAGTGAAGCGGCTGGGCCAAAGCCGAAAGGACACTCAGCTGTGGATGTGTCTGGTGGTGAAAAGACAGTCCGATGCTGTAAAGAACAATATTGTTTAGGAACCTGGAATGTCAGATCAATGAATCAAGGTAAGCTGGAGGTGGTCAAACATGAGATGGCAAGATTGAACATTGACATCTTGGGAATCAGCGAACTAAAATGGATAAAAATGGGCAAATTTAATTCAGGTGACCATTATATCTACGACTGTGGGCAAGAATCCCTTAGAAGAAATGCAGTAGCACTCATAGTCAACAAAAGGGTGGGAAAAGCAGTACTGAGGTACAATCTCAAAAACGACAGAATGATCTCAGTACGAATCCAAGACAAACCATTCAGCATCACAGTAATTCAAATATATGCCCCAGCCACTGATGCTGAAGAAGCTGAGGTTGATCGGTTCTATGAAGACCTACCATACCTTCTAGAACTAATGCCAAAAAAAGATGTCCTTTTCATCATAGGGGATTGGAATGCCAAAGTAGGAAGTCATGAAATCACCGGGATAACAGGCAAGCATGGCCTTGGTGTACAAAATGAAGCAGGACAAAGGCTAATAGAGTTTTGCCAAGAGAACACGCTGATCATAGCAAACATTCTTTTCCAACAGCACAAGAGGCGACTCTAGACATGGACATCACCAGATGGTCAATATCGAAATCAGATGGATTATGTCCTTTGCAGCCAAAGATGGAGAAGCTCTATACGGTCAGTAAAAACAAGTCCTGGACCTGACTGTGGCTCAGATCATGAGCTTCTTATTGCAAAATTTCAGCTTAAATTGAAGAACGTAGGGAAAATCACTAATCCATTGAGGTATGACCTAAATCATATCCCTTATGAATATACAGTGGAGGTGAGGAATAGATTTAAGGGATTAGACCTGATACAGTGTCTGAGGAACTATGGATGGAGGTCCGTAACATTGTTCAGGAGGCAGCAACTAAATCCATCCCAAAGAAAAAGAAATGCAAGAAAGCAAAGTGGCTGTCTGATGAGGCTTTACAAGTAGCTGAGGAAAGAAGGGAAGTGAAAAGCAAGGGAGAAAGGGGAAGATATATCCAGCTGAATGCAGAGTTCCAGAGAATAGCAAGGAGAGACAAGAAGGCCTTCTTAAATGAACAATGCAAGGAAATCGAGGAAAACAACAGAATGGGAAAGACTAGAGATCTCTTCAAGAAAATCGGAGATCTCAAGGGAACGTTTTGTGCAAAGATGGGCATGATAAAGGACAAAGAAGGCAGGGACCTAACAGAAGCAGATGAGATTAAGAAGAGGTGGAAAGAATACACAGAAGAACTATACAGGAAAGATCTGAATGTCCCTGATAGCCATGATAGTGCAGTCACTGAACTTGAGCCGGACATCCTCGAGAGTGAAGTCAAGTGGGCCTTAGGAAGCATTAGTAACAACAAAGCTAGCGGAGATGACAGTATTCCAGCTGAGCTATTTAAAATCCTAAAAGATGATGCTGTTGAAGTGCTGCACTCAATATGCCAACAAATTTGGAACACTCAACAGTGACCACAAGACTGGAAAAGGGCAGTTTACATTCCAGTTCCAAAGACGTGCAATGCCAAAGAGTGCTCAAACTTCCGTACAATTGCACTCATTTTACATGCCAGCAAGGTGATGCTCAAAATCCTACAAGCTAGGCTTCAGCAGTATGTGAACTGAGAACTACCGGAAGTACAAGCTGGGTTTCGAAGAGGCAGAGGAACTAGAGATCAAATCACCAACTTTCGATGGATCATGGAGAAAGCAAGAGAATTCCAGAAAAACGTCTATTTCTGCTTCATTGACTATGCTAAAGCCTTTGATTGTGTGGATCACAACAAACTGTGGCAAATTCTGAAAGAGATGGGGGTACCAGACCACCTTACCTGTCTCCTGAGAAACCTGTATGAGGGTCAAGAAGCAACAGTAAGAACCAGACATGGAACAACCGATTGGTTCAAAATTGGGAAAGGAGTACAACAAGGCTGCATATTGTCGCCCTGCTTATTTAACTTGTATGCAGAGTACATCATGAGAAACGCCGGGTTGGATGAATCACAGGTCGGAATTAAGATTGCCGGGAGAATGTCAACAACCTCAGATACGCAGATGATACCACCCTAATGGCAGAAAGCGAAGAGGATCTAAAGAGCCTCTTGTTGAGGGTGAAAAAGGAGAGTGCAAAAGCTAGTTTGAAACTCAACATTAAAAAAACGAAGATCATGGCATCTGGCCCCATCACTTCCTGGCATATGGAAGGGGAAGAAATGGAAGCAGTGACAGATTTTATTTTCTTGGGCTCCAGGATCACCACAGATGGTGACTGTAGCCATGAAATTAAAAGACGCTTGCTCCTTGGGAGGAAAGCTATGGCAAACCTAGATAGCATAGTAAGAAGCAGAGACATCACCTTGCTGACAAAGGTCCGTATAATCAAAGCTATGGTTTTCCCAGTAGTAATGTATGGATGTGAGAGCTGGACTATAAGGAAGGCTGCGTGCCAAAGAATGGATGCCTTTGAACTGTGGTGCTGGAGAAGACTCTTACGAGTCCCCTGGACTGCAAGGAGGTCAAATCAGTCCATCCTAAAGGAAATCAACCCTGACTGCTCATTGGAAGGACAGAGACGGAAGCTGAAGCTCCAATATTTTGGCCACCTAATGCGAAGAGAAAAGTCATTGGAAAAGACCCTGATGCTGGGAAAGACTGAAGGCAAAAGGAGAAGGGGACAGCAGAGGATGAGATGGCTAGATAGCATCACTGATGCAATGAATATGAACTTGAGCACGCTCCGGTAGAGAGCGGAGGACAGGCCTGGCGTGCTATGGTCCATGGGGTCACGAAGAGTCGGACACGACTTAACGACTGAACAACAACAACAACCAGCAATACAAACTGATAATATATTTGGAACAGTTGGTTTAAATGAGTTTACCAAAGTTCAAGTTATACAATACTCTGTTGGGTAGAATGGAAAGGAAACACATTCCCAAATATATAGGGAACAAGGTTTTCTACAAGTACAACAATATATGCCGCCCAATCCAGTGTCCCATTTTGTTCAACTGGGCTTCCAGGTAAGCATGCATAAGATTTTAGCTGTGCAATGCAATCCTAAACAAATTTACTCAGACGTTCACACCACTGAGTGCAATGGGACTTACTTCCAAGTAAAACTGCTTGATTACTTACACATTTACTTAGGAGTTAACCGTATTGGACACCAAGGCGCTTAATAACATGCATACGACTGGGCTGTCACTTTAGAGAGATAGCAGCCCATTTACAAATTTCATACATATAATATGGTTCATGCTCCAGCTGGAGAATACAGATGGCTGTTATGACAAAAGATGCTCAGCCTGTTGTATTCCACCACATTTAGAATTTAATTCTCTACCATATATTTTAAACATATCCTTTGGCAGTATAAGAGGACTGCAAAATTTCCACCAGAAACTTCCACTTCCCTGGATCCCATTCATTCAGGGTAGCTCGTCATGTTCTTCTGGAACCTTATGCCAGGTTCCAGAAATAGATAGGACACCTTTGCCATTAAGGAAGTAGTCTTTCATCATTCCTGGTGCTTTGGAAATGGGTTCATGTTACTGTGCAAGAGCCTATCGATAGATGTCACACATTTCAGAGAGGCTGACAGTTTTAGAGACAGGACTTTACAAAAACAGAGGTAGCTCACACATGGACCTGACACGCAGGTTGTACAAGGTAAAGGACATGGGAGTCTGCTTCACATGCCCTCCCTCATCTTGCAAAGAACCTTGACAATAATACTAAGCATTCATGTAGCACATTCTAATCTTCAAAGCACTTCACATTCATTATTTTGCTGTAAACTTTACGAGACCAGTAAGGATGGTGAGAATCATTAGTCCCATTTTGCAGGTGAGGGTAGCTAATAGGGTAGGTAGCTAGTAGCTAAAACCCCCCACTTTGCTTCAGGTGCTGCTTTGGACCCCCCTAATCAGCCCTGCTTTGACTTGGACCAATTCAGAGCCCCTTCAATTCGATTTGGCTCTGGATCCAAAGTGAGATTAGGATATCTGATCACTCGGTTTGGGCGTTTTCCCATTGACTTGCATGAGAAAACACACATGGCCATACCTTTTTCAGTTTTCATGATAAATACATGAAACTTGGTAGCCTCTCTGCTGACATGGAGTGGATCCCACCTGCCAAATTTCAGACAGTTTGGCCCACTATTGTTTGTGCTACATGCAGCTGAAATTTGCATTTTCCCACAAAAACCCTCGAAGCAAAGAGCTATACCTCTCAGCCTGGCTCCGCCTCCTCCTCCTGTCTGCTCGGTTGTCTATGGCTGTGTTTCCACGACCATGGAAGGAGAAGCTGAAAGAGGAGTACTGGGTTTTTAAAAAGGAATCAGCTTTGCTCCAGTGTGCTCCATGCAGGGCTCCACAAGCAGGTTCTTCGGAGCAGTAAAAATCGCTTCACAGAACATACTTCCAGGTGGGGTTGGGGGTTGGAGTGAATGTCACCTGACTGGCAGGGGCTGCTCAACCAATAAGAGAGGCTCCCCCATTTCCCCTGAAGGTCCAGATGCACCTGCATTTCAGGAGCAAGCCTCATTGAGCACAATAGGAGTTACTTCTGAGTAGACACACACATGCTTGTGCTGGGAAAGAGCAGTAAACACAAAGGGGACTGCGTAAAATGAGGATATGATACATAAAATCAAAAGGGGATCCTCATGATTTCATATGATTTTTATAGGGGAGGCCCACAAAACCACCATCCAATCAGAAAGCACACCTGCCTCCATGGACTGAACCAGAAAAATCAAAGATCCTCCACTCATGGGTGCAGCCGTGGCTCAAAAACATGGATCCTTGGCAGGAATCCTCATGATTTCCTATGATTTTTGCAGATCAAATCCCCCAAGCCACCATCCAATCATAGCACATCTGCCTCCACAGACTGAACCAGAAAAAATCATGGATCTGCCACTCATGGGTACAGCCACGGTGGGAAAAATTGGATTTGAGGCAGGGATCCTCATGATTTTTACAAGAAAGATACTCCCAAACACCATCATATCACAGAGCACATCTATGCCCACGGACTGAGTGACAAAAAACATAGATTTTGGGGCTTCATAGCACCATCATGTTATAAAGGCATGGATAAGATGCCCAATTCAATATGGATGCTCTGAATTTTTACATTGGGCCCCCACTGCCCCCCCATCAAAGCACAGAACTTATCTTGTCCACGTATGCATTGCACACTAAGAATCCTAGATCTGCTGCTTCTCAGCAGATCCCAGATCTTCTGTTTCACCTCCAATGGTGTGAAAAATCATATGCTGGGTTACATTCAGCCCTGATTTGGCAAGTAGAGTTTCCATTCACCAAAGCTCCTTGCCCCCCCCTCCTCCCTTCCCCGCTCCCTCCTCCTCAACCCTTCACTGACCTTTCTGAAGTTGGCACCAGGCTGTCTGGGTTGCTCAGAACAAATCACTGAGTCAGACGAGGCGCTTTGTACACAAGCTGCTTCACTCTGGAATGCCTCATTGCTATTCTGCTCCACTTAGTATCATGTGGAGGCACCTCCAAAGCCGTCTGCTTCGACTCGTTATTTGGGCTTCGGACCGAAGCAGTACACACCCTAGAAGCTAAGCTGAGAGAGTATGGTTGGCCTAATCAACAAGGGCTTCCTGACTCAAGTGTGCTCTACCCACTTACCTGGAGTAAGCCCCATTGGTCTCATTGGAACTAACTTCTCAGTAGACATGCACAGGATTGCACTGTTAGTTACTTTTAGCACAATCCTATATGTGTCTATTCAGAAGTAAAGCCCACTGAGTTCAGTGAAGTTTACTCCCAGGTAAGTGGGTAGAAGACTGTAGCCTTAGCCACCCTACTACACCACTTCTTATTTTGAACATGAACTGGAACCTACAAGGAGTATCAAATGCTGCCTGTGTACCAGTGCGATCCATCACTTGCGCAACAGGAAACACTCTTTTCTGGAATGGAGCAGGTCAACAGAGCTAGCAGAAGGGAGCTTCGCTGAACAGTCCTGTTCCAGAAATGAGCTGTTCCCAATAGCATCATGGTCATGCTAGCTGTGGGTCCTGCTGGCACAACAAAAACTGCAGAGCCGCAGTGGCAGCATTGGATACTGCCCTATGTGTGCAGAATTGTAGATAAGCAGGCCCCACTCCTTCATCCACCATGAAAACAGGGGTGGAAGGACTTGTATGCATGAGGCTTACTTGGAGAGGTGTTTATGCACCCATTTTGCACTGGAGGTTCTCTGCAAGGTGGGGAAGGATGCATGAACCCCATGCTTGCTCCTTTGTTCTGCTGTAGGTACAACCAAAACAACACATCATGGGAACAATCAAAATGCAATAAACAAAAAACAGAATGAGAAATTATTACCTTTTTGTTCTATCAGCAACAATAAAATGTGACTGTTTTGAAACTAACAAGGAACAGCTTGCTCTGCTCTGAAAGCTCAAATCCACACTGAGCATATGAGTAAGTAGAAAGGATTAAGTACCACTTGAGAGCCGTTTAAGATAACCAAACAGCCCTGAAGTGGAATTTGTTACATGTAATCCATCTTCTGGCTCGGAGCCCATTGAGGAGTTACAAACCTTTACAACTAATCTATATATTCCTGATTAATAGTGTAGGTTAGGCAAAGAATTGTTATCATCTGTGAAAATATTTATTCTCTTCAAGCAACTGACCTTTTTATATATTGCTGCCACTGGGCATAGGCCTGCCGGGGGTGGGCAAAGGGGGCAGTTTGCCCCGGGGCCCTGTGCAGCAGGGGTCCCCCCTGGACAAGCGTTATTTTGTTTTAAGAAACTGCGAGCCATTCACATGAGCCAAGGCAAGGACAGCATTTTTTTTAATTTTGAAAAACATGCTCACACATGCTCAGAATGTTCCTGCTGCTCCAGAGCCTTTCCCTGGACCAAAAAGGCTTTGGAGTCTGCCTGCCGCCCAGCGCCAAGCCATGCTAGCCCCACTAATTAAGAGGGGAAGCACCACAAAAATAAAAGATTTTGGAGGACAGCATTGGAGGGGTGGCACACAGAGGAAGGAGGCTGGCTGATTGACTGGCTGGTAAATGGAGTAGGTGGCTGGCTGGCCAGTCAGTGGCCAATCAGAGCCACTTGTGGGTGTGTTGGGCAGTCCAAGCCCAGTTGAATGGAGTGGGTGGAGTGACTGAGGCACAGTGGGCTCCTTCACACGGCACTTTTATCCTGCTATTGAGATTGCTCACTCATGAAAGTTTGTGGGCCCTTTAAATGACGTCGTGAACCTCCAGAGTGTCTCTCCAGTGTGTCTCTCGCACTAAATGACCTGTATTCCATTTTTAAATGGATCACAATAAGCTATCAAACTACCCCACTTGTGTTCAGCTTGAGTTCCCTCTGTGAAGAGGAAAAGCGGCAAGAAGAGCAGCGAGATCAATGAAAGATAATGGAAGACTCAGATACAGAGAGAAGGAGAGGAGAGGGGAGGGGTGAAAAAGGGAGTCGTCGTGATCCTGCATTTAAAATGGAAGCAGAAAGTCCTGTTCTGAATGCAGGATTTTAGGCTGGTGTAGAGATACTCTGAATCCGCTTTATTTCCACTCTACCCTTCTTCACGTGTAGAAAGGGCTGGGGGATTGGGGGAGAAAGAGAGAGCAGACCAGACCAGACCAGACCATCACTGTTTTTTAATATATATTTATACTGGTATGCTCTTTATTTAAACATCTTTCCAGTTCCTGTTTTGGGTGTCTGGAGAAATTTGTAGGTGGTGCTGGGTTGTGAAATGCAATAAAAATCTTTGTTCCCATCTTGTTTACACCACCTCCCCCCTCGCCCCACCCCCAACTGGGAAAAATAGTTATGTGGCCTCTGCCAGAAATTGCTTTCTCTGTGCTGCTATTCTGGATAAATTGGGGTGGGGAATGGGGTGGGGGTGGAGGCTGAACTGCTTTTAAATTGGGGGTGTTTTTGTCCTCCCTTATGCTTACCTTAAGTAATGAATTGTGGCCCATGCCTGGCCCCCATTTTGTGGTGCTTTACAATGCTTCTCAGTCTGCTTTTTTTTACCCTTTCCTTTCTTTTGGTGGTGGAAAGTAATGCCTTAGAACACACAATTCTGGCTATATTCCTCCTGTTTTCTATTTGCTTGTCAAAATTATTGTCATGATTATGTAACCCATACTCAGCATTGACTTCAATTGCCTGCTGCCTCAGTTTCCCTGTGTGTCAAATGTGTGTTCCCCTCCCCCTTCTTCCAATCATTGATAAGTTGCCTTAGAACACATATTCCTGGCTAAATTCCTCCTTTTTCTGCTTGCTGGGCCACACTTTTAAAAAAGCCTGTGATTATCTATACCAAATATTCAAGGGCAACTTTTCAATCACTTCTTCCTATAATGGTCACCCATTATAACAGAACTTCTGGTCATAATCCTTACTCCACATTGGCTGGTTATGTGGTGTACCTCGTCGGCCTTCTTTCAATTGTATGCATTTTCACTCTGAAGTCACAATTAGTGTAAAGGCTCTTGCTCTCTTGACTGTGCATAGCATTACAGTGGTACAGGGCATAGTAAAACTATCAGCTCATGTTGTTTTGTATTAATATTGCATTCTGTTCCAGGCGTCTGACAAAAACAAGTTGAGGAAGCAGCTCAGAACTTGGTTGTGGAATACTTCCTGGCAGTGGTTACTTACTATGCCTCTGAAAGCCCTGTGTGCATAGTTCTTCTAGGAGTAGTGAATGGAGGATAGGGGTAGCTGCAAGGGGAGGAGGAGGAGGCCATACACCTTTTCCCCCAGCAGTTTTAACTAAATGATAAATAGTACATTTTTAACCATTTTTTTCACCAAAATTTCCTTTAAAAATTGTCAGTTTGTAAGGGATAAACAGCATATATTGAAATGTGAAAATACTCGGTCCAGCAACACGGGATGCTGCTCTCCAAACCCACTTTAACATTAGATCCGAAATATTTTTGATTACCTATTAGAGAGATTAAACGTACTCATAATTAGTTATTAGGTACAAATATTTTGATACTTACTTTTTAATTATGTAGGTATTTATATTTATACTATAGTTATTTGAGAAGCTGGAACTTTTTAATGGGATTTATGGTCTTTCAATTATATATAATTTCAAAGCGATTGTGATTTTTGTGTGAGACAGGGGCCCCACGAAAATTCCATTGCCCTGGGCCCCCAGATTCCTCTGAGCAATCCACTGAGCAATCCACTGAAAAGTTACCTTGCACAAGCGCTATTGGAAAGAGGGCTAGTCTAGGCATTCAAAAGCAGACCAGGGGTGGGAGCATCTTAAAAGCAGCGTGGAGAAGGTGCAGTTTTGAGGAAAAAAGCACCAGGTAGGGGAAGAATGCTTCAGCCTTCCCAGCCCTCTGCTTCTTCTCTGCATTCCTCTCCCCCAGGTGTTTTCCTTCCCAGTTTTGACAAAGATATGTCTAGAATCACCACCATGGGAATACTGGCTGGCTGGGGAGAGGAGTTCAGAAAACAAGCAGTGGCCAGTGGGAATGGTAAGGAACACCTCCTCTGCCGACTGCTTCCCTCTTCCAAATGGGACCACATCAGTTTTTTTTTATCCCACAGCTTTACTGGCGCTTCTGCTTCCGAATTCTTTGCGGGATTAAGATGCGCTCCTTCACACACACATTCCCCCCCCCCCCGGAGGATTGGCTTTCTCTGCAAGTTCTATACGTTTCATTATACAGCCATTAGATGGTGCTGTTGTTATAGCACCACTTCCTCTTTACATGGAAAAATTCAAATAATTTATTTTTATTACCTCATATCTTCATTTCAAATAAAGCCACAGAATTTGTCAGAAAGCATGGGAGAGGCGCTGGACATTGACGATGTCACGTGAAGGACCTGCAAACCTCTGTGAGTAACCCATCTCAATTGTGGGATAAAAGACCAATGTGGAGAAGCCCTTAGGCCCCCAGGCACAGGTCTGCTGCTAAATATCTAGTTTGGCCCTGAATAAAGTGGAACCATCATCTTTTGGGGCCATTTGTTTTCATTTCACTCAGGATTGTGCAGCAGAATGTTCCAGTAAATCATGCTCATATTCTATTAGTTATCACAGAGAGTTATGTTACTGTTTTATTGGTAATAGGAATGACTGCAGGAATCAGCAGGCCTCAAACACAACTGTTCTTTATTCAGCGTACACAAAACTGAAGAATTTAGCAGAAGCTCCACCAGCTGTTGCTGCTCCCAATTTTACAGGAGCTGCCAAGGTTCAAAAACAATAACTAACCGACAGTACTACTAGAATACATAACATTCCTTTCCCCTTAGCTATCATAGTCTTTCAACCAACAAGGAGGTACCCTTTCACGGCACAGTCTCTGCACTCGATTAATAGGTGTTGCTTGCTCAGATGGCTTTCTCTCAATAACTGCTGTAGGTAAGGAAGGAATAGTGCTCCCATTGCATAGTGGCTCTGGCACTTCAACAGGCAGTGAGAGAAACACATCAGTTCCAGATAGATCAGCAGCAGCTACCTCTGCTGGTGACATCCCACTCTGGCCAGAACGCCTTCTCAATTGGTCAACATGGCAATGCCACACTGACCCATCTGCACTCTGGACCTTGTATGATACAGGTCCAGTGACCTCAGTGATAGAGGAAAGAACCCACCTTGGTCCAGCACCATAGTTCCTAGCAGACACCTGGGCGGTGTCTCCACAAGCTATTTACTGCAAGTTTGCTGCGTTTGGAGGTCGTTCATCATTGACATCACGGCCATCTTGCAGCCATCCTGGAGATTTTCGTGGAAAAACCAGTTTTTCTGAGACTACTCTCAGTCTTGTTGTTTTCCTTAATTTGGCTTGTCTGCCCTTTTGTTGCAGTGTGTACCAACCTTCTGCATTTACTTTGGCACGATAGCCCTGGCCAGGGGTGTGTCTTCCACCTGGCCGTGACCTCACTGACCCCGGTCAAGGGGTGTTCCCCCAATCTTTAGCATTCCCCACCCCCCTTCTGTGCATGTTTACTCAGAAGTAAGAAATACATCTCACTCCCCTGCATTGAAAGTGTTAAAGGCTAACTGTAGTAACTCACCCTTGAGTGCTCTTTCGCTACTCTGATGCACCTTTAGATGGCAATTGCTACGTTGTGCATCTTTGATGTTCTGTAGTTTCTCTGTTTTCTAAAATCACTTCTCTGCTTGATCGTAGTAATGAGATCTTGCCTTTGCATTGCAAGCAGGGGAAGGAGAAAGGGAGAAAGAGCAGGGGTGGAAGCAGTAGGCAAAAGTGCACACATGGGGAAAAATGGGGTGGGGAGTAGTAACTCTGCAGCAGATTGCTGGGATGTGGTGAAATTCGGGTGGGTGGGGGTTAGAAATGGGGAACATTGCAATCCTATGCATCTCTACTCAGATGTCAGAATGCATCTCTACTTCCTCCCCTGTAAGTTGGGTTTAGAATTGCAGCCACCACCTCCCAGAGGAGTTCTGAGAAATGAAAAGAGGAACGTGGTGGTGGTGGTGATGATGATGATAAGGTGAATCCCTTCCAAAATGGGCAAACTGAAATCTGAATTTGAAGATGGAATTTGAAGCAGATTGCTGGGATGCGGCAAAATTGTGGGGGAGGGGAGAGCTCTGGAGGACTGGATTCACAAAGAAATGAACACAGGTTGGGGAGGGAGGGCTAACACACATTGGCCAGAGAAAACAGAAGAGGTAGAACAAGGTGAGAGTGGGAGAGAGGGAACAGGCTCTCTAAATGATGGCGTGGATGAGACTCCACCCAGGAGCCACCCAAACAATTTGCAGTAAACTGCGTGCAACCTGCCGAGAGCCCCAGGCTAGCTTTGGGATAATCCGGGTTTTCGACCCCCGTGTGTCCCCAGACAGAGCAGATTCTACTCCAGTAAAAACTACAACAAAGTGGAGAGCGAACTAAACCCGTCACCATGGAGATTCCCCCCTGATCTTGTGGGGCAAATGAACAGAGAGTAGAAGCTGAGAAGGCAGCATCCAGAGCTTGCTCCCATTGGCTTTGTAAGTCTTCAGCTATGTCTGGGTGGAGACGGTCAAGGCAAGTTTTTAGATGCCGCCCCATAAGTAACTGTGCAGGACTGACCTCTATTGCTGCACAAGGAGTAAAATGCTGAGCAATGAGAAACCTGGCAAGGCGTGTTGGGCAGGCGCCTCCCACAATGAGCTTCAGGGCATCTTTTGTTGTCTGCACCATCTGTTCAACTTGGCCATTTGCTCGGGGATGGCGAGGTACAATGGTGACAGCCCAAATAAGGTTCTTGTCTGCAAATGATTTAAATTCAGCAGATGTAAAAGCAATCCCATTGTCTGAGACTACAGTATCAGGCAAGCCATAGGTTGCAAATAAGTGGCACTGTGCTGTGATTGTTGCAGCAGCTGTTTGTGATGGTACTAAGACTACTTCAAGCCACTTTGAGTAAGAATCTACCACAACCAAGAAGTTTCTTCCTTGAAATGGTGCTGCAAAATCAATATGGATTCTTGACCAAGGCTTCTTGGTCACTTCCCATGGAAAGACAGGTGCCCTTGGTGGATTGTGCCTAGTGGCTTGATGAGTACTGCATGCATTTACAGTTTTTTCAATATCCGAGTCAATACTGGGCCACCAGACATAGCTCCTGGCCAATGCTTTCATGCAAATGATCCCTGGATGAGCTGCATGCAGTGTGGTCAAGATGGTTTGACGACCCTTATCTGGAATAACAACAGTTTTCCCATAGCAGACATCCCTTATGGGCAGACATCTCATGCTGATGGCATTTGAATGGCTTCACTTCCTCTGGCAGTTCCTCATCCAGCCACCCACTCCATACCCAGTTTAAAACACGAGCCACTACAGGATCTCTAGCGGTCAGCCTAGCAATTTGATCAGCCTGAAAAAGTGGGTCAGGAAGGGTCATTGTAGTGCTTCATCATAAATCCCACAGACAAGACGATCCCTCAACATATCCTCTAGAACAGTGGTCTCCAAACTTCTTTGATCATGCACCCCTACCAGTAAATAAACGTTAAGCACGCACCCCCAATATATGTATATTTATTTATACTTGATATACATTTACTACTGTACTAATATATTATGCACATTAGAAAACATACACAAAAATCTAAATTAAAAAAGGATGAGATAAAGATGAAATATACATTATTTTTAAAATATTGTCTTTTATTTATTAACGGTACAACCCCGCTTTTTGCTCTCACTAAGAAAAATTAATAACATTTTTAGTGAGAGTAATGTGATTGAATATGCTTCAGCTAAACTGAAAATAAACAAATCACCAGCTTCAGGTGGTATCCACTCAAAGGTTCCTAAGTACTTAAATGTGAAATTGCTGATTTTCTAATGCAAATATATAACATATTCCTAAACTCAGCCTCTGTACCAGAGCACTAGAAAGTAACCAATGTAACACCAATTTTAAAAAAGGAATCCAGGGGAAGATCCTAGGAAATTATAGGCTGGTTAGCTTAACGTCTGTTCTGGGCATTATTAAAGATAATATAATCAAGCATATAGAAAGACAAGTCTTGGAAGAGTCAATGTGGCTTCTGCAAAGGTAAGCAGGTCTCACCAATCTTTTAGTGAGACTGTCAACATGGCTGTGGATAGGGGTGATCCAGCAGATTTTGTTTACTTGGACTGTCAAAAGGCTTTTGACAAAGGTCGTCATCAAAGACTCCTAACAAACTTAGCAGTCATGGGGGAAAAGGAAAGGTCCTCTTATGGATTGGTAACTGGCTGAAGAACAGGAAGCAGAGAGTAGGAATAAACAGACAGTTCTGGCAATGAGGTATGTAAACAATGGTGTCCCCCAAGGATCTGTATTTTGAAACTAGTCGTATTTCACTTATTCATAAATTATTTGAAGTTAGGGGTAAGCAGGCCATGTTTTCCAATGATGCCAAATTATTCAGGGTGGTTAAAACAAAAAGGGATAGCTAAGAATTACAAAAGGATTTCTCCAAACTGGGAGAATGGGAATATGCGGTTCAGTGTAAGCAAGTGAAAAGTGATACATAATGGGGCAAAAAATCCTAACTTCACATATACATTGATGGGGGCTGAGTAGGTGGTGATGGACCAGAAGAGGATCTTGGAGTTGTGAATCAATGATAACGTCTACCCAGATATGTGAGAAAGATATACATGAAAAGGGGAAATTCCATGTTGGGGATCAAAAGGAAAGGAAAATAACAATGCCAATATCATAATGCCTTTGTAAAAATCTATGGTGCAACCACCATTTAAATACTGTGTATAGCTCTGGTCCACACACCTCAAAACGATATTGTAGAGCTGGAAAATGTGTAGGCTAGGCCTTCAGCCTGATGCAGCAGGACTCTTCTGAGGTTCTTATGCCAGGAATCCCCATCTGGAGACATGTCTGGATTAGGGATGGACGAAAGCCACTTATTGGTCCCGCAGCTTGCTTCGCGGTGGGGGAGGCGCTCCGTTCCTCCCCCCGAAATTCTGGACGGGTGGGAGGTGCCCCATCCCTCCGGCCGCGAATCCTCTTCTCCTGCCGGGTTGCAAATGGCGGCAGCCGTAGCCGCTGCCGTTTGCGTCCCTGCAGTCAGCCGTGATAGGCTACGTAAATGTTTACGTAGCTTATCACGACTGACTTTGGGGGGGGAAAAAAAAAAGCACGTACGCAAGTGGCGGCGCCCATGGGCGCCCCCATTTGTGCTCCTTATTTGGGCACGTGTAGTCTACGTAGACATTTACGTAGACTACGGTGAAAATAAGGGCAAGGCAAATAACGTTGCCCTTATTTTTGCCGTAGTCTACGTAAATGTTTACGTACACTACCCGTGCCCAAATAAGGAATGCAAATGGCGGCGCCCATGGGCGCCGCCATTTGCGTACGTGCTTTTTCCCCCCCCAAAGTCAGCCGTGATAGGCTACGTAAACATTTACGTAGCCTATCATGGTGTTTTTTGAAAATCTAGCTGTGATAGGCTACGTAAATCTTTATGTAGCCTATCACGTTTGTTGTGTGGGGGGGTTACACTTGGAAATGGCGGCGGCGGCCGGTCAGAAGACCGGCTGCCGCCGCAGATCCGCCGCCGAGAGCCGCCGCCGCCAGGGACATTCGACCAAGGTAGGTCCCATCCCGGGGGGGTGGCAGACCGTTTCTCCACCAATTTCGGGGGGCTGAATGCGTTGGCATTCGGCCTCCCGGAGATTCGTGGAGAAATTCTCCGATGAATCCCTTGGATCCTGCTTTGTTGGTAGATGCCCAGATGACAGCTGTGGCCTGAAAAACCTTCCTTCGGTTATATCTCGTCCTGAAGCCCTGTTCAGGCATTTGACTTATCAGGATTCCTCCCTATAGAATCATAGAATAATAGAATAGTAGGGTTCGAAGGGGCCTACAAGGCCATCGAGTCCAACCCCCTGCTCAATGCAGGAATCCAAGTCAGAGCACCCCTGACAGATGGCTGTCCAGCCTCGTCTTGAACACCTCCAGTGTGGGAGAGCCCACCACCTTCCTAGGTAATTGGTTCCATTCTCGTATTGCTCTAACAGTCAGGAAGTTTTTCCTGAGGTTCAGCCGGAATCTAGCCTCCTGTAACTTGAGCCCATTATTCCGTGTCCTGCACTCTGGGATGATCAAGAAGAGATCCTGGCCTTCCTCTCTATGACATCCTTTCAAGTACTTGAAGAGCGCTATCATCTCTCGCCTCAGTCTTCTCTTCTCAAGGCTAAACATGCCCACTTCTTTCAGTCTCTCTTCATAGGGCTTTGTTTCCAGTCCCCTGATCATCTTTCTTGCCCTCCTCTGGACCCTCTCCAGTTTGTCTGCATCCTTCTTAAAGTGTGGTGCCCAGAACTGGACACAGTACTCCAGATGAGGCCTAACCAGTGCTGAGTAGAAGGGAACTAGTACTTCTCGGGATTTGGAAGCTATGCTTCCATGAATGCAGCCCCAAATAGCATTTGCCTTTTTTGCAGCCACTTCCCTTCCTTGCCTTCCTTTGCATGGAGAAAGGGACTCAGCCAGGGCTTGCAGGAGCTGACTCCTGCAAGCCCTGGCTGAGTCAGTCTGCTCCTTCCGCCACTGCATGTGTCCCAATAGGGGCACAAACGGTACAGGAAATGGTGCAGGGGATTCCCCAGCTTACCGCTGATCTTGGAGAAAAAAAGAGATTCCCCTTTGTGCCTCAGGGGCCAAGGCTTTGGGAGGGAGGGAGGGAGGGGCCTGTGGAGGCTGCTCAGTGCTCTACAGGCCGGATTGGGCCCCAGCAAAGGCCAGAGGTTGCCCTCCCCTGTTCCAGATTATCCTGTCGGGGCACATTAAATACAGTTGTTATTAATTGGTTACAAGGGATCAGGGCTGAAATCATTTCCCTGGTCGAGGCAGGCTCCTGCTTGAATATCCTCCACTGCAAGAACCAACACCAGGGTGAGTTAGGATGGTTGTGCATTTTTAAGCATACAAGTTCTCAGTGCTCAGGCAGATAAATTGCTCTTGCTCAGAAGCTGTTGTGCAACAAGGCTGCTGGTTTCAGCTACTGGCCAATGTCAAATAGCTCCATCTTTTAACTCCCCTATCAACCATAGTCATTGGATTAATGTGCTTTAGTATTAGGCTGAAGGGTCAGGGCCAAGGAGAAACTGCAGGGGAGCAAATCTGCCTGGTCAGCTGCTCCCACTAAGCCTCTGAGCAAATGCCATTATTTAACATGACTTTAATAACTGTCAGTATGTTACATGATCTTGGATGGCTATTTTGTGCTTCTATCCAGGTTGCCCCCAGGGCTAATGTTCTAGTTATACAACCCTAGTTACACAACTCCGCCACATAGCTCTTTTTCTTTTCTTCTTGCAAAGAACTTCTATTTTCTCATATTTTGCCATTGGAAAAATGTGATTCCCTGTCTCCACCTCCAGCCACAATGTATACTGCAATTAAGATTGCTTAGTAGATGGGATGGAATGACTCTCACCAGCACAGGCTGGATTTTGAGCTACAGATACATGCAACTTTGAAATTTGAGGAGAATTTTCTCTCAGAATTTTTTCTTCATCTCAGCACATGAGAATGCAGTAAATGGAGGCATAATCAGAAACCCAAAGGATGGGGTACATCAATATATGTGAATTGCAATGGTAGATAACTCACTTAGGTAGACAACTAGAAGACTTGATATCAGTGTTGGACAACTCCATGAAATCTCCCATCATGCCCTCTTCTGATGCTGGCACCTCTCTGTAGAAATGTTTGGCTCTGGCATAGAATTGCATCTCACCATTGATGACTTCGCTTGTCTAAGCATAAAGTTTGACTGCAAAGAGACAAAAGCAATAATTGATCACAGACCAGGCTAACAGTATAAACTGACTTTTTAAAATCTATCCCCAGTGAAGAAGCACATAAGAAAAAGGAATCCAGCTAGGTTATACAGGGAAGTTTGGAAAAAGACAAGATTTAGGGCAGACATTTTGTCCCAATGTTGAGCTGGGTGGAGAGGAAGGAAAATTACAGCCAATACGCAGCCTTAAATATGCATATATTTAAGTGAATAACCATCTGCAATAGTGGCTTTTCGTTTATTTACTTATCTTCTGAAATGGATGGCGAGAAAAGCAAAAGGAGCATACTGCTGACATTATAGGCGGGCAGTAACTGGGCTTCCCCTTTTTCCTTACCTGTAAAGACATATGCACAAGTACCATACAGGCAGCTCCACACCCGGCGGGGGTGGGGGAAGGGGGAGCATCAGAATCACAGCCTGAGAACTTTATTTGAACATGGATCATGCCCAGTTATACTACAGAACCCATGAGTGTGTGATTAACATGGCCACTGTTTCCATTCATTCTGTTCCAAAGCTAACAAAAAACAACAACCCTGCAGTTGTTGCAGGGGTAATGCAACCCAGAAACAGAAAGGTGTGGGAAGAGACCTTGGGGCGATCTACACAGCACTGCTTTCAACCTTCATTTCGCTGTAGCTGCACAGTAGTGCGGCTGCAAATTAGCTTCTGCTGCAGTACACAGTGCGATTTACTGTGGACTTTTCCAAGGGAAAAATCTGCAGTGCTGTGACACACAGCTGTGAATGCGGAGTAAACTGTGGCAGTCTCCAGTTGCACTGCTACATATTTTTTTAACATATATTTTTTAAATGCACAGCTGTACAGCAACGTGAAGATGCGGCTACGATGCCCCAGTTTTTAGTGGTTCCTTTGTACGTTAGGGGTTCTTTTGTGTCTGTCGTTTTCTCATTTGGTAAAATGTGGGTAGGTTGCTCCTTTGTTCCTATGCCATAGGGATGTTAGAGAATTCCGCCACAGATCCCAGGGAGGCCGAATTCCAGTGAATTCGGCCCTCCAGAATCCATGGCAGAATGGAGCAACCTGCCCCACCACCCCGCGAAAGCCCTGCGAAACAGAGCCTACCTGGCTGCAGCTCCAGCAGCGGTGGCGGCTCTGGCAGCGGATGAAGCAGCGGTGGCAGCGATGACGGCGGCTCCGGCCACTGCCAGGCACCTACCCCAGTGTAGTGTAGTGGTGAGAGTGATGGACTAGGAGCCGGGAGAGCCGGGTTCTAGTCCCCACTCGGCCATGGAAGCTCACTGGGTGACTCTGGGCCAGTCACAGACTCTCAGCCCAACCCACCTCACAGGGTTGTTGTTGTGAGGATAAAATGGAGAGGAGGAGGATAATGTAAGCCGCCTTGGGTTCCTTGCAAGAGGAAAAAGGCGGGATATAAATGCAATAAATAAATAAAATAAAATTAATAAAAGACTTAACCACACACCTAGTAGGTGCAGTATTTCAAGGTGTTTCCATGAACCCCCTCGGCCCTTGGCGACTGGCTCCAAAGCAGCCCTTGTGAAGATACGAAGCTGTGAAGGTGTGGTTCAAAAAACGAGCACGCTCCTTCGTGCAACTGTAACTGCGCAGCTGCGAAGGAACGAGGAGGCGGGGATGACTGCAATAGTGAATGGCATCACACAGTGACGCCGCGATCACTAAGCATGCCCACCACATGCCCACCAGAAAATGCGAAGTCGGTTTGGGGAAGGGCCAGACAGCTTGACAACCACAGCAACCCAACAGTAAACCAAAAAATCAGAGCAAAATGCCTCTGTGGAAATCTGCATTTTCAGGATGAAAGCCACAGTATGGCCACGAAGTGGTGACTATGTCATGTGTCCCGAAGGACCTCAAATCACAGCAGCCCCAGAGTAAATGGCTCATGTAGATGAGGCCCTCGCCACCAACTGTGTCACTACCTTTAGGGCAGAACACCCCTCTGCTGAAGGCAAGACAGGTGGGCTGTGCCAGTCCAGACAAGCTGGCAGGCACTGCAGAATCCCTTAAAGCTGAAAAAATGGTCACAAGGAAGCACAGGGGCAGTGGGAATTCGGGAGGAAAACAGGGGAAACAGGAATGCTGCTGCCTGGATTCTCTGGAGTAACCCAATGAGTGAACAGCATCAACTCTGATGAAAAGGACTTGCCCAGAAGCGCCCAGATTTAGAGGCCAGTGGAAGGTGGATGTCAAGGTGCGGGCAGCGAGGGACAAGGAGCGAGGGAGGCCAGGCAGGGCGTGTGAGAGCAAGGCTGGGTTTGCAGAGCAACTCTGATGCCATGAGCCCTTAAGCCTGTTCCAGTCACAGTTAGTGAGGTGCCATTAGCACTCTTGATTGTTATGGACAAGATGGGGGTGCAGGGGCTGCCCAAAACCTCAGTTCAGTCACTGCCACACCAATATTTAAATAGGTTTTTTTTTTTTTGGTGCTATTTGTGACATATATAACCCGCATTTTTTCCCAAGGAGAAATGACAGCACAGAGAGCACTCCCTCCCCCAGTTTATCCTGACAACAGGCCTGCCAGGTCAGTTGGGCTGAGAGAGGGCTCACTGGCCCAAGGACACTCAGTAAGCACCATAGCTAAGTGAGAATCTCAGACTGGGTCTCCCAGTCTTAGTCTCACACTCTCACCACTACCCCACACTGACTGTCCTACATCATACTGATTCAGTATCTGGTGATCACCTAGTTAAAATATTGTATAAACGTTTAGGGCCACTCCAAAATTCTTAGCAGTGGATTAGCCAAGGCATGTTGCTTGCTGTTGTTCCAACATTGCTTTCTATCTGTTGTCATATACAGTGCCTGGAATCTTTGGCTGTCTTTACACGAGGCATTTATCATGGGCTCGTGATTGGTCACTCACGGAAGTTTGCAGGTCATTTACATGACGCCATCAACCCCCAGGGCACATCCAGCTGTATTTCATCTTTATCCTGCTAAAAAAAAAACCCGGAGATAATCCACTATTTAAATGTAAATCTGCTTTAATGGCTGTGGGTAAATGAGTGGTTCTACTATAAACACAGCCTGGGAAGAAGAAGCCATTGAGAAGAGCAGGAAAATCACAACTGCTCTCCCCCTCCCCTCTTCCAGTGTGTCTGCCTGTTGACCTGGGCTGGGAAGAGAGATTTCTTGGCCAGGCTCACAGTGAGTGTGGAGCGGGCTCGGGGAGGAAGAAGATGGTGACTCCCCATGTAAAGGGCTGATAGCAACAAAGCCACCCCCCACCCCCACCCCATGCGCTGCTTTGCAGAGAGAGAGAGAGAGTGAGTGCACGCGTGTGTGCATGCGTGCGTGCATGAGAGATACTTGAATCTCTCCAGAGACCCACTGATTTGCCGCTCGCTCTCTGCCCCAAGGCTGCCAAGAACTTGTCTGTGTAAAGAGCTGATCTTTATCTCACTTAGAATGCGGAAACAGAAGCCCCAGTAAATTGCAAAATAAACAGCCTTGTGTGATGAACCCCATTATGCATTAGGATGAGATCTGGACCTCTTCTTATTTTATTTCATTTCATTTCATTTATGATACTTACACATCACCCTATAACAAGATCTTCCACCATCTGTGATGTTTTCACATGAGTGACCAAGTGTTTCTGCTTTCTGTAACAAGATTTATAAAATCTACATTGGCTGGACTGTACAATCACATTTTCTTTTGTATTCTGACCTGCATTAACAATCATATATACATATGTGATAAATATACCACAAGAAAGACTGAAATGCATTCTTAATTTTGGGGTTAGTGTTCTTTAAGTCCAGCTTCAATTGTTTAAAATGTTGCTTTTCAGCCCATGAGCAACCTTTGGTGCTCCAGTCAGGGCATATAAGAGAGGTCACATACTGCGAATAAACAAGGTTCAATGCTTGCTCATTACGGCAAGCCCAGGCCTGCCTATTTTGACAAGAAGGGTAGCATCCCTTGCAAGCAGTAATTCACAGCAAGCCAGACTGTGAGAATGGGGCTCTTAGGTTTCATCGAAACCGTGCGCCCAGGCTATTGCTCCCTCTAGCAAAAGCAGCGCTCCCAACCCTCCTTGTCATCACCTGCTTAACTGTGGAGCGGATACCGTTAAACCTTTAATCTGTTCACATTTATGTTATGCCTGAGAGATGCATACTGGAAGTGAGCACTGAACTCACCAAGGATCAAATCTTGAGATTTTTACACCCCCTGTTGATTTATTTTTGCACCCTGTGTAGGAAGATTTTGGATAATGGAAGGAATTGGTGGCAGATGATGCTCTGATTGTGGTGGCTGCGCAGTGATGGTTCCTGTGCAATTTGGGGAGGCTTTCCTTGTTTCTCCTTCCATGTGGAGTGGAAATAACGTCTGAAGTATTTTATCGGTATCATTTATACATTTCCAGCAGATTACATTGGGTGTGTTAGAATCTGCAGCACAGTCATAAAACCATCGAAGTCTGGAGAGAGAAAACAGTATACAACTCCTTCCTTTTGTAACACTCTTGCCCCTGGTTGAACAAGTTTTTGAGTACTATTAGAACCCTGCAAAACCGGTTTACATAAACCGACAGTGCGCATGGCATGGGCAGTAATGGTTCTGCTGTGCCATGTCCAGTTCTCTTAGGAAGAATGCAGAGGGAGCATACAAAGAACAGTCACATCATGTTTTCACCCACGGTGTGAACCTAGCATCACAACTTGTGCTACGGATGTAGATAACAGTAAATTAAACAGTGGATTGGGGAGCAGCTTCCAGTGCCAAGGCAGTATATTGGTCCAGTCCTGTCCTACCCTGCACGCACTAGTTGAGCTGTCCATCTTATAGAAATATTTTAAAAGCAGCACATATTCATTGCTTTGGTATGTATATTTCTCTTTCACAACAAGAACTGCCCTAAAGCAGACCCTCAAAACAAATCCAATAATTTTATTATGTTAAATCAGAATTGTGTAAGTGCTCAAATCAACTAAAAAGAGAGAGAGGCATAATAGATTCCCCCAGCTAAGTAGCTTATTGCAAAGGGGATGGGGGGTGGGGGTAGGACAACTTGTCCAGAAAAGGAAGAGTCAGGAAGCAATCAATTGCAGAGAAAGGCAGAAGGAGAAGTTGCTTTAGGTAACATGAAGTGCTCTCATTTACTCTTTTTTTCTTTTCTTTTTTTAAAGGAAAGGTTTGGAAGGCAAAAAAGCCAGAGGAGGGAAAACACAGGAAAGAGTGCAAAAGCTCTGTAGTGGAGCTGTCATGCAGGACACAAAATGGTCTGCAACTGGAAATGTAAGTTAAGCGATAGAGAAAGGAAGGGCGTCCCCAACATGTCATGCACCTTCCTCAGGGACAACTCCTCCCACTGTGGCCAGATCTACACCTTGTGTCATGTGATTACGATCCCATCATGGTAACATTATATCCCTCTTGTGCATTTATAACTCGTAGGACCCACAATGACATTTGTGCAGTATTTTGGATAATGTGCAATAAAAAGCAGGAAATAACACTACAATAGTAGAATATAGAATGTGTAATGTGCCCCCAAAGTTATCAATGCACTTCAATACCACTATAAAGCAGTAGTGTAGATATAGCCTGTGTCTCAATCAAGCATTTTCCTATCCACACCAGCAATGATAGTGCTATTGCTACTCTGCTGTTGCCTTCCTTAATAGATTTTCTGCAATAAGAAAACGGTCAGAAGAAGTGGTGGGAAAACAATGTTGTCTGGAAGATTTGCAAAACAGAGTGAAAGAGGTGTATCCATTGTACATGAACAGCCTTGTCTGGAAGCATCCTGGGAGTGCTGGTAACGTCACCTGCAGAAGCCAATAAGTACCCCCACAAGTGGCTTTTTGCTGAATCAAACTGGTCAATAATGTAAACCTGCAGAACTGCCTTTCCCATCTTCAAAGCTCACTCTGCAGCTTCTTGCCAGCTTTGCAACTGAAATAAGAGATTACATACAAGTGACCAAACACTGGTTTAGCAGTCAATCTTCCACACTTCTCCATGCTTCATCTGAGCTGCCCACCAGTGTACTGCAGCTGTAGAAACAATCTTTCTTTTGTGAGTGCATGAGATGGGAGGAGGCTTTGCCACTTCCAGCCTTCCACTGGAGCTGTTCATGTAGTGAGAGGGTCACCCACTCTCCTCCCTCCTGCAACATTCAACAGACCAAGGAGGAGGCGGCGGTAGCGGCAATCCTCTCACTGTGTGCACGTCTTCAGGACAAAGCCATTCAGCCTTTCCTTCCATCTCAGGCACTCAAGCAATTTAAGACGATCATTGCTGCAGCGTTCTTTGGGTGGAGATCGATGTAACATTTTTAGTGGGATGGAAAGGTTTGGACACACATGCACCGCAGTTCAAAGCATTTTTTTTCAGGGCAGAAAAAGTGTGTTCAAATCACTTCCACCTGGGGCACATCTAGACGTGCCTTTTATTCCAGCCGGGGCCAGTGCAGGTCCATTTGATTAGACGACGCAGTCGCCACCTCGCAGTCTTCTATGGTTTCTGCCAGGAAAATGCGGATTTCCAAGGTGTAGTTTTCCTCCGACTTTTTCAGCTGCTGCGGCTTCACTACAGCGGGGTGTGCTGTCTAACCATCCCTCGGGGTGACAGCATGGTTTGTGGTGGGTGTGGAGTGGGTGGTGAGTGACACTGTGACACCTTTTTCCTCCTCCCCTCTCTCTCTTCTCAATTGCTTCCCATCCTGCCCGCAGTTGCGATGTGAGAGGGGATGGGAGAGAGAAGTGGTGCTTTGTGCCGCCGCAGCCGAGAGCAACTGCGTCCCTCTCTGCTAGGCACTGTTGCTCGCGGCGGCAACAGCCCTTGCTGGGCTCCTGCGCTGCAGCAAAATTGTGCAGTAACTAGACCCCACATATCTAGGTTGTTGAGCATCCAGAGCGCAGGAGCTGAGCAGCTCCAACGATGCAATAGACCCAGTCAGCACTATTGGGGCCCAGGTGAAGCTGAGGCTCAACCCCAACAAGATGAAGGGACCATTGGTCAGTAGAAAAACAAATATGTTTTGGGGTACAGCCTGTTCTGGAAGATCAGGTTTGCAGCGCGGGGTGCTACTGGACCTGGCATTGCTCCGGTGGGATCAGGTGGCTGCTGTGGCTGGGCGTGCTTTTGCCCAGCTTCAGCTGATGTGCCAGTTGTGCCCCTTTTTGGAGAAGACATCTGGCTAGAGTGATCCATGCCTTAATCACCTCCTGTTTAGATTATTTCAATGCACTCTATGTGGGGCTGACCTGGATGAGTATTCAGAAATTGCAGCAACGACAGTGCTTTCTGGTGCACACCTCGTTGACCATTTTAGTTGTATCAACTACACCGGCTGCCGATTTGTTCCAGGGCATAGTCTGAAGGAGGCTAGGTTGGTGGGCACGCAGGACAGGGTCTTTTCTGTGGCAGCACTCCACTTATGGAACTCTCTCCCAAAGGAAGTTAGGCTGGCCTTCTTTGTTCAGCTTTAGGTGGGCTGTTAAAACTATTTTGTTCCACATGGCTTTTTAGCATTTTGAATGTATTAGCGCCACACTGTTTTTAAGATTCTCTCCTGCTCTTAATTCTGCTGTTGGTGATGTTTTAAACTGTTCAATTAGTTTTTAAAGTTCTCAATATTTTTAAATTTTCAAATTGTTTTAATTGTAATTTGCCTCGGGGGCTGTAGTTGGGCTGAAAGATGATTCATAATTTTATAAATAAATGGCATAAAAACAAATGAGAGAAGAATCCGCTTTTCATGTTGTCAGTTTTCACCCTTGTGCAACAAGAAATGTTGCCACAGGATTAAACACAACACACATTCAGTAATCTGTTTCCCATTATATGATTCCGGTCATATGGAATGGTCCCCAGAAAAAAATGTTCACTCATACACATTCATGCATAGAATGAGTATATGAATATACTCATATATTCATGAGTATAAAGAGGAGCAAGAAAACCTCTTTCTGCATTTTAATTCTCTTACACATTTACTGAGGAGTAAGCCCAGTTGAACTAGATGGGGCTTACTTTTGAGCAGACCTGCCTAAGATTTGGATATTAGGTAGCAAGCCTAGACATTCCGGGGAGCAAGTCCCATTGAACTCAACAGGAGTTATTTCTGAGTAGACATGTATGGAATTGCACTGTACATTCGTTTCTTCCTGGCATTACTCATTGGTATGCAGTACTAGCGAAAATAGGCTGTACCCACACCCCTCCACCGTTACCTGCTGCTCGAGGGGCATGCAAGAAATTGAAGCAGGCCAGCAGGGAATCTGGCCAAATTCCAGCGATAGATGCTGGGCCCCCGAATGAGAGGTTTTCATTCATCTTAGCGGCATTTACAGTCTGCAATCATGCCATTAACTGGTCAGTGGCATTGACTATGCGGGTTACTGATTGCTTTCCACACTCATAAGACATTTGGAGATGTCTTGTCGAGACATGCTGGTTGACTACAATCCATGTTTTTAAAGGGACTTGTCCTCAGCATCTCCCATTTAAAAGATGCCTGTAGATCAGCACTTCAAAAGCAAATAAATTAATTTTGCATCTGCAAAAATTATGGAGCTATGTGAACTGAAAAATGTAACCAGAAATAACTGTTCCTGCTCTTCCCCACCTATTCTAACTTGGGTAAGGCTTGTTAAGAGATCTCAGTGCATCAGTGCAACTTGGACACCAGCAAGAGACAACCAGGGGAATAAAATCTGCTCTGCCCACTAGCTGAAGGCAGAGCTCAGCCCCATAATCTCTTTGTGAGCTGATCCTACTGGCTGGGGGATGCTGAGAGTTGTAGCCCAATGCATCTAGAGGGGACCGGGTTGGGGAAGGCTACCCTACATCTTGGATGGGGGTAGGGCTTCCAGGCATATGGGTGTAACTTTTGGGATTCTTGACTGAACCCCTGTTCCTGTTTGTAGAAGTCAAGCATTCTGTGCACATCACTCATCACCTATGCACAGTGCTGTTTTTTGACTTACTCACCCAGATGCAGCTTCTCCAGCAGCTAGAGGTAACTCTGAAAAAAATTATTCCTAACTGCCTTGTACAAGATGAAGGACATGCTGTGTCAACAAAGTTCCTCACCCATCTTGTGCCAATGTGATTTAAAGGCTAAATGGGCCCGCATATACATACTGTTCATAGTTTTCTGGAAGAAGTTGCCTGGGTTGCCCAAGTGGGACCCTTCCATCCACTGGAAGGGCTGTAATGGTGTCATTTAAGCCATGCCCATCTCTGTCATTCTATACTTGGGTGTATGTCTGCCTTTGGCTCCTGCCACTTGCTCAGAATAATCTCTGAACTGTCATGCTCCTAAACTAGCAGGTGCTGGGAAGTGATAAAAAGCCAGATTGCTTAGGCAGGGTAAAAGTACATCTGTGCCCAATGAAGCCACTTTAATTAGTGTTTAAAATTGCATTAACTTTTTCCGAAAAGGGAGAGCAATATTGCCCAGGGGTTCCTCCCATACTCTTTGCACTGCAGACGATAAGGTTGTTTCCCCATGCAAAGGTCACCTCTTTAGGGTTATATCCCATCCACAAGCCACTAATGGCTTGGACCATACAATTCTCCTCCCTTTGTGCCCTACTGTGTGGTCAGACATGTTCATGATAATGTCTTCTATATAACGTAAAAGAACAAGGAGGACATGCTAAGATTCATCCTTAGTGGCTGTTTACAAGCCCCATAACTTATTTTCCCCAGAGATTCACCAAAACCCAGGCTTGTGCTTTCAATCAGGGTTAACATAAGACATGTTTATTTGAGCAGGCATTTAGTGGCCAGGAATAAACATGGTTATAATTTAGCAAGCATATCCTATATATTTGCATGGCCTGTTGCACTACTGTATTGTGAAAATGTTGGCATTGCATCCAGTTTTGTGATGTTGTGCTGAAGACGCAGCTGCTGACATGCCTTCTCTCCCTGTTTTCTCCCCTACTTATACAGATTAGGATACTAGATGACGAATAACGGCAAAGCAGTAAAATAAAATCACAATGCTGCTAGGTCGGAAAAGACTCATGCACTGGAGTCATTTTGAGCATGTGAGCATTTTTGGAGAAATAAAGGGCTCCTTCACACTGAGCCTTTATCCTGTGATTGAGATTGCTCCTTCATGGAAGTTTGTGGGCTCTTTACATGACACCGTGACCCTGCCATGACCCTCCTGCACTAAATGCCCTTTGTTCCATTTTTAAATTGATCACAGATAATGAGCTATCAAATTACCCTGTTGTGTTCCGCTTCAGTTTCCTCCATGAAAAGAGTTAAAGCAGGAAGAAGAGGAGCGAGATCAATGAAAGATAATGGAAGACTCACATTCGGGGAGAAGGAGGGGGGAAGGGGAGAGGGGAAAGGGGCGCGTGTAAAGGCAGTCAGTTGTGATCCTGCATTTAAAAAGGACGCAGAAAGCCCCGTTTTAAATGCAGGATTTTAGGCTGTTGTAGAGATGCCCAAGGTGTCTGGGAGCTACTTAACAGTATGTATGGCTTTTGCCTGTTTTCCCATCTGTGTACTTACTGTTGATATCTACCAACTGGTAGCTAAAGCTGCAACGTTCTGTCCAACTGAACATTTTGGGGTAACTGAAAACCAGCTTTCTCATTCTGGTACAGTTCTAGCACCTTTGAAAGATACACTGAGTTTTGGGGTGCTGACAAAGCAAAGCTTTGTAAAGATAGATTTGTGCAAAGTACTGAAAATGCATATATTCATGGTATCTAGAGGATGTTCAACCTGTTCTGGATGGGGTTGCACTCACCCTGAAGGAGCAGGTTAGTAGCTTGGGGGTTTTCCTGGAGTCATCTTTGTCACTGGAGGCTCAGGTGGCCTCAGTGGCACAGAGTGCCTTCTACCAGTTTCAGGTGGTAGCCCAGCTTTGCCCCTATCTGGATAGGGACAACCTGGCCTCAGTAGTCTATGCTCTGGTAACCTCCAAGTTAGAGTACTGCAACACACTCTATGTGGGGCTGCCCTTGAAGTCAGTTTGGAAGCTGCAGCTTGAGCAAAATGTGACAGCCAGACTGATAGCAGGGACCAGAAAGTCTGAACACATAACAACAATTCTAGCCCACTTGCACTGGCTGCCTGTACATTTCCAAGCCCAATTCAAGGTGCTGGTTTTGACTTGTAAAGCCTTATATGGCTCAGGGCTGAAATACCTGATGGAGCACCTCTCCTGGTATGAACCTACCATAGAATCATAGAATAGTAGAATCATAGAATAGTAGGGTTGGAAGGGGCCTACAAGGCCATCGAGTCCAACCCCCTGCTCAATGCAGGAATCCAAGTCAGAGCATCCCTGACAGATGGCTGTCCAGCCTCATCTTGAAGGCCTCCAGTGTGGGAGAGCCACCACCTTCCTAGGTAATTGGTTCCATTGTCATATTGCTCTAACAGTCAGGAAGTTTTTCCTGATGTTCAGCCAGAATCTGTCTTCCTGTAACTTGAGCCCATTATTCCGTGTCCTGCACTCTGGGATGATCAAGAAGAGATCCTGGCCTTCCTCTCTGCGACAACCTTTCAAGTACTTGAAGAGCGCTATCCTGTCTCCATAGATATAAGGGATTAGACCTGATAGACAGAGTGCCTGAGGAACTATGGACAAAGGTCTGTAACATTGTTCAGGAGGCAGCAATTAAATCCATCCCAAAGAAAAAGAAATGCAAGAAAGCAAAGTGGCTGTCTGATGAGGCTTTACAAGTAGCTGAGGAAAGAAGGGAAGCGAAAAGCAAAGGAGAAAGGGGAAGATATATCCAACTGAATGCAGAGTTCCAGAGAATAGCAAGGAGAGACAAGAAGGCCTTCTTAAATGAACAATGCAAAGAAATCAAGGAAAACAACAGAATGGGAAAGACTAGAGATCTCTTCAAGAAAATCGGAGATCTCAAGGGAACGTTTTGTGCAAAGACGGGCATGATAAAGGACAAAGAAGGCAGGGACCTAACAGAAGCAGATGAGATTAAGAAGAGGTGGAAAGAATACACAGAAGAACTATACAGGAAAGATCTGAATGTCCCTGATAGCCATGATAGTGTGGTCACTGAACTTGAGCCAGACATCTTAGAGAGTAAAGTCAAGTGGACCTTAGGAAGCATTACTAACAACAAAGCTAGCGGAGATGACAGTCTTCCAGCTGAGCTATTTAAGATCCTAAAAGATGATGCTGTTAAAGTGCTGCACTCAATATGTCAAAAAATTTGGAACACTCAACAGTGGCCACATGACTGGAAAAGGTCAGTTTACATTCCAATTACAAAGAAGGGCAACGCCAAAGAGTGTTCAAACTACCGCACAATTGCGCTCATTTCACATGCCAGCAAGGTGATGCTCAAAATCCTACAAGCTAGGCTTCAGCAGTATGCGAACCGAGAACTACCGGAAGTACAAGGTGGGTTTCGAAGAGGCAGAGGAACTAGAGATCAAATCACCAACTTTCGATGGATCATGGAGAAAGCAAGAGAATTCCAGAAAAACGTCTATTTCTGCTTCATTGACTACGCTAAAGCCTTTGATTGTGTGGATCACAACAAACTGTGGCAAATTCTGAAAGAGATGGGGGTACCAGACCACCTTACCTGTCTCCTCAGAAACCTGTACGAGGGTCAAGAAGCAACAGTAAGAACCAGACATGGAACAACCGAGTGGTTCAAAATTGGGAAAGGAGTACAACAAGGCTGCAAATTGTTGCCCTGCTTATTTAACTTATATGCAGAGTACATCATGAGAAACGCTGGGTTGGATGAATCACAGGTCAGAATTAAGATTGCCGGGAGAATTATCAACAACCTCAGATACGCAGATGATACCACCCTAATGGCAGAAAGTGAAGAGGATCTCAAGAGCCTCTTGTTGAGGGTGAAAGAGGAGAGTGCAAAAGCTGGTTTGAAATTCAACATTAAAAAACCTAAGATCATGGCATCTGGCCCCATCACTTCCTGGCATATGGAAGGGGAACAAATGGAAGCAGTGACATATTTTATTTTCTTGGGCTCCAAAATCACCGCAGACGGTGCTGTAGCCCTGAAATTAAAAGACGCTTCCTCCTTGGGAGGAAAGCTATGGCAAACCTAGACAGCATAGTAAGAAGCAGAGACATCACCTTGCCGACAAAGGTCCATCTAATCAAAGCTATGGTTTTCCCAGTAGTAACGTATGGCTGTGAGAGCTGGACTATAAGGAAGGCTGAGCGCCGAAGAATTGATGCTTTCAAACTGTGGTGCTGGAGAAGACTCTTACGAGTCCCCTGGACTGCAAGGAGGTCAAATCAGTCAATCCTAAAGGAAATCAACCCTGAGTGCTCATTGGAAGGACAGATACTGAAGCTGAAGCTCCAATATTTTGGCCACCTAATGCGAAGAGAAAACTCTGGAAAAGACCCTGATGCTGGGAAAGACTGAAGGCAAAAGGAGAAGGGGACGGCAGAGGATGAGATGGCTAGATAGCATCACTGATGCAATGAATATGGACTTGAGCGCGCTGCGGGAGAGAGCGCAGGACAGGAAGGCCTGGCGTGCTGTGGTCCATGGGGTCACGAAGAGTCGGACATGACTTACCGACTGAACAACAGCAACAACATCATCCTATCTCCCCTCAGTCTTCTCTTCTCAAGGCTAAACATGCCCACTTCTTTCAGTCTCTCTTCATAGGGCTTTGTTTCCAGTCCCCTGATCATCTTTCTTGCCCTCCCTGAACCCTCTCCAGTTTGTCTGCATCCTTCTTAAAGTGTGGTGCTCAGAACTGGACACAGTACTCCAGATGAGGCCTAACGAGTGCTGAGTAGAGGGGAACTAGTACTTCCCATGATTTGGAAGCTATGCTTCTATGAATGCAGCCCAAAAGAGCATTTGCCTTTTTTGCAGCCACATCACATGGTTGGCTCATATTCAGCTTGTGATCGACAACAATTCCAAGATCCTTCTCGCTTGTAGTGTTGCTGAGCCACGTATCCCCCATCTTGTAACTGTGCATTTGGTTTCTTTTTCCTAGGTGCAGAATTTGACATTTATCCCTATGAAATGTCATACTGTTGTTTTCTGCCCAGCGCTCCAGTCTATCAAGATCACTTTGAACTTTGTTTCTGTCTTCCAAAGTATTAGCTATCCCGCCCAATGTTGTGTCATCTGCAAATCTGATCAGCATTCCCTGCACCTCCTCCTCCAAGCCATTAATAAAAATGTTGAAGAACGCTGGGCCCAGGACTGAGCTTCCGGTACCCCCTCGTTACCTCTCCCCAGTTTGAGAAGGTCCCATTGATAAGCACTCTTTGAGTCTGATTCTGTAGCCAACTGTGGATCCAACGGATTGTTGTTTCATCTAGCCCACTTTGAGCTAGTTTGCTTATCAGGATATCATTGGGCACTCTGTTGAAAGCTTTGCTGAAGTCGAGGTATATGATGTCTACAGCATTCCCACGGTCCACAAGGGAGGTTACTTGATCAAAAAGTGTGATCAGATTAGTCTGGCAGGATTTGTTCTTGACAAATCCATGTTGGCTTCAAGTCACCACTGCATTGTTTTCAAGGTGCTTACGGATGGATTGCTTTATCATCTGCTCCAGAATTTTCCCAGGGATTGATGTCAGACTGACTGGTCTGTAGTTCCCAGGTTCCTCCTTTTTACCCTTTTTGAAGATAGGGACAACATTAGCCCTCCTCCATTCATCTGGCACTTCACCCATCCTCCATGATTTCTCAAAGAGAATAGACAGCAGTTCTGAGAGTTCTTCTGCCAGTTCCTTTATTACCCTAGGTTGCAGTTCATCTGGCCCTGGAGATTTGAACTCAAAGTAATTAGGTGTTCCTTGACCATATTCCTATCGATCTCAAACTGCAATCCTGCCCCTTCAGCCTGTACTTCGCCTTTGCCAGGGGGCTCATAGACCCTCTTTTGGGAGAAGACTGAGCCAAAGTAAGAAATGAGCACCTCTGCCTTTTCTTTGTCATCTGTTATCACCTGGAAGATCTGCCCCAGGTGAGTCTCGTCCCGGGGGGGATCCACAGGGGGGGTGGAGGGAGGCAGGCCGTTCCGCCATGGAGTTCGGGGGGCAGAATGCACTGGCATTCGGCCTCACCGTGATCCGTGGTGGAATTCTCTGCCACCCCTACCTGGACCAGCTGGAGCAGCTTGCTCTGCTCTGCTCTGCTCAGCTGGGAGGCGGGAAACAGCACTACCAGTACCTTACCATCATCATCTGAGGCCCTTCTCCAGGTGCCTCCTGTGAAGGTGGTTTGGAGGAAGGCAACAAAGGAGAGGGCGTTTTGGTGGTAGCTACGATTATGGAATGCTCTCCCCAGAGAGGTCTGCCTGGCATCCTTTCGGCATCAAGTTAAGACTTTTCTCTCAGGCATTTGACAGCATATGATAAGGTTATAACCAGTCCTGGGATTTTTTTAATTATTGTTTTAGGGAGCAATCCTATGGCCGCTAGACAGCGGCTAGACGGCCATAGGGTATGCTGTTTTCTAGGAACCCATCTTGGACCCGGCGTTCCAAGGTCGGTTCCCAGAAAACTGACCTCCCCCCACTTCCGTGCTGCCTCAGAAGCAGCGCGGAACAGCCCCGCCCTCTGAGCTCACAAGAGGATCACGGAGGGGGCGAAAAGGGGGCGTTCCAGGGCGGGGGCGTTCCAGGGTGGGGATGGCGGAACTATCTGTACGACACATCCAATGTGTCATACAGCAGCATCCTTCCCCGCTCCATGTTCCTGCGGCTAGACAGCCGCAATTGGCTGTCTAGCCAAACGAGCAGGGCAGGGGAAGCACGGAGGGCATGATCCCCTCCGTGCTTCTCCTGCCCTGCTTAGGATAGGTGGTTGCCTCCAAATTCAGAGGCAGCCACCTATCTTGATAGGATTGTGCCCTTAACTATTTTATATATAAATGGTTTTTATGTATGTTTTATCTTGTATTTTAAAGCTGTAATCTTTTGTAAACTAACCAGAGAACTTTGGCTATTGGGCGGTGTAGTAAAGTAATAAATATATACATTTTAAAAATCTAACAATAAAAATGTGTTTCCCAGCTGATAAGCATTTGGACCATACAATTTAAAATTAAATTCTCCAAAATTATTCAAAGTTACTAATGATTTATCATGGTGGATTGTTTGAGGCTCTTGTTCTTCTTCTTCTTCTAGATCACACTAGAATATTTTTGCCAGATGTTTCAAGGGAAAAGTAGTAGCAAACATAATTTCATGTGGGCATGTTGCCCTCTGTTGGTTGGTTGTTCCTCAAATGAAGACCTGGTTGTTCCTTTAAGCCTGAAGGCAGATAATAGCTTTTGAAGGTGTTACGACAGAATCATAGTTGGCTGTGGTGTGCACTCGTTTCCGTTGTCCCACTGTTGCCTCTGTGGTCGAGCAGGTTTTAGCATGAATGGCAGTGGCCAGGTCTTTAGCTGACTGTGTTCCCTGGGATTTGTGGGGAAATGCTACCTCTTCATGGGGTCACATTCCCCTTTCTAAGGGGCAACCAGTTCTCCTGCACCTGGCATTGCTTTTGCATATCCAAGTAGCAACTGTGGCCAAGTGTATGTTCTATCAACAGAAACTGAGCTGCACTCTGTCCTGAAGACTAAGGGCCAAACTAGACCCTTAGTTAAATGGGTCAATAGAAAACCCATCAATTGTTGTTACTGTTCAAGGGGAACCTTCAAGACGACTGTGGTGCATGTGGAAGGGAGGTTTAACCTTTTCCTGCCTGACCAAGATCCTAATGAAAATCACTCCCCTGCCCACAAACACACAGACTGCACTTAGCCCCAGAAAAAAACCCTCACATTGGCATAGCTGTCAGGAGCGCCCTAGCTGCCTCTTGCAGTTCCCACCAATAGCCAACTCAGGACACAGGTGACGAGGAATTCTTTCCGAGACTTTATTCCTTTATTACTTTATGACTCTTTCAGATACTAATCACTAGCGACAAAGCAAGGAACAGCACTGAGGAAAGATAGCAGAGTAGCCTAAGCTCCAGGTAAGGCAGTTGGTCCCCGTTTGAAGGAGAATCACGGGAAGACCCTGAACTTATGGGCTAGGGAGAGATCCTCCCTCTTTCCCTTGGGTCCTCGGGACGCGACCGTTGCTTGCGCGCCAAACGAGCGCTACGCCTCCTTTCCGCACCCTCCATCTGTCGTCGCTCCCTGCGTCTGCGCCGAGCGTCCAGCAAGCCCCCCTCCAGCGCTCTCTCACTGCCAGGATCACTATCTATCCCAGGAATGCTGGCAGGAGGAATCTCTGCCAGCTGCTGTGCTTGTGAGAGATGAGCGAGCTCCTCTCCCACGGATTGCTGTTCCTCCTCAGAATCAGAACTGCTCTGGGGCTCTATTGGCTCAGTTTCCACCCTGACAATAGCAGTGTGTGTGTGTGTGTGTGTGTGTGTGTGTTGTGTGTGTGATTTAAATAAGGATTATGGTAGTGGTGGTGGACAGGGTTAAACATCCCCTCCCTGTGTTCTGCAGGCCTGATGGGTATCAGCCCCTCCCCCACCTGCTATTAACTGAATAAAAACTGTCAGGCTTCCTAATGACATGACACGTTTAGCATCGCATCTAGTTTGGCCATATGGCCTTGGTCATTGTCACAGCCAGGTCACAGACACACCCCTAGGCACACCCAGTAGGCAGGATTTAATTCAGGGGAATGAGGCACACCGCAGCGGAACTGTGTGGGAGCCGCATTTAAGGAAAAAAGACACAGGCTGAATCTACACATAGCAGTTATACCGCTCATACTGTTATCATAACTATTGGTGCCCATTGGTGTCATGTGTACCAACAGTTATGATAACGGTATAACTGCTATGTGTAGATTCAGCTGCAGTAAAATTACTTTGCAAAAATGCGCTGTTTTCAGGGGAAATCTGCAGGGCTGCTGCAGAGTGGTAACAACATCATGTGTCATGAGCGAATCTGATGTGCTTTGCTCTGCACTAAATCACTGTAATGCCTTTTACGTGGTTGCCTTTCTAGGGGTTTATCACATAGGGACAGAAATCTGCATCAATACTGGGGCTTTCTCCATTCACTTTCATCACAGGATTAGATCAAGCTCCTTTACACAGTTGTTTCTATCTTGTTATAGTCTATTCCTTACCTTTTCATGGGGGGCCACTTTTCCGCAAAAAGCCATTGCACACACTGGGGGAATCACAAAATTTACTCCCTGGTTCCTGCCCCTTTCCCTCCCATCACAGATTACTGGTGGTTTGGTTGTGCAGACCTTCAGCTTCTGCCTCACATGCTTTCAGCTCTCAGAATGGCTTCCCAGTCTTGGGGCTGCCCCTTTTCCTGGCCAATGCTTTCCTGAGGCTCCCCAGCCTCGCGTGAGACACCTCCTGACGAACTCCTCCTGACAGACTCGCCCAGGCAAAACAAAGATGGCCATCCTCCAAGATTAATTTGAGAATGTTATTGGGGGAAGGGCTAATGAGAACAGAATTCATGAGAACATGCTGATAAACTAGGAACAGTGAACTGACGCTATGCTGTGTAACCAACATCCGTTTGGGGCTGGGCTGTTTTTTCATGGTTATACTTGCAATTAATTGATGGTGTTAACTGTTCTTAACTTATAAGAAAAATGAGCGTGTTCGTATTTATTAGACTCCAGAGTGGTTGCCAATTTGCCTCTCCTTATCCATAAATGTGAAGTGTGTGCATTGCAGTTCTACAATCCAGGTCTGTGTCTGACACTTGTGATGGCAGATAACCTCACTTCAGACGGTGGCAGCAACCAGGACAACATCTGTTCTTCTGATTTCAGCTCACAATTTCAGGCACTAAAAAGGGCTTGAAAGGTCAAAACCAATGCCTTCAATTTAGCCTGGAAACAAAGTGGCAACCAGTGGCGCTTTTAGGGCTGTGCTGCTGCAGACTATTCCAGCTGAATTTTCTGGACTTTAGGGGCATCTCTATACCTGCAATTTATTGCACATTCATGATTGGTGACTCACAGAAGTCTGCAGGTCCATTACACGACATCATAATCCCCCAGTGATTTTCCCGCCATTTCCCCTTGCCTATCCTGTGCTATCGCCAAATGGAAAAAAAAAACAGTATTTTTTCAGCCCGTGCAACAGGAGTGCCATGACCTCCCCGTGTATTTCTCCTGCAGTGTGAAGAAACGGTTGTGTGTGTGCAGCACTTGGAGATGCACAGAGGAGCACATGTAAGACCTGGCCTACTGCCTTCCCAGAGATACCTGCAGCCAGCTAACAGCAGCAAGCAGCAGCAGCAGAGGGCAGCAGCTTCAAAGAACAAGAAAGGGGCAAATGCAGATCTTCACTTGCTCCTTCTTAGCTGTTGCTCTCTTTTATATTGTTTTATATTTTATATTTTAACATTGTTAATATGTGCCTGGGAATTACACTGAGTAACTCAGGGGGTCAGGGAGGTGCCACCATAACTGTGGTCACAGGCAGGGGAAGGTATGGCGTTGGGGGATTAACAGGCCAGCTGAGGAGAAGAGGGGCTATACACCTTACAGCTGTCCCCTCTTCTGGTTCTTCCCCTAACCTGATGGTTCCTGGCAGCCTTACCAGTCTGCCCTCGGGTCTGGTGGTGGTGCTGCTGCTGAATGCCAGGTCGGCCCAAAATAAAACCTCCCTCATCCATGATTTGATTGTGGATGAGGGGGCTGACCTGGTATGTATTACTGAGACCTGGGTGGGGGAACTGGGAGGGGTCACTCTCTCCCAGCTGTGCCCCCCTGGGTACTCAGTGCAGCACCAACACCGACTCAAGGGTCAGGGAGGGGGGGTTGCCGTGGTCTATAGGAATTCAATCTCCCTCTCCAGGCTTCCTGCTCATTTGAGTGCAGATCTTCAGTGCTTGTACCTTGTGTTGGGTACCCGGGACAGATTAGGGATTCTGCTGGTGTACCTCGGACTTGGTGTTGAGGACCCCTAGGATGATGGTCCTGGGGGATCTCAACTTCCATGCCAAGGCTGCTGTATCCGGGGTGGCTCAGGACTTCATGGCTGCCATGACAACCATGGGGCTGTCCCATCATGTCATCGGCCCAACACATGTAAAAGGACACACGCTTGATCTGGTTTTCTCAAATGGGCAGGTGGATGGTGATCTGAAAGTGGGGAAATTTACACCTGTCCCCTTGTCATGGTTGGATCACTTCCTGCTGAGGTTTAGACTTTCAGCAGGTTTTCCCCAAGGGTGGGGGACCTAGTAAAATAGTCTGTCCCCGGGGGCTAACGGATTCTGATGGATTCCAGAGGGCTCTGGGGGATTTTCCTGCTGGTGTGGCTGGTGCTCCAGTCGAAGCCTAGGTCACTCTGTGGAATGCAGAGATGACTCGGGTGGTTGACACGATCGCACCCAAGCACCCTCTCCCTCTGAGCAGAGCCCAGCCAGCTCCTTGGTATACACCTAAGCTGAGGGCAATGAAGCAAGAGGGGAGATAGCTAGAACGCAGGTGGAGGAAAACTCGTGCTGAGTCTGACCGAACACAGGTTAGAGCTCATTATCGAGCCTACTCTGTGGCGGTGATGGTGGCAAAGTGACAGTTCTTTTCCACCAGCATTGCAGCTTCTCAGTGTCATCCAGCAGAGATTTTCTGAGCGGTTCGCAGCCTGTTACATTCTGGACCAAGGAGAGAGATGGTGGAACCCTCGGTGGCATGCTGTGATGAGTTTGCAAGGCACTTTGAAGATAAAGTCGCTCAGATTCGTCATGAATTGGACACCATGATTAATGCAGTTCCATTGGTAGAGGCGTTCAGAGCACGTCTGGTCCAGTTTTATTGGATGAGTTTCAGTTATTGAGGTCCAAGGATGTGGACAAGGTGCTTGGCCAAGTCCGGTTGACCACCTGTGTGCTCAACTCTTGCCCTTCATGGCTTATTACATCAAACAAGGAGGGGATGTCTGGCTCGGCCAGGAGGCTGTAAATCCCTCCTCGAGAGAGGGAGTGGTGTGGCCTCTTTAAAAGAGGCAGTAATCAGGCCACTCCTGAAAAAAACTAACCTGATCCCAAAGGACATCAACAACCATAGGTTGGTGGTCAACATCCCTTTCCTGGGCAAGGTGCTTCAGCGGGTGGCTGCAGGAGAATTCCAGGCACTCTTGAATGAAATGGATTATCTAGATCCATTTCAATTGAGCATCAGGCCTGATTTTGGAATGGAAACTGCCTTGGTTGCCCTGTGGGATGACCTCTGCCGGGAGAGGGACAGGGGGAGTGTGACCCTGTTGATTCTCCTGGACCTCTCAGTGGCTTTCGATACCATCGACCATGGTATCCTTCTGGATAGGTTGTCTGGGTTGGGAGCTGGAGGCACTGCACTGCAGTGGTTCCGCTCCTACTTGGATGTAGGGATGGACGAAAGTCACTTACCTGGTCCCGCAGCTTGCTTTGCGGTGGGGGGGAGGCGCTCCGTCCCTCCCTGCCAAAATTCTGGCCGGGGGGGGCGCCCCATCTCTCCCCGCCGAAATTCTGGCCGGGGGGGAGCGCCCCGCCTCTCCAGCCGCGAAAGTTCTTCTCCTGCTGGGACGCAAATGGCGGCGGCCGTAGCTGCCGCCGTTTGCGTCCCTGGCCTGCAGTCAGCCGTGATAGGCTACGTAAATCTTTACGTAGCCTATCACGTTTGTTGTTGTTGTTTTACTTGGAAATGGCAGCGGCGGCAGCCAGTCGGAAGACCCGCCGCCGCTGCACCACCGCCGGAAGCCGCCGCCGCCAGGGACATTTGCCGAAGGTAAGTCCCATCGCGGGGGGGGGGGGGGGGAGGACCGTTTCTCCACCAATTTTGGGGGGCCGAATGCGTTGGCATTCGGCCTCCCGGAGATTCGTGGAGAAATTCTCCGACATCCCTACTTGGATGGCCAATTCTAGAAGGTGGTGCTGGGGGATTATTATTCTGTGCCTTGGCAATTATGCCATGGGGTTCCACAGGGCTCTATTTTATCCCCTATGCTATTCAACATCTGCATGAAACCACTGGGGGAGGTTATCCGGAGGTGTGGGCTGAGGTGCCATCAATATGTGGATGACACCCAGCTCTACCTCTCTTTCTCATCAAACCAAGGTGAGGCAGTGGCTGTTCTGAATCAGTGCCTGGGCATGGTAATGGACTGGATGAGGGCCAATAAACTGAAACTCAATGCAGACAAGACAGAGGTACTGTTAGTGGATGGTTTGTCTGCCCGGCGAGGTGATGTTCAACCTGTTGTGGAGGGGGTTTACTCCCCCTAACAGATCAGGTTCATCATTTGGGGGTGGTCTTGGACCTAGAACTGTCACTTGAGGCACAGGTGAACTCAGTGGCACAGAGCACTTTTTATCAGCTTAGGCTGGTATACCATCTACACCCTTATCTGGACAGAGATAGCTTAGCTACAGTAATCCATGCTCTGAAAACCTCTCATCTGGATTATTGCAATGCGTTATATGTGGGGCTGCCTTTGAAAATGGTCCTGAAACTTCAGCTAGACCAAAATAGGGCAGTAAGATTGTTAACAGGGACTGGCCAATGAGCTCATATTACACCAGTACTTTTCCAGCTGCACTGGCTGCCAGTCCATTTCCGGGCTGGAGTCAAAGTGCTGGTATTAATATTCAAATCCCTTAACAACTTGGGGCCAGGTTATCTGAAAGATCGCCTCCTCCCATATGTACCTGCCAGGACCCTAAGATGGGGTCCTTTTCTGGGTAGGGATGTACGAAAGGTACTTACCTTTGGGGATTATGCTGATGGTGCGGGGGGAGGCGTTCCGTCCCTCCCCCCGGAATCCTCGCCGGGGGGGGAGGCGCTCCGTTCCTCCCCCCTCCCCGGAATCCTGGCCAGCCGACTGTGTTCCGCAGCGATTCTGCGGAGCCGCCGGCCGGCTCCGCCAACAGCCAGACATCTGGCTGCTGGCTAGCAGGGATGCAAATGGTGGCGGCCGTAGCCACTGCCGTTTGCGTCCCTGCAGTCAGCTGTGATAGGCTACATAAATCTTTACATAGCCTATCACGGCTGATTAAAAAACAAAACAAACGCGCGTACGCAAATGCGTACGCGCGTTTTTGTTTTAAAGTCAGCCATGATAGGCTACGTAAAGATTTACGTAGCCTATCACGGTGTTTTTTTAAAATCTAGCCGTGATAGGCTACGTAAATCTTTACGTAGCCTATCACGTTTTTTTGTTTTTATTTTTTTAAAAACCTGGAAATGGCGGTGGCAGCAACCGGTTGGAAGACCGGCCGCCACCGCCGCTGAACCACCGCCGGAGCTGCCACCGGAGCCGCCGCCGCTGCCGCCAGGAAGATCCGCCCCAGGTAAGTCCCGTCCTGGGGGGTGGCGGGCCGTTCCACCACCCCGAGATCCATGGCGGAACTTTCGTACATCCCTATTTCTGGGAGCTCCTGTCAAAGGATGTGAGGTGGGTGGCTACCAGGAAGAGGGCCTTTTCCACTGTGGCCCCCCAGCTGTGGAATGAGCTCCCTACAGAGGTTCATCTGGCACCTACGTTGTACTCCTTCTGGCACCAGGTGAAGACCTTTTTATTCCCCCAGTATTTTAGCTTCCTAATCTTCTAGCTCTGGTGTTTTAAATCTGTATTTTAAATCTCTGCATTGCTGCTAGGCTTTATTCTGGCTGTACTGTTATATTGTGGTTTTAAGTTTTCATATTTTATATTGTTTTATGCTGCACTTTGTAGTTTTAGTTTTTGTGAACAGCCCAGAGAGCTTTGGTTATTGGGCAGTATTGAAATGAAATAACTTTGTTGTATCGCTTTGTGTGACTCTGTGGATTCATTTGTAGCTGTGTCTCAAAGTTAGCCACATTCCTGCTCCTTCCTAGATGTCCAGAGCCATTGCTCTATTGGACTTCTTGTACTTGAGCACCTTCTCCTGCAGGCTCTCTCGTACTCCTTCTAGAATTGGGCACTTCCACATGAGACTTTTGTTGTGCAATCACCCTGCCTCATTCACAGACTTTTATGGATGGTCCAGATGCCATAGTCTTCCGTTTGTAATCTTCCTGTGTTTTCGCACCATCTTCCATATTTTTTCTTACCAAAACAATCTGTTAAGGAGGGAAAGATAGAGTGTCTGCACAATGTCTTGATTGGTAGCTCTAGAGTGTCCTCCGCCTGGAAACACCCATTGTCCAGGCTCCTGCCTTAAAATTTATGTACCCTCCTTGGTCCTCTGTAATTTTGTGCTGTCTCCAACTGCCTGTCCAAAGTCTGCTGCCTCATCAGCTGCTAGTGTAATCTGCTAATCAAGTGCACCAGTTCCTAAATGGCATTTTCAGCAGCCTCAGCTCTTTACTGGAGCTTCTCCACAATATGTTTTAAGCATGGCACCTTTGTCTGCAAGGTGTCATTTCTCATGCTTCCTATCTCAGCTTCTGCAGTCTTGTCTTCCAGGCGATGGAACAACAGTGCTGCTTTCTGGTCTCTAGACTCCATTTGCCTCTTGAATACTGCATTAGCATCCATACAGCCAAGCTCTTAAGATTTCAGCTGTGCTCTGATGAACAGCTCCCACTCAGAACTGGATGGACTTGACTCCTGCTCTCCACCATATGCCTTGAAGTGTAAGAGCAAGGAATTTTAGAAAGCCATCTTTGCCTCAGGTATCTCGGTCTGGCGATCACCCCTCTTTCTCCCTGAGCAGCTGCCTTATACTGAACTATTTTGCTATAGCAACAAGTTTAATTTCATTTGCAAAGCTTAATTGTATACTCAGCCCATGACCATCTGGTCCATCTTGACTCCATCTTGATTCCAACCATTCACTTACTCTTAATGCCTCTTGAAGCTCCAGAGTATATTCTCTCAAACACTCTGTAGGCCCCTGAACTCTGCCATAAAATCTCTGCTCCAGTTCAGAAAGGCTGTACCTATCAAGCATGCACCTCAGTCTTCTGAAGATGGGCTGCACTGTCTCCTTCTCACCTTCCGTCCAAATGGCCCCCTCCCTTTTTGCCGTGCCTTCCATTTGACCAACTGATCTCTGTTTTCTGTCTTTCTGGCAATGCATGCAATGTAAACAAGAACTGAAGTGTTGGTTTGAATTCTCCAAATTTACAATGCTCTACATATTTTCTCCTGAAAATTTAGGCAGTCAAGGTGCCTCAGATAAATGGGTTAAGGTCAGTGGAGTTCACTCCCATGACTGCTGTGCCAGCATGCTTACTGATTCATGATCTGCATTATCACCAGATGGATCATTCATGGTGTTTCTAAGAAGATTTCCCTCTGCTGCAAACTCTTCAACCCTATTTCTGTGACCAATGTAATGCACTCAGTTCTCTATTATGGATGAGGAAAGACAGATCAGCAAAATATTTATCTTATAAATTAAAAACACAACCAATTAATTAGCAAGTATAATAATAAACAACAAAGCAAAATTACTCATTATGTTACATGGCATGGTGTCAATTAACTGCAGTACTAGTTTCTGTACATCGTTCTTTCAGTCTGTCAGTCTTGTTGCTTGGGTTCACAGTCTTCCTTAACTGACAGATGTCTTGTCGATCTGCTTTCTTCACTTTTTTTTTTTTCTCTTCTCCCAGTGCTTTTTCTCATAGTGGAGTGCAGTTAACCCAGGGCTGAACAACTTGACAAACCAAGCCAAAGAAATGCAGTTTACTAAGCATGTACCATGACCTGCTAGCAGCCTGACATTCACTTCCAGCTTTTGCAATCCTAGAAAGATAGCAAAATCAGGGCATTTCTTGCATTCCTGGTAGGCCATCTTACACAGCTGGCGGACTGCATTGTGCCCAGTGTGCCACAAGTTGTGCATATGCTTTTATAATTCTTTAATTTGATTTCAGTTGTTCTAGGAGTTGTTTTTTAAAGAAAAAATTGTAAATACATTTTAAATATAGAAAACCTGTGTGGGAAGCCAGTTGTCTTCTAATGCTCTGTCAAGTGTGAGGATAATTTTCTATCTGTAACCAAATCAGAAATCTAGAAAAGCAGGGGAGTGAAAAAATGTATCCTCCCCACTTGACTGAACATTGCAAAACATTACAAGACTTCTGACATGTCCTACATTCAAAGGATTCGACCATATTATTAGGTAAGTGGTCATTTGTATTCACCTGCTAAACCTAAAAAAGTGTACATTTTATTGGCTTTACATTATTATTATTATTTAAAATACTTATGTCCAGCCTTTCTTTGTACATTTCCTTTATATGACTCCTTTCAGCTCTGTTTGACTCAGGGTAACTTAGTAGTTAACATAAAGCCTGTACCAGGTTGTTCCCAAGAATTGTGAAATCGTGAAGACATGAATGGACTAAAGATTTCCTCCAGAGGTTGGGAATAAGGAGTCTGATCAAGTAACAAAGGTAAATAAAAAGGAACTACTTTAGTGACCTGACAAGGGAAGCTTAAATTGTATTTTTAATGGGTTAGGTTGTACTAAGCTGTCCCAGGAGGGCCGTATCTCACTAAGAAAGCACCATGTTAAGTTTATCAAATATCCAACACCTAGACATTGAGCCTTGGGGACTAGTAGGATAATATTTCCCCTGGATTAGTAAGAAAGCTTGCAAGTAGCATTTGTGTAAAGACTATCTTAAATGCCAGGGATTTTCTTATAACATTAAACTGTCCTTATTACAATGGAAAGTTTATTCACAAGTCTTATTCTTTATGTTGTATCTGTTTTCCTTGGAAAAGTTGCAGATTCTTAACGATTTTGTATCTGCTTTGACACAGATAAGCCTTAACATCTTTTTAAGGATTCTGAAACGTTTAATACCAGTCCTTGACATAAGTGTAAGAAAAGATGCTCTGAGTTAATTTCTGTGGTTTTTGTTGTTGTTGATTTCTGTTGTGGCTATGGAAGCCCACAAATGCTTTTGAGTTCTCCCAAAATCATGGGGAAATCTCCATATTGTGCACAGGATCTGCTGTTTATTTACTATTGCCTTGCTGCTGAGGGCATACAGTTTAAAATAATACAATCCTAGAAAGAAGGGATGATGAACCATCTCTTTCGTATTGTTACATAATGAAGGTATGTGATGATCAGGTGGTACAGTCACTGCAAGAGATTGTTCTGAGAGAGGAACCAAATGGGTCCAACCTATTCTAGATAGAGCAGTACTCCTACTAAAAGATCAGTTTTGCAGTCTGGAGGTGCCATTACTTCTGGCCTTGTCTTTGGGCGCCCAGCTCAGGAACTCCTGTCCTGCAAGTGTCAGCCGGCTTGCCCCCCCCCCCCATTTGGGAGGGGAAGTGGTGCGCTAAGTAAGAGGAATCCCCTTGTTTTCTCTGATGACAAATCAGCGATAACAAGAGGATTCCCTTTTGTACCACTTGCCTTCCCACTGGGAGCTGGACAGGGAGACTCCACAGCCAGAGGTTCCTTATCTGTCCAGAGGTTCTACTGGTTTTTAATGTCACAATATGTCCTAATCTTATCTGGTCTGTTTTAATGATTACTTTTATTCTGAGCCACTCTGGAACCCCTTGAGGTTGATGAGTCAGGCAAACTTAAAAACAGGCTCATATATCCCAGTCAACATTCATTCATCTTGTTAGTCATGGCTCCCATTTAATAAAATAATAAAATAATAATTTAGTAATAATAAAGTTCAATTTCAAACACATGAACGAACTGTGTGTGTGTGTGTGTGTAGATATATATATAAAATGGCTGGACTACAGACACTCAATCTCAGAATAACAGGAACAGTTAACACATACAAGTTTGTAAGTGAGGGTCTTGTAGTGACCTAGAGAAAATTCCAACCTTAATGCAGGATTTTTGTAGGGCTAGCTTATTGACATATGCTTTGGAATTACGAATAATTTTGTCAGCTTCCCCCCTGCCCCCAAGGACAACAAGAGCACAAGTTAATGTGCAGAATGTGTCACTTCCCTTTTCCTACCAGCCAATGAGTCTGAAGATATCAGAGTGATGTCACAGTTACCGATCTCTGAGATGCTAGGCCCAAGCAACAATAATGCCTCTTTCACCATGATATCAACCCAAAGGACCACTGTGGGCTAAAAGGGAAGAATACCACAGACCTTCATGATGGGTGAGGTACCTGGACAGCAGGAAGCATTGGATCCATTCTTCAGCATTGTCACTAGGTAACACCATAATAATTCCATCTTATGGGCAGGGAAGCCACCTGGCAAGTTTATATTGGACAATAAAGCCCCTTCTGGGTTTGGTTTGGTTTACTGTGTGCTTCTTTTTTACTGCCAGCCATTTGTAGACTGACTTCTGTGCAGTTTTAAAAGTAAATTAATGGCAAGAAGCAGTTTTAAAAGTAAATCAATTAAAATAGAGAGATATGAAGTAATCTAAAGTGGCACATTTTGTTAAGCAAGCTTGGGGTGGCATACACATTTTGGAGTTACTCAAAGACACTTTCCATCATTCATAAGGGAGCTAAACTCTGAGCTGTATGAAGAACAGAAATGTTACTAATGCTAAGTGTTTTACCACTTCAGGTAGACAAGTGGCATCATAAAATAAAAAATCACCCCATCCCTCAAATACCTATAATACATCAACCACCAGGGAAATAGCAAACATTCATAATACTGTAATGCACCACATGGAGATTCTTTTCAAATCTATGGACCTATTCCCAGAAAATACCAGAATAATTTTCTGGCTTGTGGCCAGAGAAGTTATCTTAGTTTGTTCATTTATGGGATATGTGATGAATGAAAATGTGTGTGCGTGCGTGCAACACATACACATACAAACACCAATTTTTGTCTTTTTTGCATATACAAAATTTATGGAGACTAACTGTGCCGTGGTTCTCTGGTAAAGGACATGCTTTTGCTAGTTTTAGTCCCTGGCATGTTAAAAAGGTTCTCAGGCAACAGGGCTCAGAAAGATCTTTCGCTGCTTGATATCCTGGAGAGCTGCCAGTCAGAGTAATCTAAACTGGACTAGATGCACCAACGGCCTGATTCAGTACTGGGCAGCTTCCTATTTTTGGTGTATGCATATGTCTTCTGTATGTGTGTCCATGTTATGTATGCATGTATTACTTGATTTATTTGTTTGAAGTATTCTTATCCCACTCTTCACCCAAAGAAGGCTCTCAGGGCAGCTTACAAAGATCTTTAATAAGACCATCCTTGCCCTCAGGCTGAGAATCTAAAAGACATGACACAAAAAAAGAAGGGACTGGGAGGGAGGAAGAAAAAAGCAAACTCAGGCACTAGTTCTTATGTATGCACACACAAATCACCTTCACAGAGCAAACATCTACCTGCTTTTATTTAAATGGATAGTGTTCTTGAACTAGGCTTAAGTTCTAGCATCAGCCTGTACAATCTATGACTAACCAAGCTGAATGTAGAAAATGTCAGCTCAATTTGTTACCTTCCCATGTTTTCCCACAGCTTCTCCCATTTTTCTCTTCTCAGAAAACCCCTCATTAAGGACAGAAAGATGGGATAGCTACACAATGCATTTTGATTGTTAGCACCTGAGCCCTCTGTCTGGAAGCATCCTAGCTCACCCAGGCTGTGTTGCAATGATGAGTGAGAAAGAGAGGAGTCACGCAACCCCTTTGTGTACGACTGTGCGGCACCCCCACCCCCTGGCCTACACCATGCTTGTGGTGAATAGATTATCTAAGGGCGCAATCCTATGCATGTTTAGATAGAGAGAAGGCCTACAACTTCCAGCATTGCAAGGCTGGCTAGGGAATAATGGAAGTTGTAGGCCTTTTCTCTGTCTAAACATGCATAGGATTGCGCCCTAAACTTCTGATCATGAACACCAATTACAATATTCTGCAATCAATACACATTATTTTCTTATCATTATGTTTAGTTTGATTTCCTTATATGTTGACATTCTGTATTTGTCTTGTTTCTGTGTTTTGTTTGATATATATATGCAAAAGCCTGGATGGCTATTGAGCAGTAAAATTGAACTGAACATTAGAAAGATCTGCAATGGAAAGTTAAGTTGTGATTTGTGTTTGTGAAGGTTTGAGGCCTACAAAGGCAAAGGGGGAAAAGGTCAGGCTTTGAGGCCTGGTTTTTTTTGTTGGGAGGGGGTATCCCTGCAAGGAGTAGTTTCATTTCCATGGTTAAGTTTCATTTCTTCAGGTGTGAAGCAGTACTTTCAGTTTTGAGAGGGGAGGGTATATCAAGAGAGCCAGTAAGAGCAGTCAGGAAGACCAGAGCCTGAAGAGGGAGCAGAAAGAAGTAACCTGAAGAAGTATAAGTACAGCTAGGGTAAAGGAACTTGTGTTTTGCAACTTTTATTTTCTTTTAATGCCTTTTGTTATCACTCAGCTTTGTTGTGTAAATACCTTTAGTTGTGATTTTCTTGCATTAATTTACCAGTAAATCGTTGTGGTTAAACCCTGTGTCTAGAGTGTCAATCACCCCACACCTACAGCCTAAACCCCACCTTATTGGAAAGGAGGAGATAAAAGAAGGAAGGTGGTACTCTTAAGGAGGCAAGAGATCCTTAAGTAGTTGCTCAGGGAATCCAGGTCATAAGGATTGTCAGCCACCACAACAACCATCCCTTGCTGGGTCTGTGTATAACAAGAAGCTACGCCATGCCTCCACTGCATCCTGAACATTCAGAATGATGGCCACTGCCACAATGAAAGACCCCACAATGGCTTCTTGCCACGTGACATGAGGATTGTTAATGAGCCACAACAGCTTGTTAACCACCCTGCGCATGCTGCTTGATTTAGCTGATTACCCTTGCCAAGTGCGGCTTGTTGTGATGTTGAAACCCAGTGAGGGAGGATGGCTGGTCTGGTCATCAAGCCACCCAGCAACCTTAGAACAGATCATGACAAGCCACGGACAACAAGTGTAATTAAGTAAATTGGGCGGCACGCACGGTGGTGGTTAACAAGCCACTGTGGCTTATTAACCACCCTGTAATCTTGTGAACCCGGTCAGTCTTCCCAGTCTCCCCCTCAACTGATCCATCCAAATCTGTTCAATGCTGAGCAGGGAAAAGGTCACATCTTTGATAGGTGCTGATCTGAAATAAGATATTTTGCCTGGGAGTGAGGGTAGAGCTTGTGCAAAAAGCTGACAGGATAGATGGGGAAACCCTGTAGGACATATCTGATCCATCGTCCAGAGGTTTCTCATGCCTGCTCTAGACTTACTTTACCAGAAAACATGCTATGTAACAAAATGCAAAACAAGCACAAAAGAGATCAAAGCAATTCTCCGCAGAGATCAACAGAATCTTTTAGTCATCTACTTTATGCCATCTAAGTATCTGAATTCTACAGTTTGCTTAGATCCCAAATTATAAATGACTATCAGCTAAAGTGCATGTAAATTTACTTTCCATCTCACTGAGAAATACTGTTCTGCCAAAACCAATACAGAGTCTTGTGGCACCTTAAACATGAACAGATGTATTATGGCATAAACTAGGAGCCACTTCATCAGATGCATGAAGTGTTATTCTAAGTTGACACACACATACACACACACACACGCAGAGTTGGGGGTGGGATGAGGTTGTAAGTAGTGAGGCTGGAGGGAAATGAAATGCACAAAGTACAGACAGTGACAATTATGTTAAAGCTTAATAGTGTCTATTCACAAAGCACTGTTGATGATAACATAAACATCCTGACATTGCTAAGTGAATTAGCATATGTAGAATGATGAAAACCGGAGCTGATTCACCTTGCACATTTCAGTATTACATGTTTTCAGCCTTTAACCCCCCACCCCCACCAACTATGGTACTTTTTTTCAGTGAAAGCTACTCATTACGGACAGCCATCATAGTTAATAATGCCATTAGAGTCATATGCTATATAAAAAGGGTTATCTTGCTTAACCCCTCCATTTAGTACCAACCAACCACCCCATTTTTAGACCCATGTCCTTTCGGAACTCACAATCCACCCCCACCCCATGTATATACTTGCAATTTAGGATAGCTCTTCATGCTCAGGATAACACCCTGGCAAAATGGACTCTAGTCCATGAAAGCTTATGCCATATTAAGTTCATTAGTTTTAAGGTGCCACAGGGTACAACTGACATGGCTACCCCTCTGGACATCGGTTTTGTCCAGTAATTAGGAGCCCTTGCTTCTCAAAAGTTCTGGGCACTTATTCCTCAGTCAGCGTGCAAGGGATCAACCGCATGCTTTGCTTTCCACTGAGTTCAGGGGGAGAGGACTGCCCCCAAGGGAGCACAGAGAGGATTACAGCCACAGTCTTCAACCAAGTGACCTTGCGTCCTTGCATATGCACAGTGCAAACTGCAAACAAATAAATGAATCGCATTAACCCAAAAGCATGCACTTTCAGAACATACCCGAATTAGAAAATGTAAAGTTCCAAAACCTCTGTTAGGAGCAACCTCTTTATTAGGCCAACTCAGAGGTCACAGCTTAGCTGCAGACTGACTTCAGAATAAACTCCCTCAAACAGTAGGACGCTTCAAGTTGTTAAATTTGAAGAGAGCCGTGTCAGGGTCCAGCCCGTGCGCTTGTGAATATGAAAAACAGGCTAAGGGCACAATCCTATGCACGTTTAGACAGAAAAAAGGCCTACAACTCCCAGCATGCCCCAGCCAGTTTTCTGTCTAAATGTGCATAGGATTGTGCCTTAAGCGTAAGGAATTGCTGCTGGGGGCGGCGGCGGGAGCGCGGGAAGCAGCCCCCGCTCAAATAACATATTGCTAAAAACACCCTGAAGCCAGCCGAATAAGACCTGCTGCTATGCTTACTATTTCCCAATACACTCCCCCCTTTTAAAACAGAAAACAAATCCTCCCCGCCCCTTCTAAAAAACACGGTTTCCTGGAGGGGAGAGTCCTGGGCTCTGGGAAGGGGATCAACCCGGCTGACCACAGCGGATCTATTCCCGAAGGGACCAGTCAAACCGACTGGCTCGCCTTCTGCAGCTCGCTCCACCCTTCCATTCATTCATTCATTCCTGCCGCCCGTAAACAAGGCGCTCCCTTCCGGACTCACTCTCCGCGCCTGCGCGGACCGCTTGCGCCTGCGCATCACGAGCTGCTTTCTCTCCCCTTGGTAACGGCCCCCCGCCCGCGTCTCTGCCGGCTATCTTCTCTCAGCTGGCGACCGCCGCGCTTGGCCTCCCTCGCGATTCAGCCCCGCCGCCGCCGCCGCCGCCGCCTCCATGCAGGGGGAGGACGCCCGGTACCTCAAAAGGTAACGCTTTCCCCGGCAAAGAGACCGCCGGGGAGGAGCGGTGCGTTGAACTGAGCCGTGTTGAATGGAGAGGAGGAGGCCGCGGCGGCCGCGCTGCCGGGAGGCAACGGCAGGCGGGCGAAGGATGCCCGAGGGCAGCGGGGCGGCGGCGCTCGGATCGCGGCGCTCCGTCTCCCGCTGACGAGGGAGCGCGGGGCGGCTGGCGATCGCGGAGCGCCTGGGGGCTCCGGCGCCGAGGCTCGGGTGGGGGCAGCGGGCGGCCCCTTGGCGCGCCTAGGGAGAGCCAGTGTGAGCCTACCGCCTCAGGGCTGAAGCCTCATGGGCATTTATTTATTTTTTAAAAATGTATCCCGCTCTATATCATTAAGATCTCAGGGCCGCGTGCAGATAAAACCAATATAAAACAATAAATAATTTAAACACCTAAAACATATCAGACCATTAAACAAGCTAATACCAGTTAACATCTAAAACAAACCAATTAAAACAGTGTGGTACCTTAGGGAATGCATTTAGCCGTCAAAGGCTTTGGTAAAAAGCCATGTTTTTTTCTTTGTGCCAAAATGAGACCAGTGGCCACACCAATTGGGCCTCCAAGGGGAGGCCATTCCACAACTGGGGTGCCACAGCAGAGAAGGCCCTCTCCCACCTCTCACCATATTGTATGTCTCACACTGGTGGATGCAGAGGAGGGTCTCTCCAACAGATCTCAGTTCTTGGGCAGGCATATATAGGGAGAAGTGCTCCCTCAAATATCGAGATCCCAAGCTGCTTAGGGCATTAAATATCATCACCAAAACCTTGAATTCCAACCAGAAGCACATTGGCAGCCAGTGCAGGGTATGGGGGCATCACCTCTCGGGAGCCTCGATTCTTCTGTGCGCACGCCTTCATTTGGGCCTTTTGTTTTACCCAGAGAAGAACAAATAACCAAGTCTTGTGGTACTTTCAAGGCGCACATGCGCAGACACACGTGCAGACACACAACATAGCATACATTTATTGCTCAATCCAAAGATTGTTGCAAAAGATACAAACTTAAAATTAAAAATGCTCTTTGTTGTTGTTCAGAAGTTCAGTCGTGTCCGACTCTTCATGACCCCATGGACCACAGCACGCCAGGCCTTCCTGTCCTGCGCTCTCTCCCGCAGTGTGCTCAAGTCCATATTCATTGCATCAGTGATGCTATCTAGCCATCTCATCCTCTGCCGTCCCCTTCTCCTTTTGCCTTCAGTCTTTCCCAGCATCAGGGTCTTTTCCAGGGAGTTTTCTCTTCGCATTAGGTGGCCAAAATATTGGAGCTTCAGCTTCAGTATCTGTCCTTCCAATGAGCACTCAGGGTTGATTTCCTTTAGGATGGGCTGATTTGACCTCCTTGCAGTCCAGGGGACTCGTAAGAGTCTTCTCCAGCACCACAGTTCGAAAGCATCAATTCTTCGGCGCTCATCCTTCCTTATAGTCCAGCTCTCACAGCCATACGTTACTACTGGGAAAACCATAGCTTTGATTATGCGGACCTTTGTCGGCAAGGTGATGTCTCTGCTTCTCACTATGCTGTCTAGGTTGGCCATAGCTTTCCTCCCAAGGAGCAAGCGTCCTTTAATTTCATGGCTACAATCACTGTCTGCGGTGATCTTGGAGCCCAAGAAAATAAAATCTGTCACTGCTGTCATTTCTTCCCCTTCTCTATGCCAGGAAGTGATAGGGCCAGATGCCATGATCTTAGTTTTTTTAACGTTGAGTTTCAAACCAGCTTTTGCACTCTCCTCTTTCACCCTCAACAAGAGGCTCTTTAGATCCTCTTCACTTTCTGCCATTAGGGTGGTATCATCTGCGTATCTGAGGTTGTTGATAATTCTCCCGGCAATCTTAATTCTGACCTGTGATTCATCCAACCCAGCGTTTCTCATGATGTACTCTGCATATAAGTTCAATAAGCAGGGTGACAATATGCAGCCTTGTCGTACTCCTTTCCCAATTTTGAACCACTCGGTTGTTCCATGTCTGGTTCTTACTGTTGCTTCTTGACCCTCGTACAGGTTTCTGAGGAGACAGGTAAGGTGGTCTGGTACCCCCATCTCTTTCAGAATTTGCCACAGTTTGTTGTGATCCACACAATCAAAGGCTTTAGCGTAGTCAATGAAGCAGAAATAGATGTTTTTCTGGAATTCTCTTGCTTTGTCCCATGATCCATCGAAAGTTGGCGATTTGATCTCTAGTTCCTCTGCCTCTTCGAAACCCAGCTTGTACTTCCGGTAGTTCTCGGTTCACATACTGCTGAAGCCTAGCTTGTAGGATTTTGAGCATAACTTTGCTGGCATGTGAAATGAGCGCAATTGTACGGTAGTTTGAACACTCTTTGGCATTGCCCTTCTCTGGAATTGGAATGTAAACTGACCTTTTCCAGTCTTGTGGCCGCTGTTGAGTGTTCCAAATTTGTTGGCATATTGAGTGCAGAACTTTAACAGCATCATCTTTTAGGATTTTAAATCGCTCAGCTGGAAGACTGTCATCTCCGCTAGCTTTGTTGTTAATAATGCTTCCTAAGGCCCACTTGACTTCACTCTCTAGGATGTCCGGCTCAAGTTCAGTGACCGCACTATCCCGGCTATCAGGGACATTCAGATCTTTCCTGTATAGTTCTTCTGTGTATTCTTTCCACCTCTTCTTAATCTCATCTGCTTCTGTTAGGTCCCTGCCTTCTTTGTCCGTTATCATGCCCGTCTTTGCACAAAACGTTCCCTTGAGATCTCCGATTTTCTTGAAGAGATCTCTAGTCTTTCCCATTCTGTTGTTTTCCTTGATTTCTTTGCATTGTTCATTTAAGTAGGCCTTCTTGTCTCTCCTTGCTATTCTCTGGAACTCTGCATTCAGTTGGATATATCTTCCCCTTTCTCCCTTGCTTTTCGCTTCCCTTCTTTCCTCAGCTACTTGTAAAGCCTCATCAGACAGCCACTTTGCTTTCTTGCATTTCTTTTTCTTTGGGATGGATTTCGTTGCTGCCTCCTGAACAATGTTACGGACCTTTGTCCATAGTTCCTCAGGCACTCTGTCTATCAGGTCTAATCCCTTAAATCTATTCCTCACCTCCACTGTATATTCATCAGGGATATGATTTAGGTCATACCTGAATGGTTTAGTGGTTTTCCCTACGTTCTTCAATTTAAGCTGAAATTTTGCAACAAGAATCATGATCTGAGCCACAGTCAGCTCCAGGTCTTGTTTTTACTGACCGTATAGAGCTTCTCCATCTTTGGCTGCAAAGGACATAATCAATCTGATTTCGATATTGACCATCTGGTGATGTCCATGTGTAGAGTCGCCTCTTGTGCTGTTGGAAAAGAGTGTTTGCTATGATCAGCGTGTTCTCTTGGCAAAACTCTATTAGCCTTTGTCCTGCTTCATTTTGTACACCAAGGCCATGCCTGCCTGTTATCCTGGTGATTTCGTGACTTCCTACTTTGGCATTCCAATCCCCTATGATGAAGAGGACATCTTTTTTTGGCATTAGTTCTAGAAGGTATGGTAGGTCTTCACAGAACCGATCAACCTCAGCTTCTTTGGCCTCAGTGGTTGGGGCATAGACTTGAATTACTGTGATGTTGAATGGTTTATTTATTTATTTATTTATTTCATTTCTATACCGCCCAATAGCCGAAGCTCTCTGGGCGGTTCACAAAAACTAAAACCAAACAACACACAATAAAACAATTTAAAATATATAGAACATTAAAACCACAATATAACAATACAACCACAATAAAACCTAGCAGCAGTACAGGAGTTTAAAATACAGATTTAAAACAGCAAAGATAAAAATTTAGAAAGCTAAAATGCCTGGGAAAATAAAAAGGTCTTCACTTGGCGCCGAAAGGAGTACAATGTAGGTGCCAGGCGAACCTCACTAGGGAGCTCATTCCAGAGCGGGGGTGCCACAACAGAAAAAGCCCTCCTCCTAGTAGCCACCCGCCTTACTTCCTTCGGCAGGGGCTCACGGAGAAGGGCCTCTGATGATGACCTTAAGGTCCGGGCAGGCACATATGGGAGGAGGCGATCCTTCAGGTAACCCCCAGGTTTGCCTTGGATTCGTACTGAGATCATTCTATCGTTTTTGAGATTGTACCCCATTACCGCTTTTCCCACCCTTTTATTGACTATGAGTGCTACTCCATTTCTTCTAAGGGATTCTTGCCCACAGTCGTAGATAAAATGGTCACCTGAATTAAATTCGCCCATGCTTTTCCATTTGAGTTCGCTGATTCCCAAGATGTCGATGTTCGGTCTTGCCATCTCATGTTTGACCACCTCCAGCTTAGCTTGATTCATTGATCTGACATTCCAGGTTCCTAAACAATATTGTTCTTTACAGCATCGGATTTTCTTTTCACCACCAGACACATCCACAGTTGAGTGTCCTTTCGGCTTTGACCCAGCCGCTTCACTCTTTCTGGCGCTACTTGGAAATACCCTCTGCTCTTCCCCAGTAGTATATTGGACACCTTCCGACCTGAAGGTCTCATCTTCTGGCATCATATCTTTTAGCCTTGTGATACGTTCCATGGGGTTTTCTTGGCAAGAATACTGGAGTTGGTTGCCATTTCCTTCTCCAGTGGACCACATTTTGTCAGAACTCTCTGCCATGACCTCTCTGTCTTGGGTGGCCCTGCATGGCATAGCTTATGGCTTCACTGAGTTACACAAGCCCCTTCACCACAACAAGGCAGTGATCCATGAAGGGGAAAACGCTCTTATACAATATCAAAAGTTACACATAAAGTTAAAACAACAGAACTATAAGATACATATCAAGTCTTTACTAAAGTTAAAATAGGGTGGATGTGCAACAATAGTATAGCAGAAAGGAACCTTTAATATCATGTCAATCATTTTACTTTCATATCTCTGAATCTTTATAACAATTCACACCAGTAGTAGCCCAAAACCTTGCTCTACAACCAGTGGCTTTCACCACAAATACCGCAACCCTCTGTATTATGTATGGGTTGTTTGATTGTAATAAATAACTCAATTTCACCTTTACACCTCTGTATTTTACTTTCTGTAGATAGGCTCTAAATAACTTTCTCTTATGTCTCTATATAATTGGCACCAAGTACATAATGAGCCAAGTCCTCTAGGACTGGTTCTCCACAAACACAACTTATCTTCTACTGGTACACCATGAAATCTCCCCCATTTCATCATAGTATCCATTTGTTCATATTTATCTCATAGCATAAGGATCAGAGCCCACTTCATCAGTTGCATGATGAGGTGTGGACTATGGTCCACAAAAGCTTGCGCCATTATAAACTTGCTGCTACTTGAAGGTGGCACGAAACAGTTTGTTTTTGCTTCAGCATACTAAGGGTGCTTCCAGATGAGGTTTTTGCTGTGCTCTGCCTTACGTACAGAATTTTGCAGTGCCTCCAGACATTTTCATCTTCCATTTGAACCCTCCTGTGTTTTCCTGCTACTTCTGCCTTTTTTCTTATTACAGAAAAGTCTGTTAAGGCTTCTCTGGGAAAGATGGAACAGCTCCACAGTGTCTTTTGACTGGTAGTGTCAGGAGCTGTCCAGCTGGAAGCATCCTTAGTGCACTTGCTTGAGCTCTGTAGCCCATGCTCCCAGCACACCATTGCACATATGGCTGCATGAGAGGCTGCAGGGTAAGTGGGCTGACTTCCTCTGTGGTCTGCTCTAACAGGTTTAAGTGAGGGAAGTTTGGAGTGTGCGTGTGAAGTGACAAAGCAGAGTGATGATTTACCAGCAACAGCCATAAGGAAAGATGGAATAGTTTCACAATGCCTTCTAATTGGTAGCACCTCAAGCCCTTTCTCTGGAAGCACCTTAACATGGCTACCCCTTGGGCTGTCATGCACAAGTGGAGGAGAGCAGACATGCTGCCTGAGGCACATCCGCCACTTCTGCTTTTACTCAGCAACCCATGAGCTGCTCCTTCTGAACCAGGGCCACTGGGCTGTTTAGGGGCAAACAACCCAGCAGTTAACCCATGGCTAACTGATTTGGACGTCACACTCAGCAACCTAAGTCCATGGTTTGGACGTCACACTCAGTAACCTATGAAGGAGCCGCTTATAGGTTGCTGAGTGAAAGTGGAAGTGGCAGGCCTGCTGCAGGCAGCTCACCTGCTTTCTCCTGCTCGTCCCCAACAGCCATGGGGTTTAACCCATGGGCTGTCATTACATGTGAACTACTAACCCAGTATGTGTTTGAATGCTAGTCCCTGGGGGACAAATACCAGGGGAGGGCTGTGGCCTTCATGCATGTGCCAGAGTTCAGGAGCATCCAAAAGGCATGTGGCTGGTCATTGTTGGATATTAAATGGCTCTTTGACAGATTTAGCAGGACTTTTTTATGGTTTGTGGTTTGATCAGTAGACCTGGGTGACACAAGACTCAGCCTCAGTTCTCTTGAGAAATAATGGCACCTTGGTGCTGTCAGAAAAAAGTTGTATCCATTAACTAAATGGAAACTTGGAGACAGCTGTTTGAAATGGCACCTACTGTGTGATGTAAATAAAGCCTAGCTACTGCTATGCTATAAAATCTCTACCTATGTCTCCATCTGTTAAACTGGGAATAGTAGATCCTGCCTCAGCTAGATGTCTGGGGATAAACAAAGAGAAAAGCACATTTCCCATTAAAATAATGACAAAGCAATAAATATTGCTGCTCACCTGGAAAATGGTATCCCTTGAATCTATTTGCATTCCTGATGGAAAGTGGCCATTTAATATGATGTCATCAGTTCTGTTATTGCCCTTTCTGTATCAGGATCAGGCATGATTTCTCCTCCTTGCTTTTTGATGATGGGAAGTGGTTTTATTGGTGTTCAGTTTTATCCTCTTTAACATTCCACAGTTCATGGACAAATAGTAACGAGAGGAAGACTTGTTATACATCAATTATATAATAGATGCCAGATAAAATACAAGACTGATATTTGCTCTGTTTTCTTAAAATCCAATTAAGGCCATGCAGAATGGGAAGACACTCAAAGGCTGCCTGTTCTCTCTGAGTCTCTAATGTGCTTGTCTGATACAGAGGCTAGACATATTGTGTCACCCAGCATTTAATTTTTTACTTAACAGGAAGGTAAAAGGAGGAAATATTGATGTACATCCATCAGAAAAGGCACTTATTGTTCACTATGAAGTGGAAGCTACAATTCTTGGGGAGATGGGAGATCCTATGTTGGGAGAACGCAAGGAGTGTCAAAAAATGTAAGTTTATGATATCATACAAGATTATCTTCAGTAGTGCTTGATAAATTTTCTGGATGTCTGACCTTCCATTTTTAAACTTTTGGGGGAAAATGTTGAATCAGGAAAAATTCTGATGCCTTAAATGAATTGGGATCTGATTTAGCTTACTTGACATATTTAGTAAACAAAAGTTTGAAGCAGTACACTATATTATTTTTACATGATATATAATATTACATGCTGTATAAATATGTCAAAAGCTTTTTCTATACCTCAAATTATTTTATATGGGAAAAAATAATTCACATTTAGGCTGCAATCCTAAACACACTTACCTGGGAGTAAGTCCCATTGAATTCAGTGGGATCTCTGGGTAGATGTGCATAAGATTGCACTGTTAAATGTAGCAGTAGCCCAACACCCACCCCACAACTTTCTCAAGGGCCATTTGGTCCCCTGTGAAAGGGGGGATTTTTAGCAAGTTTTATGGGGGGAGGTGGAATCTATTAACTCGCGGGAAGCTTACTATTTTGGAAAAAGGTATAGCAGAGTATTTTCCAAATTTTTTACTTTTACCTAAAAAAGCCCCAACACTTGCTGCTGCTCCTTCAAGTTATTTTTGTTTAAAAGAAAGAAACTGGAAAATCTTCTGCTGCCTTCTTACATAATGGTAAGCCCCCTGATAATAGATTTGCCTTCCCTCTGAAAAGAACGTATTTTTCATTGCTCCCCCCCCCCTTTCCCTGTACAAAAGTATCTGGTAAATACTTCGGCCCAGTGCTAACTTAAAGTGGTTTAGATGTTCAGACAAATTCAAGGTTTAACTGGAAATTGTTACTGGAATACTTGTAAATTCAATGATCAAAAAACCTGCCAGTTTAAGACCAGAGTTATATCCAGCAAGGCTATATCTTGTTGTCTCAAGCTTTATAAAGCCAGGAAATTAGAAGCTAAGGCTGATACCTTACAGATGTACCCCGTGATCAGTAATGTGCAATGTCACAAATTGTGTTTGCTTACAACTTTCCTTCCATGCATCCACATTTTTACTGGGTCTTTCAAGCCCAAATCCAGTTAGGGAGGATGGAGTGCCTGGGACCATTGAAGATGCCTCATGTTGTCCTGGTCCTATATTGGAATACATTCCATTACACATAATTATCTTATAATACACACACAGAACTACTCACATCTATAAAATACACAGATTCTTATCAGTTCCATGCAGTACAATGCATATTCTGCTGCACCTATTTGTTACTTGTAAGCAAGTACAATTTGTGACATTGCACAACATCATGACTGATCATGGGCACATCAGTTAAGGCATCAGCCTTAGCTTCCAATTTTGTGGCTTTGTGGAGCTTGAGCCAACATGAGATAGCCTTAACTCTGGTCTTAAACCTGAAGGGTTTTTGATCATTGAATTTCCCTGGTTTTAAAAAGGAAAATTAGTATTACAGTGTTCTGAACCCCCCCCCCAAAAAAACTAAAAAATTAATAATGAATAGATCCTGTACGTTCAGAAAGGCTTACTTCTGAGTAAGCCTGCACACGATTACAGCATACCCTTTCCCTTCTTCATCAGTGCTCTATTAATCAGGTAGAGTGACTCCCTCAGCCTTCCCAGTTACCTCAGTCTTATCTCAGTGTCCTCCTACCCCTCCCCCACTGTCAGAAGGTTGACAGGAACACTGGAGTACTGGAAGCGTTCTAGTTTCAGAATGAAACTGAGCATGTCCAATATAACTTTGCTAGCAGTTGCTGCCATAGGCTTTCATGGGGCAGAAAACCTTTATAACTTTTGAACTGCTGTTCAGAACCTCACCAAACTTAACACAAACCTGAATACTTGAAACTCTGGAAACTTTATACAGCCACATGTCAGCCTCCTGAGATTTCATCAACTTTGTGCTGAAAAGATGACAGGGTTACATCCAGGTGGACCTCAGAGGGGAGATCATTCCACAGTTGGGGGGCTACCATTGAGAGGGCCTTGTTACTGTCCTCCGAGCTCCCTTGGAGGAGGGCCTCAGATGACAATCTTAAGTGTACAGGTAGTTTTGTACCGGGAGAGGTGCTCAATCAGGTATTGCAATCTTGAGCCAGGTAAGGATTTTTAGATCAAAACCAGTGCCTTGAATTGGGCTTGGAAATGTACAGGCAGCCAGTGCAAGCAGGCCAGAATCGCTGTTGAATGTTCAGACCTTTGAGTCCTCATTATCAATCTGGCCTCTGCATTTTGCGTAAGCAGCAGCTTCCAAACCATCTTCAGAGGCAACCCCACATAGAGTGCATTTCAGTGATCTAACTTGGAAGTTAACAGAGCATAGACTACTGAAGCCAGGTTATCCCTGTCCAGATAGGGATGTAGCTGGGCCACCAACTGAAGTTGGTAGCAGGCACTCTGTGCCACTGAGGCTACCTGAGCCTCAAGTGACAATGATGGCTCCAGGAGAATCTTCAAGCAATGAATCTGCTCCAGGGGGAGTGCAACCCCATTCAGAACAGGTTGAACTCCCTCCATCCGGTCAGCAGAACCACCCACCAACAGCATCTCAGTCTTGTCTGCGTTGAGCTTCAGTTTATTAGCCCTCATCCTGTCCGTTGTTGCAGCACGGCACTGATTTAGCACATTCACAGCCTCACCTGATAAAAGATGAAAAAGAGAAATAGAGCCGCATATCATTAGCATACTGATGGCAACACGCTCCAAAACTCCCCACTCAACAATTTCATTTAGATGTTAAATAGCAGGGGGACAAAACTGACCCCCATGTTGGACAATTCACGGGACCCCCAAGCACCACCTTCTGGAGCCAACCATCCAAGTAGGAGCAAAACCACTGCAGTACCCCCCACACCCAACTCAGACAGTCGCCCCAGAAGAATACCATGGTCGATGATATCTAAAGCCACCAAAAGATCAAGGAGAATCGACAGGGTCACACTGTCCCTGTCTCACTCCCAACGCAGGTAATCATACAGGGCGTTTTGTTATCCTTACTGTTGCTCTTTTATGTGCAGTCAGGACCAGAAATTTTGGAACAAGGATAACTGTTTTGGCAGTTGGCCTCTGTACACTACCACATTGAAGATGAAAGGAAACACACCCAGATGGGAGTGAAGGCAGGACTTTCAGCTGTAATTCAAGGGGTTTGACAAAAGTGGGGCACTAACCATTCGGGAAGGACAGCCAGTGGCATACACACACACACACACACATCGTTGGGGGCTCATAAGTAATGGAACAAACCAACATCATTTCAAACTTAAGGGTCGCCTTTAATACTTGGATGAAAATCCTTTGCAGTCAATGACTGCCTGAAGTCTGGAACCCATGGACATGACCAAATGCTGAGTTTCCTCCCTCAAGATGCTTTGCCAGGCCTTTACTGCAGCTGCCCTCAGCTGCTGCTTGTTTGTGGGTCTTTCTGCCTTCAGTCTTGTCTTCAGTAAGTGAAAAGCATGCTCTATTGGGTGGAGATCAGGTGAGTGACTCGGCCATTGAAGAACATCCCACTTCTTTGCCTGGAGAAACTCTTGGGTAGCTTTTGCTGTATGTTTTGGGTCAGTATCCATCTGCAATATGAAGCAGCGTCCTATCAGTTTGGCAGCATTCGGCTGAATCTGAGCAGAAAGTATAGGCCTATACACTTCAGAATTCATCCTGCTGCTTTGATCAGCAGTCAGGTCATCAGTAAACACCAGTGACCTGGTTCCATTGGCAGCCATACATGCCCATGCCATAATACTTCCTCCACCATGTTTGACGGATGATGTGGTATGCTTTGGATCATGAGCTGTTCCTTTCCTTCTCCATACTTTTCTCTTCCCATCATTCTGGTACAAGTTAATCTTGGTTTCATCAGTCCAAAAAATCTTATTCCAGAACTGGGCAGGCCTTTTTGGGTGTTTGCTGGCAAAGGCTAATCTGGCCTTTCGGTTCTTGAGCATTACCAGTGGTTTGCACCTTGTTGTGAAGCCTCTGTATTTACATTCATAAAGCCATCTCTTGACTGTTGATGTTGACAGTGACATGCCTACCTCCACAAGAGCGCTCTTGACCTGGCTAGATGTTGTGAAAGGGTTCCTATTCACCATGAGCAGAATTCTGCGGTCATCCACTTTAGCTGTCTTCCGTGGTCTGCCAGGCCTTTTGCTGTTGCTGAGCTTGCCAGTTAATTCCTTCCTTTTTAGGATGTTCCAACCTGTTGTGTTGGCCACTCCCACTGTTTTTGCTATCTCTCTGATGGGTTTATTTTGTTTCCTCAGCCTAATGATGGCCTCCTTCACTCTCATGGACACCTCTTTGGACCTCATGTTGGCTGTTCCCGTGAACAGCTACCAAATGCAAATGTAACACCCCCAGGCCTTTTCTCTGCTTGATTGGTCATGGGGCACTCAGGAAACAGGTCACACCTGGCGATGCAGCTGCTTGTCAGCCATTTGTTCCATTACTTATGAGCCACCAAAGATGGGTGTGTGTGTATGCCACTGGCTGTCCTTCCTGAATGGTTAGTGCCCCACTTTTGTCAAACCCTTTGAATTACAGCTGAAAGTCCTGACTTCACTCCCATCTGGGTGTGTTTCCTCTCAACTTCAGTGTGGTGGTGTACAGAGGCCAACTGCCAAAACAGTTATCCTTGTTCCAATATTTCTGGCCCTGACTGTATGTACTACGAATTGCCTAATCTTAAACTTTTGACTTCCAACTTAGTAAATCCCATTGAATTTAATGGGTTATTTCTGGCATGTATACTTGGGGTGTTTGTCCTAAGGCTGTGACTTGCCTGGGTCTACCCAAGAGGTTTATAACTGAGCAGCAATATGATCTTGGGTCGTGTAGTCCAAGTCAAATGTTTTGTCTGCTGAACCACATTGGGTCTTGATGTGTATAAGGCATCCTTCTATAGAAGATCCTGGCAGGATTCTTCCCTTAAATAAAACATGGTACATGATAACTTTTATACTGATTGCCTTTGCATTTTCCTCTGTGTTTTTCAATGCTTCCTGCATTATATTGCATGGCCTATAACTGCTGCAGTGGATAATAAATACTAGGATACAAACTGTTGGGTTTGGATGTGGTCCATATCTTGTGGCTGAACATGTGGGCCATAAAAAGAAAAATGCCATAACTTGGTTCCCAACGCAAATGCTTGAAAACTGTGCAAGATAATTTCTATTTTACGAAATTCTTGAATGTAAACTTAAAGGCAAGTACTGAATATATGGTTTCTGCATAAGCCAAGGATGAAAACTTCTGTATTATACTTTTCAGCATTCGGTTGAAGAGTCTCAATGCAAATACAGATATTTCTTCCCTGGCTCGAAAGGTGGTGGAGGAATGCAAGCTTATTCACCCCTCCAAACTAGCAGAGGTGGAACAACTGCTTTATTACCTTCAGAACCGTAGAGACACTTCATCAGCAAAAGGTGGGCAAAGCAAGTTTAAATGTTGAGCTGGTAATGGCCCATGGAGTGGGCCTTTTTTATTGTGTTGAGAAGAGGAGGGCAATATTGAAGGTAGCCTCTATTTTACCTAGAAAAACTGATAGAACTTTATGGGGAAATCATTATTAGCCAAGTATAATGACATTGAAATATAAATGCATTTTGGTTAATTAAACAACATAAATAACACCATTGTTACTGAGGATTATTTTCTCCACTTGGCATGTTTTAGTTGGAGAAAATTGCTGCAGAAATTTTCTACTCTTCTTCTATTTGGAGTGCAGGGGGGGAAGGCTAAGGTTGGGATCCAAAAGATTGTGTTCGATCCACTGTATGGATTCTTTTCAGCGGTTCCTTTTGAACGGCTATCTTTCCTCCGGAATGGTATTCCATGGCTTGCAAGGAGCTGTTGCTGGAAAGGATAAGTATCGCCCCAGGTGTGCCTATGAAAGTCCTTTGTGTCCAATGTTAGTCTTACTTAGAGTAGACCCATGGACAGTCCTGGCTCGAGGTATTTGAGGGGCCTTGGGCAAGGCATTCTCAATGGCATCCTGCCCTCAGAGAGTCTGCCTTCTCATCACCATTACCACTAGCTGCTCTTGTTCCTCTTCCTCATCATTGCTACCACTTTCTGGCTTGACAAGCAGAGAGCCAGTGTGCAAGTTGGCAATGGCATCTGCTGCTCCTCTTCTTCCTCACCACCACTGTTGTTTGGGCCAGAGTAAGAGGCAAGAGAACAAGCAGGTTGCAGTGGTGAACAGGAGGAGCAGCTCCAGGGGGCTGTTGTTAGTGGGCCCTTTGGCAGGTGCCCAACTACTTTCCATTCATTTCAATAGGTCTACTCTAAGTAGCGCTGACACTGGATACAACCCTTTGTGTGCACTCCTTTTTGGATCCTGGCCGCAGTGTTAATCTGTACTAATTGGTGTTAATTTGCCAGACTGACATCCTGATGTCAGTACATTTGCCTGGAAGTAAGCACTTGCACTTGAATTTGCTTGTGGGAATGTCAATATTTTTGGTTAATTTTTAAAAACTTTTTTGGGGGTGCAGTGGGGGTGCCACTTCTCTGTACTTCTGTCCTATTCTGCCTTAGAAACCTGTGTGCTTTGCCCAAGCAAGAGGCAGATCAGAGTTACAGCCAGCCTTTGTGTTTTCATTAGTGCTACTGCTTCCCAAAATACATTGCTAGGTGTAATCTGATACCTGCAGTAACTAGCCCTTGACTAATTCATGCAGACTGCAAATCTCAATTTTGAGCCTGGGTCTATCTACTGCAGACCTCAAGACCATGACTCCTGGCCAATCTTTTGTTTCTTCCCTGTGTCCCATGCTTTTTTGCTTGGTGGAGAGCTCTGGGTAGCTCAAAAGCTTGCACAATTTTGTAGAATTTTGGTTGGTTCTTATAAAGATATTACTCAACTGTAGATTTTGGATTTTTTTCCCCTCATGGACCAACATGGCTACCTTTTGTTTTTTAAGTGCTTTAAAGTGATAACTTTGTATTTTATTTCCATAGAAAAGAAAGAGAAATCCAGTAAGCCAAAAGATCCACCACCCTTTGAAGGGATGGAGGTAGGCACTGCTAAATTTTAGAGGTTTTCAAATGCATTTTAACTTTACTCTCGTGCCTCCACATTGACATGTATGTTATGAGTTCATAGGCTTCTGCCAGCTAGGTCCAACTAAGTATTGTTGCATCAATAGAACGTGATAATCTTTGACTAGTATTTGAAGTTGTACCCCTGGCTGCTACTTGTCCTGTTATTAGGGATAACTTTTAGTTTTTCAGCCTGTGGACAGGGTGCTTGGCACTGTCTGTGATGTCTTCCACCTGTGCACTCAACTTTGGTATTAAGGGCTGATTAAGGCAGCGGGGGAGGACTGGCCGAGTGGGTCAAAAGGGCATTCTTAAGATTTTTTTCCATTTTAAAGCCACTAGGATTTCTGCTGACAATAACATATTACCAATTAACTGTGTATTTGATACGTCTGTGCACTCCTTTATATATTCCAACCAAATAGTTTCAGGATTCAAGCACATGGCAATATTAAGGAGAAATAATCTCCCTTTTTCATAACCTTTTTTGTATAGTCTTTATTGATATCCTTGGCGATTCCTTATTCCAAACAAAGTTTGTTATCTTCTGCTGTTTAACTGATATAGAAACAGGTCCGTTACAAAATAAAATTATGTTTGTTTATTTGTTTCATTTATTTATTTACAAAATTTATAAACCACTCAGTTTGTAGTAGGGTTATGCAAGGGTTGTTTAACCCTCAAATAGCCTACAGTGGCTGGGTTGCATATTCAAAAAGTCACCTGGCACATTGTGCGAATCAGGCCTATATCTAAAAAAAGATTCTTGAGCGTGAACAGTAAAGAAAAGAATCCAAAATACAAAAGAATAAAAATATTTAAAATAAAGTTATACAAAAAAACTGTGGTTGGTCATTCAGGAAAAACTTGTTTAAATAAAACTGTCTTTAGCAGACACTGAAAACAAAGCAACATTGGCACCTGCCTGACATCAACTGGCAGGATATCCTACGGCGAGGGAGCCAGTACTCTAAAGGCTCTATTCCATGCAGACTCCAAATGGACCTCAGGTCCATGCGGAGCTACCAGAAGTAGGGAAGTACAAAAGTCACTTACCTTTGCTCTGTCCCTCCTCGCGGAATCCTCGATGTGGGGGGGGGAGGTGATCCGGTCCTCCCCCCTGGAATCCTCGACGGCTGGCTGCGCTCCGCGGCCAGGCCGCAGAGCAGCCGGCCAGGGCCGTTCGCAGATGGATTTCCAACTGTGTCCAGCTAGACAGCCGTGATAGGCTACGTAAGAATTTACGTAGCCTATCACGGCTAACGTAAAAAACAAAACAAAAACGCAGCGTACGCAAATGGCAGCGGCTACAGCGGCTGCCATTTGCGTGGCCTATTTTTCGCCAACTTACCTTACGTCAATATTTACGTAAGATAAAACTGCGAAAAAAAAGGGGAACACAAATAGTGTAGTGGACGCTATTTGCGTTCCTTTATTTTTCCCCGTTTTATCTTACGTAAATATTGACGTAAGATAAGTTGGCGAAAAATAGGCCACGCAAATGGCGGCCACTGTAGCCGCCGCCATTTGCGTATGCTGCGGTTTTTTGTTTTTGTTTTACTTTAGCCGTGATAGGCTACGTAAATTCTTACGCAGCCTATCAGTGCAAGGATGGCAATGGCGGTGGCAGCAGCCCTGCTGCGGCCGGCCAGGAGACCAGCCGCCGCTGCCAAATCTGCCCCACGTAAGTGCCATCCCGGGGGGATTCGGCGGGGGGGGCAGGAGGCTGTTCCGCCACGGATTCCAGGGGGCCGGATTCTAAAGAATCCAGCCTCACTGGAATCTGTGGCGGAATTCTCCGCCATCCCTAACCAGAAGTGCCTCATCTGATGACCTTAGTGACCAGGAAGGCTTATAAGGGAGAAGGTATCTTCCGTGTTCTTAAAGTTTTCAGCAGTAACTGTCTCTGAAGGTCTTTTTCAGATGTATTTATATGCTCAGTTCAGTTTATTTAATTACTATCACAGACGAGCTGCTAGAAATACAAAATATAAATCAAGGTGACAAATACAATATCAACTGCAAGTGCAAAGCCTACATAGAATGGCAGGTTCAAATCAGAACTAGCATCAGTGACAGTATCTAATAGTATCAGCTAATACTAAGATGAATTATAATAAGATTATCTGTTTCCTAACAGAACATGCCCGGGCACAGGACTTTGTCATTTTAGGAGTAAGCTCATTAATAGAGTCTGAGAGAAGAAGGGAGGAGTAAAACTTATCAGATATGTCAGGAAATTTTGTTACACTTGGGGCAATGTAATGGGAGCTAATGACCGCATAGTATAAACAGTATAATAAGACATGTTCAGCTGTTTCAACCATGCCCAATTGAAAGAGGCAGACATGCTGAAAGTGAGGGATTAGTGAGTATCTCTCTTTCAGAAGAGCTGATGGCAAAACGTTAAAGTGAGCCAAAGTAAAGGCTCTGCAGTATTTACAGGTTTCCAGAGCATAAATGTAATCTGCAGGAACAAAGTTTTTGTTGTAATTGCCAGCTGTCGGATAGTACTGAGCCCTTTCCCTCTTCTTCCTGGCTGCATCCCATTTCTGTTGCATGATTATTTCTTTAGCTCTCAAAAATCCCAGGTGTAATAAAACTGGGCTGGGGGTCCATACAGCAGTAATTTCTCGATGTATTTATACAAGATTCATTCCCTCTAGCTACCAATATGAATGATCCCCTTGAATGCAGTGTGGCTACTTGGACTTACGCTTAAGTTTTTCATACAGGTAATTGCAATTTGTTTCCTGGCATGTTCAATATTTTTCTTTTTATCTGCTTGATGTTTTCAGATTGATGAAGTAGCCAATATCAATGACATGGATGAATATATTGAGCTACTTTATGAAGATATTCCTGACAAGGTGCGTGGCTCCGCCCTCATTTTGCAGCTGGCCAGAAACCCTGATAATCTGGAAGAACTTCTGCTTAATGGTAATTTTAAACTTTTTAAATAACATTGGGTTGGCCTTTGCCTCAGTAAATAGAGCAAATTTAGTCATCTGTGTACAAATCTGTTAGGTTTAGGTACCAATGTCACTTACTTTTAATATGCATATGCATCACAGTGGCTCACACAATTACTTCAGCTTGGAATTGGAGGCGAGTAATCTAAAGTAACTTGACAGGATGCAATGTGGCTGAGTGCAGGTTTCAGATGCTCTTAGGGTAAAAATAATGTTTGATTCCTATGGGATTTCATGGGGATTTGGTGGCCTCATAGCTTTCTGTTTGTTGTCAAAATAATCTGTACAGTTGTTCAGCAGAAGAACTCTTGTATAACCATGCAACTGAAAAAAGTATAGTCTTGGCACTTAAGCAGGAGACTGAGCCAAGATCCCTGTGTGTGTGTGTGTGTGTGTGTGTGTGTATGAATAAGCATTTCTAACCAGATTGCAACCCTTGTTGGTGCAGTGTGGCTAAGCTTAGGCTCATACAGACATGAGTGTCTTAGGTTTTCCTGAAAGCCTTGATCCTTTAACTTGTTAGGAGATGGTTCTGCTTTTTGGTCTAGACACTAGGCAGAAGTCATGTTATGATGATGATAATACATCAGGTGTGCTTTATTCTGTTTAGACTAGGGATGCTGAACTTCAGGCCTGTGGGCCAAATCCACTCTGCCTGGGTCCCAATCCGGCCCTCATGGTTTCTCCAGATGGCAGCCCCCCCTCCCCCAACTGTCAATTGCTTTGTAGGCTTTTGAATGTTTTTCCCATTCTAAAAGGTTGGAATGCCTCTTGTAAGGCTCATTTACTGGCATAGGAACATGGGAGGCTGCCTCATACTGAGTCACACCGCTGGCCTGTCTAGCCTAGTTTTGTTAACATTGGCAGCAGCTATCTAGGGTTTTGCGCATCAGTCTTTACAAGCCCTACCTGGGAATTGAAGCTGGGACTTTCACCATGCAAAGCACATTCTCTTAGCACTGATCAGCAAGAGTTTTAAGCTAAATTATGTTGGTATTTTTTACTTTGCCCCCGTTTGCATACAGCCCCACCAACCGCTGGAATGTGCCCCCCCCCCCCCCCCCGAGAGCTTCTGTGAAATTGAATTGAGCCCTCAGGCTGAAAATGTTCGGCACCTCTGGTTTAGACATAAGGAAATTAGCCAGATGCTCTGCTGTCCGCTGTTGAGACTGATCACACTCTCTCCCCACTCTTTAGAAACTGCTTTGGGTGCTTTAGCCAGAGTTCTACGAGAGGATTGGAAACAAAGTGTAGAACTTGCCACTAATATAATTTATATCTTCTTCTGCTTCTCTAGGTATGTCTAATTAATATGGTATATTAATGTGTTTTGAAAAGTTAGTAATTTTGTGGTTACCAAGTCATTGATCTGTGTTTTTTGAATCGATGGTGGAAGAGGTTTGGTTTGAAGCCAGTCACTCTAGTTGTTGGTATTTACACGGGTATATTTCTTAATATAGCTTTTCTCAATTCCATGGACTCATCACACACTACAAAATTGGAGCTCTCTGCATGAATATAATTGATCATGAGCTGAAGAGACATGAGCTCTGGCAGGAAGAGCTCACAAAGAAGAAGAAGGCTGATATCCTTTCATTTTGTAATTCGTAAGCGTTACATTAGCTTTGTTATTTGTAATAGAAAAGTGGGGCTTGCAACAAAATGTTGCAGCACAGAATGCTGCTGTTCAGGGGTTTCATGCAGCCATACCCTTTTCTAGGATACTCCATTGCATCCTCACCCCAGTGCTCAGTCAGCGGTCTCTGCCCTATAGGGTTTTTTTCTTAAAGATTTGTTTTTTTACTTCATAAACCTTGAAGTTTCCTAAGCATGCTGATATCTCTCTTTTGTATGTGAATGGTGTTGCTTTGGCTACATACTTGGAGAGTTGAGTTTGCTGTTAGTACATAGATAGAGTAAATAAGTAAATAATCTTATGTGTTGTTGACACAGCAAATTTCCTAATTATTAATATGATCACTTTACTTATAAAGGAGTTGATGGATACTATCTTGCAATCACATCAGGCTACTTTTACTCATACAGAACATGTATGCTTGTGATGAAAGAGTGCTTTATCAGTTTTTGTTCTTTGTCTTTTCTGATATGTTGAGCATATTCTTAACTCCAAATATTCACTTGATGAAGATCCGGATAATCAAACCCTAAAAAAAGAATATGAAAAAACCTTTAAAAAGTACCAGGGGCTGGTTGTCAAGCAAGAGCAACTACTTCGAGGTACAAAGTCCTAATTCCCAAGATATGGATGTATGGAGTAGCTACATTCTCAACTTTTAATGGAAAATTGTGGAAAACCCTCAAATACTGTGCATGTCCTCCCTCCATATGCTAGAAATGGAGCGAATTGTGATACTCCGAACTGTTATTTTAGTGATGCTCATGTTAGTTTAACAACTTTTTAAAAGAAATATTCTATTAAAAGGAGTCCTTCCTTTTAGGTTACACAAGGCAGAGGTCTGTAGAGAGCTAAGATCATAGCATACTGCTTATATCGACCAGGTAGCAACTAGTAAGCTCTAGCAGCTGTTTAAAAATTGGGGTATAGTGTTAGGAATGAAAATATATTGAACAAATATGGAAATTTGACATTAGATACAAATACGAACAGGAAAAGGGAGGCATGCAGGCAAGACCACCTCAGATCTTGCTCTAGCTGGACTTTCCCCTCTCCCCACAGGGCTGCTACCACCAAGTGCCATGTGGGAATGATTCCAGGAGAGTGAGGGAGGGAGGCAAAGACAACCTCGGGTGTCTGCTCCAGTAGGATTTTCTTCTCTTCCTCCCCACAGGTCCTTCTGTCACCAACTGCCGATTGGGGTAGATCCTTATGGATCCTTATATTTGTGTAGTGTAGTGGTGAGAGTGATGGACTGGGAGCTGGGAGATCTGGGTTCTAGTCCCCACTTGGCCATGGAAGCTCACTGGGTGACTTTGGGCCAGTCACAGACTCTCAGCCCAGCCTACCTCACAGGGGTGTTGTTGTGAGGATACAACGGAGAGGAGGAGGATAATGTAAGCCGCCTTGGGTTCCTTGCAGGAGGAAAAAAGGTGGGATATAAATGCAATAATAAATAATAATAATAAAATATAAATCTTAGTTACGTGTAAGCCACCGTCAAAGGATTGTATCTTGAAAGGTGGGATATAAATAAGGGTAATAAATACTACTAACAACAACATTGGAACAGGAGGAATCAGTATTCCCCTAAATAGCATGAGATATTATAGCACAAATGGGGAGAAGTGAATTTTTTTTCATGCATTGCACAGAAGTATGAATATGACTACAGAACAATGGAGTATGAAATCTCTTAACACTTTCATGTAATTTGTTGCATTTATCTAGAGAATAAGATTTGGAATGCTATTTTGCTTTTGGTTATGGATGGATAAATCCCACTGATTTCAGTGGACTTTATAAGTGCGTAACAAGATGGTAGAATCAAAGTGCAACTAACTAGTCTGGTCTAGCTTATATTTCTGCTTATAATTTGAATGCAACATTTTCCAAAACCCTTAGTGAAGATAGCATGTTTAGCTGGTAAAAAGAGCCATTTTAACTTCCTGCTTGTTTGGTCACTATCCATAAATTCCAGCCCAACAGAAATACCTTGCATTGCTTCTGGAAATTGCTTTTTTGAAACTTTCAGGGAAAGGAGAGTTCCATTGTTCTGGGCAGCCACTGGAAATGTGCCTTGGTCTGCCTTTTGATGTTTAAATATGGTGCAGTGATTATTTTGTTAAGAGAGAGTTGGTGGAGATGGACATGATGGGGTATAAAGGAAGGGAGGTGTTACTGAAAGAATGCAGGAGCCAAGCCATGTCTACTTATTTTTGTTCTTCTGATAATTGACGCATATATTGGAGTTTATTTTAAAAAGTTTAAACCACATTTCCCCCCAGTAAACTAAAAGACTTGAAAGAGATGTAGTGACGTACTTCCGTTTCAGGTTGAAATGAATCAGGGTGCAAAGAGGGCACACTTTTCTTCTATAAGTCTTATTTCGATAGACCTTGCACAGGAGAAGTTTGCAGTTTCTAAGAACTTTGAAAACATTTCATGTGCTTATAGAATGAATTAACCTTATGTTTTAAATCTCTCATAGTGTTATTTTTTCCCCTTAATGTGCCAGTTGCCCTTTATTTGCTGCTGAATCTTGCGGAGGACACTCGTACTGAGCTGAAGATGAGAAACAAGAATATTGTCCACATGCTGGTAAAAGCTCTGGACCGAGATAACTTCGAACTGCTGATACTGGTTGTGTCATTTCTGAAGAAACTCAGCATCTTTATGGAAAACAAAAATGATATGGTAAATCTTGTAGCACTCTGCTGAAACACTGTTTGTTGGAAAGATACTCAACAAAAGGCAATCAAATTTATTTCCTGCTTTCCACTGCTGACTAAATCTGCACTTATACAACATAGTGTAACATTATCTTAAATAGTTTACAATGTACCAGTGTCTAAGAATTTGCTCCTCCATTCACTCACATGGGGCATGGGAATGCATGAGCACTGGTAGAGCACATGTCTTCCATGCGGAAGAGTCCCAGGTACAGTCTTTTGCATCTGTTTAAAAGAATTTTGAGTAGCAGTCCTTGAAATGAGTTCTGGCTGAGACCTTGGAAAGCCACAGCCAGTTGCAGTAGATCAGGGGTCCCCAATACAGCGCTGGCAGGTGCCATGATGCCCCACAGGAACCTCCAGTTGTGCCCACGAAGCTTTGCACTCCCTGCTGCCTTTGAACATGTATTTTTAATAAGAACCTTGAAAAATAGTACAGCACCAGGTTCTCCTTCCTCTTCCTGAACCTTCTGCAGTTCAGCTGTTGGCGGGGAGACAGAGAAGGAAAGAGTTGCTTTCTGGTGCTACCCAATCTTCTGCCCACATAGACTTTTCCCTTTCTCCCCCCGCCCCCCTGAATCCCAGTCCCTAGCCTTGCTATTTCTTTCCCCTGACCCTAGTCACCTTTCTCTCTAACCTCTAGCCTTGCTCTTCCTCTCTCCTCTACCCCTTGCTATTTCCTCCTCCCTCCCAGCCTCTAGCCTCGCTATTACTCTCCCCCCACACCTCTTTTGCTCACTGTTTCTTCCCCTTTCCCAGCCTCGCTTTTTCCCCAGCCCTTTGTCTTGCTCTTTCCCCCACCTTCTTAGCCTCTAACCTCAGTATCTCTCTTACCCTGCACCTCTTTAGCCACTTTTGACTAGCCAGGCCCCCATGGCAGCCATTATGTGACTAGCTACGTCCTCCATGGGAGTCATTTTGTGGTGGTGGTCACAGAGTTTCTCAAATTCCCAACTGTGCCCACAAGTTCAAACAGGCTGGGGACCCCTGCAGAAGATTATATTGGGATAAGTGGATCAGTGGTTTCAACTTGGCATAAGTCAGCTTCATATGTTCATACAACAAGCATAACTTCTAAATGCATACACTACTAGAGAAACTGCATTTTCTCTGTATGTACGTAGGTGTGGTTTGGTTCCCAGTCTTCCTATCTTCCTAAACAATTCTTGTAAGGCATGTACAACTACCCACTTTATTTTTAAAATGTATATCTGCCCATCCTGGAATCTTGGGGCAGATGAATAGGTGAATAATCTCGAATACCTTGTAGAACCTGATTAAAACCAGCATGACTTAGAAGCACCTGAAAGTGCCAATCTGCAAAAATGTGTGTGTGGGAGAGGGGGGCGGGAGGGGGGATGCATCAGGCACAGGCTTTCTCACCCTTTTCCTGACAAGAACTGATCTGAGCTGCATAAGTCTGACATATTCTAGCCTCAGTTTCAACTTCTGCATTGCTTACCATTATCTGGATATTTGGTATGTAGCCAAACTGTGCAAAGATCTGTGCAATCTTATTTATTTTATTTATTTACAATATTTGTATGTGGCTTCATATCTAAAACAGGTGAACATAAAAGGTAAAATAGTGAAAGAATAAAAAAATTAGAACACCATATTAAAATTATGCCTTTTAAAAACAGAATTGCAGTAAAACCGTGGCTCGTCAGTTAAGGAATGCCTCTTGGATCAGTGCTGTTTTCAGGAGGAGCCAGAAGCAACACAGTGTTGGTGCTGCCTGACTTCCAGGGGCAGGGAGGTCCAAAGAAAGGGGGCCACCACACTGAAGGCTCTTCTCCAGGTGGACTCCCATTGGTCCATAGGTTCATGTGGAACTATCAGGAGCATGCACTCTGATGACCTCAGTGACTGGGCAGGTTGGTAAGGGAGAAGGTGCACTCTCATGTATCCTGGTCCCAAGGGCTCTGTACACTAATACTAGAACTTTAAACCTGGTCCAGTAGTGAATAGGTAGCTAGTACAGTTCCATCAGCAAAGGAGTTGCATGCTGAAAAGGGGCAGCTCCTGACAACAGTCAAGCTGCTGCGTGCTGCACTGGCTTCAGCTTCTGGAGCAGCCATAAGGTAAGCCACTCATAGAGTACATTGCAGTAATCCAGTCTTGAGTTACTAGCGCCTGTACCACTGTGGCCAAGCTACCCCTGTCGAGGAGAACCTGTAGTTGGCAAACCAGCCAAAATTGGTAAAAGGCACTCTGAACAGGCAATGAGCCTATCTCCCAGGCTCAGGAACCAGTCACCCACAGGGCTTCTGCCTTGCCAGGATACAGCTTCGGTTTAGCGGCCTCCATCTGGCCTGTTACTGAGTCTAGGCACTGGTTCAGGACTTGCACAGCCTCTCCTTATTCAGATGTCACAGGGAGATAGAGCTGCATGTCATCAGTATACTGATGGCATTTAGTTCCAAATCCCTTAATGACTGCTCCCAGCAGCTTCATATAGATGTTAAATAACATTGGGGACAAGATGGTACCCTGTGAAACCCCATAGCTCAATTGCCAAGGGGCTGAGGAATGGGCACCCAATGTTACTCTCTGAAATCGACCCCACAGGTAGGAAAGGAACCACTGTAACACAGTGCCCCTGATATCCATCCCATGGAGTTGATCCAGGAGGATACCATGGTTGATGGTATTAAAAGCTGCACTCTTATGCAGCTCCGATTTTATTTAATTTTATTTAAATGAGGTTTGGGTGGAAAAATTCCTAGAGGATCGTTCTAAAAAGGGTCTGTAGATTTAGAGAGTTACATAAAATTAGGCAGGAAGAAATGCTCTGAAGTGCTCTGTTAGGTATATAAGGATTCAGTTAACAACTGGATTTGTTCCTTGGTGACACCAGTGCTTTTCAAATTTTAGTGAGTGTAGCAAAGTGTCAAATCAAGTAAATGCAACAGATTAATTATTTTAATATTTATCTATTTAAAACATTTTTACCACACTCTTCAACCAAAAAGGCTCCCGGAGCCTTTCTCATAAGATCAGTAACAAACAAGACAGTCCCTGCCTGCAGGTTTACAACCTAAAAGACACAACAGGAAAGGAGGAAAGGGATGAGTAGGGAAGAGAAAACAAGCGCCCAGGCGTTATTATAAGAACAAGTACCTGTTCTTATAATAACCAGCTGGAATGGAAACAGTTCAGGGAGAGGAGGAATGAAATGGAGCTGGTCTCTCAGCAGAATCAATAGAGAGGGACCTATTTTCCAGTTCTCCCTCAACTTAATGGTGACAGTAATCTTGAAAGCATGAATAGAATATTACCTTTTAAAGCAACTGTCGGTTATTTTAGCTTTTTTTAGACAAAGAACAATGCACTTCAGATTCATATTTTAATAGCCATTTTTATTTTGAAGGTATAGGGAGAGATGAGAGAGAATTTATATTTTTCCATGCTATATATTGAGTACATGGTAGGTGGGAGGGAAAATCAGGTAGGCTTGAGTGTGGAGGGAGATGGCACCATAAATCAGCCCTCAGACTGTTAGTGAAACCATTGAGTTTGTAAATGGCATGTTCCTATTTTCTGGGAGAAAAAAGCACTTATATATGTACAGTTAAGACTTTGGCCTCATAGCTGCCATAGTATGTCTTGCTGCTCCATACTTCCCAGGCTTCCTTGAACTGATTTGGAATCTTACAGTCAACTCTCATTCATTGCAGTGGGGGAAGTGCAGGAGACAGTCCAGTGAGTGACACCCAGTGCTCTTAGCTGCTTCACTCTAAACTTTATAATCTTGCTATTTTTAAAATGCCTGATTCTGTACCAAATGCCCTTGAATTAAGTTAACCCATTCAGCACATACCCTTCTACAGTTTCTGTTGATTTCAGGATGCGGGATATAGGCATTCTGTTCCCTTTTAGTTTTGCTTCTTAGAGGAATGAAATAGACATATCTTAGCACAAAGCCAGACAACCTCTGTGGGTTGGATCCAGACTTAGTCATGGCTAACTTACATTGATTTCAATGGGTCTAAAATAAGCATGACTAAGTTTGGATCCCTCCCAATGTGATGGACTGACATGTAACAGAGAAATGTTTCTGAGAATATTAGAGACCTCATTTATCTGCCAGTCATGATCAAATGTCCCTTTTCCTCTCTCCAGAAAATATGATATATGGAAATGATACTGCTCATAAGTCTGTGGAACATACTTTTTAAAATGAAATTTAATTTTAAAAAATATTGTGGCATTTAAAATGATTTGCAGTTGAACATGACGTTCACACATTTGTCAAAATAAAGGGTATTATCTTGCTGCCTAGAACACTTGCAGTGTCTCAGTGATAGTTATAGAATGGCAACTTGTTTCATTTCCCCTCCCCCCTTTTCCCAGTACATTGTTGTCTACACAGTTAACCTTGAACTACATCCTTAAAGTTCTAAGCCTACAGCGTCACTAAAACAGGTTATCTTCCATGTGTTAAGTATAGCTGAACTTTGACTAAAATGTTTATGCATTTCAATAACCTTCAGCCAGAGGATTTTTATCAGGAATGGTTTCCACACAGGTTGAAATGGATATTGTTGACAAACTAGTGAAAATGGTACCATGTGAGCACGAAGACCTGCTGAACATCACTCTCCGACTTTTACTGAACCTTTCCTTTGACACAGGCTTAAGAAATAAAATGGTACAAGTTGGGCTTCTTCCAAAACTCACTGCATTGTTGGGTAAGTTTCATTCTGCTGTCACTAGTCATTTTAAGAATGGAGTTATTGATAAGATGTTGATAATTGTTAGAATTTTTTGAGAGAACCATATTTTTGCTACTGGCCTTCTAATTATTGCCAGTTCTCTGGCACTTCCCCTTAAGTGAAGATGATTCAGAATGCTATAGCCAGGGTATAACTGGAGTTATACCCAGTGCTCGAGGTAGGAGAAAAAGGAGATTTAGACTATGGGCCATCCACCTAACTGCATAAAAGATATTCAAGTTTGAGTTAGGTACACACTTTGACATTATTAGTGTCAACTATTCTTTGTAATGATTGATGTTGTAAATGAAGTCAAACACTAGTAAATTTAGCCTAATATTAGACATGACATATCTTCAAAAAAGCTCCCAGATAACCCCAGGTGTTTAATCTTATGCACTTCCTTAGTGCTGGGGAACAGCAAGAAGTGTAGATGGCATGATTTCTTCTCCCACTCATCATCTTACATAATCTTCTGGAGTAAAAACTTGTTCTAGAGGGCTGACCAAGCAGATGAACTTCAGATTGGAAGCTACTTACAGTAATATTGAATTTCTTATCAACAAGATGATGATATTCATAGTTCTGAACATTCACTCATTTTCTATTGTTATGATCATTCTGTTATTATGATCATGTTATGAACTGTTATTAACAGTTGCTTTAAATGCATGAAGGTCCTTTATTATTTTGTCACACTGTCAGCATTCATTTCATAGTCTCAAAAGGCTTCTACTGATGTGACCACACAGCCGTTTAACATTTCAGGAGCCCATGAACGTGTTTTTCTCCAAAATCAGTGTTGCTTTATGTGGGCCATTTTGTTGTACCCAAAATGTCTAGCTTGTGTATGAATTAGTTATACTTTTCTCTGGCTGGCTGCAAATTTTGCCACAGACTATTGAGCTGGGGGAGGCAAGCACTGCAGAGGCAGCTTCATCTTCCTCTAACATCTGAAGTCCCAAGCCTGGAGAGCCTTTTTCTATCTAGCAGCCAGTATTTTCTCAGGCGTTGTAAAACTGGTGTGACCCTGCTCTCCGAAACAAGGCAGGATGGTTTTATGTCATTTGAAAAGAAGTGGTGTGGCTTTAGGACTACCTGAAAATAAATGGGATGGCATCTCCCACCCCCACCCCACTCCCGACCACACATAGACTTAGAACACCAGTTACGCTTCGGTATACTACAAAGAGAGCACTTAGGGTGAATTTGTGCATTCATCTCCTTGACTTTTTAGTGGTGGCTTATTGATAAATATATTATTGAAATTAGGGTGAATTTGTGCATTCATCTGCTTGACCTTTTAGTGGTGGCTTATTGGTAAATATATTATTGAAATTAGGGTGAATTTGTGCATTCATCTGCTTGACCTTTTAGTGGTGGCTTATTGGTAAATATATTATTGAAATTACAGGAAAACAACATTTTGCTTGTATGTGGTGGGGAGCTTCATGTATTTGAAAAACCATGAATGTTTATATAGTGGAGGAAATTAAATCCACCCCTAGTTGCACTTTCAAAAATGAATGTATTCAGAATGGATTTATCTCCCTTACTCATGTTATAGGCTTGCTCCATGTTGTGATGAAACATCTCCTTGAAAATAGCTTTTAAAGCACAAGGTGTGGCTTAAATTTCAAAAGGCTTTAGCTGTTACCTTGCCATTTCACCATTCCCAGCTTACTGGAAAGCCAGGGAGTGGGTTGGGCTCTGTCAGGGCTGGTCACAGGTAGATGTCAGAGGAGAGCCAGGAAAAACATTATTGCTCAGATAAGCTCAGCCCAAACAAGAAAGCTTTTTATAGCTTATTAACTTCTGAGCTCAATTCAAGGTGCTGATGCTTACCTTTGAATTCTAAACGGATTGGGACCCAATTACTTGAAGGAACCTGTACCAACTTGCCCATGTCTTCAGATCTTCAGGCGAGGTTCTTCATGTATTAGGGGAGGTGCTTTATTATTAAATTTATTAAACACCTATCTGGCTGGTCACCCAGCCACTCTGGGCGATGTATAGAATATAATAAAACAGTTTAAAACAATACAATTCTACAATAAAAACGTTTTCTAAAATACCCTACCCCACCCCAAATGCCTGCCTGAACAACCACGTTTTTCATGCACAGCGGAAGTTCATTAAAGAGGGGGCATGGCGGAGTTCCCTAGGGAGGGAGTTCCACAGAATGGGGGCCACCACAGAAAAGGCCCTCTCCTTAGTCCCATCCAAGGCTGATCTTGTTAAGCGGCCTGTCTAGTGTTGCCGGAGGCGCTCCTTAAGGTAGGCTGGGCCGGAACCATATAGGGTTTTAAAGGTCAAAACCAACACCTTGAATTTGGCCCAGAAAACAACTGGTAACTAGTGCAACTCCTTCAGCACTGGAGTGATGTGATCTTGCCAGCGGCTGCCTTTAATCAGGCGAGCCACCACGTTCTGTACCAGCTGCAGCTTCTGAACCGTTTTCAGGGGTAACCCCATGTAGAGCGCATTACAGTAGTCTAAACGAGAGGAGACCAGGGCATGTACTACCGATGGGAGCAGATGGTTGGGAAGGAAGGGGTGCAGCCGCTGTATCAGATGGAGTTGATACAGTGCTGTCCGGCTCACAGCTGACACCTGAGCCTCCATGGACAGCTGGGAGTCCAAAATGACCCCCAGGCTGCGGACCTGGTCTTCCAAGGGCAACCCTACCCCATTCAACACCAGGTCAACATCCCCCAGCCTCCTCTTGTCTCCCATCAAAAGTACCTCGGTCTTGTCAGGGTTCAGCTTCAGCTTATTCCTCCCCGTCCAGCCACTCACCGTCTCCAGACATTTGGACAGGGATTCTGCGGCCAACCTTGGTGAAGATTTGAACAAGAGGTAGAGCTTTATGAGGGAGAGTGCCTTCTCTGCAGTGGCACCCTAACTGTGGAACACCCTTCCCATAGAGGTATGACTGGCTCTGACACTACAGTCTTTTTGGTAGCAGGTCAAAGCTTTATTGTTCTTCATTTAGCCAGTGATGTCAGATTTCTAAAAAAAATTGAATTGGAAAATTTTCCCATGCAGATTAGGGTCATTTGCACCTGAACATTTTCTGATGACCTAGAGAATTAACTAACTTAGTATGTTTATTTTACTTGTATTTAGTAGATAACAAAGCTAAAAACATAGGATACCTCTAGTTTCTTTGACCCAATGTATCACAAGTATTTAACCTGAAATATTTGAGCAAAAAATTAAAGCACACTTAATGTGATTTAAATGTTATGTAGAATGTTCTTTTGGAATACTTGTAAATATTGAAAGACATTGGGCAATGTCCAACAGTGTCATTCTGCAAACTCAAATAGCACTAGCAGAACTCTGTCGAATCTTTCCATTGTGCAAGCGGTTGCCCATTACACTTGCACAAACATTTGCGCAAGCAGGATGTGCAAGCGATTGCACAAGAGGTTGTATAAGAATTAAGTGCAACCTGTTGCACAACTGGTTGTGCAAGCATAATGCACAACCACTTGCGCAAACGTAACTTTAGGTGGATTCTCCTCTTGGGTGTATTTCGGAGCCTAGTTTCTGCTAGCCCAACGTCATTTCTGCTAACGGAATGACACAGTTGAATACTGCCCAATAGCTTGTATGTCCTTTACATTGTTTAAATGCAAGGAAAAAGCACATGTATCGAGAACTGCTGACACACTAATTCATTGGCTGGGGGATGCTGGGACTTGTAATCCAACACATCTGGAGGGCACCACGCTGCACTAATTAATTTTAGCACCCCAAAGAACTGCATGATATGGTTGCTGACAACCACTCATCTATTTCAACAGAGTTCAACTCTCTTCCACTGAGGTTGTTGGGGCACCCTCAGTTTCGCTGTCACTGCTTAGTAGTTCCATTTCACACTGGCATACTTCAGTGACATGTATATATTCTATCACATACTTGCTAGAGATAATAACCTGAAAAACATTAATTATAACTTTGAAACTGCCAGGTTTGGCTAACATTGTATTTGCAATTGGCATCCATTCATTGTTGCTAATGAACTTTTGAAATGGAAACATTTCCATGGAAAAATAAAGTACTAGAAAATGTTCTGGAAACTTTCCCATTTTGGAGAAATGTCTGCCCCGCATCACTGGTTTTAGGTGCTCGTCAGTTATGTGATATTTGTTGCTTAGTTATATACCTTATTTTGATTAATTTTGGGCATTGTTTGTTTTATTTTATATGGCTCATTGGTCATGCTTTCTTTACATCGCCTTGGTATCTGAATGGATGAAAGGCGGTTCAGAAATATTTTAATGAATAAATTGAAATCTAGGGGCCCCCAGTGGTGATTGTGAGTGCCTGGAGCAGGGCTATCCAGTGCCTGAGAATACTTCGCTGCCCAGGAAGACAATCCAAACCAAAGTTCTGGTAGTTCACCACACAGGGCAACTTCATACAGAGGGTTTCTGGTTCTAGCCCCAGTGGCTCCTGATAGGCTCTAACCAGCAAGAGAGGGCATTTTTAGAAGTGATTGTATTGACCTTCTGCGTCATTCTCCCATTCCAGCGGTCAGCCAAAGCTTCAGTAGAAGCCTGCCAAGGGTGGCGTGGTGGGCCATCCTAATAGGTCCCCCACCGCCCCAGAGTGTAGGAGACCCTCTGAGTCTAAACCCTATCATATCGTGGTCTGTCCATGATGGAGTTATCCCCAGATCCCTCACCCACAGCTAACCCTAATCCTGCTCAACACAAAACATCCAATGAAGTAGGTGCCTAACACAGTGTTGGACCTGATAGTAACTGATAAGAACACGGTTGTCATGTAAGCCACAAAATCCTGAATCAAACCAAATAGGGTCCTTGGCCTGGATGTGGAAATCCCCTAGGACAGGTAACCTGGGGGAATCAAACATCGCCCCCAAGACCGCGTCTGACAGCTTAGTCAGCGACACCGTTGGAAAGTGCAGTGGGCAGTACACTAACAGAATCCTAATCCAGTCTCAGCACAATCCTATACATACCTACGTCAAGGATTCAGGTCCTGTTGCATTCATTGGGGCCTACTCCCATGGAAGTGGGTACAGGATTGCAGTCAAAAGCACACGAATCCTGTTTTTGAAACCAGATGAGGCCTTCCTTGTCAATTTGACAGAACAGAAAAAGGACCATGGCAGTGGGTGGGATCGTTACAAGTTTGTACTAGGCCCAGAGGAATAAAGCAATGATCCTTGGGCACTTCTAAAACCCACTTAATGGTGAGGCACCCATTCTCTATCAGTGCATACCTTGACTTTCTAGGAAGCAATTTTCTTGGCAAATGCATTATGGAATGTTATTGTTGGAAAGTGAGGGAGATAATGTTTCCACTATCATACTACACCAAGAGAGGTTTTTTTTGGTTTTGATTCATCTTTTTAATTTAATTTTATTTATTTATTAGGCAACCAAGTGCAGGTTATAGCCAAAGAGAACAACAGATACCTATCAATATAATAGAATCATAGACTAGTAGGGTTGGAAGGGGCCTACAAGAGCATCGAGTCCAACCCCCTGCTCAATGCAGGAATCCAAGTCAGAGCATCCCTGACAGATGGCTGTCCAGCCTCATCTTGAATGTCTCCAGTGTGGGGGACCCTACTACCTCCCTAGGTAATTGGTTCCATTGTCATATTGCTCTAACAGTCAGGACGTTTTTCCTGACGTTCAGCTAGAATCTGGCTTCCTGTAACTAGAGCCCATTATTCCGTGTCCTGTACTCTGGGATGATGGAGAAGAGATCCTGGCCTTCCTCTCTGTGACAACCGTTCAAGTACTTGAAGAGCGCTATCCTATCTCCCCTCAGTCTTCTCTTCTCAAGGCTAAACATGCCCAGTTCTTTCAGTCTGTCTTCATAGGGCTTTGTTTCCAGTCCCCTGATCATCTTTGTTGCCCCTCCTCTGAACCCTCTCCAGCTTGTCTGCATCCTTCTAAAAATGTGGTACCCAGAACTGGACACAGTACTCCAGATGAGGCCTAACCAGTGCTGAGTAGAGGGGAACTAGTACATCCTGGGATTTGGAAGCAATGCTTCTATGAATGCAGCCCAAAAGAGCATTTGCCTTTTTTGCAGCCACATCACACTGTTGGTCATATTCAGCTTGTGATCGACAACATTTCCAAGATTCTTCTCACTTGTAGTGTTGTTGAGCCACATATGCCCCATCTTGTAACTGTGCATCTGGTTTCTTTTTCCTAGGTGCAGAACTTGGCATTTATCCCTATTAAATGTCATTCTGTTGTTTTCTGCCCAGCACTCCAGCCTATCAAGATCACTTTGAATTTTGTTTCTGTCTTCCAAAGTATTAGCTATCCCGCCCAATTTTGTGTCATCTGCAAATTTGATCAGCATTCCCTGCACCTCCTCCTCCAAGTCATTAATAAAAACGTTGAAGAGCACTGCGCCCGGGACTGAGCCCTGCAGTACCCTGCTTGTTACCCCTCCCCAGTTGGAGAAGATCCCATCGATAAGCACTCTTTGAGTCCAATTCTGTAGCCAACTGTGGATCCACCGGCTCGTTGTTTCATCTAGCCCACTTTGAGCTAGTTTGCTGATCAGGATGTCATGGGGCACTTTGTTGAAAGCTTTGCTGAAGTTAAGGTATATGATGCATTCCCACAGTCCACAAGGGAGGTTACCTGATCAAAAAATGAGATCAGATTCGTCTGGCAGGATTTGTTCTTGACAAATCCATGTTGGCTTCAACTCATCACTGCATTATTTTCGAGGTGCTTACAGATGGATTGCTTTATCATCTGCTCCAGAGTTTTCCCAGGGATTGATGTCAGACTGACTGGTCTGTGGTTCCGAAGTTCCTCCTTTTTACCCTTTTTGAAGAGAGGGACAACATTAGCCCTCCAGTCATCTGGCACTTCACCCGTCCTCCATGATTTCTCAAAGATAATTGACAGTGGTTCTGAGAGTTCTTGTGCCAGTTCCTTTATTACTCTAGGATGCAGTTCATCTGGCCCTGGAGATTTGAACTCATTCAGAGTCATTAGGTGTTCCTTGACCATATGCCTGTCAATCTCAAGTTGCAATCCTGCCCCTTCAGCTTGTACTTTGCCTTTGCCAGGGGGGTCATAGACCCTCTTTTGGGAGAAGACTGAGCCAAAGTAAGAATTGAGCACCTCTGCCTTTTCTTTGTCATCTGTTATCATTTTGCCATCCTTATTTAATAGCTGAACAACCATTTCTTTCCTCTGCCTTTTACTATGCACGTAGCTGAAGAAAGCCTTTTTGTTGCCTTTAGCATCCCCCACTTACCTCAGCTTGTTCTCAGCTTTAGCCTTCCTGATGCTATCCCTGCAATTCTACCTGCCTGTACTACCTGCCTGTACTGTTCCTTTGTTGCTTGGCCTTCCTTCCACTTCCTATATGTGTGCTTTTTTGTTTCAGGTCATCTCTAAGCTTTTTATGATGCCACATTAGCTTCTTCTGTTGTCTTCCACCTTTTTTTCTTGTTGGAATTGTTTGTGATTGTGCCTTGAGAATTTCCTTTTTTAAAAAACTCCCATGCATCTTGGACTCCTTTTCTCATTAGAGTCACTTGCCATGGGACCTTTGTTCTGAGTTTATTACAATCGGCTTTCCTAAAATCCAGGGTATGCATCTCTCTGCACTCGGCTTTTGCTTCCTTTAGAACGATAAACTCAAGTATAACATGTTCACTTTCCCCCAGAGTTTCTGTAAGTGCTACTTTACCCACTAAGTCATCTCTGTTAGTTAGGATCAAGTCAAGGATAGCCAGTCTTCTGGTTCCTACCTTGATTTTCTGTAGGAGGAAGTTATCCGCCACACAAGTCAGGAATTTCCTGGAGGAAAAATGTTTTGCAGAATTTGTCTCCCAACAAATATTGGGCAAATTGAAGTCCCCCATTACTACTACATCATGCTTTCTTGAAACATTGGCAGTTTGCTTTTCAAAAGTTTCATCCTCATCTTCTCCTTGATTGGGTGGCCAGTAGTAGACTCCGACCACCATGTTCCTTGTATTCTTTGCTCCATTTGTTTTAACCCAGATGCTGTAAATGGGGCTACTAAGCTCATCCTCCTATATTTCTGTGCAGAGATATGTATTTTTCACATACAATGCAACCCCACCTCCCTTTTTGTTCCTCCTGTTCTTTTTGAACAAGTTATATCCTTCAACTGCTGTATTCCAGTCATGAGAGTCATCCCACCAAGTCTTAGTTATACCTATCAAGTCATCATTTCCCTCCTGTATTAAGAGTTCAAGTTCATTCTGTTTGTTTCCCATACTCTGGGCCAAAGACTATGTGCTTCATAGTCTGGCTTTCTTCCTACATGTTTGTGAAGACTATTATTGGGCGCTATTAGAGCTGTTCTCTTTGTTGTGGTGCATGAGCCTTCGCCCATGTTACCCCCAACTTTACATCTCGCTTCCCCGTAGGATTCAGTTTAAAGCCCTCTTGATGAAGTTCTTCATGCTGTGGCCAAACACATTCTTCCCATCCTTTGTGAGGTGCAACCCATCCCTTGCCAACAGCCCATCTTCCAGGAAGTATAGTCCATGGTTCCAGAATCCAAATCTCTTGCACTGGCACCACTTTCCTAGCCAGCCATTCACCCGGAGTATTTTTCTTTCCCTTTCTATCTCTCTTCTAATGACTGGAAGGATGGATGAGAAAACTATCTGGGCCCCATAGTTCTTGAGTTTCCTTCCCAAAGCTTCAAAGTCTGATATGATTTCTTTGTAGGTTTGCTTGGCGGTATCATTTGTTCCCACATGGATGAGAAGAAAGGGATACCTGTCAGTGGGCTTTATGAGTGCAGGCAACCCTTCAGTCACATCTGTAATTCCGTCCTCCCTGGAGACAGCATACCTGGCGAGTCCACAGGTCTTCGCGACATACTTGGGTTTTGATCCCACACAGCAAGGAGTCTTCCACTACTACTCCTCTTCTCTTCTTGTAGCTGTAGGCCTTGGTTTCATCGCCTCTGCTTGGCTGACCTTCAGCCTCTTGCTTGCTGTCATGCAGGTTCCCCTGTAATTCTTCCTCTGCAGGCTGTCTTCCAGTCTCATCCTCAAGTACCTGGAAACAGTTCCCTAGTTTCACCGCCTCCACTGGTGCTGAGTGTCTTCTAGATCTTCTGTTCCTGTCACCCTTCCCAAGGAGTATCCTCTACGTCATTTTTCCTCACCTCAGCAGTTTCCTCTTCTGAGGAAGCAAGGGAGATGTGATCTCAGACAGATATTTCTCTTCCCCATGGTATTTTTTTCGGGAGGGGTAACGAGGAAAATCTGGATACCGTAATTGCTTCAATGTCCAACCTAACATTATATTCCTACATCTGTTTTTTAATAGATGTGTAACGGTACTGTATATCACTAGATGCTACCACTTTATGGTCAAGCCCAAATTTCTTCAAACTTGCTTCACATCTTATTAACCAATTATTTTTTAACAGTGGAGCTTCTCTGCTCTGCTACTCAATGAGTTATTCGTTCATTAGCTCAGCATCTCATTTTGAGAAAGTAGAAGAACACAGTAGGCCAAGTTGAGTATATTATTGGCGCTTGTTTGTTTGTGTATTTCTCTGGGTGGTTCACAAAAATTACAACTTCAGAGTGCAGCATTAAAACAATATAAAATATAAAATATAAAATTACTTTGACTTCTGCGCGTATATAACTGGCAGGTGTACCTGGTGGGAGACCCAGTAATGTTCTTAAGAATTTATTCTCTAAAGACTCTAAGAAAGATCTCTCAGAGAAACCCTATATCTCAGCCCCATATATAATCTGGGGAATGACCTTTGCAACAAAACCTCTTAGCAGCTGGAATAACTAAATTACCTCCCTTGGCTTTAGCAAATTTTAATATTGTCTGTGTAGATTTTTGAGCCTTCAGCTCAGTGAAACAGACTCCCAAATAATCAAATTGATAAGTCTGTTCCAGCTGATTCTCATTCAGTATCCATTTATGTTTGGGGAAGCAGGTACCAAACCCATAACTTTAGTCTTTGAGTAATTGACATATAGTTGTTCCTTGTTACAAACATCCCCCAAAACTTTCAGCAGTCTTCTTATGCCTATTAAATTCTGTGATAAAAGAACCATGTTATCAGCATATAATAATATATTCCAATTTCCGAGCCCCGACAGACACAGGGAAATTTGAATCATTGGCTAGCTGTGCAATTGTATCATTTACATAAATGTTAAACAAAAATGGAGTCAGCAGGCATCCTTGCCTTACACCTTTTGTTTTAATCTCCTTTGATAGTTGTCCTTCTTTACCAGCTCTTATTTGAATCACCGTATCAGAATATAAATTCTTGATCAAAATCAAAAGGCGTCTATTCATCCCAAGCCTTCATAATTTATGGCACATTCTTGCTCTGTTTATTCTATCGAAGGCTGAGGTCAAATTGACAAAAGCGACATATAAATGTTTCTTCAGGAGACATGCATATTTCTGTCTCAGGTGATTTAACACAAAACAATGATCTATGGCCGATCTACCATGCCTCCTTGTTCTTCTCCAGTGATGTTACTTTGATCTGCCCAAGCCTTCGCTTTAGCAAGCAGATATCGTGCATACAATTTGGAGGATACATCCAACAGGCTAATGGGGCAATAGTTGGCTGGTGAGGATTTGTCCCCCTTCTTGAAAATCGGGACAGCAATACTTTGATTCCAATCACTGGGGAATCTGCCAACTGAGTTGATACAAGTGAAAAGTTTGGCCAATACGGGGGGCCACCAATGTAAATTATTCAAAAAAATCTCTGGAGGAAGCATATCTTCCCCATGTGCCTTCCGCCTACCTAAGTTTGAAATTAATTGCTTCACCTCAGTGGCAGTCACAGCTGGCTGTATATCAGTTTCTGTGATGTTAGGGAGCTGAAGTGGTGACAGATAATTTGTGCCCAGGTCTATGCCAGCCTCAAAATTAAGGGCTTGCTCAAAATATATTTCTTGTCTTAGGCATAATATGTGCATCCAGACCATATTTAGTCTCCTTTAATTTGCAGGATACCAGCTACCAGAATTTCACTGAGTCCCAACTGATTGCTGCCTGTTCTGTATCTGCCCAGAACTAGGTGTAGTAAGAGGCTTGCTTGTGCTTCAGCAATTTCCTGTATAAGCGACACCTCCCCATCAAATCCCGCAGCTAGGTGTTAAGGGCTCCAACATGAGCCTGTCTACTCAAGGAGCAGAGATTTCATCTCACTTGCCTACACTCCCTATCAAACCAACCCTCTGGATGATATCTTGGCTTAAGGGGAGAGTTGGTTGAGTAAATAGTGCCTGAATGCTTCACCATGATCTGATACGTAGGAAGGGGATCTTGTGTATCTGCCCAAGAAATCTCGCTCTTTAGCGTCGGCATATGTTCACTTAATAGGACATCTGCTATCTTTAACTGTAAATTAAAGTCCCATCTCAATCTACGCCTCCCATACTGTTCATAGGGGGGATCTTGCCACATGCCCTTCTTAATCTTTTGAAATCCTACTAACTCCAAAAGCAGTGGCTGATGATCACTTGCTGGCTGTTTTCCAACTGAAAATTTCTTTACATAGGCAGCACTTAAAGAGTTTAACAACAACAAAACTATGACCCTCCCCCCTTTCAAGGAGCAATACGTGAAGTTGCCTGTGGATTCATCTGGGCCAGTACCATTACATAGAAGCATTGTAAGCTTATATAGTAACTTAAATAAACAAATGCTGGCATTATTTATAACGTCCCTAGATTTCCTATCTGGCAAATATGCTATATCCTCCATACTTAAGGCAAGCTTTTGTGTTGCTATTGTATATTCATCACCTATTCTTGCATTAAAGTCTCCATTACTACGTATAATTGGGCATAAGGGAGACTGTTGATTGGCAATTTCCAAAAGGGACTCAAAAGTATCCCAAGTATTAGAGGCATAATCTTTAGAACTTCTTCGGGGGGATGTACACATTTACGCACACCAATCTTACTCCCTTTGAGCTGGTGAAATGGATAACCTGCAAGCATGGTGAATCAGTTTCCAGAACCTGGACCTCAACATCCAAACTGGCAGACACCCCAAAGGCAAGACCACCCCTGCTTCTCCCTTTCTTTTTATCCTTTCTAGCAGGCACTGAAAATACCCAAATGCCTTGTAGCTCAATCTTATGAATCCAGGTTTCTTGAAGGATACATATATGAAACTGGGACAGGTACTGTAGAAAGCCCTGATCTTGTTCCCACACCCCAAAATATTCCAAGACAATAATGTTAATGATTTTATTGGTGGTTCTAACTGTGCCCTTTGGGCTGAATGTGGCATGGGATGTTTGCATTCTTTGATGAGCTTCCACTGGGCTTTAAAAACCTGGCTGTTCAGGCAGGCATTTGGGGTAGGTTAGGGTTTTTTAGAGCAGTGTTGTTTTGTTATGTTGTTTTTTTCAGTTGGTTATGTAAATTGGTTGTATTTCATGTTGTTCTTAGTATTGTACGCCACCTAGAGTGGCTGGGTAGCCGGCCAGATGGGTGGCTAATAAATCAGATAGGTAGATAGGTAGGTAGGTAGGTAGGTAGGTAGGTAGATAGATAGATAGATAGATAGATAGATAGATAGATAGATAGATATGCTTCTTTTAGCTCTATGTCAGTTCTTAAAAGACAAAGGTTTCCAAGTATTACTTGACTTAACTTTGGGCACATCAAAAGAGGTACCTTCTCCAGGTGGGCTCAAAGACAACTCCCCTTCAAAAACAGCAGGATTCATAATCAAATTTGCCATCCTTACTCATTTGAGCCCTATCTTCTTTGACTAACTGTCATTCCCTCTCTCTGAGTCCATGGGAAATACAAATTTGCACTTATGTGTCACTGGGTGACCCTCTAAGGTCCTTTTAACAATACTAATATCTGGATATAATGTGTCTGTTTTGTGTGTTATCCCCTTTAAAGCAAAACAGTCTGCAGTGGACACGGTGAAGTCTACACTATACCCCTGCACGCCAAAGTTCGAAGAGACAATATTATGGCAAAGTTTAGATGGTTGTAATGCCAATGACCCAGGACTTAATGCTAACTCTCCCTTATTATTAGAGGGCTGTAAATTGCATGTCAAAGGCATGCCTTTGTAAGTGTCATACTCCCCCTCAGCCAGTCTGGCTACCCCTTCATTATGGGGGTCACAGCCAACTCTGGAGGTATTAATCGGGTCCCAGGGTCCCGGTGGCCCTTATTCTTCAACAACTCCAATAAGGAAGATAATCGTGATAGACTCTCCCTCTGATCTTGCACTGGTAGGGCATCAAAACTTTCTATTAACTTTAATTCTTCTGTGAAGAAGTATCCAGGGATAGCATTAAACCCCCTAATTGGGGTTCCTCTGTACCTCTGGAGTTATTAGAAATTCCCAAGGCTAGAGTAGCTTTCAGTGGTTGGTAAAGGCTATGAAGTGGTGGATCATTAGGGACACTTAGATCAGTCAAGTCCCCAACTGGAGGATCCTTAAAGGGAGAACATCCCATACTTCTTCTCAGAACTCCCAAAGAGATAGCAGGAGAAACATCTTTAAAATGTCTGCTTACTCTTATGCCTAATCTGTAAAAGTCATTTTTAGCATGATAGATTCTGGCTACTACATTTGATGAGGCCAAAGTAGTAACAGCTTGCTCTGTGTTATAGTTATAAAAAAGGTATTCTATCTTCTGGACTGATTCTAAATCTAACAATGTCTCAGGAAGAGCTAATGTAAGCTGCAAGAAATGTGCTTTACGCTCCCGTTGCGTCAGCCTACCCTTTGGCTTTGGATAGTTAATGAAAACCAAATTCTGCTTCATTAACTGAAGATGCCAAGAACTATTAGTCCAAGTATGATTCAGCGTAGATTCTTGCTTCAGGGGCTCTAGAGCAGGAGTTGCTACTTTACTTTGGAGGTGTAAAATCAACGAAGGGTCTTGCGCTACAGTTAAGTTTACAATAATAACTTGTGACCAGAGATGTTTGGCTTCAGTGCCAAAATTATACTTTTGTCCATGTCCTTAACCACTTTTTTGTCGGGATTCATGGGGTGTGCCTCCTGGTTCTTATCATTTTCTTCCAAGATCTTAAATAATATATCACATTTTATTTTGGAAGAGCTTTTAGCCCTAACTGTACTACTTATATTTTTAGTTTTCTGTTCAATACAAATTGGGGCCTTAATATTTTTATGTTTAAGATTTCCTATTGGCCAAACATGTTATTTTTTAATTACTCTTTCTGTTACTGCAAATTTTACCCTCCTTTTCAATTTGATATACTTGTTCAGTGGATTCCGTAGCTATTATAGCATGGGTTTTTAGCTTAGACTTTTGTTCACTATTCTTTATTTCAGTTTCTCTTGAGATAGCTGTAACTCCCCCACTTTGTTTGGTTAGTACTAAGTCGGTTAGGGTGGTCAGGAGCTCCTTGCACTCAGACAGGAACTTTATCTGGAATATATCATCTGACCAACCATTAAACAGGGATCTGATCAACACATGTTGATTACTAAGCAAGTTGGTAACAGAATATGAATCAAAGTTCCTATCATCATTTGAGTTTGAGTAAATACAGGGTTGAAAAGGAAGTGAATCACACATCTTCATCCTAGAACCATTTGAGGGAGACCGAATAATGGAACCTTTTGGGCTTCACTGAGGAGGTGCAAGATGTTGTCTAAGTGCTGAATGGCCCTCCTCCACTGAGTCCAGTTCCGCTGCTAGACTACACTTACCTTCTTCCTGAGTTTCCAAATCCAAGGACTTCATTATACATTGAGGGCCCAGTGACCAATCCAGAATCTCTACATCAGCTAGCCTAGTCTCAGTGCCTGGTGGCTCAGTAACTGGTAATTTGCTTTTTTCAGAGTTAGGATGGAAACAAATGAGTGATTTTAGGTTGATTATGGGCCTTAACAAAGGATGCCACATCTTCTGTCACTGGTACCAGTCCCATTTGTTTATACCCTCCTCTGGTGAGGACCATTATGTAAAAAATAAGAATAAAAAATAAAATAAAAGATCATAGCAACCCACCAGTGAAACCCAACAGGTACTCTATCAGGGTTCAGCCACAGTAACATTGTTAATAATACAGGTGTTTATACCTTAAAAGCTTTACCAAGCCATGCAATAAAAACCTCTGACCAATAACAATAATATAGCTGAAAAGTTAAAAGGAAAACTGTCTGCAATTAAGAAAAGACAACCTTAAATATTTTAAAATGGGAAGTCATATCCCAAGATAAAAAATACTTTCAAAATTATTTTAAAATAATAAAATTGAGACAGACAACCAAGCAAACTAAAAAGATGAGTCGGCAAACTTTCTGCTTTAAAAATATTTCTGTAAGCACCGAAGAACTTTAGCAGCTGAAAAAGGATATTTTAGGCCCTCTGCTCTAAAACTATAAAAAACGCAAAAATATAATTCTAACTTTAAAAGTAAAATATGTTAAGAACATATGTTAAGATAGGTTTGAGATAACCCCTGTATAGTGGCTCCACCAGTCCTAACCAAAGTATCACAGAGCAACTATAGCACCCATTTTGCTAGGACAGAACATTGGTGAGACCAAATCCCATAGAATATTCTTCAGATGTTTCTAGATGAATCGTTATATCACAGTATGTTCTGATGTCACGTAGGGACCTCTTGATTGGAGAAGCCTCTTAACGTGGGCAGCCTCCTGTGCGATGCCAAGTGTGACGCTTAGCTTAGGTTAGTGTCACACTTGGCGTGTTGCTGAGGCGCTGCCTCTGGCAGCCCCACCTTAAATACCTGGTGGGCAGGGACAGAGACAAACACAGGCTCAGGATCCACAGGTGCAGCTAGGCTCTGGCCACTCCTTCCCCACAGACTCTTCCCAAGCTCCTTCCTCCCTAATTTCATGTTTTGGACATAACTGCATGGCTTTATCAGTCTGAGTTTAACAACACCCTTCCAAAGCATGTTGGAAATAACAACTTTCAGTGAGTAAATCCATCTCTTTGATGTTGGCAATGCATAGAGGTGATCCCAGTCTTCAAAACCTACTTTGCTACTTTCGATTGCTCAGAACCAATGTTTTGCTTCCCTCTGCTATTTGTTTCTTTAATAAATATGAACCAAGAACCTTGAAACATATGGTCATATAGAAATCACTTATGGTGATTTGCCAGTTTACCTTGTTCACAAGGTTTAGTTGATGAGCAGAACAACCACCAGTAAACATTTTATGCCTTTGAAGCTGGCTCATAGTGTAATATGCTGCGATGCTGTTCCATTTTATCTATTGCCTTTTAAAAGCCCTGTTCTATATCTAGAAGAGCTATGGTATTTCTTCTTAATTAAAGTTCTGCTATTTTTATTAATGCTTCTTTCCAAGAAGCTTTAAATCAACACTTTCTTTATGGCCTGGCTTGGCCTTTTTGAAATGAATTTAATATGCAGTTTCACACATTTATTTAAGAAAGGAGCTTCTTATTGGCTGCAGCAGTGTTTTTCTAATTTTAATAAGCCTAATTCATCCTATAAAGAAACATACATTTTCCTATCCGATTAAGTGAGCAAACAATAGGGGTTAGATGTGGCAGATCGTAACAGAAAGCACATGTCCTGCCTTGAGAATGTAGCAAATTCTTATCAGGATTGCTTGAAGTTATTCATGGCAGTAAAATGTTATGCTTCCTCCTGTTTTCCCAATTAAATGGAGAAACCTTTATTCCTACAGCAGTTTTGCCACAGCTGTTTCCAATATTTGCTGTGTGAACATTGCCTAAGGTGTCCATTTCTTTCTAGCGGCAACAGGCTGAATCATATTAAGAATAAAGGGACTGGTCTGTTGGAAAACAGTAATTATTCAGAGATTTATTTTGAAAGTGGATTTTGTGCTATTTGCAGCATGCATGTCTTGGAAAAATATGTTGACCCCCCAAGTCCGTGATTGGGTGTAATCCACGGAGGCCTGGGGTTGTCTCGATGGATGGTGCTTTGGCAGGAGTGGTTGTTAGGCTGTGCTTGTGCCCCATTAGTGCTAGTTTATGTCATTCAAGCGTGGATGGGAGTTGCAAAGTGTAGGTCTGCCCATTTGGTGTGAACCCTCACATGTAGGCTAAGATTTTCTGCCAAACATAGATGGCAAGAATCAAAAGTAATACCAAGGATAAGTGGAAATAAATTATCAACGTTGAGGAAGGAAGTGGGAGGGGAATAGAGGTTTTAGGAAAGTTGTGTATTAAGCTTAAAGCTGTTCCTCATCATCCCTCCCTCTCCCCACCCCCACCTGACTGCCTCATACATCCTGGGAGCAGCACCAGTCCCACTTGTGCACTCAGAGAGGCCTTCCCCCTCACTGGAGTCAGCAGAGTGAGGAGAGGCCACTGGCTGACTCCTCAGAGGCCAGTCCTGAGGACAGCTGAAGCCAGATCACAGCATGCTGGAGCACAACATGCAAAGGCATGTGGGAAAGGGATCCCTAGCTGCCAGCAAGGAAACAACACATGTGGCAGTCATATCCTTTATGGCACAGCATCTGGGATGGAGGAGATCCTGAAAGGGAAAGATGTGTGTATGGAGTTATCAGAGATAAAAAGAGGAGGGGAGACATGTATGCAGGAACAAACAATGAAGAAAAGAAAATGGAGAAATCCCAGGTGCCTGCAGAAAAGTTTTATTATAGTTCTTTATTTAGATTGGCCCAATGCGTTTCGGAAGTATTGATTTCCTTCTTCAGAGGCTATAATAAAAATATATAAATACATCATCTTAGTTATTTCATGTTACTCCGGAACATGTAACAACATCTCAAACACTTCTAAAATAAATAATTACTATAAAATTGTAATTTCACAAATTGGGAAGAGAAGCATTAGCAGTGTTCAAGTTTCTAGGAGTGTTTTGGAAATAAGCTGTTAGTGCAAAGTGCCTTTTCTCCATTGATCCTTACACAAGAGTCTCCCTGCCCCTCCCCGTGAGCTCTTTAAGTATGAATCTCCTGAGGCCAGAGTAGGGGTGTACGGGTTGTGTAATATCCGTTCTGTCTGTTTTTCATGGATTGTCAGGGGCCTTTCGTTCTGTTGTCTGCTCATCGACGGAATTGGAATTGTTTTTGTTCCCCAATTTGCGCAAATTCGCAATTGCAAACATGCACATGCAAACATGCGCAAATTCCCCTCAAATGCGCGTTTTCACACTTTAGCCTATGGTGGAAATGTGCATTTTTGGCTGGGCTTTTTATTTTGCATATTTTTCTATGATGAAATTTGTGCAAAATTCAGGAAAGTTAGAAAATTGGTCTGCAAGTCTGCAGAATCCACTAGATGGGGTGGGGGAGCCAGTCCGCTGTGGAATCCACAGGTCAGAAATCCGAACTCATTTGGTTGTGTTGTGGATTTCTCCAACATCCCTAGATCAGAGAGGCATAGCCCAGTGCCCTGTCATCTGAGTTGTGGTCTTTTTGTGTACAGTGGTGGTGTGTTGTGATTGAGTGCTAAGTTCCACATATTCTGTGCACTGTTGTGGCTATCAGGTTCAGTTGGTAGTGCAGTTGCTACCCTATCTGCTTGGGGATATCCTAACATCAGTGGTCGATGCTGTGATAACCTCTAGGTTAGATTACTGCAATGTGTTGTAAGTTGGGCTGCCTTTGAAGGTGGTTTGGAAATTGCAGCTAGTGCAGAATTCAGTAGCTAGGTTGTTGACTGGGACTAGGTGATGTGAACATATATGCCCAGCCCTGGATCACCTGCACTGGTTGCCAATTTGTTTCTGGGCCAAATTCATAGTGCTGGTTTTAACCTATAAAGCCCTACATGGCTCACGACCCCAATACTTCAAGGACCACCTCTCCCCTTATGAACCTACGCAGTCCCTCAGGTCACCTTCAAAGACCCTTCTCTGTGTGCTCCCTCTGAGAGAAGCTTGGGGAGTCTGGTACCGACGCTGCCATTTTTTCGGTGCAAGGCAAAGACGTATTTATTTTCCCAGGTATTTGAACATTAGCTCAATTGTTGTGGGTTGCTTTTGTGATATTCATTCTAGGCTGTGAGTGGGGGGTGGGGAGAGATTTTGTGTGTTAGTGGATTAACTCTTTTCATATTGTATTGTTTTTAGATTATATATTTGTGGTATTTTTATTTACATTATTGTGCTGATTATGGTTTATATTGATTTTGGGGTTTTCTTCTTGGTCTCCTTCTTCCTCCTCCTTTATATTAATCATGGATTTCTGTATTGTGTGTGTAAGACTGCTTTTTGCTGTGGGAAGCGATGCATAAATTTAGTAAATAATAATGACATGGGTAAGATGGTCATCAATATGGGTGTAGATATAGATACGGACACGCACGTGCACACACATGGACACGCACGTGCACACACACAAATCACCTCCCTTTGAAATAAAAAGGGTAATTCCTTGAGCCATGTGTAAGGTTGTACTATTGATGGGAGTGTGGCTACGGTCTTGTGACGTCAAGGATGCAGTGTAAATATGCTCCTCCCTTTGCCACCCCTATCCTGCCCATGATTCTGCTCTTTTTTTTAGCTACACCACTAAAGCATTCTGCTGGCATATCTGGGCACTTCCACCAGTATACCTGCCATGGTGGCAGCATATCCTATTACCCCTCAGCCAGTGTAACTTGACTTTAGGATCACTTTGTTCATCTACAGAGTATTACATGAGGGAAACAATCTGCTTATTAAGGTATGCATTGACGTTTGGGCTATGTGAGAATGGACAAAGGTGATAGGCAAAGGAAGGCATATGTACATCTAGCACAGCCTGAGATTTCATATAGCAAGCTATAAAAAGGCATCATCTCTTTTTCAAAGTGGCACATCTTGACTTCTTCTCCAGCACAGGGTTCTTGTGTACTTGTATGTGTTCTCAGTTGTTCCAGTGCATATCCTCTAGGTCAGATGCTTCAAATTGGTTCTAGTGAGTAGGGCAGACAAGCCCAGAATCAGAAAATGTAAGGAGATGATAAACCCCATTTTATAGCCATTTTTATTAGCCTTAAAATTGGTAGAAATGGTGTGCTGATGAGCAAAGTACAGTAGTTCTGGTCCATAAGTACTATTAGATGGCTTGCTTAATGTTCAAAAGCTTAAAATAATTTTGAACTTTGGATCCATTACATGCGTAGTTGGAGCTTTTAATTTGTTGAAAAGTTGTTGTGAAAACAGCCCAAGGGACATAATATTTTTCCACCCCAGCTGCTCCAGATGAACTGCAGCTGCAAATTTAAACAATATTATTTCTATAAGCCACTGAGTATATTTTATAATGGCAATAATTTCCACAGAAAAATCAGTTACTGCTGCTAATGACTGGTTTGTTGAGCATTAACTGCCCTCAGCTGGGAATGACCATGTGTTCTGGAATGGCAGTATAAATGCAAAGGACAATTAAGTAACATTTCTGAATAATTATTTGATTAATAAATGATAAATATCTGTGGGAATAAATTCAAGGTATTTCTGACCACTCCATTTATTAGCCAGTGATCTCATTAGTATTCAGATATATTACCATAATACATAATGTCCAGGCTGTTGGTTTCTCAAGCTGTCTGTTAGTGTTCTAGCCAATCCACCATGAATCATTAAAAGGTGTTTTTAAACTGTTTGTCTGCAAGGCGTTGTTGTTGTGGTTGTGGTTGTTGTTGTGGTGGTGGTAGTTGTGATTTTGTCTCGTCTTAAAAGGCCTTGCATAAGGATAGCTTTTATGTTTGTGTCTGAATTGGTGCCTTGCTGATGAAACCCCATGAAATCTCATTTGTACACTCAGTCATCATCATTGTCATGGGTGTCAACAGGAGTGCTCTACTGGATGTTGTCCTTGCCTTCTCTTGTCTGTTGCCTTTGTTCACTCCCCCATAGTACAAAGTAATTGGTAGAAGCACCATGGCATCAAACTTCCAGTGATAGAGACTGGCATAGTTAGAGCTCATAGGCTGTGAATATGGTTTGTACAAAATGGCTGGCAAGTCACAGTTTACCACCTGTAGCAGCGTTCTCCCACCTGTCCAGATAGTTTGGACTACAACTCCTATCATCCCAGACCATTAACCATACTGCCTGGGGCTAATGGGAATTGTAGAACAAAACACCTAGAGGGTACTGGGTTGGGATAGGCTGCCTATAGTCTCCTTGGGCAACTGCATAACAAACTGGAGTACTACCTATCTCAAAATCCTTTTCCTGCTCTTCCCTTATCTTTTACAATGGTTTCCTGGAAAGTATAGCCTGTATTTTGGGGTCAGAGGGTTTGGTGCTTCCAGCCATGCTATGGGAAAGTGGAAAATGATTCAGTGGAAGAAGTGACTGTGTGGTTCTAAGCACCTGAAACTTGGATTGGACCTGGTAATAGAATCTTGAAGAGATTCTCTGGCCAGTCCCATTCTACCCCCCCTCTGAAAATGCATGGAGGGAGCAATCCTGTGGCCCCTAGACAGAGTCTGGGGGGTGGGCCGTAGGATATTTAGGATTCCTGGAGCGCTCTGACCTCAGAATTAGGAATCCGAGCTCCCCTTCCCCTCACAGCTAGTGCAGAGGGAACTGCGCCATCTGCCTCTCCTAGCTCACAAAAGCAACCTCGGAGAGGAGGGAAAGAGGGCATTCCAGGGGAGGGGAGGGGACTAGGGAGGCTCACCTACAGTCTGTCCTCAGGTCTCTGCCGCTTCCTTCCCTCCCCGCCCACCAGCATGCCCTCTTTCCCTCCTCTCCAAGGTTGCTTTTGCAAGCTGGGAGAGGCAGCCGGCAGCACCGGCTGTGAGGGGGAGGAGGCAGGGAGCTTGGAGTACTCCCCCCCCCCACTGGAATGCCCCCCTTTTGACCTCTATGAGTTAATCCAAGGCTGCTTTTGCGACCTCGGAAAGCAGGCAGTGCAGTTCTATCCATGGCGGCTGTGAGGAGGCGGAGGAAGGATCGGATCTTGGAGTCCCCCTCCCAAAGTCATAGCAGTTCTGACTTCAGGAGAGGGAATCCAAAAAGTCCTATGGTCTCTAGGATGCTCTCCAGTAACCATAGTGTTGTGCCCCAAACCTAGCTAAATGTGAAACAAATTCAGTTCAGATGTGAATGATTTATCCAGATTATAATTTTGCATGATTCTCATTTTCTTTTTCCCTAGGAAATGAAAATTATAAGCAAGTGGCCATGTGTATTCTCTATCACATAAGCATGGATGACCGTTTTAAATCAATGTTTGCATATACAGACTGTATACCTCAGGTAGGTCTGCTTCTTTTCAAATGACCATTTCCCTCATACTAATTCTAGCTTCATTTTCCTTGTAGTAGAGTTCATAAGGGGACATTCAGATGATAGTGACAATAATTCTACCCTTGCTAATGCTCTTTCAATTATTTTTTGTAGGCTCCCGTTTTTCTTAGACTAGGCAATAGTTTGCTTTTGCGTTGGCAGCCAAATGCTGCACCATTGTTTTATTACAGTTAGAGCACTGTTTTAATTATAGTAATGGTGTTTAGACAGTGTAAATCTGTTTAAAAACAGCGGCTTCAGACAAATCTCAGCAACTGGGCAAAGTTTTTGAATACATTTATTTGGCCTACTCAGATTTTCTCGAGATTTTTCTGTTGTGTTCAGGCTATTTTTGTAGTTCTGCATCTCCGTATTCTCTTTTATTTCTACTGCTAAATTGGGGGGGGGGGGGTTGTAATAGTTTCTTCTGTTTGGTCTGGACCATTGAAGCCTGTTATTTTGTTGGGAATTCTGTGCTGTCATGCCTATTTTATCATTTTCTAGTACAGATCCCAGTGTATATTTATAATACATGATTGAATTATGTAGTTCCAAAACCAGTTAACGCACTTTCAAGCTCCATTCACAACAAAGGGAAGAGATTTAAGCACATAATTAATAATTGAAACTGATGAAACTTACAAGGATGTCATTTTGGCTGGATCAAGCCCATAAGCTAGTATCCAATGTTTGTCCTTCTTGGAGTAGATCCATTCAGATGAATGGGACTTAACTCATGTCATTTCATTGGGTCTAGTCTAACTAGGACTAATATAGGATGGACTTGGTTTGCATGACCACCACAACTTATACAAGCCATGGTGTGTGCTGGACGTCATTTGCCTAATTACCTGCCCAGACATGGCTTGTTGTGTCATATGAACCCCAGCAGCATGACTTGTTTGGGGGGGGAATAACCCTCAAATAACCAAAGAACAGGCCATGTAAGCACAATGTTATTTATGTTAGTGGTTGCACCCTGTTGGAACCTGCCCTGTGAATTTTGTCCTCTGTTTGATATTATTGTCAATATGTGACATTAGTGATTAGTTATATTGGGCTTCAGGCTCATTAGTTAATTCATAAGGGTTTAGGCATTCAGGTTTCCTGTTATGAAATGTGTTCCAAAACTTTAGTTGTATTAAATGGATGTTAGCTACTACAAATGCCAGCAGTTGGACATTTATGCCTATAAGATAAAAGATTTTTTCAACTTAAGATGACTTTAGGATAGACAAGTAAGGGCAGATATTATTCATAAGATACATACATGTGCAGTACAATCCTATGTATGTTTACTGAGAGCTAAGTCCCACTGATGAGATTTACTTCCAGATAAGTGTGCATAGAATTGTGTCCTGAACATGCCTCAATGTAACCCTTAGTAGATAGATTAAGGCGGGGTAGGCATTCCTTTCAGCATTAGAAATAACATGAGCTGGAGCACCATCTTTAATTTGCATACTTTTAATATTAAATTCATGAGAATGGCAGATGACAAATCTGCTCTTTAAATAGTGGGTTTATCCTTCGTGCTTTCTATATTATTATTAATATAATATTAATTATTAGTAGTTTTCCTATACATACCAAACAGTATATTAGACTTCACATAATCTTACAAAAAGAAAGAAACTTGCATAATTCTCAGTCAACAACTCATAAACCAATAAAAGAACATCATGAATTCGTTATACAGATCAACAAGTCAGTAACTTCTGTGAAACTTAGATTGCTCTCAATACTGTGTGTGGTTGTATTGAATCATGTTCCTTCAAGTTCCTGTATGTTATAGCAATATTCTGTTTTACAACAAGCTTGTAAACCACTTAAACATCCATGAATCTTGTGGCATCTTAAATACTAACAAATTAATCTGACATAAGCTTTGAAGAGTTATCAGGGGTTTCAGATATGTGTAAGGTCAGGGGAGGAGGAAGAATTGTAAACAGTGAGGTTGAAAGGAAATTAAATGCAGAAAGTACTGACAGTGGCAATCACATTATTAACAGTGGCCGTTCACACAAGAGTTGCTGCTGATAACATAAACATCCTGGCGTTAGGTAATCCAATTAACACATGTAGCATGATTTAAAAAAAAAAGATTCAAGCCTCTGGAGACAGAATTGAACCCCTTGATGAATTATAACTAAGCAGTCTCTCAATTTAATCTCCCTTTGAAATTTCTTTGGTCCACCATGGCCACTTTAAAGTCAGTGACCAAGCGTCCTGGGAGGCTGAAGTGTTGTCCCACAGGTTTTTAAACATTGTCATTTCTGATGTCAGGTATGTGTGCATTCTTTTCCATGGAGGCTGGCCTGCTTGTCCTATGTAGCATAATGCAGTAGGGCATTGCTGACAAGTGATGGCATATATCACATTGGAAGGTGTGAAGGTGTATGCACCTTGGATGTTGTGGATCGCATAATCCGGTTCCGTACTAGTGTTGTTGCATTAGATATGGAGACAAAGTTGGCATCTAGATCAGCCACGGGATCTGGTTCCTATATGTGTATGTCTGTTGCATGATCTGTTGTTAGTGAGTAGCTGTTTTAGTTTAGTCTTGTTTAGCTCTTGCATAAGTTTATTGCTATTATTATGTCATGTTAGCCAGGGCTGGCCTAGGACATTTTTCTTCCTGAGGCAAAGGATAAGTTGACACCCCACCCCACCCCATTTCATGTATTGAAGCTGAATGGGCAGGCAGTTGAATATCACTTCAGCACTGCTGACTGGATAGCATCTTCCACTGCATCTGAAGCAGCAGGCAAATTTAGAGGGCCCAGGACAGGCTGTGTGACATATATAGCTCTGTCCTCCAACAGAGGGGAATGGCCAAGGGGCTCAGGAGGAACAGCAGGGGGCTGCCACCACGACTCCCCCAATATCTACCACCTGAGGTTGTTGTCTTGCTGTGCCTAATAGTAGGGACCTGGAGTTAGCGCTTCTAAATTGGCTCTCTCCGTTGAACTGAAGACTTTTTTGATAACTTACTTTTGGCTGGTTTTTCCCTGTTAACTCCCATCTATATGGACTTGAATAAATGTTATTTTATAGCCAGATATTTGTACAAATTCCTCAAGTCTCACAAAATATCTCTCAAGCTTATTCATAAATAAAACTATATCATCTGCATATAAATTGATCTTACGTGCCTCCTGTCCTACTTGTTACATCTGTCCCTTCTTATTGCCCTGATTAATGGTTCTGTTGACATGGCAAATCAAGACAACTCCTGAAGAGCCTAAAATAATCTGATATTTTGTACCTTTGCCATTACAGAGACACTGCTTATTGTTAGTATTTGTATTCAGAACTGGTTGCATTCACATATTATGAAGTTCAGTCTGTCCTTGAAAAATATTGATTATAGAATCAAGAATTATTATTTCAATTTCCTTGTTTCAATTTTTTCATGTTTTTGCAGTGCTATCATAAAAAATCTGTCTACAGCTATGAGAACTTGCATCTTGCCTTTCAAAAATTAAATTCTGAATTCTTGGGGTTGTAAAAGTCTGCAGGTTATACAAAAACACCCCATGGACTACAATATCACTCACCGTGTGAGTTAGAAGCTTCTGTGGGGTTTCAGCTTGCAACTTGTATGTTCGTAGGGTTCACTGGCATGTCTATCTTTTTGTACCATTTTAGTGGCTAAAAGGAATGCAATATCGCTGGAAAACACTCCCATGCCTTGCTTGAGTTAATGGGTGTTGTTGTAGTAAGAGTTAAAAGTGAGCATTAACAGTCCATTCTTGTTTAGACCCCAGCCGTGCATGCTTTATTTAAATAGGTGCAAATGCCTTCCAGATGGTTATAAAAGCATTTATAGGTAATAGATTGGCCAATCAAAGGGCATGATTGGGCAGTGATGTCATAGTGATATTCAATATTCTTCCACAAAGCAGTAGACAAACTTGTCTGCAGCTGACTTATCCACATGTTTTCCACCACAGTTGTCTGTTTGGCTCCTCTTTGATCTACAGGTTTCTTTTTAGCTTAATGCTGGTAAGCGTCCTCTCTTGACAGCCCCCTTTGCTTTTGTCCACCATTATCTGCTGAAGTTCAGAAACCAGAGCATTACTTCAAACATTAGAGTTAAGGAGTCGCCAGTCAGAAGAGATTCTTGAGGCATGCAGTTCTGGCATAATCATTCAAAGATGTTTGAGCTGGGGACAGGGAGAGGGCTGGACTGAGGTGTATGAAAAGAAAGCTGTGGGGGTTGGCCTCTGGTCACTGGTAAATAAGTGAAGTCAGGTGCCAGAGAGTCTAGACACAGTGATTTTAGTCCTGGGCTGTGGTATCTGATACTCAATATGGGACTTGTCTGATTGAAAACTACTGCCTCTTCATTGCACGCGCTGTAGCCCTTTTACTGCTTTCCTGGTAAATGAGGAAAAGATGACAATGGACATAGTAAAAGCAGAACAAATTTAATTTTAATATTTCCTATTTGGTAGCAATTACGCTCCCCTTTGAAGTGGCACGAGTAGCAATCAAATTAAATGAAGACATAATGGGAAACATGGAGCTCATACCAAAGGATTACTCTAAAAACTTGAGCTAGTTTAGATAAAACTACAGAACTTTTCCCACTTCCTACAGGAATGCAGCTCAGTACTGGTAACATACTTTGACTTTGTTTAATTTTCCTCTTAATGAAGAGAGAACAATTTTACTTCCTAGATGTGCAAAGATAATTTTAAGCCTACTTTGTTTCATCAAGTTGCGTGTTTGGGTGAATCATGCTTTGGGCAATTCCTGCTTGGTAGCATGTTTATTTAGAAAATTTATATCCTTTCTCTCAGTCAAATGATTCTCAAGGCAGCTTACAACAGAAAATAATAATGAATGATATTGACGATAATACACATGCCAAGCCCACCCAACTGGGCAGCCCTTAGTCCCCTGGTAGATGGCAGAGGCCAGAGGATGCTTCCTTCAGGCCTGCAATCCCAGAGCAACTGGCAGCTGGAGCAGAGTGTTCTTTCTGGCATGGAGGGGGAAAGCAAGCTTCTTGCAGCTGCTCCTTCTTTCCCCAGTGGCCTCCCCTTGCCATCATGGCTTTTCCTGGGAGGCAAAGCGTGCAACCTCTCAGCAGCCCTTGTTTGATATGAAAACTTACATGAGGACAGAAAAGAGAAAATACTTCGCACTGCATGTAGTTAAACTATGGAATTTGCTACCACAGAATGTGGCTTTAGATGAATTAGATGAATTCATGGAGGATAAGGTTATCAATGGCTGCTAGTCCTGACAGCTGTATGCCACCTTTGATTACCAGTCACTGGGGAACAGCAGCAGGGCAGCACTATTGCCTGCTTGTGGGTTTTCCCTAGGCATCTGGCTGGCCACTGAAGGAAACAGGATACTGGACTAGATTGGTCTGATCCAGCAAGACAGCTCTTATCTCAAGATTTACTTGCTATGATTAATTCTGGCTAGTTGTGTTAATTTAGGCATGTGATAGTAGTTAGTGATGGTATCTTTGTTATTATTATGGATAGTGCAGTCAGTGTGCGTGGTGCTTTGCAGAGAAACATGAGCAAAAAAACAGGTTCCTTCTCCAAGCAGCTTACAGTCTTAAATAGCCCCCTGCCCCGCCCCTAGGCCTGGTGCCCTCCATATGTTTTAGAAAAGGAAGCTTTCAGGCAGCTGAGAATAGAAGAGATGGTCATGGGCAGGGAAATATCAGGATATGAGGGTGGAGGGATAAGGGAGAGCAGAGCTATTAGGGCTCTGAATGTAAGAATGAAGAGATTGTGCTGGATATGTGAGTGGATTGAAGTTAGTGTAGGGTTCTTGTCGGTTTTGGCAACAAAATTCTAAGTAGAGCTGAGTAGGGCTGAGGTGTGACAATGAAAGACTAGGGTGGAGAAGGTTGCAATACTCAATATGAGGAATGAGACCGTGAACCAGAGGTTTTGCCAAGGGAAGGCTGTTGTTGTTTTGTCATCTTGTCCTGGCAGGAGCAACATTTATTGGGAATAGATTGAATTTCAGTTTAATTTCATGGTTAGATATCTTTTCAGGCATGCTGTTACATATACATCAATAATTTATCTTGGAAGGTTAAAAACTTGGAAGGTTAAAATTAGAACTATAGAGATAAAGAAAACTTGCATCACACATCCATTGTCTTGGGCCCAGGACTTCATGGTTCCTTTTAGCACCACTTTTTGGGGGGTGGGGGGCTAACTCTGCATACACGTGACAGCTGCTTCAGTTGAGGGGGAAAAATAGCATAGTTTTGATTGGACAGCAATGTTCCCTCCCAACCCACCCCACAAATAAAAGAAAAAAAAATCTGGCTTGAGCTTCAGTGGTAATTAAACAGTGCTTTTAAATCCTGCTATGAAAATTATTACTCTCCCCACCCCTAGTCATTTTCTGTTGGTGCTGTTTGCATTTCCAGCCAAAAATCCCCCATACAAAGCATATTTCAAGTTGCCTGAAATGCCAATCATCCCCTTAGATCAGGGGTGGGGAACCTCAGGTCCTGGGTCCCAATTTGGGCCTCTGGGTTTCTCTAGGTGATCATGCCCTCTTCCCCTTGCCCCCAACTATCAGCTGTTTTGTTGTTTCCTTGCTTTTGTGCAGATTTTCCCTATTCTGTAATGTTGAAATGTCTCTTTTATGGCTTAGTTACTGGCAGTAAGAGCTTTAAGCTATAATATGGTAGTATTTTGCTGCAGCCCTTTTGCCTTTGGTCTCACCCACCATGGGAATGTGGCTCCTGAGAGATTCTCCAAAATTTAATTTGGCCCTCAGGCTGAAAAAGGTTCCCCACCCCTTCCTTAGAAGCCTTCCAGCCCAAAGCCAGTATTTAATTGCACGTAGAAATTGAGGCTGCATTGACTTTCATACATTGGTGTTGCACTTTTGCCTGTGAAAATCTAAGTCAACATGAGAGTTGAGCAGTGTGTGAGAGCCCTAGATTTGTCTTAGTCTAAGCAACATTCTGAATAGCAAGTTGTCCCCCAGGTCCTCCTCTACGAAATGAACACACACAGCGCTTTTCACAGAGCTTTTACAGGAAACTAGTTTGTGACACATGGAAGTATGCCTTCCTCTGCGGCATGTGCTCTCAAGAACTACAAGTCCCAGAGTCCCTGCTGACACTTCCTGTCCACAGGCAGAAGGAGCCAAGCAGGAGTGAGGAACAAGTATTATAATAAAAAATACTGAGATCTCAGGGACAGGTGAAGCAGTGCTACTGATACTCAAGCCCCAGAATATATGGGAATAAATTAGACTAGAAGTCTCCAGAACACATAGAAGAACCGACACTTGCAATAAATATACAAGGAGTTTAAACACAGAGAAATATAAGAGGTGGAGGGCGCAATCCTATGCGGATAGGTAGCCATCTCCGAACTCGGAGGTGACAGCCTATCCAATGCACGGCGGGAGGAGTGTGGAGGAGATCATATCCTCCGCGCGCCAGCCACTGTACATTTGCGTCTAGATGGCCGATTCCGGCTGTGTAGCCGCAGGACATCAGAGCACAGGGTGGGAAGGCCAGACGACACATAGGAAGTGTCGTACCGGCACTTGTGAACTCCCTGCCCCCGAGAATGCCTCCTTTCCCCCTGCTCTGCGCTGCTCTTATGAGCATGGAGCACAGGGATGATCCACGCTGCCTATGAGGTGGCGGGGGAGGGGTGGGGAGGCGGTTCTCCAAGAAACGACTTCGGAGTGTGGGCTCCAAGGTCGGTTCCCAGGGACCAACCAGTCCTATGGCTGTCTGGCCACTGCCTAGCAGCCATAGGAGTGCACCCTAAGAAAGATTAATCCTCCAGTTCTTAAAACTTGCCTTAAAAAGGCAAGGCCTTTCTCGTTGATTTTTCAAAGCAGACAAGAAATCATGGAAGGGGGCATGTTCCAAATTTGTACCAGGCCCAAAGAAATGATGCTTGAGCACTGGAAGCTCCCATCTTTGTGTTCTGGTTCATGCTCCTCCACAGTATAAAACAAATGAACCTTTGTTAGTGTCTCTGATGTTCTTATTAACATCAGTACACCCTCTATAATAAACATGATGTATTTACAGAAACATCTGACACAGAGTCCTCTATCATGAGTTGCACTGGTGGTGTTCGGTAATTTATATGGCCCCCTATGCTGCCTGCTTTTTATTTACTCTTTGCTCTGTGGTTAATTTACTGCCTTATGTTCTTGCCTAAAAGTTGTTCAAGTACATCATCCACAAAGTGCTGTTGTTGTGCAGCTTAAACTTGTATTTCATTTGTGACCTAGGTTGTTTCACCAAGGTCCACCATAATAGTTGAGCAATGCTTGGGGCAAATATGTTGAGATAATGTGGCAGCAGATGTGTGGATTCCATATAAAACTGGTGTGGGGAACCTGTGTCTCTCGGGCCATATGCAGCCTTTGCTGTCATCCTGCCCTCCAGACTGCCCCTCTGGGAGTTCGTTGCAGTTCATGGGAGTGTGTGTGTAAGGAAGATGAGGCAGGGAAAGAGAGTTATGCAGTGCTTTAAACTCTGCCCACTTTTGGCTCTGGTTCTGGCCACCATCAGCTGCAGCCCCCAATTGACTTTTCCTATGGGACTTTCATAAGAAAAATGTTCCAGATTCCTTTTTAAGAGAGATGCTCTTTAGTGCTGCTGCCAAATATATTGCCATTCTTTTGGAAAATCTAATGGCTTCAAATTCATGTGTTGATAGTTAATGAAAATGCTGTTTGAGTGTCCTGATGAACGTGTTGACCTGGAGCTCATTTCCTTCTGCATTAACCTAGCTGCTAACAAGAGGAATGTACAACTCATTTGTGAAGGTGAGAATTGAACAGCATGCTTGAGGTAACTGCCTAACATAACGAATGACAACCGACTCTAGCGAGAAATGGGATTTGGGTGTGTAAAAAACACTATGAGTCAACTTGTATTCATCTATTTCTCTGCTAACAGAATTCTTTCCATTTGAAATAATACAGTGTGAGGCCTTGCATGTGTGGGAGTTGTATGTGGGGCAATTATTTTACACAGCTTCTCAAATGCTCTTTTGTATCTTTGGTGAACAGAGTAACTTCCATGGGTACAGGAATGAAAGTGAGTAGAAAGGTACATGATCCTTCCTCAGATTTCCTTCCTGTCCCTCTGTCCTCCACACACCCATTCCTTTTGATTTTTAATTTGGCTGCATGTAAAGATATATTTTAAGTGTAATGTGAAAATCTAGGTAAATCAATTTGGTGAACGATACATCTAAATATATAAATGGAAATTTAATTCCTTAGATTTTTAGTAATATGGTGCTTTGGATATTTTGCATTTTGTATTCAGAATCTTAATATTAGTGACTGGAAAAACTGCAGGCACCTCATCTCCCTGGAACCTAAAAAAACCAGATGCTGGTAAAATTAATAATTCTAATAAACTTCTTTTATTTATCCATGCTCCCTTAGGAAAAAAAATGTCTCTTGTTAAACTTGGCAAAAAGATGTATTTATTTTTTATTAATCGTTCATGTATACCACTTGATATAACAAAATATCCAAGGGGTTTACATATCAAGGTATTAAAAATCGCTATTAAAATACTGAGTTAATAAACAATTAGGCCTACAACAAAGGTAAATAAGTAACAGAAACAATAAAACATTTTAAAAACAACAAAAAATATAATTAGGGTTAAGGGTTCAATGCTGTAGTCCCTGGGAGAGCTTAGGATTTTTCAGATCCTCCCTCCCAACTCTGCAGACATGGCTACAACTTTGGGAGAGGGACTTTAAAATCCAGTCCCTCCCTCCACCCCACCCAGCTGCCATGGAAAGAACTTGCTTTCCAAGTCACAAAATCAGCCTCAGATAACATAGAGGTCAAAAAGGGGGCATTCTCGTGAGTGGGGCGGGGAGGGGCCACGATGGTTTCTCCACCCCTGCCCCCAGCAGTGCGACTCCTCTAAATGGGCTCAGAGGCCCATCTAGAAGAAGATGTAAAAAAAAAAAAAGTGATGGAGAGGTTAAAATCACCTCCATTACTCCTTCTACCCTGTTGGCAGCACCCCAGCAAGGCATAGGATGCTGAGAAGCCTCCAAGATTTGAGGCTTCTTTCTGACAGGCAACAACTTGATAGGGTTGTGCCCTAAATTAGTAAAAATTATTATGAAAATTACAAAATAGCATACATTGAGTTTTTCATGCATGACTTATTTCCTTGGAAAATGATTTATGTGTGAATTATGTTTTGATATTGTCTTTCTGCAAGAGTGCACCAGCACTCTAGCACTGAGTAAAAGTAAAAAGATAGCTAGGTGTCTGTTTTAAAGGCTCAGCTTCCTTGGAAGAATTTTTAAAAATTCTTTGTGTTGAATTATTTAATTCCTTTTGTAATTCTCAAAGGATAAAACAACCCTTCCATCGAAGGTGTGTTTTAAGGTGGTATCATAGAATCATAGAATAGAAAGGTTGGAAGGGGCCTATAGGACCATCGAGTCCAACCTCCTGCTCAATGCAGGAATCCAAGTCAGAGCATCCATGACAGATGGCTGTCCAGCCTCATTTTGAATGTCTCCAGTGTGGGAGAGCCCACCACCTCCCTAGGTAATTGGTTCCATTGTCGTACTGCTCTAACAGTCAGGACATTTTTCCAGATGTTCAGCCGGAATCTGGCTTCCTGTAACTTGAGCCCATTATTCCGTGTCCTGCATTCTGGGATGATCAAGAAGAGATCCTGGCCTTCCTCTCTGTGACATCCTTCAAGTACTTGAAGAGCGCTATCTTATCTCCCCTCAGTCTTCACGTCTCAAGGCTGAACATGCCCAGTTCTTTCAGTCTCTCTTCATAGGGCTTTGTTTCCAGTCCTCTGATCATCTCTGTTGCCCTCCTCTGAACCCTCTTCAGCTCATCTGCATTCTTCTTAAAGTGGGGTGCCCAGAGCTGGACACAGTACTCCAGATGAGGCCTAACCAGTGCTGAGTAGAGGGAAACTAGTACTTCCCGGGATTTGGAAGCTATGCGTCTATGAATGCAGCCCAAAAGAGCATTTGCCTTTTTTGCAGCCACATCATATTGTTGGCTCATATTCAGCTTGTGATCAACAACAATTCCAAGATCCTTCTCGCTTGTCGTGTCGTTGAGCCACGTATCCCCCATCTTGTAACTGTGCATTTGGTGTCTTTTTCCTAGGTGCAGAACTTGGCATTTATCCCTATTAAATGTCATTCTGTTGTTTTCTGCCCAGCACTCCAGCCTATCAAGATCACTTTGAATTTTTTTTCTGTCTTCCAAAGTATTAGCTATCCCGCCCAATTTTGTATCATCTGCAAATTTGATCAACGTTCCCTGCACCTCCTCCTCCAAGTCATTAATAAAAATGTTGAAGAGCACTGGGCCCAGGAATGAGCCCTGTGGTACCCCGCTCATTACCTCTCCCCAGTTGGAGAAGATCCCATTGATAAGCACTCTTTGAGTCCGATTCTGTAGCCAACTGTGGATCTACCTGCGAGTTATTTCATCTAGCCCAGAGGTCCCCAACCCCCGGGTGGCAGACCGATCCCGGCCCGTGGCCTGTTAGGAACTGGGCCGCAGTTGGGGTGTGGGAACCCCCCTTACCTTGGGTCCGCGGGGGACGGGGGGAGGCAATCCGGTCACCCCCGGAATCCTCGCCGACCCTGGCAGGCTCTGCTCTGCGGCGAGTCTTCCAGCCGCTGGGACGCAAATGGTGTCCATATAGCAGATGCCATTTGCATCCCTGTTCTTCAAGTAATAGGCTACGTAAATCTTTACGTAGCCGATTACTTGAAGAAAAAAGAAAAAGGAAGGTTCCTCCTGTGCAAGCACTGAGTCATTGCTGACTCCTAGAGGAACAGGGACGCAAATGGCATCCACTATGCGGATGCCATTTGCGTCCCAGCGGCCGGAAGTCCATCAGCGGCCAGAGCCGGCCGGCCGCTCCGTGGACTTGCCACGGAGCGGAGCTGGCCAGGGATGGCAAGGATTCGGGGGGGGGGAGGGACGAATCGCCTCCCCTCCCCCCCGTGGACCCAAGGTAAGGGGGGTTCCCACACCCCTACTGCGGCCCAGTCCCATCCATCCCCGGTCCGTGGAAAAATTGTTTTCCACGAGACTGGTCCCTGGTCCCAAAAAGGTTTTGGACCGCTGATCTAGCCCACTAGTTTGCTCATCAGGGTATCATGGGGCAGTTTGTCACAAGCTTTGCTGAAGTCAAGGTATATGATGTCCACAGCATTCCCACAGTCCACAAGGGAGGTGCTGTGGTCAAAAAATGAGATCAGATTTGTCTGGCAGGATTTGTTCTTGACAAATCCATGTTAGCTTTGAGTCATCACAGCATTGTTTTCAAGGTGCTTACAGATTGATTGCTTTATCATCTACTCCAGAATTTTCCGAGGGATTGATGTCAGACTGGCGGGTCTGTAGTTCCCAGGTTCCTCCTTTTTACCCTTTTTGAAGAGAGGGACAACATTAGTCCTCCTCCAGTCATCTGGCACTTCACCAGTCCTCCATGATTGCTCAAAGACAGCAGTTCTGAGATTATTCTGCCAGTTCCTTTATTACTCTAGGATGCAGTTCATCTGGCCCTGGAGATTTGAACTCATTCAAAATAATTAGGTGTTCTTTGACCATATGCCTATTGATCTCAAGTTGCAATCCTGCCCCTTCAGCCTGTACTTTGCCTTTGCCAGGGGGGGTCATAGACCCTCTTTTGGGAGAAGACTGAGCCAAAGTAGGAATTGAGCACTTCAGCCTTTTCCTTGTCATCTGATATCATTTTGCCATCCTTATTAGTAGTTGAACCACCATTTCTTTCCTCTGCCTTTTACTATGCTTGTAGCTGAAGAACACTTTTTTGTTGCTTTTATCATCCCTCGCTAACCTCAGCTCGTTCTCAGCTTTAGCCTTCCTGACGCCATCCCTGCAATTCTGTGCTACCTGCCTGTACTCTTCCTTTGTTGCTTGTCCTTCCTTCCGCTTCCTATGTGTGTGCTTTTTCATTTTCAGGTCATCTAAGCTTTTTGTGAAGCCACATTAGCTTCTTCTGTTGTCTTCCACCTTTTCTTCTTGTTGGAATTGTTTGTGATTGTGCCTTGAGAATTTCCTTTTTTAAAAACTCCCACCCATCTTGGATTCCATTTCTCTTTAGAGTCGCTTGCCATGGGACCTTACTGATCATTGTTCTGAGTTTATTAAAATTGGCTTTCCTAAAATCCAGGGTCTGCGTTTGGCTACACTCGGCTTTTTCTTCCTTTAGAACCAAGAACTCAAGTATAACATGGTCGCTTTCCCCCAGAGTTGCTGTAACTGCTACTTTATCCACTAAGTATATAATACTTATATATAAATGCTAATATAAATGGTATATAAATGCTAATAAATAATAATAAAATAACTACATGCTTGTTGACAGTTGGAACTCCAAAAGGCTGGGATAGCATGGCTACGTTTTGTGGACGCCATGATGAGTCTTCTTCAGCAAGACTTGTTCTTCCGAATATTTACTGATTATATCTTTAATATTGCTTTCCTCCAATTTACTTTGAATGGACATTAGGCTTTCTGCCTTATAGTGCTTTGATCCCCCTGGATCCCTTTTAAAAAACTTAACCTTATGTTGACGACTTATAGTAAATGCTTACTAAGTACTGTGAATCATTAACAGTATAAATGGATCAGATTCTTTCTTTGTTAATATACAAAACATAATCGGTTCATACATTCCCCCTTTGTTTTTGGTTTGTGATGTTTCTTTTCAGGAAATGGCCTGAAAATGCTGATGAAGAGAGCACTGAAATTCAAGGACCCATTATTGATGAAGATGATTAGGAATATCTCTCAGCATGATGGGCCAACCAAAACTTTGTTTATTGTAAGCATTTGTGCATTCTCAGTGACTTCCATCCTTTCATGATGCAGGGGCTTGTTCTAGGTGGTTGAAATGAGATAGTGACTGCAGTCGGATGTAATGACAGCGATCAGTAGCAATTTGTGGATTAATTAATTGCACTACCTCAAGCTGTTTTTGGTTTCCAGCAACAACCTATGAATGCACCATTCGTAGGTTGCTTCCTTGATGTCCGAACCTGAACACTTGAGGTTGTTTGTGGGTTAAACAACCCCAAGTTAACCCATGGTTTGTTTTTGGGTTAACATGGGATTGTTTAAACTAGGGATGTACGAAAGTCAGTTACCTTTCCGCAGATTATGTTGATGGGGGGGGGAGGCGTTCTGTCCCTCCCCCCGGAATCCTCGACGGGGGGGAGGCGATCTGTTCCTCCCCCCCGGAATCCTCGACAGCCGGCTGTGCTCTGCGGCAGCTCCGCGGAGCAGCCGGCCAGGCCCAGCCCAGAGCCGTCCGCAGCCGGATTTCCGGCCACGGAGGGGTCTGGGAAAAACAAAACCCACGCACGCATTTGTGTTCCTTATTTTTGGCTGTCTTAATCTACGTAGATATTTACGTAGACTATGACGGCGAAAATAAAGGGGAACGCAAATAGTGTAGCGGGCTCTATTTGCGTCCTTTTTGATTCACCATTTTAGCCTACGTAGGCTAAAACGGTGAATCAAAAAGGGACGCAAATAGCGCCCGCTACGCTATTTGCGTTCCCCTTTATTTTCGCCGTCATAGTCTACGTAAATATTTACATAGATTAAGACGGCCAAAAATAAGGAACGCAAGTGGCGGCGGCTGTAGCCGCCACCATTTGCATACGCGGTTTTTTGTTTTTTGTTTTAACGCAGCCATGATAGGCTATGTAAAGATTTACGTAGCCTATCACGTCATTTTTTGTTTTTTGTTTTTTTACAAGGCAAATGGCGGCGGCGGCGGCCGGTCGGAAGACCAGCCGCCAGAGCCACTGCCGGAGCCTCCACCGCCCGGAAGATCCGCCCCAGGTAAGTCTCATCCCGGGGGGAATCTGCGGGGGGGCAGGGGGTGGCAGGCCGTTCCACCACAGATTTTGGGGGGCCGAATGCACTGGCATTTGGCCTCACCGAGATCTGTGGCGGAATTCTCTGACATCCCTAGTTTAAACCACAAACAACTCCACAACAATTCCCCATATCACCAGCAATAAGAAATTCTCATAGCCTCAGAATCCCTAAAGGCTTTCTGGAAGACCAAAACTCTTTGAAAAGGGTGGAAAGATCTTAGAATTGAAAAAATACATAACCATAAAGATTGCTGCAAATCACTAATGGTTTGGGTTCAGTTTATTAAAAGTGTTAGGCAGAGAAGTGGGGTAGACTAGGACAATGTTAATGGAATTGCTTTAATTCATTTCCTCCACTCTCTTGCCTTTTATATACATGCAATATATTTGCTAAATGAGTTTGTTTGTTTAGGATTATGTTGGTGACCTAGCTGCCCAGATATCCAATGATGAAGAAGAAGAATTTGTGATAGAATGCTTAGGAACACTGGCTAATTTGACTTTGCCTGACTTGGATTGGGAACTTGTGCTGAAAGAGTACAAAATGGTACCATACCTCAAAGATAAATTAAAGCCAGGTCTGTATGATGAATAACTACCCTCCCTCCCTCCCTCCCTCTCTCTCTCTCTCTCTCTTTCTCTCTCTCTCTCCCCATATATATTTATATATATATATATATGTGTGTGTGTGTGTGTGTGTTTTATTGTGTTGCATTAATTGGCCTTTTTTTCTTTTGGAGTTTTAGTTGGTAAATTAAAGATAATCTAAATAACATTTCAGCAAGTTCACAGCTGGGCTCAAATCCCAAATAAATCTAGGCACTGGTTTTTTTGGTTAAATTAAAGCATCTGACATGCTAATCAGCTTCGCAAGAATATGTTTTTTCCCATTTCATTGAAAAAACAATATTCTAGGGGTATGAACCAATAATTGTATTTTTAGTTACTATCCATATATACGTTTACATCTGTAAGCTTTAAAATGAAATTTTCCTATAGATAGCCAACAATTCCCACACTGAAACTCTTTTGGCCAAGGATCCACAGAAAAAGGTGTGCCTGCAAATTTTTCTTTTCCGGTCGCAGCCTCTTGCACCTAATGGGATACCACTCCAAAGAGTCTCCCAGCATTTTTATGAATGGCACAGGAACTATAGTAGGAAGGGTGTGCATACAGCTTTTTGGGTTCTGGTTTCTATGTTTAGCTACAGTCATGTTCAGGAGGCAGAACGAAATCCATCCCAAAGAAAAAGAAATGCAAGAAAGCCAAGTGGCTGTCTGATGAGACTTTACAAGTAGGTCACGAAAGAAGGGCAGCGAAAAGCAAGGGAGAAAGGGGAAGATATACCCAACTGAATGCAGAGTTCCAGAGAATAGCAAGGAGAGACAAGAAGGCCTTCTTAAATGAACAATGCAAAGAAATCGAGGAAAACAACAGAATGGGAAAGACTAGAGATCTCTTCAAGAAAATTGGAGATCTCAAGGGAATGTTTTGTGCAAAGACGGGCATGATAAAGGACAAAGAAGGCAGGGACCTAACAGAAGCAGATGAGATTAAGAAGAGGTGGAAAGAATACACAGAAGAACTATACAGGAAAGATCTGAATGTCCCTGATAGCCATGATAGTGTGGTCACTGAACTTGAGCCGGACATCCTCGAGAGTAAAGTCAAGTGGGCCTTAGGAAGCATTAGTAACAACAAAGCTAGCGGAGATGACAGTATTCCAGCTGAGCTATTTAAAATCCTAAAAGATGATGCTGTTAAAGTGCTGCATTCAATATGCCAACAAATCTGGAACACTCAGCAGTGGCCACAAGACTGGAAAAGGTCAGTTTACATTCCAATTCCAGAGAAGGGCAACGCCAAAGAGTGTTCAAACTACCGCACAATTGTGCTCATTTCACATGCCAGCAAGGTGATGCTCAAAATCCTACAAGCTAGGCTTCAGCAGTATGTGAACCGAGAACTACCGGAAGTACAAGCGGGGTTTCGAAGAGGCAGAGGAACTAGAGATCAAATCGCCAACATTCGCTGGATCATGGAGAAAGCAAGAGAATTCCAGAAAAACGTCTATTTCTGCTTCATTGACTACACTAAAGCCTTTGATTGTGTGGATCACAACAAACTGTGGCAAATTCTGAAAGTGATGGGAGTACCAGACCACCTTACCTGTCTCCTCAGAAACCTGTACGAGGGTCAAGAAGCAACAGTAAGAACCAGACATGGAACAACCGATTGGTTCAAAATTGGGAAAGGAGTACGACAAGGCTGCATATTGTCACCCTGCTTATTTAACTTATATGCAGAGTACATCATGAGAAATGCCGGGTTGGATGAATCAGAGGTCGGAATTAAGATTGCTGGGAGAATTATCAACAACCTCCCATATGCAGACGATACCACCCTAATGGCAGAAAGCGAAGAGGATCTCAAGAGCCTCTTGTTGAGGGTGAAAGAGGAGAGTGCAAAAGCTGGTTTGAAATTCAACATTAAAAAAACTAAGATCATGGCATCTGGCCCTATCACTTCCTGGCATATAGAAGGGGAAGAAATGGAAGCAGTGACAGATTTTACTTTCTTGGGCTCCAAGATCACCGCAGACGGTGACTGTAGCCATGAAATTCAAAGACGCTTGCTCCTTGGGAGGAAAGCTATGGCAAACCTAGACAGCATAGTAAGAAGCAGAGACATCACCTTGCCGACAAAGGTCCATCTAATCAAAGCTATGGTTTTCCCAGTAGTAATGTATGGCTGTGAGAACTGGACTATAAGGAAGGCAGAGCGCCGAAGAATTGATGCTTTCGAACTGTGGTGCTGGAGAAGACTCTTACGAGTCCCCTGGACTGCAAGGAGGTCCAATCAGTACATCCTAAAGGAAATCAACCCTGAGTGCTCATTGGAAGGACAGATACTGAAGCTGAAGCTCCAATATTTTGACCACCTAATGCGAAGAGAAAACTCTGTGGAAAAGACCCTGATGCTGGGAAAGACTGAAGGCAAAAGGAGAAGGGGACGGCAGAGGATGAGATGGCTAGATAGCATCACTGATGCAATGAATATGAACTTGAGCACGCTCCGGGAGAGAGCGCAGGACAGGAAGGCCTGGCGTGCTATGGTCCATGGGGTCACGAAGAGTCGGACACGACTGAACGACTGAACAACAACAACAACAACAGTCATGAAATCCAACTTACTGGGCCAAATGAATGACAAGTGCAGGGACAGACAACATAAGGCCTGCGGGGCATCCAGGCTTCCCTCCTTTTCCCCTTGTACAACTATCCTGAGTGTGAATCACCACATGATGGTGGCACAGTGTTGCATGGGCTGGTAAAAAAACAAAAACAAAACCTTTGGTAGGCCGAAGGGTCTTACAGTGCCTACTAGCCTCCTGGCCTACTAGCTCCCAAAGCAATGGTTGCCCTCAAAGAACATATGACATAGCAGGAAGACTTTGAGTCTGGTCCTGTTAACCCACCACATTAGTAAATACATGTTTTAGGATGGGGTGCCACAGCTGCTGAGCCAGCACAATAATATGATCAGTATTTTGTTGGGGTTGAAGGCTGAACCAAGATGCCACATCAGTGCTGCAGTCATTCCTGACACTGTGATTTAACATGGGCTTCCTGCTGTTCAAAGAAAAAAGCCAAGGTTTGCTGGCACACTGAAAGCTGCTCTCAGAGTCTTCCACCAAGGAGGGTTGTGTTCCAATGTAATACAGTTTCTCTGTTAAATGCATAAGGTTCTGCAGAAGATGACCTTGTCTTGGAAGTGGTAATAATGATTGGAACTGTGTCCATGGATGACTCCTGTGCAGCGCTGCTAGCAAAATCTGGGATTATTCCAGCACTGATTGAACTGCTGAATGGTATGTATCCCAGCAATATTGTGGCATGCACACAATTCCCACTTCCACGAGTCAGTAAGCACTTAGTATTAAAATGAAACCTACCTTGTGCATACTTATTTATTATAAGTTAAAATTATTTGTCTCCTGATTCTTATTCATGCCAAATTCAGCAGCATGCTGAAATCGAGATTTTCAGCAGAACTTTAAGAAGTTTGATCTCCCGCCTGCCCCCCCCCCAAAACCCTCTATAGAATTTTATGAAGTAGAGCAATTTACTTCAGCACAGTATAGCCATCTTTTTAATGGAAGGTCTAATAACAGTATAGACTAAGGCTGGGGTGGGTATTCAAGGGGCTGGAGCTTGAAAAGCAAACTCACTTCTCCCTTGCTGAAATAGGCCAGCAATAATTCAAGTTGGGTCCAGTTTCCTTCAAGCTGGGCCGACTAGAAATCTGGCTTCTAGCTTGCCTCCGCTATGCCCTGTGCAGTCCCTCATTATTCCCCAGGTCAAATAAGTCTTATTATGTGGGAGGGGGTAATAAGCTCCGGACTGTTCCTTTCCAGACAGAAGAGGCCCCCAGGGCCTCCCTTTGGCTGAAAAATAACCCAAGAGCATCATTTGTAGCTGGAGATTGTAGGGTTTGTATTCCAGACCTATGAGCTCTGGCTGCAAATGCTGTCATTTATTTATTATTACATTTATATCCCACCTTTCCACCAAAAATGGCACTTAAGGTGACTAACAAGAATGGAATACAAGATTAAAACAGAAACTTCATTAAAACGTAACATAAAAACAAATCAATTAAGAGTACTATTAAACTGTAAGAATAAAACAGCACCCAACCGGTTAACATTCCCTTCAGCAGCAGACCAGTTTACATGCCAAAGGCCTGCCTGAATAAAAACCTCTTGGTCTATTGGCTGAGGGACAGCAAAGAAGAAGCCAACCTAGCTTTCCTTGGCAGGATGTTCCTGAGCCTTGGAGCAGCCACTGAGAAAGCCCTCTCTCACGTCCCCATCAAACATGCCTCCGATGGCAGTGGGACCAAGAGAGGGGCCTCCCACAAAGTTTTTCAAACCTGGGCAGACTTTTACAAGAGAATGCTGTCTTTCAGGTCACCTGGCCCCAAGTCACATAGGGCTTTATAGGTCATAACCAGCACTTTGAATTGTGCCCAGAAACTGACTGGTAGCCAATGAAGCGGTTGTTGTAACAAGGGAGTCATGTGCTCCCTGTATCCAGCCCCAGTCAGCAGTCTAGCTGCAGCATTCTGGAGCAGCTGAAGTTTCCAAACACATTTTAAAGGAAGCCCATGTAGAGCATGTTACAGTAGTCCAAACAGGATGTAGCTAAAGCATGTGTCACCATGGCCTTTTCTAGGAATGGATGCAGTTGTCACAGTAGCCTTAGCTGTGCAAACACATTCCTGGCTACCACTGAAGCCTGGGCATCCATGTTCAGGGCTGAATCCAGGAGTACACCCAAACTGTGAACCTGAGTCTTCAAGGGGAGTGTAACCCCATTGATCAGAGGTAGGATTCCTGTTCCCTGATCAGCCTTTCAACTAACTAGGAGCACCCCTGTCTTATCTGGATTAAGCTTCAAGTTGTACACCTCCGTCCGGTCCATTACCAACCTCAGACACCAATTTAGAACAAGAACAGCTTCCTTGGATATTGCTGGAAAGGAGAGTCATAGGATATTGCTGGAAAGGAGAGTCATCAGCATACTGGTGGCGCAGAACCCAAGAACTCTGGACAAGCTCTCTCAGCAGTTTCATTTATATGTTAAATAGCATAGGGACAAAATTGAACCCTGAGGGACACCACAAGCCAACGGCCTGTGTATTGAATAGGAGCTGTACACAGGGCAGAGGCCTTTACTGTCTCGAAGAGAGCTCTCCACCGTCTAATACCTGCTTCCATAGGAGTCAACAGATATGCTCACCACACACTCCATGAAAACATGGCCACCAGAAAGGGAAGAGGCTAAGTCACTACCCATCCATTAAGCTGTGTGTTACTCATCTTCTTCCTCCACTTTCCCTTCCTTCCCAGTACCAATCAGTGATGAGTATGGAAGCCTCCCCCTTCCCAGCACTTCTCAGTGCTAAGGAGTATTCAGTGAGAGAGCGGCCGCTGCCTTCCACCAGTGCATCTTTACCGCTTTCAGCCAGAGTTGACTGGAGTTAGTGTGCAAATGTGCGCACACCGTGTGGAATGGAACAACTACTTGAGTACTGAGTATCTCTACAGTTGAGAGGTGCCAGAGAGAGAGGAGGAAACTTTCATATGACTCTGGTGGGAAAGGACATGATCAGGTGGCTGAGATGGCAACCACAGAGGTGGAAGCATGTGGGGACAATGGGGAGGAGGAAACAGCAGAGGATCTCCCCAAATTGTGAGTTCAAGACAAGGGCAGAGGACCAACATTTCCTTCTCCCTCTCCTGTACCTCTTAGTTCTAGGAAGTGCTCAGCATGTGAGAAACCACTGCTGCTGTGCAGTGTGTATGTGCACACAACCTCCAGCTCCAACCTTCAGCAATGCCTAAAAGGGGCAGGGATGCACTGGTAGAGGAAAGCAGATCATGTGCAGAGCACTGCTTTGCATTGAGAGGTATTCAGAAGGTGAGAGGAAAAGACTGTCGCTCAAACTCACGTGCTTTCCAGAGAGCCCTTCTCACCTAGGGACAGAGGTGGGGAAGAGGGGATCAGTGCTTGCTCTAGCACTGAGTCTCAGAGGCTCAGAGTTTGGTGTGACATCAGATAAAGACCCAGCTCCTCTTGGACAGCCACATATTTGGGGTAGCTACCAAGGACTGCCAGCTTTTGTAGATGACAGTGAGGATGTTTTGGTTTGGGGAAGGGAAAGGGGACTAGGAAGGAAGGGGGAGAGGTAGCTCAGTTGTGCTTTCCAGGCCCTGGGCTGACTGCTCACCCAGGCTGGCCATTGGATCATCCTGGACAGGAACAAGTATAAAGGGGATTCTTGTTCCATCTGGGCCTCGTTTGAGCAGCAAGGTCTTCCTGAGCTCTGGTCTGCTCCTGTTTCTTTTGTTGTTCTTTGGTCCTGACTTCTGGCTTGTTTCTTGAACCTGCTCCTGGTTTGCCCTTTGGTTCTGATGTACTCTCCAGTTCTGACTGCCAGCTTGTCTCACAGCTCCTGGTTCACCTTAGAATGCTGTCCGTGGCGCTGTCTGTGCAGTAGAAGAGGTGGAGTTGGGAAAAGATTGGGGTGAAATATGTAGTTCTGCCCTTAAAACAGAGATGTTGTGGCTCCAAAGCACCACTTTCTGACTCTTTTGTCCACTTCCTTCTTCATGACTGAGTCCAGTAGCCTATTATACTGTAGGTAGAATATATATTAAAAAAAAAACTGTGAAGGAGCCACCTCTTCTGTCAAGCAGACTAGGGACTCTCATATTTCTTTTGTGCTGGGCCAAGAAGCCCAGTTTTGGATTAAGAGATTCGGATTGAGAGGCTGGGATTTTCACTCTGTTTTTTATGGATGTGATAGGGAGCCAAGGATAATTTTCGGGATTAAGTGGGTGGAGCCTGGTAGCGAACTGGGGGTGGAATGCTCACCATCCTCCAAAATGTGACTGAGGTGGGGAGTGTGGTCTACTCCAACGAATAAAATAAGAAGAATATGAAATGATTCCCATAGATACGTTTCAAAAATAGCAGACCTTCAAGAATCTAATACGTATTTAGTTCATATGTACTTTGAACAAATGCACAATCAAGACCAGTTAGGACCCAAAGTAGTGGCATTGGCAAGAAATGGTGCTGTCCGTTGGAATATTATACACCAGGTTGGGGAGCTGTACGGCCTGGATCCAGCTTGTGGTCTCTCTTCCCAATCCTTGACATGAATGTAAACTAGTTTAAATCCTTCTCCCCTTCTGAAAGTAACTATGGAAAGAGGGGACATAGTTGCCCCTGTGAGGTTTGGAGTAGGGACAGGGGTATCTTGAGAGACTTTCAGAAAGCTACCATTTTGAATTTCTGTAAAAGGGGATGGGTTAAGGTGTCCTAGCTTAAAATTGGTGTGTTTGTGGTGCATATGTTCACATGGCTTATACTAATCCAGTGAATTGAATGCATCACCTTCATGTTTTAAATGCTTTTACCCACGACTTCGAACTTTGACAGGGGCAATTATTTTTCTTTTGTATAGCTCAGCAGGAAGATGATGAATTTGTCTGCCAAATCATTTATGTGTTTTACCAGATGGTCTTTCATCAAGCCACTAGAGATGTCATCATTAAGGAGACTCGTATCCTTTTCTGGACCAAAATTCTTTGCTGTAGGGCTTTTATTATTTGTTCTGCAAAGTAAGTATAACAGTTTGTTCCATGGAAGAATAATTATGGGTTCATGGGCCAGAAATTTCAGTTTGAAATTTGATTGGAAACCCTGTCTATGCTTGGGGATCATTTAAAATAATTTTAAGAAGTAGCTACATATTTTCTAGACTTATCCAAGAATCCCCAAATGGTGTTGACCTGCCTTGGGCAGGCAACTGAAATTAGTATTGAGAAAGCATCGTAGGAACACAGGAGGCTCCCTTTTACTGAGTCAGACCAGTGGGCCATCTAGTCCGGTATTGTTGACGCTGACTGGCTGCGACGCTCCAGGAGTTTTTCCAGCCCTACCAGGAAATACTAGGGATTGTACTTGAGACCTATTGTGTCCAGAACACTGTGCTATGGCCCCTCCAATCTAAAGAGGCTGCTGGCTACTGTTTAATGCAGGGGCAGCTGGCAAGGCAGTTAATGGTAGTTACCCAGGGGTAACAACAGGTGGAGCTAACAGTAAGCGGATTCATAGCTTCCATTTAAAGCCTCCCTAAAGCTTTCAAGATCAGTCACCTGTCTCCCCACATCACTATATGAGTACACAAGGTGTTCTGTCTCCTCCCCCATCGTAATATAGCAGCCTCTTCCACATATTTACACGATTCAAGCACCACACGCAATGCCAATTCTCATGCACAAGTTGCACAACAGGGGCTGAATACACAACAAGAGTGCACCGGGTTCCCTGACCATCAGGATTTCCTGAAAGTAGAAAGTTTGAGAACCAGTGCTTTAAGGAACATGCATAATTCTCCATCGTGATCTCTGTGCACCACACATATGGGCTCTGCACCTGCACGGAGACTCGTTCAGGAAACTTCCAAGCTGAACAGGTTTTGGTGGGAACCCTTCCCCCACCGTCCATATTATATACCACGTGGGCTCCCGCCTTCCCCACAGGCCCTTTTCAACCACCTCAGGGTTACTTCATGGGGAGCTTCTTCAACAATTTGTCAAAAGCTGAGTGTTTCTACTTCTATCTTGCTTCTTGCCCCTTTTTCTTTTTTCTATCTTTATCTTCTTTATCTATTTAAAAAGAGAGAGAGGTGAAGGACGAGGAGAGTTTCGTTCGCCTCAGCAGTGATGCGCTTCATGACTTACGGCCCAAAAGGCCCCATTTACAAAATGTACGGCTTGTGGCAATAAAGTGCCTTCTTTGGATGGTAGCTTTTTATGCCTAATTTGTTTGGGAAAATCTCACAAAGTGGAATCTTGCCTCCACTGCCAATCCTTATTGAAGCAGGCCCGCAAGAATAAGGCAGGTAGCCTAAAAGCAAGCGATCCTTTGGCGAAGGGCCCTTCAGGCAGTAGACATGCCTAAGGCCCAGACACCTTGTGAACGGTCTGCTGTTGCTCCAACAAGTGCGAAGGGGGCGGCTTCTATAGCTCAAACTTCTCCATAAACTACGGACGGGCTCGAGTAGACCCACCTACACCGGGAAGGACTCTAACCATCTCAGTGGCCAGAAAACTTTCCAAAAAGGCAGAACGTCCCAGATACGCTGCGGATGCACCAGAAAAGAAGAAGAGGGAGAACATCTGTAAACAGCAAGAGAAGGAGGGGGACATTCCCCCTCCCCCTCCACTACTCAATTCTCCTATATGTATTGTGTTCTCTCCTACACAAGTGGTGGTTTTGGACCCAGCCTCCATGTTCTCAGGGGATGAATTGAGGGTTGTGCCAACTCCCCCACCCTGTCCAGTTCAGACAACTTGAGACTGAAGATCTAGGTCTCCGATGCCAAACCATCAGGAGACGCAACTACAGTCTCCTCGGTACCGAATGATATTGTCTCCTCGGCAAAGTGCCTTGCCTCCTCAATACTGATCTCTGGTTCAATATGATGTGGACTATTGGCATGGGCAATATGACTGTGATGGTTCTCGCTTTCCAACCCGTGACTGGGATCGGTATTCTGATTGGTCTTCTCCTCTCCCTGTAGATCACGGCGAGATGAGGATTGGAGACTTAGAAGGGATCAGAACCTTTTCCTTGATTGTTCTCATTATTTGGGAGAAACTTCTCGATCCTATGCTCCGTTTCAGCCTGAGCAAGTTCCACAGTCTGAAACCCAGGACGTTTTCTTGCCTGCTCCTCCAGTACCAAGGCGTACTACCTCTATGATGTTACAAGGGTCTGGTCATGATTGACTGGCTCCTCCTCCAGTTCCACCTCATGGTATGGCAGACGTGGCACAGACACAACCTGCCCCATCACCTGAATCGGGAGAAGACTACCAGTCAGACTCTTCCTCCCATTCTTCTGTTCCTCCTTCGGTCTCCTCTCTGGATGATGGGGTTGGAACGAGAGATAGAGCATCGCCTTCTGAGGCTATGGGGCACTTTCTGAGCAGGTGCCTGGTCTACCTGGTCTAAGCTCTCTACCTTTATAAGGCACTATAGGCTGAATGTTCGGGCTCAATCAGACTGTGCCTTTGGCAGCGCTGTGCTCTCATCGGTACTGCAGTGAGACACCGACCCACCTCTGGTAAGTCACCTTGTTATTCACCCATATGTGTGATGCACAGAGACCACAATGAAGAGAGACAGGTTGCTTACCTGTAACTGTAGTTCTTCGAGTGGGCATCTGTGCATTTACACAACCCTCTCACTGACCCCACTTCGGTGTCAATGTCATCTCTTAATGGTACCGAGATATTTTTTCTCCTCGGACTCGAGACTTCTGTGGTCTTAAGGAACTGAGGGGAAGATGGGAACCTGCGCGGTATATAATATGGAGAGTGGAGGAGGGGTTCCTGCCAAAACTTTCTCAGCTTGGAAGTTTCTCGAACAAGTTTCTGTGCAGGTGCAGAGCCCATATGTGTGAATGCACAGATGACCACTCGAAGAACTACAGTTACAGGTAAGCAACCTGTCTGTACGTATATAGGTGAATAGAGTGACTGATAAAAAGAGAGATCGTCTGATGATAATTTAATATAAATGTTTTTACTTCTTCCCCCATCCGTAACTCTGAGCTGTTGGATTTCAGGAAAGGGAACTGGAAGCTCAAGAATATGGAGGGTTTGTTTGTTTGTTTGTTTGTTTGGCTTGTATCCCACCTTTCTACCAAAAATGATACTCAAGGTGGATGGAATGAGTGAAAGATTTTTATTTTTTTTTAATTCAATTTATGTATTGTACTTCAGGTTAAAGCCATTGTGTTAGTGTGCAGTCTCTTGCTTCTAGTGTCCCATAGCAGAAAACAATCCAATCCTGGATTACTAGAAGCCAGAGAGAACTTCCGAATATACTAATTGAACATTAACACCTCCATGTCTTTAACTTGGAATATAACACCTGAACTATTATCCAGACTCTAATCCTTTGTTAAAACCCTCTTGCATTTATGTATCTTATATGGCAAATATTACCTTCCTCAGAATTCTCCTCACTCTTGGAAGGATCATTTTTGCTCTCAGGTCCCATTTCCAGATCCAGCAGTTTAGTGTTACAGGTGAAGGATAGAAGCTCAGACTCTCTCTCCTCTCCCCCACTCGTTTATCAGTCTCTTTTCAACCTTAACAGGATGCAGTCAAGAGATTTGTTGTCTGCAGCTCTTTTTAGAAGTTCAGATCATATGTAGGGAGAGAATGTCAAACTTCTGTTGGCTAACCTGAGCTACCAGGATAAGCTGGAATATTGTTTAATTTGATTTACGAGTTGTTATAGTATGTCTGTACAAGTGTTTGTACCCACCTAAGGCGTGGTTTGCTACAACATCTCCCACAACAGCAAAAGCTCACACCTGTGAACATGCATTATTTTTTAAACTATGTGATGTGCCCCATTTTTTTTGTTAAATTCCCCAAAGCAGCATGTCTGATTATTCTGGTATTTCACATTAAAACAAACAAAAACTGTTACTAATTACCTGACACAAAACAGGTTCAGTTCATATTGTTAGCTCCATAATTAAGTCACCGTACAGGGTATTTGCCATTTAAAAAAAAAACTATTTGCAAGGAGACATATAAAAGATCAAATGGTCAAAATACATTCCAGCATCTATTGTTCAGTCACCAAAGCAAATCTATGAGAAACAGAAGGACAAACAGGAAACGCAGGGAAGATTTATACTTTAAAACTGGAATTCCAAGTCCACACAGTCGACTAGTCCTGCTGATTTTTCCCACTAGGCTACCAGGCAGGTTATGTGTGGTGAGCTTGCTGTTGTAGTGCACGTTCTTCCTTCCCCACATGGCCACCTTCATACTCCCTTGCAAAATGCTTATTTGTCTCACATTATAGCCATGTTGTGTGCTCAAGCCCTTCTCTTGAGGACAGTATGCTTTATGGGTTCTATGGCAAACTACCTTCCAACCACTGGGCTATGGAGTTGGCAGGTTTTTGTTTTAAATATTTTTATTCTGCTCTGCAAGTCAGAGTGGCTTGCAAAGATCAATAATAAGACTTCCCTTCCCTCAGGCTTATGGTAAAAAAAGTGACAACACAAAAATGAATGTGCATTTCCTCTTTCTTCTTCCCTGATACGTTTTTTACAGCAAAATTGTATAGACTACCATTTGTAGGCATCCAGAATTGCTTTACATCCTTAACTCTGTCTTCCTAGAGGCTCCAGCATATCTTATAGATCTGATGCATGATAAAAATGCTGAGATTCGTAAAGTCTGTGACAATACATTGGATATAATAGCAGTAGGTGACATATTCATTTGTTTGTTATCTATTGTATGAGCATGAATGAAAATGACAAACTCTTACTCAGAAGAGCAGTAATATATTTACAAATTATGTCCATTATATTGCAAGGTTGTTTCAGTAAAATTTACTCTTGTTGTTTTACATTATATGCTGGAAATACAGGATGGGTGGAATGCTTTATCGTGTATTGTATTAGTTACATCTCTGATACGTTATGTGTTTTTTAAAAATTGTTCAGTGTGATATAATTTTATAAACACCTTTGGTTAATTAGAACTGTTTTAATGAGCTTTTCCTAGTATCCAGTATGGCTAATATCCATTTATAATGTATAGTTGTTGTCATATCATTTGGATCATATTAGATAGTAATATTAGAAAAACCAGTGCCATCTTTGCACTGAAACACTGCCATGAATATCTGCATGCTTGAAAACCACTAGGCTCTAATTTTTTAGATGCAAATGAGTATTTCAAATTATTTATTATTGTAACGTTTTCAGATTATAATGGATACAACATCATTTTTTGTAGTAAACAAAAATAATACTTAATTTGCCCTAATGAGACAGTGGTGATGAGTGGTGTTTGTAACAGTTTTGCATTTATGCAGTTTCCCACACTGGGTTATTTCATCCATTTGGATCCTATGAAATATTTTGTGAAAACAAATTATTTATATTTAGCTGTTTCCTTAATTTGACTTAAAAGTATTGGATTATTCCCGTGAACCACTCCTGTGTAGCTAGCACATATGAAGTTGTGTTGCTGTAAAAGTAGTTTACTGGTCTAGCTGGGAGCCAGTTATGTGTACTCTGCAACCTAGATGTGAACTGTAATGAGGAAGAAAGTTAAAAGTATTTCTTTGTAGTCTCTAAACCAGCCTTCCCCAACCTGGTGCCCTCCAGATGTTTTGGACTGTAACTCACAAGAGTTTATGGGATTTGAAGTCTAAAACATCTGGAGGGCACCAGGTTGGAAAAGGATTTGTGCCAGCACATTGCAACATCTTGGAAACTTCCAGAGCTTCACAAACATGGGAGCTAGCATCCTGCCCCTTGAGGGGGAAGTTCTGTGCATACTTTGAGTGGTGGGCGTGTGCTTCCCCACTCAATTCTCTTCTGACTACCACCTGAGCAGCACAGTTGAACACCTCTCCTTGCTTCTGAGCTTTTGAAAGTTTTAAAAGTGTTCTCCTGAGTTGAGTTTGTTCAGTGCTAGGTATAGTTCCCCTTCCGTCTTTGTGTCTTGTCTTTTGTCGACATTGGACTGTAACCCTTTTGGCACTGTAGGGCACAACACAGCTCCTTCAAAATGAGCTGTGGTTTCGGAAAGAAGGTCCCCATCTCTGACTGGTACGCTGAGTGTCTTCTCCGTCTGGGGAAGGAAAACTAAGACTCTTGTTCCGTTTTACCTGAGGTTCACCACTCAGGCTCAAAGGAAAGGATTTTTGTTTCCCTCAGGGCTTCAGTTTGGGACCAAGCACTTCAGACCTTGGACATAATGTCCACTGACAAGTCTGCCAGCAAAAACCTGTCAGTGTTAGATTCTTCCCACACGTAGTTTCTCCTTTCTAATACAAGTTAACATGCTTTACACCTGGTCAGCCTGTTTATTCATCTAGCCCAGTATTATCCACTCTCCTCTGGCTCTTTAGGATCCCAGGCAGAGGTCTTTCCCATCTCTTCTTCCGAGAACCTTTTAAACGGTAATGCCAGGTATTGATCCTGGGACCTTCCGCATGCCAACCATTTGCTCCTGAAGTCCTGCTTCCTCTGGTTCATTGTCATTCGCCACAGACCCAGGTGTTTCCATCCCCATTTCCTCAGATTCAGTGTCTTGAGATTCTCTGCCACGGTTGGCACCAACCCTCTGCACATGTCAAGAGGCACCTTTAACACTGACAGTTGCTATGTAGTCTTTGCATATTCAGTCATGAACCAAGCACTATAAGGCCAGGTGAAGGATCCATCTGTCTCTTCCTTGGAACTAAAGAAGAAGGCTAAACATTCCAAAGATTCTGTTATTACATCTTCCACTCAACCTCCAGTTTGACACCAGTATGTAGAACCTCTTCAGTACCTGCTATTCTAGTTCTGTCTGCCACAGTAGTACTGTCCACTATTGGGGCTTTTTCTTTGTGCATTGCACATATGGGCTCTGTGCCTTTACAGAGCCTGGATCAGGAACCTTCTATAGCTGAGGAATTTGGTGGGAAGCCCCCCACCCCCACCATCCCAGTGCACATGTCTCAAGCAGGTTCTCACCTATTCCCTCGTTCAACTGCCGCAGTGGCAGCCTCATTGGGACCCTTTTGTCTTGTTTGCTTCTTCCTGAGGGAAAATTAGAACACACCAAGGTTTATTTTCATTTTTCTTTTACTATTTCTTTAAATCTTCTCATATTTCTGTTTGTTTTTTGCATTTGTTTTTTGTTGTTGTTCCAGCTTTACCCTATGATAATGCCTCCCCTGCCACCATTCACAAGTGGTGTCTGTATACCACCTGTTCCAATGTTGAAAGCATAGTTAGGTCTTCAATCTATTGCATTATAGGAGGTGAGTGTATATCCTTCCAGTGTTGTAATATCAGTCTTTTAGCTGTCAAAAGTGCACAGAGGATCCATTTGCACTGATCATGTGTTAACTTCCAGGAAGCAGGTAGATAATTTAAGAGGACATGTACATCAATAAATATTAAAGAGTGTTCCAAAATAAGGTTTATCTGTATAATAACCACCTCCACAAAAGAGGCAACTATTGGGCATTGCTAAAAGATATGGTCACAAGAAGCACTTCCAGCACTTAGCCAACATAGACAAATCCTTACTAAAGAGATGCTATGGCATCCAATAGATATGGAACAAATGTTTTCACTGAATAAGGTGTAACCTGAGATCCACAGACGCTTTGGTTACAGACCCTAAAGCAGTGATCCACTGATTAGGCAAAAGGGAACAATTCAATTCCCTATTCCATTCCCGCTTAAGATCATATGTATCATATTGATTCACGAGTAATAAGTAGTTTTGAAGCATGGATCATGGGTCAGTATGAATGATTGCCCTATAAGTGCTTCCAATAGGGAAGCAGCCTCTGAATCTGTAAAAGTGGCAGGGCTAAATGTAGATGTTGCAATTGCAATTATTGCCATTCAGCTGTATCTGGCAAGTTGTATTTGGCACACAAAGCCAAGAATGACAAAAACTCATCATCAGCATCCCACTAGTTGATTCAGTGTAAAAATCAACTTATCCATCTAAGTCTGCCACAAAAACATTTTATTACCAATTTTTAGATCTGGGGTTCCCCATAGAGTCAATTTAGCATGAAAAAATGGATCAAAATCCACATGTCATAACTGTGGGAGGAACCCTATCCATTGAATGTGCTGAGAATCTAGTTCCATCCATTTACAGAGAGGATCCAGACAAGAACATTCCAAAACTGACCAAGGTGAAAAATCTGATCTAAGTGGGAAAGCACAAAATTTAGTACAGGTTAACAAATAGGCTTGCTATATAAAGCAAGATTTGGAAAGCCAAACTCACCTTCTTTAATTGGAAGTTGTATCCTTTTCAGGATATTTGTGGCGGGGAGCAACCTCTCCAAAATTTACAGAACGGAGTATTCAGTTTTTGAAAATATTTGCCAGGTATAGATAGAGGAACCTATAGATAGATAAAACATAAATAATCCAAAGTATAATATTGATCTTGAGTGTATTTACCTTACCCCACAAACTCAGCTTTAAAGATGCTCATCTATCTAAATCCCATAAGACCTCATTAGTCAACCTATTCAAATTGAGCTTGATTATTTGAGATATGTCTGTCGGAATAAGTATTCCCAAATAGGTAACAACATCGGGGTACATCTAGATGTTTACAAGCATACGAGATGAGATGGAACCTTGTGGCATTCCATAAGCCACTGACAACAGGGTTGAGCAGCAATCTGCTAGCACCATCTTGGATCTGCTATCTAAGAAAAAACAGAACCACCTAAGTACAGCATCCTATTTCAGAAAGTGGTCCAAAAGGATACTGAGGTCAATGGCATAAACTGCTGCAGAGGGATCCAGAAGAATTAATAGGTTCACGCTTCCCCTGTCCATATCAGCTAGGGCAGGGGTAGGCAACCTTTTGGGGCCATGGGCAAGTTTAGCCATTTGAGAAACTGTCCTGGATGCCAGCACAAAATGGCTACCATGGGAGGCATGGCAAAGGACAAGTAATCTGCCCAAAAGACTGAGTACAAGGCAGAGGTAGAGTTTGAGCCTCAACATTCTAAACAACTCCTTTGAACCCACAGTTTTCAGCAACAGCAGAAACCAATTTTACAGTAATCTCAGCTGCTTGTCAGAAAATGTGTTAAATAAAAAAAAAGTGAGGGCAGGTAGGGCACCTTGGCGGGTTCCAAGAAAGGTGTCTGGAGGTGCATTGGTGCCCATGGGCATCATGTTGCCTACCTTTGCACTAGGGCAACCAAATAAATTTCAGTCTCATAACCAGTTTGGATGTGAACCTGGAAAAAATCCAGAATGTTTAGTTAAGGATGACTGAACTTTGATTAATAGGTACCAGATTTGTTGTTCAGTCGTGTCCGACTCTTCATGACCCCATGGACCATAGCACGCCAGGCCTTCCTGTCCTGCGCTCTCTCCCGCAGCATGCTCAAGTTCATATTCATTGCATCGGTGATACTATCTAGCCATCTCATCCTCTGCCGTCCCCTTCTCCTTTTGCCTTCAGTCTTTCCCAGCATCAGGGTCTTTTCCAGGGAGTTTTCTCTTCGCATTAGGTGGCCAAAATATTGGAGCTTCAGCTTCAGTATCTGTCCTTCCAATGAGCACTCAGGGTTGATTTCCTTTAGGATTGACTGATTGGACCTCCTTGCAGTCCAGGGGACTCGTAAGAGTCTTCTCCAGCACCACAGTTCGAAAGCATCAATTCTTCGGCGCTCAGCCTTCCTTATAGTCCAGCTCTCACAGCCATACATTACTACTGGGAAAACCATAGCTTTGATTATACGGACCTTTGTCGGCAAGGTGATGTCTCTGCTTCTTACTATGCTGTCTAGGTTTGCCATAGCTTTCCTCCCAAGGAGCAAGCGTCTTTGAATTTCATGGCTACAGTCACTGTCTGCGGTGATCTTGGAGCCCAAGAAAATAAAATCTGTCACTGCTTCCATTTCTTCCCCTTCCATATGCCAGGAAGTGATGGGGCCAGATGCCATGATCTTCGTTTTTTTGATGTTGAGTTTCAAACCAGCTTTTGCACTCTCCTCTTTCACCCTCAGCAAGAGGCTCTTTAGATCCTCTTCGCTTTCTGCCATTAGGGTGGTATCATCTGCGTATCTGAGGTTGTTGATAATTCTCCCGGCAATCTTAATTCCGACCTGTGATTCATCCAACCCGGCGTTTCTCATGATGTACTCTGCATATAAGTTAAATAAGCAGGGCGACAATATGCAGCCTTGTCGTACTCCTTTCCCAATTTTGAACCAATCGGTTGTTCCATGTCCGGTTCTTACTGTTGCTTCTTGACCCTCGTACAGGGTTCTCAGGAGACAGGTAAGGTGGTCTGGTACCCCCATCTCTTTCAGAATTTGCCACAGTTTGTTGTGATCCACACAATCAAAGGCTTTAGCGTAGTCAATGAAGCAGAAATAGATGTTTTTCTGGAATTCTCTTGCTTTCTCCATGATCCAGCAAACGTTGGCGATTTGATCTCTAGTTCCTCTGCCTCTTCGAAACCCCGCTTGTACTTCCGGTAGTTCTCGGTTCGCATACTGCTGAAGCCTAGCTTGTAGGATTTTGAGCATCACCTTGCTGGCATGTGAAATGAGCACAATTGTGCGGTAGTTTGAACACTCTTTGGCGTTGCCCTTCTTTGGAATTGGAATGTAAACTGCCCTTTTCCAGTCTTGTGGCCACTGTTGAGTGTTCCAAATCTGTTGGCATATTGAGTGCAGCACTTTAACAGCATCATCTTTTAGGATTTTAAATAGCTCAGCTGGAAGACTGTCATCTCCGCTAGCTTTGTTGTTACTAATGCTTCCTAAGGCCCACTTGACTTCACTCTCGAGGATGTCCGGCTCAAGTTCAGTGACCGCACTATCATGGCTATCAGGGACATTCAGATCTTTCCTGTATAGTTCTTCTGTGTATTCTTTCCACCTCTTCTTAATCTCATCTGATTCTGTTAGGTCCCTGCCTTCTTTGTCCTTTATCATGCCCGTCTTTGCACAAAACGTTCCCTTGAGATTTCCAATCTTCTTGAAGAGATAGGTGTTTACAATATAATGTAAAGGCTCCACGGTATATATCCATAATATATTTAAAGTAAGTCTGACTTGGCTCTGTTTCAACTGTACTTGGATCTCACCAGGGCAGATAAGGACAATGGATCAGTTTTTGTTGATGGCCAGATTGCAGTTAGGGTCTACACCATTTAAGATAAATAACCAAAAAAACCAAAAAACAAAATTCAAAGTTATCATTTTGGTGAATCTAATAGTGAATCTCTATTAGCCTAATGGTTTCAGGCAGACTGCTTCTCTGTGCACTTATGTAATGTGCAAAGATATACATGTATTGCTTTACAAATGAAACTTTACTAAGCTTCTACTTTACTGCATAGCAGCTTTAATTTAGTCAAACCATTGTCTTTAATGAGCCATATTACGGACCAAATTAAGGCCCTGCCACATTAAAGAAAATAAGAAAATCTGTTTTCTATCAGCCACAGTGAAGCAAAAAGCAAATCTGTGTAGTTCTCCCTTAGTGTAGAGTGTATTAATTAGTTAACACGATGTGATGGAAGCCACTGACGAAGGCAAACCCTGCTGGGTAACAGCCTGGCTTTGTTGTTAGGATACTTAATACTTCATAATGCTTCAGTGGGTTAGTAGCTCAAACAAGCTGGATGTACAACTTCAAAAGGGATGGGGCATTTCTTGCAGAAAAAATATATATTTGTCATGATCAAGGTGCCAGTGAACACAGAGGGCAATAAGGAGAACTTTAAAAGTATCCTCTGTTTAAATTATTTTCAGCATGTAGAAGAATAATATTTTCACTGCTATATTTGCTCAAACAATGGTCTTGCTTCTCATGTTTGCATCCGCTCGTTTGGACTTCTAGCAGAGATTCCCCACGTGCTTCCGGTATTTTATGTGTCGATTGAAAGCTTGAAGTAATGGTGAAGCAAATGACACTGAGTCATGAGTCAGGCACAAGAACATTTCTTCACATTCAACTGGCAAGAGAACAGGAAGCAATGGTTAATTCCTCCCCTGGCAGAGGGCAGGGCCAGCAAAACTTGACTTCCCTTCTGGAGGGAAGAGGCCTACCAGTTCTCTTGCTCTGCCTTTGAACAGAGCACAGGGTCTCTCTACTCCTTTTGAGGTCTAGCCAGTGTTTGCGCAAACTAGGGTTTTCCTACTTTTCATTGCTTTTTCTCCCACTCTCCAGATGTCCACACGTTCTGGCTGGCCATGTTAGCTAACCATTTTTCTATTCACCAGCTGTGAAACACAGTCTTGCTATGATACTGCAAGAATATTAATATGCATTTTCAAAACAGATAACGAGTTTCATTGGGATGGACACAACATTGAAACTGCAGTTGAGGTTTTGGTAGATCTCTAGGGTTGACAGGCATAACTGTGCCATATTAATCTTTTTTTAGATCAGTCTGCAGCCTTATATACCATGGACATTGACAGTAAGGGCTGTTGAACAGGTGTTTGTAGTACTTGGGACCAAATTTTAAACTGAATAAATGCATACCATAAATAATGAATTTGTAACGTTTTAAAAAACAGTGTTTCCATTTAATGTGATACTTCATTCTTAGTGATGTTAGGTTTTCATGTTAATGTAAGGTTTTGGCTTTTGCCTTTCACTGGCAAAAACAAATTTCAGTAAATGACATGCTGCAACTCTAACTTAACTCTAGATCATGGAGTGACAGAGAACCCTAGTCACTGGTTGTTTTCCACATTCAATTTCATTCCTGAAATGCAGGAATAGAAAAATTGCCTCTCTTCCCCTGCACCTCCCTGTGACATCTTTGCCTTTAAAACCAAGCTATTAATTTGAAGTCGTATTAAAATCTCTAAACTTCATAACAGGAATATGATGAGGAGTGGGCTAAGAAGATCCAGAGTGAGAAGTTCAGATGGCACAACTCCCAGTGGCTGGAAATGGTGGAAAGTCGGCAGATGGATGAAAATGAGCAGTACTTGTATGGAGATGACCGCATTGAGCCTTATATCCATGAAGGGGACATCCTAGAGAGACCTGATCTTTACTACAATGCTGGTAAGGCTGATATAGATCATGACACACTTTCCAGCACTGCACAGGCTGTCTGCAGTAATCTCATGTACCCAATCTCATAAACAGGTTCGACCCAAATATTTCTCTTAATAATGTAATTATTCACCGTGTTTCTATGGCATAGGCATCTAGACTAGGACTGGGTTCGAATGTCACAATAACCCACAATGGGCTAATTAAGCCATGATGGCTTAATTAACCTTTTGTGGGCTATTGTGTCATCTGGTGGGGGGGTTTAACCCCCAATGGCCAAAATAACCCACTCTGATAACCCATAGTCTGCAGAGTGGGTTATTTAACACATCTTGGGTTATTTTGTCATCTGGCGGTCACAGTGGGTTGTTTTGGCTGGCTACAGAGCTGTGTGGGAAGAGTGGTCAAAACCAGTGCTGCTCTGCTCTTCACTGGCTTAGTGGTTAGGAACGTGTTAAAGTGACCAAGCGAGCAGTGTAAATTGAGGGGGGGATGAGCAGGATTAGGACCAAACCTCATAGCCAGCCTCCCCTACTCAGGAGGTGCCCGATGCACTGGGTTTTGATGGTGGAACTGGTGCCTCCCAACTAGGAGAGTCTGTGTGTGGAGTTTGGTCCCGATCCTGCAAACCCCCAAAGTTTTATAACCACATCCCCCTTTTTGCTGCACTGGGGATTTCCGCTGCTCCGAGAGTGATCATACCAGGTTTTGATGGTGGAATGGGTGCCTCCTGACTGGGGGAGGCTGTATATAAAGTTTTGTCCCGATCCTGCAAATGTCCAGCGCCTTAGAGGTGAAACAACGCCACTGCTTGGGCGAGAGGACTACAGCAGGACGGGAGGTGGAGAGTGAGTCAAATTACACACTGTAGCTTAAAAAGCTACTCACAGTAGCTTATTAGTCCAGTTGTGTGGTGGGGCATCATGGACTATTTAAAAAATAAGCTACTGTGAGTAGCTTATTAAGCCACCATGGGTTATCATGATGTCCAAATGAGGCCTAGTTCTCCTTATACAATGCTACTACAATGAAGCCCAAATTTATTTCCCTGATTAGGAAATGAGTATACCTAATTCTTGCAGTGAATCAATTTATAACTTACTATTTAAGCCTGTATTAATAGATGGAGTAATCACAGAATGTAAGTACTAATGTTAATAAAGAATAGGTTTGGGAGGGAGGTGGTGGCAAGGGATTGAAGCAGACTTGTTATTAGTATGCTTCTGTGGTAGGTTTGATGTGGCTTATTGGAAGAATGGGCAGAACATACTCATGATAGTGCCACCAGCTCCAATATTCTTAGTGACTGCCAGCTCCCACAGAAAATAAGGGAAATGCTTCAGCAGAAACAGTTTTTTTTAAGGACCAAGAACAACAGACAAAATTTAACAGTGGCTACACAGACTGTTCTTCAGTAAAAACAGGAAAAAGCAAACACAGGTAGAAAACATGTAGAGGCCATACTGATTTTTCCACAAGACATGGATGATACTTCTGTATGCAATCTAGATTAAATTGCTTTACACCAATTTATCTAAAGCAAATATTAAGCTAACTGGCCTGTTATTTCCTTGCTCTCCCCCCCCCCCCAACCCCTTATTAAAAATCATTGTTCCAAGTCTCTGGTATGGTGGTTGTTTATTAGGGACAACTTAAATGTTTTTATTAGAAGATCAGGAATTTTGCATTTGAGATATTTAAGAACTCTTGGGTGGATGTCCTCCAGACCTAATGGAACCTCATATCTTGTCACCTCTGTTTGATTCAGTTCTTCAACGCCCTCCCTGAAAATGTCAGTTCAGGCGCAGGTATCTCTCCTCCTTTAATGGCAGAAAGCGAAGAGGATCTAAAGAGCCTCTTGTTGAGGGTGAAAGAGGAGAGTGCAAAAGCTGGTTTGAAACTCAACATTAAAAATACTAAGATCATGGCATCTGGCCCCATCATTTCCTGGCATATGGAAGGGGAAGAAATGGAAGCAGTGACGGATTTTATTTTCTTGGGCTCCAAGATCACCGCAGACGGTGACTGTAGCCATGAAATTAAAAGACGCTTGCTCCTTGGGAGGAAAGCTATGGCAAACCTAGACAGCATAGTAAGAAGCAGAGACATCACCTTGCCGACAAAGGTCCGTATAATCAAAGCTATGGTTTTCCCAGTAGTAATGTATGGCTGTGAGAGCTGGACTATAAGGAAGGCTGAGCGCCGAAGAATTGATGCTTTCGAACTGTGGTGCTGGAGAAGACTCTTACGAGTCCCCTGGACTGCAAGGAGGTCCAATCAGTCAATCCTAAAGGAAATCAACCCTGAGTGCTCATTGGAAGGACAGATACTGAAGCTGAAGCTCCAATATTTTGGCCACCTAATGTGAAGAGAAAACTCTGTGGAAAAGACCCTGATTCTGGGAAAGACTGAAGGCAAAAGGAGAAGGGGACAGCAGAGGATGAGATGGCTAGATAGCATCACTGATGCAATGAATATGGACTTGAGCATGCTGCGGGAGAGAGCGCAGGACAGGAAGGCCTGGTGTGCTATGGTCCATGGGGTCACGAAGAGTCGGACACGACTGAACAACAACAACAATCTCTCCTCCTTCTTCCACAGTGAAGAGAGACATAAGGAATTTATTCAGTTTCTCTACAGTCTCCTCTGTCCTCCTTTAGGAGGACACCTAATTATACCTTTCACTCCCTTGTCATTTAATGGTCCAGCTCTTAATGGTCCTGACCAATTTTCTGCTTCATCGTTTTTCCTGCTCCTGATGTATATTAAGAAATTATATGTCTTCAATGATTTTAGTAATATGCACCTCAAATTATATTTCCATTTGCCTTATTGTCAACTTATATTTGTTTTGCCAGAATTTCTGCTCCTTTTTGTTCTCCTTTGGGGAGAACTCCCATTTTTCTGAAGGAAGCTTTTTTAACCACACTAATATCCTCTAGGACTTGACTGTGCATTTCCTGACCTTTGTTATACATTCTAGCTGAGCTTTTATTATTGTGGTTGTGAATGACCTCCAAGCATGTTATAAAGATTTGACACACTCGACTCCCTCCCTTCTCTCACTTAAGAAGGGAGGGAGTGTTGCCTGTTATCCTGCTGCCCACAGGGCTTGGGCAGTTGCTTCTCTCCTCCCTATCCTCCAACCTTATTCCTTGCCTTGTGGGGGGAAAGGAAGAAGAGATGAGTTGCCTAACTGCTCCTCCAGCAACTTGGTGAGCAGTGGTTTCCCCACCTCTGTCTCCTCCTATCTGGAGAGTCATGTAGGGGAAGAGGGGCTATTTAGGCTGCCCAGTGATGCATTTTCAAGCCACCACATGGACACAGCCCCTTCTCCTGGTCCAGGCAGGGAAGGAACTCAGTTGACTCAGTGATCACACCGCTGTAGCACCCTGTCTCTTCTCCTCTGGACCAGTTTTGCCTGGGCCCCTGAGGGCAAGAGAAGCGCACACAGGCCCTAAGACAAGACACCTTTTTCCTGTGATTAGTGATTGGAGATAACAGTGGGGTTTCCTCCCCTGGGTTGAGGGCAGGACCTCAAATGGAACCTCCACAGGCAATCCTCAGTGGTCACATTCAGCCCATGGGCCCTGCCCGAAAGGGTACTGTAATGCTAGCCTCAGTTCAGACCTCCTAATTCAACTCCAAAAAGGGTCGTGCTTGTCCACATTGCCCTGTTCCCAACCCAGTCAAAGGCAAATTGGGTCTGACCCCAACCATGCTGTCTGATATCATTCTTACTGATCCCTGTCTTCATCCTTGGTTGGGTTATATGCACCTCCATCCTCCCCTCCCCCTCCACAGGGAAAAAGGCGAATGGGAGGTTGTGGAACAGGAGGAGGCTTTTCCTGGCTATTTTCCAAAGCAGTACAGACTTTACAACCTTTGAATGATGAAGGTGAGAGATAAGGAGCCCTCTGGTGTCAGCACTGTTTTCCCTCAGACGGCTCCCAGACCTCTGGTAGCCCTTTCCAGAATCCTCCAAGACAGTCCTGGATGTGGAATATTTGAGCTCCACTGATTGTAAGATGCATCATCTGGTCAACAACTTATATTCTTTGCCAAAGATAAGTATGGATCACCACAAGCATCAGTGGATGCTCCAGTTGCAGCTTGGTGGGAATAATCTCCACATTTTCGAGAATGAGCCAGTCTTTACTTCAGGAAAGTACTGTCAAGAAGCCTGAGCTTGCCAAGGCTGACATTTGAACTTTTCAGATAGTGTCTGGAAGAGCAGCCTCCCTTTGGGGCCATCCTTCCAGTCACGTCCCATCCCAGAGCCCCTCATAACACAGAGCAGTCTGGCAGGAAGGGAATTATCCCTTCCTTGTGCCACTTCTCACCTTCCTCCGACGCTGGTTGCCCTTTTACTTGAGCACACCCTGCTGCGTACATGAACCGGTGCTCATTGGTCAGAGAGGTTGCAGCTGTCAGTCAAGATCACCCTGATTATACAGCATAAAACATGGCATAATGCCCATTTTGAGTTGTCCCTTTTTGACCCACATGAGACACTTTGTTGATGGGAACTGGGGTCCAGGTGCAATTCTGGTGCTCTCCTCAATTACTCAGCATAGTTAGAAGATAGGCCAGCATTTTGATATTTACATTTTGTTTTCTTATTTTATTGTGCATACTCACTGCTTTCCTTTACTATCCTGTTTTTATCTTTACTTTAATACAATTTACTTAATTGGACTATTGGATTGGAGTGGATTCCTATTTACACTTTCAAAGACCAGTTTGTTCCCCCAGTATTGCCTAGACCATTTGGGTCACGCTTTACAGAGTAAGATGCCAGGAGGGAGAGGAGGAAAGATTGAGTAACCACTTGGCCGGTGGAGACCGGGAGCACAACTGGCTATCTTCCTACTTCCACTTAAACAGCTTCAGAGCTGGAGGTTGGGTTGACTAGAAGCAGTGGTGGCAGAGAACAAGGGGCAGAGGTGAGTATCCAGGGGGCTACCCTGAAGGGCTGGTGCTGGATTGGTTGCCATCATGAAAACTACATCTTCTGTCTTGCTGAGAAGGCAGGGTCTGCAGCAGGAAATGACACAAAGACGGGGGCGGGGGGACTTTCCCCCAGCTCCCAGGCAGGCTGCATCCACTTTGTGACCTATTGGGTTGTGTAGCAAACCAGAAGTGGGCAAGCAGGAGCCAGCTCCCTCGCTTGCTCCCACTCACTCCCAAACAAGCCATGGTTAACAGAGTTGTTTAATCATGCAAACAGGGTCAGTATGTTGCACAGATGGTCAAAATGCCTTTTTGATTTTAAATGGTGTAATGATAGTATTTTTTAAATGCCAATCTGATTTCTTTGCAGTTGTCAGTAAGCCTGAACAGTGAGAAAATACACACACAATATAACACTTAAAGGACTATGATTCATTATAGCGACTGAAGTCTTTTTACTGTTCTCTGAAGGGGGGGGGGGGGTTCTTCCAGAAAAAAATCTAAAATATGAAGCCTCACTTTAAAAAAAAAAACACTATATTTGCTGAAAATTCATTACTCTTTTCTCTCCACCCCCCTTCCTGGATACAGCAGTGTAACAAATCTACACTGAAATTCTCAATTCCTCCTGTTGCCAGGGCCAGTCTGGATATTAAGACTGGAAATGTGAAAGCCAATCTACAGCTTTCACAGTGCTGCTCTGCTAGGGCTTCCAAGTTAGGTCACTTCTTCTTCCTATGAAGGAAAAACAGTCTCTATTTAACATAGGGATAACGTCACAGTGGCTGTATGTCATATAAAGGAGAGGCTGATTAGGGTTAACACTATACAGTGCAGTGAGTGCTAATGTTTACTGCTGTGTGTAGTCGAAGTGAAGAGGGAAAGAGCACCGTGAATAACGGTGAAAAGGGAGACAGGCTCCAGTGCTCTAGAAAACAAAATTTATTGCACTCAACATGTTTTGGAATGCTTTCTTCCTCAGGAGCTATTAAGAGCCATTTGATCTCTTGTTCTGAAATGCACAAATGTTCTTTCCTCTGGATACTTGCAAATGCTTTTGTTGCTCAATAGCATTCGCAAGTATCCAGAGGAAAACACACTTGTATATTTCAGAACAAGAGATCAAATGTTCTAAATAGCTCCTGAGGAAGGAAGCATTCCGAAACGCATTGAGCACAATACATTTTGTTTTCTCAAACTCTGAAGACTGTCTCCCCCTTTTTCACTGATCCTTGTAGCCCTCATCCTCTTCATAAGAATGGGGTGAGTTAATATAGTTTGGGGGCGGAGTGTAGAGGAGAAGGCAGTTACAGGTAAATGAAGTAGGGGAGGGTGATTGGTTCTAAAATAGTATTTACAAGGTTGTTTTTAATAGGCAGATGCGTTATTCAAAAGGTCACTTTCTAAACAACCTTGGACGTCCTTGAGGCAGGCTACAAATAAACACTTAACCCAGAAGATTACTCTATTTGAATGATGTGCAAAGACAAGAATGTTCATAGTGAGATTTTATTATCATGGCTTTTCTCCTTCTCTACTTATGTAAACACATGCTCACAATTAGAAATGGGCTCTTAAGAACCAATACTATTACAAATACTCTTATGGCTAACATTTTTCCCCATTTACAAGCTGTTATATTGTATTCAATCATTTTCTTTTCAACTTTTAACATCCGTGAGTCTCTGTAGCACATTATCAAATACCACTTAGCAATCTGGATGTATTAACTCTGTTGCATTTTATCATCGCATGTCATTGTTTTATCTGCAAAGCCCATCCTAGAAATTTGTAAGGCAGGGAAAGATTGTTTGAATGTTTCAGTTGTGTTTCTTCTCTAAAGAACCTTCAGAGCTGGCAGTGTTATAGTTTTAAAACACTGTAGGAGTTACCCTGTGATTTCACAGGTCTTAAGCATCACTGAACTTTTCCTGTGCGAGCAAGAACAGCCATCCCAGACCTTGCTCCAGCAGGACTGTCCCTGCCCTCCCACAGGGCCATTACCACCAACTGCTTTGTGGGAAGGATCCCAGAAGAGAGAGGCAGGCAGGTAAAGGTCATCTAAGTTGCTGCTCTGGCTAACCTGTCTCTTCCCCCCGCCACTTTTCTCTACAGCGCTTTCTACCATCAACTGCCCTGCCAGACAGATCCTTCTGAGTTTTTGTTGTTCTTAAATATTGTATATGTTGGGTTTTATTAATATATTGTTGTCTGTCTTATAAACCATCTTGGAAGGATTTTTATCCTGATAGGATAAATAACTGTAATAAATAAGAAATACACACTGCCGAAGTGAATAGTAAGTATGAAGGTGGTGCCGGCGCAAGAGGTTTGGATTCTGGGACCACGGGCTATACTTCCTGGAAGATGGGCTGTTGGCAAGGGACGGGTTGCACCTCACAAAGACTAGGAAGAATGTGTTTGGCCACAGCATGAAGAACTTCATCAGGAGGGCTTTAAACTGAATCCTACAGGGAAGGCAGCTGTAAAGTTGGGGTAACAATGGATGAAGGCTCATGCACCGCAACGGAGAGAATAGCTCTAATAGCGCCCAATAATAGTCTTCACAAATATGTAGGAAGAAAGCCAGACTGTGAAGCACATAGTCTTCGATGTCTGTATGCTAATGCCCAGAGTATGGGAAACAAACAGAACAAACTTGAACTCTTAATTGTCAGGAGCGCCCTAGTGGACTCTTTCAGTACACTGCAATAGCCAACTCAGGACACAGACAAAAGGATTATTTTCAAGGCTTTAATCCTTTTACAACTTAATGACTCTTTCATATGCGAATCACCAGCGACTAAGCAATGAACAGCAGAGTAGCCTATGCTCCGGGTAGGCAGCTGGTCCCCATTTGAAGGAGAATCACTTGAAGACCCTGAACTTATGGGCTAGGGAGAGATCCTCCCTCTTTCCCTTGGGTCCATGGGACACGGCCATTGCTTGCACGCCAAACAGGCGCTACGCCTCCTTTCCGTGCCCTCCATCGCTCGTCATTGGGGCATAGGGGAAGAAATGGACATAGGAATGTTGGCTTGCTCCATTTAATTATGTATAAATGGTTGTAACTTAAAACAATAATCAGACAAACGTGTCTATATTTCTTTATTCATATCCTTTTCTGCTCTCATCACTGCACATTTTGCAGTTGTGTGCTTGACTAGGAGAAGATTCCTTGAACAAAATCCTTGATTTTGTTTGAACGTGCTTTATTTGATTCTGCTGTCCTGTTCTCGCAGATGCTGAAACAACTCATACTTGTACTTCCTAGGTAATCTGTGGCACTTTTTACTTCCATTTGAATGGTGTATTTGTTAGGGTAATTCCAAAAACTTGGCCAAATATGGATATACCTAGGTAAATCTAGAAGCACCTAGATTTAGCACCTAGGCCCGTGGAGGTTCCTCATCTACCCACGGAGACTCCTTGGTTTCCCCCAAGAAGCCCTGCCCCCTGGAGGAATCCCTGCTGTTATTTCCAATCTCATTTCGGAGATAACAGTGGGGATTCCGTTGCATGCCATTCCTCCTGCCAGTTGGATGCAGGTGTGAGTTGGCCGGAACTGAGAAGAGCAGCTGTGTGGCGGGGGGGGGGGGGGCTGCATGTAGGGACTCAGCCAGGGACTCAGCCAGTCACTTTTCCCAGCACTGGCTGAGTGGCTTTGCATGGCACCTGAAGCACCAGGAATTCTGCCAGCTCTGGGAAGGGCAGCCACTCCTCCCAGCACCAGCAAAGTCCCCTTCTCCGTGCTGAGAGAAGCATGGAACTCTGTGCCTCTCTCAGCACAGAGAATGGCAAGGGGGGAGGGGGGATGACTACTCCTTAGTACCCCAGTAATGGAACTGTAACTTTGCCCATTGTTGAGCTGTGGTTTGAGCACCTGTGTGTTCCTACAGAGGCTTCCAATGTCTGTAAGAGACATTGCCTTGTAGGAGCCCCTGCTATCGTAAGTCTGTACTATGCGTAGTATAGTTGCATGTTCAGATGACTTTTGTTTGTTGTTTCTCATCAAGATCAGTACTGTGAATGTTCAGTTCCTCCCCCCCCGCCCCATTTTCCTACTTTGCACAATATAGTAAGATTTACTATTTCACTGTTGACATTTGTGGTTGCTTATGTTGATAACTGCATAGGTTTGCAAAATTTACATAAGGAGGTAAATCTAGTAGATCCAAATTTCCCTTTAGACAAAAAGGGAGTAGGGAAAGGTAATAATGCTAACTGTCAGGTTTGTGGGACTTCTGTTTAAACACATATTTATAGGATGGTAAATGAAAGTGAGAATTCACTTATCTTCAGCTGCCAATATGCTTTTTCAGCACACTACATCAAACTGGTGCAGCTAATAGCAGATCCATGTGGAAATGCGGACTGGACAGGTCATACACTCATAAGAAAATGCATTTGCTCGTTGCAGCAAAATATAAGGCAGGCAAGCCCCTTGTTTCAGAGCAATGGCATCTTCAAGCAAACAAACTGTTCCAGAAAAACCATTCTCAGCCTCTACCCTTTCTGTTTTTATAGATGGACTGATAACACATGATGGAGCAGTGAGTCCTGATTTCTTCAGTGATTACCACCTTCAGAATGGAGACCTTGTGGGTCAGCATCCTTTCTCTAGCAGGTAAATTACTTCTAGAAAGCGCTTAACTTATATTCATTGGAAGATCACAAATCATCAAAATTTTAGTCCTTGATTTCTACATTTCCAAGCACATGTTTCAGGGTTCAGTCCTGTAGTTTAGTTCAGCCAGCTGAGCAACCATAGGATTTGGCGGAAGCCCCACTATGCCAATGGAACTTGAGATATGTTCCTGGCACAAAAGATAGGCAGGCGACAACCAGATACGCTAGTGGAATGGCCAAAATGGGATGGAGTTGTGGGTGTCACAGGGAAGAAGCATGCTGATGCCATATCCTTTACCCCATCAGTCCATGGCCACACCCCCATCAATGATACAGCTTTATGCTAGCCCCAGACCTGGCACAAGAAATTTCCCTCCCATTGATTGGGCCTGCCCATCAGGCAATTTACAGGTGGAAACTGATCGTGTTGGTTGCCAAAGGGAAGAGTGGGCCAAAAGGGCTAGTACTATTGTGGGTTCAAGCCCTGGCATATTCCTCCCTTTTGCCCCTAAAATGATTGGTTTTTGTCAGGATGCAGAAGGTATGTGGGTGAGTACACATAAGGCAGCAGCCATTCTGCTGGCATGGCAGCATTGGCCTAGTTCACTCATAACGCTAACCCTTGGTTTATTTAACCCATGGTTTGTTTCCCTACCCAAGGTTTGTCTGGCAGATGATCAAACAAACCGTGCTTTGTTTTTCAGTCCCTTAGTTGTTTCCTTCCTCCTTCGCCTGCTCCCTCCCTGTATCTCAAATTCCTTTGCAGTTCTATAGTACTGGCATTTAAAGCAGCTGGGGTTTTTTTAACATCTCTTGCCTGCCGCCTCTGTAGCTGCCAAAACAACCCGTGAACAGCCCACAGTCCTGGATCCGCACATAATGATAATCTAGGGTTTAAACAACCCAGACTTTGCAGCCCAACAACAAACCATGAGTTCTCTTTCCAGGTTGTTTATGGCTAACAAACCATGGTTTGTTAGCATAACTGGGTTCACACATCACGACAACCCAGAATTCGACAACCTAGAACTCGACAAACCATACCATGGATTAGCGTTAGGTGCGAACAAGTTCAGTGTATCTCTCTCCATGGCATAATTAGAGTATAGGATTGATGCATCAGTTAAGCTACTTTTAAGAAGTATAGAGAACAAATGTGCAAAGTGAAACCCAATTTATGAAAGTCACTCACCAGATTTCATAATTTTATCACCTGCCACTAGAGTATTTGTTTTCTTTTAACAGATTTTTATATCCAAATATTTCTGCTTACTGCCCGGGGCAATAAAAATTGAACAGAAAACTAAACCACACACTTCTTTCAGCATTGCAACTGTTACTCAAGCACTCATCTTCAAGCATCATTGTTTGGAAATGGGGTTTTGATTAGTTAGCTGAGTTGGTTTCAATATTTTAAATGATATGTTAAAAATGTGTTTCATAGCTGCCATTTTTCCTGCTTTTAATTAAATATTTCCATTTAATGGTGCTGATGCCATGGGCTTCAGAAAGCCCATTGGAAAGGTGAGATATGTTTCTCCATTGCCCTAGTTCTAAATTAATATTTAGCTGAAACACAGGTGAGAGGGGGCATGCTTTGCAAACATTTTCTCCTTCTGAAAATCTCCCCCATTCTTCAGTGGTTTTTCGCATCCTTTTGAAAGAGGCTCTGAAGCTGTTCACAAGGAAGCAGGTGTCAGAGAGAAGAGGGAATATGTCCCTATTTCTGAGGCAGCTGGCTGATGGTCTGTTCTCTGATCCAGTTACACACAGTTGACTAGGTAGGGCAAAATATAAATCTCATCTGAAGCACATCCTCATGTATATTCTACCTTATCCAGCCATGTGCATCTACAAGCTGGATCAAGGCATAAGGCTTGTCGCACACCAGTGGCATTCAGGGAAACCATCAGTGTGCAATATGGACGTTCCATGTTGCCCAGAAGCCTGTGCAATGGCAGCACATCATGGAGTGAGTTTACTGTCAGTGGCATTGATACATAATCAAAACTGGTTGGCTATGTGCTGCCATGATGTATGATCCCTGATTGGCTGTGGCCTTTAAATCAAGAATGAGGAACGTGTGGTCCTCTGGATGTTGTTGGACTGCAATTCCCATAATCCCTCACTATTAGGTATGCTGGAGTTGCAATCCATCAACATCTCGCAGGCCACATGTTCCCCACTCCTGCCTTAAATGATACAGAAGCGAACGTATATTGGGATTCTGAATAGACCTGAAAAAAATACAAAACTCCACTAAAGTAGGGGGTGAAGTTTTCTATGGGTTTTTCACCACTCAAAAGCCCACTTTTCATGTTGAAAATCTAATAATATAACAATTCAGTGCTTTGGTTGACCATTGTGTTTTAGTTCTCTTCGATTTATCTTGGCAATCTGTTCTATTCTGGTCATGTGACAGCTTTTCAGGGGAGACCAATGGAGGGAGCAATCCTATGGCCATTAGTCAGTGGCTAGACAGCTATAGGATACGTCGGTTTCTGGGAACCGATGTTCCCCTCCTCCCGCGCTGCCTACAAAGCAGTGCGGAATGGCCCTGAGCTCCACGCTCATGAGAGCAGCGTAAACGGCGTAAGCAGCGTAAACAGGGTGTTCCTGGGGGCAGGGCAGGCAGAAATGCCGGTATGACACATTCTATATGTTGTCCAGCTGCTGCTGCCCCCACTCCAACTTCCCACAGCTAGACAGCTGAAATCAGCTGGCTATCCGCGAATGCAGGGCAGGAGAAGTGTGGAGGAGATGATCCCCTCCGTACTTCTCCAGCCCTGCATTGGATAGGCTATCCATTGGACAGGTTTTCCTGGAATACTTGACCCCTCTAGCATTGCTTTGAAGTAGTGGTATAGAACTGTTAAAGGTTTACATAAAATATGAAAGCACTAAGGGCTGGGCTATTTCATTTGCCTTATTTCAGATAACTAAATTGCCTACCAAAGAATATTACTTGTTTGAGCACAGATGTTTGCAAAACAGCTTATGGAGTCTGAAAGTTTGGTTCACAGATACTTCTGTATTTTTAGTTATGGCCCGTTGAGATGAGAGGTTTCAGCTTGCAATAATCCATCTTGATCAGCTGAGTTCCTCTGGGCTGTATATTCTTATGAAAGATGATGATGGCTGCAGTTTGGCTTGTTTTTGGAGATCTTGTCAGTTTGCCAGCAGAGGCTGTTTTCTTCAGGTGTGGAAGACAGGGTGTCTTAATGCTGATGTTACTGTTGCTTGCAGGGCCTTGAATTGCAAACTTAAACAAAAGATAGATTTATAAGGCATTTTGAAAACTGAACTTTTGGCTACAGTTGGTAACATAGAATTATGTACTTAGAGATGGTTACATTAGTGCTGAATTAAAATGGGGCTGGGGCTTTCTATGAAACCTTTTGTAGTCTGCAAAAAATGCCCCCGTGTTTTGTCAAAGGTCCAGGATGCATGAGTATGTGCAAAATGTTTATCTGTTTTAAAGTGGCAGCTGCTATTTAGGAGATGATCTGCATTTGATATACAGTTTGAGCCTTCCCCTCTCTTGTTTGCCAAGAGGAAGAGCAATCATACTGTGCATTGTTTTGATAGAAGTTTCAGCCCCTTTCCTCCATGACAGTCTTTGCACCACAAATCGCACCCCATGTAAACTTAGTGCGGTACTAGTTTATATAACTAAGTGTCAGATACCTGAACATGTAAATCAATTAGGAGTAGATGGTTTTGTACACTGTCTGTATTTCAGAGGGTTGAACACAATGTGAACTGTCTTCATTGCAGACAAGAGGTGATCACGGTACCAGAATATTGGGTGCCATCTGTCCACAGAAAGTCCACGAAAGTGTCATGCATTTCTTTATGGAGTGAGTGTGTGTGTTAATTGCCCAAACTGTTAGAATATCCCAAATGTCCTATGCAGAGCTGCATTAGAAGTAATCATCTAGATTGTTAGAAATGTTTACTATGGCCTTTAGGCATTTTATACATAATTATTCATGAGGGACGTGTGCATCTTCTCACCATTTGCATCTTTGAAAACCTAATGTTCTGCTCATAGGAAGGCTGCCAGGTATACAAATTAGTGATGTGAGAACTGACCTCCAAAACCATTGACTTCTAAAAGCCATCCGGGGTTTATGAGCATTTCTGTCAAATACTTAGAAAAACTTTGAAGGCTTTTGCAGGCATTCAATGGCAATTGCAGGTGGTTCTTGCAAGTCCCTCCCCTCTTCCCCACTCAACCCCTCAAAAAAAACTATGGGATTCATATTGCAGTTTTTACTATAGAATTGACAGAAAATGATATTTTTGCACATCCTTAAAAGCACATTTCAAGTTCAGGATAGGCAGGCCTGTCCAGTGAGCCCTCCTGATGCCAATTACCTCTTCCAAGGCTTGGACCAGCACACAAACGTTTAAAAAGGGACTTGTCAGTTGTTTCACAGTCACAGCTATCATGTTCCAATAACTATACTGCAATATTACTAATGTACGGTAATACTGTATGAGTACTAAATTATAGGACATTAGTGGCAGTTCAGGCAAATAAACCATGGTAATGTTTAGAATTGGGGTAGTAGACAAAGGCACTTCAGCAAATCCTATGTATGATCTTTCAGTATTTTCCTTCTTTCTAGGAATACATATTAACATGGTCATCCATGGAGCTGTCCATTAGGCAAAGGCTACCTAATTGAAAACACATTCTGCTGCAAATATTCTGTTCCAGATAGCAAAAGAGGGGGAGAGAATGATTTGTCCGATAGAATAGACAGCAGTATTTGGGTAGTGAATCCCAGTTTTCAGACATGTGTCATTACAGTTTTGAACTTCTTGGCACCAGGAGCAGGATTTAATGTAAAATGCATTAGTGTTCTGAGGCGTGAACAACAGAATTGTTATTCTCCTGAGTTCCAAAATTCAACTCACCTCCCCAGATCTGAATTGGTATTGAAAGGTAAAATCCAATTAGCCTTGATAGAAAGCCTAATTAAAAATAATCAGAGAATGTCAGGGTTCTTTTATTAATACATTTCATCCATACTGTAAGATAATTCTAGGACATGTAGTGCTTCACTGTTTAAAATCTTATAACAGTATGTTATTATGTTTTACTATGTTTGAGGCTCCTCCTTTTCAGTAAATCACTTCTAGCTTTTCAGCAGTTGTTACTGTTACTCCCCCCTCACACACACCATTTTGTTTTGTTACGTAGATTCCATAAAATAAATTTACCCAGCGGTCTATAATTTTGGGATGGCCTTGCAGTCCAGGAGAAGCCAAAAGTTGTAGTAACCACCCCCTCACCCCATCTCCCTGCCAACTTGAGTACTGCTATGTGAAGGCACCCCAGGTACCTTTGCAGAGCAGTGCCTGGATTTGTCAAGAACAAGTCCTGCCAGACGAATCTGATCTCATTTTTTGATCAAGTAACCTCCCTTGTGGACCGTGGGAATGCTGTGGACATAATATACCTCGACTTCAGCAAAGCTTTCAACAAAGTGCCCCATGATATCCTGATGAGCAAACTAGCTCAAAGTAGGCTAGATGAAACAACGATCCGGTGGATCCACAGTTGGCTACAGAATCGTACTCAAAGAGTGCTTATCAATGGGACCTTCTCAAACTGGGGAGAGGTAACAAGCGGGGTACCGCAGGGCTCAGTCCTGGGCCCAGTGCTCTTCAGTATTTTTATTAATGACTTGGAGGAGGAGGTGCAGGGAATGCTGATCAGATTTGCAGACGACACAACATTGGGTGGGATAGCTAATACTTTGGAAGACAGAAACAAAATTCAAAGTGATCTTGATAGATTGGAGCACTGGGCAGAAAACAACAGAATGACATTTAATAGGGATAAATGCCAAATTCTGCACCTAGGAAAAAGAAATCAAAGGCACAGTTACAAGATGGGGGATACGTGGCTCAACGACACGACAAGCGAGAAGGATCTTGGAATTGTTGTTGATCACAAGCTGAATATGAGCCAACAATGTGATATGGCTGCAAAAAAGGCAAATGCTCTTTTGGGCTGCATTAATAGCATAGCTTCCAAATCCCGGGAAGTACTGGTTCCCCTCTACTCAGCACTGGTTAGGCCTCATCTGGAGTACTATGTCCAGTTCTGGGCACCACACTTTAAGAAGGATGCAGACAAACTGGGGAGGGTTCAGAGGAGGGCAAGAAAGATGATCAGGGGACTGGAAACAAAGCCCTATGAAGAGAAACTGAAAGAACTGGGCATGTTTAGCCTTGAGAAGAGAAGACTGAGGGGAGATAGGATAGCACTCTTCAAGCACTTTAAAGGTTGTCACAGAGAGGAAGGCCAGGATCTCTTCTCCATCATCCCAGAGTGCAGGACACGGAATAATGGGCTCAAGTTACAGGAAGCCAGATTCCGGCTGAACATCAGGAAAAAGTTCCTGACTGTTAGAGCAATACGACAATGGAACCAATTACCTAGGGAGGTGGTGGGCTCTCCCACACTGGAGGCATTCAAGATGAGGCTGGACAGCCCTCTGTCAGGGATGCTCTGACTTGGATTCCTGAATTGAGCAGGGGGTTGGACTCGATGGCCTTGTAGGCCCCTTCCAACCCTACTGTTCTATGATTTTATCAAGCCCTCCTCTGGCCTTTCTTTTTGGTATGGCTATGGGAGGAGCATGCCACCATTGTATTAACTCCTAATACAACAGATAATTGTAATTTTAAAATATAACATTAATGATCAAACTTGCTATTTTATGCAATTTCCTCAAAGCTTTGCTTCACATCTAGGGGGAAAATGCAAATCAATATCAAGTTGCATTTTCCATTGAACTAATATTTAAAATGGAAAGTTACATTAATGTCTTGTTCCTTAGTTATAATGCTTTCTAGAAGTCCATATTTCCAGTTTGGATTCTCTTCTGTTCTCCAAAGCTGTGTATATATTGTGGCAATGGGCAGGGGAAGAGCTGAACTTTCCTTCAGGTTATTTTTAAGAACATAAGAAGAGCTGTGTCCTATCAAAGACCTATCTAATCCAGTATTCTGTTTGCACAGTGACCAACTAGATGCCTATCAGAAGTCCACAATACGATATTAATACAATTGCACCCTCCTGCTCATGTTCCCCAACAACTGATATTCAAAGGCATACTGCCTCTGCTACTGAAGTTAGTATATAGCCATTATGACTAGTAGCCATTGGAGGTGTTTCCTCTTTTGAAGTCAAATGTGACTGTGTTGAGACTTTCTTGGCAATTTTCCACTTATATGTAAACTGAATTTGATTATCTTGATAGATGTGTGGCCAATTCAATAGCACTCACATCATGTTACACTAGATCCTGGGCACTATTTAGGATTAAATCCAGGGTCACCTCCCACTGGCCATTTTTGTTCTAAGGCACAGTTGTTTAGACTATCAAGAAATTTGACCTCTTTCTGATGACCGGAACAGCATTTATCCAGTCTGTGTGAGAGTAATTGAAGTCACCCATTATTACAGTACAGTCTCCTTTGGATATCTCCCTGATGTTGTTCTGAATCTCAAGATCACCCTGAGCATTTTGGTCAGGGGCTCAATACCATGTCTTCAGTACTAAATTATATTTTTGGTCTGATATTGTCACCCACAGTGATTCTGTAGAAGATTCAGACCCCTTGTAAGGTTTCAAATGTGTTTATTGCTATGCCCTCCAGAGCTGACCCTATCCCACTGGTTTTCTCCATTCTTCCAGGTTTCCGTTATGCCTACTACATCTATGTTCTCCCTTAAAGCCAAACACTCCAGCTCTCCCATCTTGGCTTGAAGTTAGCATAGAAACACCTTTACCCGGCATCCCTCTCCAGTTGTCTCTGGCATGGCTCTTTGGCCTCTTACCCTGGCTATCATCTTTCACTGTATGCTTGTGTCCAATTTCTACCCCAGGACAGGAAACATTTTTACCTTCATCCTCGATTCAGTTGAACTGGAAGCTCCCCAGCTTCTGCCAGCTTTCCCACAGGGTTCAGTTTAAAAACTGCTTTGCTACTTTATGGTGTTTGTTTGTTTGTTTACTTAAAACATTTCTATCCCGCCCTATATCATTAAGATCTCAGGGCAGCATACAGATAAAATCAGTTTTAACAGTATAAAACAATAATTTAAACACCAAAAACATATTAAACTAGCTAAAAACAGTTAAAATCTAAAACAATAAAACAGTTAAAACAATGTGCTAGGGAATGCATTTAGCCCGCAAAAGCTTTGGTAAAAAGCCATGTTTTTACTTGGAGCCGAAACAAGACCGGTGTCTGCGCCAATCGGGCCTCCAAGGGGAAGGCATTCCACAACCAGGGTGCCACAGCAGAGAAGGCCCTCTCCCACGTCCCATCATAGTGTATGTCTCGTACTGGTGGGACGCAGAGGAAGGCCCCTCCAATAGATCTCAGTTCTTGGGCAGGCATATATAGGGAGAGGCGCTCCCTCAAAATCGAGGTCCCAAGCTGCTTAGGGCTTTAAATGTCATCACCGTAGGACAGTGGTTCTGGGGGACTTCAACATCCACGCCGAGGCTATCCCGACAAGGCCTGCTTGGGACTTCATGGCAACCATGACAACCATGGGGCTAGACATACCCTGGACCTGGTTTTTGCTCTTGGATGGATGAGGGATGATCTGGTTGGCGAGGGGGGGTTCAACAACCCCATTGTAGTTGTCAGATCGAAACTTTCCTTTTCAAACTCTCCTTGTGAAGTTTGAATTGGCAGTAGCAGATCCTCCCTGCAGGGGTGGGGGAACAATTAAGATGGTCCGCCCCTGGAGACTTATGGAATCCGGTGGATTCCTGAATGCTCTGGGGGAGAACCTAGGATTCTCCAACACCACCTCCGAGACCATCTCGGCAAGCTCAGGCAGACTGCTGGGCAGCAGGGTGGGCGGTACACCAGCAGCATACCTGTTCTGTCTCTTTGGCCCAACACAAGGTACAGACCCTCAAAACTGGTGCTAGGATGGATGGGTTTCCTCGTGAGGGAGATGGAATCCTTATGGATGACAGCAACTCCTTCCCCCGCCCCCAACCCTCCAATCTAGGTTGGTGCTGCACTGAGTACCCTGGTGGACAAAGCTGAGACAGATCTACCCCGCCCAGCTCATCCACCCAGGTCTCAGTAATGCAGACCAGGTCAGCCCCTTCATTCACAATCTAATCATGGGTAATAATTGTTTTATTATGGACTGACCTGGCATTCAAAAGTAGCACCAACAGATCAGAGGGTGGGCTGATAGGGCAACCTAGATTTTGAGGTATGGGGGAAGGACCGAAAGATGGGACAGATTTCAAATATCTCTCCTGCCTTTCCCTTACCTGACATGTCAGCGTTAAGTACTAGCAATCTGATTTCATTCTGATTCAAGTGCACCTCATCCCTTTTGTACAGGCCTGGCTTGTCCCAAAATGTTTCCCAGCATCTAACAAATCTAAATCCTAGATGGCCCATTATTAAAGGACACACAATAGTATGTCCTTTGTTAAGGATCATTAAAAAAAAAAATCTCCACCATGTAAAACAGTAATCAGGAGGGTGGTTCATTCTAACCTTCATAAAATCAGAATGGTTTCATCTTTCTGAAATGTACAGGAGCCAGAAGATAGTGTTAGATTTACCTGCCCTAAACATTTCAGGAAAATTGATGAAAGTTTGAGGGAGAAAGAGTCGTTTAAAGACAAAGAATGAAAAAAAAAAAACCCTCTGTCAATAGTGACATTCAGAAACAGATTGGTGACCATTCTCAGTCAAGTTATCTGAAAAAATAAATGTGGCCTCACATAAACCATTAATGGCTTTCTATTTCTCTTGTGCTGGAATCAGTGGGAAACTGCTTTTTAATTTTTTTAAAAAAATCTGCTTTTATTTTATTTCATTTTTTTAACAGAAGATTTTTAATAAGCAATGAGAGTCAGTGGGACTCACCATAAGCCCACACAGATGCAGAAGCCTCCCTGGCACCTCTCAGCTGTTGATTGAGAACATTGAGGGGGGAAACCAGCAGCCTTCGTAGGCATTGTTTTTCGTTGTGGTGGCCATTTTGTTTTCCCCTTCATGCCTTGTTTTCTGGTGTTGGGGGCGGGGGGAATTGAAATGGCTGCAGCCATAAAAAATGGCTGCCTTGTTCACCAGGGATATCTGCTGGGAAAATTGCCTGCTGAAAAGTTTTGTGAGTATGTACTGAGCAACCAAAGGACAGAAAAGCAGACTGGGGTATTTTAAAGTAGGTAAATGCTTTAAAGAATGCTGGTATTGATCTTTTATTGTATGTGTGTCTGCTTCTTCCCACCTGCATAGCTCTATGTATTGAAAGTGATTTTACTTCTGGTTTGAATTTATTTTCACTCTCTCCTTATTTATTTATTTATTTATTTATTCATTCATTTCTATACCACCCAATAGCCGAAGCTCCCTGGGTGGCTCACAAAAATTAAATCCAGCAAGCACACAGTAAAACAATATAAAATATTAAAATATTAAAACCACAATATAACAATACAACCGGAATAAAACCAGCGTAGAACCTAGCAGCAATGCAGAGATTTAAAATACAGATTTAAAACAGCAGAACTAAAAGTCTAGAAAGCTTCAATGCTAAAATGCCTGGGAAAATAAAAAGGTCTTCACCTGGCGCCGGAAGGAATACAATGTGGGTGCCAGGCAAACCTTGCTAGGGAGCTCATTCCACAGCCAGGGTGCCACAGCAGAAAAGGCCCTCCTCCTAGTAGCCACCCACCTCACTTCCTTTGCCAGGGGCTAATGGAGGAGGGCTGCTGAGGATGATCTTAAGATTCGGGCAGGCATATATGGGAGGAGGGGATCCTTCAGATAACCTGGCCCCAAGCCGATTAGGACTTTGAATGTTAATACCAGCACTTTGAATCGGGCCCAGAAATGGACTGACAGCCAGTGCAGCTGGAAAAGTACTGGCGTAATATGAGCTCATTGGCCAGTCCCTGTTAACAATCTTGCTGCCCTAGTTTGGACCAGCTGAAGTTTCCGGACCGTTTTTAAAGGCAGCTCCACATATAACGCATTGCAGTAATCCAGACGAGAGATTATCAGAGCATGGATAACTGTAGCTAGGCTATCTCTGTCCAGATAAGAGCGTAGTTGGTATACCAGCCTAAGCTGATAAAAAGTGTTCCATGCCACTGAGTTTACCTGTGCCTCAAGTGACAAGTTCTGGGTCCAAGAGTACCCCAGAACTACGAAACTGATCCTTTAGGGGGAGTGCAACCCCCTCCAGAACAGGTTGAATATCACCTAGCCAGGCAGACAAACCACCCACTAACAGTACCTCCTTTCCCCAAAAAACTTCTTTAAATAAATTCTCTTTTAGCTTTGCAGAAATGTGTTACTAAATGTGAACCACGGGGTTTAAAAGCCTCATGCTGCAATTTGGGGATGGGGACCACAGATTAACAGTACACTCTGAAGCACGTCTACTTAGAATTTTGATTTCACTTTCAGTTAAGTGGGTATAGGACTGCAGCCTTAATCACTAGAAAGAAACATGTTGGTTTAGGGGAAAATAGAAGGGGAAGGGGAGGACACATTCATTTTTCTCTTGGAAAGGTTCAAAGCCACGGTGGCTTCTTTTCCCCTGTAATCGTCAGAACACTCTTGAGTGTGTGTGTATACACCTATACCCATAATATGCAGCATAATGCAGATGTCCAAACAGCCTTGTATCTGAGTGTAAAGTACTTCTGGTTATTGGTGGGGGGGAGAAGTTGCTGATGTTGCTTACCTACGGCATGAATTGCAGCATTTTGAATCCCTCTCTAGATAGTTTTTTGACCTTTTAGAAATGGGGCAAGGGAGCATGAGAAGTTGCAGTGGCAAGAGGGGGTTAGAAATGCCCCCGTCGGTTTATGGAACTCTGTGCATGGCCCTGTAGTCCCACCCGAAGTAAATTATGTAGAATAAAATAAATATGCATATACTTTCTTGGCATAATTCTCACCACTTTATAAACAAGTTTTTTAAGCATCTGGAAGTTATTTGGTTTCCAATACAATACATTTGAAATGCCATAAAATTACTACAGCTATTTTTATTTCACACCAACAAATTCTTTAATATTCTTAGATGGTGAACCATGGGGAAGCAGGCTTTTGCATGTTTTAACAGTTTTGGTATGCATTTAAATGTGGATGTTGCCAGTACACCCTGCATTACTGTCTGGCTGCTCAACCACATTCTGGAGTTTCTAGTCATGCATATAACTACACACAACTAGATTTAGATCCAGGTGATAGTGCATAGAATACAGTGATGAAACTATTAATTTTGTGTAACTTATACTGTACTTATATTGTGTATCATACACTTCTGTTCTGAGGAAATTCAGTGATTTCTGAGGACTCTTGAAATCTAGTGAAATGAAATGATATTCAACTTTTAGCATTTGGACATAATGCATTTGCTTCCCCTTTCCAGGAAGAGCTGAATTAGATTTTATTAGCAAATTGGGCCTATAACTCAGTAGTTACGTTTTATTAGTAGATCACACATCAGCATTAGCAAACTGTAAATCTGACTTCAATGAACAAGAAAAGGTCTCTAGAGAGGCTTTGAAAAACTGGAGTTTCCAGAGGAAAAATGTTTTAATCTGTTAAAAAGTATGACCTTAACAGGCAAACTTGATTCCCTCTTTTTCCAATGTTCAGGCTATGCGGGCCATTGCTTATATAGCCAGAACAGCACCACCAGTATACAAGAGGCAGGTAGCAGGTTTGGGGGAACATTTTTCAGAATTAGGGGGGGAAGCCTGAGGGGGGCAGAAAAGCTCCCCAAACAGCCCAGTGAAGACTGAGCACAGTCAATGGGCACAGAATGCTGACTGGCTGTTTTGGAGTGGGGATGGAATGGAGTGGCAGGAATCCTGAATAGCAACACTCCACACTGCCAACTTTTTGGCTGCAGGTCCCACTTGTATATATTAATAACAGACTCAGTTTTCTAAGTGCCACTCCTTAAATAGCCAAATAGTGCCATCCACAAACAAGAGGGAGATATCAGCAACCCACTCCCCAAACTAGAGCTGAGGCAAAATTTCTCAAACATTGTTCTGAGAGGTTTTAAGATATTTCTTTTTCTCACCACTTTGCAGCATTTTCTCCCTATTTTTTGAGTGGCAGCAGCCATTTTTCCCCACAACACCCCAGAATGATTCTACGTCTGGGGCATTCTGGAGGATGCAAAATGGTAGACAAGCTGCCAACACAATTTGATACTGCCACTGCTATTCATAGAATAGTTGGGTTGGAAGGGGCCTATGAGACCATCGAGTCCAACCCCCTGCTCAATGTATCCTTGATAGATGGCTGTCCAGCCTCGTCTTGAAGGCCTCCAGTGTGGGAAAGTCCACCACCTCCTTGGGTAATTGGTTCCATTGTCGCATTGCTCTTAACAGTCAGGAACTTTTTCCTGTTCAGGCAGAATCTGGCTTCCTGTAACTTGAGCCCATTATTCCGTGTCCTGCATTCTGGGATGATGGAGAAGAGATCCTGGACTTCCTCTCTGTGACAACCTTTCAAGTACTTGAAGAGCGCTATCCTATCTCCCCTCAGTCTTCTATTCTCAAGGCTAAACATGTCCAGTTCTTTCAGTCTCTCTTCATAGGGCTTTATTTCCAATACCCTGATCATCTTTGTTGTCCTCCTCTGAACCCTCTCCAGCTTGCCTGCTGGTGTGCCCCACACTGAGAAAGTATTGGAGGATTTCTTTTCCCCTGGAGAGATTTGGTGCAATTATGTCCTTGATTTCTCTGCCCCCAGATAGGGTGGAGAATTCTGAAAAGCCATTTGTGCACAGCTTTACAGACATGAGCATGCTTAGTGAGCATGGAATGCTGACTGTCTGTTAGGAGAGGAAAAAAGGGAAAACTGAGGGTTGGGGGTTGGAATGGTATATCCTGGAAGGAGGCATGGTTGATTGCCCGGAATACTGAACAGGAGCACTCCACACTGCAACATTTTGTTGCAGATCCCACTTGAAAATTCACCAAATCTGTATGCCGAGAGGACAAAGGCTTGGTGCGAGGGACATGGAAGCTGTTTTCTCCCTCTCTGATTCCCATGCCAGTTCTTTATGGCCTAAGAAGGTGGAAAGGGGGTTGGCAGGCACTGATCGTCCTTTGGTTCCTTCCCAATTCTCCCTTCAAGTCAGGATTGTGTGGCAGGCAGCTCCTCCTTGGCCTCTTGCCTCACCTATTTTTTTTCAATGGATCTCAAGCTACACCCACTTCCTGTTTCCCTGGTTATGAATATTTATTTAGTTTCCTTTCCCTGCTCAGGAAGGAGCTGTAGCTTCTTGGAGAAGCATCCAGGCATCTCTACCACTTTTGTAACAAAACTGTCACCTGTCCATGCTAGTGGCTTTGCACAAGTCCATCCCATGCTCAGTTACTCCTGACTGTGCTATTATTTTCTATAAGAATTGAATTAGATTTTTTTTAGCAAATTGGGCCTACAGTCCAGTAGTTACATTAGTTTCCTGCACATCACCATTAGCAAATCTAAAAAGTTGCCTTTTGTATTTCTTATGCCACAAAACGTATAACTCTTCACATTTTCTCAAGGATCTCACTTGATCTTCTTTACCCAACATCTGTAATACAAAATGCCTTATTTGAGAATACCTTTAAACCAAGGGAATGTTTCTTTGGAGACTATGTATATTGACCTGGAGAATGTACAAAATGTTGTCAAGATATCCACATTCTCCAAGGCTTGTTGGAGAGTGTGGATATTGACCAGGAAATGTGCACAATTCCACAGATTAAATGCACATTTTCCATGAGGTGTGGTGAATGTGTACAGTGGCTAGTTGATATGCGCATTAACCTTTCAGATAACATTATACACACACACACACACACCCCTTCTTTGATCTTTGCTCAGATATAAACAATATGGATTTAGTCTTCTTTTCATATACAAACAAACATACATACATACATACATATTCACTCATATATATTTGAGATTTCACTAGGCTATTTATAGTTAAAAACTCTGATTTATCATTGCGGGTTTTATATTTTGAGGTTGGGCTACCTATAAATTGGTTTCCAGAGGTAAGTTGGAGAATCCATAGGATGTTCCATAAATACCATGACATAATCTACATAGAAAGATAGTTTTCACCATCATGTTCTAATCTCTTTAATTGCCTCTGAAAGCAATAATTAATTCTAATATTAGAGCAAAACATGCCTCATAACTAGGCTGACCATATTTCCTTGAGACAAAAATGGGATATTGGGATGACAAAAACGGGATGGGGTTATGTAATATTCCGCTGTAATAAAAAAATAGCTAACAGCCTGTTGAACCAAAATATGAGTCTGAAAAGTCCGAATCAAACTGAAAGTAGGGCAGAAAGAATCTCTATAGGAGGAATGACGGTAGAAATAACAGTAAGACTCACCCTCCTGGCTCCCACGCTCTGAATGGGGCTTAGCAACCACCTCTTGAATTCCCCTCCACTGCAGACAAGCAAAGGGCGGCGTCTGATCGTCGCTAGCTCAAGAAGCCTGGCCCTGGCTGGACAAAGGGAATGGAACTTCCTCTTTCGTCACACTAGTAGTTGTACTGCACGCATTGATTAGCATACAGCCTTATGATAAACGTGTTCAGTTTTTTTAGAAAAAATAAAAAACGGGACAAAATTGACATTTATATTAAAACGACGGGACGGTCGGGAAATATGGAAAAAACGGTACTGTCCTGTTTAAAACGGTATGTATGGTCAGCCTACTCATAACACTAGACAATACAGTGGGCTGGAGTAATCTCTGATATGTTTCTTGGCTGTAGGTGTTAAATAAATAAAATGTATCCAAGTTCTAAATTTCTTACCGATCTGAAATCTCTCCAAAACTTTAAATAAATAAGCTCATTCCATGTGATCAAAGGACTTTGTTAAAATTAAACTTAAAAGTAACATTGGAACCTTTATTGATCTTAGCATTATTTGTGTTAATTCCCCATCTAATTTTGCTAACTAATTTTCACTATTTTCACCTGTTTGATCACCACCAATGCATTCACCTATAATATTAAGTGTATTAGCCAAAAGTTTAGAATCAGATTTAATAGGCAAGATTTTGTCATCAGTCGCATAGCATATGAAATCCTCGACATCTGTTTGTGTACATTGTCATGTTTTGTCCCTCTATCCCTTTTAATGCAGCAGTTACTTAACTGAGATGGGTAAAACCTGCCCATCTTGACCAGGAGCAAACTCAGGCTTTTTTACACAACTTGCCAAAGCTTAGAAAAAGCCAGCTTGAGGGGAGCTTTTCTTACAGTTACCAGCCCTCTAAGCTGTCACTTTCCTTTCTCCTACCCTCTCCCACACATTCCAAACATAGAAGTTGCAGGGAGTGGGTGGAGAAGAACCAAGCCAGTTTGCAAAATCCCAGGGTGCTCTCTTAAGTTTCCAGTTCTCTAAAACAAAGGCTTTCAGGCATGCTTCACCCCCCATAGTTGTTCTCCAGTAGTTCTGAGGTGGGGCAGTTTTTACTTCTGGGAATAATCTCTTCTTGGCTGACAAGCAGGGCCTCTAGCAAGAATAACACCAAGACGAGGTGTTTCACATTCACTCCCAGACCAGAGCAGCCTGGTTAGCAAGCAGCAAGGTTCTGAGGTTGCTCATTATCTGAACTGTTGTGACACCATTTTAATTTTACTTCAGCAGTTTATTTCTCTTGTGGCAGGGGACACCATTCTAGGCTGGGCTTTCGGCTGTGGTTTACTTGCACCCTGCCTCCAACACCTAAACAAAAGGGTTTCCTGATGAGAGATTGTTTTTCCTCATCTGGCTCAGCTTCTCCCAGTCCCTCTGGAAAATGACACAGCAGTGCAAACTACAAGCATGTTCAGGACTCTTCATTATAGACTCCATAACCGCTTAGAAATAGAGTTCTGCTTAACTCTGGGAAATGTAAGGTGTTTGGGTTTTTTTATTCCTCTTGGTCAATGATGTTCATAGACAAGAGGGCTGGCATTGAGCCATTTTGGAGGGATGGGATTGAGTTTGGTTCATGGATTTCCAAACTGAGGGAGTTTGTTTCCAAACCCTCTCATTTCTGAATTTGTTCTCCAACCTTAATATTCAGTGCTCCAGTTGACAGTCCTGGAGTTGCTGCATCATGATTGCTTCTTTATATAACTGGGGTAGTGTTGAATTACAGTGGGAAGATAAGGAGTTGGGCTATCAATACTGACTGAAATCATCCAAGATCTGGATGGTAACATTTCTGTTATTTCAGTTGGACATGCCTCAGGCGCTGCACAATCCTTAATGGAGGGTTGCTCAGTAACAATGAATTTCACTCAGTGGCTCTGGCTTGTGATTTGTAGAAGTCCCATAATTGCTTCAGCAGTTAGTTTTCAGCTATTTTAATAGAGGCCTGTGGGCTTCCATCAGTGGTGATAATTTTGAAAAGGATAATTATATGTTACCTTTTTCAAGGAGACAGTGTATTGAGCTGTTAATTTATATCAAGTATTTACCTGCATTGATTTTTACATATGGCTCTTTAACGCGATTCACCTGTAGCATTAATACATACCAAAACACTGTCTTTAATATAGGTGCAGTAATTTCAGGTTCTTCCATGTCCTATGGGGGAACAATTTTTTTGTCAGTTTTTGAAACTTAGTATTAATTAATTCCCATGTTCTTGCTGCTGCCTGAACTTCCTCCAGATGTGCTGCTAGGAATAGACCAGCTCCTGAGTTACAAGCCATATGGCCTGTGTAAACTGATTTGTGCCTGTATTAAACAATAATTGAACAGAATGCGGAAGAGTTATTAAAGAACATGTACATTGCCTGTAAATCTCAAAAATAAAATATTGAAATGTAGTAAATGGGAAAGGAATGTGCAAATGAAGACCTGCTTATTTTAATGAGTTTAGCTGTGACCTTCTCAATTTCAACCAAAAGGAAAGAATTCTGTTTTTCTTTTTTTTAAATAAACCCCCCTATAAAACTGCTTACAGAAGTATGTGAGACAGAAACAAGGAAATATAATGTTCTGAACTTGACTGGTCCAAACCACTTGAGCTGCTGTGACAGCTCATAAAACAGAACAGTTTTTAGGTGGACTCTGTTTTAGTTTGCCAAAGTGAATTTTCTTGCAGGAAGTAGCCTGAAGGTTTATTTTAGTTTCCAGACTACTGCTTTGATCTCTCTGTTCTGTCACTTCTCAGGTTACATAGCCCTTTTTCACTGCAGTAAATCTGCGACAGTTAAAGGGAATAAAATTTCCTCCTCCTCACTGATCACTTGCTGTTAAATGCCAAGCCACAGCCAGTAGAATGTTTGCAGAGCTCCACTGCATGGTACAAAAGCGGCAGAATCGGTTTAATCGTCTTGTCCTTCATAATTCATTTTATTGTGCTTTCCTTTTTTATGTGACCCTATTTATTTCTAAACTAGCAATTGCAAAGCCAGACTTGGAAAAAAGATTTAAAATACTAATAAATTGAACAGGGCTGTGTGTGACTGTGAATAGACGTGCTTGAATAATTCCAAATTAAAGAGACGAAGAGTGATCTTACCAGACCCATTTCTTGAGGATTATATTTCTGAGTAAAACTGGCCTATTTAACAACTCAGATAATTAATTTTTTGTTTTTGCCAGGTAGAATTTTATTGTTTTACAAAGCGCTTTGCTTTTCAGAAGCTATAACTTAATGCAGCTTTATAGTGGGCCTTCTCATAGCCCTTGCAAAATTACCCCCCAGTATTCTGGATTCCATCTAGCATGATTATACCCGGTGCAACAAGACCTTTTGGGTAGCCTTGAAAGAACCATTTTGTATTAGAACAGAGCATGCCACCATCGTCCACAGAGTGAGGGTATGTTACTCTGTGGATGTTTGTACATTCTTCCACCACCACAATTTCACCTGTTATATTAACTTTACAATAGAGATGTAGGTGGTGGAGCATAGATTTGCTGGATATCCGAAATGGGAGTCACATGCTCGTTTAACCCATTCATAGGATTATGTTCTAAATTGATTGTCACTGAGGGGCCACAAACAGTCCCACCAGTGGTTCAGTTCAACATAACACAGTTTCATGTTTTTAAGCGCTGCTCCTTAAATGTAATCCATTGCTGGTATCCGCTAAAACTTTGTTCTATTTACAATGTTTCTCCAAAACATTGAAGGAGAATGTGATGTCATCAACAGATTCTGGAGGCAAATCTTTGATGAAATTAACATAATGTACTATAGTTTTATACTTACAACTAAATTGGTGCTACTAAGCATTTTTGGACAGAAACGTTAGGACATTCTGCACAAGACTCTTGTTTTTTCTTGTTTGCAGGAAGACTAGAAATAGCACAGCCATGAAAGAGTCAGGATTCCCATATACCATTGGTAGAGGACCCTGGCTTTAATGGAGAAATTAACAAAACAAAGTTACGCCTATAAAAAATGAAATAATTTGGATGCTTTTATGGATGCTTGGTATCCATTCATATAATAGGTAAATAATGAGCCATCAATTACATGTTTTTCTGAGAGATACATGTCATTCTGGTCAGATGTACTTACGGTGTAAATAAATTAAGTCCCATTATAATAGTATACTGAATCCATACATTGTACTCATTTTGGCGCCAGGTGAAGACCTTTTTATTTTCCCAGCATTTTAGAACTCTGATCTTTCAGCTCTGCTGTTTTAAATCTGTGTTTTAAATATCTGCATTGCTGCTAGGTTTCATTGTGGTTGTACTTTTATATTGTAATTTTAAGCTTTCATATTTTATATTGTTTTATGTTGTACTTTGTGGTTTTCATGTTTGTGAACTGCCCAGAGAGCTTCGGGAAAGTAAACAAATAAATAAATATATCTTTCCTATGTCTAGAGAGCAATCGTATGGCCACTAGACACTGTCTAGAGGGAATAGGATGTTTTGGTTTACTGGCCCCAAGCTTGTAGACAGAGCTCCGAGGTTGAGCCAGGAAACTGCATTCCCCACCCCTGCCCCCTCATAGCCTGCATGGGGAGAACCACAGTGGCTGCCTCTCTGTGCTGGTAAAATGGACTGCAGAGAGGACAAAAAGGGCAAGGGGAGGAGGCCGTGGAAGTCCCTTTATGTTGCTTCTTATGGGATCTCCAGGCCGGTTCCTGCTCCCTCTCTGCAGCCCTGGCTAGATGCACAAAATCGCACATCTAGCCAAGAAATCAGGGCAGGCAGAGCACAGAGGAGAGGATCCCCTCCATGCTCCGCCCAGCCTGCATTGGATAGACATCAGCTTCCAAGTTTGGAGGCCAACATTTGTCTCAGTAGGATTGCACCCTTAAGTCCTTATTTTTTTGTATATTCCTTTTTTCTTATAAAAATGATATGAAAAAATTTCCTGTTCAGTAAAAACATAGTTATTTTTTTTAAAGAATAGATAAAAGAGCCAACTCTGTTGCTGGGTTCTATATGATGCACCAGATTTTGTTTCAGAGGCCATAGTAACACTGCTGCATGTCTTGTAGCCATTAATATTGTTAGAGCTGCATAATCCTCTGGGTAGGGATATGCGAATCAAGAAAACTTGAGCTCACCAAAGTTCTCTGAATTCCATCTTGAAGCTCAATCCAACTCAGTATCAGATTGCAAGCTTTGGGTTTTTTTCTTTAAGCATGAAAAATGCGTGCATATTTTTGTGCATACTTTTCCAAATGTGTGCATCTTTGAAATTTTCGTTTTCTTCTCCCATTGATTAAAATGTATTTATGCACATTTTTCAAATGTACCCATGCTGTCAAACACAAATTTTTTGGTACACGAATCACACTGAAACCTTGGAAATGTACAGACTTTGACCCACAGATTGTGTCTGAGTCTGTGTTTGATCTGGAAGGTACAAACTGGGTAAATCCTGATAAAAAATGAACTGAAAGAATTTTTTCATACATCCCTACCTCTCAGTGGGAAAACCAGTCTTGTAACGTGATCCTACAACTCCTTCTGAAGGTAAGAATTCTTTTTTTTTATCGCTGCTCGTCCATATCATTTGTACTTCCTCTGTGTATCAAAGTGAATACTGACAATCCCATAGCAATATTTTATTTTCGAAGACTGATTGCACTATTGTATTTGTAGACAGGTGGCTCATCATCTTTCTGGCTTTCAGAATGTGATTATCCATTCCTCTGCTGTATTTATCTGTGGCATAGATACTCATCAGTGGAGCCTTGGTAGTGGATCACCAGACTTTCAGCAGAGGCTATTTGAAATGGAGCAAAAGTTCAGGAGGTAGGAGGGGAGGTATTGACTTCTAGGTCAGGGTGGTAAAAAAAAAATGTGAACCATCTCTCGCTCTCCTCCTCTCACAGGAATTCCTGTGGTACAGACAATGCACTGTAATTATTGTTTGCTAGTTGGCATATTTTAGTTCTGTGATATTTTATGAGACAGCTGTCCTAGCAGTGCATTTAGTTTAGAAATGAGAGACAGATTAAGCACTGGGGTTCATATATGCTGGGAATTATGCCCTAAGAATCTGACTACAAGTCACACAGGGAATAGCTCTACGGCAGAACTTGGTATATCCCATTGAATCCAGAGAAACAGTTGTTGTTTTAAAGTACAGGCATCTAGTTCTTGGACATATAAAGCGAGTGAATTAGACCACTGTTCTATCTAGACTAGTACTGTCTTCCCTTACAGGGTCTCAGGCAGAGGTCTTTCCCAGCCTGCGGCTCCTTAAGTGAAGATGCCAAGGACTGACCCTGAGACATCTGGATGTGTGGCAGTTGCCCTACCGCTGAGCTACATGTTCATTCTAGCTGAGAATAATTTGAATTTTTTTCACTAAAATATCCACCTAAAATGTGGAGCTAGAAAATAGTTTTGGATTTCCAGTCACTAGTGGGTGATATTTCACCAAGCAGACATTTTAAGCCTGCTCCTCTGCGTATTTGTTTCCACATCCATATTCTGTATTCCAATCCTTCTTCCCCAATAACTTATTTCAAAGAAGAAAAATAAAAGTGTACTGTCAGAGCAAAGCAAACTAATTAAGGTTCCAAAGCTCTGACATAACCCTAATCTCTCTAGTCACCAGAATTCTAAACTAGACAACTGACTAAAAATTACTACCTGTTTGTCCAGTAACTACTTGATCTCACCCGTGTCCTCAAGGGGTAGTGCACCGCTTACAGTGGTTTGCATAATCAGTAACCTTATATCTTTGCTATCTAGAATTCAGAGAGCTTTAACATAGACACAATCAGTTACGTGATCTAAACTGCCATGATGGATTGATACTATTGTTTATATTGTTGTTGGCTTTTTAAAATTCTAACACTTTATATAATTTTAATATATTGATACAATTATGTTTTTAACTTTTGTGTATATATCTATATATATGTTTTAACTGTACAAGTTTTTAATGTTGTAAAGCCGCCTTGAGTCCCAGTATTGGGGAAAAGGCAGGATATAGATAAATAGATGATGATGATGATGATGATGTAATTTCTCATTAAAATAGGCAAACCTTAATCTTGATTTTGCTGTACTATAGCTATTCATGGGGGCAGGGTGTGTGTGTTAAAAGTTTATTTAAACAGTCAGAACTGGCCTTAAGGAAAGTTCTTTTGAACACAGAGTAACTTGGTTTAGATGTAATGGGAAATGGTGGTTTCCCATTACAAGAACAAGCCTGCATGAGCCTTGGGCTCAGGTGCTCCCCTGTCCTCCCTCATGATTCAGAGGCAGAGACTGAAAGCGTTCACTTTCGAAAGTAACTACCATTCCGTGTTACATCTCAGCTTGGGGAACTGTGATTTGTTCTAAGAGCATAAGAAGAACCCTGCTGGATCATACCAAAGGCCCATCTCGTCCAGGATTCTGTTTCCACAGTGTCCAGCCAGATGCCTGTGGAAATCCCACAAGCAGGATATGACTGCAATAGTTCCCTCCTGCTCAAAACTTCTTTCTGTTTAATTAAAACAAACCAGATATCAAACTAAGAGTATATGGCTAGAAAATTGTATGGTATATGAGATGTCTTGCTGTCTATTTGAAGTGAGTAGAATAACATTTGGAGACTATAGGTTTAGTTTCTAGCTTAGAATTAATAGTTTTCAAAACAAAAAGATAGCAGGTTGGGAGCTCTTGCAAGGCTTTATTGAATTGTTTGTTTGTTTGTTTGTTTAAAAGTATTTTTAGGCTGCTTTTAACAATGGAAGTAAAACCAGCAGCCAAAAAATACAATTCAAGAAAAAGCTAACAAGAACAAGCTTAGTGTTTGAGGTCCTCAGTCTGGCTGCTAGAATCTTTTCTCAGCACTTAAACTGTGTGTGTGTGTGTGTGTAGCAAAATAGATCTCAAAAGTTTAATATATTCCTGTCGCTTTTGGTGCTTGGAAACAAAACGTTGCACCTAAATAGTATATATAGTTATTTTGCTGTCATGCTTGGGTCTAAACATTATTTTGACTGAAGCTTTGATTTCATTACTTGAACGTCCGGTGAGAAAAATATTAATTTCTACTTTTTTGCACATAATCCATTCATTCTGTCTATGATATGCAGCCACCTGATTCAGCATTATAAATTACCATGTTTTATAGTATGTGCTTTTTACACTATGGTTGCTAAAACTATAGCAATACCATATGTTAATTACAAAACTGTCAAACTAATATATTCTTCCAGAAGTTAAATGATAGTATTATAAGAATATGGTTACCCTCAGTGGAGAGCACTGAGGGTCAGGTTGTTAGTCTTTCAGAATGAAAACAAATTATTTTCAAAGTGGAAGTATTTGCATGGGAAGTAGAGTTACAGTGTCAAAGCCACTGAGTTTTAGCATAAGTATTGCACTCTCTAAACTCATGGCCCAGTTCTCTTCTTTAGATGGAGCCAATGGAATGAAACAGGACTTTGTGGTATTCTAAAAATCAATTTTAAACATTTTATTGGAGGAGGATAGAATTGGAGAGAGCTGGGACAATCACTACATGCTAATAAAAGGATCATTTGAAGATCATTATTAATTATCTTGAATCTTACTAAGACATACAGAGGAGCGGGAAGTTGTTCCTAGCAGTTCAGTTTGTCCTCTAAGCCTGTTACTACAACAGTGTCCCAGAAGTATATCTTGGGGAAATTGGATGGTGGAGGGTACTGGAAACAGTGACAATTGGCTCAGTCTTATTAGAACCCATGACAGGGATTTACTCATCCTCAGTTTTTGTGTGTGTCCTGTACCCAGTTACCTAGGAGTAATCACCATTGAACTAAATGGGACTTATGGGAGTAGATATGTATAGGGTTGCACTGTTAACTGGTTAGTGTACTAATAAACATTAGTACACTAATGTATCCCTGCAGAAAACTGCAGGGATACATAACTTGTAGAAACACACACATGTCTCAGCGTGCAAGGATGGGGAGGTTTAACCCTCCCCTCCATACCTGCTGAGGTGGGATTGCTGGGGGGAGGGGAGGTTAAAGTTTCACCCTTGACCAGCAGTGATCTAGGCAGCACTGGGATCACTTGGGGCTGGGGAGAATAAAGGCTCTCTGTGGCTCCAGTCTGTATTGCCGTTTCCCCACCACCATTAACAGCAGGGAAACAGTGATCCCAGCTGCAATAGGATCAATAGGGCGGTGGCAGGGAGGAGGCTAAAGCCTATTTCTCCACCCCAGTGACCCTGAGTGGGATCACTGTTCCCTGTCATACTTCCCAGCAGTGATGGGAATGTTGTCAATAATAGCTTTAAAAAATCAGTGGGGTCTGGCATTCTATGGGAATAGCATGATACAAAGAGGCATTGAAGCAAATTTAAATCCAAGCTAGTATTTGAACATAGTATTTTGCAGTCCTATATACACTTATTTCGGAGGAAGTCTCATTGAACTCAGTGAGACTCTCTTATGAGTAAAGCTGTATAGAATTGTGCTGCATGTAAATGCATTCTTTGTGCTCACAGTTTCATAGTGAAAATAGGGGACTGGAAACAAAGTCCTATGAAGAGAGATTGAAAGAACTGGGCATGTTTAGCCTTGAGAAGAGAAGACTAAAGGGAGATAAGATAGCGCTCTTCAAGTACTTGAAAGGTTGTCACAGAGAGGAAGGCCAGGATCTCTTCTTGATCATCCCAGAGTGCAGGACACGGAATAATGGGCTCAAGTTACAGGAAGCCAGATTCTGGCTGAATATCCGGAAAAACTTCCTGACTGTTAGAGCAATGCAACAATGGAACCAATTCCCTAGGGAGGTGGTGGGCTCTCCCACACTGGAGGCCTTCAAGACGAGGCTGGACAGCCATCTGTCAGGGCTGCTCTGACTTGGATTCCTGCAGTGAGCAGGGGGTTGGACTCGATGGTCTTGTAGGCCCCTTCCAACCCTACTATTCTATTATTCTAAGTCTTCTTTATCTGTTCCTTTGAGCAGAAGTCACCATGAATTCTCCTTTATAAACTTATTAAGGGAGAATTTATATTTGTTATTTCTTCCTGATGCATGATATGGAAGAGGGAGTATCTGCCTTTATACTTTGTTTTGTGATTTGGAAATTTGGATTCCTCCCCTCTTGTGATATGATCTGGTAGCATCAGTAGGCAAAAGCCACGAGCCCTGTGCACATTCAGCTAACTCAATATGCAGTAGGCTGGTGGGATCACACCCCAGTACCTCTGCGTTTTGCCATAACAGGCTGGATCCAAGCTAAATTAGTTGAAATTGATGGGACAAGTTAGACTGTGTTCAGTGAACATAGTCTGCATCCAAGCCAATGTCTAGCCATGTGACATTTGGGCTCGTTCAACCAGGGCAGTTGTTGTGTTGGCTGCTTCCTGAAAGTGTGTCAGTCCCCGAGTTCTGTTGAGCTGCAACGTGACCTCAGCCCTCCACATAGCAAAGCACTATGTTGGATCTTCTATATGTGCAACCACACAGAAACCATGTGTGAAGGGGAGGAAGGGAGTTGCCCAAATTCCCTGGAAGATAGGCAGCAGGCAAACTTTTACCCGACTACCATCACCCCTTACATCCACCTCAGCCTGAGCCAGAGAATTCTCAGACCTTTCAGGACACATTCAGGACGCAGAAATGAGGGTGCAAGCTGAACCCTCTTTTCCAGCCCCAAGCCAAAAATTCTAGACAGTAGGAAGACCAAACAGAAGACTCAGAATTTAGTACTGGGACTTTACTTGAAGCAAAGTACACACAGACTTTGAAATGGATGTGAAGCTTATTAAGGAATGGGGGAAGGATAAAATGGTGTACAAATATTAGAGAAAACAGGGAAACCAGAGAAACCCTTTGGAAGAATAGAGAGACGTTTTGAAAGAATGCTGCAGGCAAAAATAACGATGCAATGCCTATCCTATCCTATTCTATCCCTAGGTAAAGTTCTTCTAGTAGGTCAGGGCCCAGTTCAGAATCCAAAAGCTCACAGGCCTGAGAGCCAGTTAGCACATGCAGATGAAGACTGGAGACCCAAACAAAGACCAAGATGAAGACCAAATGGCAACACTAGCCCCCCGGCTTTATACCCCTGCAGGCCCTTGACAAATGTGAGGTGAGCCTCCATAGCCAGTCACTGTTGGGCTGGATAACTTCCCTGTCTTCCACAAGGTGAGGGGGAAGTGAAAAGTTCTCACCGCAGCCCAGCTTAAATCAGTCAGTGTAATTTGGCAAAAGTTCCACTCTGGCCTTGACGAGCCTAGAGACTAAAAAATTGTATGATGACGCACACAGCTGGTTTTAACTAATGTGTGCAGGCCCCTCCTCATGAAATGGAGCTTCCTTCGAAGCAGCTAAATCTTAATAAGAAAATGGATTTCTTGACTCCATGCATAAAAAAGGTTACTTACTTGTAACTGTAGTTGTTCAGGTGGTCATCTGTGCAGCCATCCACTTTCCCTTCTGCAGCTTGTGGGACCTTGCTTTCTTTCATGTTTTAGGCCCTGGTTTGCTTTGGCTCCTGCATCAGTCTACTGGGATCAGAGCAGGAAGGTGCTGTCCCCACCTATTTGGACATGCACCTTTGGTGCTGAGGCAGGCCTTTGCACCAGAACGTAACTGTCCAAAGCGCTGGAGGATGTGGTTATGAAAGAAGCTTGTGATTTATTAGCGTAATTCTGATTATGTTAGGTCATTGCATTTTGATGTGCCTTAGCTGCTTTAGGGACCCTGAATACATGTGGCATTTCATTTGCTCTGAATCAGTGTAAGTCCCAATAGCTTTACAAAATGTATCTTGCATTCTTGGAACATTTCCTTTTTTGACAAGTTCTTATAAGCAAATTAGAAAGCTCAGCTGTCATTGTGAAGAGGTCCTAGATCATGCTAGTAGCTTGGGTAACCCAAGAGTTTTAAGTACTGGCTTTTAGTTTACAGTGAAATTCATTCTGACAAGGCTGGCAGGCCAGTAGGAAAAAGAAATGTTTGTGCTCAAGAGGAGTGCACATGTAGTAGAGACCACAAGTATAGCTGATGGCTGGAAATGATTTCAGACTAAAAAAACAAATCATTAAGAGTGCATAGGGGTAAAATACACAGTTCCTATTTTAACGGATCTCTAAAATGATCTAGTAACTGAGGTTAGCATTAAACAGTAATTAGCTAAACTAAGCTGTTCACTACTTTAACTCCATGTCTCCCAGTCACAGTGTCAAGGGTCCAGGAGAAGATGATGCCTCTGAGCCTGTGTTACTTGTCAGTACGTTCCATCAGTGACATGAAACTTCTGTAATTTAAAGGCTGGGTTCATACAACACGCTACCCATGCAGTGAGAGTTGTTGTTGAACTGTGGATTTTCATGTTGTCTGAATGCAGCACTTTTTCCACAGGGTGGGTTATGCAGGGCTTTTTCCACGGGGTAGGTTATCGTGTTGTCTGAACGCAGCCCGTTTTCCACGGGGTCATTAGTTAACCATGCAGCATGGCTTGTTAAACACCCTGAACAACCCAACAACAAGCCAAAAATAAACCACCCTGCATGTTTAACAAGCCACCCTGCAGAAAACACGCTACATTCAGACAACAAGAAAATCCATGGTGGGTTAACATGTTGTGTGAACCCAGCCTTCTTTGACACACCATCTAAAAGGTGTTGGTAAATGACTGTTTTTCTCTTCTAGCTTTTTGTTGGATTATTCCTGCTCTTCTGAATTTATTTATTTATTCATTCATTCATTCATTCATTTCATTTCTATACCACCCAATAGCCGACGTTCTCTGGGCAGTTCAAAAAATTAAAACCAAACGGCACACAATAAAACAATATAAAATATTAAAACCACAATATAACAATACAACCAGAATAAAACCTAGCAGCAGTGCAGGAATTTAAAATACAGATTTAAACAGCAAAGCTAAAAATCTAGAAAGCTAAAATGCCTGGGAATACGTAAAGGAATACAATGTAGGTGCCAGGCGAACCTCACTAGGGAGCTCATTCCACAGCCGGGGTGCCACAGCAGAAAAAGCCCTCCTCCTAGTAGCCACCCGCCTCACTTCCTTTGGCAGGGGATCACGGAGAAGGGCCTCTGAGGATGATTTTAAGGTCCAGGCAGGCACATATGGGAGGAGGCGATCCTTCAGATAACCTGGCCCCAAACAATTTATTATTATTATTATTATTATTATTATATTTATTAATCACCCATCTGGCTGGTCACCCAGCCACTCTGGGCGATGTACAACATACAATAAAACAGTTTAAAACAATAAAATTCTACAATAAAAACATTTCCTAAAATACCCTAACCCACCCCAAATGCCTGCCTGAACAACCACGTTTTTAACGCACGACGGAAGCTCATTAAAGAGGGGGCATGACGGAGTTCCCTAGGGAGGGAGTTCCACAGAGTGGGGGCCACCACAGAAAAGGCCCTCTCCCTCGTCCCCACCAGTCTAGCTGTCCTGGCTGATGGGACAGACAGAAGGCCATCCGAGGCTGATCTTGTTAAGTGGCCTGTCTGGTGCTGCTGGAGGAGCTCCTTAAGATAGGCTGGGCCGGAACCATATAGGGCTTTAAAGGTCAAAACCAACACCTTGAATTTGGCCCGGAAAACAACTGGTAACCAGTGCAACTCCTTCAGCACTGGAGTGATGTGATCTCGCCGGCGGCTGCCTTTAATCAGGCGAGCCGCCGCGTTCTGTACCAGCTGCAGCTTCCGAACCGTCTTCAAGGGTAACCCCACGTAGAGCGCATTAGGGTAGTCTAAACGAGAGGAGACCAGGGCATGTACTACCGATGGGAGCAGATGGTCGGGAAGGAAGGGGCGCAGCCGCCGTATCAGATGGAGTTGATACAGCGCTGTCTGGCTCACAGGTGACATCTGAGCCTCCATGGACAGCTGGAAGTCCAAAATGACCCCCAGGCTGCGGACCTGGTCTTTCAAGGATAGCCATACCCCATTCAACACCAGGTCAACATCCCCCAACCTCCTCTTGTCTCCCACAAAAAGTACCTCGGTCTTGTCAGGGTTCAGCTTCAGCTTATTCCTCCCCATCCAGCCACTCACCGTCTCCAGACATTTGGACAGGGATTCTGCGGCCAACCTTGGTGAAGATTTGAATGAGAGCTAGAGCTGCGTGTCATCCGCATATTGATGACACTGCACCCAAAACCTCCTGATGATAGCCCCCAGCGGCTTCACATAGATGTGATTAAGGGCTTTGAATGTTCATACCAGCACTTTGAATGCAGCCCGGAAATGGACTGGCAGCCATTGCAGGTGAAAAGGTACTGACGTAATATGAGCTCGCTGGCTAGTCCCTGTTAACAATCTTGCTGCCCTATTTTGGACCAGTTGAAGTTTCCGGACTGTTTTCAAAGGCAGCCCCACATATAACGCATTGCAGTAATCCAGACGAGAAGTTATCAGAGCATGGATAACTGTAGCTAGGTGTCAGGGTGGAAACTGAGCCCACAGAGCCCCAGAGCAGTTCTGATTCTGAAGAAGAGCAACAACCCGTGGGAGAGGAGCTCGCTAATCTCTCACAGGCACAGCGGCAGGGAGAGATTCCTCCTGCCTGCATTCCTGAGAGAGATAGTGACCCTCGCAGCGAGAGAGTGGGGGATGGGCCTTGCTGGACACTCGGTGCAGACGCAGGGAGTGGCGCCAGATGGAGGACGCCGAGAGGAGGCGCTCTGCTCACTTGGCGCTAAAACAATGGTCGTGTCCCGAGGACCCAAGGGTAACAGGGAGGACCTCTCCATAGCCCATAAGTTCAGAGTCTTCCCACCCTCCTCCTTCAAACAGGGACCAACTGCCTTACCTGGCGCTTAGGCTACTCTGCTAACTACCCCAGTGCAGTTCCTTGCTTAGTCGTTGGTGATTAGCATCTGAAAGAGTCATTAAGTTGTAAAAGAAATAAAGCCTTGGAAAGAATCCTTTTCATCTGTGTCTTGAGTTGGCTGTTGGACGGGACTGTAAGAGGCAGCTAGGGCACTCCTGACACTAGGCTATCTCTGTCCAGATAAGGGCGTAGGTATACCAGCCTAAGCTGATAAAAAGTGCTCCATGCCACTGAGTTCACCTGTGCCTCAAGTGACAAGTTCTGGGTCCAAGAGCACCCCCAAACTATGAACGTGATCCTTTAGTGGGGGTGCAACCCCCTCCAGAACAGGTTGAATATCACCTAGTCGGGCAGACAAACCACCCACTAACAGTACCTCTGTCTTGTCTGGATTGAGTTTCAGTTTATTGGCCCTCATCCAGTCCATTACTGTGCCTAGGCACTGATTCAGAACAGCCACTGCCTCACCTGGGTTTGATGAGAAAGAGAGGTAGAGCTGGGTGTCATCCACATATTGATGGCATGTCAGCCCACACCTCTGGATAACCTCCCCCAGCGGTTTCATGTAGATGTTAAACAGCATGGGGGATAAAACAGAGCTCTGTGGAACCCCATGGCATAATTGCCATGGCACAGAGCAATAATCCCCCAGCACCACCTTCTGGAATCAGGCATCCAAGTAGGAGCAGAACCACTGCAGTGCAGTGCCTCCAACTCCTAACCCAGACAACCTATCCAGAAGGATACCATGATCGATGGTATCGAAAGCCGCTGAGAGGTCCAGGAGAACCAACAGGGTCGCACTCCCCCTGTCCCTCTCCCGGCAGAGGTCATCCCACAGGGCAACCAAGGCAGTTTCCGTTCCAAAACCAGGCCTGAAGCCTGACTGAAATGGATCTAGATAATCCATTTCATTCAACAGTGCCTGGAGCTGTCCTGCAACCATCCGCTCAAGCACCTTGCCCAGGAAGGGGATGTTGGCCACTGGCCTATAATTGTTAACATCCTCCGGGCCCAGGTTACGCTTTTTTAGGAGTGGCCTGATTACCACCTCTTTTAAAGAGGTCGGCACCACTCCCTCTCTCAAGGAGAAATTTACAACCTCCTGGACCCAGCCACACATCCCCTCCTTGTTGGATTTAATAAGCCATGAAGGGCAAGGGTCAAGCACACAAGTGGTCGATCGGACTTGGCCAAGCAACTTGTCCACATCCTCAGGCCTCAATAACTGAAACTCATCCAATAAAACTGAACCAGAAGGTGCTCTGAACGCCTCTACCAATGGAACTACATTAATTGTGGTGTCCAATTCATGACGAATCTGAGCAACTTTATCTTCGAAGTGCCTTGCAAATTCATCACAGCATGCCACCGAGGGTTTCACCATCTCTCTCCCTGGCCCAGAATGTAACAGGCCGTGAACCACTCGGAAAATCTCCCCTGGATGACACTGAGAAGATGCAGTGCTGGTGGAAAAGAACTGTCTCTTTGCCACCCGCAATGGATGGATAGCCGATCCTCTAGTTCCTTCCTCTCCTTTCTGTAGGAGGAGGTTATCCACAACACAAACCAGGAATTTCTTGGAGGGGCCATGTTTTGCAGAATTTGTCTCCTAACAAATATTGGGGAAATTGAAGTCCGCCATTACTACTACGTCATGCTTCCTTGAAACATTAGCTATTTGCTTTTCAAAAGTTTCATCCTCGTCTTCTCCTTGATTGGTTGGCTGGTAGTAGACTCCGACCACCAGGTTCCTTTTATTTTTTGCTCCATTTATTTTAATGCAGATGCTGTCGATGGGGCTACCAAGCTCATCCTCCTGTATTTCTGTGCAGAGATAAGTATTTTTAACATATAGTGCAACTCCACCTCCCTTTCTGTTCCTCCTGGTTTTTTTTTTAAACAACTTATATCCTTCAATTGCTGTATTTCAGCCATGGGAGTCATCCTACCACGTTTCAGTTACACCTATCAAGTCATAATTTCCCTCCTGTATTAAGAGTTCAAGTTCGTTCTGTTTGTTTCCCATACTCTGGGCATTAGTATATAGACATCGGAGACCATGTGCTTCATGGTCTGGCTTTCTTCCTACATGTTTCTGAAGACTGTTATTGGGCGCTGTTAGAGCTGTTATCTCCGTTGTGGTGCATGAGCATTCATCCATTGTTACCCCCAACTTTACGTCTCCCTTCCCCATAGGATTCAGTTTAAAGCCCTCCTGATGAAGTTCTTCATGCTGTGGCCAAACACATTCTTCCCAGCCTTTGTGAGGTGCAACCCGTCCCTTGCCAACAGCCCATCTTACAGGAAGTATAGCCCGTGGTCCCAGAATCCAAATCTCTCATGCCAGCACCACCTTTGTAGCCAGTCATTCACCCGGAGTATTTTTCTTTCCCTTTCTGTCTCTCTTCTAACAACTGGAAGGATGGATGAGAAAACTATCTGGGCCCCAAAGTTCTTGAGTTTCCTTCCCAAAGCTTCAAAGTCTGACTTGATTTCTTCGTAGCTCCGCTTGGCGGTATCATTCGTCCCCACATGATATTTGTACAACCGTACTCTGTACTGAGTTCACAGCCATAATGGGCACATTAGCTCAGGGTAGGGGGACACACTGCACATTTATTATACAAGAAAGATAGTCTGGAAAGACCCTTGGAAGTTCTGTCTTCCACTTTGAGAACTAGGAATCTAAACTAATAGGCGTGAAAAGATGAAATCTTCATGAATTTGTATAATCGTTTTAAAGCTCATTGGTATTTCAAGAGTATTTATTTCCAGAACAATTTTATATGCATGTGTGTGTGCGTGCACACGCAGAGCATTGGTCAGTTCCAGCTATCTGCATGTTTCACACATTTCAAGCTGCCTGTTACTGCTCTGGGCAATCTTTTCTTGGGATTCTGGAGTGAATGTGCCCCTGTGCTTTTAGAATAAACATTGTGGCCAGCTTTGAGCCATTTAGGGTGCTTCCAGACAGAGGGCTTCTAGTGCTACTAATTAGAAGGCATTGTACAGCTATTCCATCTTTTTCTCATTAGTGGATATTCTGTAGTAAGAGAAATGACAGAAAAAGTGGTGGGAAAACACAGGAGGGTTACAAGTGGATGATGTCAACATCTAAAGCCCCCATAAAATTCCATGAATGAGGCAGGGGGATGAAATGATAAAAGTCCCGTCTGGAAACACCCACATTTTCCACTCTGTATGGAACAGTGAGTCTCCGCTAGCCTGTAGCCTGCAATGTGAATTATTCCTAGTTTCCCTCTTCTATCTGAAACTTAAAGATTCCCTGTGTGGGGGAAAAGGGCAATGAAGAACTAAGACAACATATTTTAAGATAATCAACTTCTGACAGTATTACAGATGTGAGTTGATCATCATGGTGGTCTGAAGATCAGTTGATATGTTTTCTGTGTTTGTACCAACCTAAAAAGATAATCAGTGAGTGGCTGTGTTCCTGCTCCTGGAAACATACAATAAGTATGAGAAGCAGAGAGAGACTTAATTAACATGTTAACTTTGTGGCAAGTTTGTTGTTCTCCCATGGTTGGTTCCCACATCAAATAGGAAATGTCTTCAGTTCCACACCAATGCTACCTGTCTACTGGACCACTCACATTGCCATGGGAACTACCCAACAACTGAAACTTCAGACATTACCATTGCAATGTGGGAATTGACCATAGAGGAGCAGCAACCATGCCACAAAAATAACATGTAAATTAAGCCAGATTCATAGTCTGAATTCTTTAATATCAGTTTGGTCTAATGTCCAAAATGTTCGTACCTGAGCCACTGCATACGTAAGCCATTTGAAAATAACCAAAGCGTCTCGAGCTCTGAACTCTAAGGCTCTGTACCTAATTACTTACTTGTTTGTTGAACTAAAAGGGTTGATTTGATCAGAATGTAATTGAAACCATGAGTCACCTCCCTTACCTAATTAAAAATATGTTCAGGAGTACTTTGAGCTAAGTTGAAGTAGATTGAAAATGGCTGGAACCAGCTAGTGATGTCCAGAGATGAGAGGGTGCCATCTAGTGGTTCAAGAAGACTTCTAGATAGCCTGCTCTTATGTCCCCTTGTATCTAGCAAAGAAATGCATGCAATAGGGCACAACATTTCTGCCAGCAAAGGAACATCTGCTCAGTCTTCAGGAGCTATTGTTTGCCACATTGAATGTACTTGACCAGAAAGGCTGTTTATAAATATTTAAATAAATACATCTCTAGTAGCAAGACTGGGAAAGTCATGCATAGACCTTAGAGTTGCTGTTAGAGCCGACAATACTGGTTGTGGTGAACCAGTGATCTGACTTCGTGTAAGGCAACTTTGTATGTACAAAGCAGCCTCTAATGCTCCTGCCCCATGCTCCTGAAGTAACCAATCAAACCTAGCACTAGTTAGAACTTCATATAGCCAGTGATTCTACTAGATGTGCTATCAAATATAAAGATGTAAACCAGGAACTCACCTTGTCTTTACATTATGAAATTGCCCCCAAAGCTGTACCTACCTGTCCTATCCCGAACAGACAGCCCTTATGTGCATAAGAGTTTTCTCCTGTTTGATACTCTTTTGGAAAGCAACAGGAATCTTTCCCCTGTAGGATTGTACCCGATTTGAGGATGAGATCAAGGACTTTTGTTCAGTTATGGGATATTAAGCTGGATTGTTTAAAAAGCTTCTAAACCACCTTAAAAAAAATCAAGGCAGCTTAAAAAGTGAAATACTCAATATTAAAATATGAATACTAATATAGTTATAACAGCTATAATATACACTGGGAGAGATGATAACAGTACCCCAGGAACCCATACTTTCCCTTCACATCTTTTCTTCACAAGTCAGCCCTTGATTCCTGCCTCCTCTTGTTTCATACCATCAAGTTATGTTGGGTTTTGAGTCTGTAAGCAGCAGGTTCCCCTTAAGGTTACAAGGTTCTGCTACTTTTGGAGGGCTCTCATGTGTTGGTTCTGGGTTCTGAGTCTGTCAGGTCCCAGTCATCTATCAGATTCTTTTGATTACCAAGATGAAACAAGCCTCTTGTGCAAAATTTGACAGTTTATTGATAGAAAATGGATGCAGAATATATATATACAAAGACAGTTCACACCTCCCCGCAGTTGACAAAGCAGGCACCCTTGTCATAAGCTGATATGTCTATCTGAGTCCCCAAGACAGAAGGGGAAGCCGTTCCTGGTTCTCCAGGCTAGTGGCATCCGTGTTCCTCCTTAGAGTGAGACCAAAGGGCGGGCCAGCAAGCTGCATCTTATAAGCTTCTCTGCTGGACGCCTCCTTCTAGTCCATGAGCAACGCCTCTCTCCCTCCTCTCTCAAACCAACAGGCTAACACACACGCAAAAGAAGGTGGGCTTCTCTCTTACTCAAAAGGTTCCCGAAACATTTAACCTGGGAATCTAATTGCCTTTTGGGTGGGGGAGTCTCCCAACACTTCCATGAGAATCAAGGCAGTTCATCCTTATCTCTGCCTTCAGAATGACATAATTTAGCTGGTATAAACAGCTTCAAGGCAGGCTGTGAATTGTCAGCCTGTGTTAAAGGCCTGCTTTCTTAACCATAAAACTGCTGGTTAAGTTAAACTTCACAGATCTCTATGCATTTTGGGAACTCTGTAGAGTCCACATTTTCTTCTCACCAACCAGCCCACTACATCTAGCATCATTAACAGCTGTACTAAGAACAAGGGAGTACTATCATGCAAATCCTGTGTTGGTGGGGAATTTGTCATTAAAGAAGTTCAATAGGTATCTTGCTCCCCTCATTCCCTTGCTCTGCTCCATGTTTTTCTTGTTCTCATTCCAGCTTTCTTCCACTTAGTGTCCTATATCCAGAAGTGCCTTTACAGCCTTTGCTCCTTTAAGTCCTTTCTCAAATATAGTTCTGCAGATCCCTTATTAGACCTGTGTAGCTTTACCTGTTCTCTTGACACTGGGATATTCAAATCAAGGGATATTCATCAAATAAATCTTCCAGGAGAATCTTGGTGGTACAGATTCCATTGATGACATTATTTTCACAGGCATCATATATATTCTCCTTAAAGAGCTTACACTTCCCAAGTTTATAAAGAATTGCACATAACAACTCTTTTTGATCTGTGGATGAGTCAGATCTCAGCGAGCTGATCATCTACATACAGAACATGTACCTGTAGAATCCCACTTCTCCTGCCTTCAAGTTATTAAGCCTTTTCAAATTTGTTCATGACAGCCTCCAAGAGCTTGAATTTGGAAACATCAACTTAAACTGTGTGAAAGAAGTCTTGCTTTCATCCGTTTGTAAGGATAAAAATAATGTCATCAGTGATAGAATCTGTTAGCCAAGCAGTGATGCTTTGGGACAATGTGTTTGGTTAATATACCAAACTTTGCATTTTTCCCCATAAGGATGTAATCCTATGCCAGTTGGCTTGTGAGTAGGTTCCATTGACCTCAAAAGGAATTTTCTACTCCCATCTGCTATGCGTGAGAGTGTCTTTCCAGGTGATGCATACATAACACTTTTCACCTGTACTATGTAGTTGGTTGGTGACTAGCCATAAGTATTTTGGTCCTACCTGGTACTAAGTTCCTACATTATATGCTGCTCTCCCTTCCTTTCATGCTTGCTTCATTGGTTTGTTCATCATTGTCCCCACTTCTTTTTACCTTTTTCTTGTCTTATTTACAGTTGGTTTCCATGATCAAGTAGCCAACAAATAACTGCTCACATAAGCGGTCTACTCACATGGGCAGTGTAATGTTTGAACTAGGAACTTAGTTATGATTATGACTCCTCTTCCATCAGCTAGAAGAATCACAACCTGCCATTTCTGAGCCCACAGATGGGAAAGGAGATGCTTCTGTTAGTTGTTGCTGCCATGTTACACTGGTCACACACACAGAGACCACTCACACGAACAGATATTTGTAGAATTTGATCATCAGAACCAGCTCTTAAGACTGGACAGAGATTTCAGCACCCAGCATATGGCTGGTACTAAATAAATACTTGCCAAGGTATTTTTGCATTCTGAAAAAATCAAAGCACCTTGCACTGGATGATGTCCCATGTCTGTATTAAAAATGTCAACTGTGTTTTCTTTTCTGTATAGCATTGCAATGGATGGATTTGGTCAGCCCATGGGTATTCCAAGCCGCCCCACCACTGCTTATGGATATCGTCCTGATGAACCTTACTACTACAGCTTTGGAGCCCGATAAAGCAATCTGCTGTATTAAACTATTACCTTCCTGTATTCTTGAACTGTAGCTGAATTAAGATTCTTTCTTTAGTACTGCATGATGCTACTGTTTTCAGGTCTGTGTGGTACATTTCTTTTAGTATGTGTTATTCCAAAGAAATGTTTGTCATTTGGTGACTCCTCATCCTGCACCCCATCCCCGTACATTATTTTACTTTTGTACAGTTTTTGCCAGATGTTGGAATCTACTGACTGGAAAGTAAACACTGTTATGTATGTTGTGCAACTAATTTAATTACTATTAAAAACTGATTATGTAGTCTATGGTACTGAATGCCCAGGTGTCATTAGTTTTTAACAACGCTTATTACTTCGTGTTTGAGCAATAATTTAATTGGCTTGTGAAAATGTAACTAATTTATCATTTTTAATGCTCTTGAGGAAGACTCAATAACCCTCTTAAATCCAGAGCCAGGCATTCCCTTTCTCTGAGACTTCTTCCAAACAGGCCACACACTTTACACACCTGTATGTTGTATTGATGTTATTGCATAGATGTGTGTGTACATTTGTGACTTTTAACGGTGGTAGAAATAAACTTCAAACTGTACATTGTTGTCTGCAGATTACAAGGGAAACCATAGTTACGCGATGCTGTATTGTTAGAAATACGGGCAGCAGCACCATAAAGGTGAAGAATTCATTTGGATGCCAAATTTGAGTTTAATTATTCTTCCTTGGGAAAAATTGCTCATAACTTACGTTTATGCAAAGATTGTGTTGCCTGAGTTGTTTTTGAAGTTGGAAGGGGTTTGGGTTTCTACATGGAAACTTCTTCATCACAAACTGTTTAATAGCACCTTTTCAAGGTTGCCTGTTTTTTCTTTGCACTCCTAGGATTGGTAACATTAGGGTTGCTTGCAAACATTATGGTGTTGGACCAGCATGCATTTTTGCCATACTACTTTAGTGGCAACCCCCCCCCCCCCCGACTAAATGACGTGATTGTCAAACAGTATAGAACAGTTTCAAGCTGTATGGTATAATGTTCTCTTTTTCCACAACTTTGCCAGCAATATGCACTTATGGATTATCATTTCCTTTTCTTTCCAATTTTATCAGAATCAAGTAACAGCTAAAAAGTGTTCCTTGTGGTCTGTGGGCTGGCACCTATGTAGGATCTGTGCCTATAAAGACCAGCATTTCATAAATTTCTAGACCTAGAGCAGGGTCCCCAATCTGTTGCCCACAGGCACCATGGCAGCCTCAGGGACCTCTAGTGGTACCCATGAAGCGCTCCACTCCCCCCTCCCTTAAAAAAGTTATCTAATAAAAAACTTTGGAAAATGGGCAGTCTTCTTTCTCTCCCTTTCTAGCCTCTAGCCTTGCTCTTTCTCTCCCTCTACTACTTTGCCTTGCTATTTCCCCCTCCTTCCCAGTTTTTAGCCTCACCATTTTTCTCCCCACAACGTTTTAAGCTGACTTTTGACTAGCCATGGCAGCCATGATGTGACTAGCCACATCCTCCATGGGAGCCATTTTATGGTGATGTGCACAGCCATTTCTCAAATTCCCAATTGTGCCCACAAGTCCAAAAAGGTTGGGGACCCCCGACCTAGAGTCTTTTCACCCTTGCCCTTGAGCTAGAAAGCCGAGATTCCTAAATCTTTTGCAAGGGGCAAAGTCTCTCTTCAATTCCTTTTTGACCCCCAAGCCTGAGCAGTGTAATACGGAATTGTGTCTAGAGCTTTAAAGTTTTTTCCTTATAACTACTACTCAGAAGATTTTTTTTACTTTAGATTTCATTTGTTTTCCTCTCACTTCATTGTCATTTACTGTCATCATCAAAAACAGAGAGAGAAGAGCATTGGGTTGAGTCCATACCCGAATAGGCTGTGTCTCCATGGGAAAATCTGTATTGACAGTCACAGTGGTGTCTTCTGTGGCTTGATAGGACTCATAGATTTGTTGGAGGTATTTAAACAGAGGCGAGATGGCCTCTGTCAGGGATGCTGTAGTTACATCCTTCATTGTAGATCCTGGACTAAGCAGGAGGTTGGACCTGATGGCTTTCAAGGTCTTGTACAACTCCATCTTAATATCAGCTTCTGCCTGCATTGCTTGAATTTCTCTCACACAAAAAAAGCCTGTGATCATCAGGCTTTAAGCGTACATGCCTCCCTGGGAAAAGACATTGAATTTCTTCAAGATAACATGCCAGGTGCCCAGCCCCTGGCTTCCTTTGTAGTTAAACCAACAAGCCATGTTTCCAGTCAGTTACCTTTATTATGCAAACTACAAACAAACAGGTATTGTCTCAGGCTACAAACAGTATCCTCATGCAGCAGTCAGCAACAAGCTTCCCTAGCAGGCTTTGCATAATACAATAGGTTTCAGGTAGCTCCAGGTAAACCACCATGAATTAGAGTTGCTACTAAACTGCTGCTTGCTACTATGCACCCCCCCTTCTCAGATGGAGTAGGCTACCACGTCCTACCCTCAAGGTGGATCTTTCCATGGGGTAGCCTCCCTTGCTGCAAGTCTCTTGGAGTGCCTCATGACCCTGTGTTGTTCCTCCTTTTTCACTTGACTCCCTCCCCCTCGTTAGGAGCCTGCATTCCCACCTGTTCAGAGGGCCCAGCCTGGCTGTCGAAATGATCGGACAGCAGCTGGGCTTCATCCTCTATTACTTTATCCCCACCACTCCTGCAACCTTGACACCTTGCCAATGCCTTCCCCTGCCCCCTGCCCAGCTGACTTGGAATCAGTTCCCATGTGTTCAACATCTCTCTCTGCCTCTGTGGTGTTTATTGTAAACGTCTCCATGTGTGTGGCCCAGAGTGTCCGATGTTCGAGTGATCCAGGTATGACTTGTAAAAGCACCATAGGTACAATTCCAGAATCCGTCTCTGCACTACTTGCCTTGGTTGCCATGTCAGTCTCAGATCCAGTTTGTTGACTCTCCAGCCCAAACAACTCTGTAAAATCCAATTTATAGACCATCCAGACTAAAGGCTTCAGGATAGTAGGGTTCACAAACAAGCAATTCTTGCGAAGATCTCAACTACAGCTAGTTTCATGAGGAGTACAAGAGAGGCTCATATCCCCAAAGCTGCATGGGTTCCAGCTCCTGTTACTACAGAACCTTCAATGCCAACTATTTCACCTATTAGCTGTTGATGCCTCTGCCCACAATTCCTGTAGCTTCTGATTGGTTTAAGCATAGAGCCTCTGTGGGGTCATTTCCAGAGGCTTTTGGAAACCCCACACCTGCTATTCCTGAAGTTCAGTGCTGCTTTGAATGAGTACCTCATTCATGTTTGGAACAGTTACTGTGCAGGCAGTCCATCTCAGTACCAAGAATACCCTATATGGACTGTCTGAATATTTAGCATGCAATATACAGATACATTCTCAGTAGGGTCAGTCTATAATCTGTATGAATCATCTTGATACCTAGCACAAATTATGGATGCATTCTTTCTGCATTTTAACTTCCCACCGCTTTATGACATTTGGTAAACCAGTAACAGGCAGAAGAAAGGAGATATTTCAAAGGTGCAGAAGAAACAATGCAGTTTATTTAGGTCCGATGCATTTCAAGTCAAACATCCTTTGCACTAAAACTTCTTGAAATGGTAATGACAGGCAGGAATGTCTTTTACCTCTTCAACACAAAGGCATGAAATTCCCTCTGGGTTGTCTTCTGTCTCATTTCAAGAGACTGTGCTACTCTCAAGTGGTTTCTTTCATAAAATAGTTGCAGTTGCTGCTGTTTGACTGTATAAACTAGGGCTGTGCACGGACATACACCCTGGCTTCTGAACTGACCCTGATCTGCATCAGACTCTGGATCCGAAGCAAGATTCAGACATCCAAAATATTCTGATATTATGTTTTCCCATTGACTTGCATTGGAAAACAAACTTCTTTGGTTTTTATAATGAATACATGACATTTAGATACCTGGCGGAGGTGACTGAACCTGCCAAATGTCAGACAGTTTGGTCCAGTAGTTTTTGTGCTAGCCACAGGTAAAATTGGCTTTTTTCAAGAAAATCTGTGGAAGCAAAGAGCTATAATGTTTCAGTGCTTCCATGTAAGTGCATGAAATTTAGAGAACTGGCAGCCCCTATGGAGGTGACTGAACCTGCCAAATGTCAGTCTCGTCCACTAGTTTTTGTTCTAGCCATGCATAACATTTCCTTTTCTCAGAAACTAAAAAAGTAAAAAAACTCAGCCATGCAGGGGATTAGAGATCCTAATCAGAAGGTGTTTAAGGTGACAATTAGGAGGTCATTATCCCTAAACTCTGGTGTAGGGTTTTTTCAAGTGTAAAAGTACTTTCCTTTTGTCTTTCCTGAATCTGCCACTGAGAGGTTCTCAAGGGAAGAAAGAAAAGTTAAGCATTTCTTTGGCTGCACATTGCAATACACATTACCTGGAAAAGTCACACTGACTGAACTCAGTGGGTCTTATGTAACTGCACTGCTGCACTTTCTCTACTCCATATAATTTTATAAACCTTCCCCCTTATTTGCCTTTCTTCTAAATTAAATAGCCCAAACATTGAAGCCTTTTATAGAGGAGGAGTTCCAGCCCCCTGATCATTTTGCCAGCCCTTTTCCCCAGGAAGAGTAAGATGAAGCAAACATTTTTTTAAATGCACATAGTCTAGCCTGATCATATTCTTAGGGTTTTATTTATTTATTTATTTATTAATTATTAAATTTATTAATCACCCATCTGGCTGGTCACCCAGCCACTCTGGGCGATGTACAACATACAATAAAACAGTTTAAAACAATAAAATTCTACAATAAAAACATTTCCTAAAATACCCTAACCCACCCCAAATGCCTGCCTGAACAACCACGTTTTTAATGCACGGCGGAAGCTCATTAAAGGGGGGGCATGACGGAGTTCCCTAGGGAGGGAGTTCCACAGAGTGGGGGCCACCACAGAAAAGGCCCTCTCCCTTGTCCCCACCAGTCTAGCTGTCCTGGCTGATGGGACAGACAGAAGGCCATCTGAGGCTGATCTTGTTAAGCGGCCTGTCTGGTGCTGCTGGAGGCGCTCCTTAAGATAGGCTGGGCCGGAACCATATAGGGTTTTAAGGGTCAAAACCAACACCTTGAATTTGGCCCGGAAAACAACTGGTAACCAGTGCAACTCCTTCAGCACTGGAGTGATGTGATCTCGCCGGCGGCTGCCTTTATTCAGGCGAGCCGCCGCGTTCTGCACCAGCTGCAGCTTCCGAACTGTCTTCAAGGGTAACCCCACGTAGAGCGCATTAGGGTAGTCTAAACGAGAGGAGACCAGGGCATGTACTACCTATGGGAGCAGATGGTTGGGAAGGAAGGGGCGCAGCCGCCATATCAGATGGAGTTGATACAGCGCTGTCTGGCTCACAGCTGACACCTGAGCCTCCATGGACAGCTGGGAGTCCAAAATGACCCCCAGGCTGCGGACCTGGTCTTTCAAGGGTAGCCGTACCCCATTCAACACCAGGTCAACATCCCCCAGCCTCCTCTTGTCTCCCACCAAAAGTACCTCAGTCTTGTCAGGGTTCAGCTTCAGCTTATTCCTCCCCATCCAGCCACTCACCATCTCCAGACATTTGGACAGGGATTCTACAGCCAACCTTGGTGAAGATTTGAACGAGAGGTAGAGCTGCGTGTCATCCGCATATTGATGACACTGCACCCCAAACCTCCCTGATAGCCCCCAGCGGCTTCACATAGATGTTAAATAGCATCGGGGAGAGGATGGAACCCTGTGGCACCCCACAAGTAAGTGGCCACAGGTCTGAAACCTCCTCTCCCAGTGCTACCCTCTGGTACCTGCCGGAGAGGAAGGACCGGAACCACCGCAATACGGTGTCCCCAATGCCCAACCCCTCCAGGCGGTCGAGGAGGATACCGTGGTCAACGGTATCAAAAGCCACTGAGAGGTCGAGGAGAACAAGGAAGGAGCATTCACCCCTATCCAGAGCCCTCCTCATATCATCTACCAAGGCGACCAAGGCCGTTTCTGTCCCATGCCCAGGCCTGAAGCCCGACTGAAATGGGTCTAGATAATCAGTTTCTTCCAAGTGTGCCTTCAACTGCACCGCCACCACCCGCTCAATCACCTTGCCCAAAAATGGCAGATTTGAGACTGGGCAAAAGTTGTTCAGAACTTGAGGATCCAAGGAGGGCTTCTTTAAGAGCGGTCTTATCACTGCCTCCTTGAGGGCTGATGGCATCACTCCCTCCTCAAGGGAGGCGTTCACCACTGCCTTGATCCCCTCACCCAGTCTCTCTCTGCAGCCCATAATGAGCCAAGATGGGCAAGGATCAAGTAAGCAGGTGGTCGGCCGTACAGATGAAAGCACCTTGTCAACTTCATCAGGAGGAAGAAGCTGGAACCAATCCCACAAAACCGGTTTGCCACAGGCCGCCTCTTGCTCACTAACTGTATCCACAGCGTGCAGAGTAACACACCTAATCTGATCAATTTTATCTGCAAAGTGCCTTGCCAAGGCCTCACAGGAGGCCTTAGAATGCTCCAGTGGTTCCGGTGCCACAGGATAGACCAGGCTCTGGACCACTTGGAACAGCCTCCTGGGACAGCACTCTGCAGACGCGATGGAGGCAGCATAATATTCCTTTTTTGCTGCCTTCACCGCCACGTGATAGACTGAAGATACAGCTCTAGCCCGTGTCTGATCGTCTTTGGAGCGAGACTTCCGCCACCGGCGCTCTAGCCGTCTAACCTCCTGTTTCAGAGCTCATAACCGCGGATTGAACCATGGTGCAGTCTGAGCCCTGTTCAGGGGGAGAGGGCGTTTCGGAGCCACCTGATCTAATGCCCCAGTGATTGCGGCATTCCAGCCACCCACCAGGGTCTCGACCGAGTGGCCGTTGGCGTGCCCCAGAGAATCCCCAAGCGCATTCAGGAATCCATTTGGATCCATAAGACGTCTGGGGCGGACCATTTTAATGGGTCCTCCACCCCTGCGGAGGGGTTGTGGAACCGAGAAGTCCAACGTCACCAGATAGTGATCTGACCATGACAAGGGGGTGGTGGATATACCCCCGACTTCCAGATCACTCCCCGCTTCTCCAGAAACAAACACAAGGTGTAGTGCATGACCGGCTACATGGGTGGGCCCAGTTAGAGTATGGTGCAGCTCCCAGGAGGCCATGGTCTCCATGAAGTCCCGAGGTGCTCCTGTGAGGATGGCCTCTGAATGTACGTTGAAGTCCCCAACACCAATAAGTTAGGGGACTGTACACGCACATCAGAGACCACCTCAAGCACCTCGGCCAGGGAGTCAGTCGTGCAGCGGGGTGGACGGTACACGAGCAGAATCCCCAGACTGCCCTTCGGGCCCAACCTCCAGTACATGCACTCAGCAACCTTGGTCTCCGGGAGAGGGGGTCTGGTGAAGACCAAGGACTCTCGGTAGATAACAGCCACTCCCCCTCCCCGATCCCCAGCCCTTGGCTGCTGTGCACACGAAAATCCGGCTGGACACATGGCTACAAGGGTTGGAGCTGCAGCCTCGGCCAGCCAAGTCTCCGTAATACATGCCAGGTCTGCACCCTCATCCAGGATCATGTCATGGATGAGGGAGGTTTTCTGGGTAACAGACCTGGCATTGCAGAGCAGCAAACGAAGGCCAGAAGATGGGGTCACGCCTCCCCCAGCCATCCTTTGGCTCTGGACAGGCCCGGAGCAGGGGACAGATACTACACATCTCTCCCTGGTTCCCCTTACCTGGCATGGCCTGCCCCTAGCACTCCGCCAGTGCCTGCCGCCCAGACTCGGTATCTTCTGGCCCCCAACACTCCCCCCACTGCCTCCATCAGGTGGACACATGCCCCCTCGCTCCCGCCTACCAGGCAGGCTACCCACCCCTAAAAACACAACAAAATCCCCCAGAAAAACACACACACACACACACACACACACACACACACACGCACGCACCAAAAAAACTATTAAAATCTCCTTAAAAATAATGCCAGGCCGGAGTCCACAGGGAAGGCCTGGTGGTGGTGGTGGTGGTGGTGGTGGCGGCAGCAGCAGCGCCTCTTCCCCAGTGGTGGTGGTGGTGGCCTCTCCTGCAGGCCCTGGCTCTCCCAGGCCACCTCAGCCAGCCAGCTTATGTAGCCCCTCCAGGGAGGGGCAGGTGGAGCAGCACAGCTGGCTCGGTACCTGGGGGCCTGGTCCTGCAGGGACTGGCAGTCTGCCAGGCAGAAGTCCACAGGGAAGGCCTGGTGGTGGTGGTGGTGGTGGTGGTGGTGGTGGTGTCGGCGGCAGCAGCAGCAGGCCCAGCAGCAGCAGGCGCGCCTCTTCCCCGGTGGTGGTGGTGGCTTCTCCTGCAGGCCCTGGCTCTTATGGTCATTTGATGTACACAAGGGAAAATAAGTGACAGGCAAAGCGTCTTGGAAAATCAGCCAAAGTGATGATGCTTCATATTATGTGTATTAGTGTACTGCTTTGGCCACACACAGTTTGTGCACAGTCATTTGTATGGTGCACTCACACCACACACACACACACACACACAATACCAAAATAAAAGCAGTTACAAAAAGAAAACTACCTATAAGAGTGAGGAGAAGGGAAATAACACTAAAGCCTAACAGAAGAGAAAAGGGTGTTGTTGTTTTTGTATTCTTTAGGGTTTTTTAATAAGAATATAGAAAGTTGAAAAAAGGGAAGGAATAGTAATTGAGAAGAGCGGGGAGCCAAAGAAAAAACAGTACAAAGCAAGTAAACAAACTGCTAGGTTAAGAGTTTTGCCCTATTATCACCTAGAGATCTCACTTCCCAAGGCTCAGTTCCCCTCTCCCTTTTCTAGCTAGTTGTTACATTTGCTCAGACAGGCTGTCTGGGTTTCAGAATCGGCTGAAGCGATCCAAACCACTTCAGAACACTCTGACCTGCTTCAGAGTTCTCTGGACCTGCTTCAGATTTGGACCAAAGCAGTCTGAATCACCCCAATCCGCTTTGGGATTTGGACCAAAGCAGTGCACAGCCCTAGTATAAACTGCATTGTTTCTTGTGTGCCTTTGAGGCTTCCCTTCTTTTTACTTGGATTGGTACCTTCCTTCCTTTTTTTTCATAACCTCTAGTGGTACATGAATATGATCTACAGCAGGAGTGGGAAAGGGTGTTTTTTTTTTAAATGTCCAGGGCCATATTGCTTGGGGGCCATATACTGGGATGGGGGGAAGTGAGGCCAGAGTCAGAGGTGGGGCCTTTCCCCCCATCTCCTATTTCCCCTCAACATAATCACCCCCATTAATTGCAATTAGGCTTACAGAGAAAAGCTATTGGCACCAACAGAAGCTTTTTTTCTAAGCATAACTGTTGCGCAGGGAGCAGGGCCTAGGGGCTGTGGGTCAAATTCCCCCTCCCCCCCAAATCCTTGATGTACAGGATATTTGGTATGATGAACTGTTCAGTACTAATTGTTATTCTTGAATATCCTTGGAAAAAAATAGTCATAGAAAAGTCCCAATATGTATGATAGAATGTCCCCTTTTTCTCTTTGCAGCTTCTCTGGTATTTCTCAATACTGGTATAATATTTTTCCCTAACCCCATTTTCCTGGGATCTGATAAAGTGTGTTTTGATGTAGTGGTCTGTTTCTAAGAGAGTGCTGTTATCAACTCTTTTGTTTGTCTGCTAGCCATTACTACTATGTCAAAATGAATGGAGGATCTGCAGCAACATCTGGTATACTGCAGCTTTTGACACTGGCTTCAAGAGCTGGATATGCTATGCCTGAACTGTATGCGGTGGAAGTGTTGAAGGGTAGAGACTCTCGACCAAAGCTGCTTTGATTGAAATAGACATGCGGAGATAGACACAAACTGGCAAGGAACCCACAAGTATAGATGTGGGGTCCAGAAAGCCAGAGTTTATTAGCATACTGATATTCCCAAATAATTGAAACGTAAAGATACAGTTCCAAGTTACCCATTATTTATACCCTGGCAGAAAGCCATTGCACCATTCAGGATGGGTCTTTCAAAGCATTGGTGTATATTTTTGCTTAAGTAGATACTAGTACCTCCTCCCTAGTGGAGCAGTATGATACAAGGAACAGCTCTGTCAAGATGCCCAACCCATGTTACATGAAATAATGTGTGCAACTCAAGATTGACTCTTGTTTTGCATGTTCATTATGATACAACATTAACTGAAAGGTTCATCTCTGAAACACAAGACATTCAGGTGTGTGGCAGCCACTTTTGCATTGGGACCCAGATTGCTGGAGCCTTCAGTTACATCAGACTTCTTTTAGCCATGCCACCATTAGTACATAATTAATGTGGCAAAATTATATTAATTCTTATAAGCAAAACCACAGGTACATTTTTACTTGTTCTGTATTTGAGCTTCAAAATTAATTGGCAAACCATATCCTAATATTTCAATGTCATATAGAACAAGAATAATTCCTGATGAAATTAAAATTGGAAAAGCCAGACCTCCCAATGTGGTAGAGTTATTTTTCCCCATGTTCATTTTGCTGTCCAAAATGCTCACAGGAAATGTCTCCCCTTAGTCCTTTTACTACATCGCATGGAAAACTATTTGCTTTAATGGCTTTAAACCTGCCTGTTTATGTTGTTTTTCGTTAAAATGCTGAAGAAAACGCCAAGCTTCTCTGAGTGGGGGAGGCCTCACACAGACCACCTGCCTTGCCCATTTGGTCCTCACATCCATGGCTCACACTTCAGACCACTTGAGCAGTTACTAACAGGCTTCCCAATGTGTAATGTGTGTCAAGATTGTATGGACAAATCCCACAGAAACAAATTGGGGCAGGGGAAATCTCCCTAAATGCTGCAAGACTGGTTCAATCTGAGCCTGGACTCATTCCCATAATATATGAAATAAGAGATTTTATGTATCTCTTCAGTGTTTTTTGAACTACATTAAAATATCCCAGCTCATGTTAACACCATTGGGTGGGATATATAGAAATACTGAACTCACCATACAAGTTCGTCTCCGCCACCATGTGGAGGCATCCTTCAACAGGGCTTTTTGTCTGAAACTGAAAGGAAAGGTTGATTTTGGAATAGTATACATGTGCATGAATTAACATACTATACCAATGACACAACACACAAGCACTCAATTTGATGTGGATAGAAAGCTAATTAAGGGATTTAAGGAAGGGTCTTGTATAGTCTGAGCAATGAAAGAGGTATACGATTTTGGTGACGAGTTCTGGATAGAGGTGAGATGAGGCAGTTAAGGCAGAGATGATCAGGGCCATGAAATTTGAGTTTTAACTTTAAGTTGGAAAGGAAGGGACAGATTTTCAAAATGTTTTACAGGGAGAAGCTATATGGCTTACGGAGCAAAGGAGAGGGAGGAGTCAAAGGTAAAGCCAAGGCTTCATGCCTGATAAACAGGATAAAATGGAGAGGAGGAGGATCATGTACACCACCTTGGGCTGCTAAGAGGAAAGGCAAGATATAAATGTAACACATAAAAAGTGGCTATGTCAATGGCTATGGAAAGTGAACTAGGGAGGATGGCTTTAGAGGAAACATGAGAAATTTAGTCTTGGGCATTTTGAATTTGAGACTGCAATGAGACATCAAAACAAGAAGTATCAGGGAGCTGACAAAGTTGGATGGAGGGAGTGCACCCTTGGAAGTCATCTGTGTATATGTAGTACCTTCTGAAAGCCACAGGATTTGAAGAAGCAGTCTAGGAAGAATGTGCACAGAGAATAGCAGAGGACCAAGAACAGAACCCTGAAGAACCCCAACATACATGAGTAAAACAAAGGAGGGTTTTTCCCTGTCTAAAAAGTGAATGAGCAGTTTAACAGATAGGAAGAGAATGAGCCAAGGACAGAACCTAGAACAATGAGGGATCAAGCAGGGGATGATGGTCAACAGTATCAAAAGCAGCAGAGGGGTCAAGGAGGATGAGGTCAGGATAGAGACCCCTGGACCTGGGATGTAGGGATCATCAGTGATTCTGGTGAGTGTAGTTTCAGTGGAGCACTGAGGGCAGCAGCCAGATTGCAACAGGTCAAAGAAGGAGTTGAAAAATAGAAAAAAATGCAGGAGTTAGCAGCACATTCCAGAAGTTTTAAGGGTAGAAGAGGAGTAGGATGGATCAAGGGAATGAACAAAGGAAAGGCCTAAGTGCCATAGCAGAAGATGCCATCTGGGGAGGGATGCTGTGTATAAGTGTTTCTATGCAAATGCTAGAAGCCTCCAAGCCAAAATGGGAGAGTTGGAGTGCCTGGTTTTAAAGAAGAACCTAGATATAGTGGGCATTATGGAAACCTAGTGGAATAGAGAGAACCAGTTGGATATGGTCACCTCTAGATATAAACTCTATAGGAAGGCCAGGGCAGGGTATATTGGAGGAGGTGTTGCTCTTGTACGTCAAAGAGGGCATAGTGTTGAGCACACTAGAGAACCTAAAAGGGGCGGACTCTTCCACAGAAGTGCTGTGGGTGACAATACCAAGCTCCAAAACTAATTTAGTAGTAGGAACATGCTGTCATTCCCAATACCTATTCGCCCAGGGTGATCTTGAGATGGAAAACAAGATCTGGGAGCCAAGGAAGTGTTGTAATAATGGGTGACTTTGATTATCCCCACCTTGACTGGATAAATGCATGTTCCAGTTACAACAAAGAGGTTAAATTTCTCAATGTCCTAAATGACTGTGCCCTAGAACCATTGGTCATGGAACCAATAGAGGGGAAGCAACCCTGGATTTACTCCTAAGTGGTGTCACCCAGGATGTAGTACAAGATGCAAATGTTGTAGAGCCAATTGAAACAATGACCACAGTGCTATCAGATTTAATATATATTTAAGTGGAAAATTGCCCAGGAAGTCCACCACAGTCACATTTGACTTGAAAAGAAGAAACTTCTCTAAAATGAGGAGACTGGTAAAAACAAAATTGAAAGGGGGGGGAGGGGTTAAGAAGATAAAATCCCTTCAAAATGCTTGGAGGTTACTCAAAACCACAGTAACAGAAGCTCAGCTAGAATGTATATCCCAGGATAGGAAAGGCAGCACCAAGTCTAAGAGGTCACCAGCATGGTTAATGAGCAGCATCAAAGAAGCTATTAGAGAACAGAAAACTTCTTTCCGAAAATGGAAGTCTTGCCCAAATAAGGAAAAGAAAACACAGCACATGCTTGCACAACGGCAATAGAAGCAGACAATAAGGTGCAAAAAAAAAATTTGAGGAGCATATCGCGAACAACATAAAGGCCAACAATAAAGAATTCTTTAAATATATCAGAAGCAGGAAACCAGCTAGGGAGGCAGTTAGACCATTGGATGATAATGGAGTTAAAGGAGTACCAAAGGAGTCTAAGGGAGACTGTGGAGAAGCTGAATGAATTATTTTCACCTGTCTTCAATGCAGAAGATATAGGACAATATACCTGTGCCTGAACGGATGTTTTCAGGAAGGGAGTCTGAGGAACTGAGACAAATAGTGGTGACAAAAGATGAAGTTCTTAACATTATTGACAAATTGAGCCTGGTGATTAATAAATCACCGGCCCCAGATGCTATCCAGCCTAGTGTTCTTACAGAACTCAGGTATGAAATTGCTGATCTTCTAACAAAAGTAACATGTCCCTAAGATCAACCTCTGTAACGACTGGAGAAAGGCCAATGTAACACTATTTTAAAAAAGGGAGATCCAGGAAATAACAGGCCAGTTAGCTTAATGCCTGTTCTGGGTAAGTTGGCATTATCAAAGATAAAATTAGTAAGCATATCAAAGGACAAGCCCTGCTGAAAAAAGAATCAACATGGCATCTGCAAAGGTAAGTCCTGTCTCACTAACCTTTCCGAGTTCTCTGAGAGTGTCAATAAACATGTGGATGGGGGTGGTGGTGATCCAGTGGACATTGTTTACTTGGACTTCCAAAAGGCTTTTGATGAAGTTCGGCACCAAAGACTCCTGAGCAAACTTAGCAGTCATGGAATCAGAGGACAGGTCCTCTTATGGATCAGTAACTGGTTAAAGAACAGAAAGCAGAGAGTAGGAATAAATGGAAAAGTCTCCCAGTGGATGGATGCAAACTGTGGTGTTGCACAGGGCTCTGTATTGGGACCAATGCTTTTCAACATGTTCATAAATGATCTGGAATGAGGAGTGAGCAGTGAAGTGGCCAGCACCGATGACACCAAATTCTTTAGGGTGGTTAAAACAAAACAGGATTATGAAGAGCTCCAAAAGGATCTCTCCAAATTAGGGGAATGGGCAGCAAAATGGCAAATATGGTTTAATGTAAGCAAGTGCAAAGCGATGTACATTGAGGCAAAAAAATCCCAACTTCAGGTATTGTCCTGCTTTAAACTGGGTCCTAGCTTTTTGCAAGCCAATGCAGGAATGTACACAAGAGAGCGGTCAATTAAGCAGGGTCAAAGCACAGGCGATCAGTCCAGTATATGGAGACAAGCAAAGCAGGAGTGGTCAAACAGGCAGTGGTCAAACACAGCTAGGTAGTCAGATATATTACTCAGTCCAGAAGCAAAGTCAAGAAGGAGTCCAAGGGTCAGTATCATGGAGCACCAGTCACAGGACAAGGTGCAGGAGGCATAGTACAAGGAACTAGAGCAGCTGGAACAGTGTTGTTTCCAATACTAGGTAGGCAGATATTGAAGGCTTTTAACAGCAGAGTCTGTTGCCCCATCCAGGGCTCAGCTACAGCACCTTAGAGTAGAGTAGGTCAGAGCCCTGCTCATGTGGAGCCCCTTTCCTCTTGAGTAGACCTTTGCTGCAGCCTGGCACTTTGTTGAGGTTCTCTGAGTTCGTCCTGCCTCCTCTGGTACCATCACTCCCTCGTATTTGGGGGGCTGCTTAGCCTCCTTCTCTGAGGTAGACTCCCCCTCTTCCTGAGTGGCTGGGATTTCAGCAGGCTCCTCCATGGACTCAGGCCCCTGTTGCGGTGCAGGCCCTGGCAAGAATTGGGCACCTTCCTCTGTTGGGGGCCTCTAACTCTTCCTCGGAGGAGGAGTCATCCAATGGGGGCATGACAAGTATAAGCTGATGGGAACTGAGCTAATGGTGACCAACCAAGAAAGAGATTGTGGTGTTATGGTGGACAGCTTGATGAAAAGGTCAACCCAGTGTGTGGCAGCTGTGAAAAAGGTGAATTCTGTTACTTATAATTGGAAAAGGAACTGAAAATAAAACTGCTAAAAGCATATAAATCTATGATACGACCACACTTAGAATACTGTATACCAGGGGTCCCCTACCCCCAGGCCGCAGACCGGTACCGGTATGTGGCCTGTTAGGGACCAGGCCACAGTAGGGGTGTGGGAACCCCCCTTACCTTGGGTCTCTGGGGGGGGAGGTGATCCTTCCCTCCTCCCCGCCCCGTAATCCTTGCCGGCCCTGGCCGGCTCCGCCCTGCCATGAGTCCACAGAGCTGCCCGCCAGCTCCAGCCCTGTTCTTTGCCATAATAGCCTATTATCCGCTATACGGACGCTATTTGCATCCAAGTGGCCGGAAGTCCTCCCCCGGCCGGAGCCGGCCAGCAGCTCCACAGACGCGGAGCGGAGCCGGCCAGGGCTGGCGAGGATTCGGGGGGGGGAGGGGCGGATGCCCCCCCCCCGCAGACCCAAAGTAAGGGGGGTTCCCATACCCCTAATGTGGCCCAGTCCCATCCCCCCCCCGGTCCGTGGAAAAATTGTCTTCCACGGACCGGTCCCTGGTCCCAAAAAGGTTGGGGGCCGCTGCTGTATACAGTTCTGGTCACCATGCTTAAATAAGGATATTGTAGAGTTGGGAAAAATGTAGAAAAGGGCAACTGGGGGCAATCCTATGGCCACTAGTCAGTGGCTAGATGGCCATAGGATACGTCAGTTTCCAGGAACTGACCTCGGAGCCCGGGCTCTGAGGTCGGTTCCCTGAGAACCGACCCCCCCACACACACTGCCTTGCAGGCAGCTTGGAATGGCCCCGCGCTCTGCGCTCAGAGCGCTCCTGGGGGTGTTCCGGGGCAGGAAAGGCAGAAATGCCGGTACGACACATCCTCTCTGTTGTCCGGCAGCCGCTTCCCCTGCTCTGCCTTCCCACGGCTAGACAGCAGAAATCGAAATCGGCTGTCTAGCCGCAACTGCAGGGCAGCTGAAGCACGGAAGGGACGATCCCTTCCACGCTTCTCCTGCCCTGCATTGGATAGGCGGTCGCCTCCGAGTTCGGAGGCAGCCGCCTATCCTGACAGGATTGCTCCCTCCAGTGATCACGGGGCTAGGGCAGCTATTGAGGAAAGGTTACAGCAGTTGGGACTGTTTAGCTTAGAAAAAAAGGCAAATAAGGGGCACATGATGGAGGAGTACAAAATTACGCACGGTGTGGAGAAAGTGGACAGGGAGACATTTTTCTCCCCCTCTCATAATACTAGAACCTGTGAAGCTGATTGGAGGGGGATTCAGGAAAGATAAAAGGAAGCACTTCTTCACACAGCACATAGGTAAAACTATGGAATTCAGTTCCACAAGGTGTTGTGAGGCCAACAATTTGGACGGCTTTAAAACGCCGCTGGACAAATTAATGGTGGATGAGGCTGTCCATGGATCCTAGTCCTGACGGCTCTAAGCTACCTCCAGTACCAGAGGCAGGATGCCTGCGTACGCCCTCGGAGCACTGTCGCTGTTCTGAAAGAAAAGTCGATCGCAATTTCCCTCAGCCGACAGCCAGGATGGTTCCCTCAACCAGTATGGCGGCATCGCCGACGGAAGACGCAGCGGAAGTGCTTGTGGGAGTCAGTCGGTCCTCCGGTGAAATTCGATGGTGTGGCTGAGCCGGAAGTTGGCCTCCTCCCCCTCCCTCCGCTGGCTGTGGAAGCGGCTGTTGAGGAAGCGAAGATCGGGGAGTCGAGGGCAGCTCGGCTCCTCCCCTCCCCCTCCGCGGGGCAGCAGGTGAGCGGGGCGCGGCGGCGGCTTCTCCCCCCGCCTTAACTCTGTGGTGATTGCTCAGGCCAGGTCGACTCTGACAGGGAGGCATTTTGGGGGGGTCGGTGTCTCTTGGGGATGCCCCCAGTTGCTCTCCCCGACAATACTGAGGTGGAGCTTCTAGAGGAAAACCCACCAAAAAATAAAAGGCGTTGGTGGTTGAAAGGAAGCAAAGGGTTACACTCCTATCCGTGCCCTGTTCTGTGGCCCCGCTGAGGCGCGCGCGCGCCCGCGCTCATCGGCGTTTATTCCAGAGGTAGCCGTGTGAGTCTGTTGCAGAGAAGCAGCAAGGACTCCGTGACGCCTTAGGTATCAGTGGAGGTATTGTGCCAGAAGCTTTTGTGAACTAGAGCCCAATCACATGCAGATGCTGCCCTAAATTGACAGATTTATGTATATAGACCCTTGGGAACACCGGGGGGGGGGGGTTAAAGAGTGGGATGAAAAGGCCACTCAGTAAGAGGCAGCAGTAGGTCTGTGACATAGAAATGCTAGTGTTGTCTCTTGCATCTCATGGCCTTCTCACCCCCACTGTTTACAGTCTTCTGTATAGTATGTGTGTGCCTGTGTCTGTTGCTAATTGAGGATAACCTTTCCTGGATCTAATGGAGTGGGCTCTGGGCCACAAAAACTTATGCCACAATGAAGCTGTCAGTTTTTAAGGTGCCCAAGACTTAGTTGTTTGTGCTTGTGTGCGTGCATGTGAACTCGGGACTTCCTCCAGTGACATTCCCGCGCCAGGGGAAAGTTGAGAGTTAGGGGCTGTCAAACTGGGTAACTTTGGTGGGTAGGGTAGGTGACTTTGCCCATTTAGGAATAAGGGAGAGGGTTGGTTTTGCCAGGCTCCTGTCAAGTAGTCTTCATGGTGTGTCATGAGCAGCAGATCTTTTAATTGTATCAGATTTAACTCAGCATATATTTACTGGCACTACATTCTGGGTGCCCAGAAAACTTCGCTTAAATAATACAGAGGAAAATATTACTCATCTTATTTCTGAATATGAGACAGTTCTGTCTTACCAAAGATCTCATTGACTGTATTTGTCAACAGGAGGTTTTCTCTGGGTAGCAAAGCTATTTGCTGGAATCTTAAAATTATCACCTTTAATAGCTTTAGGCTACAGAGGAGAAACCTGAAAACATAATTGCGTTCTGCATATGAAGCAATGTCTCCTAAATATAGTACACAAGCAGTAAGCAGCTACAAGGGGGCCTATCTGGTATGATCACTGATTTTAACGAGACTTTCACGCAGATAGCAGGGAAAGCAAGAGGAAGACAGCTTAACATCTGAAGCACACAGGAGTGTTCTGAAGGCAAGTGCTGGCATTGTACATGTGTTGTTCCTGTATTCTTCTGAGTCAAGGAGAAAAAACAAACTTGTGCAGCCTATAGGGATAGTTAGAGTTTTCAGCATTAGGCTCAAGGGGCAAATCCACAAGTGATTACATGGATTGTTTCAAAAACAAATAAACACCAATGCCTTAATGTCTTAACAACAGTATAGTTTGTATGAAAAATACATTTTGGCTAAAGATTTTCTTATTAATCCACTTCTAGTCCTTTCTCCTCTCTTTTTGCATAGATTTTTGAAAAGATTTAATTCTTTAGATTCACTTCCAAACCCCACAGATGGGGTGTATATGGGGAAGTCCAAATTGCACTGGTCCCCCTTCTTGTTTGTGGCTGATTCCCCTTCTGCAATATGGGCTGCACAGGGAGTATGAACAGCTAGTTTTCTGCTTCCAGAGTTGGTGAGAAGGCAGATTCTGGTGCTATTTCAGTGCTTCTGCTTTAATGGTTCAGCACTGACAGATAGCAGTAGTGCTGATATTACTTTAAACAGCAGTTACAGTACATGATGAATCTGGAACCTTGCTCAAGGCACTGATTGGAATGTGAACACTTTGACCCAAGATTCATTCACTGCAGCCCTATGCATGTTTGCTTGGATGTAAGTCCCATTGTGTTTAATGGGGCTTACTTGATAGTAAATCTATTTAGGATTGCAGCTTTAATCTCAGTTCTATCAACACAAAAACCAATACAATAGGTTGAATCCAGATTTACTCTGGATCCACTGCTTTGATGGAAGTGGACGTCCCTGCCCTCTGCTTCCCATGGCAGCCCTTCCGGCCCCCTGAAAATGCTACACAGAGACCCTGCTGAATGGGTGAACTGTGATGTGTGTGTGGGGGGGGGGGGAGTCCCATAAATTGGGCAGAGGAACCATCCACATGCAGAGCCCTTTCTCTCATGGAAGGCAGCTCCTGGATCCAGCCCAATACCTACTGTGCGTTCTTTCAGCCTTGTACCAAGAATTCTGTAAGAAATTTTACATTAAAAATTTTGATGAATAATTTGTCTGGAATCACTTCTCTTTAAAGCTTCTTTGATACTAGAAAAAGCCACTGCAAAACGGCTTGAGTTTACAAGGTAATGGGCTCGGAGAACAGCGCTTTAAAGCGTGATGCACTGGAAGAGCTTCCATTTACATTACCCTCTGGAGTTGATATTTATCCAGCAATACTGCAGCGTGGCAAACTTGCTTCAGTCTTTGTGTACAGGAGAGAGAATGAAGATAATGTTAACAAAGCTGCCAAGGTATTGTATTGATTCAACATTATTTATTTTATTATTTATTATAGAAATATAGCAGTGCCAATAATGTTAGCTGGCATGTCAGTTTCCCCAGGAATTTGGCACCCCAGCTAACACTATTAACATTGCACTAGAGTAGTTTACAGTAGCGCAACATAATTTACATTAGCAGCTGTGCCCTGTTGGATACTCCCCATGAGTGCTGTTCAAAAAAATGATATGGACTAGAATTGAGCTGACAGCATTGAGTAACGGTGTAGAGTAAGAAAAATAAATGAAAATATGTAAAAAGGTGAAATCTGTAAGTCCAGTTTTCATTGTCCCAATCCTAGTAGTCAATAAGGAGCACTTCAAGATGATTTAATTATAATTCTCAAATGAAATTAACTCAAAACTAACTTTGTCTACAGATTCTTTTATCAGTGCCCTTTCAGTTACTAAAAACCTTTTTTGGGAAATAAATGCAAGATCAGAGCAAACTTAAATTTATCTCTGTTATGACCATTATAAGTAATCTACGCAGAAGCCCTGGAAAAGAGGATATTCACAACTGGAGATCTGCGACATTTCATAGAAATGGTGAAGAGTTTCCTTTCCAAGCACTGGAGAGTTGGACAGTCATATAGAGTGGTCCATCTTTGACCTCAGTCTCCTTCTATTTGACTGCTTTTTGAAATTCGGACTCTACATTGTCAGGATTTTCTATATCACTTTTTGTGCTGTGTGAAACTAGAGTCTGATCTGGATATGTTGATGGGAGTCTTAACTGTAGGGCAAGGAAACTAGAAGTAATAATTTCAGCCAAAACATTCAGATTACATAGCAGCCATAGGAAAATCATGCATATCTACTATCCCTTTTTACGGTTGGCTGTGTGATGTCTCATACTGAGTGGTTTTATCTTGCATTTTGGAAGCACCTGAAAACTTTACGCCACCCTTGCCTCCTGCGCTTCCTTTCTTGTACTGTGGAAACAGATGGAATCCACCTGGTTACGGAGCGTGTTCAACCACTGGAGAAGGTCCTGGAGACCCTCTCTTCTTCAGAGATATGTGCTGGAATCTATGATGTTCTGCAAGCTCTCGTGTTCCTGCATGATAGGGTGAGTACGTAGAGGTGGATGTTTATGTGGGAATGGAGGGGTTTTTGCATAGGGAGATGGGCTGTGTTGCTTTGATTGCAAGGTGTAAGACTTGTAAAATCAAATGTCTGATGTTGCTTTTCAATGCTTCTTTAAGTCTGCTTGTTTCGTAACAAGAGCAGTTGATGGAAGTGCTCTTCCATCACTTCCACAGCCAAATGAAAGTGAACAACTTAACTTTATGCCCATTGATAACAGAGCTACAGGGGTGCTTTCAGATGGCAAGAAGGACTTTGTAGAAGCCTCAGCCTTCTAAGAAGATATATTTATGTCTTGTTTGAGCTGCTTTTGCACTTGTAGAGTTAGGAGGACCCCTTGGAAGACATGTTGTAACCTGTTTCAAAAATAAGACAAATTCTATATTAAAAGCTGCCTTTTGAGCACACATTTTTGGAAATACATTTTATACAGATCTGATCATTTTTAAAAAAAACATTCTATTTGGCTGCTTTATTCTCACCTTGACATTTGGGTTTTTTAGGGAGCATTCCTACCGGGATAGGTGGCCACCTCCAGACTCGGAGGCGACCACCTATCCAATGCAGGGCAGGAGAAGCACGGAAGGGGTTGTCCCCTCCGTGCTTCAGCCACCATGCATTTGCGGCTAGACAGCCGATTTCGGCTGTCCAGCTGCAGGAAGTCGGAGTGGGGGAAGCGGCGGCCGGACAACACGTTGGATGTGTCATACCAGCATTTCCGAGTTCCCTGCCCCGGCATGCCCCCAGGGATACCCCATTTTCACTGCTCCATGCTCCTCTCCTGAGCGCGGGGCCGTTAGCGCAGGAGGGGGTGAAGGTCACTTCCCGGGAAAACAACCTATCCTATGGCTGTCTAGCTGCTGACTAGCTGCCATAGGATTACACCCTTAGAATGTTAGATTACTGTCTGGAGTGAGAGGGCCAACAGGGACACATGGGGCTATATGCATAGGGAATGAGAGACTGTGTGGGAGGAATAGTTAACCATGCTGGCTGGAATTAACAGCACAAAGAACAGTGAAATCCATCTATTCCTGGTGGTAGATGTGTTTTGTGTAATTAAGAGAAATCATGCTCTTGAAGGTTTTTATTCATTATATTTATGTCCTACCCCTCTTCACAAAGAGCCCACTAAGATAACTTGCTGGTAATAAATATCTGGTCCTAGGTACCTCATATAGATGAGTTAGTTGTAGGTGCAGGCCAAATAAAGGAAGATGCTTTTTGGAATATATAACTGAAAACATGTGCCTTCTGAATAATTCCTGGGTTTAGACTAATTAGTTTATTTCCATTGTTTATACAATTTATTACTATGTCTTCAAATGTTTTGTTTAGGAATTTGTTTTTGGGGGGTTCTTTTCTGGAACTTAAGGGAGCAGATCCTAAGGCAACAACATAAATTGTTCTCTGTGCAGATATGGTGTGCCGGGAATCAACTGAATTGCACTAGTTAAATTTGACCTAGCATAAAGTTCCCCTCCTTGTCAGAGCTCTCAGGTGGCATATAAAACTTCTCTGTGGTTTTGGCAGCAGTCCTCTGGAGTCTCATGACACCTAATTAGTACTAACAAGAGTTTTATAAATACAACTATTCCCAATCTTACTGTATATTTTCCCTTCCTTTAAAAAATATATTTCAGGGAAACCTAACACACAACAATGTGTGTCTGTCCTCTGTATTTGTGAGTGAGGATGGACACTGGAAACTAGGAGGCATGGAAACTGTCTGCAACCAGAATGAAGCTACAGCAGAGGTAGAGTCAAGCATCATTTTCCTTTGCAGCACCGAAGCAGAGCATTTCCTGCTCCCTAGGTGATCTTCACCATTGAATTCTACCCCATTTAGTAGTTTGACATTCATTCAGTTGAAAAGTGTGTGGTCTTGTTACCCAGCCTTTTTGCCTTATCCCTTCTTTCAAAGTGAGATTGCAGATTCCCTAAGTAATGGTATTGAACAAAATCAGGGAATAATTAACTGCAATCCTGAAAGTGACTACTTCGTGTAGGCTGCTGAGGACAGCTGCTTAGTAATGCTGTTGCAGCCTGGGTAATCATCATGCCTTTATTCTGTTCATTTCTGTGCCTGATCACCACTGTGCTCTAGTTGCTGTGGCATATGTGCAGGTTTCACTCCTGCAGCCTAAATGAGAAAACGTGTAATCCCAGCATACCCAGTTAAGACTGCCAGAATGTGCAGTGCCTGAACTACAGAGTATTATGTAGGAAGCTACCTCTGCACTAATAACACATGGTGGAAACTGAAGAGATTATGTCTGGCCAGGAAATATGAGCGAAGGTCGTTCTGTGTGTGCGTGTGTGTGAGAGAGAGTGAATGAGGGAGAGTGAGGAGGTGGTTGTGGAGGGTATTTTATAAGTGTGTGCGAAAGTGAGAACACATGCTATATGGTCTTTAGAAGTGCAACTGCTGGAGGGGGTAATATGGTGCTGTATAGATGTGTATATGAGATGTAACGGTTGTGTATGTTGGTGAAGAGAGAATGCCATGATTATGTGTCTGTTTGGGGGGGGCTGTTCAGACACACATCGGTAGAGGGTAGTTAAGGTAACTACAGAGGAGGGGTTAGCAAAATCACAGCATGCGTGCCTGTTGCACAACCGGGAACCACATGGCTCCACATGGTTTTGCTAATCACCCCCCATCTGTAGATACCTAGTGATCTTCTTGGTGTGGTTACTGAGCATCCCTTCATCTGCAGTGGTGGATGCTCTAGCTGGCGGACTCTGTGGTTGCAGCCTGGAAGTCCTCCAGAGCCCATTTTAACCACCAGGGAGCCCGCCAGATGACACAGTAAGTCACCCTGGGGCCCCTTAACCCTTTTGCAGGGGAGTGATTAGCTTACTAACCATGAGGAACGTGGTTTTCTTCCCCCACATGACACACTAAGCCACTGTGGTTAGTGGAAATTCCCCAACCATCATGGCTTAGCGTGATGTCTGAACCAGCCCAGTATATGTGTACAGTGAAGAGAGAAGATGACAGAAGCTATCCATTATATCCTTGCACTTGTCCAGATGTTGCTTCTTATAGACTAGTATCCTATACAGTGAGAAACAGATGTCTGGAATCAAAGCTTCAGAGGAAAGTGGCAATCTGCACTAGAAATAAATTATACCCTTTACTAGGGATGTACAGATTGTATAGTCTGTTTTGTCTGCATTTCACAGATTGTCAGGCGCTTTTTGTTCCGTTGTCCGCTCATCAACGGAATCAGATTTTTTTTAGTTTCTGAATTTGAACAAACCTGTGCAAGTTTGCACCTGCGAAAATTCACATTTGCTCAAATTTGTGGTTGTGAAAATGTGCAAACCCCCCAAAATGTGCAACCGCCCCACCACCCCATATGCACATTTTCAAACTTTATCCTATGGGGGAAATGCACATTTTCAGTCAGTTTTTTTTTTTTATTTTGTGTATTTTTCTGTTACTAAATTTGCACAAAATTCCAGAAAGTTTGAAAAACTGTTAGCAAGTCCTCAGAATCTGCCCAACTGGAGAAAAGCTGGTCCACTGCAGAATCCACAGGTCGGATTCATAAAAATCTGAACTCATTTGACTCAGTTGTGGATTTCTCCGACATCCCTATCCTTCACTAACTGTCAATCACTGGCCCCAACATTCAACAGCAGCACTCCTGTACCTCTTAACCCGCACAGTGCTGTGCTGCCACGTGAAGTGATTTTTCTCTGTGCTATAGCCTTTAAGGGATGCTGGTTCTTAAGGCCCAAGGTTGAAAGACAACCATATGAGTAGCTTTGTTTTATTCCATCTTTAACTTGTTGCAGAAGTCCATGGCTCTGTGAACACAACTTAAAAAGCACTGCTCTAGGCTAGGTAGTCTGGTATCTTTGACTTGTGTTGTGTGGCCAGGGTAATGGGAATAGCAAAGATTAACATGTGACGGCTTCTGTTGCTTCTGCTTTTCACAAAGTATTGCTCAGTGATAATGTAGCCTTTCATTAGCTAAAAGTTTTCTTCTCTCTTTGTAGTTTCTACATAGTATCCAGTCAATACGGGAGAAGACAGGCATTCCACCTGAAGAACTGGTAGGCCTTTTCTATTTTTCTGCTGGAGCTCTGCTAAGGCAGACATGAAAAATAAATTCAGAAAACAGTTTCCATTTATGTGTGATTCATCTGAGATGTATAACAAATAAAAGATAACATTGTTATCTCCTGTGTGCATCTACTTTAGAAGATACTAAGGTGATGTTGCTGTTCCATTTCTGTATTGGAGTTGTCTGTAAGAAAAACTGAAATAATTTAAATGAGAGAACTACACCCTCATGAATCATATGTCTGGATTGTCTGTCTGTAAACATTTTTAATTTTAGTTCCAAACTTGGCAGCCCCAGATGTCCAGCTTGACTTTCTCAGGCATATTTTAATAAGTAAAGTTAATTTATTTAAAGTTTTTAGAGCCCAAACCCTCTCAAAACAGATAGCCACATAATAATACTGAAGTTTACTTCTGTTTCTTTTTTTATGCTACATACATTTTACCTTTTTGACAATTACCTTTATTTTTCGAAATGTATATCCTGCCGTATAGTTGAAAACATAAATAAATTCAGGGCACTTGTTTTTCACTAGTTAAAAACAACAGCAGCAACATTAAAAATAATAAATAAAATACAACCAGAGACAGAAAAAAACAGCTGTAAAACCTCAAACAGTAACATGGAACCATGAAACATGAAAAGCTTAGATGAATAAAAAGTTCTGTAGCCTGGCAACTTTATGGTTTATTATTAGTGTATATCCTGCTGCTCCATAGAGAAGCTATATCCAAAGTGGCTAATAAAAATCTAAAACATCATAAAACATAAAATATCAAAATCACAAAAATAAACATAACAATACACATTACAAACTCATATCAGCTTAGAATAGAATTATTACACTTTGGATATCTCCTGCCCTCTGCGAGACTCAGATATGTAAGAAAGGAGATTTATTGGGACTTTGTTCCTCCTTCTTTTCCATGCCTACCATCAAGTCAGAGAGCAAAGATATAGGGCTGCTTCCCTCCCATGCCAAAAAGTGTGGCAAAGTCTGTATGCTTGCAAGTAGGGATGGTGCAGCCCCCGATTAAGTCCAGGAGTCCAGCAGACTCCCCGCTACCCCGTGCCTGCTGAGCTCCCTGCCCTGCCTGAGCCCCTCCCCCTCCGCTCACCAAGCCGCCCATACTCACCCTGGGCCTGTCCAGCAATCTCCGCAGCTGCCATTCTGCAAAAAAATAAGGAGCCCGCAGATATGTGCACATCTGCTCTTATGCACAATGGTGCTGTGAATGGCCGATATATGCAAGGTTACAGGTATAAATGGCCCAGTTACACCTGTAATCTCACGTATATCAGCCCTTCACAACACCATTGTGCATAAGAGCAGATGTGCACATACAGTCAGGGCCAGAAATATTGGAACAAGGATAACTGTTTTGGCAGTTGGCCTCTGTACACCACCACATTGAAGCTGAAAGGAAACACACCCAGATGGGAGCAAAGGCAGGACTTTCAGCTGTAATTCAAGGGGTTTGACAAAAGTGGAGCACTAACCATTCAGTAAGGACAGCCAGTGGCATACACGCACCCCCATCGTTGGTGGCTCATAAGTAATGGAACAAACCAACATCATTTCAAACTTAAGGGTCGCCTCTAATACCTGGATGAAAATCCTTTGCAGTCAATGACTGCCTGAAGTCTGGAACACATGGACATGACCAAATGCTGAGATTCCTCCCTCAAGATGCTTTGCCAGGCCTTTACTGCAGCTGCCTTCAGCTCCTGCTTGTTTGTGGGTCTTTCTGCCTTCAGTCTTGTCTTCAGTAAGTGAAAAGCATGCTCTATTGGGCGGAGATCAGGTGACTGACTTGGCCATTGAGGAACATCCCACTTCTTTGCCTGGAGAAACTCTTGGGTAGCTTTTGCTGTATGTTTTGGGTCATTATCCATCTGCAATATGAAGCGGCGTCCTATCAGTTTGGCAGCATTCGGCTGAATCTGAGCAGAAACTATAGTCCTGTACACTTCAGAATTCATCCTGCTGCTTTGATCAGCAGTCAGGTCATCAATAAACACCAGTGACCTGGCTCCATTGGCAGCCATACATACCCATGCCATAATATTGCCTCTACCATGTTTGACAGATGATGTGGTATGCTTTGGATCATGAGCTGTTCCTTTCCTTCTCCATACTTTTCTCTTCCCATCATTCTGGTACAAGTTAATCTTGGTTTCATCAGTCCAAAGAATCTTATTCCAGAACTGGGCAGGCTTTTTTAGGTGTTTGCTGGCAAAGGCTAATCTGGCCTTTCGGTTCTTGAGCGTTACCAGTAGTTTGCACCTTGTTGTGAAGCCTCTGTATTTACATTCATAAAGCCATCTCTTGACTGTTGATGTTGACAATGACATGCCTACCTCCGCAAGAGCATTCTTGACCTGGCTAGATGTTGTGAAAGGGTTCCTCTTCACCATGAGCAGAATTCTGTGGTCATCCACTTTAGTGGTCTTCCATGGTCTTCCAGGCCTTTTGCTGTTGCTGAGCTTGCCAGGTAATTCCTTCTTTTTCAGGATGCTCCAAACTGTTGAATTGGCCACTCCCACTGTTTTTGCTATCTCTCTGATGGGTTTATTTCATTTCCTCAGCCTAATGAGGGCCTCCTTCACTCGCATGGACACCTCTTTGGGCCTCCTGTTGGGAGTTCCAGTGAACAGCTACCAAATGCAAATGTAACACTCAGAACCACCTCCAGGCCTTTCATCTGCTTGAGTGATCATGGGGCACCCAGGAAACAGGCCACACCTGGCCATGCAGCTGCTTGTCAGCCATTTCTTCCATTACTTATGAGCCACCAAGGATGGGTGTGTGTGTATGCCACTGGCTGTACTTCCTGAATAGCTAGTGCCCCACTTTTGTCAAGCCCCTTGAATCACAGCTGAAAGTCCTGACTTCACTCCTATCTGGGTGTGTTTCCTTTCAACTTCAATGTGGTGGTGTACAGAGGCCAACTGCCAAAACAGTTATCCTTGTTCCAATATTTCTGGCCCTGACTGTATCTGCAGGCACTTTTTTTTGCAAAATGACAGCTGCACAAATCGCTGGATGGGCCCGGGATGAGCGTGGGCGGCTCGGGGGTTGGGGTTGGCACGAGTGGGGGCAGGGGCTTGGCAGGCGCCCAGAGAACCCAGATGGGAGGGGGTGCCCGTCAATCCCTACTTGCAAGAGGCTCTCTGCCTGTCATGAGACCTGGGGGCAGGCCACATCTCAGTTGCCTGGTCATCTCTGATGCCTAAAACAAGTGCTTGTTCTGCTGCAGCACCAGTGTCAAGGGCTGTGGGAGCCTCAGATGATTGCTTCTGAGTGGCTGTAGTGTTGCCCTGTCTCCTGTTGGGAGGTGAGTCATCCAAACCAGTCTCTTCTCCAGAGTGGGGAGGCAGACCCAGACAGGACTGAACCTAATCCCAGGCATTGCTCTTGCTATTAGTGATAAGGATATGAGGGGGGAAAGCTCTGCTGAATCAGACAAGGGTCTGTCTGGTCCAGCATTGTATTTCCAACAGTAGCCAGCCAGATGCTTATGGGAAGTCCACAAGCAAGGGCATGAAAGCAGCAGCCCTCCCTGTTGTTTGCCCCCAGCATCTGGTATTCAGAAGTACACTGCCTCTGAATCTGGAGGCCCTATTTAATTCTCATGGCTAATGTCTGTAAAAGTGCAGTTTGTTTATGGATTTAATTAATTTATAGACTGCTTGACTCTATCTGAAAAAACTTCTCAAAGTGGTTTACAATGTAAACATTTTAAATACAAAACATCCAGAGTTAAAACAACTAAAAAGAAAAATACAAAGAATCTCAGTTAAAAGTATTTAAAATAATAAATGCATCCTCAGTTAAAACACTTACAATCAGTGAAATAACAATCAACAAATTGGGCAGCACAGTCAGCCAAGGGGAAGGTCTGGGTGAAAAGGTAAGTCTTTAACTGGTGCCTAAAACATGCCACGGTTGGCACCTCCCACATAAAAAGGGGGAGGGCATTCCGCAAAGTGGGTGCCACCATGGCGAAACCCTGCTTCCAGGTTGCCACCAAATGGCACTCTGCCAGTTGCAGTGCAACTAGCAAGGCCTGTTCTGAGGATCTTAGTGATCTAACAGGTCTGTATTGTTCAGAACTTTATGTTAGCAACAAAACCTTGAATTTTGCTCAGTAACTAGTAGGCAGCTGGTGCTGTTGCTTCAGCATAATATGTGCAGGCGCCCCACTCAGCATCCTAGCCATCACATTCTGCACTAACTGCAGCTTCCCAACCAAGCTCAAAGGCAGTCCCACATAAAGTGTCTTAGGGTGCAATTGTATGGGGATAGTTAGCCGCCTCCAAACTCAGAGGTGAATGACTATCCAGTGCACAGCGGGCAGAGCGCAGAGGGGATCGTCTCTGCCACGCTCCAGCTGCCCTGCATTTGCAGCTAGATGGCCGATTTCAGCTGTCTAGCTGGGGTGGCTGGGAGGGGGGAGGCCGGACGGTGCATAGGAAGGATCGTACCAGCGCTTTCTCTGTCCCCTCCCCTCCTCCAAGAACGCCCCCTTTTCCCCTGCTCCGCACTGCTCTTACGAGCGTGGAGCCAGGGATGAATTGCGCTACCTATGAGGTGGCGGGGTAGGGAGGCGGTTTTCTGGAAACTGACCTCGGAGTGCTGGCTCCAATGTCAGTTCCCAGAAAACGAAAAATCCTATGGCTGTCTAGCCGCTGTCTAGTGGCCATAGGATTGCACCCTTACAGTCATCTAAACATGAGGTTACCAACACATGGACTACAGTGGCCAGGCTATTCCTGTCTAAGAAAGGGCGTAGTTGGCACACCAGCCAAAGTTGGTAATAGGCACTCCTGACCACAGAAGTCACTTGGGCTTCTAATCTCATTGCTAAATCCAGGAGCACCCCCAAACTGTGTACATGTTCTTTATGAGTGGGTGTAACCTCATCTAAAACAGGCAAACTCCCCAATTCCCATACTCGGGAACTGCTCACCCATAGAATCTCGATCTGGTCTGGATTCATTATCTGTTTTTTGCGCTTCATTTAACCCATCACTGTGACCAGGCGCTAGTTCAGATCATTCATGGCCGCCCCTGACTCGGATATCTGAGAATTATACCATACTGATGACACTTTGCCCTAAATCTCCTAATGACCACCTCCAGAGGCATCATAAAGATTTTAAAGAGCATTGGGGACAAGCTGGTATCCTATGGCACTCCACAGCATAGCTGCTAGGCTGCCAGAACACAGTCACCCAGTGCTACTTTCTGGAACTGTCCCCATAAGTAGGAGCAGAACCACTGTAAAACAGTGTCCCCAGCTCCCAAAGATGATCTAGAACTATACTGCGGTCAACAGAGTGATCTAAGGTAGGATCAGCAGAGTTGCACTTGCTCAGTCTCCTTCCCACTTCAGGGTGACAAAAGCCAATTCTGTCCGAAAACCAAGCCTGAACCCAGACTGAAATGGGTCAAGATAATCTGTATCTTCCAAGAACTTCTGCAACTGCACGGCCACGACCCTATCAAACATCTTGCCCCAAAAGGGGGTGTTCTGAATCTTATGCAAATACATATATTTATAAAAAGCTCTTGAATACCAAGAGCTTTTTATTAATTTATCTTCTATACTTGAAGTATGTGAATAGAATAAAAAAAACTTTGTGCCCAGCACTGAAAATGTTGTTTGTACAAACTGCCATCGTTATCCCATTATGCCATGATAATGTGTCTGATTTCATTGGAAGGTATTTCAATTAGGTACTGCTAAAATCAACAAATTATAACTCTTTAATACAGGGGTACAAGGAAGTGTTTTTAAGATTAGGCTACTAGACACCATGAGGTGTTAGTAGGGGACCATAGTGTTCTTGTTTGCAACTTTTGATTATAGAATCATAGAGTTGGAAGATACCTCAGAGATCATCTAGTCCATCCACCTGCTCAGTGCAGGCCCTGCACTGCAGGGTGCAGCTACAGCATCCCAGACAGATGGCCATTCAGCCTCTGCTTAAGTACTACCAGTGAAGGAGAACCCACCACTTCCCGAGGGAATCTGTTCCACTGCTGAATAGCTCTCAATGTTAGGAAATTTCTCCTAATGTTACGCCAAATCTGCTTGCCTGCAATTTCAGCCTGTAAGCTAGTCCTGTCCCTGGGAACAACAGAGGACTAGTCTGCTCCATCTTCTGCATGACAGCCTTTCATACATTTGAAGACCACTATCATGTCTCCCCTTAATCTTCTCTTCTCCAGGTTAAATATACCCAACTCTTTCAACGATTCCTCATAGGACTTGGTTTCCAGATCCTTCACCATCCTGGTTGCCCTTCTCTGGACATGCTCCAACTTGCCAGTGTTTTTCTTAAAATGGAGCACCCAGAACTGGACACAGTACTCCAAATGCAGCCTGACTAATGCAGAACGGAACGGAACTATTACTTCCAGGACACTATGCATCTGTTAACGTAGCTCAAAGTTGCATTAGCTTTCTGAGCTGCCACATCACACTGCTGGCTCAAATTCAGTTTGTGATCCACTAAGGGCATGATCCTATGCACGTTAAGACAGAAAAAAGTCCTACTATCCCCTACATGGCTGGCTGACTGTGGCATGCTGGGAGCTGTAGAGCTGTTTTCTGTCTAAAAATGCATAGGATTGTGCCCAAAGACACCTAAGTCTTTTTCACACATATGGCTCCCAAGCAGGGTCTCCCCCATCTTGTACTTGTGCCTTTGATTGTTTTGGTACCTAAATGCAAGACTTAGAATCATATAATAGTAGGGTGGAAGGGGCCTACAAGACCATCGAGTCCAACCCCCTGCTCAATGCAGGAATCTAAGTCAAAGCATCCCCGACAGATGGCTGTCCAGCCTCATCTTGATCGCCTCCAGTGTGGGAGAGCCCATCACCTCCCAAGGTAATTGGTTCCATTGTCATATTGCTCTAACAGTCAGGATGTTTTTCCTGATGTTCAGCCGGAATCTGGCTTCCTGTAACTTGAGCCCATTATTCCGTGTCTTGCACTCTGGGATGATGGAGAAGAGATCCTGGCCTTCCTCTCTGTGACAGCCTTTCAAGTACTTGAAGAGCGCTATCCTATCTCCCCTCAGTCTTCTCTTCTCAAGGCTAAACATGCCCAGTTCTTTCAGTCTCTCCTCATAGGGCGTTGTTTCCAGTCCCCTCATCTTGGTTGCCCTCCTCTGAACCTTTTCCAGTTTGCCTGCATCCTTCTTAAAGTGAGGTGCCCAGAACTGGACACAGTACTCAAGATGAAGCCTAACGAGTGCTGAGTAGAGGGGAACTAGTACTTCACTATGCTTCTATTAATGCAGCCCCAAATAGCATTTGCCTTTTTTGCAGCCACATCACATTGTTGGCTCATATTCAGCTTATGATCTACAACAATTCCAAGATCCTTCTCGCTTATAGTATTGTTGAGCCAAGTATCCTCCATCTTGTAACTGTACATTTGGTTTCTTTTTCCTAGGTGCAGAACTTGGCATTTATCCCTATTAAATTTTATTCTGTTGTTTTCTGCCCAGCGCTCCAGCCTATCAAGATCACTTTGAATTTTGTTTCTGTCTTCCAAGGTATTAGCTATTCTGCCCAATTTTGTGTCATCTGCAGATTTGATCAGCGTTCCCTGCACCTCTTCCTCCAAGTCATTGATAAAGAAGTTGGAGAGCACTGGGCCCAGGACTGAGCCCTGCAGTACCCCGCTTCCTGCCTTTCTCCAGTTTGAGAAGATCCCATTGATAAGCCTTCTTTGAGTCTGATTCTGTAGCCAACTTGTGGATACACCTGATAGCTGTTTCATCTAGCCCACTTTGAGCTAGTTTGCTCATCAGGATATCATGGGGCACTTTGTCGAAAGCTTTGCTGAAGTCGAGGTGTATGATGTCCACAGCAGTCCCACAGTCCACAAGGGAGGTTATTTGATCCAAAAATGAGATCAGATTTGTCTGGCAGGATTTGTTCTTGATAAATCCATGTTGGCTTCCAAGTCATCACTGCATTGTTTTCAAGGTGCTTACAGATGGATTGCTCCAGAATTTTCGCAGGGATTGATGTCAGACTGACTGCTCTGTAGTTCCCAGGTTCCTCCTTTTTGCCCTTTTTGAAGATAGGGGCAACGTTAGCCCCCCTCCAGTCATCTGGCACTTCACCCATCCTCCATGATTTCTCAAAGATAATAGAAAATGCTTCTGAGAGTTCTTCTGCCAGCTCCTTTATTACTCTGCGGTGCAGTTCATCTGGCCCTGGAGATTTGAACTCATTCAAAGTAATTAGGTGTTCCTTGACCATATGCCTGTCAGTCTCCATCTGCAATCCTGCCCCTTCAGCCTGTACTTTGCCTTTGCCAGGGGGCTCATAGACCCTCTTTTGGGAGAAGACTGAGCCAAAGTAGGAATTGAGCACCTCTGCCTTTTCTTTGTCATCTGTTATCATTTTGCCATCCTTAGTTAATAGCTGAACCACCATTTCTTTCCTCTGTCTTACTATGCACATACCTGAAGAAAGCCTTTTTTTGCTTTTATTTTCCCTCGCTAACCTCAGCTCTTTCTCAGCTTTAGCCTTCCTGATGCCATCCCTGCAATTCTGTGCTACCTGCCTGTACTCTTCCTTTGTTCCACTTCCTATATGTGTCCTTTTTTGTTTTCAGGTTATCTCTAAGCTTTTTGTGAAGCCACGTTGGCTTCTTCTGTCATCTTCCACCTTTTTTTTTTTTCTTGTTGGAATTGTTTGTAATTGTGCCTTTAGAATTTATATTTATGTCTGTTGAATTTCATCTTGTTAGATTCAGCCAAGTATTCCAGCCTGTCTAGATCCTTTTGAATTATGATCCTGTCTTCTGTGGTGTTAGCTGCCCCTTGTAGCTTCATGTCATCTGCAAATTTGATAAGTGATCCGTCTACACTCTCATCCAAGTCATTTATAAAAATGTTGAACAGCACAGGGCCTAGGACAGAGCCCTTCAGCCCTCCTCTCAAGACCTCCCTCCAGGAGGATGCCAAGCCATTAATTAGCAGTTATTGAGTACAATTGCTGAACTAGCTGTGTAGCTACCTAATTGTAGTATTGTCCAACCCACATTTTACCATATCATCAACAAGGATATAATGGGAAACCTTGCCAAATGCTTTGCTGAAATCAAGATATACTATGTCTACAGCATTCCCATGATCTACCAAACCAGTAACTCTTTCAAATAAGGAGATAAGATTGGTCTGGCATGACTTCTTCCTATACTTATTCATTTGCAGTGTGATGCAGGTACTATTCGAGTTGGGTTTTACTGACACATGCCTTATTTACATAATGACTGGTGCTCTAGGTGTGGTTGCCTTTCAAGACTGCCTGCAGTTGCATTTGTTCCAAAATGTGATGGCTGAATTGTTGTGTGGAACCAGGTATTGGGAGTGTGTATTTCCTGTGTTGAAACAACTGCATTGGCTTCCAGTTTGTTTCCAAACCCAATTTAAAGTGCTGGTTATGACTTTTAAAGCCCTTTACAGTTTGGGTCTGGGATACCTGAACGATCACCTTCTCTATATAAGCCAGCCCACTTATTAAGATCACCAGCAGAGGTGCTCTTCTCTGCCCCACCAACATCAAAAGTGTGTTTGTTTCGGACTAGGGAGAGGGACTTCTCAATGGCTTTGGAACTTCCTTCCTAGGGAGGTCCTCCTCTGATGGCCTTCTGCACAAGGGTAAGATCTTTCTTCTTTAAAAGGCCTTCAGTGGATAGGAAGTTGTTTTAATTTTTCTTCAGTCTGAACTGCCTGAATTTTGTTTTTGGGGTGAAGCTGCTCTATATGAAAACTTTGCATTTGTGATTCTGATTTTTAGGTTGCTCTTTTAGATATATATTTTAGGTTCCTTGCTATTGTCTTTTACCTGTTTTGTATTATTGTTTTTAACTTTTGTAAGACATCTTGAATGTTTTAATGGATAGGTGGGGTATAAATGTCCACTATCGATATATTAAGAGGAGGGGAGTGTTTCTGACGATGATTAAGGCGGTCTCTGCTGCATAATCTTCTTTGTTTTACTATAGTCTGCAGACTTCCAAATTCTTCCTGAGGGCCAAGGACATTCCCGGGATGCCTACTCATTTGGTGTATTGGTTGAAAATCTGCTGATTTTTTTAAATGAAGAGGGTAAGAATATTATCATAAACCATTTTATCATATGGAAATGAAATAGCATAGTTTCAAATAACTAATGCTAAGTTTCTTTTGTGGTTGAATGGTAGGAGATTCAGGACAGACAAAAGGAAGAACTCATCTCATAAACTGTGGAACTCACTACCACAAAATGTAGTGATGGCCACCGAACTTGGGTGGCTTTGAAAGGGGATTAGACATATTCACGGAGGATAAGGCTATCAATGGCTGCTAGTTATGATGGCAACATATTGCCTTCAGATTCCAAGGCAGTATGCCTCAGTATACCAGTTGCTGAGGAACACGAGCAAGGGGATGCTATTGCACTCATGTCCTGCCTATCAGCTTCCCATAGGCATCTAGTTGGCCATTGTAGGAACAGAATGCTGATCTAGATAGTCCTTTAGTTTGATCCAGCACTGCTGATCTTACGTTCTAAGGAACTGCTTTTGGTAGAGAATCTTAGTAGAACATTTGCTCCAGAGAAACAGAATTATCCATTATTTTCCCCTTGATATTTCAGAATTTGGTGATACTGAAGGATTGTTCTAATTCCATAGATACTCCGTGTTGGAAACAACCTCTTAAGCAGTGTTGATTTTTGTTTTACAAAATGATACATTTAGCAACATTGGGGACAAAATATTGCTTAAAGCCAGTAACGAATTGAGGGTTTTTGATTCGCTAAATTCCTCCATTAGATATTCTGCTGTGGTGAATCTGTGTAAGAATTACACAGATTCCCTTAAGTGTGGGAATTGTCCAGTAGTTAATGCGCTCATTTATTGTGTTTAAGATGATCTTCACTGAGACAGCAGTGGCCTCTCTCATTCACATAAATTAGACAAAGGATTTATAGAAAAAGCATGGCAATCTGCAGTGAAGTCATTTTTTAATAATCATTTTTAAAAATTATATTATCGTCATCATTATTTTCATTTCTATACCGCCCAGTAGCCGAAGCTCTCTGGGCAGTTCACAAAAATGTTATATTGGTGGACCATTCTGTGGTAATATTTCTCTGCTTTTTGGGCACAAGTACTCTACAAAGCACTGCACTTGCATATCTGCAGAAGCTCCACCAAAGCAAATGGTGCTGCTCAGCTGTGGTGTATTATGAATTACAGTGTAATCCTACACATGTCTACTCAGAAGTAAGCCCCACTGAGTTCAATGGGGCTTATTCCCAGGTAATTGTGTACAGGATAGCAGCTTTGCTTCCATAAGAGTACCTTCCCAGAATTACCAAGTAGGACTAAGTCCTAAAGTAGGAGATAATCTTAATTCTTAAGCATGTTCTCAAATTCTGTTCCTTTGGAAGGGTCTTCCTTGGTACTTCACTTTCATCTCAGTGCTTGTATCATCATTTGGCCTTGTCTTGTTTTCTACATTCTTTAGCCACTGTAGGGAAAAAATTATTCCCATTTCTGTAAGTATTGTTAAACGTATTGTGCAGAATAATGAACCTTACTACCTCCTATATTCTCTTGAGCTGCCAGAACATTTTGGTCTCAATTCCTTACATAGACTTCATTGCTAAACGGTGTGTTTCAGTTTCAGAAGATGTTCTCTCTAGCTTTCAGCATACCCTGCGCTCTGCTTTGCTAAATCCAGATCTAACGTGCCGTGCTCCTCTGTCCAGTCTACTCTCTCATGAATTCTTCAGGTGAGCATACCATTAGAATATGTGCTGACTGGTTGTTCTCTTAAAACTTCTTAGAGTGCTCTCTGAGTGGGAAATTCAGAGGTCATTATCAAGTTCGGAGTGTGGATGAAAGGAATCTTACATTTGGGAATATATAACAAGGGTATTCCTTAACGCTTAAATGAACTTCTGTAGCCTTTTAAATTAAGTACTAGGTAGTAAAGTGGTGGCAACTGTAATTGCTTCAATTTTGGTTTTGCAATATATGGGACAGGAAACAATGCTTTGAGGCACTCTAGTGTTCCAGGGTTATATTTACTGACATTCTCTACACCCAGCAGTCAGAATTGCCTAAACAACACTGTCCTCTGATATAGAAAATATTATTTCCAACCATAATTCCAATATGCTGTGGTGAAGAAAAATCTCATTGTGTTCTGCCTGTAATTGGCCAAACTTGTGATCCTTGCATCGTTCAGTTCTGTCTCGTAATCTGGAGTTTATGTAGTGTTGTCCTGCAGGAACAGAACAAGTCATGTAATTCTCTTCCAAAGATCAAATGATCAATACACAAGTAAAAATCACCCCAAATTATATCTGTTTGCAAAATTTCTCTCCTAAAAAAGGCTGACATTCCTACATCTCATCTAGAATGATGATGCTCAGCCTTGGGTGTGGCAACATCTAGGTAAAGGAAGTTTCAAATATGGCACATAGGGTTGCACATGTGTGCCTTTGCCATTTGTGCTTGGTGTGCAGAGCCATTGTCAGGCATCTGATCATGTCTGACTGTAGAATTAACAGTAGAGACAGGGACTTCCTTAGTATGTTGAACCCAACCTATTTAGGACTATGGGTTAAAACCAACAACTTGAATTATCCCTTGGAGACATTCCAGTGCACAATCTGGAACTCACGTTAAGAGGAGAGCCGTCCTCTTCTGCATCAGCTGCCATTCCAGAACAGATTTCAAGATCATGCCCCCTTGAGAGGTTTGGAATGGAATGGTCTCTTGATTGTGTGTTTCCACACCAACAGGTATAAATGCCACATTCTGGCATTTCTAGTTTCAACACATTTTATTCTGCTTGAGAGTTGTTTTTTGGATATTGAGTTCCTGTTACTTCTGGTTATAAATTCTTATTTAGTAATGACCTTTTAAAAACAATTTCAGAAATGATTTCCTGGAAGTTGTGAGCTTTCTGAACAGTTTAACACTGAAAACGGAGGAGGAGAAAACTGAATTTTTCAAGTAAGTAAAAATTGTTGGCCATTTGGAAAGGGAGTTTTTAGAGAAAACAGAAACCTTTTAAAAAGGTTTATCATACTTAGAGAAAACCCTTTCAAATCAGTGGGACTTAAGTTAGTCATGACTAAGTCAAGTCCCATTGATTTCAATGGATCTGACTTTTGAAAAGTCTACTGTTTTGTTTAAAAAGTCCCATTTCAAATGGCAATTAGGATTTTCTCCCATTAATTATGGTATTGCATCTGTGGTTTGGTTTTAACATGTAGGCCAGGGGTAGGGAGCCACTGACCTGTAACACACTCCGATCTGGCCCTATCCCTTCCACCTTTCAACCACTATGAAGCCAGTCTTTAAAGAAGTCTTCATTGTGAGCCTATTCTAGGATGGGTGCAGAGGAAGCCAAGCATGCTTGAGTGGGGACAGACCTGGCAGCTCACTCTGCCTCCTTGCTGGTTGGGGAGAAAGAGAAGCCCCTTTCTTCCCTGCCAGCACAGAAGCAGAGCAACCGGCTGGAAGTGTGACAGAGCAGCCTGTTGCCCCTCCTCCAGTTTGCTCATGTCCCTTCACAAATGTCATGCTTAGTTGCCAAGGGTTGAGGAATAGTCACCCAATGTTACTGGCTGAAATTGGCCCCATAGGTAGGACTGGAACCACTGTAGCACTGTGCCTCCAATACCCATCTCACAGAGTCAATCCAGGAGAATACCATGGTCGAGGGTATCAAAAGCTGATGAGAGGTTGGGCAGTATTAACAGGGTGCACTCCCCCTGTCCCTCTCTCGATAAAGGCCATCCATCAGGGCGACCAAGGAAGATTCAGTCCCATAACCAGATCTAAACCCAGACTGGAATGGGTCTAGATAATCAGTATTCTCAAAGAGTGCTCTGCCACAACCTTCTCAAGTACCTTCCCTAAGAAAGGGGTATTTGCGATTGGGCAGTAGTTGTCTAATACCGTTGGGTCCAGAGTGGGCAGCTTCAGGAGTGGTTGCACTGCTTCCTCTTTAACAACAGCAAGGACCGCCCTTCCCGCAGGGAAGCATTTATCCACAGCACCCTGAGCCCACCCAGTCATACATCCTTGGCTAGCTTTTATTAGCCAAGAGGGCAGGGATCAAGAGGGCATGTGGCCGGTCACACTGCTGCAAGCACCTTGCCTACATCATCAGGCTGCAGGAACTGGAACTGATCCCACAAAATCAAGCAGATGGTGGCATAAGACACTTGGACTGGAGCTGTAATAACAGCATCAAGTTTGCTGCAGAAACAAATGATTTTGTCCTCAAAGTGCAATGCAAAAAGGTCACAGTGGGTCCTTGCCAGGGTCCCACTTGCTGGGGAGGGTGTTAACAGCCCCCAGACCACCTGGAAGAGTTCCGCTGGACAGCTATTCGAGGACACAATGGAGGCAGCAAAATAAGCTTTTGTTGCTGCCCGCACTGGCACTCATTAGGCACGATTATGTGCTCTAGAGCGTGTTCAGTCATCTTCACTTCAAGTCTTACACTATTTTTGCTCTAGCCGACATCTAGCCTGTTTCACTGACTGCAGTTCCCCAGTATACCAAGGAGCAAAGCGGGCTGTACAGCACTGGAGGGGCACTCAGGTGCAATCAAATCGGTGGTCTTCCACATCTCAGTTCCACAGTGAGGCTAGGGCCTTGGCTGGATCACCAGCTCTCTCCACTGGAAAATCCCCAAGAGCATTCAGAAATCCATTGAATTCCATCAGTCTCCTGGGGTGGACCATCCAAATGGGTCCCCCACTCCTGCAGGAGGGAAGTAACACCACAAGTTCAAATCTCACCAGGAAATGATCTGACCATGACAGTGGGGTTACTTGGACACACACCCCCCCCAATCTTCAACTCACAACTTGGAGCAAAAAACAAATCAAGGGTATGGCCTGCTTCATGTGTTGGGCCGATGAAAAACTGAGACAGCCCCATGGTTGTCATGGAGGCCATGAAATCCTGAGCTGGAACTCCAGAGACAGCCTCAGCATGGAAGTTGAAGTCACCCAGAACCAGCATCCTGGGTTCCTCCAACACCACACTCAAGACTGCCTCTGCCAGTTCAGTCAGGGAGGCTGCTGGGCAGCAGGTGCGCAGTACACCAGCAGCATCCCCAATCTCTCTCTATGGCCCAACAGCAAGTGCAGCCCCTCAAGGCCTGCTCCAAGTTGGAGAGGTTCTATGAACCACAGTGACTCCCCCAGCCCTCCAAATCCCATGGTGCCCTGCATCACTCATGGCAGACTAGTTAAGAAGAGAATGAGATGCTGCACCTTCTCCAAGGAACGACACAACTTTTCATTCTGGTTGGCTTGCAGGGCCCCAAGCAAATGCAGCCCTCAGTGAGGAAGAAGTCCCCCACCTCTGGCATACAACATTTACAAATTCCAAAATAATGTCATGCTAACCTTGTGTTGAAATAATGGCTGCTTCTGTGTCTGTCAGAGCAGTAGCATTTTGCAGAAAATTATCTGCCTGTCACGATTGCAAATCACTTCCCCTTACTCCCCAGCCCTCACATACCTAGAACTGCACAAGTTCCCCACAAATGGATCTTACTGTTCCTGTGAACAGTCTAGATGGGTATATATGTTAGCTGTGTTTGTCTGAAAGTTAGCCCTTTACTAGGTCTCCCACAAAATTTGTTTCACTTCAGTAGTGGTGGTTAAATGGGATGTAAAACAGTAGTATGGCCAACCTGGGTGGTGTACCTCACTGCAAAATGTCCTACAGAAGACTACTTGTTGGAGCATCCACCTGATGAATGCAGCACTGGAAGGTGTGGACACTTTTAGTCTGTAGTGCTGAACAAAAGTGACAGAAGCCCAAGTACCTGTCCTACAGTTCTGAAGGTGGCAAAAATGTTTGGTGTGTTAAAAATAGGAAGGCCAGATGGACTTGAGCACACTCCGGGAGAGAGCGCAGGACAGGAAGGCCTGGCGTGTTATGGTCCATGGGGTCACGAAGAGTCAGACACGACTGAACAACTGAACAGCAAGGCCAGATGGGACCTGACATAGTTGTGTGCCTTTATCCACCTTGCCAAAATGCCCTTGGAACTTCTCATAGTGAAAGTGTGGAAGGAAGTGATTGACACCGTGAACTCCCAAGTCCATTTAACGTACATCCTCCAGCCTCTGGACATATTGTGTGCCATACTTCTTCCTTGGGATTAGGCTTAGAACAAAAATAATGTAAGAGTCTCTTGGCTTCTATTGAAGAACATACTGTTCTTGGAAACAGTCCTGATTACACCTTTAATTGAAGGAGGCACCTTATTCTTTCCTCACAGGGAGATCTAAAGTTATTGTCATCCCAAAACAAAATACACTACTCTAGAACTGCAAGAGACGTTGACCTGATAGGCTCCTAGTAAGAACTCTGCGAACAGTGTACAGATTCAGTAGGGAATAGCTGAGCAGTCAGAGGGTTCAGCAGAGAAGCTCCCTTAAGGAAATGCCACAAGTGAGGATGCCTAGAGATTAACCTAGGTACTTTTATTACCTAGCACAGTTGCTTGGTCTACTATATGGCATTTAAAAAAAAAAAAGACAATTGGGCTAAATTGGGTGGGTACATGAGAAAGGGCCTTCTCAGTTGTGGCCCCCAGGATGTGGAATGCCCTCACCCTCATGGTCTACTTCTAGACAGGCATGGAAGCAGGACTTTTCAGAAACTGGATTGTGCTGTGTATTCTGTTGCTGTTTTTAAAAGGCTGTTCATTTTAATGATTGTTGGTTTACTTGTTAGTTTGTTTTTTAGATTGTATTTTTATCTTGCTTTGTATTACAGTAATTTTATGCAAGCCACTTTGTGAACAATTTGTCAAAAGGCCAAGTATAAATGAATAAATAGTAATAATTGTCAAGAAAGACCTGGAATTAACATCAAGGAATGAATCTTCTTTTCTTTTCCAACACCTGCACTATCACTGAGAAGCTTTTCACATAGATGCACTTTTGGAAGTTAGGAGTGTCCACTTCTCCTTTATTATACTGAAACGATTCCAGAATGTATCTTTCAGTCTCTATAAACAGCGAGGTAGTGCTAGGTTAAGTGTCAGAATTGGGCCCAAGCTCCCTGGTTTGGTTTCTGATTGAGATTTGGAGACGGACCTAGAAGAAGCCCAGCCAAAACAGGGAGCAGGGGAGGAAATTCCCCAAGATCTCTAGGAGTCAGCGAAAAACCTTCCCAGGGGCTAAGCAAGTAGAAAGGCCAGAGACTGTCTCCCTCCCCCTCCCTGAGGGAACCCAGGCTCTGTTGGAAGAGGAAGCACCAGAATTAATAGATGCCAGAGCTTGCCACTGAGTTAAGTGGGTGGAGCTGAGAGGAGGTGGGAGGTGTCCCGCCAGATTAGCTGCTAATCAGAAGTTGGGGCAAGAGGATCCTCCCTGAAGGAAGGAGCCCAGAAAAATCCTGCCAAGCACAGCAGGAAACCCGTCCATTGGTTGAAAGGCAAGAGTAGCTCTCTTAACAAAAGCTCTGTTTAGCTAATTAGGCCCAGAGGACAGCCCCCAGCCTCTGTTAGTCACTTCAGGTGTGATGGGCTTGTAATCCCTGACACTAGGTCTGGCTGTAGCAGAAGGTTGGGAAGAATGACAAGCTAAACTGAAAATTATACTCCTTTTGGGGTCAGCAAGAAGCTACCAGAATTATGTCTGATCTTGCCGCCTTAGCATTTCAAGACAACTTGGAGAGAAGCACTGGGGGTATGAAGGCCTGTAGGAGACCTTGGGGGGGGGGAGGAGTCACTGCACTTAGTGCATTTATGGTTTCTGTTTTGTCACAAAGAAAGCTTGCAGGGAATCTGTAAACTTAGTTGATTGGAGAAGGAAAGAGGGAGACCTACAGGTCAAAGAAAAACCGTGGGTTGGGATTCCACTCCATCCAAATCCTAGTAGTTCAGCAAGTCCATTTTGGTGTTTTTTAAACTACACTTGATCTTAGCCAAAAGGCTGAGAAGGCTTTGCTGTTGTAAATTCCCTTCACCAGAACTGTTATTAAAATACTGTAGGAACATGGTGCTCCATAAAGAAAGAGGATGGCTTCAGGAACAGCGACTTTATCTTATCCTTCTTTTCTTGTTTCCATATGATTTTGTTATGATACTGTCTGTTTAGACCAGCACATGTTCCTTTGAAAACAGAATAAAAACTTGTAGAGCCAGATCAATCACTCTGACCTCTAACCAAAATATTGCTGTGACTGATCTCTGAAACTGCCAGCCTTGCGCTACATAGATTCTTGCACTAGGCTCTCCAGCCAAATATTTGTTTGTCTAAAGCAGAGCTTTCCAAACTGTGTGCCGCAACACATTAGCGTGTCGGCAGCAGTGTATAGGTGTGTTGCGCGAAATGCAGAAAATTGTGCGGAAGGGCACCGCGGAGCTCCCTTACTCGCGTTTGCTTCACTTGGCCTCTCCCCCAGAATTTCCTAAAGCAGCTAATGTTAAAGCAGCTAAGGCTTAGCTGCTTTAACATTAGCTGCTTTAGGATCATGTAGCGTCTTGACATAGGACGCATGTGATTGGCAGTATTGGAGCAGTACGGTGAGGTAGAGGTGCGGGGCGAAGAGAGGGGAGGGGAGGTGCCGCCCTGGGAGCAGAGCTTGGCTGGCGCCAGCGCGGAGAAGTGGCAGCGGCCACCAGCCCTGCGAGATTTCGAGCGCGCCCTTCGCAGACTTCTGCACCGCGCTCCTGCACGGCCAGGCCAGAGTAGCGTGCGGGCAGAAACGCCACCTGGGACTGGGACTGCACCAAGCGGGCCGTCCGCCGTCTTGGCCAGTTGGAACGGAGCTCAGTGGAGGCCAGAAGCCTCAGAATCAGCGTGTTCCCAATCACCTGGGCGAGCGCAGCTGCAGGCTCTCACCCAGTCAACCCACCTACTGCCGGCTGAAGGGAGGCCACCCTCCTAAACCCAGTGTGGCAAACAGCAAGCCAACCACCACGTGGCACTTATAATTTGATTTCTGCCATTTATTTTTATTTTTACTCTGCTGTAATTGTGGATTAACCACCCACTGGCAGTGTACCACCGGAGAGTGCTGGAACTGGACTCTGGACATAGGCATTGCAAATATTTACAGCAATATAGCCTTGTAGTGAGACATATATATTTACACCATTTTTGTTGGACTTTTGCTTCTCTACTTCATGTGTTTTTGCAGCTGAGCTCCTACCTGGACCTATGTGTCCTAATATGTATTGTAAATACTTTAGTTAATTTTGTTTATTTTTCACATTTTCTTTCACATATTTACATACTATTACTCATAAATGACAACAATGTATGTTATCTTACAAATCATTTATTTTTAAAAATATACATGAAAGGTTTTCATGAGATACGTTCTATCCCCATACATTTCGTTATTACAATTTATGTATGTGTCCGTATCTCTTATAACAGGTTAGTTTAACCTCCGGTTTGCTAGTAAAACTGAATTACCATGTCACGAATTGATGCATGTCTAAAAAGTGTGCCACCAACATGAAAAGTTTGGAAAGCTCTGGTCTAAAGCATTTTTATCCTGCTTCTCAGCTGAAAAGGCTCCTGGAGCAGCTTACATACACTCAATTAAAAAAAGGACAGTTCCTGCCCTTGAGTTCTAGGAGAGCAAGGAAAGGAGTACTCCCTCAAATAATTTTAATTTTTATTCAAACACACAGAAAAGTGTAAGGTCCGTATATTTTGTCTTCTTTGCTTTGGTTGCCTACTTGTCTTGACTTTGTGCATACTTTTGTACAGTAGCCACTGCTATTTTAAAAAATCAAGTATGACAGGGCCTATTCAGTATGACTTCAGTTCAATTGTCACACTTTTATTCAAAAGGTTAATTAATAGCTTTCATAGCAACAACTAAGTTACCTTTGTATACTTGAGGGTACCAGGAAATTCCTCAAGTGCAGGCAGCAGACTAGTAATACCAGCAATAGACTTCTCACTCCCTGAGGGCGAACCGTCATAACCAACTCCAGGATAATGTCCACTGCTGAAGGAGAATTGACACATCTGTTTGTATTGCTATTGTATTGGACTCCTGTGTAATTGTGGCCATTGCTACATCTGACATGCACTCAGGACACATGGTGGGAGTTAGTTGCGGCACCCAGAGAGTTTGAACTGCAAAATGACATGCCAGAAAGAGAGAGGAAGGAGGTCAATATAAGATGTAAATGTGTAAACTGTGTGTGAGGCAGTGACAGGGAAAGTTGAGCAATTTGTTCTAATACAGATTCCTGCTGGACAGAGCGGCTGGCTTGTCAGAGAAGTTGATAGCTTTGCGGTTGGTACCTCTCTTGCTCAATCAGCTTGTGTTTGCTGAGCCTGTAGCTGTCAAGAGCTTCCTTCCTCATCTCCTGGGTCCAAAGAAAGGTAAACTTTGAATTTTTTCTCTTCAGAATAAGCACAAATATGCAGTGTGCATGTGGGGGTGCTTGGAATTAAGGCTGACTCTTGATGTAGAATTCTGAATAATGCTACAGGTGATGGCTTCATTTGTGGAGTTGTTACCCATACTGTATACCTGCCCACAAATTGTAAGGGTTATGTCTGTTGCAGCCTCTCTGTCTCTGCTTCCCTAACATTCCTGCAGAGATTAAGGTTGCCCTCTGGTCTAAATGTTCCAGTGGGTTTCACCCCTTACCATCAGAAGAGTGGTGCCCTGCTTCTCCCCTTCTTCCACTTGGCTTCATTCAGCAAGTATCTCTGTCCCCTCCGTCACATACTCCCCCCCCGCCCCCGGCCGCCTGTAGGCACTAGAAAAGACAGTGGGTCACTGTAGAGGTCTTTGAATAGCTTTAAACTTTTGCTTCCAGTGCCAATAGAGCCACATAGCTAAACAATATTGAAGGTTTTGTGATAGTACAGACATTTATATACCTGTGACAAGAATTTTGAATCGCTCGTTTCAACTGCCATCATGTTAACCCTTCAACCCTTTCACCCCAGATAAAGTGGGTGAAAGCCAGATCAATGGTTTGCTGTCTCCAGCTGTGTTCCAAGCACATGTCAGCCCTGTGCTGCTGAAACTGTTTGAAGTGCATGAAGAGCATGTTCGGGTGGTGTTGCTATCTCACCTAGATGCCTATGCAGAACTGTTCACTCAGAAAGAGTTGAAAAACATCATATTGCCACAGGTAAATATAGCAGATAAGAACCTGGGAGTGGTGTATTAAGGAAGCATTGGCTTTTGCTATGGGATTGTTTAGGCTGCCCTATTCTGACACCATTCAATCTTATTTCACATGTCTACGCAGAAAGATAGTTCTGCCAAGTTCTATCCATCATTCTCAGTCCTGACCCACTTTCCCATCTTTGCTTGTTTGTGGGTATACACATGTATACACAATAGTCTCCTATAGCCCATGCTGTACAGTCAGACCTCTGTGGTTTGGGCAACAAATGCTTACTGCTATCTGATTGACTCTCTTTCCCACATTTTTGTGTCTCATTGTTCATGGTCTGAATCCATGCTGAGCAGGTGATGTCTGGTGTCCAAATTACTAAACGTGCTTTGCAAAGAAGTCAGGGAGTTCAAGGATAGTGGGATTTGCTTAAAATACACTGGATTTGGGGGCAAGCTGGTTAAGAAGTGAGCCATGGAAGAAGGGATTTTTCCCAAATGGTAGGACTGTCAAGAAAGGAACTGTGGGAACCTACATTAGGTGTAGTTTCTCAGGTGAATGTAGGAAGCAAGCTGTGCTTGACAGCCTATCCTTATTCTAGGTTTTACTGGGGCTGCGAGATACCAGTGACTCTTTGGTGGCTGTAACGCTGCAAAGCTTAGGAGTGCTGGTCTCTCTGCTGGGACCTGATGTTGTTGTGGGAGGTGACAGAACAAAGATCTTCAAACGTTCAGCACCAAGTTTCACTAAAACTATGGACCTTTCCCCAGAAGGTAAGGAAATACGGCAGGTTTTGTGTTCTCCTACAGTCAAAATTAGCTGGAGACCAGCTCTGATGGTCAAACTGGAGCAGTGATTGTAATTGGGGTAACATATTTGTTAACAAACTGTATTTTCTGTATGCTGCTGCAATTATAATCTAAAGAGGAAAGCACCAGGGATGACAGTTACACTGTTGAGACTCCACTAAGATTAGCTGGGCCATTTAAATTCAGTGATTGTCTCCATTGGGTGGGAGGTTGTTTACATTATCAGTTCTAAACAAAGGAAATATTTACTTATGGAATGTGACTTTAGAGTGCATTATGAGGTTAGCAGAAAGAGATCATTACACTTTATGCAGCAAATTCCTTTTCATTGTAATACAATACAATGCTTATTGCCTGTGCACGTGCTAAGTCAGTCCAGAAATGGCATTGCAGCCGATCCTTCTGATGCCAAAAATGTTCCTAGGTTTCTGTCTGTGTGTTTTAAAGGGATCTTCCACTTAAAGAATGGAAATATGAGTAAACGTATTCTAGGAAAACAAATTGTGAACCGAGGGTCCCAGGAAGAAGAATTGGCCCAACCTGTTGTGTCCTATTTCTAATATTATGAAATTGAGGAATGGACATTTGGTTATACTTGATTATTCACATGATGTTTGATGCACCAGCAGCACCTAGCTTCTTAAATGCATATTGCTGTTGTCACTGTGGGTGTTCACAAGGGTATGAACACACAGTGCCGACCTTGTAGAAGTCTGCACATCTTGTGACTCCATCAAGCCCAAATGCAAGGATGTCCATAATTGTGGTCTGAAGAAGAAACAGCAGGAGTCTCTTCAAGCTTCAGCACAACTGAGAGAAATGCCTGAACCATCACCACCCTGTCAATGGCCAGAAAACTTGCAGTGAGGTTGGAAGGAATTAAGCAGCAGATTCCTGCTGTTTCCTTTCTTCATAGCCTAGCAATGAGAGAAATCCCTGCCTCTCCCCCAAGCCCCTCTGTGCATGGGAAATTAACTCAGAAGGAGCCAAGTGTACTTGGTGCACTAAAAATAATGAATTCCACTCAGCAGTACAGATATCGCATCTATTCAGGAAGGCTGCCCTCATCAAAATGTGACAGAGGGATAAGAAATCTTACATTTGGGCCCCATAAATACAACGTGCAATCTTCCGGGCAGTTATCCATTGTACTAACGATCAAGGCTACCACTCAAAGAAATGTAGCTCATTTATCATGTTTTAATTGATTAACATTACATAGATATGTAAATTAATAAACAAATTTTGAAAAATATTTTGTTTATGCATGATGCTATTCTGTCAATTTTTTTGCTCATGTACCCTTGTAGATTCCCCCAACCATGTAATGAGCTGCCAGAGAAAGCTGATCTATCAGCCACTGCAGAATAACTCAAGTGTGTTCCTGAAGTGCCCCAACTCTGGGAATCTGTCCTTCACCAACAGAAACCATGTGCCAAGGCAAGATCCTCACATTGCCTTACAAAAAGGTAACCTTGATCTTTTTTCTTGCAACAGCCCTTCCTACTAAAAAAAAACCCTCTGAAATTTTCGCTTACATCTGCTGGCCTACTGGTTAGCTGAGCCTTAGCATAGCAGGCCATGTGTCAGGCTAGATGAATGCTCTGATCCAGTGGGCAATTCTCCTTATCTTAGATTAAATTTTAGGTTTTTAAGTGGAAGTAATGGTGTGCACGTAGGTTATTATTTTATATATAATTTAGGTTATAATTTTCAGGCGTAAGACACGGGAATGCGTTACTGGTCAAATAGACATATGTTCTGTATCTTCTACAGGGGAACAAGAGTCTTTGAACTTATACAGTGTTCCTGGTAGATTAAATACATTCAGGAATGGTAGAAGCTGCCAGCATGCAACTGAGAAGACAGCAGAAGAATGGCCAGACTGGAGTGAGTGTGAGCCAGAAAGTGAGAAAAGTGCAACTGTAGATTCTAAAAGGAATGAACTTTGTGTCAACAGCAGCCCCTGTCTTGCCAATCATGATGTGGATGAGAAATCTTGGGATGATGAGGCTCATAACCCTAACATTAAACTCTCCTCAGGAACTAGCCCCGGTGCTATAGGTTTAAATGACATCACAGAGCTCCAGCAGTCTCCAAATATGTTTGAACTCAAGAAAGAATTTAGAACTCTCACATTCAATCCCTCTCCAGAGTCCAGCAGCAACAGTGATGGGATTGACCACAGAGACCAGCAGGGTGAAATCTCTCTGCTCAAGTCATCATTTCTACAGAGGTCTCCCAAGTCAGAATGTGGGTTAGGAGAGGAATTCATGATCCAGGTGAAGAGGAAAGAGCTGTATGATACAGAGCTGGACTGGTTTGCTGACATGGTTCCAGATATCAAGCCATCAGCTCTTTTGATTCTGCCAGAACTGGGGCCCCAGCCTGTCATTCATAGCAACCTAAACACAGTTTCCAGCACTGAATGTGAAGCTCAGGAGGTGCCGTTTTCTTCTAAATTTGCAGCTGCTGAAATTACAGAGGTGAGGATTTGGAACTGTGGGACAGAGAACTGCTAAGACATGTAATTCTAATGCTGTACACAATTTGCTTTATATACTGGTCAAGTAGCGATATCTAGATGTTACTACTATTATCACCTTGATGAGGTGTAACATAAGATTCTATCCACTGCAGCCCTGGTTCCTGTGTAATACTATAGAGACCTGTTAAAATGTTTTCTAATACTTACTCTGGGAAGGAGAAAGTACCACATGGCTCTATTCTTGAGTGGGTTACTGTTCAAAGGAAGCAGCTGTTTACCCCAGCTACAACTGTTTATTCTAGTGCAGGAAGGGTGGTATCTCCCATATCTCCTACAGCAAGATACTATTTGTTCAATGTGTTGTATGTTTTATTAGCTATTTAACATTTTATTTTTTATTATGATGGTTTCGTGGTACAGGCCTCAAGTATTTCTCATAATGCCCAAGAAACGGAATCGGGGTCCTTGTGAGCAATGCTACAGTGGCTATATGGACTGAGTAATTTGAAGAAGAGGGAGGGGATCTCTGCATGGCTTGGTTTCAGCATCACTGTTCATTTAGTGTGGTTGCAGCAAGCCTATGCAGGTTCCTGATAGGGTGTAAGAGGAGACTGTATAACGAGCTAAACTGTATATCAAGCAAACAGCAAGTAAAGTAAATTTGCTTTGACCTGTACTTTGCTTAGCTGCCTCAGGTGCAGGCTAATCAGACAGGACTCCCATGATGGCTGTGACTTTTGTTCCTGTGGCTGTTCAGGGAGGGAGTAGTGGACAGACTGTGAAAAGTTTTGGCTGCCCTCTTCCCCTGCCAATCAAAAGCAGTGGCCTGGAATAGCTTAGCTGTCCGGCTGGTTAGCTTAGTACTGATCTTGCTGATGTAATTAATGTTTTTATCATCATCCTAGGTGGATGTTGCTGGCTGGGAAGAAGAGGAGGAGCTGAGTTGGGAAGATGATACCACCTGGTGACAACTACGATCTTGTGCTGTGTTGGGTAGCTTCTTCCCAATACCTCCCTCCACAAGCAGCAAAAACTTGTGATCTTCACAGCCAGTTCAAGTGCTCGCCCTTCTGACCTGCAATATTTTGCCCCAAACTAAAACTAGGGCCTCCTGCCCTAGGTGCTAAAAAGGAGTTATTGGACAGAGGAAGATATTGCAGATGTGTGATTTTATTTTTCCACAATTATTATTGTTTGTGGAATTCTAGGAAAAATAAATGGATAATTCACTAGTTAAATGTTTGTGCACTCTATTTGAATGAGAAAACTGGGCTTCAGTGTGGTTCTATCGATTCTACAGGTGAACATGCAAGATTCAAGGATGTTTCTACAAAGCCATATCTACAATGTGAGCAGCTGTGGACTTATATTAGGATGGCAGAACAGTATCATAGCATAGCAAATTTTTGTTCTTATGCTGAACAATTTAGTTTCTAGAGGGAACAGTTGAACATATCTGTAATGCTTCCTACCTACTGGTAGTAAAGGCAGACTGCAGTATAAGAGAATGTCATAGAAAAAAAGGTATTTATTTTAGTCTATGTTCGATCATTCATGTTAAGTGATAATTTGCTATCTTTACTTTTCTATTCAGCAAGCCCCTGCAACTTGTATACATAAACAGACATAAAGCAGGTTCAATCTAGATTCTGGAGCTACCCCTGGTGGGCTGCAGTTTACCTCTTTGGCTTCTAGTGGCGGGTCCTGGGTGGAGGTGCAGCTAGCAATCACCCAGAAGAGGAGACTTAAACCAGTCAACATATGCTATTCTTCAAGCTGCTCAGCTTTGTCTGTATTGCTTCCAGTTTCCTTGGGAGCCAAATGGGAGGCGGGCCCTTCTGTAGCAGCAGCTTCACAGCCTCCAACATCCCTTCAGCAGTGTCCATTGCTGACTTGTACTGTGCCTCGCTAGGTGAGAAGCACGTTCTTTTGGGAGAGGGCTACAGAGTGAAAACAAGGAATCATTGTATAACAGAAAGCATCCAAGCAGAGGAATGTTAGCAATTGTAAGATGACTCATCCAGTCATTGCAGTAAAGCCCAATAGAGCTTAGCTGGTGGAATCTGCTTTGCAATTTCTGTGAACCATAGGCCCTAAGCATAGCGTCCAATGGAGCTGCTGTGCTCCCACCGAGTCCATTGTGACGTCTGACCTATGCCTTACGCAACAAGTCGTTCTGGATTTCTGCTCATTCCTGGCTCCTATCCGAAGCACTAAATACCTGTTGCACAAGCACTTGGTCTTGCTGGCACCTGGGCAGCATTAGTTAGATACTGCCCATAGCTGGCTAAAAGGTGCTTCTTACAAACAGGCTTTAAGATGGTCTGATTTGCAACTGTTTGGAGAGATCGCTAGAAGCCAGCTCCTCAGCCTGTGACTGCCAACCCCGAAGAAGGGGGACATCAGGTACCCTCCAATTTGCATTTTTGTTAAAGCTGCTTTCATGCCTCTGGTTACTTGTGTACACTAAACAGTTTCTTATCATACTCCAGCATGGGCCATTTAACAGGACTGTGGAAGTAGCTGTGGCCCAGTCATTACAAACTCCATTTTGGGGAAGAGGCTATGTTATGAAGATGGGATATTCAATAACCATAGAATGCATCTTAACATATGTCTCAACCTGCCTAAAAGGACTCCTAAACACTAAGCTAGCTATTGTGAGGGGGAAATTCTGCAGTTCCTTCCATGCCACATGGGGTGGAGAACTGAGAGACCTTTCCCCCATAAGTTACATTGGTCAAAACCCTTTACAATAGTCTCTCTGATCTGGCTTAAGATGATCTGCTTAAAGATAAGAATAAGCCACAGAGTGGAGCTATCCTCACCTCCTAATAACAAAAGATTAAGCACCACCTTCTGAATTAGAAGTGCATGAGCGAAGTCTGTTCTCCATAAAGAAGTGACTGGCAGGTGGTATCTTCCCTGTTGCAGGCAGGACTTCCTCTTTTCTACAAGCTAGCAAGAGCTTATGTGTAAAGCTCAACATTACTGAAGTGTTATAAAATGAGGACTAATGTGCCTAAACCCAATATTTGTCTATATGAGTAATTCTGACAGCCTCTGCGTACACATTCTTGTGTACAAACAGTATGAACTGGACAAACAGCAATTTCCATGGTTGCTGACTACAGCTGTGGTCACCTAGTTCACACAATACATATGTTCATGTAGGGTTACTCATACTGACAAAAAAATGTCTGGTACAAATTAGCCCTAATACTGCCTTTAGTGCTGTGTAAAAATGAAAGTGAGTGTGTCAGTGGGCATCACTTGCTGCATTCAGTCTCACCCACAGGACTGCAACGTACCTCTAAGATCAGGGGCCTTTGTCTGTCGGCTGTAGCTTCTAGTAAATGGCACTTGAAAAGAGCATTTTCCTCTTTAATTCGTTCTGCTCTTGCTTCTGCTGTCTCGTCTATGTGGTAGGTCTGAGGGGAAAGCCAAAGGAAACGTAAGTAAGAGTAGACAACGATGCAGTTAAAAGAATAGCTACTACTACTATGGGAGTTAGAAGAGCACTGAGCTTCTAATGGCTGTGTTAGCTCAGTTTTCCCCTAGATGAGGGTGAAGAGGAAGTTGCTCATCCTACCTGTAAGGTCATATGCACACATGCAGGATCTCCCACTTTGGAACATAAGAAGAGACCTGCTGGATCAGACCAAGGGGCCATCTAGTCCAGCATTTTGTTCACAGTGACCAAGCAGCTGTCAACCACAAACCCACACACAGGGCATGAGCGCAACAGCAACCTCCCACCCATGTTCAACTGGTTGGGGTACATAGGCTTAATGCCTCTGGTACTGATCTAACCCTTCCCACTTTACTGATGGAGGGGTTAGATCAGTTTCCAGGTTAAAGCTTTAGAATGTTCTGAATCAAGCTCTGTATAGGTAAGATCCCACAGCTCTCATTTTACTGATTTTCATTTACTGGCTGCCTTGGGGGCCTATTGTCAGGCTGAAAAGTATGATAAAATAAATACATGTGTGGGATTGCACAGGGACCACAAAGAAGTGATTTTGCTTAGGGTCCTTACATATGTACAGTGAAAGAAATCTGTCTAATCACTATGAAGACATAATTCTGCAATACACAAGGGGTTTGGGCTACATAACCAAAGGCTTTGAATTATGCTCCTACGTTCTAAAAAGGCTCCAATTAGTTGCAAAAGCAATGAGTTTTTATATTTATTTACTTATTACATTTCTATGCCACCCAATAGCCACACACAGAACTGGGCTGGTGGAAGCAGACTTCCCTGTCCCCTCCTCCCCACGGCAGCCCTTGTAGCCCCCTGAAAATACTACACAGAGGGTTAGGGGCCCCTGATGAATGGGGTGAGCGGTACTGTAGGGGGAGATCCTCTTGAATAAGGTGGAGGCACCTTCTGTGAGCGGAGCTCTTCCATCAATGGAAGGCAAATCCTGGATCCATCCCCAGATGTCATAATTACAACAGCAAGATAATATGCATGCTTGATTAGGAAACATTAATTTCAAAAACTAACGCCAGCAGTAAGTCATCAATTTCATGTTAAAGAAATACCTTTGACAGGAAGCCAACAACTTTGCTTTTAATTTCTTCAGAGTTTAGACACTGGGGAAGTATGACTTCATGGCTTGTTCCCTTAATACAAAAAAAAAAAAAGGGTGGGATGGGGGGCTCAAATACAATCCAACTTGGTTACTCAATTACTTTGGCAAAAGAATCAAGATGAATCCAGGAATGTCTACTAAATTACTGGAAATAGTGGGCACAAGTGGAACTTACAATGAAAGTGCATGAAGATGATTCAGTCACTTGCTAACGTTCAGGCTCCTAAACCACCTCTTCCATTATCTGTATTGCTGATCAATACATGTATTTTAATGTTACTATTTAAAAATTCCATAACTTTTGACTCTGTACACTATACCTATGGTAACTTATGAAAAGAGGAAAAATTAAAACCATCAACTCAGATAAGCAGAGTTGCTGTCCAGAAGTGTCAAGCTTCTCCATATATATTCTCCTGTCCTCAGTAGCCGTTCTCCATTCACTTGCCATCTTTTAATGGCACAAACATTTACAGTCATCCAGAAAAAATAGTTGGTAGTGCACAATTGTAACTTATACCACTTCTATTATGGAGCATAGTCCAGCCAATTATAAGCAGTTCATGGGTCCTGATCTCATTCAAGTTAATCTTGATTAAGTACTATTGAAAGGAATGGAAGTTAAGTGGTACCTTCCGCAACAGGCAGAATCTTCTTTCATTAAACCTGCAAAGGGGAGCTCCTGGCTCTCCAACATCCCCATCTGGCCTGCAGAGGCTTTGGCTCCCTCTGCATGCCCGCCCCTGCCCAAGCCCCGCTCCCAGGAGTCTACCCAGGCTTGAGAAAGCGGGGGGAATCCCCCTGTTGTCCCTGACTATTGACAGGAATTCCTCCCCCAAGCACCCTGGAGCCTTGGGGAGGAGGATCCCCCCAAGCACGCCCCTCCCAATTAGGAGGGCAAGCACCACAGTAAGTGCTTTGCCCACACCACACCTTCCCCCATCATGGAGGACATGGTGGGGACATCACAGCAAACTAGCCCCAGCTGAGGCTGGAGTGCTCCAGCTGCAGCTTTGGCCAGGGCAGCTTTGCCTCACTGCACCTTCCTCTGTCGGGGAGGACATGACTTGAGTGAAGCAGCCCTGACATGAAGTGCCAGCTGGAGCTCCAGCCAGTGCCTCACTGGGGGCATAGCCATGCTCCCTGACACCATCCAGTCTGCAGAGGTCTGGGTAGGGGAGCATGCAGCCCCCCACTCTAACTCGGTTCCCCTCCCATGCATTAAACTATAGTTTGGACAACATAAGAAACACTGGCAAAGACATCTGCTGCTTCTAATTTATGCAAACTGCAGTTTAAATGAGACCTCGAAGGAGGGGATGTGCCACTGGTTGTCCTCACCAGAGGTCCAGGGCACTTGCCCCTGGAGTTCAGTTACTTCAGGAGTGCACAACCTGGGGCTCCCAAGGGTGCCCTGACCCTTTCACTGCCACCAAGCTCCCTGTCATTTGTACTCTCTCTATTCCCTTCCCCAGAGATCCTCATGAAAATCGCTGGTGAGTGGGTGTGGATGTGTGTGTGCATGTATATGTGTTGTGTGTGTGTGCATGTTGCACACCCATTATTCACCTGCAAACAAATTTAGCTGGATTGAGTCCTTTTAAGTCCTACTAACACTGATGAGAGAACTAATGTTGGACTTTAAAATGCTTAATTTTAGCTGAATTATGCTCATTTGTTTTCAAAACTGAAAAGCACAACTGGACTTCCTCTTACCTCTGCAAACTGAGTGAATGCCTCTATAGCATGCTGTTGAATCAGCCAGCTACTGTTGGCCAGCAAAGAAGCAAACAGACAGGGCAGCTTGGATAGAACCTGTACCTAACAAGTGGATAATGAAGTTACCATTTGTGTTTTAAGTCAATATATTTCCCCGTTTCCCTTATTTTCCTGGGAATCATAATTAGAAAGACAGCCCAGATATAGCTCCCAGAATTACAGTCATGGAAAGTCCATGGCTGTCTTGGCTTGCCAAAGAATCAGCATTTCTCACCCTCCAAAATAAACCAACAAACAGGCTTTCAATGTACCAGCCCAGCTGTCGAAATGCACACATGTACACTAACCCACTATATTCAACAGGAGACTAAACTTTAGAAATGGAAAACTGCCAGGTGTCAATGACTGTTGGGCTAAAATAAACTCAGTGGCAAGAACACCAAGTCCAGGGGTAATGTAAAAGTGAAATATATTTCTGTCCCTGGAGGACTATTAAAAGATCTTACTCTGTACATATACTATGTCTATCATATAGGATTTCTAAAAAATATTAGGAACTTGGAATCCTCATGATTAATGTACTCTGGACCTAGTGGCTGCACTGACAAATAATGTCTTAGTACTACAGTCATCATCTTATTATATCCACCTGTAAATAGCACCTACAGAAGACTAGAATAATGATCCAGTATATTTACCTGGAAATCTGGTGGAATAAAGAGTTTCCCCACTGAAGAGAGAAAATCTAAGACTGCAGTTAAAACATGATCTGGGGGATTCAGCTGGAGGAGGGACATTTGCAGTGCAAGTATCTACAGGAAGAGAGAATTCTACATATCATCAAACACCAGGAAGATTTCAGAAAAGAAATTTGTTACACTGAGAAGAGAATGTCCAAGATTGCCCATTAAGAATCAGGATTCAGCTGAAGGCTCACATATTGCTCCCTTTCCCCCATTCACAGCATGAACTCCCCCTGCCCTTATAAACCATGGTGGCATTATACATACACAGAGGCCAACCATTAGGGCGGGGGGGGGGGGGGATCAGCTCAGAATCCTCCTTCTTGGCCCAGATGCTTTTTCTAAAGTAACTTTGGCCAGTGTAATGTTCTGCCACTGGCACACCACAAGCATCCACAGGGCGCTGGTGGTAGCAGGAGTGAAGCCCACGAGGGAGTCGGGGGAGTGAAAACGGCTTCTGGACATGCCGCAGTGACAAACCCTGCTTCAAAGGCTCCCCCCGCCCCCCGGGTTTGCTGGCAATTTGCTGTATTGCTTCACCCATGGGTTGTGTGATTGTGTTAAACACAGAAGTGCGTGCTGGCGGGTGGGCACAGTGAGGCAGCAAGAGAGGTCCTCCACCAGCAGCCACACTAGCTGGTGGCCCGAAGCATATGGCCCCCTATGAAAGGTGGATGGCAGACCCCATCTTTAGCAGGAAAGTGGTGCCCTGCCCTCCCTGTACTGTGCTGAAAGAGCTTGATTCAGGTTGTGGGGACTTGGCGGAACCCCACATAGCTGACTAATGTCAGCTACCCACTTTACAAGTAGCAGTGAGGCACCATCTCCCAGCTAGTGGTGTTCTCAAGCCATTTTTTGAAGTCTTGAGAGCTGTTGCTGCCTGCTGCTTCTGCCACACAAGCATCTGTGTATGTAAGGCAAGCCTGCCCATCACACAGTTTCTTACCTGAATTAGCAATTGAGGCTCCAACATTTGGATGAAGAGCTGTAGAAGATGAAGCATCAAGCAAAATGCCTGCTGCAGACAGGGCAGACTGGAAACCTTCATCAGACAAAAAGAAAATCTTATGGCTTCATAGCACCCCTATTTCTGGATTCTAAAAGATTCCTGGAACTGCTTACATTAGCATTAAATTTAGATCAACACAAACTGCTGCACCCTGGCCCAGCTATATTTGCCAGAGGAGGCCAAAACAAAAATGTATGATGTTTGGCATCAACAGTTACACACACACGCACACGCATGCACGCAAATGAATTGGAGAAATTCCTCCATTCACTTGCACGGGGGAAGAGAGAGAGAGAAAAGCAGAAGCCAAAGGAAGAAAGACAGAGGCAGAGAGAAAGAAAAGAGAGAGGTCAGTGAGAGAAAAGAGAAGCCAGACAGAGAAAGTGTGTTCACACACACACTATTTCAAGCACAGAGAAGGAGCACGCGCCCCCAATATTTTTGTGGTTGGTCACTCTCCATCCACTCCAGCAACTAATTTGTGGCAGTACCCAGCCCATTGCTTCAAAATTAGCCCCAAAAAGTTTGAAGACCCCATCTTAAATAGTAAATACATAGATACACACACACACACACTCTTATAGAAGTCTGTTCTCTCCTCCTGTAGCCCTCTTATTAGAGGAAACTGCATCCATCCATTCTAATATATCTCTTATGGGGAAGGGAGGACAAGATGATGCAACAGCAAGCGGGGAAAATAGAATTTCCTTACCTGTGTGGCATGCAGAACTACCAAGAACTGGCCGACAGCTCCAACAAGGGCTGTTCGCTGTCCCTCCTCCACCATTTCCCCAGCAGTTTGGCACATGGACAGCAAGGCAGAGAGAGCAGTGTTCTAGCAGAGTAGGGAAGAGATGTGAGGAATTAGGAACACTTCATGAGCTGAACTCCAAAGCACAAAAATTTCCATGACATGGAGCCTTACTGGAACAGTTTTACAAGGTTAGATCTGTAGAGGCAACACTACAAAAATTCAGTGGCCAAATAAACTCTTTCACTGAAATAACTAAAACAAATCAACCAGGCTTTATCATGGTGCATATTTTGATCCCTGGAAGCACGAACCAGATCTATAAGCCTTCAGCAGAAATTGTCTCTTGCACATTCAGGTTCCTCACAGCAATCACAAGGAATGGGGGGGGGGGGGTGAACTCTCTTTTTAAAGTAAAAGTTCTGGATCTCAGGATTCTGGAGTTCTGCATCCTTTATACAGATGCTTGATTATGGCCGCACAGATTCCAAGAAATGCCACAAAAAGGTATACACCAAGCCCCAGCTCTCTGTAAAATCAATCAATACGTCAATGAAGACTACGTCCCCTATTATTAGAACAAAAATCCAGGAAGCTGGGCTCCTTCTTGTAGGGATCCTCAAACAGAGATGCAGTAAGACCAAACAGGAAAGGAGAATCTTCACTTGAGTTTTTAGTACACAAGGAAAGCCCATTCATTCAAGCCTTTGCTTACCACCTGTGGAAGTTCCTCCACTGACTTTTCACCGCTCAGCCACTCCTGACATTGTGCAAGTCCTGCCACAAAAAGCTCATGAGCAACTTGCTGCCTAAGCAGAGGTATCAAAGCCTGGAGAGAAAGATGCTGCCACAATAGTAGGTTCTCTGTATCTTTTGGAGGAAAGCTTTGGATAAACTTCACCTGCAACGAGATGACAACATTAGAAAGAACATGAGAGGCATGCAGGTTGCTTACCTGTAACTGTGGTTCTTCAAGTGGTCATCTGTGCATTCACACATATGGGCTCTTCGCCTGCATGGAGCCTCGATTCAGGAAACATCTATAGCTGAGGCACATTTTTGGCAGGAACGCTCCCCCACTGTCTACTGCGCATGTCCTAGAGGGTTCCCGCCCGTTCCCTCAGTTCCTTGAGACCGCCTAACATGGCCTCAGATCCAAGGAAAAACAAAAACGCCTTGGCAGCAACATCAAATCCAACATTAACATCGAAGGAGGGACGGTGGGAGGATTGTGTGAATGCACAGATGACCACTCGGTAAGCAACCCACATTTCTTCTTCATGGTCTCTGTGCATCACACATATGGGCAAATAACAAGCTAATTACTGGAGGTGGGTCAGTGTTTCAATGTAAGATAGACGATAGGACCGTACGACCAAAAGTACAGTCTGCTCTCGCCTGAATATTGAGCCTGTAGTGTCGTATGAACGTGGATGGCTTCGCCCAGGTTGCAGCCTTGCATAGATCAGGCAATACCACACCTCTGTCGAACGCTACCCAAGTAGCCGCTCCTCTTGTTGAATGAGCTGTTATGTGTGGCAATAACGCCAGGCCAGCTAGTTCATAAGCCAAACGAATGGTCTGGACAACCCATGAAGCTAACTGTTGCGATGATACCGGAAAACCTTTCTGCTGCCCTCCGTAGCAAATGAACACTCTGTTGGACTTACGGAAAGAGTCTGTACGAGCTTTGTAGAAAGCCAATGCCCTCCAAACATGCAAAGATACTTCCAATGGAGATGTGGGGTTCGGGAAGAAAGCTGGCAAATTGAACCTGGTTCAGATGAAACTCGGACACTACCTTAGGAAGGAAAGTAACGTCTGGGCAGAGAACTACTCTGTCTCTTATGAAAAATCAGGTACAGAGAATCTATTCTCAATGCAGCGAGCTCACTCAATCTTCTTGCCAAAGTAATGGCTACAAGAAAAGCCACCTTCCAAGACAACAGACGTAAGTTGACCATGGCAAGCAGTTCAAAGGGTTTAGTTGTGAGGGCATGTAAAAACCACCGATAAACTCCATTGAGATACTGGTGCTCGAACCGGAAGAGCAATGTTCTTTAGTCCTCTGAGGAACTGTCTTAGTAATGGTTGAGAAAAAAACATACAGCCATCTACGGGTGAGTGAAAAGCAGATATAGCTGCTAGGTAAACTCAGATGGAAGACTATTTCAAGCCTCTGAGAAATAAGGAATATAAAAAACGTAGAATGCAACCCGAAGAACAATGGAGAAGATCCACATCGTTGGTACTGAGAAACACAGAGAAAGCTTTCTATTTATTAGCATAAAAACGCCTTGTTGAGGGTTTCCTCGCTGCTTCCAGAACCGACCACACAGCAGGTGGTAAGGCAATTAATGAATTTTCCAAGCTGTTAGCTTGTTGTTGTTCAGTCGTGTCCGACTCTTCGTGACCCCATGGACCATAGCACGCCAGGCCTTCCTGTCCTGCGCTCGCTCCCGGAAGCGTGCTCAAGTCCAGATTCATTGCATCAGTGATGCTATCTAGCCATCTCATCCTCTGCCGTCCCCTTCTCCTTTTGCCTTCAGTCTTTCCCAGCATCAGGGTCTTTTCCAGAGAGTTTTCTCTTCACATTAGGTGGCCAAAATATTTGAGCTTCAGCTTCAGTATCTGTCCTTCCAATGAGCACTCAGGGTTGATTTCCTTTAGGATGGACTGATTGGACCTCCTTGCAGTCCAGGGGACTTGTAGGAGTCTTCTCCAGCACCACAGTTTGAAAGCATCAATTCTTCAGCGCTCAGCCTTCCTTATAGTCCAGCTCTCACAGCCATATGTTACTACTGGGAAAACCATAGCTTTGATTAGACAGACCTTTGTCGGCAAGGTGACGTCTCTGCTTCTTACTATGCTGTCTAGGTTTGCCATAGCTTTCCTCCCAAGGAGCAAGCGTCTTTTAATTTCATGGCTACAGTCACCGACTGTGGTGATCTTGGAGCCCAAGAAAATAAAATCTGTCACTGCTTCTATTTCTTCCCCTTCCATATGCCAGGAAGTGATGGGGCCAGATGCCATGATCTTAGTTTTTTTAATGTTGAGTTTCAAACCAGCTTTTGCACTCTCCTCTTTCACCCTCAACAAGAGGCTCTTTAGATCCTCTTCGCTTTCTGCCATTAGGGTGGTATCATCTGCGTATCTGACGTTGTTGATAGTTCTCCCGGCAATCTTAATTCCGACCTGTGATTCATCCAACCTGGCGTTTCTCATGATGTACTCTGCATATAAGCTAAATAAACAGGGCGACAATATGCAGCCTTGTCGTACTCCTTTCCCAATTTGGAACCAATCGGTTGTTCCATGTCTGGTTCTTACTGTTGCTTCTTGACCCTCGTACAGGTTTCTCAGGAGACAGGTAAGGTGGTCTGGTACCCCCATCTCTTTCAGAATTAGCCACAGTTTGTTGTGATCCACGCAATCAAAGGCTTTAGCGTAGTCAATGAAGCAGAAATAGATGTTTTTCTGGAATTCTCTTGCTTTCTCCATGATCCAGCGAAAGTTGGCGATTTGATCTCTAGTTCCTCTGCCTCTTCCAAACCCAGCTTGTACTTCCGGTAGTTCTCGGTTCGCATACTGCTGAAGCCTAGCTTGTAGGATTTTGAGCATCACCTTGCTGGCATGTGAAATGAGCGCAACTGTACGGTAGTTTGAACACTCTTTGGCGTTGCCCTTCTCTGGAATTGGAATGTAAACTGACCTTTTCCAGGCTTGTGGCCACTGTTGAGTGTTCCAAATTTGTTGGCATATTGAGTGCAGCACTTTAACAGCATCATCTTTTAGGATTTTAAATAGCTCAGCTGGAAAACTGTCCTCTCCAGTAGCTTTGTTGTTACTAATGCTTCCTAAGGCCCACTTGACTTCACTCTCGAGGATGTCCGGCTCAAGGTCAGTGACCGCACTATCATGGCTATCAGAGACATTCAGATCTTTCCTGTATAGTTCTTCTGTGTATTCTTTCCACCTCTTCTTAATCTCATCTGCTTCTGTTAGGTCCCTGCCTTCTTTGTCCATTATCATGCCCGTCTTTGCACAAAACGTTCCCTTGAGATCTCCAATTTTCTTGAAGAGATCTCTAGTCTTTCCCATTCTGTTGTTTTCCTCTATTTCCTTGCATTGTTCATTTAAGAAGGCCTTCTTGTCTCTCCTTGCTATTCTCTGGAACTCTACAATCAGTTGGACATAACTTCCCCTTTCTCCCTTGCTTTTCGCTTCCCTTCTTTCCTCAGCTACTTGTAAAGCCTCATCAGACAGCCACTTGGCTTTCTTGCATTTTTTTTTCTTTGGGATGGATTGAGTTGCTGCCTCCTGAACAATGTTACGGACCTCCGTCCATAGTTCCTCAGGCACTCTGTCTATCAGGTCTAATCCCTGAAATCTATTCCTCACCTCCACTGTATATTTATAAGGGATATGATTGAGGTCATACCTGAACGGTTTAGTGGTTTTCCCTACGTTCTTCAATTTGAGCCGAAATTTTGCAACAAGAAGCTCATGATCTGAGCCACAGTCAGCTCCAGGTCTTGTTTTTACTGACTGTATAGAGCTTCTCCATCTTTGGCTGCAAAGGACATAATCAATCTGATTTCGATACTGACCATCTGCTGATGTCCATGTGTAGAGTCGCCTCTTGTGCTGTTGGAAAAGAGTGTTTGCTATGATCAGCGTGTTCTCTTGGCAAAACTCTATTAGCCTTTGTCCTGCTTCATTTTGTACACCAAGGCCATGCTTGCCTGTTATCCCGGTGATTTCTTGACTTCCTACTTTAGCATTCCAATCCCCTATGATGAAGAGGACTTTCCAAATCTGGATGCCTCACCTGACCTTGATTCCGTGACAACAGAGTTGGAGTCAACAGGAGGTGCCAATACCTGCCCTTGGAAAGGGCTAGCAGGGGAGCTAACCAGCTTTGTCGTGGCCACCACGGTGCAATTAGAATCACCTTTGTCTTGTCCACTATTAATTTCTCGATGACTTTCGATAGCAGTGGAAAGGGAAGAAACAGGTAAAAATGTCTGTCTATCCAAGAAAGGAGAAAGGCATCTCATAGACTTCCTATCCTTGCTCTTGTGCAAAATTTCTCACATACCGCATTGTTTGGAGTCGCAAACAGGTCCACCGTGGGGGTCCCCCACATCCGAAAAAGACAGTGGAGAATGTCGGGTGCAAGCTGCCATTTGTGGGATTACTAAAAAATCCTGCTTAGGGAGTCTGCTAGTATGTTGTTTTTCCCTGCAATATGTACTCCTGACAAAGAAATTCCTCTGTGAATGGCCCAATGGTACATCTTTAGGGTCAGAGGCAGTAAACCCCGTGCTCGAGTCCCACCCCGTTTGTTTATGTACCAAACAACCGTTGTGTTGTTGACGCAATTTGTACATGATTACTGGACAAGATGCATTCAAAGGCCTTCAATGCTCTCCACACTGCTAAGAGCTCTAGGTGATTTATGCGCCGCCTTCTCTCTGACGCAGTCCAGAGACCTTGAGTTTGACGAGAGAGACAATGCACTCCCCATCCGAGGAGTGAAACATCTGTTGTAAGTATACAGCATGATGGAGTTGGGTGAAAAGGTAGCCCTTGGCAAAGGTTCTTGACAGTTGTCCACTACAGGAGAGATTGCCGGATGCCTTTCGGCACTCGCAGTTGAACCCGATGAGCATTTTCTGTCATGGAAAATGCCCGCAAAAAACAATTTTGAAGAGGCTGCATCCAAAGTTGGGCCCACTCCACCACTGAAACCGTGGCTGCCGTAAATCCAAGGAGACACTGTATGTAAAAAGCTGTCACTTCCTTCCAATGGAATATTTCTGTGGCTATACTGGTAATGGCCAATATCCTGTTCGGTGGGAGGAAAGCCCGTCCAACTTTGGAGTCCAGAACAGCCCCGACAAACAGAATTCTTTATGACGGGCGAAGTTGTGATTTCTCCTTGTTGATGCACAAACCTAAAACCTGCAAAAAGTTGCATATGAAAGCGATTTGTCAATTGGCTAATAGTGGGACAGTCCAGAGCGACTCAAGATAGAGTCGCTCTGGACTGTCCCACTATTAGCCAATCGTCCAGATATGGCTATATCTCTGTTCGCTGGGTCTGAAGGAAAGTGCAAACTACAGCTGTGCATTTTGTAAATACCCTTGAAGCTGTGGCCAATCCAAAGGGGAGCACTTGGAACTGAAAAGTCTGCTGGCCGATCGCAAAATGAAGGTACTTGTGATACGAGGGGTGGATTGCTATGAAAAAGTACACATCTTTGAGATGGATCGCTGCAAACCACACACCCTCCTGTAGAAGTGGTAGGATGGTCGCGAGTGTGGTCATGCAAAACTTCTTGGTGGAGATGAAGAAATTTAGATTTCTGAAGTCCAGAAGCCCTCCATCCCTTTTCGGTACCGTAAAATAACAGGAATAGAACCCATCTGGATGTAGAATCCGTGGCACACGCTGAATGGCTCCTTTCTTGAGTAGAGAATCTGCTTCCAACAGCAGTATGTCTGTGGATGTAGAATGTTTTATGGTACTGAGGGATGGGAGGACTTCAAATTCGATCCTGTATCCCTCCCAAATGATATTTAGCACCCAAGTGTCTGATGTTATTACCATCCAATTCACAAAAAAATAGGCCAGATGATCTCCAACAACGCTTTGAGGCTGATTCATTCTCCCCTCTTCTTTTGGCAAAAGTGACCAGGCACATAGGGACATTTGTGCTGAATGAATGGCTGTTGGCGCACTGCATGGTCATTACTGTGATGAGGAGTGTAATAAGGCTGTTGTCAGAACCAACAATGCGGTTTGTAAGACTGCTGAGTTTGTCCCAATCCCATTTTCTTCGCCGTGTTCTTGGCCTTTTGGACATTATCCATGGCCTCATCGGTACCAGCATTAAATAAGCCCGCCCCATCAAAAGGCAGGTCTTCAATTTGTGATCTGGCCTCTGGGGTTAGACAAGCTGAGCGAAGCCATGTGTGTCTACGGAGCTACTACTCCGACCATCACTTTCGCGTCACAATCAGTTTGGTATTGAGCAGTATTGATTTGCTGCTTTGACAATTTTAAAGCCTCCTCTTGAAATGCCCTGGCGAGTTCACATTGATCGTCTGGTAGATAGTCACACAAAGATCCAACTTTTCCCACAGAAAAAGTTGGTATCTGGCCATCATTGCCTGGTGGTTAGAAACATGAAGTCCTAACGCAGTGGATGAACAGATTCTCTGACTAAGTAGATTGAGTCAACGGCCCTCTTTGTCAACTGGTGAAACATGTATTTTCTGCAATTTCTCCTGCAAAGATTCTATAATGATGGAATTTGGTTTCGGGTGCATGAACAAAAACCTTGCCTCCTTCTCCTGCACCTTGTACATTGATTCCAAGCATTTGGGACTTGGAGACATTGAAGATGGGGCCTTCCACGAGAGATGTACGGTTTGCAACAAGGTAGGTAGAAACAGTACCATTACCGGTGTGGTAGACTCTGTATAGACAGCATCAAATACAGGATCTTGCAATTTTTCCATAGGTTGCTGTGTTTCAATTCCCAGTGATTGTGCCATATGAAGCACCTGATCAGTGAAATCCCCATATCCTCCAAAGGTGATGTCATGTCATGGATGCAGACATTTTCATCTGGAGAAGAGATAGAAGGAGGCACTGATGAATAAGGAGTAGAATCCGACCGACAGTCTTCAAGTTCAGATTGTTGTGGTGTGACCGCAGGGGCCTCTTCCATGTGTGGTCCTGATGATGTAGCTGGAAGAGGTAGGTCACGACATGATTCTTGTTGTCTGTTCATCAACGAAGAAGAACACGGAAGGACTGGTGAAGGAAGAAAATCATGCCCCACTGGTGAAGGCCCCACTGGTGGAGGCGGCGATGGAGAGGCTGGTTCTGCTGGAGGCCAGGAAAGCAACACTGAAGGGGCAGCTCGGTATCGAGGCACTGGCACTCCCAGGTAACGCATGCAATCACGATATCTGTCTCAATCATATTGCTTCCAATCCTCCCAATAATTAAATCTTCTAGATGGGTCTTGGTAATCAGAATATCGATCCCACTCTCGCATCAGTTACCTAGATCTAGCATGATAATCTCCATGTTTATAAGGGTGCATCCTACAGCCCAATGCAAATGATTTTAGCAATTCCAGAGGTCTGTTTCTCGAGCGTGGGGCATCAGGGTGACAAGTCAATGGAGGATAAGGTTGTACCCGTGGTGGTGTTGACAAATGAGACCAAACAGGTGAGGGGTCACATATTTCACCGCCTATATCAATATCGAATGGCCTGTATCTACAGTCTGTACCGAAGACCTCAGTACCGACACCAAGACAGTCAATACTGGAGAGTCTAATAGTGGAGGAAGAGGGGGAATAGACACTTTTTCCTTCTCTTTCTCCTTATTTTTCTTTTTCTTTCTTCTTTGCTCATCCATGGATAGTTTTGGAGTCTTCGCTTTCTTTGTGAGCTTCTTAGCCGCCGAAAGCAACAAGGAGCGACAAGGCGTCAGTAGAACTGCATGCTCCGCTGCCAGAGCCGACTCTGAAATGGGAGACCTCTGTACCTTGGGCATGTCCACTACTTCCAAAGCTTTTTTCCAAAGGGACGCCTACAGTCTATCAGCCCTATTCTTCTGCGCTTGTTTCGAAACAGACTGACACTGCGGGCAGGCCTCCACTACCTGAGCTTCTCCCAAGCAGAAAAGACAGAAGGAGTGTCCATCTGTGGGGGGGAGTTTACTCCCACAATGGACACACTTACGAAATGGTGCCCATAGGGCCATCTGCTTAAGGCGGACAGTGATCGACAAGCACAACGTGAACGAAATAAAAACGCAGGAAAGAAAGGGAGAACAATGATAGAAAAGCTAGAATGAAATGAAGAAAAAAAAGGAATTGGACCTCAGCAATTACAAATATCAAAATGATGCAGAAAAGGTCCCAATGAGGAAACCACTACAGCGGTCGAAAGAGAACTGAGGGAATGGGTGGGAACCCACTAGGACATGCACAGTAGACGGTGGGGGAGGGTTCCCACCAGAAATGTTCCTCAGCTATAGAAGTTTCCCGAATCGAGGCTCTGTGCAGGCACATAGCCCCTGTGTGTGATGCACAGAGACCACGAAGAAGAATTCAATGTGAAAATCCCACAAACATTACTGTTTGTGAAAAGTTAAACATTTGTGAGATATAATCAGAGGTCAGTTTGGAGAAAGTTCATTCTCCTTCTCAAATTAAAAAAAACAAAACAGGGCCAATTGTTTTGAAGCAATCTACACAGGTGCAGCTGAAACAATCTACACAGGTGCAGCTTTTCCACTCCCCTAGTAGAACATGACTTCATCCCCTCTCCTCCTAAGACAGTCAACTAATCATGCCAATAATCACAAAATATGTCTACACTAACAATAGAACAGATGGGTACACAGCTTCAATTAGTGCTGAGACACATCCATGAGAGACTTAGGGTGCAATCCTATCTTGATAATCAGCAGCCTCCAAAGTCAGGGGCTGGTAAGTATCCAATGCAGGGCAGCTGGAGCACAGAGGTGATCCTTGCCTCCATGCTCCGGCCACCCTGCATGTTCCCTAGTCAAATGATTTTGCCCATGTTGGCATGGCTTTGGGGAGGAAGAGGGAAGGAAGCCAGGACATGCATAGGAAGCTCTGTAACGCAGCTTCAGCATTCTCCTCCCCCCGCCCTGCCCGGGACCCCTCTTTTCATCGTTGCCGCACTCCGTTTCCAAGTGCAGAGATGCATCCAGCATGGAGAGGACTACATTGGCTACGAGGGGGCGGGGGAGGGGGCAGAGAGCACAGTTTCTGGTTCCCACTTCAGATCCCAGAAACCAAATTCTCCTATGTCCCCCAAATGCTGTCTAGGGGACATGGGATTGTGCCTTTAACTACAGAGAACCTCTGCACAGTGACTCTTTGGATTCATGTTCAGACATTAAGGCTTGCATAAAATGCTTTTGCAGAGCAGGAGTTTGCATGCTGTTTACTATGTGCCTCGTGTGGCGCAGAGTGGTAGGCGGCAGTACTGCAACCAAAACTCTCCCCACAACCTGAGTTCGATCCCAGCGGAAGCCGGGTCTCGGGTAGCCAGCTCAGGTCGACTCAGCCTTCCATCCTTCTGAGGTCGGTAAAATGAGTACCCAGCTTGCTGGGGGAAAGGTAGTCATGACTGGGGAAGGCAGTGGCAAACCACCCCGCTATAGTCTGCCATGAAAACGCCAGCGTAAGCGGCGTCCCTCTAGGGGTCAGTAATGACTTGGTGCTTGCACAAGAGGAACCTTTCCTTTCCTATGTGCAAAGAGAGACTCTCCATGGCAGTCCTGCAAATTCATGGAAGCTGTTGGTATGGGGACTCTCCACATGATAAGTCTCATCTAACTGCACAAAATTTAAGGCAGCCACCCTAAAGAAATATTTTGACCACCTTTCCATGGTGCATGTAACAGCTGAATTGGGCCTGGAACTTTATTCCAGATGTAAATGAGAGCACTGGTGGAACATATGACTCTTCTCTCACTAAACAGAAAGGAAATGCATGGTGAGCCTAATTTGCCATTCTCACTGAGTGAAAGAAGTCTGAAGAGGAAAGTTCAAGGGCAATAACATCCTAGGATGAGAAGACACCTCTCCCCTCTACCTCCCATAGTATTAAAATGTTGAATGTCTTTATGAAATTAGACTACAGGATGGACTTTTCTGAAACTTCTAGGAAGGCATCTCCATTCTGCAGCGACCACTCACTGACCTGGTCTGCATATCATGGTAGGAATCCCGGAGTTGTTTAACCCAGGAATTGCGAAGATGAGCTGAACATGCAAGCTGCGTGCAAGCCATTTACACTTTTAATCAAGAGCCCAGGAATGGCCCATGGGTTAACTCTGGGTTCTTTAACCCATAAACAACTCAGAATGGGACCAGGATACCTGAATGACCACCCCAATCTCTGCATCAATCTTCCTGCATGGCTATGACATCATTGGAGGCCCTGCTTCAGGTTCCCCCACCTTCTGAAGTAAGGTACATGGTTACTACACATGGGGCCCTGTCCATGGAACCCCTTCCACAGGGAAGTGGGCTCCTCTCTTCCCTCTTCCAAAACAGAAGTAAACCCTCTACTTTTTAGGAAAGTCTCCAAAGGAAGGTTGTTGATCGTGCAGTTCTGCTAGCTGGGAATTATTGTCTATATGCTGTTTTTCTGTTTATATCCTGTTTCATTCTTGGGTAAGTAGATTTTTAATTGTAATTCTATAATGAGTTAACATTACATTTTATTGTTAGGCACCCTGGATGCCTGATATCAGTCAAAGAAGTAACATATACACATATTAAATAAAACATTTTTTTCATTCCCCATTATGACAACACACCAAAACTGGACTAGCCTAAAATAATAAACGAGTGTCCCCCTGCTGCTCAGTCTCATCAATTCACACTGACTCTCCTCAGCTGGAACTGTCCCCTACCAATTAACCAGCTCAACATTGAAGAATGCAACCCAAGTATTTGTAGGCAAATACAGGAAGGAGAGGCTGCAGCACTACTTGCCTGGTGATCAGCAGCCATCAGAAAGAGCAGCCGTCTTAACAGGACGCCTAGTAGAGAGACTTCGTAACCCTCAGCAGGGCAAGCTTTTATCTGAAATGGGATAAGAAACAATGAGCACCTTGCATACATATTCATCCCCCTTTGACTTTTCCACATTTTGTTGTGTTACAATCTGGAATTAAAATTGATTTAATTAGGATTTTTTGTCACTGATCTACACAAAATAGTCCATAACGTCTAAGTGGAAAAAAAATCTACATATTTTACAAAATGATTTATAAATAAAAAAAAAGTCTGGATTACATAAGTATTCACCCACTTTGCTGTGACACCCCTAAATAAGCTCTGGTGCAACCAACTGCCTTCAGAAGTCATATAATTAGTTGAATGGAGTCCACTTGCGTGCAATTCAAGTGTCACATGATCTCAGATTAAATGCACCTGTTTCTGGAAGGCCCCACAGTTTGTTGGAGAGCACATCTAAACATACAGCATCATGAGGAGCAGCAGAAACATCTAGAGCACAGGGGAAGAGACAGAACACCACCACCTTTGTCTCTGTTGGAGCCTTGAGAACTGCACCACTGTGAGAGAGTGGAATATAGTGAGTTCTGTCTTGGGTAAATTGAAAACACCTGGTTTCCAGAGTGGCTGGGTATATACCTGCAGCCACCACAGGCCCCCCAGGAGCAGCAGAAACATCTAGAGCACAGGGGAAGAGACTGAATGCCCCCGCCCCCTCATCTCTGTTGAAGCTTTGAGAACTTCACCAGCATGAGAGAGTGGAGCATGGGAGAGATCTGCTGCAGGCTTTAAGAAACTTGGCTGCTGTTTGCTGAATTTTGTTTTCCTGGCATAGCTGTTGCAGTTTGTAATGTTTATTAATGCCTTAATGACCAGGAAAGATCCAGTTTATTGGGCTCTGGTTTACACACTACTGAAAGATAATAATTGATATTGTGATGCAATGTTTGATTTTGCCTATTTCGTAATTAATCTGAAATATTATGTTAGTATCAGTGTAATGAGTTATTTATGATTGTGATGAGGTCTATTATAATGTTGTTGTTGTATTGCTGTTTTGTTAGCCGCTTTGGGCACTTTTTGTAGAAAAGCGGCATATAAATTAAATGATGATGATGGTGAAGACCAAGGAGCTATCAAAACAAGTCCAGGATAAAGTTCTGGAGAAGCACCAATCATGGTTGTGTTATAAAAAAAATCCCAAACTATGAACATCCCCCGGAGCACCGTTAAATCCATTATTACAAAATGGAAAGAATATAGCACAACTGCAACTCTGCCTAGAGAAGGCCATCCACCAAAACTCAGTGACCAGGTAAGGAGGGCATTAGTCAGAGAAGCACCCAAGAGGTCAATGGTAACTCTGAAGGAGCTGGAGAAATCCACAGCTGAGATGGGAGAAACCGTCCATGAGACAACTATCACCTGGATGCTCCACAAAGCTGGGCTTTATGGAAGAGTGGTGAGAAGAAAGCAATTGCTGAAAAAAAAGACCCATATCAAATTCTGTTTGGATTTTGACAAAAGGCATGTGGGAAACAGCAAACATGTAGAAAAAGGTTCTCTGGTATGATGAGGCCAAAATTGAACTTTTTGGCCTTACCACAAAATGCTATGTGTGGCGCAAAGACAACAGTGCTTATCGGCCTGAGAACACCATCCCCATGGTGAAGCATGGTGGTGGCAGCATCATGTTGAGGGGATGCTTTTCATCGGCAGGGACTAGGAAACTAGTCAGTATTGCGGGCAAGATGGATGGAGCCAAATGAAGGGCAATTCTAGAGGAAAACCGGTTTCAGTCTGCAAGGAACCTGGAACTGGGGTGGAGGTTCACCTTCCAGCAGGACAATGACCCTAAACACACAGCCAAAGTTATACTGGAGTGGTTTAAAAATAAGAACCAGAATGTCTTCGAATGGCCCAGTCAAAGCTATTCCAACTGAGAATCGGTGGTAAGACTTGAAAATTGCTATTCACTAATGATCCCCATCCAACCTGACGAGCTTGAGCAATTTTGCCAAGAAGAATGAGCAAAAATTGCAGGATCCAGATGAGCAAAGCTGGTAGAGACTTACCCCAAAAGACTCACAGCTGTAATTGCTGCCAAAGGTGCTTCTACCAAGCATTGACTCAGGAGGGTGAATACTTATGCAACCAACAAATGCCAGTTTGTTTTTGTTTAACTTTTGTGCCACAATAAAAATATTTTGCACCTTCAACATGTTAAGTATGTTGTGTAAATCAAATAGTAAAAATGTCAGTTAAAGCCCTTTTAATTCCAGCTGGTAACACAACATGTGGAAAAGTCAAGTGTGTGTGTGTGTGTGTGTGTGTGGAGATACCTATGCAAGGCACTGTATGATTAATCATATACTGAGCCCAATTTCAAGCAGCAACGAATCCAAGATCACAATTTTATTCTTAACGTTATTGATTTACCACAATGGTTTAGGAGTAATTTGTTTAGCATAATGCCATCTGCACAGATCTGCACCTGTTTCACACAAGCCACTTCAGAGTACCCTGTACCACATGCATTATCCTATTTCCAGAAGCAGAAATCCCCAAAGAATCCCTCATGAGAGGTGCCTAAAGAAGGCAAGGAATAGTTTAGCAAAATCATCTAAATGGCTCAAACAAATGAGCCAAATCACATACTTCAAAGGAAGGAAAAAATCCTAGTCATCAGACAATCAAGCATAGAGAAAATGCTTTCCAAAATGAAACATAGCCCAACAAAGGAGCATCTCCCAAAGCAGGAGTGGGAAATTTCATTCAGGCTGTGGCATCCACTGCATGCTCCACCATTCCACCCAGCTTTCCCCTTAAGAAAGAGCAGGTGGCTCGGGGAAGTTGGGTGCTGCAGCCCGAAAGTGATCCATGCAACTTTGGGAAGTGGCATCCAACCATGTATCTTTTATCAACTTTTTCACTGCACTTGGTCTATTCTTTCTGGTACATTACAAAGCAAAGACTTAGCACTTAAATGTACAAGCGTGTCAGGAAACTGAGAGGGAAGATTAGCATTTTCCTTGTTTTGTACAATAAAGTTTCCCAAGGCTTCAGGAGCCGTGAGATTAGAATTTGGATCTACTTCATGCTGTGCAATGGCAGTTAAATTTTCTGCTCTGCTCAAACATATGTCTACTTGTAAACAAAACTGCATTCTGCTTACCAAATGTGCTATTATAAATGCATGATGAGCACACAGGTCTGCTGTTCCATACCTACAAGATGAGAGAGCGCAAGATTAGCAAGCTAGTCAAGCAGGCCACCTCCTCCTCCTTTGCTAGTATGTGTTGAGCTTGATCTGGGAAGACCTGGGTTCAAGTCCTTATTTAATCTTGAAGCTCATTAGCTGGCATGCTACTATTTCTTGGTCTAACGGGTTTACTGAGAGGGGAAAAACTGGAATAATGCCATACATGGCATTCAGCCCTTGAAGAAAGGGTGGTTTCCAGGTGTAATAAATAAGTAGCTCCTCACAGAAGAGGAAACATAGCAGCTTAGGCCTTTGCTACAGCTGTCTATCCTTCAGTACACTGGTATCTTACCGGGCAAGGAAGCACCAAGCATCCATAGCCAAGAGAGCAGTCATCATGTTAGAACCAAGTACAGCCTCCAGCAGGGAGCATTCCTGAGAAAAAACAAACACATACAGAAGCAAAACGTTGCTTAAGAAGAACTCAAAACTGCTTTTTATTGTCATCACACGAGCTAATAAGAGAACACAGACAAACTTTCAGCTGAGTCAAGCAAAACACCCCAGAATAACATTCCAGGGTCTAGCTGTGCAAAGAAACCACTATGTCCTATTTGGAAACTAGAGCAAGAGTACTGCCCATACATATCAAGCTACTATCAAAAGTATAGCACTACTTGCACTGTGAAATATACAGCTCCAGAGAAGGTTTGGCCTGAGCAAGGCTTTTTGTACTAGATTCCAGTCTAGGAAATCTAGAATGGTGTGAATAAGAATCACATGATCTGACTCATTCCATTCAGAGCCTCTTCTAAGAGCTCCAGATTTTATAGGTATGTTGACAGGTCAGATGCAATTCATACTGTGCTGTACATTTAATCCAAGGAGCTAGAGATAGCAATGATTTATCTGCAAAAAGGACAGTGTTTGGATTAACCTAAGATCAATTCAAGTCACTCTAAACTCTGAAGGTACTTAAAAACTGATACCAGCATCCTGGAAATTTGAACTTTCCAGCTAAGATCACAGTACAGACACTCAGTTCTGGCCACAACTGTAGCAACCATAGGTTGCATCCAATGTCGCATGAGCGCAAGTCTGCTGGCGCTATAAGACTTCCCTGTCTTCTTCCTGTGTACGTCCCCAAATCTGTTCTGAAGGGTCCCCCAAACCTCCAGAGCTGTTTTGGGGAGGTTGTGGGGGGCTGAAGGGGGCAGAGGAAATCCATTCCACCAGCAGTTGCCCTTTTGCTTGCGAACCAAACCATTGGATACAACCCAATGAAAATAGTACATGATTTGGGGGGGTTTAATGGTCTACGTTTCTTAATAATACTAGTATTTCCCACATATGCATCAGGGAGGAATGACTTATCTTTATCTCATGAACCAAAAGCTTGATTTAAAAGTTTCAAAATCCACCAGCTGTTCCAAGTCAGCAGATCAGTCTTGGCTTGTAGTACTCCTCCTTACCAGTAGATGGAAATGTGATTCAGGGATGGATGTGATGAAGGTACACAAGTGGACACAAACAGAGTGGTAGAAGGTGACAGGACCTTCAGCTTGCCCTGTCCCCATCGCTCCTGGCAAAAAGGGAAGGGAAAGCTCGCCAGAGCACTGCTGAAGACTGAGGAACAGGGCTGCAAACAAGGGCATCCTGCAGAGAAATGGAGAACAGCAGGGTTACTTCCTTACTACCAAATGACTAGATCCTTTTAGTCATCTGTCAAGCTGCACTAAAAAGAATCAAGACTGTGCAGCACTAAGCAATGCTTGGTAGATAATATGCTATTATCTACTAGGTTTCCAGAAAAAAACAGGAGCTGTAAAAATCTGCAAGCACTGATATATACTAAACATAAATTGGCATCTTATAGCCAACAAACATTTACTAGAACCTTGGCAGAAAAGACCACTCTGAGGTCTAAATTTTGTCTAAATTTAGAGTTACTCACTCATCCCAAAGAAAAAGAAGTGCAAGAAAGCCAAGTGGCTGTCTGACGAGGCTTTACAAGTAGCTGACGAAAGAAGGGAAGCGAAAAGCAAGGGAGAAAGGAGAAGATATATCCAACTGAATGCAGAGTTCCAGAGAATAGCAAGGAGAGACAAGAAGGCCTTCTTAAATGAACAATGCAAAGAAATCGAGGAAAACAACAGAATGGGAAAGACTAGAGATCTCTTCAAGAAAACTGGAGATCTCAAGGGAACGTTTTGTGCAAAGACGGGCATGATAACGGACAAAGAAGGCAGGGACCTAACAGAAGCAGATGAGATTAAGAAGAGGTGGAAAGAATACACAGAAGAACTATACAGGAAAGATCTGAATGTCCCTGATAGCCATGATAGTGCGGTCACTGAACTTGAGCCGGGCATCCTAGAGAGTGAAGTCAAGTGGGCCTTAGGAAACATTAGTAACAACAAAGCTAGTGGAGATGACAGTCTTCCAGCTGAGCTATTTAAAATCCTAAAAGATGATGCTGTTGAAGTGCTACATTCAATATGCCAACAAATTTGGAACACTCAACAATGGCCGCAAGACTGGAAAAGGTCAGTTTACATTCCAGTTCCAAAGAAGGGCAACGCCAAAGAGTGTTCAAACTACCGCACAATTGCGCTCATTTCACATGCCAGCAAGGTGATGCTCAAAATCCTACAAGCTAGGCTTCAGCAGTATGCGAACCGAGAACTACCAGAAGTACAAGCTGGGTTTCGCAGAGGCAGAGGAACTAGAGATCAAATCGCCAACTTTCGCTGGATCATGGAGAAAGCAAGAGAATTCCAGAAAAACGTCTATTTCTCCTTCATTGACTACGCTAAAGCCTTTGATTGTGTGGATCACAACAAACTGTGGCAAATTCTTAAAGTGATGGGAGTACCAGACCACCTTACCTGTCTCCTGAGAAACCTGTACGAGGGTCAAGAAGCAACAGTAAGAACCGGACATGGAACAACCGATTGGTTCAAAATTGGGAAAGGAGTACGACAAGGCTGCATATTGTCACCCTGCTTATTTAACTTATATGCAGAGTACATCATGAGAAACGCTGGGTTGGATGAATCACAGGTCGGAATTAAGATTGCCGGGAGAATTATCAACAACCTCCGATATGCAGACGATACCACCCTAATGGCAGAAAGCGAAGAGGATCTAAAGAGCCTCTTGTTGAGGGTGAAAGAGGAGAGTGCAAAAGCTGGTTTGAAACTCAACATTAAAAAAACGAAGATCATGGCATCTGGCCCCATCACTTCCTGGCATATGGAAGGGGAAGAAATAGAAGCAGTAACAGATTTTACTTTCTTGGGCTCCAAGATCACCGCAGATGGTGACTGTAGCCATGAAATTAAAAGACACTTGCTCCTTGGGAGGAAAGCTATGGAAAACTTAGACAGCATAGTAAGAAGCAGAGACATCACCTTGCCAACAAAGGTCCGTCTAATCAAAGCTATGGTTTTCCCAGTAGTAATGTATGGCTGTGAGAGCTGGACTATAAGGAAGGCTGAGCACCGAAGAATTGATGCTTTCAAACTGTGGTGCTGGAGAAGACTCTTACGAGTCCCCTGGACTGCAAGGAGGTCCAATCAGTCCATCCTATAGGAAATCAACTCTGAGTGCTCATTGGAAGGACAGATACTGAAGCTGAAGCTCCAATATTTTGGCCACCTAATGCAAAGAGAAAACTCTCTGGAAAAGACCCTGATGCTGGGAAAGACTGAAGGCAAAAGGAGAAGGGGACGGCAGAGGATGAGATGGCTAGATAGTATCATCGATGCAATGAATATGAACTTGAGCACACTCCGGGAGAGAGCGCAGGACAGGAAGGCCTGGCGTGCTATGGTCCATGGGGTCACGAAGAGTCGGACACGACTGAACAACAACAACAACAAATGTTGACCTTCATTTATTCACTAAATCCAGACACCATCCTTCCTTCAAAAGATCAACACACCTTTTCTTTATAAAGCATATTGAAGGTACCACAGGTACCTTGCCAACATAGAGCATGTTGAGTCAAATAAACCCCTACCTGCTAACACAGACCCAGTGTAGTAGCAAGGAATTACCTGGGAATCTCTTCTGGGAACTGACTTCCTGTGTTCCAAAGAGCCTGCACATCTTGGGGTTGAGATGGCAACATGTCCATGACAGAAAGCAGAAGACGACATTGCGGAAAGTGCAGCTCAGGAGAGAGATCTGAAGTTAATGTTTTAAAAGTGTTACAACTTTTAAAATAATTTTCCATTTGTATGGAGCGTTCATGTTATATCCTGATAGAATTCTACAACCATGCAAACATTTACAACTCCAGAAATTTACAACTCTAGTTTAGATCCTAAAACACCATAGCCCATTTAACAGGTTTGGATCAGGGATTCCATAAACACATTTGTGAGTAGAAATCCTACGTTCTTCTTCTGTAAATGAGGATATTTGCATCACTTCAAAGCTTAATCCTTCATTCACAGAATCATATATCTACACATTTTATTGTACAAGCCAAAGGTCATGACAAAGGGGGAATCACATTAAAAAAGAAAAGAAAAATGAATACGGTACACTATGGACCCTAGGCCCCAGTTCCCCCAACACAACAACAAAGTTTGCTTTGTTAGCAGAAAAACTGAACTGGATTTCACCCATGCTTGACACAAAATGATTTGAGGCACAAATCTACGAAGTGCTACTGCTACAAAGCCTTGCTGAAACAAATGAAGGTTGAACAGAAGCAGTCAGCAGTCCACAAGAGGACATTCCAAGCAACTGCCCCTCCGTGTTCTGGTGAATGTCCCTCCTGTTCCTCTCTGACTCAAGTGAAATGTGAAAATATAGGAAGCTGGGCAAGGCACTCTAAGGGGCATTTGAGAGGCACATGGGACTAATGATCTTATCTTTGCTAATTGGTGCCAACAGGGATTCCAGACTAAAATCAACGGGGGAACATACAAGTTTGATTTCCCTCTTTTTTTGATCCACAAGTCACAGGACAGATTTGAGCATATACTTTAAATTCTAATGTTTCAAGCTGTTAGCCTGAACTTAGACTAAATACCAAAAATAAATAAATAAAAATAGAAGAACGAGGAAAATAATTATGCAGGGCAAGGTAGTATATTTCTTTTTCTTTGTCAGGGTTCCTAGCACAGCCTAACAGTTTAAAACTTTTAGAAAACCAAGAGCAAGCATTTAGAAATGAAGTAATTATTAGTGAGATTATTTAGCTGGGCATTTGAAGTGCAAAGGCTGCACTACAGGTGGCAGGAGAGGCTTTGGTAATCAAGTGCTCAGTGCATTTTACAGCTTGATCCTATGCATGCTTACACAAAAGTAAGTTACACTGAGTTCAATAAAGTTTATTCTAATGTAAGCACGCATAGGAGTATAGCACAATAATATATGTGTCTACTTAGAAGTAAGTCCCATTGAATTTAATGATACTCCCACATAAGTAAATATAGGATTGCAGCCTCAGGGTGCTTCCGGACAGACAGTTCCTACCACTACTGATGAGAAATTGTGCAACAATTCCATCTTTTATTCCTTAATGGATTTTCTGCGGTAAGAAAAATACAGAAGAAGCACTAGGAAAACACGGAGGATTACGAGTGGAGATGATGTCTGGATACCTCACCACCACCCATAAAATATTGTGAATGAGAATGAGCCACGGTGGCATAAAAGCCTCGGCTGGAGACACCATAGTCTGTAGAACACCCGTTATAACTCAAATACAGCTGCTTTCCCCCTTTCTAACAGAGACCTTTGCTCATTTTTTTAATAAAACTTTTTGGACCATTCGGAGAACTCTAAATGGAAGGCCATACATGCTAAAAATCTAGTTTCATATTGAAACCTCTGAATACAGCTTTTCCAAATCCTGTGGGCCCAGTTTCAGTGATTTAGCTTGAACAACTGTGTAGACTCTAGCTTGTGAAAACTCAAGCCAAAAAAAAATTGTTAGTCCATACAGAGCCACTGGGCTTCTGCTTCTTGAAAGACTTGTAATTCTTTCATCATCTTTACAATGAAATTTCTTGGAAAGGAATTAAAATAGGCATCTTACTCGTCAAAATCTATACTTTCTCCATATTTTGGATTTTATATCATAATGAGCTGGTTCAGATATCATGCCAACCGATGAGTTGTTTAAACCATGGGTCATCACGCACCAGTGGGAGCAAGCAAGTCTGCTGCCTCTGGCACGCTCCTCACTTCCACTTTCAATTTCCAACCTACGATTCCCCTTTTGTAGGTTAAGTGTGACACCTAAACATGGACAGTTATTAGTTCAATTAGTTATTGTGTTAAACTCTAGGTTGCGCTTGCTCATGCTCACCCATGCGTTAGTATTACATGTGAACTGGGTCAATATGTAAAAGGATATAATGTCTGAGTTTTTAATTTTAAAAAATGTAATTCTGTGCAGATGAGCCTTAACAGTTAGAAAAGAAAAATAGTCGAAAGCTATGAAATGATTAACAGCAATAAATAAATAGTCAGGTGTTCATTAACATAGATAACCTTTGAGTTAATCAATCTGCTTATACCAATATATATTTTGAAAATGCATATAATATTATTGCAGTGGGATTGTACTACACAGCTACCTAATAGAAAAAAAAAGACTGGCTACCAAGGCCAGAGAGAAGTGTGAGCCCCTGGTAGCAGTTATTCAGTTCTCTACTGCAGAGAATGCAGTGCAGACAAATCAGGGCCTTTCAGACTACCTAAAGTTTTACATAATACCACTTCTAGGAATGGCCTAGAGGAGAGCAGCTGCAGGAGGAGGGAATCCAGCACCACTAGGAATCCCCTTGCTATTTCATCCTGATGAGCCTCAGAAATCACTGGAGCATGAAGACTTGGAGGAAACTTGCTGTCAAGAAGGAATACAGAACGCTTCATTACTGCTTGCATTCTGAACAACACCATGCATGAATTTCTAAGATTAAAAGTAGCATAAACTAAAGCACTGTACTATTCAATCCAGTGTCATCACTGGAAGCTCAAGTGGCCTTAGCTTACAGACTGCTGACCCAATTGCAACATCGCCGTGGACATAAATAGTCTGGCCACAGGGTATGCATGCACTGGTATTTATCTTGCTTAAATAATTATAAAGCACTACATTTGGAGCTACCTTTGAGGAACCTTCGGAAAGTGCAGTCAGTGCAAAATACAGCAGCATGTATACAGCATAAAACCTTGGACACTTATTATTAACTGAGACTGGATGTATGGCACACATATTGTCAGTTCTTAAACAGTTACACAGGCTTTTGTCCTTTTCCAGCCAAAATCCAAAGTGCTGGTTTTGACCTACAGAGCCCTAAATGGCTTGTGACCAGGTTATTTAGAGGACCAGCTGTTCCCACATGAACCTGCCTGAGTGTTAAGAACAGCTTTTGAAGCCCTGCTCTGGGTCCCACCAACCTTTGGAGATTGGGTGAGTGATGACAGGAAACAGGGCTTTTTCTGTTATGGCATCTCACCTCTAGAATCCCCTCTCCTAACAGATGGGCCTAACACCATTCTTTTCTTTTTGGCACCAGGTGAAAACCTTTCCAATTGCCCAGACCTTTTAAGTGTCCAAGGTTTTGTGCTGGCATTTTATCTTTTTTTTTTTTTTTAGCTCTGCTGTATTTTATTTTGTTGAATACTTATGATTCATTGTTTTTAAAATGTGAATTTATTATGTTATTCTGGGTCACTCTGAGAACATTGCTGAAGAGAGGCTTATTCATATTTTAAATAAAATAAATTGCCAGTGTATTGGCAAGGATATTTTAAATTGCCTAGGGTATTTTAAGATGAGCTGGTTTCACTGAGGTATTACATAAAAGTAAGCCTTTGGCTATCCATAAAAACACAAGTTTTTCTTTGTCCTGAGCAAATTCTAAGGTCCAGGAAAAATAAAACATATGTTTTTTAATTTTTTGTATTCATTTATTATACCATGATTTTTGGTCCTAAAAAGGGCCCCTAAACAACTTATAATAAAAGCCAAATTAACAGTTATACAATTAAAAGCCAAAAAAAAAATCAAATAAAGCCAAGAACAAAAAGGATAACAAAAAATATAAATCAACCAATAACAGGAGAAAATAACCCTAAGTAAAAACTCAGATGAAATAAGTTCATCTGAAGCTCAAAAGAGAGGGGACCAATGAAACCTGTTTAGAGAGGGAGCTCCATAATATGGTTCCTGGAACTGAGGACTTATTCCATTTCCCAGCCAACTGCACTGTGGAAGGCAATGGTATGTGGAGCAAGGCCTCCAATACTGAACACTGTGACTGAGCAGGTTCATAAGGCTGGCTCCAAATTGTTTATGAGTTTAAAGGTAACAACCAGCAGTTTGAATTTCACCTGGAAGCCTGGAGAAGTGGTACAAGAATAGAGTAATATGCTCCACAAAACAAACTCTAGAGATCACTCTGGTCACCAAGTTTTGTGCCTGCTGAAGCTTCTGAATGTTTTTAAAGGCAGCCACACATAGAGTACACTGCTGACGAACAGCACTTCTGGACTGAATCTCAGTTTATTAGTCCACATCCAATCCATCACTGCACTCAGATATTTATTCAGAACCTTCATTGCCTCCTCAGCATAACAGGAAATGCAGAGATAGAGCTGATCACCACTACATATTGATGACACCCAACCCCAGTTCTCAGACAGCCTCTCCCACTGGTTTCCTGTAGATGTTAAACAGTATGGGGGACAAGATGGAGCTTTAAGGGACTCCATAGGTCAATGGTCTAAGGGTTGAACAGCTGTCCCCAACACCACCTTCTGGGATTGCCCAGCAGGTAGGACAGTAACCAACAGAAAGTAGTGCCCACAAGCTCCATCTCAGGTGTCCCAGAAAGATACCAAGGTCAATCATATCGAAAGCCACTGAGAGGTCCAGTAGCACCTACAGGGATATACTCCCTCTGTCCAGTTTCCAGTGAAGATCATCCTCCAATGCAACCAAGGAAGTGTCAGTCCCCAAACAAGGCCTTAATCCAGATCGGAAAGGATCTAAATCATCATTTTCACTTACCTGTATATTTCAAGATATGTCCGATGAAGCTGAGGGCAGGAATCCACCAGGAAAGAAGTGAACTCCTGTAAAGCCAACAGTGTCAAATACTATTTTAATGTAAAATTCAAAACAGGATAAGATTAGGGCTGATGCCCCCAAGAAAAAAACACACCCTCTGTTAGAAGAAAAACTTATAGTTCAGATATAATTAGTGATTCTGAGTCAGATGATGTTTCTCTGAAGCAATCAAATCACTTAATTTCAAACTGGAACAAAAGATTTAGAGAAAGGGAGAGGATGTTCACTAACTGACACATTGGAACTGTCTTTTATAATTGAAGACTTAAATAGAAGTGGAACTGGTATAATACACAGTGAAAAAGAGATAATCAGATATGACAAAATTGATATGATAAACTGGAAACTTAGCCATATTCAGATATGACTTTGGGTACAAACTGCATGGCTTCACTATGGTCAAGAAGAATACCAAAATTAATACAGCCTTGTATTTAAGCACTAGCCTGGTCGCCATAGGTTATGAGGAATTGCATGAAGGTGAATGCATGGACTTCCATACAGACAAGTGAATAGGCTGGCAGAGGAGGGACAGAGCATTCCATCCCTTCTCTGTGCCTAACATAGAAACCAGGCACACTGCTGAAGGAGGGAATCCCTGTCTGCCATGCCCAATGCAGCTCTCCATCCCTCCTTTGTCAGCCCTCAGCAGTCTAGTAAAACATTTTGCAGGCTAGTAACTTTTGGGGACTTGCTTGCCAAAACTGTATCAACATATAGATAGCATAGTTCTTCACCACCACACACATAAATTACCTTGGTGTAGTGTACCAGGGAATTAGCGAAGAATCTACAGAGTTTGATTGTCCTCTGGAACAACTTGTAATCAATGCTCTCCTATCCAAAAGGGAAGAAACAGCAAAGCTCAAATGGACAACATTAAACGATGTTTTAGAAAACTTCTTCTGGTGCTTCTATGTGCATAATGGAAGTTCAACATGATCAAGAGATGGAATAGGAAAAAACTGTTTATGTATGAAAGTTACAGTATAGCTGCTAATAGACTTTTTTTTTTAACTTCCAGTATATAACATGATACATGAGCTTAGGAATTCTGAAAATTCAAAACAGATAACTTGACTTTATTGTTTTTCCATACGTTTTCTGTTCCATCCACCACCACATTTTCAGGCATCTTATGGCCTGCATGACAGATTCATCATCTCTATGCCAGGGGTTTCTTTACTGCATCATGTTCCATCCAGGAATCCCCGCCACTGTGGCTCTACCTAATTTTCTCATCAAGCTCTGGCTAAATCAGTGCATCACAGATCAACAATAAAGTTTGCTCCCTGAAAGCAGTGTAGCCCCGTTGACAGTGTAGTCCCATTGACAAGTGACAGTCAACATGATGCTCACCCAAGCCATTGTGGGGCAACTTTTACATATCCTGAGGTAGACCCTTGAAGGGGACTTTGCCCATCCCTGCCATATACTTTTTTTAAAAGGCAAAAGGAAAGCTAGGATTCCCAGGATTCTAACAGTAGGGTACATGCTGCCCCAAAGCCTAAAGGCTATCCTTGTAGCCTTGCCTAATATGTATGTATGTGTTTTCAATTATCATCCCTTGCAACTTTAATTTCGGCACTTTTAGAAGTCAACTTCTAATCAAGGGGTGGGCAACTTATGGCCCTCCAAATGTTTTTAGACTGCAACTCCCATCATCCCTCATCATTGGCTGTGCTGGCTAGAGCTGATAAGAGGTGTAGGCCAAAACATGTCCCACCCATACTGTAAGTAATAATCTATTCACCTGTGTTCCAGACCGTTTCATCTGCTCGGCCAGCTGCAAACAAGATTGGAAAGAAAACAGGATGTCCTCACAAAGGCCACTGAAGATATCAGAATGTTTCAAGCTGTTCTTTATCAGTGATTTGTGCTTGAGGCTTTGCCTGACAAGGACAAATATTTGCCAAGTTGTAAATAATCAATAGGTTATTAGAACCACAACCTCTCCATCAATCCCTCTAATAGTGAATGAAATAGTAATTGCTAACAGGGGCCACTGAGAAACAAGCAGAAGGTATCAGCATGTTCAAAAGAATCCTAAGGCTTGTGGAAGTGAAGAATATATATTTTTTAAAGCCTAAGGGGGCAATCACCCCAACAGTCAAATCAGGATTGATCATACTCACATGCTCATGCTCATATGATCAATAGCCATGGAATGTTGAGTGTCTGTCTAAAAAGTAGAAAACTGAGGAAGGGGGAGAATGGATCCAGAACTGTCACTTCAGGCACAGGTGAACTCAGTGGCATGGAGCACTTTTTATCAGCTGAGGCTGGTATACCAACTACGCCCTTATCTGGACAGAGATAGCCTAGCTACAGTTATCCATGCTCTGATAACCTCTCATCTGGATTACTACAATGCGTTATACATGGGGCTGCCTTTGAAAACGGTCCAGAAACTTCAGCTGGTCCAAAATAGGGCAGCAAGATTGTTAACAGGGACTGGCCTGCGAGCTCATATTACACCAGTACTTTTTCAGCTGCACTGGCTGCCAGTCCATTTCCAGGCCCAATTCAAAGTGCTAGTATGAACATTCAAAGCCCTTAACAGCTTGGGGCCAGGTTACCTGAAGGATCGCCTCCTGCCATGTGTGCCTGCCCAGACCTTAAGATCATCCTCAGTGGCCCTTCTCCATGAGCCCCTGCCAAAGGAAGTGAGGCGGGCGGCTACTAGGAGAAGAGATTTTTCTGCTGCGACACCCTGGCTGCGGAATGAGCTCCCTAGTGAGGTTCGCCTGGCACCTACACTGTATTCTTTCCGGCACCAGGTGAAGACCTTTTTATTTTCCCAGGCATTTTAGCGTTTTAGCTTTCTAGACTTTTAGCTTTGCTGTTTTAAATCAGGTATTTTAAATCCCTGCAATGCTGCTAGGTTTTATTGTGGCTGTATTGTTATACTGTGGTTTTAATGTTTTATATACTTTATATTGTTTTATTGTGTGCTCTTTGGTTTGAATTTTTGTGAACCGCCCAGAGAGCTTCGGCTACTGGGCGGTATAGAAATGAAATAAATAAAATAAAACCTAGAGGATGCCATGACTGGCTGACACCCTGAACAGCAGCATTCATGTTAGAAGGTAAGGATACACTGCAACATTTTGTTGCAGGACTCACTTGTTTTAGTCTACTGAGCATATCTGATCTTCCCTGGACTCAAGAGTTTTCCAAGTTCACAATCAGAGAAATCTTCAGAAGAGGTGCTTTCTGTCTTACTATTCTACAAGCAGACTTCTAATTTTACTAAATACAGGAATAATTACATGAATAGATGTATGCACAGGCCTGGAAAAAACCAAAGACAATTTAGTGATAGATCTTACCATTCTGGCCTAACTACCTACAGTATGCTTACATACTGAAACATAAAATAGGAGCTGGGTACTCAGACTAGATAATGCTTAAATTCCAAATGAAAATAATGAGTTGATTCAGATGTTAAGGAATGAACATTACAGCCACAGATAATATATAATTTTTTAAAGGAAAATAACAGAATGAGAGTCTCAGTGCAACTTTCACTTAGGTCTGGTTCAGTGTGGTTTAACTGGCAGTCCATGAGTGATGTCTAGCCAGAAGAACCTCTCCACTGGTGTATGCCCCGGCTGTGGGCTGCTAAGGTTTGGAGATGCTGAGATAGTGATAAGCCAGATCCAGGTTTGCTTACAAGGAGACCTTATTGAGTACTTACAGTACACAGGCATACCCAATGGTTGGGTTCAGAGAAGCTGTCTGATCCAACCATTGGGTACTTCTGTGTGCTGTAGGTACTCAATAAAGTCTCCTTGTAAGCAAACCTGGATCTGGCTCATCACTATCTCAGCACCTCCAAACCTTAGCAGCCCACAGCCAAGGCATACAATTGGCGCAGTGAGCAGGGTGCCAAGAGAACTGATATGTTCGGATTCAAAGGGAAGGAGGATGCAGTTGTCGGTGTGCAAAACCAACTCCAGGGCTGTCCGCAGTTGGAGCTGTGGGGTCCAGTCGCAAAGCAATCAGCAGTCCTGAGCGGACCAGTTGCATGGCCAGAGGTCAAGAAGGACTGCATGCCAGGGGCTCTGGAAACTGCATTGGAATCTCTGCAGCTGGAAAAGTGGTCAGCTAAGGAGGCACAGAGTGCAGGAACTCTGGCATGGCTTTTTGCTGACAGCATTACAAACTGTCGGGCAGAAGGAGTCAGAATGGAGAAAGCAGAAAAGCTCAAGGACGAGCGGGGGAAAGAACAAGATCTGAAGATGTTAAATTAGAGAAACGTTGCAAGACAGCCTGGCCTCCGAGGAGGCGTGGGAGCGTAAGGCTGAACAAGTAGCCATTAGGCTGATACGCTGAGCTCGGAAGGATGGCACAAAGGATGCCAAAGTGCGCAACATCATCACCTCGCCCGATTGGGATGAAATCCCTAAGACGTGGAAACTGAAGATGAAGACCCAGAGGATGAAGACAAAGAATGGAGTAAAGGTGAAGAATCAGCACCCAGGGCAAATGGTCAAATATTCCTTTCACCCCCTCCCTCTCAACAAGCTGAGAGAGGATGTTGAAGCAGCTGGGCCTGAGCTTTACACAAAGGAAGGAACGATAAAGGGAGAGATGAGAATCAGGAATGCTCCGTGGTGGAGGAGATGTGAAGAGAGGTGAGTAGCCCTGGAGCAGGACCAGTCAACAGAACTTCCATACCCCGGGATGTCCCATGTCTAAATTATAAAGCTGCTCCACTGTGCTCTAATTAAATATTGAATTACAATGGGAGTAAGGACATACACACTCCTAAACATTTAAATTAGCTACTCAACCCACAACTGAAATACTTGGATTTTAGGCAGTTTTGACATATAAGAAACTACAGAACTACACTGCTTTAAATTCAAGAACGTCATCTGAGCTCAACAGTAAGTCAGACTGGCTGTTTGTAAAAAAGTGGCTATATGATCTGTTTAGAACTTCATATAATATAACAGATAACATTAATAGCATGAAACGTACCTGATTATGAACTTCCATGTATTTGCATGAAGGGCATGATCTATTCTGGAAATAGCAGAGCAGATCTCCAGCACAGTGTGAATCACTGTGGAGGAAAAAGGAACAAAAATTAAATGCAAGGTAAATTCAGCATCTAACACAGTGAACAGCATTTACTGTATTCAATAACCGGAATATTGTTTTCCATAAGTTCACAATAGCAATTAACTAATGGAATGCATAAGGGAAAAATATGTTTTCAATTACTTCCATCTGTATGTGGGCCTGAATCTGAGGAGGGAGTAATCCCTGGCAAAATAAATATATTTTGCCCTGGCAAAATAAATATAGGTTTCTTTGAACTGATGAGTAACATCAACTTTCACGAAAGGAAATGCGTGTTTTCAAGTTTTGGAGACCTGGTTTGTAGCATCAGTAAAGAGTGGCCTGTTGTAAGATGCATCTTCTTTATACACACCTGATACCATAATTGCTATACTGTCTTCAGGAGTACAGGAGTTCACAGATACCATCTCAAGTAGTTCCATAAGCTGCTTTTGCAAAGAATAGGCCTCCTTAAACAGAGACTGGAGTAAATCAGAAAACAAGTGAAGACACTCACTGTACAATGTCTCACTGTTCTGTAGCAAAAGACAAAATCAGAAATAAAATGAACATATTATACAGATCAGCGATGGATGCAGGTTCAGGAAATAGAAAATATTTCAACTAATTCATAATACAAGTTATTTCTCCATTCATAGTATCTGTAGTTGCTAAGCATAAGTTGCTAAGCATCTGCAAAGTTTTTTTTAAAATCCCTGCCATTAAATTTGTGCAAATTCCCCTCCATTCTACTGCTCTGCCACGAATTTTGCATGTTCCCCTCCACTGCACTGCTTTTCCATGAAAATTGTGTAAAGTTCCCCTTCGTTGTACTGCTTTTCCTTGAAATTTGCACCATTTTCCCTTCTGTTTTACTGCCCTGCCATGAATGTTGCATAATTTTTGCAATCCCACTCACTGCTCTGTAACCCTCATGTACACCTGACAGCTAGCAATGGAGACGAGTGGAGGAAAGTGACAAGCACAAAGGGTGGGGGGTGGGGAGGCAAAAGTGACTGGTGTCTGCAGAAGGGAAGGAGCTGTTGGTGCGGGTGATAATACTTCAGTGTAACATGAAGCGGCCTTTAAAAATAAAAGGTGTTTGCTTGGAAGTGAAGTCCCCTTCTGCAACTGGTCCGCTGCAGTTGCTGGCTGACAACTGAAACTTCCCCCAAAACAAAAAGCCTAGAACATTTTCTTATCTGCTAGATCATGAATATTAAACACCTATTGTGTGATTAAACTCACCAACCTTGCAATGTATAAATGTGTTCTTGATTACATGAAGAACGGAAGAAGGAAGACTGTGGACATGTTCTAAGGACACAGTCTCCTGCATAGTACAGATGTGTCGCACACACCCTGTCAATGCTTCCAGCACATGTACCAGTGCCTGCCATGGAAAACATGTTATTAATAAAAGCATCAACAGTGATTATAGAAACAACAGTTCAACTTAATCTGAAATCTTAAAGAAAACTTAAAGAAACCTATCCATTTAATAAAGTATTATCTGACTTCAAGGAAAAAAGGAAACTTTGCAGACCTATTCATACAATCCTTTCAGCTATGGAAGCTGAGGTTTTTAGTCAACTTTTAACGATGGTGGTATGGGTCAGACATCATACAAAGACCATCACCTGCCATCTGCTATGTGCTGAATAGAGCCCAAATTGTGCACAACCGGAAGTTATTAGGGATGTCAGAGAATTCCACCACGGATCTCGGTGAGGCCGAATGCCAGTGCATTCTGTGGCAGAACGGCCTGCCCCCCCTCTGACCCCCCGCAGATCCCCCCCGGGACGAGACTTACCTGGGGAGGATGTTCCGGGCGGCAGCAGCTCCGGCGGCTTCGGCGGCTGGTCTTCCGACCGGCTGCCACCACCACCATTCACAGTCTGGTCGTTAGGGTTTTTTTTTTTTTTTTACAGAGACGTGATAGGCTACGTAAAGAGTTACGTAGCCTATCACATCCCGGTTAAAAAAAACAAACGCGTACACAAATGGCGGCGGCTATGGCCGCCGCCATTTGCGTTCCTTATTTTTCGCCGTCTTAGTCTACGTAAATATTTACGTAGACTATTACGGCGAAAATAAAAGGGAACGCAAATGGCGTAGTGGGCACTATTTGCGTCCCTTTTTGATTCGCCGTTTTAGCCTACGTAAATATTTACATAGGCTAAAACGGTGAATCAAAAAGGGACTCAAATAGCGCCCGCTACGCCATTTGCATTCCCCTTTATTTTTGCCGTAATAGTCTACGTAAATATTTACGTAGACTAAAATGGCAAAAAATAAGGAAAGCAAATGGCAGCGGCTATAGCCGCCGCCATTTGCATACGCGGTTTTTTTTTTTTAACCCAGCAGCCACCGCGGCCGGAAATCCGGCTACTGACAGCCCTGTGCTGGCTGGCTGCTCCGCGGAGCTGCTGCGGAGCACAGCCGGCCGTCGAGGATTCCGGGGGGGAGGACCGGATCGCCTCCCCCCCATTGAGGATTCCGGGGGGAGGGACAGAACGCCTCCCCCACCATGAACAGAATCCGTGACAAGGTAAGTGACTTTCGTACATCCCTAGTTGTTATGCACATTAGCTGTTCAAGTCACATTACTCCTAACATACACATATACACACACCAAAGAGTCTTGTGCCACTTTAAAGACTAAATCTGTAAGTCTTTAAGTTGGCACAGGACTCTGTTGTTTTTGCTGCCACGGACTAATACAGCTCCCCTTCTGGATATATTTAGACAGAATCCCTTTAAACAATAGACACACATTGTACAATAGGACCACCCAGCAAAAGCTCAGAAATTCTGAATGGATTTAATTTTATATACTGGTATAAATCCTCCCAAAATATTGCCATCACTATGGAGAAATATGTAATAGCCACAATTCCTTTAGTTAGAGCTAACTTTACTGGATTTACCTGCAGATGGTTCCTCAATGTCATGTGTAACTCTACATTCTGGTTTGTTAATCGTTTAGCCTGGCTGGATATTTCATATATCAAAAGATCAAATAATTGTACTGTCTGTTAAAGCAAAGCAGATTAAAATAATTAAAATTATATTAGCAGAGAACCAATATGGGCTTCTACAGATTAAATACAACCAAAATGCAGGGCATTGTCATAGGATGGGATTATTATTCTTATTTGATTTATATCCCACTCTTTCTCACAAAGAGCCCTGGGGTGATGATTGCTAGTTCTGATGGCTTTTAAGAAGTACAAGACTGATTCAGGGCAGATGATGATTATTAGCTATGACAGCCAAACACAGAACCTCCACATTAAGAAATAACATACATTTGATTACCAGTTGTTTTTTCATCTAGATGGCCACTGAAGAAAGCAAAGATCCCAAGACCCCTGCATGCATATTGTCCCATTCCCCCCTCTCCCCCATTTTAATTTCTACCTGCAAGCCCCTGCACAACAGCACAATGTTCTGGTGTGTTCTCCTAAACATCACTGGCAGCTTTGGGGTGGGGGCAGGCATGAGAGGCCACAACAGGAAGAGAGAGGGCTCGAAAAGCCCTGCTGGACACAACACACAATACCAATGGAAGCTATTTAAAAGCGTAATTCCGGGGGGGGGGGGGGTAAAGGGCAGGCCACAGGCAAGATGAATAGGTCCCACAGTTCACATCTGGCCCACAACAAGAGGTTCCCCACTCCTGGTTTACATGTAACTGTTCCAAAGCAGCATGCTTGCCAGAAGCATAACATGCTAAAATAGCATGACGTCATCTTCTTCTAAGATCTGCTCTGTTAGTAAATAAAGTAATTTATGCTTTCCATAATGCTCATTTAAATTTACCATTATTCTTTACTTCTCAATGCAGGTTTGCAAAAAGCTTTTTTCTCCCAATCTTGTTTCTGCTCCATTCACACAAAACACTTTACTTGGAAACAGTCAGCCCTTTCAAGAACCTACCAGTCTTGAATACCAGGCAAAACCCATCAATGTCAGCAACAGGAAAAACATTTTAAATCATTTTAAAAGTTCCAAAAGAGATAATACACCAATGCAGATTAAAGCACAAATCAATAAATGTCCAAATGCATGGTGGCTTGCAAATCTTTGACCCAATTAAACCGACCTCAATTTTGCCTAGCTCATCTTATCCTATAATCTGACCACACAGTGAACTGTTGAAAAGACTGAGAGCCACTGGAAGTTTATAATGGCACCATTCCTTGAGAGGTGATTGTGACATTCCCACTTGAGGTTCCACCTTTCTCCAGCCTCTTCCTCAGAAATTGAGAACCAAACCCCTCAGGAGCGCCTGCTTTCACTTTGGGACAGCTGTCCCACAAGCTTCAGCCTTTTTTCTCTCTCTGGGTTCCAGAGAAACTCATTATGCTCAATTGATTCTCTCAACCCATGTGTTGATTGATTTTTACACTATCTTTATTATATCTATTTCCTTCTTGCAGACATTCCTGATGGGTTTGATTCTCAGTTTCTGAGGAGGAAGCTGGAGAAAGAACCTTGGGCAGGAACATCACAGTGTCTTTCCCCACAGAATGGAAAAATGTTTGTGTAATTCAACCTTTATTTTGACATTTTGCCCAGCAAGTGAATTTCTAGAACGGGGAATAATACCATTTTTGTTTTCCAATGGTTAACAAACTTTCCAGATTCAGAAGTGTATTTTTTTATAGATAAGGAAGAAATAATAGAATGCAGGTTGAGACTTTTTTTGTTAAATTAAACAAAGTTGTTAAAGAGTTGTTTCAGTTGTTAAAACCCAGTATTTGCTGGTTCTCCTGTCCAAAACTGACCATTGGCCCAGCCCAAGCCAAGCTCTCATTAAAACAAGCAACAAAATCAACGAATAAAAATCATACCTAAAAAAGGAAATGACATGCTTCTGGAAGAACAGCTTAATCATGCAAATTAGAACACAGTGAAGACTCAGCATTTCTTAATTCACACTTGCCAGTTCATAACATATAACATCATACCTTTGGTAGTATTTTAGAGGAAAATGCTTGTTCTAACTCAGAAATATTAATGTGAGGTAAAAATCTCTCTGTTATGATCCTTAAGACACCTGCAAATGAATAAGTTTAGGAAACATTATTTTAATCAAATCAAGGTTTATATGTTGGTGAATAACAGCTTCTAACCATGAATAAGTGATCATACATACATATATGGAAATATTATTTTGCACTTTTCATCTAAGAATAAAATTAAGGTATAGATGATTAACGTATACTAAGCAGAGGTTTTGAGAATGATGTAGGATACTAGTTTGAAAGACTTCAATTCTAAGCACGCTGAGGCTGTAGACAGAGAAGAGTTTTTCAGAAACTTGGTACTGTAAAGAGCTATAATTGCCCAAGGAACAAACGTTCATTTTCATACTCATTTGGGGTTTCTGGTCAAACTGGTTTTGCAATTCTGTAGTGTTTTAAGCTGTATTCTGGATTTGCTGAAACTTCCTCCCTTCAAAGTGTAACCAATATTGCCAGAGAGCACCATACTGCCTCCATTTGAGTCCCCACATGATCACCTTTGCTAAGGTCTCTGGAAAAGTTAGCTGGCAAGGTTGAACACTCTAGGACAAATGCATTTGCAGTTCCTACTGACACCTAAGATGGATGGGGGAGTGTCCCACCCTCTATACATTGGTTTAGGAATTTTTGGAATCACTCATGCTTAATCTCCATTTCCTAATTCAATAAGGCAAGACTGTATCACTGATCAACTGGCTACTGAGAGTTCTTGAGCGACCTCCGAAGACACACACCCACAGTCATCTTTCTTTTGTTCACCTGGAGATCATTCATTCCAGGACCACCTTACTCTTTTGTACTGCTTGTTGTCTAAGACCATGACTGTCTTTCTAAGACTATAACACTGAAGTCAACGTAACCTCCAGGAGAGTAGCCTTGCTGAAATTAACTCAGTCTAGCTAGCTTCTGAATTCCTGGATTCAGGTGCCATTCTTGCAAACCTGAACCTCTAAACTCAAGGCTATTCCAGAAGAGGTTTTACTGGGATGAATATATTCATATACAGAGAGTGATTTTGGTGCTTTGGGCCCTTTTCTGCACCTCAGCATCAAGTGGTCTCTGCCCAGCAAAGCCTTGCCATGGCTGAAGAAAATCTCCTCTTTCTGCCCCCAGCACTACGGACCTTTACTCCTCTCATTTCAAAGTGTTTTTGAACAGGTCATAAGGAAGGAAATATGTAACTCTCTCCTTCTCTTTCCACTGCCAGCTTCCTCCTCATCACCCCCCCCCCAGGCAAAGCATCAGGATGCATCCTCCCTAACTTGCTGCTGTCTTACTTCTCATTCTTCCTTTACTCCTCTTTTCCCTGGGACAGCCTTCAATGGTTAACCCATAAATTGCCTTTTGCTTTACTTTTTCAATAAAGAAAACCTCTGAACTCATCTCTATTGCTCCTTCCAAATTACCTTATGAGGGCACTTAATTACTAGATTAGGTGCCTAAAGTTATGCACACTGTGCTCCTATGTATTTTGGTAAATGTGATAGTTTCTGGGTCAGCTCTACTAGACTGACAGCACTCTGTCCTCCAGCAAAATAGAGCTAGAAGTGTCGTGAGAAGAGGTCTCCTGAGCACTTGAGCTAAATTCACCCCCAGTCATTCATGTTCTGGAAGAACGTATTTCCTGAACATGGAGAAGGAGTTTGCAGATGTGTATAGAGAGAGACACATCCTGAGCAAGCATGACAACAACTGTGTGTTTTGGTATGCTAACATCATGCGTGTGATCCAAGAGGTGTCTCAAAAGCGACATGTTCCTCTACCCACTGCTCCCATACTGAGCAAACGATTTGTAAATCTTTTTACAAATTAAGTTATTTTAAATACATTAAAGGATGGGTTTCCTTTCATACCCATCCTTACATATCTCTTCAAAAAGAAAAAAAGCACAAAGTTTCCTTCGAAGTGAAAATGTCTCAATAGCAGCAACTTACAATCCTGTCTAATTAATTTCATCTTTGCACAGACATGTATGGGACTAGAAGTGGCTGCAATTAGGAAAATGTAGCGAACAAGCTCCCCCCCCTTCCCCCCCCCAGCACATTAACTTGTACACTGCTGCTTAGTAAGGAATAGAGCCATGGATACAAAGAAGGGGGAAACCACTCCCATTGCTCCAGAGGTATAATTGTTTGTACACAGCCTTGTCTGTACATCCTGAATAGTGAGGACTGAAATTATAGCCACAAATCTTCTATTTCTTTATAGCTTGGAAAAATATAACAAAGTGCTGAAGAACCATCTAAGCTAATAGTAGCAGGGAAACAGCTATCTTCCCTGCATTTGGATCGCAAGGGGAAGGGGATAGTTAAATCCTCCCAACTGCAAGTGATCCGGATTACTAGGAGGGATGGAGACACTCCCTGCCCCCCCCCCCACGGTCCTGACCAAGACCACTGTTTGCCTGCTGCTAATAGCCGGGGGGCGGGGCAGAGGTTAAAGCTTCTCTCATCCCATCAGCACATTTGCAAGGTTGGTCAAAGTGGGTACAGCCAGGCTACGTACTCTCCAACAGGAGACAATCAACCAAATCTATTATGTATCTGAGCTCTCCTGATTTGCAATCTGATATATCAAGATTTTATATACCGAACATAAATTTAATATAATAAATCAGCATGTTCATCTAAGAAATGTGGTTTCTGTCTTGTTCATTAAAAGAACAGGCAAATTATGTTAACTGCATGGGAAAAAAGATCAAATGTCCACTTCTTCTGCTGGAACACAGAGATACATGTTTAAGGAGTAAGATCTTAAATTCTTTGATAGTTCGTAGTAAAAGAAAATGTTTCCCATATTCATTCCTAAAACATGCAATCATTCCTCATGGAAAAGAAAGTAAGATAAATCATATATGTAGCAGAAGAATGCCTGTACAATAAATGCGAATAGAAACACACTTGTAAGTATGCACTGTAAGTTTAACTAAAGTTTGCACAGGAATTACTTACAAATATGCTGAGTCCAATTTTCAGTTGTCTGATACATAGAGTAGAAACACTAAGGAAAACAGCATATGGTTGCAAATAAAGGATGCCTCAAAACTGTTTTAGAATAGTCTTATCACCTTCCATTCTACTCTGAAACTACAGTTAGTGCAAAATACAGTACCATGCTTATTAACTGAGGCCAGAGGTATGGAACATATCTTGCCAGTTTTGAAACAATTACACTGGCTTCTGGTCCATTTCCAAGCACAATTCACAGAGCTGGTTTTGACCTATAAAGACCACCTCCTACCAGATGAGCCTGTTCAGGTGCTGAGATTGACCTCTAAGGCCCTACTCCAAGCCCCACCACCATGAGAGGTCAGGCAGGAATCAGAGACATTTGCAAAATACTATTTTCCCCAATGTACCCTAAATAAGATAATTCCATCCTCATGTCCTGCCCTTACTTTTAAAATTACATCATCACATGTCAGATCTTCTTATCAATTGTCAATTGGGACTTTTCCATTTTTGGATAATCAGCATCCTTGCCCCTGGCAAAAGTGTACCCACTAGATGGTATTATTGTTAAACGGTTTTAATTCTGGAGTGTAGAATTCTGGAGTGCAATCCATAAGCATTCTAACCACTATATTCCTTAAAACACAAATCTCCTTACACATACCAAGCAGCCTGAGAGCTGTATCCCTGCAGCGTGATCCTACACTACTGGGAAATGTGAATATTCTAACCATGTGGGTCTTTCCCACCTAATCCAGTAGGAAGGACCGACCCAATCATCTCCACCCATGTGGTTAGAATTCTCATACACTCAACAGCATTGTAGGACCACACCACAGAGAAATAGCTCCTACACAACTAGCGAGCAATCCTATGCATGTCTACTCAGAAGTAAATCCCTGTATATTCAATAGGGTTTACTCCTTTGTAGCTATGTTTAGGATTACAGCCTAGGTGTGTGCATGAAGGGTATTTTCCAAAATGTACTTAAACCCAGAACAACAAGGTTGCAGGCTGAAATTATTCATTTAAAATATGTTTATGCCCCCTTTAAGAGTAAAACCCCTCTCAAGGCGGCTTCCTAGAAAAAAATACGAACAATAAATTTCAAACAATAAAAACACAGCAATAACAAATTACTACAATCAACTAGCTAAGCACTAAACAGTTTTTAGTAAGTATATTATGCTTTCTTGAACACCATCCTAAATCTGCTTGACACTATTGTTATCTTCTCTTTTAGTGCCACTTCTGATGCAATGTTGTGCATATAATTTTTATTTTCCAAATATAACTATGAATGTACCAATTATCAGAATAATCATGGATATATTTTCCAGTATTGTAATGATTTTACATAATCTCCAACCTTCCTGTTCACTGAAAACTTCAAAAAGAAAAGGCAGAAACAGAGCATATCAACATAATTATGTGGGTACTGTAGGAAAGCAAAGAATGAAGAATATCATGCTTGCCATTGAAGGGTCTGGTCTGAGGCACAAGAAGTAGCAACCTTGCTGAAACTAAGCAAGTCTGAGTCTGGTCAATGCCTAGCTGGGGGACTACCTAAGAACTCTATGTATGCTACCTTGAGTTCCATCATGGAAAAAGGCAGGATAAAATGTAATAAATATTGCTTTTTAGAGAAATGAAACTGCAAAGGAATGTGTCAGTTGCTTCCTGAGCCAGTCCCAGATAGAGATCAGATTTGGTATTTTCTGTGAATTTTACTTGTTTGAGAAGCAACAGTATTCTCCATATCCAACCCACAGAAGGCAGAAAAAGCAACTGGCCCTAGGCTGAGCTAGAACGCACAACCTCTTCGTCTCCAGGACTAGTTAACTTCCTAGCAATTAACCTTAAAATAGATGTTAGAACAAAAGGTCAGAAAAGCCAGATAATTAGAAAAGTGATCAGTTCACTTCAGGGCAGGTCCAAACAAGTAAAGAAATCCTTATTGTATGTCCCCTTGAGTACCTGCCTTTATGTAAACAGGCAACTCATAAATATTATAAATAATACTATTTCTACTGGTCAACAGACAGAACAAACTAAGCCCAAAAATCATTTACTTGGCACATTTACATGGGAGTAAGTCCCACTGAATTCAGCAGACTTTAATTCTAATTAAAAAGATAGGGTTATGGGACAAACATACAAGATCACATAACCCCTACAGCCATTTTCATTGTTTAACAAGTCTTTTAACACTTTGTTATTAGAAATTCCTTACCAATGTTCAACCACACCATCCTCACAATCAGGATAGCTAAAGATTCAAGAGGAAAAAGGATTGGGGGGGGGGGGGACATACAATAAGGATTTCTTTACTTGTTTGGACCTGCCCTGAAGTGAGCTGATCCCTTTTCTGCTATGTCAGTGGGCATTATCCAATACCGCTACTGTGCTCCCACTGTTTCTGCAAACAGAAATGTTCATTTCCATAAAGGGCCAGGTCAGCGGAGCCCCCTTCTGCAAGACTGGCTGACCTGCTTCATTCTGGAAAGTAGCATTTCGTCCATTTCCAATTGCTGCAGGTTCCATTGGATTCCCATGTATGTTTTTTTTATACGGAAACACATACATTTTTTAATTTTAATGGCTGAGCAAAGGAATGAGTGTCATTCTGTATTAAATAATCTAGTATAAAAGCGTGAACCCAAACTTGATGTATCAAGGTCACAGCACACTTTTAACCTGATCCTACCCATATTCACTCTGACACACAAGAGTTCAACAGCATTTGTTTTCAGGTCATGGTGTTTGCCCTCTAGAATTCCTGGGGGAAGGGGTATTTGTACATTCATTTTTGTTTTTTAGGAGACAGGTTAAAATGTAGAATGTATTCTACATTACTTTTTGTTTTTTAGGAGACAGGTTAAAATCTATTTCATTTAAGAAAGCTTCCCCCGGCAGCCAGGGACAGATTTAGGAACAAGCCAAGTAAGCCATGGCTTAGGGCCTCTTATTTTGAGGGACCTCTAAATATGCTGGAGATAATTAAGATGTAAGATAACTACGATGAAATCGCTTTGGCTTAAATATGTTGGAAAATCTGCTGACTTATAGCAGAGTTGCCTTATACAAAGAAAGCATAGCAACACAGCACTGGAGGTAATAAGTGCAAACAAGAGCCAGTTTAAAAGAAGTTCAAATCAACTTAGGGTGCAAACCTATGGGGCTAGGTGGCTGCCTATCCAATGCAGGGCAGGAGAAGCATGGAGGGGATCATCCCCTTCGTGCTTCAGCCGCCCTGCATTTGCAGATAAACAGCTGATTTTGGCTGTCTAGCTGCAGGAAAGCAGAGTGGGGTGGGTGGCTGCTAGATAACACATAGGACATGTCGTACCAGCATTTCCACCTCCCCAGCCCCAGAATGCCCTTTTTGCTTGAGCGCAGGGCCGTTCTGTGCTGCCTGCTGGGGCAGCACAGAAGGCAGGGAAGGCTGGTTCTCCAGAAACTGACCTCGGAACACGGGCTCCAAGGTTGGTTCCTGGAAACCCACATATCCTATGGCCATCTAGTCGCTGACTAGCACCATAGGATTGCTCCCTTACTTTATTAGTGCACATCTTCAGAGACTAACACTGTTTAACTACTGGCACTCCCTAATACTGGATGGTACCCTTTCATTACCCTTCCTATTATAATGTAATACTTCTTTATTTTTATGGTATGGGGCCTCTGAAACATGATATGGTTTAGGGCCTCAGCATGTCTTAATCAGGCCCTGCTGGTAGCTGATGCTTGATAACTATAGTGGTTTTAAATGAGCTGGCCTTCTACTGTTTCATATGAAATACTGTGATTTGGAGATTGTATGGATTTTGCATCCTCTTTCTTAAGGGTGCAATCATATGCTGGCTGGGGAATCTTGGGAGTTGCAGGACTTTTTTCTGTCTAAATATGCATAGGATTTCACTCTAAATGTATGGAGTTTAGGTTTAACTGTACATCCCTTTGAGTGCATGGCAGAAAGGCAATTCGGAATTAAAGTAAATAATGTACACATGTTTAGGATTGCATCTTTTAATCACACACAGTGTTATGGCACCCTAAAGACAACGCATTTTTGTGGCATGAGCCTTTGTGGACTAAATCCCACTTCAGCAGATTCCGGTCCACAAAAGCTTCTGCCACAGTAAATCTGTTAAGTCTTATGATGCCACAAGATTTTTTTATGCAACAGACTACCACACATGTCTGGAATTTGTCACTATGGAAGCCCTTCTTTAACCACCTTTTGTGTGCAGGATTAAGAGTATGAGAGAGGTCCGACTATAGCAAAATGGGGATTTTTCCCACACCCATTTTTTCGATAGACCTTAGGGTGGAGAGTAATTCCGTAGGGTAGGCTATCTGGTGCCCTCCAGATGTTTTGGACTACAACTCCCACAATCCTTGGCCGCTGACTGGACCTTATGGGACCTTATGGGAGTTGTAGTCCAAAGCATCTGGAGAGCACCAGGTTGCCTATCCCTACCATAAATATTTATTTCTCACATTTCTATCCCACCTTCCTCCAACATGGCCCCTCTTACCCCACCCCACTTTTAATTTTTAGAGCAACCTGTGAGCAAGGCTGGCTGTGTGTGCCTGGCTTAAAGCCGCCCGGTCGGCAACAATGCTGATGCAAGGGATTTGAACTCAAGTCTCCTCATTCCACCACGCCATCCACCACAATATAAGCATCTACAGGAGTGCAAGGCCATGATCACATCGGGCCGAGAAACGGGGAACGCAGCGCCTCAGGCCTCGTTACCTCCCTCCTCTCGGCCGCTTTTCCCTTTACCGAGCCCCCTCCCCCACCCACCCCCCGCGGGCGAACGACAGCAGCGGGGGACAAGGATATGAGGAGACGAGGCAGGGCTGCGGGGAGCTGCCGGCGACACAACTCGGGATCCCAGCCCTCGACTTCCGTCAGCAGCGACAGCGCCTCGGGCTCGGCCTGGGACATGACGATGGCGACGCCGGGAATTCACCTCAGGCCTCGCCGACGCCTTCCGAATCTGCCGCCTCGCGCGGAGACCATCCGCCCGCCCATCGCGTCTTCCCAGCAGGCACCGCGCGGCCCTCGCGATGGCGGCTGACGCGAAAGTCGCGGGACGAGGAACGGCGAGGAAGCCGCCCGGGGAACGGAGGTGCGTTCGTCAAGCCCCTGCTCCCCTCCCGCCTCCCCGCGGGACTGCGCTGGCCGTGGAGCCTGCGTTTGTGGGGAAGTGACGAAGTAGTGGACAATTCGGGCCTAGTTCTCGCCTCTTGTCTGGACAGTAGCGCTTTAGGCTACAGGTGGGGGTTCACGCGCTTGAATATTCTCTCATAATAAAATTAAAAATCCCTCCACATAGAAAACTAGCACGTTAGAGTGAGGCATGTTCCTGGAAGGCTAGCCAGGCGCGCCTAGCCTTCTCGCTGACATGCTAGTGCCCTGATGCTGTTTGATATAGAGGAGTATTCAAGCCTGTGAGCCCCTCTTTGTACTCTGGTCTAATCCGGACCACAGGTTACCTCGTCAGTAAGAACTGGGAACATAGCAAGCTCCTTTATTGTGCAGCGTCCGATCATTGGTCCGTGTAACTCAGTATATTGTCCACCCTGACTGGTAGAGTCTCTTGGTTTTAGACAGGAGTCTTTCCCACCTTCATCAGGAGATGCCAAGGACTGAACCTGGGACCTTTTTGTATGCATATTGACCTGTGGCCCTTCCCCCTAAGGTTAAGAGAGGCGCTACATTCGTCAAGCTCCCTCCACTTACTGACTGGCAGGAAAGGATTCTGGGTCAAGAAACAGGATGTCCAGGTAGGGGTTTTAGGAGCTGTCAGACCCTGAAATGCAGGAAAAGGCGCCTGGGAATTAAGATGTTGTTCCTTGCAGGTAAGGGAGGTGGAGCCTGATGGGGGCAGGAGATGGCATGGGAAGAGCGTAATGCTTCAGAGTTGTGGTTCTAGAGCTTCCCACACTGATTTATTATTTTTATTTAAATGTATGTGTTGCTTCTCACTGCAAAATGCAGTCTTGAAACAACTTACACAATACACAAATCCATGATAAATATAAGGGGGTGGGGACAAAATCAATATAAGCCATAATCAGCACAATAATATAAATAAAAACTAAAAACAATACAGTATGAAAAGTGTCCATCCACAAATACACAAAATCTCCCCCTACTCGTATCCTAGAATGAACATCACAAAAGCAGCCCACAACAATTGGGCCATAACTAATGTCCAGTTGACTGGGAAAATAAGTATGTCGTTGCCTGGCGCCAAAAATATGACAGTGTTGGTGCCAGACAAGCTTCTTTGGGGAGATGCTGAGGAGATGGTGGCTGACCTAGCTGAAACCTGGTCAAATTCTGAGTCAAGGTGGTAATCCTACTGCCAAGGAAAGTCCATGCCATCGTATCTCTTTGGGGACTGCTCTCTGACACACACCTTTCCACCAGCTGGTGGTAAGGGAATTTATTTTTTCCAGGACAGTCACTTTAACCTCACAAATTATGGATTGTCCAGTCCTTTTTCACCATATGAATAACAAATATGAGTATTTTACAAGTGAAATCTCCACATGCTTTTAGTTATTAAATGTGGAAGTGGAAATGAATCTCAAACTGATTCCAAATTATCATTGTAACTCCTTATTACACAGAAAGTTCATTTTTCAAGAGTGGATATGCAAATCACCCTAATAGGGTAGACAGCATACTTGCTATTGCTCTTAGCTTTATCCAGAAGCTAAGGATATATTTTTAAAAGCAAAGACAGGACTATTGAAGTTGTTCTGAACAAACAATCCTGCCTCCACAAAACATAAAGACAAACTCTATCCACAATAGCTTCTGTATTTATTATGGACAGCACAGCATAAAATTCCTCCCTGGTTGGAAAAGTGCAGCAAGGAACAGCTTGGGGAATCTTGGGTACTTTTTAAACACCTTTAGCTCTCCCACCCCTCAGAGTTGCCAACATGTTAGGGGGAAAAAATGTAGCTGCTATTTTTTTACTACTACTACCACTACTACTGTTATCGTGTGTGTGTGTGTGTGTCAGTCATACGTACTGTATATCACTTTTCTTTTTTTCAGAGCATATGTGCGCACTTAAGAGGATCTTGGTAGAGCCAGTGGAAAAACTAATTTCACAGAAGAGAATCTCACAGTAAAGACTGGACTTGCAAACTTTCTTTCAGCACATTACAGTCAGTACTTCCATTGGTCCTGTGTCTCTGCGTGTTCATACTTTGGACATACTCTTATTTTTTGTGCCTGCTTCACAAGAAAATGGAATTTCAGTTCAACTTCTCAGTAGACAGTACAGCAGAAAACAGAACAGAGGCTATTGGGAATGGAAAGTTGCAACAGGAAATGATTCAGAAGTCTTTAGTCCCGTTGGACAAGCAAGAAAACTCTTCAGAAAAGAGGGAAGAGGTTTCCTCAGAAGAAAATATATTAAACCAGGAGCCTTTATCAGAAATCACCGTTAATGTGGGAGACAACAGTGTTTTTAAAAGCGAGGCCATGGCTTTGCCAAAGAAACACTCGTGTCCTAAATCTGTCAAGGAACATAATGTCCCTAAAGACATCAGCAAAGCGTTAGAAAATAAAATTGTGGGGGTTCTACCAGGCATGTGCCATGTAAATATTTCTGTGGTGGAGATGGCAATCCCAGATGACTCCCTTGGGGAAGACATAGTGTCTAAAAGTATTTCTTCTCAGTCTGACCTAATCACAGGTGTTTATGAAGGAGGTCTGAAGATCTGGGAGTGCACCTTTGATCTCATGGATTATTTGTCAGAATCTAAAATTCAGTTTGCACACAAGTTAGTTTTGGATCTTGGCTGTGGGGCTGGACTGCTAGGAATAGTTGCATTAAAAGGAAATGCTGAAGAAGTTCATTTTCAGGACTATAACAGCTCAGTAATTGAAGAAATAACCCTGCCTAATGTACTGGTTAACTGTGCTCATCAGGACGATGATGTTGGAGGAATTACTGAGATTCCTCTAACACGATGCAGGAAAGAAAACTTCACCCAAGACTTGCTCTCTAAATGCAGATTCTTTTCTGGGGAATGGTCAGAGTTTAGTAAACTTCTTTTAAACAGCAATAATCCCTTAGCAAAATATGATCTTATACTCACCTCAGAGACAATTTACAATCCTGATTACTATGAGGCATTGCATGGTACACTTTCAAGTTTACTTGGAATAAATGGCTGTGTATATTTGGCTAGCAAAGCACACTATTTTGGGTGTGGAGGTGGGGTCCTCCTTTTTACAAAATTCATTGAAGAGAAAAATGTGTTTAAGTGTAGAACAGTTACAGTTATTGACAAAGGGCTAAAGCGTTTTATAATTGAACTGGTTTTTAAGAATTCCTGTACTAACATGCCTACTATCTCAGTGCATTAATAAAGACATGTTTTTGCATTCTTTTGGTAAATTGCTAGTGTATTTGTCTTTGGCTCATAGTTGTGTTTTTCTTGCATGGCTCCTTTTCTGTCTCCCTGCTCCTATTACTCCCCCTTCTCTTCCACCGTAGAGTCCTTGCCAGAAACTCAAAAACCCAAGAGATCATAATTTACACAGAAATCACAATCTGAGTTTCATTTGTTATTGTTTGATGCAGGATACACCAGGTCTGGATATTTTGCTTGTATCAGGTATATGAGCTCTCCTGTAAAGGTCAAAGGTTGCATTATTTCATTCACTCAACTTGATTCAAAAGAGATTATTTCCTTACCTATTTTGTCTAGCACTGATACTGTTCTTTCAAAAATGTTTTTCTCTTCTTACACATCTATCCAGAGTTGACATGTACACCCCCATAGCTGTTCTTACTGATACAAAAGTCCATCTAGCCTTGGAGTCCCATGCCAAGTGCCTCTAAGATGTTAGTAAGCAGGGCAAAATAGTTATAGCGTCCATCTTTTGCACCTGATAATCAAAATTATATCTCTAAATTTGTTGCATAAGCTGCCTCTGGAAAGTAACACACCTATAGCGAATACATGTGTTTGATATTCTACAATCAACATGGTAGACGGCTGAATTTGTGTAATGGATAATCTGAAGATGGGCCAACTGCTGCATTATACCAGGGGTGCATAGCTCTAATCACTCTGAAGTCCAGTCTTATATTTTTATTAATTTGAGACGGCCACATTGCTGTGTTAACTGCATTAAAGCATTTTTACTACAACTCTTAAGAGCACAGTCCTATAGACGCTAGATAGCCATAGGATTTTTTTGTTTTCTGGGAACTGAGCTTGGAACCCGCACTCTGAGGTCAGTTCCCAGAAAGCTGACTCCCCGCCACCTTGTGAGTGACACTGTTCGTCCTCAGCTCCTCGCTCACAAGAGCAATTCGGAGCCGCCAAAAAGGGGGTGTTCCGAGGGGAGGGGAGGAGATGGCAGAAGCACTGTTACGGCGCTTCCTATGCACACCCCGCCCCCCCCCACCACTCCAAGGCGCCCTGGCTAGACAGCCAAAATTGGCTGTGTAACCACACATGCAGGGTGGCTGGAGCACGGAGGAGATGATCCGTTCCACCTGCCCTGCATGGGACACTTGGTTGCCTCCAAGTTCGGAGGCGGCCGACTATCCCCGTAGGATTGCGCCCTAAGTCAATGTTTTTCTTTTAACCCATTCTCAATTTTGTCTGTGCCCACAACATGCATAGCTTATCTCTGCACCACTCTCTGAACCCCTCTCTGTTAATGCTCCCTTTTTTCTCTCCACCTCACTGTGCACTCTTTCCCGCTCTCCACCCTTTCTACCCCATAGTGTATCCCACCTCTTTTCTCTCTCTGTACCACCAAAGGCTAGCTAGCAGCCACATCTCTCTTGCCCTTTTTCTCTTCAGCTCATAGTGTTTTCTCTGCCCCCAGCTCTTTCCCTATTTATCTTTCTGCATCCCCATCTCTGACCTCCCCCTTCTCTTCCTCCAGTCTTATTTGTTCTGTTCCTGCCTCTTCCTTATCCATTATTTGTACTCCTCACTGAGTTCAATAGCATAGAAACCTTTCATTTTCCCAGCAATTCACACCAGTGAAGAAGTCTTGGACACAAGTGAGCTATCTAATATGGCTGTTTGGTTGGCCAAAGTAAGTTGGAAAAATGCTAACTCCACCACATGCCTCTCAATCCATGGAGATGACAAGCAATACAGCCATAGTGATGGCAGTATTCTCCTTTCTCCACATCCACTTTTGATGAGTGTTGGGCAAAGCCTAAGCCCCCTTTTTATATTATATTTGCAGTGTGAGTCCTTTCCAAGCCAGCAAGGTAAGAATATAAGAAGACCTCTGCTGAATTAGACTCTGGGCCAGTCCACTGCAACGTCTTGTTTCCAACTGTCGCCAGCCAGATGTTTCTGGGAAACCAACAAATAGGAGACGTGTGCAACATGTGTTGTTTGTCCCCCAGGTACTGGTGTTGCAAGGCCTCTAAACACTGCCCTTTCAGGAAAATGAGAGAAATTGGAAACCATTTTTTGGAATGAGAGAAATTGGAAACCAAACAAAGGGTGTGATGTTCCTTTGTAACATCAGCAGTGTGGGAAATAACTTCACTTTAGTAGCTTCCACACTCAGAGTAACATCAGGGGATGGAAGTTCTCACAGAGAGGTGGGAAGTGACCATTAAAAAACACTGACTGGGGTTTAAACCATCCAATGCCCAAGTTCTCTGGACAATGTACAAACAAAAAATGAATAAAAATAGCACATAATGAATCCAAGGTAAAAAGCAGCAAAAAGTAAGAACATTACAGCACATAAAAACAAAAAAATTAAAATGCTGTGACCGAAAAGCACTAAAAACAGTTCTTAAAATGCCTGGGAGAATAAAAAGCTCTTCACCAAGTGCCAAAAATCCCATAGCGCAGGCATCAAGTGCGCCTCTTTGGAGAGGGTGTTACACAGACCAGGTGCCACCACTGAAAAGGCCTTCTGTCTTATAACCACCCATGCGGGCACCTGGAGAAGGGCCTCCAATTATGATTTCGTGTTTGGGCAGATGAATATGGGAGGAGATGCTCCGTAAGGTAACCTGGATGCAAGCGGTTTATGGCTTTAACAGTTAAAACCAGCACTTTGAATTAGACCCAGAAATGGACTGGCAGCCACCCTATGTTCTAACTGAAGTTTCCACACAGTTTTCAAGGCAGCCCTGTGTCTTACTTTTAATCTGTGTACACAACTCTGAGAGCCTTTTTTGGCTGAAGAGTGGGGTAAAAATGCTATAAATAAATATATGACACATCGCAATAATTCAAACAGGAGATTACCACAGCATGAATAACTGTTGCATGGCTCTCTCTGTCTAGGTAGGGTTGTAATTTGTATATCAGCCTAAGCTGATAAAAGGCCATTGAGGCCACCTAATGACAATGACTTATCTAAGAGCACCCCCAAACTACAAACCTGCTCCTTTAGGGGGAGTGCAACCCCCTCCAGAACAGGTTGAATACCACTTAACCGGACAAATGAACCACCCAGAATAAGTATCTCCATTTTATCTGAGTCTCAGTTTATTGACCTTCATCCAGTCCATTACTCTGCCCAAGCAGTGGTTCAGATCAATTGCCTCACCCGTATTATATGAAAAGGAGAGGTAGTGCTGGGTATCATCCATGTACTGGTGACACCAAAGCTCACATCCCCAGATAACTTCTCCAGTAGTTTCATGTAGATGTTAAAAAGTATGGGCGATAAAAAAGGGCCCCGAGGAATCACACAGCACAATTGCCACAAGGCAGAGCAGTAACCCCCCAGCACCACCTTCTGGAATCATCCATCCAAACAGGAGCAAAACCACAGCAATGCAGTGCCTCCGCAATTCAACTCAGACAGCCTGTTCATAAGGATTCCGTGGTCAATGGTACTGAAAACTGCACAGAGGGCTGAGAGAAACAACAGGGTCACACTCCCTCATCCTTCTCTCAGCATAGGTCATCCCATAGGGCAACCAAGGCAGTTTCCATTCTAAATCCAGGGCTGAAGCAAACTGAAAACAGAAAAACAATTAAAAAAACAATTTAATCCAAGAGAGCCTGGAGTTGATCAGCAACCACTCACTTGAGCACTTGACCCGGAAGAGGATGTTAGCAACTGGCCTATAGTAGTTTTCACTTCCTAGGTCCAGGTTAACTTTCTTCAGAATTGGCTTGATTACTGCCCCTTTTAAAGAGGCTGTTACTGCCCCCTCTCTCAGAGAGGAATTTATAAGCACCTGGACTGAGCCAGACATCCCCTCCCTACTGGATGTAATAAGCCAAGAGGGGCAAGGGGGCAAGCATACAAGTGGTTGGCCAAACATGACCAAGCACCTTGTCCACTTCCTCATCCAACGCAACTGGAGTAGATGGTGTTTGGGACACCTCCACTGCTAGGAGTTACTAATTGTGGAATCTAAGTCATGTCTGATGCAAGCAACTTTAGCTTCAAGGTGTTAAAAACATAAGAACAGCTGTGCTGGATCAGATCAAGGTGTTATGGAAACTTGTCACACAGTGTGCCGTTGAGGGCATCAGATTGGGGAAGGCTGATTCTAAGGTGTTTTCCTTGCAAACTTCACTGAAGAGTCCATCCCACACCTAAAAAAGACACAGGTGCCTGATTGCCCAGGTTCCTACAAATATAATGCTGGCGTCTAATGGTTTAATATTTTTTCAACCGGTGTCTGGCTTCTTAAAATGCCATTTTTTTCAGGCTTGTCCAGTCTATTTTGCTACCTTCTGCATACAATTTCCAGTGCTTCCACTATATCTCTGTATCAAAAGATGCAACTTTCTTGTATGAAAGCCAGCCTGCCTTCATTTTTTTTCCAGTAATCAAGCAGGACAATGAAGTGCCATCAACTGTGTTGGCAATTAGTGCAGAAAGGAAGTGGGGTGCATAATTCAAATGGGACAAGCATTTGTCTTAGCGGAATCATCTTTGCGGGATTAAGTGTGTTTTACTGATTGCAGGAAGTGAATGTAAATTTAGACTCAAGAGGCTGCTGAGCCAGTTTAGCAGCAGCTTCTACAATTATCCCAAATAGAGTTTGGAGCAAAGGAATAGGTAGATGGAAAGACAGTGCTAAGGCCGGAGGAACTCATTTTTATATACTGGTGTGAAGACCTTGTCCCATTTTAATAATTTGATTAAAATATATCCGTAATTAATCCTTTGTTGAAGAGCTTTCCAACTGTGATATCTATGGGAATTTTACATTTTAAAATTTTGGGATGCCAGCTTCTTGTTCAGTACCATACACATAAAAAATATAGATGTGCTCTTTTGAATATATTTAGGTGACATGGCTGGACCTTCTAGGCATTCTTGATTTTTCCAGCTGGACAAAGCAGTACACAATCTGCCAAATAGGCATTACAATAAAAGAAGAACCAACTCCTATGAAATGTAAGTGATGTTTGAGGAAGCCTACACCAAAACAGCTAAGAAGAAAATAAAGGATAAAAACATCACAGTTATTAATAGTTAAGCTGCAACAGTAACAGAACTCTCACCCCAAAATTAGAGAAATAATTTCATTCCCAACAGGAGGCATATTATTCTGAATGGACCCTCTGGGAACCAGAGAACCCTCCCTACTGATACATTGAAAGTAAGATAACCAGACTCCAGGTGGGTAGAATACGCTGAAGAAAATGAACATATCACTGTTGTTTTCTCCTTCCGTGGATGAAGCCATCCTTGAGCAGGATGCTCAGTAGTGGTACCATCCCCAAATAAGCCCTCTCCCAGGGTCAGATGTGGACAACTCGAAGCACCCACCTCCCAGAGGTGGCTTTAACAGAGTCCAGTCTCTAATGGCAAACAAAGGTGGATGCTGATGGTCATGTGGCTGCTATACATATATCCAGTAGGAGTGCTACTGGGCCACCAAAGTGGTTTCACTATGTGTGGAACATGCAGTCATAGGTTCAGGCACCCTAGTGGCCATGACCACAAAGGAAAATGAATGCAGGCCCTTATCTACCAGGATAGCCTGGCTTTAGCGACTGGTGGACAGTTGAAAGACAAAGAGCTTTGTGCCTTTTACACCTTGAAGGTGCTGTGAATGTCTGGTGTGACACTCCTTCCCCGTGAGGTCCTTGGGATTTAGATAAAAGAAGCAAAGCACCAGCTCTTGGCTCTATAGAAGGTGGAGTTAATCACAGGTAGGAAGGTAGGATCTATCCTGAGGATGACCCTATCCCTGCCTGGATTATGCAGAGCTCCTTTCAGAGCTCCCAGTTTCAAAATCAACATGTACATGTAAGTGCAACCATGAACAGTACCTTCCGAGACAGCATCTTAAGGGGAAATATTGCATGTGGTTTTGAAGAGCAGCTTGGTTACAGCCTAGAACATGTATAGTTCCCAGGTTGGGAAATGTTTTAAATTCGGTTCTAATTAACTTCAATCGAAAGTTAACTTAGGGTGCAGACCTATGGGTATAGGCGGCTACCTCCGAACTCGGAGGCGACTGCCTATCCAATGCAGGGCAGGAGAAGCATGGAGGGGATTGTCCCCTCTGCACTTCTCCTGCCCTGCATTTGCGGCTAGACAGATTTCGGCTGTCTAGCCACGGGAAGGTGAAGCGGGGGAGGAGGCTACCGGATGACACATAGGATGTGTCGTACCAGCCTTTCCGCCTTCCTCGCCCCGGAACGCCACATTTTGGTTGCTCCATGCTCCTCTTCTGGGGGTTGTGTGTTTGTATATCTGGTCAGATGAGGGCTGCATGTGTGTGAGAAAGAGGGAAATAAAGGGTTTAGCTAGGATTTTAGAGGGATCCTGGAAGTGTTTTTTAATGTGCCTTCACTGAGGAGATAGGAGGGCATGTGGGTATGCATGCATGATGGATGCTTGTGTGCTTGCATGCGTATGGAGGGGTGTGTGTGTGTGTGTGAGTGAGAGAGAGAGAGAGAGAGTGCACATGTCTATGGGTGGTGAGCTAGGGTGAGAGAGAGCGTATGGCTGGTAAACCAGAACGTGTGAGAGAAAGACATAGTGTAGAATGAGTTGGCTGGCAGAGATGGGTTAGAGAAAAAGAGTTTGCCTTCTGTGAAATAGGTTTCTGTTGATGGGTTCAAGATAATTGTTTAGTGCATTGTGGCTCAGACCCTACCTCTTCCTTTTACTCAGTCTTTTGGGCAGGTTGCTTGTCTGTTGGGACTAGTCACACCTCCTATGGCAGCTATTTTGTGGTAGTGTCAAGGACAGTTTCTCAAATTGCCAATATGCCCATGGGCCCAAAAAGGTTTCCTATCCCTGCTCTAGAGGTTGAGGCTTCCTGATAAATATCGGATGAGACACTGGGTTACTGGGAAAGGGAATAATTGCCCCCAAATTGGGCAGAACCCTTTCCAATTTCCAGCAATTTTTCCCTCTTCCAGCAGCCTCTTGTACCCTGCTGTACATTGTTTAGACCCCCCCCCCCCCCGAGAGGTTTTTCAGTGAGGCACTGGTGGCTGCAGGGGATGGGAAATGTTCCTTCTGAGAACTTCCTTAAGTTTACTTACCTTATGAACCAAGCCATTATTTTTCAGTTGTTTATTATTTTATTTTAAACGGTCTTCATATTGAAAGGCAAGTAATAAATATTTTCAATAAACCTATGTACCATCAACAAAACCCCACCTCAGAAGGTGCTTCACATCAGGTATGAAATGAGATAGGCTCATGGAGAGAGCTACTATCTCTTGAAGGTGGCTGAACTGAGCCCTAGATGTTGCAGACTTTGGGCAGGTTGCAAAGCTCTCTTCTGGGTGTTCACCAAGAATGTACAGTCAGGGCCAGAAATATTGGAACAAGGATAACTGTTTTGGCAGTTGGCCTCCGTACACCACCACATTGAAGTTGAAAGGAAACACACCCAGATGGGAGCGAAGTCAGGACTTTCAGCTGTAATTCAAGGGGTCTGGCAAAAGTGGGGCACTAACCATTCAGGAAGGACAGCTCGTGGCATACACACACACCCATCATTGGTGGCTCATAAGTAATGGAAGAAATGGCTGACAAGCAGCTGCATGGCCAGGTGTGGCCTATTTCCTGGGTGCCCCATGATCACTCAAGCAGATGAAAGGCCTGGAGGTGGTTCTGAGTGTTACATTTGCATTTGGTAGTTGTTCACTGGAACTCCCAACATGAGGTCCAAAGAGGTGTCCATGCAAGTGAAGGAGGCCATCATTAGGCTGAGGAAACAAAATAAACCCATCAGAGATAGCAAAAACAGTGGGAGTGGCCAACACAATAGTTTGGAACATCCTGAAAAAGAAGGAATTAACTGGCAAGCTCAGCAGCAGCAAAAGGCCTGGAAGACCATGGAAGACCACTAAAGTGGATGACCACAGAATTCTGCTCAAGGTGAAGAGGAACCCTTTCACAACATCTAGCCAGGTCAAGAACACTCTTGAGGAGGTAGGCATGTCATTGTCAACATCTACAGTCAAGAGACAGCTTTATGAATGTAAATACAGAGGCTTCACAACAAGGTGCAAACCACTGGTAACGCTCAAGAACAGACAGGCCAGATTACCCTTAGCCAGAAAACACCTAAAAAAGCCTGCCCAGTTCTGGAGTAAGATTCTTTGGACTGATGAAACCAAGATTAACTTGTACCAGAATGATGGGAAAAGTATGGAGAAGGAACAGCTCATGATCCAAAGCAGACCACATCATCTGTCAAACATGGTGGAGGCAGTGTTATGGCATGGGCATGTATGGCTGCCAATGGAACCGGGTCACTGGTGTGTATTGATGACCTGACTGCTGATCAAAGCAGCAGGATGAATTCTGAAGCGTATAGGGCTATATTTTCTGCTCAGATTCAGCCGAATGTTGCTAAACTGATAGGACGCCGCTTCATATTGCAGATGGATAATGACCCAAAACATACAGCAAAAGCTACCCAAGAGTTTCTGAAGGCAAAGAAGTGGGATGTTCTTCAATGGCCAAGTCAGTCACCTGATCTCAACCCCATAGAGCATGCTTTTCACTTCCTGAAGACAAGACTGAAGGCAGAAAGACCCACAAACAAGCAGCAGCTGAAGGCAGCTGCAGAGAAGGCCTGGCAAAGCATCTTGAGGGAGGAAACTCAGCATTTGGTCATGTCCATGGGTTCCAGACTTCAGGCAGTCACTGACTGCAAAGGATTTTCAGCCAGGTATTAAAGGCGATCCTTAAGTTTGAAATGATGGTTTGTTCCATTACTTATGAGCCACCAACAATGGATGTGTGTGCATGCCACTGGCAGTCCTTCCTGAATGGTTAGTGCCCCACTTTTGTCACACCTCTTGAATTGCAGCTGAAAGTCCTGACTTCGCTCCCATCTGGGTGTGTTTCCTTTCAACTTCAATGTGGTGGTGTACAGAGGCCAACTGCCAAAACAGTTATCCTTGTTCCAATATTTCTGACCCTGACTGTATATTGCACTAAACAGTGGTAAGTCAACCAGGTATCTCTTAGATATTGTTGGCAGAGAGAATTAATAGATGAGGTTGTCCAGGAAAGAGATTCTCTGATGTGCCACTACAGTGTCTGTCAGTTTAATGAACAACCACAAAGAGGAGACACTGAAAGGAAGAGCTCTGTATAAATATTGGTTTACCTCATACACAAAGTGCAGGGACTTCCAGTATCTGGGATGAATTGGTATATGTAAGTATGCCTCCATGTTGTTGTTGTTGTTCAGTCGTTCAGTCGTGTCCGACTCTTCGTGACCCCATGGACCATAGCACGCCAGGCCTTCCTGTCCTGCGCTCTCCCCCGGAGCGTGCTCAAGTTCATATTCATTGCATCGGTGATGCTATCTAGCTATCTCATCCTCTGCCGTCCCCTTCTCCTTTTGCCTTCAGTCTTTCCCAGCATCAGGGTCTTTTCCAGAGAGTTTTCTCTTCGCATTAGGTGGCCAAAATATTGGAGCTTCAGCTTCAGTATCTGTCCTTCCAATGAGCACTCAGGGTTGATTTCCTTTAGGATTGACTGATTGGACCTCCTTGCAGTCCAGGGGACTTGTAGGAGTCTTCTCCAGCACCACAGTTCGAAAGCATCAATTCTTCGGCGCTCAGCCTTCCTTATAGTCCAGCTCTCACAGCCATACATTACTACTGGGAAAACCATAGCTTTGATTAGACGGACCTTTGTCGGCAAGGTGATGTCTCTGCTTCTTACTATGCTGTCTAGGTTTGCCATAGCTTTCCTCCCAAGAAGCAAGCGTCTTTTAATTTCATGGCTACAGTCACCGTCTGTGGTGATCTTGGAGCCCAAGAAAATAAAATCTGTCACTGCTTCCTTTTCTTCCCCTTCTATATGCCAGGAAGTGATGGGGCCAGATGCCATGATCTTAGTTTTTTTAACGTTGAGTTTCAAACCAGCTTTTGCACTCTCCACTTTCACCCTCAACAAAAGGTTCTTTAGATCCTCTTCGCTTTCTGCCATTAGGGTGGTATCGTCTGCATATCGGAGGTTGTTGATAATTCTCCCAGCAATCTTAATTCCGACCTGTGATTCATCCAACCCAGTGTTTCTCATGATGTACTCTGCATATAAGTTAAATAACCAGGGTGACAATATGCAGCCTTGTCGTACTCCTTTCCCAATTTTGAACCACTCGGTTGTTCCATGTCTGGTTCTTACTGTTGCTTCTTGACCCTCGTACAGGTTTCTCAGGAGACAGGTAAGGTGGTCTGGTACTCCCATCACTTTCAGAATTTGCCACAGTTTGTTGTGATCCACACAATCAAAGGCTTTAGCGTAGTCAATGAAGCAGAAATAGACATTTTTCTGGAATTCTCTTGCTTTCTCCATGATGCAGCGAATGTTGGCGATTTGATCTCTAGTTCCTCTGCCTCTTCTAAACCCAGCTTGTACTTCCGGTAGTTCTCAATTCGCATACTGCTGAAGCCTAGCTTGTAGGATTTTGAGCATCACCTTGCTGGCATGTGAAATGAGCGCAATTGTGCGGTAGTTTGAACACTCTTACAATTAGCCACTTTGATGGATGCTCTCACTGATAGTCCTCAAAGTTTCCATGTGGAATCCGAACCTCTTGCAAAATCAATTTAGCCTTTTGAGTTCCAAAATGGTTCTCCATTCTTCTCAAGAACTATGAACATGGAGTAATTATCTGAGTGATATTATTTTTTATTTAAAGTATTTATAAGCCACTTTATAGAGCCAAACCCTCACATACCAGATACAATTAGGCACATCAGATAGGTGTATAGTTCCTTTGCAGTTGTGAATCACGTAACTCATTCACATTTTTAAGGAAAGGCTGCAGAGAACCAATAAGCCTGAATGGAAGCCTGAACAGAAGGAGCCTTCCAGTTCTTGTGCTGAAACTTGGATGGTCTGTATCTCCAGCTGACTAGGACAGCAGGTGTGTTTCTGGTTTTCTGGAGATGCAATGAAGTGCTTGTGGGGAAAGTGTAACAGATCTATATAACAACCCTCCTGCACCATCTGGATGACCCATTAATCTATGGAGAAAGCCACCCATGTCAAGAAGCAGCAGTTGCAATCTCTATCCACTAGCGAGGGGCAAATTGGCAGTCATGCCAGCTGTTGTCTTCTATTAGGTTTCCCTCCACTTGAGGTAGGGCCAGTTTCGCTATGGGACTGTTCCGGAGTTTGACTCAGGGAGATGTATGGTCCCTAGAATCCCTGGGCTTGTTGCTCTTCCAGTTCCTCCTTCAAGGCTGAAGGCATGATGTTCTTAAGTATGGTTTCTGCTAAAAGGTCCTTTGAAGAATCTCCAGAAATCACATCCCCAATGAAGCACGGAGACCAGGTTGAACTTAGTGCCCTCATTCTAGCTCTTCAGGAGAAACATCTTGAACTAATTTGCTGGCCCATAGAATGACTGCCTTGTGAATACTGAGATAAGACAAATTTCACCCTGATCACCTGAGGGGTCAGGAAGAGTCATGTGACCTCAGGGTGGGGCTAAACATGCAGCCCCATAGCCTTGCTGTATCCATGTTGACTTTAAGGATGAGTAACACCTGAATAGGGCTTAGGTCAATTCAGGTCCCTAGATGATTTTTAAATGGGTATCATTTGCAGGAAGGGCTGTGTGTAACATTGGAGAGAAAATGCCCCTGCATAAAATTTGAAGTGCAGGTTATTTATCTATTTATCTAAAGTATTTTTATCCTGCTCCTCAGCCACTAAAGGCTCCTAGAGTGGCTTACAGTCACTCAGTAAACAAGACAATTGCAACAATTCAGTACAGAATCATAACGAACACAGAAACCATCCTATGCAAGTTGATTCTTGAAGGAAAACTGGAGTTGGCCTTTGGGCCACCTAAACATCTTTGAGTGGCAGTAGCAGTGATAGAAAATGCGAGGGTGGGATTTTGTAACAACTGACTGCTTGAAATTTGCTCATTCGTATCAGATTAAATTTAACACAACAAAGAATGCAACTGTTCGTATTTTTAATAGGAACGTCTGTAGCTACTTTAAAAAGAGGGACGGAGGGAATAATCCTATGGCTCCTAGACAGCATCTGAGGGGCCATAGATAGGTTAGTTCGGATTCCCCCCGGCCCTGACCGATCACAGCCAGCACAGAAAGAACTGCATCGGCTGGCTTCTGAGGTCAGGAAGTTGACCTTGGAGAGGGGGAAAGGGGGGCAGGGAAGAGACTGGAGAGGCCAGGATATGAGCTATCCTGAGCCTCTGCCAGACTCCTTCCCTCTCAAATGCCTTTGCTAGACAGGCTGAAAAGCCCACCTAGCGAAAATGCAGGACGGGAGGATGGGGAGGCGAAGATTGCCTCTGCTGCTCCTCCCACCCTGCATTGGATGCTCATAAGCCTCTGAGTTCAGGGGCTTACAATCATCAAGGCAGCAATCAATTATGTCCTTAATTTATTACAAAGTGAATAATGCCTGGTTACTGTGCCTTTAGTATACTAATGATACTGCTATTATGTGTTAATGGTGAAATTACACAAGAACAAAGGTATAGAATCATAGAATAGTAGGGTTGGAAGGGGCCTACAAGGCCATCGAGTCCAACCCCCTGCTCAATGCAGGAATCCAAGTCAGAGCATCCCTGACAGATGGCTGTCCAACCTCGTCTTGAAGGCCTCCAGTGTGGAGGAGCCCACCACCTCCCCAGGTAATTGGTTCCATTGTCGTATTGCTCTGACACTCAGGAAGTTTTTCCTGATGTTCAGCTGGAATCTGGCTTCCTGTAACTTGAGCCCATTATTCCGTGTCCTGCACTCTGGGATGATCAAGAAGAGATCCTGGCCTTCTTCTCTGTGACAACCTTTCAAGTACTTGAAGAGTGCTATCATATCTCCCCTCAGTCTTCTCTTCTCAAGGCTAAACATGCCCAGTTCTTTCAGTCTCTCTTCATAGGGCTTTGTTTCCAGTCCCCTGATCATCTTTGTTGCCCTCCTTTGAACCCTCTCCAGTTTGTCTGCATCCTTCTTAAAATGTGGTGCCCAGAACTGGACACAGTACTCCAGATGAGGCCTAACCAGTGCTGAGTAGAGGGGAACTAGTACATCCCGGGATTTGGAAGGATGCTTCTATGAATGCAGCCCAAAATAGCATTTGCCTTTTTTGCAGCCACATCACATTGTTGGCTCATATTCAGCTTCTGATCGACAACAATTCCAAGATCCTTCTTGCTCGTAGTGTGGTTGAGCCACGTATCCCCCATCTTGTAACTGTGCATTTGGTTTCTTTTTCCTAGGTGCAGAACTTGGCATTTGTCCCTATTAAATGCCATTCTGTTGTTTTCTGCCCAGCACTCCAGTCTATCCAGATCACTTTGAATTTTGTTTCTGTCTTCCAAAGTATTAGCTATCCCTCCCAATGTTGTGTCATCTGCAAATCTGATCAGCATTCCCTGCACCTCCTCCTCCAAGTCATTAATAAAAATGTTGAAGAGCACTGGGCCCAGGACTGAGCCCTGCGGTACACCACTCGTTACCTCTCCCCAGCTTGAGAAGGTCCCATTGATAAGCACTCTTTGAGTCCGATTCTGTAGCCAACTGTGGATCCACCGGATCGTTGTTTCATCTAGCCCACATCGAGCTAGTTTGCTCATCAGGATATCATGGGGCACTTTGTCGAAAGCTTTGCTGAAGTCGAGGTATATGATGTCTACAGCATTACCACGGTCTACAAGGGAGGTGACTTGATCAAAAAATGAGATCAGATTTGTCTGGCAGGACTTGTTTTTGACAAATCCATGTTGGCTTCGAGTAATCACGGCATTGTTGTCAAGGTGCTTCCAGATGGATTGCTTTATGATCTGCTCCAGAATTTTCCCAGGGATTGATGTCAGACTGACTGGTCTGTAGTTCCCAGGTTCCTCCTTTTGACCCTTTTTGAAGATAGGGACAACGTTAGCCCTCCTCCAGTCATCTGGCACTTCCCCCGTCCTCCATGATTTCTCAAAGAGAATAGACAGCAGTTCTGAGAGTTCTTCTGCCAGTTCCTTTATGACTCTAGGATGCAGTTCATCTGGCCCTGGAGATTTGAACTCATTCAAAGTCATTAGGTGTTCCTTGACCATATGCCTGTCGATCTCAAGCTGCAATCCTGCCCCTTCAGCCTGCACTTCGCCTTTGCCAGGGGGGTCATAGACCCTCTTTTGGGAGAAGACTGAGCCAAAGTAGGAATTGAGCACCTCTGCCTTTTCTTTGTCATCTGTTATTGTTTTGCCATCCTTATTTAATAGCTGAACAACCATTTCTTTCCTCTGCCTTTTACTACGCACGTAGCTGAAGAAAGCCTTTTTGTTGTTTTTAGCATCCCTCGCTAACCTCAGCTCGTTCTCCGCTTTAGCCTTCCTGACGCCATCCCTGCAATTCTGTGCTACCTGCCTGTACTCTTCCTTTGTTACTTGGCCTTCTTTCCACTTCCTATATGTGTCCTTTTTTGTTTTCAGGTCATCCCTAAGCTTTTTGTGAAGCCACATTGGCTTCTTCTGTTGTCTTCCACCTTTTCTTCTTGTTGGAATTGCTTGTGATTGTGCCTTGAGAATTTCTTTTTTTAAAAGCTCCCACCCATCTTGGACTCCTTTTCTCGCTAACATCGCTTGCCATGGGACCTTACTGATCATTGTTCTGAGTTTATTAAAATCAGCTTTCCTAAAATCCAGGGTACGCGTTTGAGTACACTCGGCTTTTGCTTCCCTTAGAACCAAGAACTCAAGTACAACATGGTCGCTTTCCCCCAGAGTTCCTGTAACTGCTACTTTATCCACTAAGTCATCTCTGTTGGTTAGGATCAAATCAAGGATAGCCGATCCTCTAGTTCCTTCCTCTACTTTCTGTAGGAGGAAGTTATCCGCCACACAAGTCAGGAATCTCCTGGAGGGGCCATGTTTGGCAGAATTTGTCTCCCAACAAATATCGGGGAAATTGAAGTCCCCCATTACTACTACATCATGCTTCCTTGAAACATTGGCTATTTGCTTTTCAAAAGTTTCATCCTTGGCTTCTCCTTGATTGGGTGGCCGGTAGTAGACTCCGACCACCAGGTTCCTTTTATTCTTTGCTCCATTTATTTCAACCCAGATGCTCTCGATGGGGCTACCAAGCTCCTCCTCCTGTATTTCTGTGCAGAGATATGTATTTTTCACATACAGTGCAACCCCACCTCCCTTTCTGTTCCTGAAAGTACCAGAAAGGGTACCAGAAAGTACCCTTTCTGGGTACTTAAGCCTATTTGAATAATGCACCCACAAATTCACATTCAAGCTTTTTATTCAGAATAAGCTAAATACACTGACTGTACTTTCTGGTGAAAACCTAAAATTAAGTCTACATTACGTTGACATTTTAGAATACACAGCAGTAGTTCACTTCTTGTCATCTGACCAACTAATTTCATAATTTATATAGCTTCTCTTCAGTATTTCTACAGTCACGGAATGATCAGCTTTACCGTATCCCTGTAGGAAGAAAACAAAATTTTCCCCATTAGGATTATTCCCAAAGAGGGAGAGACTCTTTGCAAGAGATTCCTAGTAGTACCTGAAAAAAAGCAGAGAGCATATGATCTTCAGCCTCATTTTTCATTCATTTAGTGTGCAATCCTATGGGTTGCATCTCCGTTAGATGGAGGCCTCTGAACTTGGAGGCTTCCAAGTGTCCAATCCCCCACCAGGCTGCTGATGGCAGGGTGGGAGGAGTGATGGAGGCAATTTTCACCTCTCTGTCCTTGTGTTGTTTATTTTCCCTCTAGACAGACCTCTGAGCCTGTCTAGAGGAAGCGTGCTGGTCATAGGATTTTTCATATCCTGGCTTTTCCTCTTCTCTTCCCCTTTAAAACCTCTACTAGGAGCAGGGGAGGGATCGAATTTTGGAGTCCCCCTCTTGAAGTCATAGTACTGTCTATAGCTTCAGGAGAGGGACTCTCAAAAATGATAAAGTCCCTGGGATGATCTCCAGGGACCATAAGATTGCTCTCTTAATGAATAATTCAGAGCAACCCATAGTTTTGATCTGCTGGGATCTCTGGGCTCTCTTATTCTATGGTCAATGGGCCAGATTATTCCTTCCTATAATGATAGTAAGACATTATTGGGAAACAAAACAGTGAGGGGAGTGGGAAGTAGAGAGAACAAGGGGAACTGGATTAGAACAGTTACTAAACTATTGTACAAAACATCTGTAAGTCAACACAGGCACTTTCATCCGATGCTTCTGGTACTGTGCCTGCATAGTTCTAGCACAGTAGCATCACTATGGCACAGTGAAACTGCATATGGATATTTGAACTGGTAGAAATTAGGCCACTGACAATCTACAGAAATGGCATTCCATGCGTTTTGAGAAAGGAGTTAGCACTGCTCCTTGTTGTTAACAATGAACAGCCAAAGGAGGGCACATTTCACAGTTGGAAAACCTAGTGATTAAAGGATAGATTATGTCCCAAAGTTAGAGAGTGACTACTAGGGAAAGGGAGAAGGGGGAATTCTATGGTATTTGAAGCCATTAAATAATCTATTTGTGACAAGAAAGGTGGGAATGGAGGGGACATCTTATTAGATACCTTTAATACCCAATACTGAGTTGTAAATGTTGGACTTCAGCAAACTGTACTTCAACCACTAATGGTCCTTCCTTCATGGCTCATTTCTGCTAGCTTATTTTAGGATGTTGTTACCTATCCTGAGCTTTTGTAGCAGTTTGATTATAAAATTATACTTTCGTAGAGCATATTATTCAGAATGCCTTAACAGATTATGTGCATCTAATTTCTTGTTTATTCTGTATGTAAAAGAGCAATTGCATGTGTTTTTTAGTGGATTATGAAATAATATGTTCACATGCTGAATAAAAACATTCCAAATCTATGAAAATTATACATAATTTATAGGATTATGAATGTACTCAGAAGCCTATTCCTTCTGGCAAGAAAAAAATGAAGAATTTTTAATGGGTTATTATAATCACATCTTTATATGCAAATGAATGTATCATATTTAAGCATTAGATGTATACAACACTTACTGTAGAAAGACCAAATACACGGATTTTCTTGTCTTTGCTATTATGCTCAATTTTTCCTCCTCCAAGACACTTGCATACGAAGCCCAGCTTTTCCATTTCAGGATTTACCTTTTCAAATATGTGATCTGCAAGACAAAAGTAGAATACTAAGAGGACCTTAAAACAAGAAAGCATAATGAGGATTTAAAAAAATGTTTTTGAAAAGTAGAAAGATCAGAAGTAGTAGAAAAGTTCTGCCGCATGAGCTTTTGTATTCATTAAAGTTACACAGATAACTTTTGAGCTCTTTTGTCCATGGTGTTCCAGGCCTAGAAGAAGTCAGGAATTATTCCAACCCAACACTGCTGCTCCTTATCTTGTGGTTTACACCAGAACAAAGAAAATCTATAGGATAGAGTTGAGCTTGAGCCTGGGAGGCCTGGTTTTATTACAGGCAAACCACTCTCTCATTCTCGGTTCATCATGAGAGTAATACCAGAAAGGATTGTTGTGAGTAAAAAAGCCAAAGACAAAACTTACAGTAGTCCACAACAGAAACAATCCCTATATCTGAGCAGCTCTTTTTACAACTGCATCTTACAGTGAAGTCAAACATCACGTTACAATACTGAACCAGTACATCCAAAGGTTATCCTATACCAGTTGGGAAAGTGTTGCTACATTCTCTCACTAAGCATTTAAACATTTCAAGTTGTATCTCCTGTACCATCCCTGCTTCCTAAATCCATTTTGAACAAGGCTGCCTTCCTTAAGTGTGTGTATGTATAAGCAGCGTGGGATGTCAACCGCTGTTACATCTAATGCCCTGGTCAGCTAAATGGATACATTCAGGTTTAGAGACATACTGGCTCCCAAGAAGGAAGAAATAGGGGTAGTGGTGTTCAGACGACCAGCCCCCCCCCCCCCCAGTTGAAAAAACACACGAGGGGGACATCTAACTCCTCATGTCTAAACCTCTTGTTATGGTAGTGGTTTTCAAACTTTCTCAAAGCAAAATTTTGGGATCCTCTTTATATCCCATATTTCCACAAGGCATACTTTCATCCTGGTTTTAGGCTTTTCTGAGAAATCGGATGTCTTGGTATCACGTGTAAAATTTCAGCTTTCTGCGGAAGCGATGTAATGATTTTAGGGTGCGCATCCTCTTCGCACCCTTTGTAGGATGAAGCGGCACCTCACTTTCACACTTTTCTAGTCACTGTGGTGCCCTGGGCCACAGCGAATCAAATTTCAGTTCTCTAGCCCGGAAATGTCACTACCCCAAGTGAGTCGGCGAGCACTCAAGTACACATGCACGAACCCATACCGGTCTTATGCAAACCGAAGCGGGCTGCGTTCCTTGTAACACTTCCCCACAAGTAGCGCACACCAGCCCGAAGGGATAGGCGCCCTTCATTCCCACGTTCGCATTCTCAGGGGGGCAGGAGAGGGGCTTCAGGCCCGCCCGCAGTCCTCCCGCCGGCGGCTCCACTCACTGTGGAACTCAGCGGTCGCGGTGCCCCTCACGACATCGCGGTATTCGTCACCGCCGCCCTGCACCCGCACCAGGATGTATTTGAAGGTGCCGCTGGAGTCTATTTGCACCTCGGGCACCAAGCTCAGCCGCTCTCCTGCCGCCGCCATCACTGGGCCTCACCGTGGAGAAGCCCAAGCAACCCCAGAGCGGAACGGCGCCTCAAGGCCGACGGGGACGCGCGAATCTTGCTTCTAAAATAAGAGCGGGAACTCGAGGGGGGGCGTTAACCGCAAATGCTCATTGGCTCGAACCTATCATAAGTGAGTCGCTGGTTGGGTCATTGGCGGCGGGAGGCGGGGATAGTTCTGGGAATAAGGACTGGAAGCGTAGCGGTCTAGGGTGGCACGACCCAGCCTAACGGAAGTTCCTCGAATTGAATCCAGGGGAGAAGTGAGGATGTGCTTGAACCTTTACTGCTGAGATAAATGCGACAAAAGTGCATAATATGTGTGGGATCGCTTCTGTTTTAATTTGCAGACTTTCTCTGCCTCAGGTTGCCTGCCTCCTACTCCCGAAGTGTTAGACTACAAGAACTGTAGTGGGAAAAGAAACCGATAAAAAGCCCAGAAGTAAACATTAACTTTCTCCAGATGGTTTATCTTTATTACATACTCAACTCACCCTTTCTCCAAGGAAATCAGACTGATGTTTGTTCATTCATTCATTATATTTCTATAGCACCCCATAGCTGATGCTCTTTGGGCGGTTCACAAAAATTTAAACCAACTGAAATATATAAAATATAAGCCATATACATAATGACATAAAACAAATAACACACATAACATCTAAAACAATTTAAAACAATCAGCCAGAGACAATCAAGAGATGCATTATATGCTGCCAAATGCAAGAGAAGATGGCAGTTTTAACCTAGTGCTGGAAAGATGACAATGTTGGTGCAGGCGGGCCTCATCAGGGAGATTTTTCCATAAACGGAGTACATAACTCCCTCCTCCCCATTTTACACTCACAACAATCCTGTGACGCAGGCTATGCTGAAAGAAAGTGTATGACTGGCCCAGGGTCACTCAGTTTGCTTCATGGTTGAGCAGGGATTTAAACCTGGATTCCTCTCCTCTAAGACATTCTCTACAACACCTGACCTAACACAGTATTCTTGCATCCATATTATTAGGGCAATACCTTTATTAGGCCAATTCAAAAGTCACAAAATAGTGTGCAAGCTTTCAAGATCTCTTCATCAGGAAAGATATTACAAAAAGCAGGAGAGCAGGGAAGACTGAGTTGACATTACAATCATGACGTCTGCATGGTCAAAGTCTTAAGATGGGATGTGGAAGAAGGTTGTAGACAGCGGGATTCTACACTGGAGGAGAGGATTTTATACCATTTGGAGCCAATGTATGCTAGCATTTTATATAGCTACTGTAACATCTGGCTCACTTGCATGGCACATGACTCACTCCCCACCCATTGTCGTGATGCTATTTCCCCCTCAATATTCCATTTTTTCCTGTTATGTTGATTGTGGTTTCCATGAACTACTGAGTTATGTGTGTTCCAATCCAGCGGTATTGTAACTCTTACCTTTGGGAGTGGCTTCAGAGTTGTAGCACCTGTTTGGCAACCTTTTCCCCCATCTTCTCCTTTGGCCCCAGGGAAGGGATTTGCAGAAAGGAAATCTGTGGTTGTCCTCCATTTCCTCTCCTTCAATGACCAGGGTGGTTGGTCTAATTATTACTTTTCAACGCACAGCTCTGAATGACCACACATTTTTAAATATATAGATAAACCTGCATTCCTGCACAGGTGTGCGTGCATGCATGCATTTACTAGACCTTAAAAACAAAACAATGGCAGCACAACTTCCCACATCGCCTGCAACTGCAGAGCTATGTGGCATGTGCTTGTGCTATAAATGCAATGATAAAACACATGTGACCTTTCAAACTCCTCCTACTTCTTCCATAGTTACAACACTATGCATTGGTACATAGCACTTGATCATGTTATAAACACAGCTGATACTGGGCTGTATTCATTGACAAGTGACTACAGAGCAGCAGTAGTGTATGAAAAAAAAAAACTGGCAAAGTGGTGACTCAGAAACAAAAGGGTTCCAACATAGACCCTATCCTGAAGCTGGGACTTTATTCTCTGAAAGTATATCTCCTCTGGCTACTAGATAAAGCTATTGGTTATTATTTTTTACTTAGTACATCATCTAAAATTATCTGGTTTCTCTCTACTTCTGTTTTCCACCTACCAAGGAACCTATGTGTTCCACCTAAGGATGGAGACAGTTCTGGGAAACAGCTGTATTTTTAAAAATGGGGTATATTAACCATTGTTCTTTTGTTTCTTCATCCCAGCAGTCCTGGGTCAGTCCCAAGTGCAACTTGAAACAGTCATAGCAACTGATAAGAACCTAATTTGAATGTCTGTAGTCTCTTTCTTGACCATGCAGATTTTAGGACCAACATTTAAGTCAGCCCTTTCCTCCTCCTCTTCCGTAACCGCACCAACTTGCTTACCAGATGAAGAGATCTTGAAAGCTTGCACACAATTCTGTGACCTTTAAGTTGGCCTAATAAAGGTATTACCCTAATAGGGGGCTTGATTTCTTTTTTCTTATTGCCAACATCACATGGCTACCTGGGCTTTTAGTATTCTCATACTAACCTTGTAATAGACTAGGGTTGAATGATAGTGACTGGATAGGGTCGCTCAATGAGCTTTATGGTATCTGAACATATGAGCCTCCCCAGTGTAAGTCCACAAATTACCTCAGATAATTGGACACTTGTGTGTATTCTCCATTACTTTGAAAGTTTTGTACCATTATGTTACAGACACTGCAGAGACTACCATTCACAAAAAAAGAAAATCAGATCACGCCCACTGGGAACTTCTCTACCACTGTTTAATCACCCTAGCTGGGAATATGAAAGGGATGCTTAAGGCTATTTAAGAGGGAATTCATCTTAAGTAATCTTGGCAATGTAGACTGGAGCTGGAATGCCATAATTCTATGCATACCTGCTAAGAAACTGGTTTGATGGAATTCTGAACTTTATTTTATTTAAAAATATTTTAGGCTGCCTTTAAGGGCAGAACCCTACCTTGTTCTCAGTTCCTTATTCAACATGGAGGTGCAGACGCAGTCTGAATAACAAACTGAAGTTTCCACAAATCTGCTCCCCAAAATAACCTATAGGCCATCCCAAAATATACACCCCTACCTCCAGGAAACTGTCTCCTTCAGATGCCCCTAGCATTGCATCCAGCTTTGTTGTTGTTCAGTCGTTCAGTCGTGTCTGACTCTTTGTGACCCCATGGACCATAGCACGCCAGGCCTTCCTGTCCTGCGCTCTCTCCCGGAGCGTGCTCAAGTTCATATTCATTGCATCGGTGATGCTATCTAGCCATCTCATCCTCTGCCGTCCCCTTCTCCTTTTGCCTTCAGTCTTTCCCAGCATCAGGGTCTTTTCCAGAGAGTTTTCTCTTCGCATTAGGTGGCCAAAATATTGGAGCTTCAGCTTCAGTATCTGTCCTTCCAATGAGCACTCAGGGTTGATTTCCTTTAGGACTGACTGATTGGACCTCCTTGCAGTCCAGGGTTTCCTCCCAAGGACATAATATTTCCTGCAAAGGACATAATATCATTTCGATATTGGTGATGTCCATGTGTAGAGTTGCCTCTTGTGCTGTTGGAAAAGAGTGTTTGCTATGATCAGCATGTTCTCTTGGCAAAACTCTATTAGCTTTTGTCCTGCTTCATTTTGTACACCAAGGCCATGCTTGCCTGTTATCCCGGTGATTTCTTGACTTCCTACTTTAGCATTCCAATCCCCTATGATGAAGAGGACATCTTTTTTTGGTGTTAGTTCTAGAAGGTGTTGTAGGTCTTCATAGAACCGATCAACCTCAGCTTCTTCGGCATCAGTGGTTGGGGCATAGACTTGAATTACTGTGATGTTGAATGGTTTGCCTTGAATTCGTACTGAGATCATTCTATCATTTTTGAGATTGTACCCCAGTACTGCTTTTCCCACCCTTTTGTTGACTATGAGTGCTACTCCATTTCTTCTAAGGGATTCTTGCCCACAGTAGTAGATATGATGGTCACCTGAATTAAATTTGCCCATGCCTGTCCATTTTAGTTCACTGATTCCCAAGATGTCGATGTTCAGTCTTGCCATCTCATGTTTGACCACCTCCAGCTTACCTTGATTCATTGATCTTACATTCCAGGTTCCTAAACAATATTGTTCTTTACAGCATCGGATTTTCTTTTCACCACCAGACACATCCACAGCTGAGTGTCCTTTTGGCTTTGGCCCAGCCACTTCACTCTTTCTGGCGCTACTTGGAAATACCCTCTGCTCTTCCCCAGTAGTATATTGGACACCTTCCGACCTGAGGGGCTCATCTTCCGGTGTCATCTCTTTTAGCCTTGTGATACGTTCCATGGGGTTTTCTTGGCAAGAATACTGGAGTGGGTTGCCATTTCCTTCTCCAGTGGACCACATTTTGTCAGAACTCTCCACCATGACCTGTCCGTCTTGGGTGGCCCTGCACGGCATAGCTTATGGCTTCACTGAGTTACGCAAGCCCCTTCGCCACAACAAGAGCCAGTGTGGTGTAGTGGCAAGAGTGTTGGACTAGGAGCTGGGAGATCCGGGTTCTAGTCCCCACTCAGCCATGGAAGCTCACTGGGTGACTTTGGGCCAGTCACAGACTCTCAGCCCAACCCACCTCGCAGGGTTGTTGTTGTGAGGATAAAATGGAGAGGAGGATGATAATGTAAGCCGCCTTGGGTTCCTTGCAAGAGGAAAAAAGGTGGGGTATAAATGCAATAAATAAATAAATAAATAAGGCAGTGATCCATGAAGGGGTAAAGCATCCAGCTTTACCTTACACTTAAACAAAGGGGTGACCCAGACATAAAGGGGTGACCCAGACATTTCATAGAGAACATCTATGAGGACATCTCCCAGGTTTATGATTTTGGGTGGCTGGTTTGTGGTGCAAAGTCCCAGTTCCTTTTCTGTAGGTGAATTGGCAATTATGGACATGGGGAATCATGTCTGAGAGCAACTTGCATAAAAATAAAACTTTGAGCTACATACAATCTTATGGTATCTTGGGAAATAATCTCATGGTGGCAGGAATATAAGACTCGGGTGGTCCAAAAATTATGTTGGGGTGTAGCAGTGTGCAAACTCCAGTTCCGTATTTAGGCTACTTCTGCACCTCTGCATCATAATGTATAATGAAGTGGATAGCTGGAGGCATGTGGAAAAGGAACTGGCTTTGTTCCAGTGGAAAATTCCCTTCTATTGGGGAAATTCTGAACTGGCCATTTCTGAACAATTTGATGTGTCTGTTCTGTTGCCCAAGTAGGATATGGGAATAGGGCAACAGTATATCTGGTGCTGCAAAGATAAGCTTTTAGAAAGCAACACTTTAAGCATGCAAATTGTCTGTCTATAGATAGTTCATGTTTAGTCACTGCCCTACATTACTATCAGGCACTCTCGCCTTTGTTCATTAAGCCCAAGAGACATGTTCTGTGCCCAACAGGACACTGAAAATAACTTTTGTTCAAAGGAGAGGAAATGCTAATGGCTCATACGTTGGGCAGTACTTTAATTGACTGCTCAGTGACTAAAGGCCTGTCGGAATAGAAGCTTACCGCAGCTCAGATAAGCCCAGTGATGACTCGCAGGCTTGCATGCGCATGTTTGTCCATGCACACACAGACGCACATTTAAAAATGACCATCTGTGGTGAAACAGAATTGTTGAGTTTTATTAAAGTTCCATGGATTATATCTCTATAGGCAGAATCCAGCAGGGCATTCCCTGCCCCCGATTGCACAACAGTGCCTTAACACTTCCAGGACAACCCAAAATGAGTGGAAATGCTCATTTCTGGAAGGAGGGAGGTCAGCAGAGCTCACATAAGGGAGCTCTGCTGACCTGCTTCCTTCCAGAAACAAGCATTTCCCCTAGGATGCTAAATCTCCCATAAGCAGTGGGTCCCACTTGCGCAACACAGTCGGTGGGACCTACCACTTGCACAATGGAATCGGCAGGGTGGAAAAGAATCAGTGGGGGAGGAAGCTCTCCATTGCATATTGCTCTGTCTGTCTACCTATGAGAAATATAAAATGCTATGTTGGCTATTATGAAATAAGAAGGGAGGCAAATATACTATTTGATTGGCTGTTGTGATGCTAGAACTTCACTCCGATTGGGGTTCTTTCCTGAGATTAGACTGGACAGTGGGATTCTGTAAACTGTTAAGATGGTTGAAGGGAGGTTGCATGAGCAATTAGGCTTTGTGAGAAAGATGCAAGTTGTTACTGTTCTTTCAAAGGAAAATAGAATATATTGTTGCATATCCAGTGTGGCTTGGATGAAGTCAGCTCCTACATGGTTAGCTTTCCTAGCAGCAATAGCAGCAACAGCTACCATTGCACACTTGAGGGCACAGGGTAACAGAAGAAAATTCCTGAAGAGGTGGCAGTGGGCTGGTAATACCAGCAAATATCCTCTCACCTGCAGGGTGAGGCATCATACCATCTACTGCTTGAGATGCCTGCTGAAGTGAATTAAGTGAAATGTGTATTTAAACAGCATTGGTCATTTCAAATACGCTTGGGTCAGAGTGTGCTGTCTGTTGAACCACACTGATTGCCATACTCAGCAATGTCTCACAGGGGAAAAAAAATCCCACATGTAAAAAACTAGCTCAACTAGAACCATTCCCTCTGACATTTAGTTTTTGATGTGCAGGAAGGAAATAGTTTTGTAAGAAGAAGCATTCAATCATGTGAGTCCACAGATGTAGTCTGAAGTGGTACAGTCCAGAGACAGGTTTACTACTTCAAGTGAGAGGAAGGCCAAAGGAAGGATTGCTTCATACAACCCATAAAGAAGATCTTGCATTTGTACTTCGTTAATATGGAAGAATCCCTTGTTTTTTTTAATCACAATCACCAACACAGGTTAGAATCTTTGTTTCACCACAAACATGCATTGACAGGGTTGGGGGAATCTATCCCTTTATTGCCCTTTGTCTCCTCAAATTGTACACATGACAGAGTAGTTAATAAGTTGTTAACTGGTATATATGTATGCTGATAGACTGATCGAACTCCCACTGTAGTCAACAGGAGGCTCCTCACTGTGAATTTTTAGAGAGGTGTAGCCCAGTCTTATATGTGTTTATTTGGAAGTAAGACCCATTGTGTTCAATTGGGCTTACTCTTAAGTAGCTATGCATAGCTGCTTAATACTGTGTACAGTATTTCGGCCTTTCATGGGGAAGCCAGGATGTAGATGTGGAGAATGCCCCCACCCGCCCTGTGGTGCAGGCCAGGCTGCAGCACTTCTCCCTTATAATTCACCCTAAAATGTGGGCAAGGGAACCCCAAGAGACATGGGCTTTCACCTAGAAGGGGGCATCTACCAGCAAAAACTCCTCGATCAGCCCTGACTGAATTAGCCAATTTCTCCCCTTGTCTCTTCCTTGTCTCTTCCTTCTGTGAAGTGTGCAAGAGTGATCTGGAATGCAGAGGTTAGATCCTTGGGCTATCCACAATACTGTATACAGTCAAACCCAAGATTTTTAAGTTTTATTAAGATTAATGATGAAGGAGAAATTGGGTGGCCCTGAAGAAGATATAAAACAACAATATTGTTTAGGAACCTGGAATGTCAGATCAATGAATCAAGGTAAGCTGGAGGTGGTCAAACATGAGATGGCAAGATTGAACATCGACATCTTGGGAATCAGCGAACTAAAATGGACAGGCATGGGCAAATTTAATTCAGGTGACCATCATATCTATTATTGTGGGCAAGAATCCCTTAGAAGAACCGGAGTAGCACTCATAGTCAACAAAAGGGTGGGAAAAGCAGTACTGGGGTACAATCTCAAAAATGATAGAATGATCTCAGTACGAATCCAAGGCAAACCATTCAATATCACAGTAATTCAAGTCTATGCCCCAACCACTGATGCCGAAGAAGCTGAGGTTGATCGGTTCTATGAAGACCTACAATACCTTCTAGAACTAACACCAAAAAAGATGTCCTCTTCATCATAGGGGATTGGAATGCTAAAGTAGGAAGTCAAGAAATCACCGGGATAACAGGCAGGCATGGCCTTGGTGTACAAAATGAAGCAGGACAAAAGCTAATAGAGTTTTGCCAAGAGAACACGCTGATCATAGCAAACACGCTTTTCCAACAGCACAAGAGACGACTCTACACATGGACATCACCAGATGGTCAATATCGAAATCAGATTGATTATGTCCTTTGCAGCCAAAGATGGAGAAGCTCCATACAGTCAGTAAAAACAAGACCTGGAGCTGACTGTGGCTCAGATCATGAGCTGCCTCTTGCAAAATTTCGGCTTAAATTGAAGAACGTAAGGAAAACCACTAAACCATTCAGGTATGACCTAAATCATATCCCTTATGAATATACAGTGGAGGTGAGGAATAGATTTCAGGGATTAGACCTGATAGACAGAGTGCCTGAGGAACTATGGATGGAGGTCCGTAACATTGTTCAGGAGGCAGCAACTCAATCCATCCCAAAGAAAAAGAAAAGCAAGAAAGCCAAGTGGCTGTCTGAGGAGGCTTTACAAGTAGCTGAGGAAAGAAGGGAAGCAAAAAGCAAGGGAGAAAGGGGAAGATATATCCAACTGAATGCAGAGTTCCAGAGAATAGCAAGGAGAGACAAGAAGGCCTTCTTAAATGAACAATGCAAAGAAATCGAGGAAAACAACAGAATGGAAAAGACTAGAGATCTCTTCAAGAAAATCGGAGATCTCAAGGGAATGTTTTGTGCAAAGACGGGCATGATAAAGGACAAAGAAGGCAGGGACCTAACAGAAGCAGATGAGATTAAGAAGAGGTGGAAAGAATACACAGAAGAACTATACAGGAAAGATCTGAATGTCCCTGATAGCCATGATAGTGCGGTCACTGAACTTGAGCCGGACATCCTCGAGAGTGAAGTCATGTGGGCCTTAGGAAGCATTACTAACAACAAAGCTAGCGGAGATGACAGTATTCCAGCTGAGCTATTTAAAATCCTAAAAGATGATGCTGTTAAAGTGCTGCATTCAATATGCCAACAAATTTGGAACACTCAACAATGGCCGCAAGACTGGAAAAGGTCAGTTTACATTCCAGTTCCAAAGAAGGGCAACGCCAAAGAGTGTTCAAATTACCGCACAATTGCGCTCATTTCACATGCCAGCAAGGTGATGCTCAAAATCCTACAAGCTAGGCTTCAGCAGTATGCGAACCGAGAACTACCTGAAGTACAAGCTGGGTTTCGAAGAGGCAGAGGAACTAGAGATCAAATCACCAACTTTCGCTGCATCATGGAGAAAGCAAGAGAATCCAAGAAAAACATTGATTTCTGCTTCATTGACTATGCTAAAGCCTTTGATTGTGTGGATCACAACAAACTGTGGCAAATTCTGAAAGTGATGGGAGTACCAGACCACCTTACCTGTCTCCTGAGAAACCTGTACGAGGGTCAAGAAGCAACAGTAAGAACCAGACATGGAGCAAGCGATTGGTTCAAAACTGGGAAAGGAGTACGACAAGGCTGCATATTGTCACCCTGCTTATTTAACTTCTATGCAGAGTACATCATGAGAAACGCCAGGTTGGATGAATCACAGGTCGGAATTAAGAATGCTGGGAGAATTATCAACAACCTCCGATATGCAGACGATACCACCCTAATGGCAGAAAGTGAAGAGGATCTAAAGAGCCTCTTGTTGGGGGTGAAAGAGGAGAGTGCAAAAGCTGGTTTGAAACTCAACATTAAAAAAACTAAGATCATGGCATCTGGCCCCATCACTTCCTGGCATATAGAAGGGGAAGAAATGGAAGCAGTGACAGATTTTACTTTCTTGGGCTCCAAGATCACCACAGACGGTGACTGTAGCCATGAAATTAAAAGACGCTTGCTCCTTGGGAGGAAAGCTATGGCAAACCTAGACAGCATAGTAAGAAGCAGAGACATCACCTTGCCGACAAAGGTCCATCTAATCAAAGCTATGTTTTTCCCAGTAGTAATGTATGGCTGTGAGAGCTGGACTGTAAGGAAGGCTGAGCGCCGAAGAATTGATGCTTTCGAACTGTGGTGCTGGAGAAGACTCTTACGAGTCCCCTGGACTGCAAGGAGGTCCAATCAGTCAATCCTAAAGGAAATCAACCCTGAGTGCTCATTGGAAGGACAGATACTGAAGCTGAAGCTCCAATATTTTGGCCACCTAATGCGAAGAGAAAACTCTCTGGAAAAGACCCTGATGCTGGGAAAGACTGAAGGCAAAAGGAGAAGGGGACGGCAGAGGATGAGATGGCTAGATAGCATCACTGATGCAATGAATATGAACTTGAGCACGCTCCGGGGGAGAGCGCAGGACAGGAAGGCCTGGCGTGCTATGGTCCATGGGGTCATGAAGAGTCGGACACGACTGAATGACTGAACAACAACAACAACAACAAATAATCTCTACTAGACAGTGTTACAGCGAGATTCTAAAACTTACATACAAGGTGTTCCAAGATGACAAAAGGATAAAATGGATGATATATATCATAGGGAAAAGCCCCGTATCTTATCCCTGTAGACTCAGGCGCTGGAGTACTGGCAGGGGGAAGAGAATCCACCAATCAGGTTTGACCATGGTGTTCTTGATGGGCTTTTACAGTAGCCTTGGAAACATGGCATTTCAGCACCTAAGCAGAGGAATTTGTGGAAAGGTGATATTAACACTTTTCCAACAATCCAGGTAGGAAGAATTAAGAGATATGAATGGGGAGAGATTTCCCTTTTACTCCTGGTACATAGGACACATTAAAATGGGGAAATTCCATCATGTTTGTTTGAGTGATGCTTGGATATGGCAGGATGTTTAATAGGAATGGCAAAGCTAGGCCTTTGTGCCATATACAGGGGATTTTTAAAGAGGCAATTTTTTTTTGAATTCTCAACCCCTTCTCCACAGTGGACAACCTTGGAAAAATCAGTGCCTAGGAGGCAAGTCTTGGTTTGATCCAATTTGACAGAAACAGTATCACACCAGTGTAAAGTTTACCCTGTAAACAAAATTCTGATATGCAATTCTAAACTTAACAAATGGTATTGTTGCTAGAATCCTCCGCAGAAGCAGAATAAGGCTGCTGACTTAGCCTTTACAGCCACAAATAAAGGAAATACGAAGTTCCTATCCTTGAAGTGTTTAATTACTTGTGTTCTTATAACATTTAGTAATAAAATCTGAAGAGTCAAAATTCAGACAATGGATCCAGGGGCTTCAGTTTATGTTTGGGAATCATTAAACACATTTTAGACATGTAATATAAACATTACAAGGAAAAAAGTAATTCCACCATTGTTCGCTGTAGCGAAGCTTACAACCTTGTCCCTGAAAGCTTTGCTAGTGCTGTTTTCATTGTCCATTGGGGATTATTTCTCCAACCTAATCCAAGGACTGGATGGCCTGCTTTTTATAATAGTTATGGATTATAGGGTGCATTACAGCAAATGTGTCCCACAATGAGAACTAGTATACAACTTTTGGATCACACTTTGGAATGGATGGCTCCAAATCTATACAAACTATTTTTCTTGACCCCTGGACCTGAGGCATTCTCAAATCTCTCTCTGTCTATGTGGAAATCCAGTCTACCCAGTGTATTCTCTTTGCTGCTGCCTCTTCCTTGCACAATGGCGGGTGCCTCTTTCTCCCAACAGAAGGGTACACAGCTGTTGAGGGGGGTGGCTTCCTTCTTCTATGCCAGATATCCTATGCATGTTTATTCAGAAGGGAATTCCGCTGTATCCAATGGGGCTAGTATGTAAGGAATGCAGTCTTAATTGTATATTGCAATAGTAACTCAGGATGTAGCGCCAATCAGATGACTAGAAATATAGGTGCTGAATGGAGAGAAGGGAAAATAAATGTGTGCAAGACAGGTTTATTAGCAAGCTGGTTTCCAAATTTCCAATGAATTCGAACATAATTGTTTTTCCTCAGTAGAAACGACTAAGAAATCAATATTCTGATGAAATTCAGGTATTTGTGGCTTAAGAGAGAACATGAACTATTTTAAACATTAACATGGTGTTATCTGTGTATAACACTCATGTAATGCTATAAGAAGAGCCTCACTGAATCCAGATCAATGGTCCATCTAGTTCAACATCCTGTTCCCAACAGTGGCTAGTCAGATGCCTCTGAGAAGCCCACATGCAGGGCAGTGGAACATCATGTTCTAGAGGATAATTAATATATAAAATTCACTGTCACAGGATGTAACGGCATACATGGATTTTTAAGAGGTAGGGGGAACTAGATGAATTCAGAAATGTCAGGTCTGCCAATGGCAACTAGCCATGATAGTTAAAATGGAACTGCCTTGTTCAGAGACATTATACCACAGAGTATCAGATGTTGCAGGCAGTCAGGAGGGGAGGCTTTTGCCTTCATGCCCTAATAGTAAGCTTCCCAGAGAAATCTGTCTGACCACTGCTGGGAACAGAACATTAGGTTAAATATTCTGATCTAGCTTCATGTCTAGAATCAGTATTATCATCATCCTATAGTATATACTAATAGCAAACTCATTCTCTGAGTGTCTGTCGTTACGTAGTCAAAATGGTGTCACCCACACAGAAGAGGGAGGTATCAGCAAACTTGGGAGAATCCCAAAGTTTGTAGAAGTACAAAAAAATCTTAAGTGGGGTAGGGGACTCTACAGTCCAGTTAGAACTAAGCATGCACAGTGGTCACAGAGTACTGAGTGTCTGTTGGGGCACAGGGGCAGAAAACTGGTGGGGGGGTGGGGTGGAGAGGAGGAATGGAATGGAATATCCTGGAAAAGGACATGGCTGGCTAGCTGGCTGGAACACTGAATTAGAGCACTCTATACTGCAACATTTTGTTGCAGTTCCCACTTGTTCCTTCTAAGAGCGAATTCATTGATTTAGCACCTATCAATTTGGAAGAAAATTCCCCAGGACTTGTGGATTGCACTGTGTTAGCCTCAGGCGCAGCTTAGATGGCATTACAAGCCACACTAGCTGACTCATCACCTGGGCAGGCAATCCAGGGAACCAGTGCAGCTCACCTGGTTCTCCAAATCCTCAGTATTGGAACCTGCCTGTCAGTCAGAGCAACCTGCCCAGTACCCACTGCTGAGAAGATCTGGCCAGACTAAGGGCTTGCTGGCCACCTTTCCACTCAGTTGCTGCTATGTCTGGAATGTTTATGTGTCTGGACTATACTACTTGCCTCTGGCCTGTCTGCCTACTAACTGCCATTTTGGGAAGTGACCTTTTGCCTATCTCGTAACATATGCATGGTAATGTAAATTTTATTTATTTATTTATTTATTTAATTTCTATACCGCCCAATAGCCGAAGCTCTCTGGGCGGTTCACAAAAATTAAAACCAAACAGCACACAATATAACAATTTAAAATATATAGAACATTAAAACCACAATATAACAATACAACCACAATAAAACCTAGCAGCAGTGCAGGAGTTTAAAATACAAATTTAAAACATCAAAGCTAAAAGTTTAGAAAGCTAAAATGCTAAAATGCCTGGGAAAATAAAAAGGTCTTCACCTAGCACCAAAAGGAATACAATGTAGGTGCCAGGCGAACCTCACCAGGGAGCTCATTCCAGAGCCGGGGTGCCACAGCAGAAAAAGCCCTCCTCCTAGTAGCCACCCACCTCACTTCCTTTGGCAGGGGCTCACGGAGAAGGGCCGCTGAGGATGATCTTAAGGTCCGGGCAGGCACATATGGGAGGAGGCGATCCTTCAGATAACCTGGCCCCAAGCAGTTAAGGGCTTTAAATGTTAATACCAGCACTTTGAATCGGGCCAGGAAATGGACTGGCAGCCAGTGCAACTGAAAAAGTATTGGCGTAATATGAGCTCGCAGGCCAGTCCCTGTTAACAATCTTGCTGCCCTGTTTTGGATCAGCTGAAGTTTCTGGACCGTTTTCAAAGGCAGCCCCACGTATAACGCACTGCAGTAATCCAGATGAGAAGTTATCAGAGCATGGATAACTGTAGCTAGGCTATCTCTGTCCAGATAAGGGCGTAGTTGGTATACCAGCCTAAGCTGATAAAAAATGCTCCGTGCCACTGAGTTCGCCTGTGCCTCAAGTGACAGTTCTGGATCCAAGAGCACCCCCAAACTACGAACCTGATCCTTTAGGGGGAGTGCAACCCCCTCCAGAACAGGTTGAATATCACCTAGCCGGGCAGACGAACCACCCACTAACAGTACCTCCATCTTGTCTAGATTGAGTTTCAGTTTATTGGCCCTCATCCAGTCCATTACCGTGCCCAGGCACTGATTCAGAACAGCCACTGCCTCACCTGGTTTTGATGAGAAAGAGAGGTAGAGCTGGGTGTCATCCGCATATTGATGGCACCTCAGCCCACACCTCCGGATAACCTCCCCCAGCGGTTTCACGTAGATGTTAAACAGCATAGGGGATAAAATAGAGCCCTGTGGAACCCCATGGCACAATTGCCATGGCACAGAGCAATAATCCCCCAGCACCACCTTCTGGAGTCGGCCATCCAAGTAGGAGCGGAACCACTGTAATGCAGTGCCTACAACTCCCAACCCAGACAACCTATCCAGAAGGATACCATGGTCGATGGTATCGAAAGCCGCTGAGAGGTCCAGGAGAATCAACAGGGTCACACTCCCCCTATCCCTCTCCCGGCAGAGGTCATCCCACAGGGCAACCAAGGCAGTTTCCGTTCCAAAACCAGGCCTGAAGCCTGACTGAAATGAATCTAGATAATCCATTTCATTCAACAGTGCCTGGAGCTGTCCTGCAACCACCCGCTCAAGCACCTTGCCCAGGAAGGGGATGTTGGCCACTGGCCTATAATTGTTAACATCCTCCGGGTCCAGGTTAGGCTTTTTTAGGAGTGGCCTGATTACGGCCTCTTTTAAAGCAGCCGGCACCACTCCCTCTCTCAAGGAGGAATTTACAACCTCCTGGACCCAGCCAGACATCCCCTCCTTGTTTGATTTAATAAGCCATGAAGGGCAAGGGTCAAGCACACAAGTGGTTCATCGGACTTGGCCAAGCACCTTGTCCGCATCCTCAGACTTCAGTAACTGAAACTCATCCAATAAAAACTGAACCAGACGGTGCTCTGAAAGCCTCTACCAATGGAACTGCATTAATCGTGGTGTCCAATTCATGACGAATCTGAGTGACTTTATCTTCAAAGTGCCATGCAAACTCGTCACAGCGTGCCACCGAGGGTTCCACCGTCTCTCGCCCTGGCCCAGAATGTAACAGGCTGCGAACCACTCGGAAAATCTCCGCTGGACGACACTAATGCTGGTGGAAAAGAACTGTCTCTTTTCCACCCTCACCGCCACAGAGTAGGCTTGTTAGTGGGCTCTTACCTGTGTTCGGTCAGACTCAGCACGAGTTTTCCTCCACCTGCGTTCTAGCTATCTCCCCTCTTGCTTTCATTGCCCTCAGCTCAGATGTATACCAAGGAGCTGGCCGGGCTCTGCTCAGAAGGAGAGGGCGCTTGGGCGCAATCGTGTCAACCACCCGAGTCATCTCTGCATTCCACAGAGCGACCTGGGCTTTGACAGGAGCACCAGCCATACCAGCAGGAAAATCCCCCAGAGCCCTCTGGAATCCATCGGAATCCATTAATCTCCGGGGGCGGACCATTTTAATAGGTCCCCCACCCTTGCAGAGGGGGAAGGCTGCCAGGAGTCTAAACCTCAGCAGGTAGTGATCTGACCATGACAAAGGGACAGATGTTAATTCCTCCACTCTTAGATCACCATCCTCCTGCCCAGTTGAGAAAACCAGATCAAGCGTGTGTCCTTTTATATGCGTTGGGCCGATGACATGTTGGGACAGCCCCATGGTTGTCATGGCGGCCATGAAGTCCTGAGCTGCCCCGGATACAGCGGCCTCAGCATGGAAGTTGAGATCCCCCAGGACCATCATCCTAGGGGTCCTCAACACCAAGTCTGAGACCACCTCCGTCAGCTCAGGCAGGGAGTCTGATGGGCAGCGGGGTGGGAGGTACACCAACAGAATCCCTAATCTGTCCCGGGTACCCAACACAAGGTACAAGCACTGAAGATCTTCACTCAAATGAGCAGGAAGCCTGGAGAGGGAGATTGAATTCCTATAGACCACGGCAACCCCCCCTCCCTGACCCTTGAGTCGGTGTTGGTGCTGCACTGAGTACCCAGGGGGGCACAGCTGGGAGAGAGTAACCCCTCCCAGTTCCCCCACCCAGGTCTCAGTAATACATACCAGGTCAGCCCCCTCATCCACAATCAAATCATGGATGAGGGAGATTTTATTTTGGGCCGACCTGGCATTCAGCAGCAGCACCACCAGACCCGAGGGCAGACTGGTAAGGCTGCCAGGAACCATCAGGTTAGGGGAAGAACCAGAAGAGGGGACAGCTGTAAGGTGTCTAGCCCCTCTTCTCCTCAGCTGGCCTGTTAATCCCCCAACGCCATACCTCCTGCTGCCCATGACCACAGTTATAGTGGCACCTCCCCGACCCCCTGAGTTGCTCAATAGTCCTCCCAGGTACATATTAAAATGTTGGGATATAAAAATGTTCAACAGTGTAAAAGAATATAAAAGATAAAATGTTTGTGTTTGAGTTGTAGAATGTTATCCAGGTAAGTTAGAGTTAATGGAATGTGGGTGTGTAAGGGAAAGGTGGGAGGTGCTTGTGAGTGAGTGGAATTCTAAGGGGTTTAAGACAGTTTAACAGTCGAGAGGGTTTAGTGATCCAATGAATGTACATTTAGTGAGACTGGCTTGAGTGATGGGTTTAGAAGGGGAGGTAGATAGGTTAGGGATAAATATAAGATGGTTAAATAATAACCTTTATACACTCTCTCATAAATCATAAAATATTATTTGTTTTATTATTTATATAATTCCTCATGTCAGCTTGATTGGTTAACACTACCAAATTAGAGTTCCAGTCGGAGTTTCACCCATTACCACAAACCCACGGCACCAGTTGAATGCAAACCAAATGAATCAATGGTAAAATGCATACAACTGCACAAAAATGAGAGAAGTAATGATATAATTAGTAACAACAACAAAGAGGTAAACAGACCAACACAATATCAAAACTGATGTAGCATGAGCTCCACTGATTACATTATAAGATAAACCGTCCAGGAGTGAAACATACTGGTTACAAAGGCATAGGTCAGCACATGAAGTACAAAGCTGAAGCTTGGATGTTTATAAACGTAGATAGATTACAGGAATCTGCTTTCAATCCTGTTTCACCATAAACAGGATTCAGATGCGCTAAAAACCTTAGGGAGTATTTGGTCCACTTCGATATTGACACCCCACCCCCCATTACAACAGATAGTAAAACGTACAGTCATTTTAAATATAGTGGATGCATGGTGTGCGCCTTGCAGTCGCCCTTGCAGCATTCCACGGAGTTTCGGTGGGATGCTATCTCAAACAGCTTTTTAAAAGGTTGAAAAACCTTTTCATCTTTCCCCTGGAATGAAAAGGGGAGGCAAGGCAGCATCTGGATGAAGTCTTAGAAAATTAGTCCTCTCAGCGAAGCAGCAGGGGGGCTGGATTCCGAGACTACCCTCCCAGAGCTTAATTATCGCCAAAAGTTGTTTTGAAACTCCTATCTAAATAGGAGAAATTAGGGCTGACGTGCTCCATTGTAATTTATGGATTAAGAAATACCAACAATATCTGAGGAATGGTTTAAGAAATATTAAGAATATTTGAGGATATTTGAGGACCTGCAAGATCTGTTTGAAGAGAAACATGGCTGCAACAAAAAGAAAAAAAGGAAATGCATCTCCGCCTACTCCCCCTGTACCTCCTTTGGCAAAGTCGCCAAGAACTGAAAAAACAGGGGAGTTATTTACTGTGATAAAAACTTTGTCTTCGCAATTTGCTGAACAGGCTAAGAGGCTGGATACAATTCAAAATTCCATCACTACCCTGCAAGGGGCTGTGGATTTAATTAACACTTCTTGGCAAAAAATGGAGGTTAACGAGCTGCAAGATAGGGTGGCAGTGAATGAAACTGCGTCACAAGTTTTTTTCAACAATTCCTCTGTCAGAATTTCCCAACTGGAGGCTTTTATGCACAGAGCAAATGTATGTATTATTGGTATTAAGGATTTGCCTAGTGATGTAAATTTGTCTACTTTTGTAGATAAGTTTTGCATGAGATACTCCCTGTGCCATCTGACTATTTACTTGATAGCGAGCAGGCATTCCGTGTGCCAAATGCCAAAGGGACTGGTTATACGATTACAGTCCAATTTGCAAGGATCTCCACAAAAAATTATAGCCTGTGTTTGGCAAGAGGGGGTGGAAATCTTATTTGGAAACAAGATAAAGTTATGTTATTTCCGGATTACACCAAAAAAGTTGCTGAGAAAAGAAGGCAATTCATCAAAGTGAAAAATCTGGCAAACACATGAACTTAACAGTATCACTTAAAATATCCTGCTACATTTTGCATTGTTTCTGAAGGTCAGATGAAGAAGTCCCTAAATCATGAAATGGCAGAGGCATGGCTAAATGCAAAAATGCATGAGATTGGTGTTCCAACCCCATGAACTGGAATCTACAAACATTAGGGATGTCAGAGAATTCCGCCACGAATCTCGGTGAGGCCGAATGCCAGTGCATTTGGCCCCCCAAAATCTGTGGCGGAACGGCCTACCACCCCCCCGCAGATCCCCCCCAGGACGAGACTTACCTGGGGCGGATGTTCCGGTGGCGGCGGCTCCGGCAGCGGCGGCGGCTGGTCTTCCAACTGGCTGCCACCGCCATTTGCAATCTGGGGGGGGGGTTGTTGTTGTTTTTTACAGACGCGATAGGCTACGTAAAAATTTACGTAGCCTATCACGGCTGGGTTAAAAAAAAATGCGTACGCAAATGGCGGCGGCTACGGCTACGGCCACCGCCATTTGCGTTCCTTATTTTTCACCATCTTAGTCTACGTAAATATTTACGTAGACTATTACGGTGAAAATAAAGGGGAATGCAAATAGCGTAGTGGGCGCTATTTGCGTCCCTTTTTGATTCGCCGTTTTAGCCTACGAAAATATTTATGTAGACTAAGACGGTGAAAAATAAGGAAAGCAAATGGCGGCGGCCGTAGCCGTACATGGGGGGTTTTGTTTTTGTTTTTTACCCAGAGCCCTCCGCAGCCAGAAATCTGGCTGCAGACAGCTCTGGACTGGGCATGGCCAGCTGCTCTGCGGAGCCACCGCGGAGCACAGCCGGCCGTCGAGGATTCCGGGGGGAAGGACGGAACACCTCCCCCCCTCCATGAACATAATCCGCGGAAAGGTAAGTGACTTTCGTACATCCTTAACAAACATGTTTTGCCAACTGGCTATGTTTAGTCTGAATAACTCAGGCTAGGCCAGAATTAATTGCTTATATATATATCCGCCTGCTTTCTCTTATTTTTCTCCTTTTTTAAAAAAAGCTTTATTCTTTAAAATGGATATGACACATTGTACTTAAATATACTGTTTGAGGGTGTATAGAAATGTGCACACTCATTTATATATCTAGTATAAAATATATTACTGATTGTTGTAAGGTTGTTTTTTAACCTTTATTTATTAGTGATTTGTTATTATTATTTATCCTTTTTAATCTCCTTTTTTACTATTATTATCATTATTGAGACTGGCTAGTAAGATTTTTGGCTAGTAAAATTGTTAAGCTTTACTATTATATGCTAACTGAAAAGCAATATACAGTTACTGAAAATGAATTGTAGGCCTGCTTCTTTGCTATAAGACTGATGACATGATACGATTATTCATGCTGTATTGAATTGTAATATTACCAATGTTATAGGTATAATTTTTAAGTAGAATGGGATTTGAAGCCCATGTGTATTGGAGTTTAAATTTAATCCTTTTAAGTAATTTTTTCCCTCCTTTTTGTTATTGCTGTGTCCTCTTAAGAATATTGTATTGTTGGGAAACTGTAGCTACCAATTAGGTTGTTGATATTGTTTATTTCATTTATAAAGACAAAAATAAAATAAAAAGTATTAAAAATACACCACCAAATTAGAAAAATCTGTTTTCCTGTTACTACGCCTATATTGATTAAAGGAAACCAGTTAAATTAGTGGGTGTCTCCTTGACACAAGGTAAAAGGGCTGAAGCTTTGGGATTCAGTGAGGACAACTGGCCATAGCTGGGGCAGATGTCTTGGGGTTATTTTTCAGTTTTGAACATGTGGAAACAGGAGGGAGAATAAGCCGGAGACAGAAATGGCACACCTCCACTTAGCTGAAGATTGCTTGCTCCCACCTGATATTGGGGGATTCTCTCCTGGTATCTCCTGTCTTATACACCAGTGGCAGTAGTGATCTCCCTTCCAGCTTGAGCAAGAGTTGCTGATGTAGTTCTCAACTTCAAGCATTACTCTGGATGTGTAGACAGTTTCAGCTCTTCTCCTGAAGTGGATTTTTGGCTAATTGCCAAAGGTGGCAGTGAGCTTGACTACACTACCACTTTTTCAGAGTGTGGCAGTGCTGAATTATTGGAGGAAGAATTGATGAGGCTGCTTGGTCCACTGTCCATTCTGAATCCAGCTCCTCATCACAAATTCTTGTAGCAAAGTAAATATTTGTCTGTTCTTCACATGTGATGGTGTAATAGATTTTCCTAAATGGGGGATTATTTCTGTGTAGGAAAAAGAAATATTGTGTAAAGAGGGCTAGAATTGAGGATGCGGGGCAGGGTTGGAGGCAAGCCACAAATGTTAACATCTGCAACTCCATTGATGAAAGGGTATATTTTTGGCTGTATAGAAGTTGCCTCAGCATTTTAAAAAAAAATCTTACAACTATCTGCCCTTCACATGAGCTTATATCCTTGCGGTAAAAGCTCTTCTGACAGCTGTTTTCTCTTTAATGATCTTGCTATCCTGCTTGCTGGACAGATGGTACAGTGCTTTTTGTTTGCTTGCTTGCTGGTTTGTTTGAAAAGTGGGGATTTTAAAAAATACTCATAAGAAGCTCAAACAGATTGTGTATCAAAATACAACATTACTACTAGAGAAATGAATAAAAAGATGTTCCGTTTGTTTTGAAAGCATTTGTTTAACATTTTCTTTGTGTATATAAGATTTGTTTTGCTATTTTGGGGGATTCCCACAGTTTATCTAATCAGTCCTTAATAGATAAAATATTTGGTTGTTTCCAAAATCATATAAGTTATTCTTGCTGCTTTAACCATATAATTTATTAGCTTTCTGTCCTTGCTAAGTATACTACATCAATATAAGTACAATTAAAATACTGTAAGTAAGAAGAAAAGCAGCAGTTCCAGTTATATATTATATTTCCATTAAAGCTTTTATCTTTTCCCATTGTGGGAGGGATTGGCTATAAAGAAACCCACAAAATAGGTGGTGGGGGGGGGGAGAAAAAAATTGTTCATGATCTGATGCTTCCAACGCTTAAGATTGTAATTGCTGGGGTTTTTTACTAATCTGTACAGGAGTAACAAACTATTTAATAAGCACCTTATAAGTGTTTTCTTTGATATCCATTCCACATATTTAAAGAAAATATGTAACAGATGTTAGTTGTGTCAATAAACTGAAGGAGGGTTGAAAGAGGGATAGCTCTTCACAGTGTGTACACACATTCAACCCACTTCTGCCTCTGGGAAACAGGTTTTTCGCAGGCAACAGAAAGAAATTTGAGGACACTGTGGGAAGTGAAACTTCTCTGAAATCACTTTCGACACTCTTAAAAACTATTGTGTCTCCAGCCGTATGAAGAAAAGTAGCTCTTGGAACTGAATGAGATAATCAGTATGACTCAAGCAGAGAATTCCAAATTCTAGCAATAGCAAGTGCCAGACGGACTGGAGACTGTCTCTCTCACCCGACGCCAAAAGAAAAGAATATCAGAAACCTCCCAATGCCGAGTTGGCAGGATTCAATGCTTTGTCTCTTTCCCTTAAATGTGAGGTGGGGCAAGAATTTTTTTTTAAACATTTCAGCATCATCTTTGCATCTGCAAAAGGCTTCTTCCCAGGGAAAAAAAAATACTGACAGGCATGTTTCTATTCTTTGCTGGACACAAAGGAGTAATTTAAAGTAATGCCAAAATCTTAAGGAACACACACACTCTTTCTGTCCCCCACACACATGAACAGGAAACATCTTCCAGCTGTTGCTGCCATTTCTTCCTATTTCACCATATCTAATCCTTTCTGTCTTAAAATATTAAAGATTTTATTTTTCTGTGCTTCTGAGCTTTTTGCAGAGCAGGAAAAGTAGTTTTCTGAGGCTTCTGGGGACCTATGGCCTGAATTGTTCATACTTAATTCCAAAAAAGGATCAATATTTTTTCCAGAAAAAATTGACATTAAGTTGTTAAACTGAGCTGAAAGAGGTGTCTCAAGTTGTTTGAAACTGAAAGACACACGTTGGGGACTTCTAGAGTTGTACAGCTGTCTTTTTTGTTTCTGACATTTTCTACAGCTGTTTCTCATCCTCTCTGTTGTGCACGGGGTATGGGTCCTGGATGCTCAACATGGACTAGGCAATCCTATGGTCCCAGCAAGTTGGTGGCCAGCTTATTATTGTGTAACATCAGCATAGCGCAGTCAGGATCCAACACACCTCCAGCAGCAAAGTTGAGAAGAAAACAACATCACTTTGAAAAACAGACAGCATAGCAAATCTGCCACCACCACCCCAAGTATCCATGGCAACATTGCCACTACACACCAGTCACAGAGTGGCATGCTGACAACACGCCCTCATTAGTGATGCATGGATGGCACTAATCCACTCACAATAAGGGTGCAAAGCCCCAACCATGTCACTTAAGCCACCATGGCACACAAGGCCCAGCCTGACAGACAAGGACACCACAGTGCTTTTCAGTGTAGCAACCACTGCGGTGCAGCTATAAGAGCAAATGCTGAGCCAAACGTTCTCACCAGATACATTTTAACTCAAATTTGGATGCACTGTGTATGAAAACTGGGTGAAGTTTTGAGGCAGGATTTCTTAATAGGTTGTGGGGAGGAGTTTTCTTTTTTAAATGTTTTTAAAAAATTAAGGATGTCGATGAGGAGCTTTTCTTGGTGGCCGCTGTCTGGCAGCCAGCATTCTTGCCCACACCAGAATACAATTTCTCACAGGGAAGCATCATTCTGGAGAACAAATGGCACTAAAATGTCCCAATGCAGTGTCACAAAAAATGACCTCCACCATTCTCCCACCCCAGACTCAGTAATGTAGTGGCAAATTCAGAAGTGCAGGGTCCCTTCATGATAGTCACAGCCACGCCCCTCGCAGCCATGCCCCCTTCTAAGATTATACAACTTCGTAAGATTATACAATAAAAATGAGCTTTCAGTGATTTTTAAGTTTGGTTGAGCGATGAATGCAGGATGAGGGCATGTCTTTTTGAGATTCAGCAAGAAGAAGGCAATAATTGCTTCCAGAAGTTCCAATTGATCACCCACAGTGCCAGAAAGACATCTTGTTATATTCTCCATAGAGCAGCAGTCAGGGTTGTTGATCACTGTTTCAGTTTCTTTCAACATTCTGTGGCCTCTGCGACCACTGACTTCATTGGGTGTGTTTTTTTTTCATGAGTCCTGAATCCATAGTTCAGTCATCTCTTATGGTGTTTTAGCTGGATCCAGACTTAGTTATGCTTAGAGTAGAGTCACTGAAATCAGAGGACCTTAAGACAGTCATAAGTCGTGACTAACTTTCCCCATTGATTTCAGTGAGTCTATTCTAAGCAAGACTAAGTCTCGATCCAACCCTTTATGTGGCCTTCTGAGCAATGTCTCAACCTTGGAGAAATCACAGTACACAAAAGCACTCCTCTCTCTGGACCCACATTCTCTTGTTCAAGAAACAATGGCTACTGCCACTGCTAATGATGATATCCTCAAAGCCACTCAGCAAGGGCCAGCTCAAGGCCATGATGGGCCCCAGAGTAGCTGTCCCTAGTGAGCCTCCTACTCGGCCCCCGGCACTGAACTCACACACAACATACATACAGAGAGAGAGAGAGAGAGTCACAAATGTACTATAATAATGCAAAAACATTTTTCACTACATACTTTAGTGGAAATCATCTTCCATGCTTTCCTGGAAGCAAAAGACTTTGCTCTTTCATGGTAGAAAACTGAAATACAAACACAAGCTTCTCCTTTTACAAAATACAGTGCACAGACACAGAAAACATAAACACACATTGATGCACTCTCTCACTCAAGAAAGAGACATAAACTAACTCACTGCCTCTTTCAGATGCAACAGCCAAACAGGCTGTTCTGTTATTATAAAGAAATCAAAGAGGCCTGTCAGGAATCCATGAGTGTTTATACCCCATTAAATTCTAGGGGCCTGCACCTGCCTTTTTTTTAATGTAACCTCCTCAAGACCATGTACTGTGCAGTGGCACAACCAGTGCTGCAGAGGTGGCAGGTCACGCTGGGGCTTTGCTCCAGCACTTTTTTTGAAGCCAGCCCCCAGCTGGGTCGCAGTCTGCTAGGGAAGGAGGAGGGAGCAGAGGGAGTGGGGGAAACTGCCTGTTGGCTGCCTCTCGTCTACTACACAGAGCTGGACAGACTGAGGGGGCGAGCAAGAGAGGGAGCCTGAGGGACCTCTCCAGCCTCCCCTCGCCCCCCCCCCCTCAGCTCTTGGCTTCTCCGCCCGTCCCTGCTCTGTGCCTGTGCGCTGCCCTCGTCTCCTGCAACACCGGCCACCCGTTCAGGGCTGCTGCTGCTGCTGGCCACAGCAGCAGCGGGGGAGGGGGGACGCTGCCACCATTTACTAATGGGGCAGGGCAGGTGGCTGGTTTGTGCCAGTTTTTAGGATTTATCACACAATCCTATGCATGCTTACTCAGAAGTCAGCCCCACTATGTTCAAGTGCCAACTGGGCTTTCTCTCAGGTTCGTGTGCATAGGACTGCGTTAGCTGCCATCCCCAGATCTCTGTAAATTTAATTCGAAATACACACCCACTGGATTGCACTGTTCATTCTTGAACAATTTCTACAGTAAGCAGAATTGCCAAATGCAACCTGCTCTGTCAGCTACACTTTTTGGTACAAGGTTGGCATGTATCTGGGCAAACAAACCGTGGTGGAGGGAAGGGAAACAAAAAAAATCAGTTGCAGGGAGAGGAGAAAGAAGGTAAGGGGTGTGTGTGTGTGTGTGTGTATGTGCACAAGTATGCGTGGTTCAATCCAGCTGGGTGTGTGGACGTTTCCGTTGCGGGATGGGAGAGATATAATGAAGGCGCTTAGGGAAGGCTAATGGGTAATGTTGGGGCACTAAGGGAGTGCGCAAGGGGGCTGTTTCAAATTTCAATGAGAAGGGATCTGTCCATGAGGCCTGAGTTGAGAGGGTGAAGCCTCCATAGAGTATCATATTTTGAAAACCTAAAATGTTTGTGTTTAAGTGAGTGAAAAAGATTAACACCCCTGCATTTTTCCCCACAAACATCCAATTGAAATACCCCTGCCTTACTCTCAGCTGCACTGTTTTTGCATCCCAGCTGAAGGCTGTATATCTTACAAAGTTGTACAATCTTAGAAGGGGCGTGGCTGTGACTGTCTCGAAAGGACCCCGCACTTCTGAATTTGCCACTGCACTACTGGGCACAACACAGACTCCACCTTCCCCAGTTTCCCTTCCACTAAGCACACAGGGAAAAGCAGAAGGAAAAACACAGAAAGGCTGCAGGAGTTTTCTTAGACCCAGCCTCCTCCTCCGTCTCCCCCACCCCTGGCTGGAGCTTTTGTTTTTCTTCCCAGCTCTCTATTTCCACAGGCCGGAGGAGAGAAAGGCAGGATCAAGAGGAGGGGGAGGAAGGGAACGGAGGAAGGGGAGTGTACAAAGTCGGGCGCACTCTCCACGCAGACAGCTAAGACGAAAGAGGGGAACATACCACGCAAACCCCCAACTCCCTTTCTCCTTCCCACAGTGACGATGGCTCCCTCACCTTGTAGCCTTCTGCTAACCTGGCGCCCACAGCTGCAGGGAGCTGCTCCAGCTGCCTTCACCAGCAGCAGCAGCAGCAGCAGCAGCATCTCAGGCTCTTCCAGCCACCTGCCCCACAGCGGTAGGCTGGGAGTGGGAGGGACCCGGCTGACACCCAGCTCCAAACAAAGTCCCAGGTTTTTGTCCTGGTGAGACCCTCACCACTGGAACCTGCCCAGACTGCCCTGGAATGATGTTCCATCCAAGGGGAGGAATGGAAGCTCCCAACTGGTAGCTGCTCAGAGGAGCTCATTGGTGTTCTTAAAATTATAAAAGAAAAAGAAAAAAAAAACACACTGCCACCCTGTGGCATTGGTATGCCCACCTTCATGAATCCTTTTAAGATCCCCCCCCCCGAAAAAAAGGATGGATAGACACTGCAGTACATGTGGTCGGCTTTTATGGGCAGAGACCAGCCTAAAATACCATGCAGGGATCCCTGGAAAAAAGGTTCAAGTCCTGCTAGGTGAGCAATATTATTGTGTATTGTACTACCTAGTTTGGCAGTAGTAATGTGATAGGATCTCAGGATTGCAGCTGATTACGAGCCAAACATGAGTCAGCACTGTGATGTGGCTGCAAAAAAGGTTAATGTGACTTTAGTACACATTTGTAGAACCATTATTTCCAAGTGATAAGAAGTAATATTTCCACTTTAGTCTGCACTAGATCTCAGTTCTGAACCCTACACTTTAAGACGGATATAGACAAATTGGAATGGGTTCAGAGGAAGGCAGTAAAGATGACCAGGGGTATGGAAAATAAGTTCTATGAGGAAGGTTGAAGAAACTAGGTATGTTCAGCCTGAAGAAGAGAAACTGAGGAGGGACATGTTTCACTCTTCAAATACCTGAAGGGCTGTTACACAGAAAGGGTAAAGATTAGGGCTGTGCACGGACCCCCCGCTTTGCTTTAGATGCTGCTTCGGACCCTTCAAATCAGCCCCACTTCAAGTCGGACCAATTCGGACCACCTCTGCTTCGATTCAGTTTGAGATTCGGATATCCAGATTGGTTTGGGTGTTTTCCAGTTGACTTGCATGGGAAAACACAAATGGCCATAACTGTTTCTGTTTTCATGATAAATACATGACCCTTGGGGCCCTCTCTGCCCCCATGGAAGGGATCCCACCTGCCAAATTTCAGTTATTTTGGCCCAGTACTTTTTGTGTCAGGTGCAGTTGAAATTTGATTTTTCCACAAAAACTCTCAAAGCAAAGAGCTATACCTCTCAGCTATACCTCCTCCTCCTGCCTGTTCGGCTGCCTATGGCCATGTTTCCAGGACAACAGAAGGAGGAGCTAATGGAGGAGTACCAGATTTTTTTTAAAAAGGAATCAGCTTTGCTGAGATGTGGTCCATGCAGGGTTCCACGAGCAGGTTCTCTGCACCAGTAAAAATCGCTTCACAGAACATACTTTTGGATGGGGGTGGGGGCTGGAGTGAACATCATCTGACTGGCAGAGGTTGCTCCCCCCCTTTCTCCTTTCCCCTGAAAGTCCAGATGCACCTGCATTTCAGGAGCAAACCTCATTGACCACAATGGGAGTTACTACACACACATTCTTGTGTTGTGAAAGAGAGCAGTAAGCACAAAGACAGAAACCAGCCCCCATTTTAACCTGCAGGATCTGTATAACAAAGGGTGTACATAGTTTCTCTCTAATGCAATCAACCAAAGAAAGGAGAATTGGAGCCTTGAGATTGCGTTTTACCGCACTTAGGGAATTTGGGCTTTAAACAGTGCCGTGCCAATTGAGGGGGATCTATGTAAATTCTGTGGGCATTAAGAGGGCAAGCCTCATTGACCACAATAGGAGTTTTCTGAGAAGACACCAATGAGTTTGTTGTGGGAAAGAGAACAGTAAACACAAAGAGCGAAACCACACCCCATTTTAACCCACAGGATCTCTATAGCAAAGGGTCAAAGTTTCTTCCTAAGGCAATAAACCAAACAAAGGAGAATCGGTGCCTTGAGATTGTGCTGTGCCTTGCCAGCTGAAGGGGTAAATCACTGGTGGAAACACCCCCAAGAACTGCTAGCCATCTCCTGCTCACGAGGAGGAGACAGCTAGCGAGCCTCGGGAGTGTGAGCCACACTGCTGGTCAGCTGTCCTTGACAGCCAACCAGGGAGGAGGAAGAGCTGGTGTGGTGCATGCCCCCCACTGCTAGCCGTCTCCTGCTTGCGAGGAGGACAGCTAGCTAGCGGCGTGCACAGTGCCTTCTCCTGCCTGGGTGATTCACAGAGCTTTTTGCGTATAAGTCTATGTGCCCATAGACTTCCAATTGCTATGTTTTTTAAAAACATGGCGATCACGGTGGAGGTGAAGGGACCGGCGAGCGGAGCAGGGCTGGGGGGGGCATCCGGAGTACCTGGATGGGGGTGGGTTCTCACATCCCTAAATAACACCACCACAATGATCTCTGGCTCTGAAACGCAGCTGTTTTTCTCCAGTTATTCAATCTTCCCCCTCTCCTCCACCACTGTCACTGATTGGGGATTGCTGGGTTACATTCAGCCCTGATTTGGCAACTAGAGTTTCCATTCACCAAAGTTCCCTCCCTCCTCCTCCTCCTCCTCCATTCCCCCTCCCTCCTCCTCAACCCCTCGCTGAACTTTCTCAGGCTGTCTGGGTTGCTCAGAACAAATCACAGAGTTGGACGAGGCACTTTGTATAAAAGCCGCTTTGCTTCGAGGCACCTCGATGCTATTCTGCTCCACCTCGTATCATGTGGAGGCACCTCCGAAGCAGCCTGCTTTGACTCGCTATTCGGGCTTTGGACCGAAGCAGTGCACAGCCCTCATAAAGACTTGTTCTCTGCTGCCCCAGAGGGACTGGGTAATGAACTTAAGTTGCAGGAGAGTAGATGTCAGTTGTACATTAGGATAAATCTTTTACTAGTAAGAGCAGTTTGACAATAGAAACAATTATTTAGAAGGAGTGGGATCTCCCTCACTGTAGTTATTCAGGCAGAGGTAGGACTGCTGGGGATGCTCTAGCTCTGGATTTCCTGGATTGAGCAGTGGTTGAACTACATGGCCTTCAAGGCCCCCTCCAATTCTATGATACTATGATTGTCAAAGGGATAATAGGCCTCAGTTGAGCCCTTGTCTGAACAAGTTAGCTGACAGGAGCTATCTATGTTCCTGGAATTTCAGTCTGATGCTACCTGCCCTTTGTATCTGTTGTATTCATGGGAACTTGCTCATGGCCAATTCCACCAGAGCAAGGGACTTATGCCAAATTCTAAAGCTCCCCAACCAGTGAAATTTAAGCATATATTTGCACCTTTACTCTGTTTGAATTGGTGTTACCCAGTGGTGTGGAGGGTGTGCGTAGGCAGAAGCATATGATGAGGTGTGAGTTTCGTTTTTGCTTCCTGTAGGGAGATGGTGGCAGCATGGCTGGTTGGAGTTGTCACTGCACAGCAGGATGTCCAACATCCTTAAACTAGCAATTTCTCTACCTAGATTCTAAGGGTTCCCCCTCTGAGGAATTTGTAAGTAGTCTTATTCAAAAATAGTTTGAATAAGACTACTGATGTTTCTTGGAGACAGTTTTGCATATCCCTTCATTCTGCTCAAGATAATATCTTTTACAGAACAATTCTATACATATGTACTCAGAAGTCAGTCCCATTGAATTCTATGGGACTTAGTGCCAAGTAAGTGGGTTTAGGATTGCAACCGTAGTCTGGTTTCCTTGGGCAGTTCCTTGGCCTGTCTCCAAACTTACCTTTTAAGTTAAGACAGAAGAATAGATGGCTGCCTTGACGCTTTACCTGCAACAAGAATGCGATCTGGAAAACAATGCATGAACTGTGTGCAAAAATTGACTTTTAATGTGCAATAACCTGATCGGGCGGAAAGGCCCAACTACAGGCGTTTTTAAAATGTAAAGATGGAAGAGGATTTGCAGAATGGGGGTGAACATTCAATTTTTTATGTTGATTATCCTTGACTCATAATATCAAAAGAGGCAAGAACTACCATTTTCTGCCACTGGAAATTTGTGTTTAGATCTTCTGTTATTTAAATTGCTGCAGGTGAAATCAGGATAAAACTATCACAGGGATAAAAGAAAAAAAAGCAGCTTGATGGGAAGGATTTCATCGGTAGAGGATATATAGATATAAATGAATAAATACACACACACACACACACACACACACACTATTTATTAATAGACCTGCTTGAGTTATATTAGCAAATGCTCCTGCGCTTTCCAAAGACGCTGAGTATGCAGCCAAAACAAATTTGGCAGACAGTTTTGAAATGCTACTGTGTCATTTTTCCTGACTTGCCACCAGACATAAAGTCTTGTTTGGCACTACACAGGAAAGGTATTTCTATCTAAGCCAAATAACTAGGAGTTTCCTTCCTTTTGGGAACTCCACTAATGAGCCATTATTCCAGTGAAATTACCACAAAGCATTTTGAGAGCTCCTGTCAATAAAGAAGTATTTGAACCAGAGCGGTAACCAGTAGGGAAAATCCACTAGTGGGAAAATAGCCAGTCATGATTAAGTATACATTTTAATTCACAAGTGAATCTTCTAATGTTGGGAGTATGTTGGAATTGCTTAATAAATAATCACAGCAAATATAAGGATATGGGATTCCTAATTGGAAACTATAAGGTGCACATTTTATTGGTGAATTATGTTGTTATAATTACAGGACCTATAGCAATGATGGTCAAATTCAGTATTCATAGAGCCCCTCTTTAGGGGCTAAACATGATATGAAAACATGTGTATTAAAACCCCGATACCAGCTTCTTTCAGGGAAAAACAGCTTCGGGAGGGGGGTGTTTGAATTTCAAAGGAAAACTGGTAAGCAGCTGTAAAGTAAAGCACCCCCTGTGCCCATTATTTCTCATCATCATTCCTTCCTTTCCCTAAAAGCTGCCCATAGGCCTTCAGTAGACTTACCTTATCCTTAAGTGTGGTATACTGGCTAAGAGACTATGGGGGTTGTGATGTCATTGCAGCTCAGCTCAGAAGTCCCAACCCCAACAAAGCTATTTAATTAAAAACAGTATCCCAAACTAAACAAAATAATGGTGAAATAACAAAGAACTAACAGGTCATGCTACAGAGCCCCTTGCACCATTGGGAACACTGACTGAAATCATATTTGAGATGAAGGAATAACCTCTCAAGCATGATCCAGATGGACAAGGAGAGGGGCCCATAAATAGTATGCAAATATCCAAACTCAGGGAAGGAGAGTTGGGAATTAATGGCCAATGTCCTGGTACAGATAAAATAACTTAAACAAGAATTAAAGGCACAGAGTTTCAATGCAATCAAACTTTGGGAAACAAAAATACTGGACTTAATTGAAAAAGTCAGAGATATCTCCAAGACAGTGAACGAAGCCTCCTAGTTAGGAATAAAACATCAAACCTCCAAAGCAAAACTCAAGAAATCTAATACCGACCTGCAATAATGTGTAGAAGATTTGGAAAACCAGAGCTAATGTCTGAATCTAAGGGTCCAAGGAATTAAAGAATCAATAGAAGGGCAAGACTTAACAACGTTCCTGGTAAAGCTCATATCTACAGTATTTCCAGAACTAATGGTGAATCCCAAGGACATAGATGTTGTGAACAGAATCCTCGCTGTTGAACTGCAAAATGGAAGACCTGGGGGCATTCTCATGATTTACCAACAGCAACTTATTTATTTTTTATTTATTTAAAATATTTCTTGGCCACCTTTCAGGGCAGAAGCCCTCCCAAGATGGCTTACAACAATAAAATACATAAAAACAATTAAAATATTATAAGATAATATTTATAAGATAAAACCCTTCACACTGCCCAACAGCTTGAAAAATGCAGAGTACAAAGGCAACAGTCATGTTCTTCCAGGACCTCTGTCCAGAAACATTATAAAAAAGAAGAAAACTCATCAGTATTTAATGAAACAACTACAGGGAGTGGGTATCCCATATCATCGGGATACTCCCTATCCCATCTGATTATTTACTTGATATTGAGCAGGCATTTCATGTGCCAAATGTGAAAGGGACTGACTGTACCATCATAGTCCAATTTGCAAATGTCTCCACAAAGAATTATATCCTGCGTTTGGCAAGAGAGGGTGGAAGCCTTTCCTGGAAACAAGATAAAGTTATGTTATTTCCAGATTACATCAAAGAGGTGGCAAATAAAAGAAGGCAATTTATCAAAGCAAAAAATATGGCAAAACAAATGAACTTACAATATTACTTAAAATATCCTGCTACACTTTGTATCGTGTCTGAAGGTCAGATGAAGAAGTTTATAAATCATGAAATGGCGGAGGCATGGCTGAACGTAAAAATGGGCGAGATTCCTGTTACAACCCCATGAACTGGAATCTTTAAACAAGTTTTGTTAACGGTTTGTGTTTAGTCTACATGATCCAGGCTAGGTCAGAAGATAAATGATTATATATACATTCGTTTATTCTCTTTCATCTTTTGTTTTTTCTTGCTTTTCTTTATATTGTTTATTTCAAAATAGATATGGTATGTTGTATTTAAATTAAATGTTTGAGGGTACAATGTGTACTTATATATCTAGCATAAAATATAAAATATATTACTGACTGTTGAAGGTTTCTTTTAAGTTTTATTATTGTATAACACTATATTCCTTTTTAAAATTATTATTATTAGTAGTAGTAATAATCTAGGTTACTGGGAAACTGTAGACCTGTTTCTTGGATAAAAGATTGATGATATGATATTGAAATGTAAGGTTGTTTATTAAACTGTAAGATTGTTAAGGTTATATAGTTTGTAAAATAGAATGGCATCGGAGGCTGGGGAGTATTGGAGTTTAAATTTAATTCTTTAAGGGGGAGGGAGAGGGAGAGGGAGAGGGGGGGAAGGGGAAAGACTCTTCTTCCTTTTTCTTCACCTCCTTTCCTCCTCCCTTTGCCTTTTTTCCTTTTTTTTTTCCTTTCTTTCTTTTTCCTTTTCTTGTTATTATGGTGTCCTCATCAGAATATTGTATTGTTGGGAAATTCTAGTATTGATCAGGTTGTTGGGAAATTCTAGTATTGATCAGGTTGGTATTGTATATTTCATTTATAAAGATAAAATAAATAAAAATATATTCAAAGAAAGAAAGGTTAAAACAAATTGCCACCTTAGCTCACTGCAGACAGTACATTAAAAAAACAAGCCACTGAGCTCACCTTGGTGCATGCCACCCTCAGTTCAGCTTGGCACCCCCCCCCCGCCGCAGCTCAGTGCCCCCAGGTCAATCACCCAGCTCGCCCACCCCTAAGGCCAGGCCTGACTGGAAAAGAAGTTAGTGGCTACAACATTCAACCCACACCCAAATATTTGAGAACCTATTTGTAAACGTATTTGTAAAAAATCTGGAAACTTGGATTTGAAAGAAAAGAAATTATTTGTACATTTGTATTAACTTATTTTGATTCCAGAATTTGAGTTATTTTAGTTTAGAATAAAGACCTTTCTTGTGTGAAGATAAACTCAGTCCCCCATACAGCTGCACCAACAAAGGAAGACATCAATTTTTATTGTTATGACTGATTTCTACTGTAAACATCTGCGTCCAGGAATTAAAACTCAGCACAGATATTCATCAAGGCAAGTGTTTTGAAACGGAAGAGGCAGGGAGGCTGACTGGCTGTTTTAGCATCATGGATATTCCAAGGATTTAGGGGTTGTTGTTTTTCCTGCCTAGGGAAATTCTTACTTTCTTTCTGGTAACATCTTGCTGGACTCGTCATGGGAATTCCAAGGGGGCATGAGAAGGCTGCTCTCTATATAAAGGATGCCAGGCCAGAGCCGAAGCAACTATCAGCAAGTGAAAGTCATAAGCTGTATTTAAGACCAAAACTTATAATACTGAGTTCACAAAGGAAACAGGCACTACAAGGCAACTACACCAGCAGAATTCTTAGACCCTAGCTTGTGCAGCCATTATTGGTAAGTAAAAAGGCTTTGAAAGCATTCTTGTGCATCTTACTTTTAATAAGAGGGTAAAGGGAAAGTTGAGCAGAAAGGCCATCTAAATAATTCCAGGACTCCTTCTACCTTGAAACCAGAATTTGCTGAAAATTCTACTACAAAGCCTTATATTTACACTGCAAAATCATAGAAATATATGAGGTATTTCACACATTAATGTGACAGCAACGCTAGCATTACCATCAACCATACATTCACCAGGGAGTCATAACCAATCATGAGGAATGAGTGCACCAGGACAATATACATATTATGTATTGAAAAGGGCATCCTGCTTTATATTTAAAGTGTTACCAACAGAATTAAGTCCAGCTCTCTTGAACATTCCCAGGGAAGGAGAATCCATAATCTCCTCAAACAGCTTGTTACTGCTATTATTGAGCTGAGAGAAACTTTAAGGAAAATGTTAAGAATAGGTTTGAATTTTAATTGCTAGTTTGATTTTGATTCCAGATTGATGTTTATAATATCTATATCAATTGTTATGTGATTTAAATGTTTTCCACTTAGAATTCCTGAAACAAAAGCAGAATTATAACAACAGTACAACTTAAAAATGTGTCCCAAATGTTCAACCTCAATATATTTTTCTTGTACTTAAAAACCCATTACTTGCTTATCTGTTTTAAATGATGCGCTATGCTGTGTTTCCTTACTTATATGCAGTTAATTCTGCAAGGCCAGCCCAAGTGAAAAAAGAAGCTCACGATGAATGCCTTTTGGTTCCTGCCCATTGTCATCTATGGTAAGTGGGTATGTTTCAAAGTGGGAAACCCTCTAGATTTAGATGGAAGCAACATTCCTTGTTGGGTTTTCTTTTAACTGAAAAAGCAATCTTCTTTTGCAGAGATTTATTTTAAAGTATACTAAAATGTCAGAAACTGGAAACCATCTATTTATTAAAAAAAACAGAGAGCAAACTAATATAGACTATGCAGGATGTGTGTGTTTTGGGAGTGCACCCATCAGAGGAGATCTTAAGCTTCTCCCCCAACCAGTTGCCCAAGGCCTCAGAAACTCTGGGAGTTCAGGAGATCCTTGGTTGCTTCCTCATTCTTTCTTTTATAGGCCAAGACACCCCATTTCCTTTCCACCCTCAGTTTGTAGTTAGTCGTGAGGATGTCCTTGTTTACAAATAGGCTTACATCGCAAACAAACTATAGCCTCCATTCCCAGGTGGGGGAGCATTTGGGGCTGCATGACTGATGGCTTTGTGCTGTCCTCTTGGGTCAGTCACTGGGAAGACATAGTTGCCACCACTTCCATGGCCAAGCTGCTGCTCCTGCCATAGTTTGCCTCTTGACTTGGTCCTCTGTCTCTTTTACTTTCTTTCTCCTGCATGGACCCCGTTCTTGAACCCTAGGACTTCAGTGCAATCCAGGTACCTTCCCCCAGCATAACAACTTGTTGGTGTCTTCTCTTTCTAGGATTTGTATTATTTAAGGACAGCACCTGCTGGACATACCATTCTTCACCCAAAAATATAAGTTACACTTACATTGAAGCAGAAAACTGGTGTAAAACCTACTTTACTCACCTGGTTGCTATTCAAAACAAGGGAGAAATTGAGTACTTGAATGCAAACCTTTCTAAAGGTCATTACTGGATCGGGATCAGAAAAATTGACAAGGAGTGGAGATGGGTTGGAACAAACAAGCCACTAACTGAAGAAGCTAAAAACTGGGCGAGAGGTGAGCCAAACAACCGAAGGAAAGATGAGGACTGTGTGGAAATCTACATCAAAAGAGAAAAAGATGCAGGGAAGTGGAATGATGAACCATGCCGTAAAAAGAAAATAGCGTTGTGCTATACAGGTATGATCCTTTTGATTAATATCTAGGCAATTAAAACTGCTAGAAACTTGCTTTTTCAAAAACAAGCCTGCTGAAATTCAGAGAATTTGACAGACTCTACTAGGTGTAAGAAGGCACTTTTTTGTGCTCTATGGCAAGCAGATTGCTGAGCATCTCTCTCTCCCCTCCCCGCAACACACACCCTCTCAAAAGCATGGTTCAGCATGGATGGCATAAACTCACTAAATGGTCATAGGCAAACCAAGATTCTCTAACAATGATTTCTGCACCTATAAATTGGAAATAATTAGCTTGGTCTATTTTAAAGGATTGTTGTAAGGATTGCAAAAAGAATGCTATCTCACTATCGCACAATTGTGCAATACAGAGATAGTGAGATAGGGGCTATAGGACTTGTTGGCAAATGTGCGATAGTGAGATAGTGGGATAGTGGGTATTGCTGGACGAAAGCACTATTTTGCTTTAATGCTTTACTTTTTAAAAAAAGTTAGAGGCTGCCTGGAGCACACCTATACTTTGCAGGGTTGGCCACCAGAGTTTAGTCCTGGCAAGGTGAAGTAAATGCCATGAGGTAGCTCAGAACTCTGACGGCCAGCCCTGAAATGGCGGAAACATCGGGGAAACAGAGGCGGGGAAAACATTGGGGAAGCACCCCTTGACCGGAGTCAGTGAGGTCATGGCCAGGTGAAAGAAACACCCCTGGGCAGGGAAATCATGCCGGAGTAGATGCGTAGGGTAGTTCACACCACAACAGAAGTGCAGACAAGCCAAATTAAGGAAAACAATTAGACTAAGAGTAGTCCCAGAAGAACCAGTTTCGGTGTGAAACTCCAGGGTGACTGCAAGATGGCCCCAATGTCATGTGCCCCGAATGACCTCCGAACGCAGCAACCTCACAGTAAATCACTCGTAGAGACACACCCAAGGTCTGATTCCACTATCTCGTTATAACAGTTTGCTTAGATCATGTTGTATCAACCAATATATTATGAAATTATTCATACTCTGTTGATTTGTCTTACAGCCTCCTGTAAGCCACATTCCTGCAGTGGTCATGGTGAATGTGTGGAGGCTATTAATAATTATACCTGCCACTGCAATAGAGGATTCTATGGGCGTGACTGCGAACATGGTACGATTAATCTTATAATTCTTTTCAAACTGAACAAAGTGAGCATTGTCAAATCAGTTCTACTTCCACTAAGTGGAATTTTTAATTCTGTAAATGTAGTGTATGTGGCTTGAAACAACTGCCTGAACTCCTTGCTTGTGTTTCTCTGTAGTAATTACTTGTGATCACCTGAAAGAACCAGATCATGGTACCTTAGAGTGCAACCATCCAGTGAAGGATTTCAGCTATAACTCATCTTGCAACGTGAAATGCTTGGAGGGTTACAAATCAACTAGGCACGAACCAGTAGCTTGCACCCATTCTGGAGACTGGACGGCAGCCACCCCTGTGTGTAAAGGTAAGAGATTTGGGCAAGTCCTAAGTCAGTGAAAGCCAGTGCAGATTCCCTAAGGTCAATGTTTTTGAACTAGAGGAAGATCTAGATAAGGTGATATAAATTATTCTACCTTAGCCATGCAGTGTCAAACCCTTCGTTCAGTTGGCCAAGAAGATTGTTTTGTGCTAGTTTCTGTTGGAGTTATGAGAATATGTCTCAAGAAGATAGCCTGAATCATCCCCAAATCCTCCATACGAATAGCAAACTCATTCTCTGAGTGTGGATCCTTACACAGCCAAAACACCACCACCCACACACAAGAGGGAGGCTTGGGGGAATCCCAAGGTCTGAATAAACTTTAAAAACCACCTTTGGGGCAGGGGGGAGGTGGAGCTCCCCCTCCCCACAAAACAGTCCAGTGAGGACAAAGCATGCTCAGTGGCCACACAGTGTTGAGAGGAAAAGACAGAAAACGGGGGGCGGGAATGGAATGGAATATTCTGGGAAAGAACATGGCTGGAACACTGTTCATGAGAATTCCACACTGCAACATTTTGTTGCAGGTACACATGTAATTTCTGTTAATCTTTGAATTGGAAAGATGATCATGTTAAATGAACATGATCTGAGGAGGCTAGTAAACTAGATAGATCAATGTTCCATTATCAATCCCCTACCACATTTTCATTTATTACTGTCACTTCCCCAGTAAGAATACATGACTTTAGGTTCAGCTCTACCCATTGCGTATCTTGATTGGAGAAGGTAAACAATTCTAATACACTTCCATTGTATTTCTAGTTGTGGAATGTCGTATGCTACAGAATCCTGCAAATGGCTCCCTCAACTGCTCCCACCCCTTGGGACATTTTGCCTGGAACTCATCTTGCAGCTTTGCCTGTGAAGAAGGTTTCCTCTTGAAGGGCTCCAATAGGCGCCAGTGTGGTGCATCTGGAGAGTGGGATGGACAGGAACCAGTGTGTGAAGGTGACAGTTTTGTGTCATTGCCTTGCCTGCTCACACAGAGCTCATTATTTTTCTATGTGGCCTTCCTATAACATACCTGAATTACCTAGAGCTGTGATCTGTATCTATTTCAGCAGTGAAATGTAAAGCGGTACCTCAGCCTGAAAGAGGCTTTGTGAATTGTTCCCAGGCTGCCACAGAACTGACCTTCAATGCCACCTGTGATTTTGTTTGTATGGAGGGCTACACCTTGAGAGGATCACCCAGAATCCAGTGCTCATCAACAGGGCACTGGTCAGAGTCAATTCCTGTATGTGAAGGTAAGATTTAAACCTTTTATGAAAATGGCACGGACAGGAGACAGAATGTGCACCACTACATTTTGACTACTGGCTTTGTCTGTACTACAGAGTTCATTTTTTAAATGTATGGAGTCCTTGTGACATCCAAACTAACTGTAGGTGCCAACTGTATCTTTCTGCAGTGAAATGTGAAGCAGTACATCAGCCTGAAATGGTCTCTGTTAACTGCTCCCCTCTTGATATAGATCCAGCCTATAATTCAGCCTGTGAATTTAGTTGTATGGAGGGCTGCACCTTAAGAGGGTCATCCCTCTTAAGGGAGGGGGTTAGACTTGATGGTCTTATAGGCCCCTTCCAACCCTACTATTCTATGATTCTACTATTCTGTGATCCCGAAGTCAGCGCTCATCAATGGGCCAAAGGTCAGTGCCAGTTCCCAAATGTGAAGTTAGAGAAGTCTGAATTCCTTTGTGACAGATGATGTTGTCACCAATCTGCTGCCAACCAGCTGCTTCCCTCTTGAAAAGCCACATTTTCTGAAACTCCTTTTACTCCAACTTTTTTACTGAAAGCGGCTCCCTGGCGGTTTTATCACGGTGTGCCATGTCCCCCCACATTAAATCCTGGGCATGCCTCTGTGATCTGACACAGATGTGGTCAACGGGGTGGGACGCCCCATTCTCTCTTGTTTCCCCAGTGGAAGTAGTTTTTCCCATTGAGAAAATCCTCAGGAGCGCAGTAGAGACCCCTCACTTTACTGCAGTAGTGGGGACAATCATTCACCTTAGGTAGCCCGCTTTTAATCTTTAACATATCCCGCCCCCCTTCTGTGCATGTTTACTCAGAAGTAAAAAAATAAATCCTGCTCCCTTGCAGTGCAAGGGTTAAAGGCTAACTTCAGTAACTCACCCTAAGCACTCTTTCACTTCTCCAGTGTTCTCTTAAATCACTATTGTAATGCTGTGCTTCTTTGAAGTTCTGTATTTTCAAGTCATTTCTCTGCTGTTATGTAAAGTCCCTTCTCTTTATTGCAGTAACGATCTTTTGGGTTTATGGGAGCTTCTCATTGTGAGCAGGCCAGCAGGGAGAAGGAGAAAGGGGGGGGGGGTTGGAAGCAATAACTCCAGAGCAGAGTGCTGGAATGGGGCAAAATTGGGGTGGGGAAAGCTCTCAGGGGGACCCTTCAGATGCTGCACTCCAGAACCAGGGATTTTGGCTCCTTCAGGGAACTCTGCACAGATGGGGAAAATTAGTTTCTCTCCATGCATAATACTGTATTAGCAAGGGGAAGCATGGTCAGGTGGGGAAAACAAGCCTCTCTCATTGGTTGAGCAGCCCTGCCAGTTTGATGATGTTCAGCTCTACTCCCCCCACCCCACCCGGACGTATGTTTCTTCCAAGCACTGTGCAGCCCCTGAAGTGACAACCAGATTTTGAAGGCACGGTGCATTCTGCTTATCTTGCTCATGAGTTCCTGATGGAGCAAAGCCGATTCCATGAAAATCCGGGTAATACTCCAACATTCTGTTGTCATGAAGATCCCGCCCCCTGCCCGGACATAATTAATGCATGCTAATATGTCATTTACAGCTGCAGAGTGTCGCGAACTAAAGCCTCCTGCTCATGGCTTCTTGAACTGCTCTCACCCGGCTGGAAATTTTGCCTGGAATTCATCCTGCAAGTTTGCTTGTGAAGAAGGGTTTGACCTGAAGGGATCCAGTGTGCTCCAGTGTGGTGCTTCTGGAGAGTGGGATGGATTGCAGCCAGAATGTGAAGGTACCATCCCATTTTGGCCATTGGCTTTTCCGTATGTATGGCACTGTTTCAGTGTCATCCAAACTAACTGTAGGTTTCAACGGTGTCTTTTCCAGCAGTGAAGTGTGAAGAGGTGCATCAGCTTGAAAGAGGCTTTGTGAATTGCTCCCATACAGCCACAGAACTGACCTTCAACTCAATTTGTGATTTTGTTTGTATGGAGGGCTACACCTTAAGAGGATCATCCAAAATGCAGTGCTCATCAACAGGCCAATGGTCAGAGTCAATTCCCAAATGTGAAGGTAAGATTTAAGCCACCCACGAGAGAGAAAAAATCTGAAAAATCCACAGCCACGTATGAGCTAAGCTACAAGTTAAGCTACATGAATGCATTGCTGTCCCTTTAATGTATGAGGATCACAGTGCTGGAAGAGCCTTTTAACCAACCAACCCACTGCCAGTCATTTTCCCATGGAAAATCATGCAGCTGTTAGCCCCAGGTTCAAAGTTCCACGTCTTCATTTAAAAATTGAGAATTTAAATGAGAATTTTCCCACTAATACATTTCAGCTATAACCATTATACAAATAATTATTTCATTTCATGAAATAATGGGTAGAATCCATCACCACGTTCTCTTCACCAGCCTCTTTGAAATTACCTATGCCCAATTCCACAATGTGGAAATATTGCTACTTCTCAGCATCTTGTCTTTGAAACCTTCAAGCCTACTAGTCCTTTTGACCTAAAAGCATATTTTCCACTTACAAAACCTTAAACCTAACCTCATCATTATTTGTATGCTTACCTTGTAAAGCACATCTCCTTGTTCACCCCAGGACATAATTAATGCACGCTAATATGTCATTTACAGCTGCAGAGTGTCATGAACTAAAGCCTCCTGCTCATGGCTTCTTGAACTGCTCTCACCCGGCTGGACATTTTGCCTGGAATTCATCCTGCAAGTTTGCTTGTGAAGAAGGGTTTGACCTGAAGGGATCCAGTGTGCTCCAGTGTGGTGCTTCTGGAGAGTGGGATGGATTGCAGCCAGAATGTGAAGGTACCATCCCATTTTGGCCATTGGCTTTTCCGTATGTATGGCACTGTTTCAGTGTCATCCAAACTAACTGTAGGTTTCAACGGTGTCTTTTCCAGCAGTGAAGTGTGAAGAGGTGCATCAGCTTGAAAGAGGCTTTGTGAATTGCTCCCATACAGCCACAGAACTGACCTTCAACTCAATTTGTGATTTTGTTTGTATGGAGGGCTACACCTTAAGAGGATCATCCAAAATGCAGTGCTCATCAACAGGCCAATGGTCAGAGTCAATTCCCAAATGTGAAGGTAAGATTTAAGCCACCCACGAGAGAGAAAAAATCTGAAAAATCCACAGCCACGTATGAGCTAAGCTACAAGTTAAGCTACATGAATGCATTGCTGTCCCTTTAATGTATGAGGATCACAGTGCTGGAAGAGCCTTTTAACCAACCAACCCACTGCCAGTCATTTTCCCATGGAAAATCATGCAGCTGTTAGCCCCAGGTTCAAAGTTCCACGTCTTCATTTAAAAATTGAGAATTTAAATGAGAATTTTCCCACTAATACATTTCAGCTATAACCATTATACAAATAATTATTTCATTTCATGAAATAATGGGTAGAATCCATCACCACGTTCTCTTCACCAGCCTCTTTGAAATTACCTATGCCCAATTCCACAATGTGGAAATATTGCTACTTCTCAGCATCTTGTCTTTGAAACCTTCAAGCCTACTAGTCCTTTTGACCTAAAAGCATATTTTCCACTTACAAAACCTTAAACCTAACCTCATCATTATTTGTATGCTTAACTTGTAAAGCACATCTCCTTGTTCACCCCAGGACATAATTAATGCACGCTAATATGTCATTTACAGCTGCAGAGTGTCATGAACTAAAGCCTCCTGCTCATGGCTTCTTGAACTGCTCTCACCCGGCTGGACATTTTGCCTGGAATTCATCCTGCAAGTTTGCTTGTGAAGAAGGGTTTGACCTGAAGGGATCCAGTGTGCTCCAGTGTGGTGCTTCTGGAGAGTGGGATGGATTGCAGCCAGAATGTGAAGGTACCATCCCATTTTGGCCATTGGCTTTGCCTGCACCAAGAGATTCGTTTTCCGTATGTATGGCACTGTTCCAGTGACATCCAAACTAACTGTAGGTTTCAACGGTGTCTTTTCCAGCAGTGAAGTGTGAAGAGGTGCATCAGCTTGAAAAAGGCTTTGTGAATTGCTCCCATACAGCCACAGAACTGACCTTCAACTCAACTTGTGATTTTGTTTGTATGGAGGGCTACACCTTAAGAGGATCATCCAAAATGCAGTGCTCATCAACAGGCCAATGGTCAGAGTCAATTCCCAAATGTGAAGGTAAGATTTAAGCCACCCACGAGAGAGAAAAAATCTGAAAAATCCACAGCCACGTATGAGCTAAGCTACAAGTTAAGCTACATGAATGCATTGCTGTCCCTTTAATGTATGAGGATCACAGTGCTGGAAGAGCCTTTTAACCAACCAACCCACTGCCAGTCATTTTCCCATGGAAAATCATGCAGCTGTTAGCCCCAGGTTCAAAGTTCCACGTCTTCATTTAAAAATTGAGAATTTAAATGAGAATTTTCCCACTAATACATTTCAGCTATAACCATTATACAAATAATTATTTCATTTCATGAAATAATGGGTAGAATCCATCACCACGTTCTCTTCACCAGCCTCTTTGAAATTACCTATGCCCAATTCCACAATGTGGAAATATTGCTACTTCTCAGCATCTTGTCTTTGAAACCTTCAAGCCTACTAGTCCTTTTGACCTAAAAGCATATTTTCCACTTACAAAACCTTAAACCTAACCTCATCATTATTTGTATGCTTAACTTGTAAAGCACATCTCCTTGTTCACCCCAGGACATAATTAATGCACGCTAATATGTCATTTACAGCTGCAGAGTGTCATGAACTAAAGCCTCCTGCTCATGGCTTCTTGAACTGCTCTCACCCGGCTGGACATTTTGCCTGGAATTCATCCTGCAAGTTTGCTTGTGAAGAAGGGTTTGACCTGAAGGGATCCAGTGTGCTCCAGTGTGGTGCTTCTGGAGAGTGGGATGGATTGCAGCCAGAATGTGAAGGTACCATCCCATTTTGGCCATTGGCTTTGCCTGCACCAAGAGATTCGTTTTCCGTATGTATGGCACTGTTCCAGTGACATCCAAACTAACTGTAGGTTTCAACGGTGTCTTTTCCAGCAGTGAAGTGTGAAGAGGTGCATCAGCTTGAAAAAGGCTTTGTGAATTGCTCCCATACAGCCACAGAACTGACCTTCAACTCAACTTGTGATTTTGTTTGTATGGAGGGCTACACCTTAAGAGGATCATCCAAAATTCAGTGCTCATCAACAGGCCAATGGTCAGAGTCAATTCCCAAATGCGAAAAAGGTGAGATTTCAAGTCTGTGAGGAGGAATTACTTTCTTCAAAGCTAGGATTGCAACTTTTATCCTGAACATATTTAGTAAAGTTTTCTCTGGCCTATTATTTACTTATGTTGATATATTTATAGCCCACTTTTCTATAAGTTATATTCCAAGGTCACACAAGTAGCCAGGAATGATAATAAACCTGTTTCAGGATAGGTTGTGGATGAAGACTTGTATGAAAACTAGTTTACTACACACAACAACTATCTTGTTCTGAAATAGCTCCACTGATTCAGAGTACATTTCTGAGTACAATTCGAAGTACTTGTGCTTCCTTTTAAAATCCTGCACAGCTTGGGTCTCAGGTACATGGTGCACAACACACTAAGAGCTTCATTGTAGGCCCTTTTCCTGGTGACAGATCGGGGGCCTGGAGAATAGATTTGGGGCCCTGGGAAATAGATTTGGGGCTGGGTCTAGTTTGAGGAAACACTTATATGAGTTATGGGAGATAAACAACTAGTCATAAACAGGAGTTTATCCATGAGGATAATAGTAATAGAAAACAAAGGCAGGAAAATGCCTTTTTGTGAACCATCCAGATTGCTTCGGCAATTGGGCAGGATAGAAATGTAGTAAATTTAAAAGGGGGGGTTGACTAGAAAAACATGTTCAGAACTGAGCTAATTCAAACTTTCATACTTTAGCTCCTCAGGATTTGGGGCGTTACTTGACAATTGGAGCAACAGCTGCTGGAGCCTCCTTCATGTCAGTAGGATCATTCCTTATTTGGCTCATAAAGCGTCTTCGAAGAAAAGGTGAGAGATTCCCACCATCTGCTACTGTCACGTTACACCCAGTTGTGTTTACAGTGGCCTTCCCAGCTGCAGCCCTCCAGGCATGTTGGACTCCAACTCCCATCATGACCAGCCAGCCAGCATGTTTGGAGGGCACCTGGTTGGGGAAGGCTAGTTTAGGATGAGACAGAAACACACAGTCTGTAAAAGGCATGATCGATCGATCGTTTATCTAAATTACCCATACTGAGTTCTGCAAGTGGCATTAGTGTTCCCATGACCACCTCAGGGCATGGCACTTAAGCCTGGAAATCAAAAGAGGTTGACTGCAGACTGTTATAATGGCTGATTACCAATTTAGCAATAAACTAAGTTTGAATTTGATTCAAAACTGCAAGTATATGTACAAATGGCCAAAACAGATGTGATGATAAATGCATCTTTGTATTTAACATGCAAGGTTGGGTTTTTTTTTAATGCAGCTAGGATCAGCTGGTGGGCAGAGAGGGCTGATAATAATGAGATCACAGCAGGCATGGATGGGACACATAATCCTTTCTGCTCCTGCTGCAGTCCTGAGGGACAACACACCTCTGAAGCTTGTATTCGCACTGGGAGGAAATCTCCCATTGGTACCCATTGAAGGTTTTCTTTTTAAAAACCTGCATGTTAAATGCAAAGACACATTTAACGTTATGTCTAGTTTGGCTCTGTGAGAATGGGCAGAAGAGGACAGTGTAATAAATAGGAGAAGAGCAACATTGTCTCCCATCCCATGCCCATCCAGTTACATGACTGATGGTGTATATCAGTGCAATATTTACTATTATTTATTATAACACCATTAACATGCATGGAACTTTACAGAGTACAAGAGGACAGGTCAGATGAGTTCATATTAGTAATGGATAAGAAAATGGGATATAAGCAAAATTATGTGAAGTCCACTCCTGTGCATGTTTACTCAGAAGTGAGTCCAATGAAAACTGAATTCAGTGGGACTTACTCCTTGGTAAGTGTGCATAGAATTGCAGCCTTAATGTTTAAGAACTAATATCTTTTCTCTCTGCCTGTCTATTGCAGCAAAGAAATTTATTCCTGCCAGGTATGTTGTGCTTCAAAATTCATATGGGAAATTCAAAGTAATTTTGGGCTGGCACCATATTGTTTTCAGGCCCAGTGACTTGATTTTTTTTTAAACTTATGTTTTACAGTAGTTGCCAGAGCTTTGATTCAGAAGGTGCTTTCCAAAGTACCGATCACCTGATTTAATCAAGTAAGTTACAGAAAAGTCACAGTCTTTGTTTGTTTGGGAAATGCATATAACGCTGGACCATTGTTGGGGGCAGGAGTCATCATATCTCAGTGAATGCAAGGGGACTTCCTGGCATCTCCAGCTAAGGAATCATAGGGAGCAAAACCAGGAAGGACCCCTGTCTGTGATTCTGGTGGCCAAAGAGGACAGTACTGGTCAGCATAATGTAGCTGCATGCATTCATAGGTTTTGCCTTTGGTTCATTTATGTGCAGGGAGCCTGGGAACCAACATGGCCAAAATTACAATTGAAACTACAGCTATCACAGAATCCCATGAGCCGAGGCTCGCTCACTCTTCCTTCCTTCCTTCCTTCCTTTCCCTAGCACATGTTCCTAGTCCTCTGGTTCCTAGAAAAATCATGCTGGAGGTTCTGTGGGAGACATATACCAGGATTCATTTGTATGGAGTATAGTGTTTTTTGTTTTTTCCTGGTTGCTGGCTCTGGACATCTATTTAATTCTCTAAGGGTGCAATCCTATGCATGTTTAGACAGAAGAAAGTCCTACAACTCCCAGCATTCCCCAGCCAGCATTGCTGGCTGGGGAATGCTGCGAGTTGTAGGACTTTCTTCTGTCTAAACATGCATAGGATTGCGCCCTACTTTTCACCAAGGGTCCAAGGCAGCAACTGGACACATAATTTGAGTATTCAAGGTGCGAGCAACCATGGAGAAATTAGAAAAGGACCTGGGGCTTTGAACATTCCATGGAACAAATTGTTGCCTACATATAGGTAGGACCATAGTCAGGTTGGGGCCCAGTGGCTGCAGTTCCCTCCTGATTTTCCCCAATTAAGATGTGCATCATCATCATTATTTTTAAACAGTGGTCATTTACTTTTGTGACATTCAAAGGATGATTGATTATTTCTAGTATACAGAAAATTCTGATTTAAAAAAAATACTGTGGGCTGGTGCTCCCTCGTACAAGTGGTAGTGTTCTAGATTCCTGTCATCTTAGCAACCTGTTGCTCCAGCTCTGCCTACCTAAGATTTTCCTTGCTCCAGGGTAGGTTTTTAAAGAGCATCATCACCCTTGTCATGTTTAAATGTTCCTGGAAAAAAAAACTACCATTAGGTCTTATGACTGCTTAAAGGGGGTAGGAGATAACTTAAAATCTTAACTTCCTTAAGGAAGATTTTCCTTAGAAGTAAGTAAAAGCTTTGGAACATTAAACAGTGTTATAAAATCATATGTTTCTGAAGGTATTAATGCATAAGCTTGGCAATAGGATTATAGAAGTTGCATTAATTATGAGGAAATCACTGCTTTCCATCCATTTCCTTGAAGCCCCATCTGGAAATGGCACCTCTAACTTCTGAGAAAGGCTGGTTATGGGCCTGCATGCAGGTCAAACAATACCTGTGAGGAAAAATAAGTTACAGTTTATAGCCCAGCCATAGAAGTATTTGGAATAAGAGACTATGCAAGCTTTCTCCTGAATGCCTCTCTTTTAAATTGCAAATTTTGTATTTCCATAGGATTCCAAGCAGTCTTCACTAATAACTGAAAAATCTGAAGAAGAATGAAGAGTGAGAATAGGTTAGAAATCAGAAGCTATTGTGTTTTGCCAATAAGAACAACCTGAACAAAATGGTTGCTTGTGGCAAGTGAAGTTGGTAGTCTCTCTGATAATATCCAGCAAGCTTCTGAGCATGGCCTCTACATGGACAAGGATAAAACATGCTGCCTTGGGAAGAAACCGATCATCCTACGGACTGAAGAGAAAACACACTGGTGACCAACACCTGAGAAATATCTTCCTGTTACACCACAGCAATCCTGCTTGGGTTTGGTTTTTAGTACGAACAGGTGGCCTTGAGCACAATCTACCAGGACGTTCTCCTGACCCACTGTGTTGCAATGCACAGCTAGCTCACTTTTGTTTCAGTGGGTCTAGCACCCATTGGGTCTAATGTCCTGTATAAACTTTATTAAATAAAGTTTATTTCACGAAATACAATAATTACTGTTACAGTGCTAGAGCAGAAATGTACTAGTGGAAAAAAATATCACTCAACTGTTAAATGTATATGTGGAAATTCTGACCTAGAATTTCATACTTTGAATTGTCATGCAGCTATACACAAATCCAAAGATGTCCAAATGAGTGCAACATTTTGATATTTTGTTTTTAGAGCCTGGTTGGAGATGGATTTTAGCTTTGTCCAAGTGCTTAGCCTTTGGAAATGAGACTTCTTGTTTCAGCCCCCAAAAATAGTTTTTGAAACTTAGAATTCAAGTTTTTATAGTCATAAAAATGTATTAACAAAATACTTTTATCTCTAACTAGCATTGAAATGAATTTTCCATTCCATTTCTCAAATGCGGAGCTTGCAAAGATCAAACTTATTCAGAATTTTATTTTAGCTATAATTATGTAATATTTTCCCTCACTGACTGCTGTTTTACAGAGCACTTTCCTATGATAACCGAATTCTCTATGTAAAAGCAAAGGTGTAATTTCATCCATGATGTTAGTGTGTTTTCTGAAACCAACTAAGGCTTTAGAAATATTTCATCCCTATGGGATTTGGTACTGTAATATTTATATCACTTCTTGTATTTATTACTTGGGCATTTTCCTCTCAGTGCAGTTTTGTGTGATTCAAAAACTGCTAAAATATTTACTTCTACAGAAAAATGTAGGTAAAATGCTCCCAAATATATGGCAAAAGATAACTGGTTTTTTTTTTTTAAAATAGAAGTATGTTTTACAACATTTTATATATATCAACAGAATGAAAAGACTATGGCTTATATCCACAGCCCCGGAATACTTCACCGGAATATTCCCATTCATGCCAATTTAAAGAATTTATATCCTTGTATAATCAGCTTCAGGCCCACAGTTAAAAGCAGGGCTGCGGAACACTTCTTTGATAGCAATAAGATGCAGTCAAAAATTCCTGCTCTGCCTTTAATTATGAATTTTCCTTTGATGACATATATATATATATATATATATATATATATATTTATGTTCAAGTTTTATGAATGTTTTAATGTTGAAAATACAGTTTTTAGAGGTCTTGCTAAGACTGCAACAAATTTCTGAAGATGAAAGTAGCGGTTTCCCTCTCCCACCATGCCAGGCTCAGGCTTACTTGATTTTATCCTCATTCATCTCTACAAACATTCCATTGTTTTTCAGTAGTTCAGGATGGATATAAGGAGTCCTTTGAACTACCTGATAACTGCATTTACACCGAACTGCAAAGGACAAGCCAATAGAAAGGATGCTCTGGTATGGCTGAAGTACAGCTATGCAAAAGCAAAAGCCATTCTGAGTATCTGAAGTTTTAAAATTTATCAGCTCTGATATACTTTACAAATTTAGGGTACGTTTTCAGAAGCACATGGGTGGTGACTTCTAGTGAGATCCCAGCTGCAACCCTAAGCATGCTTCCCAAAATAAATAATATAAATTATTTCCTATTAAACATGGTTAGGACTGTCCTGCTAGGTTTCCAAATATCTTATACCCTGACCTAATCTAAGCACAGTACTTGGGATGGGGTAGGGGAGTTCCCATTGAAACCAATGAGACATACTTCTGAGTAATGTCTTTTGAAATAGTGTGTTAATATTGACTCCACCATTCCACCAGTGGCTTGGGGTTTTCTTATCTTTAAAATACACCCCTAAAGCTCAAGGGTAGCTTAAATATAAAACATAATAATATCGTGTTTTCAATATGGTATGTATTTAATTTATTTAAAATAATGTATCTAATCTGATAATTATTATCAGAGGTGTGTTGTGTTCTACATTGTATATGTATTGCTAATAAAATAGTTCCACATTCAAAGCATGTTATTATTCATCTGAATTGAATGAGTTACCTTCAGTATGAACTCACAATTTTCAATGGTAATGCCTTACCTAGCTTATATTCTTGTTTTGCTCATCAGCCACAAGGGCACAATTCACACGGAGTGTTCCACTGAAATGAGCAGGAGATATGTACGGTTCTTGCAACAGCTGTGCACTTAACTTCTTAATAGTGAGAAAAGGCAATAACCAGCAGATGGTGCCATTTGCACATAGCTCTTAATGATACTATCTATTACCTAGCAATCATAGGGGACACCTTTGAGTGTGCTTCAATTATGGTAGAGTTGAACATTCAAAAATCTTAAACAAGAGCAATGATGTGCCAGGGAAATAGCCAGCCTTCCTCGCTAAGCAGGTCTGTCACATTTCCAGGTAGTGCTTCAAAGAAATGTATGAGAAAATCAGTAATTTCCTCATAAAAAAGAGAGAGAGATGTCTATAATCCTGTTACCAAGCCAAGTCCCTATGTATTTTTAGGTGTCTATGAATTGTTAACATCAGAAAGGTGGAAGTTTAATAAGAACAATAATTTAGGGAGCAATCCTATGGCCACTAGTCAGCAGCTGAACAGCCACACGATATCTGGTTTTCCGGGAACCAACCTCCAAGCCCGTGCTCCAAGGTTAGTTCCCAGAGAACTGACCTTCCCTCACTTCTGCGCTGCCTTGCAGGCAGCACAGAACAGCCCCGTGCTCTGTGCTCGCAAGAGGAGTGTGGAGCGGCCAGAATGGGGTGCTCCCAGGCGGGGAGGGTGGATATGCCTGTACAACACATCCAGTGTGTCATACAGCAGCTTGCTCCCCCACTCCGCCTTCCCGTGGCTAGGCAGCCGCAATCAGCTGTCTCGCCGAAAGTGCAGGGCAGGAGAAGTGCAGAGGGAACGATCCCCTCCGTGCTTCTCCTGCCCTGCATTGGATAGGCAGTCGCCTCCAAGTTCGAAGGCAGCCGCCTATCTGCATAGGATTGCGCCCTTTAATGGTCAGTAGCTTTTGCTGCTTAGAATGAGCACCTTCCTTAAATAAACAATAACTTCCTCAAGCTTTCCTTTACTGTGTACCTCCTTTAAGCACCCTGACATATTCACAGTCATAGGGCTTCTCTACATGGGCAATTATTGCATGTTCATGATTGGCCACTCATGGAAGTTTGCAGGTCCTTTACAGTATGTCATCACCTTCCAGGATGTCTCCTGCACTTTCCCCCAGTTATCCTGCTTTCAAAAAGATCAGAGATAAGCTGTAATAAACCTTAATTACGCAATACTGGCAGTGTGTGAAGCCAGCATAGTACTAGCTGGTGCAGTTTCATTGAATTCATAGAGCATTGCTGAAAAAGGATGTTTTCAATCCCACATCAAGTGCTCGCTGTTTAAAGGAACCCGTCCTAAACCTGCAAAGAAAATGGAAGCAGAAAGCTCTAGTAAAGTTGTGGGATTTTAGCCTGGTATAGAAATGCCCATAGTAGCTAAAAGGAGGTTTTTGCAAGTGGACAACAAGCATGGTAAAAGTGACGGACATCTTGGAAAAATTCATCTTGAGCCATAGGGAATCTTCAGTGGGCAGGGCTGGGTTGGCCAAGTGGGTGGAATTCGGAGCACTACTTCTTTGGGAAGAAACCAGCTGCCATAGGCATTCTTCTTCTGTTCTGAAAACAGCTCCTTGTTCTTGAAATGGAAGTTGTCATCTTACAGATGAAAATGCTGGTTTTTCTAAAAAAATGTTGGTGGGGCAACAAATCAGTGCTTTGGATGGGGAGATATACCCCCTGGCCCCTCCCTGGCTACAACCCTGCTAAGTGGTTGTGAAGTGACTGTGATAAAAAGAGTGAAGGCTGGGTTGGGCCAAGCATCAGAGATTCCGCATTTAAAACTTGCTCCACTAGTTGCAAGCATGGTGGCATTTTCTGCCTATACAAAGCTGGGCACCCAAAATCCCTCACAAACAGCTGTGCGATCTTTTTGTTTTAGTCTTCCAAGGTGGTACACACAGCTCCAATCAGTGGCAGCCCAAGATATTTGCTGCCTGTAGTAGGTCCCAAATGGCCAGCTGTACACACACAATACTAGGGCCAGTCCTGAAAAGAGCTAGATGAATTTGTGCCTTCATCTATCTCACTCCTAATGGTGCTGCCTGAAGCAGGTCACATCACCCTGTTGCTTGCCAGGATCAGCATTAGTTCCCATGCAAACACAGGGTGAGGCAAGAAATGCACTCTGCATAGGTCTCTCTCAAGCCTGGACAGTCAATCATTCTATCCACCCAGCCAACAGAATTCATGGATCTCCAGTTCCTTTCCCACTTTCCTTCACTATTTTTACAAGGGTTTTATTTCAGCCATGGACGGGAGAGCTTTCAGTACACCTTGTGTAGGACTTTCAAGATGGATCATGTGACCACACATAGCCAGGTGATTTTTCTTTCTTGCTGGATGGTCATCTCTTTCTCACGAATAGAAAGCAGTTTTGCATACCACAGCAAAATGTCCAAACAGACATTGACTGGTGGTGTACAGAATTGTGACTGTTCATGTCATTCAGGGCCGGATTACGTGTGACACAACGGGTCTATGGCCAAATATCTGAACCTCTTTTTAAGCACTGAGCGGCCTCCAATGCTGCAGCCCCAGTCCAAATGGAGGTGAGGGGCAGAGCTATTTATAACACTAAGAAAGATGTTTCAGGGCTTGATATGATCTTTTGACATTCCCCAAGAGCATAATTAAATAGAGGGAGGGAAAACAACACATGATTCTGAGCAGAATCATTGTCTGAATCGGCATCCTCTACCCCTGTTAACAGGTCCCCCCCCCAAATTGTCCTGTAACACACTGTAACAACCCAAATTATTATGGGAGACTTATATCTGATGATGGACAGCAAGAATGGGGGCTTTTTGTTTTAGTGGGGCAGCAGTGTGGGGCTAAGATGGTCACAGCAGTCTAATGGAACCAAGACAATACTGATGACCCCTGAGACAGAGACCTAAGTAGGTAATGCTGATCACTTAGTGATTATCAGCTAAAGAGTAGGCGATAATGTCCCACTCCCCCACCCTAGAGCAGGCCGGAGCCCCCACAGGATGAGCAAATGTAGCATGTTAATCCCACCGGTTCCCTGAGGTGCTGTGTAGATTAGCCATGTGCTCCATTACAGAATCCCAGCAGAATCTGTTCTCAGGAGTAAAGCCCCTCCTGAGCTTAGAGTTGCTGCCTCTTCATCAATATTATGTACTGTTCAAATTTTGAAAGGTTTGTCCACAATCAATATTATGGGTAGGGGTTTGTCCATTGTTGTGTATTTGAAGGCAGAACTCAAACAAACTTTTATCAGTCCAGTCTTAAATGTCATAAGTATCTATGTGCTGGGGTTGGGGGGGACGGCAGCTTCTGGAAACAGCAAAAAGCAACACCAGGTACAATGAGAAAGTAGTAGTAGTAGTAATAAGGATAAGTTGTTTTGAAGAAATGTAATTCATAACTATAATTTCATTTGCCATACATGCTCTGAAAACAGAATGCTGTATTTGAAAATGTCTGTGTGTATGAAGGGGGCATAATAATGACATAATAGGCTTTAGTGTTGTTTTCCAATTCTTTATTTTACTAGTTAAAATAATTAAACCAATTTGACTATATCTCCATGATTATACTATGGTTGTAATAATCCAGTGAAGCAGTGAATGGCTAGACAGTCTATAGCTTGCCAGATTAAAAGGTGACAACCCTACATGGTCTCCCCACTCTACTGCATTCGTGCCCTGCCCTTTATACCCCCACTGCTGTATAAACATCTTTCGGAGAGGAGGAAAAGGCTTGATGCCACATACTGAGATAAACAATCACACTGACATGTCTGTAATATATGGGATTGGATATACCATGTGAACATATCCTGCCTCCACAGCAATGATAGCACACATATAGGTTAGGGTTTTTCATCCTGTAATAATTCCACAAACACCCATTAGATGACAAGTTGAAACTTTTGGTACTTCCAGACGAAGCATTTATCACACCATCGCACTACTGCACAGAATTGCACAAGGGGTCCAAAAATGTCATATTCTGCCTGTAAACCTCCTGTGTTTTCCTACCACTTCTTCCTTCTTTTTTCAGAAAATCTGTTAAGGAAAAAAAGGTGGGATAGCTGCACAATGCCTTCTTACAGGTAGTGCTAGGAGCCCTGGAAGCACCCTTTATTAGAGCCGAGGCAAGGTTTCTTCTAGTTCGTGCCCTGGCATAACTGAATGGTAAGTGAAACTAAACTACAACAATTGCTTTGCCCCTAAGGGGCCATGCCAAAATTACAAATGTGTATACTTAGGGAACATCCTCACATTCCCAGATGCCCCCCAAATGATATTCCTTGCAATATAACACATCTTATTTTAAAGTCCTTGCTGGCCCAAATGCCTGACAAAGACCAGTTCAGGACAAGCATCGGACTTGTAGCCAATGTACAAATCCTTGCTTTGAGAATGGGTGTAAAATAACCTTAATTTTACTCTAGGAGCACCTCTTCAGTTTTTCAGTGTGTTCTGTAATGCCAAACCTGAAGCCAGGGCCAGTGTGAAGGGTAGGCATGGTTGGGCACCTACCAAGGGCCCACATCCCAGCAGGGGCCCACTTACAAGATCCCCCTGGGCTTGCTCCTCCTCTTCACCATTACAGCCTACTTATTCACCTGCCTCTCACTCTGGCCCACACAACAGCGGTGGTGAGAAAGTAGAGCAGTAGCTATGACTGCCTACTTGCTCACTGGAGCTCTGCTTGTCAAGCAAGCAAGTGGTAGCAATGATGAGAAAGAGGATTAGGAATAATAGCAGCTGGTGCCCATGTCAGTGAGAAGGTAGACTTGCTGAGGTAAGGGGACTATTGTGGGTGTCTTGCTCTGGGACCCTAAAAAACCTGGAGTGGGAACTGTCTGGAGCACAAGACACTAACATAAAGGCATTCCCTTGGTGTCAGGGTTGTAGCTGAGCCCACAGAGTCCCAAAGCAGCTCTGATTCTGAGGAGGAGATACAATTCGAGGGGGAGGAACTCTCTCAGACTTCAGAGGCGCAGCTGGAGGGGGAGTCCCCCCCCTGCTCACATCCCTGGGAGTGACAGTGAACCAGGCATGGGAAAGGGAGGGACAACCTGAGCTTTTAGATGTGAGGCGCAGATGCAGGCACAAGCGAGAGATCACAGGGGCTGAGCTTCGGCACTCAGCCTGATTGGCTCGATGTCAACAGCTGCGCCCAGAAGCATCACGGGAGAGGGGGAGATCTTCCCCTCTCACCCCTTAAGTTCAGAGAGTTGCCGTGTTTTTCCCAAACGGAGATCAACTGACGTCCTAACCCTTAGAAACCCCTAGATGGCTGTCCCTTTGTGGTTCCTCTGAGTCTCAAGCAATTAGCATCTGTATGCCTCATTAGGATAAATGGAATTAAAGCCTTGGAAAGCTGCCCTTTTGTCTGAGTGTTGATTCTGGCTATTGGAGAAGTCATTGGGCAACCAGGGCACCCTGACACTTAGGAACTCAATTATCTCTCTCCCCACCATCCTTTTCTCAACCACTCTGTGAAACTGCCCCTATCTTCTTTCACCTATTCCTTCCTCTCACATTAGCAAATGCAAGGCCTGCAACCAGACACAACTCTTGTTCTAGATAGGCCAGTGACAGAATGAGTACAGAGCAGCCCAATAAATTGTTAGCCCATTTTGTGTGTGGGGGGGCAGGGGAGGTTCAGGGTATGGAGCAGGGTTTTTTTGTTTTTAAAGAAATCTTGGAACTGCACAGTGGTGTGTGATTGTAATCCATGCACACTGTGATTCATGCACATTGCGTGCACCTGTGCATTTTCCTTGAGTGCACATGCTTTGTTGTATAGAGTTACTTTCCATGACATTTAGAAGGCTGCATAGAGTGGGAGAAAATCCTCAGAATTGAGAATTTAACTGTACTAATGCACTAATATTTAAGCTTCATACAAGAGTCAACAAAAAGATGGCCTGCCCCAAACAAGAAGTTTTAGAACTTATAGTGGGGACTGCTAATATGCAATATTGCTGTGTGAAATGTTAAAATAAAACTACTTGTTAAATGGAAGGTTTTTTTGCAAAGGAAAAACAGCTTGGGGCTTTTAAAGGTGCATTGTTGTTGTTTTAAAAAAGAGAAATTGGTGTTGTGTGGTCTAGGACATGACCGACTTTTGACTTGCCATATGAAAGAAGATGGTGAGCATGTTCCATCTAGAATGAAAAGGGTTCTTAGAACAGCTGACAACTCATACTTCCCAAGTACTATCTGAGGTCAATATGTGGCTGACCTCATTACAATGATACATCTAGATAAAAAATTTCTCTTTTCTAAAAGCTCAGTAATTTTGCCCCTGAGCATGGTATTTGGTAGAATCTTTAAATAGCTTCAAGGAGGTTTTTCCCCCCTGAGGACCAGACTGACTGCTGTGCTGATACTTTCAGACACAAATATTTCATGTAGCTTTGCCCCAGCGAAGCTCCTATTAAGAATGTCATACTAGATATTCTAGAATGATTTCTAGAATTATTTCCTTCATCTTTGAAATATTGCTGAACACTCTATGGAGAGTAACAGTGGAGGTTGCAGGGAGTGTCTCTGGCAGGGAGAGGAAAAATAGATACACTTGATCAGGGTCTGGGACTCTAGAGGAGACTGGCTACTCCCTTTACCTTTCACATTGTTATCAGCCACTTTTTACATCAGCTAACATAATACAACTTTTGTACGACTTGAATTTTTAAACTGAACAAATTTTCTTTTGGAACTACATGTTTTCCCTATAACTGCACATTTTGTAACTGATTGCAAATGTTTAAAACCTTGATACAAAGACCACCAGCTCCATTTACCTGCACCTTCTTTGTGGCTGTGCCTGCAGCAAGAGCCCATTCTGCCAACACCTAGTTATGCTACTTGGGTAGCAGGGAGAGGGCTAAGAGCTTAAGAGGGTGTCCCTGTGGCAACTCCCACCCTTTACCTTAGGACCTCTTATTGCATGGGGAGGGCATCCCTATCTCACTAGTGGCAAACTGGAGTAGAGGGAAGGATCCTACCCCCTCCATAAGTATCATTGGTGTAGATAACCAAGTGACACCTGTAGCTCAGAATGCCTTCTCCCAAATTTGGTTGGTATGCTAGCTCCAGAAAGGTGACATATAAAGATTTTAAATAATATAAATAAATACAGGGGAAAATAATTTAAAAATGGCTTAATGTGTAAGCCAGTTGGAGATGGCGTCATGATCGGATCTTCACATCTCTCCCGAGGCTCAGCTTTAAAAATACCTCTTTGAGACTGTTGTGTTATCTGGGTATTTGCTGTTAACCTTGCTTAAGCTTTTGTTTTTTGTTTTCTACATCTATATCTGCTTGTTGTACTTTCGGAGGTGAGAGGGGGCATGGCAACATTGAAAGGACAGAAGAGCTTGGGAGCGCCGCCTATGCCACCAGTGGGGCCCCTGGCAATAGTTTCTAAAGAAGCGACTCAGGGAGACGAGCTGCTTGTTTTGGTGAAAAATATGTCTTCGCAGTTATCTTTTCGGTCAAAGCAGCTCGAACAGTTGAAATTGATTCAGGATTCCATCACTACTCTTCAAGGGTCTGTAGATTCGATAGATGTACATCTTCAAAAGATGGAGTCAAAAGTTAATGCACTTGAAGACCAGATCACTGCTCACGAAACTGCAATGGATGCCTCTCATAGCGTATTATCTGCTCGAATTTCTCAGTTAGAAGCTCTCACTCTGGGCTAATCTACACTTACTTTTTTTTTTGCTTCCAATAAGGTTTCACCGCTTGTCTTTCACACTACGCAGGACCTGCCTCGAATTGGGACTGGAATTTCCCACTTCTGTGCTCCCACTTTCAATACCCTGATATCCCAGTATTTCCCATTCATGTGCTCTGCTCTTCCGTGTTCATTACCTTATATGGTTGTAGTCCCTTCTCATGCCTATCCATATATGGCAGTGTTTGTATTTCCCTACTGTCCAATCACAGCTCTAGATGCCTCCATCTGGTCTTCTGGCTACTGATAGCATAGCTTCCTTAGCACTGGAAGTTTTATCACCAACCAGCAGAAGGCTAGAGCTGCCAGCTTTTGTCTGATCTGGGAAGCGTAGCCGGGTCAGCCCTGGTTGGAATTTTGGATGGGCAAACTGCCGGGGAATCAGGGGTTGTTCTCTCCCTTCAAATGACACCAACTTTTACCCCTTTCTATCCCCTGCTTTGGCTTAAAAAAAAAGAAAAAAGGATCACAACTGAGTGCCTTTACATATGCTGCCTTCCCCCACCCTTCTCCCCCGCCATTCTAGCTTAACTGGTGCTGTAATGCTTTCTCGTGGCCCCAATTCTCATGGCTTGTAATGTTTTCTTGCAGCACTCACTCAGGAGTAAGCCACACTGAACTCAATGGAACTTACTACTGAGTAGACATAAGATCACCCTGTAAGCGATCTTTTAAAAAAATATATATTAGGGCATTTTCTTTAAATCTTCAGATCTTCAAATCTTCAAAGAATAGGGCTTCTCCAGCCTGATTTCCCCAGGCACAAGCATAAATTTCTTCACTGGGCAGTCTTCAAAGATGCAAGCAGCCCCCCCACTGACCTGAGTGTCTCCTGCCTCTGCATTTCTCAATCGGAGGGAGCAGAGGGTAAAATGAAGGGAGACACCTCTGATCCCCCACCCCACCAAGCTCAGAAGCAATGTCGTCTTTTGTTCCAGAGCACCCTATGGGGCTCAATGGGGCTTACTCAAGGCTTGCAGACTTACAGGGTGATCTTATGTCTACTCAGTAGTAAGTTCCATTGAGTTCAATGTGGCTTACTCCCAAGTAAGTGAGTACGCAGGATTGGGGCAAAGAGCATCAGCAGACACCCCCCAGCCTCTCTGCCTGGCCTCCAGCAGGTGGGTGGAGAGAGAAGAGGATAGGTGCCTTCTTCTTCCCTCCACCCCCACCTGCTACAGCAGCGGTGGCGGCAAAGGACAAGCTCTCACCAGGCTTCGTGCCCCAACAGGATGCTTGTGCCATCCCTACACACAAACACACACACGGATAGAGGAAGAGAGGTACAGTGGGCAGGGAATCAGCAGAAACAGGGAGAGTTTTTGCTCCTCCAATGAGAACCGCTGTCTTTAAGAGCAGGAAAACAGCACAGCTCTGGAGTGTGAACTGCCCTAGTATTCGACCAAGAACAGTAACAGGGAAAATGGATGAGTGTGGATAATCATGTTTTAATGTGAGTGCGTTTAACCCGACAGGACCCCAACTTCGTTGCGATGGCAGGCACAATGTAGATTGGCCCTCGGAGAGCTAATCTGTGTATTCTCAGCCTTAGAGAGTTGGCTACAGCTCTCCATCTTGCTGAGTTTATGGATAAATTTCTGCATGAGTTATTGGCTTTGCCTTCTGATCTTCCTCTTGATACTGAGCGTGCTGAGGAGGAAAGTTTTCAGACCTTCCCAAGAAACACAGCAGGCTGGGGGTCTTCTGATGCTATAAGCCTTTATGAAGCAGATTTTGAGCAGAGCATACTAGTATGGGTTGGTCTCTCTCTCTCTCTCTCTCTCTCACACACACACACACACACACACACTCACACTCACACACACACGAAGACCACACCTTGGTACAGATAAGGAGTAACTTATATACTTTGCAATTCCTTGCTGCGCCACAGTGCTTAGCCAGTCAGATACTAACATGCTAGTTGGGGCTACTGCAGTTAAAGCACGTACATACAGGGAACAAAACCTTCCAGCACTGTTTTCTTATCCACTTACAACATTCCAGCTTTTACAACATCCCAGCACACCCTCTTTATCTGCTTAGAATGCATTTCCACATTCCTACGCATGGCAACATTTTAGAACACTCAGAGGGAGGCCTAGCTTTTCGGCTGCAGCCTGAACAAAACTAGTTTTTCTCTCACAGTTCCGCCCTTTGATCCTTGCCAAACAAGGATCACAATCAGTTGATTTCAATTTTTGCTAACCTGTCACTTCTTCTGCTAATACACTTGCTCCATCTCCTTCTTCTCACTCTACTCTTAAAGCTAACAGTGTCATATTTTCTTTGGGAGCAGTGATATTTGGAGGACAGAAACGATACTTTAGACATATTTCTATAAGGCATAATACAACTTTAAACATCACACAACTAAAACATAATTCTAAAAAGCACATTAAAACTTTAAAAAGTACACATCTTAATACAATTAATATCATAGCAGCAAGCAAAACTATTAAAAGTTTTGATGACAAATGTTTCAATGGAAGAGATAAGTCAGGAAATAAATTCTCTAGCCAATCAAACTATCCTCTGGAAGTAGGAGCATGGGCCTCACGGCTGATGTTACAAATAGCTTCAATATGGCTGCTTAACAAGACATCATTCATTGGTCTCTGGAAACTTTCTAGTTTAGGGCACATCTTGGCCTATAAACAATTTATGGTTATCAGTTCTATACACAAAGCAACTCTTTTTCACTCTGTGCAACTCTCACTTGACTTTCATTAGTTCACCATGCTTTGCAACATTTTTTTTTATCACACTCTGGTTTTGACAGACTTCAGTTCTTGCTTCTTATCACTATACACTTTCGGGTACTTTTGAACACTCCTCCACAAGCCTCTACTCTAGCTTTTTCCAACCTAGTGCCTGCCACACCTTTCCATTTGGGGTCTTCAACAAAAGCTTACACTTGCTTTATTTAAAAAAAATCTCATTTTCATCGTAATCATCTTAGCACATACATTTTTCAATAAACATTCAGTTTTAGTTGCATTCACTAAGACATCTGTCTTTCTGGTAAACAAACAAAGTTGAGGTTAAACTACAATTTTGTAGCTTACAAATGTTGTTATGTAACCCATAACCATCAATTATGTCCACTTGGTTCACATCTTTGACTTTTCTTTGCCTTCTGCCAGCTGGAGCTGGGCTTCCTGCTGGACTTTGCCAACTCTGCCAGCAGGGCAGAACTTTACTGGTCTCTTTGGAGTGACAGAGCATTATTATGGCCCTTTGATGGCATCAGTGAACTACGAAGTAGCTACTAGGGTACAAAGAAGAAGTCCAAACAGATGAAGTCCAGACTTCTTCTAGCATATATTGGGACATGACAAAACCAAACAAAAAAACAAGCAGAACGGTCTCCCTCCTTTTGGGAGTATATCATACAAAGTCTTGTGGTATTGCAGGATGAGGGAATACATTGTTTAGACCAATTTTGTCTTGTTCAGTTAGCACGTTATTGCAAATTTCTTCCATTGTGTAACTTTCAGTTATTCGTTCACATAAAAGCACAAAACCTTTTAAGTCTTTGGAGTCTCTACTAGATCTGACCACCTTGGGATTAGCTGACTACATCTTGCTTTTGTCTGCTTCAGGAGTAGGGTTGCCAGGACCTGCCCTGAGGATCTGAATTCCAAAATCTTCAGTTGGGTCAGCAATTTCGTCTGCTTCTGGGCTGGACAGCCTTGCTTCGCTCCATTTGAGAGTGCTGTCTGTCTCTTGAGGTAATCTCTTGGGGGCTGGATTGGTGTGGGCGCATGTTTACACTGGGAAGTATGTATCTAGGAGTCAATTCTTGCTAGCTTGGCTGCAGTGTGGGAGACCACAAGCATCTGGTATGGTTTTTCTCACCATGGTTCTAAAGCAGATTTTCTTTGGTGCTTCTTTATGTAGACTCAAGTCTCTGACTTGAAACGGGTAATGCTGTTTGCTCACTAGTTCAGACAGATGTGTGTTCTTAACCTGTGCATGAAAATTGCTGATAGCATGCATTAATACCTGATGATATTTGACTATTTCACTTTGGGCTAATTTTAAACCAGGTACAGTGAGCAGTGCAATGAGTGTTCTTGTTGGGCTCCTCGTAAAGATTTTATAAGGACTTAGTCCATGTTCTCTGCTTGGGGTGGCCCTCATGGCCATTAAAGCTACTGGAAGAATTTTGATCTTAATTAGTTTGTCATTTTTATTTTTCAATACTCCATTTTCTCTTTCAACATTTCTTGAACTTCTATTTAACCAGAAAACAAACAAACAATTACTAAAACATATTTAAAGCCAACCTGCTTTAGCATCTGAACAAAGTCTATTTACAAATGCAGGAAGGGTCCTTCTGAGAGGCCTCTGTAACCTTGTTCAACCTTTACAACTTTTTTTCATGTTCTATGTTGACAGGCTGAGCAACATGTACAGATGTGGGCTGCTGCCTCCACCTTTGGAACAACCTTCACATTTTTTTTTAATAGCAAGGCAAGCAGGCAATAACAAAAGCATACAGAAGAGCTACAACATAAGTACCAGGGTTGTTTTTTTTTAACTGAATTAGAAAGAGTAAAAAACTCACATTGTTCCTATAGTAAAACAAAATTATGAACAATGCCAAAAGCACAACGGGAGTCAGTACAGATATTGACAGTTTTGACTTCAGTGATGTAGCAGGCATGAGCAAGAACAACGAGCTCAGCTACTTGAGCAGAGCAAACATGAGAGGAAAGGAGCTGATTCAAGGCACTCATAGGGAGTTACAACAATGTGTCAGGGCACATCTAGTGTTGTCTGGTTCTGGGGGCGTGTTGTTTTTCCGGTGGCAACACTTTCTTGCAGTGGGATGCAGGGATTTAGTTAGGTTGTCTTTGCAGCTTCACGATGGTGTGGGTGGTCAACAGCACCTGATGGGGTCTGTTTTCAGTGAGGTTCAAGGAAGACGTCTTCTGATGGACTTTGATGTAGACTCAATCTCTAGGCTACAGGTTGTGACACCGTATCGTAGGAACGTCTGGAAACACTTTTTAACCTGTGAATGGAAAGCCTTTACACACTTCATTAATGCTTGGGAATAGTTCAACACAGTCCCATCACTTAAATGAAAGTTAGTAAGATGCTCTTTTATAGGTGCTGAAGACAGGAGTCTCATGGGTCTTTTTATAAGGATCTCATGGGGACTGAGTCCAGTCTGTTGGTGTGAAGTGGCACACATGTGTAGCAGGGCCAGAGGTAGAGCATCTGGCCATTTAATTCCAGTTTTGCACAGATGGAACTAATACATATTTTTAAAGAACAACATACAGGCTAATTCACTCAGGATTTTACAGAGCGAGTCTCACTAAGTTAGAAAACTGTCAGAAAGAACACACGTTGCTGGCCCCTCTTCACCAAGGCCTTTCTCTTTTGGCAGCAAACAAAGTTTTCTCACAGTACAGAAAGAAACATTCTTTATCAGTTAGAAGGTACAGTGTGAAGAGAGATTACAGTGCATTGTTTTAGCTTCTGTTAGCAGGAGAGACACAGCTTTCACTCTATGTGAATACAGCCATAAGAACAAACTCTAAAATCATGAAAATTGCCAACTTTCTAGCATATCAGCATACTTGTGCTATTGATTACTGCATTATTACTGCATATGATTCTGGGCAAATTCACACCTGACTGCTTGTCATTCTTCTGAAACTAAAGGCATTTCTACACCAGCCTAAAATCCTGCATTTAAAACGGGGCTTTCTGCTTCTGCTTTAAATGCAGGATCACAACTAACTCCCTTTACACGTGTTCCCCTTCCCTCCTCCTCCCCAAATCCGAGTCTTCCATTATCTTTCATTGATCTCGCTCCTCTTCTTCCTGTTTTAACTCTTTTGATGGAGGAAACTGAAGCGGAACACAACAGAGTAATTCGACAGCTCATATCTGCAATCTATTTAAAAATGGAACAAAGGGCATTTAGTGCAGCAGGGTCATGGCATCATGTGAAGAGCCCGCAAACTTCCGTGAAGGAACAATCTCAATCGCAGGATAAAAGCCCAGTGTGAAGGAGCCCTAAATCTAATACACTCCTTGATTTTTTTCACAGATTTTATATGCAGTTTTTCATTAAACAATTAAAAGAAATCAGATATCATTTAGCTTGCTAGGCTACATACAAAACAAAAAGACAAAGCAAGACAACAACAACCAATTTAACAATTGGGATAAGGCACAACACATAGGATTTCAAATCTACTGTTACTTCACTGTACAAATATATCTCTCTCCAGTGACATTCAATAAAAGTTTATACTTGTTTAGTCCACCTTAAAGATCTCATTCTTATCTCGACAGCATCATTGTAGGACATGCAGCACCCTCAACAAACATTCAGTTTAGCTTGCATTTTCTTCTTTGTGAAGTAACATTTACTGGCACACACAGAAGGCTGAGCCTAAGCTACAATACATATTCAACACATTAGCTAATAAATGACCATACAGACAATCCTCAGCCAACACTCATTCTCTATTGCCAGTCACACACAGTCATTGCATCTTGATGGTTACATGGGAGAAGCTGCTGTTGTAGTAGCTTTCGGGTGGCATATAGGACAATCTGTTTAGCAGACTCAAAGGACAGGCATTTGATGACTAAGAGGAGTAAAAAGCTCGCACTCTCAGATGGCAAGAACAAGAGCCATAAATACAGATATAAAGTCATTTTCTCTAAAGGCAAAATGAAAGTTACTGAGTACATTAAACAAATTATTCACCTTCACCCTTTAGGGGAATGACTCAATCGATTCTACCCTTCTTATCTGCTACTATAAGGTGGGGAAGAAGGACTATGGGCACTACCAGGCAGCCATCCAGGGACCACCAGAAATGGTCAGTGTACTGAGAAAAACAAGCCAGTCTCCACTTTTCTTTTTCAACATTTGGGCCTGATTTTGGAGTTATGCAACATCTTTGAAAGTTGCCATGGGAGACTGGTTTATTGTTGAAAGGATAAGGCAGTAGCCCTAGCGAGGGCAAAAAGTTCTGCCACTTGAGCAGAAGTGCAGTTAGGCAAAATATTTTGTTCTATTACAGTATGAGAAGTACAGACAGCATATCTCTTCAGCATTTCTTTGACAAAACCTATCTACAAAATATACACAATCTACATTAGTCAGTGGCTCATCTGACAAGTCTGGATGTGGCTTTGCTAGGTGCTCAACCACTTCCAAACAATCACAAGAGATACTTTCAGGAGGACCAGGCAACAAAGAAGCAAGATTTAGAGCGGAACAACGTTGCACTGTAATATGACTGCTAGAGAGAAGCAAAATTTCATACCTGAAGAAGCATGATTGAGATAGATGCTGAGTCTTTGCTTTAAGTAGAAGAGCTGCCACTGAGTGAGGTACACAAAGAGTTAAAGGAGAACGTAACAATATTTTCAGAGGCTTGAACAAGGAGGGTTCAGAATAAAGGAAAGTACCATAATATATTACTAGTCAGTTATTTACATGCTTTTAGGTAAGCACAAAACACGGAATAATTAGGAAGCCCAAGTTGTTTCAGAACCATGCATATTTTGGAGCAGTGGAAGCAGATTCAGCTTTGGGACCTCATGTGTTCTGTTAGGGTGGTCAGCCCTTGCAGTACATCTGCCAATGTAGGCCCAGACAGCATGACATCATCAATATAATGGACCATAAATACAGCAGGGCTCAGTGTGACTTGGGCCAAGTCTCGGGCCACCAGTCCATGGCACAGAGTAGGGCTATGCAGATAGCCTTGGGGCAGGACCTAGAATGTGAATTAACGCCCCTCCTAGGTAAAAGCAAATTGATCCTGTGAAGCGGGATAAATTATGGAGAAGGTGGCATTTGCCAAATCAATTACAACATGCCAGACCCCTGCCTCCTTTTCTATCTGCTCCAGTAAAGTCACCATGTCTGGCACTGCTGCTGTGAGGGGTGGAGCAGGTTTGTTCAATTGGCAGTAATCTACTGATCCTCCAGGACCCATCTGCCCTTTTCACCAGCCACACTGGAGAATTAAATGGGGCCACAGCATGTCTAAGGATCCCCACCTCTAACAGCCCCTTAATGGTTTCCGATATCCCCTTCTGGCCCCCTGGCAACCTGTATTGCTTCATATGTACCAGAGCAGCAGGGGGAGGAATTTTCAAGGGATCCCATTTAGCCTTGCCAATGATTATGGATCCCAAAGGAATATCAACCTAGGGGGGTCTGGAACTCCCTCCCCTGCAACAGATCTTCCTATTATGAACTCGGGAGATCAGCACAGTAACCCAGAATGGGGCTGATCCTCCCACTCCCAATTTTATCCGTGCTTGTGTGGTTTTTTCTTCCCCATCTCCATAAGCATTTATATATACCATGGGCCCTTTATGATTACCCAGATTGCCATGTATCAGAGTTACTTCCACCCCAGTGTCCAGCAGGGCCATTACTCTCTGGGTGTTTCCCTTTTGCCAATAGATAGTGAGGGGCACATGTGGCCGTCTGTCTCCAGGTATGGCTCTCTTTATTAACCTCGCGCCTGGAGAACGACCCCCTCCCTAGGGTATGGGCTGAGACACTTCCCAACCCCTGCCCCTGCACCAGCATCGACTGAGTACTCCAGTTCTTCTGAAGGGCCGCCTGGGGCTATCCTCCCCCTGGGAGAGTCTCTTCCCTGTGCCTGTCCCTGGCCACATCTTTCTTTCCACCGCCAATATAAATCACTAGTGGGAATGCCATCTGATCTATCTCAGCTTTAGGCACTCCTGCTTCTAGTAACTCCAAAAAACATTTTCCACCTAGTGACTATGTCTTTGAGGTTTGGTCAGCTGCTTCCCCCCCTCAATCATAACTCGAGCCCTGGGTTTGATGGGGGAAGCTCTCTCATGTTCAAATTCTCTGAGCTGTCCTAATGTTATAACTACTTCTCCCACAATGCTCCCGAGGACAGGTCCCAAGACAGCCAGTATTGGCCCCCACAAGTGAGATGGGGCTCCACTCGTGAGATGGGCTCTCATCCCTGCAGTGAAAGCTTGAGCATCAGGGCCTGAAAACCCCTGCATGTACAACCCAGTTTAAGTGTCCATTCCCCTTAACTGGCTAATAGCCTCCTCAATTGTTCTCCACATGGGTAAATGCTCATCCCAATCTATCACTGAGGCATATTTATTGTGAGTTGCATGTGCGCATCTAGCAAATAACAAGGCCATAGTCCCAGCTACAGGCGTTCTTAGGCGTTTATCAGAGTCAGCGGTCAGGGTACCCAACCGTATCATCTCCTCAGCAGTAATCTGTATATTGTTAGCTCCCTGATCCCATAATCTAGTCAGTCATTGGCACATCCCCTCCCCTGGAAGCTGCTTGGAATTCCTTGCCACCTCTGCCAACTCCTTCAGGGTAAAATCCTGGATGATCTGAGTCATCTGGAAATTCTGGGGTTGACCTGGGGGCCCTTTAGATTTATGAGCTATCACTGGTCAGGCTCTGGCCCAGACCTCCTCTCCCTCTGACCAGTCCATCTCTTCGTCTGAGTCGGATATACTTTCCTCCCACATCTGGGGGTCCCATTCCCAGGGTGTAACTAGTGCTCAATTTTTGCACTGGCTAGGGCTCCATCCCCGATTTACCTACCTCTCATTCCCGAGTTTAGCAAATCTTACAGCCATTGCTGTAACTTGATCATTAGCTGCATCCCGCATCTCTTGTATTGCCCCTACAATCTCCTTTAGGACCAAGTGCCTCTCTTTAACTCTTCTGATTCTGTTTCTCGGGCTGCTAACTGGGCTTGCAGAGTTGCAGCCTGTTTCCCCAGTTCTCTCACCACTGTCAGGAAGAGCCAGCTGATACTCACCACTGGGGCCTTACTCCCTTGCTCTCCCGCCTGCTTCATACATTCCATCACCGTTTGCAGGGTTGGGCCACCCTGCCCCACTATCTCCTCCTACCGTGACGTGGGCATAGCCACCCTGCTTAATGCTCTTGCTGCTCCTGTCCAGCTGCAGGTGTTACTCCAGCCTGGGAGTTTGTACTTGTTTTGGTCAACTAGCCTCTGCCTTGCCTTATCCCTTATAACTGGGTAATCCTGTTTGTGATGTTGTACACCAATTTTGTATTGCTAAAGTGATTTGGTTCTTGATCTTACCTATTATAAGGCAGATTAAGGCAGGCAGCTGTCCTAAGGCTTTATTGGCCAACATAAGTATTACAAAATAGACTCACTGGGTTTTATCCATGGCATATATGAACACCAGCAGTTCATTCAACTGGTCCCAAATTATGGCGTGTCTCCCAAGGCAAAGGCACAATACCTTCTTGGTGGACTGGGTCTCTTTCCAGGTTGTAGTCACAGCACCTCTCCAGCTTCAGTGGTCCGGAATCCCAGAAACAAGAAGGAGAGAAGCAGCAGTGAGGTCAGCAGCTTTTGAGAGTGGACTCTCTCACCAGGCATCCACTGGCAACCTTCCTTCCTGTTTCTCCAGCTGTTTTTTATAGTCCATTAGCAGGGCCTTGCATGCAGTCTGTCCTGTAGGCTTAGTCCATCCCACCTGTGCTGATTGCCTACACTTGTGGGAAATGCAGCATCACCACCCAGTCCTAGCAGTCTCTGCTTAAAGGGTTCCCATGGTTGCTCATAGCAAGCAGCCCTATAGCTTGGCAGCTTCTAGGAGCTGCTGTGTCCAAGCTTTTTCCTTGGAAATAAAGGCATTAAGGGAAGCTGTGACAGGTCACACCTGATTCCTTGAAGTACAATTCATCTTCTGGTAGGTTCCCAATGCACCAGGCCGGTGAGTACCCTTGTTTTTCTAAGGCTCAACTTGGCTACAGAAAAGTGGCAGCAGTGCTAGAATGTTTCTCAAAAATGTAGTCTCACTTTTGTTTTGTTTTCAATTGATGATTTATTTTTCCTAATCAGTTTTCTGCAGACAAATTTCAGGATTTTTTCCCTAAGCATCTGATGCATGCTTGGTCTAAAGTATTAAGATCAGCTGGTTCTTGATGTGGCCAATTTGCTTGTTCCTTTAATCTAGTGCACATTTCTTGGGCAAAATAACTCGCATAAGTTGGTTCATGCTAGCCTAATTAGGATTTTAACAAGTGATCACTGTTTGCAATTCTTTTCTACATTTCTGTGGCTTTTCTCTGATGTTTCAAAGTTTGACCTGGTCTTTCACTTTTTCTGGGGAGTCCTTAAGACTCCACTCCCCAGGACTAAGATGGCTGTACATGTACATTGAGGGCATCAGGTGCGCTGACTCTAAAAACCTTCGAAAATATGCAATTTACTTAGGGATTTACAAATCCTTTACCTGGCTCCCAACAGGGGCATCCATGGGGGGGGGAGGCGCTCCGTCCCTCCCCCCCCCTGGAATCCTCCCTGGCCGGCTTTGCTCCGCAGTGGCTCCACAGAGCCGCCGGCTGGGGCCAGCCGCAGCTGGAGTTCCGGCTACGGCCGGGCTGCTGCGGCCGCCATTTGTGTCCTTGCTAGCAGCCGTGATAGGTTAGGTAAGTATTTACGTAGCCTATCACGGCAAAGAGCAGGGATGCAAATGGCGGCTACTATGCCATTTGCGCCCCTGCTCTTTGCCGTGATAGGCTACGTACTTACGTAGCCTATCACGGTAAAGGCAGCCACATAAATGGCGGCCGCTACGCCATTTGCGTGGCTGCCTTTACTGTGATAGGCTACGTAAATACTTACATAGCCTATCACGGCAAAGAGCAGGGGCGCAAATGGCACAGCAGCTGCCATTTGCTTCCCTGTTCTTTGCCGTGATAGGCTATGTAAATACTTACGTAGCCTATCACGGCTGCAAGGTCGCAAATGGCAGCCACAGCAGCCTGGCCGGGCTGGCTGGGAGACCAGCCGGAGCCGGAGCCAGAGACACTGCTGCCACCGCATCCGCCCCAGCTAAGTTCTGTCCTGGGGCGATTCCGCGGGGTGGCAGGGGGCCGTTCCGCCATGGATTCTTTAGAATCTGGCCTAATTGGAATCCGTAGCGGAATTCTCTGCCACCCCTAAATTTACTTTGATCAAAACAGCCTTCATCAGGCATTTGTAAAGCTGGTTTTTCATAGGTATACCCAATCTAAACATGACAAAGATAGACTAAATGTTTAATCTTTAAACTAGCAGACAGGTTTCTAGGCTAACTAATTTTTTTCTAGATAACAGCGAACCTGCCAGGGCAGGTTTGAACTCAGAAGAGCCCATGGCAGAGAAGTCAGCTTGTTCACAGAGTAGGCAGAGTAGGCAAGAGTGTCACCTCCTTAGGTTAATTTTAAAAGGAGGCAAAATGACTCTTACCACCGGTGGTCTGAAGCTGGGGCGTGGGAGGGGCTCAGTGTGAGATTTTGAAAAAGGATCTCTTACCTTTCAGAATGCAGCTGCAGAAATTCCACTGCCCCGTCCACAGCGTCCCGGGTCAGGCCTCTGGAGTCCCAGCCATCCTGCCGACTATGCCAAATTGAGGAAGAAAGTTTTCAGACCTTCCCAAAGAATACAGCAGGCTGGGGGGGTCTTCTGACACTATAAGCCTTTATTAAGCAGAGTTTGAGCAGTGCATACTAGTAGGGATGTACGAAAGTCACTTACCATTTCGCGGATCTGCTTCACGGTGGGTGGGGAGGCGCTCTGTCCCTCCCCTCGGAATCCTCGATGGGGGGGGAGGAGCGCCGTCCCCCCCCCCCGGAGTCCTACCCGGCCGGCTCCATTCCACGGGGATTCTGCGGAGCCGCCGGCCAGCTCCGCCCGCAGCCAGACATCTGGCTGCTGGGCAGCAGGGATGCAAATGGCGGCGGCCATAGCCGCAGCCGTTTGCATCCCGGTACCTAACCGTGATAGGCTACATAAATATTTACGTAGCCTATCACGGCAAAGTAAAAAAAAAAAACGCGTACGCAAATGGTGGCGGCTACAGCGGCCGCCATTTGCGTTCACTATTTTTCGCCGTTCTAGCCTACGTAAATATTTATGTAGGCTAGAACGGCGAAAAATAGTGAACACAAATGGCAGCCGCTGTAGCCACCGCCATTTGTGTAAGCTGCGCCCGGCCGGGCCTGGCTAGGAGACCTGACCTGTCTACAGAAGAAATATTGGGAAAATGGTGAACGTCCTAGTAAGATCCTTGCACGTTGTCTTAAACAGCATCAACATCAAAATGTTATTTCAGCTATTAAAGATGAGAGTGGCAAAGTATGTACTTCTCATATAGATATAAACTCACAATTTTAAAAGTTTTATTCTGATCTTTACAATACTGGTAGCAAGATATCAGAGCAAGATATGGCTGCTTTTATTTCTCAGGTCAATCTTCTATGTTTAGATTCTTCACAACAACAGCTCCTTTTAGCTCCTCTGCATTTAGAGGAAATTATGAATGCAATAATGAAAATGAATACTGTGAAATCACCCAGTCTGGATGGATTCCCGATTGAGTGGTATAAAACATTGTCCAGTTTCTTAGCCCCAAAGTTGTACTGCCTCTATAACATATTTTTCAGGCGGGCCGGGCTCCCTTTCTTCATCATTAAATGATGCTTATATTACCATGATTCCTAAGCCTGGCCAAGATCATAGCTATTGTGCTAACTATTGACCTATATCATTAATTAATGTAGATATCAAAATATTAACAGCAGTCTTGGCTGATAGATTGCAACAAGTTATGGCTGCATTGGTTAGACCGGACCAGGTGGGATTTATTAAAAATAGACAGGGGGCTGATAATCTTAGATTAGTCTTTGTTCTAGTTGCTTTAGGGTGCAATCCTATGCAAGTTTAGACAGAAGAAAGTCCTACAGTTCCCAGCATGTCCCAGCCAGTATGGCTGGTTGGGGCATGCTGGGAGTTGTAGGACTTCCTTCTGTCTAAACATGCATAAGGTTGCGCCCTTAACTCTGAAAGAACTGACCAGGCGGCCATAATTTCCTTGGATGCAAGAAAGGTCTTTGACAAAATTCATTGGAAATTTATGTCTACCACATTGAGTAACTTTGGTTTTCCTATAGAATTTTTTGAAATGGGTTAGAATTTTATACTCAGCTCCAAGAGTGAGAGTAATGACTAATGGTTTATTGTTGGCTTCTTTTTTTTTTTTTACTTGGGCAGGGCACCAGACAAGGTTGTCCACTTTCCCCATTGATATTCAACTTATGTTTGGAACCCCTGGCATGTGCTATTAGGCAAAATAGTAATATTCATGGATTTGTCCATTTTGGCTTAGAATTTAAAATTAGCCTTTCTGCTGATGATCTTTTGTTGTTAATCTCGAAACGCCAGTCGTTGGTTCCAGCTTTGATGAAATTGATCAATAGTTTTGGTGAATTGTCTGACTATTCAATTAATTGGTCAAAGTCGGAAATAATGCCAATTGGAGACAGGGTATACTCTAGTGTATTAGTCAATTGGCAATTTCGATGGTGCCCAGAGTCTGTTACTTATTTGGGAATTAGTATCCCTAGAGATATATCTCAAATGATGAGGTTAAATTTAAATAAGTTGATTAATGATATTTCACAGGATAAAGATAGATGGGCATCCTTAAAGTTGAATTTATGGGGCAAGGTTAATACACTTAAGATGAATACTATACCTTGAATTATGTATGTTATATGTGAGATCCCCATACTTATACCTGGCAAATATTTTCAAAAACTTAATGCTTTGTTCCGTAAATTCTTTTTGGGGTTTGTTAAGAATGGGTTAGTAGAGGCAGGAGCCATGTGGGATGCTTCGGTAGTCACGTACAAAGTAGCTGCCTGGAAGGTTGATTGTTTTTGGCCTCTCAGCCCTGCAGCTCAAGGTCATGCTAGGGTTGGCGGAGAATTTCTCCCCGAACAAGTTTCGGGGAGAAATCCTCCGCACCCCCCCGCCCCCTGCCCCCCCCCGGGACGGGACTTACCTTCGCCGAATGTCCCTCCCGGCGGCGGGTCCGGCCGGCGGTTCGGCGGGTGTTCGAGCGGGGCGGGAGCGGCAGCCGGTCTTTTGACCGGCTGCCGCTGCCGCCATTGCAATGAAAGAAAAAAAAAAAAACGCCCCCTGATAGGCTACGTGACGATTCACGTAGCCTATCACGGCTATATTTGCAAAGTCAGCCGTGATAGGCTACGTCAATCGTCACGTAGCCTATCACGGGTGACTTAAAAAAAAAAGTGTGTACGGATAATGGCGGCCCCCATAGGGAGCCGCCATTCCCATTCCTTATTTGGTCGCTGTAGTCTACGTAAAGATTTACGTAGACTATGGCGAAAATAAGGGCAATGCTATTTGTGTTGCCCTTATTTTCGCCGTAGTCTACATAAACATTTACGTAGACTACAGCGACTAAATAAGGAACGCGAATGGCGGCTCCCTATGTTGGCCACCATTAGTGTACGCGCTTTTTTTGGGTTTTTTTTAAAGTCACCCGTGATAGGCTACATGACGATTGACATAGCCTATCACGGCTGACTTTGCAGATCTAGCCGTGATAGGCTACGTGAATCGTCACGTAGCCAATCAGGGGGCGTTTGTTTTTTTTTTAAACTTTCGCGTTCGCGGCCAGGCGAGGCGGGAAGCCTCCCCCCCGGCCTGAATTTCGGCTGGGCGAGGCGGGAAGCCTCCCCCCCGGCCTGAATTTTGGCCGGGCCAAGGCGGGAAGCCTCCCCCCCCGGCCGGAACTTCGCGGGGGGACCAGCGAAGCGCCTCCCCCCCACCGCGAACGTCCTTCGAGGACAGGTAAGTGACTTTCGTCCACCCCTAGGTCATGCTCTGCTCTGGTTAATTGGGAAAATGATAACAGCCATGTCTGGTGGGAAGATTCAGCCTCCTTGGGGGGTGGAGTGGGGTGTCCTGGGACTGGGCAATGATTGGGTGTTTCAAATCTGCCTTTTGTTGCTAGGGCTGGGCAATAAAAAGGGGAGCAAAGAAGGGGCGGATGTCTCTTCTTGGCCCTGACGGTACTAGGGTGTGCTGTTGGTCGATGGCTATCCTGAGAGGCCCATACTTTGTGCCCCTTCCGAGGTGACATGGAGGGGGCATGAAGTGACCCGGAATGGATCGGGGGCTCTCTGAAGCACTCAGTGCGCTTCAGCGCTTCAGCCCCTCCTGGCCCTGCCCCCCCGGCAGCCCCAGGTCCTTACTTGAGCTGCCTTCTCCGCTGCCGCCTTCTCCACCACCTTCTCTGCTGTGCCGCCGCTGTCCTCACCACTACTGCCGCTGCCGCTGTCCTCACTGCTGCCATCCTCACTGCCACCAACCTCATCGCCGCCAACTGCTGAGTCCTGGGCACATGTGGTGACTCTTACTGCAGGGAGTCGCTATTTTTAAAATGGCAACCTCCAGGAAGTTCCAGGAGGTTGCCATTTTAAAAATGGTGACTCCCTGCAGTAAGAGTCGCTGTGCACGTCCAGGCCTCAGCAGTTGGCAGTGGCGAGAACAGCAGCAGAGAAGGCAACAGCGGCAGCAACAGAGGCTGTGTCAAGGAGGGCGGAGGAGGTGGCAGAGGAGGCGAGGACGCTACAGATTCTCAATGGGTAAATGCTTGTGAATGGGAAGTAGTGCTAAGTGGGAAGACGCCCGTGTCCAAAAAGGGGGAAGGGGGGGCTGCCCTGCTCCTTGACCAGGTCACAGCCAGGTCACAGAAATAGGCACACCCAGGATTTAATGCAGGGGACGGGGCACACTGCAGCAGAACCGCTCTGGAGCTGCGTTTAAGAAAAACAACGCACTAAAACGACTTTCTGAAAATGCAGCTTTTCAAGAGGGAAGCTGCAGGGTGGCTGTGGATTGGTGACAGCGTCATCTGTCGCAATCATCATTGATGTTCTCTCCCCCTGCATTAAATTGGCTGTTTAGATTAACTCTAGGTGTTTATTCTGGAATAGCCATAATTTGTTCAATCACTTTGTACAGGGCAGTGACATATTGTCATCAAATCATTGTTCCCCCATCTTTTTCCTGTGCTGCTTGTGTCTTTTTTCTTATTGCAAAACCAAACCACTCTAACACTAGCTTTGGGGGGAAGAGGACGCCATCTCTGCCCACGTGGTCAGGAAACAGCGCCGTCAAGGCTCCTGGTGGCAGGAGTGCTCCATGAGGCAGGGATAATATGCTGGAGGTGCCCAGTCTTTTTTAATTGCTGCTTCCAATGCATCTCCTGTTGCATGGTCATTTTGTCCCCTCCCTTCTTCCTGGCATTCTCCTGTGCATGAGCCAGGAGAACTTGGAAGCAGAAAGAGAGGGAGAGAGGGAGAGAAGCCTCTTCATGCTGTTTTCAAACCTTTCCAGCAGAATACAATTGGGGGTGTCTCCACAGGGAATTTGCTGTGAGTTGGCTGCATTTGGAGATCATTCAGGGCACATGACGTCATGGCCATCCCATAGCCATCCTGAAGATTTTCATGGAAAAATTGTTTTTTCTGAGACTACTTTTAGTCTGATTGTTTTCTTTAATTCAGCTTGTCTGTGCTTCTGTTGCAGCATGTGCCAACCCTCCGCATTTACTTTGGCATGATAGCCTTGACCAGAGGTGTGTCTTTCACCTGGCCGTGACCTCACTGACCCCAGTCAAGGGGTGTTCCCCCAATGTTTCTGCCATTTTGCAGCTGGCCCTTCAGAAGTTCTGAGCTACCTCATGGTATTTACTTCACCTTGCCTACCACTAATCTCTGGCAGCCAACCCCCCAGAAGTATAGGTGTGCTCTGCCCGGCAGCCTCCACCTTTAAAAAAAATCCTCTTAAATTGATCCTGCGTAAAAGTGCAACATCAAAATAGCACATTGCTGCTACATCGTGAACCGGAAGTAAGAGCTCCAGTTTCACCAACCACAGCTGCCTGTGGGGTACAAGTGGGGTATGGGGTGGATGGACATAGAGTAAAAAAAGGTGGGGAGACCAATGAGTGAAGCTTATTTCCCACCCCATTTTCCCCCATATGCGCACTTTTGCCTACTGCATCCAGTTCCCCCTTCCTCCCTTTCTCCTTCCCCATGCTTGCAATGAGACTTCCTGCGATCAAGCAATAAAGCAGAGAAAGGATTTTACATAACAGAGAAACTACAGAACATCAAAGAAGCACATCACAATAGCAATTTAAGAGAGCATTGGGGAAGTGAAACAGTGCTTTAGGGTGAGTTGCTACAGTTAGCCTTTAACCCTTTTACTGCACAAGAGCGAGTTTTATTTCTTACTTCTGAGTAAACATGCACGGGGGGGATATGTTAAAGATTAAAAGCAGGCTACCTAAAGTGACTGAGTGTCCCCACTACGGCAGTAATGTGAAAGGTCGCTGCTGCGCTCCTAGGGATTTTTTCAATGGGAATGGGAAAAACTACTTCCATTGGGGAAACAAGAGAGCAAAGTCCCCCAGGAAATAACTACTCCACCTGATGGTTCCAGCACCCCAAGTAAAATGAAATCAATGGGTCTGCACATTTAGTCATGTCACTATTGCGGTTTTAGAAGGAAAATAATTTTTTAAAAAATTGGGTGGGGAGGGTCGGACATAGGATGGGGAGGGTAGGGGCACACTGCCCAGAGAAAGGAGAAGGGGTGAAACGAGGTAAGCATGGGAGGGAGGGAACAGGCTCTCTGAATGATGAGGTGGACGAGACTCCACCCAGTAGCCACCCAAACAATTCGCAGTAAACTGCCATGTGACCTGCCAAGAGGCCCAGGCTAGCTTTGGGATAATCCAGGTTTTCAAGCCCTGTGTGTCTCCAGATGGAGCAGATTCGACTCAAATAAACTTGTTTTTTAAAAAAAAAAAGAAAAAGAAAAAATGACTACTTTTAAATGAGTTTTTAAATGAGAACACTGCAGTTCAAAGCAGAAAGTGCAGCGAGATAAGGCAGGGGAGCAGGCAGCTTTCACCCTCTCTCTACCACTCCTTTTGCATAAAATAGTAGATCCCCACCCCCACTCTACAGGCAATGGGGCTCTGCTGGACTAAGACATTTTCTGCTTTGCGCCTTTTCTCTTTTTTGCCTTAAAAAAACAAAAAACAGCACAGTACAGACAAGAACTCAGCAGTCTTTTCTGTGCTTTGCTGATGCCACTCCTGCAAGTGCGTTGGGAAGGAAAGTGGATAGAAGGGATTAATTGTATTTCCCCAAACCACATAGCTGTCCACTAGTGTGGAAGGAACATATCAAGCTGTACATATTCAAAAAGCACCATGCCCCTTTTAGTATGGAAAGCAAATTGATATTTTGCTTGCACCTTAGAGTGGCAGAGCAATGATTCAGAAGCACTATATGCTGCCTAGACATCAAGAATGGAATGGAAGCACCTACAGTCAAGAATGGGAGCAACGGGAATGGGGATTTGAGTAGCTGGAAAATGTCTATACTTTGTGAGCATCCAATCACATGGAGGTCCAAGCTATGTGATTCTTCCCCCCGCTTTTAGAGGGAGAGAAATCATGCAAACTGGCCTTGATGAGATTGGGTGCCAGGGCCGGGTCCAGCTTTGAGGGGATCCTGGGCAAAGCGTCCTCTGTGGGCCCCCTTCTTTATCAGTGGGCCCTGGCAGGCTTGCCAGGCTGAGGTGGCAGTGCTCCAAGAAGCACTGGGCAGCTGTGTCTACCCACACTTTAAATTTACCACAGTGCCCCAGTATAATGCTAGGTGGGGGTCATTGTGGGAAATTTAGAGGGTGTCCAGATGCAGCTCCCTGGCACTGCTTGGAGTGGCAGGCCAGACAAAACATCAAGGGGGGCTGGGGCAGGCATCAGTGGGAGACCCTGCCAGGGCACTGGGGCCCTAGAGGCTGCCCAGGAATGGTGGGTGCTGACACTAAGCCAGACAGATGCTCACTCTGGGGACCTTGCTCACACTGGAGGTGGTCTGCTTGGTGGAGCAGAAAGGCTTGCACCACTCCACTATTCACTCATTGCCCCCGGCCGAATGCAGAAACCAGGGCCAACATGCCATCCTCCCCATCTCCTCGTGGCATCGCGTTGAGAGGGATCAATTCTCTTCCATAGGTGTCTCAGCTGGGCTGAGAGATGAAACTATGCTGCTGTATGCTGTAACCTCTACAAGCTGACATTAGCTGGAAGACACATTTATCCTTTCATACACCCAGTCACCTGCAAACAGAAGGTGGCATTTCTACAATACTCTCTCACAACCTAGCACATCTTTCTGTTATCATGACCTGGGAAGCCACTTGCCTCTCTTCTTGCTGAGGCCTCTATTGTGGAAACAAGGAATTTTTATTTCAAAGTTTCTATCTTATTTCAAAGACAGAGAGAGTAGAGAGAATTCCTGAATATCTACAGTACTGATCTCACAATTTATCTGGTAACAAAGGAGTTATTATGAATCCCCCTCTTATCAGATAAATGGTGGATTACCAGGGCTGGCCTAAGATATTTTGCTGCCTGAGGCAAAGGGCAAGATGCCCTCCTTACCCCCCCCCCACCATTCTATGTACAGAAGCCAACTGGACTGGAAGTTGAATCTTAGGTCAACACCAGCAATGGGACAGGCATCTCCCTCCAAGTCTGAAGGCATCAGGCTAGCTTAGAAGGCACTGGGTAGGTTGCATGGCGCACACAGCTCTGACCCACAACACCTTGCCGCTGCTCTTCACCCACTCCAAGTCTGCTGCCTGAGGTGGCTGCCCCACTCTGCCTAATTGTAGGGCCAGTCCTGTGGATTACACTAAATTATTCAGGATGATGAAAACCAAAGCAGCCTGCAAAGAACTCTCAAAGAATCACCCCAAACTGGCAAATGTGGTTTAGTGTAAGTTAGTGTAAAGTGATCTACTTTGGGGCACAAATTCCCTAAGTATGTTGGGATCATTGTGGAAAGTTTCACTCAAAAATTAAGCCCGTGTCAAGCAGATGTGGAAATGGCAAATTCCATTCTAGGAATTATTAGGAAAGGGTTCAATAATAGAAACATCCTCACACAAATGGGAGGGGGGGTGTCTACTGAGGGTCCTTCTTAACATACTGTGTACAGTTCTGGTCACCGCCGCACCTCAAAAAGAATATTCTTTCAGTGCAAGGCTGAAGGAATGAGAATGTGTGGGGAGGGAGTCAATCCAATGGACTCGTTCCTGCTTTCCCCTTCACATGATGGTAATTGCAGGGGGTGGAGAGAATGCTTGAACAGGTCTGTGGACTCTCCATGTTCAGGGGCAGCATACCACTAAATACTAGTTGCTGGAGAGGGCAACGGGAGAAGGGTACAGCCCTCATGTCCTGCTTGTGCATTTCCCCAGAGATATCCGGTTGGCCACTGTAGGGCCCCATCTACATGAGCCATTTATTCCGGGGCTGCTGCAATTTGAGGTCATTTGGGACATATGACATAGTCGCCAGTTTGCAGCCTAAGTGTGGTTTTCACCTGGAAAATGCTGATTTCCAAAGATACGTTTTGCTGCAATGGTTTTGGTTTGCTGCGGGTTTCACTTGGTTGCAAGCTGTCTGTCCCTTCCCCAAACCGACTTCGCATTTTGTGGTGGGTATGTGGTAGGCGTGCCTAGTGCTTGTGTCCTCTGTGATGCCCCTTCACTCTTCCCCGTTCCTTCATGGCTGCTCAGTTACAGAGGCACAGGGAAGCATGATCATTTCTTCAACCACACTTTTGCACACCTTTGCAGCTTCATAACTTTGCAATTGCTGCTTTGGAGTCAGTGGCCAAGGGCCAGGGGGTCTTGGGGGAGCAGAAGGTCCAGGACCAACCTTGCTCCAGCCACCATTTTGGAATGATGGGTAGGCACGTACCTCTCATGGGTACACACCTTTGCGTGTGCAAACCATCACGAGAGTCTTGTGCTTGAGAACTGCCAAACAGTTGGCATGGTAATGAAGGAGCAGACCACCCACATTTTACCTAATGAGGAACAAACAGACACAAAAGAACCCCTAAAATACAAAACAGCCACTAAAACCCAAAGTGTCACACCCCCAACCTCATGTGCCTGCGCAGCTGCGCATTAAATATAATTTTTTTTTTAAAGGGCAGTGCGACTGCCGCAGTTTATTTCACTTCAATGGCTATGTGTCAAGGCACAGTGGATTTTCCCATTGGGGAAGTCTGCAGTAGATTGCACATGTACCACTGCAAAAGCTAATTCACAGCTGCAATGCTGCGCAGTTATGACAGAGTGAAGGTTGAAAGCGGTGCTGTGTAGATGCTCACTCGGAAACAGGATGCTGGATAGATGGATCTTTAGTCTGGTTCAGCAGGGCCCTTCTTCTGTTCTTACAAAAAGGAAAAGGGGACGAACTAAACAAAGGGCTGGGGGTAAATATATAAAATAATTACATAACAGTAACCATATTACTCTTACTTTAAAAAAAATCCAGTTGTTTTAGATTCCACTTTAGATTCCAGAATCCCGCCAGCCACATTACTTGGAGGGAGGAGAGGGAGTCCAGGAACCTGTGGAGGGGAAGATGGGTAGTACAGTGGTTGGCTGCAGTCTCACTTGATGCCTTGGAGCACTGAAACCCATAACTACCAACTCTGTGGAAGGGCCTAGTAACCCTATTTGTAAACAATGGGTGGAATAGCTTGGGAGCTCCCCATAAATAAAACTGCGGCTTACTGGTTCCCTGGTGTGGATGGAGGTGTAACTTCTAGTTCTTTTCTCTGTATGTATATGTGTGTTTTCCTGGAGCAGGATTTGCATTTTGGTGAGAAGTAACTGGATGTTCAAGTTCTTGGGTTCCCATAGCAACCAGTTTCCTCCTTTCTCTCTCTCTCTCTCTCTCTCTCTCTCCCCCACCCACCCCCAATATCCTGTAGAATGAATGACCTTTTGGAATGTGCTGCTTTTATGCTCCCCCATCTCAAATGAAAGCATCGTTTTTGAAACCAGAGCTACTTGACATATGAATGCTTTTAACAGTACAGCTCCAATTGCCTTTCCATATAGTGAAACTATAGGGAGATGCTGTGGGAATCGAGCAAAAACACTCCAAGCTTGGCTAGGAAATGGCTTTTACTAAGAATGGAGCCAGCTTGTTTTTTTGTAACAAAAGTTCTGAACAAGGCAAGCTTCTTCTCTCCAAAAGTATTCAGTCTATGGATCATTCATTCACAGACTATAAATAAGCTCCAGATAAAGTTGCCATCTCCTCAACCACAAGAAGTTTTGACTGGCAGGGGGAAATTCAGCAAATAGCGCAGGCCAGGGTCAGTTTGGCCAACAGCAGCCATAGCTCCTCCAACAGCATTTGCACTAAATATTAGACAGCTGTCTCTCATATAGGTGGATGTTTCATGCTCTCTCTGGGGATCAGTGTACTGGCTCCTTGCAGGGTCCAAGCATCATATTTTGGCACCCAGAATAAACTTGTAACATCCCACCCCCCGCCCACACATACCATGATCCCACCAAGCTTGCTGACTGTTTTGCAATTGTTTGGCAGCAGCGCTGGTTCCCAACTGTTTCTGGGATCAAGGTCCCTGATTATTATGGGTGCTTTGTCCCGCCCTCCTCCCTGTGCACAAAGAACTGTGGGACTGGTAGTCTCAGAACATGTCACAAACTCGTTCTTCTAAAGAGGGGCCTGGGCCAGCAACCCAGCATACAGAATGTTGCTTGTTCTGTTCTAACACTGCTTCTGTTTGGCTCTGGACAATGGGCACATAGATACAGGGAACAAGTTTCCATAAATATTTATTTATAGTATTTCTATACCCCCTTTCTGAAGCCAATGAACATGGTTGATAAAAACAGTAATGAAATAAAAACACTAAAGAAAACCCTTTAAAACCATAACCATTTCAAAAGCCAAGTTAAAATAAGGTATGCTTTGACCCCCTTCCTGAATGCAGAGAGAGTGGGGACCAGTTGTAACTCCAGAGGGAACACGTTCGAGAATTTGGGAGTGACACAGGAGAAAGCCTTTCCCGCATGCCCAAGAAGTTGGCCTCTGCAAGCGACAGTGCCTTCAAAAGGGCCTCTCCTGCTGATCTTAATAACTGAACAGATTCGTAACAAGATAGGCAGTCCCTCAGATAGGCAGGCCTTAAGCCGGTTAGAACTTTAAAGATTAAAACCAACACCTTGAAGCGAGTCCAGAAAACTATTGGTAAACAGTGTATACTTTTTAGTATCAGGGTAATGTGATCATGCTACCATGTACCAGTTGGCAGCCTAGCTGCTGCACTTTGCACCAATTGGAGCTTCTGGACACTCTACAAGGATAGCTCCACGTAGACGCATTGCAGTACTCTAACTATGACATAGTCAAGACTTGGATAACTGTTGCCAGATCAGACTGACTTAGGAATGGTTATAGCTGACATACTAGACATAGTTGTGGAAACACCTTTCTCGCCACCACTGCCACTTGAAGATCCAATGTAGGTTCCAGGAGCACTCCCAAACTACAAACCTGATCTTTTAGTGGGAGCACATCCCCATCCAGGACAGGCTGAACCCCAGTCCCCAACCCAGGTTTCCTACTGGCCAACAGCACCTCCATCTCGTCTGGATTTAATCTCAGCTTGTTCACCCTCATCCGGACTTTATCAAAATAAGGTAACATTCAAGGGTGTCACCTGCTTCCTTGGAGTCAGGTAACAGAGAGCAATAGAGCTGAGTATCATATTTATTTATTTATGTATTTATTTATTACATTTATATAATGCCCAACAGCCAAGGCTACCTGAGCAGTTCACAAGAATTAAAACCATAAAATTGTTGTTGTTCAGTCATTAAGTCGTGTCCGACCCTTCGTGACCCATGGACCATAGCACACCAGGCCTTCCTGTCCTCCACTCTCTCCTGGAGTGTGCTCAAGTTCATAAAACCATAAAATACAATACAATAAAACATAAGAGTTTAAGAGCTTAAAAGTAACATGTAAAACCAAGTGAAACCCAACAGCAGTTACAATCCAGGGAAAGCCTAGGTGAAAAGGTGCATTTTTAGGAGGTGCTTGAAAGATGCCATATTTTCTGCCTCCCGAACTGCATGCGGGAGGATTTTCCAGAGGGTGGATGCTACTACAGAGAAGGCCCACCATTGGGGTTCTTCATGGTGACATTCCTTTCATTTTGGAATGACCAGCATAGTGATGGCATCTCAACCCAAAGCTCTAGATTATATCTCCCAGCAGTTTCATGTAGATGCTAAAGAACATAGTGGTGTCCCTCTGGGACACCACAGGCCAAGATCACGATACCAAACAGTAGCCCCCTAACACCACCTTCTGGACATGACCTGACAGGAAGATCAGAACCAGTGCAACACAAGTGCCCTGAAGGCCCAGCCCCCCGGGTGGTCCAGAAGGATATAAAGTTTGATGGTACTGAAAGCTGTCGAGGGGTCCAGAAGAACTAGTAAGGCTGCACTCCCCCCATCCAATTCCCAGCATAGGTCATCCACCAAGGTGACCAAAGCTATCTCAGGGCTTCAAGGGTTTTGTAGTACAATTGTCATTCTTGAGGCACAGTATTTGCCAGGTGCTTTACACAACGTTGTTCTCCTCCAGTGTTCATCCTGTGCCTTCCACTTGCTTTTTCTGTGTTTCCTCTGTATGGGGAAAGTGCAGTATTTTCTGCAGTTCCGGAATGATACCGTGACAGTCCCGTGCACTTTTGCCATTGCATTAGATCCACTCTGTGTGGGTGTGATATCAGCAATCACGAGACAGTGGAAGTCTCCCCTGCCTCCTCCTCCCCCATCAGCCATTTCAGCTGCAGCTGCCTCTGCTTTACTGTAATGTAAAGATGGCTCCGCTCTGCAGTTGCTGCCCAGAAACGTTTTAACCCCTTTCCACTCAGTCCCCACATACACACAAATGAGAAAAGTGTAACTTGCTGTGGGTGTGTGGGTGGGTGGGCGGGCAAGGGATGGAGAAGACCAGACTCCCAAAGTAGCAGGCACTCTGCTCCGCTCTGCATTTGCTGCCCAGGAAAGTTTAACCCCTTTCTACTCATTCCCCATGTACACACAAATGAGAAAAATATAACTGCTTGCTTTGCATGCACGGGGCGGGGGGGAGAGACTTCTGAAGTTGAGAAAGTACTGAGGATTCTGTGTGACCAAGGTAGGGATCAGAGGCAGCAGACATGAAAAGGGGAGGCAAGGAAATTGAAATGGAAAAGTTCATGAAAGGGGGGGTGGGGTGGACAGAGGGCATACAATGCTGCTGACATCAGATAACATTCTGCCAGGATCTAGCCACCAGTATAAATGGCAGGTAGCATTATGCATTTAAATAAAAAATGGCTATGTAAAGAGTCAAGCTTAATCCCGCAGAAGCCCCAGTAAGTTGCAGGAAAAAAGCCTGGTGTGGTGAAGCTCTTGTCCTATATCCCAGATGAACGTCCAATTGAAATGAATCCAGATAATCAGTATCATCCAAATGTGTTTGGAGTTGCGAGGCCACTACCTTCTTGATCAGTTGGCCAATAATGGAATATCTGAGACTAGCTATAATTTCCCAGATCTTTTGGGTCAAGGGGAAGTGTCTTTAATAAAGGTCTTATTGTTGCCTCCTTTAAGCAAGAGGGAACATGCCCCTCCTGCATGGAAGCATTAATCACTTCCCTTAGCCATGTGGCCAGGCTCATCCCGGCTGATTTAATCACCAGGAGGGGCAAGGGATGAGCAAACAAATGGTATCCTTCACCTCTCCAGGCACTTTATCTACTTCCTTGAGAGCCACAAGCTGAAAAGAATCCAAACCAACTGGACAGGCCATTGCCAAGTTTACAACCACCTGCCCTGCCCCAAATCACAGTGAATCTGAGCAACCTTATCTGCAAAGAATGAGGCAAATTGTTTACAATGAGCCTTCAACTCTTCTGGTTCCTCTTATTCAACATTCTGGCAAAGAAGGCCTCACATCCTCAAGCATGAACTGTAATTTAGCCTCACCCCCCCCCCCAATTATTGGGCTGCAGCCTGGGCCAGGCCCCATGGATCTCTAGGCCCTGGTAAAGTATATCCTTCCTCTCATACTTGGGCCCTGATTCCTTGAAGAATATCAAGCTGGGGGCAAATCTAATATCCCTGGCTGTCAAGGATATGGAATTCACCCAAAGGAACTACTCATTTCAAAGCCCCATGAAACTATAGACCTACTTAGTTCTATGCAGCTCCTATTCATTTCAATTGTGTTTAATTAGGATAACTTCATGGTGGATTGTGCCCACTTCCCTCAATGAAATCATAAGACTGCTTGCTACATTAAATTTAGATGCAAGTTTCTTTTGAGGTGACAAGTTTGTTTCAAAGGCTGTCAGACAAAAATAGTTCTACAAAATCTCTGTGGAATATAGCCCTGATGGAAAAGTCAGTTCTTCAAATAAGATGTTCCCAGGGCTGTCAAAGCACAGGCAAATTAATGGAAACTTTTTAAGACATATATACATTGAAAAGGTCCTGACACAAAGCAGGACAGAACAATTATCAAACTCTGGTTTTATATTTATTTGACGTGACAGTATAAATGCTTACCTTAAGCTAGGAAGATGTTCCTCAAGGTCCTTGTCAGCCATTTTTTTCTAATCAATAGTTGAGAATGTTCACTGCTAAAACAAATGGTACCTTCAAAGAAGGATTTAAAAAGGCAGAAAGTAATGAAATCAATAGAAAAAAATAGTTTATACAAATGCGTGATTGTTATTTTAATGACAAAATTAGAAGATGAGCACATTAATACTATGCTTGTCTTTTTTCTATATTTTCTCTTAATTCCTCTTCAAATAATGTATGGCATCCATGGTTTTTTTTCCATTATTGTTTAGTGTTTTTTAGTAATTTTATGGTTTATTTTTAAAGTCTTTTTGAAGAAGTTACGGCTTTTATTAAAAATAAAATTTACACTAACAATAAAATTTAAAAACCCCAGGAAGTGAAAAAATACTGTGAGGTAATCGTAGCCATTTTGATTCTAATTAACTCTTTGCTGAAATATTATAATCCAATAGATATAGAGCGGGACTTGATAGGCAGTATCTTGCTGCTTTGGAGTAGAGAGAAAAAGACCAGAAAGCAGACATACCCATGAAACTATTCAAGGCAGGTCAAGGTCTAGAGGGTAAATTTGTAACTTGGGTGAGGCTATCAGGATATGTAAACATGCTGCCAGACTCTTTGCTCTCCCTTCTGTCAAACAGTCTTCTGGGTCAGATAGAACTCTAAAGAAGACATAAAAGGATGGAGGGGCGCAAAGTCACCTGGGCTAACCACCCCACAATGCTGCTGGACTGCTTTCCTTGTTTCTGTAAGTTCTTTTGCCCTCAGACGTTGGGATATGACTGTTCTGGTTACTTTCCCCTTGTTCTGGCTATTTTGGCAGAATAGTATTTGCAAGGGGACTCAAGAGAAAAGGAAGCTGGTTTTGAAGACAACTAAAATGAATTTGTGGGGAAATTTTAAAGCAAATATTCCTGGCCTGTACTTGTTTTGCAAAAATTCAAATTAGAAACATCTGAGAGTTAACCTGCTGTCTAGATCTCCAGACTTACAGGTCAAGCTGTTCTACCACTCCCTCTTTGTCAATAAAAGTTGTGTCCTTTCCAAATTGGTTTTTGTCAGATAACCTCTGCTCATAATTTCAGGTTGTGCTCACTTCACCTTTAGCAGGCCCAAAGATATATTTTAGAGAACACTACCCAAAGAAAAAGAAATGCAAGAAAGCAAAGTGGCTGTCTGATGAGGCTTTACAAGTAGCTGAGGAAAGAAGGGAAGCGAAAAGCAAGGGAGAAAGGGGAAGATATATCCAACTGAATGCAGAGTTCCAGAGAATAGCAAGGAGAGACAAGAAGGCCTTCTTAAATGAACAATGCAAAGAAATCGAGGAAAACAACAGAATGGGAAAGACTAGAGATCTTTTCAAGAAAATTGGAGATCTCAAGGGAACGTTTTGTGCAAAGACGGGCATGATAAAGGACAAAGAAGGCAGGGACCTAACAGAAGCAGGTGAGATTAAGAAGAGGTGGAAAGAATACACAGAAGAACTATACAGGAAAGATCTTAATGTCTCTGATAGCCATGATAGTGCGGTCACTGAACTTGAGCCGGACATCCTAAAGAGTGAAGTCAAGTGGGCCTTAGGAAGCATTAGTAACAACAAAACTAGCGGAGATGACAGTCTTCCAGCTGAGCTATTTAAAATCCTAAAAGATGATGCTGTTAAAGTGCTGCACTCAATATGCCAACAAATTTGGAACACTCAACAGTGGCCACAAGCCTGGAAAAGGTCAGTTTACATTCCAATTCCAAAGAAGGGCAACGCCAAAGAGTGTTCAAACTACCGCACAATTGCGCTCATTTCACATGCCAGCAAGGTGATGCTCAAAATCCTACAAGCTAGGCTTCAGCAGTATGCGAACTGAGAACTACCGGAAGTACAAGCTGGGTTTCGAAGAGGCAGAGGAACTAGAGATCAAATCGCCAACTTTTGCTGGATCATGGAGAAAGCAAGAGAATTCCAGAAAAACATCTATTTCTGCTTCATTGACTACGCTAAAGCCTTTGATTGTGTGGATCACAACAAACTCTGGCAAATTCTTAAAGAGATGGGAGTACCAGACCACCTTACCTGTCTCCTGAGAAACCTGTATGAGGGTCAAGAAGCAACAGTAAGAACCAGACACGGAACAACCGATTGGTTCAAAATTGGGAAAGGAGTATGACAAGGCTGCATATTGTCGCCCTGCTTATTTAACTTCTATGCAGAGTAAATCATGAGAAATGCCGGGTTGGATGAATCACAGGTCGGAATTAAGATTGCCGGGAGAATTATCAACAACCTCAGATACACAGACGACACCACCCTAATGGCAGACAGCGAAGAGGATCTAAAGAGCCTCTTGTTGAGGGTGAAAGAGGAGAGTGCAAAAGCTGGTTTGAAACTCAACATTAAAAAAACTAAGATCATGGCATCTGGCCCCATCACTTATTGGCATATGGAAGGGGAAGAAATGGAAGCAGTGACAGATTTTATTTTCTTGGGCTCCAAGATCACTGCAGACGGTGACTGTAGCCATGAAATTAAAAGACGCTTGCTCCTTGGGAGGAAAGCTATGGCAAACCTAGACAGCATAGTCAGAAGCTGAGACATCACCTTGCCAACAAAGGTCTGTCTAATCAAAGCTATGGTTTTCCCAGTAGTAACGTATGGCTGTGAGAGCTGGACTATAAGGAAGGCTGAGCATCGAAGAACTGATGGTTTTGAACTGTGGTGCTGGAGAAGACTCTTACGAGTCCCCTGGACTGCAAGGAGGTCAAATCAGTCCATCCTAAAGGAAATCAACCCTGAGTGCTCATTGGAAGGACAGATGCTGAAGCTCAAATATTTTGGCCACCTAATGCGAAGAGAAAACTCTCTGGAAAAGATCCTGATGCTGGGAAAGACTGAAGGCAAAAGGAGAAGGGAACGGCAGAGGATGAGATGGCTAGATAGCATCACTGATGCAATGAATATGGACTTGAGCATGCTCCGGGAGAGAGCGCAGGACAGGAAGGCCTGGCATGGGGTCACGAAGAGTCGGACATGACTGAACAACGACAACAAAATCACTACCAGTCAGTAAAGACATTTGCTTGTGGTTCTATTTTTATTTCCTCCCCTACTGAAGACAGAATGAAATTGAATACATTCTGACATGGCTGATGGATACTCCCAATTTATTGCCAAGCCCAGTAATTCTCATGAGCAGCACAAGGACAAAGTCAACCTAAGTGGCTTAAGCAAGACAAGAGATTAGTATGGACATAGATCAGATGTGGTCTTGAGGAAATAGGATATTTTTTCCAGGTCCTAAATGTGCTGAATGGGTACACCTGTTCTACACAAGCTGATTCCCTGAGACTCTGTATATTGTTGACCGGGGTGGGGGGGTGGGGGGGTGTTTCCATGGCAATGGAAGGAGAAGCAAATGGAGGAGAATGGGAATTTTAAAAAGGAGTCAGCTTTGCTGCACTTTGGTCCATGCACGGCTCCATGAGTGAGTGCTCCACATCAGTAAAAATTGCTTCACAGAACGTACTTCCAGGTAGGGTTGGGGGTTGGAGTTAACGTCACCTGATTGGCAGGGGCTGCTCAACCAATAAGAGAGACTCCCCCCCTTTTTCCTTTCCCCTGAAGGTCCAGATGCACCTGCATTTCAGGAGCAAGCCTCATTGAGCACAATGGGAGCTATGTCTGAGTAGACACACACATGCTTGTGCTGGGAAAGACAGTGGGGGGAGAACACAGGGATGGGAAACCAGCCCCCTTTCTAACCCGATGCTGTGCAAGGTCTCTATAACAAACGTGTGAAGTAGTTACTTCCTAAGGCAATAAAACAAATAACAGAGAATTGGAGCCTCGAGACTGCGCTTTAGAGCATTTAGGGACTTTGTGCTTTACGCCGTGCCATTTCAGTTGAGGGGGTTCTCTGTAAATTCTGATGTGGGCATTCAGGGGACAAGCCTCATTCAGCACAATGGGAGTTACTTCTGAGGAGACACTAATGGATTTGTGCAGGGATGAGAAACACAGAGGAAAACCCCTTGACCGGGGTCACGGTGAAAGGTACAGCCCTGGGCAGGGCTAGCATACCCAAGCTAAATGCGGGGGTTGGGGCACACAGCAACTGCACTGGGCAGAACCTGACTTAAGGAAAAGAATTGGACTTTCCTGAGACTTGCAGTCTCAGGAAATTTGGGTTTTCCTTGATAAGCTCCAGGGTGGCTGCTGGAGGGCCATGACATCATGGATCCCTAATGACCTGCAAATACAGCTAGCTCAGAGTAAATCGCTGATGGAAACACCCCCCTGGAGGAAGTACACAGTCAGAATGAGTGGCACGTTCTACATTAGGGGCAGATGTACAAGACATCGCACTGTACAACCGGGATTGTCCCAGCTACACAAGCAGCTCAACTGGATGCTTGGAAAGGTAATGAAGCAGTGCACGGTCCAAGAGGTGCATCCCAGGATCCTCTGTGGCAACTCTTGTGTCACAATGTACAGCCACTTGGGATGGCAAAAAAATCTTGGCCAGATGTGCAAAAAACACAATGCTGTCTTTTCCCCAGCATTTATAGTTGTCTGGTAAAGAACCAGATTAGGAACTCAAAAAGCTCCTGTGTGGACAATGCCCACCAAGATCACACTGCTTAGGAACATGGGCAGATGAAAAGCCATACCCAGGGACTTATTTTTATTAAACTGTTCATAATGATCAGAATTGAAAACAAGAATTTGTGTACCAAATGCTTCAGTTACCACATCAGCAATCTTGTGGTCAAACTATAGATGTGTAGGTAATTAGATTATTGCAGTCAACATGTCTAGTTTTTAATATTTAAATAGCAGGTGTGGGAAGGGAGGTGGGATTATGATCAGGCCTAATATAAACATGTTTACAGATAATTTTCCTAATATAATGCATTATTTTCACTAATATATACATTTGTGTATGCACTTTCCCCTAATATACACATTTTGGATGCATGTTTTGACTGGAGAAATTCAAAGGTTGGAGAACTGTAAATTTCAAAGAATAACTGAGTTTCGGTTTGCATAGAAATCCAAAAGTGCAAAATTAGGTAGGTTTACATTAAATTTTTTGTGAACCACCCAGAGAAATTTGGCTATTGGGAGGTATAGAATGAAAAACATGTATACGTATATACATAAAATGCAAACCAAATTAATTTCTCCTCTATTCCCACCCCACAGTCCTCAAATTTTAGTGGTGGTAACACCTGCATCCCTTTCATCATCATGCTTCTGTGTCTTGTTTTCAAATGAGAGATGCTGAAGTTTGGGACTATGTACTGGAACCTGGCACGTGTGTGGCACAGGACAGGGAGGGGGGGTGCATAGGAGCATGTAGACAGGAGATTATGTAAGGGTGAGTGCATGAAGGAGTCTGTTGCAGGGAAAGATGCTTGCAACTTCGGAGTGATGAAAAAGGGTAAGGTGGGAGACATACCAAAAGAGCTCCAGAAAAATTGATACAAATCCAGAGGGCCACTTTATAGGGCATAAGCTGGGGTTTCCACCCTCTGTTCCAGAGATAATTCTTAATAATAATCACACATACCCCATTATCTCTTCAGGATGCATTACATGAAGCTCCGCCTGGCAGTTCCCTGTTCAGGCACAAGGGAGGTCACTGGCTCAGCTTTCGCAGCATAACAGCGTCAAGTGGCTGGAGACCAACTCCAGGAACATATGTGCAAATGGAGCAACGGCATAAGGCGGAGTGAATTCGAGCATATGAGCTCAATTCTCTCTCTTGCTGACAGTAGAATACTCACCCTCTGGGCTGCAATTGTGTAGATCACTTCATTTGATTTGTTCAAGCAGCAGTTAGTTGGGTCTGGGTGGTGAAAGAAAAAGAACAAATCAGAGACACAGCTGGGATAAGGAATTGGCCACAACTGTATTGACTTCCAGTTGAATAGGCTTGGTGGCCTCAGAGGGCGTGGATCCTGTCATTGGACAGCCCTCCTGCCATCCAATTCCCCCTTGTGACCTGCATGCCAGAGCACTGGTGGTGGATGGCCGGGCCAGGGGCACATCATGGCATGGACTGCTAAAGTGAAATCCTTTCCACCACCGCAGGTGTGGCCAGCTTGCAGCCCCAATGCTGGGCTGGCCTTGGTGCCACGTCCCCAAGATCCCCTACAAGAATCCCAACTGTAGGAGCGCAGGTAGCCCAATCCCATTCCCCCTCATCAGTGGATCCAGCCCAATGCCAATCATGCCTAAATAGGTGTGACAAATGTTATAAAATGAAGCATCCACAAAGAATTTACTAACAGTCCAGATCAATTTATTTACGATGGAATTAATGTTGCAATGGGGGAGACAAAAAACCATCTTTGTCAACTGGGGCTTCTTCACACAGAGCTTTTACCCTGCTATTGATATTGGTGGCTCACGGAAGTTTGCAGGTCCTTTAGATGACGTTGTCAAACTCCAGGGCGTCTCCTGCACTAAATTACCTTTATTCAATTTTTTAAAAGATCGGAGATAAGGAGTTATCAAATTACCATGCTTGAGTTCCACTTGAGTTCCCTCCATCAAAAGAGGAAAAACCTCAATAAGAGGAGCTAGACCACAGTACCATCTAGTGGCTATATAATGAAACATATGGAAGATTCAGATAAGGGGTAAAAGGAGGGGGGAAACGTGGGGATGGAAGCACATGTAAAGGGAGCCCATTGTGATCCTGCATTTAAAACGCAAGCAGAAAGCCCCGTTTTAAATGCAGGATTTTAGGCTGGTGTAGATGCTCCTGGTGTGCAGGAAAAATTCCTTCCCAGCCCCATTAATTGACTATTTCAGCCATTGCAAGACATCTTGCTACCTGGAGTGGGTGGGTGGGGAAGTCCGTGACTGCAATGCTGCAGCAATGTGGGAGGCTTTTAGGGGCCTCAGGTTGAACTGGAGAACAAAGGAGAGAGATTGCACTCTGGTGGATCTGCCTCTTTGGCTCCACCCCATCAAGCCCGTCAGAGCACTGATTGGCTCAGCAGTCCAGCCGCTTCTCGCCAGCGTTTTACTCCTTTTGCTGCCACCCTGAACAAAGCATAGCTGCCCGGTCAGTGGGGAACTCGGCTACTCAACACAATGTATGATCCTAAGGTTTGTTACTAATTCCCATAATTCAGAATTCCTTATTGGTGCTTAAGTCTGAAACAGAGTTCAGTCAGTAAACTGAATAAGGATCTAAAACTGGTATGAAACTTTGGGCTACCCCATCTCATATATATTGATGATCGAGGGACTGTCCCATTCAAGATATACAATAGTTTTCTCCCCTTAAAATCATAACATAACATAAGTAGGATGAACCCAGATCACCATTACATATAAGGAACTGGGGCTATGAACCCCACAATAAGCTTTGGGCCAACCCAAACGATACATCCACACCTCTAGGAGCATGTCCTCTACGAGGTGGAATTGAAATGTGTCCAGTCCAACTCTTTCTTTGGGAACAGTACTCAGGTCAGTATGGTCATCCCATGCTAATAATAGCCAAAATATTTAGAAAAGAATAAGGAACTGGGGCTGTATACCCCACAGTAAGTTTCAGGCACCCCAAATCATATGCCCACATATCTGGGACAGTGTTCGCTATGAGATAGCATTGAATTACATTTGACCACATTTGGGGGAAGGGCACAGGGCACTGTCAGCCATGACTCCCCCATGTCAATAATATGTATGTCATTACTTGATACTGTCATTAAGTCATGAAAATATATGTGTGAACCAACCCTTAGATTCATTAGTAATGGGTACAGGTGGTTAACTGGTAAAAAGAGAAGTGCTAGGATCTATGTTGTCAAGCTACCCCCCTCTGTTATGTGTGTGTGTGTGTGTGTGTGGTTATGGGATGGCATTTCGCATATTGTCAGGAAACATTCACTTTTCTATATAGTTTTACATATTCTAAGACTGAACTCTGGAGAGCCCTAGCTTAAATTAAGCCCTGTAAATAGAGCAATTTAAATTATGGTCCAACTTCTGATAGCTATGCTTTACCATGAGCTAGTTGGATTTAAAGTGTGTGTGTGTTTGTGCATTTAATGTGCATTTGCAAGTGTGAAGGTATGCATGTTGGGGCAAAAAATCCCAACTTCAAGTATAGCCTGATGGGATATGAGCTAGCGGTGACTGACCAGGAAAGAGAGCTTGGGGTTGTGGTGGACAGCTCAATGAAGATGTCAGCCCAGTGAGGGGCCGCTGTAAAAAGGCAATTTCCATGTTATTTTCTAATGTAATTAGAAAAGGGACTGAGAATAAAACTGCCAACATCATACTGCCCCGATACAAATCTATGGTGCGACCACACTTGGAATACTGTGTACAGTTCTGGTCACCACACCTAAAAAAAGATATTGTAGAGCTGGAAAAAGTGCAGAAAGCGGCAACTAAAATGATCAAGGGGCTGGAGCATCTCCCCTATGAGAGAAGGTTAGAACAGCTAAGCTTGTTTAGCTTGGAAAAAAGGAGGGTAAGGGGAGACACAATAGATGCGTACAAAATTATGCATGGTGTGGAGAATGTGGATAGGGAGACATTTTTCTCCCTCTCGCAAAATACTAGAACCTGGGCTCATCCTATGGAGCTGCTTGGTGGGAGATTCAGGACAGATAAAAGGAAGTACTTCCTCACACAGCACATAGTTAAACTATGGAATTCGCTACCACAGGAAGTAGTGATGGCCACCAGTTTGGATGGCTTTAAAAGGGGGTTAGACAAATTCCTGGAGGAAACAGCTATCAATGGCTACTAGTCTTGATGGCTAGGTGCTACCTCCAGTACCAGAGGAAGTGAACCTGTGTACACCAGTTGCTGAGGAACATGGGTGGGAGGGTGCTGTTGCGCTCATGCCCTGCTTGTGGGTTCCTGGTTGACAGCTGCTTGGCCACAGTGTGAACAGAATACTGGACTAGATGGACCCTTGGTCTGATCCAGCAGGGCTCTTCTTATGTTCTTATGTTCTTAATGTGATAACTCACTTCCTATAATGTAGATAGTGTGAGGAAACCGTGGATGTGTGTTGGAAAAGACATGATATCACACCTTGCTGAATCAACTATCTGCATAATGGTATGCAGTATACAGAGGAATAAAAATGTCCAAATTCACGCTTAGAGTCTTACTTCGTTTATTTTAATATGTATAAATGGTCTTTTGATTTTTAAAAAAAAAACCTCAGAGTGTTCTGCAACTTAAGACTCCCCCTGGAGAGTAAACTGTGCATCGCCGCCAGCAGTGAAATAGTTAAATCCAGATTTAACCACATAAACCAATATGGTTCCCATGAAAAAATTAATCAATGCAAAGAGAATGGTACAAACCCCTTTTGGTAAGAAAAGATTAAATACATGAAGCCCTCTTCAAATCTGGGTTCATTGAAAAGAGTATAGTCACACTCTCCTACCACCATCTGTGGCTTCACCATCCAGAGGTTGCTCACAGAAGAAACAGTCGGTAACCAATGGTTTGGGTGGAAAGCAATGAAGGGGACAGCTGGATGCAAAGGTCGGGCAGGGCAGGGGGGTGCCAAATGCTATTTATTTATTTATTTATTAAATTTATTAATTGCCCATCTGGCCAGTCACCCAGCCACTCTGGGCGACGTACAACAATAAAAACAGTTTATACAATAAAATTCAACATTAAAAACATCACGTTTCTAAAATTACCCTAGCCCACCCAAAATGCCTGCCTGAACAACCATGTTTTTAATGCATGGCGGAAGCTCACTAAAGCTCATCATGCTTACTGAAACAGCCGTTTACATCCAGCTCGACTTTCTTAAATGCATAGTTTAGTGCATATCCTCTTTTCTCTGCTTGGCACTGAACTTTTTGTCTGAAGAACAGTTGGGTACATGGGTGATTTAGCTCTGTTCTGCCACTTCTCTTTTTCTTATTATCCATCCATCTCTCCTCCATTTATCCCTAATTGCAGCAGACTGTCATACTCGTTCCTCCATCTTTTGTGGCTCTTGTTAGTTTAGCTGGGCTCTGTATTTCAGCAAATTGTTAAACCCATCCATGAGGCCACAGTGAGGGGCACTCAGAGGAGGCAGTGAGCTGTGGACACACTAGCGGAAGCTGAATGCCTGGTATACCATCATTGCTTTGTGTGTACAACTCATTTTTTTCCTGTCCCATTGTCATCTCTGGTCAGAAAGGTTTTTATAATGGTCAAAAAGCCTGTAAAATTTGCCTAAACAGATATAAGACCAAGGATCAAATGAATTACAGTATATTCACCATTGGCAAACAAGGCTAGTTATGCCACTCTGAGGTTGTTGTTTTTAAAATTGCCACTTGGATCCTTGGAGCATCCAAAGCAGGCCCAGTTAGCCACAGCACTTGTGTTCCTTGCTTCGGAAGATGGTCAGATGTCAGCCAGCATTCTGTGAACTTTGCTTGAGTTTGTATAAAATAGATCTGTGTCTTGCTGAAAGCTTCTGCAGAAAGTTAATTTTGAGCCCACAGAAGAGACTGCTGTCATATGAGTTATCTTTCTTTGGTGACCTTTCCGAGTGCCAATCTGAGTTACTGTCAGGAGCGCCCTAGCGGCCTCTTTCAGTACACTCCAATAGCCAACTCAAGACACAGACAAAAGGATTCTTTTCAAGGCTTTAATCGTTTTACAACTTAATGACTCTTTCAGATGCTAATCACCAGCGACTGAGCAATGAACAGCAGAGTAGCCTATGCTCCGGGTTAGGCAGGTGGTCCCCGTTTGAAGGAGAATCACTTGAAGACCCTGAACTTATGCGCTAGGGAGAGATCCTCCCTCTTTCCCTTGGGTCCACGGGACGCGGCCGTTGCTTGTGTGCCAAACAGGCACTATGCCTCCTTTCCGCGTCCTCCATCGCTCGTCGCTCCCTGCGTCTGCGTCGAGCGTCTAGCAAGCCCCCCTCCTGCACTTTCTCACTGCCAGGGTGACTATCTCAGGAATGCCAGCAGGAGGAATCTCTGCCAGCTTCTGTGCCTGTGAGGGATGAGCTGGCTCCCCTCCCACGGATTGCTGATCCTCCTCAGAATCAGAACTGCTCTGGGGTTCTATCGGCTCAGTTTCTACCCTGACAGTTATCCTTGGAGCCCTGGCAGGGTAACTGACTGCTGCTTCTGGAACAGAAGAGACGAGCTCCCCTTCGTTGCATGACAGAAGACAATATGATGGCAGTGTCATCTCTGCCAATTACCATCTCCTTCACCGACCTCTCCAGCACTGGACACTTCCTCACCTGTGCATTGTCCTTCAGTTACAGTCGAACTCACAGCCACATGCACAATGATTGCAGCAATTGACCTTCCCTTACTTATTGTTCCTTGCAAAAGTTGGGAATATGGACTCTCGCAGAAATATCTCTGCTTTGTTTTCTTTTAGAAGGAGAATATAAAACATATTTGGAATCACTAGCCAAGTTCAGATGTAAAAGGAGACCATGGTTCCCCACTATGTGAATGAGCTGCAGCAAGCCTTGAGCTCACATGCTTCCCCCTCTCCTTTCCTCCTCATTTCCACATCAGAGGAGGTGATCAGAAACACACACTTCCAGTTTTAAACTTGGTGACCTTTTAGACTTGGGGGACTGTGGTTGGCTTAAATTGTGCTTTCAGAACAACCCAGGACCTGAAACAAGACTTTGATCCTAGCTTGTTCTCATTGATCCTGGCTCAGACACAGGGCTATGAATACATCTGCATGTTAAACATGTATTATGTGCCAAAGGGTAAGAATGGCCCAAATCAGACATTACATTAAATCAAGATTTGTGCAAACCATGATTTAGAACCCAATCATTGTTAAATGATTCCAAACATACAAGCAAGCCATGGTTTGTAGTCCCTACACCTGAAATGAAGCAACAGTCTTAACAATTTGTCAATCAAATAATAATTATAGCTAACCATGGTTTCCAAACCCATTTCAAACTAGAGTTTCTGATTCTAGTTTGATGGCCAATTGCAAACCATGGTATGTCAATACAAACATCACATTAAACCACAGATAGGTTTCTGGGTAGAGCAATTCTATGGGGGGGGATGGCTGCCTCCAAACTTGGAGGCAACCACCCATCCACTGCAGGGTGGGAGGAATGGTGAGGAGCAGATCTCCTCTGCACTCCCACGCCCTGCTTTTGCAGCTAGACAGCTGATTTTGACTATCTAGCTGCAGGACCTCCGAGCAGAGGGTGGGGAGGCCCGACGACTCATAGGAAGTGTCGTACCAGCACTTAGTAACTCCCCGCCCTGCCATGCCCCCAGGAACGCCCCATTTCCCCCACTCCACACTGCTCTTCCGAGTGCAAAGCGTGGGGCCAATCTGCACTGCCTATGAGGCGGTGCGGGAGGGAGTGGAGGGCAGTTCTCCAGGAACCAACCTTGGAGCATGGGCTTGAAGATTGGTTCCCGGGAACCGACCTATCCTATAGCCATCTAGCCACTGCCTAGCGGCCATAGGATTGCACCCTTAATCTTCTTTTGCTGTAATGTAAACTGAGTCACTATCACACAGTAGGACTTACTTCTGAGCAGACATGCACAGAATTGCACTGAGAAAGTTCCTCACATTAAAAGTGTATAGTTTCACCCCTCAGGCTCGAATCCCATGTGTAGGTGAATCAATTCTAGCCAAATGGCTTTTTGTTTATAATTCTTTCTCACTTTCACTCTGTTGCTTTTTCCAGGGGTGAATAAGGGGTGAACTCATCTAATTTTACAATGAATGGTGCAGATCTCAACCTATCACCTGCTGTTAAATATTGCTTTTGCAAAACTCTTCTTCACTAGTGTTGTGAAGAAAGGCATACACACGCTTCTCTTGAGGAAAGGAAGTCCCCTGATGAGACACGAAAGCTGAAGAAGCACAGTAAACCAAATGTGGATATAGTTCCCATCCCCATAGTCAGAAAGTAGAGGGGGGGAAGTGTGTGCCAATCAGTATCTGAATGTCACAGTTCAGAACAGTTATTTTCTGCATTTCTCCTTTCCATTATAGACCAAAGAGAAAATATGTAAACCCTATACCTGGTATACATTACAGGAACACTTTGCATCCAGTGCAGTTTCACAAACAACCTGAAGCAAATGTTTTATAGCATGCATGCCTGAAGTAGCTATATCTACATTATAAACTTATAGCAGTTTTATACCAGTTTAACTATCCCCCAACAAATCCTGGGCTGTGTTTCCACCAGCGATTTACTCCAACCTGCCTACGCCGTGGGGTCTCTGTGGTTCCATGACGTCTTGGCCATTCAGCCCCAGTGTTGCATCTGACCTCTGAAAAACCACTTCTTCTGAGACTGCTTATAGTCTGACTTTTCCCAGTTATGGCGGCTCCATTACTGACCTGTTCCCACAATCGCACTGGGTTCACTGTCTTAGCCCTGCCCATGGGACGTGTAGCCTGGCCTTTGTGGGTGTGTCACTCTGACCTCAGTGTGTCAACCCTTTCCCTCCCTGTTTTCCAGAAGTTTCATTGCCGTTTTGGAGCAGGATGCTTAGGGACCAACTTTTAAAACATCATTGAAAATAAGCACTAGAACACAGCCCATGCCCCAGTCAAGGGGTGTTTTCTCCCATTGTGCTGAATGAGGCTTGCCCTCTCAATGACCACAGAAATGACAGAGAAGCCCCACAGTTGACACGGCACATATCAAAGCCCTCAGTTCTTGAAATACGATTAAGCGGGTCGGTCCATTGCCTTAGGACGGAACTCCTTCACAGCTTCCAAATAGAGATCCTGTGCATTAAAATGGGGGCTGGTTTTGGTCTCTTTCCCACAACTAACCCATTAGTGTCTCCTCAGAAGTAACTCCCATTGCTGTGGATGAGGCTGAGATCCCCCCTCAATTGAAATGGCACACATTAAAGCCCAATTACGTTTAAGTGACAAAGCCAGGCTCCAATGAATTGCTTTAGGACATAAGTACTTTGCAGCTTCATTATAGCTATCCTGCGGGTTACAATGGGGGCTGGATTCCCTCTTTGTCTTTACTACTCTCTTTCCCACAACAAACCCATTAGTGTCTCCTCAGAAGTAACTCCCATTGTGCTGAATGAGGCTTGCCTTTGAATGCATGCATCAGAACTTACAGAGATTTCCCCATCAATTGAAATGGCACACTTTTAAGACCAATTTCTTAAACGAGATAAAGTGCAATCTCGAGGCTTCGGTCCATTGCCTTAGGACGTAACTCCTTCACAGCTTCCAAATAGAGATCCTGTGCATTAAAATGGGGGCTGGTTTTGCTCTCTTTCCCACAACAAACCCATTACTGTCTTGTCAGAAGTAACTCCCATTGTGGTCAATGAGGTCCTCTGGGTTAAAATGGGGGCTAGTTTCCCTATTTATGTCCCCCCCCTTTCCCAGCACAAGCATATGTGTGTCTACTCAGAAGTAACTCCCACTGTGCTCAGTGAGGCTTACTCCTGAAATGCAGGTGCATCTGGACTTTCAGGGGAAAGGAGAAGGCGGGGGGGGGGGAGAGAAGGGGAAAGCCTTTAAAAAAATCCCATACTCCTCTATTAGCTTCTCAATCTGTTGTCCTGGAAACAAGGCCAACGAGGCGGGAACACTGAAGTTGTGTGAAGGAGATGGGGAGATGATCCTGGAGGGAGCAGGCAGGCAGAGATGAAAAGATGCACACATAAGCACCCATTTTAGGAGCAAGAAAGAAAGTTTAAAGGGGTGTGGGATGCTCCAGACATAGCACTTTGATTTTTTGCTCCTTCTCTAAAGCAAAACAAAAGGGCTGGGAAGACAAGGAGGAGACTGGACAGAGTGGTAAACTTCAGTGGGGCAGAGGGAGTGAGGGAATGGGGAATCGGAAACAGGAGGAGGAGGGAAAACAAATGGGGTAAGCAGACCCAGCCCACTCCAAAAAGGCTCCACCCAGCCATCAAAGGAATAACATGATTAGAGCTCTGTGGAAACAGTGCAGCCTGCTACACTGTTATGGTAGCAGGAGTTCTTAAACATTACCCCATCTTTTGCTTTTCCCCTTCGTCTCCCCATCAGCTGCCCCCCCTGGAACATGCAGAGTTCCAGATGTATGTTTACTCTTGTCAAGAATGAGGGTAGGAGAAGCCGAAGCCATGATGGCCGATCGGGTTGTCATATACAAAGTTGCCACCTGGAAGCTGATTGTTCCATACCAGTGGGACTCTGTTTTTAACCTGCAGTGAGTAGAGGATCAGGCACAGGCTACTCTAGAACAACCAGAAAGCTAGACATGAAAAGGGAAAAGATGCTATGGAAGGACAAGACTCTCCAGTGGTGGTGACCTGCAAGGTATGTGCCATGTTTGTTTTCTTGCCTGAGAACAACATGGCCTACACATGCAACAAGTGGAAGTTGATCACACTGCTGGAAGAAAAAGTAAGAGGACTGGAGCAGTGACTATCAACCCTCCAGGGAATAAGAGAACACGAAGAGTTCTTGGACAGAACGGTGGAACTACAGCAGCAAAGCGAAGTACAGGAGCTAGAAGAGCAACAGCAAGCTGAGGCAGAAGAGGAAACTGTTGAGGTGAGGAAAAATGAAGTAGAGGATACTCCTTGGAAAAGGGTGACAGTTAGGAGCAGAAGAACTAAAAGATACTCGGCACCAGTGGAGGTGGTGGAACTAGGGAACCATTTGCAGGTACTGGAGGATGAGACTGGAGGACAGCCTACAGAGGAAGAATTACAGGGGAACCTGCATGACAGCAAGCAAGAGGCTGAAGGTCAGCCAAGCAGAGGAGATGAAACCAAGGCCTACAGCTACAAGAAGAGAAGAGTAGTAGTAGTGGGAGACCCCTTGCTGCGTGGGATCAAAACCCAAGTATGTCGCGAAGACCCGTGGACTCGCCAGGTATGCTGTCTCCCTGGAGGATGGATTAGAGATGTGACTGAAAGGTTGCCTGCACTCATAAAGCTCACTGATAGGTATCCCTTTCTTCTCATCCATGTGGGAACAAATGATACCGCCAAGCAGAGCTACAAAGAAATAATGTCAGACTTTGAAGCTTTGGGAAGGAAACTCAAGAACTTTGGGGCCCAGATAGTTTTCTCATCCATCCTTCCAGTAGTTAGAAGAGGGATAGAAAGGGAAAGAAAAATACTCCGGGTGAATGACTGGCTACGAAGGTGGTGCCGACAAGAGAGAAAGGGGGGGGAGCCTCTCTTATTGGTTGAGTAGCCTTTTTTTTTTTAATTAAGGTGTTATCTTCGAATAATCATGGCATCTCCATGATTTTTTTTTTTCTAATTCAGGCATGATCTTCAAAGATTTGAATCTTCGAAGATCATGCCTGAATTAGGAAAAAAAAATCATGGAGAAGCCACGATTTTTCGAAGATAATGCCTTAATTTTTTTTAAAAAATCCAAAGCGGGGGATAGGAGGGGGTAAAACTTAGTCTCATTTGAAGGGATACAACAACCCCCTGCTCAGTGCAGGAAGCCTAATTCCCAGGTGTTGGCCCATCCAACTACTGACCGGGGCCGACCCTGCTTAGCTTCCAAGATCAGACAAGTGCGCACACATCCAGCCCTTTGCTTGTTGCTGAGGAAACATCGAGTGCTGAGGAAGCTATGTGATCAGTAGCCGGAAGACGACATGGGGCCGCCGAGAGCTGTCACTGGACAGGAGGGAAATACAAACATCGCTGTATATGGACAGGCAGGGGAGGGGACTACGACCAGATATGGCAGCAAAGGCAGAAAATCAGAGCACATTAAGGGGAAATAACGGGATATCAGGGCATTGAAAGCGGGAGCATGGAAGCAGGAAATTCCGGTTCGAATTCGAGGCGGGTACTGCATAGTGTGAAAGACGCGCGGTGAAACCTCATTGGAAGCGAAAAAACCCATAAGTGTAGATCGGCCTGAACTCTCAGGACCACTGTGCATTATTTTTGAGAAATCATTGAGGATGGGTGAAGTTCCAGATGACTGGAAGAGGGCTAATGTTGTCCCTCTCTTCAAAAATGGTCAAAAGGAGGAACCTGGGAACTACAGACCAGTCAGTCTGACATCAATCCCTGGGAAAATTCTGGAGCAAATGATAAAGTAATCCATCTGTAAGCACCTTGAAAACAATGCAGTGATGACTCGAAGCCAACATGGATTTGTCAAGAACAAAGCCTGCCAGACTAATCTGATCTCATTTTTTGATCAGGTAACCTCCCTTGTGGACTGTGGGAATGCTGTGGACATCATATACCTCAACTTCAGCAAAGCTTTCAACAAAGTGCCCCATGATATCCTGATGAGCAAACTAGCTCAAAGTGGGCTAGATGAAACAACGATCCAGTGGATCCACAGTTGGCTGCAGAATCGGACTCAAAGAGTACTTATCAATGGGATCTTCTCCAACTGGGAAGAGGTAATGAGTGGGGTACCACAGGGCTCAGTCCTGGGCCCAGTGCTCTTCAACATTTTTTTTTAATGATTTGGAGGAGGAGGTGTAGGGAATGCTGATCAGATTTGCAGATGACACAAAATTGGGTGGGATAGCTAATACTTTGGAAAACAGAAATAAAATTCAAAGTGATCTTGATAGACTGGAGTGCTGGGCAGAAAACAACAGAATGACATTTCATAAGGATAAATGCCAAGTTCTGCACCTAGGAAAAAGAAACAAAATGCATAGTTACAAGATGGGGGATATCTGGCTCAACAACACTACAAGTGAGAAGCATCTTGGAATTGGTGTAAATCACAAGCTGAATATGAGCCAACAATGTGATGTGGCTGCCAAAAAGGCAAATGCTCTTTTGGGCTGCATTAATAGAAGCATAGCTTCCAAATCCCGAGAAGTACTAGTTCCCCTCTACTCAGCACTGGTTAGGCCTCATCTGGAGTACTGTGTCCAGTTCTGGGCACCACACTTTAAGAAGGATGCAGACAAGCTGGAGAGGGTTCAGAGGAGGGCAACAAAGATGACCAGGGGACTGGAAACAAAGCCCTATGAAGAGAGACGGAAAGAACTGGGCATGTTTAGCCTTGAGAAGAGAAGACTGAGGGGAGATAGGATAGCACTCTTCAAGTACTTGAAAGGTTGTCACAGAGAGGAAGGCCAGCATCTCTTCTCCATCATCCCAGAGAATAATGGGCTCAAGTTACAGGAAGCCAGATTCCGGCTGAACATCAGGAAAAAATTCCTGACTGTAAGAGCAATACGACAATGGAACCAATTACCTGGGGAGGTAGCAGGCTCTCCCACACTGGAGGCATTCAAGACGAGGCTGGACAGCCATCTGTCAGGGATGCTGTGACTTGGATTCCTGCATTGAGCAGGGGGTTGGACTCGATGGTCTTGTAGGCTCCTTCCAACCCAACTATTCTATGATTCTATGATTGTTTTTTGGCTGTTTCTCAGCCTGGCAGCTCAAGGCCACACTCTCCTCCTGCTAATTGGGAAAGTGATAACAGCCGTGTCTGGTGGGAAGATCCAGCCTCCTTCGAGGGTGGAGTGGGGTGTCCTGGGACTGGGCAATGATTGGGTGCTTCAAATCTGCCTGAGTTGCTAGGGCTGGGCAACAAAAGGGGGGGGCAAAGACGGGGCGAGTGTGGTACTAGGGCGTGCTGCTGGTCGATGGCTATCCTAAGTGGCCCATACTTTGGTATGTATAGGATAGACTAGCTAGCTTTATTGTTTTGCTCCTGGGTGTGTGTGCCCAGGTGATTGGCATTTCTGGCTTTTGGGTATTGTAATCTTGTTTGTAATTTCCTGTTCAACCTACCCCCTTTCCCTTCCTCTTAGTTCCTCTCCCCTAATAAAGTTTTATCCAACTTCCAGTTGGTTTATCCTGTTTAACTTCAGTGCTAAATACAGTGCCTGGGAGGGAAACTACTGGGTAATCTTGGGAAGACTTGTGGCGGAGTTAGGCCTGGCCTACCTTGCAGGGTTGTTGGGGTGAGACCAACAATCCTTCACAACTCTCTCAAACATAACTGTGATGCAACCATGGGAAGGGAGGAGTTGTATTGGAGAAGCATTGTCACTGGCTGCATCCCCTCCCTCTCAGAATGATCACCAGTGTGAGTGGAAGACCTGTCTGTTGCTGGCCATTTGCCAGAGAAGGAGCAGCTTCATGGAGCTTGTTGTCTTCTCTCTCCAAGCAAAAGCAGCACCTTGCAGAGGTGAGAAAGGCGCTCTGGCCCCTTTCCCCTGCCAAAGGACCAAGGGCCACTGGGAGGTTCCACCACCTTCATCCCAGAAAGAACATCAGAAACAGAAGATCATCCTGGGCCCATCTGGCCTTAAATGCCTGTTAAAACTATCCTTCTGACCTTGTCCAACTGATCTCCCCCCCGCCCTTCCCCTGTGTACCTTGTGTTTAGGTGGTAAGCCTGGGGCAAGGCCTGTGTCTAAGAGTAAAACAATATCTCCTTTAGCTGCTATTTTGTCTCAGATTAAGAGCGGAGGGTGTATGTGTTATGTAACATACAAATCTGAGGGCATCTCTACACCAGCTTAAAATCCTGCATTAAAAAGGGGCTTTCTGCTTCTGTTTTAAATGCAAGATCACAACTGACTCCCTTTACACCAGCTTCCTTTCCCCCACCCCTTCCCCCCTCCTTCTCCCCATATCGGAGCCTTACATTGCCTTTCATTGATCTCTCTCCTCTTCTTGCCACTTTAACTCTTTTCACGGAGGAAACTGAAGCGGAACAATGGGGTAATTTGATAGCGCATTATCTGCGATATATTTAAAAACAGAACAACCGGAATTTAGTGCAGGCATTTAGTGCAGGAGACGCCCTGGAGGGTCACAGCATCGTGTAAAGGGCCCGCAAGCTTCTGCAAAGGAGCAAACTCAATCGCAGCATAAAAGCTCAGTGTGAAGGAGCCCTGATTCCAAGAACTAGGTGTTATCACTATCATTTTTAGTCCAAAAAAAGACGTAAAACCTTGCACATTCTCACAACAGAAGTCAGATTAATCATCATCATCCTATATATTCTGTATTTCAGTCTGAAACAATTTATGGCAGTTCCATAATTGTCCATTGTCCAGACCCTGCTGTTATTTATCTGACAAAAGGATCCCGCTGCCACACATGCCTGGGTCATGCTGTTTCCCAAGCCCAGGCCTGAGGGAGGCTTGCCCAGCCCATGACCCCCTTTGAAAGCCTTGGAGTGGAGGCCCTTCTTGAGAGAGCTTACTTGGCTATTTTCTCCTCCTCCCCCCAGGGAAAATTTGCCACACACTTTTCCATTACGTGCCTGTCCATGACCTTTTCGCTCTGGCAAGGCAGAGTTAGTGAAGCACATAGGCTCCGATTCTTCTACTCACACAAAAGATTAGATTGTTGGCAGCCCTGTGGCACAGAAAGCATATAATTGACTCAACTTTCCGTGCCTGAGCTCTGAATGTGTTTTCTGCCCCAGAATATATCTCAGCATTATAGTTGCCCTCTTCCCCCACCCCTTTTAGAAAAAAAACATTGTTCATCAGAGACTGTGACTGTGAATCCATGTGCAGACAGTCTCTGGAATAGCTCAGATCATTTTCTGAACAAGTATCCCTCACACAGTGGTGGAGAGCAAAACAGTGAGTGGATTATGGGAACAACAAGCATTGCACAAAGGACTCTGATGAGTCAGAGAAAGCAAACAAGACTACTACCTTTTTCAGCTCAGTAGTATGAACGGAAATGAGTGGAGGAGACACGGTAGCTGAGGGTGGCCCCAAAGGTCTCTGAAAATAACTTTCAGACAAACTTTGGGGCAGTTTGGGCAATGAAAGGTCCCCGTTAACCTTATTTTGGTGCCACCTGTGTTTCGTCGCAGTGCTCCTCGGCCCAGCTGGTAGCCACCTGGAAGCACAATGCAGCGTCAGAACACAGGGGCACACAGAGGAGCTTCTGAGGGACGCATGGCAGCCACCAGCTGGCAGCTATTGAAGGGAGTGCTGGTGTTGCCACCACCTCATGTTGGTTTCACCAACACCCCCCCACCCCCATTTTTATTACTTGCTATTGGGCTAGTAAAAATTGGGGGGAGTATTTTAGTTCAGCCATAGCTCAGCAGCACAGCAGTTGCTCTGCATCCAGGAAGTCACAGGCATGGCTCCTGGTGTCTCTTTTTGTGAGTGACATCAAGGGGATTTGGACCATGTTCACAAGAGTCATGCGGAATCCTTGTGTCTGACACACATCTTCTATGCATGCTGGGATGGGGTGATGTCATAGTGGTTTTTCTCTACCACTGTATAGGGATTACATCAGTATGACATTACACCAACATTAGCTGGCTACCAGTATAACAAGACCATTGGATTACTCTGCCTCTTGCCCAATTATGTATGGGTAAAAGAAGGGAGACAAAGAACAAATATGAAAGAAAGACAGACAGACATATTTGTGGAAACTGGACTCAATATTAAGCTCTGGAGTACCCATAACAATAACTATAGGAATGACAATAAGGTGTTATAATTTATGATATAATTATAAGGAAGGGAAGAAGGAAGGAAAGAAAGAAAGAAGGAGAGGTAGTAATTGTTGCTATTATCTGTGGAGCTTCAGGAGAAATGGATGGGTAAAAATTTTGCTTGCACAGATATACAACCTTGTATATATACTGTAATGGCACAGACCAACCCCCTTTCTCACCCACTCTCCTGATTCCATATTAGAAATGACCTTATACCACCACCTGTGTCTGATCATGGAGGTAATTTGCTGGGAATAATAGGCAGCTGCACACACAATGGGGAAACTCTGCTGGAGGTTCTTAGGCAGGCATAAGACGACTCAGTGACACTACTCATTAGTGTCCAGGGATTCATTAGGGAGTTAGTATGTAATCAGAGGTCCCCTGAGGTTTAAATAGCTCTGAATTATCTTGCTCTAGGGATGGCTTGATGTGATGGTGCATTTTGCAAGGTAGGAATGTCCTAAGGTCTCTCTAGAATCTTATTTTATTGATGTGCCTATGGGGGGAGGGAGGTTGCTCTGGACATGGGATAAAAATAAGCATAGTTCTCTCGAATTAGCCTGTGCTTTAGCAGATGGGTACTCTGGGAGAAGTAGACTCCTCCATTTACAGGTGTTCTTAGGATGTCATTGATCTAGAGTCAGACACGACTTAACAACTGAACAACAACAACAACTTGGTAATTGAATTAGCTCCTGTGGTTAATTTCATTAATGTGTTTTTAGCAGGTATCTCTTTAACACCCATGTCCTAAACACATTAAGTGGAAGGAAGTAGGCTTCCTTGAAATCAAACTCTATGAAACCACCAATATAAACACGAGATCCTGTCTGCTCCTGTACTTATGTTCTGCCTCTGCTGTTCCTTCTAGTGGATGAATTAGGCAGCACCAGGTCCTGTACATAGGATATGGATATTTGCAATAACCCCTTTACCTCAGCTGTTCTATGGGACTCAGGACATGTTTACTTAATGCAGATATTTACTGTACACCTAGGGCTCAGGGTGGGTTATCCTTCTGCCACTGTTATAGTTGCAACAACCCTAAATAACACCCACTTGTCCAGTCTTCCCCATTAAGCTCTTACATTGTGAAAGAGATTGGAAAGTGGGCTTCTTCCCAGCATACTCTACTAGGGACCTACCTGGTCCTCAGTGGGTGAGCCAGGGCAGGTGTGGAGGAAGCTGTGGTCTTGCAGATGTTGCTGGACTATAACTCCCATCATCCTTAATCACTTGCCATGCTGAGTTAGGCTTAAGGGAGTTGGTGTCCAACAGCATCTGGAGGGCCACAGGTTCACCACCCCTGAACTGGGGTTTCATCAGACCCACCAAGCTGCCTCTATTGCTTCTGATAGTCATTGGTGCCATTGGTGCCTGTTGCCATTTTTTCTTGTTCAGCTACTGAGAAGCAGTATGTGGGTGGGACAGATCCTGTTCTCAAGGTGGCAGCCAGATGGTGATGATAGGATAAGCTACCTCTAAAGGCTAAAGCTGAGAATGAGCTGAGATTAGCAAGGGATGCTAAAAGCAACAAAAACCTTTCTTCAGCTACGTGCATAGTAAAAGACAGAGGAAAGAAATGGTGGTCCAGCTATTAAATAAGGATGGCAAAACGATAACAGATGACAAAGAAAAGGCAGAAGTGCTCAATTCCTACTTTTGCTCAGTCTTCTCCCAAAAGAGGGTCTATGAGCTCCCTGGCAAAGGCGAAGTACAGGCTGAAGGAACAGGATTGCAGCTTGAGACTGATAGGCATATGGTCAAGGAACACCTAATTACTTTGAATGAGTTCAAATCTCCAGGGCCAGATGAACTGCATCCTAGAGTAATAAAGGAGCTGGCAGAAGAGCTCTCAGAACCACTGTCTATTATCTTTGAGCAATCATGGAGGACAGATGAAGTACCAGATGACTGGAGGAGGGCTAATGTTGCCCCTATCTTCAAAAAGGGTCAAAAGGAGGAACCTGGGAACTACAGACCAGTCAGTCTGAATCAGTCCCTGGGAAAATTCTGGAGCAGATGATAAAGCAAGCCATCTGTAAGCACCTTGAAAACAATGCAGTGATGACTCGAAGCCAACATGGATTTGTCAAGAACAAATCTTGCCAGACGAATCTGATCTCATTTTTTGATCAAGTAACCTCCCTTGTGGAATGTGGGAATGCTGTGGACATCATATACCTCAACTTCAGCAAAGCTTTCGACAAAGTGCCCCATGATATTCTGATCAGCAAACTAGCTCAAAGTGGGCTAGATGAAACAACAATCTTGTGGATCCACAGTTGGCTACAGAATCGGACTCAAAGAGTGCTTATCAATGGGACCTTCTCCAACTGAGGAGAGGTAACGAGTGGGGTACCGCGGGGCTCAGTCCTGGGCCCAGTGGTCTTCAATATTTTTATTAATGACTTGGGGGAGGAGGTGCAGGGAATGCTGATCAGATTTGCAGATGACACAACATTGGGCGGGATAGCTAATACTTTGGAAAACAGAAACAAAATTCAAAGTGATATTGATAGACTGGAGCACTGGGCAGAAAACACAGAATGACATTTAATAGGGATAAATGCCACGTTCTGCACCTAGGAAAAAGAAACGAAGTGCACAGTTACAAGATGGGGGATACGTGGCTCAACAACACTACAAGCGAGAAGCATCTTGGAATTGGTGTCGATCACAAGCTGAATATAAGCCAACAATGTGATGTGGCTGCAAAAAAGGCAAATGCTCTTTTGTGCTGCATTAATAGAAGCATAGCTTCCAAATCCCGGGAAGTACTAGTTCCCCTCTATTCCGCACTGGTTAGGCCTCATCTGGAGTACTGTGTCCAGTTCTGGGCACTGCACTTTAAGAAGGATGCAGACAAGGGCAACAAAGATGATCAGGGGACTGGAAACAAAGCCCTCTGAGGAGAGACTGAAAGAACTGCGCATGTTTAGCCTTGAGAAGAGAAGACTGAGGGGAGATATGATAGCGCTGTTCAAGTACTTGAAAGGTTGTCACAGAGAGGAGGGCCAGGATCTCTTCTCGATCATCCCAGAGTGCAGGACACGGAATAATGCGCTCAAGTTACAGGAGGCCAGATTCCGGCTGAACATCAGGAAAAACTTCCTGACTGTTAGAGTAATATGACAATGGACCCAATTACCTGGGGAGGTGGTGGGCTCTCCCACACTGGAGGGCTTCAAGACGAGGCTGGACAGCCATCTGTCAGGGATGCTCTGACTTGGATTCCTGCATTGAGCAGGAGGTTGGACTCGATGGCCTTGTAGGCCCCTTCCAACCCTACTATTCTATGATTCTCTGATTCCTATCATCACCAGTAATTTATTAATTCTATACTAGACTACATTTGGTCATTCTTCTCTAGGATGGTCTAGAAGTATAAGTGAAGTGCAAAGAACGTCTCTCATGCTCAGATTGGGAGGGATTATGGGTGAGACTTCACAGGTCCTGTTACATTCTTGTTTGTCGAGTGTTGGCTCAGAACGCCATGTATGAGCAGACAATCACACAAGTGTATCAATAGTCTTTTTTGTTCTCTTGATACAGGCGAGCGCTCATGTGCTTCAGTAAGATGGAGGTGGGAAAAGATGAGAACAAATGGGAGAAACGTAAGGTTGTGGCAAATTGCATATGCATGGAAGTATCTATAAAGAAATAGAAAATGGAAGATTTTTAATGGCAGGATTCTTAATGCGCTGCTGCCACTTAGTAAACAAATCAGAACTCCATAATCTGGAGATAAATTTGGATGGGGAGAACTTGTAAGAACCTCTAGAATCTGCATTCTGCCTTCGGAAAGAATGGGAGTAGCTCATATTACCTATAGAAACTGCTTGTACCCCCTCCAGGGGTACAAGCACATATACACACAGTCACATATGTATGTGACTGTGTGTATATTGTGGGGGACAGATTTTACATTGGGCATACAAGGCAGTTGGCTGTGGAGCTAGTTTTGTCAAGTCTTTATTCAAGTCACCATGGCTTGAAATATATGACATTAAGTGGCTAATTTCTGCAGCATGTATGATGTCATGGAGTTAGGGTAACTTTCAGTGAAGCAGAGTGTATGTAATAACTATTGATCATATCTGATCTGGCCCAGCCATCCTTCCTGGAAGGATGCAGGGTGGGGGTGGGGGACAGGTCTGAGCTCCCTGAAAGAGGTTGAAGTGCCAAGGAAGTAAGTGGATTACAGTGTGCTGATTTTTTAAAAGGGATCTAGGTTAGCCTCTGCTCAGTGCACTGCGTGCTCACACACACTTATCAGTGGAACACACACTGTTGATCCTGGTTGCACTGCCCAATTTATATAAACTCTGTGCAGATGACCCCCGCCCCTTCAATGTGTTCAGCAAATACACGATGGAGGATGGAATTGTGCTTGCTGGCTATGTTCGTGGTAGTTGCACGAGCTCCTCTATGTGAGTGGGGACCCTGATTGGACCCTTTTCAGCATCTGCCAACCAAGAAATAAAAGATCTGTCTGCAGGGGGTAAGCTGTTTCCCCTGGGATCTATCGCTGCTTCACTGTTCTAACTGGCTCTGCTGAAAGAGCTTTCAAATCATGTGACACTGATTGGCTTGAGCTTGTGCACCTGTCCACCTCCTTGCCCATCTGGCTCCTTGCCTGTCTAATTGCATGCTGCTGGATTCTGTGCCCTGTGACCACCAGGCTTCATGCTCTGCCCTGCCCTGCCCTGCCCTGCCCAACACCATCCCTGCCATCCCAGGCTCCAGCCCTTGTATAATGACACCTGGCAATTCTTTTTCATGGTCATGTGTCACATGCAGCAGAGCACTTGCTTAATGAAATGAGAGGTGACATTTGAAACCTTTATTGATATAGAATACATCAATAAAATTTACATTTAAACACCTTGTGCTTGGATATTTGCCCATAGTATGGTCCCTCTCCAAAGAGAATGGGGGAGTAGGTCATTAGGGTTATTGCAGTTGCTGAAAAAACTACACCCATTATCCAGCATAGCTTCTACAATTGGTAGATCTGGCAATGAGAGGGAAAAGGGATAAATTAGAAGTATATTTGGGTATGGGAGATCACCTCTGGATTATTTGGGCAAGGATAGAGGTCTCCATCTCTTCTATCAAAAAACCCGGCATTCAAATCTTGTTTGTTTTTAACTTTATATGTTTACAATGTATCTTTAATAAGAATTTATGTAGCATGTTTTTGTACGCTTATTTCATTGGGGCTTGGAGCAAGGATATTTATATGGGAGCTTATTGGCAGTAATTATCTTGATGTTATCCAGTATGCATTGATTTATAATTGTTTGAAATTTGTTTCTGTGAATGTCCAGTAAAATTGTTAGTGGGGAAAAAAGTCAGCTGTTCTGTAGGCGCATGCACAAAAGTTCTTCAGTGTTAATAACTGCTCACTCTGGACAGTACTGTAATGAATGCTGTTAGGTCTACATGATCAGGTCACCTAGCCGAGCAGCCTCTTGAGTTTCTTTTGTTAATGTTAAGATAATTATCACAGGCTGTACTTCCTGCATTTCGATTCCCTCTGACCTCATTGTTTACAATCTCCCCAACTATATATGCATACGTATGTGTAACTCAGCATAATGCTTCATTCATCTGATGAAGTGGACTGTAGTGTACACAAGCTTATGGCATAATTAATTTGTTAATCTTTAAGGTGGCATGTATTTTTATTTTCTCTCAGTTTGGGTCAACTAATTTGCTTGGTAGTTTCTTGTAAATGTTTTATAGGGTGGCTGTCCCCAAATCCTTTCATGTTCCAGGGTCTGTCTGTTTTGGGTGGGGTGGGGGTTGAATTGCTGGCAGCTCTCTGCCATGGCTGATGGTATGGTATTGGTGTAAGACAAGTAGAACCAAACTACCATTTCCAGTTTCCAGGGGCATGTGGCTCCATCAGGATGAGTGCAGCAACATTTTGAGACAGAACTGTCAGAAAATAGATGAGCCAGAAAATTGATAGGTCAGTAAATTACTGACTTGACTCCTAAATTGTGCCAAGAGGAGTTCGCACACCATTAGTTAGCCTGCATTAGGTAGAATCCATTCTTTTTTCTGTTTTTGATTTGTGTTATTGCAGCAGACTTCATCTTTTTTTGATCTAAGTCTCACCTTGTATTGAGTTTGGCTGTTGTCCTATGTTGCTCATTCTTTCCTAGATCTGGAGACCCTTTTTGTAAACTGGAGTGCCACGGATTTAACTTTCAGCATGCAAAATGTGTGCTCTGCCAGTGGCTGCAGCCCCCTTGGCTGTCTCCTTCTTCTCTTAAAGCAAAATAAAGTAAGTGGCAGTGGTGAGAGATGAAGGTAACCAAAGGGACCAATTGGCCAGGTGCAGCAGCTGTATTCTGCTCTTCTGCCTTGGACACTTTAAAGCTATAAGCATATGAGGACCCTGGCCTTCAGTGGCAATCAGAACTCTGACGTCTGAGATGTCTGAGAGTACAGGTGTGTGTGTGTGTGGGGGGGGGGGTTGTCTTGCAGCTTGGCCTATGGAGGAACCAGGCACAGACATGATGTGGATACCAGTGGAGGCCCCAGTATCTGGGACCTTGTGTTCAGGCCACTGGACACAATCCTCACCCGTATTCCCCCGCCCCTTGGAAGCCTTGGTATCTCCCTCCGTGTCAAAGATGTCAAGTAAGCCTATTTGTGAATAATGACATGGCAATAGAGTACAATGCTCCAGTTGAGCAAGCTGCCCCCCTACGTATCCTGGCGGTGACCAAGTGGAGAGCTGTTTCTGAGTGGCACCCCTTCTCTGGAATAGCCTTCCCTTGGAAAAAAAATCATGCACTGACACTGTTACCATTTGGGTGCATGCTGAAGACCTTTTTGTTTACCTTGACATTTGGCATTTTGTAATGCCAGTGGTTACATTTTTAAGTTGTTCTTTACCATGTTGGAGAGTCTTGGATTTTATTATATTTGTATATTGTATTTGACTTTTAATATTTTTTTTACTCTTGTACACCACCTGGAAATAGTAATGTGACAGGCAGTATATAAATATTTAGAATAAATAAATAAATAGGCACCCAGTGTAGTTCTTTTAACACAGATGTTATGTGATCACAGCTGAGTGTCCTAGTGAGTACCTTAGCTGCTGCATTATGCACTAGCTGCAGGTTCTGAACCACACACATGAGTAGCCCCACATAGAGTGCGTTCAGTACTCTAATCGCAAGGTTAACAGTTCATGGATCACCATGGCTAGGCAATCCCTATCCAGGAATGGGAGGAAGTGGCTTACCAGCCAAAGTTGGTAATGGGTGCTCCGGGCTACTGAGGCCACCAGGCCTCTAGTGACAAAGATGGATCTAAGGCTGATTCCATCCCCAAACCAGGCCTGAATCCAGACTGGAATGGATCCAGATGATCAGTTTCATCCAAGAGTACCTGCAGTTGAGATGCTACTGCTTTCTGGAACACCTTACTTAAGAACAGGTGTTTGCGATCGGACGGTAGTTAGCATAGATCTCTGGATTAAGGTTGTTTTTTTTCAGGAGTAGTTGCACCACTGCCTCCTTCAAGGCAGTAGGGACCACCCCATCATGCAACAATGTGTTCACCACTCCCCTGATCCATCAGGTCAGCCCCCCATGGCTAGCTTGAATAAGCCATGATGGGAAAGGGTAGAGAGAGCATGCATCTTATCCACATCCTCAGGCTCCAAAAACTGAAACTGATACCACAAAACAGGATAAGATGATGCACTGGACACCTCAACAGACACTGCATCAATAGTAGTGTTCAAGTCAACCTGAAGGTGAGCGATTTTATCTGTCAGGGTGGAAACTGAGCCCATAGAACCCCAGAGCAGTTCTGATTCTGAGGAGGAACAGCAGTCTGTGGCAGAGGAGCGCGCTCATCCCTCACAGGCACAGCAGCTGGCAGAGATTCCTCCTGCCAGCATTCCTGAGATAGATAGTGACCCTGGCAGTGAGAGACTGCGGGAGGGGGGCTTGCTAGACACTCAACGCAGACAGCGACGAGCGATGGAGGGTGCGGAAAGGAGGCGTAGTGCCTGTTTGGCACGCAAGCAACGGTCACATCCCGTGGACCCAAGGGTAAGAGGGAGGATCTCCCCCTAGCCCATAAGTTCAGGGTCTGCAAGTGATTCTCCTTCAAACAGGGACCAACTGCCTAACCCGGAGCATAGGCTACTCTGATGTTCATTGCTTAGTCGCTGGTGATTAGCATCTGAAAGAGTCATTAAGTTGTAAAAGGATTAAAGCCTTGAAAAGAATCCTTTTGTCTGTGTCTTGAGTTGGCTATTGGAGTAGACTGAAAGAGGCCGCTAGGGCGCTCCTGACATTATCCTTGAAGTGTCTTGCAAACTCATCACAGTGGGCTTCTGAGGGTTCCAGTATTGGATTCTTGGGGTTTGATGGAGGTACTCCCCAAACCACTTGGAAAAGCTCAGCTAGACGGCTACTTGAGGATGCAATGGAGGTGTCAAAGTGAGCCTTCTTTGCTGCCTTCACTGCCATGCAGTAGGCGCAATTCCTGGCTTGTAGCCACTCGTATCCCCCAAAATGAAGAACAAGGGAGAAAAGGATTAAAAAAAAAAAAATTAAGGAGAAAGAAAGGGGGGAAAGTTTAAGGAGCAATGATGATGAATTGGGGCAGATAAGTAAGACCAGATGGGTGGTTACATCCCACCCCCATTTGGATGGAGCTTTTGATCTCTATTCCTATCTTTCTCCTCCCGTAACTTTCCCTCGGGGGACCAAGGACCTCACCTACCACAACTTCCCCCACCCTGGATCAAGGTCACAGGCCTGTGTCCTGCACAAGAACCGGGCAACATTCCTACTCCCATACCAACAAGGGGGATGCCCCCTCCCTGCAGCTCCCCCAAAGGGGAAAACCTCTTTGATATTGCCCCTTCCGGGTCTGCCCCACCACCCACAGCAGGGCTGGTTCTTTTATGAGCCTCTTCCCAGAGCTGGTCCAATCACTGGTGAGGCTCTGGTCCACTCCCACCACAAGCGTTGCAGCTGCAAACACTTACTAGCTGGCTGCAAGGTAAAACAGTCCAGCAAAGCAAGCAAGAAGCGCTTAGCAAGACAAAGCAAGAAGGTACTCCTGCTAGCAGATAATCCCAAATGAGGCAGAGCGCTAGGTGTTTCTTATGGCCCAGTCAGACCCTCTCTGCCCATTGTTCCTCTGTGCTGCTCCCAGGAAGGAAGCCCATGGCAGTTAGCACAGCAGTAAGCAGCATCTATGTTCAGTTCCTATTTACTTCAATAGGGCTTGCCCGGGAGAGCTTCCTAACAGACAGTGGCTGCCTTTACACTAAAGAAAAAACCCACAGTCCTCCCGTCGTGGAGCCTTTCCCCATTTACAGTGGGTTCCCAGGTGGCGACCATGTGATCGCTGAGAGGGAGCATTTTTAATTTTCAAGGTTCTATAGAGATCAGTGAAACAGTACCATCTAATGGCTGTTTTAATAGCACAACAATCCAACTTAAATAGATAGATCATTATTTCCAGATCTTTTTGAGATGGAAATACCTCTTTTTGAAATACCTCTGGATGTGCCCTGGAGGATGAAGACATAATGAGAAGGACCTGCAAACTTCTGTGAGTGAGCAATCTCAGTAGCAGGATAAAACCTCTGTGTGAAGAAGCCCTGTATCCCTGAGGCTCAGAACAGCCTGCTCCCTATTTTATGGCCCTTAATGGAGCCCAGAATCTGATGCCTTACTTCCTTCACCTCACCTAGTGGTGGACCAGTGCTGCAGGATCCGCAGGATGAGATGTGACAACAACTCTAGCAAACTTTGTTATTGCATTCTGAAAGTCTTTCTTTCAGGTGATATATAATTCCTCATCTGGCAAAATATTTTTATGCATCTGTATTTATGCCACACAGTGATGCAAATGCACATGTTATTGAGCTATGCAGAACACTTCATTGGGCTAAATAATGGATTGTGAGGCCACAACCTGGACACGCTGCTTTAAAACATCAACTACCATTCCTCAGCAGCTCACCTTAGCCTCCTCTGCTTCAACTGGTTCCTCCCTTTCTGACCCTGACTGTGAAAATGCCCACAGTTCTCAAGGGGAGGAGCATGGAGCTATGGTACCTTATTGCCAATGAGAATAGCCACAGTGACTAATGAGATCTGTGTTTTATGTGGATGATATACTATCCTGAAGCAATGCTATATGTCAGAGGGGGTAGAAACAGGCCACATATCTTTTATGTCATCTTCATAAGGGATCCTCCTGGCTCGAAAGGCAGGAAATACAGAAAGCAAATGCTTTCGAGGCAAAACGGCAGGGCACAGTTCCTCCACTTCCTTACCCATTCTTTCCTAGAATTAGAAGGAACCTTAAAGGCCATCTACTCCAACTCCCTGTCAGTGCAGAAAATCCACTAGTATGGCATCCCTGAGAGGTGACCATGCACCCTCTTCTTTAAAACTTCTAATGAATGGGAGACCACCACAACCTTTCCAGGCAGTCCATTCCACTGTCGAACAGCTTATAACATCATGAAGTTCTCCCTAATGTTTATGCTAAATCCTTTTTCTTGTAGTTTGATCCCATTGGTTCAGTGTATTGCCCTTTGGAGCAACAGAAAATAAATTTACTCCATCATGTATGTGACAATGCTAAATGTTTGCAGATGTCTGCAAAGTCCATTAACCTACTTTGCTCTTCTGCCTGCTTGCAGCAGTACAGCTATGGCAGAACCTTGGCACCAAAGTTCAGGGGCCCACAGGACCCAAGACAGTGGCAGGTGATGGGAATAATGGCAAACTAGTGAGCTGTCAGTGGCTGGGCATGTCGGGGCCCACCAAGACTGATGCTGCTTGCTGCAGCATCCTTTCTTCTTATTTTTAAAAACATTTATAGTCAGCAGCAGCCAGCCAGGCATAATTCTTATAATTCTTACTTTTTATATTTTTATGATTTAAAATTATGTTATAATCTTTACTGTAAAAATATTTAATCCTTTTCTACAACAAAATGGTCCTTATTCATAAGGAAATGTGTTTAGCATCAGGGCAGAAGACACAAACTCCCAATTTATTCCTGTCGTCATGATGGTACTATGATTTAAGTGAGTTTAAAATGTGAATCTGCTCATGCTTAGAATATTGCTTTCTTTTTAATCAGGGTTAGCAAATGGGTTTTTGTGTGTATAGGGGCGGGGGTTGCTCTAACGTATCAGAAATGTAGAAGCAGCTGTAAAGCATGGGATGGCTGTGGGGTGGGGAGAAAAGTTAGCTGTGCACTTCACAAGTGAAGGAGTATAAAGTGCCTCCCACCCCATCATTAAGACCAATGAGTCCAGGGTCTAAAATTAACTAGCTGCACCATTGCCTGCTTGTTACTAGATGAGAATGAGCTGAATTCTCACTTCACCACTTGAGAGCTCTGTTTAATTTGAATCTTTTGTATAATTCCAGATCAATGAAATGAATCAAACCTATTTTTGTTTTGTACTCTATCACATTTAAGAGTTCTGCATAACATTTCTTGATAAAAATGCATGCTGTCACTTTAATCTACACAATGGTTTCCACCTTTTATCTGTACCTCTAAAGCCTGTACAACAGGTAAAAATTCAACAGGTCTGCCTTTTTTCAAGCATGGAGATTCTGGTGGAAAAGGGTTCACTGTTTTTTCTTCCTTTCAAGCAGGTGTTAAAGACACAGAAGCTCCACTTAAATAAATGATGGCAGGCATAAAGTCGTACCATGTATTTACATCAACAAAAGCTTGGCCCAGTCATAACCAACAATGTTACCCATTTTATATCTAATTTATTCTCTGAAATAAATGAGGAAGCAGCTGCCTGTAACTATGGCCATATGCCAAAATTATAATTACTCCACATAGCATTGATCTTTTTTTATTAGTAGTACATCAAATAATACCTTACTCCTCTTCTCAATTAATTCCCCCAGCAGCTTTTGATTTGTGACCTATACCGGTGCTGTGATGCATTGATCGGTCTTGTCGCTGATGAATTAAGCTACCAATATAGCCCATTGCAAGTGTGCAGGGAGCAGAGAGAGAGAGAGAGAGAGAAGCCCTGCCCAGAACTGAATGGCAGACCAGTAGTAGCTGTGGTGGCAGCTGCTGCTGCTGCTGGAACCTGGTTGATTCCAACCAGCCAGTAGCTGCCACTACCTTGAGGGTAAGCAGGACTTCTTTCTGCATAATTCCACTTGAGGAGACAGCTACTTGGGGGTTGCTGAAAAGAGCTTTCCTTAACCAGAACAGAACATTTTAAGGATCATTGAACTTGGAGGCACCGTTGCAATTCCAATGAAGTGATGAACTGGAGATTAAACATGTACGGGAATTATCCACACTTCATTAAGTTTCCTACAGGCTTTGGGAGTAAGTATTGCCCGTGCGGTTTCTGATTTCCAATACAAACAGCAATTCAACAGCTTAGGCGCAGATAATGCAAAAAGGGAAATACCTGTGGTAGATTTCTAATGCTGTTGAGGAAAAGAGAATGAAGTTTCTGTGTCTTTAAATCAGAATCTGCTTCCTTAATTGGGAAGAACTCCATGAGCATTGTATTACAGGTGCTCAGGCGGTGTGTGGGCTTTCTGTAATGTCTGATGTGTGGCACTGCTTTTGGCTAATATATTGTGTGAGTCTGTTATTCAAATAATCAATGCAATAGAATGATTTTTCTTCTTAAGGTACCATCTCCTATCAGAGGTTAGCTTTCATTACAGGTATTTTCGTTTTTGACGCCACTGCTCTGAATAGTTGTATAGAAGTACAGCTTCTATATAGAATGATGCTGCGCCATAATCTTAACACTTCACAGCAATCCTTCAAAATAGCCTCTTCTCAGAAACAGCTGAATAAAAGCAATTGCTCTGCTGCTTTCCTCCCAGCTGAACTCTGGAAAGAGCCTTTCCTTGGCTCCCTTGCATTCCCCCATCCCTGGCACTTACACAATCTATCATCTCTCACTGAAGTGGTAAACTGGTCCCTGTACATCAGATTGTATTGGGCAGGCAACGCAACTCGTCTGTTGGAAGAAAAGGGTTTGAGCTTAGTTTTCTATGTGCAGGAATTTGGTTTGTTGGGATGCTCCTCCATACAAAAACAATCCTGTGAGCTCAAAACCTGTAGTAGGACAACCCATGCGCAGATCTCCCCTCTCAGTGAGGCTTGAGTCAGGCTTGAATCTTCAGGCAAAGTAAGAAAGCACACCATGAATTTGTTTGGCTTAGATTTACTGAGGTAAGTGAAGTTGCTATATCAGTATGTGGCTTACTTGCCTCGGAAACTGTATAGTTTAGCTCTAAATATAATAGTTTGTGTGTGTGAGGGAGGCAAAAGTATTCTTGGGCTGAGACATCAAAAGTTGTGCGTTCACATCTCTGCCCAACCTTGGGTCTAAGGACTTGAGTAGACAATATGAGAGACTTGGAGCTGTTGCTCCACCCTGGGCTCCTTCACACCGGGCTTTTATCCTGCAATTGAGATTGCTCCTTCACGGACGTTTGCGGGCTCTTTACATGACGCCGTGATCATCCAAGGCATCTCCTGTACTAAATGCCCTTTGTTCTGTTTTTAAATAGATCGCAGATAATGAGCTCTCAAACTACCCCGTTGTGTTCCACTTCAGTTTCCTCTGTGAAAAGAGGAAAAGTGGCAAGAAGAGGAGCGGGATCAATGAAAGGGCATCTCCACACCAGCCTAAAATCCTGCATTTAAAACGCGGCTTTCTGCTTCCGTTTTAAATGCAGGATCACAACTGACTCCCTTTACACCCACTTCCTTCCCCCCTTCCCCCCTCCTTCTCCCCGAATCTGAGTCTTCCGTTATCTTTCATTGATCTCGCTCCTCTTCTTGCCACTTTTCCTCTTTTCAAGGAGGGAGGAAACTGAAGCAGAACACAATGGGGTAATTTGATAGCGCATTATCTGTGATCTATTTAAAAATGGAACAAAGGGCATTTAGTGCAGGAGACACCTTGGAGGGTCACGGCATCATGTAAAGAGCCTGCAAACTTTCGTGAAGGAGCAATCTCAATTGCAGAATAAAAGCTCCATGTGAAGGAGCCCAAAGATAATGGAAGACTCAGATACAGGTAGAAGGAGGGGGAAGGGGGTGGGGGAAAGGAAGCACGTGAAAAAGGGAGCCGTTGTGATCCTGCATTTAAAACAGAAGCAGAAAGCCCCATTTTAAATGCAGGATTTAAAATGGCTGGTGTAGAGATGCCCCATGTGTCTCTGCTGCCTCATGTGTCTCTGCTGCCTCAGCCCCATAACATTTAGGTAAGCATACTGCATGGCATCGTTATGCTGTATGTGTTTCACACCCCACGGCCAACAATGGGGCAACACACATTGCACAATGATGTCATGCCATGCCCTTCCATCTACCTTGACTTTATGGGGAAGAGGAGGCAGTGAGACATGGTACAGTGGCACATTTGTGTATTTCAAATATCTAGTTCAGCCCTCACTTGGTGACTTTGGCTCAGTCGATTTCAACCTCAGGCTCCTCTATCTGTAAAATGGGAATACTCATGACTGTTGCTGAGCGCAGGATGCCATATTAGAAATGCTACATGAAATGTTAGATACTCATTAAAACTAGTGTTCAAAATTGACATGGGTTGAGAATCAGGTGATGGGTGAGTCTGAGAGAGCACAGTGCTTGGAATCAGTACTGCAGATGATGGCAGAGCCAAGCAAGAGATCTCACCAGACTTCTTCAAGAAAGGGCAATATGGTGCTCATCAGCACAGATAGTCTAATCACAGGGTAGCTAAACAAAAAAGAGCTAGCTGCCTGTTCAGCTGCAATACCTCATCCCACCCACCTAAATCTTGTGTAGTAATTATGTTTGTCTAATACAGTTGCCAACTTCTTTTCTTGACAGGGTCCCTGTGATGTTAACAGTTGTATGATATGCAATGGAAATTCAGCACATGGACCTCTTCTTGAAATATAAATGCAGTGATGGGAAAAGCTTCCTTAGGTGAATTCCTGCTTGTTGTGCAAACCTGACAGAAAAATGTTTTGTTGTGGCTGGCTTAAACCCAACTGCCATGACATCCTTGCAAATGACATTATAATATGACCTGCTTTTCATACTCAAATATTCATATTATCGGGTGTTGGGATATAAATTATACCCTTGGAAATTAGTCCCATAAACTGTAAAGGACTGCCAACTTTTTGTACTGCTGCTGTACCTTTAACCGCAGTTTGCCTCACAAATTCAGCAGGTGAAGCCTTCCAGGCAAAACAACAACAAAAAGCTTCACTTGCTGAATTTGTGTGTGTCAGGTTGCAATTCAAGGTAGAGGACGGCACAGGATTGGTAAACAAAAGCTGCCAGCCCTAAAACTGAGTGGGGAACGGGGCATGGGAGAATAATTATGCGCAGGCTGGACAGTATAATCAGATTTATAAATCTTTAATATTTAGGACCTAAACAGTAGATGGGTATCAAAAGCCACCAAATGTGTCTGGCAAATATATGTTTGCTGTAGTATGTATGTTTCAGGTACATGCACTAGGGAGCCAGAATTAGCCATGGCTCCTTGCACATACATCTATTTGCCACTGCAAAGGTGTATCATTTTGTATCTAGACAAGCACTCTGTCTCTGTCTATGTTATGAGACACCCTGCTGGGTCCCCTGCCTACAGCCAGGAGAACTTGATGCATCAGCTTTTGCATATTTAATACACATTCTGGATTTTGTTAGATCAGTGTTTCACTGACTGCTCTTTTGGAGGCTTCTTTTGTACAATGCTGCTTTGCTGTTATAAGACGAGCACCTGGCTTCGCACGGGCTGGAATAGCCCTTTTCCTGATGCAGCGAAGCCTTCAAGCCAAGTTATACAGCTGCCAGAGTTGGACAGATTGTAGCTGCCCCGTCTGCATGAAGCCATGCCTACTAGCACCTCTCTTATTTACTTAAAGTAGATTTCTCCCGCTCCTCAGCCACAAAGGCTCCTTGAGCGGCTTACATGGAATCTGCAAAACAAGACCCTCCCTGTCTGCAGGGGTCCAGCCTAAAGATACACAACACAGGAAACAAGGGGGTGGGGAGGGAAGAGTGTGGGGAGTGAGGCAGTCTTTCTGCAGGGCTGGTGGAATGGCCAGCCTGCTTCTCCTTGACTCTCCCTCAGTAACAGCCCACTGGAATGACGGCTAGCAATGGCAGTTGAAGGAGGAGAAGCCTCCACCTAGGCCTGACCCCTGCCCATAGTTCACTGCTATAGCCCTGGAGGGAGGGGTCTGCCCACTCCATTCCCTGGATGTGGGCTGCCCCACAGGAGCCCAGAGGAAGAAGCTGTATAACTCTGTCCCTCAGACGATTCCTCCCTGGCCTCAGACTACCTAGGATTGTCTGTCACCTAGTGATTGGTGATGGATGGTACAGCATCCTGTCATTATCTTTATTGTATGTTTATGTTTTGTCTTTGCTGGCTATTTTTATATGAGTGTGAGTGGTTTTATTTGAAACATGGTAAAAGTTATGAATATAGAAAAGATGGTACTGCAGGCTTCAAAAATGCAGACACATTTAAGAACATAAGAGTCCAGCTGGATCAGACCAAGGGACCATCTAGTTCATCATTCTGATCGTACAGTGGCCAACCGGCTCCTATGGGAAACCCACAAGCAGGACAGGAGTGCAAAAGCACCCTCCTGCCCATGTTCCCCAGCAACTGGTGTACGTAAGCACACTGCCCGTGATACTGAAAGTAGCACAGAGCTATCAGGACTAGTAGCCATCAATAACCTTCTCCTCCATGGATTTGTGTGATCGCCTTTCATTTCATTATTATATTTCTATATTGCCCCAGAACTGAAGCTCTCTGGGCAGTTCACAAAAATTAAAAAAACAACAACATTAAAATGTATGAAGTACAAAAACATTTACATGAAAATATATAAACAGGTAGCACGCACACAGACAACATATATCTAAAAAGAACTTTAGTCATCCAAACTGGTGGCTATTTGGGTGGTTTTAAAATCATTTAACTTTAAAATTATTTCAAATTAAGGCATTTTAACAACCAAATAGCCCTGAGCTGCATACACCTTGGGTCCCCCTAGTAAGCATGCCACATTTCAGGTGTCTAGATTCCATGATCTTGGAGCCATGCTGCTTGACAGATAACACACATCCTCTTTTATCATAGATTGGGGGTGGGGAACTGTATTTGGGTGGGGGCCGGATGACCCTCCCCCAGCCCTCCAGGGGTTGAATGACATCAGAGGGTGCCGCCATGCCCCTGATGTTGGGGGGGGGGACAGACATACTTTGGTCCCTGCCCAGTGCACTGGGTGGATCACCAGCCCCCTCTTTGCCTGGGGATCTGCCTTGGCTGCATGTGGGCTTCCCCCATGGGGAAGACCTGTGTGCAGCAAAGCTGCCTGAGCCAACAAACCAGCTGGATAATCCATTGAGCGCATCAGCTGGGATCTGGCTTCGCCAGCCCTGTGCCTTCTATTGGGAAAGGTGCCCAGCAGATGAAGCCAGGTCAGCTCCGTCCCCGCCATGAAAGCGAGGGGAACCGAGCTGCTCAGCTTCGCTTCCCCCTAGCCAGGAGAAGCCTGGGCGGAGCGAAGCAGGACCCTTTGTGCCTGGTGTTGGTGGGCTTTCTTTGGCCAGGGAAAGCATGCACACGTCAAAGCCTCCTTGGCTGAGGCACCAGGTGGAGGATCAGTCCTCCACCCAGCGCCTTTAACAGGGGAAGCGCTCTGCGTGCTGCTCACCCTCCCAACTGGCATGCTAAGGAAGGGGGATTGCTGCTATCTCCAATCTGTGACCAGAGATAAAGTGGGAATCCCCCTGCAATGCCGTGGATGAGCAGCATGGAGTGGAATCCCCACTTTATCTCATCACACATCAGAGGTACCAGGAGTCACATTTCCATATACGGGCCACATTGCCATATGGCTCGGGGGGCAGCGGGGGGAGAGAACCAGTGGGAAAACACGGCATTTCTACTCAGGAGGGAGGTAAGCGTAGTAGTGGTAGTTTTTGTAGGGGGAGGACTCATAGTGAGCCATTGATCGGCATATTGAAAGTTATGGCAATGTGGAGTTTGTGGGAGAGAGTGAAAAATGAAATTCAGATTGGGCAAAAGTATTTCAGAGTTGGATGACCAGGCTCAGTAAAGGGAGGTCACAGTAAGGGTTGCCATATGGCAATGTGGCCCGTATGTCCAGATCCCTGTGCGTGTTTGTGCCATTAGCTGATGCCATAATATGCAGGCAGAAGTTTGCGTGATCATTTATTGATAAAGATGCTAGGCCCACCTTCTGTTCCTTTACTCCTGGATGCCCATGCCACATTCTTGGCCCTGGATATTTGGCTCATGCCTGAGCCTCCTACTCTGAGGTGGACCTGGATGGGGCTTCAGACATTTGGCACATTCTCCTTCCCCCAGTTGCCCAAAAATCTGTTGAGTGCAGAGCAAGGATTTTCTGCAATTCTGGCTTGTCATTCTTTGTGAACACCGCCATTATCTAACATTTCCTCATCTCCTGGAGTCATTGTAGGTATGTTTTTAGGTCTGGAAAAAATGATTTATTTCAACTTCCTTCTGTTTTTGTGATGTGTATATATTATTTCATTAGAACTAATATGATCAAAGAATCATCAGCCTGCTTTCTGATTTCAGAAATCTGACACTTCTCCTCTTTCTTTCTTAAAGCCAGAAGTTTTCCTTCTCCCTCACCAGACCCAATATATTTGCTTTTAAAGAGCATATCCCTGTGAATTTTATAGGCTTACAAAGTTTCCATTTTTTTCTTCGCTGCATTGAAGTATTTTTTAAATATAATTTCCTGTTTTATATAATATTCCTAAATCATTTCTTTTTGCAATTTGGTGTCATGTCAATTTCAATTCGAGAGGCAGTGTGGTGTAGAGGCTAGAGTGTTGGACTGGGAGTCGGGAGATCTGGGTTCTAGTCCTCACTCGGCCATGAAGCTCCCTGGGTAATTTGGGGCCAGTCACAGACTCTCAGCCTAACCTACTTCACAGGGTTGTTGTTGTGAGGATAAAATGGAGAGGAGAATTATGCCTTGGGTTTCTTAAAGCGGAAAAAAGGCGGGATATAAATATAATAAATAAATGAATAAATGTCATTTTGTTTACACCTGTAGAGCTGCAGCCCTATACACATTGGGAGTAAGTCCTATTGAACTCAAGTAAACGTGCTCAGGATTGCATTGTTAACAAATGCTTTGCTAGTTTCCCATAGTAATCACCTTAGTATTGCTTACATTTTAAAAATCTTAGTGCCTTTTTCATCTTTTCTTTAATCTCATTGTCTTCTAATAAGAATTTGTTGAATGTCTAAATTTTATTTAATTTTGGTTCAGATACTTTAATTTCATAACTAGGTTATGGTCTGCATATAAAGATGTTTTAATTTTTATTTAATAATCTGTTTTAAGATACATGGGGAAATTAAATATAAATCATTTTTTAAAAAATTATTAGCGGGAAAAAGATATAATATTCACCATCTGAAATCGTCTTCAAACATCATATACACAAAAAAGTTTTAAAGCCCTTCTAAAGGTTTTCTCTAGTTCGTTCTCTCTCTCTCTCTCTCTCTCTCTCACACGCACACACACACACACACACACACTATCCTTATCCATTGTCACATTCATATCACCTCCTACTGTTACACTTTTTACACTCTTAAAACTACTGCTAAATCTTCATAACAGATTTCTATATGTAGATGGTGCTTTTTCTGTGTCTCTTGGAAAAATACTGTATCTCAATTTCCTCTTGTGTTTTAATAATACTGTTAATACCATTAATATTTAGAGATAATTTTCAAATTATTCATTCTTTAAATTTATTTAATAAAAATATCATTTTCGTCTTCCCTTCTTTTTGCTCTCAGGATACTTTTTATTGGTTTGGAACAGTTATCAAAGGTTGCAGTAACAGAATCTTGAACTTCTTGAAAAGTTGGAGTGTCAAGGATAGCAGCTGAGCTTGTCTATCTAAATCTTAGCATGCTCCTTCTGCCCTCTGCTGTTTGTTCAAGGCCTGATGTATCTTCAAAAAATCCTCACCTTCCTCTATGGTTATAACCTTATAATTTTTCTTAACCTTACATATTAATTTCCAGGGAAAATCCCATCTATATTGCATTCCTTCACTTTTAATGTTAAAAATCTTGAGGTCTTTCATTTTATGTAAGGTTACAGGTGATACATTAAAAAACAAACAAACCCTCCACTGGTATATTTCTCAAAGCTTGGAAAAAATTTTTTTTTTAATGTACATTAAAAAAAACCTTATTATGTCTCTATCTAAATTGCATTTAAAAGCAATTTCAGAGTTAGTTTGATACGCAGTATCAATATACATTTGCTAAGTACAGTCTGCTCCTAGTATTGTTGCAAATAATTATTTTCAGTTTTTTCTTTCAAACCTAATTTTCATCACAACTCTATTTTTATTACCTAAAACTTTTTCCTTTATTCTCCACATCATCTATTCTCCCTTTGCCACTATAACTTCAGAAACTATTTCTTCCTCAGAGAACTAGACATAACGGTAATCCTGACTTCTGGACACCTGTGTAAGGTCACCATCTTTTGTTTACAAAAGTTCTGGCACCTAGGCCAAGTGCCTCTGAGCAGGTGTAGAGTGCCTTTGCTTTGTGAGAGGAATGCTGCTCGCTTTTCTAGAGACTGGTATCTGGTGCCTCTGGATGTTTCAGGAGGAAAATGTTGCACTGTTTGGCAAGTGGCTTAAGGAAATGGCAGGCAGATGCACAGCTGAGGGGGAAGAAGCTCAGGCATTACTCTGGGATGTCTGGCTTGTCTGTCTGATACCTGGAAAACCAACACATGTAGTCTTCTTGAATGCAGCCTGGAGAATGGTGCCAGCACTTCCATGGTTCTCTTATTAAAGAGCAGAGGGATATGGAGCAGCCCAATGTGCATGCATTTGCGTTCAAAAGCCTTCACAGTGCATGAATGCATGCTACTCTATAAATACAGACACCATGCCCTGGGAAATCTACTAGCTTTCAGCCTTAGACCTGTGCCACTGCAAGGACTGTGAGTGTGTGTACTAACCCAATGGCCAGGAAGTATATCTAGGCCATGTAGCTTAATGTCGCCACCTATGCACGATCATTCTTAACTTCGTGGAATATTTGACTATTCTTAATAAGTAGGGTTGTGTGCAAGTGGCCTCTCCACCATACTTGTGGCCCGAGAAATCTGGGAGGCAATTTCACCGAATTTCTGCAGGGGGAGAAGAAATTCTTAGCCGTTTCTCCCACATAGGGATCCCCATCAGCAGGGCTTGTAGCACAGCTTCTTTCTTTTTTGGTAAGGGTTTTGGGGGCCTCCGTGCTGCAACAGCATCCACTGTCTTGGCAGAATGGCCCCCAGTTTGCATCCACTGCAATGCAGGTGGGGGCCGTGTTGTGTCCGGCTCCAGGGATAAGGTGGAGTCAGTGCTCTGCCCAAATCTGTCCTCCAATTTCCTGAAAGTTACTCCCTCCAATTTCCTGAAAGTTACTCCCTCCATGAAAGAGGCGTCCATTCTTCTGCCTCCTTCAGGATGTGCTATAATGTATTTTTGTGGTGCTTTTGAGCTTACCTAACCACAGCTTGCCTTCCTGGCCGCCTGCACTTCCTCATCTGAAAAAGGCCCATGGGAGGAATTGCCTCATGGTGCCTTAAACTGGGCCTTACTTGAACTGTGGGAAGCCGAAGAGGCTACAGATGGCCAGAGAGATTATTGTACAATGAAAAAAGAGCACTTGTGCTCACTCCTCGGCCACCTCCTAAGTAAAATAAGCCCAAGAGACCCAGCCCATGAGAATTTCTCTGAAATTTCTTCACCGTTGAGTTTCTTTTCGAAAGCAATTTCTCTTCTATCAAACTGAATGAGAATGGTCGAAAAAATGTGGGAGAAATTTTCGGTACAGCACTGTTAATAAGACATTATCTGACAATATTTGACCAGTTAATTGATCGGCATCTCAACCCTACACCAGCTGGACTCCCACAATCATTTTCAGTGAAGCCAGGAAAGATGTAAAATGCATTGTACAAAGTATTCATTCCCTTGTCTAGAGATCACAGTTAAATCTGGTGTACAACTACAAACTAGTCCGCTGTTTGAACGCAGGCTTGGTTCCCCTCCCCGCCCTAGTTCTGAGAGTGGATCATAGAATCATAGAATAGTAGGGTTGTAAGGGACCTATAAGACCATCAAGTCCAAGCCCCTGCTCAGTGCAGGAATCCAAGTCAGAGCATCCCTGACAGATGGCTGTCCAGCTTCATCTTGAATGCCTCCAGTGTGGGAGAACCCGCTACCTGCCTAGGGAATTGGTTCCATTGTCGTATTGCTTTGTCAGGAATTTTTTCCTGATGTTCAGCCGGAATCTGGCTTCCTGTAACTTGAGCCCATTATTCCGTGTCCTGCACTCTGGGATGATGGAGAAGAGATCCTGGCCTTCTCTCTGGGACAGCCTTTCAAGTGCTTGAAGAGCGCTATCCTATCTCCCCTCAGTCTTCTCTTCTCAAGGCTAAACATGACCAGTTCTTGTCTCCCATCACAGGGCTTTGTTTCCAGTCCGCTGATCATCTTTGTTGCCCTCCTCTGAACCCTCTCCAGCTTGTCTGCATCCTTCTTAAAGTGCAGTGTCCAGAACTGGACACAGTAATCCAGATGAGGCCTAACCAGTGTGGAGTAGAGGGGAACTACTACTTCCCGGGATTTGGAAGCTATGCTTCTATTAATGCAGCCCCAAATAGCATTTGCCTTTTTTGCAGCCACATCACATTGTGTTTCAGCTTGTGATCAGCTTGTGATCTATGACAATTTCAAGATCCTTCTTATTTGTAGTATTTTTGAGCCAAGTATTCCCCATCTTGTAACTGTGCATTTGGTTTCTTTTTCCTAGGTGCAGAACGTGGCATTTATCCCTATTAAATGTCATTCTGTTGTTTTCTGCCCAGCACCCCAGCCTATCAAGATCACTTTGAATTTTGTTTCTGTCTTCCAAGGTATTAGCTGAAAGAAGCAAAACAATAAAATTGTAATAACAATAACATTGTAATAAAAGGTCTAAAGTAAGGCCCGTCAAATATTGTGACTGACTAGAATAACACTGGTATATCTTTGTAGCACAGATTGTCCCTGTGTCAACTGAGATATTGTTTTCCTTTCATTGCCCACAAGAAAGTTCCTTTTTAGAGCCAGGTTCCCTGAGGACACCCATCTGTCCACATGCATCTTGGACACTATTTTATATAGGACCGTGAGTAGTGTGCTTTATCTGACATGCTGCTTTGGGCAGTAGCTACATCTTTCTCCACCCTTGGCCATTGGAAGGACTCCAATTAGAAGGAGCATGGTGCTACCCCTTCCTTCCTTCCTTCCTTCCTTCCTTCCTTCCTTCCTTCCAATCCCTCCTCAAAACCCACCTTTTTCTGTAGAGCTTTTGGTCAACCTCCAAGTATCCATGCCCTCTTGAAACTAAGCCTGTAACCAAGCACAACCAGCACTTGTGACTGAAACAATAGTGCATTTCTTCCCTGTTTACCCCACCTCCTTACTTCCATCTCCTTACTCTGCAAATTTTATATTGTAAGCTCCTTGGAGCGGGGACCTGTCCTCTTGTACTCTATAAAATGTCATGCATACTGATTGTGCCATATTAAATAAATACATAATGCTTCTTGGCCTATGGCAGTCCTCCTAATGTGGTAGCCATGCATTCACCTGAGTCCCATTGACTGAAGCTGCAGGCATTGGCCAGAGTAGCGTGGCAGCAACCATGGAGGTAAATGGCTGTCACTCTCAGTAAGATGCGAATAGGCTGCGAAATGGGAGCTCATTCAGTCCCACCATACCTGAACGAAATAGATTCTAAATACAGTATTTGCTTCTTAAGAAACGTGATTTTTAACAAAAGAGAGAGCAGGGGCATATACTTCTGGAAACGAAGGAGAAGAGTAACCTCACAAAGTGTACAGGAACCAATACGGTTTGAGGCCTATTAGGCTTCACGTTCAAGATCCCTTCTCAGGTGCAACTCTGACAGGGCAATCCTACCTCCCAAGTCAGAATGCTCTGAGGTCGGAGCACCTAACTTACCTAAGCCCAGCCAGTTGGAAGTGAGGTCAGAGCAGCTTTCTTCTCTCTTTCCTCCAGGTTTTTTTTGGTTGTTTCAACCATATCCCTCCCCTCCCATTGCAATTAATGGGAGGGACATGATTTACATCTGCCCCAGGACTGGTGTAAACACCCCCCCCCCCATGTTGGGGGCATGTTCAGGGATCTGCAGGGCTTTGGATCCTGCAGATCAAAGTCCCCTCCCCCCATCTGCCCACACCACGGCTTTGATCCGCCCCCTTTTCATCTCTCCTGATGTCGAAGTTTCAATCTTTCCACAGGGGCTGGGAGGAGGGATTCAAGGTTGGATTTCCAAGGTTGGAGCTCTCTCTCTCCAGCCTCTGACAGGGGGATCAGATATTCCTTTGGTCCCTGGGACACCCTTCAGGGGGCCATAGGATTGTCACATAAATGACCTATTTCATCTCAAACCACTGTTCACATATACCCTCCTAAATCATTCAATGAGATCTTATGAACAAGCTTCACAATTCCAACAAGAAAAGGTGGAAGACAACAGAAGAAGCCAGTGTGGCTTCACAAAAAGCTTAGGGATGACATGAAAACAAAAAAGTACACATATAGGAAGTGGAGAGAAGGCCAAGCAACAAAGGAAGAGTACAGGCAGGTAGCACAGAATTGCAGGGATGGCGTCAGGAAGGCTAAAGCTGAGAACGAGCTGAGGTTAGCGAGGGATGCTAAAAACAACAAAAAGGCTTTCTTCAGCTACGTGCATAGTAAAAGGCAGAGGAAAGAAATGGTGGTTCAGCTACTAAATAAGGATGGCAAAACGATAACAGATGACAAAGAAAAGGCAGAGGTGCTCAATTCCTACTTTGGCTCGGTCTTCTCCCAAAAGAGGGTTTATGACCCCCCTGGCAAAGGCGAAGTGCAGGCTGAAGGGGCAGGATTGCAGCTTGAGATCGATAGGCATATGGTCAAGGAACACCTAATTACTTTGAATGAGTTCAAATCTCCAGGGCCAGATGAACTGCATCCTAGAGTAATAAAGGAACTGGCAGAAGAACTCTCAGAACCGCTGTCTATTCTCTTTGAGAAATCATGGAGGACGGGGAAAGTGTCAGATGACTGGAGGAGGGCTAACGTTGTCCCTATCTTCAAAAAGGGTCAAAAGGAGGAACCTGGGAACTACAGACCAGTCAGTCTGACATCAATCCCTGGGAAAATTCTGGAGCTGATGATAAAGCAAGCCATCTGTAAGCACCTTGAAAACAATGCCGTGATTACTCGAAGCCAACATGGATTTGTCAAAAACAAGTCCTGCCAGACGAATCTGATCCCATTTTTTGATCAAGTAACCTCCCTTGTAGACCGTGAGAATGCGGTTGACATCATATACCTCGACTTCAGCAAAGCTTTCGACAAAGTGCCCCATGATATCCTGATGAGCAGACTAGCTCAAAGTGGGTTAGATGAAACATCGATCCGGTGGATCCACAGTTGGTTACGGAATCGGACTCAAAGAGTGCTTATCAATGGGACCTTCGCAAACTGAGGAGAGGTAACGAGTAGGGTACTGAAGGGCTCAGTCCTGGGCCCAGTGCTCTTCAACATTTTTATTAATGACTAGGAGGAGGAGGTGCAGGGAATGCTGATCAAATTTGCAGATGACACAACATTGGGCGCGATAGCTAATACTTTGGAAGACAGAAACAAAATTCAACATGATCTTAATAGACTGGAGCGCTGGGCAGAAAACAACAGAATGACATTTAATAGGGATAAATGCCAAGTTCTACACCTAGGAAAAAGAAACCAAATGCACAGTTACAAGATGGGGGATACGTGGCTCAACAACACTACAAGCGAGAAAGATCTTGGAATTGTCGTTCACAAGCTGAATATGAGCCAGCAATGTGATATGGCTGCCAAAAAGGCAAATGCCATTTTGGGCTGCATTCATAGAAGCATAGCTTCCAAATCCTGGGAAGTACTAGTTCCCCTCTACTCAGCACTGGTTAGGCCTCATCTGGAGTACTTTGTCCAGTTCTGGGCACCACACTTTAAGAAGGATGCAGACAAACTGGAGAGGGTTCAGAAGAGGGCAACAAAAATGATCAGAGGACTGGAAACAAAGCCCTATGACGAGAGACGGAAAGAACTGGGCATGTTTAGCCTTGAGAAGAGAAGACTGAGGGGAGATATGATAGCACTCTTCAAGTATTTGAAAGGTTGTCACAGAGAAGAAGGCCAGGATCTCTTCTTGATCATCCCAGAGTGCAGGACACGGAATAATGGGCTCAAGTTACAGGAAGCCAGATTCCGGCTGAACATCAGGAAAAACTTCCTGACTGTTAGAGCAATATGACAATGGAACCAATTCCCTAGGGAGGTGGTGGGCTCTCCCACACTGGAGGCGTTCAAGACGAGGCTGGACAGCCATCTGTCAGGGATACTCTGACTTGAATTCCTGCATTGAGCAGGGGGTTGGACTCGATGGCCTTGTAGGCCCCTTCCAACCCTACTATTCTATGATTCTATACTCACCCCACCAAAAAAAGACCACCAACATAAACAATAAAAATTGCGTACACAAACACATAATAAAGCCTATGTTTTAACTATGTTTTGCTACTGAAGCTGCAGTTCGAGAGTTTTTCTATACAATGCTATTAATTGCTGTATCTACTTTTGGTTTCATCACAGAATTGAGATTTGAGCTCTACACAAACAGCTTTTCCTTTCCTGCTTTTCTACTACATAATTCCTAGGTGGCGCTGTGCTATAGTGGAATAGCACAAATACAGGAGAAGTTCTTTCACTTTCAGAAATAATACCCCATTTTCCCTGCTCTAAAAAAACACCCAGGAAAGTGCTCTTAAACAGAAATGAAACTGGGGGATCATGATGTCATCCAAAGAACCCATAAATAGCCGTGAGTATGGAATCAAGAGCGTACAGTAAATGTCTTGTATAAAAAAGCTCCAGAACACACTTATTAGGGAAGGGGTCCCCAACCTTTTTGGACCCGTGGGCACATTCAGGAATTTGAGAAACTGCTGTGGTCACCACCACAAAATGGCCCCCATGGAGAATATGGCTAGTCACATAATGGCTGCTGTGGAGCCTGGCTGGTCAAGAGATGGGGGTTGGAGAGAAATAGTGAGACTAGAGGCTAGGAAGGAGGGGGGAATTGAAAGAATTGCTTCCTGGCCCACCCAATCTTCTTCCGTCCATACAGATCTTTCCCCTTTGTGAACTCTCTCTTTTTCTCTCTCTCCACTCCCAGCCTCTAGCCTGGCTATTCCTCTCCCCCAACCCCTTTCCTCACTATTTCTCTCCCTTCCCTAGCTTTCTTTTTCTCTCCCTTCCTAGCCCCCAGCTTTGAATGTTCTCTCCCACTCAGCCTTTTATCTTGCTGTTTCTCTCCACACCCAGCCTCTAACCTTGTTATTTCTCCCCACAGCATCTCCCCCCCCCCTTTGCCTCTCTATTTCTTCCCCTCTGCCCCTTTGCCTTGCTTTCTCTTCCTGCCTGCTGAGCAGCTGATCCGTGGCAGGTTCAGGAAGAGGAAGGAGAACCTGGTGCCCTAACATTTTTCAATTTTTTATTTAAAACGTTTTTTTTGAAGGGGGCAGAAAGTGAAGACCTGCGTGGATGCCATTGGAGATGCCCGCGGGCTCCGCATTGGGGAACCCCAGGGAGTAAAGCTCATTGAACACAGGGAGACTTACTTTGGAGTAAATGTGCATAGGACTGCACTGTAATTTATCATATTGTTAATCATATAAAACACAAGGTACATAATAAAGGTGTACCTCTTTTAGAAAACATGACATGTATATTTTATGTAATCTATGTAATGCTGGAATAAAATAGCAAGCCTTTTTCTCCAAACACAAGTTATTCAAATCTATGGACCCTAGCAGGAATTTGTTGTTGTTATCGAACACCAACAATAATGGTGTACAATGTAAACAATGACATGTTTTTTACAATCTCCAGTCCTCTCTCCTATATCCCAAAGTCAAATGCTCATTAAAGAGAATGAGTTAAACATAAACGGTAAGTTAACTTCATCTGAATCTATCCCTTTAAAGGATGCAATTCAGACAATCATCTGCTCTACTAGCACAACCTATAAAACATTTCAGAGGAATCTATGGGTTAAAAGGCTGAAAGGCATTATTCCTACAATTATCCCTACATAAAGAGAAAAATACTGTTGCTGCCCCAGGGCCCAAACCTTGAGCTGTCCCTGAAACAGGAAGAAAGGAAGCAAAAACCCCTTTCTAAACAGTACAAAATTAAATCTTCAAGGAGTAAGCTATCAAAAAAATCCAAGCACTTTGCCTGAAAGTGTTTTCAAGAAGAAATTGCTTGAGAGAGTCACACACTTGTGTTTGCTAAAACCAGTGTTTGCTAAAATACCATCGAGAGAGAAGTTTATTGGAAGCCATTCCTACCTGTTACCAGATTAGGACTGAATTGGGAGGAGGGGGTTAAAATAATAGAAAATTAACCCTATAATTCCTGTACTCTGGGATTTGCGATGCAGGAGGGGTGTTTATGTGAAGGCCCTGTTCATATAAACATAGTTGCTGGATCATGGCTGCTGGCCACACCTGTTGGTGACCAGTGTTTTGGGGGAAGGGCCTGCACACTCACAGGTCCCCGTGCATGGGGCTCTTGTACATATACCGGAGCCCTGGTCATTGAGGGACCCTGCTCGCATAGAGGAGCCCTCTACGCACCGCTCCTTTCACGCTATGCGGAATGGGTGGCTGCTGCTGGGAGGTTTTGGTGACAGATGCATCAGGGGCAGGGCCTGTGGGCTGGCTTCCCTCCCAGGCATTTGTTGAATTTGTGCTGGGGGTTGTCTCAATAGGACTAAGGGGTCTGTTGGAAAGTATATCCCAACTGGCCAAACAAAACTACATTGTTCGCTTTGGGGGAAACTTGCAACTACATGAGATGTTGGCATTTCATGAGCAGATCTCCCACCCTGTTTATTGATTTATTTATTTTCAAAGGAGGCTGGAGGGGATTTCGGTTACAACTGTGGTGCTGGGCGAGGCAAATTTAATCCTTTCCTTGTATTATGTTTTCCTGATTTGGGGCTTCTCCACATGAGGTTTTTATCCTGTGATTTACTGCTCCTCCTTCTTCCAGATTCTTTGCGGGATTTTAAATCAGCTCTTTATGCAGCTGGTTTTTCCTTACTGCGTAACGCTGCCTACCATTTACACTGGTGGGTGGAGTCTGGTGGGATGTTTTTGGATGTTAGCAGCATCGTATGCCCCACTGTCCACCCCCTCTGGGGTAGCCCCTCCCCCGTCTTGGCATGAACTTCATCCTTTCAACTTCCTTGCCTCCCCTTTTCACTGTTATTTGCCTCATTGGGTAAAATGATCTGGTGCTTTTGTTTCCCCTGAGCAATTCAGATCAGAAATACAGTGGAAAGGGAACGGGTTGACTCCCCTTCTCCAGCTCGGCTGCTTTAATCAGATCCGCCCACCCCCAGCCCCAATGTGGGAAAGTGGGAGATCAGGGCTCTCCTGATATCAAGTCTTGTTTAACCCTCAGTACAGTTTCCTCCTTACGCAAAACCTCCCAAGAATCACTAGGAAAGCCAAAAAGATTTCAGTAAGGCTGGCAAATTTTATCGGATGGGTTCTGTATGTTGCTAAGTTGTTGTTGGCTTTTAACACTTGGAAGGAAATATTTGGGTTCCTTTTCAGGTGAAACGCCTGAGCAGGGTCATTGCTAGGTTCTTAAAAGATTCAGGGCACAGGCCCATAACATAAATTTGCATATGCATATCTATCTATATATCTATATTTATCTCCGAGTCTAAGTGAACCTCTAATATGTGTGTGTGTGTGTGTGTGTGTGTGTGGTGTGCTTACATGTGTGCATAGATTACATACATACATACATACGAAGTGTGCACTGACCCCATCTCCCACCCCATTTCAATTCAGACCCCAATTCACCGTTTTGGAAAACGTCCCGCTTCTGCCCGGGCCAGTTTGTAGTCACTCTACTTCAGCTCAGCAAAAAACCTGAGTCAATGTTTGGAAAAATGAGTCTTTATGCTTCCTGTTGACTACTAGACTACTATGTGAAATTAGAAAAAAAATATTTTTTTTCTCTTGGTCAGAACTGGATGGTAATTTCAGGCATAGTGGCCCCCTAGAAGGGGATTACACCTGCCCAATGTCAAAAAAAAAATTGCAGGGTTTGTATTTTGACTTTCTTTTAAAGGGAACTGCCAATAACATTTCTGTTCCTTGGAAGAATTGGATAAAAATTTCAGGATTCATTGCCCCATCAGAGGAGATCATGTCTCCAAATTTCATAACGATAGCCACAAGGGGTTTTGTGCAAGGGTGGCCTTGATGTTTTGAGGTCTCCAAAAGAGGACATATTTCTCTCTATGTTCCTTCTGGAACATTGTTCTGAAAATTACAGATAGTCTTGAGGTGTCCCTAAGTAAGAAACCAGCAAAGTTTTAGAAGGATAAGTGCACCAGTTCATGTGGAAGGGGAGTTCTCCAATTTGGAAGAGGGAGTGATTTGCTTTCCCTTCCCTTCACCCCCTCCCCAATAGTTTTTTGGGTAGATTTGTATGAAAATGCAGAGGTCATTAGAGGTGCCCCCCAGGCAAGAAACCTGCAAAGTTCCTGAAGGGTATACATGCCTGCAAATTTAGAATTACTAGAATTTATTTACATTTCACCAATGTTAGCAGCAGGGGAACATGGGTGAGAAGGTGCAATTGCACTCATATCCTGCTTGCGTGTTTCCTATGGGCATCTGGTTGGCCACTGTGTGAACAGAATGCTGGACAAGATGGACCTTGGTCTGATGCAGCACGGTCTTCTTATGTTCTAAAATATAGAGTGCCTCTGAGCATATGCAGAATGCTTTCCTTTCACCACTGAGCACTTACATTCTCCCCCTACCAATTCTATTCCCCTCTATGCAACCATCGCTCCTCATCCTACCATCCTCCAGCAACTCTTCATAAAAACAGATGTCTTGTTTTGTGTAACTCCTCTCTATCTCCTCCTTGTTGCGCACAAGCTCTCATTCTGTCTTCCTCCCCATAACTTCATTCGTGCTAAGACTTCACCAGGATTCAGCCAATGAGTCTGTTTTCAAAACTAGGGCTAAGTTATGGAGAAACTGTGAGCATGTACTAAGTGCCTTTTCCTCTCCACTGAAGCTAGAGTTCATGCAAAAAACCCAAACACAAATGATCAAACATGCATAGGACTGAGCTGAAGGGGTAGCCAATTCATTAGACGGAATTGGGTAGGCACTGTATTAAGCCTGTAGTACCATGCTCAAAAGTCAGGAGTTATTTCTGAGTAAACATGCAGAACATCAGGGTGCAAACCTCCTTGCAAAAGTAACTCATGCTGGAATCCTGTGCACACTTTCCTGAGGGTATGCCTCATTAAACATAATGGGGCTTCTGAGTAGGCATACATAGGATTGTATAGGGGTGAATGCTCCTTTCTTGTTCTCCTCGACCTCTCAGCGGCTTTTGATACCGTTGACCACGGTATCCTCCTGGACTGCCTGGAGAGGATGGGCATTGGAGATATCATATTACGGTGGTTCCAGTCCTTCCTCTCTGGCAGGCACCAGACGGTAGCACTGGGAGAGGAGGTGTTGGACCCGTGGCCGCTCACGTGTGGGGCGCCACAGGGTTTCATCCTCTTCCCAATGCTATTTAACATCCATGTGAAGCCGCTGGGGGCTATTGTCAGGAAGTTCGGGGTGGGGTGTCATCAATATGCAAATAACACACAGCTCTTCATTCAAATCTTCACCAGGGTTGGCTGTAGAATCCCTGTCCAAATGTCTGGAGACGGTGAGTGGCTGGATGGGGAGGAATAAGCTGAAGCTGAACCCTGACAAGACAGAGGTACTTCTGGTGGGAAAGAAGAGTAGGTTGGGGGATGTTGACCTGATGTTGAAAGGGGTACAGCTACCCTTGAAAGACCAGGTCTGCAGCCTGGGGCTCGACTCCCAGCTGTCCATGGAGGCTCAGGTGTCAGCTGTGAGCTGGACAGCATTGTATCAACTCTATCTGATATGGCGGCTGCACCCCTACCTTCCCATCTGTTCCCATCGGTAGTACATGCCCTGGTCTCCTCTTGTCTAGACTACAGTAATGCGCTCTACGTGGGGTTACCCTTGAAGACGGTTCAGAAGCTGCAGCTGGTGCAGAATGCAGCGGCTCGCCTGATTAAAGGCAGCGACCAGCATGATCACATCACTCCGGTGCTGAAGGAGTTGCACTGGCTACCAGTTGTTTTCCGGACCAAATTCAAGGTGTTCGTTTTGACCTTTAAAACCCTATACAGTTCTGGCCCAGCCTATCTTAAGGAGCGCCTCCAGCAACACCAGACAGGCCGCTCAACAAGATCAGCCTCGGATGGCCTTTTCTCTGTCCCATCAGCCAGGACAGCTAGGCTGGTGAGGACGAGGGAGAGGGCCTTCTCTGTGGTGGCCCCCACTCTGTGGAACCCCTCCTTAGGGAACTCTGCCATGCCCCCTCTTTAATGAGCTTCTGCCACGCACTGAAAATTTGGTTATTCAGGCAGGCATTTGGGGTGGGTTAGGGTATTTTTAAATAATATTTAACGTGTAATTTTGCTGTTTTAAATTGTATTGTTGTACATCTCCCAGAGTGGCCGGGTGACCGGCCAGATAGGCGATTAAGAAATTTAATTAATTAATTAATTACTAGTATAAATGAGCAGTATTTATCTCCACTCCACTTAAAAAACAAACCCCAAATGCCAATTTTTATTAAAGCTTTCTGTTCATAGGAACATAGGAAGCTGCCTTATACAGAGTCAGACCCTGGGTCCATCTAGCCCAGTATTGTTGACACTGACTGGCAGCAGTAGCTCTCCAGAGTTTCATGCAGGATTCTTTCCTAGCCCTACCTGGAGATGCCGGGGATTGAACCTGGGACCTTCTGCATACCAAACATGTGCTCTACCACTGAGCTACAGCCCTTCCTATTGCTGGATAATGGCAACTGACAAACAAAACAGCCCCAAATTTGTTTCTCTGCAACCATGTGAACTCACTTTTCTCAAAGACTTGAGTGAGAAGGAGAAAAAACAACCCTCTTGTCTGTGTGTATAAAGTCAAATACAGTTCAGAACTTCTCTTGCCCACTAAAGATAATTCTCTTTAAGAATTCCCCAAGATATGGTCTGGGTGGAATAAAGAAGAGAAAGAAAGAAAAGATAGGGGAGGGGAGGGGAGGGGAGGGAAGAAGAAAGAAGAACGGTGATTGGAAATGCGGGGCGAGGAGCAGAGAGAATTCCCTAAGCCAAGTGGCTCCTTTCAGAGAGGTAGTACTTCAGAGGAATTTAGGAGGCTGCGGAGGGTTTGTGAGGATTGCACATACTTACATTAACTTTATGAGGTGAGGTGGCTGAGAGCTTTTTCTAAAACCCAGAACCTATTTAAAAGCCTCAGCAGTTCCTCAATCATGCCACCACATAGTCCCAACCCTCCTTTTGGAATAACTCGCATCCTACAGCTATTTAGGAGAAATTAAAGTGGAGGGGGAGAAAGAAGTTTGTGGAGGCTGATTGGATCCTTTGCTGTACTGAAGCTACTCAACTTCTGCAGAAGCCAAAGTTTCCACTTTGAGGCAGTAAAATCAGGTGCTGTGTGAAATACCAGTATTTCACATGGAACTCTTTCTTCCCTTCCATCTCCCTCTTCAACACTAATTGTGAGCAAGCTCCCAACAGTGGGCATGTAAGAGCAGGAAAGTAGAGGGACAGAGGTTTTTTGCACGTCAAAAAAAAAACAACAATAACCTACAGCAGAGATTAGGGATAGTGACCTCCTAATGGTCACCTTAATCGGGGCCGCGGTGGCTTAGTGGTTAAGACGCTGAACTGCAGACTGGAAGGTCGGCAGGACAGCAGTTTGAGACCCGAGTGCTGCGTGATGGAGTGAGCTCCCAGCTTCTGCCAACCTAGCAGTTCGAAAGCAAGAAATTGCAAGTAGATAAATATGTACCTCTTCGGCAGGAAAGGTAACAGCGTTCCGTGCACCTCGGTGTTCAGTCATGAACCACGGAAGTGTCTTCAGACAGCTCTTCAGCTTAGAAATGGAGATGAGCACCACGCCCTAGAGTCGGACACGACTGGTTGGGGACACCTTTACCTTTAATGGTCACCTTAATCACCTTCTGATTAGGATCTGTAATAGGGATGTCAGAGAATTCCGCCACGGATCTCGGTGAGGCCGAATGCCAGTGCATTTGGCCCCCGAACTCCGTGGCAGAATGGCCTGCCACCCCCCACCCCCCCGCGGATTCCCCCCGGGACGAGACTTACCTGTGGCAGATCTTCCGGGTGGCGGCGGCGGCGGCTGCGGCGGTGGCTGGTCTTCCGACTCGCTGCCGCCATTTCCAGGCTTGTGTAAAAAAAAAAAAAAAAAAGACGTGATAGGCTACGTAAAGATTTACATAGCCTATCATGGCTAGGTTTAAAAAAAAACAGAAACGTCGTGATAGGCTACGTAAATCTTTACGTAGCCTATCATGGTTGGGTAGGTTAAAAAAAACAAACACCCACGTATGCAAATGGCGGCAGCTACGGCCGCCACCATTTGTGTTTCTTCTTTTTACTGTCTTAATCTACGTAAATATTTACGTACGCTATGACGGCGAAAATAAAGGGGAACACAAATAGCGTAGCGGGTGCTATTTGCGTCCCCTTTTGATTCGCCATTTTAGCCTACATAAAAATTTATGTAGGCTACACTATTTGCGTTCCCCTTTATTTTCGCCGTCATAGTCTACGTAAATATTTACGTAGATTAAGACAGCCAAAAAGAAGGAACGCAAATGGCCGTGGCCGTAGCCACCACCATTTGCGTACGTGGTTTTGGGGGGGGGTTACCCAGAGCCCTCCGCGGCCGGAAATCTGGCTGTGGATGGCTCTGGCCTGGCTGGGCCTGGCCGGCTGCTCCGCAGAGCTGCCGTGGAGCACAGCCAGCCATTCGAGGATTCCGGGGGGAGGGACGGAGCGCCTCTCCACCAGTGAGGATTCCGGGGGGAGGGATGGAACGCCTCCCCCCCCACCATAAACATAATCCGCGAACAGGTAAGTCACTTTCGTACATCCCTAATCTAATCCCCTGCGTGGCTTGACAGTTTTAACTTTTTATTTTAGTCTTTGAGAAAATGAAACTTTATGCATGGCTAGCACAAAAGCCACTGGACCTAACTGTGAAATTTGGCAGGCTCAGTCAGCTCTATAGAGGCTGCCAGGTCCCCAAATTCCATGCACTTATGGCAGCACAAAAAAAGTATAGCTCTTTGCTTGGACAGATTTTCTTGAGAAAAGCAAATTTTACCTGTGACTAGCAGAAAAATCACTGGACCTAACTGCCTGAAATTTGGCAGGTTCAATCAGCTTCATGGGGGCTATTCGGTCTCCATATTTCATGAATTTCTTATACAAGCTAAAAAAGTTATGTCCGTTTCTGTTTTCCAATGCAAGTCAACGGGAAAATGTAAAAAAAATGGCAATTAGGACAGCTCAAGAGATCCAGGGCACAGCTCAAAAAGATCTGGGGCCCATGCCCAGGTGGCCTTCAATAACAATACCCCTTCACCTGAGGAATTTGGAAGGAAGCTAGCATTTGGTAATCTAAAAACAACAAATCTAAGAGGAAAAGTTGTCTTCAAAATCCCAGGGGCTGTCTCCACGAGCAACTTACTCCAAGCCGGCTATGTTTGGATGTCATTAGGGATCCATGACATCATGGCCATCTTGCAGCCGCTCTGGAGTTTTGTGTGGAAAAACTGGTTCTTCTGAGACTACTTTTAGTCCGATTGTTTTCCTTAATTTGGCTTGTCTGCACTTCTGTTGTGGTGTGCACCACCCTCCACATTTATCTGGCATGATTGATAGCCCTGCCCAGGGATGTGTCTTTCACCTCACTGACCCCAGTCAGTGGGTGTTTCCCCAATGTTTTCCCCACCTCTGTTTCTGCCATTTCAGGGCTGGCTGTCAGAGTTCTGATCTACCTCATGGCATTTACTTCACCTTGCCTACCACTAAACTCTGGTAGCCATCCCTGCAAAGTATAGGTGTGCTCTGGGCAGCCTCTAACTTCTTTTTAAAAATTAAAGTGTTAAACAGAAATAGCGCTTTTGTCGGCAGTACCTACACCTCCCCCCATCTCGCTCTCTCAGTATGTCACTATCTCGCATTTGTCCAGCAATACCTACTGTATATCCCCTATCTCACTACCTCGCTATGCCACTATTCAGGGGCGTAGCTGTTGCTAGACAAATGTGTGATAGTGACGTAGTGACATTAAAAAAACCTTTGCAAGTGTGATTTTTTTAACCTTCCTTTCTGGATGGGTGATTTCTTTCATGTCTCTATTGCCTCTATTGCGCAAGTGCTCTATCGCGCTACTGCACAATTGGAAGGTTAAAAGGAAAGGAAAGTTAAAAAAAACCACAACTACAAAGGGTTTATTTTATGCCACTAGGTCATTATCACGCATAGGGATGTGTGAAAGGCACTTACCTTTTCGAAGGGGTGATTCGCGGTGGGGGAGAGGCACTCTGCACCTCCCCCCGAATTCCTAACCCACCAGGCTGCGCTCCGCGGCAATTCCGTGGAGCCACCGGCCAGGTGCATTCGCAGGCGTGTGGAGCCTGCGGACGCAAATGGTGGCGGCTATGGCGGCCACCATTTGCGTTCCTGTTTTTTTGCCGTGATAGGCTACGTAAATATTTACGTAGCCTATTACGGCAAAAATGGGGAAGCGAATGGCAGACGCAGATGCGGCCGCCATTCGCAAAGCAGTGCGAACGGCACCAGGTAAGTGCTCTGTTTCGCGTGCCTTTCGTGGGGTGGTGGGGCGGAGGGGCTTCGTTCCGCCATGGATTTTGGGGGGCCGAATGCACTGGCATTCGGCCTCGCTGAGATCCATGGCAGAATCCTCTAACATCCCTAATCACGCATTTGTCTAGCAACAGCTATGCCCCCTATCTCTCACTAGGGATGGCGGAGAATTCCGCCACGGATTCCAGTGAGGCTGAATGCACTGGCATTCGCCCCCCCGGAATCTGTGGTGGAATGGCGTCCTGCCCCCCCGCCCGCCCTGTGGAACCCCCCGGGACGGCACTTACCTGGGGCAGATGCGGCAGCGGATGTGGCGGCGGGTGTGGTGGCGGCGGTGTGGCGGCAGAAGGTGTGGTGGCGGCAGCGAGGGTGGTGGAAGGTGCGGCAGCAGCGGAAGGTGTGGCGGCGGTGGGGGCAGGAGGGGCGGGGGCAATGGCAGCTGGTCTCCTGGCTGGGCGCAGCGTATGCAAATGGCGGCGGCTACAGCGGCCGCCATTTGTGTTCGCTATTTTTAGCCGTTCTAGCCTATTTACGTAGCCGATCACGGTTAAATACAGGGTCGCAAACGGCGGCGGCTACAGCCGCCACCATTTGCGTCCCTGGTGCCCAGCGGCCGGAAGTCCGGCTGCGGGCGGAGCCAGCCGGTGGCTCTGCGGAATCCCCGCGGAGCGAAGCCGGCCAGGCAGGATTCTGGGGGAAGGGACGGAGCGCCTCCCCCCCATCCAGGATTCCGGGGGGAGGGACGGAGCGCCTCCCCCCCCACCGCGAAGCAGATCCTTGAAATGGTAAGTGGCTTTCGTACATCCCTATCTCTCACTATGTCACTATTGCACATTAGCACTATTGTGTGATAGTGACAAAGTGAGGTAGCAGTTTTAAAGGGGAAGAAATAAAAAAGTGGCAGAATTGGGCATAGCTTAGGGAAGAGGTTTCCTCAGAAGTAACTCCCATTGTGGTCAATGAGGCTAAGCTCCATCCATCGCTTTATGGGAGTATCAGGGGAAGGAAAAAGGTAAGCCTGGATGGGTGTGGGGAGGCTTTCTTATTGGTTGAGGAGCCCCTGCCAGTCTGATGATGTTTATTCCAATCCCCCCCGCCTCCACCCGGAAGTATGTTCTGTGAAGCAACTTATACTGGAGTGGTGCAGTTGCTCGTGGAGCCCTGCTTGGACCAAAGTGCACCAAAGCCGATTCCTTGAAATAATTCGGGTAAGCCTCCCTTCGCTTCTCCTTCCGTTGTCTTGGAGACAGGGCCCCAGTCTCCACACAATCCCGGTTGAAGAGTCTTCACAGCCATCCCTTTTCTGAACTGATAGGCCTGCTGGAGGTACTTGCCATTTTCATAAAGCAATATGTTTTTTCTTCAGTTGGCTTGCTAAGAATGCAGTTGACTGGTTTTGCAGTTTTCCTCCAGGGTCAAACAGCAACTCTGAGGTGGGGTGGGGATTTTGGTGGGACCACAGCTGGGATAAAAATGGTTAAGCCCCCTCTGCCCATGCACATAGCCCCAGTCCTAAACTCCCACAGCTGATGTTTATGTGAGAAAAAGCCTAAATACATTAAATAATATCATGCTTAATGTATAGTCTAGTTTGGTCTGTAGAGGTAAGAGGTAAGGTTGCTCAGTGGAAAGGTCAGGGCTTGCTTGCTTTCCACATTTGCAGAGTTGCTGTGTCTGCAAGTAAGGCAGTTTCCTCTTTCTTCTGACTCCCCTCCAATATTAATTTATTGCAAAAATTGTTTCTGTGACAGTGTTTGTTATTTTACCTGAAGGAGTAGTCAGATCTGATTCAAAGGTAAGATATACAATGAAAGATAAGAAAAGGTCAGCTTCCTGAATAACATTAAAGACATTTCTCAGAGTCAATGGAGTCTGGATTCTCCTGTGATGATCAACCCATTTCAGGTTTAATTCCGTGCATGGAATGGAAAAAGTCCTTGTCTGTCTGCCTGCCTGTCTCTTTCTCGCTCTCTCTCTGGATCAGTTCTCCCACTAGGCATGTATTGCAAAATAACTGAACCATAAGAGCCATCCTGGTAGCCTTATTTTAACTATTTGGGTTGATATATTAAATATGAATGCCACTGGAAGGCTGCTCTGTGTGCACAGTCTAGTCAGTCTGGATTGGGTGTTGTGACCCACCTCCCTACCCCACCCTACTCTGAGGTGGTGTGAGAGATGAAGAACCTAGAACTCCAGCTTTGTATAAACTGTATTGGATGCCATTTAATTTAGAGGCTCAAATCAATATGCTTGTTTTAAGCTTTTCAAGCCATAAATAGCCTGGGGCCTGCTGGCCTCTCTGCAGGGTGCCATCTGATAAGGGCAGTGCTTTCTCTGAGCCAAGCTACAAGCTAATGTTTAAACGTGTAGTTTGGCATCGCATGATCCCCCGTTACTTTAAGTAGCAGCGGAGTTAGGGGTGGGGAATGAGACTGGGGGCTCCTTCACATGGAGTCTTTATCCTGCTATTGAGATTGCTCACTCATGGAAGTTTGTGGGCCCTTTTGATGACACCATGAACCTCCAGGGCGTCTCCTGCACTAAATGCCCTTTGTGCCATTTTTAAATAAAACCTAGATAATGAGCTATCAATTACCCCGCTTGAGTTCCCTCCGTGAAAAAGGAAAAACCGTAAGAAGAGGAGCTGGACCAATGAAACATATGGAAACATATGTTGATGTTTATGGGTGGATTAATTTTAGATTCTGTTCTTACAGGAGATTTTTTTACACATGCTACCTGTAGGTTTGCAAACAAAATCTGCTTTGTCAATTTACTCCCAAATTAAGATTAATTTAATAAAAGGGGTGGGGGAGAGTATGCGTAGTGAATGGAGACTATCATTTTTGAAATCTTTGAATATAATTTCTCCAAGTCATTGAGGTGTGTGGAACGTTTGTGGACATTCCAGCTGCTCAGAAATTTGAAAACTATTAGCACAAAAAACCCAGAAATAGCCCTCTGGGAAGGGGATAGCAGCGCTATCAAAGTGTTGGTTAACAATTTATTTGCATGAATGATGTGTGCATTTGTATAGAGTGGTGTATGAGTGTGCATAAGAGGTAAAGGGCAAATGGATTGGAAAAACCTGCCCCATATCACAGGTTACTATGTGTATATAATATTGTTATGAATTGGGCTGCCTTGATAATTGCAAAAGGACCTAACCAGCCTAGTGAGTAAGAAAAAGGGACATAAGAAAATAAACCGGTTCTCCTTAACAGCCTGGAATCCCTCTCCAGCTTCTGTCACACATCGGTATTTGAAGCAAGGACAGAGAAACATCTGGAAGGGTTTGCAGTTTTGAATCCAGATGCACAGAAAGAGATGGTGGGAGCTGTACATTTTAGCTGGAGTGTCTGGTTCTGTTGCTCTTTGGTCATCTGCTGGAGGAGCAGCTGTTTGGTGACCTGCTGGAGGATTCTGCTTGCTTCCAAAGTGCTTTGCTTGCATACTTGTGAATAGGCAGATATTACAAAGATGACATAAGTCTCCAGTGCTTGCTTTTATCCAAAGGAAATTTAACTCTGTAGTGCTGTCCATGGACTTATAGAACCATAGAATCATAGGATAGTAGGGTTGGAAGGGGCCTACAAGGCCATCGAGTCCACCCCCGTGCTCAACGAAGGAATCCAAGTCAGAGCATCCCTGACAAATGGCTGTCCAGCCTTGTCTTGAAGGCCTCCAGTGTGGGAGAGCCCACCACCTCCCCAGGTAATTGGTTCCATTGTCGTATTGCTCTAACAGTCAGGAAGTTTTTCCTGATGTTCAGCCGGAATCTGGCTTCCTGTAACTTGAGCCCATTACTCCGTGTCCTGCACTCTGGGATGATCGAGAAGAGATCCTGGCCTTCCTCTCTGTGACAACCTTTCAAGTACTTGAAGAGTATACTTCTCACAGCTCAGGAAGGGCGGGGGGTGATTGGGGGAAAGTTATGTTGGTGCCTGTGTGTGTTCCCAGCTTTGCCACCCTCCTTTATTCAGGCTCTCCTTTCCTTTCAGATTCTCCAGTTCACACCAATCTTGCGCCTGCATCGGCCCCTCCCACAGGGCATTCCACAGGTGGTCAGTCCAGCTACCTTGAGGCTCCTCTCAGTGCCTCGAGGCCTCTCTCCTCCCCTATGACCTCAGTAGGGTCTGGCAATGCAACGAGCTCTCCGTACAGAGTAATCACATCCAACCACATTGGGTCACATTCAGTTCCCTTGTGTTCAGCACCAGGCATGACTTTTGCTGCACATACCAGCCCACAGGTAGGTATCCTCTTTTATTCAGTGTGATAAAACTGAGTTTTTTAAATGAGTATTTCAGATAGCTGCCTGGGTGCTGTTTTTGGTAGAAAGGCAGGGTACAAGTCAAATAAATAAATGCTAGGCATGGTTCTTAACTATTTATAAAGTTCCTTTCAACTAGTTAAATCTTTATAAGGTTATTTTTTTAATAAGCAGTTGACTTTTTGATTCAGTTTCAGATATGAAAAAGCCTTCCTACTATTTTATTTTTTTATTTATTATTTACAGTATTTGCATACCACTCCAGATCCAAAGACCTCGGAGCGGTGAACAGCAAACAAGATAAAGAGTAAAAACACCATGTTAAAATAATGTAATTTTTTTTAAATAAAAAAGAAACAGAGTTCTGATAAAACCAAGTTTGATAAACCATGGCCGGTCACTCAAGGAAGGCCCCCCAAACTGAAAAAAGAATAACTATGCACATGTGAGTTTGCATGGAGCCCTCCCACTTTGGCCAGCCCCTCCCCTCCGGTTCCACCTACTTCAGTGGGGCCTGTAGAGGGAGATTCAAGCGGTTAAAAACACTTCCCTGCATGCAAAACAGTTTGTTCAGGCCCCACTCATTGCTGTTCGTTTGTACAGCGGGGCAGAGGGACTCTGCTGCTCTTTGGTGAGGCACTGCGGGGATTAAGGCAGAGGGAGCTGCACGTGTGCACAAACATACATAAGCACATTTTGTTACAAGTCCCAGTTGCAAGTCAACAAATGCTGAAATATTTTTAGGATTGGTTGGTGCCTACATTATGCTGGCTTCTTGCCAACCATAAGTTAACAGCACTGGGATCCAGCATTGAGAATTTCTTCTCCCTCCTTGCAGTCTCTCCCCTCTCTGGAGCAAATTTTACCCTACTCCCTTAATGATGCTTAAACAGCTTGTTGGCATGTCTGCTAAATACGGTTAGGCTAACCCTTAACTTGGGATCTGAACCCTATGTCAAGGTGGAAGAACTGGTTCCCTGCTTCTCTGTCTGGCCTTCACCACCCTACCTGGGGGGCTAGGCCCTGAGGAGCGTGGAGCAACTGAAAAGGGGTGGGGCTGGGGGGGATTCCGGGACTGGGAGAGTGGAGCTATGCGTACAACACATCCAATGTGTCGTACGGCAGCTTCCTCTCCCGGTCGGCCCCCCCACTGTTAGACAGCTGAAAACAGCTGTCTAGCAAAAAATAGCAAGGCAGGAGAGACGCAGAGGGAATGATCCCCCCCATGCCTCTTCTGCCTTGCTTTGGATAGGTGGTCACCTCAGAGTTCGGAGACGGATGCCTGTCTAGTTAGGATTGTGCCCTAAGCTGCTGAATAAAACTTGCATATCTTTTGTAAATAACTTTTGTAAACCGCCCAGAGAGCTTTGGCTATGGGGTGGTATATAAATGTTAATAATAATAATAATAATAATAATAATAATAATAATATCAAAAAAATTAATATTTCAACAGAGAAATGTAATTTCTTTTATTTTAAATAAAATTTTAGGCATGTGTTCCAATCAAGAAAAAGATATTGTGCATGTGTGTGTGTGTGTTACAGTAATAGCAAAAGAGTAATAATTACAGAATAAAATAAAATTAAGAATACAGAGAACTAAGTATTTAACTTTCATTCTGCAGCCAGGATTTCCTCCAGCCTCTTTTTTAGTAAGTGTGTATGTGCATAACACAGTTTTCTTCACTGCAAATCCCGAGGGCCACTGGAAGCTCCCAGTCACTTCAAATGTGGCTCTCCACCTCTCTCATTCTGTCTGCAGTAGCTGCGCACTCTTAGCATGGGCTCTCGAGCTTTGCCTTGTTGGGCCAGGTGCTGTGATCTAGGGTTCATCTACACAAGGCTTTTACTCCAGTTCTGCTCCACCCTCAAGTCAATCATTCATAGAATCATAGAATCATTAGGGATGTACAAAAGTCACTTACCTTTTCGCGAATGTGATTCGCGGTGGGGGGGGAGGCGCTCCATCCCTCCCCCCGGAATCCTCAAGGGGGGGGTAGGAAATCCGGTCATCCCCCCCGGAATTCTGGCCGGCCAGCTCCACTCCACAGCGGCTCCGCTAAGCAGCCGGCCAGGGCCATCCACAGCCGGACTTCCGGCTGCGGACTGGCAGCTGCGGACGCAAATGGCAGCCACTGTAGCGGCCGCCATTTGCGTCCAGCTAGGCTGCCGTGATAGGCTGCGTAAATATTTACGTAGCCTATCACGTCAGGCAAAAAAAAAAAAGTGTACGCAAATGGTGGCAGCTACGGCAGCCACCATTTGTGTTCCCTATTTTTCGCCATTTTAGCCTACGTAAATATTTATGTAAGCTATTACGGTGAAAAAAAGGAATCCAAATAGCGCCCACTACGCCATTTGCGTTCCCCTTTTTTTCGCCACAATTGTGTCTGCTGTTTGCCGTGATAGGCTACGTAAATACTTACGTATTTACTTACTACGTAAGTATTTACGTAGCCTATCAAGGCAAGCAAAAAAAAAAAGCGTAGGCAAATGGCGGCGGCTACAGCGGCCGCCATTTGCGTTCCCTATTTTTCGCCGTTTTAGCCTACGTAAAAATTTACGTAAGCTAAAACGGCGAAAAATAGGGAACGCAAATGGCGGCCGCCATAGCCGCCGCCATTTGCCTACGCTTTTTTTTTTGCTTGCCGTGATAGGCTACGTAAATACTTACGTAGTAAGTAAATACGTAAGTATTTACGTAGCCTATCACGGCAAACAGGAGACACAAATGGTGGCTGCGGCAGCCGGTCGAAAGACCAGCCGCCGCCGCTGGAACATCCGCCCCAGGTAAGTTTAGTTCCGGGGGGGAATCTGTGGGGGGGCCGGGGGGTGGGAGGCCGTTCCGCCACGGATTTCAGGGGGCCGAATGCCAGTGCATTCAGCCTCACTGAAATCTGTGGTGGAATTCTCCACCATCCCTAAGAATCATAGAATAGTAGGGTTAGAAGGGGCCTGCAAGGCCATCGAGTCCAACCCCCTGCTCAATGCAGGAATCCAAGTCAAAGCATCCCTGACAGATGGCTGTCCAGCCTCATCTTGAATGCCTCCAGTGTGGGACAGCCCACTACCTCACTAGGTAATTGGTTCCATTGTTGTATTGCTCTAACAGTCAGGAAGTTTTTCCTGATGTTCAGCCGGAATCTGGCTTCCTGTAACTTGAGCCCATTATTCCGTGTCCTGCACTCTGGGATGATCGAGAAGAGATGCTGGCCTTCCTCTCTGTGACAACCTTTCAAGTACTTGAACAGCGCTATCATATCTCCCCTCAGTCTTCTCTTCTCAAGACTAAACATGCCCAGTTCTTTCAGTCTCTCTTCACAGGGCTTTGTTTGCAGGCCCCTGATCATCGTTGTTGCCCTCCTCTGAACCATCTCGAGTTTGTCTGCATCCTTCTTAAAGTACGGTGCCCAGAACTGGACACAGTACTCCAGATGAGGCCTAACCAGTGCTGAGTAGAGGGGAACTAGTACTTCCCAGGATTTGGAAGCTATGCTTCTATTAATGAAGCCCAAAATGGCATTTGCCTTTTTTGCAGCCACATCACATTGTTGGCTCATATTCAGCTTGTGATCGACAACAATTCCAAGATCCTTCTCGCTTGTCATGTTGTTGAGCCACATATCCCTCATCTGTGCATTTGGTTTCTTTTTCCTAGGTGCAGAACTTGGCATTTATCCCTATTAAATGTCATTCTGTTGTTTTCTGCCCAGCGCTCCAGTCTATCAAGATCACTTTGAATTTTGTTTCTGTCTTCCAAAGTATTATCTATCCCACCCAATTTTGTGTCATCTGCAAATCTGATCAGCATTCCCTGCACCTCCTCCTCCAAATCATTAATAAAAATGTTGAAGAGCACTGGGCCCAGGACTGAGCCCTGCGGTACCCCACTCATTACCTCTCCCCAGTTTGCGAAGGTCCCATTGATAAGCACTCTTTGAGTCTGATTCTGTAGCCAACTGTGGATCCACTGGATCGTTGTTTCATCTAGCCCACTTTGAGCTAGTTTGCACATCAGGATATCATGGGGCACTTTGTCGAAAGCTTTGCTGAAGTCGAGGTATATTATGTCTACAGCATTCCCACGGTCCGCAAGGGAGGTTACTTGATTAAAAAATGAGATCAGATTCATCTGGCAGGACTTGTTCTTGACAAATCCATGTTGGCTTCCAGTAATCACTGCGTTGTTTTCAAGGTGCTTACAGATGGCTTGCTTTATAATCTGCTCCAGAATTTTCCCAGGGATTGATGTCAGACTGACTGGTCTGTAGTTCCCAGGTTCCTCCTTTTGACCCTTTTTGAAGATAGGGACAACGTTAGCCCTCCTCCAGTCATCTGGCACTTCCCCCGTCCTCCATGATTTCTCAAAGAGAATAGACAGTGGTTTTGAGAGTTCTTCTGCCAGTTCCTTTATTACTCTGGGATGCAGTTCATCTGGCCCTGGAGATTTGAACTCATTCAAAGTAATTAGGTGTTCCTTGACCATATGCCTATTGATCTCAAGCTGCAATCCTGCCCCTTCAGCCTTCAGTCATTCCAGATGACGCACACCCTTCCCCGTAGCTAATGCCGTGTTTCTTGCCCTAAAACTGTTTTTGTTTTTTTTTAACTCTAATTGTGGTGGGTTTTCCAGTCACAGTGACTTCAGTGCAGTTTGGAAGTCCATGTGACCTCAGCTGGCTTCAGTGCTGGCTGGTGGAAACAGCTGATTTGCAGAAGGGAAGAGTTGCATGGGGCGGGGGCTCATGTCTTCCTGGAAGTAACTCATTGCCTTGGGGATGGGAGGCAGCCCTGCTTCTTTGAAAGGATGCTGTTTCTACCCAGTGCTCAATTTCTGCCTGTACCTTTAAATATTCACTGAGCGCAGGAGTGGGGAGGGGAGCATAAGGGGGGTGTTACCTATGGAAGTGCAAAGGTATGCAGAGCCTTACTGATTTTAAGAGCTTCACTGAGCATGAGGGGTGGGGGAACAAGCCTTCTCACTTCCTCACACCTACCCATTTGATGATGTTCAGTTCTACTTGTTTGCCCATGCAAACAGATTTTTTTTTTAATGTATGCACAGTATAGTTGCAGAACTCAGAGTCAGAGAGACCTCGGAGTGAAGGAAAAAGAGTTTTTCTTTATTTAACGCACGGGCTTTATGGCTGGAATCACTTCCAAAGAGCCAAAAGCCCCGAGGCACATTAGCACATTGCTTTTATAGATATTGTGACACATAGGAAACTACTCCTCCTCTCCCTCCCGTGTGGGGTTGCAGTCCTCAACATTTCTTCTCCTAGCACCATTGTTTATAATACAAGAACTGGGTTATAGGGTAGCCATGATAAGCAGAGAACATGATATCACCATGACCTTAGCCTTTGTTGACAAGATAAGAAATTCCTGTGTCTCGTCAGCTTACAGACATATATTTCAGAGAGCAAGACCTCAGCAAGAACATGAAGCATGAGGCTACATGAGGCTACTTAGTCTGACCCCCGATATGGCTGCTACATATTAGTGGCTACCATTTGCCCAGGGAGGAGCTAACCCAATTTCATGAAAAAACATATTTAAATGGAACTTCCTCAAAACTCATTTCCATGTAGATTGGCTCCTGGACTACTGGAGGAGGCTTCGGGGGTGGGGAGTCAGGAGGCCCGCCACTCATCAGCTGTGAGGTGGCTGGGGTGGGGGGAAAGGAAAATGCAGGAGACATGAGCCAATTCGCTGTGGCGAGAAAGGAGCCTAAGTGGCAAAAAGCAATGAATTTGCTGGTGCAGTGGCTAGCTGCTCAGGCACTAGAGGGGAAATGGAGCAGAGTGCTCTTTCAGTGACAAGAAAATGATTCATTCCAATGCGAGGGCCAAGTGAGCTTCTTGGAATTTGCCTGCCTTGTGCCTGACTGGTTAGGCCTTGCTTGGACAATGGGGGGGGGGGGGGCAGAGAGGCCTGGGAAAGGCCTTCAGCAGAGTCCATTGCACAGCACTGCTGCTTGACCAGGGAGGAAGAGGAGTGGCTGCCCCATGGCGGGAAAGGCCCCCAAAACGCTGTGGTGGGGCCTGAAGCCAAAGGGGGTTTTTTGCTTGAAAAACAGTGAAGATCGCTGGTGTAACACAGAACACAGGAACAAACTTTCAGAGTCAATAAGGCTGCAATTCTGTACACGCTTGCCAGTGAATACATACCATTGTTCCCTTTCCTATTGCTGGAACCTCTTCAAAAAATGGAAAGAACAAGAATAGAACAAAATGTTCTTGAGCTCTATAAAATCTCCCTGTGGTGAATCCCAGTTAGCTTCTGTCTCGCTCTCTTTTGGGGGCAATCGCTGAAGCATTAATTCCTTTGACGTTGCCTTTCTGATCCAAGCGCTGCTGCCAGGTGCTACAGGGAATGAAGTGGGGAGCCCTTTCACCTGTGCCATTAAGGGTGCTGCCCAGAGAAGGTAACTAATGGCATGCATTTCAGGCAGGCCACAGACACTAAGGGCCAGGCCCTTCCTGATTTTGAGAGCCAGGGGATTACAGCAGAGCTAATCCCACTCCACTTCCTGCCATATAACTCCGAAGTCTGCCTCTGCCACCAGAGGACTGTTCCTCTGCCCACTTCTGCGTTAGGCATCCTGAAGGCTCCCAGCTCCAGACACTGGGGTGATGGCCTCATTCCTTGCCTGCAGTTATGTGTAACAGTACCTGGGAGTAGCAATTTCTAGAGAGGGAGCTGTGTTAGTCTATGGCAGCAAAAACAACCAAGAGTCTTGTGGCACTTGAAAGGGCCATTTAGAGTGGAGAAGAGGTTGGAGAGGTCAAATCCTTTCCCCATCACCCTTCTGCTGAAAAACACTTCTCGGTTGCTTTTTTCCCTTCATGGTGTTTCAGAGTTACATGTTTTGTGTGGGAAAAACAGTGGTCTTAACGTGTGTGGAGAAAGTTGCAAAGGAGAAACAGCAGGCGGGGAAAGGATGATGCACCTGCTCCCTCCTGTTGTCTCTCTCCTCCAAATTGCCCCCCCCCAGCCGCTTTTCCCTGCAAGAACTGACAGAGTGTTGTATGAATAAAATATACTTTTGTGTGAAATGTGTATTTCCACTGATGGGTACTGAGCACCTGAGAGCTACACTGAATATTCAGCACTATGGGTAGAGAATGCATACATTACTGAGCTGTGGAGTGGTTCCTTTTCACACCAAAATAGCCTCTTTTTCCTGGGGAAGAGAAGCAATAGAAATTTTCAGTCTGATGTCTGTAAGTCTTTTTCACCACCAGTGATGTTAAGAATGCCCTGTAGTCTGGAATGAGTTGCTTATAAAAGTTGTTTAATGTCAGATAGAAAATGAAAGGGTTAAAAAAGGATTGGGTGGGGCGGGCTAAGATGAATGTACATTGTAGCCGGTCAGTGCAGCTGCAGTGCATTCAGTTGCAAAAACCTATTTGATTTAAGCACAGCTCATCATACGAACATAGCTTTAAATTAGCCTTCCCCAACCTGGTGCCAGAGCCTTAGGCTGTTGCACTTGAGTAGCTCGGGTCTGTCTTGCTTGACTAACAGAGATGTTCCGTGCCAAAAATCAAGAACCCTCCCTGGCCTAGTATCTCCAAAGGACAAGTCTATGCTCAGTGGAGGCTGGTGGCTCTGATGTCAGTGGGGTAGTGAATCCTCTCTGGGTTTTAGTCAGAACCAGCCAGAACTCTAAAGGAGCTCTCCAATTGCTTCTTGAATAGCTCCTTTAGAGTTCTGACTGAAACCTGGAGCGGATTCACTGCCCCACTGACATCAGAGCCACCTGCCCTCCAGTGCCTATGCTTGACAGGCCTCTGTGATACACCCCCAATGTTGCTGCTTTTCAGTACTGACTGAATGATTCTCATGCATGGTTTGCCAACCCATGTGTTTATTCATCTATATACTGTTCTTGCTAATGCTGGCAGCAGCCAAGGTAGACCCAAATCCCTTTACAGAATTTGGATTCTCCTCAGCCAGTTCAGGAATTTATCATGAAACATCCCTTCAGAGCAGGGCTGCAGTTCTAAGCTGTTGTGCTGTGTAGTTCGAAGAAGTGTGCTTCACTTATTTTCCTGCTAATGGGATGAGGCAGCTGGTCTTTGGGGATTAGCAAGCAGTCAGCTAATGGATTTGGGTTCAAGCAGCTGTCCTAAATATCATACATCGTTGAGCTTAACGTGCAGGAGCCAAGCTCCAAAGACTTTTGAGGAGACAACAATTCCCCCTACCCCAAACTTTGGAAGTGCAGAGAGAAAAAGAGTATGTGCGAGGGGTGGTTTGATTAATGTTTACATACAAGCAAGTTCTGTTGAGTTCAGTGGGGCCTTCAAGGACTGCAGCCCTGATCTCAGTGTGGATACGCAGTTGCAGAAGTGCCTGGCCCTGGAACAGACAGGGTGGTTGGTTTGGGTTTTGGTACTTCAATGAGCTTAGAACTCTGAGCAGTTGGGAACAAGGTTTGCCCCTCTGTTTGTTTGTTTTTTTCTTTTTCTTTCAGAGTGTTGAAATGCTTCTCAGAAATTGTGCAGCAAGAAGGCAGCAGCCCAAACGCAATAAAATTGCTCAGGTGACTGGCTAGCCAAAGTCTCCTTAAGGATTCATTTACTGGTTCTTCTCATTCAGTGGCAAAACAAGCCATTTCAACTTCCAGGACAGGCTGCCAGTTCTGTTATGCTGTGGGAGCTCGTACAGGTGTGAATTAAAAATGCTTGTGGACTAAGGATGTTGCTGGTAAAGCTCCCAAGTTTTCATAACTTGGTTAGATTGCTCCAGCTTAGAATCTGTTGTGCAAAAACCCTGCTAACTGCTGCTGTTCAGTGTCCTGTATGTGTCTGATTTTTTTCTCCCCCCTCAACAATATTTAGTGGCTGAATGTGCTTTACTGTGTTGGGCTACAGGCGTATTGCCCCAAGTAAAGCTTCTGAGCAAGCTCTCACTGTTTCTTCATCTATTCTACCAGTCTGAAAACTGCATACTGACCATTCCATAATGAAAAGAAAATAGATAACATTCAAATAATAAATATCAATGCATTCCATGGCCTTCGCCATTTTGTTTCCCTGTCCGCATTCACCCAGTGCAGGTGTTCTTGTTGTCTCACCCTAACTGAGCTACTGTGCTCACAAGCCTTTTCCCTTGAAGAGCTTATGCTTAATATCTGGGATGGTCTTTGTCAAGAATGAGGGTAGTAGAAGCCATGATGGCCGATCGGGTTGTCATGTACAAAGTAGCCACCTGGAAGCTGCTTGTTATTTGGCCGTTTCTCAGCCCGGCAGCTCAAGGCCACACTCTGCTCCTGCTAATTGGGAAAGTGATAACAGCCATGTCTGGTGGGAAGATCCAGCCTCCCTGGAGGGTGGAGTGGGGTATCCTGGGACTGGGAGATGATTAGGTGTTTCTAATCTGCCTTGAGTTGCTAGGGCTGGGCAATAGAAAGGGGGGCAGAAAGGGGTGGGTGGCACTTCTTTTGCCCTGACGGTATTAGGGGTGTGCTGCTGGTTGATGGCTATCCTGAGAGGCCCATACTTTGGTATGTATAGGATAGACTAGCTAGCTTTATTGTTTTGCTCCTGGAGTGTGTGCCCAGGTGACTGGCATTTCTGGCTTTGGGGTATTGTAATCTTGCTTGTAAATTCCTGTTCACCCTCTCCCCTTTCCCTTCCTCTTTCTCTTTGTTCCTTTCTCCTAATAAACTTTTATCCAACTTACAGTTTGTGTGGTGTGTCTTGTCTAACTTCAGTGCTAAATACAGTGCCTATTAGCCTGGGAGGGAAGCTACTGGGTAAACTTGGGAAGACTTGTGGGCCTGTCCTACCTTGCAGGATTGTTGGGGTGAGTCCAACAATCCTTCACGGTCTCTTTCCCATCTGTGTCAATTTCACATGTCTTCATTCCTAAGTCTGTTCTGTCCTGTTTCTGCATTAACCTGATAGTTTAAAGAAACACATGAATGTTCACATTTATGCTCACAAAATGCACATTCATAAATGTATTTTATCTCAAAATATGCATTTTTAAAATGTATTTTATCCTTAAACACCCATCATAAAACTCATTTTGGCCCTTTTTTTGGCAGAGAACTGCATTATGAAATTCAGAGGTGTGCAAAATCTGAAGGATAATTACATTCTGATCTGCACATTAGTATGGGAGGTACCACATTAGTATCAGGCCAGTTCACATCAGAATTTGCCAATATGGAATTCTTCAAGCAGTTAGTATGCATTCAGAATTTCTGTCTCCTTAAATTAATAAATGGGCACCCCCTGGAATCTATCTGATCTCTTTTAATTTCCAGAAACTGTGGGGTTAACTACATGTTATGCACAAATGCATGTAACAGATCGTTAACACTTGCTGTCTTTTATTTTACAGAGGAGAAGAAGCTAGGGGGAATTTGAGTAGAGAAGTGGTTCGGGAGGGGGGATGCTTAACCTCACTCCACCTGCCGTTTCTCCACTCCAAATTGCTACCCCCATATGGTTTCTCCCCCATTGTCTTCAAACTGCATGTTTCGTTACGTTTTTGAGTCTCTCTGGGGATGGAATTGCTTGGGGCAGGCAATTCAGAGGGCATCTCTACACCAGCCTAAAATCCTGCATTTAAAACGCAGCTTTCTACTTCCGTTTTAAATGCAGGATCACAATGACCCCCTTTTTCACCCGCTTTCCCCTCCCACCGCTGAGTCTTCCATTATCTTTCATTGATCTCGCTCCTCTTCTTGCCGCTTTCCTGTTTTCACGGCCGAAACTGAAGCAGAACACAACGGGGTAATTTGATAGCTCATTATCTGCGATCTATTTAAAAATCCCGCAAACTTCCATGAAGGAGCGATCTCAATCGCAGGATGAAAGCTCTGTGTGAAGACGAGAGGCAGGGGGAGGAAGCGCCCCTTTCTCTGGTATCAAGTCTCTGCCTTGAAAATCCCCAGAAGCTGCTTTTATTTTTGTAAAAGCCAGTGTTGTGTTCTTTTTACTTGCATTGTTTGTAGTAAATTGTTGGCCCTTATCCCTTCCAGGAATGGGAAATGGAAGAGTGGGGACAACACTCCAGAAAATGAAAAAGTACAGGATAAAGTTTTTTTTTAGGATCGCTGTTGCAATGGTGGATCTTTTGCCAAAGGGCTAAGAATTTTTTTTCTAGGAGATACTTGCTTGGATCTTGGAGGCTGCTTGTTAAGTCGCAGTGTGTTGGTGTGTTTTGCTATTTTTGTTCCAAAGTGTGACTGGGGAGGGGGGGGGGGTCTACAAAAGTATAATGATGAAATAATATTAATCATAAAATCAAGTGGCACAAAATTATTAAGTGTGTTGGCTCCCTCTCTATGGATCACCCCACATATTGGTATCAGGCAAGACACCAATGTTTCATTTTCGGAGCCCGCTGAAGATATTTTTATTCAAACAAGCCTTCCCTGATTAACGAGCCACAGTTGTATAGTCATAATTTGATTTTAATTTTTTTAATTCTGTATTTTAATTCTTTTTTCTTCCTTTTTATGATTTGCTGCTCGGGAATTTTATTAGCTGTCCAGTGGTATAAAAATCTTGTAAATAAATATACTAAAGAAAACAATTCTGATAGGAATTCTAGATCTCTTTTCTACGGGTTCTTGTGAGTGAAGAAACCCAAGTTTTGCTTCTGTATCCAAGGCAATAAACAACTAAAATGGGTTTTGTAGCATTTGGAGCCATTCATCTCACTGTTTGAATGCATTAAACATTGCATTTTTATATGTTTCATTTTAGGCTGAACATTGTGGAGCTGGCCAAAAGGGCTAGAAATCCTGGGAGCTTTCTTTGGCTTACTTGCTCTGAACTATCTAAATTGCACATCTTGATCACTGCTGTTCTCCTTTATGCTTCATAACCTGTGGATTGATTAATGGGTTAATTGGTGCGTGAAGGATCTTGCATTAAGGCAGGAGATTGGTCTTGAATGCCCCTTCCAGCTGTATAATCGAGCATCACTGCATCAGACTAAATTTTTCCAATGTTGCACCTGGACCCAAGATGGGAGCTTCTCAGGTTGGAGCAGTGGTGTTCAAACTACGTTCCAAGGAATGCTGGGGTTCCTTGGAAACATATCAGATGTTGCTCAGTGAGAAGAGTCTTGTCCAAAGCAAGCTCAAACATGGAGGTTCCTGTTTCTGTGAAACTATCAAGGAATTCTAAGGTGCCCCCACTCAAAAAAAGTTTGATAAGATTAGGGATATTTGTGCAGAGGGTTCAGCACACCACTATAGAAAAGGCGTCTGCGTTGTACTTACATTTGAATATTGTGTATCTCTAGATCTTTCACCATGTCATACCTAACTATTTGGATGTCCTAACTTTGCACTATCAAAGCTGGCAAATTTAGAACCAAACCAGAAAAAATCCTGGTGTTCTTCAAATAAGGGTATTTGGAGGATGTGCAAATCTGGGACACAACAACTAGTGCACCTAGCAAATAAAGAAGTATAGTTGGAAAGTGTGCAGAAAGGCCAGAAAGAAAGCAAATGCAGCCAGCAAAAGAAGCAGAACTTCTAAAAAAAATTGACAAATACTTTAAAATGTAGGCAGAATCTGTTCTTGGGGTTGCCAGGTCTCAGGGTCTGTCCTGAAGCCAAACATGGAAACAGTGGATGAAATATGGAAAGAGGGTATATTGTTTAAATGAGCACACATAGTCCTCACAATACCACATAATACTTCTTTAGACAGCCAGATTATAGCACAGATGGTCAAAATCTCAGGCAGGCACCCAGGTTTTTGTATGCCTGGCCAGGAAGGACTTTTACCAAGCATCTTAAGGAAAAGTGATGCACGTTATCGCTCCACTCACCTTGAACTATTTTGCATTGGGTTTCTTCCTGCTGCTTGAGCATTTAGCCTAGATTTGCCTGGCTGAAAGTATGGCTTCTAACAAAAGCCTCATTCGCGCAAACAGCAGTTCAAGTGTTGGGGGGTGGGGGGTGGCAGTGCTGCAGCCAGGCTCTCTCTTTAAAAAAAAAATAATCTTTTACTGTGGATTTTTACAAAACAAACTGAAAAATTACAAAACCTAAAAAAAAGAACAAAAAAACCAACATGTTCAAAATCCTCAGTTTCTAACATTACAGTATTCAAGAAGAAAGGGGGGGGGGGGCAAGGTTACACATAAACTTCAGTAAAAGCAGACCAAATATCTGCATATAAGCCCATTTGCAAGTTATGCCTACATACCATTCTTTCAAATGTTGCTACTTTAGTTCATTGCATTATAGGCGGTGAGCTTTTATCTTTCCAATATCCAATATCAGTCTTTTAGCAAGGTTACACATAAACATAAGGGGCGCAAAAAATCCATTTATGCTGACCATATTACGTTCCAAGAAGCAGGTACGTAATTGAAAAGAACATTTACATCAGTAAATATTGAAGAGCTTTCCAATACAAAATTTATCCATACAATAATTTCCTCCCAAAAGGAGGCGGCCATTGGGCATTTCCAAAACATATGAATAAAAGAAGCATTGACTGTATTACACCTCCAACAATTAGCCGAATTTGACAAGCCTTTACTAAAAAGACACTGTGACATCCAATAGACCTAAAAGAGCTTTTGCTGAATAAGGCATAACCGAAGATCCATTGAAATGTCCGATACAGACGCCAAAACGGCAGTCCATTGATTAAGCAAAATAGGATGTTCCAATTCCCTGTTCCATTCCTGCTGTGTGAACCACTTGGGTCATATATATTAACTGATAAAAAATTAGGGATGTGAGAACACATCCCAGCTCAGGTTCTCTGGGCACCCTCTGAGCTCTCCCCCTGCTCGCTGGCTCTCCAGGCTGCAGTCAAGCCCCCCCAGTGAGCAGCCCACAGCTTACCTAGGCCTGTTCGTCATTATCCCGCTCGCCATGTTTTTTAAAAACATGGCAATCGGCAGCACTTGCTCATAGACTTATATGCCAAATAGCGCTGTGAAACTAGGGTATATGGGTGATCCACAGCGCTTTTTGCGTGTAAGTCTATGGGCCCAGATAGGCACAATGACCAACAAGCCCAGGTAAGTTGCGGGCTGCTCACCGAGTGTGGAGGGGGGGCTCAACTGCAGTCCGGAGGGCCAGCAAGTGGGGGAGAGCTTGCGGGGCGCAGCTCGGGGGTCACGGGCACCAGCGGTCCAAAAGATTTGCAGACCGAAACAGGTGCCCACGCTATCCCTGTAATAAACGTAAACATGAATCGTAGGTTGATGCATCTGATCAGCTTCAAGCAGCCAGGCTCAGCTAGACAGCTTCTGTGGAGTCCTTGGCACTGTGAACTGGCACTTCCACGTGGGGGCTGCAAAGGTAACTGTAAGTTGTGTGAGCACAGCAGCTTCAAAAGTATGACCAGATCACATAAAGCATAGTAGCTGTGCAGACAGCTCTTATGTGGAGGGGCTAGTGGGGGACTTTCCATCAGAACTCTATCCTGGATGTTGGATCACCATTGCATCATCAGCCTGAAGCTGCATCATCCAGCCTGCTCTCTCCATTCTCTTTTCAGATCAGTGTCACGAATAGTGTCAGCAGCGCTGAAGATATGAAGCCTTTGCCAACCCTGCAAGGGACAGGAGCCATGAATTACACATCCATGAGCCCAGGATCCCTGACCAAGCACATCTGTGCAATTTGTGGGGACAGGTCGTCAGGTACCCAAACCCATCTTTCACCCTTGACTTGTGAAGATGCTTGGCTAGGCAGCACTAATAAAATCTTACGGAACAATATTGTGATCCTTCCCCCATAAGATTCTTCCATCCGTATAGTGCTTTCAATGCATGTTATTCCTGATATGTAGTCAGAGAGAACATTGGATTATAATTCTGAGCACAATTATTCTTTCTGGAATCAGGAATTAATGTGGGTATTTGGGAATCACGGAAGTTTATTTTTCACGATTGTGGAGCTACAGAAGACATGTAAGTAGTTCCTGCAACAGACTGGATGTTCAGCGGTGGAATGTCTGGGTCCTACATAGCTATGTGCCCTTCTCTCATCACTTCCAGTTGAGATCGATCATTCCTGCTGCTCCCCTTATTTACTTACACCACTCCTATCAGGTCTTCCCCCCAAATATCAAATTCTGCAAAAGTGCGAATATTGAGCTATGCATAGTGAGCATAAAAAAAGCAAAGGTTGACCGTACGAAAAATGCCCAAATCCCTGTTTCTGTAATACCTTTATTAGGAGGGTTACAGGAGGGCTCTGCTGACCCTAGTCACGCTGGGGAGAAGGAGGGGTGTTAGTGAGCATGTTACGCATAGAATTTGCTGGCTTTTTCTTTTTGCATTATTTTATACATGGAATTGGGATTGCCTTAGTGCAGAATGTGTTTGGGCACAACCCTGTGGGAAGTTCTCCTGTGAAAGACCCATTGAAACAAATGGCAGCTGAGCAAGAGTACTACCATACTGATCCCATTCATTTCAATGGGATTGTGCCCTTTGTGGGTGTTAAAAAATGCAGAATATGACAGTCCTTGCCTGTTGTGCTCTGTGCCTATAGGCGCCGTGAATGTGAGCCAAACTGGATGTGACACATCCGACATGTCAATTGTCTCACAACAGGTTTTTTCCAACTTTACTGCAGCTACAGGGGGCTCTGCATGTGACTGGGGCAGCAGCAGGTAGAAGGGAATGCTGTTGCACTCGTGTCCTGCTTGTGGGTTCCTGGTCGACAGCTGGTTGGCCACTATGTGAACAGAATTCCAGACTAGGTGGAGCCTTGGTCTGATCCAGCAGGGCTGTTCTTATGTTCTTCTCTGTACTCTAAAAATTTCCTACCCAAGCTGTTGTTCCTCCACTGGAGAAAAATATACATGGATCCATGATCCATATATTTTCCCCCACAGATGGGAAAGCAGCTTTGGGTGGAGGGACAGCTCTGACTGGAAAAATAGCCTGGGGCAAAAGGAAAAAAACCCTCCTGCCTGCCTGCCAGCTACTGCTCTGGTTAAACTTCCAGCTACATTGAAGTGAAACAATGCACATTCTTTATGTGTCTCTGCATCACATCTAGTTTGGCCCTTCACCACAATCCTGGCATGTATTCTGTACTGTTCCATTAGTCCCCTCTTGTGCAGTTGAGCACATCAGTATTTAATCCTGAAACAAAACTTCCTGAAAAGTTGCTTGTCGTCTGCAGTTTTGAGTTAAACAAACACACCAATAGATGTTTTTGACTAAAACTCAGTTATTTAGTGTTTGAAGATTTCAGTCACTAAAATTTTAGTGCTTTTTTAGCAGAATGTCAGTCTGATATTCACCCTAACATTTTAAAAATAGATAGAACTGAGGTATCAGTTCTACCTTAGTTGGAGTTAGAACTGATATAGTAAATAGATACATAAAATGTATTTTGGAATCAACTTCTAAAAGTCAACTTGTGATTTTTAACACCGAATTCAGTGTAACATTGACTTGTTGCCTTCCAAGTTCTCAGACTTGAATTAAGTTAAGATATTGAACATTTTTTATTGCACGGTCATGATTGGTCACTCATGGAAGTTTGTGGGTCCTTTATATGACAGTGTCAACCTCCAGGGCGTCTCCTGAACTTTCTGACCTTTATCCCGCTTTTAAAAAGATCGGAGATAACCCGATCAGGAATGTTAATCCAATATATCAGCAGTGTGTAATGACAGGGTTGGGCTATAACCCCAGCACCATCTAGTGGCTGTATAATGAAGCATATAGAACTTGGTGAGAAAGACAGCCCCGAAACAAACCAGCCTGTGTAAGGAGCTAATCTTAATCCCTCAAAGAATCTGGAAGCAGAAGCACTGGTAAATTGCAGAATAAAAAACCTGGTGTGGTGAAGTCCATTGTTCTCCAGTGTTGCTTTATCTTTTGTAAGTTGCAGGCAAATAATAGTTCTTTTTTTTTGAGAGATGATGGTGGTTCAAAAGAGGGATCATTGCTGGCGTATACACTCATCCCATGTTTGCCTCTGGTAAAATAGGTTTTGCACAATGTTGAAACAATGCCAAGATGTTTGTCTGGAGGTGACCATGGAAGAAAAGAAGAGTATGTGTGTGTGCGCGCGCGCGTGCGTGCGTGCGCCCACCATGGGAAGTAATGCCTCTTGCAAACCACTTTTCAGTTCTTTTTAACTCTTTCTCTACAAGGAAAGCTTAAGCACTTGGGGCTCTTCTCTTTAGAAAGAAAAAAGAACAATACAAGGAGGTTTAGAAAATTATACATATTGTTGAGAAAGTAGACATAGAGCTCTTTCCTCTACTCTTTCATAGTACTAGAACTTGGGGTCACCCAGTGATTATGAAACTGTTTTGAAACTAAATTGAGAACAGATCAAAGAGAGTGTCTTTTTAGACAATGTATAATTTAATTCATGGGATTCACTGGCGTAAACTGATTTGGCCCTGAGCAGGTTGGCAGACACAGGGAGGGTGTGGACGGGCAGGTAATGATTGAGGTCATGGAGCAAACGACCTGGGACATGGGCCCTACAGGAGACCACCTAATGACACCCCGACCTGTGGGATAGCTGTGCAAGGCGTTTTGCTTGGTAGTGCTAGGAGCCCACCACCTGGAAGACCCTTTCTGGGACTGCAGTAAAAAATCTGGTAAAATCAGTACCTGGAAATGAAGATTTCTCAAAATGAAAGGCCACTGCCATTTCCCCCTCCCCCACAATACCTCTTGCTGTAATCTCCAAGTTGGGCACACACTGATACATGCTGCTGTCTCGTTGTTAGGGAAGCACTATGGAGTGTACAGTTGTGAAGGCTGCAAAGGCTTCTTCAAACGAACAATAAGGAAGGACCTAGTCTACACATGTCGGGATAACAAGGACTGCTTGATTGACAAGCGCCAGCGAAATCGATGCCAGTATTGCCGCTATCAGAAATGCCTAGCAATGGGCATGAAGAGAGAAGGTATGTCTCTATAATGGGAGGGGTATGTGTGTCGATCGATAGATAGAGTGTGTGTGTGTGTGTGTGTGTGTGTGTACACACCCACAAACACATTAACACACCACACCATCCTTGGTTGTACCAGCCAGCCTGAATGATCTGGGCATACAGTAGCTCAGGATCCCTGCTGGTTTTGATCTAACACTACGCTGGATGAACCAATCTCACGCTGGCTGGGAGTGAATTCACTGCAGTGCAGACACAGAATTCTCTGGATTGGAGAACACTGGCTGACAAGAATGGTCTGCCTGCATAGAGGGGAACAGGAAATGTAATTTAAAGTCCTGCCGCGGCAACCATTGCTAGTCAGAGGGAGCAAAATGCAAATTGTAAATCAAAATGTCTTTCCAAGCAGAGCACTCAGTGCACAGTGCAAAGTGACTTGCCAAGCATTAAATTTCATTCAAAAACCATCAGTTCTGTTTATGGTTTCCATAAACATCAAGGACAAGCCCAAAGAGTCAGTCTGAAAAGGGTAGGTGATGAATCTACAGTAGAATTCCCATAAGGCTTGGTGCTACTGAAAATGTATATGTGAAGAGAAAGCTTGTGTGTATGCAAGAGAGCTGGTTTTGATTCTTCTTGGCTTAAGTTGCTGCTGAATTCCATCCCAGATTCTGACATATGGGGAGACCCAAATCCACCTTGAGTAGGATTTGGGTAGAAACTCATTGAAATGTTGTGGCACTAGAGTGGTGGTGGGTGATCTATGCAGTCCCCAAGTCTGCTAAGCATGAGAAAGTTGGTGTGAGCTCACAAATTACTAGTTTATTAATCTACTTCTACTTTTAAGTGCCAACTACATGTGAAATTGGCACTTCTGTCAGTTTAAATGTTAAGTGTGTTAAAACAAAAGAGCATGGGACTGCAAAAACCATGGGACTGCCCCAAGTGTGTTGACAGAGAGGAATAGGGGATCAGATGAGGGATTGAAACCTTGCAGATGAAGGGCTGAAACCTTCTCCTACTCCCAAGTCTTATTTCCTCCCTCCTTGCTGCCTTTGTCATCAAGAGCTTTTCCTCTCAGCCAGAGGCTAGCCTTGGACAGGGGAAAGGTGCTGTGCTCCTCACCCACGTAACCCCTTTTGCTTTTACAGTTGGGTCATTTTTCTATGTGATTGGGGCAGTTTCCCATTTAAACACACAGTACTTCTGCCACCATATCTAGTTTAGACCCTATGACTGGAAAACATTTTGAACAGAGTATGTGGTAGGGAGTGCCCCCCCCCACCCCAACACACGAACACAGCTTCAGCATCAGGAGTGTACATCCAACATAACACTTTGTGAGAAAAGGACTTCATGTAGCTGGCTGCTGATTCTCAGGGGGTAACCATGAACTCTACAGAGGTAATGGTATTGGTAGTAATAAGCATATTTAGATGTATGTAGCACTTTCCCTAAGTGTTCATAAATACTGCCTCTCATATACCTACATCAGTCCTTGTAAGGTAGGCCAGTATTATTATCTCTCTTACAGACTGGGGAGGGCCTGAGGGAGGAGCTTTGTCCAAGGGCCACCCAATGAATTCATAGCTGAACTGAGATTTGAACAGGGGGCTTCCCACTCATGCTCTTCACCAGTATGCAACAACTGCTCATGAAAGCAATCTCAGACTCAGAATAGTCCCTGGTCCTGCCCCAAAAGTTGATGTAAATATTAGAACATTCAGTGGGTGGATTTGTGTGTTTAAATTACTTTTAGGGAACAGGGCAGCAGAAATCTCAGTCTAAGAAAATAGTCAGAGCTGTGTGTGGATGCCATGATTCCTTAGGAATGGACATTAAGTGTGACATGGGACAGAGAATTCAACTTCCTGAGATCCATGGCTTTCACTTTAAAATAATAACGCAAGTTTCTAAAACTTGTGGCTGCTGAGATATGCTTGCAGGTCTGTGGGCGATGCCTGCGGAAATCTCACAAGCACTGTATGTGTGTGCAGACTTGTGCATTCGCACGCACATGAAGTACGATTTTCTGTAGCGGCTGGACTCCAGTGCCATCAGCTGCTCTTTCTCCTCCACCATGACTAATGATTCATGAACAAGGATAAATTATACAAAATAAGCAAACTGATGCAAATGTGCTGAATTTCCATAACTGGTACAGGTTGCAGAACTCTGCTTTCCTTACTGCAGTATTATGTTATATATACATTTAGTGCAAAGCTCATACTGTCCTGATGGTCCTGGTCCAGAAAAGGCTTTGTACCAGAACTGTTTGGAGACTGAGTGGGAAGGGTCTGATGAAGAGAGGGAGGCTATTCTGGCCATAGGGACCAATGTGGCCAAGTCCAATAGCTGGCAGTAGGAGAAGCATGTAAAAAAGTGGGGCTGAATTCTGGGGCACGGAGGTGGAATGCCTAAAATGTTGGGTCTGGGGCAAAACCTTGTGGGTTTTTTGCACTCAGCGGTCCAGGAGGAGAGGCAGAGAAGCAGAGAACAGGGTGAGAATGAAGCAGAGAGCACTACCAGCGGCGCTGGCAGCAATGAAGATATGCCTGTGGAGAGGATCTTAGAAGCTGAAATGGCCGTTGAACCCAAAACGGAACCCTACGGGGATGTGAGTGCTGACAGCTCGGTAGGTGGCTGCTTGGGACTGGCTGCTTGCAACGAAATGAGAAGGCTGAATAATGACGTGCACATTGGTGTGGAGCCCCAAATTGGATCGGGTCCCAGGTGGCTGCTTTTCCTTCAGCCTAAAAGTGGCCTGCTTAAGCACACTGGTTAAAAAGTTCGTTTAGCACATAATTAGAGCAGCCTGATTTTGCTGACAAGAGGCACAGCCCATGTAATACCGGGGAGCATTAATGCAGCATCTAGTTGTGTCCATGCTGCAGATGAAAGGAACAAACCAGAGACATCAACTTAAATGAGTTATTAAATTGGCCACAACTTCATTAATTTTTAGAATAGGATTGGGGGAGGCATAGGGCGTGGATCCTGCCATCGGGCAGCCTGACTGCTGTCTGATTTTCCTTCCTGGCCCGCCTGCCAGGAGCGTTGGTGGTGGGTGGAAGAGTCAGAGGCCCACTATGGCGCAGACCGCTAACGTGAACCCTTTCCCTCCACCCTGGATGTGGCACGCTTGCAGCCACCGTGCTGGCCTGGTGTTGGTGCCACAGCCACCCAGATCCCTTAAGGTGATCCCACGGCTGGGAAGCGGGGAGCCCAATCCCACTCTCCCTCCCAAATGGATCCATCCCAATGCCTATCTCACCACAAGAGGCAGGTGTCTCTTACCATTCCCCTGCTTCGCCGCCAACCAGCTGTAGCCAGTTTTTGATGCCATATTGGATATCATCTAACCAGAGCTGATTGCCCATGTCAGAGAGGTGCACTCTGTCTGGCCTGTACAGCTCTTCCCAGCTAAATGTGATGCTACAGTGCCTAATGACCCGCCCACCTTGGAAACGCTGCACGGCCTTGTTCATTTTCTTTCTGGCCGCATCTACTTTTGCTGGGTCTTCAGCCCATCTCCAGATATGTCTCCCAGCAGTTCTGGCCATAACATGGTTACACCTGGCAGTTGATGCTGCATTTCCAGGATGTCTCTCTGCACCATGTTGACCAAATCAAGCCCCTTACGTGCCCCAGATTGCTCTCACCCAATTGTACAATGATATCTTCATTGGCTATGTGTTGTGGTAAGTCCTAACGCCATTGGTTTCCATTTGTCCCAAAGCCTGCCCCTCCTGCACGGCCAGGTAAGGGTTATCCCTGGATGTAGGCCTAACCTCATGCCCAGTCCATTTCATAATGCGTGCTGCTGCGCCCAATGTACAGTGCTGTGCCCACAGATCCAGCCTGATGAGGTGTTACAGAATCATAGAATAGTAGGGGCTGGAAGGGGCCTACAAGACCATCGAGTCCAACCCCCTGCTCAATGCAGGAATCCAAGTCAGAGCATCCCTGATGGGTGGCTGTCCAGCCTAGGGATGGCGGAGAATTCCACCATGGACTCCGGGGGGGGGGATTCCTGGAATCCGGCCCCCCTGGTGTCTGTGGCGGAATGGGCCACCCCGCGAAGTCCAACCCGGCCGGATCCTACCTGGCAGTGCCGGGTCCAGGTCCGTCCGGGTCTATCCACGTCCGGTCTTCGGAAGCGAATGGCGTCCTGCCTAGCTGACGCCATTTGTGTCCCTTCCCTTTCCTGTGATAGGCTACGTAAATCTTTACGTAGCCTATCACGGTAAAGACCAGGGACGCAAATGGTGTGCGCTACGCTAGGCTGGACGCCATTTGCATCCAAAGACCAGCTGCGGCCGGAAGACCAGCTGCGGCAGGCCCTGGCCGGCGGCTCTGCGGAGTTGCTGCAGAGAGGAGCCGGCCGGGGAGGATTCCGGGGGGAAGACCAGATCGCCTCTCCCCACAGAGAACCCCCAGCAGACTCCAGGTAAGGGGTTTTGTACACCCCTAGTCCAGCCTCATCTTGAATGCCTTCGGTATGAGAGAGCCCACTACCACCCTAGGTGATTGGTTCCATTATCGTATGGCTGTAACAGTCAGGGAGTTTTTCCTGATGCTCAGCCAGAATCTGGCTTCCTGTAACTTGAGCCCATTATTCCATGTCCTGCACTCTGGGATGATCGAAAAGAGATGCTGGCCCTCCTCTCTGTGACAACTTTTCAAGTACTTGAAGAACACTATATGCCCACTTCTTTCAGTCTCTTTTCATAGGGCTTTGTTTCCAGTCCCCTGATCATCTTTGTTGCCCTCCTCTGAACCCTCTCGAGATTGACTGCATCCTTCTTAAAGTGCGGTGCCCAGAACTGGACACAGAACTCCAGATGAGGCCTAACCAGTGCGGAGTAGAGGGGAACTAGTACTTCCCAGGATTTGGAAGCTATGTTCTATTAATGCAGCCCAAAAGAGCATTTGCCTTTTTTGCAGCTACATCACATTGTTGGCTCATATTCAGCTTCTGATGGACAACAAGTCCAAGATCCTTCTTGCTTGTAGTGTTGTTGAGCCAGATATCCCCCATCTTGTAACTGTGCATTTGGTTTCTTTTTCCTAGGTGCAGAACATGGCATTTATCCCTATGAAATGTCATTCTGTTGTTTTCTGCCCAGCGCTCCAGTCTATCAAGATCACTTTGAATTTTGTTTCTGTCTTCCAAAGTATTAGCTATCCCGCCCATATGTTGTGTCATCTGCAAATCTGATCAGCATTCCCTGCACCTCCTCCTCCTAATTAATAAAAATGTTGAAGAGCACTGGGCCCAGGACTGAGCCCTGCGGTACCCCGCTTTTTACCCCTCCCCAGTTTGAGAAGGTTCCATTGATAAGCACTCTTTGAGTCAAATTTTGTAGCCAGCTGTGGATCCACAAGATCGTTCTTTCAACTAGCCCACTTTGAGCTAGTTTGCTGATGAGGATATCATGGGGCACTTTGTCGAAAGCTTTGCTGAAGTCGAGGTATATGATGTCCACCGCATTCCCACAGTCCACAAGGGAGGTTCCCTGATAAAAAAAAAAAATGAGATCAGATTCATCTGGCAGGCTTTGTTCTTGACAAATCCATGTTGGCTTTGGGTCATCACTGCATTGTTTTCAAGGTGCTTACAGATGGCTTGCTTTATCATCTGCTCCAGAATTTTCCCAGGTATTGATGTCAGACTGACTGGTCTGTAGTTCCCAGGTTCCTCCTTTTGACCCTTTTTGAAGATAGGGACAATGTTAGCCCTCCTCCAGTCATCTGGCACTTCACCCGTCCTCCATGATTTCTCAAAGAGAATACACAGTGGTTCTGAGAGTTTGTCTGCCAGTTCCTTTATTACTCTAGGGTGCAGTTCATCTGGCCCTGGAGATCTGAACACATTCAGACTAATTAGGTGTTCCTTGACTATATGTCTCAAAATGCAATCCTACCCCTTCAGCCTATACTTCGCCTTTGCCAGGGGGGTCATAGACCCTCTTTTGGGAGAAGACTGAGACAAAGTAGGAATTGAGCACTTCTGCCTTTTCTTTGTCATCTGTTATCATTTTGCCATCCTTATTTAATAGCTGAACCACCATTTCTTTCCTCAGTCTTTTACCATGCGTGTAGCTGAAGAAAGCTTTTTTGTTGCTTTTAGCATCCCTCGCTAACCTCAGCTCGTTCTCAGCTTTAGCCTTCCTGACGCCATCCCTGCAATTCTGTGCTACTTGCCTGTACTCTTCCTTTGTTGCTTGGCCTTCCTTCCACTTCCTATATGTGTCCTTTTTTGTTTGTCAGGTTATCTGTAAGCTTTTTGTGAAGTCACATTCTTCTGTTGTCTTCCACCTTTTTTTCTTGTTGGAATTGTTTGTAATTGTACCTTGAGAACTTCCTGTTTTAAAACTGCTCCTCAGTTATAAAACAGCTACAATCAATGTATGATCTGAAGGCCAATGACGTCCAACCACTAGTTGCCTATATACTAGCCCCCTGGTATACCCTACTCGGCCATGGTTGTGGCTGCCCCAATCCTGAAGGAATGTGAGCTGAACTCCTGGGGTAGGAAGCCCAAGGTGTTGATACAAGCCCATAGTATGCTCACTAGTTGGTATCTGGTGAGTGGAGTTAGGTCCTGATGTACAAAAAACAGACCTGGTCTTCTAGGCCGCACAGCTAACAAGGTCCTAGCTGCCCTCAGGGGGCAAGGGCCCTCTGCTGGGGACCCCCTCAAGTGAACTAGCCAGCCTTTCCCCTTTTGATCAGTCTTTGAACATCGATCTTAAGGCGTATGTCCTGTGACAGTATTGTCGCATCCTGGACATCTAGGGCCTGTCCAGAGCTGACTTTGCTGCGGCCACTAATTCACTTACGCGTAATGCTCCAAAAAAGGCCAAGGTGAAGGCTGCCCTAAAGAACTTGACTTCATCCCCAGACCAGCACAGCTTGTCAGCCTTATGGCATAGCTGGGCTGGCAGATTAAGTATTATGGGCCTCCTCCCGTTAGGAGCTACTGGTTTCTCTCAGCCCAGCCCTCTAATATCCTCATAGCCTGAAAAGAGATGCAGGGATCTGGCCCCCCATGTGCCTTACTGAAGAAGGAGATGACTGCTAAATGGATGGACATGGTTTTGGGTGCAAAGCCCTGATCCCATAGGGATAACAGATATTGTAGGACCATTGCTTTGGATGGAGGCCAGCTGCTGTGTTCTCCCCTGCTGAAGGCAAAGGCACTAAATGTGTTGGCTGCTGATGTGTATGAGCACAGTGTAGATTTTGAGATTGGGTTAAATACTCTGCATTATTGCTCGCTCCCAAGTGCCCACAGCTCCTCCAGGAATGGGTCTGGACAGATTCTCGCATCTGGTGCCAACAACCGGAATCTCTCCTCCTGGAACTGAGACTTGGCATCTGCAAACTCATTATCCACACCCAGGACATGTCATGCTGAAAACAGGGTATTGGCCAACAAGCATGCCAACACAAATTTTTTGACGAGTCACATCACTCTGTCTGAGAGTGACGTCTGGCTGTTAATGACTCTGACTGCTGCTTGATTGTCGCACCAGAAGTGCACCCACTTGTCCCTGAATCTTTCTCTCCAGATATACACTGCCACCAGGATGGGAAAAAATTCCAGAAAAGTGAGGTCTTGTGTGATGCCTGCATCATGCCAGTGGGTTGGCCATCTTCTTGCTCTTTGAAGAAGACCCTGAACCCCAAGCTCCCTGAAGCATCTGATTGAATTTGTAACTACACTCAGGCCTCAAGATGATCTTGCCAGAATGATATGCCATTGTACTCGGACAAGAAGCTCAGCCATACCCTCAAGTCCTCCTTCATGCCTTTTGTTAGATGATGGTATGGTGACGGGATTCTGGCTGTTGACCTTGCTAGGCAGGCACAGAAAGCTCTGCCAGGTGAAACTGCTCTACATGTGAAATTGAGGTGGTCCAGGAGGGCCTGCATGTCCCTCAAGGTGCATTTCTGACGCTGAAGTTGCTTCAGTTTTATCCTGTGCCAGTGGGACCCCTAACTCGTGGGCCAGGCTCTGAAAGGCAAGAAAACTTGGCACTCACCTGTGTTTGTAGCCCCAGCCAAGAGGAAACCATCCAGATAGTATGTGACCTGAGGGTGGGCTACCCTAGCTTTAACTGTCCATTCCAGGAAGGCACTAAATGTTTCAAACGCTGCACAGGCTATTGAGCATGTCATTGGCATGGACTTACCCACACACTAGTAGCCGCCAAACTTGAAACCTAGCAGGTTGAAGTCCTGTGGCTGCACTGGTAGCAGCCTGAAGGCCAACTGTATGTCACACTTGGCCATCAAGGTGCTCCTACCTCAAGATTTCACTGTGCTTACCGTCTGGCCAAACTGCACAGAGCTCGGGTGGTATGGCATCATTGACTGAAGGCCCTTTCGTGTACGATAGGTGATGGATAAGTCTAAACTCTCCCTGGTCAAATGAGGCATACCGAACCGAACAGAGCTCCAGTAGTACGACATCATTGACTGAGGCCTCTTTCAGGTATGATAGGTGATGGATAAGTCTAAATTCTCCCGGGGACATCTTGGGCACATCTCCTAGTGGTGAAACCCTGAGATTCAGTATTGGAGGTGCGGAGAAGGGGCTGGCCACCCTGCCTGCCTTGTGCTCCTTCTCTGTCTCAGTTGCCACCACTTCTGGCATGTCCTTAGCAGACTTAAGATTTCGTGCACCTTTGATTATATATTCCCTGGCAAATGGGATGTGGAAACCCTATGTGAAGCCCTCCCATAGATAATGTGCTGCCTCCCTTTCTGAATAGCAGTCTGGGGGGGGGGGGCGAAGGGCATCTGGAATAATCAGTGTGTCTGCCATCCCCAATGCCCCTGACTCCGTCCCTGGCTCACTATTTCTTAGGGCTGTGGCCAAATTGGGGGTGGGTGCAGGTAGCTGGGCACCATCCCTTTTCCCATAGCTACCCCCTGTGGCAGATCAAGCAAACCTTTTATAATTGCGTGATCTTACGCCTGCTGCTCAATTAGGAAATTCAATGTTTAGATAAGTATGTTGGCATGCACATTAATCTCAATAAGAAACGTCAAGAATCAATAATCTTATTTAGACATATGAAGATTTAGAGTAGAAAGGTTATCTTTGGAATTCTTGGATAAGAAATATAAACTGTAGTAAAAATAGTTTGGACATATTTTATAGCATCCAAAAAGTATATAAAGGAGACTCAGAACATGCAACAGTGGAAGCTATCCTTTAGGATCAGCTTTCCCCAATGTGTTGCCTGTAGAATCAACCTGGTAAGCTTGATATTATCATTGAGAACTAGCAAATGTATTTGACTCCGCTTAGAGGCCTTGTTTAAGAATGATGTTAGATGTTTTGTGTGTTTGAATTTATGCATGCATAAGCTCTTGTATTTAACACTTCGTAGTAAAAGACAAAAAGACAAATCTTGTCTGAGAGAGTGTTTCTTAAGAACTAGAATTCTGTATTACCCATATCAGAGTGAAGTACTGAACTGGCTCTAGATGGTATCTGGTTGTAAGAGAAATCTGGCTGTATACACAGTAGACAGGTGATCAGTGGTTGCCAACGTACTGACAATATAGTTTGAGAGAATCTCTGAACCAGGGCATATGCTATACCCCTGATCCTCTGGCACCCCAAAAGGAGCCCTGGCCCCATTGGGTCTGTGGGCAAGAGGCCCGAGGGTGGGAGCCCAAGCAGATTTCACAGTAGTGGTGGAATTTGCACTGTGCTCTTTAACACTTGCCCTAACTGAACTCCCAGCACACCTTAAAAAGGACATCTTGTTTTGACTGGAGCCTGACTTGATGAAAGGACTCTGGCCTGTCCGTTATGTGCAGTCCCACTATCAATAGCCATAATTTATCATTTAGGAGGTCCCACCGGGCCTTGGGGTATGCTCTTCTGCAGAAGGTCTGATCAGATTCAATGACCGCACTGTCACCCGCTAATGCTTGAGCCCTCAGCACTGTGCAGTAATGATTAATTAAATGCCATGCCCTCCGTGAATAGGCAGGTGCTACCACTCCCATATATACATCGTAGCCTGCAAACCAGTTAAAGAACGACCTCTTCCCCTCATCTCTCCCCACCCCCTTTACTGCCCTTCTTCCTTTTTGTCTCACCTTTCCCTTCCTCCATCGCTGGTTTTAACAGCGAGAACTTATCTACATAATCCCCATCCAAGATGTGCCTCCTCACCTTTCGCGAGATGTGAATGCCAGGGGGATCTTCATTGTCCCTATATATAGGGGTGATGGGTTTTTCATCTAAGCTGCTCTCTCCTGTTGCCCATGCCTCCCTGGGATTCCCATTTTCCCTTGTATTCTTTGCCCTGTAGTGCAATGCCCAGCTGGGGAGGCCAGGAGTATGAGCTCCCACTGCATGGTGTTGGGGATCCCTCCTCCGATGAGGACTCACCTGATGTTCCCCCACTGTCTCCCCTCTCTGCTTCCTGGGCACTCTTATCTTTTCGACTCTTCTGGGTTGTCCTGGCCTTGGCACTGCCTACTCTAGAGGTGGTGGGAGTCCCCTCCTTGCTTGAAACTCCTGCTATTCCCTGGGGTCCTCCCCTTGGCGTATTCACATGGGGCTGTGCTATTGCACTGCATGGTGCAGAAGGCCGTGTTGCCCTTGTGGGCAGATTGGTAGGAACACTTGGAACGGATGTTGCCATCTGTTTCATATGCTCATTGAAACGATTCGGTGCCTGCATTAGGCCTTCCATCAGTGCATTGTTGTCCTGCCCCTCCACATTATTATGAACCCTGCTTGCCCTGGCCCTCTTTGGGTTCACTGCCACTAGGGGCTTGGAGCTGGGCCTTTTGCTGCTTATGCTCCTGGTGTGAGGCAGAGTATGGTCTCACTCTAGCCCCCCCCCCCCCGCCCCGAGCTTGCTTTCTTTGTTGACATTCTGTTGAATAAATACTGAGAGAGAAAACAACATGAACGACCTGTGCCTTCACCTTTTGCCATTTGTCCCTTGGGTGGTTCCTATCCCCCTGACTCTGCTTTCTGCCTAGGGTTATCCCTCTGCTTTTTTGTGGTGGGGATGACGACTGGAGATGGACCTGGGTTCTGCTGCATGCAAACAGGCATTGCCGTCATGTACTGTTCCACAGCATGTGCACACCATTATACCTACTGATGTTCATTTATTTATTTATTATTAATTCCCTGTTTTATTACCATCATCATCATTACCATTATCTGCATGTTGTTATGCTTCCAGGGTACCTTTTGGGTGGAGCTGGGCTTGAGCCATAAATGTTCCAGCCCATATCCCCCAATGCTTTCTTTCCTCCTTTGCCTTCCCCCCTGCCCCTAATGAATTAATTTATTTCTTTATTGAAGTTGGTTGCCTTGTCTGTTATGCCTATATATATGGGGGGGGGGGTGTACCATAGCCCAACTTGATTGTGCCCTTCCTGAAATTATGTTGGAAGTGAGTAGGGGCTGGTTGTAGAGACTGAGCCCTTTGAGGATGGGGGCTGGGTCCTACTCACAAGGTCTGTCCTCCCATCCATAAGCCTCACACAGACTGAAGGCAGCCATGAAATTCATAGAACCAAATGAGTTACAAGCCTACAACTAATTTAAGTCATGTTGCTTTCAGTGGGACGTCCCGAACCTATTTATTCAGCCTTATGGAGCAACAACGCTAGGAATACTGCATCCACCTCTAAAGGAATATTCTTCCTCCCTTGCCTTTTGAGGATGGGGCCTGGGTCTTAACCATGAGGCCTGCCCTCTTACCCTGAGCCACATGCCCTCCTGACCATGGAGAGAAGCACCCTGTGTTAACCCTCTCTCTCTTCTGTGCTGTATGGGCTGCTGAGTCACTCCCGCCTTGCCCTCAAGCCCTACTGGCCTTGCCCTATACTGGGGGAGCTGTGTGTTTGATGGGAATGCTATAAAAGTCTCATGTTGCCACCATTCCCTCCCGATTGCCATCCCCCAGGGGTGGGGTGGGGAAAAATGCCACCCCTCGGCCTGCCCAGTCAAACCGCTGCCGCTCACGTCCTCCCCCAGCGTGTGGATGGGTGGAAGCTGCCCCCCCCCCGGCCACCAACAAAATGCTCCCCCTTTCGGCTGCAAACTCGCCATGGGGGGGGGACATGCTTCTCCCCCCCATCCCAGATCCTGCAGCCATACTACCATGCTGCCAACCTCCCTAAGCCACCAGGAGCAAAGAACGGCCCTGGGAGTCAAGCTCTCAGAGCTTTACTGAGCCGCCTTGCTGTTGTTGCTGTTGCCGCCGCTGCCCCTCCTTCCCGGCTTCTGCCTTCCTTGGAGCTCAGCTGCTTGCTGGTCTTCCGCCAGCTGCTGGCCAGGCTTCTTCGCTACAGCCTTCACCTCTTCTGCTTCCTCCTTCTCTGCGTAGTCTCCTCTGAAGCCGGCAATGGCGCCAGCCCCGCTCTCCTGTGACCAGGCAGACTGGAGAGGGAACTGCCTGCTACTGCCCCCGTTTAGCTCGTCTCCTCGCAGCCACAGCCCAGCTCGGCGCTATTGGGCTGCAGGGAGGTGCCGTTGCCGCCTCACCGACTCCTGCCAGCTCCCTGCCTTTCCCGCCACAGGACCCGCGGGTGCCCACAATGGTTGGTGGCTCCCCAGTAGGTGGGGAACTTGATTTCTCAGGGGCAGAGGTGGCCTGGGGATCTTACGCTGGGTTTAACAGAGCTGCTTTTTACACAAACCCACAGCATTTGAAGCATTGTGTTACAGACCAGGCTTGATTCAGGCTGAAGAGAGGGTGTGCATGTACATGTAAGTGCCTGTTGTGTTTTACAAAGTCAGTAAGTAATGGTGCAAACAAAACACTTCAGATAGGACCTGTTTTGGCATATGCATTGTAGACCCATAAATCTAAAGCAGACTCTCTTAACTAGTAGTTTGGAGAACTTAGGTTGGGCATAAATGATTTTTTTCCTGCATAAAGTATATGAAATGGGCATTGTTTTCTGTGATGGGGATATGAGTCCTACTTTTGTCTCTGATAAATAACCTTTGAAAGTTTCAGTGGTGCTTCAAAAATCTGCAAAATCTCTATTTTTACTAAAGTTGAAACTGGAACAAAAGATGGTTTTGTTTTTTGCATCACAGGAAATGATGCTTTCTATTGTATCATTCATGTTCAACTCTCTTAGAAATGATGGTCTGCCCCAGTTTTGGTTCAGCTTATTTTAGCATTCTTTGTTCTGCCTCTTTAGAGACCTCCATGATTTTACCGGGCTGGGGGTGGGGGCATCTCCACAACAACTGGAGGAGAAGCAAATGGAGGATTACCTGGATTTTTCAGGGAATCAGCTTTGTTCCGTGCAGGGCTCCACAAACAAGTACAGCGTACCATTCTAAGTCACTTCACAGTAACATACTTCCAGGTTTGGGGTGTGTGTGGAGTGAACATCATCAGACTGGCAGGGGCTGATCAACCAATGCTAGAAGCTCCCACCCCATCCTTCCTTACAGCTAAGTAAACATTAGAGAAACACAGCTGCAGCCTTCTCCCTCCGCTGAAGATCCCGATGCAGCGAAACATTGAAGCTTCACATTAACTACCTCCTTCCAGCTGACAAGGCAAACATTAGAGGAACACAGGTGCAGCCTTCTCCCTCCCCTGAAGCTCTCATAAGAACATAAGTAGAGCCCTACTGGATCAGACCAAGGGTCCATCTGGTCCAGCATTCTGTTCACACAGTGGCCAACCAGCTGTCAACCAGGAAACCACAAGCAGAGCACGAGCGCAACAGCACCCTCCCACCCATGTTCCCCAGCAACTGGTGTACATAGGCTCACTGCCTCTGGTACTGGAGGTAGCAGATAGCCATCAAGACTCGTAGCTATTGATAGCCTTTTCCTACAGGAATTTGTCCATCCCCCTTTTAGAGGCATCCAAATTGGTGGCCATCACTACTTCCTGTGGTAGCGAATTCCATAGTTTAACTATGTGCTATGTGAAGAAGTCCTTCCTTTTATCTGTCCTGAATCTCCCACCAATCAATTTCATAAGATGACCCTAGGTTCTAGTATTTGAGAGAGGGAGAAAAATGTCTCCCTACCCACATTCTCCATACCAAGCATAATTTTGTAGACCTCTATCATGTCTCCCCTTACTCCTTTTTTCCAAGCTAAACAAGCCCAGCTGTTCTAACATTCTCTCATAGGGGAGATGCTCCAGCCCCTTGATCATTTTAGTTGTCCTTTTCTGCACTTTTTCCAGCTCTACAGTATCTTTTTTTGGTATGGTGACCAGAACTGTACACAGTATTCCAACTGTGGTCGCACCATAGATTTGTATAGGGGCAGTATGATGTTGGCAGCTTTAGTCCCAATCCCTTTTCTAATTATGTCTGACATGGAGTTTGTCTTTTTACAGCAGCTGCACACTGGGTCGACATCTTCATTGAGCTGTCCACCACAACCCCAAGCTTTCTTTCCCGTTCAGTCACTGCTTGTTCAGATCCCATCAGGTTATACTTGAAGTTGGGATTTTTTTGCCCCAACGTGCATCATTTGACACTTGCTTACGTTGAACCGTATTTGCCATTTAGATGCCCAGTCTTCCAGTTTGGAGAGATCCTTTTGGAACTCTTCACAATCCCTTTTTATTTTAACCACTCTAAATAATTTGGTGTCATCAGCAAAGCAAACTTGGCCACTTCACTGCTCACTCCTAATTCCAGATCATTTATGAACAGGTTGAAAAGCATTGGTCCTAGTACAGATCCCTGTGGGACCCCACTATTTACTTCCCTCCATTGGGAGAATTTACCGTTTATTCTTACTCTCTGCTTTCTGTCCTTTAACCAATTACTGATCCATAAGAGGACCTGTTCTCTTATTCCATGACTGCTAAGTTTGCTCAGGAGTCTTTGGTGAGGGACTTTGTCAAAGCCTTTTGGAAGTCCAAGTAAACAGTGTGTACTGGATCACCCCTGTCTACATGTTTATTGACACTCTCAAAGAACTCTAAAAAGTTAGTGAGACAGGACTTAACTTTGTGGAAGCCATGCTGATTCTTTTTCAGCAGGGCTTGTCCTTCTATATGCTTACTAATTTTATCTTTAATAATGCCTTCAGCCAATTTACCCAGAAGAGATGTTAAGCTAACCAGCCTGTAATTTCCCAGATCCCCACCCCCACCCCGGATCCCTTTTTGAAAATTGGTGTTACATTGGCCAAATTCCAGTCCTCTGGTATAGAGCCTGATTTTAGGGACATGTAGCATATTTTGGTTAGAAGAACAGCAATTTCATATTTGAGTTCTTTGAGAACTCTGGGTTGGATACCATCTGGGCCTGGTGATTTATTTGCTTTCAATTTATCAATGAGGTTGAGAACTTCATCTTTTGTCACCACTATTTGCCTCAGTTCCTCAAACTCCCTTCCTGAAAACATCCTGTCCTATATCTTCTGCAGTGAAGATGGATGAAAAGAATTCATTCAGCTTCTCTGCAATCTCCTTGTCCTCCTTCAGTACTCCTTTAACTTCATTGCCATCCAATGGTCCAACTGCCTCCCTAGCTGGTTTGCTGCTTCTGATATATTTAAAGAATTCTTTATTGTTGGCCTTGATGTTGTTAGCGATATGCTCTTCAAAATGCTTTTTTGCATCTCTTATTGTCTGCTTGCATTGTCTTTGTGCAAGCTTGTGCTGCCTTTTGTTTTCCTCACTTTGGCAAGATGTCCGTTTTCTGAAGGAAGCTTTCTTCTCTCTAATAGCTCCCTTAACACTGGTCGTTAACTGTGCCGGCGACTTCTTGGACTTGGTGCTACCTTTCCTAACCTGTGGTATACATTTTAGCTGGGTTTCTATTATTGTGGTTTTGATTAATCTCCAAGCATTTTGAAGGGTTTAATCCTCTTGACTCCCCCTTTTAGCTTCCGTTTCACCATTTCCCTCATTTTAGAGAAGTTTCCTCTTTTGAAGTCAAATGTGACTGTGCTGGGCTTCGTGGGCAATTTTCCACTTCAATATATATTAAATCTGATAGTACTGTGATCAATGTTTCCGACTGGTTTAACAACATTTACATCTTGTACTAGGCCCTGGGTGACACCATTTAGGATTAAATCCAAGGTCGCCTCCCCTCTGGTCGGTTCCATGATGAACTGTTCTAGGGCACAATCATTTAGGGCATCTAGAAATTTAACCTCTTTCTCTGAATGCTTTCTCCCAGTGCTGTGAAGGGGTGAATTAGTTACTTCCAGGAAGCAAGGAAGCACACATCAAAGTCATGCAGCTTTGACATAGCACTTCATACCCTTAGGAGAGTTAACCCTCTGAATACTTGAAGCACCGTGGCTCCAACCAGCCCCCTTTCTCCATTCCCTTGAAGCTCCCGATGCTGCGAAGAAATGAAGCTGCGAATTTATTACTTCTGAAAAGCAAGGAAGCAAACATCAAAGAAACGCAGCTTCGACATAGCTTTATATAGCTTCGACATAGCATATATGTGTTATTTCGATCCATGGGAATCTTAGTAACTTTGGGAGTTACTACGAAACATACTCACCGGTCTGCTGGGGGCGTCTGCGGGGGCGGGGAGGCAATCTGTCCCTCCCCCCGGAATCCTCCCTGGCCGGCTCCGCTCCGCAATGAGTCCACAGAGCCACTGGCCGGGCCCGTCCGCAGCTGGACTTGCGTCCGCTGCAGGGCTGTGGACGCAAATGGCGACCAGCACAGCTGACGCCATTTGCTTCCCTGCTCTTTTCGTGATAGGCTACGTAAATATTTACATAGCCTATCACTGAAAAGCACAGGGACGCAAATGGTGTCAGCTACACCGGACGCCATTTGCGTCCGCAGTCCGGGGCAGTGGATGGAAGGCAGCAGACGGACCTGGACAGATCAGCCAGCAGCAGGTAGGGTCCATCTCAGGGGGATTTCGGGGGGTGGCAGGGGGGGTAGTCCATTCCTCCACGGACTCCAGGGAGCCAGATTCTGAAGAATCCTGCCTCACTGGACTCCGTGGCAGATTTGTCTGCCATTCCTACCTTTGGGGAGATCTCATATCCCTCTCCACATCCCTTACTTTTTTGGTTGTGACTAATACAGATCTTTCTCCCTCCAGTGTTTCTTTTCTGTTCCCAGAGCTTGAGATATTCAGATGGATATGGTGCTTTTGGCTGAACCTGAAGCAAGAAGCTGTGCTTGGGTCGTGTGTTCTCATTTGGTCTCATCTCATGAACCCCCTAACTTCTCCCCCTGCCCCAAACCCAGCCATAAAGGAGAACCCTACTGCAAGCTCAGTGTAGCTTTGGTCTCTGGACTCCAGGGGCTCACCAAGAGGACCTGTGCTGCTACTGCTGACAGCAAATGCTGGCAATACTTGCAGGCATAAGAAAGTGGGGCACAGCCTCTTGGGCTGCTGCCAGTGTTACAGCCGCCCTCTGGGCCCAGCCTCCCTGCCCCATGCCGTCCAGCTAGCATGGCTCCTCAGTGAGAAGACTGGAAAGACAACTGGCTCCCCAAAAGACAACTGGCCCTCCACTGCTGGCCCTCCCCTGTAATGTATAGGCAGGGGGATTGTGTGGGGTGTGTGGGGTGTTCTGGGATTTTACCAGCTTTCTTGGATTGGAAGGGCCGCAGCGATCCATGCTGTGACGACCTCCAGGCGAGACATGTGTGGCCGCCCTTGAAAAGTGTTTAGAAGCTCCAGCTAGGGCAGAATTTGGCTGCTAGAGTTCTGGCTGGTTTGCTTGGGCGCAGACATATTACCTCAGTTCTGAAGGAATGACATTGGCTGCCTGTTGGCTTCTGAGCCCAATTCAAGGTGCTGGTGCTTCCCTTCGAAGCTCTTACATGGCTTGGGGCCCAAATACTGGCAGGAGCTGCTCCTCCCACATCAACCGGCCTGTGCATCAGGATCACTGGAGGAGACTATTCTGTATATTCCAAAGAAGTACTTTTTCATTGACAGATGAGAGCCATCTCTGTGGGGCCCCCTGACTTTGGGATTCCTTCCCATGGGAAGGGCACCTGACACCAACATTGTACCCTTTTCAGCACCAGGTTGAAATGTTGTTGTTTTTTTAGCCAGGCATTTTAAATTCAAATTTGTGTTTTTCAGCTGGTTGTAATCTTTTCTATGCCTCTCAATTTTACTGTACTGAAGTTTAGGTTTTATGCACTTTTATTGTATCAAATTGTATTAAATATCTGATTTTTCTGTGTGCATTCTGCCCTGAAATCCTCTTTGGGATTAATTTTAAAAATAAATAATATAAACAGTAGGATGCATGCTTGCTTGGTATGGGTTGCTAGTAAGGCACAATTGGCCTTGCCAGTGTACCACACGAACTGAGGCTGTGCCCCAGAATCCTCTGCAACATGCAAGGGCTCTATGGTGGACTTCCATGCATTCCTCAGCAGATATGTTGATGCAAATTGTTTCTGCATAAAATGGAAAATTTTGAAACCAATGCTATAGATCTCCAAACATTTTAATGGTAATAATTTAGAGGTTTAGTATCTAGGGACCATGTCTACAGAAAGAACAAGGCGGTTGCTGATTTTACCGGCTTCCTGTTTCTCCCTTAGACCAATGACCCCGTCACCAATATATGCCATGCAGCTGACAAGCAGCTTTTCACACTGGTGGAATGGGCCAAGCGGATTCCACACTTCTCAGAGCTGACACTGGAAGACCAAGTTATCCTCCTCCGAGCAGGTAATGGGATCTTGGCCCCTACACCTTGCTGCTGCTTGAACTGACTCAAATACTAATTTATATTAAGAGCAGAGAGCAATAATCAGAGCCCTTGCGTGATGCAGCTTTTGCTGGTCTGCACCATTGCAGACCATAGGTGATAGAGTGCATGCTTAACTGGGCCCTTGTTTTTTTAAAAAAAGGGCTCAGTCAAAATTGGAAGGGGGAATTTTACCCCTGGTGAAAAATGCCTCCCCAGTTTGGCAATAGTTTGGAGGATGTGTGGCTGCAGAATGGAGAGAAAATGCTCACCTATTTAGAGTGAGGGCAGGAAGCCTTGTCTTTACTCTGATTCGTCTTTGTAATGTCATCAGGTAGCCGAATCTGATGTGCGACACGGCATTGTCAGAAGTCCTATTCAGGGTGAGGGTAATGGTTCCTGCCTTGTCTTCAACAGATGGGTCCCCAAATTTTGGCTGGTCTTGGTGGCCAACCAAAAATGTGAGGTCACAAGACCCTCCCCTCCCCCAAAACACAGTGTTGTTGGGGGCAACGCCCTGCTCCCCTCATGCCAAATTCAAAGCTGGCTAAGTGGGTGGCTGTTCTTGGAACCAGCCCCAGCCTCCCTCTCCACCTCAGACCAGGAGAGGGAAGAGCTTGGGATTGTTCCTGCAGTTGCGCTGTGCCCCTCTGCGGTGCAGCACATGATCCCTCTCCCCAGCTCCACGGTTGGAAGGATGCATGGGGCTTCTCATACCTGCCAGAGGGTGGTGGGACACTCACCACAGTGAGCATTGCAAGCAGAATTGGAGACCCCTAGGCTCTGTGATATGTCACACAGCCAAATCTCATTGACACCATCTAAATCAGGGGAGGGCAACTGGTGGCCTTCCAGATGTTTTGGCTTACTGCTCCCATGAACCCTCACCATTGGCTGGCTAGGGCTAATGGGGGTTGGCGGTTGAAAGATGTGGAAGGCTGTAACTTGCCCACCCCAGCTCTAAATGGACTTCTGGGCAGTTCCACGTATCGAGCTGGATTTGTTTATTGACTGTCTGCACAATGCTGTGATGTTGTCCCACTGGGTACATGATCCCAGATCCGCAGGGTCACTTGGGAGAACATTTTGGGTCCTCGAAGCCTCCTTTTTCACGCCAAAAATGTTCACCCACAAAAATCTGGTGCAGCCCTAAAAAAAATGCCCTGTGTTTACAAAACTAATGTGCCAGGGGAAAAGGTTCTGTTCTAACCTTTTCCCTAATTCTGTAAGAATGGGAGGGGCTTTTTGTTTTGCATTGGGACACAGTCAAACATGCAGTTCCCCATCACTTGTTGCAGTCTGAAATGGTAGAGTCCTGCAACTGCTGCTGCTGCTGATTGAATGCTACCCTTTGTTTCACATGTGCCAGGCATAGATAATACCAATGGCTGCTGGGAGCCGCATTGTCTTAGGCTGCTGCTGCTTCTCTTCCTCTTCCGCCTTATCCTGAGGGGTTCTTGTGTGCTGAAGGGCCAAAGAGAGGGAAAGTGCTCGGCTCCCCTGAAAACTGGGTCACATGTCCTTCCGGCTGTCTACAAACATGTATTTCCAAAGATATGTACTACATACACACTTGTGTGTGTGCCCTCTCTCTCTCTCTCTCTCTCTCTCATATATATACGTATATATATGTATATGGGAGCCAGACCACTCTTAACATGGCCCTCTGATATTCAGTAACTATATGTTTAGTGCTACCCTATTTCTGACTAGAGTTGCCAACTTTTGGGGGCAGGATTAGTGTGTCTTGAATGGCACAAGATAGGAAAACAATTAGCGAGTGAACCTTTTCCTGGAATGGGGATGGAAGTGATGAATAAAGTAGTCCCGCTAAATTTCTGCCTTTTGGACATCTGTTAAAGATCACTCTCATCTGGATAATGAGACCCAATAGCTTTCCTACTTGTATTCAATGTATGAGCTTTTTAAGAGAAAAACACCTGTAGTCTCTGTGCAGCAAGGTAAAACGCTCAAACCTAAATAATCCATCTCACCTCAAATATAAATAACCATCTCACATTCTCCTCTCCTGCTTTGTTGCCCATACTCCAAAATGGCCTTACTATTGCTTCCTAATTGCACTCTTTCCCATTATTCCCTCCTCTTTTAAAGGGAAGTTTAAAATTCTGGCAACAGAGTTCTCCAGTATAAACATCTCATGTTACATTTGGTACTGTTTTTATTTATTTGTTACGTTTATATCCCATCTTTCCTCCGAGGAGCACAATCTTCCTCTCCATTTTATCCTCACAACAACCCTGTGAGGTAGCTTAGGTTGAGAGTCAGTGACTGGCCCAAAGTCACCCGGTGAGGTTCATGGCCAAGTGGGAACTAGAACCTGGATCTCCTGGCTCCCAGTCCAACACTCTAACCATTACAACACATTGGTTCAGTCCTCTTCCATTTCAAATATATAGTTACACATGGAGAAACATCCATTTCTGAAAACCCATGCAACAGTACAGTGAGAGTAACTCATATAGCTAGTTTGGAGAGAGAGAGATTTTAATGGTTAAAGAATTCTGTGTTGCTCAAAAGCTTGCGTTCCTCAACACATGCATATATTAGTCCAGTCCAAGTTAACAGCAAAGCCTTTAAAGAAGCAAGTCCTGTTAAACTGTTCCCATGGGAAAGGTGTGTATTTTATTTATTTATTTATTCATTCATTCATTCATTCATTTCATTTCTATACCGCCCAATAGCCGAAGCTTTCTGGGAGGTTCACAAAAATTAAAACCAAACAGCACACAATAAAACATATCCATCTTCTCTTTTAGGTTGGAATGAACTGCTGATTGCCTCTTTTTCCCATCGCTCTGTCTCGGTGCAGGATGGTATCCTCCTGGCTACTGGCTTACATGTGCATCGGAGCAGTGCGCACAGCGCTGGGGTGGGCTCCATTTTTGACAGGCATGTTTTTCCTCTTTGTCTTGACATTTGAACTTTCCTAGATAATGTCTGATTTAAGTTTTGATGGAATAAGAAACTTAGCTAGGGAAAATGCACTTTTGGAACCCTGTGGGAAGGAGAAAGCTGTCCAGGAGGTAGTTAGCAGCAAAAAGCAGGGGTGGGGCTTGTCTGCTGTAGTGCCATCCTCTCAAAACAGCCTTTTGGTTTTCAAAAATGATCTCAGGGCTCATTTACATGCATTTGTGTACAATATGTAGTTAGCCCCTCGTGTTTGGATGGCTGTTTCCAGTCAGCTGGTTTCTAGCATTAACAAGCATTGCTCTACTGCTGTAAGGTACAAGCAGAATTGCAACTGACTTCTGACAGGGATATTGCACTTTTTTCATGGGTTCATCCTGCTGTGTTCCATCCACCTCAGTGGGTGTGCCATAGCTGCTTTTGGGGTGGGGGAAGGTCCAATTTATGAGTGGCCACTTGAAACACAGCACACCTTTGTAGTGGATATCATTTTATGACCCTGCCTATTTTTAAATCAGTCTTCTAATTAATGCTAAGACACTATTCTGGCTGTAATTGAAGTAAAAAATTAAATAGAGAAATACCAGTTAAATTAAAGAGTGTTATAGCGCTATAACAGTGTAATGCTATAGTGCTATTTAAAAAAATTATGAAAAAAGTTTCTAATTATTTCCATTGCTAAAATGGTTTTTCTTTTAAAATTAGCATTATAGTGCTATAACATTCTTTCATTTAAGTAATATTTTGCTAATACTGTAGTATCTATAAAAAGCATAGTTGGAAAAAGCATTTTAGCACTATTTATAGGATCAGTTAAAAATAAATAAAATGGTGCCCACCACAAAGATTATAATGAATATGTGCTGAGGTGTGATAGGCTGACCTGCCTGATACATTGCTACCCTCACTGAAATCTGCCCTTTGAAGAAGACAGGAGAGTAGTGCTAAGGACAGCCGTACCTGTGGAGATTGCGCTACTCTTCTGTTCTGCTGGAAAAAGTCAGACTTCCTGTGCTCTGAGAAAAGATGGAAGAACCATGGGGAAAATACAGGATGACAATGCTTGGGCAATGGGGACCTGCACATCCTCTGTCAAAAGTGAGTGAACAAAGCATGGCAATTCCACTCTTGACTGCCCAATGTGGAAGCACCTTGATCTCCATGAGCGAATTCAGTGCCACACCTTGGCCCTTGTCTCTAATTCCCCATCTTGTCTCTGTATTAAGGGTTCTTACTGAGCTGGTGTCCAAAATGAAAGATATGCAGATGGACAAATCTGAGCTGGGGTGCCTACGAGCCATTGTCCTCTTCAATCCAGGTAAGCCCTGATGGCTGGGGAAGGTGGGCATCTTCATTTAGCAACTCTCTGCCCAGGGTCAACTCACCCAGTTAATAAATTACTCTAGAGTGCAGTTCATCTGGCCTTGGGGATTTGAACTCATTCGAAGTAATTAGGTGTTCCTTGACTATAAGCCTATCGATCTCAAGCTGCAGTCCTGCCCCTTCAGCCTGTACTTCGCCTTTGCCAGGGTCATAGACCCTCTTTTGGGAGAAGACTGAGACAAAGTAGGAATTGAGCACTTCTGCCTTTTCTTTGTCAACTTCTCTGTCATTTCTGTGGTCATTGAGAGGGCAAGCCTCATTCAGCACAATGGGAGAAAAGACCCCTTGACTGGGGTCATGGGCTATGTTCTAGTGCTTATTTTCAATAATGTTTTAAAAGTTGGTCCCTCAGCATCCTGCTCCAAAACGGCAATGAAACTTCCGGAAAACACAGAGGGAAAGGGTTGGGTCACTGAGGTCAGAGCGACACAACCCACAAAGACCGGGCTACACGTCCCATGGGCAGGGCTAAGGCAGCGAACCCAGTGCGATTGTGGGAACAGGTCAGTAATGGAGCCGCCATAACCGGGAAAAGTCAGACTATAAGCAGTCACAGAAGAAGTGGTTTTTCTGAGATAAGATGCAACACTGGGGCTGAATGGCCATGACGTTATGGAACCACAGAGACCCCACGGCGTAGGCAGGTTGGAGTAAATCTCTGGTAGAAACACAGCCCAGGATTTGCTGGGGGATAGTTAAACTGTTATAAAACTGCTACAAGTTTATAATGTAGATATAGCCCACTTTAAGCTAGTTTGTTCACCAGGATATCATGGGGCACTTTGTCGAAAGCTTTGCTGAAGTCGAGGTATATGATGTCCACAGCATTCCCACAGTTCACAAGGGAGGTACTTGATAAAAAAATGAGATCAGATTTGTCTGGCAGGATTTGTTCTTGACAAATCCATGTTGGCTTCGAGTCATCACTGCATTGTTTTCAAGATGCTTACAAATGGATTGCTTGATAATCTGCTCCAGAATTTTCCCAGGGATTGATGTCAGACTGACTGGTCTGTAGTTCCCAGGTTCCTCCTTTTTACCCTTTTTGAAGATAGGGACAACGTTAGCCCTCCTCCAGTCATCTGGCACTTCACCCGTCCTCCATGATTGCTCAAAGATAATTGACAGTGGTTCTGAGAGCTCTTCTGCCAGTTCCTTTATTACTGTAGGGTGCAGTTCATCTGGCTCTGGAGATTTGAACTAATTCAAAGTAATTAGGTGTTCCTTGACCATATGCCTATCGATCTCCAGCTGCAATCCTGCTCCTTCAGTCTGTACTTTGCCAGGGGGGTCACAGACCCTCTTTTGGGAGAAGACTGAGCCAAAGTAGGAATTGAGCACTTCTGCCTTTTCTTTGTCATCTGTTATCATTTTGCCATTCTTATTTAACAGCTGAACCACCATTTCTTTCCTCTGTCTTTTACTATGCACATAGCTGAAGAAAGCTTTTTGTTGCTTTTAGGATCCCTCGCTAACCTCAGCTCGTTCTCAGCTTTAGCCTTCCTGACGCCATCCCTGCAATTCTGTGCTACCTTCCTGTACTCTTCCTTTGTTGCTTGGCCTTCCTTCCACTTCCTATATGTGTACTTTTCTGTTTTCAGGTCATCTCTAAGCTTTTTGTGAAGCCACATTGACTTCTTCTGTTGTCTTCCACCTTTTCTTCTTGTTGGAATTGTTTGTAATTGTGCCTTGAGAATTTCCTTTTTTTAAAAATTCCCACCCATCTTGGATTCCTTTTCTCATTAGAGTCGCTTGCCATGGGACCTTACTTATCTTTATTCTGAGTTTATTAAAATCAGCTTTCCTAAAATCCAGGGTACAGCGTAGCTGAGCTACACTCAGCTTTTGCTTCCTTTAGAACCAAGAACTCAAGTATAACATGGTCACTTTCCCTCAGAGTTCCTGTAACTGCTACTTTACCCACTAAGTCAACTCTGTTGGTTAGGATCAAGTCAAGGATAGCCAATCCTCTAGTTCCTTCCTCTACTTTCTGTAGGAGGAAGTTATCTGCCACACAAGTCAGGAATCTCTTGGAGGGGCCATGTTTTGCAGAATTTGTCTCCCAACAAATATCGGGAAAATTGAAGCCCCCCATTACTACTACATCATGCTTCCTTGAAACATTGGCTATTTGCTTTTCAAAAGTTTCATCCTCATCTTCTCCTTGATTGGGTGGCTGGTAGTAGACTCCGACCACCAGGTTCCTTTTATTCTTTGCTCCGTTCATTTTAACCCAGATGCTCTCGATGGGGCTACCAAGCTCCTCCTCCTGTATTTCTGTTCAGAGATATGTATTTTTAACATATAGTGCAACCCCATCTCCCTTCCTGTTCCTCCTGATCTTTTTGAACAAGTTATATTCTTCAATTGCTGTATTCCAGTCATGAGAATCATCTCACCAAGTCTCAGTTACACCTATCAAGTCATAATTTCTCTCCTGTATTAAGAGTTCAAGTTTGTTCTGTTTGTTTCCCATATTCTGGGCATTAGTATTATAGTATATAGACACTGAAGACCATGTGTTTCATAGTCTGACTTTCTTCCTACATGTTTCTGAAGACTATTATTGGGCGCTATTAGAGCTGTTCTCTCCATTGCGGTGCATGAGCCTTCGTCCATGGTTACCCCAACTTTACAGCTCCCTTCCCTGTAGGATTCAGTTTAAAGCCCTCCTGATGAAGTTCTTCATGCTGTGGCCAAACACATTCTTCCCAGCCTTTGTGAGGTGCAACCCGTCCCTTGCCAACACATCTTCCAGGAAGTATAGCCCGTGGTCACAGACTCCAGATCTCTCTTGTCGGCACCACCTTTGTAGCCAGTCATTCACCCGGAGTATTTTCCTTTCTTTCATTAGATATAAGACAGCAGGCTTAGGCTTGGGCCTGGCTGACTCTGTATCACCATTGTGTCATTGGGCCATTTGCAGCAGTAGGACCGATCTGGAGCTGAGCAACAAACAGGGGCTAACTGTATATTTAGTCATTTAATGCACCACATTTGGGTAATTAAGTTTCTACATAAGAGGCGTGCAACCTCTTAAGCCTCAGAGAAGGGTGCAACTTCTTGAGGATTGTTGGTTTGGGGCTCTTATGTAGGAGGCGTGCAACCTCTTGAGATTCAGAGGGCTTGAAACTCTTTGAGATTTCTTTGTAATTAAGCTTGTACCTAAGAGGCATGTAACTTCTTCAATCTTGAGCTTCAGAGAGCCTGAAACTCTCTGAGATTTGTTTGTAATCAGGTTTGTGCCTGAGAGGTGTGTAATCTCTTCAGCCTCAGAGAGCGTGCAACTCTCTGGGGAGGTTCTACTTTTGCTTATTTCTTTTTATTTCAGTAAATCTCCTTTTCTTTCATCTACATTGGTTGTGTGCATGTTCTTCTCCACCTCATAAGATCCCAAACCTCTCAGCCTGATCAACTGAGTGGTCCTGGGTAAATTGAAATCCATTATTTCACACCATCTTCACTAAGCAGCTGATCTACTGTTACTTTTGTCCTCCTTTTACTTCGAACATATGTAAAGAAGCCTTTTTCATTGTTGTTCTCAGCATCCCCTGCCAACCTTAGCTCATTCTAAGCTTTAGCCTTCCTGACGCTATCTCTGCAATTCCGGGCTTTCTGCCTGTAGACTTGCTTAGTGACCGGTCCTGCCTTCCACCTCCTGCATGTGCCCTCTTTGATTTTCAGATCATTGCTAAGCTTTTTGTGTAGCTGCATTGGCTTCTTCTGTTGTCTTCCTTTTTTCCTCTCATTGGAATTGTTCCTGATTGCACAGTGTTGTAGCTTTTGCCAAATTCATAGCTAACGTGCACTTTAGGTATCTGGATGACTGCCTGTGGTGGCACTACTGTCTACCTTTTCTACATGCTGTAGTGCTGTTATCTCTAAAGGTGGTTGCAATAATTTTGCCCATTAAATTCTGCATCCAACAAACCAGGGATGGGCAGGTAGCTGTTTCTCTTGATTTCGTTCTTTTTTTCCTGCCTGCTTTCTCCACATCAGATGCCAAAGGCCTGTCCAGTCCTGCAGAGGTGGAATCGCTACGTGAGAAAGTTTATGCTGCTCTGGAGGCATACACCAAGCAAAAGTATCCTGAGCAGCCTGGAAGGTAAACAGAAGTTGGTTCAGCACTAGAGATGTTGGAGAAATCTGCAACAGATATTTTCATGAATCCAAACAACGGATTCTGCAGCAGGCTGGCTTTTCCCCTGTCAGACGGATTCCACAGACTTGCGGACCGGTTTTCTAACCTTCAGGAGTTTTGAGCAAATTTTGTTGTAAAAAAATATGCAAAAATAAGAAAAAAACCTGGCTGAAAGTGTGTATTTCCCCCATTGGCTAAAGCGTGAAAATGTGTATTGGGAGATTTGCACATTTTGAGCGAAAACGCGCATTGTTGCACACATGAATTTGCGCAAATTTGCACACATTCAGAAATGGGGGAAATCCAATTCCGTTGATGGGTGGACAACAGAACAAAAGGCGTTTGACAACCCATGAAACACATCCCTACTTAGCACCACTCTTAATGCATAATGGTGTTAGGATGTGTAGAGTACTTCTGACAATGGTGCTGGAACAGAGACATTCACAGAACCTCAGAACCAAAAAGGGGCTAAAGATCATCTATAACAGTGGTTGCAGTAACCTTACTGAAGCTAAGTAGGTCTGGGGGTTGTAAATTCAGTCCTGTTTAACCTCAGAACCTGCACCAAATGGGTCCGAAGCACCCCAGTGGGTAACCAAGCTAATCCCAACAGACAAACATCACTACAGATAAAATTGTAAATTGAAATCTATTTAAGGCTTTATTTCAGAAAAATACAAAATATAAAGGAAGTGGCATGGTGGTTATATGAGTGTTAGAAACTTTCTGTATAATTACAGGGAAAGAGAATGCAACGAAAATAGAAGATTAATCAAAAGAATTGCAATTGCCAAAGCTGGTATTATGAATTTGGCTAATAAGATAACAGCTTGAGCTTTTAACATTGTTATGACTCCTCCTTCTAACTTTCTCCTGTTTACTACTTGTAGTTCAAAGCTAAACTAAAACAACCTAACCTAAGTATTAACCCTCCCGTTACTTCCTCTTGCTTCTTACTTGAATATAAAAGCTACACTAAAGCATTACTAAGTTCCTCTAGGCATGTGAAAAATAAGGGTCGGAACTAGAGTGAAAGGAAAACCCAAGACCTGGAAATAGTTCCATTTGCCAACTCTGAAGATGGGATTACAAATCCCATCCTCAGAAATAACCTCCAAGTGTCAAGCTTAGAAATCACTCCCAAACTCAGAAATAATTCTAAGTTCTACTTTCAGAAAATATACTAAGTTCCAAAGTCTAAGAGTCTAAAGAGGTCCATAGTTACCCAAACTCTTGGGTCTGGTGGTGAAGCAACAGCAGCAGGAACAGCAGCAGCAAGGAGCTCTCATTACCTGTGCTTTTATGTCCCTGCTCTGGTCAAAGGTGGGGCCCACGGAGCAACGAGACGATCACCTTCCAATCAAAATGGGGTGCACGTGGTTAGAGCATTTGCTCACCAATCAGAAGCAAGGTGTCTCATCTGTCTCCCACAATTTCATGTGTTTGGGGAATATATCTCACATAATTCCAAATGGGTTTCTTTGAAATGTCCCAAAATATGACCGCCATCTGGGCATGTTATCTTGATTTACACATTTCTCCCTGGTATATCTTCTGTGAACTCCGAGTCATCTTTGGCCATTTTTGGTCATATCTGCCTGAACACCTCCTCCCAGTTGTCGCTCATGCTCGGCTACAGCTTCCCTACCCAGCTAGCATTTAGTAAGGACATTCTCTTAGCAGGTGTACACCACGAGATGTCAAAACAGTACTTTTCCTCCTCTTAATAGGCATCTGAGCATGCTTGATTCTTCTGTTCATCTCTGCCAGCATGTTGTGGCCTTGAACAAGCTCTGTGAAGTCACTTGTAAAGACAGCTGCACTTTTCCCCCTTTCTTCTAAGACAGTCCTGCAAAATCTTAGTTAGAGTCTCAGTTAGTGAAATAATATCATTTAGCATAGAATCAAACTTCAAGGTCTTCTCACCCAGGGGTCAAGAGTCTGGAAACTAAAGCTGGTTACGAGTCTGGGGTCTTTTAGGGGCTCTTCTTGTAGGTCTCCCCAAAACCCTCACTCAGGTCCTTCTACCATTCCAGATCAAATCAGCCATCTGTACTCTTTGTTAACCCTTTTAGTACCAGATTAACAGGGGTGGCCAGTGTCTGGATGGGAACCCTTTGAACCTCACCTTGAGTTCTCTGGAGGAAAGGTGAGATATAAATATAATCAATACATACCTTTATTTCTCAGTTCCTACTCAACCTTCAATCCCAAAACACATTTATCTCCCCTAGGAGCTTGGGACAACAAAAATATATTGAGATATATTTGGTCCTCACAACAATCCAGTGAGGTGGGTTAGACTGAGGGATAGTGGCTGATCTAAGATTGCTCAGCAAGTTTCATGGCTAAGCAGGATTAGAACCCAGGTCTCCTTGGTCAAGATTCAACAGTCTACCACTTCATTGGCTTTTGGTGGAGCTAGGAATTTGTCTGTGAGCGACTGTTTCTGATGCAAGCACTTCTTGTCTGCTCTTGTGAATAAAAGCGTCTTGAATATCCTGCAGGTTTACATTTATTTTCACTTCCCATAGGGGGAAAAAAATAGCCCAGAGGTTTGATGTGGAACAGGAAGTCAGATATGCACCATTTTTCTTTGGGGTTTTCCCTGCTCACTGGGGAAATAAAATCTCAACAGGAATGTTAAAGGGAGTATTGATCTGTTTTGGCGTGCTAGCGTGACAGTTTAGGCATTTGCCATGTCAGCCAGAATCTTTTTCTCCAAACTAGGTTTCAGCTACTCCACAGTTAGCAACCTTTCTCATAGGAGTTCTGTGCCTTTTGTCTCTGACAAATGCAGGAACTCCACTGCTTAATTTCTAGAAAAAAAAAATGCTGTGGGGATAGGATGGAGCATTAGCAATGGGGAAACGCAAAGTAGAGTAGAGAAACCAGTTTTGAAGATTAGGGATGGCAGAGAATTCCGCCACGGATCTCAGTGAGGCCGAATGCCAGTGCATTCGGCCCCCCGAAATCTGTGGCAGAACGAAGGCCCCCCGCCCCACTACCCCGCGAAAGGCGCGCAAAACGTAGCACCTACCTGGTGCTGTTCTCGCTGCTTTGCGAATGGCGGCCGCGTCTGCGGCCGCCATTCGCTTCCCCATTTAGGCTGTGATAGGCTATATAAATACTTACGTAGCCTGTCACGGCTAACGCAGGGACGCCATTTGCGTAGCCTATCGTAGCCTATCATGGTGAAAAAAAGGGACGCAAATGGTGGCGGCTACGGTGGCTGCCATTTGCATCCCTGCGCAGCCTATCCGCGCAGCCCAGCGGATGCCATAGAGCAGAGCTGGCTGGCGAGGGTTTCGGGGGGAGGGATGGAGCGCCTCCCCCCGCACTGCGGATGTCTCAAAATGAAACAGGTAAGTTGTTTCGTACATCCCTATTGAAGATTGCCTCAATTCTCATGCTCAACTTTTCCTTCCTTGGAGTGGCCAACCCACACCACAAACCATCTTTGTGGTGCCTATGTTGCCCAATTCTGCCACCTGCTGGCCAATATGCAGAAGTATTGCAAATGCAAAACCATTATTTCCCTTAAGAACACTAATCAGATGCTTTCTGAATTACGTCTGCTGCCTGACGTCTGGAGGCACGGTTGCTCAAATTATCTAGGTGAAGGATCCTCTCTTGAAGTAGCTTCCCTCCACCTCGCCACTCCTACAAGCCTTTTGCTACTTTCAACTAAAGTATATGGGGCAGCTGAGCACTTGCCTTGGAAGGCTCACAAATGATTTTCTTATAGCATAGTTAAACCTTCCTTTGACCCTGACTAATACAATTCATAGCCAAGGAGTTCTGGAGTGGATTTTACCATGTGTGCTTGCTTCCTTAATGGCTAAGCCTTTCAGACTTTGTGTGACTTGCCACCTCTAGGTGAAGATACAAACCCTGTGCAAACAATTCTATGTAGAATCAACCCATGGAGGGGGGGAGGGGGTCATTTTATTTATTTACTTATTTAAAGTATTGGTATATTGCTTTTCTGGCCACCAGTGCCCACAAAGCAATGTTCAATAAAATCCAATAAAATCACAGCATAAAAAGCAAAAACAGAACATTCTTTAAAAACAGGCCAAATGTACTTTTATCATGCCATCTAGGCCTGCCCCTGACCTCCACATCTCTGTCAGGTCTCCTTTTCAGAGATAAATGCTTGTAGACGTGTAGGTTCTGTACAAGAGATCCCATCTATGCAGGGATGTTGGAGACAAAGACGGTGAGCATCCTCCCTCCATGTATTGATTCCCCATGGATATTTAGACTGCACAGGGTTAGACACACACATCATGACATTTGATGAAAGTGGCTTGAGCACACATTCGCTTCCTTCTGAGACAGTGGAGAATGTACATTTAAACCACTTCCACCATTTGTTCTATGTCTTCACCCTCCATTTTATAACAGTGGTTGCCTTGGTAGTTCCTGGTAGTTCCAGACATGTAAATGAACATATCTGTTCTGTGTGCTGATCCTTTTGACCTGTGGTTCTTTAAGGGCCACGTGGTTCTGTTTCTAGATTCAAATTCCAACCTAGAGATTGCTTCTCAACAGATGTTCTTCACCTGTTTTGGCTTTTTTACCTGTATGTCCCAGCAGAGCAAGAGCACTGCAGTCTTTGGACCTACAGTGGCCCTTAGCCTTCTATGCTGACAGAACCCAGTCTTTTCCACAAATGCAACTCCCTCTTTGTTGCTTACGGTGGCCACATGAAAGGGGCTCCTGTTTTTGTTCAGCATCTATCCCAGGAGTTTTGGCCTATAACCCCCATCATCCTTCACCATTGGCTATGCAGGTTAGGGCTGGTGGTAGTTGTAGGCCAAAACATTTGGAGGGCCACAAGTTTGTTTGTTTGTTTGTTACATTTCTCTACCACCCTGTAACCGAAGCTCTCTAGTCAGTTCACAACAAGTTGCCCACTCCTTATCTAACTCATTTGATAGTATATGGCAGGCTGGACAACTTCTGGAGATCCAGAGACCATTTTTGCCCCCTCCCTTTGGGGGGCACACACCCCTCCCATGGGTGCTGAAAGTGGGTGGGGGACAGGATTTAAAAAATTGTAACAAAATGGTGTCTGGAGCTGCTATAGAGCACTCCAAGGGTCAAAATTAGCTTGCAAACAAGCTATTTTGACCCATTTGGCACCCTGTAGCAGCTCCGGATGCCATTTTATTCACAAATTTTATACACACACACATACACACACAAATTGTTTTAAGTCCCCTTGAATTTTAGGGGGTGGCAGGGGCCACACTGGGGGTCTGTATGTGACTCATGAGCCACATGTTGTCCACCCCTGATATTGCTATAATGTTGAGCATAAATGTCCAGGCTCTCTCTTCCCCTGGTCTGCTAGGCCTGCAGATACCTTGATGGCATTTGCCAGAGACGTCCTGGCATGAAAGTGTGAGGGCAACAGCTTGGGCATCTTCATCCATGCTTGGGAAGTATGACTCCCTAGAGATGCAAACTTTGGAGGAATTATTCTCAAGGGTCTTTTCCTGCAATATGCCTCTTGCTCCCACCATATGGGAGCTCAGCAATCTCCCACATGGTGGACTGCACAGCACCCATTCTGAGCTACTTACCTGCAACTGTTGTTCTCTGAAAGAGTATCTTGTGCAGTCACGTATCCCATCCCTGCAGCAGGAGACCGTCTAGAGAGATCATGATCTCAAGCTTGAAGGTGTCTATGATGGCCTGTGAACGGAATTGATTATCCTTGTTATCCTTGTCATTTTATTTATATACTGTCTTTCCATATCATGCTAGGAGTGATTTATATTATTTTCCAAAGCAAATAGCAAAAAGAAGACAAATAGGCCTACAGCAATATATCCCAAGCTACAAATCACCATATGACTATTACTATTGGTATCACACCTACTAGGGGCTAAGAAAACCAGTGGTATCCAAACGACACAGATTTATCGAGGCTTTGCATTTCTGTTCCCTTCAGGTTTGCCAAACTCCTCCTGAGGCTGCCCGCACTGCGATCTATTGGCCTGAAATGCCTGGAGCACCTTTTCTTCTTCAAGCTGATTGGTGACACCCCCATTGACACCTTTCTCATGGAGATGCTCGAGACGCCACTGCAGATTACCTGACTGTGACAGGATGCCGAGGCGAGAGGATTAATGGTACTGAGGATTTCCATTTAGGATGTGGTGTTCCCTGTCCACTTGTGCCCGTTCCCATTCTCCTTCAATGTGGGATGTAATAAGGGGGTGGGGGGCACTTCTCTGAACATTATCTTTTAAAAGATGGAATTTTGTACTGATGTATACTTGTTTCTTTTACCCCTAACTGGCAGCTAGGTGGGGCAGGGCATCCTGCAGCTTGTCAGTAAAACAGCCTGTGCCACCTGTATAAATAATTGAGTTTAAATTATTTTTTCACTTCCAAATAAAATAATATATAAACAATTGGTGTAGATGTCACTGTTGTTTCTTGGGGTTCCTTCAGAACCTATATTAGGTAATACCTTTATTAGGCTAACTCAAGGTCACAAAAATGTGCAAGCTTTGGGGATCTCTGGACCTCTTCACCAGGCAGAATGTTGCAAAAAGTGGGTGGGGGGAAAGGGAGAGAAAAAAGGCTGACAATGTTGAACATATTCCTGCAGTGCCTGCCTCGCCACAATCTGATGAATGGCACAAGCATCAAGAGTAGCATCCAGATCTACAGAATACCAAAATATTTATCTGGGTGTAAAGAAGGTGTAACTGCCTCGTGTGGCGCCGAGTGGTGGGCGGCAGTATTGCAACCGAAACTCTCCCCACGACCTGAGTTTGATCCCAGTGGAAGCCGGGTCTTAGGTAGCCGGCTCGGGTCGACTCAGCCTTCCATCCTTCCAAGGTCGGTAAAATGAGTACCCAGCTTGCTGGGGGAAAGGTAGTCACGACTGGGGAAGGCAATGGCAAACCACCCCACTAAAGTCTGCCATGAAAACGCCAGCGCAAGCAGCATCCCTCTAGGGGTCAGTAATGACCCGGTGCTTGCACAGGAGGAACCTTTCCTAAAGAAGGTTTATTCAATCCAAGATGACTGGCGCATTTTAGAAAAACTCAAAAGGAGTCCTGTAGCCTTGAAGGTGGGTGGCAATTATTTGATATTATAAAGGTTTTGAATACATTGCTTCTGTTCTCATATGCTATCTGGCATAAGCATCCTTAACTGTGGCTTGGATTCTGCCAGATTTTCCTTACACTACTGTTACGAAGCACCAGAGGGCTCTCTCATAAAAGGAGAGGAGAAAAGAAGGGTGGTGGGGGAAGCAGCAGAATGTAAAAATACATAAAAGGTTTTTTTTTAAATTATTTTTTAAAACCCATACAGGATGTTAGTCTCCACTATTAAAACCAAGTGAAGGAAACAAACACTGGGTGTACGCATGTAACTATGCCCTGTAAGCTTTAACCACAATGTGCAACAAAATTTCTCAAGTACCTTTATGTGTCTTTGCATATCTACCAACAGAGTCAACTTGGGTTAATTTAACCCCTCTCTCAAGGGAACCTGGAAACTGCAATTCTGTGAGGAGGGATGGGGGCGGGTGCCTTGAACAGAGAGTTTGCAGTCTCATCGATTTACAGGTCCCAGAATTCTTTGTGGGAAGTCCTGCTAGTTCAAGTGGTATAAAATCCATATAGATTTCTAAGACAGGTAGGGGCTCCTAGGCACACAACGGTGAGCCATCTTTGACTCCTCCCTTTCCTTTTTCTCCCAATTTCAATAGATGCCAATTCTAAGGTTATAAAAACCTCTAGGATTCAGTATTGCTTTTTTTTTGCACCTACAGCTTGCAACTGGAAGTTCGTGGGATTTCCCTCCTCCTTCTCTCTTTCCAGCTTAGCTGCTTGGAAGCACAAGTTGCATCAGCTCCTGGGAAGCCAGTTGCCAAGAGCAACCCTAGGGACACCACAATAAGCAGCTATGCACACACAGACTGAACTGGGAAGGAGTTCAAGACTGCAGGAAGGCCCATTGGTGAATAGAAATTGAGGTCTGTAACTAAAAAGAAAAAAAAAAACCTGAGCAGGTTCAGGAATGCAGAGCTTCATTTGTTTCAAGTATCGCATCTGGATGCTCAAATGGTGGCGTTGTCTAGGAGTTTAAGAGCAGTGCCCTTTCCTGGGGAAGACCCAGAAAGGCCAAAATAATTCATGCTTTGATAGCTTCCAGCCTCTGCTACTATAATGCACTCTATATGGACTTCTCTTAAGAAGTGTCCAGAAACTTCAATTGTTCAAAATAAATACCATTTCCAAAGTCTGTTTGGGCTTGGCAGATATAACTCCATCACCTTCATTGGTTCTGGGCCCAATTAAAAGTGCTGGTGCTTATCATTAAAAGCTGGGATGGGGCACAGATGATGTTGGGCTGCAATCAGGGGCATCATTAGGGGGCACCTGGGCACAGGCCCTGGATCTTTTTTGAGCTGTGACCCAGATCTTTTGAGCTGTCCTAATTGCGTGTTTTTGTTTTTTTTTTTACATTTTCCCATTGACTTGCATTGGAAAACAGAAATGGCCATAACTTTTTTAGTTTGATAAATGATAAAATATATGACATTTGGAGACCTGGTAGCCCCCATGGTGTTGATTGAACCTGCCAAATTTGAGGCAGTTAGGTCTAGTGGCTTTTATGCTAGTCACAGGTAAATTTGCTATTTTCAAGAAAATCTGTCAAAAGTAAAGAGCTACAGTAAGGGCCAGAAATATCGGAACAAGGATAACTGTTTTGGCAGTTGGCCTCTATACACCACCACATTGAAGTTGAAAGGAAACACACCCAGATGGGAGCGAAGTCAGGACTTTCAGCTGTAATTCAAGGGGTCTGGCAAAAGTGGGGCACTAACCATTCAGGAAGTACAGCCAGTGGCATACACACACACCCATCCTTGGTGGCTCATAAGTAATGGAACGAATGGCTGACAAGCAGCTGCATGGCCAGGTGTGGCCTGTTTCCTGGGTGCCCCATGATCACTCAAGCAGATAAAAGGCCTGGAGGTGGTTCTGAGTGTTACATTTGCATTTGGCAGCTGTTCACTGGAACTCCCAACATGAGGTCCAAAGAGGTGTCCATGTGAGTGAAGGAGGCCATCATTAGGCTGAGGAAACAACATAAACCCATCAGAGAGATCGCAAAAACAGTGGGAGTGGCCAGTACAACAGTTTGGAACATCCTGAAAAAGAAGGAAGTAACTGGCAAGCTCAGCAACAGCAAAAGGCCTGGAAGACCATGGAAGACCACTAAAGTGGATGACCACAGAATTCTGCTCATGGTGAAGAGGAACCCTTTCACAACATCTAGCCAGGCCAAGAACGCTCTTGTGGAGGTAGTCATGTCATTGTCAACATCTACAGTCAAGAGACGGCTTTACAGAGGCTTCACAACAGGGTGCAAACCACTGGTAAAGCTCAAGAACAGACAGGCCAGATTAGCCTTTGCCAACAAACACCTAAAAAAGCCTGCCCAGTTCTGGAATAAGATTCTTTGGACTGATGAAACCAAGATTAACTTGTACCAGAATGATGGGAAGAGAAAAGTATGGAGAAGGAAAGGAACAGCTCATGATCCAAAGCATACCACATCATCTGTCAAACATGGTGGAGGCAGTGTTATGGCATGGGCATGTATGGCTGCCAGTGGAGCCGGGTCACTGGTGTTTATTGATGACCTGACTGCTGATAAAAGCAGCAGGATGAATTCTGAAGTGTACAGGGCTATACTTTCTGCTCAGATTCAGCTGAATGCTGCCAAACTCATAGGACGCCGCTTCATATTGCAGATGGATAATGACCCAAAACATACAGCAAAAGCTACCCAAGAGTTTCTGAAGGCAAAGAAGTGGGATGATCTTCAATGGCCAAGTCAGTCACCTGATCTCAGTCCAATAGAACATGCTTTTCACTTGCTGAAGACAAGACTGAAGGCAGAAAGACCCACAAACAAGCAGCAGCTGAAGGCAGCTGCAGTAAAGGCCTGGCAAAGCATCTCGAGGGAGGAAACTCAGCATTTGGTCATGTCCACGGGTTCCAGATTTCAGGCAGTCATTGACTGCAAAGGATTTTCATCCAGGTATTAAAGGCGATCCTTACGTTTGAAATGATGTTGGTTTGTTCCATTACTTATAAGCCATCAAGGATGGGTGTGTGTGCATGCCACTGGCTGTCCTTCCCGAATGGTTAGTGCCCCACTTTTGTCAAACCCCTTGAATTACAACTGAAAGACCTGACTTTGCTCCCATCTGGGTGTGTTTCCTTTCAACTTCGATGTGGTGGTGTACAGAGGCCAACTGCCAAAACAGTTATCCTTGTTCCAATATTTCTGGCCTTGACTGTATATATTTTTTTGTGCTTCCACATACATGCATGGAATTTGGGGACCTGGCAGCCCCTATAGAGATGGGTGAACCTGCCAAAGTTCAGACAGTGGCTTTTGTGCTAGCCATGCATAAAGTTTCCTTTTCTCAAAGACTAAAATAAAAAGTTAAAACTGTCAGGTCACCCAGGGGATTAGAGATCCTAATCAGAATGTGTTTAAGGTGACCACTATCCCTACTCTCTGGTGTAGGTTTTTTCTGTGGTGCAAAAAACCTCTCTCCCCATACATTTCTGCTCTTACATGCCCACTGTTCGGAGCTTGCTTGCAATGAAATTTGAAGAGGGAGAAGGAAGGGAAGAAAGAGCTTCATGTGAAATACTGCTATTTCATACAGCACCTGATTTTACTGCCTCAAAGTGGAAACTTTGGCTTCTGCAGAAGTTTAGTAGGTTCAGTACAGCAAAGGATCCAATTAGCCTCCACAAATTTCTTTCTCCTCCACCACTTTAATTTCTCCTAAATAGCTGTAGGACTCAAATTATTCCACAAGGACTGTTAGGACTATGTGGCGTCCTGATCAACGAACTGCTAAGGCGTCTAAACAGGTTCTACAGTTTTAAAAAAGCTAGAAAATGCCCTTTACCCCCTCACCTCATAAAGTTAATGTAAGTACATGCAATCCTTACAAATCCTCCATGGCCTCCTAAGTTCTTCTGAGGTACTGCCTCTCTGAAAGGAGCCACTTGGCTTAAGGAATTCTCTCTGCCCCACCACCCTGCATTTCCAATCACCATTCTTCTTTTCCTCTCCCCTCCCCTCCCCTCCCCTCCCCTCCCTTCCCCTCCCCTCCCCTCCCCTATCCTGTTCTTTCTTTCTTTCTTTCTTTCTTTCTTTCTTTCTTTCTCTTCTTTAATCCACCCAGAGCATATCTTGGGGAATTCTTAAAGAGAATTCTCTTCAGTGGGCAAGAGAAGTTCTGAACTGTATTTGACTTTATACAAACAAACAAGAGGGTTGGTTTTTCTCCTTCGCCTCACTCAAGACTTTGAGGAAAGTGGGTTCACATGGTTGCAGAGAAACAAACCTGGGGCTGTTTTGTTAGTAAGTTGCCATTATCCAGCAATAGGAAGGGCTGCAGCTCAGTGGCAGAGCACCTTCTTGGCATGCAGAAGGTCCCAGGTTCAATCCCCAGCATCTCCAGGTAGGGCTATGAAAGAATCCTGCCTGAAAACCTGGAGAGCCACTGCTGCCAGGCAGTGTCAACAATTCTGGGCTAGATGGACCCAGGGTCTGGCTCTGTATAAGGCAGCTTCCTGTGTTCCTATGAACAGAAAGCTTTAATTTAAAAAATAGGAGTTTTTGGTTTGTTTTTTAAGTGGAGAGGAGATAAATATTGCATAATTTATGCAATCCTATGCATGCCTACTGAGAAGTCCCATTATGTTTAATGAGGCTTACCCGCAGGAAAGTGTGCATAGGATTCCAGCATGAGTTCCTTTTGCAGGGAGGTTTGCACCTTGATGTTCTGTGTGTTTACTCAGAAATAAGTCCTGAGTTGTGAGCATGGTACTGCAGACTTAATACAGTGCCTACCCAATTCCATCTAATGAATTGACTACCCTTTCAGCCCAGTCCTATGGATGTTTTGTCATTTGTGTTTTGCTGGGTTTTTTTTATTTTGTATGCTTCAGTGGTGAGGGAAAGGCACCCAGTACATGCTCAGAGTTTCTGCATAACTTAGCCCTAGTTTTGAAAACAGACTCATTGGCTGAATCCTGGTGAAGTCTTGGCACGAATGAAGTTATAGGGAGGAAGATAGAATGAGAGCTTGTGCGCAACAAGGAGGAGATAGAGAGGAGTTACACAAAACAAGACATCTGTTTTTATGAAGAGTTGCTGGAGGATGGTAGGATGAGGAGCGATGGTTGCATAGAGGGGAATAGAATTGGTAGGTGGAGAATGTAAATGCTCAGTGATGAAAGAAAAGCATTCTGCATATGCTCAGGGGCACTCTCTATTTAAGAACATAAGAAGAGCCGTGCTGCATCAGACCAAGGTCCATCTAGTCCAGCATTCTGTTCACACAGTGACCAACCAGATGCCCATGGGAAACCCACAAGTAGGATATGAGTGCAATAGCTCCTTCCCACCCATGTTCCCCTGCTGCTAATATTGGTGAAATGTAAATAAACTCTAGTAATTCAATTCTAAATTTGCAGGCAAGTATATCCTTCAGAAACTTTGCAGGTTTCTTTCTTGCCTGGGGGACACCTCTAATGACCTCAGCATTTTCATACAAATTTACCCAAAAATTATTGGGGAAGGGGTGAAGGGAAAGCAAATCACTCCCTCCCAAATTGGAGAACTCCCCTTCCACATGAACTGCTGTACCTATCCTTCTGAAACGTTGCTGGTTTCTTACTTAGAGACAAGTCTAGGCTGTCTGCAATTTTCAGAACAATGGTCTACATGGAAAATAAGGAGAGAAGTATGTCCTCTTTTGCAGACCTCAAAATTTCAAGGCCACCCTTGCACAAAAACCCTTGTGGCTATCATTCTGAAATTTGGCAGACATGATCTCCTCTGATGGGGCAATGAATCCTGAAATTTTTATCCAATTCTTCCAAGGAATAAAAATGTTATTGGCAATTCCCTTTAAAAGAAAATCAAAATGCAAGCCCCGCACCCATTTTTCTGACATTGGGTAGGTGTAATCCCCTTCTAGGGGCTATTATGCCTGAAATTACCATCCAGTTCTGACCAAGAGAAAAAAGTTGCAGGGTTTTTTTTTATTTCCAATGGTGGTCAACAGGAAGCATAAAGACCCATTTTTCCAAACCTTGACTCAGGTTTGGTGCTGAGCTGAAATGGTCCAACTACAAATTGGCCCAAGCAGAAGCAGGATGTTTTCCAAAATGCTGAATCAGGGTCTGAGTTGAAGTGGGGTGGGAGGTCAGTGCACACTTCTTAGGTATGTATGCAATCTATACACATATACACACACACACACACACACACACACACATACACATACATACATACATACATATATATATATTAGAGGTGTGCTTAGACTCGGATTATATATGCGCAAATTTGTGTAATGGGCTTGTGCCCCATATCTTTTAAGAACCTAGCAATGCCCCTGCCTGCAACTCCCACCTTCCCTCACCATTGGCGATGGTGGCTAGAGCTGAAGGGAAGTGCAGCCCACCAATATCTGGAGGGCTAGATGGACCATCCGACATGGACTGGGACTCGAGTACCTTCAGGGCTGCCTTCTCCCCTTGGTTCTCCCTGGTGTGCTTTGCTCAACAGCGTCTCAGACTGCCAGCTGGGCCCATGGCCCAAAAATGTTGCCCGTCCCTGGTCTAATCAGAGCCTCCAATAACACCCCTCCAAATTGCACCCAACCGAAGTCTCAGCCAGCTCACCGACCTTCCCATGGATTTCCCCCTCACTATATACAAAGGAAATGTATCCTTCCCTCTGAATATGCACATCCAGTGGAAAACAGCAACAAGCTGTTCTGATTTGGAAGGATGTTGAGAAGAATTTCACTTCTGTCCTTCCCTAGAAGTTACACAGCTGATCTGATATACTATTACTAAGACCGCTTTGTGGGTCTGTTCAAAGTGACCACCACAGGAGTATGCTGGGACACACACTTTTTAATTTATTTACAGAATTTATATACTGCTCTATATTTAATAAGTTTCCCATGTGGTGAACAATAACATAAATAAATTAAAAAGAATAAAAATACAGGATTAAAATATTTAAAATCAAATTAGGCCAGGAAAGCCATGGCTGGTTAGTCAGGGAAGGCTGTTTAAAATGTCTTCAGGCCTCTCTCCAAATGGATGGCACTACAGTCTTGGCATATTAAGGTGGGCAGAGCTCTTCCCACAATCTTGGTGGTCAGAGAAGTGTGGCGTATAATGTCACTGGTTCGACCCATTTTCCCATGCCAAATTGACTTTATGAGGAAATCCAGATTTAAAAATGGGAAAGAAAATGTTATTGTGGCAGACCTGGGTGGATAAGATGATTTTTACCCTGGATCAATTATGGGGTGTCGATGATGAGTTTTGGCCATTTTCAGCTTTGTGAGGGCAATTTGATTTGCCTGCTATAGCGGAATGGCAGTATTTGCAGCTGAAACATTTGTTAGAATCTCGATCCGGTCCTGCTGCTTTCACTGCGTCAGAGCCCCCTTTACTATTGGAAACACATATTGAAGCTGATCTGGTGTATCGACTAAAGATTCATGTTTATAAATGCTTATTATCAGTGAATAAATATGATACCTGGGATCTTCATGTCCTGCTCTAGATCGAGTCTTGGCTGTTTGCAAGCAAGGACAGGAAGCGATGCAATAGAGTAGTCAAGTTGGCAGGCAAATGGTCGAGTGCACAGGTTTCAGTCCAAGGAGGTTTATGCTAAGGCAGGAGTGGTCAAAATCCAGGCAGAGGTCAGAACACTGGCAGTCGGGCAGGCAACAAGGATCAGGCAGCAGCAGGAGTAGTCAAGATAACAAGCAAGAGGTCAAACACAGTAAATCAGTCAGGTACGTTACGCAGTCCAGAAGCAGGGATGTTGAGCAGCCCAAAAGGTCAGGAAACAGAGCATCAGTCACAGGGCACGATTCAGGAGACAAGGTACACAGTAGAGGTTGGATGGACCAAGTTGTTCCAACACTGGCCGGGTTTCCAGAGACCAAAGCCAGCCAGACCCCACCCAGAGCTCAGTTGTAGCAGTCAGAGTTCCCTTTCCAGAACTACTCCTGAGGAGTCCCTTTCTCCTGAGGAGATATTTTCTGGAGGTGGGCACTCCCACGCACAGGAGCCCTGCTCTAGCCTGTTGCTTGAGGCGACGACGCTCCCGGGGGTCGGGGGTAGCTCAGCCTCTGCCTCCGAGACAGAGTCCCTTTCTCCTGACAGGGATGGCCCTGCAACCACCTCCCCTGAGGGCTCAGGCTCCTGTGGGTCTGGTGGGAGTTCCTGGTCTGGGGTATGCTGGGATTCTGGGGCCCCTAGCTCCTCCTCTGAGGAGGACTCCTCCAGATGGGGCATGCTACTTCAGCAGGAATGGAACAGGGAACTGGAATGTCCTATTTTGCCTAATCAATGGAGTGCCATTTTGGTGTCCGTATCTGATATGTCTATGGACCTCTGCTTACATGTTATTCAGCAACAACTTCTGTTTGGCGTCTATTGGACACCACGATGGCATTTGAATAAAGGTTTGTCTAACTTGGCTAATTGTTGGAAGTGTAATACAGTTAATGCTTTTATTGAAATGTTTTAGAAATGCCCAATAGTTGCCTCCTTTTGGGAGGAAGCTATCATACAGATAAACTTTGTATTGGAAAGCTCCTTAATATTTACTAATGTACATGTTCTCTTATATTATTTACTTGCTCCTTGGAATGTTAACACACAGTCAGCATAAATGGATTTTTCACACCCTCTTGACTGCTAAAAGGCTGATATTACAATACTGGAAGGATTGAAGACCTAACAACACTAGCGACATCTGAAAGAGTGGTATATGGGCGCCACTTGCGAATGGACTTATATTTGAATATTTGATCTTCTTTTACTGAAGTGAATGTGCAATCTATGCCTTTTTCTTTCTTTTTTAGAATGTTGTAATATTTGAAACTGAGGCCTTTAAAGCATGTAGTTACACCTGTATTTTTGTTTGTTTTGTTTTGTTTTGTTGAAACTCATAATAAAAAATTGTTTAAAAAATGTCTTCAGCAGGCACCAAAAACAACAGCATCAGTTCCTGCCTGATGTCAACAGTCAGGGACTTCCACAGAGAGGGAGCCAATACACTGAAGGCTGTACTTGGAGTGGACTCCAAATGGACTGCAGGTCCATGCAGAACCACCAGGAGTGCTTCATCTGATGACCTCAGTGACAGGGCAGGCTGGTGAGGGAGAAGGTGCTCTATCAAATATCCTGGTCCCATGTTGTTTAGGGCTTTATGCACCAATCACAAAACCTTAAACCTGGCCCAGTAGCAAATAGGCAGCCAGTGCAGTTTCCTTAACAGAGGGACGCCTCCTGACTACAGTCGAGCTGCTGCTTTCTGCTCTAGCTGCAGCTTCCAGACCAACCTTAAGGGCAGCCCTATAGAGCATGTTGCAGTAATCCAGTCTTGAGTTACCACAGTGGCCAAGCTATCCCTGTCCAGGAAAGGCTGTAGCTGGTATACCAGTCAAAGCTGGTAGAAGGCAGTCCAAGCTGCTGTGGCCACCTGTGCCTCCAATGACAGAGATGGATCCAGGAGTACCACCAGACTATGAAACTGACCTTTCAGAGGGAGTACAGCCCCATCCAGAACATGCAATAAGCCTATCTCCTGGACTTGGGAACCATTAACCCACAGGGCAGCCATCTTGCAAGGATTCCACTTCAGTTTATTGGCCCTCATCCATCCCTTCATCTAGGCATTGATCCAGGACGTGCACAGCCTCACCTGATTCAGGTATCACAGGCAGATAGAGCTGTATGTCATCCTCATGCTGATGGCACTTTGCTCCAAGTCCCCTAATGACTGCTCCCAGTGGCTTCATATAAATCTTAAACAACATTGGGGACAAAATGGTACCCTGTGAAACCCCATAGCTCAGTTGTCAAAGAGGTGAGGAATAGTTACCCAATCGTATTCTATTAAAGAGACCCCAAAGGTAAACTGGAACCATTGTGCCTCCAATGGTCAACCCATAGAGCTGGTCCAGGAGGATACCATGGTCGATGGTATGAAAAGCCGATGATAGAGTGAACAGAATTAACAGGGCCACATTCCCCCTGGTCCTCTATTAGGGCGACCAAGGCTGATTTGAAATGGATCTAGACAAAACCAGATTGAAATGGGTGTAGATAATCAGTATCCGCCAAGAGTGCCTGCAGTTGCCCCACCACGACCTTCTCAAGTACCTTCTGCAAGAAAGGGTATTCACAACTGGGCAGTAGCTGTCAAGTACCATTGGGTCCAAAGTGGGTTTCTTCAGGATTGACCACACTGCTGCCTCCTTCAAGCAGCAGGAATGATCCTTTGTATAAAGGCGCATTTACTACTCCAACCCAGTCATCCCCACCCCACCCCCTGGCTAGCCTTTTTAGCCAGGGAGGGCAAGGATTGAGAGGGCACGTGGTCAGTTGCATTGCTGCAAGCACCCTGTCCATGTCATCAGGCCACAACAACTGAAATTGAGTTCACGTGGATAGCATACTGTAATATAGGCTTCCACAGTATTGTCTTATGCTTGTATAGGCCCTGCTTGGACTCAAAGGAACTGACAACATCCATTAGGAATGCTTCATGCGCAATGCCCATAATTTCCACACTGGAAATGGTCCTTTAAGTTGCCTTTGCTCTCACAAAGAGCGTGGCCTTCTGCATACGGCATTCCTGTCCTTTTCCTGGCTCATACAAATCTTTTCTCCGTTCTGCTGTGCCCCCTCCAAGCCTATGTAAACCGGAGACAAACACATGGATCGTGTAATTGTCAGGGTCTAGCCCTTGCCCCAGTAGTCTCCTTGGGCAAGGAGCAGCAGCAGGGGGAGCCGCTCTCCCCCTCCGCCCCGCTTCGACGGAGGGGGAAGCCTGAGTAGCCTTGTCGATCAGCGCCTCACCGAGAGCCAGAAAGAGGTGGAGTCTCCAGCTCCTGCACAGGCTGCTGTTCTGAGCCAGACCACTGCTAAAGAAGCAGCTCCTTCAGGGCTTTCTGGCTGTGTGGGAGCCTGCTGGCTGCCAGGCTGGTACCTGTGTGCCTCTCCAGAACTGGGGAAACAGACAGTAACACGCTCAGTGGAGCTGGATCCTAGTAAGTGTGTTTCAGATGGCAGCGTTACGTGCCCCAGTGCATTACAGCAGTGGCACGGGGGGAAGCTGCCTTCACATGGCAGTATCCCATGGCGCCACTGAAACATTTGAGGGCCCAGCAGCATGTGCATGGTGCCAGCTGTGTGGGTCCTTAACACATACAGTCATCACCTGACTGGGAGTGGGGACAACTGTCTGGTGGGAAAGAACCACCCGTTTGGTCCTACTGGCCATCAAACTTTGTAGCCAGTGGAAGCTTGCAAAATCAGAGCCACCAGCCTCTACTGCTTGTAGCTCTGCCGTGGGACAAAGCCACAGGAAAGGGCACTTAAAGATGTAAGTAATATGAAACAAATCATTTAAATCTGAATTTTTGAATCAAAAAGACAGAAGACAGATAATAGGACCTTACTGAAGACTTGACTTGCAAGCGGACAGTGCAAACTAATTTCCAATAGAAGTTATGGGCAAGTGTATGGTGGGAATGCTTACAAGTGCAAGATTTTTGGACTAGAGCGTTTGTAAAATGTGAGAAACCTACTGCATTCTCCAATAAATCCAGAGTTTGGCTCTTTTGCACAACTTTGAACCAAATAGTCCACTGTAGTCTCGTAAGCTTTTGCTTTGACGTTTCTAGCAGTCAAAACTGTATGGGCAAGCAAACTGAAATGCCCAGTTTCACCCTCTTACAGAGACCAGATTTAATAAGATTTGGGAATGTATAAGGATGGGCTTCACCACACCAGGCTTTTTATCCCGCAATTTACCGGACTTCTGCTTCTGCATACTTTGTGGGATTTAAATCACTTCTTTACGCAGCTGTTTTTTCTTTGACTGCATAACATTTACACTGGTGGGTGGAGCCTGGCGGGACGTTATTGGATGTCCGCAGCACTGTAGGCCCGCTGGCGTAGCCCCTCCCACCCCACCTTTCCATGTCGACTTCCTTGCCTCCCCTTTTCACCTCCGCTCCAGTCCCTACCTCACTTTCTTCGGAGTAAAGGTGGCCACTGTGGACAATAGGCCTTCCTCGGGAGTGAGCCCCTTGCACTCAGCGAGACTTACTTCCGATCGAAGAGCTGCTAAGGCTGCTCGGCAGTCTCACAGCTATTTGGACAGAGAGCCCATTGAATTCAGTGGTGCCCCTTTCCTGCCGCTGCCTGTTTGCCCAGAAGCCAGCCTTGATCAGATCAGCAAGGGCTGCAGCCGAAGGGCTCCCCCCCAACCCCACGCGTGCAAGTCAGTATTGCCCTTGTAAAAGCAAGCAGTAACACTTTTCTCGTTTGAGTATACACTGGGAGAGGGGACTGAGTGGAAAGGGCTTGCACGCGCTCACGTTTGCCTATATCATGTAGGGCCCGCTGCTGCTCATCTTCTTAGCCATCCGTGAGGCGGGGAGCTGAGCACAGCTTGGCTTCACTTCACTTCACTCCTGTCCTGTCCCTCACATGCTGCCAGTTTGCTCGCTTGCTCCCGCCTTCCTGCCTTCCACCCCCCCAGCCGATTCCCCTGGAAGCCTGTAAGCAGCAACTGCAGAGCGGAGCAGAGTGAAGCCCCGGCTCCGACCCCATTATCAAGCACTGCTGGGCCCCCAAGGCAAGCGGTGGTGGAGGTGGGAGCAGGCGAGGAAGAGGGATGGGGGAAGGGGAGGCAATGCCACTCTAGCACACTTGGGGACTCCCGCCATGTTGTGCTCTGCAGGCAACCAATAGCAGAATGGCAAAGAGGCGCGGTGACGCTCCGGCCCCATTGCTGTCACTGCGTCGTCGTCATAACCACACCCTCAGCCCACAGCAGCGGGCTGTGCCACAGCAGAAGTACACAGGCAGGCAGGCGGCGGCAGTTTGATGGCGTGACCTGAAAAGGGTATTGCATTTTCCTCATACCTAAATATCACGGAATTTCATGGGGAAAACAGGGGGAAGGTGCAGGACAGCTGCTGCAGGACAATGACATCGCATATCGCACATGGGAAATACCATGAATGGAGAATGACAATCGCACAAAAAATGCCCGTGTGGAGAAGCCCTACGTCTAAATTCACTTCTAAAAATTAATGAAAATGGAAGTCTTCAGGATTCAGATAACTTTCTCACTATCTGGTTCTCACTTTCCCCCCAGTCTGGAGACAAACACCCAAAGAGTGAGAAATTAAGCTGGTGCAGTATGAATTTATCTTTTGTTTTCGATTTTGGCAAATATTTTGATTATATTTTTTCTTTTTTGTTTCATGTGGATATGTTATTTTGTTGTTTTTATTCTTGCACTATTTTCAATAAATGGTGGGTTGGATTCAGCTTTAGTCATACTTAGAGCAGACCCATTGAATCAGTAGGGCTTAAAGTAGTCATGACTAACTTAAGTCACACTGATTTCAATGGGTTTACTCCAAGTATAACGAAGTGTGGATCCAACCCATAGACCTAGTTTGCACAATCATGTAAAATAAGCCACCGTGGCTTGTTGCAGCTGCTGTGCGTGCCAGCTGGATTCCTTAATTACCTTCATTGGTGCAGCTTGCCATGTCTTCCAACCCCAGGCGGCATGGCTTGTTTGAAGTGGGCAGCAACCCTCAAATAATCAATGGACTGTTGTTATTTGAGGGTTGCTGCTGTCCCCCACTCCCCAAACAAGCCATGCTGCCCAGGTTCAGACAACACCACAAGCCGCTCCAGCGAGGGTAATTAGGGAAATTCAGCCAGTATGCAACCAGCCCATGTGGTGGCTGCAACAAGCCACAGCAGCCTGTTTCAGCTGCTGTCAGGGGCGTTATACACACACACACACGAGTCTAAGCACATGTTTAATATATATATATATGTGTGTGTGTGTGTATAGATTATATACATACATATATACATACGAAGTGTGCACTGACCCCCCGCCCAATTCAACTCAGACCCCAATTCACTGGATCTCTCACTGGAGACTTACAGTGTTTTGTAATAAGTACAAATATACAAGGTGAGCATACGTGGAGGCAGGGGTGTTGCTAGGGTCTTGAAAGATCCGGGGCACAGGCCCATAGCACAAATTTGCATACACATACACACACACATGAGTCTAAGCGCAAGTCTAATATGTGTGTGTGTGTGTGTGTGGTGCGTGCATGCAGTGTGCTTGCATGTGTGTATAGATTACATACATACATACATACATAAGAAGTGTGCACTCACCCCCCACCCCACTTCAACTCAAACCCTGATTCAGCATTTTACAGTTGTCCCTAAGTAAGAAACCTACAAAGTTTTTGAAGGATATACATGCATTCTAATTTAGAATTACTAGAATTTATTTACATTTCACCAATGTTAGCAGCAGGGGAACATGGGTGGGAATCTGCTATTGCACTCATGTCCTGCTTGTGGGTTTCCTATGGGCATCTGGTTGGCCACTGTGTGAACAGAATGCTGGACTAGATAGACCTTGGTCCGATGCAGCACGGCTCTTCTTATGTTATTAAATAGAGAGTGCCTCTGAGCATGTGCAGAATTTTTTCTTTCACCACTGAGCACTTACATTCTCCACCTACCAATTCTATTCCCCTCTATGCAACCATCGCTCCTCATCCTACCATCCTCCAGCAACTCTTCATAAAAACAGATGTCTTACTTCGTGCAACTCCTCTCTACCTCCTCCTTGTTATGCACAAGCTCCCACTGTATCTTCCTCCACATAACTTCATTTGTGCCAAGACTTCACCAGGATTCAGCCAATGAGTCTGTTTTCAAAACTAGGGCTAAGTTATTTTATTTATTTATTTATTTATTTAATTAATTAATTTCATTTCTATACTGCCCAATAGCCAAAGCTCTCTGGGTGGTTCACAAAAATAAAGTTATGCTCTAACTCTAAGAAATGTACTAAGTCAGAAACTCTAAGCGTGTACTAAGTGCTACAGTCCATGCAAAACAACAACAACCCCAAACCCACAAATGACAAAACATGCATAGGACTTAGCTGAAAGAGTAGTCAATTCATTAGATGGAATTGGGTAGGCACTGTATTAAGCCTGCAGTACCATGCTGACAACTCAGGACTTACTTCTGAGTAAACATGCAGAACATCAGGGGGCAAACCTCCCTGCAAAAGGAACTTGTGCTGGAATCCTATGCACACTTTCCTGCGGGTAAGCCTCATTAAATATAATGGGACTTCTCAGTAGGCATATATAAGATTGCATAAATTAGCAATATTCATCTCCCCTCCACTTAAAAAACCCCAAAACTCCTATTTTTTAAATTAAAGCTTTCTGTTCAGAGGAACATAGGTAGCTGCCTTATACTGAGTCAGACCCTGGGTCCAACTAGCCCAGAATTGTTGACACTGGCTGGCAGCAGCAGCTCTCCAAGGTTTCAGGCAGGATTCTTTCATAGCCCTACCCGGGGATGCTGGGGATTGAACCTGGGACCTGGCATGCCAACCATGTGCTCTACCACTGAGCTACAGCCCTTCCTATTGCTGGATAATGGCAACTGACTAACAAAACAGTCCCAGGTTTGTTTCTCTGCAACCATGTGCACCCACTCATCTCAAAGACTTGAGTGAGGAGAAGGAGAAAAACCAACCCCCTTGTTTGTTTGTATAAAGTCAAATACAGTTCAGAATGTCTCTTGCCTGCCAAAGAGAATTCTCTTTAAGAATTCCCCAAGATATGCTTGGGCTGGAATAAAGAAGAGAAAGAAAGAAAGAACAGGATAGGGGAGGGAAGAGGAAAAGAAGAATGGTGATTGGAAGTGTGGGTGTGGGTGGGGGGCAGAGAGAATTCCCTAAGCCAAGTGGCTCCTTTCAGAGAGGCAGTACCTCGGAAGAACTTAGGAGGCTGTGGAGGGTTTGTAGGGATTGTACGTACTTAAATGAACTTTATGAGGTGAGGTGGCTGAGGGCTTTTTCTAGCTTTTTTAAAACTGTAGAACATATTTAAAAGCCCCAGCATTTTCTCGATCATGACACCACATAGTCCTAACCCTCCCTTTGGGATTATTTCAGTCCTACAGCTATTTGGGAGAAATTAAAGTGGAGGGGGAGAAAGAAGTTTGTGGAGGCTGATTGGATCCTTTGCTGTACTGAAGCTACTAAACTTCTGCAGAAGCCAAAGGTTCCACTTCGGGGCAGTAAAATCAGGTGCTGTGTGAAATACCAGTATTTCACATGGAGCTCTTTCTCCCCTTCCTTCTCCCTCTTCAAAATTTCATTGCAGGCAAGCTCCCAACAGTGGGCATGTAAGAGCAGAAAAGAAAAGTAGGGGGAGAGAGGTTTTTTGCACCTAAAAAAACCCCGCTACACCAGATAGTAGGGATAGTGACCTCCTAATGGTCACCTTAAACACCTTCTGATTACGATCTCTAATCCCCTGGGTGACTTGACAGTTTTTACTTTTTTAGACTTTGAGAAAAGGAAAATTTACACATGGCTAGCCCAAAAGCCACTGGACCTAACTGTCTGAACTTTGGCAGGCTCAGTCATCTCTATAGGGGCTTCCAGGTCCCCAAATTCCATGCACATATGTGGAAGCACAGAAAAAATATAGCTCTTTGCTTTGACACATTTTCTTGAAAATAGCAAACTTTCCTTTGACTAGCACAAAAGCCACGGGTCCTAACTGCCTGAAATTGGGCAGGTTCCCTCAGCTCCATGGGGGCTGCCAGTTTTCCAAATTCCATACACTTATGTGGAAGAACAAAGAAATTATAGCTCTTCGTTTTGACACATTTTCTTGGAAAAAGCGAATTTTACCTGTGGCTAGCACAAAAGCCACAAGGCCCAACTGTCTGAAATTTGGCAGGCTCAGTCATCTCTATGGGGGCTGGCAAGTCCCCTAATTCCATGCATGTATGTGGAAGCACAAAAAAATATATAGCCTTTGTTTGACAGATTTTCTTGAAAACAGCAAATTTTACCTGTGACTAGCACAAAAGCCACTGGACCTAACTATCTGAAATCTGGCAGATTCGATCAGTTCCATGGAGGCTACCACGCCTCCAAATTGCATGTATTTATCATACAAACTAAAAAGGTTATGGCCATTTCTGTTTTCCACTGCAAGCCAATGGGAAAATGTTTTTAAAAAATGGCAATTAGGACAGCTCAAAAGATCCGGGACACAGCTCAGAAAAGATCCAGGGCCCGTGCTCAGGTGGACCCTCTATCAAGGATGCCCCTGGCTGCTGTATTGTGGGAACGGGCCATAATCTTTTTTAAAAAGTGGCTCTTACTGATGGTGTAATGTATAGATCGGCTCCTTCAGCTCCCACAAGGGGGCACCCAATGGCATGGCTTTCCCCAGGACTCCTGAGTCAGCAACAGTGGGCGTGCCTCAGGAGGCTGGCTGGCTGAGGAAACTGAAGCAGCAGCTGCTGCAACAATTCTGTAAAAATGACAGCCACCCCGCCAGGCTCAGGATGCAGCCTCTAAAACAGGAACGGGGAATGTGTGGCCCTCCCAACATTGGACTACAGCTGCCATCATCCCTTGTCACTGGCTGTGCTGGCCAAGCCTGGCGGGATTTGCAGTCCACCAACATCCACGCATCCCCCACCCTGCTCTAAAGCTGCCCATGGCAACAGAAGGTTGTGCATATGAAGCTGCCTTCCCTTGTACCAGATCATTGGTCCATCTAGCCCAGCACTGACTGGAAAGGCTGGCAGAGGATCTCTAAGATCTCAGAAAAGACCTCTGCCTAGCCTGGCTGCCTGAGATGCTTTAACCCCACGTGCCAAAGACCGGCTCAGGGACCCTTTGCATGCAAAGCCTGTGCTCTGCTACTGAGTGATGGCTTTTCCCCAGATCCTTGCCTGCTGCCCTGAACGCAACCATGGTTTGGTCAGAGCACACATGGTGATGAGGGAGTTTTTTTCACAGCAGTTTTGTCCCTCTGCTGTGAAAATGGCATCACTTGGTTGTGCCTCATGTGCAGTGCGTCTTACCAGCATGGGAGTGTAACGGAGGAACAGAGGGGAAGCCTGCACAACACGGCTGTTGTGTTTGGGAGCTTCTACTTCTATATCCATGTTTATCTATTTTTATTCATTTACATTTCTACACCACCCATCAACAAAACGTTATCCAAGTGGTTCAGAAATAAAAGTTAAAAACCATGCAGTATAAAAATACAGACACAAAACCCTAAACAGTTAAAACAGCATCTGAATAAATCCAGGAAACAGCAATTATGCAAACAACTTTGAAAGCACTAAAGCTAAAAAGCCTCAGGAAATAAAAACGTGTGTGTGCGCGCGTGTACACCCCCCCCCCCATGCTTTGGAGCAGGTGGGCTGCAAGCAACTTTGTTATGCAAAATGTGGGGCTGACTGCTGCAGAAACTGGCAGCTTCCCCCGCCCTCTGTAACATGTAGTATCACTTACCAGTGTGTTTTTACATCACTACGGTGTGCGCATCTCTGCCACTGGCAACAGCAACCAATGATGTGCAGCAGAAGCACACAACAGGATGCTGTTAGGAAGGCTCAGGCAAAGGGGCTTTTTGTCTTTCTACATTATAGAGGAGGCAAAGTCAACCTAGGCATGTCATTCCTCATGCCATCTGGTTCCATCTAAAGAAACAAAACAGCACAATCTACCACGTCTACTTGAGTTCAACCAGACTTACTCCAGATTAATGGGGACAAGACTGCAGCCACAGGTGTTTTGTGTGCGTGATGGAAGGAGGAGAGGGTGAACTCCACCAGCTCCATCCTGCAATTCTTCTTCCTTTGGAACCCTCCTCACCCAACAGCCCCCATGTGGCCCTTCCATACGACAAGGTTCATGGCATCTTTCGGGGTGGCACACCAGGAACCAGACAGTTGGGTTTGCTGGAAATGTGATACCTTATGACATGCAATGCAGAATACACTCAAGTGACATACTAATGCAGCTTTATTTTAACCATAAACACCAGTAATAGGTCAAGTTCTGTGTATTTCAGTTCTTGGTCTAAATATTTATCAGTCATAAGTCTGCAAAAGTGAGTTGTGACCAAGTCCCATTGAAGAGGATCTGGAATTGGTTATGAATGACTAACATTTGCAGGGTTGTGTTGTGCCTAAAATCTCCAGTGGCCAGAACATCAGACTATTTCTTGACTTCCTGAAACTCCTCTTTCCTGGCAAAACAGAGTGCATTTAAAATAAATTATGGCTGGTTTAAAATACAGCCAACATTCTAACTATTTCTCTTTCTCACTGGCAATAGTTACTATTTCTATGATGTGAACATAATGTAACATATGTTGTCATCTAGTGTATGACGTTTTGGAATATAAATAGATATCATGTTTGTAACAGTTGTATTTTCCACGTTTCAAAATAATAAAACAAACGAACCAGTTAGGTATTTTAAGCCCAACTATTTTACTTGGAAAGATTTAATCATGTTCTTAACTTCCCCACTGAAATCACCAGGATTTGAAAGAGCTTAAGGACGACTGGCTCTTGCCGGAAATAATCCTGCTGGGCGCTCCACGACGGAAAAGGGCGACTCCCCCAAACGGACCCCTCTCCGTCGCTCGTGTATCCCACCCGTTCAAACCTGCAGTTTAAGCATCCTACTCAGATCAGTTTTGGATTCATTTGAGGTTTGTCATCCAGGGCAGCGCAAGCAAACGGAAAAAGGTGGCGAACGAGGGAGCTGAAGTAATGCTGCTCAGACGAATCCCCATCTCTTTCACGTGTGCAGCCAGTTCATACGAACAGCGCGGGGTGGAGAGCGGAGTCGCTCCCCCCAGCCAACAAAGCGTGTCATTACAGCCGCATTCAGGGCGCCTGCAATCAGAACTACGGAAAGGGAGCCTGTCGCGCTTCCTTTCCCAGGTCTTTCGGGAAAAGGAAGCGCGAAGCCCGCCCTTGCACGCCTCCCAAGAACCACAGGGCCTCGCTTCCAGCGCCGCTCTGGCCCCGACTTGGTCAAAGCTCCCAGCAAACCAGGGATCTTTGCGCCGAAAGACTGAAGGCAAAAGGAGAAGGGGGCGGCAGAGGAGGGGACGGCTAGATAGCATCACCGATGCAATGGATATGGACTTGAGCGCGCAGGACAGGAAGGCCCGGCGTGCTGTGGCCCAGGGGGTCACGAAGAGTCGGGCACGACTGCACGACCGAACCACCACCCCACCCCTCTCCGCCCCGCCCCCCGCCGCCATAATCCTGGGCCAGCCCGACCCGCTCACAACGAGCGGAAGAACGGGAGGCCGCAATCCCCGCTGGCCCGCCCCCGCCATCCCAGCGGGCCATGGTCCCGCGCAAGCTGCGCTGAAATGAGCGGAGCTGCGAGGCCGCTATTCATCCATCCCTCGAGGGTGCCGCCAGGTGGGTCGGGGCCTCCACCTTTCCGCTCTGAAGAGGCTTCTGCCGCAGCAAGCGGACAACGTCGAGCCGCCAGGTTGAACGGGAGGAAAGCCGTGTCAGCTGACCGTCTCCCCCGAAGAATAAGCACCGCGCAGTGGAGGCCGGCGGGTCCGACTTCCGTGGGGGTGATTCCTTCCTGGGTTTCAGCCAGAACTCTGCGGAGCTGTCCAAGGTGCAGAACCCTACCCCGCAAATAGGTTCAGCGCCTTGGAGAGCTCCCTTAGAGTTCTGGCTGGTTCTAACTGAAACGCAGAGTGGATTTGCAGCCCCACCAAATCGGGCCCACCCGCCTCCCCCGGCACCGCTTCATCAACATAGGCTGTGCCAATGAAGAACACGCGCCGGTCCGGGCCTGAATGCAGGCCACGAATTGCCGGGCCGCGGCTGGGCGGGGGGCGGTACTGGCAGTATTTCGAACCGCTTGTCTGTCTTGGGATACCCCGGGGATGGCCTGAAGACTGGCTCCCGCGCGCGCACGCACCTTCGACGACTGCCGCTCACTTGGCCGTGCGAGTGAGCCGTCCTGGAACCTGACCCCACAGAGTTTCCTGCGCGGCGTCCCGGTGAAGCCTGGGCTGCCAGTCACGCCTTTCGGGGCGACGCCCTGCACGAGGAGACCGTCTCCCTGCCCCCGACGGCGCTTCCTCCCAGGCAAGTGTGCGCAGGCTTGCAGCCTTTCTGCTGCCAGGAGGCCCGCGAGCGACGCGAATTCAAGGGTGTCAGTGCTGCGGCGCTGTCCCGAACGTCCCGCCAAACCCAAGAGCTGCGGCTCCCAAACAAACCGCTTGGTCGCAGTGACCCCAACCGAACCATCGGAATAAGTCCATGAATGCAGCTACCCTATCATAAATGGCGGTCCCAGAAAGAAAATATTGGGGAAGGCGCAAAGGGGGCCGCGGGCATTCTTGTCCGCTTGCCAAGTGTCACGGGAGCGGGCGACCTGCGGAAAGTACTTTCCCTTCAAGTGCCCACCCGACTGCTGGCCTTGGAGCGCGCGGTAGGGCGGGGGAGCGTCCCCCCGCTCTGGCGCACCGTATGTTTGCAACTGTGCCGGGAAGCAACTTCGCTGGGATCATTGGGAATGACTCTTAAGTAAAAGGATCTGGAGTTCACCGTAGGAACTGGGTTGTTAGATTAGGGGTGATCATAGGCCAGGCGAGGTACTAGTAAACTCCAGTATATTCGAGCTGCTTTAGGCTTTAAAGCTTGTATATGCCTCGGGGCAGGGACCCGTCTCTTGCTTAAGGGCGCAATCGTATGCATGTTCAGACGATTGCGCCCTGAGTTACGCAGCTCCGTGTCCTAGATGGGCAGGTTTCCAAGACCGCGGTTCAGGCTGCACCTCTGCGTGTGTGCCAATGAGTGCGTTTAGCTGGGTGTCTGGTGTGGAGATAGTCGCAAACCGACGCCCTCCGGGCGGCACAAACACGTTCGTATTGCAGTCGACCTCGGCGTTGGCTTAACTGGGCTACGGATCGCAACCCAGGATAGGCTACGGCTGCTAGCTGATGCACACTTCTCCTGCAACCAGCTGGACTCACGAGTGAACACGCGGAGGATCAGGCTGTGGCGGTCGTAAAGCACTTTGCACCGCGAGCAGCAGAGTGGGGAACACCGGAGCGTTTCCTCCGCGCGTGGCTCCTGCCCTGCCCTGCCCTGCCCTGCCCTGCCCTGCCCGCCGCCGCGGTCGGATGCGTCAAGCTGGGGTGCGGGCAGCGGAAGGCCGGAGGCGGCGGCGGGGACGCCTCTCTGCCGGGCGCACCGGGAAACGGCGGCAACGGGCAGAAGTGCCCGGTGGCAACCCCGACCCGGCGAAGCCGCGCTGCTCCGCGTGGCCTCCCAGACGATCCGCCCCGCCGCGCGTGCGAAGGCCTTTCGGGCGAGGCAGGCTGCAGGCAGGACTGCCGCCTCCGCCTCCGCGGCCCGGCTCAGCGCGGGGCCTCGGTCTGCGGCCCTTCTGTCGCCGGCCGAGGTCCGCCGCTGGCCTGGCGCGCGGGCGCGCTCCCCCCGCCCCGCCCCGCCCCGCCCTCGCGCAGCTCGGGGTCGCCGGCGGGCGGGCGGGCGGGGCCTCGCGCGCGGGGAGGGAGCCGCGTCCTCGGCAGAGGGGCTCGCCCGGCGGGGGCGGAGGGCGGGGCAGAGCCGCGCAGCCCGGCCGGCTTTCCGGACATCCGCGCTGCTGGCCCGGCGTCGGGGAGCCCAGGATGGGGCGGCCGCCTCGCAGGGGCCGGCTGCCGCGCCGCGCGGGGCGCCCGGGGCAGCCGGCTGGCCCGCGCGCCTGACGCCGCCTCCCGGCTCCGCGCGCGGCCGAGGCTCCCGGCGGCTTTCGGGTCGGGGCGCCCAGTAGTCCTCGGCCGGCTCCAGCGACCAGGTGAGTGCCGCCCGAGCGGGGCTCGGGTCTGCGCCGGTCCGTCTTTTTTCCCCGGCGCCGTCGCCCGTGCGCCAGCCACGTGTTCGGATCCGACCGGAGCGGCGTGCGCCCTGGGCGCGCGGGGGAGGCAGGGAGCCGGGCTTCGCGAGGCGGGCAGCTCTCGCCCGGTGGCTTTTCGCCGGGTCCCGTCCCTCGCCCCCACGGCCCGGGCTTTGGCCGCGGGATCTCTGGACCAGGACTGGTGAGTTCCGAGAGGGCCCCGCTGGGCGGTAACTTGCGCCTGTTTTGGGAGCGGTAACAAGTGGGGCGGAGGGCGGCGGCTGACACTGCTTCGGGGGGTCCCGGCCGTGGGCGCCGGCTGACACCCCCGCTGGCATCCCTCTCTTTCCGCTCTTTCTAAGCTGTGCCTCAGCGCACCACCCCACCCACCCTCGGGCCATGTTGGACGGACCGAAAACGGAGGAGACCCTGCAGAACGCGCTGGAGCCCTCACCGCCGCGTCCGGCCTCCTTCTCCGCCCTGCTGGGTAAGTGCCAAAGGGCGCCGCGCTCAGCCCCTTCCCCGAGGGGGTCTCGCACCCCGGAGGTCCGACCCCGACGGCTGCGTGCGGCTTCTCAGCCGAGTCCCTGGAGCAGCCGGAGATTCCCTGCCGATCCCTCCGCCCGCCCTCGCTCTTACGCGAGCTGCTCGTTTGATCCCGGCGCGCAAGAGGAAAGTGCGCACTGTCAGCCCCTGGCCGCCCTTCCCGAACCCGAGACGCTTCAAAAACCGGGTCCTGAATAAGTCTCCGATGGGAGGGACCGACACCTTAGCAGAAAAACACAATGGAACCATTTTCTCTGGAATCGCCGAAGGAAATGAGTGTCCCAAACGCCTTGGCAAGGGAGGAAAAGGGAAAAAGAAAAGGCTGCGTGCGCGCGCGCCCCTGTGTGTGTGAGAGAGAGGTGGCGGTTGTTGTTGTTACAACAATAGTTAAGAAAGAAAATGTCAATATTTCACTGAAATCAGTATTTGTATATAAATAGATACGTGAGTCTGTTTACCTATCCAAGCCTACACATACATACGATACAGTAATAATTAGGAGGCAATATATATAGTACATACTAGTATCTATATAATGCATAGATCTGGATCGAATAATAATCGTTCTAGTAATAACATTTTTTGAAACAATGGCAGAAAAGTTATTTTCATTTCTTATACATGCCCACATTCTGTACTGTAATTATTACTATACCAGTATCTAAATATTTTATGAACTTAAAAAACAACACAGTTAAACAAAAGTTTATTGCACTGAAATTAATTAAAATAGTTTAAATCAAAGTATTTAAACATCAAAGTTTATACTGAGTTTTGGGCAAATCTACAATATAATTATGGCAGATAATGTAAGGCCCCAATCCAGATCTGCTTTGGCAAAGTACCACTTGCTGGATTGTAGTGGAATGCAGTTGTTTGTTATCAGTACCGCTGTGGTTTTCCATTAGAAACGCATGCCCTTCTGAATTCACATACCCTTCCTGGCACAAATGGCCACACCCCGGTAATTAGGCATAGGTACCTGCAGAAAATGGGTAGTACAAATGTCCTCTTTGGTGATTGTAATATGACCACAAAATCTAGCTAGGTATGAAAGATATATTCGGTATTTAAGAAAATGTCCAGATTTTTTGAAATATTTTCTTCCCTTCTGGCATGGAAAATCGTGGTTCTGTCCCACCCCCAACAATATTTCACCATAATTTTGGGAGATTTTGATAGTTTATTAGAAAGTCACCAAATTACCACGATCCTTGAACTTTAAATTTATTTCAAAGTGAAAACAAGGATAAAGACAAATGCTTTAAAAAAAGAGAAAAATGTTTCGTTTTGATCCCAAAGTGTTTCGTTTTTTGCTTCATTTTGCCACTAGTTGCTGCCTTTCACGCAAGCCCCCCCACACACACATTGCCCCCCACACACTGAATCCGGCTTTTCCTCAGGCGCAAAGGGGTTTTACCTTCACCAAAAGAACCGTGTTCATGGTTGTCTCAAATCCAAGCCCCTTTTTTAAACCCCTCGTTTGGTGACACTGCTACGAGATTGGTGGGTGAAACAAACAGACCCCTCTAAATCAAAAACATACTTTTACAACGGAACAATTGTAGACATGATGATGATGATATTCGAAAGCAGAGATCTCAGAAACAAACCATCCCGGTTTCAAGAAAACGGGATAAAATTGGGAAAGGCAAGAAAACGAGATTAAGATCTTGTGTTGTTGTAGGAAGAGGAGGGGAAGGGGAGTGGGAAGACGCCAGGTTGCAAGTATATGTTGGATGGGCAGATTCACACGTCAGTCTAGCAAACAAACCTTAACTGAAAGCATGCTCAACAGCACTCACACGACAGTACCACCAATTATTATTGCTATGATTAAGAGCTTGTCTGGTGCCATCGGTGCAGCCGGGGTGTTCAAGTTAGCAACTTGACACGTGGGAGGCCCCCGAAGAACGAAACAGGAGAGGCGACAGCAGCAGGGGTAAGGTGGGGAAGAGCGCGCCCCATCCGTGACAGGCCCTCGGGCTCGGTTACAGAAGTAGATGGCAGACGAGGGCGAGGCGGGCTCGTCGCGTTGCTAAGCCGAAGCCCTCGGGTGGCCATTTCCCCACCGTGGTGGTTCCTTGGAAGTAAGTCCCACGGATTCCGGCGTGGACCTCACTCCCAAAGGAAAGCCCGATCCGTTGCATATTTCCTCGCAAGGAGTTCCTCCCGCTGAGTGACAAGGAAGCTCCACCGAAGACCGCGGGGCTTCTTCCCGAGAGAACGTGCGTAGGTTCAGGCCGGGGGCCGCCACGTGCCCTTCAAGGAGTCGCAGGCGCATCGCTCGGGTCGAAACGAACAGATCTCGGAGGGCTGAGGGGCCTCGAACCAAGATCGCCTCGCGCGGGGGCGGGGGCTGCGTGCCTCGACCCGCCCGCCCCACTCGCGCTCCCGCTGCCCCGGTTGCGCCGACAGGTCTGAGCGGGGAGAGGCCCCGTGACACAGGGCTGGGGAGCGCGGGGCCCCTACAGACGCTGGACTCGGTGCAGGCCTGCGGCTCCGATTTCGGTGGAGCAGGAAATCCAGTCTGGGGCTCAGTCAGAACCAGCCAGAACTCTAAAGGACCTAAGTTGCCGAACCCTATCCCCCACATAGGTCCATTCTGGGTTTCAGTCAGGACGAGCCAGAATTCTAGAGGCGCTATCTAAGGTGCTGAACCCATTTGGGGGATAGGATTCAGCACTTTGGATGACTCCTTTAGAGGTCTGGCTGGTGCCCAAAATGGATTTATAGCCCCACCGAAATCGGAGCCACCAGCCCCCACTTGTTGGACTGCAACTCCCAGCATCCCTGGCTGTGCTGAAGAGGGCTGATGGGAGTTCTAGTGCAACCACACCTGGAGGCCCTGAAAACAGGCGGCTTTCTTCCCTGCGCTGGGGAGCCGGGCAAGGAAATGCTGCTCCAGGGTGGCTCAGTGATATCAGCGACGCCGCCAAGGTGCCGCGCCCGCAGGGCGCTTCGTAGAGTCCCGTAAGCAAAAGGGGGGGGGGGTCTGACGGACCGGGACGGGAGTCAGGACTCACTCCTCCGCGCCGACTCCGTCCCTCCACCGGAGATGTGCTTCCAAGCCCGGGAGCGCCGTCCGCGGGAAGCCCCCTGGCCGCGCAGAGCCCCGCTGAAATGACGCGCAGTTTGGGGCTGGGGGTGCCCGGCGGGTTGGGGCGAAAAGGGGCCCCCTTAACTGAAGCCGGCGGACACCGCGGGCCAGGCCCCCGGGGGAGCGCGCAGAGCGGGCTGCCGGCTTCCCCCGGGCGCCGCCGGCCGGGGCAGGAGGGCGGGCAGGGCCTGCTGCTGGCGGCCCTCTCACGCTCCTTGCCGCCCTTGCAGGGGGAGCGGCCCGGCCGCGCTCGGTGTGCGAAGGCTGCCGGGGCGTCATCGCGGAGCGCTTCCTGCTGCGCCTCAACGACCGCCTGTGGCACGAGCGCTGCGTGCGATGCGCCTCCTGCCAGGAAGCCCTGGAGAGCAGCTGCTTCTTCCGCGACCAGAAGCTCTACTGCCGCCGCCACTACGAGAAGTAAGTGAGGCGCGCGCCGCGCCGCGCCGCGCCGCGTTCGGGCTGGGCCAGCGCCGGGCGGGGCTGCGGCTCTCAAGCGGGGCCCGGAGCAAAGGCGAGGGTCCCGTGGAACGCCTGCCTCAGGGAGACTGCAGCCCTAAGCGCGCGTAGGCCGGCTGAGCAGAGTAGGGCCACGTTCGAGTCAACAAGCATCGGCTCGGGTAAGGCAGGCTCCAACCCTCGATTTACTCTCAGGGCAGTAATTGTAGGCACACCTGGGGGGCCAGAGCCCTTCAGGCAGTGTGATTAATTCCGAAGAAATATGCATAGGGTTGGCCGGCCGGCCAGTGTGCGTAGGGATGCAGCCTTAGACTTCAAGCGCTGCTTGCTAAGCAAGAAAATTCCTCACACACCCAAACAACTTCCAGTTGAACATGATAAAGTCCTGGGGAATCGTTGATTTAAGAGAAGAACAGGGTTTCTAGCTGTCATGGTTGGAGAGCCCCCATCCCATCTTGCTACTGAGACTGAAAATGGGGGTGGGGGTAACAACCCCCCAGGAGTGTGCATGCATGTGAGTCTGAATGAACCGCTTAATTAAGAGAGAAAGAGGAGGACTTCATTTTCACAGGAATGCAGTTGAGAATACAGGTATCACACTTGGTGGTCAGGCAGTTGTGGATGGCAGGGACCCCTGCCCCATGTGCAGACAGCAAACAGGCGTTTGCTTTTGTTGCATGTTACAGTCCACAAGCAGCTTCCCATTTCTATGTAGATGTGATAGGAAGCAACCCACACAGCTTTAGACAAGGGTGCAACCCTCAAAGGAAGGGGAAAGTTAAGAGGCTGCTACCCCTTAAGTTTTCCCAGCAGCTGAGGTACACTGCCTCTGACACTGGAGGTTCCATTTTCCTATCGTGGCCAATAGCTTATCATGGCTAATAGACAAATTATATATATTTGTCTAATCTCCTTTAAAGCCATCTGAGCTGGTGGCCGCCACCACATCTTGTGGCAACCAATTCTGTAAGGTGATTATGTACTGTGTGAACCCATGTGTGGTCACAGGGTTATTCTATGGAGTTAAGAAAGCCAGACTCTGGGACAAGATGGGACTTATTTTAACCTTAGGAAGAGAGATCTTCTGCCACTCCTGAATGGAGCCTTTTTGTCAGTCTGATCAAGCTTGATGAGGAGGAATTCAATCTCAGCCTGAAAGCAGGAATCCAGAGTGTAACTCCCAAAGACCCCAAAGTCACGTGGTTTCCAAACAGTTTGTCAGAGTTGCACCAATAACTGCCATCACCACCAGAAGGCATGCAAAGCCACACATTCCAGACACAGTACACCCCCACCATTGCACTCAGAGACAGAAGGATCAAGAAGTTATATGTCTACACTCTACACTGAAGTTAACAATTGCACCTTCTCCCCAGGAAACCCTGGGAAATATAGGGATCTCTAGCAGAAAATGCACTGTATTAACATCCTGCTGGTCGGTATGATTTTATGTGTATTTGCCATAGTTTTATACAATTTACATACTTGAAAGGGCTGCATGCTTTGTGAATTGACATTTATCTACCTACCTACCTGGTGTAAAATATTTGTGTCTATAAGCAACGCTATGTGTGCAGCAGAGGATTTAGCATCATTTGACTTGTTAAGGAATTCTGTGTAACTGAAAAGCTGGCATGCTCTTGGACCAAAAGATGTTGGATCAATAAAAGCTGATTATTTTGTGTCTGTCAACACGAGCTCATCTGCAGTGCCAGATTGCACAGAGACCTTGAGCAGGTGCTGGGAAATGTGGAGAGGGTTAAGAGCGCAGGGAAAGTTCACTCGTTTGAATGGCTGGCGTCTGTAACAGACAAGCACAATTGTTACCCAGGGACACTCTCTGGCCATGATATGTCCTTCAAATGCTGCATGGCAGATATAGACATTTCTGGCTGTGATAGCAGAAAGTGTGTGGGAAGAAGAAAGTTGGTGTGAATTTTGCATAATCAGACAAACCAAATAACTAGACATAATGACAATGTTGGTGAGCGTAATTACAACTTATTACAACACTATTATTCTTTTTGTCTGTTTTCCTTTGACTACAAGTTGCACTTTTACATTGACTGCAGTGCACACTTCCTGTGTTGTATGAGCAAAATGACTTCCCCCCCCCTCTTCGCATGCTTTTGGCAAAAGTGGTTCTCACTTTGTACTTTTTGGTTATTTTTTTTAGAATGATGACAAACTACGACTACTAGCCACAGTATAAACCTTCATATTTGCAATTATACCACTCTGCACCATTTGGCTGGCCCAAGACATTTTGGGGCTGGAGTAGAAAATTGACAGGGCTGGGGCACAGGCTGCTACCAGGAGGCTCTCCCGTAGGAGCTGAATGGTCACAAGCAAGAACACTACCCTTTCTGTGGGGCTTGTGCAGAAGAACTTCCTGGTGGGCTGTGCCTGACATTGGGACAAGTTGATAACAACAACTGCAACAACAATCTATTTGTTTTTAGTTAGGAAAATGGAAAGGGAATAATGTATAGTCTATATCTTTTTCTTATATATTCCACTTTAAGAAACAATCTAGTTCCTTATTAAACCCCATGCCGCAACAGACAGAAAGTTAGTTCCCAATGCACAGTTAATCCCCAACTATACAAAACATGTCCATCTGGACGGTAGAATACACTTTCAACAAATGCATGGCTGTGGCTGTGAAACAGTTATGGGGCCTCTTATCTTGGGTTGTTCTTTACCACTTGTAGAGAGGAGGGAGTGTGGGGGGTGATAAGAATGATAAGAATTCCATGCAAACCAGCAATAATCTGATTGACAAGGTTTATCCTGACTGAAGCTCCAGATCCCCATGGCACACAAAGAACTAGCTCTGAGACAACTGGCTCCAGAGGGTGGTCAGGGTGGGCATTTGCCAGGGCCCCTGCTGCTTCAGGAGGGCCACCATTTTTACTAGGCCTGGAGCAGCCAAAAGGGGCAGTGCAGCAGAGGTGTCTCCCAGTTTGTATGCCTCGCCTCTTCTGGGCAAAAAGGGATCATGGAGGGTGCCTGCTCAAGGGTCCCCCAAATCCAGACTGCGTGCCTTCATTGGTTTAAAATTGCTATATTAATCAGCTAGGGCTTTCATTGTGTAATTTTAATAAACAAGGGCACATTTTAATTAGTGAACTTGTTTATGTTTTGAGGCAAATTTGGTTTTGGCTTGTTACTGTAATAGGAAATGAAAAAGAAAATATGAAATAAGATGTACACACCCTTTAGCCATGAGTGGTAGCTTTTGTTTGTTAAATCTTAAATTACCTTATATTTCACTCAATATCTCAAATATTGAAACTTTGGTTATATGCTCAGGACTGTTCTTGTCAATGGAGGATCAGTTGGAAGGGGAAATTATAAGATGGATGGCGGTGTTCTGTTCCCTGGTAGAGAAAGGCAGACACCATCCAGAATATACAACTGAAACACCTTTTTTGGTGCACTGGATAAGTGCTAGGTTTTTTTTAATTAATCGAGTTTTTTAAACATATATTGGGCACAATCCAGAGAAAATTAAGCACACAGCAAGCACTTCAGTCCAGTTGATTTCAGTTCTGTGTGGGTAGCCATGCTAGTCTTCTGCAGCAAAAATAACAGTCTTGTGGCACCTTCAAAGATTTATTATGACATGAGCTTGCATAGGCAAGAGTCCACTTGTCAGATGCATGAAGTGTTATGTTCAATGAGTAGAATCTGTCTGTCTGTCTGTCTACAGACATAGAGAGAGGGAGAGAGAGAGAGAAATACAAGAGAGATCAGTAAGTCTGTAATATCTCCCCGCAGAGCTTGAATGTATGGATAGGGTGGCCCATCTGGTGAAGTAGACTCTGGTCCACAAGGCTGATACTACAAGAAATCTGTTAAGGTGCCAGAAGGCTCTGCTGTTTTTGTGGATTTCAGTGAGTCAGGGGCACTGTTCCCAGCTTATCTTCCATGTGTAAGCTGAGCTTGTGGGGCAGGGCAGGGGATTGCACTAGCTGGCCTCACCCCAACCTGTGCACATCAAGCCAAAGGTGAGAACAGGATCTATGGGCTATGTTTGCATTTGGGAACTGTGGTCATGCCAGGGTCCCCAAAACGAAGAGCAGGCCCAACACACATACACTTGTATGCATGGAGAGAAAGAGACACACAATACTGTGTGTCTCTTTCTCCCCATGCATACAAGTGTATGTGTTGGGCCTGCTCTTCGTTTTGGGGACCCTGGCATGACCACAGTTCCCAAATGGTATTTTAAATGGTGTTTTAGTGATGTGTTGAGGCTCGGCAGAAAACTACAGAATGAGATTTAATAGGGATCAATGCCAAGTTTTGCACCTACGAAAAAGAAACCAGATGCACAGTTACGAGATGGGGAATACTTGGCTCAACAATACTACAAGTGAGAAGGATCTTGGAATTGTTGTTGATCACAAGCGGAATATGAGCCAACAATGTGATGTGGCTGCAAAAAAAGGCAAATGCTATTTTGGGCTGCATTAATTGAAGTATAGCTTCCAAATCACGTGAAGTACTAGTTCCCCTCTACTCAGCTTCATCTTGAGTACTGTGTCCAGTTCTGGGTGCCACACTTTAAGAAGGATGCAGACAAACTGGAGGAGGTTCAGAGGAGGGCAACGAAGATGATCAGGGGACTGGAAACAAAGCCCTATGAAGAGAGACTGAAAGAACTGGGCATCTTTAGCCTTGAGAAGAGAAGACTGAGGGGAGATATGATAGTGCTCTTCAAGTACTTGTAAGATTGTCACAGAGAGGAAGGCCAGGATTTCTTCTTGATCATCCCAGAGTGCAGGACACGGAATAATGGGCTCAAGTTACAGGAAGCCAGAGTCCGGCTGAACATCAGGAAAAACTTCCTGACTGTTAGAGCAATATGACAATGGAACCCATTCCCTAGGGAGGTGGTGGGCTCTCCCACACTGGAGGCATTCAAGGTGAGGCTGGACAGCCACCTGTCAGGGATGCTCTGACTTGGATTCCTGCACTGAGCAGGGGGTTGGACTCAATGGTCTTATAGGCCCCTTCCAACCCTACTGTTCTATGATTCTATGTGTCTCCCATGGCAGGATGAAATTCTCCGAAACAGACCAAGAAGCAAACATTCTGGAGTCAAATGTTTCACTGCATGGTCACCTTCCCACCTGCAAAACATTTTTGTTAAGTTCAGCCCAATCCTTTGCTCGGACATAAGACCTTAGCACTGAGTTCAGTGGGAGTTACGCCCAGTAACTATGCACAAGATCGTGGCCAACTCAGTAGAACTTACTTCCAAGTAAACAAGAATAGGATTGGGTTGCACCACTGCCTGTCCATATCTCTGCATTCCAGTTTGGAAGTATATTTGTAATTAGGCAGACCAGTAATGTACTTAAATGTGCTGCTGTGATGTGATAACTCAGGCTTCAAACGACATGGGACATTAAGCATGTGTATCTTTGCACCTGACATTGTCTGTCTGTCTGTCTATCTGTCTGTCTGTCTGTCTTTCCTTCCCCTAAAGCATCCACCACAGCTGCAGACTCCAAAGGGAATCTGATGCTGGGGTGCAGATTAACTTTTTCTTCTCTGCTGGTTTTCTACTATCAAATTTATTTATTATTTATTCGTTTGATAGATTTATATACCACTTACCATATTACCAAATCTCTAAGTGATTTACAAAGAAAGATTTAAAAATTGCCTCTCACCTTATACTGCTCCTTGCACTGAAGATGGAAAGATATGGGTCTGGTACCCATTTCCTTTCCTCCATAGGGCCAAAAGCCATGTGTGTGCATGCATGTGCATGTGTGATTTGGAGGTGAAAAACCAGCAGAATAGGAGGTGTTAAGGTGCCCCTGCACTCCCGCATTAGTTTTGCATTGGAAATTGCACCCTGTGTGGCTGCTTTAGGCTTAAAAACAAAATGTCAGGGGGAGGGAAACTATACATGATTAACATCATGTGTAGTTTGAGTTTCTGGGCATTGGAAACCAGATGAAGCACAAGGAATGCTGATTTATGTCAGCTTTGCTTTTAATAATTGACACAGTTATATGGTTTAAATAACTTCACAGCAACTTGTTTCCACATTACTTTTTGCTTATAGGTTTGTTTTGTTCCATGAACCAGATTTGGTGGCAATTGCTTCAATGATAGGGGGCTATATTAAACTGTCTCCCCTGCCCACACAGAAACAGTACAAAGGTAAAGTGGGATAGCAGCTTCATTAGCACAAGAGAGATAGAGGAAGAATACCAGTAGGATTGAGATAAACAATTTATTATGAGTTGAAATTAATTTTACAGACCCACAGAATTAAATATTAAAGCAACTATTTCAGCACTAAGTATTAACTATTACAAATCCAGCCAAAATTAAGCTCTTTTCAGTCCCACTGATTTGCTTAACTGTCATATATATTGACTGAACAAAGATACTGGAAAATATTTAGAGTTGAGAATTGTGTGTGTGGCTGATCATTTATGCACCTGAAGACTGCAGAGATTCAGTAGCAGAAATTCTTTCTCTTCTTCATTTATTTTATATCCTGCCTTTCCACCAAAAATGGTGCTCAAAGTGGCTAACAATAATAAAATGCAGGTTAAAAACAAGATATTAATTAAAACATAACATAAAAACACAAAAATACAGCAGCAGAAGAAATAAGCAGAACCCAGTGAGTTAAAAAAAAAAACCCTTCAGCAACAGACCAGCTTACTCACGTATCAAAAGCCTGACTGAATAAAAATGTCTTTGCTTCTTCCTCCTTTCCTCTTCCTCCTCTTCTTCCACCTCTTCTCCAGACAAGGCTCTGCAGGCAATTGAAATTAGAGACATTAGGGAAATTGTAAGGATCACACACACTGCGATCTAGGGTATCAGCTCCCTCTGAGAAATTTGAGTTAAATCTCTCCTCACTTTGCTTGAGAGAGGCATATAAAATGTGTGAAGGAAGCCCGAATGGGACGTAGCATGGTTATTCATCCTCTGCTATTAAGAAACTAACTTTCAAAATTTCAGTAAATGAAAACTAAGGAAGAGGATATTGTAGAGTGAAATTTTGCAGACATTTGGCAAAGTATCAGAAATGTGAGTTTGAATTCTTGAACAAGTTTTGCCCTCCAAAAAATCCTTCTGAGTCACTATTGAGGGATAGTTCTAAAACTAAATTTTTTAATAAAATGACATTAAACATCATTTTGCAACATTTATACATGGTCTTTTCTCTGAAGCCCCTAAATTCCATAATTGGGAACATCAAAAAAGCATTTGAATAAACAGAACCAATTTTTTGAACATTTTCTTAAAACTCAGGTTAGTTGAATTTTCTCGAGTGTTTACTTCAAAAAATTGCTTCAGCTCTAGAATTTTTCCAAAAGAGTGGTGAAGTGGTAAGGGGGCCAGCCCAATACATTCTTGTACCTGAAAAAGCAGTTCAAATGTTACCATCCCCAAAGTGGGGGAAAACATGTGTGGGTACATGGCTTTTGGATTATGCTAGCTAGTGGTGAGCAAGTAGAACTGTACTTCCTCTCTATCCTACTTATAGTTCCTGTCATCTTCATAGTTCTACACCACCAGCTTTTTTTGATGAAGACTTTGGGCATTTTTGGAAGAGGGAATTCATTGCTTTCTTGATGTGATGAAATAGAAGTGTAGAGCAGTCACTGAACTGAATGGAAAGTTGGTTTTGTGGCTGGGTTGATTGCCTAGACTGCTATGAACCCTTTGGATCATTACTTTGGCGGGGAGTGACATTTTACCACCCTTTAACTGCACTCACAATTGTCACTTGAAACAGCTAACTCTTTGCCTGTTGGTAGGATTGCCACTGCATGCAATTCTTGCATCAAATACCTTGGCGAAACTGCTGTTCTACAGTCTTCAATGGGAAAACTGCCAAAGAAGTGGTTTGGGAAATGTAATCTGTTGTTTCATGATAGATTAATGATTCCATAACAGTGCCGTGACTTTGCCAGCATTGTTCTTTCAAACATCTATTTGCAACTCTTATGTTTTGCAGCATAAGAAATGAAGATGAGCAGGTCTGTGTTTCATCACTGTCAGTTTTTGTGTGACTGTGGATGAAGCTAGGTACCACCTTGGAGATCAAAATGACAGCTGTGGCTGCTTTTCCAAGAGCTGCATTTTACAAACCCACTCAAGATTCCATATCATACTGAAAAAAATAAAATAAAAACACAATAATAACATTCAGTAAGTAGCCATTTGCAGCTAAGGTTCCAAATGAAACACTCTGTTTCCAGAACCCTTGGAATATATATATATGTATGTATGTATGTATGTACTATATGTATGGGTGGATGCTGCCTCTCGAGATCTAGGTTCCAGTTTAGTCCACTACTGATTCAGTGTGGATTACCTTCTAAATTCTTTTATTCAGGCTGACAGACTTGAAAAGGAGAAACACAAGGAAGACATCAGTGACCAGCATTGACTGGACTGAAAGGAGGTAGCTTAAAGAGGTGTGTGTGTGTGTGTGGGGGGGAGATGGTAGATCAGGATCTATTAGTAGATCTTTGGGTGATTTGCCATAGACCCACAAGGGCAGCCCCTTCATGGATCACTGCCTTGCTGTGGCGAAGGGGCTTGCGTAACTCAGTGAAGCCATAAGCTATGCCGTGCAGGGCCACCCAAGACGGACAGGTCATGGCAGAGAGTGCTGACAAAATGTGGTCCACTGGAGAAGGAAATGGCAACCCACTCCAATATTCTTGCCAAGAAAACCCCATGGAACGTATCACATGGCTAAAAGAGATGACGCTGGAAGATGAGCCCCTCAGGTCGGAAGGTGTCCAATATACTACTGGGGAAGAGCAGAGGGAATTTCCAAGTAGCGCCAGAAAGAGTGAAGCGGCTGGGCCAAAGCCGAAAGGACACTCAGCTGTGGATGTGTCTGGTGGTGAAAAGAAAATCCGATGCTGTAAAGAACGATATTGTTTAGGAACCTGGAATGTCAGATCAATGAATCAAGGTAAGCTGGAGGTGGTCAAACATGAGATGGCAAGATTGAACATCGCCATCTTGGGAATCAGTGAACTCAAATGGACAGGCATGGGCAAATTTAATTCAGGTGACCATCATATCTACTATTGTGGGCAAGAATCCCTTAGAAGAAATGGAGTAGCACTCATAGTCAACAAAAGGGTGGGAAAAGCAGTACTGGGGTACAATCTCAAAAACGATAGAATGATCTCAGTACGAATCCAAGGCAAACCCTTCAACATCACAGTAATTCAAGTCTATGCCCCAACCACTGATGCCGAAGAAGCTGAGGTTGATCGGTTCTATGAAGACCTACAACACCTTCAAGAACTAACACCAAAAAAAGATGTCCTCTTCATCATAGGGGATTGGAATGCTAAAGTAGGAAGTCAAGAAATCACCGGGATAACAGGCAAGCATGGCCTTGGTGTACAAAATGAAGCAGGACAAAAGCTAATAGAGTTTTGCCAAGAGAACATGCTGATCATAGCAAACACTCTTTTCCAACAGCACAAGAGGCGACTCTACACATGGACATCACCAGATGGTCAATATCGAAATCAGATTGATTATGTCCTTTGCAGCCAAAGATGGAGAAGCTCTATACAGTCAGTCAAAACAAGACCTGGAGCTGACTGCGGCTCAGATCATGAGCTGCTTCTTGCAAAATTTCGGCTTAAATTGAAGAACGTAGGGAAAACCACTAAACCATTCAGGTATGACCTAAATCATATCCCTGATGAATATACAGTGGAGGTGAGGAATAGATTTCAGGGATTAGACCTGATAGACAGAGTGCCTGAGGAACTATGGACGGAGGTCCGTAACATTGTTCAGGAGGCAGCAACTCCATCCCAAAGAAAAAGAAATGCAAGAAAGCCAAGTGGCTGTCTGAGGAGCCTTTACAAGTAGCTGAGGAAAGAAGGGAAGCGAAAAGCAAGGGAGAAAGGGGAAGATATATCCAACTGAATGCAGAGTTCCAGAGAATAGCAAAGAGAGACAAGAAGGCCTTCTTAAATGAACAATGCAAAGAAATTGAGGAGACAACAGAATGGGAAAGACTAGAGATCTCTTCAAGAAAATCGGAGATCTCAAGGGAACGTTTTGTGCAAAGACGGGCATGATAAAGGACAAAGAAGGCAGGGACCTAACAGAAGCAGAGGAGATTAAGAAGAGGTGGCAAGAATACACAGAAGAACTATACAGGAAAGATCTGAATGTCCCTGATAGCCATGAGAGTGCGGTCACTGAACTTGAGCCGGACATCCTCGAGAGTGAAGTCAAGTGGGCCTTAGGAAGCATTAGTAACAACAAAGCTAGCGGAGATGACAGTATTCCAGCTGAGCTATTTAAAATCCTAAAAGATGATGCTGTTGAAGTGCTGCTCAATATGCCAACAAATTTGGAACACTCAACAACGGCCGCAAGACTGGAAAAGGTCAGTTTACATTCCAATTCCAAAGAAGGGCAATGCCAAAGAGTGTTCAAACTACCGCACAATTGCGCTCATTTCACATGCCAGCAAGGTGATGTTCAAAATCCTACAAGCTAGGCTTCAGCAGTATGTGAACCGAGAACTACCAGAAGTACAAGCTGGGTTTCGAAGAGGCAGAGGAACTAGAGATCAAATTGCCAGCATTTGCTGGATCATGGAGAAAGCAAGAGAATTCCAGAAAAACGTCTATTTCTGCTTCATTGACTACGCTAAAGCCTTTGATTGTGTGGATCACAAGAAACTGTGGCAAATTCTTAAAGTGATGGGAATACCAGACCACCTTACCTGTCTCCTGAGAAACCTGTACGAGGGTCAAGAAGCAACAGTAAGAACCAGACATGGAACAACGGATTGGTTCAAAATTGGGAAAGGAGTACAACAAGGCTGCATATTGTCGCCCTGCTTATTTAACTTGTATGCAGAGTACATCATGAGAAACGCCGGGTTGGATGAATCACAGATCGGAATTAAGATTGCCGGGAGAATTATCAACAACCTCCGATATGCAGATGATACCACCCTAATGGCAGAAAGCGAAGAGGATCTAAAGAGCCTCTTGCTGAGGGTGAAAGAGGAGAGTGCAAAAGCTGGTTTGAAACTCAACATTAAAAAAACTAAGATCGTGGCATCTGGCCCCATCACTTCCTGGCGTATAGAAGGGGAAGAAATGGAAGCTGTGACAGATTTTATTTTCTTGGGCTCCAAGATCACTGCAGACGGTGACTGTAGCCATGAAATTAAAAGACGCTTGCTCCTTGGGAGGAAAGCTATGGCCAACCTACACAGCATGGTAAGAAGCAGAGACATCACCTTGCCGACAAAGGTCCGTCTAATCAAAGCTATGTTTTTCCCAGTAGTAATGTATGGCTGTGAGAGCTGGACTATAAGGAAGGCTGAGCGCCGAAGAATTGATGCTTTCGAACTGTGGTGCTGGAGAAGACTCTTACGAGTCCCCTGGACTGCAAGGAGGTCAAATCAGTCAATCCTAAAGGAAATCAACCCTGAGTGCTCATTGGAAGGACAGATACTGAAGCAGAAGCTCAAATATTTTGGCCACCTAATGCGAAGAGAAAACTCTCTGGAAAAGACCCTGATGCTGGGAAAGACTGAAGTCAAAAGGAGAAGGGGACGGCAGAGGATGAGATGGCTAGATAGCATCACGGATGCAATGAATATGAACTTGAGCACGCTCCGGGAGAGAGCACAGGACAGGAAGGCCTGGCGTGCTATGGTCCATGGGGTCACGAAGAGTCGGACACGACTGAACAACAACACAAGGGCAGGGGTGTTGTTGAGAGGGCCCACCTGGGAACGGGCCCTGGATCTTCTTTGAGCTGTGCCCTGGATCTTATGAGCTGTCCTAACTAGGGATGTACGAATCCCTTACCTGGCTCCACGCAGGGGCATCCGTGGTCGGGGGGAGGTGCTCCGTCCCTCCCCCCGGAATCCTCCCTGGCTGGCTCCGCTCCACGGCAGCTCCATGGAGCCGCTGGGCAGGGCTGTCCGCAGCCGGAGTTCTGGCCGCAGCCAGGCTGCTGTGGCCACAAATGGCGGCCGTCATAGAGGCTGCCATTTGCATCCTGCCAGGCTGCCGTGATAGGCTACATAAGTATTTACGTAGCCTATCACGGTAAAGGCAGCCACGCAAATGCATTTGCGTGGCTGCCTTAACCGTGATAGGCTACGTAAATACTTACGTAAATACTTACGTAGCCTATCATGGAAAGAGCAGGGGCGCAAACAGCATAACGGCCGCCGTTTGCCTCCCTGCTCTTTGCCGTGATAGGCTACGTAAATACTTATGTAGCCTATCACGGCAGCCTGGCAGGACGCAAATGGCGGCCGCTACAACGGCTGCCATTTGCGGCTGCAGCAGCCGGCCAAGAGACCAGCCGCTGCTGGAGCCGCCACCAGAGCCCCAGGTAAGCTTCGTCCCGGGGGGATTCCGCGGGGTGGCGGGGGGGTGGGAGGCCGTTCTGCCATGGGTTTCGGGGGGCTGAATGCCAGTGCATTCGGCCTCACTGAAATCTGTGGAGGAATTCTCCACCATCCCTAGTCCTAACTGCCTTTTTTATTTACATTTTCCCATTGACTTGCATTGGAAAACAAAAACGGCCATAACTTTTTTAGTTTGTATGATAAGTACATGACATATGGAGGTTTGGAAGCCCCAATGAAGCTGATTGAACCTACCAAGTTCCAGGAGGTTAGGACCAGTGGCTTTTGTGAAAGTCCAGGTAAAATTTGCTATTTTCAAGTAAATCTGTCAAAGCAAAGAGCTATAATTTCTTTGTTCTTCCTAGGGATGTACGAATCCTCCTTACCTTTGTTTCACCAGGGTTTGGTCGGGGGGAGGAGGCAATCCATTCCGCCCCCCCCCCCCGGAATCCTCTTCAGCCAGCTCCTCTCCGCAGCAATTCCACGGAGCCGCCAGCCAGCTCCAAAGCCCCAGCAATATGGCCGCCATGACCATATCGCTGGGGTAGGTAGGGTGAGTCTCCGGATGCAAATGGCATCCGGGATGCCATTTGCAGCCATAAAGGCCTTAGTTTAAGGTTAATGCAGCCGTAAATGGCTGCATTTGCCTTAAACTAAGGCCTTTACGGTCGCAAATGGCGTCCTGGACACCATTTGCGTCCGTGGTTCTCATTAACATGATAGGCTACGCAAATATTTGTGTAGCCTATCACGTAAAAGCAGGGACATCTGCTCATGTTTCATTAACATGATAGGCTATGCAAATATTTGCATAGCCTATTACGTTAATGAAAACCACGGACACAAATGGCATCGAGGACACCATTTGCGTCTGTAAAGGCCTTAGTTTAAGGCAAATGCAGCCATTTACAGCAAATGGCATCCTCAGTCAATCTGCGCAGCCAGCAATACGGCCATGGTGGCCGTATCGCTGGGGCTTCGGAGCCGGCGGCAGGGAGGATCCACCAGCAAGGACTTCGCCCTGCAGGAGAAGGTAGGAGATCCGATCCTCCACGGACATCGGGGGATTCTTTCTGTTGAATCTGGCCTCATTGGGGTCCATGGAGGATTTCTCCAACATCCCTAGTTCATCCACATAAGTGTATGGAATTTGGAAACCTGGCAGCCCCCATGGAGTGGATGGAACCTGCCAAATTTGAGGCAGTTAGGTCCAGTGACTTTTGTGCTTGTCATAGGTAAAGTTAGCTTTTTTCAATAAAATGTGTCAAAGCAAAGAGGTATATATTTTTTTGTGCTTCCACATACGTGCATGGGATTTGGGGACCTGGTAACCCCTACAGAGATGACTGAACCTGCCAAAGTTCAGACAGTTAGGTCCAGTGGCTTTTGTACTAGCCATGCATAAAGTTTTTTTTCTTCAAAGTCTGAAACAAAAAGTAAAAACTGTCAAGCCACCCAAGGGATTAGAAATCCTAATCAGAAGGTGTTTAAGGCGACTGTTAGGAGGCCACTACCCCTAATCTCTGGTGTAGGGTTTTTTTGAAGTGCAAAAAACCTCTCTCCCCCTACTTTTCTTTCTGCTCTTACATGCCAACTGTTGGGAGCTTGCCTGCAATGAAATTTGAAGAGGGAGAAGGAAGGGAAGAAAGAGCTTCATGTGAAATACTGGTATTTCACACAGTACCTGATTTTACTGCCCCAAAGTGGAACCATTGGCTTCTGCAGAAGTTTAGTAGAGAATGTAAGTGCTCAGTGGTGAAAGAAAACATTCTGCACATGCTCAGAGGCACTCTATATGTAAGAACATAAGAAGAGCCATGCTGCATCAGACCAAGGTCTATCTAGTCCAGAATTCTTTTCACACAGTGGCCAACCAGATGCCTATAGAAAACCCACAAGCAGGGCATGAGTGCAATAGCACCTTCCCACCCATGTTCCCCTGCTGCTAACATTGGTGATATGTAAATAAATTCTAGTAATTCTAAATTAGAATGCATGTATATCCTTCAGAAACTTTGCAGGTTTTTTGCCTGGGGGACACCTCTAATGACCTCTACATTTTCATACAAATTTACCCAAAAACTATTGGGGAAGGGGTGAATGGAAGGGAAAGCAAATCGCTCCCTCCCCCAAATTGGAGAACCCCCCTTCCACATTAACTGCTGGACCTATCCTTCTGAAACTTTGCAGGTTTCTTACTTAGGGACACCTCTAGGCAGTCTGTAATTTTCAGAACAATGGTCCACAAGGAACATAGGGAGATAAGTATGTCCTCTTTTGGAGACCTCAAAATTTCAAGGCTACCCTTGCACAAAAGCCTTGTGGCTAGCATTCTGAAATTTGGCAGACATGATCTCCTCTGACGGGGCAATGAATCCTGAAATGTTTATCCAATTCTTCCAAGGAGTAAAAATGCTATTGGCAGTTCCCTTTAAAAGAAAATCAAAATATAAACCATGCACCTATTTTTCTGACATTGGGGAGGTGTAATCCCCTCTCAGAGGCTACTATGCCTGAAATTATCATCCAGTTCTGACCAAGAGAAAATAGTTACAGTTTTTTTCTAAGTTCCCATGGTAGTCAACAGGATGCATAAAGACCCATTTTTCCAAACCTTGACTCAGGTTTGGTGCTGAGCTGAAGTGATCTGACTACAAATTGGCCCGAGCAGAAGCGGGATGTTTTCCAAAATGCTGAATCGGGGTCTGCGTTGGGGTGGGGGGTCAATGCACACTTCTTATGTATGTATGTATGTATGTAATCTATACACACATGCAAGCACACTGCATGCGCGCGTGCACACACACACAGACGTGCACTTAGTATGTATGTAATCTATACACACGTGCAAGCGCACTGCATGCGCGCGCACATGCACACACACACACATATATGCTTATATATATGGGCTTGTGCCCCAGGTCTTTTAAGAACCTAGCAACGCCCCTGCACAAGGGGTTCTGGCTCTCCATTATTTTAACAACAATCACTACATTAAAATGACTTTCCCCACCTGAATTAGGTTGCTGAAGTGAAGAAAGCTTGAGGTAACCAGGAGTGGATTTTTGCATGGAAAAACTATGACTTCAGTTATGTTCCAGTACTAAAAACAAACTCCAAGGCTCAGAATATACTCAGAGGCACCCTGCTCTTTAATTTTAAGCGTACGCCTGGTTTGTGGGTCTGGGGTTCTAGTAAAAACAACAACCACCACCCAAGGTAGATCCGACAACCCTGAAGTCTGCCCACCTGTGGCTTAGGGAGCAATCCTGTCTAGATAGGTGGCCGCCTCTGAACTCGCCTGTCCAAAGCAGGGCAGGAGAAGCATGGAGGGGATCATTCCCTCTGTGCTTCTCCTGCCCTGCTTTTTCAGCTAGACAGCCGATTGTAGCTGTCTCGCCGCAGAAGGACGGAGTGAGGAAGGAGGCTGCTGTACAACACATAGGATGTGCCGTACAGGCAGTTACGCTCGCCCTGCCTGGGAATGCCCCCAGCCACGCCCCTCTCTGGCCGCTCCGTGCTCCTCTTGTAAGCACTGAGGACAGGGCTGTTCCATTTGACCAGAATCTGAAAGAAAATATATTTGCTGAAAATATATTTCAGTTATTTGGACTTCTAGTTTGTTTTATTTATTTGCAAATTTATACAGATTTAATCAAATAATAAATCCATTAATAAATTTCAAAAACATGATTGACCAAGATTTCTTTAATTGGGTGATGTTCTAACCACCCCCCCAATTAAAGTGAATGAAACAAATCAAACAGAATATTGAAGGCTGTCCTTTCCCAATACATCCAGCAACCTGATCATCCTAAGGGATTTGCTGAAGGATGCAGCTGCTCATCAGAAATAAGACCTTTTCCCTGTTGGGAGATGGGGTGGGGCCTCAGGAGGAAATTGGCGGACTGGATAGAGAACCTCTGTGGGGCGTATCTGGTTTGTGGGGTGGAAGACCTCTATGGGAAGCATAATCCCTCAGAGTACTGATAATAGGACATTGTTTTGCCTGCTGGCTGAAAAAGATTTGCTAATTCATATAATAGCAGAAATAACTAATTAACAAAAATAACCATCAAGATCAACTATACTACTGGATATGGATCAGCCTAACCAATTGTAAGAGATTCCACAAATAATATTTTCCATAATTATGGAAATGAAGGGCAAGGAAACAATCTTGAACCATATCTCTGTAACAGGGAACTCTATATTTTTAAGAAAATGAAAGAATTTGAAAGAAAGATCACCAAATGATGCACCATAAACCTTTTGTTTTTATTTAGGAATATGGCTTTGATCTATATCAATTAGTTCCTAGTTTAAAGCCTTCCTACAAACTTGGTCATTCAACACCTAGTAATGACCAAAGGTCCGGTCTGATACAGGAATGACTGAGTGAGATTCCTGGGCTAATCTTATATAGGAGGCTGTAGTTTCCCATTTCAGCCACAGTCCTATCTTTTTAGCCAATGGCTAGAGGACACCCCTGGAGATGTAAAATTCCCACAATTTTTGAAACCATAGGGGAAAATGTGCTGATCTTTTGTTGTTGGGAAATACATATAGCGTTTCCCCATAGTATGAGCATTTCTTAACAGTCTTTGTCTTACTGTATCACTGGGCCTCTGGTTCCATAGGCCATATGGGTGGGACTTTACCTGAAATGGGATGTTATAACCTCCAATATATGACTGGCCCAGAAATTTCTCTCAATCATTCAATCATTCCTATGTCAAGATTTGTGGAGAAAAAATGAAATAAATACAGTACTTATAGTGCAATCCTATCTGTGCCTATTCAGAAATATGCCCCATTGAGTTCAATGGGGCTTACTCCAGGTAAGTATGTATAGAATTGCAGTCATAGTTTCTTATAAGGCTTTAAATTTGCTTTACTACTTTAAGAATAGAATGTACCATGTCTAACTTAGAACATAGTATTGTACTGTTTGGTGTATTTCTGATAAATGCCTTTATATTAAAACGTATTTATTATTTAACATTTATGAAGTGCTTAAAATTTCAAAGTGCTGTAAAGGTATTAAAACTAATCCCGATCCAGCTAGGGGGCCCATTGAACATGGAGAAGTGGCTTCTGTACAAGTATCCCTTCCAACCTGAAAGTGGAACCACACACAAAATGAATGCTGAATTCATGGGGTTGTATCCAATGTTAGTCTAATTTAAGTCCTCTTCATTTCAGTGGGTCTACTCTAAGTAAGACTAACATTAAGAACATAAGAAGAGCCCTTCTGGATCAGACCAAGGGTCCATCTAGTCCAGCATTCTGTTCACACAGTGGCCAACTGGCTGTCAACCAGGAACCCACAAGCAGGGCATGAGCGCAACAGCACCCTCCCACTCATGCTCCCTAGCATCTGGTGTGCATAGGCTCACTGCCCCTGGTACTGGAGTTAGCACATAGCCATCAAGACTAGTAGCCATTGATAGCCTCTTCCTCCAGGAATTTGTCTAACCCCATTTTAAAGCCATCCAAATTGGTGGCCATCACTACATCTTGAGGTAGCGTATTCCATAGTTTACAAAGCCCTTCCTTTTACCTGTCCTGAATCTCCCACCAATCAGCTTCATAGGATAACCCTGGGTTCTAGTATTTTGAGAGAGGGAGAAAAAATGTCTCCACATTCTCCACACCATGCATAATTTTGTAGACCTCTATCATGTCTCCCCACACCCTCAACATTGGATATATTGTTCCTTCCTAGCCCAATCTGGCAACTAGGGCTGCATAAAGAACTACTGTGAAGGAAGGTCATGGGCTGGATTTAGTCCCCAATTCCCTCCTTTCTCCAAATAGAGGTTTGGTGCTGTTGCTGATTGCTTGATCAGGGTGATGTGTGCACATGCAGCTGGACTGAGGCAATGAAACTTTGTAATCCATTATTATAGATTCTATAAGGATTTCTTTTAGCATACAATTAATATTCCAGAGCTATCTGTGGAGGTTAGAAGTGGTAAGACGAACAAAACAAATGAAGATGCTTTATAGTCTGCAAGTTTTGAAAGTACTTTTCTAACATCAAGTCCTAAATGTGTTGTTTGGTAATCTTGACAAATGCCATGGCAATGCAACCATCATTAATATTACCTTTGAATATTGGATCTAATAACTTTGTAGCAATGTGAATTGGCTGGAACAATGTTATTTTAAAACACTGCTTTAAAAGTATTTTATTCATCATTTAAGTTATTGTGAAATAAAGAGATTTTGAAAGAGAAAATATTGCATACAAGTTGTTTTGGTTTTCAGTCCATGAATTTATTTGTAAGTTCCTTGGGAAAAAAGCAACCCCCACCCCACCCCAGTTTTCCGTTTTCTCCTCAAGTCTTCTCATCTCTAGATACCACTTGAATGGGAAATAGTTTCCAAAAATAAACAAATTCTCCTTTAATTCACTGCCCCAGTAAAATGTCCCTTCATTGATTATCAGGGCAATCCTGTGCATGTCTATGCAGAAACAAGTCCCACTGAATTCAAGGAGACTTACACCCAGGTAAGTGTGCACATGATTGCATCTCTAAGCAGAATGCTGTGGCCAGACTGTTGACTGGCACGTGTTAGGGGGAGCATGTGACTCCTTTGTTACAACAGCTTCACTGGCTTCCAGTCTATTTCCAGGGAGAATTCAAAATGCTGGTTATGACCTATGAAGCCCTCTACCAGGTGTCCTGAACATTTTTTGACCCATGGGCACTTTTGAGAATTTGATAAACTATTGTGAGCACCACCACAAAATGGTTCCCATGGTGGATGTGGCTAGTCACATAATAGCTGCCATGGGGTCCTGGCTAGTCAAAAGAAAGTAATTCACCCAAGAAACTGAGTACAAACAGAGGGAAGTCTGAACTCCAAAGCCAATACACATATTTGACCCCACAGAAGCACAATAAAATACCCATTTAGGTTGCAATCCTATGCATGCTTACATGGAGCTCAGTGGGAATTACTTCTGAGTAGACCTTCATGGGATTGCTCTGCTCATCCTATCCACACACATCCACACACACACACCCCTTTCCCCAGCTCCAAAAGGAAAGAAAATGTTTTCTCTACCTGGACCCCAGGCTGCCACTCCTCTTCTGCCATCAGTGTCCCTGCCTGGGAAGGTGCTGTTTGTGTGAATATGTGTGTAAAGACTGAGAGAAGGGGCTGGAAGGAAAAGAGTAAGGCTAGGGGCTGGGAGGGGGGGGGAAAGAGTGAGGCTAGGTGTGGGGTGGGGAAGAGCGAGGCAGACAGGTGGGGGAGAAAAACAGTGCGGCTGGAGAGCACGAAGGGGAAAGGTTTGTGTGGGCGGAAGAAGATTGGGCGGGGCCAGGATACAACTCTTTCCTTCTCTGCCTGTCCACTGAACAGCTGCTCAGCAGCAGGTTTGGGAAAAGGGTGGAGAATCAGGTGCCCTAAGTTTTAATGGAAAATAATTTTTTTGAAGGGGGCAGGGAGCGGAAAGCTTTGTTGGTGTCATTGGAGGTACCCACAGGTGCCACATTAGGGACCCCTGTCCTATCCTGCTTGGGACCAGGGTACCTGAAAGACCATCTTAGCAACATAGGAACATAGGAAGCTGCTTCGTATTGAATCAGACCCTGGGTTCATCTCGTCCAGTATCGTCGACACTGACTGGCAGCAGCGGCCCTCCAGGGTTTCAGGCAGGATTCTTTCCTAGCACTACCTGGAGGTGGCGAGGATTGAACCTGGGACCTTCTGAAGGCCAAGCAGGTGCTCTGCCACTGAGCTACGGCCCCTTCCTGAGCCATGCCTTCTCCCATACAAGCCTGCCCAGGTTTTAAGACGAGGGGAGGCCCTTGTCTCATTGCCACGGCCATCACAGCTATGTTTGGTGGGGATGCGAAAGGGGAGCTTTTTGGTGACTGTTGCCAGGCTTTGGACCTCTCTACCGAGGGAGGTTCGGCTGGCTCCCTATCTGTTGTTCTTGTGCTGACAGGCAAAGGCCTCTTTATTCAAGCAGTCCTTTGGTATGTAAGCTGGCCTGTTGGGTTCGGTGCTGTTTTTATTCTTTTATTGTATGTTTAAATTGTGTTTCTAAAATATTGTTCTGTGATTGTTTCAATTATGCTTTTATTTTAAATATTGTCTTAATTGTTACTAGCCACCTTGAGTGCCAGTTCCTGGTAGAAAAGTGGGGTATAAAATAAATAGATAAACAAATAGGGGCGCATTATAGGAGCTGTGTATTTCTGGCTGCTCCATGAATGATGCTCCATTCACAATTCAAAGGTGAATTAGCTTATTTTCTAGACTCTCTTGCTTGTTAGATGGGCTTACCACACATGGTAGCATGATAATAGAGAAACTGATGCCGGTGATGGTATAAATTACACTAGGAATGTGAATGAAACAGTGGGTGGATAATACATGAACAAAACAGAAAGCTATATGTGTGGAGATTGCTGAAGAAGTGGGATCTGGTGGAATTGGGCAGGCGGGGCGGCGGGGGAGGAACGAACCTAAATTTAATTCGAGACTGTCTAGCCAGCACAATCATATCCCACCATGCTAGAGTAATATTTAGCCAGACTGTTGTATTGCAATCAGATCCTAATGGGAAAAATAAGGCTGCAGTTCTATACACACGTATATGGGAGTAAGTCTCACTGAGCTCAGTGGCACTTACTTCTGGGGAGACATGCATATAATTGCTCTGTAAAAATGCAGTATAGGAGACAAGACACTTTGGTGTTTTGTTTCAATACATAGAAATGAGACTGCATTTCTAATTGTGTGCATATGTGGATTTAATCTATTCATGTTGTCTGGTTTGGATGTGTACATTTTTTGTTTTTATATACTTTTTAAAACCAAAGGTTATGAACTGTCCACACATTTGTATTGTTTTTCTTTGACAATTGGGAATTGTCATATTGGACAAGACTTGAATTTAATCTAGAGGCAGAAAGGCAAAGGGGGAAGAGGATCCAAAGAGAGGTGTGGTTAGAAAAAGAAGGGAAGGGTCAAATAGGGAGGGGTCAAAGAGAGAAAGGATATAGTTAGTGGAGGAAAGAGAGATGCCAATTGGGTGGTACCAGTGAGGGGGCACTGTTGTTCAAGGTCCCACAAAAACTTGGAGCTGGCCCTCTTTGGAGATGTGTGCTTCTAAATCCTACAGTTGAAGGGAACGTGAAATGGCTGTTCCTGCCCATGCTAAGGACTCTATTTTGGCAAGAGCAAATAATAGACTTGGCTCCTTGCCACGTACTTCACCTCAATTAGATTTGTCTAGCAATTATCATTTTATAGGAAAAAGCAGACGTGATGGATGTTTGGCAGCTTTAGAGTTGGGCTTTCTCCCATGGATGATCTGAGTAAGCCTTACTGAGGTAGACAAGCCAAATATACACATCAACTGTCCCTTGTTGCTAGGTGCAGAGCTCATCTTGGGGCAGGACATGACTGTCCAGTAGAGGCTGGCTCTCGATGTTATGGCAGTGAAATGCTGAGCACATGAAATGCTGAGCTAGAGTTAGCTTGAGGAAAGATGATCGAATTTTAAATTTATTTTTTTATTTTTTTGCAGTGTTGGAGGAGGTATGATAAAGGCATTGTTGCCTGGGATATGTGTGCACTCATCTCTGTATTGACTCAGGTCAAACAGCTTTTGTGGTGGGTTTTTTTGTGGGGGCGGGGGGTGTAGTGCTTCAGAGATTTGCAAAATGTTTTTAACTGGAGGCAAAAGGAATTTTGTATACCATGAGCAATGATGACTCTATTATACTACCTTCAATGCTCTGAAAAATTGTTGTCAGTTTAAGATTTTTATTGATTCAAACTTCTGCTATTGCTGACTTGCTCTGAAGACAGTTCAGCACAATTTTCTGTGCTTGCTGCAGTTCATCAGCATTATTTATTATTGGTAAAAGTGCCTGAAAAATATATGTATCATGGTAGTTAAAGTCCTGGTTCACAGATCAGTCATACCTGTAGTTCAAAGCCTGCCTCTCCCATGAACTCACTAAGTAGTCTTAGGCAAACCACTTATTCTGTCTCAGCTTCTTCATCTGCAATATGGGTATAATGTTACTGACCAGCCTTATGGGCTTGTTGTTAGGGTTACTGCGATAATGCTTGTGAACACTTGAATACACTACATAAGTGCTAAGTATTGTTTTGCACTTGCCCCATTTCCCCAGTGGCAGCATTATAGAGTTTAGTTTTAATTGGATGAGAGAGTGCACAAGAGATTTATAGTGTCTTTGTAATACTTCTGTGAAGGTTTGAGGCATACAGAGGCAAGGGGGGAAATGGACAGGCTTAGAATCATAGAATCATAGAATAGTAGGGTTGGAAGGGGCCTACAAGGCTATCGAGTCCCCGCCTGCTCAGTGCAGGAATCCAAGTCAGAGCATCCCTGACAGATGGCTGTCCAGCCTCATCTTGAAGGCCTCCAGTGTGGGAGAGCCCACCACCTCCCTAGGGAATGGGTTCCATTGTTGTATTGCTCTTTCAGTCAGGAAGTTTTTCCTGATGTTCAGCCGGAATCTGGCTTCCTGTAACTTGAGCCCATTATTCCATGTCCTGCACTCTGGGGTGATCAAGAAGAGATCCTGGCCTTCTTCTCTGTGACAACCTCTCAATTACTTGAAGAGTGCTATCCTATCTCCCCTCAGTCTTCTCTTCTCAAGGCTAAACATGCCCAGTTCTTTCAGTCTCTCTTCATAGGGCTTTGTTTCCAGTCCCCTGATCATCTTTGTTGCTGTCCTCTGAACCCTCTCCAGTTTGTCTGCATCCTTCTTAAAATGTGGTGCCCAGAACTGGACACAGTACTCCAAATGAGGCCTACCCAGTGCTGAGTAGAGGGGAACGAGTACTTCCCGGGATTTGGAAGCTATGCTTCTATTAATGCAGCCCAAAAGAGCATTTGCCTTTTTTGCAGCCACATCACATTGTTGGCTCATCTTCAGCTTGTGATCGACAACAATTCCAAGATCCTTCTCGCTTGTAGTGTGGTTAAGCCAAGTATCCCCCATCGTATAACTGTGCATTTGGTTTCTTTTTCCTAGGTGCAGAACTTGGCATTTATCCCTATTAAATGTCAGTCTGTTGTTTTCTGCCCAGCGCTCCAGTCTGTCCAGATCACTTTGAATTTTGTTTCTGTCTTCCAAAGTATTAGCTATCCCACCCAATTTTGTGTCATCTGCAAATTTGATCAACATTCCCTGCACCTCCTCCTCCAAGTCATTAATAAAAATGTTGAAGAGCACTGGGCCCAGGACTGAACCCTGCGGTACCCCACTCATTACCACTCCCCAGTTTGAGAAGGTCCCACTGATAAACACTCTTTGAGTCCAATTCTGTAGCCAACTGTGGATCCACCGGCTCGTTGTTTCATCTAGCCCACTTTGAGCTAGTTTGCTCATCAGGATATCATGGGGCACTTTGTCAAAAGCTTTGCTGAAGTCGAGGTATATGATGTCCACAGCATTCCCACGGTCCACAAGGGAGGTTACTTGATCAAAAAATGAGATCAGATTTGTCTGGCAGGACTTGTTTTTGACAAATCCATGTTGGCTTCAAGTAATCACGGTATTGTTTTCAAGGTGCTTCCAGATGGATTGCTTTATCATCTGCTCCAGAATTTTCCCAGGGATTGATGTCAGAATGACTGCTCTGTAGTTCCCAGGTTCCTCCTTTTTACCCTTTTTGAAGAGAGGGACAACATTAGCCCTCCTCCAGTCATCTGGCACTTCCCCCGTCCTCCATGATTTCTCAAAGAGAATAGACAGCGGTTCTGAGAGTTCTTCTGCCAGTTCTTAGAGGCTTGGAGGCCTGGAGTTTTCTGTTGGGAGGGGATAACCCTGAGAGGAGTCGTTTCATTTCTCCAGTTAAGTGTCAGTTTCATTTTTCCACTTAAGCTTCTTTTCTTCAGATTTGAAGCAGTACTTCTGGTTTTGAGGGAGGAGGGTACATAAAGAGTGTGAGAGAGCCAGTAAGAGCAGAGACAACCAGAGCCTGAAGTGAGAGCACAGTCTGAAGAGTGAGCAGGAAGAAGCAGCCTAGAAAAGTTTAAGGACAATTAGGGTAAAGAAACTTGCGTTATGCAACCTTTATTTTCTTTTAATGCCTTTTGTATTACTCAGCTCTATTGTGTGAATATCTTTAGTTGTGATTTGTGCAAGGGAGCTTCCAAGTGCACTGTATCCTATGTTATTCCAGTTTATCATACACACCCTTCCTGTCTGTGCTTTTGATCATGAGCAGCAACAGAATTTTGCAGAGCTGAACAGATGCCAGCCATCCTATAACCGTGGGCATCTTCTTGGGCAAGATTTTTTGTGCTTTGTGGATTATCTCATTGTTGTGGGAAAAACTGATATTGGCCTTTCTATAATATTGTATGAATACTTGTGATCTTTCAAGGTACTTCTTTATTAGTTTGAACTGTGATACCTACAGTTGAGTTCATCAAGCAGGTGCTAGGCCCTTGTCCCTTCACATTACAACCAACAGGCCAGTGAGCAGGAGAGGAAGAGGAAGTAAACTGTCACCATCACCATCTCTTCAAATAGGCTTTTAAAACACATTTGAAATTATATATATCCTCCTCTCTCCGTGTCTTTTATTCCTTGTGTGCCATGTCTTAAATTTAGCTTGAAAGCCTGAAAGAAGGGCCTGTCACGCTACTTAAATTTGTAAGCCATCCTGGGATCCTTTTCGGCTAAAGGGCGGGGTTTAAATAAAGAAACAAATTGTATGATGTGTCTGACAAAAGTGGGATCTGTATGTTGCTGGGCATTAATTCTCAGTTCAACACACCTACCTGTACTGAATTAAGCAATATTATTTTAGACCAGAAGGATCTCCTCAAATATAATGGAATTGTTGAATAATGTTTCAGTGACTATGGAAAAACAAACTAAAGGTGCAATGCTATGCACGTTTAGATAGAAAAAAGGCCTTCAACTCCCAGCATGCCCCAGTCAGCCATGTTGGCTGGGGCATGCTGGGAGTTGTAGGCCTTTTTTTTCTGGCTAAACATGCATAGGATTGTGCTCTAAGCTGATTTCACACTTCACTTAATAGATCAATCAATTAATGGATTACATTAAAATCACCATGCATAGTACTGAATCCTCAATATAGCTGCTATTTTGAGATATTGAAGCAAATGTGAGGCACATTTAATTAAATAATTTCTTGACTGACTTTCAGGGCAGAAGAAACCCTCCGAACAACAAGGTGCCACAACAGTAAAACAGATAATAAAAACCAATGTGGTAATAAGAAGAGTAAAACACAGTATAAATAGTAAAAACACAATAAAAACAGCACCAGCAGCAAGCATTCTAAAAAACAAGTGCCAGCATAAAATAAAACTTACAACAGGCAACTGCAGCTAGAATCCAGTCCAATAAAACATAATCAGCTGAAGGCCAGTGTAAAGTAGTACATTTTCAGGGCTTTCTTAAAAAGTCTGCAATGATGGCTTGGCGGACCGCCAATGGCAACTTATTCCAGAGGTATGGGGCCACTGCGGAAAAGGTCCTGTCTCATGTGGTCGCCTGCCTAAAGGGCAAATGAGATGGGCAAATGAGAAGGGCTTCTCTTGCTGATGTTAAAGAGCAGGCAGGCTGATATGGGTGAAGTCCTTCAAGTAATTTGGTTCCACACTGTTTAAGGCTTTAAAGGTCAAAAACAGCACTTTAAATTGGGCTCGGAAACACACCATTACCCAATGCAGCTGGTGCGATATCGGTGTTATATGAGCTAATCACTTTGTTCCCAACCAACACTTCGGTGGCCACATTCTTCACCAGTTGAAGTTTCTGGACTGTCTTCAAAGGCAGCCCCACATGCAGTGCATTACAGTAGTCCAGCTTGGACATCACTAGTGTATGAATAACATTTAACAAACAAAAGCTGGCACTCGTTGTTAAAAGGAAAGATCACTGTTATTTTTTTCTTTTTGATTCACTGTTGGCAGCAGCACACTGGAGCCAAAAAGCTGCACAATTAACAAGTGTGCCCATAATTTATAAACCTGCTAATTAAAATTTGACCTCAATTAAACTTGACTCCTGTCATTTAAACAACAAACACTTCAGTTTATTAATCCAGCAAGTAAAAGAATTAAAGCTTGCAGACTTATTAAAATGAGTTCATTTCTTCCTTTAAATTTTGAGAGATTCAAATAACTGTTGGTTATTATGTTTTCATAGAAATTCCTTCATTATTTCATCATTATTTGCTTTGGTGCAGCCTGAGATATTTTTGCAGTAGGCACAATCTAACCAAATCAATTCTGTAAAATTCCTGCTCTGTTCAGTCTGAAGATCATTGCAAACTGGTACTTCCATCATGCTCAGAAACAAAGTATCCTCTCCACTCCCCTCGCTCTTTTTTTGTTTTGCTTAGATCTCACCCTAAAGAAGAAATGTGGTGAGCGTGAAAGCTGGCACACTACTTTGTGAGTTTAAGTTGGTCAGTTCAACTTTTATTATAATATAAGAGGCTGATATTAAATCTTAAATGACAGGACTTAAAGCAGTGTTATGGTTGAATAGCAGGTTTCTTCACTTTGTTTTGGAGTTGAAAGAGCAGATTGCTAGATTGATGAGGAAAGAACGTTGCTCAGTATGCTAACCAATCCCTTGTCATGCTCTTCTGAGTGATATTTGGTGGGATCTGCTGTCTCATGTCAGCACACTGCTTTAAGACACAAATTCCTAGTCCTAGATGAGCATAACGTGTGTGCAGCTTGTCCCCAAGACACTCATTGTGCTCTCTTAGCCCTTCAACGCTTTGTATTGATTCTGCCCAGCTGCTGCCCTGTCATGGTTGGCGATGCAGTGTCTGCCCCACTCTTCCCCTGTGGGCTCTATTTCCTAATGCTGTTCTTAGGGAGATCTCTCTCTCTTGTTGACAGCGGAACAAATCCCTTTGAACAGAGCCATCATTCCTGTTCCCACTGGCCTCTCCCTCCTTCCTTCTCCATCACCCCCACTGATACCATGAAAATCTTCCCTGTATGTCTGTCCCCCTGGCATGGGCACACCCAGACTTACAGAAGAAGTGGGGTGATAAATCTTTTCAGTGGAGCAAAACTGGCTTCCAAAAGCAGTCAAGCCACTCTGGCCAAAGCTAGTCACTACTGCCTAATCAACAGAGGCATTCTAGGTATCACTTTTATTGTAATGTCTCTCCCTTGCTTTGGATAATTTTGAAGAAACGCATTTCCATGAGTTTTCTTTGTCATGAAAGAAAGCCAGGGTGCTTATTTTATGGCTGACGATTCACCGGCCATTAGAGCCAGACATGAGAGCTTGGACAGGGCTGGCCCAAGACATTTTGCTGCCTGAGACAGAGCAGCAAATGGTACCCCCCATCAACATGCACAGAACTGACTTTAAAGGAACGTCTTATTGCAGATCAGTAGACAGGGTGAACATAATCCACGTTACTGTGTCGCCTGCTTGGTCTTCCCATAGGGCCAAAGATATGAGTCCCCTAAACCCAAACTACTAAGGTGGGGCCAGGGAAGAATATTTGCTATAAGGTACAGTATATCCTTATACTCCCCCCAGCTTTGCTGCAGTTATCTATGAGGAATTGCTTGTGCAGCCTGATCCAGTCCATGGGGGTGGGGGGTCAGGTGGAATAGTGGTGGAAGGGCTGCTGCTATCATCACTCCCCCAGCATCCACCACCTGAGGTAGCTGCCTCACTTTGCCTAATGGTAGGGCTGGCACTGCTCTTGGAGCTGCGAGGTCTGGGTGGTTATCTGTTTATTGTGCACAGTCTCTAGACAGCGTTCCATTATGTGCTTCTGGTGCAGGGATATCCCGTTTTCCTAGCAATTAATATGGCATAGTTGGTACCTGGGAAAATGTGGTTCTTAAAGAGTATAATGGGTGCCAGTTAATATTACCCATGACAGTAGTGGAGACAGGCAACAGAACACCCAGGCCTGTGCCATTTTCTGATTTGTATTTTAATTTTTTGAAAGATGCTTTAGGGGCAGAGTGCTCTGCAACTGAACCACTTCAGTATGGGACCGTTTGCCATGATCTACGCAGGCAGAAGAATGTAGGCCAAAGTACATGTTACATGGGAGATCCATGATTAGGGTGGAAGAAAGGCATAATCAAAAAGAGGACAAAAGAGGGCACCAGTTTGCATGAATTTGCATATGCTAATTTATATGCACTGGTGCAATTTTAGAAATTATTATTATACTTTAAATAGAATTGCAGTACATCTCCCCCATAGTTGGGAAGATAGTGCCCAGGTGACCTGTGGGCCAGGTGCTGCTACTGTTGATGGGCACCTTCAAGGCCCAGCTCTTTCTTCTGATGGTTCTTTACCTTTAAACCAGACTTGGACCGGAGAGCCCTTCAAATAGAGGATGCCTTCCAAATAGAGGAAAGTTCTCCTGCAACTCTTTAAATAGAGGACTGCCCCTTTTAAAGTAGGACACATGGCCGCACTATGATTGTATATCTTTTTTCTTTTTCTTTTTTTTAAGAAGTAGGGCCTGGTGTGGAGGGATCAAGCTCCAAGAAAGTTGGGTGGTGATGGCAACATTTGCCAAGGATAGCAAAAGTCCTCCAACTGGGTCTGGCGGTAGAAATCCATTGGTAATAAAGAGATGGTAATAATATTTTTAAAAATACCAGTGGTATCAAGATTGGGGAAGCTGAAAAATTGAATCTGGGATGTAGAGGTAAGGAAACTGGAGAATGGGAATGCTGGGGTAATCAAGTTAGTAGCATTGATGACCTTGGGTATGATGGCGGCAGCAGATGGTTTAAAATATGGTATCCTTTGTGCCATGCAAAACCACACATAAAATTCAGCATATCATCAAGAGGTATATTAGCGCTGAGCTTGCTTTCTTTGCTTCTTTTTCTCTTGCATCTTCTTAAACTGACAACAAAGTGTATTTCATCATCACGTGCCCTGGAACTTCACACAGCCCCCTTAACTTTGCTAGAACTTTGCACTGATTTGCGTGACTGCAAAGCTACCGGACACCTCACTGATGTAACTTACTTTCTGGGTTTTTATTTTTATGGGGTGGGGGTGTTAGTCCACAATGCAGACCTGCTACAGTGACAGGGATCTAAGAGTATTCATCACTTGGAGGAAAAGTGAAAAGATTTAATTATTTATATCTTTTGACTTCTCCGCTGACAGTTAAAGAGCTAGGGGGTGGGATGTGAAATGTATGCATCCTTTTAAACAGCAACATGGACGTGGTGCATTGGTATGAAAACCATTAGAGGGTAAATCTAAGTAGATTTACTTAAGACAAGCTCAGGTAAATGATTTCTCCCTCCTCCCTTCATCCACAATAATTAGAAGCTTACGGGATGATCTCAATGGACCAGCTTAAAATTTTAATGACACTTAAAACGTTTATAGCTTTGACTATTAGAACCAGGCTTGTTTCACATCTGGCCCTGAGAATGTTAGTTAACCAGAAAAAAACAAAGAAAGTTTTTCTCAGACATGTGCACGCTATCTGCAGGGAAGTCAGAAATGCTTACTTGATTAGGGTTTGCATTATAAGGTCAGATAGTTCAACAAAGTAATGGGAGAGAAATTGGTCATCATAGTCCAGGAGATCTTAAGAATGCCCAATTCATTTCTGTGACACATAAGACGGATTTCTTCAAGTAGCACATTTGGGTCTAATGATATTCCCTTCTGTTTCATTTTTGTGGTAGTGATAGCATTTCTTCCAACATCTCAGAGATGAACATGGGGTGCTTGTATAATTGTGGCACCCCTATTCTCATTTCAAGGGCTAGCTCATGCATGTTGACTAATTCTGTTAATTGTAGATGGAGACGTGCATTCAAATAGGCACATCCTACTGAAAATAATACAGTGTTGACAGACACCTGTACTCGGGGGCACATTCCAGTGTGCATGCAGCCTCTGTTTCTCCTCCTCTGCCCTGTTTGCACATCTAGTTGTTGATTGTGCTCCCCCCCCCCCCCCGCACTCCAAGGTAACTTCAGATAAGCCAGATTCAGGATAACTGACAACAGCATCGACACCAGAAATCAAACCTGGTGGAGGATCATGGCATTCCTAGTTGCCAGTAACATGAGTCCCCCCAAATGTGGGCAAGGGCGACCCATAGAGCACAGCAGCAGCATGCCTAAAAGCACCTGGAACTCTGCCTGTCCTGCCTATTTTCCCTGTGGAGAATAGTGTGTAGAGAGAGACTGAGAGAGAGAGAGAGAGAGAGATTGGAATGGCAGCTGGCTGGGAATGGGGAGTTTAACCCTTTCCTCCCTCCTGCAGTCCTGATGAAAATCGCTCACCCTAAGCTGCTCTTTGTATGGGAGAAACACTTCTATTGGCACAGGTGGGGGATTGGCTAGCTTGGCCCTGAGAGGAAGAAAGGGGGGCAGGTAGTGACTGCTTACACGTTGAGCTGAGAAACAGTTGGAGGGGAACATCAACTCCTTCCCTGTTGCTTTTTCACCCATGGTGGGAAAGATACAGGGACTCCATATCTCCATAATTTTGAGCTGGAAAAGAACAAACAGGAAAAGGGTTAAGCAGCACACCCTTCTTCCACTCAGACCTGCAGCCTGTCCCAGGTTGCTTTGGGTTAAAGACAGCAGCAACTGGCTGGTGAGCATTAGCCTTCTTCTTCTCCACTGTGGCCCATGCTGTGGATTTCATAGCTCTGGGCAGCTCTCTGCATCCTTTTTTTCTTAAAGGTGGAGCAAGTACCGCATGCCTGTCTGAGTCCTGCAGAGCATTAGGCCCTGGGCCGCAGTCAGGTCCTGGACAGGAAATAGGTCCTGGGCAACTCTCTGCATCTTAAAAAAAAAAAAAGGTAGAGCAACTACCTCTCTGAGTTCAGCAGAGCATCAGGGCTTGCCACCCTAACCCAGGGTGGACCTCAGAGACTGCGGCAGAGCCAGCAGTGCTGGAGCAAGCACCCTTTGTATGCAGGCTTGGCTGAGAGGGAGCATGTTCTTACTCCTGAACTATGTAGATACTAAAGAAGTGCTACATGGAAGCCTTGCAGGCAAATTCTCATGGCTTTCTAACAACGGGGTGTACGTAAAAACCTCAAGTGGGCTTATAACATTTTTAATCTGCGACCTTCTTAGGGTTATCAGCATTGGCCTCCTACATATCACTCTCACACAAACAAGTAGAGACCATTGCTGTGGACAAATGCACAGATTAGACTTCTAAAACTCAGCTGGAACCTGGCTAGCATTCCCAAAGCTTGCAAAAACTACCCCCCCCCCGCGCGCAATTACTAAGACAAGGAGTGGGAAGAGCTCAGCTGTCTGTGTGAAGGAAATGGAGAAATCTGGATTTGTAGAGATAATCCCACTGGAATGTGACTGAGTGGGTGAAATTATTGGCAACTAAAACAACCCACCTTATCACCTCCCCTGTGCTCCTGTGGAGAGCCCTGGGTCTGTGTTAATAGCATAAAAAAGAGCAGGGCACAGCTTGCACCTGTAGTGGCCAAGAATTGCAGACATGGACTACAATAACACTTCTTCTTGCAGGGCACCAACACCGGGGCTCTTCCGTAGAGATTCTGCACACAAGATTACTGCCGTCAGTGAAGCAGAGAAGGGAGATAGGAAAGGGAGAAAGGAAAGGGAGGGAAACATTTCTGGGCTAATAATACTGAGCCTAATAATGCCTGCCTATTTGCATATTTTATTAAGTGAGGCTTATTTTGGTTTGTTATTCCCAGTGTCTATGGAGAACAAGGACAGAGGGTGATATGATGATAGGGAAGCACTATTCATTGGATAATGATGGCTATTAGCTTGCTAGGAGCTTACAACAGTGGGCATTTTTACTCCAGACACCACATCATGGACAGACTGCAGGGGCCTTAGGACTAAATGGCACACTATAATAAATGTGTTATTACATTTAACGTGACTGGTTTGGGGGCGGGGGCAGGGGCGGGGGGGTGTCACCAAGAATATTGTGTGTGGGGTGGGTGGGTAAAGAGTTAAACTCTTTCCTGTCTGCCATAGTCCCAATCCAGGTAGCGTGGCCCTTAGTATGGGAAACAAATAGAACAAATTTGAACTCTTAATACAGGAGGGAAATTATGACTTGATAGGTAACTGAAACTTGGTGGGATGACTCCCATGACTGGAATACAGCAATTGAAGGATATAACTTGTTCAAAAAGAACAGGAGGAACAGAAAGGGAGGTGGGGTTGCACTATATGTTAAAAATACATATCTCTGCACAGAAATACAGGAGGATGAGCTTGGTAGCCCCATCGACAGCATCTGGGTTAAAATAAATGGAACAAAGAATAAAAGGAACCTGGTGGTGGTCGGAGTCTACTACCAGCCACCCAACCAAGGAGAAGACGAGGATGAAACTTTTGAAAAGCAAATAGCCAATGTTTCAAGGAAGCATGATGTAGTAGTAATGGGGGGCTTCAATTTCTCCGATATTTGTTGGGAGACAAATTCTGCAAAACATGGCCCCTCCAAGAGATTCCTGACTTGTGTTGCTGATAATTTCCTCCTACAGAAAGTGGAGGAAGGAACTAGAGGATCGGCTATCCTTGACTTGATCCTAACCAACAGAGATGACTTAGTGGATAAAGTAGCCGTTATGGGAACTCTGGGGGAAAGTGACCATGTTATACTTGAGTTCATGGTTCTAAACGAAGCAAAAGCAGAGTGTAGCCAAACCTGTACCCTGGATTTTAGGAAATCTGATTTTAATAAACAATGATAACTAAGGTCCCATGGTAAGCGACTCTAACAAGGAAAGGAGTCCAAGATGGGTGGGAGTTTTTCAAAAAGGAAATTCTAAAGACACAATTACAAACAATTCCAACAAGAAAAAAAGGTGGAAGACAACAGAAGCAGCCAATGTGGCTTCACAAAAAGCTTAGCGATGACCTGAAAACAAAAAATACACATACAGGAAGTGGAAGGAAGGCCAAGCTACAAAGCAAAAGTACAGGCAGGTAGCACAGAATTACAGGGATGGCGTCAGGAAGGCTAAATCTGAGAACGAGCTGAAGTGAGGGATGGCGGAGAATTCCGCCACGGACCCCAATGAGGCCAGATTCTAAAGAATCCGCCCCGCTGCAGTCCGTGGCAAAACAGAGCACTTACCTCCGCCTCCCTCCGGAATCCTCTTCAGCTGGATCCTCCAAATATTTGCGTAGCTTATCGCGTGAAAAAGCAGGGACTCAAATGGCGTCCACTAGGCCATTTGTGGCCGTAAAAGTCTTAGTTTAAGCTAAATGCAACCATTTACGGCTGCATTTACCTTAAACTAAGATCTTTATGTCCACAAATGGCATACTGGATGTCATTTGCGTCCGCAGTCAATGCCCCTCAGCCAGCGATACAGCAATGGAGGCCGTATCGCTGGCGCTTCGGAGCAGGCCGGCGGCTTTGCAGAATCGCTGCAGAGCGGAGCTGGCTGGCCAGGATTCCGGGGGGAGGAATGGATTGCCTCCCCCCCACAGGCGGATTCCCTCTGGAGCAGCAGATAGGGAATCCGCCCATCCCTAGCTGAGGTTAGTGAGGGATGCTAAAAGCAATAAAAAGGCTTTCTTCAGATGTGTGCATAGTAAAACACAGAGGAAAGAAATGGTGGTTCAGCTATTAAATACGGATGGCAAAATGATAACAGATGACAAAGAAAAGGCAGAAGTGCTCAATCACTACTTTGGCTCAGTCTTCTCCCAAAAGAGGGTCTATGACCCCCCTGGCAAAGGCAAAGTACAGGCTGAAGGGGCAGGATTGCAGCTTGAGATCGATACACTATGGTCAAGGAACACCTAATTAGTTTGAATGAGTTCAGATCTCCAGGGCCAGATGAACTGCATCCTAAAGTAATAAAGGAACTGGCAGAAGAACTCTCAGAAGCACTGCCTATTATCTTTGAGCAATCATGGAGGACGTGTGAAGTGCCAGATGACTGGAGGAGGGCTAATGTTGTCCCTCTCTTCAAAAAGGGTAAAAAGGAGGAATCTGGGAACTACAGAGAAGTCAGTCTGACATCAATCCCTGGGGAAATTCTGGAGCAGATGATAAAGCAATCCATCTGGAAGCACCTTGAAAACAATGCAGTGATAACTCGAAGCCAAGATGGATTTGTCAAGAACAAATCCTGCCAGATGAATCTGATCTCATTTTCTGATCAAGTAACCTCCCTTGTGGACCGTGGGAATGCTGTGGACATAATATACCTAACCTTCAGCAAAGCTTTTGACAAAGTGCCCGATGATATCCTGATGAGCAAACTAGCTCAAAGTGAGCTAGATGAAACAATGATCCGGTGGATCCACAGTTGGCTACAGAATCGTACTCAAAGAGTGCTTATCAATGGGACCTTCGCAAACTGGGGAGAGGTAACGAGCGGGGTACCGCAGGGCTCAGTCCTGGGCCCAGTGCTCTTCAACATTTGTATTAATGATTTGGAGGAGGAGGTGCAGGGAATGCATATCAGATTTGCAGACACAAAATTGGGTGGGATAGCTAATACCCTGGAAGACAGAAACAAAATTCAAAGTGATCTTGATAGACTGGAGTGCTGGGCAGAAAACAACAGAATGACATTTAATAGGGATAAATGCCAAGTTCTGCACCTAGGAAAAGAAACCAAATGCACAGTTACAAGATGGGGGATACTTGGCTCAACAATCCTACAAGTGAGAAGGATCTTGGAATTGTTGTCAATCACAAGCTGAATATGAGCCAACAATGTGATGTGGCTGCCAAAAAGGCAAATGCTCTTTTGGGCTGCATTAATAGAAGTATAGCTTCCAAATCCTGGGAAGTACTAGTTCTCTACTCAGCACTGGTTAGGCCTCATCTGGAGTACTGTGTCCAGTTCTGGGCACCACACTTTAAGAAGGATGCAGACATACTGGAGAGGGTTCAGAGGGGGGCAACAAAGATGATCAGGGGATTGGAAACAAAGCCCTATGAAGAGAGACTGAAAGAACTGGGCATGTTTAGCCTTGAGAAGAGAAGACTGGGGGGAGATATCGTAGCGCTCTTCAAGTACTTGAAAGGTTGTCAGAGAGAGGAAGGCCAGGATCTCTTTTTGATCATCCCAGAGAATAATGGGCTCAAGTTACAGGAAGCCAGATTCTGGCTGAACATCAGGAAAAACATGACTGTCACAGCAATACGAGAATGGAACCAATTCCCTAGGGAGGTGGTGGGCTCTCCCACACTGGAGGCATTCAAGACGAGGCTGGACAGCCATCTGCCAGGGATGCTTTGACTTGGATTTCACATTGAGCAGGGGGTTGGGCTCGATGGTCTTACAGGCCCCCTCCAACCCTACTATTCTATGATTCTAGTTTCATCTATACATTTGGGGAGTGAGGCCCAATGGGATGATAACGGTCACAGAAGATTGGGGGAGGTGTGCAGAATGGAATAGGTGTGGAGGAGCTATGCAAGCGGGTAGGAAGAAGCACAGGCTGTAAAGGAGCCAGCTCCACTCCCGCTTTGCAGTAAAGTGCAGATCCAGGAACATGGAAGCCCCAGAATGGTGATGGCCTTTGAATCCTGAGAAATTGAGCATCATTAGGAAATGAGCCCCAGGCTGATGCAGATGCAGTAGGAGGCACAAGTCCTCTGCCTTTACAAGTTGGACAGAGCAGAGAATTTTTGTGATGCCACTTTTCTCACCGTACAATACTGTGACATGATAGATTGTGCCTGCTGGAGTTCTTCACCATGCCTAAAAAACATAGGAGTCCGTCCCTCCATTGTGTCTGATCTGCAGCCCTCATGGTTGTTGAGATACAGCCAAAAAGACAAAAGAGAGAAACAGACAGTTTAGGGGGAAATGTAGCGCAAATTTACTTTACTTTTTGAACTCATAAATATTAAGATTTCTTTCAAGGAACTAACATTTTTCACATTGGAGATCATTTCTTAATACGAACATCATATAACAATTGCAACATTCCCTTCAATTATAGTCTGGCATTTTCTGTGCTTATGAAAGTAAAATCCAAATTCTATTATTAATGTGCATATTAGTTGTGACAGTTCAGCTGGTGATATATTTCCAGTGTGATTCACATTGCTCAAAGAGCTGCTTATGGCTGGAACAGTATGCTGGATGTAGCCCTAAGAAGGCCTGCATTCAAGTCCTCCCCATAGACTCATAGTCTGGTGAGGTCTCGCCTCGGACAAGGTGATGTCACATCCTCTCAGTTTTTTATCTGTTAAATTGGAACAATATTAACTGATGTCAGTAACTGATGATGTGTAATGACCAGTGAGATAAGAAGGTACCATATTCTTCCTCACACTTCAGAAACACCAGCTTGTTTATAAATCTAGCTGTGCACCTACTTGGAGTAATTATCATTGAGTTCAGTGGAACTGAGTGAAGATACATGGACTGGATAATAAATAATGCCACTTTTTAGGACAAATATTTTCGGAATCTCCCTGCTGTCTTTGTTGATATTAACTCTACGACCAAAGTGATGCATTGCTGCCCTCCCTCCACTTCTCATTCTGGAGGTGCATGTTGTCTTTGTGGCAAGTATTAATTGCTTCCTGAATGTAAAATACATGAATAAAATAGTTTGTTTGGGAACAGGTTAGCCAGTTGCTGAATGCTTTGCTGCTGTTAATGCATTGTTGACCCTGAACCTTGTGAATGCAACAGAGCTCTCTCAACAAATTTACCAGAAGCCGTTTCAGCAAGAGGTGCCCACTGTAAATCCTTAAGTAATAATATGATGTATGGAAGTGGATTACATAATAGTTTTCTGTAAACCTTCTGGGCATGAATCCTTTCTGAGAACCTTTCAACTGCTATAAATGTGGCATTGTGCCCTTTTTGCCCTTGGTGGGCCCCAGAAACTCACAGTTCCTTTTATGCGCCAAATGGTTAGACTATGATTACTTTTAAATAGTGCAGTAACAACCTCAGAGCATTTTCAGAATATTTGAAACAAAGGCAGTATCTCTGCACTTTTCAAGCAGATAGTTAATTACTATTCCTCAAAATTATATCAATCCTGCAGTTATATCAATGCCTCCCCTCCCCACCCACCCCATTCTTTCCCACATTGCTTTTGTGGAAAATTCACTATAAGGAAATTTACATGGTGAGTTTGGTCAGATCAGATCAGAGTGAAGCTTTGACTACTACTGGCATTTGCTCTACCCTGATACAGTAAATACCAGATCTTACCACATGCAATTATATTATAGAACTCGAATGAATGTGCTCCCAAAAATTCTTCTCAGAATTCCCCTCTGAAAATGTTGGTGCCACATAGTCCCCAGATATTTTCCAAATGCTTAATTTTGGTAGCTATTCTCCAAATATATGACATATTAATTTAACATCTAATGATACTCAGTTTCAATACTTCAATAGTATTTGACATGTAATGGTTGTATATAACTGATAGTATATAATAGCAGACATGCAATTATATATTAGGGTGTGCATCAGATTCAGATATCCCAAGCTGAATCGGGCAGATACAGACAGATTTGTCCAAAGTGAAACAGAAGTCCTCCAAATTGCTCCAAACTGAAGAGGGGTCCTTCTGAAGCTTCATGAGCAATTCCAGCATAGGGGGAGATACACAGACACAGACAGTGTGTCTCCGAAAATGGGTGCATTCCCCCTTCCCAAGCTCTTCAAATAAGGAAAACACCAGGGTGGGGAGAGGATGGGGGAGGTATAGTTTTTATGACTGACAGCTTTCGCTTCTAACCAGGGAATACTTTTACCAGGGCTCCCCTTTTCACTTCCAACCACAGTTTCTTTTTGGAGGGATATAGAAGGAACTTATCACACATGGCTCCTGTGTTTTCACTGCATGTTGTGATGATGGCAGCAGAGGCAGCAACAGTGCTCAGGGCTTCCAGGAAGGGCTTTAGAGAGCCAGTGTGGTGCAGTGGCTGGAGTGCTGGACTGGGAGTCGGGAGATCCGGGTTCTAGTCCCCACTCGGCCATGGAAGCTCACTGGGTGACTTTGGGCCAGTCACAGACTCTCAGCCCAACCTACCTCACAGGGTTGTTGTTGTGAGGATAAAATGGAGGAAGGAGGAGGATCATGTACGCTGCCTTGAGTTCCTTGGAGGAAAAAAGGCAGGATATAAATGCAATAAATAAATAAATAAATAAATAAAATTTACTCCAGAGCCAGCACCCACTTGAGATTGATGTACCCACTGTTGCTGTTGGGTGGTGGCTGCTGGTGCTGGCACCAACTCCCCAGTCAGTTATGTGGAGTTCCCTCAGGTCCCCATAACATGAACAAGCACCTCCAGCACTTTTCCTTTAGCTTACAGAGAGGGGAGGGCACTACTTTCCTGCCAAAGCTGATGCTTGCCTGCAACTTATTAAAGGAGGCCATGAGCTCAAGGAGCATAGCTATGGGTCTTTGGGGGTGGGGGGCCTGGTCTTGCCACCTCTGCTGCCTCCTCTCCTACTGCTTAATATAAAGCCCAGTGATGAGGTAGCTTCTTGCTCTGAAACAAAGATCAAGAAGGACACACGCTCGCTGCCTGCAAAAATAAAGAGGGAGGGGGTGCTCTGATGGTTTTACAGGCAAGTAGGCTCTTATGGTTGCACCAAGCACTACTCAAACATTGTGTGCGTGTGTAAGGTCCAGTATATTTAAATAACATTTTCAAAATGCAAATGGCATGGTAAAATCACTTGCGGATGATTTGTGTATCGGACCTTAGGATTTGAACCTTATATGAATGAGATCTGAATGGATCCAAACATTGAAATACCTGGGCTGTTTTTGTTGGTTCATGCTTTGAAGAAGGTGAAAGGCAGTAGCATGGGTTAGAGGTTATTGGGGGTTTGCATAAGTTGTGATTTAATAAGCCAAATGTAGTCCACTGTCACCAGCCATGCATTATGGCCAGCCAGGTGGTTGGCAAAGCTCTTGTTCTTATGGTTCCTGGCAGCAAAAATAGGAAACTTATCATTGTCCTAGTGGACCGTGGTGGGCTGTGGTCAGCTCAGGGCAGGCCTTTAGCTAAAAGTGGTCACACAGTTGAGTGAGCTATGGCTTTTCAGCTGCATGCATTTTTGGATGAAACAGATGCTCTTGGTCCATCTTAATCTGGTTTCTAGATGGGTTTTAGGATGGATACTGCTTTGGTCCCCTTGATGTATAACCTGTACTGGAATAGAGATAGGGTGATTCTCTTGGTTCTCCTAGCACCTTTTGGTATCGTTGACTAGAGCTGAGCTGAACATTCAGGTTTTTGAACTTTTGGCTTAAAAATAGGGCAAAACGGGGAGCAGAAACCAGAGAGGGAGACGATTCCATGGTAGGGATTAAAACTGGAGAAACGTTCAAGGGAGCTCACTGGTGAGTGGTGGCATTTCTCCCTCTCTTTCTGCCTCCTCTTTATCAGCAGTAGTCAGCATGCTCTAGAATGATGCTATGTCCAAAGCCTATTTAGAAGTTCACTTTTAAAATTGTGTAGAGGGAGCTGGAGGATACGCAGCAGGGTTCCCAATTGTGTGGAGCTTTGTGATCTTGAATATGGTCATATATTTTCCTCTGCAAACCTTCCCCATCAACATGGGGAGGTTAGAAATGAAAGGGGTGCAAGTGGAGCATGCACCCTCAGCTTCTGCTGCAGTCTTAAAACTGAACATCTGAATAGGGCTCCTGAGAGGGAAAAGTGCAGCCACTGGATGCCATGAGGAGCGATGCTACAGTACCGGTGAGTTTGCTCTCTGAAAAGTTTCGCCCGCCCCGAATCACTGAAATGCCCCTCACGCTTCTTTCATGGCCCAGCAGCACTGCTAGCAGTTATGGTATCATTCTGGACAGCACTGGAGTGCAGCATGGTGGGGCACAGTGTGCAGTGGTTCTTCTGTTCCTGCCTGGCTGGTAGGTTCCAGAATGTGTTGTTGGATGACTAATGCTCTTTGTCATACAGGTTCTGTGAGGTTCCATTTTGTATCCCAATCTCTTTATCATCTAGATGAAACCACTGGCTGAGATCATCCAGTATTCCAAATATTCGTTTTCTTCTTTCCTTCAACACTGGGTGTAGTGTTGGGAATGCTTGCTTGCTTGAGGTCCATAATGGTCTGGATGAGAGGAATAAACTGAAGCTCAGTCTAGACAAGGAGATGCTGATGAGGGGGAGTCCTATCAACCTGAGGCACTCCTCTTTAGTTCACAGTTCGGGAGAGCTCCTCGATCTGGCACTACTGCAAGATGTGGGCATCTCTAGGGGCATCTCTACACCAGCCTAAAATCCTGCATTTAAAATGGGGCTTTTTGCCTCCTTTTTAAATGCAGGATCACAATGACTCCCTTTTTCATGTGCTTCCTTCCCCCTTCCATTCTCTTTCATTGATCTCGCTCCTCTTCTTGCCACTTTTCCTCTTTTCACGGAGGGAAAGGGGAACACAACAGGGTAATTTGATAGCTCATTATCTGTGATCTATTTAAAAACAGAACAAAGGGCATTTGCTGCAGGAGATACCCTGGAGGGTCACGGCATCATGTAAAGAGCCCGCAAACTTCCGTGAAGGAGCAATCTCAATTTCAGGATAAAAGCTCCATGTGAAGAAAGCCTAGGTGTTGTCGTGAGGATTTTTTTTACCAGTTCCAATGGTGTGCCAGCTGTGCCACTTTCTGTTGACAAGGGACCTGCCCAGATTCATGTGCATGTTGGTAATCTCTTGTCTATGATAATGTATTTAACATGGAGCTGTCCTCGGTGACAATTCAGAATTTTCAGCTAGTCTAGAATGTGACAAGATATGTTTTGTGAGTTCATGGCTAGCCTCAGAGATAATCTAAAGCCCATCTTCTGTGAACTTTGTTGATTACTAGCTTGCTTCCAGACTAAATTCAAGATGCTGGTTTTGAACTTTAGTGCCACAATCCTATGCATACTTTCCTGGGAGTAGCCTCATTGAGCATAATGGGACATTTCTGAGAAAAAATGTGCATAGGATTGGTCCAGGACATTTAAGAGAATACTTGATCCCATCTACATAACCCCCTTGAGTTATGATATTCTAGGAAAACTCTGGTTTGGGTGTCGCCACCATCTGAAGTAAGCATAACCTCTGCTAAAAACAGAGCTGCTGCTGGTGGCGGCGGCGGCGGCAGCACCACCTCTGCTGTGGAATTCCCTCCACAGGGGAAATTCACCAAGCCCAATTCATTGTGATTTCGAGGAGTTCTGTAAAGATGTTTTTATGCCACTAGAGTTTCTGAAAACTGAGTTTGTGTCTTATTTTAATAGCAGGAGAACTGCTGCTGTAGATTGGTGGTGAGTTTATGAATTGTTTTATGATGATTTTATTGTAAGCCACTTTGAGGACTCAAGGGCTGAAAAGCAGTCTAAGGGCGCAATCCTATGCATGTTTAGACCAAAAAAAGTCCTACAACTTCCAGCCTGCCGCAGCCAGCATGAGAGTTAGATTAAGTTAGATTCTGCCTTAGGGCTGTGGATTGGCCATCTGATAGCTTCTAGTCCTGTGATTTGAACATGGGACAGATCTATTTTTGCTCTACGCTGTCTTTTGACATCTTTTCGTTAACAAAATCCTTGGCAAGCCTGAAATATGTGCTAGCATTTCATCTCTGTCTTTGATACCCACTACGAGCACTACGAAGCTATTTCACAGAGGGGTGTTGCGTGTGGAGACATTTGCAGCCAGCAGAAAATACCTTGTGTTTGTTCACCAACTCTGATAGGTTGCTGCTGCTCTTTTTCTCTTTCTGGCTCAAAGAGCTGCTACAGAGCCCCTGCTGTCTGCACACTCCTGATGATGCTCTTCAGTTCTGGCTATTCCATACCAAACTGAGTGGATTGGATATGTGATGCAACAATGGTTATTAGGACAGGGAAGCTGTTAACATGTCCAAAAATGGAGATGAAAATTAGCGACCTGATAGAACAGGAATGTTCTTATGTTAGGGACAGCAGAATAGGATGCATCCAACATGTCCTTGAGAATGACTTGGTTTTTTCCTACCAGCATTTAGGTTTCCCAGGGGAACTCCTCCATTGCTTCTTCACCCTAGCATGCCTTTGTGGGTGCTTTCAAATGGAGAACTCCTTGCACTAACAATCAAAAGGCACTGTGTAGCTATTCCATCTTTTCTTCCTTAACAGATTATTTTCTGGTAAGAAAGAAGATGGAAGAAGCAATGGAATAACACGTGATAGCTACAAATTAAATATATTTTTGTCTGGAACCTGCTGTCTCCTCCCTGCCAATTATGTGAATGAGGCAGTGTGATTGCACAATAGAAGACTCATCTGGAAGTACCTGTGTAACCTGGGAGGCTGTGACATAGAAACACTCTAACCTAATTTAATTTGCTATAGGTCTGCAAATTTCAGCTGGTGAAATAGATTAATAGATTAATCAGCTAAATTTCAACTGATGAGAGTAAATTTTAATTGACAAAAAAAAATGTTGATCGGTGGGTCTGGGGGTTGTTTACTATTTGAAGCTATTTTGGCTATGGTATGTTAAGTGTACTACTGCAATGAAAAAGAAAACATTAAGCACAGCCTTGCCTTCTGACAATGATTAGTAGGTTAAAGGCACAATCCTATGCATGTTTAGACAGAAAAAAAGTCCTACAACTCCCAGTATACCCCAGCCAGCTATATTGGTTGGGGCATGCTGGGAGTTGTAGAACTTTTTTTTGTCTTAGGGATTGTGTCCTTAGTTCAGTAAATTATCTCACACTTTTTTTCAGTAGCTACAAAACACACTTATATTGAGATGTTTACAATATGCAGCTAAGCAAATTTAACATTAACCAATTACTGAGTTAAAATCCCACTAGACTTTCTGAAAAGTAAGAGCATCTCTACACCAGCCTAAAATCCTGCATTTAAAATGGGGCTTTCTGCTTCTGTTTTAAATGCAGGATCACAACGACTCCCTTTTTCACATGCTTCCTTTCCTCCCGCCCCCTTCCCCCTCCTTCTCCGATATGAACACTACAGGGTAATTTGATAGCTCATTATCTGTGATCTATTAAAAATGAAACAAAGGGCATTTAGTGCAGGAGACACCCTGGAGGGTCATGGCATCATGTAAAGGGCCCGCAAACTTCCGTGAAGGAGCAATCTCAATCGCAGGATAAAAGCTCCATGTGAAGAAAGCCCATGTTTGTTTCTTATTGATTCATCAATTAAAACATGTTTACTCAGTTGACAGCCTACAAATATCTCCCATTCCACTCTCTTAAGACTGAATATCTACAAAGACAAACAAGAGAACACAACAGAAATGCATTTCTTGCTCTTTTACTACATTTAAGGTGCAGTCATGTGCATGTTTAGACAGAAAAATTACTTTTCCTGTCTAAACATGCATTGGATTAGTGCTCTTAGGCTGCAGTCCTATCCCTACTTACATGGGAGTAAGCCTCATTTAACTGAATGGGCCTTACTTTAGCGTAGTTATTATATGGTTATACTATTAATTGTTTATATTTTCTGAGTGTTATATTTTCTTTTATATTTCTGAGCTAACCTTTGATCATATTTGTTTTCCCCCCTGCAAATTTGCAAAACTGGTTGTTGTTGATTTACATAGAGGCTGCTTCCAGCAGAGACTTCTGTTGTGCAATTGCCCTGCCTCATTCACTCTATTTTACCCAGGGTCCAGATATTGTTGTCTTCCATTTGTAGACCACCACCCCTCATTTTCCCCTTCATGGATCACTGCCTTGTTGTGGCGAAGGGGCTTGCATAACTCAGTGAAGCCATAAGCTATGCCGTGCAGGGCCACCCAAGACGGACAGGTCATGGCAGAGAGTTCTGACAAAATATGGTCCACTGGAGAAGGAAATGGCAACCCACTCCAGTATTCTTGCCAAGAAAACCCCATGGAACGTATCACAAGGCTAAAAGAGATGACGCCGGAAGATGAGCCCCTCGGGTCGGAAGGTGTCCAATATACTACTGGGGAAGAGCAGAGGGTATTTCCAAGTAGCGCCAGAAAGAGTGAAGCGGCTGGGCCAAAGCCGAAAGGACTCTCAGCTGTGGATGTGTCTGGTGGTGAAAAGAAAATCCAATGCTGTAAAGAACAATATTGTTTAGGAACCTGGAATGTCAGATCAATGAATCAAGGTAAGCTGAAGGTGGTCAAACATGAGATGGCAAGATTGAACATCGCCATCTTGGGAATCAGTGAACTCAAATGGACAGGCATGGGCAAATTTAATTCAGGTGACCATCATATCTACTATTGTGGGCAAGAATCCCTTAGAAGAAATGGAGTAGCACTCATAGTCAACAAAAGGGTGGGAAAAGCAGTACTGGGGTACAATCTCAAAAACGATAGAATGATCTCAGTACGAATCCAAGGCAAACCCTTCAACATCACAGTAATTCAAGTCTATGCCCCAACCACTGATGCCGAAGAAGCTGAGGTTGATCGGTTCTATGAAGACCTACAACACCTTCAAGAACTAACACCAAAAAAAGATGTCCTCTTCATCATAGGGGATTGGAATGCTAAAGTAGGAAGTCAAGAAATCACCGGGATAACAGGCAAGCATGGCCTTGGTGTACAAAATGAAGCAGGACAAAAGCTAATAGAGTTTTGCCAAGAGAACATGCTGATCATAGCAAACACTCTTTTCCAACAGCACAAGAGGCGACTCTACACATGGACATCACCAGATGGTCAATATCGAAATCAGATTGATTATGTCCTTTGCAGCCAAAGATGGAGAAGCTCTATACAGTCAGTCAAAACAAGACCTGGAGCTGACTGCGGCTCAGATCATGAGCTGCTTCTTGCAAAATTTCGGCTTAAATTGAAGAACGTAGGGAAAACCACTAAACCATTCAGGTATGACCTAAATCATATCCCTGATGAATATACAGTGGAGGTGAGGAATAGATTTCAGGGATTAGACCTGATAGACAGAGTGCCTGAGGAACTATGGACGGAGGTCCGTAACATTGTTCAGGAGGCAGCAACTCCATCCATCCCAAAGAAAAAGAAATGCAAGAAAGCCAAGTGGCTGTCTGATGAGGCTTTACAAGTAGCTGAGGAAAGAATGGAAGCGAAAAGCAAGGGAGAAAGGGGAAGATATATCCAACTGAATGCAGAGTTCCAGAGAATAGCAAGGAGAGACAAGAAGGCCTTCTTAAATTAACAATGCAAGGAAATCGAGGAAAACAACAGAATGGGAAAGACTAGAGATCTCTTCAAGAAAATTGGAGATCTCAAGGGAATGTTTTGTGCAAAGACGGGCATGATAAAGGACAAAGAAGGCAGGGACCTAACAGAAGCAGATGAGATTAAGAAGAGGTGGCAAGAATACACAGAAGAACTATACAGGAAAGATCTGAATGTCCCTGATAGCCATGAGAGTGCGGTCACTGAACTTGAGCCGGACATCCTCGAGAGTGAAGTCAAGTGGGCCTTAGGAAGCATTAGTAACAACAAAGCTAGTGGAGATGACAGTATTCCAGCTGAGCTATTTAAAATCCTAAAAGATGATGCTGTTAAAGTGCTGCATTCAATATGCCAACAAATTTGGAACACTCAACAACGGCCACAAGACTGGAAAAGGTCAGTTTACATTCCAATTCCAAAGAAGGGCAACGCCAAAGAGTGTTCAAACTACTGCACAATTGCGCTCATTTCACATGCCAGCAAGGTGATGTTCAAAATCCTACAAGCTAGGCTTCAGCAGTATGCGAACCGAGAACTACAGGAAGTACAAGGTGGGTTTCGAAGAGACAGAGGAACTAGAGATCAAATCGCCAGCATTTGCTGGATCATGGAGAAAGCAAGAGAATTCCAGAAAAACGTCTATTTCTGCTTCATTGACTACGCTAAAGCCTTTGATTGTGTGGATCACAACAAACTGTGGCAAATTCTTAAAGTGATGGAAGTACCAGACCACCTTACCTGTCTCCTGAGAAACCTGTACGAGGGTCAAGAAGCAACAGTAAGAACCAGACATGGAACAACCGAGTGGTTCAAAATTGGGAAAGGAGTACGACAAGGCTGCATATTGTCACCCTGCTTATTTAACTTATATGCAGAGTACATCATGAGAAATGCTGGGTTGGATGAATCAGAGGTCGGAATTAAGATTGCTGGGAGAATTATCAACAACCTCCGATATGCAGACGATACCACCCTAATGGCAGAAAGTGAAGAGGATCTAAAGAGCCTCTTGTTGAGGGTGAAAGAGGAGAGTGCAAAAGCTGGTTTGAAAGTCAGCATTAAAAAAACTAAGATCATGGCATCTGGCCCTTTCACTTCCTGGCATATAGAAGGGGAAGAAATGGAAGCAGTGACAGATTTTACTTTCTTGGGCTCCAAGATCACCGCAGATGGTGACTGTAGCCATGAAATTAAAAGACGCTTGCTCCTTGGGAGGAAAGCTATGGCCAACCTACACAGCATAGTAAGAAGCAGAGACATCACCTTGCCGACAAAGGTCCGTCTAATCAAAGCTATGGTTTTCCCAGTAATAATGTATAGGGGTGGATGAAACTCACTTACCTGTCCTCGAAGCTTTTCGCGGTGGGGGGGAGGCGCTTCGCTGCTCCCCCCGCGAAGTTCAGGCCGGGGGGGGAGGCTTCCTGCCTCGCCCGGCCGAAATTCAGGCCGGGGAGAAAGCACCTCGCCTGGCTGCGAACTCAAAAGTTTTTGTTTTTGTTTTTAAACGCCCCCGTGATAGGCTACATGACGATTAACGTAGCCTATCATGGCTAGATCTGCAAAGTCAGCCGTGATAGGCTACGTTAATCGTCACGTAGCCTATCACGGGTGACTTAAAAAAAAAAAAAAGCGCGTACGCAAATGGCGGCCCCCATAGGGAGCCGCCATTCCCGTTCCTTATTTGGTCGCTGTAGTCTACGTAAATCTTTACGTAGACTACAGCGACCAAATAAGGAACGGGAATGGCGGCTCCCTATGGGGGCCGCCATTATCCGTACGCGCTTTTTTTTTTTTTATGTATGGATGGAAATAGCATGTCCTGACAGTTAGAATGATATCTACTTTTCTGTGTTGAGGGCAGGGGTTGAGAAAAGCTTTGTCATGTGATCCCCCACCTGCATTCTGAAGTGGCACAGCCCAGACACGTCTGTCTGTCTGTCTATCTCTCTCTCTCTCTCTCTCTCTTTATTACATTTATATCCCACCTTTCTTCCATCATGAAACTCAAGGTGGCTACATGTGGTTCCCAGGTTGTCTCCCCTCCAAGCACTGACCAGACCCAAACCTGCTTAACTTCAGCAAGGTGACTGCCTCATGTGCCTTCAGACTATGCCATAGCTTTAGCAACTATGTCCCCAGGACTCCAGTGAGTCCACCTTTCTGGATGTGTCTGCATGAGTTATGGCAGAGACAAACCCCATTATGGTGTCTCAAATCATAGTTGAATATCTCACTTCCAAGTTAGTTGAAATCAGGGGACAACTTGTCCCACTGTGCTAGGCCATTTCAGAATGACTTGGTAGAAGATGTTGATATTCACAGGGACAGTGGAAGAAAGGCAGCAAATGGGACTCGTGCATAGCCTGTCAAATCACAAGGAGCTGAGAACATTTACATGAAGGTGTGTAGAGTTACAAGGGCTTTTGGTTTTTCTTTTGGAAAAGCTACTTGGCAGGTACTTATGAGTTCCAAATCTGGCTAAGATCAGCACGGTATGTTCCCAGCCAGTTATAGGGACCCACAGTTTGGAAAGAAATAGAGAATTTCAGAGTGGCTGCTCTGTAGCCACTGCTCCAACATTGCTTGCCTTAAAATCATGATCTGAATATTTTTGTGGCGTGGGCATGCATGCAATTTGTTAATGACGGGAGAATGAACAGCATCAACTCTGTCAATATCTGTGTGTATATACACACTTCCACTTTTGCATCAAGAAAGGTATTTTGTATTATGGAAACCAAACTTACCAGCCTTGGTCTTGAATAATGCACCTGTTTCTTCATCTATTTCAACAATAGCTCAGTTTCTACAACAGCATTTTTGAAATGTGTGCATTTTTCTTTGCACAATATTCAAGTGTGCACATTTCATCAGATACGTTTTTCTGTTCTGCAAAATGTATGTCAAGTCCAGAAATGTGTGGATTTCCAAACGTAAAATGCCTTCGGTCTACAGCCATTTACTGGAGAAATCTGTTTTTAAAGGCTCATCAGGTATTCTTCAATGAGAAGTTCAGTGATGGCAGACAGGATTTCCCCTGGATCTGCAGGAGAGTGTTGGGTGTGTTTTAGGGCACACTCGGTTCACTCAGGTCAACTCAGGTCCATTGGGCGTAGCCAGTGCCTTACATGGGCTGAGCGTGCACCCTAGAAGAACATTCCCCAGAATCCAGTGCAATGTGCTGAGTTGTCACAAAGATGCAAGGGTACCTCAACAGTTGTGTGGATTTGGAAAGTGTTCCCTGATGGTAGAATGTTTGGAAATGACTGGTCTACAGCAACGAATAGCCTGGTTTTTATAAACGTCCATCTTGACTCTAATACATATCTTGACTTTGTTATCCTGCTCCACAGGATGGATGACAACACTGTACTTTATTTTCATAGCTGCTCCCCCCCCCTTCTAACTCCTCTCTCCGGTTTTCTTCTTCCTCTTCCCCTGCTTTGACTTCATCTTGCTGAATATGTTAGCTGGACTACAAAAACGTTCAAGAAACAACCTTGGAACTGTAAATGGGAAGAAATAACAACTATTTGGTTACAATACTATGAATTTAAATTCTGTGCCAGATTTCCCATGTGTGTGGAATTGCCGAATACAGCAGGAAAAATGGAAACAGAACTATTGCAAAAGCAAGGGTTGTGTGGATGTGTGTTTTGCTTTATGTTCACTATTCATTATCCAGATCATATTCTTTCTGTCAGTCTTTAGTTATGTTATCTTAGCACTAATCATTTCCAAATGGTTCCATTGCTCCTAGAAATCTGAGCAAGTGCTAAATTTGGCCTGGTTGCTTAATAGTTAGAAAACCTACATTTGGGAATGTAGTATACAGGATTTGGGAATAGTATACAGGATATCAGGGAGCATCAGTTAATGTCACTTAAAAATAACAACCATACTTAATGAAGTTACAGATGAAAGGTGATTACCATACAGGACGAACAACAGCATGAAACAGTTGCCTTGGCATCTCTTCTCTTTCCTTGTTCCTTTTGCTTCTTGTTTATTTTTATTACTCCAAAAATAATACAGAATCAAGTATAACACTTAGTCAGCTTGAGCGCCATTTTTTGGTAGAAAGCAGGGTAGAAATAAAATAAATAAATAACACTAGAAAAAATAATATAAAAATAGTATCATGTTCTTGTTTGTTTTAGACTAGTGGAATATCCATCATTATAGGGGGTGTGCTAAGTGTGGAGAGAGAGCATATATATTGCACCGGCACTTGGGGATGCATTATAAAACACACACACACACACACACACACACCATGCGGTACATATCAGTGGAGACAGGGCCACTCACTGGTTGCATTCATATGTCGCAGTTTCTATCCTCCAGATTGGTATGGGTTTGTGTACTCCCTCCTCCTGCTCCCTTTTCTACTCCCCATGAACACTTGGCTTACTGGAATACTTCCTAGTTTGATCAAACCACTTTTTGCTGTTATGTCGAAGCAAGCCTCCCAAAATTGGGAGTGTAAACCAGGATGAAACCATGGTTTGCAATTCTGGTTTGGAGGGGTCACTCAAACAACAGCTTTCAAGTTCACTAGTAATGGTAATCTGTGTTAGGATTCCCTTTGCCCCTGCTGAAAACTTCAAAAGCCACATCAAAACACAGACAAAAAGGCTGCAATCCATGGCTCTTTAATCCACTTACTTCATTGGGTCATACAGATGCAAATTGTCAGTGACCCACAGTCTACAAAGGAAATGCCGTCAGGGAGTTCAAAGGAAAGCTACAAAAGTTGCCCACCGTTTGAAGAAAAGGCGGGCTACTATCCTAACTTGGGGTGGGGGGATCTCCCTCTCTCTTGTGAGGCCTCTAAGCGCAGCTGTTCTCGTTGGGCCAATCAGGCAGACCATCTAAAGCTCCGCCCCTGCCATCTCTCTCTTGGCTCTGCATCTGTGCCTAGTGTCTAAGAATTCAGGCTCTCCAAGCCCCACCTCTCCCTGTTCACTATCTCTCACAGGGGTGTGTGAAGAGAGGCCCTCTCCGTCCAGCTGGGCCTTTGAAGCCTGAGGAGTCTGTGTCTCCATCTCTGGACAAGCCTGGGAAACTTCCTCCCCCACACCTTGCAATTCTTCTTCAGAATCTGAGCTACTGTGCCACTCCCTGTGCTCACAGGCAACCCTGACAATCTGTAAACCAGAAGTATTCTATTAATACTTCCAATTTGAGGGGATGAAGAAAGGGAAGGGGAGAGGAGGGAATACATAAGCACAGGGCTTGTTTCTGAACTGCCAACCCATGGTTTGGACTGCAGGACTGGAAATGGGATGTTTGAATATAGCCTCTTCATAGGTAATGTGTTGGTTTTGCCTTCCATTGCTAAAAAGTAACCAGTTGCTTTCCTTGGTACGGTCAACTCATATAGAACATCTGCACAGGTTGGCTTCTGGCAGGCATTGTGTGGGTAGAGAGGGAGACCACCTACTCGACTTCTTGTTGTAAATTGGCCAGTTGTCATTTTCCTGACTAAGTCTGGGGGAAGTACTTTCCATTTACCTAGTGGCAGCTGCAACAATATTTAGAATGTTGCTTTTACCTCCTCTACCTCTAGAGACAAATTTAGTCATAGGGCTTTTTAACCTCCCAAGTACACCTTTGAATTATGCTGTGAGGTTTGACACTACTTGTACATATTTAGCAGTGTATTCCTATTCTTTCTTTTCTTTTTTTCAGTGACACGACTTTGGGGGTGTGCAATCAAAAGATGCTGTCACATTTCTCTCAGTGGGTACAGATAATTTCAAAACTGGCATATTTTATGGCTCATAACAGCCTGGAATATCCCTTCTATAAGTATAAAGTCATTTCATATTGCTGGTGCGCTGGCAATTTAGTTTGAACAAGGCTGTAGCAACACGTAGGTCTGATAGGTGATGCCAAATGCAATGGTAAAATCCGCAGATTCATTGCTCAATCTGTCTTGGCCCCTGTCACGGCTGCCTTATATTGAAACAGCCCATGGGTCCATCCAGCCCAGGACGGTCGGTTTGGCAGTGGCAGTGAGGTTTTTGGGCAGGGGCCTTTGCGTGAGATTGGACTTGGGACCTTATGCATGCAGAGTGTGTGCTCTGCTACCAAAGTATAATCCCAAAAGCTTTCGTGCTGCATTCCATAGTAATCTTGAGAAGAAATGATGGGTTTGATAATGCAAGGAAGATTCAGAAGTTGGTATCTTAGGGGCATTATACGACATATTTTAATCCTGAGATTAACTAAATCCATGTCTTAGGTTTGCTGTTTATCTTGAGTCCTTTGCAGATCACTGCATGGGCAGTGGGAAGTTTACCCAGCCTATATAACAGCCCTGCTGTTATGTATGTGATAACTTATTCCAGGGCAAAAAGCAGATTCTGACCTCCTCAGGAGGAGCTGCTGACTTTCTTTCAGTTTGATTGAATATGTAAACAGATCAAAGGCTGAATTTGAGTTCAGGAGTGGTTGCTCCAGGATAGCACACTCATGTAAACTGGCTCTGAGAATATCTTCTTGAGTGTATCGTTTACATGTGAAATGTGTATCATGAGGGCACATAGAAAAGCATACTTGGAGTTTGCTCCACTTTTATGGAACTCCCTTTGCTGAAAAATGTTCCGTCGCAAGCTGCTTTCATGTAAGGGTGTCTCAAGCACTCAGTCAGGGCGCTCTCAAATAAACACCCATACCCAGGGCTCGTGATGTTATGAGTGCAGTGTGCATGCACAACCTTCACCTCCCTTAAATTGGGGGCCATTTTGGCTGTGTTTCTGCATTTGTTTGTTTATTGTGTTTTTAAAAATGCTACCCTTTCTTCAAGGAACTCTGTGCAGCAGTGTGCTTGTTCCTGCCTTCTTTAGTCCTCATAGAAATCCTGTAAGAGAGAATGACTGAATTCACGTGTCACAGCAAGCCACTGCGCTTTACTCAACCCTCAGGGCCGTTGCGGTGTGTGCCAGCTGCCATTCTGAATCTGCAAGCCATGGCCAGTGGTTGCTGTGGCTTGTTGTGTCACGTGAATCTGGGTGGCGGGGTTGTGCGAGCATTAAACAACCCTTGCACAACCCATGGTCTGTTCAACCCTCACATAACCCCTGCTGCCCAGGTTTGCACAACGTGAGAAGCCGCAACAAACACCAGCTGGGGCTTACATATTCAGAATGGTGCCCACCATGTGCTGCAGTGCCCTGAGGGTTAATTAACTTATGGTGACTTGTTGTGACGTGTACACCGACCCATTTGCCTGCCTCATGTCATCCAGTTTTGCTTCCACATCCACGTGCAGACATGGAAGGATCATTTTTATTACTAGGTCACTTTTAAAAAATTATCTTTGCTTTCATTCCTGGGTTGCCTATTCATAGAAACCACAAATGTGTTTTCCACAAGCTGCAGTGAGGAATCAATTGTGTGCTTGCTTGCCTTGCTTTTTGTTCTGCTTTTTACTGCAAACCTTCCTCTAGCACTTGACTGCCTTTTCCAGCTTGGGCTAAGAGACTGGGAGGGGGCATTTCAGCTTCATTTAACACACTTTCAGTCACCAAGGTTCTCTTCACACCTGGCATTTTATTCTACTACAGAGTGTTCCTTTTGATTCCTGGTCCTTTCCAGGATTTAGACTGGTCCTGTATACAGGCATCTCTCATAGTGCGTCCCTCCGTTGTAGGGATGTACTAAAGTCACTTACCTTTTTGAAGGGTGACATTCATGGTGGGGGGGAGGCGCTCCGTCCCTACCCCCGAAATTCTGGCCGGGGGGGAGGTGCTCCGTCCCTCCCCCCCAAAATTATGGCCAGGGGGAGGCGCTCTGTCCCTCCCCCCCGAATCCTGGCCGGCCAGCTCCGCAAATGGCGGCGGCCGTAGCCACCGCCATTTGCGTCCCTGCAGTCAGCCGTGATAGGCTACGTAAATGTTTACGTAGCCTATCACGGCTGATTTAAAAGAAAGAAAAAAATGTGTACGCAAATGGCGGCGCCTATGGGCACCACCATTTGCATATGCGCTTTTAAAAAAAACAAACTAAAAACTTTAAAAAAATCTAAAGCTCCCGTGAAAACCAGTGATTAAAGAAGAACAATCCTGCTTAAAACAAATAGGGATGGGCAGATTCTCTACCTGCTGCTCTGGGGGGAATCTGCCCGCGGCGGGGAGGCAATCCGTTCCTCCCCCCAGAATCCTGGCCAGCTGGCTCCACTCTGCGGCAATTCCGTGGAGCTGCCGGCCGGCTCCGAAGCACCAGCGATACAGCCACCATTGCCGTATCGGTGGCTGAGGGGGACTGTCTCTGGATACAAATGGTGTCCAGTACGCCATTTGCAGCTGTAAAGGTCTTAGTTTAAGGTAAATGCATCCGTAAATGGCTGCATTTAGCTTAAACGAAGACCTTTACGGCCGCAAATGGCGTACTGGAGAAAGAAGTCTTGTTGTTTCTGGAAAGGGTGTAAGGAAAGAAGACTGTAGGGCCTGTCTGACACCTACAGAGTAGGAGACCCCTATCCCAACAACTTCTGGGTTGACCAACAACTTCTCAGTCAACCATAAAAGGTTTCTTTTCCAGCCCCCATTCCTGAAACTGGCTGATTCACTGGCTGGGGTACACAAACAACCACCACCAGGTGCACTAGGTATGCTTGTATGTGATCAACAGGAATTCTGTTTATTTAGTTGGAGGGCTGGATTTCATTCCCACTCCTGGATCTAGATCAGGAATGACAAACTGATGCTGAAAGTAGATGTAACATTTTACAGGTGAAGTCAGACATAATGCTTTAATTTTGGTGGAAGTCTTTTGAACGTACATTTGCTGCCCTGAAAACAAATGTCACAGAATGTAGTGAAAGTAGGGTTGGCGGAGAATTCCACCACGGATTTCCGTGAGGCTGAATGCACTGGCATTCGGCCCCCCGAAATCCGTGGCGGAACGGCCTGCCCCCCCGCCCCCCAATGATTCCCCCCGGGATGAAGCTTACCTGGGGCGGATGTTCCGGACGGTGGCAGCTCCGGCGGCGGCGGCAATGGCAATGGCTGGTCTTTCGACCGGCTGCCGCAGCCGCCATTTGCATTCTGGTCTTTGCCATGATAGGCTATGTATTTACGTAGCCTATCACGGCAAGCCAAGAAAAAGAAAAAAAAAACGGCATATGCAAATGGCAGCGGCTACAGCGGCTGCCATTTGCGTTCTCTATTTTTCACCGTTTTATCCTACATAAATATTTACATAGGCAATTACGGCTAAAAAAAAGGGAACCGCAAATAGCGTAGTGGGCGCTATTTGCGTTCTTTTCCCCCCCACCATTTTATCCTACGTAAATATTTACGTAGGCTTTTACGACAGAAAAAAAAAGAAACGCAAATAGCGCCCACTACGCTATATGCGGTTCCCTTTTTTTTCGCTGTAATTGCCTACATAAATACTTACGAGGGATAAAATGGCAAAAAATAGGGAACGCAAATGGCGGCCGCCGTAACCGCCGCCATTTGCGTACGCCATTTTGGGGGGGCATGCCGTGATAGGCTACGTAAATACTTACATAGCCTATCACGGCAGCCTGGAAGGATGCAAATGGCGGCCGCTGTAGCGGCCGCCATTTGTGTCCACAGCAGCCCGTCCGCGGCCAGAAGTCCTGCTGCAGACGGCCCTGGCTGGCTGCTCCGCGGAGCCACCACGGAGCAGAGCCGGCCGGGCAGGATTCCGGGGGGGGGGGACCGGATCACCTCCCCCCCCATCGAGGATTCCGGGGGGAGGGACGGAGCAACTCCTCCCCCCAGCGGATGCCCCGACCGGAACCAGGTAAGGGATTCATACATCCCTAAGTGAAAGGAAGTTCAAAGCACTTCCACCACACAGAGGGAGCAATCCTATGGCCGCTGGTCAGTGGCTAGACGGCCATAGGATACATTGGTTTCCGGGAACCGACCTCAGAGCCTGCGCTACGAGGTCGGTTCCCAGAGAACTGAACTTCCCCCAATCCTGTGCTGCCTCTCAGGCAGCTTGGAACGGCCCTATGCTCCACACTTGGAAGAGGAGCGCAGAGGGGTGAAAACGGGGCGTTCTGGGGGGCCGTTCCAGGGCGGGGAAGGTGGACATGCCAGTACGACACATCCTATGTGTCGTCCGGCAGCCACTTCCCCCACTCCGCCTTCCTGCGGCTAGATAGCCAAAATCAGCTGTCTAGCTGCAAATGCAGGGTCGCTGAAGTGCAGAGGGGACAATCCCCTCCGTGCTTCTCCTGCCCTGCATTGGATAGGCGGTTGCCTCCGAGTTCGGAGGAGGCTGCCTATCCCCATAGGATTGCGCCCTTAAAATGTTACATCTGTCTTCGCTGAGGCAATATTAACTGGCCGCTGTTAGCCTTCCCAAATCTTATTCAAGAGATAGTAAAAAGGTTCAGAAGGAAAAGAAAAATGATTTCAAGTTGTAGTAAATGTAATAAATGTAAAAATGTGAAAATTTATAAACGATGGGCTGCATCCAGATTTAGTCATACTTACTGAATCAATGGGATGTAAGTTAGTCATGATTTAATGGATCAATACTTAGAGTCAATGGGTTGACTCTAAGTATAACTAAGAGCCAAACTAAAGATTTGTCCAGTCACACATAGCAGAGGTATGCATGATAGGATTATTTAGATCGGCACCATGGCTCTCCAGGAGGAAGGATTTAACCTTTTCCCTGTCCCAATTCCATCACAACTTGCCACCCCCCCATGGGGGGGGGGTTAAAACCCCATGGGGGGTGAAAAAAGAAAAACCTTAATTGCAATCAATAGAGGCATTTTTTCCTTCTTTAACCCCCACAGGGTGTGTGTGGAATTTTGGGGTGAACATGGTTTGGCAGGGGGATCTTGAATCCCTCCTCCTGGAGCACCATGTCCAAATTGGGGTTACACACACTTATACTAAAGGTAATAATCCAATCATGCATACCTCTATGTGTGATTGGACAAATATTTAGTTTGGCCCTAAGTCTGAATACAGCCCAATATCCCTGTACACGTGTTCCACAATTCAGAAGCACTTCCTGTAAGATGGTGCTAACTTCATAATGGTGCGATGACCACCAGTGAGGTGTTGATATTCCCAGCCCTGGGCCCCTTGACTAGAAACAGTGGCCCCTGAGAATGCAGAAGTTGCCATCTCTGAACTAGATAATGCTCCTCTTCTTTTAAAAAATGTAGTCAAGAGAAGTACAGTAGGTCCAGTTATTTCCCTACATAAAGTTACGCGAACTAAGTAAAACAAGATATTTGCATTTGTGAAGGGACCATAAGATGAGCACTCAACATCTTTGATGTTGTCCAGGAAGAGGTTGCTAGGCAACTGCCAATGGCATCTTTTCTAGCCTTCTTCAGTTGAACTGAGTTGCCTTTGCCTTCATGCTGGATGTGTTTGTGAGCCTACTTTTCAGTGGCTTGCTCAAAGTTCATATTGCCATTCATACAGAACAGAAGACATTAAACAACTTTAGATTATTTAGCTAGCAGTTAATTGGTATGATCAATATTTGCCTTGCAAGTGCAATTGGGGGAAAGAAAGATTTAAGACACCCAGAAATTAGAGTGGTCTGTTGTGACAGATACTATGGAAAGCAAACCCTTTCTTTGCTGAGCAAATATTTAGAAAGCAGAAGCAATAAAATGAATAGGTATAGAGGCAATATCCCCTCTCTGTGTGCCAGTGAGAATAGCCTCTACATCTCATACAACAATAAATGGAAAAGATTGGATTTTCTGTAAGTATAAACTTGGGCAAACTCAGGTTGTGCTGCTGTGGCTTTGGTTATAAAATAAGGCTGCTAATACTCTGTGTGTGCATGCACGCACACACACACACACTTTTCAATAAAAATATTTTTACTGATCAATAAAAGTTGTGCCAGTGTTACTATCATACATAAGCAATGTTACTATCATCTCTCTCTCTCTCTCTCTCTCTCTCTCTCTCTCTCTCTTGTATGCTTTATTCTGAGCCTATTATTTGAGGCTTTCCAGAATTCTGGGTTTTAGGGCAAACAGCAGAGTGCTGACAGGGATAGAAATATGGATAAGTGACAATGCATGTAAGGAGGAAAGTGGATGAAGGAAGGAAAGATGGACGGACAGCTGTTTGGCATGGAAGCAATACTTCCTGAGCTTTTTGTAGAAATTGCCAATCTGGTCTCAGAAGCATCACAGCCACAAAAGCTGGAGAATTGCCTGCCTGCCTGCCTGCCTGCCTGCTTTGGTGTATTTCTGGCCTTTTGAATTTGGAGGCATAAACTATTATATTACAGATTTTTGTCATGATGTTTGCTTATAAACTACAGAGAACGTTTTTGATTGTGTCTCAGCAAAGGAGTGGAAACAGAAAAGGAAGTCTGCCAGGGTCAGGAAAGGCAGGTGCTACTGGGAACCAAGAGGAAAGCAAGGAGCCCATGAGAGGCACAGTGGGCTTTTGCTAAGGCAAGAGGCTGTTGCTGCCTGAAAAGTAGATAGCAGTTGTGCAGGAGACAGAGAACCAGTCCTGGCACAGGAGGTAGAGCTGGGTGGAGTTCTGCTACCAGGGAAAGAGTGCCTTCTGCTGATACCATGGATACGCCTGGGTAGCTCCTGGGGGATATTTGTTTATTTAAAACTTTTTATACCATCCTTGAATTAAACATTTTGAGGGTGGTTTACAATATGTCATGAAACCTTCTTCAGAAGCCCTCCTAAAGTGCCCCTAGCATCTGAGGTGAGGCAGGTGGCAACTAAGGTAAGGCACTTGGTGGTTGGGGCACCTCACTTATGGTGCTCTCCCTGGAGGCTTGCCTAGTTGCTGAAGAGGTTATTTTATTTTATTTCCGCCAAGATTGCTTTTAGGACTACGGCCTGTGGTTGTGTTATTGATTTATTGTTGTGTTACTGTTTTATGACATTGTAAACCACCCTCAAAATGTTTAATTCAAGGATGGTATAAAAAGTTTTAAATAAATACATATCATAGAATCTGATCTTTTGAGCCACCACTGCTACTACTGTTTCCCCCTTCCCTTGCCCCAAGACACCCGAAAAACTTACCTTGGAGCATGAGAAGATGGAAAGCAACAATGGTGGAGGCAGCTTGGGGTACTCTGGGACACTGGTAGAGCATCTTTTTCACTCTGTGGGCCTTTTCCTCAGCAGGAATTACAAACAGGGCATCATTTTCCCATTGAAGATGCTGGGCCATGTAGTCCCACAATCCCTGGTGGGGAGAGATGTTCTGCTGAGGGAGCACCCAAAGCTGCCACTGCCTCCACCACCTCTCTCCCCCTGCCTCCGTGCAAGTTTCTGGGCTTTGGGGCAGGGGGAAGTTTTGGGGCAGGCAGCAGGCACTTTGCAAACATTCACACTGAATGCTCACAAAGCTCTTGGAGAAAAACCTATGAGCTTTTTCTTGGAATGCTCACAAAAGCTTGGCTGTTTTCAGGGTGAGCAGAAGGATGCTCATGCATCCCTGGCAGCCAGGCTATTTCTACCTAGGAGGGGGCTCAGTTGGCATGCCAGTCATAATGGCTAGAAAGCATTCCAGGCCACCCAGGCCACTTGGGCCTCTAGTGAAAGAGATAAACCAATGAGCACCTCCAGAGCGTGACCCTGATCTTGTAGGAAAGCGGAACATCATCCAGAATACGCTGAACACTACTGCCCTTGACAGGTGAACCACCCACCATCCGTACCTCCATCTTGTTGAGACTGATCTTTAGTTTGTTAGTTCAGTAAGTGCCGTTATTGCTTCCAGGCAATGATTCAGCACTTCTGCTGTCTCACCTGAATCCAATGTAAAGGAGAGACAGAGCTGAGTATCAACTGCGTATTGATGACACCCAACAGCTCAGTGGTTTCATGCAGATGTTAATCACCATGGGGAGACAATGGACTGCATAGATGCCATGAGGTCAAGCAGAAGTCCCCCAGCACCACCTTCTGAAATTAGCCTTCCAAAGAGTAGCAGAACCATCAAAACAGCATCCCCTCACTCCCAAACTAGAGACCCTGTTCAGAAGGATACCATGGTTGGTGGTAATGAAAGCTACTGTGAGGTCCAGGAAAATGTGCGGGGTTGCAGTTGCCTTGTCTCTTTGTCAGTGCAGGGCACCCATCAGGGCACATCCTTTTCTGAAACCAGGTCTGAAACTCAGTTGAAATGGATCCAGATCCTGACTATCACTTTCATCCAAAAAATGCCTGTAGTAGCACAGCAACCACCCGCCCGAGCATCTTGCCCAAGACAGGGGTATTTGTGATTGGCCGATGGTTATTACAGTCCTCAGGGCCCAAGGAGAGTTTCTTCAGGAGTGGCATCTCAATCACCTCTTTCAAGGCAGTTGAAACTGCTCCCTCTCATAAAGAGGCATTGATCACTTTCTGGTCCCAGCTGGTCAGCTGTCTTCTGCTAGATGTCATAAGCCAAGGGGGGCAAGGGCTGAGAAAGTACATGATAGGGCACACACCTCCAAACATCTTGTCTTCCTCCTCAACCTGCTATAATTAACATTTATCCCATAACCCAGGACTGGACAGTGGTCTAGACCAGAATGCTGGACTAGCTGGACCCTTGGTCTCATCCAGCATGGCTCTTCTTATGTTCTTACCAGGAGTGGAGAGAAGGTAGATCTCCAGATGTTTTGGACTTCCAACTCCCAGAAGCCCCTGCCAGCATTGCCAATGGTCAGGAATGCTGTGAGTTGAAGTCCAAAACACTTTCTGCCCACCCCTGCTCTAGACATATCCATAGACACCAGTTCAGCGGCAGACTGACACTGGCATGTACACAATGCTGAGCCATATCATGCCCTTTTGGAGGGCTTCTCCTGAATGTCTAGTCTGCTGCTAATTCTGTCAGTAAAGAAGTTGCATGCATGCATATCCTAACAGAAAGACGACGGCATCCCTTTGTCAATGGAACACGTAAAAGCCATGTGTTTGCCACTCACAACTCCTTTCTGCTCTTATTCTCACTTCTGAACTCCAGACAGCATGCACTGCTAGCAACTCTTGCATCATTTATCACATAGAATATATTTATATGTGCAATAGATTTGTGATTGGAGAACTGTCTGTTTTCTTTGGATGAAAATCTACACAAAGTAAACACTAAAATAACACAGATAACAGAAAAAAGAAACACTGTATGGGTTGAAAAAAATATTCCTCTGTAACTAAGCACCACCCGAAGCATTCTTACTCAGAAGTGAGTTCAGTTGGACTTGCTTTTTAGTCAGTATGCATAGGATTACAGGAAGTTTCTGTTTTGCAGAACATTTTCCAGTCATTGTAGAGGATGTTTCTTTGACAATTGTTCTGCTGCTGAGCTGGACCATAAAGGGCATGTACGTATAGATCAGAGAGCACATGGTTGTATGAACGAAGAATGCTGCTATTAAGACACGCAGATCCACTGTCTAGTTGGGGTTCAGGAGATTCTCATCTGGCTTGTAACTGATACCACAACAGCTGTTTTTCATTCTATAAATGAGATTTTGAAAAGCAGTGGACTGCACGTTTCAGCTATTGTGTGTGTATGTTTTTAATGGAAGGATCAACAAAAATAATTTCCCACCTGCCACAGGGGATGAGCTGATAAATGAAAAGATGAAAGATTAGATCATGAAGTCAGAGTCTAACTGGAAATGGATAACTCCATTTGACAATCCCAGGCCTACTCCTGCAATTGTAAATCTGTCATAGTTAGCCTAAACAGCTGGTTTGCGCATTGACCTTATAGTTTACTCTGATTTCATGTTATATTACCTATCAATGGTATGGGAGCCAGTTCCTCCAGAAATTAACATAGCATGCCTTGTGCTAAATGGATATTGCCTTTGAGCTACTTATAATTATCTATGATAGGAGGCTATAGTTCAAAGAACCTGCGCCTTAAATTTTAAATACCTGTGAGTTTATTTATTTGCACACCTGTACAAAGAATGAGCATCTGCAAACATCCATGCAGAAGTATGGACAGCCTTTCTTTGCCCCACCCCAGGATACTGGTTTTCTGTTGTAATGATGAGAAATGTGGGTACTTGATTGAACCTGAGGAGGCAACATACAGTGTTGATCTGTCCTTATTTGCTGTTCCTTTGCTGATGTGGAGGATCAAGGATTGATACGCCCCGATACATCTATTTCCTACCAACCACTTTACCAATATATTTCAATTTAGTCATATATATCACACATATATTGGCCATGCTGGCTAGGGGATGATGGGAGTTATAGTCCAACACATCTGGAGGGTACCAGGTTGAGGACAGCTACTCTGTTGTGTTCTCATAGAATCATAGAATAGTAGGGTTGGAAGGGTCCTATAAGACCATTGAGTCCAACCCCCTGCTCAATGCAGGAATCCTAGTCAGAACATCCCTGACAAGTGGCTGTCCAACTTCATCTTGCCTCCAGTGTGGGAGAGCCCACTACCTCCCTAGGTAATTGGTTCCATTGTCAATTTGCTCTAACAGTCAGGAAGTTTCTCCTGATGTTCTGCCAGAATCTGGCTTCCTGCTGAACATCAGGAGAAACTTCTAAAGACTGCCTTCAGCAAGCAGCAGTAAAGGAGAAGTTGTTCCCTGAGACTTCCTGCCCTATCTTCCTGTTCCCTTTCCCAGCTTCTTTCCCCAGTGGAATCTCTACATCAATTCTGATACTCATGATACAGCCAAAGCAAATTTTACCATATGTTTCATAATAATAAGTTGATGATTATCAGACAGCAAAAAGCACAGTTTTGTCCATAGGAGACACATATGGATTATTTAAATAACCCAAGAAAAACTGTACCCTAAATCTTTCATGCAACGGACACTCTAAAAGATAGGTGAATTAGCAACAGACACAGATACACAAATGCAGTTGATTTTCTCAGTTGATGAGAAAAATCAGTCACATATGATTTCGGGGGGGGGGGAGCCAACACTTTTAGGAGAGAGCAGAAATGAATTAAAAGGGGGGGGAATACAGATGAGGCTGTTATCCTCCAAACATCCTGTTGTTGTTGTTCTTTTTTAACCTGCCATGTTTCCCCACCGCTTCGTCCATCTTTTTTCTTACCGGAAAGCAATCCCTTAAGGAGGAAAAGACAGAATAAGTGCACAAGGCCTTCAGAGTGTTAGCACTAGGGGTCCTCCATCTGGAAGCACCCATACGTACACTTTGTGGGAAGCATATTTGTCAGGAAAGGGTGGGTAGGCAGAATACGCTTGGTCTCCCGTGGCCTCACCTTTGGAGGAAAGAGGGTGTGTACATCACCTGGAATCCTTCTCCTTTGTCCCTGGCCACTCAGCAATGGCTAAAAAGGCATTGGGTAGTGAGTCTAATCGGCCATCTCATTCCTCCCTCTAAAGAAAGTAGAGCAAGCCGCAGAAGCATATAGAGCAGGGGTCCCCAACCCCTGGGCCGTGGACCAGTACCGGTCCGTGGCCTGTTAGGAACCGGGCCATGGGGGTCTGTGGGGGGGGGGCATCCCCCCCTCCCCCCCTGGAATCCTCACCGGCCCCAGCCGGCTCTGCTCTGCAGCGAGTCTGCAGAGCTGCCAGCCGGCTCTGGCCGCTGGCGGACTTCCGGCCGCTGGGACGCCATTTGAGTCCCTGTTCGTCAAGTAATAGGCTATGTAAATCTTTACGTAGCCTATTACTGCAAAGAACAGAGACGTAAATGGCGTAGTGGGCACCATTTGCGTCTGTGTTCTTTGCAGTAATAAGCTACGTAAAGATTTACGTAGTATATTACTTGAAGAACAGGGACACAAATGGCGTCGGCTATGCTGGATGCCATTTGCGTCCGCAGTCCAGGCGCAGCTACCCCCCCTGCCACCCCCCGAAATCCCTCTGGGACAGACCCGAACCAGCCCCTGCCAGGTAGGTTCCGTCCCGGGGGGATTTTGTGGGGTGGCGGGGGGGCAGTCCACAAAACCGGTCCCTGGTGCTAAAAAGGTTGGGGACCACTGATTTAGAGGACTCTTAGCCTTTTATGAAACATGCAGGACTGCTGGAGCCATGAATTATGGCCCTATTGCCATGACAACATTGCCAGTAACATTGCTGTGGCCCTCCCTGCTGCAGCCAGATGCCCCTGGCAGCCATTGCTCACTTCCTTGGAGTTCGGTGCAAAATTGCCAATGCACCCACTGTTCCCATCATCTGAGGGCTCTACCCCCAGAGAATATTTTTGTTTAGACAGTTTTTATGTAAACCTTTCATTTATTTATTACATTTTTAACCCATGCATCCTGAGAAGAGTTTGGGGCTGTGTGCAAAGTTGTCTGCTTTGTACATTTTCCTCAGAAACATGTGAGGCAGATTAGGCTGAGAGTTATCATCCTAAAGTCAGTCAGTGAACTTTATGTTTGGATGGACTTTTGAACCTAGGTCTCCTTTGGTGACATCCAACATACTAGCTACTTCACCACAGCAAACATTTCAGTTTTGAAGAATGAAGTTCTTTCAACCTCAGAGGTGAACTTTAAAATAGTGAAAACAAGAAAGAGTCCTGTGTCACCTTAAAGACTAACAAATATATTATGGCTTTTGTGAACTACAGTCCACTTCATCAGATGCATGGAGTCTTATGCTGAGTTGCGAGCATTTCATTTCCTTTGACCTCATAGAATCATAGAATTGTAGGGTTGGAAGGGGCCTATAAGACCATCGAGTCCCCCCTGCTCAGTGCAGGAATCCAAGTCAGAGCATCCCCAACAGACGGCTGTCCAGCCTCATCTTGAATGCCTCCAGTGTGGGAGAGCACACCACCTCCCTAGGTAATTGGTTCCATTGTCGTATTACTCTAACAGTCAGGAAGTTTTTCCTGATGTTCAGCCGGAATCTGGCTTCCTGTGACTTGAGCCTGTTATTCCATGTCCTGCCTCTGGGATGATGGAGAAGAGATCCTGGCCTTCTTCTCTGTGACAACCTTTCAAGTGCTTGAAGAGCGCTATCATATCTCCCCTCAGTCTTCTCAAGGTTATACATGCCCACTTCTTTCCGTCTCTGTTCATAGGGCTTTGTTTCCAGTCCCCTGATCATCTTCATTGCCCTCCTTTGAACATTTTCCAGTTTGTCTACATCCTTCTTAAAGTGTGGTGCCCAGAACTGGACACAGTACTCAAGATGAAGCCTACCCAGTGCTGAGTAGAGGGGAACTAGTACTTCCCAGGATTTGGAAGCTATGCTTCTATTAACGCAGCCCAAAATAGCATTTGCCTTTTTTGCAGCCACATCACATTGTTGGCTCATATTCAGCTTGTGATCGACAACAATTCCAAGATCCTTCTTCCTAGTAAATATTGTTGAGCCACGTATCGCCCATCTTGTAACTGTGCATTTGGTTTCTTTTTCCTAGGTGCAGAACTTGGCATTTATCCCTATTAAATTTCATTCTGTTTATGATTTCCCTTTGCACACACCCACCATTTGTATATACACATGTAACTCAGGGTAACACTTCAAGCATCTGATGAAGTGGAATGTAGTCCACAAAAGTTTATGCATAATAAATGTATTAGTCTTGAAGGTGTCACAAGACTCTGTGTTGTTTTTTGCTGAAACAGCCTAACACAGCTACCCCTCTGGATGTTTTTTTTTAAAGAGTGGTTCTCAATTCAAAGCACTTTTACTCAACTTTTCCCCAAGGGTGTGTTTCCAATTATTTTTAATGATATGTTTTTAATTTGTTAAAGCCATAGGATCTGGGCCAGACTGGCCATACAAACCCAGGTCTGGGTATAATTCCTGTCCAACTTCTTTTTCAAAACTGTCTAATCCAGATAATGGCACTGAAGGGTCCTTCATCCTCCTAAGTGGGCAACTTGTAAGATAGGTTCCCTCTAATCATAAAAGTTCCATTTAATCATAAATCTCAGCAGAAACAAAAGCTCAGAAGAAGAGCATTTCAAAGCTCTTGGGGATATGTTTACATCAGGACTTACTAAAAATGTATGTTGGACCCCCTCTGTAAGCTCTTGGTCCCCCCTCCCCAGGAGAGGGCATGTTTATGCTGTGCTGCATCTTGTTTGGGTGTCATTCTGACCTCTAGCTTCTTCCCTCTCCTTTCTGATATTAAATTGAACTGGTAATGCTATATTTTTTCAATTACATTTGTTTTCTTGGGGGCAGGCTTTCTTTTATTAAATTAAACTGGTGTGAAACTTGCTTCCTGATATGTGGAGCTGCATTAGGTAGGAAAAACACTGTTTGGATACAGTTTAGGGCCAGGTCAGCTCTTCAGTCTGAATTAAATGAGAAACGCTTTAGTGTGGTGAATGGAAATGAAGGGTATAATCCTTCCAGGAACTTCTCCTGCATGTCTCATTGAAATGAATGGGTCCGGTCTGTGCTTGCTTAACTCCAGCTTTTTTGAGTTTGGGCTTACATAAGAGAAGTTCACAGTGCATTGTGTCCACAATGGTGTACATCAAATAGTTCAATAAAATTAACAGACAGAGGCTAGAGACAGATAATAGCTTTTCAGAGAATTGTAGGTGATGTATGCACTCATTTCTTCACTCCCACAATCATTCTGGTAGGTTCTGTTTGACCATACATGCTAGTGAAACTGCCAAAATGAGTGTGTATACCACAGGCAATGATATAATAACACTGTCATCTCTCTTAAAAATCTATTGTCTGTCTTCAGCCAGTATGAGTGTGTATGTGTTTGTGTGTTGGGGGGCTTATAAATGTCAAGGTGTGTGTGTGTGTGTGTACCTAATAGTGGTAGTAGTGTCAATTTTTGTTTGTTACATTTTCTATATGCATTATTTCAAATCATAAGCAGGAAAATGTAATGTCAGATGAAGGGCTTAATTTTTATTGGGGCATTATCCATTGTCTTTTTCTGCATTGTGTCCATGCCAGTTCTACAGGGCATTTGGGCTAAGGGCTGAAATTATTGGAAATTGTGTTGCATTAATGGAGATTGTGCGTGCATGTGTAGTTCTTGCCCTAGGTTAAACTTGCCAGAGCATTGCACTCTGTTGGCAGAAATGGGCATGAATTTAGCCCAGGGAAGGACGCAGAAAAAAAGGGAGCAGGGAGCCACAGAATTCTCCAGTAAACCTGATTCTGCTGATAATACATTTTACAAAACATGCAGCGAAGTTGGCTCCTTTTGTCAAGGGGTTTGTTAAGCATTAGCTAAAGAATGCCATGGTCCAGCCTGCACGGTATGAAACCTAATTCTTCTCCTTTCTGGAGCCATGGCATGGGGTGTTTAATTTTTCTCTCTCGGTAGGGCTTCAGGCCCTCCGGTACTCCAGCTAAAAAACACTCATATTTTAGCAGGCTTAGCCCCAGCCCGGTTGCCAGGCAGTAAAGTGGACCCTTGTCCACCCTGAGGCCGGGGGGGGGGGGGGATGCAGAGGGAGAAAAGTGTTGTGCTAACAACTCCAAAATGGTCCCTCTTCAAACTGCTTGGTTGACAATGGTGATATTTTATTTACAGAAAGAAAACAACACAAAGATTTAAAGGATTGACCATGTCAAGCCTCAGAAATCTAAATATCAATTTTTTCTGTTGAAGAATGGATCAAACTTGAAACTATTTGCCCCATGAACTTGCTTAGAGAGGTTAAAAAGAGACCATTCTTTCATTCAGTAAAAATGACTAAACCTTACCAGCAATTCCACAGCCCCTCAGTCCATCTTGGCTCCACCAATTCTTAAATGAACACAGCCCCTTCAAAGGTCTGAAGTGTGTACAGTTAACATGTGCAAGTGGGGAAAGCAGGATTGTGGTGGGAGATTGTGGTTCTCCAACCTATGTGCATTCACTAGGCTGCCTGCACAGACCCAATGTGCATACAAACTGTATATCTGTAAGCTCTGTACACGTGGCCTGGGTCTCTGCAAAAAGTTTATTGCAGGTTCTTAACAATGCGTACAGAGCCTAGACACATCAGTACCATCAGTATACACATAGGCTATGAACATTTGCAGAGACTGTGCAATCTAGTGAAAGTGTGTAGGTTGGTGGCGAGGCCTGATGCTATGACCGTGCTCCCCACATACATTTAAAAAAATTATTTAATCCATGTATAGATCGCTTAACCATCTCTAAAAAAAGACATATTCAAGTGGTTTACAACATAATTAAAATACAAAAACTATTAAAGCATTTAAAATCACAAATACAGCACATCGCAGTTAACACATTTAAAACAAAACAAAAAATATACCACATCCTCAGTTAAAACATTTAAAATCAGAGAACTAACAATCAACAAACTGGGCAGCACAATCAGACAGGGGGAAGGCCCGGGTGAAAAGATAACGTTTTTAACTGCTGCCTGAAACATGCCACCGGTGGCACTGCGCAAATACCAGGGGGAGGGCATTCCACAACATGGGTGCCACCAGAGAGAAAGCCCGCTTCCAGGTTGCTGCCAGATGGCAGTCTGCAGGTACAACCTGCAAGGCCTCCTTCAGTGATCTCAGTGAACATACGGGTCTGTATCAGGGAAGGTAATCCACCAGGTAACGTGGTCCCAAGTTGTTCAGAGCTTTATATATCAGCAACAAAACCTTGTACTTGGCTTGGTAGCTAATAGGTAGCCGGTGCAGTTGCTTCGACACCAATGTACTTCCTGCACAGCCAGGCACCCCACTCCGCATTCTGGCCACTGTATTCTGCACCAGCTGCAGCTTCCAAACCAAGTGCAAGCGCAGCCTCATGTGGCTGGGGTGGGGCATGCTGGGAGCTGTAGGCCTTTTTTCTGTCTAAACGTGCATAGGATTGTGCATTAAGTAATCTAAATGTGAGATTGCCAGTGCATGGAGTACAGCAGCCAGGCTACATGGCCGTGTTGTATGCACTTTGAATATCTGAAGAGGGGTCTCTCCACTGCTAGCTTTCCACCCTTTACCCTGGCAGCTAGTTTTGAACTGGTGATGTAGAGCTCTTTCAGTAAGCCACCTGTCTAGTTTTATATGGGGCCGTGGTGGCTTAGTGGTTAAGACGCTGAACTTCAGACCTGAAGGTCGGCAGGACAGCAGTTCGAGACCCGAATGCTGCGTGACGGAGTGAGCTCCCGTCTTCAGTCCCAGCTTCTGCCAACCTAGCAGTTCGAAAGCAAGAATTGCAAGTAGATAAATAGGTACCGCTTCGGCGGGAAAGGTAACAGCGTTCCGTGCACCTCGGTGTTCAGTCATGCCGGCCACATGACCACGGAAGCGTCTTCGGACAGTGTGCATCAGGGCTATGGCATAGGAAGAAGGGGTCAGCCTTTTCCCCCTGGACTGATTTCCTATGCAAATCCTCCCCACCCCCACTGCTGCTATGTAGGGGGAAACATAGAGGCACTAGGGATGTTGTGGGCACCCGACTGGGTCCGGGAATTCATCGGGCTCCCCCTGCCCGTGACCCCTGCACTGCACCTGCTGAGACGCTGTCCTTGCTCACCCCCCACTCGCGCCCGCTCACACTCTCCAGGACTCACTGCAATCCCATTCGGTGTGCGCCCGCCATTTTTGCGCCATTGATTGCTACGTAAAACAGGAAGTCAAAAACATGTGCATGTTTAAATATGCACAGTTTGGAGCTGGGAAAGCTAAATAAGCACAATATTAGAGGGATTATACCTCTAATACTGCGCTTATTTAGCTTTCCCAGCTCCAAACTGCGCATATTTAAACATGCGCGTGTTTTTGATTTCCTATTTTACGTAGCAATCATAGGTGCGAAAATGGTGGGCGCTCACTGAACGGAATCGTGGTGAGCCCAGGGAACTCAACAAGCTCGTAGGTAGCCCAAGCGCGGGTTGGGGGGGTGCGAGTGGGGATGCCACTTCGGCGAGCGCCCGGAGAAACCGAGCTAGGGTGAGTTCTTACATCCCTAAGAGGCACACGTTGTGCCTGTATGTTTTCCTCTCAGCACCTAATATTTTGGGCAATTTGAATTGGGGAAGTGGTGTGGGTGCCAAGGGCTAAATACCTGCTCCTCCTGCATCATGGCCATAATCCAAACTAGGCCACCCTTTGTCTGCTTTTAGCCCCCAGAAATACACCAAAAATGTTTGGGAGATGCATTTGCACATCCCCAGTGTCACATCTATTTTGGACCTGGATGTGTATATTTTAAAGGAGGAATATATGGTACAGGGTTACAACATTATAGAGGATGTGGAAAAACTGGGAAAAGAGTTAACTTTATCTCTGTCTTTCATAATATTAGAACTTTCATTTGGCAATCATCAAATGAAATTGATTAGTGGTAGATTCAGGATGGACAAAAGAAAGTGCCTCTTCACACAGTGCACTTTTAACTTATGGAATTATTTGTCACAAGATGTGGTGATGGCCCAGGCTTAGATGGCTTTAAGAGAGGGTTAGACAGATTCATGGAGGAGGATAGGTCTATCACTGGCTCATAATAGTCATAATAACTCAATGGAACCTCCATGTTCAGGGGCAGTGTGCCACTGAATAACATTTGCTGGGATCACACAGCATGGGGAATCTGCTGCTCCTGCTTTCATATACTGCCTGTCTGGCTGCAAGCAGGGTGCTGGGGGGTTTCTCCATGAGCAATGTACTCTGAGCTGGGTGCATGTTGAGGCCGTTAGGGATACATGATGTCGTGGGCATCTAGCAGCCATCCTGGAGCTTATCATGGAAAAACTGGATTTTCTGAGCCTGCTTAAAGTCCGACTATTTTCCTTAAGTCAGGTTCTTGGCGGTATAGTTGTTGTGTGCCCCAACCCTGCATTGACTTTGGGTATGCTAGCCCTGCTCAGGGGTGTGCCTTTCACTGTGACCCCGGTCAAGGGTTGTTTGCTGTCCCTGTGTTTCCCAGCACAAACCAGTTAGTGTCTCCTCAGAAGTAACTCCCATTGTGGTCAATGAGGCTTGTCCTGTGAATGCGCACTTCAGAATTTACAGAGATCCCCCTCAATTGAAATGGCACAGTTTAAAGCGCAAATTCCCTAAATACTGTAAAGCATGATCTCAAGGCTCCGATTCTCTGTTGTTTGGTTTATTGCCTTAGGAAGTAACTATTTCACACCGTCATTATAGGGATCCTGCACAGAATCGGGTTAGAAAGGGGGCTGGTTTCCCATCCCTGTGTACTGTCCTCCCCACCGGTCTTTCCCAGCACAAGAATATGTGTGTCTACTCAGAAGTAATTTCCACTGTGCTGACTGAGGCTTGTCCCGAAAATGCACACTCCAGGGAGTCACTGAAATTCCCGTGAATTGAAATAATGCATCAATGCTGAAGCTTCGATTGATCCAGCACAGCAGCTAGAACACTGTGTTCCTCCTTTACTGATTGTTTAACGAAGTAAGTAATGCATGGGAGGGAAGAGAGAGGGAGAGAAGGAGATTGTTCGGCAGGGAGAACATTCTGTTATTTTAATGACTGTGGCTTTAAGAAAGTACTTAATGCAGGTGCAGGGAGGGGGGAGAGAGAGAAGGAGTGATTTTTATCGAGACAAAGGATGTTTCCTGTTTCCCTGTACAAACATATGTGTGTCTACTCAGAAGTAACTCCCATTGTAGTCAGTGAGGCTTGTTCCTGAAATGCAGGTACATCTGGAGCTTCAGGGGAAAGGAGAAGGGGGGGGGAGTCTGGGCGGGAGGGAAGCCTCTCTTATTGGTTGAGCAGCCTCTGCCAGTCAGATGACATTCACTCCAACTCCCATCCCCACCAGGAAGTATGTTCTGTAAAGTGATTTTTACTGGTGCAGAGCACTCTCTCGTGGAGCCCTGCAGGGACCAAAGTGTAGGAAAACTGATTCCTTTTAAAAAAAATCCAGTACTCCTCCATTTGCTTCTCCTTCCGTTGCCATGGAAACACCCCCTGGACTAGAAGGACCTTCTGCTGGGCTCTTCTTTTATATGAACAGGTGTCTGAGGTGTTGAGCAAGGTGTTGTGAAAATGCTGTCTGTAGTACTGGGTCTACGATGGCTCAGGCTGGATCTACATGTGGGAAAATGAGATAGGAATGAGGTGGCAGAATGCAGGGAATGGTAGAATGGACTGTACCACTTCAGACTACAGGAAGGGGACTCAAATTTGAATGCCCTTTCACATTAAAAAGAAACAAACAACTCCCTGCAAATAGACAACTAGCACATCCGTGATAGAATAATTGCTAATCAGTATCCTCATTGACAAGTTGTTCCACCTAAATGTATAGTTAAAAAAGAGGTCAGTATGAGAACGTTTAGGGATGTATGAAACACCTACCTGGCTCCACGCCAGGCAATCCACGGCGGGGGGGAGGCGCTCCATCCCTCCCCCTGGAATCCTCGACAGGGGGGGAGGCGCTCCATCCCTCCCCCCGGAATCCTGCCCGACCGGCTCCGCTCCATGGCCAAGCCACGGAGCCGCCGGCCGGCTCCAGCCACCCGCAGCCAGACATCTGGCCGCTGGGCAGTCGTGCAGGGATGCAAATGGCGGCTGTCGTAGCCGCCGCCATTTGCGTCCCTGTATTGAGCCGTGATAGGCTACGTAAATATTTACATAGCGACTGCCATTTGCGTATGCTGGGTCCCCCCCCCTTGCCGTGATAGGCTACGTAAGTATTTACGTAGCCTATCACGGCTATGAAGAGGAGGAAGCGAATGGCGGCCACAGGATGGCCGCCATTCGCACAGCAGCGCGGACGGGAGCAGGTAAGTGCTCTATTTCGCGCGCCTTTCGTGGGGTGGGGGCGGCAGGGACTTGGTCCCGCACGCCTTTCGTGGGGTGGGGGGGCGGGGGATTCGTTCTGCGACGGATTTCGGGGGGCCAAATGCACTGGCATTCGGCCTCACCGAGATCCGTCGCGGAATTCTCTGACATCCCTAGGAACGTTAAGTGTATAGATGCAGAGCTGCAAACCCAGCTGCCTCTGGAATATGATATAGTGAGACACAAATCTGATCGTGTGACCTCAAATCACTGGCTGAGCTATTGAGCAGTAACTACACCAGAAATAGTACTTCTTCCCCCCGCCCACCGGAATTAAAAAAGATACTATTACCCCAGGATAGGTTTCCACCAATAGCAAGGATGGAAGTGGGTTTTTTTTAGACAAGACTGGGTATTCAGAAATGTGGCTTCCCCACTCTGGAGTCCATTCTACCACTCAGGATTCTGTCACCTCCTGCTTTATGTTCACACATGTAACTCATCCCCAGTGGCTTGCCCAGGCTTGCCTCTTTGTAATGTGTGAAACGGCTCCTATGGACAGGGAGAGCCCAAGGCAGAGGAACCATCTCTTCTTAATCCCTGCACCCTGCAGGTGTATGTGTGTGTGTGTAGGGGGTGTGTATTGCAGCTCCCCCCTTTTTTGTATATGTTCATCCTTTTTCAAAATGTATCCCGTTGGTTTCAACTGAAATGAAAACAACAGAATTAACCAAAGGCAACAAAAGGCACAAAATATTCCTTAACAAAAAGCTATTAAACCAGAAGCTTAAGCCCTAGACAAATATTTGCCTGATCTCGTGTAGGGCAAAAGTGTGGACAGGGACTTGGGGGCACACCTAAGCCCCACCCCCAATGTCATCGCGCTCCTGGCTGGCGTTGAGCATGTCCTTGAATTGCGTGATTGAGAACCCTGCCTTACCTTAGTCTGTCTGATCATGGAATCTCCAGAACGCCCTTACAGAGCTTTATACAGACGTTCGTGCATCTAACTGACAGCCAGGAGCGTGGCAGCATTGTGTGTGTGTGTGTGTGGGGGGGGGAAATGCCCACTCACATCCCCCTCCACACTTTCACCCTGCACACGAGCAGGTGAGTGCCTGCATAAGGATAGAGTTAAGGAAAAACAAATAAATTAACATTAATATTTCACAGTATTAAGGCTATTAGGATTTGTATTAGTTGTGTGGTATTATTTGTAACTATTATATTACTTAAAGTAATATAGGATCCTGTACAGTGTTCTTTATTTGTTTTTCCTTAACTCTGTTTCTGGTTTATTAGGAAAATAACAACATCAGCTCCTGGGCTGGTGTAATTTTTCTTCCTTGTCAGGTGCATGGAGGGCTTTGGATCCTGCAGGTCCCAGGCTTCCCACCATCTGCCCCCACAGACCCCTTTTCACCCCATACCACCATTGGAGCAGTGATGGAGAAGAGTGAGGGCAGAGGAGTGTCCTGCCACTGCAATGAGGAGACCTCTGTCACTGGACCTGCCTCAGTCTTTGTGGGTGGAGACAGAGTTCCACAACAGCCCCTTGACAGCCTTCTCCAAGAGTTTAGGATTGTTCATTTAGGCCCAAAGTTCACATTACTTTAAAAGCATGGGCTAGCAGCTACATATTTTTTCTCTTTATTCTAGAGTAAGCGGAGGGGCCCCAATCCAGATTAGGACCCCAGTTTGCATAAGGTGTCCCCAGGAATTTTTCCAGGGCCAGACAAAGCTACACAGCAATTTAATTCGCATGCATGGTGCATACCACTACAACATACCAGTGCTCTTTCCTTGTGTGCGCTCTTTCTTGCTTAGCATCACATTCTATGACATTTAGAAGCCTACACAGAGTAGTAGAAGATCCTGGGAACTGAACAGCATACTACAGAAGAGTGTTATATCATAGAAGCATCATGGATGCCAACAAAACTTTATTTGGAGTGAGAGATAAAAACAACAACATTGTTATATATCCTGGTGGGGCAGGTACTGTGAGTTAGTTATTGTTTTGAACCCTTGGCAGCTCCTGTAGACTTCGGAGTAGCAGCAGTGGGTGGAGCTTCTGCTAACTTCTTCACTTCTGTGTGTGCTGAATAAAGAACAGTTGTGTTTGAGGACTGCTGATTCCTGCAGTCATTCCTACTACCAACACAACGCTTTGTGGCAATGAGGATGGGATCTTGAGAGCTATAGAGGCAGCACGTACTGTGAATCCATTCACACAGCTAACTGGTGAGCAGTCAGCTATACCCTCTTAAGAACTTGAACAACTCCTGGGGGGGTGGGGAAATCAAATTTAAAATGGCTGCTTTTGGACATATTGAAGAGTTCGATGTGGGTCAACCTGCTTCCTGGGATTCTCAGGGCTTCTTCACATGTCCCTGAAACATGGCAGGTTTTATCCTGCTATGTCCCTGAAACATGGCAGGTTTTATCCTGCTATTGAGATTGCTCACTCATGGAAGTTTGCAGGTCCTTTTCATGACATTGCCAACCTCCAGGGCACATCCAGAGGTATTTCCTGGTTATTCCATGTTAAATTAACAGAAGTATAGCTTCCAAATCACATGAAGTACTAGTTCCCCTCTACTCAACACTGATTAGGACTCATCTGGAGTACTGTGTCCAGTTCTGGGCACCACACTTTAAGAAGGATGCAGACAAACTGGAGAGGGTTCAGAGGAAGGCAACAAAGATGATCAAGGGACTGGAAACAAAGCCCTATGAAGAGAGACGGAAAGAACTGGGCATGTTTAGCCTTGAGAAGAGAAGACTGAGGGGAGATAGGATAGCGCTCTTCGAGTACTTGAGAGGTTGTCACAGAGAGGAAGGCCAGCATCTCTTCTCGATCATCCCAGAGAATAATGGGCTCAAGTTACAGGAAGCCAGATTCTGTCTGAACATCAGGAAAAACTTCCTGACTGTTAGAGCAATACGACAATGGAACCAATTACCTAGGGAGGTAGCGGGCTCTCCCACACTGGAGGCATTCAAGACGAGGCTAGACAGCCATCTGTCAGGGATGCTTTGACTTAGATTCCTGCATTGAGCAGGGGGTGGGACTCAATGGTCTTGTAGGCCCCTTCCAACCCTACTATTCTATGATTCTATGAATTGATCCAGAAATAATGAAGTATTAAAATACATCAGATTGTTCCACTATTAAAACAGCCACTAGATGGCGCAGTTTCATTGAGTTCTTGGAACCTTGAAAATTAAAAACTTCCCCTCTAAGCAATCATGTGATCACCATCTGGGAGCCCACTGTAAACGTGGAAAGGCTCCACAACAATGGGACTGCATATTTTTTCTTTAATGTAAAGGCAGCCTTTTGCAGAATGGCTTTCATTTTATCTTGAAGCAAATAAGATAGCTAATCATGAACAAAAGCAAGCTGAGCTGTTTGTGGGCCACAGACATTTGCCATAATAAGATCCCTCACTGCTCCTGCCTCACCCAAAACTAAGACATTTGATGAACTTTTAGGATTACTGAAGATACATTTCTCATCAAGTCCTTCAGTTATTGTGCAGAGATTTAAATTTCACAAATGAATGCAGCAACCTGTAATCTTTGGGGATTTTCTGGAGGATATGTCGAGGGATCGCTAGGGATATACAAATTGTGTACCTTCCGTGCCGCTTCACTTCCGCAGTTTGGGGCCAGTGCTCCGTTCCACCATTCACAAGCCCCCGGAATCCTCTTTTTTTTCTCCACTTCATTAATACACAATTGTGCTTTAAATCCTCATTTCGGGGGCAAGAAGAAAGGTTTAAAGCGGGGAGGGGGGGATGCTCCAGACACAGTGCTTTGATTTTTCGCTTCTTCTCTAAAGCAAAACAAAAGGGCTGGAAAGGCAAGGAGGAGACTGGCCAGAGTGGGAAACTTCAGCGGGGCAGAGGGGGCGAGGGAGTGGGGAATCGGAAACAGGAGGAGGTGGGAAAACAGACAGGATAAGCAGATCCAACCCACTCCAAAAAGGCTTCACCCAGCCATCAAGAGAGTAATGCGATTAGGGCTCCGTAGAAACAGTGCAGCCCGCCAGGGTACAATGATGATAGATCAGGTCCTTTAGGGACATGGAAACACGCATGAGAGAAAATAAGCTTGGGGAAACAGCACAACAAAGTTGGAAAAGAAGTGAAGGCGATAGTGTGGAAACACGCCCCGTGTTGTTATTCCAGATAAGGGTCATCAAACCATCTTGACCATGCTGCATCCAGCTCATCCAGGGATCGTTTTTCTGAAAGCATTGGCCAGAAGCTATGTCTGGTGGTCTGGTATTGATTCGGATATTGAAAAAACTGTAAATGTGCGTAGTACTTGTCAAGCCAGTAGGCACAATCCACCAAGGGCATCTATCCTTCCATGGGAAGTGACCAAGAACCCTTGGTCAAGAATCCATATTGATTTTGCAGCACCATTTCAAGGAAGAAACTTCTTGGTTGTGGTAGATTCTTATTCGAATTAGCTTGAATTAGCCTTAGTACCATCACAAACAGCCGCTGCAACAATCACAGCACTGTGCCACTTATTTGCAACCTATGGCTTGCCTGATACTGTAGTCTCAGACAATGGGACCGCTTTTACATCTGCTGAATTTAAATCATTTGCGGACAAGAACCTTATTCGGGCTGTCACCATTGCACCTCATCATCGCCAAGCAAATGACCAAGCTGAACGGATGGTGTAGACAACAAAAGATGCTCTGATGCGCATAGGGTGGGGAGGATGGGGGCCCTAACACACACACTGGCCAGAGAAAGCAGAAGGGGCGGAATAAGCCGAGAATGGGAGGGAGGGAACAGGCTCTCTAAATGATGATGGGGATGAGACTCCACCCAGTAGCCACCCAAATAATTTGCAGAAAACTGCGTTCAACCTGCCCAGAGCCCCAGGCCAGCTTTGGGATAATGCACATGTCCTCAGATGGAGCTGATTCGATTCCAGTAAAAAACTGCAGCAGAGTGGAGAGCGAACTAAGCCTATCACTGTGGATTCCCCCCAGGTCTGCCATTTCTGGTGACTGAGCAGACAAGGCCTGGGCACCAGGTCTACTAAGATAGGTAGATCCAGCCTCTGAGAAATTTGTATACCAGGTCTACCCCTCTGTTGTTTCTCAGTGGGTAGACCTCGGGTCCAGACAATGTCCTTCCACCCACAGCTGAAACCCTCAGTTCTTTCCATGATTCCCTTCACTCCTATAATGACCAAAGGCCATTACAGGGTTGAAGTGCATAGTTAATAGAGGGTGGGGGTGACCTGCTCAGCTTGCAGCCAACTGCTAGGTTCTGCGCTACAGGCAGTGCACAATGCATTCAGGTACCTTCACAAGAGGATTCTTTATCTCTACAATACATGAGAAAACACGGTGGAGCTGCATGGCACACAGTCTTGGCTCCAAGGCCAACACTAAGAGAGAGATGGGGAGAGGTGCTGCTTGGGCCTCCTGCAAGAGCTAACCTGTTCCAACCCATAATAAATGCCACCGCTGCTACAATCAATTTCACAGCCCCATCTGCAATTCCTTAAAACACCAACAGCACTGGACTACACTGCAGAATTGTCATACACTAACACCGCCCCCCCCGCCCCCACAAAATGAGAATAACAACACTGGACTATTTTGCAGGACTTGTGTAACCCACACTTTCTCAGCCACCACCCAGCCTCCTGCAATATGGGTATAATAATGATAAACTTTATCTGCACACGTTGTCAAGGTAATTTTTAAAATGTTTATAAGCTCAGAAAAAAATTATTAATGAGACGTGAGTTAGATCATGAACTCCTGTCTTTGTTGTTACCTTTTGTTTTTTGGTAGACACACTGCTGCCTAAACTCAGCCCACTAAACTCCTAGATTTCTAAATTGTTTTTTAGGAGGCTGCAATTACTTCCTAACAGGGAAAACCCCCAAAAGGCTTAACACACCCAGACAGTGGGTGAGTTAACCATTGCTGTGACTTCATTTGTTACCTAAAAATGCTAAAAGATGGGAGCTGGACAGTTTCTCACAAAAAAATGAATTGGCAGAATAGTGGCTGCACATTTTGCCTCATATCTTGGGTTCTACAAGGGCTAGAGACTTGCTTTTGTTTAAATGGAAGCTGGCAATCTGGGGATTATGGCTCACCCCCAAGGGGTTAATTGCCCCTCCTTGCCCCTTCCTGCAGATGCCCATGAATATGGATAACATTTAAATAGCTATCCTCACTGTGTGACAGCTAGCCATCTCTCCTTTTCCCTTATGTTCTCTTTCAGCATTTCCTCAGCCTTTGTGGTTTTAAGGAGCTTTTACATAGCAACATTAACAGTCCAATCCTATGCATGCTTACGGAGTGGGTGGGGTGGGGAATCCACAAAAAGCCAGTGTACGTAAGACGTGCATCTTCCCTTGTGATTCTGGGACTGCCAGGGATTGCCCTTACAAGCAACTCCCCCCACTTCCCAGATGGATGATGTTCCTGTGTTCTCCCCACACCTCCACTCATCTCATCTCATCTGTGGGCTGGAATACCACTTTAAATTAAAATGAACTTAGCCAGGGGCCCACACCAGGTGGAACAGGACAAGAAGTCACCAATTTGCACAATCATACTACTGCCTGTATGTAGTTAAAGCAGAGCCTTGCTGGACTGCAGCATGGGGAGCTTAAATGGAGGGAGAAGGATTTACAGCTGTGTTTCTGTAATGTTTCATGCTGTAAGGAAGTAATTAATGGGTGGGGGGAGAGAGAAAGAGAGTGCTTTTGTTGAGACACAGGAGGAAACCTCCCAGGATTTTATAGAAGGAGAAAGGCAGGGGGGAGGAGCCTGGATTGGGGGGGGGGCTCTCTTACTGGCTGAGCAGCCCCTGCCAGTCAGATGCCGTTCACTCCAACCCCCCACCCCCACCCAGAAGTATGTTCTATGAAGCGACTTATGCTGGTGCAGTGCACTCACTTGAGTCCTGTGTGGACCAAAGCACACCAAAGTTGATTCCTAGGAAAATCCGGATAATCCTTCATTCGCTTCTCCTTCTGTGTTGTGGAGAAACCCCCTAGGTCTACATTCTACCATTTGCATTGCAGCATTCTCGACTGAGCTTGGTGGAATCCGACCCTGCTTCCCCTGGGTTTAATTTCCTGGCCTCCCCTGGCTGGGCCTCACCTGTCCAGGTTGCAGGAACTGGAGAGTAGAGATAGACTGGGCAGGTGTGCACATAATGAGGTGCTGTTGCTGCTCTCAGAATGGAGCTGTTTTGGCACAGAGGAGCCTGTTGTGCTACTGCCTGCTGCTACCTCTCTGCCTTACGAGGAGGTGCTCCCACAATGCAGGTTAAACTTGAGGGCATCCCCCCCTCCCCTGTTTGATTCCCTGTCCTGTCCTATCCTGAGCCTTGCCTGTGAGGCTAGAAACTAAAAGCAGAGATAGATGGGGCAGGCGCAGCACAGCAGCCGCTGTTGCCGCTCTCGGAACGATGTCATGACTGGAAGCACGGGGGGGGGGGGCTAATTTCCATGACTAAACTGGTTAAACTCCCTTCTGTTCCTGAAGCTCATATCTTTTAATGGAATTTTAATTCTTTTAAAATACATTTTTTGACTTCAGAGGTTGAATATTGTCTGCTGAACCTTCCATTCTTCTTTCAAAGGAGGAAAAAAGAAACTCTGGCAAACACCAGGGGGCTGTCCTCACGAGCGATTTAGTGCGAAGTTAGAGCAGCTACAATTCCTTCACGGCAGATGGCGTTATCGCCAATCTGCTGCCAACCAGCTGTTTACCTCTTGAAAAGCCGCATTTCTGAAACTCCTTTAACTTAGACTTTTTTTAATGAAAGTGGCTCCCTAGCAGTTTTACCACAGTGTGCCATGTCCCCCCCCCACATTAAATCCTGGGTGTGCCTCTGTTACCTGGCAGTGACATGGTCAAGGGGGTGGTATGCCTCATTCCCTCTTGTTTCTCCAATTGAAGTAGTTTTTCTCATTGAGAAAATCCTCAGGAGCACAGCAGCGACCTCTCACATTACCGCAGTAGTGGGGACACTCAATCACCTTAGTAGCCTGCTTTTAATCTTTAACATATCCCCCCTTCTGTGCATGTTTACTCACAAGTAAGACATAAATCTTGCTCCCCTGCAGTGAAAGAGTTAAAGGCTAACTTTAGTAACTCACCCTAAAGTGCTTTTTCACTTCTCCGTTACTCGCTACTGCAAAGTTGTACTTCTTTGATGTTCTGTAGTTTCTCTGATGTAAAGTCATTTCTCCATTGTTATGTAAAGTGCCTTCTCTGTGTAAAGTGCCTTCTCCGCTTTATCGAAGTAATGATCTTGAGTTTTTCAGGAGCTTCTCATTGCATGCAGGGAGAAGGAGAAAGGGGGGGTTGGAAGCAATAGGCAAAAGTGCACACATGGGGGAAAATGGTGTGGGATGGGGAGCTCTCAGGATCCTTTAGATGCTACATTGGAGACCTGGGGATTTTGGGTTTCTTTAGGGAAATCTGCACACACGGGGAAAATTAGTAGCTCTCCATTCATAATGTAGTAGCAGCGGGGAGCCTGAACAGGGGCAGGAAAGAAGCCTCTCTCATTGGTTGAGCAGTCCCTGCCAGTTTGATGATGTTCAGTTCTACTCCCCCACCCATCCTGGAAGTATGTTCTTTTCAAGCACTGAAAACCAGATTTTAAAAGTACGGTGTACTTGGCTTATCTTGCTTTGTGTATTCCTGACAGACCAAAGCTGATTCCATGAAAATTCGGGTAATACTCCAATTCACTTCTCATTCCATTGTCATGAAGATTTTCTCCCCCCACTCCCTGGCTCTCCCCACTCCAATCTGGTGCCATCTCTACCCCTGCCTTTTAATTTAGTGGCTATGGAGCTGATGATATATCCTTTCAAAGGAGATCAAACAGACCAACCTCCAGTGACTTTTAGGTTGCGTGTCTGTGCATGTTCATCCCCCTGCAGCAAGACAAAAACTCCCATCTGTTGAATGCAGGACAGGCTATTGCTCAACTACTAGCAAATTTTGAAGTCAGATTCTAAGGCCAACATCTGAATTTTGTAACGTCAACATATTAAAACTTTTCATTTCAGCTTTGGTGGATAACAATCATAGTAAAGATATGTTTAGTACTAGTAAAGGTAGCAAGCACAGATGTGTTTCTATCTGCATCTAAAAACCCTCCTGCCCCCACTATGGGGATTGTTAAAGTATGTGAATATGGTATACACACATGTCCCACATTTTGTTGTGTGTGTGGCTCGTTCTCACAAATCCCTGGCTCCCACTGCTAATCTTTCCCACAACCCAAACCCAGGATTGTTGAAATGTATAAGGAGAAGTTCCACACCCTGTATTTTATTGGAGGTGTGGCTTAGCTCACAAGTCACTGGAGTCTTTGGTTGCTACTGGGAGGTAAATTTTGGATAAGAGGCATACCAGTGTCCAGCATTCAGACTCTTCTGTTCATAGCATGTCTTTGAACCACATCTATATCACATTGCAGCTGCCCAGTTGTTTATTTATCCCACTCAATTCCAGAACTCTGAGCTGACGACAGTAAATGTAAACGTCTATAATAGAAACCAAAATGAAATGGAACAGATTCCACCTTTCACCTCATCCATTTTTCTGCCTTTCCCCCATCCCTACCTATCCACGTCTGCCCTCATGTAGTCTCAGGGTCTGACAAGAAATTTCATGGCTTTCTCAGGATCTCTAGGGGAGGAGTAAAAACTCAGGGGCCACAATCAAAGAGTAGAAGTCAGGCTGTTTTCATCTTGATGTGATCTGCAATTGCGGCTTGGGACTAGGCTACCCGAAAGACCACTTCTCCCATGAGCCTGCCTGGGTTTTGAGGTCTTTGGGAGAGGCCCTTTTGGTACTTCAGAGGCACATTTTGTGGTGACACAAGAGAGGGCCTTCTCAGTGGCTGCTCCCAGGCTGTGGAACTCCCTGCCAAGGGAGAATAGGTTCGCTCCCTCTCTGTTGTCCTTCTGCTGGCAGGCAAAGGCATTTTTATTCAAGTAGGCCTGTGGTGAGTAAGAGGGCCTCTTAGGTCCAGTGCTGTTTTTATTCTGTTATTGTTGTATTTTTAGTTGTGTTATTTGTGTTATTAGTGTTTTAAGCAAGTTTTTATTTATCTATGATTGTAAGCTACTTTGAGTTCCATTTTCTTGGTAGAAAGATGAGGTACAAATCAAATCCATCCATCCATCGATAAATACCCACTTCTGAGATCTCTGTTCTGTAGAAACACCGTACCCTCTAAGCATCCTGATCTTTTCAGAATGCGGTTTGTCTCTGCCTCCCTCCCCCCTTTCCCCCTTCTTTTAAATTCAAAAAATGCATTATACATGTTTATGGCAAATAAAGCTATGGTATATGGAGATCATGGGGATCTCCCCCCCCCTCCCCAGTTTTGTCCATCCAGTGCTTATCACAGAACCCTTGCCTCCATGGCCTGTACAAGAGAGTTATGGGTCATTATTCAACTGTACACACAAATATCATGGTAACAGACAACAGTCTAGAAGCCCCTGCCAATCACACTCTCTCCTATTCTGTCATGTCAGAAAAATGTTCATTGTGAGAGCCAGTTCCACAAATCCCTTCTATTCTTTCAGTGCCATCTTTGCTGTGATCGCTTCATAAGAAATGCTCTGTGCAAAGGAAAGCCCATTAAGGAAGCCAAATTAACAACAGGTCTATTGTAATACCCTCAGTTGCTCAAGAAACCTTTATATTAGGTGTTAGGTTTGGTCACCTGTGGTCCCTGTCCTGTCAAATAGGTCATCTTTGTGAAGTCATTATTAATAAAGATTTTGCACTTATCCATGGGTAAGGGAGGGGAAAGAAATGCACTTTGAGTGGATGCAGTGCTTGGAGTGTTGATCTTTGTCTCCAGTGTTGCAAGGCCCTGGCTGCATGAAAGAGCATACATGTTTGGCTTGGTGCTCTCACTGCTCTCGTTGCTGGATCTCAATAGACGGTTGAAAAATAGGGCTCTTGGTAACAGCAGCAAGTGTTTGCAATTAGCTTCACCATATGGTGGATTTTGTTTTCTGCATCTTCTAGGCAGAATAAGAGCCAAATATCTGGCATAGCACAATATCCAGTGTGGTGTTAGCTCATCTTACAGAAACCACAGGCTTGTCAGAGTTAAGTGGTGATTCAGAAAGTCAGCAAAGGAATCTCCCATCCATCAGTGGGTCAAGATCCTTCTAATGTCTCCTGTTACTAGGCAGTGTCTATCACAGGATCTGACCTCCTCCCACTATCCCTGGCCAGAACTGCAAGATTATCTTTTCTTCCTCCCTGGCTGTATGTGGGATATGATGCGGTGTGCAGTGCCTGGAGGCTGTCTGCATTTTCACTGCTCCTTCACTCCTCCAACAACCTCTGGTGGTCCATTTCTCAGGGACAAGAAGCTTCCTTTCCCATAAACTTGGTTCCCTGTTGTTTTTTAATCAGTAATTTGTTAAGGATTTTACTTATCTATAACAATAAATAATAGAAACAAAGGACTAGAACAAAAACCTAATTTGGAAAAACAGATATACCATCTCTTGGGTGGTGCAGGCCTTGTCATCAGTTACTGGGAGTTGGGTGGAAATGCCCCCCAAATATTAGAATAACCTTTGGCAGCTTGTAGAATTCTAATACTTTGGGGTGTGGGGTACTATTATTGATGAGGCAACTGGGTTTTTTAAAAAAAATTCTCCCCACAAGAAAAATGTCATCATGTAACATCATTTCCATTGGGGCATTCTATTTAAAATTAAGAAAGAATACAGCTGTGTATCTCTGCCACTGCATGGAGTGGCAGCAAAGCATTTTTATTGTGGGGAAAAATTAAAGGGCCGATCAACATTAACCCGTGATCGCAATGAATTCAGTGTCCTGTCGGGTTAAATGCTCTCGCATTAAAACGTGATTATCCACATTCACTCACTTTCCCCGTTGCAGTGCTTCATTGAATGCACGAGTTCAGTTCACACTCGAGTGCTGTGCTGTTTTCCTGCTCTTAAAGACAGAGGCTCTCATTGGGGGATCAGAAACTCTTCCTGTTTCTGCTGATTCCACGCCCACCACGCTCACAGCTCTCGACGGCCCCATGTCATCTTCTGGCTACCGATCACATAGCTTCCTCAGCACTCAGTGTTTCCTCAGCAACAAGCAAAGGGCTGGATGTGCATGCGCTTGTCTGATCTCGGAAACTAAGCAGGGTCGGCCCCGGTCAGTAGTTAGATGGGCGACCGCCTGGGAATCAGGCTTCCTGCATTGAGCAGGGGGTTGTTCTATCCCTTCACATGAGACTAAGTTTTACCCCTCCTGTCTCCTGCTTCGGATTTTTTTTTTTTAATTAAGGCGTTATCTTCGAAGAATCGTGGCTTCTTGTTGCTTGTTGCTGAGGAAACATCGAGTGCTGAGGAAGCTATGTGATCAGTAGCTGGAAGACAACATGGGGCCGTCAAGAGCTGTGACTGGACAGGAGGGAAATACAAACACCGCCATATATGGACAGGCAGGGGAGGGGACTACAACCAGATACGGTAGCGAAGGCGGAAAATCAGAGCACATTAAGGGGAAATACCGGGATATCAGGGTATTGAAAGTGGGAGCACGGAAGCAGGAAATTCCGGTTCCAATTCGAGGCGGGTACTGCGTAGTGTGAAAGACGGGCGGTGAAACCTCATTGGAAGCAAAAAAACCCGTAAGTGTAGATCAGCCCAAAGAAATTCTCAATCACCTCAACAATAGTGGTAAGCCTCCTAAAAAGTATTAAGGTTGTAAAGGCCCTCCTGAGAGTTGCTGGAAATCTCCCCAGTTTTGCAGGATCAAATGGCCCCATGAACATGGTGTATGTCTGTGTGTGTGATTTTAGCTCCACGCTAATAATTATCAGGGAGAAAAGGGGCATCTAATAATTAAATGAAATTATTTCCCCTTTATTATAATTTGTGGATGTACTACAGATTTGGTCTTCCATTTTCAATCAGATAAATAGATGGATAACAAACACAATAGGAAAAAGTGGAAACGAGAATGGTGGGGATGGGGTAGGTTTCTTTGAGCAAGGAGCCAGATAAGTAAGTCACAGCAATTGTTAATTTGGGGCAATATTGTTGTATAGTCAAAGCACTCCAGAAAGGCATCCCATCTGCCATTAAAGTTGTCTAAGGTACTCCCTGTTCCTTCTTTCCTGATAGTGCAGCCACTGGGGAATAGTCTACCAACCTAGTTGTAAATCTGATCCTGAATGTACACTGTGTTGTTTTAGCCTGGTGTTTAGAGGCAGAGAGACAGGAATTGGAGCCATTAGACCTTAGATATGAGGTATATAGCTGTTGATGTTTAACAAAGCTATCCTAATTTTCACAAGAGCTGAGATCTTCTTTTCTGATCTAGAAGGTCCTGCAAGGGCTAGCAACCTACAGAATTAACCTATGATAAAGCTGTGATTTCTGTGACTAAGCAAGTCTAGCTCTTGCATAGCTTTGCCAGAAAGGTCGTTTATTAAATCTCAATAGAGGTTCAACTGACCAGGATGGAGGCAAACTTGGATGATACTGGAGAGATAAAATAGCTTAAAATGGCTGATTTTAACTAGTGGGACACTCATTAGCTGTCTTTTGGAGGAGAAACCCTAGCATTAGGCCTAGTTTACCCAAACGGCAAATGAGGTGTTTTTCTGTCTCTGTCATAATACTAGAACCTTGGGGTCATCCAATGAAGATGAATGGTGTGAGATTCAAGACAGAGAAAAGGAAGTACTTCTTTGCACAATGCATAGTAAAGCTATGAAATTTGCTGCCACAAAATGTAAAAACATGTTTAAAAGGCCCTCGACTGGGGCACTTTAAAGGGCTTAGAGAGATTAATGGAGAATGAGGCTATCAATAGCTACTAGTCATGATGGCTCTATATTACCTCCAATATGAGAAGCAGTATGTCTCTGATTACCCGGTGCTGGTAACGCAAGCGGGAAGGTGCTATTGCATTCATGTCCTGCTGTGGGCTTCCCATAGGCATCTGGTTGGTCATAGCATGAATGGAATGTTGTAGGGATGTACGAAATTGACTCACCGTTTTGTCCGGGGTCATTCACAGTGGCGGGGAGGCACTCTGTTGCTCCCTCCAAAATTCTCCCTGGCCGGCTCTGTGCCTCCCTGGCCGGGGCCACCCGCAGCCAGTCATCCAGCTGCTGGGCTGCGCAGGGACGCAAAGGACGGCTGCCGTAGCCGCCACTATTTGCATCCCTGTCTTTTGCCGTGATAGGCTACGTAAATATATACGTAGCCTATCACGGCAATAGGCAGGAACACAAATGGTGGCGGCTACAGCGGCCGCCATTTGCGTTCCTGTCTATTGCCATGATAGGCTACGTATAGATTTATGTAGCCTATCACAGCCTCCGCAGGGAGACGCAAATGGCGTTCCTGCGTTAGCCGTGATAGGCTACGTAAATACATAGCCTATCACGGCCATTCGAAAGGAGGCAAATGGTGGCCGCAGATGCGGCCGCCATTCAAGGAGCTCTGGAACGGCCGACAAAGGTAGGCTCCGTTCCGGGCCCATTTTGTGGGGTGGTGGGGCGGGCGGCTTCGTTCCGCCATGGATTCCGGGAGGCCGAATGTGCTGGCATTCGGCCTCCCTGGAATCTGTGGCGAAATTCTCCAACATCCCTAGAATGTTGGACTAGATGGGCCTTTGGTCTGATCCAGCAAGGCTGTTCTTAAGTTTTTACGTGGTAAAAAACTTCCAGAATAACTATAGCACTTCAGAGTTCAATGGGAATATTCCACGATTGAATGCAATCTCTGCACATACAAAATAGAACAGAAAAATGTCTGTACATACCTAAAATAGCATACTAGGAAAAGGTTGCAAATTGACTACGAAAAAAAAAAACCCTGGCTCAGGCAGGTGTGTGGTGGTGTTTTTAAAGCTCTGGGCCAATTGCCAGAACTTTTAGTGTAATAAACAGATATTTGGCCTGATTGCCAATAAATTATTTTGAGTAAAGGCAGGATATTTTGAGCAAAAGTCACCAGCATCAATACAACTTGATGTGCATGCTTAAACTGCGTGTTGAAGGCCTGCACGCTAAGGAATCAGGTTGCTGAGTTCACTCGCAGTTCACTATTTCACACGCTTCTGCATGTGAGCCTGAGGGTGCACGTGCGCGATTCCTCCTTGGGTGCCCCTGACAGCAGGTTTTGTGGGGCTAAGGGGGGCAGCAGGCAGGGTGCATGGGGCCAGAGCTGCCTGGTGGCATGGCAGCAGGCACTATTGGGGTGCCTCTCAGATGTCCTCCCCTGTGTGGCCCCAAGCCCTGACCTGTCTCATGCCCAGCGCAAATGCCAAACTTTTTGAAATAAAAGTTGGCAGTAGCAATAGTGTATCAGGAAGAGGACAAGCCATGCACTCTTCGCTGTGGCACACTTGTTTTGTATGTCCAAACAGTGTGTGGGAATATGCAGAAGCATTCAGTCACGTGATTCTCCTACCTGCAGTCTGAAGTGGTACAGTAAAGGCAACGTTTTACCACGTAGTTGTATGAACTATGCTTTACCTGAGGCCAGTGCAGGGCTGTGCCGGCTTGCAGCTTCCATATCTACTATAGGGTCCAAGAACCTCATCTGTTGGTAACCCACCCCACCCCATTACCACACTAAAGGCTGGTGGGGGTTTGACTGGGTGGGTCACATGTTGTGCAGGCCTGGGCTAGACTGAGGTCTTCCCGGGAAAGGTGGCTGGAATCCCAGCTGTACTGGACTGTAATTCAAGGACACAAAAACCAAGTAAAAAGAACATTCAAGCATTAAATTGGGGCAGTTTCAGTGACCCCAGTCCAGGGAACATCAAGCAGTGGCTGCTTTCCTTTGCCAGCACAAGATAGCCTTAACTCTGTGGTGTTAAAGCTAAAAGGAACAGAGGGAAGTCCCATAAACACTTGCTTGACGGAAGACCACAGTTCACGTTCCAACTTAACGCTTCTGCGTTGGGCCTTTTGCATGGCAGGCTCTTTGCAGTGAAGTGCAGCAACTGCTTTGAAGCAATTGCCCCCAGCGAGTTCGTCATGCGGGCCCAGAGAAGTGTGTACCACGTGGGCTGCTTCTGCTGTTGTGTCTGTGAGAAACCGCTTCAGAAGGGAGATGAATTTGTCCTGAAGGAGGGCCAGCTGCTGTGCAAGAGTGACTATGAGAAGGAGCGTGAACTGCTCAGCCTAGCAAGCCCAGCTGCATCTGATTCTGGTAAGGTAGTACAAAATGTTCGGTGTGCCACTGAAGAGGTGGCTGGTGGGTCTCTTGCTACTACCATGACATTTGAGGGTCAAGGTATAAATATTTCCCACCGATATCTTCCATAGCTAGATATTAGCTTTATGATAAAAAGCCTCCTTGGACTGCAAACATATGTATTATTAAGATTTTAAATTCATGCCATCCCAATGGTATGGGGGATGTAGTAACACTTAAAAAGCAATAGAACTAATAGAATAAAATACCCGTAACTTTTAAAAAATCTGTATCTGATTAAGATAACTCTGTATCTGATTAATCCATCAATTGTCCCAAACATTCCAGAAAATGTTCCAGCTTTGCCATAGTTCTCAACAGTAGTAAACTGATTGTATCACTGTAGACTGCAGAACTTGCATGACTGAATGCTCCTCCATTAAAAAAAACCCAGTACATAGAAAACTAGTATGTAAGGGAGAAGGGTCTTAGCTTACCCTCCTCCCTGACATTCTAGTTTTCGGTGTGCAGGGAATTGCTTTGTATGTGGGGAGCATTCAGTATTGTGAGCCCATATCTGCAGTCTGAAGTGAGACAGCCCAGAAACAGACTTATCACCTCAGTGAGAATTAGACCTCAAGTCTCTGTCCAATCTCCTCAGTTGAAGGGCAGTTACTCAGAGTACCTTACTGCACCCTAGATGCATAGCCCTGAATTACACAAAATGTAACTGAGGTTCAATTCACATATTCATTTTTGAGGTGGTAAAACCTACATATAGTTTAAAAACAGAGTTGCCCAGATACCAGGATATCTGGGCAACTTCTCCCTAGACCCTTGAAATGTTCACAAGGAGCCAGGTACTGTTCCACACCGGCTTCCTTCTTACAGTTGTTTCCTCCAGATACTGTTTGTTAATGCACATTTCAAGTTCACATTTGGACTGGCAGCAGTAGATCCCAGGTGCTTGGAGAGCAGAGTCATCACAGGATCAGCTCGTCCACAGATCTGGATCACATTGAAGACTGGTGTTTTGAAGACGCAAGAACAATATAAATGGTGTATATTGCAGGGTGAGCTCTGAATGGACTGATCTTTCTTCTGCATTAGAGACATCACAATAGTGTTTGGCTGTTCCTTGGATTATTGAATGGTCATATTCTTATGTTTTGCACAGGTTTGCACTGAAGGTGCTCCTTCTGTGAAGCAGCCTGCACAATATACAGCTTCATTAAGGCAAAGAAGGATAAGGTTTCTCTGAATGTTTCAGCATTTTCAAACCACTATGTTGCATAATTTTATGTGAAGATCAGTGATTTCGCATTTGAAATTGAGTGGATGCCATCTGGACCTGATGACTTAATTTGCCAATAAACCTTAACACTTAATCTTGTTACCTCAATTTGACTCAGCTATTCAGATATCCTCTGTGAAAAACTAGGTTAAGGAATAGGAATCTGTCCTAGATCTTCCACAATGAACACAGATGCAAATAATTCATTTAACTTCTCTACAATTTCTTTATCTTCTTTTAGTTTACCTTTCACTGGCTTGTCATCTAATGGTCTATCTGCCTCTAGGGCTAGTTTCCCACTTTGAATGTTTTTAAAGATATTTTAATTGATTGGCTGAATGTTTTTAGCAATAAACTCCTCAAATTCTTCTTCTTTTTTTGCTTGCCTTATTGGCAGTTTATTTACATGTGTTTAGTTAAAGTTTGTGCTCCTTTTTGTTCTCATTGGGGCAAGACTTCAGTTTTCTGATGGAAGCCTTCTTGCCTTTATATGACTTCATTGACTCCAGAAATCATGCGTCTTTGTCATGAACTAAACATGCTTTTAGAGTGGTGGGCGGCAGTATTGCAACCGAAACTCTCCCCACGACCTGAGTTCGATCCCAGCAGAAGCCGGGTCTCGGGTAGCCGGCTCAGGTTGACTCAGCCTTCCATCCTTCCGAGGTCAGTAAAATGAGTACCCAGCTTGCTGGGGGAAAAGTAGTCACGACTGGGGAAGGCAGTGGCAAACACCCTGCTAAAGTCTGCCAGGAAAATGCCAGCGCAAGCAGTGTTCCTCTAGGGGTCAGTAATGGCCCGGTGCTTGCACAGGAGGAACCTTTCCTTTCCTTTTGTTAAATCCATTCCATCTGTGTTTCATGGATTGTCAAGTGTCTTTCATTCTGTCATCTGCTCATTGACAGAACTGGATTTTTTTAACCAGTATTCTGTTCTATTTGCGCTAATTCACAGTAGTGATAATTCACACTTGTGGAAATGTGCAAATTAGTGCAAATCCTGCCCCCCAAGTGAAAAACCAGTCTGCAAATCCACGGAATCTGTGTGTCTCAGGAAAAGCTGGTCGGCTGCAGATTCCCCCAGACATCCCGATGGAAGGGTAGCTGAAGACAACAATTATTAGAACATCTCCTTTTGCTTCTCTGTGATTTCTTTCTCTATATCAAACTCACCCTCAGAATTTTTGCTCAGGGAGGACAGCAAAATCAAGAAATGGTCAAGGACTGCATGTCCAATTCAAGAGCCAGTGTGGTGTAGTGTCTAGAGCGTTGGGCTGGGAGTCGGGAGATCTGGGTTCTAATCCCCACTTAGCCATGGAAGCCCTCTGGGTGACTTGGGGACAGTGACAGTCTCTCAGCCCAACCTACCTCACAGGGTTGTTGTTGCGAGGATAAAATGGAGGAGAAGGAGGATTATGTACGCCGCCTTGGGTTCCTTAAGGAGGGAAAAAAAAGGTGGGATATAAATGTAAGGAAAAGATAAATAATAAAATAACCATTGAACAGAAAAGAAAAGGGAATTTCTAGTTAGCAAATGGTCCTTTAGTACCCTGGACAGATCACAGGGAACAGACTACTTATTTTGACAGGTTCTTAGATCCAGCTGAGCTCTTACATCCCTCTTTGGCCTCACTAACGTGCTCCCTTCCTGAGAAGTAGGCCTCTGGTCTGAAGCTTCTGGTCTGGAGCCTAGCACTCCACCATCTGTTTCCTGCCTAGTGCATTGTCTAGTGAGCATCGAGGAGCTCAAAGCCCTTGATGTTGAGGGTGCCAGGTCCTTGGGATAATCAGGCTCAGGGGTCCTGTCTCCATGGGTCTCTGGCTTGAGGAGCTTCTGGCTGTCAGATCTGGTGTCAGGGGCTAACTAGGTCCAGCTTACCTAGTCCACAAGGGCCCTCCTGGCTTTGTTGGCTCCACCCGCTCTGTGTCAGAGTCCTGGCTGCTATGGTTGTGGTTATGTGAAGTGAGAGAAGGAAAACAGGAATGAATCATAGAATAGTAGGGTTGGAAGGGGCCTACAAGACCATCGAGTCCAACCCCCTGCTCAATGAAGGAATTCAAGCCACAGCATCCCTGACAGATCCCAGCCTCGTCTTGAAGGCCTCCAGTGTGGGAAAGCCCACCACCTCCCCAGGTAATTGGTTCCATTATCGTATTGCTCTTACAGTCAGGAGGTTTTTCCTGATGTTCAGCCGGAATCTGGCTTCCTGTAACTTGAGCCCATTATTCCGTGTCCTGCACTCTGGGATGATCGAGAAGAGATCCTGGCCTTCCTCTCTGTGACAACCTTTCAAGTACTTGAAGAGTGCTATCCTATCTCCCCTCAGTCTTCTCTTCTCAAGATTAAACATGCCCAGTTCTTTCAGTCTCTCTTCATAGGGCTTTGTTTCAAGTCCCCTGATCATCTTTGTTGCCCTCCTCTGAACCCTCTCCAGCTATTCTGCATCCTTCTTAAAGTGCGGTGCCCAGAATTGGACACAATACTCCAGATGAGGCCTAACCAGTGCTGAGTAGAGGGGAACTAGAACTTCCCAGGATTTGGAAGTTATGCTTCTATTAATGCAGCCCAAAAGAGCATTTGCCTTTTTTGCAGCCACATCACATTGTTGGCTCATATTCAGCTTGTGATTGACAACAATTCCAAGATCCTTCTTGCTTGTAGTGTTGTTGAGCCACGTATCCCCCATCTTGCAACTGTGCATTTGGTTTCTTTTTCCTAGGTGCAGAACTTGGCATTTATCTCTATTAAATTTCATTCTGTTGTTTTCAGCCCAGCGCTCCAGTCTATCCAGATCACTTTGAATTTTGTTTCTGTCTTTCAAAGTATTATGTATCCTGCCCAATTCTGTGTCATCTGCAAATTTGGTCAGCATTCCCTGCACCTCCTCCCCCAAGTCATTAATAAAAATATTGAAGAGCACTGGGCCCAAGACTGAGCCCTGCGGTACCCTGTTCGTTACCTGTTCTGCTGTCAGACTGACTGGTCTGTAGTTCCCAGATTCCTCCTTTTTACCCTTTTTGAAGATAGGGACAACATTAGCCCTCCTCCAGTCATCTGGCACTTCACCCATCCTCCATGATTTCTGAAGCATAACAGACAGTGGTTCTGAGAGCTCTTCTGCCAGTTCCTTTATTACTCTAGGATGCAGTTCATCTGGCCCTGGAGATTTGAACTCATTCGAACTAATTAAGTGTTCCTTGACCATATGCCTATCAATCTCAAGCTGCAATCCTGCCCCTTCAGTCTGTACTTCGCCTTTGCCAGGGGGCTCATAGACCCTCTTTTGGGAGAAGACTGAGCCAAAGTAGGAATTGAGCACTTCTGCCTTTTCTGTCATCTGTTATCATTTTGCCATCCTTGTTTAATAGTTGAACCACCATTTCTTTCCGCTGTCTTTTACTATGCATGTATCTGAAGAAAGCCTTTTTGTTGCTTTTAGCATCCCTAGGGATGTACGAAAGTCACTTACCTTTCCACGGATTATGTTGATGGGGGGGGAGGCGTTCCGTCCCTCCCCCCGGAATCCTCGGGGGGGGGAGGCGATCTGTTCCTCCCCCCTGGAATCCTCCATGGCTGGCTGTGCTCCGCAGCAGTTCTGCGGAGCAGCCGGCCAGGCCCAGCCCAGCCCAGAGCCTTCCACAGCCGGATTTCCAGCCGCGGAGGGCTCGGGGAGGGGAATTGCGTACGCAAATGGCGGTGGCTACGGCCGCCACCATTTGCATTCCTTATTTTTGGCCGTCTTAGTCTACGTAAATATTTACGTAGACTATGACAGCGAAAATAAAGGGGAATGCAAATAGCGTAGCGGGCGCTATTTGCGTCCCTTTTTGATTCGCCATTTTAGCCTACGTAAATATTTATGTAGACTAAGACAGCCAAAAATAAGGAATGCAAATGGTGGTGGCTGTAGCCGCCATTTGCATACGCGGTTTTTTTGTTTTTTTTTTAAACCCAGCCATGATAGGCTACGTAAATCTTTACTTAGCCTATCACGTCATGTTTTTTTTTTTTTTACAAGGCAAGACTGCAAGTGGCGGCGGCGGCAGCCAGTCAGAAGACCAGGTACAGCCGCTGCTGCCCGGAAGATCTGCCCCAGGTAAGTCTCGTCCCCGGGGGGATCCGCAGGGGGTGGGGGGGCGGCGGGCCATTCCGCCACGGAGTTCGGGGGGCCGAATGCACTGGCATTCGGCCTCACCGAGATCCATGGCGGAATTCTCTGCCATCCCTAAGCATCCCTCTCTAACCTAAAGCTCATTCGCAGCTTAGGCTTCCTGATGCCATGCTTGCAATTCTGTGCTACTTGCCTGTACCCTTCCGTTGTTGCTTGGCCTTCCTTCCATTTCCTATATGTGTCCTTTTTTGTTTTCAGGTAATTTCTAAGCTTTTTGTGAAGCCACATTGGCTTCTTCTGTTGTCTTCCACCTTTTCTTCTTGTTGGAATTGTTTGTGATTGTGCCTTGAGAATTTCCTTTTTGAAAATCTCCCACCCATCTTGGACTCCTTTCATCGTTAGCGTCGCTTGCCATGGGACCTTACTGATCATTGTTCTGAGTTTATTAAAATCAGCTTTCCTAAAATCCAGGGTACGCGTTTGACTACACTCGGCTTTTGCTTCCTTTAGAACCAAGTACTCAAGTACAACATGGTCGCTTTCCCCCAGAGTTCCTGTAACTGCTACTTTACCTGCTAAGTCATCTCTATTGGTTAGGATCAAGTCAAGGATAGCTGATCCTCTAGTTCTTTCCTCTCCTTTCTGCAGTAGGAAGTTATCTGCCACACAAGTCAGGAATTTCCTGGAGGGGCCATGTTTTGCAGAATTTGTCTCCCAACAAATATCAGGGAAATTGAAGTCCCCCATTACTACTACAGCATGCTTCCTTGAAACACTGGCAATTTGCTTTTCAAAAGTTTCATCCTCGTCTTCTCCTTGGTTGGGTGGCCGGTAGTAGACTCCGGCCACCAGGTTCCTTTTATTCTTTGCTCCATTTATTTTGATCCAGATGCTCTCGATGGGGCTACCAAGCTCCTCCTCCTGTATTTCTGTGCAGAGATATATATTTTTCACATACAGTGCAACCCCACCTCCCTTCCTGTTCCTCCTGTTCTTTTTGAATGAGTTATATCCTTCAATTGCTGTATTCCAGTCATGAGAGTCATCCCACCAATAAAAATGTACATGTGCAGTAGCGGTTTGCGTCCTTCCTTTTTCTCTTTTGCCAGCTGCAAATTAAAGAGTGAGGCTCACAACCAACAAACCAAAAAGGAAGTTTGGCGATGTTGAAGCCATTTTCAAGGAAAGAGAGGATGTAGGAAGAACTTGACTCTCCGTTTCCCACCTTACAGCACGATTCTAGCTTTGGCAACGTCAATTTTGAGAGGGAGGTGATGGGAGAAAGTATTACCTACCAAAAACAAAATCAACAAAATGCTGCCATCTACTGGCAAATAGGTGGTTTTGTGACTGTCACAATAAAGTAATTGCATACGCAAAGGGGAAAGAACCATGTTTGAGGGAAGGAACACAGTTCTTTGCCCAGATAATTTTCCAGAAGTGGAAGCAGCAGCAGCATGTTCTTTGTGAATGAGACTAGGCTGTGTTCCATGTGGTGGCATAAAAGACCAAGACTGCATGTCCTTGCCTGTTTGAGCCTCAGGCTCCTTCTACTATTAGTAGCTTAATTGCATGTTTCTTCTATTGATTATTCGGGATATCACATTCACAACAAAGGTCCTTGAAACAATTCTGCCTAAAATTGTCTTGCCAGTTACCCCACATCTGCCATTTCATACAGTATGTATCCAGATCTGAGTATCCTGCCTGCAGGTTGTCAGTGTCTCAGAATCCATGGCTTCCATAACAGCTGGGCATGGGACCTCTATGACATATGTTCAGATGAAGGATTGCTATTATCCTTAGATGCTTGTAGAAAACAACAGAGGATGCCTGTCTCCATCATGCCCTGCTTCATGGAGGCCCACTGTTGGAGGCCAAATACTGGACTAGATAGAACTTTGGTCTGGTGCCACAGAATAATTCTTATGTTTCCAGGTAATATACTTTGGATTTTTGAAATAAGTCATGTAGTTCAAACTTGTTATCTTTACTCAGAAATGTTTCAGTGTGTTCGATGGAGTTTACTCAGAAGGAAGCTTGCAAAGAAGTGGGCTATTAAGCTCTCACATATCAAAGTACTGCGGTTCTAAACTAAAAGCACCACTTCCTTTTCAACATTGCAGTATAACCCCCAACATCTGATGGGGTGGCCCCCATTTGTTTTAAGCTGTCTTGAGAACTTATTTGACTAAATAGCAGATGAGTTTTAAAACAAAATAAATAAGGAGTCATCCATGTCTGCAAGGATGACCAGACCCTCCCCCATGACTTTTGATCTATTTTCCTGGGATGTGAGATTATTACATGTTCTTGGCCAGTTGGCATGTATTTTTAAAGCCCCCTTCAGAAATATGAGGGAGCAAGGAGCACAATACAAACTTAGGGCCACTTTATGAGAAAATGAAGATAAAGAGCAAAGCACTGGAAGCCATATGTTGCCTGTAATCTGCAAAGCCCTCAGTTCAATGACTCCCTCCCCTGAGCCCCAGTGGCCAAGCCTAAGTAAACAGGCGCCTGTGAAAGAGGAGACTTCTTTCCAATTAAAAGTGTACTAACATTTCTCCTTTCCCTAATTCCCTCAAACTAAAGAATTTCTTCATCTTCATGCATGAAACCAGTTCTTCATTGCTTTCCCCCTGTTGTGCCTTGGGGTTGCACAGAGGTCACTGCAGACAATATACACCGCCTGTAGTCCTTTCCCATGTGACATCAGGAGGAGTCTTAAAGATTAATTAATTCCTACCCTGTTCATGGAAGGCTTGAAAGGCAGAGTTAATTAAAAGCACTGCCACGTTAAAGCAGAATCAACTTTCGATCATTTGGAGGGATTTGGTGAGCAGGTGTTTGGGGTGGCGGGGCACTCTGCCACTTCCCTTTCATGGGATGGGATTCCCTCAGCCTCCTCTGAATTATTTCCCCCCTCCCTCAATCATTTCAAAGCTTTTCCTATTTCATTCTCCTATATAATCAGATACGGGAAATATTTCATCACCCAGATTCTCTGTGAAAGAGAAACAGGAACTCCTTGCAGTAATAAAATGCCATTTAGGGGCAAACACAGGATCAGGGAGGTGTTTGATTGCTCCAGCTAATAATCTGGCAGCACTATAGGTAATGAACTAGCAATAAGACTAGACCAAGCTCCAGAGTGGCACATGCAGCCAATGCTGAGCTCTGAACTCGCATAAGTACCCAACTGACTGGCCCCAAAGCACAACCTGGCAAATAGGCAAATGACAGTCTAGCCAAACTAACAGATGTTGATGTTGTCAGTATCTCAAAATTCAAATCAGGTATCAGGATTTGAAAACATCAATGGACTTCAACTTTTTAAAAATCAGAAATCCATTGCAACTTTAGCTCTTGATAGACCTGTTCTCCATAAGCACTTCAGAGTGGCTATAAAATGCTGAAAGGCTCAGAAAAATCTTAACTGTCTAAGAGTGGCTAGCCACTATGCAGCACTCAGGTTTCTTCATGGTACTCCAGTGTTATATTGATGTTTCCTGCAGAATAATGTTTAATTGACAGATGCATGTCCTTAAAAACCAATGTGCACATGCCTAGGAGTTCTGGCTGGACTGCTATTCCCTGTACCCATGCACACAGGTATTTAAGATCATACATCTGTCATTCACACTTTGAATATGGGTATCATTTATTAGATCTGTATCTGCTTTTTGACAGCAGTCCCCAAATTAGCTCACTACATTAAGAAAGTTCAGCAGCCCCATTAAGAACCTTGCACTTAAAACATTAATGTTTCCATGAGGAAATATACGGAGGAGTGGGGAGGGAAAGGAAAGGGGAACAGATTGGTATAAAGAAAAGAAGAAGAACAACAAACCTTCTCTACATGGAGAATGTTTTGTTTCTCTGAACATGGGGGAGGAGACCAGCACAAGAGGTAAAATAGTAAAAACCTATTTTACTTATTTCCTTGTTTCTGAATAACACGCATCCTATTTTCCAACTCTGAGCAATACAAACGATGAGAGCTAAGAACCTAACCGCTGTGCTGGGGGAGCAGTCCAGCTGATCTGGGCTCAGGCATGCGATGGCGGGAAACACTGGGAAGTTCGGTGGGAAACATTGGTGTACCTGTACCAAGCGTTATGGCCATATAAAGTGTGGTGATACTCTCACAACGCCATCCTGTACATTTCTACTCAGAGGTAAATTCCATTGAATTTGAATGGGGCTTACCACAGGTAAGTTGGTATAGGATTGCATCCTAAAGCTGCATTGAACTCAGAGGGACTTCCTTTGAGTAGACATGCCCAGGATTGCACGGTTAGTGAGGCCAAGTCTGAGCAGAAACTGTGTACCAGAATGTTAGGAATGTAGGAAGCTGCCTTAGATCAGATCAGACTATTGTCCATCTAACCCTGCATCGTCTGTTCTAATTGGCAGCAGCTCAGGCAAGGGTCTTTCATGTCACCTGCTAGTACTACCTGCTACTTTTAACTGGAGTTGCCAAGGATTGAACCAGAGACTTTCTGAATGCAGCGCATGTACCCTGCCACGGAGCTATGGCCCATCACCTTACACAGTCTTTTACAGATGAAACATAGGCATAGCCATTTAGACCTCATGTTACCTATAATTTACAAATGAATTATCTTGTCATATTCTGCACAATTGTAAGGTGTGTAGACAGGGTTACCAGGTCTCCAGTGTCCGAAAGCCTGTAATACAGAGGCAACATCTAGCCATGTCACAAGACTATCAACTCTTGAAAGACAAAAATCTGATACTGAGACAATCTAGTGGTAAAGGGGCAGAGCCAGACATAAAAAGGGCCGGGAAAACAATTGGGCAGGGAGAGGGACAAGCAAAACCCCAGCATTTTTTCTTCCCCTAAAGACCCTGGGAGAGGGGTGGAAGCTAAATCATGAAGACTGACAACAGCTCTAGCAACTTATGCTAACAAAATGTTAACAAGACATTCCCCAGTGGCATAGGCAGTGATGTGCCAGGCTGCTGGGACTACAAAAAGAGAGATTGCTGAGCTGTATTAGCGAAGGTGTCTGCAACAACATGTGGGGCTAGCTAGCCTTGCCCCCTCAAAGACCACTTGTATGCTGGCCATCCTTCCTGGCTGATGCACAAACATCTGAGTTTGAAGGGAGCCATTTTCTACAAGTGTAGGGTTTCTGACATCGGCACGGGAACCTTGGTGAGCCCCTCCTCATGTTCCAACTTGCCCCTTCATGTGTTCAAACTGAACACCCGAAAAGGGCTTTGGAGTTTATGCTAAATAGGCAACACACTTGGGGCGTGGTTGGAAAAGTACTTTCAGTTTAAAGTTGCAGGGTATATCTTTAGAACTAGGTCCAAACTAGGAGTCTGACAAATATTTTGTTCCTGCAACATGGAGCTGTTAATCTTGGGGAGCAATAAAAAATGGCATTTCCTACGTGCAGCCTGAACTGAGGCAGTTACTTCTATCACCTCAGGATTCTACCCCCTTAATTCTGCTTCATGCGCAGATCAGGCCTCTATTGCGTGTGTGCGCATGTGCATATACACATGTTAATGTAGAACATTTTACTAGAATGCTAACCTTGTCAAATTAGGATTATGTCATTTCAGATGTTCATTCATTTTTTTAGGTATTTATACCCTGCTTTTCAAGACGAAGGGTCTAGTCATAGTCATCGAGGCCCATCACGATAAGAGCTTCCACATCTCCCAAGTAGAATATCCTGGCCATTTGCACATTAGCATATGTTAATTCAATTATACGCATGCCAGTTGAAAATGCTCATTAATTGCTCATCAATAGGGATCTGGCTGCCATGATACCTGCTTTGATGACCTTGAGGTTAATTACTGAAATGCATTCTACATGGGCTGCTTTTGACCAGGTGTTTGTCCAGCTTTGCTGACCAGTTTTAGAGAGTTGTGATCTCTGGTACTCAGAAGTAGATTGGTATGTATGCCAGTGTGGGGAGTGCAATAGATAAATAATTCCACCCCCTAAGCCATGTTTTGTGTCTGGCTCTGTTTGGTAAACCTCAGTGTTCTATTAAAAAACAAAATAGATCCTGTTAAAGACATCATATAAAATGTACACATAATGACCAGCATTTGGTAACCAGTTGGTTTCTGAGCCCAATTCAGAGTGCTGGTGTTGACTTCTAAAGCTCTGAATAGTCTGGATCCAGGGTACCTAAAGGCCCTGCTTTGAGTGCTGACCCCCATCTGAGGTTCAGTAGGTGGAAACTAGGTCCATCCTTCGGAAATATGTCTGGCCATCTTGCTTCTGACTGTCAGGAGACCAGTCCCATTTAGGAAAGCATTTGTGCCATCGGGAGAAGATGGGTATAAATTTGTTTTAACTGGGTTTGATTTGAGCTTATAGACCCCCTGTTGACTGTTTTATTATGACTGAAATGGTTAGAGGTTTATGCCATTTCACTGTAAAAGTAAGAGCTCAGGTCTCCCTGCCTTTCTTCACTGTCATGGTTTCTCTCATCTAGACACTTCCACATACTTTCTGGTCCCATTTGTGTAAATTCTAAGGGGGGGGGAACAATTAAGCAGCTTCCTCTGAGTCAGAAGCTTTTACATACCTTTTAAGCAAAGGCTGCTTTGTAAATCACACTGCATGGGATTGTTTTCATCTTTTAAGGTAGAAGTGATGATGAAGAGAGCCTGCGCAAAATTGGAGAAAGCACTGGGAAAATGTCTGAGGAGATCAAGGATCACAAGCGGCCCAAGCGGCCTCGGACAATCCTTACGACGCAGCAGCGCCGGGCGTTCAAGGCATCATTTGAAGTGTCTTCTAAGCCATGCAGGAAGGTACAGTTTAACAGTCAGAAGAGACTGGAATCATGGATTTTAGAATTGTCCGAGGTGACCAGTTTATACCAGCTAAAATCTCATCGTATCACTTGGCCACACAGGGAATCCTGTTTTCATAATTCATGGCTATTGTGATCTGAAAGCTTTATAGATCTGGGCCTGCACTACTTTTAATCCACCAAGAGGAATGAAGCCTACCAGCCATGAACTATGGCTGCCTAGATGCTTAACCAGCAGTCCTAAACAGGCAGCAAAAAGAGGAGGTTTACTGAACCCTCAGTGGACCACTGTAGATGGTGATCCATATTTGTTGGTGGGCTGCAAATCGTGTAGGTTTGTCTGGTACTTCACCTACAAAGAAAATCTAAGGCATTGTGGGCTGTTTAGTTTAGAAAAAAAAGACAACTAAGATAAGCAGGGGCATGATAGAGATTTATAAAACCATGCTGCCTTTTATATTTTGAGATAAGTGCTTGAAATTTGAATGCTGAAGTTCAAAAGTATCCAGTTCTTAACATTTTGAATGTGGTGAGAAACCCAAGAATCAAGTGCAGAGTTTGAGATTTTGTGGCAGATGACAATATTGAATTTTGCTTCGTGGTTGAACCCTACACCTTTAGGATTTTGTTGATAATTTTTCCTCTGATTAAAGTAATAATTACATCTGTTCTGACATTTCACAAAGGTAAGAGAAACATTGGCAGCTGAGACAGGGCTCAGTGTCCGAGTTGTACAGGTCTGGTTCCAGAATCAAAGAGCTAAGGTAACAGCATTTCTCATTAAGTAACTTACTACTAACTTACTCAGTGACCTGGTTTGCACGACACGACAACTCACTGTGGCTTAATTTACATTCAGCAGGAGACAGCCCTCAAAGAACTCATGGCTTGTTTTAGGGGTATTTGAAGGTTGCCTAACCCTTAAACAACCCCTGCCTCCTGGGTTCACACGACACAAAATCAAATGACACCCGGAGGCACCCGGCACAACGAGACAGCCCCCACGGGTAAATTAACCCAGGGTGGGCTGTTGTGTCGTGAGAACCAGATCATTGTTAGACAGGAGGAGTAGCTATCTAAATAGCAATGTGGTTTTTTTCTAATTAAGCGCTTCCAATCTACACTTCTAATCTGAAAGAAATGTTAAACACTTTGTTTCATGTCATTTCATGGGTAGTAATGGGCAGTCATGCTTAAATAAATACACACTCAGCACAAAATAAATTATTGATTGCTTGTTAGATTTTGGGGGGGTGTTTTTTTTTGTTTCCAAATGGTGTCTCAGATGAATTAGACCTGTCCTTGCCCACCCATACAGCTGTGTTATGTCCACTGGTTGAAATGGAACATAGGATGAGTAATGCAATATCCTTGATTGTATGGAAACTCACTTGCAACTCTACTTGCAGCTTACAGCTGAAGACCAATGATTTATTAGTGTTAGGAGCCACCTGTCTGGAACCAGCTCAGGTCATTGTTTCAACTCACGTGGTTCTGTTTAACACATCATGCTGGAGTAATGTGGGATCCAGCCACAAGGAAGCAGGTGCCACCTTGTTCCAGTAACACTGCAATTCCTGTCCTAACATCCCTGACATGTGTTAGATGGGAAGGTGTCTTCTTAGGGGAGGGGGCACATTTAGAATTTTGGGAAATACTGGAAAGAACAGAAGATGCAAATCACAGCACATGTATTTATGCACAAAAATGTTTACAGATTTGTGAGTACTTGGAAATTATTAATGTTTATTTATTTAGAATATTTTTGGATTGCCTCTCCCCTCAATGAGCGCTTGAGGTGATGTACAATAAAAATACAATACAAAAACCTAAAACATATTTTAAAACTGAGGATTTATTATAAAAACAGAGAGCACCATTAAGTATTAAAAGCTCAGCAGAACAATATCATCTTCGTCAGCCGTCTAAATGATACTAGGGAGGAGGCTAGCCTAACCTCCCGGGAGATGGTGTTCCACAACTGAGTGCTGCTACACAAAAGGCCCTATTATGAGTGCCTGTCATCTCCAACTATCTAGGAGGTGGGATATGCAACAAGGCTTCAGATGATGAGTGCACATTTCTGGCATGCTCATAAGGGAGGAGGTGGTCTTTCAGATACCCTGGCCCCAAGCTGTTTAGGACTTTACAGGTAAGAGCCAACACCTTAAGATTGAACTTGGAAACTAATTAGAAACCAGTGCAGCTGTTTCAAGTCCAAAGTTATATGGGCCATTAAATGCATACCAGCCACTATGCTTTGCACTAGTTGAAGTTTCTGGACACTGCAAGGGCAGTCCCATGTAAAGTGCATTCCAGTAATCTAAATGTGAGGTGATTAAGGCATGGATCACTGTGGCCAGATCTACCTTCCCCAGGAAGGGATGCAGCTGGCACACAAACTGAAGGTGGGCAAAGGCACTTCTGGCCACCATCACCACCTGACCATCCAGGGGCCACACTGGATCCAAGAGCACTCCAAGCTGTGTACATGATCCTTCAGCATGCGTGGTAGCCCATCCAGAGCAGGTTGTACTCCCAATCCCAGGTTGACCTGTCTACTGACCAACAGGACCTCCATTATGTCTGGATTAAGTCTTTTTTTGTTCAATTCCACCCAGTTCAGCACTTTCACAGTCACCTTGGTATCAGTGGGAAAGGAGAGAGAGAGAGAGCTGGTGATACTGATGATCAGTATAGTGATGACATCCAGCCCCAAAACTGCAGATGACTTCTCCCAGCAGCTTCATGTATGTGTTAAATGGAATGGGAAACAAAATAGGGTCCTCAGAAACGCCACAGGCAAACCTGGCAAGGGGATGAGGAATTGTCCCCCAGCACCACCTTCTGCGAACACTCAGACAAGTGGGACTGGAACCATTACAACACAGTGCCTCCATATCCCATATCAACCAAGAGTCCCAGAAAGCTACCATGATTAATGGTATCAGATGCCTCTGAGAGGTCCAGCAGAACTAACAGGGATGCAATCCTGCTGTCTAGCTCCCAGGGTAGACCATCAACCAAAGCGACCAAGCTGGATGGAAAAGAATTCAGACAATCTGTTTCATTCACGAGAGCTTAAAGTTGTGAGACCACCACCCACTCCCAAGACCTTACTGTCAGGAAGTTGCCCCTGCCGCCTTCTGAAATCCTCAGGTAGCCAGAATCAACACGCAGACAATAGGGCTCTTTTCCAAGGCTTTATTCCCATTCAACCTAATGACGCTTACAGATGCTAATTGTTTGATCTTATGAATGAGACTTAAGAGAGCTGCCTACTTGGGGGTTCTAACCTTAGGAATCAGTTGATTTCCGTTTGGAGGGGAAGGCGGGAAACCTCTGTACTTATGGGCTAGGAGGAGAAAGTCCACCCTTTTCCCATGGGGCATCGGGGCGCCGCTGTTGCCGTCGCGCCAAGCGGGCTGAGCGCCTCCTCTCAGCGCCCGCCATCTCCCGCTTGATGCTGTGACGGCGCCTAGTGTCCAGAAACTGCTGTTGCACCTCCCATTCCCTGCCAGAGTCACTATCAGGGTCACTATCACTCTCAGGAATATGTACCAGGAGGGGCTTTCCCCCTGGCTGCTCCTCTGAACAGCGTGCGGGTTCTTCCATGGTTTCTATCTCTTCCTCAGAATAAGAACTGCTTTGGGGCTCTCTGGGCTCCGATCCAACCCTGACACTTACTCAAAAAAGGGAGATTTGAAACTGGCCGTTCATTGTTAAGATTGGTGGGAGCTAGTGAAGGCTTCTTCAATAGAAGTCTTATGAAAAATCTTTCAAGGAGGCATTAACAGTTTCCACCACCCAACTGGCCATCCCCCACCCCAGCAGCTCTTATAAGCCAGGATAGACATGGGTCTTTGAAGCATGTAGTTGGTCTTACCCCTCCAACCAGCTTGTCCATCTTCTCAGCTGAACAAACTTAATCTCATCCATCAAAATTGGACAAGGAGTTGCCTTATTAATCTCATTAGGGTCTGTATTCAATGTGGACTCCAAGCTGGCATGAATCTGAGCAAATTTGTTAGCAACATGTTTCACAAACGTGTCACAGCAGGCTTCCCACCCTGGGGAAGTAGTAGCCCTTAAACCACCAGAACTAACCCACTGGACAACATTGTGCTGACACAGTAGAGGCAGAGAAGAAGGACCTCTCTGCTGCCCTCACTGCCACAGAATAGGTTCTAAAATAGGCTCTAACCCTTGTTTAATCAGGTTTGGCCCACGTTTTTCTCCACCATAGCTCTAGTCTACCCACCCAGACTTCATTGCCGTAAGCTCCTCGGAAGACCCAAGAGCCGGGGCTCTCCATCCTGGGAGAGGACACTTGGGCATGATTGTGTGAATGGCCCTAGCCATCTCCTTACCCCACAGATCAGCCAGAGCTTTGACAGAATCACCAGCTCTAATGTCAGGAAACTCCTCCAGAGCATTTGGGAATTCCTCAGGATCCATTAGTCTCTGAGGGCAGACCAATTTAATAGGTCCCCCACCCTTAAGAGTCCCTGTGAATCTGAACCCTACCAGGAAGTGATCTGTCAGTGACAATGGGTTTTTTTGTTTTTCTCAAAAACACCTACCCACAGTTCACTTTCATCCTGACCAGCAAAAAGAAGATAATGTATGTGTCCTGCCACATGAGTAGGGCCAGATATTAATTGAGTCAGGCCCATAGTCGCCATGGAAACCATGGAATCCTGAGCTACTCTTAACAAGCGAGACTCTAAATAAAAAACCTCTGAGTGAGACTCAGCATGAATGGTGACGTCCCCCAGCACAATCAGCTTGGGGGACACCAGCACCACATCCAAGATGCTCAGGCATGGAGATGGTTGAGCAGTACACCAACAAAACCCCTTTCCTGTCTCACTGCCCTATCACCAGATCAAGCCACTCAAATCTCAGAGATTTCCAGACAGTTTACCTCAACGGGGGTAGACTCAATAATAGATCACTGTGACTCCACCCATCAGATCCATCATTCACCCACCCAGGTTTCAGTCACACATGCCAGATCAGCTTGTTCATCCAGGATTAAATCCTGAATTGCAACGCTCTTCCCATTAACTGACCTGGCATTAAGCAGCAGCACTTTATAACCTGATGGATCTCCTCTACAGCAGTCAGGAATGTGAAGGTTGCATGGGGAACTAGTAGGAGGAACAGCCACAAGACGTCTCCTCTCCCTCCCTCCTCCTCCACTGGCCTGTTGACCACCACCATACCTTCCTCTACCCAAAACAACCACAGTAAGCAGCACCCTTATTGCCACCTCCACCCCGACACATGCAGCTCTTTGGTGTGCTTGTAGCTGTGCTTTTAGCATTAGCTGTTCTTGTAGCATTAGAGGCAATTGTGGGTAGAGCAAAAGCTAAAATATCTGGAAAGAGGCGAAGTATCACTTTGATTTTGAAACTCCAAATCTGCACGTGGAGGGCTACATCTTAAGAAAACACTGAAATTTAGAAATCAGATTTAAACACTTCATACTAATAGTTCATTTTATCAGAATCACAAGAAATTGCTAAATTAGGCTTTGTTAATCTTCTGTGACATCATTCCCACCATTTAAACCCCCCACCAAGGAGAGGAATTGGCTTGTTCTAACCCTTTTCCCCCTTTTGGTAACAGATGAAGAAACTAGCAAGACGACAACAGCAGCAACAGCAAGATCAGCAAGGCACACAGAGGCTCTCTTCTGGTAGGTTTTGCCCCCAGCTCTCTTCTGTCATGGAAATGGTCCTTCACTCTCTCCTCTGAAATTCCTCCATCTTCAGCCAGGATTCTGAAAGTGGGAGGTGGGTTCTCTTCCAGGGGAGCCACCAGTAGTTGCTAGGCCAGAGGACTGAATGCATCCCTCACTCCCTTTCTTTCAAATTCTGCCTTGGGCTCCTTGCAAGAGGAAAAAAAGACAAGATGTAATAATAATAAGAAAATTCAAGTCTGATATATCCTTTATTGGGTCAGAAGGCATAATGTGGAAAGGAGGAGAAGGGAGCAGGACACATCAGGGCAATACTAGCAGCTGTTGGCCAGTGAAACAGTTCTCTTGCCATTTTTCTGTTTGCTTCCTTGGAATGCACTTAAAAATACACAATGAATCAGTGTGGCCCTCCTTCTCCGTCTTGTTAGTGATCTGAATTATCCCATGTCTCACTCAAGGCTCAGTTCTTGAGTGAGACGCTGAAGGTACTTATAGAATCATAGATCATAGAATAGTAGGGTTGGAAGGGGCCTACAAGGCCATCGAGTCCAACCCCCTGCTCAATGCAAGAGTCCAAGTAAGAGCATCCCTGACAGATGGCTGTCCAGCCTCACCTTGAATGCCTCCAGTGTGGGAGAGCCCACCCAATGGAATAATTGATCCCATTGCCATAGTGCTCTAATAGTCAGGAAGTTTTTCCTGATGTTCAGCTGGAATCTGGCTTCCTGTAACATGAGCCCATTGTTCCATGTCCTGTACTCTGGGACTTGTAATTGTTATGCTTGGAAAACAATAATTTCTTGACTTGGGGAGGCTGTCACAAGATCTAAGGACCATAATATTTCATTCACTTTACCTTTACACCAAGGGCCTCTCAGCTGCTATGTTGTACCTGAGAGGGCATATATCGATGTAGGACTGGGTGGGCGTGTCTGTCTTGAACTTGGAAGTAGGGGAGCTGGGAGAGCTCACAATGCATGGAACTGGATGTTCAAGAATGCGGGGGGGGGGGCATCAATAGAGAAGACAGAGAAGAACCCGTATGATGGTTCAGTTCCCAGGAAAGTGATCTTATGAATTCATGCTTTTGACTCTCCCATGTCTTCCAGCTCAGGCAAACAATGTCAACAACACTGGGCTTGAGGGAATCATGAGCTCATACGCCACCTTGCAACCACCCCAACAAATGTTGGTTATCGATCAAAGTGTCTACAGCTCAGATCCCTTCCGGCAAGGGCTCACTCCACCACAGATGCCAGGGGACCACATGCACCCTTATGGTAAGGACTGAAGATATGCATGTTGCATAATCTGAGAGAGCCAGAAATCGAGTCAAATTTTTAATCTCCCTTTCCCCTAAAAAACTATCTTTCTGTATGCCCCATTGAAGTGTTTGTGAACCACCCAGAGAGCTTCAGCTATGGGCAGTAGAGAAGTATAAGAAATGAAATGAAATGACTCAGTTGGACCAAGAAGAACACCTTAACAGTACCAACTTAGGATGGCAAGAACCCATGGAGAAGTACTCCTGGGAGTTTGCCCCAAACTGCTTGGAATTTCCTTTCTCTAAGGAGAGGAATTTTCAGAAGTCCCCTTAAGACAATATTTATGCTGGGATTGGGCAACCAGGCTTAACCTAGTGGACTGTGGGATTCTAAATATGTGTTATGGTTTCTCTGTTTCATTGATTCAAATTTTATGTGTGTTCATCCACTTTGGACCCCTGGGAGTGGCATGGTAGATGGCATAAATCAGAAGGAAGTGCTCATGTGCAAGCCACATTGAAATTGCACAGGAACACTACTGTGTACTTGAGCAGCTTCCATTCATTTCTGGGGTGCTTATATGTGAAAACTTCTACTGGACTGTGCCTCAGTTTGACTTTTTTTTTCTTCATCTGCCCTGAAGGTTCTGAGCCCCTTTTCTGTGAGATGGATAGTGATGACACCTCCCTCAGCAACCTGGGTGATTGTTTCTTAGCAACTGCAGAATCTGGGCCCTTACAACCAAGAATGGGAAACCCAATTGACCACCTGTACTCAATGCAGAGCTCCTACTTCACATCTTGAGGCATTTGAGGTCCTGAGCAGACCCAGTGTTGGGCTCATTGCAGATTTCAGCTAGAGAAAAGAAGAGGGAAGAAGACTACAATTAAATGTGATTGTTTGTTTCACCAGGAATCATAGTATAGCATGTGAAACCAGGAACTGACAATCATTTTATGTATTTGGAAATTGCTAACTTCATTTTCCATTTGGAAAGTCTATTGAAAACCAGGAACATTTGCGAGGAATATTTCAAAACTCTGTTCTCCATTTGTTAACCAATTTATAGAACGGATTAATAAATTTGAGTTTAACATTTTGAAATGTCAAAGAATGGAAAGAAAACCAAGACACATTTTTGTTGTGTTTTATCTGAAACTCTGTAATGCAAGTTGCAAGAAGTAATACTTTCGGTTTAGACTAGAACTGCAATAAATATTCCCCACTTTCAATTTTTGGTTTGAACTAGCAATTGTGAGTGAGTTGGAAATGTCTCCCGAAAAATATACTTTTCAAATATTCATCTTTTTTGCAGTCCTTTTTGGCACCATGGTTTCTCTTGGATGCTGCTTTGGTATTATTTTTCCCTTGGTTGCTGCTTCTTTCTCCTTCCTGGATTAGTCACATCAGTGAACCCATCAATCAGGGATCACATGGTGAATGGGATGACATCAGAATGTTATGAAGTCTATCAGACACAACGATGCCATTGAGGGCAAGTGAGAGTAACAGCAATTCAAACAAATAAGTGAGCATTTTTGCAAGGAGTGAGAAAAAAAATTGAAAATGGGAGGCATTTTTGACATTGCTGAAAATGTTTGCAAAGAAAATATGAATAGTTTGTTCATGCAGATGTAGAAAACTGGGAGCTCTTTAATTCTCCCACTTTAATGTATGAGATGACTGGCAAGAAGCAAGAATGGTTGTGTAGCAAAGTGTATGATTGAGTGAATGTACGTCGTGCATATAGGGTGTGTGCACTTGTAGAAACACACCCAGTATTGCACCAGGTTTATCCCTAATGACAGAAAAGTAATGTACAGCACAAAGAACTTTATTTTCTGTGTGAATCATATTTAAGGAATTGCTCGATGCACTTAAGTTATAGAATGAAAGAACTTGACTTGTTTTTATAAAATATCACATTTAGTTTGCAAAGACTGAGCAGCAGAGAGTAGTAGCAATCTCAGCTTTCAATTTTTGATGCTTTCAGTTTCCTCATTCAATTTCAAATGGAAATCCATGTCTGGAAATGTCAGGGTAACCAATGATTCCTTATGCATGCAATCAAGCTCTATTAAAGTTACGAACGCTGCCACTGAGTTCAGTGGGATTTTGGTTGCGCCCGCTCTATGGGAGAGAATTACCAGCAAGAGAAAGAGAGTGGGGTTTTATCATATACCATCAGCAAAAAAGTAGTTGGCCTTATAAATGCAGAAGAAATCATTCTTCTAAATGAATGCATATTTCAAAGGAATGGAAAGTCTGCCTTTAAAGTTTCTAATCTGACTTCAGAGCACATAGACTGTGTGAATTTCATGGCCTGTGAAGAGCTTAAGAAAGAATCCTGCTATTAGCAGTCACAAAGGGCTACATCTGACCCTGGACCACTATTCACCTAAAAAGGTTGACTCCTTCCAGATGCCAGAACTTCCATTATTGCTGGTGATTATACAATTTAAAAAAGAGGATGGATGGATTTGCAAAAGCCAAGCAGAATGTGAAAACCTGACCAAAAACACCTATGTATGTATCCAGTCCACAGTTCAAGAAAAGACTTCCAGTGGACTCCATAGGCCATGTGGACCATATGAAGACAGAAGATGCACCTCCAGGTGAGCTAGCCTAGCTCACTTTTCTGCCTCCTGAATAATGGAGTTTGCCAGTGTAACCAAGAACGCTACTATTTATCTGACCAGAGTGAAGGACACAACATATTTCTCTTTAGTGCTCTGAGACTGCCATCTCTCATCTGGCCCAAAGTATCTGAACACCTTAAAGGGATTGACTATGTGGGGACTGGGGAGTAGCCAGGCAGGTTCCTCTGACATAGAGCTGCAGTATTGCAGCCGACTGCCTTTCCTTTCTTGGACACCATGGCAGACAGAGGAGGGCTGACAGCTAGACTGAGAAGCTGAACCCATGTCCCCCTCTGTACTATGAGGCACAGAATTATTCTCCTCCATCTTACCCCCAAAACATGGTCATCCATGTGGGTCTAAAGCTGGAGATAGACAATATTTCAGAGTTGAAGACAGACTGAAAGCAGGATCACTACTTATGGTGTGTTGCACTCATTCCACTCTTTCCTCTGCTAAAACAGTTTTTGCAGGCTTATGTGTTCCCTTGGACTTTTTTGTCCAAAGTCAACAATGGGATGAAAGAAATACTGTAGGAAGTGAAGCCTCTCTTAGACTACTTTCAACTCTTAAAATCCAGTCTCCAGTCTCAAAGAAAGTACTTCACGACCTGCCATGGGTCGCTACGATAGCAATTTGTATAAATGGCTTTTTAACCAGGGCTGGGTGAATAACGCAGAGACAGGATTATCAGTGGCACTTACACACTGGGCTCTAGCAAGAGGAGGTGGAGGTCTCCATCATGTTCTGCTTATGAGCCTGAAGCCCTCATCAGTAGGCAGGTAGTCCACTGGCATGGCCAAGAATGGCAGAGTAATATAGGGGCCTCCGGGATGGTGGAGAGGTAGCAACTCTGTTACGCTTTGAACACATCAGGCCTATTAAAGGAAGTGGAGACAGCATGGATTCACACAACCATGTATTTCAACTGCAAGCTCTTGCATGATAGCCAGGCTATTCTGAAAATGACTATCTTTGATTGATCCTATTTATTGTTTGCAAGCTTTACCAGTCAAGAGACTGGGGACACTTGCATGCGATAAACTTATCATGTGGCAGCCACTGCATATATTCATCCTTACCATATTACATATAAATGTTTTGGGGTGAAATCCTGCTGACCCTGCATGTATAGAACAGTACATGGAGCTACCATATAAAAGGTGATGTAGCCCTTTCCTTCCCCACCAGATTCCTCTGAATTAGGCCACCACGGTGCCAGGCAAGCAGCATCTCAACAAGCCTGTACCAAGGTGAGGCCTTCCAAACTTCCCCTGGAAGCATCCAGCAGCTTTCCTTAAAAACAGGCAACGCCCAAAAGCAGCAGTAGAGCCCCACATGGGGCCATAAAGAAGAATGGCCAGCCGGATGCTCCCAAGGGGGGCATAAAAGGCCTCGCCAGGGCATGTACGTGGTTGGGCACAATGCCACAGGCCCAGCAGGACGAGTGTGACCTGGTCACTTGTATGGGGTGGCTCACTGTTCTACCCTTGTAGGGCCAGCAGAATTATGCCCTCAATGGGGGGGAAATCACTGTGAACAGTGTGAAAGCATACTGCTCTCACAAAAAGATCTCTTGTTCAGTAGTGGCATTTTTTGGAACCCTATAGAACGAGTTTGCAAACTTTTGTCCATGTAAAGACATATTTCCATGAATACTCTCTTCCCCTGCCATTTTTTTTTAATTCTTCTGGACAATTTTCTTCCCTTTAAAGCCTCTGCTGAGTTTCGCACAGACACAGTCTCATCATCCCTATTATAGTTTGTGTTGTATATTAATATTATGCTCTTTACTCATAAATTATGTAAAGAAAAAATGTTGAATGAAAAGTAGCTGTAATGCTTTAGGCTTGGGCTGTGTTAGATTATACACTGAATGTAAGAGAATGTGATAAATTTTTGGAACTGCCACATAGATGGAAGTGAGATTATGAGATTAAACGGGAAAAAAGATCGACCTACAGAATGACTGATCCATTGTGAGAATTTGTTGAAGAGGTGATGTGGAATAGTGGCTAAGAGTATAAGCCAAGGCGTCCTCAATTCAAATCTCACATAAGCCAGGAATTCTCTGCATGGATTTTAGCACCAAACTATGCATCACATCAACTGCATTATAGTACCTAATGACAGTGTAGCGTTAAGCAAAAATCGGGGGGGGGGGGGAGCAGCGGAGGCTTGGTGGCTCCAATGTCAGTGGGGCAGTGGATCTGCTCTGGGTTTCAATCAGACCCAGTCAGAGGTCTAAAAGAGCTATCCAAGGTGTGGCCACAATTTACATATAACTAAGTACTTCACTGCCACAATTTGTGTAAAATATGCTAATTAAGGCCGTAATTTGCCCAAGATAAGTAAATTGCCTATGAAATATATGTATCTCGCCATTTTTAAAGGGAAAATGTATGCCAAAATCCACAAGCTGGGCCGAGGGCTCTGGGAAAATCCATTGACCCCCAAGAGGGCTGGATTTCCCCACAACTGACATCCCCTGGAATGGACAAAGGCGGATTTCACACATCCGTAGTTGGTAAAAAAAACAACAACCCATTTTTGGTGCAGTGTAAGCATTCCTCCATTTTAGTCAGTCCACCCCTCACAACTCCACAGAGGAGGAGCATCAAGGGAAGGGAAGCAAATGGTTTGTTTCATGTGTGGGTAAACCCTCACTTTTCTGTGAAAATGCAAAGTCCCACATTTATCCAGTAGTGTATGTGGTGACGCCCCATAAGGGGAACCTGCATATTACATTTCATTGCATTTCTGCAAACTTTCAAGGAGTTAGAACCCTGCCTTTTTCTTTTTGTTAGACATGGGTGGAGAAAGGGGACCCGGCTGAGGACTGAAAATCCTCAGACGAAGCTGGGATGCCTGCCTGGCTATGCAGGAGGACTACTGGGGGGCGGGGGGATTACGTTGTGTAATTTGTCAGGTCATGTGATGGGGGGCAGTAGGCTATTTGCGAAATAACCTACTGTGCGTAGCTTCTAAGGCAGATGGGTTAATGTGATGTGTGAACAGGCTCAAAGGCATTTTACAGCTTGGCCAAAGTTACACTTTTTTTCTACTGTCAAGGAAAACTATTGGTTGATGCTGATACAGGAAACAAATCTTGATACTGGAAATGATTTCTGGAGCTGAATCCCACCTTATTTAGAGTTCTTGGTTGAAGAACTGAGAGCTGGAGAAACAGACAGGGAACTGATGAGGCCTGGAAACTAAGCCAGGAAGGGGAAGACCCACTTCCCTTCGAATTACCATAGTTTGAAATGCATCCCCCACCCCATCAGAAATCTTCTGAGCCTGCAGAACTCAAGATTCAGTCACCCTAAAGACCAATGAGGTTCCCATTCCCTCTGGTAGTTCACAAATGAGAACGGGGGCATACTTAAATACCTCTATCCTTATAGCACAGGTTGCTCCCATTACATGGTGCTGAGGGATGGATCTACTATCTGCAGTACTGATGTACTATACTTGTACAGAGTGAGAGTCTATTTAGAGTATAGCTTTTGGTTTACCCATGTTTTAGCTCATATGGAAAAGCTTATATAACAGTTTCATAACGTAACTTTACCATAAAATCTAATCACTATACTAATAACATAGAATTAGGAGTAGCAACAGAAGAAACTTACATGCTGCCATAACTCTCAACATATCAGTAGCAGATACAACTACAATAAGCAGTATTTTATACCACATCATTTCAAACACTTCTTGAATCCACTTGCCCTGTCAGCACTTTTCTTTCTGCCGTGGCCTCCCAGAGTTTGTACTCTGCAATTCGCTGAGACCATTTCAGGTCTGTTCAGAAAGCAAAAGAAACTCCCAAATCAGCTCCCAAATCCCAAAAGATCTTGCCCTGATGTAGAGGCTGGGCTATGCTGATTAAGCTAACAGGGAATGCTTTCTTGGAAGTGGTCTAGTCTCTGTACTAAGACCCCAAGGGCCAATTCCCCAGGTTTTTGAACAGCAGAGCCCACAGGAAGAGAAATAATATTTTTGGGAAAGCTCTGTATCCTCCACATGTTCTTTGTGAAGCTGAAAATATGGCCCCTTAAATAGTTGCCATGTAACAAGAGCGAAGCTCTTGAAAATCTGGCACTTCTTTCTCTGATGAACTTCATCTGCTGCTGCTTTCCCTGCAAAGGGGTGTCTTGCCTGTGTCTGTAAGGCTAGTGGTGTCTCCCTGCAGACACCTAGACATCACCTGTTGTGCTACCCCAGCCAAAGACAGGGAAGGGGAGGAGGGGGGTTTGACCCTGTCTCAGCTGTAACATTGAATAAACAAAGCCCCCATTATTCCTAGAAGCTGGGTAATAGCCAACAGGAGATCAGCTGAGATTACCTTTCAGGTAAGGATGCTGATTAGATGCTATTGAGAGGAAGGAACAAGCTTGCTCTGACCGATATTATGTTAATTAAGTTGCTTCCAGTAGAAGAGATTATGCAGCAACTTGGCAAGAGGTAGATGGAGATGAACCTGGAAACAGACTGGGCCAAAATCAACTGTTAAGATGGGTTGCCATTAGGATAGTTAATCATGAAACCGAAAGAGAGGAATGGTATGAAGAAGGGCTTCCCATTACATACCAAGTTAGCATGGGCAGAGCTAAACCAGAGGCCTTTCTGCTTACCTCGGGTCCATTCACTGAAAATGCCAGAGATCTTAACAGGTTAGCAGCAAAGCCTGAAAATGATGACATTATATACATATATTAAAGCTGTGTGATTTAAACCAAACCTTGTATTCCAGTTTGCAGAGCAGTAGCTATATTAGTCTGTTACAGCAAAAGCAAACAGAGAGACTGGTGGCACCTTAAAGGCTAACAAGTTTATTGTGGCCCAAGCTTTCATGGACACAGGCTGCTATCTTGCATCTGATGAAGGGGAACAGTGTCTATAAAAGCTTATGCCAGAATCATCTTGGAGAGTCTTGAGGTGCCTCAAGACTCTTTGTTGCTTTTATTTCAAGCCTCCACTTAGAAGTTCAAAACCTCAGAAATAGAACCTTAGCAGGACCATATCCTACATCCCACCCTGGTCAGGAGCTCTTCAGATTTCCTGCATGCTAACTCTACATTGTCACTGGCTGGCCTTTCTTGATCCTTTCACGTACATGTGTAGTATAAAAGACAGTCAAAGGCAAACAGCCATGTTCTTCACCCACACTGGGTCAGGCCTCCACTTTGGGACTCTGGTGCAGAAATTGTTTCGTTTGAGACATCTAGCTGATCTTAGCAGTACCCACTTCATAGTCACTCCAGCTGATTGTAGCTTTGCACGCTACAACATGAAGCATGTGAATTGGGCTAATCTGTCTAGGATTACTCATTTCTTGTTAACATACTGGTGACAAGAGATGATGTTCTAGACCTTACTATAAACAAATCACCAGATCCATATGGTAACCATTGGAGAGTTCTTAAGAAAAGTAAAATATGAAAATGCTGATCTTTTAGCAAAAGTATGTAACGTGTTCCAAGTAAATTGGTGAAAAATATTGTTAAAGATAAAATTATCTTTAAGTACATAAAAGTACATAAAAAGACAAGTTTTGCTGAAGGAGGATCAGCATGTAACTCCTGTCTCGCTAACCTTGTAGAGTTCTTTGAGATGTCAACAAGCATATGGATAAGGGTGATCTGGCAAATCTGTTTTCTTGGACTTCCAAAAGGCTTTTGACAAAGTCCCTCACCAAAGACTCCTGAGCAAACTTAGCAGTCATGGGATAAGAGGCCAGGCCCTCTTATGGCTCAGTAACTGGTTAAAGAACAGAATGAATAGGAATAAATGGACTGCTCTCTCCGTTGAGAAGTGTAAACAGTCCCCTAAGGATCTGCACTGGGACTTTTCAATGCGCTTTTTAACATGTTCATAAATGATCTGAAGTTGGGGGTGAGCAATGAGGTGGGCAAGCTTGTGGATGACACCAAATTATGTAAGGAGGTTAAAACAAAAAGGGAGAGCAAAGAGCTCCAAAAGGATTTCTCCAAATTGGGGGAATGGGCATTAAAATGGCAAATGCGGTTCAGCGTAAGCAATTGTATTGTTGGGGAACATGAGCAAGAGGGAGCAATTGTCCTCCTGGCCTGCTTGTGGGCTTCCTATAGACATCTGGTTGGCCACTATGGGAACAGAATGCTGGACTAGACAGGCCTTTGATCTGATCTAGCATGGTCCTGATTAAATTTAGATTAGATTTAGATTACTGTAGCATGCGCTATGTGAGGCTGCCTTTAAAGTGTGTTTAGAAGCTGCAACTGGTCCAGAACGGCCACCAGGGAGTTAACAGGGCTGAGCTACTCAGAGCATAGTACTCCACTTTTGCAGCAATGTTTATCTGATAATTTCTGGGACCAACTCAAGGTACTCGTCTTGATCTTTAAAGCCTTAAACTTTCCTGGGTGACCAGTATGAGAAAGTAGTTCTGGGTGACTTCTGTTCCACTCCATCCTATGACCCATGTTTTTCTGTAGCTACATTAATAAGGCACTCATGGGTGCCATGACACCCACGGGCACTTCCAACAGAGCCTGCAAAGCAGTCCCCAACATGGTGCCAGTGGGCACCTGGATTTTTTAAAGTTATTTTTCTTGTATTTTAAAATATCTTTACTGTACATGGATTTGTATGAAATGCATACAGTGTTCTAGCAATTATACATAGGCTTCAACAAAAGCAGACCAAATATCCAAATAAGTATCCATTTGAAGGTGGCATCTATATGCCACCCATTCAAATATTGAAAGCGCTGTAAGGTCCTCCATCCATTGCATTATAGGAGGTGTTTATCCTTCCTATGCTGTAATATCCATCTTTCAGCTGTCAAAAGGGCTCAGAGAATCCATTTGTGCTGACCATTTCTTAATTTCCATGAAGCAGGTAAATAAAAAGACTGTGTACATCAGTGAAAATTAAAGACTGTTCCAGTACAAAATCTACATGAAGCTGCTAGGGCAGCTCATCCAGAGGTTAAAACTGCAGTGTCACCAATGTGCAGGTGACATGCTGCTTTACCTCTCTTTTCCACCTAGAGTCCCAGGGAGGTGATGGACCTCCTGAATAAGTGTTTGAATGTGTTACTGGAGTGTATGAGGGAGAAGAAGCTGAAACTTAACCCAGGCAAAACAGGAGTTCTATGGGTTGAGCAATCAGCTAATCTAACTAGTGGTGTAGAATAGGTGTTCCTGACCTTTCTGGACCTGTGTGAACATTTGGAATTTGAGAAATTGCTATGGGCACCACCACAAAATGCCTGTCTACCTGTCACATCTATGAGTCTTAGGCTGCATCTTATTCAGCAAAAACATTTGTTTCCTGTCTATTGGACATTGCAACTTCTCTTTAATAAGGGGTTGTCTAATTGAGCTAATTGCTGGCTATGCAATACAAGTAAAACATTAATCATATGTTTTTGACAATGTCCAGTAGTTGCTTGTTTGGGGGAGGAAGGTTATTACACAGATTAATGTTGTATTGGAACAGTCTTTAATGTTCACTGATGTACACACTCTTTTAAATTTTTTACCTGCTTCATGGAAATTAACAAATGGTCATTGTAAATGGATTCTCTGCACCCTTTCGACAGCTAGAAGGCTGATATTACAACACTGGAAGGATAAACACTCACCTCCTATACTGCAGTGGATTGAGGACCTTACAACGCTTTCAATATTTGAGCGGGTGGCATATAGATACCACCTTCAAAAGGTACTTATTTGGATATTTGGTCCACTCTTGTTGAAGCCTATGTATAATTGCTAGAAGGTTATATGCATTTAGTACAAATCCATGTACATATGTTTAACAAATGTGAAAAAATTAAAATAACTACAACTTCCCGGCACCACGTTGGGGACCCCTTCGCAGGCACCACATTGGGGCCCCTGGGTGTAGAACCTCTCCTGAATGGGGTTGCAGTCCCCCCTGAAGTATCAAGTGTGCACCTTGGGGGTGCTTCTGGACCCATCACTATCTGGAGCAGCCCAGATGGGAGCAGTAGCTGGGAGTGCTTTTATCAGACTAGGCTTGTTTACCAGTTGCGGCCCTTTCTAGAGGGATTTCTGCAAAATGTGGCTGCCTTTTATTTCCATTCAAACCCCTTAACAGTTTAGGACCAGGTTAGATAAAGGACCACCTTCAGCCATATGGCCCTATTCGCATGATGAGATGTGCTTCAGAGACCCTGCTTATATGCCCACCTGTAAGTTACTCTATCGTGCACATAGGACAGGGCCTTTTCTATGGTGACTCCTCTGCACTGTACGCAAGAGAGTATTGTCAAGAGCCTGGCAGGATACAATAGTGGCCTGCCATGTTCTTGGCTATCAAGGGCTACTAGTCCTGATGGCTATATATTATCTCCAGTATCAGAGGCAGCATGCCTATGTACATCAGTTGCTGGGGAACATGACCAGGAGGATGCTATTGCACTAATGTCCTGGGCTTCCCACAGGCAGCTGTTTGGCCACTGTGTGAATAGAATGATGGACTAGTTGAACCCTTGGTCTGATCCGGCAGGGCTCTTCTTATGTCCTGATGTTCTTAACACCTTCCCTATGGAATTGAGCCTCTCCTCCAGTAGGCAACTTGCTTTGCTCGCCTCATCCACCTGAGAGTGCATACCCTGCTACTGCTGCTGTTCTACTCACTTGTCACTCACAAAATGTACTCTGTGCTGAGGGACAAGAAATCACCACCAATTTCCTGCTCCACTGAGCCTGCCCAGAAAGACATTTTAAAAAATAAAATACTGTGATTGGCTGGGAGTATCTCATTTCCTGCCCATTTCTTCCTCTGCTCTGGGGTGACCTGATACATTGTGGGGCACCCAATTTATGGCTATATGTGGCACCCAGGCAGATCAGCATTAGCAAATGAGCTGCCTGCCTGGTGCCTGTTTGTGCATCATTTTCTTCTGTTGTGCCTGTGTTAGCAGTACCTATTCTGCACACAGGAAAGTGCAGTGCCAGGCAGAGTGCCTTATCAGTAACTTCCGATCTCTAAGAGCTCTCCCCAGCCAGCAACTGTGCAGAGAAGCTCCTCACCTTATGCAAGCTCTCCCCTGAGCAGGGGCTGGTTCGGGAGAGAGATCAGAAATTACTAGTAAGGTACTCTGGCCAGCGCTGGGCAGCGCTGAACACACAGAAAGAGCGGAGGAAGGAGAAATGCTTTTAATGGGGGGGGGGCACACAAGCAGGGCTCTGCCCTCCCTGCCCATATTATACAATGACTCATGCTCATAACCAGGTCCCGCTCCGGGTCTAGTCACCAGATTGTGCCCTCTGTAGCTTTCCTATTGCTCATAGGTATTTTTCTCCCCTGACTATATTCCAATGTTGTATGACACTCTTTTTGTATTAATGTTTTGTATGCCAGCTTGGACCATTTTTATTGGAAAAACAACTAAAAACCCCCAATAAATAATATAACATCATACGTGATACTCATAGCTCAGCCGGGCCAATGTTTTTAGCTGACATTTTTCAGAGCACTATATCCTAGCCTTTCACCACACTGAACAATTACCATCAATCAAGTAATTATCACTTATTCCAGAATGCTTTTAAATGCAAACAGGCCTATTAAAGGAGATGGAGCTATCACTTAATTAATTGCTCCTGCAGTTTCACATCTGTTTCTTTGGATTCCTCTTCTTGAGTACCAGCTATCATACGGCCCCACTCACCTCAGGCCAGTACTCACAAGGAGCTGACACATGTTTATTGTGATGCCTGATTGATGTGGGATGGGTTTTTGTTGTTCAGTCGTTCACGACTCTTCGTGACCCCATGGACCATAGCACGCCAGGCCTTCCTCTCCTCCGCTCTCTCCCGGAGCGTGCTCAAGTTCATATTCATTGCATCGGTGATGCTATCTAGCCATCTCATCCTCTGCCGTCCCCTTCTCCTTTTGCCTTCAGTCTTTCCCAGCATCAGGGTCTTTTCCAGGGAGTTTTCTCTTCGCATTAGGTGGCCAAAATATTGGAGCTTCAGCTTCAGTATCTGTCCTTCCAATGAGCACTCAGGGTTGATTTCCTTTAGGATTGACTGATTTGACCTCCTTGCAGTCCAGGGGACTCGCAAGAGTCTTCTCCAGCACCACAGTTCGAAAGCATCAATTCTTCGGCGCTCAGCCTTCCTTATAGTCCAGCTCTCACAGCCATACATTACTACTGGGAAAACCATAGCTTTGATTAGACGGACCTTTGTCGGCAAGGTGATGTCTCTGCTTCTTACTATGCTGTCTAGGTTTGCCATAGCTTTCCTCCCAAGGAGCAAGCGTCTTTTAATTTCATGGCTACAGTCACCGTCTGCGGTGATCTTGGAGCCCAAGAAAGTAAAATCTGTCACTGCTTCCATTTCTTCCCCTTCTATATGCCAGGAAGTGATAGGGCCAGATGCCATGATCTTAGTTTTTTTTAATGTTGAGTTTCAAACCAGCTTTTGCACTCTCCTCTTTCACCCTCAACAAGAGGCTCTTTAGATCCTCTTCGCTTTCTGCCATTAGGGTGGTATCGTCTGCATATCGGAGGTTGTTGATTAGCCTTGTGATACGTTCCATGGGGTTTTCTTGGCAAGAATACTGGAGTGGGTTGCCATTTCCTTCTCCAGTGGACCATATTTTGTCAGAACTCTCTGCCATGACCTGTCCGTCTTGGGTGGCCCTACACGGCATAGCTTATGGCTTCACTGAGTTACACAAGCCCCTTCGCCACAACAAGGCAGTGATCCATGAAGTGGTGGGATGGGTAGTTGGATGCAAAGGCTACATATAGGTAGAGACAGAGGCGCCAGGATGTATCTAAACCAAATGGGCTCCCCAAGCAAGCAGTGTCTCTGGCACACCCTTGTTTAACTTTTGAATATTTTAATTTGTACTGCATTTGTAGTCTATTTCACAACTTTGAGTCATGACTTGCATGCATAGATTTGCACACATGGATCTGATCATAATCATGCACACACACATGCACTGTTTGTTGAATGGGCACCGATGTTAATTTTCCTGTGAATAATAATCTTTAAATTAGCTTTAAAACACTGCTGGCCATGTAAGTCAGTGTTACCAGCTTTACAAGTGAAGATTAACTGATTGTACTATTTGTTTCAGCTGTTGAATGGATAGTTGACCTGTGACAAGTGCCCCCCCCCCCGAATCCAGCACCCCAGTCCCCAGGTGGTCACCTGGGTCACCCACGCCTAAATCTAGTCCTGCAGAGGCTTGGTTCAGATATAATGGTAAACCATAATTTCCCATTAAGAAAATGTGCCACAGCAGGGCTCAGGTGTCCTCACCTGTTCTGCCTTCCTTTCCATTTTCATTTGCACACAAGGAGAGGACGCTTAAAGTTTTGCTTGAAATTTGGAACAAACCACACTTTTCTATTGCATCCAAATATGGGAAACAGTGGTAGTTAACAAACTAGGATCTGACATTATGGTTTGATAGTAATTTGTTGTAACTAACTCAACTGATGGGAAACAAGAGCCCTGCTCAGGCATTATGCCTAAGCAGGGAAGAGCAATGTGGGTACGGGGCATGGGGCCACGTGCACCAATCCTACCCCCAACATCCCCATCCTTGCTTGCTCCACCTTGATCTTGAGGTATTGAGCAGGAAAGTCTAAAGGGGGATTCTACATACATTAGTGTGAATGTGAGTAGAAGCTTCCACGTGATCAGAAACGGTATTATCAGGGTGTATTTGAGCAATGATTGTCTGTCTGTCTGTCTGTCTGTCTGTCTGTCTGTCTCTCTCTCTCTCTCACACACACACACACACCCATCAACATAAATACACACCTATCTTCTCTCAGGAGAGCTGGCAACTCTAAACGCCAACAATGCACAACCAAAAATGTGTTTGGCTCCCAAAAGGCCTCACAAAGCCCAGTGCGTGTTTAGACTGGGGACCAGGAGTCTCATTTCAGCCTGTCAGCCTTGGCCACCCCAGCTTAGCGGCTGCCTGACTGTGTGCACTAGCCAAACTTGCTCTGATAACATCATCCCAAATACAGGAGGAGCATTGTATGTTCGCAAGGATCCTGTTTCTTGGGAAAAGGTCAGTGGAGGCAGAGTGCAAAATGGCAAGAACAAAGCAACGGGTAAGTAAAGACAGCATTGGAAGAGAATGGGCTTGAAACTCTATATACCTCTTTTGTCACTTGTCCTTAAGGTGCTTCCTAACCATCTTGACCAATACCTAAGCATCAAAGTGATTTCAGAGAACGCTTTCTGGGTGGTTTCAGACTTCTGTTTGCAATAGGTTGATGCAACAGGCATGAAAGTTTGCTCATTTCTCTTAAGTGTACTCCCTCAATCTTTGGCTAGATTAGGTTTAGCACAAGGATAAGGGGATTGCTGTTAGCCTAAATATTATACAGAGTAGGGCCCAACCAAACTGGGGGATTTACTTTAGAGGATTATCCATGGCCTGATAATATTTAATAACTATGTTAAGGTTTAAGATTCGATCAAAGCAATAGAAGGTGGCCTTCCTTCATCATTTTTGAATGGTAGCCTTGCATCTGAATGCACCATTAGGGGGTAAGATTTCATAATTACTAGGGCTATCAACACATTTTGATCATCTGCATTTTAACTAATAAATCCAATAAATTCAATTAAATGTGCACATTATCAAAGAGTGGAAATCTGTGGCCATCTTGATGTTGTTGCACTCCAGCTTCCATCAGCCCCAGCCAGCCAGTGTTCACAAATGGAGCCCATCTAGCTGGATTGTGCTGCCAGGGCTGGGGCCAGGTCTTGAGTGTCATGGCCCAGGACTGTGAGCCCTCAGAGACTGAAGCCTCCAGGGACAGTGACTCTGGGGAGGCATCAGAACCAGTTCCTGGTCCTTCTGAAGTGGGCCCCACTGCCTTGGACTCCATGTCTTGTCCATGCCACCCCAGGAGGTGCCGCTGCCCTCTGGCTCTGAGGAGTGGACTTTGGACACCGCTAGTGAACAGGGAGACCCTGAAGAGCAATCGCCAGCTGGCTCTCCCCTCCTCCAAACTTCATTCCCCCAGAGAAGCCGATGACTGCAGGAAAAGGCTGCTGACGCCTTTAGCAGGCAGATGCAGCACCTGAGCAGGTGGCGTTTCCAGAAAGATTCTCCTGGCCTGACTATAAAAGCCCACCAGTTGCTCCCAGACTCTGCTGGAGTGACTCATTAGTTCTCTAGCTCAAGGACTGCTGATGAAGGTACCGAAACCCAACCGTAGTTCCAGAGGTGACCCAGTCATCTTGACCACATCACGCCTCCTTGCTTGAGCTGTCGCCCAGGACAAATTACAGATTTCCTGGTGGAGCATGACAGTGAGAGGCATTTGGATCTGGTGGACCTGTGGCATCTCCCTGCCTCTCCCTGACCCACCCATAGGCATACCCCCTCCCTCCCTCTTTGTTCTTGTCAGAGGTTGCAACAGTGACCTCGGAAGAGGAGCTGCAGTGGAGTTTTCCGCAGTGCCGAGGAGGAGAAGGGGGGTGAAAACTGAAACGTAGCCACCCTCTGAAGCTCTGAAACAGGTCTCAGGCTTAGGGGACAATATGCTGTGCTTCAGACTGCTTTGGGCAAGTGCTGCTTCACTTTGGAGGCGGTCCACATACCTGTAAGGTGGATTGCTTCACTTTGATATTTGGACCATCTGAAGCAGATATGCACCCTTGCCAAAGAGTGCTCTTACTACAAATACAAGTAGGAAGGATTAATGTTGAATGTGGCTCATCGTGTGTTTTGGTTTTTAATAGGAAATCCACCTATCTAAATATAGTAGACATGTTTGGACTATAGAAACATGTAGAGGACAGGTGTCTATGGGAACTCACTGGCAAAATTCAAATCATTGTACAGAAGAGCAAGAAAAAATTCCCCCGTCAGAGCCAAATCACCTGTTGTCTTTCATCACTGGTGGACTACTATTTGAAAATGTAGAACATTTTTGACTCTGCTCAAATGAACACAGGTGCCCTGGATTGGTTCCCCCCACAAATTCCCATCCACCTGCTGCGAAAGACTGACAGGCAGGCAGACAGATGCACTATTATACTGCCTGAACCAGCATTTCAAATGTATATTATTTATCAAAGGCATGGTTGTGTCACAAATGTTTGTGTAAAAAGTCAGTGTTCACATGAGAATTCAGAACTCTGGATTCCATTTTCTCTGGACAAAACACTTTTACATGGCCAAATCAATTTTACATGGCCAAATCAACCCCTTCTTGTTCGAAGGGGTTGGACAAATTGATGGAGGATAAGGCTATCGATGGCTACTAGTCATGGCGGCTATATTCTACCCCTGGTATCAGCGGTAGGCTGTAGCATGCCTCTGAATACCAGTCACTTGGGACCAACAGTGGGAGAGAGCTGTTGCCCTCAAGTCCTGCTTGTTGATTTCCCAAGAGGCATCTGGTTGGCCACTGGAGGAAACAGGATGAGGAATCAGGCCTTTAGATAGGTCCAAACCACCCTTGTACGCATGGGGCTCTTCAGAGCCTGCATACAAACATGTATTAGATTTTTTAAAAATGGATGTACAGCACCATCCTATATTTTATAAACAAATAAAATAAATTGTATAAAAAGTTATAATAAATATAATGCGTGAATAAATATAAGAAAGTCCCATTGAGTTCAGTGGGGCTTATTCCCAGGAAAGTGTGCATAGACTCTCAGCTTTAATTGAAAAAATATTTTTCTAATTTTTTAGTTTGTACTTTTTAAACACTAGGGAATCACAGGGTTAGATCTGAGCCTATTTATCCTTAGAGTATCCCCACTGAAATCAATTACTCACTGGTCCAATTGATTTCAATGGGTTTACAGTACGCATGACTAAGACTGGATCCAACCTATACTATATATATATACATCTTATAAGGATTTCTTTAAAAGGATTATGTATATTGAATTTCTGCCAGGACATTCACTTTATGGCTTCAGTTTCCTTCAGTTTCTATATGTACTCTAGGTGGGAAAAGAAACCTTGTAGGAATTAATGAAAATAACGTTTCAGATTAATTATCCAATATATAAGGCACCAGGGTTGGATCATGTGCATCTCAAACCAGGGTCTCTGACAACCAGGCCTTTGTGTCCTGCGTCATCAGCGCTCTGGTTCCTTGGCACATTATGGGTCTGTCATTCACACACATCATTTAGGCTGCTGCAGGACTGCCATGTATGAACATTATTAGCTGACCCCACAGGCCAGTCCTAGTTCACCAAGCCCTACTCCGAGCTTGCTACTCCGTCTGAGCAACTCTGAGTGTGAGGACAACACATACACATAATGTCACAAATCCCTTGGCCCCCTCTATCCTTAAGCACTCACACACACACAGATAGAGAGGCTTCAGTCTCACGCCTTTAATTCATTATTCATAGGTTCATTACAGATGCAAATCCTCGAAGACTCTCTGGCTACAAAGGAATGCCTCCAGGGGATTCAAATGGGATCACCGAAAGTTGCCCGCAGTTTGAAAGGGAGGCTATCTGGCTAGGCTAACGTAGGGAGGGAGGTCCCGCCCCTCGCGTGATGCTTCCCTGCATAGCATGCATCGCTAAGTGGGCTGACCATCTGAGCTCTGCCTCTGACGTTTCCCTCTGAGCTCTGCGTCTCCGCCTCACATCTCTTAGGTCACAGTCCTCAAGCCCCTCCTCCTCCTGCTCACTACTTCTCACAGAGGGGGGTAAGGAGGAAGCTTCATGCCCCGTCATCTGGAGTTGGTAACCTGAGAAGCATGCCTACCCAGATCTGAACTGGCTTGTGAAAATGCCTCCCCCAGTTCTGTTTGCTCCTCTTCTGAATCTGAGCTGCTAACTATCTCCCTGCTCTCAGAATCCTGACACGTAACTGCTCTCTTTTCCTATCTGCTACTTCAGTGTGACTCCAGCCTGACCTGATGTCCTGGCTCCTGCTGTCTTCTGGCCCGGTTTTGCTGCTTCACATCTTAGCCTCTGCTGGATCAGTTACGCTCCTGCTTCTCTGACCCTTCGGGTCCTGATCTGCCTTCTGTGTGAGTTGACTTGCCTGTTTTGGACCATGGCTTAGTTTCTGCCCCCACCCCCAACTGAAAGCCAGCTTCCTTGAGTTGTGGAACCCAACAGGCTGGAACAGGCCCTTTCTGAGTTGGGCATCCAGTTGCCTCTAATTCCTTTGACTGTAGATTATATCTGTTTTCCCACTTCGCTTATTGCCACAGGTCATATGCTGATCTGGAAACTCCTGCTGCTCATAGGAACATAGGAAGCTGCTTCGTATTGAATCAGGCCGTTGGTTCATCTCGTCCAGTATCGTTGACACTGACTGGCAGCAGCGGCTCTCCAGGGTTTCAGGCAGGATTCTTTCCTAGTCCTACCTGGAGATGCTGGGGGTTGAAGCTAGGACCTTCTGCAGGCAAAGCAGGTGCTCTACCCCTGACCTGTGGCACCTCCCTTCAAAAGGAATCCCTCAAATCACCTCTTCTGGCTAGGGCAGAGTGGGAATCGGCAAGACAAAATTCTGGAAAAGAGGGGCATCCACCTGTAAAGTGAAGAACTGAGTTCAAATCAAGAACAAAAAACCCGACAGAGCAACAGGCATATCCTTGATGTAGCTTGGCTATGTGACTTCTGACACCTTCCATTTTAATCCTTGTGGTGATCACAAGGCCACAATTAATATGACAGTGGGGACATAATTACAAAGATATGTGGAAGGGAACCCAGGCAAAGTAGCAGGCATCACTCCTTTTTGCCCTTTCCTTCTTGTGGCCTTTTCCAGTCCCTCCGCCCCCCTCTGGTTGCCTCTACTAAATTTATTTATTTATTTATTATAAATAAATAATAAATTAAAGCTCTCTGGGCGGTTCACAAAAACTAAAACCAAACAACACACAATAAAACAATTTAAAATATATAGAACATTAAAACCACAATATAACAATACAACCACAATAAAACCTAGCAGCAGTACAGGTGTTTAAAATACAGATTTAAAACAGCAAAGATAAAAATTTAGAAAGCTAAAATGCCTGGGAAAATAAAAAGGTCTTCACCTGGCGCCGAAAGGAGTACAATGTAGGCGCCAGGCGAACCTCACTAGGGAGCTCATTCCAGAGCCGGGGTGCCACAACAGAAAAAGCCCTCCTCCTAGTAGCCACCCGCCTCACTTCCTTTGGCAGGGGCTCACGGAGAAAGGCCACTGATGATGATCTTAAGGTCCGGGCAGGCACATATGGGAGGAGACGATCCTTCAGGTAACCTAGCCCCAAGCCGTTAAGGTCTTTGAATGTTAACACCAGCACTTTGAATCGGGCCCGGAAATGGACTGGCAGCCAGTGCAGCTGGAAAAGTACTGGCGTAATATGAGCTCGCAGGCCAGTCCCTGTTAACAATCTTGCTGCCCTATTTTGGACCAGCTGAAGTTTCCGGACCGTTTTCAAAGGCAGCCCCACGTATAACGCATTGCAGTAATCCAGACGAGAAGTTATCAGAGCATGGATAACTGTAGCTAGGCTATCTCTGTCCAGATAAGGGCATAGTTGGTATACCAACCTAAGCTGATAAAAAGTGCTCCGTGCCACTGAGTTCACCTGTGCCTCAAGTGACAGTTCTGGATCCAAGAGCACCCCCAAACTACGAACCTGATCCTTTAGGGGGAGTGCAACCCCCTCCAGAACAGGTTGAATATCACCTAGCCGGGCAGACGAACCACCCACTAACAGTACCTCCGTCTTGTCTGGATTGAGTTTCAGTTTATTAGCCCTCATCCAGTCCATTACCGTGCCCAGGCACTGGTTCAGAACAGCCACTGCCTCACCTGGTTTTGATGAAAAAGAGAGGTAGAGCTGGGTGTCATCCGCATATTGATGGCACCTCAGCCCACACCTCCGGATAACCTCCCCCAGCAGTTTCATGTAGATGTTAAACAGCATGGGGGATAAAATAGAGCCCTGTGGAACCCCATGGCACAATTGCCGTGGCACAGAGCAATAATCCCCCAGCACCACCTTCTGGAATCGGCCATCCAAGTAGGAGCGGAACCACTGTAGTGCAGTGCCTCCAACTCCCAACCCAGACAACCTATCCAGAAGGATACCATGGTCGATGGTATCGAAAGCCGCTGAGAGGTCCAGGAGAATCAACAGGGTCGCACTCCCCCTGTCCCTCTCCCGGCAGAGGTCATCCCACAGGGCGACCAAGGCAGTTTCCGTTCCAAAACCAGGCCTGAAGCCCAATTGAAATGGATCTAGATAATCCGTTTCATTCAAGAGTGCCTGGAGCTGTCCTACAACCACCTGCTCAAGCACCTTGCCCAGGAAGGGGATGTTGGCCACTGGCCTATAATTGTTAACATCCTCTGGGTCCAGGTTAGGCTTTTTCAGGAGTGGTCTAATTACTGCCTCTTTTAAAGCAGCAGGCACCACTCCCTCTCTCAAGGAGTACTAAACCAGCCTTAAACCTCCTTTTATCTCAAGTAACAACTTTTAGGTAGTGTGGAGGTTGCCTGTTAGATGTGGGGTGGGTATCTCAATAAGAAAAGAGACCACAACATTTAAAATAACAAAGTTTAAAGTTTCCTGAAGAAATTATTAATAGGAAAACATTTTTATCTCTAAATGAATAGACTCATAACACCACACACACAAATCATAAAATAGCCAGGGATATATGCATCCAGCTAACCTAACTAGACTGAATCCCTATTTTATCCAAGTCCCTTCCCAGCAACAATCTGGTTGAACCATTAGGCTGCTGGAGTTTGTTCTGGTTGCTACACTCCAAGTAAGATGGCAACACAGAGGAAACTGAGAAGGCCAACACCCCTAATAAATCACATCAATAAATAAATTGTGAAATTAACACTATCAAGGGTCTGGAAAAATCAAAAAGCAGAAAGACTAAAAGAATATGGTTTGCTAAGCTTAGAAAAGCAAGCTAAGAGGGAAAGATAGCAGGTTTCTGATCTCTAAATGGGTTCATGAAGAGGAAAAGAAATAAGCTGTTTTACAGAGCCACTGAAGGAGGGACAAAAAGCAATGGGTTCAAGCTGCAGTAGTTTTAGCATGGAGCTCAGGAACCTCTTTTCCACACTATAAGGCAGAAGGGCAAAGAAAGAAGGAGCCCAGAGAAGTCGTGGCACTTCCTTTTCCAGAGGTTTTCATGTAGCAACCACAATTCACTAGAATCTACAATGCAGTTATTTATTTTACTAATTTATGTCCTTTCTTTTCTGCCTTACTGCCTCAAGTGCCCAATGAAATGCCTGGTGAATGGCTGCAGCAGGAGATGTTTGTACAGAAAGGGAAGCAAAATCCATGGCTTCTTTGTGAAACTGCCTCAGAATCTCTTTCTTGCTTACTGCCATGAAGCTGCTTTGCCTGAACTGGGTTAGCCCGCCCTGATACATTTAAAAATATTTGATTTTATTGAACAGCAAAATGCTTTTGAAAAGCTTTGCTATTATCTTCCAACTTAAAAAAAAATCAAGTGCCTTTGAAGTGAGCTACCTGAATGAAACCTATGACCTCAGAGAGATGGCAGATAGACAGCAGAAACAAGCCTGCCTTTCAAAACCTGCCCACCAGGCCATCCAGGACACCCTTTACATGCCACCAATATAAGTCTGAGATGAAAGACATTCTGGGCAGCCTGCCTGACCCCACTGCCTCTGCTATCTTCACTTGATTGCACAGTGTTTTGCTTTGAACAATCCTTCACTGTCTGCCCCACGCAGGTGGATCTCTTGCCTTGGCACAGGGTGGGGAATACCATGCATAGTCAAAGTGCCTTGCTGTGGACTCCTGCCCTCTGGCAGCTCAGGCTAAGTCATACCTCACATTTTTCTGCAGCACATAAGGGAAGAGAGCTGGGCATGTACTGAAAGGATATAACTTGTTCAAAAAGAGCAGGAGGAACAGAAAGGGAGGTGGGGTTGCACTATATGTGAAAAATACATATCTCTGCACAGAAATACAGGAGGAGGATCTTGGTAGCCCCATCGAGAGCATCTGGGTCAAAATAAATGGAGCAAAGAATAAAAGGAACCTGGTGGTCGGAGTCTACTGCTGGCCACCCAATCAAGGAGAAGAGGATGAAACTTTTGAAAAGCAAATAGCCAATGTTTCAAGGAAGCATGATGTGACAGTAATGGCAGACTTCAATTTCCCTGATATTTGTTGGGAGGCAAATTCTGCAAAACATGGCCCCTCCAGGAAATTCCTGACTTGTGTGGCGGATCACTTCCTCCTACAGAAAGTAGAAGAAGGAACTAGAGGATCGGCTATCCTTGACTTGATCCTAACCAACACAGATGACTTAATGGGTAAAGCAGCAGTTACAGGAACTCTGGGGGAAAGTGACCATCTTATACTTGAGTTCATGGTTCTAAACGAAGCAAAAGCAGAGTCTAGCCAAACCTGTACCCTGGATTTTAGGAAATCTGATTTTAATAAACAGTGATAAGTAAGGTCCCATGGCAAGCGACTCTAACAAGAAAAGGAGTCTATTATCTTTGAGAAATCATGGAGGATGGGTGCAGTGCCAGATGACTGGAAGAGGGCTAATGTTGTCCCTCTCTTCAAAAAGGGTAAAAAGGAGGAACCTGGGAACTACAGACCAGTCAGTCTGACATCAATCCCTGGGGAAATTCTGGAGCAGATTATAAAGCAATCCATCTGTAAGCACCTTGAAAACAATGCAGTGATGACTCGAAGCCAAGATGGATTTGTCAAGAACAAATCCTGCCAGATGAATCTGTTCTCATTTTTTGATCAGGTCACCTCCCTTGTGGACTGTGGGAATGCTATGGACATAATATACCTCGACTTCAGCAAAGCTTTCAACGGGCCGATCTACATTGCGCCCGCCATCGCACTGAATTTGGTGTCCCGTCAGGTTAAATGCTCTCTCATTAAAACGTGATTATTCACACTCACCCATTTTCCCTGTTGTGAAGTTGTGAAGCTTCACAACTTCGAAGCTTCGAAGATCATGCCTGAATTAGAAAAAAAAACATCGCGGAGAAGCCCCGATTCTGCGAGGATAATGCCTTAATTTTTTAAAAAAACATCCGAAGCGGGGGATAGGAGGGGGTAAAACTTAGTCTCATATGAAGGGATACAACAACCCCCTGCTCAATGCAGGAAGCCTGATTCCCAGGCGGTCTCCCATCCAAGCACTGACCGGGACCAACCCTGCTTAGCTTCTGAGATCAGACAAGCACACAAACATCCAGCCCTTTGCTTGTTGCTGAGGAAACAGCGGCTGCTGAGGAAGCTATGCAATCGGTAGCCGGAAGAAGACATGGGGCCATCGAGAGCTGTGATTGGACAGGAGGGAAATACAAACACCGCCACATACGGACAGGCGGGGGAGGGGACTACGACTGGATATGGTAGCGAAAATGGAAAATCAAAGCACCTTAAGGGGAAATACTGGGATATTAGGGTATTGAAAGCGGGAGCACGGAAGTGGGAAGTTCCGGTTCCAAATTGAGGCGGCTACTGCATAGTGTGAAAGGCGGGCGGTAAAACCTCATTGGAAGCAAAAAAAGGCGGTAAGTATAGATCCAGCCAATAAAGTGCCCCATGATATCCTGATGAGCAAACTAGCTCAAAGTGGGCTAGATGAAACAATGATCTGGTGGAGTCACAGTTGGCTACAGAATCGGACTCAAAGAGTGTTTATCAATGGGATCTTCTCCAACTGGGGAGAGGTAACGAGTGGGGTACTGCAGGGCTCAGTCCTGGGCCCAGTGCTCTTCAACATTTTTATGAATGACTTGGAGGAGGAGGTGCAGGGAATGCTTCTCAGATTTGCAGATGACACAAAATTGGGTGGGATAGCTAATACTTTGGAAGACAGAAACAAAATTCAAAGTGATCTTGATAGACTGGAGAGCTGGGCAGAAAACAACACAATGACATTTAATAGCGATAAATGCCAAGTTCAGCACCTAGGAAAAAGAAACCAGATGCACAGTTACAAGATGGGCAATACGTGGCTCAACAACACTACAAGCGAGAAGGATCTTGGAATTGTTGTAGATCATAAGCTGAATATAAGCCAACAATGTGATCTGGCTGCAAAAAAGGCAAATGCTCTTTTGGGCTGCATTAATAGAAGCATAGCTTCCAAATCCCGGGAAGTACTAGTTCCCCTCTATTCTGCACTGGTTAGGCCTCATCTGGAGTAATGTGTCCAGTTCTGGGCACTGCACTTTAAGAAGGATGCAGACAAGCTGGAGAGGGTTCAGAGGAGGGCAACAAAGATGATCAGAGGACTGGAAACAAAGCCCTATGAAGAGAGACTGAAAGAACTGGGCATGTTTAGCCTTGAGAAGGGAAGACTGAGGGGAGATATGATAGTGCTCTTCAAGGACGTGAAAAGTTGTCACAGAGAGGAAGGCCAGGATCTCTTTTCAATCATCCCAGAGTGGAGGACACGGAATAATTGGCTCAAGTTACAGGAAGCCAGATTCTGGCTGAACATCAGGAAAAACATTGTGACTGTCACAGTAATACAACAATGGAACCCATTCCCTAGGGAGGTGATGGGCTCTCCCACACTGGAGGCATTCACGATGAGGCTGGACAGCCACCTGTCAGGGATGCTCTGACTTGGATTCCTGCATTGAGCAGGGGGTTGGACTCGATGGCCTTGTAGGCCCCTTCCAGGCCTACTATTCTATGATTCTATGAAAGGAACAGATAATTCTGGACAGGGAAGCTCAGTGAGAGGGACTTGTGAGAATCACAAAGCGGAGAGAAGCCTTGTCTATAGGAGGAATTTACTGTACACCAATACCAATCTGTAAGGAGCACTGGCTGCTCGACGGTTCTGCAGCACAAGCCTCATTAAAATGAACAGGTGACGCGTAAGACTATTTGAATGGATCAGGCTGCTCCCCCGATGTTTCACACATGAAAATAGTGACCGTCTTGTGTATTTGTGCTGTATTACTTTCCGCAATAAGGATAACTGCTTGAGCACCCACTCAGGCACCACTCCTGCACACACTTGTCCTATAATGTCTTATCTACAGTTCAAAGTGAACACTTACTATGGAATGTCAAATAGCAAGTTGCCTTAGTGTTCATGCATTTTCACTAATATACATGTGCACTAGAGAGGAGATGAATCCATCTCTCATTGAGAGATGTAGCTTTTAGAGGCCGGGTAGATGGGAACCCAATAAAGGTAATTCTAATAACCCAAACCAACAAACAGTCTGAGGTACTCCCATGTGCAAAGAGCATCTGTTCATACTCTTCTGAGGTGTTGCTATGACTTGGTTTTGGACATCTTCTACTAACCTGCATGTTTTTCATCAGATTCCACTAAGTAGGAGAGAGAACTAAAGGGCAAATTTCAAGAACTAATTCGTCACAGTTTTTCATTTCTGTAGGTATTGCGTGGAGCTCTCTGAGGGCATAGTCCTGTGGGGATGGGCATAAGCCTCCGAACTTGGGAGGCTCATTGCCATCCAATGCAGAGCGGGAGGAGCAGTGGAGGCAATCTTCGCCTCCGCATTCCCCCTGCTCTGCATTTTAGCTGGACAGGAGGTGGGGAGAAGGAGGCTGGGGAATGCTGGGACTGGATCATATCCCCATTTACTCAGTCCCCTCCCTGCCCATGGGAATGCCCCCTTTCTATCCTCTTCACCTTTGTGACCTTGGAGAGGCAGCCAGAGCTGTTCTCTCTGCGCTGGCTGCAAGGGGGGAAGGGGGTGGGGAGCTCGGACTCCTGGGTCTGAGGCTGAAGCACTGTCTCCAACCTCAGATCCAGGAATCCAAAGTATCCTATGCCCCCCCCCAGACACTGTCTAGGGGCTATAGGATCACTCTCTGAGAGAAAAAAGGAAACTATACTATACTACAGACTTAAACTATTTTAATAGTAATTCCTTCTTTCCAGGGATTTATTATTTTTTTTTTATTCATTTCATTTCATTTCATTTATTATTTTATTTATTTGATTCTTTATCTATTTTCTTTATTACATTTTTATACTGCCCAATAGCTGAAGTAATTTGGAATTGTAGTTCTGTGAGGGGTGCTTGGAATTTTCAGTATCCTCACCATACTATTATCCTCACTAGGGATGTCAGAGAATTCCGCCACGGATCTTGGTGAAGCTGAATGCCAGTGCATTCGGGGCCCCGAACTCCATGGCGGAACGGCATGCCCCCCCGCCCCCCACGGATCCCCCTGGGACGAGACTTACCTGGGGTGGATCTTCCGGGCGGCGGCGGCTCTGGCGGCGGCTTCGGCGGCGGCGACAGTGGCTGGTCTTCCAACCGGCTGCCACCGCCATTTGCATTCCTTCTTTTTGGCCGTCTGAATCTACGTAAATATTTACATAGACTATGACGGCAAAAATAAAGGGAAATGCAAATAGCGTAGTGGGCACTATTTGCGTCCCTTTTTGATTCGCCATTTTAGCCAACGTAAAGATTTACGTAGGCTAAAACGGCAAATCAAAAAGGGACGCAAATAGCGCCCGCTATGCTATTTGCGTTCCCCTTTATTTTCGCCATCATAGTCTACGTAAATATTTACGTAGATTCAGACGGCCAAAAATAAGGAATGCAAATGGCGGCGGCCGTAGCCGCCGCCATTTGCATATGCGTTTCCCCCCCCCCCGAGCCCTCTGCAGCCGGAAATCCAGCTGCGGACGGCTCTGGGCTGAGCTGGGCCTGGCCGGCTGCTCCACAGAGCTGCCGCGGAGCACAGCCAGCCATTGAGGATTCCGGGGGGGGGGAATGGATCGCCTCCCCCCCGTCCAGGATTCTGGGGGGAGGGACGGAATGCCTCCCCCCCACCATCAACATAATCCGCGAAAGGTAAGTCACTTTCGTACATCCCTAATCCTCACAATAGTAGAAGTTCAGCTAGAATATATACTGCAGGTCAGGAAAGGTAGCACCAAATCCAAGAGGCCACCGGCATGGTTAACAAGCAGCATCAAGGAAGCTATTAGAGAAAAGAAGGCTTCCTTCAGAAAATGGATGTCTTGCCCAAATGAGGAAAACAAAAGGGAGCACAAGCTTGCACAATGGAGATGCAAGCTGACAATAAGGGATGCAAAAAGGAAAAAAAAGAAAAATGTATTTTGAAGAGCATGTCAGTAATAACATCAAGGCCAACAGTAAAGAATGATTTAAATACATCAGAAGCAGAAAACCAGCTAGGGAAGCAGAGACAGTACGATTGTTGGATGACAACAGAGTTAAAGGTGTACTAAAGGAGGATAAGGAGGTTGCAGAGAAGCTGAATGGATTCCTTTCATCTATCTTCATTGCAGAAGATGTCGGGCAGATACCTGTGCTTGAACTGATGTTTTCAGGAAGGGTGTCTGAGGAACTGAGGCAAATAGTGGTGACGAGAGATGAAGTTCTTGACCTTATTGAAAACTCGAAAGCTAAGAAATCACCAGGTCCAGATGGCATCCATTCTAGAATTGTTAAAGAACTCAAATGTGAAATAGCTGATCTTCTAGCAAAAAAATGTGATGTGACCCTAAGGTCAGACTCTGTATGAGAGTGATCGACAGTGGCCAATGTAACACCAATTTTTGTTTGTTAAAGGGATCCAGCAAGCATGGGGAGAGTGTGGAATACAGGAAATCTGTTCCTGGTAAACTGGTGGAAAACATTATTACAGATAAAATCACCAGACACAGAACAGAGGTACAAAACGTGCGACCCAGCAGGCCACTACTAGGGCGGTTAAAACAAAAAGGGATTGCAAAGAGCTCCAGAAGGATCTCTCCAAACTGAAAGAAGGAAAGGAAAAGTTCCTCCTATGCAAGCACTGGGCCATTACTGACCCCTAGAGGGACACCGCTTGCGCTTGCATTTTCCTGGCAGACTGTAGCGGGGTGGCTTGCCATTGCCTTCTCCATGTGACTGCCTTTCCCCCAGCAAGCTGGGTGCTCATTTTACCAACCTCAGAAGGATGGAAGGCTGAGTCGACCTGAACCGGCTACCTGAGACCCGGCCTCCGCTGGGATCGAACTCAGGTCGTGGGGAGAGTTTCGGTTGCAATACTGCCGCCCACCACTCTGCGCCACACGAGGCTCAAACTGAAAGAAGAGGCATTAAAATGACAAATACAGTTCAGTGTAAGCAAGTGTAAAGTGATGCACATAGAGGCAAAAAATCCTAACTTCACATATATGCTGATGGGATCCAAGCTGGTGATGACTGACAAAGAAAGAGATCTTTGGGTCATGATGGACACCTCAGTGAAAATGTCGACCTGGTGCTGTGAAAAAGGCAAGTTCCATATTGGGCATAATTAGAAAAGGAACTGCCAATCGCATTCTGCCCTTATACAAGTTTATGGTGCAACCACACTTGGAATACTGTGAACTGCACATAAAAAAGGATATTGTAGAGCTGGGGACGGTACAGAAAAGGGCAACCACAGTGACTAAGGTGCTGCAGCAACTCTCCTATGAGGGAAGGTTACAACAGCTACAACTGTTTAGCTTAGAGAAAAGGTGAGCAAGGGGAGACATGATAGAGGTGTATGCACACTGTGGAGGAAGTGGATAGGGAGACATTTTTCCTCCTTCTGTCATAATACTAGAACATGCAGAATCAAATGAAGCTGAATGGTGGAAGATTCAGGACAGATAAAGGAGGCACTTCTTTATACAGCACATAGTTTGCCTATGGAATTCACTACTACAAGTTGTAGCAATGGCCATTAGCAGCTTTAAAAGGGGCTTAGACAAATTCATGGAGGGGAAGGCTATCAGTGGCTAGCAGTCCTCCTGGCTATATGCTATCCCCAGTATCAGAGGCAGTGAGAGGGTGCTGTTGCACTCATGTCCTACTTGTGGGCTTCCCACAAGCAACTGGCCACTGTGTGACCAGGTAGGCCTTTGGTCTGATTCAGAAGGATTCTCCTTATGTTCTTAGTTATAACCCCCCAGGATACTTTGCATCTGGCCATCCAACATGACAGCTGAACAGATCTAAAAATAATTTAAGTTTGTAATGTGGATGGGGCTTGAGAGTGAGCTCCCCTTTTGTGTCTGTAGCCAGAGGTGAGGTGCTGAGGTCTAGGATTAGGTTATCCTGTTTTTGCTGCAGAAATGAGATCACAGACAGATGTACAAGTTAGAGCTCCTTCACATGGAGCTTTTATCCTGCTATTGAGATTGCTCACTCATGGAAATTTGCAGGTCCTTTTCATGACGTCGTTAACCTCCAGGATACATCCAGAGTAGGGGTGTACGAAACACTTACCTTGTTCTGCTGGGGCCATCCACGGGGGGGGGGGAGGCACTCCGCCCCCCCCCAAGAATCCTCCCTGGCTGGCTCTGCTCTGCGGCGACTCCATGGAGCCACTGGCCGGGGCCGCCTGCAGCCAGACCTCCATCCGCTGCTGGGCTGCGGCCACCATTTGTGTCCCTGAGGTAGCCGTGATATGCTATGTATATATTTACGTAGCCTATCACGGCAAAAGGCAGGAACGCAAATGGTGGCTGCTACGCCATTTGTGTCCCTGCGTTAGCCGTGATAGGCGACGTATATATTTACATAGCCTATCACGGCAAAAGACAGGGACGCAAATGGCATCCCTGCGTTAGCCATGATAGGCTACATAGATACTTACGTAGCCTATCACGGCTTGGCAGGGACGCAAATGGCAGCTGGCGTAGCAGCTGCCATTTGTGGCTGCAGCCCGGCAGCGGTCAGAAGACGACCCGGAGCCACTGCTGCTGCTGCCGATGCCAGGTAGGCTCCGTCCCAGGGGGATTCTGTGGGGTGGCAGGGGGGGGGGTTGCCCTGTTCCGTCACAGACTCTGGGCGGCTGGATTCTAAAGAATCCAGCCTCACTGGAGTCCGTGACAGAATTCTCCAACATCCCTAATCCAGAGATATTTCCTGGTTATTTTGCTCCAAAAAGATCCGGAACTAATGAACCATTTTTTATAGTTGGAATGAAACGCAATTGAAACAGCCACTGGGTGGCGCTGTTTTATTGTGTTCTATGGAACCTTGAAAATTGAAAGCTTCCCCTCTCAGCAATCACATGGTCACTGTCTGGGAGCCCGCGATAAATGCAGAAAGGCTACAGAACGGTAGGACTGCGGGGGGTTTCTTTTGTGTAAAGGCAGCCGTAGAATGGATATGGGGTTTCCAAAGGAAGGAAGTATGAAAGAAACCACTTCCCTTGTGCATTAGGTAGCTTTTGAAAGGACATTACTTAGAGGAACTACAACTACTGCCTAACTTTGTTTTCTCTCAGTTCAGTTCTTCTCAACTCAACTAAGCACAGTCTAACCAGTTTTGGGCGTCTCCTTCCTACCACCCCGGAGCAAATACTAGACTATCCATGTCCAATCATTGGCTTCCATTAGTATCAAGAACATAACATGCTCTTTCTGTCACAACCCTCATCTCCACACACACACACACACACCCTTTTCCTTGCCAAGAAAAGTTTTGGTTTTCTCCCCTGCAATTAACAAAGAGGTGGCTGTTACACAGAACCTGCAATGAGACATTCTGGCTGGGTATATTCACGGCACATGAACAGATGATGGTACGGCAGGCAGTCCAGCCCTTTCAAGGGAATATGCTGTGGATTCCTTTAACACAATGTGACAACTAATATCTGACTGAACAATTTTAATTACTAAAGCAACACACACACACAGCCACATAGACACTCACATATAAAACAGTGTTAAACATGAGAACTGCCCAACACACACACACATTCATATAAAGATAGGACATATGCTCTCATACGTTCCTTTTCTTTAAAGAAATCTACTCTCCTTTGTCACATCCTAAGCCTCCAGCTACGGTTTGTTTTTAAAGTAAAGCTCTGTTCCTTACACCTTATCCTTCAAAGCCCATTAGGTCAATTAATTCTGCTGACTTCTCCTCCTTGGGAGGCTGCAACATAAACAGGAAATGTGCTCCATGATTTGTAGGTGTTTCCACAAGCACATTAGCACACTGCTAAATAGAACAATTATCATGAAGTCTTCCCATGGATATAGTGGATACTAACTTGGAGGATCCACAAATCACTCGATTTTCATCATGCCAAAGGGCAGCTGATTGCTCTCCTTGCTTGAGAAAACTGAGACAAATACTATTGCCAGCTTCCTAGGAGGAAAAATGGTATAGGATGCATTAACCGCTGGAAAGGAGGACTTCAGCCATGTGTCTTAGATACATGTCCACTCTATGGAAAGGACTCTTGGTGTGTCACCATGGGATTATGGCCTTTGTAGCTTGTTAGTTTACTTACTGACAAGAAGGGCCTCTCAGTGTTCTGTGTGGGTCAGGGGTTCCAATGAGGCGCCCACAGGCACCAGGCACCTGCGGGGACTCCCAACAGCCCCGTGAAGCTTTCTACTCCCTGTCCCCTTCAAAATTTTATTTTTAATTTTAAAAAAACCTTGAAAAACATTAGGGCACCAGGTTCTCTTTCCTGCTCCTGAAGCTGCCACTAATCAGCTGTTCAGCGGGCGGGAAGAGAAGAGTCGCCTCCTGGCCTCCCCAATCTTCTTCTGCCCACACAAACCATTCCCCTTTGCTGTCCCTCTAATTCTCCACTCACAGCCTCTAGCCTGGCTCTTTCTCTCCACCCGACCCCTTCCCTCGTTATTTCTCTCCCTCCCCTGTCCTTAGCTTTCTTCTTTCTCTCCCTTCCTAGCTCCTAGCCTTGCTCTTTCTCTCCCACTCACGCCTGTTTCTTTGCACTACCAGTCTCTAGCCTTGCTATTTCTCTCCCACCCCACTCTTTGCCTTGCTATTTCCTGATCCCTCCCAGCATCTAGCCTCGCGATTTCTCTCCCCACCTCTTTACCTTGCTGTTTCTCCGCCATCCCAGCCTTTAGTCTTGCTCTTTCTCTTCTCTCTACTCCTTTGCCTTGCTATTTCCCCCTTCCTCCCTGCCTCTAGCCGCGCTATTACCCCCTTCCTATTTAGCTCACTTTGGACTAGCCAGGTCCCCATGGCAGCCATTATGTGACTAGCCTCACCCTCCATGGGAGCCATTTTGTGGTGGTTCCCATGGTTATTCCTCAAATTTCCAAATGTGCTGATGAGTCCAAAAAAGCTGGGGATCCCTGATGCAGGCAAGGCAATACTAGTAATGGAGGAGAATGTAGTTTGGTACTCATTTTTAGGTAAATTGACCTAATTCACCCTTCCCAGACTAATATGAAGATTGAAACAGAGTTATCTTAGACTGCATGCTTCTTTGAATTTTGCAGTGCAGTTCTTGGCTCAAAGATTGCATACAAAAATGATATTTTTTAAAAATACATTTTTGCAAAAATGCAAATATGAAGGATTATTGTGTACACAAATGGGTATTTTAGGGAAAGTTGCATACAAAACTGTATATAAAATTAATGCAACTTTTAGTGCAGACTGATGTGGAAATTGTATGGAATGGACTTATGATACGAAACTAACACAGACTGGAAATAGCCTGATTCATCCATCCCTAGGCAATGTATCTTTCTTGACATTCCATCAATGCCCATTCATCATGTTTGTGTGGGAAGGAGACACCATCTGCACTTTAGTAAAACACGACACAAGGAGAATCGTACATACAATCACATCTAGTTTGCCTTTTTGTAGTGTTTTATCAATGGTCACATGTGCACTTGGTAATGTAAAGGGGGGAAATGTTGAAATAACTGAAAACTGTGGCAAATGTATGCACAATGCTGTATATAAAATGTGGGAATAAAAACCCCCCAGAACAATGGAGGATTCCTAATACACCAGTTTTACTTTGGAAATATGGCTAGGTAATTCTGAACTCCAAAATCCAGGAAGAAATCCATATGAGGAGAATTCTGGAGGCCTATCTAGATTTCACCAACTCTTTCTGTGGTTATAAATGTGTGGAATTTGTGGTCTGATTTATTTATTTATTTATTGCATTTATACCCCGCCTTTCTCCCTCTCGCAAGGAACTCAAGGCGGCTTACATTATCCTCCTCCTCACTGTTGTATCCTCACAACAACAACCCTGTGAGGTAGGTTGGGCTGAGAGTCTGTGACTGGCCCAAAGTCACCCAGTGAGCTTCCATGGCCAAGTGGGGACTAGAACCCAGATCTCCCGGCTCCCAGTCCGTCACTCTCACCACTACACTACACTGGCTCTCTGCATGATGATCTGCATTAGTGATTGTGAGTAATAAATCCTGAGACAGACTTTATTCGATATGGAGAGGAAAAGGGAGTGTGATGTTATGTATGCATCCTGCTCAGAGAAAAAGTCTAGGACACGTTCAAAACCAGGACTGCTATTCTCATTGTCCCACAGTCCAAAGAGTTTGTGATGCCAGGTGACATTTCTATATAGCTCTGTCCATGATGTAACTTGGGGGAGGAGGCTTTATTGAGGGAGAAACATGGTTAGTTGAATCCCTCTCTGATTCTTCTTGGGTTAATGGATCTTGATTTAATTTTCTCTATAGTTATATTTTGGAAATAATGGACAATCACTCAAAGTAGAAGCCTGCAACTAAATAACTGCCTGATTAGTTCAAAGAAATTTGGGAATCCAGCTCCCTCTCACATTGCGTCTTGGCTGTCCCTCTGCCTTCAGAATGCCAAGTCACAATACTGCAGTGACAAAGAGAAGGCACAGCTGACAGAACTACCCTTCAGTGGTTAGCTTTAACAACCACTTCACTTAACATCTGTTCTGGCTAAACTGGGGCCCATGTGCATGGGAGGTTTTCAACGATGGTGCTGTGGCTTAAAGTCATTAGGGACACATGATGTCATGGCCACTGTGCAGCCACCTGGAGTTTACCTGTGGGGAAGCTGCATTTTTGCAGAGTACTTTTACTCCATTGTTTTTATTTCGGCTCTCCTGCGGTTCAGCTGCTGTGTGCCCATCCCTCTGCTTCAATTTCAGTATGATTGGGGCATTCCTAGAGGTGTGTCTTTCACCCAGCCATGCCCTCAGTAACCTAGGCAACTAGAGTAACTTACCTGCCTTTCCAACATATCAAAGCCCTAAAGTGCTCTTTCCAGTCTTCAGAATTGCCCTGCACTTCCTTTTCGCTAGTGGGAGCAGTCTTAGTCATTTTGCACTTCTCTGATGTTTATTACTTCGCTTCGCCAATGTGTTAAATTGCTCCCTGATGCTGTGTAGCATTTAGCATTCCAGTTTTTAGCTCTGCTGTCTTAAATCTACTATTGAGTTTTAAATATCTACACAGCTGCTAGGTTTTACTCTGGTTGTATTTTTATTCTGTAGTTTTAATCTGTTATATTTTATATTGTATTTTTGTTGTGTTTTTAATTTTGTGAACCACTCAGAGAGCTGTGGCTATTGGGCAATATAAAAATAAATAAATAAATAAATAAATAAAGTTGCTTCTCTCAAGTTGTGTAAGAGCTTTATCTCAGTAGAGATCTGGAGAGGTCTTGGGATCACAGGAGCCTGTCATGTCAAGCAGGGAGAAAGTGCCCAAAGGAGAAAGGGGTGGTGGTGGAGGCTATAACTCTGAGCACTGGGGAAAAGGGGAGGAGAGGAATAACTTTGTGATAGTTTGCTGGAATGTGGTGAAATTGGGATGAGTGGGCTGCTCTTAGGGGGAGCCTTCAGATGTTGTACTGGAGAATCGAGGATTTTGGCTTCTTCATGCAAAAGGGCGGAGCCTGGACAGGGGTGGGAAACAAGCCTCTCTCATTGGTTGAGCAGCCCATGCCAGGTTGATGACGTTCAATTCTACTCCCCTTACCAGACCTGGAAGTATGTTCCTTTCAAGAGCTGTATGATCCATGAAAACCGGATTTTAAAGGTATGGTACACTCGGCTTTTCTTCCTCTGTGTGTCCCTGGTGGATCAAAGCTGATTCCATAAAAATCTGGATAATACTCCAAAGTGCTTCTCATTCCGTTGTCATGAAGATTCCCTCCTTGGTTAAAAGATACAATTATCAAGTGTATAGTCTCACAGAAGAAGAATCAGTATGGCTTCTGCAAGGGGAAGTCCTGCTTCACTAACTTCTTAGAGTTGTTTGAGAGTGTCACCAAGTGTGTGGATAGGAGTGATCTGGTAATTACAGTTTACTTGGACTCTGAAAAAACCTTTGACATAAAATATTCATCCAAGTCATTCATCAAATGCTGCTGAGTAGACCTAGCATATATGGGATAAGCAGACAACTCTTCTAAGGGATTGGTAACTGGTTAAAGAATACCAAGTAGAGGGTAGGAATAAGTAGAATGTTATCGAATGTCCTCATTCACACATCCACAAACTCACATGTATACACACGTGCCCAACAAACTCTGGTGTACATACAGCAGATCATGCCACTTTAACAAAATGGGTACATTAGCTCATGGACAAAGATTGTGAGGAAATAACAGAGTTTTATAAATATTTACAGAAAAGAGGTTAGATTAATATACCAACCCTGTAGCTCTAAACTATTTCTAGTAATAGAGAGAGAAAAAGATCCAATTAGAGTCCACCAATAAGGAGTGGGGTCGGTGCTTGGGAAATGGCATGATAGGGCTTGGGAAGGTATATGCAGCAAGGATTTCTTCAGGTTTTGATGGCATAAGGTGAGCTACCCAAGGGGCAGCTTGGATATGTTTCAAGAGATTTTAGGAGAAAGAGGAGCCAAATAAATTTCGCCTAGTGCATAGTATGGTTCCCTGCATATTGGTGGGGGTTAAGTAGGTGGCTCATGTGACACCAATATTGCACCAGCTGCACTTACTGCCAGTGTATTTATGAGCCCAGTTTAAAGTGCTGGTTTTAACCTTTAAAGCCTTAAATGGTTTGGGCCCAGGTTACTTGAAGGATCACCTTCTGAGGTCATCAACAGAGGCCCTTCTCACCTGCCCACCACCAAGGGTGGTTAGGCTGATGAGTACAAGGGAGGCAGCCTTCTCAGTGATGGCCCCACACTTCTGGAATCAGCTTCCATCAGGGGTTCATCAGGCCCCTTCTTTGCAGGTCTTCAGAAAAACTCTGAAGTCTTACCTGTTTTTGCTGGCCTATCTGTAGTTCTTGGGCTGATGGTTTTATTGGCAACTTGTGTTTTTATTGAATTTTGATTGTAAACCTTTTTTATTGAATTTTTTGAATATGTATTTATCGAATTTTATTTTATCTGTTTTGTATGGTTTTTATCTTGCATGCCACCTTGAGAGGGTTCTACCCTTAAAGACGGCCTAAAAACAATAATAAATAAATAAATAAATAAGAAATAGACCCAAAGAGGGTATATTTACCTTGTTTCCAAACAAGGGGGACCTCACTTCCTAGTTGGTCACAGATACTTGGAAACTCACAGTGGTACAGGGTATGCTCTGGTCTACAGGCTTTGGTAACAAATTCAAAATGTGGCAGACACCCACCCAGGTCTGATCCTATTAGGCCCTTGGTTTGCTAGCCTGTAGGTGAGCTGCATAAAGCAAATGGGAAGTAGTATGATAGGCTCCTTCGCTGTGAGGATTCAAATAGCTGACTTTCCATTCTGTTCCACCAGGCATGGGCCCCCGGCTGAGTTCGCTTTAATTTAAAGTGAACTAATTAGTGGTTTTCCAGCCCAAGGTGAAGCAAGGTAGAGGGAGAACACAGGAACATCACCCGTTTGGGAGGGGAGTGTTGCTTTGTAAGGACGATCCCTGCCGGTCCCAGAATCAACCATACACAAAACATACAGTTCAAGGAGAAATGTGCAATTCCAAAAGAAAATTGCTGTAGTTCAGAATTCAAGCCATGCAAAGGTGGTATTGTTAGCTGATGTAAAAAGTGGCTGATAACAATGTGAGAAGTAAAGTGAGTAGTGCAGGCTCCTCTAGAACCCTAAAACCTGGTCAAGCAGACTCATTTCTCCTCCCACTGCTAAAGGCACTCCTCACAGACTCCACTGCTACTCTCTAGAGTTACCTTCCCCAACCTGGTGCCCTTCAGATGTTTGGGACTTCAACTCCCATCAGCCCCAGCCAGCATAGCCAATGGCCCAGGATGCTGGGTTTGCAGTCCGAAACATCTGGGAGGCACCAGGTTGGAGAAGGCTGTTCTAAAGAATGTTCACAAATGCTTCCAAGATGAAGGAAATCATTCTAGGATGAGTCCTGTGAAGTTGTCAAAATTATGATAAGGGCAGTGATGTCATAAAATATACAATATGATATTCTCGGGACAGATGCTTTTAAATTCATAAATGATCTGGAGCTGTGAGATGGCTACTTTTGCAATCCAAAGCAGATTGTGAAGTGCTCCAAATGGATCTCTCCAAACAGGGTGAATGGGCAGCAAAATGGGAAGTTATTCTACAATCGTAAGCTAATTTCAGAACTGGTTTTTAACTAAGAGCACAAACCTATGCATGTTGAAACAGAAAAACATCCTACAACTCCCAGCATGCCCTGGCCAGCACTGGAGTTGTAGGATGTTTTTTCTGTCTAAACATGCAGCTCTAGGAACTGCAGTTTTGCAAAGGGTCTGGGAATGCCTAATAAAGGATTCTTGGTTCTTTCACCAAACTCTCACAATTACAAGGATTTTGAGAGAAGTCATGACATTTAAATCAGATTTAAATCTGTATTGTAGTAAATCCTAAATGCATTAACATGCAAGACTAAACACGTTCTCTCTCCCCATGTCCCAAACGTTTCCCACTCTACAGGTAACCTAGTTGTGGTACTGGCTTAAACTTCAGCTGAATATAGACGTGTGCATGTCTTTGACCAGGGAAGGGGAAAATTCTCCCCGAGGAATTGTGGCAGGCCAGGTGCAACAGAGGAATTCCTGCTTTGAGTTCAAAACAGAAAGTGAAAATTGATTACATGGCTGCTGCTGAAGAATTTCCAAATGTGGTGGTCTCAGCCATGTGGGGAGCTGGTCATTTGTAAGCTCCAGCCACATGATGAATGTATGGTTATGTATACTGAGCCAAATAAGGCTTGTTGCCACCTGCTTATAATTTTCATAGACTGGTCATATTTTAGGAGCTCTGTCCATGAGTTCAAAATAGGGAAAACTTCTTATCTAGTCTGAAGAACCGAAATGGCAATGTTGGAAAATAAGTGGCAATGAGTGACTGGTTTTCCAGGTCAACCCTGAATAATTAAAGTGACATCACAAGATACCCATTATTATTCTGTGGTTGCAATACACCCTGATAATGTCCTTCCTATTTTGCCCCACTGATGTACGGAAAGACTGGACTGTGCTTAATTTGTTGGATTCAAGGTGGCAACTGCACACTCTCTCACACTTGCGTGAATGTCTTGCTGCTCAGCTCACCCAGTGCCTATAGACCATCAGCTCTCCAAACAGCTAGAATCACCACATGGATTGTTTCTAGGCAAAGGTTATATAGTAAGTTGGTGGCTGGTTTTGCCTGCAGTAGCACCAAGCTGTTGCTCGTGTGATAGTACAGAAGAGACACATTAAACTGAGGTTCACCTGCTGGTATGTTTGACCAAAACTCCACTCTACGTGAGGGGGTGAGGCAGGCGGGGCTGGGATGGACAAGGGCTCAGCATGCCCCCCTTCTCCCCTGCCCATGTGGCACAGCAGCGGGGAGCTAATGAGAAGCAAGGTGTGAAGCAGGAGCCGCTCTTGCAATTACAGGCTCTGCAAACTGCCAAGCAGCAGAGTGTGGTCAGCAGAAGGGCTGCTGAGCTGGCAGCCCTGGCCTCTCTGAGGTAATAATGAGGTTATTACTGCCCTGCTGTTTGATGGCCCACATCAGCCTCTGCTTGCTCAGTTTTCTCAGTTCCTTCCAATATAGAGATGGGGTGACAGCAGCTCTCCCAGGAAGTTTGCAACTCCTCTTGACTTTGGCAGGAAACACCATCAATAGGTATGGTTACATGCTCCCTGCTTCCGAGTGGTGAGATATTTCAGGGGTGACGCTGCACTTTACCACGTGAGATGAGTTGTTATTATCATCCTCATCCAACACTTATAAAGTGCCTAACATTTTGTAAGCACAATACAGACCTTAAAAGAAATAGGCAGTCCTTGCCCACGGGCTCACCATCTAATAGATATGACACAAAAAGGAAAAAGGGGCCATGTTAGTTGTGCTGTGACATCACAGATATGACATCTTTCCTTGAGGCCAGGTCAGTGAGCAAGGAGAGTGAAGTTTCCTGTAGTAATATGACTGAAAACAACTGTGATTTTGCAAAATCCAGAAGGCACAAAGGTGTATACCGAAGGTGTATAGTACCACTGTGCAAGAGCTCAACAAAATGTACACCAGACAAAATATTTGTGTGTGTTTCTGCCAGCCATGCACTTGGTGAGAGTCTTTGACCCTCTGCCCTTGACAAGGAATTCAGGGGTTTCAACAGAAATCTCTACCAACCTGGAGAGCTCAGGGGCTGAACTTGTGACTTTATGCACATAAAATGTGTGACAGGCCCTCCCACAAACAGAAGCACTTGAGGCTGTCATCTTATGCCCATTTACGGGGGGTTAGACCCATTGAGCACAGTGAAACTTAGTTCAAAATAAACATGCATAAGGTTTTGCTATAACTTAAACAAAATCAGGCTGACTGGAAAAGTGACTAATTCCTGAAGTGGTGACTATATTTGTATAGATATAAACACTGCTCTCCAAGTGCATTGCTCCTGTGGTGTCCAGTGCTCCAAAGAGGTATTTTAAATTAATATAGTTGACTTTGTGATGTCTGCCAAATCTATGCTGCAGCCTTATACATACATACTTACCTGGGACTAAGCTCCACTGAAAACAAGAAGACTTACTTCTGACTAGACATGCATAGGATCATACCGTAAGGGTCTTTCTGCCCTAGTTCACTACCTATTCAGGAAATCTATAATGTGCATACGACTCACACCTGATCTATAATATCTGATCTGGCAACATATGGGAAATTAGCATACTTATGGCATACCATAATGGCAGTGTGCTGTCAATTGTACCAGTTCAAAGATGGGCAAATATCGACAGATCTATTTGTGGAGAAAAAAACCCATGCAAACAGACCAAACACCTGGCATGTTTGACTGGCACTTTGTGTATAGTATTGCCTCAGCTGGGCCTTCAGACTCTCACTGCATGTGTTTCAACCAGAAAATAATACACACCTGCAAGGTTTTACAATAAGTTATTTTGCATGTAAGAAATCAGAATTTGGGTGAACAAGCAGAAGTATACAACGCAGAGGAGTGGCTCCGCACTTTGAGTCTCAGGCAGGGCCTTCTCAGCTGTCTGATGGAGCCCCCTCAAGTTACCAGCACAGAACGTTCGCTAACTTGTTTAAAGGCTGAGATTGTCACTTTTCTTTTTCACAATAACAGCAAATAAAACTCCAGACCAGAAATGAGCAAGTTATGCCATATAGTCAGTACAGATTTACTGAGGCACTAATAACATCCATCTGGTCATATTCACCAAACTGCAGGTATTCATGGCCTTCATCACAATAATAAATGAAATTCCAAAATTTGCCCCCAAGTATATACAAATTCTTCACCCAGAAAATTCAGCTTATGCTCTGAGGTAAAAATTATTATGCAAATTTGCTCATGTTACATAAGCTTATTCAATCCGCATGCTTTGGAATGTATTTATTTTATTTTTTTTAGCAAGGAAGAATAGATCATTCAAGGCTGCAGTCTTAAATGCCCCATATTCCATTCCATGGAGTATGTTCCCGTATGTTCCATTTGATCTTTCAGGACTTGCTGGGCTGATGGCAATATCTTCTGTCCATATTTTGGCATGGCCCCATCCTCCCCACTTTGGAACAGTTTTGGGGACGGGAGGGTGCATCTCTGAACAGCTGGTCTATGTGTCACAGCTGATTAGAGTGGCAAGGAAGAGAGTGGGAAGGGATGACACTTCACTTATTGAGCCCTGCTGTCATGGGGCAGATGTGGAGTCCGACACATGTTCCCAAACCCTACGATGCCTCTAATTAATCACCTCAGCCACAAAGTCATGACAATCTCTCACCTAAAGTGAGAAGCGTCACAAAGCAGAGGAGCAGAAGGCAAGTCAGAGACTTGGACAGGAAAGTTGATCCAGGCTGGCTTTTGTCTCTCTCAACATGGAGCATTGTCCCTCCATCTGCCTGTGAGCTGAAGGAGGCTTAGCTTCATCAAGTCATTGCCACTCTCTCTTGTTTGTCTGTCTATCGAACTAGCTAAGCTGAGGCAGCAGTCAGGGCCTGCTCTGAAATGGCTATGGTGGTCTGGGGGCAAGATGGTTCCAACTTAGGGCAAATCACAACTAGAGAACCATGACAGGTCTAAAACCATGTGCCATAAAAAAGAAGAAAAAGAGCAAGGTGATAGAGTACAGTGCAAGGCTGAAGTCTTTCTTAGCAGCAAACCATTTTTCATTTTTCTGATCAGAGTTTCATATAATCTAGAGCCTGGGATTTAGTAGTGGTGATTCCTTCAGCACCAGTTGGCTGGCCTATTGTGATGTCATCGGATGAACATTGAGTTGAAGAGCATGAACATGTTAGCAACATACAAATGGTGTCTTTCTCATGTATACACATGTGCATACACCTTGTATATCTCTCATGCCCCTATACTACCAGCTACACATGCATCTCTCCCCTCACCCCCAGGCAGCATGACACAATTCATAGCAGCTTTGTACATGCTGATAAAACACTGCATATCATATCTCACAGAATGTCAATTATTAGCTTTGTGTGATTAGGTTATTTTCTCTGTACTGGTTTTGGCTTCGGTATATTTGGTTTTTAGTGTATGTTGTGATTATATTTTATGTTTTCTATGTTTTAATTGTTTTAAATGTGTGTGTCACCCAGAGAACCAAAGTTATTGGACAACTTGCAAATATAACAAAGAATTAAATAAATACCAGGTGAACACATATACTCTGCATATTCTTTGACACTGAAAGTTTGAGAATGACACAGAAATAACCTGGGGGAAGGAGGGTGTTCTCCATAGCCCCCCCCCCACCCAGCCCCAATGCTGATGTCTCCAAGAGATTCTGTTCACTATTTTCAGCCCCACAAGCCCTTCCCTGCCACTCCTCCAACATTAAAGTCTGGCAAATGAGCTAAAAATATAGCCTTCTGTCTAGCTCCTTTATGTAAGAAAGCAAAAACTCCATTTTATGATTTGTTCATTATCTTCCCTCCCAGATCTATCCCTCATCCACCCTTGTTTAAAACTGAAAGTAGCCTGCAAGTTTCAGCAGATGACCAGGAAGATGGAAGGGATCTGTTTAACCATTTCCCTTCTGTTTCCATTTACATGGTTGTAGGGGTTTCACCTGTGGGAGAAAAGATTCAGATACTCATATCTTTTCCTACATTTGCTGAAAAGCATTGCCCCTGCCATTCACCACTGAAACTTGGAAGTGTCAGAAACTGTTTTGTTAAAAAAAAAAGAACACAAATGTGAACAGTGAAAGGAGGCTGTGTGTACATATAGTTGGACCATCTGTGATAGGATTTCCCTGAATTTGTTTGTGAAATGTCAAATATGAATATTTCACAGGGGGCAGGGGGCATTTTAAAAAAATTTCCAGTGGCCAGGGGCAAGAGATTTCAGTGAGGGACAAGATTCACGGCAATGTTCAGAGAGATGCTCATGGGTGTATTTAACTTCAAACTGAGGGAAAGCAGTGTCGTTTAAGAGGGGGGTTCTATACTAATAAAAACTATAGCAAATACGTCCTGCACTCAGATTCAGGTGGCCGTAGCTCAGTGGCAGAGCCCCTGCTTGGCCTGTGGAAGGTCCCAGGTTCAATCCCCAGCATCTCCAGATGGAGCTGGGAAGGAATCCTGCCTGAAACCCTGGAGAGCCGCTGCTGCCAGTCAGTGTCGACAGTACCCGCCTAGATGGACCCAGGGTTTGACTCAGTGTAAGGCAATTTCCCATGTTCTTATGTCAGACAAGCACCTTGGGCAAAAGACAACAGGTGTAAGGGAGACAGGCTGAAGGTCTGTAGTCTGGTGTGCAGAGGGATGAGCTGATGGCCTCCCTCAACCAGTTGCCCAGAAGACAGCAGGTCTGAGAGTCTCTCTATCAGCAAGATGCGCTGGATTTGCCTTCTGGTGCCAGCTGATTTCTAGTTTTGCCTGCTCCCAAACTTAAAATTTCTGGTACCTGGGTAGAGCCTGGAGCAGAGCTCAGAATGGTTCTGGAGCTTGACCCAGGGACCAGAGAAACTAAGCAGTTTGGGGCCAGTTATTTCCATGGTTTTCCTCTGACTCTACCAGGGGTGGCCCAAGACATTTTTCTGCCTGAGGCAAAGGACAAGGCCCAATCTACACAGCCAATTTAGTGCAGAGCAAGAGCACATTGGGGTTGTTTGTGACAGATGATGCTGTTGCCAATCCCTAGCAACCTCTTCCCTTCCCTCTGGAAACTGCATTTTTGCAAAGTAGTTTTAGTGGGTTGTTTCCCTTAAACACGGCTCCCATGCGGTGCTGCTGCAGTGTGCCCCGTCCCCTTGCATTAAATCCTGGGCATGCCTAGAAGTGTTTCTGTGACCTAGTTGGGACCTGACAGTGACAACTACCCCTCCCCTGTCCCTCTTTTTCCCCATTTGCAGTAGGGCACTTTTGGACACAGGCTTCCTTTCCATACTAATTTGCAGTAGCGCTGTTTTAACCATTCACAATATCGCAGTAGCACTCTTTTAGCCTGTCACAATATCCCAACGGTGGATGAGAGGGGATAGGTGTGGGGTAAACTACAGTGCTTCCATTAAACTTCCCTGCCTGAAGTGGCTGCCTCCCTCTGCCTAATGTTAGGGCCAGCCCTGGACTCTCCCTTTGAAGTTGGTGTCCAGGATTTCTAGGAAATGCCACTGATATTATGAGAATCTGACAGGCAGATGGAATCTGCTTTCAGGAAAATAGGGGAAGTTCCAACCAAATACATTACTCTTGGACTACAGGGAAAGAATTGACAGCTGCGCATGTGTCCTTTACTGCTACTGAGCTGGACACAAGGAGAGTGTTTCCCAATAATAAGACTGAGTCACCTCCATAAGCAATAAATACCCTCCCCTCCTGGTTTCAATGGAGAAGCCTCCATCTTGTGGTCAATACATAAACAGCAGGTCCAATATCCAGAGTCTATTCTAAATGTGAAAATAGGTTGATTAATTATAAATATAGGCCACAGATATCAAATGGTGGATCAAGATAAGGCTCAAAGCCTGAGGTAGACGTATCTACAAATACAGCACATTTTCATGCTTCACAATGACAAAGTTTACTCTAAACCAGTCCGGAACTGAAATGTCACAAATATTTTAAGCAATGTCCCCTTCTGGACATTTTTGTCTCCCTTTGTAAACATGTTCACTCCTCCTCCTCTTCCTCCTCCTTTTTTGACTAAGCCTTCAATTACCCATATCATAGTCCTCAGCAATGTCATCACAAAGCAGAATCTGATTGGCTATGCAGCATCTTTACAACATGAACCCTGACTGGGGAGGCTCACCAGCGTGACTCACCCAAGCAGGAGAAAGATGGAACAGGCAGGGAAAACAGTGGGATTGAACAGAATCAAGAAAAGGTTAATTGCAATAGCTGTTTTGTTTGGGGCAGCGTGTGTGTGTGTGTGTGTGTGTGTGCGTGTGTGTGCGTGTGTGTGCGTGTGTGTGCGTGCGTGTGTGTGTGTGTGCGTGTGTGAATGCTGTCCTCCCACCAGCACTGAAATAAGATTCAACTGCTGGTCCAGTAGGCTTCTCTACATGGACTGAAGCAGGCATGATGTGGCATCTTGGGCCAGCCTGTTTTTCGCAATTGCTTCACTTGAATTAACGAAGCACCTGAGAGAGCAGGCTTGCGCTCTCCTCAGAAGGAAACGTTTGATCTTGGAGGCTTCCATGTATCCAGCGCCCTGCCGGGCCGCTACAGCAGGGCAAGAAGAGCAGTGGAAGCAATTTCCACCTCTCTGTCCCCCTTTACCAGTTTTTCCTCCAGACAGGCCTTTGGAGCCATCTAGAGAAGGCACGCTGCCGGGGGCTGGGCCAGGGTTGGAGGGGCCATAGGATTTCTCGTACCCCAGTGCCTCCTTTCTCTTCCTCTCCATGCCCACCAGGACCCCCCCTTTTCCCTCCCTCTGAGGCTGCATTTGCAACCTCAGGAAGCAGCTGGCATGCTTCTTTCTGCAGCAGCTGGCGGGGGCAGGGGATCAGAACTCAGAGTCCCCCTTCCGAGGTCACAGCAGTGTCTATGGCCTCAGGAGAGGGATTCCGAACAGTCCTATGTTCCCTGGTGGGCTGTCCTCACAGGGGATTTCCTCCAAATTGAGAGCATTTCAAGGTTATTGGTGGCAGATTTCGTTGCGGCCAATCTGCAGCCACCCTGGAGATTCCCAGTGGAAAAGCTGGATTTTCTGAGACTACTTTTACTCAGGTTCTCCATACTTCTAGTGCTGTGTGCCCCTATCCTCCACATTTACTTCAACAGGATAGCCCCACCCAGGGGTATGTCTTTCACCTGGCCATGACCTTGCTGAGCCTTTCCAGCCTTCAGAATCACTCTGCACTCCCATTTCGCCAGTAATTAGTCTCCGTGGTGATGCACTTCTCTGATGTTTGCATTACTTTGCTTCTCCATTGCTGTGTTAAATTGCATCTCTGATATTGTGTAAAGTCACTTCTTTGATGCTATGTAAAGTGGCTTCTCCGATCTGGCAAGGTCTTGGGAGCCTGTCATTGCAAGCAGGGAGAAAGTGCCCAGACAAGGATAAGGGGTGTGTGTGGAAGCAATAATTCCATGACAGTTTGCTGGAGCCTTCAAATGATGCACTGGAGAATCGGGGATTTGGGCTTCTTCATTGGAAAGTGTGCATATTGGGGAGGGGGCAATAACTCTGTGACAGTTTGCTGGAATGGGGCAAAATGGGGGGGAGATGCTCTCATAGGGAGCCTTCAGATGCTGCACTGGAGAACTGGGGATTTTGGCTTCTTTGGGGAAGTCTGCGCACATTGGGAAAAATGGGGTGAGAGCAATAATTCCATGACAGTTTGCTGGAAAATGGGTGAAATTGGGATGGTGGGGTGCTGTCATAGGGAGCCTTCAGATGTTGTACTGGAAGATCAGGGATTTTGGCTTCTTCATGCAAAAGGGGGGAGCCTGGACAGGGGCAGGAAACAAGCCTCTCTCATTGGTTGAGCAGCCCCTGCCAGGTTGATGACGTTCAGTTCAACACCCCACCCCACCCCACCCAGAAGTATGTTCCTTGAAAGTGCTGTGTGTCTCCTGAAAACCAGATTTTGAAGATATGGTACACTCATCTTATCTTGCTTCATGTGTCCCTGATGGACCAAAGCCAATTCCATGAAAATCCAGATAATACCCTGGATGAGAACGCACTTCTCATTCCGTTGTCATGAAGATCCCCCTGGGATGTAGGGATGTCAGAGAATTCCGCCATGGACTCCAGTGAGGCCGGATTGTTTGGAATTCGGCCCCCTGGAATCCGTGGTGGAACGGCCTCCCCCCCGCCGCCACCCCGCGGAATCCCCCCGGGATGGAGCCTACCTGGTGGCGGATCTGGTGGCAGATGCAGAAGAGGATGCGGCGGCGGCTCCAGCTGGTCTTCCGGCCGCTGCTGGACTGCTGCGGCCGCCATTTGCATGGCTGCCCTTCTTTGTGATAGGCTACGTAAATACTTAAATGCCACTATGCCATTTGCGCCCCTGCTCTTTGCCGTAATAGGCTATGTAAGTATTTACGTAGCCTATCAAGGCTTGGCAGCCACACAAATGGCAGCCAGCGTAGCAGCTGCCATTTGCGGCTGCAGCAGCCCGGCAGCAGCCAGAATTCCGGCTGCAGCTGGCCCCAGCCGGTGGCTCCACAGAGTTGCCATGGAGCGGAGCCGACCAGGGAGGATTCCGGGGGGAGGGATGGAGCACCTCCCCCCCCCACCGCGGATGCCCCGGAACGGAGCCAGGTAAGCATTTTGTACATCCCTATCGGGATGCTTTCCTAGGGACCATAGGATTGCTGTCTGAATGCTTTAAGCTCTCTTTTGTAGATGCAGCAAGACAGTTAAAAGAGTATTCCATTATCCTTCATTCAATAATTTTATTTGTTATGTTTCTCTTTACTTCTGACAGATCTAGGTAACAGCTTTCATGAATTCAGAAATGGGAGCCAGCCAGGATTTCTTTGTCCCAGAATTCTAGATGTAACCTAATACTGCTGCACCTAATAGTGGCTAATTTAAGCTCCGTCTTGAGACTGGGTCTAAGAGGTGGACCACATGGCTGCAACATCTGGCTTAGTTTTTGTAATTCTTTGTTTTGCCCCTCCCACTCTTCATCCTCTGCTTTTTGCATCACCTAGGCTGATGAAGAGTTCTGGAGAACTCGGAAACTTACACACTGTTTCGTGACATTTTTGTTGCTCAGCTATGGGTGTTGGAGGGTTGTTTTTTTTATCATGGACTAATACAGGCATCTGCTTCTTGAAATGTTATTTGGTCACTCAGTTTACATTTTTTATGTCTGATGAATTGGTATCTTGTGAATAGCTGAAGAGAACTGTGTGAGTAAGTGTTATACAAATTAAGGAGATGTCATACATACATACACACACACACACACACACACACAAACCTCTTTGACACCCTCTTGTGTGACCAAGAGTTATTTTAGTTATTTAAAACACTTTGAACTGGAAATAGACCTCTGGGCAGGATTGTGGGGCAAGCTCTGAAATTTATTATCTCTGGCAGCCACTGGATTCTATGGGCCATGGTTCTCTCCTCAAGAAGATCACCTGTGAACCAGCACAAGACCTTTTGCCTGCCCTGGCAGCAAGCACTACAGGGTTCCAGTGGCCCTGTACTGTTAGTCGCCGGGCTTCCAGTTTGCATGTTATACTTGCAGCCACATTAGCATTACCTTTGGATGCAGCTGGTGAGAGCTGTTTGTGAGGCTGTGAGCAGCTGAGGATAAGCAGTGATCAGTGTCTAAAGTCACTGCATGTTTCTGGGCACCCTCACCATGCCATAGCCATTATCCTTCCACAATTAGTGTTTACCATGTCATCCAATTTTCTGTTTACCTAGATATGAGACAGCGGTGGTCACTTTGCATCTGCCTCATTAAGAAGTGTGTCCAGGAAGGTTATGCTTAATGACTGTGCTGATGCTGGGCTGGCGTGTCGTGAAGGAGATCACTCACACACGCCTTGGCCATGAGAAGAGAGGTCCAGAGAGTGCCAGTGAACATCACACCACTTGTGGAGAGGTGAAGGGTACAGAGAAGGTGGAATCTGCTTGGGTAATGGTGAGGATCCGAAGAAGAAGCAAGGTGGCTGACAAAGATATTGTGTGGAGAAGTGCAAGATCTGACAAGGGGGATAATACACAAAGCTTCGCTGAGGTAGCTGCTATTCTCTCTGCAGCAGAAACAAGTTCTGAATTGCCAGAAAAATTGAGAGAAGATATATTTCACATCCTAGGCATCTTAAGAAGCTGAAGTACTCTGAAGGAACAGACTGAAAAAGTGGAGTTGGCTCTGGATGGGACGGACACTAAGGACTGTTTCACACATTACGTTTCAAACTGATCATCTAAATTTGAGGCCAAACTAGATGTAATGCAGAAAACATGTTGTTGTTTAATTGTCATTGCAAGAGGCTCTACATTTGATTGGAGTAATGGCAGGGGATAGGGTGCTTACTCCCAGTCAAGTGTGCATACGTTTGTAGCTCATTCTCTCACTCTGTGTTTGGTTGAAGGAAAATAATGAATTTGTACTTTTGTATTTTGTATACCTACCCCTGGTTGGCTCAATATGGGCTGCAAGGGTCAGGATACAGAGGCAGCTTTCACAGATTTTTCTAACCAATATAGAAGACAAAACCTGAACTAGTTCCTTGGTTAAATGGGAATTTGGAAGCAGGAGAAAGAGAAAAGGAGAAATTTGTGGAGGGCTTCAGCATCCAAGTCCATCAGTGTCTTCAGTCTGAGGAACACAATGACTGTCACCAGCCACCAGGTGATGTGCATGGATTAGTTCCGATTTCTCTGTCTCAGGGCCATCATAACGCAGTCAACAACTCAGCACAAGACATCATTGTGGCTGAGGTAGAAAACCCAAATGATTCACTTCTCTGTGATAGAAACTTTTGTACCTTTGTCACTATGGTACAAATTGCCACTCCTTAATGGAGTCCTAGACCTACTGCAGCCTCCCCCAACCTGTTGCCCTCCAGCTGGCTGGGGATGCTGGGAGTTGCAGTCCAACACACCTAGAGGGCAACAGGTTGGGGAAGGCTGATCTAGAGCCAGCTCTGCTTCCTAAATTTAACTCAGCTCTAATTCATACCACTGGATTTGAATTCTGTCTGTCTACTGGTCTTAGAAGTTTGGTATGTTGCACAAAGGCAAGAGACTTTTACAAGTTGTGTGATGCATTTCCTGCTATTTTATTTGGCACGTCTAAATTCTGTGACCCAGGAATCAGAAAGATAAGATACAGCTTAAATTCAAATCAAATTGAACATCTTACATGTTTGGGGGGCTGTAATACTAATTTTACCTGATGAAGAGTTCTGTTGAACATGAAAATTTGCATGCTATTTTACACTAATAGTTCCGTCTTATGTTGATCTCATGCCTTTAATGCTGTGATTAAAACGTGTGTAAAAGCACCCCCATGTGGCAAAACCATTGATTGCGGGGAATGACTTCAAAATAGGAATTCTCAACTTTAGCTGTTTGTACTTTGAAATTGGGGGGTGGGGGGTGGGGTTTGCTGTTCATATTTAAGGGCTGAGATGTATGCTTCTAAGGCTGTAGTCCTATGTATCAGAAATAGAACAAACCAACAAACATTGCTTGGCGAGAGACATGCCTAAAGTGGATTACTCATTTGGCTTGCTTCTATTGCATATCTGCTTTTGCTTAAATGTACCTATTTCCTTCTGTCAAAGGTTGGAAATTATGGGCATTTGTATTCCTGAGATGATCAGTTTGTTCCTGGGAGAAATGGTATCAAGCCCTGACTGCAATTTTTTCGGCCATGTGATGGTCATGGAGGAAGCTCTTGCAGGCTAATTTGCTGAAAACGTGTGCCTGTCCTGTGAAAAAGACCTATTTACACAAACACCATGCTGGGCCAGTGAAGCGGGGGGGGGGGATACAAAACCGAGAAGTTAGACAAATCTACATCTGTAACCTTTCCTCCTAGAGCAAATACTGTAGAGAAATAGAACTAGCAGCAGACCAGAAGAAGGTTTGATATCTGCACTACCTCCAAGCAGAGCAAAGTGACTGCCTAGTTTGGACATTGAGCAGAAAAGCTGTTCGTTTTCATGGGGAACTTCCAGATAGCATCTTCCCCAGCAACGGCAACACCCAAACACAAAGTGCAGCAGATTGTACTTCAAAGAACACAGCACCTGTGAACACAGGAGGTTGGCATTACTGACTTAGCACCATGATGGTTGTGTCCCCCATGCTGATCTGGCTGGACCATTGGGAGCAACTGCAACCAGTCTGGGAATCAAATCATAACACTTGCAGACATCTCCATCCGGAAGCACTCACAGCCTTATTCAGAATATCCCAGGTTTGTCAAAGATTCGGAGATAGTATAATAGAACTGTGTCAATGCTGCACACAGGCCACTAGAGGGAGCAAGAATTACATCCAAATACATTATAGAATGAATCATAGAATCATAGAATAGTAGGGTTGAAAGGGGCGTACAAGGCCATCGAGTCCAACCCCCCGCTCAATGCAGGAATCCAAGTCAGAGTATCCCTGACGGATGGCTGTCCAGCCTCGTCTTGAACGCCTCCAGTGTGGGAGAGCCCACCACCTCCCTAGGTAATTGGTTCAGCCAGAATCTGGCCTCCTGTAACTTGAGCCCATTATTCCGTGTCTTGCACTCCAGATGATGCCTAACCAGGGCTGAGTAGAGGGGAACTAGCACTTCCTGGGATTTGGAAGCTGTGCTTCTATTAATGCAGCCCAAAATAGCATTTGCTTACTTCTATTACCCTTAGAATTCTGTGCCCCCAAATCTGAACCGGAACCTGTGATCATCCTGCTATTAAAGGCAGCCACACAGTGCAAGACAGTATTCATTCATAGCTCATCTGCTCTTTTGTTTATTCACTTCTTTTGGAAATGTGCACATACTTGTGAGTACCTTGGACTACATCTTGTGTGTATTATATAACAAAACTATGTGCTTGAAGGTATGGCTCCTCTGCTATAAACCTGAGAATTATAAAAAGGCATTAATTCTCTTGCCATTTCCCATTTTTGGAGTGTTTTGCTGGGTGGGGGTGGGGAAGCAAATTAAAAATTAAATCTAGGAAAAGTAACAAACTTGGCTCTACAGGGGGAGGGTGTTTTTTCTCTCTGGATGTTACAAAACCTGGAATATCAGAGGCTGAAGAATGATTTGTGATTTTCTTGATTTTTTTTCCTCTTTTCCTGTGTGTGTTCATTTTGAGGAGCCTTCAGAAACTAGGCACATTTTTGGTTGCCTTCTGCTGATCCGACCTGTCAAGGCAGCATTGATTTAGGCAATCAGGTTCAGTGTTGGGATGGACAGTCTATTTCTGGCCCATGTCACTTTTGCATGTGTTCACCCATAAATCCATTCCATCCCGTGTTCACATTAATTTGTAATGTTTAATTATCCAAATGAACATTTGCATATATATATTGAACATATTGTCTCTCTTTTCTCAGTCTAGTTTATCTCAAAATAGGTATTTTTCAACATATTTTCAATCAAATATTGGAGCCATGAATAGCATCACAACACTGGAAGAAGTACATAATCTGATGGATAGCTATGTTTTGATCTACACATTAGTCCAGGAGGTACAATTCAGGCCAGTTTGTGCTGGAAAGACTGAATTCCTCAAGCACCCCTAGTTCAGTGCTGTGAATATTCCTTCAACGTGCTATGCACTAGGTCAGGGGAGAGCAACCTCCAGCCTTTGGGTCTAATCCGGCTGGAAGAGCCTTGGGCTCCCCTGTGGGTTCCTCCCCTCCTTTCCCCCCAAAGCCCTGGACCCTTGTCAAGCGCCACACCCTGGCCTGGAGGCTACTAGGGGCAGAGCTTGGTGAGGGGGCAGGGGGAGAGGAATCCACTTGTTATCTCCAGTCTGTGATTGGAGATAACAAGGGGATTCCTCTGCTTGCTTCTCCCCCTCCCAATCCGGGGCAAGCGGGGATGCAGGGGAATCAGATTGAGGGAGCGGCGGCTTTGCCTACCCTGCATCCCCTCTCCAATGGGAGAAGATGTGGGGCAGGCAAACCTAGTGTCAGGAGGCTGATCCTTCCCATGCGGCTGCCTAGAAGCAAAGGCTTTGCCTGCCGTGGGTCCTCTTCCCAGCAGAAGAAGGAGAGGGGCAGGGGAAGCTGGTTCCCAGTGGCTGCATTGGGAAGGTGGTTGTTCTCACACAGCTGCTAGGAAACAACTGACATGGGGAAGGGGGGGTATCCACACCCCTGATGGGGGGGCATGCTCCATGATGTCACACAGTGTGCAAAGGGATGGGTGGGTGGGTGGTCATTTCACTTTGCTGAGAGTGGTTAGTCACACTATGCCCATATTCGACTTTGAAATTAACTTTTATCTCTTCATAACAAAAGTCAGAGTGTAGAAATATGCCATCTACTCTTCTGGGTTATGCCCCTGTGCCTAAACTCACCATTCTCAGGAGATGCTCCGCGCTCCCTGTTGAGAGCAGCGGCCTATAAGGAGGAGTGTCGGAGGCTGTCGCCTGCTCGCGTCCTTTGAGTCAGCGGCCCTTCTTCTCCTCTGAAACTATGAAGCCACTTCCAGGTGCAGGGGTGCCATCCCACTATCAGTCGCACACACGTCTGTCTCACCGCATGAATGATGTCACGTGTGAATGGAGTGTTTTGGCATACCACATTTGGTATGCCAAAACATACACATATACAAATAATACGTATAATATCTGTCATTCCTCCCACCCTTTTGGTTTGGGGAGGAGAAAGGAGCATGATAATCAGACAGATGGCACATACGTGATTCTGCTGACACATCTGGCTCATACGTGATGTCATTTGCATGGCAGTGGGCATACCTAACGCACATGAAAGCCCAGGCACTTGTATGCACGTGTATGTGTGTATGAGCAGACAGATAGACTGGCGGAAAGTTGGTCAGACAGACAGACACGAACACATATGGTGCATTATACAACGGCTAAAGCCACAATTGCACGTGACAAGTGCTGTGCAGGTGAAGGATCCCTTGGCATGCAAGACACTCGTCCATGTAGATGTCTGCAGGTGATCACTCTGGGCACTACTGGCTGATTATTAATTAAGAGTGGTCACTGGTAGTTTACAGCTAGGTCACAGCTGCCCTAAAAATACACGACTTGCCGCAAAACCAGGAAGGAAGAGAGGTTGGGGAAGAGGGGCGGAGAAGCACTCCAAGCCAGCGGAAGGCGGGGCGTCACGAGCACTTGCCGGTGCTACAGTTTGCTACAAGCACAGCGAAGTCCCTGGCTACAGTGACGAGTGCTGCTCTCAGAAAGAAGCTCCTGCCCTCTCAAAGGGGCTATAGTGTGGTACCGGGCCTTTTCCGCTGTGAAATACTCTCCGCTTGAGGCCTACCTGGTCAGATTTGTTCTTGCCCTTAGAAGACAAGGCCTTTTTGCTCTGCTAGGGTTTTAGAGGTTAAAGGGTTATCATCGGTGCCGCTGTTGCTGTTCTGTTAGTACCATTGTGGTGATAGTTGTATGTTTTTAATGTGTTCATGAATTATCTTTGTACTTTATAGTTGTTAGCAGCCAGGTTAGTATAAAATGTTATAAATAAATCTAGTAGTAGGAAAGTGGCCTGTGGCGATGGTGGGAGACGGGGATGAATTTGAAACAGGTCACACCTGCTCTGTGCCTCGCAAACCGTTAGTGCGACTGAAGTGTGGTGCTGTTGTCAGGGTGAAATCAACCTTCTCAGCCCCAGAACCGCTTTCCAATGCCAGGCCTAAATCTGTGAAATGTGGAGAAGTTGTGATGAGTGAAGAATTTGGCCCAGATTCCAGCTGTAGTCAAAGGCAACAATTCCTTATTTCAACTGGAAGCCCTAGAAATGGATGTGAAGCCATCCTAACTTTATTTTCTCTGAAGTTAAGCCCTTTTGATTCTGATGAAATTAAGTAAGCATGGCTAGGACTGAAGCCTTATTTTAATTTGAGATGTATGATTCAGTTAAAGTCCATAGGTGGACAATGCCTTTCCTTCAGCAAACCACAGGGGACCAACTGTCGGTGGAACTACTTGTGAGGGGTGTGTGTGTGTGTGTGTTTGCCTCCCTGTACTCCCCACTGGCAATGCCAGTGGTGTAGTGGAGCCAGTGCTTACAGGACACTTTTTTTTTAATTAACAGACATCATCGGCCACCCGCCTCAGAATTCCCACTAAGCTTAGTTGTAGCTGGGGGGAAATGGGTTTTCCTACCTACAACATATTGTTGTGAGCTATCCCTATTGTCCTGTAGAGTATGTGGGGGTGGGTTTGTCTTGAATGTCCGATTAAGATCCATTGGCTTTGCAAAAGGCCTGCTCCTGGTGGAGGTGAAAACTGCTAGAACTGGTTTGTTAATTTGGATCGACACAGCTGCCTGCATTTTTAGACTCTCCTTGGGGGGGGGGTGTCTATGGGGAATGTCATGATGAGGGCCTGCACTTCAAAATGTACCACTGCAGCACTGGACGATGCAGACAGGGATCCACACCCAGATGTTCATCTGCATTGGCAGCACACTTGGAAGGCTACTTATGTGCATGGATCTCCCTTGCGGTTTCAAGCTGAGAGCCTCTGAACATGTGCAGAGTTCCTGTCTTTCACTCTGGAATAGTTACAACTAGCCTCCACCCATCTTGGATCACTGGTGGGGGCTACCAACCAAGACTGGGACCCAAGATTACTAATTTCCAAAGTAAGCCCTCAACAAACTCCTTAGCAATGCTTTCTGGAATGTGGGTAGGATGTCTGGAAGGAAGCTGTGCTGATAAACACTATTTTCTTTTGAGAAACTGGCATTGGTGAAGAAGGAGGAAGCTTTTTTAAAACATCAGCTGGAGAGAAGATTCTGATGGACTTTCTGCACCCAGTGAGATGCAGTAGAATCCAACACAGGAAAGAACATTTATACAGAAAATTAGCTGTAATGCATCAGAGATGTGCTAGTGGTGAAAGGGTGCATGTGTTTATCTGTAAGTGTGCCAAGGGGGTCTGAGACAACTGGTTTCCAACCCATTTGTTTGTATCTTGTCAGACCCTAGAAACTGAAGCATATCTTTGACAGGCCTCAAACCATGTTGATGCCTGTGCTGAAGACGTCCTATTCAGACATCAGTAATCTCTTCAAAACAGGCCCCTCAAGGGAAGTGGAAGGGACTTCCAGGTCTAACTAAATAGAAGACATAAATGACAGTTCTCTCAGTGGGTGCAAACATCCAAGAATAAATCCGCTAAACCGAGGCCTGTGCTTGTAGTGGGTAATGCGGCCCTCAATCTGTCTTTCTATTTCCTAAGTCAGAGTCTGCATGTGGACTCTTGAGAGTGGAAAATTGTGGGAGAATATGGTAGGAGCACTGTATTTACAGAGGACAGTCCTGTATCTGAGGGGCTGCCAGAGGACCATCCTCTGTTTGAAGGACTGTCCAGTCTAATTCTGGTTTAAAGAAAAAGAACCGTAAGAACTGTTACCCATCAACAGCACCTGGGCAACAGATTGAACAGGCAGGCACACCTGATCACAGTTTCCCACACTATAGTGAGATATACTGTATTTCTATTTAAATTATAATAACAACAATGTCTAAATTTGCATATATATATATATATATATATATATGCCTATGCAAATGTTATGGAAATCACTGCCCTCTTTTTTGGTGATTCACAGGTGGCCACCCTACAATCCATGCAGCTCCCTCAAGTCCTCCAGCAGGCAGTTGCTGGGCATGCACACATTCACGCTGCTGGGGAACATCAACAGCAGCAGAGGGCAGCATGCAGTTGTAATATAGTTATTTCATTTTACTCTACTCTTTATCCACTGCGCTCTGGGGGCCTAGGGCTGGGCCAAAATTTCTCAGGAAATAGTTTTTTGATACATTGTATGTGAGTTTTCTTCTTCTTGGGGGCTCCCCATTAGAGAATTTCAGCACCCCAACTATTTGGCAAAATACCCCCCCCCCCAACACACACACACATTTTCACCACCTGTGAATAGGGTGGAGAATTTCAGGTGCCAATTCAGTGGATCCAGTTTTAATATTGTTTAATATTATTTGAATATTATGAAAGGAAGCCATGGGCTGGGCCCCTGCTCCTTTCAGCTCCCCCCACTTTTAGCCCATTGCTTTCCTTATCCACCAATCAGAACTAGCAATACGATTTCATTCGGTATTGAACCCCCACACACAAACACACACACCACCACCATTCTCCATCTACTAATAAATTAAAGAATTTGTGAGGGGCATTTTCAGTCAGCTTTACAACTAGGACAGTTTACATGGTTCTTCCCTTTCCCATTTTATCATTGCAATAACTCTGTGAAATAGGTTAGACTGAGAGACAGCATTTGCCTCAATGTGAGCTCTACGGCTCAGTGAGGATTTGAACATGGATCCCTGTAGTCCTGGGGTCAAATTGCACATTATCGTTAACATGTAGGATGCAGTTACGTTAGTTCTTTTTTTTTCTACTCAAAAGTAAGCATTGGCTCCATAGTCCCAACTGAGAACCCAGTGTGGGGTGTTTGTTGTGGTGGGGGGTAGGGGACTTTAACTCTCTGCCCCCTGTTGTAATCCCAGTAGAGATTAGGGTCCCTGTACCCACAATTTGCACAGGAAAAAAGCTTCAATTGAACCAATGTAGCTGCATGCTATGTGTTAAAGGCAATGTGTGATTTGACCCCTAGTTTGACACTCTAATCATTAGTCACAGTGACTCACCAACCCTCACTTACTGGGACGTGGAAGCAGTTTTGAGGGGAGAAGGAATTATGAACCAAATTCTCTGCCAAAGATCCTCTCTGCTTGCTTGCTCCCCTGCTGCAGCCACCCCCCCCCCCCCGTGATGGCTGCCTTTGCTCTGCTTGGCTGGCCGGCCTTCGCAAGTGGCACTGGAAGCACCGGCAAGCCGCCCTCTCGTGTGCTGGGTGGGTGTGGGGCTGGCCTGGAGCAGGGGGTGCCCTTCTGTGGGACTTGTGCAGCAGCTCCATTTCTGTTGCTGGGAGGCGGGGACAACCTCTCGCAGGAATCCTGCGGCTGGGGCACAAGGCGAGAGCGGCTGAGCAGGCAGGAGCAAGCAGGCAGCCGGGCTGCTGGCTGATTGAGCAAGTGAGAGAGGCCGAGTGAGCAAGTGGGCAGGTGATGGCTGTGGCTGTGGCCACGGCAGCGGGGAGGCAGCGGCAGGCCCTCCTGATGGGGGCCAGGAAGAGCAATGCAATTTGGAGCTCTGCACGCTCTGCTGCCTGATGAGGGCGAATGACCCTGAGTAGGGCCGGGTCTGCCATGGGCCACAGGTCTCCAAATGGTGTGGTCAGTATCATCTGGAAGGAATAAATGCAGTAGGCTTTTTCTGATAGCCCATGACCCTAGTGAAATTACTAGTCATGATAGCCATTATTAATGCGTAGGTTTCACCAGAAGAACATACACCTTAGCTGTGTAAACAAATAACCAAAAGTACACAAAATTCAGTTTGGGGCTATATGTTTAATCTATTTTGCCCAGACAGGGTGCAAAGGGGGTTCAAATTGACCAGAAAAGATCCACAACGTATTGAAATATTTTGGGGGGCCATCACTGGAGTAGGATGCAAAATCTGTAAATCTTAAGTGGGAAAAGATCATTTTTTAGATTTGACATATGGATATAATCATTCATAGAGGCCAAGGTTTGCTCTCTCTTCTGCATATTATACATCAATTTTTCCTCATTTAGAGATCAATCCTATGGCCCCTAGACATTGTCTGAGGGGCCATAGGATAGTGGGGATCCCCCCCAAGGTTAGAGACAGCACTCCAACTGTCAGGATTGGGCCCAGACTCCCTGCAGGGACGTGGAGGTGGTTTCAGAGTCAGAGGGGAGGATCCTGAGCATCAAGGAGACAGAGAAGGGAAGAATCTTCCCAAGGGCCATCTAATCAGCTGGATCACAGCCCAAGCGTAACTTCTTCTATGTGAACTCAGCAGGGGTAAAGTAAAGAGGGGAGGGGCAGTGCAAGGAAGTTAGGCAGTCTACCAGGTTAGCCCATCGCCAGAGGTCTCCAGGGGAAGACCCTCCCTGAGGGTGGGACTGAGAAAGCCTTTCATGGTCTGTGTTGTAGATTAGTGTCAGACCTGCAACAACGGTCTCTCCTACTATAAAAAGGTAAAGGTGTCCCCAGCCAGTCGTGTCCGACTCTAGGGTGTGGTGCTCATCCCCGTTTCTAAGCCAAAGAGCCAGCGCTGTCCGAAGACGCTTCCGTGGTCATGTGGCCGGCATGACTGAACACCGAGGTGCATGGAACGCTGTTACCTTTCCCGCCAAGGCGGTACCTATTTATCTACTTGCAATTTCTTGCTTTCGAACTGCTAGGTTGGCAGGAGCTGGGACTGAAGACGGGAGCTCACTCCGTCACACGGCACTCGGGTCTCGAACTGCTGTCCTGCCGACCTTCCAGTCTGCAGTTCAGCGTCTTAACCACTAAGCCACCGCGGCCCCTTATCTCTCCTACTATAGTGCAGCCCTAAAATGGGCCTTTAGATAAGCTATTAAAATTGTGTCAGCATAATCAGGGATTTTCGCCTTGGGTTGTCACAAGACAACCTAGTCTGTAACCTGAATTGCTGATGGACTGATTGCTTAGCATAATAAAGCCTATTTATGTGGGGATCAACTTCTTTGTCTGACCACACACACGCTGGGAGGGCTCAGACCTGACACCTACCTCAAAGGGGGAGTCAGAGATCTGACCCCCCTCCCTGCAGCTGGTGCAGAAAGAACTGCGCCTGCTGGCCTCCAAGGTCAGAAAATCGACCTTGGAGAGAAGGAAAAGTGGGGATTCTAGTGGGCAGGGAGGGGAGGAGACCAGAGCGGCTGGATATGAGCTATCCTGAGCCTCTTCCAGCCTCCTTCCTACCCCCTCCAAAGCATTGTCACTAGATGGGCAAAAAAAACCATCTAGTGAAAAACCCAGGGGAGGCAAAGATTGTCTCCACTGCTCCTCCCACTCTGCTGGCTTCAGCCTGGCAGGGAATTGGATACATGGAACCTCCAAGTTCAGCGGCTTCCGTCTCATGAGGATGCAGCCCATAGGATTTTGCTCTTACTATTATGTGACAATGATCAGAGATCAATTATACTGCTATTGATTTAACCTTCCTCCCTTCAGTTTCTTCCAGGTATGTGGGCCTTTAGATGGGGTGGTTGTCAGTACCATCTTGATTAAACTGGGTACTTAATTTTTTCAAAGTCTATGACCCTAGTAAAATTATTAGCCAAAAAATGTAATACTTAAATATGAGTAGGAGGTGACAAAACCTGACAAATATAACATTCTATATCAGAAAAAAATCAGAGAGTTGGAAATGAAAGAGAAATTAATTCCATGACAATAGTTTTTATTGTGCCAGTAAGTTACTACGAACCCACAAAACACCAAAGTTGAAGTACAAAAGTTTTTTTCAAAAATATGTTAACTTTGGGGTGCCCAATGCAGTGCCTGCAGACTCCCCTGTGCTCCCAGATGCCTCCCTTGGTGCCCACAAACCCCTTGCCCCTCTTGATTGCTCAAAAACGTTTTACTTTTTCACATTTTCTTTTACCTTGGGTAGTGGCTGGGCTTGCTGGAACCAGAAGTGCATGCCTCCAGCCACCCCACCCTCTTCGCTCCTTTTCTCCAGGATGCCTGTGGGCCCCTTGGGAAGGAAAGGGAAGGAAAAGTGTGAGGTGGCTGGGTGCTTTGCTTTCCAGCTGCCTACCTACTCAAATAGCCTGGGCAGAGAGGAAGAGAAAAAAGAAAAGGACCCTATTGCTGCCAGGACAGCGGGGGCAGCTGGGTAGGGCAGCAGGTAGGGACTTGTGGGGTGGGCCTTCACTGGGATTTTGTGTGTGTTTGGGATGTGAGTTTTGCCTGGCTGTGGAGGGGTTATGTATCTTGTCTGGTCTTTCGTGAGTTGTTTTGGGCGGGTGTGCCTAGTTTTGTGTGCATCTTTGTGTTTTGCTTGGGGGGTTGTTTTCTGTTTTGGGGGGTGTATCTGTGCATGTTGCCTGGGCCTGTGTGTCTGTGGCCCGGAGTTTGGGGGTGTAGCCTTTATTTTGTTTTTGTGAGGGGGTATTTTGCCAGGGATGTTGTGTATTGGGGGCATGTTACCTTGTCTTTTTTTTTTTTTTTTGCTGGTTGTGTTACCTGGGGGAGGGGTTGTTTGTGTGTTTAGGTGTGTGTGAGACCTGGTGTTTTTTTGTGGGGGGGGGTTGGGGAGGGGGTGGCGCCTGGTATATTTTAGTTCATGGTTTATTTGGTGGGGTGTTGACTGGTGTTTGTGTTTTGGGGTGTGTTGCCTGCAATGTTTTTGTGTGTTTTGTGAGTAGGGAGGTTGCCTGGGGGGGTTGTGTTTTCTGTGGTGGGTAGGTGTGTTTATCTGAGCACAGCCATTTTTCCCCCATGGGAAATAGGTAGTTTGTGCTATGTGGGGTCAAATCTGTAATTTGTCATATGGAGCTCAGACCCTATCATTGGCTTGTAGTATGTTTCTTGAGGAAGTCACCTGTCTTTTTTTGGCAGCCATTTTTTGGTGGTGTCCAGTGAGAAAAACATAGAGCACATGGCAACATGAGCAGGGTCTTGGGACTCCTCATGGGAGAGGAACAAAATGTGAGGACAGACTGAAGAAATTGCAGCTGCCCTTTATTCCTGCAGTACCCCAAATCGGAAAAGTATACAGATGTGACAGGCAGCAATAACACAGAAGGCAAACGATCTACACTGAAGATACTTGGAGAGGATAGTGTGAGTTTCACTCCTCCAAATTGTACCTCTGAAGAGGGTCTGGGGGGAAGGAGACAACCTTTGCGTAACGAAGTCAGTGGCACGGTCCCTCTGGCCTTTGGGTTCCGGCAAGCTGTGTGCTTTGTTACACATTGGCCATATCATGCATTCCTGGTCATCACTTAGCTGAGCTAGTCTTGTCAGTCTTTCCTTATGCCAGCCCCACCAGCCCTGCATCAGGGCTGGATTCCTCAGGAGAGCATGTCATGCTGAGAGGGACAATATGACAGGCCCAGCTCCTTTAAAAAGCCCTCTAGGAATTTGTCATGGAATGTATCAAGAGGCAGAAGCTGTTGGGATGATCACAGGAGTGATCCTGTGATCATCCCAACAGGAGTGATCCTGTGAGCTGGCAGGAGTTTGAGTGGGCAATGGAGAACATGTCTGCAGGTAAGAGTTAGGTACTTGGACAGCAGCAAAACACTGGCCATCAACATCCCACCTCATATGCTCTTCCAGCCATGCCCTGGCTAGGTGCTTCTTACAGATGACGGCTTCCATATAGTTTTTTTTGTGCAGGGATAGAGAGACAGTTTTGCTATCTTCATAACCACAGTGAAGTAAGAAAACTCCAATATAGGCACTTTTCCCCATTTTGATCCCCAACCAAGTATTTTCAATCCAAAATATTACGGATTTTTTAAAGTTCTCTCCAGCTTCTCTCCCTTCTTCCCCCCAATCTTTTGTGAGCTGAGAAAAAGGGTTTATTTATAATCATTTAGTTGCTTCCCTTTACATAATTGAAATCATTAACCTTCTCAATTAATGAAAAACATGACTTCAGGGCTTTGGCACTGAAAAGAAGCCACAAGGGCATTGGAGAGAAAGAGGCTGGTTGACAAAAGCTGCTGGGGCCTGAAGCTGCAGATACTGTAAAATTCTACAAGCCAGAGCAAAAATGCCTGGGCTTCATGGAACGTTATTTGAATATAGCCACTGGGGGAGAGGGCTAAAAATCTAACAACTACTACTGCTGCAGCTGAGTGTCATGCTTTTCTGGGGAGATGGGTATGGTTTCCTTCACCCTGCGGGAAGCAAGGGGGGTTAGTTGTGCCATTTCGTCTTGAGAGAGAAGTCAGCCACTATGACTGTCCAGAGGATTCTGCCCGCCAGCCCTACTTCTCTTACTATATTTAGGCCATTATGAATATGTAATAGCATTGAAAATGATTCACACAGACGTGAGGATGTCCAGCTTCATAACATCAAAGTCATTAAGGGGAATGGGGAAGTTCACTCTGACAGCAGGCTGAGAATTGCGACCCTCTTTCCCCCTTCTCTGCCTGTCCACATGAATAGCCTCAGCACAGACCCAAGAGTGTGGCATGAGCCTCGGCAGCCGGTGCCTTCTCAGCGGCTAAACATGCTTTTGTGCAGAAGTGGCTGAATCGGTGAAGAATGGGAACCTTTTGTGAGGCTTTGTAGGAGGCCTGAGCAAAATGTTCGCCCATAAACATTTTTGTGGGAAAGTGCTTTTTCACAGGGCCCAAAATGTCCCCCGAAAACCCCTTTATGTCACCTTCTTCATACTTTAGTGCTTGGTTGCTTGCTGCAGCACCATTTTTCTTAATTCTCCACAGAGGACAAAAATTGCTAGTAGCCATGCTGTTCTTTTGGAAAAAGTCCAAAATTAGGAATAGGATAATACCTTCATTTGCACCAATTACAAGGTCACAAAACAGTGAGCAAAGTTTCAAGTTCATAACAACTCTTCATAAAGCTGTATGTTAAGCACAAAAAAGAGTGGGGAGGGCCCTGTAACATCCTCCCACCTCTTCCTTTGTTTTTATATTTCATATTTTGCCTGATGAAAAGTTTTGATGAACCTGAAGGCTTGCTCACTGTTGCGAGATGTTGTTATTGGTTCTATTAAATGTATTACCTTACTGCCATTTATTTTTTAGTATATTTTATTTTGCTTTACAGTCTTCCTGGGAACAGTGATATAATCACATAGCAAATCAGACTTGGTTACATGATGACATCACTGTGAACAACAGGACCATTTCAGATGAGGATAGCACTTCCTGATTCTTCTTGACCTCACTCTGTACCAATTGGGGATCACACTCTGAACATGCTGATGTCCCAATGCTATGTAGCCAGTCAGGGTTTGCTACTGGATAATAGCCCTGAGAACAAAGGTAGCATTTTTGAGTGAGACAAATGCTTCCTGCATATCACATCACCCTCACTCTGAATGAGCAAACGCTTCCATGCCTTTTAAAAGCCAACTAAAAAACTGGCAAAAATGGGATCTTGGACAATGCTGAGGTCTGCCAGGAGAACAGACGGGGCTTCCTTTTATTACAGCCTGATCTTACGTAGAGTTAAGTGCACTTTGAAATCAATGGGCTTAAAAGAGTCTGGGTCTGCATTTGATCAGGCTGCTGGTTACACCGAGAAGCTGTTAATCTGGATCAGAGGATCATTCACAGTCACACATCCAATTTCAAGATCATATGGTCCTCATGTAATGTCTTCACAATCTGGGGTTGCCAACTAGCCAGATTTTTTATGATCTCATGTTGGAGTGGTGAACATTGGCTGTCTGTTGGAGTGTTTTAAGCTGTGCCTCCACCTGTGCTCAGCCTGTACATTTGTAAATAAACATTAATATTACAAAGCATTTTCTTCTAAAGAAAAGCAAACCTGGGTATGGAACTTCTCACCAGTCAGAGAAGTGGGGGCCAGATCTACATGGCAACCGAACGTGAAGCCCTTACATGTTTAATGCAGATTTTCATGAAATCCTCTTTGGTCTGTCAGAGACACAAAGCAAAAAATGCACAGTAAACACCATCTTAAAACCCACTTTTCATAGGTCAAACTGGACTTTAATCCTCCTTACTTTGTGGTTGAATGGGTGGAGTCCTGCTAGTAGAAGTGAACGTCATCAACCCCATAGATGCCACTCAGCCAGTGAGAGAGGCTTGCTCCATGCTCCACTGCTCAGGGAAGTTCAATGGAAGAGATGAGTAATGTTGGATAGTTTACCCTACACCTCTCCCCTCGCATCCACTGACAGTGAACCAGCAATATTTAAGCCTGGGGACAGACTGACTAGTAGGCAGACAGGAGGTGCCTAGGTCCTGCACAGAGGGAAAGGGCTGGAATTGCCTCCCTCTGCTAGTGTTCTGTAGTGAGCAGCAGCAGCAACTGCTGCTCCTGCCTCTGCTTCCCCAACCAGAACTAAGCCTTCTCCTCCTCCTCCTCCTCACAAACACACAGGAAAGTCACACACACGGGACTATTCTGAAGGGGAGACATGTGAATGAATCAGAATCAGAGAATAATTTGTGAATGGAAAAGGAAGCTTCTGCATTACTCTGAAGGGGTGACCCAGCGCAATTCCGTGATTCGGGAGGCTTGTTCCCAGCCCTGTCCATGTTCCCTTGCTGTACTGGCTGCCCTTTCTCCTTCATCTCTGTGCAGCCCTTAGTTGTAGGTGTATCACGCGACTGCGAAGTTGTAAATGTATCGCAGTAACGTGACCGAAATAGCAGCTGCAGACTCCTGCTACTGGCTGCCCTTTCTCCTTCCACTCTGTGTATTCTTTATTGTGCACTACATATAAACTGGCTACTACACTGCTGTGAATGAAACAGGGCTACTGATATTATGAATGGGAAAAGGAGGCTACTTATTGTGAACAGAGCCCTACTGCAAATGGGGAAAAAGAGGGAAGCGGGGGCAGGCCCACCTCACTGGCAGGCCACAGAGGCAAGCCCAGGATTTAATGGAGGGTGACGGAGCACACTGCAGTGGAACCACTCCAGAGCCGCATTTAAGAAAAACAGCAGAGTAAAAGGACTTTCAAAAATGCAGCTTTTCAAGAGGGAAGCTGCTGGTTGGCTGCGGACTGGCAACAATGTCATGTGTTGCGAAGGACCTCAAACGGCTCTCCCTCCGCACTACATTGCTCATGTAGATTGGCTTGGGGTGAACTTAACAGTATAACAAGAGAGAAACATGTCTGCATGTGAGAGAGAAGCTCTGTATGTGCAATTGGAACCCTGCCCCCACCAGGCTCTGCCTCTAGGACTACACAAAGGTATCAGAATTTTGTCTTCTTGGAGTTAACAACTCTATAACCACCTTGTTTTCATATGGTGAGTCACTGGTATAAAAAAGTACTCTTGTTATAACTGAAGTTACCACAGCAGAGAAGTATATTCTGTGTGTGTGTGTGTATGTGGCTTGAGTTTTTCCCATGGGGGTGCAAAGATTTCCTCCCTTAAAAATTAGGTGGTAAAACCACAAGGTAATATAGCTTCTGGTGGGGTTTACCATCTCAAAACACTTGAATATGCAGAAGTTTACTAGGCCAAAGTGTAGTAGCCCTGGATTTGGATACAACATAATGCAGCCTTCCCCGACGTGGTGCTATCCAGATGTGTTGCACTACACCTCCCACCATCCATAGCCAGCACAGCAAATTGTGCTGGCTGAGAATGATGGGAGCTGTTCACTGGGCACCGCACTTTAAGAAGGATGCAGACAAGCTGGAGAGGGTTCAGAGGAGGGCAACAAAGATGATCAGGGGACTGGAAACAAAGCCCTATGAAGAGAGACTGAAAGAACTGGGCATGTTTAGCCTTGAGAAGACTGAGGGGAGATAGGATAGCGCTCTTCGAGTACTTGAGAGGTTGTCACAGAGAGGAAGGCCAGGGTCTCTTCTCCATCATCCCAGAGTGCAGGACACGGAATAATGGGCTCAAGTGACAGGAAGCCAGATTCTGGCTGAACATCAGGAAAAAAATCCTGACTGTTAGAGCAATACGACAATGGAACCAATTCCCTAGGGAGGTGGTGGGCTGTCCCACACTGGAGGCCTTCAAGATGAGGCTGGACAGCCACCTGTCAGGGATGCTCTGACTTGGATTCCTGCATTGAGCAGGCGGTTGGACTCGATGGCCTTATAGGCCCCTTCCAACCCTACTATTCTATGATTCTATGAGAGCTAACATAGCAGTTTGCCTTTACACAGTAACCACAGAGTGATCATGAACAAATGCCTGGGGCATGTGTGGGGCCACTAAGACTTTCATTTCACCAAAGTTGTTTGACTATGCATGTAAAAATGTGCGAAGTGGCCTTGGATGTTTTGCCCTCCAGACCTTCCTTCCATTGCCTCCCAGGTCCAAATGCATGTAACAGGGTGGAATTCACCTTAATTTGGCAAAGGGTGTTCCCCCCACCCACATCTGCCAAGGTCATGTGTCTGCTACATGGACAAATGCTGCCCAGAGAGCATTTTTGGGGGAGAATCGGTGGGTGGGACAGAGTGGTGCTTGCTTATCCTCCTCCTACACCCACCAGTTCTTCTCTGCAGAGGCCTCCAAGCCATTTTCTCTTCAGCCATGAGACATTGATTCAGAGCCTTCCTGGGGATAAAAAGATTTAAAATGGCCTGGGATCATGTGTGAGGGAGAACTGGCTGTTGGGAAAAGGTTTAAGCACCCCTCCTGCCCACCAATTCTCCCCTGCAAATGAAGAATTCGTTGCCTTGCAAAGAAAACATGGGGATGGCAGCCGTGGGTTTTCCTCATAATGTGTCCCTGAGTCCCTGAAGAAATTCCTCCGTCAGTGATTTTCTCCATCTGAAATCATTAATTATCCACTACTCCCAATCCCCTTCACTTAGTCTGGCATCCTACACCACTCTTCCCCATCCATGCCACACCCAGAACCTAGAACCAGCCCCGCAGCTTTCCTTTTCCTCTTTATTCCCAAGAGACATTCTTAAGAGAGAGACTGAGCCAAAAACTGCAGTTCTTTCAGTAGCCTTCAGGCATTGCAGAAAAGAGGGAGAACAGCTTTGTTCAAGCCGTTAATGAAATGTCATTTGCAATTGTTATCATATGCAGGCGGGGGCAGGGGGTGCTATTGTCTATCTGACGTTTGGGTTTGATGCATCCAATTTCTGGAGCTGCTTTATTCAAAATGCAGCAGCCTCTTTCTTGGACTAGTGATTCTGTGATTGTCCCCTTTTTCTGAAAAAAGGTGTGTGTGCACGCGCGCGCGCGCCCTATGTTACAACTGTCCCTATATAGCAGCCATCTCCAACCCAGTGCCCTCCAGATGTATTTCTGGCTGTGCTGGCTGAGATTTCAGGGGGTTGCAGTCCAAGGAGAGTCCCTATTTTCTGGTTCCTGTTCCTGGTAAAACAAAAAACAAAAAAGCCACCTGCCCCTATTTTTCCTTTTAGGGACATTTGGGAGCGGCCTTTAAAAAAAAGTTTAATGTGCACACGCTAATACTACAGAGCACTGGTTTCCCTTCCATCCCCATCCTTCTCATAGCCATCTATCCAGAAAGCAAATACTACTGAACGTGTTTGAGTTGCAGCTATTCCATAATAAGGGGAACCAGATCTATTGTGAGATTAAGTAAATGCTGGTAAATGCTCCTACCTGGTGTGCTTGCCTGGGAGCCTCCTTCAACTAGTTACCCCTCCCTCCACCTCACAACAGTAAGCAGGTGTTTGTTTTATGTATTTATTGTTTAATAAATTAAACACTTCCTAGAATAGACTTCTCTAGACCTTGTACAATACACTTTAAAACATAAGACAATAAAACAATACTACAGCATAAGAACAATAGACATACTGACACAGTATATATAATACACATGTAGTTTTTTTTATTGTGAAGGAGGAGCCCTCGCAGGGAGAGAGCGATCTAAAATTGTGACCCATTTCAAGGAGTGATTTTGTCATAATTGGAAACTATAGAGTTAAATATTGTATTATGGGTTGGAGTTTAGACTCCAGCCCTTTAGCTTGTGCTTACTTTCATTTTCCTGTTTAGTTCAGTGTTAGCCTGTTCCTCGATAAACAGCCTCTTGTTGTTTGGGCCTACAAGTGAGCACTCTGTTTTGTTTATATTACATAAAGGAGATCATGTCACCCTATGGAAAAATAGAGGGATTTAATCCAGAAAAAGAAGAATCGCAACACTATGTGGAAAGACTAGGCCACTTTTTTCTTGCTAATGAAATCAATGCAGGGGACAAACAAAAGGCAATATTCCTCAATATTTGTGGCAGTAAAACTTACTCCATTTTAAGAAGTTTGGTGCAACCACAAAAGCCAGGGGATAAACGTTTCTCACAGTTACAAAATATCTTGTCTCATGACTATCTTCCAAGGCCAAGCATAAGTATGGAATGTTTCAAATTCCATAAAAGGAGGAGGAAGGGGAATCTATATCTGAGTATATAGCTGATCTCAAAAAGCTTATGGAACACTGTTCTTTTGGGAATGTTCTGGAGGAGAGCTGAGAGATAGATCTGTGTGTGGAGTTATGATATTAAAATTCAAAAGCAGTTACTGACTGATGGGAAGCTCACCTGGGGTAAAGCTGTAAAAGTAGCCACAGCCATGGAAGCAGCAGTAAAAAATGTACAGGATTTGCATCTTGAAAATAAAGACACTCAACATGAATCTATAAACCAGGCGTACAGCCCGCAACAGAGGCCTGGATATCTGGAGAAGTGTTTTCATTGTGGAGGAATGCATTCATCCTCTGTTTGCAGGCACAGAACGCCCCGATGCTATAAATGCAGAAAAACTGGGCATTTAACAAGAAGGTGCAAAGAGAGTTGTCAGGCTGCACAACCAAGTCAGGCTAAGGGACAGAAAAGAAAACAAAAAGCTTACCATGTACAAGAGGAGAGGGGAGAGCAAGCAGATGAAGAGGTCCACACTCTTTACTGTGTAATGGAAAAAAATGGAGCCTTACAAAGTAACTGTACAGTTCAATAAGCATCCAGTAAGCATGGAAATAGATACTGGTGCATCTGTTACAGTAGTCAATGAAAAGATTTAACAACGTAAAGGAGGTCTGAGTCCATTGGCCAAGACAAGAGAGAAATTAAGGACTTATACTGGGGAAAATACCCCAGTCCTAGGATCAGTAAGCATTCCAGTCACATTCAAAGGTCACCATAAAATCTTAGGGGCCTTAGTAGTAAAGGCAAAAAGGCCAAACTTGTTTGGTAGAACATGGCTGAAGGTACTGAGACCAACCAAATCTGCAAGGTTGAGGAACAGAAATTGGTCAGACCAGGGGCCTGGACGAAGACCATGGGACTTTGCTTACAGCCAGGTCTCGGCAAGGTTCCTCCAACTCCCAGCCTACCGCTGTGGGGCAGGCAGCTGGAAGAGCCTGAGATGCTGTCGTGAGCGGCGTGGGCGCTGCTGCTGCTACAGCAGCTACTCTCCACAAAGCTGCAGGCATGGGGCAGGAAGAATGGCGAATTCCCCCCTCCCCTGGCCTGAGAGGCCACCTGGGCAAGGCAGCCTCGCCTGGCAAAGGTTTACTTTACCTTCTCTTGCAGCCCGCCTTCTCTCGCTGGGAGAGGGAGAGATGGAGGAGCTGCCCCCACGTCAGCGCCTGAGACTGCGCCGTCGCATAAATCGCTTGCTGGGGATGCTGGTCGTGATCATCAATCCCGTGCCCCCAGCAAGCTCAGCCAGAGCAGCGGTGGCAACGCAGCACGCAGACACCACAAGGCGTCAGACTTAGATAGGTCAGCTCAGTCAGTTTGTTGGGGGGGGGAGGGGGGCAGTGGCAGCCAAAAAAGGCAGCGGGGTGGGGCGTGGGGGGCAGGAAGAAGAAGGAGGAAGTTATGTGAGTTAAAAATAAATGAAATTTTAAAAATTAAAAGGATAAGAAATACCAGGGAATAAACCCAATTGAAATCTATATGGTTACTTCTGAGAAGACAGCGGCCGCCTCGCCTGCCTCCACACAGCTCTGGGCAGGGGCCGCAGAACTTCTCTCACCCAGCCTTTCCCAACTTTGTGCCCTCCAGATGTGTTGGGCTGCAAATCCTATCATCTCCCCTCCCAGCCAGCATAGCCAACATGCTGCCTGGAGCTGATGGGAGTTGTCCAGCAAACCTGGAGGGCGCCAGGTGGGGGAAGGGCGGCTGCAGCCTGCTGCATTCCTTCTTGGCTGTAGTGCACATGGTCAGCAACCCTGATGGCCTTTAAATACATTTGTTAAGAAAGCAGCTTTTCTCTTGTTCTCCCTCCATACACACACACACACACACACACACACTCATTTCCTCCATATATTTGTTTTGTGCTTACTTGAGAGTAAGCCCCCATACCTGAGAGTAAGCCTCATGGCCTTGAGACTTTATTCTATCCATATGATAGGGTTACTATTTTATCTGAGGTAGAAAAAAATATATAATCACTGTTGCCCATATATGATGTATTATTTATTTAATTAATTGATTGGCTGTATAGTCCTACTTCATCCCAAAGGCTCAGGGCTGGTAACAATATGCTAATCAATCTACTTTATCTTTCCCTGTTGCTGGTCACCAAAAGACAGTTTGAATAAAACGTGTCTTCAGCTGCTTCCAGAAGATGCACAGACTTTGATGTTTACAATATATGTGGTACTTTACAGAGAATCATAAGCAAAAAAGTCAGGTCTCTGCCCCTAGAAGCTTATAATCTAAATTTAAAATTAATTTGTAATCTATCGTTACATAGCTGTTTGAAACTTAATTTTTTATTATACAAGCTATTATTATCATCATTATTGTTTTTGTTGTTTATTCAGTCAGTCACTTTTGAATCTTCGTGACTTCATGGACCTGCCCACGCCAGAGCTTCCTGTTGGCCGTCACCACCCCCAGCTCCCCCAAGGTCGAGTCTGTCACCTCCAGAATATCATCCATCCATCTTGCCCTTGGTCGGCCCCTCTTCCTTTTGCCTTCCACTTTCCCTAGCATCAGCATCTTCTCCTGGGTATCCTGTCTTCTCATGATGTGCTCAAAGTACTTCAGTTTTGCCTTTAATATCATTCCCTCAAGTGAGCAGTCTGGCTTTATTTCCTGGAGTATGGACTGGTTTGATCTTCTGGCAGTCCAAGGCACTCTCAGAATTTTCCTCCAGCACCACAGTTCAAAAGCATCTATCTTCCTTCACTCAGCCTTCCTTATGGTCCAGCTCTTGCAGCCATAGGTTACTACGGGAATACCATTGCTTTAACTATGCGGACCTTTGTTGTCAGTGTGATGTCTCTGCTCTTCACTATTTTATCAAGATTTGTCATTGCTGTCCTCCCAAGAAGTAAACGTCTTCTGATTTCCTGGCTGTAGTCAGCGTCTGCAGTAATCTTTGCGCCTAGAAAAACAAAGTCTGTCACTGCCTCCACGTTTTCTCCCTCTATTTGCCAGTTATCAATCAAGCTGGTTGCCATAATCTTGGTTTTTTTGAGGTTTAACTGCAACCCAGCTTTTGCACTTTCTTCTTTCACCTTCGTCATGAGGTTCCTCAGCTCCTCCTCGCTTTCAGCCATCAAAGTGGTATCATCTGCATATCTGAGATTGTTAATGTTTCTTCCAGCGATTTTAACTCCAGCCTTGGCTTCATCAAGCCCAGCACGTCGCATGATGTGTTCTGCGTACAGGTTGAATAGGTAGGGTGAGAGTATACAACCCTGCCGTACTCCTTTCCCAATCTTAAACCAGTCCGTTGTTCCGTGGTCTGTTCTTACCGTTGCCACTTGGTCGCTATACAGATTCCTCAGGAGGCAGACAAGATGACTTGGTATCCCCAGCCCACCAAGAACTTGCCACAATTTGTGATGATCCACACAGTCAAAGGCTTTAGAATAGTCAATAAAACAGAAATAGATGTTTTTCTGAAACTCCCTGGCTTTCTCCATTATCCAGCGGATATTGGCAATTTGGTCTCTAGTTCCTCTGCCTTTGTTAAACCCAGCTTGTACATCTGGCAATTCTCGTTCCATGAATTGCTGGAGTCTACCTTGCAAGATCTTGAGCATCACCGTACTGGCATGTGAAATAAGTGCCACTGTTCGATAGCTGGAACATTCTTTGGTGCTTCCCTTTTTTTGGTATGGGGATATAAGTTGATTTTTTCCAATCTGTTGGCCATTCTTGTGTTTTCCAAATTTGCTGGCATATGGCATGCATCACCTTGACAGCATCATCTTGCAAGATTTTAAACAGTTCAGCTGGGATACCGTCATCTCCTGCTGCCTTGTTATTCGCAATGCTTCTTAAGGCCCATTCAACCTCACTCTTCAGGATGTCTGGCTCTAGCTCACTGACCACACCGTCAAATCTATCCCCGATATTATTATCCTTCCCATACAGATCTTCCGTATATTCTTGCCACCTTTTCTTGATCTCTTCTGCTTCTGTGAGGTCCTTGCCATCTTTGTTTTTGATCATACCCATTTTTGCCTGGAATTTACCTCCGATGTTTCTAATTTTCTGGAAGAAGTCTCTTGTCCTTCCTATTCTATTATCTTCTTCCACTTCCACACATTGCTTGTTTAAAAATAATTCCTTATCTCTTCTGGCTAACCTCTGGAATTTTGCATTTAGTTGGGCATATCTCCCGCTATCACTGTTGCCTTTTGCTTTCCTTCTTTCTTGGGCTGCTTCCAGTGTCTCAGCAGACAGCCATCTTGCCTTCTTGGTTTTCTTTTTCTTTGGGACGTCTTTTGTCGCCGCCTCCTGAACAATGTTGCGAACTTCTGTCCATAGTTCTTCCGGGACCCTATCTACTAAACAACAAAATTGAGCAGCTTTGGATTATGAAATATTTTCTTTTAGAATTTAAGACAGATTATTTATATATTGTTACCCAGCCTTTACTCCCCCCAAAATGATTTCTAAAAACTATGTAATAAGAAGACTTTTATAGATAGACTAGAGATGTAAAATGTCTGGAACTAATGAAGTCATGGGGAATTTTTTTAATCCTCTCTGTAAGATTCCCAGCATAGTTAATTCTTTCATTCCTTATTATAATTATTGATCTAAAGTATTTTACTGAAAGACATTTATGCTCAGTTTCCCAACATGTGAATAGAGCCACCGTTGTGCATTCATAAAGTGCATTCTTGACAGCATGGGTTTTTGTTCTATAAAGTCCTGTGTTTCTGATGCTGTAGCAGTTATTTAATGTAGTTCTAATCTATTCAAACAATACTTAAAAATTTACTAACTGATTTACTTTTAAAAGTTTTAAAATATAATGATAATTTTTTGAATGAAGTTATACATAAAATAACTTCAGGAACAGGGAGGCTGCTTTATGTTCCTAAAGCAGCCCTCCCCAGCCTGGTTCCCCTGGATGTTTTGGATCACAGTGCCCAGCATTCCTGACCATTGACCATGCTGCCTGAGGCTGATGGGAGCTGAAGTCCAAAATACATGGAAGGTGCCAGGTTGGGGACAGCTATCCTAAAGCAACAAAGTGACTTTAGATCTGTAAAGAGTGCTAAAAAAAACCCCAAAGTATTGCTTATTTTTCAATTATTCCAACATTTCCAGTTTTTCCATATACTTACCCGAAAAATATATTGTTTTTCACCATGGCCTCAAAATTTCAAGATATTTTACATCTCTAGTGCCTAGCTTGCGTTAGTTTTTTTAAAAAAACCCTGTGGAGGAAAGAATCACAGCACTGCATTTAACGCGTAGTTTGAGCCTCAGTGTGACAGAATCTTTTCTCTGTGCCTTCCCACATCTTTTCTTCCTTCCCTAGTTTCTGAATGATCCCAGGCAGCCACTAGCAGATTTCACAAATCTTTCTGTCAGTGGGTACTTTATGGAAATTGAAAACTAATTAAGGTTTATCTTGGCAGCTAATCGCATAAAATCCATTGCATTCTCATCCCGGCTCTAGAAATAATGACTGGACGCAAGCAGGAAGTGGGGAGAGCTTGATAAAGGCTGACAGTGCGCAAGGAAGCTATACCAAGGCAGAGAGGGTAGAGGGTAGATCTCAGTCTGCCCTGAAAATAGATATGGCAGGAGTCTGGAAAAATGGTGTCTCCTGGAGGAGCCCTCCCCTGCCCAACATCACAGACACGGGAGCATTATTTCACCTCTCCCTGCATCAGTGTCTCCCCCTTACACACACACACACATACACACGCACAAACATACACATCAACAAAGGCCTTGATTTGAGCCATTTCTTACCAGAGATTAGGTACCTGTTTTCAGTGACAGGAATCAACTCTTGAACATGTAAAATGGTAATGAAGAAAAAGAGTACCATTTAGCATATACAGACCGACTTTCCCTCAATGCTGACTAACCATAGCGATACCCACATATCTAGTATTACAAGGGATTTATATACTACAGGGGGCAGTTTAAGGGAAGGCAATGAGACTTAAAAGTACTTCTTATTTTAGAAATTAAGCGTGTGTGAATCGATTAACAAATCCCCCTTCTTGCTTTCAGCAGATCCCACAAACCATACTGATGTGCATGAAGGCTCCAGAAAGATGTGAACAACCTGTCACAGGCTCTGTAAATTTCACCATCTTCCGTTTCTAAACCTCCTCTTTGCCAAAGCAAGAGGTTTGTTAACTGTGGAATGAAGTTCTTTGATTAAAAGTCTGGGCTGTTTTTCCATCAACAACTCAAAGTTCCAGTTTCAGATGTCATGGAGAACAGGGCATTCCTGGGTTGTTTAACAAATCAGAAGGAGGCAAGCAGGGGGAGCCAGCTCGCTCATTCCTGCACACTCCTGCACACTTAACAAACCATGGGTTGTTTAACTGTGTGAACTGGGACGTTTCACCTTCATTCAGCAGTACTAGTAGCAAAAGTGGCAGGCTACTCCAGAAAAGCTGCTCTGTCTGACTTGCAAGATAATATAATAATGGAGAAGTAGGTAATGAGGTAAAATGGACTGATAAAATGTGTAGAACCTGGTCATTGTGTCTGCAATAAAGGGATATCCTGTTTACAGCAAGAATGGCTTCTCTCAATGTAAGGATAGCCTTGAGCTGTATTTTATATTGTTGTCGACCCAATTACGTATATATTTTTCTATATTGCACTCATTGTATTACACTGAAAATGTGAGATGTGGAAGTAGGAAGCAATGAAAAGTAGGAAGGAATGGTGGACCCTCCAAAAATTTTCAAATGAAAAGAGGCACGTTTGGAGAGATTTTTTTCCAGATTAATTGATTAGAGGTATGGCAGACTAACTGGTTTGCTATGGCAAAAGCTTTCATAGGCAACAAGTTACTTCATCAGATGCATATAAACCTATGAAAAATCTTGTCACATTAAATTAGATAGGGCCAGTCTACACATTAACTGTGACTGTCCAGTGCAATTTGCCACATCGATCCTCTTGATCACATGGAGAGTTTCCACACCACCAGCAGGTTATGCTGGAGGTGTCTTTCACTAGAGCAGATTTAGTTTCTGTCATTGGGCACTGACCTTTGCAGGCCTTTGTGGTGGGAACAAAGTGGAATTAGGATATATGCGAAGGGGTTTAATGCATGCTGGCTTTTCCAACCAAAACTCAGGGCTGGCCCTATGAGGCAGGATGAATTCCCTGCCTTGGGCAACGTACTGGGAGGAACAGCAAATTGTGTGCTTCCCCACCTCCACCAGGAGGGCTCCCCCTTTGCCATGTCATTGGAGTGAAGTGGTGGTGTTAGTGGGTGCTCTGGCGAGTCTGGCCGGTCCTGCTTGCAGGGCCTGCTTGCAGCAGGGTAGCTGGCAGGGCTCTCTGGAGCAGTTGACAGCCCTCTGTTTCACTTTGAGAGGTCCCTCAGAGTGGGACAGAGGACAGGTGGCTGCTCCAGAGGAGCTGCCTGCCCTGTGGCTCACTCTAAGAGCCATCTCAGGGTGAGCCAGAGAGTGGAGAGCTGCCCAGACTCAAATGCCTGGCTCTGAGGGGGTCCTTCCTCAGAGGCATGCATTGCCTGGCTGGAGAGTTTTCCCTCTGATGGAACCCCTCACAGCCAGGCACTTCAGATGGGGTGACTCTCTGAAGAGCCATGCTGGCTGCTTTCACTGGCTGCTTTTGCCAGCTGACAGCGCTTCAGAGAGCCTGCCCTCGCCCTACTCAGGGTGGGTGGGGGTTCTGGCCACAGCGGTGGCTGCGGCAGCTGGAGGGAGTTGTGGTGGCCACAGCTTTTCTCCTGTCTCAGGCACCATAAGAGCTTGTGCCACCGCTGCCAATGCTCATTGGACAAGGTCCGATTTCATGTGAACTGTAGAGTCAGGCATGTCCTGTATCTCTTTGGACTGCTTACCTCTGCTTGATTCATATCACACAAAAATAGATTTTGCAAAATAACTGCATACTTGTTTACTTTATTTCCATAAGGTATTCCAGCCCTAAAATGTAGGTTTTGTGAATAGAAATATTTGGAATTATTTGATGGAGAATATACAGAGCTGAAGCATAAGAGCATTTTGTGCTTTGGGGAACAGAAGTGTCTGAGGCCTGGCAAGACATTCACAAAAGTAAAATGTATGTGAAGGCATTGGAGTCATCAACAAAGTTGAGGTGACCAAGGCTGAACATCAAACTCTCCTGGGGCAGGCTGCAAAGGGAGAAGGGAGGGGGCAAAGGGCAGAGCCTTGGAGCTCTCCACAGCAGAGTGGGCAAGGGCACCAGACCATCACAGAGTGCCCTTTGAGCAAGTGCTTGTGAACATCATACAGATGAAATCCAGCAAAAGAAATGAGCATGCGTTTACCCTCAGCAAAAGCTCCATACCATTTCACTACATGAAATTTTTATCTCCAGCATCCACTTCCAGGGTCTAATCTCTGTCAGTAACCACAGTGGGCAGAAGTACATATTTTCAAAAGTGGGCCAACCCCCAAACAGAAGTGTAAGTGTGTGTGTGTGTGTGTGTGTGTGTGTGTGTGTGTGTGATTTCTGGCAGAGAAGCAGCAAGTCCTGCCAACACTGCTTTGACTCCCACAATCCCTCCCCCAGCCACTTCTCTCCCAGTCAGGCTTTGAGACTGGAAATGGAGCTGCCTGGCTGGGGGAAAAACAGCCTGGCCCAGGAGCTAAGAGAAAAGCACAGGATGAAAAGTTTCAGCACCCCCACTTGTACCTGTTGCTTCTCTGCCCCTATTCTGCCACTTTACTGCAATTTGGAAGCAACCTGCATTCAAAGACATGGGCCTGTCATGTGTAGTTTTGGCCCTTCTGTGAAACGTGCAAACCATTTATTCATGAACATCTGTTCTTGGGCCTTTTTGTACACTGGCTAATAATGCTAATAAGATTCCGAACTATTTATTTCCATTCTCTGTGACAATTCAGTATTTATTCTTTATGAAAGTTCATTGTTATTGGGGGCAAATAGTATTTGTATAACCTATTGCCCATGATAGCTATGATGACTAGATTTGCCACCAAATTCTGCCTAAAATGGGATTTGGTGTGGGTGGAATTTCTGATATTTCATATATGTAAAAGCTACAATTTGAACAGCAACTTTAGAGCCATGGTGAACTGTGATTGTGATGGAAGCATGTCTGTGCCCTATAAAACATTCAACATGGGAACTATGGAATCTGCCATGTCAGATAGATTTTTCTTTAGAATTACTTAGCTCTGGTCAAGAAAATCACCTTTAAGAAGGAATGCTGTCCGGGACTTTTGAACACACACAGTTGTGATTAGACCTGAGCTGAGTGATATCTACCAAACATTTTCAGCATGGGAAAAGAGATTTAGGGGTGACCCAAAATGTTTCCAGAAAGACTGCCCAAAGTTTACTTTTCTTGCACCAATTCACTGCTATTCACAGTTCTGATTGGCTGAAATTTTGATATCAATTTTCGTTTGAAAAACAGGCCTTCCTCCTAGTAACAGTGATGCCATCACACAGTCACACGGCCAATCAAAGTTGGCTGGAATTATGTGATATCACTAAGGGCAAAACATTATCAAAAGATAAAGAAATAAAATAAAAGATAAGAAATGAGCACATTTCATAGGTGGAGAAAATGTTCATGGAGTGCACCTTCTGCATTTTGACATAACCCTAGTTGTGACATCATTCCATCTTCGGAGACCTCCCCCCTCCCCCCGGTTATGTAGGCAAGAATAGTTGCCTAAGCACCAGTATTTCATTAGGTTCTGCTGCTTTGGCATGGGAATGGATGGATAAGAGACTACATCAACATTTCCCAGCTTAGTGCCCCCAAGGTATTTTGGACCGACTCCCATTAACCCTAGCCAGCATGGCCAATGATCAGCAATGCTGGGAGTTGTAGTTCAGAATATCTGGAGGACACCAGGTTGGGGAAGGCTGGGCTACATCCATATTCAGGTACTCCCATTTTTAGGAAGGGAGATGGCGGTAGAAGAGGAAAATGGAACATATTTCTCACTCAAAGGCCCAGTGGCACTTAGAAATATGATGGCTCAGAAAAAAAACCAGGCAAAATTCAGAAAAAAATGTTTCAGCAAGTAGTCCTTGAAACATCTGAATCATCCTAGAGGCCAGAAGAATCAGGACAAACTGGAGGCAAAGGAAGACAAGTCCAGAAATACAGGACTCTGTAGAACAAAACCTAAACGGTCAAGAATGTACATTTTCTTCCATATTATGGTGACTGTATTCACATGTTGGGAAACTTGAGTATGACTTGGAGCACCGCTCTACTGCTTCTCAGGTCCTGCCCTGGACTAGGCTAGGCTGCTGCACAGAGTAGGCCCAAAGGCGTCGGTTCACCCGCCAGATGCGCTAGTAACACCCACCACCTACAGAGGCTGGCTGAGCACGATAGGGGAGGGGGAGACGGTCTATAGTGCATAACAATACTGTCCTTCCCACCTTTCCTTCCTCCCGTAGCAAACTCCCACCCATCAAGATTTGTGTTCACTTCACACCTATTCATCTCAATGGGCCAAATTAATTCCAGTATTATGTCTTCATTTCCTGCTGTCTTTCTGTAGTAATGTTCCAGTTTGTTTTTCTGCCCCAACTTTGGGTGCATGGATTAATCTTATTTCTCTGAACATACATATTCCTACTTCATTTACAGTTACTTACATGTAATTCTCATTGTACTGTGTTGTAACTAAAGACCATCTCATCCAGACACCAATTATTTGCTGTGTTTGCATTCCCTTGGTAACTTTGCCATGCCACCTCTCTTTGAATGCCTAAACTGTAAAAGCTCAACTGAAGTTTTAAGTTACTGCAATGCTAGAAATTTGGGGACTGAAGGAAAATTTCATGGGGGGGGGAATGCCCGCGCTCCCCCCCCGCCCCACGGTCGCTATACCCCTGGGTATACTCCGCCATTGACAGCCATCCGACTCCCAAAGTAGTGGCAAAGCTGGAACTAACCACAGCACAGGATATCATATCATATGCATATTGCCTAAAAAACATGTCTGTTAAGGGTGTGGCCCTTAGCGTCAGTAATTGCCTGGCATTTTGGAAATTGGAACATGGAAATCCCTTAAGACAACATGTAAAACTGACATGGTGTTTTGTTTTTTGTTAATTGAATGTGTATTTGGTCATTGTTGTTGGTTACTGCGTGCTTGTATGGAAAGATACTTTCGAAGTGAATGGGTCTCCAGCACATTCTGCATACCCTAGCTGGTCTTTTGCATCTCAAACTGTAAACCCTTTGTGGTATGTGCAGTTAACATTACATTCTTGGATACTCCTTAATTCCTGACCTGCTGAAAAAGCATAAAGGGTTAGCCAATTTTCACCATCCAAAAATTCAGCCCCAAAGTTGTTATTGGAGAACTTGAGGCCCAGCTTTGAACCCTAGAGAGATCCATCAAGCCACTTCTTGGTTTTCTTTCCACCAACTTGTGGAAATTATTTTATATACAAGAAGTTTAGTCATACATTTTAATGGTCATATTATATTTTATGGAGTTTTAATCTGATTTTTATTTGATGTTGTAAGTAGCTTTGAGAGCTTATTTTAGCTGAGAACTGATTGATAAGTTTACAAAATAAATTCTACCAATAGTGAAATACTAAAAGGGGGAAAACGGGCCTTAACTGAACATGCTGATGTTTCATGACAACAAAATAAGGATACTGAAAGGTGGCCTTACTTGAGGCAGTCATCTCAAACACCAGGTTTGGGGTATCATTAATAATGGCAGAGTAGACGATTGGCAGATCAAGCCAATATGGCGCATCTACCAGAACCTGCTCTTGCATGGCTCCAATTCATTTCTATAAGGCCCTTACAGGAGAATATCCTGATATCCAGTGCTAATTGGGACCGGGGATTTTGTTTTTGTTTTGTCCCAGACACCAAATACCTTGAGCCAGTCCTGAGGGTGATGGACAGAGCTAAATTTATGGTGGGCTGACATAGAACAGCGAAATAAATAAATAAATAAATAAATAAATGAGTGCTTAGATTCAAAGCCAATTAAGTTGGTATTGTATGAGAGGGAAAGTGCTGGTTAAGGGCATGCTAACAGCTGAACTGTAAATCAACTTCTTTAAATACATTTTCCTTTGATAGCTGAGTATATGCATATCATTAGCTTGTAAATGCCTCTAATAAGCCTGTCTACACTAATATGCCAAAAAGAGTCTAATTAACTCCCCCACACACACCCCTTTGCAAGATGAGATGGTGAGGATTTGATATTAGGTCTTTCTCACTATAGCATCAGCTAAGTTCCACTGCAGTGAAGCAGCTCATAAAAAGCTAGTCTATTTATGACAACCCTGTCTGTCAGCTTTGATGGGTTGTTGATGGAGCACATATAAAGAAGCTCACAAGGGGGTGGGGCTTTGTACCTTTCTGCTTTAAGTTATCAGCTCAGCCCCACCCATAGCTCCCATCATGAGACGATAGCTGCAGCCCACATGAAGAGCAAGGAGGCAAAACTCTCTCCTTCCACCCCAGTAAGCAGACTTTCAGCTAAGCCACTGGCTGCCTTTATAGTAAAGAAAAATTGCGCAGTCCTCCTGTTGTGGAGCTTTTCCATGTTTACAGCGGGCTCCCAGATGGTAACCATGTGATTGCTGTGAAGGGACATTTTTAATTTTCAAGGTTCCATAGAACTCAATGAAACAGCGCCATCTTGTGGCTGTTTTACTAGCGCAATGATCCCACGTATTTTAATACTTCATTATTTCTGGATCTATTTAACATGGAATAACAAGGAAATACCTCTGGATGTGCCCTGGAGGATGGTGATGGCATGAAAAGGACCCACAAACTTCCATGAGCGAGCAAACATTTTATTTTATTTTTATAATTAAGAAAATTTTCTATTTAAAATATTGGGCTTATCAGGCTTACCTTATATTACCATTTTTCTGCAAAGATTAATCTGTTAGCATGTTGAGTGAAATGCTTGTTAAGGCAAGGCATTAAAATATTGATTTAGCTGCTCTTTACTACCTCAACATTTATTATTATGTATTGGGAGTAACTGTAATTTCTGGATAAGGAGATCCAGGATGCATGGGAATCCCCCCTACCCCCACACATATGACACTAATCATTGGATTCCTTACGGCCACAGCACTGACATGGCTCATTTGCACTTCACTGGAGGAGTGGGCAGCTCTGAACATGCAAAGTAAGGAATCCAAATGTGAAGTTACTTTCCCCATTAAAATGAATAGACTGCCCAGTGCAGTACTTTACACAATTTCTTGTATTATGTGGATCACTGTGTAATTTTCTCTCACTTCCCATGTCTCTCCTTCAGATAGCACTACAGTCCCACGCCAAGTCAGTCCACATTGCACAGTAACATTGAAATACATAACTGAGAAGAACACATGCAATTATGCAAACCTACGTTTAAACAAAAGCAAACTAGAATACATTTTACTAATAAAAAAATAGATTTTGCTACAGAATTTCAATTTCCCCAAATTACTGTCTTTAAAAGATGTATTTTCCCAAAATGTATAATTGCAGGAGAATAGTATTTGTATTTATTTTTATTCCAAAATGCAAAACAGCATAGGGAAAACACACATTTCATCTGAAAAGTGACTATTAGTAGCAGCTACCAGCAAAGTTGTGGGGCAGGGAGAGGGAAGGATAATGGAGAAAAGCTGTCTTTTTGCCTAACTTACCTAACAGAGATGTTGTGAAGATCAAATGGAACCTTGTCTGCCATCTTGAGCTCATGGGAGAAGAGGCAGGAGATAAATGCAATAAAGAAGAAAACAAAGCTGTGCCTGCTGAAATTCTCGCCTCCATATAACTAATAAAGAAACAGCATCCTTGCTCTCCTTTGCATCTGGCTGGCTGGCTGGCTGGCTGGCTGGCTTTCTTTCTTTCTTTCTTTCTTATTGATTGCATTCATATCCCACCCTTTTTCCTCCAAGGAACCCAAGGTGGCATTACCTGCACTTCCTTCCTGGGACTGGACCACTTCAGAATGCAGGTGAGGAATACTAAACCATCCCTAGCAGAAGCTAGCATCCTTGATGGACTCGAAAATCATACACCTGATCATTATGAAACTTTTAGGATTTATTCTACCTCTATCTGGGATGGTTTTAGGCATAGTGAAAATTTCATCCACCATCTTGAAAGAAAATGGCGGCCAATCAACATTTTTAAAGATTTACAGCTGCAGTACCATTTGATTGATTTCAACCAAACTTGGCATGGTGATTCAGCACTGCAGCAAGCAAAATTTTACCATAAATTTTAACCATATTATTACCTATAATCATAAAAGAGGATGTGTCTTTGTCCGTCTGTCTGTCTGTCTGTCATCGCCATAGCTCCAAGACCGTGAAAGCTAGACACCTGAAATCTGGCACATTTACTAAGTGGACCCCAGGAATGTGCACTTCTGGGTTATTTTGTTTTTAAAACACGTTGATTTTAATTAAATGTGGCCATGCGGTTGAAGCCTGCAGTTAGATCTTCAGGCACTAGGGCCACACTTCGCTAGCTAGGACATAGCTTTGCACTCCATACAGTTTGAAGCTGCAACAGATTAGTAGGTCGAGGGATACAGTTATGCGCCTGACCCTCCCCCTGCTGTGGGGCAGCCACCCTCAGGGACAGAGCCCTCCCTCAGGGGGCTATGGGGTGCACGATGGCAGGGTCTGTGCCTATGGGCGTCGGTGAGCATGGCTTCACTCGGATGGGGTGGGCACAATGGGTCTGACTCGGACAGCTCTGTAAGTCTGCTTCAAGGCTTCAGTAGATCAGCGTAAGGGTTATTCCCACCCATGGGTCCATTTGCTAGTCTTCTCTGTGCAGGGAATTCATTTACATGTGGTACCCCACTTGTATCCATTCTGAAACGGCTGATTGCAGGGCTCTGCTCTTGCCCCAAATACGTAGATCAGCTCCCTGATGTCAAAATATTGGAGAGAAGCAGTTGCCCAGATACATATTATCAACCTTTTCTTCTCCACGCAAGGGCTAAAACTTGCGTTTTAAAAAAACCCAGAGCAGAGTGTATCAGGATTCTGCTCAGGCTGCTAGATCCCATAGTCGTGGCTGTACGATTCACTAACTGATGGTGCAGTCGAGACTGTTTGGATTTTCACATTCTCTGACCATGGGAAAGACTAGGAATAATGTCCATGGATCTTGCATGTGCCTTTGATTTAGAAAACAGCACATGATCAGAGAAACTATCATGCTAGCTGAGTTCACACATTCACATGACATGATGAGCCACACAGCGTTACCATATTGCCACTTAGCAAGGGGATTCCCAGGATTTAAAGGGATGCCCTGACCCTTGGGGGTGCCTTTGTCCTAGCCCAGCCTTCCTCGAGTTGGCAGCAACTGGCTTTCAAAGAAAAGTGCAAGCCACTCACTTTTTTGCTTTCAATCGCAGTAACTGTGTCTAGTTTGGCAGCTGTCAAACTACATGCAGTTACTGTGTTTGGGAGCGAAAAAGGGGGTGGTGTGCACTTTTCTATGAAAAACTGTTGCTGGGGACTCAGGTCGGTGGGGTTTCGAAGCAGGACACTCCCAAGGTTCAGGGCAACCCTTTGAAACTTGTGGATCCCCTTGCTAAGGGAGTGATCTACACCCCATTTTCTCAGCTGTCAACTGTCAAAGGCTGTCAAACCAGTGTATATACTTTGTAGCTTTCACTATTACCTTGTATATTTGACAGCTCAGACATACATGGCTCCAGGCAAGCCAAGCCAGTATATTGGACAGTCAGAGTTGCGCAAGTACACAACTGCAAAAACTCACTAGTTCTTAAAAAGGGGGGGGGACATTTGCGCACATTCCCTGGGGCTGGAAAATGTGACAAAAATTCCAGCCCCATTTTTGTGCAAAAAAAAAGATGATTTTTTAAAAAGGTTCCGACTGCAAACGGGGTCACAATTGAAGAGGACAGGGGGCTTGGTGGGAGCCAGGGGAGCCAGTGACACTCCCTCCAAAGTGCCATTTGGGCACAGTTGGAGGGGATGTCACTGGCAAGGGGTACTGGAAGTGGCTTGGACATCATCGCGAAGAGCAGTAATGGTTTCTGCCACTCTTGCCGAGTAGCTCGCTGGCCGATGCCTGCTACCCATGATGGGTTGGCAGTGCTGGCCCTGGATGACATGCCAACCCATCATAGGTAAAACAACCCTAGAACAAGCCATGGGTTGTTAAGGTGGCTTGTTGCCCATGCAAAAGCCACCCTGCAGGAATTGGTCTGGGTTGGGACAACATGACAACCCATTGTGGCTTGTCACCCATGATGGGTTGTGTCATGTGAACCCAGTCACTGAGTGTAATCTGTGCAAGACAAAACCAGAGCAGTCAAAGGTTAGATGATCTGCAGGTCTTCAGGACACAGCACACTAATGCTCAGATTTAGCAGCTCCCATTTATGTGGTGTTCCAGTTATTAATAACATATAGTAATGATGGAGTCACGCTGAGGTCCTTGGGACTATCAGTGGAGCCATCAGGTCAGAAGATTTGGCATCTGTGTGATACTGAGCAGAATCTGTCCATATTGCTCTACTAAACATGGCTATTAATCTTGCCCATCATCTCCTCCACAGTATCTATTTGGTGCAATCTATTAGGAATCTCTCCTGGGCAAGTATTTCATGGTTTTAATTGTGAACTGCCCAGAGAGCTTTGGCTGTTGGACGATATAGAAATCTAATAAATAAAACCATCCCCATGGAACGAAGGAATGTCTGGGAACTGCTGCACGGGTGTGTGCATTGTGTTCTTGTGCAACTTCCATTCATGTCAATGGGGCTGGTGGTACAGGTGACACTCCTGTTAGTTCACACTCTACCAATAGCAAAATTCATCGCATCTGCCAGCTCTGTGCAGAGGATAAACAGATGTGTCTCCACAATAAAGAAAGGTTAAACATTTTAATGCATATTAGACATATAGTGAAAAGTACATGAGGGCCTTTCTCTTTCCCCCCTTTATGCAAATATGTAGGAAGCTCATTAACAAGGTGAGAGGCTGAAGCTTAATTAGAAAGGAAGAGAAGGCAGGGACAGTTTGATTTAGCCTCGTCAGCAAACGAACGGGCTAATTGGCCTTTGGCAGCATCAAAGGCCTTTATTAATTGAGCACCCTGTATTCATTCATTACAGTCTTTATACCATCCTTCCTTTTTGTGGGCTGGGAAATGTTAATCATTCTATTCCTCTTTCAGCAAAACCTGTATGTCCCAAGCACTTGCCACTTCCTTATTAAGGTCTGTAGCTTTGAATGCTTGCATTTGAGAAAGGGCATTGCTGACAAAAATGGGGAGAAGAACCTGAACTGCACGAGATTAAAGGACATTGATGGGTGGTGGTGGCGGTGGCTTGGCTTGCCAGGATACTCTTCTTCTTTCCAGATCTCCTTCTAGGGCAGGATGAGCTTGAGGCACCACCTCAGAAGGAATATGGGTGGCTCATGGGGTGGAGAGAGACAGTGACCCACTATCTTACCATGTAGAGATCTGTGGGCAGGTATGGTATCAACATACTACCATAAGGAAAGAGCTTTAAACGTTGTCAAAATGCTGCCAGAGGTGCTGAGGCTCAGGCCTGTGTGGTAGCCCATGCAGCTTCTGTAGAAGTGAGCCTAGCTCCTTACATATGTGAGGGCAGGCTACAATTGCTCAGTAGTGAGTGAAGGAACACTGTGCCTGGTCAGAGGTACTTAATTTTATAATATAACCATGTCTCTGTTTCATTCAAGATGGGAAGGGATTATGTTAAAAGGGAAATTATGATCAAAGGAAGGAATTAGGGCTACAAGGGAAAACTCAACAATACCTTGCAATTTCCCCCCTACTTATACCATCAACAGTACACCAGTGAAATGAATCCTCCCATCATTTACTGCCCTGGATTTAGAGTACTGGGTGTGGAACATTACAGAGATAGGAGAGAGACCATATCTTACCAACTCACTTCACAGCAGCCTGGCAGGATATGGCCTCCCATTGTTGGCCACACTCATTCTGAGGACGGGCAGAACCCAACAAGTCACTACAAAACCTGGTGATGTGTGGCCTTTCCCCCTTCCTTCCTTGCCATGCCCTACCTAGACCAGCGGTGGACTAGCATTAGCACGTCATTGCTCAGGGGGTTGCCAAAGGTCACATCCCTACTTCTGCTGTTCACAACTTTCTGAAAGATTTAGGTGGTCTTATGTATTATATGAAGCTTCATCTTCAATTGCTTCATACTAGGAGGATCACACAACCTCTTTCCCACCTTTACATTTATTGCTTGTAGTAGCTTGGATTAATTTCATTACAACATCAGGCTCAAGTTTTCTCTTCAGATTTTGTTTCTACTTACTTTCGTAATAAAAGACTTTTGTATGGTGGTATTGCCCTTAAGGTTCACACCTTGGATGCTCAGGTGTCAGAAGGGCTTAGTCCCTTCCTTGGAGAAGGTGGTCATTCATGAGTTAGTAACCTCCATGCTGGACTAGTGCAATGTGCCCTATAGAGGATTGCCCTTGAAAAGTATCACAGACTTCAAACAACAATAAGCAAAAAACAAACCCAAAATTTCCTGAAGCAGCAGACTACAAGAAGGTGGAAGGTAGACATTAAAACAGGTAGATGTCCTCCAGCAATAAAAACAATTCAGTTCACCTCTACTCCTTGAGCCTCAGGGCCTTTGGAGACCTGGCAACCCTACTTGCTGGTCCTTGCTTTGAACAGTGGTTTAGCAAACATCTTCTTAACATGAAGATATGAAAAACGGAGGAGCCTTCTTGGGTTCATGAACTGGCCACCCCTGTCAACACCATGCTTGTGAGGACAGTATGGATTCCAGTCCTATGTTATTTCCTTACATTTGTTTTCTGCTTGCGATATCTGAGCTCAGGATGGGTAACACATTTAAAACAGGGTGCAGATATCCAAAATCCTTTCTCCTTTCCATCCCCACCAAGAGGGCTTTTGAAAAATTCTTATTCTTCTCCTCTGGGTGTCCCCCCCCCCCACTTTCGCTTTATTCCATGTATTGCCTAGGACCTGAGAATCCATTGCCTCGTTATTCAGATTATTATTTTAACAAGATGTCTTGTTCTCTCTGAGGCAGCAAATGTACAGAAGGGCCCATCAATTTTCATAGAAAGCCATTAAAGTTCTTTCTCATTAGCCATAATTAAAAGGTGCTGCCTGTACTCCCAATAGATCACATTGCAAGGTAGGGTCGCTGGAAAGATACATCCTCCTTGGCACTTTAGATTATGTGCAAAGCAAGGCAGCAAGACCGTTGGAGGGTCAGGGGGCTTTCAGGGTCTAGAAGCAGAAAGGGAAAGCTTAATTTCTTCATACAGGAAAACATTTTTCAGATCAGCAAAAATAAAAAGCTGAAACATTTTAAATCCAGAATATAGGCCACCCAATATCAGGGTTGCTGGATAGGTTCCTGCCATACTTGCATAGAGAAAAAATAATATATTGCACAGATATATTCAATTACAAAGTCTTAAATCCTGGAGATAATTAATCTCAAGTGTTATCCCCAAGTACAAAAATATATAGATGCTCCTGCTGTGTATGATTGGGGGATGGGTGGCTGGGGGAGACAAATGCCCCATGAAGTGTCTGATGGCTATCAACTGCTGTGGGTGAGCCGTTAGGGGACTGCTCTGGGATGTTTGTGGACTGCATTCATGTCCCAAGAGCCCCTGGCATGCAAATGGTGAGTGGGGGCATGTTGCTCCCTTCCGCTTGGAGGGGCTTGAACTCCCAGCCCTTGCTTCCCAGCCCTTGCTTCCTAGCCCATTTGGCCAGATGCTGGAGGCAGCTGCCGCTGTGTCTGTGGGCGCACTTGTGATGTGTCCTGGTCCTTTTCATTGGCTGCTTGGCAAAGGAGCCTCCCACTTCTGGGGTGAGTCTTGAATGCTTTCTCTAGGAAGGCCGTGCGTGCCTTCTCCTTCCTCCCCATTGTGTGTGTTGTGCTTATGAGACAGTGGTTGTGAGGAGCATAAGGGGGTTCCAACCCCTGCCTGGGGACTGTCAGTCTTTGCAACTGGGGCAGCTGAGTAGGAGTGTGTGGAAACTGAAGGCGGGTGCTGGGGGTATGTCTCTCTGTGTGTGGGCAGCGTGTGGGTGTCATTGTTGGCACAGTCCCTGAATGGTGGGCACTGGCAGGGTTTCTAGGGCTGCTGGGGGCGTGTTTGCCATTTTTATGCCATGTTTGTATTTTCTACTTGTGCGTTTTTTTCCTCTTTCCTCCCGTCTGAGTACACATTGGATATGCAAGTCACTCCACCAGCTTTACAGTGGTGTATCTCTGGTCCTGGTATAACGGTAATACAGGATTGCTCTGGAGACAAATAAATTGTTACCTGCTGGCAAAAGGCTAACTGGGGGTGGGGGGATAGTGTTAAAAGTAAACCTTGGTGGTTCTCTTGGACCATTTTGTCTGCCAAGTCAGGCACGAGCACTGCAGGGGTGGGGAGGAATCCTGTCTCATGTGGAGGACAGCATAAAATATTTTACCACAAAGCAGAATTACTCTGAAGACTGATGGATTCACTCATGAGACCCACTCGCATTTATGGAGGTCGTAAGTTATATACTCCTGGTGAACTAGGGGAAACATAACAATTGCCTTTTATGGGTAAAACTTCATACAATATATTAAGCTCACCAGGGAACAGACAAGAGTTTACAGCAAACTATAACTTTAATGTTTCCAAACCACTGCATTACTTTCAGAGGGATGATTATTAACCAAGGTAGGGTTCTGAATACTTTCCTGTCCCTGTTCACATGAAATGTTCTGCCTACATTTAAGGGAGTCAGGCACGAGTACCTAGGACTCAGATATGCAGACTGTACGTCATAACCTTCTGAGATGTCACAATAGGGCATGGGTGATCTGGGGGTCCTGGATGACAAGCTGTACCAGGAGTTTCTCTCTTTTTCTTCCTACTCTGCAAGCAGGAACTGGATGAAGAGCTGCCCAGTTCCTGTCGTTTGGGTCAGTGCGAGCACCAAGTCGAAACTGTTAATCAAGAGAGTGGGAGTGACAAGGGTGAACAGGCCTACCCAGAGTGGGGGGCAAAGGGGGCAGTTTGTCCTGGGCTCCATACATTGGGGGGGGGGGGCTGGGAAAGCATTATTTTAATAAAATGCAAGCCATTCACATGAGCCAAGGCAAGGAGAGGAGTTTTTTAAAAAAATTCAAAGAACATCCTCACACATGGTCAGACTGTTCCTGCTGCTCTAGAGCCTTTCCCTGGACCAGAAAGGCTTTGGAGTCTGCCTGGTGCCCAGCACCAGGCAGTGCTAGCCCCCTAATTAAGAGGGGAAGCACCACAAAAAATAGGATCAACGCAGGCTGTTAGCCTGAGCTGGCCAGTCAAAGATGACCCCTCTGCAAAGGTGGGGTACTTTGGGGTGATGGGGGGGGTGTCAGACAGAGGAAGGAGGCTGGCAGATTGACTGGCCAGAAAATGGAGTAGGTGGCTGGCTGGCTAGTCAGTGGCCAATCATAGAATCATAGAATAGTAGGGTTGGAAGGGGCCTACAAGACGATCGAGCAATTGAAGGACAATATATATCCTTCAATTGCTGTATTCCAGTCCAGAGAGTCATCCCACCAAGTCTCAGTTACACCTATCAAGTCATAATTTCCCTCTTGTATTAAGAGTTCAAGTTCGTTCTGTTTGTTTCCCATACTCTGGGCATTAGTATATAGACATCGAAGACCATGTGCTTCATGGTCTGGCTTTCTTCCAACTTTCTGAAGACTGTTATTGGGTGCTATTAGAGCTGTTCTCTCCATTGCGGTGCATGAGCCTTCGTCCACTGTTACCCCCAACTTTACGTCTCCCTCCCCCATAGGATTCAGTTTAAAGCCCTCCTGATGAAGTCTTCATGCTGTGGCCAAACACATTCTTCCCAGCCTTTGTGATGTGCAACCCATCCCTTGCCAACAGCCCATCTTCCAGGAAGTTTAACTCGTGGTCCCAGAATCCAAATCTCTCTCGTCGGCACCACCTCCATAGCCAGTCAGAGCCGCTTGTGGGTGTGTTGGGCAGCCCAAGTCCAGTGGAGTGACTGAGGCACAGTGTCTGCCTTATTTCTATTCTACCCTTCTTCACGTGTAGAAGGGGTGGGGGGAGAAAGAGAGAGCAGAGCAGACCATCACTGTTTATCTTTTCATTTTTATACTGGTATGTTCTTCATTTAAAAATCTTTCCAGTCTCTGTTTTGGGTGTCAGGAGAAATTCATAGGTGGCACAGAGTTGTAAAATGCAACAAAAATCTTTGTTCCCTTCTTGTTTACACCACCCCCCCACCCCCATCACTGGGAAAAAAATCATTACATGGCCTCTGCTAGAAATTGCTTTCTCTGTGTTGCTATTCTGGATAAATTGAGGTGGGGATGGGCTGGGGTGGTCTGAACTGGTTTTAAATTGGGGCCTTTTTTGTATTCCATTATATTTGCCTTAAGTCATTAATGGGCCTCCATTTTCTGGTGCTGTACAATGCTTTTCAGTCTGTTTTTACCCTTTCCCTTCTTTTGGTGGTGCAAAGTAATGCCTTAGAATATATAGTTCCAGCTAAATTTCTCCTGTTTTGTATTTGTTGTATTTGCTGTTTTAAAAAAATATTATTTTAAACCCTATGATCATGTAACTTGAACTCAGCATTGACTTCAATTGCCTGCTGCCTCAGTTTTCCTGTGTGTGAAATGGGTTCCCCCTCTCCTCCCCTGCTTCCAATCATTGATAAGTGGCCTCTGACATAAATTGCTTTCTCTATGCTGCTATTCTGGCTAAACTGGGGTGGGGTGGGGTGGGGTGGGGTGGGGCGGGGCGGGGTCTGAACTGCTTTTAAATTGGAGGTGTCTTTGTCCTCCCTTATGCTTGCCTCAAGTAATGAATTGAGGCCCATGCCTGGCCTCCATTTTGTGGTGCTATATAATGCTTCTCAGTCTGTTTTTTTTTTAACCCTTTCCTTTGTTTGGTGGTAGAAAATAACAGCTTAGAACACACATTTCTGGCTAAATTCCTCCTGTTTTCTATTTGCTGGTTAAAATTATTGTTTTAAACCTTGTGATTATGTAGCCCATACCCAGCATTGACTTCAATTGCCTGCTGCCTCGGTTTTCCTGTGTGTGAAATGGGTCCCCCTCTTCTTCCAATCATTGATAAGCTGCCTTAGACACATATTCCTGACTAAATTCCTCCTTTTTCTGCTTGCTGGGCCACACTTAAAAAAAAAAAAAGCCTGTGATAATCTATACCAAATATTTAAGGGCAACTTTTCAATCACTTCTTCCTATAAAGGTCACCCATTATAACAAAACTTCTGGTCATAATCCTTACTCCCCATTGGCTGGTTATGTGGTGTACCTCGTATGCATTTTCACTCTGAAGTCACAATTAGTGTAATGGCTCTTGCATTCTTGACTGTGTATAGCATTACAGTGCTACAGGGCATAGTATTTTATTTTTTGTTTTGTACAGAATTATTGTATTCTGTTCCAGGCTTCTGACAAAAACAAATTGAACTTGATTCTGGAATACTTCCTGGCAGTGGTTACTTACTAGGCCTCTGAAAGCCCTGTGTGCATAGTTCTTCTAGGAGTAGTGAATGGAGGATAGGGGTGGCCGAAAGGGGAGGAGGAGGAGGCCATACACCTTTTTCCCCAGCAATTTTAACTAAATGAAAAATAGTACATTTTTAACAATTTTTTTCACCAAAATTTCCTTTAAAAATTTGTCAATTTGCAAGAGATAAACAACATATATTATTGTTATATATTATATAACATATAATACTCAGCCCAGCAACGGGGGGGATGCTGCTCTCCAACCCCCCTTTAACATTAGGTCTGAAAGAGTTTAATTACCTATTGAAGAAAGATTAAAGGTACTAATAATTAGTTATTAGGTGAAAATATTTTGATATTTACTTTTTAATTATGTAGGTATTATGTAGGTATTTATACGTATACTATAGTTATTCGAGAAGCTGGGACTTTTTAATGGGATTTATGGTCTTTATATACTTTCAAAATAATTGTAATGTTTGTGTGTGACAGGGCCCCCCTGAAAATTCCATTGCCCCAGGCCCCCAGATTCCTCTGGGCAGCCCTGGGGGTGAAGGAAAGGGGGAAGCATCCATCCTAAAATAATCTTTAATGAGGTTCACAGATTTTTCACACACAGCAATTTAGCTGGCATGAGGCATTGAGGCCCTAGAAGGTAGAATAGGTTTAGAAGTGGGAGCAGGGAGTTGAAATAGTTCAAGGAAGAACTACAACACTGGCCATTTGGAAGGCTACAGGAGTTTGGGAAGAAAAATGTCTTCTGCCTCTAGAAAAAAGAACAATGAACTAGAGGTAGAGCCTCTTATTCTTATTAGGATTTAGCAATCAAAGAGAAAGGAGGTCATGAGGAACCAAGGAAGGCTGCAAGGTTTAGTTGATTAATCAGCTACATTAATCAAAAACCCTCTCTTCTTCAGGCTGGATGTTATGTTAAAAATAGTCATCCCTCTCCCCCAAAAAGAGGGGGGTAAGGAAATTGGGGTATGGCAGGAAAGCCCCTGTGTAGGCCATTTCTGAAATGTAGAAAAGTACTTTCGGAATGAAAATAGAAACTTCATTCATGACTCATCTGATTGTATGTATAGGATGGGTTTGTGGCATACACTCTCTCCCTATTGTGCATATAAAGACTCATCAAAATTAGCTCAGCACTTTTCATTCACATTCTGCTGTTTAAATATGAATGGCAAGCACAGAGCATTGCAGAGATAGATGGAAAGTCACTGTGGTACGTATACTGAACACTGGTCAAATTCAAGACTTCCTGAATGTTCTTCCCCTATCGTAAAAAATGCATGCTCAAAATAACCAGGATTTCAGTGACCCGATGGAAAGCTGAGCAACACAAGAAACACAGCTGAAGTGAAATGCGTGCCTCTAGCAAGTTGCTTCTGGCAGGCACCTTAAAACATATAAAATTGTAGGAGTCCATTTGAGTGACCTTGAGTCATGGTCTTGGTTTCACTTTCAACAGTTTTGTGATTCTACAGGAAAAAAGGGGATTGTGTGGGATCTGTGATATGAACATCAATCTGCATCCTTTCAGTGATCCCCTTGTGATCACTGAAATTCAGTGATCCCCACTTCATGAATGATATACAGTTTTTGTTACATATAAATTATGTAAAGAACTGAAACATGACCAGCAAGCCTAAGAAAATGTTAAAAAGAGGAACTGGCTTTGGTACTCTCGCTATTTCTGAAAACAACAGTTTCGCCATCAGAGGTCCCCAGCACTTCACAGACTACAAGGTAAAGAAACAGCAACCGGGGAAAGAGCTGTTTTCTCTGAAGATTGCCAAAATGCAGCCGTCTTCTGTCTTTTGCTTAGAGTTCATTAGAGGTGCTGTGAATATCCATGCTTTCCCACTCCTGATGCAAAAATCGTGTATTTGCTGTTGTGGATAATTATCTGTTGAGAGGACTGCCTGTTGGGAGCAGGTTTGAGATGATCAGTGGATCTACACACGCAAAGAGTGACGGAATACACAGGATAATGCACAATTAAGCCATTTGTTCACCTTGAGTTGTATCCAGTGTTAATTCTACATAGAGTAGACCCATTCAAATGAATGGGACTTAAATTAGACTAACATTGGATACTTCCCAGTGATTCTGCATTAGGCCTGTGCATTAGAATGGACAGTATGCAAGGATGGAACTATAAAGTACAGTGTAGTATAAACTACATCTCATGGTCAGCTGCAGGTTTCATGGGCCCTTGAGTACAGGTACCCATAGACCTTTCCTTTCTTCTCCCCCTCCCCTCCCCAAATCATGGCTCCCTTACACTCTCTTCTCTCCCCAACCCACCATTGGGTCTCCCATTCACAGACCTGCACACTTCCCATTGGAGCTCTGTTACAAAAAGAGTTTACTCCCTCCATATCAGGGCTGTCTACACTGTGTGCAGACAGCTGCTCCCTGGCCTTCACCCCCCAGCCCAAACGGGAGCTCTATTAGAGGGGGTGGTTAATGAAAGAATTGCTGCTCATCTCCTTTCAAGCAACATCAACATGTCATCACAAGGACTCTGAGCCATTTTCCATTAGGAGGGACAGGCTCCTTTTAGCTTAGCTGGTGCTGATGAGGATAAAAAGCCAGTGAAAGAGTTGTGGCTTTGCCTTTTCCAGGTGTTTCTTCCAGCAGGATATGTGAGCTTGCTGTCTTGCAGAGTTCTCAGAGACAAGGGTCCCATTTCCCCTTGGCTGAGATACTTGGAGGCCATCGAGAAGAACTTCTCTTGGGCTTCTTGGAGCATGAGGGGGTTGCTGCTCCAGTCCCGCCAGATGTCTCAAGCTAGAAAATCTTCAATCACTCCAGAGGTTCCTGGGGTATCACATGAGCTTCTGGGGAAATTGCCCATTTCCCAATTTGAGGGAGCTTCCAAGAACCCCTCAGAGCTGAAAGAAACTCATTACCCTCCAGTGCTCCTCCCAACAGGAAATAGCCCTCCACTGCAAAGGCTCATGCAGTTGTTGCAGAGGCTTCTGGGGTGAGCTCTCATTTCTTGATGGGAGCGTGGTTGGAGGAGTCAGCAGAACGTGAGTTCCCTTGCGCCCTGTTTATTTTGCTGCTGTCAGGAACTTCTCCCGTGGAGAAATGGGAAACTGGCCCAGTATCTTGGGACAGCAAAGGCCCCTCTGTGGGTCATCAGTAGGTACGCAACCTTGCTGACCCTTGACGCTGGCCTTGCTTCACCTGTTAATCTTAGTCTGCATCCAAATTCTTATTTCTAAGAGTTTCAGGCCTCTAAATATGACTACCGCCTTTAGCTTTTAAATTATTTGTAAGCTGAAATAAATGAATACTGAAATTATTTTACAGATTACACAGCTGGTTTACTGGTTTATGAATTGCTATTGTGCTGGCTTGAACTGTGTTTAGTATATTAACTGTAGGAACTGTTGGTTGTTTCTTAAATCTTTCATATTGGTCACTTGTGATTTTCAATTCTGGCGTACTATTGAAATCGTGATTTTATGGTTCATATTTGTTCCTGGCCACCTTGGAAAGACTCTGTCTGGAAAGTGGCCAAACATGCTTTAAATAAATAAATATGCTAGTATGTTGCCCTGATAATTAGGTTGAAGGGCAGGGTATAAATACTAACAATAAACAAATAATTGTTAATGAACCCTGATGATCAGTTATTTCTAGAGCTAGTTTAAAATGGGTTGGTTTTTTTTTATGACTAGGAGATTTTCTTTAGTGATCATTGATGGCTGGTGGCTACTAAATGAGGACACGCCCCGCTAATCTGGATGGGTGCTGAAGAAACTGCTGGGAGATGCAGTGCAGCCAGCGAAGAGACCAAGGTCTCAGTTTTGCACTGGCTGGAAGAAGGATCCTTTGTGTCAGGCTCCAGGCCAGTGCAGTTGGCTTTTTGTGGAACTGTCTGAGCTTGGCACATTTTTATTTCCTGATTTAAACTTGAGCATTTGCCAAATACTGTAGACCTTCATGAAAAAGGCAAGGACTAAAAATGAAGTTCTGGCTGATGCTTGTGCTGGTGCTTTCTTCAGGGGCCCTTCACTTGCAGCTCTAAGCAGCTCTAAGCAGCTCTGAGCCACATATTGACAACTCATGAGCAATTACGTCGCTCTCTTCTCTGTCCTGACACAGTGGAAGCTGCCAACACCTGAATGTGAGTGGATGAAGCCGACAGCAGCAAGAGCCTTTCGGGGGAAAAGTCCACAGCAAGGTGATGGAGATGACAAAGCACTCAGCTCAAATGAGTATGCCCTCTCCAACATGAATGCCCCAACTATGAGACAAGATCACAATGTCAGGCTCATCTTTGCTGCCTCAACAAAGACTTAGATTTCACTGCAGTGCTTTCTTCTCCGTACTTTTGTCTTCTATTAGTATTGTTTTGAATTTATTTCCTATCATATTCAAGAGAAAATAGTGAAATAACCTTTGCACAAACAACGTCCAGTTGCTAGATCAGTGCCTGCATACTGTATTATTTACTGGATGTAACATAACAAACAATGTTATCTTGCACTGCTTCTGGGAAATGCTCAGGCTCAGCAGACATCCAGTGGAAGGAGCTTCTAAGCTGGGAATCAGCCACTGAGATGCCCTCCCAACATGCTATCTTCACCAATCACGCCCAGCTCTCTCATAATACTAGAACTTGGGGTCATTGCATGACGCTGATTGGTGGGAGATTCAGGACAGAGAAAAGGAAGTACTTCTTCACACAGCGCATAGTTAAACTATGGCATTAACTTCAACAAGATATTGTGATAGCCACCACTTTGAATGGCTTTAAAAGGGGATAGGACAAATTCATGGAGGATGAGGCTATCAATGGCTACTAGTCCCGATAGCTGTATGCTGCCTCCAGTATACCTCTGTACACCACTTGCTGTTGTACACATGTCCTGCTTGAGGGTTTCCTGTGGGCAGCTAGTTGGCCACTGAGTGAACAGAATGCTGGACTAAATGGACCCCTGGTCTGATCCGGCATGGCTCTTCTTAAGTTCTTAACACAGAGATGGCAGAAATAACTGATGAGTAAAGAGAGCGACTGACACTGTTAGGGGATCCCAGCAAAGGCTGAGCTGAAAGTTCTCAAGCAAGAACTTTCACCTTGAAATTGGGGAGCAATATTGAAATGTAAACTGGGCTTACTATTGGTGTTGCAATGGTTTCCCCTCTTCAGTTTTGCTCAATTTTTTTCATTAATCCCTAGCTGGTCAGTTATTGTCAATGTGACCAATATACATACGATTCTCCTCACTGTAATAGGCTTCACCTGCCCTCGGTGACACCAGCGCATAGCTAAATCTGATTTGCTACATAGCAGACATGAGAGTGCTGCAAGTGTGATATCATCAAATGCAGTACATAGTACATCTCCCTGATAGACTGGTTCAATTGAACCAGCAACAAAGGTGGGGAAAACAGTGAGAACATGTGGGAAGGCTGTGGACATCATATACCTCGACTTCAGCAAAGCTTTCGACAAAGTGCCCCATGATATCCTGATGAGCAAACTAGCTCAAAGTGGGCTAGATGAAACAACGATCCGGTGGATCCACAGTTGGCTACAGACTCAGACTCAGAGTGATTATCAATGGGATCTTCTCCAACTGGGAAGAGGTAACGAGCGGGGTACCGTACTGCAGGGCTCAGTCCTGGGCCCAGTGCTCTTCAACATTTTTATTAATGACTTGGAGGAGGAGGTACAGGGAATGCTGATCAGATTTGCAGATGACACAAAATTGGACGGGATAGATAATACTTTGGAAGACAGAAACAAAATTCAAAGTGATCTTGATAGACTGGAGTGCTGGGCAGAAAACAACAGAATGACATTTAATAGGGATAAATGCCAAGTTCTGCACTTAGGAAAAAGAAACCAAATGCACACTTACAAGATGGGTGATACATGGCTCAACAACACTACAGCGAGAAGGATCTTGGAATTGTTGTCGATCACAAGCTGAATATGAGCCAACAATGTGGTGTGGCTGCAAAAAAGGCAAATTCCATTTTGGGCTGCATTAATAGAAGCATAGCTTTCAAATCTCGGGAAGTACTAGTTCCCCTCTACTCAGCACTGGTTAGGCCTCATCTGGAGTACTGTGTCCAGTTCTGGGCACCGCACTTTAAGAAGGATGCAGACAAACTGGAGAGGGTTCAGAGGAGGGCAACAAAGATGATCAGGGGACTGGAAACAAAGCCCTATGAAGAGAGGGCTTTCTCAAACAAAGCCCTATGAAGAGAGTACTGAAAGAACTGGGCATGTTTAGCCTTGAGAAGAGAAGACTGAGGGGAGACATGATAGCGCCCTTCAAGTACTTGAAAGGCTGTCACAGAGAGGAAGGCCAGGATCTTTTCTCGATCATCCCAGGATGCAGGACACGGAATAATGGCCTCAAGTGACAGGAAGCCAGATTCCGGCTGAACATCAGGAGAAACTTCCTGACTGTTAGAGCAATATGACAATGGAACCAATTCCCTAGGGAGGTGGTGGGCTCTCCCACACTGGAGGCATTCAAGATGAGGCTGGAGTGGACAGCCATCTGTCAGGGATGCTCTGATTTGGATTCCTGCATTGAGCAGGGGGTTGGCCTCAATGGCCTTGTAGGCCCCTTCCAACCCTACTATTCTATGATTCTATGAAAAGTGACTGCAAATAATCCCAAACAGCAACAAAAACGGCAGAATTGTGGGTTTTTTAAGCTGACAAGACAACCACTAATTCAAGGCAAAAACTGAACTTGGAGAACATTTATTTTTAAAATATTGGCCCAGGAGTAGTTCACATACTTGTAGCTCTCTCACAGAGGAATTTCTGCTGCTACTAAATGTTTTCCATGATGCTTTATAAATCCTGTTCGTTTATACATTTGGGGGGATTGGTGTGGATGTCTTTATGGGGTCCCTTCTAAGGCAGTGGCCCAGCTTGCATGGAACAAGAAGCTACCATAGGTAAATTTCCCCGTGGAGGTTCTCATTGCAGCAGTGGTCATCATTTTGGCTATTTGGGGCGTGCAGCAGGGGCACTCCATAGCTTCTTGTTACATGCAAACCCAGTGAGGGCGGCTTGTTGGGGTGGTTGACAAGCCACTTGCAACCCTAAAACAGTCCATGGGTTCTGGGTGGCTTGTCAACCACCCAACAGCTCGCCCTTGCTGGGTTCTTGGGGAACAAGAAGCTGTGGCAGCAGGGGCTCGGATTGCCAACCTGGTCCCTACAGCCCTCTGTGGCTAGTAAGCCATGGTGGGCTGCAGTGATCATGCCAACCTGGTCAGGGATTCTTGACTCTGTGTGGGTTTGGATGATTGCGAGGGGAAAAGAAGCCATTGTGGCTTCTCCCCCTGCCCTCACATGTGCTATGCCCATTGTTTGCTCAATTTCCTGCAGAGTTGGTGTGTTATCCAAACCTGGTGCGTGGCAGGGGTGGCTTTGTACCCACCCTACAACCCCTACTGGAAGTTGTGGGTTGTAGGGTGGGTACAAAGCCATCCCTGCCATGCCACGTGCTGGGTTTGGATGACATACCAACCCACATTGCAGTGCAGGTAATTATGTAAACAGCGGGGGGGGGGGAGCCCCTCCCATGACTGTCCAAACCCAGACTCAGATTTCTGTGAACTGATTTCCTACCAGTGTAGGTTGCTTGAGGGCTTCCTGGTCAGTGCCTTGGACTTGCTAGTAGCAAAATGCCCAGTGCTGTCCTTTTGTTCTGGAGAGTAGCCTGATGGCCTCCATCCCTGGCCTTTGGGATTACTGTGGTTTACCTTCTCCCATTCCAGCTGTGGAATGTGCTAATACAGCAGTCTGTATCTAACCAGGAAGCCAAAGGTCAGGGCAGTGGATTTTTTTGGAGTGAGACTGGAAGAGACACACAGGTTGGTTCGCAGAATCACAGAGGGGAGTAAGCCATGGTGGCTTATTTTCCCTCCCTGCACGCGAACCGCCTAATTAGCATAATTACTTTCGCTGGGCACTGGTTGTTGTGATGTCCAAACCCGAAGAGATTGAGTGGCCGGGGTATTTTACAAACCAACCCCAGAACAAGCCATGGATTTCAGGGTGGTTTGTAAACCATACCTGCTAGCCACACTTGCCGGCTTTGGATGTCATGACAACCTGCACCAGGCGATGGTAATTATGCTAATTAGGTGGCTCTCAACTGGCATGTGCAGGGAGGGGAAATAAGCCACTGTGGCTTATTTTCCCTCTGTGATTATGTGAACCTGGTCACAGAAAACTGAGTTGCTGTTTGCAAGATTCCCATGGCCCAGGAAATCTGATGGGAGAGCAGCATCTGTTGGAGTGGTTTAAGCTATGAATCTCCCGTCTGTGCTCAACCCAGATATTTGCAAATAAACTAAATACTGAGAAACACCAGTAAGTTTCTAGTTACCTCATTCAAAACCCTGGGTACCACTTGCATCTTTGGTGTTCTCATTGCTTGGAGATCTGGGGTGCAAGCATGTAACGATGTCATCAGATATTTCCACAGGGATTACACAAGGGGACAACAACTACGGATTGGGTCTTTCTTCACACGGAGCTTTTATCCTACGATTGAGATGACTCTCTCAGGGAAGTTTGTGGGCTCTTTACATGACACCGTGACCCTCCAAGGCGTCTCCTGAACTAAATGCCCTTTGTTCCGTTTGTAAATAGAGTGCAGATAATGAGCTATCAAATTACCCTGTTGTGTTCCGCTTCAGTTTCCTCTGTGAAAAGAGTTAAAGCAGGAAGAAGAGGAGCAAGATCAAATCTGATCTTATTTTTTGATCAAGTAACCTCCCTTGTAGACTGTGGGAATCCTGTAGACATCATATACCTCGACTTCAGCAAAGCTTTCAACAAAGTGCCCCATGATCTCCTGATGAGCAAACTAGCTCAAAGTGGGCTAGATGAAACAACGATCCGGTGGATCCACAGTTGGCTACAGAATCGGACTCAAAGAGTGCTTCTCAATGGGACCTTCTCAAACTGGGGAGAGGTAATGAGTGGGGTACCGCAGGGCTCAGTCCTGGGCCCAGTGCTCTTCAACATTTTTATGAATGACTTGGAGGAGGAGTGCAGGGAATGCTGATCAGATTTGCAGATGACACAAAATTGGGTGGGATAGATAATACTTTGGAAGACAGAAACAACATTCAAAGTGATCTGGATAGACTGGAGCACTGGGCAGAAAACAACAGAATGACATTTAATAGGGATCAATGACAAGTTCTGCACCTAGGAAAAAGAAACCAAATGCACAGTTACAAGATGGGGGATACGTGGCTCAACAACGCTACAAGCGAGAAAGATCTTGGAATTGTTGTCGATCACAAGCTGAAGATGAGCCAACAATGTGATGTGGCTGCAAAAAAGGCAAATGCTATTTTGGGCTGCATTCATAGAAGCATAGCTTCCAAATCCTGGGAAGTACTAGTTCCCCTCTACTCAGCACGGTTTAGGCCTCATCTGGAGTACTGTGTCCAGTTCTGGGCACCACACTTTTAAGAAAGATGCAGACAAACTGGAGAGGGTTCAGAGGAGGGCAACAAAGATGATCAGGGGACTGGAAACAAAGCCCTATGAAGAGAGACTGAAAGAACTGGGCATGTTTAGCCTTGAGAAGAGAAGACTGAGGGGAGATATGATAGCGCTCTTCAAGTACTTGAAAGGTTGTCACAGAGAAGAAGGCCAGGATCTCTTCTTGATCATCCTAGAGTGCAGGACACGGAATAATGGGCTCAAGTTACAGGAAGCCAGATTCCGGCTGAACATCAGGAAAAACTTCCTGACTGTTAGAGCAATACGACCATGGAACCAATTACCTAGGGAGGTGGTGGGCTCTCCCACACTGGAGGCCTTCAAGATGAGGCTGGACAGCCACCTGTCAGGGATGCTCTGACTTGGATTCCTGCATTGAGCAGGGGGTTGGACTCGATGGCCTTGTAGGCCCCTTCCAACCACACTATTCTATGATTCTATAAGATCAATGAAAGATAATGGAAGACTCAGATATAGGGGGGGGAGGGGAGGGGAGGGGAGGGGGGAAGGAAGCGCGTGTAAAGGGAGTCGTGATCCTGCATTTAAAACGGAAGCAGAAAGCCTCGTTTTGAGTGCAGGATTTTAGGCTGGTGTAGAGATGCCCTGGTTCGCATTGCCAAATTCCTCTGTAAAGTTGTGTATGTGGGCACACAATAGTATGGAGAAAGGCTTGTGTGAACTTTGCTATGCATGCAAGAAGCTAGCAGTCATTTCCTTGAATGTGGCTGAACGTTTCCCAGCAGCCACAATCACAGAAATGACTGCTGGAATTTCCTGGCAGCTGGTTCTTCACACAATGTGAACCCACATGCATTGAGGAACATGGCATTATGAACTAGCCCATATTCATGCATACATAGAAGTAAATCCCAGTCAGTTCAATAAGTGTGCATGGGAAAGCAGTCCTGGCATTTATATGGCATTTTCCTACGTGGTCAGAACCTTTCATATAATTATCTCAATCTTATCAATGACTCTGTAAGGCAGGTTGCTCTTTTTAATCTCAGATTCAAATGGGAAGGTGAGGTAGCTTGCCTAGGGTCACCCAGTGAGTTCATGAATGAAATGGGAGACTTCCTATAGTGTTTCTCCTCTCAAGTGCTACAATACTATACTAGCTCTCTTTGCTGGTGGCCTGCATCCCTCACTCAGCAGTTGTGATTTGATCTCTGCCTTGCATCACATTAAACAAGAGAATAAGGCCGAATCTACAGATAGTAGTTTTACCGTTATCATACTGCAGTGATAAATATTGGTGCCTATTGGGTTCATGTGCACCAGTAGTTATCATTGCAGTATGATAACGGTAAAACTGCTATCTGTAGATTCATCCTAAATGTAAAGAAGGGCAAACTGTTTGCATAAGATTTTGAAGCCACACCCACACACCTGCTCATTGGCAGTTGGAGACGTCTTGCCAGCCTGCTGTCTGAGACGGTAGCAGGCACGTCCGGTCAGATAATTCCACGCCAGACAACCGTGTCGTTGGACTTCTGCTGCATTTCCTTGATGTGGGTCAGCTTTGGGTCCAAGTCTGACACCAGATCATTAGGCAGGATTTTGTGCCTGGCACATACCTGGCTCCGAAAGGCAGGGTTTTGCTGAGGCAGCTTTTGCAGGGGCTCTAGCTAGCCATCCTAGATGCAGGAGAAAGAACGAGCAGGCCAGCTGGATCCCCCTGGTTTGGCATCCCCTCTTTGACACCTTCTGTGGCAATTTGCCCATGGATAGAGAAGGGAGGGTGTCACAACCTGAATGCCGATCATTTGGAATGCAAATAATCACGCCGTGATTCTAAAAGGGAACAGGTTTGAAAGGTCACAATGTGTGAAGGAATCTATGTGCACTGCATGTAAACAGACACGCTCATCAGGGTGACAGCCAAGGAACCCGGCTGCCAGTACAGCTCAGCAAAGTTTCTGAAGATGTTGATATCATGCCCAAGATTCAGAGGGGACAGTCGGCTCAGAAGTTCTTCTGCACAAGCTCCACTGGAACAAATGGGCACTGTACAAGAGTACCAGCTCTCATTCGTTTCAGTGTGGCCTGCACACTGAACTTCCTGGTGGGTTGCACTCAGAACGTGCAGTAGTTAAAACAAAGGGAATAGGGCAACAGGGAGAATGAGGAGACAGAGGCAGAATGGGGAGACAGAGAGAGAGGCAGAGAATGGGATGATAGGGCAAGGGGGGCGAGGGCAAGCTGGCACGATCATTTTCAGCCACAGTGGCTTAAATATACCACTATGGCTTGCAGCACATGCCATATGGATTGCTTGTTGCCATGGTTAACAAGCCACCCAGAACCCATGGGCTGTTTTAGGGTGGTTGGTGGTTTGTTAAGCATGCCAGCAGCCAACCCTCTCCGGCTTCTGATGACATGACAACCTACAAGCGGAGGATGGGTTATGGAACTGGTGCCTGGCCATGCCACACATCACAGTGGCTTAAATAATCATGCGAACCAGGGCTCAGAGTGGTGATGGCAAAAGGGGTGATAGGGTGACAGAGAGAATGGGGCGAATGGGGTGGCAGAGTGACAGAAAGAAGTGGGCAGTTCAGGCTCTTCTAGAAGCCCAAGCCCTGATCACACATGCCCATTTTTGCTCCCCCTACCAAAGACACCCCACACAGATTCCACTGCTACTCAGTAGTGTTTGCCACTCTTTCCAAGATGAAAGAAATAATTCTAGGACAAAGTGATCCCTTTCCTGCAAGTCATATGAAGTTGTCAAAGTTATGATAATGGTTGTGATGCTAGAAAATGTCAAATATGACATCTCTAAGTCTGCTTGCCTGTGTTTGTGCATTTGGCTTTCCCCCCTCTTGTTCTTAGTTTTGTTGGGAGTTCATGATGCCCCTTGCGTGAAGCCTGAATGTAACGCTCTTGTGCAGATGACACAAAATTGAGTGGGATAGCTAATTCCTTGGAAGACAGAAACAAAATTCGAAGTGATCTTGATAGGCTGGAGCGCTGGGCAGAAAACAACAGAATGACATTTAATAGGGATAAATGCCAAGTTCTGCACCTAGGAAAACAAACCAAATGCACAGTTACAAGATGGGGGATACTTGGCTCAACAATCCTACAAGCAAGAAGGATCTTGGAATTGTTGTCGATCACAAGCTGAAGATGAGCCAACAATGTGGTGTGGCTGCAAAAAAGGCAAATGCTATTTTGGGCTGCATTTCTAGAAGCATAGCTTCCAAATCCCATGAAGTACTCGTTCCCCTCTACTCAGCACTGGTTAGGCCTCATCTGGAGTACTGTGTCCAGTTCTGGGCACCACACTTTACGAAGGACGCAGACAAACTGGAAAAGGTTCAGAGGAGGGCAACAAAGATGATCAGGAGACTGGAAACAAAGCCCTATGAAGAGAGACTGAAAGAACTGGGCATGTTTAGCCTTGAGAAGAGAAGACTGAGGGGAGATAGGATAGCGCTCTTCAAGTACTTGAAAGGTTGTTACAGAGAAGAAGGCCAGCATCTCTTCTCCATCATCCCAGAGTGCAGGACACAGAATAATGTCCTCGTGACAGGAAGCCAGATTCCAGCTGAACGTCAGGAAAAACCTCTTGACTATTACAGCAATACGGCAATGGAACCAATCACCTAGTGTGGGGCTCTCCCACACTGGAGGCATTCAAGATGAGGCTGGACAGCCACCTGTCAGGGATGCTTTGACTTGGATTCATGCACTGAGCAGGGGTTTGGACTCGATGACCTTATAGGTCCTTTCCAACCCTACTATTCCATGATTCTATGACTAGTGATGTTAAATTACCAGGGGCCCATCTACACCCGGCTTTTACTCCGGGGCGGGTGCAAGTCGAGGTCCCTTGTGATAGATGACGTAGTCGCATCTTCGCAGCCATCTGTGGTTTTTCCACATTTGCCCGGAAAATGTGGAGTTCCAAGGAGTCATTTTGCTGCAATGTTTTTTGGGTTTCCCTGCGTTTGTGAGCCATCTGTCCCTCCCGCAAAGTGACTTTGCATTTTGCAGTGGGTGTGTTGTGGGTGTGGGTAATGCCTGTGTCACTCTGTGACACCCCTTTACCTCCCCCATCTCTTCGCAGCTGTGCAGTTACAGAGGCACAGAGGGGCGTTTTCATCTATTTAATCACACTTCCGCACAGTTTTGCAGGTTCGTATCTTCGCAACAGTTTCTTTTGGACTCAGTACCCAAGGGCTGGGGGGAGGGGTCATGGGGGAGGACCAACGTTGCTCTGGCCACCATTTCGGAGCGATGGGCAGGCAGATGCCACTCACGTTTGTGAGTGCGAACCATTGCAAGAATCTCAGGCTGGGGAACTGACAAACTGATGGTGTGGAAATGAAGGAGCACAAAACACCCACTTTTTACCTAAAAAGGGATGGAAAGACACAGCAGAGCCCCTCAAATACAAAACAGCCACTGAAGTGTTACGCCCCCACATTCAAAGGACTGCACAGCTGCGCATTTCAGTATAATAGCAAAAAAAAAAGGGCACAGCGAGTCTGTTAGGAAAGAGTGCAGTACATCGCGAGTGTATCGCAGGGCATGCTGATTCGAAGCTGCGTTGCTGCGCACGGAGTGGGGGGGGTGTCAAAGCGGTGCCATATAGATGGGGCCTGGGGTGTTCTACCACTCTGGGTATGGTACTAAACATCATGGAATGTGGCGCTAACCGAGCAGCCCCACCCCTTCCTGACTTGCCATTAGAGCCCTGATATAGCGCATGCTTCCTTCTCATGAGCAGGGCTCAGGGGTGCTTGACCTGCTGCCTGGCTTTGGGCCTCCATCGGGACATGCTGCTGCCTCTGTTCCTGGGGACCAAGTCGAGGTCCATTCCTGGGCAAGGTCCTTGAGTGGATGGTTGCAAGCCAGCTCCAGACCCTCTTGGATGAGACCAATTATCTGGATCAATTTCAGTTGGGTGCAGGCTGAGTTTTGGCATGGAAACAGCCTGTATGATGACCTATGTCAGGAGAAAGACAGGGGATTGTGACCCTGTTGATTCTCCTTGATCTCTCAGCAGCTTTCGATACAATCGACTGTGGTGTCTTTCTGGGATGGCTCTATGAGCTGGGAGTGGGAGGCACTGCACTGCAGTGGTTTCACTCCTACTTGGAAGGTCAGCTCCAGATAGTGGTGCTTGGGGGAGACTGCTCGGCCCCGTGGATTCTCCAGTATGGGGCGCCGCATGGGTCAGTTTTGTTCCCCATCCTGTTCAACATCTACATGAGTGCAGTCATCTGGAGTTTTGGAGTGCACTGTCATCAGTACGCTGATGACACGCAGCCCTATTTCTCCTTTTCACCTTTTTCAAGTGAGGCTGTGGATGTGCTGAATCAGTGCCTGGCTGTGACAGTGGACTGGATGAGGGCTAATAAACTGCAGCTCAATCCAGACAAGACTGAGATGCTGTTGGTGGGTGGTTCTGCTGACCGGATGGCGGTTGTTCAACCCGTTCTGGATGGGGTTTAACTCCCCCTGAAGTAGCAGGTCTGTAGCTTGGGGGGTCCTCCTGGAACCATTTTTGTCACTTGAGGCTCAGGTGGCCTCACTTGCATGGAGCGCTTTCTATAAGCTTCAGTTGGTGGCCCAGCTCTGCTCCTATGTGGACAGGATAACCTGGCTTCAGTTGTCTATGCTCTCGTAACCTCCAAGTTAGATTACTGCAATGTCCTCTATGTGGGGCTGCCTTTGAAGATGGTTCAGAAACTGCATCTTGTGCAAAATACAGCAGGCAGATTGCTAACAAATGTTTTAAAATGCTGTTTTAATGTTTTAATATAATTTTAATCATATTGTTGTTTAATTTATATTTTAACTTTTATATATTTTCATATGTTTTAATTGTATATGTTTTAATTTTTGTAAGCCACCTTGTGTCCCAGTACTGGGAAAAAGGCGGGGTATAAATAAATATTCGATGTTCAGTCATGCTGGCCACATGACCACGGAAGCGTCTTCGGACAGCGCTGGCTCTTCGGCTTAGAAACGGGGATGAGCATCGCACCCTAGAGTCGGACACGACTGGTTGGGGACACCTTTACCTTTTTATCTTTTTATAAATAAATATAACAACAACAACAACGACTCTGGCCCGCTTGCATTGGCTGCCTATATGCTTCCAAGCTCAATTCAAGGTACTGGTTTTAACCTATAAAACCCTACATGGTTTGGGACCGCAATATCTGATGGCACATCTCTCCTGAAATGAATCTATCCATACTCCACATTCAGCATCTAAGGTCCTCCTCTGGGTGCCTCCTCCAAGGGAAGCACAGAAGGTGGCAATGAGGGAGAGAGCCTTCTCAGTGCTGGCCCCCCATCTGTGGAAGGAGCTCTTCAATGAGGTCCGCCTGGAGCCATCATTGTTATCTTTTTGGCCCCAGGTTAAGACCAATCTCTTTTCCCAGGCATTCGGCAGCACATGATGAATTTTAATCGGATGTGTCTTTAGTTATGACTGACTGTTCAAAGTTGTTTTTAGCAACATGTTTGTGTATACTGCCTGTGGGGTTTTATGTAAATGGCTTTTAAACTCTGTATATTGTATTTTAATGTTTTAACTTCTGTAAACCTCCCAGAGGGCTTCGGCTATGGGGTAGAATAGAAATGCAATAAATAATAATTATGGGCAAATGGTTCTGTTTATATATCTCCTACACTGAAATGGGAGCCTCCCAGCCAAAATCACACCTTTAATTTCTATGCCTCGACTGACCCCTCACCCAGGGTTTCCTTCCTTTCTTTCATTTCTTCCTGGAAATGCAGTCAGGGTTTATTCAGTTAGGCATGCCAAACAGCAGCTAGTTTAATCAAGTTTAGTTCCAATAGCCATTGCAAAATTGATAATCATGTTAATCTGAGTCCAATTAATGAGCGCAGCTTGGAAGAGTGATGGGAAGAGTTGCCTGGGGCAACTGTACCTTTTTGATAGGTACAAGTTCTGCATTGTCACTATAGGCCAGTTTATATGGTCTCTATGCTCCCACTGGAGGTGTGGAGTCGGGAGCAGGACTGGCCCCACCTCTGGTGTTCACGTGCTCAGCAGAAGATCTAAATAAAGCCTAGGCCCGATCGGCCTGGCCTCTTGTGGCACGAGCCTGCACATGTGCAACCTTTATGCACAGCACTTGTTTCACACCTTTGGCTGAATGCGTGGCGGTCGGGAGCTGCGAGCACAGTGGGAGCACTCTCAGTGCCGCTGCCCCTGAATAATCTTCTCAATGTGTAAATACAGCTTATGTATAAGCCAGGGCCTGCGGGAGAGGCCACCACCACCACCGGGGAAGAGGCGCGCCTGCTGCTGCTGGGCCTGCTGCTGCCGCTGCCGCCGCCGCCACCACCAGGCCTTCCCTGGAGACTTCTGCCTGGCAGACCGCCAGTCCCTGCAGGACCAGGCCCCCTGGTACCGAGCCAGCTGTGCTGCTCCACCTGCCCTCCCTGGAGGGGCTACATAAGCTGGCTGGCTGAGGTGGCCTGGGAGAGCCAGGGCCTGCAGGAGAGGCCACCACCACCACCGGGGAAGAGGCGGGCCTGCTGCTGCTGGGCCTGCTGCTGCTGCTGCTGCCACCGCGGCCACCACCACCACCAGGCCTTCCCTGTGGACTCCGGCCTGGCATTATTTTTAAGGGGATTTTAATTGTTTTGTGTGTGTTTTCTTTTTCCTGGGGGATTTTGTTGTGGTTTTAGGGGTGGGTAGCCTGCCTGATAGGCGGGAGTGAGGGGGCATGTGTCCACCTGATGGAGGCAGTGGGGGAAGTGTTGGGGGCCAGAAGATACCGAGGCTGGGTGGCAGGCGCTGGCGGAGCGCTAGGGGCAGGCCATGCCAGGTAAGGAGAACGAGAGATGTGTAGTATCTGTCCCCTGCTCCGGGCCTGTCCAGAGCCAAAGGATGGCTGGGGGAGGCATGACCCCATCTTCTGGCCTTCGTTTGCTGCTCTGCAATGCCAGGTCTGTTACCCAGAAAACCTCCCTCATCCATGACATGATCCTGGATGAGGGTGCAGACCTGGCATGTATTATGGAGACTTGGCTGGCCGAGGCTGCTGCTCCAACCCTTGCAGCCATGTGTCCAGCTGGATTTTCATATGCACAGCAGCCGAGGGCTGGGGATCGGGGAGGGGGAGTGGCTGTTATCTACCGAGAGTCCTTGGTCTTCACCAGACCCCCTCTCCGGGAGACCAAGGTTGCTGAGTGCATGTACTGGAGGTTGGGCCCGAAGGGCAGTCTGGGGATTCTGCTCGTGTACCATCCACCCCGCTGCACGACTGACTCCCTGGCCGAGGTGCTTGAGGTGGTCTCCGATGTGCGTGTACAGTCCCCTAACTTACTGGTGTTGGGGGACTTCAACGTACATTCGGAGGCCATCCTCACAGGAGCACCTCGGGACTTCATGGAGACCATGGCCTCCTGGGAGCTGCACCATATTCTAACTGGGCTCACCCATGTAGTTGGTCATGCACTAGACCTTGTGTTTGTTTCTGGAGAAGTGGGGAGTGATCTGGAAGTCGGGGGTATATCCACCATCCCCTTGTCATGGTCAGATCACTATCTGGTGATGTTGGACTTCTCGGTTCCACAACCCCTCCACAGGGGTGGAGGACCCATTAAAATGGTCCGCCCCAGGCGTCTTACGGATCCAAATGGATTCCTGAACGCACTTGGGGATTCTCTGGGGCACGCCAACGGCCACTTGGTCGAGACCCTGGTGGGTGGCTGGAATGCCACAATCACTGGGGCATTAGATCAGGTGGCTCCAAAACGCCCTCTCCCCCTGAACAGGGCTCGGACTGCACCATGGTTCAATCCGCGGTTACGAACTCTGAAACAGGAGGTGAGACGGCTAGAGCGCCGGTGGCGGAAGTCTCGCTCCAAAGACGATCAGACACGGGCTAGAGCTGTATCTTCAGCCTATCACGTGGCGGTGAAGGCAGCAAAAAAGGAATATTATGCTGCCTCCATCGTGTCTGCAGGGTGCTATCCCAGGAGGCTGTTCCAAGTGGTCTGGAGCCTGGTCGGTCCTGTGGCTCCGGAACCACTGGAGCATTCTAAGGCCTCCTGTGAGGCCTTGGCAAGGCACTTTGCAGATAAAATTGATCAGATTAGGTGTGTTACTCTGCACGCTGTGGATACAGTTAGTGAGCAAGAGGCAGCCTGTGGCAAACCGGTTTTGTCTGATCAGTTCCAGCTTCTTCCTCCTGATGAAGTGGACAAGGTGCTTTCATTTGTACAGCTGACCACCTGCTTACTTGATCCTTGCCCATCTTGGCTCATTATGAGCTGCAGAGAGAGACTGGGGTGAGGGGATCAAGGCGGTGGTGAACGCCTCCCTTGAGGAGGGAGTGATGCCATCAGCCCTCAAGGAGGCAGTGATAAGACCGCTCTTAAAGAAGCCCTCCTTGGATCCTCAAGTTTTGAACAACTTTCGCCCAGTCTCAAATCTGCCATTTTTGGGCAAGGTGATTGAGCGGGTGGTGGCGGTGCAGTTGAAGGCACACTTGGAAGAAACTGATTATCTAGACCCATTTCAGTCGGGCTTCAGGCTTGGGCATGGGACAGAAATGGCCTTGGTCGCCTTGGTAGATGATATGAGGAGGGCTCTGGATAGGGGTGAATGCTCCTTCCTTGTTCTCCTTGACCTCTCAGCGGCTTTCGATACCATTGACCACGGTATCCTCCTGGACCGCCTGGAGGGGTTGGGCACTGGGGCCACCGTATTGCGGTGGTTCCGGTCCTTCCTCTCTGGCAGGTACCAGAGGGTAGCACTGGGAGAGGAGGTTTCAGACCCGTGGCCGCTTACTTGTGGGGTGCCACAGGGTTCCATCCTCTCCCCGATGCTATTTAACATCTATGTGAAGCCGCTGGGGGCTATTATCAGGAGGTTTGGGGTGCAGTGTCATCAATATGCGGATGACACGCAGCTCTATCTCTCGTTTAAATCTTCACCAAGGTTGGCCGTAGAATCCCTGTCCAAATGTCTGGAGACGGCGAGTAGATGGGGAGGAATCCTGGATGGGGAGGAATAGGCTGAAGCTGAACCCTGACAAGACTGAGGTACTTTTGGTGGGAGACAAGAGGAGGCTGGGGGATGTTGACCTGGTGTTGAATGGGGTACGGCTACCCTTGAAAGACCAGGTCTGCAGCCTGGGGGTCATTTTGGACTCCCAGCTGTCCATGGAGGCTCAGGTGTCAGCTGTGAGCCAGACAGCGCTGTATCAACTCCATCTGATACGGCAGCTGCGCCCCTTCCTTCCCGACCATCTGCTCCCATCGGTAGTACATGCCCTGGTCTCCTCTCGTTTAGACTACTGTAATGCGCTCTATGTGGGGTTACCCTTAAAGACGGTTCGGAAACTGCAGCTGGTACAGAACGCGGCGGCTCGCCTGATTAAAGGCAGCCGCCGGCGAGATCACATCACTCCAGTGCTGAAGGAGTTGCACTGGTTACCAGTTGTTTTCCGGGCCAAATTCAAGGTGTTGGTTTTGACCTTTAAAACCCTATATGGTTCCGGCCCAGCCTATCTTAAGGAGCGCCTCCAGCAGCACCAGACAGGTTAGCCTCGGATGGCCTTCTCTCTGTCCCATCAGCCAGGACAGCTAGACTGGTGGGGACGAGGGAGAGGGCCTTTTCCGTGGTGGCCCCCACTCTGTGGAACTCCCTCCCTAGGGAACTCCGTCATGCCCCCTCTTTAATGAGCTTCCGTCATGCATTAAAAACGTGGCTGTTCAGGCAGGCATTTGAGGTGGGTTAGGGTATTTTAGAAAATGTTTTATCGTAGAATTTTATTATTTTAAACTGTTTTTATTGTATGTTGTACATCACCCAGAGTGGCTGGGTGACCACCCAGATGGGCGATTAATAAATTTAATAATAATAATAATAATAATGTATATAAACTTGTTGCTGTTGGGTAGGTAACTGTTACGATCTTATATCTGAAAGATTGGCTCCTCCTGCATGAGGCTTGCCACTCACTCAGGTAATTGATGGAGGGTCTTTTCTGCCCCCTGCCATGTATGAATGTATTTATTTATTACATTTACATCCCCTTTTTCCTCTTGCAAAGGACCCAAGGTGGCTTACATGGTCCTCCTCCTCTCCATTTCATCCTCACAACAACCCTGTGAGGTGGGTAGGGCTGAGAGTCTGGGGCCCAAAGTCACCCAGTGAGCTTCATGGCCGAATGGGGATTAGAACCCAGATCTCCCAAATCCTGGTCCAGCACTCCAGCTGCTACATCACACTTGGTTTCAGATTTGTCACAGGTTTCGTTGGGGGGTATGCAGGTGAGGGCCTTCTCTGAAGTAGTGCTCAGACTTTGGAGTCCCCATACTGGGACACCTGTTTTGACCCCTTCCTGGTGGTGTTTTATTATGAAAACTAATGTTTCAACACGTTTTGGGGTTCAGTTGATTTCTATTCTGCAGTGGGAAGATACAAGTGCTTTAATCAATGACTGCCTTTAAAAAAATGTAATGGCATTTTATTTTAGTTTGAAATAAGGTTAAAAATACAGGCAACAAAAAAGATTGCATGTAACGATACAACCAGATCACTAAAGAAACTCATTGATTATAATCCTTATAAGCTTGTTTGAAAACTAAAGTAAGAAGCTCACAGTCTAATCAAATAATGGATATATAAATTGTATATATTGTGAGTAACATATATACCATGGTCAGAAAAAAAAATAAGCATCTGCCTGTGATTGGAATTTGTTTGATCAGAAGCTTGAAGGGCTTCTGCATAGGAAATGAGCAGGAGCCAAGGTGCCATGACATCTTTTTTAACATTAGGACTCCTTGGTTGCTGCACTTTACGGAGGAAATTTGCACATAAACATTGTCTCGCAAACGTTATCAATCCACTGCTGTTTAGACGGTTGCTTTGGAATGAGATGTCCAGTTTTGTGCTATACATGTTTTGCCACTGTATGCAATTGCTTAAGAAGGTCCCCCTCTCATTTTCAAAGCAACAGTTGCCACAACACCATAGGATAGGCAGGTGCAAAATGTTAGATGTGTTATACATGTTTCTCCCTGCTGACTGACACCAGTCTGCCTCCTTCCATCACAGAGCTCTCATTGTTTACTGACCGCCCTGTCTGGCTGGCCTGCTCGGGAGCGCGGCTTCTTGGCCTTCCACTTGCGCCTCCCTCAGGGGGATCAGGTGCTCTGAATGTCGCCTCTTGTTCTGAGAACGGGCAGCAAAGCCAAGCCAGGCCCTTGGGATTTGGTGATTGACAAAGAAATTTGGATACCTGCACTTAGAAAAAAAAGGTGCCTTTCCTGTTGGTGCCACTGCTCCTGCATAAGCAGTGGTAAGAGAAGAGAATGGGAGGGAAAGGACAGGGAAGGAGGGAATGTGCAGCAGGGATAGTTTTGTGGATGGGAGGGTAGGGGTGTACGGACTGCGCAAAATCCACCCTGCCTGTGTTTCGTGGTTGGGTGCCTTTTGTTCCATTGTCCATTCACAGATGGATTCGATTTTTTTCGGTGTGTGGAAAAACACACAAATAATTCTGTAAGAGGATTCCCAACAATTTACATAATTTACCGTAGTATGTAACATTTCCCCTTCATGGATCACTGCCTTGTTGTGGCGAAGGGGCTTGCGTAACTCAGTGAAGCCATAAGCTATGCCGTGCAGGGCCACCCAAGACGGACAGGTCATGGCAGAGAGTTCTGACAAAATGTGGTCCACTGGAGAAGGAAATGGCAACCCACTCCAGTATTCTTGCCAAGAAAACCCCATGGAACGTATCACAAGGCTAAAAGATATGACGCCGGAAGATGAGCCCCTCAGGTCGGAAGGTGTCCAATATGCTACTGGGGAAGAGCAGAGGGTATTTCCAAGTAGCGCCAGAAAGAGTGAAGCGGCTGGGCCAAACCCGAAAGGACACTCAGCTGTGGATGTGTCTGGTGGTGAAAAGAAAATCCGATGCTGTAAAGAACAATATTGTTTAGGAACCTGGAATGTCAGATCAATGAATCAAGGTAAGCTGGAGGTGGTCAAACATGAGATGGCAAGATTGAACATCGACATCTTGGGAATCAGCGAACTAAAATGGACAGGCATGGGCGAATTTAATTCAGGTGACCATCGTATCTACTATTGTGGGCAAGAATCCCTTAGAAGAAATGGAGTAGCACTCATAGTCAACAAAAGGGTGGGAAAAGCAGTACTGGGGTACAATCTTAAAAATGATAGAATGATCTCAGTACGAATCCAAGGCAAACCATTCAACATCACAGTAATTCAAGTCTATGCCCCAACCACTGAGGCCGAAGAAGCTGAGGTTGATCGGTTCTATGAAGACCTACAACACCTTCTAGAACTAACACCAAACAAAGATGTCCTCTTCATCATAGGGGATTGGAATGCTAAAGTAGGAAGTCAAGAAATCACCGGGATAACAGGCAGGCATGGCCTTGGTGTACAAAATGAAGCAGGACAAAAGCTAATAGAGTTTTGCCAAGAGAACATGCTGATCATAGCAAACACTCTTTTCCAACAGCACAAGAGGCGACTCTACACATGGACGTCACCAGATGGTCAATATCGAAATCAGATTGATTATGTCCTTTGCAGCCAAAGATGGAGAAGCTCCATACAGTCAGTAAAAACAAGACCTGGAGCTGACTGTGGCTCAGATCATGAGCTGCTTCTTGCAAAATTTCGGCTTAAATTGAAGAACGTCGGGAAAACCACTAAACCGTTCAGGTATGACCTAAATCATATCCCTCATGAATATACAGTGGAGGTGAGGAATAGATTTCAGGGATTAGACCTGATAGACAGAGTGCCTGAGGAACTATGGACGGAGGTCCGTAACATTGTTCAGGAGGCAGCAACGAAATCCATCCCAAAGAAAAAGAAATGCAAGAAAGCCAAGTGGCTGTCTGATGAGGCTTTACAAGTAGCTGAGGAAAGAAGGGAAGCGAAAAGCAAGGGAGAAAGGGGAAGATATCTCCAACTGAATGCAGAGTTCCAGAGAATAGCAAGGAGAGACAAGAAGGCCTTCTTAAATGAACAATGCAAAGAAATCGAGGAAAACAACAGAATGGGAAAGACGAGAGATCTCTTCAAGAAAATTGGAGATCTCAAGGGAACGTTTTGTGCAAAGACGGGCATGATAAAGGACAAAGAAGGCAGGGACCTAACAGAAGCAGATGAGATTAAGAAGAGGTGGCAAGAATACACAGAAGAACTATACAGGAAAGATCTGAATGTCCCTGATAGCCATGAGAGTGCGGTCACTGAACTTGAGCTGGACATCCTAGAGAGTGAAGTCAAGTGGGCCTTAGGAAGCATTAGTAACAACAAAGCTAGCAGAGATGACAGTATTCCAGCCGAGCTATTTAAAATCCTAAAAGATGATGCTGTTAAAGTGCTGCATTCAATATGCCAACAAATCTGGAACACTCAACAGTGGCCACAAGACTGGAAAAGGTCAGTTTACATTCCAATTCCAAAGAAGGGCAATGCAAAAGAGTGTTCAAACTACCGCACAATTGCGCTCATTTCACATGCCAGCAAGGTGATGCTCAAAATCCTACAAGCTAGGCTTCAGCAGTATGCGAACCGAGAACTACCGGAAGTACAAGCGGGGTTTCGAAGAGGCAGAGGAACTAGAGATCAAATCGCCAACATTCGCTGCATCATGGAGAAAGCAAGAGAATTCCAGAAAAATGTCTATTTCTGCTTCATTGACTAGGCTAAAGCCTTTGATTGTGTGGATCACAACAAACTGTGGCAAATTCTTAAAGTGATGGGAGTACCAGACCACCTTACCTGTCTCCTGAGAAACCTGTACGAGGGTCAAGAAGCAACAGTAAGAACCAGACATGGAACAACCGATTGGTTCAAAATTGGGAAAGGAGTACGACAAGGCTGCATATTGTCACCCTGCTTATTCAACTTATATGCAGAGTACATCATGAGAAATGCCGGGTTGGATGAATCAGAGGTCGGAATTAAGATTGCTGGGAGAATTATCAACAACCTCCGATATGCAGACGATACCACCCTAATGGCAGAAAGCGAAGAGGATCTCAAGAGTCTCTTGTTGAGGGTGAAAGAGGAGAGTGCAAAAGCTGGTTTGAAACTCAACATTAAAAAAACGAAGATCATGGCATCTGGCCCCATCACTTCCTGGCATATAGAAGGGGAAGAAATGGAAGCAGTGACAGATTTTACTTTCTTGGGCTCCAAGATCACCGCAGACGGTGACTGTAGCCATGAAATTAAAAGACGCTTGCTCCTTGGGAGGAAAGCTATGGCAAACCTAGACAGCATAGTAAGAAGCAGAGACATCACCTTGCCAACCAAGGTCCGTCTAATCAAAGCTATGGTTTTCCCAGTAGTAATGTATGGCTGTGAGAGCTGGACTATAAGGAAGGCTGAGCGCCGAAGAATTGATGCTTTCGTACTGTGGTGCTGGAGAGGACTCTTACGAGTCCCCTGGACTGCAAGGAGGTCAAATCAGTCCATCCGAAAGGAAATCAACCCTGAGTGCTCATTGGAAGGACAGATACTGAAGCTGAAGCTGAAATATTTTGGCCACCTAATGCGAAGAGAAAACTCTCTGGAAAAGACCCTGATGCTGGGAAAGACTGAAGGCAAAAGGAGAAGGGGACGGCAGAGGATGAGATGGCTAGATAGCATCACGGATGCAATGAATATGAACTTGAGCACGCTCCGGGAGAGAGCGCAGGAAAGGAAGGCCTGGCGTGCTATGGTCCATGGGGTCACGAAGAGTCGGACACGACTGAACGACTGAACAACAACAACAATGTAACATTTAGCATGTTGTCCCCCATTCCATTCACTTTTCCCCATATATATTTACCAGTCTCAGCAGAAACGTGCGTTATTTTCCTACAAATAAATTTGCGTAAATTTTGGGAAAGTAAAAAAAAAAACAAACCCAAAAGTCCATGAACTCTGCGTGGCCTGAGGTCAGTCTGCAGTGGATTCCACAGGTCAGATTCTTGGAAATCCGAGCTCATTGTAGTCTGTCTCGAATTTCTCCAGCATCCCTATGGTCAAGGAAGGCAGCTGAGAGAGATGGGAACCTCACAATCCAAGCCAAAGAGGAACTGGGGGCTTGTGAAGCTCACCTTTGATGAACCCCCAAGTTTGTTTCTGGGCCTGGCTTTGGAGCACTTTTCTGGCATCTCTATTCCAAAGCAGTGTGTCCCTAAATACCAGTTCCTCGGGAGTGACGGTGGGAGAGGGCCATTGCCTTTATGCCCTGTTTGTGCGCTTCTCTGGTTGGTCACTGTGTGAAGCAGAATGCTGGAGGGGATGGACCTTTGGTCTGAGCCAGCAGGGACCTTCTTATGTCCTTCTGGTTATAGAGCAGCTACAATTAAGCCTGCTGGGTATGTGCAGAAACCAGTGTTTACAGTTGAGTGTCTGGCTGTGAGTGGAAAGCCAGTGCCCACATTCTTGTGGCTCCCACATACCCAGTGGTTGTCTGAAGGGGTGCTTACATGGCAACGGAATCTCACAGCATTGCTGGGCTTTATAGTCCAGAGACACATGGGTGTTGCTATCCATACAATCTCCTTTAGGAAGAACATAAAGTCAATGTGGGAGCCCCAATCAGAAATGCACGAAGGCTTTCAGATCTTCCTTTTCCTGAGAATTGATCTCTTGATCAATTGATCATTGATATACTGGCTCTTTCATGGGAGAAAGTGAGCTTTTTTTCATGTGCAGCATGAATATTGTGTTATAATTATATTACAATACAAATTTGGAATACAATATTTAAATTAGGTAGGTTTGCATTAAAGTTTTCAGTTTTTATACTTAACACACATTACTTTATTTTGCAGAGTTTAGAATTCTGTGCTCAATTATTTATTACAGTGACTGGGAAAATAGGTTGGGAGCTGGATTCAGAAAAGTGCGGTGGGAGAAGAAATACCAAAGGTGCTGGGAATTGACACCAAACGGATGCAGTTTTCTCTGCAGTCATATAGACAAGAGTTGTGTGAAAGACAGTCTTTTGTGTGTGGATCTTTTCATCTTCATGAATACTGGTGATGCTTCCTTGGAACTTATCAACAAAAGCAGATATGCAATTTTTGTGTTGCTAAAACATTAGTAATTCTGCATAATGTTGTGTATCACGCACACAACTGACCTTATTGCACCTCTTCTTGCTCACGAAGTTGCTTTTTTTCTTTTTAGCAGGTCCAAAAGACCTCTTCACAATCCTGTTGCTTGTTCAGGACACTCACCCGCAACAGCAAAAAGCAATTCTAACTTATTGACCTGGCTCACATGTAACAGCAGCAAATTGTGGGTTAATTAACCCACAATTTCGTGCAACGTGTGCTGCAGCCATTTTGAATATTGAACCACTGATTGGGCTGATTGGGGGTTGCTATGTAATGTCCAAAGCCAGACACTGTAGGTTAATTGTGGGTTAAACAACCCACAGTTAACCTACAGTTATTAGTTAGGAATGCACCTGGCACCATGACAAATCATGCATTAATTAAACCATGATTTGCCACCATTACATCCGCACAGCCCCAATGAGTGGAAAGTCTGGGTATATTGATTGCATCCCACATAGATTAAAAACTGAATTTTGCAGTGGAACCTATATTCTGCATTTGCTGCTGCCCAGAGGCCATGGTAATCACCATCTTCTATGCCCACTCTAAAAGCTCCTTTACAGTATATGCTCTCTTTCTCCGATTCTCATTCTCTCTCTCTCTCTCTCTCACGCACACCACTGTTTCCTTGAATAGGAACCCAGCACTTGGTGCCAGCAGCTGCTGTTTTCCTTTTTATTTCCCCCCTTCTGCCTGCAGACTAGCTCAAACCCCACCTGAGACCTAACATTTGTCTGTTTGGAGAATAGATGAGTATTTATTAGAATTAAACAGCTGGGAGCGCAGTGATATTTAGACGAACATTAGAAGGGCTGCAGAAGGAGGAGATAATTCCTGGAGCAGCTTAGAAAAACTGGCTGAGCTCAGTTCCCACCGGGGTTTCACAGGTCTCCTGTGAGCAGCTGATACAGTTAATTTTGTGCTGGAGCTGCAGGCTGGGCCACACTGATATTGCCATGTTATTTAGAATCGAAAGGTCAAGCTGGAAATTGAATAATCATTGACAAGGAATCCATCAGGGATGCTAAGAGCACAGCGAGCAGCCGCTCAGACCACACTGAAGGCTGATGGGGGAGCCTGGCTGCAGAATTGTTGGGGCATGGGCGGGTAGTTGGCTCCATTCCACCCATTGGCCAAAGCTGCAAGCGTATTTATACATTCAGCAAGAGTGGTGGAGCACTTAACAGGCAGCCCTGTCGATTTACTCCCCTATGAGTTTGGGTCATGTCCCATCATAAAGGGTAGGAGGCAGGGAGCTGCAAGGGGCTTTATTCTATCTATTCCTATTTATGGCTCCTTAGGGATGTTCAACTCCTCATACTTGGGACATTGGTGAGCCACCTGTGACAGGGGTGTCGTGCTGAGAAGAACGCAGATCTCCAGTTGTTTTGGATTTCAAGTCCCAGTATTGCCGACCACTGGCCATGCTGGCAGGGGCTTCTGGGAGTTGAAGTGTAAGACATCTGGAGATCTACCTTCTGCCCACCCCGATCTATGATACCTCACCATGTGTGCTTATGTGTGTGAATGCATAGGTGTGTGTGGGCACAAAACATCTGGAAGGCACCAAGTTGGGGAACATATCAGTGGTGAAAGGGACAGTGACTGTCCCTGCTATCACCATATTCAGCATAATGTCTGCAGCAGGGAGCTTCCTGTACTTGTGATTATGCAGGAAGCTGAATCACACAGGAGCCTCCAGGAGTACATCCCCCACCCCCACCCCCCGCCACCACCTCATAAGTTATGATGAACATGGTGACATTGGGAAGGAGAGGGGAGGGCTAAAGCACAGCCTCACTGTGCTTTTCAGCATGGGCTACAGTCTGCAACCACTGCAAGGCAGAATAAGCAATTAAAAGGGTAAATTCCTGTCCTTGCATATTAAGATCTTAACAGCTTACCCAAGGCCCAAACCACAACAAGACACTCCTTTCATACTGATACAAAATGTCTTTGTTGATGACTTCCAACTAAGGTAAGCTATAGGATGGTTATTCCTTATCTTGCAATGATACAGCTCCCAACCTGAAGATTAATGCATCAGTGGCTATGTATTCATCATATTCTGGAGCTTTTAATATTGACATAGTCATTCACATTGGTTCACGTTTCGCTCTCCATACTACTTTGTCTAGCTTTGTCTTCTTTGTAAGCTCATGCAAACAAATTGCTATATTCTCAAATTGTGGAATGACCTGTGGTAATAACCTGCCTTGTGATACATTCCAGAGGAACTAGAGATCAAATCGCCAACATTCGCTGGATCATAGAGAAAGCAAGAGAATTCCAGAAAAACGTCTATTTGTGCTTCATTGAAGCACAAAGCCTTTGATTGTGTGCATCACAACAAACTCTGGCAAATTCTGAAAGAGATGGGGGTACCAGTCCACCTTACCTGTCTCCTGAGAAACCTGTACGAGGGTCAAGAAGCAACAGTAAGAACCAGACATGGAACAACCAATTGGTTCAAAATTGGGAAAGGAGTACGACAAGGCTGCATATTGTCACCCTGCTTATTTAACTTATATGCAGAGTACATCATGAGAAACGCCGGGTTGGATGAATCAGAGGTCGGAATTAAGATTGCCGGGAGGATTATCAATAACCTCCGATATGCAGACGATACCACCCTAATGGCAGAAAGCGAAGAGGATCTCAAGAGCCTCTTGTTGAGGGTGAAAGAGGAGAGTGCAAAAGCTGGTTTGAAACTCAACATTAAAAAAACGAAGATCATGGCATCTGGCCCTATCACTTCCTGGCATATAGAAGGGGAAGAAAGGGAAGCAGTGACAGATTTTATTTTCTTGAGCTCCAAGATCACCACAGACGGTGACTGTAGCCATGAAATTAAAAGACGCTTGCTCCTTGGGAGAAAAGCTATGGCAAACCTAGACAGCATAGTAAGAAGCAGGGACATCACCTTGCCGACAAAGGTCCGTCTAATCAAAGCTATGGTTTTCCCAGTAGTAACGTATGGCTGTGAGAGCTGGACTATAAGGAAGCCTGAGTGCCGAAGAATTGATGCTTTCGAACTGTGGTGCTGGAGAGGACTCTTACAAGTCCCCTGGACTGCAAGGTGGTCAAATCAGTCAATCCTAAAGGAAGTCAACCCTGACTGCTCATTGGAAGGACTGATAATGAAACTGAAGCTCAAATATTTTAGCCACCTAATGTGAAGAGAAAACGCACTGGAAAAGACCTTGATGCTGGGAAAGACTGAAGGCAAAAGGAGAAGGGGACAGCAGAGGATGAGATGGCTAGATAGCATCACCGATGCAATGACTATGAACTTGAGCACACTCTGGGAGAGAGCGGAGGACAGGAAGGCCTGGCGTGCTATGGTCCATGGGGTCACGAAGAGTCGGACACGACTTAACGACTGAACAATAACAATAACCTGCCATCCTCAAGAAACATCTTTCTTGTTTCTTTGGCCCCCACATGTTGTGAGGAATTTACGGGGAATGTGGCTGGGTGGGAAGATTTAACCCCTCTACCCATGGGACCCCACGCAATTACACTAAAATAAAAAAGTTAGGACTAGCTACACACTATGCATTTAACGTAACATGCAGCGTAGTCTTCAGAGCACTTGTATCTTAAGGTATATTCCATTCTACACACAAGGGATGTTCCTGACTCGTCACCTGTAGGCCTTGCATCCCAGCTTCTCCTTGGTTTATCCTTGTCCCTGACCCTCTGAACGGTCACTCGGCAAATGTCTATCCTCATGAGGAATTCTCTCCCAAACACTCTATGTATTCCAGCACAAATCTGAGCATCTGCACTCAACACATACATCCCCAACAATATATAGCTCTTCAACTACAGCCACTTCATTGATGCTTTTCCAACTCCTTGCTACTGCCTACTGGAACATCAAATGAGGCTCCACTCAGTCCTTCAATCCATGTTTTTTCCTGCAATTATGACCTGTGGTGACACCAAAGAGGTATGGCATTTCTTATAAGAGATACCATAGCACCCATATTCAAAATTCCCCAAACCAAACGATCCTCTACCAACACAGGCTCCTGAAAACCTGTTTGGTTACTTGTACATTGTCTAATTGTACTACAGATGGTTAATTCTAAACCTATTAACAACTGAGGGTTGTTGTTGTTTTTTTAGTCTTATCAATTACTGCACTTTGTATCTTTGGCAACTATTCCTAAAGTGACCCACCTGACCACAGTCGTAACAGGGCCCCGTTTCTCCCTGGAAGAGAATTCACCATACTAGTATTTATTTTCAGGTGGTACAAGTTTCCATCTTTGGGACAGAATTTCTCCTCCTCAAACCCTGCACCTTCATTTCTTCTTTCAAACTTGGGAGATTTCGGTATAATATATTCCCAATTTAATATACTAGATATGCAACAATATATTCAATTTTCCTTTGAAATCACAGTAACAGCTTGCATCATTCTCACAAAGCCAAGTATATACTGAAACCAGGACAGACCAAGATGTCTCCCCAAGTCCCCAGCCTCCAACTGTCCTGTCTCTCTCTCCAACCTCCCTTCAACCGTCTTAACAGTTTACAGAATCCCACTGTCCAGTCTTGTTTCAGGAAAGAAGTAGGGATGTACGAAAATTCCGCCACAGATCTCGGGGAGGCCGAATGCCAGCGCATTCGGCCCCCCGAAATTGGTGGCGGAATGGCCCCCCCCCCCCGGGACGAGACTTACCTTGGGTGGATATTCCTGGTGGCGGCAGCTGCGGCAGCGGTTGCTGGTCTTCTGACCGGCCGCCGCTGCCGCCATTTCCAGTTTTAAAAAAACAAAAAAACCTGATAGGCTACGTAAAGATTTAGGCTACGTAAAGATTTACGTAGCCTATCACGGCTAGGTTTTAAAAAAACATGTGATAGGCTACATAAATGTTTACCTAGCCTATCACGGCTGACTTAAAAACACACACACAAAAAAACGCACGTACGCAAATGGTGGCGGCCATGGCCGCCGCCATTTGCATTCCTTATTTTGGCACGTCTTAGTCTACGTAAACATTTACGTAGACTAAGACGGCAAAAATAAGGGGAACGCAAATAGCATAGATGCTATGCTATTTGCGTTCCCCTTATTTTCGCCGTCTTAGTCTATGTAAATGTTTACGTAGACTAAGACGTGCCAAAATAAGGAACGCAAATGGCGGCGGCCATGGCCGCCGCCATTTGCGTACACGCATTTTTTTGTTTTTTTAAGTCAGCCGTGATAGGCTACGTAAACATTTACATAGCCTATCATGGCTGACTGCAGGGACGCAAACGGCGGCAGCTATGGCCGCCGCCATTTGTGTCCCTGCTAGCCAGCGGCCGGATGTCCGGCTGCTGGCGGAGCCGGCCAGCGGCTCCGCAGAATCGCTGCGGAGCACAGCCAGCCGGCCAGGATTCCGGGGGGGGGAACGGAGCGCCCCCCCCAGCGAGGATTCCGGGGGGAGGGACAGAACACTTCCCCCCCAACCATAAACATAATTCGCAAAAGGTAAGTACCTTTCATACATCCCTAGAAAGAAGCCCAATCACAGTGACGTCTAGCATCACCACCACAGCCAATCAAAACAGTGTATTTGCCTCCCTTCTTCTTTCGTAACAGTCAATGTATCACTTACATTTCTCAATATATATCCCCCAAATCCTCCATTTTGCCACAGTGGCCACATACTCTAACCCAGGGGTACAGAACCTACGGCCAGTGGGCCTAATTTGGCCCATGGGGAACCCCAATCTGGCCTTGGTTCCTCCAAGCCATGTCTCTGGATGAATCCCCTCAGAGCCCCCCATCACTGCTGTCTCCAGCCTGAGATTAGAGATAAAAGCAGGTGTGGGGGGTGTCAGGCGTTGGGACTCGCCATGAAAGGGACTTACTTCTGAGTAAAGATGAACGCAGCTCAGGGGGGATATTACCCGGATTTTCATGGAATCGGCTTTGGTCCGTCAGGGACACAAGAAGCAAAATAAGATGAGTGTTTTCAGGGGTCACGCAGTGCTTGAAAGGAAAATACTTCTGGGTGGGGTGCCGGGAGTAGAACTGAATATCATCAAACTGGCAGGGGCTGCTCAACCAATGAGAGAGCCTTCTCTCCCCCCAGCCCTGGTCCAGGCTCCCCGTTGCTACTACATTATTATGAATGGAGAACAACTAATTTTCCCCGTGTGTGCAGATTTCCCTGAAGAAACCAAAATCCCCAGTTCTCCAGTGCAGCATCTGAAGGCTCCTGAGATTTCCCCCCACACTCCAGTTTCACCACATCCTAGCAATCTGCTGTGGAGTTATTGCCCCCACCCCACTTTTCCCCATGTGTGCGCTTTTGCCTATTGCTTCCAACCCTCCCTTCCACCACCCCCTCTCCTTCTCCCTGTGTGCAATAAGAAGCTCCCAAAGAAACGGAAACAGCATTACTGTGATAAAGGAGAGGAGGGACTTTACATAATAACAGAGAAATGCCTTTACATCAGTGAAACTACAGAACATCAAAGAAACACAACATCTATATAGCGATTTAAGAGAGCGGAGAAGCGAAAGAGCACTTTGGGGCAAGTTAACAAAGTTAGCCTTTAACTCTTTCACTGCAGGGGAGGGGAGTGAGATTTATGTCTTACTTCTGAGTATACATGCACAGAAGGGGGGATATGTTAAAAGATTAAAAGCAGGCTACCTAAGGTGATTGGGTGTCCCCACTACTGTGGTAATGTAAGGGGTCGCTGCTGCACTCCTGGGGATTTTCTCAATGGGAAAAACAACTTCAATTGGGGAAACAAGAGGGAATGGGCCGCCCCACCCCCTTGACCATGTCACTGCCAGGTCACTGAGGCACGCCCAGGATTTAATGCAAGGGGGAACATGGCACACTGTGGTAAACCTGCCAGGAAGCTGCTTTCAGTAAAAAAAAGTTGGAGTAAAAGGAGTTTCAGCCAATTAGGCTTTTCAAGAGGAAAGTGGTGGATTGGTGATGATGTCATCTGTCATGATGGAATCCATGAAGGCGGCCCCTAGGTCTTTGAAGCATGTTTCTTCCTATGTCCACAATATGGAATGCATGTTTGCCATTTTATTATTTTAACAGTGTTGGCCATTCCCCTGATAGGATGGAATGGGGGAAGGAAAGGCAAGAAAATGACAAAAATAGAAGTAAAAAATGATGAAGGTGTTTCTTCTCCCAAAAGGGTGGGGGGGGGCGCTAAACTTTGTTGCCATTTCTGAAGAACGTCAAGCGGAGGTCCCCCAGAGAAAACAGTTAATGCAAAGGGGGGGGGGATTTGAGCAGCAGGGCTTGGGGGAGAACGCTGACTTCTTCCAAAAAGTGGCTGCTGTTTTTAATTACAACAGCCTTTTTTCAAGAAATAGGGGTGGGGGGAGGCAGGAGGAAGGGCGCGCAACAAAGGAGCGAAGGGCTACGAATCAACTGAGGTTCGGGAGGATCAGGCTTGTGGAGAGTGGAGGACACATTGCAAGGAGATATACAAGAGAGGTGCTAGCCAGGGTCAAACAAAAAAATGACCCCTGCCTGAGCTAGGCTGCCTGCCTGCCTGCCTCTCTCGCCCCCTGTCCCAGCCCCGAAGGCAACCACTGCCAGGCCAGCCCGCTGCCCTCCGAGAAGGCGGCCGCTCCGGCGCAGAAGCAGCCCTCGGCCCGCCCGCAAGGCCTCCAGCGCCAATTGGCGCAACAGCCTGTTCAGCGGCCTCGCGCCTCACGGCTGCCCAGTGCCGCCCCCCGGGGGGAGAGGCGTCGCTTTCACCGGGCTGGGAACTGAGCTGAGGAGCTGCGGGGAGGGCGCGAGCCCGCCGGGAAGCCTCGCAGAGGGGCCGCGGGGCGCTTCTCCGGACGAAGCTGCGGGCCAGGCGTTCCTGCCTTGTCCTCCCGGTCTGCAGCTGGCAGTCGAGCAGTGGCGGCCGCAGCCGCCAGCACAGTGTTGCTACGCTGCCATTTGCGAGGAAAGCAGGGGTGGGGGAGGGATGGGCGAGTGCGGCCTTCCCCACCCTGCGCTCTGATTCCCACCGCCCCTGCTCGCGGGCTGCAGCTGTAGGGGCTGTGACTGCAGCGCCACGAGTTCCCGGGCGTGCAGACCGCAGGCTGCGCCCAGTTGTAGGGTGGGGAGGAGGGTGAGTAACGGGAATATTTGACCACTCGGGCTGGAACCACACCTGTTACGCGCTGCCTCGCTGCTCCGGGTCTTCTGGAGAGGGCAGCTATAGTTCTTTGGCTTAGCTTGAGAAGGCTGCAGGCAGGCCGACTGGAATTGCAAAGTGACGTCTGCTGCTTTGCTGGTGACTGGTGCTGAGCTTAAAGGAAGCTGGGTTTCCTTAGGTCTTTGCTATCCCCAGACCAGCCTTTTTCCAGTGTCAAAATCAGAGCAACCACCCACACCCTGGACACCTGAGCTCTGCTGTGCAGAGTTAAAATATTCAGGTATGCGGATTGCATAGCGTATGCTAGAAGCTTCTGTTTGACTCTTTGCCTTGGCACCATTAGTTATGAAAGCACAGCAGGAAAGCATGGCAGGAATCCCTGCACTTCTCTCTGTTCTCAGTTTAGTGCTTTGGATGAGGTGTTTGTTTATTTGCAATGGTTTAAACATAACTTTGTTGTTTTATCTGTATTTTATTGTTAGCCATCTCACTATTTTTAGTGGAAAGGCAGGGCATACAATAAACAAACCTAGAAGTGTAAGATTTAGAGCCTTTCTTCCCAATGCAGCGAGAAGATATTACCAATTTGAAGGTGATTTGTGAGATCCTCACTATATATAGCTTGTATCACTAATTTTTTAACGGAATGTTCTTAAATCTCTGTTTTATATGTGGGAATTGGCATCCCAGAATCCAAGGCTGCAACGCAACCCAGAGTTGTATACGTCAACCTAGCTGAAATAAATGGGCCTATGGGGATGAATGGTGGCCCAAATATCATGGGGATGGATAGTGGCTTATCTCTGGGGATTTCTGAAGAGGGGATCCTGCAAAGTGCTAACAAGGCAGAGAGAATTAAGGGAAGCTTTAATTCCAAATGAGGATCATTTTGACAGAATTCAAAGTCCCAGAGCCTTTTGCATTCCCTTGAAATAGCATTCTAACATCCAAAGCGCCTTGCAAAGTAAATTTCATATTAACAAGCAGAGAATCAATTTTAAATAACCATTAAAGTAATACGATTTCAAGCTTTAGGCAGTGGGGTTTGATACACTCTTGGCAGGCAGTGTAGTCCACAAAACTCAGGGGACTCTTAAAATTGTGGTGCTTGAAGCGGAGAACAAATAACTTCCTCCCCCACATGTTTATCTTGTATTAGGAGGTAACAAGAAAATTGAAACGTGAAACACAAAACTCCCTTTGCTTGGATAATATTGCAGATTTCAACTATGGGGCTGTGTCCTTGCTTCTTCCTACGCTTTCCAGACTTTGAGGCCAGGCTACAGACTGAAAGGGGGCTATCTTCAACCCCCCCCCCCCAAGGGCACATAGGTGGATTAAAATGAATCACCAGTCAAAGACCTAAAAGCCCTTTGGAGAATGCTGTCATTTTCTCACAAGAGAGAAACAGCAGGAAGCCGAGAACATTATTCTGTTTCTACAATAACAGTAATTCTGCTGGCACCAATAATAACCTTTAAGATTGCCAGATTGCAACATGGGGCTGCTACCCCTTTGGGGGTTGGTGGGCACACCTTGAGTTTTGAGTGTCATAGACACTCTCACAGAATGGCTGCCATGGGGAAGGCTTGCCATTAGTAAAATGGCTGCCATGGTGGGTATGTACTGTCACAGAACGTTCATTTCTCAGAAGCCAAACGTGAGACTAAAAGAGAAGTAACTTGCCCAAGTACATAAGTACAAGGCAAAGATGGAATTTGAGCTCCAAGATACAAAACCACGCTTTTGAACCCAAATAAAGATAGTACTGAGGGCCCCACTTCCCTTTGCAGCATGTCAGCCTCCCAATTATTATTATTTATTAAATTTTAAGAAATCAAATAAAAATTAGGAAGGGCAGGGAGCCTGGCAGGTGCCAAGAGAGGTGCTCTTAAGTTCTAAGACTGCAGCTGGTGGGCATTCTTTCATCCACATTCCTCCTTTACCTAGTGCAGCAAATGTTGGCCTATTGTGGGCTGGGAAAAGGGTGAGATTGCAATCTGGCAATCCTAATTAATATTCCCCCTCCCCTTTTGTGTCAGGTTTGGAAGCTGCTACTTGTCAGCCTTCCAAAAGTTAAGTATGTTTTGAAAAGTTACTGAAAACATGCTACACTGAAAAGCTGGTATTCGATATCCTGTTATAATGGTAATTGCTCAGTCTCCTTGCATGATATTTGTCATTGTTAAAGACCATTCTGGTATCATTTATTGGTGTCAATGCTTAACATGCAGATAAGTTCTTATCTAAAGCACAGAATATAAAAACACCACAGCATTGTTACCAATGTCTCCACTGTAGTACCAAGAGAGGGATGTGTGAATGTCGCCATGGTTGCCTTGGCTTCAGGGCTCGCATTCCAGTTAGCTCTGAAGCTAACAGTCCTGTGGCATTTGCTCTCTTCTTTGCCTTTGAGCAAACACACAACATATTTGTCTTTGAGAGGACAATTCTTTGCTTGCCTGGTGTTAGTTAAGTACTGGGTAGCTGACGTTTAGCCGTATCTCAGGTTTTATTGAATGACAGGTTGCTCAGTTTTGAAACCCCTGGTTCTTAGAAACCTCTGAGGTGCCACTTGAAAACACTTGCAGAGGGAGAAGTTGTCGCTAGGAAGGGTTTCCTGATAGGAAGCTATCTAGGTAATCTCTTCCTTGTGTCTCCATAGTATCCACTTCCTCTTCCCTGAGAAGGGAGCTTCATGGGATAGAAAGATAGGGGAGGGTAAAAGATGAACTTTTAACATACAGTTCTTCTGGCCAAATGAGCTGTGGAAGATGTTTGCCAAGAAAATGTCAAGAGAGCCATTTCATGGAAGCAACTACTATAGCAAGAACCAGACTCTTTGTAAGTGCGGTCCAGGTGCTAAGGGAAATGGTAACGATCTTGAAGGGACTGGATAGAGGAAATGTAGACTGAAAGTGGCATGATCTTGCCCAAAGAGAGACTAGTATGTTTTCCAAATAAAGAAGCATAATTCTTTGAACTGCAGCTGCCAAGTCACAACCCAGAAATCCCCATATTTTTAAATGGAATCAGGCAACAAGACAGCCATGACCTTCTCCCACTCATTTTCATAGATCTCTTTGTCCTTACCCTTCTTCTGTGCAACACACTGGGCGTCCTGGACACGACAACAGAGGAAGGTACAACTAGGGCCAAAATGAGCAATATGTAGCGGCCTCATCTTCTGATTCAGCTGTGACTCTAAAGGTAGGTGTGTGTGTGTGTGTGTGTGTGTCTGGTTTTAGCCTGGGACAACTTTGATTATGTAAACCAGACAAGTTTTGTAACAGAGTATTGGGGAAATGCACAGTGCTGGGAAGGGACAAAAATCAATTATGTTCCCTGTAGGTTTAATTCTTCCAGCACCTGCTGACAGCTTCTCAGAAACTCACAGATGAAAGTGACTATACTGCTCAAATACCCTGTTTGGGGCCACCTACAGCCCTTTCTCTGAATGTTCCATAAAACCTTTCCTTTGCTATGTATTCCAAAAGCCCATGTTTAAAGCAGCCAGCTGACTGGCTGTAGCTCCAGCAGTAATGTACAGCCCACCACTGAATTTAACCCTTCGTTCGCTGGAGATTCAGGCATATGGTGGGTGGGTTCAACCTGTGTTTGCTTCATAAAGTGAGGGCATTGGGAAGACCTAGTGATGGGATGTGGGGGGGGGAGATTGGGGGCAGCAATACCAGCTGAGGTGTATGTTAATTGTGTGAAGAATGAAAGAAGACATTGCTAAGCTGGTAGGAAGTTGCCTTGGAATGGGGAACTGGGAAGGCTGGGAAGCCAAAGCTGCTGGGTCAATATGCTTGGGGTAGGGTTCCTAAAATTCTCTGCCCTTAATAGCTGCAAGCAGGCAGGAATTTAATAGGCACAGCTTGCCTTATATCTCCAGGCCAAAGGAAGCTCTACCTGTTAAATTCCTGACTACCATGACATTGTTAGTCAGAGACTTTCTCCAAAGAACAAGTTGGCACCGAAGGAGGCATGGAATAAGTGGGGTGGGGTGGAGGATAGAGGTTTGAGTGTCTTATTTTCAAAACACATTTTTCTGGCACCATTGTGAATGTTTGCAAAAAATGCATCTGTGTGACACGAGACATGATTGAATTTAAAACATGTATTCTTAGTTGTAATGCACATTGCAGAGTTGGGCTTCACAGTCCTCTGTTTTGAAGGCTGCTGGGTTTGCTGGGGGATGGGATGTGGAAGTTGGGAGTCATGTTTTCAATGAGAACCATGTACTGACTGATCTTCAGGGAGACTTGTTCTTCTTGTGTTCATCATTGCTCTGACTACCTAAGACCCAAAGTTTAGCTGCTCATTGGTAATCCTGCCGCTGAGTTCTTTCCTGGGCATTATGTGACTTGGTGATGTTAGAGAGATCTTAAACACAGCATGAGTTTTAAGCCATTGTGCAACCTTCTTTCATTTCAATGGAAGTTGCCCAGGAAATGTTTCCCAGAGGACTGTGCCCTTGGAAAGGAACCTGGAAAATTCTAGGCTGCTTATGAGATGAGGTAGAAGATAGTTCATTTTAGGTTACCCTATCCTGAAAGTTCAAAGTATATTGCAACTGTGATCAACCCTTAAATTGTATTTACTTTTAAATGGGATTATCTTCTTAGAACTGAAACCTATTTAGTGGCCTTAAAATGTGGACAGTGCAATCCTATACATGTCTACTTAGAATTAAGTCCAGTTGTTTTCGATGGAGCTTACTGTGTATAGGACTGCTGCCTAAATGACTGTGCAGACCTGATTGCTTATAGACGCAAAGGTCTCCAGGTGGTCACCAAAGAGTCATCTAGACCCAATGATAACCATGCATTTTACAATTAATATTTGCCCAGATTTTTTACCTTATTAATTAATGCCCATACTAAGCTAACTTCCATATAGCTGGAAACAGCTGTCACCCTCCTGGTAACTATGCTCAAGGTGGGGTCCCCAATTTGTTTTTCATCATTATTCTACAGCCCAACAGATAATCTAGCTCTGGGGTAGAAAGGAGGAGCACAGGAGATGCCTGTCTCCTACCTGCTACACAATTACTAAATTGTGTTAAGAATTTAGGGTGAAAAAATGGTTTCTGTGCAAGAAATACACCAATTTTTGCAACAAAAAAAACTATTTATTTGGAATATGCATTAGCAGTACAAATCAGGAAACTGTAAAACCTACACCTTGTTAGTATTATTATAGAACAGAAAGTTTCAGTGGGAATCAAAAAGACACAGGCCTCTGTCTTTAAAGGATCCAAAAAACGTGATGTAAGTCAAAGCAAAGACCTCCTAGGGTTTATATTGGGAAGCTATTGGAAACAAAAGAAATAAGACAAAGCAATTCAGAACAAAGCAGGATGTCTTTACAAGAAACAAAAGGGTTTGCGATTAAGAACAAACAATGCATTTTGTAATACATCTTTAATAATAACAATAGTAATCATATTTTAAAGAAGCTTTATGCAAACGAAGTTGCATGGTAAAAAGAAGGGACTGATACAAAGAGTGATGTGAAAACTTCACAATAACTTGCAAATAAAGAGGGGACACAGCTTCATTTATTTCACAGTACCAATTTTTGTGGTGTTGGATTGGGCATCCAGCTGCTTTCCCTAAATGAGCCTGGTTCTGCAAATCCCTGCCCGTGTCTAGCTTAAGGGCATCTCTACACCACCCTAAAATCCTGCATTTAAAACAGGGCTTTCTGCTTCCATTTTAAATGCAGGATCACAACTGAGTCCCTTTACATGTGCTTCCTCCCCCCCGCCCCCTTTTGAGTGTTCCATTATCTGTCATTGATCTTGTTCCTCTTCTTCCCCGCTTTAACTCTTTTGACAGAGGAAACTGAAGCGGAACACAACGGGGTAATTTGATAGCTCATTATCTGCGATCTATTTAAAAACGGAACAAAGGGCATTTAGTGTATGAGGGACGCTGCGTCATGAAAGAGCCCGCAAACTTCCGTGAAGGAGCAATCTCAATCGCAGGATAAAAGCCCAGTGTGAAGGAGCCCTAAAGCATGATGCCAGCAAGAAAAAGTCTTGGTTCTTCCTCACTGTCAGAGAAAGTAAGATCGGGTTCCACCTAAACCATGCTTGAATGCTTTGACCCCCTGATCCCATCCCCCAAAGAAATGGGTCCCAGCATCACTCAGAGAGATACCGCCACTTTAAACAAAGGAGATTTAGCCTGGATTGGACACTACTTTCTCCTTGTGATGTGCATGAGACAGATTTACCAGATTGAGATTTCTCCCTGGTAAAATATATGCAGAGTCCCACAGTGTGCAGTAATCCTGAATTGGGGTTACCTTATATCTGCAAGTAAGTGAGACTTGAACTGCCATAGTTCAAATTACTGTATAATTTGCCTTCCAAAAGTAAACCCAGTTCTATAAATCTGCTATATCAGCACAGCTAAGACTGTGGATTTCTCCTTTTAGTTAGAAGATGCTTGCTAGCACCTGTATGACAGAGCGCATGCATGTCTGGCTATGTTTGCTTTTAACTACAAAGTCAAAATAACCTCCTAATAATGTGGAATAGACAGACATGCCAGGTTTGCATCATTGTCTGTGGGGATCGGTTCGCTCACTCACACTCACAATTGTTTCTGAAGCAGTCTGACATTTCGTTTTGAAGCCAGAGCTTAAATCATTTGTCTATAAACCTGTGCTGGAAGGCGGGGGTGGGGTGGGAGGAGGACACATGCTTTGGAGAGGGGCAAAAGGAAATCTGAAACTTCCTTCTTTCCATTTCTTTTTAATTCCCCCCCCCCCCATTTGCAGACATTACTCACCCAATATGCACCTGTTTGGAGCCCCAATAGGGGGTTCTCTTACTCCTTCACAATAATCCTGCTAGGGCTCAGCCGAAATTCTCTTAGAGGGGTTTTTCTATGAAAAGCAATGGGGAGCTGAGGAGAAGGGTAGGAAAGAAATATCAAAATTTTCAGGAGCGGGGGACTTACTGGGAAAGCAGCAACTGCATTATCTTCTTTTTTTAAAAAAAGTCTTTTTTACACTTACTCGCACCACCAGCATCAGCGGAGCACCATTTCTCCCCAGAAAGGGCCATCGGAAAGATGCTACATCAGGGGTCGGCAACGTGGTGCCCATGGGCACCAATTCACCCTGGATGCTTTTCTTGGTGCCTACCAAGGTGCCCTACTCCTCCTAGTTTGTTTGTTTTTAAATAACACATTTTCTTACCAGCAGCTGGGATTGCTGTGAAATAGGTTTCTGTTGGTGCTGAAAACTGTGGGTTCAAAGGAGTTGTTTAATGTGTTGGGGCTCGGACCTTACGTCTACATTGTACTCAAGTCTTTTGGGCAGGTTACAGCTATTTTGTGGTGGTGCCAGGACAATTTCTCAAATTGCCAAATGTGTTCATGGCCAAAAATGTTACCTACCTTTGCACTACATCATGACATAGCATCATTCCAGTAAAGTATTGTGGGGGAAAATGGAGGCCCATTTGCTGATAGTTACAGGTTCGTTGCCATAAAGTGGCGACAGAACAAAGGGTGGGGGGTAGATCCCTGCTTTCTCAGTAAGTTCCCCATCCGCTGAAAATTCCTAGAATTTCTCCCAACCAGAGAATTGCTGAAATCCCCCACCCCCTTTCACCACCTGAGAATGGGACTGCGAAATTGGGGAGACATTTTTTACTCCATCTTAGGTCTTAGCCAATCAGGGATCACATTGTGGATGTGATGGCATTACTTAGCCAATCCGATTTGACTACATTATGATGTCCGTGAGAACAAATAAAGCCAATTGCTTTGCTCTCACTCTGAAGAGGGGGGAGGGGAGGAACACTTAGGCAACCTGGTCAATAATTCCTGTATTGTTGTGCTATGGCAATTTAAGTGCAGTATAACAAAACAGGAAGCATCAGTCTGGTTGCTTTGACAATGTTAACATTTATGCATTCTTTTCAGCCCACAAAATTCCCTGGGGGCTCAGGGGCTGTGCTTTTTGAGAAGCCTAAGAATCTCTCACATCTTTTCCAGCTCAGTCTTACTTTTAAATCTTATCTGCTGCTTTGTAATTATAGTGGCCATTGCCATCTATTTTCCACAAAGTGTTCATTTCTTCACCACTGATTCCTAAACAATGTTGCTGGCAATTAAGATAAGCAAGATAAACTTGTAAGTCTTGTGCTGCTGGGTCACACCAAACCAGAGTACATTTATTTTGACCCTAGAAAGAGCCTGTCCTTGAATTAAGATTGACTAGTACCTCCAACCAAGTCATTAAGATCAGCTCTTACAAAGAAGGTAGGATGAAACAGAATATGAAATCCGCTATTTAATCTTTAAAAATTGAGAAAATATATGGGATCTTTTAAAATATATGAGCTACTGTAATTCTGTGAGCATTTCAACCTTGGATAGGTGGTGTGGCCTAGACTCAGTGTTTTGATGGCACAAGGGAACTCCAATGGATCAAAGTAAAGATGTTTTGGTTGCCTAGCAACTGCTGACATGCTTGCCTACCACCTCAACCCTCACAGGGTAAATATGGACAGGGTGGCTATATGGTGCTGTTGGCAGCCCAGCGACTTTGGTTAATGTCTAAAATGAGGTACTGGGGTTCATGTTTGCTTAGAAACCCCTGACCTAGAGTGTCCTGCCCCCTAATCCCAGATGAGGTTACTCAGAGGTGAGGGAAAGGCACATATAGAGGCACTGCAGTCACTGTTAATTATTACATATATATTCCAGAGCTGGGCCCTTCCATGAGATAGCTAAAGGGGCTCAGTTGAGCTGAGCCCAGTCTCAAATTATCCCATGGTGGCCAAGAAGATGGAACATGGTGAAAAGTGGACCCTAAATCTATGGAATGTTTAAAGTTGTCAAGTATAAATAGAAAAGTATTAGCACTTTCACCCAGCCCTACCACAGCAGGAAGAATTAAGTAGCATTTGAGAGGACGTCTGACATCTTGCCAGGAGGCAATCACAAAATGTCTGCCCCCTCCCCGCAAGCACAAATGGCTATGTGACCCTCCCATGTTGCAATTTCCATCATGGCAGTGACTTGCAGTTGCACTATCAAGTGAAAATAGTCACTTGGACAGAGCAGTCCAGAAGTTCCATTTTACATTGGCAGTTCAGAACAGATTAGGGGTGAGCAGCTGGAGGAACTCTGGCTAGAACTGTCCTTACCCTATTGCTAATAACTTGATGAAAGTGTTATCTGGGGCAACTCATTTTACAGGGTAAAGGGTTGAGGTGCTGGCCCAACAACGCTCACTTGCTTTATCTTCAAGAAAGCCAGCTGTTGACCAGGGGGTTAGATTTTCCAAGGCTACAGAATTTCATCCCAATTTAGTAGTTTTATGCAGCAATCCTAAAAGAGCTTACTTTACCGTTACCTAATAGCAAATCCTACTTCCAGGGCTTAGTCCTAAGTGAATTTCAGGCACATACTCAATGTTTTGCTACTGTCCCACATTTAAAATTCCATGCTCAGCTCTGTAGTTCTTGTCTTTAGCCTCAGCTTAAGCAATCTTCTGATGGGTAATAATAGTAATGTTTTGTTAAATGAATAAACCCATGCAAATACAGGGAGAAAGAATGTTGTAAACATTTTTTTTCTTTTTGCTAATGAAGCTTTTCACATCACTATGAAGACAGTAAACAGGTTTAAGGAGTGAGGAGGTTGGGAAGGGATTTTTTTAAGGCCATAGTCTGATAAAGATAAAACAAGGGTCTAGTCTCCTACATAAGCCCCACTGAATCAATTGGAGCTTCACAGGAGATTCTCTTGCACAGCTCCATTAGTTTCAGTGAAGGCTTACACTGGAGAACTTCCCAGTGAATTGGGCCCTAAAATAAAAGCCCCTTTCAAAGAATTCAAAACATGAAATAAAATGTAACTTCTGGCTTTCAGAGTTAGTAAACATAAAGTATTAGGTGTACCTATTATGCTCACTATTCCAACCATTTTTAAAAGTCTTACAAAATGAATTACTGTCACTTTTTTAAAAACATTATGTAACAGGAAATGAAGGTGCACAACTCTACACTTTTCTACCATTCTTGAACTAATTCACAAATGCATGAAAAAAATGGAAACAAAAGAAAAGGTGAATGTAGGTAGTTTGGTGTTAAAAACTATACAGGTATGAAGCGCTTTTTGCCACAGAAAGGACAGGATGGGGACAGCCTGCCCTTTGATGCGTGCTATGAGGGTAACGTTTTATTTTTTTTATTATAAACACTATTAAATTCAGACTGCTTTTTTGGTTTTTTTTCCTTTATCTGAATATACAAGAACATTCATTATCAAATGTTCATTATCATCAATACTACAAAGAACGAGACACAAATCGCAAGAAACAATGGAAAATGTTAATAAAGCTGAAAGAATTGAATTTTTTAATTTTTTTTTAATTTTTTTGTTTTTTTTAAGTTTCTGCAGTTTTTAATTTTTTTTGTTTTTGGTATCGAAGTTGGTTTTTTCTGGGCAGAAAATAAAGAAAGCAAAAGTGTATGAGAAAAGGCAGCTCACAGGTAATCAAAATAATCAATATTAATAATAATATTATAATAAAAATAGTAAATCTGGATATGCAAAGAACCACTACCAGTGTATGTACCATTAAGGAGTTAGTACCATACCATGACGGACTGTAAGGGGAAAGGTACATTGTTACAGACAGATAAATGCAACTCCATCTATCTTTTACCAAAAAATTGTGGTCTGCCATGCAAATTGTACAATTCAGATATTTGTCTGAAATGAAGTCAAAGTAATGAACAATACTGCACAACCCTATCCACCCACACATCTAAATGAGGCTTGAGTAAAATTTCCTTTCCAATGGATTATGCTTCATGTTCACACATTTGAATTGAGGATACAATGGTCCATATGTGAATGCTGCTTAGAGAAATATCAGGTAATGAGCATGTTATTAATTGTAACTAATTGGGTTGTGTCCAATGCTGCCCATCCGCTGGTGGAACAGAAGTCATTGGCAGAACAGATTCCCCCTCCCCCTGCAGGCCCCGTTCACCCACCTGCTCTCAGGAAGAGATTTGGGAGGCATGCAGGTAGGTGCAGGGAGGAGAACATGGGGAAATCCTGTTACGTGAGCAGAAGTCCACATGTAGCATTGGATGTAGCCTATTACATTTAATTACATTTTAAAATTAAATGCTTTCAAAAGCATTCATGGATCCCAAGAGTTACCAGCCATCTTGTATGAACAAAACTGAAGGTAGAGGATTTTCTGTCACCAGAAGCTGGGAATAAAACTGTCACCTTTATTCTTTGAGGGTATATTTCCTCCAACCACTTGGTAATGCCACCCAATTTGGCTACTTTTTTTTTTTTTTTAACCTTGTGCACCACCTAAAGTTAATCTCCACCTTTGCTAACATAAAACCTGTCATGTTTCTCTTCTCTACCTAACAAGAAACCTCTGTTTTTCACTTTAGGCTGGAGACAGATCCTGGTAAGTTCAATTTTAAATTTTCAAAAATGAGGAATCAGCCATTCTGTGCGTGTGTCTTTTGTCCCAGAATCTCTAGATATAACCTGAAACCTGGGGACTTTGGAGAGGTCTGAAAGCAGGTATTCCGGTGGGAGGGGAGAGGAGAGGCCAGAATATGATGTTTCCTATAGCCTCTCCAGCTCCTCCAGCTCCCCCCCCCCCCGCCCCGGCAGCATGATTACTCTAGACAGGCTCGCAGGCCTGTCTAGAAGAAAATTTACAAAAAGGAGGATGGAGAGATGAAAATTGTTTCTGTCACTCCTCCTGCCATGCTGGCAGCAGTCCAGCTGGGCATAGGGTACTCGGAAGCCTCCGAGAGAAGAGGCTTCCATCTAACGAGCATGCAACCCATACAATTGCGCCCTGAGACTGTAACCTCTTTCCCCACTCTTTTAAGACTGTGACCAATGCAGCTCCTATGGCTTTAGCAAGAAGCTAGCTTTTGTTTCTCCTATCCCTCTCTGCTTTGCTTCCAGCCTGATGAAGAGTTCCAGAGATCTCAAAAGCACGCTTAGTATTTTATGACTTTTTGGTAGATCCTATAAAGGTATTGCCCTACTGTGGATTTTGGACTTTTTCTTATGGACCAATTTGGCTGCCTTTTTGCTTTTGCTCTGGACTCATTTGGCTTTACTTTCAGGTGCATCCAGGTGATCAGGAAGATATGGGTCAGATGAAGCCATAGTCTGACTCTGTGCTAGGGTCCTATGTGCATAATAAGTTGTAGGATCCTAGCACTGATACAGAAGCAGCTGTCCCCAATGGCTACATAGCACTGATACGATGGAGTCCTCTCTGCCCCTGTTGGCCCCTCTGCATTGATCAGTGCAGGCTATTTACCTCCCTGATGTTTTGTACTCAAAATTATCACTAACATAGACTGGAATCCCGCCTTTTTTTTGAAAGAGTGGGAAAATAATCTGCCTTGAGTGTCTTGCGTACGCGTCCCCTAGAAACCCTCAGAACCTGCCTCCTTAGTAAGAAGCTCCATCAGAAGGCAATGGATATTGGACTAGTGTATGTGGTTCTTGATGCCTCCAACTTCTCTGTGTTGTCACTAATAAAGAGGCCATAGCACAGCCCAAAGCTGGGATTATTTTGTATCTCTTCATCCCTCCAGAGATGTCAAAGATCACCTGGGACATATTTTCACAACCTCCTTACTATCAGAGGCCCAAGACACTTGAGTGCCTGAGACAGTACATCCAAATGGCAAAATGGCAGCCTCTCTTGCTTATTGGGGTACAATCCACTGGGAAATTCTCCTGAGCAAGCCTCATTGAAATGTGATCTATCTCCCCCTCTTACACCTGTAGCAACCACCTCACCTTGCTTTGTGGGAGGGCTGCGTCTGAGCACAGGCAATAATTTAAAATCACCATGAAAGCATATTTATTTCCAGTGATCAAAGAGCTATATTTTTAGGTCTTAAGACTTACTGTGGATCCAGTATGCAGGCCAGAACAATTCCTCATCCCCCATCATTTCCTTATTAATTTTTTTCCCACCAGGAAAACATGTCTTCTCCAAAGTGCTGAGTCAAAGTGTAATTTTCTTTTTCAAGATCAAGGTTAACAATCACAATTTCAGCAAGGTTCTTTACACACATTTTTAAGTAAAGCTGTAAGTAATGTGCAAAGCCACACATGCACACTCAATCACTTACTAGTTATGTGCACTGGTAAAATGCAATGTGCACTTCCTAGCAGCTTGGTGTTAATTATTTCCCAGGAGTTGGGCTCTGATTTTCCCCTCTCTATTGATGTAACAGATATTGGTAAGTTAAGAATGTAATAAGGACTGTGGTATTTTGCCATTCCTAGTTTCAGTGTGCAAGTGCAGGATTGGACAGCTTGCCCAGAATCTGATATTTTGAGAAGTTCTGCTTTCATTTTAAAAACCAAAACCACATTTCTAAGCACAGTCACTTGGAAACAAGCCCACAATGCCTGGATAAAGCTTGGAAATCAGAAGCTGAAACAACGAAGGCTCTCCACCCCTCTGCTGTTATGTAGTTCACCTTTCCCTTGATATCACCAGCTTTCCTACAGAAATTCCAAACACCCTTCCAGACCTTGAAACATCGAAACCAGAAGAAATTATGCAAAGGTAAATTTACTATCCAAATTCACTGCTTGTAGATTACTTTATTCTAAGCATCAACTGTGCATTTCCTTCATGCAAAAGTATGCACAGGCCAAATTACAGTTCTATGGGGGAGTGTGGAACAGCAGCAATGAGAAATGGCAGGAGACATGGCTGGGCTTTGATACAAGGCACAACGGGATGGTAAGGAGTTGATTTCTGATCATTCTCCTGGTCTTCTTGGTAACAATATGACATGTTGCAGACATACCTTGGAGCACCAGGACTGCATTTATCCAACCTGTAACAGGGAACATCTTGGCAGGCAACTCACCAAGGGTCCTAGAGGAACAGACTATTGTTCTTACGTGGAGGAGGAACGGTGCCCAAAGGCCAGGGGAAGGGCCTCCTGCAAAGAGGTAGTGAGAACACCAAAGAAACAGAAGGAGGCGGGTGCCTGGTAGATGGGAGGCAGTGAAAGATTGACTCCTCAAAAGAACAAGAAAAAAACAACATGAAAATATACAAATACTTTTAGAAGCGGTTTTGTTTTTTCTTCAGATTGAAAAATATTTTGCTGTGAGAGGGTGGGCAGTTGGTGGTGGTGGTGGTGGTGAAAGGAGAGGTGGCTTCTACCCAGAAAAGAAAGGGAAGAGTATAAAGAAGTGTCCAGATTGGCTGAGAAAGCATCCCAAATGAGAGAAGTAGACTCCTGTTGTGTTTGCCCATCGGCTCTGGATCCAGCCTGACGGTGTCAACAGGAGAGAAATCCCCTCCCCTCTCAGCCCCCACGTCTGCCTGGTGCAGGGTGGGGAACAGCCAGGGATGCCAGAGTGCCGGGAGATCAGTTGGAGGTATCGGAGTGAACGCTGCCAGGGCCTTCTGTGGGGGAGGTCACTGACGAAGGAGTTGTAGCATCTTGCCAACCTCCATTAGCCTAGGAGGAACAAAGGGAAACCTGTCAGTCACATTCACAACGAGGGGCTGGAGCCCCAAAGGGTTCCCAGCAGGGGCTCCCCTCGCCCACTCCCTTAGATGACAGCTGTTGCTAAGGGCCATGGTGCTTGTGCCGGGTCAGCCACATTCGTCTTAGGTGACAAATATTGGAAGGCTGACAGTTACTTAAAGGTTGATTCGAGTGAGAATAACCAATTTTAGTAGCGCATATGCTTTTGTTATTGCAGTCTACTTCTTCAGATTCCAGAAGTGGAACTGGCAAGCAACATAAGACCATTAACAGAACGTTGGCTCTAAATAATCCTCCTTTATTTTTAAAGGGACAGTAGTGTGTAGTACAAATTGCATGTGACAGCATGGGATACATAAGGATAACTCTGTTATGTGGGTTACATGAAATCCACACAAGCCTAGTTTTGCTGCATTAAAATTAGTCTCAGGTTTTAGAAGATTTTACTCATGGGAATGCTCTGCTCATACAGCGAGTGCAGAATTGGAGCTGGCAGCTCTCAGATCTCCACTTCAGCAATGCCCATGCTCCCCACGGCTTCAAAATATACTTCAGGAGTCATGACTGGTTCTGGTACAGCTGGGACCCATGGCTCACACACGACATAGAATCACAGAGGGTCTTATAGGCCATCTAGTCCCACCCACTCCCTGATGCAAGCAATGCAGAGCTAGAACACCCCCAACAGATGGCTGTCCAGCCTCTGTTTGAAGACCTCCAGTGAGGGACAGCCCACTCTCCTCTATATAATGGATGCCATTGTTGAACTGCTCTCACTATCAAGACATTTCTCCTAATGTTCAACTGAAATCTGCCCTCCTGTAACTTAAGCCTATTAGATCAAGTCCTGCCCTCTAGGGCAGCAGAGGACAAGCCTTTGTCCTCTTCTGTGTGAGAGCCCTTCAGGTATTTGAACAGTGCTATCATGTCTCCCCTCAATATTCTCTTCTTCAGGCTAACCAAAGCCAGTTCCTTTAACCTTTCCTCACAAGACTTGTTTTCCATAACCCTGACCCTTTTACTTTCTCTCCTCTGAAATTGTTCCAACATCTCTACTTTCTTCTTCACATGTAGCAACCAGAATTGGAACACAGTACCCCAGATGAGCTCTGACTAGTGCAGATTAAGTGGAACAATTACTTCTCATGACTTGGAAATAGTGACTCTATTAATGCAGTCTAAAATCACATTAGCCTTTTTTGCAGCTGCATCACACCGACTCATGTTCAGCTTGGGATCAACTACAATCCCAAGATTCTTTTCACATGTGCTGCTGCTAAGTCAGGTATCCCCCATCCTATACCTGTGCATTTGAGTGTGTGTACGTGGAATGCAGAACATACATTTGTCTCCGCTGAATTTTATTACTTTCAGCCCAACTGTCCATTCTGTCAATATCATTCTGAATTTTATTCCTTTCTTCTGAGGCGTTAGTGATTCCTTCCAGTTTTGTGTCATGCAAATTTGATAACTATTCCCTTCACCTCTTTGAGGCGTTAGTGATTCCTTCCAGTTTTGTGTCATGCAAATTTGATAACTATTCCCTTCACCTCTTTATGTAAGTCAGGGGTGAACAAGGGCATGCAGCCCTTGGAGGCCACCTATGTGGCCCTGACGTGGGTGCCTGCTCCCAACTCCCACCACACTGCACTGATGCTTCCTGCCACCAGCCAATTCTGGTGGGAAACGGTGTGTGGGGTTGGCTGTCCTCATGTGCCCTCTTTCCCAGCAGCAATCCTGATCAAGATCCCTGGGGACGAGGTGGAGAGGCTTTTGCCTCCCCTCTCCCCAGTGATCCTGATCAAACTATCTTCATCATGGGGTGGACGGGGGGCACATCCGAGGTTAAAGACCCCTCCCCCCGCAATCTTCCGTGTTTGTGAGATTGGGTGTGTATGTGTGGTGTGGTCACAGTCTACCTGGGAACCACATGTAGCCACCTTGAGTTCCATGACGGAAGAAAGGTGGGATATAAATGTAATAAATAAATAAATAGTCCCACACACCATCCTGTATTTCCCAAGTGTCCTAGCTTGCAATTCATCTGGCCTGAACTCAGTAAAGGTAGCTAGGTATTTTCTGACCAACTCCTTATCAGTCTTGAACTGCAATCCAGACTCCTCTCCAGCCATGCTACTTATGCAAGGTTGTACACACTTCCCATTCTGGGAAAAGATTGAAGGCAAAATAGGAGTTTGGCACTTCTGCCTTCTCTTTGCCACCTGTTAATATTTCACTATCATTACTAAGCAGTCTGTATGGTTGCTTCCTCTTTCTTCAAACATACCTGAAAAAATTCTTTTTGTTGCTCTTAGCATCCCTTGCCAGCCTCAGCTCATTCTGAGCTTCAGCTTTTCTGACACTGTCCCTGCAAGTCTGGGCTAATTGTCTTTGCTCATCCTTGGTTACATGTCCTTTGTTCCATTTCTTCTATATGACTTACTTCATTTTCAGCTCATCAATAACCTTTTTGTACAGCCACATTGGCTTTTATAGATGTCTCCCATTTTTCTTGCATTTGTTTGTGAATGCATCTTTAGTAATGCTTTCTTCAGGAACTTCCACCTATCAGATGAGGTTTTGATGGTGCTATTACCCTGCACATTTTAGAGAGAGTCCAGGTAATGCCTTCAGTTCATAACTGTCCCCCCCGCCCAAACCCATGTATATCCGATGCTGCTTCCATCTTTTCTCTTACCACAAAAAATCCACTAAGAAAGAAAAGACTGAATAGCTGCACAGTGTCTTTTTATTGGTAGTGCTATGAGCTGCCCTCTGTCAGGAAGCATCCTTTTCTGGTTGGTACATCTAGCCATCGAAGGAATTCCACTGCATGGTAGTTTTTACCCAAAGCTTCCATCTCACTGATCAACTCTTCCTATTAGTTAAGATGAAGTCAAGGATAGCTGATCCCCTTGTTCCTTCCTCCTCCTTCTGAAAGAGGAAGTTGTCAGCAAGGCATGTCAGAAATTTGTTGGGAATTCTGTGGGGATTCCAGGATATCAGGGTAGCTGAACTTCCTCATTACTTCTGACTCTTGTTTTTGTGGGACTCTCACATAATCTGGCCTAGGAAGATTCACTGTCCAGCAGAGGTAAGGTGGAGGGGAACTGGGGCGATAAAACTGAGAACACCTCAGAAGCCCTTGCACTGTCACTCCAGAGTGCTATTTCTTAGGACATGAGCACCTCCAAGACAGTGTGCACTGCTTCCAATTTGACATCATCTGGCCCCAAGTGTCAACCAAGATGACAGTCATAATATGTGGACTTCGGCAACTGCCCAATCCTGATAACCTTTGGCACTGACCATGGTGACAAGAGGTAGTATCCAACTTTAGTTCTACTTAGAGTGGACCCACTGAAATGAAGTCATTTCAATGGGTCTGCTCTAAGTAGAACTAAGGTTGGATACTACCCAAGGTCCCTAGGTCAAACGTTGTCCCAACTGTCTACAAGCCATGCCTAAATGTCTTTCTGGAGATGGAGCAGCCAAGGCTGTGGGTGAAATAAGATTACATGTGTCCTTGCAAATATGACTAAGAACTGATAAACTCATATATGATCTTTATGTGATGACTGCAGCATTAGGTGGTAACTTGCATGTGGGAATGAGGGCCAAACTGGCCATGATGAGGGCAGTCACAATTGTTAGTTCATGTGTCTGCTCTGTTCACATTTAAAGTGGGGAATGGTGTAGGGCCTTATTTTCACCCGAGAAGGGACGAACGCTCTCCTTCACTTTCCTTTCAGGTGCTTCTGCACTTCAGATACTTTTCTCCTAGCTCAACTCACTTCTGTTTTCAGAGCCAGGCTGGATGAACAGTGTCTGTGGTGATGAATTACAGGGAAGTAAGGTGTACCTTGGGACATAAAAAACAGGTCATCTTCCTTTGTATATGGCTGAGGCAGATACATGTTTAAACAAACATAGTTGCTCTCATTACATCTAGATCAGAAGCATATTCTGGATTTGGGCCCAGTGGCTGCTTCCAGTAAGTGCTAGATGCATACTGTGCAGGTAGGGATGTACGGACCATGTAAAATCTGCTCCATCTGTGTTTTGCGGATTGTCAGGTGCCTTTCGTTCCTTCATCTGCCCACAGATGGATGCGAATTTTTTTTTCGTCATGCAGAAAAATACGGAAATAATTACGGAAATAATTACGGAAATATTTACGTAAGTATGTACGTAATTTACCCCAGTATGTAACGTTTAGTGTATTGTCCCCTATTCCATTCTATATTTCCTCAGCAGAAACTTGCATATTTTTCCATGGATTTATATGCGTAAATTTCGGGAAAGTAAAAAAATCATCCGAAAGTCCACGGACTCCGCAGGGCCTGAGGGGGTCGCTCCACAGCAGATTCCGCAGGTTGGATTCTTAGAAAGCTGAGCTCATTTTAATCCGTCTTGAATTTCTCCAGCATCCCTACGTGCAGGTAACTGTCTGAGTAGGTAACTCTCCTGCATGGCATGTTACTATTGATGCACAATCTGGAGGGAGGAATACTTGGCCCACCATAGGATCCAAGACTGCCCTGATGAATTGAATTCTCTGCGTTGGCTTCAAGTGGGATTTCTCTATTTTCAGTTAGAGACCGAGGTCCTGCAGAAGGTGACATGTCAGGGAAGCAGCCCACAAGATCCCCTCTCTTGTGGACACCACCAACAGCCAGTTATCGATATAGGAATACACCACCACCCCTTGGACGCGGTGAGCCCCCACCATAGCCATGCACTTGGTGAAGACTCTTGGTGCGGTGGTGAGCCCAAAGCGCAACACCCCAAACAGATAACCATTGGGCCTGATGGCGAACCAGAGGAAGTGTTGATATTTCTGATTGATGGCAATATGGAAATATGCATGCTTCACATCCACAGGTACGAACCAGGCCCCTTTCCATAGAAGCAAGAGAATGGATGCCAGCATGACCATCAAGAAACAGTTGGGGTGATAAAAGCATTCATGTCCCTGAGATCCAGGATCGGTTGAAACCCTCCATCTTTCTTTGGAATGGTCAAGAATCAAGAGTAGAAACCATTGTGAAGCTGATGTGCCAGAACTTGCTTTATGACATTCTTTGCTAGGAGGGTCTCCACTTCCATCCATAATGCCAGTGAAGAGACCATGACTTTGATGGAATCGACAGGAAGAAGGGTGTTGAACTTGATCCTGTAATCCTCCTATGTTATGGAAGGGACCCACAAGTCTAACATGAGACATGCCCAAGCTGGTAGAAAGGGAGCAGGACAAGTTTGGAAAGTGGGGTGACAGACAGAAAGCTGAAGGAGGAGGTGAGAGTAGTCAAAAACAGCATTTACCATTGCCATCTTGCTTCCTGTGAGGGCCGCAGAACATGGAAGGTAGGTACTGCCACTTTGGTATTGAAGTTGATGGACTGACCAGCTGGGGACCATGACTGGTGACAGGATGGTTGGTGGAACCACCTATGCTGTTTGTAGGAAGCAGGTTGTTGTCTCAACACCATGCACCAGGCAGTATTTTTCGCTTTCTGGATGGAATCCATGGCTTCATCCATTTTGGAGTCAAACATACCCTCCTTATTCATGGGGGAAGAGCGAACCCTTTGTGACTTCCCCTGAGAAGCCTCCACTATGATAGAGTTAGGAGGTGGGTGCGTGAACAGAAAGCCAACATCCTTCTCTTGCACCTGATGATATTCTCCAGTCTTTTTGATGTTGGAGCCTTAGAGGAGGGAGTCTTCCAGGATTGCTGGATAGTTTGCAGCAAGGTTGGTAATAGCAGGATCGCAACAGGAGTCGACATGTATCATATCGAATGCAGTGTCTTTCACTCTCACAACTAGTTGCTGCACTTCCAGGCCAAGGGGCTGCGCCATATGGAGTACCTGCCTTCGGAGGCCCATATCCTCCAAAGGGGAAGCTGGGTCCCAATTGCCCACTACCGCATCCAGTGATGAAGCGGAAGGTGCCAGGGAAAACAAGGACATTGAGTCCGATTGATAATCATCTGTCCCCAACTGTAGCCCTGCACACGACCTGTAATGTACATTGGTGGGTTGTGCAACTGAACCTTAAGCAACTGAACCAACAGGGTGGTCAGAGTGGTGGCCAAGCACGAACTCAGGAGTAGCGTGCAGTGCAGCTGAATGGATGACACCAAAGCCCGTGTTTGCTGTGGTGGCAGCATGGACAATGGCAGCACAGACATTATTGCCCATGGGACCAATGCTGGTATCTGCTGATGTGTTGATGGTACCATGGTATGCATCAGCCACAGCAGCAGGACCAGAGAAGCCAGGAATGAAACCTAGTCTGGTGGAGGCTGAGAAACTATAGCTGATATCAATCAGGGGAGGTAGCAAGGAGGATCTTGGTAACATCTATCCAGTGTCTGCCCTCCATACCCTGAATGCAACTTGTCCCAATGGTAGTTGCGTCATGGGAGCAGATGATAGCTCAAACACCTGTCCCAGTCTGAAAGTGGTGACCGGGATCTGAATTGGGACCCTGGTATAACCTAGAGGTATGGTGTCTCCAACTCAAGGAGCAGTAGCCTGAGAACACGGAATCCAGAGATCCTCTCCAGTTGGGAGATCGGTGACCTGAGTGACAGGGGCATCTGCCCCATCAATCGTCCTGTGAGTCAATGTTGGAAGCGGCAGTGCCTCCCTAATCTTGCCTTCTGATATAGACATTATCCGTCCAGGATCCTGCACAGCATCAGTCCCTAGAGCCTGTTCCATAAGTTGAGCTCGAAGCAGTATCAGTGAATTGAGCATTGCTGGAGGGGCTGATATGAATGACAGTACAACTAGTACAAAGATGGGCAATTACAGCATCAGGTTCATGGCTGACCTGACCACTGCCTTCTTTGCTTTCTTTTTCTTTGGCTTCGAAAAGGACTGTTGCACTCTGCCTTTTTCGATAGTTTCTTTGTTACTGTAAACTTCAGCAATCACCCAGGTGTGGGTGATACAGCCCTAATTCAGGGCTCGATCACTCTCCGAAACACCCAAAGGCTGAGGGGAGCAGGAAAGGGTCTCTTGATGCCCCAAGGCTTTGACACCTGTGCCATAGAGGCCTCATCTGCCAATGGTTCCACCACTTCAAGGGCTTTCTTCCACAAAACAGCTCGCAGCCTGTCAGCGCGATTATGTCTCGCCTGTTTTGTAAAGGCTTGACAATGAGTGCAGGCTTCCACTTTGTGCCCTTCTCCCAGGCAGAAAAGACACAGGGAGTGCCCGTCAGTAGGAGGCAGTTTACTGCCACAGCAGATACACTTTCAAAATGGGGACCTCATGGCCATACGCCTATAGGCGATTGCGGAGGTCGCAAACACAAAAGAGACAAAACTGAAAACAGTAGCACGAAGAAAAAATGAGAGCACTGAATGACAAGGTAGAAGAAAAACAACAGCTCAGCAGTTGTGCTATGAACAACAAGAGAACTTTCCCTATGAGGCTACCGCAATGACGGTCGAAAGAGAACTGAGGGAATAGGTGGGAACCTGCCAAGGACATGCACGCTGGGATGGTGGACGAGGGTTCCTGCCCAACATTCCTCAGCTACAGAGGTTTCCCAAATGGGGCTGTGCGCAGGGCCCATATGTGTGATGCACAGAGACCACAAAGAAGAGAAGCCCGTTTTAAGTTTCTTTTTAACACATTTTGCACAATGAAGTGACAGTCATGTCTGAGTGGCATGAAAAAAACAAGAGCACTTGGGCAGTCTCCAGTGCTGGCAATCTGCTAGTACTGAGCATGTTGAGCTAGTGGGAACCACTGCTACTACAACAGGAAGCTAGTCTGGCCAGCACAGTGGGAAACCAGTTGAAACTACCACCTCTGGCATGGGCCACATCAGAGAAGCCTCCTTACACGGGCTCTGCTAACCTACTCCGGAAACAGTAGTTTTGGCTAGTTTAGTTCCCCCTGGTACAGCAGCAGCATTAGATATTGCCCCTTGCTTGCGCTCCATGCAAATTTTAATTAAAAATTGAGGCAATTAATCGCAAATCTAAGTTGACTGCAGCCCAATCCACAGCTAGCCTGTTTGTAGGTCTGAGTGGCCATGCTTCCACTGTCTAAGTGTTCTGCACGTACACATACTCCTAGCTAAGCAGAGCTCCTCAAAGATCAACTATTGTCACACTAGACTTTAAAATACACAGATATCAGCATACGGCTTGTACTGCACATCTGCACACGCTGCTCCTGCTCGCGCGCACACATTGCTTACAGACACACCCGTCTTTTTACTGCGTCCCAGAAAATGCAGCCAGCTCATGTGCTTCCATATTCTGACCACTGCAAGAGGCAACAATTACCACAGATTATCAGCCCGACCATGACAAGCCACGTAAAGAGAGACACTGAGCCAACTCTGCTGCGTGGAGACTGGCATATTCAAGTACACTCAGGACATTAGTAGCAATTTACGTGCCATCACTGAGGGAACGCCATAATGGCCCCGTTGGCAGCCTCTTATTTTGAAGCCTGTTATTTGTGGGAGTTACAAGCTATAATCACAACAGAAACTTTCAAAACCCTTATCTTTGGTGACACACCAAATCTATTTCAGAACTGTAATTGCTATGTCACTGGAGAGTTTGCTGCTTAATGCACTCAAATGACATTTAGTGTTTGCAGGGTCATTATAGGGAACAGAAAATGTGAAGGAGGAAAAGAGGGGAGGGGAGGTGCTCCTATTGTGCACTCAGCTTATTTTTAGAAGCGGCTTTATTTCAGATGCCCAATTAAATGAGAGAGATAGAGATGATCTTTATACAACACAGACATTCTTACTACCCCCCCCCCCGATTTCTAAAAAGATGATCTGGAAATCTGGGACACCTCCACTTCACTCGTGGTTGGCAATGCTATTTCCTAGGATAGAGAAGAAGCCTATCCAGTGCTGAGCAGATCAGGTGCTGGTTCTGAGTGACCTCCAACATTGCTGGATCTTACCCAGAATCCTCCTTCCTGTGTTGGAAAAGCACTGGAGCCCGAGACTGAGGGCTAGATCCCAGAGGCTGTAGGATTACACATGGCTGTAGTGGAATATGGATGCTACTATGACTGGTTCAGAGCAAACCCAACGATCTGGGACTTGATTTCTTTCTTGTATTTTTGTACACACAAGACCATATTTGCTTACCAGTATGTGGTGACTTTGAAACATGGGAATGAATGGCAGTGAAATACTGTGTGTTCAGATACACATGTTAAAAAGTAGATGGGAGATGTATGAAGGGACACACACACACAAAATATACAATGATGCAATTGTTTCCATGTTACTGAGTACATAGGGTTGTACCCAATGTTAGTCTAACTTAAATCCCATTCATTTCAATGGATCCACTCTAAGTAGGACCAATATTAGCTACAACACATATATTCCAGTACCAGTGTGGACCTGCATGTATGAAAATATAATGCTGCAATTTAAACTGGAGCATTGAGAATTACAAAGAAAGTTCTATCCCTTGTAGCCACAGAAAAAACAAAGACGGTCCCTGCCCCCAATTAGAAATGTACAGGCAGATTCCTGCTAAACACCTGTTCCTGGTGAGTGCCCCATTAGTTAGGAGGAAGCATTGTTTCCCTCAGCATATGCCATTGTGCACTTATATAGATCCTCGGCCTTGTACTCAGGATGCTGCCATGGCCCCTAGACCATGACTTTTACACATCTGTTGCTGTCTAAGGCAAGGCAGATCCACTCTGTCTATGCTATCAGGCAATAGAATTAATTTCACATAATTGGGTACAGGATTGTAGGCCAAATAAATACAACAAGATATATTACAATAAATGGTTTATAATGGGATCTTGGTGCTGATTGAAGCATCACTGCTGCTCATCCAGACAAAGTGGAAAACCACATGGCTGCTTTACAGATACTAAATAATGGGAACATTTCTGGTAGAGGTAACAGATGACTTACAAACTGTACTAAGGTAGGATCCTGGGCAAATCCCTCCCTGCATGTCATAGTAGTGTCATAGAGACTTGACAATCCACTGAGGCTGCAATCATAAGCATACTTCCCTGGGAGTAAGTCCCGTTGAAGTTAATGGGGCTTGCTTCTGATTAGATGTGTATAGGATTGTTTTGTGAGAAAGGCATTGAGATGAGATGAGACCATTTTTGGTAGGCCACTATAAGCAGTGAAAAGCAGAGTAGATTACACTGAAAGGTCCTGTCCTTCAACATGGTTGAAGCATGGTGCAGATCTAATGAGTGCAAGGCTCAGGATCAAACTACACATTACTTTTTTTTCCTTATTCAAAATTAAGCAAGAAGGATCTGATCCAGGCTGGGACCCTTGCATGGGTGAATATAGGGGGGTTTAATCCTTTGATTTCCACTGCAGTCCTGATCTGTATTCTCCCCCACCCCTCAGCCATGCCTGCAATTCAGATTGCCAAAAATCATCCATTAAAATGAATGGGTCATTTTTCAGCAATGCAAATTGCAGAGGTGGGCCCCTAATCAGATCAGGACCACAGTGGGTGGGGGCAAAGGGTTAAGTCCTCCTCACCCCCATGCTATGGTCCCAATCTAGATCAGGTCCACATACTTTCGAGTAAAGAGATGCAATTTCCCCTAAAATACACATTTTGTACACAACTTTCCCGAATAAATGAATTTTTCTACTCAACTTTCCTTGATATATACATTTTTGCATGCAATTTTTGTGCCAAGAACTGCACTGCAGAATTAGGAGAAATGCAAGACCTGAAGGGTAACTGTGATCCAACCTGCATATTAGTCTGGGAAGTGCAAATCAGGTCAGTTTGCTTAAAAATGTGGACCAAATGGAACTGTCCCCCCGCCCTAGGGTGCCTGGAGCAGAGGAGGCTCCTAGTCTTCCAGAAGATCTTGCCTGTGTTCTGTGCAAGCAGTCCCGTATGTGGGGCTGTATAGAACCCATGAAGATGGACAGTGCTACTTTAATCAGGACTACAAAGTCCTTCGCTAGAACAGTTAGGAGAGACAGTACTGACCCAGATAGACCAGCGGTCTGATCTATGATAGAACAGCTTCATAAATCCATAAAAACTAGGGGTGTGCTTTGGATTTGGCCAAATCCCAAACTGCATTGGGCTAATTCAGAACGATCTGGGAGATGTCCAAATCAAAGTGGGGTTTGTGATGGGTATGCTGACTGCCGGGCGGGAAAGTGACAAATGTCATGTGCTCTGTAGACAGGTTGGAAGATAGTGTGGGGGAGAATCCAGTGGGTGTAGTACATACCAGCACCAATGTGAGGTTCTGAATTTAGCTTCAAGGTAGCATTATCAGGAAGGGAACAGGGTCAGCTAAACCGGTGGAGCTGAGGGGTTGCACTCTGTGTATGAGATGATGGTGCTGGGAGGAAAGATTTAGATTTGTTATGTCCTGGCAAATATTTTGGGACAAGCTGAGCCAATGGAATCAGTCTGCTAGTGCTTAATATCAAAAAAAGGCACAGAGCAGCTTTTAAATTGACCTCTGGGAGAAAGCCAACAAGAATTGGGGAGCATCTGGTTAAAAATGAGTCACCCTCAGAGGATCATGGAGACAGTTAGGAATGGGCGAACATCCCCTTGTTTGCCTCAAAAGATGTCTGGGTTTTGCAGTCATTCCATATGCATACTCACAAAATTTGAGGGAGCCACTATGCCTGCCTGCATCTGTGTGTGGGAGCTGAGGTTTCCCTCCCAATGCTGGTTTTTCTCACCAAAAGTAAGGAAGTGCTTGTGAATAGAGGAAGACAACTGGAAAGTGAGGGGAAGGTGTTTGTAACCCCTTTAAAGGACTGATCCAGACATGGTCTGAATCAGCTGAAAATTAATTGCATTTTTTAAAAATTAAAATGAGCAAGGTAGAGGTTCATATTTCAAACCGTCCCAATTTGAATATGTGCCCCAAAACTTAACTTAAACATTCTAGGTCATTTAAATAGAGATAGGATAGAATTTGGCAAGGGCCATACAGAAGGACAGGAGAGCTGTTTCAAGAGAGCTACATTTCAAGAGAGCTACATTCAACACTGAGCTACGTGAATCATTTGCATGATCCAGCACAGCTTGTTTGATATGCTTAAATACAGAACCATATAAATGGGGGAGATCCATCAGGTCATCTAGCTTAACTAAAGGATATAATTTACCATGACTGGTGCCCTTTCAGTCTCCCTTTGGAAACTTACAAGGAAGGAGATTCCACAGCCTCCCTTGGCAACTCATTCCACTGCCAACACTGCATTATGTTAGGTTACATGTATCTTCCCATAGTTTAAACTCTGCTTCATGTGGTATGATGATGGATTGTTCTCCCCCTTCCTGAAGCCATTCCCTTTAAGCCAGCACCCCGCCACCCTTCCAAAATAACTAGGCAACCCTGGCCTGAAGATAATGCCAACCGCACCATGTCCCTTTCAGTGTTAGAGCAGATTCCCATTTTGCAGTTTCTCTTCATTAATGATTGCCAAATTAGCTTCACTTCTGCACTGGGGGTGCATGCAGTGTGGCGGCATCCGGATCCATCCTGGTTTTCATCTCCTATCCCCAGCTCTTTTCTTTAGCAGAAAATCCCCTGGTGTTTTAGTTAGCCTTGAAATCTACTATTTTCAAATATATATTCAGTTGCAGTGAGCTGGGCCTCTTCTTGGGGGGTGTATCATATCACGATCAGGCTCTGATTCATTTACTCCTCTCTATTAAAGAGCCAGAATGGAAATGAATTCAGCTAACATAGAGTTTAATGCGGAACGATAGGCTCTTTCACGTGGCATTTTCAAGCCCAGTTTTTGCAACGGGCTTATATAATCAGACATAATTGTCTGCACATGTTCAGTTGCATTTACTTCAGAATGCTCTACTGTCCTTGCCTGGTGATGTCAGGGCTCAGTGCTAACGTGGGAGGCTGAGATGCCTGTGCTGAATTCAGATGAAGACAGCTCAGGATTTGAACAACAAAGCCACAGACCATGCATGTGACTTCCCTACCCTTTCACTTTGCCCATCAGTGTCCTCAAGGGAGCGTTCCCCCTATTCCTAAGTATGAAAAGCATACCAATAATAAAGTTTCCTCATGCTTTGCTTTGGAAAAAGAACACATAAATATTGATGAGATGTTGCACTAACCTAGTAATTGGAAGACTTTCCCTATGGCTCAGGGGCTGGGGCTGGTAGGGTTTAAGACCTTTGTGCTGTATCACCCCTTTGACTTGCTACATTAATGAGGGCAGATCTATATATTAAACAGAATGAGGTAGTAGAATTGTGGACCATACCACTGCACAATGCGGGGGAGGGCCATATTTTTTAATGCTCCCCTATCTCAAAAGCTTTCTGCGTACAGTAAACTAACACATCAGCAAATGGACTACGCTAAACTATTCTCTCTGATGTGCTAGTTTTCTGCATAACGGGACTGAATTAAAATATGGGAGAGCATTCAAAAATCCCCTCCTGTGGCCTGATGTGGTACAGACCAGAATCCTTCCACCTCAGGGCCAAAGGGGATGTGACATGGGCAGCCATATTTGATGTTCTTGTCAATGCCTCATTGAAGCATTGTGGAGCATTCCTCCATAATGTGGAGGAAGGGGTGTCCAATTTTCATATCAAATAAACCTTCCCCTTCTCCCCACCTTAACTCCTCTCACTCTGTCAGTTCAAGTACTTTTCTCCCAGTCTGACATCAGAATTTGGCTGGGAGAAAAGCACCTGGGGAGATAGAGGTGCAGGATGAAGGCAAGGTCAGACATGACGGAGTAGCCATGTTTGTTGTTCACCTGTCTGCCTTATTCACATATAAATATAGGAGGTAAGGGGAATCTAATTTTAATATTTAAAAATGCATGGTTGAGGGGAGTTGTACCCTCCCCACCTTATTTCTATCACTCCAGGCGCTTTTCTCCCAACCTAATTCCGAGAGCAGAAGTGAGCCAATCTGGGCAAAAAGTTCCTGAAGTGGCTGAGTGTGAGGAGGCACGGTGGATTTACTTGATGTTAGAGTTACATTCCTCACCTCCTACTTTATATATGAATAAGGCAGACACGTGAACAAATGTAGTTCCCCCCATCATGTCCGACTTGGCCTTCAATCCATCACCTTATCTTGCACAATGTGTACACTGGCTCTGAGTTGACCTGTCTAGCACAGAATGATCCCTTTAGCAGCATCCCACCTCCAAAACAAAAGTCGTACACCTTCCATATGAACAATTCTTACCCAACCTGCATACCAGTGAGCATTGACCTAACTTGTGCATAAAAACAACTGGCTTTACTGCCTATAATTTTGTACTCTAACAAAATGGAGAGAGAGAATGAGAGAGCTATGGTCTTGGCAAGCAGTTTTAATGTTTACCCTCACATCACATCTTATACTTCGTGCTTTTATTGCAAATTGACATAAGTTCATGGAGAATGCCTAGGAGAATGCCAATGGCGGCTGAACAATTCCCACCAAGAAAGGACTTGCTTTGCTCAGCACTGTTGTGAGTAATACAGGCAGTAGCAATCCTAAAAGTTATCTAGGGTAGGTGGGAGGGAAGCTTCTCAACCTGCACTGCCCCCCCCCCCGACTGGCACTCCCCATGTCCAAGGCAGGTATGTAAAAGAAGCCAAAGCTTCAGAACCATGTTTCATCCTTCCAGTATTTTCAAGTCAATCCTGGAGCGCAGCTATCCCTCTGACCTCTAAAAGGGGCATAGAGAAGCCCCCGACACTGTGTACAGCAGCCTCCTTTTCCAGGCTGCCCTCTTGTCCCAGCTTGCTGTCACCGCCACTGAGATGGCGGATGATTGATCTGAGAAATGAAGTTGGATTGCTGTCCCGAATCTACACTTGGTTCTCCTTGTGTCTGTCTGATCGATTTCACTCTGTACGACACAGCTTGTCGCTATGAGTTTTCATGCTAGTCAGGAGCCGCCAGCACAACCTAGAACAAGTCTAAGATGTTCCTCTCCACCCCCACCCCTGTTTTCATCTTCTTTCATTTTGGGGGGTATTATTATTATTATTAGCATCATCATCATCATTATTAATCTATTAATCACCCATTGTTTGATGCTGATTGGAATGGGAGAGGGGCCTAACCTATTTTTTCTTGGCACACCCAGCTGCAATGGGATCCAGCCCTTCTTGTTGGAGATGTCTAGGTCCTGGTTTGTGGTGACATCCCCTACTGCCATTGCACAAGGTGTCACCTGTTTAGCAGCTCCTCTCAGCAGAATGCAAGTGGCCGCAGGTGCCGTATGAATGCTGATTGTGTCTGACAGTCCGAGACGCCAGCTGCCTGCACAAGCCCTGCCCAATCACCACTTTTTTGCAGATAGAACTCTGCCGTTGGCATGACCGATACAGAAGCAATAAACTAGGTGACCATAAAGCTAAGACAAGTCCTACTTAGTGGCATTCTGAGCCCTATGGCTCTGAAATAATTGGGAGCGAGAGAACAAAAAAAAAGGGGGGGAGGGAAAGCAAAAAGGAAGCCTAGTTTTCTTACACTGATGCCCTGCGGACTATACATCTGACTCGCTGCGAGCCCGTCACTGTATCCTCCTGTCTGGCTGATAACATGGCGAAGGGTATCCACCTAAACAGACCAACAACAACAAAGAGAGAATTAGGAACACAGATATTCAGAGGTAAGGCTAATTGTTTTGGTCATTAAAACATGAGTATATGACCATAGGTCAAGATTTTCCAATGTTCACTCCAAAGAGCAAGAAGTGAAGCTGCCTCCCGCATCCCCACCCACAGCCACAGTCTCTGATAGCAGCAGCAGCAGCAGTCCATGCTGGATTCATAGTCTTGCACCAGATGGTGGGGAGGAAAATATACCATGGGGCAGGCAAGTTGGTTGGAGGTTCTTGGTTGAGTTAGCTATTAAATGGAAGCAAGCAATCTCTTCCTAATCTCTTACTCCTGCTATCCAACCATCAATAATTCAACCCAAGGTGTCTCAATACCACCTGCAACTGAAGAGAATTGACTTGATATAAGTGAGCAAATATGAGTGTCAACACCTTGCATCTCAAGACCATTCATCCTTCTTGACCATTCTAGGCTACCTGTCATCTAGCATGCAGTCTTCTCTGCATTCAGGGTAGCAATGTAACCTGAATTGGTTTTAAAGGGGCATTGTCAAATATTGGAAATGCCTGGGTGGTTGGCGACATTACTTAGAATCCCAATGGGATGGAGCAGGTGTAGAAGACAACTCCAGAAAAAGTCATGAATATCTAAGAGGCTGGAATGGCAACACCTACTGTCATAACCCTTGCATCAAAAAGCAGCGGTTGATGCACCCAAGATGATTTCCTACACTCTTCCCATTCACATCAGCTTCTAGGACAGAGTGGCTAGAGCTGGTTTGACACTGAAATGAGAGAGGGGTACTTCTGTGGTTCGACACTACTCTCTTGTCATTAAACTAAGCTGAATATGGAAGTCTTGAAAAATAAGCCCTAAGTACAAATGTCTGGTCCCTTCTCCCAGAAAATCCACTAAACAAGTTGCACCTTGCATGGTACTCTTTCCGTTCAAAATCTTGATTTTCCTCTTAGTGTAGCTATCAAGCCAGAGCCAAATGCATTCACAAAGTGTGGGCAAGATTCCAGAAGACCATTTTTAATTTTGTTGTTGTTGCTCATTTGGGGTTTTTGTTTTTGTTTTGACTGGTTTAGGTTGGTTACAAAGTTTTGATTCCTCTCTTGGGACAGGAATGGGGAAAGCCAATAGGATCAAAGGCTCTTCATTCTGACACTGATGCATTCACTGGCAGTACATCCGATGGATCCCTACCTGTGACTGCACGTTGGCTCCAACCTGGGCCCCTTGGTAAGAATCCCCATTGAGTGACTGCACGCTCATGAACAAATCTCCAGAGTTTGACATGTTAAAAGAACTGGAAGAACCTGGAAAGGAAAGAGTGAGGCACCTGAATCATAGAAAGGAAGAAGATCAACCACACGCCTGTCAGCCAAGAAGGAGGAATGACATGCAAAGCAACCCCAAACAGGAAACAAAACAGTCAGGTTAGTAGCACGGAGGACACAGCAAGCAAAATTAAAATTAAAAAATAGAGAGAAAGGGTGCACTGTAAGAGCTGTAAACAATGTATCTCAAAAAAAGCTTGCCCTCTAACAACTTTTCAACACAAAGGAGTCTTTCAGAACTTGCTGTTTACTTGATGTGTAGATGTGTTGCACATAATTCCAGTTTTGGGAGTGGGAGGTTGGCTTTGTTGTTGTGGACAGCATTCTAATGCCTTAAAAAGCTGTGATGTCTGGAAGGCAAAGTTATTATTCTAGGAAGAAAACTCCCACAAAAATAGATGCATAGAAAATGTGTGTGGAGCATGCCATGCTTAGAGTCTTCCAATTTCAGAAGGGTACAGGTGGCAGCCCACAGTGACCTCGTTTGTATGCTCGCTGCAGCCCTCCTTTTGTTTAAGTCACGGTGGGCTGCAGTGCATGCCACATGGTTTGAATATTCAAGCCACGGCTTGTTGTGTTGTCCAAACCTGGGCAGTGGGGGGTTGTGCATGTGCCACAGCCCACCATGGCTTAAATAAGTCACAATGGCTTATTTGATTATGTGAATGTATCATGACCAGTTTCGCTGGGTAGCAAAATGTGGCATGGAAACAAAGGCCACAAATTTCTACTATGACCCCTGGCATCCTGCACATCCAGAGAGGTGCATAATGTGTCATTTGGTGGGCAGAGGAGATAATGGGCCACAAGAATAGGATATGGCTCTCTTGATCCTTTCCATGTTATCTTGGCATCTTAGCAAGACCTGAAACTCACTGCATGCACATGTTATCTCTGATGCCACTTGGGGCTGAAAAAGGTTATTCCAGACACCATTTTTCCTCATGTGTCCCCCCTCTCACCTATACCTTTAAAACAGCAACCTAACTGGAATGCATGAGATAGATTGGAAGGGATTATTTTGAAACTCTCGTGCAGCTCAACATGTTAAGTATGAGAAAGCTCAACGTGCAAGGTTTAGTTTTAAACATGAAATTAGGCTTGAAGGGAGAGACTCCAGGGGCCCAGGTCAGCTCCACGGCACTATTGCAATGCCAGGCTGCTCAATGTTTCACCATGGAAGATGCACAACTGCTATGTTCTTTGTGGAGCTGCCCAGCAGCGATATACAGACAGAAGCTCTGTGAACCTTTGGCTGCAGTTTGGCTTCACAAACATTTTTGGTTAAACCCGCAGTTCTAAAGCAAAGTGGGGAGCCTTGTCTGAAGTACTCACATCTGGAGAAATAGTACAGTGGTGGGTTCCCCCGCCCTGCCTAGTACTCACAAAAGTACTGCACTCCCTGAAAGACAGATTCTAGAACGTCACAGTAATCAGCAAGGGCTAAGAAGTTCTTCAAAGTCTCCTTAACTAATGGAAAGATCCCCATTGCCCTCACCAGGCTTTGGAACGGTCCCTGAAATGGCTAGGAAACATGTAAGTAAATGTTACATTTGGCTATAGACATGGATTGACGATAAATGTTGACAGCTTTACAAGGGGTAATCCAAGGAACCTACTGGAAATTATCTTGATCACTTTTCAAGATCTCCCATTCTTGTGCTGCACCTTGAGTACTGATTTTTAGGATGCAAAAAATGCCACAATTATTTTAATATTTTGCCTTGTGTGACACCTATCTTCTGAGCATACAGAGCCCTTACCAACTTTAATTACCTCACTCTCACAGGAATGTCATGGGAGTGAGAGAAGTATGGTGTTCTCCCCTTAACAGATGGCCTCAATAAATGAACTAGATTTTTAGGCTCATGCAGCAAGCCTATGATATCATATGACAAGACCCTGGGAATCCCTTGTTCCTCCTTGCCTTTTTCTGCCAACCACATAAATAGCTTTTGAACTTGTTTTTCATTTGCTTGAACAGAAAAGCTGTTTTACTCCAACCTCTCTTAAAATATTCCCAAATAAATATATATGGTTCCCACTTAACAGATGTTGCGTTGAAAGTTAACTGGCCAATTTTGAGTGTGGGGTGGGGTGGAGAGATGGACAGCCACAAGCTGTCATTCCAAACAACAGTATGAAACTTGCAGTATATATGTTGCTACTGACATAGAAAACACACTCCATCAGGATGTTCTCCTGTGAGTCTCCCGGAAATGAATAGGAGCTGCACAAGAGCATGACCATGTTATTGCACAGCTCCCATTCATTTCCATGGGGCTTGTGCATGACAACGGCCCACTGGATCATGCCCAGAGTCTTCCTAAAATCCATGTGCCTATTTAAGTAGTAAACGTGTCATGCTGTCTCTGCTGAAGACACAGAACAGGTGCACACCACTGGTATGCACATTGTAAGTACAGGAGTATTTGTGACAGCCCTTGGTGTGACGTGTGGTGCTGCTTCAGCATCAGTGCAAAGTCTTGGGGGTGGGTGGAAGAGATTGCGAGGGATGCACGATCATGGCTAAGCAGCTCCAAGGGCTAATGCAATGGTGTGCAGGAACAAGGAATATCAAAACAAAGACTACCCCATAACCTAATCAAGGCACCTCATTTTGCACAACACCTAGGAAAGAAGGTGATTCCCTGTGCTTACTTGGGTACTGGTCTAGAGGACAACACCATTCCCAGCTTTCCCCGGTGCCATCCATGAACTGAAATGCAATTTCATTTATTTATACTGTATTTCTTGCCCCGCTAGTAGCAAAATGGTCATGAACAAAATTATTGACAGTTTGTTATCTTGTAATGGTAACCCAAAATCTGCTTCCTGAGTGGGGCACCTCACCCACCCTATGGAAGGGCCAGCTCTGAGCATAGCTTGATTAACAAGCAGTATTAATATGGGTCAATATGTATAAAATCTCCAGGTATTCTGCCACTGTGTTACTGTCTAAATTCTACCACAGTAGATGCTGATGCTGCTTGTCCTCACTACAGCTTTTTGTACTGCAAAACAGCACTTTAAACTCAAAACATGCGAGACTCCACCCCCCAAATCCATTCATTTTTTCTACAGTTTGAGTAAGTGATGTCACATAATGTAGTGGGGAGTGGCGGAGAACTTACAGACAAGGACATGGTGGGACAAGTTTAAAAAACTATCACCATGATATCTGAAAATGCTCCAGGCTGCATCCCTATGCACTCTTCCATGAGTGTAAGCCCCAATGAACTCAGTGGGGCTTACTTCAGAGTAGACATACATAGGATTGCACTATCTAGCCCTTCTCCTACCAATGGCTCAGAAACTGAACTTGATGTGTGACTAAGAGCTCACAGCATTTGGAGATGTATCATTTTGGCTGCCCATCCTTCTCCCTCATGGTTCCTGCTCCAGGGTACCACTTGATGAAGCCATATATCAACTTCCCCTTTCTCTTGTATTATCCCACCGTTGCCAACAATTCCATATTGGGGAAGGATCTCACATTTGCCATCAAATTAAATTATATAAATTAACAACGTTTAGGACATTGACTCTACATTCTGGTTTAATACATTCTAGTTCCAGAATCCGGAGGGTATAGTTCATTCAGCTGAGCTTTGAAAGCAGATACATTCCTCAGCAATTTTCCATTTCCTTTTCAGCTGAGTTTCACTTTAGTTTACCAATACTTACACCTTTAAGAAATGTGTAGGAAAAAGTGTCTTTGTCATGCTGGAATGGTCAGATCCAAGCCAAGTTCCCTCACTTGTAAGCCATTGTATCTGAACATTCTCCCTACTCCTCTGTCTGGAACCGGAAGAATGGGAAAGTAACAGTTGATTTTTCCCTGAATTATTCTGTTGTGATAGCCACAAGCATAAATATCTTCATTAAAAGTTTATGTTAAACGTTGGAAGATAAACCCATTAGTGGCTACTGGTCATAACAGCCAAAAGCCCACACTATGTTCAGTGACAGTATGTCTCTGACCTTTGGACACTTGGCTTGTGAACTTTTCTGTGATATCCATGATGGTACCAACACTTCATTTAAGACAGATCTCAATAAAGCACTAATAAAAATGTTTTGAGCATGTGCAGAGTGCTTTTCTCTCAACATTGAGTAACCATAGCCAACCCCTGATGTACCTGGGATCACGGAACAGAGTTTACAGGTAAGAGGGTTTGATTTCCACATCTATTTTAGCTATCAATCACAGTTCCTTATAATTTCAGCTAATGGAACCAAAGGTCTAAGATTGCAAGGCATTTTTGTGTTAATCTGCAACAATGCATATTGATAAGGATATTATTTCCATCTATGAGTAATACATAAAACAACAAGCATTATGTTAAGGTCAATATTTAATTATATCCATGTTTTAGAGTGTCAATATATAACAAAGAGGGCTAAAACAGAGAGGAAACATTTTGATGATTTTCTTTTTACCAGTATGGAAACATTTATATCTACTCCACATTTGCTATGCCTTCTTTTTACTATAACTCCACCCGCTCCCACTACCTATACATTGGAACCTAAGCTATGTTCTTTAGAGAAAAATTGTGGGAGTTAAAAAGAAACACCACCACCACCAAAACTGTTTTGTGTGGAGAAAAGAGATCCTCATTTCAAGAAATTAATACAGACCCAGTTAAATTTAGAGCAAGTTAAATAAAGAGGCCTAGTTCTGCCTTACTCTTGTTTAAATTACTGATAAATTAACAATTTAGTTGTTTTCAGGTCTGTAAGGAAGATGCTGTCTTAAGTGCACCTGGATTAGGAGAAAGCAGCAGTTTGCCAAGACTGATTGATTCACACTGCAGGGGAGAAGGAAAAGATCAGGGCAGATACAGAACAGCAGGACAAGAGTCTGAGATGGTGTCAGAGCTGGAGAGACAAGGAGGCGGTTTTTGGAAGTGAGGAAGGGATAACTTAAAATGTGCAGTCAGAAGAACAAGAAAATGATGTGTTAAAGCAATGGACAGGAAAGGACTCTGGCCAGATCAACAGGGTTTGACTTACATAAGCCGAGCCAGGCCAGGCAACAAAGCAGATGGGGGCACAAGGAGAGCCATCAGCCAGGAGGCTAATAGGTTCAATTCATTCTATTAACCATCATGACTCACAACAAGGCTGAGGGTGTCACACAGCTTCCATGATAATTAGCAGCAGCTTTTCAGTATGAGCAGAGAACAAGAAATTGCCATACACCTGCCTGACTCAGCAGTTTTAAAGGTTCTGGAGGTGCTAAGATCAACAATATGAAGGGGTACTAATATTGGGTTAAGGTAAGTTAAGGGTGTCCCCAACCAGTCGTGTCCGACTCTAGGGTGTGGTGCTCATCTCCATTTCTAAGCCAAAGAGCCAGCGCTGTCCGAAGACGCTTCCGTGGTCATGTGGCCGGCATGACTGAACACCGAGGTGCACGGAACGCTGTTACCTTTCCCGCCGAAGCGGTACCTATTTATCTACTTGCAATTTCTTGCTTTCGAACTGCTAGGTTGGCAGAAGCTGGGACTGAAGACGGGAGCTCACTTCGTCACGCAGCACTCGGGTCTCGAACTGCTGTCCTGCCGACCTTCCGGTCTGCAATTCAGCGTCTTAACTACTAAGCCACTGCGGCCCCTAATATTGGGTTAGTGAGGTAGTAATATCTATGAAGGGCATGATACATTGCCCAGACATAGGCTGGTGCTATTTGGCCAGTTCCACAAATAGGATGGTCATTTTTATTAGCTACCTATGATAAAACAAAAAACAGAGTCAACATTTCTTAGGATCTAAGAAATGTAGTTGATAATTTTGGGGGGTGGGGGGGCGTTATTTTCGTTTGACATATACATATTTGCCAGATGCTTCTGCCCACCCTTAATTACCCCTTCCTTTTGCTCAGAAGAGTGTCATTTCACACATTACACAGCAACAAACACAGGTTGCCTCTGAATGGATATGTCAACAGGGAGCCACAGGCACTCTGGTTCTCTGACAAGAGTACCTCGAACATGCTTGTAAACATATGCTTGTTGTATACACACTTCACATGTTTAGGTGTACAGTTAACACATCTCAGATGTACATCAGCCATAAATGTTTCAACCATTCTGGGCTACTATGAAGTTAGGATAAGGAAAACTACTTATCTTGGCCACCAAGCAGATGCTCCAAAGAACCACTCCTTCTCCTACAACATGGAATTGTTTGTGATCATCCCATGATGAAACCCCCATGAAGTGTGGTCTTCTGAAGGGTTAGCATACATTAGGCTCCTTGCCAAGCCCAGTTTTTATGACTACAGGGCAGGGAGCAACACTGCCAAACACTGCACCGACACTGCCAAACCACAGACATTGAGCCACAAAGTAAATGATAAACCAATATGGCAAAACATACCATTTTCAAAAGCAGTGGGGAAAAATGGTTATTTGTGATGGGTTATCTGTCTAATGTTATTTGTGAGGTGTGACTTCTCCATTTTTGCAAGCTGGGGTAAGCACAGAAACAATGGAGCTCATGTCAACCTCATCTGCAAGCCCTGTGGCTCCTGCTGCCATGACAACCTACCTTAGGCAAGTCAAACTGTGACTCCCTCACTCTAAGAGGCCAAAGGGACCACCTGTGAAAACTTCTCTTGCCCTCTGGCAAATGCAGAGCCAGGGTTACTGAACAGAACAAACGTCAGGCATAGGGGATGGGGACGGAAGGAACCTGACATCTCCTGGAGCGAGGCCTGGTGCTGCTAGTGGTTCCGAGCTTATCCCCACAACACAGCAGGCAGTGTCAGCTGTCCAGGGAATGGAGATCATTCTGGTTAATGTTTCTTTGAGGGAGGCTCCACTGCTGGTCACTGAGAGGAGCTTCTCCCTCATCTAAATGAAGACCAAACAGGACTCAACCTGTGCCGCCACTGCTCAGCTCTCAGTTAATATCTCGGTCACCCTTCTCATTGCCAAGATGATTGGGGGACTTACTGGGCTCCATTATCCATGGGTTTGGCCTCATGGCCACACTGTCCTAAACTCTGGACTAGAATAAAGACTGGAATGATTCAGAACAAGAGTTCACCATGGACAAAGACTCCTTTGGGAGAGATACTTGATTTCAATGCTTAATTATTTCAGAGTTTAAATAATTGAGAGAAGGGGCCATACCATGTTTTCCAGCAACATGCAGATTCTCTTGGATGCCCATGATATCCTGATGAGCAAACTAGCTCAAAGTGGGCTAGATGAAACAACGATCTGGTGGATCCACAGCTGGCTACAGAATTGGACTCAAAGAGTGCTTATCAATGGGATCTTCTCCAACTGGGGAGAGGTAATGAGCAGGGTACCGCAGGGCTCAGTCCTGGGCCCAGTGCTCTTCAACATTTGTATTAACGTCTTGGAGGAGGAGGTGCAGGGAATGCTGATCAAATCTGCAGATGAACCAAAATTGGGTGGGATAGCTAATACTTTGGAAGACAGAAACAAAAATCAAATTCAAAATTCAAAGTCATCTTGATAGACTGGAGCGCTGGGCAGAAAACAACAGAATGAAATTTAACAGGATAAATGTCAAGTTCTGCACATAGGAAAAAGAAACCAAATGCACAGTTACAAGATGGGGGATACGTGGCTCAACAACACTATAAGCAAGAAGGATCTTGGAATTGTTGTCGATCACAAGCTGAATATGAGCCGCCAATGTGATGTGGCTGCAAAAAAGGCAAATGCTATTTTGGGCTGCATTAGTAGAAGCATCGCTTCCAAACCACGGGAAGTACTAGTTCCCCTCTACTCAGCACTGGTTAGGCCTCATTTGGAGTACTGTGTCCAGTTCTGGGCACCACACTTTAAAAAGGATGCAGACAAGCAGGAGAGGGTTCACAGGGGGGCAACAAAGATGATCAGGGGACTGGAAACAAAGCCCTATGAAGAGAGACTGAAGGAACTGGGCATGTTTAGCCTTGAGAAGAGAAGACTGAGGGGAGATAGGATAGCACTCTTTTCAAGTACTTGAAAGGTTGTCACAGAGAGGAAGGCCAGGATCTCTTCTCGATCATCCCAGACTGCAGCACACGGAATAATGGGCTCAAGTTACAGGAAGCCAGATTCCGGCTGAACATCAGGAGAAACTTCCTGACTGTTAAGAGCAATACGACAATGGAACCAATTACCCAGGGAGGCAGTGGGCTCTCCCACACTGGAGGCATTTAAGATGAGGCTGGACAGCCATCTGTCGGGGATGCCCTGTCTTGGATTCCCACACTAAGCAGGGGGTTGGATGCAATGGTCTTGTAGGCCCCTTCCAACCCTACTATTCTATGATTCTTCGTTGTTCAGGACTTTTTGGCAGCTTAACATAAATGCCTTTTACTCAGCTGTACCCCATAACATTTTGGAACCTGGAAAAAGGGTAGCAATATCACAACCCAGTGTATTTGACATTGTCCCCTCTTTTTTAAACACACCAGTCCTCAACCTGACCCTTTTTCCGAAATAGCAGCCCAAATTTTACATGGCCCAGGAAGTTACTGTGAACAATCTGTCATAAACAATGAATTGTCTACTATGCTGCAAACATGAAACAGTGAACTTTACCACTTGGGTATCAAATTAAGGATCAGATAAATTATTTATCTGGTTGATTTATTTCTAAAATTTCTACCCTGCCTTTCTAAACAGTACTCAAGGCAGCTCCAATGAATTTGTCCCTTGAACAAATAACATGGGAACTACAAGACCACATATTGGAAAGGTAGAGGAACAAACCATATTTAAATTTCCATAGAGTAAAAAGCCCTCACGCAATTCTGACATCAAAGAAAAATGGAATTACACAAAACAGGACAAACGTATAGAGGAGCCATAGGTAATGAAGTGAGCAAGCAATAATCCAGGGATAAACTCCACACAATACAGACTCAGATAGCATGACCGGAGATACCCTGAGCAAAAGCTCCATTGAAATCTATGTGTGAATGTGTACCTGCCATTCATTTCAATGTGGCTTGCATGGGAGATAGTCCTGATGAACTATGCTCCCTGAATGTGCTGGGTTATTTATCAGGGACACTCGGTGATAAATGCCGCTCCCCTGTTGAAACATACAAAATGTGCATGGATGACCTTCCTCCTGAGAGAACCAGCAACTCAGGCAAACCGCTACCCATGCAAAAATACTTAACACAATACTTTGAATTACACAGCAAGACTACATTGCCTTCAGAAACGGAAAAACAGACAGGAGCAAAATATCCTAAATGAATACATTGCCCAAAAAGTGAACAAACCAAAAAGTAAACCAAATTAAAAATAAACAAGAAACATACATTGATACTCAAAGAAAACAAAACCCCACGGAAAAAAAAGAACAATAACAACCCAAAAGAAAAAAAAAACTAACCAGCTGAATTGGGAGTTGAGGGTGAGTTAGCTTGGCTTCCATGGGCTGACACATTTGTAGCAGTGACAGCCGTTTTGGCAGCATAAATATTGGCTTCCTCTTGAAATTTACCTATGTTCTTCTTGTACCGGATTCGCTTATTTCCAAACCAGTTTGATACCTAGAGCAAGTTTGAAAAAAAAAAGACAAAAAAGCTGTTAATAAGAAGTCAAAGATATGACCAGAGTGGAAAGCTGAGGGGAAGGGAGGAGAGAATGGGAATACAGTTAAAGCATGCTGATTAATAGTTTGAAATAAATCCCTCTCTGAATTCACAAGACAGGCCCATAAAACTATCAAATTTTATGCTTAATATATCACATATATATTTAAATTATAGTACTGTGGATTCTTGTTTATATTTTCTGGTGCTTGAGCCTTTAGACCACATACTAAAACTGTATTTTCAAACAATTCTTTCCAGTCATAAGGCTGGAAACTTCCTTTTCCCGATTTGATTTATAGAATCACAGAGCCTTCAAGTCCAACCTCTTGTCCTAAGGCATCATTTCTTCCACAAATCAGCCCCACCCCAAAGAGACAAACCTACCTAACTGTTCCCCTACAAACAGAGGGGAAGAGTAAACAAGATATGCCATGCCTCTAAACAGTTCTAAAACTCTGACATTCGCAGGGGACTTGCAGTTGTTATAATTCAGAAACAACCACATTTGCAGATATATTAACGGAACTGTCCATACAATTCTTGAATGTTTGCAAACAAAATATTTGCACATAAAAGGCAGACTGGGCTTTGGACTAATATAAGCTCCAGGCAGACATTTGTTCAGAGTAAAGGTGAATGTGTTGGCGAATAGGTGAAATTGTGCCTGCCCACCCCATCCCTGATCTCCATGCATTAAAGATCCTGTCTGTCCAGGGGGCTATGTGCGTGTGCTGCAACACTCATAGAAACTGTATGCAGCAAAAATCAGCAGTGTAGTGTTATTAGCAGGGATGATGTCATCTACCACACACCCCTCAGAATTCCTTGTTCCCCCTGAGCTTAGCAGCAATCCTCATAGTAGCTGGTGGGCTGGGTGTGGGGGAGATAGATTTTCACAGCAATAATACGTTGTTCCCTCTTGTAATGCAAAATATTTTCGGGTGGCTTGGTCTTGAGTGGGCTATTAAGGCCCACTGCCCATTAGCTTTGCAAAAGAGCTGCTCCTGGTGGAAATAAAGCTGCTAGAACTGTTTTGCTGATATGGATCAATGCAGCTGCCTGAATTTTTGGATTCTCCTTGGGGGCATGGCTATGAGGACAATCATGATGATACCCTGCACCTCAAAAGCTCAGATAATCCGAGCTCACTTGTGCTGGTGTGTATGAACATAGGTGTGCAGATGGGACCTTGAATGCATGGAAATTGGGGACAGAACCTGCATACTGTACACTGAGCAAATGTCTGCATAATGATTTAGATGACTTTTTAAAAGGATCAGACAAATTTGTGGAGGGCAGTCCTAACAATGGCTGCTAGATAAGAATGGAACCTCCTTATTCAGTGGCAGTATATCTGTAGATACTAGATGCTGGAGACAAACTACCGGGGAAGGCTACGCCATGCTTGTGAGCACCTAGAGACATGTGGCTTGCTGCTACTGGAGACAGAATACTTTACGAACGTGACCAACTTCTGTTTTAGACTTTGAACTGTTTATACCACACAGATAAGAACTTTACTTGCTGTCCATCACGGTGGCTTCGTTTCTGACAGTATATTCCTGAAACTTCATAGTAGCATATACATTTGGTGATGCAGCAAACAGAACACATAATTGGGAAGACTATCTCACTTTGACTGAGGCAACATGCAAATACTTTCACACTGATGATCAAGATTTATGTGAGGTGAGTGCTACGTTATGTGGCAGATATGCTAGAACTATATGCTGTAGATTGTGTAACACGGCACTTCCTGAAAGATGGACATTTTGTCCTCACAAAATATTATGTGTCCTTTCACAATTGAACCAGAAAAGACCTGTGTCCAGTTCTGGTTTGGTTGAGCCCATGGAAGTGTTGAGAGGAAGCCGGTCCCACAACAGGTCCTAAATCGAGGAGTAGCCAATAAGCAGGAAGTGGCTGCATGCAGTCCAAGATCATGAATTATGGACTGGAGAACAAGGGCCAGTGACAAGTCCTTCAGTAACTTAAAAAGATCCCATGGAACAGGCAACTTGTTCCAACAGGTTTCTAGGTTCAATGGAACCCTTATGTCTTCCCTGCACCTGACTACCTTTCCCAAACTGCACCCCTTCATGAAGAATAAAGTGCCTTAAACAGCCAGTTCTCTGGCCAGGAACCCTGCACTCTCCACTTCCTGCTATTCATTTGTTTGTTTATTCATTTTTATACCGCCCAATAGCTGAAGCTCTCTGGGCGATTCACAAAAGTTTAAACCAAAAAGCACACAGTAAAATAATATAAAATATAAAAAACATTAAAACCACACTATAACAATACAAGCAGAATAAAACCAGAGTAAAACCTAGCATCAATGCAGAGATTTAAAATACAGATTTAAAACAGCAAAGCTAAAAGTCTAGAAAGCTAAAATGCAAGGAAAATGAAAAGGTGGCACTGGAAGGAATACAATGTAGGTGCCAGGAGAACCTCACTAGGGAGCTCATTCCACAGCCAGGGTGCCACAGCAGAAAAGGCCCTCCTCCTAGTAACCACCTGCCTCACTTCCTTTGGAAGGGGCTCATGGAGGAGGGCCACTGCGGATGATCTTAAGGTCCAGGGAGGCACATATGGGAGGAGGCGAGCTTTCAGATAACCTGGTCCCAAGCCATTAAGGGCTTTGAATGTTCATATCAGCACTTTGAATCGGGCCCAGAAATGGACTGGCAGCTAGTGCAGCTGAAAAAGTACTGACGTAATATGAGCTCATTGGCCAGTCCCTGTTAACAATCTTGCTGCCCTATTTTGGACCAGCTGAAGTTTCCGGACCATTTTCAAAGGCAGCCCCATGTATAACGCATTGCAGCAATCCAGACGAGAAGTTATCAGAGTATGGATAACGGTAGCTAGACTCTGTCTGTCCAGATAAGGGCGTAGTTGGTATACCAGCCTAAGCTGACAAAAAAGTGCTCCGTGCCACTGGGTCCACCTGTGCCTTAAGTGATAGTTCTGGGTCCAAGAGCACCCCCAAACTACGAACCTGATCCTTTAGGGGGAGTGCAGTCCCCTCCAGAACAGGATGAACATCACCTAGCTGGGCAGACGAACCACCCACTAACAGTGCCTCCGTCTTGTCTGGACTGAGTTTCAGTTTATTGGCTCTCATCCAGTCCATTACCGTGCCCAGGTACTGATTCAGAACACCTGATGGCACCTCAGCCCACACCTCCGGATAACCTCCCCCAGCGGTTTCATGTAGATGTTAAACAGCATGGGGGATAAAATGGAGCCCTGTGGAGCCCCATGGCATAATTGCCATGGCACAGAGCAATAATCCCCCAGCACCACCTTCTGGAATCGCCAGCCAAGTAGGAGCGGAACCACTGCAGTGCAGTGCCTCCAACTCCCAATCCAGACAACCTATCCAGAAGGATACCATGGTCGATGGTATCAAAAGCTGCTGAGAGGTCCAGGAGAATCAACAGGATCGCACTCTCCCTGTCCCTCTCCCAGCAGAGGTCATCCCACAGGGCGACCAAGGCAGTTTCCTTTCCAAAACCAGGCCTGAAGCCTGACTGAAATGGATCTAGATAATACGTTTCATTCAAGAGTGCCTGGAGCTGTCCTGCAACCACCTGCCCAAGCACCTTGCCCAGGAAGGGGATGTTGGCCACTGGCCTATAATTATTAACATCCTCTGGGTCCAGGTTAGGCTTTTTCAGGAGTGGTCTGATTACCACCTCTTTTAAACAGGCTGGCACCACTCCCTCTCTCAAGGAGGAATTTACAACCTCCTGGACCCAGCCAGACATCCCCTCCTTGTTAGATGTAATAAGCACACAAGTGGTTGATTGGACTTGGCCAAGCACCTTGTCCACATCCTCAGGCCTCAGTAACTGAAACTCATCCAATAAAACTGGACCAGACAGTGCTCTGAATGCCTCTACCAATGGAACTTCATTAATCGTGTTGTCCAATTCGTGACGAATCTGAGCAACTTCATCTTCAAAGTGCCGTGCAAACTCGTCACAGCGTGCAACCGAGGGTTCCATACTCTCTCCCTGGCCCAGAATGGAACAGGCTGTGAACCACTTGGAAAAGCTCTGCTGGACGACACTGAGAAGATGCAATGCTGGTGGAAAAGAACTGTCTCTTTGCCACCCTCACCGCCACAGAGTAGGGTTGATAATGAGCTCTAACCTGTGTTCGGTCAGACTCAGCACGAGTTTTCCCCCCCCTGCCTTCTAGCCATCCCCCCTCTTGCTTCATTGCCCTCAGCTCAGGAGTATACCAAGGAGCTGGCTGGGCTCTGCTCAGAGAGAGAGGGCACTTGGGCGCGATCGTGTCAACTGCCCAAGTCATCTCTGCATTCCACAGAGCGACCTGGGCTTCGACAGGAGCACCAGCCATACCAGCAGGAAAATCCCCCAGAGCCCTCTGGAATCCATCAGAATCCATTAGCCTCCAGGGGCGGACCATTTTAATAGGCCCCCCACCCTTGGGGAAAAGCTGCTGAGAGTCAAAACCTCAGCAGGAAGTGATCTGACCATGACAAAGGGACAGATGTTAATTCCTCCACTTTCAGATCACCATCTCCTGCCCAGTCGAGAAAACCAGATCAAGAATCTGTCCTTTTACATGTGTTGGGCCGATGACATGTTGGGACAGCCCCATGGTTGTCATGGCAGCCATGAAGTCCTGAGCCGCCCTGGATGCAGCAGCCTTGGCATGGAAGTTGAGATCCCCCAGGGCCATCATCCTAGGGGTCCTCAACACCAAGTCCAGGACCACCTCTGTCAGCTCAGGCAGGGAGTCTGGTGGGCAGTTCCTGCTAGGCTTGTTGTCTGTGTTGGTGAGCTGGCACAAGGTCCTTGGTAGTGAGTATATGAGCCCACTCGGGAAACTGGCTCAAAGTTTGCTGACTCTAAGGTCTCTCTTAGTAAGTCTCAGAACCTACATCTAGTGCTTCCATGGCTTGTGTCACTCTCCCATTTGACCTGGCTGGCCCCTCCCTCTGTGTCAGTGTCCATGTTGTTACTTGAGGTTGATAGCTACAGAGTGAGAAGCTCTATACAGTCAGTAAAAACAAGACCTGGAGCTGACTGTGGCTCAGATCATGAGCTGCTTCTTGCAAAATTTCGGCTTAAATTGAAGAACGTAGGGAAAACCACTAAACCATTCAGGTATGACCTAAATCATATCCCCTATGAATACACAGTGGAGGTGAGGAATAGATTTCAGGGATTAGACCTGATAGACAGAGTGCCTGAGGAACTATGGACAGAGGTCCGTAACATTGTTCAGGAGGCAGCAACTCAATCCATCCCAAAGAAAAAGAAATGCAAGAAAGCCAAATGGCTGTCTGATGAGGCTTTACAAGTAGCTGAGGAAAGAAGGGAAGCGAAAAGCAAGGGAGAAAGGGGGAGATATATCGAACTGAATGCAGAGTTCCAGAGAACAGCAAGGAGAGAGAAGAAGGCCTTCTTAAATGAACAAAGCAAAGAAATCGAGGAAAACAACAGAATGGGAAAGACGAGAGATCTCTTCAAGAAAATCGGAGATCTCAAGGGAACGTTTTGTGCAAAGACGGGCATGATAAAGGACAAAGAAGGCAGGGACCTAACAGAAGCAGATGAGATTAAGAAGAGGTGGCAAGAATACACAGAAGAACTATACAGGAAAGATCTGAATGTCCCTGATAGCCATGATAGTGCGGTCACTGAACTTGAGCCGGACATCCTAGAGAGTGAAGTCAAGTGGGCCTTAGGAAGCATTAGTAACAACAAAGCTAGCGGAGATGACAGTCTTCCAGCTGAGCTATTTAAAATCCTAAAAGATGATGCTGTTAAAGTGCTGCATTCAATATGCCAACAAATTTGGAACACTCAACAATGGCCGCAAGACTGGAAAAGATCAGTTTACATTCCAATTCCAAAGAAGGGCAACGCAAAAGAGTGTTCAAACTACCGCACGATTGCGCTCATTTCACATGCCAGCAAGGTGATGCTCAAAATCCTACAAGCTAGGTTTCAGCAGTATGTGAACCGAGAACTACCGGAAGTACAAGCTGGGTTTCGAAGAGGCAGAGGAACTAGAGATCAAATCGCCAACTTTCGCTGGATCATGGAGAAAGCAAGAGAATTCCAGAAAAACGTCTATTTCTGCTTCATTGACTACGCTAAAGCCTTTGATTGTGTGGATCACAACAAACTGTGGCAAATTCTTAAGGTGATGGGAATACCAGACCACCTTACCTGTTTCCTGAGAAACCTGTACGAGGGTCAAGAAGCAACAGTAAGAACCAGACATGGAACAACCAATTGGTTCAAAATTGGGAAAGGAGTACGACAAGACTGCATATTGTCACCCTGCTTATTTAACTTATATGCAGAGTACATCATGAGAAACGCCGGGTTGGATGAATCACAGGTCGGAATTAAGATTGCTGGGAGAATTATCAACAACCTCCGATATGCAGACGATACCACCCTAATGGCAGAAAGTGAAGAAGATCTCAAGAGCCTCTTGTTGAGGGTGAAAGAGGAGAGTGCAAAAGCTGGTTTGAAACTCAACATTAAAAAAACTAAGATCATGGCATCTGGCCCCATCACTTCCTGGCATATAGAAGGGGAAGAAATGGAAGCAGTGACAGATTTTACTTTCCTGGGCTCCAAGATCACCGCAGATGGTGACTGTAGCCATGAAATTAAAAGACGCTTGCTCCTTGGGAGGAAAGCTATGGCAAACCTAGACAGCATAGTAAGAAGCAGAGACATCACCTTGCCGACAAAGGTCCGTCTAATCAAAGCTATGGTTTTCCCAGTAGTAATGGATGGCTGTGAGAGCTGGACTATAAGGAAGGCTGGGCGCCGAAGAACTGATGCTTTCGAACTGTGATGCTGGAGAAGGCTCTTACGAGTCCCCTGGACTGCAAGGAGGTCAAATCAGTCCATCCTAAAGGAAATCAACCCTGAGTGCTCATTGGAAGGACAGATACTGAAGCTGAAGCTCCAATATTTTGGCCACCTAATGCGAAGAGAAAACTCTCTGGAAAAGACCCTGATGCTGGGAAAGACTGAAGGCAAAAGGAGAAGGGGACGGCAGAGGATGAGATAGCTAGATAGTATCACTGATGCAATGAATATGAACTTGAGCACACTCCAGGAGACAGCGCAGGACAGGAAGGCCTGGTGTGCTATGGTCCATGGGGTCACAAAGAGTCGGACATGACTGAACGACTGAACAACAACAAGTGAATATAAGAAAACGAAAGGGAAGGGGGGCTTACATTTGCAAGGGAGTTTTATCAGCATCACAGGTCAGGAACACTTGCTGGAAAAATATTTTATCAGTGCTCCAATTTTGTTACAAGTTTTAAGAACAGAGGAATCGGGGGAGGGGGGAGCCCAATAGATGCTCTGCCATAAACTGACATCTAGGAAAGGAGGTAAAATCATGCAGGACTATTGCCAAGCAAGAAAATTCATGCTCAGAGGATAGTTTCCTTAATATATAATCCAGTTTAAATTGAAATGATTTTGGGATAGCTGCTTTTGAAAAGTCCATCAATAAAAGAATAAACACAAGCAGGACTAACTTTTGCAATACACAGAAGAAAAACAAATGTTCATACTTTAAAGGCACACCTGCAAAGACTCAAGTGAAAACATCAAAAGAATGCTCACAGCAATGTGCAGACAGGAAACAACTGCTCTCCTAGTTTCTTGTGGTTACCAAGAGCCATCCAGAGCTGGAACTTCACAAAATTGTGGGGAATCACAAGTTCAGTGTAACCCCATCATCTACCTTCAATGTTGATAATTCCTTATCATGCTTAATGGAAAGTCTACTACTGTTTCCCTGGTTAAAATATTTCCCAGCAACTGGTAGTGGCACAATTACCAGTACGAATAAAGTAGAATTTATCAGAAGATTTGTGAAAACACATGAATTGTGCTGGTTGATGCCATATGCCTTATTCAAATGATGATAAAAACTCTTGAAATTGATGCAAATCATTTTTCTTCAAATGTTCTTAGTATGCTTGATAAATTATGCAGAGGCTGTGATGTAGTGCCAGCGCTTTTTGACCAGTCAAGGAGGCAACCCTTGCCAGGAAAACCGACAAGATAAAGTCAGTGTATAGAATAGATAAATCCAGTGAAAGACTTTGTGGGTAATGTGAAATCCAGAGCGTTTGGGTAAGAAAGTCATCTGCCATTTCTGTAAGAGTTAACAGCAGATATTGGTTGTTTACTATGCTGTCACGTCAATGGCCTCTACTTTCAGAAATTGTCAATATCAATGAGATGGAAAGGTGTTATTCACACCTTAGAAAGAGGGTATCAGTTTATCTTTTTCAGTACAGTTGATGTCAGTCAGAAGGATTCCGACATGAAACTCTTTCAATACTGATGTGTTTGCTCTGTATGTTGAGCACTGTTCTCTTTTACCGAAGTCAGCCATCCTGCTCTGAAAGCAAGGATGGGAGAAGTTTCCATAATGAATGCTGTCTGAAGCTGGGATCAGTGAAGCTTTCCCTGGATGGTATGGATTTAAGGACAAATAATATTGCATCTTTTGCAATGAAAGGGATGGCAAGTCAGTTTAAAACTTTCATGGAATCAACTGATGAAATACTTCATCCATTCCATCTATTTGGAGGGTTAAAAAAATATGCCTGATAACATCTTACCTGCTGTGAAAAAGAACACATCTTGTATACAACAGGTGGTGCTACTGCATCAGTTGGATGCTCTCCCTTAGATTTAGGAAGGAAGGTTGTCAACTGCCACCAACTTCATGTGAGCTTATTACATGGCACTCATTTGGAAAAGTACAGTGACACCAATGTCATCTATTTCACCAGCAACTCACAGTACAGTTGGCAGATTGTGTACTGATGCCAATATATTTCATGAATTATCTGGCTCCAAAAGTCCTATTAGAATTGTGAAAGTATAACTGAAAACTGGTTGCAGCATACAATCATACAGGCGTAAATACAATGATCTGCACTGCACTGATCTGTGCGGACATGGAGACAGTTGCGGTAACAGCAGCTTCAAAATCCTGTTTGATCTTGGTTCACATTCAGAAAAATACATGGAAATTTGAGATTCTTGGGATTCACTGAAAATAAGTATAGGGAACAACTTTACATTGAGATTATGAGCTGTTCTTTTGTGCCTTTGTACTGAAAACTGCCTTTGAAATAAAGTACATACACACACAAGTAAAATGTGCCATTTTCTTATGTTTCCACTTGAATGGGATAATTGTATGAATTTGTGTGGACCAATGGGACATACATGAAATATCTCTTTTATACTTGGACAACAACTCAAATTTGATTTCATAGGGTGTCCTGAAGACAGTAAGAGTGAGAAGCTGAAGTTGGCCAAATTTACGAAGTAATTGATGACTACTGCCCTCTAACATGAATAGCATATATCTGTGCCATTCAACACTTCAGTGTCTAACAGTACCTGAATAACTGTCCTTTGTATTTTAGGGCTTACCTGGCACTGAACAATAGTGAGGTTCAGCAACAGGTAGCACATTGAACCTGTAAACCTCAAATCACATTAGACAGGTGGGCAGGTACAAGTGCACAGTACACAGTCTGGCAATATGCAGGGAAGAGAAAGGATACACCCTGTCAGCTCAAGCAATTAGCAAACCCAAGATTTCCATCATCCAAGAATACAAGATTAGCATAAGAAGAGATTCAGATTTGAAATATAAAAAAGAAATATCAAGCCCACTCATAATTCCATGGTAAGATCAGAGCTCGTGGAACATGCTGTGGCAGCTTCTACTTTGTCATGCCTAGGGAAAGCAGCAGATCCTCTGGTCCTGGAATCTAGCCGCAAATAGGAATGTGTATGATGGGGATGGGGACAGAATTATCCCATCTTGTTAGATTACTGTTAACAGAACACCTTGCATGCAACACTCCCGAAGTTTGGGATGGGCAATCCTCACAGAGAAACACATTCAGAGCAAGAAATTTTAAGGGAAATTATTATTACACATTGATTAATAAATAACTTCAAAGAGAATATAAAAAACAGTGAGGGATAAATGCTACTTAATATAATTCAGTATCTGGTAAGTTACTATGGCAAACACAAATGAATCTAAATGTCAGAAGCAGAATGCTATATAATAGTCTTGGTGTGGGCAGAAGGTAGATTGGGATCTACTGGAAGATCTGAGAGATTTCCAGTGGATTGGCAAGAGCTTCTGATCCCCAATTGTCTAACAATAGCAACAACTAAAATGTTCTCCCCTCTCCCCCAAACTAGGTTGCTGAGAAAGACAGCTGGGGGTGTAAACCAGGAATGGGGGTTTATGTGAAAGGACAAAAACTGATCACAAATTCCTGGGCTCAGCATGTGCTCAGGGGTACGCTGCCCCTCAATTCTTGGTGTATGTTGGGCAGCCTGAGCCACTATTTTGCACCTAACTCTGGTTGGGTCTGGTGGATCTCAGGGTTTCAATAAAAACAAAGCAGTTCTCACAAACCTGAAGTCTGCACAGCCCAGTAATAGTCTGTATGATTTTGTCAGGAGCAATTCATGCCTAAGCAAATTTTTATTACATGTTGACATTCTCCAGCAAGTAAATAAAATGTAGGCAATGTCATGAATTTTAGGCACTATCAGGAAGTTCTTCCCATTCATTTCAAAAGGGTTAGCTCAGGAGAACCCAAACCCTTGACTTTACTAAAGCATTTCCTAGCCCTACATGGCATATTCTTAAGCAAGGAAAGGAACATAGGGCAGATAGAAGCATTATTAGGTAAGATAAATGAAAGTACTATCTGGAGGAAACCTGTTAGGTTGAAAATTCACACTATATATTTTAACTTGTAAGAGACAGGTAGAAAAAACAAATGCAGTTTCAAATATATGCCCTAACTCTATTCTGACAACACTACAAGAGAGAAGGATCTTGGAATTGTTGTAGATCACAAGCTGAATATGAGCCAACAATGTGATGTGGCTGCAAAAAAGGCCAACGCCATTTTGGGCTGCATTAATAGAAGCACAGCTTCCAAATCCCGGGAAGTACTGCTTCCCCTCTACTCTGCACTGGTTAGGCCTCATCTGGAGTACTGTGTCCAGTTCTGGGCACCACACTTTAAAAAGGATGCAGACAAGCTGGAGAGGGTTCAGAGGAGGGCAACAAAGATGATCAGAGGACTGGAAACAAAGCCCTATGAAGAGAGATGGAAAGAACTGGGCATGTTTAGCCTTGAGAAGAGAAGACTGAGGGGGAGATAGGATAGCACTCTTCAAGTACTTGAAAGGTTGTCACAGAGAGGAAGGCCAGCATCTCTTCTCCATCATCCCAGAGTGCAGGACACGGAATAATGGGCTCAAGTTACAGGAAGACAGATTCTGGCTGAACAACAGGAAAAGCTTCCTGACTGTTAGAGCAATAGAGCAATACTAGGGAATGGAACCAATTCCCTAGGGAGGTAGTGGGCTCTCCCACACTGGAGGCATTCAAGACGAGGCTGGACAGCCACCTGTCAGGGATGCTCTGACTTGGATTCCTGCATTGAGCAGGGGGTTGGACTTGATGGTCTTGTAGGCCCCTTCCAACCCTACTATTCTATGATTCTGTTCTATGACTCAAAAGTTCTACACTCAAAAACATAGCTCGATACTCTCAAAAATGTTTGGGGTAAAGAAGCAGAGTGTATACTTATCAAATGGTAAAAGACAAAAAGACGGAGGAGTTGGTAATCTTTGGGAAGATAAGATTAGAATTAAAATATGTGAACTGAAGAAAGGGCCCCAAATGTCATGACCCTCAAACCTGGTCCCCTGCACTGCCCCAAGGAAGACCCAGATAAGGAAGGGATACAGGCTACTGCATTCGTGGGGGGGGGGGGGAGACTTCAGCATCTCCTCTCAGCCGAAGGATGTAGCTCTCTGCCTTCTTTGGATTCCGAGGTGTCTCCTGCTCCTTTGCCTCATAGAAGCCAGCAGTTACAGAACCACACAAGGGCCCTTTAAAAATCACAGCCAGCACTTCCTTTAGGGAAGCAGAACAGGCTTTGTCAGCCTTCAGCTCTTTGCTGTGGCAAAAGCCCTCCATCACCTACAGTAATGGGGGAAAGCTACAGCCAGCTGCTCACTGGGAGTTCTCTGTGGTCCTGATAGGCCCAAGCCTGGATGTGTCTTGCCAAAGCAAGCTATGTTCTCCTAAATCTGACTTTACTTGATGTGACCCTGACGTAACCTTACTGAAAGTCTGGAAGAGACTTTACCTAAGTAAATAGCTACTACTTCCCCTCTGAGCTTCAAGCCCCAGTGGAACAGGATAACACAGCAGTACGACAACATTCAATGACGACTAGCGTGAATGTGACTTCCTTATTGGCTTCAATCTCCAGGAAGATTCTGTTACCTCCAGCAAAGTGACACCGGAAAGCAGTTGTCAGGCATTGCTTCCTTTTTAATTTTAGGGTGTCACCTAGATCATGAAATGTTTATTAGCTGAATACCAAAAAGCTTGAAGACAGGACATGTATTGGCAGCAATATAAAATGTACACTAAACTGGCCAATAGTATTTGGGAGGCATTAGCACACTGGAACAGATCAAATTCCTACAGGATCCAGTTCTGTGGGTCTTGATCTTTCGGGTCACACAATGAGCGCCTTCGTTACTAACCCACATAATGTAGGTAAAGTCTTTGTGTTCTTTATTATGCAAATCTGATCAGCTTGAGTCTGTTTTCCTATCAAGGAAGGCTTTGTTAAGAGTTTGGAAAGGTTGGGAGCAGTGTCTTTCAAACTTTCTGCCTTCAGGGAAACCTTCCCACACAGAGGCATCTGCCTTGGAACCCCTGTGCATTATGGACGAACCTTGGGCACTTTCTAGGATGAGCTCTCAGATCACATGCAGCCCTTGCCTACTGGGCCTCATTGCTGTCCCACACTATACAAACGCACTCCCAACGGTCCCGTGTGCCTGCGCATTGGAAATGAAGACAGTGGTTGCAAGCCGTCTTTTAGGGAAGTTTGTCTGCCTTTACTGAGATTCTGGAATTCCAGCTAAGCTTCCAAGGAACCCAAGGATAGCCCAGAACACAGTTTGAAAACATGGTCCTGATTCAAGCAACACACGCTCTGTTCTTGCTTTCGCCCTATATAATCCATAGCGTGAAAATGATGCCCCTTATTTGTTGCTGTACCCACTTATTATACACTATTTACTGGTGGCTGGTAAGAGTCACTTTCCAAATACAACACCTTTAGACAACTTCTACATTCCTCATTTATCAAATCACTGCTCCTTGCTCCTGTCCTCAGAATTCTATTGCTTATTTTTTTTAATGACTCAGCCCAACATGAGGGTACTCTGTTTTTAAACAAACACTTTTTGTAGCCTTTTAGTAACTCTTTCCTCCCCCATGTATAGATGGGTTGGTGGATGGATGGACAAATAGATGTCATCAGTGCAGATCAAGCACCTGGGTTCCTTACCTGTGAGACTGTGATGCCACATTTCTTGGCTAGTTCCTCTTTGGCTTCCTCACTGGGGTAAGGGTTGCTGAGGTGGGAATAGAAATACTCATTGAGGATTTCTGTAGCCTGCTTGTTGAAATTTCTTCTCTTCCGCCTGGGCAAGAAGAAATGAAGGATAATCAGCATCAATGACCCAGGAGCAATCTTTTTAAAAGGAGATCCCACAGTCACCAGACACATACCAGACTGAATACTGATCTGCATATCAATATTCAGTAAACTGAATTGCACTCAAGAAAATAAAATACTTCACTACCCTCTTTAGACTTTCCCAAATGGTCAAGCTAGATGTTACATGGGGATTCATGCAACATTCTCCCAAAAGTTCTTCTTAAAAGAAAAGCTCTGTGTGTGTGTGTGTGTGTGTGTGTGTGCGTGCACGCGTGCGCGTGTGTGTGTGAGAGAGAGAGAGAGAGAGAATTTGATTGGAAAAGTAGCAGGTAGGGATGTGGAATTTAACCCTTTCCTCATGGGCCACTTTTCTGATTAAAATTGCCTTCCTTGTGCTGCTTTTCATAAGCTTGGTAGGCAATTTTGAGTGGGAAAGCAGCTATCAAGGGAAGGCTCAAGTGCCCTCACCTGTACTGCTGTGTTGTCACTCCCAAGAGCAACCTTCAAAGGCTTCTTCGATTAAAGAAGGGAAGAATGCTACCTGCATTTGCCTGTAATGTTTAGGTCTGTGCCAAATTAAACATGATGATGGGATATCTCCAATTGGATCTTCCACAGGTTTTGAATGGCTAAATATTACTGAGCTGCAGCATTCAGAGAAGGGGGATGAAAAGAGTAGACCATTTCTACTCTTTTCACCAAATTTCACTCACATTCACACAGAGCTGTTACTTGCCCCACTAGGCTAAAAATACAGAAATAATTTGGCAACCTTGGAGAAAAAACAGCTCTGGAGGGGTGTTTTGGATTGTTGAAACAACATGGTGGGGAAAGCATTAACCCCCACCCTCAGAACCATGGCCTTGATCTTGCAGGGGTGGAGGTGGCACAGTGGCTGCCATTTAGAAAACTGTGGGAGATCTGATTGTGGACCTTCTGTCACCTTGTCTAGTTGCATCCTCTCTCTCACTTTTTGTGGCTTGTAGGGCAAATGAGACCCTGAACACACTAAATATTGATTATCTTGTTGGTCATACCACAAACATAATCTGCTGACTTCTAATATCTTTCTCTTGCAAATCTCTTCCATCTGCTCTTTCCAAGTGACCTTTATAATCCCAAGCAAGTTGAAAGACCATGTGGCCTTGGCCACAAGCTGAAAGGTAGGCAAACTGTGTGGGAAAGCTAACTAGTGTTCCTCTCTGTAAAAGGTTAAAAAAAACTCTGCAAATGGAAAATTAACATAACAATGAGAGGGCTAGCCTAGAGCCTGATGTGTTCTACCTGATGTGCTAGTTTTCTACTTGCATGGAATTTTTACATGGGTGTTTAAACATGTTATCTCCTCCCTACAGTCTGAAGGGATGAAGTCTACTTTACAACAATCTCTCTCTGCTGTGTGTATAAATCAGGCCTGAGATGTAGTTTGTTCTCTTTCAAGTCTTTGACCATCCTGCTATTCTTAACCTTTTCTTTAATTATTTTTCCCCTCTGGCTAGAATCCATATGTAATACAAAAGTAGAGTGTGTCTGTTCCTTCCTGTATATGAATCACACAGAGACTCCCAAATGCCGATAATTTATAAGTAAAGTCCATTTCTTCTAGAATGTATTCAGAGTAATAAGCCATGCCCTGCCTTATCCAAATTGGACCAAATGCATTCACTTAGTCATATAGAGCATACTCTAAACTTTCCTAACCCAGTCTATTAAAGAAGGAGCATCACAGTTCTTCCACTTCTTTGCTTTTCAATCTTAGCTTTGGTGATTATATTAGTTGTACATTCCTCATTTAGTTTGGTATTAGCTTGTGCTGAAAAATAATCCTGTAGCTCACCTATCCCCTTCTCCAGAAAGTATTAGCAACAATTTCCTTTAGGTTAAAAATATAAATGGTTCGATGCTGCCCAGTTTTTTTCTAGGGAGAAATAGCCATCTCAATCTTGAAAATAAGTTTACAAAAAGTCTAAAGCAAGTCTAGCCCATAAAAACTTTTACTAGCCCACCTTCTCAAACATACCTATGCTAGTCATTTGTGGCACCAACATCCTGGAAGGGGAAGAAAGAAAAAGAACTGGCTCTATTCCAATTTTCTTAAAAAAACGTTCCTTCCTGATCACCTGGAAGTGATTCTACTCACCACAGGCAACTAGGCAAATGGCTATTTATACAGCTGGGATAAAGCTCACCGTGCATCGAGAAATCGGGAGCGCAAGATCATGACGGCTTCGCACGTGCTCTGTTTGAGCTGCATCTGGATGGAGCTGAACTTGCGGTGGATGATGCTGACCATCCGTTCTATTTCTTTGGGGGAGATGGGCCGGGTCCTGCTCTGCTCCCGTAGCAGATTCATCACGTGAGTAGTGAACTCATTACATGCCTGGGACAACAAGAGAAAGAGCGAGGAGAACCCTCAGGACCAGAGGAGTCACTGGATGTTGTACAGGATGCTGCAGCACTAGGGATGCATGAAACCAGCCCTTTCTGCTCTTCTGCCTCATAGTCTTGGATGACTGTTGAAACTCTACAGAATGTCTCAGAAAAACCCAGTGCAAATTGAATGCATGCTGGAATGTGTATCCAAATGCAAGTCCCATTTCTCTGTTCCATTACTTGTCCTAGGATATAGGATATAGGATATGGTCTGAAGATACTAAATATAGCGACCTTGCTGGTGTAGATCTGGTTGGTGCCTGGATGAGAGACCACCTAGGAACCTTATGTATACCACCTTGGATTCCTTCATGGAAGGAAGGTGGGATATCAATACACTAAATAAATACATAAATGGCTTTTCACAAGATATACATTTAAATGCTTATTTAAATGTGCAAATTCAAATATTGTCTTTCTATTCCATTGCTTTCAAGGGGATCCATATTTGGATGTGTACCTGAATGCACATTCCAAAAAGATTTTTCAGCCTCCAGTGAACTTGTACAGGAGTTTCTGCATTCACCCACCATTTTCCACCTCCAGCTACTTCGTACAAGAATACAAATATTCTGGATATTATCAGACATACGTGAGTCTAGGATAATTATTTGTACCACAAGAGCTAAAATATCAAGCCAAAAATCAAACCTGTTGGATTACTATGGCCTCTGTTCAGCATCCATTATGGACAAGATCATTCAGCACTATTTTATGGACAAGTCATATGAACCCATATGTGTAAGCGTACAGATGTGCATGTGCACGCGCACGCACACGTGCACACTTATCTGTGACAGAGCTGAGCCAATGGCCTTATTTATTTTATGTATGCTTATTTTAAGTATTTGTATGCAGGCTTTCTTTATAAATAAACTCAAGGCAGTCTTGTCTCCAGTCGCCATAGGCTAGAATGACCATCTCTCCAAATAAGTGACTGCAATACACCTCCAAAACCAAGTATCAGTATCAAGAGAAGCACCACAGGTTGTAAGAGAAACAATTTATAGACAGAGGAGACAAAAACATTGGGGGTGTTCAGACGACCACATGGGTAAAAGAAGCCATCATGGCTTCTCCATCCGCATGGCCGCGATTTGTATAATTACCCACGATGCAGTGCAGGGTTTTTATTTATTTGTTTGTTTGTTTGTTTGTTTATTGCATTGATATCCCGCTTTTTTTCCTCTTGCAAGGAACCCCAGGTGGCTTACATTATCCTCTCCATTTTATCCTCACAACAACCCCATGACGTAGGCTGGGCTGAGAGTCTGTGACTGGCCCAAAGCCACCCAGTGAGCTTCCATGGCCGAGTGGGGACCAGAAACTGGATCTCCCAGCTCCCAGTCCAACACTCTCACCGCTACACCGGCTCTCGGTGTTGCTGTGTTGTCTGAACCCGGCATGGTACGCGCGTGGGGGGCCCTTCTTACTCATGCTATAACCTCTATTACAAGCCATGGGTTGTGGCGTAGGTAAGACGCCACTCCTGCCACTCTCCAGACGACACGGCAACTCATGCTGTATCACAAATAATTCTGCATCACGTGATAATCTGAACTCAGCCACTGACTGGAGATTGCAAAATGCTTTTCTTACTTAATGAGTGGATATTGAAGAGCAAGAGGTGATATACAAATGCCTTTGTTCTGAGCGTAAGGCTGTAAGATTGACTGTCCCTGTAACTCTGGTTTGAATCAGACAGAAAGAGACAGAAAAATACACAATTTGCACACATGATAAGGTATTTTTCTGCTGTCAGCCATACTGAATCAAACTAGTCCAGTTCTAAATTAAGAGCCTGCCTCTGGCTCTTACCAATCCAGTTTCAGTCACACTAACAACCTCTCTAGCTTGCTAATAATCTTCAATAGTGCAAGCAGCCAACACTGCAGAAAACTATTCACCATGTAATGCATCCCAAGCAGATGTATATATGCAAGCCTGTGTATCATGTATCATTCTTATACAGCACAGGCTGTTAGTTGCTTAAAGGGGTCTGGCTTTATTGTACTGTTGGATGGTTGATGCATTTCCTAAAGCCGGAGTGGGGAATTCATAGCCTGCAGGCTGCATGTGGCCCTCGGCCCAATGGGATGGCATCAGGAAGGCTAAAGCTGAGAACAAGCTGAAGTTAGCGAGGGATGCTAAAAGCAACAAAAAGGCTTTCTTCAGCTACGTGCATAGTAAAAGACAGAGGAAAGAAATGGTGGTTCAGCTATTAAATAAGGATGGCAAAACGATGACAAAGAAAAGGCAGAAGTGCTCAATTCCTGCTCAGTCTTCTCCCAAAAGAGGGTCTATGACACCCTGCCCCCCCGGCAAAGGCAAAGTACAGGCTGAAGGGGCAGGACTGCAGCTTGAGATCAGTAGGCATATGGTCAAGGAACACCTAATTACTTTGAATGAGTTCAAATCTCCAGGCCAGATGAAATGCATCCTAGAATAATAAAGGAACTGGCAGAAGAACTCTCAGAACCACTGTCTATTATCTTTGAGAAATCATGGAGGACGAGTGAAGTGCCAGATGACTGGAGGAGGGCTAATGTTGTCCCTCTCTTCAAAAAGGGCAAAAAGGAGGAACCTGGGAACTACAGACCAGTCAGTCTGACATCAATCCATGGGAAAATTCTGGAACAGATTATAAAGCAATCCATCTGTAAGCACCTTGACAACAATGCCGTGATTACTCGAAGCCAACATGGATTTGTCAAGAACAAATCCTGTCAGACGAATCTGATCTCATTTTTTGATCAAGCAACCTCCCTTGTGGACTGTGGGAATGCTGTGGACATAATATACCTTGAATTCAGCAAAGTTTTCAACAAAGTACCCTATGATATCTGCAAATTTGCAGATGACACAAAATTGGGTGGGATAGCTAATACTTTGGAAGACAGAAACAAAATTCAAAGTGATCTTGATAGATTGGAGTGCTGGGCAGAAAACAACACAATGACATTTAATAGGGATAAATGCCAAGTTCAGCACATAGGAAAAAGAAACCAAATGCACAGTTACAAGATGGGGCATATGTGGCTCAACAACACTATAAGCAAGAAGGATCTTGGAATTGTTGTCCATCACAACCTGAATATGAGCCAACAATGTGATGTGGCTGCAAAAAAGGCAAATTCCATTTTGCGCTGCATTAATAGAAGCATCGCTTCCAAATCCCGGGAAGTACTCATTCCCCTCTACTCAGCAATGGTTAGGCCTCATCTGGAGTAATGTGTCCAGTTCAGGGCACCACACTTTAAGAAGGATGCAGACAAGCTGGAGAAGGTTCCGAGGAGGGCAACAAAGATGATCAGGGGACTGGAAACAAAGCCCGATGAGGAGAGACCGAAAGAACTGGGCATGTTTAGCTTTGAGAAGAGAAGACTGAGGGGAGATAGGATAGTGCTCTTCAAGTACTTGAAAGGTTGTCACAGAGAGGAAGGCCAGGATCTCTTCTCGATCATCCCAGAATGCAGGACACAGAATAATGGGCTCAAGTTACAGAAAGCCAGATTCTGGCTGAACAACAGGAAAATCATCCTGACTGCTAGAGTAATACGAGAATGGAACCAATTACCTAGGGAGGTAGTGGGTTCTCCCATACTGGAGGCATTCAAGATGAGGCTGGACAGCCATCTGTTGGGGATGCTCTGACTTGGAGTCCTGCACTGAGCAAGGGGTTGGACTCGATGGTCTTGTAGGCCCCTTCCAACCCTACTATTCTATGATTCTATGACCACAATTCAAAAATAGTATCCCCTACACTGGCAACCTGACATGGTGCTGTTCACTCTATCATCTATGGATTCTACCACCTTATCCTGCTGCATGTATACAGCAGGCCTTAATCCCAGACACTGCCTTGCCTACAGAGGCAACTGAACTGATTCACAGATCAGTGATCTTTCAAAAGCCAATAAAAGAAGACAGCTGTGTTGCCTGGCTGTGAACAATGGGCATTGTGAGTGATGCAGTGTAGTGGGTTAAATGATTCGACTTCCAGGACAAGTGTTGGAGCGGACAGATGGGCACCTACCAAACAGTGGTGGCTTACGAAACAAGATGCAGCAAATGGTCACTGCCTCTAAGCAGTGGCCAGGAAGGAGGGGAGCTCTCACCTGGATTACCTCCAATGTACACCCATCACGAAGGGTGCAGAGCTTCTTTCTTTTGCCTGCTGCTCAACAGCTTTGGCCATTTCTTGCTTTCCACTCTACCTCACTGGCCACCTCTGTTAGCAAAGGCCAGATTCAATTGCTACCCCCAGTCAAAAGTTCTGCAGCCAATGACTTGAGCAGAGTAGAGTGGATTAGCTAGCAAAGGTTTCAGGACGACACAAATCAATGTGTTCCAGCAAAACATTCAGCAAGTTTTTCACATGTCTCAAACAATAATAATTAAAGCCATAGAGACGTAGAGTGCATCAAGATCTCCGATATGAAAGGGCAAAAAGGTAATAACTGAAATTAGGTGTGCTGAAGACATCATGCTTCCAGAAGCTCCTGCATTCAGTTTTTGGAGCCCCTGCTCTTGATGACTGGCCACAGCACTAATCTGACAGAGGATTCTTAATGGAAATTTCGTCACCTGCCACATTGAACAGTCTTTCCTTTCAGTCAGCCTGGGAGGCATACTGCACCAGGAGGCAGGTGATGCAAACATAAATTGCCTAAAGGCAAAAACTAACAAATGGAAAGTGAAGAGATCCTTGTTTTTCATGTCTTACAAAGCTCTAGCTAGATTAGCCTCCTGCACAAGCCAGCCTAACTGGTTGGTCTGCTCTCCTCATGCATTTCTAGGACCATGAGACAAAAGGAGGGAGCTCATCACCTGCAATAACATCACTTTCTATTTTTGCTTCAGGCAGCTGTGGGTTGGGTATCTCCATCGTTAGGTTAGTGCATCATGAGAACTCTCTGGAGACACCGTAGTAGCAATGATAACTGTTGTACAGGGGTGAGAGGAACCCTGGCTGGGTGAGGCTGTCAGGGAAAGACCTGTCATGGGGGAAAGGGCTGATAAACCTCTCTCATTTATATGCCTCTCCTTTGTTAGGAGGATGGAAATTACATGAGTACCATACAGCATTTTTAAGAAGAGAAATCAATGCATCACCCTTTCCTTATTAGAGATGCAACTCAGGGGCCTGATCAGGAATCTTACAGAGACAAATAGAATCATAGAACAGTAGGGTTGGAAGGGGCCTACATTCCATACATTTTTTTTCTTCATTATTGCTAATAGAATAACAAACTTTTCCTGTCTCTATTGTTCCCAAATTGTTTTTTCCCAGATTTGTCAAGTTTAAAGGCTGTAAAGGTAGGCCTGACTAGGCCTTGTAAGTAGTTTGGTTCAGGGAAAGTGCCTGATGGGATTGAGACACATACAATGGGATTGTATGTGTCTGACCATAAGAAGGTAATTGTAACTTTCTCATTATAAGCAGGAAATTCCTATCCATCAAAGTAGCTCATCCCTGAAGATAAGCAGGCAGCTGTGTTGATAAGACTGTTGCTGAGCTAAATTACCTCTTGAGTATAGGGGTGTACGAACCCCACTTACCTGGGTCCACTGGGAGGTCGGCAATCCGGTCTTCCCCCTGGAATCCTCCCTGGCCAGCTCTGCTCTGCGGCGAGTCCGCAGAGCCGCCGGCTGGGGCTGGCGACAGCCGGACTTCCGGCCGCAGTCGGTCTTCATCCACATATGGGGGCCGGCGTAGTGGACACCATTTGCATCCCTGCTCTTTACTGTGACAGGCCATGTAAATCTTTACGTAGCCTATCATGTTAAAGAGGAGGGACGCAAATGGCGTAGCGGATGCCATTTGCATCCGCAGTCCAGCGATATGGCCATGGTGGCCGTATTGCTGGGTCTTCAGAGCCAGCAGCAGGGAGGATCCGCCGGCGAGGACTTCACGCTGGAAGACAAGGAGGAGATCCGATCCTCCACCGACTTCGGGGGGGCCAGATTCAGTAGAAGCTGGCCTCACTGGGGTCTGTGGAGGATTTCTCCAACATCCCTACTTGAGTATGCGTAGTGTATTTTCTTTGTTATCCAACTTTCAGTCTGTAGAATTGCATCCTGTTTCTTTTTGGGGGGTGAGACACAGTTTTGACTGTCTCTCCCACAGCTGTGATGTGCTTTAATAGATTTCTGACTGTTCAACCTAATCTGCCTTGGATATTTCCTTAACAAGGGCAACCCTAGGTAGATTTTACAGCATATGGCCGAGAAAGACTTACATGAGTCATTCTGGGGGAGTTGCTCACCAAACACATGTGAATGATCTGAGAATCTCAGGCAAGCCAATTCTGCAGGCATTCAATATAATTCTGTTATGGCACAAAAGAGATCTACTGCACCTGTGCCCCCTAATTTCCAAGCACTTCAGTGAAGGCTAAATAGCAATGAAAGAAGTTAAGTCTAGGGCAGGGGTGGGCACCTCGTGGCCCTGTAGATGTTTTGGCCTACAACTCCCATCATCCCATACTACTGGCTATGCTGGCTAGGGCCGATGGGTGCTGTATGCTGAAACATCTACAGGGCCAGAAGTTGCCCACCCCTGGTCTAGCAGATTTGAAGCATATAATTAGCAGCTGTTTATAAAGGGAGAAAGTTGGAAATCATTTTTATTGAATATCTCATAATTACAGGAAAATGGAAAAACACAGAAACCAGTTTTCAATGCAGGAAGGAGTTTCATCAGTTGAGCCAATTCATTAGCTTTTTCCTTTTAACATTGTAAAGTGACAACAGGTTGACTTTGGGGCAATGGGCTGAATGGGAGCTAATAAACTGTGCTTAGGCAGAATAATGGACTGAATGAGGGCCAATAAACTAAGATGGAGATACTTGTTGTGGGTGGTTCATCTGTCTAGTTAAGTGGTGTTCAGACCATTCTGGAGGGGGCTGCTCTCCCCCTAAAGGAGCAGGTTCGTGTTTGGGGATGCTCTTAGATCCACCATTGTCTAAGCTTAAGCTGATATACCAACTAGGACCCTACCTGGACAGAGATAGCCTTGTGACAGGCTATCTGGTTATTGGGTGGCCTATATGTGTAAGAGATGAATGAAGGAACAAATTGAATAAAGAAAGTATTTTTGGTGTGGTGAACAGGTATTGTAAATGCTCCATCCCATCTTGAGAAGCCTTTAAAAACCAGCTGAGAGTAGAAAAGATGAAACCAGCTTGAGGGTGGCCTTTGGAGGAAAAAATGGAAGATCGTTGCTCCAGTTCAGAGCTTATGCACCAATACATGGGTGCATCTTGTGCACATAGGTTTGCCATTGAGTTCTAGCAGAGGTGAATGCTGACATGTGCTATATAACTTAACACTAAACTGGCCATGTTACAGAACACTGTTGTTGTTATTATTATTATTATATCATCACCACCACCACCATCTTGGGGTCAATGGGATATGAAACTTTCATTTTTATCCCACTTTTCCTCCATGGAGCTCAAGGTGACGTCTATGACATATATATAGTTTTCTCTACACAACAGCCCTATGAGAGTTGTTTGGCTGAAGAGATAGTGACTGATTTCTGACAGCCAATGTGGTTTAGTGGCTGGAGTGTTGGACTGGGAGGCAGAAGATCCGGGTTCTACTCCCCACAGCCATGGAAGCTCACTGGGTGACTCTGGGCCAGTCACAGACTCTCAGCCCAAGCTACCTCACAGGGTTGTTGTTGTGAGGATAAAAAGGAGAGGAGGATTATGTGTGCCACCTTGGGTTCCTTAAGGAGGAAAAAAGGCGGGATATAAATGAAATAAATAAACAAACAAATCTAAGCTCACCCAGTGAAAGTCATAAATGAGCTAGGATTTGGACCTGAATCTCCATTTCACCACACCATAAGAACATAAGAAGAGCCCTGCTGGATCAGACCAAGGGTCCATCTAGTCCAGCATTCTGCTCACACAGTGGCCAACCAGCTGTTGACCAGGAATCCACAAGCACGACATGAGTGCAACAGCTCCCTCCCACCCATGTTCCCCAGCAACTGGTGCACATAGGCATACTGCCTCATACCCATCAGGACTAGTAGATATTGATAGCCTTCTCCATGAATTTGTCTAACCCCCCTTTAAAGCCATCCAAGTTGATGGCCATCACTACATCTTGTGGTAGCAAATTCCATAGTTTGACCATGCGCTGTATGAAGAACTACTTCCTTTTATCTGTCCTGAATCTCCCACCAATCAGCTTCATAGGATGATCCTGGGTTCTAGTATTATGAGAGAGGGAGAAAAAAGTCTCCCTATTCACATTCTCCACACCATGCATAATTTTGTACACCTCCATCATGTCTCCCCTTACTCGCCTTTTCCCAAGCTAAACAATCCCAGCTGCTATAACCTTTCTTCATAGGGGAGATGTTCCAGCTCCTTGATCATTTTAGTTGCCCTCTTCCATACCAATTATGATTTTACAGATACGATGCAGTATCTTGGCCACAAACACCCAATGCCCAGTTTACATGATAAGCAGATTCACATGGTAGAGCTTTTCCTGGAATACATCACTTGAGGCTCCAGGCATGGAGGGGAGGCTGCCTACAGGAATGCTTTCCATGAACAAAACTCACCACATGTTGAAAAAGGTTGCATCCTAGCCCTTCGACCCAACATGCTATTTTTCTATATTCAGGAAAACCCTGTGGGGAGCATTCAAACATGTAACCCCCTTCTACCTTCAGTCTGAAGTTGCACAGTCCAGGACAAGATTTACCACTTGATTCCGCTGCATGTATAAATCCAGTCCATGAGACCACAGAGGAAGTGGGATTAGAATCACAGCACCATGCTAGTTTAGCCTCTACTGTGGCACAGGAAACTGCCACACAAAAGACTGGTACCTGCTCATATTTCTCCAACTCAGTGTGGTAGATCTGTCGAATCTGAGAGAGTTTTGCTCTGTAGTCAGAATGCTCCACAGAATTGTCTGAGCCGGCACCCCCAGATGCTGCTGCTGCTGCTGCCGCTGCCGCTGAACCCCCTCCTTTCTCAGGTCCTGCTACCCCTTCCGCTAAGAGCATGTTGTCCAGTCGCATTAGCTGTGGGTCTGTTGGTTCTTCCTCCTGAGCCCCTCGAATACTCAACACTGTGAGAAGATACAAAAGTGAAATACGCAGATTAAAGCATGGACTGATAGCAAAAGTATCTAGGGTTTGCAGTACAAATATATAGTCAGCAACAAATACATTTTAACAGATAAAAACAGAGATACTTGTATAGTTGAAACACTCATAGGCCTATATGAAGGACCACCATCTGAGCTGTCTCCTCCACATACCCTATTGCTACATAGTATTGCTTTATCTTGCAATTATCTTTCTTAAGCTGGTTTCTGTAGCAGACTATGTAAGTGTCAGGGCTGGCTGGCCCCTTAGTATCCACGCACAGGCATACAGGCATGTTATGCACTAAAGTCAAGGTGCATCCACTAACCACTCAAATATTTAACTTTTAGAGACTTGGGAAGGGGGATGAAATTCAAAGGATGACAACTCTAGTGCACAAAAGACCACCAAAACTCTGCCCACAGGAATTGAAGCACACACAATTTTCAGAAATTTCAGTTTGTTTCCATTTATTTCCATCTCTTCACCCCCCTCAGGTTTTTTCCATTTATTTCCATCTCTTCACCTATCCCCATGTTATTAATGTGCATGTGTGCACTGATTAAAAAAACTGCACAAAAGCAATCTTGATGTGATGTGCATCAATATGCTTTTTGTATGGTGTTTTACTAATGTATATGTATATGCCCCTTCTGCACATCAACGTACTGCTGCACAAATATAACCTTTATACAACTGTACATATAATCACATCAAGACTGGTATGTGTGTGTGTTTAATCAATGCGTACCAGTAATGTAGAGGGGAGAAAAAGACATAAAGGAACAGAAAGATGCAGCAAACTGTGCATGCACAGTACTCTGAACAAAATTTAGAAATCAAATGCACTGTTTCCAGTTTATAAAGACAACCAGGTAATAGAGAATTCCAAAATCAGGGGAGAAATCTGGCCAAGAATTTTGGAAGTATTCCTAGTTGCATCTCTAATTTACATTGCTTCAAGTGCATTTGCTTGGTGTGGGCTGCTGCTTTCACAGCTCTCATATCTAATGCACACTGTACTTCCCAGGGGTTTACATAGGGCAGGTTATGGCAGGGGAAGATGGACAGGTGTAATCTAACTACAAACAGAAGCAAATTCTCACTCACTACCTGCAAAGTGTATCCTGGTATTCAGCTCTTTTAAAAAATTACATTTTATTTTTGGAACTTGAAAAAGCAGACACAATTACATTTAAGAACATCCATTCATGATACACTGCTCATGAAGAAAGACAAGGAAAAAGAAAAACTCCTTCATTCAACTGACCCAAAGAAACAGCTAAAAATATGGCACAGAAAAAGTTTGTTTTACCCCCACCCTGACAAGAAGTAGTAACACTACAGAGACCAACCTATTTTCTAATACCTCAGGAGCTTTATTTTATTTATTTTAATGAAAGTGATTTTAATAAGATGAATTTATTTTAAACAATAGAATAAATATTCTCAAAAGGAAGGACAGCAAGAGGTAGGAGGTTATATGAACAGACAAAATAAAAGTTGGAGGAAAAGCACAGGAATGGAGATACATAACAGGAGAACATAGAGTGGTGGTTCAGGGAAAGGAGTGTGTGGCAGGCTCAAACCTAACGTATGGTACTTTTTTCAAATTCTTATATTCTGGGCTCATATGAAGATACAGGCCCGTATATTTGAAGGACTGTCTTTTCCATATGAACCTGCCCAAGTATGAAGATAATCACAGAAGGCCTTCTCTGTGTCCCCCCCCCCAAACCTTTGGAAATAAGGTGTGTGATGACTAGGGAGAGGGCCTTTTTGATGGTGGCACCACAGGTTTGGAATTTTCACCCCAGGGAGACTCACCTGGCCCCAAGTCTGCTTCCCCCCCCTTTTTTTTTCAGATGAAGAACTTGGTATTTGCCCAGTCCTTTTACATCTGAGGACATTCCTGTTTTAGCATGCTTTTATTATTTGAATTTACTCTTCCAGATTGCTGCATGCTTTTAAATTCCTGCTGGTTACTTAACAGTTTGCTCTTATTGTTGTATTATGTATAGTTTGTAAGGTGTTTTTATTTTGTTATATTGTATACTTTTAAAACTGTGAAAGTTGCTGCTTTGGCTGGTCTGCTGGTTTTAACAATATTTACTGATTTTATTGTTTACAGGTGTTTTTAATTGTTGTAAGATGTTCGGAAGTCTTTGAACTGAAGAGCAGGATGCCAAATAATTGTAATAATCTTCCTTTATAAATATATCTGTAGTTTAATATTTAGGCACAACAAACAATACATTATATTATTTTGTTGTTTCCCAAGGTAGGAAGGTCCGCAACTGGAAGCCTCTGAGTAACATTTGGCCATCTGAGGGAGGCCACCAGCAGAAAAAGGTGGTGGCAACTTTTGAAACAGAATTTGCTGCAAGATCACTTTAGTGGGTGCTGGCCCACCCCCTTCACTTGTTTCTCAAAGAGGACTTCAGAAAAGTTAGTTGCTGACCACAGCCCTATGGCAATGTTTGCTTTGGCTTCAAATGTGAGTGTGTGATGCCAGTTGAACAAGTAGCTGTCAGGAGCGCCCTAGCTGCCTCTTGCAGTCCCCTCCAATAGCCAACTCAGGACACAGATGACAAGGCTTTCTTCCTTTATGACTCTTTCAGATACTAATCACTAGCCACTAAGCAAAGAACAGCACTGGGGAAAGATAGCAGAGTAGCCTAAGCTCCAGGTAAGGCAGTTGGTCCCCGTTTGAAGGAGAACCACAGGAAGACTCTGAAAGCTGTCTTCGAGTGATGTACACACGGGAAGCTGTGTACATCACTCGAATGCATCAAATTGGGCCTAGCCTTTCCTTTACATAAGGTGCTGTATTCTGAAATATATGTGGGAACATAACCTAACTTGAACACCTCTGACTGTGAAGAAACACTTGAAATAATGATCTATAAAATCCTTAAAATAAAAAAGCAAACAGCTGTAAAGTAATTAACAATTAAACTGAGAGGGCATGAGAGAAGACGATATGGGACACTTGGAATGTGGCAATGTCATGTAGAGGGTAGGGAAGGGAGCTACTCCTCTCCTCATGCCTGCCCACAGGTCAATATGCCTCAACTAAAATGCTAAAATGGAAGATCCTGCAGTAACCATAATGTTAGGGCAAGTGAAACCATCCACAACTGGCACAACAAGAGTTAAGCTGCAGCCACTGCAGTCAAATAAGTCAGGAAAGAGTTAAAATGCCAGGACCTTTGTGAACCCCGTAGGCTGTTGCCAATTCCAGTTGCATCCTCAGCTTTTGCAGGTCAGCCACATGAAGCTGTGACAGGGAAGGTGGATGTGAGGCCGATTTGAGGGGACATCAAGTTATTGGGGGCATCATGTTCTCCACATGATAAGACCAGACAGAAGATTGTTTACACATGCTCCATGTTTTCAGTGAAGAAGGGTCAGCTTATATTCTTGTAATATGCACCTTACTTTTAAAATGATCATAAATAATTCTAGATAAAAAGTAGTATTTTATATTTAGATTTCCAAGAGTTGCATAAGCTTGAGGTAACCTTGAGGAGTAAATGAATCTCAACCCTCAAGTCTCTGCATTCATTTTCTCTCTTTCCCCTCTCTCATAATACTAGAACTTCATTAATCCAATGAAGCTAAATTCAGGACAGACCAAAGGAACTACTTCTTCCCACAGCACATGTGGGAAACTATGGAATTCATTTCCACAAGATGGCTGCTGGCTTGTTCAGCTTTAAATGGGAATTCATGGAAGGTAAGGCTACCAACGTCTACTAGTCATGATTTATTTATTTTATTTACAACATGTATATACCGCTCTACATCTAAGCAGATTCCGGAGTGGCGAACAATAAAAAGATAAAAGGAGTAAAACACCATATTAAAATTATTCTTTTAAAAAACAGAGTGCCAATAAAAACCGTGGCTGATCAGTCAAGGAAGCCTTCCTGTTAATAGATCCATTTTCAGGAGGCACCAGAAACACCCCAGTTTTGGCACCTGCCTGACCTCCACAAGCAGGGAGTTCCATAGAAAGGGAGACACCACACTGAAGGCTCTTCTCCGGGTGGATTCCAGTCGGGCCATGGGTCCATGTGGAACCACCAGGAGCATGTCCTCTGATGACCTCAGTGACTGGGCAGGTTGGTAAGGGAGAAGGAGCTTTCTCAGGTATCCTGGTCCCAAGTTGTTTAGGGCTTTGTACACTAGTAGCAAAACCTTAAACCTGGCCCGATAGTGAATAGGCAGCCAGTGCAGTTCCCTCAGGAAAGGAGTTGCATGCTGAAAAGGGACAGCTCCCGATAACAGCCAAGCTGCTGCATTCTGCACTAGCTCCAACTTCTGGACCAGCCTTAAGGGCAGCCCCACGTACAGTACATTGCAGTAATCCAGTCTTGAGGTTACTAGCACCTGTACCATTGTGGCTAAGCTATCCCTGTCCAGGGGGGTGTCTCCACCAGTGATTTACTCTGAGCCGGCTGGTGTGGAGGTCGTTAGGGATACATGACATTGTGGCCATCCAGCAGCCACCCCGGAGCTTATTGGGGGAGAAACTGGATTTCCTGAGACTGCTTAAAGTCCGATTCTTTTCCTCAAGTTGGGTTCTCCCTGGTATAGTTGCTGTGTGCCCCAACCCCCGCACTGACCTTGGGTATGTTAGCCCTGCCCAGGGGTGTGCCTTTCCCCCTGACCCTGGTCAAGGGGTGTTTCCTGTGTGTTTGCCATCCCTGCACAAAGCAGTTAGTGTCTACTCAGACGTAACTCCCATTGTGGTCAATAAGTACTCAAATGAGTAGTTTATTGCCTTAAGAAGGCAATAAACTACTTTGACTCTTTGTTATAGAGATCCTGTGGGTTAAAACGGGGACTGGTTTCTGTCTTTGTATCTACTGCTCTCTTTCCCACCACAAACCCATTAGTGTCTCCTCAGAAGTAACTCCCATTGTGCTGAATGAGGCTTGCCCTCTGAATGCCCACATCAGAAGTTACAGAGATCCCCCTCAATTGCAATGGCACAGTTTAAAGCCCAATTACCGAAGTTAAGCACAATCTCAGGGCTCCGAGTCTCTGTTGTTTGCTTTATTGCCTTAGGAAGTAACTACTTCACAGCTTCATTATAGAGATCCTGCGCAGTATCGGTTTGGTTAGAAAGGCGGCTAATTTTCCATGCCTGTGTTCTCCCTCCCCTCTTTCCAGCACAAGCATGTGTGTGTCTACTCGGAAGTAACTCCCATTGTGCTCAAGCTGGCTTGCCCTCTGAATGCTCACATCAGAATTTACAGAGGTCCCCTTGAATTGAAGTTTAAAGCCTATAAAAGGCTTCACCAAACCTGAGATTCCCCATGGCTTGGTTTATTGCCTTAGGCAGTAACTATTTCACACCTTCCTTATAGAGATATTGCAGTTAGAAAGGGGGCTGGTTTCCCATCCCTGCATCATCGTCCCCTTTCCCAGTACAAGCATATGTGTGTCTACTCAGAAGTAACTCCCATTGTGCTCAATGAGGCTTCCTCCTGAAATGCAGGTGCATCTGGAGCTTCAGGGGAAATGGGGGGAGAGGTGGGGAAGCCTCTCTTATTGGTTGAGCATCCCCCGCCAGTCAGATGAAGTTCACTCCAACCCCTACCCCCACCAGAAAGCATGTTCTGTGAAGTGATTTTTACTGTGCAAAGCGCTCCCTCATGGGAGCCCTGCACGGACCAAATCGCAGCAAAGCTGATTCCTTAAAAAAAATATCCAGTACTCCTCCATTCGCTTCTCCTTCCGTTGTTGTGGAGACATGGTCCAAGAGAGGCTGTAGCTGGTGAACCTGCTAAAGTTGGTAAAAGACCACCATGGCAACTTGGGCCTCCAGAGACAGTGATGGATCTAGGAGTACCCCCAAACTACGAGCCAGATCTTTCAGAGGGAGTGCAACCCCATCCAGAACAGGCAATTATCTTATCTCCTAGACCCGAGATCCACTCACCCACAGGGCTTCTATCTTGCCAGGATTCAGTTTCAGTTTATTGGCCTCATCCAGCCCATTACTGAGTTCAGGCACTGATCCAGGACTTGCATAGCCTCTCCTGATTCAGATGTCACAGGGAGATAGAGTGATGTGTCATCAGCATACTGATGGCACTTAGTTCCAAATCCACTAATGACCACACCCAGCAGCTCCATATAACTGTTAAACAACATTGGGGGCAAAATGGTACACTGTGGAACCCCATAGCTCAATTGCCAAGGGGCTGAGGAATGGTCACCCAGTGTTACCATCTGAAATCAGCCCTGCAGGTAGGACTGGAACCACTGTAATATAGTATACTAATGCCCATCCCACAGAGTCAATCCAGGAGGATACTGTGGTCGATGGTATCAAATGAAAGATTGAGCAGAATTAGCAAGGTTGAACTCCCCCTGTCCCTCTCTCGATAAAGGTCATCCATCAGGGTGACCAGGGCTGATTCAGTCCTGTAACCAGGTCAAAGCCCTGATTGGAATGGGTCTAGATAATCGGTATCCTCCAAGATTACCTGCAGTTGTTCCGCCATGACTCTCCACTACCTTCCACAGGAAAGGGGTATTTGCAGCTGGACGGTAGTTGTCCAATACCACTGGGTCCAGAGTGAGCTTCTGCAGGAGTGGTCACACTACTGCCTCTTTAAGGACATCAGAAACCACCCCTTCCCATAGAGAAGCATTCACCATACCCTAGACCCACCCGGTTATACCCCCTTGGCTAGCTTTTATTAGCCAGGAGGAGCAGGGATCAAGAGGGCATGTGGTTGGTCACATTGCTGCAAGCACCTTGTCCAGGTCATCAGGCTGCAGCAACTGAAACTGATCCCACAAAATCAGACACCTCAACTGGAACGGCGCTAACAACAGTGTCATTTGCTGTGGAGACAAGCAATTTTGTCCCCAAAGTGTGATGCAAAAAGGTCACAGCAGGCTATATAATACTTCTAGTATGATGGCTATATAATACTTCTAATATCAGAGGCAGTATGCCTCTATATGCCCATTGCTGGGGAACATGAACAGGAGGCTGCTATTGCCCTCATCTCTTGCTTGTGGACTTCCCAGAAGGCATCTAGCTGGGCCACTGTGGGAACAGAATGCTGGACTAGAAAGACTTTTACTCTGATGCAGCATAGTTTATTTATTTATTTGATTTATATCCCACCTTTCTACCCAAAAATGGCACTCAAGGCAGCTTATGTTCTTCTTATGTTCCTATCTAACAGTATCAGATGCACACAAAGGTCCATTGACAAAGGGAAGTAAAAATAAATCAGTCATCCCTCTCCTTCCCATATCTGAGACCACACCACACAATCTGAGATGCAGGCCGGCAGGGAGGTATTGTAGAGTGAATTACAGAAACCATTTTGGATTCTATACATCTGCAAAGAAATACAAGGGAGTAACACAGAGGAATGTTTGCTGGTAAATAATAGAACTAAAATAGAAACAAAGTTTAATTGCTAAATGTCAAACACAGCAATCCTGTACACCAGTTATACTGGGGATGGAGATATTCCACTGCTACTTTGGCGGTGTGGCTACCATACGCAACACTTGCTCAGCCCAAGAGGGAAGGGGGGAAACACACAGGTAGAAAATACATAAATTGCATAAGAACTGCAGACATGACCCCAGAATCCCTGAAAGCACCACTGAACTGGAGACAATGCACAATACTGCCCACACAATGACAAGGATGCAAACTTCTGCATCACGACGTACACAACATGGACAATGACAGCGTTGCACCCCCAATCCACCTGGCCCAGGAGCTCAGCCAGCAACCGCCCTGCCCTGTCAGTCCCCAAGCATCCCTACAGGCAGAGGTTCAAATCTGCTTATGCTCCTCACAAGCTGTTTTAGGAGCACAACACACACAAAAGGGGAAGGAGAAGATACACAAAGTATCACCCACATAGCTCCCTTAACAGGATGCCTGCAGAGAGCACACACAACTGTCCTTGAGACAAGGGTTCAAGACGTACCCAGGGAGGGAAAGACTTGCCAAGCAGACAAAAGTGGGGGCCAGGGTAGGTAAGACATACTGACAATAGCAGTCTCCAGTGGCTCACTGCATACAGCAGGGGGTTGGGAAGCAGGAGACAGGAGTTCCAGGAACGGTGGGAGATGTCCCCGCTCATGCTCTGCTTGCCTGGCAAAACCCCCCATCATGTCAGGAACAAAAGAGAGGGAGTTCCTGAGACTCAAACCCACAGAGCAGTTGCCTAACCACTGATCCATAGCAGCAGGCAGGCAGCAGGCACATCATGAGGTACTTCTCTTCTCCCCTCTGCTCTGCCCAAGACAGTCATAGATACCTGGAGAAGAGGGGATGCGAGAGGAGTCCTAACTGGATGAAACAGGTGACATTTTATATGGGGGGGGGGTGTCCCAGGTTCAAATCCAAGGTATGTCCCTACACTAGAAAATAAGGAGAAGGGCTGCAGCCCCCAGGCACGCTTGAGCCAATCAAGAGGAATGCTGAATGGACTCATAGCCTGGGCCCTGCATAGGCCAATATCAGCCCTTTGGCCCACCCCGCCCTGGCAAACCACGTGATCAATTATGTTGCCTCATAGGCCAGCCCTGCCAGGCCTCGTTGCCCCTCCCCTCCCTCCCTCCCCCCCTCCCTCCCTCCCTTTCCCTGCACCCCCAGCTGACTGCCTCATACATCCTGTCAGCAGCACTGTCCCACTTGCGCACTCAGATAGGCTGCTGCCTCCCTTGAGTGAGCAGAGCGAGGAGAGGTCACTGGCCCCGAGACCATCGGGCACCCTGCCTGACCCCTCATAGTCCCGTCCTGAGGCCAGCTGAAGCCACTAGGGCATGCGGAAGGGATCCTTCTCTACCATCCTAACAACAGAGACGCAATGCATGTTGCAATGTCAATGCCTTTATTGAACATCGTCTGGAATGGAGTGGATCCTGAAAAGGAAAGACGCATGTGTGCGGTTGCTCACCTGTCACCCCAGCAGGGTCCTGTGCCTTGGACAGTGCTCAGCAGACAGCAGGGGAGCAGGTGCAACATCCCTCATGGCACCCACTCCATGCCAGGAACACCCTCACCTGTTGTATAACTGTCTGTCATGGAGCATGAAAGGGTGGAGGAGCCTGCCACAAGCAAGCAGGTTGCCAACGCCATGGAGGGACAGCTGGTCACTGCTGCTGGTCATGGGGTGGGTCATTCTCCTGGTCTGTTCAGAACAGTGTGTGGGGTGGATCCTGTACCTATGGATGAGCAGCCTGTGGAGAGCAAGGGAAGACGCAAACAGAGAGCAATGAGTTGCTGAAGCATATACTCCCAAAGCCTGCATGCCCAGTAGGTGTTTCAGGGACTGCAGGAGAAGAAGGAATTGCCACCTGAGTGCCCAGAGGGGAAGGGGGAAACTGCAGAGACTGTGACTATACATACCCCTTTCTCCTTCAGGGTTGGAGGGGGACAGCTTGTCCTGTTCCATGCATCTTGGTTAAGATCCTGCAAAGCAAAAGTTCTCATGACAATGTGGCCAGCAGTTGCAGTGGTTGAAGCATATAACAAAGTGGGGTGGGGAGAGACATGGGAGACATTTGCAGCCATTTATACTTTGTACCATGTGTTCCCCCCTCCACTGCTTACCTCTATGGGGCGTTCTGTCCTGGCAACCCCAGTTGTTAGACTGGAGTTTGATGTTGGATGCTTGTGTCCCGAGGTGAAGTATCTGTTAGGGTTCTAGGAGGAGAAGTGTTAACAATGTGCTCAAGTTCCTAGGTGTGTTGTGGAGATAGGCTCTTTGAAGAGCCCCTTCTCCCTGTTTCCCATTGCCAAAGTTCCCCCTTGTCATGCACATTTGGAGCTCACATGCAAGCAGAGAGATGTATCCCCATGCCATATGCTTTATCATCAGCATTATGTGCCAGACCTAGGGTTGGTGTAAAGCCGCATTGGTGACAGGGATGTGGTTGTGGTCTGTGGGAGTACAGGATACACCAGCCTTCCACAGCATGATGATCTCTGGATGCTTTGGACTATAACTCCCATCACCCCCAACCAATGGCCATGCTAGCTGGGGCTCATAGGAGTTACAGTCCAAAACATTTGAAGGCACCATTTTGAGGCAATCTGGGATACACCATCAGCGACCAACCGACCGACCGACCGACCGAGCTATCTGTCTGTCTGTCTGTCTATTATTTCATTTCATTTCTATACCACCCAATAACTGAAGCTCTCTTCCCTGTGCCATCTATGTCCTGCCCACAACTCACCCTGTTTTGGCTGTTCCACCAACATATCTGGGCAGTTCCGCCAGTGATGTATCTCAGGTTCCGTTGGTACAGCAGAGCTTCTGCCAAATCTTATATCCCCCTCAGCGAGCAGAACAGGATTGTGCCATAAAGTACTGCATTTTTGAGGAAGTGTAATGAAGCACAAGTAGGAAGATTTATAGGGGAATGGGTTTTATTTGTTAAGTTTTGGAAAAACAAATGACAATAATTTGTACAATCTTTTGTGTGTGTGTTTTCTCAGTCTTGCAGTATATTTTGTATGTAGAGAGTTCTTGATTTGTTACTTTTCAAAAAGAAAGGTTTTGCTGATTTGTCATACAAAGTCATTATCAACCTAGGAATGTCATAGTAATCCAGCAGGCTCAATTTCTGATGTGGGCATTTTCATGCCGGTGTAGATGACTTGAACCCACCTTTTATCTGTTTCCATCCATTTTACTTTCCAAAGGGGAAAATATTCAGTATCCAGATGCTCAAAGGCTTGCACAAATTGGTCAAAGATGAAGAATGGGTATGTACATCTAAATGTGTACCCCATTTTTATCAAAAGACTGCACTTGATCTAGATGTGAATTTCTTTATTTAAAAGAGTTATAAGTTCCCGAGGCAGCATGCAAAAACACTTAAAACCATAAAAACAAAACATAAAAATGATAAAATCAAAATCAAAAGGTGTGTGTGTGTGGGGGGGGGTGGAACAAATGGAAAGTAGGATATGGGGTGGAGGCTATGGGTGCCGAGCTGTTAACCCCTGTACTGCTGGCTTTCCCTCAGCTGTTTTCACTCAGGCCTGAGTGGGGAACTGACTTGGCATGCATAATATCTCAGGCTGTTGACTGGTAGGTCCCAGAGCCCTGTGGTTCAACAACCACATGAGAATCCCAATGGGCTTCTGCCCTTCGTCACTCGCCACATGCATGCTGGTCCCCTTGCCCAAGGCACGTTGTGGTTTGAAAGGGGGCTGGCATTATGGTGGGAAAAATGATCTCCCAGCTTTTGTGTTTTCTGTTCAACCATAACTCACAAACCACTGTAGGCTTTGCCACTGGTATCACAAGTTTTGTTAGGAAGCGGGTGGAGACTCCGGTGTTTATCGACATGGGAGTTGTAAGAGAAGCTTTCCCCACGTTTAGAACATGGGGATACACCCCCCACCCCCACACACAATGGGTTTGTTCAGAAGAATACCATGATCACAATACATCCCCCCCTCCAAGGTATAGTTCATGCTGGGGGTGGGTGCCTAGGGGTGAGGGCTCCAGGCTGGGGACAGCCATTTGGGGAGGAGCTCATGCCTGGGCCTGCTGGGTGGGGGCTCGTGCTAGGGATGGATGTTGGGGTCAGGGCTCATGCCAGGGATGGGTATCAGGGGTGGGGGCTCATGATGGAGGTGGGGGGTCTGTGGGTTTGGGGGGGTTATACCTAGGTCTCTACAGTGGAAGCTCATGGGCAATCAACTGGTGGGGCAGAAAGGGGGGGTCACTGGAAGAGGAGCCAAGGGGGTCACTAGGGGAGGAGCCAAGGGCACCTATTTTGCTATACACAAGCTTTTTGCTACACAGTTCAGCCCACCAATCAGACATTTCTCCACAATAACAACACGGAGAAAGCAGTTTGTGGCAGAGCCCACTTATTGAAAGCAACAGGGCAGAGGGGCACGGTGGAAGAAGAAACCCATTTCACACATAGGCAAACTAAGGCAGCATAAAGTCAATGACTGCGAGAGAGAGAGAGAGAGAGTTTGGGTTACATAATTACAGCATACTAAGTTCACAGAACCAACAGAAAGCAGGCTTTTTTTTAAAGTGGCTTAAAAAAGACACCCCAATTTATCCAGAATATGTCAAAACACAGAGAAAGGCATTTGCAGACAAGCCTACTTCTCCAAGATTTAGATTAAAGGGAGATGGGAGACCAGGAAACCCATTTCACACATAGGTGAAATGAGGTGTCGTGTCCGGCTCTTCATGACCCCATGGACCATAGCACGCCAGGCCTTCCTGTCCTGCGCTCTCTCCCACAGCGTGCTCAAGTCCAAATTCATTGCATCAGTGATGCTATCTAGCCATCTCATCCTCTGCCATCCCCTTCTCCTTTTGCCTTCAGTCTTTCCCAGCATCAGGGTCTTTTCCAGAGAGTCTTCTCTTCGCATTAGGTGGCCAAAATATTTGAGCTTCAGCTTCAGTATCTGTCCTTCCAATGAGCGCTCAGGGTTGATTTCCTTTAGGATTGACTGATTTGACCTCCTTGCAGTCCAGGGGACTCGATGCTGGTCATTGACAGTAACAATAAATGACTGATCGATAAGAGTCAATAACTGTAAGTGAGAGAGGTTGGGTTATGTAATCCCAGGGTTGTTGTTTTTTAAGTGTGGCCCAACAAACATTAGACAGGAGGAATTTAGCCAGGAAGTAATTGGCATTACCAAAAGGAATCATCTGCATCATCCAAAACTGCCTAGAATTGAGAAGCCATCACATGCTCCAATGTCTTGCCCAAGAATGGAAGATTAGGCACTGAGAGGTAATTATCCTACGTTTAATTTCTTTGATAAAGATCTCACTGCTGGCAGCCGGGACCATACAAGTCCTCAAAGAGGCATTAACCTCAGCCAAGGTCAGTATCCCCAGCTCAGCCCTGCCAGATTTCAATAGCTTGGACAGGCAAGGATCAAGGGAACATGTTGTAGGCCTAGAGATGTGAACACGGGGGCAGGGGGGGAGGAAAACTCCAATCCCCTTGAGATCACGCACTTCTGTTGGGGGAGGGCAGGAAATTTCCCACCCCATTTCAAGAACAACAGCAATTTCATGGAGGGTTGGTTTAACTCTTAAATATCTTAAATTGCTTCAAAATAATAATGGTCAAGCCACAAATCCTTTGGTGCTTAAGCTCCTCCCACCCCTGCATTTGAATGTCACTTATAAAAGGCAAAAGAGTCAAAACTGACACAGGAAATGTAATTTAAAAATTAAAATAATAATAAATCACAATAAAGCAAGAGTAATATTTCCATGCATGTATATAACAGAAATTAGCCCAGCTGACCACATTTAGATCCAGAGACAAGTGTCAGAAATCTGACTAATCCAAGCTGCTGAAATCCAGGGTTATGGTTCATGTCTCATCTTGATTATTAGTGCCAGTCCTCATCTGTGTGATGGAGCATCTCAGTTTGTAAAGCCAGAACAGGTATTTTAGAGCCCAGTAGGAAACAAAGCAAAACATACAACAGACAAGGTAAAAATGGAATGGCATCTTGGTCATATGTAGTAAGATTATTAGTAATACATTCACAGTATACAGTGGCCAGATTGAAAGACTCATGAAACTAGTTCCATGAGCCCTAGGATGTTTTAGACTTGTTTACTTCATGAGCAGTGCTCATGACTGGAGGAGGGCTAATGTTGTCCCTATCTTCAAAAAGGGTAAAAAGGAGGAACCTGGGAACTACAGACCAGTCAGTCTGACATCAATCCCTGGGAAAATTCTGGAGCAGATGATAAAGCAATCCACCTGTAAGCACCTTGAAAACAATACTCAAAGCCAAGATGGATTTGTCAAGAACAAATCCTGCCAGATGAATCTGATCTCATTTTTTGATCAGGTCACCTCCCTTGTGGACTGTGGGAATGCTGTGGACATAATATACCTCAGCTTCAGCAAAGCTTTCAACAAAGTGCCCCATGATCTCCTGATGAGCAAACTAGCTCAAAGTGGGCTAGATGAAACAACGATCAGGTGGATCCACAGTTGGCTACAGAATCGGACTCAAAGAGTGCTTCTCAATGGGATCTTCTCCAACTGGGGAGAGGTAACGAGCAGGGTACCACAGGGCTCAGTCCTGGGCCCAGTTCTCTTCAACATTTTTATTAATGACTTGGAGGAGGAGGTGCAGGGAATGCTGATCAGATTTGCAGATGACACAAAATTGGGCGGGATAGCTAATACCTTGGAAGACAAGAACAAAATTCAAAGTGATCTTGATAGACTGGAGTGCTGGGCAGAAAACAACAGAATGAAATTTAACAGGGATCAATGCCAAGTTCTGCACCTAGGAAAAAGAAACGAAATGCACAGTTACAAGATGGGGCATACGTGGCTCAACAACACTACAAGCGAGAAGGATCTTGGAATTGTTGTAGATCATAAGCTGAATATAAGCCAACAATGTGATGTGGCTGCAAAAAAGGCAAATGCTATTTTGTGCTGCATTAATAGAAGCATCGCTTCCAAATCCCAAGAAGTACTAGTTCCCCTCTACTCAGCACTGGTTAGGCCTCATCTGGAGTACTTTCTCCAGTTCTGGGCACCGCACTTTAAGAAGGATGCAGACAAGCTGGAGAGGGTTCAGAAGAGGGCAACAAAGATGATCAGGGGACTGGAAACAAAGCCCTGTGAAGAGAGACTGAAAGAACTGGGCATGTTTAGCCTTGAGAAGAGAAGACTGAGGGGAGATAGGATAGTGCTCTTCAAGTACTTGAGAGGTTGTCACAGAGAGGAAGGTCAGGATCTCTTCTCCATCATCCCAGAGTGCAGGACACGGAATAATGGGCTCAAGTTACAGGAAGCCAGATTCCGGCTGAACATCAAGAAAAGCTTCCTGACTGTTAGAGCAATACGATAATGGAACCAATTCCCTAGGGAGGTGGTGGGCTCTCCCACACTGGAGGCCTTCAAGACGAGGCTGGACAGCCATCTGTCAGGGGTGCTCTGACTTGGATTCCTGCATTGAGCAGGGGGTTGGTCTCAATGGCCTTGTAGGCCCCTTCCAACCCTACTATTCTATGATTCTATGCCTTCTTTTTGTACAGCAAGCTGCTTTTGAAACTCAGGGAAGCCTCAAAATCAGCTTGGGATATGGCACGGGTCCTGCTGTTTAAAGGGAAAATGCTTAAATTCCACTGAGTCAGCATAAGCCACTTTTGTGAAGTGTTGCAAGCAGTTCTTTCAATCCTGACTCCTTTTTATAAAACTGGTAAAATGACTTGGATCCCATTCTGAAATCTAGAAGAGGTGCACTTGCAATTAAGTGGGTAGGATATAGCACCCCAAACACTAGGACCTTGTGTACTTTCAGATTCCATCTCTTCTATAGAACATTCACTCTTAGGTTGCATCACCATTATAACCAAGTCCAAACAACATAACATGGCCTTTAATCACATTCAATTGCCCCCCGCTTCCCTCTGTTGTCTCCCCCAACCAATACATAAGAAAAATAATAATGGACAAAACTTCTCAGAACGAGCCTGAGAAGGCTCAGGTTCAAAACACCACTTAAGCATGAAGCACAGTGGGTGACCTTGGGCCAGTCATTCTCTCTCACCTAGCCTATCTTACAGGGTTGTTACGAGGATAAAATGTGTGCTGGGGGAGCCACCTTGAGCTTGGAGTAAAGACAGGATATAAAAGTAATAACTAAATAAATAACATCATGGTAGTTTTGCAATGATCTACTGTGGAGTGGCAGCAACCAACATTATGAGGATAAGTCAGGTAGATATGATTCTGGTGCATATATTTAGGATCTGGGTGCCAGAATGAAAGTTCTGCCTGGGCTGGGACCGTGGACATTCCTGGTCCTAAGGAGATGTTGAGGAGTAATAATGATGGGAAAGATTACTGTCTCCACTACACATGTACACAAACTCTCTCTTTCTCACGCATGTGCGCATGCACACACAACACACACACATGGGCTGTTCGCATGACATGCCGTGGCTTGTCATGGCTTATTTAAGCTATGATGAGCCGTGGGGTGCCATGCTGAATATTCAACCCCCAACTGTGGGTTGTCCTGCCGTATGAACCCAACCAATGGGGGCTATGTGAGGGGGTTAAACAACCCTTGCATAACCCTAGAACAGGCCATGGGATAACCCTCACATAACCCCCACCAGCTGGGTTTGCATGACATGACAATCCATGGTCGGGGGTTGAATATTCAGGATGGGACCTGTAGTCACCACGGCTCATCATGGCTTAAATAAGCCACGTCAAGCCATGTCATGTCATGTGAACCCAGAATCACAAACCTTTGGAAAAATGGGGAAAGCAAAAGGGGAAGTGAGACTATAGATTAAAACAAGAGTGAGATCAGATGCCAGTTTGTCTCACAAATAGTATGCACAGAAAAAGAACAAAGGGGTGGGAGTAGACTTGAGAAAGGGAGATAGCATCCATATAAAAACCCTAAAAATCCAGTGCCTAAACTACCGTGTACATGTACAAACACAGGATTAATTTATTTTTATAGAACATTTCAAGAGGAGACATTATAACATTTTAGTACCATTATTGAGCAATATCCCTTGCACCCATGCAAAACAAACACTTACTGGACACATTTGGGTCGTCTCCTATAGATGCTCTCTGCACAGATGAATTCTGCATATCCTACATTATTATTTTTATCATCATCATCATCATTATTGGTATTCACCAAGCCAGAATTTAGGCACTGCAGATTGAATGGAATCTCTCTCACTAGCTATGCAGGTAGAACAGTGGAAATAAATAAATTGGTCAAGGTGTCCAAGTATTTATTGATGGAAGTCTGCACTCTAGCAAGCTGAAGACAAAATGAATATGTAAAAGCTCTTATTTCTCTCTCTTAATATGTTCTGCTCTGCCAACAACACCAGAGATGTGAACACTCAAATTCTGTGATGCATTTCCTAATGCAAAAACAACTGAGGTCCCTGTTGTACTGAGCAGACCCACATCTGCCTCCTACGCCCAGTCCTCTCCTCACTCCATCTGAATTGGACCATGTTTCTTACAAGGATAGGGCAGGAATGCACCGCTGACAGCCTGGAGAGACACAGCCTGGGAGACTTCAGGGAGGCATAGACCACCACACAGGGAATGACAGTTGGGAAAATAACAGAAGTCTTTACACACTCTCATAGAGAAAATGCTATTATGCCATGCTATTAGGTACGCATTCAGATGGAACAGCATTATGATAATCTAGTTTGAGTTTGTTAATATATAGTTTTATACATATATAATAGCAGGGCATAATAACACACATTTTGTAGAAACAGGAGGCAATTTAGAAAAGCACAGAACTGATAATTTGGAGGATGTTTCACTTAGGTGGCTGGATCTGCAGCTAGTACAAACTGGTGTAAATTCAGCAAAACTGCAAGTTCCTATTACATGTATACTTCTGATGCACAGAATTTGAGTTGGTGCATCTTTGGTGCACAGAACAGCTTCACAATCTGAATCTACTAAAATATGTCTCCTAAACCCCAGTAGTAGAAGCTTAGAAGACACTTACACTGATCGGCACCTAGCTATGAGAAAGGGCCAATCGGGCCATTGAAAAGAAGAGGCTACAAATGCGTAAGTGACTCTGTCTTGTGGTGCCATGCTTGAAGAGGCAGATTAGCAACCTGTGGATGATTAAGTCTTTCATCTCTGAGTCTAGAGGCCCTGCATCCAATGAATGTCCAAATTTGATAAGGCCAAAATGACAGCTTCCTTTTGAAAGAGTTCAGCGGTGCATTTTATGCACTTCTGAATCTTGTGGTGAGCATGTGTGGCGTTTACACTTGGCAGTCCATCCCATGGGGGAGGGGTGTCCCTTTCTGCATTTGGCAGTCCATCCCATGGAATGGGGCCCACTATGTATCAGCTTTCCAGTTCCAACGTAAGTAAAAGTGCTCTGGGGGGACTCTCCCTGTGCTTTCAGATTAGCACAGCTTGAATGTGACAGTCCAGAAAGCTGTAGTGCTGATGTGACCTATGAGTAATTTCTTCACAGAACACAGCATCCTAGGTGGAAGCGGCCAGGATACAACACAGCTTTCCTCCAAAGAGCAATGCACATGGGGTCAGTGAGCTCAGGCTGAGCAGGACTTTCTCCTATCGAAACACAGTACTCTAGCCACCGCATGGCACTCCCCCGCCCCCTGCACACAGCAGGATATCATACTTTTCTTCATCATGCTCCCCATCTATAGCACCTGAAAGCATCTATTTGGCATGTTAAAATAAAGAGATTAAAAATAATGTTATTGTTTCATGTCATTTTCAGTCCGCTGGCAACATTACAAAAGGTGTTGTAAATATGCTAAAACATTTTACTCTGTCTCTTCTTGCCTCAAGGTGACTCTGCAGACCCTCTGTTTATTACCCAATATTTAAGAGGCTGGGGGAGAGAGAAGAAAAAATACGAATTAAAGAATCAAGAAGGAATAGCTTCTCGCTGCCTGCTCGGAAAACCTGCTGGTCACTCAAACACCCACTAGAGGGTACTCTTTCCTCACAAAGGAGTGGCACACCTCCAAGAGCAAATAATTGGAACAATTATCATAAAAAACATTTAAAAAGAGCACACACCTTGTTCATGCATACAAACATGCAACTGCTCCTCTTGTCTCCCGACACTCCAGGTGTCATGAAAATATGGAAGCCCAAGTCACTTTCCTTAGCGTGTATGAATTGGGCCAGCATTCATCACCCATTCTGCCCAGGGACAAAGAGCAGCCTGATGTGACCCTCTTTAAGCAGCTATAGGTTCATGTCACCAGATGCACACTGCTGTTGCACAACCTCTGTTCGTCTGTGAGAGCATCGGCAGCCAAGTGGCCTTGGTGTACTGTTCTTTCTCAAGGCTGAGTGAGGAATCCTAGCATAGCACCAGATTCCTTTACACACATCTGTGTGACAAAGCTCAGCCCCTCAATGACTCCAATCGTATCAGGCAGGGCTGAGTATATTGGAGGCTGAAGGGTACCCGAAGCACCCTCTCTGAGCTACCTTTGACCATTCCATTGGGCTGCCTTTCCGGAAAGTTTGCTGGATTCCACTTCAGGCATTACAAGGGGGAGGGAGGAAAACACCGGCATCATTGCAGTGGAAGAAGGCCAGCATTCCCAGGTGGGCACCCTGGTTGGAGCATGCGTCTCTCTTTATCCTCCTGCTCCGCCGCCCCCCAGGTCTGTGTAGTCCTTGACCTCTGGCCCTGATCTGTGGGGAAGAGGGTTTAAGTACAGGGTTCTCAGCTTGCAGATGCTCTGGTGAGCAGGTTCTGTATATTGTGGGGTACAAGAGCAACTCTCAGGCTTACATGCCCCTCTTCTCGGTAAAATGGCAAGTGATCCAGGAAAAAGGGGTGGGTGGTAGAACATACACCTGTGTACCTCAGGTCACCTATGACATTTTATATGTAGTGGGAACCATGAATGAGCCCAAGATTCCTTCCCATGAACTACTGATGCCACCAAAATGTGTACTTACTGGCTTGGAAATATGAATCTTGGTGGATTTGTAATTCTTGCCTCAGTATGAAGCACGGGTTAGGAATGTCAGAGAATTCCGCGATGGATCTCGGTGAGGCCGAATGCCAGTGCATTCGGCCCCCCGAAATCCATCATGGAATGGCCTGCCACCCCCCCCCCCCGCGGATCCCCCCTGGGACAAGACTTACCTGTTCCGGACAGCGGCGGCTCCAGCAGTGGCTTCGGCGGTGGCTGGTCTTCCGACCGGCTGCCACCACCACCATTTGCAGTCTGTGTTTTTTTCTTTTTTCCCCCCATAGATGTGATAGGCTACGTAAAGCCTTACGTAGCCTATCACGTCTGTTTTTTTTAAAAAAAACGCATATGCAAATGGTGGCAGCTACGGCCGCTGCCATTTGTGTTCCTTATTTTTCGCCGTCTTAGTCTACGTCAATATTTACATAGACTAAGATGAAGAAAAGAAAGGGGAATGCAAATAGTGCCCACTACGCTATTTGCATTCCCCTTTCTTTTCTTCGTCTTAGTCTACGTAAATATTGATGTAGACTAAGATGGCGAAAAATAAGGAAGGCAAATGGTGGCCGTAGCCGCCGCCATTTGCATACGCGCTTTTTTGTGTTTTTTTTTACCCAGAGCCCTCCGCGGCCAGAAATCCGGCTGCGGACGGCCCTGGCCTGGGCCTGGCCGGCTGCTCCGTGGAGCCGCCGCGGATCACAGCCGGCCGTCGAGGATTCTGGGGGGGGAGGACTGGATCACCTCCCCCCCTGTCGAGGATTCCGGGGGGAGGGACGGAACGCCTCCCCCCCCATGAACAGAATCCGCGAAAAGGTAAGTCACTTTCGTACATCCCTAGCAGGGGTGTTGTTAGGTTCTTAAAATATCTGGGGCACAGGCCCATAACACAAATTTGCATGTGCGTCCAATTCTAAGTGCACCTCTAATATATATATAAGAAGTGTGCACTGACTCCCCTCCCCCTTCAACTCAGATCCCATTTCAGCATTTTGGAAAACATCCTGCTTTTGCTTGGGCCAATTTGTAGTCGGTCTTCTTCAGCTCAGCACCAAACCTGAGTCAAGTTTGGAAAAAATGAGGCTTTATGCTTCCTGTTGACTACCATGGGAAATTAGAAAAAAAACACACCTGTAACTTTTTTCTCTTAGTTAGAACTGGGTGATAATTTCAGGCATAGTAGCCCCCTAGAAGGGGATTACACCTGCCCAATGTCAGAAAAATAGGTGCAGGGTTTATATTTTGATTTTCCTTTAAAGGGAACTGTCAATAACATTTTTATTCCTTGGAAGAATTGGGTAAAAATTTCAGGATTCATTGCCCCATCAGAGGAGATCATGTCTCCAAATTTCATAACGATAGCCACAAGGGTTTTTGTGCAAGGGTAGCCTTGACATTTTGAGGTCTCCAAAAGAGGACATACTTCTCTCCCTATGTTCCTTGTGCACTGTTGTTCTGAAAATTACAGACAACCTAGAGGTGTCCCTACGTAAGAACCTAGCAAAGTTTCAGAAGAATAGATGCAGTGGTTAATGTGGAAGGTGAGTTCTCCAATTTAGGGGAGGGAGTGATTTGCTCCCCCCCCCCACACACACACACTAGTTTCTGGGTAAATTGGTTTGAAAATGCACAGGTCATTAGAGGTGTCCCCCAGGCAAGAAACCTGCAAAGTTTCTTGCCCCCCAGGCAAGAAACCTGCAAGGATATACATGCATGCAAATTTAGAATTACTAGAATTTATTTACATTTCACCAATGTTAGCAGCAGGGAAACATGGGCGGGAAGGTGCTGTTGCACTCATGTCCTGTTTGTGGGTTTCCCATAGGCATCTGGTTGGCCACTGTGTGAACAGAATGCTGGACTAGATGACTTTGCTCCCATCTGGGTGTGTTTCCTTTCAACTTCAATGTGTTGGTGTACAGAGGCCAACTGCCAAAACAGTTATCCTTGTTCCAATATTTCTGGCCCTGACTGTAAAATTATATGGAATAGTGAAAGTGGAGCAGTGCAATAAATAAAATTCAGTGTGACTTTCCCCCCAGGTAATGTGTATTGCAGCCAAAGAGATGTTTAACTTCTTTCTTCCCTTAATGAGGAGCCTCAGTCATCCAGTGAAGCTGAATAGTGGCAGATTCAGGACAGACAGAAGGAAAGTACTATTTGCACTTCAGAAAAACCAACACCTCCTAATGGTCACCTTAAACAACTTCTGATTAGGATATCTAATCCTCTGGGTGGCTTGACAGTTTTTACTTTTTGTTTTAGTCTTTGAGAAAAGGAAACTATGCATGGCTACCATAAAATCCACTGGACTTAACTGTCTGAAATTTGGCAGGTTCAGTCAGCTCCATAGGGGCTGCCAGGTCTCCAAATTCCATGCATCTATGTGTAAGCACACACAAAAATAGCTCTTTGCTTTGACAGATTTTCTTGATAAATTTTTACCTGTGGCTAGCACAAAAGCCACTGGATCTAACTATATGAAATTCAGCAGGTGGAATCACCTCCATGAGGGCTGCCAGCTCCCCAACATTCATGTATTTATCATGAAAACTGAAAAAGTTATGGTCTGTTTCTGTTTTCCAATGCAAGTCAATGGGAAAATGTAAAAAAAAAAAAAAAAAGGCAATTAGGACCACTCAAAAGATTCAGGGCACAGTTCAGAAGATCTGGGGCCCATGTCCAGGTATGAAGCAAGCATTACGATACTTTGTCAAATTAAAATCTAAACTGCCGATTACCTTAAATCTCCTTCCTGGCCTCCATTCCTCCCATCCTCCACTTAACTTTGTTGCTGTTCCAGCAGCAATGGAAGGGGGAACATAGGAAGCTGCCTTATACTGAGTCCATCTAGCCCAGTATTGTTGACACGGACTGGCAGTGGCTCTTGAGGACTTCAGGCAGGATTCTTTACTTGCCCTACCTGGAGAAGCTGGGGATTAACCTGGGACTGCCTGCATACAAAGCGTGTGCTCCATGACACTGAGCTATCTATGGCCCCTCCTGAGATCTCTCTTCCCCTTCCCTCTGTCACCTGGCACACTGCTGCAGGTAGGAGGAGGCTGGAGGAGGGATCGGACTTTGATGACATTATCATATTCAGCCCATACTGGGTTCAGCATTAGGTTTGGAAGGAATCAAACTATTTCCCACATTTTGGCAAATAGTCTGGCTATTTTCAAACTATTGGGGGCTTCTGGGCACGTCTCCCCATTATTATTGAGAACTGGCTCCTACAAGCCCACAACTCTGGATTAATATCCATCATGTCTATTGGATGGGACCCAGTCCTAGGAAGCCTGCTAATGGAAGCCATTGCTTCTAGTACATTAGGCAGCAAGGGAGAACTGCATGGCCGCCTTCCTGACTTTATGTTCATGATAAACACTTTGCAGTCCCATGCCTTTGTCTCCAAGGAATAAAGTGGTTGGAAATTTGTAATACTGTAAAGTTTAATTCAATGGTTAGCCTCATGTCCCCTCCCAAAGGGATCCAGGCCCATATTTGAATGGTACTTTGACAATGCTGAGTCTTGTAGGAACCACTACAGAAGCCAGCCATGAAGGGTGAAAATCCAAGACAAAGATTCAGATGAATGCCTGCTTGCTAACTCAGGCAAGGGTTTGAAATTCATCATTTGAAATCTGTCAGCAGAAATCCAGGCCTGACCCAGTGAATTAGAATCCCTGATAGGAGGATATAGGCAGGTCTCCAGAGCGGGTGGAGTCCGCCAATGAATGTATTAGTATCCCACCTGCCAGCTGGCTCCGAGACCTGTTGTGTGTCAAGCCAAGGGAATGAACAAGCAGGACATAATGTCCACCTGTCCCAAGGCAGACCAGAAGAAGAGAAAGGGCTGCTGAGTTTGAGCAGTTACTATCAAGTCTTTAGTGTCTATATAAACCAAAGCAAAGGAAGAGAATTGCGAAGGCCTTTGTTCACAGAGCTTTATTACAGAAATGATTGAAATTAATTAATTAATAGTTTATAATAATGTGCCACACCTCATAAATCTGTTTGTCTGACTTCTCCTTCTGAGCAGGTTTGCAGTTCAGAAGGAGGGAAAGGTAACCACGGACTGTGGTTGGAGAAACCTGAGGTTTTTGCCCTTGGAGAGCCCTCAAATGCCCATTCTCCAAAAGAACCATAATGGGAAATGTTACTGCTTCCTTCTGCTTAAAAGGGACTTACAGGCTTTTGTGACATCTTCAGCCCTTATACCAAACCCCATCCTCATCTCAGGCCTATCTGTACACTTACATTGCCCAGCAACCAACAGAGCTTTCAACAAGGAAAAGGGCAAAGACTACAATGCTTTCTGGAAGTAAAGGCCAAAAATAAACATGGGCATTCAGAGATGAGCAGCAACAGGCACAGCTATTTGATAAACATGCCCACAATTGTTAGCATTCTGTTTGTAATCAGTAATTGAGCTGGAGGTAAGGATGCAGCTATAACAGAAACAGGAGGCAACAAGGATACATGATGCAGATAGTGTTGCTTGGTCCATTGATTATGGACAATCTGTTATGTGAGGGACTGTTAATAGGTGCATGGGAACAGAAAGACTATGGGAACTGAAGTGATAGAACAGTAAGGCATCTATTGTCAAGGTGCAATAAATTAGGATCTACTCACTGCATGGTTGATTGTTCAGGTCACTACATAGAATTTGGGCTTCTTGTTCATATTTATGAATATCATGTTATATCTACACTACAAATGCATATTAGCTTTATATCAGTTTACTTGTCATGGCTTTGACTCCAAAGAATCCCGTCAGGACTCCAAAGAGTCCTGGAAATTGATCTTTAGATCTAAAAAATATCAGTCCTTGGAAACAATTTCCATGGGTCTGAATTGGGGTGGGGGGAGATAAAAAGTACTGACTTTGTATACCCAGAAGCAGAGAAAATAAAATAAAATATCCATTGTGAAACTTCTCCTTCCTTGGAATGTTTGAGTTTGATTTTGGAATTCAGAGTAGCAGATTTCTCAGATATCTCCAAATGAGGAATCTATTCCTTGGCAGGTCTTTTCTATTTCCAGCTCCTAGAACTATTTGCTCTGAGAGAGTATCTCCGACTGGAACTTTGTCACTCTCCCCCCCGTGCCCACCACTCCACTCAGATGAAATGAATTTGCACCCAGAACAAACATGATGCCTGAATTCCAAATGCAATCTGTGCTGAGAGGGTTCTCTTCTCAACTTGTGGTATAGATTAGATTTTCTTTTTCTTTTTTTCCAGGGGGATATTTAAACAGGTAGGAGTTTTTCAAGAAAATGATTGCAAGTTATCGAAAATAATGTGCTACTTAGTTTCTGAGGAGAGAATCCTGGCAGGCAGCTCCAAGAAGCAGCACGGGAGCAGATGGGAGTGATTAGTCTGTGATTTTCAAAAGGGCTTTTTCCTGCCTCCACTGTGCTTAAAATGTGCTGGAAAAAACCAGACACCCCAGAGGAAGAAGAGATGCTACCGCTGCAATCAGAGTGACATGTTCTTTCTGCCTTCTGCAATGGCCTCCCAAATGAAACTGGGGAGGTCTCCTGCAGGAGGACAGTCAGCATGAGAAACCTGTAGAGCTGGGTGGGAACTGAAGATCATCAAATCCTCTGGGCAGTTTCACTGATGGTGAAGATTGTCACATGTCCTAAATGTGCTGGAAGTGATTTGAACATCCTTGCTCTGCCATGAAAACAAATGCCTCAGAATGCAGTGAATATCTAGCCCCAGCTTCAGAAGTTCTCGGTCAAGACCCAATTTGAGGAAGAGCTTGTGCATGCACAGTTGTACACCTGTATGGCTCTGTTTAGACCATCCATTGAACATGCAAAACTCAGGGCTGGCGACAGCAAAGACAATTTCCCTCCCACCCCACACACAGAGCCTACACAATTTTGAAGGTGTGAAGGGGGTTCATATCCTTACTCTTAAGGTTAACTACTGACTACTGGCTGATACAAGAAACCTCAGACCACTGGAGGAACAAGGTGCTAGCTCTGTGCATTTAAATAGTGTGACATTCATTCTGGGTTACTGTTGGATTGGCCAGGTTTTTTGGGTTTTGATCAATTGTAGGGGAGAAAGGAAATATATTTAATCATAGAACTGGAAGGTACTTTAGAGATCATCTAGTCCAACCCCCCGCTCAATGCAGAATCTACAATGCAGGAAGCCACTATAACATGCCTGACTGATGGCTGTCAAGCCTCTGCTTAAATTCTTCCAGCCAGAGAGAGCCCACCGCCTCCTAAGGCAATCTGTTTCACTATCAAACAGCTCTTATTATTAGGGCTTTCTCTTAAAGTTTAGCCCAAATCATATTCCCTGCAATTTCCATCCACTCCACTTTATATTTGCTATGCAGTACAGCTAGGAAGGACTGCTGCATCTAGGGAGGGTGGAGAGGAGGATAAAAATGCCACTCACTTATTAGTACGGATTTCATTTCAAGATATTTAGCTTTATAAATGCCCCATTTACCAGCTTTTTAGGAAAAAAAAAACAGCCAGGAAGGGAAGGAAAACTGCTCAGAGGCAAATACTACAACTAGGTTGATGGCAACCTCCCTCTCCATCTCCCACCTCTCAATATAATTAAACAAGCAACTAAACCTTGGAAACTTAATTACCCTACAATATTACTTTGTTGCTGATCTTTGACCCAGCTGCCAAACTCCTGGGAACCAAGAGGTTGAAACTGTCAGGATCCTATTATCTTGTCAACTTCTTTTCCCCTTGAAGAAACTAAAACAAATATTTAAGGGCCTTCTTATGTGGTTGCGGTGGAGGTTCCCCTTTAGTTGTCCCTGACCTGACCCCAGACATCCACGCTTGAAGCCTCAGGGCTGTTTTGACACCACTGACCTTTTGGCAAGTTTACTCAAGGAAGGGGAGGATGGAATCCAACCAGACTAATTCCAAATGCAAACAGAACTCTTGCTCAGCATGGAGCACACACCAGGTTGTAATCCGCTTATCTAATGAAAAAGTTCCCTAACCAGAGGGGGATTAGCAGGCTGGAGCGGCAGCAATGAAGTGTAATCAATCCTCTGTCTCTATATGTAAGGCAAGGCCACCCTGTGCTACAGAGCAAATTGGCTTGTGGGCCTCACCCCACTGCACCTTAGATAATGTACTAGTCTTCTACACACATTCTCAGGTGGACAGCGGGGAAAAAAGGAAGAACAACCTCACAAGAACTCCCCTGAAGCTTCCCTCCCCCACCTCAGAGCACCAGAGTCTGACTGTACAGTGTATTTTAGCTGAACCGTTACTTGCCGGCTTGGTTCACCACACCTGAATAAGCATTAAATGCTTGTGACTGAAACTGTACCTCAAGGAGGTAGAAGTGGGAACAGGAGTAAACCAAAGCCATGATGTTTCTCTTCAACAAGAGGAACAGCTTTAAGTAAGGTGCATGAATATGTGCAAGTGTTGGTCCCCTGAAGTCCCAAATTCTGCAGTCAAGACATCACATTCTGTAATTGTATAGTGAGTTATGTCAATATGAATAGTTGCATAAATGTACTTAAATGAGTATGGTTTATTGTGCTATATCTGTTACTATTTATCATTGTTACATTAAGCTTCCCTCCTTTGGGGAGAGGTGTGTTTTAATTACTTTCCTTATCCTTTGGAAAATGTGCATGTTAGATTTTAAAAAACAACAACTATCTAGAATAAAGAGGAGGCTTGCGATGTAGGGGGGTTTGCCTATCCAAAGATTCACTGAAGGGAGGCAAAAATATTTTCCTGCCAAATTTGATAAAGTATTTTTTTAAAAGATCTGTAGGAGACACAAGAGGCTCTGGAGATCTCCCACAGGGAATGCAACACTGTGATTTGTCCTTTTTAAAATTCCAAACAACAAACAGAAGCAGAAGTGGCTAGGCCAGGGCCTATTTTTCACTGAGATGGTAAATCTGAGTCTGGGCTGCATCACTTCAGACCACAGACTCACACAACAGAATGTTCCTCCATACATTTTTTAAAAAATCCTTCATATAGAAAACTAGGTTATGAGGGAGAAGGGTTCTAACCTAGCCTTCTCCCTGACTTCTTAGTTTTCTATGTGCAGGGATTAAAAAAACCCAATTCTTTTAATATGAAGGAGCATTTAACCATAAGAGCTCCCACCTGCAGTCTGAAGTAGTACATTGTGGACACAAGTTTACCAACGTAGTGACAACTAGGCTGCAGGCAGACAAGGGAACTTTAATCAAACTTTAATCAAGCATGCTACTATATCTGTCTGGTGGGTCGCAAGGTATTGTAGGTCTGGCCTAAATGTTAGTAAACAAACAAGCAAGTTCAACCAAAGCCAAAAACTGTCACCAACTTTTTTTTTTCATTTAAAAATCAATCATAGTCATGTCTATTCATTTTCTTTGCTCACGAATACTTTGGTTTCCATGCTCTGTTCTCTGTGGGGTGGAAGGGTGGACTTTATTTGTTCAAGGAGGGGGTGTGGTCACAGGAGGGAGAGGTATGAATGGGGGCAGTGGGAAAGGAACAGGGGACTGGAAGGCATACAGGGCAGGATGCAGGAGAGGAGTCACCCTCTGGACACCATCACCCTGTGCAGACCCCAGGATCCTCTGTCAGTGCCAGACTGTCCAGCCAGCACAGGAAGAAAAGGGTTATTCATTTGGGCTGATAAAATATAAAGGTCAAACGCCTGCCTGAAATATAGGTGGCAATTTCATCAGCTTTCCTTTTGAATGTTTGAGATGAGAAAAGATGGCCATCGCTGTGCAGACACAAACATTCACATGCCACCTGGGATGCGGCGGGGGGCAACCAGGCAGAGGGACTTCCCTGTTGCAGCAGCCAGCTTGTGGAACTCTCTCTCCACCCAGGGAGGCTCACCTGGTGCCTACTTTAATGTCTTTTGGTGCCAAGCAGACCTTTTTATTTCCCCAGGCTTTTAGATCTGCAGGATTTTTTATTATGGATTTTTTACTGCTACTTTCTTCTTGAAGATAGAGTAAAAATACTCTATCTACAATTTTTGTAAACTGCCCCGATAATTTTATACTGAAGGGTGGTACAAAAATAGGATAAGTAGATAGAGAATATTTAGACATGCAGTACACACAGGGAAACGTCAGTATGCAAAAGGCTTGTAGCCTTCTCTTCAGTCTATAACAGTCTTCCCTAATCTGGTACCCACTGGATGTTTTGGACATAAAATCCTATCATCCCCAGCCAGTATGACCAATGGTCAGAAATGATTAGAGTTGTAGTCCAAAACATCTGGAGGGCTTCAGATTAGAGATGGCTGGTCTATAACACCCAGAGGAATGTAAGAAAGCAAATATTCTGGCTGCAGAAGTCCCTGGGGCACAGTTCTGTGAACAACCACTCTCCTCTTCTGCAGTTGGATGCTTTGCATATGACACCCCCCACCCACCGACCCACCGCCTGCCAAGTGAAAATAAACAGGCCTCTGAAGAAACTGCATCTATTAATGGCAGTTGAGGCTCCAGCCGGATACAAGCCCGACACTCCCTCTATAGGCTATACCATGAAATTAAAAAGAAAAACATATGGGCTTCCAAGAAAAGAGGAAATGGCCCACTAGAACCAGCTCTCTCCCCACCCCCACGGCGCATGGCCTGAGAGCTGTTACTACAAAGCATGGGTTGGAAAGCTAGAGTTTAGGAACTGGTTGTGTTCCCCTACTTTTCAGGCTATCTACTCTAGGAGCAGCACATTGCAGGTTTCCTCCCTTGCAAAAAAACTGATCTCACAAGCATAGGGAAATAAATGCCCGAAACACTCATGCAACCACAATCAAATCCAAAGCACACGAACTGCCTCAGTAAGGTCCAAACTAGAATGACACCATGCACACAATTATCAATGGCATTAATGTTTTTTTTAGAGTAAATAGCAGGTGTAGGACCCCCAGTCCAGGGTGGAGCAATGGGTTATATAGCTCCCCTACCCCCATCACTACTTACTGCGTGAATGAGGTCACATCTAGAATGGTAGTGTATGGGGTGGAGGGGTGGGTTGCATTTCCTGATGACAAATTGTTGATATTAAGAGCTGGGGAAATGCAGTTCTCTTGTAACAGAAGCACCTCTTTGAGGGAAGATGTCTAGAATCCCTTGAACAGCTCAGTAATACATACGTTTATATTTCAAAGGATGATTTTCCAGGATGATCTTTAGGTTCAGAAGCAGGAAGTAACTTGGGGCACAAACCAGTGGAAAATCTCTCCTGGGCAAATCCCACTGAAACAAATGGAAGCTGTGCAAGAATAAGTAGTACTCTTCAACAGCTTCCATTCATTGCATTCAAATCCTGAGCAGAAGTACTTTCTGCTGGATTGTGCCCTTAACAGCAACAACAGTTGTTCATTAAGGAAGCACATCCAAATTGGGATATCTTGTTATGGGGAATGTGGCATCAGAGCTGTGACTTTTGAGGTGACAGAAGCTGCAAAATATTGAATTAGATCTTCAGAGGCTGCAAGTTTCAAAGTTTTGTTTTGTTTTTTAACCTTTTTTCAGAGAGGCCATGGTTCATTTTGTTAACGGGTCACTGAGGGACATGGTGAAGGCTAACAGTATCCCATTTTTAAAGCATGGTTAGACACATTGATAGAGAATAAGTCCACTGTTGGTTATTAGCCAACATGGTCCAAAGATGCAACCTCAGCCGTGTCCACAAAGATCTGGGTTCTAAATGCTGATGGGAAATGGCAGGGCAGAGAACACAAGCTTTTCTGTACCCCATTACCTATGCATGTATTATTAGCACGCCAGGAATCCACAGACTGGGTGTGCGCTGCACTGGCATGCTAATGCTGCTTCTGAGGTGCCAGTGATCTGGTTTAAATATAGAGCTGGCTGTATGGAATACCACACAAGTAAGGCTGTAGAAAAAAGAACATACTTGACATAAGTGGGCCTCTCTGAGAACTTGTGGCTTCTACACAGTCAGGGACATTCAAGTTCAGAGACACACCTGACTTCCACATCTCTACATACCTGAACAAAAGATTCTGGTATTGTTGGCTTGGTCATTTAAATAGAGATGAAACAGGAGGATAATGAGATCCTAATTGTCTGGGGCTCTTCGCTTCATTTCAAGTGACACTGACCTTTCATTAACCTCTGGATTGTGTTTTTAAAAGGGAAAGGGGACTGAAACAAGTTTAAGAGTTATCCCAGGATAACTGACTATACAGACACAGCCTATAACATCTGGTGTGGGCCAGGCTATGTGACAGTACATGGCAGGATGGTAGTTCTTATATACTTTACCTCTTATTTTTACGATGACAACCTTATGTTGAGCAAAGCCTACAACATCAGCAGGCAGGAACCTAAAAAGGGAGGAGAAAACTCCTGCTGTGTACCAGATCAAAATCATCCCATGTAAACCATCAGGTCCTTGTAAATGTAAAATAAGATTAAAACTACACCAGAGCCTTGTCCTTCCTCCAGGTGAAAGTATGTTTGCTTCTCAAAGGGGAGAGGAAATGAAGTGTATGCAATTTGTTTTTTGTGCACTGTATGTTATTTCAAAGGCCTTGGTCTTACCCACCAAAGGTACCCTCCTTCCTTCATTTAAGGATGTAATAATAGCACCGCCATGTTATCAAGAACTCTTTTGTCAGTTCAGCACTGATTATAAATCATAACTCCTATATAATTATTATAATAGTGCTATATATAATTATGATATGTTATAATATATTATTACATTTACGTCCCACCTTTCCTTCAGGGAGCTCAAGCTGGTATGAACTGGGTTCCCAGCTGATCTCTCACCCAGGCACCAAACAGGCCAGAACCACATCACTTCAGCAGGGCTGCTGCAGCTAGTGCCTTCACGCCATGGCTGAGAACACAGTTCTTGTGTGGAGCATTTCTGCTTCTTCATTTGTTTTTTTTAAAAAAAACATTTGCCCAGTGAGTAACAGCCCAATGAGGTGGGTCATTATCCTTCCCATTTCACAAATGTGGGAACTGATGCTGAGAGTGACTCACTCAAGGTCACTCTCCAACCACTCCAAGGCTGAAGCAGCTAAGTAAACTCAAGCCTCCCAGGCCCACATGATGTCCAGCAGCCTATCCACATGGAGCGGGATAGTGTGCAAGGAGTAAGGCAGGGGCTGGGGCTTGTAAGTGACTGAGCATGAACAATGGGCCATCTGACATCCACAGCCAGATTTTAAATATTTTCACTGTCATATCTTTCAATCAAATTGTAGGTTTGTGACTGCGTCAAAACTTCTCTGCTCCCTTGCAGAACTAAAATTCCCTTGGATTCTTTCTTGGAGACAAATCCAAGAGAGCTAAACAAGTCTACATTTATTGCATGATCAAACTTTAAGGGCTAACAAAGTATTTGCCCCTGAATATACAATGACAATCTGAATATGCATACAAAGGAAATCACAGGGAAAAAAAACCCCTATCTTAAAAAAAGCCCTCCCCTCAGATAATTTTGCCCCAATCCAGTTTTCAAAAATCATGAACAACTCAGTGGACGGCCCTTTCAACCACTGAAAAATGTTGTCCCACACCCAGAGAATCGTAGAACAGTTCAGCACCATTCTCCACACTTCTTCCATGACAAACTGCACTGTGATGCCACTACAAAAGCTGAGTAGGCTGTGTTAGAGGTCAGTGTTCAGACTGTCTGTATGCACTGAGCCCTACTCATTACATATAACCTCCTTAGAACATGGGAACAACCATTCTTACGTATCTACAACCAACATAGAGTTAACTACACCAACATAATTAACACCTCTCATTAGGTCAATTACTGTCAGTGTGTCAGTGGGAATAATTACAAACAAGGTGCATGCATGGCCAAATAATATAACACCAGTGGTGTTCAATTACGTTGGTATTATTCAGTTGTGTGACTGAGGGCCTTATAGTTAGGAAGCATTTCCTGATATCTGACTTGTATCAGCTCTGCTGCAGTGTGAATCTGGTGCTAACCGCCTTGCCCTTAGTTCCCCTAGTAAACCATTCTCTGTGTCTAGAACTTGCCTGTCTCTGTGTTAATAGAGAAGTGAGTTTCCACATGTGTGAGCTTAACCTATCCAATCTATCCCGAACCACCAAAACAAAGCTTCCCCGTTTTTGTATCTCCCCCTCTCCTCTTTTACCTTCCCTCAGATCCCAGCACAATTCCGGTCACTATGTTAGCCCTTGGGAGAAAATTCCAGATTTTTAGAAAATTTTAGACAGAATGCTTAACAAATTGTGGAACAAACGAAGAAATTCCACTTGCTCTAGATGAAGGATAATTTTTATGTATGTGTTTTAGACAAATATCCCACCCTACCTCAGGAGCTCAGTGCAAAATTCTGCTATAGCAGAACAGAGAAGGAAAGAAACATATTCTAGCCTGGGAAATGAGAAAACATTTTGAGAGACCTAAGGGGAAAGGACATGTATGTATTTGTCAAACAAAATAAAGAAGTACTAAAGAGGGATTTTTTAACATTTGTTGTTTTCTCTAGAGAAAATCTGTGTGTAAAATTATCCCTGCATAGATGAATGAGGCCTGCCCACCCTGGCAAGGAGAGAGTTAAGTGAGAAAAGATCTTGGCAAGGGGGGGGGTGCGGAGTTCCTACCCATCAAGCTTTATTGTGTTATTCCAACTAAGCAGAGACAAAAAGACAAGTCTAAGCTCCCCACTTTCATTTATAATTGAACCCAGTCCAGAAGGATGGAGCAAGCACCATCTGTAAGGCAGAGCGCGCTAGCAGCCGGCGGAATGAAATATTCAAATTACTGTAGGCTACCTCGCATTTTAATGACAGGGTTACAAAAAACTGACTTGTAAGTGAGGATTGCACTGGAAGAAAAGAAAGTTGGGTTTTCTGCTGCATGAATTAACAGAACAAAAAGCCACTTTCAACTAAAAGGGCATGGATGTGTGGGTTTGCAACATATCCCGAATAATTTACAAGACAAAAGAATTGTTCCACTTCGCCCTCTTAATTGATCAACAGTCCTGGGAGAAGTTTTAACCAAAGAAGCAAATCCATACATTAGGGTGCAATCTTATGCATATTTAGACAGAAATAAGTCCTACAATTCCCAGCATTCCCCACCCAGCAGTGCTGGCTGGGGAATGCTGGGAGCTGCAGGGCTTTTTTCTGTCTAAACATGCATAGGATTCTACCTTTAATTTGTTTATGGAGGCAATACTGCTGTCACTTAAGTGCTTTGTCTCACTTGTATATGTGAAGAAAGAGGTGACTTCTTGCGCTGTACTCAACCTTGGTCTATCATATCAAGATAGGTGAGAAAGCTGCTGAAATTGTCTGTGATTATCATATATATAGTTCAAAAGGCGCAATAGAGAAGATCGGTTAATTTTTAGAGGATTCTAGTCTAGAGCTTTGGTGAACCTCTAGCTATCCAGGGGGATGTTCTCAAGGATGATTTGCTGAGAACTGGGAGCATTTGGAGGTCGTTGGTGGCAGATGACGTTGTGGCAAAACCAAAGCCATCCCAGGCTTTGTGGTGGAAAATCCGTATTTTCTGAGACTACTTATACTCTGGTTTTTTCAGGTTCTCCGTGCTTCTCGTGCTGTGGGCTCCTATCCTCTGCACCTACTTTGGCATGATAGCCCTGCCCAGGGGTGTGTCAAGGGGTGGTTCATCTGTCTGTATTTCTCTAAGGTTTCCACCATTTTGCAGCTGGGCACTCTGGAGTTCCAGTATTTATTTCTCCTCACTTCACTTTGCCAGTCATTGCAGTTGCTTATCTTTATCAGCCACCCTGCATACCTAGGTGACCCCTGTTTAGGACCCCCCCATTTATTTATTTTTTAATAAACCTATTGTGCATTTGGCTGGGCTCAGCCAGCATTAAGCGCTAGCTAGTGCTGCTTTTAGCAGTAGGAACCCATGATTGGCTGAACCCGGCTGCAGAGAAAGGAAACAAGAGCAACCCTGCCCCCTTCTGTGCATGTTTACTCAGAAGTAAGAAATAAATCGCACTCCCTTGCAGTGAATCTTTAACAGATCTCAATGTATACGGAGCCACAGTATATAACCCTCGTTAAAGGGTTTAAAGGGTTAAAGGCTGACTTTAGTAACTCACCCTAAAGCGCTCTTTGGCTTCTCCGTGAAATCTTAGCACTCATTCAAGATCACAGGAGCTTCTCATCTCACTGAGCAGGGAGAAGGAGAAAGCGGGGTTGGAAGCAATAATTCCCTGGCAGAGTGCTGGAATGGGACAGAATGGGGCAAAATTGAGAGGCTGGGCTGCTTTCATGGGAAGCCTTTAGATGGGAAGCCTTTTGCCTTCTCAAGGCAAAAGTGCACACACTGGGGAAAAGGGAGAGATAGTATAGTAGCAGAAGGGAGCCTTCAGGTTTGTGAATTAGTTGCTCTCCATTCATAATAACGTAGTAGCTGTGGGTAGCCTGGACAGGGGAGCAAATAAGCCTCATTGGCTGAGCAACCCCTGCCAGTCTGATGACGTTCAGTTCTACTCCCTCCATCCCACCCAGAAGTATGTTCCTTTCAAGTGCTGTGTGACCCTTGAAAACCGGATTTTAATGATGATGTGTACCCTCAGCTTTTCTTGCTTCATGTGTCCCTGACAGACCAAAGCCAATTCCATGAAAATCTGGGTAATACTCCAACGCGCTTCGCATTCCGTTCTCATGAAGATTCCCCCCCCCCCCGATCTGTTGGACTGATTGTGGTTACTTTGAAGGAGGAGGCACTTTGTCCATGCTCAAAGGAGGCACTTTGTCCATGCTCAAAGGCAATCTCTCTTAAGTAATATTATTTTATATGCTTAAAGCTAGGGTTGCAATCCTAAACACACTTGCTAGAGAGTAAGGCCCACTGAACATAGGAGAGAACAAGAAACGTGACTGATTGAACTGTGGGAGCTGTATGTGAGACCCACATCAGAAATAAGGAGAAGAGATCCATGGGAGGCCACCCAATATTTTCCTGTGGTCCAAAACTAGAGGGAAATGTAGAATTCAGGTAGAGGGGGAGCAAACAAGTGATTTTATTTCTGGATGAATTATTTAAGAATTTCTGGAAAAATGGTGTTTAAGGCAGCCCCTCAACATGCTATATAAATAAAAATTAAAATGATCACACTTTGTATGGAAATTACAATTTGCACTTGCTACTCCAAGAACCAAGGTGTATATTCAGTGGTAAGTGCAGCTTTTCTTCTTGCGTAGTGCACTATAAATGTTGTCTGTACTGGACGTTTTAGGCCAAATATAAAGCACTTACCCATGTAAATGATCAGGTCACTCCTGTCCCATTTAAATGTGCTTACGATGTGTGCCAGGCCAGCCAATATACACTGCAGTGTTCATACCAACGGCACATCCCTCTGCTGTCTGAGCCAGCACATGCAGAAAATACATTTAAACAAGACAACAACTATGTGCAAAACTTACATAGGTAAATGACTCCTTTGCACCTGACCTGTGACAGATTTAAACTGGGCCTCCTTCATTTGAGATGATACTGCAGGACAATCCAAGCCTATCAAATTGTCTCCCTTCCTTCACTGACAAAATGCTGGCCTGGTTCATATAATCACTGTGGCTTAAACAAGCCACGGTGGCTTGTTTAAGCCGCAGTGTGTGCCAGGCGCCATTTGCCTAATTACCTACCCAGGCGCGGCTTGTCGTGTCATCCGAACCTGGGCAGCATGGCTTGTCTGAGGTGGAAAAAACCCTCAAATAACCCAACAACAATCAAGTAATTAGGCAAATGGCACCTGGCATGCTCTGGCACATGCCTCAGCTTAAACAAGCCATTGTTGTTTGTTTAAACTGTGGTGACTGTGCGAACTGGGTCACTCTGTTCTCTATAATGGAATTGCCAACTGGAAGCCAAGCTAATTTTTAGTTCCATTAGACCAGACATTCCCTTGGTCTTAACCAATGAACTCTTGCATGAACAAAATGCAATTGGGATGCGACATACAGGAGGAAGAAATTCCAGCACTCTGTTCAATACTGGTTTAGGCCTCAGGTGGACTCCCATGGCTCGTTTCTCTTACCACAGAGGTTAGGAATAAAAACAATTAAGGTTTTAGAACATGTGGCATGAAGGAATGGAGACAAATTTTAACTTGCAAATGACAAGTTAACTTGCGAATGACAACTTGCAAATTACAAGCCTACCAGGGGAAGGGAATGTTCTTAGAAAAGATGAGGGGAGCCAGGAGATCTGCTGAATGCCTGGTGTAATTCTAAAGCCTGCTTTTCATTACTGACTGTCTGCTGCTTGGCTATTGGAAGCTGTGTTTATGGTGCCCGTTACAGAAGAAGAAAGCTGCTCTGAGCCCCAAGCACCAGGAAGTCACCTTCCCTCGGTCTTTGGCAGAAACCATTAGGCAATGACCCCTACTTCATATGCTCTCTAATATCCTCCATTCAGTGGAGTACAGGTCAATCCACAGCATCGGGCAGAGCTAAAGCCTGGATCTTTGGGGAGCGCCTGCAGCCTTCCATGCTGTTTTTTACCAAGTCAGGTTATAGTCGCTCAGTGCGGAAGTTTCATTAGCCCTGAGCCATGACACAGTAGTGCAATGATATATTTAAGCAATAATGAACAGCAAGCCAGCAGTGCCTGTGTTTAAAGTAATACTGCAGAACGGGGTAAACACAAACAAGAGGGATCCTTGGGAAATAGTGTCCCTGGCTTTCAACAGCATTGGTCTCACCCATCTATGATCCAGCCGCAGGCTCCAATTTACATGGGTGAAACAAGAGTGGATTGCCCCTGGGCAATCAACACAACAAAAGCATGTGGCAGTTTAACAAGCATCCCACATAGTGTTGGAATAATCCAAATATCCCTGAAGATCATTATTATTTCTATAGGTCTTTATTCTGGCCTCTGCTTTGGCAGGCCTGCTCACCAGCGGCACATTTATAGTATGCTTATATTCTTCATCAGAATGCTTCCAATTATTGCCTCCCAGAACTGTGCGATTAAAACACATTATTGAAAATGAACATTATTGCATAAAATCCATCTATTTGTAAAGTAGACCTAAATGGAATGGAAAGGGGGCAAAGCACTGAACCATAGATAAGAGAACCCCTGCCTATCAGAACCCCCACCTCCTTCCATGGCTTGAATGGAGTCATTATTGAACTCATCTAGTTAATTTGTAGGCAATGTGGATTTGGAGTACCTCTACACCAGCCTAAAATCCCACATTTAAATCCCACATTGCCACATTTAAAATGGGGCTTTCTGCTTCCACTTTAAATGCAGGATCACAACAGATTCCCTTTACATGCACTTCCTCCCCACCTTTCCCCCCTTATCTGAGTCTTCCATATGTTTCCAAATGCAGCCTCTAGATGGCACTATGGTCTAGCTCCTCTTATTGTGGCTTTTTCGCTTTTCCAAAGGGAAGTCAAATGGAACTCAAGGGCTGTAATTTCATAGAGTTATCTCTGATCTTTTAAAAAATGGAATAAGGATCATTTAGTGTGGGATACACCCTGGAGTTTAACAACATCATCTAAAGGGCCCACAAACTTCTGTGAGTAACCAATCTCAATAGATGGATAAAAGCTCCATTGGAAGAAGCCCCTGGGACTTCCTGGTTCTTAGCTTATACCCTTAGGCCAGGGGTCCTCAACAAGGGTCCCCCAACCTCCCCGCAAAAACAAGTAACTACTGGACATTGCCAAAACTTATGATTAAAAGAAACATTAGCTGTATTGAATAATCAGCAATTAGCTCAATTAGACAATCTCTTATCAGAGAGATGCTCTGGTGTCCAATAGACATGAAGCAAAAAAAAACTGCTGGATAAGATGCAGCCTAAGATCCATAGATGTAAACAGGTAGACACCAAAGCGGCAATCCACTGATTAGGCATTTTGTGGTAGTGCCCACAGCAGTTCCACAAATTCCCAAATGTGCCCATGGGTCCAAAATGGTTGGGGACCCCTACCATAGGAAGTACATCACACCAGCTAGATTTCCTCAGCATTCTTGCATTATTTGGTATGAAACTTTGGAATTTGGCAAATGTCTGCCAAAGAGTAGTATAGTGCCAGCTAGGGGAGTGACAGTGACAACTGAGGACCAGCTGGGTCAGTTTGGGTCATATCCAAAAAACAGCTTCCTGGGCTTGTGGTTTGGTGCTGTAGCACTTCATTGGGCAGAGTTTAGGTGTATGGAATCTACTCTGTTTTTCACTAGAAACCCATGGCCCACCCAGTCATCATGAGATTGACCCTATGAGGTTGGAGTAGGGATGTTAGAGAAATCCGCTGCGGATTCAAATGAGGCTGGATTCTTTGGAATCCAGCCTCCAGAATCCGTGGTGGGACGGCCCCACTTACCTCCACTCCAGGAGGATTCCACACAGAATGGCTCTCGGCTGCTTGCTTAACCGCAGCCATTCGCCTCCGCACCAATAGCCATTAAAAAAAAAAAAAAAGGTGATCGGCAGGATGTGCCCATAGACTTATATGCAAAATAGAGCCAAGGATCTTGCGTATAAATCTATAGACACATAGACTTATATGCAAGATTCACAGCTCTATTTTGCACATAAGTCTATGGGCACATCCTGCCGATTGCCATATTGCTTAAAAAAATGGCGATCGGCAGGATGTTCCCATAGACCTATATGCAAAATAGAGCCGTGAATCTTGCGTATAAGTCTGTCTGTCCATAGACTTATAAGTCTATGTGTCAATAGACTTATATGCAAGATTCACGGCTCTATTTTGCATATAAGTCTATGGGCACATCCTGCTGATCACCATTTTTTTAAGCAACATGGTGATTGGTATGGAGGCGAACAGGTCCAGGACGGACCAGGTAAGCGGCCCTCAAGCTGGGCAGCTCTGCAGAATCCTCGCAGAGTGGAGCCGCTCCGGAGGATTCTGGGGGGGGGGGGGAGGAACAGATCGCCCCCAGCCCCCAAGCGGATTCCCCACTGGAACGGACAGTGAAGAATCCGGACATCCCTAGGTCAGAGCTGGTGTTGTCTTTTCAGGCTGCCACGACCCTCCACAACAGACTATTGGCCATGTGGTGACAATAAAAAGTGGACACAGATATTGGATGAAATGCAACATACAACACCGTGACAGATGAAAACAGGGTAGGTAAAGGAAGGAGAATTTTGGCTACTGGGCAGTTTAAAAGTACAGAAAGTACGTAAGTAAATAAGTAAATAAATGAGGAGGGTGCTGATCCCTACTCTCTGCCCCCAAGGGACTGGCCTGGCTTTCCGTGCCACATGTGTCCCGGTGCCATGTTCATGCTTGAGCCTGTAGTAAATCCTTGAGCATCCCTGCTACCCTGTCCACAAGCTGAGTACAGATGACTACAGCCACCTGGGGGAATCCCTCCTGTTCCTTGGTTACTAGGACAGGAAATTGTGAGATTTGGGCTGGGAATTGAGGTGATGTTATAAAAGAACTTAACATGGAACAACTGTCCAGCCTTAGTTGGGGGTTTGGCCTCACTCCACTCTCCCCCAAAGCCATTACCTGACCACATGGCCTGCCAACCTGTGCCTGAGGCCAGAAAATCTGGGACAAGGCCCCAATTTCTGGCTGAAATCTTGCAATAGAGCCAGATTCTCAGCCCTTGCAAAATTTTCATTTATTCTTATTTTCCAGTCTTGCAATGGCGTGGTGCACCTGGCCATCACAAAACTAGCCTTGCAAGGCTGGAAGCCAGCATAGCCTCTTTGGGCCACCATAATCCACCCCCCTCCCCGATTATGACTTATACAGCACAAGGGGGCCATTTGTTAAACCACTGGGAGTCAGAAATCCTTGCTGACCTACTGTAAATCACCCAGAGATCTACCAGTAATTCCTGATTAACCTTCTGCCCACTGTAGCTCATAACTTGAAGTACAAAAGCAGGTATAATTGTTCCGCAGGGCCATCCCCATAGTGAGCTTGGGAAACCAGACAAGTAGTTTGTAGAACCCACATTGGTCCCATATTATTCTTTATCAACAGTTGGTAGAGACCAGCCAACGTGCCTAGACCTAAAAGTGAAAATGGTCTGATTGAACCCTTAGCACAATCAACAACCTGAGGTTTTATGCTGCCTCTGGTATTATCTTTTCTGAGTGTCACTGCTGGTGATGCTGTCTGGCTCACACATTCAGCTGGGAGCAGAACGCCAATAGTATGACAGGACAGTAGTGTGAATTCTCCCCTCCACCACATGTATGGACAGCAACCTGAACTAAGCCCCCAGTTGTATAGTCTGGACTGTCTGGTCTTCTTCCATTTTTTTTTTCCAGAGGAGAAAATCATGTGAACTAGGCTTCTGCAGGATCACCCATTCTCCCAGAGACCCTAGTTCAGGCTGCAGCTGAGTGGCCAGGCATCAGCCAGCCCCAGATTACTTTTTCTGATCTCAGCTGGCTACAACTTCCTTCCTTTCAGTCCCTGCTTCCTATCTTTCTCCATCCTTTGGGGCCCTCACTTCTGTCAGTTGCCTCATCTGAATCCTTGTGCAAATCCCTTTCTCTCTCCTCTTTTTCCTTCAGTCCTTCATTCACTATACTATTGTGACATCAGCAGCCTTTTACACCAATCCCCACTGTTGCATCAGACAACTTTTCTGTCCTTTTCATTTACAGTGTTGGTTACTAGGCATGCAAAAAGTTCCGAGTCAAAGTACTGCCTTTTCCATAAAGCAGGAGAAAACTATCCCTGTGCAGTTCCTGGGGGAAGACATTTGGAGGTCTCTTTTGCAAGTAAAAGGTCACTGGCTGAAGGGTGGAACAAGGTATTATGAACAAAACATGGGGTTCTAAACTAATACTCCAAATATTTTCCCACCCATCTATTTTCCCCTACAAAGGCCCCCACAGGCATTTAAATATCTTTCCCTCCCTGCCCCAACTTGGCTCTTAAACTGGAAGTGAGGCTTGTTGAGGGGTAATGACCATGTGTGTGTGGATTTGAAGAGAGAACTGCATAAGCAGGCGATGATGGAAAGTGCTCCCTCACCCACCTACCCTGCATTCAAGTATCTCAGCAAATCCAGGGGTAGGGCCACACATTGGCTGAGTCAGACTGTTGGCCCATCTAATCCAGCACGATCTGCAACTGGCACCGCTCACCAAGGTCTCAGGTCTTTTCCAATCCTGCTTCCTGAGACCCTTTAACTGGAGATGTCATGGATTTAACCTGGGATCTGGTTTATGCAAAGCTTGTGTTCACCACTTAGCTACAGCCCTTCCCCTAAGACAAACTTCCTTTCCCTCTCACCTTTCAGATGGTTACCTCTCCTTCTTATGCTTGTGAAACAATTAGGTAAAGGGTGGACAGACCCACAGGTGCTTGCAGACATCTTGAGCATTATCATATAGTTGCCTTTATCTCATACTGAGTACAAGTTGGCTGCGTGGGCTTGTCGGAGCCTCTTAACTAATTCTCCAGTACTGTCTTGGATTTGACTACCATGCAAGTCATATGGGGTACCTGATCCTGCTTCATTTCCTACCCTGAACCTGATCCTGCCTTCACAACTCTTCAGCTGGATCACTGTTCTTCAGGAAGAGACCTGTTCTGTGGGTTTAACCAGTTCCATAGCAAAACACCGTGGACTGTTAATGATGCTAGAGGGTGAGTATGGGGTTAGCATTGGTCTGGAAGACCCCACAGTTCCTTGCCTGCCATAATGACTCTGAAGTAGCAGCCTGTGTTTTTTTTTAAATCAGTATAACTTTCTAAGGTAAAACAAAGCTTCCACGTTAAATTGTAAAATTTCTATGCTCCTGCTACTTTTACAGTCCAAAGTGGAGATGACAGAAAGCTAAAAATCCCATGCTATTTCTGTTAGATTTTCTCATAGTATTAATTAAATGTTGTTTGAAACACAGAACTCCCCACCCCTTCTTATTGGCTAAAAGTGGTATGGTTTCTGCAACCACACACTCTGCTTTTTCCCATTGCGGCCATGTGAACACAGGAAGGCAGAATTGGGGCCGATGCATGGATTTCCTCTACTCTCTATGACTAACCCTAATTGAGTTACTTCAATTCCTAATGGCCTCCCCTGGCACAACACACACCATTGTAATGGCAATACATGTTGAAACAAACCAGTCACTCTTTCTCCTGCTAAGCCATTAAATTAGAGAGTATTCAATTAATAACAGCTGAATATTCTGTCACATTTAGGAAGATGTATGGTAAGACAAGCGAGTTGTGATGTCTCTGACAGAAATGATAAAAGTTCTCCTGACACAGCCTGGCAGATACTTGGCTCCTGCTGCAGCTCCCTCTTCATGTTCTCAAACGTCAGCACAGACACAAGATCCAGGTCTGGCTTCAAAGGAGGAGGGCTCCAAAGAAAACAGGGGAACCTTTGCCAAAGATCTGAAGGCAGCTCCTCCCAGCTCCCTTCTGGGAGCCATTTGAATGTACACAGGCTCACTCGCAAAACCACACACACACACACACACTCACTCACACACACACACACACACACACACTGCAATAATGCAAATGTACAGAGGCAGTCCTAGAATATATCAGTGGAATAGCACTCCCTCATTTTAAATTCATCAATATAATACAAAGCAGAAGAGAAAAAAAGTTATCAGGTGCCTGAACAAAATAGTTTATTCTGCTTGATGAAATACCACCATAAAACATTGTTAACATTTTATAATACTCCTAAGAAACTAAACACGTATAAAAAAGGAGTTAATTAATGTTGTCCACTGAAACCACATTTTGTAACATTTATACAACATGTATCATTAAAAGAAATCATTATGTTTAAACTATTGTTTAAACTCTAAGTTGCATCCACCTACTGGTCTGTGAAAATATACCAAAATGTTCAGTTAGCAAAGCTTTCTTTTCGTAGAACTACTTGTAAAACTGTCTGATATAAAACTAATAGATTCTTGCAAAACATTATTAATGGCTTAAAGCACTCCTAAAATCTGTAAATTATCTACAAAGTTACAACAAATACTATTCTGAAATGCACCAACAATTTGCAACATTACTAAGACACAGCCATTGAAAAAGATTTTCTGCTTTGGATTATGATAGATAAAAGTTCTAATTCATTATCTGTACCTACTAAAATATATGTAAATGAGCTGCTCAATTTAACATCAGATCTTTACAGCCATATTAGCACATTCCTCTACAAAAACATTTTTTTCCTGTATTTGTAACTCCCTACTCACCCGCTTACCTTTCTTTAGATATATAAAGGAGTCCTTCGAGTCCTTCCTGTGTATCTTCTATCTTGAAATGTCAAAAAGCATGGAGGACTCACCCGGATTCTATAGTTATGAATTGGCTGCAGGTGAAGCGAAAGATTACAGTTTCGAAACGGGGAGATTTCTTGTTGCACCTCTACTCATGAGTAAACTAAGAAGGTTCTTTCCAAATTTACAGTAATGGTAAGTATTCTAGGTCTTCATCCAGACCTTTTGGGACAAGACTGTCAAGCTGCAGAATCCAGAACATCTCTCTTCTAAGAAGTTTGGCATTGAGTTCATGTAAGTTTTCAATCACCCAAGAAGTTAATTCTTCAACAGAATGGTTCTGATGTAAAAAATGGTTTACTAAGGGGGCACCAGATCTTTCATTATGTATATTGCTAAAATGTTCCCTCATGCATTTCTTGAGTGGTCTCTGGGTCTGGCCAACATATATTTTCTCACATGTACATTTGATTGCATATACCACATGTGTACTGCTGCAGGTGGAAAAATGCTGAATATTGTAAATTCTATTATCTACTGTATCGGTAAAATTATGACTTTTTTGGTATATTTACAGTATATGCAACATAAAATTAATCACTGTACACTCTTCTGTATCTACAAGGTACACAGTGCACCAGGAAGTTCTCATGTCCAAACCGCACTGAAATAAATAGGAGTTGAGCACGAACACTTACGTGCATAGCACCTGCTCATTTCAATGGGGCTCCCACAGGAGACCTTCCTGGTGGATTGTGCTGATCAGGGGCCTAGAATCTATTTTTAGGGCCAGGGCTCCACCCAGCAAAATAATAAGGCAGAAGGAGCCAGTGACAACAGCGATCTGATTTGCAGGCAAGCTAAGGTTTGCCAGCTTCAGACAAAAGGGCAAATAATGGTTTACCAAAAACCAGAGACATGAGTTTCTAATCTCCTCCTTGCACACAAAGGAGGGAACAGGGCAGAAAGGACTGCACAAGCCCAAAGATGCTGGCTGGCTCTCATAATGTCTGAAAGCAGCCCATGCCTCTGAACATACACTGGTTTTCTTTCCTCACACACTCCTGCTTGAACTCAGGCAAAGTCATGGCAAATAAGTCCTGCTTGAACAAGGCTAGCTTGAACTCAGATCTCTCGTTTTAGATTTTTAAAGTTATTTATAGGGGTTTTAAAAAATAAAAAATATAGACACATTAGTCTGTGGTATGCTGGCATCATTAACAAATTTACAACTTTACAAATTTACACAAAATTTCAAATCAGATTTAAAAACACACTATACGACTAGGCTCCTTCATTTACAGTCTTAAACTCTGCAAACCGCCCCACCACCCAACCCCCTCCCTTAGACAAACCCAAACCCAAATAAACTTTTGGTCACAAAAAAACATTTTAAATTGAGCTACCTTAACCAGAAATTACCTTCCCTCAGCTAGTAAACAAACATGGATAGCTTTACAGTTATGAAAACTAATACGTTTAAAGAGGAATTGCTAGTTGGAACCTTTGTCATATTACAAAACAGACATTTAACATTAAGATCTTTGTGCTTTCTCATTTTAGGCAAAGGGGGACAGAGAAAAGCTGGAGTTCCCTTGAAAGCCAGTCTGGAATCCCTGTTTAATTCTAGAAATTCACCTTACATTAGTGTTTAAACTGCTCAGTCCAAAGAACTGTGAATAAAAAAAACATTTAAATGGACACTTTTAAAGGACCTGATATCCCCCAAACACTCAGGAGCAAGTAGATGTGTATGCCTAAGAGCAATATTAAAACTGGGTGTATTACCCTTGGCAATCCATATATGGTCAGTGGCAAAATAGTCTCCATTTCCTCTGCTCTCCCCTGGCCATGTGCACATTCCTTTTAAAAGGCTGCATACTTACCTTTCCCTGCTTTAAGGAATGCAACACAGAATGCTGGAAAGCCTGCTGTATTTTCTTCGTATTTACATGTAAATACAGCAATATGTGTGCATTATTAGTTTCAACACACGATTTGCATTTTTTACAACATTTGGTTCTAATACTTGATCCTCACGGCAAAAACTTTTTAAAAAATTGTAGCGTAAGTGCAGCATGCCCCCAAAGACTGTTTGGCAAAAACTCTGATTATCAAGACAATGTACAAATAAGACAGTGTTGTAATTTTTTTAATTGCTCCTGTGTTTTTGAGAGCAGTAGCACAGGGCCAAAACAGAAACTACTTTAAATCTGTGTCTAGCAACTATGTCCCCCTCCACCATTATTATTCTAGAGTAGGCATAGGAGCTCCAATCTGGATTGGGATCATAGCATTGGGAGTAGAGGGGTATTTAAGATCTGAATCAGACCCCTGCACCTACTCTAAAGTAAAAATGAAAAAAAAAAGACATAGCTGCTAGATACAGATTTAAAGTAATGTCTGTTTTGGCCCCAGAGAACAGAAATTAAGCAGATATAGTTTTTCCCAGGACTTCTCTCCATGGCAGAAAAAAGCAGTCCTACTTCCATTTTTGTACATCGCTTCTTGTTAAAAACACAAGAGTGGAGCTAATAAAAACAAGTGGTAACCTTGACGTTAGATTGCCTATCTGTAGTCAGACTGTGCAAATGAAACATGGTTTTAGGATTCTTCAAACATTTGTGACTACAGATAATCTATACCTGCCCTGAAACGATATAAATCAATAACACAGGTCAAGCTCCCAATTTTTAGAATTTTTGAGAATTGTAGAACTATAAATGTGACAGTCCTTTGAAATGTTGCGTATCTTATATTTGTGAGTACAAGGGGCCATTTTAAAAAAATCATCAGAGGACATAATTCCACACAAAATGCACCTCAGCCCATAGATCTTAATAGGCAAAGGTTGCAATGCCATACACACTTACCTGGGAGTAAATCCTACTGAATTCAATGGGGCCTATGTCTAAGCAGACAATGTATAGGATTGCACTGTTTTTCTGTGTTGGGCTGAGGTGTAAACCAGGATCAATTTTTAAACAGTAAGAACAGCCAGTTTTACAGACAGGTGTTGCTACAATCATCCCAGGAAATATGAAATATTTTATTATAATCTCTGTTGGTTTAAGAATAGACATAGTTTGCGTTTCACGGCTTTCTAATGAGGCAAAAGGAAAATTGCCCCATTTCACCTGGAGCTGCCACATTTTTCAGAGCACTGGCATGGGGAAAAGCCTACCTTCCAAACAACCCTCTTTTCCTGAACACCAAGTTTACCTCTTCCACTGCATTCTTTTCTTTAGCATGCCAATGGCCTTTAAAGGTGAAGCCCGTCACAAACAAGCAAACTAACCAAGTTATTTATATAGGTCTGAATTTTTCAAACCCCTACTAGCTATGGTGATGCCAACATGATAATTGTAGATTTCATAAGAAAAGATGGAAAGACATGGACCTAAAATATATTCTTTTAAATGCATTTGCTGATCCCTCCCCACAACCTCCCCACAAGAACTTTCCTCATAAAAGCCTTCAGAGTTAAATGCAGAGTAGCAACTGAAGTCTGAAGGGGGAATATGGGCGAAGAAAGTGCTTTCTTCAGACTTTTCCTCCATCCCCTTAATTTATTGATAAAACATCAAGTTGAGCATTAGAAGATTTAAAGTACCTTCTTGCATTATGTTGGCTATATTGTATTATATATTATTATTTGGGGAACTGACTGGAATGAGAGGGGAAAGGGATCCAGGAATGGTTTTTTAAAACTATTGTTTTGTGGAGGGGAACAATGATCAATTCAGCCCTTACACTGAAAATCCTACCTAAGTGTGTGCTCAGATGCAATCTGCTTGTGGATGTGAAGTGTGGGGAGAAGGGGGGAGGTTGCAATTGCTCAATGGTGAGGGGAAAGCACTCTGCCAATGCTCAGAGGCATTATCTGTAATGTTAATTAACTGTTATTTCAACTTAAGAATTATGGGTTGGATCCAATATTGGACATCCATGGGCAGAACAGAAACTGCTAGTGGAACATTGCACTCTTCTCCACTGCAGGCCCCTGAGCACCCCCCAGTTCTGCTCCAGAAGGTTGGGGGACCGCTGAAGCAGACTGGGGTGTGCACAGGGGGCTGCAGTGGGGAGGAGAAGACGGGAAAATCCAGTTGCACAAACAGATGTCCACTTGCGCAGCATTGGATCCAACTCCCTGTGCTATTAGTTTACTGACTGAATTTGGATTATTTACTTCATGCTGTGCCACAGTGTACCTCAGCTGTCAGTTGGGACTGATATGTCCCCTAAATGACATAAATGCAAATATAGTACATATGGGAGTAGTTTATATGTTTAGCTGTGTAGTAGTAAAGTACCTCATTATTTTTGTCATCTGGAGCCATCCGCTTGCATACACTTTTAGTTCCACTTTCTAGCACATTTGAGTGCCAGAGGTAGCCACCATTGTCTACATGCTACCTCATCCTCTTCACAGTGGCTCTCTAAGGTAGAAAAGCAAATTAGGAACATCAGTTTGGGAAAGTTAAGGGATAGGATTTAATCCCATTGAATAGCTAAGTTTTTCAGCTCTAAGGGACAAACTAGATGATATAAGGAGAGATCTATGAGTGGATACCGTTAATTATAATAAATTAGAATTTATAAAATAATGTTAGTGCATAATAATACCATGCATTTCTCACTAATCCTCACAACAGCCTTGTAAATTTGCTTCAGTCAATGGCTACTAGTCTTGATGGCTATGTATTATCTGTATCAGAGGAATATGCCCCTTGATAACATATGGGGGGACATGAGTGGGAGCGTGCTGTTGCACTCATCTCCTACTTGTGGGTTTCCCACAGGCAGCTAGTTGACCACTGTGGGAACAGAATGCCAGACTAGACAGGCCTTTGGTCTGATCCAGCGGGGCTCTTATTGTCCAGAAGGCCATGTTACTGGGCTGCCAGACCCACACGCACACTCATGCATAGGAGCATCTCTGTTTTCATCCTGTGACATGTTGGGAGGCAATGATATGAGGTGGATATTTTTCCAGTGCTTTCTTTTTCTGCAGAAAAATTCCATTTCGTAAGTTCATAAGAAACGAATGGATGCCAACTGCAAATACAATACTGGGCAAGTCTGGCAGTTTCAAAGTTTCAATCATGTTCTTTAGGTGGTTATCATTAGCAAGTATGAGAGAGAATGCATATATGTCATTGAAATGCATATGACTCAGTGTGAAATGGAACTAATAAGTAGTGACAGTAGAACTGAAGGTGCCCCAACAATCTCAGTGGAAGACACTTGATCTCTTGTTGAAGTGCATGAGTGGTTGTAGCATATCATGCACAGTTCTTTGGGTTGCTAAAATTCATTACTGAACCTTTCCTCAACCTGGTGTCGCCTAGATGTGTCGGACTACAACTCCCAGCACCCCCAGCCAGTCCCACTGACTGGGGATGCTGGGAGTTGTACTCCAACACATCTGCAGGGCACCATGTTGAGGAAGTCTGAATGAGTGTGCAAGCTGTTTTTAATACCACTGGTGTTTTTTTTCTTGGATTTGTACCATGTGAGGAAAGTACAAGCTATTGTCTTTACATTTTTACAAGTATTCCAATGAAAATTTCTACATAACAGAACATTTAAATCATGTTAAGTGTGTTTAATCCCCCCCCCCCCACACACAAATATTTCAGCTCAAATACTTGTGATGTACTGGGACAAAAAATTAACTTAAGGTACTTTTTTTTAGCGTTGTGGTTTATTAAATACAAGTCAAATAAACTTGCCAAATTAGATCACTCTCTAGGGTTTCAGAAACATTTCTGATGCAACCTGAACATTTTCCAATGCCAATGACCCTAAGCAAATTAGCCTATTAGTTGTTTTTTCCAGAATTTTTTCCACTTCAAAATTTTCCAGAAAATCCACATCACTGGTTGGAGGGTATGAAGACAGCTCGATAACAACAACAACAACCCTGACATTATTTGCATAGTAATCTTGATCTATACATTGTGGGAAAACAGCTAGGCTGCCATTATTGTCCAAGTGATTCATATAATCAAGAAACTTGTATGTGCTCATACAACCGGATGAGGAAAGAATAGCACCACTCATGTCCAAAATCAGAAGCCTATGTACTTCAAACTTCTTAGCTCTGAAACGTACACCTCTACTCAATTTTACTTTCATTTAAAGGACACAATGTTGGATCTAAAAGAATTGGTCAAATACAATTTCTGCCATGAAGTTGCTAAGGGCACATTCCTATGCATGTTGAAACAGAATAAAGTCCTATAACTCCATGCATTCCCCAGCTAACACAGCTGGCTGGGGAATACTGGGAGTTGTAGGACTTCTTCCTGTCTAAACAGAAATGTTTAGAAATTGCCTTGGGCAAATCACTGTCTCTTAACCTCTGTTCATCATTAGTTCAATGAGAACAGCAATGACCTAGCAGATAATGTGTTTGTGAGAATGAATGAGATTAGGAAATTCTGATTGCCTTGAGCCTTATGCATATGGTGGGCTATTAATCTAAATAAATAATATATAACACACCAAGGTAAGCAGGCATGTTTTAAAGATTTATGCCTCCAAACCTTCATGCTAAACTTCTAAGGCTCACCAAGAGTTAAATCATCCTTGCCCAGGAGGTTAAGTCCGTCTCCTGCAATCCATTCCAAGGAGGATATGCTGGCCAGTTACCACAAGCTGCTTTTCATGCTGTTGATGTTTTTTTTTTTTAAAGGTTGTTCTTCAATGGCCTTGTTTGAGGATACATTTTAGTTGCTAAGAAACTAGTTTCTCTTTGTAGGCTCCAAGCACGAAGACAAAGAGACTGTCAAAGTAACATGCTATTTTGACAACAGCCGTAACATAATCATAAAATGATACAGTATTTCTGAATCTCCCTTTTTAACATTTGCTAATGTGGTTTAAATACCATATTCATGCATATGACATATATACAAATATATACACACAGCAGCTATACAATGTGCACTCTTAAATATACACAGTAGTTAGAAAAGCTATAGAACAACACACATGCGCACGCGCACACAAAAACACACACAGTCAGTCTCTGTTTGTGTGTGTGTGTGTGTGTGTGTGTGTGAGAGAGAGAGAGAGAGAGAGAGAGAGAGAGAGAGACTCTCTCGTGCACACACACAGAGAAAATTTTTAAAGGAACACAAAGTGAAGCTATCGTGCTAGTGATTCGTGATCCACAAGTCTTGTTGCTTTTCTATAATATAGGAGATACAGTAACAAATATTTAATCAGAAGGGAGAGGATATATTCATAACCAATCCTCTCCTCCACTTCCAGTGTTTTTCCTACTATACCACTTCAAGAGGATCTTGCTCTACAGACAGTTGTAGACTTTGCTCTGTATAGGGGGAAGAAGTGAAAAAAAATTGCTTATCATTCCCAACTGTAGGCAGTTTAGGACTACTTAAAATGTGACAAAATTGTTATCCCAAAATATGTCCATAAATTTGCATACACATTTAGCATGTAATCAATGTGTTTGATTATTCTACATGTATATATATATATTGCAGAAAAATACTAACAGGTAAGACAATAAACCATAATGCAAAAAGTGGGCACAGCAACAATGAGGATCTCCCGCATAAATCCTGTTGAAATGAATATGACTTTTGCAAGAGGACAGCTGTATGTTCATGCACAACTACAACCTATTTATTGTGAGTACCCACAGATTCAAGAGACTCTGAGCAACAAAATTCACTTAACTTGTTAATATATTGGCTCCAACACTGATGGCACAGATAGTGCCTTACAGCAGACCTCTGTAAATAAGTGGGGCCTGTCAACTGCAGTGATACGCAGAATTAAGCTTAAGAGTTCAGCACAATTGTGCAGAAGAACCACAACTGCCCAATTGTGTTCTATTTCTGGTGATGAACCCAGAGCCCAACTAGAGTAAGGGTGGGAAATCTGATCCTGCGCTGATGACACATACCAGTACACGTATGTATGTTTTCCCCCATGGGGGTAATAGCAGGTGGGGACGGGAGATTTTATTCTGGAAAATGGCATGGAGGGAAACTCTCTGCCAGTCCCACAGACCTGTTCCAATCCAACAACAACCACGCACGCACACTTTTAACGTCTAAAAGTTAAAACACAGGAGATCCATTCATTGATCTCCCACTGTGTCGTCCAGTTTGTCCCTGAGAGCTGAACAATTTACCTATTCTATGGGATTAAACAAGGCGCATGAACCCCACCCCTTAATTTCCCCAAACACTTGCTTTTCTACCTTAGAGAGCCACTACGAAGAGGATGAATGAGCTTATATTTTTCCTAATAGTTCTGGGTAGATGGCAGCAATGACAGCAAAACACACACGAATGCCCAAGCAGGCACCAAGGCACCAAACGAGCATGTGATGTGAGCAGAATCTACTTATCCAGAAAGCCTCAGCTGTCTTGGGAAGCGACCTCTGTATGGAGACAGGGGCCTTCTGCTCCTCTAAAGTACTGAGCTTTTGGAGCAATGGTGTGGAAAAGCTATGCCTGGTTTAGAAACACGAATGCAAGAGCAATGGCTCCTTTTCCTCTATGTGCCCTGATGTACTACAGTACATTTGCTCAGTTTTATTTACTCACCATCCAGAAAATGTAAATAAAATTCTCTTGTGACCAACCTGGTATGCAGGCAGGCACACAATGGAACTGAATAATGCTCTTTGGAAAGCCATTCAATGCTATTGTGCTGTCAAACAAACAGGAAATGTGGGGCCAATAACCTAGGCTACCAGCACAGCATGGGGTGCAACATTGCCCTGGACTGACACTTGTTGAAGCCAGCCCCCGCAGGAAACCCACTAAGCCTTCTGCCTGAAACAGCCATCTTTTTATTGGCAGGCTGTGGTGGCGTTTCCCCTAGGGATGGCAGAGAATTCCACCACGGATCTCGGTGAGGCCGAATGCCAGTGCATTCAGCCCCCCGAAATCTGTGGTGGAACGGCCTACCACCCCCCCGCCCCCCCGCGGATCCCCCCTGGGATGAGACTTACCTGGGGCGGATCTTCCGGGCAGTGGCAGTGGCAGCTAGTCTTCCAACCGGCTGCCGCTGCCACCATTTGCAGTGGTTTTTTTTTTAACAGAGACGTGATAGGCTACGTAAGTTTTTACGTAGCCTAAAATGTCTGGGTAAAAAAAAAAAAAAGAAAAGGCGTATGCAAATGGCAGCAGCTATGGCCGCCGCCATTTGCGTTCCTTATTTTGGGCCGTCTTAGTCTACGTAAATAATAAGGGGAACGCAAATAGCATCCGCTACGCTATTTGCGTTCCCCTTATTTTCGCCATCTTAGTCTACATAAATATTTACGTAGATTCAGATGGCAAAAATGAGGAATGCAAATGGCAGCGGCTGTAGCTGCCGCCATTTGCGTACACGGTTTATTTTTATTTTTTTTCCCCAGAGCCCTCCGCAGCTGGAAATCCGGCTGCGGATGGCTCTGGCCTGGCCGGCTGCTCCGCAGAGCTGCCGCAGAGCACAGCCGGCCGTGGAGGATTCCGGCGGGGAGGAACGGATCGCCTCCCCCCCGTCCAGGATTCCGGGGGGAGGGACGGAATGCCTCCCCCCCACCATCAACATAATCCGCAAAAGGTAAGTGACTTTCATACATCCCTAGTTTCCCCATTCCTACATCAATATCTCTCTTCATTGCCCTCACTGTACATTATTCAACAGCCTCATGTTTTAAGCTGGGCCAGAGTCAGGGACTGTAAGGCTTAAACAGGCTCCTCAGGGTCTGAGGCTGGGACCAGGCCTAGTGACCAACAAGGGACTGACTAGCATGGGCTCAAGCCTTACAGGTCTCTTCAGGCACAGAAAAGGCTAAGGATACTGTATGAAATCCCTAGATTGGCTGATTTGCTATGTATGCTTAGAGCCTGTCCTCCTGCATTGCTCTTCTGCAAGCTCTTCTGCTTGCTGCACTTCAGGCTGCAGTTTCCAAATCAAACTACTGATCTCAGGGATACTAAGCTGGAAAAGATCCCTCTGAGGCTAAAATTGGCCTCAGGCCAACATGGTCCTCAGCCAGTCACTGAAACTAGAATAAGGGTTGAGGAATTTCATAGTCTGCCCGGCTGTAACAGCTCTTATTGGATAGCATGTGTCCATCACACAATGGAATACTCTGGAAGTAACATCTAAGCCTATCATACCACTGTAGAAGTTGGAATAGTGGCCAGGAAGGAAGGCGAGATGGGACTGTGGAGCCATTAGTGAGGCATAGGCAAGTGAGAGTAATCCATCAAGTGGAATATGGAGGGGTGCAGAGTTAGGAAATCCCATCTCTCAACTCGGCAACACCGTGTCTTCTGAGCCATTAGTGGACATTAGATTTTGAAGGTAAAAAGCATTCTTATAACTGTCCAAATAGAATACTTACTCAAATTATGCAACCAAATGTCAGATTCTAAAGTCATGGTACTATATGACAGTCCAAACGTAGTGCTGAACTGAAATGGGGTGAGGGGTGGGGCAGTTTTGGCAGCAATTCCATCAGAATCAAAAGCTTCCCCCTCCCTTGACTAATTTCAGGAATTACTGCAAAGAACCAAGACCTGCTGTGATTTCTAATTGGCTATGGGACAAGTACAGGAAGTGTCTTCACTCATGCCTCTAGTGAAGTCAGTACATATAAAGATATGAAGGCTTAGGAAAAACTGGGGGGAAACCAGAAAACGTCAGCAACCCCCCCCCCAAATTTCCAAAAATCTCTGGAAAAAATAGGGGGGGGGGTTGTCCAGGTTCTCTCCCCCTCCATTTTTTCTTGTTTTTTTCCCCCAGGCCTTCACATCTCCACATACATACCTAAATCATTTGATAAGGATTACATGGCCAGCACGTAATCCTTATTGGCTGGGATCACTCAGAAAAAAATGAAACAAAAATAGCTGCAGAAGCTGGGGTGGAAGCAACAGCTGCAAACCACTGCAAACTGCCACAAAACAATGTAGGCTTAAGTGCATTTTCAGCAAGAAGTGTGCCCTCCCAAATCACTACTTAAAGATACATGTCAAGAACACAAGAAAAAAACAATGGACCAAATAAACAAATAAACCAAAAAAACAAAACACAAATAAGGTGGATAACCCAGTGTATAGGTACATAGCTGTAAAAAACAGAGGCATTAATCTCTCTTAATCACCACCCACTACTCCAGAGCCTTCTCAACACAGGACACATTTACACCAACTTGTTAAGATCCATATTGAGGAAGTCTTCCCCTCCCTCTTTTTCTGTGTGGCTTTCACATGGAATTGGAAACTTGCTTCTCCAGGCTGCTTTCCTGCTCTCACATGACTTTCCTATCCATCAAATGGCACCTAAACTCCTACTGCTGACAGCGATGATGTCAGCATTGATGGCCTCCTTTTAGCAAGGATCCAAGATTACATGATGCTGTGAGTGACACAAATGGCAGCAACCATGTGATCAGAAAGAAGCAGAGTCTTATCTCTTAGAGAAGCAAATCTTAGATACACTGACAATAAAATGGTCAACTTGAGAAAACAGCCAGTGTCACTATAACAAATGGGACACTGCACCGTTTTCCCATTGTGAGGTAGGGCAGGCTGAAATACATCCTATTGCCTATTTAGGGGTATTCACCCATGAGATTATTAAGTCTAAGCCTGGAAATTTTGGCAGCTCAGACTCATGATTTCTGCTGATCTCCATAGGGGAAGCCCCCCTTTCAGAGTGTCTTTTAATTTCCTTGACGCTGTAGCGGAGTGCACAAAGTGCTCTAGTTGGGCTGGGTAGGACCAAGGTTCCAATGGAGTGTATTTATTTAAGAACCAAGCAGAAAGAAGTTCAGAAATGATCAGTTGCTTTTAAAAAGGGAAATAAAACATTTCTCAATCAAAGGTACTTATATGGAGGGTGGGAACTTCACAGAGGGGTTCAAAATTCCAACTGACCAATCAATAGCCAGAGGTGCTCTGATCATGCATTCTCTAGGGCAGGGGTTCCCAACCCCGGGCCACGGACCGGTACCGTGTAGAGTAGGATATATGACTCCCCAGAGTATCTGTTTAAAGAACAACACTTGGAGATGAGCAACTATGTTTTTTCTTCATGGGTTCTGTGCAGTCCCACACATGGGAGAATAGCAAGCTCATTCACTGGTGAAGAAGATAAACAATTGTGTGAAGAGCCCATCCAGGACAGGTATCCTGAAGGCTGTTTCATATTTGCAGATCCAGGGTGTAGGTTTGACTAGTTAAAGCTGTAGACCAGATTGCTGCATTGCTAATCTCAGTGGCTGCTAGGCCTCCACTACTGTAAAGTTGCCATATAGTTAGTGGAATGCACAAAGGGCAGTGCAGGACAATCAACTTTCTGCTTCCCATGATAGTTTAAAATTGCCTTGACAATCCAATGAGACACATACTGAGCAGATATGGAATATCCTTTTGGAAGGTCCCCCATAGGCCACAGAAAACCAGATGTACAAAGTGTTAATGCTGTCCAACATAGACAGTCAGAGCATGACAGGGTTATTGACACAGTTGCTCCTAGACGTCCTCTCCTACCTGCTTCCAAACAAGCTCCATGGTTTACAGAAGAACTGAGGGAGCTGAAGTGGCAAGGACGACAACTAGAGTGCCGATGGCAGAAAACTCAACTTGAATCTGATAAGACACGTCATAGAGATCATTTGAAGACCTATGAGGTGGCGATATGTGCAGTGAAGAGAGTTTTCTACTCTGCATGTATCGCATCCGCAAATTCGTGCCCAGCTAAGCTGTTCAGTGTGGTTAGGGAGCTGAGTCAGCCCCCCCACACACACACGCACACACTGAATCCAATCTTAGTGGCTTCAGTAGCTCGCTGTGACGCCTTAAATGAGTTTTTTGTGGATAAAATCTCTTGGATACAAGAGAATTTTGTTTCTGTCTTCCAAGGTATTAGCTATCCCACCCAATTTTGTGTCATCTGCAGATTTGATCAGCATTCCCTGAATTTCCTCCTCCAAGTCATTAATAAAAATGTTGAAGAGCACTGGGCCCAGGACTGAGCCCTGCAGTACCCTGCTCGTTACCTCTCCCCAGTTGGAGAAGACCCCATTGAGAAGCAGTCTTTCAGTCCAATTCTGTAGCCAACTGAGGATACACCTGATCGTTGTTTCATCTAGCCCACTTTGAGCTAGTTTGCTCATCAGGAGATCATGGGGCACTTTGTCAAAAGCTTTGCTGAAGCTGAGGTATATTATGTCCACAGCATTCCCACAGTCCACAAGGGAGGTGACCTGATCAAAAAATGAGATCAGATTCATCTGGCAGGATTTGTTCTTGACAAATCCATGTTGGCTTCGAGTAATCACTGCATTGTTTTCAAGGTGCTTACAGATGGATTGCTTTATCATCTGCTCCAGAATCTTCCCAGGGATTGATGTCAGACTGACTGGTCTGTAGTTCCCAGGTTCCTCCTTTTTACCAATAGGCACAACATTAGCCCTCCTCCAGTCATCTGGCACTTCACCCGTCCTCCATGATTTCTCAAAGATAATAGACAGTGGTTCTGGGAGTTCTTCTGTCAGTTCCTTTATTATTCTAGGATGCAGTTCATCTGGCCCTGGAGATTTGAACTCATTCAAAGTAATTAGGTGTTCCTTGACCATATGACTATCTCCAGCTGCAATCCTGCCCCTTCAGCCTTTGCCACGGGGCTCATAGACCCTCTTTTGGGAGAAGACTGAGCCAAAGTAGGAATTGAGCACTTCTGCCTTTTCTTTGTCATCTGTTATCATTTTGTCATCCTTATTTAATAGCTGAACCACCATTTCTTTCCTCTGCCTTTTACTATGCACGTAGCTGAAGAAAGCCTTTTTGTTGCTTTTAGCATCCCTCGCTAACCTCAGCTCGTTCTCAGCTTTAGCCTTCCTGATGCCATCCCTGCAATTCTGTACTACCTGCCTGTACTCTTCCTTTGTTGCTTGGCCTTCTTTCCACTTCCTGTATGTGTACTTTTTTGTTTTCAGGTCATCTAAGCTGTTTGTGAAGCCACATTGGCTGCTTCTGTTGTCTTCCGCCTTTTTTTCTTGTTGGAATTGTTTGTAATTGTGCCTTGAGAATTTCCTTTTTTAAAAGCTCCCACCCATATTGGACTCCTTTTCTGATTAGAGCCACTTGCCATGGGACCCTATTTATCATTGTTCTGAGTTTATTAAAATCAGCTTTCCTAAAATCCAGAGTATGCGTCTGGCTATGCTCGTCTTTTCCTTCCTTTAGAACCAAGAACTCAAGTATAACATGGTCGCTTTCCCCCAGAGTTCCTGTAACTGCTACTTTACCCACTAACTAAGTCATCTCTGTTGGTTAGGATCAAGTTAAGGATAGCCCATCCTCTAGTTCCTTCCTCTACTTTCTGTAGGAGGAAGTTATCCGCCACACAAGTCAGGAATTTCCTGGAGGGGCCATGTTTTGCAGAATTTGTCTCCCAACAAGTATCAGGGAAATTGAAGTTCCCCATTACTACTACAACGTGTTTCCTTGAAACACTAGCAATTTGCTTTTCAAAAGTTTCATCCTTGTCTTCTCCTTGATTGGGTGGTCAGTAGTAGACTCCAACCACCAGGTTCCTTTTATTCTTTGCTCCATTTATTTTAACCCAGATGCTGTAAATGGGGCTGCCAAGCTCATCCTCCTGTAGTTCTGTGCAGAGATATGTATTTTCACATATAGTGCAACCCCACCTCCCTTTCTGTTTCTCCTGTTCTTTTTGAATGAGTTATATCCTCAATTGCTGTATTCCAGTCATGAGAGTCATCCCACCAAGTCTCAGTTATACCTATCAAGTCATAATTTCCCTCCTGTATTAAGAGTTCAAGTTTGTTCTGTTTGTTTCTCATACTCTGGGCATTAGTATATAGACATCGAAGATCATGTGCTTCATGGTCTGGCTTTCTTCCTACATGTTTCTGAAGACTGTTATTGGGCGCTATTAGAGCTGTTCTCTCCATTGCGGTGCATGAGCCTTTGTTACCCCCAACTTTACGTCTCCCTCCCCCATAGGATTCAGTTTAAAGCCCTCCTGATGAAGTTCTTCATGCTGTGGCCAAACACATTCTTCCCAGCCTTTGTGTGGTGCAAGCCATCCCTAGCCAACAGTCCATCTTCCAGGAAGTATAACCCATGGTCCCAGAAACCAAATCTCTCGTGCCGGCACCACCTTCGTAGCCAGTCATTCACCCAGAGTATTTTTCGTTCCCTTTCTATCCCTCTTCTAACTACTGGAAAGATGGATGAGAAAACTATCTGAGCCCCAAAGTTCTTGAGTTTCCTTCCCAAAGCTTCAAAGTCCGATGTGATTTCTTTGGGGAAAGCTTCTTGAAATAAAGATGTCTTCAGCAGGTGCCAAAAATAACACAATATTGGCACCTGCCTGACCTCCGGAGGCAGGAAGTTCCACAGAAAGGGAGCCACCACACTGAAGGCTCTACTCCAGATGGAATCCATTCGGGCCATAGGTCCATGCAAAACCACCAGGAGCACCCCATCTGATGACCCCAGTGACCAGGCAGGTTGATAAAGGAGAGGGCGCTCTGTCAAGTATCCTGGTCCCAACTTGTTTAGGGCTTTGTACACTATTAAAACCTGAAACCTGGCCCAGTAGCAGATAGGCAGACAGTGTAGTTCCCTCAGCAAAGGAGTCACATGCTGAAAAGGGACAGCTCCTGATAACTCCCGAGCTGCTGCATTCTGCACTAGCTCCAGCTTCCAGATCAGCCTTAAGAGCAGCCCCACATAGAGTGTATTGCAGTATTCCGGTCTTGAGATTACTAATGCCTGTACCACTTTACATGAAAGTGGCCAATAATGTAATAAATAAGTACAACTGCCATTGAATGCCTATGCCCCTAGCCTTTTAAAAAAAATCCTCCTCCCATTCCATGGAAAAATTGTGTATTCCTATAATATTAAAGTTCCCTCTTGGGTATCATCTGGGAACGCAATGTAGCCAGCAACTGTCACCGGCAGGACAAGGAGAAAGTACGTTTGCATCTGGAGTATCAATGGATGAACCTGTCTATTTCGCCTCCATATTTCTTTCACATATTTTACCCATCATTCTTTCCCCATAAATCTGAGAACTGAAAAAAATCCCCTCAAAATTACAGTTTAGACTGTTGCACCAAGTGTGCCTGGTGTGGTCAAACTTGGCCACAATCCTACATGCGTAAGTTACATCTCAACTTAGCTACTGCAATGCACTCTGTGTGGGGCTGCCCTTGAAAACTACCCAACAGTTCAACTCTATTGTGGAAGGCTCTAACCCCAAGATTGAGGACCAAGTTACTTGAAGGACAGCCTCCTTCCAAGTGAAGCAGCCTATCCTTTAAGATCAGCTATTGTGGCCCAATGCATCTCCCATGGCTTTCTGAGGCATGGTTGGCAGCAATGCACAAGAGGGCTAGCTCTGTGGTACTGCTCTGTGTGTGGAACTCCCTGCCCCAAGAGGTTAAGTCATCTTCCATCCTATCTGTGTCCCACTGGCAGTTGGAGACACTTCTTTTTAAATAAGCCTCTGATTCTGTTGCTCTTTGATTTATTTATTGTTAGCTCTGGCTCTCTGGGCCGCCGTTTACTTAATGCTGCTTTTAGTCCTGGGTTGTTTTTGGCAATTGTTTTAATGATGAGAATAGTGTTATTTTTTACCTTTGTCTTTGTTTTTATACTTCGTTAGCTGCTTTCAGTGACTCCTAAACATGTATTTAAATGCATATCTTCTCTCAAATGACAAGCTGAATTTTCTTTCAAAACACACATTCAAATCATATTTTGATAATCTGAACTCCCAAGAAGTGCAGCACCACACCTGGAGCGATGTGAAATCTGGTGGATAGCTAAGTTCCAACCTGCACATTCGTCCAAGGAGTGTGGATCAGATCATTTCCCATAGGAACTCAGAAAGGTCGAATTCCTCAATATGCTATGGATCCCAGGATGAAAGACAGCTAGTTCACAAATTTATGTTCAATAGTTGATGAATGCACCATTAAGTGATGACTTGTTTGTGTGAATGGACATTAGGTGACATTCAATGCTGTGCGAACAGACTCCTGCTTGCGCAGGACTTCCGTTTTTTCTCCTGTCCCCCCCCCAAATCTCCTCCAGAGTGTCCCCCAACCCTCCAGAGCAGATTTGTGGGGGGCTGCAGGGGAAGGGAGAATCCATTCCGCCAGTGGTGTGTATTCCATTGGTGGACTGGCCCAGTTGGATCATTTTTCAGTTTAGTTGGTTCATATATCCACCTACTGCTCATCAAAACTCTGTGCAGACATCATTTCAATGCACTGGGAAAGCAGGATTGTGCCTGCCCAACCTTCTCATGTTCATTATAACATCAGAAAGAGCCCATTCATGAAAAAGCAGGGTTCCCACATGTATGGGGGGAACCCCCTGCGTGTACAAATTCATGCACGGGGGCTCTTCTAGATCTTACAATTAACACGAGAGGCATGCACATTATTTAAATACATGCCTCCCCCATGTATTTAAATAAAGGGCTCCGGCATACAGCAATTATGTGTAGAGAAAGGACAAACGTGTGGAACCATCCCAGAAAGTTAACTCAAAAGCCCCTAAGAATGCCAACTCTAGCCCTCTGCATGCAGTCATTGAGTGTATAAATGAACATGTGGAGGGAGAATTGGGATTGTGCCCAATGGTCCCACCTACAACCTCAGATCCCAAAGCATACAAGGTCCCACTTCCACGCTTGTCTGTGAATCCAGGGTATGAGCTGTTTCTTCACTTTTGCATGATGCTTCTGACCTATGCGCCTCCCTGTGCACATGGGACTTTGCACATGTGAAGGTTAGCAGGTGCAACCCCAGTCCTCCATCTCACACATTCTTTCTATATGCAGTGACCATCTGCAAAGAATTTCAACTCTCTTAAACCTCTGATTTACCCCTTGAATATATGTAAGCTGAGCAGAGCTTGAAATGAGTTCAGAGGTTCAGAGGTTGCTATCCCAGCGTAACTGTAAATAGGTTGGCTCTCTACAGGAGACATTATGAGGTCTTCTGTTAAAAAAAGGCCCAACTCAGCACTGATAAGAAGAACACAGTATCGTGTTAGGGCCAATCTATGTAACAGCTCTCCTTTCACCACTGACACTTGCTGTTGGGCCCCAGCATGGATCAGCTTGAACTTAGTTGAGCTACAGGCTCAAGGGTACACCTGAAGATACTACACATAATATTGTCTAAGACTCTGTGCATGCCCTTTAGACCAAATCTTTAAAAGTCCACAGTCCCTATGGGCAAGTGCACTGCAAATACCACACTAAGCTTGGGGAGAACAGAATATTCCTTTTTTTTTTTTTTAATGCTCACTGAAAATTTTAACAGCAGCAATTGAAACAAATTGCTATATCTACTTATGAGAGGGGAAGGGAGAACACTACTTTCTTTTGAGGGAGAATTGAGCAGGTCAATGGCTGTGACTATTCTCTCAATAACCACTAACAAAAGACCAGTTTTGGTGGTTAGGGAATAGCGGGTATTCATTGAATCTCAGAGTAATTACACTTATCCCAAGCTGTGCTGAGAGAATCAAGCGATATGGCCTGCTAGGTAACACGTCTCAACTGGGGGGGGGGGGGGGACAGACAAAAAACAAGCCATTCCGTGCATGCTTATTTATCTGAAGGCAGGGGGTCCTGATGCATTACCTCTTTGCCACCAAGGAGGCAGAAATAAAATGCCACCAGCAGCTGATTAGATATACCCTTGATCTGCAGACCACTCTGTGTACGTTAGGCACTCACCATAGCTCCAGTTATACTGTAAACACACAGACATACTTTTCCACATGGTGAAGAGATCAGACCATACTTTACAAATCTGGAAAGCAAGCAAGCAAGAAATGAAGTAAGCAAATTAAAGAAATGTATTAGGAGTCCGTCCACTTTGGATGTTTTTATTCCAATTAGAGAATTTGGGTATTATGGCCAGAATGTTGTGATTAATTTTACAGCACAGATTTCCAGATATCCTGAGCAAGAGGTTAAATAGTCCAGGTAAATAATGGTCAACTCATTCACAAAATCATTTACTTCAATATGCTGTTCAAACAGATACCCAATGCGTTGACCATCTGGACTACAAATTGTTGTAATAACATAGATATTAATTTGAAACCAGAGAGTGACTTTCATTTTCATTCTACCAAGTTAGTATTCTGTGAAATCTGAAAGATCACGTTCTTCAAGATCTGCAGAAGTTGATCCAATTATTAATTTTCCTCACCTATTGTTCTCTGGGACCAACAAGGTAACAAATGCAATGTGTGTATCAAATAAAATATGGAGGCAGACTGCTTATTAAAGAGGCTGAACAGAGGCGTTTGTGACACTGGGGAGGCTACAGATGGAGTCCTCACCCTGGCTTTCAGAGCACTCCAGCTTTGGCCCTTTCAATTTATTTATGTATTTTAAGTATCAATGAGTCACTTTCCCAATTTTAGTCCTAGCGAGATGTGTGAAAACAGGCACACATGCCAGTGGTCTGAACCAGATTAAGTTTCTGAAAAGTCTACAAAGACAGCCCCATATACAATGCATTAGGTAGTCTAACTCTGGTTAAAGGCACCTCATGCCACAAATGCTATCTGAGCACCCAAAGAAAGTGCTCTAACAGCACAGCAGCTGAGTGCTGCTCACATGCAGTTTAGGGGGAAGTGAATCCCTGTCAAGAATCACCTCCTGAAATAGTTGAACCACTTACCTACAGAACCTTCATTTTGCCTGGATTGAGCTTCACTTTATTCACCCTCATGAAATCCATTACTTATTCCAGGCGCCTGTTCAGCACACAAAGGAACTCTGTTCTTTATTGTTTCTACGTATGTTCCATGTCTAAATTGTGGAAATTAAAAAAAACAAGTTCTATAGGGCCAAGCCTTAGTGAGCTCCTGTACAAATCACTCCTTGAGGAAAACCTGAGAGAACTGCAGAGCCAAATCTGACATAAGCCTGCAAAACGGAGCTTTTTTCCGGTTTTGCTCTGTCCTTTATTAATGTGCCATTTCCTGGCTGTTGCTTTATTGCTGTGCTTTTATTTTGAAGATAACAATGACTGTGCCCTTGCTGATCCTTCAGGGGCATAGATTCTCCAGTTAACTCCCCTACCTCTGAATGCTTCTTTGAGGAACCGGAGGAGGGATTTTCTACCAAAAAGGGAGGTGGGGATGGAGAAAGCAAGTGAAAGCAAACGAGGCTGAGATATGTGTAGAAGCACAGAGCACAAGACAAAGGTGTCAATTAAAAAAATGAAGCCCACTGCATTCGGAGCCTGACAGTTGGGGTGAGCTGAGCTGACAGCCGTTGCATCAGCCAGCTTTGGTGGCTCCTTCATCTCTCATGGTCCCCTGAGCTGGAAACCCGTGACAGTGGCTTGAACAGACCCTCGCACATTTCATTTGGTGTCGCAATGGTTTTCCTGCAGCTACTTCTAATAATGGTGATTATAATGATTTGAGGCTTAAGAAGTCCAAATTGAGCCTGGAGGCAGACTGTAATGAAGCAGTCAGGATACAGAGGGGGTGAATGCCTGGGAAGGGCCTCTCTGTTTCTCCCCTAGGAGAGCAGAGAAACCGAGAAATTGAAAAAGTGGCCTACATTTTGAAGAAAGCGGATCACCAATGGGCACAGCAGCACAGCCAACATGGCACCAGGAAAGCTGTCCATGAAATATTTTGTGTGAAATAGCAGCCTGATGCAGCTCTTCTGTTGAATGAGGTGAGTATCATGAATGGCCACACCACTACCAACTACCCTCTCTCAAGCAGTAACTAACTATCCATCTGTCTGTCCATCTATGGATCTCATATTCCTTCTAATATGGGAGCTCACAGATGGTTATAATAAATAGGTTAAACAAAAACAAAAACCCCAAATAATAAAACACCATAGAACCAGCATCATAAAAAAACAAATATCATACATAGCCGTATACAGAACTGGAGAAGTTGAATGTTGACACAGAACACATGCAGACCCAAACAGGACAGTCTCTATCTGAAAATATTACAGACATGAGGTAATTTAAAATAGCCTTGCATATACGATTCTGCCTTAAACTGAATCATTCTCTTGTACTGTCTGCCCAGTATTGTCTACTGTAGCTGACAGTGGAACTCTGAAGTCTCAAGCAGACATCTTTCACAGCCCTGCTCCCCAAGATCTGCAAAAAAAAGAAGAAGAAAGAGAAAGATTCCCCTGAGCTACAGCCTCTCCCCATGTGAATTTTCCCATTTTCAGACTTGCATTCCTGGCTGCCACTGAAAAATGTCACTCCCACAAACCAAGGCTGATATGGAGCTCCCCCAACCCAATATTCTATCCTGTTCGTGCCTGGTCCTGCTATGTGCTGGAGTGCTGGCTTCTGCTATGTGGCAGACCATTCCAGTAATCAAAGGGTCTTGTGGACTAAATTTCAGCTTTCCATTTGTTACAGAAGTAACTTAAGAATATGGATAGGCCCCCCACACACACACACACGTGGCATCGGCCTTGTGAAAATTAATCATGCAATAAACCAGTTAATCACAAATACAAAGTGCACAGCACTCTTTCTCTTCTTGTTTACACTGTGAGGCCCTGGGCACAATCTCATTGCCACTGATAAACATCTCTACAGTTCCAAACCTAGGAGAAAGATAGGCAGGCAGTGCAGCAAACATGTTCTGTTCTCAGTATGTTAATGGTTGTGTGGTCCATGTCACTGCTGAAATGGCCTTAGGGGACGACTTGGTGGGCCTCCCAAGACATCAACATCTTTCATACCCTCCCTGTTCCCCTGTTTTCCCAGTGCACTGCCCTTATTAAAGCCATTTGTTCTGAAGGCTAAATCTTCACATGCTAAGGAACACTTGCAAAGAAAATGGAGACCTCACAGAACATTCCTAATTTTATCACTGCTTTTCCTGCCTCGTCTCTCTCTTTGTACATCTGATTCTCCCCATCAAAGGAAGACATATAAACTGTGGGTTTTCTTAACTATGAATAGTGAAAACAAGCCAACTTCATAAACTATGGTTTGAAGTGGGCTTGTTTACATTAGCCATAGTTAAAATGAATTACAGTGTGTTCAGGTATGGACAATACAGCAAAGAGTGGTTAGTCTAAAATGGAAGCAAAAGCTTTTGAAGTCCTCACGATTATGCCGGGGGGGGGGGGGCGTGCACAAGCTCAGCGGAAGACTAGGCTCATTCTCCTAACACTAAACTAAAGATTAGTGTGACATCCTTCCCAGTCCATATTTTTCATCTGTCCGAAAGAGACAGCAGGACACTGAATTTGTGTCTCCTGTGTAGCTAGGCATATATACACAGAAAATTGCATATACAAATTGTTTCAGCACATTTGTAGAAGCAGCAATTCAGTCTTGTGTGCTATGCCCAGACAACAGGCAACCTCATGCAAGTGTTGTTGTGTCAGCAGAACAGAAAGCCATTGCCAAGAGCAAGAGCCTCATCAGAAGCTACAGAGATCCTTTTCTCTCCCTCTTAAGTTATTAAAAAGCATCTGGGCTACTCTGCTGACATCCTCCTCCCACTGCCATAATGCCATGAAGAGGCAAAGAGAGCAAACAGAGGATGCACCTACCACATGTCCTAACTCACTGTTTCACAGAGAAAAAGAATTGGATCTTACTTGAGCTGGCTCCTACTGTTGTCTTAGCGACCAGTCCTCCATGCCCACCCCCTGGCTTGTTAAAAACACAGGGCCCAACCCATATGTGTTATTTTTATATTGGAAACACGTATTAATGCCAACAAAAAATGAGAGATTAAGGGAAGCGAAATCAGGCCTAGCCCCACTGAAGGCCAGGGCACCCCCCCCCCCCACACACGTGACATATCTGCAAGCCTCTCTACAGGATGTATCTATGAAAATAATGCATATTATGTATGAGAGATAATCATCTGAGAGCCCATTTTGTGCTTTTTCTAACACCCATGGCTACTGTCCCTTTATATGTCCTTCTTTGTTTGTTTTTGAGGAAAGCAGTACTAAGGCAATGTACTTATCATTTGGGAAGGAGAGAATGAATTTGGAGGTGATCTCACGCATATCACTGTTTAGCAGCCTGCCATCTCCTCACCACAGTATAAATTGCAAGAAAAAAATTCATGGCAATGAAGAGGAAATGTGAAAACAACAAAGAGCCAATGAAGAAATAAACAAGAGGCCAGAACCAACCAAATGGTTCATTTGTTAGACTGCTAAAATGCGTCTTTGTAATTACAGGCACTGTCTCCTTGCAAAAATGTTTGCCCAAGAGCCCCTGCCTTTTTTTTAAGGTATACGCTTAAGAATATAGGTGACAGATAATAAAGCTTTTATTGTTTCAACCAATGGTTACAACAAGCATTAAAAAAAACGTAAGATGGATAAAAATCAGATAAAACTTAAGAATTTACTATCTCAACGTGACAAATATAACTTTCAAAACAGATGTATCCTATAGGCACCTTCCTCAAAGCGCTGGCTTTGCTGAGGATCACTGTTAGTGTAACACTCACTTGGTGGCAACCCCAGATTTGTTGCTTTGCAATATGCCCCAGGCCCAAGTGTCTCCTACTGAGCTCCTTGGCTGTGTGTTTAGAGTCTTCTGTGCCTGGCCAATGTGTGTTTCTATTTGCCTAGCATAGCTGCAAAAAAATAATTCTGGGACTGGGTTCTAAAAGTCTGCCACTTCTTTTGCCGTTTGGATTTCTGCCAGGGCTGTTCTCCTGCCACCACATTGCTTTTGTCTGTGTGTGTGTGTGTGCGCGCGCGCACGCGCACGCTTAAATGCTGAGGTAGGAGGGTTGACGCGTTCATTTCCGCAGCCCCTGAAACACAAGGTAATGGCAGGCAAGCAGTGGCACACCACAGCCATCCAGGCAAATAAAGAGCAACCTGCCAGGCCCACCCAGCCTGGCGCGCTTGTGTTCACTTATGTGGCAGGCTTCATAAGGCTCCGCTCTTTGACTGGCGTTGAGTTTATGTGAAAGTAATTAACAGTAATTAATCCTTAATTACAGTAATTAGCCAAGTCGCAGTAAATTAAACCACATCTGGAGCAGATGAGGGCTTCCGAAAGGGAGCCTAACACAGGCGACAATCGGGGAGATGCTGAATTCATCTGACAGCATCTGATTAAGTCTACCTGTTGCTGGCAGCCTCATTTGCATGTTGTTTTTGTTTGCTTTTCTTGGTAACCCTTTTCACAGCATTCAGACCACTGTCCCCTCTCCCTTACATTTAAAGAAAAAATAAAATTGCCCTAGAATGGCATCAACTCCCTCCCAGAAAGACACTAGATGAGAAAAGGAAAGAAAGATTAGAGCTGTGGACAAGATAATCCTGCTTCAAGAGTTGGAGGTAGTTTGAAAGGCTGCTTATTGTGTGTGTGCTCATCCTACTTTCACTTCTGAGAATCAGGTTTTGCAGGTTTTTCTGGGTTATGTCTTATTTCCATCTATGAATTTTTCTACGCAGTAATGGCATGGTCTGAAGGCGCATGACTCAGCCACCTTGCTGAAGCTTAGCCGGTTTGAGGCCAGCCAGTGCCTGGATGGGTGACCACCTGGGAATCCCACGTACGCCACCTTGAATTCCATGATGGAAGAAAAGTAGAGTATAACTGTCTTAAATAAATACAATCAAATAAAATTCAAGTAAGAAACTGCTACAATTTAAATGATGTCACTGTGACACCCAGTTTATATAAACCTACAAGGATTATTAGATTCCCCAGTTCAATGCAGACAACACAGACCGGATGCTCATTACAAGCTTCTCATGTACTCTACAAACACCTCATGCAGACAATGCTGAAGTTGACTGGGCTTAGATCCAACATACCTTCTAACAAAAGCTGTTAATCAAATTAAAACTGTTTAAAATTACTTAACTGTCTGGCTTTCAACAGATTAAATAGAAGTAAATAAATGTATGCAAATGCAAATTAAATAACTCTACATACTGCAAACTAGTGAAGATTATTTTCTTAGGTTTCTGAAGGTCAAGATAAATTTCAGTTTAATAAATAAATTGTTAGGAGGAGAGTCCATCTCTAATATTTTCCCTTTAATCAATCCAGTTATATTGAGTATTATAATAGCATAACAGGGTCAAAATACTGAAGGCAATCTGGGTTTAAGAAGTGTTGTTCATCTTGATCTTCAGCTCAGCAACATCAGCTTTAATTGCCCATGGCTCTTTCTGTTTAAAGGAAAGCCCAGCATTCATCCTGAAAGGAAAACTCTCTGCTAAGCTTTGTATGCAAATGGGGGCAAAGGCATCATCTGGAATCAGGTGGGAGAAACTGGCACATATCTGTGTGACTTACACCTTCCTCTAACTTGAACCTATTTAATAGTCACATAACCTCATTTCTTCCTGTGTGTCCCACTTCCTGGCCCGTACTGAATTTGTGTCTAATAACAGAGCACAGCCTCACAATGGGTCTGCTTGCTTTTTCAAATACTGCTCTGCTGTGGTACTAGTGGACTGAAAAACTAGACAAATATAGATATTTGTGGTATCTAAATGTAAAAACAAGGAATGGTTTTTAATATACAGCAAGGGAAAATGCATGCTATAATTAAGGCTTTCAAACTCACGTCAGAATGGGGAGTGTCAGATGTGGAACCATACAGAGCAGCCTCCCCAACCTAGTGCCCTCCAGCTGCATTGAACTACAATGCCCATAAGTCCCCAGCCAGGGCTTATGGGACTGGGGGCTTATGGGAGTTGTATTCCAGGTTGGGGAAGGCTGACAAAAGAAACTAGCAGGGCCTGCGGCGAGTGCACATGCTTTGCATGCAAAAGGTTCCAGTATCTCTGGAATCTCCACTGAAAAATGAGCTCAAGCAGCAGGGCCCCAAAAGCCTACACCTTAGAAAGCTGCTGCTAGTCAAAGTGGATAGTGCTGGGCTGGACTGACCAATGATATGGTCCATGCTCCAGTTATGGGGGAAAGGGCTTTTAATGAAATCCACAAGCCCCATTTCCTGAATCTGCTTCCCCTACCACACACACCACAGTTTTAGCCAAAACATGGCTAGCCATTTGAAAACAGTCACTAAGGAGGCTGTTAAAAAAGGAAAGTCCCCTCCCCCCATACTTTGAGCCCCGGGTCTGATTTATTATCAAGCAGTTTCATATGTTTGTATGAAAGATTTTCTGTCACTTAACATAAAATGACAGCACCTATTTTCATCTGGCAAATATGGAGGCACAAGTACTCCAATTTAACTAGCTTGCACTTTGGGCTACCATAACTGTAGCAGGAATGTTTTGTGTACATTAAGTAGGATCCAGACAAAGTTAAGGACTTGTAAGTCCCATCCATTCCAGTAGAAAAGGTGCAAACTAAGCACATAGTTAAATCTCCCACATAAATTAGCAGCAATTAAAAGTTGCTTAATTTGACTGGATCATGACCTTTATGACCTTTCACAATATTTCTGTGTCAAATTAAACCAAACAAGATGAGTACCTATCATTGCAGTTATCATTTTCACAGATTTAACGATCTAGCACTATATTGGTTGAGCACTTTTTTTCTTGTTTCAGAATTCCTACCCCCATCCTTTTCTAAAATAAAAATTGTGAAGTATAGTTTTCTTGCAAGCAGAAAGCCAAAATGGGGAGGAAGGGTGTTTGCACAAATTCACATAGGCTTCACACATTTCTTATAGAAATGTAGTAGGCTAACCCATGTAGGCTTAAAGATAAGCAGCTAAAAATCAGTGAGTGAGATCAGAAATGCTTACAGCAGCTTAAACTTCTAGCCATTGCTGCTGCAGCAGCACCTGATATTAATACACACTCACATTCTCTCTCTTTCTCTCTCAGTACATAACATAAGCTCCTTTCAAGCTGAAGGCTTGAGCCCTCTCCTCATCTGCACAGCTCGAATTAATTATACACTTTAATTTCATGAATTATTAATTTGATTCTGACTCGGCAGCTTAGCATTATCCAGGGCTACAGACTATACAATTCCAGCTTCATTAAAACATCACCAGCTGCCTGGGAGACAGACATTAAATAGGGAAGGGTAATAAAAAAATTAAGTTCTCTGTGCATAGCAACAGAGTTTTCTCCAGTTGCACTCCAGTCCCTCACAAGGCCAGCTCAGTAACTAGATGATGGTAATGGAGATTAGCTCATTTCTGACACCTTGGCTTTCTCCGGGCACATTTGCCTTGCCTGGGAAGGGATGTCTTGCCATCTTCCACACTCCTGGCCTCTATTAAATCAGATAAAGCATCCCAGCATGCATCAGTGAGGAGCCTGACTTTCCCATTCAAAGCCTGCATGGCCCATTCTCAAAGTACACAGCCTCAGGGGTGCTAAGAATGCAGCACGCAGAGGGCTAAACCCCAGATGTGTTCCAAACATTGTGGAAAGATGGGAGATTATTGGTTTATTGAACTTTAATGGTTGGCTAGAAGCTGTGTAATGGTGACAGGGTCTCTGTCTGTCCAGTGACCTTGCAATCTAAGGATGCAATCCTCTACATGCGTTATTGGAAGAAAACCCTACTGCTCTCAGTAAGACTTTATTCTTAAGCAAGAAAATAGTGTCTCCTGGCTATATTTTGTGTGAGTGTGCTTGCATTACTTACAACATTTGGATTTCTGTCTGCTTAACTGCAACGGCCAATCCTTGGAGGACAGACCTCTGTGTGGAGACATTTGCCTGTGCTGTAAAGTAAAGGAGCATACTTTAATCACTCCCTTCAGAAGCTGACAATTTTTTGGTGTGGCAGCAAAGTGTGCCCAATGCAGATGGTACAGGAGAGATGTGGATTAAGTTCACATCAAACCAAGACTAAGGAGTACAGAATACGCCATGTAAGCACAACCAAGAGGGAGGGAAGGAATGGGTGTTTGTTTAAGGAGTTAGCAAGGGGGTCGGGGGAGAAGCAAGCTAGCTAGCAGCAGATAAACTCTGGCCTCCTTTTAAATCTTTGCTGTTCTTCAGCCAATAGTGGTGCAAAAGGCCATGTCCACTTGCTCTGCTCCAGCCACGTGCCAGTCTCCCACCTGGCAAGGACACAAAATCAGCCCTCTTCGTCATAATGTACTCTCCAAATAAATAATGGTGAAGTGTTGCCTCCCAGCAACTCCCCAGCCATATAATTTATAGAAAGAAAATGCTGGAATTTAGACATTCTATTTAAACAGCTTCAGAAATCTAAGGACCCCAAACCTGGCGGGATTTGAAAATCGATGGAATTAACTAAGGGAGATGTCCACTAAGTAATCAGCAGGTACAGCAGACCTGAAATTCTATAAAGAAAAATGGAAAGAAATGACATTGAGGGAGGCAGTGGGGATTAAAAAATGAGCATCCGAGTAGTAAAGGCGCACATCCATTGATCGCTGCATTAGGGATTAAGGCTTCACTGAGCAGTCAGAAGATTCTGTAGCAGAAAATGGTTACAGAGGATGAGCATGAACACAGCAGAGATATATAACCTCTGACAGCCAAGCACGACTTAGACAGAGGACAGCTCTCTAGTGAACCTTGGAGCAAAAACTGTGTGTGTGTGTGTGTGTGTGTGTGCACACGTGCACGTACATGTGTGTGTCTGCATGCATAAACCGTTATGGTCTGGCTAGATTTTCCCTTATCTCTATACTCCATACAAGCAAGAGCCAACTACACAATGTTCTACTTCCATGGGATAGTTGCTAGAATAATCCAGTGGATCACATGAAAACACATGGAAGTGTTTTGCTGGAATGTGTCACCCATCAGAACTTCTCTGACCAAGCTGCAGGGACATTCTCACAAAACAAAACTCAAATGTTTGTACTCTTTGGAAGCATGAAGTAAAACTTTACATCACACCTGCACCCAGCTCCACCACATGGCTTTGCCTTTCTTAATTTGTCAGACATGCTATATTTTAGTTGAGCCAATCTTGAAGTTCAGGTACATGCTACAGACCAGGTCTGGCCCAATATATTATGCTGCCTGGGGCAGAGGAGCAAATCCACCCCCTCCCAGTCATGGTCCATAGTTCCCAAGGCCAGCCAGGCTGTTTTGGCATCTGAGGCAGGAAACCCAACAAATACCTCTCCTCCTCCCCGACAGTAAAAATACAATAATAGCAAACTACATAGGTAACAATTTGCTGCCCTTTCGTGACACCCAAAACCTGCTTCCTGAGGCAGCTGCCTCATTCTGCCAAGCATATGATAGGGCCACCCCTGCTACAACTTTGTGAATTCCCTTCTCCCTTCCTCTCTTCTTCATTCACTTTCCCAATCCTTTCAGGGTTTGCTGTAACCACAGTTTATGATTTCATCTGCACTGTGGCTGACTAGTTCTGACCTGCATTGGATTTGCAAATTGTAGTTTTGGCAAATCATGGTTAACACTAATCATGCTTAAGCCATGCATATGGTTGGCATCAGCTCCTATGGCTGACAGGCAGGATAAAGCTCCAGGATGGGTCAGCCTAATATAAATATCTTTTACATTTTTATTGTGTTATTCCTTCTGTAAACCACCCTGAGAATAAGACTGAAGGGTGGTATAAAAATACAATAACTAACTGTTCCTGCCCTGATCCCCACAGCCCACATAACTTGGGGCTTCACCATATACAGGTCCTTTCCCTGTCCACTCAAGCTGTGAGGGCTGGCTCTTGCTGCTGGCATGTAACTAGCCATGGCACTTTAGTCTGATCTCAAGTCACATTGCTCAAGGAATGTCAGCAACTCTCCTTAGCCACCTCTGAAGGTGCTGGGGTCTGTTCTCCTCTTTAGTGAGACAAGAAGGCAAGGCCTTCTGCACCCATTTAAGAAATGTGCAGAGCTAGTTAAAATTCATGCAAAATTGAGCTGCCAGATCAAATGTTTTTTAAAAGCATCAAGTTGTAGATACATGCTTGAAAAGGTATAGATAGTGTCTGAAAAAGTATCCGGGTTTAAAAGTCAGTCCTTTTGTTCCATATATGGTCCTTCCAGCTGTTTCCCTCTTACGCTCATGGAGTGTTGTGCTGGAAAGCCATTGACCGTTCAGGGTTAGATGGACTATTGCTTTGACTAGAGTATAAGGAGGCACTTTGTATCTTGATGTGGAATTTGGTTTTATTTATCTAGGGTGCAGAATAAAGAGCATCTGGCAACTTGAAACATAAATAGACTGTACACATGTAAGCTCTTTGGAGCATCACTCAGCTTCTTTTAGGAAAAGTGTGTGCACACCAACAAACTCATTACCAAGTGTTAAATTTCCTGCATCCGGAAGCACATAGTCACTCTTGCCAAAGTTCCCCATCTTCAGAGCCATGCGCTATCATCAGATGGCCTGCTGCTTAGGGGTACTACCTCCTACTTTAAAAAAAAAAAATTAAAAGGCTCTAAGGAGTAAGCCATAAAAATGAGGGTACAACAACCCTGGCCAGGCCAGTTAAGAACAAACTTCCATGCAAATCCTACTGCTTTTCCATCAGCAAATTATCTATAGTTTGTCAAATGCTTGCAATTTAAAACTGACACCCAGAATCACAGGACAAGCAGTCATGTGTAGCAGTTGTAACACATGGCAGCAGTAAAAGAAGACTGAGTGCTGGGTGATCACTTTGCTTCCTAAAAACTGAACAAAGCTGGGCTGAGGGAGAGGAGAACCCAATCACACTGGAAATTCTGCAGATGTATTCCCAGCTTTATGCAAGTCTTAGTGTTAGCGATATCGGCAGTATCAAGAAAGCCCTTCTCAGAAGGTTTTGTGATCATGCTGAGGGACCCCTCCTTGCTGACAGAATAAAATAGCAATGCCTGGAATGTTTTAGTGAGAAGCCTCTGTTACCCATAAGCCAGCCACATCCCTGGTTCAATGTTTCAGGAGGTCACAGGTCCAAGTCAAGTAAATCCCCAGCGAGCCTCCTACTCTTCATAAATATGCATTGTTCCAAGTCACTGCAAGCAAAATGTCAGCTGTGCCAGAAGGGCTTTTAAACCGACACACACTCCAGACATAATGCCTCAACATAGATCTGATTGGACATTCACTTCATATGACAAAAGCAGGCACTTTAGCACAGGCTGATGGAGAAATCTACGTGTTGCTTCCCCCACCCTCACTCCCATCTCTTCCCCCCCTTCCCATTAGCAATTAACATTCCAAATAATTGAATACAGATGCAGCCTTAGGGCTTTTCAAATTCTGACTTCCATCTCCCTGATTCAACACAAACCTTAGTTCACAACCATGATCCCTGAAGGAAATAGCCCATGGAAAAATAGCTTCCCTTGCAACACCACCACGGTCAGTCCAAGAAGCTGGAATTACAAAATATATGCAGTTCCTGTGCCAGTTTGGGCCCCATCTACATGAGCCGTTTACTCTGGGGCTACTGCGATCCGAGGGCCTTCAGGATATACGACACAGTTGCCACTTCGCAGTCAAACCGTGGTTTTCACAGGTAAAATGCAGATTTCCGCAGAGGAGTTTTGCTACGATTTTTTAGCTTGCTGCGGGTTTACTGCAGTTGCTGAGCTGTTTGTCCCTCCCTCGAACTGTCTTTGCAGTTTGCGGTGGGTGTGGGGTAGGCATGCTTAGTGATTGTGTCCCTCTGTGACGCCTTTACACTCCTCCCCATTCCTCCCTGTTCCTTTGCAGCTGTGCAGTAACAGAGAGGTACACTTGAAGCTCAGAGAGATCCATTTTGAAATGATGGGTAGGCACGTACTTCTCACATGGGCATGCCCCTTCCCATAAGTGAACCATCACGAGAGTGTGGGGTTGGAGGACTGCTGGTGTGATTATGTACAAACAGCTGGCATGGTAATGAATGGGCAGACTACCCACATCTTACCAAAGAGGGGCAGACACAAAAGAACCCCTAAAATAAAAAACAGCCACTAAAAACCCAAAGTGTCGCACCCCATCATGTGGCTGTGCAGCTGCGTGTTTAAATATAATGGTAAAAAAAGAGAGCAGTGAGACTGCCACAGTTTACCTTGCTTTAACGGCCATGTGTCAGGGCACAGCAGCTTTTTCCGTTGGAGAGGTCCTCAGTAAATTGCACGTGTACTGCAGCAGAAACTAATTTGCAGCTGCAATGCTGTGCAGTTACAATGGAGTGAATGTTGAAAGCGGTGCTTTCACACACAACGACCTGGTTCGCACAGTCATTTTCAGCCATGGTGGCTTATTTAAATTATTTAAATAAGCCACCGTGGTTTGCACGTCCATTCCGTAACCCAACCTCCGCTTGTTGGTTGTTGTGTCATCTGAACCTGACGAGGGTGAGGTTTTGGTGTGGTTAACAAACCACCCAGAAACCATGGGCTGTTTTAGGGTTGTGGGTGGTTTGTTAACCAGGCCAACAACCTACCCTTGCTAGGTTCAGACAACATATCAACCTACGAGTGGGGGTTGGGTTATGGAACGGGTGTGTGTGGGCACCTGGCATGTGCTACAAACCAAGATGGCTTACTTAAGCCACCATGGCTGAAAATGGTTACGTGAACTTGCCCACGGAAAGGTCAGGGTTTGTGCCTTATGAACACTGAAACTGAGCCTTCAGAATTAGACCTAGAACAAAAGGATAGGCAGCCTAAACTCCTGGGGTCAAGAGCCACTTCTGGGCTACTCTGTTTCACGCTGCCTCGATTTGCCCATCACTAAGAGGATGTATCTGAGAATCAGTGTAATGTAGCACAGGAGTGGGCAAAAACTAGATTTCCAAATGTTTTGGACTAAAACTCTCAGGCAGCATTCCTGACCACTGGTCATGCTGGCAGAAGTTTCTGGAAACTGAAATCCAAAACACCTTCTGCCCACCCTGGTGAAGCAAACAGTATCTTTAGGGTAGCAATGGACATGTAGATGGGGTGATCCGGTAGATCTACTTGGAAGTCTACTTGGACTTCCAAATGGCTTTTGACAAAGTCCCTCACCAAAGACTCCTAAGCAAACTAGCATTCATGGAATAAGAGAACAGGTCCTCTTATGGATCAGTAACTGGTTAAAGAACAGAAGGCAGAGAATGGGAATAAACTGTAAATTGTCCCAATGGAGGGAAGTAAATAGTGGGGTCCCACAGGGATCTGTATTAGGACCAATGCTTTTCAACCTGTTCATAAATGATCTGGAATTAGGAGTGAGCAATGAAGTGGCCAAGTTTGCCACATGACACCCAAAATGGGGTTGTGAGGAGCTCCAAAAGGATCTCTCCAAACTGGAAGAATGGGCATCCAAATGGTAACTGCAGTACAATGTAGTAGGGATGTTGGAGAATTCCACCACGGACCCCAATGAGGCCAGATTTCAAGAATCCAGGCCCCCTGGGGCCCGTGGCGGAACGGAGCACTCACCCCTAACTCCCACGGAATCCGTCCAGGTCAGCTTCCTCCACATGTCGACACTGCGCAGCTGGCCGTCGGGTCCGCATTGCTGGCGATACGGCCGGCTGCCATTGCCGTGCCGTATCACTTCAATGGCCTAACTAACTCCGGATGCAAATGGCATCCACTATGCCATTTGCGTCCCTGTTTTTTCACACGATAGGCTACACAAACGGAGCGGAGCTGGCCTGGAGGAATTCCGGGGGGAGGGACGGATTGCCTCCCCCACACCTGCGGACCCACCCGGACTGGAAAGGTAGGGGTTCTGTACACCCCTACAATGTAGGCAAGTGTAAAGCGATGCATTTGGGGCAAAAAATCACAACTTCAAGTATAACCTGATGAATCTGAGCTAGCGGTAATCAACCAAGAAAGAGATCTTGGGGTTGTGGTGGACAGCTCGATGAGAATGTCAACCCAGTGTGCGGTCACTATAAAAAAAGGCAAACTCTATGTTAGGCATAATTACGAAAGTAATTGAGAATAAAACTGGCAATATCATACTGCCTTTGTGCAAATATGTGGTGTGACCACACCTGGAATACTGTGTACAATCCTGGTCACAACACCTAAAAAAGGATACTGTAGTGCTGGAAAAAGTGCAGAGGAGGGCAACTAAAATGATCAAGGTGCTAGACCATCTCCCATATGAAGGAAGGTTACAACAGCTGGGATTGTTTAGCTTGGAAAAAACGAGGGTAAGGGGAGACATGAGAGAAGTCTACATACATGGTGTGGAGAATGTGGATAGGGAGACATTTTTCTCCCTCTCGCAAAATACCAGAACCTGAGGTCATCCTATGAAGCTGATTGGTGGGAGATTCAGGACAGATAAAAGGAAATATTTCTTCACACAGCACATAGTTGAACTATACACAAGATGTAGTGATGGCCACCAATTGGGATGGCTTTAAAAGGGGGTTAGACAAATTTCTGGAGGAAAAGGCTATCAGTGGCTACTAGGCTTGGGGGCTATTTGCTACCTTCAGTATCAGAGGCTGTGAGCCTATGTACACCAGATGCTGGGGAACATGGGTGGGAGGGTGCTGTTGCGCTCAGGCCCTGCTTGTGGATTCCCGGTTGACAGCCGGTTGGCCACTGTGTGAACAGAATGCTGGACTAGATGGACCCTTGGTCTGACCCAGCAGGGCTCATATGTTCTTATGTCTTTAACTTAGAATGTGGATTTGTGGAATCAAACCTGCTCACCCATAAACCTTATTGGGCAGCTCTGGACAAGTCTCTTTTTTTCAGCGTGACCCACCTCATAGAGTTGTTGTGAGGATAATAAGACAGATCAAACCCATTTATGCCAGCCCAAGTTCTTTGGGGAAAGGTACGATACAAATATGATTAATGAACATGCAAGTAATATTATGAGGATGAAACACTCATTATACTACTGGCAATGTTCTGGTAGAAGTGACACTTATTTATTTATTTATTTATTTATTTATTTATTTATTTATTGCATTTATATCTCACCGTTTTTCCTCCAAGGAATCCAAGGCAGAATACATAATGCTCCTCCTCTCCATTTTATCCTCACAACAACCACCCTGTGAGGTGGGTTGGGCTGAGAGACTGTGACTGGCCCAAAGTCACCCAGTGAGCTTTCATGGCCAAGTGGGGACTAGAATCCGGATCTGCCGGCTCCCAGTCCAACACTCGAACCACTACACCACACTGGCTCTCAAAGAATTAGCCATGGAATTAGCCCAGTCAAACAATTTGAGCATTTTAGTGCTTAATCTGCACAACCCTCACCATAACATAACAAGAAATAATCAGAAAAGGGATCTGCACTACAACACAGTTTACGGGTCACTGATCTAGTACAATTCTCTGTTTCTTAGTCTTAGTTCTCCATTTGAAAAATATGAACAATATTAACTCACCTCACAAGATTGGGACTCAGGATACACATAGTATAGACTGTAAAACTGTTCAAAGGTGCTAATTAGACAACGATTATAGGTAGCTAATGCGAAATATTCAAGTTTCAGTTTCACATGATCAGTAGCAGACATCTGTGAAAGAAAGTGGCAGTTGACATACCTGCCTAAATGCTACTTCACACATTACAATTTTCTTACAGAGGGACAAGCTGTGAAGTGTAAAGAGAGCTGAAACAGTCTTTCGTCGCATTTGCACCTTTTATTACTGGCCTGGTTCAGACATCATCATAAGCAAGAGCCTTCTGTTGGTGCTTGCAGTCCGTTTGCTCCTCCTTTGGTGGCATAAGCTGATAAGCCAGGAAGTCTCTGATTAACTGAAGTTCCCCATTTTGTTTGAACGGTGAGGTTTACCAACTTCAGAACAAACTAGGATCTTAAACAGTAAGACTATTGTCCTCGTGACTGGCATGTGGGCTTCCCACAGGCATCTGCCTGGCCAAATTGGGAAACCGGCTGCTGGACTAGATAGACCTTTGGTCTGATCCAACTATGGCTGAACAAAGACGCCCCTCCCTCTCTCGCAGTCCCATTGGAACTCCTGCAACTAGCAGACCACCGTGTTCCTTCATGAGGTCTCTGGAACGATACCACTGCATGACGTAGAACAGTTCTGGCGTAAACATTGTGAGGGAACATGGGGGATCACTTGCCCACAGGTTGCAGGGGTTACACTTGAAGGTGTAACACTTGCAGGGGTTACACTTGCCCACAAGTTGCAGGGGTTACACTTGAAGTAGCAGGAAGAGTTTGTTTTTAAATGAAAATGGGAGGGCAGGAGGAGGAGATGCTGCTACCTTTGCTTTTATCAGGAAACCCTGCCCCCCAAAGCTTCATGATTTCCCCCAGCCCTTCCCAAACAACCTCTGTTTTCTCCTCCCCTTCATCCATCCCCCTTCCACCCTGCTGAATTCACCGGGAAAGTTCCCAATGAAACCTTTGAACCACAAAGCTCTACTTACATTTTTTTTTGTACTTATTTACAATATTTTTATACTGCTCCATATCTAAAACAGATTTCGGAGCAGTGAACACAAAAGATAAAACAGTAAAATAATAAAAATATTAAAACACCACCTTAAACTCATGCTTTTTAAAAAACAATGCCAACAGAAACTGCAACTGGTCAATTCAGGAATGCCTCCTGGAACAGTGCTGTTTTCAGGACATGCTCGAAAAAACACAGTGTGCGTGCTTGCCTGACCTCCAGGGGCAGGGAGTTCCAAAGAAAGGGGGCCACCACACTGAAGGCTCTTCTCCGGGTGCACTCCAGTCAGGCCATAGGTCCATGTGGAACCGCCAGGAGCAAACCCTCTGATAACCTCAGTGACTGGGCAGGTTGGTAAGGAAGAAGGCGGTCTCTCAGGTATCCTGGCCCCAAGTTGTTTACAGCTTTGTACACTATTAAAACCTTAAACCTGGACCGGTAGCAGATAGGCAGCCAGTGCAGTTCCCTCAGCAAAGGAGTTACCTGCTGAAAAGGGGCAGCTCCTGACAACAGCCAAGCTGCTGCGTCTGCACTAACTCCAGCTTCTGGACCAGCCTGAAGGGCAGCCCCACATAGAGCACATTGCAGTAATCCAGTCTTGAGGTTACTAGTGCCTGTACCACTGCGGCCAAGCAATCCCTGTCCAGGAGAGGCCATAGTTGGCGAACCACCCAAAGCTGGCAAAGGGCATTCGGAGCCACCATGGCCACTTGGGCCTCCAGCGACAGTGATGGATCTAGGAGTACCCCCAAACTATGGACATGATCTTTCAGAGGGAGGTGCAACCCCATCCAGTACAGGTAATGAGCTCATCTCATTACCTGGCACCAGTCCAGGACTTGCACAGCCTCTCCTGATTCAGATGTCAGAAGGAAATAGAGCTGTGTGTCATCAGTATTTTGATGGCACTTGGCTCCAAATCCCCTAAAGACCGCTCCCAGTGGCTTCATATAGATACTAAATAACATTGAGGACAAGATGGTACCCTGAGGCACCCCACAGCTCAATTGCAAAGGGCAGAGGAATGTTCACCCAATGTTACTCCCCAAAATTGGCCCTGCAAGTAGGACTGGAACCACTGGAACACAGTGCCTCCAATACCCATCCCATGGAGCCAATCCAGGAGGATACCATCGTCAATGGTAACAAAAGCCAATGAGAGATAGAGCAGAATTAACAAGGTTGCACTCCTCCGTCCCTCTCTCAATAAAGATCATCCATCAGGGCAACCAAGGCTGATTCAGTTCCGGAACCACGACAAAACCCAGTTTGGAATGGGTCTAGATAATTGGTATCCTCCAAGATTGCCTGCAGTTGTTCCACCACTACCCTTTCCAGAACCGTCCCTAAGAAAGGGGTATTTGAAACTGGGTGGTAGTTGTCTAATACAATTGGGTCCAGAGTGGGCTTCTTCAGGAGACATTGTACTACTGCCTCCTTAAGGACAGCAGGGACCATCCCTTCCCACAGAGGAGCATTCACCTTACTCTGGACCCACCCAGTCATACCCCCTCAGCTAGCTTTTATTAGCGAGGAGGGGCAAGGATGGAGAGAGCACCTGACTGGGTGAACTGGTGCAAGTACCTTGTCCACGTTATCCAGCCACGGCAACTGATACTGATCCCAGAGAATTGGGCAGATGGTGGTATCAGACACCTCAACTCGAACTGTGATAACAACAGCATTAAGTTCGTTACGGAGACAAGGACTTTTGTTCCCAAAGTGTGAAGCAAAAAGGTCACAGCGGGCCCTTGAGGGGAGCAGGGCCCGATCACTACTTGAGGACGCAAAGGAGGCAGCAAAATAAGCATTCTTTGCTGCCTGCACTGCCACACAATAGGTATGATTATGTGCTCTAGAGTATGCTCGGTCATCTTCGCTTCAAGACTTGTGCATTTGCACTCTAGCCGACATCCAGCCTGTTTTATTGACAGCAGTATACCAAGGAGTGGAGCAGGCTCTACAGTACTGGAGAGGACACTCACATGCAATCAAGTCGATGGCCCTCTGCATCTCACTGCTCCACAGTGAGGCTAGGGCCTTGGCTGGATCACCAACTCTCTCCACAGGAAAATCCCCAAGAACATTCAGAAATCCATTGGATTCCATTAGTCTCCTGGGGCGGATCATCCGAATGGGTCCCCCACCCCTGCAGGAGGGAAGTAATACCATGAGTTCAAATCTCACCAGAAAATGATCTGACCATGACAATGGGGTTACTTGGAACGCCCACCCCCACCCCCATTTTCAGGTTACTACTAACGCAGGTGCAACCGCTCAAGGACTGCTCCAAGGTGGCATGGTTTCCTAGTAATGGAGATGGAGGTTCTATGAACCACAGCGACTCCCCCCCCCCTGCACCCTCCAACCTATGTTGGTGCTGCACTGAGTACCCAGGTGGGCAGACCTGAGTCAGGTCAACCCCACCCAGCTCACCCGCCCAGGTCTCAGTAAGACACACCAGATTGGCTTTCTCATCCATGATTAGGTCATGGATGGGAGCAGTCTTATTGTGGACTGACCTCGTATTAAATAGCAGCACCGCAAGACAGGAGGGCACAGTGGATGAGCTACCAGGTGCATGAGGGCTAGAGGAGGGGGTAGAAGGGGAACAGTGTATAAACCTCTGTGACCCATTCTACTTTGAGTCCATTAAAAGCTTGCAATTAATTACCCAATTCATCTATGAAATATTGCTACCTTCCTTGTTTTCTATGTCTAGAAAAGTTTTTGCTTTGTTTTGTTTTTAAATGGGGTGCAATCAGTCATCTGCACCTCCACCTGCAATCTGAAATCCTACAGCCCAGACACAGATTTGGTGCCTCAGTAAGAACTAGGTTTAGTTTAGCAGACAAACTGCTGGAAAGTCAAAGCTGGTACAAATCTGGAGCAATTACAAGGGGAGTAATTATAGGTGGACAGAAAACAAAACAAAACACAGGTGTTAACCTAGAAGCTTCTATAGAAGTAGCAGGCAAGGAAAAAAGATAAAACTCAAAAGTCTCGCTTAGCAAGTCCTAGGAGAGGTTGGCATGGATCGCACAGAGCTGAATTGCATCCCCCTGCATTCCCCTTGCCAAGAGAGATCTCGGAGTTCGATCTTGGAGCAGTCACTTTGTATTCAGCTCAAAGGTGTCTCAGAAATATATAATAATAATAATAAGAGTAATGATAATAAATAATAGAGTGCATTTCCCCAAGGGGCAAACATTAACGGTACAACTGGAAATGTTCAATTTGATTATAATGCTTTACGAAAAGGTCATCAAGAGACTTCAGAAGCTTACCTTGGGGATGTTCAATTCTCCTTTCTGGATGAAACAGAAAGCGTCAGCTTGCAGCACCCACATTATTTTCACATTTCTAGGGCCAACAGTGGCCATACAGTTCATTAAAGTAATACATGGAAGATTGGATGTGTCCAAGCATGCATGCATGCATCTCAGACTGTTTCCAGCCAACAAACATGTCAGCTGGAGAACCACAACTAACTTACATATTTTAGATGCATACATGCATTTGATGTATTTTGCATCCCACTTTTGGTCCAGTGCAACAAAGCAACATTTTAGGCCCAACTGGACATTTAGAATAAAAGCTGGAAAATGGAGGGTAGGTTAATTTTATAGCTCTAATAAACATACTCTCAAAAATCTAGCTTGTGGAAAAGCCACCATATTGGAAAATGGCAGATTTCTCTTGGTTTAGCTAAAAACAGCCATGCCTTTGAAACTAATGAGACATATCTGAAACTAACAACCTGAACTGTACATTCTTGCACTCAAAATGGTAAGACGATCTTGGAGAACCTTTCGGATAGGATTGAAAACCCTAGAATATTTTGGGACTTTCCATATGTTTATCACAGCTATCAAAGGGACATGTCCTGTAATTCTCAGTTTTTGATTCTCAATGTCAGAGTCAAATGCTAATTTCACAGACTATTTGTAAATTTACTAGATGTCCAATTACAGCAAATGGACATATTGTACTTAGCATATTTGTCGTCATATTTTGAAATATAAACCCTGCAACTGTATGGACTAAACACTCCTCCAGATTTTCCCCTTAGTGTTACAACTGCTAATTCCCAATGCAACATCAGTAGCACACTACCCTTTCCCCATGTCATGGACAAGGGAGGAGCCATTTGGTGTTTTTCAGCTTTTCTTTAAATGGAGCTGCATGGGTGCCCTAATGTTGGCTATCCGCTGCAAGGGAATAGATAGCCAGCAAAGAAATTCCTGGAGATGTTCCTGTAATAATAAAATGTAGTAATACCTACTAATATTTGAATGTTCAAAGTGGGTCACATGTGCACATTATTATTGTTAGGATTTATCTCATTGTCTCAGAAATCCTTGCAATAACCCTGTATAGTAGTCCAATATTATCATCCCTGTACTGAAGATGGTGGTGGAGGGCTGAGGCTTGCCTAGGTCACCTGAGAAGTTTGCAGATGTGTGCTCTGATCTGTGATTTTCTGGTTCACAGCTCAGGTTTGATGTACACATTCAGCTGAATGAGGTATGAAAAACCGATGTAGTAGTTTGTTTTTATTGCAGGAATTTTTTTGTTGTTCATTTAAAAAATATATCATAAGAAGAGCTCTGTTGAAGCACTCTTAAGTCCTTCCTAGTTCCTCACAGATGCTCCGGGAAAGTCCAGAAGAAGGAGCTGAGGGCAATTTCTCTCTCCCATTCTTGTTCTCCGGCAAATTGTATTCAGAGGCATAACTGCCTGTCACCCTAGAAGTAGCATATAGCCACCGTGGCAGCATTTGAAAATGGTATCCAATTCCTGCAGTATAACAGGGTACAATCCACTCTAGACCTTGTCTGGTGCTCCAGAAAGCCATGCTGGCCATTATCCTACTGTGGAATGAGCAACTGGCACAGCTTTCTGGAGCGCCACCTCCCTGATGCCTCGCTTTGAGGACACCTCAGAGCATGGCAATGGATGAGTAGAATCATAGAATCATAGTAGGGTTGGAAGGGGTCCTACAAGACCATCGAATCCAACCCCCTGGGTAGACTTCTTGGGAAGCCCTACCAGCCATTCAGAAGAGAGAGAGGCCCAGCCCAAATGCCTCACTGCAAGGGGTCCTTCCTCAGAGCGAGGCATTGGCAGGGAGGTAGCCCTGGAGACTGCCTGTACTGCTGTGGCACCGATGGTCTCTGGGGCTGCCTCCCCGCCAGTGCCTCATTCTGAGGAAGGACCCTTGCACTGAGGCATCAAGGGAGGACAGAGGGGGCGGTGGTGGTCGCTGCACCATCAAGACAGGGGGTGGCAGCGACCAGTGACGGCCACCGCGATTGGGCAAGGGCAAGAGAAGAGAGTGCAGAGGGGGGAGGGGTGCTGGGCTCGAAGAGACAGAAGAGAGGGCAGCAGCGCAACCTTCCACCTTGGGCGGTGGGGAGGTCTTGCGCCAGCCCTTTGTTACACAACATATTGCATTTTTTACTTCCCATTTAACTAACAAGATGGCTGTTAAAATGCACACTGAAGACGTTGAGAAAATGATTAAATAAAAGCTCACAAGAAAGACACAGATACAAGTGGATAATTGTGTCACTCATCCGGGGATGTATGAGCATCACACTGCTCACCCTGAAAGGGGCCAAACCAAAGCCCTATGAGGAGAGATTGAAAGAACTGGGCATGTTTAGTCTTGAGAAGAGAAGACTGAAGGGAGATGTGCCCTCACCCCACGCCCGGCTTGCCTGGATGTGTGTGTGGGGGGGGCCTGTTGCGGTTGGGGGAGGAAGGGAGAGACAAGGACGAAGGCCATTGGCCTTAGCTGTCAGCATCACTGGTGGGGCGGGGCGAGCCGGCCGCTATTTAGGCCACGCTGCCCCCCTTTCCCCCTTCATTCCTGCTTTCGAGCTGGAATATAAGGAGGAAAGCTTACCTCAGCGTCCTCAGCAGCAGCAGCGGTGGCAGCGGCAGTGTCCTTGTCGAGGAGGAAGCGACAGCGGCGGTGGTGGCTCCAGCACAAGCTGCGGAAGAGGCCCCTTTGGTCGCCGGTGGCGGCTGCAGCACTGGTTTGCCAAAAGGTTTGGGCGAAGGGGTTTCCCTCCCCCCCACGCCACGGCTTCACTCGCCCCAGATCTGGAGGCCAGCGGCTGTGCACCTGCCGCCCCAACAGGGCAAAAGGGTTCTTCGTTTTGTGGGAAGGGGAATTACGGGGTTCCTGTGCGGCCTGTAGGGCTCGCTCCAGCAGTAGATGGTCGGGGCTTTTCCCGCATCATGGTGCGCCCTGCGTTTCCTGCCCCTGGTGCTGCCAGCAGGCCGTCCCATCCCTCTAGAGCCGCAGATCACGGCAGCTGTCAGTGGCGTTTCCCGGCCGACCGGGTAAGCCCTTGCTGTATTTTCCGTGTGAGGGGGGAATCTCCTATTTCTCCTCAGGGCCGTGGATTGCTGCAGTGGCCCACTCGGGCCCTCGCCGCCCATTGGGGGGGGTCCTGCACCCCAGCCCAGCCCCTGGGCCACAGACCACAGTGGTTGTCAGTGGTGTTGCCTGGCCAACCAGGCAAGAGAAGGGGGACTTCCGCCTTGACGCCTTAGGGGAGTGTGTGCAGAGTTTCTCCCGCGCTTCCAAGCGCCGCCCCCCCTCCCAGCACTCCCAGGGACCTCTTAGCTGCTTTGGCGGCTTGAAGCTGTGAGGCCTTTCTGGCCCAGCGGGAGCTAGGCCTAACGAAGCCCCCTTGCAGCCTGTAGTATCTTTTGATTATATATATATTTTATAATATGTATTGTATTTTTAAAAAATCGGAGATGGCCTGTAGTGCTTTCTTGGTCCCCGGAGGCCAATTTTAGCAAAGGAAAAAGAAAGTATAAAGGGACATATATAAAATAAAATTATATATATATAATAAACAATAAATAATAATAATAATAAATAAATGAGAGAGAGAGAGAGAGAGAGAGAGAGAGCGCGCGCAAAAGCGAGCAGCATCCCTCACACACAGTGATGCCTCCTAAAAAGGGTCTGGGGGTAAAAAAAGCAAGGGCAAAGCCATTTGCCCCCTGGCTAAGCACCATTTTCATAGAGCCGATTCTTCCTCATCCGAAGATGAGGATCCTGACATGGCCCTCATCCTGGCTAGGCTTGAGGCTGCTGAGAAAGACATGGGGATCCCCACACTGGCCACCCCTGCCAGGTGGGTTCCCCAGAATGCAGGTTCAAGGGTGACTAGAGGGCAAGTTCGCAAAGATGTTGTTGTTATCCATTTCAGAGAGGCTGGAAGCCATCGAGGCTTCTCAACAGGTCACCTGTGGGCGAGCAGCATCCGCAATGGCCACAGTTTCTGGGTGTTCACTGGCGGAGCAGCCCCCTCCTGCACGGGCGTCACCGGCCTCCACACCAGCTCTGGCAGTCCTCGACTGCAGCCAGATTCCTGACGCTGCAACCAATTCTGGCTCAGGTGAGGTTTCAGAACCTGGGAGGATTGCACCGCTGGCCAGTTGGAGCCAGTTCCTGCCATGCGGGTGGTCCCCCTTTATGGCAGGGATGAGTTGGCCATTCCACACCCCCGCGGGGGTATTTCAGGGTTCCCTATGCCAGGTGTACCGCCACACGGTTTCAGCCTGGGATCCATGCACCCAGCCCAAAGCTATGCGGCACCACTGGGGGCTGCTCGGGTGGCTGGTGTCCCTGGGTCAACCCAACCTCTCGGTGCCCTGGGTCCTGCTCCGGACTCCGCCGGCAGGGAAACGCCCACAACCCCTCTGGCTTCTGAGCCTTGCATGGCCAGTGACAGGGATGCCCCTCTACATGCCTCACCTGCCATAGCCACTTGCGCCGCCATGTGGTGCAGCCCTGTAGGCAAAGGCTCTACTGAGCTCGGGGCAAGCAGCAGGGGGCAATCCCGACCGGGGGAACATCCACCCCCTGGGCTACCACCTATTGCCAGCAACCAGGGAAAAAATACCAAAGGGAGAATTTGTGGATGTCTTTTCCCTGTTATTCCGAGAGCTGGAAAGAAAGGAGGGGGAGAAATCTGGTGACCGGGATCAGGAGAGGGTCAGGCACTGGAAGGTGTCCCGCACTTGGGCCAATTGGCTGCCCAGTTTCTTAATTTATATGGGTGTCATACAGCAGAAGCACCCAGAGCATGGTTGTGTCCTCACCAAGTATTTAGACACCATATATAGGGCCTACACTGAATATGAGGGTGGAGCTTGGCTGGCCTACGACGAATCTTTTCACATGTGGGCCGCATTCAACCCCACATTGTGCTGGGATGCCAAGGACCAGGATCTTTGGCTGCAGTTTATGACACCTGCCAGGCCGGGTTTCGGAGATAGTTCTGACAGTGGACACATTATATCTAAGCAGGCTCTCACCTCAGCTCCCAAGGCTGGGGCAGGGCAGGCGGTTCAACACAGCACACTCTGCAGGGAGTTCAGCTCCAAGGGTGTCTGCTACAAGAATCCATGCAGATTTCACCATGCATGCTCCATTTGTGGGGGACGACATGCCTTCACTGGCTGCTCAAAGGCCAAAGGTCTGCAGGGCTCAAATCAGGAATGGCAGGGTGGCAGAAAGTCAGGCGGTGGCCCACAACTTCCACCAAAAGGGGCCCAGTCCAATTAAGTTGGGGCCTTTGAGGAACCTCTTGAAGTGATACCCGCCCCAGGATGATGCCTGTTATTTGGAGGAGGGATTTTCTCGGGGCTTCAGGATTCCATTCTTGGCCAGCACTGGGCCCAAATTTCCCGGAATCAAAAATCTATTGCAGGTTTTGAACAGTTAGTCAGAGAAAAGATCAATAAGGAGGTGGCCGCGGGGAGGGTCATTGGCCCATTCGACTCCCCCCCTTTCCCCGACCTCAGGGTGTCTCCTTTGGGCATAGTGTCAAAGAAGGCAGTGGGTAAATACAGGCTGATCCACAACCTATCCTTCCCCAAGGGGGGATCGGTGAACAACGCCATCCCTGAGCACCTATGCTCGGTTCACTACACGTCCTTTGACACAGCAGTATCCATGGTGAAGGCGCTGGGCCCCGGGGCCTTCATGGGGAAATGCGATATTAAATCCGCATTTTGCCTCCTGCCGATTTGCCCTGACGACTTCGACCTTCTGGGATTTAGTTTTTTACGACAATTCTGCGTTGACAGGGCCCTACCCATGGGATGTTCAGCGCTACATTCAAAAAGTTCAGTTCTTTCTTGGAATGGGCCTTGATTGATAGAGTCAGTACCTATAGTGTCGTGCACTACCTTGATGACTTCCTATTTGCGGGCCCACCCAGCGCCCCCCAGTGCGCACAACTAATGCGGGAATTTTCTGCCCTTGCTGATGAGCTGGGTGTACCTTTGGCAGAGGAAAAGACCGAGGGCCCTTCCCCCACCATGATGTTTTGGGGCATTGAACTGGACTCTGTAAAGCAGCTTTGTAGGCTCCCGGCTGACAAACTACAGGCCCTAAAAGATAGGATCCTGAGCATACTGCATTCTAAGAAGGTCACATTGCTTGCCCTGCAGGAAGTAGTTGGTCATCTTAACTTTGCCTTCCTTAGATGCCTTTGTAATGCTATGCGGGGCCTGCGTTTACCACACGGGTCTCGTCCGCCATGAAGGATGATCTCTCGGTTTGGCTGCAATTCCTCAACACTTTAAATGGCATTTCCTTCTGGAGGTGTGAGTTATTATTGGAAGCGGAAATGCAGATACACTCTGATGCATCTGGGGCTCTGGGCTTTGGGCTTGTGTTTCGGGACCACTGGTGTTATGAACGGTGGCTGGCTGAGTGGCTAGATCAGGGTGTGGGAAAGTACCCTTACCTTTTTAGAACTCTTCCCAATATATGTCGTTGCGCTTCTGCGGGCAGCCCAGCTCTCTAATTCCATCATGCATTTCTGGTGCAACAATCAGGCCACCGTTCAGGTCGTTAATTCTTTGTCATCTCGCAGCAATAGAGTCATGGCTTTAGTCATGTTGCATTCATGAAGTCATGAAGGCATTCATGTTGCAGTGCCTTCGGTGTAATATTTTATTCCGTGCATGACACATTCCCGGCCTGGACAATGCCATGGCTGACGCATTGTCACGTAACCAGGTGCAGCGCTTCTGAGAACTGTCCCCCTGGGACACCATGCTGGACACCATGCCAGCCGCTCTTTGGGAGGTTGGCTGGAAGAGGCAGAACAGGCTATCCTGCAGTCCTTAGCTCCTAGCACGAGAGCTTCTTACGCCAGAGCAAGTAGGGAGTTCTTTAACTCCCGGGTGGCAGCTCATCTGCCACAGTTCTGGCCAATTCCAGTTGATCACCTACTTCAGTTTTGTGTTGATGCGCACAGTAAGTGTCTCTCTGCTCAGACCATCGGGGGCAGGCTTGTCGCACTTGCCTTCTGGTCTAAAATGAAGGGTGTAGCTGACAACACTGCTGACTACTGGGACAGGAGGGTGCTCCAGGGTTGGTCTAGGGGGTCCCTGGCACCACCCGACCCCAGACGCCCTCTGTCCCCAGATATATTGGTGGGTTTACGGGGCCTGTGGCCTTCTTTGTGTAACTCACCACACAAGGCCACTTTGTTTCATGCCGTGGCATCTGGGGCATTCTTCGGAGCTTTTAGGATTTCCAAATTGGTGGTGACCTGTTGGGACAGGCCTTGCAGTTTGGTGACTTGCAGTTTTCTCAGCAGGTGGTCCTTATTCAGCTAAGGAAGTCTAAGACTGACCAGGCCAGGAGGGGTTTTAGTGTGTCGCTGTTTCCAGCCCCTGTGCCGGACCTTTGTCTGGTCACTGCCTTGGGGCCTTTTCTCAAGGTTTGGGGGAGTCTCCCTGGTCCCCTTTTCTGCCATAGCGACTCCTCTCCCCTGACCAAATATCAATTTTGCGTAGTCACACAGCAGGCCTTAAGGACGTTGGGTTTGGGTGCACTTCATTTTGGCACGCATTCCTTCAGGACTGGGGCCACTTCCACAGCTGCATCCTTGGGGTTCACATCTGACAATGTGCAATCTGTCGGCAGGTGGTGCTCCAAGGTGTATCAGGCCTACGTGAGGCCTTTAAGGGTGTGAGGACACTGGTGTTCACATGCTTGTCTCTTGTTCTTCTAGATGGCCGGAGTGTGAGTGAACCAGTGCGGGTGCTCATCTGTGGGCACAGCATGGTTTTCTGGGCTGGTCGGAGAGCCTCCTCAAGTTGTGGATCCCAGCTGGGGATCAGCCGGTATGCCACCATTCAGTGGTTGGGCAGATGCGGCATGCATTGGGAGCACCTCCTTCCCACGTTGTTCCAGCAAGGGCTGGTGAAGGTTCCCCTGCAGATTCTGGTTCTGCACGTTGGGGGGGGGGGCGATTTGGGCCTGCTGAAGGGCAAGGCCCTGATTCTTCAAGCCTGGGAGGATCTGCGGCTGATTCAGCATCGCTGGCCTGGAATTGCCATCATTTGGTCCTACCTGCTACCTAGAGTGGCATGGAGGGATGGCTTGGATCCTCATGCCATGGATAGGGCCCATAAGAAGGTCAACAGGGAAATCAGGAACTTTCTAATCAAACAGGGTGATCGGACTATCATCCACCCCGACATTTCTCCTGCTCGGGGGACGCTCTACAGAGCAGACAGTATTCATCTCACCAACCAAGGCAATGATGTCTTTTTGGCTGATTTGCGAAGGGGCATTCTGGAGTGTTTACTGCGCAGGTGGGGGGAGGGCGAATAAGCAGAGGCTTTTCGCCCTCCTGTGGCGGCTCCGGGCAGGCACTCCACTGGGGGAGAGGACAGGTGAGCATTTGTAGGCACCATTTCAGGTGACTGGTAAGGCCAGAGGCTTTTGGTTCTGGGTTTTGTGGCCCCAGTCGGGAGATACGACTTACCTCTGAGGCTGACCCTCCTCACCCACTCGGGTTCTGTGGCTTGGGGGGGGGGGTGACAGGTCTCCTAGCCCAGAATTGGGTATGTCTGATGGGGGGCAATGGTGGACACCTCGCCCCAGACAACGAATGCCTCACTTGATACCTGTTGAGATTGTCTCATTGGCTGCGTGCCCACCGGTGCTTCCTTCGCAGATTGTAATATATCAATAAATGTGGCCCTGTTTTATCCCAAATCTATTTGTGTTGTCTCGTCATTTCTCCCCCTATCCACCCACAAATGATAGTGCTCTTCAAGTACTTGAAAGGTTGTCACAGAGAGGAAGGCCAGGATCTCTTCTCCATCATCCCAGAGTGCAGGACATGGAATAATGGGCTCAAGTTACAGGAGGCCAGATTCTGGCTGAACATCAGGAAAAACTTCCTGACTGTTAGAGCAATACGGCAATGGAACCAATTCCCTAGGGAGGTGGTATGCTCTCCCACACTGAAGGCATTCAAGATGAAGTTGGACAGCCATTTGTCAGGGATGCTTTGACTTAGATTCCTGCATTGAGCAGGGGGTTGGACTCAATGGTCTTATAGGCCCCTTCCAACCCTACTATTCTATGATTGTGAACACTCCAACTGAATGCTCACAAGAGCTTGAGGGCTTTGTGAGTGTTAAGTGCAAATGCTCACAAAGGCCTGACAGAATTTGCAAAGCATCTGCTTCCACTACTGCTTCCCATTTTCCCTGCCCCAGGACCCAGAAATTTACTTTGGGACAGGGGGAGGTGGCAACTGTACTCCTGGGCCTTGGTGGAGCATTTTTTTCATGCTGAAAACTTGGACTATTGATTTTATTTATTTTAGAAGATTTATATACCGCTTCCCATTTTTAAAATCCCGAAACAGCTCTACAGCTCTCAAAGTCACCTTGGGGCAGGAAAGGTGTGTGTGTGTGTGTGTGTGTGTGTGTGTGGCAGCTTGCAGGATCAAATCCTTCACAAATGCTCTCAACACTCTTACACTCATCACTTGTAATGTCATGGACATGAGGCATATGATCCAACAGGTGCCTTTGACACTCATGGAGCATAACCACCAGAGGACCTCTGGATGCAAACAAGGAGATCTTATCTGAAGATGTCTGCAAATGAGCACTGAGTGCAGAGACTTCACCACATCACTTCCTTTAAACACACACATGCGCAGACACACACCTCAGTGCCAACTGTAAAGCATAAAGCACAGAGAAGCAATGCTTCTTTCTCAAGCTTGAACTGATGGAATAAATACTGCAGTTCGGTCCTCATTCAGAGACAAGCCCATGAGGCAGTGCCAACCTTGTGCCTGGAGTGTGTTGTTCTACCTTTCGAAACACTCACACACGCACACCTGCCCATAGAAGCAGGATGAGACATTCTTGCCACTCTGGTGCTGCTGAGAACAATTCTCAGTTGCTGCCAGAAGGTATTTTTAGCTGCATTATTTATTTGAACACCTGCCTGCTGCTCAGAGACAGAGCATGGAGGGTCTGTGTAGGGAAATCTGGACCTTTTCCATAGATTCAAGTGTGCAAATCCAAGCACAGTACACTAGGCACCTGCTCTTTTTTTTCCTACCATAGAAAGGGGAACTGAGAGACTGCCACACTAAAGAGCATCACCACAAAGGCAAGGGCCGACTCCAGCTTGTCTACCTCTACTCAGCAGCAATCTCTTTTCCCACTCTGCTGGCATTCTCCTCCTGATGACATAGGTATCCAGAAAAATACTTATCTGATGGTTGGGAATTCTCCTGGATGGTATTTGGCTATGCACCCACTGAATAGGACACGTGCGCTGGGATGTCCAAAGATACAGCCTCAGCTTCTCAGTGCAATTTCCACTATCCCCCCACCACAATTGTTTAGTCACCACTATCATGAGAATAGATTCCACGTAGCTGTGAACTGCATGAGTCATGCATTATGTTCGGCAGGCACATGCATCTCTGGTGGCAATAGGGACATGTGGCAAGAGAAAGATTTTGAATGTCTGTAGTGGCCCCAAGGAACACTGAAATATTTGTACTTACTGCCACTTGTTGGTATTTATCAGTTTTTTCTCAATAATTTGTTGGGGTGTTAGTGATAAAGAATATAGCAGATGCAGCACAAAATGGATCAATTGCATTTATAAATGGATGGGATCCAAAATGGTTCGGGTTTCATATGTTTTACCAGTAATATAGGGTAAACAACCACTGACCCCTTCCACACTACGGCTCTTTAGGACTGTTCTTCCTCAATCAACATCCTGACTGTTAGAGCAATACGACAATGGAACCAATTACCTAGGGAGGTGGTGGGCTTTCCCACGCTGGAGGCATTCAAGATGGACAGCCACTTGTCAGGGATGCTTTGACTTGGATTCCACATTGAGCAGGGGGCTGGACTGGATGGTCTTATAGGTCCCTTCCAACCCTACTATTCTATGATTCTATGAACTGGAAATAGAGTAAAAATGGTGGTTCTGCATAGCACTTAATATAATGCTATGTTCCCCATTACAATCCCACAATGCCCATCCCCACCACATGGTCAAAAGTGGGCAGTGCATCACTGGGTCAACTGTAGCAATCCCAGCCCCCCGAAGTTTAAACATTTGCTTATTGTTTTTGTTTTTTATTAATGCATTTTGACCAAATATATCTTGTTACACAGTTCTTCCCTGGTTGCTCTTTTGAGTCCTTTACGATTAATCTACTCCAGGGCACCACTAAATCAATTACTGAGCAAGTGGCTAAGTGTTTGAATCTGGCTATTCTCACTAAACCACTCATGATCGCTGATTTTTCTTTTAAATTTATTGATTAGTATTTTCACAGATTTTCACAGATTAGTATCATTCCATTTCTACTAATATGTATTTTTATTAATATGGGTGTATTTAGCATGATGTACTTACTAATGGCCTGCTGACTATAAATAAAGATTGGATTGAATTGAAATATTAGTGCATTTCCATTTTAGCACAAAAATGAAAACATAAAAAGAAAAAGGCAGTTGTTGGCTACTGAAAATGAATGGGGTAAGGGATCATGCTGCACAGCATGTGGTGATAAAACTGCAAGCAGCTGATTTAATTTTTAAAATTTCTGCGCTTGTGATTGTGCAAAAACAAACTGAAAGGATTTTTTAAAATGCAGACACTGGCGTTGAAATGTAATGGGGGAGGGGCTGTGATATGATGCAGGACATGCAATGGCAGAAGTGCAAACAACCAACATAGGTTAAAATCCTGCTCTTCAGCTGTTTGGAGGGGACAGGGAGCTGTCTGGACAGCCAATCTGTGGAATTTTAGCCTTTCTGAAAGGGCTCCATGGGCCCAGGGAAGGTAATGGTGCCACACCAACTGGAAAATGCAGGATGTCTGCAGAAATGCAAGGATTCAGCCAACCACATGACCAACTGCCACTCTTCTGCATAAGGCAAGTCAATAGTGCTTTGTCAATCTACATGAATTGCTGACAGTGATGTTACAATTGCTTTGAAAATCAGAAAAAGCAGCCTAAAGGATGGGACAACAGGAAAAAGCCTGGGAGGCAGCTGCTTGGTGAGTGACATCAGCTGGATTTGCCAGAAAAATCCATTAGCCAATTTCAGCAAAAAGGTGTAGTGTTTGAAGTTACACAGAACACTTCTTCGGGTCTGTCATCTGAGCCATCTGGGGTCTTTCTCTGAGGATAACACAGAAACCACTCTTCTAACCCAAGATCTGTGGTTGGGCAAATCTTTATGAGCAAACCAAAATGAGCAAGCTTCCAAGTTCTTCAAAACTTTTCATCAAACTGGATGTTAAGCAAAGTGGAAGGTGGAGGAGAAAAAGCTGTCTTGATGTTGATCTACAAAATCTGCATCTAGTCTTAAAATGGAGTATAGGAGGAGATTGAACTTAATTGAATTAGGCTCTAGATAAAAAAGTTAATAGAAGCATTACCTAGTAGTTGGAGGGAATGTAACACTCAAAAAGTAAAGTTGTATTTTCATGTGGTAGAAAATGATCTAATAAATCTTCCTAACCTTAAACTTTCCCTTCCCTGCTGTTTCAAAGTTGTGCCTTATAGAATCAGACACTCTGCTTTATAAACAAACTTTTAAGTTTTGTTAAAACAAAGCCTTTTCTACAGAGCTCTCCTTAGGCCAGAAGCAGTGAGTGTTGCCCTTAACTATTTCCTGGGTCTTCCCAGAAAGCACAACCCATTCCATCTGAATCTAATAGTTCTTTCATACTGTTACACCTGCGATCTCTCCCCTCACCTTGTTCCTCAGCTGATCATTGGAAAAACAACTGAGTAGTGGGATAGAAGGACTCCGTAGCCCTCAGCTGAGCAATATGGGGATGGAAGATTGAACCTTACCCTCTCTGTGATCTTCCCCTGTACACACTAGAAAACAGCAGAGCATTTGGGAAAAGGAGGCTATGGGGGAGATCACACGAAATGTGAGGTTCAGATCTCAAAATCCCTGGGATCTCTCCCCCACCCCACAAGGGATCTGATGTTCAGCTGATGTGCATCTGAGACTGACACAATGTTTGTTTTTGTTTGTTTTTTTAAGTTAAAAGGACTTTCTTTTTACTTAAAATAATGACGAAGACAACGTTTTGCCGGTCTCAGGCACTCTTTGGCTCCATATGCGTGCGTACGTGTGTGTGAGGAGCCTGCCTGGTTTTGCCCCTGGCTCCGCCTACCCTTAGCTTTGCCCATTACTGCTTGCTCTGCTGCCCTGCCCTGCCCTCCCCTCCATCAGCCACAATGGACAGCAGCCACCACTGCACTACTTTGTTTTCCTTAAGGAGTAAAGAAAGGAAGGCTGGTGCCCATCTTTACTTACTTACTTAAAATATCCTTATAATGTCTGTTATGTAAAACATCTTTCCCAAAGGAGGGACATCCCCTCAAGAGCTCTTGTGGTTCTGAGCAAGGTAACAATTTTTTCCTTTTTGAGGCCGAAGAAAAATTAGCAATGACCGTAAAATGCAATATTAGCAACTGGAATGAATTTGGCAACTGGAATGTAATTTTGAAACTTGCTTGTTTTTCATGCAGTGCATAATTTGCAGATTTGTGGTGGGTGCATTTGTTTTGTTGTTGTTTTTAAAGGAAGTGGAATGTTATACTTTTAATATCAGTTTGTGTGAGCAGAACCATACAGGGAGCAGCCTTTGAGAGGCACAGACTGGGCAGAGAAGGGCAAAAACTGGCTTTCTAGAGCTTCAAGCTGAGCACCTCTGGAGTTATTCTGGCAGTAGTGTTGGGAAGATGGCAGCCATGGAAATCTCCAGTGCTTTCTTTCCTTTGATTCTGTTCTGCAGCTCCATCTCCTCTCTTTTTTTATTTAAGCTATATGTGAATGAAACACCCAGACATACATCATCCCCTTTGTTGATTAATCCTCCCCTGTGTGCCTTCAATTCTCTCTGAAATCAGCCAGGGAAAAGGCATCTCGAAAGAAAGGCCGGGCCAGAGTGTGCACTGCTAGGTTGGGCTCCTGTGCTCACAGATCTGCTTATTTTGGCCTATCTCTCCCCAGTGATAAGGCTGCTAACAGCCTGTTATCAGGCAGTCTGTGAAAATGTGCTCCAGCCTGATTAGGCCTCAGTCTTTGCCAAGGTTATAAACAGCCGTTATCGTTTTCCCGAACAGAATAATCCGGACAGTATCAGCTCAGAAACATATGGGCCACACAGCGAAGATAGCCGCTGACGGACACTTCATTTTAATTGTAACGAGTGGGTAGCAGCAGCCGGCAGACAACAGACACAACTGCCCAGTTGGCAGCTGTTCTTCCTCCCTCCCTCCCTCCCTCTCTCTCTCTCTCTCTCTCTCTCTCAATTCTTTGCCTTTGGATACTAAAATACACATATTGGCTCTAACTAATACAACTCTAATATCAAGACGAGTCCAATTGTGAGCAGAAAAACGCCGTTCCCCACTTCCAGATTCCACTTTATTAAAGCAGATTGAGAAATCTATTACAACCCCCAAAATATCACCGAATAAACCAGGTACCCCTAGTTCTTCTCTCCCCTGCCACCCATGCTAAAAAATGGTCTGTCCAATTCTAAATTGCAAAGGAATCAGAAGACCATATGAAGAACTCCAGCACTCCAAAAGGCAAAATTCCTTCAAGTACCAGACCTTGTACTCACCCCCATTAATTCACAGGAGCGAACAAGATGTATCACACCAAGATGCCTATAGAACGGATAGCCTCCAATGACAAGAACAAGTAAGCCAAACCACAGTCTACAAGGGAACACACACATACCCGTATCTCAGGTCATAAGCCAATTAGACTAGATGGAAATTCTCATTGTCCCCAAATAGAATGATCAGGTCTGTTAATCAATCTAGCTAGTCTCTCTACCATCCAGCTTCCAGATATGGTAGTGCATCTCAGGAGACCCTACTCTGAGGCAAACTGAGGTGGTCACCTCACGTGGTTGATTTGGGCCACCATTAAAGGGCGCAACCAGACTGGAGAATGACAGGTCTCTTCCAAAGGGAACTGTCCTGCAGGAAATTTGCAGACATACTAATCCCTTCTGAACAGATGAAACCCATTTGAGATGAATAGGTGCAGGGTATTCTCCAGCCCACCCAGTGTCAGGGGAGAACCACAAGCTGGGTTTGCCCACACCACAGTTTTGTCCCAAAGTGCCATATTCTACTTTTCCACATAGAAATTAACGACAGCCAGTCACTTATATGAGAAAAAGCAAAGACGTGCACCTTGATATGCCACCTTTACAGGGACAAACCTGCACCTTTTTGAGAGAGAGGTTTCACATCCCAGGAGGTTTCACATCCCAGCAGATTCAGTGGGTCAAGATAACTGCCCATCAAAATTCCTCCATCATTATCAATGAGGTGTATGTGTCCCTGGTTCAAATTTCTCACTGTATGAACTCCTAAAATGCACTATAATCTGGGGTTGGCAACATGGCACCCATGGGCACCACAGCACCCACAGACATTCCCCTAGGCAACCACTGAGGCCCCCTGCCCCACCCAATTTTTACATTATTAAAAAACATTGTAAAATATTTTCTTTTTACATCGTGTGGCTAAAAGCCAAAGCACCAGCCGCCTTGAACATCCTTCAGAAATGATGGGGGGGGGGGAGCTAGGGGCCAGTGCTATGCTTTCTTGCATGCCAAAGCAGCCAGTGAGCTGAAAGTGTTTTTAGTTTTAAAGGAAAGAGACCTTGCCACTGCCTGGTACATTTGGAGAGCTGGGTGGAGCAGAAAACAGTTTGCTGTGCTGGCAGCTGGGGTGGGAGGAGGGGGCAGCGACCTGGGGGGGGGGGGTTGTGGCTTTATGTTTATTATTGGGGGTGGGGATAATTTTGGTTGTGTGCTTGTTTGGGCGGGGGTCTCTGACCATCACCGGTTTTGCCTTCTTTAAATTGTTGTGGTGTGTGTGTGTGGGGGGGGGGGGTGGCGGCAGCAAATAAGTGATTTGATATTTGGGACTCAAACTCAGCCTCTCATACTCAGTTTCTTGGGCAAGTGACTTGTCTCTGAGTTTCATCAGTCTCTGAGTTTCATCAGTTTGCCTTCTCAGTTTTTGTTCTAGGAAATGGGTATTTGTTGTGCTGTACAGAGCAAAATATGTGGTTTAGTATTTGGGGCTCAAACCCAACCACTGCCTTGTACTAGGTTTCTTGGGGAAGTTACTTGTCCTTTGTGACTAGGCTTGTGATGAAACCTACCACAATTCCTCAGATATTCGGATGTGCCCATGGCTCAAAAGGAGTTGGAGGTCTTTGCATTATGTAAATGCTAAGTACTATATTATTTAATTAATTAATTTTTATGCTGATACAAATTCTTAGAAAACATAGCAGAAGTGCCTCCTTGCTTGAACAGTTTTATTTACACAAACAAGATACAGGGGCTGTTTTCACGTAACGGTGGCATTTGGTGGCCCATGGTTTGGTTCTTAGGATAACTTTGGGTTATTTAACCCATGAATAAACCAAAGGGTCCTGATTTGGAAGTCACACCAACAACCTACAAATGGAGCATTTGTAGGTCATTGCTGCAACCCAGAAGTGGCTTGCACGCCATGTGCATCCCCGCAAATCATGGGTTAATTAATGCTGCCATTATGTGAGAACCAGGTCATGCGAAGAGTTGGTTTTAGAGGTTGCTTGCGATCCCAAAGTATTGTAGCCCCAAGCCCTTGCTCCTCCTCAGAGAGCAAACAAACTACATGCAAATGATGCCTTGATGGGTCTGTGTTTTATTAAGAAAACCAATTTTGTGAAGCTGTGATTTTGAATGATGGAGTGGCTAGGGGAGAGGGTGCTTAACAAGACATTCTAATCTTATGACCATGCTATTGTTGGCAATGACCTAATGATGAAACAGAGGCAAGGCAAGAGCCCCTCATTATCTAGGGGCCCTTTCCCTAGCTTTTGTTCCTCTCACCCTGATTAATCCAATGATTGAATAAACCAGTGAGAGGCAGGTAGGATTTGGGGATTGTTATCTGAACAATAACCATAAATCGGATAAATAGCTACATCACACATAATCTCGGGCTGTGGGTCTCCTTTTCAGTCTGTTGCTGGTAAAATATTTGCTCTCACACACAATCTATAAAGCCCACACACACACACCACCACTGCTACCACCAGCAGCACACTGCCCAGATCTGCTAGTTATCTCCGTAAGAGCACCAGTTCAGCTGTAATGAAGGATGGTTCGCTGAGGTGTAAACCTTCATTTGCATTCCCTCAGTGTCCCTTTTTATGTCAAGCTTCCCCCCCTTCCCAAAAGGGGAGGCTTAGTTGAGAGATTCTTAACCGCATTTGCATTCCTGAGACAAGCACTTTGGCATTAATTCATCTCAGCACAAGGGTCTCCTTCCATCTATTTTCCCCTCTTCAAGAGACCTGAAATGAATTCAGCAAGAGCCTTTTGCTCTTTCAATGCTGCAGCGCTGTGCCACGCAGGATTACAAGGGATTGGGGGGCTTTCCTTTTCTTTTACTCCCAGCTTTCAGCAGCTCTGCCTTGTTTTGCTATTAAAAATACAGCAAGATAATGTTCTTAGCTCCATTAGCTGCAGTAATGGTCCTGCCACTTCTGTCTCCAAATGTACCCAGCTCCTGCAGATGCACCCAGCCCTAGTTGCTCACCAGCCTGCAAGGAAACTGCAAGATAAAACAACAACCTAATATTCATACAGCTAGGAGAGTTAAGGACCTTGGGAAGGTTTAGGCCTGGGCTCTGATTCACAGATGCTCCCTTTCCATAATCTGTATTCTGAGCTCAGCACCAGCAGAGCTGTGATCAGAATAACCAAGGTCTCATCAAAAATTCAGGCCTTATTGACTTCCCTGCATTCACAGCCGTTGCATGCTGCTCAAAAGCCTAAAAAGAGAGACTTTCACAGGCACAAACATTGAGGAAATGTAGCAGCCTAGAAGAGATTCCTACCTTCCCATCCTGTATCTGCCATATTGAGATTAGAGGAATGTTTCTTTTGTAAGGTCAAGCAATCCTCTTCTAAGGAAAAATGGATTCTACTCAGCTAAGCAAGGAAAGAATCTAGAACCTGCATCACAGGTTTGTTATATGCTGTACCAAGCAGGACACCTGTGACACGAGCACAATCAAAACTTCTTGCAACAAGATATATGCCTGTATGACAGTTGCGCTTCTAATGGCACAAAGCAATTGGTTGAAAATAGATATAATCTGGAAAAATTAGTGAAGACTGTCCAGTTTCCTTGGGTGAACCAGTGTCTGGAAAAGCCCATGATATCAGGAAATGAGGTAGGTCACAATCCACCTGGACATTCTCCTTCATAAACTCCATTGACGAATAAAAAAGCCCTAGTCTCTGAAAATATACAAGATACTCATAAACATATGAGTACAAACATATAAATCTGTATAATTTCTTATCTTTCTCATCATATAGGCACCAGTGTTGAGAATTATATATATCAATATATCAGTGGTGAGAAAAATAGGTTAACAGCGTGGTGTTCAATGAGGTTCTGCACCGTAACAAAAATATACCCACTGTTCACTGGGACTGGCTACAGGGAGCACAGGACTCCCCTGTTACAGCAGCTTCACCAGCTACCCTTCTGTTTCTGGGCAGAATTCAAAGTGCAAACCTATAAAGCCCTATATGGCTTGGGGCCAGGCTACATGAAAGATTGTTTTCCCCAATATGAGCCTACCCAGTTCTTAAGATCTTCTGGAGGGGCCCTCTTCCAAGACCACACCTTCAGAGGTGCGTTTGGTGGCGACGCAAGAGAGGGCCGTTTTGGTGGCTCCTCCCAAACTATGGAACTCCCTCCCAAGGGAGGCTAGATTTGCTCCCTCCATGCTATCCTTCTGCGGGCAGGCAAAGGCTGCTTGGTTGGGTGCTGCTTTTATTCTATACCTGATGTGTTTTTATTGCACTTTAATTAATTGTTTTATTGTTTTAACACATTTTAATTTTCTCTGTAAACTGCCTTGAGCGCCATTTTTTGGTAGAAAGGTCGACACAAAACAAACAAACAAATAAGTAAGAGCAGGCATAGGCAACCTGGTACGCTCCAGATGTTTTCTACTACAACCCTTATAATCCCTGACCATTGGCCATGCAAGCTGGGGCTGATGGAAGGTGTAGTCCAATGAAATCAGTCAGTCTTTCTTGCAAGTAACTCTGCAATATACAGGAGATAAATATATGCACAAAGACAGCATCCCACAATTCCACTGGCTATCATCTCCATGGCTAGTATTCCTTTGTCCTTTTGGTGAGGGTGAAGAGGAGCCTCACCTTCCTTTCTAACTTGCAATTACTATAACTAGAGAAAAGATCCCTACCCGCTCTCCAACGCAAAGTTGCAGAGGAATACCAGGGCTTGCCTTTTGACACTCGGTGGCAGAGGTACTTGAAATGTCTCTGTCACCCACTACCAAAACAAGTCCTCCTCGTTTCCCCTGGCAAGCTTGAAGAAGAGAAGGGGGCAGGCCTTGTCCCCACAGTTGTGATGGTCTTTTGAAGCCCTCTGAAACCCAGCAAAACTGTGGGAACCCTCAGATTTAGAGCTCTGGGAGGAAAGTAGGGGATTGTCCCAGTCCTCATGTAAAGGGACAACACAAGGACAGGGATCAACAGCCCCATCCTATGCTTGTCTACTTGGAAGGAAGTCCCACTGACTTTGATGGGATGCATAAGATTGCAGGAATAAGATATGGCCTATAAAGAGGAGGTGGATCCTGGCAACCACAATTTTGGCTTGGCTACTACAGCCAACCAAAATGTATGGATCCCTGCACAAAGTGAAAGTACGATGCAACGATAATCAAGCATCTCTAAGTCCCATTGATTTCTGTGAGGTGAACCCAATTACATGCACTGAATGCAATTACATTGCACTGAAACAATGTGAGATAAAAGTACTTAACTTTGGCTGAGTTATACTCAAATATGTAATAAAACAGACTTTGGTTGCAATCCACAATCCAGTTTAGTTAAAATGCTTGGATTTATGCCCCATTTATATAATTAGACTGTTGATGAGACTACTTCCGATTAATGTCTCAAAGACTTTGATGGGATGTTTAGTTCCTGTACACAAAGAAGCTAAAATATGAATTCAAGCTGAACATCATCCCACTGACTGCTACTCAAGCACTCCAACTTGACTGGTCTATGAAGTGGGTTATACTGGCTTGTAACCCATCAGGTTTAAGTAAAATGGCTTCACTGGTTTGTGGCTCAGGCTGTGTGCCACACAAAAAACCACAGCACTTTCATACTCACTATCCTTATACCTCTGTGCCGTGACAGCTTTGACTTCGAGTAATGTAATAATATTATTTTTGAGATCAGTTAAGGTATAAAATGTGCGCACCCTCAGTCTTTAATATTAATAAGTCTTGTAACTAGTGGTTTCTCGTAGCTCCGAATTCTTGAGCACAACTAGAAAGGGCACTTATCCTGAAAAATCTAATAAATTTACAGTTTTATATACTTCCTTCAATTGTAAAAGTCTTGTTCAATAAACTTTAAAATGCCACTATAGAGCAATAACACAGACGGTATAAAGCCAGCCCAGGGAAAGCTGTGCAACTAGAAATTGTTCCCCTTTCTGCTAGAGCAATAAAGTTTTATATGTTTGAACTGACTGTAAAAAGGTTTGAATGTTGGCAACTGGGGAATAATCTGTCTTCTTTATAGTTATTATCATATTTCCCACAAGACCCCTTGGTCTGTGTCAATCCTTCTTGTATATGACACCTTTGTACTGTCAGCGAAAGCTAGAATATTTTACTTGTTGGGGTTTTTTTTGTTTTTGTTTTGTTTTTATCCTATAGGTCTTGTGTCTGTATTCCTTCAGATTACAGCTAGCAGGAATAAATTACTTGTGACAAGCTTCAATTGCACATTTTACCAAATAACGCTAAGACTGAGCTGCCTTTTCGTGGAGAAAAAAATTAATAAATGATTATATTTACTCGTCACTTGATCTAAATGTGATTCGGGGACATTATGATGCAGAAGACGCTCATAAAAAGGGATTTGAGAGAATGTCTCCAAAGGGTGCAAGTGGGGCTGGTTTGTTGGGGCAGCAAACACAACCTTGGGGGGCAGGTCTTTCTGCCATACCCTCCGGTATTGCAGCCCCCTCCTGAGCGGGAAGAAGCATAATGCCACAGGAAACTCTGAAGTTGTGGCTAATGAGTCAACAGAGTTAAACTAGATCTGACCTTGTGGATACATGTCAGAGCCCTTTTGAAAAAAGGACATTTGAAAAATATTTCTCAAGTTTTTGGATTCCTGCTGTGCATACATGACCTTATAAACTGGTCCCAGATTTTTGAGGTTTTTGTCAGAGTCTGGAAAACTAAGACACTGATTTCAGCAAGTGGAAAAAAAATTATGATGGCTACTTTGCGCCATTCACAGAAGCAATGTTACTTTACAAAGCATTTCACAATGTTTGTTGTGGTGGCCCTCACAACAACAGCTTTGTGAGGATTATTATAATTATTCTCATTTTCCAGATGGAAACTGGGGGGAAGAGAGAGTGACCTGGACAGGGCCACACAATCACTCCGTGACTGTGTGTGGGGGTGCACATGAACTCAAGCTTCTCAAATACAAGTCCCACTCTTATACACCAGACCATACAACACCCGCCTCTGATTATTATGTACATTTACTGCATTAATTGGTCTTCTAGTATGGATTTGAAAACACCCACTGTGGACCTGAAAATCTCTGCTTTCATTTATGAAACTATTTAGCCATTATGATTACAGGGAAAAGGCTCAGAGATCAGATTTGGGTGTATGGGGGGGGGGGTGTCAGCAGATCACATAAGAATGGGAGAATAAGTTCAATGTGTCTCTCTGTGTTAACCATCCAAGGGTCAGAAAATGATAAGATAAAATGGGCCTAGGAACTGAAGGCAAGTCTTGGAGAATATGGGCACAATCCAGCAAGAGGTTCTCAGGCAGAAGCCTCAGTGAAATGAATGAGAACTGTGCAAGATGTTTACATGGAAGAATGTCCCTCTGACTTGTGCTCGTAGCATTCAGGATGTTTCTGCAGTGGCCCTACGGAAGATTTCAGATTATATGTGCACATTTGAATTTGTCCAGAGACTAACACAGAAATTGGTACAGTAATTGTGCATGCAGTAGAGTTAGCACCATCCCAAAGCCTCAGAGTTGCAATGCAGGGCCTGATGATGTCACATGGTTACCAACTCTTGAAAGACAGGCATACCGGGTGGAGCCCAGCACTAAAAGGGCTGAGCCCAGCATTGCAAAGGTAAAGGAAAATGGGGGGAGGGGTTGTCAAAGCGAAAATGGAAATTTAGAGGGGAACTGAAAAATCACACTATTTCTTTTTCAAAATGAGTGACATTATTTTAAACCAGTGTTTTAAAATAACTTTTTCACAGCCAATTCAGTGTCAGCCAGTGTGGTGTAGTGGTGAGAATGCTGAGCTGGGAGATCTGGGTTCTAGTCCCCACTTGGCCATGAAACTCACTGGGTGACTTTGGGCCCGTCACAGACTCTCAGCCCAGCCTACCTCACAGGGTTGTTGTTGTGAGGATAAAATGGAGAGGAGGATAATGTAAGCTGCCTTGAGTTCCTTGCAAGAGGAAAGAAGATGGGATATAAATGCAATAAATAAATACTTAAAAATAAATGCACATTGCTGCAAAACTCCTAGATCCAAGATTTGAAGGTAGTGATGTCAGTGATGACAGCATTGTTGTTGCATTTGTCTGGATGACTAAACAGCAACTACCCAACATTTCACAAATGAGGAAAGGGACACGCTTGCAACTCCCCAGTTCCAGAATGAAGGATCACTCACTGCTCAACCTCCCCTCCCCCCACTTGCCAAATCCACACACATAGAACCCACTATAACACATTGCTTAAAGCTGCATTGCATCTACCGTATTGGTTACACTGCAATAGCTTGACCCATACTGATTTAAATTTAAGAAGATTTGTTCTTTTGGCTAACTATATACTTGAACAATGTGTTATCAAAAAGTTCAAAATTAGCCTCACCGATATGTGAAATGGCAGGCTGTACACTGCATAGTGTTCAGGTGCATGCATTTACATGCACTGGAACAAGATGTATTAAGTTATGCTAGTATTTTCAAAGATTACTATTTACTGAGCTGGAGCAGGATAGAAATAAAATGAATAAATATGGATTCAGGGTAGCTTTAATCTCTGCAGCAGCCTTTCCTGGCCTGGTGCCCTCCAGAGTTAGCTGAGCGATTCTGGGAGTTGTGGTTCAACACATCTGGAGGGAACCAGGTTGGGGAAGGCTACTCCACAGTTACTTTCACAGCCTCCTCCTATGCATGTTTACTCAAAAGTAAGTCCCGCTGAATTCAATGGTTTGTGGTACCTTCTTTCACCTTTTGGAAACATTTAAAAATAGAAAAAATCACTGACTTTAGGAATATATACTTGCTCATCAACATGCACAAATATTGCACCATCATTTTAAGTGTTTACAAGGTACAGAGGATGCATAATTTCATCACAAATGGTATTGCAGAACCCAGCAGTAAAGGGGCAGTTAATCCAAGGTATGAAACTACTGCATACGCTTACCAATGTCCTGTCAACAAGCTGTACACACATTCTAGCTGGCCAATATAAATCAATATAATACAGTTCAGACTCTGTGTCAGAGAGCATAAAGCAAGTTTTAAAAGTACATGACTCAAACAGGTGAGCACAGCTACAAAACTATCAGTGAATCCATGAAGTGGTCTCAAAACCCTTCAGTAGATCACTCATGGATGTTAGCCAAGCCACACAGTTCATATCAAATGAATTGTGAAGAGAACACAAAAATCTATTCAAAGCAGATCACTCAAGAAAGCCCACACTTTAAGATCAGAAAGAGAGGACCTTCTCATTTGCCCACCTGTGAAAGCAGTCAGGTGGGTGATCACACGTGAGAGGGCCTTCTCTGCAGTGGCCCCACATCTCTGGAACGAGCTATCATTGGAGGTCCACCATGCTCCATCACTGCAGACTTTTAAGAAGGCCTTGAAAACGTATTATTTTACCTTGGCTTTCTCTTGATATGACTGCTATTGTTGTTGTTATTTCTGTTAACACTGTTGCTGGTTTTATTGTGGCTTTTATTGTTTTTATGTTTTTATCACTTTTAATATTTTAACTGTTTATGGTTTATGTATTGTATTGATTGCTGTAAGCGGCCTTGGGAGGGCTTCTGCCCTGAAAGGCAGCCAAGAAATGTTGAAAGAAAGAAAGAAAGAAAGAAAGAAAGAAAGAAAGAAAGAAAGAAAGGTCGGTCAACCAAGTCACATATTTCAGTTCAAGTGAATCATAGGAAACCACAAAATCCAAGAGATGGCAACTTCCCTAAGACTCCCTAGTGAGACTATGGTTGATCTGAGATTTGAACTAGAAACTTCTCAGCTCGCACAGTTAGTTAGCCACTGAGTTACTCCAGCTCTAAGTCTGCAATCTGCCCAGCTCCATGATCATCATGATCTGCTGAAGTTCATGGCCATCATGATCTTCAGATCTTTATTTGACTAAATCTCCTGTTAAACATTCCAAATTTTGTAATGCCTACAAGCAACTAAGTAATATACAAATGTGCCCAGGCAATTATTACAGAATGTGCACTTACTGGTGACAGAATTTAGAATTCTTTAGCAAGGACCTAGTGGGGTATTTAGATCACAGATTGTGATTCACCCTCTGCCATCCCCACCACAACTATTGTTTACAATATGCACATCTTTGGAACTTACACATGGATACCTAGAAGCATCCTCAAAGGGATGAACACTATGACTGAAATGTGAGCAAGCTCTCTAAGGGCCAAAACAGATGTGACATCATACACAAAATTACTGAATGTGTAATTTTTAAAAAGTAAATAGCAACCACAGCAAGGGATCTGGACTAGAACCATGGCATGGAGGGAAGTGGCAGCATATATATTCCAATCACACTCCTATGTAATCAAGAACCCAGGCATGGGTTCTCACCAGACTGCGAGACACTGTCTGGTGTGGGACTAAGCTGTTTCTCACTCCAGACACTGGGATCACCAGGGGGCAAGAGGAATGTTTAGCCCTAGCCCCACTGCTGTTTCTGACTGCATCCTTCTACTTTCTTCTATAAAACTAAACAGCTGCCATTCACTCCCATAGGATATAATGCTGCACTTTGGGACAACACTATGTTGAACAATTTATCCAGCTCTCCTAGTACTAGATGGTCGAAAACAGGAATCCAGTAAGGGTAAAAAGGATGCCTGTGCACAGAGCACTGAAAGACATGTTGTTCCCCCCACCCCGCTGCCCCCTGTCTGGCTGCCTGAAATATAAAGGATCCCCCACACATCCTCTTACACACACACACACACTGCCCATCCCAATGATGGGCATTTTGCTAGTAATCATAGTAAAAATATGGCATCAAATAAACGCACACAAAACTCCGGTCCCACCAAATGTGCTGGGGGGAATGAGGAGTAAAGCAAGGGTTAAGTCCATCCTGTAATAAGCATTTCTGTTCTGGCGCGTTGCAAGAGCCCATTACCTCCCGCCACATTACCTCATTCATTTCTTATATGCGGATGGTTTATTTTCCCATGAGCACCCTGGTGCTCAGACATGGCTAGTATAAAGTCCCCTCCCTCTCTTCTATTTCTCTATCCATCACATTTAACACTCTGACAGTAACAGTCTATAATGTTTCTATTCTACAAAACCGCTCTGTCAACTCCGGGCTTCCAGAGCAGCAACTGAGGAAAATAAATAACATCAACGCTGTGGACGACAGCATCACAGCTTGCTTTCTGCTGGGGGTTTTACGTACGTGTGTGTGTGTGTGTGTGTGTATACACACACACACACACACACACACACAATGGGGGAAAGTAAAAAAGGTGCATGCATAGCGGGAGGAGCAGGATCTTAGCCACATGACAGATGCAAAGGAATTTGGGAAGCACTTCCATGGCAGATAAAGGGATGCTGTGTCCCCTGTATCACACTTCTTTCTGCCATTCTCTGCTCTTCACCCCACCCCACCCCCAGTCAATAAGGTGACTTGCAGGGAATTCAGTATTTCCTCTTATACACTTTTCCAGGAACCAAGGAAACCACCCCTCAGCCAAACAATAACTGCGACTTCTGTTAGAATCATCTTTGGTGTTATTTCTTTAGCCGTTGGTGGCAAACCCCCGCCCCCATGTACTTTCAAATTTTTTTACGAGTATGAGCCTACCCTGCATTTTACCTTAACTAAAGGGTGCTGTGTGTGTTTTTTGCAGTTCAGTATTGTATTAAGATGGTGATGATGTAGGAAATGGCCAACCAACAATCAAAAGACATTGTGCAGCTATTCTGTTTTTTCTTCCTTGACTGATTTTTGTGGGGAGTGGGGGAGGGGACAGAAGACGTTGTGGAGGGGAAAACAGGAGGGTTAAAAGCTGAAGACAGCATTGTCTCAATACCACCACCACCTCTACAATTCCATGTAAGGCAAGGCAATTGCATGATAAACACCTTCTCTGGAAGCACCCTCAAGGGAGTTCAAAAGGCTGATCTGTGCCACATCCAATGTATGCATCAGCATGTCCATGCTTGTCTTATCCAAGGATGATGGGGAATGATGCAGTTCGAATCTTCTATCTGCCATGTGCTGAAATGGTTGCGAGAATCGGTCCTTTAAGGCAGTCACACAGATAAGAAGGAAATTAAGTTGTTTGTGGTGGGGGGATCCTTTTGCTTCATGGTCTTTTGCCTATACATAGCCCAGGGCAAATGCGTAAGTGGTAGACAAAGTTTCCTTCCCAGAATACAGTATGTGTGGTGTGTGTTTACACGGGACCAAAGGCAAGGTTTTGCTTAAGACAAACTGTTAAAATTCCAAATGTTTTCATCCCATGCATCAGTATGGCCTGTAACACCTAAATTCACCTTGCCCTCTGATTTTTTTTTCATTTTCAAAAGGTGAATCAGAAGTTGAAATACGTTGAAAGCAAATCTCCAACACTTAGCAAGATCAACTTGGCAAGATCACCTTTTCTCTTTCATTGCTATGAGTGTATGTGTGTGTCTGTATGGAAAGGGAATGAAGGTATATTATGTTCACACTTTTTTGCACCAAAAGGGCCTAGTAATTCATTTCATAATTCATGTTAGGAAGAGGAGGTGATGTGGTAAGGTTTGTGAAAATACACGTTCATTCCCTTGTTACACAGGCCACATACATATACACACACTCACTCTAATGGAAAATGAAAGCTGATCATTCTAGGGGTTGGTATGTTACTGAGGGCCAAACTATGTGTTATGTTAGGCACACAGTTTTAAAAGCATACATAGCGCTGGCCACTGTTTCCTAGACAAAAAGCAGCTGCACAGGGCATCAAGCTGATTTGGGTCCATGGCATGCTGGGAGGGTGTTTAACCCTTGCATCTCTGCTGCCACCAAAAATACACACACACCCCAGTGCTCTTTGCCCCTGAATGTTTCATGCGCAGTAAATAGCAAAAAAGCGGTGGGTGGTGGGTGGGTGGGAGTACACGGCAAGCTCAGAGTTGTGCTGGTGTCGTATGTGGAACAGGGAGTAAGTGATGAAAGAAGGAGAGACAAGTAGATGCTTCCTCCTGGCCATGCTCACTCGCAGTCCTTTGACAATGTGGCCAGGATGTTAGCAGCTAAGAACACTCATGGTCTTCCATTACTGCAAGATCAGCTGACACCACAGCAGCAAGCCCAAAGAATGGATTGGGAGGCATGCAATCATAAGGGTTATCTAATGCTAGCTTCATTCTAATTGAGTTGGTACCATATGTCACCCAGCAATAACATCTCAAGCAGTGTGCAACTGAATACATATTTAATTCACATAATGGGTACAACAGTAGAAGTAATCAAGGCAGTTTGCCATAAGCCATAAAGAAATGTAGCTTGTTTCCTATCAAGAAACATTCAGCACTGGGGGGGGGGGGGGTGAGAATGTATCACCAGAAAGAGAGAAAGAGAGAATCACATCACTGCAAGAGCTAAAAACACCCAGCAGAGATTGAAGCCAGGGCCCTGATCTGGCATGAATGAAAATCAATGGGAGAATATTGTTGACAAATCGTTAGCTCTCTCAATATAATTAACAGTAATGGATTTATTGGCAGGATCTTAACGATTTTCATGTTAAATAGAAGCCCAGATTTTTCCTCGTCTGGTCACTCCACAGGGTCATCCTGAAGTAGCCTTTCCCCCTGCCCCTTTCTTTACACAACCCAGCCAGCTCCACTTGGCAGTGCTGGACCTGGAGTGGCAGCTGACATAAAGCCAGTGGCTCCTCCCCTTTCATTTCCTTCTGCAATGGGATGATTAATATGATTGTGGAATGCTCATCAATATCTCTGGACAGATCAACTGGCATTTCCATTAAAGTCCTATTAATGTGTGAGAGTCACAGCTGTGGACAGGTTCATGTAAAACAAAGTTCCAGAATGAAGCCATGGGACAGCACTCTGGCCTGGAACAGATACAACCCGGTCCTTCCTCTCATTACGGCTTCCTCCACCAACACATTTTGATGTATATTTCATGAGGATAAACAAACATTCATTTCACTTTAGTGAGGTGGTTTGCTGTAACGTATCATCAGCCCAGCCAGCAATGAGGGGACATTAATTTCAATTCTGGTGTTTAAACACTTTGGCGAGGCCAATCACTCATTCCTGGCTTAGTCCTCCAAAGCCCCCAGGAGAAACCAGGGCTGCCCCCTCCTCCTGCCAGAATCAGCCTATTCCAACCCGGGAGGAGGGGAATTGCCATTCAAACTAGGCAGAAGACAAGAGACAGACATCTCTGGGGCAGGGAGAGGAGGTTCAAAAAAGAAAAAGAAGAGCCAGGTGTTTCATTTCCTTTTGGCATATTCTAATTTGAACAGAATATTGAAATGGACAGCGGTGATCTGCACAAGTCTATGCCAAGGGCCAGGAAGGATAGGTAGACAGGCAAAACAGAGATCTGAGTCTTGGAAGCCAAGCCGGCTGCAGTCTTACACTGGGGCTTGGAGACTCAGTTCCACAGAAATCAATAGGACTTGCTTCCAAATATTGGATATGCCAGATGCACACCCTACTGTGTGCATGTAAAAGCACACTGGAGCATGACCTACACAGATGTTTAATCCCAAAGCATGCACAACCACGCTGTCCTATATAAGGGCCAGCCTCATTTGTTAAGCAGCGGTCTGCACTCAGGCCCCTAAAGGAAGCCAGAATGAAATCAGGAGCAAAGTGTGCATTTGCTCACATTTAATTTCTTGTGTCTGGAAGGGTCTATTTGATAACAAGACTCTAGGGCTTAAGTCTATCAATTCAAGTCTAAGTATCTGAGACCTTGTGCTTAAACCACCACAAGACCTCTGCTGTCCCCTATATCAGCCTCTCTGGGACTGACAATGTATTGGTATCCTTAGATTATGATGCAATTGCATTCTGGCTAGGTTTTACTATTGCTAAGAAGGACCTGGCAGTGGATCATGATGAGCTGAATATGCATCCACAAAACAATCAAATGTCATGTTAAATTGCTTGCACAAAAGCATCAGAAGCAAAACTTGGGAAATAGGAGCAATCCTCCATCCAGCATTCAGACAGTAGAATCTCAGGCTATTGATGGTGCTGAAGTTTGGGATTGGAAGGCTCATAACAATAAACTTGAGTGCGCCCCTGAGCTTTTTACGAGTTCAGCCATGAAAGTTCATGACCTACTCCATGCCATTTCAAGCCCCAGTTCATAAAAAGGCCACCCCAATACCATCACTTCTCACCATCACAGCAACCACCTTCCCTTTCCCTCAAAACTCCCTGGCTGCAGGGAGGCTCTCAGCAAGGCTGGAGCCTCAGGCAATGGGAGCCCTGGGTGATGGAGTTTCCAGGGTGCCTGATGCCCATACTAAATAATTGGGCACCCTGAAAAACTACATTTCCCAGGGCCCCTGGAGCAATGCTTTTCAGTGCTTAGGGACTCCTGAGAGAAGGGGCTCATCGGAGGAGTGGTTCAGGTCACATCACATTCCCAATGATGCAATTGGATTTGAACAGAATGTGGGCTGAACAGAAAAAAATGAGCTATTTTCTGATTATTTTTGTGTGTGGAAAATAACAAGTATTATTTGAGCCCGTTCCTATTCAAGCTGAGGAGAGGTTGCCCATCTCTAATCTTGGCTCCTGCCTGCTGAAGTCTGCATTACATCCACCAACTCCTTTGATTAGAATCGGCCTTATAATTTTAAGGTCTTTTGAAAGGTCTGTATCAAGGCAGATAACACAACCAGAGTTTACTAGACACTAGTCACCATAACAAGGTGCACTTGACCAGCTATGTCAACTAGTAGTTCATTTGTTTTTTAATTAAATTATGGAATGTCACCAGTTTTACCAAAAAGGTTCTCTCAAAACACATCAGATGTTCTCAGCAAATAAAAAGCTTCAAGATTGCATTGAAACTTCAACTTCATTTTTTGTGTGTGAACCTCAGTATTAAATTGGGAATGAGTTGAATCATCTGGGAAATGTTGCTAGTTTTGTCAAAAACTCTTGGAATCTATGGCTGTTTCACACAAAGATCTTCCTTGAAATTTCACTTTAGGCAAAATTGGAAGGCAGATCTAAAACGGGCCACTCAGGAGACCTGGCACAAGAACTTTTAGTACCCCAACTGGCTGCCTTGCACAACCAAAGCAGAGAGTGACAAAGATGCTGGGGTGCAAGTAGGGATGGATGGACTGTGTAAAATCCGCTCCTCTTTGTTTCATGGATTCTCAGCTGCCTTTTGTTCCATTGTTCGCTCACAGACAGATGCATTTTTTTTGTCATGTGGAAAAATACGCAAATAATTATGTAAGAAGTTTCATAACAATTTATATAATTAACCTTAGTATGTACAATTTAGCGTATCATCCCTCATTTCAGTCAACTGTTCGTTCTTCAGCAGAAACGTGCGTATTTTCCTACAAATAAATATGCATTAATTTTGGGAAAGTTAAAAAAAAATTACTGACTCTGGGCAGCCTGAAGGGGGTGCTCTGCAGCTGATTCCATAGGTTGGATTCTTAGAAATTCAAGCTCATTTTTGTCCGTCCCGAATTTCTCCAGCATCCCTAGGTGCAAGCAACTCTCAGGTCATGTCTATTTGTGCCTCAATATCCTCCGCAACATTTGCATGAGATTCTGGTGCTCTCTTTGACTGCATGCTGCTCCATTGCACTGAATCAGGTGGATCAGACCTTTGGCACAAAAAGTCATGCTGGGATCTGGTTTCCAACAGCCATATTCCACACTGCAAGCAAATCACTTCATATCATATTCTCAACTACTGGTCATAGTGTAGCAGCCCTATCCATTCTGACCCACCTCTCATCTCTTTGCAGACAGGGGTCCAATGATTATCTACACTTCTCATGATGAAACTAATTCCCCCCTCTGGTGAGCATGATGACCCCATCCTCTCAGTTACACTATGCTTTGGAGTGTCCAAGCAGCCTGGAAGCATGGTGCAACAGGGGGTTATACTTCACCTCTTGCTACACTTCAGAAGCCCAGTGTGACGCAAGGCCTCAAGAGGGTCATAGTGACACACTATTAAGTGGCTATTAACAGAAGACAAAAATATTGGTCCTCTTCTGCAGATATAAGCAAGATTCCTAGAGACTCTTGCATGCATGTGTTCTGATCATGGGAATCCCAACTATGCCCAGCTGCTCTAGACATGTCATGGATACACAGGAGCCTCTGGGGCCTGAGAACCTGTGGTGGCTTTCAGCCAATGAACAGAGCTGTTATTGATGCCTCCAGAAGTAACACAGAACGGGGAACAGGAAGGACAGCCTCATTTGCATCCTGAAGGCCACTGCAGAGTCTCCAACTTCTGTAATTCCAGTCCAGATTACGTTCCTGGACATAAAGAGGATGTCCAGCCAGGAAATTAATCTCCTTACTCCGGATTTAATCCAGAGCAAATGAGAAGGGGTAGGGGTCTGTCCATCACGAATTACCCCATTTGGACTTGGTGATCTACTTTCAAATTCTTTGCCCTCCTTTGTCTTTATTCTCTTTTTCAACCCCAACTATGCAAAAAATTCTAATTCTTAAAAACACACACAAAGCTGAGTGAAATTATGCAAAGTAAATAGATGTGAGTTTACATCCTTATGATGTATCTTGAATGCCAAATACAGGTTTCCTTAGCAGAACACCTGCTTATATTTCACATTGTACATCAAGTATACATGTAAAGAAGAAGAGATGCATTTTCATATTTACCTGTCAACCAAGGCACATCATCTGAGGTCTACATATGTGTGTGTGTGAGGAGAGAGAGATTTCCTCCCATGATGTGCCTGCAAATATCTTGACGTTGTTTTTAAGAGTAAATCAGGAAAACCTAAAAAGAATGCACCATGGTTGAGCCAGTGCTGATGGAAAGAGGAAAAAATTTAAAACCCATAACGCACACATAAACAACGAACATGTCTAAAGATATAGGATGTATCAAAAGGTAGTGATAGCAGGCAGACAAAAATCTGGTGGAAAGCATTAATACTCTAGGAATCTCCAGAAGGGAGCCTGACTGCAGACACTTAAGCTTTCAGCTCTGCCATTAAAGCTGGAGCCTAAATTATTGATCCCTTGCCTTGATCAGCATAACAGTCACGTCCCCAGAATCGAGATCTAAGTACACTGCGGTCCCTGTGCTGCAGCCACTGAAATAATTAGGAGAAATTCTCATTAAAGGAGAGTGAAAGGTTCAGAGATGGAGACAGAGTAAGGGGTCTGGGCGGGTGTTTAATGTGTTCCAACAGGGTCGAGGGACTGCTCAGATCAAATCCCTGTACAGGGCTTGTGGGCGGGGGCGGGAGTGGAGATGTCAGTTTATCAAAACGAAAAGTACAAACAGCATTCTTCCCTCCAATGTGTGTGTGTGCATGTGTGTCTACACACACACATCTAGACAGAAAGACAGAAAGCTATTGAATTCGCACCTAAATATAGTCACATAGAACGGGAAAGAGACAAAGGGGGGAGGGGAAGGGACTAAAAATAAATAAAAAGAAAATTAATAATGGAAAATCCATCATGTACTCCTTTGAGTCTAATTTATTCATCCTTTAGAACTGCGAGAGATTGGGGGTGGGGGTGGAAGAAAACATAAAGCATATGGGCTGAGATCCCCATACAACTGGGAATTCAGATCTCTCAAACCTTCGTAGAATGTAGAAAGGCAGAAATGCAAGGAGGATGGGTGGGTGGGTGGGTGGGTGGGTGGATATTGCTTGCCAGTTTGTACGACCATGGTCTCCCTACTGATATGAGGCAGAGTTCATAGAACTGCCCTCCTCCCACTGGGAAACATGCAGGCCTGCAATCCAAGATCTCTTCAGCAATACAGAAAACACACACACACACACACACACACCCCTGGAGGTGTGAGGAGGAGGAGGGGGAGGGGGAGAGGAAGGGCAGGAAAGATGAAGCAAGTGATGAAGAACAAAAGGAATAAGACGATAAATGTGAAACACATCCCCACCCATCTACCTCCTCACCTTCAAAGTTTCCCCATATGTATAATGTCAACACACTGTAATTTAAAAAGAAAAATTAAATCTCACACAGCTAATTGGCATGATTAGGGAAGCCATTGACTCAAAGCACCAGGAACATTTGAAATGGATTATTCTGTACTTCAGGCACAATCCTACGCTGAACGTCTGCAGCTCACAAGCTTTAGGATTCAACAGAAGCCCTGCTACACTGGTAGCACGCCAGATATTCCAACACCATGAGATGCTTTGGCAGAGCGCCACATGTATGCCACTGTCATGACAGATATGCCAGGAGAACTCTGGCTGTTCCACCAGGCTCCTCCTGCAGCCTCTGGCATCTATGGCTGGGTCTTCTTGGCTGCGGTGGGTGGGGAGACCAATGCCACGGGTTCGCACGTCATGCTAAGCCACCCTGCGATATGCCAGTATGGGTCAGTTGTTTGCTGAACTACCCACGGTACTCCCAACAGACAATCGGGCTTGCTGCAGCTTGTTCTCCCCCTCATTCTCCCTCAGCACTCCTGCCGGATCCAGCATGAATCCCAGGCACCTATGCGGCAGAACTCGTCTGGTCTCCTTGTCCCAGCCCCTCCTCACTCCTATTGTCACCCCTTTTCAGAGCATTTACTTCATTTGCCAACTTAACAAAATTTAGTGCTTTGGGAGTACATAAATGTACTCCCAAAGCTGTTTTTTTAAAATTTCCCTGGTATTTCACAAATGTGCAAGAGCACAGATTCAGCTGTCCAATATGTGTAGTCTTTCCTTGTCAATTTTAATCCAGGGTAACTGCATGCAGTCCCAGATCGGGAACAGTGTACTCAAGGAGGGAAGGATCAACGGTTTCCCCACATTTCCCCCAAAATCACACATGCACGCACGCGCACACAGATGAGGTGGGTGGAGGGTTAAAAAAAGGGAAGAATCATCTGTATTGACTCCAATGGAGACCTTTTTTCTTTACTGTGGAATTTCAGGGGGGAGGTTTAATCCTTCCCTCCCTGAGTGCAAACTAGATCCAAATCAGGACTGTGTGTAGTTATATTGGAGTAAAAAAAAAAATAAATCAGCCTCAATTACACCAATATGATTAGCAGAACATGTAGTTTGACCCTGAGGAAACTTCTCTGGGGAGCTGGGGGTCGGGGGGTTGGGTTCTAGGGGTTATTGACATGACTGGGTGTTGTTGTTTTTTCCCTAGGTATGCAAATGTTGAGTGGGGCATAGAGATGTAAAATTTCCAGAAATGTTGAAGCTATGGGGGGAAAGGGTTTTTTTCAGGGTTTTGTTGTTGTTTTTGAAGGGGGACAGAAATTTTTGGGGAAATAGAAAATACACAATACTTGTTTTTGTTAAGTGCTCTGTACAAATTTAAGCCACTTTGTTACTTTAGGACAGTCTTTTCCAACCTGGTGTCCTCCAGATGTTTTGGACTTCAGCTCCCATCGGCCCCAGTCAGCATGGCCAATGCTCAGGAATTCTGGGGGTTATAGTTCAAAACTTCTGGAAAGGACCCAGTTGGGGAAGGCTGCTGTAGCAGCATAAAATGTATTATGTATAACTTGATTTGCTCATAAAATTATTGTCAAAATAAAAACCATTTAAAAGTAAACTCAGTTAGTAAATGTGTAACTATTGTCTGAATAAACTATACTACACTTAATATACCAAACATGATATTTTTATGAGCAAACCAAGTTGCACATAATACAGTTTAGGCTACTATTTTATGTCTTGACCAGAGGGTACTTCAGCAAGTAGTCCCTGAAATATCTGAATCATCCTAAGAGCCAGGAGAAGCAGGAAGAACTGGAGGCAGAGGAAAAGTGGGGTATAGCATCTGTTCCTGTTTGTGAGGAAGTTTAGGGAACTTCCAAAACCTATTCCTGTTTGTGGGGTGGAGTTTAGGGAAATCTGATGTGAATAAGATGCTATTGAGATCTCATTTAGCTGGGAAAGACTCCCTTACGTATTAGGGATGGTAATCAAGCAAGCATATTTTGAGGAACCTTGAAGCAATTTCAACTTATTATTTGAAGACTGACATTTTGGTAAAGAATTCCCCTTAATGAACATCTTATTTTTTGAGCATTTTGAAAGGATGTTCCTACTGGGGGTGTCAGTCACATACCTACACCATAGTAATGAGGCTACTGATTCTTTTAGGTAGAGATGGTTTGTTCTGGTGGAAGTGGTTGAAGGTTTTATAGTTGAGTTAGCATTCCCTAGTAATGAGGTCTAATTTGAGAACTTCATTAAAATGTGGCAATGAGTTCCATAGATCCAAGCTTCAAAGTCATTTTAAAAAAAGACGCACAGGTGGGCTAACCCACATGCTGTTCCGTCACATCTGGTGGCACTGGCGGGACAACCTACAGTGTTTCTCTCATATGTGGGTTTTAGATTAAAATTACATTAATTGACTGCTACAGCATCTAACCAGAACAAGCCCAGAAACACAGGACTATATACAATAAAACCTACACTGTCAAAAATGCACATTTCCTTCACATATTATGACATGGTGACTCTGGTCATTATGGTAGGAATCTTACAGAGAGGATTACCACTACCACCCATTGGCTTCAGTATTTCCAGAAATTTTACATCTCTAGTCTTTCTATACAAGTCTTCCTATCACAAAGTTTTTTAGAAATCATTTGGGGGGAGTAAAAGCTGAGTAGCAATATATAAGCACCTTATCTTAAACATTTTATTCATCATTCTTCATAACGCTTCATAATCCAAAACTGTTCAATTTTTTCAATTTTTCCAAAAGCAAAGAAGGCCCTTGGGAAAAAAGGAAAAACCTGTCCGTCCGTCCCCACAAATCTTCACATCTCTCGTGGAACCATGTGGTCCCCTTCCCCCTGGTTAGGTTCACATTCACATTCCTGCTTTCCAACCCTGTGCCATATGCGGTGAGGCACTGGAGGCTGCTGTTATCAGTGTTTGTCTGCAGCTGCGCTTATTGTGTGTCCTGCTTGGCAAAAGCTTCTTTGCCTCCCTGGGTGGGTCTTGAAACCTTGTCTCAGGGAGGGCTGTGTGTGCCCTGTGCAGGCCCCCTGTCCAGGAGCTATGTGGGTACTGTGCCGTATGTCTTCTCCTTCCTTCCCTTTGTGTGTTGTGTTCCAAAGGAACATAAGGAGATGCCTGGCAGTAGTGGGATCATTGTTGGCTGTGCCACTGGAACTGATGGAGTAGGGGCGCTGTTGCTCCACCTTGCGTATTGTGTATGTGGTGACACAGTGTGTGTGTTGGGGACACAAGGCCGCTTTATCATGAGGTCATTAGCTGCCTCCATGTGTGGGCAACATGTAGGTGATGTCACCAGGGCAGTCCCTGATTTGGAGGGCACTGGTGGAGTGTCTATGGACACTGTGGGCGAGTCTTATCATATTTTACATTTTGGGGGAGGGGGATGGATGAACTGACAGGTTTTCCCTTTTTTCCCAAGGGTCTTCTTTGCGGTGTGTGTGTGTGTGTGTGTGTGTGTGTGTAAAAATTGAACAGTTTTGGATTTTGAAGTATTTTCTTTTAGAATGATGAATAAAGTGTTTAAGACAAGGTGCTTTTATATTTTCTACTTGTATGTTTTCCCCCTCCCCTCCTGGGATAAGTACACATTGGATATGGCAGGATGTTCCACCAATGTAGTGGCAAAGTATCTCTAGTCCTGGTGTGATGTGATTGTTCTGTTGGTTAAGAAATCCTTCAGCGGCTAAAACTGCATGGTGGGTATATTTGGGTAAGGGTGGGGAGGGAATGGAATAGGGGTGCAATGTTGGGCAACAGTTGCGTGAGAAATACAGCTAACTTCACCATCTTTGGGGTGAAGGGAATAAAGCGGGGATGGATAAAACAGGCCCTGCTATCTCTCCCTCCCATTTTGTGAAGCTAGAAACACTTAGCATGGACATCACATCCCATAAAAAGCACCACATCATTAAATGTCTTGGCCTGGTGCAGCAGGGAAGAGGAATGCTGAATGTCACCAGCTGATAGGAGAGAAAACTCTGAGGTTATTTATTAGGAGACACTTCCCACAAATGGCCCTTTTGCTATTTGTATTAGATATGCTCCTGCTAGCTAGCTTAGTGATAGGGAAGCCGTAACAGCAGAGATGCTCTAACATCTCAGCTTTGCCCTGACTCCCCCAACCCAAATACTTTTAAAACCTTCCTCAGCACTACGACCATTTGATTGAGCCACACCTCTGACCTTTCCCACCAAGCTCAGCAACTTGGGAGAATGTCCATTTCATGTGTCCATTCAACCATGCTTCCAAGATCAACTTCTAATATGAAGCTAGGATTCCAAAATAACTGGAATGCTTCTGGGCTGTTAAGATTTTTCACCTGCTGTCCAGAAAACCCCATTCTGGATTACAATATCTCATTTATTTTTAAGAGATATCTTTAGCTAACTCTGCTTGCAAATCCAGCTATCTTCAACTCCTGCACTGGTCTTGGAAAGGCCATAGGAATAAACTCATGTCTTCACTGCCCTTCCCTCTGGAAATACATCTGGTTGAATAACACGGGATTTATACATGTGTATATTAATTTTTAATTGGCATGCCTGGATCCTTGTTCTTGTCCTGTTTTTCTGTAGTTTTATTATATTACTTCACAAATGTGTCTGTTTGAAAAATTACTTTGTCACATATGTAGAGACACACGGTACATAGATGGGCATAAATAATAAAAAAATAATGGGTGAAGTCCCCATGCTCACTTCATATCGGCCTGGAAACAAGATGAATTTTTTAAAAAAAACCCACAGAGAAATAGTTCGGCTTATTTTTCTCAGGATTATCAAAATCCTCCCTTCCTCCTAAGACCTGGTCACCTACTCTAATGGCAGCAGCCCCTGGAAAACTACAACACTCGCATGTTTTTTGGCCTGGGGTGTCAGCAGCATGCTGAAAGGACAGGAGAGGAAGAGCACCTCTTTTCCTCCTCTTATCTCGTGGCTGGCGTGCTTCTGATGCTGCTGGCCCAATAAGTTGAGCTTTTAAAGGGATGGGGGCAGGGGAGATTGATTTAGAAAATGAAAGGAAGAAGGAGGGTGTTGGAAGGCGGTGAGATCAAACCAGGAATTCTTCTCTGGCTTGGCGGAGAGCCCCCAAAGTTCATTCCCAGGCATGAGCCCAATGAGTTGCAGTGGCATCTCTAGTAAAGACAGATATAATCTACAACTTGAGCACACAGCAGGTCCTTTATCCATGATGCTAGGTTGGCTTCCTCCTGGCTTTGTAACTGAAATGGCAGAGATGCATATCAGCAATGTTGGCTGGAGGGAAGAGAGGCAGAGTGATCTTTGGTGTGAGAATACAGGTGTTACAAATTGTCTAGAGTGTCCCCATTTTCATTCATTAAATATTAGAAGCTATGTTTTCTTAAAGCACAAAACTGCTCTACAGACTGCAAGGGTGGTTTCTGTCTCTCTTTTTATTAATATATAAAAAATAAATTATATTAGCAAATTTAGGAAACCACCCCTTCTTTCTTTTTTCTTGATTGGACAGCAGCCTATCAGCAGGCTTTCTACATGAGGCATTAATTGTGTGCTTGTCGTTCCCTACTCACAGTTGCTTACAGATACTTTAGATGACAACGTGACCCTCCAGTTTCGCTTCTGTGTCTAACCAGCACTTTCAGCTCCTTTTTTTTATAACAGGGAAAATGCAGCATTTAATCGTGAAAGTGAAAGAAAGCACTGCTTCCTCTTTTGTATTTGCACTATTCCACTATTTCTACCACCTAGAGGTTATGTAATGGAAAAGCACTACATGCTCCTCATGTAGTGCTCGGATCTCAATTCTGCGACAAAACCTAAAGTACATACAGTGGATTAACAGCCAATTAACAGCCTCGTGCAGAAAAGCTCAATGTCATGTACAGCTGGCTTCCGCTGTGAACTTACAGGATCATTTTTCCCAGAGCTCATATTGGTAAGAAACTAGTTACGTTTGTACTGAATGCATTTCTGGAGAGGCTCCAAAGCTGTAAAAATGTTATGTCCCTTCACTTAGAATCATTTTATGCACATAGGAAGTCCTTTGAGCAAGAAGTGTGTCACTAATACACTTGGAACAGTGCCTAGAGCACTGTTAGAGCCAAAGGAATGTTAAAAAGTAATAGTAGAATGTTGACACAGCAAGCTAGGACTCCTTTATGGATCAGATGTGCAAGATTTCTCATACCTGTGCAAGAATTCAAGTCCTCAGTTCAAGTTCTCAGTATGAGACCATTTGCCTTCTCACACCCTTTTGTATGAGAATTTGATCCAACTCACCATTCATCAGCGGGCTTGTTTACCCTCTCTCTCACTCACTCACAGCGCTCCACTCAGAGCGCTGTTCAGGAAGGCCTGGGAGGGAAGTTTTCTAGGTGCCCTGAAGCTCAGACCTTGAGACACAGGGGCAGAGCCTGGGAGCTAAGGGGTGGTGTCCCATTGATCAGGAGGTGGAACCTGGTAGGCTGGGATAGAACCTAGTGGAGCCTGGCAATGTGAGCTGTGTGTCAGCCCACTCGCAATACCTAAGAGTACTGGGCGATTCAGACAAGCAAGTGAAACATTTCAATGGTGAGTGAACCATTTTGTTATTTGTTACTAGCTTACACTTCTTAAGTCCTTAAAGCACTGCACAATCTTGCAGGGTTGTTGTAAGGATTACTGAGAGAATCCAGTATTATACTCGGAGGGGCAGGGCAGGTGCTGAGGCTTGTCTAAACAAGTTCATGGCTAGGGTAACATTTGAACCTCAGACTTCTCTGTATTCAATATAAAAGGCTACCCTTGAATATAATTTGGAAACCACAGCTGGTCCAGAATGGACTTGCCCTGCTATTGAGTGGAGTTAGTTGCATGGGACACATTACATCAGAGTACTGAAGAAGTTCCCAGATTACGCGCAGGCTACTACTACTCATGAAGGCCATAAGCAGACCCCTGCCCACCCATACCACCAATGCCCTCTCTGCAACCATCTCCTCCCCCTTCACCTGCCCCTTCTCAGAGTCCTCCCAACTTACCCAGGGAAGGAGAAGAGGGACTCAGCAACTGCTCCAGCTTCCAAGTGGAGGTTCCTTTCTGTTCAAGAAGCACATTGGGACAACACATCCAAGGATCCCCAGTAGGAAAGTGATGTTATTCACCTCAGTTTCCAGGCAGGGGGCCTCCATTGGTAGAAAGTAACATGAATAGCGTCAATATTCTGCCAGAGACACTGGGACATGCAGTCCCAGCACAGTCAAGAGTGGGAAAGGAAGCTCCACCAAAGAGCAGGAGCCACTGCTGCATCCCCCTTCTCCTGCCCTAAGCAAGTTCCAAAAGGGGGTGGTGGTGTGTTTTGCATGCACTCATTTGGTGAACACACAGGATCAAGGCCCTTTGGGGGTGAACACACAGGGAGGCTTGTGTATCCCTATGGGAAAGAACCACGAAGCTCTGAAGACCTTAGGAAAGGAGAGCTGGTCGAGGAAGGTTCTCTCTGCTTCATGATACGTACAGAGGTTGCACAGCTCCATCCCTTGCAAGGCCCCAAACCTTCACTGGGTTCCCTGGTGCCTTAAAAAACCCCACATGCTCTGAAAGTATTTGGAAGCAGTGGTTAGTCTCTTGAGCTTGGACAAAAAAAATACAGTAACAATTCTCTTTAGAAGGATAAGGTACAGCCATCATTACGATTTAATTTGGAACTCCCCAAAATGATCTATTTGGGGGCAATCTCCAATAATACTCATAATTGCTTACCCAATGTTGAATCAAACTGAGGGGAATTCATCCATGGCTTCTTCAATTTCTATGACCATTGGAGCTTAGATTTGTTTATTCTTGTAGCAGCACCTTGTCTATGGTGGCCCTTTCCCAATGGACCATCTTCTCGGGCTCACTTCATCAAAGCCTTTAGGAAACTAGTTAAGCCACACCTTTCACACCAGGCTTTTGGGGATTCCCGAGTTAGCTGCCATTCCTTATCCCAGTGGACTGGGGCTTGGGGTGGGGGGGTTGCTCCTATTTTCAGAATTGCGTTTTAGAATCATTCTCATTTATCAAGATATTTGTATTGGTCATACTTACTGTTTTATGGAAATTATATTTTAGTTTGTAAGCTGTCTTGAGAGCTCACAGAACTGAAATGGCAAGATAGAAATTTCAAATGTAATACAATAAAAGTACACATATGATTGGCATTATGGGTACCTTTGATTTCACCAACTGATTTCTGTAACTGTGTCTGTCTACTATCTAACTCACTCAAAGATGACTGAGGCTGCGTAGCCAACTGAGTAATGAGCGAAAGAACATGGAAGAGAGGGTGCTGGATGTGAAAACTGGCAATCTATCATGTAAAAAGAGGGAATATGAATGCATATCCAACTAGAAATTTAAACACTGCAGTTTCTCTTATGTGTAACAAATTGTACACTGCTTCGTTCTGAGCTGTGATCCTATGCACATTAATTTGGGAGCAACTCCCACTCAACACAGTCGGGCCTACTTCTGAGTAAACATGCACAAGATATGGCTGCTAAAGCACTACCTTTCTTGCTTGACACCAGCTTTAACATCTCTGCTGGTGTTCACTGAATATGATCACTGTAATTATAACTTGATAACATAAATGTGAGAAACTGGTAGCATTAGCCAATGTGTGATTAGCTCAACACTCAATATGGAGTGTTATTACTTATTTATTTTGTATTTGCTCCACAGCAATGATCTCTGAGCACTCCACAATGGAGTAAACTATCAAGTACAAAAAGCGACTTAGGGCGCAATCCTATGCAGATAGGAGGCCACCTCCAAACTCGGAGGCAACCATGTATCCAATGCAGGGCAGGAGAAGCACGGAGGGGATCGTTCCCTCCGTGCTTCCCCTGCCCTGCATTTGCGGCTAGACAGCCAATTGCGGCCGCCTACCCACGAGAGAGCTGAGCAGGGGAGGTGGCTGCCGTATGACACATAGAGTGTGTCGTACTGGCATTTCTGCCCTCCCCGCCCCGGAACGGCCCCAGAATGCCCCATTTTGGCCACTCCATGCTCCTCCTGCGAGCGCGGAGCACGGGGCTGTTCCGCACTGCCTGCGAGGCAGCAGGGGAGGGGGGTCAGTTCCCGAAAAACCAGATATCCTATGGTTGTCTAGCCGCTGACTAGCAGGCATAGGATTGCTCCCTCCTTAAATCAACTTTTATATCCACATAATCTGAGAAGGAAAGAAGAATGAAAGAATGAATTACACCAGATGGAGGGAGCAATCCTATGGCTGCTAGTAAGTATTGACCTGGGAATTGACCTTCCCCCCCTTCCACACTGCCTCACAGGGAGCACAGAACAGCCCCATGCTCCACGCTCGCAAGAGGAGAGCAGTCAAAACAAGGCGTTCCAGGGAGTGTTCCCGGGCGGGGAGGGCGGAAACGCCAGTACAACACATCCTATGTGCTGTTCGGCAGCCTCCTCCCCTGCTCGCCGCAAATGCAGGGCAAGAGAAGCACGAAGGGAACAATCCCCTCCATGCTTCTCCTGCCCTGCATTAGGTAGGTGGTTGCCTCCGAGTTCAGAGGTGGCCGCCTATCTGCATAGGATTGCACCCTAAAACTTCTATCAACTTCATATAAAAGTTATTTGAAAAAAAGTTGTCTTAACCTGCTTGCTGAAAGCTGGTAAGAATTGTTTAAGTTCCACCTCTGCATGTTACCCCAAAATTATGGAAGCCCAAGTGCAGATCACGTTTTGCTGCTTCTATGAAGATGCAAAATGGCTCTCCATTTCCCTCTGAACAAACACTTAAAATGTGGGTGAATCTGAAGCGCATATCCTGTAGAAATTTATTAGGATCTCCACTTATGCGGTGTGTGTGTGTGTGTGTGGGGGGGGGGAATCCATTCATTCTCCTCTTCTTCAAAGTAAATGGCATAACCCCGGCTGTGACCATCCAGTCCCATGCTCTCTCTCTCCTTCAACCTCTCCTATTCTCCAAACCAAGCTGAAGCTTTGGGCTGGCATCACCACCCCATGCATTGCAGGAAACTGTGTGGAGCCATTATTGGCCCCTGTCACTTTTGAAACCACCGACCCTTTGAACCTATGGGAACCGGTGTGTCTCATGAGCCTCTGGTTTGAGAACAAAATAGCCTAATGGGGGAAAGGGTGAGCTAGCTGAGACCCTTACTGAAGCCAAGGCAGTCCCGTCCTTGGTCAAGCTCCCATATTTTCCTCGGTTAACAAGAACTGCTTAGTACTAGAGAGTATGCCCTCTGGCTGTAATTTGTAGGGTCACTTCAAGGTGCTCAGTTCTAGATTGATATAACTCTATAAAAAAGGCTGCATGTTATGCTCCTGGAGTTCCTCCCCGCCACCCAAAAAAGGACCACAGACAAACATAGCATCTGCTGTTTTTACAAGGTTACAGGAAGACTGCACAGATAATGAATTGGGCACCTTGGAGTTGGAGCTGCACATTTCAGAGGGCACACTTCGTCCCATACCAAATGGTTACTCCTTTGTAGTTAGTTGACCTAGCGCAGGAGGGGTGAGCACAGCACTTGAACCAAAGCAGGATGTGCACCGAGGGTCCTAGAGGTGAACGGACGGAGCTGTTACTCCTTGCGGAGTGTCTGACACTGTACATCTTTGTACTGTTTGGCCTCAGCAGTGCCAGGGCCAGTTGCCGTGTGCCAGCATGGCAGCAGCCAAGGCCCTCAGCTTGTTAGACTGAAAGAATGTGCCGTTTTAATTAATGATATGTAAATATCCTTGAATGGGCCACATTTGCATATTAAGAGAGATTTGCGGAATCTGCGGAGTAATATATTTTAATTAAGGATTAATTAAAAATAATGGGAATTTCATTTCGCCTGGCAGAATCCGTTTAGATCTTAGCACACGTCTGCTCAGGAGTCTGGTCCGACAGCTTAGCATCCCACGGCCTGCAGCTGAGTCCACCCCCCACCCCCACCCCGTGTTTATCCTCCACCACTCGGGTCTCAAACAACAAAATGGCATCAAAAGGGGGGCAAGCAGCCAAAGCATCCTCCCTGCACACCTCCTTGGTGTGATTTTCAGGCTGGTTTTGGTAGGGGTTTTTTTTATCGTAAAGTAACTAAATGGCTCTGAGACACGGAACACTAGTTGTGTTGGCAATTATGTTAATGGGATGCTATTAGGCTATGATTCTATATGAGCAATTGGGGAGAAGAAATGCCTTACTGAGAGAGAATGATACAACAGACGTCTGTCTTATTGATATAGCTCCAGTGGAGCTTTCTGCATAATTACACTGGGCCACTTTCCATGGGTGGGGAAAAGGCCCTAACCATGGAGTGGTAGATGGGAGATGGGACTCCAGAACGAAAGCCAAACTTCAGCTCTGACATTAATGCCACATACATGTCAAATGCATGGCCACCATTGCTAAAACCAGCCAGGAAACCAGCTGGCCACCCCCTTTGGTGGTAATCCCAGAAAGGTGATGAAGGGCTGTAATTAGTCAGTGGAAAGAGAAATGAACTCTTTCCATGCTCAGAAACATTTCATATGTTCCCAGGATTCTGGGCTCAGTACTGGCTCAACTTATTTTAAGGGTTTCTATGATGCATTTCAGAACTAAAAAGTTCTCTTGAGCTGGCTTATGAACCACAAAAGAACCAACAACCCTAATCTATTGCCATAAAACATCACATTAATCCCATATTAAAATTCCATAAAATCTAGTAAGTAGAAGAGCAGTATAATACAAGAAAACATAGCCTAAACAGTCACAGAGTATGTCAAAATGTAACTGAGACCAGTAACTAAACCCCACCTAAACCTAACGCTGGAGAAGGAAATGGCAACCCGCTCTAGTATTCTTGCCAAGAAAACCCCATGGAACTTATCACAAGGCTAAAAGATGAGCACACTCCAGGAAAGAGCGGAGGACAGGAAGGCCTGGCGTGCTATGGTCTATGGGGTCACGAAGAGATGGACACGACTTAACGACTTAACGACTGAACAACAACAACAACAAAACCCAAGGCAAACTGAAATAAAATTGTTTTCAGAGCCCATCTAAAAATCAACAAAGGGGCCAAATGTATCTCTCTAGGGAGAGAGTTCTACACATGGGGAGTCACCACCAAAAAGGCCCTGCCTCATGTTGTCAACCTGATTGTACCTACTGACAGGTTCACAAGCAGTGCCTCTGAAGTGTATTGTATGGCGTGGGCAGGCTCATATGTGTGCAAGTGGTCCATCAAGTAACATGGCCCCAGACCATGTAGAACTTTAAAGGTTAAAACAGCACTCTGAATTGATCTCAGAAATGAATGGGCAACTGATATAGCATTGGAGTACCATGCTTATCCAAGATAGCGTTAGAATTGGTGTATCAGCCTAAGCTGACAAAAGGGAGTTCTAGCTACTGCCACCACCTATGTTACACAGAGGCTAGGAGCCCCCCCGCCCCCACTGCAAACTTGGTCCTTCAGGGGGAGTCCAACCCCATCCAGAACCAGTTGAACACTTCGATCCTGGTTCATCAGTCCCCCACCATCACCATCTTCCACAGCACCTCCGTCTTGTCTGGATTAAGCTTCAGCTGGTTTGTCCTCCTCCATCCCCCAATTGCTTCCACACACCTGTTCAGAAGTTCCACAGCCTCCCTGGGATCAGTAGATGGAAACAAAAGCAGAGCTGTGTGCCATCCACATACTGCTGATCCTGTCATCCAAACCTCCTGATGACTTAAAGCCTTGCCATCACTATCAAGGCTTGTAAAAACATTGCATGCTTAGATGCATCTTCTCTGTTCCTTCTTTCATTTATTTAAACTTCTAGGCCACTGATTCCAAAAGCTCAGAAGAGCAAACAATAGTTTTAAAACGAATATTACATGTCAAGCTATGTCCATTAAATCCAGATAAAATCCTGAGGAGAAACACCCTGCTCTACTGAATGTGCAATGGTGCCTTGCACTGAGTCAGGTCATCGGTCCACACAGCCCTGTATGGCTTACTCTGGACTGGCAGCAACTTCCCAGAATTTCAGAGCCGAAGTCTTCCCCAGCTACCTTTGACACTGGGGAGTGAACCTGGAACCAGGGGCTCGGGCAACACATGTGCTTTCTCAGGGAGCTATGGCCCCTCCTCCCCGTGGCCTAGCCTTGACCACCATGAGCCAGCTAGGCCGAGGAAAGATCTTGCAATACGTATTTACAACATGTCAGCCAAGAAAACAGGAGCCTGTGAATGGTCTTAAGTGAAGAAGCCTCATTGGCAGGCAGGCCTGCTGTAACAGGACTGGAAAAAGCTTTCATTATCCTAAAATCCAGCAGTAAACCTTTAGGCACAAGCCCTGTTTAGAACTGAAAAATGTTATGGATAGCTCAAAAAGTTCAACAACCCCAGCTTTTTGCTAGTCCTGCCAAGATTTTCTGGTTGGTTATACAAAAAATAAAACCCAAACCCTTCCCCAGAATACAAGGGGAAATCTGCTCACCTGAATGCTGGGAGGAATGAGTGCAGCTTTCTGGTACTTGGTTTTTATAAAACCCTGAAAGCACAACATTGGGAGATTTTCATGTCTTGGAAATGGGCTTCCAGACCAAAATATGTTAGCAAGTTCTGTAGCTCTGTAAGATCTACACCTCTGAAACGCTCCCTCATGTTCACCCAGGCAGATACGGAATATCTGGAGAAGCTGAATCCAGGCAATTGTAGTTTCAGGGGCTCAAGGCTCTGACTGGAAACAAAAGATGCACTTTCAGAGAAGAGGGTCAAGACAGCTCAAACTAGCAGGCAACAAGGAGACACAAAAAAACCAATGGGAATTTTCCCCTAAGCATTTTAGCTGCTTGGGACAGAGACTAGTGATGTACAAGTATTTCATTTCACAATTCACTTGAAAATGTCCCATTCGCAACCCCAAATGTGAACGCGAACAGGAGCACATGTTCTCAAAAATGTTCACAAATCCTTGAACTTTGCTTTCATATTCACAAAATGTGCATGTTAAAAATGCACAACTTAGAAATTCACAACTTTGAAAATTCATAACTTTTTAAAATTGTGTATTTTTAAGGTTATGTATTTTTAAAAATTCATGTTTTCACACTTTAGTCAGTGGGAGAAAACTGTGCACTTTTGAAAAATGTGCACTTTTCCCATTCAAACAAACTGGCAAAACAGGTCGCAAACGAGAATGGGAGCATTCCGAACCAAGTTTGGAAGTAAAGTTTGGAGAATTTCAGCGAGCTTCGGCCCCCCTGGTTCTCCCATCCCTGGCAGGGACTAATTTTGGTTCCAACTATGCCAAGGAGGGAAGATATAACCCTCCCCTCCCCACACATTGGATTGCTGATAAGGATCATACATCTGTAATGTATTAAGGAAAGACAAGGTACGTAGCTGTTTGCTATGCATCAAGCAAAGAGCTAGTTTGGCCCAGAGTGAAGCTCTCCTGAAGAGTGACTGTAAAGAGGAGAGCTTGAGAAGCCAGCAACCTTAGACAATGTCCAGGCTAATAATCATGGGCACTCTCCAGATCTGAGCCAAACAAACCAGTTATCACTTGTTAGCAACCCAGAGCTTAAAGCTGCCTTTTATCATCCCTTTTGGACCATATGTGTGCTTGCTGCCCCCAGCAAAGTATTACTGACAAGCCACTGCACTGAAATCCCCTGAGTATCTCATATGCATACCATGCATACCAGGAAGGGCAACTGCAGACACATGTCCACATCCAGCATTCTAGCCATACACACAGCCTCAGGGGTGATGGTATCTTGCTTAGAGCTGATGGGTAAGGATACCAGGCCTGCCTCTTGCATGGACTCATCGTGTGGCCATAGGCCAGTCACTCACGCTCTGCCTCAGCAGCAACATGAGCAGCAACCTGCCTCCGGGGGATCAAAAGCAGCCAAGGTAAGGAGGATATTGGCTGCTACAAGGTGTGAATGCTACGCCCAGAGGACTAGCCGCCCTTAAAGAGTCAGTGTGGGCCAGGACTATGCTAAGCAGGAACTAAAGCAGTTTGCATCAAACCCTTGTTCAGTCCCAGTTCCCCCATTTGTAAAACAGAAATAGTAGCAACTAGGTTGTTTTAAAGAGGGATGTGAGAAGATATATGGTTATACGGAGGCCTATAAACCCAAATAAGCAATTTTGGCATTACTCTTCAGCACTTGGCAAGTTTCCAAGTTCTGTGACCTACATTTAGTAAAGAGGTTAAAGAAAAAGAAAGAAAAAACATAGATTTCCATGGGGGCTTTTGGATTTTTCACCATCCAATTAATCTGATAATTAGCTTATTATTATCAACAGGTAATACCACAGAGGTGCCTCTTGGGAATCGTGAGCTTTGTCCAATCTTAGGTGTGATTTAAATGGGACAAAAAACCTTTATCCATACAGCAATCCATGCACAGTACTAAACTGCATCACCTTGCTTGCACTGTACAGCATTAGTATGCCAGAGATCCTTGGCCCAGGTGGGCATTACACTGGTGTGCTAATGCTGCAAAAATTGCAGCTGAACACCCATTTTGTAAGTGAGGATGGGCAAGTGAGTAAATTTTTGTGCACAGCTTGAATCTAGTTTATTGTATTTTTATTTTTTATTTTATTTAAAATATTTCTAGACCGCCTTTCAGGGCAGAAGCCCCCCCCCCCCCCAAGGCAGCTTACAGCAATAAAAAAAACATTAAAACAGTTAAAATATTAAAAGTGATAAAAACATAAAAAGCCAACAATAAAACCAGCAACAATATTAACAGCACTAACAGCAAAAACATCAGTCATATCATGAGAAGGCCAAGGTAAAATAATATGTTTTCAACGCCTTCTTAAAAGTCTGCAATGACAGAGCATGGCGGACCTCCGATGGCAGCTTGTTCCAAAGATGTGGGGCCACTGCGGAGAAGGCCCTCTCACGTGTAATCACCCACCTGACTGCTCTCACAGGTGGGCAAATGAGAAGGCCTCTCGTTCGTATCTTAAAGTGCGGGCAAGCTGATATGGGTGAAGGCAGTCCTTCAAATAACTTGCTCCCAAACAGTTTAAGGCTTTAAAGGTCAAAACCAGCACTTTGAATTGCGCTCAGAAATGTACTGGTAACCACTGCAGCTGGCGCAGTATAGGCGTTATGTGATCAAATCACCTTGCCCCCACCAATACTTGGGCAGCCGCATTCTGCACAAGCTGAAGTCTCTGAACCGTCTTCAAAGGCAGCCCCATGTATAGCACATTACAGTAGTCCAGCCTGGACATGACTAGTGGAGAGGGTTCAGAGGAGGGCAACAAAGATGATCAGGGGACTGGAAACAAAGCCCTGTGAAGAGAGACTGAAGGAACTGGGCATGTTTAGCCTTGAGAAGAGAAGACTGAGGGGATATTGATAGCGCTCTTCAAGTGCTTGAGAGGTTGTCACAGAGAGGAAGGCCAGGATCTCTTCTCCATCATCCCAGAGTGCAGGACACGGAATAATGGGCTCAACTTACAGGAAGCCAGATTCCGGCTGAACATCAGGAAAAACGTCCTGACTGTTAGAGCAATACGACAATGGAACCCATTACCTAGGGAGGTGATGGGCTCTCCCACACTGGAGGCGTTCAAGACGAGGCTGGACAGCCACCTGTGAAGGATGCTCTGACTTGGATTCCTGCATTAAGCAGGGGGTTGGACTTGATGGCCTTATAGGCCCCTTCCAACCCTACTACTATTCTATGATTCTAGTGTGTGGATAACTGAGGCAAGTTCTGTCCTCTCCAGATAGGCTGATACGTCAACTGCGGCCCTAAGCTGGTCAAAAGCACTCCTGGACACCGCAGCCACCTGGGCTTCCCCAGTTAGCTCAGAGTCCCAAGGAACTCCCAGACTGCGCACTTGGTCTTTCAGGGGGAGCACAACCCCATCTAAGTCTAGTTGTAAACCTCCATCTGAAGTAGTTGGTTTCCCAACCCACAGTACCTCCGTCTTGTCTGGAGTAGATTTCAGCTTGTTCACCCTCATCCATCCCAAAACAGCCTCCATACAAGAGTTCCACAGCCTCCCTTGGATGTGCAGATGGAAATGAGAGGTAGAGCTGAGTATCATTCACATACTGATGACATTTCAGCCCAAACCTCCTGATGACTTCCCCCAGCGGTTTCATGTAGATGATAAAAAGTATGGGGAACAAGACAGAACCTTGCGGCACCCCACAGGCTAATGGCCATGGGGTGGAACTGAAGTCCCCCAGCACCACCTTCTGAGACCGCTCCTCCAGAAAGGACTGAAATTACTTTAAAACTGTGGTTCCCAAGCCCAATCCAGATAGATGATCCAGAAGGATACCATGGTCAATGTTATCAAAAGCCGCTGAGAGGTCCAGAAGAACAGGGTTGCACTCTCTCCATCCATTCCCCTGAGCAAGTCATCAACCTGTTTCTGTCCTACAACCAGGCCTAAAACCTATTTGGGATGGATCTCAATAATCAGTTGCATCCAAAATGGCTTGGAGTTGAGAGGCTACCACACGCTCCGGCACCTTGCCCAAGAATGGCAAATTTGACACAGGGCGGTAATTATCTGGAACCATAGGATCTAAATTTGGTTTCTTCAGCAAGGCCTCACCACAGCTTCTTTCAAAGCTGTAGGGACCTCGCTGTCCCTCAAGAAGGCATTTACCACCTCAGAGGTCGATATCCAGCTCAACTCTGGCAGATTTCACAAGCCAGGATGGGCAAGGATTTAAAGGGCAAATAGTAGGCCTCAGTCCTCCAAACAGTTTGTCCACATCCTCAGGTTGCACAAGCTGAAAGGTATCCACAACATGACTAGATGGTGCACCAGCCCCATCCATATTAGACTCTGTCAAACCAACAGCATCCAAGTCAGCACGAATATGAGCGATTTTATCTGCAAAGTGTCATGCAAATTGTTCACAGCGGGCCTTTGAGGGTTCAAGTTCTTGTGTTCTAAGGCCTATGCCCAAGAAGCCTTTAACCACACGAAAGAGCTCTGCTGGACGACACTGAGCAGATCCAATGGTGGCGGAGAAATAGGATTTCTTCGCCGCCATCACCACCACAGAACCAGATCACAAGTGGATTCTTACCTGTGTTCAATCATATCCATTCTGAGTCTTCCACCATTTGTGCTCTAATCGTCAAGGCAGTCATCTCATCACCTTCAGCTCCTCAGAATACCAAGGAGCTGGCAGGGTTCTATGACTAGGTCGAGGACGTCTGGGAGTGATCATATCAATAGGCTGGGTAATCTCCTCATTCCAAGCAGTGACCAAGACCTCGGCAGGACTGCTGGCTAAGCCTGCAGAAAAATCCCCAAGAGACCGCAAAAATCCATCCGGATTCATCATTCTCTGGGGGCAGACCATCAAATTTGGTCCCCCATCCCTGTGGAGCTTACAGGTGGCCTGAAGGTCAAAACTGATCAGACAATGATCTGTCCATGCCAAAGGAGTCACTCCTGGCTCCCCCACCCACAGATAATTTTCTCCCAATCCACCACAGAAAACCAGGTCCAAAGTGTGTTCTGCCACATGTGTTGGGCAAGATATTATTTGTGATAGGCCCATGGTTGACATGGTGGCCATGAAATCCTGAGCCACTCCTGACAAAGTAGCCTCAGCATAAATATTAAAGTCCCCCAAGACCATAACAGAATCCCGATCCTGTCTCGGATGTTCAACACCAGGTACAGACACTCAAAACTGGCTGATTGTTGGATAGGGAATCTCTGCCCAGGGGATAGAATCCCTATGGACCAAGGCTACCCCTGCCTCCCCACCCCTCTAGACTGGCTTGGTGCTGCACAAGAAATCCTGGTGGACACATTTGGGAGAGACTGACTCCTCCCCATTCATCCAAACAGGTTTCGGTAACATAGGCCAGGTCGGCATGTTCTTTGGCTATAAGCTCAGAAATGATACTACCTTTTTGAGTAGCAACCTGGCATTCATCAGCAGCACCTTCAGGCTAGAGAGAACTGCAGGCAAGCCCCCAGAATTAATGAAGTTGGAAGGTGGACTGGAAGGGGATAGAGCACACAAGTGTCTCAATCGCCTTCCCCTCTCCCAGTGTCATCGCCTCCCACCGCCATAACACCCTCAGCCCAGCACCACATCTATAGTGGTCCCAACTTCCTCCACCGGTAAACACATTTCAGGCCCAGTAAAACCACATTCCAGGTTATGGTTAGCTGATGGCGCTCTCCCGTATTACAGATTGGCACACTGGAGGAGGTTAGGTGGTAATACCTCCACCCAGGAGTAGGTGTTCCTGCTGCCATTTTCGCTGTTGTACCTACGTCTTCCAAGGCGGAGAGGGGATTCTGCTGTGCACTCCTGCGTGCGTCTCCAAGTGCGATGCTAAGTGCGCACTTAGCAACACACCTTGTGTGACACCGAGGCGTGCGCAGAGGCGCTGCCTTTGCGTGCCATGCCCTATATATACCTGCAGGAGGCAGCAGAGGGTGGACTTAGTTTGACTGCTAGGCTGGGAAGCCAGCAAGATGTCTCAAACAACCAAACTCCCTGCCTCCTTCTCTTCCTCCTCCAGGCCTCTGTCTTTGCTTGTGGCACTTTACCTTGATGATGCGGTTTACCTGCAGGAGGACAAGGTGTAAACTGGATAATCCTGCTTTAGGGCAAGTGGCTAGTTGACGACCTTCTAACGCCACCCAACTAAAGATGCTTACAAAATGTTCCCCATCCAAATGTCATCCCAGATTTTTTTATTCCTTTCGGCGCTAGGTGAAGACCTTTTTATCTTCCCAGGCATTTTAGCATTTTAGCTTTCTAGACTTTTAGCTTTGCTGTTTTAAATCTGTATTTTAAATTCCTGCACTGCTGCTAGCTTTTATTGTGCTTGTATTGTTATATTGTGGTTTTAATGTTCTATATATTTTATATTGTTTTATTGTGTGCCGTTTGGTTTTAATTTTTGTGAACCACCCAGACAGCTTCAGCTACTGGGCGGTATAGAAATGAAATAAATAAATAAATATACATTTATTCTGTGTCACTTTTATTTCCAGAGCGCACTAATGCCACAGCAGTCTTCATTTCTTCTGTTTTTGATATCTGGACTTTGTTCAGACTAGGGTATATATGAAGTGTGCTTCAGTTTTCAGTTCAGGCATCTTTTTTTCTTATAGGTTACTAATCCACACCAGTGCATATGATCACTGATTAAATTGCAGTGCAAAAAGGAATCTTACAAGAATAGACCAGAGCGGGGAAAATCCACTCATTACTAAATCCAACCCTATCATTATTTTGGAGTTGTTCTTACAATATGCTCGTTTGATCAAAATTATGTTTGCTTCCCACAAAAGTCCTCAGAAGCTTCACCTGAAATTTCACTTCAAATAACATTCAGTGGAAACTCTCCTTCAGATGCTGGCTTTAAAAAAGAGAGAGCGCGCAGTAGCTCTCCAACACCCCTTTGAGGTTGAGAGGCATGTTAGTACTGCAGAACCTCAGAGAAAGTGAAATGGTGATAAAGCAAATTGCTTGTAAATACAAACTTGGCATAACACTGAAAGTTCTGAACCCTGAGCATCAATGAGTTTATTACAAAATGGCGAGGACTACAGAAGAACACAATCATTTGCACCTCAGAATCCTACCCTCTAGCCTGTTTCACCCATCCGTGAAACAGACTCACAAGATTGAGATTACACTGCAGGAAGATATGAGAAAGGAGAGGGAGGGGTGGAGGGCCCCATTACCAGAAATAAAGAGAGGAAATCTTAGAGGTGCACAGGAATCAGTTAATTTCTTAAGGACCACCATGCTTGGAGTCAAGAGCCTCTTCTTCAGGGGCAACTAAACCAGATTCTTCAAGGGAGTTTCTTAAGCAGTTTTACAAATTATCTGATACAGTATGGAAGAAGTATGAAGTATGTGAATATTTATTAGAAGATGTCTAACACTGCTTAAGCAGTTTCTCTTGAAGGAACTGGTTTAATTACCTCTGAGGAAGGGTCTCTTTTTCTGAAACATGTTGGACTTTAGCAGTTAACTGATTCCTGATGCCTCTGAGGTTTCGTCTTGTCTTTGGGAGGTTGAGGCTTTGCATGTGTGAGATACCTTAGTTCAAGGCTGCATTTGACCACTGCTTGGAGGTCACTGGCCCTGGAACCTCTGAAAATGTAAGGGAAGTGGACACAGCTCGGCACCAGAGTACATGCTTTGTATGCAGAAAGGTCCCAGGCTCAATCGCTGGCATCTCCAGATACAGCTGGAAAAGGCTCCCATTTGAAACCCCAGAGAGTAGCTGCCAGTCAGTGCAGACCATACTGAGCCAGATGGATGAAGAGTCCCCTATGTCCTTGCTGTGTTCTTAAGTGCAAGCGAGTGGTATTTTTGCAATTCCCTGGTCTCCTGTGGAGCAGCTAACCACTCAGTTCAGGTCTGACCCTCCTTCCAGATCCCCTCTACATCTCACCACCTCCATCTTTCCCTTTCCCATGACTGCTTTATAGTTCCTATTAGCGGGATGATCCCAATGATGCTGTAATATTATTTAAAGCTAGGCAGGTTTGAGCATGGACAGTGCCTGGATGGTACACTGGCTGAAAGACCCACAAAAGGTGTTCTTTTTCCAAAGAGCAGAGGAGCGTTCCAAAAAGCAGGGAGAAAGTGTGTGTGGGTGGGGGGGAGAATGTAATAAATAAATGATACACCATGTGTGAATGATCTGGACAATCCCTTGAACAATAACCTAAGTCTTAACAAAACTTCATACTTTTATAGCACTTTAGAACATTCAAAGCACTACACTTACATTATCTTTTAACTCTGGCATGTTAGTGCATGGCTGAGATGAGAGTTGAACCAGGTTTTTTTTTCATAGTTCATAGCTCAATCTCTTAGCTACTATACCACACTAGCGCAACTTAGAATATAGGGATGCCATTTTTTACTTCTGGGGAGAATGTTTCCTATGCTTGATCCACTTGTCTGCACATTTCATCTGGACAAATGGGGAAGTTCGGTAGCGCACCAGCAACAGTAGGACCCTTGCTGAGTTTGACAACAAGGGGATGTTTCCTTGACTAGCCATTTTGCATCTCTGGTTTTGTACTTCTGATACTACAGAGGCAGATAAACCAGCTCAGCAGTGAAGGCCACACATGCACTTGACAGCCGAGACAATAAAGGAGGAAGCCACAATGCCAGCCTCCTGCCCCCAGGCATTAATTAGCTGTTAGGTTTCAGTGAACAAGGCAGTATCACTAAGGACAATCCTCACAGCTTAACTCACTGTTTAGAAGCTCACCACAGAAACCACCATTTTGTCCCAGAAGGCACAATCGTGGAAATATCACCCTTTTATCTTAGTCAGTAGATCCAAGTTCTCAGCTAGAATGAGTCAAAGATCTTATCAGAGTTCAAATTATGCCACATTTTCTAGGAAGAAATATTAGTTGTGGGTCACCCAGAAATTATCTATACTTCAAAGACCTACTCATCATATGTTACACTTGCATCCTAGGGACGAATGGACAGGAAGGCCCCCAAAGATTATCTAAATTCAATCCCGTTCCCCAAGGCGGTGTCCTTCACAAAATATGAGAGTATTCAGCAGACAAAGACAATAAGGTGCACTAGTCATTTAATAAATAATTCCTAGTGCAGTTTGCTGATTTTCATCAGGGGAATTTGTTCAGCAGTTGGCTAGACACATCTTACATCTCCTTTTGATAAGAGGAGCTGTATCTACAACTATGATATGGCCAGTAACATTACCCAGAATCACAATAACATTTTTCCATCTGCTGTGATTATAAGAATTGTTGCCAGTGATGCCTATGATCATTTAGTTAACATGTTGTATTTTTTCTCATGTGCAGGTATACCTATAGCACAAGGGAGAGACTGCTGATATGGGCAGAGAATATCTGAACTGGATCTACAGCCATCTACTGAAACTTCTCACCTCAACTGCTAAAACTTCCGCTCAGCTGAAAACTCCATTAGAGAAAAATTGGTAGCAGAGTTGAAATAAATTTGCTCACATTTTGCATATGAAGATTTGCTACATTTTTATTGCAATATTTGCATTTCAAAGTACATGTTTTTATCATGTAACCTGGAAATAAGTTTGGAAGGGAAAGGCTGAGCTTTCTTATGCATTAAAATTCAGACTTGCCTATGAAATTTACATCTTGACTATTTGGGGATTTAGAACACCACAGCATGATCTTGTACATTTTTATTCAGAAGTAAGCTCTACTGAATTCAACGGGACTTATTTCTTAGTAAATGTTTAGGATTGCAGGCTTAGCTAGTTGTAAACATGAATATTTGTTTTAGCAGAGCCTGCATCAATTTGAATTTTAACAAAAACAACAACAACAACAACAACAACCTGAAGGATTACAGCAACATATGAGAAATCTCTGTTATACTGACATAAGACCAGATTTAAGTTTTTAAAAAGCAGAGAAAGACAACTAGAAAGGCTGATCCACATGTTTGACTAGCTGGAGAGCTGGGCTGTGATCAGACAGAACCTTAATTCAAAACCTAGCTCAGTCATAGCCTCGCTGGGTGACCTTGGCCAAATTACTGTCTCTCAGTCTGATCCTAAGTCCACTTTCTCAGAAACGATGAGCAGCGAGGTCTGACAAGGGAGAATGGTGGGTTACATAGCACCTTTTCTCCCCCCTCCCAATTCCAGTCTTTTGTTTGTTTACTGCCAAGCCCAGAGCAGAGCCCCTCACACAGCCGAAGCCTAAAGCAAGGCAGCTCTTCCTTTGACTCGACTGCGAGGCCCCCTGCTCTGCTCTCTCCTCATGGAGGGCACTTTGACAGATCGTGCACTGGCAGCCCAGACACCAGTGCTGCAGAAAACACACAGGGAAGTGTCTCATACTGAGCCTCACAGCTGTGTCCTTCTGCCACTGGACGGAGACAGGGACTCATCACAGGGCAGTAGTACCACAGAATGGCAGGTGCCCCAGGGCTGTTCACAGCTTACAGGACAAAACCATCCATCACCTCTTTTCCTTCCCACCTCAGAAAGGGACAGTAACGAATGACAAGAAAGACTAGCAAAAAACCAGGCTGAGAACAAGCATGACAATTCTATCCAGAGACAGCTGCCAAGTGAAAATCAAAACCCAAGTATGGATATGTTCTCGGATATTATCACAAATTATGCAAGTGATGGCCTTAGCCCTGCTGATCTTTGCAAGGTACCACAAATATGTGCCACTAACTGGGGTAAAGGAGTGGCATCCTCTTCCCTGTTGAAACACAGGGCTAATAACAATGAAGTACTGAAAAGCCTAGAGCAGAATGGACCAGAAGCCTCCAGGGCATGACACAGCAACTATGCTAAAGTCTAAGCTGGGTCAGTATCTGGATAGGAGACCACCTGGCCACCCCATGAATAACCTGCTTTGAGTTTCATAATGGAAGAAAAATGGGATATAAATGTGATAAAATTTCTGTCATTGAGTGGCTCCACAGTGGCTTCTACATCAGTCTCAGTATGTGCACGAACCTTCACCCATATGAGTGCCTCTGACCTGTAAGCACACAAGTGGTATCCAGCCCCTTGTGAGGATAAAACATCTGTGATTTCTCCTAAACATGATCATAGGCATCCACATGGGCAGAAGACTTTACACGGACCTGTACCAGCATGGAGCAACCATGGAGGAGAGCACCAACCATAGTTTTTTGTAGAACTGTGCTGGGAAGCCTTATCACAACAGAGACAAGATGATTGGTTATATATAACCCCAGGGCTGAAAAAGAAGGGGTCAGGCAAGACCATAATCAAAAACCAAGGTGGCACTCAAGGCTGAAATGACATCTGTGGTGGAAGGAAAGCAGGTAGAGATGGGGGGGGGCTGAACAAAGAGGAGTGAAGACAGTAGCAGTGAGATGCAAGGAGGCTGGAGGTGCTACCTGCAGGCAGGACTGGATGGCTAAACCGAGTCCAAAGTAAGCAAGACCAAGGTAGATTCTACACAAATCACTGGTTGCAAACTTGTTTCACAGATAATGAGACCTTGGTGGGTACCCATTATTTAAGCAGGAAATGCCAACTGAAGAGACGCTTGCTGATGCTCAGCCCTCCACATGGCATTGCTTAGCCCTAGACAAAGAGTAGGGAGAGAGGCAGAGAGCAGATCAAAGGTGTCTGGGGAAGTTACTGCCTTGAGCCTAAGCTCTTCAGAGGAAAGGAAGGGTACAAATGATAATTACTACCTTACAAGACAAGTTGGGCTGAGAGACAGTAACATGCCCAAGGTCACCGAGCCTTGAAGTATCATTGTAATTGGAATAAAACTTATAAAAGAAAAGAGAGTAAATATTAAGAATCATCAGCGACCTATAAGCTACCAACAATATAGAGGAACCCGAGTCGTAGTGGTAGCAAGTACGGGTGTACGGAACTCACCTTTCCGAGTCCGCGGGGGGGTCCATGGGGCGGGGAGGCGATCCGTTCCTCCCCCCAGAATCCTCCCCGGCTGGCTCCACTCCGCGGCGAGTCCGCGGAGCCACCGGCCACATCTGTCCGCTGCCAGACTGCCGGTCTTTGGACGCAAATGGCATCCAGCGTAGCGGATGCCATTTCCGTCCCTGCCTTTTGCCGTGATAGGCTACGTAAAGATTTTGACTATCACGGCAAAGAGTAAGGACGCAAATAGCATCCGCTATGCCATTTGCGTCCCTGCTCTTTGCCATGATAGGCTACATAAAGATTTATGTAGCCTATCATGGCAAAAGGCAGGGATGAAAATGGCATCCGCTATGCCCAACGCCATTTGCATCTGAAGACAGGCAGCAGCGGATGGGACAGGTGGCAGCGGACTGCAGCAGGCGGACGGTGGCAGGTAGGATCCAGCCGGCGCGGATTCCCCCAGGTGGCGGAGGTGAGTCTTTCGTTCCGCCGCAGCCTCCGTGGCGGAATTTTCCATGGTGGAATTCTCCGTCATCCCTGGTAGCAAGCACTACATACACATGTCTATTCAGAAGTAAGCCCCACTGAGTTGAATGTGACACAGTCCCAGGTAAGACTACAGCCTGGTCTCATGTAGTCCTGAAACAGGATTCTCTAGATAGCCCAAATTATCTCCCATCAATGCTCATCCAAATTCTCCCAAACCTCCAGTTAACGCTTTTACAATCACCGTGAGCAAGTTGTTCCTGTTCTCACTTAGGAAGCATTGTCTGATGTCCAGCCTCATGCTCTGCTTTACGGCAAACGGAACCCTATTGATCCTTGTCCTTCCTTGAGGGCCTTTCTGTACTGCAGTCCTTTATAATTTGAGAATATTTTGTCCTTTCTCCTTCTCTTCCATCTTCTTGTCTCAGAAAGAAACATGTCCCAACCCCTTTCAGCCTTTGTTGTTGGTCTACTTGAAATTAGCTGCTAGGCTTTAACCAAATAACAGATTAAATTGATATTAATTTATCAATTTAATAATTGATAAATTATTAAATTTATCTACATTTTAAATAAAATATGTAAATTAAATTAAATTTAATTTACATATTTTATTTAAAATGTAGATATAACAAAACCTCAATAAAAGTATGTTTCAGAGGATCCAGAAAGAAGCAGACAGTTTATCTTCATTTCCTATTAGCAGTTAACACAGCAGAGTCTAAATGGCTTCAAAAAAGAATCCAGTAAAAGGCCCATCAGTGTTGTGTAAGATCCAGGTCTAAAAGATGTATTGACACTGATTTCATTTGAGCACTGTCAGCTTCAGTTGCCTGTGGGTCTTGTATAGCTAAAGGAAAAGGCACAGCAGCTCCACCCTGAAAGGCAAACTGACGGCTAGCTTTCGACACAAACAGGAAGGAAAATAGATCTTTCTAACAGTGAGGTTTAGAGTGGTGGTCATCCAATTTGGTGAACAAGCATATCTGTGCAGTCTATACAACTCTTTAAATCAGAGTTTCTGCTTACTTATTCAATCAGGGAACAAAATTAAAAACTACAATAAAGGTATTTTTGTACTAGTCAATTAATGACACTGATAATAAAATAAAGCGTGCTGTCCTTATTTTTATTCTCCTTTAAAGATGGTGTCTGAAACAGGAGTCTGGTAGTATTGCTTGTTTCCCCCTCTTGCTCCTGTTACTCAGCAGACTCAGCGATGAAAGAAGAAAAAGGGTATGCAAGAAAAGCCAGATATTCAAGAGGGATGGGTGAATCCGCCTACTTCCAGTGTCTGTCACTTGCACATTTTTTACCCACAATTCTGTTCCATTTCTGTATTAATGGAACAATGTTAATGGAATTAATGGAATGTATTAATGGAATAATGTACTACAATGTTAAAAAAAACCCTCTCAAAATACATATTTCAATGTATTTAAGTGATTTTCCTCTCTCGCAAAATATGTATTTAAATGCATATTTTGATGGGTTTACACTGCCACGAATGACATCACACCATTTGGAGAAGTCTGAAATTTAGTGGGTAGCTACGTTCCAATTGGCACATTAGTCCAAAAAGTGTAGATCAGGTTGTTTTATACAGGAATTCACAAAGATCAAATTCCGCAAGCATTCCTACTGTTCAACAGACATTTCTCTTCCACAGGTATGCTGGACAAAGCATAACCAACTGCACAATGCTGGAAGGGTAAAATACAATTAGAAGGCCTCAGGACCTTCGCTAGATTTCACATCACAAATTCACAACTGACTTTTCCAACATCATAAATATGTGCAGCTTTGGTAGCGTTAGAATGAATTTGCTCCAAAAATCAAAATTCTCCTTTAAGAATTAAGTTGAATATTTTCTAGAGATTCCCTGATTATGGAATCTTTTCAGATTATCTGGTATCTGTCTTTGATATCCAGTGGTATTTGATTTCAATATTTCATGTCTAGCAGTTGATATTTTACACTATTTGATAGGATGCAGCACTTGGTGGTACTTTTATGCAATGGTATATATATCACAGTGGCTTTCAAACTTCCTACCATCAGAGTACACTTCACTTCATCATCTGGCAAAGGACTCCATATGCATTGCCGAGGATTTGGGGGCATGATCTAGAATGAAACCAAGTTTATGTGGGACACTGACGGGCCTCACCATCACAAACTGTAAAGTGAGAGTGTGCCCTAGAAAACAAGCAATATTCCTCTGTGGCTGCACATTGCACACTTCTTTTGAAGAAACCTGAATATGCACATCTTCTCATTGAAAACAACTCTGATAAGCTTCCAAAGAACTCAGGTTTCCCTGGAAGACATTTCAAAACTGCTGGCATATCATATGTGATAGTACTTGACAACTGGCATGCTAGTATTTACTATTTAACTATACTTGACAGTTGAAATGTAATGGTTAGTCTTATAGCATTTGATAGATAACATGCAATGGTAATTGGCATTTGACAGCTGACAGCTTATAGAGTTTCGTGTTTGGAAACTGCCAAAATCAACACAATCAAGAAGATACCAACAGAATTTGAATTTCTAATTGAGATATACAAATTTCACATTCAAAATGCAGGTTTGAATTTGGAATTTCTAATTCAGAATTAGAATGGTGCAACTGCAAAACGGTTGTATTGCAAACATTTGCAAATATATGTTTCAACCTTAGTCTTTGGACTTTTTTGGAGCACCTTCCTACACATTTTTTAAAAACATGAATGGAGAAATGTACCATTAGGAGTGGCCCATATGAAAAAATAGGGGAGCATATCTATCTCACAGAGTTAGATATAGTACAGCAGAACCTACAAAACATAATCATTCTGCCTACAGTTTACAGCCAGAAGTCTCAGCTGAGGAACTTTCTGATAAGTTTAACTTCTGAAATATAAATCTTGGGCAACTCAAGAAAATTCTATGTGACTGAAGGAAGATACATGGAGTGTCAGTCTCAGGCTAATGTCAACAAGAGATCTGTCAGTAATGTAAAAGAATGGTTAAATCAAGATTTTAGTAACTGAGACCTAGGAGCCAAAAATATAATTTATTGCAGCCAACATTTAAAACACACACATACCAAACAAACCATGGTACAGGCAAGTAAAATCTATCAATTTAGATACAGTGGCAGGGGATAACATGTTGGTGCAACTGGCTTGGGTTTCTCACCTGCCACTTTTGATTTACAGCCTACACTGTACGGAGTTCACATATAATTAACTTCTAAAAATCACAAAGATAAAAAATTGGCTCACTGACAAATCTCAAAACATAGTAGCAAAGCTGGAAACAAACTTTTGGGCAGAGCTGTTTCTCGCTGTACCCTACAGCTATGTATTCAATTCTAATAACAACAAAAGCCACAGTACAGTAATACTTTGTGGTTATTGTATTCCGTTCAAAGTCCTTTGGGATATTCTGAAGTCAAAGAGACCTATTTTTGTTCTTGTGTACAATATGAGCACCCACCTAGTGGCAGAATAGTGAAGTGCAGGGTGGCACTACAATCTGATATTAAACACAACCACTTCTGGGTCCTGCTCTTGATTGCTTAGCATACCGTAGTTCAAGTAAATCAACTTTCAGTATGTTTGATGTTCTTCTTCAGGCTTTGACCCTTTAACTTTACACCCTTTAAATGTGGTTTATAAATTCCAGCATTGCTGTTGTTTTTAAAAAGTTGGAAGTAACTGCAAAATTTCAAGAACTCTCAATTTCTTTAGTAACCTTACAAAACATGTTAGTTCATTAGAAGACCGGGGGGGGGGGGGAGTCACAGTATGGTTATGCCTTTATTAGGACACCCAAAATGTCACAATCATAAGCAAGCTTTTGGGTTCTCCATAACTCTTCATCAGGCTGGATGATGAACAAAACAGTGAGGGAGGGGGAGAAAAAACCGGGTATGATATTGTTGCCCCTAAGATGGAGTGGGAGAGGAAAATGCAGACACAATTACATTAGTTTTACTAGGTGTTGGAATGTATTTCATCATCATCATCATCAAATAATCTCAGTAGTTGCTCAATTCTCTCTCTGACACTCATCGGAACATACAAGATCCTTGTGAGACACAAAACAGGGGAAGTTATTAGGTTGGTCCTAACAAAGGTATTACCATACTGTGGCTTTTGTAGAGAGGGTGTTTGGTTTGGTTTTGATTGAAATCTTGTACCCAATTACCTAGGAGTAAGCCCCACTCAACTCAATGGGACTTATTTTTGAGAAGACATTGCGTTGTTGGTATCTGACAACCTGTCACAGAATTTAAAAAACACACACACAATATGATGGAACACAATCTCCATTACAATGAAACCCCTCAATAAACTTATATTCTCACTTGTTTCCCTTTCTTTATATTTCTTCCCCCACCCCTGCCTTTAACATTTTATTCTCTGTCCCAGGGTGAGCCAAGCTGGGATTGCGATGTTTTCCTGGCAAAAAACTGATCCTCCAATCTTCCTCATTTTTAGGACACAAGTACATCCCCCGCACCCCCGGCCCTCTTTTGGCACGATGAATGCCTCTGGCATCTAGAGCTGGAGTCCTGGGTCTGCATCACAAAAAAATATGCCTTCTAAACTTTCATGTACACCTTATAAAACCCTTTTAGTTATGATGATGCCAGAATTATAATTGTTAGTCAAAGTCAAGCAAAGAAACTGGCATAAAATATATTCTTTTATGTGCCTTTGCTGACTTTCTTCCCTCTAAACTTTCCTCTCCAAAGCCTTTAGTGTTAGATGGATTAGATGCTTCTACTAGTCGCTTGCTGTCTCTGCTTCCGTCAGTCCACTGAAATTGTTGGAGCTGCAATAGAAGTTTGTAAGGCTGGGGACTGAGGCAGGAGGAATGTGAACAAGGAAATTAGAATCATAGAATAGTAGGGTTGGAACGGGCCTACAAGGCCATCGAGTCCAACCCCCTGCTCAATGCAGGAATCCAAGTCAGAGCATCCCTGACAGATGGCTGTCCAGCCTCGTCTTGAATGCCTCCAGTGTGTGAGAGCACACCACCTCCCTAGGGAATTGGTTCCATTGTCATATTGCTCTAACAGTCAGGACGTTTTTCCTGATGTTCAGCCGGAATCTGGCTTCCTGTAACTTGAGCCCATTATTCCGTGTCCTGAACTCCGGGATGATCGAGAAGAGGTCCTGGCCTTCCTCTCTGCGACAACCTCTCAAGTACTTGAAGAGCGCTATCATATATCCCCTCAGTCTTCTCTTCTCAAGGCTAATCATGCCCAGTTCTTTCAGTTTCTCTTCATAGGGCTTTGCTTCCAGTCCCCTGATCATCTTTGCTGCCCTCCTCTGAACCCTCTACAGCTTGTCTGCATCCTTCTTAAAGTGTGGTGCCCAGAACTGGACACAGTACTCCAGATGAGGCCTAACCAGTGCTGAGTAGAGGGGAACAAGTACTTCCTGGGATTTGGAAGTGATGCTTCTATTAATGCAGCCTGAAAGAGCGTTGGCCTTTTTTGCAGCCACATCACATTGTTGGCTCATATTCAGCTTGTGAACTACAACAATTCCAAGATCCTTCTCGCTTGTAGTGTTGTTGAGCCACGTATCCCCCATCTTGTAACGGTGCCTTTGGTTTCTTTTTCCTAGGTGCAGAACTTGGCATTTATCCCTATGAAATGTCATTCTGTTGTTTTCTGCCCAGTGCTCCAGTCTATCAAGATCACTTTGAATTTTGTTTCTGTCTTCCAAGGTATTAGCGATCCCACCCAATTTTGTGTCATCTGAAAATCTGATCAGCATTCCCTGCACCTCCTCCTCCAAGTCATTAATAACAATGCTGAAGATCACTGGGCTCAGGACTGAGCCCTGCGGTACACCACTCCTTACCTCTCCTCAGTTGGAGAAGATCCCATTGATAAGCACTCTTTGAGTTCGATTCTGTAGCCAACTGTGGATCTACTGGATTGTTGTTTCATCTAGCCCACTTTGAGCTAGTTTGCTCATCAGGATATCATGGGGCACTTTGTCGAAAGCTTAGCTGAAGTCGAGGTATATGATGTCCACAGCATTCCCACAGTCCGCAAGGGAGGTGACCTGATCAAAAAATGAGATCAGATTCATCTGGCAGGATTTGTTCTTGACAAATCCATGTTGGCTTCGAGTAATCACGGCATTGTTGTCAAGGTGCTTACAGACTGATTGCTTTATCATCTGCTCCAGAATTTTCCCAGGGATTGATGTCAGACTGACTGGTCTGTAGTTCCCAGGTTCCTCCTTTTTACGTTTTTTGAAGACAGGGACAACATTAACCTCCTCCAGTCATCTGGCACTTCATCTGTCCTCCATGATTTCTCAAAGAGAATAGACAGTGGTTTTGAGAGTTCTTCTGCCAGTTCCTTTATTACTCTAGGGTGCAGTTCATCTGGCCCTGGAGATTTGAACTCATTCAAAGTAATTAGGTGTTCCTTGACCATATGCCTATTGATCTCAAGCTACAATCCTGCCCCTTCAGCCTGTACTTTGCCTTTGCAAGGGGGGTCACAGACGCTCTTCTGGGAGAAGACTGAGCCAAATTCTATCTATTTATTTATTTATTTATTTATTTATTTCATTTCTATACCGCCCAATAGCCGATGCTCTCTGGGCGGTTCACAAAAATTAAAAACAAACAACACACAATAAAACAATTTAAAATATATAGAACATTAAAACCACAATATAACAATACAACCACAATAAAACCTAGCAGCAGTACAGGAGTTTAAAATACAGATTTACTTTTCCTTTCACCTCCTCACTTAACTTATTGATAAGCCATCAAGATGAACATTTAAAAATAAAAAGTGCCTTCTTCCACTGTTCTGATAAGTTTTTTTAAAACACGCTGCTGGAATAAGGGAGTGGGGGAGGACTAGAGATGGCTTTTTGTGTATGGAGAGAAAGGATTGTTGATTCAGCACTTACACTGAAAATCCTGCATAAGCATGTGCTGCTCCTGAATTCTAAGTGTATGGGAAGGCAGCAGTTATTCAATGGTGAATAAAAGGCACTTTGCACATACTCAGAGATACTTTTCTTCCCATTCCAGGTTCAGCTGGAGAATGGCAAAAAAAACCTCTCAGACTATACCCTGGTGAGTTCTTAGCATGAATTATGTTGGGGGAGAAAGCTTTCCAATAACAAGAAAAACAGGGGAGCATGAAAAAAGCATTTGTTGCAGAGTTGCTCGAAAGAGTTGGGAAGATGAAGAGTCAATTGTACAGGAAAGCAGAATGCATGTGGTCTCTTGGATGCAGTTTGCTGGCAATGGAAGGCTCACTGCTTAATTTTTAAAGAGACAGTGCATGGCACGTTCGTCTATGTGGAAGATATGTCATCGTCTGTAAATATGTGAGGAGTGGGGAAGTGATAAGGGAAAGGTATTATGTGTATGCTCAGAGGCACTCTATTATTCTTTTTGTATATTAATTCTGCATCATAGGTTCCCTGATGAATCTTGGGCTACTCTTTCATTGCTGTGCCTCAGTGTTTCCCTGATGTAAAATGGGACCAATGCGCTTTCAGTGATATGTACGTGTATTATATGTATTTGACTTGCCACACATGTATGGCTTCCCTCAATGTTTTGTCATCTGAAACCATTTGTTTCCATGCACTTTTGGTTCCTACTTAATACAGGTGGCACATTTAAGTATGGGTTGTGTTGGCTACGCCATTGTCTACCAAGCTACTTTGAGCTTCCAGATTCCCCCCTCAAGCCCCACCCACACATGCACAAGAGTGTCCCATTTTAATCTCTGAAAAAATGTTATGGCATGTTTACACTTGTGTTTTAAGATTTCAAGCCTGTGGGCAGAGTCCTTTGTCTTTTTCATTTATTTTGTGATTGCAGATGCCTAAAAAATAATAAATATGTTATGCAATATTGACACTGATGTTGAATAATCTCTCCTAAAAAAAATTGCTGTTAATCTTTTCCAAAATTGTTCAGGGCCTATGCCACCAGGTGTTAATCTATCCCTGTCTGCTTGTCAGCAGAATAATCTAAGAAAGTCTCACTACGGGGTTCTTCACACGGAGCTTTTATCCTGCTATTGAGATTGCTCACTCACGGAAGTTTCTGGGCCCTTAAGATGACGTTGTCAGCCTCCAGGGCATCTCCTGCACTAAATGACCTGTATTCCATTTTTTAAAAGATCAGAGATAATGAGGTATGGAGGGAGCAATCATATGGCCACTAGGCAGCAGCTATATGACCAAAGGATATGCCATTTTCCGGGAACCAACCTCAAAGCCCACGCTCCGAGGTCGGTTCCCAGAAAACCGACCTCCCCACACTTCCGCACTGCCTCAGAGGCAGCGTGGAACAATCCTGTCCTCTGCTCTCGCAAGAGGAGCGCAGAGGGGCCGAAAAGGGGCGTGGCTGGGGGCGTTCTAGAGCGGGGAGAGCATAGCTGTGTATACAACACATCCAATGTGTTCTACAGCAGCCTCCTCTTCTGCTCTGTGCTCCTGTGGCTAGACAGCCGCAATCGAGTTCGGAGGGGGCCACCTATCCCGATAGGATTGCGCCCTAAATTACCCTGCTTGTGTTCTGCTTGAGTCCCCTCTGTGAAAAAGGAAAAGCTGCAAGAAGAGGAGCTTGACTAATGAAACATATGGAAAACTCAGATAAGGGGGAGAAGGAGAGGGAAAGGGGAGGGGGAAAAGGAAGCGTGTGTAAAGGGAGTCCATCGTGGTCCTGCATTTAAAATGGAAGCAGAAAGCCCCCTTTTAAATGCAGGGTTTTAGAGTGTAGAGATGCCCTATGTATCCACTGGGCTATCTTCTGAGGGTGGTGCTCTCTGGAGAAGTGCAGCTACTTTCCATTTTCTGTAGCTAAGACCACTCTGTCATCAGGCAATGCTATTTTAAAGCAAACAACATATATTATATATCACTGGCATTTTAAATTCTTGGATGCTGGTCCTCTGTTCAGATGCTTCCTGCCATTCCTGTATTATCTAGAGTAGCCTTCCCCCATCTGGTGCATTGGACTATAGCTCCCCATTGACCAGGGATGATGGGAACTTAGCCTAACACACCTGAAGAGCAGTAGTTTGGGGAAGACTGATCTAGAACAACCTAAATAGTAGGCATCCTAAACAGCAAGTGCTGTAGCAACAGCTGTCACTCAGGTTCAATGAAGCACAGCAGCAAACTCAGCCTTTGTTATTCAACAACCTCCATCTAAACAGGCATAACACCAAAGGAGGATGTGAAAATCCCATGAGGAAACACAAAGCACAGGGGACACCTGGTGATGGTGGGGAAGGGCTCCAGCCGCTATGCCAGATCCATGGTGGTAGTAAGCGCCTGGCATTTGAAGAGCTCCTCTGTTCCAGAGCTTCTGACGCCCCCTGCTTTTCCCCTTGTCTTCCCACCCCCACCCCACGCTTCCCCCGACTTTCTCTTTCCTTTTCCAGGCTGGGTTTAATTTGACACCTTGAGCCTCGGTAACGAGGTGGGGAGCAAGAACAGCCACAGTGGATTTCATTAGGCTCGGCACTGCAGGCCCCACTCTCTGTGCGTTAATGACATCCGAGGATAGGGAAACGAGACAGCCATCGCACGACATGAAATAAACATGAGGGCTGTCAGCAGTGACAGCTGAAGCAAAGGGGACAAAATAAGCCAGGTAGAGACCTTCCCCATTCTGCACAATGCAAAGCGACACCTTGGAAAGGCCTTTCATGGTGATCCTCTTTACCTGGGAAACAGGGGTGGGGTGAGGGGCAGAGGAGATGAAGGAAAGGAAATGCAATTAAATTAGCAGCATTTTACCATACAAATTACATTTATCAGTTTAAATGTCAGCGGGAACCAGATCCATTCTCCTCCCTTAGGGAAACATTATTTGTGAGGGGAACAGGAGTTCTTTTGCAAATAACAGTGTAGCTTCTCCTGGGGTTAGCTTTACAAATCCAACAGAATTGCAATGCCTCTCATGAAGGGGGCAAATAAACACACAAACAAGGCATTTCACCCTTTCCCAGCCCAGCCAGCAGCAGCGAAAGAGCTGCAGAAGGGGGAGAAAGGCTCCGACGGGAAAGGTGAAGGCATGCTCCATTAGCCCTGCCCGATTCCTCTTTGCAGCAGAGCAAGCTGGAAAGTGTTGGTGAGGAGGGAGTGGTCCTTCACACAGAGGACATGTGTCACAACAGTGCGTAAACATGCCGATGAGGAACACAGACACCCCAACGCCAGCACTTGCGAGGAACAAATCTGCACAGGTGCACAAGCACAGTGATATGTCCAGCCAAGGGATGGAGATGAGCAAACCACACAAACACGTAAGTGAGATGACTCCTTAGAGCACTCTGTAAAGTTTGAATATATGAAGCTGTTTTATTCTGAGTCAGGCCGTTGGTCCCTCTCAGCCAGTACGGCACACTGCAGTGGCTCTCCAAACCTTCAGTCTTTCCCAGCCCTGCCAGATAGCCCTTTTTAACTGGAGATATCAGGGATTAAACCTGTGATCTTTTGCATACAAAACATGCACTCCACTACTGAGCTAGTGTGTGAAGACCACCACTGGAAGTGCAAGAGGCCATGTGCCACAGAGAGGCTCTACCCCTTACACAACCTTGGGTGCTCTCTGAATAGACATCTCACTGAACAAACAGCAAGCATGAGGGCTGGAAGTATGGATTGCTTCTTCCACCCCTCCAACCATGAACCTCCCCCCCACCGATTTTCCTCCCCCATTACATAACCTAAATACAGTCTTCTCACACACAATGCAGGGTGTGTACGTGCATTCATATATTCCTTTAAAAACACTGCTTGGCCAAGGAAGGTGGGAAAATCTGTGCATGCCAGGAACCGACTGTGCCGGAGCCTTCAGGAACGTACAATACCCATAGGGGTTTCAACAAAGAAATCTGAGGGTTCTGAAAGATAGGAACCAAGAATGGTGTGGGCATTTTGACTGGAAAGACCTTATGGCTGAGCAGGACAGAAAGTCAGAATGCAAGGATTCACGAAGGAAAAAAAGCCTAACTGCTTTTTGTAGGCAGTCATGAAAGAGCTGCACCAGTATTGCCTCCCCATCAGGCCCAGACCAGGGTCATGGGTGACTATACCCAAGAGTAGATCCAGAGGGTGTATTCTCCATCTCAGGGTCCATAATTTCAGTTCCTAGAGCTGGGGATTGAAGTGCAACAAGTGGAAAATACTGCTTTGTTGACCAGACAAGAGCAGAAGGCCACCCTTCAAGTATTTATAGTAGGCCTGATCAATCTAGGAGCTTCCTACTGCCTGCCCATTAGAGGGCCTAACGTAGTACACCCCATCTCTTTCTGTGTGGAGAGAACTGACTGAGGCATGAGCACAGACCAAAGCAGGGTCTCAGCCTCAGGTCACTAACACTACCCTGGCCAGAACCTTCCAGAACCCTAAACCTATTCATAGAATCATAGAATAGTAGGGTTGGAAGGGGCCTACAAGGCCATCGAGTCCAACCCCCTGCTCAATGCAGGAATCCAAGTCAGAGCATCCCTGACAAATGGCTGTCCAGCCTCGTCTTAAAGGCCTCCAGTGTGGGAGAGCCCACCACCTCCCCAGGTAATTGGTTCCATTGCCGTATTGCTCTGACACTCAGGAAGTTTTTCCTGATGTTCAGCCGGAATCTGGCTTCCTGTAACTTGAGCCCATTATTCCGTGTCCTGCACTCTGGGATGATCGAGAAGAGATCCTGGCCTTCTTCTCTGTGACAACCTTTCAAGTACTTGAAGAGTACTTCAAGAGTATTCCATCAAGCTGATTAGCACATCCTGTGCTGGAAGTCAAACTATGAGTTGAGGGAGTCTCTCTTGCTCTCTAGCTGTTGAGAGTCTGAAAAGCCACTTCATATATTACCTTAACATTTATGTTTAGAGATGACAGTAGCTATGGTCTACAAACCCAATTTATTTATTTAAATTTAAAAAATAAAAGGGAAGCCATAAAAATGAATCCAGATATGGGATGGCTCTCACAATCGAGGTTATATTAGATGGCAAGACAATCTTCTTATCACAGGCATGCTGGAAGAGCCAAAAGTGTCAGATTGGTGCCTTTAAAGACAGGGAAGTGGCCTTGATTTTAATTTTTCTTTCTTCACATATTTCAAGTCATTTCTCTTGTGGAGAACCCTGTACAAGTACGTGAAAAAATGAGCTAAAAGACCTACAATGTTTCAAGGAGAACTTGAGATGTGGTGGGCAAGTGAGCAGAGAGAGGCTGCTGCATGACCAGCATGGATCTTGGATCAGCTAGCCAGCCTTTCCCAACCTGGTGCCCTCCAGATGTGTTGGACTACAACTCCCATCACCCCAGCCCACATAGTGATTGGCCATACTAGTTGGAGATAATGGAAGGTGCAGTCCAACATATCTGGAGGGCGCCAGGTTGGGGAAGGCGAAACTAGCCCTTCAAGCACTAGTAGGAAGGACTAACAAGTCAGTCTTTTCGAATCTTGTCTACTGAGTGACTACTGGGCACACTACGTGGATAGCTGCATGTTTTTTGGTGTCTTCTGTATATGCACACTGAATAGAAAATTATCCTATACACTAATAGCAAACTCATTCCCTGAGTGTGGATCCATATGTAGCCTAAATGGCACCATCCACACACAAGAGGGAGCAATGAACAAATTTGGGGGAACCCCAAGTTTGCCTAAGTACAACAAAAACTGAGGGGAAAACACCCCCACACAGCTCAGTGACAACCAAGGATGTTTAATAGCCATGGAAAACTGACTGACGGGGGAGCGGGGCATGGGTGCACACAGGGGAGGGGGGCATGGGTGCTGGGGGGGATTTGCACATTTCTGCAAGTGCAAATTTGTGAATTTGCGCAAATTCAGAAAATTTGAAAAAATCCAATTTCACCAATGAGTGGATGATAAAAAGAAAGACAAAATGCAGGCAGAACGGATTTTACAAAATCCACACATCCCTAATTGCTGGGGCTGTGCTAAGAGAAAGTAGCTTATGGGGGCCCTGCAATGTAGTCCTGTAGTCCACTGTTAATATGGCAGATTGGAGTGGGGCTGATGTTGGTTTGGATTCCCAGTATAAAAAAAAAATAAATCCCAGGGCCTCTTAGGTTTTAGCAAAGATCCATCTACTTAAATGCACCCTCAGAACTCCTTGTAGGCCGAATGTAGTGCTCAGGTGTATGGCAAGGCCTCTCACTGTATTGACTTGCATGCAGATAGGCTGCACTTTTACATGTCCCAAAACATTTTTAAATATACTAATAGCAAACCCATTTTCCAAGTGTCAATCCTTACGAAGCTGAACAGCACCATCCATGCACAAGAAAGAGATATCAGATTGCTTCAGGAAACTCCAGTATTTGCAGAAATAAATTTTAAAAGCTTTAAGAAAAAAAGCCTAAGGTGAGGGTAGGGGAGGAAATCTCAAACAGTTCAATGAAGACTGATCATGTTCAGAGGCCAGAGAACACTGAGCATATGTTGGGGGGTGAGGAACACCACCGGAAAGAGGAGTATCTTGGAAAAGAGCATGACTGGCTGTCTGAAACGCCAAACAGGGCACTTCACACAACATTTTGTTGTAGTTCCCACCTGTGCATGTTCTAATAACAATCTGCGGTACTGAGTTACGATGTCTATACAGCCAAAACAGCCATACTGAGAAACAAGAGGGAGAGATCAGCATGCTCAGGAGAACTTCATTATCTGTCTAAAAGCAGATAGTGATGAGCACCACCACTGAGAAGGCCCTCTCCCAGGTTGTCACCTGCCATTCCTCCAACAAGAACAGAAACCCAAAGGAGAAACTGGAATGGATGGTGTTCTCAGGCAGATTCTGTGAGGTGTGGCAATTTCTAGGATATTATGGGCCCAGACTTCCTAGGGCTTTAAAAGGTCAACGCCAGCACCTTGAACCAAGCCAGGAAACAACTAGTCACCATTGCAGCAAGTGAAAGATTTGTGTAATCCGATCCAGTCAAGCAGCTCCTGGCAGCCACTTTCTGAACCAACTGAGACTTCCAAACCGACTTCAAGGGCCAACTCTCTACACACAACATCATTATTCCCATACTGCAAATGGAGGGCTGAGGCAGTAGGAATATCGACTTACTTAGGTGACCTTAGGCAAGCCACCCCACTCTGCAACTCGGGGGCTTTTAAAAAAATGGGGGCTTAAAAAAAACAATGAAGCTATGAATGAAAAAGACAACTGAGATGTTTTAGGAACTGAAATCTCACTTCCTCACTACAGGCCAGTTTTAGCCCAAGTGAAGAAGAAGCAAGAGAGCTGAAGCAGAGAGAGGTGGGTGGGAATATCCATCAGATGCATCCGATTGAACTGAGGTGGGTTATTCTAGACTGAATATGACCATTTCCCTCATAAGATCTCTGTATCTTCTGCTCTTGTTTCTAGAATTTTTTTCTAATACTCACCCTAACTCTTTCATTTCTGCAGTTCAAATCCAGCTTCTCTTGTACACTGAACAATTGTCTTTCATCTATTTTGGCAGCATTTTACTTGTTCATAAGCTTTGATCACTATCTGGTTTCCCCTACTCCAGCCTTCTTTTCTGTAGAACTGAACACACCCAGCTCCTTGCTTAAACCTTGTCTCTTTGGCCTGGTGTTCTAAGCACTTCATCTTTGAGGCTTTCTTCTGAAATTATTCCAGGATGTCAATATCTTGCTCAAAGTTTAATGGCCAAAATGTGTATGATATTTCAGCAGAGATGAAGCATAGGGTCTATCCAGGCAATAAGTTTATCAAACAACAAATACACAGTTGTTCACTTGTTGAGTAGGATCCGGATGTCTTTCTCTGCTTCCAATTTTAGCAGTGCTCAAACTAGAACATATCGTTACTGGGAAATTGTGCCCCCCCCCCCGCTATCTATTCCATGTCAAATGGATGTCACAAACACTAATTGGATAGTACTGGTGACATACCCAACTATGAGTGTGGATCCATCCATCAGCCTGCGGTGAGGCTGCCCCTCATTCATTATGGGTGAAGAGGATATTTGCTATTGTAGCTGGATCTGAACTAATCTGAATATAGCACTAATGAAGTCCAGGATTTCTAGTTGAGAGGAATAAGCCCTTACTAATATGCCAGAAACTAAAGATAAGCCTAGATTTTCACACCTCTCTTTTCAGTGGGAATTCAGGTGTCCCTTCAAAATTTCATCTGGCTAAATCTTGTGGGTGCTAGAAGGAAGTATGGGGAAGCAAAGGCTGATTTTTAAGGCTCCAGAGAACTGTGCAGCCCCTAGAATAGCCTATGGCAAAGAGATAAGGGAAATCCAAGGCAAGAGTAAAGAAGCAATGTAATCTCTGAGCTTGTCTGATGAAGTTCAGGGAATCTCCCAGACCAGGCTGAGTTAACGCTCAGGCCAAGCCCCTTCTACTCTCTGCCCAAGTGTGTGTGTGCGCGTGCGTGCGTGTGCGCATGCATACATGCGCACCCACACGTGTGTCCAACTTCACAGTCTGCAAACAAGGCTTCGAAATTGGGGGGAGCTGTTTGACCTCAGCCCTGAATTTGGGGACTGCACAATTCCATGAAATCTTAAAAAGAGCATATGGAGGCTTCTGCACAGCTTTTGGTGAGCTATAATTCATTTTTAGGACTTTGACAAAAAGTAGAGAAACACCTTTGATTTTTTTCGTACAATTTGCTTAGCTATTTGATTAAAGATTCTCCCTCATCAGAGATCCAAATTTCAACACAAAAGTTGAAGCTCACACATACAAAAATGGTCCAGACTGAGCTCTAGTTTCTCTTTGTCGATGGAAACTACTGAATCTGGATAGGTATGGGGATACACACTGAGATCAGATGTACCCTTCAAGTACCGTGGGGAGCAGATGAGCATCTAAATCCAGTAACCCACCTGTCCTGTTACCTCTTCCCAATTTCACGTTAATACTTCTCTGTCAGATTGGGAGCAAGTAATGGGACAGTTCTGTTATCGGATGGAGATGCTCATCTGTTCCACACTAAACTTGATAGATGCATCAATCCTCATCTACATTCACCAGTCACTGCCAACCTATTCTTTGTCAATTATCATTTCCAACCAAAAGGTATCTACCTAACTGGAAATATGTGTAGCCTGAGAAAGCATGGACCTCCTACTGCCACCCTGCAATGAAATTTCACTAGGTGTATTGATACCTTTTTGGTTTCCTTTGAATTTCCTCCAATGTTTCACCTGGAGAATTTGCTATGAATTTCACATTCTTGAAATGTTGGGGAAACTCTTATCTAGGTGACATGTCCTTGCTTGCTTACAAGTGTGTCAGATGGAATGGTGTACAAACTCTATTAAAATAGCCACTAGAAACAATTCACTGAAAAATTCACCTGTGCAAGTCTCGTTCAAATGAACTGGAGCTATGCTACCCATAGGGATAACTTCATCACTTCTAGCAAATGACCGAAGCTCAGACTCTAGAAGGAGGGAGTTCAAAATTCATGGATCCCTTTCTCTGGACATTAGTATCTCCCATGCACAACCTAGATGGTACCAGCATGGAACTTTCCAAGGGGTCAATAGTACCAAGTGCCACTCGAAATTATCACTGGACCTCCAAGTCCACATTTTAGATTCCAAGTACATTTGAATACACACTGTTTTCTAGTGTTCCATGCCCCAGCCTACTTGCTATTCTGAAATTGCCCCCCAGAGTGAAAGACACATTGATTCCCACACTAAACTGGGGCAGTAATTAGCATCACCTTGTCATAGGGGTACACAGAGTGGCTGCAACGGCCCATTTAACCAGCTTGCGCTCCTAGCCATGGGCCTCATTAGCATATTTCAACTACAACAAGATGGATGAAGATAGATGGAGGAACATCATCCTTGGTGAAAATACTGTTTTATCAAGGTTAGATCATTATCGTAGATGACACCTCCCCATATTTGCTCATTTCTGGCTACAGGGTTACTGCACATCTGCTGCTTGCCAGGCTTTTAAAAAGTTTGTTCATGGATAAGTAGGACAATCTATGGGGGAGCAGCACCGTGGCTTAGTGGTTAAGACGCTGAACTGCAGACTGGAAGGTCAGCAGGACAGCAGTTCGAGACCCGAGTGCTGCGAGACGGAGTGAGCTCCTGTCTTCAGTCCCAGCTTCTGCCAACCTAGCAGTTAGAAAGCAAGAAATTGGCGGGAAAGGTAACAGCGATCCGTGCACCTCGGTGTTCAGTCATGCCAGCCACATGACCACGGAAGTGTCTTCGGACAGCGCTGGCTCTTCGGCTTAGTAATGGAGATGAGCACCACACCCTAGAGTCAGAAACAACTGGTTGGGGACACCTTTACCTTTTTTTTTTTTTTACTTCTCCTGCAGTGTTACCACTGATCAGTAGTCGGGCAAGGTGGGGGTGGGGGGCATATCACTTTAAGCATTAGGCAATAACAGTGCTATGTCCAAAGCACACAAGTGTGGTTCTTTCAGGTTCCACCTGGATCCACTTCATCCATCAGACAAGAATGCACATGCAATTACTCCGCGACAAGTGAAAGAGCAGACCCTTCCAAAATGGAGGTGCAAGTGAATAAGTGGGCTTTTTGCTATTCATTCCTTACAGCTGTTTGATTCCTCTTTTTGTGTCAGATAACACTGGCCTACCTTAAGAACATAATACCTTAAGGCCTTGCTGGATCACACCTAAGGACTAACTAGTCCAACATCCTGTTTCCCACAGTGGTCAACCAGATGCCCCAATGGGAAGACCACAAGCGGGGCATGAGGACAATAGCACCCACCCACTGTTGTTCCTTAGCAACTGGTATTCAGAGGCATGCTGCCCCTGATGTTGTAGGTAGTATATAGCCCTCATGGCTAGTATCCATTGACAGAAACCAACTTACAAGGATGTTATAAGGATTAGTGAAATATACATGCACTAACATTTTATTATTTATTTTATCAATTCTAATTTATTATAATTAATTATGTATTAAATAACACTGCTTGCAACTGATGCTTGTAAGTTTGGGCTTATAGCACATAGTGTCTCCAAGAGAGATTTCCAACCCCCAGCCAAACCACTTCCCTAAGGTCCATTAATTATTGCATAAAGACCTCAGAAAGAAATGTAGGGTGCTTCCACATGCATGAAAAATAGAAAATCAGCAAGATCACTAGTGTCTTCATGCTCTTTCTTTACAAATTATGAGCATGATCCAGCTCGCAGGAGCCACTTTTAAGTACCATTTATTTTAATAGAGCAGATTTACACATGTGCTTAATTCAGATTAATAGGAAATAAAAGAGCTTAAGGCTACAATCCTATACACACTCACCTGGGAGTAAGCCCCACTGAACTCAGTGGACCTTACTTCTAAGTAGACATGCATTGGATTGCACAGTAAATTTGACTGGATCATGTCCTTTCTTAAACTTTGCAGCCAACATGAACAATATTACTTTCAACTGGTTTCTAATGGCAGTAGAAGTGCATATATTGTTGAAGGAAAGCATTCTGCACTTGGCCAAGAGCACTCACTCTTTCATATAACCCCAGAATGAAAGCCTACAGATGTGATGTGGGAGACCTATGATTTTGTTAATTAGTAGCCCCATGAGGCTGCTTTCAATACTGGGCATGTGAAGCCCCAAATGTACCCCCCCACACACATTTGCTATTAGCTCCTTGGTGGGGGAGAAACAGGCACCAATGTCATACCCCCCCCCCCGCCCCGACATAATAGCTTTGGGGTGGCATGGATGGGGGAGATGAGCATCAGGCAAAGGACATGAGAGAAAAAGCACACCCTGCTGAAACACTACATTCCTGAAGTTCAAGCTTTAAGCTTTTATATTTTATATGGTTTTATGCTGCACTTTGTGGTTTTAATTTCTGTGAACTGCCCAGAGAGCTTCAGCTATTGGGCTGTATAGAAATAAAAATAATAATAAAAAAATAACAAGTTCAAACAGCCTGGCTTGCATTTGCAAGAGAGTTGCAAACAAGCTCTCCCTTCCTCCCTTCTTGGCCTCCTCTTGCAAAATCTTCCTTTTGCTCTTTTTTACCAGCAGGGAAAAACGTCACTGATATGCAGCTTAGCAGCCAACTGACCCTGGCAACTACTGACCCAGTGAGAAGGTCGCTTATTGAATCCTGTTGTGATATGTGCTACCTATGATGTAATTTGGTCCTCAGCTGGGAAGGAAGAGAGAGAGACAGATGAGAGATAAAAAGACTTTTTCCAAGCCTAGCAACTGTGTGGCAAGAAGAGTATTAAAAAGGACCAGGATGCTAGAATTACCCTTCTATGTACAGGCTCTTTAATCATTTCTGGTTTGTATTTCCAACAGCAACATTTAGAAACTCTCAGACCACAGCAACCCTGGGGCAAGAGGCACATCCCATGCAATATCTTAGCTCTGATCACTTCCACCATCAGCTGCTTCCAGAGGAGGTACGGGAAAACCCTCCAGTACATGAGAATTCAGAAGCTTGCTCTAGGGTGTGTCCTTCTTACTACTTCCTCCCTTTCCCTAATAACTGGTGTATATATAGGTCCTCAACAACAGAAACCTTCAGTTGTTCTAACATGCTCTCTCTTCAGATGTACTAAAACCAGACTAGCATTTGAAGCATCCTTACTCTGGCTGCCATATACCCTAGAAAAGGAGAAGCGTTTTAAACTGTGGCTATGAAGACAAATTTTGGGTGGGTCACAGCCAAGAACAAAAGTTTATTCTCCCTCTTCCTCTTCCTGGCCCAACCTCCCTTGAGAACCTCCAAGGACAGACATTTCACAGCCTATCAAGGCAACATGGCCCATTGATTAAATGCTTGTGTAGCTGGGAAATATCAGATGTTTTATCTGAATCCATTTTCCTGGTTCCCCCACTTGCCTCCAGTACTTTCCCATTAACTTAGGAACTCAGGAGGAGGCATAGATGTTGGGATCTATGTCTGTGTGTCTCTGAAAAGCTTCACATAAAGTCATTAAGGGCTTTTAGCTGGCCCTTGTGTACAAGTTTGAATCTTACTCCAGTAATGGTTGGTGGTACATACTCAGCAATGGCATTCAGAAGTCTGTCTTGGTCTGCCCGGAGTGTGGGATGTTTGTTAAAGAATGTAGAATTGTAAGGGACCTATTTTTCCCTCCTCCATTGTTTCTGAGGATTAAAGACTGCCCCCCTTTTTTCTATGGATGGAGGGTTAGAGTAAGAAGAGGTCCAGAGATCAAGAAGGTAAAGTGGGGTACATAGACAGCTTTCCTGAATATGCTAACCCTTTCCTCCATTCTCTCTTCTCTTCTCTAGGCTAAACCTGGCCAGTAATTCCTACCTTTCTTTAAGTGGTGAGAAGTTCCACAGATTCACTACCCAGATTTCCTTTCCTTTGGAGGAGGGGCAACTGGAGATATAGGATATCTTTGTAGTATTTGCTTTACTTAGAAATATACAGCTACAGCATATGTATAAATGGGACTGATGAGGGCTAATAAACTGATGCACAATCCAGACAAGACTGATATGCCTGTAATAGGTGGTTCTGACCAGATGGAGGGTGCTCAACCTGTTCTGGATGGGGCTGCAATCCCCTTGAAGGAGCAGGTTCATAGTCATAGCTTGGGGGTTCTCCTGGAACCATCTCTATCACTAGAGGATCAGGTGGCCTCAGTGGCACAAAGTGCCTTCTACCAGCTTCAGCTGGTGGCCCAGCTGCACCCCTACCTGGACAGGGATAACCCAGTTTCAGTAATCGATGCTCTGGTAATCTCCAAGTTAGATTACTGCAATGCACTCTACGTGGGGCTGCCCTTGAAGACTGTTCAGAAACTTGTGCAAGATTAATAACTGGGATCAGAAGGTCTGAACAAGTAAGACCAATTCTGGCCAGCTTGCATTAGCTGCTGCCTGTATCTTTCCGGGCAAAAGCCAAGGTGCTGGTTTGAACCTATAAAGCCTTACATGGCTCGGGACCACAATACCTGATGGAACGCTTCTCCCGACATGAACCTACCCAGACACTACAATCAACATCTGGGGCCTTCCTCCAAGTGCCTCCTCCAAGGGAGGCTTGGAGGGTAGCAACAAAGGAGGGGGCCTTCTCAGTGGTGGCCCACCGACTATGTAATATGCTCCCTACTGAGGCCTGCCTGGCACAAACACTATCATCTTTTCGGCGCCAGGTTAAGACTGCCCTCTACTCCCAGGCATTTCATGGCATATGATGGGGCACTTATGACAGCTGTCCTGAATAGGCCTGTTATTGAAATTGTGTACTGAAATTGGTTTTAACTCATTAATAGTTTTATATTTTGTACCTTAAATGTTTTTAGACCATGTTTTATTATAATGCTGTTGTATAATTTTTATAATGTTGTAGTTTTGAATTTTTTTGTGAATTGTGAACCGCCCAGAGAGCCTCAGCTATTAGACGGTATATAAATGAAATAAATAAAGTAATCAACAAAACAAAGCAGCAAATCTACTTTACATCAGACCCTCAGAGAGAGGCACCTCTGCATTTCAAGGAGGCTTCAACTCACACATACTCTTGCTTACTTTCTGACTTTTCCAAAACTCTCAAAACAAACACACAAGGTGCAATAGACCTAATAGAATTGCACTAGACCAGTAAGATAATTTTATAAGTGTTTATAAATGAAGCACTTGATAGCACACAGGCAATCATACCAATTAATTTTATACAATGTTTATAAATAAACCCCTTGATGGTACACAATCATACCAATGTCATAACCACCATATCAGTCATATCAGTCTATGGAACCCCAGTATATTCCTGTTTCAACTATACATTGTCTTCATCAGGAACTCCTATAGACAATTCTCAAGGTACGTAACACTCTAATAACAAATTCTAACTTATATCATTGGAAGATCATTTCACTTCTGGAATAATTTTTTCAGTGGTGTACTGATCAATAAAGCAAAATAGGCAATTATGTTTATAGGTAGTGAGTGAGATAATCCTTCTAGGAAAAAACTCCAACCTATGGGTTGCACCCTAAATTAAATTCTTTTGTCAAATCCCACACACTGACCAGTTATCACTTTAAGGCAAAGACATAGATAGGTATGGATGAATCTATCTTGTTTCACTTTCTATAACACTAGCATTTTTTCAAGCTCAGATTTGTTCCATCTCGCTTCTACATCAGTTTAGGATTTTTTTAAAAAAATCCACACAAAAATTCTTAGCTATTTTCAAAGTTTGTATGCGTTCTGGTACACATTTCCCTTAATAAATACATTTTGCAAGCACTTTCCCCTAATATGAGACTTTTGGTATACCATTTCCCCTAACATATGCATTTTGCTATGCAAATTTTCCTAATGTATGCATTTTAAAAAAATTGGATAACTGCTGTGCAAAATTCAGAGGACAGCAATACCTAGAATCATAGAATAGTAGGGTTGGAAGCGGCCTACAAGGCCATCGAGTCCAACCCCCTGCTCAATCCCTGAAGAATACTTGCATTCTGGTTTGTGTATTAATTAGTTCAGGAAGTGCAAAACAGGTCAATTCATATTAAAATGCAAACCATACAAATTCCTTCCCCATCCCTAGCCGCAGGACCCATTCACGGTCATATAGCAAACCTACAACCCTAGCCCCCTCTCAAAGTAGTTCTGGTCCTCAGACTGTTTTTAAAGGGCTTATAGCTTTCCCTTTTAGAAAGCAGTGACTCCCATTCACAAACAGCAATGTTTAGTCTCTAAACAAACTCAGAGGTATATATCTTTATAGTTTTTTTCTTATTTCTATAAGGCCTAAGCAGGGGGATGAGCAGACCCACTCTCAATTAATGCAGATGCACCACCTTTTGTTCAAATAGGTGCCACTGAAGGGCTCCCTTACACAGGTGAACCAATTGGTTCTATTACTAAGCTTTCTGACTCAGGTTCTGGTTCCTGGACTACTGAAATTCAGTGGAGCCAGTCATGTGAGCTAGAAATGGGCCCTTTAAAAAAATGGAAACAGACATTCTCAAGCAACTGAGAAGCATTTTGGATCTGGTAACTAGATTCTATGATTCCAAGTTCTGCTAAGTAACAGTATTGTAAACCAATGTCTCCCATTTTATTTTTTTATGAGAGTAGCTTGCAGATGCTCCAGTGCTTTGCAATATCTCTCTTACATCCACTGGAATGTGCTGGCTCCAACAAAGGCGGAAACACGGCCAATGTATCGGAGGGGCAGGAATGTTAGTCTTTTCCATCTCCCACCTGCACCTCCCTTCCTCTCAAGGGAGTATTTCCCATCATTAAAATTAATGAGGCCAACTTCCAGGACATGGTTAATATACATCATCTCCTATTAGTGGAAGTATAATTTTCTTTATAAAAAGAAAAAAGTGTTATAGTCCTGTAAGTTCAAAGTTATACTAAGCATCATTTACTTTAATGCCGAATAGGAAATGTACATGGAAGCTCCCAGCAGTCTTCCAAACAGGCTATAAACTTTCCTGAAAGAAAACCACATACGTACATACACAGATACAAACACACACACACACACACACACACACACACACGTGGGGATGTATTACTTCAGGGTATTGCAGGAAGCCCCTGATGAAGGAGGTATTCTTCAAAACATTGGGCAAATTAGCACAAAATAAACTGGCACCTGTGTAATCTTGTATCACTTTTGTTGCTTTTTGGTATTGTTGTAGGAACAGATACACTCTGCCAGAGAGGGAGATGAAGGGCAGAATTTAATGGGAAGTTCTCCTGCCCAGGAAATGAATGGGAGCTGCATAAAAAGTACTGTTGTGATCTTCCACAAATTCAATTCATTTCAATGGGATGTTTGCAGAAGACCCGTGCTGGCCTGTGCCCCAAGACTGCACTAAATTCAATGTGCTCAGACTGAGCAATGCTTCAAAGGAGATTCTGCTCCATGTACCATTGATACATGAGGTGAGATGAGCCAATGCACAGGGCAGGACCTTCTGTGACATGGTACCCATTGTCACATTCCTCTGTCCTCTTCCTTTCCAATCAACGCACTCCAGGAAACAAAGCTCCAGGCTAACACTTTATTGGTTAATGACTAGGAAAGGTTCCTCCTGTGCAAGCACCGGGTCATTACTGACCCCTAGAGGGACGCTGCTTTCGCTGGTGTTTTCATGGCAGACTGTAGCAGGGTGGCTTGCCATTGCCTTCTCCACGTGACTACCTTTCCCCCAGCAAGCTGGGTACTCATTTTACTGACCTTGCCGGCTACCCGAGACCCAGCTTCTGCTGGGATTGAATTCAGGTCTAATGACTAGCTTCATTACAAATGCAAATTCTAGGAAACTCTCAGACTGCAATGAACCAGCTAATCCACACATCTAGGAATCTCAATAGAGGATACAACGTGGAAGTTAGGAAAGTTGCCAGCAGTCTGGGCAAGAACTTCACAGCCAGACTAGCTTCACAGGGATGCCCCTCCCTTAGGGTGGATCCCTCCCACGTTGGTTATCACAAGTGTCTAACCTTGCAGAGCGTCTTAGCTCTTCCCCCATCTTTTCCTGCTTTGTTCTGCGATGGACTCTCACATCCCCCAAGTCATGCCCTTGCCCCCCCCTCAACTTGCGTTCTCATGGTGGAGGAATGGGGGAGCCATTGCCATCTGTGTGTCAAGGTCCTGGGAAGAAAGTCTCTCCATATCAGGGTTTACTGGGGAGGTTGCCTCCCCCTGTGCTGGCTGTTCCCATTCTGAATCTGAGCTGCCAGACATCTCCACATGCTCAGATTCATTCCTGACACCCATTTTCATGAAACTGGCTCTCAGTGAATGGCCATCTTATGCCACTGTATACACTCCAGCAGCTATCTGAAAACAAACCATATACAGCAGCAGCCAAGGTGTGCTTACTTGAGTTTAGCAGACAAAAATGAATGGAAGTAGGTAAAAAAGGAGCTTTGTCTACCCCCTCCCCACCCAAATGCACACACATTCTTACACTCATATTAGATGCTAAACCCTACTGGTTGAAAAAAATCAATCCAATTTCTAAAAGGTTACACTGTACTGGGTGAGCTATCTATCAAAATAAATAAATATGGTGATGAAGCAAATTATGGACTTGCACCACACAGATCTTTGAAATTAATCCCTATTAATAGGTGCTCTTGTGCATCTCACATTTCTGTCAGTAGGGCCTTGCACAAGTAAGGTTCCAGTGCATTGTGCCCATTGTTCCTTTAATAAGGCAGCACAAGCACAACATCCAGTTTCGCAAAAAAAAAGCACAGTCCAAACACTCCTGTATGAGGAGCACCAAAGCATCGTCATTCACCATGCAAGGAAGAGAGCGAAAGAGACTGAGAAAGCACAAGGGAGCAAGTGAGAGAGAGAGACTATTTGAAAGCACGTTCTAACCAGCCCTAATAAGTTAATGCAGAAATCCTCCCATTGAGGCTGTCTATAGGAGACACTAGTCTCCCCTGAATCAAGAACTGTTATGTTGTAATATAATAGATGTAAATTAAAACAGAAAATCTATCATGCCTCTAATGTTGTCTGATAGCTGAGTGTGTGGATCCGTACAAGGAGAGGCACAACGAGAAAGGGTGATATATGGCAAAGCTGGATAGAGGGTGAAAAGCGTGGCGAGACAAGCGGGAGAATGCCGCAGCCCGCTCTCGCTCCTCGGACCCAAGGGCAAGAGAGGAATAAATGTTGATTAGTGTTGATTTTGTCCGACGCGTGCTTGCCGAGTGACAGTTGGACTAAGCAGCTCTGATAGAGAACCATTAATCTTGGTCTGGTTTAAGTAGAGTATATTAATTTGTGTCATTTTTACTAAGTCGTACTGAGAAAGGCCTCTTACTGCTTTGCATTTGACTGCTTTGGTGGTTTAGCCTCCTTTCTCTCCCCCCCTCCCCCCCTTAAAACAGATACTGCAGCAGCAGCAGCACCATATTCAAATGACACAGCAGGAGGCCAAGAGACTGGGAGCTCCTCACTTGGATTAAGAAAATAAACTCCCAGGGTGTTGGCATAGCAACAGCATTTCAGATGAACTGCTATATAGGCAATGATTAATAAATTAACATTTTTATAGAGTTGTTCCTCTTTTTTTCGTCCCCTCTTTTGGAAGACAGAAAGAGAAAGCATGCTTGAAACAGGAGGAAACAATGGACCGCCGGGGGGGGGGGGTGCGCCGTTAAACCTGGCTGCTGGGGTGACAGAGAGGGCTTGAGTTGGCTGGAGGTGGTGCTACCTAAAATCACATTTAGCAGAGTTCTTCTATAGGGTTTGCTGATGTGTTACACTGCAGTCTGTGGTTGAATACTAATTGGTATATATGGGGAGATATTAAAACTACCCACTTGCAAAGTTCACATGTTACAAGAACCAGAGGGGGGTCCCTCCCACACTGAAGGATTCTAACAACAAACACCACAATATGTCTGAGACATAAATTTAACCAAATCCACCACAAATACAAGATGAGATCAGAATAAGCAACAGGGGAAACAGCCAATTGTTTCTGACCATAATTGCACTTATCTCCATGATGAATATAACATGTGCATATCTACACAATCAAGATCCCACTCTCAGGATTGTTAGCCCTAGTGGCACAAGCAAAAAACAAATCTCTGATACTGTTGGTCTTGTAGTCTGACTGTACCCATCTTTAGGTATCTCGCTAATACAGTGAAGGAGCAAAGCTGCCAAACAGTGCCAACACATCTCCTTTTAAAGATGCAGTAGTGCACCCAGCTCCCTTAATACCGAGCACATTATCTAAAATAAAAATTCAAAAATTTAGAAGGGTATAAATTATGGTGAGACTCCTGTACCATTCCTTAACTATTCACTGCTTCAGATCTGATGTAAAAATTAACTTTCACTGCTGGTTAATTAAAGATGGGGTTAATGTTGAAGTTTACCATCTCTGTCTACATGAACAATTAATCCAACTGTGTTTTCAACCATACCAGTATGACTACATTTAACATCCACATGACAGCTCTCTAAGAAACTGGAAGGTTATTCAAAACATTTATATATTGCCTTTATCACATTTTTTCAAGGTGTCTTACAAAAATTAAATAAAGTAGAATAAATACACTCAAAATAACCAGCAGATAATTGCACAATTAAAAGTCAGAGTGTACTTGGTTCTCCAAATATTCAGGGCTTTAAACATAAGCACCAGCACCTTGAATTGGGCACAGATGTGAACAGGCGAACAGTGACTTTATTTAAGTATGGCAAGAAAGGGTGTGAGCAGGGATGGGCAAACGAGCAATGTCCAAGGTCACCAGGATTCTCCAAACACTGGCTTGCCATTTGTTTCACATCTGATTCCTCTTCACATTTGCAATCGCTGCTCGCTCTGTGCAAACAGGAAAATTATCCCGCAGCAACTGAATGGGAAATTTGCACAAATTTCCTAATTTGCACGAATGTTCCTCCATAAACTAAAATAGGGCTGATTCAGTTTACAGGGGAACTTTGCGCAAATCGAACAGGGAAAGTTGCACAAATCAAACGTGTGCACATGTCAGCAAGTTACATACCTTTTCAGCACATGCGTGCTCACAGTCGCATTCGGAGTTGTTGAACAGGGCATGCTTTGCGAGCGAAACTGGAATGTATTTATTTATTTCATTTCTGCCACCCAATATGAAGCTGTCTGGGCAGCTCACAAAAATTAAAACCACAAGGTACAGCATAAAATATAAAATATGAAAGCTTAAGAATACCATATAAAAGTACAACCAGAATAAAACCTAGCAGCAATACAGAGATTTAAAATACAGATTTAAAACATCAGAGCTAAAAGTCTAGAATGCTAAAATGCTGACAATATAAAAAGGTACCACAAAAGGAGTACCACATAGGTGCCAGGTGAACCTCTCCAGGTAGCTCATTCCATGACTGGGGTGCCACAGCAGAAAAAGGCCCTCTTCTTGGTATTGCTCATATCATACATCCGCTGGTATGAGCGATCAGTACCAATCAAAACTCTGGCCCTACATCTTCTACAGGTAACAGCCCTGCTCTTGTTTGCAGAACAACTAGAGCCACACAGAGAAAAAATATTCACCTTGAAACCCACCTTGCTGGCCCAGATAAAAGTCTGCCTCCACTCAGAACCTTAGACTGACATAATGGTTCACCTTGGATCTGAGGTGGAGGATCATCTTAATTTCCTAAGCCTCTGATCAATCTTTTCCATTTACTATATATTTTCTATGAAATTTGGAAGCATAGTAGCCCCTTCTGAAGGGATGAAGCCTGACAAATATCAGACAAATATGTGCAGGGTTTTTTTTTATGCTGGGCACCCTTAAATTCTGAGGCTTTAAAAAAAAAAGACTATCTACATTCTCTGTGGTTTTGTGAGCAATGTAATGACCTGGAACAAAGTCGTCCCCTAGGTAAGTTCCCTAACACCCCCACCATGAAGACAGGTGAATGGAATAAGGAGTTACGAATCAAAGACAATAACAACAAGCAAAACAAATGAACACAGAGACAGGTGCAAAATCTGATAGATATACTATACTAATGCTATACTCACAGCCACAGTCACAAAGAGACCTGGAAATAATACTGAAATTAAATCACATGATACTAGGGCTGGGATGGGGGACTGGGAGTGGTGGTGAAGGAAAGCAATTTACCTAATAACTAAACAACACAGATTAGATTCAATACCAACAAAAACATCAACAGTAAAGGGGAAAAAATAAAATGCCAAGGAATTGGATTTTAGAAAAGGATTGGAAGAAGAAAAGGTCACACAAGCAAAAACACCACCACTATTCCACAAACTCTTCCTCGCTACTACAGGCCCTAAGAGATAACAGACACACATCTTGCAAAGAGCAGAAAATTCAGTGAAACAACTTCTGATATATTCCTTCAACATGCCTCCCCAAAGCACTGTGATTGAAGAACACTGCTAAACGTATTCCTTGACTGGAAACTAGAGCTCTCAGTCACAAAACCATACCCACTCCTCTGCCAACCCCTTTCCCATTTTCCATTTATGAACAACTTGCAGAGCTTGGAGGAGGGTCAAACAAAAAAAATCAATTTGGGACACAAAAGAACCCTTCAGAGCTCCAAGGTGGTTCTGAAACCTTGCAACCAGCCTGTTTCACCTCAGACCCACCTCACCTCATATTCAGAGGTGGTCCAAATACCTCTGAAGTGGGGATGTTCACCTCAGATTCATGCCTCATCTGAGGCATTTGTACAGCTGTAACAATTGCCAGAATGAAAGACACCTGGGTCAGAAGAGCCCCTGCTCTTGCCAGAGTTTGTTTATTTTACTTTAAACTCAGATTCACCCACTTGAACTGTGGTGGGCTGAGGCACAGTAACTTGCTTGAGGGCACCCTGTGGATTCATGGTTGAGGAGGGATTTGTAACACAGTTCAAAAAACAAAACAGCACAGAACTTAGATATAATACTGGCGTCAAGTGGATCTGGTGAATGCTGGCCTGTGAGAAAATGGGAGACGCTCACTGTAAAAAACACGTAAGGCACGTGTTAAGTTTACTCTTCAGAGCTGGAAGCTATTCTGTTCGGGTTCCTTCCCTGACACTTATTTTTTTATTTTGCCTCTGCATGGCAAAAACGCAGCCTCTCCATGCAGCTTTGCCATCTTAAAAATGAGTGCTATATCTGCTTCCATTCAGAGATAGTTCTTTGGTGTCTGCAAAACACTTTGGGATCTTGAGTTGGAAGGTTTTAGTGGCTATAAATTGCAAATGTGTGCAAAGTGCAAAGTAGTAAAGGTGTTCAAAGTTGCTTGAAATTGCACAATAGCAGCCACAGCCTTATCCCTTTTCGTCATCACGCTGTGATGTCACTGAAGTGCATAATAGGGGTGGTGTTCAGAATCACCAAATTTGACAAAAATCCTGTCACAGTGTGGTATGAGTAAGATGGTTTGAAGGAAAATGGGTTGGAGTTATGACCTGCTTGGTAAAGCATAAAATTAAAGAGCTTCTTGGGACACGACCATCTGTGTGCTTCTGACGCCTATTGTGAAGGCGGCTCAGAAGAACATCTGGAAGTATCATCCAGATGTTATGTTCCCATTCTCTGTAGCTATTTACAACCAGTTGCATAGTGGTAAATTTTGAAGTGCAGGTGCTCATCATGACAGTCCTCATCGCCACGACCCAAGGAGATTCCAAAACTTCAGGCAACTCTACTAATCCCGCCCTAGCAGTTTTCATCTTCACCAGGAGCTGGTCTTGTAAAGCTGATGGGTCTTAATTGTCCATTCAAGACCAGGCCACTCCCAAAATACTTTGCATTACAAAAGGGAACAATATACTATCACTGGGAAAATGTTTCCCCCCAGATTCTGTGAGGATTGTAGGTAAACTCAGAAGGAACAGGGATTTCCATAGGGAATGCTAGATGATGCCAATGCCCCTGCTAATAAAAAAGTGGCAGTACAACATGACAACCCACTGTGGGTTATTAAAGGTGATGCTCAGGGCATGTGCAGCCACCATTTTGAATATGCAACCCCCGCTTGAGGGTTGTTGTTCGTGAAAACCTGGGAAGCACAGGTTATGTGTGGGTTAAACAACCCTCACATAACCCATGCAGCAGGGTCCTAAGAGATCTGTGAGGATGTTTCCCTTCAACCTCAACATTTCCCTACCTCCAGCATTAAACACAAACAGTAAAGTATAAGAATCTTTACACTCTGTGATTTTATACCATGGATCAAAGATCAAAGCAGAGCACAGTGACCATAAAAATAACTGCTTTTTCAATTTTACAATGCTTTCAGTGGTAAAGAATCAAATAAATTTAATATTAATTAAACACTTAGCTTTTAACCTCCTTCTGCATCTACATTTGGCTGCCTGTTGGAGAAAAAATTAATTGGGCATCTTAAATCTTGTGTTACTAAATGCTTTGACAGAGGTTTCAAAAGCACTTATAACTTAAAGCTAAAGGCAATGGGACCATTTGTCCTTGCACTCACTTAATTGAAAAGTCTGGGATTGGAGAGTGGGGGGAGAAAAAGGGAGAAAAAAGTGCCATTTTATGGTTGAGTTTCTTCAAAAAAGCATAACTTATAGTTCCAGTATTATGGCCTCTGCTTTAATTCCATCTCTGTAAGTGACACCTTGCGGAATGGAAACGATTGATCTTCTATTACATGTGCCCTATTGATCTTGCACTATGTTGGAATTTGGAAGAAATGTGTTTTTTGTAGTTTTATGTGATAACATTTAATGCTTGTTTCTAGTATTATTCAGAGGTGCTTCATAGACCTGGATATGGACATAGAACATAAAATTTGTGTGAACTATCGCTGTTATTTTTCAGTCATCATCTTTGTATTTTAGACACTTTACAAATTCTTAATGTGAAATGTTGAACATTCATTTGAAAAGCAGTTTTTAGATTAAGGTGGAGCAGATCTCCAGCTGCAACCAATATCAGCACACAGCAGATTAAGACAAAAACATGAAGAGGAATGGAGTTTTGCACAACAGAAAGGTGGGTAATTTACCTTTTTAAAAAAATAATAAAGGGGTGGGGAGACAGAAGAGTTGCAAACGTATTTAGAGAAGTGAAAGGTACTGAAAAATCAACTGGGTTGCTAATTTTTGTTTTCTGAAATATTGGCACCTTGAACTGGAAAGCATTCTGAGTACAGGAAGATCTCCCCCCCGCCATTGGTTTTTTAAACAGCCATACTTGAGCACATGTGCAGAGTGTCTTTCCTTTGAGAAGGAAAGGTTCCATTGCTTCTCCTGAGACTGTCTGGGTATGGTATGGAAGCAGGAACATCGGTCTCAACGTTATGAGAAGACAGCAGGCAATTACTTGGCTAAGCAGAAGAGGGTTGGGCTATGCTCTGGATGTGATGGCTTGCTTGAGATCAGCACACACAATTCACCTATCCCTGCAACACTGTATTAAGGGGCAGATCTCCAAATGACAGCACAGTATGCACATATTTGCATTCACAATGCACAGCCTTCTCATAGCTTGTACAGTACAGTACCAATGCAGCCATGTCCTGATAAAATGCCTTATTGTACATATGAGCACCTTTACAGAAAATGCCAACAGCATACTCAATGGGACTGTTCCAGGCTTTATACCTCTAATACTAACAGCTGGGCCAGAGGACCAGAATGGTGTAGTGGACAGAGTGGTGGAGTTCGTAGTGGAGACACTGGGGTTGCAATCCCAGCTCACACACCTGCTTACCGGATGATCCTGGATCAGTTACTATGTCTCTGCCTAACCTACCTCATGGGGTTGTTGTGAGGATCAAATGGAATAATTCCCATGTATACTACCCTGAGCTTCTTGGAAAAAGGATAGGATACAAATGTGAATAATAGGATAGAAATCTGACCAGCTGGCAACCCTAATTAAATCAGCATAGTGAAAGGGATCTAGAAGCTTTGCTATAGACTTTCTTTTGCATTGCATTATGGATTCCAGTAAACTTTTCTTCATAGTTTCAGGCTAAAACTGTTTACTATTTATTGTTTTATGCTGTTTTATTAGCATTTCATGTTTTATGATGGTTGTTTCAGGGCCCATTAGGGACAAAAAGGCAGGACAGGAACATGTTAATAAATAAATATAAATAAATCTGTAATGCCATTGTGTATTCAAATGTACCTATGAAACAGAGATATAAAGTTACTCTTTTAAAGGCACCATCCTATACACACTTATCTGGGAGTAAATCCCATTGACCACATTGGGACCTACTTTCAAGTAAACATAGTAAGTTTGTATTACACCAAACTGGTATCTCTGCCTCAAATAAGAGTGACTTGGTTTGAGAAAAGTGCCTTGCGATAAGGCACATTTTGTGGATCTCTGTGTGGCTTGTCCTGGAAACGTTACTAGCACCAAATACTGGAAATGTGTATGGAAATGCAGAGGGCTGCAATTTGACCCCTGAAATTATGTGGGGGCAGAGGGAGCTTGTCATGGTGACAATGGGGCTCCCTCTCTCTTTTCTTTTCTTTTCTTTTCTTTTCAACAGTTTAAAAGCCGCCTGCTCTTCCACTGGTGTTGGTGGCGTGGCGGTTGGAGCAGGGTTTGGCCACTGTCACTACCATCCTTCCTGATCATAAGTCACAGTGAGTCACAGAGGATTCCGTTCGGTTACCTTGAGGCATAGGTTGCAAGAGGCCTCGTTCTACTTAGAAGAGCTCTACTATGCTAGACAACATTGTGTGGACATCGGGCTGCAAAAAAGTATTATTTATTTGCTGTCATCACTGCCATAGGCTAAGCCTAATCATTAACTCTTGGCTATGTTCAGTTGGATTCACTCGGCCACTTTTGCTTGCATTAGGTGGATTGGATGGGTTGGAATTGCCCCTGCACTGGCAGAGACCAGCTTTTGCTGGTGGAGGGGAACACATCCACCACAGAGACCCCTGGTATACCTACAGAAAGTTCTTCAAGGGGAGATCTACTGCTAGAGGTGTTTCTACCTTCCTCTCTAATAGCTCCCAAAACAGCTGTTCAAGGGGCCCAGGTCATTCCCTGACAGGACTTAACAATTGGACCCCTCAACTACACCCTCTTGGAGCAGGTGTAGTTAATCCCCCCAACCACTGAAACAAATGGAGGGGGGATGAAGAATTGCCAAGGAAATCAAAGGAAAATTGCCCCACTGCCTCCCTCCCTGGCTGGTATGAGCCAGCAGAGCCTTAGAAGTAGCAGGCCATCTGCCTATCATTCTCTATTAGGGATGTGTGGATTTTGCATCATCCCTTATTGATGGAATTAGATTTTTTGTACAAGAATTTCATTTGTTTGCAAATGTGCATTTCATAGAATAGTAGGGTTGGAAGGGGCCTATAAGACCATCAAGTCCAACCCCCACAAGTAGGGATTAGTTAATGTGCACTGGTGCTAATGTGTGCTAGCACTAATGTGCACTTGTGCAAATGTGCATTTGCAAATGAACAAAATTGTGCAAATCCCCTGATAAAGTTCTTTTTAAAAAGCAGTCCGTGAATATGTGGAAGAGAGCTTCGGCTATTGGGCGGTATAGAAATTAAATAAATAAATAAATAAATAAATAAAAATCCAAACGACCCAGAAAAAGCCAATGCACTGTAGTATGAGCAGGTGAGATTCACAGAAATCTGATGTCACTTAAATCCATTGCAGATTTCTCCGACATCCCAACTCTCTGCTCCACCTGACTCACTCAGGATTGCTCTCTGGTAATTGAATTAGCAGAGTGAAATAGGAAAATACAATAGGAAAAAAAATAAAAATGAAGTTAAAAACAATTCAATTACAACAATCAGATGGCAGCAATTAAAACCTTAATGTAACAGCAGTACAAGGCTGTACCTACACATAGCAGTTACACCATTATCATACTATTATCATAACTATTGGTGCCCATTGGTGTCATGTGTACCAATAGTTATGATAACAGTATGATAATGGTATAACTGCTATGTGTAGATTCAGCCCAAAACTAAATGCCAGCAGATAAAATTAAATGTCTAAAAACAGCAGATCATACATTAAAATCTGACCGGAATATTTTTAAAAGAGTCTTTAGATGTTTTGTAAAGCTGGTCAAAGAAGAAGCCTGGTGGAAGTTTCGCCGTCTGAGCACCACCATGAAGAAGGCCCTATCTTTTGTATGTCATGAACAGATAGGACAGAATGTAGGGCCTCTCAAACCAATTGTAGAGGCTGGGTAGATTCATATGGGAGCTGGCGGTTTCTTTTCCTAAAGTGCACTCCTACATTCACTTACCTAGTGGTCCCATTGAACTCAATGGGAGTTACTTCTGAGCAGACATGTCTAGGATTGCACTGTCAGGCTTTTAAAGATCAACTTCAACACTTTGAGCCCAGTGCAGATGGAATAAGATTGGGGTTCCATGTTCAGTCATTCCACAGCCAGATATCACCTGGCAGCTGCATTTTTCACTGACTGGAGTTTCCTGGCCATTTTTAAAGGCAGCCCTAGGCAACAAGCATTGCAGTAATGTAGTCTGGAGGTAAGCCAGGCATGAATAACTGATTCCATCTTCTCCAGAAAAGGTCACAGGTGACAAAGGACTCTCCTTGCCACCGCCTGTATATCCAAGGAAAGTGCTGGAGCAAGAAGTACCCCCAAGCTCTGTACCTCCTGCTTCAACAGGAACCAAAAGTCGAGGTATATTTTAAGTAGTTGAACCCTGTCCTTCAGGTTACAGTTGTTGGAGTTGTCACAACACTCCTTTTCTCAGCCATTCTCACAATCTGTAAGGCAGGTTTATTCTTATGCCCATTTTACATATGGGGAAACTGATACATTAGTGACTTGTCTAACACTTTCCTGTAAAGCAGTGCCCCATATGGGGCTGGAACCTATGCCTGCTGAATACAAATCCAGTGTTTTTTTTTCATTACTACTTAAACAAAGGTTCACTGGAGACCAGATATTAACAGTCTCTACACTGTAAAGATGCACTCTGTTTTATGCAGATGCTTGCAAGTATGAGGGATAAAGACTGAAAATTATTAGTATATGTGCAAAAAAGAACGCCATCAGAAGTTACATCATAATGTACAGTTAGGTGAAAGCAACTCCACTGAAATCACTGGAACTTACTTCCCCACAGAACACGACTGGAACATCAAAAGGAAAAGCTGATTGACGTGCTGAAATAGGTTTCACATGTAGTGCATGTACACACACACACAATAAATATATCTCCCCCAACCCAATCCCTTCCTGTTAATCCATTTTCAGCAAGTGTTTATCTGAGGCCACATCCAACCGGATTTGTCAAGCCCCCTCTTAACAACTTGTTGTCACAGTCCATTACCAAATTGCATATAGTTATATATTCCACTAATTAGGCTTCTAAAATATCATTAACATGTCTCTTGATCATTAGCATAACGTATGAGGCGTCCTCGTTAGGCACGACTCAAGTTTGTTAACGTGATAATGAAAGGCACGGGGCTGGCATTATGGGAGCTATGCTGATAGGAGGCTGGGAACATCAAGAGCAATGAAGCTAAACAAAAATGGAGCGGGGCAAGGGGATAAAAGAAGAATTCTCAAAAAAGAAGCAGAGTAGGAGCAAGCAGCCTTAGGATGTGAGGTGTGTTCCAGTTTGTGGATCAGAGGGGAAATACACACATGGGAATTAAAAGCATTGCTCTCCTCCACTCTTTGTTTGGTTCACGGTTTTACCTTTCAACCCTATGAGACACAAACCACCAGGAGGTTCTCCATGCCAATCTTATTGAAATAGAGCTGCACAAGAAATGCTCTTGCACAGCTCCCATTCATTCCAATGGGGTTTGCTCAGAAGTGCTTCCAGGTGGATTGGGCCTGTAGCTTTGATTGCAAAACCTACATCATACAAACAAACATGAATTCAAGCAGCCCAGGTACATTTCAAGAAAGCACAGATTTAGAAGATACCTTGGAGGTCATTTGTAACAACCCCCCGGCTCAAGGCAAAGTTGCATCTTTGCAACTTTGGATGCAGAGAAGAGCCATTTCCAGAACTGGAGCTTTAAACTGGAGCTATAAAAAGGTTGCAGTGAATTTGCATAGTTAAGGGTTCTCAGATTATTTGTTTTCAATGCTGGGAACCAAAGCATTAGAAACCATTATAGGAAAAATTGACAGATTTGAATTACTAAAACAAAAGGGCGGCAAAGGGAGGAAGGAATTTCTTCCTCCGTCTCACAATCTAAACAAGATATACTAACAGACAGAAAGGGGAATCTAAGAGGAATGCAGCCTCAGCCTTCTTTCCCCTCATCACCATTCCTACCCTCATAAAGAGGCTATTAAGACCCTCCTCTGAGGCCCTTTTGTGGGACTTGCACCATCTATGGCAAGGAAAGGTGTGACCCAGGAGAGGGCTTTTTCTGTTCTGATGCCTCTAGAACGCCTCCCCAGGGAAGCTCACCTGGTGCTGTCTCAGTTATCTTTTCAGCACCAGGTGATTTTTTTTTTTAATTCACTCAAGCTATTCAGGGTGTTTCATTTGCTGCAATTATAATGTCCAGTTCTCACAACATGAGGGTGGTTAATAAGCCATGGCAGCTTGTTAACCACCCCTGCGTGTGCCAGTCACATCCTAGTTCATTTCCCTAATTACCCTCACTGGGTGCAGGATATCATGATGGCCAATCCTGGTAAGGGTGGGTGGCTGCGGTGGTTAAACCCCCCCCCCCCCGCAGAACCCCTGGCCTGTTGTAGGGTTATGGGGTGGTTTGTTAACCACTGCAACTACCCACCCTCCCTGGGCTCAGATGACAAGAGAAGCCATGGTGGGGGTGGCATGAATTGGCAACTTGGCACCTGTGGGCTCCTCAGCCCACCATGGCTGAAATAAGTGGGCTGTGGTGATCATGCGAAACAGGTCATTGCCCTATATTGTTTAAATGTTTATTAAAACTACTTTGGGAGACTGTAGACTGGACGAGCAGTATATAAATGCTAATCATCATCATCAGGAGGAAGGAGAATGTGAGGCCCTGGTACCTCTATTTGTTAGGCTACTATTGCATGATCTATATTTACCCTACATTCTGGTTTAGACCACAGGTGAGCAACCTGCTACTCTCCAGTTTTTTTAACTACAACTCCTTTCAGCTCCAGCCAGCATGGCCAATTGTCATGGAGAATGGGAGTTATAGTCTAAAACACCAAGAAGGCACTTGGTTTAGACACTTCAGCTGGTGCCGAATGCCTCTGACCAGTAACGGAGCACCAGAAGCCCATAATGGTACGTTCCAGCAGAATGGTAAAATTACTGGGGCGGAGAGAAGGGGGCCCTTAATGAAATCCACAAGCCTCACTCCTTGACAGCCCCCCCATTTTAGCCAAATTGCAGCTCCCCTATAGCCTTCTAAAAACAGTAGCTAAGGGAGCCATCACAAAAGTAAGAAAGCCAGGCCCCCTCTTCCCCACCACCCCGGTAATTCAAATATTGCTCCAGCATCTCCATTGGCTCTGTATTTCCTTCCTGGCACAACTCAAGGTTCAAGGTTGACTTGGGGCCAACATACTGCCTTCTTCATATTTCAGTCTCACAGATCCATACAGGATTCTGCTTTGTATCCCACATTAACACCAGCAAGTGCTTGCCCACTCTGGAACTTCCTGCCCCTGGAGATTTGACAAAGCTAGTTCATCTTTTGGAAAACCATTTTAAGACCTTCTTCCTAGGGCTGGCATCTAATTGTGACACTAAACTACGGAAGGGAGGAAGATGCGAGAGCTAGTCTGGGACAAGCTTTAAAAGCCGACATTGGGAAGTCAGGCAGGCGGATCCATGGTGTCGTTCTACCTCCAATCTCACTCCTGCTTCCTGAATCTTCTGCACCTCATGCAAGAAAAAAGAACTGACAAGTCACAGCTTATCAAATTTCTTTATCAAATGCCAATGCAAACAAACTTCAAAATGAAAACGGTAAAGGAAAGGGGTAGACTAGACGTATATAGCATGTTAGAGAACTCCAAGAAAGAGTTACAGGGGAGCCAAACGGATAATTTTGGTGGGATTCTAACATACAGGTTGGTTTATTTTCAGTGGAAGTTAAAATGAAAACCACAAGGGACAGGGGAGGGGAAAGCCTACTGAACATCAGCAAGGGACCTGTGTATTGCCTCCAAGGTTATTAAACTATAAAGCTTGCTCTCGCTCTTGCTTTCTGTCTTCTCCAAATAGGCTTTCAATAGGAAACAGATGTGATGGCTGATTAACAAAACACAGGGCATAAAATGGGTTTCCTCACTTATATGCTGCAGATGCAATACTTCTAGTTTGAGAAAGGAGAGAGTGAGACTGGCCCCCTCCACACACAACTGTAACTTGTGGAGGAGTCCCAGCCAGGGCAGGCTGAGTGCCTACCATTCCAAATGCTCTTTCCCCCAAGGCCCAGCCAGCTTGGAGTCTGGAGCTTGACATAAATTTTGCTGACCTCGAGTGAAAAATTGCCTCGTTTCTGTGCTGAAAAAAAAACATTACATCATGTCACCCGTGTCAGATTCTCTAAATGCCCCCCTCCACAACTCCAACCCACAACGGAGGGTGGGGGATGTAACATAAAACTATCAAAACACCAGCAACAGGGAAGAAAGGGAGCCATTGTTGTGGGTTGCCAGCTCTTTTTGCTAGCTTGAAGCAGAGATCTTTAGAAGTGGGGGCGGGAGGGGGTTAAGACTGGAGACAGAAACTCGAAATGAATGTATCCTACCTGATCCCCTATGTTGGATTTTCAAGCCTCCCCAAACTAATCCACACCTCTTTCTTTCCTAAAAGAAACACACCCAGTTCAGGGTCCTTTATTCATAATAAACAGAAATAATGAAAAACGATTCACTCCTTTGCTGTTACTCAGCTGCAAAATTCCAGCAAGCCCAAAGCAGTCTAAGAACAACATGACAAAGTCAAAGCAATTGATAGGGATCTGGTGACATTTGGGGAAGGCATCTTATGTACATTAAGAGCCAGACCCTCCTTGTGTGTAAGTTAAAGCCGCTCACTTGATGCTATGCAGAATTATATTAGAGAATATCTGTCCTGTATTTTTAAAAAATCAATCCTGATCCTCCAGGATTCTGAGAAAAGGAAAAATGCTCAATGAATGGTACGTACTGACAACAGTTTTTAAATCTGCATCAGAAATAGACAAAAGAACAGTGGAGACCAGCAGTGTAGTAGGGCAGGAATGCACTTTTCCAGCTGATCCTTATAAATTGGATATTATGATGTATACTGCTGGTCGGGGGGGGGGGTATGATCAACATAGCTGCTCAGGGTTTTGGATTGTCCTTGGGGATAAAGCTATGAGGCTGTTATGATGAGCTACTGCATTTCAAAATTCACCACTATACCACTGGTGGAGATGGAGGCTGTCTAAGTTGGAAAGAATAAAATGAGAAGTTAAGGCAACAACTGCTAAACAAGCCATGAAAAGGCAAAAAAGAAACAAGCAAATGAAAGGACTTCTGAGTTTTGTGAGGAGCTGGAGATAGGAGAACAGAAATAATTGTATTTTGGAGACAGTGTTCTGGAAATAAACAAACACAGAATTAGCAAAGACACAGAATGTTGGCAGGACAAGAAGAAAAAGAAGGAACTCCAAATTTATTGCTAGTGAAGTTTCAACAAAGAAAGGAAACATAAATGGGAGCCTAGCTGAGCAGCAACAGGCTGGCTGTGACGCCAAAACCAACTTTGCATGTTCCATTTTTAATTCAAATGCACCTACTCCTTTCCAAAGAAAGGCCAGAGCTGGCACTAGAACAATTCAAACATGTGCCAAGTACTTGGATGACACCCACCATGAACCCAGGAATCCCCCAACTGTGATGCAGGCTAAGCAGAGGCCAGAAGTGGCCCTACTGTGAGTCGAGGTGAGACAAAATGATGGGTGCCGTTATGGAGAGCAGAGTGGATGAGAGATCTGATACATGGGGTACAACGCACAAGGAGGTTCTCAGGCACAACCCTCACCGGAATGAATGGCGGCTGTGCAAGAGCCATGCTGGGGGCAAACAGACTGTCTGAATCGTTCAACATCAGCACTAACCACAATGTTGTACTCGCCTTCATAGAAAACTTTCCAGCTTAACAATGGCCTGTAAATTAATAACAATGAAGAACAATAAAAATAGTAGTTATTAATAGTTGTTAATAATTAATAGTAGAAAGTGACTATGATGATATGAATTTTTAATTCACAGGATAGTTTATCCACTCAAAGCTACCGTATATCAAGTCAGGCTATTGGGTCTATTTAGCCGAGTATTCTGTATTCCAACTGGCAGCAGATGTTCAAGGTCTCAGCCAGAAGCTTTTCCCAGACCTTTGCTAACTGAAGATGCACAGACCTGAACTTGGAGGCTTCCGTATACAGAGCATGTGGTTTTACCATTGAGCTACAGCCCACACCTCACACATTGTGTATTGTGCAAACTGTCCACAAGCTGCAGGCATGATTAAAGCAAGTATTTTATGGATTATTCCCGTGTTCATTGTTGTAGCCCTTTAAAACCTTCAAGGAAGGTGATCTATGGGCACCGTCTTTGTCCCAAAAGATGGGCTCTCACCTGTATTATGCCTGCGGTCACATCTCTCAGAGCTTCAAGTCTTCAGTTTATTAGGAAAGGTCAGTCATTTGCAGCCTCCCTCTGAGGAGAGCCTCTTATTTACGCCACTTGTGCCATATTAAGCATGATAGCAATAGGACATAAGCTCCTGTTCTCTAGGAGAGTGTGAGGAACAAGTTGGGGAAACTTCATGCACAAGGCTTTGGAGGTGGTTTAGCTTAGCAGCAGTTAAGGAGCGCTATCCCACTGAGGCAGGCACATGTACTTTCTGAAAGTTCCTTGTAATAAAATGGAAAGAGCCATGTTCAAAATACCAGACAGAAATGTATGGGGAAGGGAATTATTTATATTGCACTTTATGTCTTGGTATAATCCTTACAAGAATCTGTCATGTAGGTCAGAATTATTATTCCCATATTGCAGATGGCATTGTGGGTGAGGCAGAGTGACTTCGCTAGTAAATATATGGCAGGGGTGAGATTCAAACCCAAGGTTTTCCTAACTTGTAGCTCAGTCTCTTAGTTACTACAACATACCAACAAGTTCTGCAAATGGTAATTATTCTCAGACTTTCTAAATCATGATCTTCCACTCAAATAATTTTGGTAATACCTCATGCTATTTTAAGCAATTGATCTGGGAATTTGCTATCTTATCAGGACTACAAACTGCTAGTTAAGATGAATCACAACAGATTCTTAAATTTTTCTAAAGAAATGTGCAATAAAACCTGAGAGTTCACAACACTGTTTAGCAAATGATTTATTTTCAGACCAGATTATTCTTGAATGACTACAGAAGATTAGTCTTTAATAGAGATGCCTTTATATCTGAAACACTCACATTCATTTCTGGAATTATGTGCTCAAACTCAAGACATGCTGGGAGATAGCCCGAGTGAAATATTTCTCATGCTGAAAGGCAAAGGAGCCTCACCTAGTTTTGAAATCTATGAAGTACTGGGTAGTAAGTGTTTTCTCCATGCAATCCCAAGAAGCATCATGCTGAAAGCCACTGAGCTATGGTCAATTAAAAAAAAATTAAGAATAAAGTAAGAACTCTGATTATCTCTTTCCACGTATGAGACAGAATGCCAGAGAGAAAGTTGTCAGTCTCATTCACGGACAGTAAAAGCCCTACAATGCAACAAGTGACAAAACATTGGCTTTGGAGCCACACCTGGCCTGAGAAGGAAGTGGTGAGAACACCCAGCATGCCTTACACCTTTTCTTCTGAAATGTACACTCTCATTAACATGTAATAGGGTTTTATTGTTTGAAACAACGTCTGGTTTAGATCAGTGCCTTCATCCCAGACACTGCAGCCCTGGAAGCTGGAGAGCAGATGGTTTATATTGTAGAAGACTTCTCTACCTCTCATTCCCCACCAACATCATTCCCCTACCCCCCATTATAATTCCTTACAAATTCTTGAAATGCTTACACTTAACATAAAATTAGGCCCGAGGAAAGAAGAATGAGTTGGTCATGGAAAGATTGTGGATTATATGGACTTGACTGTAACTCTTCACAATCGCCTCCTTTTGCTTGTTCTACAGCAGTTTGATAACAATACTTACTGGTTATAGAGTGCACATGATTGTGGCGTGTTGTGCGTGTTGCAAACTCTTGGGTGAAAGTGATTGCAAGTATCCCCCCCTCCCCAGATTGCCATCCTGCCAGCAGAGGACAACTAGAGCAGGAAAGACCTCTGCTATCCACTCTACTTACATGGTTGCATTATTTGGAAGTGTGGGATTGTACAGCAAGGAAGTAGCTTCCACACGGCTGAAAGCTGAGTGTTAAGTGCATCTAAGGTAACTAAGCTCTTCTCTCAACCTCCCCTTCCCACCCTGGATAACTGGAGATATCCTCTTCTGTCACTTGAAACAAGGTGACCCATAGTCACTTCAGACACGTTGGCAGGTTTGCAGTGCCATAAATGGAGCAGTCCATATGAGAAGGAGGAGGCCCAATGAAGACTTGGGCAAAACAAAAGACCCTGGACTCAGGGCCAGTGTAGGTGTGTGTCAAGATCAGGTTGCCACCAAATCCTAACAAGGCAGAGTGGGAATTTAAAGCAGAGCATTGGGAGTGGGGCAACTGCCCCCTTTCTTCTCTGCCCCAATGCTTTTCCTCCTGAAACTGCTTTTTTCCTCTGTTTCTCTCCAGGGGGGAGAGATAACTTCTGCTGAGACAAAACTAAACAAGTGTTTTGGGAGAGAAAACCATAGGCAGGGAAAGTGTTCAGCTGCCCTGCCCCCTCCTTCCCACCCATTCCGCACTTTAAAATAGTGCCCCTTTGGGGCTCAGCAGAACCCAGGCTGGGTCATGCTCTATTATATCAAATTTGCAGTTGCACTTCCCCTGGTAATAAGTCATACCAACCAGCCCTACCACTATAAGAAAGAATCCTTAGAAGAAATAGAAAGGAAGGGCTCTCCATCATCATTAAATGTTATTTACTAAAACGGGGAAGAACAAACACATTGCAAATCTCCTTGATAACTGTAGGATCGAACCCATTTTATTATTAAGTCCTTGTGCTGGAAAAATGTAACCATCTGTTCAGCCGTGTAACAACCTAACATGGGTCCAACTGCAGCCACCTCTGGGAAGAAGCAAGCCAGCTGTTTAACTATGTGTAACACTGCTAGAACAATTGGAGGACCACCTGAAAGCTGCAGCGGGAATTTACCAGAGCAAAATGGGGAGACTGAAGTTGGCATTTGGCCAAGATCTCAGCCACATTTTTGCAGAACTGCCATCCTTTTCGTTAATGTTTCAGAGCAGAAGCATACTCTCAAACCATTATCCCAGACAGTGATGGCCAGGTTCATACTTTGGTACTACTAACTGATGGAGATTGTAAGTGTTTTATGAAGTGAAGTCCACTTTTCAGCAAAAACTATGCAAGATGCAGCCAGGATGGTACTGTGTGGCCTGACCAAGGCAACCCGATGATAATGGTGCAGTTGGAGCCACTGCACAATTAATACAGTTTGTAAGGTTCAGATTTTCAAAGGACTAAGATAATATAAGGAAGAAAGGGAATGAAGACTGCGGCCGGCTGGATTGCAACAGCAGAATCACAGAAGAGTAGGCATGAGGAAACATCAGGGACCTGTCTAGACAAAGTGCTGTAAGCCCTGAATACTAGAAGCTCTTCCCAAGTCATTGACATTTTCAAGCAGCCGTAAGGACAAGCCAATGTTTAAAAAATAAGAAATGTAATTTTCTTAGGATGTTGAAATTTGTGAGAAACTCAAGATTTCACATCTACAGAATACATGCAGACTAAAAGAGATACCTTTTATTGGAACAATTGTCTACAAGCTTTCCATCATGTCACTTAAGATTGCTAGGTCCTCATCTGGAGATAGTCCCCCTATGCTTTTAAATGCTCCAAAGCACGGAGATAAGATTTAGAGTGCTATGCCTCCCCTCCCTTTCTGGCTGCTGTGAGACAATATTAGAATTCTACTGAGCACAGCAGGTGGGGTGAAGGGTGAGTCAAAGGACCAGTGAAAGAATGAGGAGGAAGGCACAGGGCCTGCAGTTTTGTTCAATATTTCAGTTCATGTAAAGATATAAGCATGGTCTCTAGGTAAAGACCCGGCAATCCTAGTGCACAAACCTGTATTGGTGAAAAAAAAGGGCAAGATTTCTATTAAATAATACTTTTAAAGAAGCACAGCCTTATTCACTGTGTGTCTCTCTTCTTCATCACATTCCAGAATCACAACAAGAATAAAGTGGAGCCATGTGGTTGCAATAGATGAAAGCAACGCTTAGCTTTTCAAGGTCATCTGGAAGTCACATCTCTCTACCTAGAAGCCCAGATACAAGGACAGTGATCAATGTTTTTTAATAGAGAGGGAAAACCACTCTGCACATGCTTAAATGGTACTCTGGGAAGAGACAGATATGCTGTAATCTCAGTAGAAAAAAATAGTGTATGGAAAGGTGGGATGGTAAGAAGGTTACAGAAGTAATGCATTGAAAATGTCCTAGATTAATGGGTAGGGTACAACAGGGAGAAGGGAGCTGGCATTAAGGGAACTGAAATTCTCTCTGTTCTACTTAGTGTGTGTGTTTTAATTTCTGTGATGCTTTTTCAAATGCCTTTATGAGTTCAGAGAGAATTCATATCTATGTATGTATGGGCTCTATACAAATCAACTCCGTTACATGAAGCATTCCAGGACTTACCTTGATGAGTTGAACATCACTCATAAACAGAGAAACTGACAACATCTTTGCCTCCTCTAGAGTAACTGAGTTATTAATCATTCTTTTTAACAGATGCGCATAATGGTTTTAACAAAGTGTACAGTTCTACGTTGTGAATTTTGTTGTTTCAATATATTAAGAACAACCCATTTCCTTATTATTCATTCTTTTGTTAACTTCATTTGATTTCACTGGGGAGTGGGGAGGGAGAGGCCTGGCTTGAGGCATTTTTTTCAGTAACAAAAGCCAGCTTCACATTGCTCCCTTCAAATTGGTTGGAGTCCTGCTGCAGGCTTGGCTTTGGTTCCTCCAAGAAATCCAGAACAAGCCAGCTGAAATTCGACACCTTGAAAGACCAAACGGCAACCGACTTCTTTTACCGGAGCGACCAACCTTTACGTGCCATCCTGGGAACTCATAATGGTTCCACACACAGAACTTCATTAACTTTTTATACACTCAGCCACTAATTTATAATCATTAGTAGACAAGAGGCGACAATTACCCAAGCACTGAACAAGAAAGAGAGTATGAAGGAGAAGGGCTGAGAGGCCTGAGACCTGGCCTAAAGACCCAACAGGATGCTCTGCCTGTCTGGTGTAGCATTCTTGAAAGCAGAATGTGAAGCACACCACCGATCTGGGGGCCAAGAAAGCGCTGGCAATGAGGGGGTACAATTTGCAGGCAGAATGTTTTCCAAGCCATTCCAAAGGCAGGTTCAAGCAAACAAGATGCTGAAATACACTGGCGAGATCAAAGAGCGAGCAAACAATCATCTATTGCTCTGAAGGAGTAGATTTTTAAAAGGAGAAAATAAATCCATGTGGCAACTCATTCTGCATCTTCTTTTTAAAAACTGAAACTTTGTTTCCACTAACAAAAGTATAACAGCAAAGTTATTTTCACAGGATCTTTAAGCGTGTATACAGACATACTGAGAGTGAGTCACTTTGGTTTTATCTGCTGTGGAGTTAACTTGTCTTCTCTCTGACTTCCGTCCTCAATATGATGTGTACTTGCTTGGACTCCAATACTATGTCTTTCCCAACCAGCAATGCTTCAGATCAACTATCCACCATTTTTTGTTCAAGGGCCCTCCTTGCAGGTTTATGAGATTAAATTCTTGTTTAGTCTTCTTTTTTTTAATCAATACATTTTGCTAAATTTGAAAAATTGCTCAGGAGAATGGGGTGATTTCAAGATGTCACAAGTGCCAGTCAATCAATGCTGTGGACGGCCAGCTTCCAGTGCAAAGTAGCAAAACTAGTTCCTCTTGGGCTTGACCCTGCAAGGGAAAAATATGTCTAACCAAAAGGGGTAAATATTTTTCCACAGCAGTTGGAATTGCGAACTCTAGTTCTGTGTACCTGTATGCATTCTATTAAGATAAGGTTAGAAGATTGCTGATCTTCTAACCAAAATATATAATGCGTCCCTAAGATCAGCCTCTGTACCAGAGGAGTGGAAGATGGCCAATGTAACAGCAAATTTTAAAAAGGGTTCCAAGGGGGATCTGGGAAATTACATGCCGGTTAGCTTAACATCCATTCCAGGTAAAATGGTTGAAAGTATTATTAAAGATAAAATTAGTAAGCATATAGAAGGACAAGCCCGGCTGAAAAAGAATCAACACAGCTTCTGCAAGGGTAAGTCCTGTCTCACTAACCTTTTAGAGTTCTTTGAGAGTGTCAAAAGACACACAGAGAGGGGTGATCTGGTAGACATTGTTTACTTGGACTTCCAAAAGGCTTTTGACAAAGTCCCTCACCAACAACTTCCAAGCAAACTCAGCAATCATAAGAACAGAAAGCAGAGAGAAAGAATAAATGGTAAATTCTCCCAATGGAGGGAAGTAAATAGTAGGGTCCCTCAGGGATCTGTATTGGGACCAATGCTTTTCAACTTGTTCATGAATGATCTGGAATTTGGAGTTAGCAGTAAAGTTGCCAAGTTTACTGGTGACACCAAATTATTTAGGGTGGTTAAAGCAAAAAGGGATTGTGAGGAGCTCCAAAAGGAGCTCCAAACTGGGGGAATGGGCAGTAAAATGGCAAATGCGGTTCAGTGTAAGCAAGTGTAAAGTAATGCATGTTGGGGCAAAAAATCCCAACTTCCAAGTATAGCCTGATGGGATCTGAGCTAGTGGTGACCGACCAAGAAAGCAATCTTGGAGTTGTGGTGGACAGCTAGATGAAAATGTCAACCCAGTGTGCAGCCGCTGTAAACAAAAGCAAACTCCATGTTAGGCATGACTAGGAAAGGAATTGAGAATAAAACTGGCAATATCATATTGCCCTTATACAAATATATGGTGTGACCACAGTTGGAATACTGTGTACAATACACCTAAAAAGGGATACTGTAGAGCTGGAAAAAGTGCAGAAGAGGGCAGCTAAAATAATCGAGGGATAGAGCATCTCCCCTATGAGAGAAGGTTACAACAGCTGGGATTGTTTAGCTTGGAAAAAATGAGCGTAAGGGCAGCCATGACAGAGGTCTACAAAATTATGCATGGTGTGGAGAATGTGGAGAGCGAGACATTTTTCTCCCTCTCTCATAATACTAGAACCCAGTGGGGTCATCCTATGAAGCTGATTGGTGGGAGATTCAGGACAGATAACAGGAAGTCCTTCTTCACACAGCGCATAGTTAAACTATGGAATTTGCTATCACAAGATGTACCACCAATTTGGATGGCCTTAAAGGGGAGTTAGACAAATTCTTCGAGGAGAAGGCTATCAATGGCTACTAGGCTTGATGGCTATGTACTACCTCTGATACCAGAGGCAGTATGCCAGTGTAATCCAATTGCTGGGGAACATGAGCAGGAGGGTGCTGTTGCATTCGTGTCCTGCTTGTGGTTTTCTGGTCAACAGCTGGTTGGCTGCTGTGTGAACAGAATCCTGGACTAGATGGACCCTTGGTCTGATCCAGCATGGCTCTTCTTATGTTCTTAACAACTTAATAATGCCTATCTTGATTACTTTAGGCTGCAATCCTATGCATATTTAGAAAGAAAAAGTCCTATAACTCCCAGCATTCCCCAGGCGGCATGGCTGGCTAGGGCATGCTGGGAGTTGTAGGACTTTTTCTGTTTAAACTTGCATAGGATTGCACCCTTAACCTGTTTTTTAGACCCAAAATGTAAGATTTCTCATCCTCCAGAATAGAGATGCAAAATTTCCGGAAATTTTAAAGCCATAGGATAAAAACATTTTCTTCCTGTGTTTTTTTTCAGAAGAAAACAGAAACTGAAAAATAAACAATACTTATTTTTTGCACAACTTACATATATAAAGTTACTTTGTTGCTTTAGGACAGCCTTCCCCAACTTGGTGCCCTCCATATATTTTGGACTTCAGCCTCAGGCAAGCATGGCTAATGAACAGTCAAGAATGCTGGGCACTGTATCCTAAAACATCTGGAGGGCTAGGTTGGGGAAAGCAGCCTCTATGTTCCTAAAGTTACATTATGTATAACTTGGTTTGCTCATAAAATTATCATATTTAAAAACATTTAAAGGTAAACTCAGTAAATTTGTAATTGTCTGAATAAGCTAACTTTTAAATTTAATATACCAAACATGATAGTTTATGAGCAAACCAATTATATGTAACATATTTTGGATTCCATTTTTATGTCTGAGCAGAGAGAACTTCAGCAAGTAGTCCATGAAACATCTGCATCATCCTAGAAGCCAGAAGAAGCAGGAAGAATTGGAGGCAGAGGAAGAATGGTGTACGGCATCTGTTCCTGTTTGTAAGGAAGTTTAGGGAAATTCCTAAACCTATTCCTGCGGTACAGCTTAGGGAAATCTGATCTGAAGGAAAATCTATTGAGATTTTATTTAGCTGGGAAAGACCCCGCTTAGGAATGGTAAGAAACCACATTTAATTTAAGAACCTATAAGAAATCTCAGCCTCTTATTTGAAGAGTGACATTTTATTCACTTTTGTAAAGAATTTCCGTTAATGAATATGTTATTTTTTGTTCATTTTGAAAGGTTGTCTCTAGCAGTAGTATCGATTCCATGCTTACACCATAGGAACCAGGCTACAGATGGAGCAATCCTATAGACAGCTTCTGTGGGACACAGGATTTTTGGGTTTCTGGGCTCCAAGGTGAAAACCAGGACTCCATCCTCAGAGCATTCCTTGCCCCCTCACTCTTGAGCCAGCACCAGCTATGTCTCCAAGCTCAGAAATGGAGTGCAGAGACAGGGAAAAGGGGGCAGTCCCAGGGGCAGGGAGGGGAAGAGACTGTGGAAGCTGCATTATGCAGCTTCCTATGCACTGAGCGGCCTCCCCCATTTCCCCTACTCTGAAGCTCCCTAGTTAGACAGGTGAAATCACCTGTCTAGCCAAAAATACAGGGCGGCCAGAGCACAGAGGCAAGGATCTCCTCCATGCTCCAGCCGCCATGCACTGGATAGTCATCAGCTTCAGAGGCTGAGGACTATCTCCATAGGATTACGCCCTAAGTTTCTTTTCGATAGAGTGGTTTTATTCTAGTGGCAGCAGTTAAAGAGTTTTATAGCTGAGGCAACATTTCTTAGTGGTGAGGTCTAACTGAAACCTTTATTAAAAACTGTGGCAGTGAGTTCTATAGACCCAAGCTTGAAAAGTTAATTTAAAAGAAGGAAACATAGGTGGGATAAACCACATACTGTTCCACCACATCTGGTGACAGTGGCAGGTTAACCTACAATGTTTTTTTTTCACATGTGGGTTTTAGATGAAGATAACATTAATTGACTGCTACAACATCTACCGAGAACAAGCCCAGTAACACAGAACTCTGTAGAACAAAACCCAAACTGTAAACACTGTACATTTTCTTCCATATTATGATATGGCAACTCTACTCACATGTTGAGAAACAGAGCATGACTTGGAGCATCCCTAAATATCTATCAGTAAAAGATACATTAGACCAATTATTGTAATAAGGAATTGAAGGAATAACTATGCTGGGAATCTTACAGTGAGGATTAAAAAAAAAAACATTTTTCCACATGGTTTCATTATTTCCAGACATTTTACATTTCTGAAGTCTTCCTATAAATGTCTTATCATTTTTAGAAATTGGGGGGAGTAAAGGCTGGGTAACAATATATAAACACCTTGCCTTAAATTCTACAAGAAAATTATTTAATGATCCAAAGCTGTTCCATTGTTCCAGTTTGGGGGCGGGGGGGGGGGGAGACAAGAACAGTCTTGGGAAAAACCTGGTTTCCCCCCTAAATATTTTTGTGGGTTTTTTCGGGCCTTCATTTCTCTACCCTACCCTAAAGGTTTTGTTTCTCCTGTTTGCCCTACTCCCCCAAACTACCATGGGCCTAGATGCCAGAACAATCTCGCAGCAGGCTACTTTTGTACAACTTCAACCCCAAAGAAAAATGATGAGTTTGAACTATTAACCCACCCCAAGAAAGACTCAAAATTAAAGGAGTTTATGAATAAGCCTGCAGATGGGAATATTGTAATAACAGCAGCCTACAGTGCAAGGATAGGAAAAATGGGGACAAACCAGCCTGAATCGGGGAGCAATGCTACAAAGAAAGAATTCAGAAACTTAGAAGAAACAATGGATAAATGTTGCAGCAAAGATAGGGGATACCAGAAATACATTTTAAAAAATTCTGCAATGCACTTGGGTTCTATGGCAGACATCAGTGTGGAAAGAGTTCCCTGAAAATAGAATGATTTAAAGCTGGTCCATAGTTTCTTGTGGCGACTATTGATTTCTGACATAGATTTCTACAGACATAAAGCGAAATCTTGTCCAGTTTCAGAGACAAGAGGGTTTAAGGGAAAGGAGTGGCAGCAAAATTACATCATTACTACTGAACTTGGCACTAAATCAGATCTATCTAACCTTTCTGAAGTTATATTGACAAGTGTAGGCCAAAGTATTGGAAGTGACCTTTAATTCAGTGTTTCTGGACACCCCAAGATCACCAAGACCTGTGTATCACAAAGCCATTTTCATGATCATCTATGATACAGCATCCGATAGTTGACTTTAATTCCCCAAAAGCCCAGTATAGCTCCTCTTCGTAGGGTGGGAGGGGGAGGCAGGACACTGTTCTGTCATGATGTCCAAGAACATTCAAGAGCAGCCTCTTTGACTAAACCCTTATAAAAACAAGAGTGGTACATGGAAAAGCACTCTAGGGTCCACAAGTAGGGAACATATTTCTCTTGGGAAACTGCTGCCTTGTAAGAAAAGTCATTTATCTCTTAACGTAAGACTTGATGCTGAGAGAAGCCACCCAAACCTAAGAAGGTGAGATTCAACCATAAGATTTCCACCTTGCCCACTGCTCTCGATATAGAACTGGAACACCAAAGTGAAAGGTCCACAGAATACTGCGATGCCCAAAGCCTCTGGAGATGGTACAATTCAACGTTTAGCTTTTAGACCATTCAAAGTTATTCACATTCGGAAGCAGATGCCATAGTTTAGGAGCCCCCATAGAAATTGCATTCTTCACATATATTATATCAATAATCCTTACAACAGCTCTACAATGTAGTCAATATTATTCTCTCCATATTGCAGATGTATGTGGGGGGAGCCTGAGGCTAAAACAAGAAAACAGTGACTTGCCTAAGGCCACCAAGTAAGAGGCAAGATTCCAACCAGGAGCATCCGAGTCTCTGAGCAACTTTGTACGTGTATTTGCAGAGTGATGAAAATATCCCGCCTCTAGTTGCTCTACCAACACATGGAGAACATTGCCCTTCTGAAACTCCTTCCAAAGCAGAGTTTTATTACTGCAAAAGAAGCAGAATTAAAATAAGGTTCATACGCATAAAGAGCAAGTCACATTCATGTTGCTTTGCTTTGCTTCATTTTTATGAAGGGCATACCAATTATTTAAATTATGCCACGAGTTCTTAATTCTTATTCTGAAAGGCTGTCTTAATTCAAGGGATAACTTTTTTGGGCCTATCTAGGCTTGAGGGGGAAAAAGATCCTAAGATTGAGAAAATGTAGCATCTATTTATTGTACAAAGTGGGAAGGGAGTCATTTGACATTCCTCTGTGAGGAGAACCATTTCAGGTTTCAGTGGGAATGCAATTTCTATGGGGGTTCCTAAACTATGGCTTCAGCTTCCAAATGGACAAATGGGAAACCTTGGTTTAGAGCCACCTGTCAGCTTGAGTTTTCCATCTGCTCAGCAAGCATCACCATAAATTCATTCCCATTTTCATGGTACAGCAGCCTCTGGAGGCAAAGTGACAGCCATAACAATGGTACGTCAATTCAGGCATGACATCAAACCATAGTTAAGCTTATGCTGAGCCATGGTTAAGGAAGCTTAACTACAGTTTGATGCAATGTCTGAACCGAGTCTGATAATGTAGCCAAGTTAGGGTAGGCTGTCTTATATCCCCTAGGTGTATATCATTCATCAGGTAAAACTCCCCAAATATCAAGATCCAAAAAAGACAGAATGAGTTCCAGGAAGCAATGCTTTAGTTTCTATTTGCAACCAGAGAATTATTTAAAACAATCCAGTGAGTCTATTCCAGATCTCTCCATGCTGTTGTCCCATAACTGTGGCAGGTGGGAAAGCAGTTGATATCTAGCTTCAAGGCACTCAGTATTACAGTCAGCAAGTTATCCAACAGAGGTACAATGATGGCAGAAAGTACATCTCCTGCTTGAAAGCAGCATATGTATGAGTGTGCTCTATAGAGAATAAGAAGATTAAGGCAGATTTATGGGTGGAAAACAAAACACATTACCACTTATTTGACCCTCATTTAAAATGAGAGAGAATCTAAGGGTGATGTAAATGGACCAGTCTGAGAGACAAGTCAGCCAATACATTCCTGTGAGCTCATCTGGTAGTGGGATGGTTTCCCTAAAGCAACCTTCCCCAACCGGATGCCCTCCAGATGATTTGGACTGCAATTTCCACCACCCCTGACTACTGGTTATGCTGGCTAGTGCCAATAGGAGTAGTAACCCAAAACATCTCGAGGGCACAAGATTGGAGAAGGCTGCCCTAAAAAAACACCCACTGCAGCATTGAGAAGGGTGAGGGAAGCAGGGGGAGAAGAGGGGGAATAGCATGCACACAATCCAGTTTACTGTGAAGACTCTGAACCATCTTTGTGCAATTGTAGGAATACAGGGAGCTGCCTGAAATGAAGCCAGGCCACTGGTCCATCTAACCTACCACTGTTGGCTCTGATTGGCAGCAGTTCTCCAGGGTTTCAGACAGGGGTTTTTCCAGCCCTACCTGGAGATACCATGGGACTGACCCTGGGACCTTCTGCATACAAGGCACGTGCTCTACCACTGAGCTACGGTGCTGATTAAAGGGCAGTCACAATGTTAATTATTGTACACTTCCAGAATAGCATTTAAAAATGGTGAAGGAGCAATTATAATCTGCTAGTGACTATGAGAACAGTTCAGAATAATGAGTTCATACGAAACAATTGGAGTTCTCCCATCCATTGGTATATACGGTGCTTTAAACAGCCTGATTGTACAAATCTAAAACCATGCTGAGGCACAGCAAATCTTCAAAATGCAACCTAAATTGTAGTGTGGAAAGTCTATCGATTCCTACAATACCCCACCCATCCGCGAACAAGCTTAGGGTGGCAAACATGGTTGTGCCTATGCCCCCGCCCCCATTTTATTCAAACATCCTCATGAGGTACGTGAGATTGAGAAAAGATGCCAGTTCCATATTTGGGAGGATCCCATTTGCACGCCTCTCTTTCTAGGCCCAGTTGGCACTGTCTCCCTGAGACACAGAGGACAGGGGTGTAGGGAGGGCTCTGCTTACCGCTTACTCATGTTGAGAGGCTATTGAACATAGGGTAAGGGCTAAGAATCTGAAACGCAAAGACAACCCCCCAAAGAAAATAAACAACCCCTTTATTTTCAGCAGATGCTATATACCATGAGCAGGATCCCAGATTGGCTGCACCATAGGTAAACGCTCAGAATTTTAAAGCACATGGGCAACCATGTTAGCTGAATTAAGCATAGCCCAGATTCTAGTATAATACCAAACAGAAACATTGCCTGACACTTTTCATATGGTTACTGTTTGCTTTTCCAAGGGCTGTGGTAAGGAAAGCCATCATTCAGACTGTGCAAGGCAACAAGTGTGTCCCTACCATGAACTGCCAACACTATGCCTACCTACGATATTCATCATGCTTTTCTGCACTCAAATCATTTACCTCATTAAAAGGGAGGTAAATCAAGAGTCTCTTAATTTTCCAGGGGCTCTTTTCCCCGTTTCAATAATCTCAGCATTTTTAACCCCAACCATATAAACCAGGGGTGAGCAACATGCAGCCCACAGACCATATGCAGCCCCAAATGCTTTTTTAAAAATTTAGCAAACAAAATGTGGTCTGTAGTGCTAAAAGGGACTAAAATTTAAAATTTTAGCATGGAGTGCTAAAAGGGTCAAACTGAGCTTGCAAATAAGCTAACTTTAACCCTTTTAGTGCTACTTACTGAGAGCTGTGGAACAGTTTGCTGCTGAATTTCAGTGGCAAACTGGCTATTTGTATTTATTTCCTGGTGCAGCGGGGGGGGGGGGGGAGGAAAAATGCCCCCCGGACCTCCCACAGTTGCCACCCCCGATATAAACAAATCAAATGCAGAAACACCTTACATTTTTGTTAGTTTTCTTCAGGGTAAGTAATGATATAAACTAACTTTGTCACCAACTAGAATTCCCAAACTGGCTTCAGTTCCTGCTCTAATTCTAAAATCCTTTCCATTGTCTCATTTTTAAAAGCTGAAGGCCATCCCCCCTCCCTCCCACACTACACTTTCAAAATGAGAGTGCTCTTGTGGGGCTATCAGTATTTATTTTATTTCTAAAGGTGTCCCTCTCATTTTAGTAGGACGTGTGTTTTTTACACTAGAGCTACCATGCCTCCTCTGCCAGCCCCTGGTGGTGAGGGATTCTTGCCTTAAATGGAGTGATGAGGACAAAGGGTGAGAAGTCAGGAAAAGGTCTAAGCCACTTTGTTCATTGGTTGGAGACGAACTTTCAGTGAACTCCGCTGAGAAGGAAGGAGAACAGGGTGAAACACACCAGGCACAGCTCTCCAAAAGAGAAACAGAAAGATCAGGAGGGGAGGGGTCCTTCTCCTTCCCCTTCAGTACAACAACAGCCCCTGGAAGCACCAAGATTCAAGCTGCCTTCCCACACGGCACATTCAGTAAGGGAGGATGCCAGCTCAGCTCCTTTCTCAAAGAAATCAGAAAGGGGGGCCAGCCAGAAGGGTTTGTCATTTGTAAAAACCAAATAGGAATTCCTTTTCTTTTTAAAGTCACGGCGGAGTTTGCAAGGCAAACAGGAGCCTCAGGGAGGACAAGATGGTGTTCCACCCCCCAGAAACATACTAGGAAGGACGGAAAGTACAGAGAGAAGCCCCACTGAGAAAATTTTGCAAATAAGGAACACATTTTGCAGCCCCACACATCTGGCATCTCATGTTCCTGACTAGTTAGGGGCATCAGAAAATCGGCCTGTGATGGCTTTTCATTATTAATTCCCAATGCAGAAACTGCAAAGGACTGAACTTGGTTGATGCCTATCATGTTTTTTCCAGAAGCTTATCATAAGCCATGGACAATTCCTCCTCCTCGACAGAAGACCACATTGGTGTACATGATGAAAAAAGGCTCATACACTGATCACTGGTCACATGGCTTTTCAGAGGGAAATTAGCAACTCCTAGAGCAGGGGTGTTGAATCTCAGGCCTGCAGGCCAAATCTGGCTCACCTGGGGTCCCTTACAGATAAAAGCAGAGAAACAGATAAAAGCAGCAGCAAACAACCAGCATGTCTAACACATCAATAAAATACTGAGCAAAACCTTAATATTATAAGGTTTGTTTAACAGCAGATATAGATTTGGCTAGAATACTTCCTTAGAGAGAGAATTCTAGAAATGTGGGGCTACCACTGAAAAGGCCCTGTCTCTAGCCCCGCTCAGGCATTTGCCTGAACACACAAGGGCTAAAACTGGGGAGGGAGACTGGGGTGCACATGCATGCCCCACCCCCAAAATCCCAGATGCCCACTACTCTTCCCTTCTTGGAAGTTGACAGAACCCTTCCTTCCCACCCTGCAGCTACAGGCTATGCCTGAGATCTAGCCCAACAGAAGCAACATTTTTAGCCTTATTGGTGTCAGCACACTTTCACTTTTCATACAAACTGGTTGACATTCATATGGATCTGCATGTAATCCCTACCTTTATGCTTTCTAGATACAAATGCTAGCCCACATCCATCCACACACCATTTCTGCAGTGAGGCCTAGAATTTCACACAGCCATTATTCATGCTGCAAAGCATGGAGTAAGACCTCTTATACTGTTAACTCCCACAAATGTTTTGAGCCTGTGAGGGGTTTCATTTTTAAAACAGTCGAAGATCTGGAAATCTGAGAGGATCACAGTCAGGCTTCCAGCAGGCAAAGAGTGTGGAACTTAAAAAAAACACACTAAGACCTGGGCCACTTCCTTCCATTGCTACCCCTCTTTATTTATTTGCCCTCCTACAGACATAAACACACACACACACACAGAGCCCACCTTCCTTTCCCAATCCACAGTATGCCCCCCCACACACACACACACACAATAGGTAAAATATCCTGATTACAGTATGCATTTTAGTAAATCAATTCTTCTGATTTTTATGCCTTCCAATTATAAAGTGAAAGGTTTGGATTTACAGAATTCAGGAATAGGAGAGATTAGGTTACTGCTTTACCTCAGAACCTCTGCATTCTGTAAACAGAGAGGCAAGGGCTGAGGGCAAGTCTCATATGTGGGCAAAACACATACACTCATTCCTTAACTGAAGTGACCAGCAGTGCGTCTCTTGCAGGAGAGAATGACAGAATGAGGATGTTATCAAGTGTTCAAGCCCCAGACCAGGAAATCCTCAATGAAAAATAATTCCCCCTCTCCCTCAAATTCTCATGTCTATCAAGCAGTGAGGTTACTTTGTGCAGCCCTGTGTGTGCACAAAAAATATTGACGTAAAACAGGTAATAAATTATCTCAACATAATCCAACCCTCCAAAAGTCCTGGTTCAGCCAGAGAGCCGTGTTTTCCAGTCCCAAAGAAAGTACCACCCTCCTGCCACCCCAATTTTAAAGTAGCCGCTCTCGGTTATTCTGTTGGAGTGAAAGGATTATGGGCTCTGCCTCTTTACTGAACGCTCTGCCTCAGTGCATGTTCTGAGGCAACCTTGACTTCTAAGTGTAGAGGAAGCCAGGAAGCTACAGCTCTTCAACCTACATATGTTCAGATACATGTCTTTCTACATTCCAGGACTAGGAAGTCCTGGAAGCAACATAGATGCTAGGCGGGGGGTGGGGGGGATAAGGGGGTGTTAAATTGGGGAAATGACGTACTGAGAAAGGATTCAACTCCACTCCCTCCTCACCCGCAATGCAATTCTGGAGGCTGCTTTTAAAATCTGAGCTCTAATTACTTAACTGTTATTTCTGCTTAAGAATTCTCTGCCATGGATTCACTGTTTGACCTTGGGCTGGGCACTCATTGCTATGCCTTGGAGTGTTTCAGCTGTAAAAAAAAATTTCCTTTCTACAGAAGTATCCCTCCCTCAAAGTTGATCTCAAAGGAGAATCACTTTGGCCTTTTGCACATCCTCGTATCTTTTTGAAGCTTTAACATCTTCAGTCAGACTTGAACAAATTAGGCTGAAAGTTGGCCATACAGTTTCTTCTGCATATTTGATCCCCCCCGCCCCACGAAAAAAACTGGGGGAGGAGAAAGCTAGGAACTTGAAGAGCAATAAGAGAGCTTTAGTCAGACAGGAGGAGGAGGAGGAGGAAGAGGAATGATCAGAAAGAAAAAAAGAGGCAAAACGTACAAGGTCAATATGACAGGAGAGAACAGTAACCTGAATCTCGGGGCAGGCAATTCTGGGAGAATAGCTTGTTGCTTTTGGAGGCAGAGCTGTTTTGAAAACTGTACAAAAAAAGGCAGCAAGAAGACAAGGGAGGAGAGACGGCCAAAAGCTGTGATAAACGTTTGTATGTATTGTTGCATAAGATCTGAGAAAGGGCTCAATTACAGCCATTGCAGGTTCTCCCCCACAGCAAACTTCCCCCTTCCAGTGAGAGGTTGTCTAGCTCTTTTCTTACAGCCAGATTCTCTTTGTCTTTATATGGTTCTCATTTGTTCTTTCTTAGTTTCCCCTCCCTCCTCCCACAGCTCAAAGGTGGTGGGGGGGGGAGCAACCATGTTCAATTTGAGGAGCAAGGGAAGGTGGTTCTTAATTGCCTGGAATCTCCTCCTTCCAGAGGAGTCTGGCAAATCTGCATGACTGGGTTCAAGATAAGGCAAAGGACATCTCTCTCCCACATAATGCCAGGAGCCTTTGTTCTGGATATGCAAGCGGTCCCTTTTTCAGAGCGGAGAATGCAGACTGTTGGATGGCAGGCATTGGGAGACTGTATTAGGAATCACAGCAGGTTGTGATCACAGTGCCCCAAAGCACCCAACAACAGTGATCACAGAGGAGGTTCAGAGCCAGAACCTCTAAATATTCCTGCTCTGACGGATGATCTCAAACTCCAGTACTGGAAATATGTAAAAGCAGTTCATTAATACTGCAAATTCAGAACTAAAATCTGATCTGAGCATCTCAGATCACCTTCATTCATGTGGTACACTCTGAATTTGAGACTGGATGTTTCTGCAGGTTATATGTGTATGGAGAGTTTAAAATCTCCTTACTGAAGCCTAGAGTAGGCCAGAGGCAGGAAAGAGGCCCCCTATTCTCTCTGAGTGTAAAGCAGTGTTTTTGGCTATAGCAAGATATATTCAGCTAGTCGCAAATGGGTCTTGGCAGATTCAAAAGCTGCTTGGCTTGGTGTTTCCTTGTGCATTCTCAATGGAGAGCTACTGCTAAACATATATGGCACAATATAGTTTACACTTGGCTAGTTATTCTTCCTGTTTTAAAACCAGCCTCAATAGGCAGTCAGCACATTTAGATTTGCCTACATGGACAGCTTGGGATAAACACTCATTGCCAAGTTGGTCCCAGGAAATAAAGGTTTGCATCTGGGGGAAACTGCATGTGCGGGTGACTTCACTGCATTTCGTCTCTGCAGCAGACATGGCAAAGGTGATTAGGCTTGCACTGACCAGCCCCTCACTGGTCTGGATAATCTGCCTGGCTGGCTTCCCAGGGAGCATGAAGAGATCTCAGGAGGAAGGGTACCAAGCCTAGTCCACGGACATTCCATGCTCCCAGCTGTGCAGTAACCTACAGTGCCAAAGTGAGAATACAGAACACTGCACTGTGGGTATGGATTCTAAAAGATAAAAACAGGGCCAGCCCTAGGATAAATAGCGCCCCGGGCAAGGAGACCCTTTGGTGCTCCACCCCACCCTGCTGTGGTCAGCTTTGCAGGGCAGGGCTATTTGGCATAAGCCTGCCTGACCAATGTTCTGGGTGGACATCCTCCCTGGAAGATGTGTAGAAACTAGAAATGCAATTCTTCGATGTTATGCAGAACATCAACATGCTTTGAAATCCCTTTGCACTGAGCTCAGCTTGGCGCCCTAAGGCCAGCCCTGGATAAAAAGTAAGTAAGATGATGTCCATTGAGTAGAAGAAAATGTTATCAAGTGCCATAAGCCCAAAATGTGTTTGCAGTGGGTATCCAGAGCCAATCCATGCCAAGTTCGGAAGGAAATCCCTTTGCTCCCAATAAAAACTGCGCGCGCACACACACACACACACACACACACACACACACAATCCATGACAGAAGATGCCAAACTGATACATCTATCTAGTCAACCTCCTGCCCACGAACAGAATATTCTGCACTCAATTCCATCTTCATCTCCAATGCAGGCCTTCTCAAATCTTTCTTGTAGTTTTTAGTTCAAGAAGGAGGTTTTACAGTCTACAACGGTCCATAGTTGCACAAGGAATTCAGCTTGCTCCTCCCATCATGACACCCAAGGTGAGGAGGTGGAAGAAAGCTGTGGGGCTCCATTTTGTTGTCCTGTGTGTAAAGCTTAAGGCACTCCAGGTGTGCAAATGTTAGAGAATGGCCCAAACAGGCAGAAAGCAAATTCCAGCCACCTCGGGAAATGTTGAGTAAAATCAGAACAGAGGCTCTGCAAATAGCAAGGAGCAGCTAGGGTAGGAAGGGGAGAAAGCTTTGGTGGATACACCCTTTCTTAATCCTCCCTGGATGTCTCAGGAGGGGTATTTGCTCAAGAACTCACAGAATGAGAAAGAAGACAGACAAGAAATTAGCAGAAGTCAAATGTCAGCTTCGGAGCTGGATCCAAACCAATCCTGTCAGAACAAAAAGCACAAGACATTCACTTGCACACATCCCTATGCCAATAAAGGCCTAGATAGCAGCATCTCCCCCCCCCCGCCCACCTTTCTCTCCCTCCCTCTTTCTCTCTCTCTCTCTCTCTCTCTCTCTCTCTCACACACACACACACACACACAGAGACAATTTCATTCTCTTTCTTTTTTAATAGATAGTACTGAGCCAACACAAAGGTGATAATAAACCCAATGCAAATGCTGTCTACAGGAAAACAATTTCTCAAACATGCCCACTCCTGAGATGATCCTCACTTTGCATTACTCCCCCCCCCCAATAATTCACATTTTCCACCAATTCAACACCTGCTAATTGGCCAAACAGTCACGCTGAAAATAATGTATTTCCAAAATATCCCTGCAGTGACTTATTCTCTTGTAGTTCATTTCAAGGAGGGTTGTGCAGAAAGTCCCAGTCGATTATGCCCCACGCATGGGTCAGAGATCACTGCCTCCAACTCTACTGCTATAAATGGCATCCAACATCCACCACTTGAGATGGCCATGTCACACGAACTCATAGTAAGGCTACCGTTGAATGCTGTTGCAATTTCTCAAATGCTTCTTGTAGGGGTTGCAGATGGATGACTGCCTAGAAACTGCAAAGGATTCCACTATCTCTGGGCCTGCTCATTATTTTATAATCCTAAACTATGTGAGCAGCCGCAAGTAAATATGGCACACGCTTGTTCACACACATGCCCATGATTATATGGAAGTGTGACCGGGGCTATTTGCATCCTGCAACCATATCCATCCTTTGGAACTGCCCTGGTCATGGGAATTTATATGGCTGTAACCATGTACAGCCTGGTTCAGGCTCCTGTTTCTCCATGCGATCACTTGCACACATGTGACTAAGAACAGGCTATTTGCATGGAGAAGCAAATAACTGTGCAAACTGGCCCTTGGTATGTAATTCTTCTTGTCGTCTGTTCCTTTGGGAGTATCTGATTAGGGCTATATTTTAAGATCCGACTAATAATGTGAAAGGCAGACTGTCTAACCAAGCCTTATTCCACATAGTGATTTTGTACCCAGTCTCTCACTAAATGCCTTACGGAGTTAAATAATTCGAGACAGCAGGCAGTATAAGGTATAAATTACAGAAAGCAGTGAAGTAAAGAGACTGTACGCTGAATAAATTAAAGCTTTCAGTTGTGAGACCAGTAATGGGTGGGGAGAGGAATTAGGAGCCATGGAGGCAATGAGACAATGGAGGCATTTTTTCCTCTGATGGGGAACTGACGGAGATTTTTGAAGTTTATTTGCTGATTATTTATGAATTTGTAATTTCAGTTAAAATGGTATGAATTCAATATACTGGCACAACTTGGCTCTGACTTTAACTCTCAAAGTCCTCCTCCCCTTCCAAGTCCCCAGAATAACCAACGGAAATCTCCTGTACAAGCAAGAAAAACTAGAGCTGAACCCCAAGCGGAGAACTGCACAATCAACAGGCAAAGACTGCAGGCTCAAATAGATCTTGCGGGGGGGGGGGGGGGGCAGGAGCTGTGGCATCCCAGACACAAAGGCTCCCAGCCAGGATGTCTAGAACTAAAAGTAAGCTGTTGCTGGAAAACAGTATCAAGCTGTTTGGCCAATGGACCAACAGTAGTTAGATTTGGGGTAGAACCACACCTGGGATAAGCAGCCAGGTGTTCTCCAGTTATTTTGGACTCCAACTCCCATAATCCCTGACCATTGATCATGCTGGCTAAGGGTGTGGGAATTCTAGTCCAAAACATCCCCAGGTTGCCTACCCCTGGAATACACATTTCATGCAAACGCATGTATCAACCCTCTAACATAAATGGCTATAGGGGAATATCTATATCTATTCAAGCAAACAATAAACTTCTCCCTTGTGTAAAATCTGCATCTGTTTATTGGACAGGTAAGTGAGCTCAGATTCTTGGCCTAATCTTGGAAAGATTTTGCCAGGACTCTATAAATTTGCTCACCCGTGGGAAACACCCTTCTGCCTAGTTCTCAGTGAACCACAGAGAAAGTCAGAGAGAGGAGAAGGGTGAAACTGTAGGAAAGAGTAGAGTTGCTTCTACCTTCTGGAAAAGCACCATGTAAAATGAAACAAGATCAAGCCCCTCCATCCACTGATACACAGACAGAACTCAGGGACCAGTGGCAACCACAAAGAAATAAGGCTGGCTAGTAAGCAAAGCCAAAGTCGGCCCCTGGACTTGATTTTCCCTTAGATCCTGAACCAGTGATACTTGGGAGACTCAGACAGACAATGTCTGAGAAGTCCACTGTTGTTAACACCTTGAATTAATTGCAAAAGAACCCCATGGGCGCTAACATACACCCTTTGGGTTTTTTGACCAACGTACCAAACCCTCCCTCCCTACCCATGCCCAGCAAAGTATTAAACCAGCCGGGCCTAAGACAGGGAAAGGAGAGAGAGATAGCTACTGTCCAAATGGAAGGCTCTTATCACATCAAGGTAGCTGCTATTTAGAAAAGAAGTCGGATCTCATTGATTCAGTTCCTTTGAGAAAACATGGAGTAGGAGGCAGCGAGGGTTAGCCAGGGTAAGAATTCCTGAACCATCGTTGTTCCTTTCAAGTTTACTCAGCATCAGGACTGGAAAAAGGGGAAAAAAGGAAGCGTCTTTCCTTCCCAAAGTCTTCTCAATGGCACTTCAGAGTCAATGGCACAAGCAGAACAAATGCATCTGAACAAAAAACAAGTGTATGGTGTGTATGTTTCGTATCTTCACTGTGATACCCTAGGGGCAGGAAGCCTGCCCCTTTACACCTCTCTTCCCTCCCAAGAGGTCAGCTCCCAATAAAGCAAGTAGGCTTACTTATCCGAAGAAGCACATGCCACAGGGAGAGAAGGAACAGGAGCCAAACCCCATGAAGACTCATTGTACAACTTACTATTGGTTCACACAACTCAGCAGGAGGGGTGGGATTGAGGACCAGCATATCTGAGCTTGCAGTGTCTCTGTAAAGCAACCGTTTCCCCATGAACACAAGTCTCAACTCAATCCATACTTACTGTTCCTCTACCTCCTCTTTGTGGCATGGTAATGTGGATGTGAGTAAAAGCTGAAGTGGTGCTCTCTGTGAGTAATCACACTATCCCTTCATAACTCAGACTGAATATTCTCAAGCTACACTATCACAATACAAATTTGGTTGTGCCTGTTCAGTCATATTGCCATACTCAGTGAATACACTCCAAAAACTAAGTAATCGTCCAGAAATTATGCTGAAGCCTAATTTTGGATTGGATCACTCGATGCTGCTGTCACTCATTGCCACTAATTCAAAGTTTATCACCCATGCCAGCATTTTCCCATTTTCAAAGCAAAACAAAAACATCCAGTCCAGTGGAATAATTAATTAAACATGTCTGTTTTTATTTTATTTTACTTTACCTGATTTAAAACATTTCTATATCACCCTTCATCAAAACAGATTCCAGGGTGCTGTACAACCATGACAATAACAACTTATTTAAAACCTAATACAATACAGTAATAAAAGACAGATAAAATTACAGGGCAGACAGGGATTATACAAATTAAGATGCCTGGGTAAATAAAAAGGTCTCAACCTGACACTAAGGAGATTGCGAAGAAAGTGCCAGGCATAGCTCTTTACAGAGGGTATGCTAAAGCCTGGCACGACCACTGAGAAAGCCCTTTCCTTTAAGACTGCATAACGCACTTCCAGCAAGGAAGGCACTTAGAGTAGTATGGCCTCAGCAGAAGATGTTATGGCTACCAAGTCCCATTTTCATACAAGGTGTATTTGACTTCTCATCTTTACCCACTTTGTTTCTGTGTTGCCTAATTTCAGTGCTGGACATTTTTGCACTTGAAGTAAAAATGACACAAACATCCCCCTTCAGTACATTTTTAATGGCACTCATATGAGTTGGAGGCAGGAAATCTGGGATTTGCTGCCTGAAGTGACTCTTTCAAATTGTTTTATGATAAGGCCAAGCCCTGACTAATTTAATCAAGTGATACCTGGCAAAACTTGGAGCCCTGAACGAAAACAGGCCTAGAAGGACAGAAAGTGTAGCCACTCTGATCCCGAACATTTGCATCAGAATATTTCTCTGCAAACCAGATTAACTTCATGGTTTTGGATGCTGCTCCATTATAGTGGTCAAAATGACCTATCATAAATGTTTGGCTGTAGGGCTGCAAGTCTTGGACACCTTTCCTCCTTTTTAAAGTAAGCTGTAATCAAAAAAAGGTTAGAGGTACTGATCAAAGAACCAGATAGATACAGCTCCTACTGCAGAGAATTCTTAAATACTTTCTAGGCTACAACAGTACAAGTCCTTGCTGTTTGCAGAATTGTTTCCACAGCTCCTATAGAAATACAGTGAGACTTTGATGCTCAACTTCAGCTAGTTATAAAAATAAGCAGAGGCCACCACTTTATTTAAACAGAATATAAACACCACTGAAGTTCAAAAATCTGCCAGGCCCAAGACTGGACATCAGAGACAGAGAGAGTGTACCCAGGAAGCATTTGGTTCCCTACACAACATCTAGACTTGTAACACATTAAAAAAAAAATGAAAATGTAATTATTGTTTTTTAAGTGACAGCAGAAATAACAAGAGAGGTGTTGGAAGTTAAATCCATTCTGAGGTATTTAAAGAAAAACAAAAATGATGTTATAAGGTAGGGTGCTAAGAGAAAAAGACAGACAATATTAAAAACAAGCAAAACCCCTCCTTCTCCAAAAATCTCGGTTAGTTTTGCAGCAGATATAAAGGCATTAATATGTACTAATATCTGAAAAATAAACTATTTCTTAAGTTAAAGAACTGGGCAGTGCTGCCTATAAACATTATATTTAGTCCATTTTACTGTGCTGTATAGGAGAAGAGTATTTTAATACTGGAAACTTGCATACATTTCATACAACTGAACCGTTCAAATTGGGGCAGAGGTGAATTAAGTGAATTTGGTCTGTCCCCCAACCCCATCACTCAAAAAAGGGGCAGATTTGTAGATGCATTCAGGATTTCAAAACTCAAGTTTATCTTCAGAGCTCCTGAAGTTGTAAACTCAAAACTCAATGCCTCAAAAGTCAAAACTTTACATTTGTTTTCCTTTGGTTAATATAACTTTGCACTGCAACAATTCAGTTCTAATTGTCTTCCTTTTGGAAGTTTTAGACAGATTTTACACACATACACAGCAAAATGGAATCATAGAAAGTGTTCACTAGAAGAAATGAAGGCTAATGATCCTGTGTTTGCCAGCTTTCTCTCTACTCAAAAGGAAAAGCTCCTGCTGAAAGATAGAAGGTACCTTTGATCTGCAGATATTTTCCAATTTGCCATCAGAGGACACCAACTCTCCTTCCTATTTAAAAAGTCTGCTGGCCATGCAGACAAGGGTAGTTCACTTTAAAGCATATCACACAGACACACACACACACACACCATGCTCCCCAAAGCAACTCCTGTGTTAAAATTCTAATAATTGTGAAAACTATCAGATTTATTTTCTTATTCAGTAGTAAAATACTAAATAGTCAATTAATCACAATTCCCTCTCCACCCAAGAAGTATAAGTTCAATCCAGACAAACAAGATGGAGCAATGAAATTCCTGTAAATAAAATTTGCTCTCAAAATTAAGGCTTGCTGTTTATGTTTTTTTTTTAAATAAACAGGTTTAGATGTCAAACAACTACATCCATGATCTCCAACACCCAAGTCGACATAAAACGTATCCATAAATCCTTTAAAATAAATTGAAATGTCAGCAGACAAGGAGAAACTCCTTGGCCAGTAAAGACAACCCCTTTTTCTTAAAACTTTATAGACACTTTGGGTTTGTTCCAGCAATGTTAACACAGTGAAATATTAGCCACACTGTTGCAAAGGATGGTGGTAAAGTCTCCAGCAGACTCTGGAGTCACTTAAATCATATAGTGGAAAAGTGAATGCCTATTTCAGAACACTAGGAGTGAGAAGAGATAAACACACACACCACACGCCTCAAACCATTTCAGCAGAGTGAAATTTTGATCTGTGTTATATCTTCCTTTCGTCTTTGTCGGAAGAAGGTTCTGATGGAATCAGTTGTGCTGTTCTTTTGCATTACATGTTCCTTTCTGACCAGCAGCTCATGGAATTTCTGTCCCCAAATAAATCATATTCACCTATTTAACCTGACAGTTTGGATTTAAAGTACAAATGGTAACCCATAACCAGAACGGCACACTGAAAGGGAATTATAATTCCATGCCGAAAATAATTTTAATAAACTAAAATTTTAAGTGGCCAGGTACCTGTCAATCAATTCAATGCTCTTGCACTGGGTAGAACACTGGAAGCCAGGAGAAGGTATACTTTTAATTAAGTGATTGAGTAGGATAGATCCTGCATCTAAATAAAACATTAACCTAAAATATTCCTGAGAATATGTTCAAAGTGCTGCAGAACCCAGTAAATCTTACCTTAACTGTTAGAGCTTTGGAAACAGGTGTGTGTATGCACATTTGTGAGCATATGGGTGATAGGAGTAAGCCTGGTTAAAACATACACACACACACATATACAGTACAGCCATGAGCATAAATGAAAACAAAATATGGCCTTGCTTTTTGTATGCAGACTCCCACTCAGCCTACTGGGATAGCACACGGGTGGGCACTTACAATGTACAATCAGTCTGCAGCCCTGCCCTCCAATATGTCTGTACAGCATACTTATAATCCTGAAAATTAAAGATCCCGCCCAGCCCAAGCTTCCCATTCCCATTTCAGATATTGAAAAGATGGCAAAAATGCAAAAGTATCAGGAACAGGCAGAGAGAAAGATCAGTCTCATTTTTCACCACGTAAGATTCCCAAGAGTAATAGCATCTCACTATTTTGCAATAACCCATTCATGTTTTCCCCATCTGCAGAGGCAAAAATGTCTCAGAACAAGTGTAAGATGCATATCAACTGTAGGAGCGGTTCTGTTGTGTTCAAATTATATGGAGGTTATAACAATAACATGCAAATAATATGCAAATTAGTTGAACCCCTCCAGCTGACGATATTTCTAATGTGGCCCTCAGTGCTGAACAAGCTGCTCACTGACCATGCTAATAATACAACTGGAATTTGCCACCTGGTAGGACAAGTCAGTTTTTCTCACCTCCTTCCACATACCAGCCTCTCCAAATATTAGACTGGGGGGGGGGGGTTCTAAAGAGGTTGTATTTTCACTAACCATCTGCTACAACTTCATAACCATTTTCATTTCAAATCAGGCCAGAAATCAATTAAAGACTGTTCCATACAAGAAACAAAAATCCCCAACAAATTAAACAGAGTTTAAAAATAGAAGACAAGGTGAGGTTTTGTTGGGGGGGGGGTGTTCGGAGAGGAGGGAGATGTGGAGGGAGTAACAGAAAAATAAAACCTGAGAAGATTCAGATGTTCTTATTATTAAACTTACATATCCAAGCTGCATTACATCACACTATAGGAAGACCATAGAGACCCCTTTACTTATATTATAGGAGACACATAATGAATGGCTTCTAAAGAAGGTCAGCATTCGGCTCTGCAGCCTTAAGGGCTTTAGAGGCTTGAATGCCAATGCTAGGTGCTTTGTCTAGGTTACAAGCTGCACAAACAAGATTTAACAAAGGACCTTCTTAGTCATCGCATATAGATTGCTGGAGTCAAATAATCCCATTTCACTCAGCTGTTCACACGATGAAGCATATTCACACAGGGTTTAAAGGCACAGAGGTTCAGGTTTTCTGAAAGCCACTCTCCCCTTTCATGCATCACTTTTCAATGTAGATCAAGTGAGTTTGCAATCATATCTGTTGTCAGTTGCATTCATGTCATATCCCTTACTTATATGATTGAGATATGAATTACTGACTGTTACAGCCTTGCTGGAAAAAAAAGAGTGGGGGGTGGTAGATAGTTTGCAATGCACTACAACTGAGCATCCAACTCGCTAGCTCAAACTCGGCAGTGGCCTACGCTACTGCCTTTTCCTGTAAGCTAAGTGTTAGCTGCAAAAGCATAAGCCAGGATTTCCCCCTCTCATTAAAAAAAAAAAAATTGGAAGTGAAAATAAATAAGTGCCGAATGTCACCGAACACTCTTCTCAGAGCATCTGCTGTTTAAGATCACCCTTGATTGATGACAGCTATTTTTAATTGTTGCTTTTAAATTTTAAATGCCCCCCTGAGACATTTTATAAGTGTATTAGCACATGGCAGGAGGCCTGCGAGGTGGGAAACACAGAATGAGTATTCTCATGTCATTAGCACCTTTGGAACCAAGAAACACCATTTGATATAGGGTAACAGGCCCCTAAAATTGCCAACAATATACATGCACATATTTGTAGCTGGGCTCAATTATGGACTTTCAAAGTGTTTTCCACATAGAAACTATGCATTTAGAATGGTTTTTAAAACCTTAGTAAAAAAAACTTTCTAATAAGTTTTTAAAAATTATAATTATAAAAAGCCATTTCTGGATTCTTTTAAATTAAGGTAATATTTAAAACAGTAATAAGGCATACAGTACATTAAAACAAACATGCCCTGCATTACATGCCCACACATACACACACAAATGATGAATATTTCACTGTGCCATTTAGAGACTTATACATTAGTACAATGTAATGCTGAAAGCATAAAACAATTGCTTCCTTTTCCTTTAAATAGAATACTGGAATAAAATCAGTCTCTGAGAAACACATGAAAGGGAGCCAAAGAGGGAAAGGGTGTAAGACAATTAGAATTTCTCCTTACCTGTTTTTTCTTTGATTTCACACAAGACATTAAAAAGTGCTGGTTTCATTCTGTGACAGTTTAAAGCATGCTTTCTGCAAGGAAACCAAAAAGGATTATATTTAGTGTATGCTGCAGAACTGCGAGAGAACTTTAATATTTTTTTTAAGGATGGGATGCTTTAGGCAGGAAAAATAATAAAGCTTAAACCGTTACTGAAAATGATGCACAAGTGAAAAACAGTTTACACTTTTATATTGAATAGGATACCAGTTTGATGATTGCCTAACACATGGCAATGCAAATATCACCAGTGCAGAGAACTGTTTCACAGCAGTATTTCAGCAGCATTCACAAACCATGCTTGCCAGCCAAGCTATTAACAGGTCAATACTAGGAGTATGTATAAGCCATTCGTAAGTCTAATGATGAACTTATTCATCCATGTAAGGAACTTCAGTGTTCCTCTCTCCCACCTCTTTTATTCACCCATGTGTTCCAATTCATTGTGCAGATGCCGCTGTATTAAGAAGGTTTGAAAAGCCCTTCAATAAGAAAAGCCGAGGTATAGAATTTCAGCCCTTGAGTTAAAGAATATAGAAATGCAGAGATGCACTGCTAGGGAAAATCACACATGTAATGCGGGGGGGGGGGGGATTAATTTTATGCTTCTATTACTCCAATTGCTTATTTGAAGGTCTTAAAATCAGAGTGCTTAAAAAAAACAGAAACATGAATAAGAATTACAAAAATATCTTGCTATTTATTATCCAGCTAGAATTTATATGGATCTTTCCCTGTGCCCCTGTCCTCAGCTTTCTTGGAGATTCCAAAAAGGGGGTGAGGGGTTGTTTCTTTCTTTCCCTGAATGGGCACATGAAACTAATCAACCAAATAAACAACACACATACACACACATATATATATATATATATATATATAAATTTCTTAGACAAGCAGTCACTTGTGTTGCACACAAGTTCTAATCTCATCAAGTATCTGTTGAAGAATGGGTTTTTCGACCAAAATTACATGTCATGAGGCCATGAACATTTTGGTGCCTTGGGCAGAAAATTTTAGGAAACCCTTCATTCCACTGATTAACATGGATAACAGGCCCACTAGAGAGTTCTCCTTCACAAGGCTCAGGAAGACTTTGGACAGCTCCCAACCGTTCCAATGGGGCTTGCGCAGGAGAACATCCCATTGGGCTGTGCATTGTGTATCAAATCTGTCAGCCTCGCACTCTGCTGACCTTAATGGCACCCAAAACTCACTGTCTGAGCTGACTGCCTGTCCTTGCCTCACAGCTGGGCTGCCTCAGTGTGAGCATCTGGTGCCCACACACAAACCTACTTCTGTCTCCAAAATATTTCTGGCCATGTATAAAAATGAGTGCACGACAAAAACTGAGGGATTGCAGCCACATCATCACAGCCTCACTCTGACATCTAACATCCTTTATTAAAATTTGTGGGACTGAATATGATAGAAAAAGCTGAAATGCACGTGAAGCTTTTTTTTCTTTTTAAAAAGCTGAATTGCTAAAAAAAAAAAAAATACAACAACCAACTGTTAGCACTGCAACTAAAGGAGTGTGTAAATAGTAACTGGCTATAGAAAGCATCCTCACATTTGTATTCATTTTTAATTTAATTAGTAGACTTAATAGTGACTTTGCATGGTGGAAAAAAACATTTCACCAAACAAACTCTTAAACTTTCAGAGGCAGCATCTTCCCTATGCATTGTCTTGTGGCAGTACTTGGAAGCACCATCCAACAAAAGCTATCCTTGATCATGTCCAAGTGTTTTATGAAAAGTGTTTTTGAAACCGGCATTTCTCAGTCTAACCACGCTAGGTTTTAAGGCTCCACTGTTACCTGGGGGTAAGTCCCATTGAAATCAATAGGGCTTACTTCTGTGTAGACATGTATAGGATTGCATTGCCTTTTGAATTCAATACTATCCCTAAGAAAGTTAGTTGTTGCAAAGCTAGTGAGATGTGTAGTTTCCCAGTAACACATAGACTCTGGCATAGTCTACTCCAGCTTATAACAGAAATGCCAGTGGAAACTGTAAGACACAAAATGCAGGTGAAATGCTAAAAGCTTTTCTTCAGGTAATAAAATCCTAATGGACATTGGGCAAACTTTTTTCTTTTATTATTTTCCCTTCTTCTCTTCTGTAAATCCATGCCTTCACGTTTCAACTTTTGGTAATGGTTTTGTACATTTATACCGAGTGCGTTATGCAGAGTCCTGCTTGCTTTAGTGATCAGATTCTGTTTACTGGCTTGATTCTTTTAAGAAACATTTTTAAAATGGACACATGTGCACACAATGTTAACACTACCATTAAATCATCCAAATTGAAAATATAATCTTAGATACGTCTTTTGAATCTAGCATATAACAGTGATAATTGAAAAAATACATTTCCCTTCCAAGAAATTCAGTGAGCTACAAACTGGCATGGTGACTTGTGCGATAAAGTGAACAATTGCAAAATAATTGCTAGGGATAACACAAAATCTTTGTATAGATTGTCACATGTTCCTTTGTGCATGATTATATATATATTACAATCTACACATGGGTCTCATGCTGTTTCCTACATGAAAGCACATTCTGCATTGCAAATCTGTGTGTGAAGTGACATTTAGTGGCTGGATTCTACTAGGCTCTGTGCTTAATTAATATGCTCAACATTATTTTAGCAATAACAAAAAAAGGGTTGTTTGTATCTTCACATGCACGCAAATGGGCACATGGTTCTAAATACAGCAGCAACATTAACCAATACAACCAATACGAGTGGAATGGAAAAATGTGTTCTTTTTCACAAAAGGGACACAATCCAACAAGCATTAAATACATTGAATGTTAACACCAGCACTTTGAATCCCACCAATTCAATGGGATTAAGTGCACTTAACTTTCTGGGACTGTGGCTACATAGCTGCAGTAGCAATGAACCTGGAGTAACCAGGTTTCCAAAAGAGCAAACAAGATCTTTAATGGATTTCTTTTTCCTGTTTCTAAAATAGTAATCAGGCCACCAGCATGTCTCACAGCTAGCCTAATTTTAAAAAAGTTTAAAGCCACTCAACATATATTTTTTGGAATAACTGCTGATAAAGTAACCTGTTTTATTCAATTAGACAGTAGATGGGTGCAGAGGGCACTTGTATCTAAAACACAATACTTCAAGTATTCCAATGGTCAGCTAGAAGAAGAATGACAGGATTTCAGTCTTTTGATCCAACAAATGTAAGCAGGTATTTGAGCTTTTCAGCTCTTGAGCTGCCACAAACGCACATGGGAAGGCGCAGCTCCAAAAGCAAACAAACCAGCCAACTTAGCCATTCCGCCCTACCTAACTTGGCAAAAGGAGATTACAAGAGCATCGGCTATTTCTCTCCAGCAATTTCTCCCTCCCCACTCTCTCCATACACAGAGACAAATGCACAAACATACATACACTTAAAAATGCTATTCTATTCTATTCTACTAATATAGAAGACATCCAGTCAGGATATTATTTTCTTTAGAGCTTTCTTTCTTGCATATTAATGGAACCACAGAAAATACAACGGTGAGCCAGGGGTTTATTGGATCAGGATCTTGCAGTTAAAGGAAGAAACACACAAGTGTTATCATCATCTCCATAGCGCAGGAAGGAGGAAGGGCTCACCTGGCCTGCGCCTCGTCTAAACTCTGATCGGTGATAGTCATGATCTGCTGTAAAATGTCCCCAATGTCTTGTTTCCGTCCCCCCTCGCCTTCTGTGCCCCCGGCTCCGTCCTGCATGTGTTGGGACAGGCCGGGGTGCCCGGCCATCCCCACCCCGGCGTGGGAATGCATCAGCCTGGGCTGATCATCCATCGGCAAGGCTGGGCGCGGAGGGCTGCCCCTTCCTTCCCCCTTCGCTTGCTCTTTCGGGGGCGCGCTTCTTGGGGACGAGGAACCAACTGCCTTGTTTGGCTTCCCTCCTTTTCTTTCTTCTCCGGATTTTAAAAAATAATATTATCCTTTGACGATGCAAAAAAAAAAAAAAAACCTTCCGGGTGGTGGGGGAAGAGGAAACACCCTCGGAATTCTTGCAAGGAGGCTCCCGGCTCCCGAAGGCAAGGAAAACCCGCTTCCCCTGGGCGCACTCGGCCAGGATCAAGGCGAGGAGCCGGATCGGGCTCGCTCCCGCGCCGCCCCAGCCAGGGTCTCGCCTCTCGCTTTTGTCGTGGCCCCCAGAGCCGCGCTGGGGGCGACCGGCGTCGGGAGCGCTGCCGCTTGATCCTCCTTTCTGTGGCACAAGTCTGCCTCGGTCGAGAGGGAAGGCGGAGAGGGGCGAGCCAAGCAAACTTTCCCTCAGCCCGCCCGGCCGCCCCTCTCGCTGGCTGGCCGGCTGCTGTCCGAAGAGGGCTCCGCGCCGCGCGAGGCGACGGCGCAGCCCAGCTCCGCGTCTCCCGGCCGAGCCAGGCAGCCGCCCCTCCGCGCTGCGCCTCGGCGAACTCCGGCGACCCCCTCCCAGCCTCCCGCTTTTGTCTCCGGCTCAGGCTCAGGACTCCTGAAACTGACACAGAAAAGGCTCAGCCAGGAAGGAGGCGGCGGGGAGGGGCGCCGAGGAGAGCGCCGAGCGGGCGCCCCGCCGCCCTGATTGGCCGCCGCCGGCCCCTCCTCCCCCGCTCCAGCATCGCCCCCGCCCGGGCGGCTGCCTGTCACTCTCCGGGTTCAGAGGTGGGCAGCGCGGGAGGCGCCGGGTCTTAAAGAGGCAAGCCGGGCTGGGGGGAGCGGCGCCTGCTCGCCCCCGGCCCCGTGGGCAGCTGCGGGACGAGGGCAGCCGGGCACGCCGCGCAACACCCGCAAGGCGAATGCCCCAGTCGTGTGGCCCGATCCCGCGCGTGCTCCGTCATGGGTGATCCGCTATTTCTGAAGCACCTAAAATATGCGCGGAGCTGAACAAAAAGGAAATCGAAGACACCCACTGACTGCAAGTGTTGTTGTGATCTTAAACACGCTGAGTTGGGAATAAGCCCTAGTCAAGTTCGTGGAGCTTACTTTTCTGTTAGCATGCACAGGACTGGACGGCACATCCCAATGGGGTCTCTCCCCAATAATTGTGCACAGGTGACAGATCGTTTCATCTGTGGCTACAATCCTGTGTGCCCTTAGCTGGGACCAGCTTCCAATCCATTGAATTCAGTAAGACTTATTTCTTACAGCCTCAGGCTGCAGAGTGTTTAATATGCTGCAAAAGAGCTCTCCACTCAAACAGTAATTTTCCTCAGGTTGCAAGTTCGGGGGGGGGGGGAACAGGTGCCCCAGTTCTAGGTCAGGATGTTGTAACTATTATTGTGAACCACTTAGATATTTTACTATATTAAGCAGTATAAACATTTTATAGTAAAATAAATGAATAATATGGATTTCTGTGTAAGGAATACAGGTCTAGCACTGCAGACCTCCCTCCCCTTCTATTCTACTCCCACCCCACCCTCCTGCCACCAGAAAATTCCTATGTGACTGAAAAACTGGCTTCCAGCATTTTATTTATTTATTTTATCTATTTACAATATTTATATACCACTCCACATCAAAGACTTCAGAGCAGTGAACAGCAAGATAAAAGAATAAAACCCAATCATTAAAACAATTAAAACTTTTTAAAAGAACAGATTCTGAACATAATAAACTGCAGCTGGTCACTTAGGGAAACCCGCCTGACCCCCAGAGGGAGGGAATTCCACAGGAAGGGGGCCACTATGGTGAAGGTTCTCTTCCTGGCAGACTCCAACCAGGCCATAGGTCCACGTGGAACCACCAGGAGCAAGCCCTCTGATGACCTCAGTGACCGGGCAGGTTGGTAAGGAAGGAGGCGCTCTCTCAGGTATCCTGGCCCCAAGTTGTTTAGGGCTTTGTACACTATTACTAATACCTTGAACCTGGCCCAGTAGCGAATAGGCAGCCAGTGCAGCTCCCCCAGCAAAAGAGTTACATGCTGAAAAGGGTCAGCTCCCAACAACCGCAGAGCTGCTGCGTTCTGCACTAGCTTCCGGACCAGCCTCAAGTGCAGCCCCACATGGAGCGCATTGCAGTAATCCAGTCTTGAGGTTACTAGTGCCCATACCACTGTGACCAAGCTATCCCTGTCCAGGAGAGGCCGTAACTGGCAAACCAGCTGAAGCTGGTAAAAGACACTCTGAGCCACAGCGGTCACTTGGGCATCCAGCGACACCGATGGATCTAGGAGTACCCCCAAAGTACGAACCTGATCTTTCAGAGGCAGTGCCGCCCCATCCAGAACAGGCAATGAGCCTATCTCCTGGGCCCGGGAACCACTCACCCACAGGGCTTCCATCTTGCCAGGATTCAGCTTCAGTTTATTGGCCCGCATCCAGCCCATCACTGAGTTTAGACACTGATCCAGGACTTGCATAGCCTCTCCTGATTCAGATGCCACAGGGAGATAAAGCTGCATGTCATCAGCATACAGATGGTATTTAGCTCCAACTCCCCTAATGACTGCTCCCAGCGGTTTCATATGGATGTTAAGCAACATTGGGGACAAGATGGTACCTTGTGACACCCCATAGCTCAGTTGCCAAGGGGCTGAGGAATAGTTACCCAATGTTACTCCCTGAAATCAGCCCCGTAGGTAGGACCGGAACCACTGTAGCACAGTACCTCCGATACCCATCCCACAGAGTCAATCCAGGAGGACACCGTGGTTGATGGCATCAAAAGCCAATGAGAGATTGAGCAGAATTAACAGGGTTGCACTCCCCCTGTCCCTCTCTCAATAAAAGTCATCCCCCAGGGTGACCAAGGCTGATTCAGTCCTGTAACCACAATGAAACCCCGTTTGGAATAAGTCTAGATAATCGGTATCCTCCAAGAGTGCCTGCAGTTGCTCCACCGCATCCCTCTCAAGTACCTTCCATAGGAAAGGGGTATTTGTGATTCGGCGGTAGTTGTCTAACAGCGTTGGGTCCAGAGTGGGCTTCTTCAGGAGTGGCACACTACTGCCTCCTTAAGGACAGCAGGGACCACTCCTTCCCACAGGGAAGCATTTATCACTCCCTGGACGCACCCAGTCGTACCCTCTCAGCTAGCTTTTATTAGCCAGGAGGGGCAGGGATCGAGAGGGCATGTGGTCGGTCACATTGCTGCAAGCACCTTGTCCTCATCATCAGGCCGCAGGAACTGGAACGGATCCCACAAAATTGGGCAGATGGTAGCATCAGACACCTCAACTGGAACTGTGATAACAGCATCAAGTTCACTGCGGAGACAAGCAATTTTGTCCTCAAAGTGCGATGCGATAAGGTCACAGAGAGTCCTTGACGGGGACGGGGACCCATTTGCTGGGGAGGGTATTAACAACCCCTGGACCACCCGGAAGAGTTCCACTGGATGGCTACTTAAGGATACAATGGAGGCAGCAAAATAAGCCTTCTTTGTTGCCCGCACTGCCATGCAATAGGCACGATTATGTGCTCTAGAGTGTGCTAGGTCATCTTTGCTTTGAGTCTTATGCCATTTGTGCTCTAGCCAACGTCCAGCCTGTTTCATTGACCTCAGCTCCCCAGTAGACCAAGGAGCAGAGTGGGCTCTACAGTGCTGGAGAGGGCACTCAGGTGCCATCAAGTCGATGACCCTCCGCATCTCACTGTTCCACAGTGAGGCTAGGGCCTTGGCTGAATCACCAGCTGTCTCCACTGGAAAATCCCCAAGAACATTCAGAAATCCATTGGATTCCATCAGTCTCCTGGGGCGGACCATCCGAATGGGTCCCCTACCCCTGCGGGAGGGAAGTAACACCATGAGTTCAAACCTCACCAGGAAATGGTCTGACCATGACATTAAACATTTTGGTTCAATAAAAGTATTCCCTTATATTATTTTAATAATAATTGAGATAATAGTTTGATATTTTATAGGGCTATGTATTGCTGCAACCCAATGTGCATTTACTGAGTAGTAAGCATCATCGAACACAGTGGAACTTACTTCCAAGCAAACCAGATAGGACCAAGTTGTGTAATGCTTTGCAATCTTCTAGTGCAATCCACATTTTATTGAGATTAATGGCAATATTCTACTGATTGTAATAGAGCTGGGTTGCACCAGATATTATTGTTACACTCATCCAATTTCAAGCAGTGAGAAGTTGCAGGGGTGCAGTGCTTGCCCAGGTTTGATTTCTTTGAAAGAGGTCACTGGAGGCTTATGGCATTTCGTAGTCTTTGAGTTTGCTTACAAAGGTACAGGTTGAACACAGGTAGAGGCAATTCCAAAAGACAGCCAGATTCACTGCCCCATATAAGATGCCCAGAGAGAGGCAGCCCTCAAAATGCTTACGGGTCCCAAAACTCAGCTCTCTGCATCTTGCACTGTATCCCATTTGAAAACTGAGGCCTGTCCCGTTTCCTTTCACAGGCATAGATTACATCATCCTCAGCTGAGGGGTGGAAGTATGTCCCCCTTCAGAAGATCCACAGCAAAGAGTCAGGAATCTCCCTAACAAAGATTACCTGGGGCTTTGCTACCCACAATTAAGGGAGTGTCCAGCAGTACTTCTGTTTCCATTAACCCTTTCCAAACCCTTCCCAATCTTACATTATTCCCATGTGGTCCAATGCTCTGACCATTTAGTTCACAGCAATCAATGAAAGTATAATTGAGTGAAAGAATAACATTAAAAACTACAAAAGCGGCTGGCTTTTTAATTCACATAGTTTCACAGTAAAATCAACGACACTTTCATTGAGAATACATTGACTTTGTGCACCTGGTCTGTTGAACATTGACTGCACATGCACAGAATCTTAACATTCCAATGTGGAGAACTGCTAGGGTGGGGGTGGGGGTGAGGGAATGATGATTACGTAACACAGCCAAGCATTAAAAGTGGACCAAATTTGTATACCAAACCAGGTAATTATTAATTATTTCATTGCTGGTCTGAACAGTATGGTCCAAGATAGATCCAATGGTTTTCTGTCTACTTTGGGGGAGTTCCTTGCCACCTCCATTGGTGATTCTGTTGAAGTCCTGGTCAATCTCTGTGACACAGAAATGCCATGAGAAGTTAACACACAATTGCTCCTGAGTGTCCTCTCCCTGTTGATGAAGTCAGGCGGACTCCCTGGTTTTCCAGGGAGCTCAGAGCAATCAATCAGCAGGGATGATGACTAGATAATTGTTGTGAACTGCGCCCAGACAGCTTCAGCTGTTGGGCGGTATAGAAATGTAATAAATAAATAAATAAATAAAGCAATGGTGGAGGAAAACTCAGGACAAATCTGATTGGACACAAGCTAGAGCCCATATTAAGGCCTATGCTGTGGCGATGATGGTGGCAAAGAAATTGTACTTTTCTGCTGCCATTGCATCTGCATAGAGTCGTCCAGTGGATCTATTCCAAGTTGTGAAAGGCCTGTTACATCAAGGACCTGTGAAGGTTGAGGAAGATGACTGAGTCAGTTGACCACCATCATATTTTTTCTAGACACTTTACTCTGACTTGGATTTCATGATTTGACCAGATCCTAATGACATGTATTTGGTGCTTGCTTGTCTCGTTGAATTGGATACATTTCGATTTATACAGCCAGAGTTTGTGGACAAGATCCTTGGTAGCATGAGATCAACCATGTGTGTCCTTGCCCTTCCTGGCTGACTAAGGTAGCCAAGGGAAGTCTGGTGAAGTGGGCACAGGGAGTGGTAAATTATCTTTGGGGGAAGGAATGATGAAATGCAGTCTTAAGGTCCCCTTCATGGATCACTGCCTTGTTGTGGCGAAGGGGCTTGCGTAACTCAGTGAAGCCATAAGCTATGCCGTGCAGGGCCACCCAAGACGGACAGGTCATGGCAGAGAGTTCTGACAAAATGTGGTCCACTGGAGAAGGAAATGGCAACCCACTCCAGTATTCTTGCCAAGAAAACCCCATGGAATGTATCACAAGGCTAAAAGATATGACGCCGGAAGATGAGACCCTCAGGTCGGAAGGTGTCCAATATACTACTGGGGAAGAGCAAAGGGTATTTCCAAGTAGCGCCAGAAAGAGTGAAGCGGCTGGGCCAAAGCCGAAAGGACACTCAGCTGTGGATGTGTCTGGTGGTGAAAAGAAAATCCGATGCTGTAAAGAACAATATTGTTTAGGAACCTGGAATGTCAGATCAATGAATCAAGGTAAGCTGGAGGTGGTCAAACATGAGATGGCGAGACTGAACATTGACATCTTGGGAATCAGCGAACTAAAATGGACAGGCATGGGTGAATTTAATTCAGGTGACCATCGTATCTACTACTGTGGGCAAGAATCCCTTAGAAGAAATGGAGTAGCACTCATAGTCAACAAAAGGGTGGGAAAAGCAGTACTGGGGTACAATCTTAAAAACGACAGAATGATCTCAGTACGAATCCAAGGCAAACCATTCAAAATCACAATAATTCAAGTCTATGCCCCAACCACTGATGCTGAAGAAGCTGAGGTTGATCGGTTCTATGAAGACCTACAACACCTTCTAGAACTAACACCAAGAAAAGATGTCCTCTTCATCATAGGGGATTGGAATGCTAAAGTAGGAAGTCAAGAAATCACCGGGATAACAGGCAGGCATGGCCTTGGTGTACAAAATGAAGCAGGACAAAAGCTAACAGAGTTTTGCCAAGAGAACACGCTGATCATAGCAAACACTCTTTTCCAACAGCACAAGAGGCGACTCTACACATGGACATCACCAGATGGTCAATATCGAAATCAGATTGATTATGTACTTTGCAGCCAAAGATGGAGAAGCTCTATACAGTCAGTAAAAACAAGACCTGGAGCTGACTGTGGCTCAGATCATGAGCTGCTTCTTGCAAAATTTCGGCTTAAATTGAAGAACGTCGGGAAAACCACTAAACCATTCGGGTATGACCTAAATCATATCCCTTATGAATATACAATGGAGGTGAGGAATAGATTTCAGGGATTAGACCTGATAGACAGAGTGCCTGAGGAACTATGGACGGAGGTCCGTAACATTGTTCAGGAGGCAGCAACGAAATCCATCCCAAAGAAAAAGAAATGCAAGAAAGCCAAGTGGCTGTCTGATGAGGCTTTACCAGTAGCTGAGGAAAGAAGGGAAGCGAAAAGCAAGGGAGAAAGGGGAAGATATATCCAACTGAATGCAGAGTTCCAGAGAATAGCAAGGAGAGACAAGAAGGCCTTCTTAAATGAACAATGCAAGGAAATCGAGGAAAACAACAGAATGGGAAAGACTAGAGATCTCTTCAAGAAAATTGGAGATCTCAAGGGAACGTTTTGTGCAAAGACGGGCATGATAAAGGACAAAGAAGGCAGGGACCTAACAGAAGCAGATGAGATTAAGAAGAGGTGGCAAGAATACACAGAAGAACTCTACAGGAAAGATCTGAATGTCCCTGATAGCCATGATAGTGCGGTCACTGAACTTGAGCCGGACATCCTCAAGAGTGAAGTCAAGTGGGCCCTAGGAAGCATTAGTAACAACAAAGCTAGCGGAGATGACAGTATTCCAGCTGAGCTATTTAAAATCCTAAAAGATGATGCTGTTAAAGTGCTGCATTCAATATGCCAACAAATTTGGAACACTCAACAATGGCCGCAAGACTGGAAAAGGTCAGTTTACATTCCAGTTCCAAAGAAGGGCAATGCCAAAGAGTGTTCAAACTACCGCACAATTGCGCTCATTTCACATGCCAGCAAGGTGATGCTCAAAATCCTACAAGCTAGGCTTCAGCAGTATGCGAACCGAGAACTACCGGAAGTACAAGCTGGGTTTGGAAGAGGCAGAGGAACTAGAGATCAAATCGCCAGCATTCGCTGGATCATGGAGAAAGCAAGAGAATTCCAGAAAAACGTCTATTTCTGCTTCATTGACTACGCTAAAGCCTTTGATGGTGTGGATCACAACAAACTCTGGCAAATTCTTAAAGTGATGGGAGTACCAGACCACCTTACCTGTCTCCTGAGAAACCTGTACGAGGGTCAAGAAGCAACAGTAAGAACCAGACATGGAACAACCGAGTGGTTCAAAATTGGGAAAGGAGTATGACAAGGCTGCATATTGTCACCCTGCTTATTTAACTTATATGCAGAGTACATCATGAGAAACGCCGGGTTGGATGAATCACAGGTCGGAATTAAGATTGCCGGGAGAATTATCAACAACCTCAGATATGCAGACGATACCACCCTAATGGCAGAAAGCGGAGAGGATCTCAAGAGCCTCTTGTTGAGGGTGAAAGAGGAGAGTGCAAAAGCTGGTTTGAAACTCAACATTAAGAAAATGAAGATCATGGCATCTGGCCCCATCACTTCCTGGCATATAGAAGGGGAAGAAATGGAAGCAGTGACAGATTTTACTTTCTTGGGCTCCAAGATCACCGCAGACGGTGACTGTAGCCATGAAATTAAAAGACGCTTGCTCCTTGGGAGGAAAGCTATGGCAAACCTAGACAGCATAGTAAGAAGCAGAGACATCACCTTGCCGACAAAGGTCCGTCTAATCAAAGCTATGGTTTTCCCAGTAGTAATGTATGGCTGTGAGAGCTGGACTATAAGGAAGGCTGAGCGCCGAAGAATTGATGCTTTCGAACTGTGGTGCTGGAGAAGACTCTTACGAGTCCCCTGGACTACAAGGAGGTCAAATCAGTCAATCCTAAAGGAAATCAACCCTGAGTGCTCATTGGAAGGACAGATACTGAAGCTGAAGCTCCAATATTTTGGCCACCTAATGCGAAGAGAAAACTCTCTGGAAAAGACCCTGATGCTGGGAAAGACTGAAGGCAAAAGGAGAAGGGGACGACAGAGGATGAGATGGCTAGATAGCATCACCAATGCAATGAATATGAACTTGAGCACACTCCGGGAGAGAGCGCAGGACAGGAAGGCCTGGCGTGCTGTGGTCCATGGGGTCACGAAGAGTCGGACACGACTGAACGAGTGAACAACAACAACAAGTCTTAAGGTGGCTGTTGTGAAACCTTTAAGCAAGAAGCCCTCTCTGGATCCCACCCTGCTAGATAATTTCCAACCAGTTTACCATTTGGGGGCAAGCTACTTGAGTGTGTGGTGACACCTCAGCTCATCTTTGATGATTTTTTAAATTATTTTGATATAGAATCATAGAATAGTAAGGTTGGAAGGGGCCTACAAGACCATTGAGTCCAACCCCCTGCTCAATGCAAGAATCCAAGTCAGAGCATCCCCGACAGATGGCTGTCCAGCCTCATTTTGAATGCCTCCAGTGTGGGAGAGCCCACTACCTCCCTAGGGAACTGGTTCCACTGTCGTATTGCTCTAACAGTCAGGAAGTTTTTCCTGATGTTCAGCCGGAATCTGGCTTCCTGTAACTTGAGCCCATTATTCCATGTCCTGCACTCCGGGATGATCGAGAAGAGATGCTGGCCTTCCTCTCTGTGACAACCTTTAAAGTACTTGAAGAGCGCTATCCTATCTCCCCTCAGTCTTCTCTTCTCAAGGCTAAACATGCCCAGTTCTTTCAGTCTCTCCTCATAGGGCTTTGGTTTGGCCCCTTTCAGGGTGAGCAGTGTGATGCTCATACATCCCCGGATGAGTGACACAATTATCCACTTGTATCTGTGTCTTTCTTGTGAGCTTTTATTTAATCATTTTTTTTCAAAGTCTTCAGTGTGCATTTTAATAGCCATCTTGTTAGTTAAATGGGAAGTTAAAAATGCAATATCTTTGTGTAACAAAGGGCATTGGTTCAGAACTTGCATAGCCTCTCCTGACTCTCCTGACCCAGAAACAGAGCTGAGTGACATTAGTGTACTGATGATACCCAATATCTAGATCTGGGATGGGCAACATGTGGATTGTATCCTGTTCTCCATCCTCTGGGGCAGCCCCCGCCTCTGCCTTACTACTGAAATTCATGGCACCAGCAAAAGAGCTGGCAGCTTGCCACTAAATTTAAAAAGGAGAAACGTAGCTTGTTTTCAAACTAAATTTGCCCTTTTTAACTCTCCATAATGATTTGCTGCTGAAATTCAGCAGAAAACTGCTGGGGGTTTTGCCGCTGCTACACTGCTGAATTTTGCAATGCAGTGGTGGCAGGAATGTGGACGGGGGGGGGTGGCCCCTGGACCCCCCAAAGTTGTCCACACTGACCTAGACCCATTTCAGTCTTGTTTCCGGTCTGGTTTGGGACTGAGACAGCTTTGGTCACCCTGGCACACAGTCAACACTCGGAACCAGGCAGGGGGAGTACATCCCTGTTTGTTCTGCTGGACCCCTCAGCTGAGTTTAATACCATTGTCCAAGGTATCCTTCAGGGCCATCTGGTGGGGATGAGCTTAGGAGGTTCCATCTTAACAATGGTTCCAGGCCTTCCTCAAGAGTTGGTTGCAGAAGGCAATGTTGGGGAACTCTTGGTGGATACCTTGGCCATTGGTGTATGGCTTTCCCCTTCCTGGGCTATGTATGTCCCAGCCATGGGCAGCTAAGGTTTGGAGGTGCTGAGATAATGATAAGCCAGACCCAGGTTTGCTTACAAGGAGCCTTTACTGAGTACTTACAGCACACAGGCGTACCCAATGGTTGGATCAGACAGCTCCTCTGAACCCAGAGCCATGGGGATATAAAACCCATTTTACCCCATGGCTCTGGGTTCAGAGGAGCTGTCTGATCCAACCATTGGGTATGCCTGTGTGCTGTAAGTACTCAGTAAAGGCTCATTGTAAGCAAACCTGGGTCTGGCTTATCATTATCTCGGCACCTCCAAACCTTAGCAGCCCACAGCTGGGGCTAACATCCCCTTCCTGGGCAAGGTGCTTGAGCAGGTGGTCACAGGACAACTCCAGGCATACTTGAATGAAACAAATTATCTAGATCCATTTCAATTGGGTTTCAGGCCTGGTTTTGGAATGGAAACTGCCTTGGTCACCCTGTGGGATGACCTTTGCCAGGAGAGGGACAGGGGGAATATAACCCTGTTGATTCTCTTGGACCTCTCAGCAGCTTTTGATACCATTGACAATGGTATCCTTCTGGATAGGTTGTCTGGATGGGAGTTGGAGGCACTACTCTGCAGTGATTCCACTCCTACTTGGAAGGATGATTCCAGAAGGTGGTGCTTGGGGATTATTGCTCTGTGCCTTGGCCACTATGCCATGGGGTTCCACAGGGCTCTATTGTATCCCCTATGCAGTTCAACATCTACACTAAACTGCTGGGGGAGGTTATCCGGAGGTGTGGGCTGAGGTGCCATCAATATACGGATGACACCCAGCTCTACCTCTCTTTTTCGTCAAATCCAGGTGAGGCAGTGGCTGTTCTGAATCAGTGCATGGGCACGGTAATTAACTGGATGAGATCCAGTAAACTGAGACTCAATCCAAACAAGACAGAGGTATTGTTAGTGAGTGGTTTGTCTTCCCAGCTAGGTGATGTTCAAACTGTTCTGGAGGAGATTGCGGGTTTCTAGTTTGAGGGTGCTCCTCAACCCAGAACTGTCACTTAAGGCACAGGTGGAATCAATGGCATTGGAGCACCTTTTATCAGCTTAGGCTGATAAACCAACTACACCCTTCTCTGGACAGAGATAGCCTAGCTACAGTTATCCATACTCTGATAACCTGTTGTCGGGATTACTGCAATGCGTTATATATGGGGCTGCCTTTGAAAACAGTCTGGAAACATGGCACCCCAGTTGTGGAATGAGCTCCCTAGAGAGGTTCACCTGGCACCTACGTTGTACTTCTTTCAGCACCAGGTGAAGACCTTGTTATTCTCCCAGCATTTAAGCATTGTAGTCTTTTAGCTCTGCTGTTTTAAATCTGAATTTGAAATCTCTGTATTGCTGCTAGGTTTTACTCTGGTTATACTTTTATATTGTAGTTTTAAGCTTTCATATTTCATATTGTTTTATGCTGTGCCTTGTAGTTTTAATCTTTGTGAACCTCCCAGAGAACTTTAGCTATTGGGTAGTATAGAAATGAAATAAACAAGTAAGTAAGTAAGTTCCTCAGGATTTTATCTTGGCCCTCCTGTGTTATTTAACACCTACATGGAACCACTGGGAGGGATCATCCAGGAATTTGGAGTGCATTGTCACCAACATGCAGATGACACACCACTCTATTTCTCCTTTTCATGCATTACCAGGAAGCTCTTGATGTTCTCAGGCAGTGTCTGGAGGCCATAATGGGCTAGAGGAGGAAGAATAATTGAGACTTAATCCAGAGAAGTCAGAGGCGCTCCTGGTCAGAAGACAGATGGACTCTGGAACAGGAATTCGACCTGTCTTGGATAGGGTTGAATTCCAAATTATTCCCCTTGAACAATCAGGTTCACAGTTTGGGGGTGTTTCTGAACTTGGCTTTGCTCAAGTAGCCAGAAGTGCCTTTGCCCAGCTCAGGCTTGTGCATCACTCTGTCCATTCCTGACAAGGCTAGACCTAGCCTTCAATACATCTAGATTGGATTATTCCACTGTGTGGGGCTACCTTTGAAGAGACTTTGGAAATCGCACGTGGTTCAGAATGCAGCAGCAAGAATGCTGATGGGTGCTCGTTCAAAGAATTGTTCACACTGATTCTGCAAGGGCTGTACTGGTTACCAATTTGTCTCTAGTCACAATTCAAGGTTTTGGTATGGCCTTTAAAGACCAAGATGGCTTAAGTCCAGGATACCTTAGGGATCTCTTCCGCCCATACCAGCCTGCCTGTGCTCTAAGATCTGATGAAGACACCCTTCTCTGCATCCTAACTATGGTGGAGGTGTGGTTGATGGGGACAAGAGAAAGGGTGTTCTCTGTAGCTGCACTTAAATTGTGGAATTCTTTTCCCAAGGAGGCCAGGTAGGCATGGCAAATGCCTTCTTGTTTAGGCAGCCATTTGTTTTATCAGATGGGCAAGTTTTATCTTATGTCTTTATTTTATCTGATGCATCCGTCTTGTTTTTTGTGAACCACCCAGACAGCTTTGGTTATTGGGTGGTATAGAAATGTAATAATTTTTTTTTAAATAAATAAAAATATTTTTTACTTCTTTGGAGTTTTATTATTGATTTTAATTGTTGTGAGCTGTCCCAAGTGGTTTGTGAGTACCAGAAGGATGGGATATATATTTTTATATAAAATAAATAGGCCACCTGTAGATTCTACCATCCCATTTTGATGCATATATGGTCAGCAGATGAGTCCTTTTACCAGGTTCTTCTTACCAGCCCGCATCAGTTCCAAACCCTGAACTTGAGCAAGTAACCATCTACTTTCTTCCTCCCCATCAGTCCACAGTCCAGCACAGCTAACCAATGAGAGAGGAGACTTCCTGTGTATGCAGCACCCCTCAGAGTGGCAATCACTGTGACTTCTCTCTTTTTTTCCCCCATGCAGTCTGTGGCGGTCAGCATCTTACACCTTTATTACAGCCTGTTCCAAGGGGCAGCTGGTCAGATTGAAGCCCTGGAGGTTGTCAAAAAAACCTGCTGTGCTATCTGGCAGGTGGCCCAGACTGATTAAGTTATTCACCTTCTTCAACTTCCATAGTGTAACATTGGCAACAATTATACAGTATAAATGATGTCCAGGAAGGATCACCATTCTGTCAACTCTTGGATCAGCCAAACTGTGCATTCCTACTATGAAGAAATAGATCTTGGTTGGAAGCACTACTGGCAAATAGCTCTCCCTCCGGGGATGGGCTCCCTGCTGCAGGAGGGGACCTGGCCGTGGTCAGTTTGACCCAGGACAAGTGAAGCAATGCAAAAACAGCATTAGTTTATGGCGCTCCAACTATTTCACTATTAAATGTCATTATACTACATTATTCTATGTAACATTATGCAATATAGTATTCATTTTCCTTTTCCCCCACGGTGCTATAAAATAAAAAATGATGACATTTCCATTGTTTTTTCACATTTTCTCATCTAGATTTTCTAGTGTCATTTGTACAAGCTCAACTTTTGGCACCAGGGGATTATAGTCCACTTCACAAAGCCACTGCTCCAATTGTGGTGAGAACTGAATGGCCCACAGGTTCCCCATGTGCTCTGCAGAGTGCTTTTATGTGACCTGCTGGGTTTTGAGGGGAGGTTCATTGTTAGCAGCTCCCAGTCCAAGCTGTCAACCACAGGACATCTGTTTGGATTGACCTTTGACCTTTCTTGGTTCTGACACCATAAAGCACATGCTACAGAATCCTAGTCCAACGTACATACTGGGCCATGAAGCAGTATTGCCAGCAGGGCCAGCATCAAAGGTAGGCATGGTTGGGCCCACATCCCTGCAAGGGCCCCCTGTTCACTATAGCTACATGCTTGTTCATCTGCCTCTCACTCTGGCCCAGTCAAAGGTGGTGGAGAGAAGGAGGAGCAGGAGATGCCATGGCCTGCTTGCTCACTGGCTCTCTGCCTGTCAAGCAAACAAGTGTTCAAAACGACGAGAAAGAGGATGAAGAGTATGAGGAGGGAGCCCATTGCGGGTGTCTTGGCCAAGGGCCTAGCACTAATTGCCAGTACCTCAACCTCACCATATTCAGGGTAAATACAGCTAATGAGAGCAGCCATCTTTCCCCCAAGAATGCCGAGGGGCACTCTGTCCTTGGAATGTGTCTGAGCTGGGGAGAGCAGCTGAGCCACTACTTGAAGTGGCAGCAAGGGTAGGGGTGGGGGTAAAAGAAAGATCCTCAAGTAAGACTTTCCCACCCCCAAACATTCTTAGAATTTTGCCCCCCCCCCGAGCCCCCAAATATCTCCCCCCCCCTGCACTTCACAGGGGATGGATGGTCCTGTGAAAGGTGAAGAAATTTGGCCAAACTCTTGGTATTAATCAGATGGGTCACTGTGTTACATCATTGTATTTAGAAGGATAGCATGTCCACATAGCAGGCAGGTAGGCCACCACAAACATGTAACATTAGGGCCAAACTCTTGCAGAACTGTGATCAGATCCCTTAGAGCAGCTCAGCACAGATGGAGAGCAGATTTAACTGATGCATGCTCATATGTTTATCCTAACAGGGCAAACTACCAGCTCAGCCCCCATCAGTGTATATGTGTGTTAGAGGGTCTTGAGGAACGGGAACATCAAAAACCCCTTGATCCATTGTTTCCATTGGATTTGCTACAGTCAACAAGTGTTTAAGATAGATTTAATTGAGGAGGGCTGTCCTAGTTACATTCACTGGCAGTATGTTTAAACTATAACACAAAAGGGATTGGTTCTCCATAAACCAAAGCAGCACAGTCTCTGACATTCAAGGAATGGATCTTCTCCTCTCAGGAAAATAGTCCTCACCTAGCGCAATATCTGAAGATGGGATCTGCACTAAGCCTAGTGCTGCCAACTCCTTCTCAGACAACTCCCCTTGTTGCTTCTAATATGCAATCCTGCCAGAGCCTCCATCTTCTCTAGTCCTCAATAGTTGAGCTACTAGGTTGCTCAGTCAGTCTTGCCAAGTTAGGGTTAATGACAGGAGGCTGGAAAGCTTCTCTTTCTCCCAGGCAAGCAGGGTCTCCAGTGACAGCTTTGTCCTAAATGGACTGTGAATTAACTCTTCGCCCCATTTAGGTGTTGCCCTTGCCTCCGGTAAGTATACCTTTTCCTTGTCTTTCCCAAGTTCCTTCCTCCTCCGGTGTCCTTTTTCTTGAGCATTTTCTCTTCTCTCTCAGCCACCCCCTTCCTTGCTCTCCTGTCTTCCTTTTCTTCTCCCCGCTTTTCCCCTCTCCCCTTCGTCACCGCCCCCTTCAGGTGATGCTCATTCTGGCTGATGGAGCAAGCTGCAAGCAAGCAATGACTGATGACATCATGGGTTTGAGCTGTCACCATCTGTGGCCTCCCTGTCCTTGCCATCTGAGCTGGCATGAGAGCCTGGGCATGTGTAGGGAAAACCAGCAATGACATGAGTGACTCGTCAGGCACTAGGTAAGAGGTGGCAATCCCCGCCAGTCCCTCACAATGTGAAGTTAGGATTTTGTTGCCCCAATGTGCATGACATTATGCTTAATTTCATTGAACTACATTTGCTATTTTAATGTCCATTCTCCCAGTTCAGAGAGATCCTTTTGGAACTCTTCACAAACCCTTTTTGTTTTAACCACCATAAATAATTTGGTGTTGCCAGCAAACTTGGCCACCTCACTGCTCACCCCTAACTCTAGATCATTTATGAGCAAGTTAAAAGCACCAGTCTCAATTCAGATCCTTTGGGGACTCCATTTTTTACACACACACCCCTTGTGAGAACTGAACATTTATTCCTACTTTCTGCTTTTTCTTCTTTAACCAGTTAATTTATTCATAAGTGCAGTCCTCTTATCCCATAACTCTTTGGTGAGGGACTTTGCCAAAAGCCCTTTGGAAGTCCAAGTACATGGTATCTACCAGATCACCCCTATCCACATGTTTACTTACACTCTCAAATAACTCTAAAGGGTTAGTGAGACAGGACTTACCTTAGCAGAAGCCATTTGATTCTTTTCAGCAGGACCTGTCCTTCTGTATTCTTGTTAATTTTATCTTTAATAATGCTTTCGACCAATTTACTCAGAACAGACATTAAGCGAATTGCCCTGTAATGTCCTAGATACCCTCTGAGTCCCCAACCCCTTTTAAATAAAGGTATGGCATTAGCCACTTCCCAATCCTCTGGTACAGAGGCTGATCTTAGGGACATGTTACATACTTTTGTTAGAAGATCAGCAATTTCACATTTGAGTTATTTAAGAACTTTCGACTGGATACCATCTGGATCTGGTTGTTTGTTCTGAGTTTGTTAATAAGGGCTAGAACAAGCGTACAAACCCTTTTCAGCCCTGAAGGCTGCATTGAATGTCTGCTAGGGTGTCAGGGCCTGCATACGTGCTGATCCATGTGGGTAAGAACCAATTAGGGTGGAGGAGGCGTTTTTACTTGGCTTGAGAGCTTTTGCTATTTGCAATAGCAAATATAGCAATAATAGCAAATAAATATATTGCTGCTATTTGCGATAGCAGCATCAATCAGGATCCACCCCTAGGCACGGTAAGGCTCTGCCACAATTGCCACTAGAATCAGCCTTATCCAGCAGGTCCACCTCCTGATCTGCCAGGCAGCCCCCTTTATGTCACAGCAGGTCATGGGCATCTTTAAAGAGTGTCAGGAGTCTGAGGCAGGAGCGGGTGAGAAGCGAGAGGTAGTCTGAGGGGTCAAGATCAGAAGCTGGGACTGAGTCAAAATGCCAGGCAGGCGCAACCTTGCAAGAAAGCACAGGGTAGCCATTCATATTCAGCTTCCCTGGTTTGATTTTCAGGATCCGGTTTTGTTGGTGCCAGTTGGTTTTCACACTGCTTAGGGGTTTTCAGCGCTGATGTCCTTCTATGGCAAACCAGCCTGTTTTGTGAAACTAATGAGATTATCATGCTCAGACCCTGAAGAAAAGCCTAACCCATCCCCTCTTGCACTTCCTGCTCTGATTTCAAGGACAGATGGCTTCCTTCAGCTGCCCATTTGCAAGGACATTCATCAACATTTAAGTGTGAAGGGCACTGAGCATCACAAGGTGCTTTTCCTAAGCTCTGGGTGCTCTTGATGTACACAGAAACGCCAGGCCTCTTCACAGAAAGGCCGCTTTTACAGCAATCTGCTACTGCAAGACTGGCTCCCTTTATGATACAGAACACTGACAGCAGTAGAATGGCATGTTCTATGCCTGCCCAGTGAAGTGAAGTAGCCACCACTGATAAGTTCAAAAGCCCAAGCAACGAAAGACCTACGAGTTGTCTTAATGGAGACTATGTGCCTGTAAGCAATTGTACAAGCCTTGCCAGAGACTCAAAAAACAGTGACAGAGGCCTTGAACTACGTCAACACTTAAAAAGAAGGGGAGTAGTCATGATACAAATTACAATTAAAAACAATCCCAAACAAGGGCCCAAGACAACCAGTGGCCCTAATTATTCCAACATGTCCATATAATAAGCTGAAGAATTACATTGATAAGACTTTGGATGTGTTCCAGATATAAAGGTAACAGCCATGATATGCTTATACCTATGTGTAAAACTGATGATGGGGTAAAATAACTGTACTAAACAAGGAACAATTATTTTAAGTGCCCAGTGTAGTTTTGTTCCAGAGCACTGTGGGAAATGCAGCCTCCAGTAAGGCTACGTGAGGCACTTTGGGGGGGGGGAGTGTAGCCATCCAGCACAGGGGACCCATGGCAGGCATCAGCACTGCAGAGCCCTGCTGAGGCACCGGGGACAGAAGATGACCGAGGATGCTGGGTGCTAATGCCAGCCCTGGCTGTTGTCATGCCCAAGTCCGAATCCTTTCAATTGGCATTCTCCTTACGATGCTCAGATTGCCCCAAATCTCTCTAAAGATCACCTAGTCCAAATTCAACTGTAGGCACCTACTTTAGCCAGTTGAGTTATTATGGCAGGAATGGGGCAAGGAACGTCTGGATGCACCACAAGGTCAACATTGGCCAGACTCCTCTGAGGTTATCAAATTGAGGCTTTCATGCAATCACAAAAAAGTCACCTTACTGAAAGGAAATTGTACCTTCAGCATGACCCTAAATCAGTGGATTTAAAGGGAAAAATGAAGCTCTCAGCAAGCGATCTGTGATGAAATAAAGGCAAATACAGGCTTTGCCATTCTGCTGGATAAACCAGCTTCTCCTTCCTTTTTCTGGCCTATTTTTGCCAGTAAGCAGCTGGAAGGAACCAAGGTCTGATTTTTAATATATATTTCCAGGTGGTAATTCCTGAGCTGTGTCATGTGCAAAGTGAAATCAGCTGGATGGTGTATCTTTAAAAGCCAGAGAAGTGCACAGTGCAGCCGCAGCTCTTGCAGTCAATAGCAATTTCCACATGTGGATCAATACCCTCTGATGGCTGTGTAGCTGGCTGCAAAGATCATTTTACATACATTCTGGGAGGAGGGCCTGGGGAGGAAGGGGGAATTGGTTTAATGATCACAGAATTCAAAGGGCTTAATTCTTGCTGGCTTGCTTTTATAAAGAAGAAGCCAATCTTTATAATTGGGATTTTCAAGTGTCATCTTACATCATGACACCGGTTTCCCTGCAAAGAGAGGTCACAGGGACTATTTGGAAAAACAGTGGACGGCACCTCTATGAGTAAGTGTAAGTTGTGTAACCCTTTACAAGGAGGGACTGGATCTAGAAAGGAACTCCTTATATGAATACCACAAATGATTCATTGTGACTGATATCAGAGCAGCACACAAAGGCCTAGTCAAGTTCTCAAAGTAGGTAGTGGTAGGTGCACCTCTAGGGAACAGGAGTTCCAGTTCCAAAGGACATCAGGCACAGCTGTCCAGAACAGTCTGCAGGAGACGTTGTCCAGCCACTCACTTGGCACGCCTGCACATTTCTTAACAGGCAAAGGAGAAGGCAAGTTTGGAGTCTAGGCAGCACGGGAAGGCAGGGACTTCCTCAATCAATCAACATCCCCACTCCCTTGCTATATTACACTCCTACACTGCTTTTTTGCTTATTTTTAAGGAGAGGAGCGGGATCACCAGTCTACAAATTTCATCATGCTCTGCAACAACATTTTCTCCCCACTCCTTTTTTTGTTTAACATCCAGCAAACTTGAAAGCTTGCTCATAACTTTGTGGTGTTTTAGTTTATCCTAATAAAGGTATGGTGCTCCTTTTGCATTTGGATTTTTTTTTTCTCTAATGAGTCAAAACAGTTGCCTGCCATTTTTGTCCAATCACACTGTAAGCCTCTTTGCCCTAGCAGCCACCAGAAACATGGTATGGAAACACACAACCTGACTGAGGTGAATAGCATGGTGAGTAGTGGCATACATTACAGAGGAGTATCACTCACCAGGGGAAGCAGATTTCAGAGGCTTCCCCATAACACTAGGACTATGTTCTCTGAGAAAGAACAACTGACATCATCTTACGGAGGTAGAGGCCAAAAAGAGGCACTTGGTTGAGACACTCAGTGGCACTGACTGATCATCTCTCCTTCATACTTTTTAGACATGACTCTTCCAGTCTACTTCTAGGTGCACCTTACCTTGATTAGAGCAAGCTGAAGAATGACCACAAAGAAAGGAAGTCAAAGTAACATTCCTGGAAAGGGGTGATTTCTGCTGTCTTGAGAAGGCAGCAAATATAGAATTACCTCCCATGGGTACACATGGGGAAATCTTCTGGAAATGACGTTGATGAAGTCAGGTTTTTTTTCAGTGATATAGGTGGCCCTGTTCCGGTCTCTGGGCCATTGCACATGTTTCACAGTAACGTATCTGGGTTGGGTATAAATATATACTCAGCAGTCTGAACTGCAGCCAATCTTGGCTCTCTGAGAAGTATTCCCAAACACCTGTTTGTCACATTCACATTGTATAATCTACATACAAAAGTACAGTGTCTGAAGAGGCCCTCTGCTGTGTGTGCCTGTGTGTACCTCCTGCCTCTTACTGCACATGGAAGTTGTCTTCATTTTTCTCCCCAGCGCACTCTCTCTGTGAGTTTAATGTTTTCCAAACAGAAATTAAAGGGAACAGGTGCTTTCAGTTTGGCTGAATGATGGTTTCCAGCAATATACTCTAGCTGTTCCATTAAGAAAGGACATTCCCATGGAAAGTGCCATTTAGTGAGGGTGGGGGGAGTAGGAAGACAATTTGTTTTCCATTTGAATTCATTGGGGTGGAGAGGAGAAAGGAATAAAGCAATCAAGCTTATTCACCACTGAAGTGGCTCCACAAGACCAGAAACAGTACATGATATTGTAAGGCAGGAAATTAAAGTCTAAAGTAAACCACACAACAACTGCAGTGGCAGGAGGCACGGAGGGAGGAGGCACATAATCCGCTACTCTGGAACATGATCAGAATGTCGAGTCTCCTGAGCAGGGGAGCTGTGCTGTTCCCTCGGTCACAGCCTCAGTGTCACATTGGGGGTCTGAAATTAGTTGTCCTCCTCTAGTTCCTGACAGCCCCTCCACCTTTATTCTGCACAAGTCAAGATGCCAGCCTTGTCGAGCAGGGCTGGCCGCAGCACTTCTCAAGAATTCCTTCAGAATATGCTTCCATTTGGGGGTGGATTAGAGATCCTGGGATTCAGTGTAACTGAACTAGGTTAGGTCTCGTCCACATCATGACTCCTGCAGTGCCAATCCCTGTGGTGCTCCTAATCCCCAATGTGCAGAAGGAATGTGGGGAGTTTTGTCCCACCCAGTTTTTCTCTTCTCCAGCCCACGTAGGTGAGAGGAGCTGGGCACAGCAGCAGCAGTGCCGTCTGGCATAGCTGTGTTCCCTTGCTCACAGGAGGAGTGATCCAGAGGAAAGCCTTTCCCAAATATACTCTGCCTTCTTTAAGTTGTGTTCCTTCCCACCAATGGACTCAAAACAAAGAAAAGCAGAGCTTCTGTAGGGACCCAATTTTTAAAAGTGCCATTTCATAAATGTGTGGGATAAATCCTTCACTATTCTATATCATCTATCTATCCATCCAAATACACACACATGCACACACACACGCAAACACAAACAGAGGGTGCTTTCAGACAGGTTCCTCACTCTAGCAATCAAAAGCTGTTGTGCAGCTATTCCGTCTTTTCTTCCTTAACCAATTTTTTTGTGGTAAGAAAAAGATGGAAGAAATTATGAGAGACTACAGGAGGGATAAGAGTTGAAGACGCCGACAACCTCGTGACTCCCTGTAAAATTCCAAGAATGAGGCGTGACTGAGGCAATGGTGCCTTGTCTGGAAGTACGAACAGACAAACACACATATTTAGTAAATACAGAAACAGCATAAAATCATATTAAAAACAACAAACAGTACTGTTATAAAATTAATAATGTTAAAACGATGGGAGTACATTCTCATCATAGCAAACAAGGAGGGTTTGGAAGGAGGGTCCATGACACCCTTGCCACTGCAGAAAATAATCTGTTCCTAGACAAAGACCATCTTAAAGCCAACAATGGCAAGATCTGAATAAGTAGCTCTCGAGAAGATTTAAATCCCTAAGGTGGCCTGTTTAACATGTAAATACAGTTTCAAGACTGCTCTGTGGGTGGTGGGGAGGAAAGAGGGCTAAATGTGCTATTTGGCTCCAGTGATGTCACAGGCACTAGCCAAGAAATGCTTGGAATAGCTAGGCAGACATCTATGGGATCAATCTTTGTCTACCTTCTGGAAAGCGGAATCATGTTCTCAGATACAGTTTGGAATGTGAAAGTAGCCCCCCCATTGCAGTTTCACCAGAGACCACAGCACAGCAACAACAAAAATGAATGTAGTACATATAGTTGATAGCTTTAGCACACTGCTCATTGTGAATATATTATGCCTGTGTACAACTTATCCATCCTCTAAAAAATACACAGAAACCTGGTTTGCTACGTTCAGTTGTGAACTTCAGCCAATCCGTGCTCTGATTGTACCTGTATGATACATGTGCTTTCAAATACCTGTTTGCCACACTCAAACATTTTTTGTGTACACTTAATTTAAAGTACACACCTTTAAATCATAATGTGAAAGAATCCCTAAGACTCTTGTCTTTCTACTGAGATATATCCCCAGTTGTCAGTGACTGTAAAGAAGGTTGGGGGAGGACTGATATTGCACAGCAGGAATTGTACTCCCCTGTTATAACTCCTAAATTATACCTGCTCCCTAGCAACTTGGGCTAATTAAGTGGGTGGTCACCCTGCTGGAACTTGCAACAAGAAAGCTCCCATCTCCTTGGCTTGGTGCACGACATAGCAGGTGTTTGTCTTGGAGGGAGCTGATTTACGCTCCCATTCTTTTTAGTGCTGATAAAACATGGCTATGGCTGACCGAACCTCTCACTGCATGCGTTTGCCAGGCCACAAAGTTTTGTTGCAGTTGTCAGTGGTGTACAGCCCAGTTCCAGCCAAGAGAACAGCCATTACTTTGTCTATTGATAATGTCACTCACTGCCTGTATGATAGCCACAGGACAGCCAGAAACACCACCAGAAGGAATGCCTTTTCCATTCTGCTCCTCCAGGGCAGAAGGAAATTAGTGAGTTTGTGAGTGAATGATCAACTGAAGGTTGAGTCCAGACTCCTTTTGCATGTGTCACAGCTCACGTGAGAGAAAGCAGGTAAGGTCCAAACTCTATATTGTGCTCAGTTGTGTATACTTCTCTCTCTCTCTCTCTCTCTCTCTCTCTCCAAGTTTCTGTTTTTTTAACCAAATGCAGCCATGGAGGCTGCAATCTGGAGGGGAAGACTGGTATGGGGGAAATGGTTTCTTAATCCTTTCCACTCCACCCCCCTGATGTTTTGCCCTTGCAGGGAAAAAGAACTCATCAGTTGGGAAAAAACAACAATCAAGAAACCTCTCCTCCAATGCTTGCCTTCCTTCCATGCCAGATTGCAGCATCTTTGGGTGCATCTGTAAAAATAAAAAATAAACATTGTCAAAAAACTCCACATATCAGAGTATAATGTGTAGTTTGGGCCTCAGTTGTAAACTAGGAAAGTCCTTGGGATTGGAAACTAGGGTTGGGCCTAAACTGAGCCACCAGGCCCAGGGATGCCTGTTCAGAATCTTTCTCCTACCCCGACATTAAACCAGTCTTTAATCCATGCCCACCACTCCATAAGGCTTTCCCTGTAATGCCTGCTTGGGAAGACACAAAATGTCTCATATGAACAAGACTTCTAGTCCTGCCCAAGGTGCTATGGATAGACTAGTCTGAGTCCCACAGCCCCTTGGTTCCACATCCAGTCAAAACAGAAAAGGCATAATCAACTATTATCTATTATATATTGTTTCCCCATAAAAATGCATACTATAATGATCAATAACTAAAGCATAACAAAATCCAACATAAAAACAAGATAAATACCAAATAGCAGCAAAAAACGTGAATAAAAGCAGCTGAAACCTTATCATATTGCATCAAGCAGCAATATAAAACTAAAGCATTAGACTTACTTCCCCAAAGGCCTGCCAAATTTTCCTGGAGTTTGTAATGCAAAAGGATGTCAAAGCTGGTGGCTATCTGTTTTCTCAATTCAATGTATTTTTAAGGCTGGTCCTAAATCCTTTTCACAGACCATACAACTCACCCACTTTGAGGCCACAGTGCGTCTCATGGCCATTCCACAGGTTACCATACTGCACATAGGCTCTTGGGGAGAGAGCTGCCAAGTAACTATGGGCACAATCCTATGTATGTTTAGACAGAAAAAAGCCCTACAACTCCCAGCATTCCCAAGCCAGCTGGTTGTAGGACTTTTTTCTGATTACACAACTATACAGAGGCAGCAGTATATATTTACTTACACTGGGATCTGGCCAAAGCAATAAAGTGAACAACCTCACTCTCAGGGGCCTTTAAAGAGATACTGCCAAAGAAGCTCAGGGCTTGCAAGCAAAAATGTTAACACACAGCTTAGGGTGCTGTCATTTAGCATCTTCTAGCATGCATTTTAAACAACTGGAGGATCTTTGAGCTTTCCAAATCCAAACAGAATGGGTTTGGATGTGCAAATGAAACCAAGACCAGTGCCTGCTCACCCAGGCAGATCAGAGCCCTCGTTAGGGCTGTCCACATTTACTACTTTGACTGCTTCCTTACATCTTGAGCTCTCCTGCTGATGAACTCAAATCGATATGGAGAGAGGATGTGGGGCAGGCGCACGGCCGATTCCTGGCAGATGCACTGGGAGGCTTATTCCTAGAGGTTCCTGCCAGGGGCCAAGTAACATCAACAGAGCGTGTCCACATCATTTGGCCCACAGAAGGCTGGGTGCATGGGTGGGTCCTGTGGGCCAGATTTAGGACTGGTATACCGAATTTGGCTTAATGGCTAGAGGGTTCCCATCACTGCCCTAACTCTAACCTTTTATGCACTGCTCTGAGCTGTTAGGGAAAATGCTCTAGCAATTAAGTCTGTAACAATCTTGTTTAGCAGAGCCTGGCCAGCTCCTTGGTATACAGCTGAACTGACAGCAATGAAGCAAGAGAGAAGATGGCTAGAACAAAGCTGGAGGAAAACTTGGGCCGAGAACAACTGAACACAGGTTACAGCTCATTATTGAGCCTACTCTGTGGTGCTGATGGTGGCGAAAAGGGAGTACTTTTCCATCACCACTGCATCTTCTCAGTGTCATCCAAAGGAGCTTTTCTGCATGGTTCATGGCCTGCTACAATCTGGGCCAGAGAGAGAGGTGGTGGAACTCTTGGTAGCATGATGTGATAAGTTTGCATGGCATTTTGATAGGGATGGACGAAAGTCCCTTACCTGGTCCCGCAGCTTGCTTCGCGGTGGGGGGGAGGCGCTTCGTTTCTCCCCCCGAAATTCTTGGCGGGGGGGAGGCGCCCCGTCCCTCCCTGCCGAAATTCTGGCTGGGGGGGAGGCGCCCCATCCCTCCCCGCCGAAATTCTGGCTGGGGGGGAGTGCCCTGTCTCCCCGGCCGCGAATCTCGTCTCCTGCTCGGACGCAAATGGCGGCGGCCATAGCCGCCGCCGTTTGCGTCCCTGCAGTCAGCCGTGATAGGCTATGTAAACGTTTACGTAGCTTATCACGGCTGACTTTTTGGGGGAAAAAAAGCATGTACACAAATGGCGGCGCCCATGGGTGCCGCCATTTGCGTTCCTTATTTGGGCACGTCTAGTCTACGTAAATATTTACGTAGACTAGACGTGCCCAAATAAGGAACGCAAATGGCAGCGCCCATGGGCGCTGCCATTTGCATACACGCTTTTTTTTTTTTTTTTCAAAGTCAGCCGTGATAGGCTACGTAAACTTTTACGTAGCCTATCACGGTGGTTTTTGAAAATCTAGCCGTGATAGGCTACGTAAATCTTTATGTAGCCTATCACGTTTGTTGGTTTGTTTGTTTTTTTCACTTGGAAATGGCGGCGGCGGCAGCTGGTTAGAAGACCAGCCGCCACCGCACCACCGCCGGGAGCCGCCGCCGCAAGGGACATTCGCCGAAGGTAAGTCCCATCCTGGGGGGGGGGGGCAGACCGTTTCTCCACCAATTTCGGGGGGCCGAATGCGTTGGCATTCGGCCCCCCGGAGATTCGTGGAGAAATTCTCTGACATCCCTACATTTTAAACATAAAGTTGCTCAGGTTCGTCATGAATTGGATACCACAATTAATGCAGTTCCATTAGTAGAGGTGTCCAGAGCGCCATCAGGTTCAGTTTTTTTTGGATGAGTTTCAGTTTTTGAGACTCAAGGTGCTTGATCAAGTCCAGTCAACCGCCTGTATGCTTGACCCTTGCCCTTCATGGCTTATTACATGTGAATGGGAGTAGAAGTCTGGCAGGGGCCAGGAGGTTGTAAATTCCTCCTTGAGAGGGGTGGTGGTACTGGTCTCTTTAAAGGAGACAGTAATTAGGCCACTCCTGAAAAGGCCTAAGCTGGACCCAGATGATATTAACAACTTTAATATCCAACCAACATCCCCTTCCTGGGCAAGGTGCTTGAACAGGTGGTTGCTGGTCAACTCTAGGCACTCTGGAATGAAACTCATTATCTAGACCAATTTCAATTCAGGCCTGGTTTCAGAATGGAAACTGCCTTGGTTGCCCTGTAGGATGACCTTTACCAAGAGAGGGGCAGAGGGATTCTCTATTGATTCTTTTGGAGCTCCCAATGGCTTTCAATACCATCAACCAAGGTATCCTTCTGGATAGGCTATCTGGGCTAGGAGTTGGAGGTACTGCACTACATTGGTTCTCTCCTTTTCATAGATATTCCACGATATCACAATATCACAGAAATCAGCTTTCAGGTTACAGATGAAAACTGCATACATGAGTTTGCAGGAAACAAGAATCAGGTCAGAGAACAATGATTAGCCAATATTCTTTAGCAAGGAAGTTACACAACCTGTCTTGACAAAATTATCTTTTAATTAGAGTTCAGAAGTCTTTATTTCAAACATTTGTTTATTCTCTCTCTCTGTCTCTGTCTCTCTCTCTCACACACACTCAAACACACACACACACACACACACACACACACCAAAGCCAGGTGCTGGGTTATGACTATTCTGTAGCCAAAATTAAAACCAGGCTTCTGAGAAACAAAAGGGAGGTATCAACATGCTCGCCGGAACCCCAACATTTGTAGAAGTAGAAAAAAAATATTTAGGAAAAAACCCAAAGGGGGCATCTACCCACCTGAAATAGCCACATAACCACAGAACATTGACTGTGTTGTGGGGAAAAAACAGAAAACTGGGATGCGGGGGAGAGAGATGGGGTGGAGTGTCCTGGAAAAGGCAATGGCTGGTTGGAAGAGAGATGGGGTGGATGACATGCATTGGAAGAGAGATGGGGTGGAGTGTCTTGGAAAAGGAAATGGCTGGTTGGCTGGAACACTGAAGTGAGGCACTCCATACCACAACATTTTGTAGCAGGTCCCACTTGTTTTATTATATTGATTGTAAACTGAGAAAGTATATTGACCTAATAGTTTAATTAATCCTATCAGTAGCAAGTTCTGCATTCAAGAGTAACTAGAATAATCTCTTCAGCAGATCTTGTCTACTTGATGCCACCTCAAACAGATAGACTTTGGGCAGTATCAAATGTGGCACTATCACTAATGTAAATAAAGTTGCAGTAGTGTAAAGTATCTCTAGTGCAATGCCAATAGTGCTTGCTGGCATGACAGGTTTCCCTGGAAAACTCACCATGCCAGCAAGGATTCTTTATGCTGCGCTGGGGTTAGTTTACACTAGTGCAACATAATTTATGTTAGCAGTAGTGCCACATTGGATACTGCCCTTTGATTAGACCAGAAAATAGAAACCTTCTGCATGCTGTAAACCTTTCAGCAAGCAAGGCTAGACATTTCTGGGTTTGGGCTGGACTTTCAGGAGAGACAGATTTGATCAGCCTTTAATATAACACATAATATGATTATTATATGGCATATAAACCCAGGTCATACTCATAATGCTACTGTTTGAAAAATGGGGAATGCTATATCAAACTTGTACAAAGTTTGCAATACTGTCAGTTTCCATTAGCTCTGTGGAATGTGCGTTCTCCATAAATGGCAATATTTGGACAAATGAATTAAGCTGTCTTCATGTTGGTGTACTGGAGACCCAACTTAAGTGCAACTGGAGATTGCAAATTACATTCTGAAATCGTGTGGTGGCTTCCACTGACTACATAAGCCAGAAGTCAGCAGCTCCATCAAACATATATGAATGCATAAACTGAAAAATGTATAGAATATAGTGTGTAAAAGTAGGCAGGGCATATGAGTATCGCTGCTCTTACTGATACATTGCTCAGACTGAAGAACTGAGCCTGAAGCAAGTTAGGTTAGGGTAGCTGGGCTCCTACTGGTCCCTGATCACAGGTGGGTTGAAGAGCTGGCAGGACCGGCCCAGGACATTTTGCTCCAGGTAAGTTATTTGCTCCAGTTAAGTTACCTGAGGCAGAAAATCTCACAAGTGCTATTCCCTGTCAGTAAAGAAAACACACACAAGAATAATACGTTAAATAACTAGTAATTTCATTATTCCCCAAAATGGCTGTCTGAGGTGGCTGGCTCAGTCTGTCTAATGGCGGGCTCAGCCCCACACGCTGCAGTATCCCTTGGTTTGTTATTTGTGCTGTGCTGCAGGCAGCACAGCAAAGATGAGGCCAATAGCTCCCCCTGCCTGAGAGGTGCCCTGGTGGCACAGGGAGTATGACATTTGGGCCCTGATGCTGAAGTCCTTGGTTTAGGTCCTCTGAAGCTGTCCAGAACAAGTACCGCTCACCGTGACTTGTGGAAGTGCGTTATGTTAACTGAGTTACAAACACCTAGTTCTCACCAATGGCAAACCTATGTCTGGGCTTTACCATGTCAAATTACAGGTGGGGACTCGCATGACTGAATACTCCTCCGTGCAAAAAATTCCCCCCACATAAAAAGTTAGCTTTCTGCATGGAAGGGATTTATTTATTTATTTGCATGGAGGACCATTCAGTCATGTAAGCCCCTGTCTGAAGTGGTTAAACCCAGATACAGGTTTCCCAAGAAATGCTCCAGTTTATGCAAGGGAGTTCAGGGAGAATGCAACAACACCAAAAATAAAAACCTCAGCAAGTGTACGAAGTAGAATCATAGAATCATAGAATAGTAGGGTTGGAAGGGGCCCACAAGGCCATCGAGTCCAACCCCCTGCTCAATGCAGGAATCCAAGTCAGAGCATCCCCGACAAATGGCTGTCCAGCCTCATCTTGAAGGCCTCCAGTGTGGGAGAGCCCACCACCTCCCCAGGTAATTGGTTCCATTGTCGTATTGCTCTTACAGTCAAGAAGTTTTTCCAGATGTTCAGCCGGAATCTGGCTTCCTATAACTTGAGCCCATTATTCCGTGTCCTGCACTCTGGGATGATCAAGAAGAGATCCTGGCCTTCTTCTCTGTGACAACCTTTAAAGTACTTGAAGAGTGCTATCCTATCTCCCCTCAGTCTTCTCTTCTCAAGGCTAAACATGCCCAGTTCTTTCAGTCTCTCTTCATAGGGCTTTGTTTCCAGTCCCCTGATCATCTTTGTTGCCCTCCTCTGAACCCTCTCCAGTTTGTCTGCATCCTTCTTAAAGTGTGGTGCCCAGAACTGGACACAGTACTCCAGATACTCAAGTAATTTCTATTTGCCCATACTTGGAGCTGAGCATGTTCCTTATTGCAGCAAATGTGTTCCTCCCACAACAGGAGTGGGGCCTTCCATTTAGTTTGCATCCTATCACCAAGATAGGTCTTGATGAGAGACAAGATCTTGAGAGACCAGGAGGGGAGGGGAAAAAGGAGGTAAGCCTTATCTTTTTTTTTTGTGGTTAACTATAGCTCTCTGCCTATTCTTTCTAGCTTCATTGTCTGTCCTGGACACTTCAGCTATGAAAGTCCAAGCAGGAGCTGCTTGACAAGATAAAAGTTAGTTCATTGTGGAAAATGGCCTGGGCATATCAGTGCTACCGGGATGACTTGTCACCCTTCTTTCTTTCTTTTTAATTTTCTAACGCAGTTTCTGCAGCCTCTTGCTTGTCCTGCCCTTGAAAACTATCCTCTGTCTGAATAACCGCCAAGTTTTGCACAGGTTTCAAATGTCCTCATGTGACCCGGTATTAACTGACAAATTGAAGGATGCCAGATAATGCAAATGTTCCAGAGGGAGACACTGAAATGATTGGTGCAGGAGAAATTTCTGGTGGATTGTGTCCAGAATGTATAAAAATAATTGTATTCCATTTACAAAATAGCCCAGAAAGATTTTTCTCGGCATTAAGAGCTGAAACAGACGTGGCTTGAGAGATCTGTGATTAGATTAGATCTCACTTTTAAAATTCTGCTTTAAAGTAACTGGGAGGGATTCCCAATTCTGATCAGAGTGCAGCACTGGAGGAGGGCATTTAGCCATTTCCTTCCATGCTGGTTCACCAGTCTAGATCCCTTTCCCAAAAGCGGCTATTACGGAACCATAGTAGAAAAATGTACCTGTATTATGCCTGCATTTTTTTCCAATGTGGCTGATAGTAGCTGAGTTTGGGGAATCTATTTTTGACATAAAACTGAGCCTTTTAAATAATATAGAAAATTCGTCATAGTTATTGGGGAGGGGGGTATTTTTCTTTCAGTGAACAGATCCATGTGGCATATCAGCAGTTATGTCTCCTCACATTTGAACCCACCTCCCTGTTCTTTTTGAGATCTGCAGGAGAGGTCTTGTTTTAGGTTCCTTCCTTAAATGAGGGGAGCATGTGTGGAGCTTGCTGCAGGGTCTTCTCAATGGTGGCCCCACAGCATTGGAATCAACTACCTAGGGAAGCCCACAAGGCAACCCTGCTGAGAGAATTTGGGTACAGACTTTTTTAGCTGTTGCCTTTTGTATTATTTCTTGCTGAGGTGACAAAAGTCAATCAGTCAATCAATCAATCGTGCTTTCCATTCCTGTGCATGTACAGGATCTAATAAATATATACTTGAATTAAAAAAAAAAAACATGCGAAAGTGACCCACGGAGTTTACTACCTGACTGCCCCTCTAGACAATGTCTGAGCAATGCACCAGTACCTGGACTGTTATATCGCATTATTGAGGAAGGGTGAGTAATGTTCCTCCAATCTGCAGAGGAAGAGGACTGATGCTGAAAAACTGAGGGAACTGTGGGTCACACATCAGCACACAACATGTAAACACATGTAGAACATATAACAGCATGGCATTTGTGAACACAAGCAGCAGAACATCAGGTACAAACACACATCAACACGCAGAAGCGCACCATGTGAAAACATGCATAATAATACATCACACACAAACACGCAGAGGAACAAGTACAAGACACAGACAAACAGATACAGCACATCATGTACAAACACACAAAGCTACATGCAGCAGCTTGCCAGGCACATGTCACACACAAAATGTGTAGCACCTCCTCTTCCTGGATCTGTAAATAATATGCGCTGATGCAGCCTGCTCATGTTGGCAATTACAATTTTTCTTCTAGTAAACAGGTTTCTTTTTTTTAAGGAGTACAAACTGGAGGTTCACAAAGCGGCTTACGTAACAACTCAATAAAATCAAGCATAAAAATTATATTGATGGAAATGCTAACAAATCCATAAAAATACAAAAGCAACAATTAAAATAACTAAAACTAACACTGAAAAGAACCAACACTAAAACAAGGAGAATCCTACACAGCAGGTAAATTAAAAACTTGTCAGAAAAGAAATGACTTCAAATGACAGTGGCATGCTGGTAAAGTGGGGGACAACTGGACCTCCTGAGGCAGGATTTCCATATTCTGAGTGGTCCTCTCCCTCCGTCCCCACCAAACATAGTTCCGCAGATAAACGGATGTGCAAAAGGGCCTTGTAAGGTAATCTCAGAGATGAGGCAGATTCATATGTGGGGAGGTGGTCCTTTAGATCTATTGTGGTCCTAAACCATTAAAGGCAAAGATCAGCACCTTGAATTGTGCTCAGAGTCTTGCAAACCTTTCTGAGGCTCCTCAGAAAGGTAGGGGCCTATTGTCTGAGCCAAGCTGGGCCCACGACTGTGGGTGGCTCCCCCGCCCCATCTGACCCTAGTGGTTGCGCTCTCCAGCTTACGATCCTTCAGCTGACAGCTGGAACCTGAACTGCAGCAATCTGAATGCACTGCCTTCTTAACCATCAGAAGGAAAACAGCCAGTATATTTATCTCAGACCTGGCCAGTCCTCAGACTTCATGCTGCCTATCAATCTTAGCAGCTGGTGGCAAATACTGCTATAGGTTTGTTTGTTTTGTGCAAACAAGCATATGAACAACAATGCTTCAGTAAACAATATTTTTAAAATAAAGGTGTCTTCCATGTACCTGGTTTATTATTAAGCCACTTTACATATGACACTTTATTCCATATTTCCACATTTGATGGGAAAGATGGCTTACCATCCAGCAATGAGTGGTAGTTAAAGTAGATTGCGCCATCAGTTTTCTCATATTTACCACATTTTTGAGAAAGAATCTCATTCATTCAGGGTCTTCAGGAGATTTCTCCACTGAAGGTTTACAATATGTAGATTTATTTAAACATAATTATGTTTAATTACCTTAGTATGTTACAAGTCTGAAAGTTAAATTAATACAATAACTAATTTATTTATCATTTCTGAACACATCCAGAACATAGTGAAGAATAAATGTACATTTTGGGATCAAATATACCCAGCTTGTTACAGATATCTGTTTCTGCAGGTGTTGCTATGGCAGCAAGATAAATTATGCAGATTGCAGATGTGGCTTCCTGTCAGTTTGATCACCATCCCATAATAGGCTATACTTGATTAACATTATCTGTCTGCAAACCACCAGCCTCTTGCCCCATTGTTTGAGCTTCTCTGATGTCATAGAATGTACAGAAACATTACTGGGCAACTCCAGACACTCTTGGATGAGGCTGATTTTCTAGATCAATTGCAATCCAGATTCAGACTTCAGCTTGGAGCTGAAACTGCTTTGGTTGCTCTGTGGAATGACCTCTTTTGAGATAAAGATAGGGAAGTGTGACCCTGTTAATTCCCTTGGACCTCTCTGTGGCTTTTGAGACGATTGGTCTCCTTCTGGACAGGCTTCCAGAAACGCTGTCTGTGTTGGGTATTGAAGGCACTGTTTTACAGTGGTTCCAAACGTGTGTGGATGGATGATTCCAGAAGGTAATATTGGAGGTTTTCTGCTCAACCCCTTGGAAATTGTGTTTCAGGATCCCACAGGGTTCCATCTTATCCCCCATGCTTTTTAATATCTACATGAAACTGCTGGGTGAGGTTAACCAGAGATTTGGACTGAAGTTATTGGATTGATGTTATTAATCCAGAAGAGGTAATGGGTGTTCTGAATCAGTGCCTGGATGCAGTAATGATCTGGATGAGGGCCAATAAACCAAAGCTCAGTCCAGACAAGATGGAAGTACTCTTCATGGGTGGTTTGTTTGTCCAGTTGAGTGGTGTTCAACCTGTTCTGGAGGGTGTTGTACTCCCCCTAATGGATCAGATTCACAGTTTGGGAGTTCTCTGGGATCGAACATTGTAAAAGTGTCCTTGATGGCTTCAGCTGATAAACCAACTGTGACCCTACCTCAATAGAGATAGTCTGGCTACAGTTATCCAGGCTCTGATAATATTCCACTCACTTTACTGTAATATACTGTATGTGAGTCTGCCTTTGAAAATAGTCCAGAAACATCAGCTAATCCAGAATTGGGCTGCAAGGTTGTTAACTGGGACTGGATGATTTGAATATACTATGCCACTACTGTGTCAGGCACCCTGGCTTCTGTTCTGTTTCTGGGCCCAATTTAAAGTGTGGGTCTTCAAAGCCCTAAACATCTTGGAACAAGGACCAGATCTATACCTTATATCAACGTGATCCCATCATGGTGATGCTATATCCCTCTTGCATATTTACACCTCGTAGCACACACAATGACATCTGTTGTGGTATTTTGGATAATACGGAATAAAAATTAGGAAATAATGCTACAAAAGAGGTATATGGAAGGCATAATGTGCCCCAACAGTTATTAGTGCTCTTCAATACTGATAAAAAGCACTAGTGTAGATCTAGTCCAGGTCATCTGATGGGTTGATTCCTCCCATATTTACCTACCAGGACCCTGAGGTCATCTTTAGCAGTCCTTCTCTGAGTGTGACCACCAAGTGAGTTGCTACTTTGGAGTAGAGATGAGGAAGAATTTTGTTTGGTCAGCATTTTTAAGTGAAAAGACTGAATTTGCACTTGCTGGACTAATGCAGATCAGATCACAATTATTCTTTGGACTGCGCTCTTCTCCGAATTTTGCATTTTAGTTCCCAGCTCAAAAATTATGTACAAAATTGTGTATATTATGATATTCAAAATCATGTATATATACTAAAATCATGCATATACTACAGAGAATTGAGTACAAACATGTGTATATTAGGGAAAGGTGCATACAGAGTGCATATATTGGAGAAAGTTGTGTATGAAAATAAATTTGATTTTTTGTGTGGTTTAAAAATAATTGCAGACTAATGTGGAAATTGGATGAAATGGACTTATGACTGAATACAGGTGAAACTGACATGGCCCCGAAATAGACTGTGCTATCTCTCCCTATTAGGGTCTTCTCAGTGACAGAACCAGGTTGCAGCATGTCATTTGCAGAGAGAAGGCCAGATTGTGGCACGTCCTTCCCAGAAGGAAGGACATGCCAGAGAAGGCATGAGAGAAGGCCAGAGAAGGCCTTGAAAGCCAGAGAGGGCCTTGAGAGAAGGCCAGATTGTGGCATGTCCTTCCCAGAACCAGATTGTGGCATGTCCTCAGGGACAGAACCAGATTGTGGCATGTCTTTTCCAGAGAGACTCAGCAGGCAAACACAGCACATACTGTGTACTCTTTTCAGTACCAGGTGAAAACTTTTATTCTTCCAACAAAAGCAACAAAGAGTCTTGTGACACATTAAATATTAAAAAATTATTTCTGGCATAAGTTTTCATGGATCAGAGCCCACTTCACTAGATGCATGGGTACCACAAGATGCATTTCTCTTTTTTCTGCAATAGCCTACAGGGCTACTTTCTGGAAATTATCCTCACAGGGTTTTTAAGGGCCCCCTTTTGGGGGCTTTTAATGGATTTTCAGATTTTCAGATTTTCGAGCTTTTAAAGTTTTAGGACCTGTCTATGTTGACTATTCCCCTTCATGGATCACTGCCTTGTTGTGGCGAAGGGGCTTGCGTAACTCAGTGAAGCCATAAGCTATGCCGTGCAGGGCCACCCAAGACGGACAGTTCATGGCAGAGAGTTCTGACAAAATGTGGTTCACTGGAGAAGGAAATGGCAACCCACTCCAGTATTCTTGACAAGAAAACCCCATGGAACGTATCACAAGGCTAAAAGATATGACGCCGGAAGATGAGCCCCTCAGGTCGGAAGGTGTCCAATATACTACTGGGGAAGAGCAGAGGGAATTTCCAAGTACCACCAGAAAGAGTGAAGCGGCTGGGCCAAAGCCGAAAGGACACTCAGCTGTGGATGTGTCTGGTGGTGAAAAGAAAATCCGATGCTGTAAAGAACAATATTGTTTAGGAACCTGGAATGTCAGATCAATGAATCAAGGTAAGCTGGAGGTGGTCAAACATGAGATGGCAAGACTGAACATCGACATCTTGGGAATCAGCGAACTAAAATGGACAGGCATGGGCGAATTTAATTCAGGTGACCATCATATCTACTATTGTGGGCAAGAATCCCTTAGAAGAAATGGAGTAGCACTCATAGTCAACAAAAGGGTGGGAAAAGCAGTACTGGGGTACAATCTCAAAAACGACAGAATGATCTCAGTATGAATCCAAGGCAAACCATTCAACATCACAGTAATTCAAGTCTATGCCCCAACCACTGAGGCCGAAGAAGCTGAGGTTGATCGGTTCTATGAAGACCTACAACACCTTCTAGAACTAACACCAAACAAAGATGTCCTCTTCATCATAGGGGATTGGAATGCTAAAGTAGGAAGTCAAGAAATCACCGGGATAACAGGCAGGCATGGCCTTGGTGTACAAAATGAAGCAGGACAAAAACTAATAGTTTTGCCAAGAGAACACGCTGATCATAGCAAACACTCTTTTCCAACAGCACAAGAGACGACTCTACACATGGACATCACCAGGTGGTCAATATCGAAATCAGAGTGATTATGTCCTTTGCAGCCAAAGATGGAGAAGCTCCATACAGTCAGTAAAAACAAGACCTGGAGCTGACTGTGGCTCAGATCATGAGCTGCTTCTTGCAAAATTTCGGCTTAAATTGAAGAACGTCGGGAAAACCACTAAACCTTTCAGGTATGACCTAAATCATATCCCATATGAATATACAGTGGAGGTGAGGAATAGATTTCAGGGATTAGACCTGATAGACAGAGTGCCTGAGGAACTATGGACGGAGGTCCGTAACATTGTTCAGGAGGCAGCAACGAAATCCATCCCAAAGAAAAAGAAATGCAAGAAAGCCAAGTGGCTGTCTGATGAGGCTTTACAAGTAGCTGAGGAAAGAAGGGAAGCAAAAAGCAAGGGAGAAAGGGGAAGATATCTCCAACTGAATGCAGAGTTCCAGAGAATAGCAAGGAAAGACAAGAAGGCCTTCTTAAATGAACAATGCAAGGAAATCGAGGAAAACAACAGAATGGGAAAGACTAGAGATCTCTTCAAGAAAATTGGAGATCTCAAGGGAACGTTTTGTGCAAAGACAGGCATGATAAAGGACAAAGAAGGCAGGGACCTAACAGAAGCAGATGAGATTAAGAAGAGGTGGCAAGAATACACAGAAGAACTATACAGGAAAGATCTGAATGTCCCTGATAGCCATGATAGTGCGGTCACTGAACTTGAGCCGGACATCCTCGAGAGTGAAGTCAAGTGGGCCTTAGGAAGCATTGCTAACAACAAAGCTAGCGGAGATGACAGTATTCCAGCCGAGCTATTTAAAATCCTAAAAGATGATACTGTTAAAGTGCTGCATTCAATATGCCAACAAATTTGGAACACTCAACAATGGCGGCAAGACTGGAAAAGGTCAGTTTACATTCCAATTCCAAAGAAGGGCAATGCCAAAGAGTGTTCAAACTACCACACAATTGCGCTCATTTCACATGCCAGCAAGGTGATGCTCAAAATCCTACAAGCTAGGCTTCAGCAGTATGTGAACCGAGAACTACTGGAAGTACAAGCTGGGTTTGGAAGAGGCAGAGGAACTAGAGATCAAATCGCCAACATTCGCTGCATCATGGAGAAAGCAAGAGAATTCCAGAAAAACGTCTATTTCTGCTTCATTGACTACGCTAAAGCCTTTGATGGTGTGGATCACAACAAACTCTGGCAAATTCTTAAAGTGATGGGAGTACCAGACCACCTTACCTGTCTCCTGAGAAACCTTTACGAGGGTCAAGAAGCAACAGTAAGAATCAGACATGTAACAACTGAGTGGTTCAAAATTGGGAAAGGAGTACGACAAGGCTGCATATTGTCACCCTGCTTATTTAACTTATATGCAGAGTACATCATGAGAAACACCGGGTTGGATGAATCAGAGGTCGGAATGAAGATTGCCGGGAGAATTATCAACAACCTCTGATATGCAGACGATACCACCCTAATGGCAGAAAGCGGAGAGGATCTAAAGAGCCTCTTGTTGAGGGTGAAAGAGGAGAGTGCAAAAGCTGGTTTGAAACTCAACATTAAGAAAACTAAGATCATGGCATCTGGCCCTATCACTTCCTGGCATATAGAAGGGGAAGAAATGGAAGCAGTGACAGATTTTACTTTCTTGGGCTCCAAGATCACCGCAGATGGTGACTGTAGCCATGAAATTAAAAGACGCTTGCTCCTTGGGAGGAAAGCTATGGCAAACCTAGACAGCATAGTAAGAAGCAGAGACATCACCTTGCCGACAAAGGTCCATCTAATCAAAGCTATGGTTTTCCCAGTAGTAATGTATGGCTGTGAAAGCTGGACTATAAGGAAGGCTGAGCGCCGAAGAATTGATGCTTTTGAACTGTGGTGCTGGAGAAGACTCTTACGAGTTCCCTGGACTGTAAGGAGGTCAAATCAGTCCATCCTAAAGGAAATCAACCCTGAGTGCTCATTGGAAGGACAGATCCTGAAGCTGAAGCTCAAATATTTTGGCCACCTAATGTGAAGAGAAAACTCTCTGGAAAAGACCCTGATGCTGGGAAAGACTGAAGGCAAAAGGAGAAGGGGATGGCAGAGGATGAGATGGCTAGATAGCATCACCGATGCAATGAATATGAACTTGAGCACACTCCGGGAGAGAGCGCAGGACAGGAAGTCCTGGCGTGCTATGGTCCATGGGGTCACGAAGAGTCGGACACGACTGAACGACTGAACAACAACAAGTCTACGTAAACATTTACGTAGACTAAGACGGCAAAAATAAGGGGAACGCAAATAGCATAGCGTCTACGATGATTTCCACCATTGCCAGACAGCACGGCTGACCATGCTGGCTGGAGAGGATGGAAGTTGTAATCCAGCACATCTGGAGGGCACCAAGGTAGAGGAGGCCGCGGCTACCCAGCAGGGGCCCCACTGTCTTTCACAACATGGACTAGGGCAAGAAAGCAAGGCCTTGAAAGCAGCGGCCAGCCCAGCAGTGAGTTCAGTGCAATCTGCCTGGCAGTTATGGATCAGATACTCTACTTCAGCGCATCCCATCACCACACCTCATATGCTGAGGATGCTTGCCCTGTGCTGCTGCTCCACCAGGACCAGCCCAAGACATTTGCTGCCTGAGATGGAGTCAAGGTGTACCGTGTCCAAGGCCAGGCATGCCCAGGGCCAGTTATTTTGGCACCTGAGGCAGAAAATCCAACAACGACGACAACAATTGCTGTCCTTTCAGGACACTCCAGATCAGCTCCCTGAGGTGGCCACCTCACTTGGCCTGGTGGTCAAGCTGGCTCTGAGTCCTCCACTACTCCTTGTAAACTGTGCAGGCTGCATGGCAGATTTTCACACACAGCAAGTGCAGAGAAGCTCATGTGCTGGAGAAATAATATTTGCCTTTCCTCAGGGATCAATGGGAATCAAGCAAGGGCAGCTTCTGTCCAGATGTGCCTTTAGGGAAAGTTATGCCTATTCCTCTTGTAAGCCCTCTGAAAAATTAAGTCCTGCTAACAGCCGGTGAAATTCTGGCTTGTGGCACAAGTACTCCAGGTTACAGCAACAGTGAAGGTCTCCGTTGCTGATGCCGTGTGTGAGGCATCCTGTGACTGGCACAGCTGCACTGTGTGGCTGAACTGCTGCCTTAGCCCCTTGTCAGCTGTCCAAAGACGTGTGCAGCTGGGTCTGCCTGCTCCAAGATATACAGCCTGCTGGTCAGCGTTTATTGCTTGCTCCTGTAGGATGTTGTTATAACTTCCATTGTGTTGTGTGGACCAACCTCTACTCTGCTGGGCAAGGTCTATGGCTCCAGCGGGAGGCTTGCAGGAGCATATATCGATTGTAAATAATGTCTCAATATCCTATAGCAGGTCATAAATCAAACAGGGTTTGAAAACTCTTTCCTCCAAGGAACTTTGTAAAAGAAGAATCTATTTTTTGGTTGCACTTTTCATTTCAGAGTTACTGCATTGCCCTTTCATCTTTGGACTTTCCTCTACAAGCCTGATGAGTTCTTGGTGGTCAATGTTCTGTGGCTCCCAAGAGGACATTCTGAGTGCAATGGCACCATTTAGCAGCCTGCTAACTTATCCACCTGGACTGGTCTTCTGTCACTATTAAAAAGGCAAAACAACACCGGCAATGCAACTTGAGTAGTGATGTGGGAAGTGGGCTCTCTTCTTCTCCCCTTTCCTGTGCCTTTTAGCCGCACACCACTCTCACTGTACAGCATCCCACAGGGAAGCGGATTGAGCTCCAAGAACACACACTGGAGGGCATGCGTCCTGAGGGGAGTTCTCTCCCCACACCCTGCCGCTCCCCACTCCTTTGATTTCTGAAAAGGTGCTGCTTTCTCCAGTGCACTTTCAAGAATCCTCCTGGGGGGAGGAATTGGGCTCCACCCCACCAAGGAATTGGGCTCCACCCCCCCCTTCCCGCTCACAAATTAAAGAGTCCTGTGGGGAGGAGCATTTGGTGTGGAGCACATATGCCTGAGGGTGCACTGCATATCCTCTGAGTCACGGCCCCACCTTCCATTATTTTGGGTTCAAACCAAAGGTAGGCAGTGCCAAGCCATGTGTTTTCCTTTAGCCTAACTCCCAGCGCCCCCACCCCTGTGTGCTGGAAACCGTGCAGGTCAGGGCTGGGAGTACGTGGCCCTCCAGATGAGGCTGGTGCTGCTTTATGCATGAATAATTGACAAAGGGGAGAGAGTATATAGGGAGAAGTGCTTACTCAGAGGCCTCCAGAGAGCCTGTCAAGATTACGTTCAAGAACTTGCTTAAGACTTTGCAGAGGGGGCGGAAATGAAATTGCCAGTAGTTAAAACAATGTCTTAGCACTGACTAATAATTTCTAGGCTAGAAGTAGACACCATTAATGACCCTTTTTATTCATGAAGAAGTTCCCAAGGAGGAACATAATGTTCCATTAGTAATAATTGGGAGAGTCTTTTTTTTCTTTTTTTTTTGGCAAGGTTGTCAAAACCTACAGATGATTCTTCTGCCAAAACATTTTGGCGACAAATGTGTGAGGCTTTTGACAGAAGGGTGCCACAGAAGGTTGAGAAGGTTTCATAGGGGAATTGAAGAGAGAGAGAGAGGGAGTAGGCAGGCAGTGAGTGGTGGTGCTGGGAGGGGTCCAGAGTCACGCCTGCCTTTCTTCTGGCATTGCCTCTCTCATGCCTCACTTTCTGAGATTCCTGTACTCAATGGGATACAAACTGCCATACCATTTTCAAGGCATCCTTCACATTTGCAGAAGAAAGGTAAAATCAACTGGAATTATATGGTTAAGGCCTATTATTCTTAGTCTTTTCAGACCTCCATGACCCACTTGAACCCCAGCTTGTAATATGGAACTTGTTTTTAGTTGTTTACATTATATGTTAATTTTATCTTCTTTCTAGCATGACCAGATGCTAAAGAGAAAAGCATGGCTAATGTACTTTTAAAAGTTGTGCAGAAGAGGGAAACCTTGCAGGTGCAGCTTGTCATACACATACAGAGTTGAGAAAAGCTGCCAAGCCTGCTGAAATTCTTTTTTTCTGAACAAGGAGTTCTTCTCATTCTCTCTCTCTCTCTCTCTCTCTCTCTCCAAACAAACCAAGGAAGAAAAAAGAAACACCCTTTCCAGATGAGCCCGCTCCATGTGTACAGCCTGCATGTGGAGGGGAAATGGGATTATCCCCTGCCTGACCACCAGTCCTGTCTCAGACAGCCACATGTTCTGCATGGTGTCTCCAAGGAAAGCCCATCTATGTACAGCACTGGCCCTATTCAGATATCACGCTAAGCCATGATGGTTAGGAGTTTTGAGCTAACCATGTTGGCTTGTGTGATGTCTGAACAGGCATCTGTCCCAAACATAGTGGTTTATTAACCACAGACTAACCACGTTCACTAACCACTTGCTGCAAGATGGTTAGTGGGCTCTATCATGGCGTAGTGTGATGCCTGAACAGCATCTGTGGTTAATAGACAGCTGCCATAGAGCTCCGTGGCAAGAGCGGCCAAAGGAGGAGTAGCCACCAAGCATCAAAATGGCCAACAGCACCAAGCACCAAAATGGCTGACAGTGCAAAGGCCGCTGGGATGCATGGTGACCCATCTGAAGGACTGTGGGTTCCTGTGGGAGGGAGGGTGGTTAGAGAATCGTTAGTCTAACCATGTTGTGGAGCATGGTTACCTGCACGTGTGGCAGTAGCACTCACAGTAGTTAGTGGTAACCACCTGTCAGGGTGGAAACTGAGCCAATAGAGCCCCAGAGCAGTTCTGATTCTGAGGAGGAACAGCAATCCGTGGGAGAGGAGCTCGCTCATCTCTCACAAGTACAGCAGCTGGCAGAGATTCCTCCTGCCAGCATTCCTGGGATAGATAGTGACCCTGGCAGTGAGAGAGTGCTGGAGGGGGGCTTGCTGGATGCTCAGCGCAGACGCAGGGAGCAACGACAGATGGAGGGCGTGGAAAGGAGGCGTAGCGCTCGTTTGGCGCGCAAACAACAGTTGCGTCCCGAGGACCCAAGGGAAAGAAGGAGGTTCTCTCCCTAGCCCATAAGTTCAGGGTCTTCCTGTGGTTCTCCTTCTAACAGGGACCAATTGCCTTACCTGGAGCTTAGGCTACTCTGCTATCTTTCCCCAGTGCTGTTCCTTGCTTTGTCGCTAGTGATTAGTATCGGAAAGAGTCATAACGTAATAAAGGAATAAAGTCTCGGAAAGAATCCTTGTTGTCTGTGTCCTGAGTTGGCTATTGGTGGGGACTACAAGAGGCAGCTAGGGCGCTCCTGACACCACCATGCACCATGGTTAGCCTAACTACCCTTCACCAATGTGCATCTGAACAGGGCCACTATGTATGTGACTGAGGTTCCTGAGCACATGGAGAGTCTACATGTGAGAAACCACTTTTCAGGCATTGTAATGAATGTGTGAATACTCCTGGGGAGGGGCAGCCATTAGGGAGATGAGAGGCACAAACCTCTTTCCCCTCCAGATGTTTGCCATAGAAGGGATTCACCTGAAAAGTGCTAAAGAAAGAAACGAATGGATGGTGATGCCATTGTTGAGGCTCACTTTATGTCAGGGTGCAACCAACTTCTGAATCTCAACCTGAGTTGAAGATTAAGATAAGGTTTTCAGTTATATTGTTAGCAACCAAGATTTCTTCATATTGATAGCAATTTCTGTAACAGCTGTAGGTGTACAAAATTCTCACCTCATTATCTTCTGGGCTGATCTCATTTATCTTCACAACAGATATCTGAGATTGGCTTGGGGAAGGCCACTCAATGAGCAGGGACACTGAATCCAGTTTTAACTTTTGGATTTTGCCACTTAATTTATTTTATGAATGTATACCCTGCCCTACCAGGGTGGCTTACAAAAATCTGATTAAGAGCAACAATATAAAAACAGATAAAAGGACACAACAATTAATAAATAAACAGCAGGATGAAAACAGCAATGATAGTGGTTCCACTGCTGATTAGAATTTAAATGCCTGGAAGAACAGAAAGGTCTTTGCCTGGTGCTTTGAAAACATAAAAGTCAGGGCCAGGCGAGCCTCCCTGAGGAGGGCATTTCGTAAGTGGGGCACCACAGCTGAGAAGTCTCTCTCTCCATTTGCTACACACCTTACCTCAGACAGAGAGGGCAGCTGAGGAAGGGTCTTCAAAGGTGGTCTGAGTGTACAAGCAAGCTCCTGTCGGAGTGGGCAGTCATCAGCTACCTAGGCCCATGCAGGTAGGTCTCTCAAGGAAAGCACCTGCACCTTGAATAGTGCCTGGAAACAAAATGGGAGCCAGCAGTTTTTTCAGCCTCAGCAAAATGTATTCCCATCATCCTGTCCCAGTTAGCAGCTGAGTAGCTGTAGTTTGAACTAATTGCAGCTTCTGAATAGTCCTCAAAAGACAGCCCCAGGCATTGCATTAGGCCAGTTTGGAGGTTACCAGAGCAGGGAGCACCTGCTGTAGATAGTGAAAAGTGCTCAATGCCACAGAGGCTATCGGAGCCTCTCATGACAAAGCTCAGTCTAGGAGAAACATATCCAGACTGCAAAAGGGATCCTTTAGGGCAGGGGTGGGCAAGGCACAGCCAGTGGGCTGCATGCAGCCTTCCTCTGCCACTTCCCATGTAGCCTGCTGAGCCCCAGGGAGCCCCACCCACTTTCCCCTGCAGCCCAGCTGATAGTCAGGTTGCAGGGAAAAGACCGCTGTTCCGGTGCTGCTATTGGCAGTGGCAGGACAGCGATCCTGATTGGGGCTCCTGAGGCCAGGGACGAGGCTTTAACGCACACACCCCTCAGCGACCATGGCACTCCCCTCTCTTGGAGGGGCCTGCTGAGGCACAGGAGAGGCTTTGCCCTTTCCCCTCCCTCCAGCAATCCCATCTCAGCAAGCAGGGAGAGGGAGTTTCAATCTCCCCACGACAAAGAGTGGGTAGAGAGAAAGTGTGTGTGTTGCACATGTATGCGTATGTACATGTGCACATATGTGCACACCTGTGACTGCATGCAGCCCTCGGGGCCAAAATGGTAAGGGGACTGTAACCCCATCCCGGACAGATTGACAACCCCCTGCTTGGGCAGATGGAACACCTGCCAACAGTGCCTTCATCTTACCTGGATGGAGCTCCAGTGTGTTCATGGCTGAGAAGATTTTTAAATATTTCCAGCTCACAGATAATACCCTTTGCCACTCTCATTTAGTTGTTTGCTTCTTGTTGTTGTGCTACTGCCCGCCCCCCCCGTTACTCCTCCAATGGCACACATACTTGCCTCTGAATATGAAAGATTTCCTCTTCATACCTCCACACGTGTTCAGACGGGCTCCCCTCTTTTTTCCCTAAACACCTTGCAAGTTTACCTGATTACAAATTCCTTCCTTCTGTCTTCCCTTATTTTCCTTTTATTTTTTTTTAAGTATTTTCTAAACTTGAAAAATCTGCTCCAAGCAATGGAGGGAGTGATGATTTTATGATGTCACAGAGGCTAGCCAATCAGCTTTTTGGACAGGTAGCTTCTGCTGGAAGCATGAGAACTGGTTCTCCTGAGCTCAGTCCTGCAGGGCACACTGTACCTCTAACCCAAATGAGATGAATGCAGCTCCAGTGGACTGATGGCTCAAAATATAAATGTCTATATATACCCTACATCTTTCAGTAGTGGATTGGTGGAGCTGGAAGCAATAACAGATTTATCAAGTGACTAATCAATGAACACATTCACTGCAAAGTAAAATGCAAAGAATAAAACCAGGAATATCAATATGAAAACTACAAAACCAATTCAAAACAAAAATATAAAAGAGAACTGAAACACATGCAGACAGAAAGTAAAATTCCAGCAATGAAAATATCAGTGAATTGTGTTGAATGAGGCTGTATGAAGTCTTTGAAGTTTTTCAGTATCTAATTGATGACCTGACCAATTAATCAGTTAAAAGCAATACAGTTAATCCACTCAGCATTTTAATCAGTTGGCAGACAGACTAACACTTCAGTAAAGTAACCTGGCTGGTTAGGTGGATAAGAGAAGCTGATAATGTTCTCACTGTTTTAGGTCCTCCATAACATGCACTAAACCTAACATTTAAAAAGGGGGACATCATTTTGGAGTGCAACAGCCAAAGCACCTTAGCAAGACATTTGAAGAAACTCAATCAGGAGCTTGTTTGGCTCCAGCTGGAGGGATCTTGATTGTCATGGCTAAATAAAGATGAAGTGGACAGTGTCCATGAAAGCTTATACCAGAATAAATTCGTTAGTCTTTAAGACAGGAGTCCCTAACACGGCGCTTGCTGGCACCTCCAGTGGCGCCCGCAAAGGGGTTGCAAATGTGGAGCCCATGGGCACCTGCTTTTATGTATGTATGTATGTATTTTTAAAATAGCTTTTTAAATATTCATACATGGATTTGTATGAAATGCATACAACTTTCTAGCAATTATACATAGGCTTCAACAAAAGCAGACCAAATATCCAACTAAGTATCCATTTGAAGGTGGCGTCTATACGCCACCCATTCAAATATTGAAAGCGTTGTAAGGTCCCCAAGCCATTGCAATATAGGAGGTGAGGGTTTATCCTAATGTTGTAATATCAGCCTTCTAGCTGTCAAGAGGGCGCAGAGAATCCATTTACGCTGACCATTTGTTAATTTCCATGAAACAGATAAAACATTTAAAAGAGTGTGTTCATCACTGAATATTAAAGACTGTTCCAGTACAAAATTTATCTGTGTAATAACTCCCCCCCACCCCCCAAGAAGCAACTACTGGACATTGAGAAAACACATGTTTAAAAGAAGCATTAGCTGTGTTACGCCACCAGCATTTAGCTGAAGTAGACAATCCCTTATTAAAGAGACGTTGCAGTGTCCAATAGACACAAAACAAAAGCTTTGCTGAATAAGGCGCAGCCTAAGACCCATAAATGTGACAAGCACCAAAGCAGCAATCCACTGATTAGGCATTTTGTGGTGGTGCCCGCAGCAGTTTCTCAAATTCCCAAATGTGCCAATGGGTCCAAAAAGTTTGGGGGCTCCTGCTTTAAGGTGCCACAAAACTCTTGGTTGTTTTAGAACAAAAAAATGATGAAAGACTTCAAGGCAGACAAGAAGCTTGTCTTAACAAGAAATTTGGCAAGAAACCAAAGTATAACACTGCAAAATCAACTGTTTTCTTCCTGCAAAATGTATGCATTGAGTGTGATTCCTTAAGCCCACAGTGGGCCACACACAGCACACACGCTACATGTGGCCCTGCCCCCATCAAAAAGGGGCTAGTATGTGTGTGTGTGTGTGTGTGTGTGTGTGTTACAACAAATGATGTCTGTAGCTGCTGTGGAGCACCACAAAAAGCTACATTTAACCTATGTAGATTTCCCCCTCTCTTTTTAAAATGGGGGGGGGGTTGCAGACTGTGAAGTCCATAGAGGAGTCTGGGGGCAAAAAATGCCTTCAGACCTCCCACACTTGCCCCTCCTTGCTCTAAGCCCAATCTTTTTGGGTCAGTGGGCAGAGTTGGAATTTTGAGACTTTCATGGATGCTATCACAAAATGGATGCCATGGTGGGCAGTCACAAAACGCTTATTTCCCAGGAGGCACACTGATGAGACAAAAAGAAAAGTAACTTGTCCAACGAGATAAGTACAAGGCAGAGATGGGATCCAGAACACAAAACCACACTTTGGAACTCCAATAAATATGGTGCTGGAGGGGGGCACTTTGACGTTCTGCATGCCAGCCTCTTACTTAATAAAAAAGCATACTGTTTAAAACACCTTAAGAAATGCAGTAAACATCAGGAGGGTCAGGGAGCCTGGCGGGTGCCAAGAGAGGTGCCTGTGGGCACTTTGGCGCCCACGGGCATCATGTTGGAGATCCCAGCCCTGGGCTTTGTCCTGTCATTGCTGCAAGGGAGATTAGTTATTTCCCTCACCCTCAGCTGTTCTTTGTTCCTGGTCATAACAACAATGCATCATAATGAATGCTTTAAAGGTTGTTCTGTTGATATGCAGTTACTAGCAGTTTGTTGTAGCTTTATTTGATAACACACCATTATTTACTTTATCGCCCCTTTCAGTTGCCCAATCCAGCCAATGAAGCCAAAACAAGCCAGAAGTGACGTGCTGTGTGTGTGTGTGTGTGTGTGTGTGGTGTGTGTGTGGTGGTGTCATGGCAGCAAGCCTGGGTTTGGGATTGAGCGTACACTGAAGAGTGAGTCCTGGAACTCTGAGTATATCAATATAATAAGAGTTTCCAAACACATTTGTCTCATCTGCTCATTACATTTTGGGGAGTAGACTTAAAAAACCCATAAATGGACATTGGGCATCTAAAAAAAAAGTAGTATGTGAAGTAGCCTTCAACGTGCTTGTAGATTTAGGCCAGAAGCTATTATCCTGCTAAATTGTTGGTAAATGAAAGGTAAGTCCGGGAGTGTGAGGCACGGTGGGATGAGAGACGTGGCAGGTTGCTGGGAGACTGGATGGATGTGGTGGAGGTGCACGTGTACTCTCCTGCTTCAGGCAGCAGGGGAGATTGCGCCAGCCCTGTTCACGTGAGTGGGAATATCCCTCACGCTGATATGGCACAGCCTTCAAGCATACTTAGCTGTCAGTGTCGGACACATGGTACCTGCCCTGCCAGAGTGAACCCATGCCTGCTGGCTCTCCTTGGCATGGCCCCTGCCATAGTGCAACCCTATAGCCCCCTGAGGGAGAGGCCTTCCCATTCTATTTCCCTGAGGAGGGGGGCTCCTCCAGAGCAGGGGGGAGGGAGCAGGCATATACTTTTCTCCCTCAGCCAACTAAGTAGCCTCTACTTTGGTACAGCAACATTGTTAAGAAACCTACACAGCTGTCAGAGCTGGATTAATTGTGCCTACCCTGTCTGAGGAAGCCATGCCCGTTGGCACCCCTAGACATGGCCTGTGCCAGGTGTACCCTGCAGCCCCTTAAGGGAGGAGTCTGCCCACTCCATTCCCCTGAGGGGGAGCTGTCCCACAACAAGCAGGGGGCAGGCGTAGAACTGTGTCCCTTGCCTAACAGTCTCCCCTGGCTTCCAACTGTATTATAGATTAGTATTACAGATCAGAGGAGGGGAACTGCATTGGGGTGAGGGGCCAGGTGCCCCCACCCACCCAGCTTTCCACAGGCCAGATGATGTAGCAGGTGTGGCTACTTTAAGGGTGGGGTTCAAGTGCCCACCGACTCGCACTCATTTCTCATTACTAGCTTTGCAGGAAACCTAGTTGCTAACCAGGACCCCACATAAACAATTGTCTGTACAGAGCCATAGTGGTCAACTTGTACTTGGTTCAGTGGCCAGTTATTTTGAATGTGACATAAAGTTTTTTTCATATATGCATTAGTACATTTATAAATAATAAGAATTTTATTAAATTAGAATTAAGCCCTAAGAGTTCGGAGAATGAGGATGAGCGAACAGGTTGGTTTTTGTCACTAGAGAGCAAGGACTACTTAGACATGTGGAACTGCCGTGTACCATGTCAGGCCAGTTGTCCCCCTCATCCAGCAGTGTCTTCTATGACTGGCAGCAGCAGCAACTCTCCAGGATCTCTGAGGTCTTTCCTGGACATGCTAGCTGAGATTTCTGAAGTGGAGATACCGGGATGAAAACTGGGGTCATCCGCACTGTCAAGCCAGGGCTACCTGGGGGCAACTCTTCATCATGGGGCTCCATGCCTTCTTCCCAACGAGGTTCCACATGTAGGACAGCATCAGGCTTAGGCTGCCTGCAACGCCTCCGACCACCACCACTGCCTCTTTGCTTGAGCCCGGCAGATGCTGCCCTGCGTGCCCCTCCGCCATGAGGCCCACGCCTAGTGAGTCGGCCGTCCCTCTCTTCCTCTCCTCACACCTGGGCTTTCTCCTGTCTCTCCACCTTAATGTCCTCCCCAGCCCAGCCATCGCCTTCCTTCGTGTATCCTGGACCCATAGACCCCTCCCTCCCCCTTTCTCTGCTTCCTTGACCTGGCTGCCCCAACTGGTCTGGGTCCAACAAGACCTCTCGTTCTTCACCAGTGACTCTCCTTACTCTGATCCAGGGAGTTGGCAATTTGAGAAACTGCCCTGGGCACCACCACAAAATGGGGGTGCTGCAGATTAAAGCATCGGCTGCAGCCCCCTGCCATCTTTATTTCCTAAGAATATCTCTGAGCCCTACGTGTGGCCCAGGGGAATTCATGGAAAAAGAAGAGAGAAGCAACTAGTGACCCTCACTTCGCTTTGAAGTGATCCCGGCTGCCAGTAAGAAATCATGTTATTTAAAAAAAAATAATTAAAAAGTAGGACGGGTCGGGCACCTCAGCAGGCCCCAAGAGAGGTGTTCAAAGGCACAGTGGTGACCAAAGGCACAGTGGTGATCAGTGGTGATCAGCCCTGACCAAAACCAAGTCTGTTTCTCCATAACAACAGAAGGAGATGGAAGAAGCCAGTCATGGCTGACCTGGATTTTTCTAGGAGCCAGCTTTACTCCATGTAGGGCTCCACGAGCAACAGTCACTTCACAGAACATACTTTCAGGTGGGGAGGGGGGTTGGAGTGAACGTCATCTGACTGGCAGGGGCTGCTCAACCAATAAGAGAGGCTCCCCCCCCAGGCTCTCCCCACCCCCCTTTCTCCTCTGATAAAATCCTGGGAGGTTTCCTCCCCTGTATCCACAGAAATCAACCTCTTTCTCTCTCCCCTCCACACCCAAAAATCATGAAAGGAACACCGTGTTCTAGCAGCCCTGCTGCAATCCATTGAAGCTTTGAAGCTTTGACTTTAAGGCTCTCTAAATGCATTATTTCCATTCATGGGAATCTTGGGAGTGCACAGTTCAGGGACAAGCCTCATTGACCACAATGGGAGTTACTCCTGAGTAGACACAGATATGTTTGTGCTGGGAGAGACAGGGAGGGGAAATGGATGGGAAATGGGCCCCTTTTCTAACCTGATGCTGTGCAGAACCAGGGTGATCGAAGGTGGAAGTAGTTACTTCCAAATGGCAATAAACCAAACAAGGGAGAATTGCAGCTTCGAGAAGGTGTTTTACAGCCTTTAGGGAATTGGTGCTTTAAAATGTGATATCTCAAGGGAGGGGGAAATCTCTGTAAATTCTGATGTGCACATCCAGGGGACAAGCCTCAATGACTACAATGGGAGTTACTTCTGAGTAGACACTAATTGGTTTGTGCTGGGAAACACAGGGATGGGAAATACCCCTTGACTGGGGTCAGGGTGAAAGGCACCCCCCTAGGCAGGGCTAGCATAGCTGAGTTCAATGCAGGGGCTAGGGCACACAACAGCTATACTTCAGAGAACCTGACTTGAGGAAAAGAATCGGACTTTAAACAGTCTCAGGAAATTCAGTTTTTCCGTGATAAGCTCTGGGGTGGCTGCTGGATGGCCACAATGTCATGTATCCCTAACAACCTCCAAACGCAGCCAGCTCGGAGTAAATAGCTCATGGAGACATCCCCCAGGTTTAGCCAATTCCATGTTTTGTTCACCTTCTTTCCTTCTGTCCATCCTTCCATCCTTTCTTCCTTCTGTTGCTTGTTATCAATATTTCCTCTCCCCTCTTCCCACCCTTTGACTTTCCCACGATTTTGTCTGTCTGTCTGTCTGTCCGTTTATCATCTATCTATCTATTGCATTTATATCCTGCCTTTTTTCCTCTTGCAAGGAACCCAAGGCAGCTTACATTCTCCTCCTCCTCCTCTCCATTTTATCTTCACAATAACAACCCTGTGAGGTAGGCTGGGCTGAGAGTCTGTGACTGGCCCAAAGTCACCCAGTGAGCTTCCATGGCCGAGTGGGGACTAGAACCCAGATCTCCCAGCTCCCAGTCCAACACTCTCACCACTACACTATAAAAACATTAGACTGTACATTCCTTGAAGCTGAGGGCTTCTGTCTGTCTTTTTTGTTCTGTTACTCTGTAAAGCTGTTCTGTTCTGATATTCTTATGGCTATTAAGGAATCTCTGTGAGTGGGTGGGTGGGTGGGGGACAGATAATGGGGGAAGGAAGGCTCTTGCCTTCATGTCCTGCTTGTGGACTTCTTGGAGGCATCTGGCTGGCCAGTGTTGGAAACAGGATGTTGAGCCAGATAGCTCCTTGGTCTGATCCAGCTGGGCTCTTGTAAGGCTGCAGTCTTATGCATACTTACTTGGGAGTAAGCCATCAGTTTGGCTGTCTGGTTGGAGTAAGGACAGGATCAAGGGTAGGAGTAAATCCTATGCATACTCAGAAGTAGGGCTTCTGAGTATGCATAGGACAGTGCTGCCTACTTGGACCATAGCATACTTCGTAGTAGGATCTGGCCTGTTTAATGATTCATTTGATCCTGAGCACTGGCTCCTCCAGTGATATGTGAATGCTTCAGGTAATCTAAGTAGGACAGTTGATTGTTGCACAATAGAAGTTCCTGGCCTGCCTTGTTTCTGCTAATTTTCCAGTCATATTTGCGCATTTTTAAATGTTTTTTCTTTTCTTTTTTTGCAACTAGCTGTTTTTTCCTTGGAATTATACATGTGTAGCAGCGCACCGATGAACTGACTCCTGGGGGGTGTCTCCACAACAATGGAAGGAGATGGAAGGAGAAGCCAATCGTGACTTACCCGGATTTTTCAAGGAGCCAGCTTTGCTCTGCGCAGGGCTCCATGAGTAAGTGTATATCGCACCAGTAAAAGTCACTTCACAGAACATACTTCTGGGTGGTGGGTTGGAGTGAATGTCATCTGTCTGGCAGGGGATGCTCAACCAATAAGAGAGGCTCCTTCCCTCCAGGATCTCCCCACCTTTCTCCTTTGAGAATAAGAGAGGCTCCCCCATAATCAGGGGACAAGCCTCACTGAGTACAATGGGAGTTACTGCTGAGTAGACACTAATTGGTTTGTGCTGGAAAACACAGAAGGACAGGAACAATCTCCTTCTCCCCCCCCCCCACTTATTTCCTTAAATAAACAATCCTTTCTGGAACACTGTGTTCTAGCTGCCCTGCTGCAATCAATTGAAGCTTCGAAGGGACATTAAGGGTCTCTAAATGTGTTATTTCCATTCATGGGAATCTCAGTGCACATTTTGGGAACAAGCATCATTGACCACAATGAGAGTTACTCCTGAGTAGACACAGATATGTTTGTGCTGGGAAAGAGGGAGGGGAAACAAAGGGATGGGGAACCAGCCCCCTTTCTAACCTGATGCTGTGCAGGACCGGGATGATCGAAGGTGGAAGTAGTTACTTCCGAATGGCAATAAACCAAATCAGAGAGAATCGCAGCTTCAAGAAAGCGCTTTACAGCCTTTAGGGAGCAATTCTATCCAGATAGGTGGCCGTCTCCGAACTCGGAGGCAACCACCTGTCCAAAGCAGGGCAGAATCATTCCCTCCGTGCTTCTGCCCTGCTTTTTGGGCTAGCCGTGGCAGGACAGAGAGGGGAAGGAGGCTGCTGTATGTATGACACATGGGATGTGTCGTACAGGCATTTCCGGCTTCCCCTCCTCAGAACGCCCCCAGCCACATCCCTTTTTGGCCACTCCATGCTCCTCTTGCAAGTACGGAGGATGGGGCTCTTCTGCACTGCCTCTGAGGCAGCGCAGAAGTGGGGGGAGGTCGGTTCTCCAGGAACCGACCTCAGAGTGCAGGCTCCGAGGTCTGTTCCCAGAAAACAACATATCCTATGGTCATCTAGCCACTATCTAGCAGCCATAGGATTGCTCCCTCCGGGAACTGGTGCTTTAAAATGTGCTATTTCAATTGGAGGGGATCTCTGTAAATTCTGATGTACGCATTCAGGGGACAAGCCTCATTGAGCACAATGGGAGTTACTTCTGAGTAGACACTCATTGGTTTGTGCTGGGAAACACAGGGACAGGAAACACCCCTTGACTGGGGTCATGGTGAAAGGCACACCCCTGGGCTGGGCTAGCATACCCGAGCTCAATGTGGGGGTTGGGGCACACAGCATCTATACCATGGAGAACCCAACTTGAGGAAAAGAATCAGACTTTAAGCAGTCTCAGGAAATCCAGTTTTTCCCTGAAAAGCTCCAGGGTGACTGCTGGATGGCCACGACATCATGTATCCGTAACGACCTCCAAACACAGCTTGGAGTAAATTGCTCATGGAGACACCCCCCTGGTTTTGCAGGATCTGGGGATGAGAGTGAGCCCTAGTTGATGAAGACTTTGCACCATGAAGTAAACAGACAATCTCTGTTTGCATTGTAAATTCATCCAATGTTGTGGGATGGCAAAATGTACTTACATTTGCCCATATGGGATTACATTTTACAGCATCTTTTCCTTGGTACCTACCAGTTTTTATCACCTGTTGGGTAATGGGCTCTCTTCATTATGGCTACATATTTACTACCCTTCATACCTCCTCTCCCTTCTTTCCTTACTGCAGCCTACCCCCAACCCCCCTTAACTAGGCTGTCCTCCGCTAGATACGACCTCATAAATCTATAGTGCTGCCTTAAAAGTGGATGTTCCCTTTTATTTTTATGGGATTTTATGATAAAAGCGGATTGCATTTGATTTGTTGTATTGCTTTCAAAAGCTTTAGTGCTGCAGTTGGACAAAACTCTTGGCTACTAAGAGGAAAAAAGAATGGGCTGCGAGGATGGGCTGGACTCAAGCTGCCTGATGCTCATTCTCCAACCCAGTGCCAGCTCCAGGTTTCTGAGGACCCTCGGGCAAGACACCCCCAATAGCCCCCATCCCTCAGTGAGTTTGTCTACCTTCTCACCACCATTCTCACCAGCCACTATTGTTCCTAATCCTCTTTCTCATCATTGCTACCATTTGCTTGCTTGAGAGGCAGAGAGCCAGGGAGCAAGCAGGCCATGGCGTCCCCCACTCCTCCTTCTGGGCCAGAGTGAGAGGCAGGTGAACAAGCAGGTTCCACTTATGAAGAAGAGGTGACTCTTGTCTGTGGGCCCTTGCTGGGGTGTGGGCCCTTGGCAGGTGCCTGACCGTGTTTACCCTTGGCACCGGCCTTACTCCAACCAGAGAGGCAAACTGATACACCTTAGTGAGTGACTCCTGATTCAAGGAAATGTCCCACTCATTTCTGCAGAACTGTTTTCACAGGAAAGGATTTGTTCAACATGAGCTACGATTGTCATAAAACACTCAGGAGCCATAGCTCAATATGGCTTTGGTTATAGCTAGGACTTTTGCATGAGACTCAGGATCTCCAATGCCAATATCAACACCAGAAACCACAGAAATTCAACAAAGAGAACCATAGGACTGGCAGGCAGCAAAACCTATGCAGCATCACCCCCTCCCTGAAAGGCAGAACCAATCCAAATCAGTGTGCCATATGTGCATTGGAGAAAGGTACCAGCAAAGCAGATGAGCTGTACGTACGTCAAGCCACACATGGGGGTTGGACTTGATGGTCTTATAGGCCCCTTCCAACCCTACTATTCTATGATTAAAGGAACAGGCAAAGAAAGAAAATAATGGGCTCTAGGCAATTTAACCTAGGAGAAAATGTCATCCTGGGCCCAAATATGTAAGATCCAGTTTAGATTTCAGAGGGGAAAGGGGAAATAGGTTTCGGTAGCGGGGTTAGGAGGAGAGATTCTCAGCAAGGTTTAAGGATCCATTTGTTGTCTTTCTCAGTAACTCAGAATAACATTATCAACAGAGGATGGTCAAGGGTGTGGGCCACAGCTTTCTAACAAATTCCTCTGGTTATTGATCAAATACTTGTTAAACCCCATAAAGGGTTTTGGAGCAAATTGGTTCTTAATTGTTTTAAAATGGGTTTTTAAGAAATCAAAACCCACTGGCTGTGCTTCCTCTGGATTTGTGCCTGTGGGGTAACTTTTCTATTTAATGGATGCTTCCGTTGTTGCAGAGTGCTGCTGTACAACAGTGGATCAGAGGCTGAGCTATAATGAATCAGGATGTCCCCAGTTCAAATCTTGCCTCTGCTATTCTCCCCTGGTGGCCTTAGGCTAGCTGTTTTCTCTTGGTCTCAGCCCCACTCCCCTATCTTCATATCTTTATTATGGGCACAATAACAATGACTGTACTTTACAGGATTGTTGTAAGGATTACAACAAAATAATATGTGGAAAGCTCTGAGCTGTTATATGTATGCTACTAATTACTTATTATATTACTACTTATATATATGTTACATCTGCTTCCCAGGTGTCATTGGATATTGGGCAAACAGGGTGCAAGAAGAGGAACTTTTAGCTGTTTTACCATGTTTTGGAATTTTAATGGAAATTGTTTTTAGTTTTATATTTAGCATGTTTTTAATCATTTTGTTGTAAGACACCTTCGGCCTTTTAAAGAGAAAGGCATCAAATAATTTCAGTAAACAACAACAACAACCTTTATGGCATCCATTTGCTTTCAAGTCCATTCCTGTGCACATTTGGAGTCCAAAACACTTTCCATCTATGTTACCTTGGCACAGAGTGATGTAAACGTTCAGCTTCAGAAAACTCGATCTGCAACTGGGAAAGGTTTTTGCATATGTGTGTGTTGTTCTTTTGCCTTCCAAAAGTAGCAAGGAAAAGCCAAGCAAAACACAGCAGAGCAACATAAATGATTTAAGACCCAACCATTTTGCCAGGGAAATGTTAAAGATGGAGTCTAATCCTTTAATCTAACCCTGGTCCTTCTAAAAGCTTTGTGCTAGGAGTTGACTCAGCATGTCACTGCCAAGAAGATCCATTGACCCTGAGTTCAGTGCTGAGAAATTGAGAAATGTTCTTTTTAATGTCTATTCAATAAATACAGCATCTTCCTCTCCATGGGCTGAGCAATCCACTTCAAATCCATTACCCTCCATTCTCACAGACTGACAAGTTGTCCTGAGACAATAGTGGCCATGAGATGAGGTTAACCCTTGCAGAGAAGGATGTATAAATCTTGCCAACGGCAACATTTTTGCTCCATGAAGTCCTTGAAGAAAACAAGGAGATATCTGAATTGATGGCACTTGTGTGTGCTCCATCTAGACCAAGGTGATTTGTGTCAGTGAGATACACACACTACCAGCCCCCAAGCCCATGTCTGGACCTCTGACTATTCCTTGGATCCTAGGAAGAAGAGCCACTCAGCCTACAGGGCAGCCTCATGGTGGATTTGTTGCCATTCTGGCAACCTGTGGGGATCAGGAATATGCATTGGGTCTGCTAAGTATGCTCATTACTTTGTGATTGCAACAGCATGTTGACTTCCATGGGTGAATGAACCAGTCCAGATCTAGCAACTCAGACAGAACTTACACATCTCCTTTAAATGCAACCCTTTTAGGTGAACACAACATAAGAACACGAGAAAAGCCCTGCTGGGTCAGACTAAGGGTCCATCTAGTCCAGCATTCTGTTCACACAGTGGCCAACCAGCTGCTCACGGGAAATCCACAAGGAGGACATGAATGCAACAGCACCCTCCCACCCATGTTCCCCAGTAAGTGGTGTACATAGGCTCACTGCCTCTGATCTTGGAGGTAGCACAGAGCCATCAGGACTAGTAGCCACTGATAGCCTTCTCCTCCATGAATTTGTCCAATCCCCTTTTAAAGCCATCCAAATTGGTGGCCATCACTACATCTTGTGGAAGTCAATTCCATAGTTTAACTTTGTGCTGTGTGAAGACCTTCCTTTTATCTGTCCTGAATCTTGCACCAATCAGCTTTATGGGATGACCCTGGGTTCTAGTATTATGACAGAGGGAGAAAAATATCTCCTTGTCCACTTTCTCCACACCATGCTTCAGTTCACACATTCAGCTGCCAATCATCCAATACTGAATAATCACACTGACGTACATGCATGTGTGAATCAGCTTCAGCCTCAGGGTGGGCCATTTTTCAGTAAAAGAGGGCAGGGGAATGCTTCACGCGAGCTGTGTCCCATCCCCTAGGCTTCTTGGGGATGGGAGATATGACCCTTCTTGCAAAGGATTCCTGCTTGTAGGGAATTGCTGTAGCCCCTGGAACTTCCCGATAAGCAAAACACAAAAAGTTCTACTAACCCAGCTTCTTCCTTGCTCTGAGCAGAGCAGGTTGGTGGATTCCCACTATGTGGTTTTATTTGACCTCTACCATTTGTCTTTCCTTCCACTTCTTCATGGAAAAGGGAGCAGCTCTTTCCCTATTCCCCTATTTCCCCCTATTTCCCAAGGTGTTCAGTTTCAAAGTAGTGATCAGGGAAGCTTGTCATTGTGTGATCTGATTGTAGCGGGGCAGCGCGATCGTGCCAGGCTGTCATTGTACTCAGGGAAAGCTGTCATTTTGTAACTTTAGCGTGGTATGAGGGAAGGTCGTGCTTATTTGGCTGCGGTTATCCTTGGGCTGCTTGTCAGGTCTCAGAAAAAGGGCTCTGCAGGCTGGAGCACAGCGGCTGCAGCGGTTTTGGCTGTTCTTGCTAGCCAACTCTGTAGGCAATCAGAATCAGCCATGCTGAGCACCAGATGATGAGATAACCCATGGTGGGTTAAATAACCCTTACTGCAGACCATGGGTTATCAGAGTGGCTTATTTTGGCCAAATAAGCCATCGTGGATTTAAAAATTCCTGACAGATGACACAATAACCAATGATGGGTTAAATAAGCCATGGTGGCTTATTTAACCCACCGTGTGTTAGTGTGTCATCCAAACCCAGTCTTTATCTTATGTATTTGACTTTCTGCTAAGTTTTCTTATAAGCTTCCTGTTTAGAGCTGAACTCTAACTAGCTGCAGATTTTCACAGAAGATTTTAGCAGTGCTGAAAAATGTCTACTAATTCATTGATGTTGTCTCCTGTTTCCCCTTGGCAATGCATCTTACTATGACTGGGTACAACAAATGCATTTTAAAATCCTGTTTGGTAGAACTGCTTCCCCTGGCCACAGCTATTTCAGTGCCATTTTTCCCCTTGCTGTTGCTTCTTCCTCCTGGATTACTCACATTTGTGGTCCCATCAGAAATCATGCAAGTAATGGGATGATGCAATAATGGTATAGAGCCAGTCAGATTTGGCTACCTGATGACATCACCAAGGGCAAGTGAAGTCAGTCGAAAACAGGAGCAACAAATCTGAGCAAATATGTACATAAAAACAAACAGGCAAACTTTTTTGAAAGACGTGCTAAATTGTTGAAAACGAGATACATTTTCTTGAATGCTGAAAAACATATTTATTTTTATTTATTTATTGCCTTTATATCCTGCCTTTTTTCCTCCAAAGCAGCATACATCATCCACCTCTCCGTTTTATCCTCACAACAACAACTTTGTGAGGTAGGCTGGGCTGAGAGTCTGTGACTGGCCCAAAGTCAACCAGTGAGTTTCCGTGGCACTGAGCAGGGGGGTGGACTCGATGGCCTTAGAGGCCCCTTCCAACCCTACTAGTCTATGATTCTATGAACCTGGGCCTCCCAAGTCCCAGTCCAGCACTCAAACCACGACGCCACACTGGCTCTCATATTCATGAAAAACAAAGAGCGGTTTCATCTCATCAACACTAGCTGTCCCTGGTCCCTCACCTCTTTTCCCCCAATTCATGAGTCCCCAGCTAATCACAAAGGCCCGGATTATGCTGTTACAGCAAATAACTAACTGCACACAGCTAGTGACTTGGATGGGATCTGCACATCAAAAGGCACATCCAATCCTGTGGGATTCAGGTGAGCATCAAAATGAGGCATGCCTGGACCGACATAGGCCTCTTAATATTCAAAGCCACACACTCTGACAAGGAACTGCTCACTGCCTCCTTGGTTGGCACAGCCAGGTTTGCCTTGCTCTTTTGGCCAAGGTTGCAGAGGTTATTGGGGCTTGCATGTCCCAAAGGAAAGGTGCTCTGCATATTCGTAGACACATGCCACTTGAAGCATCAGGTGTGCTTCAAAGTCAACCCAGCAGCAGAAATATCTAGTGGAGGCAAAGCAAGGAGCGCCCGCTATGAGACTGGACTACCAGAGGAAATACATGCTCTAAAGCTGAGTTCAGGTGTAGAACTTCTTGCCACTCAGCTCCAGGCACTCTTGCATGAAACGGATTATCTCTTCCCATTTCAATCGGGTTTCAGGCCTGTGTGTGAAAGGGAAACTGCCTTGGTTGCCCTGTGGGGTGACTTTTGCTGGGAGAGGGACAAGGGGAGTGCGACCCTGTTGATTCTCTTGGACCTCTCAGCAGCTTTTGACTGTGGTATCCTTCTGGATAGGTTGTCTGCATTGGGAGTTGGAGGGCTGGAGGCACTGTGCTGCAGTGGTTCCAATCCTGCTTGGATGGTCCATTTCAGAAGGTGGTGCTGGGGGATTATTGCTCTGTGCCTTGGCAGCTATGCTGTGGGGTTCCACAGGGCTCTATTCTATCCCCCATGCTGTTCAACATCTACATGGAACTGCTGGAGGAGGTTATCCGGAGATGTGGGCTGAGGTGCCATCAACATATGGATGACACCCAGCTCACTCTCTCTTTTTCATCAAACCCAAGTGAGACAGTGGGTGATCTGAGTCAGTGCCAGGGTACAGTAATGGACTGGTTGAGGGCCAATGAACAGACTCAATCCAGATGAGATGGAGGTCCTGCCAGTGCAGCGATGGGGAAGCTCAGGCCTGGGTCCCAGTCTGGCCCTCCAGGCTTCCCCAGTGTCAGGGTGGAAACTGAGCCAATAGAGCCCCACAGCAGTTCTGATTCTGAGGAGGAACAGCAATCCGCAGGAGGAGCTCACTCATCTCTCATAAGCACAGCAGCTTGCAGAGATTTCTCCTGCCAGCATTCCTGGGATAGATAGTGACCTTGGCAGTGAGAGAGCGCTGGAGGAGGGCTTTCTGGATGTTTGGTGCAGACGCAGGGAGCGACGACAGATGGAGGGCGTGGAAAGGAGGCGTAGCGCTTGTTTGGCGTGCAAACAACAGTCGCGTCCCGAGGACCCAAGGGAAAGAGGGAGGATCTCTCCCTAGCCCATAAGTTCAGAGTCTTCCCGTGATTCTCCTTCAAACGGGGACCAACTGCCTTACCTGGAGCTTAGGCTACTCAGCTATCTTTCCCCAGTGCTGTTCCTTGCTTTGGTGCTAGCAACTAGTATTCTGAAAGAGTCATAAAGGAATAAAGTCATGGAAAGAATTCCTCATCGTCTGTGTCCTGAGTTGGCTATTGGTGGGGACTGCAAGAGGCAGCTAGGGCGCTCCTGACACCCAGATGGCCCCACCCCTTTCCCTGGCCCCACCCCTTTCCCCTAACCACTGGTCAGCTGGTGCTTTCCCAGCGTTTGTGCAATTACTCCCCTCCCGTCTAAACGGCTGAACTGCCTCTCTGAGGCTGAGAGACTGGCAGGAATAACTCGAAGCTAAACTAGCTGGTCCTTTTTGTGTTTTTGGCCCCATCTCTTCTGCCTTTGGCCTGGCTGCCTTCGCCTTCAGCCCTGCCTGCCTGTGGGATGTGCCCCCTGAGATCACAGGTGGGTTGAGGAGCTGGCAGGACTGGCCCAAGCCATTCTGCTCCCTGAGACATGGGGCTTGCCTTGAAAAGGGTCTGGACATTTCAGAGGGTCCAAAACAGGGCAGTGAGATTGTTAACAGGGACTGGTTCACATGGTCATATCACACCAGTTCTTTGTCATCTGCACTGGCTCCCAGTCCACTGCCAGGCCCAGTTTGAAGTGCTGGTATTAACTTTCAAAGCCCTAAAAGGTTTGGGGCCAGATTACTTGTACAATTGTCTCCTTTCATATATACCTGCCCAGACCATAGGATAATCTTCAGAGGCCCACCCGCTGCCAAATGAGGTGAGGTGGGTGGCAACTAAGGAGAGGGACTTTTTACTGGTGACACCCCAGCTGGGAAATGACCTCCCCAGAGAGGCTCACCTGGTGCCTACATTGTGTCCTTTCAGCACCAGGTGAAGACCATTTTATTCTCCCAGGCTTTTTAGTCCTTCTGTGCTTTTTTTTTTTTTTTTAAGTGTTATCATGTTCTTAGATCTTTACACAGCTGCTGGCTTTTACTCTGGTTTTTACTCTGGTTTTGCTGTGTTGTTTTATACTTTTAAAGGTTTTTAAACTGTGCTTTAACTTGTATTGTGTGGTTTTAATTTTTGTGAACCTTCCAAAGGTGTTTTGGCTGTTGGGCAGCATCAGGGCCAGCTCTACCATTAGGCAGAGCTGAGTTGGTTGCTTCAGGCAGCAGATGCTCAGTGATGTGGAGGGGGCAGTGGTAGCAGCCCCATGGACATCGTCCCCTGCTGGAGCTGTGTGTTCCAGGCAGCCTGCCCTGCACCCCCTAAGCTAGCTTGTTGCCTTCAGGTGCAGTGGAGGATGCGTTCTCATCATCAGCATCTACGGGTAAAATGGGGTGGTGGAAGGGGCCTTCTTGTCTTAGGCCAGCCCTTGGTGGTATAGAAATGTAATAGAATGAATGAATGAATGAATGAATGAATGAAAACTTCATGGCATCCTGGGGATAAAAGAGATACATTTCAGCCTGGGCCATTTGAACAGATCCTCACTCTGGAGCGGATCAGGACAAAGTCTGAAGGCAGCTACATGGTAAATCATCCCATCTTGGGAAGGACAATTCAGGTGGTGCAGGGCAATTGATTGAGAAAACCCAACCCAAACCCACAGTTTTAAGCCAAACAGCCCCATCCTAAACCACAACCAGAAGGAAGGCAGTTCTGAGAGTTCCATTTACTGGGAGAACAGGCTGCATATGTATATTGCTCACCTGAATTCTTTACACTTGATCATTGTACACTTGGGACTCACTCACACACATATGTGCATTACTTGATCAAGTCACCGAGTGAAAACTTGCATGTATGAAATGCACCATATAAAACTTCAGATATAATGCCCATTTCACTGCACATCATCTCAAATGCAGAAATATCAATAATTTATACATATTTCACCAGCGAGTCAGAAAGTGTACAGTGGTCAAATGCAGAGGGATAAAGTAATATGTCTGCAGAAATAAAACAGGCCTTAATGACTGGCAGCTGAATGTGTGAACTGACTCCATTGAAAAGAATTATTCATGAACCAATGTGAACATTTTGTTGATGGTGTTAGATCTGCGATGGTCCATTCACATGTACAAATCATCACTTGATGTTCAAGTCATCAAGTGATGAACATGCATGTGTGAACCAGACCAATTCCTCATTTATTACAGGAAATAAATGAAACTGAATCACACACTATTCTCCCCACTTTTCCTCCCTTAGCCTTGCAGTTAAGGAAGCTGTTCTTGGAAGATCTCTGTTTGGCTCCTTGAAAAAGAGTGCACAAGAGCTTTAGTTTTTGTGCTGAAAGATTTGTGCCTGGACTCCTGTCCTGACTAGCTGAGCAGCTGAAATGAATCCTCTTCAGTCTATTTACTTGATATTTACCAAAGTCTGCAATCAACAAGAAAACACATCTCAGCAGCTCGCCTGGCAAGAAAAAGAATTGAGGCAGCACCACAGCTGTCATATTTATTTTGGTGGCAAAGCAGGGCAGGAAAATTGATAAAATTAATCATACAAACTAGCAAGCACCAGGAGTGAAGAAGCGGAGACAGAGGGAGAAAACGAGAGTTTGCTGCACCTGCCTTTATTTCTTTTAATGGATTTTCTTGCAATATAGCTGATAAAACCCAAGCAATAGACATTATTCTATAAGCAGAGGTGTGTGCCTGTGTACCTGTGTTAAGGGAGGAGTTTGAAAATGAAAGGCAAGGGTCTTGCTCTGTCCATGGGCTTGCAAAGAAATTAATAGATGATAGAGGCATTTCAGGGGCACCAAAGTACCTCATTTGAGTCTCCCAAAGACAAAGGACAAATTCTATTTATAATTGCTGAATTGAGCCCAACCATTTCTATAGGTTTCTCAAGAAATTAAATATTATAACCACAATATTTAACCAATTAATCAATTAGAATAAGCAATTAAAATCTTTTGATCTGTTAAAATGTGCCCTAATTATTTTGATTGATTGATGATGGATTGATTTCCATTCAACTTCTTACCCAGTCAGTCCCCCATGATGAGCTCTCCTTCACTTGGCACTCAAAACAGCAGTGGGGAGGAAGGTGAGTTAGGAATTGTGCCAACCAGGAAAAAGTGGCAAAAGTGAAGGCTGTGAAGATGTGCCACTCTCCCCCAAAGAGCCTGACACTTTAGAAATGCAAACAAACTATTTTGTTTGAGGTCCTGGTGGCAGAATCACTGCAAATTTTTTCTGCTCCATTGCTTTTAAAGTAATAATGGCTTGCTAATGTTCTGATAACAAAGGAAGTATACATTTTCTTCAGTTGTTTCTTTCGTATGTAAATATATTCAAAGCCCTATGAAGAGAGACTGAAAGAACTGGGCATGTTTAACCTTGAGAAGAGAAGACTGAGGGGAGACATGATAGTGCTCTTCAAGTACTTGAAAGGTTGTCGCAGAGAAGGCCAGGATCTCTTCTCAATCATCCCAGAGTGCAGGACACAGAATCATGGGTTCAAGTGACAGGAAGCCAGATTCCGGCTGAACATCAGGGGAAATGTCCTGTCTGTTAGAGCACTACGACAGTGGAACCAATTCCCTAGGGAGGTGGTGGGCTCTCCCACACTGGAGGCATTCAAGATGAGGCTGGGCAGCCATCTGTCAGGGATGCTGTGACTTGGATTCCTGCATTGAGCAGGGGGTTGGACTCGATGGTCTTGTAGGCCCCTTCCAACCCTACTATTCTATGATTCTATGATAATCAATCAATCAACCAATCAATTTGTTAATTAAAATTGATGTGATTGACTAAGCCTGATTTTTTCATTAGGTAACAGCCCCCCAAACAATTTATTTGTGTGTGTGGGTTGCCAGGTCAGCAGCATCCCATTCCTGAGATTTCAGGGCCAAAACCTGAGATCCAGGGGGCGGATCCTTGTGAGGTCACAGGAGTGGGCCCTTCAGTATCCATTGCAAAATGGTGTGTGTGTGTTTGTGAGACACATACACACACACACACACACAGTGTGGGTTTCCTATATGCAGTTAAATACACAAGAAGAATTATCTTTAACTATTTTTATAATAATGCATAAACTGAATCTGCAACCACAGAAATATTTTCACAGTGCTTAAAATCTATACTTGAATTTTGAAATGCATGCTCTGAGCCACTGTGGTTGCTACTTTATAGATTTGAAAAACTGGACACAGTGTAATTCATAAAAGAATTTAATGCAAAGCTCTGCTTTAACTAGGGGAGCTAGCATGCATTTCTTATTGTCTATCCTTATGTTTCTCATGTGAGAAAACACCCTTTCTGCATATGTATTACTTACTGACATGGCAATCACAGCACTAACAACCTGTGCAAGAGGTGTAGATTTGACATAATTGCACCCATTTCTGGTCCTCCTGAAAAAGAGCCAGCTTTCTCACCTTTGGCAGAAATTTGTGAATTAGGCTGAGCTCATCCAACAGATCTTCTTTGTTAATGTCCAGAATCTTGTTGACTTTACAGGCATGTTCACGGCCTAGCTTCTCTGACTCTAGATCAAGAACAAAGGGTCTGAAGTCCTGTAGGGGTGCATTCTCAAAGTCATACCATTTTGCAAGGTATGTTATTGCCTGATTGTACATTTTGGTTACATCTATTTTGAAACGTACACATTGAAAATCAAATAACTGTTCTAAAACTGAGAAAGATTTTGCTTCGAAAAGTTCTTTGTCCTTACAGTTAATTAGTTTCACCCTCAAGTTGTGTACCAATGTGTGCAACTGTGGACTGACTGCATGCTTTCCCCCCCAAATAATAGAGTCGTTGAAAATTTTCATGAAATAATGCCCAAAAGATGTAGCACTCAAGGAGTGAAATTTGGGAAGTGGTATCAGTTGCCATCTCATCTGCCTGATCACTACTGAACTGCCATATGGTATTATTGGTCTGCTCTTTCCCCAGCTCCAGGAAACAGGATTTAATGGCAGGTCATGAGAGGGGTACCTGATCGACAGCAGGGAAGACAGAGAGAGCCACTGAATATTGCCGTGGTTGAAAAATGTATGGAAGGTCATGCCAAGCTACTCAAAGCATTCCCTGAGTTTCTCATTTTTGAGGGTGCTCCAGGAGAACTCAGCCTAAACGTTATGAAAAAGATCCTCCACATCAAATTGGATCTTTAAAGAGGCATGTCTGGCAGCATTGTGGGGCACATGGGAATAGTTGGCCTCGTCATGAATCCAAGTCAGAGCATCCCTGACAAATGGCTGTCAAGACAAGGCTGGACAGCCATTTGTCAGGGATGCTCTGACGTGGATTCCTGCATTGAGCAGGGGGTTGGACTCGATGGCCTTGTAGGCCCCTTCCAACCCTACTGTTCTATGATTCTATGATTCTATGAGAACTCTTGCATATTTTCAGTATCTAGAATACAGACTACTTTGCCTATAATTTACAGCAGCATTGTCTGCTATATAAGTAACAACATTTTCAATAAATAGCCCAAGATCATTTAAAGTCCTAAGAAGGCAGTCACCGTTGGCAACAGCAATCTCTGATAGTAACTCAAAAAGGTCCAGCAGTTTCTCCTGGATCCAAAGTCAACATCAGAGTGCTGCATAGCCACAGGAAACTTTTTATGGTTGCTTTTATTAGAGGCATCAGTGGCAATAGTAAAATTATTATTTTTTAGTTGAATGCCCACACAGTGGTTGCACAGTTTCAACCAGTAGTGTAGTGGCAAATTCAGAAGTGCAGGGTCCCTTTGTGACAGTCACCACCATGCCCCCTCACAGCCACGCCCCCTTCTAAGATAGTACAACCTTGTAAGATATACAGCCATCAACTGGGATCCAAAAACAGTGCAGCTGGGAGTAAGGCAGTGGTATTTCAATTGGATGACAGAAAAAATGCTGGGGTGTTAATCTTTTTCACTCACTCACAAACATTTTAGGTTTTCAAAATATGATACCCTATGGAAGCTTCACCCTCTCAACTCAGCCCTCATGGACAGATTCCTTCTCATTTAAACAGCCCCTTTGCACACTCCCTTAGTGCCCCAACATTACCCATTAGCCTTCCCTAAGCTCCTTCATTATATCTCCCCCCTCCCCCTCCAACAGAAATGTCCACACACCCAGCTGGATTGAAACACACACACACACACACACACACACACACACACAGTGGTTTAGTGGTAGATTTGGAAATGCAGGAGCTCATTGTGACAGTCTCCAAGGGCAGTCTAAAAATTTCAGGCAGCTGTGTTGATCCATATCAACAAACCAGTTCTAGGAGTTTTCATCTCCACCAGGAGCATGTCTTTGGTAAAGCAAATAGGTCTTAATTGCCCATTCCAGACCAAGTCATCCCAAATACTTTGCATTCCAACATGGAACAATATATTGTTCCTTGGAAAATTCATTCCCCCCACAGCTACAGTGAGGACTGCAGCTAAGCTCAGAGGGAACAGGGAATTCTGAGGGGGGTGGCAGATGACATCAGAGTCCCTGCTAATGAAAAAGTGTTGGGGCTGAGTCCCTGAGAGCCCTGCCTCCACTACACCACTGGTTTCAATGGCGTTGGGTCCAACACCACATCTTCAATTATGCTCTGCCTTGGTTCTCCCACACTGCATTTACTTGTCAGTAGCAGAGTCCTACTTAAATAACTGTGCTGAGAGCATGGTACACACTACCAACTTCCACAGCAGCAATGCAGAGAACCTCTGAACTCTGAGTTTTTGAAAAGAGGGAAGATAAGGCTGCATTGTGCCTCACTGTTAAGAACCTAAGAACAACATCAGAAGAGCCCTGCTAGATTGGACCAAGGGTCCACCTAGTCCAGCATTGTGTTCACACAGTGGCCAACCAGCTGTCAACCAGGAACCCACAAGCAGTGGGCATGACTACAACAGCACCCTCCCACCCATGTTCCCGAGCAACTGGTGTACACAGGCCCACTGCCTCTGGTACTGGAGGTAGCACACAGCCATCAGGACCAGTAGCCATTGATAGCCTTCTCCTCCAGGAATTTGTCCAATCCCCTCTTGAAGCCATCCAAATTGGTGGCCTTCACTACATCCTGTGGTAGCAATTTCCATAGTTCGACTATGCACTATGTGAAAAAGTCCTTCCTTTTATCTGTCCTGAATCTCCCACCAATCAGGTTCATAGGATGACTCCAGGTTCTAGTATTTTGAGAGAGGGAAAAAAAGGTCTCCTTATCCACGTTCTCAACACCATGCATAGTGCTGTAGACCTCTATCATTCCCCTCACCCTCCTTTTTTCCAAGCTAAACAAGCCCAGCTGTTGTAACCTTCCCTCATAGGGGAGATGCTCCAGCCCATTGATCATTCTTGTTGCCCTTTTCTGAACCTTTTTCAGCTCTACAATATCATTTTTAGGTGTGGTGACCAGTACTGGACACAGTATTGCAAGTGTGGTCGCACCATAGATTTGTATAAGGGCATTATGATATTGGTAGTTTTATTCTCAATTTTTTCTAATTATGCCTAACATGGAGTTTGCCTCTTTTTACAGTGGCCACTCACTGGGTTGACATTTTCATTGAGCTGTCCACCACAACCCTGAGATCTCTTTCCTGGCTGGGCACTGCTAGCTCATATCCCATCAGGCTATACTTGAAGTTGGGATTTTTTGCCCTAATGTGCATCACTTCACACTTGCTTACATTGAACCGCATTTGCCATTTAGATGCCCATGGACCCAGTTTGGAGAGATCCTTTTGGAGCTCTTCACAAATGCCTTTTTGTTTTAGCCACCCTAAATAATTTGGTGTCATCCACAAACTTGGCCACTTCACTGCTCACTCCTCATTCCAGATCATTTATGAACAGGTTGAAAAGCATTGGTCCTAATACAGATCCCTGTGGAACCCCACTATTTACTTCCCTCCATTGGGAGAATTTACCATTTATTCCTACTCTCTGCTTTCTGTTCTTTAACCAGTTACTGATCCATAAGAGGACCTGTCCTCTGATTCCATGACTGCTAAGTTTGCTCAGGAGTCTTTGATGAGGGACTTTGTCAAAAGCTTTTTGGAAGTCTAAGTAAACAATGTCTACTGGATCAGCCCTGTCTTCATGTTTATTGACACTCTCAGAGAACTCTGAAAGGTTAGCGAGACAGGATTTACCTTTGCAGAAGCCTTGTTGATTCTTTTCCAGCAGGGCTTGTCGTTCTTTATGCTTACTAATTTTATCTTTAATAATGCCTTCAACTAACTTACCTGGAACAGACATTAAGCTAACGGGCCTGTAATTTCCTGGATCCCCCCTGGATCCCTTTTTGAAAATTGGTGTTACCTTGGCCATCTTCCAGTCCTCTGGTATAGAGCCTGATCTTAGGGACATATTCATACTTTTGTTAGAAGATCAGTAATTTCATATTTGAGTTCTTTGAGAACTCTAGGGTGGATACCATCTGGGCCCAGTGATTTATTTGCTTTCAATGTATCAACAAGGTTGAGAACTTCATCTTTTGTCACCACTATTTGCCTCAGTTCCTCAAACTCCCTTCCTGAAAACATCAGTTCAGGCACAGGTATCTGTTCTATATCTTCTGCAGTGAAGATGGATGAAAAGAATTCATTCAGCTTCTTTGCAATCTCCTTGTTCTCCTTCAGTACTCCTTTAACTCCATTGTCATCCAATAGTCCAACTGCCTCCCTGCTTGTTTTCTGCTTCTGATATATTTAAAGAATTCTTTATTGTTGGCATTGATGTTGTTCGTGATATGCTCTTCAAATTGCTTTTTTGCATCTCTTTTTGTCTACTTGCATTGCCTTTGTGCAAGCTTGTGCTGCCTTTTGTTTTCCTCACTTGGGCAAGACGTCCATTTTCTGAAAGAAGCTCTCTTTTCTCTAATAGCTCCCTTGAAACTGCTAGTTAACCATACCGGCGACCTCTTGGACTTGGTGCTATCTTTCCTGACTGGTGGTATGCATTTTAGCTGGGCTTCTGTTATTGTGGTTTTGAGTAATCTCCAAGGATTTTGAAGGAATTTTTGAGTTTCTTGAGTTTTTAATGTGCATTTGCTTCCCAGATGCTTTCATACTACCTTGATGCCATCATATTTAATGGGATGGTGTAAAAGCTGGAACAGGCTGGTATGGCCCCTTTATATTACAAAAAGCATGCCAAAATTAGTGGCACGTGTTCAGGATGCTTGGGAACAATATTTTAGAACTAAAACCCTTGCAGTATATTATTATTGTTGTTGTTGTTGTTGTTGTTCAATCGTTCAGTCGTGTCCGACTCTTCGTGACCCCATGGACCATAGCACGCCAGGCCTTCCTGCCCTGCGCTCTCTCCCGGAGCGTGCTCAAGTTCATATTCATTGCATCCGTGATGCTATCTAGCCATCTCATCCTCTGCCGTCCCCTTCTCCTTTTGCCTTCAGTCTTTCCCAGCATCAGGGTCTTTTCCAGGGAGTTTTCTCTTCGCATTAGGTGGCCAAAATATTGGAGCTTCAGCTTCATTATCTGTCCTTCCAATGAGCAGTCAGGGTTGATTTCCTTTAGGATGGACTGATTTGACCTCCTTGCAGTCCAGGGCACTCGTAAGAGTCTTCTCCAGCACCACAGTTCGAAAGTATCAATTCTTCGGCGCTCAGCCTTCCTTATAGTCCAGCTCTCACAGCCATACATTACTACTGGGAAAACCATAGCTTTGATTAGACGGACCTTTCTCGGCAAGGTGATGTCTCTGCTTCTTACTATGCTGTCTAGGTTTGCCATAGCTTTCCTCCCAAGGAGCAAGCGTCTTTTAATTTCATGGCTACAGTCACCGTCTGCGGTGATCTTGGAGCCCAAGAAAGTAAAATCTGTCACTGCTTCCATTTCTTCCCCTTCTATATGCCAGGAAGTGATGGGGCCAGATGCCATGATCTTCGTTTTTTTAATGTTGAGTTTCAAACCAGCTTTTGCACTCTCCCCTTTCACCCTCAACAAGAGGCTCTTGAGATCCTCTTCGCTTTCTGCCATTAGGGTGGTATCGTCTGCATATCGGAGGTTGTTGATAATTCTCCCGGCAATCTTAATTCCGACCTCTGATTCATCCAACCCGGCATTTCTCATGATGTACTCTGCATATAAGTTAAATAAGCAGGGTGACAATATGCAGCCTTGTCGTACTCCTTTCCCAATTTTGAACCACTCGGTTGTTCCATGTCTGGTTCTTACTGTTGCTTCTTGACCCTCGTACAGGTTTCTCAGGAGACAGGTAAGGTGGTCTGGTACCCCCATCACTTTAAGAATTTGCCACAGTTTGTTGTGATCCACACAATCAAAGGCTTTAGCATAGTCAATGAAGCAGAAATAGACGTTTTTCTGGAATTCTCTTGCTTTCTCCATGATGCAGCGAATGTTGGCGATTTGATCTCTAGTTCCTCTGCCTCTTCTAAACCCAGCTTGCACTTCCGGTAGTTCTCGGTTCGCATACTGCTGAAGCCTAGCTTGTAGGATTTTGAGCATCACCTTGCTGGCATGTGAAATGAGCGCAATTGTGCGGTAGTTTGAACACTCTTTGGCGTTGCCCTTCTTTGGAATTGGAATGTAAACTGACCTTTTCCAGTCTTGTGGCCACTGTTGAGTGTTCCAGATTTGTTGGCATATTGAATGCAGCACTTTAACAGCATCATCTTTTAGGATTTTAAATAGCTCGGCTGGAATACTGTCATCTCCGCTAGCTTTGTTGTTACTAATGCTTCCTAAGGCCCACTTGACTTCACTCTCTAGGATGTCTGGCTCAAGTTCAGTGACCGCACTATCATGGCTATCAGGGACATTCAGATCTTTCCTGTATAGTTCTTCTGTGTATTCTTGCCACCTCTTCTTAATCTCATCTGCTTCTGTTAGGTCCCTGCCTTCTTTGTCCTTTATCATGCCCGTCTTTGCACAAAACGTTCCCTTGAGATCTCCAATTTTCTTGAAGAGATCTCTAGTCTTTCCCATTCTGTTGTTTTCCTCGATTTCTTTGCATTGTTCATTTAAGAAGGCCTTCTTGTCTCTCCTTGCTATTCTCTGGAACTCTGCATTCAGTTGGGTATATCTTCCCCTTTCTCCCTTGCTTTTCGCTTCCCTTCTTGCGTGAGCTACTTGTAAAGCCTCATCAGACAGCCACTTGGCTTTCTTGCATTTCTTTTTCTTTGGGACGGATTTCGTTGCTGCCTCCTGAACAATGTTACGGACCTCCGTCCATAGTTCCTCAGGCACTCTGTCTATCAGGTCTAATCCCTGAAATCTATTCCTCACCTCCACTGTATATTCATGAGGGATATGATTTAGGTCATACCTGAACGGTTTAGTGGTTTTCCCGACGTTCTTCAATTTAAGCCGAAATTTTGCAAGAAGCAGCTCATGATCTGAGCCACAGTCAGCTCCAGGTCTTGTTTTTACTGACTGTATGGAGCTTCTCCATCTTTGGCTGCAAAGGACATAATCAATCTGATTTCGATATTGACCATCTGGTGACGTCCATGTGTAGAGTCGCCTCTTGTGCTGTTGGAATTATTATTATTATTATTATTATTATTAACCCTCTAATGCCCATAACACATCCGGAACAGAACGGAATGGCCCAGAAGATACACCTCCGAATAAGAAAAATCAACCAAACTCACCAGTCATACATAACTCTTTGCCACAAAAAATCCACTGAAATCATGTTCTGATAACCGTTCTGAGCCATAGTCCGTATTGTGCAAAACAGGCTGGAACGGCAACTTCTGAGTGATCCAAATCAACCAAACTCACCAGTCCCACATTACTAAATGGGATTGATATAACAAGCTCCTAGACCTCCTTGGAAACCCCGTGTCAGTAGCCATTCTGGGCTATAGTCTGTATTGTGGAAAACAGGCCAGAACGGCAACTTCCAAGTGAGCAAAATGAGCCACAAACTGTTGTGGGGAAATAGCCCAGAAATTAACCAAATACACCACTGTCATTTCACTAGATGGAACTGATGCAGTTAATCATGAAACCTCTACAGAATCCAGAGGGAAGATCTGCAAAGACCACTTCTAACAGCAGCCCACCATGGGTGTGGTGTGGTTCAGTGCTTAAATATCAGACGAGGATGGGGGAGGCCCGCTTGCTCCTGAAGCTTCCATTGACCTTTGGCCATTCACACCTCTCAGCCTAACTGGCTGCACAGGGTTGTTGCAAGAACAAAACTGGGGGAGACCATTATATTTCACCATGAGCTTCTTGAAGGTAGGTGGGATATAAATGCAGCAATTAAATAAACATGTGGCCAAAGGCATGAGGTAAAGACTGGCTTACTTTACCCATTGTGGGTTATCATGTCGTCTCTCAGGAATCTTTTAACCCACTATGGCTTATTTGGCTGAAATAATTCACTCTGCCAACCCACAGTCTACATTAGGGGTTATTTAGCCCATTGTGGGCTATTGTGTCATCTGGTGGTCACCGTGGATTATTTTGGACACCTTCCAAGTTGTGCAGCAAGAGCATTGAGATTGCTACTGTGCCTCACAGGCATCCTCTATTTGTTGCACCTGGGATTTTCCCTCCTGTGGGGTAATTGTGCAGGGTTTTGATGGTGCATCAGGTGACTCCCAACTAGGAGAGTCTGCGTGTGAGGTTTGGTCCTGATCCTGCAAACTTTCAAGGGTTTATTTGTGTCACCCCCTTTTTGGTGCACACTGGGATTTCGCTCCTTTTAGCCCCTGCTGCGATGTATATTGAGTTTCTGGGGTATCTCTTACAAGCAGATGAACAAGAAACATATTATAATCCTACACGGGAATAAAGCAACCAAGCCTAGTCCAAAATTATGCAGTCATAATCAAATTAAATATGTCTACTATTCAACCAACCAACATTATATTTGTCTAATTTACCACTGAAAACAATTGCAGCATGTCGCCTTAATCATTCCCTGTGTGTGTAAGTCGGATAGTGGAAAGTTAAATTGTTCGGGAATGTGGACTATGGCCTGGAACAGCTATTTAAACGTGGTTTCCATGGAGGTTTTGGAGCTTACTATATCAATCCCATCTAGTAATGCGTGACTGGTGAGCTTGGTTGGTTTGGCTGACTTGGAAGTTGCCTCTCTGGGCCATTTTTCTTCAATATGGACTAATATCCACACAGTTTCTGTGGATGTTTCATGGCTTATTGCATCCCTGTCATGGAGTTATGTGTGACTGGAGAGTTTGGTTGATTCGCTCATTCAAAAGTGTCTGTTCTGGGCCATTCTGTTCTGTTCCGGATGTGTTCTGGGCATTATGGGGTTAATAATAATATAATATTGCAAGAATTTTGGTCCTAAAATATTGTCCTCAAGTGCTTCGAATTAGATGAAACAACGATCAGGTGGATCCACAGTTGGCTACAGAATTAGAGTTAAAGAGTGCTTATCAATGGGATCTTCTCAAACTGGGGAGAGGTAATGAGCGGGGTACCGCAGGGCTCAGTCCTGGGCCCAGTGCTGTTCAACATTTTTATTAATGACTTGGAGAGGAGGAGGTGCAGGGAATGCTGATCAAATTTGCAGATGACACAAAATTGGGCAGGATAGATAATACCTTGGAAGACAGAAACAAAATTCAAAGTGATCTTGATAGACTGGAGCGCTGGGCAGAAAACAACAGAATGAAATTTAATAGGATAAATGCCAAGTTCTACACTTGGGAAAAAGAAACCAAATGCATAGTTACAAGATGGGGGCTATGTGGCTCAACAACACTACAAGCGAGAAGGATCCTGGAATTGTTGTAGATCACAAGCTGAATATGAGCCAACAATGTGATGTGGCTGCAAAAAAGGCAAATGCTCTTTTGGGCTGCATTAATAGAAGCATCGCTTCCAAATCCTGGGAAGTACTGGTTCCCCTCTACTCAGCACTGGTTAGGCCTCATCTGGAGTACTGTGTCCAGTTCTGGGCACCGCACTTTAAGAAGGATGCAGAATGGCTGGAGAGGGTTCAGAGGAGGGCAACAAAGATGATCAGGGGACTGGTAACAAAGCCCTATGAAGACAGACTGAAAGAACTGGGCATGTTTAGCCTTGAGAAGAGAAGACTGAGGGGAGATAGGATAGCGCTCTTCAAGTACTTGACAGGTTGTCGCAGAGAGGAAGGCCAGGATCTCTTCTCGATCATCCCAGAGTGCAGGACACAGAATAATGGGCTCAAGTTACAGGAAGCCAGATTCCGGCTGAACATCAGGAAAAGTTTCCTGACTGTTGGAGCAATATGACAATGGAACCAATTCCCCAGGGAGGTGGTGGGCTCTCCCACACTGGAGGCGTTCAAGACGAGGCTGGATAGCCACCTGTCAGGGATGCTCTGACTCGGATCCTGCATTGAGCAAGAGGTTGGACTCGATGGCCTTGTAGGCCCCTTCCAGCCCTACTATTCTATGATTCCATTATTCTAAGGTTCAGGCTGCCTTAGCACAATGGGATCCCCAGCTTGCCAGCTTTTCTCTGCCTAAAGCCTTGGTGAGGGAAGCGGCACAGGAGAAACTATACATATTTTTGTTGTAGAGTGAAGTTGTATATGTAAACTTCACTATACAACAAAATATGTATTTTTTTATATATTTTAAACAGATCAATTGCTCCTGAGGAAGAGACCTGGTCTTGAAATGTGTTGAGCATTTTAGAGATCTGCATAATAAATAAATTCTTATTACAGTCCATACTCAGAGGCTCTTAGGGATTTTTTCCTTTTTGATGTTTTATACACAGAGCTGTTTTGGAATAAATGGTAAATTCTCCCAATGGAGGGAAGTAAATAGTGGTGTCCCTCAGGGATCTGTACTGCGACCAGTGCTTTTCAACCTGTTCATAAATGATCTGGAATTAGGAGTGAGCATTGAAGTGGCCAAGTTTGCTGATGACACCAAATTATTTAGGGTGGTTAAAACAAAAAGGGATTGTGTGGAGCTCCAAAAGGACCTCTCCAAACTGGGACAATGGGCCTCTAAATGGCAAATGATAGGATCTGAGCTAGTGGTGACTGACCAAGACAGAGATCTTGGGGTTGTCGTAGCTCAATGAAAACGCTGATCCAGTGTGTGGCTGCTGTAAAAACGTCAAACTTCCTGTTAGGCATAATTAGAAAAGGAATTGAGAATAAAACTGCCAATATCATACTGCCCCTATACAAATTTATGGTGCGACTGCACTTGGAATATTGTGTACAGTTCTGGTCACCACACCTAAAAGCGATATTGTAAAGCTGGAAAAGGGGCAGAAAAGGGCAACTAAAATGATCAACAGCCTGGAGCATCTCCCCTATGAGGGATGGTTACAACAGCTGGGCTTGTTTAGCATGGAAAAAAGGAGGGTGAGGGGAGACATGATAGAGATCTACAAATTTATGCATGGTGTGGAGAATGTGGATAGGGAGACATTTTTCTCCCTCTCTCAAAATACCAGAACTCAAGGTCATCCTATGAAGCTGATTGGTGAGCGAGTCAGGACAGATAAAAGGATTTATTCACACAGCGCATAGTTACAGTATGGAATATGCCACCTCAAGATGTAGTGATAGCCACCAATTGGGATGGCTTTAAAAGGAGGTTAGAAAAATTCCTGGAGGAATTTCAATGGCTTTCAATGGCTACTAGTCCTGATGGCTATGTGTTACCCCCAATATCAGAGGCAGTATGCCCATGTTCACCAGTTGCTGGGGAAGTTGGGTGGGAGGGGTGGAGTTGCACTTGTGTCCTGTTTGTGGGTTCTCGGTCAACAGCTGGTTGGCCACTGTGTGAACAGAATGCTGGACTAGGTCTGATCCAGGTCTGATCCAGGGCAGCTCTTCTTATGTTCTTAAAGTGGCTGGTTAAAAGCCTCATGTAAAAAAGCCCCCAAACAAGAGGCATGTTTTGATATGAAAACAAACATGAATTGAGGCAAGTCGTTGTGGTTCAGGTGTAGCTTAAATCAGTTTTTGAACCTCCACATCTTTGCAGTGATGTCATGCTGGCCCACATAAGACATACCCAGGCATTAAGGTTCACATGCTTTGAGAAATACCACTCTACCAACTTGGTGAGCTCCCACCATCTAGCTCCCAGTGGTGCCCCCCCCCCACGGCCACTGCCACAGGAAGGAGGGGCTTCTGAAGAAACACCTTGCCCTGATGGGATGGGAGAAGAAGCAGATTAAGCTTGAACTCAAAAGGAGAAGAGAAGAAAGAAAAGAGGAACAGGCCAGCCCAGAAGGACAATAAATGCACTGCAAACCTGAGTCCGTTGGTTCCAGAATAGGTATATTCCCCTCCAGCTGGGTGATTGACTCGACCAGCACCATCACGCCTGTTTCCTCCTCCCTCCCAACCCTTTTCCTTGTGTCTTGTGTCTTTTTAGATTGTAAGGCTGAGGTCAGGGCCTGCATAATTATCAATTCTTTTAAGCCACTCTGGGAGCCTTTTGACTGAAGAGTGGGATAATGATGCTTTGAATGAATGAATATTTGTGTGTGCGTGCAGAAATAGCCATGGGTTCTATATTTCTCAATGGCAAGAATGGGGATGGGCAAATCGTAACATGTATCTTTAATACTTTGCATGGGGATGTCTCCCGTTAACACTGCATATGCACACATATGGTTGTTCTATGTGACGAGAACCTCTGCATAACCAGGCGTCCTGATCGCATGGAATGCCTTTGCACATGCAAGTGCAGATACAGGGGGACCCCTTTTCTGGTAACCCACTCTATGTGGGGAGTTCAGGGGCCAGCACGACACAGTTCTGCTTCTTCTCCACACATGTAGAACTTTTCTACATGAGGCTGTTAATCTGCTGTTAATCCTCTGTATCTACTTTTTGTTTCACCGCAGAATTGAGCTCTGAGCACTACACAATGATTGTTTCCTTTCCTGCTTTTCTGCTACATAACCTAGGTGGCGCTATGGCATAGCAGCATAGTGCAAACATACAAGAGGAAATCATGCTTTCCTTCACTTTCACAATGAAATGCCTCGTTTTCGTTGCTCCAAAAAAACTCACTGAAAGGGTTCCTTAGACACAGAAGTGAAACTGGAGGGTCACAATGTCGTCCAAAGAACCTGTAAACAACCATGAGTAGGGAGTGATGAGCGCACGATAAATGCCTTGTATAGAAAAGCTCATGAAGGAAGGAAGGAAGGACTGAAAAGGGGTAAGGGCCAAACTATAGATGATGTTATTCATATTTTTAAACAACTGTATTTAATCTGGGTCCTTTTCTTTTGGAGAAAAATAACCTGATCCACATTGGGGCCCTGCGTGTGTTTTCCTCTGCAAATCACTCCCTTGTGGGTGAAGTTGCTGTTTATTACAGACAGTACCTTCAGAAGCAAATGGCCAGGTAGGGAGCCATTTTTAGCAGAAAATCTGGGGTGGGTGGGGATGGGATCTCCATAACAATGGAAGGAGAAGCAAATGGTGGCTTACCCAGATTTTTCAAGGAATTGGCTTTGGTCTGTGCAGGGCTCCATAAATGAGTACTCCGCACCTTTGTATGTTCCTTCACAGGCACATACTTCCCAGTGGGGTGAGGGGATTGGAACTGAACGTCATCAGACTGGCAGGGGCTCCTCCACCAATGACAGAGCCCCCCCCCACGCCTTCCTCCTTCCCCATTAAGCTCCCACTGTGAAGGATCGAAGCTGCGAATTAGTGACTTCTTAAAAGCAATGAACCAAACATCAAAGAAAAGCAGCTTCAAGATCGTGCTTCACAGCCCTTAGGAGGGTTACTCTAACTCCAGTCAACCTTTAACCCTCTCAGTATTTGATTTGCCCTGGTTCCAACCAGCCCTGTCTACCCCTTTTCTCCTTCCCCTGAAGCCCCAGCTCTGCGATGCTAGAAAGGGTTGAAGCTGCAGATTAATTACTTCCTAACCGCAGTGAACCGCAGTGATATCAAAGAATATCAAAGAAACACAGCCTTGAGATCATCCTTCACAGCCTTTAGGGGGATTATTTAGTGCTTTAAGGCTCCTAAATGTGCTATTTCGATTGATGGGAACCTCAGTCACTTGGGAGTGTGCTTTTAGGGAACAACCTCACTGACCACAATGGAAAGTTACTTCTGAGTACACACAAATAGGTTTGTGCTGGGAAGACAAGGATGGGAAACACTTCTTGATCGGGGTCACAGTGAAAGGCACACCCCTGGGCAGGGCTAGCATATCCAAGCTCAATGCGGGGTCCATTTTTTCTGTGGATAGCTCCAGGGTGGCTGTGGGATGGCCAGGATGTCATGTGCCCCGAATGGAGCCAGTTTGCAGCATATAGCCCATGGAGACACACACACACACACACTCTGGCTAGGGCCCCAATTCAGATTGGGAGTACATTTGGATTGGGACCCCATGGCTGCTTTTTCTCCAGATAAAAGCATGCTTGTTAAAACAGATGAACAATGTCACGCAGAGTTTCGCCCTAAGATAGCATAGGAATATGGTTCTTCTTCTTGTGTCTCATCACATTCTGAGGCAGTGAATTCCATACCTTGATTTTGCATTTTGTGAAGAAGTGCTTTCTTTGGCCTGCCCTGACCCTCCTCTCCATCAATTTAATTTACCCCACAAGTTCTAGTATTATGAGAGAGGGAGAAAAATGTCTCTCTTTCCAAGAATGAATGGGCACCAAGAAGCTGAAACATAATCCTGACAAGTCAGAGGTACTGTTGGGCAGGAATACTGGTGATCTGGAAGCACTGATTCAACCTATTCTGGATGGGGCTGCACTTCCTGTAAAAGGAACAGGTACACAGTTTGGGGATACTCCTCAATCCGTTGCTTTACGTTTACCTGGTGGTGGTTGCCAGGAATGCTGTTCATTGGCTTTGTCATACTGCAATCTTTCCTAGAGAAGGCAGACTTTGCTTCAGTTTTCTAATGTTTAGTTACCTTCAGGCTGGAGATCTGCAAAGTTTTCAGTGTGGGGCTGCCTTTAAAAACAGTCTGAAAACTTCAATTGTTCCAAAATGCAGTGGCCAGACTTATCGGGCACTCAGAGCAATAATACCAACCTTAGGTCAACATCATAGCTTACTTGCTTCTTTTCAGGCTCCATTGAAAATGCTGCTGCTACTGACCACTAAAGCCCTAAGTGGCCTGGGACCAGGTCACCTCCAGTCCCGCTTGGTCCCATGTAGATCTGCCCAGGCTCCGAGATCAGCTTTGGCAGTCCTGTTTTTACTGCCGTTGCAAGGGGTTCGGGGAGTGAGGGATGGGCTTTTTCTACTGTGGCACGTCTGGAACATACCTCCAGCTGGGTTGCATTTGGCCAACTTGTTTGTTTCAGCAGGCTTTTGACCTCTGCTTGATTAATTTTTCTGCTGCCTGTTATTACTAGCTGCTTTTATATACTGCATTTGAATTGTTTTAATTGTATTTGAGGGCCCTCTTGATCGTTTCGGTTGACCTTTTCTGCACTTTTGCAGAATCCCTCAGAAGGCAGCCCCACCTAGCTGAGAGACTGCATCAGGGGTCTGGTGAGATTTACCATTTCTGTCTGGGGCCTCAAAGCCAAACCCTCAGTTTCCCAGTGGCTGAGTTTTAAAACTTAAAGCTTTGTTGGGTTTATCAAGCGGTTGTTGATGCTACGAGCAGCTTAAATTTACTTCCTTGATTTCTCATTTTCTCATCTGTCTCTTCCACATTCTTTACAGCAAAATCCACATGTTCCTCTATATCATTAACATTGCAGCTGAGCTCATCACATTTAGTATCTTGAATAAAACTGAACTCACGGAACACTTTTCTTGGCTTGGGGCAGGGTGTAACCAGGACTGGTGCCTGGCCTCCCTTTTGAGGAGCGAGGGGAATGGAGGTGAAACCTATGCTTGCAAAATAAGGACACAATGTTTTTAGGTTGGAGAAGGCTGGACACAAGAATTAATGTCAATACATTGATGGTTGGTAATATATTTAGACTAGAAACTTTTACTAAATTGTACCTGGGACACTTGTGGAGCAAATCACATCAGTGCTTTCAGGGCACCATGGATCCTAGAGCAGAAAAAGACCACCTCTTCACTGCTCCTGTGCCCTCACTGGCTGTCTCCCCGAAAGGCAGGATCTGATTTTTTTCAGATCGCTGTTACTGAAAATGTCAGCTAAAAAAGTTTTGTTTCCCAATGGTGTGGTACGGGCCCTGCAGGCTTGTCGGCTACCCAGTGCGCCTGGCATGTCCTTTTGTCAGCAGGGCCTGCTGGGCTAGGAGGAGAAAGAGCCCCTGCTGCCAGGTTAGGAAGGGAGGAAGGAGGGCGGGCAGGCTAGCTGCCGGGCAGGCGGATGGGCTGGCTGGTGGGGGTGGGTAGGAAAAGGAATGTAAGTGGGGAGCCCTTCGGCAGCACTATGCTGAGGGGCCACGGGAGGCTGGCACCGGCCCTGGGTCCAGATAGTCAGCTTCATCCAAGAGCGTCTGAAGCTGCTCAGCACAGCAGCCACCTGCTCAAGGGGCTTGCCCTGGAAAGGGGCACGTGCCATCGGCCTGCGGTTGTTGAAATCCTCCGGCTCCGGGGAGGATTTCTTCAGGAGTGGTCTTACTGCTGCCTTTTTCAGGCAGCCCGGGACCCCTCCCTCTCACCAGGCGGCGGTAGTTACCTCTCTGGCTCAGCAGCCGTTCCCTCCCCGCCAGATTTAATGAGCCACAAGGGGCAAGGATCCAGTACAGCAGTGATCACACGAACCTGCCCAAGCACCTTGTCAATGTCTTCAAGCTGCACCACCTGAAACTCATCCAGGATAACAGGAGGACCAGGCTGTGCTCAGGAAACCTCACTGGATTTACCTGCTATGACTAAGCCCCAGAAGATACAAAAGATTTTATTCTGGACATGCCTTGCGCACCTGCCATAGCAGGCATCGAATGGTTCCATAACCTCCTTAGGTAAAAGGTAAAGGTAAAGGTGTCCCCAATCAGTCGTGTCCGACTCTAGGGTGTGGTGCTCATCCCCGTTTCTAAGCCGAAGAGCCAGCGCTGTCCGAAGACGCTTCCGTGGTCATGTGGCCGGCATGACTGAACACCGAGGTGCACGGAACGCTGTTACCTTTCCCGCCAAGGCGGTACCTATTTATCTACTAGCAATTTCTTGCTTTCGAACTGCTAGGTTGGCAGGAGCTGGGACTGAAGATGGGAGCTCACTCTGTCATGCGGCACTCGGGTCTCGAACTGCTGTCCTGCCGACCTTCCGGTCTGCAGTTCAGCATCTTAACCACTAAGCCCTTCCCACATGCTGTGTTCCCAAACCTGGTCCCTCGTCCCCCTATGGGTGCTATTTAAAAACATGCTCACACAGATTCATTCACTGTAATCACACATTTAACGAAGTGGTTTGGCCCTTAAGTCTGTATTGTTTCGATATTTTAACCTATTCCTAGAAGCCAAACCACATCCGGTGATCTTATCCAATCCCACGATATCACATTTCCACATGAAGAAGAACTATTTAAAATGGCACCCCTTATATAGAAGAGGCCAAAGCTGTGGTGCATGGAGGGAATGCAGGTGAGCCAGGGCCAGGGCAAGGCTCTAGGTGACCATACCCAAGCCTAGACCTGGGGGCTGCACCCTCCAGCCCAAGGCTCCTGGGGCCTGTTATTGAATGTGCAGCCCTGAAATATGGTGGGGTTCAGAAGGTACTGCTCTGTTGACCAACTAAGGATCCAAGTATTTATAACTGGCTTTGCCAATCCAAAGGCCTCATACTGTCTGCCGACTGCAAGGGCTGATGTTGCACAGCCCTCTTCCCTTTTGTGCTAGGCTGAGATTTGTTGTGTGTGTTTGTAGCCGATGTGAGCTTTTGTCTACATTTAGAAGAGAACGTCATACGTCATACGTGGAAATACAGAGAGAAGAGAGCAAATGTGCATGCATGTATATTGCAAGAGAATCTCTGTGCAGCTCAAAAGGCATATGTGTGCCTGGAACATATTTGTGTTTGTGCATCTGAAATGTGCAACACTTGTGTTATTGAGACTAGCCTATGGGGATGCTTCAGGCTGCGTTTGAGGCATGTGTGTTCAAGAAATAAATATTGCTCTGGAGTTTGATTCAATACTTTTATTTCAGGCAACTGACGAGAAAGGGGACTGAATAACAGCAAGTGCAGATGGGTGAGGGGGCCAGAAGGAGGGGGTGAGTGACAGAGAAAGGGAACAGGCCAGGGAGGGAGCGTGAGAGGGAGGTGGAAGAGATGCAAACAGGGATGCAATTGCAGGTAAAAATAAAGCAACTGAAGCCCAGGTGGAATTGATGCAAACTCTTCTCATCAACACTGCTACTCCCCCCTGTCATGGGAACTGTCAGCCAGGCCCGGCTTGTAATGAAAGGAAAAATATTTTATTCAGATTTATTAATTTGAAAATGAGGCCCGCCTGTCGAGAGGGGGACAGTTCTTCTCAATCTGTCATCGTTGAACCACACGCTCCTGACACTGGGATTCATTTGTCTTGTCGGCTCTGACAGTCGGATTCTCCCAAAGCACTTCCTGGTGGAGCGCCCTGGGATTTTAAACCGGATGAAACGCATTCCGACAAGGAACAGCCTCTTTATTAATGCAAATTACACAAGGAGGGAAGAGAGAGCATGAACATGTGATGCTAGCAGCCGCTCTGGTTGCTGTCCCCATATCAGTCATTTGTTATTTACATTTATACACATTTTTCAGTTTTAATAAAAGGAGACCTGGATTTCCAGTGACATTTATGGACAGTTTGTTTGTTTTTTAAAAAAATGATGCCATCACTGCAAATGTGTTTGTGAGTGTAAAATACAGGCTCACATACAAACACAACAGCTGACATCCATTGATAGGAGAGGGTTATATCTTCTGTGTTTGCTTTAAGAAGCCATGGCAGAGATGCCCTGTGTAATTCAAGCTTCAGCATGACACTGTGGCCTGCTAAGCCTTTCAGCAGTACATACGTAAGATCATCCTTTGTACTTTAGTCCTGTTCAGGCATTCACTGAACGGGGGAGGGGGGTAAAAGTGGGATGTGGGCCCTGCCCCCAACATCCCTGCATGGGTCTGCCCCCCCCCCCGTTCCTGATTGAACGGTCCCCAAGTGTGCAGAGAGTTCTGCTCATGTCCAGGCAAATGTGAGTAGAGCCCCTCTTCAGATATTGCCACATTGGGGACTGAGGGGGCGAGGCCCAATGTTGGGAGCCTGGCCAGCATTTGTAGCCCCATCTCTCTGCACTCCTTAGCCCAAATCATCCCCCTTCTCTGCCTGTGAAGAGTCCCCATGTGATTTAGAAACCTCCACACTGCGGGAAGCCTCCACGAGTAGGCAAGGCTCCCCACTGCAGAAGGTGCAGCCGAACTTGTGAGCAGTCAGCATGAGTAGTGTGTTCATAGAATCACAGAATAGTAGGGTTGGAAGGGGCCTACAAGACCATCGGGTCCAACCCCGTGCTCAATGCAGGAATCTAACTCAAAGCATCCCTGTCCAGCTACATCTCCAGTGTGGGACAGCCCACCACCTCCCTAGGTAATTGGTTTCATTGTCATATTGCTCTAACAGGCAGGATCTTTTTCCTGATGTTCAGCCAGAATCTGGCTTCCTGTAACTTGAGCCCATTCTTCCGTGTCCTGCGCTCTGGGATGATCAAAAAGAGATCCTGGCCCTCCTCTCTGTGTCTGTCAGGAATGCCTTGGCAGTCTCCCCCAGTAGATCCCAATAGCCAACTCAAGACACAGACCAAAGGGAATTCTTTTCAAAGCTTTAATCCCATTACAGCTTAATGACTCTTTCAGATGCTAATCACTAGCGGCTAGAGAAAGGGACAGGAGCATGGCCTAAACTTCAGGCAAGGAGTTGATCCCCATTTGAAAGGGAGTCACTTGAAGACCCAGAACTTATGGGCTAGGGAGAGATCCTCCCTCTTTCCCTTGGGTCCATGGGAGGCGGCCGTTGCTTGCGCGCCAAACGGGCGCTACGCCTCCTCTCCGCGCCCTCCATCGCTCGTCGCTCTTTGCATCTGCGTCGAGCATCTAAGAAGCCCCCCTCCCGCACTCCCTCACTACCTGGATCACTAAGTATCTCTGGAATACTGGGAGGAGGAATCTCTGCCAGGTGGTGAGCCTGTGAGGGATGAGCTGGCTCCACTCCCACGGATCGCTGTTCCTCCTCAGAATCAGAACTGCTCTGGGGCTCTCTGGGCTCAGTTTCCACCCTGACAGTGACAACCTTTCAAGTACTTGAAGAGTGCTATCATATCTCCCCTCAGTCTTCTCTTCTCAAGGCTAAACATGCCCAGTTCTTTCAGTCTCTCCTCATAGGGCTTTGTTTCCAGTCCCCTGATCATCTTCGCTGCCCTCCTCTGAACCCTCTCCAGTTTGTCTGCATCCTTCTTAAAGTGTGGTGCCCAGAACTGGAGCTAATCGCATAGCTTCACTGCCCTTTTGTGCCCTTTGTATTCGCGATAGCATTGCAACCACACTGCCCTGTATTACTAAAATGAAGACTGCATTCCATCTGCTGCTTTTTAGATAGTCTCACACAGACTTAAAATCCAAGAAACTCCCTTTCCTTTTGGCTGAGCACATACTTGAAAAACATAATTGAAATTTCTTACAATATGTTATCAACAGTTCAAAATGAGCCTTGCCAGCTCGCCTGAAATGGCAGACTGTGCTTGCCATGATGCCTTAGCATTCATGTCCAAGCATCTAATGTATGTGCACCAGGAACAAGATGTATCCATTACAATGTGATAAAAAGGTAGTTTTACTTGAGAATAGTTGGGTATATTTAGGGAAATGTAAAATAGAAATGTGGAATTTATATATGTGTCTGTCTGTCTGGGGGTATAGAGGGAGGGAGAGAATGAAATAGATTGATGTATATATCTAGAGACATATTGTATACTATATGTATACTGTATGTATATATTTATATGTGGTACAGGTGGGTTCCTGCTGCCCTCTGCAACTACCTCCACGCTGTTCTACCTTCTCTCCCCACCCCCCACCCATCGCCACTATCACACTGCTGTACTTTGTCTCCTCTTCTTCTTCCACCAAGTGGATGTGCACTAGTGGCATGGAAGAAGAAAGGGAGGAGGCAGAGTGACACATTGAGGAGGGAGTGCTTGGAAGGGAAAAAGAAGAGGAGGTGGCCGGGCCGGGCCGGGCCGGGCCAGGCAATGTGACACTGTTGCAGCGCTTTCTCTTCCATGGCCATTTCCCTCCATCCTCCAAGAGGCCAAACCTGGAGACCTGGCAATGCTACTGGTGTGGGGTACTGTTGACAGGAGCCTGAAAACACCCTTGTGCCACTGTAATTATCTCAGATCTCTTTCCTAGGAGCTAGGGCTTGAGACGTGCTGCAGCAGTTCTGTAGATCTTGAGTGAAGGCATGACAGCTAGGACCAACAAGCCTCTAGCAAGGCTCAGTCTTTTTATACTTTTCAGTGGGGCCATGTCAGACATCTGGTAGTTTCAACTGAAGAAAAGAAGGCTAGAACTACTGCTTTTTATGGTACATTCGAGAGGTAGGTAAGCAAAACTCTTTCTGAGGATCGATTCATCTGTATTTGTTTAATTTGTTTAAAGCATGTCTTGGCCGTCTTTCAGGGCAGCAGCCCTCGCAAGGCGGCTTACAGCAGGGGGTGGATGTCACGCCATTGGGGGGCGGGATTTACTCTTCTAGGAGGTAGCTGCAAGGTTTTTCTTTCCTTTTTCACTAAAGAAAGCTTTGCCCTGCCTTCAGGTGGCTGCCTGGCTCTTCGGAGCATGGGGGCATCCATCTTTCCGCCATCACAAAGCATCGCTCCCATGAGTGCTCGAGCCCAGAATGCAGCAAGGTGCTTTAAAGAGCCGAGCCCCTGCCCGAAGCAGCAGCGGCAGCAGCAAGTCCCTCTTCTGACCAAGAGAAAGAGACACCTCAGCCACCTGGAGGAAAAGTAAGCCCAACACCTGCAAAGGGAAGTTGCCAATACCCCCCCCCCCACCTCTCGCAGTGCACAAATGGCCCTGCAAAGGGCTGGGGGGGATTCCGCTTAGCCCTAGCTCAATGGTGACATTTCAGGTGACTCCAGAGGCCTGGCAACTCTACTTGGGACAGGGGTGCTTCCATTCCAGATGAGGTTTTTATTGCGCCATCACCCTGCTTCGTTCATGGGATTTTATAGGGGCCGGGCGGGGAGTGTCCTGATATCATTGTCTTCCACTCGTAGCTCTCCCATGTTCTCCTGTCTTTCTTCTTACCTTGGGAAATCTGTTAAGGGTAAAAGACAGGGCAGCTGCCCTAGGCCTTCTGACTGGTAGCGCTAGGAGCTCTCTATCTGGAAGCACCTTGGGATCAATAAATCAAGCCCTGGTGTCATGCCAGCTTCTGGGGGCTTGCGCAGGGCTTCACGGCCTCTTAGCAGCTGCACGATAGAATCCTGGAAGTGGCTGTGTCCACATAGCTTAAAGCTCTCTTTTTTCTTAGAATCCAGCCAACAATCGAGGCAGACATTCTTCCTTTCCATCCCAGGATCTTTGGGCCTGTTAACAAGAGGACATAGGTGATCCTGCGACACTCTTTTGTCTCACCCCTGCTGGGTAAAACAAATGCCAAATCCTGTTGCACAGGAAAAGAGGGAGGCTGAATGTGTGCATCTAACGATGTCTCCACAGTCTATGGAATGAATATTTAATCGTGCTTGTCAGCAACACCGTATAAAGGGTTTCCTTTTGTAAAATGTGCTCACTCTTGTGGCTTCCACAGCCATCCTAGTTTAATGTTTGAATCACCTGCTGAGATGCTCCCTAATAAGGCATATTTGCATTATTTTAGCCTCAAGGGTGCCAGAGGGCATAGCAGGGATGCCTGTGTGTGTTTGTGTTGGCATTTCACACAAATCAAAGGCACCCTTAGAGCACCTCCTTGCTTTCAACTCTCCCCTGAAACCTCTCTGCCCCAAATGCCTTACCAATCAGAAAGTGGGGAGACTAGATTTGGAGGGAGGGGCTTTCTGAGAACACGGGGAAGTTCCACTAATGCTGCCCATTATTGCCAGTCTTGCCCATATTAGGGATAGGGTACAGTTCCAGCCACACCAGATTCCAGACCAAAACCACAATTTCTAGTGAAGGCAGGAGCCAGACCAGAACCCACTGTTTTCTGGCACTCTGGAAACACCAGGAGGCTTCTGGTGCTAGGAGCGGGCGGTGTCTTTGTCTCTCCTGCCCTGCCTTGGAGGGCTTGGGGCATACAACTGTGGCTTCCCCAATCCATTCCAAAGTTTGGGCAGAATTGAATAATTTCAGAATTCTGCTAACAATTCATGAAGCAGACCTTGGCATTCTTTTAACTTCTCAAAATTCTTTTAACTTCTCAGGAAACTCCAATGATGCTTCCTTTGAGCAGGGGTCTTCAAATTTTGCCTTAGAGGTGAGCTAAACATTTGTGAGAAAATGAGCAAGATCTTCCAAAACCACCTGAATTTTGCTTTAGGTGGAAAGCCACTGACAATCTATGTTTATCTGTTAGGAAAGGTTGGAACAAAATAGAGTCTATTGCCTCACTTGCTCCTGTGTTTTTGTGCACAGAGATAGCCCTGTGTGAAGCAGGATGTTAAATGGGGGTGACTTCTACCAGAGGACCAAGACAACTTTATTTTGTTGAATATACTGAGCTTTTCTACACAAAGCCCTGATTGTGTGCTTGTCATGGTTGTTTACAGGTTCTTCAGACGATGTCATGACCCTCCAGTTTTGCTTCTGTTTTTAATCAGCACTTTCCTCAAGTTTTTTTAGAGCAGGGAAAATGCAGTATTATTTGTGAAAGCAAAAGAAAATGCTTTTTCCACTTATGTAATTGTGCTATTCCACTATACCACAGTGCCACCTAGAGGTTATGTAACAGAAAAGCAGGAAAGGAAACACTCTTTGTGTAAAGCTTGGAGCTCAGTTCTGCCAAAGTGGATATAGCGGATTAACAATCTCGTGTTCAAAAGCTCTGAGTGGATGAGGGCCTTTTTGCTTCATGCTCACTGGGTAACTCCAAGCTATAATTCAGTTTGAGAAAGGATGTCTCCTCTTCCCAGTCAGCTTGCCTGGCAACATTGGCATTCTTTTCCTTTCCGTATCTACAACTTTGCCCACCTGCTGAAGTCATCCAGAGCTATTTGTATTGCAGGCACCCTTTGGCACCTGCTTACTCACGCCTGCTCGGATCTTGCAATCCTGTGATCTTGGAAATATATATATTAACCTTCAACAACAACAACAACAACAACAACAATTTGTTGCTGCTGTTGTTGCTGTTGTTAGGATTCACGTACTGATGATTCTGCCAGTAGACAGTTCCACCTGGTAACCTTTGGATGAATACTAGCCTTATGATTTGGTGGTATGCTAACGGGATTCATGCTGGTTAATGCCCATAGAGAAGTATCTTCCTTAAAATGCTTCCTCCCTCCTATTCTTTATTTTAGAAGCCAAATTAAATATTAAAAATGTTTCCTTTTGTTATTGCCCATCGAGTGCCACCCTCCCCTTCCTGTCATGTCCCCTTGTGCCGCCATGTACAATGGGCTTCGTTAACAAGCAGCTAAACAAAAGACCAGAGGAAGGAGTGATGCAGTAGATGCTGGATGAGTGAAGTCCTGATGTGCAGCTTTCCCTGAAGTTCTCTCTCTTATTTATGTGCTCCTGCCACTTTTCACCTTGCTTGGATTTCTAAAGTTGTAAAATCTCTAAAGTTGTAAAATTCTTTAAAAAATAAAATCCAGAGCCAGTTAAGATCTCTTAGTTTTGTCTTCAAGCTTAAAACTTGAGTCATATTTCTTGTTTTCAGAATCCTGTCCAGATACTGACCTGGTTTGCACATAGCACTCACCCATGGTTTATTTAACCCATGGTTTGTTGCCCTACCCAGGGTTTATCTGGCAAACGATAGAACAAACCGTGGCTTGTTCTCTCAATCCCTGGGTTGTTAGTTTCCTTCCTCCTTCCCCTGCTCCCTCCATTTATCCCAAATGCCTTTGCAGCTGGGTGTTTTTTTTTACTGTTCTTGCCTGCCACCACTGTAGCCTGGCAAAACAATTCATGAACAAGCTACAGTTCTGGGTTCACAAGTAAGGACAAACCATGGCCTAAACAACCCTGAGTTCACAACCCAACAACAAACCATGGGTTTTCTTTCTGGGTTGTTCATGGTTAACAAACCATGGTTAGTGTGGGTGAGTTTGCACAACACAAGTCAGAATTCAACAAGCCATACTATGGGTTAGCATTATTCTGAAGCATTCAGAACTAGGGAAAATTTGGATTACATTATTTTGAGGGCTTGAGCATTAAATGCCAAGAGAAAATAAAATCAGAAAGGAAGACCAGGCAGCAAAGTAAAATGTATTTATTTCTGTCTTTTAATATGTTTCTACCTAGCTTTTCTAAGGATCTAAAATAAATCATAAAACCTCAGAACAGCTAAAATATATTAATTATACACTCCTAGCAGCAGAAAGCCCAAGTAATAATTCTGTCAGAGCAGCCATCAGTAACAGGTAAAGCCAGCTGAAACAAGTTTATTTTTATTTTATTTACCATATTTATATACCACCCAATAACCAAGGTTCTGTGGGCAGTTTACATTTTTATGTTAAATATTGTGGCCCTAATCCACACCTGCTTGCTTGCAACACTGTAAATGTTGCCTGAGACACTGGCTGGGGATGTGTGTTTCAGTCTGCATTATGGTGCAGATGAAAATACACATCCCAAGCCATCCTGTGCAGTACAAATGGGGGGGCTGCATCTGGAAACAGATTGCACTGCACATGCGCATCCACACCCAGCAAAGGAAACCACATGCCTTCCATTCATGAAAGTTGCTTTGCTAGATCAAGGTGTAGAAATGTACGTACCGCTGTCCTGGCTTTCACTGACGTGGTAAACCTCTGTCTGGGCTCTTCCTCTTCAGACTGCTGCATGTGTGTGTGTGTGTGTGTATGTGTGTGTGTAAAAGTTCATATAATTGATTTTTCCTCTGTACAAAAATCATGAACACATAGAAAACAGAAACTAAATGTAAGAGAAGGGAATCTAGCCTGGTTTTCTCCCTGACATGCTGGATTCTGTGTGTAGGAATCCTTTTTGTTTGCATGCTGCCACTTGCCGTCTGAACTGATATTGGCCAAGATGTGGGTTTACCAACTCAGTGAGAACAAGGCCTAACTCTTAGGTCTAATTAAAACATTATGGTAAACAAGCAGAAGATGAAGGAAATGCTTCTGCAAGATGGTGTCTCCACACGGGCTGTATAATTTGAAACTTTCATTTCAACCTGGTACAGTCTTGACTCTGCTGCCACTGGCCAGCGCTGATATGTTTTATCCACTGCAGCAAATAACAGCTGGGGGGGGGGGCAATGACATGGAGGGGAAAGGTTAAGCCCCTTTGTCCCCTGATCCAAATCACATATTCCCGGGGGCGGGGGCGACTTTGGGAGATCCAATCATGGTCCTTCTATGTCACACATAATTTGGCCCAAACATTGCTCTGTGTGTGTGTGTGTGTCTGTGTGTGATATTTTATCTATTTTACTGTGGTTTTTATTGTTCTTTTTATTGTAAACTGCCATGGGAGCTCAAAGCTGAAAGGCAGGATATAAATACCATAAGCAAGCAAGCAAGCAAACATTTCAATGGCAGCTCTGTAAGTGGATCTGACACAAGGCAGCTGGCAAAGTTCCTTGAGATCCATGGCATGAGTTAGTGTCGAAGCTGGCTGCTCCTGCTCCGTTGATTTGGGTTCCTGCACTGAGTAGGGGGTTGGGCTGGATGGTCTTATAGGCCCCTTCCAACCCTACTATTCTATGATTCTACACCTTTAGCCATTCTTTTACCCCCTTCCCTACACATACATTCTTGCCTATTTGCACAGCCAGAAAACAGATGTTTCCACCACATTTGACATTTAATGTGATAACTCTCACAAGCCACAAGCCAGCACCAGTAACACAATATTCTTAAAAATGTGGAGCCATTGCTATTTGCAATTTTGTTTTACAAATAATGGGCCTGAGTAAGAGGCCCACCATTGGCTTTGTGCACGACCAGCAAGGATTCTTTTAAAATGTAAATATTTAAATGAAGGGGCAGTGAAGGTTAACAGCTGTGTTGTTATTTTGTTAGGAAGTGTGACCAAAAGGTCACAAAGAGCACCAATGAACATCAGTTTTGTGCAAGATCCGGTCAGCATGGGTGTGAGTCCTGATTTTGTGGAAAGGGTCTTCAAGGTGTAGAGAGGGAGATAACTATGCGGAAACAGCTCCTGGTGAACAGTTTTTAGCACAGAGGGAATCTCAAAAGGTAAGGCAGTGGCAATGAAGCTCCATCATGTCTCACATAACCAGGAGACCACTTCTGAAGGCAAAATGGCTGATTCGAACTCACAGCGATTCTACTAGGGTAGATTTCAGAAGGGCAATCAGGATAGTCTGTTACATCAAAAAGGGCAATAAATCCTGTGGCACCTTAAGAACAAACACATTTATTGTGGCATAAATAAACAAACAAATTCATTGTCAACTCTAGAGGGGAGTTTAGCCCAAGACAGCTTTTTTGGGCTAACACCCATCAGATATATGCAGGTGGCTGTCCAAGTGAATATTTGACCTGAGAGCATAGAGAAAAAGGAACTATTATTATTTAATTAGAAAGTGGGCCTGAAAGATCACGCAGAGCACCAATGAATACAGAATCCCATCAGGTAAGCACAAGATCCAGGCAGCATGGGTGTGACTCCTAATTAGTGGCCGGTGGTGTTGAATAGGCATAGGAAAGTCAATAGCGTAAATAGTGGAGGGGAGGTACGTGCGCCCCCCAATGCTTTAACTCCCCCCCCCATGGGGCTGGCGTTCTCTCCACACCCTCCCCCAGCGATCCAGATCACTCTTATCCCACCACTACTACCAGTCAGGGAAGAGCTTTCTGTATCATGATCGCTGGAGACATGTATATGTATGTGGCCCCTGACCCCCAAACAAGCATCACATGTGGCCCTCAGCGCCAAAAAGGCTGTGCACCCCTGGTAGGGATGTTAGAGAATTCCACCACGGATCCCAGGGGGGCCGAATTCCAGTGAATTCAGCCCCCTGGAATCCATGGTGGAACGGAGCCCCCCGCCCCTCCACCCCGCGAAAGCCCCATGAAACGGAGCCTACTTCGGCTCCAGCAGTGGTGGCGGCGGTGGTGGCAGTAGCTTTGGCTGCTGCCAGGCTGGTGTGGACGCAAATGGCGTCCTGAGTAGGGGACGCCATTTGCGTCCCTATGGTAGCCCATAGGGATGGCTGAGAATTTCTCCACGAATCTCGGGGAGGCCGAATGCCAACGCATTCGGCCCCCCGAAATTGGCGATGAAATTCTCCACCCCCCAACCCCCCCCGGGATGGGACTTACCTAATGCAAATGTCCCTTTCGGCGGCGGGTCCTGGCGGCGTTTCGGCAGCGTTTCGGCGGGGGTGGGGGCGGCGGTCGGTCTTCCGACTGGCTGCCGCCGCCGCCATTACGAAGTAAATGTAAAAAACAACAACAACACACACGTGATAGGCTACGTAACGATTTATGTAGCCCATCATGGCTAGATTTCCAAAGTCAGACGTGATAGGCTACATAAATCTTTACGTAGCCTATCACGGGTGACTTTGGAAATCTAGCTGTGATAGGCTACGTAAATTGTTCGTAGCCTATCACGTGTGTGTGGTTTTTTTTTTACATTTACTTTTTTATTTCGCGGCCAGGGAGACGGGGCGCTCCTCCCCGGCCTGAATTTCGGCCGGGCGGGGCGCCTCCCCCCCGGCCTGAATTTCGGCCGGGCGGGGTGGGGCGCCTCCCCCCCCAGCCTGAACTTCGGGGGGAGAACCGAAGCGCCTCCCCCCCACTGCGAAGCAAGCTGCGGGACCAGGTAAGGGACTTTCGTCCATCCTTAGTAGCCCGTGATAGGCTACGTAAATATTTACGTAGCCTATCACGGCTAAAGCAGGGACGCAAATGGCGTAGGGGACACTATTTGCATCCCTGCTTTAGCTGTGATAGGCTACGTAAATATTTACGTAGCCTATCACAGGCTACCATAGGGACGCAAATGGCGTCCCCTACTCAGGACGCCATTTGCATCTGCACCAGCCCAGCAGTGGCTGAAGGCCCTGCTGCGGGTTGGCCTGGCCAGCGGCTCCATGGCCTGGCTGCGGAGCGGATCTGGCTGGGCAGGATTCCGGCGGGGAAGAACAGATCACCCCCCCGTCAAGGATTCCAGGGGGAGGAACGGATCGCCTCCCCCCACCTGCGGAACCCAGTGGAGCCAGGTAAGCGGGTTTTCGTACACCCCTAACCCCTGGTGTGAATAAACACCTTGAGAGGGACAATTGCTTTCTGTAGTGTGAGGTGGCCTTGCTGAGGAGGCCTTGCCAGGGCTTGCTGAGACCAAGGGCCAATCTACATTGCGCCTGCCATCGCAATGAATTCAATGTCCCTTTGGGTTAAACGCTCTCACATTAAAACGTGATTATTCACACTCACCCATTTTCCCCGTTGCCGTGCTTCATCGAATGCACAAGCTCGGTTCACACTCGAGCGCTGTGCTGTTTTCCTGCTGTTTTCCTGTGCGTGCTTGTCTGATCTCGGACGCTAAGCAGGGTCGGCCCTAGTCAGTAGTTGGATGGGCGACCACCTGGGAATCAGACTTCCTGTATTGAGCAGGGGGTTGTTGAGGCATGATCTTCAAAGCTTCGAAGTTGTGAAGCTTCACAACTTCGAAGCTTTGAAGATCATGCCTGAATTAGAAAAAAAAACATTGCGGAGAAGCCCTGATTCTGTGAGGATAACGCCTTAATTTTTTTAAAAAACCATCCAGAGCAGGGGATAGGAGGGGGTAAAACTTAATCTCATTTGAAGGGATAGAACAACCCCCTGCTCAGTGCAGGGATTCCCAGGCGGTCATCCATCCAAGCACTGGCCGGAACCGACCCTGTTTAGCTTCTGAGATCAGACAAGCACGCACACATCCAGCCCTTTGCTTGTTGCTGAGGAAATGGGGGCTGCTGAGGAAGCTATGCGATCGGTAGCCGGAAGAAAACATGGGGCCGTTGAGAGCTGTGATTGGACAGGAGGGAAATACAAACACCGCCACATACGGACAGGCGGGGGAGGGGACTACGATTGGATATGGTAGCAAAGGCGGAAAATCAGAGCACACTAAGGGGAAATACCGGGGTATTCGGGTATTGAAAGAGGGAGCACGGAAGTGGGAAATTCCGGTTCCAATTTGAGGCGGCTAATGCGTAGTGTGAAAGGCGGGCGGTGAAACCTCATTGGAAGCGAAAAAAGGCGGTAAGTGTAGATCCAGCCCAAGTTCCATAGTGTTAAACTTGCCAACAAATTCCACTTGTCCAGCAGTGATTGTGAAAATATACCATCAGATATTGTACCATAAGGTGGGTGGCTCTTTGTGCTCTCCAATTGTTGCTTTTCTGTTTGCTGTTTCATCTGGAATTGCCACAGAACATGTACACTAGCGCAGTTTCCCCTCCCTTTATACATATTCTGCCATGTTTAAGCCACACAGTGGACATCGGACTCCTCCTCTTTCCCCCAGCCCCTCACAGTTGCATGATCATTTTGAGAGGTTAGCTCCCTACCTGGCCATTTGCTTCTGAAGGTACTGTCTGTAATAAACAGCAACTTCACCCACAAGGGAGTGATTTGCAGAGGAAAACACATGCAGGGCCCCAATATGGATCAGGTTATTTTTCTCCAAAAGAAAAGGTCCCAGATTAAATACAGTTGTTTAAAAACATGAATAACATCATTTATAGTTTGGCCCTTACCCCTTTTCAGTCCTTCCTTCCTTCATGAGCTTTTCTACACAAGGCATTTATCGTGCGCTCATCACTCCCTACTCAAGATTGTTTACAGGTTCTTTGGACGACATTGTGACGCTCCAGTTTCACTTCTGTGTTTAAGGAACCCTTTCAGTGAGTTTTTTTGGAGCAGGGAAAATGAGGCATCTAATTGTGAAAGTGAAGGAAAGCATGATTTCCTCTTGTATGTTTGCACAATTCTGCTATGCCATAGCGCCACCTAGAGGTTATGTAGCAGAAAAGCAGGAAAGGAAGCAATCTTTGTGTAGTGCTCAGATCTCAATTCTGCGGTGAAACCAAAAGTAGATACAGAGGATTAACAGCAGATTAACAGCCTCATGTAGAAAAGTTCTACATGTGTGGAGAAGAAGCAGAACTGTGTCGTGCTGGCCCCTGAACTCTCCACATAGAGTGGGTTACCAGAAAAGGGATTCCCCTGCATCTGCGAAGGCATTCCATGCGATCGGGACCCCTGGTTGTGCAGAGGTTCTCGTCACATAGAACAACCATGTGTGTGCATATGCAGTGTTAACGGGAGACATCCCCATGCAAAGTCTTAAAGACACATATTACAGTTTGCCCATCCCCATTCTTGCCATTGAAAAATATAGAACCCATGGCTATTTCTGCACGCACACACAAATATTCATTCATTCATTCATTCATTCATTCATTTCATTCAAAGCATCATTATCCCGCTCTTCAGTCAAAAGGCTCCCAGAGTGGCTTAAAAGAATTGATAATTATGCAGGCCCTGACCTCAGCCTTACAATCTAAAAAGACACAAGACACAAGGAAAAGGGTTGGGAGGGAGGAGGAAACAGGCGTGATGGTGCTGGTCGAGTCAACCACCCAGCTGGAGGGGAATATACCTATTCTGGAACCAACGGACTCAGGTTTGCAGTGCATCTATTGTCCTTCTGGGCTGGCCTGTTCCTCTTTTCTTTCTTCTCTTCTCCTTTTGAGTTCAAGCTTAATCTGCTTCTTCTCCCATCCCATTGGGGCAAGGTGTTTCTTTAGTATCTCCTTCCTGTGGCAGTGGCCGTGGGGGGGGGGGGCACCACTGGGAGCTAGATGGTGGGAGCTCACCAAGTTGGTAGAGTGGTATTTCTCAAAGCATGTGAACCCTAAATAATTTGGTGTCATCAGCAAACATGGCCACTTCACTGCTCACTCCTAATTCCAGATCATTTATGAACAGGTTGAAAAGCACTGGTCCCAGTACAGATCCCTGAGGGACCCCGCTATTTACTTCCCTCCATTGGGAGAATTTACCATTTATTCCAAAACAGCTCTGTGTATAAAACATCAAAAAGGAAAAAATCCCTAAGTGCCTCTGAGTATGGACTGTAATAAGAATTTATTTATTATGCAGATCTTAAAATGCTCAACACATTTCAAGACCAGGTCTCTTCCTCAGGAGCAATTGATCTGTTTAAAATATATAAAAAAATACATATTTTGTTGTATAGTGAAGTTTACATATACAACTTCACTCTACAACAAAAATATGTATAGTTTCTCCTCTGCCGCTTCCCTCACCCAGGCTTTAGGCAGAGAAAAGCTGGCAAGCTGGGGATCCCATTGCGCTAAGGCAGCCTGAACCTTAGAATAATGGAATCATAGAATAGTAGGGCTGGAAGGGGCCTACAAGGCCATTGAGTCCAACCCCCTGCTCAGTTCAGGAATCCAAGTCAAAGCATCCCTGACAGGTGGTTGTCCAGCCTCGTCTTGAATGCCTCCAGTGTGGGAGAGCCCACCACCTCCCTGGGTAATTGGTTCCATTGTCGTATTGCTCTAACAGTCAGGAAATTTTTCCTGATGTTCAGCCAGAATCTGGCTTCCTGTAACTTGAGCCCATTATTCTGTGTCCTGCACTCTGGGATGATCGAGAAGAGATCCTGGCCTTCCTCTCTGCGACAACCTGTCAAGTACTTGAAGAGCGCTATCCTCAGTTTTCTCTTCTCAAGGCTAAATATGCCCAGTTCTTTCAGTCTCTCTTCATAGGGCTTTGTTTCCAGTCCCCTGATCATCTTTGTTGCCCTCCTCTGAACCCTCTCCAGCTTGTCTGCATCCTTCTTAAAGTGCGGTGCCCAGAACTGGACACAGTACTCCAGATGAGGCCTAACCAGTGCTGAGTAGAGGGGAACCAGTACTTCCCAGGATTTGGAAGCGATGCTTCTATTAATGCAGCCCAAAAGAGCATTTGACTTTTTTGCAGCCACATCACATTGTTGGCTCATATTCAGCTTGTGATCTACAACAATTCCAGGATCCTTCTTGCTTGTAGTGTTGTTGAGCCACGTATCCTTATCTTGTAACTGTGCATTTGGTTTCTTTTTCCTAAGTGTAGAACTTGGCATTTATCCTATTATATTTCATTCTGTTGTTTTCTGCCCAGCGCTCCAGTCTATCAAGATCACTTTGAAATTTGTTTCTGTCTTCCAAGGTATTAGCTATCTTGCCCAATTTTGTGTCATCTGAAAATCTGATCAGCATTCCCTGCATCTCCTCCTCCAAGTCATTAATAACAACGTTGAAGAGCACTGGGCCCAGGGCTGAGCCCTGTGGTACCCCGCTCATTACCTCTCCCCAGTTTGAGAAGATCCCATTGATAAGCACTCTTTGAGTCCAATTCTGTAGCCAACTGTGGATCCACCTGATCGTTGTTTCATCTAGCCCACTTTGAGCTAGTTTGCTCATCAGGATATCATGGGGCACTTTGTTGAAAGCTTTGCTGAAGTCGAGGTATATGATGTCCACAGCATTCCCACAGTCCACAAGAGAGGTGACCTGATCAAAAAATGAGATCAGATTAGTCTGACAGGATTTGTTCTTGACAAATCCATGTTGGCTTCGAGTAATCACGGCATTGTTTTCAAGGTGCTTACAGATAGATTGTTTTATAATCTGCTCCAGAATTGTCCCAGGGATTGATGTCAGACTGACTGGTCTGTAGTTCCCAGGTTCCTCCTTTTTACCCTTTTTGAAGAGAGGGACAACATTAGCCCTCCTCCAGTCATCTGGCACTTCCCCCATCCTCCATGATTTCTCAAAGAGAATACACAGCGGTTCTGAGTGTTCTTCTGCCAGTTCCTTTATTACTGTAGGATGCAGTTCATCTGGCCCTGGAGATCTGAACTCATTCAAAGTAATTAGGTGTTCCTTGACCATATGCCTATTGATCTCCAGCTGCAATCCTGCCCCTTCAGCCTGTACTTTGTCTTTGCCAGGGGGGTCACAGACCCTCTTTTGAGAGAAGATTGAGCCAAAGTAGGAATTGAGCACCTCTGCCTTTTCTGTCATCTGTTATCATGTTGCCATCCTTATTTAATAGCTGAACAACCATTTCTTTCCTCTGTCTTTTACTATGCACGTATCTGAAGTAAGCCTTTTTGTTGTTTTTAGCATTGTTCTCAAACCTCAGCTCGTTCTCAGCTTTAGCCTTCCTGATGCCATCCCTGCAATTCTGTGCCTGCCTGTACGCTTCCTTTGTTGCTTGGCCTTCCTTCCACTTCCTATATATGTGCTTTTTTGTTTTCAGGTCATCTCTAAGCTTTTTGTAAAGCCACATTGGCTTCTTCTGTTGTCTTCTGCCTTTTTTTCTTGTTGGAATTGTTTGCAATTATGCTAGAATTTCCTTTTTTTAAATCTCGTACCCAACTCAGACTCCTTTTCTCGTTAGAGTCACTTGCCATGGGACCTTACTTATCATTGTTCTGAGTTTATTAAAATTGGCTTTCCTAAAATCCAGGGTACACGTTTGGCTACACTCGGCTTTTGCTTCCTTTAGAACCAAGAACTCAAGTATAACATGGTCGCTTTCCCCCAGAGTTCCTGTAACTGCTACTTTATTCATGAAGTCATCTCTGTTGGCTAGGATCAAGTCAAGAATAGCCGATCCTCTAGTTCCTTCCTCTACTTTCTGTAGGAGGAAGTTATCCACCACACAAGTCAGGAATTTCCTGGAGGGGCCATGTTTTGCAGAATTTGTCTCCCAACCAATATCGGGGAAATTGAAGCCCCCCATTACTACTACATCATGCTTCCTTGAAACATTGGCTGTTTGCTTTTCAAGAGTTTCATCCTCGTCTTCTCCTTGATTGGGTGGCCGGTAGTGGACTCCGACCACCATGTTCCTTTTATTCTTTGCTCCATTTATTTTAACCCAGTGCCCTCCAGATGTTCCCATCTGCCCAGCCAGCATGGCCAGTGGCCAGTAATGCTGAGAATTGCAGTCCAAAACATTCCAGAGGGCGCCAGGTTGGGGAAGGCTGAGTTGGTCCTGGCAAATTAGTTAGGGATGTGTGACGCTCGGAAATCCACTCCATTTAAGCCTGACAGATCTCCACCACGTCTCCAGTCCTGTGAGTGGGGGCAGGCTGCATCAGATTTCGGTTTTCGGATTCCAGGAAAATTTTGCTGAAGTGGGAGACAAGCCATGCTCAGGCTGTCAGCTCGGAGCAGTGGCTCACGAATGTGAGGTTTGACGCACATCCAGGTCAGCCCAGTTCTTATGAGATCGCACACACGTTGGGTTGCCGGGTCAACCCTCAGCACTGGCCCTGAGACTCAGATGTGGGGTCTATTCTCAGGGCCTCGGGGTGGCAAGCCTAAATGTCAGTGTTTTCAGCCAGTCTTCAATGGCTACCTTTGAATCTTGAGTTTTGCAGCAACAGAACTCTAAGAAAAATCACTTTAAGAACACTTTAACTTCAAGAACACTTTAACTTTAAGAAAAAACACTCATTCTGAAAGCGGAAGGGCTCCATAAGAGGTTTTTGCTTTCTTCCCCACCAACGTTTTCCCCAAAGTTCAGTCAGAGGGCGGAGCGAGTGGCCATCCTGGGTAGGGTATCTGCAGCAGAGCAGAGCAGAAGAGAGTGTGCCCAGTGCAGGCAGGGGGAGTGGAGAATAGAGCAACGCAAAATGGACAGAAGAGGCGATTGCAGAGAGTGTGACTTGGGCTTTTACTCTGGGGTGGGTGCAAGTTGAGGTCCCTTGTGATAGATGACGCAGTCACGACTTCGCAGCCATCCGTGATTTTTATCCGGAAAATGCGGAGTTCCGAGGAGTCGTTTACTGTGCTTTTTTGGGGTTGCTGCGGGTCGGGCCATCTCTTCCTTCCTTGAATCGATTTTGTATTTTGCAGTGGGCATGTTGTAGGCGTGCGCAGTGCCTGCGTCACTCTATGACGCCCCTTTACTCCCCATCCCTTTGCAGCTGCGCAGTTACAGAGGTACAGAGGGGCATTTTCATCTATTTAATCACACTTTTGCACAGTTTTGCAGCCCGCAGTAAATCACAAGTATATTGCAGCAGAAACTAATTTGAAGCTGCAGTGCCGCGCAGTTGCGCGACAGAATGAAGGGTGAAGGCGGTGCCCTGAACTGGGGAACATATTCCTCCAGCCAGGAAGAAAAGATACTCGGCATCATTTCAAGACAGTTGGAGACACAACCATGAATTTAAAGAATGGATTGTGAAAATTGACCCCACAACTGTGAAGTACAGACATTCTAATATTAAGCTTACAGTTAAATGTGGTATGGTGTAAAAGCTGGAACGGAACGGCCCCTTTATATTAAAAAAAGCATGCCAAATTATTCAAAGCACTTGAGGACAATATTTTAGGACTAAAACCCTTGCAATATTGTATTATAATTAACCACATAATGCCCAGAACACATCCGGAACAGAACAGAATGGCCCAGAACAGACACTTTTGAATGAGCAAAATCAACCGAACTCACCAATCACACATAACTCCACAGGGATGCAATAAGCCACGAAACATCCACAGACACCATGTTCCAATGCCCATTCCGGGCAACAGTCCGTATCGAAGAAAAATAGCTCCAGAATTTTTCCAGGGATTGATGTCAGACTGACTGGTCTGTAGTTCCCAGACTATTTTTTTAAACCATGATGTGAGCCGCTGATCTGGATCGGGACCACTGTGCATAGGCAGGGGAGATTTACACCTCCCTACCCAGCCATTTCCTTTCTAAAGGATTTTTTTTTAGCAGGGACTTTTGAATAGGGAAAAAACATATTTGTGCCAATGGTGTTTCTCCCTCTCTCCCTCTCTCTCTCTAGCCCCCATGACTTAGGAGTGTATTTAGGAGGGGAAGTGGCTGGGTGAGAAGATGTATATCTCCTGTACCCGCACGTGGTGGTACTGGTCCCAATTGGGGCCTCTGCATGCTTATGTCAAGGTGAGGAAAATGGTGAGGATCAGCAGCATGTTTAGCCCTGAGTCCCCTGCACCAGCCGATCTGGAAGCTATGCCACTGCTGGGGACTCCAGTGGAAGCAAAACCCTGCCATGGTCGTCCATATATATTAATTCATTGAAATGAATGAAAATGTAAAATGCCCACGGACTATGATTGCTACACCAAACCATTAAATCATCCTAATCATACTTGCTGGGTAGCAGAAAGCAACCCCCACCCGCACCGCAAAGCCCTCAGCATTAACAGCAGTGACTTTGAGGTGTTTGATGCAGAGCTGACCACGCTTTCTTGGAGGCACCTCTAAGAGTTGGTGGCCTCCATGCCATAAGCCGTAACTTTTAGCTTGCTGCTGCTTCTGCCCAAGATAATTAAGGAGCAAAGTAGTTTCTGCCACTTTCCCTTCATTCCACCTGCGACACCCCCCCCCCCTTTCTCGCCATTTGCCTTTAGAAATCCCGTGCTGAGTCTGAATTGAGCTGTAAAGAACGAAGGTGAAGCTCTAAGCCACGAGATTCATGGCTTGGATTTTTATTTCCACATAAAATATGAATCTCAGTTGTATACAAAGCTGAGCCCATCGTGCCAAAAGGATCCAAGTCAAGCAGACCAGTAAAATGAAATCCTCTTGGACTAATTTAAAGAGACCTGAGTGATATAAATTCTATTTGGCTCAAATGCTGAAAAAAACAACAACCCAGGCTTTCATGCAGGTGTCTGTATGCGTTTGGGCAGTGTGGGGGGAAACTCAACTGAGGTGAAAGGCATTCAGTAACAGAGGAGGTGGTCTTGTGGAGCTCCATGTTTACACCAGTCTGATGCACCTCATGAAACTTCCCTTGAAGACTTAATAGAGAGCAACACTCCCAAGAAATAAGGGGGCTTGCATTCTTGAATACCTAATGACTAAGGATAGTGGTGAACAAATTCCCCTCAACTCATTTCAGAACTGGATCAATATTTATGAGCATTCTTGGCGAGCATTTGGTAAAAGCTCTGCTATTTTGTGAGCACTCTGTCCCAGCTTGTAATGCTGGTATATGCATGTAACACCATCAGCATGAATGCACTACCATTACTCGTAACTCGTAATGGTGGTGCATTCCGAGAGAACTCTTGGGAAACAGAAATGCTTTTTCCTGAACTCTCACATTGTCCCTTGAAAATGGGATTTCTGGTTTGGTTTCAGCTGCCCTGCACACACCCCACTGCTTTGGAGATTCAACCACCCTCTCCCCCAATAAATACAACCAGAAGAAACACCCACAGTTTTAGATCTGAATAGCGGAGAACAACCGCATAAAACTCTTGTAAGAAACAATCAGTATAATTGATCCGAACAGAGACAATGGCTGGATTTGCACCCATGGCCTGCTGCAGGGTTCCGGGCAGCTTGTGACCCATATCAAGCTGCACTGCTGGGGGTAATTGTGCTAATCCCCCCCCCCCGACACACAGAGAGGGGAAATAAGCCACTATGGCTTATTTCTGCTCCACAATCGTGTGAACCAGGTCAATGTTTACCAACCAAAAGACTATTTGATCAGCTGGTCTAGTCACAAAGTTAAAGTCAAGAGTTTCATTACAGGCAAGGCCTTAATATTACAGAACGTCTACACATATGCCTTCAAACTAGCTGGCTTTGGGAGACTGCTCTGCTGAACACTCTGTCCATGTACAGATGCTTGTTTAACATTCTGAGCTGAAGGAGAACTTTTGGGAGAACTGGGGGGTGTCTCCATGACAACGGAAGGAGACAGAAGGAGAAGCCAATTGTGGCTTGCCTGGATTTTTCAACGAGCCAGCTTTGCTCTGCGCAGGGCTCTATGAGCAAGTGTATTGCACCAGTAAAAGTCACTTCACAGAAGATGCTTCCGGGTGGGGTGGGGTGGGGTGGGGTTGGAGTGAATGTCATCTGACTGGCAGGGGCTGCTCAATCAATAAGAGAGGCTTCCCCCCCTCCAGGCTCTCCCCCCTTTCTCCTTTGATAAAATCAATCTCCTTCTGTCTCCCCCTGCATTACTTATTCCCTTAAAGCAACAATCATTACAAGAACAGAGCGTTCTCCCTGCCTTGAACGTGCCAAACCTCAAACAATCTCCCCCCCCGGTCTGTTACTTCCTTCCTTGAAGCAACAAACAACACAGCATTCTCCCTGCAGTGTTGCGATCAATTGAAACTTCAAAGCTTTGACATTAAGGCTCCTAAGTGCATTATTTCGATTAATGGGAACCTCAGTAACTTTGGGAGTGCGCATTTTGAAACAAGCCTCATTGACAACAATGGGGATTAATTCTGAGTAGACACATTTATGCTTGTGCTGGGAAAGGCAGGGACGAGAAACAAAGGGATGCGGAACCAGCCCCCTTTCTAACCTGATGCTGCACAGGATCGGATGATCGAAGGTGGACGTACGTAGTTACTTCCGAATGGCAATAAACCAAACAAGGGAGAATCACAGCTTCGAGAAAGCACTTTACAACCTTTAGGGATTAGTGCTTTAAAATGTGCTATTTCAATTGGGGTGGGGGCGGGATCTCTGTAAATTCTGATGTGGGCATTCAGCAGACAAGCCTCACTGACCACAGTGGGAGTTACTTCTGGGGAGACACTAATGGGTTTGTGCAGGGACAGGAAACACACGGGAACACCCCTTCACTAGAGTTAGAGTGAAAGGCACACCCCTGCGCAGGGCTAGCATACCTGAGCTCAATGCGGGGGTTGTGGCACACAACAGCTATACCGGGGGGAACCTGACTTGAGGAAAAGAATCAGACTTTAAGCAGTCTCAGGAAATCCATTTTTTCCGTGATAAGCTCTGGCGTGGCTGCTGGGTGGCCACGGTGTCATGTATTCCTAACGACCTCCAAACGCAGCCAGCTTGGAGTAAATTGCTCATGGAGACTCTCCTCTGGTGTTCAGTTCACAATACAGCCAAGCACTGTGAACTGTAGAAATTCTTAGAGCAGTCCAGATCATTACAGACGTATCACTAGGCATGTCACCTGAAATGATTGGTGGGGAACTCGCCCCACCCCCTTGTAAACTTAAGCCTTCTTTGAGAGAATAGTTGATGCTGAGTGCAGCTGAGCAGAACTAGGCCATAGTCCTGTCTGTGTGGTGCAGGACAGCTGTACATAGGGGGTGGGGCCAGGTGGGATGCCGTCTGCTGGCCCAGTTGTGTCCACACCCCCATAGCATTGCCAGGACAAGTTGTGCGTCATAATCCTCCAGCCATTATCAGTCCCATGCACACCTCCCTACCCTTATCTAGGATTATTTCTCTCTGAGCTAGGTGAGCAAGGGGGGAAATGGTTCTATCAAGCACGATGGTGGCCCTTAAGCATGTTGGTGTGGCAGTTTATGCCCTTACTCTTTTTTAAAAAAGGGGAAAGCTTAAAATGAAGGACATATGTTGCCCTATCTGGACGTTACCTTGAAGAACTGGAATCAGGATGTCTGAGCAATCCTATCACCGTCACTGACACCCTCCTCAGAGACCCTTCTGCCCCCAGTGGGGGAGGCGTATTCTCCCAGATGCAGAGGCTGGGCTTACTGAGTGAAAAGAGGGACATCTTTGTATAAAACAGACATCACCATGCTGGCAACAAGCAGCAGTTGACCAGCGCTTACACTGGAAAGGTGAAGGCTGGGCTGGTCCCCATGATTCCCCATCCCTTCCTTGTAACGTATGCAGAGGCTGGCAGTGATTGCTCAGTGATGGCAAGAAACGTAATCTCTCTATGTGCTCAGAAGCACCTGCTTCTTTATTGTTTCTCTGTGCATTCCAGAGCTAGGCTTTAGTGCTAAAAATAGTGTCTGGGTCTGAACACTGTTGAGTCCTGGCTGAAATTATAGAATCATAGAATAGCAAGGTTGGAAGAGGCCTACAGGGCCATCGAGTCCAACCCCCTGTTCAATGCAAGAATCCACGTCAGAGCATTCCTGACAGATGGCTGTCCAGCCTCGTCTTGAACGCCTCCAGTGTGGGAGAGCCCATTACCTCCCAAGGGAATTGGTTCCATTGCCGTATTGCTTTAACAGTCAGGAAGTTTTTCCTGATGTTCAGCCGGAATCTGGCTTCCTGTAACTTGAGCCCATTATTCCGTGTCCTGCACTCTGGGACGATCGAGAAGAGATGCTGGCCTTCCTCTCTGTGACAAACTTTCAAGTACTTGAAGAGTGCTATCCTATCTCCCCTCAGTCTTCTCTTCTCAAGGCTAAACATGCCCAGTTCTTTCAGTCTCTCTTCATAGGGCTTTGTTTCCAGTCCCCTGATCATCTTTGTTGCCCTCCTCTGAACCCTCTCCAGTTTGTCTGCATCCTTGCCCAGAACTGGACACAGTACTCCAGATGACGCCTAACCAGTGCTGAGTAGAGGGGAGCCAGTACTTCCAGGGATTTGGAAGATTAAATTTGGAAAGTTTGGAAAATTTGGATTTGGAAAATTAAGACCTGAAATGACAGTGAGCAGCATTTCAGGAGTGTTTGTGGTCACCTTAAATGCCTTATAAAAATGAGAGATATGGGTGCTACTGAGGAATACACAGGTAGGGGAAGGGGGTGACTGCCCTCCCCTCCCCTTAAAGGCAGAGGCTTCATCCTCAGTGAGGTGGCAAAGATTTTTGGGATGCTGTCCCTAGAGAAGCCTGCCTGATGCCTACATTTGGCACCAGGCATAGACTTTTTAAATTTTCCCAGGCATTTTAACTGGATTTTCAAAACCCAACAACGAGCTTTAAGTTTTATTTTTCAACTTTGTCAGCCACCTGGAGAACATATTTGAAGAGTGAGGTAAAACTACCTCAGACAAAGAAACCTGAGTCTGGACTATACCACTTCAGATCACAGGTGGGAGTTCACTTCACATAATGGAATAGTCCTCCACACACAAACACCCAGTTGTTGCCAGGAAGAAGCTAGAACCCTTCTCCTCAACATCTGGTTTGTGTGTGTGCAGGGATTTGTTATGTATGGAAAAGTAGTCGATGATGTGACTATCATGGCACTATGAATGAAGTGGTTTAGTCCAGACACAGGTTTACTGATTCAATGAAAACTAGTCTTCTGTGCCTACTGGGAAGCAAACCCGCTCCTCACAGGTAGTGGCGCATAGAGAGTGGCATAAGAAGTGCTTGGATAACTGGATGGTATCTTCATCCCCACTGACCAAAGGGTAAGGCTGTCGATACAGTGAAAATGTTAATGGGATCACCTCCTTCCCATTCAGCCACAGTAAAGGCAGGATTTATAGCAACCTTAAAATCCCAACCTCTCTCTGTTTTATGCTGATCATTAACCAAGATTATCTCACACCAGAGATTTGTTATACCAAAGAGCACTGACATCACTAACTGCTATTAAGTGTATTATACTTAAACTCCATAAAAGGGGAGCAAAATGCCCTTGTCAGCAACATGAGGGGGGAAAGACACATGATCAGGCCCTCTCCAGTGAAACAGAGCAGCTGCCTGCGGCTTTTTGCCCAAGACAGAGATCTCATGATGTCCTCAGAGACTCTGAAATCCTCTGCACACCAACTGCCTGCTTTCACTAGACCGGGAGAAAATATTTGCCAGGGAGGGCCTCTCCTGGATTGCTTTGGTCAGGTACACAGCTGCACATGCTGTTGTATGCTTGCTAACTGCCCGTGTAGCTCTGCCTTGAACAGTGGCTTGACGTGCAGCCATCAGCAAGTGAAAATGTTTCTCTCTATGCCATCAACAGTTTCACCTAGTGCTGTGCTGAAAATTTCTCCCACATTTTTTTGACCATTCTCATTCAGTTTGATAGAAGAGAAATTGCTTTTGAAAAGAAACTCAGTGGTGAAGACATTTCAGAGAAATTCTCATGGGCTGGGTCTCTGGGGCTTATTCTACTTAGGAGGTGGCCAAGGAGTGAGCACAAGTGCCCTGTTTCTCACTGTACAACCATCTCTCTGGCCACCTGTAGCCTCTTCGGCTTCCCACACTTCAAGCAAGGCCCAGTTTAAGGTACCATGAGGCAATTCCTCCCATGGGCCTTTTTCAGATCAGGAAGTGCAGGCGGCCAGGAAGGCAAGCTGTGGTTAGGTAAGCTCAAAAGCATGACAAAAATACATTATAGCACATCCTGAAGGAGGCAGAAGAATGGACGCCTCTTTCATGGAGGGAGTAACTTTCAGGAAATTGGAGGACAGATTTGGGCAGAGCACTGACTCCACCTCATCCCTGGAGCCGGACACAACACGGCCCCCACCTGCATTGCAGTGGATGCAAACTGGGGGCCAGTCTGCCAAGACAGTGGATGCTGTTGCAGCATGGAGGCCCCCAAAACCCTTAGCAAAAAAGAAAGAATCTGTGCTACAAGCCCTGCCGATGGGGAGCTCTATGTGGGAGAAACAGCTAAGAATTTCTCCTCCCCCTTGAGAAATTCGGTGAAATTGTCTCCCAGATTTCTCTGCCAACAAGTAAGGTGGAAAATTTCAAGAGGCCACTTGTGCCACTCTGGCTGTGTTCAGACAACACGATAACCCATACTCAACCACTGAGTGTGGGTTAGTGTGTTATGTGAATAGCCCCAGTGACTGGGTTCACACAACACGCTAACTCACACTCAGTGGTTGAGTGTGGGTTGTTCTTGAACCATGGGTTGTTTGTTGAACCGTGGCTTAGCATGTTGTCTGAACCCAGGACATTTTCCACAGGGTGGCTTGTTAACCACGCAGTGTGGCTTATTTTTCTCAAACAAGCCACCTTGAGATCCCATGGTTTGTTGCTGGGTTGTTCAGGGTGCTTAGCAAGCCACACTGTATGGTTAACAAGCCACCCTGCAGAAACTGTAGAATGCTCTCTCCAGGGAGGTTGCCTGGTGCCTACCTTGATGTCATTTCACAGCACCAGGCAATGCCCTTTTAATTGTTTTCCAGGCTTTTAAATCTTATGCTACTTGGTGCTTGTTTTAAATTCTGCTGACTGATTTTATACTGCTCTTTTATAGTGTGGCATTTTAATGTTTTTGTTTTAATGTGTTTTATTGTCATTTTAAAAACTTTTTTGTAAGCTACTGTGGGAACCTGTTCAAAGGCAGAGTAAAAATCAAATAAATAATTCCATCCGTACAGAAAACTAGCTGTCAGGGAGACGGATTCTTGTCTAACATGTTAGCTTTCTCCCTGACATACTAGCTTTTTGTGTGCAGATATATACTTTTTGTATGGAGGAGCATTCCATCGGTGTGAAGTAGTACAGCAGGGGAGACCCAGGCTGACCGTTTCAGTGAGAACTGGGCCAGGAACAGACGTGGCATTTCCGCTTAGTGTACGTCTGGGAAGGGGCCAGGATTCATTAGCAGAGCACTTGCTTCCCATCTGTATGGTCCCAGGTTTAACCCCTTCTATCTCCATTTAAAAGAACCCCAGCAAGACTGGGGGAGAGCCCCACCGTCCATCAGAGTTGGCACTAGCGGCCTAGCTGAACCAACGGTCTGACTCAGAACAAGGCAGCTTCATATGGAAACTAAGTCTGTTGTGCCTCTAGTTTATTTTTCTCTTAGAATCTCACTTTTCTGGATGCAACATTTGGATGTCCTTGATGTGGAATTTCATGGGAGTTTTAAGGAGAAACCGTGAGAACAGCAGCCCCACCCATGTGGCAATAAAGCACGAGCGAATCTGATGAGCAAACTGAACAGCTACGTGATGCTCTGAGTGTCTGAGGCTTGATTACTAGAATCAGATTCCAGGCAGGCAGTATGTGGGAAGCAGAGAAGAGTTGGGTACTGGCAAGGGCCAGACATTCACTCCAGGGTCCCAGTCTAGGCTGGAACAACTTCAGAAGTGGGCAGGGAGCAGATTTGGTTGGGGCTGGAAGGTCAAGACTGGAAGCTGGAGCTGAGAGTCGCGTGCAGGAGAAGCCAGAGTAGAAATTAGGAAGAAGGAACTGGTGATACCAATGCTGGAGTGGTGCTGTGCACCCAAGATATGGGTCCTCAGTCTTCTCATGTTGCCTTATAGTAGTCTTATCTACATGGGCGAAATCTTTTTGCGTGTCCAGTATCGCTTTTAAATCAGGTCTGAGTCTGCAGGAAACTCAAGATGCGCGGCTCATGGCCCTGACACGCAACCTGGATTACAACACAGATTGATATGTGTGTAACTGCTTAGAAGAAAGCTTTGTACAGTATGCATCTGTGTGTGCTCATCTGGCACAGAATCCAGACAAGTTTTATCCCCAACCAATGCCTGCTCTGATTCTGTTACTTTGTTCTGCTTTCTCTCTCTCTCCCTTGCCCCCGCCCTGCACCCTTCCAGTATTTTTTGCTGGCTATTTCTAAGCAATGTCATATTTGTTGACTTGCTCTTTTGGTAGCATTGCTTTTTAATAAGGAAATCTGTCTCTTAGAAGCATCCTGCCCAAGGCTATGCTTGGTTAAAGTGCAAAATGTCAAATTCTAGCAAGGACCCTGGTGAGGGAGAATCAGCCACTGGATGACTGGTGATTCAAAGGAGAGGCCGGGTGATGCATTCCGTGAACATTTTTGCCCCCCACAGCCCCCCCTGTTTGCCAATGTTTATTCCAGTGTAGCCACACACACTTGATTAACTGGGGTAAGGTGGGGCGGCACACTCAGATGTGTCCTGCTCTTCCCACTGAAGGCGGCATAGTGCAGATGGACCCAGCAACAATGGGATGAGCCCCAACTACTTATGCAAAACGATGTATAATTAGAGCTCAGTTAGACTGGTCTTGCTAGCAGGTAATGATACCACCAGTGTATGTGGGCAAAATGAGAATGTGAGCCTGGATGACTGGTGATTCAAAGGAGAGGCAGAGAGGCTGTTGCCTGGGCAATGGGGATGTGTGTATCCCCCCCCCCTCAGACAAACACATTCAGAGTGGGGGTGACGTGACTAAATTCCCTCAGTGATATTATCCCATATTGTCCCATATCCAAACCTGATTTGCTACATGACAATGTAACATCACCATATTTACTATGTGATCCCTGATTGGCTGGGATTAGGCAGTGAAGATGACCTTTCAAGTAAAAAGAGGAAAAAGGTGCCATAGCCGGAGCGCATGGGATAAACAATAGCTGTGAACAGGTGCAAAAATGTATGAAATTACAGAAGGTACGGCATTCTTGGTGGACTCTTCCATTCTCCCCCCCACCCCCGGTTAACATTAACATTGCAAATTTAACTTCATGAACATTTGGAATCACACTAAGGCAGGGGCCAATAAGTTACTTCTTGCAGAGAATTACCAGAAGCTGGATAATTCTGCTTTTCTCCCCATTCTGGAATGCAAAAGCAGAGGTAAGATTTACAAGGCACTTTAGTTTATTGTTTTGTATTTTATTTATTTACTACATTTTTAGGCCACCCAATAATAATAAGTTCTCTAGGGGGCTAAAAGCACACTGCTTTTCTCCTTAAGCAGTTGTCTTACCTATGGGGTGTACAGCCCGCCCCAAGGACTTTACTGTGCCACCCCAAGAGTGCCCTGTCCCTCCCACTGCCTCCGAATTCCCTGCCACTTGCAGTCATGTATCAGAATATGCATCATAGCATGTGAAATTGATGAGAATGTATTGTGTTGTGTAGATGTGATTAGTTCTCTGTGTGTTGTGAGATAACTGTGAGTAATGGAATGTATCCTTGGAAATGGAGCAAGGTCGCCACAAGTGGGTTGGTTAAGATTTGGAAGCAGAAAGCTGCTTAGCTTAGCAGTAACACCTAGCTTCATCTAGATCTTACTGGTGTCAATGGCAAAGCTGGCTACATTGGGGGAAATGGGAGTAGTGGGATAACCAGGTCCAAAACTAAGGAGGGGGTCATCAACACCATGGGGGTGATAAAAGACCAGGTTTTGATTTGTTTGGGAGAGAGATCCTGGGAGAACGAGAAACACGCCATGCGTATCCAGGCCGGCTTCGCCCACCACGCCTTCCATTTCGGTAAATATGAAACTTTGATATTAACTGTTAGATTGAGAGGAACTTAGGTTTTACTCTGTTAACAATATGCTCGCCACTATTTTCGTTATAATTTAGTGATTATAACTTGTGTGTATTTAGAGATGTTTGTGACCTGCCATATCATAACAAAAGCATGTTATTCTCTTAGACTGTTTGAGCAATAGATACAGATTCTTTAGTACCAAATTTGTGTTGCCTGGTTTGAGAAAAGTTTCAGGGACCACAAACCCACACATTAATTCTTGAAGCCCTAAATACTCAGTAAGGATTTGTGAATCTACCACTGAGTGGGGTCCAGCCTTAAAACTGTCGTGTTCTCTCTTGATCGGGTGAATCTCAGATACACCCGCTCAAGTTTGGGAAACAAGCTAGCTGGATGGAGCGAGGAGTGACTCGTCTCACTCATACAGATCGCTGGGGGGGGTGTATAAGGGTGTGCGCGTGCATCCATGGGTGGCCCCCAATCCACCACCGCATGCAGTCCTGTGCACGCCTGCCTTAGATGCTGGGGTGCAGCCCGCGTTCAGTGGCGGAACACATGATCTGTATGCAGAAGGTCCCTGGTTCGGTCTTTGGCATCTTTGGATAGGGCTAGGAAAGACTCCTGTATGGAACCCTGGAGGGCCGCCACCAGACAGCGGAGAATACTGGGCTGGATGGGTCAGTGGTCTGACTCGGGATAAGGCGGTTTTCCATGTTCTCCCTAACAACGTGTCCTCATCGCCAGCCCAAGAAATCTCTTTTAAAGGTCTCTGGCCAAGACATGGCTCACCTAGGAAAACAAGGCAGATGTGTGGGCCAAGAGAAAGTTGTGGGGGTGCCTGCTGCTCCTGGGTTCTGGTGCTGCAAGGCTGTTTCTCTCCAGTGTCTCAGGAGATCCATGTTGCCTCCCAAACCAGCTGCCCCGGAGGAGCAAAAAAATCTCTGACGTTGCTCCTGCCTTTGTCTCTGCTTGCTCTTTTTCTCCTCTCCCCTTCTCTCCAGCCATCCAACCTTCAGCCTGCACCCTCTTTGAAGGACCAGCCAAGGTGGGGAGGTGGCCCTGCTCCCACCACCCTCACCTCTGGCACAGCTGGGCAGAGCAGGGAGATGCTCTGAGGCCCCAGCACACAATATCCACGTGACCCCATTATGGGGAGTCTAAATCACTGGAAAGGTTGGGAGCAGAGGTGTAGGAATCCCTTTCTTAGTATACAGACCACATGGGCCAGCAGATGAATATTCTATCTGGCCATAAACGCCTCCTGATAGAGAATATTGCCAAAAAGAACTATGGGCTTCTCTACACAAATGATTGATTGCACGCTCATGATTGGCCACTCATGGACGTCGTGTGGGTCCTTTACATGACATCGTCAACCTCCAGGACATCTCATGCTCGTTTCCCCAGTTATCCTGCTTTCAAAAAGATCAGAGATAAGCTGAAGTAAAAATTAACACGGCATATCGGCAGTGTGTAATGCCAGCATAGTCCTATAATTCAGCCACTAGATGGTGCTTTTTCATTGAACACATAAAGCATTGCCAAGAAAGGAAGTTTTCAGTTCCACATCATGTGCTCACCATCTAAAGGAGCCCGTCATAGTCCTTCAAAGGAAGCAGAAAGTCCTGGTAAAGTTGTGGGATTTTAGCCTGGTGTAGATATACTCTATGACATTCCAGTGGGGTGGGAACAAATCTCTTCCCAGTATTTAAGAGAATAACTGGGCACTGCCATGGCCTTGTGTTTAGTATCATAGTCATGGATACTGCAATGAACAAAACTGCTGTCTTTGTGTTTTGTGACAACCAAACCTACTCTTGCCAAAGGTTACGAAACCTAACCGATGACTTTGATCAACCTGGTCTGTTTTCTTGTCCTAGGGAGAAAGTGTGTAAACCTCCATGGTTTTATCATGAAGCCGTTCAGGCTCTGTTCAGGCTTTCATTGCTCTGTTTTGCTTAGAGTTCAGTCAGGCTGGAACAGCTCTGTGCGATCAGCGGAATGTGACTTTAACAAGGACAGGCAAAGCCTGTGGGCTTTCCTGGGCCAGATTCAGTATGGGTTAAACCCTCTATTGGATGCTTTTCCCTCCTAGAGGGGGAAAGAAGAACATACTTTTCTGCAGCACATCTCATCATTTCTCTTTCTTGCTTTCTGTGGCACAAGAGAGAAGGATCTCTGTTGCAATGGTGGTGGTTGCATGCTGAAGAAAACCAGTTATTCGAGTAGGCTACTTCTTCTTTTACCAGCCCCTCTTCCTGTGCCTTTAAGTACAGTTTGATCTGCACACGCTAGCTAGTGCTTCTCTCTATGTAATGACAAGCTGATCTTTACACCGGCTGATTTCTGCATATCAAGCCACTCTTACAGGCACAGGAAAAGGCTTGGCTAACTCTGTATCCTATATCCAGTTCAGTAGATGAGATGTGCTATCGGGTGGCCAAGTACAAAAAGGACAGGGCCCCTGCACCTTTAATAGTTGTGTAGAAGGGGGGATTTCAGCAGGTGTAGCTTGTGTGACGGCCTATGCCTGCCAAAATTCACTTGGCCACCCTAAAATTGTTCCATCCTCTTTGACCTGCTCACCAGTGGAGAAGGCAAAAGAATTCCTCTGTCAAGACAAGATGAAAGCAGGCATACATGATGACCTCATGGGGCACCATGTTCAGTTGTGTCACATGGAGGCAATGTAGCAAGGCCTACCACAGTGAAAAGCCCCACAGCAGTGCAGTGACAGAAAATGCATCCCTGACAGTTATTGCAATTGGTTCTTGCTGAGCATGCTCTGTGAGACCCACTGGAGCTGCTGCAAAGGGGGAAAAAATTTAAAAAAGAAGGGGAAAGGGGGAGAGATGCCAACTTTTAGAAGCACCTTTAAAAGGTACACTGCTAAGGATACGGCACATATGAAGCAATTATTTTTAAAACCCAAATGTTGGCAAAAAATGCAATATTAGATCCAGAGGTTTTAAAATATGACAGTGCAGAAATGTGCCACCTCTGGAATCTCTTCCAATCACATCCACTGAAGACGGAGAATCTTGACAGAATTTGCTGCCTTTGAGCCACAGCCCTAGTGTGGAAGTTGCCAAATCTGATGGTGGCAAATGTCCTGACCGAAATTGAAACCCTGGGACAGTGCCCCCAACCACGTGCTGCACTGGCACAGGAAACCCACCTTACTGTGGCCAAAGGATGCCTGCACTTGGCAGGTCACTCTGGACCAATGGCTGGCCATGCCAAGGCAGCACCCATGTAGTCTGAAAGAAAGCATCCCAATGTAGGGACAGTCTGTATGTCGCCACCCTGGCATTTGGAAAAGAAATTCAGAAGATACCTGATCTCCTCTTGAGTCTGACACCTGCAAAATTTCACCGCAAGTCCACCAGGATATACAAGAGGTAGGTGTACCAAAGCCCCTTCTTCTTTTGGATTCATGGCATGCCCTCCAAACCCCATTTTGCATTACGTAACACCAGTGCTAAAATGGGAGGGGTGTGTGTGTGTGTTGTGTTTTCCCAGCTAACACTTGTCAAGATCTGTTTAAGCCTCTCTCAGTGCTCAAATGTCATCCTGCCAGAATTCATTACATCCCATTTATTAATTAATTAAAATATATTTATACAGAGCAGGCTTTGTTAGATGGCGTTAAAAATAACGTTTGGAGAGCCACCCCTGGATGGAGAGAGGAGTCTCTGATGGCAAGAGAAAAGCCTGGATCTGCAGCCTCCATGTCATCGGCGGATGACTCATGCTGCTTTGATAACATGGAAGTTGCAACCACGGGAACATTTAGGGCAGATCATTGGCAGTCTGATGGCCTGCAGTGGTTGGTGATTGCACAAGGGGGGGGGGGATTAAAAAAAAAACAAATTGCAAGGTCAGAAAAATTGTGGGGTCAACTGAAAATTGGTCACAAATGCATCGCTGTAAACAAGAAAAACACATCACAAAATATTTAACAGCATATTTAAAAATACAATATTCACATGTGTGTATAATATATATTGAAAAGAATTTAAAAGCACTGCAAAGAAGTTGGCTCTGCATCCTAGAAACATTTTCGTACTGAAAAGTTATAATTTTTGTAAATAAGGGTAAGTCCAACAAAAAATGGTTTAAGACTTCTTACTTAAATGTTGCAGCTTCCACCAGTGTGTGTGCGTGTGTGTGTGTTGTATAATAATCACAATTGATTGTGTATATATAATGTCATGTGCTATAATAACAATCAGAATAAAAACAATTCATATTTGTAAAGAGATGTATTTCTTTTGGTCATTATTCCAGTTGTAAGTTCAGATTCATTATCATTCATCAAATTCAAATTTGTATTACTACTAGAGCACTCTCAGTATAATATATTATTTTACAGAGCCACATAAGGAAAAAAGACAAGTCTGCGATCCATGGAAGTTACTATCTAAATTGCAGCAGTAGAGGAGACAAGATTAGTGTAGTTCTTTCTGATAATCATTCGTAAACTGCAAGTTCTATGGCTACCAGTTTTATTCCTGTTCTGGCAGGTGCCCTGTTCATGAATCTTCAGGTAACAGCTGTAATTAATACCGAATAAATGCCATTCTTTAACTCAAGGTCAAATGAGTTGATAACTCAGTGTTTTCATGCAGCTATCCTCAACAGCTTTGTCTGACAGAGACCATGCCGTTTGGATGCGTGCAACACCACCAACAACCAGGGATTATATATCTGTATCTATATCTTTATCTTTATCTATATCTATATATTCACTTGTTCTGAAGTCCTCCAGACCCCATTGTGGCTGGGCAGCCGCCCATCAGCACCAGAAGCATCTGCTGACACCTAGTGGTGGGCAGCTGAAATGATTGGTACTTCTCCATCTCCAGGATTCATTCTACCTGCTAAGCTGGGGGTGATTTGGCTGGAGAGGGGATATTTGGGGCAGAAATGTTCAAGGTGGACCCATTAAAAAACAAATTTTTCAAATCTCATAACTACTGTACCTTTGCCCACCCACTCTGTTTGGCAAAGTGACTTTTAAGGACATGAGAATGTCCTTGCTGGATCAGACCGAAACTCCACCTGGTCCAACATCCTGGACCCCACAGGGGCCAGCCAGATGCTTCTAGGAAGCTCCAAGCAGGGCAGAAAGGCAACAGCAGCTTCCCCTGCTGTAGTTTAAGGAACTACCAAAGGGGTTCTTAAACTACAGTGGCTGTTCTCACATGCACATTAGAAGATGAGTGCCCAAACATGAACTTAAAGAAGGCACAACCTGCAACCCACCAAGTCAAGCACAGCCCTGAATGGCAGCTGGAACTGAACTGAACCCCGTCTGATTTTGCCACACTGTTCACAGGCTGAAAATAATGTTAGTCCCTCTTAACGTAACAGCAATTGCTCTTCCCTCTGCTGCTGGGCACCATTTCCCCCCCCCAATATATTTTACCCACAAGATGCAAAGTAAGAGCACAATGCATTGCCCTCACTCTGATTTGGCTTTGAGGTGATGCCACAGTCACTAAGATTTGGCCATGTGACATTGCTTGAAGCAGAAGTGAGAGAGATGCTTCTTGCCCTCCCTGTGGTGTTTTGTGGGTAAAATATAGAGGGAAGAATGGCACCCAGCCACTAGCAGCGGGAAGCGTGATTGCCACCACCACTGCCAGGACCGTGAATAGGTAGCAAAAGGTGGGGGGAAAGGCAAGTAAACAGGTGCTTTCATCACATGAGTGCCCTTCCCCCAGCTCTCCCCTTTTTGGGCTGAGATTGTTACCTTGTTGAACAAGTCATTCAGCCCTAATGGGAACCCAATGGCAGCTCCGACAACCTTCTGTTTTTTATGCTTGCCCGGAACCGCAAAAACGGGGGGGGGGGGGCCTGTCACAGTGTGTGACTGTTGGACAGAGTGTGGCTTGATGAGTCACATTTTCTGTAGGCCTTTTGATTATGTATAAAGAATAGTAAGCCATGAACATGTAAGACTGAGCCTTGGATCATGTGACCTATATTATACATGCTGTAGCACTAAGACGGCATCTTTGAACTGAATTCAGGATCAAGCTACATGTGGCATGGGGTTCTGCTGACTGGAACTTCCAATACCTTTTTATTTTTTAAAAAAATAGCTAGGGTGGGATATGGATTGGAGTCATGGTATAGCAGATGGGGTGATAACCCTCTGCCCCTGCCACAACTACCATGGACCTGATCAAATCCCCCTCCCTGGCTCCTATTAGCCACAGAAGGGTTAATAGTAAGTTTGCAGAGTGATTTAAGTCGGGGAATCAGCATGGAGCAAATGATTGGGCCCCCTTCCTCTGTGCCATGATCCCAATCCAGATTCTTCCTCTCTGTGGCTGCTTTTTGTAAAATAAAAATACATCAGCAGTTATGGAACTCTTGTGTTACGTGAAATGTTGACCCTCAGTTAAGGGTTTTTGTTGAAGAAGCCAGAGTTCCATTTCTAAGGAGAGAGCCAAGAATTTAAACCTTTGCTCTATAAATGCTCTTCCCTAATCAAAGATGTGTGGTAAGATGGACATACTTAGTCAAAGGTGAGGGAAAGGTACTCTGTACATTCTCAGATAGACTCTCCTATATTATCATTACCTCACATGTTCAGAGCTGCCTTGCCATTGAACGGCGATTCCATGGTGCAAATTATTACAGGTTCACTATAGTATGATTTCTTAAATTGTACATTTACAATATTGGTTTTGCAGCCTTAGAATCAGAACAAAAGAAAATGAAAATGAGATTGGTAGAGAACACCTTCATCCTGCATTGAGCAGAGGGTTGGACTAGATGATCTTCAGGATCCCTTCCAACTCTGAAAACAATTATTCCCCCCTAAGGTTTAAGGAGGAATATTAACTGCAAAATTGCATAAGTTGCCAGCTTGTTTCAGAGCCAGATTCAGGAGAAGCCCAGTTGCCTTCTCACAGCCCCATCCCACAATTAGGTAATCTGTCGGTGTTCTAGACTAGTTAGGAACTCAGAAGGGTCCTCCTCTCTGAGCCCTGATCTGTAAAAATTGACCATACTTCAGAGTTTGCTCCTTTTGACAGCATCACTATGGTATTTCTATTCAACTTGTTACGACCTTTTTAAAGGAGTCTTTTGTGCCTCATTCGCTTTGTCACTTTCTCTTTCTCCCCCCAGTGGACGCCTTGTTTTATACCTCAGCATATGCATGCGTGTATGTGCCTGCCACATGGACAGAGCACACCTTTCTAGTGTCAGTTGTTGTTGGCTTTGAAGTACATAACATAAAAGCTAGAGAGGGAAAGACAAGAGAAGTGGAAGGGGATAAAAGACGGCACTTAAAATAAGAATATCAGTGCACTTGTTGCAAGTGACTCCAAAAACTCTCTGGTCCAGCCCTTAACACCTGTTGTTCATCCCCATTTGCACTGATTTCTCCTTTTCCACATTTCAAGCTGGAAATGGCTGACCCTTGCAGTTAGGGAGGGACTGCAAAGGATGTGGCCTGTGACAGGGATACTCTAGCCAAGCATTTATGTGAGAGAGGCATATGAAAAAGGGACTCTTATTTTGAGGATGAACCTGCCTGGTGGATCTTATCACCCAGCTATCACTGGGGAGTACAAACCATGCAGTACTAGATATACTTCCAGCGTCTGTTCCTACAACAAGCTAATAAATAGATCCTAAGGAGGAGAGGATAACAAAGACAAGGGGACAGAAGAGAGCACAGGATAGGGTAGAAGAGGACGAGGAATATGTGCACTTGGATTATTTGCACTCTTTTTGAAGGGATGAGGAAAGGTGAAAATGGGTTCCCTGAATGGAATGTTGACTTTGGACCAGCAAGGTTTGGGTTTAATTACTTGAGGTAATATATGTGATGTGCTTCAAACATGCTAAAGCATTGTTATGAGTCTGGCCCTCTTGATGACTGTGCACACAGTTGCGGACCTGGGGCAACTGAGGCCATTGTCACGGACTTGGCAAGAGAACGCTGGTGTTTGTGTTGTTGTTCGCTGATACTTTACTTGCTTCAATTAAACCTTGCCAGTCTTTGGGAAGCTGATACACCCCTTCAGCCAGTAGGAGAGTCAAGTCTGGAGCAACTTTGAATTTGGAGACAGGCAGGAAGAGACAGAGGGAGCGGGGAGCGCTCTGAATTGGCTGAAGGTGAAGCATTCTTGGGGTGCAACTGCTGTCTTTGGGAAACCTGATGCAGGGCTGTGCTGCCTGCTGGAGAAGCTGATTTGCCATCTCTATGTTCTGATTGTATATTTGAGGATCAACCCCCCTTCAGTTTAAGAGAGGAGGTAAGGCATTTACAAATTTACTCAGGTACCCCCAAAATGGGTGTTGTAAGTTAAGGTCCCTGCTGTAACTTCCATACTATGAAAACAGTACACGGATTCTAGTCTCACATTTTGTGTTCACTTACAATGTTCACTTGTGTTCACCTCCATGTGCCCACAAAAGTGAACTTGTGTTCACTTTTGTGTTCACCTCCATGTACCCACACTTTCCTTTGGTCTTCCAACCAAGGTTGGGAAACAGTGACGCCTGGGACACTGTTTCTGCAGCTGCCCCAATCCATCATCTAGACCAGGGGTGTCAAACCGCTTCCAGCCCGAGGGCCAAATCCCATTTTGGAGAAGCTCTCAGGGAGCACATTCCAGTGGTGGGCCGGGCTGCAGGCAGAAGGGGCGGGCAGAATACCCCAAAGCCAGCATGTAGCAGCTGCTGCTGCCAGTGACTGAGCCTCAGGAGTGGCTTGGCTGGGAAAGGGCACAAAAGCTAGGAAGCCACCAGTCTGCTAGTGGGCCTGTCATTCAACTGTGTTAACTATCAATCCTCAACCACCTGGCAAAACATTTGTGACCACATACTGGAAATCTGTAGCCTTTCCAACCATTTCAGAATGGCTGATGGAAGTACTTTATTCATATATTTTTGTATCCTGCTTTATCAGGCAAAAGCTTCTCAAGTGACCATCATAACATTTAAAAACAGCAAAATATATACAAAATACACAAGTTAAAAAGAGAGCAGAAGTCTCAGCTAGGACAAAAACTACTTACAAGCACAGCATTAAATGGCCTGGGTGAATAAAATGGTCTTTGGCACCAAAATAACATTGGACTTGGTACCAGGTGAGCCTCAGTGGGGTTAGAGTTCCAGACTCTGGGTAACACCAGTGAAAAGTCCCTCTCACGGGTCATCATCTGCCTAACTCCTGAAGGTGATAAGACCTGAATAAGGACCTCCAAGGATCCAAAACTGGCAAGATATGTCCCATACATCTGGTCCTGGTTAGCAATCTAGCTGCCACATTTTGTCCTAAATGTAGTTTTCCAACTGTCTTCAAGGGCAGCTACACACACAGTGCACTGCACTAATCTAAATAGGATATTACTAGCATATGAATAATTGTGGTCAAGCCCAGGAGTCCTGCCCAGGAGTGGCCATACCTGATGAATGGTGCTTCATGCGACTGACTTGGGCCTCCAAAGATAGGGTCAGATCTGAGAGCACCCCCAGATTACAAACCTGGCCCTGATCAGGACTGCGCTTGCCTTCAGTTAGTATCCCACGGCTTTGTCTGAATCACATGAAAAGGAGAAATAGCGTTGGGTATCATCGGCATATTGATGACACTACACTCCAGATTTCCAGATGAACTCATGTTGCATTCATGTAGATGTTGAACAGCATGGAGGAAAAAAAACAGAGCCCTGCCGTACATGGCATAATCGTTATGGGGCCGATCAACAGTCCCCCAGCATCACCTGCTGGAAGCAGCCAGGCAGTTAGGAACAGAATGACTGGAGCACAGTATACCCAATCCCCGTCTGACAGCTAATTGAGAAAGATGCCGTGATCGATGGCATCGAGAGTCTTGGGGCATTAACAGGGTTGCACTCTCATGCCCTTCTCCCAACAAGGGTGGCCAAAGCTATTTCTGTGCCAAAAGCAGGAAATGAATCCAGAGAATCCGTTTAGTCCAAGAGTGTCTGGTGCCGCACTGTCATCATCCACTCAAGGACTTTGCCCCCAAAGGGTATATTTTTGACTGGCTAATAGTTGGAATCATGCTGAGAGTCCAAAATGGGCTCCTTGAGGAGTCATCTCATGATCACCCCTTTTAAACTGACTTGGAACACCCGTCTTTCAAAGAGGCATCGATTAACTCTTGGACCCATCCGATCAGCCTATCTCTGCTTGAGATAATGAGCCAGGACAGACAAGAGCTGAACAGACACATAGTACTCCCTGCCCCCCAGCACACTTGGACTTGGACTTCAATAACTGGAAATAACTTCAATAACTGGAAATAACTTCCAGTTATTGAAGCCTTGGACTTCAATAACTGGAAGTTATCCTGTAACACGGGATCAAATGACATTCTGCTCATATTCACTAATGGAGCTGTAGATGCCATAGTGGCGGGAGGCAACCTGCCTTCAGGAGACAGATACTGGCCCACCTGTTGCAGCATTTTGCCCTCCTGGGGTTTCACAGTGTGGGAGTGGCCTGTTGCTTATTGGGGCTGACTGGGAATGAGGGGGCATCTTCTATAATTGCCCTGGCATGGGGCAGTAGTCCTTTGCCTACTGTATAGAATATTCTTGGGGAGAGTGCTGTTTAATGTAGTCCAATTCGCCTCGGCCCCTTGGGAGCCAAACCATCCCCAACTTCCCTCCTGACTTTGGAACAGCGGGGGTGGTGGTGTGTGGACTGCCATGCAGCTGCCTGGACATCCAGCCCATGTCTCCAACTCCAAAGCTGGGAGGAAGGCTGGATGACCCCTGCTCACCTGGAGGTGGTGTCGCACTCACTACGGCAGGAGTGGCGAATAGGTTTATTGAAGCCTGGTTAAGGCTATGGGATTCGCATGCACATTTATCTTGCATAAGTCTGTAGATCTCTTCAAGATAGTTTGAAATTATGCCATGTGTCCATTGCATAAGTCTCATGCCTTCAGCCCAGGATGTGTGAGAAAACATTATTTTGTCCAGTAACTATCATCCCTTGATTCTGGGAAGTCTCAGGCCATCTCTACACCAGCGTAAAATTCTGCATTTAAAATGGGGCTTCTGTTTTAAATGTTTCCGTTTTAAATGCAGGATCACAACTGCCTTTTTCACATGCTTCCTTTTCCCCCACCCCTTCCCCCTCCTTCTCCCTGTATCTGAGTCTTCCATTATCTTTCATTGATCTCGCTGCTCTTGCTGTTTTATTCTTTTCACAGAGGAAACTGAAGCAGAACACAACGGGGTAGTTTGATAGCTCATTATCTGTGATCTATTTAAAATGGAACGAAGGGCATTTAGTGCAGGAGACACCTTGAATGAGCACGGCGTCATGTAAAGAGCCCGCAAACTTCCGTGAAGGAACCATCTCAATCACAGGATAAAAGGCCGGTGTGAAGGAGCCCTCATATACTTGTTACAGCCAAATCTTCTGTATGTATACTCAGAAGTAAGTTCCACTTCCCCCTCCCCCTTCCAAATAAGGGTACATAGGATTTAAGCCTTAGCCACCAAGTCAGTGCCTGTGCGCACTTGCACATGTCGATGCCTGGTCTATAAGCAGACATGAATCTACTGTACAAAAGACATAGTCAAAGGTTTTTAATCATACCATTAGATTACAGAAAGACTCTATTTAGTTGCAGTCCAATATATTTTAATTGTCATACCAAGCAGTTAGATTGCATGCCTGCTCAGGAAATATATGAATTTTAAAATGTGAAGCTTGATTTAAATCAATGATTTAAATTACCTAGATATAAATCAATCCTCCCTGACACAGGTCATACCACAGAAACACAAGGAGGGGTAAAGAGAACTAAAAGAAGCAAAAGGAAGTTAAGACCATGTGACAAAAAAGGGACAAAGAGCGAGGGCCCATGTGACAAATTTGAACTGGGCCAGGAGAAATGATGGTTAGGCACTGACTGCACATATTGTGTAAATGACAAAAAGAAATAGTAAATGGTTGAAGTTAGGAAGTGACCAGAATTTGCTCCCCCCATCCCGCTGCAAGCATGTGGCTTTCCTAGCTCCTGGGGAGGCTCCTTCCATTATGGGCTATGTGGCCACCCTGACAATTTAGAAAAATGTTAAAAATGCAGTTAAGAGTCTTGTTTTACCAGTTATTGTACAAACTAATGGCTTTGCTTTTCCCACTGCTGTCCTCTCAGACTTAAACAAGGAAGGGGATGGAGTGTGATTTTGAGAATTATGTGACAGGACTTCTTGCCTTCCCGTAGGCAGTTTCACTTTTCTACAAGTTCGATTGAATTCCTGCTCTGACTGTTGACAGGTCCTCCCTTGCTGTGATCCTCACGGGAAGCCCTGCCCCCTTCTCAGCGCCACCATCAGGAGGAAGCTCTGAAATCTCAGCCAGTCAGCTGTGCAGTCCAGCTCTTCTGTTGACACTGGCTTCCCAGTCTTCTCAAAGCCAGAGGAGAAGACCAGAGTGAGCATCCTTAGTCATGCAAATGGCATTTGGCAAAGCCTGAACAGCAGCATGGTTGCCAGCCTCTGTACTTTTCTCTCCTCTTTCTGGGATAGACCTCTCCAGATGTCTCTGTGTTGGTTGCTTGGAAATTATTTCGAGAGGCTGGAAGGCATGAAGAACCTTGCAGCTGAGTATACCAGTGCTGTTGTAGCAGGGGGGAGATGTCTTTCTTTGAATTGCCTCGCTTTCTTGTGGGTCTTATCCTGCCACTCTCTAAGATTGGTTCTCTGATCCCCCAAATGAATAAATACATAGGGCACAGTTCTTAGTTCTCTTGGAGTAAGTTTTTCTGTTGCCATCTCAAAACTGAAAGGCATTGAAACAGATTGCAAACACTGCTGAATGCTATGCCCTCCCAGAAACAATGGTTTCACGCTTTTAATCACACCCAGCTGGAGGAAAAAGTCCTGTGCAACACAGTAGTTCACATACCTCATTGTGACCTTTTATCCTGATAAAACCACAGCTTTACTATCTTTGCACCTTTTTTTTTTTTTGCTGTTCTTCAAACATGTAATCTGACATATCCCATTGTTGTACTAGTTGTAAGCAAAAAGTGGTGAGTGGACTTGGCCAGCCCTGAAGCTCACCCTTTGCAGGAGCAAAGAAAAGGAAGAGCAGGCCAGTAGCCGCAGCTGGTCTTGCCCTTCCCCTCTGGGTGGTGCTGTGGGTTTGGCCCAGACAGGGCACGTGGACGGGCAGCAGCAGCCCTGTGGCAGAGCCCCTGCGACTCAGGGGAGGAAGGGCCTTTTCTGAGGTCATCTTGGCCAAGGGCTTCCCCAAACCTGGGCCTCAAACTGCCCTGGACTGGGATGGGGGCACCTGGCTTGGTTCTTAGCAGTGAGGGAGATGTACTTTGCATGCACTCAGAGGCACTTTCCTGCCTAAAAGCCCCCAACAATCTGATGCAGTTAGTGATTTGGTAGATAGGGTCTCTGAAGCAGGCTGGGAATGGCTGGGATTATTTACTGGGGGGTGGGGGGAGAAGGCTATGTCCTGAAGCACAAGCACAACAGAAATACACAGGTGTGTTGAAATGGGGCAAACTACATACTTACCTGGCAGAGGAGGCACCTTGATCATGAAGGTTTTCCCAGGGTGAGGCTCATCCATTGCACTCTGGGTGGGGTGATCCCTGAGATTTCCCCAGATGCTGACTGACTGTTCAAAGTTGTTTTTAGCTGCACATTGTTTGTATATATTGTCTGTGTGCTTTAATGTAAATGACTCCAAATTTTTGATACTGCATTTTAGTGTTTTAACTTTTGTTGAAACCACCCAGAGAGCTTCAGCTATGGGGCGGTATAGAAATGTAAATCATCATCATGAATAGTAAACAGCAGGCATATATAGCATGCATGCAGCGCCACCACAGCTGCACCAGCCCCCAAATGTGCTAGCCTTACCCTTCAACTGTTCTGATGATTTTCAGAGCCCGGTCCTGTGGGGATGCTCTCCTGGTGTCTTAACAGCCCTGGATTATGAGATGAGAACAGGAAGCCACTGTCTGGAGAAACTCTTGGAGAAGGAAGTGGAAGAAGCTTTGGGATGATTAACTGGGGGGCCAGAGGTGGAGTTAATGCTCAATTTCTAAAGAGCTTTAAGCTGTGGGAGATGTGCCATCACTCTATGTGTATGTGGGGAGAGGGGAGAATTCAAGTGGTCAGTGGTAAGGTGAAAGCACCCTGCAGATGTTCAGGGACCATCTATTGTTAATTAGCTGTTATTTGCATGTAAGAATTCTGTGCCATGGATTCACTGGCTGGTCTTGGGTCGCCATGCCTCAGGGCTCCTTAGCTGCAAAATGGGACCAAGGCTCCCTAAATCATATAAGTGTAATATAGTCCACCTATGCATATTTGTCTTGGCCATGTAATGTGCAGTTTTACTCATTGCTTCTGTTGTCTGGAACCATCTGGGCATATGTACTTATAGTCCACACTTTCTGTTTGTGGAACATTTGAGTCTGGATTGTGTTGGCCTCATCATCGTCCTGCAGGCCATGCTGTTCAGCTGCCAGACTCTGCGCGACTCCTTCCGTCACCCCATCCACGAATGGGCAAGAGTATTCGCATTTTCATCTGCGAAGGTAGGCATGTTGACATAAGCGTGCAGTTCCTCCTAACGGACTAAGAATAAGTCCAGATCATCTGTGGTCATTGGAGGCCATGGGCTTACATTGAAAGAGGGAACTCTAGTGGGCCTGCCAGATTGGGTCTCCCAGCAAAGTGTGTGGAGAGGGAAATGGTTAATGTCGCAGAATACCGACTACGGCCTTGGCCCCGCACTCCCCCTTCCTTTCAATCTCCCACTTCTAAGACGTCCCCTGTGCTGAATTCTTATTCAACTTCGAACTGACAAACTGTTTTTAATCTTTTCCTTCCATCCAGCTTGGGGATTGGGAAGCAAAAATCAATACTGGCTGGCAGGTGATCAAGCAGCTTGAGACGCGGGCTGAGAAAGAGAAAGAGCGAGAGAAAGGACAGGAGGGTGAGGGGAGGTATGACTAAGTAGCATGAATTACAGAGGCCTCCGATTTCCTGCGCCTTGGCCTTGAGCAGAGGAACATTGTTGTTTCAATCAGGTTGTGAGTTCACAGCCGTCTGGGTTCACTGCTGAAAGGCACACAGCTTTCTGGGGTGATTACAGTGTTCTGTGATCAGGGAACTGAGCAACTGCATCACGGATGGTGGAACCTCACTCTCAACACAAAATCCACTAGAGTCCTACGAATTTCAACAAGATTCCTGCTCTCAAGATTGTGGAGAGTTTCAAAAGGTGAATGCTGTGTTGGCTACAGTGTCTGAAGGGGGGGGAGGGGGGAAGAACCTTTGCAGGCATGTCAAAAGCTAATGTGTTGCAGAGAAGGGGGCTAGTTTAGCCATTTGCCCATGTGCTAGCTTTCCCAATGAAGGGGAGACTTTCAATCAAGCAACAACATTCTGAGATGGTACTGACTTGTGAGGATGCTGTACTATGTCCTGCATGTTTGAATTGGTTCTAAGGCTTACTTCTCACCGAGATAAACCTGTGCTGGGACATCTCACTTCAGACCTGGAGTGGGTGGGGAAGCTCACATGATGGAATGCCACTCCATACACAAAAATTCCCTGCACATAGAGAACAGACAGATCAGGGAGAATTATTTTAGCCTAGCTGTCTCGTTGACATAATGGGCTTCTATGTGTAAGGCTTTGCTTTGTCTCTGAGAAAAGAATAGAAGCCTAACAGCCGAACACCAGAGAAAACAGCCAACCTGAAGAAGGGTTTGGGCTAGTGACAATGTCCCATTTCTTTTGGGGCTGCAACAATTTTCAGAGCCCTGTCTCATAGAAAACCCCATCGTCCAAACTCAATTTTTTTTAAGACACCCCCCCCCCTTTACACTATGCACGCCACGGCAGCTATATATTTCCCCCTTCAGCAGAATTCTCAGGGCAGCTGAAAGAGAAGCTCAGAGCAAGCACCACCACAAATCATTCTACCAATGTTCCTTATATATCTCTGTGTTTTCCAGACCCCAATTAATTATGGAAATGCAAAATTATAATGGTTGATCATTTAAGGAGAGATAGAAAGGAAAGACAGAGACATATGCTAATTTTTTCCCCTTCTGATTTTTGCTCCTAAAAAGCCTACAGTATTAAATGCAGACTAGATGCTTTTACTGTTGGCTAGTTCTCTGCATCTCCCAGACTGGCTGCAGTGGCCATCTGAAGGGAGAGTTTGGACAAGGGAAGTGATTTCTTCAGATCTCTACTTCCTCCCTTAATTTATTGATAAAACATCAAAATGAGCATCAGAAAAATGCAAAACTTGGTCCAAAATCCTGGCTTACATTGGGCATACTATATTGCTAAATAAATATATTTACTTCTGAGGCGATGCCTCCCTCTTTGAGGGGTTTCTTTGTCCCCTTTGTTGTTATAGGCCTGCCTATTGAGAAAGCCCTCCCCCCCATACACACACACTTAATTTTTGCCAGTACCTCATCAGGGCAGCCAAGAAGTCCGCTTTCAGTTCCAGGGCTGAGTCCTGGAATGTGGAAAGTATTTCTGAGCATGTGTAGAGTGCCTTTGCCTCACTGAATTACTGCAGTCTCCTGTTTTCCACTTTATTATATTTATATCCCGCTTTTTTTTCCTCCGAGGAGCCTAAGGTGGCTCACATGATCCTCTTCCTCCTCTCCATTTTATCCTCACGACAACCCTGTGTGGTAGGTTAGGCTGAGAGTCAGTGACTGGCCTAAAGTCATCCAGTGAGCTTCATGGTTAAGTAAGGACTAGAACCTAGATCTCCTGAGTCCCAGTCCAACACTCTAAGCACGACATCACATAAGAACACAAGAATCTGTCTTATACTGAGTCAAACAATTGGTCCATCTAGCCCAGCATTTTAGCACTGGCTGGCAATGGCTCTCTAGGGTTTCAGGCAGGAATTTTTCCAGGACTACCTGGGGATGCCAGGTAGAGGTGTTAACTCCACCGCCACCACTCTGCAGCCCTGACAAAAAACACACACGCATTCGAAGGTACTATTCGCTGTGGGAGGAAAACCGCTATTGAACCAATTACAGCTTCCCTTCTGTGGCAAATAGATTCAGAGAGGCAATTTTCAGCGGAGGAAAAGGTCAAATCCCATTCCCTATGTTCCGTGGTCCCTATTCTGATCACACAACACATGTACATGGCTACTGTTTTAAAAACACAGACATGTTAAATGTGATCACTCATTTAAGAGAACACGTAATTTGGCCCTTAGATTCCAAGGCACCATTGCCAACTAGGGCTGTGCGTTGCTCTGGTTCCGGATCCGAATACTGAAGTAAATTGGGGTGCTTCAGGGGTGCCTCGATGTGGTCCAAAGTGGATCAGACCAGCACGGAAGTGGTCCAAAGTGAAGCGGGTCACCACAGAAGTGCCTCGGTCTGCTTCAGAGATTCAGAGCTATTCTGATGCCTTCTGAAGCCCAGACAGCCTGTCTCTAAATGTATCAACTTGTGAAAGATCAGGGAGGGGGAGAGGAGGAAGGGGGAGTGAGCTTTGGCAAATGGCAACTCTAGTTGCCAAATTAGGGCTGAACTTACCCAGCAGTCTCCAATCAGTGACGGTGGTGGAGGAGGGCACGGGGAATGCTGTATATATTGGAGATCAGCCTACGTTTGTTTCATTGTATGAGAGAGTTGGTTAGAGTTGGTTAGTTGGCTAGATCTGTGTGTGTGTGTGTGTGTTGTACTGTAGCTTTGTTGTTCTTTCCCACCCAGCCCTTTCTTTCTTTCTTTTCTAGATTCTTTATTTCAAAAACCAAAAACATTTAAAAAGTACTTTAGTTTTCTCCTTTCCTTGCTTTGTTCTTTGGCTCCCTACCCCCTTCTCAACTGAACCATTCTTATTAGTTTTCCTTTCTTTATTAAAAAACAAGAAAAATTTAAGAAGTGCTTTAGTTGCCTTGCCTTGTTCTTTGGCTCCCCCCTCCACCGCCCTTCTCAATTCAAGTATTTCTTTGTAGTTTTCCCTTTGTTTCTTAAAAAAGATCCTTAAAAAAAATCATATATGTATGTATGAATGATGTACTTTCCTTGTTCTTGGCTCCCCCCCCCCCGCCTTTCTCAATTCTGGTATTCCTTCCCTTCCCATTTTTGAACTCTCTATCTTTTCCCTAAAAAAATAAAATAAAAAATTAGAACCTCCTTTCTTTGCTTGTAGGCAGTTCTGCATTTGCTTTTCTTTTGCTCTTGTGTGCCTCTCTCTGTGTGTGGGCTTGTGTTGTGGCCAAGAAACAGTGTGTGGCAAAGCACTATGCACAAGTCCACATTTCAGAATACAGCGGGCAAAGCACTACACGCATCACCATATATCATTTACATTTAATAACACACTGTGTGGCAAAGCAAGCCCAATATGAGGCATCTTCGGGGTCTTGGCAGGGCAGAGGTGGGCGAGGTGCTGGTGGGACCCTTCTGTGCAGCCAGTGAAAAGTTATAGCTCTTCGCTTTGACAGATTTTGTTGAAAAAAGCACATAGCAAAACTACTTCTGCCAGCCTGTTTCTCCAGGTAATGTGTATTCCATTCATCCAAAAAGAGCCTGAGGTCATCCACTGTGAAGCTGAATAGGAAAGTAGTACTAGGGGACATGAAGTTATTTGCACTTCAAAGAAACCTACAGCATTAATTAGGGATAGTGACCTCTTCCTAATCACCGCTTAAGCTCCTAATTTCTCTGATGATCCCTTTATGACCTTTGGTTTGAGTTTCTGAGGACTCAGCTGTGCCTAGCACAAAATCTACTGGGACAAACTGTCTGAAATTTGGCTGGTGGAATCACCTCCATGGGGGCTGACAGGTCGCCAAATTTCATGCACTTCTGTGGAAACAGTGAAAAATTAGAGCTTTCTGCTTTGGGAGGTTTTGTTGAAAAAAATCAAATTTCACCTGCACCTAGCACAAAAACTACCAGGCCAAACTGTCTGAAATTTGGCAGGTGGGATCAGCTCCATGGGCACTGTCAGGTCCCTGTATTTCATGTATTTTTCATGAAAACTGAAAAAAGTATGGCCATTTCTGTGTTCCAATGCAAATCAATGGGAAAACGTCAAATCCGAATAATTTGGATATCTGACTCTCGATCCAAATCTGAAGCAAAATGGGTTGGGTCTGAATCAGTCCAAAGTGAAGCTGGGCTGCTTCAGAAGGTCTGAATCAGCATCCAAAGTGAAGTGGTGTGTGTGTGTGCGTGCGCGCGTGTGTGCACAGCCCTATTGCCAACGTAGATTAGAAGCCCCATTTCACGGATAAGAATACTTTTTTTAATGTTACATCCAAAAACATACACAGCAGCTCTTGCCAAGACATGTACATAGTTGAGGCATACACTCCTGGAATGTTGACATCCCAGCCAGTTGCCTACTTTCTGCCTATAGTTGGGCCAGCTGTGCTGAAAGTCTTTCTTGTCCTCTCTCCCTTCTTCCTCCATCTGATTTTGGAGCTTTACTCTGGTTTGCATCAGAAATGTCTGGATCTAATTTATTCTGTTCATGGTGAATTTGTGGGATTTGATCTATAGTAGGTCAGTGCCCTGGTTTATGAGCTCCATCTGGTGAATGTCCTACGTAATGGTTGAGACACTACCTCTTGTAAGTGTTTGACACTCCAGTCTTCTAGAGAGATGTACCTGAACTAGAGTTCAGACTGGCTTGCATCAAGCAGCTTGAGACTGTGGCGGAGAAAAACAAAGAGCATTACAGAGAGATTCTTGGCTAGCCCAGTCATTCCGCAATGGTTCTTATTAGCTGTAGTCCCATTAAAAAAGGTTTCTACCAAATTATTACACACACTGGGTTTTACTGACTAAGCTAACTCCATGGTGGTCAAAATGCCTTTATTATGGCACTGAGATGAGCTTCCTGCACTACGATTTTAGGGTGTCCACCCTCTCCACCCATGATGCCACCACACTGTGCCTAGCGGTGGTGAGTATTGCTATCTGATGCTGCTCTATGGCATCTTGTGTTAGCGTTTCACATCAGTATAACAGCATAGGCTTTCTCCTGGTGCACCCTATAAAAACAATTCTTCCTTGACTTAAATTGCACTAGTGAATAATGACACTAGAGTTCTTTGCTTCCTACATCTTTGAGTAGCGAGATGTTCATGAGGTAGTGTTACCTGGGTTTGGTTTCCTTTGGATGAGACAGGACTGGAGACTTATGGTGTCTTTGAAATACTCGCTTTATTTCCAAATATACAAGCAGAGCATCAAGGAGGCAAATATACTGCTTTATAGGCAGAGAGTGTTGCCACTAATTCTGCATCAGGTTCCTAAAGAGTGCAACTGCACACCCCAGGGACGCTTCAGCCAATTCACAGTTCCCTCTCCCTCTCCAAATTCAAAATGCACATCTACTCCCCTGCCCCCCTGCCGCCCCACACATCCCTGCAAAGCAAGGATGTCAGTTTTTCTCCCTGCAGGTAAATCGCCCATTCAGGAAAACATCAATGGTTGTGAAGAAACATTCTTTTGTCAAGTGCCTTTCTACTTATCTGGGTATGTTTTTGGCAAAATCATAGTCATAGACTCATTCACATTAATCAAGCCAGCAAAACTCATTCTCATAAATATCTTTGTTTTTTATTCCATTCTGCCTGATGAAAAGTTTCAGGTAACTCAAACGCTCACTTACTATTTCTTCAGTAGGAATGAATTAAGGTTTTAAAAAGAACTAGCAACACAGGAAGAGTTGGAAACAGTCTATTTTTTAAACAAACCAGTTAATTAACCATTTGGTTATTGTGTACTGGTGTGTTCTTCAAGATGACTTGCACTGTTATGGTCAGATACATGCCCTTTGACAGTACAGATCCTGTGCCCCTAAGAGGGTGGTGGGTGACATTCAGTGCAATCCTATTCCAGTATTACACCATTAAATTGGCCATCTGAATTCCAGGGCCAGAACTCTGTCAGATTTTTCTATATTTATTTATTTTTATTTAAAACATTTCTATACATAAAATGATTACTTTGTCAGCTGATTTGTTGATGGGTGGAGAGGCTGTGGCCACAGTGATCTGGTTTGCATGTAATAACAAGCCACTGTGGGTTAATTTCCCCACAGGGCTTTTGTTATGGCATGCACTGCCAATTTTTTTTTTTTTTTTAATAAAAGCGGCAGCGGGGGTGTAGCCCAACACAGCCACATTTGACTTTTAAAGAGGAAACTTCTCTAAAATGAGGGAACTGGTGAAAAGGAAGTTAAAAGGTGGAGTCAAGAGGGTTAAATACCTTCAAAATCCTTGGAGACTATTCAAAACCACGATAATAGAAGCCCAGCTAAAATGCGTACCACAGGTCAGGAAAGGTAGCACCAAGTCCAAGAGGTTGCCGGTATGGTTAACGAGCAGTGTCAAGGGGGCTTTAGAGAAAAGAGAACTTCCTTCCAAAAATGGACGTCTTGCCCAAGTGAGGAAAACAAAAGGCAGCACAAGCTTGCACAAAGGCGATACAAGCAGGCAATAAGAGATGCAAAAAAGCAATTTGAAGAGCATATCACGAACAACATCAATGCCAACAATAAAGAATTCTTTAAATATATCAGAAGGAGAAAATCAGCTGGGGAGGCAGTTGGACCACTGGATGACAATGGAGTTAAAGGAGTACTGAAGGAGGACAAGGAGATTGCAGAGAAGCTGAATGAATTCTTTTCATCCGTCTTCACTGCAGAAGATATAGGACAGATACCTGTGCCTGAACTTCAGGAAGGGAGTCTGAGGAACTGAGGCAAGTACTGGTGACACAAAAGATGAAGTTTTCAACCTTGTTGATAAATTGAAAGCAAATAAATCAGCAGTTCAAACAAATTAAAACTCTAAAATACGTGACAAAAAACTGAATATAAAATCTTTAAAATTTAAAACAGAATAAAACCAGAGTAAAAACCAGCAGCAAGGAAGGGAAAGATCTAAAAACACAGGAACACACCCTTAAAAACACACAGAAAAACAAACTTTCCAAAAAGTCTGGGAAAGTAAGAAGACCACAATGGAGGCGCCACGTGAGCCTCTCTGGAGGGGGCTTTCCACAACTGGGGCGCCAAAAGTATCCTCTCTTTCATAGCCACCTACTTTGCTTCATTTGGTGGGGGCACACAGAGGAGGAGGCATATCAAGCCCTAGCGCAGCCTTCCCCAACCCAGTGCCCTCCAGATGTTTTTGACTACAAGTGACATTACCCCTATTTGACCACTCTGGTTGGGGCTGATGGAAGTTGTAGTCCAGACCATCCAGAAGGCACCAGATTGGGGAAGGCTGGTCTAGCGCATGGAGTGGTGTACTTGTTCTAGTAGGCCTAACTTAAAGATAAAGATGGAGACTGGGGAAGTTAGTGTCTGCCAAAACAGCAGCGGAAGGTGACGCTATGGGAATGGCCAGGCAGGGGAAAGTTCGAGTGCTGGTGATGGTGGTGGCTATGGGGGTGAACATGGTAGATTCAGATGAGCAAAGACAAAGAAATAGAGCTTAAATGGTTATAGCTACCTGGCTTCAGAGTAAGGGGACCCCTAAAGACTTCCCTTCCTGGTTGGTTACAAAGAGTTGAAAAATGCTGCGGGCACAGCTTTTAGTCACAAATCAAATTCTCAGCTTGTAGTCACAAACAAAAGATGAGGTGAAAGCCTCAAGCCACATAAGCACCCTGGAGAGACATGTTTTGCAAAAATAACCAATGGATGACCATCCAAAGGTGGTTTTGACACAACTGGTACTTGCAGCGATGATGGGGAGTCCAAACGGGGGTGTAGCCATGATTAGGGACCCTTCAAGAATAGAATTTAGAATGGAGAACGTTAGAAATGGTGCTTCGCCTTAGGACTTGAAGAGGCAGTTAGAAATGGATATGCTTGGCTTGAGATCTTTGGTCGCAGTTTCCAATGCTCTAGGCTCCTGGCTTGACCGTTATCACTGGACCCAAAGATAACAATTCATATAGAAATTGAGAAGTTCCTGCGTAGACCCTCAGGTTGAGCCATGTTCTTTCAAGTGTATGGCACCAACTGGACTCAACGGCTGTGTTTTCCAGGGAATACAGCTTTCTCTCAGGGCTCACAAGGCAAATGGACTCTCTAGGCCAGACTTCCCCAACTTGGTCCTCTCCAGATGCGTTGGACTACAACTCTGATCATCCCCAGCCAGCATGGCCACTGGCTGCTAATGGGAGTTGTAGCCCAACACATCTGGAGGGCACCAGGTTGGGGAAGGCTGCGTCAGGCAAATGAGGCAATAAGGTGGTTGAGAGCAAGTCACCTATTGGCTTGTTCAGTGGGTGAGAACCCTTCAGGACTGGGCCATATGTCCCACCAGCACTCTGGGCTGGCTTGACTGAAGGTACGTCTGTGGGTTTGCTGGCTTGGCAGCCAGGCAGGCAGGCAGGCATTTACATGTTTGGATAGTTACGTGGGAACAACTCCTTTTAATCTAATCAGTGGAGGAAGCTGGTACACAATTACTCTTGCCCTGCAGCAACCATTCCTGTCATCCGGCTTCTTCCAGAACAAAATGGATTCTTGAGCCAAGGTGTCAGGGCAACATCAGTGAAATGCACCCCATGTCTGAGCTCCTCTGTAACAGCCTTCCAGTGGAGGGCAGCCAAAGGCAAAGTGAGCACCCCCCTTTGAGCGACCACATCTCAAGGACACTTTTCAGCCAGCAAAACTGAATCGACAGATACAATACAAACCCTCTTCCCAAACAGAGCATCCCAATATCCCAGGCAGCAAGCATCCAGATAAAGCAAAGACTCAGGTCTAGCACAGACTCATGGAAAAGTCACCAAACTCAGCCACCACAGAAAAAGTTCTCTGCACCCCCCACCCCCAATCCAGCAAAGTTGTCTGCACAGATGAGCGCAGTAGCAAAATGTGCAACCATGACCAAGCAGGACCAGAGAGAATGACAAAAAAATATCTGGCTGGCAAGGGGAGAGAGAGGATGAAGGAGGTCCAAGGAAGAGTAAAGAGCCCTGAAGAGCTCAGAGGGAGAGTGAAGACCTGCAGGCTACAGGACACAGCGGAATGATTTCCTTTCCATTTCAGACTTCAGGGGGCATTCGAAAGCCCTGGTTTAGAACAGCCAAGCCAAGGCAAAGGAGGGCAGAGCAGAGCTGTCAAGAAGCGCCTCTGGGGATGTGGAGGAGGGGAGGGGCCTGCTGGGGGAACTTGACAGTCTGGATGGGGAGGCCAGGAGGGCTGCATACAGCCCAGCGGCCAGAGGTGCCCACCCTTGTTCTATCTGAAGGGGGCTGCATCAGCCACATTACGCAGAAGGCTTAGAGTCCAGTCAGGAAGCTAAACCAGAATGCCATTGTCTTTCTTCCACAAGAACAGGCAGTAATACGAAACGCCTGACTCCATCAAGATACCACTAAGACCAGTGCCACCTAGAGACTACACTATATATCCACGCGGTTGCATGCATTGCATTCTCATGCAAAGTGTGACCAAAAAGGGTGTCCTAAATTTGTTTTAGGGTGGAACAAAGGACTAAGAAAGCTTCTACAAGTTGGAATAGAGTAGCACTACAGCAAATGAAATTTCCAAACATCACAAGATGTTGGAATGGAGATTTATCTCCCAAGGGAAATTGCAGCAGCTCTTCCTTCTGGCTAAAATTAAATGAGGCCGGACAAAACCCTCGAGAGATCAGGGATAGTCTGCCTCCCTGGGGAACAGTCAGGATGACCAAATATTCAGCCCTTTTCTCACCTAATTCATCCATGCACCTCTCTGCGTATTGACCAAGAAGAGCTCCAGAGCCACCCCCTCCCACCGCCCACCCCAAAAGAACCCAGCTGTCATTTGAAAATGATCAGTTTGGGAACCTTTTTTTTTTTTTTAAGCCCCTGATTCTATTGTTCTTCTTGCTCCCTAGAGCTTTCATCCTCTAACAGGGTAAAATCTCCAGGAAACATGCCTGTGTTTCTGTTGTCACTTCTGATCAGAGCGATGCCAGCGGGGGAGGAGGCGGGGGGAGGGCAGAGGCAGGGGATCGCCCTGGGCCCCACACACAGCCAGCAAGCATGCAGATGAAGAAGGCCAGCTCTGTAAAAATAGCCCCAGCAGTCACATTTTATTATAGACAAGTTATTGGGCTTGGGTTACTGGAAACTGGCAAAAGGAGAATGGGGGTTGAGGGGAGGGAAAAAGGCTGAATTTTGCAAATTCTGGAGAAGGGTATCCAGCTATATATCCTCGGAAGCATGGACGCACCTAGCATCCTTGGCCAAGGCACACACTTGGGGCACAATCCACCTGGGACTTCCTGTATACATTCCATGAAAATGAATAGATGTACAAAAGTGCATTGGATTGTGCCCATGTATGTTGCTTGCTTGATTTTAGTGCAGCATTTTTTCTCTGATTTCTTTTTCTCCCCCTTTCCTTTTTATGTTCTTTGCGTAATACTGCAGACATGCATCAGCTTGACCCATTTAAATCAAGATCAGATTTGCATCATATGGGAAATGTACAAACAGCCACTCCGACTTTCCCCCACAATGAACATACTGAAGGCTTCTCCACACGGGGCTTTTATACTGTGATTGAGATTGGTTATTCATGGAAGGTGGTGGGGCCTTTACATGATGTTGTCACCCTCCAGTGCCTCTCCCATGGTTTCCAACCATTTCCACAGCATCATTTTAAATGGAAATAATGAGTGAACAAAAACAAACACTTTGAATTGGATTGAATTTGTCTGTGAAAAGAGGGTGCTATAACAACAGTGCCATCTAGTGGCTGTATAATGAAACATAGAACTTGCAGATAAAGGGGGGAAGGTGGGGAAGAGAATGTAAAGGGCCGAGCTTAATCCCGCACAGAATCTGGAAGTAGAAGCCCCGGTAAAATCACGAGACAAAAAGCCTCTGTGTGGAGAAACCTTGAATGGCTGGAAAGCGTGTTTTAAAGGAGATGCAGACTGAAAAGAGCAGCAAGTGATAAGACTACTCTGCCTTCAGCAGGGAGAGCTCTACACATTTCACAAGTCACATAAGCTATTTTCATACCCCCTCAAGCTAACAGGATTTACAGGCAATTCTTGTTCAAATATCTCAGGTTGTGCAGAAGCTAGGGAATGTACGAAAGTCACTTACCTTTCGCGGATTATGCTGATGCTGGGGGGGAAGCGTTCCGTCCCTCCCCCCGGAATCCTGGCCGGCGGGGGAGGCGCTCTGTTCCTCCCCCCCGGAATCCCGGCTGGCTGGCTTCGCTCTGCAGGGATTCTGCGGAGCCTCCGGCTGGCTCCACCAGCAGTCGGACATCCGGCCGCTGGCTAGCAGGGATGCAAATGGCGATGGCCGTAGCCGCCGCTGTTTAGAATCATAGAATAGTAGGGTTGGAAAGGGCCTACAAGGCCATCGAGTCCAACCCCCTGCTCAGTGCAGGAATCCAAGTCAGAGCATCCCTGACAGATGGCTGTCCAGCCTTGTCTTGAAGGCCTCCAGTGTGGGACAGCCCACCACCTCCCCAGGTAATTGGTTCCATTGTCGTATTGCTCTTACAGTCAGGAAGTTTTTCCTGATGTTCAGCCGGAATCTGGCTTCCTGTAACTTGAGCCCATTATTCCGTGTCCTGCACTCTGGGATGATCAAGAAGAGATCCTGGCCTTCTTCTCTGTGACACCCTTTCAAGTACTTGAAGAGTGCTATCGTATCTCCCCTCAGTCTTCTCTTCTCAAGGCTAAACATGCCCAGTTCTTTGAGTCTCTCTTCATAGGGCTTTGTTTCCAGTCCCCTGATCATCTTTGTTGCCCTCCTCTGAACCCTCTCCAGTTTGTCTGCATCCTTCTTAAAGTGTGGTGCCCAGAACTGGACACAGTACTCCAGATGAGGCCTAACCAGTGCTGAGTAGAGGGGAACTAATACTTCCCGGGATTTGGAAGCGATGCTTCTATGAATGCAGCCCAAAAGAGCATTTGCCTTTTTTGCAGCCACATCACATTGTTGGCTCATATTCAGCTTGTGATCGACAACAGTTCCAAGATCTTTCTCGCTTGTAGTGTTATTGAGCCACGTATCCCCCATCTTGTAACTGTGCATTTGGTTTCTTTTTCCTAGGTGCAGAACTTGGCATTTATCCCTATTATATGTCATTCTGTTGTTTTCTGCCCAGCGCTCCAGTCTATCCAGATCACTTTGAATTTTGTTTCTGTCTTCCAAAGTATCAGCTATCCCGCCCAATTTTGTGTCATCTGCAAATTTGATCAGCATTCCTTGCACCTCCTCCTCCAAGTCATTAATAAAAATGTTGAAGAGCACTGGGCCCAGGACTGAGCCCTGCGGTACCCCACTCGTTACCTCTCCCCAGTTTGAGAAGGTCCCATTGATAAGCACTCTTTGAGTCCGATTCTGTAGCCAACTGTGGATCCACCGGATCGTTGTTTCATCAAGCCCCCTTTTCGCTAGTTTGCTCATCAGGAGATCATGGGGCACTTTGTCGAAAGCTTTGCTGAAGTCGAGGAATATGATGCCTACAGCATTCCCACGGTCTACAAGGGAGGTTACTTGATCAAAAAATGAGATCAGATTTGTCTGGCAGGACTTGTTTTTGACAAATCCATGTTGGCTTCGAGTAATCACGGCATTGTTGTCAAGGTGCTTCCAGATGGATTGCTTTATCATCTGCTCCAGAATTTTCCCAGGGATTGATGTCAGACTGACTGGTCTGTAGTTCCCAGGTTCCTCCTTTTTACCTTTTTTGAAGATAGGGACAACGTTAGCCCTCCTCCAGTCATCTGGCACTTCCCCCGTCCTCCATGATTTCTCAAAGAGAATAGACAACGGTTCTGAGAGTTCTTTTGCCAGTTCCTTTATTACTCTAGGATGCAGTTCATCTGGCCCTGGAGATGTGAACTCATTCAAAGTAATTAGGTGTTCCTTGACCATATGCCTATCGATCTCAAGCTGCAATCCTGCCCCTTCAGCCTGTACTTTGCCTTTCCAGGGGGCTCATAGACCCTCTTTTGGGAGAAGACTGAGCCAAAGTAGGAATTGAGCACCTCTGCCTTTTCTTTGTCATCTGTTATCGTTTTGCCATCCTTATTTAGTAGCTGAACCACCATTTCTTTCCTCTGCCTTTTACTATGCACGTAGCTGAAGAAAGCCTTTTTGTTGTTTTTAGCATCCCTTGCTAACCTCAGCTCATTCTCAGCTTTAGCCTTCCTGACGCCATCCCTGCAATTCTGTGCTATCTGCCTGTACTCTTCCTTTGTTACTTGGCCTTCTTTCCACTTCCTATATGTGTCCTTTTTTGTTTTCAGGTCATCCCTAAGCTTTTTGTGAAGCCACATTGGCTTCTTCTGTTGTCTTCCACCTTTTCTTCTTGTTGGAATTGTTTGTGATTGTGCCTTGAGAATTTCCTTTTTTAAAAGCTCCCACCCATCTTGTACTCCTTTTCTCGTTAGCATCGCTTCGCTTGCCATGGGACCTTACTGATCATTGTTCTGAGTGTATTAAAATCAGCTTTCCTAAAATCCAGGGTACGCGTTTGACTACACTCAGCTTTTGCTTCCCTTAGAACCAAGAACTCAAGTACAACATGGTCGCTTTCCCGCAGAGTTCCTGTAACTGCTACTTTATCCACTAAGTCATCTCTGTTGGTTAGGATCAAGTCAAGGATAGCTGATCCTCTAGTTCCTTCCTCTACTTTCTGTAGGAAGAAGTTATCCGCCACACAAGTCAGGAATTTGCTGGAGGGGGCATGTTTTGCAGAATTTGTCTCCCAACAAATATCGGGGAAATTGAAGTCCCCTATTACTACTACATCATGCTTCCTTAAAACATTGGCTATTTGCTTTTCAAAAGTTTCATCCTTGTCTTCTCCTTGATTGGGTGGCCAGTAGTAGACTCCGACCACCAGGTTCCTTTTATTCTTTGCTCCATTTATTTCAATCCAGATGCTCTCGATGGGGCTACCAAGCTCCTCCTCCTGTATTTCTGTGCAGAGATATGTATTTTTCACATACAGTGCAACCCCACCTCCCTTTCTGTTCCTCCTGTTCTTTTTGAACAAGTTATATCCTTCAATTGCTGTATTCCAGTCATGAGAGTCATCCCACCAAGTCTCAGTTATACCTATCAGGTCATAATTTCCCTCTTGTATTAAGAGTTCAAATTTGTTCTGTTTGTTTCCCATACTCTGGGCATTAGTATATAGACATCGAAGACCATGTGCTTCATAGTCTGGCTTTCTTCCTACATGTGTCTGAAGACTATTATTGGGCGCTATCAGAGCTGTTCTCTCCATTGCAGTGCATGCGCCTACGTCCATTGTTACCCCTAACATTACATCTCCCTTCCCCGTAGGATTCAGTTTAAAGCCCTCCTGATGAAGTTCTTCATGCTGTGGCCAAACACATTCTTCCCATCCTTTGTGAGGCGCAACCCGTCCCTAGCCAACAGCCCATCTTCCAGGAAGTATAGCCCGTGGTCCCAGAATCCAAATCTCTCACGTCGGCACCACCTTCGTAGCTAGTCATTCACCCAGAGTATTTTTCGTTCCCTTTCTATCCCTCTTCTAACTACTGGAAGGATGGATGAGAAAACTATCTGGGCCCCAAAGTTCTTGAGTTTCCTTCCCAAAGCTTCAAAGTCTGACATGATTTCTTCGTAGCTCCGCTTGGCGGTATCATTTGTTCCCAAGAAAGGGATACCTGTCAGTGGGCTTTATGAGTGCAGGCAACCTTTCAGTCATGTCTCTAATCTGTCCTCCTGGGAGACAACATACCTGGCGAGTCCACGGGTCTTCGCGACATACTTGGGTCTCGATCCTACGCAGCAAGGAGTCTCCCACTACTACCACTCTTCTTCTTCTTGTAGGCCTGGGTTTCATCGCCTCTGTTTGACTGACCTTCAGCCTCTTGCTCACTCTCATGCAGGTTCCCCTGGGATTCCTCCTCTGCAGGCTGTCCTCCAGTCTCATCTGCAAGTACCTGGAATCGGTTCCACAGCTCCACTGCTTCCACTGGTGCAGAGTGGCGTCTAGTTCTTCTTCTCCTGTCACCCTTTTCCAAGGAGTATCCTCTACTCCATTTTTCTTCACCTCAGCATTTCCCACTGCCTCATCTTGCTGTTGCTCTTCAAGCTTCTGGTCTTCCCTTTGCTGCTGTAGTTCCCCCATTCTGTCCAAGAACTCTTTGTGTTCTCTTATTCCCCAGAGGGTTGACAGTCGCCGCTCCAGTCCACTTACTTTTTCTTCCAGCAGCGTGATCAACTTGCACTTGTTGCAGGTGTAGGCCATGTTGTTCTCAGGCAAGAAAACAAACATCGCACACACCTTGCAGGTCACCACCACTGGAGAGTCTTGTCCTTCCATAGCCTCTTTTCCCTTTTTGTGTCTAGCTTTCTGATTGTTCTAGACTAGCCTGTGCCTGCTCCTCAACTCAGTAGAGGTTAAAAGCAGAGTCCCACTGGTGTGAAAGTGTGTGTTACAAGACAAATAAATGGAAAAAAGTTAGTTTTTTAAAAAAAATGTTAGGGGCCTCCCCCTTGACCTCCCCTGCCGAACTCCCCTGGCCAACTCCTGTTTGCTCCCCCTGTTTGCTCCCCCTCTGGGAGCTTGCCTGCTTCTGTAGTTCCTGGACCAGCTGGAGCAGCTTGCTCTGCTCTGCTCTGCTCAGCTGGGAGGCGGGAAACAGACAGTTTGTGTCCCTGCAGTCAGCCGTGATAGGCTACGTAAATGTTTACGTAGCCTATCACGGCTGATTAAAAAAAAACCAAAAAAATGCGCGTACACAAATGGCGGCGCCCATGGGCGCCGCCATTTGCATTCTTTATTTTGGCACGTCTTAGTGTACGTGAACATTTACGTAGACTAAGACGGCGAAAATAAGGGGAATGTAAATAGCGTAGACGCTACGCTATTTGTGTTCCCCTTATTTTCGCCGTCTTAGTCTATGTAAATGTTTACGTAGACTAAGACGTGCCAAAATAAGGAACGCAAATGGCGGTGCCCATGGACGCCGCCATTTGCGTACACACATTTTTTGTTTTTTAAGTCAGCTGTGATAGGCTACGTAAAGATTTACATAGCCTATCACGGTGTTTTTTTAAAATCTAGCCATGATAGGCTACGTAAATCTTTACGTAGTCTATCACTTTTTTTTGTTTGTTTGTTTGTTTTAACTGGAAATGGCGGTGGCCGCAGCCAGTCAGAAGACTGGCCGCTGCCACCGCCAAACCGCCGCCAGGAAGATCCGCCCCAGGTAAGTCTCGTCCCGGGGGGGGTGGGGGGGCAGACTGTTCCGCCACCGATTTCAGGGGGCCGAATGCGCTGGCATTCGGCCTCCCTGAGATCCGTGGCAGAATTCTCTGACATCCCTAGCAGAAGCACAAATGACAAGCACTATTGTCAAAGCTAACCACCAGTACCTACAGCAGCTCTCCCTGTGCACTCCATGTACTACCAGGACAGACATAAACTACTTGACATGGACATCTAAAGCCTGCTCTTTAATTTCACCCTCCAGTTTCTCAAGGCCTGTGTGGTGACTGTCCATAGCTTCCTGTCTCCTTGCTTCCAGCCTCAGTATCTTTTTTTATGAGATCCTGATGTCAAGTCTGGATGTGGCTTTTGTTAAGGGAACTACACCAGTTCACCTAGTTGTACAGCCGTCTCTTGGGTCTACCTGCACCAGCCTACTTCTTTATCTATATCTATGGCATGGGTTGAGATGTAAAAGGCATATATAGGGGATGGAAGGAGGGATGTATAACCAAAAATAAGTACAATACTGGCCAGAACCTGTAAGGATGGTGTCAGGAAGGCTAAAGCTCAGAAAAGCTGACATCTGCGAGGGATGCCAAGAACAACAAAAAGGGCTTATTTTGCTGTGTATGGAGCAAGAAGGAGGAGGAAGGGTAGGTCTTTTGTTTGAGGAAGATAGTGAAGGGTTGTGATGGAAAGAAGGTGGAATTAATCAACCCCTAGTTTGTGTCGGACTTTTCCCACAAAGGGAATTGTACTGAACCTGGGAAAGTAGAACAAACTATGTAAGTAAGGACCTGCAATCCAGGAGAAGTAAGGATATGGTTACAGAGCACGTAGCTATTTTAACAAGCTGGTGAGCTGGTCAAGATGACTTTTCAGGACTCTGTTACAGCCTAGTGACTCTGATTATAGAAGATTTAGGATTAGTGGGAGGCCAAAATTTGTTGAACAAGTTTAGCTTGGCAGATCTGGCCAAGAGTGGGCAACAGGTGACCTTCCTGATGTTTTGACCCTCAACTCCCATCAGCCCTAACCAACCTAGCCAATAGTGAGAGATGATGGGAGTTGTAGGCCAAACATTTGGAAGGGCACAAGTTGCTCATTCCTGTGTTAAGCCAATGGCTTTTAATGGCCAGCCAATATCTGAATGGATGCCTCTTTCCCCACTATCTCTTTCCCTCTCCCTAAGTAATGTGTTAATTTAGTTAGTGAAAATGCAGTTACTTGAGGAACAGCAGGGACTGGGGCCCGCACACTTCAGAAAAGCAGCACAAGGGCCCCAAACCCCATGCTTCCTTTTCCCACCACAAGGACTGGAAAAGCAGTTTGTACTGTGTTTTTATTTCAGAAAGGTAGTATGAGGCCCTGATCCTTCTGCTTCCCCCACCTGTACATTCCATGTCTCCCACTCAAATACCATGAGGGTCAAAGTACACATTTCTTCAAAGATATAGCTCATAGCTATGGGTTTTCCCCCTTTTTAATTCAAAAATAAGTGCAGGAGACCCAATAGGGATTCAGACCCTAGCGTAGGTGAGATATAGGAGCTTTAAGTTTTTGTCCCCCACCATGGTCCCAATCTGGATTGCTCCCACCCCCACACCTGCAATTTTGGCAATGTAAATTGCAGGCATGGGGAGCTTGATCTGGATCAGGACCACAGCAGGAGGCAAAGGTAAAAACCCTTGTAACACCCCCCACAAGCACATGCACACACACACGTTAGGATCCCATTCGATATAGTAACATCTAGTTTGTCCCTGGGTGGTTATATTATGTAACTAAGGGAATAGCCATTGCACATAGAATCCACTATATTCTCTCTGCAATACAGAACTGCTTGGCAAACATTGTATTGGCAGCATTCTAGCTTCAGAATGAAACTGAGCATGCACCATATAACTTTGATAGCAGTTGATGCCATAGGCTATAACAGGGTAGGAAAACCTTAATACACTTTGAACTGCTGTCAAGAACTTTACCAAACCAATGAAGGACTGCCTTCCTTGACAAGCCCTGACAAACTGTTTTTCACCCAAATATGAATATACAGTCAGGGCCAGAATATTGGAACAAGGATTAACTGTTTTGGCAGTTGGCCTCTGTACACCACCACATTGAAGTTGAAAGGAAACACACCCAGATGGGAGCGAAGTCAGGACTTTCAGCTGTAATTCAAGGGGTTTGACAAAAGTGGGGCACTAACCATTCAGGAAGTACAGCCAGTGGCATGCACACACACACACCATTGGTGGCTCATAAGTAATGGAACGAATGGCTGACAAGCAGCTGCATGGCCAGGTGTGGCCTGTTTCCTGGGCACCCCATGACCAATCAAGCAGAGAAAAGGTCTGGAGGTGGTTCTGACTGAGTGTTACATTTGCATTTGGTAGCTGTTCACTGGAACTTCCAACATGAGGCCCAAAGAGGTGTCCATGTGAGTGAAGGAGGCCATCATTAGGCTGAGGAAACAAAATAAACACATCAGAGAGATAGCAAAAACAGTGGGAGTGGCCAAAATAACAGTTTGGAACATCCTGAAAAAGAAGGAATTAACTGGCAAGCTCAGCAACAGCAAAAGGCCTGGAAGACCACGGAAGACAACTAAAGTAGATGACCGCAGAATTCTGCTCAGGGTGAAGAGGAACCCTTGACCTCTAGCCAGGTCAAGAGTGCTCTTGAGGAGGTAGGTATGTCATTGTCAACATCTACAGTCAAGAGACGGCTTTATGAATGTAAATATAGAGGCTTCACAACAAGGTGCAAACCACTGGTAATGCTCAAGAACAGAAAGGCCAGATTAGCCTTTGCCAGAAGACACCTAAAAAAGCCTGCCCAGTTCTGGAATAAGATTCTTTGGACTGATGAGACCAAGATTAATTTGTATCAGAACGATGGGAAGAGAAAAGTATAGAGAAGGAAAGGAACAACTCATGATCCACAGCATACCACATCATCTGTCAAACATGGCAGAGGCAATGTTATGGCATGGGCATGTATGGCTGCCAATGGAACTGGGTCACTGGTGTTTATTGATGACCTGACTGCTGATAAAAGCAGCAGGATGAATTCTGAAGTGTATAGGGCTATATTTTCTGCTCAGATTCAGCTGAATGCTGCCAAACTGATAGGACGCCGCTTCATGTTGCAGATGGATAATGACCCAAAACATACAGCAAAAGCTACCCAAGAGTTTCTCCAGGCAAAGAAGTGGGATGTTCTTCATTGACCAAGTCAGTCACCTGATGTCAACCCAATAGAGCATGCTTTTCACTTCCTGAAGACAAGACTAAAGGCAGAAAGACCCACAAACAAGCAGCAGCTGAAGGCAGCTGCAGTAAAGGCCTGGCAAAGCATCTCGAGGGAGGAAACTCAGCATTTGGTCATGTCCATGGGTTCCAGACTTCAGGCAGTCATTGACTGCAAAGGATTTTCCTCCAGGTATTAAAGGCGACCCTTAAGTTTGAAATGATGTTGGTTTGTTCCATTACTTATGAGCCACCAACGATGGGTGTGTGTGTGTATGCCACTGGCTGTCCTTCCTGAATGGTTAGTGCCCCACTTTTGTCAAACCCCTTGAATTACAGCTGAAAGTCCTGACTTCGCTCCCACCTGGGTGTATTTCCCTTCAACTTCAATGTGGTGGTGTACACAGGCCAACTGCAAAAACAGTTATCCTTGTTCCAATATTTCTGGCCTTGACTGTATGATATGCTTCTTTAAAAACTGGAATAAAAAGGGTTAATGTGCCAATTTTCAGCACTTTTAATTTTAACTTGCTGTACCTGTGGCAATGTTTATCAGATTTGTTTGAAATTTGGCACATTCATAGACCTCATCATGTACATCATGGATACTAGGTTTCAAGTTATTAGCTCACCAGTTGTCGTTTTTATAACCAGTAGAATTTTGAGACTTATAATGGTGCAACTTTTTTTGCTATTCACCTTAACAAAAGGGGTAGTTTCTTGCTCCTTTAATACCATTTTATATATATTTTTAAATGTTTCTACTAATTCTGGCCCTTTGTATATTAATGAAGTCTGCAACCTTTTCCATAACTGTGAGGTCCCAAATCTTTAACAGCCCATCTCTAACACTAAGACCATCGTTTCTTTCCAATAGCTGGTTATACAAAACTTTGCTGCCACCAGCAAATATTGAATTAAGCCTTGATGATTTCTTGTCAAGAAATCCGATTTCTTGAATATAACTGACATCTCAACATCTCAGAAATGTTTAGAAACTAATATCCTGTCATCATATATATAATTCATAGAATATATGCTCAATCATTCTTAATTTGTCCATACTCTCACCACATATGTATGTAGGCCCCTTTCCAGCATTTGTCCTGTCCAAGCCTTGTAATATTTTTCCATTTCCATGCAGTATAATGCCATCTGGATAGAACCTTATATTATAAAGTTAACTAATGATTCCCACAGCCACATTTTCAGAGGTGGAATGGGACATCATTGGTAAAAGCAGAAGTAGCTGCATTTACCCTTTCTCGTCACTTAACAAATGCTAGCAGATAATGGTTTAAGTAACAACCTTTCCACATCTGTACTTTGCAGCATGTTACAGTACAACCTGCAAAGAGAAAAATTAATGTTATGTTATTGACTGATTAATTGAAGACATTTATACCCTACCTGTCAATAAATTCCCAGGGGTGATTTACATAATCAGAATATAGTGAAAAAAATTAATATAATTAAATTTATAACACCTTGGGTACTATCCAATACTGCCGCTGCGCTTCTGCTCATTCTGTTGTGCCACAGGGACCCCCATTGTGCGCATTCTGTTGCACTAGCACAATGGGCAGTTAGCGCTGCCTAAAGGAATTGCGGAAACAATGCTTGTTTCAGGAGCAGGACAGTTCAGTAGAGCTCCCTTCTGCAAGCTCTGCCCTCTTTTGGAAATGAGTGTTGCTTTAAGCACTGCTAGCTCCCCACTACCCTAGTGGTTATGGCCTGCTGCTGCATCAGCAGCATTAGATAGTGCCCCCAAAGAACAACAAGATATAGAAGTGGCATAAAATCACTCCACGGGCTATACTTCCTGGAAGATGGGCTGTTGGCAAGGGACGGGGTGCACCACAGAAAGGCTGGGAAGAATGTGTTTGGCCACAGCGTGAAGAAATCCCGGCAAGTACTCATTCCCATCTACTCAGCACTGGTTAGGCCTCATCTGGAGTACTGTGTCCAGTTCTGAGCACCGCACTTTAAGAAGGATGCAGACAAGCTGGAGAGGGTTCAGAGGAGGGCAACAAAGATGATCAGGGGACTGGAAACAAAGCCCTGTGAAGAGAGACTGAAAGAACTGGGCATGTTTAGCCTTGAGAAGAGAAGACTGAGGGGAGATAGGATAGTTGTCTTCAAGTACTTGAAAGGTTGTCACAGACAGGAAGGCCAGGATCTCTTCTTGATCATCCCAGAGTGCAGGACATGGAATAATGGGCTCAAGTTACAGGAAGCCAGAGTCTGGCTAAACATCAGGAGAAACTTCCTGACTGTTAAAGCAATACGACAATGGAACCAATTACCTAGGAAGGCTCTCCCACGCTGGAGGCATTCACGATGAAGCTGGACAGCCATCTGTCAGGAATGCTCTGACTTAGATTCCTGCACTGAGCAGGGGGTTGGACTTGACGGTCTAACAGTTTTATAGGCCCCTTCCAACCCTACTATTCTATGATTCTAACAGAGACGACACAGATCAGATTAAATCAAAAGATTTAAAGGCCTGGGAAAATAATAAGGTACCCAAATAACATCAAAGGCTAACCAGAGATATCCCTGAGTCTTCCCCTGGTCAGCAGGGTTGCAAAACTGCTCTTCTCCTCTGAAGCTATCTGTGTGGCATATGCCTGCACGACAGCATCCTGGGGAGCAGAACGCATAGCAAGAGGAGACGCAGCAGCATGTGGACCTGCTTGGCCCAGGAAGCGTCTCAGCCTGGCTGCTGAGCCAAGCGCTACAGTGGTGACAAGGCAGCTGGAGCCCCTGGCAGCAGGTGAACTCGGGTGTGTGGCAAGTTGGGACATCTCTGTGTGCGTTGCTTTCTGAGGCTGTGCCCAGGAAGTTTTCTCCCACTCAGATTTAATCTGAGCTGGAGAAGAATTCTGGCACTTCCAGCGCTCATCTCTCTTTTGAGGCAAGCAAGCATTATTGTGAGGCCCTGAAGCCCATTTCCAGGCCTGAGCCTGGCATCTCTAGTCCTGTCTGAACAATTGCATCAGCACGCTGAGCAGCTGGGATGGCTTCTTGTGCTGTGGATCACTATTCCGAATACCCAGCAGGAACTGCTGAAGAAGGCAGGGGGAAGGATGTCTTTGGGTTTTAGGTTCTTTGTTTAAAAGATATTATTCTTCAGATATTCCTGTCTTAAATTTTTGTACGTTGTATTTCATTGTCTAAATTTGGTATGTTGACTAACTGTTATTAGCTGCCCTGAAGGTCTGTTTGGGCCAAAAGGCAGCATAAAAATAAACTATAACTGACTAACTAACTAATGGAGGGAGCAGTCTTATGCCCTCCAGATAGTGTCCGGGGGGGGGGGGGGATAGGATAGTTCAGTCTCTTGGCTCCAATCTTGAAGCCAGGAAAGCGCACCCCTCCCCCTTGTGGCCAGCATGGAGAGAAATACATTAGCTACCTCTCTGTGCTTGGAAAACAGAGTGCGGAGATGGGGAAAAGGGGGCATTGCTGTGGGCGGGGAGGGGAGGAGGCCAGGGTGGCTGCAGTACACCATTTCTTATGGCTGCTCCAGCCTCCTGCCTTCCCCCTCTGAGGTGCTGCCACTGTCCTCCCGCCCTGCATTGGATACTTGGCAACCTCCGAGTTTGCAGGCTCACGGGTATCCACATAGGATTGCGCCCTAAACTACTTTTGAAACTCTTGGATATAGTTTTGAGAAGTGTAATTGGCCACAGAAATATTTAAAATGCCAGTTTAAAAAGTATTTCACTCATCATTCTGATGAAAATATTGCCTAAGAGATTTTTCCATTTACTCCCAAATTTCTGATTATTTCCACTGGACAACTAGGAGGGGAAATCCTGCTCAAAAAATTAAGTGGGAATTTTTTTTCTGATTGCCCTTCTGGACTGACATGCTGTTGGGCTCTGCTTCTTTATGAGTGTCCCCCAGCCCAGAACAAGATTTGTGTCTGTCAGGAGTTGGCAGCCATGTGGCATCACTAGGCCCGCCCTTCCATGTGAAATCACCAGGCTCCACCTTTGAGTTTCTGTGATGGTGGAGAACTGGCAGCTAGAACAGCAATAAAAGAAAATGATGGCACTGAAGAAGATAAAAAAAACAACCTTCTTACTGGGGGTGGAGGGGAGACTTTTATCTATTGAAACTTCCAGCTTCTATGTGAAAACCAAAACTAGGGAAAGGTCCAATCAATTCAGCAGCTGTGGAATCAGATTGTTGTAACAGTCCAAGGAGCCCCCAAATGATGAAATCCGTAAGAGCACAATGCGCATTTCTCTGCTTCTCATATTCTCCATCTGGTGAATGTTGGAAGGTGAATGTTTCCGATGAACTGGATTCTAATCTAGATAAATGTAACGAAGTCAAACAGTTAAGAAACATAACGTACATTATAAAAACAAGTGGGCTTCTTTCTTGATAAGTCTAATTCTGCTCACTCCCGCCCCCTGCCCCGTAATGCCCGTTGGATGGGGTGGGGCAGCCTTACGTGGGGCCATTGGGAATGGAAGCAATAAGGAGAGAGGTCTGGCTTTGCCATGTGGCTTTGCTCTTGCGCAGGCCACTCAGGAGGCGACAGGCATTGGCTGGATATTCAGGGCTGCCTGTAAGCCCCACCTCCCTCGCCAGTTCTTGGTTACCATGGCAGCAGGGAAGAGTACTGCCCGCTGAAGAGAAGCTGGGCTTGTTCAGGCCTTTGCAAAGCAGCTCCTGTTTAGATGGCTGAGGTGTGGCAGTAGCAGCAGCAATGGTGGACCTGGGAGCCTGAGGCACTGCTGAGCAATACAGCTGCAGCAGCTGTGTTCTCATTTGTCGTGTGTAATGGAACCAAGTAGCGTCAGCTGATCTCCCTCAGTGTAGTTCTTGCGTTGTTTTGTTTTAGAACACAAGTACACAAAATTGGATGGGAAAGAAAGCTCTGCAGGCAACTGCATGTTTTACTATACATGTGCATAAACTTTTGCGCCAGTTTCTGGGGAAGGGCAGTCATGGCTGATGAGGCAGGTGGCAGGCTGCTGGAGAGTTCAGAAGCTCTTGGCTGTGGAAGCAGCTGCAGAAGATCAGAGCCATTCCCAAGAGGCCTTTTCTTTCGCCCTCTCATGTTCCCTGCCAGCCACGCTCTCTCACTCGCACCTGGTTCCTATCATGTTTACTCAAAACTAAGTTCTGCTCATTCAATGGAACTTACTCAAGTAACCAAGCATATTAGTGGTACCTTGAAGAGATATGATTATTTGGGGAGGGGAAAGTTTGACTAATTGGTGGTTTCCTGAGTCCTACCTCCTCCTGTTGCAAAACTTTGCATTCCTCCCCCCGCCCTTTGTTTGCCACCTCCCAGCCATCCTCACCCATGCCTAGAAGATTATTTCTTTTTATTTTATTATTTTAAATTATTTCTTTATTTTTATTATTTTTAATGCTGCTGATTTACTCTGTGTGTGTGTGTGTGTTAGGACTTAACATAAAGTACACTGATGGATGATTTGAACTACATAAGTGCAAGAGGGTGTCCCACTGTTGAAGTATCTCAGCCCCAGTGACAAAGCATCAAGGTAATAAGAAGTTAAAGAAACAGGTGAGTTAAGCACCTGTGTGAGTTTACAACAGGGTGAGGGGGCTGGGACAATTGATCCTTTCCCCATTCTGATAATAAATAACTCAGCTTTCCAGGTAAACAAACACAATAAATAAAAACAGATATGAAGGCAGAAAGCTAACAATAATGTATTGTTCAGAAGGTCACATGTATGACTATCTGCTGCCGGACAGACATAATGGGTATGTGCTCAGTGGGTTCCTGGCCCTCAAGAAAAAATTTGTTGAGGCTAAGATAGCTGAACTGGAGAAGCTGGGAGAGGCAGAGAGGTTGGTGGAGGAGGCTTTGGGGGGGGCGTGACGGTGGTGCTCCACTCCCAGGGTGGCAGCTCCTCTGTTGTCATGGAGAACAAGGGTCTCAGGTAAGGAGGGTGTCTCTCCAAGGAAAAGCGAAATGATCCTTTAGAAAGGGCCCATTCCTTGCAGAACAAACAGATATAATTTTGAACCAAGAATATGCCTCTGGGGGGCTTGTGTTAATGGGCTAATGACACAGACAGCTACGGTTGTGATGGATCTATAGATATACTATATATACTGCAAGGTGACTTGGCTGCCTGGTGTGAAGGTTGCACATGTCGTATGTCATTTAGATCATCTGGTAGATAGTGCTGGGGTAGATTCAGTTGTTGTGGCACACAGCAGCACCAATTACATGAGGTAATGTAGTCCTAGAAACGAAATTTAGGTTGCCACATAGGAAGTTGAAAGCCAGGGCTTCCAAGGTAGCTTTCTCTGAAACGTTACCCATTCCACATGCAGGGCCGGCGACATGTGAGAAGCTGAGGTCTCTTAATACATGATGAGAAGGTGTAAAGGGCGAAGGGGTTAAGATTTGTTAGGCACTGGGGAACATTTTGGGACAAGCTGGACTTATTCAGAAGAGACCCGCTCCACTTAAACCAGAATGAAACCAGACTGCTGGTGCTTAACATCAAAAGAAGTGGAAGAACAGCTTTTAAACTGATCCATGGGGGAAAGTCAACAGGAGCTCAGGGCAACTGTTTGGGATGAATCACTCAAATGGGGACAGGGTACAAACAGATCACCATCATGGTGTTGAACATGATAGGTCAAAGGGCTATAGGGGAAAATGCATATGGCAGAGACATTTGGAGAAGGGAACTATGTATAGATGTTTCTATGCTAATGCCAGGGGCATCTGAACCAAAATGGGAGAACTAGAATGCTTGGTTTTAAAGGACAACTTAGTTATAGACTGGGTTCAGATGACACGCCATGGCTTGTCATGGGCTATTTAACCCACAATAAGCTGTGGCACCCATGGGGGCCACATTGCATATCCAAGCCCCGTTCAGGGGTTGTCGTGTTGTACAAACCCAGTGAGCATGGGTTATGCGAGGGTTAAGCATGTGTAGCCACTATAATGTCCATGGTGAGTGCTATGTGGGGGTGGGGCCGATAAGGAGGTGTTCAGGTATCTCTTAGTCTCAGTTTGGGTTGCCAGATGGAGCACATTCATATTCCTTTACGTCTCCTGATGTGGCAGGAGATGAGGCAGCTGCAGCTCCCTCCCTGGCACCATCATCCACCCCCCTCCCCATCCTGCAGTTATGCCACACAGCAAGCAGTGGAGGGTGGTGGGTCACAGGGCTGGGGACAGAACAAACAAGTCAAGAGAAGCCATGGCTGCCTTACCTCTTGCCACATCTGGAGATCGAAAGGTATATGAGTGTCCTCAGCTTTGAATCTGGCACCCTGAGCAGCTTCAGTTCTCTGAAATGTAGAGCAACAGATGGGGAGCAATGTGAAACATAAGGTCTGAAATAGAACACAATAACAAGAGCAAACGTTTGCTCTGTAACCAAGTTTTTAAAATGTATCTAAAGGCAAAAAAGGAAAGGGAAGAAAAATATCATCTGGCTTCATCCACTTGAATCGATACACATTTAGCAGTGAAGGTCAAAAGCACTTCATGTACATTCAGTACTCCCACTTCAAACTTAAAATGTGATGACACCTGTAAGACATGTTTTTGTGTAAAAAAATTCAGCATTATGTGTTTCAGATAAAAAATATCTAATATATTTTTCATGTCCACCAGCATGTTCTGTATGTCTACAATCAAAATATTTAATATATTCTCTCTCTCTCTTGTTCCCCAAGCAGATGAAGAAAAAAAAGCATGCCATCAAATTCAACCCTGTGCCCAGTTAAGAGAGTTAATTATTTATTTGCTATTTATTTAGTTGTTAGATGTATGTCCTGCTTTTCCTCAAAGGAGCCCAAGACTGCATACATAATCCTCCTCCTCTCCATTATACCCACACAACAACCCTATGAGGTAGGCTAGGCTGAGAGTCAGTGGCCCTGTTCAGACATCACACTAAGCCATGATGGTTGGTGTTTTTGAGCTAACCATGATGGCTTACCGTGATTCTGAATGGGGTTTTCCCCCCAACCATGGTGGTTCATTAACCATGGACTAACCATGCTCACCAACCACTTGCTTCAACATGGTTAGAGGCCCTAACCATGCCTTAGCATGAGGTCTGAACAGGCCCCCATAGCTATCTGAGTGGCAAGAGCGACTGAAATCAGCCCAGCTGCTCCTGCCTTGGCTCCAGACCTCCATGGTCAAAATCTGCCTAGCAACAAATGACGTGGCATCTGAGAGCCAGCTTCCTCGCTCTCCATCCCCATGTGCAGTAAGAAAATTGGAGAAGCGCACAGGGAGAAAAAGACAATGACCTATTCACACAACGACCTTAAGCACTTATATCACTCCCAAGCACAAGCACCTGTGTCTGCTGCGATAAGGGAAAATATCCCTGGCCAGCTGGCAGCTGGCCAAGCAGCAGCATCCCTGCCTCAAATGGTGCCCCTGCCCCTAAACGTGCACCCCCCAGCCCCCATGAAATGGCCACCCACAGATGTTGTGGCACCAAGCCCCAAGATGGCTGCTGGCTGCTGCTGCAGCACCAAACACCAAAATGGCTGCCCACAGGAGTATCTTCCACTGAGGCCCCAAAATGGCTGCACACAGCAAATTCCTCTGCTAAGGCCACTGAGATGCATGGCGGCCCATCTGGAGGACTGTGTTTAGCGGTAACCATGGTGTGGTTAGGCTAACCACGCTGCAGGCTGTGGTTACCTGCCCATGTGGCAGGGGCTCTTGCAGTGGTTAGCGCTAATCACCCTTCCCCAGTGTACATCTGAACAGGTCCAGTGACAGGCCCAAAATCACCCAGTCCAACACTCTAACCACTACACCACACTGGTTCGCATTCACTAACTTTGATAAGAGATTTTGCAAGCTCAAAAATCAAAGCTGCTTCTCCTTTTAGTATAGCTTTAGCCTGTGTAGTGCACAACTGAGCTTCCTTCTACAGCAGCTACAGGTGCAAGCAGAGCACTGTAGAAACATTTAGGCAGCTACATGTTGTGCACATAATCACCTCCTTTATGGTTTGGTGTACTGTCGACCTGCATGTGATCTACCAAGTCTAAGGCAGCCCAGGAGCTTTTCTACAGGAGGCATTTATTGTGCACTTGTGATTCCTTACTCACAGTTGTTTATGGGTTCTTTAGATTATTATTATTATTATTATTTACATTTCTATACCGCCCAATAGCCCAAGCTCTCTGAGGGGGTTACAAAGATTAAAAACATTAAAAATACAATATACAGAGATTAAAAACCATTTACATAAAAAACAAATGAACAGACAATATATACAAAAGAAACATGATTCTAAAACAACTTCAAATCAACAATCTCAGAAGCAAACAGCCATAACCATAAGACATACCAGGACTGATTAAAACTTATCACATGCTGCTGAATGCCTGGGAGAAGAGAAAGGTCTTAACCTGGCGCTGAAAAGATAACAATGCTGGCTCCAGGTGGGCCTCGTTGGGGAGATCTTTCCATAATTTGGGGGCCACCACCAAGGCCCTTCCCTTGTCACCGTCTTCCAAGCTTCCCTTGGTGTAGGCAGCCAGAAGAGGGCCTTAGATGTTGAGCATAGTATAGGGGTAGGTTCGTGTCGGGAGAGGCGCTCCATCAGGTATTGTGGTCCCAAGCTCTGCAAGGCTTTATAAGTTAAAACCAGCACCTTGAATCGGACCTGGAAACATACACGCAGCCAGTGCAAGTGGGCCAGAGTTGGTCTTATATGTTCAGAACTTCTGGTCCCTGTTATCAATCTGGCCGCTGCATTTGGCACGAGCTGCAGCTTCTGAACCATCTTCAAAGGCAGCCCCACATAGAGCGCATTGCAGCAATCTAACTTGGAGATTACCAGAGCATAGACAACTGAAGCCAGATTATCCCTGTCCAGATAGGGGCACAGCTGGGCCACCAGCCGAATTTGGTAGAAGGCACTCGGTGCCACTGAAGCCACCTGAGCCTCAAGTGACAAAGATGGCTCAAGGAGAACCCCCAAGCTACGAACCTGCTCCTTCAGGGGGAGCGCAACCCCATCCACAACAGGTTGAGCACCCTCCATCCAGTCAGAAGAACCACCCACCACCACCAACAGCATCTCACTCTGGTCTGGATTGAGTTTCAGTTAGCCCTCATCCAGTCCATTGTCACAGCCAGGCACCAATTTAGCACATCCATAGCCTCACCTGAAGAAGATGAAAAGGAGAAATAGAGCTGCATGTCATCAGCATACTGATGACAATGTCCCCCAAACTCCTGATGACTGCACTCTACAGTTTCACGTAGATGTTAAATAGCATGGGGGACAGAATGACCCCTGTGGAACCCCATACTGGAGAATCCATGGAGCCGAGCAATGGGGCCCCAGCACCACCTTCTGGAGCCAACCATCCAAGTAGGAGCGAAACCACTGCAATGCAGTGCCCCCCACTCCCAGCTCAGACAATTGTCCCAGAAGGATACCATGGTCGATGGTATCAAAAGCCACCGAGAGATCAAGGAGAATCAACAAGGTCACACTTAGGGATATTGGAGAAATCATCCACGGACCCCAATGAGGCCGGATTCTATTGAATCCGGCCCCCTGAAGTCAGGAGGATCGGATCTTCTAGCTGCGCTTCCAGGAGGAATCCTCACCAGCCGGATTCAACTTTGTCCAGGAAAGGAACATTTGCCACTGGTCTAAAATTACTAAGATTTTTCCGGGTCCAGGGAGGGTTTCTTTAGGAGTGGTCTCACTATCACCTCAGAGATGGTGTGGTAGCATGGGAGCTGGGCCATCTGCAGGTATTAAACACTATTATAGGATATTCTAAGGGCACTGCAAGTTCATAGAAGATAATGTCATGATCCTCCAGTCTTGCTTCTGTTTTTTCAGAGCACTTTCCCAGGTTTATTTAGAATGAGGAAAATGGGGTATTACTTCTGAAAGCACTATTTGTACTTGTGTATTTGTGCTATTTCGCTATAGCACAGCTCTAGCTAGAGGTTATATAGCAGAAAAGCAGGAAAGAAAAAGCTCTTTGTGTATAGTCCAGATCTCAATTCTGCAATGAAACCAAAAGTAGATAATGTGATTAACAGCCATGTGTAGAAAAGCTCCATAATACATGGCTATAATCCATGTCCAGCAGGGGCTCAATAAATCCCGCAGTTTTGCTTCCTGAGATTGCAAAAACAGAAGGCAGCGCGGGAGGGGGGGAGTTGTCAAGCACCTGGAAGACCACAATGTCTGGTCAGTGGGCTGTATTTGGCTTGGCTGGTGACAAGTAGTGATTCTATCCAATTGCTAGTCTCTCTGTCATCTATCCTGCTCATCTTTTGAAAAACTCAGAATGGTTCACACCAATAAAGAATTTAAAACAATGATAAGTGCCTTAAAAGACAATTCACATCACACCCAAACTTAAATGTATAAAACCACAGGATGGAGACGGGAATTTGTAACCAGCACCAACAAATCCACTACATAACTACTTTCCTTGTTTCATGCCTTTCTACAAAGTATTCAAGGTTGCTTATAATGATAAAATGAACACAGCAAGAATGCAGAACAAAACAGGCAGAGAATGGGCCAGACATGCCTCTCTTGAGAATCTATTCTACTTCTTGGGCACCAGAACTGGTCTTGGGTACCCATCCTAAAATATGTAAACCTCATTTCCAAAAGCTATTCTATACAGAAATGTTGGTCCATGTTTGCAAGATGTCTGTAAAGTTAAGACATAGGACGGCTTCCATTAGGAGTGAATTCCATAGCTTCAAACCCACTTCATTAGAATGCTTCTCAGCATATCTTGCCATTTCTTAATAGGCACAAAGACGGTTCACTCAGCAATAATTTTCTCAGCAAGGCTTTTCCAGGGATGTGCTGGATCATATGAGAAGAAGCACTGTCTAAGATTAGTAGGCGAGGCCATATAAGGCTTTTTTAGGCTATAACTGATATCTGGAATTGCACCAGTGCAGTTGCTCTCTAATTCAATTGGGCTGCTGCATTCTGCTGCATGAGCTGAAGCTTTTGAATGCTCTTCTCAGGTGATCCCCGATAACGCAGGGTCAGTCCCCGACCGCACTGAGAATTCTACTCACGTTCAAGTAGATATGAGTAGCACTCCTCTTCAGACCTCCCTGCTCAAAGTGCATTAGGGGCAGGACTAGAGCAGGCAGAGATGTAGGGAGCTGGGCCCACATGTGTGGCTCTGGGCTTCTATACACCAGCAATTTATTGCATGTTTGTGATTGGACACTCATGGAAGTTTGCGGGTCCATTACATGACATCGTTGGCATCCAGGGCCCCTCCCACGTTTTTTCAGGTTTATCCCACTGTAAAAAACAGACTTAATCAGGTCTTTAAAGAAAATGCACAGAATTGGTAGCATGTAATGCCACCGTAGCACTATATTTCAGCCACTAGATGGCGCTATCTAAAGGAAAACATGTGGTTGCCCATCTCCGCCCATGTAATGGAGCTGATCATAATCTTGCAAAGAATCCAGGAGCAGAAAGTCCCAGTAAAGCAGCAGGATTTTCTATTAATGTGGAGAAGCCCTCCGTCCCTTTTACTCATGTTTGTGTCCCCTGTTAGGCTGAACACCTGAACAGGACTACAGTGTAAATATTCATATTTGAGAAATGATTAAATTGATTCTTCATTTACTTAACTCAATGTATCTGGTAGAGGCATTGATTCAGTTTAGAGATTACCTGTAGGGCTAATGTGCTTAAAATGGAGTTTATTTAATAGTAACCTAGTTATTATTTAAGAGAAGTTAAATATTTATGCTTTAAAACATTTTTAAAAATCTGATTTAAATGAAAAGAATATCTGATTTTTTAATAACTGATTATTATCCACCTTGCCAGTTCCTTATCAGAGCAGCTTGCTCACTCACAAGTTGTACAGGCCTGATATAAACAATGCACTTGAAAGAACAGGGTAATGCTAACCTCCAGTCAGCACTCTACCTACTTACCTACCAAACACAGGCATTTTCACTTCATGAAAATAAAGCGCTCCAGGGTGCTTCCAGACGGAGGGTTTCTAGCACTAGCAGCCAGAAGGCACTGTGCAGCTGTTCCGTCTTTTTCTCCTTAACAGATATTCTGCAGAAGCGGAAGTTATAAGAAAACATGGGAGGTCCACGTGTAGAAAATGACGTTGACTGGACCCCTGTAAACGTCCGTGAATGAGGTAGGCGATGGCGGCATAAAAACCTTATATAAAATTGTCTTCACTAAAACCCTGGCATCTTGCATTAAACCTTCTGATAAAAGATTTTTTATTCACATAAAAATTCACATAAATCTTCTGATAAAAGATTTTTTTATCAGAAGGTATGGTCTGAAGGCACATAAGGCAGCCACCTTGCTGAAGCTAAGCAGGTCTGGGTCTGGTCAGTGCTTGGAGGGGAGACCACCTGGGAACCACATGTAGCCACCTTGAGTTCCACAATGGAAGAAAGGTGGGATATAAATGTGATAAATACATAAAATAAATAAAAGATGGAGCATTATGTGAATTTTAGCTTTCTGTGGAGCACTTCTGGTGAACTGCCAGTCTCGAAGCACATTGAAGTCGGCAGTGAGAAAGACTGTAACAAATTAGTTTCACTGGACTGTTGGAATGTGAGAAAAATAGCTAAGCATTCAGAAATGAATGTCTTTTCCTCCAATCCCCAATATTTCATTTGAAGTATGACCCTCTTGGAATTTCACTAAATCTTTACACAAGGAAGAAAAGGGGTGGATTTTCTTTTGTTCTGTGCTTGTGTAATGTCAGAGGGTTGCTGGGCAAGGGATGAACTTAGGATGCTACCCGTTTGATAAAAAAAAATAAAAATAAAGCAGGTGCAACTTTCCCCCATACAGACATGGAGTGATAGGGCAAATTTCACTTGTTGATGTCCTACTTTTCTTCCAGAAAAATTGTTGGCAATCTAGAGGAGCTGAAGCTAAGTACATTATTCTATTTGAAGATCAGTTGCCTTGTTCCATGGTTTGGATAAGGCTTTTTGAAAAACATCATTTGTAGGTTTTTGTTCACACTCAGCCTGGGGTAGGTAATCATGGAAGTTGAATTAATGGGAAAATAGGTAAAGAACAGTGTATGCAGTAGGAATCCATGGGAAGAGATGGAACCTATGCTAAGTGAAGAGATCATGCCCCTGACTAGCAGAGGCCCATTTCTAAACCCTCTTTACAGACAGTGAATGAAATCCTGTACATGTCTACTCAGAAGTCCCATTCAGTTCAATGGGACTTCTCCCAGGTAAGGTGTATAGGGTTGCAGCCTTCATGTCTAAACCCTTAGCCAGAGGTGGGCAACTTTTAGCCCTCCAGACGTTTTGGTCTACAACTCCCATCATCCCATCACCATTGGCTTTGCAAGCTAGGGCTGATGGGAAGCTTAGGCAAAAACATCTGGCAGGCCACACATTGCCCACTTTTGCCTTTAGAAAAAGGTTTTCAGATGCTTCTTTAAAATCATAAAGGCATAAACGCATTTTATCATATCATGGCATCTACTGGCTTCTAAATAGTATATTGATTGCAAGTCGATATTATGGTTTTGATTCTTGATACCAGTAGTCTTTATATATTAACTGATTTAGAAAGAAAGATTATAATTGATATCATTTAGAATGTTTCAGCATTTCACATTCAATGGCTTAGTTTACTTGATCCCTTAGATTGTAGATCTCTATCCTTTTGGGGCCCGTGATTATATTTGGAATTTTGAGAAAGGCCCACGGGAGGGTGTTCATTCACAAAATGGCTGTCATGGAGGGCACTGCAGTTCACAAAAGACCCATTTCACAGAAAGACAAACTGCTATGACTAAAATACAAATAAAATACCCCCCAGGTCACTCCCTGCTGCCCTGCCCTAGTCCCCCAAGCATTCCTTTATATATATATATTTAAAAAACCAAGAGTTTTTGCAGTGACTGGAAAGCAGCACAGCCTGCCCTCATCCTTTCCTTTCTGAAGAATGCTCTGGGCCCACAGACATGCTGGAGAGAGGAGAGGAAAGGAGGAGGGTGGCTTTCCAGTTGCCTAAGGCAAAAAAGAAAAAAAGTGTCCTGCTGTGGTACCTGCAAGACACTTACCTGTTAGTAATCCTTGACTGCTATGCATAGGGATGGGCTGAATACCACTCCCATTACTCTCTCTCTCTCTCTCTCTCTCACACACACACACACACACACACACACACCGCTGCCACCAGAGCAGTTTGAATTTTCTTAAATAAGGGAGAGGATACCCACATGTGCCTTCATTGCGTCTCCACACAGCACTACACTGGGATTTGTCTTAACCTTGGTTTGTATACTCCCCACGTCTCTGTCAATTCCCAACTGGTACCCGGAATGCCTTAGTGGTGCTCATGGACTGTCATAGCTTCATTGCATCACGTACGATCAGTTAGCTGCACAAACAGGACCTGCTCTCAGAGCAAAACTTGCTTCCCGCCCATCCCTAGACACACCTAACTGAGGCTTGATTCCTGAGTGTGCTACCCCTTCCAATCACCAAGGGAAGAGGGAAAATACCCCTGGATTCATCATAGAATCATAGAATAGTAGGGTTGGAAGGGGCCTACAAGGCTAACGAGTCCAACCCCCTGCTCAGTGCAGGAATCCAAGTCAGAGCATCCCTGACAGGTGGCTGTCCAGCCTTGTCTTGAAGGCCTCCAGTGTGGGAGAGCCCATCACCTCCCTAGGTAATTGGTTCCATTGTCGTATTGCTCTAACAGTCAGGACGTTTTTCCTGATGTTCAGCCGGACTCTGGCTTCCTGTAACTTGAGCCCATTATTCCGTGTCCTGCACTCTGGGGAGAAGAGATCCTGGCCTTCTTCTCTGTGACAACCTTTCAAGTACTTGAATAGTGTTATCATATCTCCCCTCAGTCTTCTCTTCTCAAGGCTTAACATGCCCAGTTCTTTCAGTTTCTCTTCATAGGGCTTTGTTTCCAGTCCCCTGATCATCTTTGTTGCCCTCCTCTGAACCCTCTCCAGTTTGTCTGCATCCTTCTTAAAGTGTGGTGCCCAGAACTGGACACAGTACTCCAGATGAGGCCTAACCAGTGCTGAGTAGAGGGGAACTAGTACTTCCCGGGATTTGGAAGCTATGCTTCTATTAATGCAGCATTTGCCTTTTTTGCAGCCACATCACATTGTTGGCTCATATTCAGCTTGTGATCGACAACAGTTCCAAGATCTTTCTCGCTTGTAGTTTTATTGAGCCACGTATCCCCCATCTTGTAACTGTGCATTTGGTTTCTTTTTCCTAGGTGCAGAACTTGGCATTTATCCCTATTATATGTCATTCTGTTGTTTTCTGCCCAACGCTCCAGTCTATCCAGATCACTTTGAATTTTGTTTCTGTCTTCCAAAGTATCAGCTATCCCACCCAATTTTGTGTCATCTGCAAATCTGATCAGCATTCCTTGCACCTCCTCCTCCAAGTCATTAATAAAAATGTTGAAGAGCACTGGGCCCAGGACTGAGCCCTGCGGTACCCCACTCGTTACCTCTCCCCAGTTTGAGAAGGTCCCATTGATAAGCACTCTTTGAGTCCGATTCTGTAGCCAACTGTGGATCCACCGGATCGTTGTTTCACCAAGCCCCCTTTTCGCTAGTTTGCTCATCAGGAGATCATGGGGCACTTTGTCGAAAGCTTTGCTGAAGTCGAGGTATATGATGTCTACAGCATTCCCACGGTCTACAAGGGAGGTTACTTGATCAAAAAATGAGATCAGATTTGTCTGGCAGGACTTGTTTTTGACAAATCCATGTTGGCTTCGAGTAATCACGGCATTGTTGTCAAGGTGCTTCCAGATGGATTGCTTTATCATCTGCTCCAGAATTTTCCCAGGGATTGATGTCAGACTGACTGGTCTGTAGTTCCCAGGTTCCTCCTTTTTACCTTTTTTGAAGATAGGGACAACGTTAGCCCTCCTCCAGTCATCTGGCACTTCACCCGTCCTCCATGATTGCTTAAAGAGAATAGACAGTGGTTCTGAGAGTTCTTCTGCCAGTTCCTTTATTACTCTAGGATGCAGTTCATCTGGCCCTGGAGATGTGAACTCATTCAAAGTAATTAGGTGTTCCTTGACCATATGCCTATCCATCTCAAGCTGCAATCCTGCCCCTTCAGCCTGTACTTTGCCTTTCCAGGGGGCTCATAGACCCTCTTTTGGGAGAAGACTGAGCCAAAGTAGGAATTGAGCACCTCTGCCTTTTCTTTGTCATCTGTTATCATTTTGCCATCCTCATTTAATAGCTGAACCACCATTTCTTTCCTCTTCCTTTTACTATGCACGTAGCTGAAGAAAGACTTTTTGTTGTTTTTAGCATCCCTTGTGTCAGGGTGGACACGGAGCCCATAGAATCCCAGAGTAGTTCTGATTCTGAGGAAGAGCAGTCGCTCCTGGGAGAGGAGCGCGCTCCTTTTTCCCAGGGCCAACAGCTGATGGAGATTCCTCCCACCAGCATTCCTAGCTTAGATAGCAGTCCTGGGAGTGACAGAGCGCGGGAAGCAGACTTGATGGATGCGCGACGCTGACGCAGAGAGCGGCGCCAAATGGAGGGCGCAGAAAGGAGGTGTAGTGCCTGGTTGGCGCGCAAACAACGGCTGCGCCCAGAGGATCCAAGGGAAAAGGGGACGGACTCTCCCTAGTCCTTAAGTTCAGGGATCTGCCAGTAATTCCCTTTCAAACGGGGACCAACTGTTCCAACTTAGGGCATAGGTACTCTGCTGCTCATATCTAGTTGCTAACGGTAGAGTTGTTAAGTTGTAAAAGAGGAATAAAGCTTTGAAAAGAATCCCTTTGTCTGTGTCTGGACTTGGCTACTGGATTAGACTGAGAGAGGCCTCCAAGGAGCCCTTGACAACCTCGCTAACCCCAGCTCGTTCTCAGCTTTAGCCTTCCTGACACCATCCCTGCAATTCTGTGCTACCTGCCTGTACTCTTCCTTTGTTACTTGGCCTTCTTTCCACTTCCTATATGTGTCTTTTTTTGTTTTCAGGTTATCCCTACACTTTTTGTGAAGCCACATTGGCTTCTTCTGTTGTCTTCCACCTTTTCTTCTTGTTGGAATTGTTTGTGATTGTGCCTTGAGAATTTCCTTTTTTAAAAGCTCCCACCCATCTGGACTCCTTTTCTCGTTAGCATCGCTTGCCATGGGACCTTACTGATCATTGTTCTGAGTGTATTAAAATCAGCTTTCCTAAAATCCAGGGTATGCGTTTGACTACACTCAGCTTTTGCTTCCCTTAGAACCAAGAACTCAAGTACAACATGGTCGCTTTCCCGCAGAGTTCCTGTAACTGCTACTTTATCCACTAAGTCATCTCTGTTGGTTAGGATCAAATCAAGGATAGCTGATCCTCTAGTTCCTTCCTCTACTTTCTGTAGGAGGAAGTTATCCGCCACACAAGTCAGGAATCTCCTGGAGGGGCCATGTTTTGCAGAATTTGTCTCCCAACAAATATCGGGGAAATTGAAGTCCCCCATTACTACTACATCATGCTTCCTTAAAAGATTGGCTATTTGCTTTTCAAAAGTTTCATCCTCATCTTCTCCTTGGTTGGGTGGCCGGTAGTAGACTCCGACCACCAGGTTCCTTTTATTCTTTGCTCCATTTATTTTGATCCAGATGCTCTTGATGGGGCTACCAAGCTCATCCTCCTGTATTTCTGTGCAAATACACAGAAATTAATCATCCTTTAATAGTTTCATTGCACATACCAGTGAATTCCCCAAAGACAACCTACATATCAAATGTTTGTTTACACTAATGTCACCACCTCACCCAGCCTGAAATAAGCAAAGTTCTTTTACTTACAACCCAGCAGCAAAGCAGTACAGGAGCGTTAAGGTCTGCTATACCTGCAGATGGTCCATTACTGCTATAGGAGAAATCACTTTTCTGTGCACCTGCAGACCATTGAATTCATCATCTTACTTGCTGATGAATAGCAGGTATTCTATATCTTGAAATCATCCCCTCTGCAAACCTTTCCCTCCTCACCAGAAACAACTCATCCAATGAAAACACAAGTGTAGTGTTATTTAGAAAAATGACTCATTGTTGAGCAATACAACAGGTAAACACAATAACTTCTCTAAACCAAGACTACTAAGAGGGTGAGCGATAAGGGAAGTGTGATAAGGAAAGTGTTTAGCATGAAATGAACTTTTCCTGGGTTTGCCTTAATAATAGGAGCGCAGGAATAGACCTTTGATCATGGGCCCAAGGGATAGGGATGTTGTGAGAGTCCGGTTGGGGCTTGAGGTTTGGCGATTTCTTCCCAGCTCAGCCCCCCCCCCCCCCAGACGCCAGTCTGCAGATCCTTGTAGTTGTCCGACTTGGTGCGTGCCAAGTTGGATAAACACAGGGATCCTCGCTTGTCTGAGAGCCACCATTTTGCATAAAAATGGTGGCTGCACTATTTACTTAAAAAGGTAAAGGTGTCCCCAACCAGTCGTGTCCGACTCTAGGGGGTGGTGCTCATCTCCATTTCTAAGCCGAAGAGCCAGTGCTGTCCGAAGATGCTTCCATGGTCATGTGGCCAGCATGACTGAACACCGAGGTGCACGGAACGCTGTTACCTATTTACTTAAATTGCCATTTGCATAAAATGGCGACCATAAATAGCTCAAGTTACACAAAATTACAGGTGTAAACAGTCATTTTACACAAATGGTGACTTGTGTAAATAGCAGAGCTGCCATTTTTATGCAAAATGGCGGCTCGCAGACAAGTGGGGAACGCTACACGCCTTTCACCCACGGACTGTCTGGCATCTTGTCACTGTGCAAAACAGGGGTGGGCAGCCAGCAGAGGTCTGGCGAGTGGCACAGAAGGCGGGCTCTGGTGAGTTCGCCCATCCCTACCTAGGGGAAATGGGAGGTAATGATCTCCTGTAAACAGCTTGATTGCATTTGGGTTGGCCCAGACCCCACATCATTTTCAAATTCCTCAGACCAGGGGTTCATTAGGGGAGCCAGAGGATCATGCCCATCTTCAGTGGCAGGCCCAGGTGTTCCTCTAGGAGAATGTTCCCACTCATCTCACAGATGGAAAATATGGAGAATGCAGCAGCAAGGTCTTCGGCTACATTCAGCATGGTGCAAAGCATGCCATGAGCCAGGTTTGCAGAGTGAATGCTTGGTCCCCCAGGGCAAGAGGACACGCTGAACAACACCACGGGCTCAGAGAAGAAGGGATTGGCCAATACCTTTGGCAACAGGGGAGAGGTCTAGAAGATAGTGGTGTCATGGCTTCTATCAGATACACCCATGTAGATGTCCATGAACATGCAGTAGTCTAGACTGGAGGTTAACAGAGCACGGATAACTGTGGCAAGACTACCTTTGTCCAAGAGGGGCTGCAGCTGATAGTCTTGGTCTTTTAACATCTTTGCCTGAAAAAGAACTCTGTCAAACTCCCAGATTGGTATTTTTTTTCTAAACCAACCTGTTTTCTATAGCAACATTACACAGATATCTTTTTACCTGTTTTGAATTTCTTGTCCTTGGGAATGATAAAAAGCAAATACAATCTATTGATTTAACCTGTTGGGGTCAAGAGGTAGTGTCCAAAAAAGGAGGCAGAAAGGTTACTCTGCTTTCATGAAGTAGGCAGAGGACAAAGTGCAGCATAAGCGGGAGGCGTCTGAGAGGCCGCCAGGCCAGCGCTATGCTCACTTAGCATTCACTTCAGCCAAATTACTGGTATAATTATCATAGGCCACAGAATAGTCATAAAGGGCATTTCTGCTGAAATTATAACATGTCACCTTTAATTATGTTAATAGGGATTTTAATTTTGGGTTCTTCTAACTGTTTAAAAACAAAAGGGCCCAATTCACTGGGAAGTTCTCTTGCACAAGTTTCATTCAAATGATCAGAAACTGCATGATATTGCGCAGCTATCATTCATTTCAATGGGGCTTGTGCAGGAGAACGTCAGGGTAATTGTACCCAAAAATAACAAGGCAAAGCGTTCCTGAGTTTTATGGACAAACTCTCTCTCTCTCTCTCTCTGACACACACACACTCGCACCTAATTGAAATGTTCCCTCAATGTGTGCTGCTGCACTCTGACAGGGGTGGCACCCTTTGTCATAAAATCAATGGCCTTATCCTTCCCCCTCCCTCATGGTCTCTTCTGTGACTATAGGGTCCGATTTTCCCACTCAAGTCTTCCTCCGATCATTGGGGTTAAGTGATCTTTTCATACCGCCTGGTTGGACTGTCAAAAGGCGTTGAGTGGCTTTTGAAAATGAGCCATGCTAAGTGGACTTGATGGGGGTTACAGCCACTATTATTGCTATCACCACAGCAATAAAATGGAGAAGTAATGATGGAGGAAGGTACTTATCACTGTCCTTGCTTTTCTTTTTTAAGATCATTCAAGATAGTTGGGTCTAGAGCTTTTTGCCAGAGATAAATTGAATGTGTACAAGATAAACGGTACCCAGGCACAATCAGAGAGAGAGAGAGAGAGAGAGAGTGTGTGTGTGTGTGTGTGGTGAGACATGGAGCAGGGGAGGGCACCATTGGGCCTGTGCAGGGGCTGAAAGCACAACTGTTGCGGACAGTTGGACATAATGTCATTGCCATGGGAAACACACACATGGCATGTGCAGACATAGCACAATCAAAAATGGTATGGAGTCCCACTCACCCAGATTTAGTCAGACATACCGTCTTGGCCTCCAGTTACATTATATATGAAAGGCTCTAGAAGGAGTGAGCTAACCCTTACTTTTATTTATTTATTTATTTATTTATTTATTTATTTCTATACCGCCCAATAGCCGAAGCTCTCTGGAAGGTTCACAAAAACTAAAACCAAACAACACACAATAAAACAATTTAAAATATATAGAACATTAAAACCACAATATAACAATACAACCATAATAAAACCTAGCAGCAGTACAGGAGTTTAAAATACAGATTTAAAACAACAAAGATAAAAATTTAGAAAGCTAAAATGCCTGGGAAAATAAAAAGGTCTTCACCTGGCGCCGAAAGGAGTACAATGTAGGCGCCAGGCGAACCTCACTAGGGAGCTCATTCCAGAGCCGGGGTGCCACAACAGAAAAAGCCCTCCTCCTAGTAGCCACCCGCCTCACTTCCTTTGGCAGGGGCTCACGGAGAAGGGCCGCTGATGATGATGATCTTAAGGTCCGGGCAGGCACATATGGGAGGAGGCGATCCTTCAGGTAACCTAGCCCCAAGCCGTTAAGGGCTTTGAATGTTAACACCAGCACTTTGAATCGGGCCCGGAAATGGACTGGCAGCCAGTGCAGCTGGAAAAGTACTGGCGTAATATGAGCTCGCAGGCCAGTCCCTGTTAACAATCTTGCTGCCCTATTTTGGACCAGCTGAAGTTTCCGGACCGTTTTCAAAGGCAGCCCCACGTATAACGCATTGCAGTAATCCAGACGAGAAGTTATCAGAGCATGGATAACTGTAGCTAGGCTAGCTCTGTCCAGATAAAGGCGTAGTTGGTATACCAGCCTAAGCTGATAAAAAGTGCTCCGTGCCACTGAGTTCACCTGTGCCTCAAGTGACAGTTCTGGATCCAAGAGCACTCCCAAACTACGAACCTGATCCTTTAGGGGGAGTGCAACCCCCTCCAGAACAGGTTGAATATCACCTAGCCGGGCAGACGAACCACCCACTAACAGTACCTCCGTCTTGTCTGGATTGAGTTTCAGTTTATTAGCCCTCATCTAGTCCATTACCGTGCCCAGGCACTGGTTCAGAACAGCCACTGCCTCACCTGGTTTTGATGAAAAAGAGAGGTAGAGCTGGGTGTCATCCGCATATTGATGGCACCTCAGCCCACACCTCCGGATAACCTCCCCCAGCGGTTTCATGTAGATGTTAAACAGCATGGGGGATAGAATAGAGCCCTGTGGAACCCCATGGCACAATTGCCATGGCACAGAGCAATAATCCCCCAGCACCACCTTCTGGAATCGGCCATCCAAGTAGGAGCGGAACCACTGTAGTGCAGTGCCTCCAACTCCCAACCCAGACAACCTATCCAGAAGGATACCATGGTCGATGGTATCGAAAGCCGCTGAGAGGTCCAGGAGAATCAACAGGGTCACACTCCCCCTGTCCCTCTCCCGGCAGAGGTCATCCCACAGGGCGACCAAGGCAGTTTCCGTTCCAAAACCAGGCCTGAAGCCCGATTGAAATGGATCTAGATAATCCGTTTCATTCAACAGTGCCTGGAGCTGTCCTACAACCACCCGCTCAAGCACCTTGCCCAGGAAGGGGATGTTGGCCACTAGCCTATAATTGTTAACATCCTCTGGGTCCAGGTTAGGCTTTTTCAGGAGTGGTCTAATTACTGCCTCTTTTAAAGCAGCAGGCACCACTCCCTCTCTCAAGGAGGAATTTACAACCTCCTGGACCCAGCCGGACAACCCCTCCTTGTTTGATTTAATAAGCCATGAAGGGCAAGGGTCAAGCACACAAGTGGTCGATCGGACTTGGCCAAGCACCTTGTCCGCATCCTCAGGCCTCAGTAACTGAAACTCATCCAATAAAACTGGACCAGATGGTGCTCTGAACGCCTCTACCAATGGAACTGCATTAATGGTGGTGTCCAATTCATGACGAATCTGAGCGACTTTATCCTCAAAGTGCCGCGCAAACTCGTCACAGCGTGCTACCGAGGGTTCCACCGTCTCTCTCCCTGGCCCAGAATGTAACAGGCCGCGAACCACTCGGAAAAGCTCCACCGGACGACACTGAGAAGATGCAATGCTGGTGGAAAAGAACTGCCTCTTTGCCACCCTCACCGCCACAGAGTAGGCTCGATAGTGGGCTCTTACCTGTGTTTGGTCAGACTCAGCACAAGTTTTCCTCCACTTGCGTTCTAGCCGTCTCCCCTCTTGCTTCATTGCCCTCAGCTCAGGTGTATACCAAGGAGCTGGCCGGGCTCTGCTCAGAGGGAGAGGGCGTTTGGGTGCGATCGTGTCAACCGCCCGAGTCATCTCTGCATTCCACACAGTGACCTGGGCTTCGACAGGAGCACCAGCCATACCAGCAGGAAAATCCCCCAGAGCCCTCTGGAATCCATCGGAATCCATTAATCTCCGGGGGCGGACCCTTTTAATAGGTCCCCCACCCTTGCAGAGGGGAAAGGCCGCCAGAAGTCTAAACCTCAGCAGGAAGTGATCTGACCATGACAAAGGGACAGATGTTAATTCCTCTACTTTCAGATCACCATCCTCCTGCCCAGTCGAGAAAACCAGATCAAGCGTGTGTCCTTTTATATGCGTTGGGCCGATGACATGTTGGGACAGCCCAATGGTTGTCATGGCGGCCATGAAGTCCTGAGCCGCCCCGGATACAGCGGCCTCGGCATGGAAGTTGAGATCCCCCAGGACCATCATCCTGGGGGTCCTCAACACCAAGTCCGAGACCACCTCCGTCAGCTCAGGCAGGGAGTCCGATGGGCAGCGGGGTGGGCGGTACACCAACAGAATCCCTAATCTGTCCCGGGTACCCAACACAAGGTACAGACACTCAAGATCTGCACTCGAATGAGCAGGAAGCCTGGAGAGGAAGATTGAATTCCTATAGACCACGGCAACCCCCCCTCCCCGACCCTCAAGTCGGTGTTGGTGCTGCACTGAGTACCCAGGAGGGCACAGCTGGGAGAGAGTGACCCCTCCCAGTTCCCCCACCCAGGTCTCAGTAATACATGCCAGGTCAGCCCCCTCATCCACAATCAATCATGGATGAGGGAGGTCTTATTTTGGGCCGACCTGGCATTCAGCAGCAGCACCACCAGACCCGAGGGCAGATTGGTAAGGCTGCCAGGAACCATCAGGTTGGGGGAAGAACCAGAAGAGGGGACAGCTGTAAGGTGTCGAGCCCCTCTTCTCCTCAGCTGGCCTGTTAATCCCCCAACGCCATACCTCCCCCTGCCCGTGACCACAGTTATGGTGGCACCTCCCCCACCCCCTGAGTTGTCCAATAATCCTCCCAGGCACATATTAAAATATTAAGATATAAAATATACAACAGTTTAAAAGAATATAAAAGAGATAAAAGAGAACAGCAGCTAAGAAGGAGCAGATAGTCCATGTTTGCCCCTTCCCCTGGTCTTTAAAGCTGCTGCCCTCTGCTGCTGCTGCTATTTGCTGCTGGTGTTGTGGCTGCTGGTGTCTCTGGAGAGGCAGGTGGGTAGATCTTGCGACTCCAAGTGCGACGCTAAGTGCGCACTTAGCGTCGCACTTGGCGCGACGCCAAGGCGCTGCCTCTGGCAGCCCCGCCTTAAGTACCTGTGGGCGGGGGCAGAAGCAGGCTCAGGCTCAGGATCAGGATCACCCGGTGCAGCTGCTGGCTGGTCCTCCTTCCCCAGGCTCCTTCCCGAGCAGCCTCTGGCAGCCCCGCCTTAAGTACCTGTGGGCGGGGGCAGAAGCAGGCTCAGGCTCAGGATCACCCGGTGCAGCTGCTGGCTGGTCCTCCTTCCCCAGGCTCCTTCCCCATACTTTTATGGGGGTCTGAAAAAAAGCCAGCCCCTTAGCAGAGGCTGATGGCTGTTTTCTCCAATAATGTGACAGCCTCAGTTTCTGATGTCAGTGGTCTAGCCAGCAAATCAGAAAATTACTTAGTGGCTGGACCCACCTTCCTAAGTGCTCTAACTTACAACCCAAAAGGCTCAGTGTGTTTGAACCAGTTTGCCTATTAAAAGGGGGAGGGGGCTTAAGGTTTGGGTTGCATTTTGGAGGACAAAAAAAATGAGATAAGGTGAAGTAAGTCTATTCATGTTTCCCAGCAGGTTGCTAACTAACCAGATGCTCTAGGAGCACTGCTGAGCTACAGCAGAAGTAGGGGTTTGTACACATTCCAAACATGAAAATGACGTACCCCACCCCTAAAGTTTTTTGTACTTTTCTCTTAACTACAAATCTGCATTTGATGTGTCAGTACACACTTGTAGGTGGTGGCAAAAAACTTTGAGTTTGTGGCGCAAAGAAGCATAAAACTTTGACATAAGTTTGGAGGGGAGATGACAATGTGGGTTATTTTTAGTGTTCACCTGGACCCCCATGGGTATATCATTTACTGATATAATTATCCAGTTTATCTCAGTTAGATTACTGTAATGCGCTCTACGTGGTGCTGTCCTTGAGAAGACAGTTTGGAAGGTGCAGCTTGTGCAAAATGTGGCAGCCAGATTGATAGTAGGGACCAGAAGGTCTGAGCATATAATATCAATTCTGGACCAATTGCATGGGCTGCCTGTACGTTTCTCAGGCCAATTCAAGGTGCTGGTCTTGACCTACAAAGCTGTGTATGGCCCGGGATCGCAACACCTGATGGAGTGCCTCTTCCGGTATGAATCTACCCCTACTCTGTGGTCAACAGCTGAAGCCCTTCTGTGAGGGAGGTTTGGAGGATGGCAGCAAGGAAGAAAGTGGTGGCCCTCCAACTGTAGAATGCTCTTCCCAGTGAGGTCTGTCTAGCACCAACATTGTCATCTTTTTGGTGCCATGTTAAGACTTTCCTCTACTCCCAGGCATTTGATGGTGTATGATGGGGCGTTTTAGTTTTTATCAGGGCCTGGTAGTTTTATTGTTAATTGTATCTAACTTGTTTTAAAGCTGTTTTACATTCTTGGACCTTTTATCATGCTGTGAACCGCCCAGAGAGCTTTGGCTATTGGGCAGTATAGAAATGAAATGTGATCAATGAATGAATGACGCAAGTTAATCCAAGTGATGTATTCAGCCCAATCATCATACCTTTGTTACTGTACATTTTGCAAGCTCCATCACCAACATACAAACAACAATGCAAGACACCTTCTCCCCCACATTAGCCAGTCTTAGGTGCTGCACTAAGGCAGGCAGAAGCAGGTGCACAACGTCACAGGTAACACAGGCAAGAAGAAAAGACCCAGTAAACAGTTGCTGTTGTTGTTGTTGTTGTTCTTTTAATCAGTTCTGTTAAACTTTTGACCTTTGGTTTAAGACTTAGGCTTCTCTTCCAGAAGCTAACAAATCATTGCACATTAAAATCTCTGAGAAGAGGTTTACTTGTAAAAGAGTACTTTTTGATGGAGAAGCATACAAACATAAAAGCAGATCTTTGTAAAATGCCAGGACTCCTAGGAAAATGTATTACAGAGAAGAGGAAAGACGCTGGGGAAGGGATTTTATGATAAGCCCTATAATGCCATGGTTATGAGACCACCCTGGATAGCTCTGAATTTTGCCCAGTCCTCATTATCCCCTTGTCTAGTTTATGTTATTTCAGAATAAATGCTAGCAGAAGGGGGCTGAGGTGCAGATATGGCCTCTCTGTTCTTCTCTCAACCAACTCAGTTCTCCCCTTTCTTCAGGAGGTCCTGCTGCTATTGTGCGAACACTGACAGACAAAAGGATTGCTCATTTCCCATAACCCCAGAAGGTAAATTTTTAAAAAAGATACAGAAAAGTCAAAGTTATTTCTGGCTGTTCTTGCACTTGGGGAGTCCCTACTCAATATTTCTTGGTTACTCACAGAAGATGCTTATTAGTAAGCTAGGAAGGCACAGTTAGTTCGGCAGGCTTCAGGGTCGCCTAGTTAGGGGATAATTTACTTTGCGAACATGGTACTGTATTGGATTCCTGTAACCCTGCAGAAACCAGACAGCTGGCACCCTGGCAACGAGCTCCATGCCTCGTACACATGAAGAAACAGGAGGGAAGCGGCTTTGTGCTACCTCCAGCCTTCCTGTAATTAATCAGCAACCTAAAGAAAGCGGTGCAGATGGAGGGACTAAATGAAGATGCAAGGTTAGTAAAGATAATAAGGATGTGTCTCTCATCTAATCTATGGGGCTGGGGAAGGGAGGAGGGGGGAGCAAGCAGTGACCAGCTATATGGATCTGATGACTCGTAGCAGATCCAGCCTTCCCTCAGAACAAGATGGATAGCCTATAGTAGCAGTTTAAGGAGGCAGATGGAGGATGGCACAGCAGGACAGAATGAATCTCTCCTGAGAAGGGAAGGGACCCTTGGTGGTTGTCTAGTCCAGCTCCTGTATTGAAGGAGGTAAGTACAGCACCCTTGACAGATGGCCATCAGCTTCTGCTTAAATACATCTAGCAATGGCGTGCCCACCACCACCTGAAGTAGTCTGCTCTACAAATGCTTGAGGAGTTCAGTGGATCTGACATCTGAAGCTGACTCCACTAATCTGTGCCTCCCAGTTTAATGTGTAAATCAGAACATGATGCTCCTCAGAATCCCACACTCACCAAATTCAGCGTTGTTGTCCAAGGGCTGCATTTTACATTTGTTCTCTCTTTCAACAGATAATAGCCCCCTGAAGCAGTTTTAAAGTGCACATTAAAAATGGGGCTGCAAATACCCCTGTGAGTAAAAAGTTGTGAGGATGTGCCATTTCTCCCAGGGGCATTTGCGACCTCACTTGGAATCTGTGGCAGCTGGCAGGACCTTTATAGCTGCCTCCAAGCAGCTTGTTATGGAACCAGGGGGTGGGGGGGATGACTCTTCCTCCTGGTGGACTCCTTCTTTACATGGGTTCCCAAAAAAGAATTACTGATAGGCTGCCATCAGTCAGGATAAACCTCCTGACACACTCTAGTCTGTCCAGCTGCTTGAGGAGTTTCTGAGCTCTATTGCCAAGTATTTATTGTTGATTTTTATATTTATTATCATGATCACCTATATACCACCTTCTCTGCTAAAAAGTTATCAAGGCAGTGTACAACAATTTAAAACAGTAAGGTGAAGCCTGTCCTTCAGCTAATCTGGTCTGAAATTGTTTAGGACTTTAAAGTTTGAAAACAGAACTCTAAATTGAGCTTTATATTCAAACACACTGGCAACTAGTGCAACTGGTATAGGATAGGTATCACATATTCCAAGTGCCTAGTCCCCACTAATATTTGGGTGGCCACTTTTTGCGCCAGTTGGACTTTCCAAACCATTGTTAAAGGCAGCTCAGTATGAGCACATTACCGTAGTCCACCCTGGATGCCAGTAGTGCACGAGCAAGTGACACAAGGCCCTCCATCCTCTTCAGATATGGTTGCAGTTGGCGTGCCAGGCTAAGGGCGCAAGCCTGTGCCTGTTTAGACAGAAAAGAGTCCTACAACTCTGGGAAATGCTGGGAGTTGTAGGACTTTCTTCTGTATAACAGACCCAGGATTCCACCCTAAGTCAGTAAAAAGCACTCCTGGCCACCCCACCCCCACCCCCACCCCCTGAGCATCCCCAGCTAGTGCTGAGTCCAGGAGAACTCCCAAACTGAATTCTTGGTCCTGCAGGGGCAGTGCAACCCTGTCTAAGGGCTGAACTACACCCTATGCTAAATGCAGAGCGTGTAGCTTAACTTTTTTTGTTTTTTAGTGTAAGTGCACAGGGCCCTGATCTGAACTGGGACCACCACACATAGATGAGGAGGGTTAAACCTTCCCACCCAGTGGGAAAAGAAAAAAAAGAAAAACCTCAATTGGCATCAATGGAAAGGTTGGATGGTTTAACCCCTTCCTTCCCAACTGTGGTGGTCCCAAGCCAGATTGGGGCCCCACATGCTAGTCAGTTTCCCCACCCACAGTACTGTACTTCCTTGTCTGGATTAAGCCTCAGCCTATTCACCCTCATCCATCCCCAAGCCGTGTCCAGATAGTGCTTCAAGAGTTCCACAGCTTTCCTGGGATGAGTAGATGGAAATGAGAGGTAAAGCCAAGCCTCCTCTGAATTCTAATATGGAAAAAGCAGAAAGCATTCACCAAAATGACCACCAAAAGAGTGATGACATCCCAAGATGCTGATAATTGCTTATTTAGAGCCCAAAGAAGCCAAAATGACCACCTTTGGGCAAAAATCAAAGAAGCATATTTACAAAGTTTCTGAAACAATAATTAATTGGAACAACCCAAAACCATAGCCAACAAAACATGTCACATGAAATTTCAGATATATACCAAGATAAAAACATAAAATACCTTAAACCTAGCAATATACATATACATACATATATATATATATATACACACACACACACACACACTCACTCTAAAATGTTATACAAAATACTTGCAGAGATCTTTGAGAGATGTATGGTTCAATGATTCAAATGCAGCAGCAGCAAAAGTTACTTGTGGAAAAGAAAGCAAGTTGAAAACACAGCTATTATCAATCCTCCTGTGAATCAGGAATCATTACCAAATGGCCACCGTTTCAAATCGCCTCAGGGAATATCACCAAAAAGAAAACCCAAAACTGACTACATAAGGGGGAAAAATCCCCTTCTTTATTTAGACCTTGCGGACTCATGTTTTTTATTCCAAAATCATGGCATCTCTTTTCTAAGTAGGATGTTGTCATTCCACTGACTGATTCTCTCAGCTGCCAAAAACTGTATATCCAATATGCACTTTCTTTATAAAATGCCTCTCTAACAGAGTATCCAGCTTCTTATTTTTGATATTACAAAGATGTTCACCTATTTGTCTTTTATGAGCTTTAGATGTTCTTCCAACATAAAATTTATTACATGGACATTGAATAATATACAACACATACTTTGTGCTGTATGTTGTGAAATGTCTCAGGGGATGCTGTCTATGAATAAAATAGACCTCAAAATCAGTCATATTGCAGGTATACTTGCAATAAACACAGTATTGCAAGGATGAAACCCCTTAGGTACTGTCGCTCCTGGTAAAATATGTGGATATGTGTGTTTTGACCAATATGTATCTTCTATTTCTATGTCTGTTATATTTCTAGTTCCTTTAAAAGTAATCATGGGCTTTTCCTAACATCCAGATACCCCCTGCAATACCAATGTCTTCTGATACTCCTCTGTAGAATAGCTATGGTTATATGTTAAACTACAATTTAAATGACTAGATGGCATGTTATTCCAGGTTGCTAAAGCAGCCTTCCTCAAACTGCTAGCAACCAGTTCTTTAGGATAACTTCAGCAATCCTATGTGATCTACCATGGATACTCATAAGCCTCCAAACTATGCTTACGAGTCTAGCTTCACATTTTTGCCAAACCAAGCCTTCAGGGAGGGGGAGGGAAGGAGGCTGGGGTGGCCATAGGATTTCTCATATGACTGCTGCCCTGGTCTCCTCCCTTCCCCTCCCTCGGGAACACCCCCTTTTCCCCATCTCTGTGCTCTGTTTTTCAAGTGTTCTCTCCACACCAGCTATGAGGGGGAGGGGGAGAGAGTGCAGTTTCCTGGCTCTGAGGTTGGAGCCCTGTTTCCAACCTTGCAGGCAAGAGACCAAACAATCCTGTGTCTCACAGACGCTATCTAGGGGGCATAGGATTGCTGTCTCCATTCGTTAATCATTGGACCCAGTTGTTTTTTTAATCTGTTCATTGCACCTTAACTGTAAAGCTGCCCATCTGGCATGTTATACCTAGGGATTTAGACTATGAGCTATCACATCTTAGATATCTATTTCTGTCCGTGGGTTTTCTATAAACAGAAGTATTTATATGACCATTCCCCTTTCTGACAAATAAATAAAAAAATAATAATTTCATCATAATTCTGATTACTATAAAACCTTGAGGCCTCCAAAGGCCATGAAGGCTACAATGGAATAGTAAGCAGAGATGGCTGACCTTACCGTAATTGGGACATGGGCTGATACAGGAAGAGGCAGTCCTGTAGATAGGGATGTACGAAAGTGACTTACCTTTCCGTGGATTATGTTGATGGTGGGGGGGAGGCATTCCGTCCCTCCCCCCGGAATCCTGGCCGGGGGGGGAGGCACTCTGTACCTCCCCACCGGAATCCTGGCTGGCCGGCTGTGCTCCGCAACGATTCTGCGGAGCCGCCGGCCAGCTCTGCCAGCAGCCGGACATCCGGCCACTGGCTGTAGATCAAGGCTGTGCAGGGCTTGAAAGGTAAAATCAATACCTTGAATCAAGCTTAGAAGCATACAGGAAGACAAAGGCTTTGCAGGTAGGAAAGAGGGGCTTTGTGAGTAAAGAATGGAAGAAGCTGTGCTATAGCAGCAAGAGGCTGCTAGACTCTGGCCATGTTAAAAACGCAGGTCCATTCTCTTTCTGTCTTTCTGTCTTTGTTTTGCTACAGAACAATACAGTACAAGAGGCTTGCCAGGTTTCTTTAGGAGGGGTAGAGAAGGAGGTGTTAAAATAATCTTACATAATTCCTTCACTCAGAGATAAACTCACATGTATATATTTGCTGGAGGAGGGGGTGGGGTCCATGACATGATGCACGACATTGCAACCAAAGATCATTCAACAATTGTAACAAGCCAGTGATGGTGAGAAATAACACAAAAACTTCCCACATCTAGCTATGGATTTAAGAATGAGGGATTATAAGGATGACTGATTATGGGATAACATCAAAGAATTTGCCATAGCACTGAAATAGAAGTGAAGGACTGGGCACGTTCAAACTACGAGTATTTCTTTTTGATGGGGAAGTAAAGCTGTGTCTCTAACCCACCCATCAGACACACTTGGCAAAACAAGTGTTTGCAACTGTAAATGCTAAAATCCACAAATGAAGAGGCCTGAACTGAGCAAAACTAAACGAAGTAATACGTTTCTGGCAGTTTTCATGAAAGTTGCATTTTAGGCTGCCCATATAAAGGAAAGAAAATAAAACTTAAAAGTAATATTTGAATCATGCAAGGTACTCAGAAATGACAAACTGCATTAAAAAAATCCTTAGGACAAGCCTAGATTTTCTACTCGGGTAGTATCCAATGTGGGCCCTCCGCGGCTGGCGGCTGCTCCTTCCCTACTGCTGGTGGGAAGCGCCACAATGAGTGGAAATGCTCATTGCTGGAAGGGGCACAACTCCCCCCTTCTGGAAATAAGCATTCCACTAGTTGCGGTGCTTCGCCCCAGAAGCCCGATAGTGTGGCTGCCAGTGGTGGGGCCAAGCACCAACTGCTCTGGGCTGCCTGCAGAAGGGCTGTGTTGTATACCGCCCCACATGTGCATTTAAAGTTCGTTTTTTGTATTTTCCAAACCAATTATGAGTTTTTAAATACAACTCTTAAAATGGACAGTCTTGGCCTGCACAAACAAACCAAATTCCATACTTAAAGAATTGTATACCTGCAAAAAAAAAAAAAAAAAGTATATAATTCTGGAATATTGATCAACAATTATTTTTTATGGAAACTTTGATGTCCCTGTTATTTATTTATTAGATTTCTATACCGCCCAATAGCACACACTTTCCCATAATAAAATAGGTAATTGTGGGATGTATAATAGATCTTATTTAAATGAATAAAGCTTATTTGATGACCCAACTATTCTACCCCCATTTTGCCCCAAATCCTGAATCTTGGGCAAAGTACTCTCATAACAGAGGCATCAGACAACTGTAACAGGCATTATCTTCTTTCTCCTGGTCCTATAACCAGGCAGCAGTGCTGAAAAGTATTGAACAATGTGGCTCCTATAAAAAGGAAACTATATCAAATGCTGTAATTTGTATTTTGGTTGTTTTGCTAAAAATGGCTGGGTTACATTCATTTCATTGAATTACTCATTTAAAATTTGAATGGCAACATTTGGAATTTTGCCAAATTTTGAATCTTTGTGACTTTCATTTCCACTCTATGTACTTTGTGCTGTAATCAGCCTGTTGCTGATGTCATTAGCATCTCAGGGGTTTGCTTTATCTGGGTTCACCTGCTTTTTCACTTCTGGCTCTGTAGCTGGAGTACCTGCCATGCTAAGAGACCAGTCCAGGGCCTCTTTCACTTAGATAAGGAAATGCTTTCTCACCCCATCACCTCCAGCCAGGCTATTTGTGAAACATGCTAAGACTCTGAATAAGGCAAAAGTGTACAGGTTAAATATTTCTTCCCACTACATCTCACCTCCCTTCCTATAGACATCTCTCACCTTTTCATATCATCTTCTTCCTCCTATCCCAGGACATTTTTGCTGAGAGAAATAGTGGTGAGCAACCAAGACGTATACGATAGGCTCTCATATTTCCAAGCTGTTCCACACATCTAAAAGGGAATGAAAACCTGTTCTAAAATGCTGATGTCCTCTGCATGCTTAATTTGTAGATATGCAAGTAGGGTAGCCACATATGCATGGGCAAAAAAAAAGAGAAAAGCATCGCCAAAAAAGAGGGGGAAAGAGGATACAGATTTGCATAAAATTTCCATGTTAATATATAGGCAAATTTGGAAATAATTACTAGAATTTAAATAGAAATACAGTACATGTCATCATAGTGGGGAAAGCTGTGATCAGGTGACCCATGTGCTTGCTCAGTCTGCTGTCTAGGTGCTCCCTCCTTATGGTTCTTTGCCTTTAAACCACATGTGGATTGGACAGTCCTTCAAACTGGAGACTGTCTTCTGTAAAATAGGTCACATGGCCACCATGCATCTCTACACTACTCCATGTGCAGCCCCATCTAAGGCTTAGCTCACACAAACAATAAATCTTGTGGTACAACTGTCCCTGGATTTTACATCAGACAAGTGGGGGAACTGCATGGCTGAATGCTCCTCCAAATTAAAGAAGAAAAGAAAAGCCTTCCCTACATATAGAAAGTTATATCTCAGGAGGAAGGAGTCAAGCCTAGTCTTCTCCCTGGCATTTTAATATTCTGTTTAAAGGGTTATATTTGTCACCAGGAAACATTCAATCATGCATTTTCCCCACCTGGAGCCTGAAGTGGTACATTCCAGGAACAGATCTATTACCTTGTTTGCTTTTGTGTAAACAAGGCCTAAAAAGAAGAAAGGGTGAAAGCAAGGGCTGTGAGTGGAGGACACAGATCAAGGGAACTAGCCATATGCCCCTTATAGTTCAGTAAGAGAAGGAAAAAAAAACACCAGCAAGCATAACGATAGGTGAGATCCAGCGGTCATATGGGAAGGGGGGAAATGGCTGTTCCTAATGTAAGCTTGGTTTTTTGTTGGCAATTTATATCTAAAATCTCTAATGCTTCCAAATCTTTTTTCCTAAACTAAAAAGCTGGAGTTTTCATATGGTGATGGAAAATGGCTAATTTAAAACAATTAAGTAAGGACTAATTAAAATCAGCTTGGTGTCCCTAAACGGCAGCTGGCCAGCAACCCAGCACTTGCTCTTGGCTGGAAGGACTGCTTTAGCTGGATGGACCTGCTCCTGGGGTGCATGGAGAGCCTCTGATCTGTTTCACAACGCCTATCCCTGTCCTACTCACTTCTTCCTGCCTTGCTCAGAACTGCACCTACCTGAGGCGCCTGGCTGTGCTTTATGGAGTCTGAATTTTTCTGGGGGTCGTGTCTTTCCATGCAAACTCATTAGGCACTATTTACACTCACTGCAGCTGTGAAGAGAGAGGTTCTGAACTCTGGCATTTGACAGTAGGCTTTGTTTCTCATTTACATTTGCATATTAAAGTGTTTGCCTGAAATAGGCTATTGAAATTAATTCAGGATTAATTGGTGTCTTTATCTCATTAGGACAATCTAATTTAAGGATGATGAAATTGTTTAGCCTCCCGTTTGTATAATTAGATTGCTTTGAATTGCTGTCATTATTGGCTCTTTAGCATCATCTGTAGGCCTCAGACAGACAAGCGCTCCAACCTCATAAAGACCAATCATGTGTTACAGCACAGCACCGTTAACCCCTTTTAGTCCAAACTGAAACAAATAAGCCAAAGCACAACGGAAGGGACTTGTCTGTGCATAGCAAAGATGCCCAAGGCCCCTTGGCCCAAGGATTTGCACTCTCCTACCATTAAATACTTGGGATAGAATCTTCCCTAATCTGCCATTCAGTAACAGAAGCACCCACAATAGGTATATCAAGGCTTTGCTTTGGCAGGGTACCCTGTTCAAATGCAGAGTAACTCCCAAACCTCATCATCCAGAGTTGCATCCATTCCAAACCCAAAATAAATCTGATATGTTCTTGAAACTGAGCATATAGTTTCATGGTTCATCCCTAATTTATGGGTATAGATGCACCATTATGTGTTTTCTTTTTATTAAAATCAAAGTCATGATAAACTTTCCCTGCCTTATCTCCAGTTTCAGCTTACTGCTGACCAGTAAAAGTATAACCTTATGGGGAGTGTTCAGGGCATGAATCTCATACATTTCCAGTATATTGTCTCTCTTCAAGCCCTTAATACGCTGCCACAACAATTAGAAGATTAATGAACTGCTGGAGACCCAGGGTGACCATTCTGACCCTGTGGTGGGCACTCACACTGAGAAACAAAGAGCAAAGTTGATGCCTAGGCCAGGCCAGGGCTCTTTGCTGGCCTCTCTCAGTGGCAGTGATACCTGTGCTTCCAAATGTTTTCAGAGAGACGGGGAGGCACTGCAAAGCCTACTGCCATACTTGTCCTTCCGCATGCCTGTAGAATAGATAGAGGAAACCTCCATAGTTTGACTTGGCTGGCACTCCTGTGGAAGCCTTAGTCACTCTATGAGATATGGAGATGACTTGGACTGTCGAAAAGCTCCCACTGAATAGAGTCAATTTGGTCATCTTGCGTACCAGGTTGCTGAGAGCAATGAGGCAGATGGGATGACAACCTGAATGCAAGTGGCAGAAAACTCAGGCTGTCTCTGAACACATGGGAGCTGTTTTTGGAGCCTATTCTGTGACAATGTTGGCAATGAAACAATACATTTCTATCTCCTCTGTGCACAATTCCATCCAGGGGACCTCTTGGTGGTTTGGAGCTTTCTACTGCTAGGCCCATAGCCTGATTTTAAGGAACCCTTGGTAACCTGCCATGACATATGTGAGGATAAAATTGTTTGTATCAACCTCAACTTGGATGGCACTATGTCTGCAGTTTGGTTAGCGAATGTTTGCCAGTACACCTTCTATTCACAAACTTCCTTTTCCTCTAGGGTATCATGGAGTGCAAAATACTGCTCAAGGCATTCAATCTATGTGGGCCAATTTTCTTCAGTATTATCAAAGCGGTCCTTATACCAGGATCTCATTGTAATCGTTGTGAGGTTGTTACCTGGCCACCTCCCCCCCCCACATGAGGCCTGATCTTATGCCAGTCCTATAGCAAGGCCTCTAGGCTTACCACAGTCCAGCTCATTTCCTGATAGCTCTTAATGCCGTTAAGAGTAATACAGCCATAGTATGAATCAAGCCCATCCTCATCATCACTGTCATGGCTATGTTATCCCATTGATAACTCCTGGACACAGCACTCTAGCAACTTCTTTATTAGGCAGACATATTGCCTGTTTGCCTGCTAGGTTTGTTCTGCACTGATATACACTGAGACCTGGTTCACACAACCCAAACAGCCCACCATGACTTTAGCCACGGTGGGCTGCAGCATGGGCCATGTGGGATTTGTATATTCAACACCTGGTCACAGCTTGTCATGTTGTGTAAAGCTGGGGACAGTGGGTTATGTGAGGGTTAAACAGCCTTCGCATAACCCATGATCTGTTGTTGGGTTATGTGAGGGTTGCCTCTAGAAAATATTTATTTAATTTTTATACTGCCCAATAGCTGGAGCTCTCTTAATTGCTGTGGATTTTGTTTTGCCCCATGGCAATAATGCCACAGTGTACTGTCGGGCTCTATTTTGTCTCCCATACTGTTCAGCATTTACATTAAACTACTGAATTCTATCCATAGAATGAAGATTTGGAGTGAGGTATCCTCCATATGCTGACACGCAGCTCTCTTTCTCCTTTTAATCTGCTTCAGGTGAGATGATAGCCCACTTCACATATTTGGGCTCTGTCCTGTGTGTATTATGAACACGCAGGTGGTGACCTGCACTGAAATGCACATGTGTGTGTAGGCAAGGATCCGTGCAATTAGGAACCCTGGAAAAGCAAGATTCTTGATTGTGTGGAGCCCTGACATTGTACATATGCTTGTATGTGCAGATGCAAGCTGCAGATATAGTATATGATTCATCTGTACATTCATTGTACACAAGGAAAGGAACCCAAACATCTCAAAAGGGCTGATGTATGTGCTGAAATGATGTCTTAGATCAATAATGGACTAGATGAGGGCCAATAAATTGAAGCTTGGTCAAGATAATGCTGAGGTACTGTTGGTGGGTGGTTCACCTGATCTGGAAGTTGGTGTTCAACCTGTTCTGAATGAGGTTGTGTTCCCCCTAAAACTGGGGTGGCAACTTGTGGCCCTCCAGATGTTTTGGCCTACAACTCCCATCAGCCCTAGCCAGTATTGCCAATGTTAAGGAATTATGGGAATTGTAGACCAAAACATCGGGAGGGCCACAAGTTGCCCACCCCTGGCCTAAGAGATCACATTCTTAGCTGGAGGGTGCTATTAGATCTACCCCTGTGATTGGATGTACCAATAGTATCTGTGGCATGAAGCACCTTTCACAGGTTGAGGCAGCTGTGCCAACTACATCTCCTCTTGGATAGAGATAGCCTGGCCAAGGTAGCATCCAGATTAGGTCATTGCACTGTATTGTGCATAGGGCTGCCTTTGAAGAATAGCTGGAAACTTCCATTGGTCCAAATACAGCTGCTCAATTGCTGACCAGGATTGGTCAGGAGGAACTTATCTTTTCAGTTTTCAAATCCTGGCTTGGTCTGTTTCCAAGAACAGTTCAGAATGCTGGTTTAACTAGGAGTGGGATCAGAATTTGAATCAGGGGTGCTCAACTTTGTGAGCAGAATCAAGATGTTCCAAGCTGGCCTCCACATCAAATATGGGGAAGCAGATGTCAGTAAAATATTAGGATAAGTTTCCTGATGGTGAGAGCTGTTCAACAATGGAACAGACTGCCTTGGGAGATAGTGGGCTCTACTTGGCTAGAGATATTGAAGCGGAGTCTGGACAGCCATCTGTCAGAGATGCTGTAGTTGTGCTTTGCACTGCAGATCCGGCATTGAGCCGGGGTTGGATTGGATGACCTCCATGATTCCTTCCTGCTCTAACATTTTGTGATTCTATGAATTCTGTGCAAACTGCTGAGCAGTTTGCTCCTCCTCCACCACCAAAACAAACAAATAAACAAACACCTTGGGAAAGAGAAATGGGGAGAGGGCAGCAGGCATTCCCACAGATGCATAGTGCGCTGTCTTTTCTTGCTGGGGACCCTGAACTTGAATAGGTGGATGGTGACAAGGTGAACCGTGAAAGGGTCCTCTCAGTCATGGCACCTGTCTTTGGAACAGTTTCTCCAGAGAGATTCTCCTTGCACCAGATTTAATGATCTTTAGGAGTTGGGCAAAGACTTTTATATTTGTCCAAGGCAGCCTTCTAAATATTTTAGTTTTGATCATGACACTTCCTAGTATATTTATTGTTTCATTTACTGCTGTTCTGCAGTTTTAATGCTGTTTTGTATTTTTAGGATGTTTAAATTTTTTACTCCATTGGCTTGAAAGTTCATAGAACTGGAAGGCACAGAAACATTTTTAAAAACCAAACAAACCTCCCGGCAGGGCTGGGCCAAGATGTTTTGCTGCCTGAGGTGGAGGCACCCCTTCCCCTCTAAAGTCAAGGTGCTTAGTACCCAAGGCCAGTCCAATTATTTTGGCGCCTGAGGCAGAAAATCCCACAATTGCCTCTCCTACTTCCTGGCAGTAAAGATACAATAACAAACAAATAAATAAAATAACTAACAATTTGCCACCCCACATCAGCTGCCTGAGGTGGCTGCTTCACTCTGCTTAATGTTTGAGTTGGCCTTGCCTGGAACAAACCAAACCAGGCATACCCCTAGGTCTTGTTCACCTTCTTCTCTCCATAGTGGATTTGTCTCATTCAGATCCATTTGTGCAGAAGTGTTTCTCCTCACTGACCATCACATCACAACACCCTCATTTTGGGGATGGCCCATAACTTAATGGAAGACCACATGCTTACATACAGAAGATCCCAAGATCAATCCCTGGTGTCTCCAGTTAAATGGACTTGGAGAACATAGCTGAGAAACGTCTCTCTCTGCCTGCAAAGCAAACCTAGAGAGCCACTACAGAGAGAGGAGATCTGGCGTCTCCAAAGTTGTTCCCATATGCACTGGTGTGCCCACAGACACTTCTTTCTTGGTGCCTGCCAGGCTTCCTGCTCCTCCTGATTTCGATTTTATTTTTAAAAGTTTTTTTTTTTAATAAAAAACCTGAGGGGCTGGTATGTGCCACCAATCCCCAGTGCCATCTTTATTTCCACGTGAGCCCCAGAGGCATTCTTAGAAATAAAAATGATGGACGGCTGCAGTCCAGTGCTTCATTTTAAAGTGTGCCTAGACACTGAGGAAAAAGAAAAGAGGGCGTGGCAGGGAGTATCTTGCGGGGCTAAAGGGAATTGGAGAGCAAGGAGCTGTTTTGCCTGGTTTGTGTGTGCGTGTGTGTGGTGTTTTGCCTGTTTTGTATATTTATGTGTGTTGTGTTGTTTGGTAGGTTTGGACATGTGTGTTTTGCCTGGCTTTTGTGTGTATGTGTGTGTGTTTGATTTCTGAGTGGGTGTGGGGTGTGTATGTGTGTGTCTTTCTCTGAACATCACCAGGTTGCCATCTCTGAAATTGGCATTTTGTTGTGTTTTGTGGGGGCAAATGTGTGATTTGCCATTTGAGGCGCAGGCCCCATCTCTCCTTTGTACACAGTTTCTTGGCCAGGTTACTTGTCTCTGAGCCACATCAGTTTGCCTTGTGTAAAATGTGCATTGGAGCAGAAAACTGTTGGTTCAAAGAGTGGTTTTGTGTTTTGAATTCAGGCCCCACTTTTGTCTTGTACTTAGGTTCTAGGTCAAGTTTCTTATAGCCTCACCAGTTTGCCTTCTGGGAAATGAGTGGCAATGCTCACCATGGCAGCCATTTTATGAATGTCCAAGCTGAATTCCAGCTGAGCTATTTAAAATCCTAAAAGATGATGCTGTTAAAGTGCTGCATTCAATATGCCAACAAATTTGGAACACTCAACAATGGCCGCAAGACTGGAAAAGATCAGTTTACATTCCAGTTCCAAAGAAGGGCAACGCCAAAGAGTGTTCAAACTACCGCACAATTGCGCTCATTTCGCATGCCAGCAAGGTGATGCTCAAAATCCTACAAGCTAGGCTTCAGCAGTATGTGAACCGAGAACTACCAGAAGTACAAGCTGGGTTTCGAAGAGGCAGAGGAACTAGAGATCAAATCGCCAACTTTCGCTGGATCATGGAGAAAGCAAGAGAATTCCAGAAAAACGTCTATTTCTGCTTCATTGACTACGCTAAAGCCTTTGATTGTGTGGATCACAACAAACTGTGGCAAATTCTTAAAGTGATGGGAGTACCAGACCACCTTACCTGTCTCCTGAGAAACCTGTACGAGGGTCAAGAAGCAACAGTAAGAACCAGACATGGAACAACCGAGTGGTTCAAAATTGGGAAAGGAGCACGACAAGGCTGCATATTGTCACCCTGCTTATTTAACTTATATGCAGAGTACATCATGAGAAATGCCGGGTTGGATGAATCAGAGGTCGGAATTAAGATTGCTGGGAGAATTATCAATAACCTCCGATATGCAGATGATACCACCCTAATGGCAGAAAGCGAAGAGGATCTAAAGAGCCTCTTGTTGAGGGTGAAAGAGGAGAGTGCAAAAGCTGGTTTGAAACTCAACATTCAAAAAACTAAGATCAGGCATCTGGCCCCATCACTTCCTGGCATATAGAAGGGGAAGAAATGGAAGCAGTGACAGATTTTACTTTCTTGGGCTCCAAGATCACCGCAGACGGTGACTGTAGCCATGAAATTAAAAGACGTTTGCTCCTTGGGAGGAAAGCTATGGCAAACCTAGGCAGCATAGTAAGAAGCAGAGACATCACCTTGCCGACAAAGGTCCGTCTAATCAAAGCTATGGTTTTCCCAGTAGTAACGTATGGCTGTGAGAGCTGGACTGTAAGGAAGGCTGAGCGCCGAAGAATTGATGCTTTCGAACTGTGGTGCTGGAGAAGACTCTTACGAGTCCCCTGGACTGCAAGGAGGTCAAATCAGTCCATCCTAAAGGAAATCAACCCTGAGTGCTCATTGGAAGGACAGATACTGAAGCTGAAGCTCAAATATTTTGGCCACCTAATGCGAAGAGAAAACTCTCTGGAAAAGACCCTGATGCTGGGAAAGACTGAAGGCAAAAGGAGAAGGGGACGACAGAGGATGAGATAGCTAGATAGCATCACCGATGCAATGAATATGAACTTGAGCACGCTCCGGGAGAGAGCGCAGGACAGGAAGGCCTGGCGTGCTATGGTCCATGGGGTCACGAAGAGTCGGACACGACTGAACAACAACAAAAAGCCTCTTTCCCATGGCAGCCATTTTGTGAGAGTCTCCATGACACTCTCTTAAGATTCTGAATGTGCTCACCAACCCAAAAGGGTTGGGGTCCCTGGAGTAGATGATACTAGGCTACATATATCAGTTGTCTGACTCATTTTAAGGTAGCTTTAAATGTGAAAGAGAGATTTCCATTTTTTCAGTATGCCCAGTGGCCCTGAGGTTTTCCGTGAATACTCTTCCCTTGCCTGACATTATACAAGCATACTACTCATGAGCACAGCTAAATGCATATGTTATGGCCACTTCATAATGTATGTCTTGGCCTATGAGAAGCCACTCTTCTCAGCTAGAGAAGATGCTATAGTAGCAAGTGGGTCCACTTGGGTAGTCAAATCACGTCTAGGAACAGCTGGTTGTGCCTCATCACACTGCTAATTTATGGCCCTGGAAACAGTGTGTTGATGTTGATGCTGTGTGAAAAGACGCTCAGGCAGAAACCTATGGCCAGAGCAAGGGCAGGGGGATCGCTCTCGACTCCTTTGCTGGAGTGTTTTGACCCTCTAACCTAGCAATCCATGACTGCTTGGACGCCGTTAGAGCAGGACACCCTTATGTTGACTCTGGCTGCAGCTGGGCTCCCTCTGCAGGTTTTAGCTACATGCTGTTCATTCTCTTCATCAGCACAGATGATGAATAGCCACCTGTGCTGTTCCCTCTGAGCTCTACCTCCTGCTCTAGGAGATTTTCCTCCAACATCTTCAGTAATTGGGGGCAAGCCAGTTTGGGGCAGTGTTTGTATGTTCTCCCATGTGAAGGTTTTGTTTTGTTGCTATGCAACTAGATGCAACACACCGATAGATTATTTGAGATGAGGAATGGTGGGTTAAATGCCCAGTTGGGGCTTGAAAGAATAAGGCCATACTGATACTGCAGACTGAAACTAGTTTAGAAGTTATTCTCTCTTCCAAGGGAGCACTGGGGCTTATAGTTTGTGACAGGAGGAGGAGCTCCATAACCAAGGATTCTCAGCACCTTCACCAAACTACAATTCCAGACCACTGAGCTTGAGAAATACCTGTGTGTGCAAGTGGTACACAACTATGGAATTCAGTACCGCTAGATATGACCAGCAGCTTGGAGGGATTTTAAAGGGAAGGACACAAATTCATGGAGGATAAGGCTGAGTACTACTCATGATAGCTATATGCTGCCTCCAGGACTGTAAGCAGCAAGCCTCAGAATACCAGTTGCTGGGGAACAAGAGTGTGGGAGAGCTGTTGCCTCCCTGTCCCACTTGCATGCTTCCTATAGGCATCTGGCTGGGTGTGGGAAGCAGGATCCTGGACCAGACAGGCCTTTGGCTTGATCCAGCTGGTCTCAAGGGCAGGACACGATGTCAGCGCAGGGGTTTTTTGTATGGTCCCTCTCTCCGCTTCTCCACACCTATCTTATGTATGTGGAGAAGGTCTGAATAGGGCTAGAACTTCCTCCGTGTTTGTCCTGGTCACCTAGAATATGAAAGCGACGCATTATCTAGTAGTCTCATGGTTTACCTGAGCAACCCCAAAGTGTACTGAAGTGATTCATGCAGTTATTTAATAGTTAAGTACATGTCTTGCATTACTTACATCTCATTAAACAAGTGCTTTAGTTAAAGGAACAGATAACTAGAAGAAAAGCAGGGTGCCCCAGGTATGTTCTACAGGAAATGTGTGCTTTTGGACAGCACTTTGGGGCTCAGAAGGGTCACAGGCCTGATCTGACGATGAGGCAAGGTGAGCCTCTTGGATCAGGTGGCAGATTTGGAGAATGATGGAGCAGGCACCCACCTCCCTACCTGCCGCTAGGTACCCACCCAGCACCCACTACTTTTCAATCACAGAGGAAGCCAGGTGATGAGTGGATATGGAGTGGCCTCTGGCGGATCTTGCTTTGCAAGCAAGGCCTGATTGCCTGTTTCGTATGGGGGAGCTTTCTCAGCAGAAAGTTTTGCAGGGCACGTGTATATTCCTGTGTGTGTGTGTATCCGGTGGGCAGGTGGGAACTCAGATTGCCTAGGAAGCACTGTGGTTATGGGGGGATGTCAAAGACTGGAGGGGGCTGAGGCTACCTGCTGCTGCTGCTTTTCCCTTCTGCTGGTATGCTGTGCAGCTAACTGGAAGGGGAAAAGTGTCTTGTGGTCTGAAGTAATGCTCACACAATGCAGGATTATTTTTCTGATTATCTTGGGACACAGTTGCTTATCCACCTGGAGCCAGAGCTTGTCTTTTGCCATGAAGCCAGTCCCTCTCTTCTCTCTCTCACCTCATCTCACCCTGCCTTCCCCTCGGCTTGCACTGGCGTGGAAAACAAAGTCCTAAGCTTAGATTCCAACCTGAATGTTTTGTGTTCCCTTTCTGCTTGCTAATCTCTAGAAAAGAAAGGAGTTAGACAGATATGGTTCATGTGGGGTGTGTATGTGTGCATGCATGTGTGCAGCCAAACTCATTTCTCCTTAAACGCTGCTCCTTGAAACTCCCCCAAAGGCAATACTACAAAGGTATTTGTAGTTCTGCCTCAGGTATCAAAACGTCTTGTGCTGGCCCTGAGAAGGGACTGGTTCACACATTGACTGGGTGGAAACAGGGCCTCCAAGTGAGAAATGGCAGTGCTAGCCACAAAGCGACCTGGTTGAAAGTTGGATCTTAATTCAATCATGGGCAATATACTGCACCTATCTTAAAGTGGCCCAGACAAGTCTGAGTACGTATTTGGAATATAGGTATGAAAATCTCTCTTTGTGGAAAAATAGCTGAAAATCATTATAAGATGGTTTCTTCATGGCATTATACCCAGTGAAAGATTTTTTAAAAGAGAGTTCTGTGATGCATATGAGTATTGGCAGCACCGGGGGAAAAATTCGGGGGCGGGGGGACACACACAGAAGGGGCAAAGTATATGTCTAGGTGGGTGAGCTGGATGCCATATGCTAAGATCTCTGAAAGATAAAAGTAGCATACTTAGCAGTAAAACTGCCATCCTAAACATATTTTTTTCTGAAATAAATGGGGAAAAGGTTACTTTGGGCTTACATCACAGAAGGGGAAATTAATTTGAATTTTGAAATATGTTAATTTGTGGTTAGAATTTATTTTATTTTCTTTCTTTTTTACTATGAGTCATCCCATACATAAATAATAAATTAAGTTCAGGCAGACAGGCAGGCAGTAAGCAACATTAGCAAACAACAACTGGATTTCTTTTTGGTGACACAGGTTCCTTAACGTATACAGGGTGCTGAGCTTTAAATATTCACACACATTCTTTTCAGTATGAAATTCATTTGCAAAGGGAGAAGGCACAGAGCACCAAGGGGTCAGCCAAGTTGGATCACAGAGCATGTCATGTAATGTATATATAATTTCAGAAATGGAGCCAAGCACATTTGATCACAATTTGGGTGTTTTTAGTTGAAAACACACTTTCTAGTCCATAAGGTAGTAGAGAAAAAGATTTCCCCTAAAACTTACAAACCAGTTATGGCCTGGGTGTTGTGGTTACTCAAGTGAGTCACTAAAAAAAGCTTTCTGTCAAAACGCATCAACCCCCCCACCTCTTTTGTTAGAGGCCTAATTATCCAGTTTCAACTCTATGTTGTTCTGAAGACATACACCTCTATAACCACCTTGAGCCCTCCCACCAAGAGAGGGCCATGAGCCCCCGCCCACTTCCTCAATAAATCCCCCCAGAGGACATTAAAAATTAGGTACTTCCCTCAGGATGTGGTTATTCAATGCCAAGACAGTGTTATGAAGTATGCTTCATACATGCATATCACATGCATGTAAACCTAACACATACATGAGGGATGTTTTGGCACTGAACTCTGGGCACTTATGAAACCTCATACCCCCAAAAGCTGAAAGTCAGGGGCCACAACAATGTCTTAGAAAGCAATTCTTTGTTCTATTAAAGAAGATTTTTAAATGAATTAAAATTACTCATCAAGGGAATTAGAATCATACATCTATCTGGGGAATTAGAATTATACATTAACACCAAGAATGATAAAGATAATCAAGCATTTAAAGTCAATAGTGAAGCTAGGTACACTGAGATTTATAGAAAATTGTGTGTGTATATGTGTGTGTGTGTTCAAAATAGAACAGTTTTAATTTCTAGTATGGTGTGTGTGTGTGTGTGTGTGTGCGAGAGAGACAGACAGACAGACAGCGTTTAAAAGAAGTTTAATAAAAGTGCAGCAACTCAAAGAGAAGTTTTAACTCCTAGCAAAGGTGTGTGTGTGTGTGTGTGTGTGTGTGTAGGGGTGTGTGTGTGTGTGTGTGTGTGTGTAGCTGATAATGGAGGAAAGGGGGAGAAAGAATTTTCAGCTTGGGTAATTTGAACAGAGGAAAAACAGACTCTTTTGGGGAATTGTGAGAGAGTTTGGAGAGGGGGCTAGAGCAAATGCAGGGGTTTGGAAGAAAGTGGATGGAGAGGCGCAACAGCTACAGGGAGTCTCAAAACCGAGGGCTTTTAAACTTTGGAATGGGATGGAATATTAGGTGAACATAGGTGACAAAAGAGTAATCTAGGCATGCTGTCCGGCCAGCACACTAGAGTTGCTTTGGTATCAAGAAGGCCTCTTTATTAAGATGACTATATTTAGAATGCACCAACTTCTTAGTCCTCAACCAACGTACAGACTGAGGGTGGACAGGCCACAAGGGGGAAAATGACACTAGAATCAATCTAAAAAGCTTTATTCACAGGGGCAACACTGACTTTTTGCCCTCCTGCAGCCCTTAGCAACCTCTTCTCTTTCTCTCCAGGCTTGACTTTGTTCCTTTTTGGCTGAGCCTCTTGCAGTCCACCTCCACACCCTCTGTTCACATCTCTCAGGAGCCACCAACTCTCTTCATGCACCTCTAAGTATGTGCATGCTGTGCAGTGGAGAGGACTGGGTCAGGTGCAGGGCTCCTGGTCTGCAATGGAGCTGCCTGCAAGTGAGGAGTGCAATAGCACCTTGCCATTGTCCTCTACTCAGCTCCCTACTGGCTCCATTTTAGTGGTTTCCTCCCTACCACATTTCACTGATATGGGTTGGGGTATATGAGAAATTAGTTTGTTTTGATCAGGATTTACCCAGTTCACACCTGGATTGAACACAGGCTTGGACACAATCTGCAGTTGAAATCCATACATTTCCGAGCTTGCCATGTGATTCACAGATGAAAAAAAAAATGTTCGACAGCATGTGTGCATTTGAAAGATGCACACTAATATGCTTTAATCAATGGGAGAAGAATGCATACATTTCAAAGACGTGCACAATTGATGTGTACATATTTGAAAATATAAACGAAAATGCACACGGATTTTCATGCAAAAAGAAAAAAAGCCAAAACTCACAATGTGATATGGACTAGAGTCAGAACAGGCTTGGAGGTGGAATTCGGAGCATTTCGGTGACCTCAAGTTTTGCTGATTCGCATATCCCTAAGAGAGACTTTCTACATTTATAGTGGTCTTATCTGAAAGTAGAGATTTTTGGAATGGTATCTTGCAGAGCATAAAAGCAATATTGTATGCAAGGCACAACTTGCAATGAGGCATGTTTCACAAAAAGAGTTCACCCTTGCAAAATCTCTTTCTCACTCCCTCATGCACACTCACACACCAGCAATTCTTCAGAGGGAGGGTGCAAATAGGGTGCAAATGTTTGCTGATTCAAAGAGAAGGCAGGAAGATTTGGCTCCATAATGTCATAATGTCTGTAGCCGCATCTGATTTGTTAGGTATTGTTGTCAAGAAGTTTGTTTAGAATGATGGCAATGCTTCTTTCTTTTACTCTGATCTGATTTTCTGACTTCGTGCTGCAGCTAAATCAGACTGGATGCCTGAGGTTTTTAATCACATTTCCTTCACCTGATTTTTGATTGGCTGCAATTGCCTTAGGAAACAACCCTTGTATTAATTAGGGATGTATGAATTGTGTACCTTCGGTGCAGCTTGACTTCCGCAGTTTGCTGCCAGTGCTCTGCTCCACCGAAATTCCACAAGCCCCCGAAATTCTCCTCTTTTTTTTCCGCTCCGAAAATCACGAAGATAAATACCAACAACGGTAATTCTGGTGCCCAGCCATCTCTGTGAGTCTGCATAACTTCTGTAAGAATTGCTATTTTTTGTAAATATTGTGTGTGTGAGCTTCTCCCCCAATCCAGCTGTTTCCCTGGGGGAACCCCCCCCCCATTCACCCAAGGGTCTTCTGAGATAACTAACAGGAGGTTTGATAATGAGCTAGATGTGGAAATACAAAGCTGAGCGGAGAGGAGAACCAACTCTGTGCATGTCTACTCAGAAGTAAGCCTTACTGAGTTCAATGCGACTTACTCCTACACATGTCAGCACCCCACTTGCCCCCAGCTCAGCTTTGTATTTCCACATCCAGCTCATTATCAAACCTCCTGTTAGTTATCTCAGAAGACCCTTGGGTGAATGGGCGGGGGGGGGGGGTTCCAGGGAACAGCTGGATTGGGGGAGATGCTACATACACACACACACACACACACACAATTGAAGAATATAGTTCTTCATATTCCCTGGTATGTTTATTCCTCATTTTGTCCATTCCCTGAGCATGTGCAGAGTGTGCTTTTTATTCAAAGAAAGAGAAACTTGCTGATTGTTCTGCTCATGCCGCATTTGTACAAGAGTAACTACTTCAGAAAGAACTTTCCATTATACTGTCTCTTTTTCATGAGTTTCATAACAGCAGTGTGGTGTAGTGGTTAGAAAGCCAATGTAGCCTAGTGGTTAGAGTGTTGGACTGGGACTTGGGAGATGGGAGGTTCTAGTCCCCATTTGGCTATGGAAGCTCACTGGGTGACTTTGGGCCGGTCTCAACCACACACGTTGTTTGTGTGTTCTTTCTAAAGCAGTTACACTTATACAAATGTAGCATGAGCAGAAAGATTAGCATGCTTCTCTTTCTTTGATAAAAAGCACACTCTGCACATGCTCAGGGAATGGACAAAATGAGGAATAAACATACCAGGGAATATGAAGAACTATATTCTTCCATTATGTGTGTGGGGAGCATCTCCCCCAATCCAGCTGTTTCCCTGGAAACCCCCTCCCCCCATTCACCCAAAGGTCTTCTGAGATAACTAACAGGAGGTTTGATAATGAGCTGGATGTGGAAATACAAAGCTGAGCTGGGGGCAAGTGGGGTGCTGACATGTGTGGGAGTAAGTCGCACTGAACTCAGTAAGACTTACTTCTGAGTAGACATGCAGAGTTGGTTCTCCTCTAGGGATGTCAGAGAATTCCGCCAGGGATCTCGGTGAGGCCGAATGCCAGTGCATTCAGCCCCCCGAACTCCATAGCGGAATGGCCTGCTACCTCCCGTGGATCCCCCCCAGGACGAGACTTACCTGGGGCGGATCTTCCGGGTGGCAGCTGCGGCGGCTGGTCTTCCGACCGGCTGCCATCGCTGCCATTTTCAGTCTTGGTAAAAAAAAAAAAAAAACCACAACGTGATAGGCTACGTAAATCTTTATGTAGCCTATCATTTCTGGATGGGTTAAACAAACCCAAAACCCTGCGTATGCAAATGGCGGCGGCTATGGCCGCCGCCATTTGCATTCCTCATTTTTGGCCGTCTTAGTCTACGTAAATATTTATGTAGACTATGACGGCGAAAATAAAGGTGAATCAAAAAGGGATGCAAATAGCGCCCGCTATGCTGTTTGCATTCCCCTTTATTTTCGCCGTCATAGTCTACGTAAATATTTACGCAGCTGCCGCCATTTGCGTACCCGGGTTGTTTTTTTTCCCCCCAGAGCCCTCCGCGGCCGGAAATCCGGCTGCGGACGGCTTTGGCCTGGCTGGGCCTGGCCGGCTGCTCTGCGGAGCTGCCGCAGAGCACAGCTGGCCGTTCGAGGATTCCGGGGGGGAGGAACGGATCGCCTCCCCCCCGGTCGAGGATTCCGGGGGGAGGGACGGAACGCCTCCCCCCCCATCAACATAATCCGCGAAAGGTAAGTCACTTTCGTACCACCCTATTCGCCTCTCCATTTTAGCCTCACAACATCAACAACAATGCTGGATGTGGAAATATAAAGCTTAGCAGGGAGAATAATACCTCATGCAGGGCTCCAGGAGTGGCATGGTCATTTTAAAAGGTTTTTTCTTTCTGTAAAACAGCGTTGCTTTAAACAAATAGTTTATCGCTCAGGCACACCTAAGATAGCCTTCTTTTGGGAAGCCCCTAGGAAGAGGCTAAAATAAATGGAATAAAATTTAAAATAAAATAAAATTTGGCTGAAAGTAAATGGAGACGGAGGATTTCAATTTAAAAAGAACACCCACAAACAAGGTGGTGAGGTAAGCACAATTCATTTTTTAAAAACGTATGTATTTATTATCGGAATATACTACACTGCGTTTTATTTATGAAAATTTAGCGACTCTTTGCGGACAATGGGAAAAAAGCCACATGACTGTTGGCTCCGCAGGACCTTGTGGTGCCATTCTGCAGAGGATTCCGTGGCACGGACTGAAGGGAATTCAATCCCATTTCAGTCTGTGGCAGAATTCTCTGACATCCCTAGTATTAATAATAATTAAAAAATGGTGCCAATGCCATGGGCGAAAAGCAGCTGGAAATAGATAGGAAACAGCATGCAAAAGGCTAAATGGGGGGGGGGCATTCCCTGCTGAATCCCCCTTTGTTCCCCCATTTTTATTTTTTGGTGAAAGTTTGGCCAAATTTGGCAGTTTTGGTCTTACTTGAATATTTAGCCTTTATTAAATAGAGGTTGCCTTTTTTGTTGTTTATTCACTGCAAAGTTTATATTGCAGCATTTTGCAGAGTCTATCCCAACTCTTGATTGACGATTGTGCAACGTAGAAGAATTGTTGAAAATTCTTAAATTAACATACTTCCTTCAATTCAAGAAGGTGAAAGTGGTGCATTTTTTTTTTTTTTTTGATAGAATGGTGAAGATGCATATCTTTTATAGGTACAGGAAAGTCAGAGGCTCCTGCCACCTCTGCTGTGCTCCTGAATTCGGCGGCTGCAGCAGCACACACAAGAAGAAACCAAAAACGGTACTTTTGCCCTACAATGGTAGCTGGTGACTACTGAGGCTGGGCATCAGAGCGCAGGTCACTGGCAGAGGTGGAGCTAAGGGGGTTGCCATGGGCGGATCCTGGAAAAAATTACATATTAATAAAAACAACATGAGCTGATAGTACTACTAGAAACAATAAATGAAATCCTATGCCATGTAACACTGCAATTCTATGCACAGTCATATGAGTGGAAGACCCACTACACAAAGTGGGACTTACTTCCAGGTGAAAATACATAGGATTGCAAGAAGTGTTATGAGGGAAACCCCATACTGGCCAATGTTGAGTAAGACTGCTGTTTTGGTCAAGGACTGTTACGATGGTGACTGCTGGCAGAGGAAATGATGGGAACGTGGAGTTGAGGGAAAGGAGATGTAATGTGTTCTCATGCTCAGCTGGCTAGGTGCTAAATAACTCAAAACAAAGTGGAAGGAGCAGAGACCCTATTCACAGAGAGGCACACTAAGCCAATATGCACATGTGAGAATCAATATAATCAGAGACCGTGATTGCAATGGAAAGTTTGAGTCCAACCAACACAGTACACTAACATTCTCCCACCGAGAGCAAGTTTAAAAAAAATTGTTTGCCAGAGCAAGGCAGAAGTGCCTGTACACACTAAACAGAAGGAATTTAGCAAGAAATGCATGTCCTAGGAAATGAAGTCAGAACATCTGGAGATCTACCTTCTGGCCACCCCCCTGTCCTAGCTAGGACATTAAGAAAGAGTTACAAAACATACATTATTCTGCCTGCCTTTCCTTAAACATGGGGATACAGACTTACATGCATTTTATACATGGTAAATTTCTCAAAGTACCAACCATGCCAGCAAGCAAGCAAACCAGAAAGCCAGACATTTTTAAAAACACAAGGAGCATTTTTTTGGCTCAAGTAAACAAGCAGGCCCAGAAGTAAGCCCTACATGGTGCACTTGGCCCACACAAGCAAATAATCAATGTAATGTGTACTCTATAACCGTCATAAGTGTAAATTACTGCAGCTATAAACTGAGAAGGATTTATAGTAAATATACAGCCAAACTCCATATTTTTTTAAAGAAATGAACGAATTCATCAATTTGTATCCACAGACATTTAAGTTAAACACAACACACTAAGTCCTAATGCATTTTTACATAAGATGGGGACACAGACTTATACTACAATTCTATACTTATCTGCTCGGGTGTAAGTCCCATTGATTTCAGTGGAGCTTACTTCCAGGTAAGTGGACACAGTACTGCAGCCTTAAATGTACATTATATACATGCACGCACACAAAAACACACACACACTGATTTTCTCCAGTCACAACCCAGAGGGGAAAACTGTTTTTACACACACATGACTTTGGGTTTCCCTAAACCAGCAAAGATCCCAGTATAGAGGAGGATATCATTTTAAAATGAAGTAATTTGCCCATGATTTCTTACCACCATGATCCTCTGCCCCATGGAATGGAAGTGAATTTTCTAAAAATTAATTTGTGTGTTAAAGCCTGTAAAGAGGGAAATAACCCCCACCCACAAAAGTAAAATATAAATAATTTCAGCAAGGCATAGATCCCTGTTCAGAGGGGGAAATTATTCTGAATTAAGTGGTATCCATAAAGGGGGAAATCAATTATTTCTTAACCACCTCCACCCGGAAATGAATTCGTAACATTGGATTAAGGCAGCCTACCTATAAAGAGAGAAATGTTTCCACCCCATAACTAATTTTCAGCGCAATCCTAGGCATGTCTACTCAGAAGTAAACCCCACTGTGTTCAATGGGGCTTACTACCAGCTAGTTATGGGTGTGTATTAGAGGACAGGTGAGGCAAACAGCAAGCTAGCAAAACTCATAGTGGTAAATCCACAAATTATCAATGCATGTTGAAGGCATGTTCCCCCCGCCCCCCACTTCAAGGTTATGTGAACCCTCCAGGAAGCCTTCTGCCAGCACGCACATGTTCCCAAAACGAAGCTGTCGGCCAGGAGTTCCCTCCCCCTGGTCTGCAGCCACAGCGCAGCCGTTGCCGCCACCATGTAGTTGCAAGAAATGATTCATTGGGGAGGGGGAGGGATTTATGGTTCGGACCCCCTCCCCTGCCCTTTGATTCCCATTGCCCCTGACTACAGAACGCTAAAAAAGGTCAAATGTTTATCTTGTCCTGAAGCTGAACTTGACCTTTTAGCACTCTGTAGCAGTAAAAGGGTCGGATTCAGTTTGAGAACACGCTAGATGGAACCCTTTTAGTGCCACAGAGTGGTTTGCTGCCACATTTCAGCACTAACGTCCCCAATATTTTTTTCTAGGCACCCTGCAGACAGTGCACCACCACCCCATGGAGTGTGGCCCATCAGAGAGTGTGTCTGGGGGGTAAAAATGGCCCCCGGACCTCCCAAAGTAGCCCACCGGTGCTTTATAAACACTATCATAGAATCACAGAATCATAGAATAGTAGAGTTGGAAGGGGCCTACAAGGCCATCGAGTCCAACCCCCTGCTCAATGCAGGAATCCAAGGCAGAGCATCCCTGACAGGTGGCTGTCCAGCCTATCATCAATGAGAAAGATGTGCTGGATCCCAGGATAATACTGACCTAAGAATTATGCTGGGGTTTGGTAGATTTGCTTTGTATAAGTAATGTTTTGATGCTGTATTCTAATTTTTTTGAAATAAAACATCCAAACCTGGCCCTGACAGCATGCCAAACAGCCGTTTATAGTACCATTGCATTTCCACTCCTCAGGCTCCCAGTGATATTAGCCACTCAGCTTACAGACTTCCTTTTTAATGCTTTGGTCAATGATTCCTGACCTATATGGGTTATTGGCCTCATCATCAGAATCCCAAGTAGCCAATCAGATTTTGCCCCTCAATCAGTGTGGCAATCAAAGATACTGCATGAATTATTAAGTTTTAACAGTTGACACATCATCCCTGATACTATAATCTGGCAGCACTTTACATTAAATGACAAGTCCTCACTAATTCCTTTTGCCTTTGCTCCAGTGGCAGCAGCAGCGGCAGTGTTAATCATGTTCAATGAACTTTGTGTATTCAAAGGGTTGTAACAGGCACTTCCCTAGTACTGAGACTGTAATTTAACTATAACCTAATGGCCACTGATTGTAACAATAAGTAATTATGTTAGCTAAATGCAGTGTTGATGGCAATTGATGGCTGTGGTCAAAGCCATAACACCATTTTGGAACTGAGCTTGAAGTAGCCATTTCTGACAAGGCAAGAATGACCAAGAAGAGTCACAGTGTACTCTGAATATCCTTCCTTGTCAGCTTCTTACACATAGAGCAGGGACACAATCCACCAAGGTCTCCTGTGTGAGCTCTTTTGACATTAATGGGAATGTGCAAGAACACCAGTGGTGTAGTGGAGCAGGGGCTCACAGGGACACAGCACTGTCACTCTTTTATTAGCAGGGATGCTGATATCACCCACATCCTCAGAATGCAATCCTCACAGTAACTGGGCAGATGGGCGGGGGCCAGGGGGCAGGGATGGATTTTGCCAACAACAAGATATTGTTCCCTGTTGTAATGCAAAGTATTTTGGGGTGGCTTGGTCTTGAATGGGCAATTGTGGCATAGTGGCTAGAGTGTCGAACTGGGAGTCGGGAGATCCGGGTTCTAGTCCCCACTTGACCATGGAAACTCACTGGGTGACTTTGGGCCCATCACGGATTCTCAGCCCAATCTACCTCACAAGGTTGTTGTTGTGAGGATAAAATGGAGAGGAGGAGGGTTATGTATGCTGCCTAGGGTTCCTTGGAGGAAAAAAGGCAGCATATAAATGTAATTAATAATAATAATAATAATAATAAGCTTTACGAAAGACCTGCTCCTAGCAGATGAAAATTCCTAGAACTGGTTTGGTGATATGGATCAACACAGCTGCCTGCATTTTAAGACACTCCGGGGAGGGGGGATGTCTGTGAGGAATATCATGATGAGTGCCTGCACGTCAAAATTTACCACTACACCACTGAACTGTGCTGCCAGCCCACCCCTTGCAAACACTTCCTGCAGTAGTATGTCAAGACCCTGGACCAGCCTCCTTCTTTTATATTTGATATAAAATATCAAATATTTATATTCAATATATTTATATTCCTTCTTTTATGTTTGATTCTGGCTTGAGCCCCCACCCAGGTAAACTTGGGAACCCAATTTGGATCTCAGGGTAGCTGCCTTCCACACACACCCCTGAGATATGATCAAATGACAGCATTTATTCAAATTAAGCAGCAGCAGCAGCAACAAAACAGTATAGACAAAACCATGATATCCTCAAATTCAAAAAATATTCTACTTCCTCCCAAGGTCTAGATGTGTCAATGAAAAGTTATGTCTGTTGACTTCAGTCATGGTTAACCCAAAGATCCAAATTGGTTTTGGGATGTCCCTTGCTTTCTCTGTCAAAATGCAAAAAAACCCAGTGTGTTGTAATACACAGATTGAGTAGATGGCATCAACACTCTCTGGTAATTCCTCCAAAAAATTTAGTATGCTGCAATACATGATCCAGCAAGTGGAAGGGGTCTTGGGCTTCAAAGCATGTGCATAATTCCTTGCAGAAAAGGTGGTCTGAGAGAGTGTGTTAGTCTCTTCCATGGCATCTATGGTCATCAGATTTGCTTGGTTCCCAAAGGGAACAGGAACTGGACCTATACTCCACATACTTATGGGAATCTGAGATCAATGGAAGCCAGTCTCCTATCTTAGATGAAGATGGGCTTGAACCAATCTCAAACCAAGGTCCGTCTCTAATGTAAGTGGTCCCAGTAACCAATCAGAAATTTACTTAGAGGATAGTTCCACCTTCTTAATAGTTTTGAACTTCCATTACTTCCAAGTCACACCAGTTGGGCTAATGTAAAAAAGGGATTAAACTTGGAAGGTACACTGCAGATAAAGCCAAGGGATGTAGAGTTCCAGACATTTTAGAGGTGCTATTGGTCTATATTGGAATATAAGGGTTCTCTAAAGTTCTGCAAGTGGCTCCAGTGACTATACGTTTGTAACAAAATGTTACCAGTTATGAAGCTGGAAACAAACTTCCAGACCTCAACATCTCTCCATTCTGAGCAAAGACTAAATCGAGGGTATGTCATCAGCATTGATTTGATGACAACTTGAGACAACCCCATGGTTGGCATTCCAGAGGCATTCTAATGCTAAATTGTGCTGCAAAACCAAATTGATGGACAGGCCAATCCTATGCAAGTCTACTAAGAAGTAAGTCCCACTGGGCATTCAACGGGACTTATCCCCAGTGCACAGAATTCCAACCTACACTGTACTCGTCTTGCAAGGAGAATCCCTTCCCCATCTCCATTAATGAGCAACTTGGAAGAAGCAGGTTCTTCTTCCCTGCTACACTGAACCCCAAGACTGAATTTAACATGCAGCTATCACCACAAACTCCTCACCAGAAAAGAAGAGGGGCAGGTATCTCTGCCTTTGCCATCTTTTAAATGCAAACCTCAAATTCAAAGAAGAGATCACCCAACCTGATGATAGAAAGGGTTATGACCAATCTGGACCCATGTCTCTAAACTGTAAATTCATAAACTGTCATGCAACACACACTGCCCCAGATTTAGGAAAGTGGATGCTACATTTTCTCCTCTTTCTTTGAAAGTCATTGCCTGCAAGAAGTAAGGGACTTTAACTTCCAAGTCTTTCGGCTTGTCAAGTCTCCTCCTTCAGTAGCACTGCGTTCCCTTTAGACATTTTCAAATACAGGTGGCATGGGAGACAACAATACGTGAAATATGCTGCATTTGCATTTTAAAAAATCCTCATTTTCCTGTTGCGACTGCCAGTCAGCATGTTTAACAACTGACAGAACTCCTCATGAGAGTAGATCTTGCAGAGGCAACGAAAGGCTGCAAATAAGGGCTGCTTTTCTGAACATGAAGCCTGAAGGACTGTAAAGACCATGTGTACAAAAAGCTACCGAGAGAGAGAAGGCACCTGGAAAACTTCAAGAAATGTCTCCCATTATTTGGAGAGTGACATAGGAAAACTTCTCAGACTGAAACAAGAAAGGCAATTAGTCTCCTCTATGAAAACAAAGAGACATCTGGGCCAAGTCTGCCAACATATACTCAGGGGGCCGGTACCGTACATGAGGAATATCCTCCTGCTGCAAATCCGCCCCCAAATTCTCAAGTCAATCTCAAGTACCAGTTCTTAGCAATCCTCTTTAAAGCAGCCAGATGTTGTAATGACTTATTCCCGCCCTTCTCAGAAACAGGTTTGTGTTTAACTCCCAAAGCACTGAGTTAGGGCTAAGTGACTCTGGCAAAGCTGTGTGTGGTAGCCCAGGAATGGAAGTGCAAAATTCAAATTAAGGATCTCGAGGGACAAATTGGGCTGTCATTCATGGTTGGGGCTCAGAGTATGTAACCATTAGAAGAAAGTTTGATGGGAGATGCATATATAGAACTGCTTTGTGCATGATGCTTTTGACATTACAGCAGGCCTACACAAGTATGACCCACTAAGCTGAACACAACTCAGGAACCTAATATAGTGACCCACCAGGGGCTTGATAAACCTCATGCTATTGCTGTCTGACTGAAGAAAACTGGGGGGCTGCCAATCACTTGGCAGGCTGCAGTACGTATTGCAGGTGGGCTATGGTTTGCTTGGTGGGTGACAAGCTTGAGAGGCCTGATATAGCAAGTCTGCCAAACTTGCACACTCTGCATTGCTTACCAAGCAAGTGGTGAGGCTGGTACTACTTGGCAAAATCCTTGATTTTGTGACCTATCTTGGAAGTGGAGATAACAGATACCTAGTGGGCAGCAATACAGCAGTCTTTCACTATGGGCTAGTACCCCAGTGAGACAGCAGAGCCCACTGTGGGATAGTTCTTTGCAAATGCTCCATTATGAAGAGATTCTTCCATGTATTGATATATGGGCCTTTAAAATCCCTAAAGTTCATAACTTGACATGCTAGGGGCTGTTGCAACAAAAGCTCACAACATCATTTCAAAATCCACCCAGGTCAACATTTGGATTTTTTGAAGGTGCAGAAGTCTGCACATAGATTGGAAACCACTTTGGGAAGTCCCTTTTGTTTAGAAAGAAAGAAGGAAGGAAGGAAAGAGATTTGAGTGAAAATTCCCCCCTCAAGTATTTCTTTTCATTTTAGTTAGAATGTTGGAATATTTGACGAAATAAATCTGAAACCTTTAGCACATCTCTGTTCCATAGCAGGAGGAAGGAATCAAACTTTTACACAACACAAGCATACCGCTTCCTGGGACTTTTAAAACACTACTTCTGGAAATTGAAGTTCGAAACCTGGCATGAAACGTGACCACTTGCATGTCAAGTGATAATCAAAATCATAATCCTGAATAATCAAATGGCACTTAAAATGCAGAACTGAACTACTGATTCTCAAAATTTAGATTGTTTAGGAAAAACTTTTCACATGAAAATTGTGAATGGGAATTTCCTCCTCTCCGCCATTCATCCAGCCTCCCCACCAGGCATTAGAACAGGAGCATCAAACCTCTTTCAGCCAGAGGACCGGATGCAATTCTGGAGAAGCTCTGGGGCCCCCCATCCCAGGGGTGGGTGGGGCCAAAGACAAAAGGGGCGGGGCCAGATTACAAAACCCACCAGCCTATTGCAGTGTAAAAGCACGTCCTGCCAGTCACTCGGCCTTCACAGAGGCATTTCTGCCTCTTAGAATGGTGGGGAAGTGCACAAAGGCTGGGAAGTCAGCCAATGATCCGCGGCTGGGGGAAAGAGGGCCAGGCCGGGTGGAGGACTCAAGGCCAGCTGGCTCAGCACCCCTGCCTTAGAAGGTCATAGGCTGCCAGGTCTCCTGAGGTTCAGGCCCTGAGAAGCATGGGGGGGGGGCTGGCAGATGAGGAGTGGAGCTTAGTGGGAGAGAGGCAGAGCCTGGAAGTGCCTGGGGGGAGGCAGAAGAGGCCACCTGGCCTGTCATTCTGGAGGGCCTGGGAGACAGAGCAAATAGCAAAAGCTCTCCAGCCATGCAGAAAACAGCCTCCCCAATATTTGACTCTGGTAATTTACCCTGAGATTTTACCCTTCTCCCTGGGAACAGAAAGAGGCTGAGACATCAAAGCTTCAGGTCAAACCCCAATGGTCCCAGCAGAGTGGAAACTGGACACAACTCCTGCACATCGAGGAGAAGTAGAGGGTGTACAGGCTGCATTACAGATGTTACTGTGAGGAATACAGTGGCTTGGGGGCACTGGCACAGAAAACAACCTGGCGGATGCCTTTTACATCCCTAAGGCTACCCATTAACCTGGAACTAAGCTCCATTGAAGTCAGTGGGATTTCAGTTAGCGTGTTGCATCATGAGGCCTCCGTGGTTGTTATATCTATACTTGTAAATGTTCTTCACAAACGTTTGCCAAGTCCTCTGAATTCAACTCTCCCATAATTCTACTTCCTCCATTTTCTTTCAACATGAAAACATTGTCTTATTGCTGTTCACATGAAAAAAGTCTGATGACACTTAAATAAGAAGTTGCATGCCTTTTTTGTATTCTACAGTATAACTTTTTCTAACATGCTTTTAAAGTGGAGATCTTGTGTTAAGCACACTCCATTGATAAGCTGATTTTTATAATGGGCTTTTCCTCTAACTGCTTGATAACCATCTTCCATTAGGTTTTCATTATTAATGCACTGCATAGCGCAACATGCTGTTATTGTGTTTGAGAATGACTTGGCTTCTGTGTGCTCTGAAAATTTAGTAATAATAGTAAAACTAGTCTGCTTCTGAAGGGTAGCCCGTGTGAACAATTAAACTTCATATTTCTAGAGAACATCCACCATGGTTTGTAAGCCTGATCCAAAGCCCCGTGAAGTCGGTGGAAAGATGGCATGTCTGATGTCTGTCACTTCTGTGGGTGCTGGATTTAGACTTCAATCCACAAGCAGTCCACAAGTTTAAAGGTTTAATTAAGCTCCATTATACAGAAAATCTAGGTACAATCTATGTCTGGGATGGACTCAGCCCAAGAATTTGTTTTCAGTACAAGAACTGAAGCTTGCACACAAATCCTTTCACACACACATCTACTACTTCCCACCCCCAAGCTTTCTTGGTTTCAGCAGTCTACTTTAGGGGTGGGGGAGGCATTTTGCTATTGCTAGTGTTAAACCACTGGGAGCTGGAAACCCTTACTGATCTACTGCAAATCATCCAGAGATCTACCAGCAGACCCCAGTCAAACTTTTGCCCACCCCTGGTCTATGTAGAGTTTCAACCACACCCTATATCAACGGGCCAAGTATGCTGGGAATATTGCACACACTAAAATAGACAGTGACACTGTATTGCACGCACTACAATAAGAGACAGTGACACTCTGTTGCACACACTACAGTATAAATTCAACCTCTCCCCAACCCATGATTTAGGGGTTTTTTGCCTCTACTCTTAGGGGGGCAGACAGAACCATAGCACTGGAGAGTAATGCAGAATTGTAGACCTGACTGTATGCCACAGCTTAGACCATCGGCCCTCATGCTCTGCCCTGCCTCAGCATTTTTGGTGCCTCTGCCATGTGCTGTGTTGCTAGCTGGCCACTTCTAAAAGAATAATTACGGTACGGTTTGCAGCGATCGTGGTGGTGGTGAAGAAAGGATGAATGAAGAGTCGTTAGGTGACATGTAGGAGTGAAAACATAATCATGAATATCAAGGACCAGGATTTTATCCTATCATCACAAGTTCATGGAGAAAACACATGCAGGGTGCTTCCAGACAAGTCTTTTATAGCATCATCGCCCTGCCTAATTCACAGAATTTTATAGGGGGGCAGATGATGACGTCTTCAGTAACCCTCCTGTGTTTTCCTACCATTTCTTCCAGCTTTTGCCTTTCTGAAGAAAATCCATTAAAGAGGGAAGGACAGAATAGTTCCACAATGCCTTCTAATTGGTAGCTCTAGGAGCCCTCTGTCTGGAAACCCCCCCCCACCCCAGTTTCACTGGAGGAACTCCTGGGGGGCAGGGAGGGGAGGGTCCACATTTGGGTCCCCCCTCCCCTCTCAACTATCTGGATGTTGTTTTTTAAAATGTGCTCTTGTTAATATTTGCACTAGGGCTTGGTCCAAGGCTGTGGGACTCTTGTAATTAACTGAGAGTGAAACAGATAATCAAAACTCTTCAGAATGGGACATGGCTCCACAGTCTTTCTCTTGACATTCCACGACATCATATTAAAGTTACCCCACACATGACCATTTGCTTCGCTGCTGTTCTCTGAGGAAAAGATAAGCATGATATGCCATTTATATTGCAGGTGAGGGCAGTGACCTCACTACGCTTGGGAAGATTAAATTAAGGGTCCAATGTCCCATGAACACACACTTGGGAGTAAGTCACATTGAACTCAGTGGGTAAACATACATGGAATTGGTTTCCAGGCTAAATTATGAGGAATCATACTCCGTTACCTATGCATTATGTCTCTCTTCCTTTCTCCTGAAGAGCTGACACAGATAGCCATACATGGTTTCTGCCTTTGCCTTTCCATGACTCACCTACAGATTTCAGTATAGCAACTCCATGGATGCTTTTGGGACAAATGTGCTACTTTATGTATACTAAACAAAGGGTAAGTTGTGGATCTGTGAGTCACTTGGCCAGAGGGGGAGGGGGAGAGGCCAGATAACAACAACAACATCAACAACAAAATGAAAAGACAGATCTTTGGTTCTGCAAGAGAGATACTAGATGAGGCTGGAGGCTGAGATTGCTAAGGACCCCCAGGGAACCAGCCATGACAGAAATTCAGTGGCAGCTGCTCAGCAAACCCCTTGGATGCCTGTAAAAGCTCCTGGCTGTGTTTGTTTTATTGGAGGAGGTGATCTGGGCTCTATTAGCACTGAATGGGAGGAGACATAATGTGAGAGGAATGGAAGGCAGGGGCCTTTAGCTCCCCTGTGTCTGCACAATCCTTTATTCTCGGGGAAACAAAGGGGAGGCAGAATGGGAAGGACTGCTTGCCTTCCATTCCAGCTCCTTTAAGGAGAGTTGGTGCCCTTCATTGGCAAGAGGGCTGGGACCATGCCTAGACATAACTGTGGTCAACCACATTGTCACCTGCTTTTTGACAAACCAAGCTCATGGTGAATTCAGGGTAATTTGGATTATTTGCCATGAATAGACACTGCCTGTTTTGCTCCACAGTGTTGAACAGGAGCAAGCAAAATGGTAGCTTGTACATGGAACATGATTCAGGAAAACGTTTTGCCCTGCATGTGTTGCATGTACAGGGAGTTATTATCATTATTTAAGTATCAGAGCCATGTGGTATCTTGGTAAGGGTTTTGATGGCACTTTTGACTTTTGGTTTTGTTGGCACTTTGAATGCATTTTATATAAGCAGAAAAGCAGGATTTAAATAATACGAAATAAATAAACCCAAGTTTGAGTACCTGCTCAGCAGTAAAGTTCATTTGGAGGCCTTGGGCAAATGACCATCGCTCAACCCAGGATTGTTGCGACAACAGGATGAGATAGCCCCATGTGTACTGCCTTGAGCTCCTTGGAGGAAAGGAAAGATATAAAGCTGATAAACTGATGTATTATTTTATTTCTTTCAGATATTTATATCCCACCTTTCACTACAGATTTCCAAGGCTGCTTACTATATAATTAAAAGACAGTGAAGCAACTCCTGAAAAAGTCCTCCCTGGACCTTAATGATCTTGGTAGTTATTGACCAGTTACTAATATTCCTTCTTGAGTGTGGTGCTTGAGCAGGTGATGGCCACTCAATTCCATACACTCCTGGATGAAGCTGATAATCTAGGCCCATTTCAGTCTAGCTTCTGACCTATTTTTGGGAATGAAACAGCCTTGGTTGGCCTGGTGTTGACCTGTTCCAGGAGAGGGAACAGAGGAGGTTGTACTCTCCCTAAAATATCAGGTTTACTGCTTGGGGCAGGTGCTTTTAGATCCAGCCCTCCAGATGTCTGAAGCACCTTTGATGAACTTCAGTTTGTACTCAAGCTTTCCTGGGAAAATGTGATCAGGCCAGTTATTCATGCCCTAGTAACCTTCACATGAAATTAATGCATTTTATGTAAGACAGCCTTTGAAAACTGATTCAGAAGAGTCTTCTTCAGCTGACCTTTCAGGCTGGGAATATAGAACCCTCAATGTCCTGCCATGGCTTACTTGCAAGGCATTTGCTTGTGTCCATTTCCTGATGCCACTTTCTCTACAGTAGACAACCTGGAGGATCCTTCCTAGTAACTTGTGATCGGATAAGTTTATTGTAGCCTCAGGATGCGGACAAGCTGTTTGGAGTGGTGCAACCTACCACTTGTGATTACAGCCCTTGCTCATCAGTGCTTATTACTAGTGCTGGGCCAAATCCTACCCCTTATTTTTGGGATTTTTTCTCTCTCCCTGTGGAAGAGGCATTATTTTTTCTGCCTCTTTCACAGGGACAGGGAGGATTTCAGAGGATTTTCGCCTTGGGGAGTGGGACAGGGTTTCCACATACCTTTTTAAGTTTGGGAGGTGGCTGAAAGATCTTCTTTCTATTTTTTGTTTGTTTGTTTGTTTGTTTTAACTTGAAACACTGCTAGCCTGAGACCCTTCTCCAGCCCCGCAGCACTTCTTAAACTGCCATGAGACCATGTGACCTCACCCTCATCAATAGGCATTCAGGAAGCATTCCCGGGTTGCAGAAGCTTCTTTGCAAAAAGCTTCTTTGCAAAGAACAGATGGGACTTTTGGAGCTTTAGAAAGATGCTTATCTTGCTTGCACTGTGTTGCTGCAAGGAAGAATAGAATTTTTCTAAAGCTCTAGAATCCCCCGATTGCTCATGCTTTGCAAAACAGCTTCATCGGCCGGGGGTCTTTCCTGAATGCCTATTGGAGAGGGAGACTGGAGAGGGAGAGGTCATGTGGTCTCCTGGGTGTTCAGAAAGAGCTGCCAGGCTGGAGAGGAGTCTGAGGTTCCTGCAAGTGCAGGGGGTGTTTAAAAAATAAAAAGCGGGGGGGAGAACACCCCTTAGCCACTGCCTACACTTAAAAAGGTAAGCTGAAATCTTGTCCTCCTTCTCAAGGAGAAAGTTATTTATTCACAATTCTCAACTCTTCCTGCCTCTTTCTCCAGAGTTTTCATTTCCCCCCCATCCCCCATAAAATGCCCAAAATGGGAGAATCAGAATTTTTGTCACAGCACTGCTTATTACATCTAGCACAGGGCAGGATGGGTGGCAGGTGGCCAACATGACCAGGAACTGCTTCATTTGAGAAAGGGGGTGGTCCCAGCCACAGGAGGGCCCATCCAGATGAAGACTTAGTTGCAGGCTGGGGTCTGAAATGAGGAATTTGTCCAAAGGTGGGCTGGAGAAAGGCTGCAGGGAGGGAGCAGGTAAGATGGAAAAGTCAGCAAGGGAAGAATGAGAAAACAGACAGGCTAAACTACCTGGATCATGACTGTGCTATGGTTTACACTAAGGTGGAAAACCTGTGTTTGGGGCTTGTCTCACTTCAGACTACAAGGGCTGGGGCTTATGCTCCTACATCAAAAAATAATATTCACCTACACAGAAAGCAGAGGACATAGAAGTAAGCTTCTTCCTGACATGCTAGAAGGCTACACTTCTCCCTAACATGTAGTTTTCTATGTGAAGGTCATTCTTTTGGCATGGAAGAAAGCATTCAGTCATCCACCTGTAGATGTAGAGGCCTACTCACAAGTTTACCATCTCGTTAAGGCCTAGGAAGCTGCAGCAAGGCCTAGATGTTGTTCAGGTAATGGGCCTGGCCTGAACTGGAGGACTTTAATCCCAGAACCTGTGAAGATGAGCCAGTGGGGTCCAAGCTGGGACAAGGGGAGCAGTAGTGCTAATTTTTCCTTCACTCTGCAGGCTGAGTTACTGCAAGAGACACCACTGCAAAGAGCAAAGATCTCTCCCTAGTTTGATTCCAGGGAGTAACTCGCATTCTAGTTCAGCCTTCCCCAACCTGGTGTCCTTCAGCTGAGGAAAGTGTTCTAGTTCTTCCACATTGCTACCAAGGCCCCAGTGTTGCCTCTTTGTCTGTGCCCCCTTGCTGCTTGATAGTTTGGGGTTGCCTTTCTCTCTCCTTCACTAGGTAGTTCCTAGTGCTGTGACAGAACAGAACTGGCTTGGAAGTAGGGATGTACGAAAGTCACCTTTTCACAGCTTTGATTCGCGGTGGGGGGGAGGTGCTCTGTCCCTGCCCCCGGAATCCTCCCTGGGCCAGCTCCGTGGAGCCGCCAGCCAGGGCCGTCCGCAGCCAGAGTTCTGGCCGCAGACGGGCTGCTGAGGACGCAAATGGTGGCCACCATAGCAGCCGCCATTTGCGTCCAGCGAAGCTGCCGTGATAGGCTACGTAAGTATTTACGTAGCATATCACGGCAAGCTCCCCCACAAAAAAACTGTGCACGCAAATGGCGGCAGCTATGGCGGCCACCATTTGCGTTCCCTGTTTTTCACCATTTTAGCCTACGTAAATATTTACGTAGGCTATTACGGCGAAAAAAAGGGGAACGCAAATTGGGTAGTGGGCGCTATTTGCATTCCTTTTCCCCCTGCTGTAATAGCTTGCGTAAATATTTACGTAGGCTAAAACGGCGAAAAAAAAGGAACACAAATGGCGCCCACTACGCTATTTGCATTCCCCTTTTTTTTGCCATAATAGCCTACGTAAATATTTACGTAGGCTAAAACAGCGAAAAATAGGGAACGCAAATGGTGGCTGCCATAGCCGCCGCCATTTGCGTACGCGGGGTTTTTTTTTTTTGCTTGCCGTGATAGGCTACATAAATACTTACGTAGCCTATCACGGCTATGATGAAGAAGCGAATGGCAGCAAGTAAATGCTCCGTTTTGCGCGCTTTTCGGGGGGGGGGGGCTTCGTTCCGCCACGGATTTCAGGGGGCTGAATGCACTGGCATTCGGCCTCACCGAGATCCATGGCGGAATTCTCTGACATCCCTACTTGGAAGTATTTTCAGGAAGAAAGAGTGATTATGGCATAATGACAAGTAGGCTAATATCATTTAAGAAGTACAAGTGTGTTACATTTTGCACTGTAGGTTTTTTCGGCAGCAATCTTAGGTACCAACAACAAGGCTACTTCATATAATTTAAATTTAGCTTGATATCGCTTAAATTTAATATAATTTAAATTTCATTTCTCCAGTATGTCCCTTCCCTATCCAAACACTAGGGCCAGAACAGGGGTGTGAGCATATTCTGATATCCAAATAAATCATGTAACATATGATCTAAAATAAGGACGTATACCTTACATCCACAATAGCTCAATTCTCTGTAAATTGTAGGTAAAACAAAAGTAGGATTTGTATTCCTTAGAACCTCAGCTTTCCCTTATTATTTTTTTAAATAAAAAAAGTTCCTAGCTCTCATTATCATGGAAATACGTTTGAAAACAGGCAATGTCTGACAAAGGCTGTCTTGTTTAGAAACCAGGGGGAAAATGGCAATGTATTTCTCTCAACATACTTCTGTTAGTAAATCACAATGTTCAAGAGAGGCATCACTTGAGATATGATATTACAGTATCTTTTGCATCTTTTCTTCCCTGCCCTTAAAATACTGCAGGAGTTGAGAGTGGAATTCAAGCAGAGAATTATGTCATAAATGTACTTATCAAGTTTCATTGTGAATGATACATCTGTGCTAAGGGTGATAACACATTACAGTGTGATCTATATAACTTCCAGCGCCCTTGACAATATGTTTGGGGTTTGAGCTGGAGTGTAAACATGAAACATAGAATTGGCACTTGAATATGAGCACCAAATTTTATTCTGCTGCTTCAGTTTTCATTAGAGATATTGGGCCAGTTTGGATATCATCTTCAAGCTGATCTAGTCCATTATACAGAGCACAGTGAAGGCATGCCTTGTCTCCCAACCAATCCTGGGTGCTGGCTCTGCTTCTACCAGCACCACATGTTCATGTGGGGATAACACCTGCAAAGTAAGCCTTGTAAAATCCAATGTATGGGAGGCCCCAATTTGCAGTCAGTTTCTCAGATATTTCTGGGGAACAGATTGCATGATTTAGACCTAAACACATTGGATTTTACACACATAGACTGACTTTGGATGTGCTGTCCCCACATGGAAGGTGGGGGGAAGGACACTAGTGCACCTTTGCTTTACTCCATGCAACAGACCAGATCAGCCTGAAAATACCATCTGAACCAGCCCATAGTCAGGCCTGGCTTTCTAACACTTTCTGACAAGTCAGCACAGATCACTGATTACAACAAAACTCTGTATTGCAGTAGATCAGGTTACACAGATCAAGCTTTCCAGAGTTTGTGGTAGAGTTTATAGCATGTATAATCCCCAATAAATAGAATAGTTTGTGCAAAGGCTATTGGCACATTGCTTTGTTCAAGAGTCAGTCCCAAGGCAAGAATTTCCCAGCACTATATTGCAAGTCAGAGTCTTAACGATACAAGATTAAAGGCAGACAAGAGTTCATGATTTGCGGTAAGTCCAGGCAAGGTGTTGTTCTCAGCAAATGCTTTCCAGTTGGTGCATCAGCTTAAATACAGGAGAGGGGCTGCTAAAGACCCCCTTCTGATGATCTCTCCTGATGAGGGAATCTGGCCCATAAGCAAGCACTAAACTGAAGAGGATGTCTCTGTTCTGCCCTTGTCAGTTGATGGCTCCACCTGGGTGACATCCCCAGAGCCTCTCCTCCTGCTCGGTTCCCACAGAAGATTTCTCAGGTTGTAGACTGGTTGTAGTTCTCAATCATTCGCCTCTAAGTCTGAATCAGATTCTGATTCCCAAACTGTTGGGCCCACCCCAGCACTGAAGCTAGACCTGACAGCCATCATTTGCAAGCAAGCAAACCAACAAACAAAAAATGTCAAATAGATAAGTTAAACCAAAGTTCTCTCTTAGCTTGGCCAAAAAAGATAGCCAATGTATTGTCCAGCTAAGGAATGTTCCTCCTAAGGACATCCTCGCTGAAACTGTGGAGGTCTCACTGCTTACCTCTTAGCTATGTAAAATCATTTAATGTTTTCAGAAATGACCTGGAAAACGACAAAACTGGCTCAAAACATTAGCCTTGTTCAGACAATATATTTGGGAGCTCTTACCCCACATGGAGGAGATAGAAGGTGTGCCTGTCCTTCTTGCCCATCTGATGCGGTGGCCCCACACAACAATGCAGGGATGGCACCTTGCAAGTTGTCTTATGGGCATAATACCCAACATGTGTAGACCACAATTTCATGGTTGGTTCCCTGGATATTTTCCATGGAATTTACCATGAGATTGAAGCCTATGTGCATTGGCTTTTATACATGTAGGCCCACTTTGGACATACTGTCCCTGCGCAGATGGTGGGAGTGGAAATGCTAGGTGTGTCCTTACTCTGCTTCATTTGGTGGGCTTGCTCAGCCCAAGATACCATCCAAATAGACCCATAATTCTCTGCTTTCCATGAAGAATGCCTTGAGGTGGTGCTTGCTCCTAGGTATAACCACTCCTCTTCCCATTGCCCTGAGTCAGGGGATGTGGCAAAAGCTTTCCAGAGATAACTTTGTGAGCTAAAAGGAGTCATGTGATATTGAAAATGCTCCTTTGCCCGCCCTGCCCCAATAATATTTTTTTAATATTTTTTTATTATTATTAAATTTATTAATCGCCCATCTGGCTGGTCACCCAGCCACTCTGGGCAATGTACAACATACAATAAAAACAGTTTAAAACAATAAAATTCTACAATAAAAACATTTTCTAAAATACCCTAACCCACCCCAAATGCCTGCCTGAACAACCACGTTTTTAATGCACGACGGAAGCTCATTAAAGAGGGGGCATGACGGAGTTCCCTAGGGAGGGAGTTCCACAGAGTGGGGGCCACCACGGAAAAGGCCCTCTCCCTCATCCCCACCAGTCTAGCTGTCCTGGCGGATGGGACAGAGAGAAGGCCATCCGAGGCTGATCTTGTTAAGCGGCCTGTCTGGTGCTGCTGGAGGCGCTCCTTAAGATAGGCTGGGCCGGAACCATATAGGGTTTTAAAGGTCAAAACCAACACCTTGAATTTGGCCCGGAAAACAACTGGTAACCAGTGCAACTCCTTCAGCACTGGAGTGATGTGATCTCTCCGGCGGCTGCCTTTAATCAGGTGAGCCGCCGCGTTCTGTACCAACTGCAGTTTCCGAACCGTCTTCAAGGGTAACCCCATGTAGAGCGCATTACAGTAGTCTAAACGAGAGGAGACCAGGGCATGTACTACCAATGGGAGCAGATGGTCGGGAAGGAAGGGGCGCAGCCCCCGTATCAGATGGAGTTGATACAGCGCTGTCTGGCTCACAGCTGACACCTGAGCCTCCATGGACAGCTGGGAGTCCAAAATGACCCCCAGGCTGCAGACCTGGTCTTTCAAGGGTAGCCGTACCCCATTCAACACCAGGTCAACATCCCCCAGCCTCCTCTTGTCTCCCACCAAAAGTACCTCGGTCTTGTCAGGGTTCAGCTTCAGCCTATTCCTCCCCATCCAGCCACTCACCGTCTCCAGACATTTGGACAGGGATTCTACGGCCAACCTTGGTGAAGATTTAAACGGGAGGTAGAGCTGCGTGTCATCCGCATATTGATGACACTGCACCCCAAACCTCCTGATGATAGCCCCCAGCGGCTTCACATAGATGTTAAATAGCATCGGGGAGAGGATGGAACCCTGTGGCACCCCACAAGTAAGTGGCCATGGGTCCGAAACCTCCTCTCCCAGTGCTACCCTCTGGTACCTGCCGGAGAGCAAGGACCGGAACCACCGCAATACGGTGTCCCCAATGCCCAACCCCTCCAGGCGGTCCAGGAGGATACCATGGTCAACGGTATCGAAAGCCGCTGAGAGGTCGAGGAGAACAAGGAAGGAGCATTCACCCCTATCCAGAGCCCTCCTCATATCATCTACCAAGGCGACCAAGGCCGTTTCTGTCCCATGCCATTATAAGGCATAATAATTGCCTTTCTCTTAGATTTCAGAGGTTCCCTTTTGTGTTTACGATAACAGAGGGATGCTTTATTGCATTACACCAGGCCTGTTGTCATGGTGACCAGCAGTTGCTGTGCACTGTAAAAATAACCTCCTTCCTTGATAGATTTCACTTGAGTGAAAATAACCCTTAAAATAGGCTGAAATTTACATACTCACTCTTTGAAGAGGATTGCGAAAAGGAAGGGCGAATTAGAACACACCCTGGCTGTGCCATGGCACCTATTTGCAAGTTTCTGACAGGTTCTACCAGCTGCAGCTCAACAGGCCTCACAAGCTCAGGTTCTAAAGCTTATGGACCTTCTCCTAAGGCTGTAGCCAGCCTGCCTTGCAAGGTGGGGATGCCACATGTCTAGGTGGGGCTTCAGAGAAATGGAAGGAAAAACGGTAATTTCTTCATAATCAACAGAGATTTCTGCAACTCTGTCACCATGCCCATGTGTCTATGTGTATTTTAGTGTCAATGACTTGTTAGCATCAGAATCATAGAAAATGAATAAGAATATTTATTTCATGTTCAGAAACTTTTACCTACTTACAATGAGCACGTTCCTTAAATAAACAAAACTTCCTTAGGTTACCCCTTACCACCTTCACAGTTAGCATTATTATTATACTGTGTTTATTGCAGTTCCCATGTTGTACGTTGTTCTGTTTTGGTCAATGTGTTGGCATGGTGCTGCTGGCTGAAAATGTTAGCGGTAACATAGCATGCACTGGCGCAAACTGAGGGGTGGCGACAGACATCTTAGCTGAGCAGTACTTGCATAAGGACGAGAAAAGTAATAGGAAAGATGAAAACGCCCTTGAAGAAATTATTGATATAATTGTAGCAATGACAGCAGCCTTAGATGTGGCAGGGATGTGAGAAAACTAAAAGTGCAAGTACTTTGAATTGGTCTCTTTGTTTCTGGAATGTTCACAACTGTCCTGTGAAGAAATGATCAGACTTCTTGCATATCTCCCTGGGGTTGTGTGTGTGTGTGTGTGCGCGCGCACAGATACACACACACTTGTATGCATGTGCATACATGCACACAAACGTTGTAACAAGATGCAGAACTGCAGAGATAGGGATCACAAGGCTTCCCGTTCCTCTCACATCTGTGTCATGTCCAAAGCCATCAGAATTAGCCAAAGAATAAGAGACATCAGTACAAGCATGATAGGTCTCCTGGGGCAGAATCCATTGGGGTGCCTATGCCCCTGCTGATTCTCTTCTGCCCCACTGATTTCTTTGTGCAAGCAGCCCCCACCATTTGTGCAATGACAGTTTAGCACTTCTGTGGCAACCTGAAACAAGCACAAAACCTTGTTTCTGGAAGGAGGCAAGTCGGCGGAGCTTGCAGAAGGGAGCCGCCAACCTGCCTCGTTTGAGAAATGAACGTTTCTGCTCATTTCAGGGCTTCCTCCAGGAAACACTAAATCTACCTTTCGTAAGTAGTGGGTCCTGCTTGTGCAATGCGATTGGCAGGGGCATAAGTGCCCCATTGGATTCTGTCCCTGGTTAGGATTTCCAGTTTTTTGAATATTAATATTCAGAAGAATATGAAGTTCAGGCTATCTGAACATCAACCTATATAACTATACAATGTCAAAGTAGCTTCTGACATTGAGACTGAATCTTTGAGGGCTAAAAATCCAATGAATAAATAAAATTGTTGACAGTGTTTTCCGCCCTGAACATGCTCTAGGGATCTTGCTACAAACCACTGTTGGGTCACAGCAGAGGCTCTAGTGGAGCATGACAGAGCCAGTAGAGAGATGAAAACAACAATATGATATTTGTCCAACACCACCCCTTTCAAGCATATGAATGAACCGTAGCACCCTCAATGACGCAGAACTGACTGAGACAACTAGGTAGAACTCCCAGTGATGCAGAACATAAGATTTCAAGCTCTTCTCCTGGCTCTGGACCAGGGTCTTCCAGATTAACTTCCTATACCATGCAACTTTCTCCATCCATCTCAGAGATGGCTGCTGTCTTTCTAGGTGTCCATCGTTAATGGTGAGGGTCTTGTACATACTGAATGGAAAATAAAACTTTCCAACAAAAAAAGTCCATATTAACTACATTTGGGAGATAGGGTTGTTGCCTTGTAAGAGAATATAGATTTTATTTGTGCCTATTTTTAACAAGCTTCAGAAGTGTTGGGAATTAAAAGAACAGACATCTTGCTATAGGAGGGTACTAAGGTTGAGAACAGCTGTGGTATTTGATAAAGAACAAGAAGGCTGACTTTTAGTGGAAACCACAACTAAGGCCCACTACTGGATATTCAGTTTCATGGATGGACATTTTCTGCAAAGCCGCTGCAGCTACCAGAACGCATGTTCCTCCAACAATGAAAACCAGAAAGCCCTGGGTTTCTTACTTTTAAATCAAATATCTAGGGCAACATCATTGCTTAGATAAAATAGAATTTGTGTCATCATGTTTAGTGACGGGAAGGGCTGTACCCAACCACTTGCATATGGAACCAGTAGGGAAGATGGGTGCATTTCAGGTTCCCTTCAAGGTACAAATTATAGACATTTAGAATTGTGAACTGTGGGTGATAATGGAAAGGTCAGATTGATGAAACTAGCTGCAGAGATTCAGTTTCCCTGACAGGTTGATAGATACTACACTATCAAGGTGTACTTTTAATCATAATCTTATTACTTTACTTTTTGTTTGGTTCACCTAGACCTGTCAGATGTGCCTAGTCTGCCTTGGAAGTAAGCATTTGAAGAGGAGAGAGAAGAAATTGTCTCAGAGCCGACAGAAACTTAAAGGAAAGTGGAGGAAAACTTTGCCCTTTTTGTGTGTTTTCAGTATTGGTCAAAGGGCACATTTGACAGGAAAATGCCAACTGGGTATGGATGTAGTACCATTTTCCAAAGAAAGGTGAGGAATTAAGAAGTGGTTAAGACATCCAATGGGATGACTGAATTAAGGTGCTGAATTCTTGCAGAAACAAAACACCTTCAGTGAAGACAGACAGACAGTGACCAAATTCAGATGTCATGCTAAACTATTGTTTGGTGTGATGTGCACAAATGGGAAAGAGCCCCTGTGAGCCAGCTTGCACCCTCCACTCTCCTGTTGGGAGGACAACTTCAGAAGCTTTTGCTTTCTGTTTTATTTAACTGTGTTTTGTGATGTCATCTAGCAGGACAAATTGTGGTTCATGCTAACTATAGTCAGTTTTTAAAAACCCAGCTTCTGAAGCTGGCTTATTGAAACTAACCACAGAGTTAGTGTTAACCACAATTCCAGGTCTAGATGACAACATGGCAAACTGTGATTAACTAAAGTGTTCCAAGTGCCTAGTCCCCACTAATATTTGGGTGGCCACATTTTGCGCCAGTTGGACTTTCCAAACCATCGTTAAAGGCAGCTCAGTGTTGAGCACATTACTGTGTTGTTCAGTCGTTCAGTCGTTTCCGACTCTTTGTGACCCCATGGACCATAGCACACCAGGCCTTCCTGTCCTGCCCTCTCTCCCGGAGTGTGCTCAAGTCCATATTTATTGCATCGGTGATTCTATCTAGCCATCTCCTCCTCTGCCGTCCCCTTCTCCTTTTGCCTTCAATCTTTCCCAGCATCAGAGTCTTTTCCAGTGACTTTTCTCTTCGCATTAAGTGGCCAAAATATTTGAGCTTCAGCTTCAGGATCTGTCCTTCCAATGAGCACTCAGGGTTGATTTCCTTTAGGATGGACTGATTTGACCTCCTTGCAGTCCAGCGGACTTGTAAGAGTCTTTTCCAGCACCACAGTTCAAAAGCATCAATTCTTCGGCGCTCAGCCTTCCTTATAGTCCAGCTCTCACAGCCATACGTTGCTACTGGGAAAACCATAGCTTTGATTATACGAACCTATGCTGTCTAGGTTTGCCATAGCTTTCCTCCCAAGGAGCAAGCGTCTTTTAATTTCATGGCTACAGTTACCATCTGCGGTGATCTTGGAGCCCAAGAAAATAAAATCTGTCACTGCTTCCATTTCTTCCCCTTCTATATGCCAGGAAGTGATGGGGCCAGATGCCTGATCTTAGTTTTTTTAATGTTGAGTTTCAAACCAGCTTTTGCACTCTCCACTTTCACCCTCAACAAGAGGTGCTTTAGATCCTCTTCGCTTTCTGCCGTTAGGGTGGTATCGTCTGCGTATCTGAGGTTGTTGATAATTCTCCTGGCAATCTTAATTCCAACCTGTGATTCATCCAACCCGGCGTTTCTCATGACGTACTCTGCATATAAATTAAATAAGCAGGGTGACAATGCACAGCCTTGTTGTACTCCTTTCCCAATTTTGAACCAATCGGTTGTTCTGTGTCCGGTTCTTACTGTTGCTTCTTGACCCTCATATAGGTTTCTCAGGAGACAGGCAAGGTGGTCTGGTACTCCCATCTCTTTAAGAATTTGCCACAGTCTTTGTGATCCACACATTACCGTAGTCCAACCTGGATGCCAGTAGTGCACGGGCAAGTGACACAAGGCCCTCCATCCTCTCCAGATACAGTTGCAGTTGGTGTGCCGGGCTAAGGGCGCAAGCCTGTGCCTGTTTAGACAGAAAAGAGTCCTACAACTCCCAGTATCTCCCATGGCTGGCTGGAGAATGCTGAGAGTTTTCTATCTAAACAGTCATAGGATTGTGCTCTTAATATCTTTAAGTGCCCCTCTCTCCCAGCCCCCAACTATGGGAGAAAAGAAGTGAAAACAACCAGGTACCTAGTTTTGGAACGGGCATCCAGAGATTCTTTATACCCTGAGTGAGGAATGGGGGTGGGGGGTGCCATTAACATTCAGGAGCTATTCTTGCTTAAGAGGACAGAATAAACCAAAATGTCAATGGGTTGGAAATCTGAGTGATACTTGACTGAGCACTAGGAGTTAATCTTAGTACAGATAGGGATGTACGAAAGTTCCGCCACGGATCTCGGGGAGGCCGAATGCCAGCGCATTCGGCCCCCCAAAATTGGTGGCGGAACGGCCCGCCCCCCCCCCCCAGGACGAGACTTACCTTGGGTGGATCTTCCTGGCGGCGGCGGCTCTGGCGGCGGCTGTGGCGGTGGTTCGGTGGCAGCGGCTGCTGCGGCCGGTCTTCCGACCGGCTGCCGCCACCGCCATTTCCAAGTTTAAAAAACAACCCCCCCCAAAAAAGTGATAGGCTACGTAAAGATTTACGTAGCCTATCACGGCTAAATTTTAAAAAACACCGTGATAGGCTACGTAAATCTTTATGTAGCCTATCACGGCTGAATAAAAAAAACCAACAACGCGCGTATGCAAATGCATTTGCGTTCCTTATTTTGGCATGTCTTAGTCTACGTAAACATTTACATAGACTATGGCGAAAATAAGGGGAACGCAAATAGCGTAGACGCTACGCTATTTGCGTTCCCCTTATTTTTGCCGTAGTCTACGTAAATGTTTACGTAGACTAAGACGTGCCAAAATAAGGAATGCAAATGGCGGCGCCCATGGGCGCCACCACTTGTGTACGCGTGGGTTTTTTTTTTTTTTTTAATCAGCCGTGATAGGCTACGTAAAGATTTACGTAGCCTATCATGGCTGACTGCAGGGATGCAAATTTGCATCCCTGCTAGCCAGCGGCTGTATGTCCGGCCGTTGGCGGAGCCGGCTGGCGGCCCCGCAGAATCCCTGCGGATCAGAGCCAGCCGGCCAGGATTCGGGAGGGGGGAGAGACGGAGCGCCTCCCCCCCCGGCCAGAATTTCAGGGGGAGGGACAGAGCGCCTCCCCCCCAGCATCAGCATAATCCGCGAACAGGTAAGTGATTTTCATACATCCCTAAGTACAGACAGGACTGGTGATAACACCCATTGAACAGGAATAAAGCACATTTGGGAAAGGGATTAACATACTGCAAGCTACCAAGAAGGGAGCAGGTCATTTACCTGGGCCTTTTAAAATGCTAATTACAGGCCCAAGTCCTGCCTACCCTCCAGTTTGGTCTTAGCTGATTAAGAGAAAGGGAACTTTATAGAAAGACCTAAGCAGCAATAGACCTGCCCAATATGCTACAGAGCGCTGCTACCTTTTCTCTGCAGAGTACACTATAGCTACTGCCATGAGAACTTGCTTCCCAGCTCAAAGTCATGCTACAATAATCCTGCACTTACAAGCCCTGACATCATCACTCTGATGTTAGTGTGAGATCCCAGGCAACTCTTGTGCGCCCCACCCCTTATCATTTTCTTTCAGGCTTTACAGAGGGGCCCAGTGCCTCCACACCTGTTTCTCTCAGGTTCCTGCAATGGGGATAGCTCTGGTTCTCTCCTGGAAAGAAATCTGGATAGATGTGCATTCCAGTGCAGGAGGTAAAGAGCCCAGGAGCATGCACAGACTCCAAAGGATTTTAAAATACATAAAAATAAAGTAAAAATAAAACTCAACAAAAAATGATGCAGGGAGGAAGTAGTGTTGCTGGTGTTTACAACTTATAAATGTATCACTCGATGGGCACTCTGGCACTACAGCAGGAGACCACAGTGCTTCCAAATAGTTAAGAAGAAGAAGAAATTAACCACCGCCCCAGTTAACAAAATCATGTAGGGGAAGGGGTTGTGTCATCCAGCACTACTCAAGTCATAAAAGTGTTATGCATGAATGTATTGATGTATAAGCAAAAGAGGCAAGTCTGTCCCACCGAGAAGCTTATGACTGTAATTGTCTGGTGGTGGGGACAGAAGACCATGGAGGGAGAAATGAGACCAGTGAAGGATAAGCCTGAGCCAGTGCATGTCCACATACTTAGCTTTTGTTGCAGTTGGAGTCTGGGATAGCAATGCCCTATTTCAGGGAGGTAGCAGCACGTGTAACCAAGTACAAATTATTTTGGTTTGAGTGCTGAGAAAACAAGATAACTCTGCAAGAGAAGAGCAGCCTTGAGAGATGACCTGCAGACAGTGATCACCAAATGAGAAAGAAATGTGCATTTCATGTACAACAAGAAGATGGCATGGGAATTGTTCTTCTCATCATTCCTCATTTTGCTCGACCCTTTTGTAAGGCTTGTTCATTTCTGGATCTCAGCAGCAGCATGGGCTGGCACATAGCAGATCTTTGACAATATGGGCCTGTCCCGCCGCTGCATTCTTGGCTCTGAATACAAGGGCACATACAGCAGAGGCTGATGAGTAGCACTCAGTGGCTCTCACCCGATGCTCTATACACAATTACAGCATCCTATTTTCTTTAAAGCTGTTGCCTTGTAATGGATTTAAGGCATGAAGTAGCATTTTCTCAGAGCGATAAACAAGCACTGGCAAAGAGGGGGTTATAGTTAACATTAAGATTTACCAAGAGGAGTCATGGTTTACTGAAAAATACACCATTCACCTGTCAGGCAGAGCTGTTTATTTAAATGTTATTGCTACCTCGTAGCTCCCAGCGGAGCTTGCCCCCCACATTTAAACACTGCATAACTCTGAGTGCTGAACATACGGTTTTAATACAATGAAACCATTCATTTTGTAGAAACAATCCTAGGAATTTCAGTCAATAATGGATGCAAGCAGCTCGCCAGCAAGGCCATGTCACAAGCATCGCAGTTTCCACATAGCGAGCGATGCCATCTATGTGCAGGCGTTCTGAAGAACCAAGCTCCTTCTTAGATGCAAAAAATGGAAGCCAGATTGTCTGCATGCCAAACCTATTTTAGACATCTGACTGTGGGGGTCCCAGTGGGAAGAGCTGTGGGGGTGTTAGTGCTCATGTCAGCTAAGCTCATGGTCCAGGTGCCAGCGCCACGTGCTGATTCCTGGAAGAGCCACCCTGCTGCACGCTTCACTTGAGAAAAAGTAGCTCAATTTGAAGTCTGAAATTTGACAATGGGACTGAGAATTTTCCTAACCCAAATTGTTTCAGGTAGGCATGTGCAAGGGATTCAGACAAGCCCTGAACCCCAAGCAGAAGTGGGCAGCTTTGGTCTGGTTATGTTGGGTCCCGAGTCAAAGCAGGGTTCCCTAGGAAGTAAGCAGAACCAAACCGCGGCCCACAAAGCTTCAGCAGCAATTTGTGGTTCAGATACCAGCCTGTGCCATGCAGATGCCCCCCCCCCCCAATACAAAATAGTGTCCTTACTTGGTTTTGATTCTTGAAAGGGAGTGGGAGGGCGGAGTCACGGAGTGCAGTTGGGTGACTCACAGGTCCACCTTCTAATCCTAGGGCATGTTTTACCAGGGACTCCAATCATTGTGCTTTGGAGGAGGGAAAGGATAGGACTGCGAGATGGTCATTCTTTCAACACCACCTTTACTCTTAAAAAGCCTTAAACCGGGGGCTGTCTTCATGAGTGATTTAGTGCAAAGCTAGAGCAGTCTGCATTCCTTTGCAGCAGATGACATTGTCACCAATCTGCTGCCAACCAATCACTTCCATCTTGAAAAGCCACATTTTCTGAAACTCCTTTTACTCTGACTTTTTTTACTGAAAGCGGCTCCCTGGTAGGTTTACCACAGTGTGCCATGTTCCCCCTTGCATTAAATCCTGGGCATGTCTCTGTGACCTGGCAGTTGCATGGTCAAGGGAGTGAGACACCCCATTCCCTCTTGTTTCCCCAATGGAAGTAGTTTTTCCCATTGAGAAAATCCCCAGGAGCACAGCAGCGACCTCTCAGATTACCACAGTATTTCCCAGTCATCTTAGGTAGCCTGATTTTAATCTTTAACATATCCCCCCTTCTGTTCATGTTTACGCAGAAGTAAGAAATAAATCTCGCTGCTGTGCAGTGAAAGGGTTAAAGGCTGACTTTAGTAAGTCACCGTAAAGCGCTCGCTCTTTTGCTTCTCCGATGCTCTCTTAAATCGCTATTCCAATGTTCTGCTTCTTTGACGTTCTGTAGTTTTTCTGATGTAAAGTCGTTTCTCTATTGTTATGTAAAGTCCCTTCTCTGCTTTATCACAGTAACAATCATCTGGGTTTACGAGCGTCAGGAGCGTCTCACTGCATCTCACTGCAAGCAGGGAGAAGGAGAAAGTTGGGAGGGGGGTTGGAAGCAGTAGGCAAAAGTGCACACATGGGGAAAAATGGGGTGGGAGCAATAACACTGTGGCAGATTGCTGGAATGCAGCAAAATTGTGGTGGGGGGAAGCTCTCAGGGAGATCCTTCAGATGCTGCACTGGAGAACTGGGGATTATAGCTTCTTCAGGGAAATCTGCACACCTGGGGAAAATAAGTTGCTCTCCATTCATAATAATGTAGTAGCAGGGGGGAGCCTGGACAGGGGCAGGAAACAAACCTCTCATTGGCTGAGCAGGCCCTGCCCATTTGATGATGTTCAGTTCTACTCCCTGCACCCCACACGGAAGTGTATTCCTTTCAAGCGCTGTGTGACCCCTGAAAACACTCAGCTTATTTTGCTTGTGTGTTCCTGACGGACCAAAGCCGATTCCATGAAAATCCAGGTAATAGTCCAACATGCTTCTCATTCCATTGTGGTGAAGATCCCCCCCCCCCTGGTTTTGAAGAGTCATAACTCCCTAGCCCCTGCATCTCTCCTGAAACTTGACAAGCAACTTGCTTGGGGACACCTCTGGGTGTGTGCCATTTATGCATGAATTGACCAAAACTACACGGGAGGAGGGAGGGAAGGGGAACAAATGACTTTCCATCCTCCAAAGATTGGAGAGCTCCCTTTCCACATGAACCACTGCAGCTTTCCTTCTGAAATTTGGCAGATGTACAGTCAGGGCCAGAAATATTGGAACAAGGATAATTGTTTTGGCAGTTGGCCTCTGTACACCACCACATTGAAGTTGAAAAGAAACACACCCAGATGGGAGCGAAGTCAGGACAAACCAACATCTTTTCAAACTTAAGGGTCACCTTTAATACCTGGATGAAAATCCTTTGCAGTCAATGACTGCCTGAAGTCTGGAACCCATGGACATGACCAAATGCTGAGTTTCCTCCCTCGAGATGCTTTGCCAGGCCTTTACTGCAGCTGCCTTCAGCTGCTGCTTGTTTGTGGGTCTTTCTGCCTTCAGGCTTGTCTTCAGTAAGTGAAAAGCATGCTCTATTGGGTTGAGATCAGGTGACTGACTTGGCCATTGAAGAACATCCCACTTCTTTGCCTGGAGAAACTCTTGGGTAGCTTTTGCTGAATATTTTGGGTCATTATCCATCTGCAATATGAAGCGGCGTCCTATCAGTTTGGCAGCATTTGGCAGAATCTGAGCAGAAAATATAGCCCTATACACTTCAGAATTCATCCTGCTGCTTTTATCAGCAGCCAGGTCATCAATAAACACCAGTGACCCGGTTCCATTGGCAGCCATACATGCCCATGCCATAACACCGCCTCCACCATGTTTGACAGATGATGTGGTATGCTTTAGATCATGAACTGTTCCTTTCCTTCTCCATACTTTTCTCTTCCCCTCATTCTGGTACAAGTTAATCTTGGTTTCATCAGTCCAAAGAATCTTATTCCAGAACTGGGCAGGCTTTTTTAGGTGTCTGCTAGCAAAGGCTAATCTGGCCTTTCTGTTCTTGAGTGTTACCAGTGGGTTGCACCTTGTTCTGAAGCCTCTGTATTTACATCATAAAGCCGTCTCTTGACTGTAGATGTTGACAATGACATGCCTACCTCCGCAAGAGCATTCTTGGCTTGGCTAGGTGTTGAGAAAGGGTTCCTCTTCACCCTGAGCAGAATTCTGCGGTCATCCACTTTAGTTGTCTTCCGTGGCCTTCCAGGCCTTTTGCTGTTGCTGAGCTTGCCAGTTAATTCCTTCTTTTTCAGGATGTTCCAAACTGTTGTGTTGGCCACTCCCACTGTTTTTGTGATCTCTCTGATGGGTTTATGTTGTTTCCTCAGCCTAATGATGGCCTCCTTCACTCGCATGGACACCTCTTTGGGCCTCATGTTGGGAGTTCCAGTTAATAGCTACCAAATGCAAATGTCACACTCAGAACCACCTCCAGGTCTTTCATCTGCTTGAGTGGTCATGGGGCACCCAGGAAACAGGCCACAACTGGCCATGCAGCTGCTTGTCAGCCATTCGTTCCATTACTTATGAGCCACCAATGATGTGTGTGTGTGTATGCCACTGGCTGTCCTTCCTGAATGGTTAGTGCCCCACTTTTGTCAAGCCCCTTGAATTACAGCTGAAAGTCTTGACTTCACTCCCATCTGGGTGTGTTTCCTTCCTTTCAACTTCAGTGTGATGGTGTACAGAGGCCACCTGCCAAAACAGTTATCCTTGTTCCAATATTTCTGGCCCTGACTGTATTTGGCTGCTTGTTGAAGCAACCTATCGCCTTCTTTTTCTTTATTAGGCTGGTGAGTGTGGGCGAGGGTGAGGAAGGGGATGTAGTGGTGGGTTATTGGGCCATCGCTAATATTGTTTGTGTATAGTTTGATGAAAGCCAATAAAAAAATCTTACAGTGCAATCCTACGCATGTCTACTCAGAAGTAAACCCTAGTTCAATGGGACATTCTCAGGCATGTATAAGATTGCAACCTTAATTGATTTGGTATGAGGAGATCTAAATATATTTTCCTTAAGTGCTTCAAGGATGTTTCCTTTTTGTGGCTGTCCTGAGGCTAGAGGAGCTAGAACATTTGATGGAAGAAAGATGGGTAGAGAAGGCAGAGTCTGAAAGCTGGTGTGCGTGTGTGTGTGTGTGTTTTACTTCTTCCTTTTTTCTTTATTTTCTTCCTTTTTTTCTTTATTTTCCTCCTTTCCTTTTTCCTTTCTATATTCCCCTCAACTTTTTCTATCAGCTTCCTCCAGGAACCGCAAGGGTGAGATGGTAATGGCATTGCTTGTTCTTGCAGAATGATAACTTTCTGATAAAATGTACAAAAAGAACATACAGAAAGTATAATTCAGATTGGATTTTGAAACATTTTCTAATATCCCCATGTACATTTGAAACTTGGGGATTTAAGTTAAGACTCCCCCTCTCCCAGCAATGCCAATTTATTTTAGCTCTATTCCTTAACTTATCACAGCCTTCCCCAACCTGGTGCCCTCCAAATGTGTTGGACTCCAGCTCCTGTCATTTCCTAGCTGGGGATGATGGGAGTTCTAGTCCAACACATCTGGAGGGCAACAGCTTGGGGAAGGCTAATCTACAGTTTAACAAGTGAGTGTTACAAGCCATAACTGCTGAGTGAATGGGTGGGAAGAGGAGGATCTTTGGCGGGAGCACTGCTGAGGGTGCCACATGGTCCCCAGGTTCACCTCAGGCGCACTTGCAGCAGAGCATTTACTGTTGGAGCACCTACCCTCTGGAACACAGCACCAATTGTCATTTGACTGGCACCCACAGTTTGGACATTCAGGCCTCTTCTTAAGACCCATCTCTTCGCACAGGCTTTCTTTGAGGTGTGACCCAGCCGGATCAGCAGAGTGTATAGCTTTATTGCTAATCAGTAATTATTTAGTATTGTATTGTTTGATTGTTATATTTTAGTGGTAATGAATAATGACCACAAAACTATGACAGTAAAACACAACAATGATATTGTATGCCCACCACTTCATTCATTCATTTGTTCATTCATTCATTCGTTCATTTATTTATTTATTCATTTATTTATTGCATTTCTATACCGCCCCATAGCTGAAGCTCTCTGGGCAGTTTACAGAAGTTAAAAATAAAATAGAATAAAACATTTAATAACTTTGTGAAAAGCAGTATATACATCTGTACAATAAATAAATAAATTATTTGTTTCATTTTCATCCTGCCTTTCCGCTGAAGAGCACAGGAGAGCATCCATTGTCTCCCTCCCTTCAGGCCTCATAATAACCCTGTGAGACAATAGATGTAGCCCAGGGTCACCAGTAAGCTTGAGTACACATTTGAGCCTGGGCCTTCCTGGGCTACATCTAACATGCCAGCCAAGCCTGAAGACCACCATGGTTGGTTAGATATTGCAATCTGTAGGGGACTCATGTAGTAGTGGGAGAGCTGCCACAGAGCTCTAAAAGTATCTGAACTCTGAGTCAAACTAGACTTTTAAACAGGGTGCTTTGTGCCGTATGCTTTCTTTTTAAAGAAAAAGCAGCTGCACGGGGCCCCAATTGCAGTACAAGGGAAGGTGGGGTTTAAACTTCTCTCTCAGTGTTGATCTCCCACTGAAAGTTCCCCCCAGCCCCCCGGCTTTCTCCAAAGATGTTGTTTACAGCAAACAATACCTTCAGCAGCTAATTGCAGCTGAGGAGGGCCATTTTTGGTGGGAGACTGGCATGGGGATGAAAGGGTTAATTCCTTTCTCCCCACATACCATGGTCCTGATCTGGATCAGGGTCGGCTGCTTTTTCTGAAAAAAGAAAGTGGACAGCACTAAACATGCTTAATGTAACTTGCTATTTGATCTTCAGTCTTGCCAGCTGTAAGTGTGAAAAAGAAAAGGAATTATTTTGAGCCATGGGGATCCCAAGCCAGTCCAGTTGACTCCAAAATCCATAAAAACAGACCCTGTGATTTCAGCTGGATCTAAAACAAGACCCGAACAGCTATGGCTTCCCCCCACCTTTTGTTTGTTTTAAACCATGGCTTTTGCAGTTCCAGAAATATTGAAGTCTTTGATAAACTACACTAATCTGAAGGTTTTCTCACATCCTGTTATGCCACATTTTCTTCCTACTTCTCTGTCTCTTTGAATTGTAAGCTGGTTGACAGAAACTTATTTTCTATTTTTGTACAGTGAGCATATTTATGCTGGGATACTGATGTTTAGTAGTTACCATTTATATACAATTTCCCATAATTATTACTGTTGTTAACTGCAGTTGGATCTGCATCTTTGTGTAATTGGAATCCCATCTGCACGGTGTACTGTTCTGTTCCTGCCGACTCTTTTACAAGCCAGCACTGACACTGGTGGAAGGAAGCACCATTTGTTGGGCATCTACATCTTGGCCTCTCCTCCAGCTTCATTTTGTGATGCTATTTATTATTCAAATGTGGAACGAATGCACTACCACATCATGAATTGCTATCATTAATTATTCACTGGGATTAAGGAATCAGTTAAAACCCTATCTCCCCTTAATCCTACTTTATTAATTCTATATTCCTGGCAGAAAAGGCCTCTTTACAAATGGATCATGTGGTTTTCTGTTGGGACCCTAAGAATGGAACATCCCTGGTGTTCAGAGAATGCTGTACTTTTTAATTTGATAAAATAAATTAGCAGAGGATTAGCTAGGATATTAGCATGCGATGCGGTGCTATTGCTGTTGCCACCACCTTAAGGGAGCTTTTAAAATGATTAGGTTATGTCTCGCTTGGTTCTTTTCTTCCAGTGGTCTCTTGGGTAGGAGAAAAGCAATGTCATAGTACAGTGTGCAGTGAGTGGTACATTTGCTTGAAGTGAGTTGGACAGAGTAATCCCCTCCATCTTCCTGTGCTTGCTAGATTTTGAAGAAGACTCCAGAGACTTCTACACCAGGGCCAGAACATGCATGGATGAAACTGCCTCATGCCAAGTCAGACTATTGGCTCATCTAGCTCAGTAGTGTCTACACTGACAGGGATTCAGATGGGGGTCTTTCTCATCTCTGCCTCGAGATCCAAGGGATTGTACCTGGGGCCTTCTGCGTGCAGTCTTATTTTGCTTTTATTTTATTTGTTTTGTTTTGTCTTGTTTTTTTCTGATTTGCTTTATTGTTTCATTGTTACTTTGTTTTTTATGTTTTTAATTTGTACCCTACCAGAGAACTTTGGCTATTGGGTGGTGTTTTTTTTTTTAGTAATTAAATAATTAAATGCAAAGCATGTGTTCTACAGCTTAGCTACGGCATTAGTGGACCCATAAGATGAGACTGGCAAAAAGGCCAATTTCATGTTTGGCATCATAGTATTGCTCCATTCAGCACTGCTAAGATCTCTTGTGTTCCGTTCCGGATACCACAGTTCAAGGAGGACGTTGACACACTTGTGTTAAGAGAAAGGTGTTGAGTCTAGATGTTGTCATAGTTGGGAAGAATGAAATAATTGAGTATGTTTATCTCAGAGTTAAGAGAAATGTGGGGTGAAGGGTTGACAGGTTTCAAATGCTGAAAAGGATGCCTGAAAGAACAGGGAGTGAAATTGTTCAACGTATTTACTGAAGAGGACCAGAACAAAACACTTCAGATGACTTCCTTTCTGTGTAGAGAGGCTTGGTGAGGAGCAGTACCATGAAATCAAGCGTGGCTAATGCCATGGCACAACTCAGACCCCCATCTCCTGTTTCCATCGCCGCTGTGTCATACTAAGCTACTTGGGAGGCCATAGGGCTGTTTGCTATGCAGGGGATGCTGTGGGTTCCATTGCTGGTGGTCCTGGTATCTCCCTTCCTCCTTCCTGTCGCAGGTGCATGGCTCCCCAAGCAGCCCTTGAATCCTTTTCTTTGGGAGCCTATGGTTTCTTCATGCAGGCTTCCTTTCCACCAAGCTGTGGAGCTGTCATGATAATATGCTCATAAGAATGCTCATCTCTCCTTCTTTGTGTGTTCCTCTCTGTTAGCTTGTCAAAAGAATGGTGGCTTGCAGGTTGTGTTTCTATGTGGTATAAGGGAATTTGGACCCCTATCTACAGGGATCCCTGGAGTGTGTCAGTTATGGGGCTAGTGCAGTTTGTGCTGCAGTGGTTCACACTAGTGAAAGAGCTGTGGTGTCCTTGTCTCTGCTGAGGTGTGTCCTGTCTTGTCTGTGTGGTGGAGCAGAGTGATGTAATGGAGGCAAGCCACCATCATTGTGTGCAAATGGGCTTCTTCCATGCATGGCTGCAGTGTGGGCATCCTCAGTGCACCGCACTGTGATTGGGGGTGTTGGCAGTGTTGGCCTGGAAGTTGGGGAGGGCCTGCTGGCTTTGCTATATCCCCCCTACTTTTTAAAGTGTGTTGTTTTGCTGTCAGCTGGCTGCTGGGAGTGCATAGGATCCTGACTGGGCAGCTGAGAACATAGGATGACTGTGATCATCATAACTTAGACATTTATATGTTCAAAGTGAAAATCAAGTTGCTGTTTTTGCAGCCAATGTTTGCGTCTCGCTCACCTCTTTAGTACCAAATTAGCAAAAGATGGGCCGGTCAGTATGGAGATGCTAGCTTTGTTGGTCTCACATTCAGTATTGTGCTGCATCTCCCGTCCTAAGGGATGCTTCTTCTGCTTATGCAACCAAATAGGGAGTGTTCTGGAGGGCATAATATATCTTGCAGCTGTAGTAGTTTCCCAGCACCTACCAAAGGTGTAGGTAAGGCAAAGCCAATATTTGGGTAGGGACGGATGGATTAGGTTGTGGGGGTCTTGGTTTCCACCAGAGCTAAGCAAACTTGCCCAGTTCCATTCTGCTATTGTTCTATGAGTCTACTCATATTCCACTTTGCTTGCCTTCTGATTTCACTTGGAGAATTGCTAAAACTACCTTCACATTTGGTGCATGCATAGTTTGCCACCTCTTTCAATTCACCTCTCTCTCTCTCTTTTACAAATGACCAATGTGCATCAGCACATATGCAAATTAATTAGATCAGTACAAAAAGTAAATGATGTGATCACTTGATCACATCAAGATTCCTTTTTGGGCTGTGATTTAATCAGTGCACATTTGAATGCATGTGCAGCAGTCCAAACAAAGTCTAGAAACCAAAAATGAAAGAACTGCTAAGGCATTGCTGCTACTTCAGGTAATTTGGAACCCCAACTTCCAGGGACAAGTTCAGATGGAGAGGATTTTTTTTTGAGCATCCTTACTTTCCTGATGCAGATATGGACTTTAGCCTGAATGTCAGAGGCTAAAACTGAGTCTTGAATAAACATAACATGCTTTTTAGTCTGTGTGGCTCATTGCAGGCAAAGATTTGCTTTGAACTCTTTCCTGATGGAATGATTAGTAAATGTCATGTACAGCATTTATTTTTCCTCTCTTTTTATGTTTTCTCTCCCTCTTCTAGCAGTACTAAGCAAGGTGATCGTGACAGACACAGCGGTAATGCTTTATTAACATTAACCAGCGGGAACCTTTCTCTTATTGCTGCAGCCTGAGCATGTTTGCAATGGCAGTATGCCACTGACATTTCTTAGGCTAGCTCTTCCCCTTTAATCTGGGTTCGCAGCTCCTTGTGCAAACAGAGGGAATAGGAAAGCTGATTAAATAGCAGAGCTGGCCTGTAATGAAAGCAAAGCCCACTGCAAACATGTGTTGATTGCTTTACATGAAAAATGCGCTAGGTGGATTTCAGGTGATGCCATGGTGGCTTTTCTCCTAATCCCATCTAAGGCAGCAATATAGCTTTTGATGTTGTGCTCATTTTATCCCTGAATCCCACATGGTCCCTACAGTTGGGAATGTAGGCCCAGGCCCCGAGGTGGTCCTGCCATGAGGCAAAGAGAGGTGGATGCTTTGAAGGGGGCATATTTTAAAGGCAGTAGCCCAGAAGATATACCAAAATGGATGGGAGCAGTGGGCACCCCCTTTAATCAGTAAGGCTTGTGGTGGATTGTGCCCCATTTAAAGGCAGTGTGTATGTATGGGGGTGCCATTTTCTTCCTCAGGCACCCAAGTTATTGGAATGGCTCTGCCTGCACCACACACATCTTCCTGCTGTCCAGAAGTATCAAGGCCAGAGACACAAAAATACATTCTTCAAGTGCTTTCTTCAGTCCTAGAATAGAATCCCAAATATAACTCCTTCCTACTTCCATGTCCTTGCTATCTTGCTGATTATTACAGTAAAGGTGAGATATAACTGAATGTCAGAACATCAGAAGAGCCATGCTGGATCAGACCAAGGTCCATCTAGTCCAGCATTCTGTTGCCACAGTGGCCAACCAGCTGCCCTCAGGCAACCCACAAGCAGGACATGAGTGCAACAGCACCTCTTGCCCATGTTCCCCAGCAACTGGTGTACATAGGCTCACTGCCTCTGGTACTGGAGGTAGCATATAGTCATCAGGACTAGTAGCCATTGAGAGCCTTCTCCTCCAGGAATTTGTCTAACTCCCCTTTAAGGCCATCCAAGTTGGTGGCCATCACTGCATCTTGTGGAATTGAATTCCATAGTTTGACTATGCACTGTGTGAAGAAGTCCTTCCTTTTGTCTGTCCTGAATCTCCCACCAATCAGCTTTGTGGGATGACCCCATTGGGTTCTCATATTATGAGAGAAGGAGAAAAATGTCTCCCTGTTCACTTTCTCCACACCAAGCATAATTGTGTACACCTCTATCATGTCTCCCCTCACTCACCTCTTTTCAAAGTTAAACAATCCCAGCTGTTGTAACCTTCCATTTTTTAGGTGCAGTGACCAGAACTGTATGCAATATTCCAAGTGTGGCCACACCATAGATTTGTGTAGGGGCAGTATAATCTTGGCAGTTTTGTTTTTGATTCCTTTCCTAATTATGCCTAACATGGAACTGGCCTTTTTTTCACAGCAGCTGCACAATCTCAGCCAGCAGGTCTTTCACCATAACTCTGTCACCTGAAAGCCTTATTCTCCCAAGCCCCTATTCCTCAGCATCTGTAGGTGATAAGCATTCCAGGCTCACTGACTGCAGAACTCTAAGAGACATAATCGTTGGTAAACCAGGCAGCCAGTGGTCTGATCTAACCTTTGGGAACAGCCTATTCTTAGGCACTCTCAACTACTTCCCTAAAGGTAGATGTTCCAAATCTCAGTCAGGTATTCCTGTGATCCTATCAAAATCTAGAGGCAAACTTGTTCCTGCAGGTAGAGTTTCTGCCATCCTCACTCATCTGTAGCATTCTGTGTTTTTGAAGGTTTTCTCCTCCTTGTCAGACTCCTCTTCTTGGAAGACGTCCATCTTCATGGAAACAGATTGAGAAGTGCATTCTGGTTATATCTGGATTTTCATGAAATCGCTTTGGTCCATCAGGGGCACATGAAGCAAGAAAAGCGGAGTATACAAAAACCCACTTTCAAGGGTCACACAACACTTGAAAACTCCATACATTGGGGTTGGGTGGGTGGAGTAGAACTGAATGTCATCAACCCTGTTGGTGCTGCTCAGCAAATGAGAGGGGCTTGTTCCCCACCCCTGTCCATGCTCACCTGCTCAACAAAGTTTCCTGAAAGCGCTGAATTAAGCCTTGTAGTTTACCCCATATTTCTCCCCTCTCATCCACCATTGGGGTATTGTGAAAGATTAAAAGATACTGTGCTATTGTGAATGGGAAAAACAGGCTACATAATCTGAATGGGTGAAGCAGCTACTGTGCTATTGTATATGTTTAAAACAGCACAACTGCAATTTTCTGAATGGGAAAAACCGGCTACATACGGTGAATGGGGAAAGCAGCTTCTGCACTATTGTGAGTACTCAAAACAATACTGTTTCAATACTTCAGTACTATGAATGGGAAAAAGAGGCTAGATATTGTGAATGGGAAAGCAGCTGTAATGCGAATGGGGGAAAGACGGAATGGGGGAGGAGGCACCCCTTGACCAGGTCACAGCCAGATCACACAAATAGGCATGCCCAGGATTTAATGTGTGTGTGTGTGGGGGCACATTGCAGCAGAACCATGCGAGAGCCACATTTAAGGAAAAAAGACACACTAAAAGGACTCTCCAAAAATGCGCCTTTTCCAGAGCTGTGGTGCAGATTGGCGACAGCATCATCTGTTGTGGAAGACCCTCATGTGTTGTCACTCCACACTAAACTGGCCATGTAGATTGGGCCTTGGTCTTCTGTTTCAAGACATTGCATGGAGAGCTTCTTTTCTGAGCCCAAACAGCAATAGCCCCTTTTCCATATCTCTGAGTGGCAGAAGCGCAAACCTGCAGCTCTCCGATATCCCAGGTAACTGGCGGATATGATGAGGAGGGTGAGCCAGTGCTGCCTTCGGGCACATTTTGGTGTTGTCACGACCTCCTGGAGGCCTGCATGCTCTGCTTATGATCATAACGCCACAGTGGGAACCACTGTGGTCCTACAAACATATGAAGATACCTATTCTGAGTCAGACCTTTGATCCACCTAGCCTGGTATTGCCTTCTCTGACAAGCAGCAGCTGTCCAAGGTCTCAGGAAGAAAGAAGGTTTCTTCAGCACGTGCTACCTGAGATCCTTTGACTGGGGTGCTGGGGCCTGCACCCGTAACCTTCTGCATGTACTCTACCATGGAGCTTTGGCCCTGCAGTATAACTAGGGAGGTGCAGAACATCTCCTCGTCTTGCCAAACTTCTTTTTGCTTCCCACTGAAATTCCTTAGAAGTTTCATCTGAGTGAGAATCATCACATTCACTTTGACACCTCTAACTGAAATTTGGGGGTAGCTCTCGGTCTAGCAGACAGAAATTTGGACTTTGAGTTGTGTTGCCAAAGAGCTTGTTGCAATGTTATTTTTTAGATATGCTTCACACACTTTGAGCCTAGAATAGGTGTGGGCAACTTGTGGCCCTCCAAATGTTGTTGGTCTCCAACTCCCGTCATCCATCACAATTAGCTATGCTGGATAGCACTGATAGGGGTTGCAGTCCAGCAACCTCTGGAGGGCCAGACACATTACTCTGAAGATGTAGCAAGCATCTACACCTTTTTTCTTTGCTTTGGCTCTGTTGATTTTCACTAGAAGACAAAGCAACTTGGAGCTCAGTAGCTAGAACAGATACCATACTAGCCCTTGCAAAGAAGATAGAGACGGGTCAGTCAGAATTCTATTGCAACCATGCCTCCTTTCATAGTGATCTCACCCCAGGGCCATAGACAACGCAGATACCTGCTGGAGTGGAACCAGTTCATTTGTGTGTCAAGAGGGTAAGAGCGGAGTGTACACCAGCCCTATTAAACTTGTACCTTACACATGTCAGGGAGCCCCTATACAACAAGCAGCTGTCTCCATGGCTGCACCATTCTCCATTTGCTGTCCTCTTACACAAATTGATCTATGTTTCCTCCTCCATCTGTCCACCCAGCTCCCTTCTCTCTGGTGTTTCTCTTTTGGCTGATCCTTTCTTTGGCGGCACAGCTAACTAGGGATGCTAGAGGAATTTGATCTCTGTGAATTCCATTACAAGCCTGGTCTGTACCTCTTGGACTAATGCACAGATCAGAACTTAGTTTTCTACCAGCATTCCTAAATGTGTTTGAGAGTTCTCAGCTTAAAAAATGTATCAAAATACATTTTGAAATGCATATTTGAGAGAAAATACATTAAAAAAGCACATTTAAATATATATAAATGCACATTTTCATGCACATCAAAATAATTAGCAGGTTAATGTGGAAACAGACATAGGTGAACGCATGCAAAATTGACACAGACTCTACAACTAACATCTTGTATGCCACTTTGAGGCACTGACTGTATAGCTGAAAAATTGTGAGCTGAAAACCCTTTAACCTCCTTTATCTCCCTCTCCCCCCTCCCTCCCTCCCTCCCTCCCTCCCTCCCTCCCTCCATCTCCTTCTCCAAAACAAATAGACTTTCATTGAGATCAACATATCTCTCGGAATCGAAGAGGTTTTCATGGGACCAATAAATTTCTTCAAAACAATGCATTTTTATTACAGCATATTTTTGTTCAAACCAATACATTTTGACAACCAGATATTAATGACCTGGCTAAGGTTATAAATTTACTCCAAACTACGTATTTTCTCATAGAAGAAAATATGTTTTATACAAACACATTTTGATTTGAATCAATCCTTTTTTCTGGAATCAGAGCCATTGTTTTTCTTTTTGCTTGATTTGGACAGGGAATGCAATAGCCCCCCCCCCCTCCCCAAACCTATAATGTATAAAGAGAGAGAGATGAAAGAAGGGGGTTAAGGTGGACCAGTTTCAAGTAATCTTTAAACAGTTATTATGCAAGAGCATAATGCTGTCCAGTTAACCATCTGTACCATTATAATGCTCATGAACAATGGAAGTCCAATATCACCACATTTGCATCTCCAGTAATAGTGATTTGGGGAGCTATTTCCTGTTTGTGTCCTGAGCCTACTTTTCCGTAATCTGGCATAATAGTTGCAATCCGATTACAAAGAATGCTATTCCACCTTATAGCTAGGTCTTTCCTGGGCAGCCATGGGAAGCCATGAAATGCATTTCTCAACAATGTGCAGGGAAATGACCTCTAGTGGCTTTGTAGGAGAACTAAGGACTGACATTGAGCTTTTATCCTGCTATTGAGATTGCTCACTCCTGGAATTTTGTGGGCCTTTTAAATGATGTTGTCAACCTCCAGGGCGTCTCCTACACTAAATGGCCTTTATTCTGTTTTTAAATAGATTGTAGATAATGATGTACCAAATTACCCTGCTTGTGTTCCACTTGAGTTCCCTCCGTGAAAAAGGAAAAATTGCAAGAAGAGGAACTGGACCAATGAAACATATATGGAAGACTCAGATAAGGGGGAGAAGGAGGGGGAAAGGGGAGGGGGGAAAGGAAGTGCATATAAAGGGAGTCCATTGCATTTAAAACAGAAGCAGAAAGCCACCTTCTAAATGCGAGATTTTAGGCTGGTGTAGAGATGCTCTAAACATACTTTGAAATCTTCTACAGATTCATAGTGATACTTTCATTTGGATGGTTTGAGAGAAGTTGTTTGAGGCAAGAGGATACCTAAGGCATATGACATAGTTTGGTCACTTTGAACAATATCGGCTCCTTCTGTGTTACAGGCCAAAGTCAACGGTATCCTCCAACCCATCCCTACATTCATTGCGAAAGTGGACAAAGTCAGATTCACGAAAAGGGTATCAGCAGCTCTAAAATACATTGCAGGCAGGTTCCAACAACCCCCTTCCAAGCATAAAGGGGTCGTGGGAATGTACTTGCTGGCCAGCCTCTCCCACGCCAGCGTGCCTGCTTGCCATGCCTCCTGGGGGCTGCACCTTCAGCTTGAGTGAGAATAAGCCCCTACACACACACACACACACACACACTGTCCTCAGGTGGCTAGAGGGAACTTGCACCTCGGTGTGTGCATCAGCCCTCTTTCTCACTGTCACTGAATGTCTGGCCAGTTGCTGTGTCAGCCTGGAAGGTTTGTGGTTGGTTGATGCATTCCTGCTCCCCCTCATGTGTTCACTGAATGTGTGTGTGTGCCGGGGGGCAGCGTTGAAGTTGCCCCCCCCCAAAGGGCAGTCTGGGGATTCTGCTCGTGCACCGTCCACCCCGCTGCACGACTGACTCCCTGGCCGAGGTGCTTGAGGTGGTCTCTGATGTGCGTGTACAGTCCCCTAACTTATTGGTGTTGGGGGACTTCAACATACATTCGGAGGCCATCCTCACAGGAGCACCTCGGGACTTCATGGAGACCACAGCCTCCTGGGAGCTGCACCATATTCTAACTGGGCCCACCCATGTAGCCGGTCATGCACTAGACCTTGTGTTTGTTTCTGGAGAAGCAGGGAGTGATCTGGAAGTCGGGGGTATATCCACCACCCCCTTGTCATGGTCAGATCACTATCTGGTGACGTTGGACTTCTCGGTTCCACAACCCCTCCGCAGGGGTGGAGGACCTATTAAAATAGTCCGCCCCAGGCGTCTTATGGATCCAAATGGATTCCTGAACGCGCTTGGGGATTCTCTGGGGCACACCAATGGCCACTCGGTCGAGACCCTGGTGGGTGGCTGGAATGCTGCAATCACTGGGGCATTAGATCAGGTGGCTCCGAAACGCCCTCTCCCACTGAACAGGGCTCGGACTGCACCATGGTTCAATCCGCGGTTACGAGCTCTGAAACGAGGTGAGACGGCTAGAGCGCCGGTGGCGGAAGTCTCGCTCCAAAGACGATCAGACACGGGCTAGAGCTGTATCTTCAGCCTATCACGTGGTGATGAAGGCAGCAAAAAAGGAATATTATGCTGGCTCTATCGCGTCTGCAGAGTGCTGTCCCAGGAGGCTGTTCCAAGTGGTCCGGAGCCTGGTCGGTCCTGTGGCTCCGGAACCACTGGAGCATTCTAAGGCCTCCTGTGAGGCCTTGGCAAGGCACTTTGCAGATAAATTTGATCAGATTAGGTGTGTTACTCTGCACGCTGTGGATACAGTTAGTGAGCAAGAGGCGGCCTGTGGCAAACCGGTTTTGTGGGATCGGTTCCAGCTTCTTCCTCCTGATGAAGTGGACAAGGTGCTTTCATCTGTACGGCCAACCACCTGCTTACTTGATCCTTGCCCATCTTGGCTCATTATGAGCTGCAGAGAGAGACTGGGTGAGGGGATTAGGGCGGTGTTGAACGCCTCCCTTGAGGAGGGAGTGATGCCATCAGCCCTCAAGGAGGCGGTGATAAGACCACTCTTAAAGAAGCCCTCCTTGGATCCTCAAGTTCTGAACAACTTTCGCCCAGTCTCAAATCTGCCATTTTTGGGCAAGGTGATTGAGCGGGTGGTGGCGGTGCAGTTGAAGGCACACTTGGAAGAAACTGATTATCTAGACCCATTTCAGTTGGGCTTCAGGCTTGGGCATGGGACAGAAACGGCCTTGGTCGCCTTGGTAGATGATATGAGGAGGGCTCTGGATAGGGGTGAATACTCCTTCCTTGTTCTCCTCGACCTCTCAGCGGCTTTTGATACTGTTGACCACGGTATCTTCCTGGACCGCCTGGAGGGGTTGGGCATTGGAGACACCGTATTGCGGTGGTTCCGGTCCTTCCTCTCCGGCAGGTACCAGAGGGTAGCACTGGGAGAGGAGGTTTCAGACCCATGGTCACTTACTTGTGGGGTGCCACAGGGTTCCATCCTCTCCCCAATGCTATTTAACATCTATGTGAAGTCATTTTGGACTCCCAGCTGTCCATGGAGGCTCAGGTGTCAGCTGTGAGCCGGACAGCGCTGTATCAACTCCATCTGATACGGCGGCTGCGCCCCTTCCTTCCCGACCATCTGCTCCCATCGGTAGTACATGCCCTGGTCTCCTCTTGTTTAGACTACTGTAATGCGCTCTACGTGGGGTTACCCTTGAAGACGGTTCGGAAACTGCAGCTGGTACAGAACGCGGCGGCTCGCCTGATTAAAGCCAGCCGCTGGCAAGATCACATCACTCCAGTGCTGAAGGAGTTGCACTGGTTACCAGTTGTTTTCCGGGCCAAATTCAAGGTGTTGGTTTTGACCTTTAAAACCCTATATGGTTCCAGCCCAGCCTATCTTAAAGAGCGCCTCCAGCAGCACCAGACAGGCCGCTTAACAAGATCAGCCTCGGATGGCCTTCTCTCTGTCCCAACAGCCAGGACAGCTAGACTGGTGGGGACGAGGGAGAGGACCTTTTCTGTGGTGGCCTCCACTCTGTGGAACTCCCTCCCTAGGGAACTCCGTCATGCCCCCTCTTTAATGAGCTTCCGCCGTGCATTAAAAACGTGGTTGTTCAGGCAGGCATTTGGGGTGTGTTAGGGTATTTTAGAAAATGTTTTTATTGTAGAATTTTATTGTTTTAAACTGTTTTATTGTATGTTGTACATCGCCCAGAGTGGCTGGGTGACCAGCCAGATGGCCGATTAATAAATTTAATAATAAATAAATAAAATAAAAAGTAGGGCAGGGTGAACCCTCCAAAGTGCTTCCAGTTGGAGGGCTTCTAGGACTCAGAAGGCAACAGTTGGGCAGCAATTCTGTCTTTTTCTCCTTAAGACAGAAGCAGTGGTGGAAAACAGGCGGTTTACAAGGGGAAGATGATGACCATGATGACTGGAAGCCTCCCTCTTAAAATTCTGTGAATGTGACAGGGCAATGGCGCCACAAAAGCCTCATCTGGAAGCACCCCAAGGCTTCCCTCAGATTGGCCCAGGAATTGTTCAGCTTTTCCTGACAGAAATAGGGGTAAATTGGGAAAAATCCTGAGCCAATCAGTTTGGCTCAGAGAAGGTCCACTCCACTTTCTAGGGATGTACGAATGTGACTTACCTTTCGCAGATTATGTTGATGGGGGGGAGGCGTTCCGTCCCTCCCCCCGGAATCCTCGACGGGGGGGAGGCGATCTATTCCTCCCCCCCTGAATCCTCCGTGTCCGGCTGTGCTCCGCGGCAGCTCCGCGGAGCAGGCGGCCAGGCCCAGCCAGGCCAAAGCCATCTGCAGCCGGATTTCCGGCCACGGAGGGCTCTGGGGAAAACAACAACAACCGCGTACGCAAATGGCGGCGGCTATGGCCGCCGTCATTTGCGTTCCTTATTTTTGCTGTCTTAATCTACATAAATATTTACGTAGACTATGACGGCTAAAATAAAGGGGAACACAAATAGCGTAGCGGGCGCTATTTGGGTCCCTTTTTGATTCGCCGTTTTAGCCTACGTAGGCTAAAATATTTACGTAGGCTAAAACGGTGAATCAAAAAGGGACGCAAATAGCGCCCACTATGCTATTTGCGTTCCCCTTTATTTTCACCCTCATAGTCTACATAAATATTTACGTAGATTAAGACAGCAAAAATAAGGAACGCAGATGGTGGCGGCCGTAGTCACCGCCATTTGTGTACGCATTTTTTTTTTTAAAACCCAGCCATGATAGGCTACGTAAATCTTTACATAGCCTATCACGTCGTTTTTTGTTTTTGTTTTTTAACCCAGCCATGATAGGCTATGTAAATCTGTACGTAGCCTATCACGTCGTTTTTTGTTTTTGTTTTTTAACCCAGCCATGATAGGCTACATAAATCTTTACATAGCCTATCACGTCGTTTTTTGTTTGTTTTTTTACAAGACAAATGGCGGCGGTGGCGGCGGCCGGTTGGAAGACCAGCCGCCACCGCCGGAGCCGCCGCTGCCTGGAAGATCCGCCCCAGGTAAGTCTCGTCCTAGGGGGGATCCGCGGGGTGGCAGGGGGGTGGCAGGCCGTTCCACCACAGATTTCGGGGGCCGAATGCACTGGCATTCGGACTCACTGAGATTCGTGGTGGAATTCTCTGCCATCCCTACCACTTTCTTCTGCTACCATCTACTTGCTTCTGCTACCATCTACTCCTGCCAAATCTGCCCCCCCCCATTCCCAACCACTCTCCCTTCCTCATTCTTCCTCTTACCTCGTTTCTTAGCAGGGCACAGAAGCAGTGACAACATTGAGAGCACAGGGGAAAGGGAGGATCCCCCTTCCCTCCCATTATCCTGAATACATGGTGGTATTATATTATGGGAGGCTTAGTTCTTTAAGATTCCTTGCCACTGCAAAGGAGGGGCATGGATGGCTTTTGTGGGGGGCAGGAAGGTAGAAGATGATAGCAGGGGGAGTGGACTTCCTCTCCTGAGTGCTACACTTTTGATATGAGCAAAGAGGAAGCTTGAGGTTGGGAGACTCACCTCCCATTCTGAGGAGGGTCTTTTGGGGAAAGTCTTCCCTGGTTTATCTCTGAGCCAGGCTCAGATGAACTCCTCTGACATCCCTTCCTTGATCACCCCTCACATGCCAGTGCAACACTGTGTAAAATGGTGAGCGCAGCTAAAAGCAGCATTTGGGGAGGGGGAGGGAGCAAACAGTCCTGTCCTGTTTCCTCTCAGACTCAAACGGCACATTGTATGGAGCTCTGTGATCCTTTCCTCCACTATTGTTGTTGAACTCAAAGCAGCCCAGGCCAGACGGAGATTAAGTGAAAGGTGGGTAGGCAGACGCCCTAGTCAGACATTCAAATCAATGTGTGATTTGAGCAGGGGTCGCACATGCTGTCCCCTGCCCGTCATGTCCTTGCACATGCCCCACCCCACCCCTCAACTCCCAACTTTCAGGCATTAAACAGGGAAACCTGAAGGGAACCATTCAGCTGAATGTGTGTAGAATCCTAAAACTCCATGATTCAGAAGCCTGTGGAATCAACACGAGAAGATGAGATGGAACAGGCAGGGCTGGTGAACTTGGGGATGCTGCAGGTGGTGCTGGTGTGCACAACCATGTGCCCTACACAAGTTGTGTCCTCACACATTCTTTTGCATGTCTACATACGGCTAAAACAGCTGCTTAATGCTTTTCACTGTGATCTTTCTACAGCACCTGCCCTCTGGAAGCTGTTTGCAGTCTAGATTTACAGTTTTGCCTTCTAGGCTCTCTTTTTACACAGGCTTTCCTTGAGGTGTGACCCAGCCACTTCCAGTTATATTAGTACAATGATCATTTTATTGTTGTACTTTACTGTTATAGTTTAGTGTTGAAATTATAATATTCACCCCTTTGATACTTTTGTTTGGAAGTAGTATATACATTTCTGAAATAAATAAATAAAATAGTGATTTAGTCAATCTAAGATTTATTGAGACCAAGTTCCACATAATTCAGAAAGCAGTTGTCCCACTTTTAGTGTGTATTTACACTATTAATCTTATGCTGTTATTCCTCACCAGTGGGGGGTGGGTCAGATCTAGGCTAACGGGACCTTGGATTGATTGGATTGGATCTTGTATACATTTGTGCTCTGTATAGTACCATGACACATGTACATCTGTGTCTTTCATTGTCCCATTGGCCTCATTTCATAAGAAAACATTTCTTGTTTTCTCTGTACTCAAGGTATATATGAATATATACTCACTTAGGTGGCCATTTCATGCATCAGATGGGATGGGTTCTGGCTCACCAAAGCTTATGCAAAAACAAATAAGGGACATGCCTTTGTTTCATAACAAACAAAAAATAAAATGAATGGGGCCCATTTGTTTCATTTGTTATTAGTAAAGAAATGAATGGCAGAGTCATGAATAAGTTCTGAATTTTCTTTGTTTGTTTGTTTGTTTAATATATACCACTTAATATCCTAAAATCTATAAGTGGTTCACAATCCATATATAATAAAAAATAAAAAAACATGTAAGAACAATAATTAATTAGATAATTAAAACCATCACAATAGAGACAATAATAAAACAGAGCAGTGCCATAGTCTATTACAAGTCAGGGAAAGCCTGTGTAAAAAAAATAAAAATCTAGGGGATATTTAAAACTCACCACAGTTTTTGCCACTCGAACAACAGATGGGAGAGTGTTCCAGAGTGTTTCACTACCGAGAAGGCCCACGTGTGTGCTGCTTCCTGGCAACATACACCATTAGTTGCGGAATGAGCAATGAGGCCTCCTCAGGAGATCTCGGGGGCTGACTGGGTGTGTATGGCGGAAGGTGGTCAGCTAGGGATCTTAGTCCCAAGTTGTTTAGGGTTTCGTATGCCAGCAACAAAACATTGAGCACGGTTTGGTAGCTAATAGGTTGTGATGAGTCCTGAATTTTAGTTCTTCATTTCTTCTGAATGTCATACATCCATTCATTGCTCATTTGTCAGAACTCATTCATTTGCAGAAAATGAATTCAGAACTCATTCATTTTCCCTGGGTAGGCAGAATAGGTCAGGTGGAGGTAGGCTGGCCATAGGGGTAGCTATTTCTTTTTCTGGGCAATGACCATGGAAAGGAAGGAAGAGGAAGACCACGGCCTGCCGTCCACCTTGCAGCACTGGACAAAACCTGGAAAGAGGACATCGGCCCACACAGGCTTGGGAACACTGGGCTGTCTGCTATGAACGAGGAGACTCGGCCACGCTAAATGGAGGTTGCAGGAGGGAGACAGAGAGAATCCATGTATACTACCCTCAGCCACCTGAAGGCCCCAGCTCTCTCAAATGACTCTGCAACTCAGTAGTAGAGTCGCAGGCTCCAGTCTCGGTCCTTTCCCAGCGTCTCCATGAAAAAGGACCTCAAGGCTAGGAAAGACCTCTGCTGTTGGCGAGCTGCCCTGGTCAGAGTGAACAATACTGGGCAAGAGAGTCTGATGGTCTAATTCAGGCAGGCAGCTTCATGGGATCATCATGTAAAGAACAGAACACCCCTCCTGCTCCCAACCACCAGCTGCTGCTATTCAGGTGACTTGAGTGGGGAGTGGATGGCCTATTGGAAAGGTGCAGCACATCTCTAACATCACTAGCACAGCCTTCCCCAGCCTGGTGCTCCAGATGTTTTGAGCTACAACTCCTGACCATGGGCCATGCTGGCTGGGGATGATGGGAGGGGTGTGTGCTATATGATGATCCTTTGAAGCCGCCTTTGATGGAATCAACCAGTCTATCTTGCCCAGTATTGTTCACTCTGACTAGTAGCAGCTCTCCAAAACATCTGGAGGGCACCAGATGGGGGAAGGCTGCTCTGGAGTGTGCCACTGGAGCATGAACAAGAGAGAGCACATCTGGAGTTAATTGTGATTTACACTATTGATACATTCACGCTTGGGCACATCACGCTTAGCATATAAGTAGCGTATGAGCTACGGTCTGCTAGCAAGACCTTAGATATATTTCATTTACAGTGCAATCTTATGCATGTTTACTCAGAAGTAAGCCCCACTGTGTTCAGTGGGCCTTACTTCCATGTAAGTGTGCATAGGATCGCAACCTTGGCTGCTCCAATTTAGTATTATTTACCTGTTAAAGCAAAGAGCTGCTAAAGACTTTCAAGATCTCACAAGACCAAGATCTGACTGCACTAGTTAGCAGCTAAATTAATTAAGACAAGGTCTAGTGGTAGGTGGCAGTATTGCAACTGAAACTCTCCCCATGACCTGAGTTCGATCCCAGCGGAAGCCGGGTCTCAGGTAGCCGGCTCAGGTCGACTCAGCCCTCCATCCTTCCGAGGTCGGTAAAATGAGTACCCAGCTTGCTGGGGGAAAGGTAGTCACGACTGGGGAAGGCAATGGCAAACCACCCCGCTATAGTCTGCCATGAAAACGTCAGTGTAAGCGGCGTCCCTCTAGGGGTCAGTAATGACCCGGTGCTTGCACAGGAGGAACCTTTCCTTTCCTACTAAACCCGAGGGATCAGACTGTAGCCCCTTGGGTTTAGTAAACCTTGTCTTAATTAATTTGAAAAGAAACTAAGGTCTTGCAAAAAACTCTGATTTGATCCAGTAGGTCCATTTCTTCGGTGCTGCATTACAATTAATTCACAAAGTGGTCACAGTATCTTGCAAAATGTTTTGCTGTGATCCAGCAAGTTCAGATCTTGGACATCTTATGTTAATTTCCTGAAATAGTGAGGTTTAACAAAGTTTAATGAGTGTGAAACTGGCCATTAAAAGAGCAGAACTAAACTATCAGGTCTGACAGGGAGAAAGGAGGCCTTAAAAATCAAGTCCTGCTCAATGTAGGAACAAAGGGAAGTTTAGGCATCACATGCAAACACTTATCTCCCAGGTTTATAAGCGTTATGTCTATCCCTACCCCAGTAAATTTTGAAGCAGTCCAATGGGTTCACTGTTTGAAAGGGTGTTTTTTTTTCCCCTACAGATAATAATGTGGAACAATGTTAGGGATAAGGCTGCCAAGCAATCATAGAATCATAGAATAGTAGGGTTGGAACTTGGAAGGGGCCTACAAAGCCATCGAGTCCAACCCCCTGCTCAATGCAGGAATCCAAGTCAGAGCATCCCTGACAGATGGCTGTCCAGCCTCGTCTTGAAGGCCTCCAGTGTGGGAGAGCCCACTACCTCCCTAGGTAATTGGTTCCATGGTCGTATTGCTCTAACAGTCAGGAAGTTTTTCCTGATGTTCAGCCGGAATCTGGCTTCCTGTAACTTGAGGCCATTATTCCGTGTCCTGCACTCTGGGATGATGGAGAAGAGATCCTGGCCTTCTTCTCTGTGACAACCTTTCAAGTACTTGAAGAGTGCTATCCTATCTCCCCTCAGTCTTCTCTTCTCAAGGCTAAACATGCCCAGTTCTTTCAGTCTCTCTTCATAGGGCTTTTTTTCCAGTCCCCTGAATCATGTTGGTTCAAGGCTTCTGGCCAAAGAAGATTGTTGCTGCATTCAGTGAGAGCAGAACTGTAGGATGTGGCAGTAGGAAAAAACCCCATCAGTGGGCAGCATATGAGTGGACTTGCATTACACAGTAGGCAAGGCACTGCTTGTATAGGACCTCATCAAGAATAGCATCCTGTCTCCTGGGCAGCAGAACAAGGGAATTTTGAAGGCTGTTGTTAAGCCAAACATCCAAGGACAAAACATCACCAGAGACTGACTGCTGTGGTTTCTTTTTCTAGGGCCCTGCAGGCCAACCTTTGTCACCTGTACCCAGCTCATGTAAATTTGCTAATTACTTGAGTAAAAGGAGTGGCTGGGTGCCACTGTGTTTGTCTTCCCCTGAATAGGATTAGGGGCTCTGACACAAGTGATTAATCACCATGCTGCAGATGCAGAGAACATGTCACCTCCAAACAGAGAGCAGCTACAATCTCCACCGAACAGCTGCTGGTTCCTAATATCAAACTTTCCTGATCTCTGCCTCTTCTGTTTGCTCTTTTTTCTGAGCAAAAAGCCTTAGCCTCATCAAACCAAGCCTGAACCTACAGACAGCACTGTGCTAAGTGGTAACTATTTCTTAGTGGTGAACATGGATGGGAACAGAGTGCTAGCAAAACAGGAACCCTTTTTTCATCATTGCAGCTTCTTGTGTTTGCAGGAGGGGATGCTATGATCCTTCCTCCAACATAGAACAATGATGTTGGGGGCAGTATGGTGACTGGCCTCACAAAGTGTGGGGAAACTCCTGCATTTGCACACTGACCCAAGAGACTGGAGCTAAGGAGACATAGGGTGGACGAAAGTCACTTACCTGTCGTCAAAGCTTGTTCGCGGTGGGGGGGAGGCGCTTCGCTGCTCCCCCCGCGAAGTTCAGGCCGGGGGGGGAGGCTTCCCGCCTCGCCCCGGCCGAAATTCAGGCCGGGGGGGAGGCTTCCTGCCTCGCCCGGCCGAAATTCAGGCCGGGGAGGAGGCTTCCCGCCTCGCCCGGCCGCGAACTCCAAAGTTAAAAAAAAAAAAAAAACGCCCCCGTGATAGGCTACGTGACGATTAACGTAGCCTATCACGGGTAGATCTGCAAAGTCAGCCGTGATAGGCTACGTTAATCGTCACGTAGCCTATCACGGGTGACTTAAAAAAAAAAAAAACGCGTACGCTAATGGCGGCCCCCATAGGGAGCCGCCATTCGCGTTCCTTATTTGGTCGCTGTAGTCTACGTAAATCTTTACGTAGACTATGGCGAAAATAAGGGCAACGCAAATAGCGTGTTTTTTTTTCTTTTATTGGAATGGCGGCGGCAGCAGCCGGTCGAAAGACCGGCTGCCGCTCCGCCCCGCACGAACACCCGCTGAACCGCCGGCCGGACCCGCCGCCGGGAGGGACATTCGGCAAAGGTAAGTCCCGTCCCGGGGGTGTGTGCGGGGGGCGGGGGGGGTGCGGAGAATTTCTCCCCGAAACTTGTTCGGGGGGCCGAACACGTTGGCGCTCGGCCCCCCGAAGTTTCGGGGAGAAATTCTCCGCCATCCCTATTAAGAAGTCTACCTCTTATCAGCCTTCTTTGGGATTGCTCTAAGTGTCCACCCATGTTTTCTGTGCAGGTATGACCCATGCCATTGGGCCAGTAGGAATGTTAAGCCTGGAGACCAGATTGGCACAAGAAAGACAGGGTTTTTTTTGCCTACTCTGTGTTGTTGCATAGGGGGAATTGGCAGCTAGTGCATGGTGATGCCTAACTGGTAGAACAGGTTGGGCACAACAGCATGGCAGTGCAGGAAGTAGATTTTGAGCAGAATCATTGGTGAACACCCAGAGGCATCTAATTCAACACCCATGGTCTTGGAAAGGACCCTTGTTGGGGCTTGCTTGGGTTATACACCCAGGGGCTTGGGGCTTGGGAGGGGGTAGTGACTCAGGACATCCTCAGTGCCAAAAGGTATGGCCAGGTGGGACAGAAGCAGGCAGTGTACTGTGTCTTCCTTAGGGGGATTAGGCTTGCCCTCAATTAGCTAAAAAAGGGGGAAGTTGTAAGGTGCTTCCTGCCATTAGCTAATTCCCACACAGGTTATAGTATTCATGCATATGTCCTGAGTTGTATTAAACAAAGTTGTGTCCCTAGTTAACAGTGGAACTATCACAGTACTATATTGCACTGTTCATATTCTGTACCAAGAAAAACAAGATCTGCAGAAATAATTTTTCACAAACATACACCAGTGTCTGCAATGTCCTGCAGAGATACTCCTATGTAATATGTGTGGCAGTTGATCCTAACAGTTCGAATGTGTGAACTAGTCTTGAGCTGGGGGGGGGGGGGATCTTCACGACAATGGAATGAGAAGCACGTTGGAGTATTACCCGGATTTTCATGGAATTGGCTTTGGTCCATCAGGGACACACGAAGCAAGATAAGCCGAGCATACTGCACTTTTAAAATCCAGTTTCCAGGGGTCACACAGCGCTTGAAAGGAACATACTTCTGGGTGCTGGGGGGGGGGGCAGTAGAACTGAATGTCATCAGATTGGCGGGGGCTGCTCAACAAATGAGAGAGGCTTGTTTGCCCCCACTGTCCAGGCTCCCCCCTGCTACTCCATTATTATGAATGGAGAGCAACCAATTTTCCCCATGTGTGCAGATTTCCCTGAAGAAGCCAAAATCTGAAGGTTCCCCCTCAGAGCTTCCCCCCACCCCAATATTGCCCATTCCAGCAATCTGCCACAAAGTTATTGCTCCCACCCCATTTTTCCCTATGTGTACACTTTTGCCTTGAGAAGTCAAAATCCCCAATTCTTGAGCGCAGCATCTGAATGCCCCCCTTGAGAGCAGCTCAGCCCCTCAACTTTCCCCCATTCCAGAACTCTGCCTGGGAGTTATTGCTTCCAACCCTTTCTCTCTTTCTCCTCCCTGCTAGCAATGAGAAGCTCATAAACGCAAAATATCATTACTAAGATAAAGCAGAGAAGGGACTTTACATAACAACAGAGAAACGACTTTACATCAGAGAAACTAGGAACATCAAAGAAGCACAACATCACCATAGCAATTTAAGAGAGCATCAGAGAAGTGAAAGAGCCCTTTAGGAAGAGTTACTAAAGTCAGCCTTTAACACTTTCACTGTTGGGGAGTGAGATTTATTTCTTACTTCTGAGTAAACATGCACAGAAGGGGGGATAAGCTGCTGCTCTCTTGGAGATTTTCTCAATGGGAAAACTACTTTGGGGAAACAAGAGGGAATGGGGCATCCCACCCCCTTGACCACGTCACTACCAGGTCACAAAGGCACACCCAGGATTTAATGCAGGGGAGATGAGGCACACTATGGTAAAATTGCCAGGGAGCCACTTTCAGTAAAAAAGTTGGAGTAAAAGGAGTTTCAGAAAATGCAGCTTTTGAAGAGAGAAGTAGCAGGTTGGCAGCGGATTGGTGACAATGCCATCTGTTGCAAAGGAACTCAGGCTGCTCTAATTTTGCACTAAATCACTTGTGAAGACAGCCTCCTAGTCTCACCATTGACTGGAATGGAGGCTGGTGGTTATGATTTCAATGGGGCTGTGAATCCACTCTGGGTTTCAGTCAGAGCCAGCCAGAACTCTAAAGGAGATATCCAAACCTAGTTTGGGGCTAAGGTTCAGCATATTGAATAGTTCCTTTATTTCATTTCATTTCATTTCATTTCATTTCATTTCATTTATTTATTTATTTATTTATTTATTTACAGTATTTGTATACCGCTCCACATCCAAAGACCTTGGAGCAGTGAACAGCAGACATGATAAGAATAAAAACATCATGTTAAAATAATTTTAAATTGTTTAAAATGAGACAAAATTCTGATAAAACCAAGTTTGTTAAACCACGGCCTGTCACTCAGGGATAGGGATGTACGAATTGTGCTCATACCGTTCCTCTTGACTTCCAGTTTGCGTCCTCTGTCCCGTTTAAAATATTTACGTAGTTTCCGTTGGCCAGAATTAACCCTGTGTAACTTCCGCCGCACTCGCCATTGTTTGTTGTGATTGCTTACGTATTTTCTCCCTTGGGGGGAATCCCCCTGTAACTTCCGCCGCACTTGCCACTGTTGTGATTGCCTTGGCTGGAACTTTCCCGCTATTTTCATAATTGTTTACGTATTTTTTTCATTGCCGCCTGGAATGTTTCCTGCCCTCTGTGTGCTCCCTCACTGTCTTATTTTCTCGGACACAGACAGGGACTGTGATTTTATTAATTTCTGTGTATTTGTGCTTGATGTTCCTCGCGTTTACTGGTCTTGTTAACCTCAGAAAACCGTCTCCCAAATAAAAAAAAACGGGGCTGCAGCTCTGCTTCCGCAAAATCTGTCGTCAATTTCCTGCAAACTTCTTGAATGTCGTCTGCATCTGCATTTGCATCTGTGTGGTGATTTGTGGGTGGAGTTCTGTTGTGTGGTGGTGGTTGTGTGTTAGTGGTGGTGCTTATTGGATTTGCTTGTGTCAGTGTTGTTTGTGGTGGTTTTGTCTGGTCTCTGTGTGTGTGTAGTTGTGCACTGTGGTGTTTTTGTCTGGTTTGGTCTATGTGTGTGTAGTTAAGTGGTGGTTGTGCATGGCTGTCTGGTGTGTGTGTGTGTGTAGTAGTAGTAGTGTGGCTGCACTAAAATGGCTGCACCAGTGCTTGGCAGGAGGTGGGACCATGAGGAGACCAAGGCCCTCTTCATTAACATTAGGAGCAGCGAGGTGGTAGCAGCACTGTTTGGCAGTTGCTCCTGCCGCAGTGAAGTTTATTGGGGCCGGATAAAGAGGAGGATGGAGCGAGTGGGCCACCATCGGATGATGGGACAATTACAGTCCAAATGGAAGGCGTTGAAGCAGTCCTTCATCAGGGAGGGGATGGCTGCAGCTGAGAGGAGGGCACCGCTGTCGAACCCCCCCGCTTACTACTGGCGCCACATAGAGTGTGGGTCAAAGCAGGCCAGCCCCCATTTTCACAGAGGCATATGCCTGGTAAGCTATATTTATCCCATCCCATCATCAAGCTTAACTAAATACGAAAATGATGTGTACTGAAAATGAAGCTATCTCTTTGTGGTCTCATGTGGAAACAAACAAATCCTGACATTTAGCCTGCAATCCTATGCTTGTTGAACTTGGACAGAAAAAGGTCCCATCATCTTCCGGCCACTTTGGCTGGTTGAAGAAGGGATGCTGGGAACTGCATTGCTTTTTCCTGTACAACCACATGCATAGGATTATGCGAGCCTGGCTACAACTCATATTACACACTGACAGACTGTCCATTTCCAGGGAAATGCTGCTGCCGGTCTCTGCACAGTGCACAGAGGGGGACTGGCACCTAGGGATGTTCAAAAGTCACTTACCTTTCGTGGATTATGTTGATGGGGGGGGAGGCATTCCATCCCTCCCCCTGGAATCCTTGCCGGGGGGGAGGTGCTCCGTTCCTCCCCGCTGGAATCCTCCGCGGCCGGCTGTGCTCCGCAGCAGCTCCATGGAGCAGCTGGCCAGGCGCAGCCAGGCCAGAGCCATCCGCAGCCTGATTTCTGACCACAGAGGGCTTTGGGTAAAAAAACAAAAAAACAAAAAACACAGCGTACGCAAATGACGGTGGCTACGGCCACCGCCATTTGCATTCCTTATTTTTGCCGTCTTAATCTACGCAAATATTTACGTAGACTATGACGGCGAATCAAAAAGGGACGCAAATAGCGCCGCTATGCTATTTGCGTTCCCCTTTATTTTCGCTGTCATAGTCTACGTAAATATTTATGTAGATTAAGACAGCAAAAATAAGGAACGCAAATGGCAGCGGCCATAGCCACCGCCATTTGCGTACGCGGGTGTGTGTTTTTTTAAAACCCACCCAACCATGATAGGCTACGTAAAGATTTACATAGCCTATCATGTCTTTTTTTAAAAAAACCTAGCCATGATAGGCTATGTAAATCTTTACATAGCCTATCACAGCTTTTTTTTTTTTACAAGCCTGGAAATGGCGGCAGTGGCAGCAGTCAGTCGGAAGACCAGCTGCCGCCGCCAAAGCTGCTGCCAGAGCTGCCGCCACCCGGAAGATCCGCCACAGGTGAGTCTCATCCCGGGGGGGGATCCATGGAGGGGTGGGGGGGGTGGCAGGCCGTTCCACCACGGAGTTCGGGGGGCCGAATCTCACCGAGATCCGTGGTGGAATTCTCTGACATCCCTACTGGCACCAGCCCAGCAGCAACAGGACCAGCCTCTCGGTGTGTGCACGTCATCCTTCTTCATATAGTGATTGCTGAATTTTTGCACCCCAGCCACCCCACCTTTTGTACTAGGGATGTCAGAGAATTCCACCACGGATCTCGGTGAGGCCGAATGCCAGTGCATTTGGCCCCCTGAAATCCATGGCGGAACGAAGCCCCTGCCCCCCCAACCCACGAAAGGCACGCGAAACGGAGCACTTACCTGCTGCCGTCCGTGCTGACTTGCGAATGGCGGCCGCCCTGTGGCCACCATTCGCTTCCTCATCATAGTCATGATAGGCTACGTAGCCTATCACGGCTAACACAGGGATGCCTTTTGTGTCCCTGCGGAGGCTGTGATAGGCTACGTAAGTATTTACGTAGCCTATCACGGCAAGCCAAAAAAACACAACACAGCGTACGCAAATGGCGGCGGCTATGGTGGCTGCCATTTGCGTTCCCTATTTTTAACTGTTTTAGCCTACGTAAATATTTACGTAGGCTATTACGGCCAAAAAAAGGGGGAACGCAAATAGTGTAGTGGGCACTATTTGTGTTCCTTTTTTCCCCTGCCGTAATAGCCTACGTAAATATTTACGCAGGCTAAAACGGCTAAAAATAGGGAACGCAAATGGTGGCTGCCGTAGCCGCCACCATTTGCGTACGCTGTTTTTTTTTTGGCTTGCCGTGATAGGCTATGTAAATACTTACGTAGCCTATCATGGCAGCTTCGCAGGATGCAAATGGCGGCTGCTATGGCGGCCACCATTTGCATCTGCGGCAGCCCATCTGTGGCTGGAACTCCGGCTGCAGATGGCCCTGGGTGGCGGCTCTGTGGAGCTGCCGCGGAGCGGAGCCAGCCAGGGAGGATTCCTAGGGGAGGGATGGAGCGCCTCCCCTTCCACTGCGAATCACATCTGCAAAAAGGTACATCCCTACTTTCTACCAAGACATTGGCACTCAAGTCAACTCATGAGCAAGTGTTGATCTGAGAGCTTGGAGATCTGGGTATAGTCCACTCAACCATGGAAGCTCGCTGGGTGACTTTGGCCCAGTCAGAAAGCCCCAGCTTACCTCAGTGTTGTTGTGAGCATTAAATGGAGAGGAAGAGGATAATGTGAGCTGCCTTGGGTTCCTTGCGCTGGGAAAAAAGGTGGCATTTATGCAATGCATCAATAGAATAAATAAATACCATGGCATTGCAAATGTAGAAATGGGGTGACTAGAAGTGCAATCCTGTGCATGTTTACAGAAGTGCAACAGTCCCCATCATGCCAAAACTGTCAGTACTGTATAATCTGCCTCCCTAATTATCACCTCATCATTAGACCTTGTGGTGGGAGGACAGAATCAATGGTTCTTATGGTAGTAGGGATGGTGATAGACAGATCAATGAATGACTGTGGTTTTGTTCACTCACTGCATATATAAATGCATTCATTCTGTTACTGTGACATCCCATAGCTGCGCATTGTGCCTTGCTGGCAGAGGAGGCACTGAGGGCCACAGAGAGGGAGAGGAGAGAGGAGGAGGAGGAAGAGGAAAAGAAGAGGAGGAAGAGGATATCCAAGAACCCCAACTGCAGCCAGAGCCAGCAGCAAGAGGAGCAGCATCTGTGGAGGAAGGCCACCCTTCTTCCACAGATGAAGCCCCTCCACTTGTGCTCCTGAAGCGTCTCTTGACAGATGTCCAGAGGCTCAGCAGGACCTGTAAGTAGTACTACAGAATGGCACCTGAGCTAACAACTCTGCCTGCAAGATGCATATTACCATTGTGCTTTATTCTTCTCTTTCTACACACAGGTGATGACCTTCAAAGAAGGGTGGAGGCCATAGAGCGGGAACTGCATCCTCCTCCGAACTGAGGCCTGCAGCCAGCCAGTGCCCAGCCCAATGTTAGAATTGTTTCTGTGTTTTGTTTTGATCTGTTCTGTTTGTATATAAAGTTCTTTCTAAAAAAAAGTTAACAATTCCTTGGTTCAAGTCCACAGATATAATTTTTTAAATCTAGATCATTTTACACAATGATCTCTGTGTTTGCTTACTGTTAACCGCAACAAGAATGCTTTCCCAGCCAAACAAGCCCAGCTGCTGTAAGCTTTCCTCATAGGGATATGGTCAGTCAGCATCCCTGATGTTATGAAGTATGCTTTATTTTACGTGGAGGTGCATATCACATACATGTAAACTAAACACATACCAGAGGGATCTTTTCACATAGAACTCTCGGTGCCTAGGAAAGCCCAAAAGCTGAGGGAGTCAAGAGAGAGACCACAACAAGGTCTTTGAAAGCAATTCCTTGATTTATTATTTATTTATTAAATTTATCAATCGCCCATCTGACTGGTCACCCAGGCACTCTGGGCGATGTACAACCCACCATAAAACAATTTAAAACAATAAAATTTTACCATAATTTTTTTTTTTTAAATACCCTAACCCACCCCAAATGCCTGCCTGAACAACCACGTTTTTAATGCACGACGGAAGCTCATTAAAGAGGGGGCATGACGGAGTTCCCTAGCGAGGGAGTTCCACAGAGTGGGGGCCACCACAGAGAAGGCCCTCTCCCTCGTCCCCACCAGTCTAGCTGTCCTGGCTGATGGGACAGAGAGAAGGCCATCCGAGGCTGATCTTGTTAAGCGGCCTGTCTGGTGTTGCTGGAGGCGCTCCTTAAGATAGGCTGGGCCGGAACCATATAGGGTTTTAAAGGTCAAAACCAACACCTTGAATTTGGCCCGGAAAACAACTGGTAACCAGTGCAACTCCTTCAGCACTGGAGTGATGTGATCTCGCCGGCGGCTGCCTTTAATCAGGCGAGCCGCCGCGTTCTGTACCAGCTGCAGCTTCCGAACCGTCTTCAAGGGTAACCCCACATAGAGCGCATTACAATAGTCTAAACGAGAGGAGACCAGGGCGTGTACTACCGATGGGAGCAGAAGGTCGGGAAGGAAGGGGCGCAGCCGCTGTATCAGATGGAGTTGATACAGCGCTGTCCGGCTCACAGCTGACACCTGAGCCTCCATGGACAGCTGGGAGTCCAAAATGACCCCCAGGCTGTGGACCTGGTCTTTCAAAGGTTGCCATATCCCATTCAACACCAGGTCAACATCCCCCAGCCTCCTCTTGTCTCCCACCAAAAGTACCTCGGTCTTGTCAGGGTTGAGCTTCAGCTTATTCCTCCCCATCCAGTCACTCACCGTCTCCAGACATTTGGACAGGGATTCTACGGCCAACCTTGGTGAAGATTTGAATGAGAGGTAGAGCTGCGTGTCATCCGCATATTGATGACACTGCACCCCAAACCTCCTGATGATAGCCCCCAGTGGCTTCACATAGATGTTAAATAGCATCGGGGAGAGGATGGAACCCTGTGGCACCCCACAAGTAAGTGGCCACGGGTCCGAAACCTCCTCTCCCAATGCTACCCTCTGGTACCTGCCGGAGAGGAAGGACCGGAACCACCGCAATACAGTGTCTCCAATGCCCAACCCCTCCAGGCGGTCCAGGAGGATACCGTGGTCAACGGTATCAAAAGCCGCTGAGAGGTCGAGGAGAACAAGGAAGGAGCATTCACCCCTATCCAGAGCCCTCCTCATATCATCCACCAAGGCGACCAAGGCCGTTTCTGTCCCATGCCCAGGCCTGAAGCCCGACTGAAATGGGTCTAGATAATCAGTTTCTTCCAAGTGTGCCTTCAACTGCACCGCCACCACCCGCTCAATCACCTTGCCCAAAAATGGCAGATTTGAGACTGGGCGAAAGTTGTTCAGAACTTGAGGATCCAAGGAGGGCTTCTTTAAGAGCGGTCTTATCACTGCCTCCTTGAGGGCTGATGGCATCACTCCCTCCTCAAGGGAGGCGTTCACCACCGCCTTGATCCCCTCACCCAGTCTCTCTCTGCAGCTCATAATGAGCCAAGATGGGCAAGGATCAAGTAAGCAGGTGGTCGGCCTTACAGATGAAAGCACCTTGTCCACTTCATCAGGAGGAAGAAGCTGGAACCGATCCCACAAAACCGGTTTGCCACAGGCCGCCTCTTGCTCACTAACTGTATCCACAGTGTGCAGAGTAACACACCTAATCTGATCAATTTTATCTGCAAAGTGCCTTGCCAAAGCCTCACAGGAGGCCTTAGATTTATGAAAGAAGAATTTAAAATGAATTAAAAGCACACATCAAGAGAATTAGAACTATACAAACATTTGGGGAATCAGAATCATACTAACATTCAGAGGGGTAAAGATACACATATACAGTCAATGGCGAAGTACACCGGGATGCATAGAAAATTGTGCATGTGTGTAGTAGGGATGTACACTGTTGCATAGTCCGCCACACACAGTGGGGCAGCGCAACTGGACTCTGCATGTGAGTTATTATAAAGCTCTGCCACATATCGCCAGTGCTTTGGGCTCTGCCCAGGCCAGACAGGGACTGCTTGTTTGGATAAAGTTCTGAGGGACACCTCAGTGTGACCACACTCACAATTACATGATTCTGTCTCATTGTCCCTCAGAACTTTGGCTCACATTAGCAGCAGTATCATCATCCAAGGGGTCCTCCTCCTCGTCACTTGATGACTGCTCTACTCTGCTGACAGCTGGTGGTGGTGGAGGGAAGTGCCGCTCGGGAATCCATTCCCTGTTGGAGCGTATGAAGGCAAGGGTGGAGACATGTTCTAGTGTGAGTCTACTTCGGCGGGTAGTGACAATGTTGCCAGTGGTGGAGAAAAGCCTTTCAGAGGCCACACTCGAGGGAGGGCAAGATAGATGCCAAATGGCGACTTTGGTCAGATTTGGCCAAATGCCATGTTTTGTCTCCCAGTATAGGAGAGGATCACTCTCTGGGCTGCTCTGCTCCGAGAAACTCTCTCTGGCATAAGCTTCCAGTTCCTGGACAGCCACATCATAAGCTGATCCTTTCCTGGTTGCTTTGGCACATTTCCCCTGCCCGCTTACACCAAGCTCCACTGCTATTGAGGAGTACAGGTAGAACTTTCCACAAGATGCCCCTGTATCTGTATGTCGTGTTGGTGGTGCAGCTGCTGTGGCGTCATCATCGCCCCTCCTGCTGGTGATGGTGCTACTGCTGCAGATATTATCTTCAGGGGAGGTAGTAGTACCACTAGCCTCACTCTTCCCCAGCTCCTTCTCATCCAGAACATTTCTCTGGCAGCACTCCATGACTTTCTCTGTCAAATAGTTTTTTAGACTTCGGAAGTCAGGGTTCTGGTTTGGTAGCACCGCCCTTGTTGTGCTATCCTGGAACCGTGGTTCAAGGAATGCGGCAGCAATGTATTTCATGTCCCCCCTCATTGAAGTGAAGTGTTTGTCGGTGCTCAGCTCCTGCAGAAGGAATTCAGCAAGCCTAACTGCAGGATTGGGGACTTGACTGCCTACAGCACTGGTGCGCTCACAAAGCTCAGCATGGCATTTTCTCAGCACCCCGTCTATAATCTTCAGCACAGGTAGAACTTGGCCCAGTGTAGCATAGTCTGCACTCAGTAGCGTTGTGCATTCATCAAATATGTTTAAAATGTCCACCAGGTCTTGCATCCGGAGCCACTGATGTGGTGTGACAAAAAATTTGGAGTGGTGTTGTTTCTCAGTAATGTAGTCATTTATAGCTGCTGTCTGCTCACAGAGTCTCTGTAGCATATGCAATGTGCTGTTCCAGCATGTGCACACATCCAAAATGAATTTGAGTTCTGGAAGGCCACGGCTAAGTTGGATGGCGCTGATTGCCTCCATTGCTGAGCAGGACTGCCTGAACTGGGTGCAAATGGATCGGGCCACCTTAAGTAGCTTGCCTATTTTAGGAGATGTGTTGCTCAATCCGGAACGCACCACAAGGTTCAAACAGTGCGCAACGCACTGAACGTGTTTTAGCTGTGCGATGCGGGCTGCTTTTAGGTAGTTGGAGGCATTGTCTGTTGCTACACAGCCCACTGTTAGATTTAAGAGGGCCAACCAGGACTGAACAACACCACTGATGCTACTGCTGATGTTTTCTGCTGTGTGTGTCCCTGAGAGCATTGTGAGGCCCAATGTCGCTGTTCTCCGAGTCAGTCGGCTGCTCGCACTGACGGATACCCATTGCGCGGTGACACACAGATAAGACTTTGTTTGATTACTTGTCCATGTGTCACTCGTTAAAGGTACACTTCCTCCAACTGCACATTTCAAATCCTGTTGGAGTACCCTTCTGATTTCAGAAGCCATGGCTGGAATGTAGGGATGTACGAAAGTCACTTACCTTTTCACGGATTGTGTTCGTGGTGGGGGGGGAGGCGCTCCGTCCCTCCCCCCGGAATCCTCGACGGGGGGGAGGCGATCCGGTCCTCCCCCCCAGAATCCTGCCTGGCCGGCTCTGCTCCGTGGCAGCTCCACGGAGCAGCTGGCCAGCCAGGGCCGTTCGCAGCCGGATTTCTGGCCACGGACTGGCTGGTGTGGATGCAAATGGCGGCCCGCGTAGTGGCCGCCATTTGCGTCCAGCCAGGCAGCCGTGATAGGCTATGTAAATTCTTACGTAGCCTATCACAGCTGCAAGGATGGCAATGGCAGCTGCAGCAGCCCGGCCACAGCCAGCCAGGAGACCAGCCGCCAGAGCCGCTGCTGCCAGAACCGCCGCCACCACATCTGCCGCATCCGCCCCAGGTAAGTTCCATCCCAGGGGATTCCGCGGGGGGGGTGGGGGGGGAGGAGGCCGTTCCGCCACGGATTCCGGGGGGCCGGATTCTAAAGAATCTGGCCTTACCGGAATCCGTGGTGGAATTCTCTGCCATCCCTACTGGAATGGCAACGCCACTAATGTAGTGATGAGAGGGGACATCCCAGGAAGACCTCGTCTTCGACCAGGGAGAAGGGAAGCATACATTGAACAATGAGCTCTGTCAGGTCGTGATTCAGCCTTCATGCCTGGACCCTGTCAGAGGGGAATTTCTGTGTCAGCGTGAGGCGTTTCTCCATTGACACCTGCCTCTTAGCTAAGTTGCCTTCTGTGCCCTTCTCACCCGGACCACTTTGCGTGAGGTCTTTGGAAGATGAGGCAAAGAAGGCGGTAATGTTCTTTTTGGATGGTTGTGGCAGCGACTTGCCATTGCTATCTTTGGGCACAAGAAGCGCATGATGCACCTCCATGTGTCGCCTCATGGCAGACGTGCCCACTCATCCACAGCCCCCTTCTTTTCCTAGCCGCCCACAGCTTCTACAAATATCGCAAAGCAGAATATAGCGGTCATTCTCTGCATATTTGAAGAAATGCCACACATAGGAACTCACCCTGCCACCACCATTTCTTCTTTGGGGAATGGGGGTATCGGTTTCAGATGAGGTGGCATCGGTAGCTGCACGTTTCTGCTCATCTGTGGATGATGTTGTTGTTGGCGTTGTTGATGGCGATGACCGGCGCTTAGCAGGGGATGTTTGTTCCTGAGGTTTGGAATGGCTCCCAAAGAACCCAGCAGGCTGGAACATAGAGTCAGACTCAGTCTCAGCAGGGACATGGATACAGAAGGGCTCCTCATCACCTTCGCTGTCCGGATCACTGATGAAACTAAGTCCTCCGGCCCTTTTTCCAAATCACTTGAGCCGCTGCCCACGAGGTGATTATCAGCAGGCAGCTGTGGACCTGATTCAACTGTCCCACTTCCGCTCTCTGATGCAGGGAGGACGGTTGTGGGCATCTCTGTAAAGATTCAAAATAGATAGAAGCGGAGTTTCATGAGAAATGCACCTTTTACACATGGGTAATAGCCAAGAGAATAAAACTGTGTACTTGTAGAAATCTATGAAACATAGCTTGGAATTGCAATCAATCAACATTACACAAGGTGCAGATGTAAGCTACTACTGCATAGGGTTGGCGGAGAATTTCTCCCCGAAACTTCGGGGGGCCGAGCGCCAACATGTTCGGCCCCCCGAACAAATTTCGGGGAGAAATTCTCCGCACCCCCCCGCACCCCCCCCCGGGACAGGGCTTACCTTTGGCAAATGTCCCTCCCGGTGGCGGGTCCGGCTGGCGGTTCGGTGGGTCTTCGTCCGGGGCGGGAGCGGCAGCCGGTCTTTTGACCGGCTGCTGCCGCCGCCATTCCAATCAAAGAAAAAAAAAACGCCCCCGTGATAGGCTACGTGACGATTAACGTAGCCTATCACGGCCAGATTTGCAAAGTCAGCCATGATAGGCTACGTAAATCGTCACGTAGCCTATCACGGGTGACTTAAAAAAAAAAAAAGCGTGTACGGATAATGGCGGCCCCCATAGGGAGCCGCCATTCACGTTCCTTATTTGGTCGCTGTAGTCTACGTAAATCTTTACGTAGACTACGGCGAAAATAAGGGCAATGCTATTTGCATTGCCCTTATTTTCGCCGTAGTCTACGTAAAGATTTACGTAGACTACAGCGACCAAATAAGGAACGTGAATGGCGGCTCCCTATGGGGGCCGCCATTTGCATACGCGCTTTTTTTTTTTAAGTCACCCGTGATAGGCTACGTGATGATTAACGTAGCCTATCACAGCTGACTTTGCAAATCTAGCCGTGATAGGCTACGTTAATTGTCACGTAGCTTATCACGGGGGCGTGTTTTTTTTTAAACTTTTTAGTTCGCGGCCGGGCGAGGCGAGGCGCCTCCTCCCCGGCCTGAATTTCGGCCGGGCGAGGCGGGAAGCCTCCCCCCCAGCCTGAATTTCGGCCGGGCGAGGCGGGAAGCCTCCCCCCCGGCCTGAACTTCACGGGGGGAGCAGCGAAGCGCCTCCCCCCCACCGCGAAAAGCTTCGAGGACAGGTAAGTAACTTTTGTCCATCCCTACTACTGCACTAGCTAGCACTGAGAAAACAACATATGATACAAGGTGCAAAAAAAATATACTGTACAGACTTCAAAACTCCACGAGAGTTATCTAAACATGTCCTCACTGGTAAAAGTCTGAAAAGCATGGGGGAGCACATAAGGTCCTTGCAAGGTCCACTCCTTTGCATCAGCTCTATTACACCACTGTGTGAGACTCAGCACCTACAGGGCTGGCCCAAAGCGTTTTGCTTCCTGAGGCAAAGGATAAAATGGCACCCCTCCATCTTACATAGAGCAATATAGCTGAATCTTACTTGAACAGTGACAATGGGAGAGCTTCTTCCACCACACCAGAGGACAACAAGCTGGCTGAGGAGGTACAAGGCAGTCTGAGGAGCACCCACAGTTCTGTGCCCCAACACTTCACTGCTGCCTAATGATAGGGCTGGTCCTGAGCACATACTTGGCAAATCCCACTGCCTTTTTCTGGAGTGCATTTGTGGTCCCCTGGGAGCAGTGCCTGATTAGTCAGGCCCTGTTTTAAAAACCATCCTCAGAAATGTAATTGATTAATCAATTCACATTGCAGCTCTAGTTAAAAGAGATCAAGGCAAAACAAGACAGCAAACTATGATGAATGGCTTTGGAAACAAAGCAAGAACAAAACACTGAAGTGTTTTCCCACCGAAAAGTAGGGATGGCAGAGAATTCCGCCACGGATCTCGGTGAGGCTGAATGCCAGTGCATTCAGCTCCCCGAAATCTGTGGCGGAACGGCCTGCCCCCCCGCGGATCCCCCCCCGGGACGAGACTTACCTGGGGCAAATCTTCCGGGTGGCGGTGGCTGCGGCGGCTGGTCTTCCGACCGGCTGCCACCGCTGCCATTTGCAGTTTTTGTTTTTGTTTTCTACAGAGACGTGATAGGCTACGTAAGTTTTTATGTAGCCTAAAACGTCTGGGTAAAAAAAAAAAAAGCGTATGCAAATGGCAGCGGCTATGGCTGTCGCCATTTGTGTTCCTTATTTTGGGCCATCTTAATCTATGTAAATATTTACGTAGACTAAGACGGCGAAAATAAGGGGAACGCAAATAGCGTCCGCTACGCTACTTGCGTTCCCCTTATTTTCGCCGTCTTAGTCTACGTCAGCGGTTCTCAACCTGTGGGTCGCGACCCCTTTGGGAGTCGAACGACCCTTTCACAGGGGTCGCCTACGACCATCGGAAAACAGATAGTTCTGATGGTCTTAGGAACCGAGACACCACTCCTCTATCTGTCTCCAGGCGGGTCCGCCCACATGCAGATACGCCCACATACGAGTACCCGGCGTGATGACATCGCGCCAACTCCATCACATACACCCCGTACAAATTCAGGTGTATGTGACAGGGTTGGCGCCATAATATACTTATGCGGACCAGTCACACATGTGTAGAGAGCAGCTACTGTGTAGAAAGCAGCTGCTGTGTTGAAAGCAGCTACTCTGTTAAAAGCAGCTACTGTGTTGAAAGCAGCAGTATTGGAGGTAAAACGATACTTCATGAATTATAATTACTGGGTAAATGTAAAATCATGTACTGTAAAATCATCAACTACTGCAAAAAAAAAAATCTGTACCATGGGAACTTAATCTGGATGCTGATTGGTCTTTTTATATTCAGCTGTGGTTGATGTGAATACTGCCCCCTTGTGATAGTAACAGGTATGTAAAAAAAACAACACAGAGAATGGTAAATCATAGGAAACTTTAATGAACTGTATTGACTGAACTATGCCATGTATCATCTTTTGTATTATTAAAGCTATTGTTATATATTATTTTCATTAGCAAACCATCCCATGACAATGGATCGTGTAGAGAAGGATGTTAAGAAAAGAAAATATAGTGAGGATTTTTTACAGTATGGTTTTACCTCAATAATTACAGCAGGAATTGAGAAACCGCAATGTGTTATTTGTTGTGAAGTTCTATCAGCCGAATCTATGAAGCCGAACAAACTAAAATGCCATTTTGATAGCAAGCATCCGAGCTTTGCCAGCAAGGATACCAACTATTTTAGAAGCAAAGCTGATGGACTCAAGAAAGCCAGACTTGACACTGGTGGCAAGTACCACAAACAAAACATAGCAGCCATTGAAGCTTCATATTTGGTGGCACTCAGAATCGCCAGAGCTATGAAACCTCACACCATTGCTGAGGATTTACTGTTGCCAGAGGCCAAAGACATTGTTCGAGTTATGATCGGAGACGAATTTGTTACGAAATTGAGTGCAATTTCCTTATCTAATGACACTGTCCGCAGAAGAATAGATGACATGTCTGCTGATATTCTTGATCAGGTAATCCAGGAAATTAAATCTGCTCCACTTCCAATATTTAGTATCCAGCTTGATGAATCTACAGACGTTGCAAACTGTTCACAGTTACTGGTTCACGTGAGGTATATTAATGATGGCGACTTTAAAGATGAGTTTCTTTTTTGCAAACCTCTTGAAACGACAACTACTGCACGTGATGTATTTGACACAGTTGGTTCATTTCTGAAAGAGCATAAGATCTCTTGGGAAAAGGTTTGTGGTGTTTGCACAGATGGTGCTCCAGCTATGCTAGGATGTCGATCTGGATTTCAACGTTTGGTACTGAATGAGTCACCAAAAGTCATCGGAACTCACTGTATGATTCATCGGCAAATATTAGCAACGAAGACGCTGCCACAAGAGTTACAAGAAGTAATGAAAAGCGTCATAAGTTCTGTCAATTTTGTAAAGGCGAGCACTTTAAACAGTCAACTGTTTTCGCAACTGTGCAACGAGTTGGATGCGCCAAACAATGCTCTGCTATTTCACACTGAAGTGAGATGGTTGTCGAGAGGAAAAGTTTTAAAACATGTTTTTGAGCTTCGTGATGAACTCAAAACGTTTTTTAATCAGAAAGCAAGACCGCAGTTCGAAGCACTTTTCAGCGATAAAAGTGAACTGCAGAAAATAGCTTACTTGTTTGCCATCTTTGCCATCTTGAATGAGTTAAATTTATCACTGCAAGGACCAAATGCAACATGCCTCAATTTGTCTGAAAAGATCCGATCATTCCAAATGAAACTTCAGCTTTGGCAAAAAAAGTTGGATGAAAATAAAATTTACATGTTGACTACCTTATCTGCTTTCTTTGAGGAACATGACATTGAACCAGACAAAAGGATTACGATGATAATTTCTGTGAAAGAACACTTGCACATGCTTGCAGATGAAATGTCATCGTACTTTCCAAATCTACCTGACACCCCATTTGCACATGCCAGAAGCCCATTCACAGTCAAAGTTGAAGATGTTCCTGAGACAGCACAAGAGGAGTTAATTGAACTTATTAACAGTGATGCAGCAAGAACTGATTTCTCTACAATGCCAGTTACAAAATTCTGGATCAAGTGTTTGCAGTCATATCCTGTTCTGTCTGAGACTGTGTTCCGCCTTCTTCTTCCATTTCCAACAACATATCTTTGTGAAACAGGGTTTTCCAGCTTGTTGGTTATCAAGTCTAAATACAGAAGTAGACTTGTTGTGGAAGATGATCTTCGTTGTGCTCTTGCAAAGACTACCCCGAGAATTTCTGATCTGGTGAGAAAGAAGCAATCTCAACCTTCGCACTGATGTTGGCTTTTTACGCATACTGACGCAAAATGTAGCAATGTAGTTTACTGTTGTTATATTAAGACTGTTACCCATGCTACACCATGCTTCAAGACAAAATTTCATTTATTTGTAATTAGAAATAAATATTTCACAATATATAATTACATATTGTTTTTGTGATTAATCACTATGCTTTAATTATGTTCAATTTGTAACGATGAAAATACATCCTGCATATCAGATATTTACATTATGATTCATAACAGTAGCAAAATTACAGTTATGAAGTAGCAACGAAAATAATTTTATGGTTGGGGGTCACCACAACATGAGGAACTGTATTAAAGGGTCGCGGCATTAGGAAGGTTGAGAACCACTGGTCTACGTAAATATTTACATAGATTAAGACGGCAAAAAGGAATGCAAATGATGGCGGCTGTAGCCGCCGCCATTTGCGTACGCGGTTTCCCCCCCACCAGAGCCCTCCACGGCCAGAAATCTGGCTGCGGACGGCTCTGGCCTGGCTGGGCCTGGCTGGCTGCTCCGCAGAGCTGCTGCACAGCACAGCTGGTCGCAGAGGATTCTGGGGGGAGGAACCTGGCCTTAGGAAGCATTACTAACAACAAAGCTAGCGGAGATGACAGTATTCCAGCTGAGCTATTTAAGATCCTAAAAGATGATGCTGTTAAAGTGCTGCACTCAATATGCCAACAAATTTGGAACACTCAACAATGGCCACAAGACTGGAAAAGGTCAGGTTACATTCCAGTTCCAAAGAAGGGCAATGCCAAAGTGGGTTCAAACTACCGTTAGGGATAGGGGAGAATTTCTCCCCGAAACTTCGGGGGGCCGAGTGCCAACGCATTCGGTCCTCTGAAGGTTGTTCGGGGAGAAATTCTCCCCCCCCGCCCCCGCCCCCCCCCCGGGATGGGACTTACCTTTCACGAATGTCCCTCCCAGCGGCGGGTCCCGGCGGCGGTTCGGCAGGTCTTCGTCAGGGGCGGGGGCGGCAGCTGGTCTTTCGACCGGCTGCCACCGCCGCCATTACAAGAAAAGTAAAAAAAAACACAACGCCCCTGTGATAGGCTACGTAACGATTAACGTAGCCTATCACGGCTAGATTTGCAAAGTCAGCCGTGATAGGCTACATTAATCGTCATGTAGCCTATCACGGGTGACTTTAAAAAAAAAAAAGCGCATATGGCTAATGGCGGCCCCCATAGGGAGCCGCCATTCATGTTCCTTATTTGGTCCCTGTAGTCTACGTAAATCTTTACGTAGACTACAGGGACCAAATAAGGAACGCGAATGGCGGCTCCCTATGGGGGCCGCCATTTGCGTACGTGCTTTTTTTTCCAAAGTCACCCGTGATAGGCTATGTGACGATTAACGTAGCCTATCATGGCTGACTTTGCAGATCTAGCCGTGATAGGCTACGTAAATCGTTACGTAGCCTATCATAGGGGCTTTTTTTTTTTTTTACTTTTCTTTTGAAGTTCGCGGCCGGGGAGACGGGGCGCTTCTCCCCGGCCTGAATTTCGGCTGGGCGAGGCGGGAAGCCTCCCCCCCCCGGCCTGAACTTCAGGGGGAGCAGCGAAGTGCCTCCCCACCACCGCGAAGCAAGCTGCGAGACGAGGTAAGTGACTTTCGTACATCCCTAAACCGTACAATTGTGCTCATTTCACATGCCAGCAAGGTGATGCTCAAAATCCTACAAGCTAGGCTTCAGCAGTATGTGAACCGAGAACTACCGGAAGTACGAGCTGGGTTTCGAAGAGGCAGAGGAACTAGAGATCAAATCGCCAACATTCGCTGCATCATGGAGAAAGCAAGAGAATTCCAGAAAAACGTCTATTTCTGCTTCATTGACTACGCTAAAGCCTTTGATTGTGTGGATCACAACAAACTGTGGCAAATTCTTAAAGAGATGGGAGTACCAGACCACCTTACCTGTCTCCTGAGAAACCTGTACGAGGGTCAAGAAGCAACAGTAAGAACCAGACATGGAACAACCGATTGGTTCAAAATTGGGAAAGGAGTACGACAAGGCTGCATATTGTCACCCTGCTTATTTAATTTATATGCAGAGTACATCATGAGAAATGCCGGGTTGGATGAATCACAGGTCGGAATTAAGATTGGCGGGAGAATTATCAACAATCTCAGATACGCAGATGATACCACCCTAATGGCAGAAAGCGAAGAGGATCTAAAGCGCCTCTTGTTGAGGGTGAAAGAGGAGAGTGCAAAAGCTGGTTTGAAACTCAACATTAAAAAAGCTAAGATCATGGCATCTGGCCCCATCACTTCCTGGCATATAGAAGGGGAAGAAATGGAAGCAGTGACAGATTTTATTTTCCTGGGCTCCAAGATCACTGCAGACGGTGACTGTAGCCATGAAATTAAAAGACGCTTGCTCCTTGGGAGGAAAGCTATGGCAAACCTAGACAGCATAATAAGAAGCAGAGACATCACCTTGCCAACAAAGGTTTGTATAATCAAAGCTATGGTTTTCCCAGTAGCAACGTATGGCTGTGAGAGCTGGACTATAAGGAAGGCTGAGCGCCAAAGAATCGATGCTGTCGAACTGTGGTGCTGGAGAAGACTCTTATGGGTCCCCTGGACTGCAAGGAGGTCAAATCAGTCAATCCTAAAGGAAATCAACCCTGACTGCTCATTGGAAGGACAGATCCTGAAGCTGAAGCTCAAATATTTTGGCCACTTAATGCGAAGAGAAAAGTCACTGGAAAAGACTCTGATGCTGGGAAAGATTGAAGGCAAAAGGAGAAGGGGACGGCAGAGGAGGAGATGGCTAGATAGAATCACCGATGCAATAAATATGGACTTGAGCACACTCCAGGAGAGAGCGGAGGAGAGGAAGGCCTGGCGTGCTATGGTCCATGGGGTCACGAAGAGTCGGACACGACTGAACGACTGAACAACAACACCATGTAACATTTTAATAATATGAAATACGTTCACAGAAATGAATAGGAATGAATGTAAAACAGTTGTGTATATTTTGTGGTGTTGAAGAAGAAGATCCTGCAGGGTAGTCTTCCCCAAATGGTTCCCTCCAAAGGTTTTGGACTTCAACTCCCATCAGCCCCAGCTGGCAAGACCAATGGTCAAAAATGCTGGGAGTTGTAGCCCAAAACATCTGGAAGGCTGCAGGTTGCAGAAGGCTAATGTAGGGACTATTCAAATATTCGAAGATATTTATTTGTATTTACAAGCAGCTGTGATGACAGAGTCTTACCAGATTCATCCTTTGGAATGACGTAGACATCTTGACTTTCATTCCACCGCTGTAGAGTCTCCTTGGGAACATTTTCATCTGCTTTGGAGACATTGCCCTTCCGCTCACCATCCATGAACTTTCTTCCTCTTCCTCTGGAGTTGTGGCTGGCTGTGCCTGTGCCACTTTCTGTGGCGGTAATTGGTGGTGTGTGCTGCTTACGGTTGCGGGGTGGACTACTGCTGGGGCTGCTGTCGCTGCTGGTCACACCTTGGGCTTCCTCCTCTTCCATCTCATTCTTAAAAGACCGTTGAAATGCAACCTCAGCAGTGTATGTTCTCGCCGGGCGTCCACACCTCTTTTGAGTGCTGGATTGACTACGGGTTCCTCTTGTCCATGTTAATGTCTCTGGGCACAAGGAGACATAATGCATGTGACAAAGCTGAAATCATGTGAACAGCCTACAATCGCAGATATAGTGCACTGTAAAAGTAGTTCCCCACCAATCCAGCCATCCAATGCTAACTAAATAGGGGCATATTGTACAGCAGATTAGGCTGAAAAACCCAGGATGGAGGATGTAGTCCATCCATGCGGCCTGAAAAACACAAGCCTACAGTACACACAGGATGCTGGGGGATGGAGTCCTTCTCAGCATGCCTAAACACAGGCTGCTGGCCTGGCCTGGCCGCCCAGGCAGGCCCTCCCAGAATCACTCAGAAACACTAAGTACATAGGGGCACATTTCTCTTGGAGTTGAAAAGCACATTGATTAGTCCTGGAAAGCCTAGGAGGATGGAGTCCTTCTCAGTAGGCCTAAACACAGGCTGCTGGCCTGGTCTGGCCGCCCAGGCAGGCCCTCCCCAGAATCACTCAGAAACACTACATACATAGGGGCACATGACTCTTGGAGTTGAAAAGCACATTGATTAATCCTGGAAAGCCCTGGAGGATGGAGTCCTTCTCAGTAGGCCTAAACTAGGGGTGGACGAAAGGCACTTACCTTTCGTCGAAGCTTGTTCGCGGTGGGGGGGAGGCGCTTCGCGGCTCCCCCCGCAAAGTTCAGGCCAGGGGGGGAGGCTTCCCGCCTCGCCCTGGCCGAAATTCAGGCCGGGGGGGAAGCTTCCCGCCTCACCTGGCCGAAATTCAGGCCGGGGAGGAGGCTTCGCACCTCGCCCGGCCGCGAACTCCATTGTTTAAAAAAAAAAAAAAAAAAGCCCCCGTGATAGGCTACGTGACGATTAACGTAGGCTATCATGGCTAGATCTGCAAAGTCAGCCGTGATAGGCTATGTTAATCGTCACGTAGCCTATCACGGGTGACTTAAAAAAAAAAAGAAAAAGCGCGTACTCTAATGGCGGCCCCCATAGGGAGCCGCCATTCGCGTTCCTTATTTAGTCGCTGTAGTCTACGTAAATGTTTACGTAGACTACGGCGAAAATTATTACGGCGAATTATTTTCGCCGTAGTCTACGTAAATCTTTACGTAGACTACAGCGACCAAATAAGGAACGGGAATGGCGGCTCCCTATGGGGGCCGCCATTATCCGTACGCGCTTGTTTGTTTGTTTTTTAAAGTCACCCGTGATAGGCTACGTGACGATTAACGTAGCCTATCACGGCTGACTTTGCAAATCTAGCTGTGATAGGCTACGTTAATCGTCACGTAGCCTATCACGGGGGCGTTTTTGTTTTTTTTTCTTTTATTGGAATGGCGGCGGCGGCAGCCGGTCGAAAGACCGGCTGCCGCTCCCGCCCCGCTCGAACACCCGGCGAACCGCCGGCCGGACCTGCCGCCGGGAGGGACATTCAGTGAAGGTAAGTCCCGTCCCGGGGGGGGGGGTGCGGAGGGCGGGGGGTGCGGAGGATTTCTCCCCGAAACTTGTTTGGGGGGCCGAACACGTTGGCGCTCGGCCCCCCGAAGTTTTGGGGAGAAATTCTCTGCCATCCCTAGCCTAAACACAGGCTGCTGCCCTGGCCGGGCCTGGCCTGGCTGCCCAAGCAGGCCCTCCCCAGAATCACTCAGAAACGTACATAGGGGCACATAATTCTTGGAGTTGAAAGGCACATGGATTAGTCCTGGAAAGCCCAGGAGGATGGAGGATGGAGTCCTTCTCAGCATGCCTAAACACAGGCTGCTGGAGGATGCCTTCCCAGTTCCCCCCACCCCGACCCACCCCAAAATCACTAAACATAGGGGCACATTCAGGTAAACATATCAAAGAACATACCTTCACTGTAATAAAGGTTGAATTGCAGTGCCATAGAACGGGGACACACAGAAACACACTCCTTGCAGCTGCTGGACATGGACACTGTCTGCAGCAGTGGCGCCTCTGGTCTCTAGTCTGGACTGGAGCAACTGAGGCAGCTGGACACTCACACACTGCCGTCCTATGTGTGAAGGCGGGAAAAATGGTTGGTGAGTTCCCTCCCCTCAATGACGTTATCTTCCTGGTGGGTTGGGGTGGGTGGCCTGGAGGGATCTCGCTCACCTGACCTCACCTTCACAGACAATAAAAAAAGAGATGAGGCTACGTCCATTTCGTGACTCAGGCAGGCTACGTGCACTTCGTGACCATGTCCCTCCCAGTGAAAGAAAGCCGCATCATTGCAGGAAACTGCGTATTTACTAAATACTTTCGTAAAATCCCTTTTGCTGTCTATTTCTTTCGTTCTGATTTGCGAAGTTTCCTTTGTAAATACTTCTGTAAAATTTTCGGCGGAGAAAAAAAAAAGGGTCTGCATGAGCTCCGGTCCGAGTAGACCAGGGCGCCCTGTTCCGGGGAGGGTTCCGCAGACCGGATGTGTCAGAATTCGATCCAATTTAACTTTCAGGTGGATTTCTCTGACATCCCTACTCAGGGAAGGCTTCTTGAAATAATAATGTTTTCAGGAGGCGCTGAAAGCAACACAATGTCACTGCCTGCCTGATCTCCAAAGGCAGGGAATTCCATAGGATATGGATAATGGATTCACAGCCTCACCAACATCAGAGCCACCAGCCTCCATTGGATAGGGCCCGATTGGCTACTCCTCAAGGCTACTGTGTGGACCAATTGCTTGGTCCAATGGCCAAACAAGCTGATTCTGTTCCTAACGGAATTGTCATGTCAGCCCTTATTCTCTGATGATGATGATGATAAAATAACGGAGGACAAATTTATCAATGGCTATTAGCCATGACAGTAGAAATTGCTGTCTGTTTCCATTGCCCTTCTTGTGAGCTTCACAGTGGCATGTGACTGGCCATTGTTGGAGAAAAGTATTGGACTAGATAGATGTTTGGGCTAAGTGCTCCCGAAAAGGAGCTTGCACATTCCTGTTTATTTATTGCATTTATATTCCACCTTTTTTCCTCTTGCAAGGAACCCAAGGCGGTTTACATTATCCTCCTCCTCTCCGTTTTATCCTCACAACAACCCTGTGAGGTAGGTTGGGCTGAGAGTCTGTGACTGGCCCGAAGTCACCCAGTGAGCTTCCATGGCCAAGTGGGGACTAGAACCCGGCTCTCCCGGCACCCAGTCCATCACTCTCACCACTACACTACACTACATATCCACTGTTCTTGGATTTGTGCACTTTGCTAGTTCATAATGAGTCTGCAGACCAAAAGAACCAAGTAAACCAAAAGAAAACTTTTATTTTGTTCTTGTTTATTTTTACAGATTCTTGTATCAGAGGGCAATAATTGAATTTATTTATTTAGCAAGTAAACTTGCAAAAGGAAGATTAAATTAAAAAAATGTGGATTGTTGTAGCTCATCAGTTTTACCAGTGAAAGGCCAGAAGAGCGTCTTATGGCTGCTGCAGGAGATCAGGTAGGCCCAGAAAGGAGGTTGCACCACTTTTCTTTCTGGACTGTTAATGGAATTGTTGTCTGTTCCTGACCCTGCAATGCAGATGAATCCAAATTATATGCAGACACCACATCCTGCATGATGCGCCGTGTATCCTGAGCTTCACAAATTGAACATTCTTGCAAACAATTATTCCTATGTGTAAAAAATAGAGAAAAGCTACAGGCTTCACTTGAAGAAAAACAAAAAACAAAAAACCTAGCTAGGAATACAGCGTACCAGGAACATATCCAGCAATAGTTGTACTGGGAATGCACAAGAAAAAGTGTTTGTGTGTATGTTTGTGGGGAGGGGTATTTTTCAGTTAGGCATACAAAAGAGAAGTTCTCAATGGATTGTGCCTTTCATACATGATTTCCCCTTTACATATCCTCCAACAATTACAATCATGTAAGTAACGTACAAATTTACCAATGTGTTTTTATAAAGGCCAAATGAAATACCAAACCTGGAAGATTTTAAGAATTCCCAGCATAATCTGGGAATAATTATGAAGTCCTTTCATAAGTCTGCCCCTTTCTGCTGCTGCCTCATGATGACTTCTGTTGACTAAAATAATGCACTATGGAGAGTGTACTGAAAACAGAGCATGGCAGGCCTATTTCTTCATGGGGAAAAGAGTTCAGAAATCTCTCTGCTCTCTACTTTGTCCCACTGTAAAGAGCTATCAGAACTCTCTGCCTCCTAAACCCCAGATGCGGGATACTTGTGGTTATTTGGTGCTAAGGGAAAGGCACTCCATTTAATATTACATACCATGTTTCAAGGCTGGGCCCTTGTATTACTATTCGTACAGATCCTGGAGCTGTTATCTAGTGAGCTCTGTTCCATATTAAGCGTTGGAAACTGGAAATTCATATAACATGAATGTATTATTTCCATCTGATAAGTAGAAGAGGATATGTGCATTTTTTGCACTGGATATCAATTTTATCTCTGAGTACCAAACTGCTCAGCTACCTAGAATAACTTGCAAATACTATTCCAAGTATGGAGAGGACTGTGGATGTGGTTGGATTGACCCCTGTCTTGGTGCACCTTTGCTCCTGTTCCACTCCCTGCTCTGCTCCCATGTCCCCTGCTGGTGGAAACAGGAACCAGCAGGAAACCTCTGGTGAAGGCTGCAGCCTTTGACTGAGCCATTGCCTTGACCTTGTGGAAGGAGAGCTTGCTGAAGGCACCTTCCCCGCCCCCCCTTGCTCGTGCCTCGTGCAACACGCTGTCACTCAGGCAAGCAGCGTTCTTAATGGGTTTGTGGGAAAGGCCTGTCCGGCCTTTCCATCTGCTGGCTCTCGTCACAAAGCACCGGCTCAACAGACGACATTCCCGTGAATTATTTAGCTAGCTAAATCTTCCTGCATCTCACATCTTTAGTCCATCTGTTAGCTGGGACCTTGCCTTGCTGTAGGAACTGTCCTTTATGCATGCCGGCATCTGTCAGCAGTGCAGTTGCCTCTTTTATTCATGATCTTCTGTGGGAGATGGTACAAGCTGCAGCAATGCCGTGTTCCTGGTATGCATTTCATTTTAATGGAAGATTACATGACTGGGGCCCGCTTTATTACCTCTCGCCCTGCACGTCCATCCATCACAGCCCCATTCGCTGAGTTTGCACTGGGATGTTGGCCATCGGCAGCTGCTGCAGAGTCCTTTCACACAACTCTCCCCTCCCCCTCCAAGACAGCAAGAAAATGCATCGTTTTTTGTTTTTTCTTAAGGAAGGAAACCATGCACTGCATGTGGGGGTGGGGGAGACTGGATCAGACCACAGGGAAGGACTGTCTCTCTAATGCAGCCAGCACAGAGCTAAAAGGAATTTGTCCTGGTTGTTTGGCATGTGGGAAAGTGCTTAGGGAAATGTGGAAGTGGTGGGCTCTGAGTTGGCACATAATAATGCAACACAACATTCAGAGTCATTTCTCTCATTTCATACATGGACATTTCTCCATAGAGTTGGACTGGAGTACCTTCCCTAAGAGGGAAAGGGTAAAGTGTTGGGGTCCTTTTAGTTTAGGGGTGGGTGGGAATTAAGGATCTCATGATACTAGAACTTGAGATCACCCAATGAATTTGATTGGCAGTAACATCAGAATAGACAAAAGAAACTACTTTTACACACAGCACATAGTTACCTCATGGAATTCACTATAAGAAGAGGCAGCAATGCTCACAAATGTAGATAGCACTTCTTAAACTATTAGGCAATAGGCATATTCCTAGAGCACAGGTGTCTCAATGGTGATTAGCCCAAAGCCCCCCTTTTCAGGAGCAGAGTACCTCTGAGCAAACAACAGGGCTGGCCATCATGTTCATGCCCAGCTTGGAAGGCCTAGAGGCGTCTGGTGAGCTACTGTTGAAACAGAACGCAGAAATAGCTGCCATGAACATTGTTGTTTTGTTAGGGGGAGTGGGGTGGAATGCAGGGTATAGATACATTTAAATGAATGCACTGTTGATGTTCTGCAGCATTCTGCCTATTCAGGAGCATGAGCACGAGAGGCTACACCAAGATGGTGGCTCTGGTCTGCACTGGGCCCTCTGGTGCTGCCTGAGCACTGGCAATGCCTAACTATACTGACTGTTGGTTAAAGCAGCAGTTAATGACAAAATGACACCAGCATAGTAGGACAGTTGAGAGGCCTGAGAAATGGTCAGCTTGTTGGCTGGTGGGCCTTAGCCTGTAGAACAGAGGGAAGGGCCACAAGACTGGCAAGGCCTCAGCTGCCTCGGGAAAGTCAAGCAGCCCAGTCTGGCTCCACCCTGGTTGCCCCCCCCCCGCAACTCCTGAATAGTTTCCCCAGTGGTTACTGTGCTGCACAGCAGCCTGGAGAAGCTGGTAATGCCTTTTTAGAGGACGTTTGAAAAAATGCCCTCGGGGTAACTAGCTGATCGAGCAAAATGCAAACGGTCCTCCTTTAGAATCTCACACATCCCTACAGGGAGAGGATGGTTCTAAATCCATTTGGCCCTTGTCACAAAAATGTCTTACAGCTTCACTGTGTTATCTGAAAGATGATCTGAGCTATAACTGGGAATGTACTTGAAACTCCTGAACATCAAAGCAGTACCTATTTGTATGCAAACATCAAAGCCTTGACTCACACCCATCGTGTGACTCTGTACAATCAAAATATAGGTTCTTTTGATTTTGCAAGTCTTCCTGTCAGAGAGACAAACAATTGCTGGGGAATAAGACAACTTTTTAAAAAACAAAACAAAGCAGCTGTCTCCTCTTCTTGAAACGCAGTTCAGTCCGAACTTGGATCTGCCCATCCATTTCCCATGGCTCTTCCATAATCATTATGATCCCCTCTAGGAGGTCACCACTAAGAGCCTGCCTCGGATTGTACCCCAAATCTATATGAGTCACTAGGTCTGTGGGCCACCTGCTCAGGAGTAGCTGTAGCTCATGGTTCCTTCCTTTGTTAAAGAAAAGTGTTACAAGAGGAGCCTGCAACAAAGTGTGACCATGCAGAGGGCTTCTCTTTCAGTCCATTCCATTCCGTCTCTCCCTGCTTTCGACCCCTTCCCCTCCATCCAGCATACACTGAGCATTCCATGCCCACTGAACAGACTCAGTCCTCACTAGGCTGTTTTGTGTCGTCATCCCCCTTTTAGGGTTCCCCCTCCTAAAGTTTTTGGATACTTCTGCAAATCTTGGGGCTGCCCCAAGCCTGCTGATACTTCCTCTTGGGTGTGGGTGGGGCCACTTTGGCTGCATAACCTTCAGCCTAGAATTAGAATATAGAGCATGGGAACTATCCAGGGTGCTGAAACTGCAACTTCCCAATCCAAGAACAGAGCGACCCCAACTGGACCCATGGTTCGACAGACTTTTCTTGTACCTCAAGAATTTGAGCCTGCTTCACTAAAATCCATTTAAAGCTTGCTCTGCCTTGGGATACATTCAATAGCATCAGCTTCATTTAGGCTGATGTGAAATAGGCAATAAAACTAGAAATTATTCATCTTTTGAATTGATATGGGCCACTGTTGGGTACAGCAACAAGGGCCAGATTCTGTGCCAATATGGCAAATGTTCCTGTTTGGCATATTCCGAAGTATGGTGGTTGGCCTAGAATGGCAAAAATAATGGGTCATTATTTTAGCCTTTGTGACCAAGGTGCCTTAATTCATAAGTGGGAGCCAAGTCTTGCCCTGCCCTTGAGAATATCACCCCAGGGCTGTCCTTTCATCATGAAATAATGTCTGTTAGACATATTCTGTCTCCCACACTTAGAAGGTAGGAGTCAGGGGGCCTCAGCACCAATGGCAACCATCTCACCACTCTCCATGGCGATTTCAGCAACAATTTGGGCTCCTACTTAGTAGCGGTGGCAAAGGACATTCACTGGGGGGGGGGAGGGGAGCAGACAGCAATACAGCTGCAGGGTCAGTGGCAATGGCAGTGGCACTAAGCAGTACATCAGCAGCAGGGGGGATGAGGTAGCAGGGTGGTCATGGGCAGGCTGTCAAAAAGGCCCCACATATGTTTTACATAGAGAGTAGCTGGCATCATGTCAGCTTTTATCAGTGACTGGGAGCTTGAGAAACTCATGCATATGTCAGATGCATGCAGATGCATGACAAACTCATGTAGCCAAGCAAAGAACCTGGAGCAAAGCTGTCCTTTCATCATAGCCCTGTTGCTGTTTTGGGTGGGGTGGCATTTCTTTTGACTCATGTCTGCTTTTCCCATGGGAGAATTCACCATTTCCCAAAGGGATACCTCCAATTTAAGCAGCTTTGGGAATATACAGGAATGGATCCGCTCAATGGCTGTCTTCCAGAGCTCCCTTCCACTCAGCTCCCAGTGCGGTGCTGGACCTTGCTTATCTTCTAAGCCGAGCAGGCACTACACACCACTCCTTATCTCTTGGGGAGTGCTGTCTTGTAAATGTGCATGAAGTCATCCTATTGCATTCAGCGTAGCATTGCTCTCTAATGCATTCCTTGTGAGCCCATCCTGCCCTACCCTGAGCCATTAGTAGTAACAGGACATTAATAAGGAGGGGTCTTTGGTATCTTGCATAGAGGCTGACCTCCTTCAGGAGAGGCAGGGCACCTATTACAGTGCCATGATCAATCACAGCCCTCCTCTCTCTCTCTCTCTCTCTCTCTCTCTCTCTTGCACTTGCTTGACTGAATACACAAGAGAAAGCAAGAACCACCCCATTTGCATGTTTGCACATACCTTTGCCCAAATATATCAGCACTATTCATAAGGTAATAGAGATTAGTACCTTTTTGTTAATTTTATTTTTTAATATATGTATATATGCATATTTGTTTAGCTCATTCATTTATATCAAACAATTTGTTCCCATGGCAGTTCACAATAACATAAATAACAATAAGAACAACACAACAGCAGAATAAAAACAGATGCAATAAATGTATCCCCCAGTCTTCCTTATGAAGCTCAGAACACTCTACATTGGCCCGGTGGGCAGGGGGCCTGTCTCAGTGGACTCCCATTGAGGGACTGATCATATCCACACCTGCAGTCTGAGGTGTCCCAGTCCCAGACCATTCACTAGTTCCCAGCTGGCCTCCTAGCTAGGTAGCCTCCCATGGGACATCCTAGAATGTGATTGATTGATTAACTGATTGATTGACCATCAGTGCACCCTCAGTCTGGGAGTACTCTTGGATCTGGCTTTAGTCCTGGATGTATAGATAGTCACTATAGCCAGAAATGTATTTATGAATTGATGAGGATTCTCAACCATTTTGAGATCCTATTAAAACAGAAACTTTCTAATCAAGTCTTCCCCCCCTCACCCAACATAAAAAAGGTAAAAAGCCAAAGACAAATCTAGATTCCAAAAAGGCAGTCAATCCATAGATGTGACTGGTGTACACTGAAGGTATATCGATGTTGTGGTTAATGTGAGTTGAATGGAGAACGTGCATAAACAGCATTAAAATGAAAGAAAAGGAGAAGGCCAGCAGCTGAACTGAGGAGAGCTGGAGCTGTGCTAATCTCTTTCCCTTCCAATAATAATATCACACCATGCCTGCTGTTTCCATTCACCCTGAAAACCATTTCCAAGAGTGAGGGGAACGTTTCATCATTTTGCTCTTATATTAAGGCCACCAGAGACCACAAGTTTACTCTCACCGGTCTGGAAGGAGAAGCTGCCTTGGATCCTGACTTCAGAAGAGCAATATTGCCCCCTGAGGACTGCCCATGTAGGCAAAGGCAAGCAGTGGTGAAGGAGAGCACCTCCTGCTCTAGGGCTGGATAATCCCTCCATGCGTGCGTGTGCACACACACGGGATGGGGGGCGGGAGTGATTCAGCACAAGCTCCTTGAATTCTGCCAGGTTGCTTCTCTCTACTTCAGAAGACCATTTGTTTCTTGTAGGAACAGCTGATCTTCAACCTGTAATCTGCTTCCTATGATAAACTCTTCTGCTTAACTGCCAAGCCATCTGGTAAGACAATAAAAAATGCTCCAAGTAGTCAGATTTCACATTTTTTGGCTTACACTTAAAACTAGTACTGTGCCGAAACCACACCTGCCCTTTTGTAACCTCCATTTCCCTACAAAAGAGGCAGTCGTTTTTCTGACTCTTTCGCAGGCATGTTGAGAATTTCAGGGTGCAGGGCTGCAGTAAGAGAGAATTAAGCTTACTGTAAGCTAACTGTAAGAGAGAAGTTCTTATTTTTGTTTTTGTTATAAGGACTTTCGACAACAACAAAATCAAACCAAAAATACCTCACTCAGCTGTCAGGCATTCAGCAGGCAGCAGCACTGGAAAGCCCCAAGGGAGAAAGTCCTAGGGGGTGTCTCCACAAGCAATTTACGGTGAGTTGGCTGCATTTGGAGGTTGTTCGGAGCACATGATGCAATGGCCATCTTGCAGCCATCCTGGAGTTTTTCTTGAAAAAAAACGTTCTTCTGAGACTACTTTTGGATTGTTTTCCTTAATTCAGCTTGTCTGCACTTCTGCTGCAGTGTGCACCAACCCTTTGTATGATAGCCCTGCCCAGGGGTGTGTCTTTCACCTGGCCGTGACCTCACTGACCCCGGCCAAGGGGTGTTCCCCCAATGTTTCCCCTCCCTGTGTTTCCCCAATGTTTCCACCATTTTGCAGCTGGCCCTTCAGGAGTTCTGAGCTACCTCATGGTATTTAGTTCGCCTTGCTTCCCGCTAACCTCTGGTGGCCATCCCCCCCCCCTCTGCTCTGCAGCCTCTACCTTGAAAAAAAATCCTCTTAAATCGATACTGTGTAAAAGCGCATTCCAGAAGGTAATAGAAGCGCATTCCACAGGCAAGATGAGCAGGGGGCCCCAGCTGTACACCTGAAAACGTAAAGTGGGAAGAGGCCCAGGTACATATATTTATTTAACTTCAGAGGCTGGCACTGTGATGAATCCTGTGGGCCCTGAAGGCCCAACGTGCATGTCTGGAACGTCCTGACCATTTCATAAGACTACAAGAGGGTTAAGGCCATTTCAGTCAACCTGCTGGCTCTGGTCACTGTGATAAGCAGTGAAAGGATGGTCGCAGTCTCTTCATGCCAAGTCGTTTCTCTCCCCTTGTTGCTTTCTGCTGAAGGGCCGGTAAAAACAACAACAACCAGCAGCCTCTTTCAAGAGGGGCATTAGCTCTGTTCACACTTAATGAAGCCAGAGAAATAGTGACAGGTACAGCTGGTGCCATTTAATAGGGATGTTCGTATGGAAGGCACAGCTGGGGGATTATTTCCTGCCATACGCTGCATGGGTCTTAAAATCAATTTTATTGGGACAGGTCTGGGACTCAGTGCTAGATTCAGAAGTTGGGTCATGTATAGTAAGCAAAGCATGAAGCTGAATTAAAACCCAGGATGGAAGACATTACATGTTTCACCATTCTCTTATGAAAAATGAACAGAATACTGGTAGGTCTCTTCTACCATTGTCGAAAGGTTATGCTCTCTGGTCAGTTTGACAAAAAGTGGAGTGCTTGGTTGCTAGGAACAAATTCAGTCAAACAGTGGCCGCTTTTGCTGCTGAAAAGTGTTGTCAAAGGTTATATACAAAAAAACTGGGTTGAGAGTGGAGCACTCAGAGGGGGGCTTGCACCTCGCCTAGCAAACTTTTCTGGAAAGTTCCATTTGGAAAACATGGCTCTAACATATGTATAAATTTTTACAGCCCACATTGATAAATTTGAATTTCTATCCTGTCCTAAAAGCTCACAATAGGTAGTGCTAGGTTATAGCTGCAACCCTAAGCATGCTTATCCAGGAATAAATTCCATTAAACTAAGTGGGACTTAATTCTGTATAATATGTTAGCTAAAATAGAAGTACTAGCTTCTCCCCCCCGCCCCAAAATCCATTTTCAACAGTGAATGAATTATGAGTTAACTAATTATGTCACTGGAGGACCAAGGGTAGCCATATCACTAAAAACAAGAGGTAAATGAGAAATAAGGAGGGGATGACCCTTTCCTTCCACTGGCTAAGGACAGGGAATTCTTCATGCTACCTACCTCTATCTGTCTGCAATCCATATAACCAGAGGTATTATTATTATTATTATTATTATTATTATTATTATTATTATTATTATTAACATTTCCATACCGCCCAATAGCCAAAACTCTCTGGGTGGTTTACAAAGATGAAAAACTTTAAAAATATAGTATACAGAGATTAAAAACCATTTACATAAAAAACACATGAACCGACAATATACACAAAAGTAACATGTATCTAAAACAACTTCAAAAAAACAATCTGAAAAACAAACTACCATAACCATAAGACATTCCAGGATCGATTAAAACTTATAAGCTGCCAAATGCCTGGGAGAAGAGAATGGTCTTAACCTCGCGCTGAAAAGATAACAATGTTGGCGCCAGGCAGGCCTCGTTGGGGAGATCACTCCATAATTTGGGGACCACCACTAAGAAGGGCCTCTCCCTTGTTGTCATCATGCACGAACCTGTCCAAGCACCTTGTCCACGTTGTCGAGCTGTATGAACTGAAACTCATCCAGGAGAATAGGTTAAGGCTGTGCTCTGGATACCTCACCAGATTCACCTGCTATAACACTGGAGTCCAAGTCTAGCAAATGCATTACAGTAGGCCTCAGCAGGATCTACAGTGTCCTTAGGGCTGGCATGTAATAGCCCCCGGATTACTCTTAACAGCTCTGCCGGGTGGCAGATAGAAGACTCAGTAGAGGCAAGATGATGTTTTTTTGCTGCCCTCACTGTCCCTGAATATACTTTACCATAGGCACATAACAGCATGCGATTGCATCCACTAGTAGTTCTTCTCCATCTGTACTCAAGCTGGCTCCTATTTTGATTCATCGCTCTCAGCTCTGGGGTATACCACAGAGCAGTCTGAGCTCTACTCAAGGAGAGGGCACTCAGAGCAATCATGTCAACCACCCGGGTCATTTCTGTGTTCCACAGATCAACCTGGGTTTTGACAGGAGAGCCTGCCATATCAGCCGAAAACCTCTTCAGAGTCCTCTGGAAACCATCCGGATCCATTAGCCTCCAGGGGCGGACCATCTTAATAGGCCCCCCACCCTTGCAGAGGGGAATAGCTGCTGAAAGGCTAAACCTCCGCAGGTAATGATCTGACCATGACAAGGGGACTGATGCAAAGTCCCCCACCTTCAGACCACCATCTCCATGTCCAGTTGCGAAAAACAAGTCTAGAGTATGCCCCGCTACATGTGTCGGGCCGATGACATGTTGGGACAGTCCCACGGTCGTCATGGAGGCCATGAAATCCTGAACCGCCCCAGACAAGGTGCCCTCAGCGTGAATGTTGACATCCCCCAGAACCAACAGTCTGGGGGATCGCAACAGCACACCAGAGTCCACCTCCATCAGCTCAGATAGGAGTCTGTTGAGCAGCGGGGTGGGCGGTACACCAACAGAGTCCCCAAGCTGTCCTGCTGGCCCAACACAAGGTTCAAACGCTCCAGACCGGTAGCCACATGGACAGGGAGCCTGCAGAGGGAGATGGAACTCCTATAGACCACAGCAACCCCCCCCCCCCGGCCCTCAGGTCTTCTCTGATGCTGAACCAAGTACCCTGGTGGGCAGAGCTGGGAGAGATTAACTCCTCCCTGCTCACCCACCCAGGTCTTGGTTATTCATGCCAGGTATAAATACATATGCTTTATCAATGCATGCTGAAAAATTGTAATGATAAGCCAGATCTGAGAATTTTCACCCTGATCCCCAATCAGGTTAAACCAAAACAGATTTGAACCAGTTGAATGACTCCCACTGGAGTAAAGAGAACTAAATGAATCATGGTACTACTAACCTGGACCTGGATGGTAGGTTAGGCTGGGTAAAGCAGAATTAGGGCCATTTCACGTTATACAGAAGCAAGCTTGAGTTTGTTATCAAATGAGCTTGCATCTTGGAGCTTGATTAGTTTGCACTTGAATGATACATACGTTTGCAAGCTTTTTTTTTTTGCATCCACACTACATTTTTGGTGAACACTTAAAACATCTTAGGTGTATATCTGAATAGAGTACTATGTGAAGTGGCACGTAGTGTGTGTAGAAAAAGTCCCTTCCCTTCTGCAGTACCAATCACCCTAAGGACAAAGAGCAGCCTGATGAAACTTTTAGATTCCACATTTTCAAAACTGCCAAGATCTCCAAACTGCAGGTGATATTCCTAGGCACCTGCAATATCATGCCCCTCTGAGAAGTGAATGACCTTCTAAAGCTGCAGTGTGAGAACTTGTATCTCCCAGCATCTCTGACCATTGGCCATACTGGCTGGGGCTGATGGAAGTTGGAGTTCAACAGCATCTGCGCTGCATCTACATGGCACTGATTTCATTGTTTGCTTGGTAGGAACTATGCAGTATTAGCGCTGCGAATTAACAACTGCGGCGGTAGATGGGAGGGTTAAAGTGGGCTTCCCAAGCTGGGAAGAGCACAGAGTGCAGAGCTGGGGAGGAGGAGAGAGCGAGTAGCACATAGTCTCTTAACTGCTCAGTCAACACCCCCCGCCCCTCCCCCCACACTAACACAGGCTCAATTGAGTGCTTATAGAATCATAGAATAGTAGGGTTGGAAGGGGCCTACAAGGCCATCGAGTCCAACCCCCTGCTCAATGCAGGAATCCAAGTCAGAGCATCCCTGACAAATGGCTGTCCAGCCTCGTCTTGAAGGCCTCCAGTGTGGGAGAGCCCACTACCTCCCCAGGTAATCGGTTCCATTGTCGTATTGCTCTTACAGTCAGGAAGTTTTTCCTGATGTTCAGCCGGAATCTGGCTTCCTGTAACTTGAGCCCATTATTCCGTGTCCTGCACTCTGGGATGATCAAGAAGAGATCCTGGCCTTCTTCTCTGTGACATCCTTTCAAATACTTGAAGAGTGCTATCATATCTCCCCTCAGTCTTCTCTTCTCAAGGCTAAACATGCCCAGTTCTTTCAGTCTCCCTTCATAGGGCTTTGTTTCCAGTCCCGTGATCATCTTTGTTGCCCTCCTCTGAACCCTCTCCAGTTTGTCTGCATCCTTCTTAAAGTGTGGTGCCCAGAACTGGACACAGTACTCCAGATGAGGCCTAACCAGTGCTGAGTAGAGGGGAATGAGTACTTCCCGGGATTTGGAAGCGATGCTTCTATGAATGCAGCCCAAAATAGCATTTGCCTTTTTTGCAGCCACATCACATTGTTGGCTCATATTCAGCTTGTGATCGACAACAATTCCAAGATCCTTCTCGCTTGTAGTGTGGTTGAGCCACGTATCCCCCATCTTGTAACTGTGCATTTGGTTTCTTTTTCCTAGGTGCAGAACTTGGCATTTGTCCCTATTAAATGTCATTCTGTTGTTTTCTGCCCAGCGCTCCAGTCTATCCAGATCACTTTGAATTTTATTTCTGTCTTCCAAAGTATTAGCTATCCCTCCCAATTTTGTGTCATCTGCAAATTTGATCAGCATTCCCTGCACCTCCTCCTCCAAGTCATTAATAAAAATGTTGAAGAGCACTGGGCCCAGGACTGAGCCCTGCGGTACCCCACTCGTTACCTCTCCCCAGTTTGAGGAGGTCCCATTGATAAGCACTCTTTGAGTACGATTCTGTAGCCAACTGTGGATCCACCGGATTGTTGTTTCATCTAGCCCACTTTGAGCTAGTTTGCTCATGAGGATATTACATACAATTGTAATGTTGTAATTGTAATGTAATATAATACAATAAACATGTGCTTCCAAGTATATGTTTCTGAAAATCATCCACCCTGGCACCCACCCTTTCTCAACTGTGCAGCTCTGAATCCACAGGCATCCGGTGTTTCTCAGCAGTGTTCCTTTGTAGCTGCATGTCTCCACTCTCAAGCTTGATACTTAAAGTGAGGGGCAGTGACGTGGAACTGAAGGTAATGAGTTACTTCCTGGTAGACATGATGTTTGCCCCTCTGCTCTCCCCCCGCCCCGGCCCAGGCTACTTTCCCTTCCACCAATCAGTGGGGCATCCACCAGCCCGTTTCTTCATGCCTCTGTAACTGCGGAGCTGCGAAGGAGGAATGAGGAGGGGCGAAAAGGCTGTATCACTAACAACGCTGCAGTGTCACTCCGAGGAAGGGACAAGCAGCTCCACCCCCACGGTGAACCCACGATAAGTAGAGATGTGAGAGAATTCCGCCACGGACTCCAGTGAGGCCGGATTCTTTAGAATCTTTATAATCCGGCCTCCCGGAATACGTGGCAGAATGGCCTCCCGCACCCCGCCACCCCGCAGAATCCCCCCGGGACAGAATGGACCTGGCGGCGGATCCTGTGGTGGATGCGGCGGCTCTAGGGATGGACGAAAGTCCCTTACCTGATCCCGAAGCTTACTTCGCGGTGGGGGGGAGGCGCTCCGTCCCTCCAGCCGAAATTCTGGACGGGGGGAGGCGCCCCGTCCCTCCAGCCGAAATTCTGGCTGGGGGGGAGGCGCCCCATCCCTCCGGCCACGAAACCTCCTCTCCTGCCGGGACGCAAATGGCGGTGGCCGTAGCCACTGCCGTTTGCGTCCCTGCAGTCAGCCGTGATAGGCTACGTAAATGTTTACGGCTGACTTAAAAAAAAAAAAAGCGCGTACGCAAATGCTATTTGCGTTCCCCTTATTTTCGCCGTAGTCTATGTAAATGTTTACGTAGACTACACATGCCAAAATAAGGAACGCAAATGGCGGCGCCCATGGGCGCCGCCATTTGCATACGCGCTTCCCCCCCCCCTCCAAAATCAGCCGTGATAGGCTACGTAAACATTTACGTAGCCTATCATGGTGTTTTTTAAAAATCTAGCCGTGATAGGCTACGTAAATCTTTATGTAGCCTATCACGTTTGTTTGTTTGTTTGTTTTACTTGGAAATGGCGGTGGCGGCAGCCGGTCGGAAGACTGGCTGCTGCCGATGCTGCCGCCGAACCGCCGCCGCCGCCAGGGACATTCGAACAAGGTAAGTCCCGTCCCGGGGGGCAGACCGTTTCTCCACCAATTTCGGGGGGCCGAATGCGCTGGCATTTGGCCTCCCCGAGATTCGTGGAGAAATTCTCTGACATCCCGAGGTGGCTCTGGCTGGTCTCCCGGCCACTGCCTGGATTCAGCGGCCGCAAACGGCGGCCATCGTAGCAGCTGCCATTTGCATCCTTGCAGTAAGCTGTGATAGGCTACGTAAATACTTACGTAGCCTATCACAGCAAAGAGCAGGGGCGCAAATGGCACAGCAGCCACCATTTGTGTGGCTGCATTTTGCCGTGATAGGCTATGTAGCTTATCACGGCTTACTGCAAGGACTTGTGGCCGCAGCAGCTCGGCAGTGGCTAGAACTCCAGCTGAACTCTGCGGAGCCGCCATGGCGCGGAGCCAGCCAGGGAGGATTCTGGGGGTATGGACGGAGTGCCTCCCCCCCACCGTGGATTGACCAGAACGGAGCCAGGTAGGGATTTCGTACATCCCTAATGGCAAGTGGAAAATTTGCAGCAAAAGTACTCATAGAAAAACCCGGATTTGCCCATGAAAATCATGACTGGGCTGCAAAGCAGCAACTGCATCATCTGTCGCAAAGATCTTCCCTTCCCGCCTCCCCTTTTAATTCCAGGGGAGAGATAAAAATGTTTTTCAACCTTTTAAAAAACTGTTTGAGATAGCGTCCCACAGGAAGCTGCAAGGGCGACATTGGCTCTGACCGGAAGTCCCTATGCACCTCTTGTCTGAGAGGCAAGCATGGCAAGGGAAGCAACAAAGAGTGACACATCTGCCTGGGAAAGCAGGAATTTGCCATGGTTGGGAAAGCCCCCCTCCTGCTTCCATCTAGGGACTGCACACTATTTTTAGTGGAAAGGCAGGATATATATTAAATAAACACATGAACAAGGCCACACAGTCCTATGCATGTTTAGACAGAAAATGCTGTATGACTCCCATCATTCCCCAGCCAGCCATGCAGGACTTCGTAGGGACTTTTAGGACTTTTTTCCATCTAAACATGCACAGGGTTGCGCCCTGAGGGTGGCAAATGATCGGGAAAAACACAACTTGGCCTGCTCTGAGCCTTTAGCAGCAGCTAGACATACAGAAACCAGCATGTGACATTGGAGATTGCTGCAGATCTAACCACTGCTGAAGGCACAGCTTACAGGGTCTGGTTCCAAAGCTGGCACCCCCTACTTGAACTCTCCCACCAAGTTCCTTGTAGTGATGTCTGCCAGGGGACACGCAATGAGGTATGTGGCCAGCAGAGGGACCAGTGATCCTGCCTTTGTGCAAGGGAGGTCCAAGGTGTGGAAGGTGTGAATGCAACCCCAGCCTTTAAGCTCTTTAGATCAATGGCTACAGTGCAGGTTTAGTAGCCTGGTGCTGGGGAAGCAGTCTTGAAAATAGCAAAAGCCTGTCACATACACAAGGCAGGGAGAAGAAATGTGCTGTCAAAAAACGTAATCTCTTCCAAGTGCAGAAATCCAACAGTGGGAGGATTTACGGGAGTTCAGATCCAGGGGACGCCAGGAAAGACAGCTAAATAAACACATAGATCATGCATCTTGAAAGCTGATGTCAGGCCCATAAAAAATCAACTTGATTATAGGAGCAGACAGGTGGTGATTGGTGCAACCCCTGTGCATTTTGTCCTGGAGCCTTTGGCTGGCCTTGTCCAGTGGAAACATCACTGAGCAGATGTTTTCCTGATTGCAAATGCTGTGAAATTTATAATCCACATCCTCATACTAAAACAATCTTAGAGCTGTTTGGAGAGAAAAAGTGCAAGTTCATCCAATTTGCTTGCTGTCCAAAACTGCAGCATTATTGGAGTTGTGGAAGGAAATCCATCTCAGACTGAGAACTGAGAAACTATGCTGGAACGTTTCAAGGCACTGCGTACGAAACCCACAGAGCCCTGGCCTTCCATGGTTTCACTCCTAACCATAGTGGTTCAGTTGGATTCAGGAGCAGGTCACATGACAGCCTGGACAGGCATTTGCTTCATAGGGAGGTGTTTTGGATACTCCAGCTCAAGAGTTTGTCATCTTTTATGAGCCAACAATGTGATGTGGCTGCAAAAAAGGCAAATGCTCTTTTGGGCTGCATTAATAGAAGCATAGCTTCCAAATCCTGGGAAATACTAGTTCCCCTCTACTCAGCACTGGTTAGGCCTCATCTGGAGTACTGTGTCCAGTTCTGGGCACCACACTTTAAGAAGAATGCAGACAAACTGGAGAGGGTTCAGAGGAGGGCAACAAAGATGATCAGGGGACTGGAAACAAAGCCCTATGAAGAGAGACTGAAAGAACTGGGCATGTTTAGCCTTGAGAAGAGAAGACTGAGGGGAGATAGGATAGCACTCTTCAAGTACTTTAAAGGTTGTCACAGAGAAGAAGGCCAGGATCTCTTCTTGATCATCCCAGAGTGCAGGACACGGAATAATGGGCTCAACTTACAGGAAGCCAGATTCCGGCTGAACATCAGGAAAAACGTCCTGACTGTTAGAGCAATACGACAATGGAACCAACTACCTAGGGAGGTGGTGGGCTCTCTCACACTGGAGGCATTCAAGACGAGGCTGGACAGCCATCTGTCAGGGATGCTCTGACTTGGATTCCTGCATTGAGCAGGGGGTTGGACTCGATGGCCCTGTAGGCCCCTTCCAACCCTACTGTTCTATGATTCTATGATCTCTTGGGCTGAATAAAGATGCAGATGAGGGGCACTGCTAGGTTCTGAAAAGATCCAGGGCACAGGCCCATAACACAAATTTGCATCTATCTATCTATCTATCTATCTATCTATCTACAGTCAGGGCCAGAAATATTGGAACAAGGATAACTGTTTTGGCAGTTGGCCTCTGTACACCACCACACTGAAGTTGAAACACACCCAGATGGGAGTGAAGTCAGGACTTCCAGCTGCAATTCAAGGTGTGTATGTGTGTGTGTGTGTGTGTGTAATGTGCTTGTGTGTGTGTATAGATTACATACATACATAAGAAGTGTGCACTGAACCCCCCACCCCACTTCAACTCAGACCCCAATTCAGCATTTTGGAAAATATCCCACTTCTGCTCAGGGCAGGCCAATTTGTAGTCAGATCATTTCAGCTCAGCATCAAACCTGAGTCAAGGTTTGGAAAAATGAATCTTTATACTTCCTGTTGACTACCATGGGAAATAGAAAAAAAACACACCTGTAACTTTTTTCTCTTGGTCAGAACTGGATGATGATTTCAGGCACAGTAGCCCCCTAGAAGGGGATTACACCTGCCCAATGTCAGAAAAATAGGTGCAGGGTTTATATTTTGATTTTCTTTTAAAGGGAACTGCCAATAAAATTTTTATTACTTGGAAGAATTGGATACACATTTCAGGATTCATTGCCCCATCAGAGGAAATCATGTCTCCAAATTTCAGAATGATAGCCACAAGGATTTTTGTGCAAGGGTGGCCTTGACATTTTGAGGGCTCCAAAAGAGGACATACTTCTGTCCTTATTTTCCTTGTGGACCATTGTTCTAAAAATTACAGACAGCCTCGAGTTGTCCCTAAGTAAGAAACCTGCAAAGTTTCAGAAGGATAAGTGCAGCCGTTCATGTGGAAGGGGAGTTTTCCAGTTTGGGGAGGGAGTGATTTGCTTTCCCTTCACCAATAGTTTTTTGGGTAAATTTGTATGAAAATGCATAGGTCATTAGAGGTGTCTCCCAGACAAGAAATCTGCAAAGTTTCTGAAGGATATACATGTCTGTAAATTTAGAATTACTAGAATGTATTTACATTTCACCAGTATTAGCAGCAGGGGAACATGGGTGGGAAGGTGCTATTGCACTCATATCCTACTTGTGGGTTTCCCATGGGCATCTGGTTGGTCACTGTGCGAACAGAATGCTGGACTAGATGGACCTTGGTCTGATGCAGCACAGCTCTTATGTTCTTAAATATAGAGTGTGCTTGAGCATACGCAGAATGCTTTTCTTTCACCACTGAGCACTTACATTCTCCCCCCACCACGTTTTTCCCCTCCACTGAACCATCCCTCCTCATCCTACCATCCTCCAGCAGCTCTTCATAAAAACAGATGTCTTGTTTTGTGCAACTCCTCTCTATGCACAAGCTCTCATTGTATCTTCCTCCCCATAACTTCATTTGTGCCAAGACTTCACCAGGTTACAGCCAATGAGTCTTTTTCCAAAACTATGGAAAAGACTCAAAAGACATTTTCTATGTCTTTTCTAAAAGACATAGAAAAGGGCTATGTTATGGAGAAACTCTGAGCATGTACTAAGTGCCTTTCCCTCACCACTGAAGCTAGAGTTCATGAAAAAAAAAAAAAAAACGAAACTAAACCCACAAATGACAAAGCATGCATAGGACTGAGCTGAAAGGGTAGTCAATTCATTAGGTGGAATTGGGTAGGCAACCCAATCAATCAATTTGGCAGGTTCAGTCAGCTCCATAGGGGCTGCCAGGTCCCCAAATTCCATGCATGTATGTGGAAGCACAAAAAATATATAGCTCTTTGCTTTGACACATTTTCTGGAAAAAATCTAATTTTACCTGTGGCTACAACAAAAGCCACCAGGCCTAATTGTCTGAAATTTGGCAGATTCAGTCATCTATATAGGGGCTGCCAGGTCACAAATGTCATGTATTTATCTTATAAAAGAAAAAAGTTATGGCCATTTCTGTTTTCCAATGCAAGTCAATGGGAAAATGTAAAAAAAATGGCAATTAGGACAGCTCAAAAGATCTCCACACCATGCATAATATTTGTGTAGCCTATCGCGTGAAAAAATAGGGACACAAATGGTGTCCACTATGCCATTTGCGGCTGTAAAGATCTTAGTGTACGCTAAATGCAGCCATTTACGGCAATGGCGGCTGTATCGCTGGCGCTTTGGAGCAAGCCAGAGGCTCCATGGAATTGCTGCAGAGCAGAGCCGACTGGCCAGGATTCGGGGGGGGGGGGACAGATCACCTCCCCCCCACCCATGGACACTCCCCCTGGAACAGCAGGTAAGCCATCCACCCATCCCTACGCCTGTCTAGCTGGCCCTGTGCATGGAACAGGTAGCATTTCAGAGAGAGCCACTTTGGTGGTCCTGGATTTCAAACACCTACCTAGCAACCTAAATGTGGCTTCTAGGACCTCACGAGTACATTTTCCCACATCACTGGTAGCAACATGAACCACAACCACTGACTCCACCCCAGCACAATCTGCTAGGCTATCTAGACGGCGCATAATGTCCTCAACCTTCAAACCAGGCAGGCAATTTACCATGTGGTCTAAACGCCCGTCACAAACCCAAGTGTCTACGTGTCTAATGATCAAATCTCCCACTACCACAAACCCCCTTTCCCCCGGAGGCACATCCTTCGTCACTGGGGCTCCCTGGGCTCAGAGAGCTGGCTTCCTCACAAGAATGCCTCCTGATATAGATAGGCCCAACTGCTGCTGCAGTGAATCTGACTGGAGGGCCTCATTTAAAAAGCAAGGGAATCTGTGTGTGAACTCCCGATCAGCACTGGCTTTCAGTGGCTGGGAATGTAGGTCAGTCCCCCCCCCCCCGAACTATTGAGGGGAGATCCTCTATTCAATGGGTCATTGGAAGGGACAGTGGACAAAGGGTAGATGATTTGGGAGGGCTGCAGCTTGCAAGGTCTGGATCCTTTTTCTGTATGTTTTCTAAAACTTAAATGATATGCTGAACTCTTGAACTTGCTTAATTTAATGAACTGTTCTTTAAGGCCTAAAGCCTGAGCTTAAACTGAACCCAATCTGAAGCTAGCCTGCACTTTTTCCTGCTTTAAGCAGACTCTTATTCTCCCTTCCTAAGCTTGGGGTTGGTTTAAAATATGCAGCTGAGATTGTTTTCAACCACTCAGGGGCTTTTGTTAATGCAAGGCCTGTAAGTTCTTGCTGTATTCCCCCCCGATATTTAACTCTCCCTTGTAAGTTTGTAATGGGTTAACCCTCTGGCATTTAGCTGTGCCTTTGTCTTGGTTTCAGCCGCTATTTCTCGATTTTAAATGATGACCTGAGGTACTTTAATAGATAATTAAGTAATTTCCCTTGCCTTTCCCTCACACGGTTGCTTAACTCACTTGTTTGCTGATGCTTTGTCCCAGGGCTGAGATGTTTCATCACTGGGGCTCCTCCACTCACTCTCTGCCTCTGGCGCCTATTCTGCACATGCGCTAAAGGAGAGAACCTTTGGCCATGCTCCATTCTCCTTTTGCCTCAGCAGGGCAATACAGGTACAGCAGAAGCACTGGGAACAGTCTAAAAGGCACCAGGCAGACAGGGTGCTTGCCAGTACTGTCCTGCCTGGGTGCGTATTTGAGTATGCCCAAGTAACCAGGGGACTGGCAAAGATTGGTTAGAGAATGGTTGATCAGGCTGGTGCCCCGAGCCAATTACTGGGTGGCTTCCCCTCTCAGCTTGCCGGTGTGTGCTCAGAGAGGGAGCAAACAGCTACTCAGTACACATGCACACACCGCCTATGGTGACCTTCCTCTCTGCCCCTTCAGCCTCAGTGGACACCAGCCATCCCTGGTTAGGAGCCATATAAGCGAGTCTCTCCATGCAGCTGTTCTCATGGTGCACAATAGATAGCTGCTATGTCTGCAAGCTGGTGTAGTCTGCTCCAGCTTCCAGACTGAATTTGGGTTTGTAAGGTATTTATTTTTATATATTTAGATCTACAATAGTAGTTTATAATGATATTTTGTTGTCCCTTTTGTACCAATGTTTACATTTTTTAAAGTACTTAAAATGATGGTTTTACTGTTTTAAGATTTTTTGTTTTCAATGTTTTGTTAAACTTGCATATAAAGTTTCTTGTTTAATGAATTGATTTGGGGAGAGCAATCCTATGGCCCCTAGAAAATGTCTTGGGCACCATAGAATGCTGCAGATCTTCTCCTCTGTGTCCATAGACAGAGCTACAAGTGTGGAGGAGGAGATCCGATCAGGGATCTTGCCTCCCCCTCTCCCAGCCACTGCGGAAAGCTTCTCTTATGAGGTCACAACTACAGCCTCGTAAGAGAAGACAGACTGGGAGAAAAGGGGCATGCTGGTGGGCAGGGAGGGTAGAGGACGGGTTGTGCAATATCCTCTGGCCTCTCCAATCCCCTCCCTGCCCATCAAAAGGTAAATCAGCTAGATGGACTCAGCGGCCTGTCTAGCTGCTTTTTGTATTTTAAATGAAGGAACAGAAGTGAAATCGCCTCCATCATCCTCTCACCCTGCCTGGCAGGACATAGGATAGGTGGAGGGCCCTGAACTTGGAGCCCTTTGTCTCTTGGGAGGACCAACCAATAGGGCTGTGCCCTAAATTTGTTATTTTTGTGCCTGACAAAACTGTTTGTTCCAAAATGTGTTGGGTTCATTAATTTAAAAATATTTAGAAATCAGCAGCACCTTTGAGAACATGTTCTTTTTTTGCATTCTGCCACGTAACAGAAAGTTTGGGGAGGAGATTCCAGAGATGAGCTACCATCCCTGGAAAGACCCTCTCCCTGATTAGCTACTCACTCCACCCCCAAAGGCCTACCTGGCTTGGGACTGGGATGCCTTAAGGACCCTCTTCTCTGGGTGCCCCCTGCTTTTGGAGGAGAGGCCTCTACATAGCTGGAGATATTTTGAACATTTTTGCTTCAGCTGATCACCCAGAGGAACAGGGAAGCTGTGCTTCTGTTTATAAGCAGCTTGCCTGCTGAGCTGGGTGATTGGCTTCCTGTCAGGGCCTGGCTGTGCCTCCGAACCTAAGGTCTAGTCAGAGGAGGGGGAGCAGGAACAGGGCCTTCTAGCAGTCCCAGCACCACCAGTGACTCTGAGGAATCTGCCATTGCTGCAGAGCCTCTGGACCTGACGTTCCAGCTGCAGAGCCAGAGGTCTCCACACTGGTTGCTTGGACTCTCACCTGGATATTGGACTTCTGTCCTTATCACCCTTGGGGCCACAGAAGCCAAGGAGACAATAGGCCAGGCAGGCATTTCAGAGCCCCCAGCAAAGTGCCCAGCTCACATGAGGCTATCCTTCATGTGAGACTACTTGGGAGGAGGGGGAAGACCATGCAGGCATCTGCCTGACTCATCTGTAGGCATCTGAGAGCCAGGAGGGGCAGGGCCTCCAGCTCCTATATATACTCTCCGTCTGAGCCAGATGAGTGCTGAAGCAAGTTTCTTCGGGACTCTCTAGCTAGCTGCAAGCCAGCTGGCTGCCAGGTTTGCATCCACAGGCCTCTCCAGGACTGGGGAAATGGATTGTGCAGAAGCAATGTCTGAAATATCTCCAGCTGCACTCGGGCTTCTCCTCCACCTGATATGTGAATGGATGGTTTATTATGGTCACAGACAGACCAATACACAAAAGGAAGATACAAAATTTTTGTACAAAAGGAAGATACAGTTCATTATGAGTAATTAAATAAAACTAATAAATTTTAAAATGGGGCAACATACTTTTTTACCTTCTTTGCATCAAAATAAGAAAGAACCCAGCAACCTTCCCAGTGACACACCACCTGAAATGTGTAGGTGCAGCCTTAGTCTTTTGAAGTGTTCTGAGGTGATTGCATCTTCAGGCCTAGTATGAGTACTGCTGCTTAGGCCAGGGACAGGCAACCTTTTTGGCATGTGAGCACATTTGGCAATTTGAGAAACGGCCATTGACACCACCACAAAGCAACGGTCATGGGAGGGGTGTATAGTAAGTAAGGCTCCTTAGCCCACCCTACACGTTTTGCGGGAATCATGCAGTCACAAGAATGACAGCTGCAGCCCATCTAGTTCTGGCAACGGGTCTCTGGGGCGTGTATATCTCTCTGCTGTACTACCAGGAATCCTTTTTAACTGGAGAGGCCAGGAACTGGTGTACTGCACCATACCCCTTATATGGTTGTATTTTGCATGTTGGAAAGCAGTCCTCCAAGCACAGTGAGGACAAACTGTCACTAAACCTATAGTGAACTGAATACAAATGGGTCATCAGCAGCAGATATGCTTGGTCAAATGCAGTCCAGATTCTCCTGACATGCAAAAGAGTTGCATGAATTGGCCCTTGGTCTGAAAGACTGGTGTACCTCCACAAACATCTGAACTGAGATAGAAATCAAAATCAAACCCCTTTGGGATTCCAGGGGGATTGGCTGTCCAGCATGTCTTCAACTCCTTGGATAATAATTATACTCAATGAAAATGCTTTGAATCTGATGGGAGAACTCTCTTTTTATACTGCCTGATCCCTCTCAAGAGCTTAGTGATCTGAAAAATTCACATTAACAGTCCAGTGTATCAGTCTGAACACATTCTTATCTTTCAAACAGAGCAATAATCACACAGACAAGGAATGACAAATTGAAGTCCCTGAAGTGTGAAAACCTGAGTTCTGCTGGTTACATCTTGTTCCTGAGAAGTTTGTACTTCATTCCTCCTGCCATTGATTCCATAATAACAACAGCCTCTTTTGCAAGCAAAAGGATTTTGTCCTACAAGGAAGAAGTACCTAGCAGTTTCACTGAGATTGTTTGAAGATTCCATGTTTAAGCACTCTTCAAAAGTCAGAACCTGGTGTCCACAGTGGTTATCTATATATCCCACAAAATGAGTTCCCATCATACCAAGCATGGCCAAGAAACAGAATCCAGGAGAGGGCTATGCAGATAGAAGCAGGGTTGATTATCACTAGGGTCAGATTTAGGGGGGATCTATATTATAGACCCTTTTGTGGGCAAAGTATTTTTTTTTTCAAAAGGCAATCACTGCATGAATGAATGCAGCTCAGTTTCCACCGTGTTTATAACATGATCAAGTGCCACACACAAATACATAGTGTTCTACTTGTCCTGCAATTAAGAGGAGCTCGAAAGGTCACATGTGTTCTATAGTTTGTGTTTAATAGCATGTGTGCATGACACAAGCCTCAATATAGTGCTGCAATTGTGAGGAAATTAGGAGGACATGCTGCCATTTCAGTTTCCTTCTTTCTCTTGAGTCTGCTGCACGTGCACCTTTGATAGTGCAAGGGGAGTTTAAAAATAAATTGCTTGGTAATTCACAGCTGCACAGCTCTGTACATGTGCAGTCAAATATAGTTGCCCAAAATTCAAGGAGAAGGAGGAAAAACACAGGGTGGGGTAGAAGGTGGGGAGGTCTTTGTGCCATTTTTGGTTTGTTTTTTCCCTGCCTGCACATCCAATAAAAATCTCATAAAGATCAGTGCAAGGATAGAGCAGGGAACAAAAAGAGGAGGAGAAAGACGTGAATGTGGGGAAGAAGCGGGATGGGGGAGTTGAAAAATAGGTTTTGTCGCCTTGAAGCCTGTCCTACTGGTAAAGAGCTATAATACCACTAGTTTGGAACAGATATGTCACTGTAGCGCATAGGAACATCATAATAAAAGTGGTTTGGGAAACAGTGGAATACTGAGGAAGAAATAGCATCACCACAATGGGCTGGGGTGTGCATCGTGTGTCCCATGCATGAGCCAAACAGAATACTGGGAGAAAATGCTCCTCTGAATTAGCCGTTTATCTTTGCCTGGCAGCGTCTTTGGTGCTGTCCCAAAGTGCACCCCTTCATTTCTCCCATATCGGTAAATGCTTGGCTGGCATTCGGCGCACGACAAACGTAAAATGCTCCTCTTGATACTTTTGCAGTGAAGGCAAAACCTGCTGCCCAGCCCTGACACAGGGTGGGCCAACCCTCACACACAGGGAGGCCCAGTGGGTCACAGTGTACCCCTCTACACACCAAGGCACCATCAGCAATGGTCATTTTGCTTGCTTATCATTAATGGGCACAATCCAGGCAAAGTTACACATTTTACGTTCAGTTGGTTCTGATGTGAGAGTTAAGCATGTGCTTACATCTCTCCCATAACATCAATGGGGCTTAAAATCTTTAATTTCCACAGGATTGTGTCCAAAACTATTATGCACAATCCCATCATTCAGTAATAATAAACTTTTTCATTCTAAATTGAAAAATGTACAAATTGTATTGTGAAGCAGAATAAATATTTAACTTAACTCTGCACTAGCCGCAACCAGTCTTGATATGATAAAGGAGTTTGGAGCACAGTAATGTATTGGACAGCGCCCATGAATCATAGAATAGTGGAATAGTAGGGCTGGAAGGGGCCTACAAGGCCATCGTGAGAGTTTGTGCCAGAATGAATGTGTTAGTCTTTGAGGCACCATGAGACTCTTTGCTGTTCTTGCTGCAATGGGCTGGCATGGCTACGCCTCTGGAACTTCTATATTAGTAACAGTTACCATAATAATTGATAATAATACGTGTCTGTCTGTCAGCACCATTGTGCCAAGACTCTGAAGCCTGGGCACTTGCATCTTAGCAGGCATACTAAGGGGGCCCTAGGGGTGTCCCTGTGGTTGAATCTGCAGCAATGCCTTCAGCCACTAGGGGCAGACTTCCTTACCCAGCACATAGCTTTGCAGTCCATGCAGTATGAAGCCAGGGGAGAGCAGGAGGCTGAGGGACAGAGTGATGGGTCTGCTTCCTCCCCGCTACTGCTGGGCAGTCCCCCTCGCCTCAGGGGAATGAAGTGGACAGACTAACTCCAACAGCGGCATACATTTGCTTGACGATTCCACTGTATCAAATTAAGGGCTATTCCAACCCACGTAAGGCCAGATCCATTTGCTAGTAAACAATAGATGATCTAGAATGGAAATGTGCCCTGTTCAGGCAAGATCACACAAGGGGAAAACAGTTCCTGACTCAAAATCTTTCATAACATTTACCCTACTCTGTGTTGGACCTTGTGAGATTTACTACATTTTGCCACTCAGGAGGAAGGAAGATGATCTTATACCACCTGAAGCTGGGACTTTATTCCCTGAGGGTACATCCCCTTCCATCATTAGGTAAAATTACCCAATTTGGCTTCCATTGCCTTTTAAAAAAACCTTTTTAGCTAGTACACCACCAGGAATTATTTCCAGCTTTGTCAATAGAAAAACTGTCTAGTTTCTCTCTATATCTATTTTCCACCTACCAAGGTATCTGTGTGTTTTGCCTAAGAGTGGAGACAGTTCTGAGTAATAGTTGGATTTTATATTTTCAAAATTAGGGGATCAACACTTGCTTCCTGGCATCAGGAAGGCTAGAACTGCGAATGACCTGAGGTTAGCGAGGGATGCTAAAAGCAACAAAAAGGCTTTCTTCATAGATCATAGAATCATAGGGTTGGAAGGGGCCTACAAGACCATCAAGTCCAACCTCCTGCTCCATTGAGGAAGCCTGATTCCCAGGCAGTCTCCCATCCAAGTACTAAGCAGATAGTGTGCACAGTAAAAGACAGAGGAAAGAAATGGTGGTCCAACTATTAAATAAGGATGGCAAAATGATAACAGATGACAAAGAAAAGGCAGAAGTGCTCAGTTCCTACTTTGGCTCAGTCTTCTCCCAAAACAGGGTCTATGACCCCCCTGGCAAAGGCGAAGTACAGGCTGAAGGGGCAGGATTGCAGCTTGAGATCGATAGGCCTATGGTCAAGGAACACCTAATTACTATGAATGAGTTCAAATCTCCAGGGCCAGATGAACTGCATCCTAGAGTAATAAAGGAACTGGCAGAAGAACTCTCAGAACCACTGTCTATTAACTTTGAGAAATCATGGAGGACGGGTGAAGTGCCAGATGACTGGAGGAAGGCTAATATTGTCCCTATCTTCAAAAAGCGTAAAAAGGAGGAACCTGGGAAATACAGAGCAGTCAGTCTGACATCAGTCCCTGGAAAAATTCTAGAGCAGGTTATAAAGCAATCCATCTGTAAGCACCTTGACAACAATGCCGTGATTACTCGAAGCCAACATGGATTTGTCAAAAACAAATCCTGCCAGATGAATCTGATCTCATTTTATGATCATGACACCTCCCTTGTGGACTGTGGGAATGCTGTAGACATAATATACCTCAACTTCAGCAAAGCTTTCGACAAAGTGCCCCATGATCTCCTGATGAGCAAACTAGCTCAAAGTGGGCTAGATGAAACAGCTGTCAGGTGTATCCACAGTTGGCTACAGAATTGACCTCAAAGAGTGTTTATCAATGGGATCTTCTCAAACTGGGGAGAGGTAATGAGCGGGGTACTGCAGGGCTCAGTCCTGGGCCCAGTGCTCTCCAACTTTTTTATTAATGACTTGGATTAGGAGGTGCAGGGAATGCTGATCAAATCTGCAGATGACACAAAATTGGGTGGGATAGCTAATACCCTGGAAGACAGAAACAAAATTCAAAGTGATCTTGATAGGCTGAAGCACTGGACTGAAAACAACAGAATGAAATTTAATAGGATAAATGCCTAGTTATGCACCTAGGAAAAAGAAACCAAAGGCACAATTTAGGGATGTACGAAAGTCACTTACCTTTAACGAAATTTGATTCGCGGTGGGGGGGAGGCGCTCCGTCCCTCCCCCCGAAATTCTGGCGGGGGGGAGGCGATCCGTCTCTCCACCCCCGAATCCTGGCCGGCCGGGCCCGCAATGGCGGCGGCTGTAGCTGCCGCCGTTCCCTGCAGTCAGCCGTGATAGGCTACGCAAATGTTTACGTAGCCCATCACGGCTGAGTAAAAAAAAAAAAAGCGCGTACGCAAATGGTAGACGCTACGCTATTTGCGTTCCCCTTATTTTCGCCGTAGTCTACGTAAATGTTTACGTAGACTAGACGTGCCAAAATAAGGAACGCAAATGGCGGCGCCCATGGGCGCCGCCATTTGCGTACGCGCTTTTTTTTTTACTCAGCTGTGATAGGCTATGTAAACATTTACGTAGCCTATCACGGTATTTTTTAAAAATCTAGCCGTGATAGGGTACGTAAATCTTTACGTAGCCTATCACGTTTTGTTGTTGTTGTTGTTTTTACTGGAAATGGCGGCGGCGGCAGCCTGTCGGAAGACCGGCCGCTGCAGCCGCTGCCGCCGCACCACTGCCGGAGCCGCTACCGCCAGGAGGATTTGCCCAAGGTAAGTCCCGTCCCGGGGGGGGGCAGACCTTTTCGTCACCAATTTCGGGGGGCCGAATGTGCTGGCATTCGGCCTCCCCAAGATTCGTGGCGAAATTCTCTGACATCCTTAGCACAGTTACAAGATGGGGGATACGTGGCTCAACAACACTACAAGCGAGAAGGATCTTGGAATTGTTGTCGATCACAAGCTGAATATGAGCCAATAATGTGATGTGGCTGCAAAAAAGGCAAATGCTCTTTTGGGCTGCATTAATAGAAGCATAGCTTCCAAATCCCAGGAAGTACTAGTTCCCCTCTACTCAGCACTGGTTAGGCCTCATCTGGCATACTGTGTCCAGTTCTGGGCACCACACTTTAAGAAGGATGCAGACAAACTGGAGAGGGTTCAGAGGAGGGCAACAAAGATGATCACGGGACTGGAAACAAAGCCCTATGAGTAGAGACTGAAAGAACTGGGCATGTTTAGCCTTGAGAAGAGAAGACTGAGGGGAGATAGGATAGTTGTCTTCAAGTACTTGAAAGGTTGACACAAGAGAGGAGGGCCAGGATCTCTTCTCGATCATCCCAGAGTGCAGGACACAGAATAATGGGCTCAAGTTACAGGAGGCCAGAGTCCGGCTGAACATCAGGAAAAACGTCCTGACTGTTAGAGCAATACGACAATGGAACGAATTACCTAGGGAGGTGGTGGGCTGTCCCACAGTGGAGGCATTCAAGATGAAGCTGGACAGCCATTTGACAGGGATGCTTTGATTTAGATTCCTGCATTGAGCAGGAGGTTGGACTCGATGGCCCTGTAGGCCCCTTCCAACCCTACTATTCTATGATTCCATGCGTCTTACTTTCTTCAACCCAGCAACCACTGGGAGGATCCGAGGTGCAACCTGAAACCATCTCAGTACCTGGTAGAGCCTAATTTGAATGTCTGTAGTTTCCTCCCACTTTCCATGCTAACAGTGTGTGTGTGTGGGGGGGTCTCCACAGTCGATTTGCTGCGAGCTGGCTCCATTTCAAGGTCACTTAGGGCACATGGCGTCATGGCCATCCCGCAGCCATCCTGGAGTTTTCACAGAAAAAAACAGATTTTCTGAGACTAAGTCTGATTGTTTGCCTTAGTCGGGTTCTCCACATTATAGTTGTTGTGAGCCCCAACCCCTGCATTTACCTCAAGTATGCTAGCTTTGCCCAGGGGTGTGCCTTTCACCATGACCCCGGTCCAGGGTGTTTCCTGTCCCTGTGTTTCCCAGCACAAACTAATTAATGTCTACTCAGAAGTAAGTCCCATTGTGCTCAATGAGGCTTGTCCCTTGAATGCGCTCACCAGCATTTACAGAGATCCCCCTCAATTGAAATAGCACATTTTAAAGCGCTATTTCTCTAAAGGCTGTAAAGCACTATCTCGAAGCTGCAATTCTCTGTTGTTTGGTTTATTGCCATTCGGAAGTAACTAATTCGCACCTTCAACCTTACGCTGCATGGGGTTAGAAAGGGGGCTGGTTTCCCATCCCTGTGTTTCCCAGCACAAACCAATTAGTGTCTACTCAGAAGTAACTCCCATTGTGGTCAATGAGGCTTGTTCCCAAAATGCACACTCCAGAAGTTACCAAGGTTCCCATGCGTTCCCCATATTTTCACCGTCTTAGTCTACATAAATCTTGACGTAGACTAAGACGTGCCAAAATAAGGAACGCAAATGGCGGCAGCCTTGGCCGCCGCCATTTGCGTACGCGCGTTGTTGTTGTTTTTTAGTCAGACGTGATAGGCTACGTAAATATTTACGTAGCCTATCACGGTTTTTTTTTTAAACCTAGCCGTGATAGGCTACGTAAATCTTTACGTAGCCTATCACATCTTTTTTTTTAACTGGAAATGGCGGTGGTGGCAGCTGGTCGGAAGACCGGCATCCGCCGCTGCCAAACCGCCGCCAGAGCCGCCGCCAGAGCTGCTGCCGCCAGGAAGATCCGCCCCAGGTAAGTCTCGTCCCGGGGAGGGGCGGGGGGGCAGACCGTTCCGCCACCGATTTTGGGGGGCTGAATGCGCTGGCATTCGGCCTCCCCGAGATCCGTGGCAGAATTCTCTGACATCCCTAGAAAAATTCAGGTAAGCCACCATCGGCTTCTCCTTCACTGTAACCAAATGCGGACTCTACATGTCATCCACTTTTTCCCTCCCCCCACCCTTTCACTTTGTTTACCATCTTTCCTGATGAGTTCTGAAGAACTCAAAAGCTTGCAGTGTTTTGTGATGGCTTAATAAAGGTATTACAGTGATATGGATTTTAGTGTTTTTCTTTTGGAATTTTTCAAGGGGTTATAGAAGTGAATAACACTTCTTCAAAAATAAAAACCCTTCTGACTTCCATCCTGTATTTATTACTGGCCAGCTTTATTGATTGATTGATTATTATTTTAAATTCATTTTTACATTTATATGCTGCCTCTTTTCCTCTTGTAAGGAACCCTGGGTGGCCTTAAATGGTACTCCTCCTCTCTATTTTATCCTCACAATAACCCTGTGAGGTAGGTTGGGCTGAGAGTTAGTGACTGGCTCAAGGTCATCCAGTGAGCTTCATGGCCGAGTGGGGACTAGAACCCAGAAATCCTGAGTCCCGGTTCAATACTCTAACCACTACTCCACACTGGCTCTTTTTCAGCCATCTATCCTTCAATATAAATTGTTCTTATAGAAACAGTAGAGCTATAAGGGGCTTCAGAAAATGGGATCCTGCCTTTGTCACAGGAGCAGAAGTAGGTACCCTCCTCTCTGGTGATGGAAGCCATTGAATATACAACTGGAGGGGGGGCTTCAAGAAGCTGTCTTGCCAACGTTCTTGCTTCATGGATCTGAATGTACCTCTGGGTACATTCAAATCCCATGACTGCTCCCCCTTCACTAGCTTCCCCAGATCTCCACACAATTAAAGGAGCCCAGTAACTGACTCTCAGTTCACGTTATGATGTGTGTATTGATTTGAGAGGCATAGGAAAAACACACACACAGGACTTTTTGTTAAATCACAACTGAACTGTGAATGCAGATGCTACAGCAGAGAAGAAGCTACCACGGAAGTTCCCACCAGAGTAGAACTGTGAGGGGGGATGCAACCCCCTTCCCCAGAATGATTTTCTTAAGGCACAGCTGTTTAACAGCATTACGTGGAAAAGGCCTAATCTTTATTTGCATTTGTTTTTGCTGTTGCTCTGTGGAGGAGGAGATATTTATGGCAGATCTGGTACTGTCAGTCTTATTTCTGTATTAATCTCTGGGCAACAGTAGATAACGTGGACATGCCACAGTCTCTGAGGCAGGCAAGTGTGTACACATACACGCATACACCCCATCTCAGCAAGGCAGCAACATCTTTTTCCCTTTCAACCCAGTCAGCATTTTATAGTACAGACATGTGACTCCCAACAGCTGGAGCATCTCTTAACAGCAGAGCCTCCTATACTGCAAAGTCCCAGGCATCTATCGCAAAAGACAAATGAACGCTAAAAAAACCCTCCCCCATCTCCCGCCCCCAAGCTCTTGTGAACAAAAAAGCCACTGATAGAGATCTCTGTGAGCCCATTAATAATGTGTTGCTGTGTTTGCATCTGGACCATTTTCAAATTGTTCCTTGTATATTAATCATGCATGTTTTATATTATAATCCTGCATGTAGCTACAATCTAGGACACCCATATTCCCATATGGAACTCTTCATGACTTAGCAATGCTAACAAAGCAGAGCATTCTATAGGGAGGTTTCCATCTGAGTCCATCCTGCCGTGAGGTCTTCTGGAGGTAATAAAACACCGGGGAGATGCTATCTGGTAGGTCTGGACTGTTTTGTTCCCTTGAAAGTCAAGCAGGCAGCTGATTTAAAGTTTCCAGCTAGGTCATACAAAAGTCAGGAGCAGCTGCATCCAGCCGGGTTCAGAGTTTGAATATTTATGGTGTCAATCTGAAATCCAGATAACTACAAATAACCTAAAGCCATTAACTCCCTGGCCGCAAGAGAAAGTTCTCTGGCTGCTCATGCAGAGGCTGCTGGAGTTATAGAGGGGGTAAAAAACAACAACAGGGCTGCCTTTCTTCAGAGGTCGTTATCTATCCAGGAGGAGCAGCCCGTTCCCGCCACATCAGACTTCCTTCCAGGAAAGCTATTATTGGTGTCACGTGATCAGTGGCAACACTGAGGAGCTCCAAGATACTGCAGCATTCAGGTCAGACCAAGACCACCAAGCGCATGGCCCGATAAATCCGTCATTGGCAGGCTGCATTGCAGAAGTAATAATTCGGCCCACTTAAGTCAAATGGCTCGTGGCGCAGGAGCAGGAGCCTCGTTTCCCCAGGGCCGCTTCACCAGAGAGAAGGGCTGCCACTTAAAGGCTAACTAACTGCCTGTACAGAGAACATAGTGGATTTTCTGTCAGCTTCTTTGAAGGCTTATCTGGGCCACATACAGTAGCATACAATTTTGAAATATAAAGAACACTGCATATATTTAAATATGCCTGGGTCTCGCTGAATGATGGATTCCTTTGCTCACTGATGAGGATTTTGAAATTGTTAGGGTGCTTCCCCATGGGGTCCATCTTGTTGGAGTAAAGCAACAACGCTTGTGATAAGACATCTGAACGGGGGGGGGGGGCAATAGACAGAAGGGAACTTGTTTTCTTCCCCCACTAGTTTCTTCTTGCAACTACTCTTTGGGGTTCATCACATGGAGCTTTATCCTGCTATTGAGATGGCTCTCTCACGGAAGTTTAGATGATGCCATTACCCTCCAGGGTGTCTCCCGCCATTTTCCCCAGCCTATCCCATGTTTCCCCTTCATGGATCACTGCCTTGTTGTGGCGAAGGGGCTTGCGTAACTCAGTGAAGCCATAAGCTATGCCGTGCAGGGCCACCCAAGATGGACAGGCCATGGCAGAGAGTTCTGACAAGATGTGGTCCACTGGAGAAGGAAATGGCAACCCACTCCAGTATTCTTGCCAAGAAAACCCCATGGAACGTATCACAAAGCTAAAAGATATGACGCCGGAACATCAGCCCCTCAGGTCGGAAGGTGTCCAATATACTACTGGGGAAGAGCAGAGGGAATTTCCAAGTAGCGCCAGAAAGAGTGAAGCGGCTGGGCCAAAGCCGAAAGGACACTCAGCTGTGGATGTGTCTGGTGGTGAAAAGAAAATCCGATGCTGTAAAGAACAATATTGTTTAGGAACCTGGAATGTAAGATCAATGAATCAAGGTAAGCTGGAGGCGGTCAAACATGAGATGGCAAGGTCGAACATCAACATCTTGGGAATCAGCGAACTAAAATGGACAAGCATGGGCAAATTTAATTCAGGTGACCATCATATCTACTACTGTGGGCAAGAATCCCTTAGAAGAAATGGAGTAGCACTCATAGTCAACAAAAGGGTGGGAAAAGCAGTACTGGGGTACAATCTTAAAAATGATAAAATGATCTCAGTACGAATCCAAGGCAAACCATTCAACATCACAGTAATTCAAGTCTATGCTCCAATCACTGATGCCGAAGAAGCTGAGGTTGATCGGTTCTATGAAGTTCTACAACACCTTCTAGAACTAACACCAAAAAAAGATGTTGTCTTCATCATAGGGGATTGGAATGCTAAAGTAGGAAGTCAAGAAATCACTGGGATAACAGGTGAGCATGGCCTTGGTATACAAAATGAAGCAGAACAAAGGCTAATAGAGTTTTGCCAAGAGAACACGCTGATCATAGCAAACACTCTTTTCCAACAGCACAAGAGGCGACTCTACACATGGACATCACCAGATGGTCAATACTGAAATCAGATTGATTATGTCCTTTGCAGCCAAAGATGGAGAAGCTCTATACAGTCAGTAAAAACAAGACCTGGAGCTGACTGTGGCTCAGATCATGAACTGCTTCTTGCAAAATTTCAGCTTAAATTGAAGAACGTCGGGAAAACCACTAAACCATTCAGGTATGACCTAAATCATATCCCTTATGAATATACAGTGGAGGTGAGGAATAGATTTCAGGGATTAGACCTGATAGACAGAGTGCCTGAGGAACTATGAATGGAGGTCCATAACATTGTTCAGGAGGCAGCAACTCAATCCATCCCAAAGAAAAAGAAATGCAAGAAAGCCAAGTGGCTGTCTGAGGAGGCTTTACAAGTAGCTGAGGAAAGAAGGGAAGCAAAAAGCAAGGGAGAAAGGGGAAGATATATCCAACTGAATTCAGAGTTCCAGAGAATAGCAAGGAGAGACAAGAAGGCCTTCTTAAATGAACAATGCAAAGAAATCGAGGAAAACAACAGAATGGGAAAGACTAGAGATCTTTTCAAGAAAATCGGAGATCTCAAGGGAACATTTTGTGCAAAGACGCGCATGATAAAGGACAAAGAAGGCTGGGGCCTAACAGAAGCAGATGAGATTAAGAAGAGGTAGAAAGAATACACAGAAGAACTATACAAGAAAGATCTGAATGTCCCTGATAGCCATGATAGTGCGGTCACTGAACTTGAGCCCGACATCCTAGGGAGTGAAGTCAAGCGGGCCTTAGGAAGCATTACTAACAACAAAGCTAGCAGAGATGACAGTATTCCAGCTGAGCTATTTAAAATCCTAAAAGATGATGCTGTTAAAGTGCTGTACTCAATATGCCAACAAATTTGGAACACTCAACAGTGGCCACAAGACTGGAAAAGGTCAGTTTACATTCCAATTCCAAAGAAGGGCAATGCCAAAGAGTGTTCAAACTACCGTACAATTGCACTCATTTCACATGCCAGCAAAGTTATGCTCAAAATCCTACAAGCTAGGCTTCAGCAGTATGCGAACCGAGAACTACCGGAAGTACAAGCTGGGTTTTGAAGAGGCAGAGGAACTAGAGATCAAATCTCCAACTTTCGCTGGATCATGGAGAAAGCAAGAGAATTCCAGAAAAACGTCTATTTCTGCTTCATTGACTACGCTAAAGCCTTTGATTGTGTGGATCACAACAAACTGTGGCAAATTCTGAAAGAGATGGGGGTACCAGACCACCTTACCTGTCTCCTGAGAAACCTGTACGAGGGTCAAGAAGCAACAGTAAGAACCAGACATGGAACAACTGATTGGTTCAAAATTGGGAAAGGAGTACGACAAGGCTGCATATTGTCGCCCTGCTTATTTAACTTAGTTATATGTAGAGTACATCATGAGAAACGCCGGGTTGGATGAATCACAGGTCGGAATTAAGATTGCCGGGAGAATTATCAACAACCTCAGATATGCAGATGATACCACCCTAATGGCAGAAAGCGAAGAGGATCTAAAGAGCCTCTTGTTGAGGGTGAAAGAGGAGAGTGCAAAAGCTGGTTTGAAACTCAACATTACAAAAACTAAGATCATGGCATCTGGCCCCATCACTTCCTGGCATATAGAAGGGGAAGAAATGGAAGCAGTGACAGATTTTATTTTCTTGGGCTCCAAGATCACTGCAGACGGTGACTGTAGCCATGAAATTAAAAGATGCTTGCTCCTTGGGAGAAAGCTATGGCAAACCTAGACAGCATAGTAAGAAGCAGAGACATCACCTTGCCGACAAAGGTCCGCATAATCAAAGCTATGGTTTTCCCAGTAGTAACGTATGGCTGTGAGAGCTGGACTATAACGAAGTAGGGATGTCAGAGAATTTCGCCACGAATCTCGGGAAGGCCAAATGCCAGCGCATTCGGGCCCCCAAAATCGGTGGCGAAACGGTCTGCCCCCCCGCCCCCCCATGGATGGGACTTACCTTGGGCAAATCTCCCCAGCGGCGGCGGCTCCAGCGGCGGTTCGGCAGCGGTTCAGCGGCGGCGGTGGCTGCAGCGGCCGGTCTTCCGCCCGGCTGCCGTCGCCGCCATTTCCAAATTTAAAAAAAAAGAAAAAGTGATAGGCTACGTAAAGATTTACGTAGCCTATCACGGCTGAGTGGGAAAAAAAATCCCACGCGTACGCAAATGGCGGCGCCCGTGGGCACCGCCATTTGCATTCCTTATTTTGGCACGTCTTGTCTACGTAAACATTTACGTAGACTATGGCGAAAATAAGGGGAACGGAAATAGCATAGACGCTACGCTATTTGTGTTCCCCTTATTTTCGCTGTAGTCTACGTAAATGTTTACGTAGACTAGTCATGCCAAAATAAGGAATGCAAATGGCGGTGCCCACGGGCGCCGCCATTTGCGTACGCGTGGGATTTTTTTTCCCACTCAGCCGTGATAGGCTACGTAAACATTTACGTAGCCTATCATGGCTGACTGCAGGGACGCAAATGGCGGCGGCTACGGCCGCCGCCATTTGCAGACCCAGCAGGACAGGATTTGCAGCGGGAGGGACGGGGCGCCTCCCCCCTGGCCAGAATTTCGGTGGGGAGGGATGGGACACCTCCCCCCCTGGCCAGAATTTCGGGGGGAGGGACGGAGCGCCTCCCCCCCACCGCGAATAAAATTTCGGCACAGGTAAGTGACTTTTGTACATCCCTATGGAAGGCTGAGTGCCGAAGAATTGATGCTTTCGAACTGTGGTGCTGGAGAAGACTCTTACGAGTCCCCTGGACTGCAAGGAGATCAAATCAGTCAATCCTAAAGGAAATCAATCCTGACTGCTCATTGGAAGGACAGATACTGAAGCTGAAGCTCAAATATTTTGGCCACCTAATGCGAAGAGAAAACTCTCTGGAAAAGACACTGATGCTGGGAAAGACTGAAGGCAAAAGGAGAAGGGGACGGCAGAGGATGAGATGGCTAGATAGCATCACTGATACAATGAATATGGACTTGAGCATGCTCCGGGAGAGAGCGGAGGAGAGGAAGGCCTGGCGTGCTATGGTCCTTGGGGTCACAAAGAGTTGGACACGACTGAATGACTGAACAACAATCCCATGTTTTCCCCAAACGCAATAACTGCAGTATTTTTTTCCAGCCCCCGGAACAGGAGCGGCATGACCTCCCTGTGAAATTCTCCAATAGAGGAAGAAACTGCTGTGTCTGCCTGCTGCGGGTGTTTGTTTTTAGTTGCTGGTGGCGCACACGGTCAGGATGACGAAGGTATTGAGGATGGGAGCGGGCATGCAGGAGCAGATTTGACAGGGGGGAGGGCAAGAGTCACCTGTTGATTGCAACTCCTGTCTCCACTTAAGTCTTGCTGGGGAAGGACTTTCCTTGATTCCCAGGTGTCTGCCATGTAAGTGCTTCATAGAATAATAGAATAGTAGGGTTGGAAGGGGCCTACAAGGCCACTGAGTCCAACCCCCAAATGTGCTTGAGCACGTTTCTCAGTCGGAGAAGAGGGTAAAATGCCTCCCTGCAACAATGGGAGACACATTTGATCCCTCACCCCACCAAGCTTGGAAGCAACGTCCTTTGTTGATTCAGAGCACCCCATTAAGTTCAATGGGGCTTACTCCCAAGTAAGCGTGCCGAGGGTTGCAGACTTACGGCACAATCTTACATTTTATGTCTACTCAGAAGTAAGTCAGAGGTTTCCTGGGGGCTGTGAGAAAAGAGTACAGCAGAAGTTAGGCTAAGGAAACAAAAACCCACCCCCACCCTTCATTCCTTTGCACACATGCCGGGGAAGGAGGAAGGCACTCCCTCAGTTCAAACCATGTGGCTGTCATGTAAAGGACCCCTTCCTAATCCTGCAAAGAAAGCGACAGCAGGAAAGGATGTGGAATTTTGCAGGGGTTTTGCTTAATGTAGAAACACCCTTTGATGTTGATTGCAGCTCCCAGGCTTTTACTCCCTTCCTCCTCCTCTGATAGGCAGTAAGCATTCCTTTGTCTGAGCTGTGCAGCTGAGGCTGCCCTCAACTTTTTCTTCAGAAGCTACTTGTTTTCCCAGGAGCTATGAAGTCCAATACAACGCTGTTTGGTTTTGAAGTAGTAGTGTGTCTGTGTTTTCTATAGCTGTTGCCTTGCACTAGTTACACACTGAAACTACGCAGCTATAACCTACCAAACAGATATAACTCGAATACGCCTGACATCAATATTGTCATCTTTTCAGTGCCAGGTTATGACTTTCTCCTACCCCCAAGCATTTGATGGCTTATGATGGGAGTTTTAATGTAATTTTTTTCATCTTGTAATTGCTTTTTTAGCTGTTTTAAATTGTTTTTAAATTTTGTATGTGAAAGATTTTGTATTCTATTTTTATTTTGTTGTATCTGAGGGTTGTAATTTTGTGAATCGCCCAGAGAGCTATTGAGTGGTATAGAAATGAAATGAATGATCTACAGGCCTGAAATTTGGAACATATTTTGTCCAAAGCACCTTGATTAGTAGGTAAGAAAGAGAGAGAGAGAGAAAGGGATGTTTCTGACCTTTCTTTCAGAACAAATGGAGTTGGACTACAGCTCCAAATGATTAAGTTACTCCCAGGCCAACAGAAAGCTGAAAGTTGCCAAAGGTAAAAAGAAAAATCTGAAAGGAGACATTTGTAAATACCTGTCTAGAAATGTGGCACTCAAAACATGCATTTCCAAATGGTTAACGTACTTTCACACCCAAGAAAGATGAAATGTGATCCATATGTAGATATACTGGCCCTTTCCCAGCATTATATTTGTGTACAGAGGAGCTCTTTTCAGGCACTGCAATAAATGCATGTAGTTTAGGGGCAGAACCTGTCTCCGGCACATATTCATTCAATTCAAAACAGCACATTCGTTGGATTGTGCAATCCTATAGTTGTTCATCTTATATAAAATCACAAATAGTGATCAATCTTGTGAACACTCAGAAACATCCTTTTAATTTCCTTGATATTATTTTACACATGTGCATTTTTGCACAGCCACTTGGGAGTTTTAGGCTGCTTTTACATTAAAGAAAAACAACAACACCAATCCTCCCATTGTGGAGCCTTTCCTCATTTACAGCGGGCTCCCAGATGGCGACCACATGACTACTGAGAGGGGAAGTTTTTAATTTTCAAGATTCCATAGAACTCAATGAAACAGCACCATCTCGTGGCTGCTTTAATAGCGCAACAATCTGACCTAATTTGATACTTCATTATTTCCAGATCTTTTAAAGATGGAATAACTAGGAAATACCTCTGAATGTGCCCTGGAGGTTGGCGACATCATGAAAAGGGCCTGCAAACTTCAGTGAATGAGCAATCTCAATAGCAGTATAAAAGCTCCATGTGAAGAAGCCCTTAATGTGGGTAGGGGAATTTTAGAATTTTAGGGCTGTGGATGGCCTCTTATTGCCTTAATCCATCTCTCCATCATGACTCAGAAGTCATGGTTTCCCATGGCTTTATTTGTCTGCAGTGGTGTAGTGGAGGGGGAGAACAGCTCCAGGGCCCCATCTACATGGAGACATTTTCCAACACAATTCTGTTTTAAACTGCATTTTCAGGAAATCGGATTTGCTCCTTCCACGGCAGATGCAGCTAATTACAGCGGGGCATCCCCCCCCAACCACTTTTGTGTGGCAGACAGGTGGAGCCTCGTGGCATCAACGAGACCCCCCCCCTTCTCTCAGCCCCGCTCTTGAGTGCAGTGAAAGTCAATGCCCAGATCGAGGAGGAGTGTGTGTGCACAGCTGCATGCACCTTCCTCTCTCCCGGCAGCCCCAAGCAGCATGCTCAGCAGGAGCAGCCGGGCCAAGGGGGCCGTGAGCGGGGGGTGCAACGGAGGATCCGCAGCTCCCCTCTCTCCCACAGCAATGGCGCCCCAGGCTCCACAGAGGCCCTTCCCTGGAAGGAGCAGGAGGATTCAGCAGCCCCCCAGCCCAGGCCTTTTCTTTTTATTTCCCCTCCCCCTCACCTCTGCCCTTCTGTAGCTGTGAAGGGGCAGAACCTCCCTGGAAGTCAATGGGAATTCTTTCCAAGTTTACATGTGCCCTGGGCTGTTCTCAGAGCAGAAGTGGAGATTTCAAAAGAACAGAAGTCATCCCAAAGCACAGTCTCATTTCGGGAAAAGCAAAGCACCTTTTACACTCATTAACTTCCCCACCCCTCTCAGCTGCGTGTGGGAGAAATTTTTGGCACAGTACTAGCTTTTAACCAGGGTGTAAGTTCCTTTGAAATAAAAAGTTACTGTGTACATATCTATTCTATTTCCTGGGGATGTGACCATGGATTCTCCTTGGGGTGTGGCTAGGGGTGCTCCAGCACTTCAAGATTTACCGCAACGCCATTGCGCATCTGCCAGTTAGCCAGCCAGGGTGTTTGGCTTGGCTAAGAGGATCAGATCAGCAGGCATCATTCCACCCCCCCACACACACACATACACTCCAGATAAGGGAATCCACCACACAGATGACATGGATCTGACTGAAATCAGCTCTACCTCTCATTCAAATCTTCACCAAGGTTGGCCGTAGAATCCCTGTCCAAATGTCTGGAGACAGTGAGTGGCTGGATGGGGAGGAATAAGCTGAAGCTGAACCCTGACAAGACCGAGGTACTTTTGGTGGGAGACAAGAGGAGGCTGGGGGATATTGACCTGGTGTTGAATGGGGTACGGCTACCCTTGAAAGACCAGGTCCGCAGCCTGGGGGTCATTTTGGACTCCCAGCTGTCCATGGAGGCTCAGGTGTCAGCTGTGAGCCGGACAGCGCTGTATCAACTCCATCTGATACGGTGGCTGCGCCCCTTCCTTCCCGACCATCTGCTCCCATTGGTAGTACATGCCCTGGTCTCCTCTCGTTTAGACTACTGTAATGCGCTCTACGTGGGGTTACCCTTGAAGACGGTTCGGAAGCTGCAGCTGGTACAGAACGCGGCAGCTCGCCTGATTAAAGGCAGCCGCCGGAGAGATCACATCACTCCAGTGCTGAAGGAGTTGCACTGGTTACCAGTTGTTTTCCGGGCCAAATTCAAGGTGTTGTTTTTGACCTTTAAAACCCTATATGGTTCCGGCCCAGCCTATCTTAAGGAGGCCCTCCAGCAGCACCAGACAGGCCGCTTAACAAGATCAGCCTCGGATGGCCTTCTCTCTGTCCCATCAGCCAGGACAGCTAGACTGGTGGGGACGAGGGAGAGGGCCTTTTCTGTGGTGGCCCCCACTCTGTGGAACTCCCTCCCTAGGGCTGTGTTGGGACACAGGTGACTCTCCCAGGCTTCTGTGCCTTATCTAACGAGTGTCACCCACACAAGTTTTGAGTCTGTATGGTTGGGGGATGCTTTTCCCACAATAAAATGAGTATTGTAAACAAATGAATCTCACATTATGACTGCATTATTTTGTTCCACTTTGACACCTTTCCATAGATATTTGTATATCTCTCCCACAACACAGGGGACTCAAATTGTGCCCTCCAAATGTTTGAGCTGCTTCCACATCATCCAAAAAGCTGGCACTGAGCACTTACATAATCCAAGCCTTGATGATTAGTAAAATAGTCTATAGGAAGACATTTCTAGGGTTTTCTCTACGAGCAGTAGACACAGCATATCCTACTGTGGTTCAGGTATTTCCAGGCCACAGAGAAAGCTGAAATTTGGCACACATGTAGTTCAGGACACACTGTTTATTGGAAAAGTCTGAAAGGGAGACATTTATACATCTAGAAAATGCAGCGAATGCTTCTTTTAAACATACGTTTTGGCAATGTTCAGTAGTTGCTTCTTTTTGGAAGTCATTACACAGATAAATTTTGTACTAGGATAGTCTTTAATATTTGCTGATGTAAGCGCTCTTTTAAATTATTCACCTGCTTCATGGAAATTAATGAATGGTCAGCATAAATGGATTCTCTGCACCCACTTGACAGCGGAGGGAGCAATCCTATGGTCCCTGGATGAGCATCCCAGGGACCATAGGGTTGCTTGTAAAAGCTAGGTCAGAGACAGCGCTTGGAAGGGAGGTCAGAGATCAGACCCCAGACACGCCCCCCCTTCGCAGCCAGAATGGAAAGAACCACGCTGGCTGCCTCTCTGAGTTTGGAAACCCGACCTTGGAGATGGGGAGAAGGAGGCATTCCAGTGGGTGGGGAGGGGAGGAGACTGGAGAGGCCGGGATATGGGTTATCCTGAGCCTCTTCCAGCTTTCTTTCCTCCCCCTTCAAAGTACCCTCGCCAGATGGGTTGAAAAGCCTGTCTAGTGAAAATACCAGAAATCAGAGGATGGGGAGGTGAAGATCACCTTCACCACTCCTTCTGCCCTGCTTGCTTCAGCCCAGCAGGGCATAGGAACCTTGGAAGCCTCTGAGTTTGGGGGCCTCCAAGCAGCGAGGGCACAATTATAGGATTGCACCCTAAACTACTGGTATTGCAACAATGGAGGGATAAACACTCACCTCCTATAATGCAATGGATTGAGGATCTTATAACACTTTCAACATTTGAACAGGTGGCATATATTTAAATTGATAGTTATTTGGGTATTTGGTCAGCTTTCGTTGAAGCCTATGTATAATTGCTAGCAAGCTGAATATATATATATATATATATATATATATATATATATATATGTGTGTGTGTGTGTGTGTGTGTATGCATTTCATTGAGAAGATAGATAGATAGATAGATAGATAGATAGATAGAAAGAAACGGGGGAAAGGAAAAGAAAAAAGTCCTGGGGTTCTTTGAGGAAATCCATGCCAGTAAACCTGGGATAAAATGTGGGTGTGTTGTGCAGATACCTTGGGAAAGATTCTTTAGATGCGTGGGAGACACCTTGGGATTGTGCATGTGAGTTTTATAGTAGCAAAAAAAGTATGAGCAAGACTGTAAGGCTGCCGCCTATTTTTAAGTGACATGGAGATAAAATGATGGGGAAAGCTTCCCCTGCTACGTTTCTGCATAGTGGGCTGCTGCTAAAGGGATGGGAGCAAGGTAGGTAAGTAAATGAATAAATAAATGGTGACAACAACCCCAGACTCTGTGATGAGATGAATTCAGGTGTTTGAAATCAAAATAAATGCAGCAATTTACACAATTCTACCTTCCACCCACGAACATGCTCAATTTGCATCCTTTATTCTGAAACTAGACTTTCAGTTTTGAGCTTCTGTCTTCTTGTGGCTGCAGGAGGATGAGATGGAGGCTTTGGGGTTGGAGGAAAAAGACCAAGACTAGAAAGGCAGGTGGCACAGAAGCTCTAACTCTGAACCTGAGACCATTTTGTGGACACTGCCAAACACACACTTGTTTTTAAGAATGAAAGTTGATTCTGCTTCAGATACAAGATTACATTTGGATTTGTAGCAGGCACACCACTCTGTGCTGAGGCATTCTTCTGTGTGCACGAGTGTGTGCCCTGTGGTTGCTGGTTTACATTAATCATTGATCAGTGTCTGCCATCTTAGAAATCCCTCAAGCTAGCATGGAGAGATGGTCACTTCACCTTCAGTCCTGCATTGCTGCCGTCATTTACAGAGCAGGTACTGACAAACCCATGAACCGTGTGTCATGTCATCCATCATAAGAAACGAAGCCAACAAGGCGTGAAGAGACAGGAGAAGGAGGCAACTCTGTCTGTCAGTTACTTTGCTATATGGGAAATGCCTACAGCTGGGACATGGCACAGACTCCAGTCGGTGGATGCTTGTGGGTGCAACAACTTATTGCACAATCTCCATTTATCTAAGTGGGACTCACACAGGAGACACATCCCAGGATGACAACAAAAGTGGCCAGGAGCATTCCTCATTTAAAAGGGTAGAGCAAAGTATTTTTTTTGCTGGTGAAAGTGCTTTGCAGACCCTGGGTGGATAAATGCAGCAAGGCTCTTCATTCTTACAGAGAGAGGCCAAATAAGAGCAAGTAGCCAAAGGGTCAATCAAGGTAAGTTTGTAATAAAACTGAGACACATTTTATTGCAATGGTGATTAAGCTCCAAGATGAATATGTTTGGAAACAGCTGATCATCCCTTCAAGGGCCTCTTCTGCATACCGACAAAAGAACGTTGATTTTAGCATTTGGGTAATTTTATATACAAACTTTAGAACTGTTGTATTACTCAGCTACAAATATATTCACGGCCCAGGTTATTAAAAGAATTGCCACAGTTATGACCCACAATCCATCAGCAGCTAGATGGACTGTCTTGGACACCTAGGAGGTGTCTTGGAGTTTTGCTACACGCGGGGGGAATTGCATTGCCACTGATGCTTGCATTCGATAGCAGTGGTACTCAACAGGCCTTTTACTGCACACATGTATTATGGGCTGGTTCAAACATTAGGTAGTCCTCACGTGATCTCACATGCCCATCAGGGTTATTGATAGGCTTGTGGGCTCACAGGAAGTTGCCGTTTTTATGAAGCAAGTAGACAGCACCTCCACGCAGGTGGGGTACATGTGGGTGGTTGTCTTGATTCTTCCAATGCCAATGGAAAAAAATGATTCTTCCAATGATTGGGAAAGTGGCACTGCTACTGAAGGACTCAGGGTGACTGTGTGCAGAGCACCAACATGAAGGTGAAGTTTCACAGAAACAAACCTAGCTACAACAAGCCGCAGGTGATCATATGAACCAGCCCTCAGTTCCTTTTTCCGACATAGCGTATCATTTTCATAAAAGGGATGCTGTTGTGTGCCTATGACAAATCAAAGGGGCCCTAGCACAGCGGTAGAGTATCCGCCCTTCCGCTCAGTCCCTCGCATCTCCAGCCAAAAGGATCCAAGGAAGTAGGGGAATGAAAGGCCAACACTTGACACTCTGGCAGGCACGCAGCACTGGACCAGATCAACTAATCATCCAGCTCAGTGCAAGGCAGCCTAGTAAGTACAACACAGAAAGGTTAAACAGGAGATGTTGTACAAGACGGGACTGACGAGAAGGAGGTTCTGGATCTATAGAACTATAGGTTGTGGACCTATAGAGCCACCTGTCATCTCATGTAGTCCCATCCAGGAAATGTTTTACCAGTTTATCTACTGAGTGTTTGTGGAGCAGAATCTACTCATTTAAAAAGCAAATAAGTTCTTAATAAAGTTGGTCAAAAGGATGGATGTTCTAGCTCTTTTGTATGAAGTACAAACTTTTGTGATGCTTCTGTTTCAGAGACATCTTGTGAGTTGATTGTATGGAGATGCAACTTCTATAGTAACATACAAATTGTTCAGTATCGCACCACTCCAGTTGCTGTCTGGTTGTTAAATTATGTTGAAGAGGCGCTTAGCTAAGGAAAATGTGTTTGTTGGCAGTTTCAGTACATGTGCCTATTCTGACATATCTGAGCAGCAACGGTAAGGCTAAGTGGGTGGCATAAACCAAATGGAGGTATTGATGAGTAATCAGCAATGATATGTCACTAGGGAATTGAAGTGATCACTAAATTTCCTAGCTGAATAGTTTTAGAAATATGTAGAAGTTATATGTCAAATCTTTTATTGGGAACAACTGAGATATAGCTTACGTTCTAACTCTAAATTTCATGTTGTATGCATAAGCATTCATTTCCATAATGTAAAAACTTCCCCATGCTGTAATCATACTGTTGTGAAAGTAACCACACTGTGTTTGGCGTATGGGGCAAGCCTGTGCTATATAACACGACTCTCACCCCATTCTGAAAGGTTGCCTCCAAACATTTACTGCAGGATGGTACCTGCCTGATCAGTGATTTTATGCTGTTTTCTCCAAAATATCTGCTGTCTTGACCCAGTCTGGATGACTGAGTCAGAGGGGGCTTAAATGGAGATGGGGCAGACAAGCCGGCCTCTGAAAAGCTGCATTTCCCATGCCTGCCCGAATCCTAGGGGGTGTCTTCACAAGAGACTTGCTGCGAATTGGCTGCGCTTGGAGGTCGTTCGCGGCACATGACGTGGTGGCCACTCGCAGCCATATTGGAGCTTTTCACGGGGAAAAACAGTTTTTCTGGGGCTACGTTTAGTCGGATTCTTACCCTCACATCAGCTTGTTTGCACTCTGCCACGTTAATAGCATTCACAGGCGTCTGTGAATGGTGATGCTTCTGCTCAGCGGCATGGGTTGCATTGTAGCATCCCCCTAAGGATGCTACAGAGCTCCTTGTAGAAGGGGCACCTTGCAGCATTATTCCCAGAGCGGGAGTGGTGAGTGACCACCCTGCCATAGTCCAGCCACAGTGCATTGGTCTTTGACCTATATTCCACGATGCTTTGGCTGTGCCCCCTCAGGGTCATTTGGCAGGAAATCTGCACAGAGGAATCTATGTTCCTGTGGCTGGAGCGAAGCTGCTCCTGGATCTCCTGCTCCCACCATACGTTGAGGAGATCCATGATTTCCTCATACTTCCAGGATACCCCACAACCCTTACTAGCAGGCTCTGCTGAAGCCATCACAACCCGGTCCAGGAAGAGTACCTCACCAGAAGCCCTGGGAAGAGAAAGGAGGGGCAATATAAGAAATGGGAAAATTACCCCCCAAATGACTTTGGTGGGAACTCCGCCAGTGTGCAGTTGCGATTTTATGGCTTAAAGCCTAAATACTAGCAAGAAGTCCCCTCCTCCCCACTGGAGAGAACAGTGTCGAGTGAAGAAACCCCAAAAGTTCTCCCCATAATCCCCCACCAATAGAGCTCTCTCAGCAGTTCTAGAACCCAGTTCTAGAAAGTTCCCATCCCATCCCCGAGTGCACATCAGGAAATACTTGGAGGCTGTGATTTCTTGTCCAATAAACATATTTTTATTTTATTTATTTATTTATTTATTTCATTTCTATACCTCCCAATAGCCGAAGCTCTCTGGGAGGTTCACAAAAATTAAAACCAAACACACAATAAAACAATTTAAAATATATAGAACATTAAAACCACAATATAACAATACAACCACAATAAAATCTAGCAGCAGTGCAGGAGTTTAAAATACAGATTTAGAACAGCAAAGATAAAAATTTAGAAAGCTAAAATGCCTGGGAAAATAAAAAGGTCTTCACCTGGTGCCGAAAGGAATACAATGTATTCGCCAGGCGAACCTCACTAGGGAGCTCATTCCAGAGCCGGGGTGCCACAGCAGAAAAAGCCCTCCTCCTAGTTGCCACCCGCCTCACTTCCTTTGGCAGGGGCTCACGGAGAAGGGCCGCTGATGATGATCTTAAGGTCTGGTCAGGCACATATGGGAGGAGGCGATCCTTCAGGTAACCTGGCCCCAAGCCGTTAAGGGCTTTAAATGTTAATACTAGGGATGGGGGAGAATTTCTCCCCGAAACTTCGCGGGGCCGAGTGCCAACGTGTTCAGCCCCCCGAAGTAGTTTCGGGGAGAAACTCTCCGCCTCCCCCGCCCCCCACCCCCACCCCCCGGGATGGGACTTACCTTTCCCGAATGTCCTTCCCGGCAGCGGGTCCCGGCGGCGGTTCGTCAGGTCTTCGACAGGGGCAGAGGCGGCAGCTGGTCTTTCGACCGGCCGCCGCCGCCGCCATTCCAATAAAAGTAAAACAAAAAACAAAAACCCCTGTGATAGGCTACGTGACGATTAACGTAGCCTATCACGGCTAGATTTGCAAAGTCAGCCGTGATAGGCTACGTAAATCGTCACGTAGCCTATCACAGGTGACTTTAAAAAAAAAAAAAGTGCGTACGGCTAATGGCGGCCCCCATAGGGAGCCGCCATTCACGTTCCTTATTTGGTCGCTGTAGTCTACGTAAAGATTTATGTAGACTACAGCGACCAAATAAGGAACGCGAATGGCGGCTCCCTATGGGGGCCGCCATTTGCGTAAGCACTTTTTTTTTTTTTAAGTCACCCGTGAAAGGCTACGTGACGATTAACGTAGCCTATCACGGCTGACTTTGCAGATCTAGCCGTGATAGGCTACGTTAATCATCACGTAGCCTATCACGGGGGCGTTTTTTTTTTTACTTTTTATTTCGCGGCCGGGTGAGGCGAGGTGCCTCCTCCCCGGCCTGAATTTCGGCCGGGCGAGGTGGGAAGCCTCCCCCCTGGCCTGAATTTCGGCCAGGCGAGGTGGGAAGCTTCCCCCCCCTGCCTGAACTTCGGGGGGAGCAGTGAAGCGCCTCCCCCCCACCACGAAGCAAGCTGCGAGACCAGGTAAGTAGCTTTCGTGCACCCCTAGATAATACCAGCACTTTGAATCAGGCCTGGAAATGGACTGGCAGCCCGTGCAGCTGGAAAAGTACTGGCGTAATATGAGCTTGCAGGCCAGTCCCTGTTAACAATCTTGCTGCCCTATTTTGGACCAGCTGAAGTTTTCGGACCATTTTGAAAGGCAGCCCTACGTATAACGCATTGCAGTAATCCAGACGAGAAGTTATCAGAGCATGGATAACTGTAGCTAGGCTATCTCTGTCCAGACAAGGGTGTAGTTGGTATACCAGCCTAAGCTGATAAAAAGTGCTCCGTGCCACTGAGTTCACCTGTGCCTCAAGTGACAGTTCTGGATCCAAGAGCACCCCCAAACTACGAACCTGATCCTTTAGGGGGAGTGCAACCCCCTCCAGAACAGGTTGAATATCACCTAGCCGGGCAGACGAACCACCCACTAACAGTACCTCCGTCTTGTCTGGATTGAGTTTCAGTTTATTGGCCCTCATCCAGTCCATTACCGTGCCCAGGCACTGATTCAGAACAGCCACTGCCTCACCTGGTTTTGATGAAAAAGAGAGGTAGAGCTGGGTGTCATCTGCATATTGATGGCACCTCAGCCCACACCTCTGGATAACCTCCCCCAGCGGTTTCATGTAGATGTTAAACAGCATGGGGGATAAAATAGAGCCCTGTGGAACCCCATGGCACAATTGCCATGGCACAGAGCAATAATTCCCCAGCACCACCTTCTGTAATCGGCCATCCAAGTAGGAGTGGAACCACTGTAATGCAGTGCCTCCAACTCCTAACCCAGACAACCTATCCAGAAGGATACCATGGTCGATGGTATCGAAAGCCGCTGAGAGGTCCAGGAGAATCAACAGGGTCACACTCCCCCTGTCCCTCTCCCGGCAGAGGTCATCCCACAGGGCGACCAAGGCAGTTTCCGTTCCAAAACCAGGCCTGAAGCCCGATTGAAATGGATCTAGATAATCCGTTTCATTCAACAGTGCCTGGAGCTGTCCTACAACCACCCGCTCAAGCACCTTGCCCAGGAAGGGGATGTTGGCCACTGGCCTATAATTGTTAACATCCTCTGGGTCCAGGTTAGGCTTTTTCAGGAGTGGTCTAATTACTGCCTCTTTTAAAGCAGCAGGCACCACTCCCTCTCTCAAGGAGGAATTTACAACCTCCTGGACCCAGCCGGACAACCCCTCCTTGTTTGATTTAATAAGCCATGAAAGGCAAGGGTCAAGCACACAAGTGGTCGGTCGGACTTGGCCAAGCACCTTGTCCGCATCCTCAGGCCTCAGTAACTGAAACTCATCCAATAAAACTGGACCAGACGGTGCTCTGAACGCCTCTACCAATGGAACTGCATTAATGGTGGTGTCCAATTCATGACGAATCTGAGCGACTTTATCCTCAAAGTGCTGTGCAAATTTGTCACAGCGTGCTACCGAGGGTTCCACCGTCTCTCTCCCTGGCCCAGAATGTAACAGGCCGCGAACCACTCGGAAAAGCTCCGCTGGACGACACTGAGAAGATGCAATGCTGGTGGAAAAGAACTGTCTCTTTGCCACCCTCCCCGCCACAGAGTAGGCTCGATAGTGGGCTCTTACCTGTGTTCGGTCAGACTCAGCATGAGTTTTCCTCCACCTGCGTTCTAGCCGTCTCCCCTCTTGCTTCATTGCCCTCAGCTAAGATGTATACCAAGGAGCTGGCCGGGCTCTGCTCAGAGGGAAATAATTTAAAAGTTATTTACAGGTATTTATAAGTAGGGTATGGGGTGGGTGGACATACAGTAAGAAAAGGTGGGGAGACTGGAGGGGCTATATACACAAAGGTAGGATTGAGGAGGAGAGGTAAGTGGGGGTATTTACATAGGTAGGAGGCAGGGGTGGAACACAACTCAGGGAGGCGGTCCTGGTGGCCATTCTGATTAGGCACCGCCAGGTCCTGTTGGTGTCTTGCCTCAAGGGCCATCACCCAGTCTGTAGCAGCAGTCACTGGGGGAAAGGAGGTGGCAATCCCATTTTCCAGACCCTTTCCCACAGAGAGAAGCGGGAGTATGCTGCATGTACTACATCTACCTACAGCTATGGGAGAGATGGGCTGGCCTATTGAGAAGAGGCAGTATCTACTTACTACCTGGTCTGTGGAGCTCCAGGCTGGGCTAGCCAGCCAGCACCCATAGGTCCCTCTGCTTCCTGAAGAAGGGTGGCTGGACAGGACGAGGTGGATGCTCTTCATGAAGCTCCAGGGCCTGGCAGAAGGCTCCCCTCAGCACCTTGAATTATGAACACCACTGGGGGGCATTCTGCTGGTAGCCAGCGGTACACATCTCCTCAGCGATCAGGCAGTAGATGTGAATGGTGTGCAGGCAGGAGCTGGGAACCAGTCTGTGGACCCGTCCACTCTCCCAGATCAGTCTCAGGAGTATGTGTACTTCTGGCTCCAGCCAGTAAGCCCCCCGTGCTTGGCAGCCATCTTACCCTAGAGCTAAAGGAGAAGACCATGACTTCTTGGTTACACAGGGACCTAAGATTGCAATGTCATGCCTATGGTTCAGCGAATTAAAGGGACACCATGTTGTTTTTTTCCATGGGTGCTTTTTCCATGGGATAAGTATCCACTATGTTGGGCTAGGGGAACTTCTGCCTAAGCACTAAAAGCTCTGCAGAAGGTATTGGGAAGGGTGCCATTTGCGGCTTGGGCCCACAGGGAAGAGCGTTAAAGTGAGAAAGCGACTTAGCTGTTTTCCCAGGACTGCAAAGAAATGTTGGCTTCCCAGGCGGCCTGATCTGCTGGAGTAGATAAGGAACCCTGTACTCTATCCCTCCTACCCCTAGAAGAACTTTGGGAACTCTGTGGTTCCTGGGACTGAGAAGAAAACTTGGCTTCCCAAGCAGCCTGGTCTGCTGGAGAAGCTAGGAAGCCCTATATTCTCTCCCCCCACATTGAACCTTCTGGGGAAAGAAAATTTTAGCTATTTTTCTGGTTCAAGCTCTGCAATCATAAAGGCGTTATTTCGCTATTGTGCATTTTCATGAACTCCTGGGACTAATTTCCCACTTCACAGTGAAATTGGAGCTGGGGACCAAGGTGGGGAAGCAGGGAGCAGTGTAATGTAATGCACCACTATGCACATTGCTGAGGTCAGGTGAGGATTCCCTCCAGAAGGTCTTGTTTCCCAATCACAAGCATGTATTCTCACTTTCAGGACAGGTTTTGGGCAGAGTTGAAACCCTTTCCCACATTGTAAAGGTGCTGTTAGATGGGTGAACAGTGCCATTTGCAAGGTGAGCTAGTACTCAGTGTACCTGCTAGTACTAATGTGTGGTAGGGAAGCCACCTCACCGCCCCCGCCCCCAGGAAAGCGCACATCACACAGGAATGGTTGCAATTAAATCTTTTATTGAATACAGTTCCCAGAGATAGTAAGTGAGGCTTGCAGGTACATCTTCCCAGAGTTCCTAATGGCTGGTTCCCGAACTCCAAAGAAAGCCTGTAATTGCCTCCCTCACCTGCTCAGCCTCTTCTTCAGTATGCTGCCTGTCCACATTTTCCAACACAGCACCCAAACTGGCCAGCTGAATTGGTCCTCTCTCTTCCATATCCCCCACAATGGCACAGTCCTTAATCTCACAGATGTTAAGGAGAATAGCACAGGCAGCAATGACACAGGTCATGTTCTCCTCAGAAATCTCTAGCCTTGCTGTCAGGCAGTGCCACCAGCTCTTCAGTCTTCTGAAGGCCCTCTCCACCAAACTGTGAGCCCGCCTAAGGTAGGAGTTGAAATGTGCCTTCTGCTGGTCTAGCTGGCCTCCATGTGGTTTCATGAGCCATGTCCGGATGGGGGTAGGCACTATCAGCCACAATGCTGGGGTTCCTGGGAACAAAGACGCCAGCCTCCATTGTTTCAAACAGGGCTGAGTTCCGGAACACAAAAGTAGCATGATGCTTCCCACTCCATGTCAACCTCTATGTCAATGAACCCTCCTTTGTGGTCAGCTGCTTCTTGGAGGAGGATGGAGTAGAAATGCTTCCGGTTGATGAAATCAATCATCCCCCTGTCATATCAGTGAAATGATCAGCATGTGCAAATCGTCCATGGCTGCAATATATTGAGGGAACCCCAACTTTCTGAACTGCTCCATGATCTGAAAGAAAGGAAGTGAATGAGTGGTTGCTCTTCAATGCAATAAGAGCAATTCCCCACATTGCATCTCCTTAGCCCCATTCCCAATGAGCACGTTCTGCAGAAGTAGCATCCCCCTTACTCCAAAGTAAGCTAGTCCTGCTGAAGCTGCAGGCTACCTCCCGCCGCTTCCTACGGAGTGCTACAGCAGGCATACCTGGGCTGCATTCCTGACCTTCACCGTCCATCTCAGCAGGAGATGTTCCGTGGCTGGGCACACCTCAACCACCATTTTTGTTGCAGTGGCTCTTCCGAAGCCAAGCTGATGAGCAGTCTCCCTGTACATGCACACATTAGCCAGGTGCCCTATACAGATTGCTACCCGTTTAACCACTGGAACTGGCTCCCTCATGTTGGTGTTTGCCTTTCGTGCGCTGTCTAGAGAGCCTCTGCAATTTCAAAGAGGGTCCCCCTGGTCATCCTGAAGTTAGCAATCCACTGCTCATCATCCTAAATTTTGAGAATGAAGTTCTCCCACCAGTCCTGGCTGGTAGGGAAACGCCACCAATGCTTGTTCTGTTTTGGGTCTGGCCACGCAGAATGCAGCAGGCTTCCCCTTCCCATAGAGCCATAAGGCAGCTCTCCTCCTATGCCTTCGCCTCATATCCCTCCTCAGCAACTTCAAGCAGGACTCCCAATCCTGTAAGAGCAGCAGAAAGGAGAGCATAGACCAAACGTTGAACACCAACATGCAGATCACGGAGATGCACATCTGCACACACTGAGGATTCATGTTGGGAAGGCTGCTCTGCATGTGACCAGGAAGTTTTCCCACAACTGCACAGACTGGAAGCCACCTCTGGTGGGGTGTGTTTCTGCTGGGATAGGCATGGAGTGGAGAGTCCATTCAGAGGGTGATTTACTGCCAGCACCTTCATTCTGTAGTAGATATGTGCTATAGTGAATATTTAGCATTGCACTAAATTAAAATAGCGTATTTGTACCAGAAGTATTTAATTCCCTGGTGTGCTATAGCAAAATTACTCTCTCGTTTATATTATTTTATCTTTTAATATTTTTAATGTGTGCCTGGGAAATACATTGAGTAACTCAGGGGGAGGGTGCCACCATAACTGTGGTTATGGGTAGGGGAAGGAATGGCACTAGGGGATTAACAGGCCAGCTGAGGAGAAGAGGGGCTAGATACCTTACGGCTATTCCCTCTTCTGGTTCTTCCTCCAACCAGATGGTTCCTGGTGGCCTTACCAGCTTGCCTTCAGGTCTGGTGCTGCTGCTGCTGAATGCCAGGTCGGTCAAAATAAAATCTCCCTCATCCATGATTTGATTGTTGATAAGGAGGCCAACCTGGTAGGTATTACTGAGACCTGGATGGGGGAACTGGGAGGAGTCACTCTCTCCCAGCTGTGCCCTCCTGGGTGCTCGGTGCAGCACCAACACTGACTCGAGGGTCAGGGAGCGGGGGGTTACCATGGTTTATAGGAGTTCAATCCCTCTCTCTAGGCTTCCTGCTCATTCGAGCGCAGATCTTGAGTGTCTGTACCTTGTGTTGGGTACCTGGGACAGATTAGGCATTCTACTGGTGTACTGCCCACCCTGCTACCCATCAGACTCCCTGCCTGAGCTGATGGAGGTGATCTCGGACTTGTGTTGAGGAGCCCTAGGATGATGGTTCTGGGGGATCTCAATTTCCATGCTGAGGATGCTGTATCATTCTGGGGTAGCTCAGGACTTCATGGCCGCCATGACAACCATGGAGCTGTCCCAACATGTCATCAGCCCAACACATATAAAAGGTCCACGCATGATCTGGTTTTCTCGACTGGGCAGGAGGATGGTGATCTGAAAGTGGGGGAATTAACATCTGTCCCCTTGTCATGGATCACTTCCTAGGTTTAGGATCTCAGCAGCCTTTCCCTCTGCGGGGTGGGTGGGTCCTATTAAAATGGTCTGCCCCTGGAGGCTAATGGATTCTGATGGATTCTGGGGGATTTTCCTGCTGGTATGGCTGGTGCTCCTGTCAAAGCCCAGGTTGCTCTGTGGAATGCAGTGATGACTCGAGTGGTCATACCGATGATCATACCGAAGTGCCCTCTTCCTCTGAGCAGAGCCCAACCAGCTCCTTGGTATAAACCCAAGCTGAGGGCAATGAAGCAAGAGAGGAGACGGCTAGAACACAGGTGGAGGAAAACTTGTGCTAGGTCTGACCGAACACAGGTTAGAGCTCATTATCGAGCCTACTCTGTGGTGGTGAGGGTGGCAGAGAGAGAGTTCTTCTGCACCACCATTGCATCTTCTCAGTGTCATCCAGCGGAGCTTTTCTGAGTGGTTTGTGGCCTGTTACATTCTGGGCCAGGGAGAGAAACTGTAGAACCTTCGGTAGCATGCTGTGACGAGTTTGCACAGCACTTTGAAGATAAAGTCGCTCAGATTCGTCATGAATTGGACACCACACAATTAATGCAGTTCCATTGGTAGAGGTGTTCAGAGCACCATCTGGTCCAGTTTTATTGGATGAGTTTCAGTTATTGAGGCCTGAGGATGCAGACAAGGTGCTTGGCCAAGTCCGACCGACCACTTGTGTGCTTGACCCTTGCCTTTCATGGCTTATTACATCAAACAAGGAGGGGATGTCTGGCTGGGTCCAGGAGGTTGTAAATTCCTCCTTGAGAGAGGGAGTGGTGCCGGACTCTTTAAAAGAGACAGTAATCAGGCCACTCCTGAAAAAGCCTAACCTGGATCCAGAGGACGTTAACTATAGGCTGGTGGCCAACATCCCCTTCCTGGGCAAAGTGCTTGAGCGGGTGATTGCAGGACAACTCCAGGCACTCTTGAATGAAATGGATTATCTAGATCCATTTTCATTGGGCTTCAGGCCTGGTTTTGGAAAGGAAACTGCCTTGGTTGCCCTGTGGGATGACCTTTGCTGGGAGAGGGTCAGGGAGAGTGTGACCCTGTTTATTTTCCTGGACGTCTCAGCAGCTTTAGATAACATCAGCTATGGTATCCTTCTGGATAAGTTGTCTGGGTTGAGAGTTGAAGGCACTACACTGCAGTGGTTCCACTTCTAATTGGATGGCTGATTCCAGAAGGTGGTGCTCATAGGGATGTACGAAAGTCACTTACTTTTTTGCAGCTTTGATCCACGGTGGGGGGAGGCACTCCGTCCCTCCCCCCGGAATCCTCCCTGGTCGGATCCGCAGAGCCGCCGGCCAGGGCTGTCCGCAGCCAGAGTTCCGGCCATGGCTGGCTGCTGCAGCCACAACTGGCGGCCGCCATAGCGGCTGCCATTTGCGTCCTGCCAGGCTGCCGTAATAGGCTACATAAGTATTTACGTAGCCTATCACGGCAAAGAGCAGGGGCGCAAAAAGCGGCCACTACGCCATTTGCGCCGCTGCTCTTTCCGTGATAGGCTATGTAAGTATTTACGCCGTTTGTGCCCCTGCTGTTTGCCGTGATAGGCTACGTAAATACTTATGTAGCCTATTATGGCAGTCTGGTAGGATGCAAATGGCGGCCGCTATGGCGGCCGCCATTTGTAGGGATGGACGAAAGGGACTTACCTTGTCCCGCAGCTTGCTTCACAGTGAGGGGGAGGCGCTTTGGTTCTCCAACCAAAGTTCAGGCGAGGGGGGGAGGCGCCCCGCCTCGCCCAGCCAAAATTCAGGCCGGGGGGGAGGCGCCCCATCCCTCACCGGCAAAATTCAGGCCAGGGAGGAGCGCCCCGTCTCCCTGGCCGCGGAAAAAAAAAGTACAGTAAAAAAACAACAACACACACCCGTGATAGGCTACGTGATGATTTACGTAGCCTATCACGGCTAGATTTCCAAAGTCACGTAGCCTATCGTCACGTAGCCTATCATGGTTGACTTCGGGGGGGGGAAAAAAAAGCGCGTACGCAAATGGCGGCGCCCCATGGGCGCCGCCATTTGCGTTCCTTATTTGGACAGGGGTAGTCTACGTAAAGATTTACGTAGACTACGGCGAAAATAAGGGCAACGCAAATAGCCGCCGCCCCCGCCCCCGCCGAACTGCCGCCGGGACCCGCCACCGAGAGGGACATTCGCCGAAGGTAAGTCCCATCCCGGGGGGGGTGGGGGGCTGGCGGAGAATTTCCCCACCAATTTCGGGGGGCTGAATGCGTCGGCACTCAGCCTCCCGAAGATTCGTGGAGAAATTCTCCGCCATCCCTGGCCATTTGTGGCTGCAGCAGCCGGCTGAAAGACCAGCCACCGCCGGAACATCCGCCCCACGTAAGCTTCGTCCTGGGGGGATTCCGCGGGGTGGCGGGGGGTGGGAGGCCATTCCGCCACGGGTTTCGGGGGGCCAAATGCCAGTGCATTCGGCCTCACTGAAATCCGTGGCGGAATTCTTCGCCATCCCTAGGTGCTGGGGGATTATTGCTCTGTGCCTTGGCAATTATGCTATGGGGTCAAAACTTTCATATTTTATATTGTTTTATGCTGCACTCTGTGGTTTTAATTTTTGTGAACTGCCCAGAGAGCTTTGGCTATTGGGCAGTATAGAAATGAAACAAAATGAAACAAACAAACAAACAAAATTACACCATACCGAGCAAGCAAGACACTGACCACAGTTACGGCTGACCAAAACAGCGCTTCAGGTGTACCTTGTGAAGCACCCTGAAAGGCACAGATACACCCATGGAAGCAGGGCAAACTCCCCCAGGAAAGAACCACTCCACCCGATGGTTGCTGCACAGTGAGTAAAAAGGAGTGAGTGGGTTTGTGCATTACTCCTGTCGCTATTGCACTATTGTGGTTTTAGAGGGTAAATAAATAAATAAGGCTGGGAGAGGGTTGGAGATAGGATGGGGAGGGAGGGGCCACTAACACAAACACTGGGGTGGAACAAGGTGAGAGTGGGAGGGAGGGAACAGGCTCTCTAAATGTTGACGTGGACAAGACTCTACCCAGTAGCTACCCAAACACTTCACAATAAACTGCCATATGACCTGCCAAGAGCCCCAGGCTGGCTTTGGGGTAATCCGTGTGACTCCAGTAAAAAGTGCAGCGAAGTGGAAAGCAAACTAAACCTGTTGCTGTGGAGATCCCCCCCAGTCCAAAGGAGAGCTGGTTTTGTAAGCAGCATTAGGATTTGCATTAGGGAGAGAAAGTAGAGGGGATAAGGCCACATTGCACTTCTGAGGTAGGAAATCTTAGAGAAATGTCTTATAGAATCATAGATCATCTGATCAACCATTTGCTTTCATCAAAGCTTTCACCTGGAGCATGCAAAGTCATATTTGCCATTCCCTAGGCTTTCCGTCTAGGAGTTCTCGCTCATGCAAGTGAGCTGTTTTGTTGGACTGACACCAACTTTTGCTTCATCTTCTTCAAAAGGTGATCAGCACCTGTATGAGCTGTTTCTGTCTTTCTCCTAAAATAGTGTTCTCAGCAAAACCCCACGTTTGTCAGAAACTGGCTGCTCAGCATGATTTTCCACACTTCAACATAAAATAATCCTCACAGCTGTGGAATAATTCAAGTGCAGCCACAGAGTCCTGGCGGACTTTTGAATGAAAAGTGAGGTAGTTATTCCTTTTTCATTGACAAACATCCATCCATTATAATAAAAGTAACCAAGATTGTTCTGAGCTTACCCTGTTCTAGAATGGCCCACAATGTTCTCAGTTGTATCAACCACAGATCCACAGATGAAGTCTCTATTAGCTCCTTTTGGAACCCACTTATTATTTCAATCAGCAATAAACCAATTGCCCAGCATGAAGCTGCTCTATTTCTTCTAGAATGGAGTGCCAACTTGCTTCTGCAGAGGAACATTCCAGGAACCGACTGAAAAGTTAAAATGTGAAAGTGGCAGAGCTATTCTGTAGTCATTTGTCACACACACACACACACCCCTTTCCTTATCTGGACTCAAAAAGAGAAGGAACAATGATGTATTGCCAATAAATAGTGGCATCATAGGCTTGTAAAAATGAGTGTCAAATTGGATACTGTTCCACACAGATGATAAAATAAGGCTGCAATCCCATATATACTTACCTGGAAGAAAGTCCCACTGAACTCCATAGGATATACTTCTGAGTAGAAATTGCACTGTAAGTGAGGTTACCTATCTGTCTGTCTATCACTTCCCACATGGCTGCTTTTAAATCACACTCAAGTTGGCCCTCAGCATCAAAGATCACAACAATCAACAACAAACATACTAAAAACTGAGCAATTAAAAGTTTGGGGTCGATGCAATTGAAAGAGACAAGGGCCGTGTATAAAAGATTCACTAAAATGTCAGAGAGCAGGAAAGCACCTGGCGACTTGAGAGGCTAAAAGGTTCTTCACAACACAACTGAAGACCATCAGTCAATACCCTTTTTAAATTGTGGTGCCCAGAACTGGACATAGTACTCCAGGTAAGGTCTGACAGAGTGAAGTCTAAAAGCAGAATAGAGTGGCACCATTACTGACTTGGATTCTTGCATTGAGCAGGGGGTTGGATTCGATGGCCTTGTAGGCCCCTTCCAACCCTACTATTCTATGATTCTATGATCTGGACACTATATTTCTGTTGAGGTAGCCTAGAATTGTGTTAACATATTTATTAATTAATTCTTTCATTCATTCATTTCATTTCTATACCACCCCAGAGCCAAAGCTTTTTAGCTGCCTTGTCACACTGTTGACTCATGTTTAGCTTGTGGTCCACTAAAACCCCTAGATAGATTTTTCATATACTGCTGTCAAGCTAGGTGTCTCTCCCATCCTGTATTTGTGCATCTGATTTTTCCTACTAAAATGCAGAAATTTACATTTATCTCTACTTAAGTTCATTTTGTTTGGCCCAGTTCTTCATCTTGTCAAGATCATCTTGAACCCATTTTCTGTCTTCTAAGGTATTAGCTACCCTGGTTGATGGTATCAAAAGCCACTGAAGGGTCTTAGATCTCCACAGCCTCCCTGGGATCTTGTGGAAAGGAGAGATAAAGATGGGTGCCTGCTGCATACTCAGGACACTGCACTTCAGATCTCCACACAGAAGCTTTGCCAGCAATTTCATGTTGATGATAAACAGCAGGCTGGAGTCCTGTGGAACTCCATTGACCAATGGCCAAGGAGATGAACCCTAGAAGAACCACAAAACCATTTTCAGAGACTTTCCTTCCTGGTAGCAACATAACCAGCACACAGGGCCCAACAGTCTCAACCTGGCCCAGAATTATACTATAGATGATGGAATCAAAAGTCACCAACAGGTACAGCACAACCACCAGAGGTGCACTTCCCTGGTCTGATTCCTGGCATAAGTTGTCCAACAGAGTCTGAAACCACACTCAGACTGGAATGAGTCCAACTAATCCATCATCCAAGAAAATCTGGATTTGGGTCATCACCACACATTTTAATACCTTGCCCATAAAAGGAATGTTAGAAAAAAGATGACAATTATCTAGGCCAGAGAAGCTGAGAGAGAGCTTTTCAGTAATAATACATAATTACGTCCCTTAAAGCACTTGGTATCTTGCCCTTCCAAAGGGATAGCATGTATTATGCTATCCACCCATTTACCCATATCCCCTCTGGCTGCTTTCATCAGCCTAGATTAGCAAGAGTCAAGAATGCAAGCAGGCAGGCTCAAGCTTCCACGAATCTTGTCCATATCCCAGGGCAAGAGTCAAGCGCACAGGTGTTAGACTAGACTTTGGCCAAATACCTTGCCTGCATCTTCAGGCAACAACTGAAAGCCATCCAATAAAACTAGATCAGTTGGTGCTCTGGAACCTCTATTAATGGAGCTGTATTAACTATGGAGCCCAAATTATGATGGATGTGAGTGACTTTAGATTCAATGTGTCTTGCAAACTTGTCACAGCACGCCACCAAAGGTTCCATGATGTCTCTCTGTGGGCCAGAATGTAGCAGGTCCCTTAGCTACTGGAAAAAAACCTGCAGGGTGACACTGAGAAGATGCAATGGTGGTGGTGAAGGAGCTTTCTTTACTGCTATTACCACCACACAATAGCCTTGTTAATGAGCTCTAACCTGTGTTCAGTCAGACTCAGCACAAGTCCTACTCCACCTGTGTCCTAGCAATCTCACCCCTCACTTCATTGTCCTCAGCTCAGGTGTATACCAAGGAGCTGTCCAGGCCATGCTCAGATGAAGAGGGTGCTTGAATGTGCAGTCAGGTCAACTACCCAAGTCATCTCAGCATTCCACAGAGCGAACAAGGCTTCAACTGGAGCACTAGCCATATCAGCAGGGAAATCCCCCAGTCATCCAGAATCAATCGGAATTCATTAGCCTCTGGTATTGCCACACGTCCTGGTTCACATGGACATGCAACCCATGTGTATACATATGTAAAGACCAAGGTGGGTCTAAGGAGGCCTTTAACCAGAGGTGTGGTGTGCACACCGTGGATTTATGCATTATATTCATTCTAAAATAGGGAATAGTTATTCTAAAGTGGGGAAAACAGCTCAAACACTCATTAAGGGTGCAATCCTATGTGGATAGGTGGCCACCTCTGAACTCGGAGGTGACCGCCTATCCCATGCAGGGCAGGAGACGCTTCAGCCCTCTGTGCTTCAGCTGCCCTTCATTTGCAGCTAGACAGCTGATTTTGGCTGTCTAGCTGCGGGAAGGCAGAATGGGGGAAGCGGCTGCTGGACGACACACAGGATGTGTCGTACTGGCATTTCTGCCTTCCCCACCCCAGAACGCCCCCCGGAACACCCCATTTCCGCCGCTCCGTGCTCCTCTTCAAGCGCGGAGTGTGGGGCTGTTCAGAACTGCCTGCAAGGGAGCGCGGGGGGGGGGGGGGAGGTTGGTTCTCCGGAAACTAACGTATCCTACGGCTGTCTAGCCTCTGACTAGTGGCCATAGGATTGTTCCCTTAGTGTCCAAAAACATAAACTTTATTTTTACAGATTTTTTTAAATCAAAAAACACACACATGCACATTCATGACAGAAGAGAAAAATGGCTTGATTAGAATGCCCACCCCAAGCACCCCCTGGGCCAGTAAGCTGCTTTTAATAAACCTAGCTAGAAAAGATACAGAAAGATGAAGATTGGGGAAATTAGTGTTTCCCAAATAAGGAGGGGAAGGTGGTGCTATGGAAATGGTGGAGCAGAGGACTGGAAAGCTCAAGGACACTCAGAGGGTGGTGAAAATGGTGAGCTCAGGGCTGGAAACAGATTCAGGAGGAAAGGAAAAGAAAGAGAGCAGGAGTAGCTATAATTATTTGACTTCATAGGAAGGGGAACCCAAAGGACTTAATTTCCTAGTTGATTGCCAAAGATTAGAAAAATGCTGTGGGCACAGACAAACCTTCAGTTTCTCAGGTTTAGTTCAAAATGCAAAAATGGGGCAATAGCCTCATGCTGCTTTGTCCTTATTAAGAACCAAATGATCAAGAAATAGTCAAAAGAATGGCTTTCATCATTTAGTACTTGTCATGATGACTGGAAAACAGAAAGCAGGCTAAACTGTTATTAGGGACCCTGAAACCACTTTGATTCATCAAACTGGTAATTTTTTTGAAAAGCAGGAAAATGTTTTTGGATCCTGTTATTGCTGGGGGGGGGGTGTTCATTACTCCTGTAATATGCACAATTATAATTAGTGTAATCATGAAAATGAACAGTGAAGTATGCAGCCAATTACAAGTTTGCAAATGAAAATGCAGACCCCAAGAGCTTCTCCAAAATGGAATTCAGCCCTCGGGCTGAGAGAGGTTCAGCACCCCTAGTATAAACCCTCCTCCTCTTTTTACTTGCTTTTGGTTAAAAAGGCCCTTTCACCATGCTCCAGAACCTGCTCTGTAACTCTGGAGCAACACGATTATTGATTTTAGCAGAGCATCTCCAAGGTCAAAACAGGATGACTGGAATAGGTTCCCTTCCTCATTCTTCCTCGCTCCCATCAGGCATAACTGTTGTGGCTGAATCGCGATCAGTCCCCCCTCCCAGTTCAGTTCCAGAGTCAACTCAAAGAATGTGTCTACAGCACATCCACCACAGCTGCACCACAGCTGCATGTTGCCCCGTGTTTTGGGCAGGGGAGGCGGCGCTGGCAGTTTCCGTTTTAGGGAGTAACTAACAAATCCTCCGTGCTGCTCTAATCATGGAGGCTCCATGATAATAGCCATTCTGGCAGTTGATAAAGACATAATAATAGGATGGATGAAACTGGTGCAGCTGGGATAACAATTGCATGTTCTGCCCCGATAGCACAATGGATCTATTGTGAACATGGACTTCCAAGGCTGAAGCTCAGCTAGGCGGAAAGCATTTCACTCCTTTTCAGTATAAATACAGTGGTGGAAGACACAAATAAAACACGCACACAGCCCCTACCTCTTTGCTGTTTTGCGAGTAATGCGATTAGACTGGCAACTCTGCTTGAAGTGGTGCCTCTTGATCAGGTCCCTTTGCTGCCAGGCCCACAAACTGTGCAGCACTACTGAAGATGTTCTGCTTGGAGCAGATGGACACATGACCTTTCTGTACATTACGTGTCAGCAAACCCAGGCTTGCCACTGAGTTTATGCCTGGCACAAGAGCTGCAGCCAGTCATAGCTCCTTGATGAGTGTGGCTGGATGCTGGATGCGTTTCCCAACTCATGGATGGTCAGTTGCCTGGACATTGTAGCAGAGAAGCAGTGCTGACCAGAGTAGTGGCCCCATGTGCTTGAACTCACCAGTCAACCATCTTAATTATATGTCAGGAATGTGGCCGGTGGAGTTATGATGTTCACACTGGCAAGTGCAGGTGTGTGGGCCTGATGTGTCAGTCAGTGCTGCCGCCAAGGCACTACTGATCATGCTGGGCAGACCACCTGCCTGCCTGTTTGTCTGCCCACAGTGGTCCTGCAGTGGTGATGGCTACTACATGCTAGTTCTACATGTGTGGAATCCCCACTGCCACCATCTTAACTATTTTGGCCCCATCCCCAATATACACACATTGCAGGCAGCGCCCATGCAATGGGACCAGCACCCCAGTCAACCTGGAAAGCCACAGGGGGCATGAACAAGGGTCAGAGACTCACCCAGGGCAGCCTTGGACCCCCCTAAACCTGGTGCCAGCCCTACGTGTACACCTAAAATGTGATATTCTACCATGCTGCAGCAGAGGGAGAGGTGGGAAGCAGGGCCCACTCCATCCACTCTGCTGAGAGACTAGCTCCACTCTTCTCCGTCAACTGTTTCAAGTCAAGCTGGTCAGTAAGGGCTTTGTAACGTTAAGATAATTATTTATGACACCTGTGTCAGTGGTGCCTCCAGCCAAGTCAGCTGCAGTGTGGCCTGGGAGGCCTGCTGAACTGCCCATCTTTCTTTCCCTGCAATGCGCAGTCAAACTTGTGACTATTTGTAGCCTTTATGTTTGAGTCATCTGAGATAGGTCAAGCCCTTGTGTGCAGGGATCGTTTACTGGGGGCCTGTCTTCACCAGTGATTTGCTGCAGGTTGGGACAGTTTGGAGGTCCTTTGCAGCACATGACGTCATGGCCAGTCTGCAGCCACCCCAGAGTTTACCTGTGGGGAGGCCGCATTTTTGCAGGGTACTTTTCCTTCATTGTTTTTCTTTAATTCAGCTCCCCTGCAGTTCAGCTGCTATGTGCCCATCCCTCCTCTTTAAATTCGGTATGATTGGGCATTCCTAGGGGCATGTCTTTCACCTGGCTGTGCCCTCCGTAAACTAGGTAACTAGAGTATCTAGCCTGCCTTTTTAGCCCTGTTTCTAGTCTTCAGAATTGTGAATTAGTTATTCTCCATTCATAATACTGTAATGGGGAGGGGGAGCCTGGACAGGGGTGGGAAACAAGCCTCTCTCATTGGTTGAGCAGCCCCTGCAAGTCTGATGACATTCAGTTCTACTCCCCCATCCTACCCAGAAGTATGTTCCTTTCAAGTGCTGTGTGACCCCTGAAAACCAGATTTTTAAGGTACTGTACACTTGGCTTTTCTTGCTTCATGTGTCCCTGACAGACCAAAGCCAAATCCATGAAAATCTGGATAATACTCCAATGATCTTCTCATTCTCTTGTCGTGAAGATCCCACCCCCCACCCCACCCTGGATGTACTTGCTATTTGTCATTGCTTGGGGTTTGTTGGCAATGTTGCCATGGATGCTTGGTGAGTGGCTGTTTTTGTTGCTCCATTCTCTGTGGTTTGTCTCAATTTTCTGCTGAAATGCATAAGATCCCAACTAACCTATGCTGGTCTTACGGTGACATTAATGGGCTGTCTACATAGTGGGCCCATTGTATTGCTCTGCCCCATCAACTTAGACTGCAGTTCTACACATTGCAGGGAGTAAGTTCCATTGCCTGGGTGAAAGTTCCGTTGGATCCTACACATTTCCTGGGAGTAAGTTCCATTGAACTCAGTGGGGCTTATCTCTGAGTGGTAGTGCACAGGATTGCACTGTTAACCATGAAACTTTTTTTAAAAAGTGACTTTCCCTCTGAAATCTAAAGCTGAAGGCTAGCTTGTATGGTTTGACAGCTAGTTTGTCTGAAATAAAGATTCTTGGACACAGTAAGGATTCCGTAAATGAATGACAGTGGTGTTCTTGTGCAGCTCCCATTCACTTAAATGAGGTTTGTGCACAAGAACATCCCAGTGGATGGTGCCCCCAAGTGAATGTGTGGTGGCAGATGCTATTTTGCATTTTCTACCTCAGGCACAAAAATGACTTGCACTGGCCCTCGTGGTTTCTCTTCATATATATTCTCTGTCTCTGTCTGTCTGTCTGTCTGTCTGTCTGTCTCTCTCTCTCTCTCTCTCTCTCACACACACACACACACACACACACTTCAAATCACATGCTTATTTATTGTGGGGGCAATCCTGAGTTCCCGGGGGGGGGGTGGCTAAGGATTCACTGGATACTGGGGACTTCCCTCTCCACGCACAGAGGCCATCTCCGGATGGTGGTGGGAAGCTCCACCCCTGCGGCTGCTCCACTAGAGCTGCTTCACCTTCACTAGGGGGTAGAAAGGGGGCATCAGGCCAGCTCAAGGGAGAACTTGGATCCACTGGCTCCACAGGCCCCCTCATCCCCCTGATACACTTGGAGAAAGGGTGAAAACCAGCCCTAGCCCTAACTGTGATATCCTTATTCTCCCTTCCATTTAATTATAAAAGGAAAACTGGCAGGGCAAAAAAGCTTTAAGGGGCCAGGGGGATCCTCTGCCACAGATTTCCCTCTCCCCCTCAAAATCCATAGGGTTACCTTGTTAGTCAATTTCTATGCCACCCTTTAGTATAAATACTCTCAAGGTAACTCAGAAATAAGAAAAATACAACAATTAAAAACAAACACAACAGTAAAGCAATAAGAATTACAAAATTAAAGTGTATGCCTGTGCATGATATCACCAAACTATTTATTAGGGATATTCCTTCCTGATCTTTCAGTCACCCATACAAAGGCTCCCTTCTATAAGATGAAGAACAAGTACTTGTAGCAGTTATAGCTAATAACAAAATTGAATGTCAATGAATATTTATCGAACAAAAGGCTGGGGCTATTTGGGGTGTCATTAAGAGTAGCCCTATATCCAGGAGGACTCCGCACTTCAGGCAATAAGACCACATTTGGAGCATTGCATTCAGTCTCTCTCTCTCTCTCTCTCTCACACACACACACACACACACACACACTGTTGATTTCTGCACCCACAAAATTCCAGACAGACCTTGCACTTTGGCTGACATTCAAAACTATCACCTCTTTGTGCAAATTAACGTCAAGGGCTCTGTCATTCTTCATATTTAAAATGCTATTACTGGGAATCAGCACAGCTTGGCACAGGCAGCTTAAAGGGCTGGTTGCGACCACGTGCCCAGACAGTGTACTCGTGCCTTATGCCCACGATGTTGCAATACTGGACATGCCACTCTGAGGCCGCTGGCTAATCCCTTTTAACTAGGTGGGAGACCACATGGATAGCACATTATCCCATCAAAGGTGAAACTCACAATTTCCAACCCCTTCCAGCTTGCCTCACTTCCTCAAAAATAATTGGAGACTTTTTAAGGAGAAATGTTGGGAGCTAGGACTATCTTCCTTCTCCTCTGCATTTTGGTAAATACAGGAGAAACTTGCATCATGTGTTTGAGCTCCCCAACAAGTTACCCTATCCAAAACACTATCCTAAAGTGGGCTCCATCTTTATTTGAAGCTAGCAGATGCATCACTATGATGGGCAATGTGTGAGGCTTGTGTATTGCAGAGGCCTCAGGGCGTGAGTGTGTGTTGCAAAGTGTTTGAGTGCGCTCTGGGCACAGAGCCACATGAACCCCATGGTGACATGGGACACCTGCTGGTGGACCAAGAAGTGGGCAGGATTTGCCTCATAACATTGGGCCTCAGTTTCTCATGAACAGAATTCTGCTCATGGGATACTCTTGCCAATGGAAAGGACATTTTACCAATTTTTGCCAATCCTCTCTTCTGTGGTGCAGCGCCTAATGGGGTCCAGGCAGCAAAGGGAAGAGAACAAATTGGACACACAGACTCATCTGGGTTAATATACTGGTCACAACTTTATTGGCTTGTGCTTGAATAGAATTGGCGGAGGCATAGGGCATGGATCCTGTCATCGGACAGCCTGCCTGTTGTCCGATTCCCCTTTCCTGGCCCACCTGCCAGGAGAGTTGATGGTGGCAGGGTCAGGGACCCACCACAGCAGACACTGCTAATTTGAGTTCTCTTTTCACAGCCCCCCTCGTAGTACTACATCCCCCCAATCCCTTAAGGGGATCCCCACTGTGGGGCAGCAGAGAGCCCAATCTCGCTCCCCCTCCCCAACTGAATCCAGCCCAACGCCTAGCATGCCTACAAAATTGTGATGTAAATATTATAACATGAAGCATCCCTGGAATTTTCCAACAGCACAGGTCAATCTATTTACAAAGGAAATAATCTTGCAATGAGGAAGGCAAAAACCCTACACCATAAAGCCAAATAGTATGGTAAAATTCCTTCCCTGAACCATTCCCAGTAACTACCGTCTGTCTACTGCATGACCTGTTGCTATCAGGAGTGGGAGGGTGGGGAAGTGAGTGATGGCAATCCCGAAGCCATGTTGGAGGCCCATTTTTATGGGCCTTAGGCAGACCAAAGTGAAAACAGTGGGAGAATGTTTTCACTCTGGACTCCGCCTCCATTGAGCAAATCACAGCCCAAATTAGCTCAGCCATACTTCCTACTGCTGTGTGCTGGCAGGTGCCACGGCTGAGTCACTGTGTCTCACCTGCCCCGTTCCTCCCTCACTGACAAACCCCATGTGCCTCCACAAATTGTTGCTGCCTGGTAAGTGGGGTACTTGGTTTCCCCATGCAGCCCCTGAAAATATGCTAGGGAGGACTGGGGGACCCCCCGAAATAGTGGGGGGCAGCATGAGGGCTGCAGGGAGAACTGGCAAAAATGGCCACCTCCCTTCTGCCAGCAGGAACCTCCACTGGACCAAGAGCCCTTCCATTGGCAGAATGGATACTTAGGATCCAAGTCATTGTCTCTAGGGACTTTTCTACACAAGGCAATTATTGTGCAAGTGTCGTTCCCTACTCATGCTTGTTTACAGATTCTTTAGACAACATAATGACAGTTTTGCTTCTGTGTCTAAAGAGCACTTTTGGCGATTTTTTTTTAAAAGTAGGGAAAATGCAGCATTTAATTGTAAAAGCAAAAGTATTCCAGCAAGTTTAGCTGATAGTGGTTGCTGTAGAACTTGGATCTGCAAGGAGGGATGAGGCAGGGTTCCTGGCAGACCTAGCAAGGCAACTCAGATACAGAAGTAAAATGTGAAACATGCACTGATTACAAAGAAAATACATGTGTACACTAAGCAGTTAAACACTACAGTTTAACTGCTGCTAAGGCCTATTAAAAAAAACAATATTAGTGGGCTCAGCAGCTGTTTGAATTGTTACTTAGCTCTACTTAAGCTTCCACCAGTCCAAACTAGTTAAATGCCGTGTTTGAAGCTTTCACATTATAGCAGTGTGGTCCAAACCTTTAGAGCAAAGGAAGGGAGCGGGGTGGGGGTGGGGATTAAAGGGAAGGAAAGAAAATACTTGAACATGAAAAGTGTTGTGAAGCCCAAGCTTCACCGGCGAACAAAATAAATTAGAGGGTGAAATGTATAGCTGGTTAGGAGCCAGGCTGCTTAGGAGCCAGGTGCCTGGCTCAGAGAAACTGGCTTGGGGAGAGATAAAAGCCAAGGGAAAACGCGTTCAGAAAGAGAAAAGAGGATGCCTCTTCTTGTCTGCGTGCGCGCACACACAGGTCCCAGATACCCGCTGCTGCTTCTGCCTCTCCTCCACACGACAGTTATTCCCCTCTGCCCTCTCAGCATTCCGAGCACCACGTTATGAAACTCCAATAGACTTTCATTATGATTTTTAAACAGACAAATAAATAAATTGAATTTAAAAAAGACATTCCATTCTACCAACTACAGTGTAAAGGGAATAGGAAAACATCAGTCTTTAAAATAAGGAACCTAGAGATTTTTCGCAAATGATGGGTACGAAAGGTTGCCAACACATGTTTTCAGGAACACTTTTGCATGACTATTTTCTTTTTTCTGTTAATTGCCCTTTCTCTCTCAGTCTTTAACCAATCTTCCTGAAATTTTCAGTTTATGAAAAATAGACTTTTCTTTCTGGCACAAGCACATTTCAGAGAATTTGGTGAAACCCTTTCAATTTTATTACGGTTAGAACAACCCACCCCCTGATTTTCATTTAACATTACAGAACCCTTGTTCTACTGATTGCCTTATTTATTGGAGCCACAACTGTGGCTGCAATATAGGGCCCACCCCTTCATCTCCATGTTTCTGCCCCGAGCGAGGCAGAAACTTGGGAACATTAGTGTGTCTGGGAGGGAGCAGTTCTTGGGCTCTAAGAGTGTAAGAAAAGCCAAATGCTAACTGAGGTGGTAAACCTGTATCTGGCCTGAATCAGACTGCAGCTGCAGGTGGGGTCTCAAATGATTGAATGTTCCTCCTTACAAAATAGTTCCCTGCACTATTGCAACAAGTTTAGGCTCCCCCCTAACTTACTAGTTTTCTATGTGCAGAAAACTTGTTGTCATTGTATGAGGAGCATTTAATCAGGTGAGCCCCCACCTGCAGTCTGAACTGTATAGCCTAGACACTAGCTGACCATCTCAGTGAGATGTAGGTCAAAGAAAGAGGGAATGTTGAGAACTGGCTCTTTGCATCTGGTGAACAATATACCAGAATCACAATCTGCTTCTCCACTGCTAAGAGCCACCAACTACTGAAACTGCTGCTTGTCTTTTAGATGTTGGCCAGCTATACATTTATATATGGTAATTCATATCATTACTTGCAAATATACAGTTGATTATTGACTAGAACAGAGGTTAAAACTAAGAAACAAACAGATACCCCCCCCCCCCAATCCCACAATGTTTTGGGCTAGTTTAAAACTAGTCAGGTGAGACACACACACACACACTGTTCACAGGACTGGAAACGTTTCATTCAACATTTCTATCATATGACAGTAAAACATGATTAAGCAGAAAGATAGTATTGAACATGGCCTGAAGAAACCTGTCTCAACTTTGGACACACTGGTGGCATTAGACAATCAGCATATCATGTCTATCTGTAAAATGGGGATAACAGTGATTCACATGTTAGCTTTCTAGATGAATTAATAAGTGAATACTTTAGTAGGCCTGACAATAACTTGGATATTAATCCAGTTAGGCAAATCATGGAAACTCACCACCACCACCACCACCCTGCCCACCCACCCTTCATTCTAAGTGGTTCCTGTTCTCCATTTAAATGCTATCATCTTGGTGGGCTTCTGCAAGCCACACACACACACCTTCTTCTGTTCCTTAACAATCGGGTGTAGCTTTACAAACTTTAATTGAGAATGTGCAATAAAGAAACATCAGTAGTTGCCTTGCTCTGTAAAGGTGGTGTGCTTTAGAGACTTGCTTTTCCCACACTGATATGGTTTAGAAACTTGTTCTTCTTTGGCCACACTGTGGTTTGAGCTTTAGTAGAGTATGAATCACTTCTGGAACAGGCAGGAATGTGTGTATCTTTCATTGTGCCAAGTGTGAGAACCTGCTCCACTGGAAACACCCAGACACACAGTTTTTGAAGACTTCCAATGCAACTTTCCCCACTTCTTTAGCTGGATAAACTTGTGAAAATTATTTCACTAATTTGCCAGTAACAGTTCAAGCAACTTGAACAGAAAATTCCAACACAGATGAATGAGATTCTCCCAGTTTTTATGCCTGTGGGCCAGATCCATACCCAATGGAAAATAGCCTGGCAGTTTAAGAACCAGGATGAGTTGGGCTTTCTCTTGCTGGTCTTTCCCCAGTCAGCATCGTGCTGAAGTTTGGTTCATATTTCCCCATATTTCCATTTTCAGCTTGCCCACGGACACACAGTCAAGAGTCTGTTAAAACACTGAAGCTTGCAGTGAAAGACCATAGCATAAATAAATAGCAAAAAAACAAAACAAAAACGTTCTGACCGTTTCTTAAGACATGGGGAAAAGGAGGAGGAGGAACCATCCTTCCCTCCATCCCCCTAGACTCTTTGGATTGGCAGAGCATGAGGTGAAAAGTCATGGGAAGGACAAGCTGACTGATGGGTTTTAGGTTGTGAGGTCAGCACGAGGCGTCGTGATGTGGGCTCAGACAGCGCCATTTCCTCTGCGATTTTTATCTTTCGTCTGTTCACACATCAAGGCACCTGGATTTAATTCCCAGTTAGCTGAAACATACCCACACACGCACATAACTTAACCCTTTCCTTTTACTGCTGTGAAGAACCAAAAGCTGCAAGATCCAGCTCCTCACAAGCAAATCCCGCATCTAGGTTTCAGCCAATGCTAGGCCTGTCTGCCTGGCAACCGGAGGCTTCCTTTCATGAGGGATTGTAAATAACAAGTCACCTTTTTATTACTTCAGACAAATACGAGTAGCAACTTTCTCTCTCTTTGCTCAGCCTTTGGCCTGAGTTATGATTTACCTGTAACATTCTCATTTTGACTAGTTGTGAAAGTAGCCATGGGAGTTTTATGGCTTTCTTAAGTTTTACGCTTCCCTGTTGCCTTTAGGCTTCCAGCTGTTCTCTCATAATTCTAGGTGCTCATGTTAAGTGTTGAGGTGCATGCAGTACTGTTTGCCTCACTGAATATGCAACTGTTCAGGGGGTTCACCCCAATAGGTGTCCTGCTTCTTTGTTTAGGGCTGCCATGCTTGTAACAGCTGAGTGACACACAGAAATTCAACAGGCGCAATTTCCCCCCACATCACTGTTTCTACGAGAAGGGCCCTGACAGAAAAAGGTGGACATTCAATGTCTGATTCCATTGATTTCTAAAATAATACTGCACTTGCAGAACAATAAACAATCATCTGTTTGTATTTCATTCGTTTCATTTATTATATTTCTATACTGCCCCATAGCCTAAGCTCTCCAGGCGATTCACAAAAATTAAAAACCATTAAAATTAAAATACATAATATAACGTAGTATATTAAGTAAAATGTATGTTGAAATAACTTCAGCAATCAGGGTGGTTTCTGTGAGTGCAGTGAGATGCCCTCCTTTTATGCACAGCTTTTGCTGCAGCTGCTGCAATCTTCTCTTCTTTCACAAGCCTGGCAACCCTAGAGCAGGGCTGCAGAACCTCTTTTAGCCCAAAGGCCAAATTCAGTTTGGGAGGAGCTCTCCAAGGTGGGCAGGGCCAAGGGCAAGAGGGGCAGGGCCAAAATGCCAGCCTATTCAGCGTCAAGCTCTTCCTGCCAGTCACTCAGCCTCAGGAGAGAGAGACACTTCAGCCTTTTTTTAAAAAATGGGGAAGAAACTGCACAAAAGCCAGGAAACCACCAAATGGAGGGAAGGGGGTGGGGGCAGGGGAAGGGGCGTGGCCATCAGGGGAAGGGGCATGGCCATCTGGGGAAGCCCAGAAGGCTGGGTGGGGACCTGAGGAGGGCTGGATTTGGCCCCCAGGCCTGCGCTTTTACACCCATGCCATACAGCAAGCACCACCTCTGATTTTCCCCAATATGTAGCCCAGAAGTACACCCACCCATTCTGCACATACTCCACACAGCTATGCTCTTGGTTGCTTCCTTTTCCCAGAGTGCAACAATTATTTCAAACATATCTCACTACCATTTTTAAAAGTTTTAATACTTCAACAAGAGGATACCCAGTGAAATTAGCAATGCAGGTTTATATCAAATTACAAAGAAAATGTCTCTCTAACTGTGAATTCTTGGCCCCAGGCACCATGAAAATAAAACTGAGTTTAAAACAGACTGAGAAAGGAGTCACATTATCTGTGGAACAGGATCCACCCTATTGCTCTGAAGTATCTCAAATGCCTTCAACTGACCGAGACCAGCAGTGTGAACTGAATGGAACAATGAACTCTTTTAGACATTTGTGGTGTTAAAACCTTCTGAATTATCCAATGAGTGTTGGAAAGAGGGTACTGCTCTCATCCATTAAAACTCTTCTTATTCTCTCTCTATGTTGTGTAGTTGTTGTTATCAGTCTCTACGGAACATCTAAAATGCAAAATGCTTTAGAAGCATGTGTGTCCTCCTACCAAACTCATGAAGCTATTTATTTCTTCTTTTCGTATTTGTAAACCTGGTTGAACTACTGGTAAAACCTACAGGGGCTCTATTAATTTCCATAAATGTGTTCATTTTTCCTGCCTTCATATAGGTCTGGATTCCCAGACAGTCAGAAAATGGCAGGATCATAGTGGCTAAGAGTAATAGACCAAGTTGTCCCTAGTTCAAATCTCGCTACGAACTTACTAGATGGCCTTTGACAAACTGCTTTGTCTCTCTCTCAGCCCCAGCTTTCTAGCTACAATGCTGGGATAATATTTACAGATTACAGAGATAATGAATGTGAAGCACTTCATACATTCTACAGTACTCTATAAGTTCTACATATTTAGAGCCGAAATGAATTTGATCCCCAAAATTATTTTTTGCAAATTATTATGTTGATAATTCTCCAGAGATCTTCTCAATAACTGAATATTCTTCCAATATATTATACCTGCATTTGACACCCAATGTAAGTGAATTCAGTACTTGATACCTGACAATTAATTGTTGGCAATATCATGGAATCATGGGAGTTGGAAAGGTCCTCCGAGATCATGTAGTCCAGCCCCTTGCTCAATTCAGGTTCTGTTCTGTAGGGTGCAGCCACAGTATCCCTGACAGTTGATCATCCAGACTCTGATTACAGATCGCCATATCTGATGGCTGATTATCCAGGGGCACATTTTTTCAATCTTTCTGCCTATATGGGACACTTTCTATATGAACCTGCCACAGAATCTTTTGCAGTGTCCAGAGCTCCACTTCTTTCTGTGGCACGTTTGAGTGCGCACGCTCAGCTCACAGGTGGCACCATAAGGCCTCCCTGTCTCCCACTGTGAACTGACAGTATGCAATAGAGCACACCCTGTGACTGCTCATTGCAGGGAAACCTAACCAGCAATGATCAAGCTCTCTTCCAGGGACGTTTGCCTGCCATCATGGATCTTTTCTCATTAAGGAACTCCTGATAAGCTTCCAAAGAAATAAGGATTTCCTGGCAAGCAGTTTGGAAACCACTGCTCTGCCGTATTTGGCAGCATGTGATGTATGCAATGGCTGTTACCAGCCCCGAAGCTGGGAGGACTCCAGGAGTGGCCACGCCACAGAACCACTGGCTACCAAACCTCTACAAAAGTCTTTATAATATTTGATAATTGGTGTGAACTTTTAAAAATCTGACAGCATTTAATAGATAACATGTTATGGCAATTTATTTTTTGACTGGTGACAGTTTATGCCATTTCACTATTTTAAAAATATCGGAAGATGCCAACAGGTCTAAAGTTTTGAATTTTAATTTTGAGGTAAAAATACAAAAATATAAAAATATTTTCTTCTTGGGACAAACTTGGAAAATGTGGCAAATTTCAGATATTTGTGAATATCAGTTTCAGCTCTATAAGTATTATTATTAGTGACATCATGAACTACCCCTCCAACACCCCGCCCCCATGTAAGACAGTCACCACTGTCCAAAGACAATAACTTAAAAAAAATAACTCACAACGCAGTCCTATGCACGTTTAGTCAGAAGTAACTTGCCTTGTGTTCAGCAAGTCTTGCTCAGAAGAAAACTTGCACAGGATTGCAACCCTAGAGAGCAATCCTGACACCCAGACCCACTGGCTAGAGAGTGCTAGGATGGGAGGAGATGCCCCTCTGACAGAGGAGAGGATCTCTGCCTCACTGGCACCCGATACTCCGGCAGAAAGGTCCACAGGTTTCCACCATTAGTAGGACCTCAGACCATGGTGTTCTGGGAATCAAGTCAGAGGCAGGCTTGGCTTGGCTGCACTGGATTCAAGGCCCCGTCTTTGCCCTGAGATGGCTCAGGATCAGACCCATTAGCTATGCCCGCCTGGAGCTGATGTAGATAAGTTATTATTCATTTGTTCATTTTTCATTTATAAGACGCCTATAAACAAATGCTCTAGGTGTCACACAATTTTAAAATAGAATTAAATACAATAAAATACAGCTCTCTAAAAAATATAGTACAATATGAAACCAACACAATAAAAATTCAAAAGCACATCCAAAGGCAGCATGATAAAAACAACAACACAGTATACAACTAACCTGATAAAATACTTAGGAGATAAAACCCACTGAAACCAATGAGGTGGGCATTCGATGGAGAGAGAAAAGAATTGCCAGATAACGCACACCCATCCTAGCGCCCCCTGCCGTGGCTAGCATGAGCTGGTGGGACTTTGGTGGCGGCGAATCATCCGCCACTTCACTCCACCCGCTTGCGATTGCTGCAGCCCTCTGCACACACTGAACACCACGGGACTTATTTTGAGTGACATGGCACGTGTTGCAGAGCAGCCCTTGTCCACAGTCCGCACTACACACCACCGCTGTGTCAGCTCTTGTGTCAAACCAAATGCTCAGATTACTGTAGTGCTGCAAACAGTACCTGGAAAAGCCAAACCAGCTTGACCAGCACCGGTACAACACATATGTGAACAGCTGCTGCAGGCACCTACTGGATAGCGTCAGTGATATCTCTGAAGAAAAGTAGCATATTCCCTGCCCCTCCTATTCCTAGAGTAGGGTTGTGTCTTTTTTGGTCAGAGTTAACAAAACCTTTATAAGACTTCTGATATGCCAACAAACACATCATTTCCCCCCCTCCCCTCCCCTCCTTCTCACGATGCTCTCCTTTATGCCATCTCCCATGTGACATTATAACATGTTGTCTGTTTCATAGTCTTCTAAATGTTACGTCACTTGACATATTATTCAGGAAAAAGGAAAGGAAAAACAGAATGAAACAAAAACAGCTACAAACAAAACTTTTTCTTTAAAAAAAATGGTTAAAAGATCCCTTATTCCAAAATGTCTCAGAAAAACTTCACTGTCCCATATTTTAATCCCACACTGCCATAGAATAGAACGGATATCCCTTTTATGGTCCAAAGTGCCCCTTATTTTTGGAACACTGACCTGGCATCCCTCACTTTTTCTCATATTACGGATCAAAGACATCACATGGTCCCTGCAAGGAACTCGTATCTGACATAGTTTCAGTATTCAGCTGTCAATAAATCACTTCCACAGATCCCTGTTCTTGCAAGCAAACTCCCATGAGATCACATCTCCTCTATTGGGGCTGCAACCTCATTTACATTTGTGGCTTTGATGTCACAGTGAGGATGCAAGACCTCTCCTGTGAGCAGAGGTTTGTGGACTGAGCCAGCAGCTGAACATGGGAACTACTTACTCATAGCCTCACAATAAACAACAAACACATCCGACTGAGAGACAGACCTATGACTTTCAGAAGTCAGGGTGTGTGATATTCAGTTGGGGGATAGAAAGAAACAAAACGTTAATAAGGCTTTGTCTAGTAGTTGATCTTTTTATTGTCCCAAGCTTTGTTGACATTGGAGTGCTGCTGGATCTTTCGGCATGTAGCCCAATCTCAGCTGAGGGGCAATTGGGCTTTTCTACATGAGGTATTTATTGTGCACTTATTGTTGTCTACTCACGGTTGTTTATGGGTTCTTTAAATGTCGTCATGACCCTCCAGTTTCACTTCTGTGTCTAAACAGCACTTTCAGGAAGTTTTTTTAGGATAGGGAAAATGCGGCATTGAATTGCAAAAGTGAAAGAAACCACAATTTCCTCTTGCACTATTCCATTGTACCATCGCACCACCTAGAGGTTATGTATTGGAAAAGCAAGAAAGGAAACGTTCCTTGTGTAGTGCTCAGATCCTACTTCTGCAACAAAACTGAAAGTAGATACAGTGGATTAACAGCTGATTATCAGCCTCATATAGAAAAGCTCACTGTCACCAGCAAAGTACAAATGCTCTCATGGAAAGGGCAATTCCAGGGATAATGATATCACTTACATATGGGGAAAGGTGTAGTGTGGATATACCATATTATCTGATCCATTATTTATCACTCCACATCACTGAGAAGGAAAACCCAGCAAGATTTACAAATCAGTCTGCAATTATTTCCTAACCAATTAGCTGTGTTGCAGATATGCAAAGCTGAACTGCTGGCAGGCCTGAATGCCATCTCACTGATGAAGACTGCCAGGATTGTAGAGTGAGGGGGAAAGAGTTCAAATGAAAATGGTTAGTAAAGCTGTAGAATAACAGAACTACTTGAAAGCGTAAATAAGATGAAGGTAGGCAGAGATGACGACAGAGATCACTTTACCATATGAAGCAATGTCAGTGACTCTGAGCAGCAAATTCCAGAGCTGACACAATTTTCTTTTCTCTCTTTTTTAAAAATTTAATTTTATTTGGCACTGAGGTATTCTGGAAAGCACAGTACTCCCACTAGGCCTTCTGTTAGTTAGACATCACTACATCTCAGCAGTGTATGCATGACATTCTGCTTTCTCAATTCCCTTCAACTTCGAAGAAAATACGAAGAAGTGTTTACATAGGGATGTACAAAAGTCACTTACCTTTTCGACGGGGTGATTCGTGGTGGGGGGGAGGCGCTCCGCACCTCCCCCCGAAATCCTGATCCGGCCGGCTCCACTCCGCGGAGATTCCGTGGAGCCGCTGGCCAGGGCTGCCTGCAGCCGGACATCCGGCAGTTGGGCAGCCTTCCGGAAAAAAAAAACCTGCGTACGCAAATGGCAGCAGCTATGGCGGCAGCCATTTGCGTTCCCTTTTTTTCGCTGTTTAGCCTACGTAAATATTTACATAAGCTATTATGGCAAAAAAAAGGGAACGCAAATAGCGTAGTGGGCGCCATTTGCATTCCTTTTTTTTGCCGTAATAACTTACGTAAATATTTTGTTGTTGTTGTTCAGTCGTTAAGTCGTGTCTGACTCTTCGTGACCCCATGGACTATAGCACGCCAGGCCTTCCTGTCCTCCACTCTCTCGGAATGTGCTCAAATTCATATTCATTGCATCGGTGATGCTATCTAGCCATCTCCTCCTCTGCTGTCCCCTTCACCTTTTGCCTTCAATCTTTCCCAGCATCAGGGTCTTTTCCAGTGACTTTTCTCTTCGCATTAGGTGGCCAAAATATTTGAGCATCAGCTTCAGGATCTGTCCTTCCAATGAGCACTCAGGGTTGCTTTCCTTTAGGATTGACTGATTTGACCTCCTTGCAGTCCAGGGGACTCGTAGGAGTCTTCTCCAGCACCACAGTTCGAAAGCATCGATTCTTCTACGCTCAGCCTTCCTTATAGTCCAGCTCTCACAGCCATACATTACTACTGGGAAAACCATAGCTTTGATTAGACGGACCTTTGTCAGCAAGGTGATGTCTCTGCTTCTTACTATGCTGTCTAGGTGTGCCATAGCTTTCCTCCCAAGGAGCAAGCGTCTTTTAATTTCATGGCTACAGTCACCGTCTGCGGTGATCTTGGAGCCCAAGAAAATAAAATCTGTCACTGCTTCCATTTCTTCCCCTTCTATATGCCAGGAAGTGATGGGGCCAGATGCCATGATCTTAGTTTTTGTAATGTTGAGTTTCAAACCAGCTTTTGCACTCTCCACTTTCACCCTCAACAAGAGGCGCTTTAGATCCTCTTCGCTTTCTGCCATTACGGTGGTATCGTCTGCGTATCTGAGGTTGTTGATAATTTTCCCGGCAATCTTAATTCCAACCTGTGATTCATCCAACCCGGCGTTTCTCATGATGTACTCTGCATATAAATTAAATAAGCAGGGCAACAATATACAGCCTTGTTATACTCCTTTCCCAATTTGGAACCAATCGGTTGTTCCATGTCCGGTTCTTACTGTTGCTTCTTGACCCTCGTACAGGTTTCTCAGGAGACAGGTAAGGTGGTCTGGTATTCCCATCTCTTTAAGAATTTGCCACAATCTGTTGGGATCCACACAATCAAAGACTTTAGCGTAGTCAGTGAAGCAGAAATTGATGCTTTTCTGGAATTCTCTTGCTTTCTCCATTATCCAGCGAATGTTGCCGATTTGATTTCTAGTTCCTCTGCCTCTTCGAAACCCAGCTTGTACTTCCGGTAGTTCTCGGTTCGCATACTGCTGAAGCCTAGCTTGTAGGATTTTGAGCATAACCTTGCTGGCATGTGAAATGAGCGCAATTGTGCAGCAGTTTGAACCCTCTTTGGCATTGCCTTTCTTTGGAATTGGAATGTAAACTGACCTTTTCCAGTCTTGTGGCCACTGTTGAGTGTTCCAGATTTGTTGGCATATTGAATGCAGCACTTTAACAGCATCATCTTTTAGGATTTTAAATAGCTCAGCTGGAATACTGTCATCTCCGCTAGCTTTGTTGTTAGTAATGCTTCCTAAGGCCCACTTGATTTCACTCTCTAGGATTTCCGGCTCAAGTTCAGTGACCGCACTATCATGGCTATCAGGGACATTCAGAACTTTCCTGTATAGTACTTCTGTGTATTCTTTCCACCTCTTCTTAATCTCATCTGCTTCTGTTAGGTCCCTGCCTTCTTTGTCCTTTATCATGCCCGTCTTTGCACAAAACGTTCTCTTGAGATCTCCGATTTTCTTGAAAAGATCTCTAGTCTTTCCCATTCTGTTGTTTTCCTCGATTTCTTTGCATTGTTCATTTAAGAAGGCCTTCTTGTCTCTCCTTGCTATTCTCTGGAACTCTGCATTCAGTTGGATATATCTTCCCCTTTCTCCCTTGCTTTTTGCTTCTCTTCTTTCCTCAGCTACTTGTAAAGCCTCCTCAGACAGCCACTTGGCTTTCTTGCATTTCTTTTTCTTTGGGATGGATTCAGTTGCTGCCTCCTGAACAATGTTACGGACCTCTGTCCATAGTTCCTCAGGCACTCTGTCTATCAGATCTAATCCCTGAAATCTATTCCTCACCTCCACTGTATATTCCTAAGGGATATAATTTAGGTCATACCTGAATGGTTTAGTGGTTTTCCCTACATTCTTCAATTTAAGCCGAAATTTTGCAAGAAGCAGCTCATGATCTGAGCCACAGTCAGCTCCAGGTCTTGTTTTTACTGACTGTATGGAGCTTGTCCATCTTTGGCTGCAAAGTACATAATCAATCTGATTTCGATATTGACCATCTGGTGATGTATTTACTTAGGCTAAAACGGCAGGGGAAAAAGGAACGCAAATAGCGCCCACTACACTATTTGCATTCCCCCTTTTTTTGCCGTAAAAGCTTACTTAAATATTTACGTAGGCTAAAACAGCGAAAAAAAGGGAACGCAAATGGTGGCCGCCATAGCCACCGCCATTTGCGTACGCTGGTTTTTTTTATTTTTGTTTTTGTTTTTTTTGCTTGCTGTGATAGGCTACGTAAGTATTTACGTATCACAGCAAAGGCAGCTACGCAAATGGCATGGTGGCCGCCATTTGAGTCCGCAGCAGCCGGCCGAGAGACCAGCTGCTGCGGCTGCTGCCGCCACCGCCGCCGGAGCCGCCGCTGCCAGAACATCCGCCCTAGCTAAGCTTGCGTCCTGGGCGGTATTCTGCAGGGGGGCAGGGGGGAGGCCATTCCACCACTGGTTTCGGGGGGCCAAATGCCAGTGCATTCGGCCTCACTGAAATCCGTGGCGGAATTCTCCGCCATCCCTATGTTTACATCTGTATCTTCACCATGAGGTGATCCTATGCCCAGCTCAACACTTCGTGAGGGCCACATTTTTGCTGTAGTAAGTAACAGATTAAAAGCCAACAGATGGTTACAACTAAAATGGTTTTGCTCTCAAAATTCTCCAAATACTTCTCAAAATTATCTTGTGTGCTGGGGAAATCAGAAGCAATAGAGGAACAGATATCTAAAGTCTGGGTAGGGATGTACGAATTGTGTACCTTCTGTGCTGCTTGACTTCCGCAGTTTGCGGCCAGTGCTCCATACTGTTGTGATGTTGGAGAATTTCTCCATGAATCTCCGGGAGGCCGAATGCCAACACATTCGGCCCCCCGAAATTGGTGGGGAAATTCTCCGACCCCCCCCCCCCAGGATGGGACTTCACTCGTGCGAATGTCCCTCGCGGCGGCGGGTCCCGGTGGCGGTTCGGGGGCGGTTCAGCGGCGGCGGCGGCCAGTCTTCCGACCGGCTGCCACCGCCGCCATTTCCAAGTAAAGTTAAAAAAAAAAGTGATAGGCTACGTAAAGATTTACGTAGCCTATCACAGCTAGATTTTCAAAGTCAGCCGTGATAGGCTACGTAAATCTTTACGTAGCCTCTCACGGCTGACTTTGTAAAAAAAAAAAAAGCGCATATGCAAATGGCGGCGTCCATGGGCACCGCCATTTGCATTCCTTATTTGGGCACGGGTAGTCTACGTAAAGTTTTACGTAGACTACGGTGAAAATAAGGGCAACGCAAATAGCGTCCCTATGCTGGCCCATGATAGGCTACGTATATATTTACGTAGCCTATCACGGCTAAAGCAGGGATGCAAATGGCGTCCCCTACACTATTTGGGTTCCCGCTTTAGCCGTGATAGGCTACGTAAATATTTACATAGCCTATCACGGATGCAAATGGTGTTCCCTACACAAATGGTAGGGATTCAAATGGTGTTCCCTACGCAGGACGCCATTTGCATCCACACCAGCCTGGCAGTGGCTGGAGGCCCTGCTGCGGGTTGGCCCGGCCGGCGGCTCTGCAGCCTGGCCGTGGAGCGGAGCCGACTGGGCAGGATTCCGGGGGGGAGGAACGGATCGTCTCGCCCCGTCGAGGATTCCGGGGGGAGGAATGGATCACCTCCACCCACCTGTGGAACACGGTGGAACCAGGTAAGTGGGGTTTCGTACACCCCTAGCAAGCAGTCTTTCAGGGAAGCTTGTCTGCCATTATATATCTGATGTCATTGAGGAAAAGTCATGATACTTCCAAAGTACCTAGGGTGACCTAGGGAGTGTCTCCACCAGCGATTTACTCTGAGCTGGCTGAGTTTGGAGGTCATTAGGAAGACATGACATTGTGGCCATCCAGCAGCCACCCTGGAGCTCAGATTTCCTGAAACTGCTTAAAGTCTGAGGGCTCCTTCACACTGAGCTTTTATCCTGCAATTGAGATTGCTCCTTCATGGACGTTTGTAGGCTCTTTGCAGGACACCGTGATCATTCAAGGCATCTCCTGCAAAAATGCCCTTTTTTCTGTTTTTAAATAGATTGCAGATAATGAGCTATCAAATTACCCGGTCGTGTTACACTTCAGTTTCCTTTGTGAAAAGAGTTAAAGCGGCAAGAAGAGGAGCGAGATCAATGAAAGAGAATGGAAGACTCAGGTACGGGGAAAAGGAGGGGAAGGGGATGGGGGGAAAGAAAGCACATGAAAAAGGGAGTCATTGTGGTCCTGCATTTAAAATGGAAGCAGAAAGCCCCATTTTAAATGCAGGATTTTAGGCTGGTGTAGAGATGCCCTGATTCTTTTCCTTAAGTCGAGTTCTTGCTGGTACAGTGGTTGTGTGCCCCAACCCCTGCATTTACCTTGGGTCTGCTAGGCCTTTACTTAATGGCAGTTACTTCTGCTAGTAGACAAACCAATTAGTGTCTACTCAGAAGTAACTGCCATTGTGCTCAATGAGGCTTGTCTCTTAAATGTGCACACCAGCATTTACAGAGATACCCCTCAATTGAAATAGCACATTTTAAAGCACTAATTCCCCAAAGCCTGTAAAATGCTTTCTGCAATTCTCCGACGTTTGGTTTATCGTCTTCGGAAGTAATTAATTCACAACTTCATTGGTGTGCAGCATTGGGTTAGAAAGGGGGCTGGTTTCCCCATCCCTTTGTTTCCCCTCCCTGTCTTTCCCAGCACAAACATATGTGTATCTACTCAGAAGTAACTCCCATTGTGGTCAATGAGCTTGTTCCCGAAATGCGCACTCTCAAAGTTGCTGAGATTCCATGAATTGAAATAACGCATTTAGGAGCCTTAATGTCGAAGCTTCGATTGATCGCAACACATCAGGGAGAACACTGTGTTCCTATGTTCTTTGCTGCTTTAAAGAAGTAAGGGAATAAGTAATGTGGGGTGGGGGAGTGGCAGAGAGAGAGAAGGAGATTGCTTGCAGGTTCAAGGCAGAGAGAACACTGTGTTCCTTCCTGTAATGATTGCTGCTTTAAGGGAGTAAGTAATGCGGGGGAGAGAGAGAAGGAGAGTGATTTGGTTGAAGGAGAAAGCAGGAGTAAGAGCATGAATGGGTACAAAGCCTCTCTTATTGGTTGCACAGCCCCTGCCAGTCAGATGACGTTCAACCCACCCCCATCCCAAAGTATGTGGAGACATGCATCTGGAGAATTTTGAAAACCATTTGGTGTGTCACATTGCATGGCTGACATGCAATATTATTTACTATAATTATATTTGATAGCTGACATTTTATCTTATAGCATTTGATAAACAACATGCAATGATAATTAATATTTCATAGTTGGCAGCTTACAAGATGGCATAATTGACACTTGTCGAAATCAAGACAGTCAAGAGATGTCAACAAATCTTAGGGATGTACGAAAATCACTTACATTTTGTGGATTATGTTTAGGGGTGGACGAAAGTCACTTACCTTTTCTCGCAGCTTGTTCGCGGTGGGGGGGAGCGCTTCGCTGCTCCCCCCACGAAGTTCAGGCCGGGGGGGGGAGGCTTCCCGCCTCGCCCGGCCGAAATTCAGGCCGGGGGGGGAGGCTTCCCGCCTCGCTCAGCCGAAATTCAGGCCGGGGAGGAGGCTTCCCGCCTCGCCCGGCCGCGAACACGAAAGTAAAAAAAAAAAAAAAAACGTCCCCTGATAGGCTACGTGACGATTCACGTAGCCTATCACGGCTAGATCTGGAAAGTCAGCCGTGATAGGCTACGTGAATCATCACGTAGCCTATCACGGGTGACTTAAAAAAAAAAAAAAGCGCGTACGCGAATGGCGGCCCCCATATTTGCCCTTATTTTCGCCGTAGTCTACGTAAACATTGACATAGACTACAGCGACCAAATAAGGAACGCGAATGGCGGCTCCCTATGGGGGCCGCCATTCGCGTACGCGCTTTTTTTTTTTAAAGTCACCCGTGATAGGCTACGTGACGATTCACGTAGCCTATCACGGCTGACTTTGCAAATCTTGCCGTGATAGGCTACGTGAATCGTCACGTAGCCTATCAGGGGACGTGTTTTTTTTTTTCTTTCATTGCAATGGCGGGGGCGGCAGCCAGTCGAAAGACCGGCTGCCGCTCCCGCCCCGCTCGAACACCGGATGAACCGCCAGCCGGACCCGCCGCCGGGAGGGACATTCAGGGAAGGTAAGTCCCGTCCCGGGGGGGGTGCGGGGGGGTGCGGAGGATTTCTCCCCGAAACTTGTTCGGGGGGCCGAACACGTTGGCGCTTGGCCCCCCGAAGTTTCGGGGAGAAATTCTCCGCCATCCCTAATTATGTTGATGGTGGGGGGGGAGGCGTTCCGTCCCTCCCCCTGAAATCCTGGACGGGGGGGAGGCGCTCCATTCCTCCCCCCCCAGAATCCTCTGCGGCCGGCTGTGCTCCGCAGCAGCTCCGCGGAGCAGCCGGCCAGGCCCAGCCAGGCCAGAGCGGTCCACAGCCGGATTTCCGACCGCAGAGGGCTCTGGGGGGGGGGAACCGCGTACGCAAATGGTGTCGGCTACGGCCGCCGCCATTTGCGTTCCTTATTTTTGACGTCTTAATCTACGTAAATATTTACGTAGACTAAGACGGCGAAAATAAGGGGAACGCAAATAGCGTAGCAGATGCTATTTGCATTCCCCTTATTTTCGCCGTCTTAGTCTACGTAATTATTTACGTAGACTAAGACGGCCCAAAATAAGGAACGCAAATGGCGGTGGCTGTAGCAGCCCCCATTTGCATATGCCTTTTTTTTTTTTTTTACCCCGTCGTTTTAGGCTACGTAAGTTTTTATGTAGCCTAAAACGTCTGGGTAAAAAAAAAAAGGCATACGCAAATGGCGGCGGCCATAGCCACCGCCATTTGCGTATGCCTTTTTTTTTTTTTTTTAACCCAGACATTTTAGGCTACATAAAAACTTACGTAGCCTAAAACGACGGGGTAAAAAACCCACACACACCTGCAAATGGCGGCGGTGGCAGCCGGTCGGAAGACCAGCCACTGCCACTGAAGCCGCCACCGGAGCTGCCGCCGCCCGGAAGATCCACCCCAGGTAAGTCTCGTCCCAGGGGGATCCGCGGGGGGGGCGAGGGGGCAAGCCGTTCCGCCACAGATTTTGGGGGGCCGAATGCACTGGCATTCGGCCTCCTTGAGATCCGTGGCAGAATTCTCTGCCATCCCTAGCAAATCTAGTAAAATTCAAATCTTAAGTTAAAGATTTCCCATTCGAAACGTAAATTTGAATTTTTCATTGAGAATTTGAATGAATAATAAATGGATTTAGGAATATTTAGGAATATACAATTCAGTTCTTGCTTTGGTGCTCCACAGAAATGGCAGGAAGTCAAGAAAGACTGGAAGGTGATATACAGGTGGGGCAGGAACAGGAAGGAAGGAAGGGACAAAAGACCTGTCCTTTGGTAGGAAAGGAGCTGCCTGTCTAGAAAGCAAGGGTTGAGCAAGAAGCTGGAGCTGCCTTGTTCTTAAAGCACCTCATTCATGTTCCCCTTCCTCCTCATAGTCTTTACATGCTTTACATTCCAACCCCACCAGTAAACCTACAATCTCCAGATGATAAGCCAAATCCACGGAGGATAAGGCTATCAATGGCGGCTAGTCATGATAGCTATATATTACCTCCAGTATAAGGGGCAATGTTCCTGCATGTGCCAGTTGCTGAGGAACATGAGTTGCAGGGTGCTATTGTCATGTTATATTATATGACATGAGTTGCAGGGTGCTATCCAGTAGGGCTCTTCTTATGTTTAATCTCAAGACTAAAAATAGGGGTTTTAAAAGTTCTTTTGCCTTTTTCAGTCAAATGTGAGGCCTGATGTGATACAAATAACTGCATTCTAGAAGGCCAATGCACAGCAGGCTTTGGCTTGATGATCCGGGTAATGTCATGAGGGTAAGGAATGGTCACTTTGTGGGAGCTTGGTAAGGGCTGAGCAGCCCAGATGCTGTAGTATCTGGGTGAGAGTATTTTATTTAGTTATTTAGTTATTACACTTCTATACTGTCCAATAGCCGAAGCTCTCTGGGCGGTTCACAACAATTATATTTATCTATTTATTAGTTATTTCATATCTATACTGCCCAATAGCCAAAGCTCTGTGGGCGGTTCACAAAAATTAAAACTAAAAAGCGCAGGGTAAAGCAATATAAAATATAAAAACATTAAAACCAAACTATAACAATACAACCAGAATAAAACCGGAATAAAACCTAACAGCAATGTAGAGATTTAAAATACAGATTTAAAACACCAAAGCTAAAGGACTAGAAAGCTAAAATACTAAAATGCCTGGGAGAATAAAAAGGCCTTCACCTAGTGCCAGAAGGAATACAACATAAGTTAGGACAATGCCAGGTGAACCTCACTAGGGAGCTCACTCCACGGCCGGGGTGCCACAGCAGAAAAGGCCCTCCTTCTAGTAGCCACCCGCCTCACTTCCTTTGGCAGGGGCTCACAGAGGAGGGCAGCTGAGGATGATCTTAAGGTCCAGCAGACACATATGGGAGGAGGCGATCCTTCAGATAACCTGGCCCCAAGCCGTTAAGGGCTTTGAATGTTAATACCAGCACTTTGAATCGGGCCCAGAAATAGACTGGCAGCCAGTGCAGCTGGAAAAGTACTGGTGTAATATGAGCCCCCTGTTAACAATCTTGCTGCCCTATTTTGGACCAGCTGAAGTTTCCAGACTGTTTTCAAAGGCAGCCCACATATAACGTATTGCAGTAATCCAGATGAGAAGTTATCAGAGCATGGATAACTGTAGCTAAACTCTCTCTGCCCAGATAAGGGCGTAGTTGGTATACCAGCCTAAGCTGATAAAAAGTGCTCTGTGCCACTGAGTTCACCTGTGCCTCAAGTGATGGTTCTGGGTCCAAGAGCACCCCCAAACTATGAATGTGATCCTTTAGGGGGAGTGCAACCCCCTCCAGAACAGGTTGAATATCACCTAGCCGGGCAGACGAACCACCCACTAACAGTACCTCCATCTTGTCTGGATTGAGTTTCAGTTTATTGGCCCTCATCCAGTCCATCACCGTGCCCAGGCACTGATTCAGAACAGCCATTGCCTCACTTGGTTTTGATGAGAAAGAGAGGTAGAGCTGGGTGTCATCCGCATATTGATGGCACCTCAGCCCACACCTCCGGATAACCACCCCCAGCGGTTTCATGTAGATGTTAAACAGCATGGGGGATAAAACAGAGCCCTGTGGAGACCCGTAGCACAATTGCCACGGCACAGAGCAGTAATCCCCCAGCACCACCTGGAGGAGATGACCCTTCAGGTCACCTGGCCCCAAGTCGTTTAGGGCTTTGAATGTTAATACCAGCACTTGAATCGGGCCCAGACATGGACTGGTGGCCACTGAAGATGGAAAAGTACCAGCTTATGATTGAATTGGCCAGTCCCGGTTCACAATCTTGCTGCCCTATCCTGGACCAGCTGAGCAGAGGCTGAAGCACTTGTGTGCCAGAAGGATGCCTGTGGCCAGGGCTGCTAATAGGATTTCCACCACTGAACAGACAAACAACACACTCACTGCAGGCCTTGCTGTCGTAACATCTAGGTGCCCTTGCTCTCTGGTCCCTCCATCCCAATCCTGTTTATTGCTGTCCATTCCCATCAGTGGCACAGATTCATGTGGGTCTCATTAAAGAGACACATGGTTTATTTACTCATTAGCATATCCAGCTGTTAGCTTTCCTTCTCCCAATATTTCAGACTAAGTAGCAGTTTGACATAAATAACTCCCATTCAACTAGAGGTTGAAGGATATTAGAAATATAGAACACTTAAGCCACAATTGCTCTTTTTAAGCACCCTGAACAATCTCTGGTTAGATGGGGAAATCTAACGGGGTGTCTGGGTAGGGGGAAGCAGGACAACCCAATGCTATTACTTAAATAGGCCTATTAAAATGAGTGAAATATGGCTTTATGAAACAGACACCATTACATCAGGAATGATGAATCATAAAGTTTCTTTTCAATATTACAATACTATACAACCTTTTAAAATTTCATCATTTGCGTCATATTCCCAACAGCCATCAGGTGCCTGGACTTGGTGGTTGATTGAATTAAGAGGAGCCATCTGGGAAATGGTTGGTTCCCCTTCACTGGAGGCACCGAAGCAGTCAAGGGGAGGGAACAAGAGTCCCTGCCAAAAGCAGCCACTCCAGTGCCTGGCTTCGTGGATATTCTGTAGGGCTGCCAAGAGGTATCAGACTTATGGTTTTCCCCACCAGGTTCTAGAGCCATTGACTTGTCTGCTAAGTCCCAATGCCATTTAATTAATATTATTTAACATTTCTATAGTCTTTAGCTAATTCAGCTTCATTATGAGCTACATAATTAATAGTCTCATTTTAGATGTGTAGCTGAGGCCATTTTCACATTGGGTTTGGGTTTTTTTTAGATTCCCAGCATCTGTACTTTAAAAGCAGAATTCTACATGACACTGAGCTTAATGGACATTTGGCTTCCAAAATGGCTACTTTCCATTTTCAGAAGTTGACACATTCTGAAAGAGTACAGACAGGTAGCACAGAATTGCAGGGATGGTGTCAGGAAGGCTAAAGCTGAGAACGAGCTGAGGTTAGTGAGGGATGCTAAAAGCAACAAAAAGGTTTTCTTCAGATGCATGCATAGTAAAAGACAGAGGAAAGAAATGGTGGTTCAATAAGGATGGCAAAATGATAACAGATGACAAAGAAAAGGCAGAAGTGCTCAGTTCCTACTTTGGCTCAGTCTTCTCCCAAAAGGGTCTATGAGCCCCCTGGCAAAGGTGAAGTACGGGCTGAAGGGGTAAGATTGCAGCTTGAGATCGATAGGCCTATGGTCAAGGAACACCTAATTACTTTGAGTGAGTTCAAATCTCCAGGGCCAGATGAACTGCATCCTAGAGTAATAAAGGAACTAGCAGACGAGCTCTCAGAACCACTGTCTATTATCTTTGAGAAATCGTGGAGGACGGGTGAAGCGCCAGATGACTGGAGGAGGGCTAATGTTGTCCCTATCTTCAAAAAGGGTAAAAAGGAGGAACCTGGGAGCTACAGACCAGTCAGTCTGACATCAATCCCTGGGAAAATTCTGGAGCAGATTATAAAGCAATCCATCTGTAAGCACCTTGAAAACAATGCAGTGATTACTCGAAGCTCACATGGATTGTCAAGAACAAATCCTGCCAGACTAATCTGATCTCATTTTTTGATCAGGGAACCTCACTTGTGGACTGTGGGAATGCTGTGGACATAATATACCTCCACTTCAGCAAACTAACTCAAAGTGGGCTAGATGAAACAATGATCCGGTGGATCCACAGTTGGCTACAGAATTGGACTCAAATTGTGCTTATCAATGGGATCTTCTCAAACTGGGGAGAGGTAACAAGTGGGGTACCTCAAGGCTCAGTCCTGGGCCCAGTGTTCTTCAACATTTTTATTAATGACTTGGATGAGGAGGTGCAGGGTATGCTGATCAAATCTGCAGATGACACAAAATTGGGTGGGATAGCTAATACCCTGGAAGACAGGAACAGAATTCAAAGTGATCTTGATAGGCTTGAGTACTGGGCAGAAAACAACAGAATGAAATTTAACTGGGATAAATGCCAAGTTCTGCACCTAGGAAGAAGAAACCAAATGCACAGTTACAAGATGGGCGATACTTGGCTCAACAATACTACAAGCAAGAAGGATCTTAGAATTATTGTAGATCGCAAGCTGAGCATGAGCATGGGAACACTGAAATCGGTGTTGTGCACTGCCCCTTTCAATGATTTCCCCCTCCTACAGTTTTTAGAGGCTTATCACATGACTACTGGGCCAGGGCTTCAGTTCAGACAGAGCAAGCAGCTAAGCAGGCAAGAGCGCTCCTCCTGGCAGGCAGGACCACAAGGCCTAGATGCCTCCTACAGTTACCTGTTTGAACTTCAGCTTACTGTTATTTGTTGGACGGTTATTAAAGTCTTGTTATTGCTGGCTAGTCTTGTGCTTGGTTCTCATTAGACAACAGTAGATCTATTTTATTTTTTATATTTATATCCAACTCAGGCCAAAAGGACTCTCAGAGCAGCATGCAAAAATGTAAAAACAATAAAGTACAAAAAATAAAACAGTGCAATTATAAAACAGGAGAGGAATAAGGAAGTGTCAGCATTAATAGAGAGGATTAAATTACAAATCTGAAAGCTATATAAGATCTAAAAAGCTTGGATAAGTTAAAAAAAGAGTCTTCACCTGGTGCTGAAAAGACAACAGACCAGACACCAGGCAAGCCTTCCTGAGGAGGATAGTCCAAAGGCAGGGTGCTACAACAGAAAAGAACAAACACTGAGAGAAATGTATTTATTTCCACATAATTACTCACTGTGCTGGGGTGTTATGGACTTGGAGGGGGAACCACCTTTCCTGTTGGCAGACCCCTTCTTTTCAAGGCTCACCAGGAAAAAGAATTACTGATAGGGTGCCATCAGACAGGATTAATCCGCTGACATACCCTAGTGCAGCTGCTTGGGGGGTTTCTGAGCCCTATTCCCAAGGACCCTTCACTTCAGCCCAGCCCTAGGAACAGATAAAAAGAAAGGCTCTTTGGATTGAACACAGATTAACATCCTAAATAAGCAAGCTGTAATTTTGAATAATCACGGCGTCGTGTAAAGAACCCACAAACTTCCGTGAAAGAGCAATCTCAATCGCATAATAAAAGCTCGGGGTGAAGGAGCCCTGGATCTCACCCCTTTTGCAGAAGAGACACGCTGGATCCAATTCAGGGTATCCATAGACATTCCAGATGCAATGGTTTCCCAGTCAGACACAGACTTTTGACAGATGGCTCACCAGTCCTCTGTTACTACCTGTACTGAAATGGCAGAGTACAAAGATGTTTGTTGTGCTTATATCCATGGAAATGTCCTTGTAAGCTGGGACACAAACCTGTTGACCCCTTGAAGGTCACTTGGTTTGAGCTTTGGGGCTCTCTCATGCTGGCAAAGGCATAGCGTGAAGTAGCAATGAACTGGCTTGTGAGAGGAGAGGAGGGGGGAAATAGAGTGACAATGTAATAGGTAAGTGCATTGTCACAACAATTATTGTTTGTACAGTAGTCAGATGTCTAAAATGGGGATATGATACAGCCAGCCATGTAGAAACAAAACGTTGCTACATGGCAAAACGTTGCTGTGGCCATAGTAACTAGGTTTGTGGGCCACTGTTAATTTTCCAAAATATTGCACCTCCATCTAGCCTCTGCAATGCACATTCAAAATTCCCAACCACTTGGAATGGTATGGGTAGGTGATTCATCTAGAACAGAAGGACAGGATTGGCTGTAGTACTCAAAACTAGGCCTGGAAGGCAGGTTCCCTTGGCCAAAGTCCTCAAAGCCTGTGTCTGTGGCACTTGGGTATGCTGGTTAGTTCACAAACGTCAGGTCCATCATTATACAATGATGTATAATATACATTGTACAAGTCCGGGCCATCCTGGAGCTTCATACTGGCTGAGTTGTCAGTTACAAGGGCTGACGTTGCACACTCACATACATTCCCTTCTGTGCTTCAAAAGTGCTCTGGCATCTAAGCATTGTCTTTGGTTGGTCTTTAGACTAGGCCCCAGCATCAGAGTCAGACGTTCCTGGTTCGAGCCCCACAACCTCTGGTACAGAGGTAGTACTTGTAACTGCCACTGTTTTCTTGCATGGGAGCAACTGAGAGCCTCTGCAAATTATTTGTCCCAGCATGCTAATTCTTGTTCATGCTTTTCACAGGAAGTTTAACATGTAGTCTTTGTTGCAGCCCCAGAGCTTTGGGATGCCCTCCCACACAAAGTGTGTACAGCTCCCTTCCCATGCTGTCTTTCTGAAAAAAAAGCCAGTCAAGTGTTCTCAATTTAATATTTAAAAAAAAAAAAAATAGGAAAAAGAAACCAAATGGGGGATACTTGGCTCAACAATACTACAAGCAAGAAGGATCTTGGAATTGTTGTAGATCACAAGCTGAATATGAGCCGATGTGATGTGGCTGCAAAAAAGGCAAATGCTCTTTTGGGCTGCATTAATAGAAGTATAGCTTCCAAATCCCGGGAAGTACTAGTTCCCCTCTACTCAGCACTGGTTAGGCCTCATCTGGAGTACTGTGTCCAATTCTCAGCACCGCACTTTAAGAAGGATGCAGACAAGCTGGAGAGGGTTCAGAGGAGGGCAACAAAGATGATCAGGGGACTGGAAACAAAGCCCTATGAAGAGAGACTGAAAGAACTGGGCATGTTTAGCCTTGAGAAGGGAAGACTGAGGGGAGATATGATGGCACTGTTTAAATACTTGAAAGGTTGTAACAGAGAGGAAGGCCAGCATCTCTTCCCATTCTCCATCATCCCAGAGTGCAGGACATGGCACAATGGGCTCAAGTTACAGGAAGCCAGATTTTGGCTGAACATCAGGAAAAACATCCTGACTGTTAGAGCAATACGACAGTGGAACCAATTAGCTGGGGAGGTGGTGGGCTCTCCCACACTAGAGGCATTCAAGATGAGGCTGGACAGCCACCTGTCAGGGATGCTTTGACTTAGATTCTTGCATTGAGCAGGGGGTTGGACTTGATGGTCTTATAGGCCCCTTCCAACCCTACTATTCTATGATTCTAAATGCTTGATTATAGCTTTTAGTTCTTAATGTACAGCTGTGCAAGTGGATGCATTGTTAAAGTGTCTGGGTTGTTCAGTGTTCAACCATTATAAAACTTGAACATACTGTTCATTATGAAATAAAGACCTGCTGTCTTATTAGTATGAAATTTGGCACTGAGAATATACTATGATCGGGCCAAATGTCAGAAAGATCTGATGAAGAATGGCCAAGTTATAGCCATTTAGATACTTGCTTTGAAGTGTCTCAACTTCTCTATTTGTGATCATTTCTGTGTCCAGTGAAAGCACACATAATCTCTTTTTCACTTTGTCTGCCTTCTCTGTATTGGCAGGAAAAAAACCCTTTAGATACGTTCCAAAGAAGGATTATCTGTTCCTTCTGGGCACCTGAGAAGAATGGGGTTAATTGATGGACTTCAGGCTTTTTGTACTGCATGAAATAAGGGACCTGAATATGTACCTGTGACAAACCTAATCTCTTCCCCCCCCCCCGCCCCCACTTCTCAACATGGCTCTGACCAGGAAAGATGTCCAGACTTGCCTGCACGTGATCAGGCATCTATAAGTACCAAAATCTCCATTACTACACATCCAAGGCAGCCTCTCCTGCTTCATCCTCCCACCCTCTCCATGACTCATCTCTTTACAACAGGAGTGGGCAACAACTTGTCACCCTCCAGATGCTTTGGTCTACAACTCCAATCAGCCTTAGCCAGCAGAGCTAAGCGATGATGGAAGTTGTAGGCCACAGCTGTTGGGAATATTGCAGTCAAGTCTTTAAGATGCAGGAAGGGGGCAGTGTTGCAGTTAGCTAGTTAATGCACGAGAATTTTGGGCACAGCTAGCCTTAGGATCTCTACAGCCCACAGTGTGGTTCCTGTTCCTCCCCTTCCCCATGCCGTCTCCATTGCTGGGAGCACATGTGTTTGCTCTCTCCTCTGCTGGTATCATAGAACAAAGAAATGGACTGAGCAAACTTTGTCTGAAACTACACGCTGTACCTGCGTTGTTATGCAAGAAACAGTGAGTAAACCATTTTACCTTCTCTTCACTAAGGAAAGGTGTTTTCTTCTATTTTAGCCTTTACATGCATGTGGGACTCATTCTGTTCTGCCTTTTGTTTTTCTCTTCTAACTGCCTTTTTAACAGGAAGCAGCAATACCAAATAATTCTCATCAAAAACATCTGGAGGGCCACAAGGTGCTCACCCACTTTATAAGGTACATGCAGGAATCACCTGGACGACGCATGATCAGATAATCTCTGGCTATTGATTGGTCAGGTTGAATGTCCAGTATCTGTGGGAGTTCCTACTCCACACTGAAATACCTTTGGGTCCTGGAAGGTGCCACCCTGCTGACTCCTGATATAAGAGCTTCACGTTTGGAACCCGCAGTGTGCTAGTTCACTAAATGGGTTTGATTCATGGCTGCTACTGGGATCATGTTACTGAAACCACCTTGGTCTTAGCAGGATTCCACCCACTTTTGGGAGCATGGCAAACTCTGGAATTCCATGACTATCCGGAGCCAGGTATCTCCCAAGTAGACCTGGTTGCCCCCATTTGCAATCACAACCCAAACAGAAATGCTGTTGGCACAGGACACCATGGTTCGGCCACCCTGCTCCACCACCTTTTAGCCTGGACTTCCCACACTCTGGCCTCCTAGATTCTTGCCTTGCTAAGGCAGAGACCTGGTGTGTGCAACCTCCTTTCCAACAAATCAGGAACAGGTTACTCGAACCCAGGGAGAGGTATCTTTAAAACTCTATCCTATTTTCAGGAGGGTCTTCAGCCGCAAAGTGTAGCCTCCTACTTCTGTGCTCTCTTTTCTACTGTGTAGGTTGCGTAATTTTATAATTCAGTCTAATTTTGGACAATATTGGTTGGGAGCCTGGCCACTTTTGTGCAGCCTTCCCCTAGCCAAAAATTGCAGACAAGACTCCTGTTGCCTCCCCAGATTTCCTCTCTATGCCCACACCTGTCAGCCAAGTCTTCTGGAAAATTTGGTTGATCTGACCATGATTGTATTTGGGAAGAAATGCCTTATTTCCTTCTTGGGTGTCACCCTTTTTCCTGGGAGGAAACAGGATACACACACAGTGTTGAAAATTGGTGTGTGTTTTTGCCATAGGTAACTCTGTCCTACCATCCCCTTTTGTTGCAAAGGTGCACCAGGACTAGCCTGGTCACACCACCTACTGCTAGAATAAGCCTTCTGGAAACCTTTTCTTTCCTCCCCACTGTTGCAAGCTCACCGCAAACCTTTCTTTTCCTCTCCCAATAGTGTTAGGACTCCCTATTTGTCTAGCCCTGACCTTCTCATTGCCTCTGTATGCAGAAGCGCAGATCAGCCTGGATGCTGCATGCATGTCTGTGGCCTAGTTCACGCACCGGAGCCCTTAGTTCAGCCACCAAACAAACTAAGCCAATTTGCCCACAACCTTATTCATTCTGAATACATTGGGTGCTTCGCATGTTTTGACTTCTGTTACCTTGTCGTGGTGCTGGAGCTTGAGCACCTCAATGACGCCATGACCTAAACTGTGAAGGGACACCCAAGATGGGAAGGTTATGGCAGAGAGGTCAGACTAAATAAAATCCCTGGGGAAGGTAACGGCAACCCACCCCAGTATTCTTGCCGTGAAAACTAAATGGATCAGTACAACCAGAGATACGTTGGTATACCATCGGAAGATGGGACTCCCAGGTTGGAAGATGGTCAAAATGCTACTGGGGAGGAACAGAGGATAAGTTCAACTAGCCCCAGATGTGATGACGCAGCTAGCTCAAAGCCAAAAGGATGGCTAGCGGCCGATGGTGCTGGTGGTGAACGACAAATCTGATGTTCTAAAGATCAACACACCATAGGAACCTGGAATGTCAGATCTATGAGCCAGGGCAAATTGGATGTGGTTATTGGGGAGATGATGTCAAGATTAAATATAGACATTTTGGGTGTCAGTGAACTGAAATGGACTGGAACGGGCCACTTCACATCAGATGACCACCAGATCTACTACTGTGGACAAGACGACGACAGAAGAAATGAAGTAGCCTTCATAATTAATAATAAAGTGGCTAAAGCAGTGCTTGGATACAATCCAAAAAATGATAGAATGATCTCAATTCGAATTCAGGGTAAGCCATTTAACATCACAGTGATCCAAATATACGCCCCAACCACAGATGCTGAAGAAGCAGAAGTAGATCAGTTCTATGAGGATCTGCAGCACCTCCTGGATAATACGCCAAAAAGAGATGTTATTTTCATTACAGGAGACTGGAACGCTAAGGTGGGTAGTCAAACAACACCTGGAATTACAGGCAAGCATGGTCTGGGAGAACAAAATAAAGTGGGACATAGGCTGATAGAATTTTGTCAAGACAACTAACTGTGCATAACACTCTTCCAACAACCTAAAAGACGACTTTATACATGGACTTCACCAGATGGTCGACACCAAAATCAGATTGACTACATCCTTTGTAGCCAAAGGTGGCAGACATCTATACAGTGGGTAAAAACAAGACCTGGAGCTGACCGTAGTTAGATCACGAACTTCTTATTGTACAATTTAGAATCAGACTAAAGAGAATAGGGAAGACCCACAGATCAGTTAGATATGAGCTCACTAATATTCCTAATGAATATGCAGTGGAGATGAAGAATAGATTTAAGGGACTAGATTTAGTAGGGATGTACGAAAGTCACTTACCTTTTCGACGGGGTGATTTGCGGTAGGGCGGAGGCACTCCGCACCTCCCCCCAAAATCCTGATCCGGCCGGCTCTGCTCTGCGGAGATTCTGCGGAGCCACTAGCCGGGGCCACCCGCAGCTGGACATCCAGCTGCTGCGCAGCCTTCCGAAAAAAAACACCTGCGTAGGCAAATGGCAGCGGCTACAGCAGCCGCCATTTGTGTTCCCTTTTTTTTGCTGTTTTAGCCTACATAAATATTTACGTAGGCTAAAACAGTGAAAAAAAGGGAACGCAAGTGGCGGCCACTGTAGCCGCCGCCATTTGCGTACATGGGATTTTTTTGCTTGCCATGATAGGCTACGTAAGTATTTACATAGCCTATCATGGCAAAGGCAGCTACGCAAATGGCATGGCGGCCGCCATTTGAGTTTGCAGCAGCCGGCCGAGAGTCCAGCTGCCGCTGCTGCCGGAGCCGCCGCCAGAGCCACCGCCGCAGGAACATCCGCCCCAGGTAAGCTTTCATCCTGGGGGGGTTTCTGCAGGGGGGCAGGGGGTGGGAGGCCGTTCCGCCATGGGTTTCGGGGGGCCAAATGCCAGTGCATTCGGCCTCACTGAAATCCGTGGCGGAATTCTCCGCCATCCCTAAGATTTAGTAGATAGGATCCCAGAAGAACTATGGACAGAAGTTTGCAACATTGTTTAGGAGGAGGCGGCAACAAAAAATGTCCCAAAGAAAAAGAAAACCAAGAAGGCAAGATGACTGTCTGCTGAGACACTAGAACTAGCCCAAGAAAGAAGGAAAGCAGAGGGCAACAGTGAAAGGGGGAGATATGCCCAATTAAATGCAAAATTCCAGAGGTTAGCCAGAAGAGATAAGGAATTATCGTTAAACTAGTATTGTGTGGAAGTGGAAGAAGATAATAGAATAGGAAGGACAAGAGACCTCTTCCAGAAAATTAGAAACATCGGAGGTAAATTCCAGGCAAAAATGGGTATGATCAAAAACAAAGATGGCAAGGACCTCACAGAAGCAGAAGAGATCAAGAAAAGGTGGCAAGAATATACGGAAGATCTGTATGGGAAGGATAATTATATCGGGGATAGATTTGGCGGTGTGGTCAGTGAGTTAGAGCCAGACATCCTGAAGAGTGAGGTTGAATGGGCCTTAAGGAGCATTGCTAATAACAAGGCAGCAGGAGACGATGGTATCCCAGCTGAACTCTTTAAAATCTTGCAAGATGATGCTGTCAAGGTGATTCATGCCATATGCCATCAAATTTGGAAAACACAAGAATGGCCACCAGATTGGAAAAAATCAACTTATATCCCCATACCAAAAAAGGGAAACACTAAAGAACATTCAAACTATCGAACAGTGGCATTTATTTCACATGCCAGTAAGATAATGCTCAAGATCTTGCAAGGTAGACTCCAGCAATTCATGGAACGAGAATTGCCAGATGTACAAGCTCGGCTTAGAAAAGGCAGAGGAACTAGAGACCAAATTGCTGATATCCGCTGGATAATGGAGAAAGCCAGGGAGTTTCAGAAAAACATCTATTTCTTTTTTATTGACTATTCTAAAGCCTTTGACTATGTCGATCATCACAAATTGTGGCAAGTTCTTGGTGGTATGGGAATACCAAGTCATCTTGTCTGCTTCCTAGGGATGGGGGAGAATTTCTTGCCCAAACTTTGGGGGGCTGAGTGCCAACGTATTCGGCCCCCCAAAGTAGTTTCGGGGAGAAATTCTCCGCCCCCCCGCCCCCTCTGGGATGGGACTTACCTTTCCCGAATGTCCCTCCTGGTGGCGGGTCCCGGCGGCGGTTCGGCAGGTCTTCGACAGGGGCAGAACGCTATTTGCGTTGCCCTTATTTTCGCTGTAGTCTACGTAAAGATTTACGTAGACTACAGCGACCAAATAAGGAACGCGAATGGCGGCTCCCTATGGGGGCCGCCATTTGCGTACGCGATTTTTTTTTTTAAAGTCACCCATGATAGGCTACGTGACGATTAACGTAGCCTATCACGGCTGACTTTGCAGATCTAGCCGTGATAGGCTACGTTAATCGTCACTAGGGATGGTGGAGAATTTCTCCCCGAAACTTCGGGGGGCCGAGCGCCAACGTGTTCGGCCCCCCGAACAAGTTTCAGGGAGAAATCCTCCGGCCCCCCCCCCGGGACTGGACTTACCTTCCCTGAATGTCCCTCCCGGCGGCGGGTCCGGCTGGCGGTTCGTCCGGTGTTTGAGCGGGGCGGGAGCTATTTGCGTTGCCCTTATTTTTGCCGTAGTCTACGTAAACATTTACGTAGACTACAGCAACTAAATAAGGAACGCGAATGGCGGCTCCCTATGGGGGCCGCCATTCGCGTACGCGCTTTTTTTTTTTTTTTTAAGTCACCCGTGATAGGCTACGTGACGATTCACGTAGCCTATCATGGCTGACTTTCCAGATCTAGCCATGATAGGCTACGTGAATCGTCACGTAGCCTATCAGGGGACTTTTTTTATTTATTTTTTTTACTTTCGTTTTCGCGGCCGGGCGAGGCGGGAAGCCTCCTCCCCGGCCTGAATTTCGGCTGGGCGAGGCAGGAAGCCTCCCCCCTGGCCTGAATTTCGGCCGGGCGAGGCGGGAAGCCTCCCCCCCCCGGCCTGAACTTTGCGGGGGGAGCAGCGAAGCGCTCCCCCCCACCGCGAACAAGCTGCGAGAAAAGGTAAGTGACTTTCGTCCACCCCTAATCGTCACGTAGCCTATCACGGGGGCGTTTTTTGTTTTTTGTTTTACTTTTTATTTCGCGGCCGGGCGAGGTGAGACGCCTCCTCCCTGGCCTGAATTTCGGCCGGATGAGGCGGGAAGCCTCCCCACCGGCCTGAACTTCGGGGGGAGCAGTGAAGCGCCTCCCCCCCACCGCGAAGCAAGCTGCAAGACCAGGTAAGTAGCTTTCGTGCACCCCTACTGCTTCCTGAGGAATCTATATAACGACCAAGTAGCAACGGTAAGAACAGACCATGGAACAACGGACTGGTTTAAGATTGGGAAAGGAGTACGGCAGGGTTGTATACTCTCATCCTACCTATTCAACCTGTATGCAGAACACATCATGCAACGTGTTCAAAAAGAACACATCATGCTTGATGAATCCAAGGCTAGAGTTAAAATTGCTGGAAGAAACGTTAACAATCTCAGATAGGCAGATGATACCACTTTGATGGCTGAAAGCGAGGAGGAGCTGAGGAACCTCATGATGAAGGTGAAAGAAGAAAGTGCAAAAAAGGCAAAAGCTGGGTTGCAGTTAAACCTCAAAAAAACCAAAATTATGGCAACCAGCTTGATCGATAACTGGCAAATAGAGGGAGAAAACGTGGAGGCAGTGACAGACTTTGTTTTTCTAGGCGCAAAGATTACTGCAGACGCTGACTGCAGCCAGGAAATCAGAAGACGTTTACTTCTTGGGAGGACAGCAATGACAAATCTTGATAAAAGAGTGAAGAACAGAGACATCACACTGACAACAAAGGTCCACATAGTGAAAGCAATGGTATTCCCCGTAGTAACCTATGGCTGCGAGAGCTGGACCGTAAGGAAGGCTGAGCGAAGGAAGATAGATGCTTTTGAACTGTGGTGCTGGAGGAAAATTCTGAGAGTGCCCTGGACTGCTAGAAGATCAAACCAGTCCATACTCCAGGAAATAAAGCCAGACTGCTCACTTGAGGGAATGATATTAAAGGCAAAACTGAAGTACTTTGGGCACATCATGAAAAGACAGGATACCCTGGAGAAGATGCTGATGCTAGGGAAAGTGGAAGGCAAAAGGAAGAGGGGCCAACCAAGGGCAAGATGGATGGATGGATGATATTCTGGATGTGATGGACTCGACCTTGGGGGAGCTGAGGGTGGCGATGGCCAACAGGAAGCTCTGGAGTGGGCTGGTCCGTGAAGTCACGAAGAGTCAGAAGCGACTGAACGAATAAACAACAATGAAAACTCTACCAGTTAATTCCCATGATAAATGAGTGTATGTGTTGAATTTTTGAGTATGTTTAATAAATTCCCTGTTTTGAAGAAGCCTGTGTGAGAGAAAGAATCTTTGGGTCCCCTCCAGGACACACTATTATCTAGGGATGTCAGAGAATTCCGCCACGGATAGGGATGGCGGAGAATTTCTCCACAAATCTCGGGGAGGCTGAATGCCAACGCATTCAGCCCCCAAAATTGGCAGTGAAATTCTCCCCCCCCCCCGGGATGAGACTTACCTCCCTCGAATGTCGGCATTATTATTATTACCATCAACATAATCCACGAAAGGTAAGTCACTTTCATACATGCCTACTATTATCAAGGTCAAAAAGATCCCTTAACAGATGTGTGTCTTGAGAGGATGCACAAGTTTGTACACGTGTCTAGAGGTACACATTCAGTAATACCCAGGTTCTTCATCCAGGCCATTTAGTATGTTTCAATTTGTGGTTTTACTTGCTGCTGTATTTATTATTTTGTAGGTTTTTGATTATTGATTTTTGTTGTGATAAGCTGCTAACAATAATGCCTCTCAGAAATGTTTAGTCTCTCTCAGTTCTTCAAGAAAGCTAAATATTTTTCTAGCTAGGCACTAAATAAGAGATAGCTAGCTCATCATAGAGGCTAAGGTTTTCTCAAAGGTATTCCCCATCTCCGTGGCTGTCCCCAACAGAAAACTTGCCTGTATGTTGCCTGGTTTCACAAACGGGACTCTTCCGTATCTCCTCCCCCTCCTGGCTCTTTCCGCTGTTCTTGTATCCTACCCATTGTTGCTTTGGCTCATTAGCTGCACCTGGCAGCCAGCACCTCCTTTGGGAGTGCTGTAATTATATTCGGGTGGGGTGGGGAGGCCAGCCAAACATTCGCTCCTACGTGGCTTGTCACCGTTGTTTTAGACCAGGGGTGAATCTACACAGAAATGTACACTGGTGCTACTACACCTCACAGACGATTGTGGCACATGACACTCCCCCGTCTCTGCAACAACCATGGGGCTTCATGCCATAAACCCCCCATTTCTGCAAAGTCATTTTGTGATGGATGTTCATGTTGTGCCAGCTTCAGTGCGGTTTGGGAGTCTGTGTGACCTCAGCTGGCGATACTAACTTTGGCACAGGCTGGGGGGAGCATCACTGATAGGTGGAAGGGAAAGTTGTGTCATCAAAGGATGGATGCGAGGAGTTGGCTGAACATGTCTACTCAGAAGTAATTTACATTGTCTTCCGTTGCACTTACTCAGCACGGGAGCAGAGAGAGAGGTGGGGAGTTGGGAATTGCTTTGCCTTTTGTTTTAAATCTCCACTTACCCATAGGAGTGGACCTTCACATAAGCTTAATGACTTTAAAAGCTGATTGTCCCCAAATGAGCAAAGAAAGTTAGCACGGTGCTATGGGATGACTTCTCTTCTTTTAAAATCCCCACTTCTGTGCTGAAAACAGCCTACTAAACATGTCTACTCGGAAATAATTCACATTGTCTCCAATTGCACTTACTTGGCACTGGAGAGAGGAAAGGGGAACGTGGAATTGCTTGTGGGATGACTTTTTTTTTTACTCTTCATCCACTGTACCGCACCTATGCAGTAGTTGATGATGTTCCATTCTACTCATGGGACTGTGCTCACATGACCCTGAACTAATTGGTTTCAGGTGCCATTTGCCCCGCAAAAGCGGGATTTTTAAAAAATGTATACACTGCTTTACTGGCTACATGTGCCATGAGAGGAGCAAATCCAAATTCATGAAAATCCGATTTTAAACGGAATCATCGCCATATAGATGGGGCCCAGGGGTGGGAAACCAGTGATCCTTCAGATGATGTTGGATAACAACCCCCATCTTTTATGACCATTGGCCATGCTGGCTGGGGCTGTTGGGAACTGGAGTCTAACAACATCTGGAGGGCTACAGATAGGGATGGCGGAGAATTCCGCCACGGATTTCAGTGAGGCAGAATGCACTGGCATTCAGCCCCCCAAAATCTGTGGCGGAACGGCCTGCCCCCCTGCCCCCCCACGGATTCCCCCCGGGACGAATCTTACCTGGGACGGATGTTCCGGACGGCAGCGGCTCCGGTGGCGGTTGGTCTTTCGACCAGCTGCCATGGCCGCCATTTTCATCCTGGTTTTTGCCGTGATAGGCTACATAAGTATTTATGTAGCCTATCACGGCAAGCCAAGCAAAAAAAAAAACATGGCGTACGCAAATGGCGGCGGCTGTGGTGGCTGCCATTTGCGTTCCCTATTTTTCGCCGTTTTATCCTACGTAAATATTTATGTAGGCTATTACAGCGGAAAAAAAGGGGAACACAAATAGCGTAGTGGGCACTATTTGCGTTCCTTTCCCCCCCACCGTAATAGCTTGCGTAAATATTTACACAGGATAAAACAGCAAAAAAAAAGGAACGCAAATAGCGCCCACTACACTATTTGTGTTCCCCTTTTTTTTCTCTGTAATAGCCTACGTAAATATTTATGTAGGATAAAACGGTGAAAAATAGGGAACGCAAATGGTGGCCGCCGTAGCCGCCACCATTTGCATACGCCGTTTCCCCCCCCAGCCGTGATAGACTACGTCAATACTTATGTAGCCTATCACGGCAGCCTGGCTGGACGCAAATGGCGGCCGCTACGGTGGCTGCCATTTGCATCCGCAGCAGCCCGTCCGTGGCTGGAAGTCCGGCTGCGGACGGCCCTGGCCAGCTGCTCCGTGGATCTGCCGCGGAGCGGAGCCGGCCGGGCAGGATTCTGTGGGGGAGGACCGGATCGCCTCCCCCCCGTCAAGGATTCCGGGGGGAGGGACGGATCACCTCCCCCCCCCACAAATCAATTCCGTGAAAAGGTAAGTGACTTTCGTACATCCCTATCTACAGGTTCCCCACTCGTTTTAGATTTTTAGGGAAATGGCTTTGGTTGGGAGATCCTGCCTAAAAAGTGGCATAAAAATACTTGTTTTAAGTAATAAATAAATAGATGCTTCCACACTGAGCAAGAAACCTAAAATAACCATGTGAATCATTCCTTTAGGTTGTCTTGATCTGCCTCTCTCAAAATAGCAGTGTGGGACTGCCCTATAAATAACAAACCCTGGTGTGGCAAAGTGACACTGAGATTTAAATGATGCCACACTATATCCTGTCCAACAGGGTAGGCTGGGACACAGTTTCTATTTGTGTGTGAGCGGTGATAGATCCCCATGTCAATCAGTGACACTAATAAAAGCCCTTCACAGGAGCTTCTGTTCAGTGCAACTCCTCAGGCTTCTTCTGCTCAATAGCCATACTACCTGCTCAGCCCCTTCCCAGATTTTGCATAACAAGCATATCAGAACCCACTCTAACTTTAATATGTTTCACTATTACATTGTGTTACACTTTCTCATAATGTCCACCCCCCAAAGACAAGCAAAATAGTTGTCAGTAAAGGAAGTCTGTCACCTTCTATCAGCACAGCCTCAACCTTGCTGCCGTTTATCTGTGTACTGATGAATTCTGGAGGGAGCGAGCGAGCGGGGAAATGGAATAAAAATCATGTGCCCTGGCCCTGGTCTCCAATCTCCATACATTTTGAGGTCCCATCCCAACCTATGTGCACAGGCCATGTGTGCACAGCCCCCAGTAGAAATGGGACCGTAAACACATGGAGGGCAACAGCAGAATCAGCTGCAAGCATGATCCCAACATCCTTTTCCATACATTTATCTGTATACAGATTAAATGTCTGCACAGGGATTAGGGCAAAACAGAAGATACATTGCTTGAAGTTGTGGAATTTCAAACCCAATGAGATGGTCTTTCCATTGCTGTCTTGCCTCCTGCTAGGCACTAGTTGCTCTGACTGTATTCCTGTTCTGTTTTGGTCCAGCTTCACCTCCAAGGCGTCTGTCAACCACATGGAAGGTTTAAAAGTTTCTAAAGGCCTGGCTTTGTCATGCGTCTATTCAAAGAACAAATGTTATAAACTATGTTTAAGAGCTGTGTGTAGGAATGAACAAATCAGTCTATTTCTGATCCATGTCACATTCATATGTGTTCACTTAAATCCATTCTGTCCTGTTTCCACATTAATCTGTGATATAAAAAATTGTGCAAATTCTTGTTTAAATAATATTTTGATCACATTTCTCTCAAAATATACATTTTAAATGCATATTTATTCATTTATTTGAGCTGATTTTATATTGATTTAATAACTGCCTACTTTAAAGGGTCGTTGTTTTAAGGATTAGTGAGATAATTTATGTGATGTACTTCACGCATTTAGCAGAATAAGTGTTTTGCATTTTCTTGCCAAATTTCAACTGCCAACTGCTGCTAAATTTCAAATATTGAAGTCCAATTTTAAGTGTAATCACATATTGCTAACTGTAAAAAAAGGCATCAGTTGCTATAATTTTAAGGGTGCATATGTGTTTGGTGTGTTGAACCCTGCCTATTGGATTCAGGCTCCACACAGATCTTGGTGTTGATTTATTTACAAGGTTATATATACTGTTCCCTGGCAGGTATCCTAACACAGGCCTGCACAGGGTTTGTCTTAGTCCAAGAGCGGAAAGGGAGGAGGAGCAGGAGTCTGGGCTGCATTTAAGGGGACAGTGCATAGCTCATTCACTGTACCTGAATACAAGACATTTTTTAAAAAGATGTTGCTGGTGGCATCTCTGATTATTTATTTAATTTATTTATTTACAATATTTATATACCGCTCCACATCAAAAGATTTCAGAGCGGTGAACAACAAGATAAAAGAATAAGAACCCATAATTAAAACAATTAAAACATTTTAAAAGAACAAATTCTGAACTTAATAAACTGTGGCTGGTCACTCAAGGAAGGCCTCTCAAAATAACAATGTCTTCAGGAGGTGCCGAAAGCAACACAGTGTTGGCTCCTGCCTGACCTCCAAAGGCAGGGAGTTCCACAGGAAGGGGGCCACTACGCTGAAGGCTCTTCTCCTGGTGGACTCCAACCGGGCCTTAGGTCCATGTGGAACTACCAAGAGCAAGCCCTCCGACCTCAGTGACCGGGCAGGTTGGTGAAGAAGAAGGTGCTATCTCAGTAGGGATGTCAGACAATTCCGCCACGAACTGAAATGGGATCGAATTGCCATCAGTCCGTGCTGCAGAATCCTCAGCGGAGCGGTGCCACGAGGTCCTGCGAAGCCAGCAATCACGCGGCTCCTTTCTTTTTGTTTGCAAAATAGTGAAATTTATGAAAATAAATACGCAATGTAATTCGTAAATCGGAAGGACAGTATGCAAATGCGTTTCCTATTGTTAAGATAATAAATACGTATTTTGCCTGCAACCACATGGCTTTCTTTTTCTTCGCAGAGTTGCAAAATATACGTATATAAATACGCAATATAATTCGTAAATCGGATGGACGCAATGCGATGCATATCAAACAATAATAAATACATATTTTTTTTAAAACAAAATGAATTGTACAGCTCCGTAAACCATACAAGAATATAACCTTTTAAAACAAATAAATGGTATACTATCCTCAATCTTTTTTTTAATTAATTGTCTGGTGAGGTGAGAGATCTCTCCCAGGCCACCCCACCCGGAAGATAAGGTCATTGAGGGGAGGGAACTCAAGGGAGGAGGGAGTACACCAACCATTTTTCCCGCCTTCAGTTCAGTCATCGTGTCGCTTGCTCGAGGCACTGCTGCAGACAGAGTGTCTGGAACTGGGAAGTGTGTCCTTGGTTCTACAGCACTGTTCAACCTTTATTACAGTCTGTGTGAAGGTATGTTCTTTGATATACTTTACATGACTGTACCCCTATTTAGTGATTTTGGGGTGGCATATGCCGGGGGAAGGCTAGCAGCCTGGGTTTCAGTCTGCAGAGGCGGCTTCTTTCAATGGGAAGCAAAATGTGCCTTTATTTGGGGGATTTGGGGTGGCAGCATACAGCGGGGGAAGTCTTCAACACAAATAAACCTCAAAGAACTTTTACTTTACCATAGTAAACTATATACTTTACTATATGCGATTATAGGCTGTTTACCTGTGTTCAGCTTTGCTATAGTGAAATATGTTCATGAGTAATTCTCTCACCACATGCCCACCCCAGAGACATGAACATGGAGAAAAAAATAGCCTGTAATCAAACCAGTACTCAAAAGATGTACAGACGTCGGGGAGTCAGTGTGGAGGTTGCAGTTCAACGATATTTAGAGGAGCAGGAAGCCCTAGGTGTAACCAGCACCAACAGCCCCAGCACCAGTCCACCCTGCAACCGCAAGCGGCGCACACCGCCAAATCCTGCTGCAGAAAGTGGCACAGCCAGCCACATCTCTGAACAGGAAAAATGTGCATGGATGGTGAGCGGAAGGGCAGTGTGTCCAAAGCAGATGAAAATGTTCCTAAGGATGTTCCAATGTTCCTACAGCAGCAGAATGACAGTCACGAAGTCTACCTCATTCCAAAGGATGAATCTGGTAAGACTCAATCCTCCCACAGCAATGATACGGTCTTTTCAGAGTTTGAGCAGTGAGGACAATTTTAGACAACTCTTGCGGCGCTTTTAAGTATGTACATTTTATTTGCACCTTGTGGTGTATCAGTGCTTTTAGTGCAGTAGTACCTTACATCTGCACCTTCTGGATTGCAATTCCAAGCTATGTTTCATAGATTTGTATAAATAATATACAGTGCATTCTCATTGTTATTATTCATGTGTAAAAGGTGCATTTATCCTGAAATTCCGCTTCTGTTGGGATTCTTTACAGAAACAGCCACAACCATCCTCCCTGCATCAGAGAGCGAAAGTGGGACAGAAGATGAACCAGGTCCAGAGCTACCTTCTGATAATTGTCTCATGGGCAATGGTACACGTAATTTGGAAAATAGGCCCAGAGGACTTAATTTCATCAGTGATTCAGACATTGATGATGATGTTGAGTCTTTCAGTACCAATGTCCCTGAGACTGAGTCTGTGGTCAAGCCTGCAGGGTTCTTTGGGAGCAATCCCAAATCTCAGGGACCAAGATCCCCTGCTCCTCAGAACCGGTCGTCATCATCATTACTAATGCCACCAACAGCATCCACAAACAGAGATGAGCGGCAACATACAGTCGCCAATGCCACTTCTTCTGAAACCAAAACTCCCATTCACGAACGAAAAGATGGTGGAAGGGTGAGTTCTTATGTGTGGTGCTTCTTCAAACATGAAAAAATGATTGGTATGTTCTACTTTGCAGTGTTTGTTGAAGCCGTGTGTGCCTAGGAAAGGAAGGGAGCTGTGGATGAGTGGGCACGTCTGCCATGCGGTGACACATGGAGAAGCATCATGCGCTTCTCGTGCCAAAAGATAGTAAAGGCAAGTCACTCTCACAACAATCCAAAAAGACCATTACTGCCTTCTTTGCATCATATTGCAAAGACCAAAGGCAAAGTAGTTAAGAGGCAGTTGTGAATGGAAAAATGCCTCACGCTGACACAGAAATTCCCCTCAGACAGCATCCAGGCAGCAAGGTTGATCATGCCCTGACGGAGTTTATTGCTCGATGCATGCTGCCCTTCTCCATAGCAGAAGAGGAGTCCTTCCTGGATTTCGTAAAAGAATTGTGCCCTCGGTGGGAAGTCCCTTCTCGTCACTACATTAGTGACATTGCCATTCCAGCCCTGGCTTCTGAAATCGGAAGGGTACTCCACCAGGATTTGAAATGTGCAGTTGGAGGAAGTATACATTTAATGAGTGACACATGGACAAGCAATCAAGCCAAGTCTTATCTGTGTGTCACTGCGCAATGGGTATCCATTAATGAGATCTGCAGACTGACTTGACGAACAGCAACACTGACCCTTACAATTTTCTTGGGGACACACACATCAGAAAACATTACAAGAAAAATTGATGGAGTTGTTCAATCCTGGTTCGTCCCCTTAAATCTATCAATAGACTGTTTAGCAACAGATAATGCCTCCAACTACCTGAAAGCAGTCTGCATTGCAGGGCTAAACCACATTCAGTGCATTGCGCACTGTTTGAACCCTGTGGTGCGTTCAGGATTGAACAACGCATCTCCTAAATAGGCAAGCTACTGAAGATGGCCCGATCCATTTGCACCCGCTTCAGGCAGTCCTGCTCATCAATGGAGGCAATAGCTGCCATCCAATGTAGCCGTAGTCTTCCACAACACAAATTTATCTTGGATGCGTGTACATGCTGGAACAGCACATTGCATATGCTAGAGAGACTCTGTGAGCAGAAAGCAGCTATAAATGATTACATTTTAGAGAAACAACACTCTTCCAGATTTTATGTCAAACCAGAGCAGTGGGTGTTGATGCAAGACCTGGTTGACATATTAAAGGTATTTGATGAATGCACAACACTGCTTAGTGCAGACAATGCTACACTAGGCCAAGTTCTACCCATGCTGAAGATTATAGAGGGAGTGCTGAGAAAATGCTGTGCTGGGCTTTGTAAGCACACCGCTACTGAAGACAGTCAAGTCCCCAACCCTGCAGTTGGGCTTGCTGAATTCCTTCTACAGGAGATTGGCACCACCAACAAACACATCCTTTGATGAGGAGGGATATGAAATACATTGCTGCATCATTCCTTGAACAACAGTTCAGGGATAGCACAACGAAGGAGGTGCAGCAGAGCCAGAACCCTGATTTCCAAAGTCTTAAAACCTATATAACTTGGAAAATCATACAGTGCTACAAGAAAGATGTTCTGGATAAGGAGGAACTGGGGAAGAATGAGGCTAGGACTACTACCTCTCCTGAAGATAATATCTGCAGCAGCAACTTCACCAGCAGGAAGGACAATGATGCTACAGCAGCTGCACCACCATGACATACAGGAACAGCTCGTGAAAAGTTCTACTTGTACTCCAGTGGAACTTGGTGTAACTGTGCAGGAGAACCATACAGAAAGACACAGCAAAGGATCTGCTTATGATGTGGCTAGCCAGGAACTGGAAGCTTATGCCAGGGACAGTTTCTCTCTAACACACAGCAGACCAGAGAGTGATTCTCTCCTTTACTGGAACACAAAACATGGAGTTTGGCCAAATCTGACCAAAGTTGCCATTGGGCATCTATCTTGCCCTCTCTCGAGTGTGTCCTCTGAAAGGCTTTTTCCTACCGCTGGGAACATTGTAGGGATGTACGAAACACCTACCTGGCTCCGCACCAGGCAATCCGCGGTGGGGGGGAGGCGCTCCGTCCCTCCCCCCGGAATCCTCGACGGGGGGGAGGCGCTCCGTCCCTCCCCCCGGAATCCAGCCCGGCCAGCTCCACTCCACAGCCAAGCCGCAGAGACACTGGCCGGCTCCAGCCACCCGCAGTGGCTTGAACCCTTCTTTGAAGCTCATTACTTGTGCAGAAAGAGAAAAATAAACGACAATAGTAATATGCATCTTTCAGGCAGTGTCAGCTGTCATTGTCTATGTAGTACTTACAGGTCCTAGTTAACCTCTGCACATCCACCAGCAGATGCGTGAGAAGTACAATAGGAGGCATCCTTGCACTGCAGCAACCTTAGAAGGGTGGCCTTCCTCCGCAGATGCTCCTCCTGGGTCTCCTTCTGTTGGCTGATGTTGCTGCTCAGTAACCTCAGTGGATTCGGATCCTCCCTCTCCTCCTCCACATCTCTCTCTTCTCTTTCTGCCTCCCTCAGTCCCTCCTCAGCAAGCAATGCACGATGTGCCGCTGTGGAATTTCACAGTAACAGAATGATTTTAGTTATATATGTGGGTAACAAAACCACAGTCATTGATCCGTCTGTCACCATTTCCTACCATACCAACCACAGACTCTGTCCCCCCACAATGCAATATTAGGCGTACCGTACGTTCATACAATGTTATCACATCCTTTCTCTGGGCTTCTGTAAGGTTGTTAGTGTATTGCATAATTACTCCTCCAGCAAGGTCTATTGAGGTGATAATTAGGGAGAATTGCCATTTTTGGCAGGATGATGGGGACTGTAGCTCACCCACTCAAGTTTCAGTAATACATGCCAGGTCAGCCTTCTCATCCACGATTAAATCATGAATGAGTGCAGTCTTATTGCAGACTGACCTGGCATTAAATAGCAGCACCGCAAGACAGGAGGGCTCAGTGGAAGAGCTACCAGGCACATGAGAGCTAGAGGAAGGAGGTAGAAGGGGAACAGTGTATAATCATCTGTGGCCCATTCTACTTTGCTGTCTCAACCCTCTCCTCTTGCCATATCTCCTGCCCCAAGTCACTGGGATAGTGGTGCTCCTTCCATGGGGTCCCTGTGTCAGAGTTTCCCAAGCACATCCTTACCACACCAGAACAACCCACACTCTTAGCACCCACCCGCCATTCAAACGTACCCCCAACCATTCAACACATACACTCCACTCCTCCAACAATCACTCCAGCCAAACAAGCACAATTACAGTTTGTAGCTTGTGGCTATAACCAGCCACTGGTCACAACTAAAACATCAGGCTTGCCAACCAACCAAGCAATGTACAGAACAAGGAGGTGCTTATTTCCTAGCCATTCAACCTACTTCCATTAATGCATTCCATCTCTAACCTGGAGTGTGGCAAGCAGTTCTCCCCCCTTGCTCTCACCCAGGGCAGGCCCCGCTTCTAACTACTGCAGGCTCCCACCCTGGGCAGGCCCCGCTTCTAACTACTGCAGGCTCCCACCCTGGGCAGAAGAAGCAACTCTGGTACATGAAGCCACAATCCCCTGTCTCTCACCCAGGGCAGGCAACTCACTCAGGGACATCCCACTCACAGAGAACAGGTAGTCAATAGACAAGTAGAGAGCAAACAAACCAAGCAGGAAGGAGAAAGTAAGAGGCACCCTTGCCCTCATGGCATCCCGAAGGGGCAAACCAAAGGGGCATGCCCCCTTTGGGGTTGCCCCCTGGCATGGCAGCCTGGCAGTGGCTGCCCACCAACTCCTAGAAGGGCTGCTTAAATCTCAGTGTTGCTGGAAGGTCTCAAAAGGGCTAAGAGGTAGCGCTCTGTTCTGACTGGCTGAGGGTCTTCAACAGGTGGCTTCACTCCACAGTCAGTGTCAGGCTGACAAGGCAAAAGTACTGGGAGGTGGTGGTGGGGGAGCCATTGCAAGTAGTTGCAAGGAGCTGGAACATGAGAGAACAAATCTCTCCCTCCAGTTCTCTTCTCTCACCAGTCTCTCGCCAGTCCAAAAGCACTGAGTGCCTGGTCCTGTGGCTAGGATGTATCACAGTCCTTCCATTCTTTGGGCTTGAAATACCTCCAATATCTGGAGTGCAGACGTGCCCAGGTACATCTTTGCTGCCTAACAGGGGCACTGGCTTGTGCTGGCTGAGTGTTTATTAGCTACTTGTTTGGCTCTGGCCCATGGTGGGTGTCTGAGCAAATATGCTCCCTATGAGCTGATTCTAGGTGCCTCATCTGTCTTCTGGCAGGATGGACCCATGTGAGGGTCTCAGATATTTGTAATTGCATCTGAATATTTGCCTACTTTCCACCTGCCTTCTCATCCCAGGCCACACTGCAGGCTGCTGCCACTGAAGACAAGCAAGCAAGATGAGCGTGAGACACTAGACACCAGATTCCACAGCATACCAGGGCCATCTTCAGACAAGCAGGAAGGATTCGCTTAACAACGGAAAGGCACTTTGTCTATGCTCATGAGTCCTTTGTACTTGGGTCTTCTTTTAAAAGCCTCTTTCCCCTTGGGAGAAAGAAGCTCTGCAATGCTCAGAGGCACTCCACCTAAGTCAGGGATGGGGAACATCTGGCTGTCCAGGTGTTGTTGGACTTCAATTCCCATCAGCCCTAGCCAGCCTAGTCAATATGTGCCCCGGCTGGAGCTGAAGAGGGAAAGAAAAAACTCCCCCTGGGCTAATTATGGCTGATTCGAGCTAGCTGGGCCCAAGCTCCCTGGAAAATGTCTTATCTGCCCAGCTCTGGCGCCGTCAGCCATTCGAAGCCTGGACCAGGCAGGGGAAGGCAGCCTGGACATCCAGCAGAGGCAGGTGGGCCAACTTGCCACCTTATTGGCCCTGCCTGGGACTGTGTAGCTGCCAGTGAGAAGCCATCCCTCCCCCGTGGAGCTGAAGAGGGAAAGAATAAACTCCCCTGGGCTGATTACGGCTGATTTGAGCTGGCTGGGCCCGAGCTCCCTGGGAAGGCTCTTATCTGCCCAGCTCTGATGTGGGGTGGCACTGCCCCGGTGGCAGCAACTCTGAAGGTGGGGACACCCCTTTGGGGGAGATGCTTTGGGGGAGATGCGAGGGCAAGGCCCACCCCATAACGCTTGGTTGACTGGTTCTTGCGACTTCTATGTGTACATGTTGGTTGTTGTTTTTGTGTTGTTTTGTGTCTGTTTTGCTAGGATCCTGTTATATGCCTGGGTGAGAGGATATATGGCCTAGTCGAGGCACTTGAGGGGGCCCCAATTAGTGTGGTTACAGGTCAAGGGAGATATGGCGTTGGGTGGAGGGCTAGCCAGGTTAGGGGAACACAGCCCAGACAGTTAACGGCTGTGCTGTGTTCCGGCCCTTCTCCCAGCCGCAGGCATGGTGGTTGCCCTATATCAGCCTGCCCTCGGGTCTCTGGGTGCTGCTTTTGAATGCCAGCTCGGTTTTGAATGCCAGTAAGACCTCCCTCATCCATGACTTAATAGCGGATGAGGCGGCTGATCTGGCATGTATAACCGAGACCTGGGTGGGTGAGCAGGGAGGAGTTAGTCTCTCCCAGCTCTGCCTACCGGGGTACTTGGTTCAGCATCAGGGAAGACCTGAGGGCCGGGGGGGGGGGGTTGCTGTGGTCTATCGGAGTCCCATCTCCCTCTGCAGGCTCCCTGTCCATGTGACTACTGGTCGGGAGTGTTTGCACCTTGTGTTGGGCCAGCAGGACAGCTTGGGGACTCTGTTGGTGTACCACCCACCCCGCTGCTCAACAGATCCCCTATCTGAGCTGACGGAGGTGGTCTCGGGTGCTCTGTTGCGATCCCCCAGACTGTTGGTTCTGGGGGATGTCAACATTCGCGTTGAGGGCACTTTGTCTGGGGCAGCTCAGGATTTCATGGCCTCCATGACAACCGTGGGACTGTCCCAACGTGTCATCGGCCCGACACATGTAGCGGGGCATACTCTAGACTTGTTTTTCGCAACTGGACATGGAGATGGTGGTCTGAAGGTGGGGGACTTTGCATCAGTCCCCTTGTCATGGTCAGATCATTACCTGCGGAGGTTTAGCCTTTCAGCAGCTATTCCCCTCTGCAAGGGTGGAGGGCCTATTAAAATGGTCCGCCCCTGGAGGCTAATGGATCCGGATGGTTTCCAGAGGACTCTGGGGAGGTTTCCGACTGATATGGCGGGTTCTCCTGTCGAAATCCTCGTTTATCTGTGGAATGCAGAAATGACTCAGGCAGCTGACATGATTGCTCCTCAGTGCCCTCTCCTGAGTAGAGCTCAAACTGCTCCATGGTATACCCCAGAGCTGAAAGCGATGAATCAAAATAGGAGACGGCTTGAGTGCAGATGGAGAAGAATTCGTAGTGAATGGAATCGAATGCTGGTATGTGCCTATGGTGAAGTATATTCAGGGGCAGTGAGGGCAGCAAAAAACCATAATCTTGCTGCCTCTATTTAATCTTCTGTCTGCTGCCCAGCGGAGCTTTTCAGAGTCGTCCAGGGGCTATTACATGCCAGCCCTAAGGACACTGTAGATCCCTCTGAGGCCTGCTGTAATGCATTAGCTAGGCACTGCCGGGATTAGATCTCTTGCATCCGCCAGGACTTGGACTCCAGTGTTATAGGAGGTGAATCTGGTGAGGTATCCAGAGCACAGCCTTGACCTGTTCTTTTGGATGAGTTTCAGTTGGTACAGCTCAAGGATGTTGACAAGGTGCTTGGATAGATTCGTGCAACCACTTCTGTACTAGATCCTTGCCCTTCTTGGCTGATAAAAACTGGCTGGGAAGGAACAGCTGGCTGGGCCAGGGAGGTGATTGATGCCTCTTCGCAAGAGGAGGTGGTCCCGGGCCACCTCAAAGAGGCAGTAGTGAGACCACTTCTAAAGAATCCTCCCTGGACCCAGAAAATCTTAGTGATTCTAGGCCAGTGGCAAATGTTCCCTTCCAGGGCAAGGTTCTTGAGCGGGTGGTTGCCAACCAGCTCCAGACACTCTTGGATGTAGGGATGTACAAAAGTCACTTACCTTTTCACAGGGGTGATTCGTGGGGGGGGGAGGCACTCCAGACCTCCCCCCGAAATCCTAACCCGGCCGGCTCTGCTCCACAGCAACTCTGTGGAGCCGCCAGCTGGGTGCATTCGCAGGCGTGTGGAGCCTGCAGACGCAAATGGCAGCAGCTATGGCGGCCGCCATTTGCGTTCCTGTTTTTTGCCGTAATAGGCTATGCCCTGCATTAGCCATGATAGGCTACGTAAGTATTTACGTAGCCTATCACGGCCTAAATGGGGAAGCGAATGGCGGCCACAGACACGGCCGCCATTTGCAAAGCAGCACGAACGGCACCAGGTAAGTGCTCCATTTCGCGTGCCTTTCGCAGGGTGGTGGGGCGGGGGGCTTCGTTCCGCCATGGATTTGGGGGGGGCTGAATGCACTGGCATTCGGCCCCCCAAAAACCGTGGCATTCCCATTGCACTGGCATTCGGCCTCACTGAAATCCATGGCAGAATTCTCTGACATCCCTACTTGGATGAGACCAATTATCTAGATCCATTTCAGTCGGGATTCAGGCCAGGTTTTGGCACAGAAACAGCCTTGGTTGCCCTGTATGATGACCTATGTCAGGAGAGAGACAGGGGGAGTGTGACCTTGTTGATTCTCCTTGATCTCTCAGCGGCTTTCGATACCATCGACCACGGTATCCTTCTGGGACGATTGTCTGAGCTGGGAGTGGGAGGCACTGCACTGCAGTGGTTTCGCTCCTACTTGGATGGTCGGCTCCAGGTGCTGGTGGAATATTGCTCGGCCCCATGGATTCTCCAGTATGGAGTGCCAAAGGGGTCACTTCTGTCCCCCATGCTATTGAACATCTACATGAAACCATTGAGTGTGGTCATCCAGAGTTTTGGGGCACTGTCATCAGTATGATGATGATACGCAGCTCTATTTCTCCTTTTCATCTTCTTCAGATGAGGCTGTGGATGTGCTAAATCAATGCCTGGCTGTGACAATGGACTGGATGAGGGCTAATAAACTCAATCCAGACCAGAGTGAGATGCTGTTGGTGGGTGGTTCTTCTGACTAGATGAAGGGTGCTCAACCTGTTCTGGATGGGGTTGCACTCCCCCTGAAGGAGCAGGTTTGTAGCTTGGGGGTTGTCCTTGAGCCATCTTTGTCACTTGAGGCTCAGGTGGCTTCAGTGGCATGGAGTGCCTTCTATCAACTTCAGTTGGTGACCCAGCTATGCCTCTATTTGGACAGGGATAACTTGGCTTCATTTGTCTATGCTCTGGTAATCTCCAAGTTAGATTATTGCAATGCACTCTACGTGGGGCTGCCTTTGAAGGCGGTTCAGAAGCTGCAGCTCATGCAAAATGTGGTGGCCAGATTGATAACAGGGACCAGAAGGTCCGAACATATAAGACTGACTCTGGCCTGCTTGCACTGTCTGCCTGTATGTTTCCGAGCCTGGTTCAAGGTGCTGGTTTTAACCTATAAAGCTTTACATGGCTTGGGACCACAATACCTGAAGCGCCTCTCCCAACATGAACCTACCTGTATACTACGTTCAACATCTCTGGCTGCCTACACTGAGGAAAGCTCAGAAGATAGCAACAAGGGAGGGGGCCTTTTCAGTGGTGGCCCCCAAATTATGGAATGATCTCCTCAACGAGGCCTGCCTGGCACCAACATTGTTATCGTTTTGGCACCAGGTTAAGACCTTTCTCTTCTCCCAGGCATTCGAAAGTGTATTATAAGTGTTTAATCGATCCTAGAATGTCTTACCGTTATTGTTGTTTGTTTTTGAGATTGTTTGTTTGAAGTTGTTTTAGATATATGTTTATTTTGTGTATATTGTCTGTTCATGTGTTTTTTATGTAAATGGTTTTTATTCTCTGTATATTGTATTTTTAATGTTTTTCATCTTTGTAAACTGCCCAGAGAGCTCCAGCTATTGAGCGGTATAGAAATAATGAGGAGGAGGAGGAGGAGATTATGGGAGTTGTAGGCCAACAATGTCTGGAGGGCCACACATTTCTCCATCCATGGCCTATGTTTTGTAAAAAGAAAGTGGCAGCCCTACTTCTTGGTTAGATATGTTATATTACATTGTCCAACTTCATTCTGCGCACAGTGTATACAGATTACAAATGTCAATTGCTTCTCTCCAGTGAAGGGTTCTAATTGCTGGTCCATAAGACTTTTTCTCAAAGGTTTTCTCTTAAGCTGCCATGGAACAAAATGTGTAAACAATATAGAGCTATTCCTGAAGCCAAATTAGTGGACAAGCCCAATTAAGAGGTTCTACCTAGACAACTGATTACATGTAGATAAATCCAGAGTGGAAATGAGAGGGAAAGGCAGGGATGCTGCACCGGAGAGTCTATAGACAAAGGCCTATTCTGCAATCATTTCTGAAAAAACTCCATTAATCTTCATAGACCAGTTTTAATTGCACACACTTGCATACATCAGCCTTCTTATTTTCTACACCTGTCATGGCTGACACTTGGTTTTGTGTGCTTGTCATTGTGAGGACTAATTAGAAGGGTTTGAAGTTGTTGGGGAGGTTTTCTTGATGCACGTGGGGTTTTTTTTTTTAAATCTTCTCAAGTCCAGATGAACAGAATAGTAAAACTGCCAATTAGGAGGACACTGTTCTGAAAATAAGTTTTGCTTTGTTTTTGTTTTTTTGATTGGGCCTTGCAAGCAGTTTTCAAAAGATTGAAGGGTCTGTTAATTAACTTTCCACAGAATTTTAAAATACTGATACATGTTTTCTTAATAATCAGCTTCCCAGTTGTTAAGCTTCAGAACTAGAGTCATCAACTGGACTGAACAATACTTAGCCAGCCCTGGCCTGTTCATAGCCTGGTCTGCAGAAATCAGCAGGTGAAGCTTTTTGTGGCCTGGAACTAAAGACCATGAACTACTAATTGCTTCAGTTAAAGTCACAGGAGTTGGTGCTGTTCAAAAATTGGGAACTCTATTCAGAACTATCCAGATAATATTTTGTTAGTTGCATAATTACTTCTTTTAACTCGTTTAGTCCTTAAAGATGCCTCTAAACTCAAGCAGTAAATAATGGCTTATTCATTAACATAGCTACGAATTGAGATCTGCCTGGGGAGGTGATACTTGCCAGGGCCACCCTTGGGGTAGAAAAGTGGCAGGGTTTTCATTGAAGATGAAAAAAAAAGTGTTTAATTTAATTGGACTTACTTGGTGAAAGCAGAAGTTTTGGGGGGGCAGTGTTGCAAGTGAGAGTACATAACATTCCTCCCCCCTTAGCTATCCTAGTCTTCCAACCAACAAGGAGGTATCCTTTCACACCACGGTCTCTGCACTCGATTAGTAGGTGTTGCTTGCTCAGATGACTTTCTTTCAGTAACTGCCATAGGTAAGAAGTAGGGATGGACGAAAGTCCCTTACCTAATCCCGAAGCTTGCTTTGCGGTGTGGGGGAGGCGCTTCGTCCCTCCCCCCGAAATTCTGGCCGGGGGGGAGGCGCCCCGTCCCTCTGGCCGCGAAACCTCCTCTCCTGCCAGGACGCAAATGGCGGCGGCTGTAGCCACCACCATTTGCATCCCTGCAGTCAGCCATGATAGGCTACGTAAATGTTTACATAGCCTATCACGGCTGAGTTAAAAAAAACAAAAAACCCGCGCGTACGCAAATGCGCTACACTATTTGCGTTCCCCTTATTTTTGCTGTAGTCTACATAAATGTTTACGTAGACTACACGTGCCAAAATAAGGAACGCAAATGGCGGCGCCCATGGGCACCACCATTTGCGTATGCGCTTCCCCCCCCCCAAAGTCAGCCGTGATAGGCTACGTAAACATTTACGTAGCCTTTCACGGTGTTTTTTAAAAATCTAGCCGTGATAGGCTATGTAAATCTTTACGTAGCCTGTCACGTTTGTTTGTTTGTTTGTTTGTTTGTTTTACTTGGAAATGGCGGCGGTGGCAGCCGGTCAGAAGACCGGCCGCCACACTGCCACCGCTGTGCCGCCGCTGCACCGTCGCCGCACCGCCACAGCCAGGGACATTCGAACAAGATAAGTCCCGTCCCAGGGGGGGGCGGGGGGCAGACCGTTTCTCCACCAATTTCGGGGGGCCGAATGTGCTGGCATTCAGCCTCCCTGAGATTTGTTGAGAAATTCTCTGACATCCCTAGTAAGAAGGACTGTTGCTCCCATCACTTAATGGTTCTGGCGCTTTAACCAGCGATGAGAGAAACACAACAATTCCAGATAGATCTTCAGCACCTAGCTCTACTGATGACAACCCACTCTGGCCTCAGTGATAGAGGAAGGAACCTATCTCGGTCCAGCACCGTAGTTCCTAGCAAACACCTGATTTTGTGGGGCAAATGAATGGAGAGTAGGAGCTGAGAAGGCAGCATCCAGCGCTTGCTCCCATTTGCTTTGTAAGTCTTCAGCTAAATCTGGGTGGAGACAGTCAAGGCAAGTTTTTAGATGCCTCCCCATAAATAACTCTATAGGACTGACCCCTGTTGTTGCCGAAGGAGTAACATGTTGACCAATGAGAAACCTGGCAAGGAAACCAGGGCTCCTCCTGCAATGTGCTTCAGGGCTTCTTTTGTTGTCTGCACCATTCGTTCAGCTTGTCCATTTGCTTGGGGATGGCGAGGTGCAATGGTGACAGCCCGAATAAGGTTCTTGTCCGCAAATGATTTAAATTCAGCAGATGTAAAAGCGGTCCCATTGTCTGAGACTACAGTATCAGGCAAACCATAGGTTGCAAATAAGCGGCACAGTGCTGTGATGGTTGCAGCGGCTGCTTGTGATGGTACTAAGGCTAATTCAAGCCACTTTGAGTAAGAATCTACCACAACCAAGAAGTTTCTTCCTTGAAATGGTGCTGCAAAATCAATATGGATTCTTGACCAAGGCTTCTTGGTCACTTCCCATGGAAGGACAGGTGCCCTTGGTGGATTGTGCCTAGTGGCTTGATAAGTACTGCACGCATTTACAGTTTTTTTCAATATCCGAGTCAATACCGGGCCACCAGACATAGCTCCTGGCCAATGCTTTCATGCAAACAGTCCCTGGATGAGCTGCATGCAGCGTGGTCAAGATGATTTGATGACCCTTCTCTGGAATACCAACACAATTTCCCCAAAGCAGACATCCCTTATGGGCAGACATCTCATGCTGACAGTGTTTGAACGGCTTAAATCCTCTGGCAGTTCCTCATCCAGCCACCCACTCCATACCCAGTTTAAAACATGAGCCAGTACAGGATCTCGAGCAGTCAGCCTAGCAATTTGCTCAGCCTGAACAGGTGGGTCAGGAAGAGCTTTGAGCATCAAGACTTCCAGTGGAGGGGGTACAACTAAATCTGGAATTTGAAGTGGTAACCGACTCAATCCATCAGCATTAGCTATTGCCTTTCCTGGCTTGTAGACAAGTGTATAATCATAAGCATTGAGCGGAATGCTCCAGCACTGCATGCAAGGTGGTAGCATGCAGGGAGTAGGCTTACCAGGCGAGAAGATTCCTAGAAGAGGCTTGTGATCCATGCATATTTCAAAAGCATGGCCATAGAGATAGTCATGGAACTTTTTGACTCCTGCAATAACAGCCAGGGCTTCTCTGTCAATTTGTGCAAAGTTTCTTTCAGTGGATGACCTGGGGTATGTTTCCACACTAGCGCCTTCACTTTTTTTCCAACTTGGTTGCACTGTTTCCCCAAGCGTGTTTCCATGTCCACAAAGGGCATTGTACCCTGGCGGTCTGCGCTATTTCCACGGAGCTCTAATCGCGTTATTCTCTTGATGGCTGGGTGGAGCCTTTTTGGAGTGGGTTGGGTCTGCTTACCCCATCTGTTTTCCCACCTCCTCCTGTTTCCAATCCCTCCCTCCCTCACCCACTCTGCCCCACTGAAGTTTCCCACTCTGGCCAGTCTCCTCCTTGCTTTCCCAGCCCTTTTTTGCTTTAGAGAAGGAGCGAAAAATCAAAAGCACTGTGTCTGGAGCATCCCCCACCCCCTTTAAACCTTCCCTGTTGCCCCTAAAATGGAGATTGAAGCCACAATCAAGGTACCACAGAGACCCCACGGCATAGGCAGGTTAGAGTAAATCGCTGGTGGAAACACAGCCATAGTCCTTGAATAATAAGTAATTGGTGCCTCTGTACCATCTGGGAATTTGTGGCTTAGCATAGCACCAACCCCATAAGAAGAAGCATAAGTAGTAAGGATTGCGGGGCGGGGGGGAGTTCATCATAATGTACAAGCACAGAATTTGAACTCAACAAGTGTTTGACATTCTGGAAAGCATTCCCATGCTGGCTGGTCCATTTCCACGGAACTCCTTTTCACAGGAACTGATGCAGTGGCTCAGCAATGGTAGCTTGTTGTGGAAGAAACACATGGTAGAAATTGAGGAGTCCCAAGAAGGCTTGCTTTGTTTTTGGAGCAGGTACATGGTGAATTATTTTATCTTCAGCGGGGTTATGCCAGAAGCACCAATATGACAGCCCAAAAATGTTACGCTGGAGGTTCCAATCTCACATTCCTCCTTTTTTACATGACTGCCGGATGTGTCAAAACAACATAGGACTTCTTGAAGTTGTTCAGCAAGCTCTTCCTCTAATGATCCCATCAGCAGGACCTTCCCTCCAAGAACAGCGAGGAGTTGACTGACAGCAGGCACTGGATATGGATGCTGCTTGAGTGCCTTATTCACAGTGCGCTTGTAATCCCCACAGGCTCACCTTCCCATTAGGCTTTAATACTGGCACAATGGGCATAGCCCACTGGGTCTGTGTAACTGGTTCTAGCACACCTTGTTTGATGAGATGCTCAAGCTCTTCTTTGATTTTTCTCCACAATGCAAAAGGCATGTTCCTGGCTTCCATGCAGATTGGTCCAATGGATGGATCCAGATGGAATGACACTGGCTTCCCCTTATATTCTCCCAATTCTTCAGAAAATACCCCTGGAAATGTATTAACAATTGCTGCAAGCCGACCTGTAGTAAGGGTGTGAATTCCTTGAATGCTGATTCCTATTGATGCGAACCAGTTTCTCTCTAAGAGGTTTTTTCACTTCCCCTCCACAATTAGAAGTGGAAGCTTCCCTTGGAAGGAGTGATACTGTACATCTACAGTGCAGCATCCAACAACATCGACCTTTTTTGCATTGTAATCACGCAGAATGCATGATGGACTTGACAACCTTGGAGCAAGGGTCCCAGAAAATATTTTCTTAACGGTGTCCCTGTTAATTATGGATACCTCAAACCCTGAATCCACTTCCATTCTGCACCTCTGGCCATTGATTAACACTGTTGCATACAACACAGAATCATGAGGTTCATTGCCACAGAGCTTCTGAATGTGATACAGCTGTTGCGTTTCATCTCCCTGTGGACAATCAACCTCATGGGACACTAGGTGGAGTGACTCTTTGTTACTGTTCCTTGGCTTTGTGCTGACAGATTTTGAATGGCACACTCGCTCAAAGTGGCCCTTCTTCTTGCAAAACCTGCACTCAGCATCCTTGAATCTGCAGAGTGCTGATTAGGGATGGACGCTCCGTCCCTCCCCCCCGGAATCCTCGACGGGGGGGGAGGCAATCTGCTCCTCCCCCCCCTGGAATCCTCCCGCCGGCCGGTTCTGCCTGCCCGCAGCTGGACATCCAGCCGCTGGGCAGCCCTGCAGGGACGTAAATGGCGGCTGTCCTAGCTGCCGCCATTTGCGTCCCTGTATTGAGCCGTGATAGGCTACGTAAATATTTATGTAGCCTATCACGGCAGGGGTAAAAAACCCCAGCGTATGCAAATGGAGGTAGCCACCGCCATTTGCGTACGCTGGGTTTTTTCCCCTTGCCGTGATAGGCTACGTAAATACTTATGTAGCCTATCATGGCTATGAAGAAAAGAGGAAGTGAATGGCGGTCGCAGGACGGCCACTATTAGCAAAGCAGCACGGATGGGAGCAGCTAAGTGCTCCATTTCGTGCACCTTTTGTGGGTTGGGGGGGCGGGGGCTTCGTTCTGCGACAGATTTCGGGGAGCCGAATGCACTGGCATTCGGCCTCACCGAGATCCGCCGCGGAATTCTCTGACATCCCTAGTGCTGATGTGGCATCAACCCCACAGCCTGAGCAGGAATAGGTAAGCCAGGGCCTATCTGCAGTTTTTATGGAGGGTGCATTTCCTGTGTTCTGTTGACCTTGCTGCCCAGAATTCTCAGCCTGCTTGCTCCATATGGCACGTACATCCTCTCCATCTCTCTTGAGTTCTGTGACATATAGTGATGCAGTCTCACTGCTTAATGCCTTTTCTTGAGCCATTGCAAATGTCAAGTTTGGCTCGGACAGGAGGCATCGTTGTAGTGCTTCATCATAAACCCCACAGACAAGGTGATCCCTCAACATATCATACAGAAAATCCCCAAAGTTGCAGTGCTGAGAAAGATGACGCAGTTCTGCAATGTCAGGGGCAATGCCGTCCCCAGGTTGCTGTATTCGTTTGTGAAATTTAAATCTCTGAACAATAACAGAAGGATTTGGTGAGAAATGTATCTTCAGTAATCCTAAAAGTCCATCAAATGTCTTAGTTTTGTGAGAGGCAGGAGCAGTGAGAGATCTTACTATGGCAAATGTCTGTGGCCCACAAACAGTTAAGAGCTCAGCTCGCTTTTGTTCAGCATTGGCTATCTTATTTGCTTCAAGATAGAATGAACGCCATTCTGCATAAGAATCCCAGGAAGCAGGTTGACTCACATCAAACTCTTCAGTATGTCCAAGAGCAGCCATTTTGATTGATTTATTTTTTTTCACACAGGAGTTGCTCAAGTTCTGAAGTGGGCCTAGCTGAGTTCTTACCAGTTAACTGTATAATTGGATTCACAATCCTTGCTGCTTGTATATCTCTCAAATCCCACCTTCGTCGCCACAAAATGTTGTATTGGTAGTAGTAGGAATGACTGCAGGAATCAGCAGGCCTCAGACACAACAGTTCTTTATTCAACACACACAGAAGTGAAGAACTTAGCAGAAGCTCCACCTGCTGCTGCTACTCCCAACTCTACAGGAGCTGCCAAGGTTAAAAAACAATACCTAATCCACAGTACCCCCTCTAGGATACATAGCAGAATCATAGAATAGTAGGGCAGGAATGGGTGTGCAAGGCCATCGAGTCCAACCCCCTGCTCAATGCAGGAATCCAAGTCAGAGCATCCCTGACAGATGGCTGTCCAGCCTCATCTTGAATGCCTCCATGCATGTTGTGAATGGAGCGTGTGTGCATATGTGTGTGCCTCAGCAAGCCCGCCAATACCTGCATGCCAGCAGTCGGGGTGGCCTGACTCACTTTGAGCTACGGCTGAACGCACTGCTGGCATGTGGCCCCCGATGTCCTTGCTTGGAGATAATATGGCCCCTGGGCCAAAACAGATTCTCCACCCCAGCCTATCTCATCCAAACTACTTGTTCTCATAGTATCATAGAATCATAGAATAGTAGGGTTGGATGGGGCCCACAAGGCCATCGAGTCCAACCGCCTGCTCAGTGCAGGAATCCACATCAGAGCATCCCTGACAGGTGGCTGTCCAGCCTCGTCTTGAACGCCTCCAGTGTGGGAGAGCCCACCACCTCCCTAGGGAATTGGCTCCATTGTCGTATTGCTTGAACAGTCAGGAGGTTTTTCCTGATGTTCAGCTGGAATCTGGCTTCCTGTAAGTTGAGCCCATTATTCCGTGTCCTGCACTCTGGGATGATCGAGAAGAGATGCTGGCCTTCCTCTCTGTGACAACCTTTCAAGTACTTGAAGAGCGCTATCCTATCTCCCCTCAGTCTTCTCTTCTCTAAACAAGGCTAAACTTGCCCAATTCTTTCACTCTCTCCTCGCAGGGCTTTGTTTCCAGTCCCCTGATCATCTTTGTTGCCCTCCTGAACCCTCTCCAGTTTTTCTGCATCCTTCTTAAACTGCGGTACCCAGAACTGGACACATTACTCCAGATGAGACCTAACCAGTGCTGAGTAGAGGGGAACTAGTACTTCCCGGGATTTGGAAGCTATTAATGCAACCCAAAAGAGCATTTGCCTTTTTTGCAGCCACATCACATTGTTGGCTCAGATTCAGTTTGTGATCGACAACAATTCCAAGATCCTTCTCGCTTGTAGTATTGTTGAGCCAAGTATCCCCCATTTGGTTTCTTTTTCCTAGGTGTAGAACTTGGCATTTATCCCAGTTAAATTCCATTCAGTTGTTTTCTGCCCAGCGCTCCAGCCTATCAAGATCACTTTGAATTTTGTTTCTGTCTTCCAGGGTATTAGCTTTCTTGCCCAATTTTGTGTCATCTGCAGATTTGATCAACATTCCCTGCACCTCCTCCTCCAAGACATTAATACAAATGTTGAAGAGCACTGGGCCCAGGACTGAGCCCTGTGGTACCCCGCTCGTTACCTCTCCCCAGTTTGAGGAGATCCCATTGATAAGCACTCTTTGAGTCCGATTCTGTAGCCAACTGTGGATCCATATCCAAGATATGAAGTGGTCTTCATATCTTTCTGTTCAAGAGACTGATGTCATTAAGAAAAAAAACTGGCAATGACACACAAGTGCTAGTGGTCCTATGTGGTCATACAACACTGATAGGCATCACATTGGCAAAATAATGTTTTTTTATTACTCCAGGCGCCCAGTGATGTATCATTTCCGGAAACTGTTGACATCAAAATTTAATTAAGAAACTTAACCTCAGTTGTTGTTTTTGTCAAATGGTGATTACAATTTTTACATTTCCATGTCACTACTCAGAAAGGCGCAAGCAAAGGAAGGGGGAACTGAGATCTTGGGTAGTCACCTGATTTGTTAGAGGTGAGATGCTGACATGGGAGAGGCCTAGTGCTACAGCTCTTGTTTCAGACAAGGGATCCATAAAAAGCTTTGGACAGGTCTTTGTCAGCCTCATCCAACCGACTGCCCTCTGTAAAATGAGAACACTTGACTGGCTTTTTTTCAGAAAGACAACATGGGAAGGGAGCTGTACACACTTTGTGTGGGAGGGCATCCCAAAGCTCTGGGGCTGCAACAAAGACTGCATGTTAAACTTCCTGTGAAAAGCATGAACAAGAATTAGCATGCTGGAACAAATAATTTGCAGAGGCTCTCAGTTGCTCCCATACAAGAAAACAGTGGCAGTTACAAGTACTACCTCTGTACCAGACACTGTGGGGCTCCAACCAGGAACATCTGACTCTGATGCTGGGGCCTAGTCTAAAGACCAACCAAAGACAATGCTTAGATGCCAGAGCACTTTTGAAGCACAGAAGGGAATGTATGTGAGTGTGCAACGTCAGCCCTTGTAACTGACAACTCAGCCAGTATGAAGCTCCAGGATGGCTCAGACTTGTATAATAAATACCTGACGTTTGTGAACTAACCAGCATACCCAAGTGCCACAGACACAGGCTTTGAGGACTTTGGCCAAGGGAACCTGCCTTCCAGGCCTAGCTTTGAGTACTACAGCCAATCCTGTCCTTCTGTTCTAGATGAATCACCTACCCATACCATTCCAAGTGGTTGGGAATTTTGAATGTGCATTGCAGAGGCTAGATGGAGGTGCAATATTTTGGAAAATTAACAGTGGCCCACAAACCTAGTTACTATGGCCACAGCAACGTCCTTTGTTTCTGCATGGCTGGCTGTATCATATCCCCATTTTAGACATCCGACTACTGTACAAACAATAATTGTTGTGATAATGCACTTACCTATTATACTGCCACTCTATTTCCCCCCTCTTCTCCTCTCACAAGCCAGTTCATTGCTACTTCACGCTATGCCTTTGCCAGCATGAGAGAGCCCCAAAGCTCAAACCAAGTGACCTTCAAGGGGTCAACAGGTTTGTGTCCCAGTTTACAAGGACATTTCCATGGATATAAGCACAACAAACATCTTTGTGCTTTGTCATTACAGTACAGGTAGGGGTGTACGAAACCCACTTACCAGTCCGCTGAAGGGGTCCGTGGGGGGGGGATCCGTCCCTCCCCTGGAGTCCTCCCTGGCTGGCTCCGCTCCACAGCGAGTTCACAGAGCTGCCGGCCAGGCCCGTCCACAGACGGACTTCCGTCTGCTGCCATGCAAATGGTGTCCGGCGTAGTGGACGCCATTTGTGTCCCTGCCCTTGGCCATGATAGGCTACGTAAATATTTACGTAGCCTATCATGGCCAAGGGCAGGGACGCAAATGGCATCCGCTACACCGGACGCCATTTGCGTCCGCAGCCCAGCAGTAGATGGCTGTGGAACGAAGACGACAGACCCGGACCGGCTGGTGCCAGGTAGGGTCTGTCCCAACCGGGCTTCGCAGGGTGGCGGGGGGGGGAGCAATCTGTTCCGCCACAGACTCTGGGGGGCCGGATACTAAAGAATCTGGCCTCACTGGAGCCCGTGGCGGATTTCTCCGCCATCCCTAAGTACAGGTAGTAACAGAGGACTGGTGAGCCATCTCTCAAAAGTCTATGCCCAACTGGGAAACTATTGCATCTGGAATGTCTATGAATACCCTGAATTGGATCCAGGGTGTCTCTTCTGCAAAAGGGGTGAGATCCAGGGCTCCTTCACCCTGAGCTTTTATCCTGCGATTGAGATTGCTCCTTCATGGAAGTCTGTGGGCTTTTTACATGACACCATGATCATTCAAAATTACAACTTGCTTATTCAGGATGTTGCTAAGTTCTGTGTTCAATCCAAAGAGCTTTTCTTTTTATCTGTTCCTAGGGCTGGGCTGAAGTGAAGGGTCCTTGGGAATAGGGCTCAGAAACACCTCAAGCAGCTGCACTAGGGTGTGTCAGCGGATTAATCCTGTCTGATGGCACCCTGTCCGCAGGGACGCAAATGGCATACCTGCGTTAGCCATGATAGGCTACGTAAGTATTTACGTAGCCTATCACGGCTATATGGAAGAAGCGAATGGCGGCCATTTGCGTCCCTGCTTTAGCCGTGATAGGCTACGTAAATATTTATGTAGCCTATCACGGGATACCATAGGGACGCAAATGGCGTCCCCTACTCAGGACGCCATTTGCGTCTGCACCAGCCCAGCAGCAGCTGGAGCTGCCGCTACCACCGTCGGAGCCGCAGCCAGGTAGGCTCCGTTTCGCGGGGCTTACGCGGGGTGGAGGGGCTGGGGGCTCTGTTCCGCCATGGATTCCGGGGGGCTGAATTCACTGGAATTCGGCCCCCCGGGATCCGTGGCGGAACTCTCTAACATCCCTCGTAGTTGTGTGATAAGCCTCTAAAAACTGTAGGAGGGGGAAATCATTGAAAGGGGCAGTGCACAACACTGATTTCAGTGTTCCCATGCTCATGCTGATGTAGCCAAAACCACAGCATCCATGCACAAAAGAAAGGTATCAGCAGACTTCGGCAACTTTGAAGTTTGCAGAATACTACAAAATCTGCAGGGAAAAAACTTTAAGGGGGTGTCCCCATAATAACTCAGTGGCACCAAATGTTGTGTGAGTAAGAGGGAAAACAAACAACCAGGAGGGAAGAGGGAATAGAATGGAGTGGCTGGAACAGGAGGACAGAGGCACATAGATATATATTAAGTGCGGAAAGAACCTTCTCACTGTTCTCAACTGGATAGGTCACTTCCTGGTCCACACTCAGAAGTTATTTTTAATTGACCACAGACACAGAAGTGAGAGCTGCCATAGAAATCAATGCAGAAAATCCACGTTGGAACTAGCCACTAGTATGTGTCCCCCCAACCTCCCCCCTGCCCCACTAGCTACAAAGAGAAAGATCTCTGCTCTTTATAACTCAGTTCTTATTTGGTATGAAACAATACAAATTCCAAAGCAAATGCAGTTCATTGTCCCCAAACTGCAGGTGGGAATGGGTTGCTGCTAGAAGAGAGTGACTAATGACAGTGTAGTTCACATGGAATACAGAAGCTCCAAATCTGAGTAGTTTACAACAACTCTGCGGTGTTGTCCAGAGGTATTAAACCTCCATTGCAAGTTGGCTGAAGCTGAGAGAGTAGCTTGAAACAACCCTAGGGTGTTATCCATTTATTTTATCCGAACATTGCCAAGAGAGTACAATACAACAATCCTGCAATGTAGTTAACTGTTACAGTAGTGTGCTGAGTAAGAGAGCACCTTACAGCAACCCTGCAATCGATTGCCAGGCAGAGGTGAGATTATTTAAACTCACCCCTCAGATCTCCTCCCCGTCCAAATCAAGCACATTACTTGCATGTTCCATTGACTTATATGGAGACTGGTTGCATTTTTCAAATGTTCAAAAATTAAGAATTTTTTTTTGCGTCTCAAGTAAGATTTCTCTCTTTGATGCTAACTTTGCTTTTGTAGTCTGCTCACTTACAGCCTCACACACACACACACCAGGGATACACTGCAACATTTTGTTCTAGGCCCCACTTATGAATACATTTTTATTTTATTTTTCATGTCATTTCTCTGAAGAGCATTTGATCAAAACAAATCAGGACCATTCACCAAAATGCACTGGCACCATTTTGGGGTTTTCCTCTTCCCTTTTTGATGTGGGCCAGCAAAAGAACCTGAGATACCAGTTCTGCATACTTTTTGCTGCATTCAAACTCAGTGTTGGCATGTGGCATCCTTATGGCTTTGCCATTCGCTATGAACCTGAATGAGAGAAGAAACCAACATGCATGGGGTTGTGCAAAATATTCTGAACTCTGGGCTCTTCAAAGCTAACTTCAATCACTTTATTTGCTTCCCATTAATTTAATTGTGTTGACCCCCCCCGGGTTGCCTGATGTCCTGTTTTCCAAGGTGTTGTCCCTTACTTTGGAGCAATGCAATCCCTGAAATATAAAGGGTTCCCTCTTTTCTGAAACAACTGTATCATTGTCTCTTGATCTGGCAACTCTGCTTGGCCCAATCACCAGAGACTACATAATGCCCCCTTTCCAGCAAGTTTCTTATATTGGCTGGGGCCAATTTTACAGTGTTTTACAGATACCACAGGTATACCATAAAGGCGATATCTAAATTCTAGACCTAGCTGCCTGTGCCTGCCAATTGTTGGCTTAAAAAAGAAGTTCATTCAGAAAACAAGAATACGGAAATCAGTTTTTTCCCATTTCAGTTATGGCTGGGAACCCATGACTTTCAGCTCAGCTACAGGATTAATCTACTGAAGAGTCTGCAGGAGTTTTGCTGACCTGTAAGCATTTTCAGAATGTATTACATTGCCACCCACACTCCCCACCCCCCAGCAGCACTATATAAAAACAGGTCTGCCTTTGTCCTGGCGCTCAGCAAGGGAGGCAGCAAGGGAGGGAGGGAGAAGCAAAGCACTTTTTTCCTGAGCTAGGGACAGTATTTTTGGCTTGGTATAGACATAGATGGTATAGGCTTTCAGTTGGATTACTCAAAGGTGCCCTTTTGCATGCAGAACATGTCTTCTGCTGCTCACCGAAGGGCTGTTGAACACTTGGTACTGAGGTGCTTCATGAGAACTGTGAAACTAAATGCAAAGATGTTCTTCCACTTGCACAAGCGGAAGCATGAGCACAGCCATAGAGCTTACTTTTTACACCACTGTTCACACTTGGACGAGTAACTATTTTCTTTCCATTCCTGGAAACTTTCTCAATCACGATTCACAAGGAGATTTAGGCTGCAATTCTGTACTTACTAACTTGGGAGCAAGTCCCATTTTACTTAGTAGGATTTACTTCTGAGAAGACATGCATAGGATAGCACTGAATGCAATCCATGTGTAGATATGCATGAACAGCAGGATGTGGAGTGGCTTCACATAGAAACAAAGCAAAGCATCTCTATACCAACCTAAAATCCCACATTTAAAACGGGGCTTTCTGCTTCCATTTTAAATGCAGGATCACAACGGACTCCCTTCACACGTGTTCCCCCCCCCCTTAATCTGAGTCTTCCGTGTGTTTCATTATACAGCTGCTAGAAGGCGCCAGTAGTGTAGTGGCCAATTCAGAAGTGCAGGGTCCCTTCATGATAATCACAGCCACACCCCCTCACAGCCACGCCCCCTTCTAAGATCATAGAACCTTGTAAGATTGTACGGTACAAATGAGCTTTCAGTCATTTTGTTTGGAGTATCTGGTCACTCTTATTCAGAATTATTAAAAGGTCCATTTGAAAAGAAAATACACACAAAAAGTCATGTCCAGCAACTTGCTAGAAAATATTATTTGGTTAATCATAGAATCATAGAATAGTAGGGTTGGAAGGGGCCTACAAGGCCATCGAGTCCAGGAATCCGAGTCAGAGATGGCTGTCCAGCTTCATCTTGAATGCCTCCGTCCAGTGTGGACTAAAAAGGTTAGTACTTTTTAATTCAAGAAACATGTAATAATAAAAATAATAGTAGTATAATAATATATTTATTATTAATTATTATAATGAAGAGCCATTGCAACCAGGTGTGAAGCAATGCCCCATTAAAATAAATGGAACTTAGTCCATGGTGACCCATAACTCCTTTAAGGCTACAATCCTATACCCACTTATTTGGGAGTAAATCCCACTGAACATAATAGTATTTACTTGTGAACAGACAAGCAGGATTGCCCTACAAGGCTACAAGCAAGCATAATAACTAGACTCACTAGGGGAGTAAACTATAGTCCAAATCAGCCCCCCTTGTCAGTAGCCACGGATGTAGACAAAACACACTGGAGTGGTGGGTTAGGAACAGACTTTTACTGGAGATATAACAAACTTCCACCTCAAGGTAAGCTGGCTGAGGTCAGCATCACTTGCAAGAGGAAGAAGGAAGAAGATAGGAAAGTAGAGGGAGGAGACAAAGAAAAGGCAGAAGGACCTCTCAGAGATCCCTTCCCACCTTACTCATATTAACCCTTCAAGTTCAGGTTAAGTGTCTCATGGCCCTAGTCCCTCCAGCATAAACTCCACTGAACACATTGGGACTTACTTGTGAGTAAACAAACCTAGGATCCTACTGTCAACTAGAGGGGTTGGATTCAACCCCAGGCCCCTTTCTGCGCCTTGAAGGACAAACTTGATGTGCAACCAAACAGCAGGTAAAAACTTTTCACTGCATGGTGCTAAAACATAATCCCCTGCTACTGTCTGCACATCAAGCCCACTAGAATCCCTCTCCCACACAGAGCAAACCCCACGCATAAGCATGAGCAACAGACAATGGCAGTGGCCAGCAGCAGCAGTCCTGAATGGGTGGCTGGTGCAGCAGGATGATGAGGGCAGCACCAAGCATGCAGGGCACGGGGTGGGGATGGGCAGCAGGGTGGGAAAAGGGTCAGGAAGCTGGCTGGGGATAGCTGAGTTGCGACGCCTGGTGGCTGCTCAGGGGCTGGAAGGCAGAGAAGCCGAGAGCTGAGGAGGAGAATAGGGGCACCGAGAGGAGGCTACAGAGCTCCCTCTCTCGCCCCCTTTGTCTGGCTGGCTCTGCGTGGTAGGCAAGAGGCAGCCACCAGTCGCCTGTGCTCCCTTCCTCTGCTCCTTCCTTGTCCAGCCACGTCTGCTCTGCAGCAGCAGACTGCGACCCAGCTGGGAGCCAGCTCCAATAAAGGTGCAGGAGCAAAGCCCCAGTGTGACCCCAGAGCGCTACACTGCTGGATGGCGCTGTGGTCTAGCTCCTCTTATTGAGAGTTTTCCTCTTTTCATGAGGGAACTCAAGCTGCAATTTGATTGCTCATTATCTCCGATCTTAAAAAAAACGGAATAAAGGTCATTTAGTGAGTGAGACACCCTGGAGGTTGACAATGTCATCTAAAGGACCCGCAGTCTTCCATGTGTAACCAATCTCAATAGCAAGATAAAAGCTCTGTGCGAAGAAGCCCTTTCTCTCCCCTTTTCTGCTGCTACTGTGCTGGGCATTCCATCACAGCCAGTTTGCCTCAAGCAGCATTTGCACAGGATGATCTAGCAGCCTGCTGGTCTTTGAGCACCCCGACCCACTTCAGATCTGGACCAATTTGGCCTGAATCACCCTGCTTCAGTTCAGAATTCAAAGCGGTGCACCACCCTACTTAATACAAGTCTGCTTCTTCCCTCTGAGCTCAGTAGCCTTGCTGTTATTAGGAAGCCTTAGGACTAGGGATGTACGAAAGTCACTTACCTTTCGCGGATTATGTTGATGGTAGGGGGGGAGGCGCTCCGTTCCTCCCCCCCGGAATCCTCCGCAGCCGGCTGTGCTCCGCGGCAGCTCCGTGGAGCAGCTGGCCAGGCCCAGCCAGGCCAGAGCCTTCTGCAGCCGGATTTCCGGCCGCGGAGGGCTCTGGGTAAAAAAACAAAAAAACAAAAAACCGTGTACGCAAATGGCGGTGGCCACGGCCGCTGCCATTTGCGTTCCTTATTTTTGCCATCTTAATCTACGTAAATATTTACGTAGACTATGACGGCGAAAATAAAGGGGAATGCAAACAGCGTAGCAGGCGCTATTTGCGTCCCTTTTTTATTCACCGTTTTAGCCTATGTAAATATTTACGTAGGCTAAAACGGCGAATCACAAAGGGACGCAAATAGCACCCACTACGCTATTTGCGTTCCCCTTTATTTTCGCTGTCATAGTCTTCGTAAATATTTACGTAGATTATAGGGTTGGTGGAGAATTTCTCCACGAATCTTCGGGAGGCCGAGTGCCAACGTATTCGGCCCCCCAAAAGTGTTGGGGAAATTCTCCACCGGCCCCCCGCCCCCCCGGGTTGGGACTTACCTTCGGTGAATGTCCCTCTTGGCGGCGGGTCCTGGCGGCCATTCGGCGGCCGTTCGGCGGGGGCGGGAGCGGCGGCCGGTCTACCGACTGGCTGCCACTGCTGTCATTGCAAAAAAAAAAGTAAAGTAAAAAACCCCCAAAAACACCTGTGATAGGCTACGTAACGATTTACGTAGCCTATCACGGCTAGATTTCCAAAGTCAGCCGTGATAGGCTATGTGAATCGTCACGTAGCCTATCACGGGTGACTTTGAAAAAAAAAAACCGCGTACGCAAATGGTGGCGCCCATGGGGCGCCACCATTTGCATTCCATATTTTGGCACGTCTAGTCTACGTAAACATTTACATAGACTACGGTGAAAATAAGGGAACACTATTTGCATTGCCCTTATTTTCGTCGTAGTCTACGTAAATCTTTACGTAGACTAGACGTGCCAAAATAAGGAACGCAAATGGCGGTCCCCATGGGAGCCGCCATTTGCGTACGCGCTTTTTTTTTTTTTTTCAAAGTCACCCGTGATAGGCTACGTGATGATTTACATAGCCTATCAGGGCTGACTTTGGAAATCTAGCCGTGATAGGCTACGTAAATCATTACGTAGCCTATCACGTGTGTGTGTGTGTGTGTTTACTTTTTTTTCGCGGCCGGGTAGATGGGGTGCTCCTACACGGCCTGAATTTCGCCGGTGAGGGATGGGGCGCCTCCCCCCTGGCCTGAATTTCGGCTGGGCGAGGCGGGGCACCTCCCCCCCCTCGCCTGAACTTCGGGGGGAGAACCGAAGCGCCACCCCCCCACTGCAAAGCAAGCTGCGGGCCGAGTAAGTCCCTTTCGTCCATCCCTAGATTAAGACGGCAAAAAATAAGGAATGCAAATGTCGGTGGCCGTAGCTGCCGCCATTTGCGTACGAAGGTTTTTTTTTTTAAACCCACCCAACCATGATAGTCTACGTAAAGATTTATGTAGCCTATCACGTCGTGTTTTTTTTTAAAAACCTAGCCATGATAGGCTACGTAAATCTTTATGTAGCCTATCACGTCTTTTTTTTTTTTTTACAAGCCTGGAAATGGCAGCATTGGTGGCCGGTTGGAAGACCAGCCGCCGCAGCCGCCGCCGCCCAGAAGGTCCGCCACAGTTAAGTCTCGTCCCGGAGGGCATCCGCGGGGGGGCGGGGGGGCAGGCCGTTCCGCCACAGAGTTCAGGGGGCCGAATGCACTGGCATTCGGCCTCACTGAGATCTGTGGCGGAATTCTCTGACATCCCTACTTAGGACTCGCTCCCTTGGCAGACCAACAGGGACTCTTGTGTGAATGCACCACCCTTTTAAACTACAGGGGAGACTGCCACCTTTCCTTCCACAGTCTGCTCATTGTTTTCTCTCTCTCACCCTACTTTTCTGCTCTTACGTGCCCACTGTTGGGAGCTAGCTTGCAATGAAATTTTGAAGAGGAAGAAGGAAGGGAAGGAAGAGCTTCATGTGAAATACTGGTATTTCACACAGCACCTGATTTTACTGCCCCAAAGTGGAACCTTTGGCTTCTGCAGTAGTAACTTCAGTACAGCAAAGGATTCAGTCAGCCTCCACAAACTTCTTTCTTTCTCTCCCTCCACTTTAATTTCTCCTAAATAGCTGTAGGACTCAGGGTTAGGACTATGTGAAGTCATGATCGAGGAACTGCTGGGGCTTTTAAATAGGTTCTACAGTTTTAAAAAAGCTAGAAAAAACCCTCAGCCACCTCATCTCATAAAGTTCATTTAAGTACGTGCAATCCCTACAAACCCTCCACAGCCTCCTAAATTCCTCTCTAAAATTCCTCTCCTAAAAACCTCTCTAAAAAGAGCCACTTGGCTTAGGGAATTCTCTCCCCCTCCCCGCATTTCCAATCATTATTATTTTCTTCTTCCCTCCCCTATCCTGTTCTTTCTTTCTCTTCTTTATTCCACCCAGAGCATATCTTGGGGAATTCTTAAAGAGAATTCTTTTCAGCAGGCAAGAGAAGTTCTGAACTGTATTTGACTTTGTGCAAACAGACAAGAGGGTTGGTTTTTCTCCTTCTCGCTCAAGCCTTTGAGAAAAGTGGGTTCACATGGTTGCAGAGAAAGAAATCTGGGGCTGTTTTGTTTGTCAGTTGCCATTATCCAGCAATAGGAAGGGTATCAGTGGTAGAGCACATGCTTGGCATGCAGGGGGTCCCAGGTTCAATCCCCAGCATCCCCAGGTAGGGCTAGGAAAGAAACCCTGGAGAGCCACTGCTGCCATTCAGTGTCGACAATACTGGGCTAGATGGACCCAGGGTCTGACTCAGTATAAGACAGCTTCCTATGTTCCTCTGAACAGAAAGCTTTAATAAAAATAGGAGTTCGGGTTTGTTTTTTAAGTGGAGGGGAGATAAATACTGCTCATTCATAAAGTCCTATGTATGCCTACTCAGAAGCCCCACTATGTTTAATGAGGCTTACCCTGAGGAAAGTATGAAAGATTCCAGCATAAGTTCCATTTGCATGGAGGTTTGCCCCCTGATGTTCTGCATGTTTACTCAGAAGTAGGTCCTGAGTTGTCAGCATGGTACTGCAGGTTTAATACAGTGCCTACCCAATTCCAGTCTAATGAATTGACTACCCTTTCAGCTCAGTCCTGTGCATGTTTTGTCATTTGTGCCCCCCCCCCATTTTGCATAAACTCTAGCTCCAGTGGTGAGGGAAGGGCACTTAGTACATGCTCAGTGTTCCTCCTTAACTTAGCCCTAGTTATGAAAACAGACTCATTGGCTGAATCCTGGTGAAATCTTGCCACAAATGAAGTTATGGGGAGGAAGATACAATGAGAGCTTGTGCATAACAAGGAGGAGGTAGAGTTGCACAAACAAGGCATCTGTTTTTATGAAGAGCTGCTAGAGGATGGTAGGATGAGGAGGGATGGTTGCATGGAGGGGAAAAAATTGGTGGGGGGAGAATGTAAGTGCTCAGTGGTGAAAGAAAAGCATTCTGCATATGCTCAAGCGCACTCTATATTTAAGAACATAAGAAGAGCTGTGCTGCATCAGACCAAGGTCCATCTAGTCCAGCATTGCAGGCTTCTTGCCTCAGGGACACTTCTAATGACCTGTGCATTTTCATACCAATTTGCTAAAAACTATTTGGGAAGGGGGGTGAAAGGAAGTGAAAGCAAATCACTTCCTCCTACGTATTGGAGAACTCCCTTTCCACATGAGCTGCTGCACCTATCTTTCTGAAACTTTGCTAGTTTCATACTTAGGGACAACTCTAGGCTGTTTGGAATTTTCAGAAATATGGCTTCTTTTGGAGACCTCAACATGTCAAGGCTACGCTTGCACAAAAATGCCTGTGGCTATCATTCTGAAATTTGGCAGACATGATCTCTGATTGGGCAATGAATTCTGAAATTTTTATCCAACTCTTCCAAGGAATAAAAATGTTATTGGCAGTTCCCTTTAAAAGAAAATCAAAATATAAACCCTGCACCTATTTTTCTGACATTGGGCAAGTGTAATCTCCTTCTAGGAGGCTACTATGCCTGAAATGATCATCCAGTTCTGACCAAGAGAAAAAAGTTAGTTCTTTTTTTTTCTAATCCCATGGTAGTCAACAGGAAGCATAAAGACTCATTTTTCAAACCTTGACTCAGGTTTGGTGCTGAGCTGAAGTGGATTGACTACAAATTGGCCCAAGCAGAAGGGATGTTTTCCAAAACACTGAATTGGGGTCTGAGTTGAAGTGGGATGGGGAGTTAGTGCACACTTCTTATGTATGTATGTAATCTGTGCACACACATACACAAGCACACCACATGCACATCACACATACACGCAGGTGCATTTAGACTCGGACATACAAATTTGTGTTATGGGCCTGTGCCCCAGATCTTTTAAGAACCTAGCTACGCCCTTGACTTATCCTGTCTTTTCTGTAGATTTCATATCCTGGGATAACTATATCCACCTTCAGGTGGTATTTCTGTGAAGGGGGTCCATCCTTAGAATGTGTTAGTGGGGTCCCCCCTCCCCCAATGTCAAGTAGCTTCCCTGGCCCTGCCCTACCATCCACACAATAGGTGTTGATGACTGGGCCCTCCATGTGTGTAGGCTTCCCCATGGGTTAGAAGAACCCAGATCACCATGCAAGATTCCAGCTCTCCTGCAAACCTATGCATGTTGTGTTGAGATTTATGTGCATAGGTCTCCCTGGCACAGATGTCTGTGTGGATGCATGAAGGGATGCAAGTAATGCATGAAGCTTGTATCCCACTTATTGTAACTTTTCTTCCAGATATCTGGTATGCCAGCTATGTATATCCCCATAGATACTCTAGATACTCTAAGTCACATAGTATGACTTTCAGGCTTCTAATGTTAGCATATAAATATCTACTTATTTTGTTCTTCTTTAAATGTCTGTAATTCTTCCACTGAGACTTCTGCCTTTTTGAATGTACTCATTATTTTATTGCGCTAGTTGTCTGTACTATTCCCACTTTAGAACAGCATCCCTAGGGGAGAAGTCCTCCTGAACTGGAAGCTCCTGAGCAATTTTCAGCATTTTTAACAAAATCAGGCTTAACACCTGCTGTTGAAGCTTTTTTCTGTTAAGTACCAGTATCTGATATCATTATAGTTTAAGAGCAGGACTGGCCCTCCCACTGAGGCGGGGTGAATCCGGTGGCGGAGCAGAAGAAGCGGTGAGTGGTGCACTCCCCCCTGCCCCTTATCAGGAGACCCCACTGCTGCCCCCTTGCCTCAAGCTCTGTAGAGCTACTGACTACTGTCCTGCCATGGCATTTGCCGCAGCGAGAGAGCAGCAGGTGGGCCCTCCAGAGCAGTCACCCACCCTCCGGCTCGCTCTGAGGTCTTCAGAATGAAGTAGAAGATGGGTGGCTGCTCTGAGCCACCTGTCCTCTGGTGGGTGGACTCTTTGGAGAGCTGCGTTGACCAGAGAAAGCAACCAGTACAGCTTTTCAGGGCCAAATGCCTAGCTCTGAGGGGGTCCTTCATCAGAGCCAGGCACTGTGAGAGGGGTGTCCGAGGAGATTGCCTGTGCTGTGGAAGGACCCCCTCAGAGCCGGGCATTTGGCACTGGCTGGTTCTCTGAAGAGCTGTGCAGCTGCTTTCTCTGGCCAACACTGTGCTCCAAAGGGCCCACCACCGTCTGGCTCATGGTGAAAGGCTTCTCAATGTGAGGGCAGGCAGCAGCAATAGGATGCGGGTGGGTGACGTGTCGGCAATAGAGGGCTACGCGGCAGTGGCACGTATGTCTGTGTTCTCCCATGTCAGGCAGCAGGAGAGCTTGAACTAGTGCTGTGTAAAAGGACATGTCTCTTCAATACAGGAGTCTCTTGAACCAAACTGTAAGCTATTAATTCTGTGCGTTTCATGACACATGGAGAAAGACTGAAGGACCAAAGGTAGGCGAGGAGGAGACCATCCTGACATAAATTTTCCACTGAGTGTTGGCGTTTCTCTTACTCTCCAATGGAGCAAGCTGTTGGATAGATCAAAAGAATTACCTGAGTTCTTGTTTGCGGGGGGCGGGGAGCTTTGGAAAGCTCAACCATCTTTAGTTCAAACTTAGTTCAAACAGTAGTTTGAACTATTCAAACAGTATTCTGTTTGAATAGTTCAAACAGAAAATAGCTTTAGCATATTATAAGAACATATAAGAATGTAAGAATTACCCTGCTGGATCAGACCAAAGGCCTACCTCAGGCGTGAGGAATCTCCAGCCCGTGGGCCAGAAATGGCTTTCCCACTCAGCCAACCTACCTCCCCCAGACCCCTCACCCTCTCCCCAGGCAGGGAAGAGCTCACCATGCAGCAGCAAAAAGCTGTCACCTCTGATCACCAGCTTATGAGAGAGAACTGTGTGTGTAAGTGTGAAGCAGGTGAGCGTATGTGTGTGCACATGCATGTGAATGGAGCATGTGTGCATATGTGTGTGCCTGAGCAAGCCCGCCAATACCTGCATGCCAGCAGTCGGGGTGGCCTGACTCACTTTGGGCTACGGCTGTATGCACTGCTGGCATGTGGCCCCCGATGTCCTTGCTTGGAGATAATATGGCCCCTGGGCCAAAACAGATTCTCCACCCCAGCCTATCTCATCCAAACTGCTTGTTCTCATAGAATCATAGAATAGTAGGGTTGGATGGGGCCCACAAGGCCATCGAGTCCAACCGCCTGCTCAGTGCAGGAATCCACGTCAGAGCATCCCTGACAGGTGGCTGTCCAGCCTCGCCTTGAACGCCTCCAGTGTGGGAGAGCCCACCACCTCCCTGTGGAATTGGCTCCATTGTCATATTGCTCGAACAGTCAGGAGGTTTTTCCTGATGTTCAGCTGGATTCTGACTTCCTGTAAGTTGAGCCCATTATTCCGTGTCCTGCACTCTGGGATGATCGAGAAGAGATGCTGGCCTTCCTCTCTGTGAAAACCTTTCAAGTACTTGAAGAGTGCTATCCTATCTCCCCTCAGTCTTCTCTTCTCAAGGCTAAACACGCCCAGTTCTTTCAGTCTCTACTCATAGGGCTTGGTTTCCAGTCCCCTGATCATCTCTGTAGCCCTCCTCTGAACCCTCTCCAGTTTGTCTGCATCCATCTTAAAGTGCGGTGTCCACAACTGGACACAGTACTCCAGATGAGGCTTAACCATTGCTGAGTAGAGGGGAACTATTACTTCCTGGGATTTGGAAGCGATGCTTCTATTAATGCAGCCCAAAATGGAATTTGCCTTTTTTGCAGCCACATCACATTGTTGGCTCATATTCAGCTTGTGATTGACAACAATTCCAAGATCCTTCTGGCTTGTAGTGTTGTTGAGCCACATATACCCCATCTTGTAAGTGTGCATTTGGTTTCTTTTTCCTAGGTGCAGAACTTGGCACTGATCTAGGGATGGCGGAGAATTCCACCACAGATTCCACTGAGGCCGGATTCTATAGAATCCGGCCCCCCAGAATCCATGGCGGAACGGCCTCCTGCCCCGCTGCCCCCTCCCCCGTGGAATCCCCCAGGACAGCACTTACCTGGGGCGGATTCGGTGGTGGCGGCAGCAGTTCTGGCGGCGGCGGATTCGGCAGCGGCGGCAGCAGTGGCTGGTCTCCTGGCTGGCTGCGGCCAGGCTGCTGCAGCCACCATTGCCATCGTTCGAGCTGTGATAGGCTACGTAAGAATTTACGTAGCCTATCACGGCTAACTCCACCCCCAAAAAAACCAGCATACGCAAATGGCGGCAGCTACGGCGACTGCCTTTTGCGTTCTCTGTTTTTCGCCGTTCTAGCCTATGTAAATATTTACAAAGGCAATTATGGTGGGGGGAAAAAGGGAACCGCAAATAGTGCCCACTACGCTATTTGCGGTTCCCTTTTTTTTCGCCGTAATTGCCTACGTAAATATTTACGTCCAGCCAGGCAGCCATGATAGGCTACGTAAGAATTTATTCTTACGTAGCCTATCACAGCTGCCTGGCTGGACGCAAATGGTGGCCGCTACGGCAGCCACCATTTGTGTCCGCACCAGCCTGTCCGCGGCCGGAAATCCGTCTGCGGATGGCCCTGGCCAGCTGCTCCACGGCCTGGCCGCAGAGCGGAGCCAGCCATCGAGGATTCCAGGGGTGAGGACTGGATCGCCTCCCCCCGCGTTGAGGATTCTGGGGGGAGGGACGGAGCGCCTCCCCCCCCCCCAGCGGATGCCCCGACCGGAACAGGTAAGTGATTTATATATCCCTACATTGATCCCTATTAAATTTCATTCTGTTGTTTTCTGCCCAGCGCTCCAGTCTATCAAGATCACTTTGAATTGTTTCTGTCTTCCAGGGTATTAGCTATCCCATCCAATTTTGTGTCATCTGCAAATTTGATCAGCATTGTTGAAGCACTCTTTGAGTCCGATTCTGTAGCCAACTGTGGATCCACCGGATCGTTGCTTCATCTAGCCCACTTTGAGCTAGTTTGCTCATCAGGAGATCATGGGGCACTTTGTCGAAGGTTTTGCTGAAGTCGAGGTATATGATGTCTACAGCATTCCCACAGTCCACAAGGGAGGTGACCTGATCAAAAAATTAGATCAGATTCGTCTGGCAGGATTTGTTCTTGACCAATCCATGTTGGCTTCAAGTAATCACTGCATTGTTGTCAAGGTGCTTACAGACTGATTGCTTTATCATCTGCTCCAGAATTTTCCCAGGGATTGATGTCAGACTGACTGGTCTGTAGTTCCCAGGTTCCTCCTTTTTACCCTTTTTGAAGATAGGGACAACATTAGCCCTCCTCCAGTCATCTGGCACTTCCCCTGTCCTCCATGATTTCTCAAAGAGAATAGACAGTGGTTCTGAGAGTTCTTCTGCCAGTTCCTTTGTTACTCTAGGATGCAGTTCATCTGGCCCTGGAGATTTGAACTCATTCAAAGTCATTAGGTGTTCCTTGACCATATGCGTATCAGTCTCAAGCTGCAATCCTGCCCCTTCAGCCTGTACTTCGCCTTTCCAGGGGGCTCATAGACCCTGTTTTGGGAGAAGACTGAGCCAAAGTAGGAATTGAGCACCTCTGCCTTTTCTTTGTCATCTGTTATCGTTTTGCCATCCTTATTTAATAGCTGAACAACCATTTCTTTCCTCTGCCTTTTACTATGCACGTAGCTGAAGAAAGCCTTTTTGTTGTTTTTAGCATCCCTCGCTAATCTCAGCTCGTTGTCAGCTTTAGCCTTCCTGACGCCATCCCTGCAATTCTGTGCTACCTGCCTGTACTCTTCCTTTGTAGCTTGGCCTTCTTTCCACTTCCTACATGTGTGCTTTTTTTGTTTTCAGGTCATCTCTAAGCTTTTTGTGAAGCCATGTTGGCTTCTTCTGTTGTCTTCCACCTTTTTTCTTGTAATTACAAATTATTGTTTGTAACTGTGCCTTGAGAATTCCCTTTTTGAAAAGCTCCCACCCATCTTGGACTCTTTTTCTTGTTAGAGTCGCTTGCCATGGGACCTTACTGATCATTGTTCTGAGCTTATTAAAATCAGCTTTCCTAAAATCCAGGGTACACATTTGACTACACTCGGCTTTTGCTTCCCTTAGAACCAAGAACTCAAGTATAACACGGTCGCTTTCCCTCAGATTTCCTGTAACTGCTACTTTATCCACTAAGTCATCCCCGTTGGTTAGGATCAAGTCAAGGATAGCCGATCCTCTAGTTCCTTCCTCTACTTTCTGTAGGAGGAAGTTATCCGCCACACAAGTCAGGAATTTCCTGGAGGGGCCAAGTTTTGCAGACTTTGTCTCCCAACAAATATTGGGGAAATTGAAGTAATTGAATTACTACTACATCATGCTTCCTTGAAACACTGGCAATTTGCTTTTCAAAAGTTTCATCCTCGTCTTCTCCTTGATTGGGTGGCCGGTAGTAGACCCTGACCACCAGGTTCCTTTTATTCTTTGCTCCATTTATTGTGATCCAGATGCTCTCAATGGGGCTACCAAGCTCATCCTCCTGTAGTGTCCAACAAGATGCACATGAGAGCCCACAAGCAGGACAAGAGCACAACAGAACCCTCATGTTCATGTTCCCCAGCAACTGGTATTCAGAGGTATATTACTGGAGGTAATGCATAGCCATCATGGCTAGAAGCCATCAATAGCCTTTTCTTCCTTGATTCTAAGAGCAGTTCAGCTACATCAGTGGAATAAGCTGCTTTAGGAAGCTGTCTCATATACTCCTTTCTGAAGAAAGACTTGGATACACATCTATTGAGGATATTTTAGGCATGATTGTGTTCCTTCTGAAGGAGATTATATTAATCTCTTTCCCACGAGTCCCCTATTCTTTTGGCTCTTGTCATTTATGTCTAAATCACCATAAGGGTCTTCTTATAAGTAAATAACACTTTTTGCAAAACCACGGGTAACAAGAAATTAAATGTTTATATGGTCAAATTCTATTGGTATAATTCAATCCACCAGTATATAATACAATCATTTATATACAGCTAAGTATGTTTCTGCATGGGAAACATTGTCTGGGGTACTTCCTTTCTTTTCTCTTTTTCCAAGGTAAACGGAATTGTGCTGAGGTGAGGAAAAACAGGATTATGCCTTCTTTCTTGTTGTTATGAACTAGGCACCAGAGGGTCATCAGAAGGTTCTCACATCTCTCCAAGACATCGGAGAGAGAACCATAGTAATTGAATAATCAATTAATTCTCCTGCTGAGCTCCATTTACATAATGAAAAATACAATTTCCTGGTTTTTTATACAACTTTTTATTTGTCTAGACAGTAAATATATTGTACTCAGGCTGCAGGAACAGTCACTGCAGCTTATTTTGGTAAGCTGCTGTAATCCTCTTCTAGGAAACACACCTCTAGTGTATTACTCTCATTATTCCGTTCATTTGCAAGATTTCTGAAGCATTTTGCGGCAATTTAAGTACATGAGTGTTAATGGGATTGGTTTATATGCTTATTTCAGTTTGTAACTTGCCTTGTTTCATTTTTCAGATTGGGGAACAACATCTAAAACAAGGTTATAGGTTATCAAATATTCTAGAAGGTATTACAGCCCAGTCTGGTTTATATATTATCCCAAAGGTGTGGTTGCCACCAAGAAGCCAAGCCCGGTGTAATTATACATGATACAATATTAATTATTATTTCATACCAGGAGTGGGCAAGATGTGGCCTGCAGTCCACATGTGGTCCCCCCATCCTCTTCTGCAGACCCCCCACAGTTGCCACCCCTGTCTTTTACTATGAGGTTGTCTACATTGGGGTGCACCTAGGTGCTCAGCTACATGGCTAGCTATGATATCCCCCCCACCCCCCATTTTCCCAGCTAGCAAACCTCAGTACCTTGGAATACAGAAGCTGGTAACTCCATCTCAAAGCATATTGGTAACTGTTTTAATAAAAATGAGGCATTTATATTTTACATTTAGTATAGGTTTCTGTACCAAGTTACTCATAATATATTTCTTGTTCATAAAGTAGTACAGTTTACATTTGATGAGAATGTATTGCATATATATCACTCCCTCCCCCACATGTACATATTTTTTTTGTTAAATGGAGAAAATTGTATTTTCTACAATGTCAGTGTTTCAGGAAATCTTTTATCTCTAACAATGGCAACAGGTTAACATACGACAGATCTTTGAATTTCTACAGCTGTGCCTATATATGTGTGTGTGTGTGTGTGTATATATATATATATATATATATATCATAGATATGATGAGCAATGATATACCATTAAACCACTTCCAATCTTATTTGGATATTTAAAGGATATGACATTCCAGAAGATTTGGAGATGACTGTATATATTTTAAGAACAGCTACAATTGCAATCACTCAAATTTGGAAAAAATCAGGTCCTCCATCCATAACAGAATGTATCCATTCTGTCTAATACTGTATGTCTCAGGGAAGGCAGAAAATGGACAATTTCTTAGTTAGAAAATAAGCAATATTCTTAATGTAGTGGGATACAAGATAATAAACAACTGTATTTTTGTTTAAAACTATTAGGAATAATTATTTTCTTATTCTGATTTAACTAGTTCATGACTATGTAACTTTTAAAAATAAATAACTATTTTAGCAATGTTTTCCAAGTTTTTTTCTCCAAGCTTGTTGGTGATCCACCTGCAGAGGACAACAATAAAAGCAATGAAAAGGTCAGATTCTCATCCAAGGAATCCATTTGTTATTTAAAACAAACAAACAATGCCTAACCAGGCAATTTTATTTTAAGTTATAAAAAGTAAATTTAAATTTTGACTGTTATTAGAAGGCAAGAGTTGAGTTGGGTTTTTTAAAGTTTGTTATTCTGTTTTTGTTATAGAGCAAGCTTATTTTTAAAACTGGTGAAGGGGAGATCAGCTGGTGGGGAGACCGTGTTTCAAACATCAATTCAGCTACTAGAGACTTTGGATCTATCACTGCCTGTCAGGCTAAATGACCACACAGAGTTGTCATGTGTGAGGATAAAAATGTATGGGAATGGGGTACAAGGGAATTATACCATGTACACTATCTTGAGCTCCATGGGAGATGGGGAGGATATAAACATGTATATTAATTACAAATAATCTGAATTAATATATTATGAATTGTAATATATGTATTAACTGATATTAACACCCTTCCTCCAAAGAGCTCAAGGTGATGTACATGATTAGTCCCCGCTGCTGTTTACTCAGAATATAATAATCCAAACAAACCCGTCTATTTAAAATTATTAGTTCAGACTAGTAGAAGGGCATATACAACAGAGGCTACCCTGTGTAACATAGGTTTGCTGTTTTTAACCCATATGTGCTCCAGGAGACTGACGTGCATGCTGTTGCTTATAATTTGACTTATACCATCTAATAGCAAAAAGTGAAGTAAGTGTAAGGGTAGAGCTGACTAACTGATCAAATTTAACTTTGCCATGTCACTCACCAATCTGTCTCTCCCTTCATAATAGCTAATACCCCTATGACTAACCTGGCCAACACTTACCGGAAACAGGCTCTTCCTGATGGTATAATTGGGAACAATTGGCAAGAGCAGTCTCCTTCTTGATGGTGGCAACATGGCAAGTCATCTGATGAACAGACAAAGGCATTATTGCTGCTTCTGCTCATTGAACCTGTTCCACAGCTGCTGCCTCCTCCTGGGGTTCTAGGTTTACATCACTGTAAACAAAGGAGATGTAATAGCCAATCAGAGACAGATGTGTCATGATGCATGATGTGGAAAAACAATGTCATACATTATGCACACCACATTCTCAAGAAGTGCACGTGCAAAGATTCAGAGATGCTTTGAAAGATCATAATGCAAGCTAACTTTTGTCTGGATTCATAACTTGGCTGCCAGTTTCCAAACTGAAATGGATTCAGTTCACCCATCAATACTGACAACATTGGGTAGAGCAAATAGAACTTGGTGAAATTCTAAAAGGCAGTTGCGTTTTCTACTGAAATTTGCTGGTCTGCCAGAAAAATGGAATTCTTCTGTCATTTCACGCATGCCTAATTTGTGTCCTCTATTTCAACTGCTCACTTTAGGGAATGATATTAAAGGCAAAACTGAAGTACTTTAGCCACATCATGAGAAGACAGGACACCCTGGAGAAGATGCTGATACTAGGGAAAGTGGAAGGCAAAAGGAAGAGGGGCCGACCAAGGGTAAGATGGATGGAGGAGGAGGACATTCTGGAGGTGATGGACTCGACCTTGGGGGAGCTGGGGGTGGTGACGGCCGACAGGAAGCTCTGGCATTGGCTGGTTCATGAAGCCACGAAGAGTCGGAAGCGACTGAATGAATAAACAACAACAATTTCAACCATAACAATTTGCAAATTCCCTCAGCAACTGCCAAAGTTTTCTTTAAAGAAAAGCAACTGTCTACCTGACCCCACTTCCTACTACTCAATCCCTCATTAGAATCAACAATGTTTACATCCTATGCGTATTTTATGGGCCAGGAGTCTAAATCAGTATCATATTTCATGAACATGCTACCTCAACATTTTTTCATGATTGATTTTGTAAAAAGAAAGAGTGAATTTGTAACTGTAAAAAGGGGTTGTTTCCATAATCTTTTTGTGCACACCCAAATTGTCCTTGATTTCCTCCATCACCCATTTACTATGAGAAGCAGGCAGGAATGTGGCTCTAATTAATATAATAGGGATGAGCAAATGAGTCCCAATCAATTATGGTTACATTTACTTTCATCATACTTGCCAGTGGTTGGTGAATTCTCTGACAGTTTGAGTGCAATGTTTTCAGAAGCCTCCAGTGAATCAATAATAAGTGACGTTCGTAAATATGCACACTTTGCAAAGGCCTCTTTTTGGATTGGCTCAAGGTGGACGGAGGGATGCAAGTAAACATCACCTCAGAGTAGGGATGGGGGAGAATTTCTCCCCGAAACTTCGGGGGGCCGTGTGCCAACGTATTCGGCCCCCCAAAGTAGTTTCGGGGAGAAATTCTCCGCCCCACCCACCCCCCGCACCCCCCCCCCGGGATGGGACTTACCTTTCCCAAATATCCCTCCCGGCGGCGGGTCCCGGCGGCGGTTCGGCAGGTCTTCGACAGGGGCAGAGGCGGCAGCCGATCTTTCGACCGGCTGCCGCCGCCGCCATTCCAATAAAAGTAAAAAAAAAAACAACGCCCCCGTGATAGGCTACGTGACGATTAACGTAACCTATCACGGCTAGATTTGCAAAGTCAGCCGTGATAGGCTACGTAAATCATCACATAGCCTATCACGGGTGACTTTAAAAAAAAAAGCGCGTACGGCTAATGGCGGCCCCCATAGGGAGCCGCCATTTGCATTCCTTATTTGGTCGCTGTAGTCTACATAAAGATTACGTAGACTACGGCGAAAATAAGGGCAATGGTATTTGCGTTGCCCTTATTTTCGCCGTAGTCTACGTAAAGATTTACGTAGACTACAGCGACCAAATAAGGAATGCGAATGGCGGCTCCCTATGGGGACCGCCATTTGTGTACGCGATTTTTTTTTTTTTAAGTCACCCGTGATAGGCTACGTGACGATTTACGTAGCCTATCATGGCTGACTTTGCAAATCTAGCCATGATAGGCTACGTTAATCGTCACGTAGCCTATCGCGGGGGCGTTTTTTTTTTTAACTTTTTATTTCGCGGCCGGGCGAGGCAAGGCACCTCCTCCCCGGCCTGAATTTCGGCCGGGCGAGGCGGGAAGCCTCCCCCCCGACCTGAATTTCGGGGGGAGCAGCGAAGCACCTCCCCCCCACCATGAAGCAAGCTGCGAAACCAGGTAAGTAGCTTTCGTGCACCCCTACCTCAGAGTTCAGAGTTTCTGCAATCTGGGTGTGGATGTGTGAAAAGGGAGAGAGATGACAGTGTAATTCACTGATTCATGGTGGGTGACAAGCCACAACCTTTTTCAGAAAAGCTGGAATGTGGCTCAAATGTAGGGGTGGACGAAAGTCACTTACCTTTCCTCAAAGGGCGTTCGCGGTGGGGGGGAGGCGCTTCGCTGGTCCCCCCGCGAAGTTCCGTCCGGGGGGGGAGGCTTCCCACCTCGGCCCGGCTGAAATTCAGGCCAGGGGGGAGGCTTCCCGCCTCGCCCCGGCCGAAATTCAGGCCGGGGAGGAGGCTTCCCGCCTCGCCCGGCCGCGAACGCGAAAGTTAAAAAAAATTTAAAAAACGCCCCCTGATAGGCTACGTGACGATTAACGTAGCCTATCACGGCTAGATCTGCAAAGTCAGCCATGATAGGCTACGTCAGTCGTCACGTAGCCTATCACGGGTGACTTTAAAAAAAAAAGCGCATACGCTAATGGCGGCCCCCATAGGGAGCCGCCATTCGCGTTCCTTATTTAGTCGCTGTAGTCTACGTAAAGATTTACGTAGACTACGGCGAAAATTAGGGCAACGCTATTTGTAGACTACAGCGACCAAATAAGGAACGGGAATGGCGGCTCCCTATGGGGGCCGCCATTATCCATACACGCCTTTTTTTTTTTTTTTAAGTCACCCGTGATAGGCTACGTGACGATTGACGTAGCCTATCACGGCTGACTTTGCAAATCTAGCCATGATAGGCTACATGAATTGTCACGTAGCCTATCAGGGGGCATTGTTTTTTTTTTCTTTCATTGCAATGGCGGCAGCCGGTCGAAAGACCGGCTGCCGCTCCCGCCTCGCTCGAACACCCGCCGAACCGCCGGCCAGAACAGCCACCGGGACCGACATTCGGTGAAGGTAAGTCCCGTCCCGGGGGGTGTGCGGGGGTGCGGGGGGGTTTGGAGGATTTATCCCCGAAACTTGTTCGGGGGGCCGAACACGTTGGCGCTCGGCCCCCCGAAGTTTCGGGGAGAAATTCTCCGCCAACCCTACTCAAATGGGGCCAGACCTGGCAGTTACGACCAAAGATCTACCTGGTGCTTGCTATCCAAAGAACAGACACAGTCTCAAGGCACTGCTGCACCACTGATTTAAACTGGTTTAATAGTCATTCCTTTGCCCCAGGCATTATAGTTCTATGGCAACTGAGGGGTCCCTAGCAGAATTCTCAGCACCCTCACCAAGATACTTAAAAAAAAAAAAAAGACCTTGGAAAATGTTAGAGCAGCCTTCTTTTTCTCCCTTTCTAGCTTCTAGCCTTGTTCTTTCTCTCCCCTCTACCTTTTGGCCTTGCTCTTTCCCCCTCCCTCCCAGCCCCCAGCCTCATTATCCCCCCCGACACACACACACTTCTGTTCCTAGCCTCTAAGCTTGCTCAGTCAACCCACTGCCTTGCTCTTTCCCCCTCCCTCCCAGCCTCTAGCCTCACTATTTCTCTCCACCACCTCTTTCGCTCACTTCTGACCAGCCAGGCCCCCACAGCAGCCATTATGTGAATAGCCACAGCTTCCATGGGAGCCCTTTTGTGGTGGTGCCCACAGCAGTTTTCAAATTCCCAAACGTGCCCACAGGTCCAGAAAGGTTGGCGACCCCCGTCTTGTAGGATTTCAGGGTGGTTTATAGCACAATAATATAAACAATAAAATTGTTTAATAAAACAGACAACTGTTACAAGTTAAAATGGCTGGAACCACTGCTAAGAAAGTTCTCTCCAGTCTTATTTAACAATATGCCTTTGGCAAAAGAAACACTTGGAGAAAGTGCTCAGCAGAAGATCTTAACAGGCTGCTATGGGGAGGCACGTCTTCAGGTATTTGGAGCCCAAAACATTTAGGGCACCTGTCAAGAATTAGGGTAATAGAAGCTGAAGCCACCAGGGCCACTTGGGTTGTCATGTATGAAGTAGCCACCTGGAAGCTGATTGCTTTTTGGCCATTTCTCAGCCCGGCAGCTCAAGGCCACACTCTGCTCCAGCTAATTGGGAAAGTGATAACAGCCATGTCTGGTGGGAAGAACCAGCCTCCCTGGAGGGTGGAGTGGGGTATCCTGGGACTGGGCGATGATTAGGTGTTTCAAATCTGCCTTGAGTTGCTAGGGCTGGGCAATAAAAAGGGTGCCAAACAAGGGGTGAGTGTCTCTTCTTTTGCCCTGACAGCAGCACTAGGGTGTGCTGCTGGTCAATGGCTACCCTGAGAGGCCCATACTTTGGTATGTATAGGATAGACTAGCTAGCTTTATTGTTTTGGTCTTGGGAGTATGTGCCCTGGTGATTGGCATTTCTGGTTTCTGAGTATTGTAACTTGCTTGTAATTTCCTGTACAACCCACCACCTCTCCCTTTTCCCTTCCTCTTTGTTCCTTTCCCCTAATAAACTTTTATCCAACTTCCAGTTGATGTGGCGTGTCCTGTCTAACTTCAGTGCTAAATACAGTGCCTATTAGCCTGGGAAGGAAGCTACTGGGTAATCTGGGGAAAAGTAGTGGCCAAGCTGGGTCTGGCCTACTTTGCAGGATTGTTGGGGTGATACCAACAATCCTTCACAGCACCCTTCCCCAAGCTGATGCCCTCCAGATATTCTGGACTCTCAGAATTCCTGACCATTGGTCAAGCTAGCTGGGGCTGATGAGTACTGAAGTCCAAAATATCTGGAGGGCACCAGGTTGGGGAAGACTGATTTAGGGCTTAATGGTAAATGCCAGTACCTTGAAATGGGCCTGGAAGTTAACAGGGAATGAATGAAGTTCTTTTAAAATTGACATAATATGCATAAACCTGACCGTCCCAGTCAAAATTCTGGCAGCCATACTGTGCACCAGTTGAAGCTTCTGGTTGCCTTTAAGGGCAGCCCCACATATAATGTATTGCAATAATCCAACCAGGAGCTTACCAGTGAGTTTGTAGTGTAGCTATACTTTCAGGCCACAAGTACTTATATTGCAACGCCACACTGAAAAGCAGTAAACAATATATCTGTACAATATGCCAATGTACGTATATAGGATACATATGACAATGCATATCTGCGTATAGTATATAAGGTCAGATGAATGGTAGTGGTGATTAACGGAATAATAAGGTGGGGGCTAGACTAAAAAGGGTGCTTCCAAATTAGGTTTTTTATTGCACTGCCCCATGCTAAATTCTCCCAATGGAGGGAAGTAAACAGTGGGGTTCCACAGGGATCTGTATTAGGACCAGTGCTTTTCAACCTGTCCATAAATGATCTGGAATGAGGAGTGAACAGTGAAGTGGCCAAGTTTTTTCGGATGACACCAAATTATGTAGGGTGGTTAAAACAAAAGGATTGGGAAGAGCTCCAAAAGGATCTCTCTAAACGGGGAGAATGGGCATCTAAATAGCAAGTACAGTTCAATGTAAGCAAGTGTAAAGTGATGCATGTTGGGGCAAAAAAATCCCAGCTTCAAGTATAACCTGATGGGATCTGGGCTAGTGGTGACTGACCAAGACAGAGATCTTGCGGGTGTGGTAGTGGTGTGCAGCTGCTTTAAAAAAGGCAAACTCCATGTTAGGCATAATTGAGAATAAAACTGCCAATATCTTACTGCCCTTATACAAATCTATGGTGCGACCACACTTTGAATACTGTGTCCAGTTCTGGTCACCACACTTAAAAAAAAGATATTGTCGAGCTGGAAAAAGTGCAGAAAAGGGCAAATAAAATGATCAAGGGGCTGGAGCATCTCCCCTATGAGAGAAGGTTACAACAGCTGGGCTTGTTTAGCTTGGAAAAAATGAGGGTAAGGGCAGCCATGATAGAGGTCTACAAAATGATGCATGGTGTGGAGAATGTGGATAGGGAGACATTTTTCTCCCTCTCATTACTAGAACCCAGTGGGGTCATCCCATGAAGCTGATTGGTGGGAGATTCAGGACAGATAAAAGGAAGGGCTTCTTCATACCGCACATAGTTAAACTATGGAATTCGCTACCACAGGAAGTAGTACCAATTCGCTACCAATCTGGATGGCTTTAAAAGGGGTTTAGACAAATTCCTGGAGGAAAAGGCTATCAATGGCTTCTAGGGCTCCATCACACGGGTGGAGAATTCCACATCGATGCCAGTTCTTTCCCCATCCGGTATCATTGCAGGACTGGGTCATTCTCTTTAGATGGCTGACCCCGTCGTGCTATTTTGCATTCTTTTTAGTTTCTTTCCTTCTCACAGGGGTGGTGATGCCACTTGGGGTGCAGCGATAATTCCTCCCTGGCTCCTGCCCCTTTCCCTCTCCTTGAACGTTACTGGTGGATGGGGACTGGCACGCTGTAAGTCTGCAACCCTCAGCACACTTACTTGGGAGTAAGCCCCATTGGACTTAAAGGGGTGCTCTGAATCAACAGAGGATGTTGATTCTGAGCTTGGTGGGGTGGGGGATCAGATCCGTCTCCCTTCTTTGCAGGGAAGCATTTTACCCTCTTCTCCCTCCAATCAAGAAATGTGCTCAAGCATTTACATGGCAGACACATGGTTTGAGAGCACTGTGCTGCAGCCAGGATTTGGGCAGTTTGGCAGTGGGGGGTCGCCTTGAAGCAAAGGAGAAAATTGCAGGGCAGGGGGTTGTGCGCAGATCTTTCCTTCCTCAGCAAGACTTGAGCAGAGGCAGAAGTCACCTTCAAACTGTGCGCCCTCCCCTCCTTGCAAGGAAGGGAGAGAGCACAAGCCCTCGCGCCTGTCAGATCTGCCCGCAGCCCCTTCTCAATGCCATTGTCATCCTGACAGCACCCCCAACAACTGAAAACAAATGCCTACAGCCAGTTTCTTCTGCTATTGGAGAATTTCAAGGGGAGGTCATGGCGCTCCTATTCTGTGGGCTGCAAAAGATAAAACGGCTTTTGCATATGGGGAAAATATGGGATAGGCTGGGGAAAATGGCGGGAGACACCCTGGAGGGTAACAGTGTCATCTAAAGAGTCCACAAACTTCCATGACAGAGCCATCTCAATAGCAGGATAAAAGCTCCGTGTGAAGAAGCCCCTAGTCTTGATGGCTATGTGCTACCTCCAGTACCAGGGGCAGTGAGCCTATGTACACCAGATGCTGGGGAACATGGGTGGGAGGGCGCTGTTGTGCTCAGGCCCTGCTTGTGGGTTCCTGGTCAACAGCTGGTTGGCCACTGTGTGAACAGAATGCTGGACAAGATGGACCCTTGGTCCGATCCAGCAGGGCTCTTCTGATGTTCCTATGTTCACATTTGCAGAATGGTGGTGGGGGAGAGATTCCCAGGGTTCAATTTGTAAGCCTCCCATGTTTCCCCACCACTTCTTCTTCACCACTTACCAGAAAAGACCCACTATGGCAGAAAAGACAAAATAGCTGCACAGGATCTTTTGAATGTTAGTACTAGGAGTCCTCTGCCTGGAAGCACCTAATGACTCTCCCTATACTTTTTAGAACAGAACACCTCAACTTGGTGCCTCAGCCTAGTGCTTAGGGTATTTTTGCTCTCCTAGACAGTGCAGGCAGGCATATCCATGCATCAATGGAGAGTGTGCACCAGAAGTCTTTTGCAACCTTGCTGGTTGCATGGGGGTGGGGTGGCCCTTACCCTTTCATACTTTGTCTTCTCTGATGCAGACTGTAAGATGTGGGGGAACCTCTGCCTGGCTCTAATATATATTTACTGAAATTCATGTCCTGTCCTGCCCCGAGGCTCTCGTGATATATGGCAATGGTTGCCTCATACCATGAGTCTCAGATGACAGGAGGAACCCCTTAATGTGGGTCAAAATGTCTTCCTTCCTCCACCTCATTGCTTTGCGGGATGAGACCCTCCTGGATTCTGTTTCTAACAGCGGCCGGCCAGATGCTTATTCCTTTGTTTCCTTTGGAAGGCAGAGCTTTGCTTCCTCCTCCCCGACGAACACCCCCTCAGCTTTACCCTGCGCAGCAGCCTTGATTCTCCTCCACCTTCTAGTTTTACATCAGCACAACTGAGAAGCAGGCCTCGGCGATGTGTCTGGCTTTTGTTCTCGATAACAGATGCACCTTACGTCTCCCTTAAATTGGCATATCATTTTCTTTTGCTCTTTCTCTTTCTCTTTGTAGCTGCATTTGCATATGTATGTCAAGGCCCATTCATTCATCTCATCTCCATAAACAAAAAGAAAAACATCTGCTTCCTGCCGGGAGACGGGCTTTGTGGGAGTCGATCAGGAAACAGGGCCTTCCGCGGTTGTGTGTGCTGCAGAGCCACCTCCTGGCTGCTGGGAGAACAGGCCATGCTTAAGCCTGGCTGCTGGCAGGCTGAGCTCTACTGGCCAGGCAGAGGACCTCAGTAGACAATGGAAGGGAAAAGCCACCCCTGCTTCTGGGTTAGTTCTGTGCTCATACCAGCGAGGTTCTAACCTGAGCAGAATGATAGTTAAGCCCCACACTGGGGAGGGAGGCGGGGGAAATGGACTTTGTGAGGCGAAGGCAGCCACACTGCTGTTTTCTGCTTGTCATGTTCTCCTGGGGTCCTTCGGAGAATCCTTATCCCTGGTAGTCCTGTCCCTATCCCCAGAGGGGAAAGATGCTCCACCAGGGGCCTGGGAGTTCCTGCCACAGGCCTTCTCCCTCCTGTGCCCCAAGGTAAGTGATGGGCCTGGAAAGGGGAGGTGGCCGTGGCAGCAGCACTCACATAATATCTGAGTGGCCAGGACCCTGTTAGCCTTGAAACTGCTCAACTCAGTACTGCTCATGACATCCCTAGGAGACTGCTGAACAGTAGTAGGCCCTTGAATACCAGTTGCTGGGGAACACACGCGGGCAGGCGCTGTTGCGCTCATGCCCTGCTTGTGGATTCCTGGTTGACAGCTGGTTGGCCACTGTGTGAACAGAATGCTGGACTGGATGGACCCTTGGTCTGATCCAGCAGGGCTCTTCTTATGTTCTTATGTTACAGTCAGGGCCAGAAATATTGGAACAAGGATAACTGTTTTGGCTGTTGGCCTCTGTACACCACCACATTGAAGTTGAAAGGAAACACACCCAGATGGGAGCAAAGTCAGGACTTCCAGCTGTAATTCAAAGGGTTTGACAAAAGTGGGGCACTAACCATTCAGCAAGGACAGCCAGTGGCATACACGCACCCCCATCGTTGGTGGCTCATAAGTAATGGAACAAACCAACATCATTTCAAACTTAAGGATCGCCTTTAATACCTGGATGAAAATCCTTTGCAGTCAGTGACTGCCTGAAGTCTGGAACCCATGACCAGATGTGGAGTTTCCTCCCTCGAGATGCTTTGCCAGGCCTTTACTGCAGCTGCCTTCAGCTGCTGCTTGTTTGTGGGTCTTTCTGCCTTCAGTCTTGTCTTCAGAAAGTGAAAAGCATGCTCTATTGGGTTGACATCAGGTGACTGACTTGGCCATTGAAGAACATCCCACTTCTTTGCCTTCAGAAACTCTTGGGTAGCTTTTGCTGTATGTTTTGGGTCATTATCCATCTACAATATGAAGCGGCATCCTATCAGTTTGGCAGCATTTGGCTGAAGCTGAGCAGAAAGTAAAGCCCTGTACACTTCAGAATTCATCCTGCTGCTTTGTTCAGCAGTCAGGTCATCAAGAAACACCAGTGACCTGGTTCCATTGGCAGCCATACATGCCCATGCCATAACACTGCCTCCACCATGTTTGACAGATGATGTGGTATGCTTTGGATCATGAGCTGTTCCTCTCCTTCTCCATATTTTTCTCTTCCCATCATTCTGGTACAAGTTAATCTTGGTTTCCTCAGTCCAAAGTATCTTATTCCAGAACTGGGCAGGCTTTTCCAGGTGTTTGCTGGCAAAGGCTAATCTGGCCTTTCTGTTCTTGAGCATTACCAGTGGTTTGCACCTTTTTGTGAAGCCTCTATATTTACATTCATAAAGCTGTCTCTTGACTGTAGATGTTGACAATGACATGCCTACCTCCGCAAGAGTGTTCTTGGCCTGGCTAGATGTTGTGAAAGGGTTCCTCTTCACCATGAGCAGAATTCTGCGGTCATCTACGTCAGTTGTCTTCTGTGGTCTTCCAGGCCTTTTGCTGTTGCTGAGCTTGCCAGTTACTTCCTTCTTTTTCAGGATGTTCCAAACTGTTGTATTGGCCACTCCCACTGCTTTTGCTATCTCTCTGATGGGTTTATTTTGTTCCCTCAGCCTAATGATGGCCTCCTTCACTTGCATGGACACATCTTTGGACCTCATGTTGGGAGTTCCAGTGAACAGCTACCAAATGCAAATGTAACACTCAGAACCACCTCCAGGCCTTTCATCTGCTTGATTGGTCATGGTGTGCCCAGGAAACAGGCCACACCTGGCCATGCAGCTGCTTGTCAGCCATTCGTTCCATTACTTATGAGCCCCCAACGATGGGGGAGGTGTATGCCACTGGCTGTCCTTCCTGAATGGTTAGTGCCCCACTTTTGTCAAACCCCTTGAATTACAGCTGAAAGTCCTGACTTCGCTCCCATCTGGGTGTGTTTCCTTTCAACTTCAGTGTGGTGGTGTACAGAGGCCACCTGCCAAAACAGTTGTCCTTGTTCCAATATTTCTGGCCCTGACTGTATGTTCTTATGTCCTGCTATAGGCTTCCAATGGCATCCGGTTGGCCACTGTGGGAACAGAAGCTGAACTCAATCAAGCCTTATTTCCTTAGTAACTATGTGCAATCTTGCCCATTAGAAATGGAAGGTTTGGCTCTTTCAGATAAAGTTTTCCATCAGATTAATTTTTATAACATTCATACCTCTCCGTGACACTCCATTTAAAAGATATGTACGCTTGCATTGGAGAGTGCAACTGTCAGATAATTAAATGTAAAATAAATAACGGGACAAAAAGAAAAGGTCAGTTCGGGGAAGGATGCTGGCCTGGCACAGGTGCAGCAGATGGGCAATGCATTCAAATATTCCAGATTCAGCCATACCTGGGATCTCCAGTTAAAGGATCTGAGACAGTAGGGCTGGAGAATGGATCCTGTCAGGGACCTTGAAGAACTGCTGTAAGTGTACACAATCCTGGATCAACAATGTCATCCAGTGTAAAGCAGCAGCATACGTTCATTTATGTTCGAAGCCAGTCATTAAAAGGAGGCAGCAGCATGCATGTTGGGAAGAGATTAGCCTTTCTAGCACTCACCAATTTTTAAACTACAAAAAAACATGATCAAGAGGCAGATGAGCCTTCCATCTCAAAGTGATATGCCAGGAGAGCACTAACAAATATAAAAAGAATTAAACGCTCAAAATGGCATGGTTGGGGTGGGGGGAGATGGGAATTCTGTCATCATTAGGAAAAAAACCCTATGTATTTTATTTGATCGATTTCTATAATATTAAGAACCAAATATATACAATATAAACATCAGGCATGAGCAACCCAATCCTATGCATGTTCATTAGAAGTAAGTTCAGTTGACTTCAGTGGGACTTCTCCTACGTAAATGTGCATATGATTGCAGACTAAAACATGTATTTCATCGTTCTGTGATCATATGCCCTAAAAGGCAACCACAACATTTGTATAAAAATAAATAAAATGCAAGATATTCAGCTGTACAGTAAAACTAGTTAAACATCTCCAGAAACCAACCCAAGCATCCAAAGCCTGATTCCACATGTGAATCTTTAATGTCAGCCTAAATGGGGGAAGGTATGGGGCCGAATGGATCTCCCTAGGGAGGGCACTCCACAGTTCTGGTGCCACCACCAAAACACCTTGCCTCTCATTACATGTTTCTGTGATGGAATGTAGAAAGTCCATCTTAAGGGACAGGCTCATTCCTAGGGAAGAAGTCAGTTGTGGAAGTAACTTGGTCCAGGACCAATAATGGCTGTAAAGATGAATAGCAGCACTTTGAATTGAGCCAAGAAACAACTAGGTAACCAGTGGGGTTGGTTTAGGGCAGGTGGTGGGGTGGGCAGAACATGGGCTGTGGCTCTCTCACACCCTCCTCCTGGCCATTTGCTGCTGTGGCAAAAAAGCAACAATTTTATAGGTACAAAAGGCGCACAAAGAAACCGCCCAGAAACGTGACTCTGCCTGCACCTTGCAAAACTGCTGCCTTTTGCTGCTGGGGGTGTGCTCCCTGGTGGGTTATTGGGGCGAGGGGAGAGAATGCAGTCCCCCAAACCCTGGAAGTTGCCTACCCCTGGTTTACGATCACAGCTATCTGGACCAACCAACAAGCTCCAGTACAAATTCTGGCAGCTGCATTCTTGGCCAATTGCATTTGCTGAAACATCTTCAAAGGCAGTCCCATGCGCATTAATAATCAAACCTGAATGTGTAACTAGAGTGTGACTAACTGGGGTCAGGCCCAATTTCTCTAGGCAAAGCTGAAGCTGGTAGAAAGTGCTCCCAGCCACCACCACCAATTCAACACCCGGGGACAATGCCAGATCCAGGAGCACACCCAAGCTATGTATCTGCTCTTTCGGGGGCAGGGGGAGAGAGTGCGACCCAATCCTGGATGGGCAGTATATCTGCTCCCAGATCAGTGGAACCCCAAACATTTTGTTTCAACCATATTCATTCACCACATGCTCCAATTTCACAAATGCTGAACTGGTTTCTCTCAGAGTTGTGCTACAGAACAGGATCTATTCTCCTCCCCCTTTTATCGCCCTCAGAATGACAATGCCCCCCCCCCGTAAACTCCCATCTTACTTGTACTGTGTTGACCCGACAATGTGCCACCACAATTTTAACAATATGGCTCTAAAAATCTTTCTTCCTGTCAACAAATATTTGAACTTGAAGTGAAGTCAGCAGCTGAGAGGAACAGAATGGAAAGGTAATTACCCACGATCTCGTCCAGAAGATGACAGAAAGCATGTTGCGACTTGGTAGCTCATGGGCTGAGCCGGGCTTATTACAGCTACCCCTCGAATGCAGCAGCTGCTCCTCTCTACAGAGCATTTTGAACTACACATTCCTGATGCTCAACCACAGCAACTACAAAAGCAAAAATAGCCCATATTTTATGAAATTGCAGCAGTGTGATCATAATCTTTGTCATAACAGCATTCAGAGCCAAGGATCTTCTTGTAGCTTTGTCACAGCCAACACCATGAGAGAATCAGTGCAGAACTGTGTGTCAAGAGCACACATGAAATTAGGTATCTACACAGGATTAATTTGCATGTTTCAGGGTTAAGCGCATTCATGCCATACCCCAAATTAAGCGCTGTGGGCACCTCTTCATCCTGGGACCCAGTGAAACTCCCGAACTCCTAGCCAGTACCGATTCCATGTTTTGGGGTGCCCTTCAACAAGATGCTGTCACTGCCCACTCCCACCCGAGTGGACCCACTTCCCACTCACTGCTGTTGCCGCTACCCACTTGCTTGCCTCTCCCTCTAGGTCCAAATCAGCACCACCTCCCAGAGAGAGCGGTTATTGCGCCTTCTCCTTGTCCCTCTCACTGCGTGCTTGCTTGGGGAGGAGCTTGAACAGGCAGCCCTAGGAAGGAGAAGGAGGAGCAGGGCTTGGAGGCTCTAGAGATTGGCAGGCCCCGCAACTGTGGCGTGGGCTTCGGCAGTGCCCAGTAGTGGCAGCCTCTGATGCCAGCTATTACTGTACGTCTTCATTCACAGATGTGCGCAAACATGCACGACAAACATGAGGGGGCTTTTTCCAGAGGCATGGTGTGCTGCACACAGCAATCCATGCACGGTGCTCTAACATAGTGGGGAAATAGCTTCTTGAAGTGGGGAGCATTAGCTGTAGAACAACTGTTCCCAGGACATTACAAGCTTTATCTTGCAGAAGAAAGAAGAAGAGAAAAAATATTAGTTAGTGAAGCACATGGACCCCCTAGCACAGGGGTGAGGAAAGGTAGAACTCCAGATGTTTTGGACTTCAACTCACAGAAGCCCCTGCCGGCATGGCCAATGGTCAGGACTGCTGGGAGCTGAAGTCCAAAACATCTGGAGACCCACCTTCTGCTCACACCTGCCATAGCCAATGGACCAGCATACGTATGACTTTGAATAGTCCTAACAGAGGTAGAGAAAGGCAGAGGCAGAAGAATTACTGTTTGCCAAATAAGAAATGGGCAGAGCACTTTGGAAACGGCAAGACAATGCTTGGGAGGCTATGCGTGGGGGGGCTTGGCTGTTGGTGACACAGAGTGGGTCACACGAGGTGCAGAATTAATAGAGCAGAGGAATAGCAGGAGAATAAGCAGGGAATAGTTGAACTTGAAGTGGTTATATTTACCTTGTTTGTGTTCCCTTTACTCTGAAATAAGGTAAATATAACCACTTCAGCTATTTCCTTCTTATTCTCCTGCTATCCCTCTGATCTATCCATTCTGCACCTCGCGTGACCCACTCTATGTCACCAACAGACAAGGGCCTGATTTCCTGGCTGGTCACAAATATTTGGAAACTCACAGAGGGAACAAACTACCCTGTGGTCTGCAGGAGTTTGGTAGGTTGCAAAAATAGAATTTGGAGTGGAGAACCTAAAAATGAGGCCTCCCCTTAGACCCTGACTATTGCAAATAAAATATCAAACATGGAGAGACACAAGGGAACTGGAGAGGGAGGAAAACTAACTAAAAACCTAAAAACTGTGTCTGTGTAGGTGGTCCCACTTGACTCAAGTCCCTTGTAACAACCTTAAACAACACCCTAAATTCCCCACTTGTCCACTAAACCATTGGATTCAGAGTCAGCAACTCATATGAGGTGTGTGTCCAGGGCTGGCCTTCCCACGAGGTGGGGTGAATCCCCCATCTCATGTGGCAGAGGAGGAAAAGTGGTGAATTGCACACTCCCCATCCCCCCTGTGCCAGGAGTACTCCCCACTGCCATGTTGCTGGAGCGAGGCAGCAGCACTATAGCTGGGAGAACTTCTGGAGCAGCCACTCACCCTCTGTTTCACTCTGAGTGAGACATAGGATGGACAGTGGCTCTGGAAAAGCCGCCCACCTTTTGGCATGCTCTAAGAACCTTCTCAGAGTGATCCAGTTGATGGGCAGGTTCTCTGAAGAGCCATGTCACTCAGAGAAAGCGACTGACACAGCTCTTCAGATGCCAGGCTCTGAGGGGGTTCTTCCTCAGAGCCAGGTATTGCCTGGAGAGGTGTCCAAGGTAATATCCTTGGACACCTCTCCTCCAGAGCAGGTGCCCATCCTCCAGAGCAGCTGTCTGGGCCTCTGTTTAGCCAGAACTAAAAGGGGATGGGCAGCTGCTCCAGAGGAGAGACATCCCCGGAGATAACCTTTCTAGTCTCCAAATGCATGGGTCTGAGGAAGGACGTCCTCAGGCATTTGGGTCTGGCTGGCTCTCTGAAGAGCTGCACTGGCCACATTCTCTAGCAGATATGGCTCTCCAGACAGCCTTCCTGGTCCTGCCCCCTGGCTCACTCTGAGGGGGTCAGAGCAAGCAAGAGAGTCACCACAGCTGGGAGGGGAGTTGCAGTGGTGGTGGCTGGGGGTGGGGCCACAGGGGCAGTGGCTGTTCTCCTGCCTCAGGCAGTGGGAGAGCTTGCGCTGCCGTTGGTAGTGTCACTTGTGTTATAAGACAAAGGGCGCATGCAGAGCAATGGGTGGCTTGTCTGGATGGTGACCTAGGTAGGCTTTTGCATATATCCAGAGTTCCATGGGAGCAACTCCTAATTTAACAAGTGGAGGATGCACATAGACAATTGCTTACTGGCTCTGTTACTACTGCCTGGGGCTCTTTCATTACAGACAGTATCCAAGGTACCAGGGTGATGCCAATACAATGTAAAACACAAACAATGTAAAATACAATGTAAAACACAAACACAAACTGTGTACGGAAATCCATCATGGTTGAGCTGCTCCATTAACATGGCCCAACTCCTAACACCCTCCCCCCCACACATGCAAACAATTACCCCAATATTTCTGTCTGCCACATCACTCACTTGCCAAGAAATGTTTCAGCTTTTTCGAATGTAGAATAATGAATAATGTACCCAAACTGAGTATTTATACATAAATAAGAACATTTACGTATGTTTGATTGGTTAGCATAGTTTGAAGAACTAAACACAGCCAATTGATAAAATGATTTCTAACAGATTTGATATGGAGACTTGATTTCCAAACATTGGCAGGCTAATCCATGGCTCATCAGTATGTCAGGGTACGGTTTTAATCTCCAGAGTAGAACGGTTCCCCATCCTGGATTAGCTGAGGTGAGCAAGATTCATTTGCTGCTGACTCTTACAACACTATACTCTCCTCCAAGTCTGTCAGTTTGTCACATGGAAGAGAATAGCAAAACAAATCCAAGACACAAAAGGATATCCCAATAGGTGCCAGAAGTAGTTTAATTAAACTAAAGCTAGGCCAAATATCAGCACCTGCATGGGACCATCAGTGTCCCATAATAGTGGGGATATTGGGTACCTTTCAGGCAGCAGCAAATTCTAATAATTTTTGATGAGGAGGTCATCTTACCTTTAAGTATACATTGGGAGACTAAAGGTGCAATCCTATGCATTTTAGACATGAAAAAGTTCTACAATCCCCAGGATTCCCCAGCTAGCCATGCTGGCTGGGGCATGCTGGGAGCTGCAGGACTTTTTTCTGTCTAAACATGCATAGGATTGCACCCTGCATTCTAGAATTTTACCTCGGTTGAGTGTGTCTACAGAATCTGCCATTGTGGTCTGCCATTGCATATGGGACGGAACCACAACCAGCAGATTTCCACCCTTTTCCCATTTATATTGTCTGGAGTTCTTGGTGGGTCACATATCTGAGTTAGTATATACATCTATTTTTTATTTATTTTTGGACAGTGTATTGTTATACTCCTACAGACCATCTACCATTCCTTAGTTAGGCAGATTGCTGGTTAAAAGCCTAGAGTGGTTGGCTGATAAGAGCTAATGGTTAGCTGCTTTGGGTATATGAAATACCTATTGCGCACATGTCTATATGTCTGTGCCTGTGCTACCCACTTTGCCGCTCTCACTGCATCATGTATGGCCTAACTCTGCTATAGTAGTCTATATCTGCTCAACAACACTACTTAAAACATGCTCCAGCAAGCTTGATAGTTTCTCTGCACATATGTGCGTGTGTGTGTGTGCGCGCATGTGCGCGCGTGTGTGTGTGTGAATAATGTTTTTTTATACACACACACACAACAATCATAGAATCATAGAATAGTAGGGTTGGAAGGGGCCTACAAGGCCATCGAGTCCAACCCCCTGCTCAATGCAGGAATCCAAGTCAGAGCATCCCTGACAGATGGCTGTCCAGCCTCGTCTTGAACGCCTCCAGTGTGGGAGAGCCCACCACCTCCCTAGGGAATGGGTTCCATTTGTCATATTGCTCTAACAGTCAGGAGGTTTTTCCTGATGTTCAGCCGGAATCTGGCTTCCTGTAACTTGAGCTCATTATTCCGTGTCCTGCACTCTGGGATGATCAAGAAGAGATCCTGGCCTTCTTCTCTGTGACAACATTTCAAGTACTTGAAGAGTGCTATCATATCTCCCCTCAGTCTTCTCTTCTCAAGGCTAAACATGCCCAGTTCTTTCAGTCTCTCTTCATAGGGCTTTGTTTCCAGTCCCCTGATCATCTTTGTTGCCCTCCTCTGAACCCTCTCCAGCTTGTCTGCATCCTTCTTAAAGTGTGGTGCCCAGAACTGGACACAGTACTCCAGATGAGGCCTAACCAGTGCAGAGTAGAGGGGAACTAGTACTTCCCAGGATTTGGAAGCTATGCTTCTATTAATGCAGCCCAAAAGAGCATTTGCCTTTTTTGCAGCCACATCACATTGTTGGCTCATATTCAGCTTGTGATTGACAACAATTCCAAGATCTTTCTCGCTTGTAGTGTTGTTGAGCCACGTATCCCCCATCTTGTAACTGTGCATTTGGTTTCTTTTTCCTAGGTGCAGAACTTGGCATTTATCCCTATTAAATGTCATTCTGTTGTTTTCTGCCCAGCGCTCCAGTCTATCCAGATCACTTTGAATTTTGTTTCTGTCTTCCAAAGTATTAGCTATCCCGCCCAATTTTGTGTCATCTGCAAATTTGATCAGCATTCCTTGCACCTCCTCCTCCAAGTCATTAATACAAATGTTGAAGAACACTGGGCCCAGGACTGAGCCCTGCGGTATCCCACTCGTTACCTCTCCCCAGTTTGAGAAGGTCCCATTGATAAGCACTCTTTGAGTCCGATTCTGTAGCCAACTGTGGATCCACTGGATCATTGTTTCATCAAGCCCACTTTGAGCTAGTTTGCTCATCAGGAGATCATGGGGCACTTTGTCGAAAGCTTTGCTGAAGTCGAGGTATATGATGTCTACAGCATTCCCACGGTCTACAAGGGAGGTTACTTGATCAAAAAATGAGATCAGATTTGTCTGGCAGGACTTGTTTATGACAAATCCATGTTGGCTTCGAGTAATCATGGCATTGTTTTCATGGTGCTTCCAGATGGATTACTTTATCATCTGCTCCAGAATTTTCCCAGGGATTGATGTCAGACTGACTGGTCTGTAGTTCCCAGGTTCCTCCTTTTTACCCTTTTTGAAGATAGGGACAACATTAGCCCTCCTCCAGTCATCTGGCACTTCCCCCGTCCTCCATGATTTCTCAAAGAGAATAAACAGCGGTTCTGAGTGTTCTTCTGCCAGTTCCTTTATTACTGTAGGATGCAGTTCATCTGGCCCTGGAGATTTGAACTCATTCAAAGTCATTAGGTGTTCCTTGACCATATGCCTATTGATCTCAAGCTGCAATCCTGCCCCTTCAGCCTGCACTTCGCCTTTGCCAGGGGGGTCATAGACCCTCTTTTGGGAGAAGACTGAGCCAAAGTAGGAATTGAGCACCTCTGCCTTTTCTTTGTCATCTGTTATCATTTTGCCATCCTTATTTAATAGCTGAACAACCATTTCTTTCCTCTGCCTTTTACTATGCACGTAGCTGAAGAAAGCCTTTTTGTTGTTTTTAGCATCCCTCGCTAACCTCAGCTCATTCTCAGCTTTAGCCTTCCTGACGCCATCCCTGCAATGCTGTGCTACCTGCCTGTACTCTTCCTTTGTTACTTGGCCTTCTTTCCACTTCCTACATGTGTCCTTTTTTGTTTTCAGGTCATCCCTAAGCTTTTTGTGAAGCCACATTGGCTTCTTCTGTTGTCTTCCACCTTTTCTTCTTGTTGGAATTGTTTGTGATTGTGCCTTGAGAATTTCCTTTTTTAAAAGCTCCCACCCCTCTTGGACTCCTTTTCTCGTTAGCGTCGCTTGCCATGGGACCTTACTGATCATTGTTCTGAGCTTATTAAAATCAGCTTTCCTAAAATCCAGGGTACGCGTTTGACTACACTCGGCTTTTGCTTCCCTTAGAACCAAGAACTCAAGTGCAACATGCTCGCTTTCCCCCAGAGTTCCTGTAACTGCTACTTTATCCACTAAGTCATCTCTGTTGGTTAGGATCAAGTCAAGGATAGCCGATCCTCTAGTTCCTTCCTCTACTTTCTGTAGGAGGAAGTTATCCGCCACACAAGTCAGGAATTTGCTGGAGGGGGCATGTTTTGCAGAATTTGTCTCCCAACAAATATCGGGGAAATTGAAGTCCCCCATTACTACTACATCATGCTTCCTTAAAACACTGGCTATTTGCTTTTCAAAAGTTTCATCCCCATCTTCTCCTTGGTTGGGTGGCCAGTAGTAGACTCCGACCACCAGGTTCCTTTTATTCTTTGCTCCATTTATTTTGATCCAGATGCTCTCGATGGGGCTACCAAGCTCCTCCTCCTGTATTTCTGTGCAGAGATATGTATTTTTCACATACAGTGCAGCCCCACCTCCCTTTCTGTTCCTCCTGTTCTTTTTGAACAAGTTATATCCTTCAACTGCTGTATTCCAGTCATGAGAGTCATCCCACCAAGTCTCAGTTACACCTATCAAGTCATAATTTCCCTCCTGTATTAAGAGTTCAAGTTCATTCTGTTTGTTTCCCATACTCTGGGCATTAGTATATAGACATCGAAGACCATGCACTTCATAGTCCGGCTTTCTTCCTACATGAGTCTGAAGACTATTATTGGGCGCTATCAGAGCTGTTCTCTCCGTTGCAGTGCATGCGCCTACGTCCATTGTTACCCCCAACATTACATCTCCCTTCCCCGTAGGATTCAGTTTAAAGCCCTCCTGATGAAGTTCTTCATGCTGTGGCCAAACACATTCTTCCCATCCTTTGTGAGGTGCAACCCATCCCTTGCCAACAGCCCATCTTCCAGGAAGTATAGCCCGTGGTCCCAGAATCCAAATTTCTCTTGTCGGCACCACCTTCGTAGCCAGTCATTCACCAGGAGTATTTTTCGTTCCCTTTCTATCCCTCTTCTAACTACTGGAAGGATGGATGAGAAAACTATCTGGGCCCCAAAGTTCTTGAGTTTCCTTCCCAGAGCTTCAAAGTCTGACGTGATTTCTTCGTAGCTCCACTTGGCGGTATCATTTGTTCCCACATGGATGAGACGAAAGGGATACCTATCAGTGGGCTTTATGAGTGCAGGCAACCTTTCAGTCACGTCTCTAATCTGTCCTCCCGGGAGACAACATACCTGGCGAGTCCACGGGTCTCCGCGACATACTTGGGTCTCGATCCCATGCAGCAAGGAGTCTCCCACTACTACCACTCTTCTCTTCTTCTTCTTGTAGGCCTGGGTTTCATCGCCTCTGTTTGACTGACCTTCAGCCTCTTGCTCACTCTCATGTAGGTTCCCCTGGGATTCTTCCTCTGCAGGCTGTCCTCCAGTCTCATCTGCAAGTACCTGGAATCGGTTCCACAGCTCCACTGCTTCCACTGGTGCAGAGTGGCGTCTAGTTCTTCTTCTCCTGTCACCCTTTTCCAAGGAGTATCCTCTACTCCATTTTTCTTCACCTCAGCATTTCCCACTGCCTCATCTTGCTGTTGCTCTTCAAGCTTCTGGTCTTCCCTTTGCTGCTGTAGTTCCCCCATTCTGTCCAAGAACTCTTTGTGTTCTCTTATTCCCCGGAGGGTCGACAGTCGCCGCTCCAGTCCACTTACTTTTTCTTCCAGCAGCGTGATCAACTTGCACTTGTTGCAGGTGTAGGCCATGTTGTTCTCAGGCAAGAAAACAAACATTGCACACACCTTGCAGGTCAACACCACTGGAGAGTCTTGTCCTTCCATAGCCTCTTTTCCCTTTTTGTGTCTAGCTTTGTGATTGGTCTAGACTAGGCTGTGCCTGTTCCTTGACTCAGTAGAGGTTAAAAGCAGAGTCCCACTGGTGTGGAAGTGTGTGTTACAAGACAAATAAATGGAAAAAAAGTTAGTTAAAAATAAAATAAAATGAAAAATGAAAACAAAATGTTAGGGGCCTCCCCCTTGACCTCCCCTGCTGAACTCCCCTGGCCGACTCCTGTTTGCTCCCCCTGTTCGCTCGCTCTCTGGGAGCTTGCCTGCTTCTGTAGTCCCTGGAGCAGTTTGCTCTGCTCTGCTCTGCTCTGCTCAGCTGGGAGGCGGGAAACAGACTATATATAAACAATATATAAACAAAACAATATTTACCTGTTTTTTCCTTCTTTCTATGACTTTTGCTTGCTTGTGTTACAGTCTATTAAGCCTCCATGTGTTTGGGAAGTTCACCTTGCCTCACGCAAATCATTATGGCGGTCGCTTTGAAAGAAACAAATTATATTTGTGCATTACTTTCTAACATAAACTTCTTCCCTCACCCCTCACTTGCAGTATTCAAAAATAGCAGACTTGTGGCACCTTTAAAGACAATCAGATGTCACATGGTAAGAAATTCCAGGGATATTATGATCACATTTTTAGTTTGTTGCAGCAAAAACAACCAATCTTGTAGCATGTTACATCTGAAGGGGGTGGAGGGGCAGGGGGACAGACCTATTTTCTATCAAGGGCTGCATTCCCTCAAGGGGAATGCGTGCCAGCAGTGGCTGGGGCAGAGCCAAAGTGGTCCACCCTTCTCTCTCTCTCTCTCTCTCTCTCTCTCTCTCTCTCTCTCGCTCATCCCCTTTTCCTCCTTGCCTTGTAGGCTGCCAGGGGAAGAGACAGATCATTCTTGCCAGAGATCTGAACTGAATCTGATTGCTTTCAGAGGGCTTTTAAATTAGGCTGAGGGCTACAGATTGCCCATTCCTGTCTTACATACTTACGTAATTTCAGAGTCTGGGTTTATTTATTTATTTATTTTTCTGGAGTAGACTACCATGGCTCCTCCTCTTTGATTTATTGTCATTGGTTGAATGATAAGGATCATCAGTTGGATTTATCTGGTCTAAAAGTGCAAGCATTTATTTATTTATTTATTCATTCATTCCATTCCATTCCATTTCATTTCATTTCTATACCACCCAATAGCCAAAGCTCTCTGGGCAGTTCACAAAAATTAAAACCAAAAAGCACACAATAAAACAATATAAAATATAAAAACATTAAAACCACGATATAACAATACAACCAGAATAAAACCAGAGTAAAATGTAGCAGCAATGCAGATATTTAAAATACAGATTTAAATTAGCATAACTAAAAGTCTAGAAAGCTAAAATGCCTGGGAAAATAAAAAGGTCTTCACCTGGCACTGGAAGGAATACAGTGTAGGTGCCAGGCGAACCTCACCAGGGACAGGGAGCTCGTTCCAGAGCCGGGGTGCCACAGCAGAAAAAGCCCTCCTCCTAGTAGCCACCCACCTCACTTCCTTTGGCAGGGGCTCACAGAGAAGGGCTGCTGAGGATGATCTTAAGGTCTGGGCAGGCACATATGGGAGGAGGTGATCCTTCAGATAACCTGGCCCCAAGCCGCTAAGGGTTTTGAATGTTAATACCAGCACTTTGAATCAGGCCTGGAAATGGACTGGCAGCCAATGCCCTCCCTCAACACTCCCTCAACAAAATGTATCTGTTATTGTATCCAACAGCTGCTCTTATTCTTTATATTTAAATACTGTTAGATCCAAATACATGAATCCTAAAAGCATGCTCAAAAGTGTGTGTGCATGAGAGAGAGAGAGAGAGAGAGAGATTCTACATTAGCAAAAAATTGCCCCCCAAAAGGTATATTTTCTGGGACTTTCAGTTTCTGTGCAAGATTAGTAGGGGCTCCTTTACACAGCAGACATGTGATTTGAATCGAGGGAGCACCTCCCTCCCTCCCTAGCATGTGTGCAAAGGAGCAGGGGGGAGTCTCGTTTTTGTCGCTTAACTTGTGCTGTACTATTTCCTCACAGCCCCCAGGAAAGCCACAACTTACTTTTGAGTAGACGTAAGATCATGCTGTGAGTCTGCAACCCTCGGCACACTTACTCGGGAGTAAGCCCCACTGAACTTAATGGGGTGCTCTGAATCAACAGGACATTAATTCTTCATTGCAGGGAGGCATTTTACCCTCTTCTCCCTCCAATTGAGAAATGTGCTCAAACATTTACATGGCAGACATACGGTGTGAATCAAGGAAAAAGTCCTGCCTCAGCAAGTTCATAGCGTTATGCCGGCATTTCACACTGCTATCCCACATTTTTAAAATATTCCAGCTTATCTCTGAACTTTTTGAAAGCAGGATAAACGGGAAAAGGGGCGGGAGATGTCCTGGAGGCTGATGACATCATGTAAAGGACCAACAAACGTCTTTGGCCAGTTATGAGCGTGCAATACATTGCTCATGTAGAGAGACCCAGAGAGACAGAGAGCGCTATGCCAGCTTGGCTCTGTTCAGCCTGTGCTGATCCACTGTACACAGCGTGTTCATTATGTTGTGCTGTTTGTTGTTTTTGTTGCGGATGGGGAACACAAGTTTTTGTCAGGCTCGAAAAAATAAAGGGAAAGGGGGCTGAAAAAGCACATGGTGGTATGGTTTGGAGAAACAGATCTATAAGGGCATGGGAAGAGAGAGGAAGCCATTAGAAACCTGAAAGTAGCATTGTTTGGTAGGGATGAGCATTCAGTTATGTGAGCTCTCGTCTGCAGTGCTAGAGCCCAGACACAGGATTACCTCAGTGAGAACAAGGCCAGCCCCCCCTCTAATTTTCAACTCTCTCTCCCTCCCCACAGCTCTCTAAAAAAGCCTAACCCCTGGGGAGTTTCTCCAAAAGAGGACTTGAGATGCATGTTCACAAAGGTATTGTACACCACCTGAGCTCTCAGTCACTAAGCTCTGCGTCTCTGAAGTGTCAGTGCTGTCAGTCACTGAAGTTCTCTCTTTATCCACATATCAGACTGCAGAGGAGACAGCCCTGCTCAGAGCTTCCAAGCACTACTTCAGTAATGGTCTTAACCCTGACCTTTGCAGATCGGGTGGTCTCTGGGGAGAGCAAGGTAATTCAGAATCCATTTTCATTCTGTCCAGAGCAGTGGCTGCCAGTCTTGCGGAGATGTGCCTACGTGGAGAGATTGTGAAAATCCTCTATGATGGACTGGCTGCTGTCCACTGGTGGCGAAACCAATGTATGCACTGAGGCCACTTGGCCCAGCTTCACCTTGTGAGGAGGGAGAATGGTAAATAATGTGTTTATGTTCCAGCAGTTTTGTGGGGACATGATGTTTATGTATGGAGACAGCCCACTGCTTAAGCAGTAAAATGCATGTTTTGCATGTTTTCTGCATACCAAGGCTTTCTTCACACTGAGCTTTTATCCTGTGATTGAGATCGCTCCTTCACAGAAGTCTGTGGGCTCTTAACATGACGCCATGATCATTCAAGGTGTCTCCTGCACTAAATGCCCTTTGCTCCATTTTTAAATAAATCACAGATAATGAGCTATCAAATTACCCCCCATTGTGTTCCACTTGAGTTCCCTCTGTGAAAAGAGGAAAAGCGGCAATGAAAGAGAAGGGAAGACTCAGATACAGGGAGAAGGAGGGGGAAGGGGTGGGAGGAAAGGAAGCACGTGAAAAAGGGAATCGTGATCCTGCATTTAAAACGGAAGCAGAAAGCCCCATTTTAAATGCAGGATTTTAGGCTGGTGTAGAGATGCCCTAAGAGTGTTTTTCTGTTTTGACTTTGGGGTCAGTGAGGGATGTTGAAATATTTCCAGAGAACCCCTAAATTCTGAATATGTTCCCCTTTTGGATCCTGTTCACTGCCATTGGTTTACCCAAGATGGTATGTGCTGCCAGAGCCACAGCAGCATACAAGCAGATGACAAACATAGTGAGAGAAGCCATATGCTATATGGAAAAACAAATACATAAAATGCAGATGCACGACGTTGCATTTATATCATTGTACTGATCCCATTTCACCGCTGAAGAGCCCTGGGGCACAGCATTAAGTGAATAGCTTGAGCACAGTTAGTGAATTCACGGTGAAGAATTCTTAAGGAGAAATAACAGTTAAGTCATAACAAAATGTATCTGGGCATATGCAGAGTGCTTTCACTGCATTACTCAGCATTTGCAGCATCCCCCCCCCTACAGTTAGAATTAATAAGCAGTGTTTACAGAATGATGGGATATCTCCCACAAAGTGTAAAGCCCCCGAACCTGTATCTTTAGAAGTTAAGCATTGACTCCACCTTCATTGGTAGCAAACTACAATCTGAGAACACGTAATTCTTTTTCCCCTCACACAGTGATCCATTTTAAGGTGGCCATATATCCTACTTCACAAAGGACAGTGTCTTCCCATCACCACTCAACAACTGCAGCCTCCTGCCTCCCCATACACTTAGCATTTAGGAGCAGGTTGCCTCTGGTTCCATGTAAGGGCTGAACCCACAGTCCTTTCCATCCACATATATGCAAAACACATATAATCACTTCTATTTTCTTCTGTACTGCCCTTGACATAAATAGTGCAAAAGAAAAAAGGCAGGGGGTGGCAAATATAATTGCTTACTGAAAATCAGGACATAGGTCAGGGTTTCCCCTGGGAAAACGCTGAAAAAGTATGGTAGGCCTGGCTGAAATAGTAAGATATTGCAATGCTACACATCCAGTCAGATTTGGCGGCATGCTGATGAAACAGAGAAAATGAAGCCAATAGAGAGTGAGGGTAGTGCGTCCTGGTTCGAGTATACTGGTAATCTCATATTGAACTGGATGACGTTATAATGCTACATAGCCAATTTGGCGACATGCTGATGTCAATAAGGACAAACAAAACAATTCAGGAAGCGTTGCCCTCACTCTGAATAGGTGAACATTTTTGCTCTCCATTGACACCAAGAGAAGTCCCCCACACACATTTTGTTAACCCCCACAGCAGGGGAGAGTTTGTTTTGTTTGTTTTTTGAGAAGCAAAGGGCTTGTGGAGGACGGTTTAATCCTCCCCTCAAGGAGCATGGTGTTCCTGATCCAAATTGGGCTGTGCACTCCTACTCTAGAGTAAAAAGATACAGCTCAGCCACACACTAAGTAATTAATGTAACATGTATTTTGATCCTGAGGCCAAGGGAAGAAAAATCCAGGAAGGTGAGTTCTGACTTGGCGTTAACCAGGCTGAGGCCACAAGCAAACAAAACTGAGCCTACAGCACAGGCACACTGTTTGAAATACGGACGATGGTGAGTTCCGAGTTGGCATTGACTGGACTGAGGCAAAGAGCAAGAGCAAAATAAAAGCAGATACAGAAAGAAAACTTCCTACAAGCAAAAGGGTGGGGGGAAGGGAGTAACAATACATGCCCTGCCTGACTCAGATAAAGACAAAAAGCCAGCCAAAATAAGGAGAAACAGTGGGGTGAGTGAGTGTGCCGCTCACTCGCCCCAGGGCTGGAGGCTCGGGTATCCCAGCAGGGGCAGGTTGACTTTGAGGAAGACCAGCTGCTCTGCTAACTCAGCATCCGAGCAGGAGCGGTGGGGTGTCACCACATCGCCCGCCATTAAGAACACCCTCTTGCATGGGACGCTGGTCGGTGGGCAGCTGAGTCTTTCCCTGGCCGCCCGAGCCAGGTCTGGCCAAACCTGGCTGTGGGGCGACCAGCAGGCCATGGGGTCAGTGGAGCAGTCCTCCATGGGCTCCACCAGGTAACACTGCACAGACGTTGCAGCGCCATCCGGGCGAGCGGGTTGGGTGCCTCTCCGCCCAACCACTGCCTGCAGTGCCTTGGCCCAGACCCTTGGCCTGTGGTCCTGCTGGGAATGCTACTGCTGGAAGGGATGGTGCCCTGTCTCCTCACCTCCTCCTCCTCTGTCACTTGCCCCACCAGTATTTCCTGCCACCCCATCCGGGAGTTCTCCCCGCCAAGACCGTCTTTCAGGTGGGGATCACACATAGTGGCCAACATGTATGTCCTCTCCTGGCATAGGGGCTCTACCCACCCTACTAGGCCATCCCTGCACATCTGGCAGGAAGCACCTGCCTGTGACAGGATCCCTGGTATCCAGAAACTCGCCCATCTGCTTCTAGAGATGCCTAGCCACAGGGATCACCTGACTGAGGAGGAAAGTGCTGGTGCTCAGGGTCTCGGTGGCCTCAAGCAACAGCTTGAGGATCACCACAAGCTGGGACATGGCATCCTACTGCTGCCTGCCCAGGGGTGCCTGGATGCCAATGTCCCCGACCCTTGACACCTTGTGGACAGCACGCTGTTGCTCCACCATACGCTCCGGCATGAGGTAGGAGGAGTTCCAGCATGTTGACACACCCTGCACCAGCCTCTGTTGCAGGAGCCTCACCTCCACGTGCTTCTCCCGCAGCAGCCCACCACCCTTTACACCATGGTGGAAGTGCCCAGCCACCTTCCTGCAGCTCTCCAACACATTATGGATGCCAAACAGGGGGTGGGGGGTGGGATACACCTTGGTGCTGCCCATTCCAAAGGCATCCCTCATGGTCAGGTTGGAGACATGCGCAATGCATCAACTCCCCCCTCGCACACAGCCTTCACCATGTTGGCTCCCCTGTCTGTGACCACGTAACCATGGGTGAGCTGGTGCCCAGCCAGCCGCCCCTCCACCATGCAGTTCATGGCCTCCATAATCTCTGCTGCTGTGTGGGACTGGTCCATTACTTGCGCATGAAGGCGGGCCCAGAAATCCAAATCCTTCCCAGTCCCAGAAGCACTGGCCACTGCTGTCCGTGTGGCTGCCCACCAGTGAGCCATCAGGGACAAGTAAGTGTGCACTCCGTCCTTGCTGGACCAAGTGTCTGAGGTGAAGTGCACCATCTGCACCTTGGGAGTAGGAAGCAATGATTGAAGGTGACTGAAGGTGCTGCAGGGAGACGGCTGCTCCACTTTGTGGCAATTCTCCTGCAGGGTTCTCCCTTGTCTCCCAGGCTCCTTAGAATCTACATGAAACAGCTGAGTTTGAGGGCTGGAGTCATTGTCATCAGAATGCTGATGATACACAGCTGTTCTGCCTTTGGTTTATATTGTTTCATTGTATTGTTTCTTTTATTATGCACACTGCCTTGGGAGGAGGGCTCCACCCTTTAAGAAGGCCTAAAAATCAGTTTGAATAAAATGAATAAATAATAAAATTCCACCCTGAGTTTGGTGTGGTAGATATTCTTTGAATGAGATGACATTAAAATTGTCCACGGACATTTTTATCGATGTTAGTGCCTGGATATGTGTGTGTATTTCTTTCCATGCTGTGAGCATGGAGGGGACTGTGAAAACAGTGTGCGGAGCAATCAGGCTGGAGAAGCTATGATTCTTTGAAGATTTGCTTCTTTGAAGATTTGAAGATAATGCCTTAATTAAAAAAAAAAGAAGCCAAAGCAGGGGATAGCAGGAGGTAAAATTTAGTGTCATTTGAAGGGATAGAACAACCCCCTGCTCAGTGCAGGAAGACTGATTCCCAGGTGGTCTCCCATCCAAGTACTGACCCTGCTGACTCGTAGGGATGTACGAAAGTCACTTACCTGTGATGAAATTTGATTTGCGGTGGGGGGGAGGCGCTCCGTCCCTCCCCCCAAAATTCTGGCCGGGGGGAAGGCGCCCCGTCCCTCCCCCCAGAAATTCTGGCCAGGGGGGAGGCGCCCCATCCCTCCCCCCCGAAATTCTGGCCAGGGGGGAGGCGCCCCATCCCTCCTGCCGCAAATCCTGGCCGGCCAGGACTGCAAATGGCGGCAGCTGTAGCCGCCGCCGTTTGCATCCCTGCAGTCAGCCGTGATAGGCTACGTAAATGTTTACGTAGCCTATCACAGCTGAGTAAAAAAAACCAAAAACCCGTGCGTACGCAAATGGCGGCACCCATGGGCGCCGCCATTTGTGTTCCTTATTTTGGGACATCTAGTCTACGTAAACATTTACATAGACTACGGTGAAAACAAGGGGGACGCAAATAGCGTAGACACTACGCTTTTTGCATTCCCCTTATTTTCGCCGTAGTCTACGTAAATGTTTACGTAGACTAGACGTGCCAAAATAAGGAACGCAAATGGCGGCGCCCATGGGCACCGCCATTTGCATACACGTGGTTTTGGGTTTTTTTTCTCACTCAGCCGTGATAGGCTACGTAAACATTTACGTAGCCTATCACAGTATTTTTTAAAAATATAGCCGTGATAGGCTACGTAAATCTTTACGTAGCCTATCACTTTTTTTTTTTAACTTGGAAATGGTGGTGGCAGCAGCTGGATGGAAGACCGGCTGCCGCGGCCGCCGCAGCCACCGCACCGCCACCGCCGCAGCTGCCGCTGCCAGGGAGATTCGCCCAAGGTAAGTCCCGTCCCGGGGGGGGCGGGGGGGCAGACCGTTTCGCCACTGATTTTGGGGGGGCCGAATGCGCTGGCATTCGGCCTACCTGAGATTCGTGGCGAAATTCTCTGACATCCCTACTGCTGAGCTTCTGAGATCAGACAAGCACGTGCACATCCAGCCCTCTGCTGGTTGGTGATAAAACTTCCATTGTTGAGGACACTATGCTAGCCTATCAGTAGCTGGAAGACCGCATGGGGGCATTGAGAGCTGTGATTGGACAGGAGGGAAATACAAACACTGCTGTATATGGGCAGGCATGAGAGGGGACTATGAGCTCATACAGTGACGAACACGGAAGGGCAGAGCACATGAATGGGAAATACCAGAATATCAGGGTTTTAAAAGCGGTAGCACGGAAGCGGGAAATTGCAGTTCCAATACAAACCAGGGATGGCGTAATGTGAAAGACGGGCAACAAAAGCTCATTGGAAGCGTAAAAAAAGTAAGTGTAGATCGGCCCATAGAATCATAGAATAGTAGGGTTGGAAGGGGCCTACAAGACCATCGAGTCCATCCCCTGCTCAATGCAGGAATCCAAGTCAGAGCATCCCCAACAGATGGCTGTCCAGCCTCGACTTGAATGCCTCCAGTGTGGGAGAGCCCACTACCTCCCTAGGTAATTGGTTCCATTGCCCCAATCTTCACCTGTTACTGGGAGCTAAACTCCATGGGCACGTTAAAATACGTAGCATGGAGATGGTCTTAACTCTCTCTTTTACCTTCAAGGAATCAGGACCAGCACATGCAGGGTAGGGAAGGTTTAAACCTTCCCACCCAGCCATTTTCTACTCCTCCCTCGCCCACATGGGGGCTAAAAAACCTTGGAGGAAGGACATCCATTGGCCTACCCCATTGTTTGCATCCCCCTCAACTGGCATCATTCAGAAGCAATACTACCACAAACTCTGCCTTCTTGCTACAGATCCCTGCCTCCAACTAATTTATGAAGAAGATACTCTCGGGTGTAATCTACCTCCTGAGCTAAGAGTTGATGGGCAGTTTCAAGGTCCCTGCTCTCCCTTCTAAGGATTCTTCATCTTTAAACAGGACTGGAGGATTGTCCTCTATAAAGTAGGACTCATGGCCACCCTATGATGCACATTCCACCACTAAAATCGAAACTCACCGAAAAATGGGCTTTGCTCTGCTTCTAGCTCTGCATTTGATTTCTCCACGTACTTCTTGCACACAACATCTCCTGCTGCATGGCATGAGGGGAGCGGGGGGAGGGCTGATTTGCTCTCCGTTGTTCAGGAGAGCAGAGCAAGCAGAAGATTGATGATGCTCTCTGGGTGTAAGATCTCCTCCTTGTGAAGGCTGCTTATGAGGCCTGATAGACTTGTCATCTCTTAATAAACATCACTGATATGTTGGAGAGGAGAGCGTGGGAGCAAGGGGAAGACTCAGGGAAGGTGGCTAACAATTTACTCACTGTTACACACCTCCCAGCTGCTTTTGAAAAGGAGACCAGAAGAACGACAGGAGGAGAGTATCTTTTGTTAATTGATCACTTCCTATTCATGAGGTGTCACATCTGAGCTGTTGACCATGTTTTCTATTTCTGTTTGTTTCTTTACTTCATTAATATGCCACCTTTCAGCTAATGCACTCAAGGTAGTTCACAGATTAAAATACAAAAACAAAAACCACCAGATAAAGAAGAAAAATAATAAAATGACAATTCTCCCAGGCTGTTGGTGGTCTCTTCAGTATCTGATTACATGATTTCCATTGCTTAGGCCACTTTTCTCTTGCCTTGTTGTGGTACATAGGTCTTTATGTGTTCCCTGGGAAGGGAACACATCCCAGCTGGATTCTCTCCCAAATTGGAACAATATTTCCCCCCGAAACATTATTTCAAAGTCTACATTTAACTTGAATCAGAACAGAACCCCCACCCCCAAATCCAGGCCACGTGGAACTCAAGCGGGGTAAATTGATGCCTCATTATCTCCAATCTATAAAAAAAATGGAATAGTGGTCATTTCATGCAGGAGATGCCCTGGAGGTTAAGGGCATCATCTAAAGGGCCCACAAACCTCCGTGACTGAGCAATCTCAAGAGCAGGTTAACAGCTCTGTGTGAAGAAGCCCTTAGTCTCTTGCAACAACTGATGTCAGCCCTCAATATGTGGAAAAGCCAGCTTTTCCTTGGTATCAGGGCATTTGCACTGGTGATGCTGTGGAGACCTGGTTGGGCTGATAGCGTTGGAAAGGCACTGAAGCACATATGTTTTACAGCCAGAAACACATATGTTCTTAATCTTGCAGCTCTCCAACTGCCCAGTAGTGCTGCCTTCTTTTTTCTCTGCACCTGTTCCCACCTGGAATAGCTGTCAAGACTTTTCTTCTCTTTTTTAATTGCCTTTAACTGCAGCAGAAATTTAGTAGGGGTGGCTTTACCTGGTACGGAGATAAAGTGATGGGGAAAGGTTCAACTGTTAAAGCTTTTCATGTCTGTTGTTAAAAGCACAGGAGCAGGGCTACTAATTTTTTTTGGCAACCCTGTTCACACCAACAGCAAATTGCACCTTCTGCCCAGGGAACTTTGTGTTGACAATGAATGTAATGTTCATCAGGATTTCATGACACTACAGCATCTCAGCCAATAGTGAAGCCTTTCTTGGCTCAACAAACAAACAACTTCTTGTCTTTTTCTTGAAACAGACAGGCATGCTCTGAAGATATCACTTCTTCCATTTCTCTGGTTCCCTTTCAGATAAAAGCTTTATTTTGTGCTTCAGAAAGGAAGATAATCTCCGTCCTAAATTCCTGGTCCAATTTATAGTTTAAAATAAATAGCTTTGTGACAAGTTAAAGCAGCAGAAATGGAAAATGTATTTTGGTCTTAGATATTGAATTTGGGCTTTTTGTGTTTCAAAAAGCAAAGATCCCTCCTTGTGTAAGGTGTCCAGAAAGAAATACATATGGATTTCACTATTTATGTATATAGCATCACAAGCAATTATTCATTTCTCTGCATATTTACAGTGTGATTCAGTATTGTTCATTGAAATTCCAGAGCACATTGATTTTTGCCAGTTCGTGTGGGTTAAGTATACACGTCACCCAATTTTGTGAGTGTTAGGCCATTTATAAAACCAGGACATACTCTGCACTCACCCCTGCTCTTTGAGAGTCAATTATCACACTGGCTGAGAATGATGGGAGTTGGAGTCCCAAACATCTTGAGGGCAGCTTGGGGAGGGATGGGTTAGAGCATTGGACTACAGTTGGGGAGATCCAGGTTCAAATCCTCCCTCTACCATCAAGCTCACTGTATGACCTTGGACCTGTCACTCATTCTCAGCCTAACTTACCTTACAAGGTTGTTGTGAGGATAAAAAGGGGAACAGAACCATGTATGCTTCCCCTGAGCTCTGGGGGGAAAGGCCCAGGTAAATAAATAAATAAGCTAACTAATGGCACAATCCTTTGTATTTTTAGACAGGAAAAAGTCCTACAACTCCCAGCATTGTGCCCTTAGTTGTATTTTTTAAGTAAATGCAGACCAAGGGGATGAGGAACCTTAAAAATAGTCAACTGAACCTATCTTCCATTTTGCACATTGTAATTAAAGATGGAGAAACATTCAGTGAGAAAGAAACATCTGAAAAATGCTACACTGATGAAATGCAAATATAAGCAAATATACATGCATAATAATATGCAATCTCAGTATCCTATGCTTTGGGATTCTGTATCTGGTGATCTAAGGAAGCAAAGAGAAGAAACATCCGGAAACATGAGCAAGAAAGGGAAGGAAAGGGATCAGATGTGCAGCCAGTCCCCATTGGGACTGCAGGAGTCAGCTGGAGAAATCAAGACACAGCACCTCCTTCCTTCACAATTTGAAAAGGGGGGGGCTGGCAACTCTGGGTAACACATCCACATCCAGCCCTTCTGGGTATTTAATTCCCTCGCTTCTCTTCAGAGGCATCCAGCGTTTTCAAAGATGAGGAGACAGGTGGTGGAGGACACCAGGTGCCCCTCTGCAATGAATTCTATAATTTATTTTGGAAGATGAAAGATACTAGACATTTGTGACCATGACTTGCCAGCAAAGAGGATGGGGAAAAGGTGACACTGTGGGACAAACTAGATATGATGGAGGGAGCCACAGCAGTTGTTCACATGTCTGTCCCATCCACCTACAGAGCAGGAGGGATTTGAGCCAGTGGAGGCTGGTGGCTCTGACGTCAGTGGGGCAGTGAATCTGCTCAGGCTTTCAGTCAGAACTCTAAAGTAGCTATCCAAGGTGCTTAGCACTGATTAGGGCCTGTTTTTTTACGGCAAAGGTGGTATGTGGGTGAGGGAGGCTGAAGACTCCTCCTCCTTGCCTCCCTCTGCTTCATTACCCGGGCACTTCTGTCCCAGCCCAACTTCAGTTGTGACAACAGAGCTGGGCTGCTGGAAGAAAAGGGCATTTGAGCAACAAATTGTGGGGAGGTAAGGTAGGGGGACTGTTCGGTTGCCCTCCGCCATACACTCCTTTTGATGTTAAAATCAAAAGCCACCACCAGCACCCATATAATGATCACAGGAAGGAAAATGACCACAGGAAGTTTGGAGATAAAATTGGCTTGATTCTTTTTGAAACACAGAACTACACCTCAAACCGCCAGAGGCATGTGGCCTGCCCAACTCTGGATGGGAAGGGGGATAAGGACTCATCTGGATTTACTGTATCCCAAACTGAAGGAACAAGTGAAGAAAAAAGTGCACCCTTCAAAAATGCCACCATCGTTACCCCATGGCACTGAGTGCCTTCTACTAGCTTTGGCTGGTCACCCAGCCATCACCCTATCTGGATGGGGATAGTCTGAACTCCAGTACCCTCTAAGTTAGATTACTGCTATGTGTTGTGCTCTGGGCTGCCTTTGAAGACTGTTCAGAAACCGCAGCTAGTGCAGAACCCAGCTGCCAGGTTGTTGACTGGGACAAGGAGATGTGAACATATTAAGTCTGATCCTGGCTCTCCTCCACTGGTTGCCAATTTGTTTCTGGGCCAAATTCAAAGTGCTGGTTTTAACATATAAAGCCCTACATGGCTCAGGACCCCAATACCTCAAGGACTGCCTCTCTCTGTATGAACCTCCCTCGGCCCTGAGGTTAGTTTCAGAGACCCTTCTCGGAGTGCCCCCTCCAAGAGAAGCCCAGTGGTGACATTTTGAGAATGGACCTCTGCTGTGATAGCCCCACATTTATGAAATGCTCTACCCAAGGAAGCTGGCACCTGGCACAAACACTGTCACGGGCAAGACAAAGATGTACTTATTTTCCCAGGGATTTGGGCATTAGTTATGACCCAGCTGTTGTGGGCTGCTTTTGTGGTGTCCATTCTAGGCTGAGGAGTGGGTGGGAGCGTGGGTGGGTAGGTTGTGTAGTCTGGATGAACACCTTTTGTATTGTATTGTTTTAGGTTATGTTTTTTATGCTGTTTATTTTTATTTGTATTATTGTGCTGAATATGGTTTTGATTTGGATTTTTCTGTTGTATTATGGATTTCTGTATTTATGTGTGTAAGTCACTCTGAGACTGCTTTTTGCAGCAGGAAGCAACCCAAAAAATTAATAAATGTAATAAGTTATCATCATCATCTGTGGAACATATTAAGCGTGTGACAACTACAAGCTTAGATGATCTTTTAAAGAGTTCAACAAAACCATAGAGGATATTGGCCTATGAACAGTTGTTAGCCATGATAGTTAAATGAAACACATAAATCCATGGGCACCTCATCCATATTTGGAGGAGATCAGCCTTTACCTGTCAGATGCTCGGAATAAACAATGGTGTGTGGCCATCGCCAGTGTGGTCTTGTGGTTAGAGTGTTGGACTGGGACATGGGAGATCCAGTTTCTAGTCCCCATTTGGGCATGAAGCTGGGTGACTTTGCACCAGTCACTGACTCTCAGCCTAGCCTACCTCACAGGGTCATTGTGAGGATAAAATGGAGAGGAGGAGGACCATGTAAGCTGCCATGGCTTCCTTGCAAGAGGAAAAAAGGCGGGGTATAAAGGTAATAATAATAAATCACCATCATAACCCTGCTGGAGTGCTCCCTGCATGCATGTGGCTGGTTGCTCTTGGAAAGAGAATGCTGAACCTTTGGTTTCATCCAACAAGGCAATCCTTGTGTTCTCACACATAGTGAGAGAACAGGTAGCGTGCCCTTTGGCACAGCTATAAAATATAGGGCTATGACATGGGGCAGTAGGGACAGAACATATTTGTTCGGAATAGCAATTGAGGTAGGAACAGTTCTGCATCTGCCAGCCACATATGAGCTCAGCTGGAGCAGTACAACCCGACAGGCAGGCAGGCAGGCACATTTTTTGAAAACGCAGTCTTTTGGACCATTGCAATGGATGCAAAAGAAAGAGGAGTCTCTTGGCACAGAGATTCCTTCACAGGGAAAGGCGGTGGCAGCACAGCAGCAGCAGCAGCAGCAGCAGCAAGAGTTGAATTCCCATTTAAATAAAATGCCAAAAGGCCGTCAGTGGAAGTGACATTTATGGTGTTACTACAAATGCATTCAGTGGGAAAGCTGAGTAGCAAGAGCTGGAGCAGGGGGGAGAACAAGCTGTAGTGAAAACTGCCATCTGTATATTGTGCCCCGTTTTTAATATTCTGTATTCTCATAAAAAGTGTTGTTTCTGTCACTATTCAATCTCACAAACTCACACGGAACACTGTTAAAAGTCAGCAGTGTGTGAAATGGTATTTTAAAATAAATGAAACCGGCTCACAGAGCTGCGGAGGAATATTGCAATGCTGGGGTGCTGACAGACAGGCACTGAAAAGTAACAACCGTTATCATCTTAGAGCAAAGCGGATTAAATAAAAACCCACAGCTAGTGGTGCATTACCAAGTCTGATATTGACACAGCTGCTGGGGTGGTTATTTTTCATTGTCTCATCAAGACAAAGCATCATGGGATATCAATCTTCCCTCTGTCAGGCCAAGCCTGGTATAAAGTTGTTTTTTGTTGTTGTTGTTTACATTTTCATTATATCCCTTTTATCTCAGCAGCCAGTAATTTTTTTTTGGGGGGGAGGAAAAATGGGAGGGGCCCTGGAGCCTGGGGGTAGTTCTGTGGAGTGGAACTGACCCCCAGGATTACTAATGGGTTAAAAGGTATTTCTTTTCTCACATACCCCTAGCAATTCGTCAGAGGATGTGTTGGTAGTTATTCTTGTGTTTTTGGTGAGAGATTAAAATCTGTGTAAGAATGGGCTGAGAGGTGGAATGGAAGATACAAATTACTTCTTTTGCATCTATCAGCCAGAGATGAGGTTGGTAGCAGGTTGGAAAACTCTTGTTCCCCTGAGGCTAGAAAGAGCAGAGAAATATGATTAATGCCCCCCCACGCGCGCGCGCGCACGCACACACACACACTACTTCTTTCTGCGGACTTGCCTTTTCCCATAACCAGCTTTAGTTCCCAATGAGCTTGGCTGGCCTATGAAATGTAATTCAGCTTGTAGTGAATTTCTTCTCATAGCGCATCTGTTTGCTGCCTGTTACACATTTTCTGTTCTGCTGTGTGGGGGTCGTCCTGACTGCTTGATCACTCTTCCCTTTACATCACGGCATACAGAGCAAGAGGGGTGTGCCCCTATGTTAATGATCCACTTCTGCATGTATTGCAACACAGCCATCTTTCATTCATTTCATACAACCGCAAGAGGTATCGTATTGCCTTCTTCAAGAGACATGAAACTGATCACAGAACAAAACATTACTGAGCTAAAAAGTGCAGAAACGTCATTAAAACCACACATGTCCCTTTAGGAAAGTTCTTGTGTATTTCAACTACATTTTAAATTCATCTTCGTGTTATGAATATTTAGAATCCCTGGCAATTCTTGACTACTCCTATGTTCAGGAATAGTTGGCGCACGCATGCCAGTGCGTGCGCCAAAGAGTTGGAGAGGCTGTCTCATTTTCTTTCCAGGCTCAGGACAAATCTTCACCCCCAACCTATAGCATAGCATCCACAGGCAAAATCCACAGATCCTACCTAGATGCCTTTAATTGATTGTTTGTGTGAAACTGTTTGAATTAGGTGATTCTTCTAAGACCCCAGACTTAGGGATGATCCACAAGGAGAGATCACATTGAGGATGGATTTCCCCATGTGAATACTGCTACATGCTGTGTGGCTGGAGATACATTGTCAGTTTTGGAAAGTCTTAAAGGAAGCATGATGATGGGAAAAACTGAAGGCAAAAGACTGAAGGCAAAAGGAGAAGGGGACAGCAGAGGATGAGATGGCTAGATAGCATCACCGATGCAAAGAATATGAACTTGTCTTGAGCACGCTCCGGGAGAGAGCGGAGGACAGGAAGGCCTGGCGTGCTATGGTCCATGGGGTCACGAAGAGTCGGACATGACTTAACGACTGAACAACAACAAAGGAAGCATAAAACAGGCACTTTTGCTCATTCCACTATCATTTTTGGTAAACAGGTTTTGCAGAATCTTTCAGTGCTTCAAAAACCTGCAAAATCTATTTGACCAGAAGTAACCATGTAGCAAAAGACATGAGTGCATGCACAACAGTTAATAGTGCTGTCATACTACCGTCATATCTCACAGGGCGCTTCCAGACAAAGCTTTTATCATGCAACTGTCCTGAAATTCACGGAATTTTATGGGGCATCCAAGTGACATTGTTTTCCCATCTCTTCTTTTGTCTTTTGTCTTTCCATAAAAAATCTGTTAAGAGGAAAAGACAGAATAGCGGCACAATGTCTTTTGATTGGTAGCATTAGGAGCTGTCCATCTGGAAGCCCCCTTACCAACTATCCCTTATTCTAGCCTACATTAAAAATATTTTTAAGTCTTTAAAATGCAGCTTGCAAGACATCTTCAGAAGATAACTGTTACGTATAACAATTTCATATGAACACTGAGCACTGTTGGTGAAAGTGTTGGTGTGTGTTTTTGTTATATAAAGGTAAGTAGGTTCTTGATATGGATTAGTCTTTGCAGGTAGACAGTTTTAGAGAAGTTTAAGAAGCTATTGTGAGTTGAAAAATGTTTTGAACTTTTATGTGGGGGTTATTAATCTGTTTGTTACCAATTAAAACTTTGTATTAGGATTTTTTTTTATGTTTTCAGTCTAATGAAGGAAGAATTTGTACTACTATTGGATAACGTCTGATGAAGATCCACAAAACGAGCACATTACCAGATGCCTATCTCTGTGTATTCTTAGAATGTATCTCCCTTTCAGCATTTTGTAAGCTCAGTCCATGTTTAATTGTATCCTCCACTTTTTTGTTTATGGGTTTGTTATGCTTTACTGTGCACAATTGAATTTTATCTTACTGTAAAATAAAATGCTCATATGGAATTGTTATACATAAAAGTTGGGTGCTTTATAGTATTTCTTGGTGTTGTTTAGCAACTGTCACCCTTCTCTTTGTTCTCTTCTTCAGAAGGCACTCGTTCAGGTTCCCTTGCCACCATTTTTCTAATTTATGTTTAGTTAAGTTCTCAGGCAGCGCATCATACGACTTCCCCAAGATTCAGGCTTGCAGAGATGTACGTATCTTGAGAAATGAGCCTTTTGTGGATCTAGATCCCCTCCCCTCCTTGTTGGACATTTGTACAAATGTAGGCAGAGTCTCTGTTCTGCGGTGTAGAGTGCATATTGGACTTCTAGGAGGTAGAAGGCAAGACTACGAGTTCTGCCAGAATCACGTCCAGATGTGCAGAAAATCTAGTTTTAGCACTGTGTTTGCATTGTCTGCAGTAGTCCACATTTACATTGAATACAGTGCTGTGGAGGTATACTCTGAAGTAAGTCCCATTGAGTTCAATGAGGCTTACTCTCGGGTAAATGTCTGTAGGATTGCAGTGCCTGTGTCCCATCCAGTTTGAAAAAATTAGAGTAAGGAAGATAAATTAAGGGCGCAATCCTATGTATGTTTAGCCAGAAAAAGTCCTACAACTCCCAGCATCCCTCAGCCAGCCATGCTGAGTTGTAGGACTTTCTTTCTGGCTAAACGTACATAGGATTGCGCCCTAACAGATGTAATGTAGCAGGTGCAGGAAAAGTATAAAAAGTGGAGGTAATAGGTATGATAGCATCACTGATGCAATGAATATGGACTTGAGCACGCTCCGGGAGAGAGCGCAGGACAGGAAGGCCTGGCGTGCTATGGTCCATGGGGTCACGAGGAGTCGGACATGACTGAACAACTGAACAACAACAACAACAACAATAGGTATGATCCAGTGATGTTGCAGCACTTGTGCTAAGGATATTGTGCCAGTGAAAACAAATGCTTGTGCAATGTCATTAGTGCTTGCTAGTGCAACAGAGGAAGCGGCAATTTGCCACTGAAATTAAACACCACCAGTGAATTTCAGTGGCAAATTGCCACTTCTTCCCTTTGTACTAGCAAGTGCTAATGACATTGAGCTAGCATTGGCTTATGCTAGCACAACATCATTAGTGCTAATGCTATGTCACCATTGGATCCTACCCAGAAAGCAAAGCAACCAACTCGGCAAATCATTCTTACCCATATGCTCAACTTTTAAATTATATGCTAACTTTCTTTCTTTCTTTCTTTCTTTCTTTCTTTCTTTCTTTCTTACAATTCCAGTTTTGAAACTTGATAGTTAATCTTTAATTTTGGAGTTCCAAATGCGTATTTATGCTTTATGGTTTTGGATGGGTTTTAGCTTATCGTGTGTTTTAAATACAGCGCTCAAATTTTGGTAACAAGATAATTTTTTTCACCTTCACAGCAAGGACAAAATCAGCTCAGACTCGGCACTTTTCAATCCCATTGGGAGACGCCTCAGTGGAAGAGAGACACATGCGCCTTGTTCTTTAATTCCCTGCTGAAATCAATGGGGCTTTAAGTGCTTAACTTTGGCTGGGGTGTGCATGGTATTTTATTTTGAAACTTTATTTACTAGATCTGAAACTGCATCCATACACTGACTGGTGACATTCTGAAGAAGTATTTTTCGGCTCTACATGAAGGAGGAAGAGAGCAGGAAATAAGAGAGGAAGAAGTCAAGAAAAAACCATCTCATGTCCATTTTGCCAAACATCCCCAAAGTAGACACTAGGGTGTCTCCACACCAGGCTTTTTGTCCCACAACTTTACCAGGGCTTCTGCTTCTGGATTGTTTGTGTGATTAAGATCGGCCCCTTCACATGCACTTCCTCTTTTATTTTCTGAAGATTGCCTTAATCTGCAAGTTCTATATGTTTCATTATACAGCCACTAGATGGTGCTGTTGTTATAGCACAATTTCATCATTACACACTTAGATTCAAATCGATTCAAACTGCCATTTTTTAAATAGCTCATTATCCCCATTTCAAATAAAGCCACAGAAATGGTCCAAACTACGGGAGAAGCCCTGGATGGTGATGACATCAATGTAAAGGATCTGCAAACTTCCTTGAGTAAGCAATGTTGATCGCAGGATAAAAGCCCTGTGTGGAGAAGCGCTGTTTGCAAAAGATCCTGAAAACACACCCTTGTCCGACACTTCAGTTTGCGTAACTCAGTGAAGCCATAAGGTATGCCATGCAAGGCCACCCAAGATGGACAGGTCATGGCAGAGAGTTCTGACAAAATGTGGTCCACTGGAGAAGGAAATGGCAACCCACTCCAGTATTCTTGCCAAGAAAACCTCATGGAACGTATCACAAGGCTAAAAGAGATGACGCCGGAAGATGAGCCCCTCAGGTCGGAAGGTGTCCAATATACTACTGGGGAAGAGCAGAGGGAATTTCCAAGTAGCGCCAGGAAGAGTGAAGCGGCTGGGCCAAAGCCGAAAGGACACTCAGCTGTGGATGTGTCTGGTGGTGAAAAGAAAATCCGATGCTGTAAAGAACAATATTGTTTAGGAACCTGGAATGTAAGATCAGTGAATCAAGGTAAGCTGGAGGTGGTCAAACATGAGATGGCAAGATTGAACATCGACATCTTGGGAATCAGCGAACTAAAATGGACAAGCATGGGCGAATTTAATTCAGGTGACCATTATATCTACTACTGTGGGCAAGAATCCTTTAGAAGAAATGGAGTAGCACTCATAGTCAATAAAAGGGTGGGAAAAGCAGTACTGGGGTACAATCTCAAAAACGACAGAATGCTCTCAGGACGAATCCAAGGCAAACCATTCAACATCACAATAATTCAAGACTATGCCCCAACCACTGAGGCTGAAGAATCTGAGGTCGATTGGTTCTATGAAGACCTACAACACCTTCTAGAACTAACACCAAAAAAAGATTTCCTTTTCATCATAGGAGATTGGAATGCTAAAGTAGGAAGTCAAGAAATCACCGGGATAACAAGCAAGCATGGCCTTGGTGCACAAAATGAAGCAGGACAAAGGCTAATAGAGTTTTGCCAAGAGAACACACTGACCATAGCAAACACTCTTTTCCAACAGCACAAGAGGGGACTCTACACATGGACATCACCAGATGGTCAATATCGAAATCAGATGGATTATGTCCTTTGCAGCCAAAGAGGGACAAGCTCTATACAGTCAGTAAAAACAAGACCTGGAGCTGACTGTGGCTCAGATCATGAGCTTCTTGTTGCAAAATTTCGGCATAAATTGAAGAACATAGGGAAAACCACTAAACCATTCAGGTATGACCTAAATCATATCCCTTATGAATATACAGTGGAGGGGACGAATAGATTTAAGGGATTAGACCTGATAGACAGAGTGCCTGAGGAACTATGGACGGAGGTCCGTAACATTGTTCAGGAGGCAGCAACTCAATCCATCCCAAAGAAAAAGAAATGCAAGAAAGCAAAGTGGCTGACTGAGGAGGCTTTACAAGTAGCTGAGGAAAGAAGGGAAGTGAAAAGCAAGGGAGAAAGGGGAAGATATACCCAACTGAATGCAGAGTTCCAGAGAATAGCAAGGAGAGACAAGAAGGCCATCTTAAATGAACAATGCAAAGAAATCGAGGAAAACAATAGAATGGGAAAGACGAGATCTTTTCAAGAAAATCGGCGATATCAAGGGAATGTTTTGTGCAAAGACGGGCATGATAAAGGACAAAGAAGGCAGGGACCTGTCAGGGTGGACACTGAGCCCACAGAATCCCAGAGTAGTTCTGATTCTGAGGAAGAGCAGTCGCTCCTGGGAGAGGAGTGCACTCCTCTTTCCCAGGGCGAACAGGTGACCAAGATTCCTCCCACCACCATTCCTAGCTTAGATAGCAGTCCAGGGAGTGACAGAGCGCGGATAGCAGACTTGGTGGACGTGCGATGCTGACACAGAGAGCAGTAGGGATGGCGGAGAATTTCTCCCCGAAGCTTCGGGGGGCCGAGCGCCAACGTGTTCGGCCCCCCGAACAAGTTTTGGGGAGAAATTCTCCGCCCCCCCCGCCCCCCGCCCCCTGCCCCGGGACGGGACTTACCTTTGGCGAATGTCCCTCCCGGCGGCGGGTCCGGCCGGCAGTTCAGCGGGTCTTCGTCCAGGGCGGGAGCAGCAGCCGGTCTTTTGACCGGCTGCCGCCGCTGCCATTCCAATAAAAGAAAAAAAAAACAAAACCCCGTGATAGGCTACGTGACGATTAACGTAGCCTATCACGGCTAGATTTGCAAAGTCAGCCGTGATAGGCTACGTAAATCGACACGTAGCCTATCACGGGTGACTTTAAAAAAAAAAAGCGTGTACGGATAATGGCGGCCCCCATAGGGAGCTGACATTCGCGTTCCTTATTTGGTCGCTGTAGTCTACGTAAATCTTTACGTAGACTACGGCGAAAATAAGGGCAACGCAAATAGCTTTGCCCTTATTTTCGCCGTAGTCTACGTAAAGATTTACGTAGACTACAGCAACCAAATAAGGAACGCGAATGTCGGCTCCCTATGGGGGCCGCCATTTGTGTACGCGTTTTTTTTTTTTAAGTCACCCGTGATAGGCTACATGATGATTTACGTAGCCTATCACGGCTGACTTTGCAGATCTAGCCATGATAGGCTACGTTAATCGTCACGTAGCCTATCACGGGGGCGTTTTTTTTTTTTTAACTTTTTAGTTCGCGGCCAGACGAGGCGAGGCGCCTCCTCCCCGGCCTGAATTTCGGCTGGGCGAGGCGGGAAGCCTCCCCCCCGGCCTGAATTTCGGCCGGGCGAGGTGGGAAGCCTCCCCCCCCGGCCTGAACTTCGCGGGGGGAGCAGCGAAGCGCCTCCCCCCCACCGCGAAAAGCTTCGAGGACAGGTAAGTGACTTTCGTGCACCCCTAGAGAGCGGTGCCAAATGGAAGGCGCAGAAAGGAGGCGTAGTGCCCGGTTGGCGCGCAAACAACGGCTGCGCCCAGAGGATCCAAGGGAAAAGGGGAGGGACTCTCCCTAGTCCTTAAGTTCAGGGGTCTGCCAGGAATTCCCTTTCAAAAGGGGACCAACTGTTCCAACTTAGGGCATAGGTACTGTGCTGCTCAGATCTAGTTGCAAACAGTACAGTTATTAAGTTGTAAAAGAAGAATAAAGCTTTGAAAGACTTTGTCTGTGTCTGGACTTAGCTACTGGATTAGACTGAGAGAGGCCTCCAAGGAGCCCTTGACAGGACCTAACAGAAGCAGATGAGATTAAGAAGAGGTAGAAAGAATACACAGAAGAACTATACAGGAAAGATCTGAATGTCCCTGATAGCCATGATAGTGCAGTCAATGAACTTGAGCCCGACATCCTAGGGAGTGAAGTCAAGTAGGCCTTAGGAAGCATTACTAACAATGAAGCTAGCAGAGATGACAGTATTCCAGCTGAGCTATTTAAAATCCTAAAAGATGATGCTGTTAAAGTGTTGCGCTCAATATGCCAACAAATTTGGAACACTCAACAGTGGCCACAAGACTGGAAAATTTCACATGCCAGCAAGGTTATGCTCAAAATCCTACAAGCTAGTATGTGAACCGAAAACTACGAGAAGTACAAGCGGGGTTTCGAAGAGGCAGAGGAACTAGAGATCAAATCGCCAACATTCGCTGGATCATGGAGAAAGCAAGAGAATTCCAGAAAAGCGTCTATTTCTGCTTCATTGACTACGCTAAAGCCTTTGATTGTGTGGATCACAACAAACTGTGGCAAATTCTGAAAGAAATGGGAGTACCAGACCACCTTACCGGTCTCCTGAGAAACCTGTACGAGGGTCAAGAAGCAACAGTAAGAACCAGACATGGAATTACCAATTGGTTCAAAATTGGGAAAGGAGTACGACAAGGCTGTATATTGTCGCCCTGCTTATTTAATTTATATGCAGAGTACATCATGAGAAATGCCGGACTGGATGAATCACAGGTCGGAATTAAGATTGCCGGGAGAATTATCAACAACCTCAGATATGCAGACGATATCTGACGATATCACCCTAATGGCAGAAAGCGAAGAGGATCTAAACAGCCTCTTGTTGAGGGTGAAAGTGGAGAGTGCAAAAGCTGGTTTGAAACTCAACATTAAAAAAACAAAGATCATGGCATCTGGCCCCATCACTTCCTGGCATATAAAAAGGGAAGAAATGGAAGCAGTGACAGATTTTATTTTCTTGGGCTCCAAGATCACCACAGACGGTGACTGTAGCCATGAAATTAAAAGACGCTTGCTCCTTGGGAGGAAAGCTATGGCATACCTAGACAGCATAGTAAGAAGCAGAGACATCACCTTGCCGACAAAGGTCCGTCTAATCAAAGCTATGGTTTTCCCAGTAGTAATGTATGGCTGTGAGAGCTGGACTATAAGGAAGGCTGAGCGCCGAAGAATCGATGCTTTTGAACTGTGGTGCTGGAGAAGACTCTTACGAGTCCCCTGGACTGCAAGGAGATCAAATCAGTCAATCCTAAAGGAAATCAACCCTGAGTGCTCATTGGAAGGACAGATACTGAAGCTGAAGCTCAAATATTTTGGCCACCTAATGTGAAGAGAAAAGTCACTGGAAAAGACCCTGATGCTGGGAAAGATTGAAGGCAAAAGGAGAAGGGGACGGCAGAGGAGGAGATGGCTAGATAGCATCACCGATGCAATGAATATGGAGTTGAGCACGCTCCGGGAGAGAGCACAGGACAGGAAGGCCTGGCGTGCTATGGTCCATGGGGTCACGAACAGTCGGACACAACTGAACGACTGAACAACAACAAGAGTAAGTAGTTGGTTTCTGCACCTGAAACAAACATCTTTTTGAAAGAAGGGTGGACCTGAAAATAAATGAATGACTTGACTGTCGTCATCAAATCTGCGTCACATTATTTGAGGGTTGATGATGTACTTTTTTCCTTTTCTTGTATAACTATTCTGTTTAGAAATCTGTATGAAGTGCTTTCTTAGTTGTTTCTGGCTGGTTTTGGCCCTTAACGCTCTTGCTAATTTACAAACCCAGTGCTGTTAAAACGATTGAGGCAGTCTTCCCCTCATTCCTAAAGCTGGAAAGTATTGGGTGTGGATGTCAAAGTGCAGTAAAGGCTGGCTAATTGTGGCTACTACACCTAAGGGGCAATTAAAATAAGGTGGAGCTTTCAGACCAAAGCACTGCTCCCTGCAAGGCAGACATTGTAAACACCTTATGTGGGATACCCAAATGCTTAGTGGTTAAGATGCTGAACTGCAGACTGGAAGGTCAGCAGGATAGCAGTTCGAGACCCGAGTGCCGCGTGACAGAGTGAGCTCCCAGCTCCTTCAGTCTTCAGTCCCAGCTCCTGCCAACCTAGCAGTTCAAAAGCAAGGAATTGCAAGTAGATAAATAGGTACCGCCTCGGCGGGAAAGGTAACAGCGTTCCGTGCACCTTGGTGTTCAGTCATGCCGGCCACATGACCACGGAAATGTCTTCGGACAGCGCTGGCTCTTCGGCTTAGAAATGGAGATGAGCACGACACCCTAGAGTCGGACATGACTAGTTGGGGACACCTTTACCTTTTTTACAAATGCTTAAGGCGCTGAGGCTGGCCCAGACCCAAAACTTTCCCAGCATCTGAACGTGGGCAGTACATCTCCACTCCCTCTGAACAGAAGGGCACTTCCTTCCAAGGACTGTCCAGGCTGAGTGCTGTGTGGTCTGACATTCTCTCGCTCCAAACAGCACTGGCTGTTGAGGATCCCAGTGGGGCACTTTGTTGTCTCTCTTTCTCTTCCCCTCCCTCTGAGTGAGAGGCAGCAATTGCTAATCTGCATCCTTAATAGCACTATAATCAAAAGTTATGATGCATTTTTCAGTAATCACAAGAAATTATCACCAGTTAGCTTTAAGTAAAGGAAATTTGCTATTGGGGGTGGGGGAGGAGAACAGCAAATGCATTTCAATTTTCATTTGAACTGAATGAGCCAGAGTCAATTTGGTAAAGCAGTTAACAGTATGTGTATTCACCCACCCCTTTCACAGGTACAATGTGCTTTTAACAAACAACTGCAGAGAGGTCTCTGATGCTGTATTGATGCACCATCTTTCGTAGAGTTAGGAAGAAAAGCATTAACACGAATGTGAAGAGGCAGCACAATTTTCTAGGGATGGCAGAGAATTCCGCCATGGATCTCGGTGAGGCCGAATGCCAGTGCATTCAGCCCCCCGAAATCTGTGTCAGAACGGCCTGCCGCCCCCCCGTGGATCCCCCCCGGGACAAGACTTACCTGGGGCGGATTTTCTGGGCGGCGGCGGCTCCGGCAGCGGCTTCAGCGGCTGGTCTTCCGACCGGCTGCCGCTGCCGCCATTTGCAGTCTTGGTAAAAAAAAAAAAAGACGTGATAGGCCATGTAAAGATTTGCGTAGCCTATCATGGCTGGGTGGGTTTAAAAAAAAAAAGACATGATAGGCTACGTAAATCATTACGTAGCCTATCATGGCTGGGTGGGTTTAAAAAACAGCAACACCCGCATATGCAAATGGCGGCGGCTACTTTTTTTGGCCGTCTTAGTCTACGTAAATATTTACGTAGACTATGACGGCGAAAATAAAGGGGAACGCAAATAGTGTAGCGGGCGCTATTTGCATCCCCTTTTGATTTGCCTTTTTAGCCTACGTAAAGATTTACGTAGGCTAAAACGGTGAATCAAAAAGGGACACAAATAGCGCCCGCTACGCTATTTGCATTCCCCTTTATTTTCACCGTCATAGTCTACGTAAATATTTAGTAGATTAAGACGGCCAAAAAGAAGGAACACGAATGGCGGCGGCTGTAGCCGCCGCCATTTGCGTACGCAGGTGTGTGGGGGGTTTTTTTTACCCAGACCCTCCGCAGCCGGAAATCTGGCTGCAGACGGCTCTGGCCTGGCTGAGCCTGGCTGGCTGCTCCGCGGAGCTGCCGTGGAGCACAGCCGGCCGTTCGAGGATTCCGGGGGGGAGGAACGGAGCGCCTCCCCCCCCATCGAGGATTCCGGGGGGAGAGACGGAACGCCTCCCCCCCCACCATAAACATAATCCGTGAACAGGTAAGTCACTTTCGTACATCCCTACAATTTTCAAGAAATTTTTTAAAGACCTTTGAAAAAATAAGAGATGAATACATCTGGCTGTTGCTTTGAGATTATTTTGGAAGAGATGTTTAAAAGTCCCCAGTGAGGCCATCACAGACACTATGCAAACCTCAGAGGGGCCTGCAGAGAGGGAGAATGTCCCTGTGGCTGTGAACCTCAGCACCAACCAAATGCTTCTTGTCATCCCCAAAATGTTAATCATGATAAAGAGGTGCTATATTTGGATTGGCTTTAGCAAAACTTCTGTGCCTACAGTATATGTATCTATTTACTTATTTCAATTTATAATATGTTCTATTAACATTGATAAACGTTTTTAAAAAATTTACACACCACCAAAGAAGCATTAACATTAAAAATGGGGTTGTTGTTGTTTTTACCTTCTCTGTATATGAAATGCACATGATATATTGGATTATACTATACTGGATACATATCTTCATCTGTAAATGTATTTTAAAAAACATATAATTTCAAAAAATCTTTATCCATCTTCAGGAAATGCCCTGTCTTTGGTGGATCTCAGAAGGGCAGTTTCAAAACGAACAGGATCAGCCATAGATGTCCCTTCTTTGCTGTTCATATCTAATGCAGGGAAGGAACTATAAAGAGGTCACACCCTAGAGACTGTTGTGGAACAAAGGCTGAGAAAAATGTTCATGGTATGAAAGGCCAAGGAGGACATGTGCGGCTGTGTATCTCAAGGCCTTCCAGAACCTTCAATTATGTTTGGAAGGCCATAGATATAAACCTGGAGTACTCTGTTTTCAACAAGTCATGCTTGTGAAGAGATACATGGGCAGCCTATAATTGTCCTTCACCACTACATAGCCACCTGGCCTAGGACAACCTCACATGTTGCATGTAACAATTATCTGGCAATCAAGTTAAAAATAGCAGACAAAGTATTCACCAGGGAGAATGAGTAGTGCTGTGCTAAACTTTCATAAGAGCATAATTTCCTGGATACCGTCTGGATCCTTTAAAAAAAGTGTTGTATTGACTGCTTTCCAGCTCTTAGTTCAAATGCTAGGGATGTACGAATCACTTACCTGTTCCGGTCGGGGCATCCGCTGGGGGGGGGGAGGCGCTCCGTCCCTCCCCCTGGAATCCTCGACGGGGGGGGAGGCAATCCAGTCCTCCCCCCCTGGAATCCTCAACAGACGGCTCCGCTCTGCGGCCATGCCACGGAGCAGCCAGCCAGGGCCATCTGCAGCTGGATTTCCGGCCACGGACGGACTGGTGCGGCCGCCATTTGCGTCCAGCCAGGCAGCTGTGATAGGCTACGTAAGAATTTACGTAGCCTATCACGGCTAACCCCCCTCCCCAAAAAACCGCGTACGCAAATGGTGGCAGCTACAGCGGCCGCCATTTGCGTTCCCTATTTTTCGCTGTTCTAGCCTACGTAAATATTTACATAGGCAATTACAGCGGGAAAAAAAAGGGAACCGCAAATAGTGTAGTGGGCGCTATTTGCGGTTCCCTTTTTCCCCCCGCCGTAATTGCCTACGTAAATATTTACGTAGGCTAGAACGGCGAAAAATAGAGAATGCAAATGGTGGCAGCCGTAGCCGCCGCTAATTGCGTACACTGTTTTTTTTTGGGGGGGGGGGGTTAGCCATGATAGGCTACGTAAATTCGTACGTAGCCTATCACAGCTCGAAGGATAGCAATGGCAGCCACAGCAGCCCGGCCACAGCCGGCCAGGAGACCAGCCGCCGCCCCCACCCCCGCTGCCCCCGCCGCCGCATCCGCCCCAGATAAGTGCCGTCCTGGGGGATTCCGTGGGGGGGTGGGGGGGCAGGAGGCCGCTCCGCCACGAATTCCAGGGGGCCGGATTCTACAGAATCCGGCCTCACTGGAATCTGTGGCGGAATTCTCCGCCATCCCTATCAAATGCTGATTTTAGGGACAAGTTACATATCTTTGTTAAATGGCCAGCAATTTCAGTTTGAGTTCTTTAAAATATCTAAGGCAGATACCATACAGACCTGGTCATTTGTTACTTTTTAATTTTCAATAAGAGCTTCATCTCTTAGAGCTTCATCTCTTGTCTTCTTAAGTATTGGCATCCTCTAACATTAGCTAGATTCAATGTTTTATCCTCTATACTTTTACAAGAAAGACTTTAGGGTATACTTTTTGCTACATGCCTGGGTCCCCTACTCACCAGGGGTCCCAGTTTGCACTGGGGTGTGGGTGGTAAACCAAGAAGGCCCTGAAGGAGGGTGTCCGAGGCTGAGGCCAACTTCTTATTGCAGCTGGCCTTCAGCTGGCCTTACTGCTTACTGCTTTTCCCTCCAGTCCGCTCCTCGGCTACTTCAAGAGGCCATGGTGGCTCAGGCCTCCACCCCACTCCGCTGCCTCGGACTTGGAAGGAAAACCACCTGATGGGCGCATGCGTGTGGGAAGGCAGCCATGTGCACAGCCTAGGCGAGAAGAGGGGGCAGCAGAGTGAGCGAGGGGAGGAAGTGGCGGAGAAGGAGAGTCGAGGTTCCTGCCTGGACCAGCACTGACCAGCCCAGTAAAAGCAGTGGGAGCAAGCAAGGTTGTAGCTGGTCGTGGAGGGCACGTGGGGGTGTGCTTTCTTGGGAAGGGGAGACAAATGGGGGCAATGGGGAATAGGAGCCATGAAGGCAAGAGGGGCAACCTCCTGGGGCAGGGTATGGTTGGTTGCAACAGGTGTGTGGGGGGAGTCCCTGGTAGCTTGAACTGAGGCAAAAAGAGACCTTTGGTAGCCAAAAAGCCACACGCGCACACCCCATTTCCCACTTCCAGTAGGCCTACAACAGGGCAATCGGGTGTTCTCACCCAAGGAGCCCAGGGCTAAGCCCATGCACCCCATCCCACCCTGGCGACAGGCAGAATATGCTGCCCCCCCCCCCCGCAAACCTCAGGGGAAAGCTTATCTCTCCCCCTTTCTCCTCCAGTAAAGTCCCAAACAAGGCAATTGGTTGTGTCCACCCAATGGGTGGGGGTGAAGCCTAGGCCCTGCCCCACCCCCTCCACGCAGCCCATGAAAATAATTACGTATAATAATGATAAAGAAGGCTGGGCTACCTTCTGATTATGGCAGTAGGAGGCTCAGCTTTATGCCATAATAACAATAATGATAGTAAAAATAATGATAATGAAGGCTGAGCTGCAGTCTCAAAGTGGAGTGTGTTGGTGGTAGGCTCAGCTTTACTCAATAATAAAGATGGTAGTAATAATAATGAAAGCTGGGCTACAGGCATACTAGGCTCAGCTTCAGGCCAGAACAATGATAGTAGTAGTACTAGTACTAGTAGTATATTTATTTATATCCCACCTTTTCCCCAATAGTGGGACTCAAGGTGGCTTTACAGCATTAAAAACTTGCACAGTTAAAACATATAACTGTGAAATATACAAATATATAGAAATATACACAAGTTAAAAATATAATTAAATCATCAGTAATATTAAAATTGTATAACATATCAAAAATTTAAAAGACAGTAACAATATAAACCATGTTATCATCAATCCATCATATTCTCACAGGTCCAGACTATCTATCCCCAAAGTCCTCCTGGAACAAAAAAGTTTTTGCCTGCCTGAAGAACCATACCAAGGAGGGCGGCACTCTCGCCTCCCTGGGAAGGGAGTTCCAGAGCCTTGGGGCAGCCACCGAGAAGGCCCTCTCCCTCGTTCCCCCCAGGCAAGCCTGTGATGGTGGCAGGACTGCGAGAAGGGCCTCCCCTGAAAGTGTCAGGGCACGAGCAGGCTCATAGGGGAGAATACGGTCTTTCAGATAACTTGGACCCAAGCTATATAGGGCTTTAAAGGTCGTGACCAGCACTTTGAGTTGTACCCGGAAACAGACTGGGAGCCAATGAAGCTGTTTTAGCAGGGGAGTTGTATGTTCCCTGTAGCCAGCCCCAGTCAACAGTCTGGCACCAGCTCTTTGAACCAGCTGAAGTTTCCGAGCTCTCTTCAGAGCCAGCCCCATGCAGAGCACAACAATAATCCAAACAGGATGTAACAAGGCATGTGTCACTGTGGCCAAGTCAGATATCTCAAGGAATGGGCATGCTGGCGCACTAGCTTTAACTGTGCAAATGCACTCCTGGCCACCGCTGAAACCTGGGCATCCAGGCTCAGGGCTGAATCCAGAAGTACACCCAAGCTGCGAACCCGTGTCTTCAGGCGGAGTATAACCCCATCCAGCACAACCTGAATCCCTATTCCCTTATCTGCCTTTCCACTGTCCAGGAGCTCCTCTGTCTTGCCTAGATTAGGCTACCAGCTCAAAGTGGGCTACAGGCTGGGCTACAGGCTCAAAGTGGGCTGGGCTACAGGCTCAAAGTGGAGCAGGTTGGCGCTAAGCTCAGCTTTAGGCCATAGTAATGGTAATGATAGCAATGATGATGACGATGATAATAATTAAGGCCAGGCAACAGGCTCAAAGTTGAGCAGGTCAGTGCTAGGCTCAGCTTTATGCCAGGCTACTATAAGGGGCAAGAAGGGACTATCGCCCTCCACCCTGTACACCAGCAAGGGCTCCCCCCTCCCCTCCCCTCCCCTCCCCAAAAGGGCATTAAGGGGACAGGCCTTTAGCAAATGCAGAATGGGGGCAGAATGCTGTTGTGTGCATGTTACTGGATGCAGCTATGAGTACCAAAAGGGACTCCCAGTAAGAGAGGCACACATGGTTTGAGGAACTAATGGAAAGTCCCAGCTCCAAGGGGCATGAATATAGTACTAACAGTTGACTTCTATCAGGCTCTCAGTTAGGGGAGGTATGCCACCCAAGAAGAAGAGCACAAGTGTGGCGCAATGCCTGGCTATGTCCCCACCACAGCTGTGCGGACACAGGACAGCCAGCCCAGAAGATGCTGGGCAGCATCACCAGCAAGGTGGCAGGCTGCAGGCAAGAATGCAGCCCAGACAAGAACAACAGCGAGTACCAGCCTCAGAGAAGCAAAACCTGAAGCTGAGACCCACACAATGCTGAAGGGCATATCCAAAACCCTGGCTCAGGTAGCAGCATGTATGGAGCAACTCAGCCCTCAAGCACAACAGGCACCCGCAAATCAGGGACCAGCAGTGGCGCAGCCTGCCCAGGAAGGCACAGAAGGGAAGGGACGCACGGGCAGAGCAAAGCAACCACAGCCACGTCCTGCCCAGAGAAGGAGCAAGGCCAGAAGACACAGCAGACGTGCTGCCAAGAAGCCGAGAGAGGAGTCAGACAGCGGGGGATCTTCAGGTGAGACCTCCTCCTCTGAGGGGGAATCCCCTGAACCAGCAAGGAACTATTGGCTGGCTGATGCCCACACCCCAGGCCTACCAGGGTGGGCCTTGAGGAGGAGGGTTAGGAAGGCCCCATCTGGTTCAGGTCCAGAAGAAGTCTGGGTGTCCAGCCAGGGTGCTACCGATGTGGAACCAACATCCTCCACATACAGGGATGAGGAGGATCCCCCAGGCATACACCTCCTACGAAAAATTAGAGAGTGGATTTTGGATGGCTATTATGTAGACGTCTTCACCCTACTAAAACTGGAGACAGAGGAAGGGATGGGGGAAAAGCAAGAAAAAGGGAGGGAGTAAAGGGGACAAGAAAGAGGGAGCTGAGAGGACATTTAATAATTGGTGGGTGGGCTACTCAATGGGGGGTAGTGTTGTCTGCATACCCCGAGCGGTGCTGGCATTTGGTTAATCACCAGACCACAGTCCTAAGGGCACGAGCCCTAGCTGGCGAGGGCCCTGACATAGATGAGGCATTCAGAAAAAGAGCCTCCCACAGCCCTAAAGCATGGTGGGACCTCCTGAATGACAAGCTTTGGCTTGTTATTGTGGGCCCCCATATAAGGGATGGACTGGAGTTCCCCAAAATGGCCAAGGGAATGAACAGGAGAGAGATACCTCAGAAGGTTTGCTGGGAATGCAATCAAGGGAAATGCCAGAGGTCCCATTGCAAATTCAATCATGATTGTGATCGCTGCAGGGGCCCACATCCTAGACTCTCCTGTCCGGGGGCGGGGGCAGAGTTCCTTTCAAGGCAACTGCCCCCCCCAACCTACCCATCAGTAAGAGATGCAGCTGGAAATGCAGCTGGAAACCAGGCACCCCCAAATTCCCAGATAAAATAGTGAGGCAAAGGAGAGGAAGAAAGGCCTGGGCGGGCTAGCACCCTTTTATGCCCAGAGGTCCTGTTGCCAATCCTAGAAAGTTACCCCAACAGGGAAGCAGCCCAATACTTAGGGAAAGTTTCACCCAAAGATTCCAGATCCCCTTCACAGGGGAATGAGTCAGCACAGACGCAAACCATCTCAAATCAGATTGTGACATGCCAGAGGTGGCAGAGGCAAAAATGGCCAAGGAATGTGCAGCAGGTAGAGTGGCAGGCCCCCTCCTCACCCCACCCCTTCCCAACCTCCGAGTCTCTCCACTGGGAATAGTGCCAAAGAAAACACCAGGTGAGTATCGGCTTATCCACCATTTGTCATACCTCGAAGGGTCCTCTCTCTGTTAATGATGCCATCCCACCTGAGCTCACAGTGGTATGTGGTGCATTGTTTGATAAGGCAGTTGGCTTAATCAGGGCATGTGGGACTGGGGCCCTGATGGCCGAGTGTAATATCCGGTCAGCTTTTAGGCTACTGCCAGTTCACCCACAGGATTTCAACCTGTTGGGTTTCAAATTCATCAACACGTGGAATGTGGATAAGGTGATGCCAATGGGATGCGCTATAGCGTGTGCTACTTTTGAAACATTTAGCACATTTTTGGAATGGGCCGCCAGAGCAAAGGTGGGCCACCCGTACATCACCCGTACGTGGATGACTTCTTGTTTGCCAGTCCACCAAACACAACAGCCTGCGAAGAATACCTGAAGGCATTTCAGGAGGTGGCCCGGCACCTTGGAGTCCCTTTGGTAAGTGACAGGACTGAGGGTCCTCCTACAAGCTTGGGTTACCTCGGAATCCAGCTGGATTCAGAGGCCGGCACATCACGCCTGCCTGGAAGCAAGCTAGCCACACTCAAGTCTCTCAGCCGGGGCTTCCTCAAATGCAGAAAATGCACATTGAGGGAGCTGCAGGTGCTTCTTGGCCACCTTAATTTTGCATGTCAGGTGGTTGCACAAGGCAGGGCCTTCTGCTCCCACCTTGCCAGGGCCACAGCCAGAGTTCCTTCCCCCCACCATCACATTAGGATCACACAAGGGATGAAGGAGGACTTGAGGGTGTGACTGGCCTTCCTGGATGGTTTTAATGGAGTTTCATTTTGGCAGGAGCACTTAGCCAAGGGACTGGACCTTCAGGTGCACTCAGATGCCTCAGGTAGCCTTGGTTTGGGGGTTTATTACCGGGACTGGTGGCATGCGGAGAAGTGGCCCAAACACTGGGCAAACGAAGCCTTCATCAAAGACCTGACATTCTTGGAATTATTTTCCATTGTGGTGGCCGTGTGTGTATGGCAGGAAGAGTTCAGGAACAAGAAGGTGTGCTTTTGATGTGATAAACAGGCGGTGGTTAGGGTCTTCAACTAACAGACTTCTCAGTCTGACAGGGTTATGGGTCTGGTGAGAAAATTGGTGCTTGTTTGCTTGGTGGCTAACATCTCCTTTTCAGCACGTGACATTCCAGGTGTAGTCAACAACATAACAGATGCACTGTCTTGGTTTCAGGAAGGGAGGTTTTGAGCTCTGGCACCAGGGGAATGCCAGAACCATTCCCGGGGGAACTATGGGCACTTGGGAACTTGAAATAATGCAGGGAGTGTTCAGCTCAATCTCTCGATAAACATTCCATTCATACACAGCAGCAGCCACAGCCTTCCCAGCATTTACGGCAGCCAATGGGGCTAGAAGCAATCAGCCAACCACTGAGACAATTGTTCTGCAGTATCTGGCATCCCTTAGGGCTAGGGGGCTCGCACCCAGGACCATGGCCATCCACATGGCAGCCACTTTGTTTTTTAGCAAAGCACAGGGTTTTCCAGGCCCATGCTCTTCATTTTGGGCAAGGGGAGCTGTGGAGGGTTGGCGCAGGACTACCCTAATTAAGCCAGACACTAGGAGGCCTGTAACCTTCTCGCTCCTCGCCGTTTGCTGAGAAGGGTCCCAGCCATCTGTTGGTCTCCCTTCAAGGTAAAACTATTCCAAACAGCCTTCACATTGGCCTTTTTCGGGACCATGAGGGTGGGTGAACTGGTCACGGCATCCAAAAATGTATGGTCACATGCAGTAAGGCAGTGTGAACCTCACCCCAGACAGGTTGGGTTAATATTCATATATGGCAGTCAAAAACCAACCAAAGGGGACGGGAGGGGGGACATTTGCCTAAGGGCAGCAAAAAGGGACAGCCCAGGCCCAGTACAAATTATTCGTGCCTATATGGCTATCTGGCCAGATAAAACAGGCCCATTCCTAATTCAAGCAGATGGGTCTCCTCTCATCAGATACCAGTTCACAGGACTCCTCTGAGCTTGCATGTCAGCCATGGGGCTACCACCGAGGGATTTTGGAGCTCACTCTTTCTGAATAGGTGCAGCTACATCAGCAGCAGAGATGGGAATGTCAGACACAAACATCAGGGCAATTGGAAGGTGGAGGTCTGCTGCCTTCAAATCCTACATCAGACCTAGAATCATAGAATAGTAGGGTTGGAAGGGACCTACAAGGCCATCGAGTCCAACCCCCTGCTCAATGCAGGAATCCAAGTCAGAGCATCCCTGACAGATGGCTGTCAAGCCTCATTTTGAACGCTTCCAGTGTGGGAGAGCCCGCCACCTCCCTGGCTAATTGGTTCCACTGTCGTATTGCTCTAATAGTCAGGAAGTTTTTCCTGATGTTCAGCCGGAATCTGGCTTCCTGTAACTTGAGCCCATTATTCCGTGTCCTGCACTCTGGGATGATCAAGAAGAGATCCTGGCCTTCTTCTCTGTGACAACATTTCAAGTACTTGAAGAGTGCTATCATATCTCCCCTCAGTCTTCTCTTCTCAAGGCTAAACATGCCCAGTTCTTTCAGTCTCTCTTCATAGGGCTTTGTTTCCAGTCCCCTGATCATCTTTGTTGCCCTCCTCTGAACCCTCTCCAGTTTGTCTGCATCCTTCTTAAAGTGTGGTGCCCAGAACTGGACACAGTACTCCAGATGAGGCCTAACCAGTGCAGAGTAGAGGGGAACTAGTACTTCCTGGGATTTGGAAGCTATGCTTCTATTAATGCAGCCCCAAAGAGCATTTGCCTTTTTTGCAGCCACATCACATTGTTGGCTCATATTCAGCTTGTGATCGACAACAATTCCAAGATCTTTCTCGCTTGTAGTGTTGTTGAGCCACGTATCCCCCATCTTGTAAGTGTGCATTTGGTTTCTTTTTCCTAGGTGCAGAACATGGCATTTATCCCTATTAAATGTCATTCCGTTGTTTTCTGCCCAGCACTCCAGTCTATCCAGATCACTTTGAATTTTGTTTCTGTCTTCCAAAGTATTAGCTATCCCACCCAATTTTGTGTCATCTGCACATTTGATCAGCCTTCCCTGCACCTCCTGCTCCAAGTCATTCATAAAAATGTTGAAGAGCACTGGGCCCAGGACTGAGCCCTGCGGTACCCCACTCGTTACCTCTCCCCAGTTTGAGAAGGTCCCATTGATAAGCACTCTTTGAGTCCGATTCTGTAGCCAACTGTGGATCCACCGGATCGTTGTTTCATCTAGCCCACTTTGAGCTAGTTTGCTCATCAGGATATCAAGGGGCAGAAGAAAGAGATACCTGTCAGTGGGCTTTATGAGTGCAGGCAACCTTTCAGTCACATCTCTAATCTGTCCTCCCGGGAGACAACATACCTGGCGAGTCCACGGGTCTTCGCGACATACTTGGGTCTCGATCCCACGCAGCAAGGAGTCTCCCACTACTACCACTCTTCTCTTCTTCGTCTTGTAGGCCTGGGTTTCATTGCCTCTGTTTGACTGACCTTCAGCCTCTTGCTCACTCTCATGTAGGTTCCCCTGGGATTCTTCCTCTGCAGGCTGTCCTCCAGTCTCATCTGCAAGTACCTGGAATCGGTTCCACAGCTCCACTGCTTCCACTGGTGCAGAGTGGCATCTAGTTCTTCTGCTCCTAACTGTCTCCCTTTTCCAAGGAGTATCCTCTATTCCATTTTTCTTCACCTCAGCATTTCCCACTGCCTCATCTTGCTGTTGCTCTTCAAGCTTCTGGTCTTCCCTTTGCTGCTGTAGTTCCCCCATTCTGTCCAAGAACTCTTTGTGTTCTCTTATTCCCCGGAGGGTCGACAGTCGCCGCTCCAGTCCGCTTACTTTTTCTTCCAGCAGCGTGATCAACTTGCACTTGTTGCAGGTGTAGGCCATGTTGTTCTCAGGCAAGAAAACAAACATTGCACACACCTTGCAGGTCACCACCAATGGAGAGTCCTGTCCTTCCATTGCCTATTTTCCCATTTTGGGTCTAGCTTTGTGATTGTTCTAGACTAGCCTGTGCCTGCTCCTCTACTCAGTAGAGGTTAAAAGCAGAGTCCCACTGGTGTGGAAGTGTGTGTTACAAGACAAATAAATGGAAAACAGTTAGTTAAAAAATAAAATAAAATGAAAAATGAAAAAAAATGTTAGGGGCCTCCCCCTTGACTTCCCCTGCCGAACTCCCCTGGCCAACTCCTGTTTGCTCCCCCTGTTCACTCGCTCTGGTCGCTCGCTGTCTGGGAGCTTGCTTGCTTCTGTAGACCAGCTGGAGCAGCTTGCTGTGCTCTGCTCTGCTCAGCTGGGAGGTGGGAAACAGACTGAAGCTTCCCGCCCACTCAGCTGCTGGGAGTACTCAGGCCACACACACCCAATTCAGTTGGAGCTCTCAGAAACACCTGGTGAGCTCACAGCCACTCAGAAGGATAAAGGGCAGCCCCCTGGGCTTCCTGCAGCCCACTTACCTCTTAGCCTTTGTCTCCTTTGTCTCTTCAACCACTGCAACTCCTCTGGCCAACTCCTGTTTGCTCCCCCTGTTTGCTCGCTCTGGTCGCTCGCTCTCTGGGAGCTTGCTTGCTTCTGTAGTCCCTGGACCAGCTGGAGCAGCTTGCTCTGCTCTGCTCTGCTCTGCTCAGCTGGGAGGCGGGAAACAGACTGAAGCTTCCCGCCCACTCAGCTGCTGGGAGTACTCAGGCCACACACCCCCAATTCAGTTGGAGCTCTCAGAAGCACCTGGTGAGCTCACAGCCACTCAGAAGGATAAAGGCCAGCCCCCTGGGCCTCCTGCAGCCCACTTATCTTTTAGCCTCTGTCCCCTTTGTCTCCTTTGTCTCCTTTGTCTCTTCAACCACTGCAACTCCCCTGGCCAACTCCTGTTTGCTCCTTCTGTTCGCTCGCTGCTATGCACACCTCACTGTGTGCTTACCAGCGATCTCTGTGTTTAAGCTGTAGGTCCAAGATTCAAGACAGTATGGGTGTGCAGGTACAGCATCGTCCACTGGGCCCACAAGTACTGCCTGAAAACCAAGTGGGGGCACCACCTAAGGCTGGGAGAAAGAGTGAAGGTCACGTGGCTGGGTAGACAGGGGATGCTGTGGGAAGGACTCAAGCCCATGCTGTGCCAAGAAGGTGAAGGCAAGCCCCACCAGATCTGGTCATCACACAGTTGGGAGGAAATGAGTTGGGGCAGCACAAGAGTTTGAACCTCACATGAGATGCAAGGCAAGACCTGGCAGAGGCACGGTGCCAATTCTGACCGACACAATGTGGTCTAACCTGTTGCAACAGCGGGGGGGCAGGGGTCATAGATCCGGGGAAAGTGGAAGGAGCCCGGAAGAAGGTCAACAAGGCCTTCACTGTGTGAAGGAGTTGGGAGGCCACATCATTTAGCGCCCAGACAATACCTTTATTTGGCAAGAGTTGTTCCGTCCTGATGGAGTTTACCTCTCGGACTTGGGCCAGGAGGCCTGGCTTTGCAGCGTCCATAGGGCACTCCCGAATTATTTGCAGCTGCAGTGAGTTTGGCGGTAAGGCAGGCGGAAACAATGCCCACCTCTTGTGGCAGATGGCATTGGGCTGGATCCAAGTCAAGGGGAGAGGGGGTACACACCCCACTCCCCAGCGGAAGAGGGACCTGGAGGTGGGCCACAGGACTCCAGCCCAGCTCAGGGGCTGGTATGCCAGTGCCACTCCCAGTGAAGCAGAGGGGAAACATGTGAACAGCCCACGCCATGGCATGGTCAAACCCATGCTCTGGCCAAAACTTCCCCTTTAGGGCCCCTCAGCACTCAGGCTGGGATGTGAATCTGTCAGCGGGTGGGCTGGCTGACAATTGGATCTAGCCCCATACCACATCAAATTCTACGCTGTAACCAATACAGTTGTGGCCAGTTTATAACGCAATATTATCTGTGTGGTTATTGGTAGACCTTCCTGGATGGCCACCCAATAAGCACTCCAGATGCAAGTTTGTATCCTTGTGGGAATGGAGAGGCTGAGTCTGTTACACATATGTCTTATTATACTGCCCATGTTATGCAGAGACCAGATTGGAATTATTGCCAGATGTAAGGATATCCTTGAATGAGATAACTGGAGGGTGCCATTAAAGTCCCTGAATTCCTGTCCCTTGGTCCTCCCTCCCGCTTGGCCTCCCCAGCACTTGGCTATGACCTGCTGCTGCTTGCTTTGACCTCCTCCTTTTTGGCCTGGCGGACCAGCGCTCTGACTTTGTCAGCTATATTCTCTTTTGATGTTAGCCAATTAAGAGGAGGATCAAAGGATGCTAAGGGTCACAATGCAAGCATGAGTAACAAGGAAAGTTCATGGCAAGACAGTGCTTAGTTTCCATGTGAATGTTGCTACTTTCGTTTCTTTTTAATCTCCTATCATGAGCATTACCGTAAGAACTGCCCTTCTGCAGAGAAAATGAAGACTCCTAATATTACATTTCCCCCTATCAACTCAGGATGCTTCTGCAAAATGATTGGTTTGTGCTTTAGATCAGGCTGCGATCAATAGCAAGCCCTTGCCAGCATCCTATTAATTGAGTCTTATGCTTAGAGTCCTGACAATATTGATTTTAACAGTAAGGTCAGCTGAAATTTGGGAAGCACTTATTTGAAGTCTGAAAAAATAAGAGAAGAGAACATCGCCTTATTGGATTGACTTTATTTCCAGAAGATTATACTCTAGTAATTGCATATGTCCAGTCACTTTCAATGTTTGCAGTCCTAATAAAAATGCTATGAATCCTCTTGCATTTCCCTCTGTGGGCTGTCCACTCTCACCCTAGAAGACTGCTAGAGGGAGTTGTTGGCATAATCATCATAAAGGCATAGTTACTTTCATTTGTGGATCAGTCGTTCAGTCGTGTCCGACTCTTCGTGACCCCATGGACCATAGCACGCCAGGCCTTCCTGTCCTCCACTCTCTCCCGGAGCGTGCTCAAGTCCATATTCATTGCATCGGTGATGCTATCTAGCCATCTCATCCTTTGCCGTCCCCTTCTCCTTTTGCCTTCAGTCTTTCCCAGCATCAGGGTCTTTTCCAGAGAGTTTTCTCTTCGCATTAGGTGGCCAAAATATTTGAGCTTCAGCTTCAGTATCTGTCCTTCCAATGAGCACTCAGGGTTGATTTCCTTTAGGATGGACTGATTTGACCTCCTTGCAGTCCAGGGGACTCGTAAGAGTCTTCTCCAGCACCACAGTTCGAAAGCATCAATTCTTCGGCGCTCAGCCTTCCTTATAGTCCAGCTCTCACAGCCATACATTACTACTAGAAAAACCATAGCTTTGATTAGACGGACCTTTGTCGGCAAGGTGATGTCTCTGCTTCTTACTATGCTGTCTAGGTTGGCCATAGCTTTCCTCCCAAGGAGCAAGCGTCTTTTAATTTCATGGCTACAGTCACTGTCTGTGGTGATCTTGGAGCCCAAGAAAATAAAATCTGTCACTGCTTCCATTTCTTCCCCTTCTATATGCCAGGAAGTGATGGGGCCAGATGCCATGATCTTAGTTTTTTGAATGTTGAGTTTCAAACCAGCTTTTGCACTCTCCTCTTTCACCCTCAGCAAGAGGCTCTTTAGATCCTCTTCGCTTTCTGCCATTAGGGTGGTATTGTCTGCATATCTGAGGTTGTTGATAATTCTCCCGGCAATCTTAATTCCGAACTGTGATTCATCCAACTTATTTTGCCCTCAGTGATGTCACATAGGCAATCCGATTGACACATGGTGCCATGACATCATAATGTATATGGTGTGATCTTTGAATGGATGGGAATAAGAAAGAAGCCACAAAAATGTTAATAAAGCAGCCAACAGGCTCACATCTATTGAAGTTTTCTACCCCCTCAAAACCCCACTTTTTGCATCAAAAATTGAACCAACCATAGTGGTATCTAGGACCCAGACTGAGATGTGAGTGTTATAGGAAAGCAGCCACAGTGTTATCAAATTCAAGGTATGTATATAAGGGGAAAAAATGCCTAGAAAGTCCAACACAGTCCTGGAGTCCTAGAAAGTCCAGCACAGTTAAATGCAACTTCAAATGAGGAAAATTCTAAAAAAAAAATAAAAATGAGGGGACTGATAAAAAGGAAGTTGAAAGGGAAAGTCAAGAGGGTCAAATTGCTCCAGAACACTTGGGGATTATTCAAAAGCACAATGACAGGAGCTCTACTAGAACATATGCCACAGTTCGGGAGAGGTACCCCTGTCGAAGAGGACACAGTTAAGGAGCAGGATCAAGCAAACTATTAGAGGTAAAAAGGCTGCTTTCAATAAATGGAAAGTTTGCACCAAAGAGGAAAACAAAAAGGGGCAGAAAAGTTGGCAAAAGAAATGCATACAGTCTATAATGGATGAAGAAGCTAATTGGAGGACCATATTGCTAAAAACATTAAGAACAACAGTTGAAAAAGCTTTTAATAATCAGAAGCAGGAAACTGACTAGAGAGTAGTTGGACTGTTGGTCAATAAGGGAGTTAAAGGTGTGCTAAAAGAGGATAAAGAACAGCTGAATGAATTATTTCTATTTGTTTTCACTGTGAAAGATGAAAGGCAGATATCTGAGGCAGATAGTGATGACAAGAGATCAAGCTGAAGGCCAAAGACCAGTATAACTAAAACCAAATTTTAAAACATCAAATTTATCTTCAAGACAAGCAAAATTTAATGCCTTTAGTACTCAGTTGCATTTAAAGCACCACTTTGTGGTAAAAACAACAACAACAATAATGTTTTGTCACTGCCAAATTTGGTAGTGGGAGGGGCGCATGTGGCTCAAGGCCACATGTGTTGCCACCCCTGCCTTACAACAGTCTTGCCAGGTAGGTCACAATTATCCTTATGCTACCTGTTGGGTTGTGGGAGCTAAGGCCAAGGGAACGTGGCTTCCCAAGATTAGAGCTGAGTTGTAGCTCCCATCTCTGACCCATTGTTCTACACCTATGTGGCACAGCTCTTTCAGATTACAAAGTGCTCTACATTCACTGAATTTGCCCACATAGCGGCTACCCAACAAGGTGAGGCTCTGCATGTTTTTTGAAAATAATTCTGAAATGGTTATACTGCTTTACCACCAGTCAAAGCTCTGCTATTCCCATTTTACACTTGGGAAAATTAAAGGGGGGGTGTGAGAGAGGGAGGAGGGAGGGATGGAGGCGGATCTGTAAATGACCCATGGTAAAGGTGGGACTTGAATCTGTACTTCCTACATACAGCCAGGTCCTTACCACTGGATGTTGCTTGGATCTTGTATCTTTCCTCTCTGATATTTCCATTAGCTCACAGAGATGTTGTTAAACATCAGGATATTTGGGAGAAGTGCATTGTACTTGGTAATTTGTGATTTACAAACAAAGTGAAGCTAAAACCCTAGCACTCAGAAGGCATAAATTCAGAAAAGAGCAGCGGTAAGTCTTTTGGCAGGTGCAGCCAGACCACCATGCTCCCCTCCCCATAGGAAGGATCTGCAGTGCTTTCTGTGCAGTTCTTTCCAGGAGGAGGGGGGAGAACATTTCACCGGGTGCATTGAAATGGAAATTTGTTCAAATTATTTAGCACAAGAGAGCAGCTCCTGCCAGCCCTTTGTGCCACAGCCAGAATGAGTAATCAAGGAGAATAAATAGCATCAGATCTTGGCTAAACACCATCCATATTCAGCACCTCTTCCTCTGCACAAGAAACTCCTCCAAGCTCTTGTGCCAGGGGTTGGGCACTTTTTGCAGCCCGCAGTCAGACTCACAGCAATTCACATTGTGCCTTGGAGTTGACTTGCCCCTGGGCAGGGGTTGCTGCCCAAATGATCCTCCCATCACACAACTTGTCATGCCTGAGAAAGCTGCCACACCACAACCGCTGCCCAAAGCTTACAAGCCAAGTTTGCCCATCCACTCCTACAAAAACCATAGAGGTAAACTCTCTCCCCCGCCCTCTGCCGACCAAACAACATTTGACAGGGAAAACAAGAGTAATGATTTTTCATTAAGTCTGCGAGGCTAAGAAAATGGCTTGGATCCTATAAATAAATGTGGTTGGAGTTGGGTTGCATATGAACAAGGTATTCATAGAATGGCATAGCAAAGTGACATGAGGAAGTTACTATTACATGTCCTACAAAAGAATTACTAGGATCTCAAGTTCCAAATGAAATATTCTTTCCCCTGTTGCTTAGAGCAGGGATGTGCAACTTGTGGCCTTCCAGATATTTTGGCCTACAACTCCCATGAGCCCTCACCATTGGCTATACGGCTGTGCATCACTTCGCTTCCAAATACTGAAGCAAATTGAGCTGCTTTGGGGCTGCCTTGTTGAGATCCAAAGTGGATCAGACCAGCACCGAAGCAGTCTGAAGTGAAGTCTGCTCTATGGGTGCAGTCCAAACTCGGAGGCGACCGCCTATCCAAGCAGAAGAGGCACCGGGGGGGGGGGTGTCTCATTCCCTCTGTGCCTCTTCTGCCTTGCTGTTTTTCGCTAGACAGCCATTTTCAGCTGCCTAGTGGTGGGGTGGCCAACCAGGAGAGGAAGCTGCCGTATGACACATTGGATGTGTTATATGTGCATCTCCGCTCTCCCCGCCCCGGAACGCCCCCCAGCCCTGCCCCTTTTCAGTCACTCTGTGCTCCTCTTGCAAACGTGGAGGATGGAGCTTCCCCGCACTGCCTCTGAGGCAGCTAGGGATGGCGGAGAATTCCGCCACGGACTCCAATGAGGCCGGATTCGAAAGAATCTGGCCCCCCGGAGTCTATGGCAGAATGGATCACTCACCTCCGCCTCCCTGCGGGATCCGTCTGGGTTGGATCCCTGTCCACGTTGGCCCTGCGGAGCCAGCCACCAGCTCTGCAGGACTGGGGAAAGTCGATACAGCTGGCAACCATTGCTGTGGCGTATCTCTGTGTAAGTCAGTCCCCCAGACGCAAATGGTGTAGTGGGTGCCATTTGTGGCCATAAAGCTGGTCGATTAGCCTAAATGCAGCCGTGAAAGGCTGCATTTAGGCTAACCGACCAGCTTTATGGCCGCAAATGGCGCCCACTATGCCATTTGCATCCAGGGGACTGACTTACACAGACATACCGCACGGCAATGGCTGTTGGCCGTATTGACTTTCTCCAGCCCAGTGGAGCTGGCGGCCGGCTCCGCAGGGTCGAAGTGGAGCTGGCCTGGACAGATTCCAGGGGGGAGGAATAGATCGCCTCCCCCCCCCGTTGAGGATTCCAGGGGGAGGAACGGATCGCCTCCCCCCCCCCAGCGGACCCCTGCGGATGGCAGGTAAGGGGATTCGTACATCCCTAGGCTAGAGGCAGCACAACCAAGGGGGGAGGTCGGTTTTCCAGGAACCAACCTCAGAGCTGGAAATGAGCATATCCTATGGCCCTCTAGACAGTGTCTAGTGGCCATAGGATTGCTCCCTAAATGTGTCAACTTGTGAAAGATCAGGGAGGGGGCAAGGAGGAGGATGGAGGGGGGAAATGGTGAGCTTTGGCAAATGGCAACTCTAGTTGCCAAATTAGGGCTGAATTTAACCCAGCAGTCTCCAGTCAGTGATGGGGGTGGAAGAGGGGGTGGGGATACTGAATATATTGGAGATCAGCCTGCGTTTGTTTCATTGTGTGAGAGAGAGCTGGTTAGAGGTGGTTAGTTGGCTAGATCTCTCTCTTTCTGTGTGTGTGTGTGTGTGTGTCGTACTGCAGCTTTGTCATTGTTCTTCTTTCCCACCCAGCCCTTCTCAGTTCAACTATTCCCTCCCTCCCCTCCTCCCTCCCTCCCCCCTTTCTTTCTTTCTTTCTTTCTTTCTTTCTTTCTCTTTCGATTCTTTATTTAAAAAAAACCCAAAATTAAAAGTACTTTAGTTTCCCACCCAGTCTTGTTCTTTGCCCCTGCTTCTCAACTGAACTATTTCTTTGTAACTTGCTTGCTTGTTTTCTTTCTTTCTTCTTTACTTTTTTTAAAAACCAATATATATAAGTACTTTCCTTTCCTTGTTTTTGGCTCCCCGCACCCCACCCTTCTCAATTCCTGTATTCCTTCCCTTCCCATTTTTGAACTCTATATCTTTTCCCGTGTGTGTGCGTGTGTGCACTTGCACGCGTACATTTGTGTTGTGTTCAAGCAAACAATGTGTGACAAAGCACTACACATAAGTCCACATTTCAAAATATAGTAGGCAAACCACTACACACATTAAAATATATATTATTTACATTTAATACTACACTGGGTGGCAAAGCAATATGAGGCATCTAAGGGGTCTAGGCAGGAGCAGAGGTGGGCAAGGTGCTGCTGAGACCCTTCTGTGAAACCAGTGAAAAGTTATAGCTCTTTGCTTTGAGAGTTTGTGTTGAAAAAAGCACATTTTAGCACAAAACTACTTTGCCAGCCTGCCTGCCAGCCTGTTTTCCCAGGTAATGTGTATTCCATTCAGCCAAAGAGAGCCTGACATCATCCACTGTGAAGCTGAATAGAAAAGTAGTACTAGGGAACTGGGGTTATTTGCACTTCAAAGAAACCTACATCAGGGATTAGGGATAGTGACCTCCTCCTAATCACTGCTTAAACAACTTCTCTGATTATCCCTTTATGACCTTTGGCTTGAGTTTCTGAGAACAGCAATTTTATCTGTGCCTAGCACAAAAACTACTGGGACAAACTGTCTGACATTTGGCAGGTGGAATCACCTCCATGGGGACTGACAGTTCCTCAAATTTCATGCACTTCTGTGGGAACAATGAAAAGTTATAGCTCTTTGCTTTGAGAGGTTTTGTTGAAAAAGTCAAATTTCACCTGAAGCATTATGCCTGATTTTACGAGGTGTTGTCTACACACTTTCAAACCTAACTTCATAACCATAAGGGCTACAAGAAAGGTGCTTTTAAAAAAATGAGACCAGAACCACAGTATTCTGAATTTCACACCCTATTTCTTTGCTTGTGGAGTGGCGCTGGCAGATGCTGTCTAATTCCAGTTGGGGGTGGGAGTCCAGTGCAATCCTGGACATATCTGTTCAGAAGCAAGCCTAACTGAGTTTGGTGGGTCTCATGCCTAGGTAGGTAAGTATAGGAATGCCGCTGAAGGTTTTCAAGTCAAAGGGTGAGGCTTACAAGTAGACATGAATTTCAGAAAATAATAGGGATGTCAGAGAATTTCGCCACGAATCTCGGGGAGGCCGAATGCCAGTGCATTCGGCCCCCCGAAATTGGTGGCAAAACGGTCTCCCCCCCCCCCGGGACAAGACTTACCTTGGGCGAATCCTCCTGGTGGCGGCGGGTCCGGCAGCGGTGCAGCGGCTGTGGCGGCCGGTCTTCTGACCAGCTGCCGCCGCCACCATTTCCAGTAAAAAAAAACAACAAAAAACATGATAGGCTACGTAAAGATTTATGAAGCCTATCACAGATAGATTTTTTAAAAAATACCATAATAGGCTACGTAAATGTTTACGTAGCCTATCACGGCTGAGTAAAAAACAACAACAACAACCGCGCATATGCAAATGGCGGCGCCCATGGGCACCTCCATTTGCATTCCTTATTTTGGCACATCTAGTCTACATAAACACTATGTAGACGCTACGCTATTTGCGTTCCCCTTATTTTTGCCGTAGTCTACGTAAATGTTTACGTAGCCTATTATGGTATTTTTTAAAAAATCTATCTGTGATAGGCTTCATAAATCTTTACGTAGCCTATCATGTTTTTTGTTGTTTACGTTAAATGTTTACGTAGACTAGACGTGCCAAAATAAGGAATGCAAATGGCAGTGCCCATGGGCACCACCATTTGCATACGCGCTTTTTTTTTTTTTACTCAGCTGTGATAGGCTACGTAAACATTTACGTAGCCTATCACGGCTGACTGCAGGGACGCAAACAGCGGCGGCTATGGCCACCGCCATTTGCAGCCCGGCCGGCCAGGATTCGGGGGTGGAGGGACGGAGCGCCTCCCCCCCCGGCCAGAATTTCGGGGGGGAGGGACGGAGCACCTCCCCCCCCGGCCAGAATTTCGGGAGGAGGGACGGAGCACCTCCCCCCCCCCACCGCGAATCAAATTTCGTTAAGGGTAAGTGACTTTCGTACATCCCTAGAAAATAACCAGTGAGTCTGATTTCTAGGGTGGCCAGATACGAAAAAAAAAACAGGACACCATTAATAGACATGTAGAAGAGGGAATTTCAGCAGATTGCAGTAGCTTGCAGGATGTCTCTCTGAAGAAGCCATGTTGAGTTGAACCATCCTCAGCAAGGTTTGACCTTCTATGTATTTATCAATTCTAGCTTTAATAAGCTGCCCATTTACCTGGGGCAAAAGGTTTCAAACCTACCTTCAAAGGAAAATTACTCCTTACAAATGGTTATTTCTCTGATATTAATTAGCAATTACATTAGTTATCATTCCTACTCTAATGAATATTTGAAAGGCCATATAGGTTCTGCCCTCCTGGTTCTTCTAGGAGATGGTAGGCAGACAGATAGGGCTGTAATTTCCCAGGACCTCCCTGCATCCCTTTTTAAAAATCAGTCTTACATTGACTGCTATCCAGTCCTCCGGTAAGATGGGTGATTTTAAAGGTAAGATGCATATTTTAGTTAAATGATCAGTAATTGCACATTTCAGTTATTTAAGAATCCTCATGTGAATGCGGTCAAGGCCTGGTGATTTGTTAATCTGTAAATTGTCAATGAGCTCTAAAACTTCATGCCTTTTTTTGGACATAGCTTCTCACATGTCTTCCCACAAAAGAATGGTTTAGATGTGGGTCTGTCTCCAGCATCTTCCCAGGTGATGATTTTGGTGGCCAGGTGAAAAAGACAGCATGGCTTTAACAGCTATGCAGAAGAGGGAACAAACACCTACTGTAATTCTGTTACCTACAGAACTATTAAAGGTGCAGTGTGCAGGACCCATGCCCTCTTTTCACCTGTCTACCCGAGGCCAGACCCAAGCAAAGAATTCATTTACAGCACTATCTTATGCATGTCTCATCAGAGGTAAGTCCCACTGAGTTCAGTCGGGACGTATTCCCAGGAAAGCGTGTATAGCAGGGTTGGGCAACCTATAGGGCCCCGAGGACCCTATCAGGTGATGTTGCCACAGCCACATGCACCTCACACCCCACACAAACACACTTGCCCCCCCCCGTCAACTTAGTGCACAGGGAGGTGCTGAAATTGTGCTCCCTTCCCCTCCCAGTAATCAGCTTGATGGGGGGAGGGGGGAGGCGTGCAGCTTAAACCACACCGCTTTCAGCCAAAGAGTGCTGGGGAAAAGAGCACGTGCGAAGGACAGCGCATGGTTTGGGTGGCTGTTGGGAGGCGGGAGCGCAATGGTGCTGGAGAAGCAGGCGCACAAGGGGAGTCGTCCCTGCATGCCCTCTTCCCCAGCACAATTGTGGTGGCATCACAAGGGGTGTGGGAATTTGAGGGGGCATCTGGCAGCTTGGGCACCCATGGCAGGCCACACAAGTGGCCTCCAAAAGCCACATGTGGCCTGTGGTTTGCCCATATGTGACACATAGGATTGCAGCAGCCTTAACCTCTCTGCAATCTCCTTGTCCTCCTTCAGTATACCTCTGTAGTCCAAGGATCCTGCCATTCCTGGCTGGTATACCGCTATGATACATTTAGATAAGTGTTTGCTTAATGTTTTTAGCAACCTGCTCCTCAAATGTATGTTTTGCTTGCCTTATCATCAGCTTACACTTGTTTTATAGGTGGGCAGTGGTGAATCCATGCCTGGCATAGTGATGGAGCAATGGGGTAAACCACACCTCCTACACTGCTGTCTATCGTGCAGGGTTAACTTGTTAAGGCACAGGAGCCCTGCTGGGGGCGAAAGGGTTGGCGACTCCATCCATGTGTCTCCCTTGCAGAGCCTGCTTCATATTCACTTGGCACAGCCGCTGTTTTCTTTGTTGCTGGGAGCTGGCAGATCTTCCACACATGCTAGTTCTACCTGGCTCAGGATGGGACCTTAAACATTAGGGGTGTCCAGGGCCAGCTTTGTCACCATGGCTCAGGGGCTCCACCCTGTAGCCCCCTGACCTACAGCAAGGGTGAGAGAGGCAGGCGAGGCCTGGTTGATGGGTGAGGCGGGGGGGGCACTAAGGTCAGCTGGAGCATAATAACCAGCAAGCTGATAGATGGGGTGAATGCAAAAGCCAGCCTGCCATGCGAGAGCCGTGCAGTACTCCCTCTGATTGGCTCAGACACTGCCCTCTCTCAGGGGCTCCTGTTCGTGGGGACCCTCTCAGCCTTTCTCACTGAACAGTCACCTCCAGGGCTTGAACTGGGACCTCCTGCATGGGACCTCTGTGCTGTTTCATTGTGCTATGCCTCCTCCTGCAACCCTCTTGGCCCTGGTGTCTACCACCTGGGGAAGGATAAATGACCCATAAAGTGGCCTTCTCCTGCCTGCTACTATGACTAGGGATGGGAGCTGCTTTGGGGGCAGGGTGGCCAGATGCAGAAGAGGACACAGCTCCTTAGCCTTTCATGTTTGTGTAGAAGAGGTAGTTTGTCATGCAGGCCTGCTGAAATTCCCTCTTTTACACAACTGTTAAAGGTGCGGGAGCCCTGACCTCTTTTGGATCTGGGCATCCTACGCTGTGTCCAGGACTTTTCGTAGGCTCTGATGGTTGGGCTTGGGCTGCCTGTGTCACAACAGCTCATGCAAGGGAGGGCACTGTGGCATCCCTATCTCTGACAGATTGTATGTGTGGAGGAATAATGTCAGGGAGGTGCCACGATGGATGGCTTGGCCTCTTCCAGATGCTGTTAACATGAGGTCATTACCAGCATGCTGCTCTGTGATTGGTGTGTACCAGCAGTGTGGCTGTGGATGCTGGGAGAGTGAGTGGCTGCTGATGTTACTATGTTCTCTATAGATTATACTGTTATATTCTTCTCAACTTTTGATATGAGAGAAAATAAGATCCTAACAGCACATATACGTTGTGTCTACTCAGAATTAAGTCCCATTTTCAATGGGGTTTACTCCCAGGTAAGTAGGTACAGGATTGCAGCCTACATTACACTGGGGTAAGTGGCCACTGGTATAGCCACTGGTGTAACAAAATTCACACTACTAAGTTAATATATGAATCAGAACACAGCCGTCCTTTGGTATTTGCACTTCTATGGATTTTGCACTGCAGTTTTCCAGTAACAAAATGCATCCAGAAATGTGTGCATTAGTGGATATAATAGCTAAATAAACATATAAAACAAGCATTATATAAGGGAGAGCAGCTTGCAAAAAATGTGTACAAAGTGCATACACTGGAACAAATGTGTACAAAAATCCATATGAATTCTCATGTGGACTTTAAAAAAAACCACAAACTGATGCAGGAATGTGACAGAGCACAATGAATTTGGAAAAATGAGAAACAGTGAGAAACCAAAATTGACAGATTTGGGCATTACCTTTTTACAAGGTAATTTCAGGGCTCATCCCCTGCTTTGGATACCAGAATGGCAGAAATATGTTGCTTTTTTAGAGTTCTGAACTCTATTTGTTAATGTTTATTGTATATGAAGGCCTACGCAATAAGGCTGGAGACAGCCACTAGTTTTTAAGAGAGCCAAAGATGCTATAACAGAAGTATCATTGCCCATGGTGTGCATGCTCATGTCTTTCATTTCACTGTTATCTCTGATCAAACAGCTTTTGCAGGATGTTGGAACTCCTAAGCCCTGCAACGTCTGTTCATCAGTGACATTAGGACGAGCATGCACACCAGATGCAACAATGCCTGTTTCCTAACACTTTCCCAAAAAATGATCATCCCTCTCCAGCCCCGGGTCAGGTTGGCTCTTCCTCTTTCCAGAGGTCCCAGCAGAGAGGGTGGGAAAATAATGGCCCTGAGAGGTTGTCCTGACTGGCTGTTCCTTGTGTTGCCTGCTTTCTGCCTCCTCAGAGCTTCTGTCTCTGTATTGTCAGTAATCGCCATCCAGTGCCATTAAATCCACTAGCAAGATTTACAGAATGAGGAAATGAAATCAATGTGGCTGTGTTTTGAGTTATGTGAATATAATAAACCCAGAGTGTTCTGCTTGAGGTGCAGTTTGTGCTGCCCATAACTCAGCTTGTTCATTAAACAGACAAGCGAGGTGGGCAGCAGCCAGGCCATCAGTAGCCACGGAAGGGAAGCAGTCTGGCCAGGAACTTCCTGGGTTCCGTCCCAGCCCCATTGCACTACCATCCTCCACTCACCAACCTGCTTCCATCGAGGCTCAATCCAGTCACCTCACCAGGCTCTGGGGATGTGGGCAGAAAGGCCCCAAGGGCACTTGTGCTCCAGCTGCTACTCAGATGCTGTCATTGCTACATCCACCTGCAGGTTCTTAAATCGTAACTAAATGAGGGAATGGCCTCTCTTTGAATATTGTGTTCAATGCCTAGGCATGCTATATGTGCATATACCTCAATAAGAGTCCTGAATTGCCTATTTTTCCTGTGGGTGCATCATTCAGATGGGGAGGGAAAAAAGCTGGCTAAGTTAGGATTGGTGGGAATTATGTATGTATGTATGTATTGCATTTATATCCCGCCTTTTTTTCCTCTTGCAAGAAACCCAAGGCAGTGTACATAAGCTGAGAGTCTGTGAATGGCTCAAAGCCACTCAGTGAGCTTCCATGGCCGAGTCGGGACTAGAACCCGGATCTCCCGGCTCCCAGTCCAACACTCCTGCCACTACACCACACTGGGTCTTATAATTATATCAGTGTTACAGCATTACTCAAGTTGTGAGAAAAGCTCGTCCATGCCCAACAGCTGTTACTGATCTGTGGCTGCTGCTCCTAGGGGCATATGTGCACATGTGGAATCCTAAAGATACGTTGAGGCTAGAGTGGGTTACTGGCAGCCATTGTGAGTGGTAGAGAATCTGATATTGGTGGCAGAAGGGGAAGGTGGCTTGGTGGATATGATATAGCCAACATGGTCAGAGAAGATGACACATTAACAGAAATCAACAGTGTGATTGTAATCCTTGTATTCAGCTCAAAGACCAGGTTCAAACATCCAGGGGTTACCTGATTTCTGCTCATCCTATTGACTTAAGGGCCAAAACAGTCACTACATTAAATGCATGACTGCATTTAATGTGTGAGTGTTTTCTTTTAAAAATAGCAGCCCTGGGGGCGCTTGATCAGGATTGGGATCATGGTATGTGTGGGGAGGGTTAAACTCCTTATCCCCGCACCGTAGTCCCAATGAAAATCCCCACCCAAGATGCTACCCCCCAGCCCTGGGAAGCTGCTGGAACCAGACTAGTCACTGGCTTCTGGGTCTGCCTGCGGCCACCCAGTACTGCTGTCTGAGAATCTCCAGGTTGCCACGGTTGACCCAAGTGGGCTTTTTTATAATGCCATCAGGGGAGACAATAGATCGGACACCAGGTCCGGTATCACAGTGGTCCGAAATATGCTTGGTTTCCCCCCTACAATGTGGTAGACAACCACAACAGCCAGAGATGCCTTTGACATAGTATGGTCACCTTTGCAGTTTCGGTTTTACAGCTTGCTTAACGGACATATGGCAAATAAGAGCTGCTCTACTATGTTCAGCAATGTCATGTGGTAGACTGTGAGTCTGGGCCAGATCCACAGTGAAAGACTGAGAGTGTGCTGTGCATTCCCCCCCCCTCTCACACACACACAGTTTCCTCTTGACCAAGGCCATGTTTCCATGACAACGGAAGAAGCTAATGGAGGGATACCAGATTTTTAAAAAGGAATTGGCTTTGCTGTGAGCAGGGCTCCACAAACAGATTCTCCACAGCAGTAAAAATCGCTGCACAGCAGTGACAGCACAATACTTCGGGTGGGGGTTGGAGTGAACATCATCTGACTGGCAGGGGCTGCTCAACCAATGAGAGAGGCTTCCCCCCTCTCCCCACTTTCTCCTTTCCCCTGAAACTCCAGATGCACCTGCCTTTCAGGAGGAAGTTACTCTCAAGTAGACACACATGTACTTGTGCTGGGAGAGAGGAGGTGGGGGAGAACACAAAGATGGAAACCAGCCCCCGTTTTAACCTGCAGGACCTCATTGACCACAGTGGGAGTAACTTCTGAGGAGACACTAATGGGTTTGTTGTGGCAAAGAGATGAAACCAGCCCCCATTTCAATGCACAGGATCTCTATAAGGAAGCTGTGAAGTAGTTACTTCCTAAGGCAATGACTCCGAGCCTTGAGATCAAGCTTAATCGCTCTTAAGGAATTGGGCTTTACAGTGTGCCATGTCAGTTGAGGGGCTTCTCTGTTATTTCTGTGGGCATTCAGAGGGCAAGCCTCATTCAGCACAATGGGAGGAAACACCCCTTGACTGGCACAGCCTTGGGCAGGGCTAGTGTACCCGAGCTCAATGCAGGGGTTGGGGCACACAGCAACTATACCAGGGAGAACCTGACTTAAGGAAAAGAAAAGGACTTTAAGCAAGCTCAGAAAATCCAGTTTTTCCCTGATAAGCTCCAGGGTGGCTGCTGCATGACATCATGTATCCCTAACGACCTCAACACGCAGCAGGCTCGGAGTAAATCTGTGGTGGAAACACACCACAAGATTTCAGGCTGCTTCCATAGTTAAGAAGGAACCTAATTAATGTTAACCACCGTTAACATCAGTGCTAACATAAAACCATGGTTACTGCTGGTGGGATCTGGGGGGATGAGGGAATTGTCACGAGAGAGGAGGGGCAAGGGAGTGTGCCGTCGCGTGGCCCCTTTACATCTCATAGCTATGGTCAGGGTATCAGGAGTGTTAAGATTAACCAACTCATACGTTAGGTGAATTTTATGTAGGAAAAGGATGAACATATGAGTTAGTTAACCAAAACAGTGTCATTATACAACATCCTCTTGTGTCTTTTAATATTTTAATATTTAGAATATTTTAAAAATGTGATGTTACATCCTTAGCTTAGTTATGTCCTATGCAGTGGGGCCATTTACCTCATATACTTTGCTTGTGCTTTTTTTCTCTATGACCGTGGCTCGTTTGGCCAGTCATAGAACATGTAAGGGACCAACACAGACGTAAGATCCCCATCAGCCCACAGCCTAGGCCAGAGGGTTCCTCACTGCCACTGGCAGCTCCCAATAACCTTACACACATCTCCCCACCTCTCTCATTCACTCCCTCTCTTTGCAGCTTATGTTTACTCTCAGCAGGGGCTCCGTAGCTTGCCTTGCTTCAGCGGTGGGCCAGCTGCTATGATCTGGGCTATGGGAGGGGGCGCTGGGGGTGGGAAGTCAGGAGACCTGCTGCTGTAAATTGGCTGGGTGTGTGTGTGGGTCTGGAGGGCAACACAGGAGCAATCAGCCAATTAGCATGGAGGGGGAGGAGCCCAAGAGACAAAAAGCAACATGATTGACTAGTCACAGTGCTGCACTACACAGGCACTGAAAGCAGAGGGGAGATGGAATGTGCAGGTGAGGGGGAGAGGGGGAGAGAGCGCGCGCGCGCAATTTGGACCTGCACTGGTAGATTTTGCAGCACGGAGTAGAGCACAGCACTCTCGCAGTGACAAGAAAAAGATCCATCTCAATCCAAGTACCAAGTGAGTCTGTCGGAATTTGCCTGCCTGGTGACTGATGGATGAGGCTTTGCTTGAATGACATGGTGGGGTGGGGGTTCAGAAAAGGCCTCCAGCTGAGTCCGTTGCACAGTGTCACCAAATGCTGGAGGAAAAGAGGAGAGGCCCCTCCCCCGATGGCCCGGGAAAGACCCCACGTGGCCTTGGCAGCAGTCGCTGAAGCTAAAGTGGCTCCTGCTTGAAAAGTAGTGAACAACACTATCCCAGAGTTGTCGCAATCCGATACAAAAGATTTTTATGATACGCTTCACATTCCACAAATGTTTTTTTCTCTTACCAGAGATCCAGACGTGAAATACCCCAGAGCCAGTGACATCAAGTGACCACCACTTAGCTTATTCTGCCTCATTCCCATTGGAGCCCTACTGTCACCTCGTCCCCCCACTTATCACAGTGCGCAGCAACTCTGATATAAACTGATTGAGAATATTAGTATCCATTTAACTTTCAGCACTTAGACTTCATAAGTCTTCCCACTTTGTCATTCTTCATATTTATAAGACATCTGGCAAGTGATTGATCCTCAGTGGGACTCAGTGGTCATTCACATTTGCTTATCTTTCACGCATTGGGGCAAGCCAGAGATTTATAGCAGCCACTAACGCTTGTTTCCAAAGGCACCATCTCTCTCTCTCTCTCTCTCTCTCTCTGTATATGATAATTTCTAATAACTCTTAGGCATGATAGCAATTACTGACAAGAGTCAGCCTCTGTTAATAGTTTATCACAGTTCATCATACATCCTTTGTCAATGGAAGCACTTTGACAAGCCTGGGGTTAATTAAAACCAAGAAGACAATAAAATACACCTAATCAAATGTTACAGGTACAGAAATCAATTAGCAGATTTATGATTCTTTGGAACTTTCTATAATGTGCCAAATTCAAAGAAACTGTCAGCTCCATCTCCCCAAGACAGTGTAATTGAATTTCTAATTGAAACTACCTTTCAGTGGGTAACACAATCCAGCAAAGTTTGAATTGCATGAAAGAGAGGTCTACAGAGGCCAAAAAGAGTCTACAAAAAACTGCATCCCCAAAGCTGCTTCCTCATTATAGCACAATTTCAAAAGAAGTTTGAAATCAATAGAATTTAGAGGAATTGGTTCAGATAGATCTCAGAAGACAACAGATCCCTGCAAGGGAAGCTGAGCTTTATCTCAAATAAGCCCTTGGGGAAAAAATCACCTGATTGCTGCAAACACTCACCAACAAGCCGTACCTCAGCCCTAGAAGGATTCATTTCCAAACGCTTGGATTCGTCATGTCTGAAATCACACCAATACTGCATAAAGAACTCAGGACTTGAAAAGTTCTGTTTAGAAGCAACAGGAATTTCAGAGCTCAGGGCACTCAATGTCCTAAATATGCGGAAGCTGGTTCTGGTTATTCAGTGATGATGAAAAGCCACTCTGTATTTGCTCAGGGCACTATTACTTCACAGGTGATACCAGTGAGCTCTGATATGAAAATAAGTGCCAAAGCTAATCCTTGGCCCAAATTAAGCCCTGGAAAACAAGTCAGACAAAAAGAGAGCAAACTGGAACTAAGCTGCTTTGCTCAGATGGTGGACTTCCTGCGGGATAGGAACATAATAAAATAAGTGGGACCTGTGGCAGTAAAAAGTTGCAGTGCAGAGCCCTCGTCCACAATATTTCATTCCATTTTCCCCCTGCGTGGTTTTCCTTTATCAATCCTCCCCAACCTCCCCGGTCAGTCAATATTGTATGGACAATGAATATGCTCAGTCCCCTCATTGGTGTCTTTGTGGGGCTTTCCCTTCCTTTCCTTTTTCTCCTGATTTTTTTTTTGGGGGGGGGATATTTCTGCAAACTGGGGTTTCCCGAAGCCTTGGTGATACCTCCCTCCTGTACATGGGTGGTGCCATTTTGACTACTTAAGCAATGCCACTAATGTTTGAACATCTGAAATAGAGGGAAAGATACTTGTGACACCACACAACAGATCTCTTCATGATCATGCAACAGCCCCATATACATATTGAATGTCCCCAGGTGTGCAGGATTCAACCCTGTAGAACCTCTGGTAAAGCGCCTCAGGAGATCACAGCCTTCTAGACTCACTCAAGAGCAGTCTCTTTCCAATCTAATGTCAACCAATTAGGTGTTACCCATTTGGATGTGGCTGCTGAACCAACTGCATTTTACCTTAAGGGTGAGAAGAGCACTTTTTAAAACGTTGTCATAGGGCAATTTCTCTGAGGAACTAGGTCGAACACATTTTGTTGACCATTCCATTTATGTAATGAAATAATTTAATTGAAAGAGGAATGCAGTCTGGGCAGGAAGAATTTGTTAGAAACTCATAGTTGTGAGGAAGTGCCACGTTCCCTCCTGGAGACTTACCAGTGAGCCATTTTATTATTTACCATGGATATCTTTCAAGGCAAAAACGTTTGGATAGCCCAAGCTCTCCAGATGTTTTAGATTACAACCATTGGCCAGGCTGGCTGGGACAAAAGGGGGTTGAAGTCTGGAGGGCACTGGGCTGGGGGAGGCTAGCTGGTCCCTCTCCCCACCCCCTCCCCTTCACGATTACCCTTTGTTAAGTCTTTAGGGATGATGCCCACTCTAAGTCTTCCATAACTAGTTGTTCAGATACGTCCCGGGAAGGTGGCCTGGTACCATCCAGATTTTTGGGTGCATAACTCCCAGAATCCCTGACTGTTGGCCATGCTGAGGCTAATGGGCATTTTACTCTAAAACATCTGGAGGGCCCCAGGTTGCCTACCCCTGTGATATACCTTCATCAGCCTTAGGGTAACATCTGGCTCAACTGACTTAAAAAATCATTCAGATGCTCCTCATTGGGCTTATTATGGTTAAGAGCACTGGGACCACAGTTTTGGCTTTGGTTTATGAAACGGATGCACACTATAGATAAATTCTCAGTGGCTCTTGCCACTCCATGGAATTTACTTGCAGGGATGATTTTCCTGGTTATCTCCTATTTGTTTGGGTTGGGTTTGGGGAGATTTAGGGGAGATGTTGTTTTTCACATGTCTTGGGTTCTGCTTTAAACTTATATCAACAACTGGGAGCTTCCCCTCCATACAGAACCCCACATCAGCCATCTGTGTGGCAAGTGAGGGTGTGAATATTCTCATGTATAGCAGTGTGCATTCTGTTGGGGTGTGAGTCAGTGGATCAGGTTGAATGTATATGAAAGCTAATTTTAGCATGAGGACTAATCTCTTTTCCTAGTCCATCATACCAATCTTCTTGCCTGGCGACAGAATACACCTGGCCACACTAGATCACAAAGGGTGACCTGGGCAAATGGCAGGGCGAAGGGAGGAGGGGCACTACTGGACTCAGGAGCAGATTTTGCTCCATAAGATTTTGGATAGGGATTATATGAGTTAATAGGTAGAGGATGATTTAGATCTAATGATCTTTAGGTCCTTCCTAACTCTGGTATTCACAGAACATATTTTAGGGACAGAGGAGAAACAGAAATAGATCCTTTAGGAAAGAAGTGTGTGTGTGTGTGTGTTTTATGCCAGACACAGATATTTAAAACAGACAGTAAGGATTTAGGGAACGTAGGGAAGGCAGTTTGTCGGCAGGCCTTGATTCCCTAGATCAATATCATTTAAAGCAACATTTTGAGATGAATTTAGAGGTTCTTGCTTGGATGGAACTTCCAAGAAATTTTGAGGAATGCATGCAAAAACATTTGATGACTAGAGAGATTTCTGGGGACACGTATCCCTTAGCCAAGAAAACAAAGTACAGTATGTTTGCGTGTGTTTGAACTTTGTCTCCTGACCAAGGTTAATGTACTGTGCTTAGAAGTTTGCATCTTTTGTATCTTTGCAATTTGTTCATGTTCCTTGGAAACAGATAAAATAACTACAAAGCCCTTCAGTGTGTAAGCAATAATGAGATTTAAAAGAAAAGATTTCCCTCTTCACCCTTCTGCTTTCTACATTAAAAAAAAAACTCAGAACCCAGCATTTCACAAATATTACTCATGTCGTTTGTGTGAAGAAAAGAGGAGCTGATTTTTTTAAGTGTTCTAACTGAACACAAGGAGCATTGTTTGCATATCAGAAAAATTAATCTCCATAGAAAAGTGTGAGAGCCTGCAATTCAGAAAGCAAAGAATTAGGACAGCCCAGCTGAGAATAATTTTCTAGCCAGTTAATTTAATTGCATAAATCATTCCTTTGTTAGCAATAAAGAGATATAATTAAAATGAGATTGCTTCTCATTTCTATTCTCTGGAAACTAAAGGAACTGATTTTGGGGTATGCATGCCTGACTGCCACATTGGCAAATTACACATACCTTTTCAGAAGGGCTACACCATCTTGTGCTAATGTTGTGGAGAGGTTTAATTAATTATAGATATGCCATATGATCTTCAAGAAATAATTTGCTTAATGCCCACTGAAATTAAGTTTGCAAATGTGTATATATCTTTTGGACAGAGGGTGCAGTGATTTCAACAAACAGGTCAGAAAGTTTAACTGGTAGCTGTCAGGAGAAGTGCTAGGGAGTGACCGGAGGAGGTGGTATTAGGTATAAAGAGCTGCCTTGCACCGGGGGGAGCCAGTGCTCCAGCTCACCCACTCCTGTTTCCCCTAACTAGCCACTGCTCTTCAATGTAATGTGCTCTAGTACCAAGCTTCAATCTCTCCATCTCCATATTAGACATGCTCATTTTGAAATATCTGATTCAGTGCCTCATGCTTTGACTGCATCCGATTCCTTCCTTCACTTAAAATGGATTAAGCACAACTGATGCAAAAAAATCTGTTAATTTCAAATTTGGCATGGCACCGATATAAAAAAAATATATTAAGCCCTCCTTTGAAAACAGTGATGAAAAAAATACTAGAAGCAAGAGTAAGCCCAAATTATAAAATCTTGATGGACAAGGACCGCTTTAGGTGTAAGCACCATTTGGAGCAGTATAATATAATATATTCAGAAATAAAAAGGAAAGTAAATGTCCCCCTGTTTGAATTTTTCCAAATTTGATCAATTATCACTGAATATCTTAACTCGAACCAACAGCTGATACAACACAGTTTGAGCAACTGATGAAGCATAAAGAACATTTAATATCTAAGATCTGTAAATTACTCTTAAAATAGGAAACAGAACCAGAACAGGTTAAAGATGATATGGTTAAGTGGGCACAAACTATTGGAAAGAATATTCCAATGGACTTTGAGAAAACCTCTGAAGAGCCATAACTTTTCATTAAACATGTCAGTTAGGGAAAATCTGTATGAGGTGATGACAAGGTAGTATATACACCAGTTAAAATAAATAAAATAAAGAAAAATTATCTGATTAATTGTTGGAAATGTCAGGAACATGTCGGAGATTTTTTTATCATTTATGGTGAGAATGTTCTTTGGCAAAAAATATTGGAGAATTATTAAAACAAATATGAAGAAAATATTAGGCTACGACATTTTGTTAGATCCCTTGTTTTATCTCCTTAATTTTATGGATGGATTTGTTAGTCAACAACATAAAGAATTAACAGCTTATACGTTGGCTGCAGCAAGAATATTGTAGGCAAAAAAGTGGAGAGGACAAATAACACCTAAGAACATAAGAAGAGCCTTTCTGGATCAGACCAAGGGTCCATCTAGTCCAGCATTCTGTTCACACAGTGGTCAGCCCCTATACTTTGCGGGGCTGACCACCAGCATTTAGTGGCAGGCAAGGTGAAGTAAATGCCATGAGGTAGCTCAAAACTCTGATGGCCAGCCCTGAAATGGCGGAAACATCAGGGAAACACAGGCGGGGAAAACACTGGGGAAGCACCCCTTGTGAGGTCACAGCCAGGAGAAAGACACACAACTGGGCAGGGAAACCATGCCAGAGTAAATGTGGAGGGTGGTGCCCACCATAGCAGAGGCGCAGACAAGCCAAATTTATTTATTTATTTATTTATTATTATTAAATTTATTAATCGCCCATCTGGCTGGTCACCCAGCCACTCTGGGCCATGTACAACATATAATAAAACAGTTTAAAACAATAAAATTCTACAATAAAAACATTTTCTAAAATACCCTAACCCACCCCAAATGCCTGCCTGAACAACCACGTTTTTAATGCACGATGGAAGCTCATTAAAGAGGGGGCAATTAAGGAAAACAATTGGACTAAAAGTAGTCCCAGAAGAACCGGTTTTTCGGCGTGAAACTCGAGAGTGGCTGCCAGATGGCCACAACTTCATGTGCCCCAAACAACCTCCGAATGCAGCAGTCTCACAGTAAATCGCTCATGGAGACACCCCCCAGGAAACCACAAGCAGGGCATGAGCACAACAGCACCCTCCCACCCATGTTCCCCAGCAACTGGTGTACATAGGCATGCTGCCTCTGATACTGGAGGTACCACATAGTCCTCAAGCCTAGTAGCCATTGATAGCCTTTCCCTCCAGGAATTTGTCTAATCCCCTTTTAAAGCCATCTAAGTTGTTGGCCATCACTATGTCTTGTGGTAGTAAATTCCACCGTTTAACTATATGCTGTGTGAAGAAATGCTTCCTTTTATCTCTCCTGAATCTCCCACCAGTCAGCTTCATAGGATGACCCCGGGTTCTAGTATTTTGAGAGAGGGAGAAAAATGTCTCCCTATCCACATTCTCCACACCATGCATCATTTTGTAGACCTCTTATCATGTCTCCCCTTATCCTCCCTTTTTCCAAGCTAAACCATCCCCGCTGTTGTAACCTTCCCTCATAGGGGAGATGCTCCAGCACCTTGATCATTTTAGTTGCCCTTTTCTGTACTTTTTCCAGCTCTGCGTTCTAAGGATGAGTGATTAGAGAAACTGTCAGACTTCATGTTATGACAAAATTAACATATTATATTGGAACTGCAGGAAAAAAAAAAAGACAAAGAGGGAATACATTTGTAAAATATTGGACATACTTAATTAGTTTCTGTAGATGTAAATCAAGATATTCAAATGTTCCATTTTGTTTTTCAATAACTTGATTAAGGGAGCAATCCTACTGGGATAGGCAACCACCTCCGAACTTGGAGGCGACCGCCTATCCAATGCAGGGCAGGAGAAGCACAGAGGGGATCGTCCCCTCTGTGCTTCAGCCGCCCTGCATTTGCGGCTAGACAGTCGATTTCGGCTGTCTAGCCGCAGGAAGTCGGAGCAAGGGAAGTGGCAGCTGGACAACATGTTGGATGTGTCATACCAGCATTTCCGAGTTCCCTGCCCTGGCACACCCCCAGGAACACCCTGTTTTTGCCACTCCATGCTCCTTTTCTGAGCACGGAGCGTGGGGCCATTCCATGCTGCCTGCGAGGCAGCGCGGGAGGGAGTGAAGGTCAGTTCTCAGGGAACCAACCTCAGAGGACAGACTCCAAGGAACCGACCTATCCTATGGCCATCTAGCCACTGACTAGTGACCATTGGATTGCGCCCTTAGTTGTATGGATGTATGAATTTTGGATTATGGGTAAGAAACATACAATGTATATAGAAGGGAGTGTGAAAATGTATATACCTTATTTGTTTCAGAGAAGGAATGTCCTATTGATTGATTGAAGATGATGATGATAATAAAAATGTGTCAAAGGTAAACAAAGAAATAAACTTGTGATAGTGGGAGCAAAAAAGAATGGATTAAGCATGGTTTTGATTGTGGTGTAGATACCTCTTCTAATAGCGTCTTCCGAGAGGCACAGTGCATTTTGAGATTATTTCATTTTTCTACACAGCAACCTTTCCTTCAATTTTAATCTCTTAAGTAATGAGAGATTCCCCAACCACTTAAGACAGTAATTTTCCATAAAGCCAGTTAACTATTGTGACTTTCAAAAGAAAGAAAGATAGCATCACTAGTGCTCTTACAAAGCTTCAACTCCCATGGTTCAGAGCAATGCAAGGACAAATAGTTATCAGATTCAAAATATATGTAAGTGGACAATTGCCAAGTCAATCCTGCACAGTCATGTTTGACTTCAAAAGAGGAAACTTCTAAAAAATGAAGGGACTGATAAAAAGGAAGTTGACAGGGAAAGTCAAGATTGCCAAATCTCTCCAGAACACTTGGGGGTTATTCAAAATCACAACAGAAGTTCAGCCATGACATATACCGCTCACCAAGAAAATGACCACTAAGTCCAAGAAGATGCAAGTGTGGTTAATAAGCAGAGTCAGGTTCCAGGCTCGATCCCTGGCATCTCCAGGTAGGGCAGAAAAAACCTGCCTGAAACCCTGGAGAGCTGCTGCCAGTCAGTGTTGATAATACTGAGCTAGATGGATCAATGTCCTCACTTGGTATGAGGCAGCTTCCTAGGTTTCTAGAGAGCAGTTGTACTGTTGGTCAACAAGAGAGTTTAAAGTGTGCTAAAGGAGGATAAAGAAATTATTGAAGAGTGTCCAAAAGCTGCAGCTGATACAAAATGAGACTGCCTGGATGCTGGTTAGGGCCAGGAAGTCTGAAAACATACTCTGATTTTGCACCAGCTGCCCTGGTTGCCAGTAAGATTCCACACCCAATTCAAAGTGCTGACCTGAACCTTTAAATCCCCAAATGGCTTGGGACCATGTTATTTGTAGGACCATCTTCACTGCAGTCATTCCCATATGTTAACATCTGCCCCAGGGGTTGTTCTCAAGTACTTGGCACTAAAATTGGTTAGATTGGTGGTAGGCAAAAGAGACAGAGCCTTTTTGGTGGCAAACTCAACATTGTGGAACTCCCTTCCTATTAACTTGCATCGGGTTTAGGTCGCTATCCATTTTGTGGCAGTTTTTACCGCAGTTGAATCTGCTCTGTTATGAGGGCACATGGCGATCAAACACCAGGATTATCTGCTGGGTAGCCTGGGGCTCTGGGCAGGTTAGAAGCAGCTCACTGTGAATTATTGTGCTGTTTACTGGGTGGAGCCTCATCAGGTCATCATTGTTCCTGCCCTCCTACTCTCACCTTGTTCTGCCTTGTTCCGCCCCTTCTGCTCTGGTCCTTGTACCATGACCCTCCCAATGTGTTTGCTACCTGCCAAACAAGCTGTTTGTTTGTTTGTTTGTTTTAAAGCTTCTAAACTGCTGTAGTACAATAGCGGCAGCAATCTCAATAGTTTACTGTGGGTATTAAATCTCAATTGCGCATTTTTGGTAATAGACGCTTACTCCTATGTCACAAGGGTGCACTACTGCACAGGAAAGACTGGGGTTTTTGGTCTCTCTTCCATTCAGGGCTCTGTGGGATGGAGACCAGGGATTTTTGGTTTGTCTTACATGCAAAGTGCTGTGTCTTGCGTTAGTGTCACTTTAGGAGGTTCGCCTAAAGCGCTGTGTCGGTTATATGCATATAGGGATCAGATACTTCAGTGGCGTATTTAAAATGCTATGATGTGGTTTCTGTATAGCACATCACTGCCATAAAGATGGGAAGATGTGCTACTTCTATGTTATAGGATGCCTATATCCCTTGTGATGCATTTTCACTAAGGCTGCTGCCAGTAGATCACTGCTTTGAATGCACATTCCTGGAACATCTCCCTCATTTCCCCCCACCACAGGTAGCTTCCAGTGTATGCAGATGCGGGAAAACTTCTTGCTCATGTGCTGAGCAGCCATTCCAACATGGATCCTCACTGCCTGAAGATGTGCAACTCTGCAATCTGCATGTTGGTGTTCAACATTAGGGCTATGCTTTCCCTTCTGCTGCTCTTGCAGGATTGGGAGTCCCACCTGAAGACAGTCAGTAGGGATATGAGAAGAAGGCATGGGAGGAGAGCAGCCTTATGTCTCTACAGGAAGGGGAAGCCTGCTGCATTCCTCACAGCCAGACACAGAACAGAGCAGCAGTGGTGATGTTTCCCTACCAGTCAGGATTGGTGGGAGAACTTTGTTCTCCAAATGTGGGATGGTGAACAGTGGATTGCTAATTTCAGGATGACACAAGGGACCTTCTTTGAAATCGCAGAGGCTCTCTGGCTAGCGCTGGAAAGGCAAACACCAACATGAGGGAGCCAGTTCCCGTGCTTAAACACGTGGCAGTCTGTACAGGGCACCTGGCTAATGTGTGCATGTACAGGGAGGCTGCTCATTAGTTCAGTGTTGGAAGAGCCCCTGCAGGAAAAATTGTGGTTGAGGTGTGTCCAGCCATTGATCATCTCCTTCTCAGAGGACAGTGAAGCTCAGGAGTGCAGCCCAGGTAGGCCTGCAGTAGCACTACATAGGAAGAGGAGGGAGGAAGCCTGTGGTTTCCTTGGGACTAGGGCGTCCTTCCTTTGGGTTGGGGGCTGCTTCCTCAGAACCGGACTGTTGCCTACTGTAGCGCTGCGCAGCAAGTGCTGGGCGGAAGCCTGGGGTTCCTGAGGGGCCAGGGGGTGCTTCCTTCGGGGTGGGGGGCATCCCCTGTCGTAGCGTGCATGGCACATGGGGGGGCTTACTATGGAGCAGGAGGACACCTCCTCAGGTGACAGTTTGTTGGGAAAGGGGCTGGTGGGGAGGATTGGCGATATGGGGAATCTCCTTGTGTTGCAACCAACCAGTCATTTACTTCCTGTCTTTCAGGTCATGGAGTTGTTTGGAAAGTTGGGTGTCCCTCAGACTATCACAGCCTTGGATGGCTGTCATGTGCCGATTGTTTCGCCGATATGACGGGGATGACTTCATCAACCAGAAGCACTACTACTCCACCCTCCTCCAAGGAGCAACTCACCACACAGGACGCTTCATTGACATAGAGGTTGGATGGAGTGGGAAGAATCACAATGCTTTTGTGTTCTGGAACTCTGCCTTATTTGAAATGATGGAGGCTGGTGTCTTTGCTCCGGGCAACCCCAGCATCACCATGAATGGGGTTGAGGTCCTGCCCTGCTTGTGGCTGAGATGGCTCATGAAACTGCATGGAGGCCACCTGGACCAGCGAAAGGCACATTTCAACTACCACCTTGGGCAGTCTCGGGATGTGATCGAGAGGGCCTTTGGAAGACTGGAGTGCTGCTGGTGCTGCCTGATAGCAAAGCTAGCAGTTGCGGAGGAGAACGTGACCTCTGTCATGGCCTCCTACAGTATTCTCTACAACATCCATGAGAATAAGGGCCATGCCATTCAGGGGGATGTGGAAGAGAGAGGACTGATTGAACTGGCCACTTTGGCTGCTGTGTTGGAAAACATGGAGCAGCGGCACACTGATACTGGTGAGTGGTTGTGAGATGCAATTACAGACTGGGCTCTGGACTTCTGCAGCCACCCATTAGCTGCTTTGCAGGAATGCTCCTGCCAACCTCACTAATTATCCCCAGGAATGGAACTCAATAAACGTATTAATCAAAGAAAGCCCAAATTGCTTTACAGTCTTCTGTAAAGCTTCCTATGGGTTTCTGGGCGGGTGAAAGGGGGAACATTGGGCAGTCTCCTGAAGTGCACACAAGCTGGCCTGTGGGGGGGGGGGGGAGAATTGATGGCTTACTGTTTCCTTGGGAAAAAAGGAGGAGGGCATGGTGGGGTGCTTTCCATTGGACTAGCAGGTGATCACACAGTGACATAATCAACAGCCACAAAAAAATATAGGGGTGTGGAACTGAAAATACACGTATTTATGAAGCTGCTCCACCTGCTGATTACATTTCAATCTTTGAATCTAACCTCATGGAAATATGGTTCTGAGCAGGTACAGCTGGAAGGGAAGAGAATTCTCAAACAAGGTTGGTTTGTTCAGAATTCACTTCACCCCCACCCCAAGGCTCATACTTCCTTATACAGCAGCCATGAGTGGGGAGTTATTAACAAGAACAGCCCTCCTATATTTATTCCAGAACCTCTGCTTTATTTAAAGTGCTGGTTTTAACTTTAAAGCCTTAAATGGCTTGGGACCAGCTTGCCTGAAAGATTGCCTTCTTTCATACCTGCCTTTAACTTACAGTCTTCTTCTTCCCGGGCCCTGCTGTAAGTGCCCCCATCTAGGTAAATACCAGGGAGAGGGACATTTTGCAGGTGGTGCTCCAGTTATGGAATAGCCTGCCCAGTGAGAGTCACCTGGCACCATCTTTGTGGTGTTTTCAGCACCAGCTGAAGACCTTTCTGTGCACCCAGGCCTTAAAAAAAAATTTTCATGTAGTCAGGGACTCTTCATTTTAAAATCTGTGACATACAAAAGCTGTATGTCTGCTGCTTTTGCTTTTATGGTTTTTAGTTTGTATTTTAATTTTGTTAATATTTATCTTAAAAGTGCAAGTTGTGAGTCAGGAAGATCATTTAGATCTTGGCCTCTATGTTATGAACTCACTAGCTGGCCCTAGGCCAACCACCATATCTCAGCTTCAGACCTCCCCCTGCCCTCCTTCAGCGAACAATAATACCTACCTTGCAGAGCTGTTGCAAAGGCAACTGAGAAAATTATGTGAAGCATTCTGAGCACACCTTAAGTGCTATATAAATGTTAAGTATTAATACTATCATTGCATCAGTGAAACCTGAACACTTCCAAAAAAGATGAGCAGAGGGCCAAGATACTCCCTTGTGGGAGTTTTGGCCCTTGAAAATTCCTCAGAACATACAGCAAATTCAATACCTAGGCTGCAGTTCTATCCACACTTACCTGGGAGTATGCGCCAATGAAAACAACAGGATTTTGTTAAATAATCTTAACTTAAAGAATTTTCACTCCTGAACTGTACTGTTGAAATAAGAACATGAGGAACATTTAATGCTGTGGGCAGGGTAAGGCGAAAAGTGCTAAGGCAAAAAGGCGCGATAGCAAAAAGGTGCCCTCACGATCAGGCATCTCCACCTGAAAGACGCTTCTGCAAACATGTGGAATTGGACACACAAGATCACGAAAATGTGCAATAGCGCTTCCAGGGGGTGCCGCATAGAAATGGATTCATTGTACATTGGGTAAAGAGAGGGTTAGTGGGGAATGAGCCCAGGCACTCCAGTCTCAAATAGTAGATTGGAATGCCTGCCAAACCTAAGTTTACTCTCAAATCCTCAAGGAAATGCAAAGCTGCCCACTCAATTTAACGCTCTAAAGTCCCCCCAGTCGTTCTTTCACTCTAATGCTTTCTGCTGCCAGCCCAAGCCTCAAATGGCACCTTCCCCAATACTTTCTGCACTGCTTTTACTTGTTAGCCACCTTTGGCATAGCTTCCCTCCTTAGGAAGTTCCCCTTTCCCAATGCAGTGAATTTTCCTGCGAAGCAGCTGCGCAAAAAGGACATGGTGTCCCTTTAAGTCGCTGAACCACAGACACGACATTGCGCCCCCCTGCCCCTTCGTTGCCAGGAAGTCAGGGTCTTCTCCCTTAGCTCCAAGGCAAAGTGGCTGCCAGGCACAGGGGGCATACTGGCTGGGGCCAGAGGTACACATGCTCCTGAGGCTGATCCACAAGAGTGCCCAGCTCCTGCCTGCAGATCACCCACCTCCACAGGTGGATTGCTTGAGACATGTGTGCCGCTGGCTACCAGCGGAATGCCCTCCAGTGTCACAGCAAGTTCAAGGTGCTGCGGGGGGCCTTCTACAATGCCCTGGAGCTCCAGGGGGAGAACCCTCCTCATGCCGTCCAGCCACCATTCTTCAGGAAGTGGTGAGTGACCACCCTGCTACAGTCCAGCCGCAGTGCTTTGGTCTTTGTCTTGCACTCCACTGCGCTGTGGCGGTGCCCCCAGAGGGTCATTTGGTGGGAAATCTGCTCATAGGAATCTATGTTCCTGTGGCTGGAGCGAAGCTGCTCCTGGATCTTCTACTCCCCCCATATGTCAAGGAGATCCATTGCTTCCTCATACTTCCATGATACCCCACGCCCCTTGCAAGTAGACTTTGCTGAAGCCATGAACCCCAGGTCAGGAGTCGTTCCACAAGCCCTGGGGCGAGAACGGAGTGGCAATGTTAGACTTATGAAACATGCCCAAGTGCGGATTTCCCCTGCTGCCACGTGACCCTGCACTCTCCACCACACAGAAGCCTGGGCAGGTGCTAAGAATTCAGGAAACATCCTCTAGTGCTGGATCTCCCCTGCTCCTGCTAGCTCCCGCATTAAGTACTTCAGGGAGCAATTTGTGCAGTGCAAAGCACAGCTTAACACCGCCGGCGCAGTGACTGTGGAGGTCCCAACCCTCAAGTAAAAGAACTTTCCACCCCCATGGACTGCTGGTATCTGAAAGTGAAGGGCTTACTTTGGGTTTGCAATAGGGCGCAAATGTGATATCCCGACAAAATGATTTCGCGCGTGAATGATATATGGAAAGAGTGAACAGCTTGTTTTCGCAGTCTCACCATTGTTTGTAACTGCAATAGTAAATCAAACCCAATTAAAACCAAAGATGGGAGGTAGGCAGGCGGTTCAAGGAAAAACAACTTTAAAGGATCTGGACTAGTTCCCTTCGATAAACTGGTCCAGGCAGCAGTGGGATTAGTTGCTTCATGTTCGCGATAGACCGCCAATGCACTATTTCAATTTTGCACTTTAAACAGCAGGGTTTTTTTTTTTTTTTTAAGTTAATGGGTGCAGAGCCAGCTGCAAACTGGTGAAACGTCAGGAAAGAGGGAGGGAAAGCGTAGGGGGAAACACCCCTTGACCACAGTCAGTGAGATCAGGGCTAGGTGAGAGACACACTCCTGTGGGCAGGGCAATCATACTGAAGCAAATGCGGAGGGTTGGAACACACCGCAGCAGAGTGCAGCCCACCTGAACCAGAGAGGAAAAGTCAGACCAAAAGCAGTCTCAGGAAATCTGTTTTTTCCGTGAAAAGCTCCAGGGTGGCTGTGGGATGGTAATGATACCGTGTGCCCCAAACAACCTCAAAACACCACCAGCTCGCAGCAAATCAGCCATGGAGACACCCCCTTGGTCTTGTCCTTTCTGAGCATGCATTTGGGCATGCCTCTTCCATGCCGCCTTCAGCTGAGGTTCTAATTAGCTTTGAATTTCAAAACTGCTTCCCAATCTACTCACTATGTTAATTCTGCTGTGGTTTTTTGTATGTCACTTTGTGAGGGCATAGCTTTAAAAAGTAGCTAAGTGTCCTCTTAGTGGCTGTAAGAGCCCTAAAAAGTGGCTAAGAGGCAGGAACCCTCTATCAATCCTATGCTCTACTAGGCAATTTCAGAGGCAATTTTGCCTCCTGTTGCTCCTCAAAAGAAAAACATTAGCAAGTTGGGCCCCTGAGCCCATCTAGCTCATTTACTGGCAGTGGGTGGGGATGGGGGACAGAGAGGTTGTAGGACCCCACGGATCTTGGCCTGGCCTCTCCCCTCCCTGACCCTGAAGCCTTCCAAGGTCACTGTTGCAACCTTGGAAGAGCAGCCGCTGCTGTGTCAGATTTCCGATTTCCGATTCCCCTCCTGAGGTTGTAGGGGTGTCTACAGACTCAGGAGGGGGAATCGAACATATCCAATCATCCCTGGGATGCTCTAGGACAAATTCCTGTGTGGCCTGAACAGACTTTTTCAGGAATGGAGTCAGAAGATATGGTGACAAGAAATGACGTTCTGGGTCTTACTGACAAATTCAAAATTAATAAATTACTGGGTCTGTATGGTATCCACCCAATAATTCTTAAAGAACTCCAATATGAGATGTGTGACCTTCTAGCAAACATCTGTAACCTGTCCCTAAGACTGGCTTTCATAACAGAGGACTGGAAAGAAGCAGTGTAACAACCAATATTTAAAATGGCATCCAGAGATATCCAGCAAATTACAGACTGATTAGTTTAACATTTGTTCCAGGTAAAATAGGTGGAAAGCATTTCTAAAGGTAAAAATAGGAGGCATACAGAAAAACAAGTCTTGCTGAAGAATAAATAAACATGGCCTCTGCAAAGGCCTCACTAACCTTTTAGAGTTCTTTGAGGGTGTCAACAAGCATGTGGTAGCTGCATCATGAAGTGTTAACTTCAAATTGGCAGGTGCACACATGCTGGAGGTGAGGTGGGAATGTAAACTGTGGGAACTGAAATGTAGAAAGTATAGACAGTGACCCAGTTTGCATGTAACAAGAAGCCACCATGGGTGAGTTTCCCCTCGGGGCTTCTCGCTGTGGTGGCAGCCACCATTTTGAATGTTCAATCCATGGCAGGGGTGCACTGTAGCTCGTTGTTACATGTGAACGTGGTGGGTTGTTGGGATGTTTGATGAGCCTCCCAGAACCCATGGGCTGTTTTAGGGTTAGTGTGGCTTGTCAACCACCCCAACAACCCACCCTCACCTTGTTAACATGTAATGAGAAACTACAGCACCCCCACCATATCCAAATATTGAAAATGGCTGCTGTCACCACAGTAAGAAGCCCTGTGGGGAAACTCACCTACAGTGGCTTCTCATTCTGTGTGAACTGGGCCAGCGAGGATTACCTTTATGGCTGTCAGTCACAAACCATTGTTGGGTGATAACACAGACATCTTTGGGATGGTGACCCAATTAACATATGTAATGTGTTTTTGTTTTTTTTAAAAAACACCTTTGTCCTTATTCAGACCACATGAAATAGCATTGAGTCTCTTGATAAATTGTACTTCAGCAATTTCACATTGATATGTGTCTTTGAAATTCCTCTGTTCAAGAATGGCCAATTTAAGGTCATTCACAGAACATCCTGAGAGATTGAAATAATCTGGAGCAAAGAAATGGAGCAAAGAATAAAAGAAACATGGTGGTCAGAGTCTACTACCGGCCCCCCAATCAAGGAAAAGACAAGGATGAAACTTTTGAAAAGCAAATAGCCAATGTTTCAAGGAGGCATGATGTAGTAGTAATGGGGGACTTCAATTTCCCCGATATTGGTTGGGAGACAAATTCTGCAAAACATGGCCCATCCAGGAAATTCCTGACTTGTGTGGCGGATAACTTACTCCTACAGAAAGTAAAGGAAGGAACTAGAGGATTGGCTATCCTTGACTTGATCCTAACCAACAGAGATGAGTTGGTGGATAAAGTAGCAGTTATGGGAACTCTGAGGGAAAGCGACCATGTTATACTTGAGTTCTTGGTTCTAAAGGAAGCAAAAGCTGAGTGTAGCCAGACGCATACCCTGGATTTTAGGAAAGCCAATTTAAATAAACTCAGAACAATGATAAGTAAGGTCCTAAAAAGGAGGAACCTGGGAACTACAGACCAGTCAGTCTGACGTCAATCCTTGGGAAAATTCTGGAGCAGATGATAAAGCAATCCACCTGTAAGCACCTTGAAAACAATGCAGTGATTACTCGAAGCCAACATGGATTTGTCAAGAACAAATCCTGCCAGACGAATCTGATCTCATTATCAGGTCACCTCCCTTGTGGACTGTGGGACTGCTGTGGACATAATATACCTCGACTTCAGCAAAGCTTTCGACAAAGTGTCCCCTGATATCCTGATGAGCAAACTAGCTCCAAGTGGGCTAGATGAAACAATTAGGTGTATCCACAGTTGGCTACAGAATCGGACTCAAAGAGTGCTTCTCAATGGGATCTTCTCCAACTGGGGAGAGGTAACGAACGGGGTACCGCAGGGCTCAGTCCTGGGCCAGTGCTCTTCAACATTTTTATGAATGACTTGGAGGAGGAGGTGCGAGGAATGCTGATCAAATTTGCAGATGAAACAAAATTGGGCAGGATAGCTAATACCCAGGAAGACAGAAACAGAATTCAAAGTGATCTTGATAGCCTGGAGCGCTGGGCAGAAAACAACAGAATGAAATTTAATAGGGATAAATGCCAAGTTCTGCACCAAGTTTTGTACCTCCCTATGAAGAGAGACTGAAAGAACTGGGCTTGTTTAGCCTTGAGAAGAGAAGACTGAGGGGAGATATGATAGTGCTCTTCAAGTACTTGAAAGGCTGTCACAGAGAGGAAGGCCAGGATCTCTTCTCGATCATCCCACAGTGCAGGACACGGAATAGCGGCCTCAAGTGACAGGAAGCCAGATTCCGGCTGAACATCAGGAGAAATTTCCTGACCATTAAAGCAATACGACAATGGAACCATTACCTAGGGAGGTGGTGGGCTCTGCCACACTGGAGGCATTCAAGACGAGGCTGGACAGCCATCTGTCAGGGATGCTTTGACTTAGATTCCTACATTGAGCAGGGGGTTGGACTCAATGGTCTTATAGGCCCCTTCCACCCCTACTATTCTATGATTCTATGAAATATTCCCCCACTGGTTTCTGAACATTGCCATTCCAGATGTCAGATTTGTGTCCATTTATTATTTTGCATAGAGACTGGCCTGTTTGTCCTATGCGGGGCATTGCTGGCAAATGATGGCATATATCACATTGGAAGATGAGCAGGCGTATGAACTGATGTTGTGGATGGCATTATTAAGTCCTGTGGCAAGTTGGCATTAAGTCCAAATTGGTATCTGTGTTTGTCACAGGGTCTGGTTCCTGTGTATCAGTTGTGAGGTCTGTTGTTGCTGTTGAGTACCCTTTTTAGGTTAGACAGCTGAGCAAGTACAGGCCTAACACTCAAGGCCTGTGAGAGGGAAGTGTCATTGTCCAGGATGGCTTGTATATCACTTATGATATGTTTGAGTGGTCTTAGCTGGGAAGTGGTGTTCTATCATCTTCTCTCCTGGGTCTGTCTGTCCTGTAGAAGAGTATTCCTGGGTACCAGCCTGGCCCTGTTGATCTATTTTTTCACTTTGTTGGGTCGGTACTGTAGTCTGAGAAAGGCCTGATTTATATACTTAAGCTGTGAGTCTCTCTGTCTGCTTCACCTACTCCCAAAGTAAGTACACGCACGTCAAATGATCCTTCTCCTTCAGCTGCCGACTATTTTCATCTCCCCCTGCTCCTTTGTGCTTGTCGCTTTCCTCCAGTGGTCTCCCTTGTTAGCTGTCAGATACACATATGGGTTACAGAGCAGCGAGGTGGATTGGTAAACATACGCAAATTTCAAGGCAGAGCAGTGAAGCTGAGGGGGAATTTACAAAAATTCAGTGGCAGAGCAGTGAGGTAGATTGTTGAAAATATGCAAATTTTATGGCAGAGCAGTAAAGCTGTGGGGAAATTATGCAAATTTCATAGTGGTCTAACCACAGTATCTAAACCATACTAATGATGGTTAGTAAAACAAACCAGGATATAAAAACTGTACTCTCATGTGCCGAGAGGAAGAGGAGAAGGGAGAGCACATAAGCTCAAGGCTCAAGCAGGTTTATTCCCATGGTGCTAACCATGGTTTAGCTTAACATCTCCTAATATGTTGCTGCTAATATGGCAGCTGTTAAAAGGACAATAACTTATTAACATATAAAAAAACCCCAACCAACTTTACACAAGACTCAGCTGAAAGAAACAGATGGAGCTATTAAAATTTTGAATAAATTATACAAGATACTGATAGCTAACATAGTTTTAGTAAGTGGCTCATATCTGTTAGTGGCTTTTTTGTTCACAGCTGAATTTTTTACCATAGTTGCTTTTAAAATTACATTTTATAAGATCAGTTGATCATGTTTTTATTAGAATCATGGTTCCCTTGCTTCTGTTTATCTCTTGACCCCATCCCATTGTTTCCCCATTTTGTAATTTAGATTGTAACTTCCTCTTTCTTTTCCTTACATTACTCTAGAAAGCAGTGGGGGGGGACCTTTTCTGGACTACCCTTGCCACGTTCCTGGGAAATCTTTCAGGGGGTGCATGTCAGCAGTGGGCAGGGACAGCCACTCTCACACATATACTGGCAGCACAGGGTGGCGGGGGAAGGGTCCTCTTGGGCACGGAGAAGGGGGAGTCTTCTCAGTTCATTCTTGCACAATGGGGAACCTCCAGCGCGGCTCCCTCTGAGGGAGCAGCTTCTTCCGGAACCACGGTTCCAAGGCATGGCAAGCACCTTGAGGTGGTGGCTCCCAACAGAGAAGGCCTTCCTCGCCCCTTGTCTTTCCTGTTGGGAAAGGTGAAAGCTGAGGGAAGCCTTGGGATCTGCTCCTTCAAGGCACGCCAGGCACCTTGAGGGGTGGCTCCCAACTGAGCTGGTTTCCCTCGCCCTTCTATGAGGGGAGGGCTTCAGAGAAGGGCCTCAATGCATTGGGTGGGGAAGCCTCATGGACCATAGGCCTCCTAGCCATGCTATAAAGCATCATGCACCTCAGTAGCATACTGTATATAGTAATCTTAGTAATGAATAGTGTAACTTTAATGCAAACCTTTATCATTTTCATGATCTTCGGCTAGGACAAATAAAACTGAAAAGAGCTGCACTGTAAAGAACTCCAAGTAAAGAATGAGCTGACGTCAGTGGGGCTGCTCTTGAAGACAGTTCAGAGTAGGGCTGTGCATCGCCTCAGTGTCGAATCTGAATACCGAAGTGAATCAGGGTGCTTCGGGGTGCCTTGGTGAGGTCCAGAGCAGATCAGACCAGCACCAAGGTGGTGCGAAGTGAAGCGGGTCACCACCAAAGAACCTCAATCCGCCTCAGAGATTCCGAGCTATTCTGAAGCCTTCTGAAGCCCAGACAGCCTGTCTCTAATTATATCAACTTGTGAAAGATCACGGAGGAGGAGGAGGAGGGAGGGGGGAAGGGGAGAAGAGGAGGAGGGAGGGAGCTTTGGCGAATGGCAACTCTAGTTGCCAAATTAGGGCTAAACTTAACCCAGCAGTCTCCAATCAGTGATGGGGGTGGGAGGAATACGGTATATATTGGAGATCAGCCTGTGTTTGTTTCATTGCAAAAGAGTGCTGGTTGGTTAGCATTGGCAGAGAGCTTACAGTCAGTTAGTTGGCTAGATCTGTGTGGTGTGTATGTGTGAGTTGTACTGCAGCTTTGTCATTCTTTTTTCCCACCCAGCCCGTCTCATTTCAACTATTCCCTTTCTTTTTATTTCTAGATTCTTTATTTAAAAAACCAAAAACATTAAAAAAGTACGTTAGTTACCTTCTTTCCTTGCCTTGTTCTTTGGCTCCTCCCACCCTGCCCTTCTCAATTCAAGTATTTCTTAGTAGTTTTCCTTTTCTTTCTTGCTAGATCAATTCCTTCCCATTTTAAAACTCTATTATCTTTTCCCTAAAAATAAAATAAAATTAGAACCTCCTTTCGTTTGCTTGTAGGCAGTTCTGCATTTGCTTTTCTTTTGCTCTTGTGTGTGTGCCTGTGTGTGGCCAAGCAAACAGTGTGTGGCAAAGCACTACGCACAAGTCCACATTTCAGAATACAGCGGGCAAAGCACTACACGCATCGCCATATATCATTTACATTTAATATCACACTGTGTGGCAAAGCAAGCCCAATATCAGGCATCTTCGGGGTCTTGGCAGGGCAGAGGCGGGCGAGGTGCTGGTGGGACCTTTCTGTGCAGCCAGTGAAAAGTTATAGCTCTTCGCTTTGAGTTTGTGTTGAAAAAAAGCACATAGGACAAAAACTACTCTGCCAGCCTGCCTGAATCAGTCCTAAGCGACATGGGGCTGCTTCGGAACATCTGAGTCGGCATCGAAAGCAAAGCAAGGGGTCCGTGCACTGTCCTAGTTCAGGGGCTGCAGCTTGTGCAAAATGTAGCAGCCAGTCTGATAGCTGGGACCCAAAGATCTGAGCACATAACGCTAATTCTGGCCGCTTATACTGGCTGCCTGTACATTTCTGAGTCCAAGTCGAAGTTCTGGTTTCAACCTATAAAGCCTCGCACAGGTCAGGTCCGCAATACCTGATGAGTCCCTCTCCCGATATGAACTACCTGGACACTACGATCAGCATCTGAGGCCCTCCCCCAAGTGCTCCCTCTGAGCAAGGCTCAGAGAATGGCAACAAGGGAGGGGGCCTTCCCAATCCCCCCCCCCCCCCGTGTGGAGTGCTCTCCCCAGTGAGGTCTGCCTTGCGCCATCACAGTGTCATCTTTTCAGCACCAGGTTAAGATTGTCCTCTACTCCCAGACATTTGACGGCATAGGATGACACCTTTAATGTCTATTGTTTTATCGGGTTCTGGCATTTTAGGGTAACTGTTTTTATCTCTTTTAAATTGTTTTTAATTTTTTTCAGTTAAAGAGTTTATATTATGTTTTTATTATGTTGTATTTTGGGTTTTGAGTTTTGTCAACTGCCCAGAGAGCTTTGGTTTATGGGTAGTATAAAACTGAAATGAATGAAACGGAGTCTTCCCATTTGGGGCCAGCACAGGGTACAGGAAAACTGTTCGAGAGCTCGTCAAAACAGAATGGCCTTTTCGGCCAGTGGAGGGGTGGGGGCGGAGGGGGGCACAGCAGCACAGTCAGCATTCCAAGCCGCCTTAGCCCCTTCAGCGGGCGGTTGCAGAAAGCGTACCATGCGAAAAAGCCCTGCCGATGCTCTCTCTTCCCTCCCCAAGAAAACTGATCCTGGAACAGCTGCCCCCACTCAGGGAAGGTAATAGTTTTTGTATTAGCATACTGATTCTACCTATACACCCTCAGGATCAGGGTGAGATGACGGTGATTGAAATAGGTAAGCAGATTTGATCAGATATTCGCCTGCAGGTCCTGCTCATGTAGATCTAGGACTGCCTTTCCCAAGGAAACCTCCTCTTGTCTTGCTTACCTCCATCCCCAAGTAAGGTAACAATCCAAATTGCAATTCAAAGCTTGCATCAACCCCAGCACACTTTGTGTTAGGCTTCCACACCTTAAGAAATTGGCCACAGGCATTTTGATGAAGGCCTGCTGGACCATGCCCAAGGTTTTCCTTAAGAGAATATATGGGCAGCAGAAACATGTACAGTTTGTTTTGAGAGCAATTCCTGTGGCATGCAGGTCTGGCTGCATTCAAAGCTATTTTTTTGAGGGGCTGTCAAGAGGCAGGAGATTCACCTTTCCTCTGGCAGATCTACGGCTGGAAATAAATTCGTTCAGCTCTGGCAATGCACGTTTCAGAGTGCAACAGTGTCACCCAGTGGACAAAAACATAGTCCCTTCCTTATAGGCACACTTCTTTCTTCTTAACAATGGCAGCAGGCAGGGGGAGAAATATCTACAACACTCCAAAAGAACATCAAGACAAAGTAAAACTCATAATAGTACAAGAGCATTTCACATCAGTGAAACACTGCATTCTAAAATGAATCCAAGGTTTCACATTTATATTTTTTGTCCTGTGTGTTCACATTGTTTTGTTGTAGTCTTACAAGAGTGCTTTCAGGCAGTATCATCTCTGGGTAGTATCGTAAGGGAACTAAAGCTGAGAAATTGTGGTTTGCCTAAGGCCAGACGCTGAACTCCTAGCAGAGGCAAAATGTAAACCTTGCAGGGACTTGCTGAGTTACAGCTGTCTCTGTTGGTTTCTATATTACCGGGAGACTTGATAATAGTTTCATGGAAACAATCCAGGTGATCAGAGTGTCTGGAACAGGGGTGCTGAGCCTTCTCTCTTATGGCCACATGCCCCTGGGGGGAACTTGTTTGGGGCCACATGCAGTGGTGTGTGGGGCCAAAGCTGCCTCACACATCCTTTTCATCCACACACACAAGCACTGCCCCCTTTCTTTGTCAAACCATTACCTATCCTAGATCCTATGGCTTCAATTAACTTATCCTCCCCCAAATTAACCCCTGACCCAGAGATTGCCCCCAGTGATTTCTCCCCGCCCCCCAAATCATCAGCCTTTCCATCACTGATATTGCCCTTTTAAGAAATGGCAAGGCATTGCGCTTTTACGAAGTGGTTCCCTTTGAAGAAAGACTCCTTGGGGAATTGGAGAGAGCAGCCCAAACAGGGATGGTGGCTGGGTGGCAAAAGCCTTCTGCAAGGAGAACTCAGCTGGAGCACTGATGCAGAACGCAAGAGAGCCAAAGGCTCCCCGGTGCAGCCTCCCAGCCAGTTGCACTTCCTGCTGCCCTGGAGAGCTTCGTGCTTTCGTTGTGAGTGGTTGAGTGAGGTTTTAAAAGCAGCACTGAAATAAACAGATAAAAATCCCAGCCGCCTCTGAAGTGAGGAGCAGGCGGCCATAGGCCTAATCTGGCGAAGAGGCAGGGGAGTTCCCGCCTGTGGACTAGAATAAAAGGCCACATTCTGTGACTGACATATATCAGGCAAATTATGTATATTCATTTCTAAAATCATGTATACTTCCCCATAGGCAGCTTACACGAGCAAAACAGTACAATGAACTAAAAAAAAAACAGAGCCAGCTAAAAATACAATTCTACACTGAAACACGGACAAAAACCCTTAAAGACGGTCCAAGGTTTGGTGAAACAGAAACGCCTATCAGATGCAGAAAAAGTCCATACTGAGTTTTTGAAACTGTAGGACAATTTAAGGCCCCAATGATCTCAGAAGCTACTAATACAGGATCCCAGAATATCGCACATCCAAAGTCCTTGTATAGGATAAATAAAACATTCAGCCAAGTGGGATTTATTTTCTCTGCTTAGAAAAGTGGTAGCATTAGGCTTGAGTTTCAAAGGCAGCTTCTATGTTATCATAGGGGGGGAAAGCGTAGGGGACAGAACAAGCCTCTCCTCCCTCATTTTGAATGTTTACATCTGTCAGCACAATCCTAGGTAGATTAAATTAAATTTGCTTGGAGAACACTTGAATGAGTTTGTACTGCATGACAATTGATGAAAATACTGCTCAAAGTCATATATAAAAGGGTTTATCTTGTGAATAATACCCAAACCTGAAACTGAACATAGCTGATAAGTCTTCAGCAGGATACTTATAACCCTTCAATGTAACTTTCCTTCAAATATTTATTTTTAAAAAATTCTTGGCCATCTTTCAGGGCAGAAACCCTTCCAAGGCGGCTCACAGCAAAAAAATAACGTTAAAAAAGTTAAAATATTAAAAGCAATAAAAACAGGCACAATAAAATAGTGATAAAAGCAACAATAAAAGCCAACAATAAAACCAACTACAACAGCAAAACCAGCAATAAAATCAGAAAGCCACAGTAAAATGTTTTCAAGGCCTTTTTAAAAGCCTTGACAGAGCATGGCAGACCTCTGATGGCAGCTTGTTCCAAAGGTGTGGGGCCATGGCAGACAAGGCCCTCTCACATGTGATCACCCACCTAACTGCTCATAGGTGGGCAGATGAGAAGGGCCTGTTTCTGTTCTTAAAGTGCAGGTAGGCTGATATGGGTCCTTCAAGTAACTTGGTCCCAAACTGTTTAAGGCTTTAAAGGTCAAAAACAGCACTTTAAATTGGGCTCGGAAGCACACTGGTTACCAGTGCAGCTGGCACAGTATAGGCATTATGTGATCAAATCACCTCACCCTCACCAATACTCAGGAGGCCACATTATGCACCAGCTGAAGTTTCTGAACCGTCTTCAAAGGCAGCCCCACGTACAGCACATTACAGTAGTCCAGCCTGAACATGACTAGTGCGTGGACAAGTGAGGCAAGGTCTGTCCTCTCCAGATAGGACTGCAGCTGGCATACCAGCCTAAGCTGGTAAAATGCATTCCTGGACACTGTAGCCACCAGGGCTTCCCCAGTTAGCTCAGAGTCCAGGAGGACTCCTAGACTGCACACTTGGTCTTTCAGGGGGAGCGCAACCCCATCTAAGACCAGTTGTAAACCTCTATCTGAAGTACTTGATTTCCAAAACCATAATACCCCTGTCTTGCCTGGATTAAGTTTCAGCTTGTTCACCTTCATCCATCCCAAAACAGGCTCCAGACACTGGTTCAGGAGTTTCACAGCCTCCCTGGGATGCAAAGATGGAAATGACGTAGAGCTGAGTATCATCTGCATGACATTTTAGCCCAGGCCTCCTGATGACTTCCCCCAGCGGTTTCATGTAGATGTTAAAAAGCATGGGGACAAGATAGAACCTTGCAGCACCCCACAGGCTAACAGCCATGGGGTTGAACAGTAGTCCCCCAGCTCCACCTTCTGAGAGCGCTCCTCCGGAAAGGACCAGAACTACTTTAAAACTGTGCCTCCCAAACTCAGTCCAGATAAATGATCCAGAAGGATACCATGGTCGATGGTATTGAAAGCCACTGAGAGGTCCAGAAGAACCAACAGGGTTGCACTCCCCCCATCCATTCCCTTGGCATAAGTCCCATAACTAGGCCTGAAACCTGACTGGAATGGATCTAGGTAATCAGTTTCATCCAAAACGTCTTGGAGTTGTAAGGCCACCACATGCTCCAGCACCTTGCCCAAGAATGGCAAATTTGACACAGGGCGGTAGTTATCTGAATCCATAGGATCTAAATTTGGTTTCTTCAACAAAGACCTCATCACAGCTTCTTTCAAAGCTGCAGGGACCTCACCATTCCTCAAGGAGGCATTTACGACCTTGGAAGTCCAGATATCCAGCCCGGTTCTGGAAGATTTCACAAGCCAGGATGGACAAGGGTCTAAAGGGCAAGTAGTAGGCCTCAGTCCTCCAAGCAGTTTGTCCACATCTTCAGGTTGCAGAAGCCGAAAGGTATCCCTAACATGACTAGATGGTGCACCAGCCCTGTCCATATCAGACTCTGTCAAAACAACAGCATCCAAGTCAGCACGAATTTATCTCCAAAGTGTCTGGCAAATTGTTCACGCGGGCCTTTGAGAGTTTGAGTTGTTGTGTTCCAAGGCCTACACCCAAGAGGCCCTTAACCACACAAAAGACTGCAGCTGGACAACACTGAGCAGATGCAATGATGGCAGAGAAGTAGGATTTCTTTGCCACCATCACCGCCACAGAATAAGATCGCAAGTGGATTCTTTTGTTGTTGTTCAGTCGTGTCCGACTCTTCATGACCCCATGGACCATAGCACGCCAGGCCTTCCTGTCCTCCGCTCTCTCCCGGAGTATGCTCTAGTCCATATTCATTGCATCGGTGATGCTATCTAGCCATCTCATCCTCTGCCGTTCCCTTCTCCTTTTGCCTTCAATCTTTCCCAGCATCAGGGTCTTTTCCAGGGAGTTTTCTCTTCGCATTAGGTGGTCAAAATATTTGAGCTTCAGTATCTGTCCTTCCAATGAGCACTCAGGGTTGATTTCCTTTAGGATGGACTGATTTGACCTCCTTGCAGTCCAGGGGACTCGTAAGAGTCTTCTCCAGCACCACAGTTCGAAAGCATCAATTCTTCGGCGCTCACAGCCATACATTACTATTGGGAAAACCATAGCTTTGATTCTACGGACCTTTGTCGGCAAGGTAAGTGGATTCTTACCTGTGTACAAATATTATGTAATGCTCAGAAATATGAGCCACAAGAGTGGTGCTTCCAAAAGACCTCATTATTGTTCAGAGATTATAAATCCTCAGATAGATCTAGAAAAAGAAGCAAGCACATGCATATACTTCCTAAAATAATGTTCAGAAATATGGAAGCTTTATCATGTATTGATATTTGGAGATATATAGATCCCACAGTCATGGACTATTGATAGTGTTCCTTTCCACACAATAATTATTCTAGAATGGATATGTTTTTGGTGACTTCTGGGATAGCTGAGAAGACAATGTAATCAAATATAGAACCTGCTACATCTGCTGATCACAGTCCAGTAGTGCTAACTCTGGAGAAAGAAAGAGAACTGAAGAAAAATGCTGGAGGTTGAATAATCTTCTGTTGTTAGAACCTTAAGTGGTAGTCAAATCATGTTAACAAGAACAAAAGACATTTTTTCAGAATACTACACCAGATGTGACCTTAGCTGCTGCATGGGATAGTACAAAGGTTTTTATGAGACATTTATCACATCAGCTTCATATTACAAATAAATTAAGGCAAAAAATAGGAAAAGTATGATTAAGGAAATAGAGAATATAGAAAGATAACATAAGAGAACCTAAGCAATTAAAAATTAGAGAATTACTTTTTAAAAAAGCAGTTGGATCTTTCATATATCAGATACATTTTACGGAATTTTTTTTTAAAAAAGAGAAAACAAGCTAGACAGACTATTAGGCTAAAAAAAAAAGGCAGATTCCTCCCATATGAAGTGGCTCCTATAATGAAAGCTAATGAATTTTTTTAATGAAATATTGTAACTTTATATAAGATCAATTGCCCAGATAAGACAGCAATAAAGGATTAACTATCTTCTGTTAACATTCCAAAATATGTGAATTAGATCAGAATGAAATAAACTAGTTATAGGAGATAAAACGTATACATCAAAAGATAAAATTTATAATAGACTTTCAGCAAACTTACAAAACTGATGTTTATATATTGGCTAAACTTTTAGTGCAAATAAATGAAAATATAGCTATCAAAAGATTACTAAAACCTTGGAAAGAACTCAGTATAGCACTTATTCATAAGGAAGGTAAGGATGCATCTTTACTGTCATCATATGGGCTCATATCACTTCTGAATGTGGATTATAAAAGGTATGTAGAAGTACTAGCTGATAGATTAAATGCAGTTCCTCCTAAGTGTATGTACTCAGATCTGGATTTATATGAAATAGGAAAAAGGAATATCAGGAAAACATTACATAGAATATATGCGTAGGCCTTATAAAAATAAAGGTAAGAGTATAAGAGCTGTGCTGGATCAGACTAAAGGCCTACTTATCAGCATTTTATCCCTCGCGCCCAACCATTTGAGATGACGTTATAGAATGGCCTCTCTAATTTGAAGTTCTTGATGCATTTAGTGGTGGATTAACATTCACTATTTAAGATACACACCTCAAGCTAAGTTAATTACTGACAGTATTTTTCATGTTCTTAAACTAAAAGGTACAAGGCAGGTTTGTTCACTATCAGCACTGCTTTTATTGGCATTGGAATCACTAGCACTTGGTATATGTGATGATAAAAACATATTGGGGGTAAAAATGTCTATTTCTTTAAATCATTGTTTGAAGGTTTTAATGTTTGAATTTATATGGCTGAAAGTTTTTTGTCCAGTTGCCTTTTTCTTCTGCATGGCCTTGAGAAAGCAACAAAGTCAAAATAAATAAACCTTTGGCAGAAAGCCTGGAATAGGCTGGAATATCAACTTGTGGGCTGAGTGAGATTTATTAAAGGAGGAGTATTGCTGACCCCTGCTGGATGTTAAAAAATCAGCAGCTTATGAAAAATCTTTTCATGGTTTTTTTTTTTAATCTCTTTTTCTCCTTTTGATAGAGAGAGATTTCTTTTGGCATTAGAGGATCAATAACTTATTCGATATCCAGATAGATTAATTTATAAAGGAAGTAATGAAGAAGATAATTGAATGCGTGCTATGAATTTGGATAAACCAGCAAAGGATATCAGGATAACTCGTAGTAAAGTGAATACCTGGCTACAGATCAATTAAATAGAAATACTAAATCCAGGAAAGGCTCTCTAAAAGAGACTCGGACGAGAGCTATGAAATTATTGGTGAAAGCAACATCTATAAGCAAGGAAGAGGTACCTGAGCAGAAGCAAGGTATACAAAAGATGGCCTTGGATGAACAAACACAGATTATAGATGCTATAAGCAAAAAGATGGAGGCTTTTGAACAATGTATAGAACAAAGGATGGGCACCTTTGAACAACGTATAGAAAAATGGATGGAAAGGCAAGTATTGGAAGTAAAGGAGATTAAAGACACGAAGGAAGAATTGAGACAAGAATTTAAGAAATTAGATGATGCATTAAATCAAGGAACAGAAGAATTTAAAATAATGACAAACAGAGTGGAAGTACTGGAAAATAATGCAGAAATTGTAACTATGAAGTTAGAACGTGAGCAGGATGCCTTAGCTTGGCTTGAGCTTAAAGACAAGGAACACTTGTTACGTTTTAGAGGGGTCGCGGAAAGTTATGGCAGTGCAGAATCTGACCTCAGAACAGAATTGGTAAAGACTATAGCAGCCTTTTTGAGTAAAGAAGAGAAAATCATGAAAATGGAAATAGATTGAGCTTATAGACTGAATTCAACATATGCAAAAACAAAAGGTCTACCCAGAGATATTATTGTCCATTTTGTAAAGAAAACTACAAAGAATTTAATTCTCCAGCAGCACTATAAAACTAAACTGAAGATGGTGGGCAAAGAGATTATCGTCATGAAAGAAATTCCTGGAAGATTTCTGAGGAAAAGGAGAGATTATGCATTTTTAACAACAATCCTGAAACAGAAAAAGATCATGTTTAGATGGGAATTCCCAGAAGGTGTGGTCTTCTCATACAGAGAACAGAGATTTAAGTTGAACTCAGTTCAAAAAGCAAGAGAGTTCCTTCGAACTTATGGAAAAGATTGGACAGACCTACAACCTGATGTACAAAAAGGGGACAGCACACAAGGTGCAACAGGGGGAAATTAAGAATGTACCAGAATCTTTTATTTTTTAAAAAACGGATTACAAATTTTTAACTTGGAACATTAATGGGGCGAATGCTCCTCAAGGGAGAAAGAAAATATTTTACTGTTTACGAAAATTGAAACAAGATATGCTTACAAGAAACTCATATTAAGAAGATACCAAATATTTAACTAATAAAAAATTAGGTGAAGAGTTTATAACTGCAAGCTGAAAAAAGAAAAATGGAGTAGTTCTATACATTAAGCCACATTTGGGCCCGGAATTGGTACTGTCAGATAACAAGGTCGTTTTGTGGGAGTTAAAATTACACCGAATGGTATATCAACGTTGATTTTAGGAGTTTATGCACCTAATGACCACACAAAGCAGAATTTTATAAGGATCTCTTATCCAAACTCGTGGATCTAACATTTGACAGTTGGTGTTTAATGGGAGATTGGAATGGGGTGATTGCACCTAAATTTGCAGGAATATCAGAGAAAAAAATAAAGAGTAATCAAGGGAAATTACCTAAAAGTTTTTTTTAATTGATGGACAATTTGGCTTTAGTAGATGTATGGAGAGATAAAAATGGAAACTCAAAAGAATGTACATATTTTTCAGAAAGACATAAATCTTTTTCAAGGATTGATATGATTTTGACAACTAAAGAGCTTTCTACAAATATTGGCAAAATACAAATTCTACCAAGATCATTTTCGGACCATAACCCTATATCTACGTCATATGTGAAAAGAACTACTTTTAGATGGAGATTGAATGAAATATTTCAAAATGAAAGTACTGTGGATGACACTAAAAAGAAATTGAATTTTTTAAATTGAATCTGGACAAGGGAACAAATATTCGAACAGTATGGGATGCACGTAAGGCCTATGAGAGGTTATTTTATACAACAAAACACGCAACTGAATTAAGAGAAGGTACAAATATTCTAAAACAGATAAAGGAGAAAGAATAATTTCTAAAGAAAAAACCAGGAAAGGCAAGTGTCCTCCAACAGATTAAATTACTCCAACAATTGTCGATGTTAACAGTTCAGGATATGCAAAAAAATAAATAAACTTTGTAAAACAAAGAAATTTTGAATTTGTTAATAAACCAGGAAGATGGTTGGCCTATAAACTTAGAAAGGAAAAAGAAAACAATTGTGAAAATAAGTGAAAGTGGATTAGAATTAACCGATAATGTGGCAATTCAGAAAGTCTTTTATCAATGTTATTCAAATTTGTATAAAGGACATGATATCTCCCCAGAATTAATGGATACATATATTCATAAACAAAATCTACCAAAAATTACTAAGGAACAAAAACAAATGATGAATGACCCAATAACAGTAAATGAAATGGTGGAAGCAATAAAAAAAATTAAATTGGGAAAAACTCCAGGACCAGATGGAATATCAGGATTACATTATAAGAAGTGTGAAGAAATTTTACAACCGTTGAAAGATATGAACAGTATTTTAGAAAAGGGGGAGATACCGGAAACATGGAAAACAGCATATATAACATTAATACCTAAAGGACAGGATTTAACCTCGACAAAAAACTACAGACCAATCTCATTATTAAACAATGACTATAAGATATTTGCAACAATTTTGGCAGAAAGGCTCAAGAAAATATTGCAGGAGTTTATATATGAGGACCGAAGTGGTTTCTTATCAAGGAGACATATGAGAGATAATGTAAGAACGGTCTTGAATGTGGTGGAATATTTGGAAAAACACCCAGAAAAACAAGCAGCTCTGATCTTATTCGATGCAGAGAAAGCATTTGATAATCTCAACTAGAAATTTTTCATTAAGACTTTAGAACTGGACTTCGGGGAAAACTTTATAAAACGGGTGAAATCGGTATATACCAATCAAAAGGCTCAAATAATTATAAATGGGGATTTGACTAAACCTTGTGAGATACAAAGAGGAACAAGACAAGGCTGCCCGTTATCACAGCTGTTTATATTGGTTTTAGAATTACTGAACAGAGATATAAGACAAGATGATCGAATTACAGTAATAAAGATTAAAAAGGAGAGATATAAGCTGAGGGCTTTTGCAGATGACTTGGGGTTTATGTTGGAAGAACCTTTAAAGGGAATTGAAATTTTAATGAAAAAATTAAAAGAATTTGGAGCAGTGGCAGGGTTCAAAGTTAATAAACAGAAAACAAAAATTTTAACAAAGAATATGAATGTTCAAGAAAAAAAAAGTTGATGGATAAGACTGGCTTCCAAATTGAAAAGAAAGTAAAATATTTGGGAGTCTTTTTGACAAATATGAATTGTATGCTTTTTCAAAATAACTATGTTAAAGCGTGGAATGAAATTAAACAAGACCTATTAAAATGGGAAAAATTACAGCTATCACTTTTGGGAAGAATTGCAACTATTAAAATGAATGTATTACCTAGAATGTTATTTTTGTTTCAAATGATACCCATTATTACATTGGATTTACCTTTTAAGCAGGGGCAGAGAGATATAACGAAGTTTATATGGCAAGCAAAAAAACCAAGAGTTAAAATAAAAAATTTACAAGATGCAAAGGAAAGAGGTGGCTTGGGATTACCAGATTTTAAAACCTATTTTTCTGCCTGCTACTTGATGTGGATGAAGGAATGGGTGATGTTGAAAAACTGAAGACTTTTAGAAGGACATGAATTGAGATATGGGTGGCATGGTTATTTGTGGTATGATAAAACAGAAGTGAATGTAGATTGTAATCATCAATATAAGAAGGGCTATATTAAGAAGGGCTGTATTAAGAATTTGGAATAAATATAAATTAAGGTTCTATCAAAAAATACCACGTTGGATATCTTCACAAGAAGCAACGCATAGAAGAGAATTTGATAGTACGCATAAATGGATAAGATATAATGATTTACTGGAACTGTCACAAGGGGAATACAAGTTAAAATCAAGGGAAAGCTTATTGGGAGAAGGTCATGTCTGTCAGTGGTTTTCATATTTGCAAATTAAAGAAAGGTTTAAAATAGATGAGAAAAATGGTGGATTTGAACAGTCTGAGTTTGAAACAGCACTGTGTACAAATGATGAACATGTTATTGCTAAACTGTATAAATTACTGTTATGGTATGAGACAGAGGATGAACAAGTAAAAGATTGTATGATAAAATGGGCACAAAATGTTGGTCATAATATATCAATGGAAGAGTGGGAAAGTACGTGGGGAAAAGATTTAAAATTTACTTTATGTACAAGTCTTAAAGATAATTTTTATAAGATGATATATAGACGGTATATGTCACCTTTTAAATTGTCTAAAATGTATAAAGGTGTTTCTGGAAAATGTTGGAAATGTGAAGATCAAGAGGGAACGTTTTATCATTTATGGTGGACTTATACAAAAGCTGAAGTATTTTGGAAACGAATAGTCTTTAGCTCAAAGAATATTAAAGACTACAATAGAATTAAAGCCAGAAACTTTATTGGGACTAAGAGATAAACACGTAAAAGGGGGGAACTGTCTTTCTCTACATGACAACAGCTGCAAGGTTATTGTATGCACAAAAGTGGAAGAATGAAATAATATCAGCTGTGAGCGAATGGATCATGAAAATGGAGCTGGCAGAGATGGCAAAACTTACTATTATAATTAAAGAAAGGTCAACAACTAAATTTATGTTAGATTGGAAACCTTTTATAGAATTTGTACAAGTAATAGAGAAAAATGGTATCTATGTACGTATGTGGATTTTGAACTCTGAGATGGTTAATTCTCTTTGTTGTTGTTAAAATTAGGAGAGAAATGAGATGTCTGTGAACTCAGTGTTATGATATACAACTAAGATGAGAATAATAATAAGCATTTGTTGTGTAAGGGGAGCCAAAGGTAGATATCTTATAATTTTAAGAGATACTTTAGTGTATGTGTTGTGTTTTCTTTTTTAAAAAATAAAAATTATATATAAAAAAAAAGAACCGTGTCTGACCGCCGCTCTCGGCCTTTAGAAAAGCTGTGAAGACACATCTTTTCAAGGTGGCTTTTTAAAATGTGTAGTTTTAGCCTGGTAATGTTTTTGTTTTAGTTTTTTAGTGTTTTAAATTGTTGTGCACCACCTTGATGGCTTTTTAGCAGATAAAGCGTGACATACAAGTGTAGAGGGACTCACTGGCTCCTCAAGGCTCCAAGTGGGGGTAACAGCTGCAAGAAACAGACCAGGACAGTTCATCAGTCCAGCCGACTGGGCAGAAATGCCACAGCTGCTGCTTATCAAGCAGGGCAAGGCCAAGAGAGAGGTGAAAAGGCAGAGCATGGGGGCAGCAAGGAGGAGAGAATGGAAGAAGGAAAAACTGAGCCAGGTTGACTGAATAGGCTGGAGAGGCAAGTGATGGTAGAAGGAAGTGTCTGGTAGAAACGAAGAACAGAAAGGCAAATGGAAAGGAGGGAAAGGGATATCTGGGAGAAGCGTCAATTCAAAGATGGGCGCACCCATTAGCAATGGGTAGGCAAGAGCCATTCTGGCCAGTCACTATGGAAACAGAGAAGGACTTGTTCTGATTACCTCCAATAGCTACTTCCCTTGGCCCCAGGGATCCTATGCTGAATCTCACTTGCCTATATCTGCAGGGCCTAGAAGAAAAGGAGGCAATGATAAGGTCTGGGCTTTAAAGTGGCTATGGGAGAAACACAAGAGGGAGAAGCCAGAAAAGGGGAGGCTCCCAAACGTTATTTTTTTTTAAAGGAAGTGCCTGGGGAGTGGGGGACTTGACTGATTAGTGATCTAATAGTACTCAATAAACCAAGCTTGTTGCATCTAACCCGTCGTTGTGCATAGTATTAATAGAGATGATGAAGAATGGCAGTTTCAACATGCCCCTCCCAGGAAGGTGCAGACAAAATGTTAATAAATCTTTATTGTACACATTTTTATTGAATACAAAAAAACATTGTTCAGAGATTCCATGACCCTAACACCACAAATACACATTTATCTGTTTTTGAGGTGTAGCAGGCCCCTAGTGCACCAGTGGAAGTGAACATGGACTGGGGGTTGCATCATTCAGGTACTGTTTGCTTGTCTCACTGCAACCATTCCTTAGAGAGCACAAGCACGAGGGAAACCTAGAGAAGGTCATCTATTCTGCACCCTTCCCCACTAAGGATCTGCAAACTCTAGAACTGAACTGATTAGCACAGAAAGAAGAATGACTGGCGAAGACAATATTGTAGACAGAAAGAACAACATTCTCCATCTGATATATCAACTGGTATTACTACATCTACCTAGCATTAAACAAAACCAGTTTTTCCCCTAACCCAAGGCCAAACAAAGCTTATTTTAAATTGTTTCCTGCTGTAAAAATATAGTCTGAATATGAGGGTTACAGAAACAGCATGAATAAAATCAGTAGCAGACTTATGAAATCAAAACAGTCTCGCTAATTCAGCAATCTTCTCTTCTCTTGCAGATGTGTACTTGTCCACTATCCTTGCCAGATTTTCATGGTATTTCTCCAAGCCAGCCCTCAGGCTAAGGTAGATCTCCTTGAGGGGGGTGGGGGTGGGAGAAATGAGGTATAATTATTGGAAATGAAAAATAAGATGCCAGGCATATCTATAGACAGTGATATACTGTTTCCAGAATATTCTGAATTGCAAAAATTTCCAATGCTAATTAGGTTCTGATGCCCTAGAGCAGGGGTGGGCAACTTGTAGGTCAAAACATCTGGAGGGCCACAATTCCCATCATCCTTCACCATTGGCTATGCTGAAGGAGTTGTAGTTTAAAACATCTGGAGGGCTACAAGTTGCCCACCCCTGCCTTAGACAGATCTAATTTAACGTGTTTATTTAGTTGTTGTTGTTCAGTCGTTGTGTCTGACTCTTCGTGACCCCATGGACCATAGCATGCCAGGCCTTCCTGTCCTCCGCTCTCTCCCGTAGTGTGCTCAAAGTTTATTTAGTAAACAAAGCTAAAAAAATACCCCTTGTTAATGTTGTATTCCAACAGTTTTACCCCAAGTATTTGTCCAGAAATATTTGAGGGGGGAAATTAAGGCACACTTAAGGTGATTTAAATGTTCTATTACGTAGAAAAGTTTATTGGAATACTTGTAAAAATTTGAAGACTATAGCATGAACTTCCCTTACATTGTTTAAATTTAAGAAAAAAAAGGTAGTTCCATTTCACTCCGAGACAGATGTATTTCAATGACATATATGAATGCTAGGGATAATCACCTGCAAAACATTAATTACAACTTTGAAACTGCCAAGCTTCAAACACAGCTTGAAACTCAGAGCCAGTGTGGTGCAGTGGCTAGAGTGTTGGACTGGGAGTTGGAAGATTTGGGTTTTAGTCCCCACTCGGCCATGGAAGCTCACTGGGTGACTTTGGGCCAGTCGCAGACTCTCATCCCAACCAACCTCACAGGGTTGTTGTTGTGAGGATAAAATGGAGAGGAGGATTATGTACGCCACCCTGGGTTCCTTAAGGAGGAAAAAAAGGTGGGATATAAATGAAATAAATCTTACCTAATATTGTATTTGCTATTGGCATACATTCATTTTTACTAATGAACTTCTGAAACAGAAAATTTTCTGAGGAAAAATAAAGCCCTGGAAAAGTTCCTATGGAAAATCCCCACCCCCCACCCCAAACACTGTCTACAGGTCTTCATATTACTCTGATCAGTGATGTATTTGCCATTTTGTAATATAAAAACAGCAGCATTACTTCTGAAATGTGCTAAACATTTCAGGCATCTTTTGTCCCAACTATGAACCAAGGTGAGCACAAAGTTGGGTCTGTTCTTCTGAAATGATTTGGGCCAGTGTTTTCATAGAATTTTGTATGACGGGTGCCATTGGCAGACTCACCTCATCCATGCTCCTAAACCTGTTCCAGAGCCATGCAAGGGCTATACAGGACCCTTACACATGATGGGTAGTAGCAGAAGTAGCTACAAATGACAGCTGCTGCCATGCTGCTTGCTAATCTGGTGTTAGATCAAGCTGTTAGTTATAGTCCCACCAGGCTTGCGAAACCCAATCCTTGTACTCCAATGATACTTCCAAAACTACAGGAAAATACCCCACTGCCTTTCTCAACAGAAGGTTTAACATTTTCTCTTCTTTTCAGATTACATGCAGATAACTACTGCATCAGGGTCAGAAACACTGACCCTACATCAGGGTGAGAAACACTTTCAGGGGCGGACACGAGGGTAGCATGCGCATTGGCTTCAAGCCAACAAAGGAAAACATCTAAGAATGTTCCATAGGTTTCCATTTATGGCTAACCTAGGACCTGAGCTGAACTGCATTAGCTCTCAAGTTGAGATGCCAGGTGAACCTTTTATTGCTGCACTCCCCAGCAAAAGCCACATCAGCACGACGGCGCACTTGACTTCGGCTTGTTTGTAGTTTAACTAGGGGTGGACGAAAGTCCCTTACCTTTCGCCGAAGCTTGTTCGCGGTGGGGGGGAGGCGCTTCGCTGCTCCCCCCGCGAAGTTCAGGCCGGGGGGGGGAGGCTTCCCACCTCGCCCCGGCCGAAATTCAGGCCGGGAAGGAGGCTTCCCGCCTCGCCCGGCCGCGAACTTGAAAGTTTAAAAAAAAAACAAAAAAAAACGCCCCCGTTATAGGCTACGTTAATCGTCACGTAGCCTATCACGGGTGACTTTAAAAAAAAAAAAAGCGCGTACGCTAATGGCGGCCCCCATAGGGAGCCGCCATTCGCGTTCCTTATTTGGTCGCTGTAGTCTACGTAAATCTTTACGTAGACTACAGCGACCAAATAAGGAACGGGAATGGTGGCTCCCTATGGGGGCCGCCATTATCCGTACACACTTTTTTTTTTTTAAAGTCACCCGTGATAGGCTACGTGACGATTGACGTAGCCTATCACGGCTGACTTTGCAAATCTAGCCGTGATAGGCTACGTGACAATTAATGTAGTCTATCACAGGGGCGTTTTTTTTTTCTTTTATTGGAATGGCGGCGGCGGCAGCCGGTCGAAAGACCGGCTGCCGCTCCCGCCCCACACGAACAGCTGCCGAACCGCCGGCCGGACCCGCCGCCGGGAGGGACATTCGGCGAAGGTAAGTCCCGTCCCGGGGGGGGGGTGCGGAGGATTTCTCCCCGAAACTTGTTCGGGGGGCCGAACACGTTGGTGCTCGGCCGCCCGAAGTTTCGGGGAGAAATTCTCCGCCATCCCTAAGTTTAACATTGTAACCCTATTCCAGGGGAAGGTTTTATCATAACATCTCACTCACCTGAGCTTTCAATTTCTCTTTTCCAACATTGTCATTTAGCTGCTGAATAGCACCTTTGAGCCGCTTTATTTCTGTGTGAGTTGCTGTCAGCTTTTCACAGACAGCTCCTCTTTTCTCCTGAAATCTGCTACAATACCTAGAAAACAATTAGTTAACTATTTAGGAGAGCTACTCTAAGTTAATAAATATATTAGACTACTAGCAAATGTCAATTCACATACCAGTAATTTTCTACATTGTTTATGCTTTACTTTGAACCAATACAAAAGCGGAATCGAGTTTCTCTACATATATATATTTAGACAATTACTTTACTCACATATATTAGCTCTTGCTCTAAAAATCCTAATATTACAAAAGACATACACAGACAGGTTTATTAATGATACTAGTAGTTTCTGCACCCCTTCATGGATCACTGCCTTGTTGTGGCGAAGGGGCCTGCGTAACTCAGTGAAGCCATAAGCTATGCCGTGCAGGGCCACCCAAGACAGACAGGTTCTGACAAAATGTGGTCCACTGGAGAAGGAAATGGCAACCCACTCCAATATCCTTGCCAAGAAAACCCCATGGAACGTATCACAAGGCTAAAAGAGATGACGCCGGAAGATGAGCCCCTCAGGTCGGAAGGTGTCCAATATACTACTGGGGAAGAGCAGAGGGTATTTCCAAGTAGCGCCAGAAAGAGTGAAGCAGCTGGGCCAAAGCCGAATGGACACTCAGCTGTGGATGTGTCTGGTGGTGAAAAGAAAATCCGATGCTGTAAAGAACAATATTGTTTAGGAACCTGGAATGTAAGGGCAATGAATCAAGGCAAGCTGGAGGTGGTCAAACATGAGATGGCAAGATTGAACATCGACATCTTGGGAATCAGCGAACTAAAATGGACAGGCATGGGCGAATTTAATTCAGGTGACCATCATGTCTACTACTGTGGGCAAGAATCCCTTAGAAGAAATGGAGTAGCACTCATAGTCAACAAAAGAGTGGGAAAAGCAGTACTGGGGTACAATCTCAAAAACGATAGAATGATCTCAGTACGAATCCAAGGCAAACCATTCAACATCACAGTAATTCAAGTCTATGCCCCAACCACTGATGCCGAAGAAGCTGAGGTTGATCGGTTCTATGAAGACCTACAACACCTTCTAGAACTAACACCAAAAAAGATGTCCTCTTCATCACAGGGGATTGGAATGCCAGGAAGTCAAGAAATCACCGGGATAACAGGCAGGCATGGCCTTGGTGCACAAAATGAAGCAGGACAAAAGCTAATAGCGTTTTGCCAGGAGAACACGCTGATCATAGCAAACACTCTTTTCCAACAGCACAAGAGGCGAGTCCACACATGGACATCACCAGATGGTCAATATCGAAATCAGATTGATTATGTCCTTTGCAGTCAAAGATGGAGAAGCTCTATACAGTCAGTAAAAACAAGACCTGGAGCTGACTGTGGCTCAGATCATGAGCTTCTTGTTGCAAAATTTCGGCTTAAATTGAAGAACGTAGGGAAAACCACTAAACCATTCAGGTATGACCTAAATCTTATCCCTTATGAATATACAGTGGAGGTGAGGAATAGATTTCAAGGATTAGACCTGATAGACAGAGTGCCTGAGGAACTATGGACGGAGGTCCGTAACACTGTTCAGGAGGCAGCAACTCAACCCATCCCAAAGAAAAAGAAATGCAAGAAAGCCAAGTGGCTGTCTGATGAGGCTTTACAAGTAGCTGAGGAAAGAAGGGAAGCGAAAAGCAAGGGAGAAAGGGGAAGATATATCCAACTGAATGCAGAGTTCCAGAGAATAGCAAGGAGAGACAAGAAGGCCTTCTTAAATGAACAATGCAAAGAAATCGAGGAAAACAATAGAATGGGAAAGACTAGAGATCTTTTCATGAAAATTTTTTTTTTCAAGAAAAGGGAACGTTTTGTGCAAAGACGGGCATGATAAAGGACAAAGAAGGCAGGGACCTAACAGAAGCAGATGAGATTAAGAAGAGGCGGAAAGAACACACCGAAGAACTATACAGGAAAGATCTGAATGTCCCTGATAGCCATGATAGTGCAGTCACTGAACTTGAGCCAGACAACCTCGAGAGTGAAGCCAAGTGGGCCTTAGGAAGCATTACTAACAACAAAGCTAGCGGAGATGACAGTCTTCCAGCTGAACTATTTAAAATCCTAAAAGATCATGCTGTTAAAGTGCTGCATTCAATATGCCAACAAATTTGGAACACTCAACAATGGCCGCAAGACTGGAAAAGGTCAGTTTACATTCCAATTCCAAAGAAGGGCAACGCCAAAGAGTGTTCAAACTACCGCACAATTGCGCTCATTTCACATGCCAGCAAGGTGATGCTCAAAATCCTACAAGCTAGGCTTCAGCAGTATGTGAACCGAGAACTACCGGAAGTACAAGCGGGGTTTCAAAGAGGCAGAGGAACTAGAGATCAAATCGCCAACTTTTGCTGGATCATGGAGAAAGCAAGAGAATTCCAGAAAAACGTCTATTTCTGCTTCATTGACTATGCTAAAGCATTTGATTGTGTGGATCACAACAAACTGTGGCAAATTCTTAAAGCGATGGAAGTACCAGACCACCTTACCTGTCTCCTGAGAAACCTGTACGAGGGTCAAGAAGCAACAGTAAGAACTAGCCTGTCAGGGTGGACACTGAGCCCATAGATTCCCAGAGCAGTTCTGCTGCTGAGGAAGAGCAGTCGCTCCTTCGGGAGAGGAGCGCGCTCCTTTTTCCCAGGACCAACAGCTGACGGAGATTCCTCCCACCCACATTCCTAGTTTAGAAAGCAGTCCAGGGAGTGTCTCAGCACAGATAGCAGACTGGGTGGATGCGCGGCACAGACGAGGAGAGCGGCGCCAAAGGGTTCGCGCTCAAAGAACGGTTGCGCCCAGAGGATCCAAGGGAAAAGGGGAGGGATTCTCCCTAGTCCTTATATTCAGGGGTCTGCCAGTAATTACCTTTCAAACGGGGACCAACTGTTCCAACTTAGGGCATAGGGATGCTGCTGCTCAGATCTAGTTGCTACCTGTAGAGTTGTTAAGTTGTAAAAGAAGAATAAAGCTTTGAAAAGAATCCCTTTGTCTGCGTCTGGACTTGGCTACTGGATTAGACTGAGGCTGCCCTCCAACGAGCCCTTGACACAGACATGGAACAACCGAGTGGTTCAAAATTGGGAAAGGAGTACGACAAGGCTGCATATTGTCACCCTGCTTATTTAACTTATATGCAGAGTACATCATGAGAAACGCCGGGTTGGATGAATCACAGGTCGGAATTAAGATTGCCGGGAGAATTATCAACAACCTCCAATATGCAGACGATACCACCCTAATGGCAGAAAGCGAAGAGGATCTCAAGAGCCTCTTGTTGAGGGTGAAAGAGGAGAGTGCAAAAGCTGGTTTGAAACTCAACATTAAAAAAACAAAGATCATGGCATCTGGCCCCATCACTTCCTGGCATATGGAAGGGGAAGACATGGAAGCAATGACAGATTTTACTTTCTTGGGCTCCAAGATCACCGCAGACGGTGACCGTAGCCATGAAATTAAAAGACGCTTGCTCCTTGGGAGGAAAGCTACGGCAAACCTAGACAGCATAGTAAGAAGCAGAGACATCACCTTGCCGACAAAGGTCAGTCTAATCAAAGCTATGGTTTTCCCAGTAGTAATGTATGGCTGTGAGAGCTGGACTATAAGGAAGGCTGAGCGCCGAAGAATTGATGCTTTCGAACTGTGGTGCTGGAGAAGACTCTTACGAGTCCCCTGGACTGCAAGGAGGTCAAATCAGTCCATCCTAAAGGAAATCAACCCTGAGTGCTCATTGGAAGGACAGATACTGAAGCTGAAGCGCAAATATTTTGGCCACCTAATGCAAAGAGAAAACTCTCTGGAAAAGACCCTGATGCTGGGAAAGACTGAAGGCAAAAGGAGAAGGGGACGACAGAGGATGAGATGGCTAGATAGCATCACCGATGAAATGAATATGGACTTGAGCACACTCCGGGAGAGAGCGGAGGACAGGAAGGCCTGGCGTGCTATGGTCCATGGGGTCAGGAAGAGTCGGACACAACTGAACAACAACAAGTAGTTTCTGCAGTTTTGAGACCAGCCTTAGGAGAAGTAGGTTTGACCAGAACAATGGGTAGGGTTTTCTTCCCATCCAGTGCTGGTCAGTCTTCTCCCTTTACTAGTATTTTCCATTTGGAACACTCCAGTTTGTCTGTACCCTCATCACCAAAATAAAGTCCAGATTGTTTTCTAGGGTTCATGATTTAGAAGCCCTATGTCCATCAAGGTTTCTTATACTGGGACTCATCACTTTTAGACGTATCAATTTCCAAATAAGACCATCATACACCTGTTAAACATGGAGTTTGGCACCTATGATTTTCATAAAATGAAATGTTTATTCCCATGCAGCTGGACTACCTCCCTCAAGCTCATGAAATACTTGCAGTGTGAACGAGTTACCCAACCTGGCCTACACCCTCTCCAGGTTTGTTTTGTAAACTAGTCTGTAAAAAGTCTTCTTTGTGGGACTCTATGAAGAAAAACTGGATATAAATATAAAATGGTGGTCCTCCCACTCCCTCTAAGCTGAGGCACCAAGGGTAAGGTTTCTCTCCTTATGGCAGCCCAAATTCCATTTCTCCTTTGAGGAGCCCATTATGTCAGGGGTGGGCAACTTGTGGCCCTCTAGATATTTTGGCTTACAGCTCCCATCATCCCTAGCCAGAGTAGCCAATGGTGAAGGATGATGGGAGCTATAGGCCAAAACATCACTTGGTTCGCATGTAACAGTTTGCACAAGCAGGAGTGAGTGAGTGCGCTGCCCCCTGCATGTGCCTCGCTCCCGCTTTTAATCAACAACTTACCACCGGCTGGGTTGTAGGTTGTGCACGTGAAATGCCAACCCAGAGTGCTGGTTTTTTAGGGGCTAAGCAACCTAGCAGTTAACCCAATAAGAAACCATTCCTGTTGTGCACTGCAAATTGTGGATTGATTGATTAATTAATTAACCCACGATTTGCCATTAGGTGTGAACTGGGTCTTTGTCTTCATTAGTCAATGAACTTTTCAACTCTTACTAATCAACTTCTTTACTAACCACCACCACTAAAGGATGGCTTCTGTGTCTCACACCCCTTTGAATACAGCACAACAGATAACAGAATACATCTGTTATCATGAAAACTGTGGTTTTGTAAATTTCCCTTTTGCTTGAGAAGAGCTGTCTCTCTTTGGGACACAAACCCCAGTTTCCCTGCAGGCCTTGAGATTTTTGATAATGAGAAGTGACAGGGAAATTATAAAGATTCATGAAAGGCAAATAGGTGTTTGTAGAAGTCTTTGCCATGAAGCTATCCCAGTGTGACTTCTTCAGGATGATGAAAGAAAAAAGGGGCATTAAGTTAAATTAGAACTATGTTGAAAATGTTGCTTTCAACCTGCGTTGCTGATATTAGCACATCAAATCAGCCGAGTACAAGAAAATACATAAATAACTAGTACACCTGCTTTCCAAAAGGCAGCACAATTGTGCCTTCTTTGGGATGAGAAGTTTGAAGTTGTATTAAAGTATTTTAACAGTAGGATAAAAACAGAAATGCCAGTCATCCATACTCAGTTATTGCATGCTTGCGCTCTTCTGTATCCTCACGTATTTTTTTAAATTTGATTTCAGTAGTGGCAAGTTTTTCCCGTTTAACAGTAACCAGTCTTTTCAAGGACATTTCCTCCGTCTTGGCATTCTTGAATCCGCTTTTGCTACTCTCTATTTGGTCCTCTAGGGTTCGGATCTGGAACGTGAATATTTTGGAAAAAAATGTGAGAAGTAGTTACGGAAAAACCTCCAGTAGAGTACCGGATGGCGCTGTTTAAACAACATGCTACAAACCTAAAGAAACACAGTATCTGGCCAATCCAAATACTGTCAACCTGTTTTGTGAAAAAGCTTCACAAAACAGTAAGAAATGCTTGCATAACAACCTTGAAAACATTACATATGGTACATTCAGACAAGCAAAGACATCATTTCACCAAGCTTTTTTGAAGACTGATATTTTACTGCTTTGTTGGGCTGTGTGCGTGCATGTGCTCTTCCACACTTATATCAGATTGGCTTGGAAATGAGATGAGTTATTTACCTAATAATCAGTAAGTAGTTCAGTTCATTGTGGAGAAACACCTGCTGCCTTGCTGGGGATCTACTTTGAAGAGCTGTGCCCAGGAAATCTGGAAGTAGGAGGCAAAATCCCCCTCCCCCAGCCCATTTTCCTGGAGTCAGCCCTGCAAATAAAAGGCAAAGTAGGGACTTCTAATACTTGTCTCCTTTGAAGCAAGCATTTTAAGTTCCTGAAGTTCATTTTCAGGGCTAAACCTGGCAAACCTCACCTGCATCTTCAATGGTTTTAGACTTTTGGCTTTATGGTGATTTATAGGTTTATTGAATGGATTTCCTAAACTGACTTGGCACCATTTGGTAGACAGCCATGATATATTAATGAAAACAGGAACTAAAATTTCTATCTTCTTCTCAGGCACATTTAGTAACGAGATTAGCTAAAATGCGTGTTTTGCTGGCTGTTGAGAATTCATTTCCAGATGCACATTTAACTCTTAACTCTACAGCAACACAACTGCATTTTGGCAATTGTGTTTTCAATATCCAGAATATTTTTGGACTGCTAATATGAGTAGAAACCAACATGGAATGAGCTTCTATTACAGGTTCTCACAGTACCAGTCAAGTGCCCCAGGACTATTCATCACTACATCCTGTGATAGAATGCCAACCTAGCAGCAGGACAACAAAGCTTATGACACAATTCTGCCAGAGAAAGGGCCAAATACAGCCTTCTTCTGAGCATACAAAGGGACTGCTGCGGGCTACATAGCTATTATTTGCAACAGGAGGCTAACATGTTTCCCATTTCACCATCCAGCCTTCCGTCTGTAGCCCAAGGCCCAATCTGAAATTTTCTTCAAGGTGTGCTCATGCCAGAAGGAATTGTGCCTCAAAAGGTTTGAGGAACAGCAGTTCCACAACTAAAATTGAATTGTCTTTGCATAACACAAACCTCTGCTAATATATTCAGCAATTTATCCACATTTGCTCCTTGGGTTTGCATTTTCTTCTGGTACAACTGTACCTCCAGTTGACACGATGGAAACATCTCTACCAGGTCTCTGTAAGCTTCATATTTCTCAATTATTTCTTGCTTTGTAATTAAAAGAAGAAGAAGCATTTTAGCATTTTATGCATTTTAAAGACTAGTGATATTTTGAGAAAAACTACCATGCATTTTAAAGAAGTTGGCAAAAACGGTGTGCTGAAATTATTGTTGATGTATATAAGCCGTACCTGTATATAAGCTTAACCTTTAAATATCAGAAAAATAAAAGTGACTAAGGGCGCAATCCTATGGCCGCTAGTCAGGGGCTAGACAGCCATAGGATACGTTGGTTCCCAGGATCTGACCTCTGAGCCCATGCTCCGAGGTCGGTTCCCTGAGAACTGACTTTCACCCCTCCTGCACTGCCTCATAGGCAGTGCGGAACGGAAGAGGAGTGCGGAGAGGCAAAAACGGAAAGTCGTTCAAGTCGGAAATCCAGTACGACACATCCAATGTGTTGTCTGGGCACCGTTTCCCCCGCTCCACCTTCCTGTGGCTAGACAGCTGAAATCGGCTCTCTAGCTGCAAATGCAGGGCGGCTGAAGTGCGGAGGGGACGATCCCCTCTGTGCTTCTCCTGCCCTGCATTGGATAGGCGGTCGCCTCTGAGTTCAGAGGCGGCCGCCTATCCCAGTAGGATTGCTCCCTAAATGAACAAGCTATCATATTTACATACTATTACCATCATTATTTTTATAACATCATTCTTGTAAAAAGTGCATTCCAAAAAATGAGAGGACAAGTGTTTGCCCTAAAGGGCTTAGAATTTAGAAAATGATACAATGGAGACAACAGATGAAGGGGTAGGAAATGAAGACAAGCATAAGGAAAGGAAGAGTTACATATACTCAGGCTTAGTTACCAGTAGGGTGTGGGGTCTAGGGTGTTGTATCAAAGACTTCCTGAAAAGCTTTTTATATTTTAAACTGTTTTATAAATAAATACTGAAAAGCATAATACAAATGCTGTAATTAAAAAACATACTAGGCACCCTTTAAAAAACGATGTAAAAATTCATGCTTGTTACCTGTCTATTACAATATCTATTCTGTCAATGCCTTGTATTTTCTTCAGTAAAAAGAATTACCATGGGAAGTCCTTCAGACAAAACAGTATTGTGGTTAAAAGAAACCAATGCAGTTGGAACAGCAATTCCCCTTAATAGTTTTCTTTGACTACACAAATGCACCCTCCTCCCTGAGGTAGCAACTCCTAACCCCAAAGCTCCAGAATACAGGTGTGAAGTACTTAAGTTGTTCAGCCATTTTAATTTTTAAAAGGTTGCTTTCTGCTTAGACTGCTGCTGCTCTGTTGCCAGGGGTTCAAAGATCATAGAAAGTACAAGTAATGCTAGGAAACTCAAACTCAGGGGGGCAAAAGTAGCCTAGTTACTAGAATAACCTGAAACTTCACAAAGTTCCACTGCTCTTCTGATTGACAGGTTGGGAGGGAGAGTTGGAATAGTAAATATTAGTGAAGTTGGCAAAGAGACAGAGAGCTAGAAATCAGAAGAAGCCAGGACAGAGAGTGTTGCAGAAGACCCAACTTAAGGGATAGAAAGCTGGGCTGAAAGCAAGGAGTCTGGAAGCTACACTACCAATGAGTTGAAACAACTTCCTTTATTGCTAGCCCTTGGCTAAAGGAGGAAAGTAGTCTAGATTGATGTGTTTTTCCATGCAATTTTCATATCCAAATTGCTCCCATAGGCTGGGTTTGCATGTCATAGTGGCAAATCGTGGGTTATTTAAACAATCAGAGGTTAACCCATGGGTCAGAGGTTCTTTACAGAAAATGGAAGCAGCTCATGGCACCATCCCAGCAAACCGTGGGTTCATAGAATCATATAATAGTGGGGTTGGAAGGGGCCTATACGACCATCGAGTCCAACCCTTGCTCACTACAGGAATCTAATTTGAATCAGGTGAGCCTGTGTAGGTGCTGCGCTGATGTCTGTATTCCGTAATGGTCTGAACGAGGGACAATAAACCAAAGCTGAAATCAAACAAGATGGAGGCCCTGTGGATGGAGCTCATGTCTAGGAATAGGATGTACAGCTACTGCAATGCATTGTTCATAGGGCTGTCCTTGAAGACAGGTTAAATAGCTGTAACATGCCAACTGTCCCAATGTTAACTGCTAAAAGTTTTAAAATCTGTTTTTTTAAAGATTTAATTTTCTAATTTATAAATAATTTGATTGCCCTGTTCCTTGTTTGTTGGTAGAATGTGAGAGCATGTACATTTTGTAATGTAAAGTTTTTTGTTCATAAAAAGTTTTATGTCATCCAAATCTAGTGTCCCTGAAGGATTTATTAAGGCCCTTAAATAAGCATTTTCCCGTGCATCTGGAGTTCTCTCTCTTCTTTCTCGTGAAGTTGGTGCCTTCCTGTTTTTTTCCCAGCGTCATTTTGAATGAAGGCTCATCACTCTAGAACCGATTTCCAATGGTAAGATAAATGGGTTAGTAGTAAAGAGGGCCTCTGTGCATGTGCAAAATGTTTTTCCCTCAGTATTGAGCAATTACAACCAGCCTTCTCACATCTCTCTGATCTTAGAAGTAATATTAACTGCTATAATTATAATCATTCAATCAAATTGATTGGCAGCAGGTTCTACACCCAGACAGAATGCATGTAACATGAACTGAACACCTAGTTTCCACAAATACTCAAGCTGCTGCATTGTGTACCAGCTGCAGTTTCCAAACTCCAAACGTTTCCAAACGTATTAGTTAATATGAGTTCAGCAAACCTCACAAAAAGCAAAGTTAGTCATATGACCATCAATAAAATTCCAAAACCCATATTAGTGTAATATGTTTATTAGGCCAACCAAAAGATCACAAAAAATGTGTAAGCTTTCGAGATCTCAAGGTCGCTTCATCAGGCAAGATGTAATAAAAAGCATCTGAGAAGGGGAGTGTGTGTGTGTGTGGGGTGGGAGAATGTGACTTGATGGTGAAATCAGAGCATGCAGAATTTAGCCATTCTACAGTGGGACCCAACACTGGAGGAAGAGGATTTTATACCATCAGAAGCTGTAACTTTATTCTCTGAGGGTTTGCCCCCTCTACCTACTAGCTACCCAATTTGGCTTCCATTGACTTTTTTTAACCTAGAAAAGCATCTACATTATCTCCTGTTTTGTCAATATAAAGACCGACAGATAGGGATCTGCGGATGACAATGGAGCCACACATAACTCTTCCATCTTCAGAGCACCAACTCCACCAGAATAGAATGCCAAAGAGGGTGCCCTCCTGCATGGATAGGGCCAGATGCTAGCTGGGTCCATGGTGGACATGAAATCCTAAGCCACTCCTGACTGAGCAACCCCAGCACGAATGTTGAAATCCCAGAGAACAAGAAGCTTTGGGTGATTCAACACCAGCCCCAAGATTTCCCTGGCTAGCTCAGGAAGGGAGACTGTTGAGGAGCAGGCTAGACAGTACACCAACAGGATCATTACAATATCCTGGCTACCCAATCGCAACAGCATGCAGTCAAAATGAGTGGACTGCTGGCTGGAGCATCTGGTTAGTGAGATAAAATTCCTATAGATTGCTGCCACTCCATCTTCCTGCCCCTCAGCCTGCTGTACTTGAATAACCTGGCAGGCAGACCTGGGTAAGCCACACTCCTCCCTTTTCCCTCAGCCAAGTCTCTTTAATACATGCCAGGTCAGCATCTTCATCCAGAATTAAGATGAGTGAGGTGTTCTCCAACAACTGACCTGGTGTTAAAGAGCAGGACCTTTAAGCTGGGAGGACTAGTTTCACTGTCACCATGGCTTATCTCGGTAGATAACATGAAACGAGGGAAGGCCAAGCCACAGCCTGCCCTCTTTCCCCTTCACTGGTCAGATGGGAATCCCCCCAGTTTTCTCTTGAATGGTCACTCCCATTTCCCTACTCTCCAAAGCACATCTCATAAAGCCCACCATAGCAGCATTAAAACCACCTCCTTGAAAATACAGGTTGTAAGAGGGCCAAGCAGTACTAAAGCTCCCCACAGAACCCCACCACCACCACACACACATAGTGGGGTGCCCTTGCCCTCCCTAAAGGGCTCCCAAAGAGGCAATCAGCTTTGGTGTCACCCCTTAAGTGGTAACCCCACCGCCCAAGGGCAGTGTCTCTCTTATAGCCTCTGGGTCCCAGCAATGATCCAGTGGGGCTCCTGGAAAAACACAGATTCACAGCCAGGCCTCTCTAGGAAGCTGGATCTCTCTGGGCAGCCTGATCTCCTGCAGTAGCTCTACTTGGGTTTCCCAAGCAAGATGGTAAAAACTCACTTGCTGTTAGTCCAAGGGCAGTTGGTCTTCCTTTCACCCCTTTCTGCACTGGAGTGGCTGCTGCTCTTACTGTTATCCCCAGGTCAAAGGCAGGGCCTCTCTCACAGCACCTCAGACCCAGTCATGGCCCAATGGGGCCATGCAGCCTGGAGTCCAGCAACATCTGGAGGTCCCTAACCCTGCCACTGCCGCTCCTGATCTTAAGTAGGTAAGGAAGGAAAGACTGGGTGGGAGCCCTGGCACTGAGGTGGTGGGAGGGTGCTGAACATCCTCTTCCACTTGAGTTTTGACTGTCTGAGAGAACTTCAGGGATTGGAGAGCTTGTATCTCATTTGAGCTTGGGTCCTCCAAACTTCCTGGGTTCAATTCTGAGCTAGGCTCAGACAAATGATCACACCATCCCTAAGGTATAAGGCAAGCTGCACGCTTAACATATGCAACCAAAACATAGCCACTCCCATCTTCCTGCCAAATGGAAGCAATATTACCAAATGAACCTGAACATCCAAACATTTCAGCAGCACAAACTCCAGAATAAAGGGTGATAACTTAAATACTCTTGTTGGAGAAACTGGTAACCAGGAATGTTCCTGAACAATCCAAACAGATCTTCAGCATGCTACTTTTATGGTAAGCTATTTAAACAGTTTCCCCTACAATTTTGTTCCATAAGCATGGATGCTGAATTCTTGGAGAAGTTCACAAAGAGAACTGCTGCCCCCAAAATGGCAGCATAAAGATTCATAAAGATGACAATCTTCTGTAATTTATTGAGAGCTACTTAATTACAATGAAAATGCAACAGATCTGTACAAAATTGCATAAGGATATTGTCTGAAATCATTTTTACCCCTATATGAAAACAAACCAAATGTAACATAGTCCAGATTCAGACAATCAGTCGGGGAACAACGCAGCATTGGTTGTTTACTCAGCCCCTGTGCATGCCGGTCACATGACTTGGATTACCCTAATTACCCATGCTGCAGGTTGCAGTGTTGCCTGAACCCAGCGGGGGGGTGCAGGTGTAGTGACTTTTCACCCAACCTACAATCCACAGTTTGCAGAGGGGTTATACGGCGGGTGAAACAGCATTACGCCTGCGCTGAGCGGTGGGTTCAGATGACAGAGCAACCCGCAACACAGCACAATAATTAGGGTAATCCCGGTTGTACAACAGGCACACACAGGGGTGGGGGAAAGAACCAACACTGCGCTGTTTCCTCTACTGATCATCTGAACACCCCCATAACGTGACCACTTTAATTGATTAGTTTAAGCTAATATAACCATTTTAAAGCAACAAGAACCCATCAGCTCCCTGAGCTGGAATTGAACGGAGCCTTTTCAGAAGATGACTCCACCTGGAGTTCCAGCATGAACCAGGACCAAGGGAGACAGGGCATCTGGAGCAAACCTGCAGGATCAGGGGCCAAATGTACCTGAAATGGATTGATCTCCCAGCTCAAGACCCCTACAACCACCACTGGATCCTCAAGAACGACAGCAATGAGCCAAAATTGAAGTAAAAATGGCTCCCCGCAGCACTGTGGACACTTGTCAGCATGAGGCATCCCATGTCTGAGTCCTACTCAAGAAGATGAACCATGGTCAGGATGAGGGGCCTATTTGTACTTGGGGAGCGGGCAGCCAGGCTTACTTAAATTCGCGGTTACTGCTTGGAGGCAGATTCCATAGCCTAGTGATCTTCTGGATAGTTTGCCTCCTCCAGCTCAGCATTAGGTCCTCTGACTGCTAAATAGCTTCCCTGCCTGGCTCAGAAGCCCAAAACAGTAGTTCAATTGTCACTGTAACTGTCACCCACAGCTCTACATTTGACAGCTGCTGTGCAGTTGACAAGAATTTATAGATTTGGAGAATACACCTTCTAATCTTTGTGTCAGTCTCCCCATGTTGAGCTCTCTCAACATCTACCTTCTGAGTTAGATTCTTCCACTGTTTTGTTACTGAAGCCATCACAGCCATGACATTCTTGTTCTTTGGTGTTTGGAAAAACAACTACCAGGAGAGAGATTTTCCTAAGCCCGTTTTATCCCTACCCTTTCAACCTTCTCTATCAGCCTTCTGAATGCCTCATGGCCCTGCCTGATCATGCCTTCTCCTGCTTCCGTGGTTATTTTAGGATTGCAGTGTCTCCTGAATACTACATCCATTTGCTTGAACAGTGCTCTACTTTGTAAAACAGCTACAAACACACTGGCAAGGTCCCCAAATGTTGTAGCTGTTTCCCCAACAGAAATGGCCTCTGCCGGTCCATTAGTAAGTGATGCCATCTCACCTAGATTTGTGGCTTGAAACTACAGGGAACAAGAGATTCCTGGAATTAGCACTTTGGAGGGAATTGCTTTTGACCATGAGTAAAGTATCCCATTCATTTATGTTACTGCCTGTGATACTAGCAAGAGTTCATCCACCAGTATCAGAGAGGGTGGCACAGTTCATAGGCAATGAGGAAATGTTGCATGAATTTTCTGTCAGTTTTGATGCATATCTTTGTTGTTGTTTATTCGTTCAGTCACTTCCGACTCCTCGTGACTTCATGGACCAGCCCACGCCAGAGCTTCCTGTTGGCCGTCGCCACCCTCAGCTCCCCCAAGGTCAAGTCTGTCACCTCCAGAATATCATCCATCCATCTTGCCCTTGGTCGGCCCCTCTTCCTTTTGCCTTCCACTTTCCCTAGCATCAGCATCTTCTCCAGGGTATCCTGTCTTCTCATGATGTGGCCAAAGTACTTCAGTTTTGCCTTTCATATCATTCCCTCAAGTGAGCAGTCTGGCTTGATTTCCTGGAGTATGGACTGGTTTGATCTTCTGGCAGTCCAAGGCACTCTCAGAATTTTCCTCCAGCACCACAGTTCAAAAGCATCTATCTTCCTTCGTTCAGCCTTCCTTATGGTCCAGCTCTCACAGCCATAGGTTACTACGGGGAATACCATTGCTTTAACTATGCGGACCTTTGTTGTCAGTGTGATGTCTCATTGCTGTCCTCCCAAGAAGTAAACGTCTTCTGATTTCCTGGCTGCAGTCAGCGTCTGCAGTAATCTTTGGGCCTAGAAAGACAAAGTCTGTCACTGCCTCCACGTTTTCTCCCTCTATTTGCCAGTTATCAATCCAGCTGGTTGCCATAATCTTGGTTTTTTTGATGTTGAACTGCAACCCAGCTTTTGCACTTTCTTCTTTCACCTTCGTCATGAGGTTCCTCAGCTCCTCCTCGCTTTCAGCCATTAAAGTGGTATCATCTGCATATCGGAGATTGTTAACGTTTCTTCCAGTGATTTTAACTCCAGCCTTGGCTTCATCCAGCCCAGCACGTCGCACGATGTGTTCTGCGTACAGGTTGAATAGGTAGGGTGAGAGAGTATACAACCCTGCCATACTCCTTTCCCAATCTTAAACCAGTCCGTTGTTCCCTGGTCTGTTCTTACCGTTGCTACTTGGTCATTATACAGATTCCTCAGGAGGCAGACAAGATGACTTGGTATCCCCATACCACCAAGAACTAGCCACAATTTGTTATGATCCACACAGTCAAAGGCTTTAGAATAGTCAATAAAATAGAAATGTTTTTCTGAAACTCCCTGGCTTTCTCCATTATCCAGCGGATATTGGCAATTCAGTCTCTAGTTCCTCTGCCTTTTCTAAACCCAGCTTGTACATCTGGCAATTCTCGTTCCATGAATTGCTGGAGTCTACCTTGCAAGATCTTGAGAATTACCTTGAGCATTACCACTGCCATAACTTTATGCTCTACTTCAAACCAGTTATGAAACTATCAGAGGTTCTCTTAGGAATGGGATCTCTCCACTGTATATCTTATCACATGGCAGAAACCTCTCTTCAATTATTGAGCTTAGGTATTAACTTTTCTGTTGAGCTCTCAAAAATCTGCTCTGTGGCTAGATCATTAATGGCACTGTTTTGCAAGGTTGAAAACAGGTTGAAATTGATGTATTTCCTTCATCCTGGCTCTCATTTCTTTCTCCCTTTGATGAAAAGATTAATTTAGGGAATGCATATTGTTAGCTATCTAAATATTAAGTTAGGAGCTTTCCAGTGCCTACAATGAGATATTTCTTGTCCTTACCAATTCAGATTTTGAGCAGCAAACCATACTGAATGGCTATTGACACTGCGCTAGAGCTCACTTACACTAGCACAACATAATTTATGCTAATGGTAGTGCTGAACAGGATACTGCCCTATGCTTGTACAAAAGAGTCAATATTTCAGGTTGGGCAGGAAATAGGATGACTTAATCCATATATATATATAGATAATTCAGCCACTGAAACCAAACTGCAACCTTCCAATATCTGGATCTGTACAAATAGCCATAACGGAGGTTCTAAAAATATGGGTGAAATTCAGTTAGTTGTTCTACTGACAGAACTACTTGTCAGTGGAACTGGGAGGGGATCCCCTCCCCCTTCAGTCCCCCATGTATCCTCAAAATCTGCTCCGAGGGTTCAAGAACCCTTTGATCTTCTGGGAGTGGGGAGGGGGGCTGCAGGAGAGAGACCCACCACACAAGCAGAAGTCCACTCATGTGACCTCAGATTCTGACCTATGTACTGAAATTATTGAATAGCCTTCCAACAGAAATATGCTAGGCACAGCCTTTGCCTCCTTTAAAAGGGTATCTTGCTTTATTCTGCTATGTCCTTTTTAGTTCATTCATGGGAAACAAAGATGGCAGCAGCTAGACGCCATCACCCTGGTTTGAAGCAATCCCAGCTGATAGTAAGAATGGTTTCTTTAAAAAAAAATAGGGGCATAGGGCACACTGGCACTGGGCATCATGTTGCCTACCCCCAGTCTATATGATTCTATGGAGGGAAGGCTCTTATTAGGCTTTAAAAATATTACCAGTTTTGCCTCTACCCAGCATCTAAACATTATACTTTTCACCACACATTTGTTCATTGTTCTTGTCCAGGATTTATCAAATCATCCACAAAGGTTTTATAAAACTGTTATAAAACTGTCTAGAGCTAGTGCTCTATTGTTGTTGGGTTTTTTTTTTTACACTTGATATAATCTTTCACCTCCTTTTAAGTCACTGGGGTTTGTCAACCCCCCCCCCCCCAATTCAATTATCTTCCCAGTAAATATTTAGGGAGATGTATTGATTATAAAAGCCATCTCCTACTATCTTCATTAGATTCTTCTGATGTATTAAGTAGTCTTATAGCTCAAACTCCTGAGCAGTATCTTTTGGAAGTCCAAAAAATACAACTTTTTTGTTGTTCAATATAAGTGAATACATTTAAGGATCTTCCTTATTCTTGTTGGAAGAACTGTTTGAAGTTGTTTTAGATATATGTTCTTTTATGTGTATTGTCTGTTCATGTGTTTTTATGTAAATGGTTTTTAATCTCTGTATATTGTATTTTTAATGCTTTTAATCTTTCTAAACTGCCCAGAGAGCTTTGGCTATTGGGCAGTGTAGAAATGTAATAAATAAATAAATAAATCTCCTTTTCAAAAGGATAATTGCTTTAGGGTGCAAGCCTATGCATGCTTTAGACAGAAAAAAGTCCTACAACTCCCAGCATCCCTCCAGCCAGCCATGCTGACTGGGGCATGCTGGGAACTGTAAGACTTTTCTTCTGTCTAAACATGTATAGGATTGCACCCTAAGTATCTTAAGAGTTTTCAATTTATAGCTTCTCTTTAATTCCAGCTGTTTATTCAGTTTGAAGTCGGTTAAATTTAACTTCTAGCTTTTTAACTTCGAAGAACGACACTGAGGCATTTCATCAAATTTTCTACTTCTAGTGCTTGTTTACATGTCAAAAGTGGTTTTTTGAACAATTATTCCCATTGTAACAGATTTGTATGCATCTAGGTAGTGAAATACTGAACTGTAGTCGTATCCTCTTGAAAATGTATTTGAGTTTAATTTAGGTTTGGAGATCCATACAAACTGAAGTTGTACGAAGATGCGCTACTATGGTCCAACACAAATACTACAAATAAGCCAACCCTAGACAGAACCTGAAGATTTTCTGCATAGGAAGTGTGAGACAAGCTAGAGCAAAACTGTTTTTGCTCGCTTATCAAGCTTGTCAAGCTAGCTTAATTGCTGCCAATAAATAAAATGCAAAGGTAAAAAAGACAGTAGAGCAGCAAGACCCACCTTGACTTTCTTGATTTTCTGTAGTGTCTGCTTCAGACGTTCTTTGCAATTAGTCAGCTCCTCTGGAGACTCCGTAATCTTGGATTTTAGTTGCTCTTGTTCTTCTTTTAGATTACATATGATCAATTTTAGCTCATTCTAATTAAAAAGAGTAGATGCAAAGCTTATCTTAATGCTTCTACCAGTTTACATTTGATATCAGAAAAAAAAACCTGTCCTTAAGTAAGCCTTTTTTAAGACTGTGAAGTTAGTGATGATTAGCCATTTTTTTTCTTCAAAATGGAGAAACTTCACTCAACTGCCAAATGAATCTTAGAGCAGTCAAGTCTTCCACTTCTATGCACATACTTTGGAGCACACAACAGGAGTGCAACATGCAGTAATTTAATTCCTGTTTCTGAATTTCCAAATTCTAGAACCTACAAAAAGAAGCAACACAGGTCTTTGGAACTATTGTTATCTCCTTAAAGTAGAAGAAATACACCACTCACTGTATAAAATATAGACAGCCAGATAAAGTTCAAAACTGTATTTTACATATTAATATTATACTTGCATTGCATTGTTTTATGATTACATATTATTTTAAAATATAATCACTGGACTGCTTTAGGAAATGAAAGGCTATCACACCATAACCACATAACTGCCTGGTTTGAAACTATCATTCTTTCATATAGTGAACCTGGGTGGTCTAGTGCTTATCAGTTTAGAACAGAAATGAAGCCATCCCAAAATAAGGTAGTGTTTTCTACACACTCCGGGGACTCTGTACATATGCAGAAATATATGAGTAAGAGGAGAAAAAACTGAGAACGTAACCCTGAGAGTTTGAAGGACCTATGAAATGTTGAGGATATAAAGATAAGAAAATACTAAGAATATAAGAAGAGCCCTGCTGGATCAGACCAAGGGTCCATCTAGTCCAGCACTCATTTCACACAGTGGCCAAGCAGCTGTCGACCAGGAACCCACAAGCAGGGCATGAGTGCAACAGCACCTTCCCACCCATGTTCCCCAGCAACTGGTGTACATAGGCTCATTGCCTCTGGTACCAGTACTAAAGATATTGTCTGAAGAAGAAACTTCTGGGTTCATACTGAATGCAAAAAACAGCAATCCCTGTCTTTGCTGCTATGTTTTGTTGGAGGTGGGGATGTGACATGGCTGCTGCTGAACCACAGCTATGCTAGTATCCTGATTCCTCCATTGATGTCTATGAGCAGCTTTAACTTCCACCCCAGGGGAGAAAAAAAGAAACAACATGTTGAGCAGACTGTGAGAGTATATCAATTAAGTCTATGGTAGTGGCAAGAGTGTTGGACTAGGAGCTGGGAGATCCGGGTTCTAGTCCCCACTCGGCCATGGAAGCTCACTGGGTGACTTTGGGCCAGTCACAGACTCTCAGCCCAACCCACTTCACAGGGTTGTTGTGAGGATAAAATGGAGAGGAGGAGGATACTGTAAGCCGCCTTGGGTTCCTTGCAAGAGGAAAACAGGTGGGGTATAAATGCAATTAATAAATAAATAAAATAAACTGAGGGCTGTCAATCCACATAATACTGAGGGTGTCTGATTTTTTTTTTTAAAGGAAAGATTAGGGAATTAGTCTGCCAGAACCCACAGCAACTTATAACAACCTTGAGCTGACATTGGGGGGCAGGGGTGATGTTTGCCATGAGGTTAAAACACTCCCCTCCCCACATTACAGAGCTTTGGCTATTGGGTGGTATAGAAATGAAATAAATAAGATGAAAATAAATGAATTATTATATAGATTAGATGGGGGTGGGGGTAGATATAAAGTGCCCAACCACTTTAGCACAGCTGGAAGTTAGCGGCACCATTTTGATTTAGGTCCCCATTTCTCATGTTTCAAGTAACTACATTATGGCTAGCATATCGATGCTTTGCAGAAAAAGCCTAAAAATGAAACACATTAATGTGCAAATGCCTGGGAGAGAACATACTCTGAGAACCTCAAGGGAAAATTCAAATGCAATACAAAGACAACACTCTTAAAGAATGTATGACAAGTTCCCATATTGCACGTAGCTGGCTGAAAATCAGCATACGTTAAGCGTTATCTTTCTGGAAGTCAAAACTGTTCTTAAGCCTACTGTTCAACTCACCATTGAGATCCACTTACCAGATTCTGGTTTTTTTCTGCAATTTCCATTCTCTTTTGGTGGATCACTTCTTGCAAAACACGCTAGTAGAAAGAACAATTGCTTGACAGTCAAAGAAATAAGGTCTACTTTTCACTTTGAACTCCAGAATCCTCTAGAGTTTTACCTGGCATTTTGTCCTTCAGATTATGTAGTCATTTGTAGGAAAGCTAGAGAGAAACAAATGTGCCCACAGAAGGAGTACTGAAGGAATGAATGAGGAAGCCAACACAGCCACGCTGGGTGAATAATAGGCTACAAGTGTATTAACATACAGAGGATTTGTATGACTGCCTGCCCAGCCTGGCTGCAATAGACAGAGGCCCAATGCAAGTAAACCTTTCTCTGCACAGGTCACAAACAAGCCCACACACAAATGCAAGTAGTATCAGTATGTTCCCACAGGATGCAGCTGCATACATTTTCTAACCCCTGAACAAGCCATTGACTTTAACGTTCGACAAAGGTAAGAGTTCATAGGCCAAGGTGTCTTAAAATATAACAACAACCCCACAACTAAAGTTGTTATTTAATAGAAATGCAAGGCCAGAGTAGCTTTATATCTCAAACTGACTTCTGAAAAACACACACATACACACCGTTTTCTGCCGATATTCTTGGTTGAGTTTTTGCTCCAGTTCTTGAATATCTTGAGACAGCTCCTTGAACTCTACTTGTTGATCAGCTGGTATAGTACTGTATGTACAAAGAAACAGAGTTGGTACGTAATATATATTCAGGCATACACAGTCTGATGATCCTTTCACTTATTAGAAAAGCTGTTCCTTTTTGATATAACTGCCTTGCAACTTTAGGTGTTGCAGTAGTATACAAGTGGACACTAAGTTTAGGAAACTGTATACATGGGAACAGTTCTCTCAACTGTGATCTTCCACAGATAGGTGAATCTTTAAGCAAATTAAGCCAAATGTAGTCTGACTGCATGTCAATGTCCGGGGCCAGAAAGGGCAAATTTATGGAGGATTGGAAAGGATCCTATAGAGCAGGGGTAGGGCACCAGAAAGGTTTCCAATGCAAATGACCCTACGCAAATGAATCTAATTTGAATTGGGAAATTTTCTGACTCAAAATTTCTAGAAAACCAAGGTCACTGGGCATAGGGATGAAAGGAGGTTCTGTTCCCTTTTCCCTGCTTATTGGGAGTTATGAGCAGGGAGGACAGCAAAAGTCACAATGGTAGGACGAAAGGGGAAGGAGCCTCCCACTGACCCCCTCCTTGGGAGTAATGCTGGGTGAGAAATCAAGTTTGGGGCAGGAAAGAGGCAGACATCGGGATCACTTTTCCTCTCCTCTCTGGCTAACCCTGTCCTACTACAATGTGCTGCAGTCTTACTTGTATCACATAGTTAGCCCATATACATTCTCTTCCCCTATACAGGACAAAATAATAATGAGCATGGCCACAGGAGAATCGTCCAAAGTGGGAATGGAAAGGACCTATTCCAATGTAAGAAAATGACACCTGTTGACTTCTACAGGAGCAAGGCAAAGTGCTGCACTCTGACACCTGGCCACACCCCAAAATTACTTGAGCTTAAGTCTCTACCACATAAATTGTTGTTGTTCCGTAGTTAAGTCGTGTCCGACGCTTCGTGACCCCATGGACCATAGCATGCCAGGCCTTCCTGTCCTCCGCTCTCTCCTGGAGCGTGCTCAAATTCATATTCACTGCATCAGTGATGCTATCTAGCCATCTCATCCTCTGCCGTCCCCTTCTCCTTTTGCCTTCAATCTTTCCCAGCAGCCATCAGGGTCTTTTCCAGTGACTTTTCTCTTCGCATTAGGTGGCCAAAATATCTGAGCTTCAGCTTCAGTATCTGTCCTTCCAATGAGCACTCAGGGTTGATTTCCTTTCAGATTGACTGATTTGACCTCCTTGCAGTCCAGGGGACTCGTAAGAGTCTTCTCCAGCACCACAGTTCGAAAGCATCAATTCTTCAGCGCTCAGCCTTCCTTATAGTTCAGCTCTCACAGCCATATGTTGCTACTGGGAAAACCATAGCTTTGATTAGACGGACCTTTGTCGGCAAGGCGATGTCTCTGCTGCTTACTATGCTGTCTAGGTTTGCCATAGCTTTCCTCCCAAGGAGCAAGCGTCTTTTAATTTCATGGCTACCGTCACCGTCTGCGATGATCTTGGAGCCCAAGAAAATAAAATCTGTCACTGCTTCCATTTCTTCCCCTCCTATATGCCAGGAAGTGATGGGGCCAGATGCCATGATCTTCGTTTTTTTAATGTTGAGTTTCAAACCAGCTTTTGAACTCTCCACTTTCACCCTCAACAAGAGGCTCTTGAGATCCTCTTCGCTTTCTGCCATTAGGGTGGTATCATCTGCGTATCTGAGGTTGTTGATTCTCTCGGCAATCTTAATTCCGACCTGTGATTCATCCAACCCGGTGTTTCTCATGATGTACTCTGCATATAAGTTAAATAAGCAGGGCAACAATATGCAGCCTTGTCGTACTCCTTTCCCAATTTGGAACCAATCGGTTGTTCCATGTCCGGTTCTTACTGTTGCTTCTTGACCCTCATACAGGTTTCTCAAGAGACAGGTAAGGTGGTCTGGTACTCCCATCTCTTTCAGAATTTGCCAGAGTTTATTGTGGTCCACACAATCAAAGGCTTTAGTGTAGTCAATGAGGCAGAAACAGATGCTTTTCTGGAATTCTCTTGCTTTCTCCACGATCCAGCGAATGTTGGCGATTTGATCTCTAGTTCCTCTGCCTCTTCGAAACCCGGTTTGTACTTGCGGTACTTCTCGGTTCACATACTGCTGAAGCCTAGCTTGCAAGATTTTGAGCATAACCTTGCTGGCATGTGAAATGAGCGCAACTGTGCAGTAGTTTGAACACTCTTTGGCACTGCCCTTCTTTGGAATTGGAATGTAAACTGACCGTTTCCAGTCTTGTGGCCACTGCTGAGTGTTCCAAATTTGTTGGCATATTGAATGCAGCACTTTAACAGCATCATCTTTTAGGATTTTAAATAGCTCAGCTGGGATACTGTCATCTCCGCTAGCTTTGTTGTTACTAATGCTTCCTAAGGCCCACTTGACTTCACTCTCGAGGATGTCCGGCTCAAGTTCAGTGACTGCACTATCAAGGCCATCAGGGACATTCAGATCTTTCCTGTATAGTTCTTCTGTGTATTCTTTCCACCTCTTCTTAATCTCATCTGCTTCTGTTAGGTCCCTGCCTTCTTGGTCCTTTATCATGCCCGTCTTTGCACAAAATGTTCCCTTGAGATCTTCGATTTTCTTGAGAAGATCTAGTCTTTCCCATTCTATTGTTTTCCTCAATTTCTTTGCATTGTTCATTTAAGAAGGCCTTCTTGTCTCTCCTTGCTGTTCTCTGGAACTCTGCATTCAGTTGGATATATCTTCCCCTTTCTCCCTTGCTTTTCGCTTCCCTTCTTTCCTCAGCTACTTGTAAAGCCTCATCAGACAGCCACTTGGCTTTCTTGCATTTCTTTTTCTTTGGGATGGATTGAGTTGCTGCCTCCTGAACAATGTTACGGACCTCCGTCCATAGTTCCTCAGGCACTCTGTCTAACAGGTCTAATCCCTGAAATCTATTCCTCACCTCCCCTGTATATTCATAAGGGATATGATTTAGGTCATACCTGAATGGTTTAGTGGTTTTCCCTACATTCTTCAATTTAAGCTCAAATTTTGCAAGAAGCAGCTCATGATCTGAGCCACAGTCAACTCCAGGTCTTGTTTTTACTGACTGTATGGAGCTTCTCCATCTTTGGCTGCAAAGGACATAATCAATCTGATTTCAATATTGACCATCTATCTGGTGATGTCCATGTGTAGAGTCGCCTCTTGTGCTGTTGGAAAAGAGTGTTTGCTATGATCAGCGTGTTCTCTTGGCAAAACTCTATTAGCTTTTGTCCTGCTTCATTTTGTACACCAAGGCCATGCTTGCCTGTTATCCCAGTGATTTCTTGACTTCCTACTTTAGCATTCCAATCCCCTTTGATGAAGAGGACATCTTTTTTTGGTGTTAGTTCTAGAAGGTGTTGTAGGTCTTCATAGAACCGATCGACCTCAGCTTCTTCGGCATCAGTGGTTGGAGCATAGACTTGAATTACTGTGATGTTGAATGGTTTGCCTTGGATTCGTACTGAGATCATTCTATCGTTTTTGAGATTGTACCCCGGTACTGCTTTTCCCACCCTTTTGTTGACTATGAGCGCTACTCCATTTCTTCTAAGGGATTCTTGCCCACAGTAGTAGATATAATGGTCACCTGAATTAAATTCGCCCATGCTTGTCCATTTTAGTTCGCTGATTCCCAAGATGTTGATGTTCAGTCTTGCCATCTCATGTTTGACCACCTCCAGCTTACCTTGATTCATTGATCTGACATTCCAGGTTCCTCAATATTGTTCTTTACAGCATCGGACTTTCTTTTCACCACCAGACACATCCACAGCTGAGTGTCCTTTCAGCTTTGGCCCAGCCGCTTCACTCTTTCTGGTGCTACTTGGAAATTCCCTCTGCTCTTCCCTAGTAGTATATTGGACACCTTCCGACCTGAGGGGCTCATCTTCCGGCGTCATCTCTTTTAGCCTTGTGATACGTTCCATGGGGTTTTCTTGGCAAGAATACTGGAGTGGGTTGCCATTTCCTTCTCCAGTGGGCCAAATTTTGTCAGAACTCTCCACCATGACCTGTCTGTCTTGGGTGGCCCTGCACGGCACAGCTTATGGCTTCACTGAGTTACACAAGCCCCTTCGCCACAACAAGGCAATGATCAATGAAGGGGACCACAGAAATAGATGACTGCAATGAGAAGGGATGTAGGTACTCCACAGGAATTCATTAGCTGTATCTAGTTACCTGCTAATAGTTACTGTTTAAAATGCTCAATACTGAACATCTAAGGCCAATTTACAACTGGCCCCAGCAGTGTTACATATGCAGCGGGGCCCAGGAGCAAACCTTGGGCTTACATACCTTCCCAGATCACAAAGAGAACACATAGGGATAGGCAGGTCAGGTAGAACACAAAGGGATAGGCAGGTCAGGTAGAACACAAAGGGATAGGCAGGTCAGGTAAGCAGAGTTTACACTTGCAGGCTCCAATTCATACTACAGATATTATGCCTGATAGGGGAAGATATTTATGTCCCAATGGATGCAGATCCTTTGGAATCCTGTGAATTGGCCCTTGAATGCCACAGGTTGTTAATGTATCCAATCAGTAGACAGCTTACTCAAGCTTCTCCAGTTTCAATGTTGCCTCCTGGATTGCCATCTGAAGTCGCTGCTCTCTTTCCATAGCTGATTTCTGAGAAAGGAACATGTTATATACAGTTTAAACCTAACTCTACAAAACAGCTTGAGTTCACACTTCCTCAATAGCTGGGACTATGCTTAGGGGCAACTGGGGCAGTAACAGCTCCAATTTTAGGGCACAGTCCCAGCTACCTGTTGATGGAAGTTGGATATTATGAATTTCTGTGAGATTAAACTAGAGCCCTATCATGCCAAGGACCAGTGGCCCTGCCTAACTCTCCCAGTAGTAGCAGCTGCACCTTTTAAAGAGGCAAAGTGGCAGCAGCTGCAAAAGGAAAGTCTTCTAGAGATCAGAATGTTGTACTTGTGAGTGTTCCACCTTGAAGTTTGGAGGAATTCCTATATAAATAACTCAACCCATGGGCCCTGGAGGCAGGCTTAACTGAATTTCCTGTCTTTACCAGTGGCAGTAACACCAGTGAGTCTAGGAAAAACCAAAACCCAACAGAACCAAACTAGGCACCTCATGAACAGAACAGACTGTGAACAAGTCAATGAAGAAAAAAACTTTTACGCTGAGAGTACAGGAAGGTCTCTCTCCCCCAGAACTGATGAAAACCAAGTCTGCAACTCCTAAAGATGCTTTTTTCCCGTTTTATTTTCCCCCCAAGGACCGTTTGGCGGGTGGGTGGGTTCTAAAACATTGGAAAAACTGAACACCTTTCGATTATGTAATATTTTCTTTGAGAATTTAAGACATGATGATCATATATTGTTACCCCGGCTTTACTCCCTGAAAAATTATTTCTAAAAACTATGTAATAAGAATTCTTTTATAGAAAGAATAGAGAAGTAAAATGTCTGGAAATAATGAAGCCATGGGGAAAATGTTTTTTAATCCTCTCTGTAAAATTCTCAGCATAGTTATTTCTTCCCTTCCTTGTTAAATTTATTTATTTATTTATTACATTTCTATACCGCCCAATAGCCAATACTCTCTGGGCGGTTCACAAAAATTAAAACCACAGCATAAAACAATATAAAATATAAAATTTTAAAACTACAATGTAAACGTACAATCAGAATAAGACCTAGCAGCAGTGCAGAGATTTAAAATACAGATTTAAAACAGCAAATGCTAAAATGCCTGGGAAAATCGAAAGGTCTTCACCTGGCGCCGAAAGGAGAACAACTTAGGCACCAAGCTAACCTCTTGAGAGCTCATTCCACAACGGGGCTGCCACAGCAGAAAAGGCCCTCTTCCTGGTAGCCACCCACCTCTCTTCCTTTGGCAGGGGCTCCTGGAGAGGGACCCCTGAAGATGATCTTAGGGTCCAAGCAGGGACATATAGGAGGAGATGATCCTTCAGATAGCCTGGCCCCAAGCCATTTAGGGCTTTAAGTATTAATACCAGCACTTGATCTAATGCATCTTTTACTGATAGACCTTTAGGGATGCTCTAAGTCATGCTCAGTTTTCCAACATGTGAGTAGAGTCACCATATCATAATATGGGAAAAAAATGTGGGTTCTTGACAGTTTGGGTTTTGTTCTACAGAGTCCTGTGTTTCTGGGCTAGATGCTGTAGCAATTAATATCGTTCTAATCTAAAATCCACATGTGAAAAAAAAATGCAAGTTATCACTATCACCAGATGTGTCGGAACAGCATGTGGGTTATTCCACCTATGTTTCTGTTCTTTTTTTAAAATTAATTTTGAAATTTGAGTCTACAGAACTCACTGCCACAGTTTTTAATAAAGTTCTCAATTAGACCTCACTTCTAGGGGATGCTGCCTCACCTACAAAACCTTTTAACTGCTGCCACTAAAATAAACCTGCTCTACCTAAAAGAAATTGAGAAACCTGGTCCCTATGATGTAGGCATGGGATTGACACTAACACTACAGACCACCTCTCAAAATAAGGTGTTCATTAACGGACGTTATTTACAAAACTGAAGAAAAAGTCACTCTTTAAATAATAGGTTGAGATTACTTAAAGGTTCTTAAATTTAATGATTGCTTACCAATCTTAAGATGAGCCTTTCTCAGCTAAATACAATCTCAATAGCTTTTTCCTTCAGATCAGATTTCCCTAAGCTCCACATACAGGAACAGGTTTAGGAATTTCCCTAAACTTCCTTACAAATAGGAACAGATGCTGTACACCAGTCTTTCTCTGCTTCCAGTTCTTCCTGCTTCTTCTTGCCTCTAGGATACTTCAGATGTTTCAGGGACTACCTGCTGATTGTCAGACAATAAATAGGAACCTAAAATATGTTCTGTATATCTTCGTTTGCTCATAAAATTATCATGTTTGGTATTAAATTTAAAAGTAGAGTTTATTCAGACAATAATTAGAAATGTACTGACTGAGTTTATTTTAAACGTTTTTAATATATAATGGCAATTTTATGAGCAAACCCAGTCATACAGAAAATAACGTTAGGAACATAAAGGCTGCTTCATATTCCTAAAGCAGTCTTCCTCAGCCTGGCACCCTCAACATGTTTTGGACTACAATGCCCAGATTCCTGACCTTCGGCCATGCTACCAATGGTGGGAGCTGAAGTCCAAAACATCTGGAGGGCACCAGGTTGGGGAAGGCTGTCCTAAAGCAACTAAGTTACTTTAGATTTGTAAAGACCACGAAAAAGCTAAGTATTGCTTATTTTTTCAATTTTTCCCAAAGTTTCAGTTTTTTCCTGAAACCCCCCAGAAAAAAACCAATTTTTTCCCATGGCTTTAAAATTTCAGGAAATTTTACACCTCTAATGCCGCCAAAATTGTTTGCAGCCACAATGTTTTTCAGGCTCCTACATCCCAAGCCCTTGCTTATGTTCTTCATGTAGAAGGAACTGACAGCACAATTATATATTTGTCTACTCAGAAGTAAATCTCACTGCATTCAATGGGGTTTACTCCCAGCTAAGTGGGTATAGGATTGCAGCCTTAATCACAAAGTTCACACCAGACAGCATTCAGCTCAAGGGAATTGCTGTTGAAAAAAGGTTTGGGATGTGGTAGGAAACAAAGAGCTGGCAGGGAACAGAGTGACTAGAGTTGGTAGAATAGGCTTTCTGGCTGGGATATCTTCCTGCTGAGGTTTCCAATATTCTTACCTTGCCCACATAGCTCCTGCCATCCCTTAGGTTAAGTATTTCTTTCTGCCAAACTGACCTTTGCTCACCGAAATTGAAAAGTTGCATACATCCTATTTGCAGCTAGCTTCGTTTCTACATCACGGTAGCTTAGTTACTTGCTACAATAGGCTTCATTTCCACCATGAACAGAAAGCCACATAGCATATTACAACACAGATACGAATAGCAGATCAAAATAAAGAGAGCTGCTCTATCAAGCTGAATTATCATGGTGAGCTTTGTGATAAGTCACAAAGTAATCCATCATTTTAGAGAACTAAAAAGTTAAAAGTCGCTGGATTCACACAACACACTAACCCACCATGGGTTATCGTGTTGTCTGAAGCCAGCGCATTTTCCGCAGGGTGGCTTGTTAACCATACAGTATAGTTTATTTTTCTTGAATAAGCCACCTTGAGAACCCATGGCTTGCTGTTGGGTTGTTCAAGGTGGTTAACAGGCCACACTGCATGGTTAACGAGCAACCCTGATGAAAAAGCACTGCATTCAGACAACATGGTAACTCACCCTGCAGAAAATGTGCTGCGTTCAGACAACTCGATAACCCACGTTTCAACGACAACCCACACTAGGTGGGTTAGCATGTTGCGTGAACCCAGCCATACTATGAACAAGCTAAAGTTACCCTCCAGCAAAAGTTAAAATTCAAGAGGCTAGCACAATTTCCCAAGTAATCTACAACATGACCAAAATAACAAAACTTTAAAGTTAAATTTCTGAGGGTCTAACATGCAAAAACTGTACATAATCTTACATATGTGCTCTGGATTTCCAGGTAGACCTCACGTCGTGAGTCACGGAAGAAAAGAAAGTTAAGAATGCCACTCAAAAAACGAGCTGTCCTCTTTGCTTCTAGAACATCAACACAAAATGAAATATTCTGATGAAGGTTATGATACATACAATTTTTCAAACTCAAAGGGCTGCATGAGATATAAACTCCATCTAGTTGGAGGATGGTCTACTAGGTAGAAATAGTGTATGGCAGCGATGACCAGAAGGTGATTTCCAGATGTTTTGGACTTCAACTCCCAGAAGCACCTGTCAGCATGGGCAATGGTCAGGAATGCTGCAAGCTGAAGTCCAAAATATCTGGAGATCTACTTTCTGCCCATCCTGGTGTATAACAATGCAGGATTCCATGGAAACATTTCAGTATTCAGTATTAAGGCAGGGCTGCCAGAGGCTGCTCGGGAAGGAGCCTGGGGAAGGAGGACCAGCCAGCAGCTGCACCAGGTGGAGCCTGAGCCTGCTTCTGCCCCCGCCCACAGGTACTTAAGGTGGGGCTGCCAGAGGCAGCGCCTCGGTGTTGCACCAAGTGCGACGCTAAGTGCGCACTTAGCATCGCACTTGGAGTCGCGTAGGATCTGAAGACCCACCCACCTGCCTCTCCAGAGACACCAGCAGCCACAGATACCAGCAGCAAATAGCAGCAGCAGCAGAGGGCAGCAGCTTTAAAGACGAGGGGGAAAGGGGCAAACGTGGACTTTATCTGCTCCTTCTTAGCTGCTGTTCTCTTTTATCTTTTTATATTCTTTTAAACTGTTGTGCATTTTATATCCTAACATTTTAATATGTGCCTGGGAGGACTATTGGGTAGCTCAGGGGGTCGGGGAGGTGCCACCATAACTGTGGTAACGGGCAGGGGGAGGTATGGCGTTGGGGGATTAACAGGCCAGCTGAGGAGAAGAGGGGCTAGACACCTTACAGCTGTCCCCTCTTCTGGTTCTTCACCCAACCTGATGGTCTCTGGCAGCCTTACCAGTCTGCCCTTGGGTCTGGTGGTGCTGCTGCTGAATGCCAGGTCGGCTCAAAATAAAATCTCCCTCCTCCATGATTTGATTGTGGATGAGGGGGCTGACCTGGCATGTATTACTGAGACCTGGATGGGGGAACTGGGAGGGGTCACTCTCTCCCAGCTGTGCCCTCCTGGGTACTCGGTGCAGCACCAACACCGACTTGAGGGTCGGGGAGGGGGGGTTGCCGTGGTCTATAGGAATTCAATCTCCCTCTCCAGGCTTCCTGCTCATTCAAGTGCAGATCTTGAGTGTTTGTACCTTGTGCTGGGTACCCGGGACAGATTAGGGATTCTGTTGGTGTACCGCCCACCCCGCTGCCCATCAGACTCCGTGCCTGAGCTGACGGAGGTGGTCTCGGACTTGGTGTTGAGGACCCCCAGGATGATGGTCCTGGGGGATCTCAACTTCCATGCCGAGGCCGCTGTATCCAGGGCGGCTCAGGACTTCATGGCCGCCATGACAACCATGGGGCTGTCCCAACATGTCATCGGCCCAACGCATATAAAAGGACACACACTTGATCTGGTTTTCTCGACTGGGCAGGAGGATGGTGATCTGAAAGTGGAGGAATTAACATCTGTCCCTTTGTCATGGTCAGATCACTTCCTGCTGAGGTTTAGACTCCTGGCGGCCTTTCCCCTCTGCAAGGGTGGGGGACCTATTAAAATGGTCCGCCCCCGGAGATTAATGGATTCCGATGGATTCCAGAGGGCTCTGGGGGATTTTCCTGCTGGTATGGCTGGTGCTCCTGTCGAAGCCCAGGTCACTCTGTGGAATGCAGAGATGACTCGGGCGGTTGACACGATCGCACCCAAGCAGAGCCCGGCCAGCTCCTTGGTATACACCTGAGCTGAGGGCAATGAAGCAAGAGGAGAGACAGCTAGAACGCAGGTGGAGGAAAACTTGTGCTGAGTCTGACCGAACACAGGTAAGAGCCCACTATCGAGCCTACTCTGTGGCGGTGAGGGTGGCAAAGAGACAGTTCTTTTCCACCAGCATTGCATCTTCTCAGTGTCATCCAGCGGAGCTTTTCCGAGTGGTTCGCAGCCTGTTACATTCTGGGCCAGAGAGAGAGAGACGGTGGAACCCTCGGTAGCACGCTGTGACAAATTTGCACAGCACTTTGAGGATAAAGTTGCTCAGATTCGTCATGAATTGGACACCACCATTAATGCAGTTCCATTGGTAGAGGCGTTCAGAGCACCGTCTGGTCCAGTTTTATTGGATGAGTTTCAGTTACTGAGGCCTGAGGATGCGGACAAGGTGCTTGGCCAAGACCGATCGACCACTTGTGTGCTTGACCCTTGCCCTTCATGGCTTATTAAATCAAACAAGGAAGGGTTGTCCGGCTGGGTCCAGGAGGTTGTAAATTCCTCCTTGAGAGAGGGAGTGGTGCCTGCTGCTTTAAAAGAGGCAGTAATTAGACCACTCCTGAAAAAGCCTAACCTGGACCCAGAGGATGTTAACAATTATAGGCCAGTGGCCAACATCCCCTTCCTGGGCAAGGTGCTTGAGCAGGTGGTTGTAGGACAGCTCCAGGCACTCTTGAATGAAACGGATTATCTAGATCCATTTCAATCGGGCTTCAGGCCTGGTTTTGGAACGGAAACTGCCTTGGTTGCCCTGTGGGATGACCTCTGCTGGAAGAGGGACAGGAGGAGTGCGACCCTGTTGATTCTCCTGGACCTCTCAGCGGCTTTCGATACCATCGACCATGGTATCCTTCTGGATAGGTTGTCTGGATTGGGAGTTGGAGGCACTGCCCTACAGTGGTTCCGCTCCTACTTGGATGGCCGATTCCAGAAGGTGGTGCTGGGGGATTATTGCTCTGTGCCATGGCAAATGTGCCATGGGGTTCCACAGGGCTCTATTTTATCCCCCATGCTGTTTAACATCTACATGAAACCGCTGGGGGAGGTTATCCGGTGTGGGCTGACGTGCCATCAATATGCGGATGACACCCAGCTCTACCTCTCTTTCTCATCAAAACCAGGTGAGGCAGTGGCTGTTCTGAATCAGGGCCTGGGCACGGTAATGGACTGGATGAGGGCTAATAAACTGAAACTCAATCCAGACAAGACGGAGGTACTGTTAGTGGGTGGTTCATCTGCCCGGCTAGGTGATATTCAACCTGTTCTGGAGGGGGTTGCACTCCCCCTAAAGGATCAGGTTCGTAGTTTGGGGGTGCTCTTGGATCCAGAACTGTCACTTGAGGCACAGGTGAACTCAGTGGCACGGAGCACTTTTTATCAGCTTAGGCTGGTATACCAATTACACCCTTGTCTGGACAGAGATAGCCTAGCTACAGTTATCCATGCTCTGATAACTTCTCATCTGGATTACTGCAATGCATTATACGTGGGGCTGCCTTTGAAAACGGTCCGGAACTTCAGCTGGTCCAAAATAGGGCAGCAAGATTGTTAACAGGGACTGGCCTGCGAACTCATATTACGCCAGTACTTCTCCGCTGCACTGGCTGCCAGTCTATTTCCGGGCCCGATTCAAAGTGCTGGTGTTAACATTTAAAGCCCTTAACGGCTTGGGGCCAGGTTACCTGAAGGATCGCCTCCTCCCATATGTGCCTGCCCGGACCTTAAGATCATCATCAGCGGCCCTTCTCCGTGAGCCCCTGCCAAAGGAAGTGAGGCAGGTGGCTACTAGGAGGAGGGCTTTTTCTGTTGTGGCACCCCGGCTCTGGAATGAGCTCCCTAGTGAGGTTCGCCTGGCGCCTACATTGTATTCCTTTTGGCGCCAGGTGAAGACCTTTTGGTTTTCCCAGGCATTTTAGCATTTTAGCTTTCTAAATTTTTATCTTTGCTGTTTTAAATCTGTATTTTAAACTCCTGTACTGCTGCTAGGTTTTATTGTGGTTGTATTGTTATATTGTGGTTTTGTATTTTAAATTGTTTTATTGTGTGTTGTTTGGTTTTAATTTTTGTGAACCGCCCAGAGAGCTTCGGCTATTGGGCGGTATAGAAATAAATAAATAAATAAATAAGTATTTGTTCTGTTGCATAACGGTAGAAATGCATCTTACCATTTCAGAAAAGAGATCCACTAGAAGCCAGCCACAATATTTGCATGCATACCGAATGGGATCTGAATCAAGGACTGAGGAGAGCACTACAAATTACATGTAGTTCTGCATTTTTTTCAGGACTTTCAGACAAAGCAGCTGTTGAAGCTACAATGTGAAATGGAAAACTGAACTCATAATCCTTTCACACAAAAATCCACTGCTTGCCACTGCCCCTTTCCATTTGCAAAAGTCTAATTTAGCAGCTTATTTGGGGTGGGGAGACAGGTTGCTACCTGTAATTGTAGTTCTTCAAGTGGTCATCTATGCATTCACACATATGGGCTCTGCGCCTACGCGGGGCTTTGATTCGCGAAGCTTCTATAGCTGAGGAATTTTGGCGGGAATCCCTCCCCCACATTCCAGTACGCATGTCCCTAGCAGGTTCCCGCTTATTCCCTCAGTTCCTTGAGACCAACATCGTGGTCTCAAAACTGAAAGAAACAAACAAACATGTTCGGTACCCAACATCGAACTACAGTATGACACTGAAGAGGGGATCGTGGGTGGGCTGCGTGAATGCATAGATGACTACCTGAAGACCCATAGTTACAGGTAGCAACCTGTCTTTCTTCTTTGTGGTCTCTATGCATCGCACATATTATTAGAAAGTAGCAAGCTAACTTACAATGGTGGTAAGTCAGTGTCCTACTATAACGCAGAAGAGAGGACAGCACGACCAGAAGCACAGTCAGCTCTAGTGCGAACATCCAGTCTGTAATGCCTAAAAAAGGGAGATGGTGTCGACCAAGTTGCAGCACGGCACAGTTCGGGGATGGCAACCCACCTGTCGAATGCGACCAATGTCACTATTGCACAAGTAAAGTGAGCTCAGACTGGGGCAGACAGTTTGAGTCCCGACAGCTCAGACGATAACTCGATGGTCTTGATGACCCATGGTGCAAAGTGCTGAGTTGAAAGAGGCTGGCCTTTGTCCTTGCCACCACAGCACACAAAAAGGCAGGATGACAGCAGAAACTGTTCAGTCCTCAACTTGTAAAAGGTCAGGGCATGACAAACATCAAGTGTATGCATGGTCTACTCCAACGGAACAGAGGGCAAGGCAAAGAAAGCCGGCAAAACAATGTCCTGGTTCAAATGAAAGTCCGACACAACTTTAGGCAGAAACGTAGGATCAGGACTGAGCACCATTTTATCTCAATGAGAAAGGAGATACGGTTGGTGTATTCTGAGCACACAGAGTTCACTGGCACAGCATGCAGATGTAATGGCCACCAAAAATGCCACCTTCCAAGAAAGAAGGCACAGTCATTAGCAGTTCAAAGGGTTTAGAGGACAGTGTCTTAAGTACCACTGAATGGCTCCAGCTCAGTACCATAGAATGGAATGGTGGTGCTAGATTCCTTATCCCTTTTAGGAATTGTTTTGCTGTCAGATATGAGAAAACTGAAAATCCTTCAAAAGGAGAGGGGAATGCTGAAACAGCAGACAGGCAGACTCGTAGAAATGACAGTTTGAGAAAGTAACTTTCTCAAACAGAGAAAGTAAAAATTGCAGAACTTGGTACAAGGAGTGCTGTACTGAATCAAAACCTTGAGCACGGGCAAAGGAGGAGAAAGCAGTCCATTTTCTCAAATAGGAGCACTGCGCACAGTGTTGACAATCTTCTGTATCCCTGCTGGGACCAAGGTTGTCCCTGTCACCTGATCTTCCATGCTGTCATGTGGAGAGTTGTTAGGTCTGGGAACCGGATTCAGCCCTTCTCTCTCATGAGAAGAGACAGATGCGATGGGCAATGGCCATTGCCACCAACCACTTGCCATCTAAAGTAGAGGGGCAAACCAAATCTGGCAAGGCCACAGGGCGTTATGCACTCAGTGCCCTCACTCACAATCTTCACCAGGACCTTGGTTATCAGTGGAAAGTGGGGGAACAGGTAGAACAGCACCCCTATCCATTGAAATATGAAGGCATCACCTATTGATCCTTGGCCTTGGCCTGCTCTGCTGCAGAATGTTGGCCAACCTGCATCCTTCGGTGTGGCAAAAGATTGATTTCTGGTGTTCCCCAGCCCTGGAGGAGATTGCTCAGAACAGTTTTGCCCAGCTCCCATTTGTGGGAGGTCAGTATGGTTCAGCTAAGGTGGTCGGCCAGCACATTGTCAACACCAGCCACATGTATAGCCACAAGCCCAACTTGACGGGGTATATATCATTTGAAGATCTGGAGCGTAAGGATGATTAGCGGGAGAGAACTGGTGCCGCTCTGTTTGGTCAAATATGCGATGAGTCATGTTGTCCGAAGTAACCTGAACCAGTTTGCCCAGCATGTCCAGTTCGAATGCACAAAGGGCCTTGTCGACTGCCCTTAACTCCAGGAGATTGATGTGTTGTGAGGCTTTGGCTGCTCATCATCCATGAACCATAAGGCCAGACGGTGAGCCCCCCCATCCTGAGAGCGACACATCCGTAGACACAACTATGGATGAGGAAAGCCAACGAAACAGCATGCCTGGGGGTAGACCAGCTACCATCAGAGAGAAACTTTGATGTCCGGGGGAGTCTGGCCCAGCAAGCATCCCGATCGGTATCTAAGTCACATATGAGCCATATGGAGTGGCCTCATCAGCAACTGAGTGTAATGAACGACAGCCATCATTGCAGCCATAAAACCCAGGTGCTAAGCTTTGGGAGCTGTGGTGGATCTACTCATTAGAAGTTCTGTTGCCACAGAAGTCAGCACCTTTACCCGGTTGTTGGGTAGGAAGATGCAGCCTAGTTGTGAATCCAACAACACCCCTATGAACTGGATCCTTGGCATTGGTAGACGTTGAGGTTTCTCTGTATTGATATAGAGTCCATGCTCCTGAAGGAGATTGCAAGTCACCTCTATCAACCTGCGAAGCTGGTTTTCTGTTGACGCCGCCAACAACCAATCGTCTATGTACAAGTATACCTCTAAGCCTTGCAGCCACAAGTGGGAGCAGACCACAGCCATGCACTTGGTGAATACCCTTAGTGCGGTGATGAGACTGAAGGGTAGTATCCGGAACTGGTAGGCGTCAGTACTGATGGCAAAATGGAGGTAGCGTTGGTGTGACTCCTCTACTGCGATATGTGAAGGATTGGCAGGGATCGCCATCTCTTACCCAACAGCCTTCAGACCCACCACAGCATTGCCAAGGCGCCCCGCATCCTTCCAAATGCTGGGCTCGAGGAGATTGGCTATGCCAGGGCAGCAGGAAGCAGCAGCAGTGCAAATGAATAGCAGTGCCAGCCAGCACATGCTCAAGGCTTGTGCTAATAGCTGCGATAGGATTCACCTGGAAGAGGGAGTGGGTGAAGAGGATGATGGGGGGAAAGTGGGCGAACACTGGATAAAAAGCGGGAGGAGATAGAAGGGAAAGAGGTGGAGAAGAGACATGGAGACTAACAGAGACCCAGACAGCAGGACAGAGAGATGCAAGCCAGGAGCGAGGAACAGCTTTTTATCTGGGAAATGACAAACTCTGCTCCTCAGGGGCTGCTTAATCTACTGGGGAGAGAAAAGGTCTACCCCCCCCTCCACTGCCCCTTTAAGAGCAAGCTCAAAAAAGGCTGCACTGGACTTTCCTGCTTGAGACTGGAGGAGTCAGCATTTTCCCCAGGAAAAGTACTGGGAGGAAACAGCAGAGAAAGATTTAGCCGCTGTGGGCACTGTTACTTCTCATACATTTGGCAGAGACAAATTTGGGGGGGATTATTTACCTGCCCGGTGTCAGTCCCTGCCATAGATGAAGGTGGAGAGAATTCTCCTAATGAAACAGTGATTCCCCAATTGTTTTATGTTCTGTTTGAAGACTACCAGTGTTGTAACAAGGAGAGTCTTTCCTATTATACTTTGGAGCCAACGTCTATTCTAGCTGATGTGTCTCCAATGGAGTCAATGGACCAAGGAGGTTTTGATGTGCCTTTGCCACAAGACCCGCTCACATGATATGAAAGTAAGTGTCCCTCAGATTGAGGAATAAATGGTGTGATTGGAGCCGGGGCGCGGGAAGTGACCTGTTGGTCCAGAGGTCTCGAAGCTGTAGCCAATGGATGTCGACAGTACCAACTTTCACCCCAATAGGAGGGCTCAGGATGGTGAGGGTAGTATGGGCCATTTTTATTTTTTAATTTCATTTCTATACCGCCCAATAGCCGAAGCTCTCTGGGCAGTTCACAAAAATTAAAACCAAACGGCCCACAATAAAAGGCTCATCACAATAATCAACCCAATCCTGGGGTCTCATGTATCACACATCCCAGGCTGAGTGTCTGTCACACTCAGAGAATAGTGATCTAGATTGCTCTTGGCATTGGCTCCGCTTGTAAAAACTAGGGGCCAAGCCTCTTGTAGAGGAGGCGAGTGAACACAATGAATCCAGCGATTGCAGGCACTGGTCATGTAGACTATCTCCGCTTTCACTGGACAACTATAGTATTTTGGTTATTATTTGATCCGATTTGGACACTAATCAAAATAGATTACTTCAAGGACCATTTCCTGTGAGCTCTATTTGTTGTAAGGATAAATAAACAGGAAAAGAATCATGTATACTATTTTGATCTCCTTGCAGGAAGTTAAGATATAAATGTAATAAAATAAATTAAGTCTAGGTCTGGTTTCGTCTTCATGCTGTGGCATGATTGCTACTTCTGCATGGCTAGGAATCCACACTGCAGCAACTACAACATGCAATCCTGAGACAGGCAGATCATGAAATAAGATTCCACACTTGCATCACTCCCTAAGGTTTAGCAGTACTGACATGAGGCATTTCCACACGACCACACCAACCCTTGTCAGGAACATTAACACCAAAATAGAATCCCGACCAAGTAAACAGGGAATCAAACTGCAACAAATCAGCCCTTGGTGATAACCAACACAAGGTAAAACCCCGTAACTGTCAGATGAGATGTTAAATGCTTACTTGGACTTATGACATCAGCAATCTGGAAGTCATTGACACGGCAGATTGGGAAAAACCGCTCCCTGTCAAAGATATCATGCATTTTGTAAATAGAAATCCTACAGCACCTGCTTCCCTGGTATAACTTATATTAAGTTGAGAGTTTGTTTGGTATTTTGTGCTATACGTCTAGGGATTAGGGTAAAGCACCAGAACCTAAGTATTAAAGTCCCACTGTTTTAATGGGGATTACTATCTAGTAAATAAGTTTTGTATTGTAGCCTTAATAGTTGTACCTTGAATTAGACGAGTTAGTAAAAATTTGTACTGCAAGGCCCAATTGACTAGAACTTTGTGCTGATAGCAAACATGCTTTTAGGACCGCTGGAAATTGTAGGAGTTTCTCTGTCTAAATATGTATAGGGTTGCACCCTTGCAAAACAAGCTAAAATGTTTTCCTCAGCTACAAAGAAATTCCATCACAAATTAAATTCAGACAAAAGCAAAGAATTAGGATAGAAAACATTATTTCTGGATACTCACATGTTAATAAATAGATTCCCTATGGGTAGGAAGCCTTCAAAGATCTGAGGATATGTAGTTTCAAAGGTTACAGGCATCTACGAATATAACAGAACCAATAAGTAGTAACCAGAGGGGTACATAAATCTACTTTCTTCACTGAATTGTTTAAATACAAATGAAGATTCATTATTTACTTGTATCATTATAGACCACTTTTCTATGACATCCCCAAAGCAGTGTCTGATCCTTCAATAAACTACATTAAAACAAAAATAAATTCACAAAGCAGCTGTAAAGCTCAAGATAAAAGTCAGTGCTCAAAACAACGATAGTAACTTCCTAGAATCCTACTGGTAATCAATCATGCTAGCATAATATATTGAAACGAATGGAATTTGCACAACACCAGTTCTTGGAAGGACTGCTCTGGTGAATGTGAGTGCCTGCCATCAAAGCAAGGAAGATTAGCTTATTGTTTCATTTCATAAAAACACTTTTCCATTAGTTGAAACGTACACGCTTCTAGAATTTAATGTTCTGTTGTTCAAATAACTGTTTACCCCCAGCTTCCCACAGTCAGAATGCTCCATGCATAAAGTCATATTCCCACCCCCACACCATCCAGGGCACCTTAATCTGACAGACCCCAACATTTGTGGTACAGGTGGTTAAGCTACAAGTGTTACCAGAATCAGGTAGTGACCATCAGCCCCTCTCTTTGTAACTACAGATTGGGGGAGATGAAGCCTGGAGATCTGTAGGATGTACCGATATCCATCTTGCAGGAAATCTTAGAAGTCCAGACTTTCACCAGACCATTCTAAAACACAGAATTTCTTCTTCTGCAGCCATTCTTTTGTAGATCTGCTTGTATGTTTAGGATCGGTCTTGTTGCATGACCCACTTTCGGTTCAGCTTCAGCTCACAGGCGGATGGCCTGACATTCTCCTCTAGAATCTTCCGATACACTGCAGAATTCATGGTTGTGTCAATGATGGCAAGCCGTCCAGGTCTTGAGGCAGCAAAGCAGGCAGAAACCATCACTTTCTCACCACCATGCTTGATGGTTGGGATGAGATTCTTCTGTTAGAACTCAGTTTGTTTTTCGCCTAACATAACATTTCTCATTGAGGCCAAAAAGTTCTTGACTCGTCTGTCCAGAGAACATTGTTCCAGAAGTCTTGGGGATCATTTATGTGATCTTCAGCAAACTTCAGACGGGCAGCAATGGTTTTTTGTTTTGTTTTTTTTAGAGAGCAGCAGTTTCCTCCTGGCTATCCTCTCATAAACACCATTCTTGTTCAGACTTTTTCTGATTGTTGAGTCATGAACAGTCACATTAAACAAGGCGAGAGTGGCCTGCAGATCCTTGGATGTTACTCTGGGTTCATTTTGACTTCCTCGATGATGCGCCAGTTTGTTCTTGGACAGATTCTGGTAGGATGACCACTCCTGGGTAGAGTGACTGTGGTCCTGAATCTTCTTCATTTGTAGACTGTCTGACAGTGTAGTGGTGGAGCCCCAAATCCTTAGAAATGGTTCTGTAACCCTTTCTAGACTGATGAGCCACAATAAAGTCAGGTTGCTTACCTATAACTGGAGTTCATTGAGTGGTCATCTGTGCATTCACACATATGGGCTCTGCGCCTCCACGCAGCCTCAATTCAGGAAATTTCTATAGCTGAGGAATTTTGGCAGGAACCCCTCCCCCACCATCCTACTGCACATACTCCAGCGGGGTTCCTGCTCAATCCCTCAGTTCCAAGGAGACCGCCAATTGTGGCCCCTTAAGACCGAGGAATCTTGATACCAAACCAAGATGATCATGACACCGAAGAGGGCACAGTGGGTGGGTTGTGTGAATGCACAGGTGACCACTTGAAGAACTCCAGTTACAGGTAAGCAACCTAGCTTTCTTTTTCGAGGTCTCTATGCATCACACATATAGGCGAATAACAAACTTACATACATGGCGGTGGGTTGGTGTCCACATCGAAGAACCTCTGACAGCACCATCCGGCCAAAGGAGCAGCCGTTTCAGGCCTGAACGTCAAGACTGTAATGCTCGACAAATGTGGAAGGAGTGGCCCGGGTTGCAGCCTGACATACATCCAGTATCAGCAACCCTCTCTGAAAAGCTATCACTCTGGTTGAGTGGGCCCTCACTGGGCCAGATAACTCCAAGCCTTGTAGTTCGTAGGAGAACTTAATAACTTCAACTATCCAGGATGCTAAACACTGGGATGAAACTGGGAGTCCCTTCTTAGATCCCCCATAAAAGACAAACAGTCGCTGAGATTGACGAAACGATTCCATCCTGAATGCTAGAGCTCTGCGAACATCCAATGTGTGCAGTGTCTTCTTGAGCGCCGTTGTGGGTGAGGCGAAAAAGGCAGGGAGAACAATATCCTGAGCTAAGTGAAAACCTGAAATGACCTTAGCAATATCAGGATGAAGTACAACTTTGTCCCTATGAAATCATAGATAAGGATTGTCCACTCGCAGGGCACATAGCTCTCCAGAACGCTGTGCTGACGTGATGGCTAGTAAGAACACCACCTTTAGCAAGAGAAGATGCAAATCCACGGTAGCGAGTGGCTCAAATGGTGTTTTGGTAAGTGCATGTAGTACAACAGACACACTCCGTGTTGGTACCAGAGGTTTAACAGGAGAAACAAGATTTCTAATTCCCCTCATAAACCGACGGATCAAAGGATGTAAGGAAACCGAGGAAACATTGTAAACAAGTTGGGAAGCCATAATGGCTGCAAGATAAACCTTCAAAGAAGAACTTCAGAGTCCTTGCTCATGAAGCAAAATTGAAAACTTCAGAATATCCACAACGGACAGGATCAAAGTCATTGTCTCCAGCGAAAAGTGTAAAATGTGTCCATATATTGGCATAGGATTTTCTTGTAGCAGGTTTCCTAGCTACCTCCAGAACAGACTGGAGTGATGCAGATAAGTCTATCCGGTCTACTGTTGGATTCTCCATACCGTGAGGCGTATGTCTTGCCTTTGTCCATGGACAACAGTACTGAAGTTGAAGGTAATTCCCTCTGGACCACAGGAGGAGCTTGGCAAACCAAGGCTGCCTGGGCCACCACGGTGTGATCAGGATGCCCTCTGCCCTGTCTTTCTCCAGTTTTGCAACCACCCGAGGGAGAAGAGGAAAGGGTGGAAACATGTACAGGACACCTCTCCTCCAATTCCTGGGAAAGGCACCCCCAAGAGACCTCGCACCTCTGCCTGCACAGCTGCAGAAACAAAGGCATGCTGCATTCTCCTCCGATGCAAAGAGGTCCAAGGATGGGTGACCCTACCGGCCGAACAGGCAATTGCGGACACTCAGATTGAGTTCCCATTCGTGGGAGAGTGGGAAAGAGCAGCTCAGACAGTTGGCCAAGATGTTGTCTTTGCCTGCAATATGGATCGCCATAAAGGTGATGTCCTGTGGAATGCACCAAAGATTTGTATTGTCAGTCAAATCAATGGCATCAAATGAGTCCCGCCTTATTTGTTTAGGAGGAATACCACCATGGTGTTGTCGGACACGATTTGGATGCAACGACCACAAAGGACTACTGTGAAAGCCCTCAAGGCTTTATCGACTACAAGCAGCTCCAGGACATTGATGTGGCTGTCTGCCTCTGCCTTCAACTAGAACCCTTGAACTTTGAAGCGAGTGCGGTGAGCGCCCCAGCCTGACATCAAGGCATCTGTCATGTCAATGTCCGTGTGGGAAGTTGAAAAGGCAGACCCCTTAAGAAGTTGGATGACACAGTCCACCACCGAAGGGAAGCCTAGACCGCTGGGGTAAGCTATAGTCTGATTCTCCGGGAGTCTTGCCGCAGGTTGATTGCCCTGATAAACCAGTTTTGCAATGTCCTCATGCATATGGGACCACTGCAGTTGTAGCTCTCATCAGTCCTAGTAGTTTCTGTACCACATAAACTCGTACAGGATGGCAAGCTAGAACATCCAACGCAAGTTGCATTAGCACCTGTCCTACTTCAGAATTTATGGAGGCCTGTTCAACTGGACAACTTGGGATGGCACTAAGAATGATTTTTCCATGTTCACAAACAAACCAAGGTCTCCTACCAGTTCCAGCATAATTTGGATGCTTTTCAGCAGTCAGGTCCTTGATTGAGCGCCTAGAAGCCAATCTTCAATGTAAGGACAGATCTGGACCCCTTGAAGCCTGAGATGGGCACACACCACAGCCATGTATTTTGTGAATACTGGTGGAGCTGTAGCAAGCCCAAACGGCAACACCTTGAACTGGTAGGCAAGACCGTTGACAGAGAAGCGGAGAAAGCACTGGCTGAACTCCTCTATTGCGATATGAAAGTACGCGTCTTTCAAATCGATGGTCACGAACCAATCTCCCATCTGTAGCAAGGGTAGGATCGAAGTCAATGTGGTCATTCTGAATGTTTGGGGTGGACTGAACAGATTGACCCCCCCGAGATCCAGAATTGGACAAAGTCCGCCATCCTTTTTGGGCACCACAAAATACTGGGAGGAGAAGCCCTTGTGCAGCACTATTGGAGGGACCAGTTTGATTGCTCCCTTTGAAAGGAGTTTGTCTACCTCTTCACAAAGTAGTGGGGACGATGGTGCCAAAGTGATGCCCGAGAAGTGGGAGAAGAGTCAAACTTTCTGTAACCTCGACGAATAACAGCAAGGACCCACAAGTCCATTGTTATTCTCTGCCATGATGGGAAAAAGGCTGCGAGGTGGGAGTGGAAAGGGGAAGATGATCATGGGAAAGAGGCGGTTCCAGGGGAGAGTCAAAGGCATTGCTTCTTTGTAAAATCAGGCCACTTACGAGAAGACTGGAAATGTGGTGTCGAAGCAGATGCGTGTTTCTGTTGGAAACCTTGTTGCTGTCGTACTGCTCGATCCTGATGAGGTCGAGACTGAGTGAAAGCCGACTGTCGATACCAGGGGCATTGTCTAAATAGCAGTGGAGCCTACAAGAGACCCATCTTCCTTGCCGTGTTCTTGGCCTTTTGAATGGTGTCCATGGCCTCGTCGGTTTTGGATTTAAATAAACCCTCACTGTCAAAAGGGAGGTCTTCAATTCGGGAATGTGCCTCCTGTGCAAGGCCTGCTGACCTCAACCAGGCAAGTCTGCGAAGTGCAATAGCCCCTACCATAGCCTTGGCATCACAATCAACTTGGTGTCTGGCAATGTTAATTTGTTGCCTAGCTACCTTCGTGGCCTCTGCCTGAAAAACTCTCCAGTTCACATTGATCATCCGGGAAGTAGTCGCAGAGGGAGCCAATCTTTTCCCATAGAAAAAGCTGGTACCAAGCCATAGTTGCTTGACAATTTGTAACCCATAGTCCAAGGGAAGCAGAGGAGTAGATCCGCCTTCCCATCAAATCTAGTCTCCTACCTTCCTTGTCTACTGGGGAAGAATGCACCCAATGAGACCTGCCCTGTGACGACTCCTCAATGACTGAATTAGGTGGAGAATGGGTGAATAAAAACTTCGCATCCTTCTCTTGGGTTCTATGCATGGTCTCCAGCCGCTTAGAGGTCGGAGTCATGGAGGACGGAGCCTTCCAAGAGAGCTGTACCGTCTGTAATAAAGTCAGAAGAAATGGAATTGCACCAGAGTGGTTGAATCAGTGTGGAGGACATCAAACACCGGGTCCTTAACTCTCTCCACAGGCTGCTGAGTCTCAAGACCGAGTGACTGGGCCATTCTAGAAACTTGTTCTGCAAAATGACCCACATCCTCCGAGGGATCTTAGGAGCCCACAGCAACATCGGGTGACAACAGCAACAATGGAATGGATGAGACCGAAGCTGAGTCAGACTGATAATCTTCCCTTGGGGAGCAAGAAGACATCCGCTGAGTACCCCAGTCATCAGGCTTTGGGGACCCAGCCTGGGGTACTGGAGAAAGAGCTTTGCCTCTGTCTATGCTCTGCGTAACTAATATTTCCGGAGCCAATTGGTGAGGCGGCCGTAAGGGAGACCTCGTAGCAAGTGCCAGCAATGCAGCAGAGGGCACCTGTACCAGTGGCGGCGGCAGAGGTGGTGGCGTAACCATCTCCTGCAGTGGTGGCCGAGCTAAAGTACCTGACAGGCGTCGTGGTCGCATCAATAATCACTGGAGTAAGCGTAATGATCATAAGGATACTGATGAGGTCGATAATAGTTCCAATCATCCCACCCGTGGCGACGTGGCGGAGGATGAGACCAATCCAATCCTCTTTCCCAATCCAAGTGAGGGGAACGAGAACTGTCTCTGTACCAAGGCTACGGAAACTCCGGTGGTCGGTCACCCCTTTGGGAGCAGGAGTAATAAGCCAATCACAGGGAAAAATCTCCATGTTTACGCGTTTGGTCAAACCCGACCTCTCCTTGATCCTGAGTCAGTGTCAAATTCCTATGCTCCCCTTCTGACATGGAAGGCATTGGTGGTACCGGGGTCAATATTGAAGGCACTGAAACCATTGTAATTGGCGAGTCTAACATTGGAGGTGGCTCCAGCAGCCGAGCTGGGGTTCCAGGTTGAGAAATGAGCTTTTTTGACTCCTTCCCCTTCTTCTCTCTCTTCCTGACTTCAAAGGAGTGAAAAGATCTCACCTTTTTTGACAACATTTTGGTGAGAGAAACTGCCAAGGAGTGGCCCAGGGTTGGAGGGTTAGAGCTGGAGCTGACTGGGCAGGCAAATTCACTGACTTCTCGGGAACCTCTTTTTGAGGGGCCTTATCTGCGCCCTTAGGCCGACTTTTCGGCTGATCTGAAACTGACACGATGGGCTATTTAGGGGCGTCCGCCGCTTTTAGAACCTTTTCCCACAGGATCACTTTAAATCAATCAGCATAATTTTTTCTTGCCTACTTACTAAATGACATACAATGATGGCAGGCCTCCATATGACATTCACCCAGGCAGAGAAGGCACAAGGAGTGCCCATCTGTGGGAGGCAATTTTGCCCCACAATGCACGCCCTTTCAGAAAGGGGCCTTAATGGCCATACACCCAAAGGCACCACGCGATCAATGATCGCAAGACTGGAACCAAAAACAAGAAAACAGGTAAAGGCAGAAAAACTGGAGAAAGAAGAGAGAAAGCCAGAAAAAAACAATATAATTTCTCCTCAGCCAAAGCGTAACGAGAAGTCCCTTCGATCAAGTGCTACCACAATGGCAGTCAACAAAGAACTGAGGGATTGAATGGGAACCCCGCTGGAGTATGCTCAGTGGGATGGTGGGGGAGGGGTTCCCACCATAATTCCTCAGCTATAGAAGTTTCCTGAATCGAGGCTCTGTGCAGGCGCAGAGCCCATATGTGTGATGCACAGAGGCCACGAAGAACTGCTTTTCTGAGGTCCTCAGAGACGTCTTTTGATCGTGGAATGATGTGTTGCCATACAACCGTATGATGAAGACCAAACTTGCAGTTTCTGATCCTTCTATAGGGTGGGGCCTCACCCCTGAAAATCTATCTAATTACTTGAACACCTGATTCTAATTATTCCCTTTAATTGAGCTGATGCAACCAGGGGTTCACTTACTTTTGTACATGACTCTTATGTACTCATTGCCTAATTTATACATTGTTTTATTTCACAAGAGATGGAATTAGTTAACATAAACCCTACTGGCTATTTAGAAAAGGACTGGTTTTGATTCATGAAGGCTATCATGGTACAACTATGGAATTTCTGTAATGATCATTAGGGTTCACAAACGTTTTCTCACCACTGTATAGGCAATTCCAGGGGGTGGGGGAGAATGTTGGGACTCAAACAGTTTTGGGTGGAGCTCATATCCGCATCAACAGAGGCTGACAGCCCAATTTTTTGGAAATGATTGCAAGGGGTGATAACAAATCTAGGCCTAAAATGGAGAACCGTATTTTAAATGGGACATGGGAGGTTCACTTTTATAGCATCTTTAATTATGAAAAACCAAAAACATTACTAAGTGCAAGGATAACCCCCCTAAATCAGTTCAAAACCTGGGTGACAGTCTCTGAAGTGGAACAACTAATATCTAATCTGAAGAACGCAAAGACCCCAGGAAGTGATTTTATTCCACCAGAATTATTGAAGACCTATGTTGGATAGCGGTCAGAATTATTAGCCCCCTTATTTACAGCAAAAAAAGAAACCGGACAACTACCCAAGGGGTCGAGCAAAGAGATTGTGGTGCCAATTTTTTTTTAAAAAAGGAATAAGGTGGTCCCTATGAATTTTAGGCCAATTTCACTACTGTCAGTAGTGAGCAAATTATATGCGTAGTATCTACTGCAGACGTTGAAGGACTGGGTTGAGAAAGAAAACATACCAGCCCAAGAACAGGCAGGATTCCGCAAAGGAAACTCAACAGTCGATCACTGTTTTGTAATTTCCTAATTGATCTATAAATATGCCAAGGGGGAAAATCTACTTTCTATTCTGCTTTTGCTGATCTCAAGGCAGCATTTGATTTCATCAGTAAAGAATGCCTGTGAACGAAGCTGTCGATGGTAGACTGCTTTATTTAATTATTTGGCTTCATACCTAGACTTCAGTGAAGGTTTGACTAGGTTATTCTGGAAAATTATCTAAGAGCAACCCAATTTCTAAGGGAGTATGCCAGGGCTGCCTGTTGGCCCCTTTATGGTTTAATCTCTATGTAAATAATTGTCGGTCCTCACCAGCTGACTGCAGCTGGCCAGCAAACAGCAGCAATAACTCACTGACTGATAAGCCGGGTCGTAAATCTGTCCAAGGCTAGGAAAGGAGGAGGCAAGAGCCAGTTCAACAAATCCAAGACAGCATGGCAGACAGAAGTTTGTTTTCCAGTCTAAACACAGGGATTCACGAGCAAAACTGAGGTTCGGGGTCGAGGCGGGGCTTACGAGATCCAACGTGTGGAAATGACGTTGTTCTCTAGCAGCTTTGTCCCTGCCTGCTTCCTGCTTTTAATGGCGGTGTACTGAAACAACTGCTAGCAATCAGGCCTCTGGGAGCCTCTCTGCCTTAAACAGACAGAGGCTCACCTTCGTTGCTCTTTTACATGAAGCCGCCTTCACTCTGCTGGGGTCAGTGGAACTTCGCCCTCTGAATCCTCCAGAGAGGCTATAGCTGGGCATGGCTCCTCCACAGGGGGTGAGGGGGCTTGGGCTACTTCTGTGTTAGTCCCTTCCCCCAGGTCTGAAGCCTGCCATTCCCCTTCGTCCTCAGAGGAGTCTAAGGGAGGCATGACAATAATATCAGTACTATCTTATGGAATGCTTCATACAACCCAGTATATTTAGGGGCTAGGCCAGTCTCATTTTTGTTGCATGGTGATGATACTGTCCTTGTGTCCTCTTCACAGGTGGAACTAAGAAGGTTACTGAGGGATTTTTGCAGTCATTGTGAATCCGAACTGTTAACTATTAATTATAATAAAACACAAATTATGGCTGCTGGGAAAGATAAGAAATGTTATAGGTGGACTATGAATGGAAACCAGATTTCTCAAGTTAACAAAGTTAAATATTTGGGGATCATTTTCATCACCTCGGATCCTTTAGAACCCACGTGGCACAGGCCAAAGAGAATGTAGGCTAAACAATCAGAGGAATGGTTAAATTCTTTTTTTTTCTTTTTTCACTTGTATAAAGATGATAAATTAATTCCACCTGCACTCAAGGTTTACTGGGCAAAGGCTCTGGGGCAGCTACTTTATGGAGCCGCATTATGGGGCTTTGGGGATATGCAAATGATTGAGACTATCCAAAATCAATTCCTTAGAATAATACTCCATGTTCCATATGGTACACCTTCTTGCTCGCTACGAGCTGAAACTAATTTACCAAAACTGAAGTCTTTAGTACATCTTAGGATGAAAGCAGCCTGAAACTTTCCAAGCTAGCAATGATTTGTTTTCCTCATAGCAATTGGATTAAATCAGTTACCAGACAGACAGCAATGTTAGAATTCTCCCCTGCCTTTCTGTTATCACAGGACCAGGGAAAAGCTTTAGATCAGGTGAGGCAACATATCCTAGACATGAACTTTCATGAACTGTTGGCAGAGATACATATACAAAGAACATCCCTGTACCCAAGACTGGATATCAGATGTGCCCTCCCTATCTTTATAACTAAGCTTACATACCCTAAACTCTGAAGAGCAATCACTCTGGCAAGAATGAATAGCTTTCCTTCTGCTGTTACACTGGGATGATACAGAGGGATTCCCCTGAAAGAGCATCTGTGCCTCTGTGCTCAGTCTGAGGTGGAGACTATGGGTAGTATCCAATAGGGGTGGTGCTTGACCTGCCCCTTCCAGAAACCAGCATTTTCGTGCGCATTGGGGCTTGCGCCCAGAAGCACTATGTCGCCGTCGTACGTGGACCAGGACTGGGAGCAGGTGGATGGAGGCCTGGTAGGGCTAGCCACACACACACTCCCACTATTGGATACTACCCTATGGAACACATTGTGTTACAGTGTAATTTGCATAATTCCCCAAGACTTCAATGCATTTATAATTCATTGTAAATTAGTTGGGAGGATAAAAGAAGCTGGGCAGGAGAGGAAATATCAGCATCTCTCCTTAAAACCTAACATACGGTATTATTACAGTTTTGTCTAAAAGACAGAATGGGCCAATTGTATGAATGTCAAGATGATGATGATTAATAAAAGGAGGGAATATGTTAACGGCAGGGTTTTTTAGTTTAAGAGTCTTTCCATGGCAGGGTAGGATATTTTAGTGGTAATTTCTTAGTTTTGTTGTTGATTTTTAATTGTAAATAACTTCTGCTATTTTTGTAACTATTTATGTTGTGCAGCACCTCTCAATCATGGGTTGCAATGTAAAAGTGGAAGAGGTGGGTTTTTTAAAATGATGAGTTGTTATATGTGAACAGCCTCATTGTAATCCACTGAAAAATCTGATGTGGGTCTTTTTTTTGCATTAGCCAATAAAGTTTTGATGACAACATTTCTGCGAAGGCGCTTTTAAGGCCAAAGGTGTGGGATATGAACAACTTTATACACAGACTTCAATACTTGCTATGGCAAGCGTGCTACCACTCTCTGACAAGCCTGATGAGCAACAAGCCTCTCTCAACACTTTGAAGCTGCAGAGATTGTTGGGGATTGTCCCAGCAGTTTGCGGTGATCCTTCCCAACCCTGCTCTAAGATTGGGAGAAAGGGGGATGGGTTGGTAGCTGTATGGCTAAGGTCCCTGGATACCTTGGCCATGCACAGCCAAACCAGTAAATCATCCCCCCACCTTCCAATTCAAGGGCAAAGGAAGGGTGCTGGGAACCTCTTGGTTGCTGGTTAGTAGAAGAGTCCAGAGCACCACTGCACAGCATCAGCTAAAGCCCAATGTTCCCCTTCTCTTTCTCACAGGAGAGTGATACAGAGAGTGGGAGGCTGAAGGAGCCGCACCACCAAGCACCACCACTGCTGAAGGAGTCAAACCACTGAGTAGCAGCTGAAGCTTACAAACTCCATGCAAATTCTCAGAGGGGTAGCAATATGGTCTGTTGTAGCAAACACAACAAATAATGTTGTGGCAATTTAAAAGATTAACAGATTTATTGTGGCATAAGCTTTCATGGACTACAACTGCCACAACAGATCTATTAATCTTTAAAGTGTAGCAAGACCTTGTAGAAAGTGATTACGATTCCACTTTTTAGATTCAGTTTACTTTTCCACAGGTCATATTGCATACTTACCATGTAAAAGTGTTCCAGACGGATTCCATAAACACTTTGTAATGCTCTCATGAAGATCATGTGCAGTACTTCAGGCTGAAAAGAAGAAACGCTGATTTACCAAGACAGACCAGACTATGTTTAGATTTTATTTACCTCTCAGTAAATGATTTAATTTACTTAAAGTTCCACTACCAGAGGCAACATTTTTGCAACTCCAAATTTCAACACAAACATGTTCTTAAATAAGTCATGATCAAATGTCATGGTAAACTAGGGTAGCAGAACCTTTCCTTCCCCCAGAGCTACATTCCCTAAATGGAAATCTGCCAGGGGCTGTATGCTAGCAGTGGGCAGGGCCAGAGCCAGCCCACACTGTCTCTTTCATACACTCATTCACTGTCATCCATCCTCCGCTAACTTCTACCCCCACTATCCTTTCTTTGGCCCTGCCCTCCTTACGTGGAAATTTGGCTTTTAAAAACCAAGATCGTTGCAGGACATGGTGGGCTAGGAAAGTCACAGGCCAGATGGAGAAGCATGATGGGCTGCATTTGGTCCATGGACCAAAGGTTCCCCACCACTGCACTAAACCATGATTTAGCACAATGTGAATGAGGCATAGCAAGCCACTTCCCCACACCAGGCAACAAGCCTTGGTTTATTTTTCAGCAACACCAATCTGAATCCATGGCTTGAAGTTGGTTTATAAATCCTGGCTTGTTTTAACTATGGCTTATCATTATGTCTAAACCGAGAATCCTGGCTTATTCCTGATTTGTTTGTGTGCCCCACCTACACCTCTCACCAATCCAGAGAGGAGTGAGGCAGCAGTAACTAAAAAAAGAATCGCTGCTCAGGCTAAACTCCTCTCTCTTGCTGCCACCCTCAACTCCTCCCTTATCTAGAGATCTGCCCATGCCAGAATACCTACGCTTTTTGCTACTGTTTTGCATAGAGAGAAACACTTTAAGGGGCCTATGTGTGCTTTAGTAACATCTACCAATGATTTCACGCTGAAAGCACAATTTTAATCTAAGCTGGATACTCTGACTTGTGATAAATTCTCAAAGGGAATGGGGCTGTTCACACGTAATGGCAGCAAATTGTGGATTAATTAACCCATGATTTGCCACGGCATGTTCCACAGCCTCTTTGAACATCCGAACCTGGACACTATAGGTTAATCATGGGTAAAACAACCCACAAGTTCCTTGCCTAGAGAACAAGGTGATAAGAGGGGTCTGATCACCAAATGTCAAACCAGATATTCCCCACTGCAAAGCACAATGAAATACCCACTTCACAGACAGTGAAACTGGTGATGCTCAGAAAAACACACATGTGAAACAGCCACCCTACAAAACTCCCCAAAAATACACTCCAAAAACAAAAAAAAACCAAATACATAGGCACCAGCACCCATCCCACAAAAATGCTCTCTAACACACAAGCAAAACACACACATGCCACAGAAACCAAAGAATACTCCACCCAGGCAAGACAGTGTTTTACTGCTATTAAGGCTTTGGAAAACCATCTGGGTAGTGACAGAAGAGGTGGAGAGAAAAAACAAAACAGGAATTGGCCACACAAGCCATGATTACTTTGCTTGTGTTGCTACTGAGGCAGTGAGCATCACTAAGTGGGTGCTTATGAGGTACTTGAAAACACTGAAGGTGCCAACATGGTTGGAGCCCTAAAGGACACTTAAGGGGAAAACCTCAAGTTGTATATAAAGGAACAGTTCTGGTCATGTATCTGTTTGTAGAAGACTTTTCTTCCTGCTTCCAAAGAAAAATTATGATTTAATATCCAGCCCTGTGGTATTAACAACACGACTAACTACTAATTACTAACTATTTGACTCTATTAGAAATGAAGAGATTTGAAGGCTACCAACTCTATCCTGATGAAGTGCAGACCTTATCTTAGCTTTAATCTTTATTCTCCCTCATAGCCAGATTGATCATTAATCCAATATTACTGATCTTGTTATTTCTTGTTTTCATCTGCTATACTTTTAGTGGATGATTTTAAGATTACTAACTCGGTATTGATTATGCTCTGAATAGATTACATGCTGATCTAATTATTTCTATTTTTAGTTCTTATTCCACCCAATGGTTGATTGATTTCCCCCCTCCCTCCCCTTTAAGTTTAAGACTATTATTGAGAAAGAAGGAAGGGAGCGTTAATTACTATTATCTATCCTATCATTCTTAACACCCCAGATACTGGAAAATATAACAGGTCATCAGTCTAAATTAAATTAATAGCTCAGTTTATATATCCTTTTTACCAGTTTTATGAACATTTTTGTAGTTGTACTTTAAGGGCACAATCCTATCCAATGCAAGGCAGGTGCAGCGCAGAGGGGATTGTCCCATTCGTGCTTCAGCTGCCCTGCATTTGCAGCTAGACAGCTGATTTCGGCTGTCTAGCTACTGGAAGATGTAGCGGAGGGGCAGACACTGGACGATGCATAGGAAGCATTGGAACAGCACTTCCGCCCTCCCCGCCCAGGCACACCCCGTTTTTGCCACTTTGCACTCCTCTTCTGAGCATGGGGCCGTTCCGTGCTGCCTACAAAGCAACATAGGAGGGGGTGGAGGTCAGTTCTCAGGGAACCGACCTATCATATGGCCATCTAGCCATGACTAGCAGCCATAGGATTGCACCCTAAAGCTATTTTCTTCAATTAAGCAGCAACTAAGATGCCTGCTTGATCTGACGCATGGATTGAAGAAATTACTAATCCAAGAGAAATTAGAGTAGATCTTGTAGGAATAACGCTCTCTCTCAACTGATGACATATTAAGAAATGATAATCAAGACACTGTCCTTGATATAAGCTTCAGAGGCCTTCTCTATGTGCCCCTGAGAAAAGCTCAGGAGTGGCAATTTGGGAAGGAGCCTCTTCTGTGACGATCCCATATTTATGGCAAGCATTTCCCTAGGAGGCTTGCCCAGCACCGACACTGTCATCTTTTCAGCACCTGGCAAAGATGCACTTATTTTCCCAATTGCTGCTTCTGCGATGTTCATTATCGGCTGGGGGGATTTATCTACAGTGGATGGACAGTTTTTGTACTATATTGTTTTTAGATCATTTTTATGGTGTTTATTTTTATTATTGTTCTGATTATGGTTTATAGTAATTTGTTTTTTTCAGTTATTTTTAATTATAAATTTTTGTATTTGTGTGTAAGTTACGTCAGGACCATTTTTAACAGTGGGAAACCACACACACACACACACACACACTTATTTATTTATTTATTTATTTATTTTCTATCCCTCCCAATAGCAGAAGCTTTCTGGGCAGTTCACAAAAATTAAAACAAGGTACAGCATAAAAAAATATAAAACATGAAAGGTTAAAACTACAATATAAAAGTATAAAAAAAGGTCTTCACCTGGCGCCAGAGTACAACGTAGGTGCAGGCTGTGAAGATTTGAGGCCTACAGAGGCAAGGAAAAAGGTCAGGCCTAGAGGCCTGGAGTTTTTGTTGGGAGGGGGTATCTCTGAGAGGAGCAGTTTCATTTCCCCAGTTAAGTTTCATTTTTATTTCCCTGGTTAAGTTTCATTTCTTCAGGTTTGAAACAGTACTTTTGGTTTTGAAGGAGGAACGCATAAAAAAAGAGTCCGAAAGACCAGAAAAGCAAGAGCAGAGCATGAAGAGGGAGCAGGAAGCGCAGCCTGGAGAGGTCTAAGTAGAGGTACTTGCATTTTTTGCAACTTTTATTTTCTCTTAATGTCTTTTGTTATCACTCACCTCTCTTGTGTAAATACCCTGAGTTGTGATTTGCTTGCTTTAAAATACCAGTAAACTGTTGCGGTTAAACCCTGTCTGGAGTGTCCATCACCCCATGGCTACAGCCTAAACCCCACATTATTGGAAAGGGGAAGGTAAAAGAAGGAAGGTGGGGCTCTTAAGAAGGCAGGAGACCTTAAGGGGTTGCTCATAGGATATTTATTATCTAATAAATAATAATGTAATTGATTTTATGGTTAATATTTCAGGAGTATAATGAATAAGTACAGGTGCCAATCCAAGGGAAATATACAATTATTTTACTATGCCTCATAAGAAAGATCGGAAGCATGATGAGAAAGCCAAGCATCAAACTTTAACAGCACCAGATAAGTATAATTTTCTCTAATATGAGTACAGAATGGCTAAGAGCACAAAAGAAAATGAAAGAACTTTATAAAAAGCAATTGGGGCAAGAAAGATAAGAGAGGGTAGAAAAGTTAATTCTGGAATGAGATCAGACATGGAAAGAAATATTAGTTTGCTGATAGTATTAGTGAAAGGATTAGATGCTACATTTTATAGAGTTTCATAGTCAAACTCTTAAATATTTGTGAAGTAATAAGTGAAGAAACCAGGAAAAATAAAGTGTCAATTCAGGAGATGTGCATAGAACAACAGACACAGAGGGATGAATAGAATAAGCTAGAACTGCAGGAATTGATTTTGAAAGTAGAAGATGTAAAGTGTAATTAAGAGCTTTACAGGAAGAAATAGAAATGAGGGTCCTGTGGGATTCTTGGGGAAACATTTGAAAATAAATTAGGTCTGCATCAGGATTGCAAGGTAGGAATTATACTGGCATATAATCAATTCTGGATATGCTAAAAGAAAAAACCTACCAAGCATTTGTCAAATGCAGCGAAAACAACAAAGGGAAGCATCCAGCACTGCCACTGGCCTCATTCTGTTGCAATGGGTCCTACTGGCGCACAGGCAGTGTTTGATATTGCCCATTGAGTCTTGTGGCACCTTAAAAACTAAGGACGTAATCCTATCCAGATAGCCATCCACCTCCAAATTCGGAGGCAAGCACCTATCCAATGCAGGGCAGGAGAAGCACGGAGGGGATCATTCCCTCCGCGCTTCTCTTGCCCTGCATTTTCGGCTAGACAGCTGATTGCAGCTGTCTAGCCGTGGAAGGACAGAGCAAGGAAGGAGGCTGCTGTACGACACATCCAATGTGTAGTACAGACATTTTTGCCTGCCCCGGAACGCCCCCAGACATGCCCCTTTTCGGCCACTCCACACTGCTCTTTTGAGTGCGGAGGATGGGGCTGTTCCGCGCTACCTCTGAGGCAGCGCGGAAGTGGGGGGAGGTCAGTTCTCCGGGAACCAACTTCGGAGCATGGGCTCCAAGGTCAGTTCCCGGAAAACAAGATATCCTATGGCCGTCTAGCCGCTATCTAGCAGCCATAGGATTACTCCCTAAGAAAATTATTCTGGCATATGTTTTCGCTGACTATAGTCTACTTCATCAGATGCAAGGAGAGTTTCAGATTTTTATACAGTACATGTGGAGGGTGGGAGAAGAATTGTAAACAATGAGGTCAGAAAGAAATCCAACACAGAAAGTACCTAAAACTCTCCATAATACTCCATGAATCTGATGCAACAAACTATAGACCACAAAATCTTACACCAGAATAAATTGGTTAGTATTTATGGTGTCACTTACCTATTATCGTATTTGAAATTAGCATCCATTCATTGTTACTAATGAACTTATGAAATAGATCTTTTCGCCCAGAAAAAAATAAAACTCTGGAAAAATTTCCACCCCACATCACTGACAGCTACCCTCTGGATATTTGTCAAATTTGTATTAATTTCAGGATTAAAGATGCAGTTTTAAAGAAAACTTGAGGAGAAGGAAAGAGAGGATAAAGGCTTATCAGATATACATCCAGAAACATTAAAGAAATTTCACATTTGACAGGAAAGACACATTAGACATTGGCTGGGTTCGCACGACTGCAGAGTTAAAAGAAACCATTGTAGCTTCTCCCCCCACCCGTGTATGCCGCATGTCTGTTGTTTACATAATTACCCACACTGCAGCACTGGTTGGCATGTTGTCCATACTCAGCGTGCAGCACGGTGGGGGTGGCTTGGTACCCACCCTATAACACACAACATGCAATAGGGGCTGTATGGTGGGTACGAAGTCACTCCCGCCATGCTGTGTGCTGGGTTCGGACAACATGCCAACCAGTGCTGCAGCGTGGGCAACTATGTAAACAGACAAGCGGCTGTCAAGGGCTCCTTGGAGGCCTCTCAGTCTAATCCAGTAGCCAAGTCCAGACACAGACAAAGGGATTCCTTTCAAAGCTTTATTCCTTTTACAACTTAACAACTCTACTGTTAGCAACTAGATATGAGGAGGAGAGTACCTATGCCCTAAGTTGGAACAGTTGGTCCCCGTTTGAAAGGGAATCACTGGCAGACCCCTGAATTTAAGGGCTAGGGAGAGTCCCTCCCCTTTTCCCTTGGATCCTCTGGGCGCAGCCGTTGTTTGCGTGCCAACCGGGCACTACGCCTCCTTTCTGCACCCTCCATTTGGCGCCGCTCTATGCCTCGGCGTCGCACATCCATCAAGTCTGCTTCCCGTGCTCTGTCACTCCCAGGACTGCTATCTAAGCTAGGAATGCTGGTGGGAAGAATCTCCGTCAGCTGTTGGCCCTGGGAAAGAGGAGTGCGCTCCTCTGCCAGGAGCGACTCCTCTTCCTCAGAATCAGAACTACTCTGGGATTCTATGGGCTCAGTGTCCACCCTGACAGCGGCATACACAGGGGCGGGGGGAGAAGCACAACGGCTTCTTTTAACCCTCCAATCGTGCGAACCCAGCCAATGTCTAATGTGTCTTCCCTGTCAAATGTGAATTTCTTTAATGTTTCTGGGTGTATATCTGATAACCCATTTCCTTATCCTCAACTACTTGTTTTGTTTAAATCACAATAAAAAGATTAATAGAAAAAAGCAAACCTATTATTGTATTGGAAATTAGCATCCATTCATTGTTACTAACGAACTTATGAAAAAAAAATTTTCCAGAGAACAATAAAGCTCTGGAAAAACTTCCAACCCACATCACTGCAGCGTAATTATGTAAACAACGGGCGCACACACAGCATACGCAGGGGTGGGGGGAGAAGCCACAATCGCTTCTTTTACCCCCGTGATTGTGCGAACCCAGTGAGTGTTAGAATGTCCCATTCAGATTGTGAGGTAATTTGTTGACAAGATTTTAATGGCGTAATTTTGCCTAAAATTGATAGTACAGCAGTGGTTATCAGATTGGGTTGATGCATGTCTTTAAGGAAACTGGCTGAGGACTGGAGGTACAGTGCAGGAAAGAAGGTTCCTCTTAATTCCACTGTTTGTGGAAACTGCATGCAAGCTCTCTGTTTCAGCTACTGCTGTTCAATCGCTGATGTACACATTATGCAATAGGTTCATACAACAGGTTAACAATTACTTAGTGCTAACCAAGTTATAGGCCAAAATAGTATGCAAAATAAATCTTCTGTACCGAGCCAGAAAAGTTTCATACTCAAGCCTGTACAAACATCTGACAAATGAAGATCAATGTCAGCGTGTCAGGTCTTTTAAATTGTAAGGCTGAAGGCAATGACGGACTTACTACTGATTTTTGAAAGCCATGCTGGAAGCCTTTTTTTCAGCTGATGAGCAGCCTAAAAGTGCTTTAAATAGCATCAAACCATAGCTACTGCTGCAAAATCATTCTGATTCTGTATATAGGGAAAGTCTCACACAATAGTGCTGAATTTCACTTTTATCAAATGAGCAAGCTCTTTTACAGACCCTACCTTGACATTTGGAAATAAGTCACTTTTGGAAAAGTTTTTGGCCTCACTTCCAGTAAGAACACAGTTGCGGATATGTACAATGATGTCATTGTCACTGTATCTTGGAAAGGTACAGTTATCCATCCTGTGAGAAAACAAAATACTGAGTACGTGATTTGAGTCAAAGCAGAGGGTCACTTCATACCACACATTTTCCCTACATCTAGGAAAAATATATATACTGTAATGCATCCAAGTGGCTGTGGTGGGAATACATTAATTAAGCAGTAGTCATGTATCTACTGCAGACAAGACAATACAACATTCTTTATACATTACGACATATAACTCTATATAGAAAGCAGCCACATAACAAGTAGCTCCAAAACAAAGTTGAGGGGTTACTTAGAGCAGAACACTGTTATAAACTGCCCTAGACAGAACATCAATAGAGTGAGGAGAAATTCACACGGCACCCCAATGAGCTTTTGACAATGAACAGACTCAGCACTAATAACATTGTTATATTGTACTGCTGTACAATACATCACTGTACTGCTGCTATAAGACCTGATTCAGGATAGCCAGTTTTAAAATTTTACAGTAAGACAAGGGGCCGGTTTGTACCTTGTAATAAGCCACACTGAAAACAAGCCATGGTGAGTTGGTTAATCGCTCACTGAGCCATGCTTCTGCCAACAGACAATCAAGCACTTGCTGGCTTGCCATGGTTTGTTTCCCTCTTTGTCCTCCCATCTACGCTCAGCATGTATCCCAGGAGCCTTTGCAGCATAACTCATCTAATGCTCCTGCAGTGATGAGATTCCCCGCTCCCTTCTTGGCTTGCCAAGCACCTGCGTTGACGTATATATGCCAAATCCTCAGAGGGGTGGCAGGACTTCACCTTACTTTTTAGGTTGAGGTGGCTGAGGGTTTTATTTATTTTCTTTAACTCTTAAAACAAAGCCTCCTTGGCTGCTCCTCACAGCTGGGGATGAGCGACATTCCTCTTCCTAGCACAGCTATGCGTGATCCACTTACCTCTCGGTAAGCACGCACAGCCCCAATTCAGGACCATGGTGATTTGGGGGGGGGGTATTTAAGCTTCCCCCCTCCTGTTTTCATATTGAAATCCCACCCCCCACAAGAGCGGGGGTTAAAAAAAGAAAGTGTGAGAGAAAGGCCAGTCACTGTCCAATGAACCGTTAAGCTGGAGGAGGTGGGGCAGAGTGCACTGCGAGGAGTGATTGGGTTTTTCACCTCTCTTGCCAGGCATCTCTGTAGCACTTTCAAAAAAACCACTGTGTTGGGTTCGCATGTCACAACAAGCCACTCTGGAGACAATCCACTCTGAACAACCCAACAGTAAGCTATGGGTTCTCAGGGTGCCTCGTGCGTGGTTAACATCCCACGCTTAAGCCACCATGCCAGGTTCAGATGTCACAACAAGCCACCCTGAAACAAACAAGGGTGACAACCCACAGTGAGCTGTTGTGTCGTGTGAGCCAGGTCTTAAAATTTCCAATTTAATGTGTCCTGAATCTTAAGAAAAAAGCAGAGTACAAGTCCAAACAAATCAATAAAACAGAAAAAAACAATATAGATTCTTGTATGAGGTGACCAAATGTTGTCAAAATCATGAGTAGTATCCAAAGAGGGCTGTGCATGTGCGACCACGATATAGCACTTCCAGAGGCAAGCTCCAACATGAGCGAAAACACTTTGTTTCTAGAAGGGGCACAACCTGCCCCCTTCCAGAAACCAGCATTTTTGCTTGCATTGGGGCTTGCCCCTGGAAGTGCTACATTGCGGCTGCACGCAGACCTGGGCTGGGCATGTGTGGACCAGGGCCAGCAGTGCATGCATGGCTCCTATTGGATACTACTCTATGTGCCCTTTCATAGTCATGTAGAAGTAAGAATTCTCTCAAAGCTATTTTGTGGATCTTCTTGTGGACCAAAGTACAGGGCATAAATTTCATAAAGCATAGTCCTGCAGGGATGGGAGAACGTAAACCTGTCAGAATTCATGGAACCAAATATATGAGAGACAGAGGGATAATGTCCTTTATTGTACCTGGTCATGAGATGCAGGTTTTCTGGAAAGAACTGATTGGAAAATTTCCCTATCTCATAACAATTTGGATATGATTTAGGGCGCAATCTTATGGCCACTAAGAGGCTAGATGGCCATAGGATAAGTCAGTTCCCTGAGAACAGACCTCCACACCCTCCCGTGCTGCGTCGTAGGCAGCGCAGATTGGCCCCGCACTCTGCACTTGTAGGAGGAGCACGAAGCAGCGAAAACGGGGCGTTCCTGGGGTCAGGCCAGGGAGGGTGGAATTGCCCTTCTATGCGTCATCTGGTGTCCACCCCCCTGCTCCGACCTCCCGCAGCTAGATAGCCAAAATTGGCTGTCTAGCCGCAAATGCAGGGTGGCTGAAGCGCGGAGGGCTGCTCCTGCCCTGCACTGGATAGGCGGTCGCCTCCAAGTTCGGAGCGGCCGCCTATCCCGATAGGATTGCATCCTCCATATCTCTGATCTATTTAGTAAACAAATACATCTTAATTTTTTTCCCCAATAGCCTAATAATTGAACTGAAATATTTGACATGGCAGAAGGGGTCAACAGAGAACATTTATGTGATTTAAATGTTCTGTTCAGACAAATTCAAAGGCTTACTTAAAAGTTATAAGAATTTCAATGAAGTACATCTTTGACAACATATAATTCAACAGTAAACACTTTCCTAAACATTGCTTAAATTTTAAGGAAAGAAAGGAGGCTACTGCCAAAATTGCTTACCTTGGAAATATTGGTAATGAAGACAGAGACAAAATTCTTTAAACGTATGTATTTTACACAAACATAGACAGTAGGGATAGTCAGGTGAAAGGTTAATTACAACTTTAAAATTGCCACACCAGGGGCTGAAAGTGCACTACACTCCCCCAAGGCTCCAGTCCTTTCCCAGGCCAAGCAGCTTTATGAAACGATTTTTCAAAGCTGATAAAAGAACTGCTTGTTTTGAAATACAATCTCAAAGCCTCTTGAAATTCATATGCGCGGCAGAAGCGAAGTGCGCTGGTTGCAAAACTGTAGCAGCCATTTTTGCTCAGCCAAAGGGGAAGGCGCATTTTAACTTCCCCCAGAAACGACTCCTTCGCTCCTGGACCTGCCTCGTCGGCCGGAGCCCCGGCCCGCCGCACCCTGCGGCCCCTCGGCGGAGCCTCTTTCCGAAGGCCAGCCTACGACGCCCCAGCCGCCGCTTCCCCAAAGGGGGATGTTAACTGCCTCGCTCGTCAGACCAAGAGGTCCGTGTCGCCCTTCTGCCCTGCTGGTGGAGCTCTCGCAGACCGCGGGACGAGGTGGGCCAGCAGGGCTCTTCTGCAGACGCCCCCGCCCAGGGCCCTCACGAGCAGGACGGCGAAGGGGGCGGCCCGCCCTTCCCGTGTCGCGCCCCTGCCCGGGGGCACTCCGCTTGGATGCCTCAGCCTCACTGCCCCTCAGCCTGAACGCGCCCCTCAGAGAGCGGAGCGCCGCCGCGCCTCGTCCCTCCGTCCCCTCGGGGCGCCTCTCCGCTGCCCCGCGCCCCCTGAGGCGCCTCACCTCTGCTCGGCGGGGCCCTGAGCCGCCTCCTGGCGCAGCGCACACGGCTCCCGCGCAGACGCCGGCGCGAGCTGTTCGGATTTGGCGGGAGCTCCGCCCCTCAGGCGCGCAGAGCAGCGCCGCGCCCTCGGGGGCGGCCCTTGCCGCCGCGCCTGCGCGAGGGCCGCGCGGAGTGGATGAGCGGGCCGCGGGGTCCGGACTTGCGCGGTGAGAAGGCGGCTCTCCGAGCGGCCGGTGGGTGTGCCTGTCGTGCCCCCCCCCCCGCCCGACAAACACAACACATCAAGGGCGCAATCCTATGCAAGTTTAGATAGTTTTTTAAAAGTCCTACAATTCCCAGCATTCCCCAGCCAGCTGGAGGAATGCTGGGAGCTGCAGTACTGTTTTCTGCCTGAACATGCACAGGATTGCCCCTTAATCTGTACGGTTGTGAAACAGGTATAGATTATTTGTAAGAAATTTATAACATACGCCATTATATTTTTCTGGTTTAGATATAGCAATTTTTGTTCCTCTGTGTATGTGACAAATGGAAGCTAGGTTGCTATTCTTTCTAACTCAAGTCTTGTTTAGTGTGAAAAAATGTGTGTCTTGCTGTTTTAGCTTTTGAACATTAAAAACAAAGCCCTGCTTTTGTCCATATCGTCCATTATCCCCATATTGTGGGGGAGGGCTGCTGTAGCTGTACAACAGCCCAGTAATGCAGTTTATTGTTAATGATTTTATTTATTTTATTTATTTCATTTCTATACCACCCAATAGCCAAAGCTGTCTGGGAGGTTCACAAAAATTAAAACCAACAAGCACACATTAAAACAATATAAAATATTGTTAACTTCGTGGGCTGGAGGTGATGCTGAGGCTGGTTTCACTTTGCAGCTCCAAATACCCCTCAGGTTGTAGCAATGATCAATCTACATAAATTGTCTGCTCAACAGGGCCAGCCCTACCAATAGGCAAAGTGAAGCAGTCACCTTGGGCAGGATATACAAGAAGTGGCATCAAAGTGTTGGAGGAGATTGCTGTGTACCACACACCCTGCCTTGCACCTCCTAAGCTAGGTTGTTGTCTTCAGCTGCAGTGGGGGATACTGTCTGATTGTCTGTGTTGAAGAAAGGTTCAACTGCCAGTCCAGTTGGCTTTTGTACTTGGAGTGGGAAGGGACACCATCTTGTTCTTTGCCTCAGGCAGCAAAATATCTTGGGCAGCAAAATAACTTCCTCCCAACCTAAATCTAGGGTGCAGTTGCCTGTAGAAACTTTGTGCTCCATTTACTTGTGTGCAGATACATTAATAAATATTTGCCAATTTTTAAAAAAATATCCACATGAAATAAGGTCTGGATTAAACAGGCTGACACCTTTTGTGTCGTCATGGTGGTGGTGGTGGTGATGTATGCTGTCCCCATCACAGCTATGCTAAAAATTCTGAATTTCTCCATAGTTTTCTGTGAACAGCTCTCACTTCCACCCTGGGATGCAGAGGTGGGGGGTAGCTTCCAAAATGAATCTGGATTCCAGATTCCAGGTCTATTGTTATGACCTGGAATAACAGGTCATAACCGGAACCACTGGAACATTCTAAGGCCTCCTGTGAGGCCTTGGCAAGGCACTTTGCAGATAAAATTGATCAGATTAGGTGTGTTACTCCGCACACTGTGGATACAGTTAGTGAGCAAGAGGCGGCCTGTGGCAAACCAGTTTTGTGGGATCGGTTCCAGCCTCTTCTTTCTGATGAAGTGGATAAGGTGCTTTGTAAGGCCGACCACCTGCTTACTTGATCCTTGCCCATCTTGGCTCATTATGGGCTGCAGAGAGAGACTGGGTGAGGGGATCAGGGCAGTAGTGAATGCCTCCCTTGAGGGAGTGATGCCATCAGCCCTCAAGGAGGCAGTGATAAGACCGCTCTTAAAGAAGCCCTCCTTGGATTCCCAAGTTCTGAACAACTTTCGCCCAGTCTCAAATCTGCCATTTTGGGGCAAGGTGATTGAGCGGGTGGTGGCGATGCAGTTGAAGGCACACTTGGAAGAAACCGATTATCTAGACCCATTTCAGTCGGGCTTCAGGCTTGGGCATGGGACAGAAACGGCCTTGGTCGCCTTGGTGGATGATATGAGGAGGGCTCTGGACAGGGGTAAATGCTCCTTCCTTGTTCTCCTCGACCTCTCAGCGGCTTTTGATACCGTTGACCACGGTATCCTCCTGGACCGCCTGGAGGGGTTGGGCATTGGAGACACCATATTGCGGTGGTTCCGTTCCTTCCTCTCCAGAAAGTACCAGAGGGTAGCACTGGGAGAGGAGGTTTCGGACCCGTGGCCACTCACTTGTGGGGTGCCACAGGGTTCCATCCTCTCTCTGATGCTATTTAACATCTATGTTAAGCTGCTGGGGGCTATCATCAGGAGGTTTGGGGTGCGGTGTCATCAGTATGCGGATGACATGCAGCTCTACCTCTCGTTCAAATCTTCACCAAGGTTGGCTGTAGAATCCCTGTCCAAATGTCTGGAGACGGTGAGTGGCTGGATGGGGAGGAATAAGCTGAAGCTGAACCCTGACAAGACCGAGGTACTTTTGGTGGGAGACAAGAGGAGGCTGGGGGATGTTGACCTGGTGTTGAATGGGATACGGCTACCCTTGAAAGACCAGGTCTGCAGCCTGGGGGTCATTTTGAACTCCCAGCTGTCCATGGAGGCTCAGGTGTCAGCTGTGAGCCAGACAGCACTGTATCAACTCCATCTGATACAGTGGCTGCGCCCCTTCCTTCCTGACCATCTGCTGCCATTGGTAGTACATGCCCTGGTCTCCTCTTGTTTAGACTACTGTAATGCGCTCTACGTGGGGTTACCCTTGAAGACGGTTCAGAAGCTGCATCCGGTACAGAACGCGGCGGCTCGCCTGATCATTAAAGGCAGTTGCCGGCGAGATCACATCACTCCAGTGCTGAAGGAGTTGCACTGGTTACCAGTTGTTTTCTGGGCCAAATTCAAGGTGTTGGTTTTGACCTTTAAAACCCTATATGGTTCCAGCCCAGCCTATCTTAAGGAGCACCTCCAGCAACACCAGACAGGCTGCTTAACAAGATCAGCCTTGGATGGTCTTCTCTCTGTCCCATCAGCCAGGACAGCTAGACTGGTGGGGACGAGGGAGAGGGCCTTTTCTGTGGTGGCCCCCACTCTGTGGAACTCCCTCCCTAAGGAACTCTGTCATGCCCCCTCCTTAATGAGCTTCCGCCGTGCATTAAAAACGTGGTTGTTCAGGCAGGCATTTGGGGTGGATTAGGGTATTTTAGAAAATGTTTTTATTGTAGAATTTTATTGTTTTAAACTGTTTTATTATATGTTGTACATCGCCCAGAGTGGCTGGGTGACCAGCCAGATGGGCAATTAATAAATTTAATAAATAAATAAATAAATGAGACTGGGGTTAGTCTGAGTGACCATTCAAGGTTCCCTCCCCACCATGTGGTCTATGATGGTAAAAAAAAAAAAAGGAACCCTGCCAAACTGGTTAACTTAAGAACTTAAGAAGAGCCATGCTGGATCAGACCAAGGGTCCACCTAGTCCAGTATTCTGTACACACAGTGGCCAACCAGCTGTCAACCAGGAACCCACAAGCAGGGCATGAGCGCAACAGCACCCTCCCACCCATGTTCCCCAGCAACTGGTGTACATAGGCTGACTGCCTCTGGTACTGGAGGTAGCACATAGCCATCAAGACTAGTAGCCATTGATAGCCTTTTCCCCCAGGAATTTGTCTAATCCCCTTTTGTTGTTGTTGTTCAGTCGTGTCCGACTCTTCGTGACCCCATGGACCATAGCACGCCAGGCCTTCCTGTCCTGCGCTCTCTCCCGGAGCGTGCTCAAGTTCATATTCATTGCATCCGTGATGCTATCTAGCCATCTCATCCTCTGCCGTCCCCTTCTCCTTTTGCCTTCAGTCTTTCCCAGCATCAGGGTCTTTTCCAGGGAGTTTTCTCTTCGCATTAGGTGGCCAAAATCCCCTTTTAAAGCCATCCAAATTGGTGGCCTTCACTACATTCTGTGGTAGCAAATTCCATAGTTTAACTATGCGCTGTGTGAAGAAGTCCTTCCTTTTATCTGTCCTGAATCTCCCACCAGTCAGCTTCATAGGATGACCCCAGGTTCTAGTATTTTGAGAGAGGGAGAAAAATGTCTCCCTATCCACATTCTCCACACCATGCATAATTTTGTAGACCTCTATCATGTCTCCCCTCACCCTCCTTTTTTCCAAGCTAAATAAGCCCAGCTGTTGTAACTTTCTCTCATAGGGGAGATGCTCCAGCCCCTTGATCATTTTAGTTGCCCTTTTCTGCACTTTTTTCAGCTCTACAATATCCTTTTTGAGGTGTGGTGACCAGAACTGGACACAGTATTCCAAGTGTGGTCGCACCATAGATTTGTATAGGGGCAGTATGATGTTTTTAGTTTTATTCTCAATTCCCTTTCTAATTATGCCTAACATGGAGTTTCCCTTTTTTAAAGCAGCTGCACATTGGGTCAACATTTTCATCGAGCTACCACAACCCCAAGATATCTGTCTTGGTCGGTCACCACTAGCTCAGATCCCATCAGGTTATACCTGAAGTTGGGATTTTTTGCCCCAACGTGCATCACTTTACACTTGCTTACATTGAACCATATTTGCCATTTAGATAGCCATTCTCCCAGTTTGGAGAGATCCTTTTGGAGCTCCTCACAATCCCTTTTTGTTTTAACCACCCTAAATAATTTGGTGTCATCCAGAAACCTGGCCACTTCACTGCTTACTCCTAATTCCAGATCATTTCTAAACAGACTGAAAAGCATTGGTCCTGATACAGATCCCTGTGGGACCCCGCTATTTACTTCCCTCCACTGGGAGAATTTATCATTTATTCCTACTCTCTGCTTTCCGTTCTTTAACCAATTACTGATCCATAAAAGGACTTGTCCTCTAATTCCATGACTGCTAAATTTGCTCAGGAGTCTTTGGTGAGGGACTTTGTCAAAGGCCTTTTGGAAGTCCAAGTAAACCGGATCACTCCTGTCTACATGTTTATTGACACTCTCAAAGAACTCTAAAAGGTTACTGAGACAGGACTTAACTTGTGGAAGCCATGTTGATTTTTTTTCAGCAGGGCTTGTCCTTCTATATGCTTACTGATATTATCTTTAATAATGCCTTCAACCAATTTACCCGGAACAGACGTTAAGCTAACCGGCCTGTCATTTCCCGGATCCCCCCAGATCCCTTTTTGAAAATTGGTGGTACATTGGCCATCTTCTAGTCCTCTGGTATACAGGCTAATCTTAGGGACATGTTGCATATTTTGGTTAGAAGATCAGCAATTTCATATTTGAGTTGAGAACTGTAGGATGGATATCATCTGGCCAGTGATTTATTTGATTTCAATTTCTCTATAAGGTAGAAAACTTCATCTTTTGTTGCCACTATTTGCCTCTGTTCCTCAGACTCCCTTCCTGAAAACATAAGTTCAGGGACAGGTATCTGTCCTATATCTTCTGCAGTGATGTCAGATGAAAAGAATTCATTCAGCTTCACTGCAATCTCGTCCGCCGTCAGTACTCCTTTAACTCCACTGTCATCCAATGGTCCAACTCCCTCCCTAGCTGGTTTTCTGCTTCTGATATATTTAAAGAATTCTTTATTGTTGACTTTGTTGTTGTTAGCAATATACTCTTCAAACTGCTTTTTTGCATCTCTTATTGCCTGCGTGCATTGTCTTTGTGCAAGCTTGTGTTCCCTTTTGTTTTCCTCACTTGAGCAAAACGTCCATTTTCTGAAGGAAGCTCTCTTTTCTCTAATAGCTCCCTTAACACTGCTTGTTAACCATGCCGGTGACCTCTTGGACTTGGTGCTACCTTTCCTAACCTGTGGTATACATTTTAGCTGGGATTCTCTTATTGTGGTTTGAGTAATCCCCAAGCATTTTGAAGGGATTTAATCCTTTTGACTCCCTGTTTTAGCTTCTGTTTCACCAGTTCCCTCATTTTAGAGAAGTTTCCTCTTCTGAAGTCAAATGTGACTGTGTTGGACTTCCTGGGCAATTTTCCACTTCAATATATATTACATCTGATTGCACTGTGATCACTGTTTCCAATTGGTTCAACAACATTTACATCTCGTACTAGGCCCTGGGCGACACCACTTAGGATTAAATCCAAGGTTGCCTTCCCTCTGGTCGGTTCCATGACCAACTGTTCTAGGGCACAATCATTTATGGCATCTAGAAGTTTAACCTCTTTCTCGTAGCTGGAACATGCATTTATCCAATCAATGTGGGGGTAATGGAAGTCACCCATTATTACAACACTTCCTTGTTTGGAGGCCTCCCTGATTTCATCTTCCATCTCAAGATCATTCTGAGCATTCTGGTCTGGGGGACAATAGCATGTTCCCAGCACTAAATTAGTTTTCGGGCCTAGTGTTGTCACCCACAGAGCTTCTGTAGAAGAGCCTATCCCTTTTAGGTCTTCTAGTCCGCTCGACACTGTGCCCTCTTTGACGTACAGGGCAACATCTCCCCCAGTACGCCCTTCCCTGTCCTTCCTATAGAGTTTATAATCAGAGATGACCATATCCCACTGGTTCTCTCCGCTCCACCAGGTTTCTGTAATGCCCACTATATCCAGATTTTCCTTTAAAATCAAGCACTCCAACTCTCCCATTTTGGCGCGGAGGCTTCTAGCATTTGCATAGAAACACCTATACACAGTATCCTTCCCCAGATGCCTCTGGCATGTGCATCTTTTGCTATGGGACGTTGGCCCCTTCAATTGGCTACAATGTTCTACCATGCGCTCCTGGCCTGTTTCCTCTCCCCCTTCCTACATTTGGGCCATCAAAAACATTTTCATCTTCATCCCTTTGGGATGATTTAACCTGAACCGGATGCTTCCCAGCTCCTGTCAGCTTTCCCCCAGGGTTTAGTTTAAAAGCTGCTCTGCCACCCTTTTAATGTTTAGTGCCAGCAGTCTGGTTCCATTTTTGTTCAAGTGGAGCCTGTCCCTCTTATACAGGCCCAACTTGTCCCAAAACATTCCCCAGTGCCTAACAAATCTGAACCCCTCCTCCCAGCACCACCATCTCATCCACACATTGAGACTCCTCAGCTTTGCCCTGCAGGTGGAACAGGTAGCATTTCCAAAAAAACCACCTTGGTGGTCCTGGATTTCAACCTCCTACATAGCAACCTAAATTTGGCTTCCAGGACCTCACGACTACATTTCCCCACATCATTGGTGCCAACATGGACCACGACCACTGACTCCACCCTAGCACTATCTACCAATTCCACCCAGATTGTTGGAGATTATCCTGATGGCCCTGGCAGAGTGGTCAAGTATTCTTCCTTTTTAGGGATTCAAATCCCCATCTACAAAGATGCCTGGAGTATGCCAGCTATCAGTTTTATGCTGGGTGCACTACAATGTTTTCCCATTGCTGTGCATGGACCAGGGGCACTGGCATTTGTTAGGATTATCTGATTCAGCTGAATGTGTGACTTTATCTTTAAGCACTGCTCTCTTTTAGGTTTAAAAAAGACGGAGCCAAAGTTTAAGAAAGTTGGCCTTTAGTAGGAAAAAGCTCTAGTATATTGGGGCCTGGTTTTGTCACCCACAGAGCCAGTGTGGTGTAGTGGCGAGAGTGTTGGACTGGGAGCCGGGAGATCTGGGTTCTAGTCCCCACTCGGCCACGGAAGCTCACTGGGTGACTTTGGGCCAGTCACACACTATCAGCCCAACCCACCTCACAGGGTTGTTGTTGTGAAGATAAAATGGAGAGGAGGAGGATAATGTAAGTCACCTTGGGTTCCTTGCAAGAGGAAAAAAGGCGGGGTAGAAATGCAATAAATAAATAAATTGATGTTCCCCTGTCCATGCTTCCTTCTGCTAGTGACCTTATATAGTGATATTGCCATAAATACTTTAAATAGTGTCTGAAAGTATTACTATGTTGTCATTTAAAGTGGTCTTGCTTTCTTTTAAACTTTGCTGCTGTGACTGCATAGGGTGCTGACTACACTATGCCAACATTGGTGGGCTAGTGGAATAGCAGCAACATAAGACTGCACTGCCCAGGTGATTATACACACAGTATTACAAATGTTTTGATACATGTTTTGCAGATCGCTAAACTGGCATTAAAAATAATTGTACAGCTAGTGGTTTTATTGATTATTTGAAAGGCATGGGAAATAGATCACAAATGGAAGCATTATTACCACTTGTTTTGAGGTGGGCTTTTTAAGCTCCTGCCAGAGTTCCTTTCCAAGACTGCATTTTGCGATGCTTCCAGACAAGGCTTTTATTGTGAAATAACCCTGTCGTATTCACAGAAACTTACTGAGGATCCAGACAATGTCATCTTCTGTTTGTAGCCCTCCCATGTTTTCCCAGCTTCTACCATCTTTTTCTTACCACATAAGGTGCTTTCAGATAGAAGGCTACTAGCGCTAGCAGTCAGACAGCATTGTGCATTATGTTCCTTCTTTTTCTCCTCTACTGATTTTCTGCATTAAGGGAAAAGATGGAAGAAACTGTAAGAAAAGATTGGAGGGTCACAAGTAGATGACATCTGGACCCTCCCCCCCTAAATTTCCATGATTGAGGCAGGGCAATACTGCCATGAAATCATCATCAGGAAGCACCCCCAAAAAATGATTAAAGAGGGAAAGATGAACCAGCTGACCATGCCTTCTGGTTGGTGGCGCTAGGAGCCCTCTGTAGGGAAGCACCCTCAGAAAGCATGCCAGAATCTCAATGCGTGCAGTAATAGTGCTTCCAGACAAAGCTTTTATTGCACTATTGCGCTTCCTCTTTCACAGAACTTTACAGGGTTCCAGACGATGTCATCTTCAACTAAGAGCCAGTGTGGTGTAGCGGTTAGAGGCTAGACTGGGACTTGGGAGATCCAGGTTCTAGTCCCCACTCGGCCATGAAGCTCGCTGGGTGACTGGGCCAGTCGCTGACTTTCAGCCTAACCTACCTCACAGGGTTCTTGTGAGGATAAAATTGAGAAGCGGAGGACCATATAAGCCACTTTGGGTTCCTTGCAGGAGGAAAAAAGGTGGGATATACATGTAATCAATCAACCAAAACTTGTAACCCTCCTGTGTTTTTCCACTGCTGCTTCCATCTTTCCTCTCATCACAGATAATCCATTAAAAAAAAGATGGAATAGCTGCACAATGCCTTTTCATTGGTAGCGCTAGCAGCACCTCTGGAAGCACCTTGAGTCACTTAGCTGTCGCTGTATATTGATTTGTGCCATTCTATACATGGTTAATGTGTGGGCATTAGCAGCAGCCAACAGGGTGGTGGTAGTGGTGGTGGTGATGGAGTTTCCAGGGCTGCTGCAGGTGTGTCAGTGTTCCAAAATTCAGTTAGGCAACAGTTTTATTAGGATCAACTAAATATGCACAAAATTGTGAGTGTCATGCAGGTTTCAAGTTACACGTAGAACTAAGCTAATTTCTAGCTTTGCTAATATAAATACTGCTATGTTTCTCTTTACTTTCGTTCTCTCTGCCTACCAAGGAGGCTGTGTGTTTTGACTGTGGTTGGAGACAATTCAGTAAATACTGAATTTTGTATTTTCAAAAATGGGGCAATTAGCTATTATGTGTTTATTTGTCCCAATAGTCCTAGGGTGTAACTTGAATCCTAGTAGAATCTAATCCACATAAGCCTGTGACTCTTTCTCCATTCTGTTTTAAGACTCTGACCATACAGACTTCATTTCAAAATCAGTGTAGCCTTCCCCCACCTCTGCTTTTTGTGACATCTTGCCCGATAAAGAGATCTGGAGATCTCAAAAGCTTGCCCACAATATCATGCATATTCGGTTGGTCCTAACAAAAGTATTGCCTGACCATGGATTTTGGAGTTTTTGTTATGGAGCAGAATGGCTTACTTTGTTTTATCTGTCAGCATTGTTAACTCTGCTGCTGGATGAGACTATGTCATGTTCTCATTAACTTTGACATAGGGGCCATCCAGTGTACCAGGAACATGGGATCATCTTTGCCAACTAGGTTACAAGCAAACTATGCAGGTAAAGTTTCAAGAGCATTACTTATTTGAGTTTTACAGGCAGAATTATTTTCCTAGTATGATTAGTACAATCTGTGGCTGTGAACTGGGTATAATATTCCAAAAAAGGTTAGATTTGAATTGCCGCAGCCACAAGGTGTCACCGTTGTATCAGCTGTGGTCATCCATGATGCAGCCCAACCAAGCCCAGTTCTGGCTTACTTGCAGGTAAACTCCGTGATGTCTTCTCATGCCACTCCAGGACTGTTGTGATATAGGGCTTCTTCACACCGAGCTTTTATCCTGCTATTGAGATTGCTCACTCACAGAAGTTTGTGGGCTGTTTAGGTGACATTGTCAACCTCCAGGGTGTCTCCCGCACTAAATGACCCGTATTCCATTTTTAAATAGATCGCGGATAATGAGCTATCAAATTACCCTGCTTGTGTTCCGCTTGAGTTCCCTCCATGAAAAAGGAAACGGCGCAAGAAAGGGAGCTGGACCAATGAAACATATGAAGACTCAGATAAGGGGGGAAGGGGTGGGGGGAAAGGAAGCATGTGTAAAGGGAGTTGGTTGTGATCCTGCATTTAAAATGGAAGCAGGAAGCCCCCTTTTAAATGTGGGATTTTAGGCTGGTGTAGAGATGCTCCTAGGAATTAGAAAGACATGGAAGACCCTATTGCAAGTTTCTTTACCCTGCAAATATTGTCCAGTCATGTCAAATGGAAATAAAGAGACTCCCTGCTGTTCGATAAAAAGCAACATGTACAACAGGGAACAAAATATGTAGAAGAAGAAACTCATATACATGCACATCAGAAGGCAATGGATTACACCAAGTTTCCTGGTTCCTGGTTCATAATGGCTCAGTTGCTCGTAACGTACATATATACAAGGAGAACATTTCAGCTCTGACAATTCAGTTCCTGCTTGGATTTTAATCTGAGCCATAGAAAAAGTGAAACTCTGTCGCCCAGTAGCTTCTTTGCTGCACTGGCGGTGGTGGGAGGGAAGAATAGAGCAACATCTCTCTTCTCTGGCCAGGTGCCAGATGCACTGGGAAATGCAGTTACATGGAAACATCAAGGGCATGGTAATGCTGAAACAAAGTGGTGAACAAAATCAGTAGCATATTCAATTAAAACCTTGTCCATGAATAGGAATGTCACAGACAATGGCAAAACCAGGGTTTTTAACCTGGGTCTGGGATTTTCCCCATTGCACAGATTCATATCAGATCAAATCCCACACTATCCAGAGTCTGGGTCCAATCCAAAGTGAAACCAAGGTGATCAGGCCCTTAATGCTATGGAATACAAAAGTAGTTTTGTATGGCAATGGAAATCTATTGATATGTATGTTTCCTCCACAAGAAAAATACCTGCTTTGCAGTGTGGGGTGAGGGACTTGCATAGGGAAAAATAGCATGGGAGAGAGGGTTAACTCCTTCCCCTAGCACCATACCACCACCACCCCAAGGCAGCATTTATCTTTTCTAGAGATGTGACGGCCCAGAAAAAAAACAGAAACATTGCGGGGGCAGGGGGGACTGGTTTTTTTCCAAGGACAGTTCTTGTTTTTTTCTCGAGAAATTGAACAGCTTTGGATAATGAAATATGTTATTTTAGAATTTAAGACAAAGCATTTATAGATTGTTATCCAGCCTTTACTTCCCCTAAAATGGTTGCTAAAAACAATGTCATAAGAACACTTTTATAGAAAGAATAGCGTTGTTACATTTCTGGAAATAATGAAGCCATGGGGGAAAATATATGTTTTTTAATCCTGTCTATAAGATTCCCAACATAGTTCGTTCTTTCATTCCTTATTAAAATTATTTCTCTAAAGTATATTTTACTGATAGACATTTATGCTCAGTTTCCCAACATATGAGTAGAGTCACCACTGTGCATTCTTGACCGCTTGGGTTTTGTGAGTCCTGTGTTTCTGATGCTGTAGCAGTCATTTAATGTAGCTCTAACCTATTCAGACGATAATTACAAATTTACTGAGTTTACTTTTAAAAGTTTTAAAATATAATGATACTTTTTTGAACAAACTAAGGGCACAGTCCTGTGGGGATAGTCGGCTGCCTCTGAACTCGGAGGCTACTGACTATCCAATGCAGGGCAGGCAGAGTGCAGAGGGGATCCTCTCCTCTGCACTCCAGCTGCCCTGCATTTGAGGCTTGATGGCCAATTTCGGCTGTCTAGCTGGGGCGGCTTGGAGTGGGGCAGGGGAGGCCAGACAACACATAGGAAGCATCATACCAGCACTTCTGCCATCCCCTCCCCACCCCCAGGAATGCCCACTTTCCCCCTACTCCGCACCGCTCTTCTGAGCATGGAGCCACGGACGAGCCACACCACTTATGAGGCAGCAGGGGAGAGGACGGGGAGGCGGTTATCTTGGAACCGACCTTGGAGTGCTGGCTCCGAAGTCAGTTTCAGAAAACTGAAAAATCCTATGGCCATCTAGCTGCTGTCTAGCAGCCATAGCATTGCACCCTAAGTCATACATAAAATAACTTTAGGAAGAGAAAAGCTGCTTTATGTTCCTAAAGCAGCCTTCCCCGACCTGGTGCCCTCTGGATGTTTTGGACTACAGTGCCCAGCATTCCTGAGCATTGGCCATGCTGCCTAAGGCTGATGGGAGCTGAAGTCCAAAATATCTGGATGGCACCAGGTTGGGGAAGGCTGTCTTAAAGCAACAAAGTGACTTTAGATCTGTCAATTTTTCCAAAAACCCCAGGAAAAAATCCAGGTTTTTCCCATGGCCTCAACATTTCTGGAAATTGTACATCTCTAATCCCCCATCTCCCTCAATAAGCGATCCTGGTCACAGAACTCTTATGTCACATCTAGTTTGGCCCTAATTCTGCCTGTCATAGATGAAAAGTGTGAATCCTGTCATTAGAAATATCTTTTGGGAGTGGTGTGTGTGTGTGTGTGTGTGTGTGTGTGTGTGTTCCCAAATATATGAGTAACAAGGAAAGGTTTTATTGTGGTTGTATTGTTATATTGTGGTTTTAATGTTCTATATATTTTAAATTGTTTTATTGTGTGTTGTTTGGTTTTAATTTTTGTGAACTGCCCAGAGAGCTTCGGCTATTGGGCGTATAGAAATGAAATGAAATAAATAAATAAGGACTGGATGGAGGTATCAGAAATCCCATCTAGCACCAGAGAGCTGTATAAGGTATGTTTCATCATCACTGTTGTTCTGACTTCAATCAGTATTTTTATTTAATCCGGATTATTTTTACTGACTACCTGTTCCTACTTTTTAAATACTGCTCCAGCTTCTGAGTGGCCATTCCCTTGTTAAGCAGATTGATGATTAATAGGTCAGAATAGTCTTCTGATGAGAGTTAATGATTAGGAGATACCCATCAGTACTTGGGAAAGGTGACATCCCTCCAGCTGAGGGGAGAAACAGAGAGAGCTGTGAGTTACTGATGGCACGTGGGGGCCTTTTTCTCTGGGGTTCTGATGTGGAGTAGTGGTGTGCTGCCTCGATAGTACTACCTTTTTGCCTCCACTTACGTAACGTTCTACTTCTATAAAGCAAAATTTTAAAATGCCATAAGTCAAAAGGAACTGGGCCTGCAACACTTGGGGATGTGTGGAGCATGGAACAATATTTTTTCTTTGGATTTACTTTGCCTAAGCCATTAAAATGTTCCTTTGAGAAAGCTAATTTTTACCCCAGTGCCTTGGTCTCCCCATCAAAATCTGCATTGGATAGTTTGCAGTATGTTAGCACTGATCTTCATGCCATGGATTTTATGCCATGTGGGCATGGGAGCACACACCAGCATGTTTGAAGTGGAAATTATAAAAGTTATTTCACCTCATCAGCACATGGCAAGGAGCATGATTAGCTGCAGCTGCCCAGCATTACGGCTGGCAGTGTACAATGCACTTTAAAATGTGAGGACGTGCAATCTTAACCTGTAAAATATCAGCTGGTATTTATTTCCCTCCACATAAAGATTCTGTTAGATGTGGATTTGGGTTTTGTGGAATAGAAAGTACGAAAATACCTTTTAACATATATGACCAACGTTCAAAGATTTCATAAAATTAATATCACTGACGCTGAACGATAGTGTTCTGCCTCAAGACTTTAAGGGATGAAAGGTCTTTAATTACATGCTATCCACCTGAAATAGATAACAGATGGAAATATGGAGCAGAAAGGCCAGATGATGGAGTTTGCAGAAGAGAACTGATGCACAAGAGTTTCTTGCAGAGGGGATTTCCTGGCATTGGACACTTCAGAATTTTTTTCATTCTAGTGGTCTGGAGTAAATTCTGGGAATGGATTATCTATGTCTAATTCTGGCACCTTCAGCAAATACTTGTTTTTATGGAAGCCTCCCATTTCTGAACTTGTCCTTCCTACTTTCCACACAGGGAAATTTGGAGCTGTTTTTAACCACCAGTCTTCCATGGGGCATCTTCCAGTGAACCACCACTCCTAGGAGAAATGAGAAGATGGACAACTGCTCAGAACATGACTGGAGGGAGCCAGTTTGGGAGATTTTTGAAGAGAAGGGGAACAAGGGGCTACAACTATATGCTCTGTACTGTTGCTAGTTGTCAAGCACGACACACTGGAATCTTGATGCAGTCATAAAAGAGCCACTTTGACTTGCACCATTTGGTTGATGGGAAATACTCAGCTACCATGATGTTTAATAACTTACAGAATTGGTTTTAAATGTTGTTACCTAAACTGAGTCTTTTGGGGTAGAGTGTTTTTTTTTTTTTAAGATATAAATTAGTAAGCACTCTCTCACCAGCCAGCCATGCCAATCTTTTCATAGGAAGAAGGGTCCAATTTGAGGCCAGACCTTTTAAAAGGTAGTTTAGCGCCATTTAGTTTAGCTCCCAATCTGCTATATCCTCCATATTATCCTAGGATGTCTCAGTCTGCTATCCAGAGTTGAAAGTATTTCCTGATTGGTGATCAGTTCTCAAGACCTTACCTTGCTAATCTCCAGCCAGGATCTCTCCAAATGGTTTCCATATATCTCACTGTTCTGGAATGCCTTCTCAAGAAAGTTTTGGCTGGGTTCGTCATGCCCAAGCATCAGTTGGACATAGGCCTTCATGTGGTAAACCCTGGCATAGTAGACTGGACTTGTGGAACACTGAGTCATTACCTGCTCCAAATTCTAATGAGAGCAACAAAGTCATGTCAAGCAGAGTCAGGAATGTAAACAGAGACAAGGTAAGAGGTTGAGTGAGACAGCCATCATGAGGAAACTAGAAGGTAAAGACAAAGGGTGCTTCCAGATGGAGGGCTCCAACCAAAAGGCATCAGGTAGCTCTTCCATCTTTTTCGCCTTAACAGATTTTTTTCTGGTAAAAAAGATGGAAGAAGCAATGGGAAAATATGGGAGGGTTGCAAATGAAAAAGTTGTCTGGACACCCCGTAAAATTCTGTGAGTGAGGCAAGTCGTGAGGCACAATGCAAGCCTTGTCTGGAAGAACCCAAAATGTTGCTTCTCCCTTCCCTCATCTCCTTTTGTTTTAGATTGTAAGATTGTCAGGTCACAGACGTGTCCTTTTGGTTATGTCATCTGTACAGCACCATGTACAACGGTGATAGCAGTGGTAGTTGTACTGCAGTAGGGATGTCAGAGACAAATTCAAATGAGTTTGGATTTCTGTGAATCCAACCTGTGGATTCCATAACAGGCTGGCTTTTTTGGAGTTGCATGGACTTGCGGATGTTTTTTTTGTGTTTGGGGGGGGGGATTTGCAAAAACACGCACTTGCGCTACTCTGCATTAGCACAAGTGGAACGCAATTCTCATCAATAAGCAGACACTGGAACAAAAGATGACTGGCAATCCATGAATTTAACAAAATCTGTACATCCCTAAGTAGTAGTAATTGAAGCCAGTGAGAGAAATGAGGCAGCATTTCAACACAGGTGAGAAGAAACTGGAGTAGCCACAGAGAGAGAGGGCAGGAGCATGGATAGAGGTGCTGGCAGTTCAGACTGAAAGGAGAGAGCGAATGTTAGCAATAAGGCAGGGCATGAGATACAAATGACAGTACTTGCCAATAAATACAGTTTAGGGTGCAGAATGGAGGAAGAAGTAAAAAAAATAAGTCCAAGTTTAAAAAAATACATCTTGGTAACAGAAGTGGAAGTGCAAAAAAGCAAGTTAGTTTCCTCACAGGATGCTATTCAGAGTGTTATCTCTTTCATTATAGAAAGAGTTGGAAATGCAGGTTTGGTAGGAAAAAGTAAGATAAAGAGAAATAAAGTCTGTAATGAACATAGAGGTAGTATCAGAACTCAAGACAGTTGGAAAGGATTCCCAGGAGGGGAAAAAATCAAAACCCTGAGAGATTCAGAAACAAAGAAAGGGGGAGGTGAGAAAAAGTAGCACCTCCAAAGAAGACCTTAAATAAGCTGTCTGGAAGAGGAGAATCATGGACTCATAGGAAGGGAGGCAAATGGCAAGGAGGGTTATGTATGCATTTATTTAGCATAACATTTCCAGCCCACCCTATACAGTGGATCTCAGGGCAGGGTACAATAATAACTGATTGTGCCAAATGAATCAGAGATGTTAAGCAGCATGCATTGAGAAGCAAAGACCCTTCCATTTGATGAGAAATACATTGTTAGTGTTTGAGAGCCTCTTTGGGGAGGGAGGTACTGGAGTCCAGATATAAAGGGAATAGGTGGTAGCTGGGCTGTCAGGAGCGACCTTTCTGTCTGTGGAGGAGAACTAGACACAGCTGGCTACACAAGCTTCTGAAGGAAGAATTGCTGAAAGAAAGGGCAAAGGTTGAATATTTTCTTTTTGTGTATTTCTGCCCTGAAATCCATTTTTTGGGTGAAGGTTCAGCGTCAATTAAAAAAAAATTGCCTCAAGTCCCACCTACAAACCCCTCACCTTTGCTATCTTGTTGCGCATGTCACGAGCCTTGTCAGGCATTTCCTCAATATATTTTCTCAGCAACAAAGCCTCGCACTCCACAAACTTGCAGAATCCGTGGTTAGCATAGAGCGAAGCACTTGTTCTCCTCACCAGCCTTCGTGCCTGCTCAAATGGCTCTTTGAAATGATCCCAAAGTTGAAGTCTAGCAAACCTATAAGACAAACGTTCCCCAGTCAGGAGGAGACTGAGCCCTTCCCTTTCTTCATGCATGCAAGTTCTCAGCTCCAGTTTTCAGCATGAAAGGACATCAGAGCTGGTGTTCCCCAGGCACCAATGTGTCCGTGGACATCTCCATTGGCACCCACCAGGCTTTCTGCCCCTCCTGATTTTTGTTTTTGGGTTGTTGTTTTTTGAAGAGTTTTCCAAAATTAAAAACCTGGGAAGCTGGCATGCTGCAAAGTGGTGTACCATCCTCCAGCTATCTTTATTTCCAAGAAAATAAAAATGGTAGGTGGCTGCAGCTCAGCACTTCATTTGAAGTGCACTCAGAAATAAAGGTAAGCTGGGGGAGAGGAGGGGAGCATCCTGGGGGACTCGCGGGGTGGGGGATGGAGAGTGTGTATGTGTGTTGCCTGGCATGTGTGTGTTTTTTTGTTTTTTGCTTTGCCTGTTTGTTTTGTTGCGTGTACTTGCTTGCTTGTTTGTTTTGGTGTAGTGTGGAGGGTGATTTGCCGGGGATCCGTGTCTTTTGTTTTTGGTGTATGTGCCTGTGTCCGTCTGTTTGTGGTGCAAGCGGGTGTTTTGCCTGTGTCAGCTCACAGTGCCAACGCAAGAACACAGGCCGCAATGTTATGGTGGCCCAGCACCCCTAGGACTGAGATGAGAAACACAAACTGCTAAATGTTACCAAATGGCCAAAGAGGAATACAGGCCAAGCATGATGTTGTTTTGGGACATCAGGATACAGTTTGTTTCATTGGAGAGAACAAAGTCCAGGCAGTGCTGAAACGGCTTAAATGAAAAACCTGCAAAACAGAACATACCAGTAAGCAGGACTCCTTGCCTGTAACTACAGTAGAAGTCTGAGATGGTCAAATGTTCAAAAGTTACATGGTGGACAAAGCATGGTAAACAGGTTGGAAGATAACTAGTTTGGGGAGGAACCTAATGGAACTCACTGATGGCTATTCGTAGCACCTAATAACATGTATGGCAAAGGAGATAGTCTCAATGCACATTGGAGCAATGAGATCATGCCTGCCCTGTGGCCCTGCCTCACATTCCTATCTCTCCTGCAGTGCTTAATGTGTACAATCCCCTGATCTGATGGGGATATGGACACACACACAATTGTGTGTTTCAAGGGATGTCCACCTGAACCATTTAGATGGTGTGGCAAAAAGGTGGCTGTAGGCAGGACAGGGAAGGTGGAGCAATACATGATACTCATCTCTGGGTTCTCTTTAATTAGCCATGTGCATGAATGGGGCCCCTGGAGACTTTGTTCAAATGTTCCCTGCAGCATAGTGTACAATACTCTTCTGTTTTGAGCCCTTAATGCGCAAACTCTAAAAAAAGTGCCAAGAGGCCTTTGGCAACAAACCCCCTGGGTTGAAACTGCTGCTGCTGAATGCCAGGTCAGTGAATGGTAAAACAACTGCTATCCAGGACTTGATCCTGGATGAGCGCACTGACCTGGCTTGTATTACAGAGACCTGGCTGGACGAAGCTGGGGGGGGTTAATCTCTCTCAGCTCTGCCCTCCTGGGTTCTCTGTTCAGCAGCAGGCAAGACCTGGGGGGTGGGGAGGTGGAGTGGCAGTGGCAGTGATCTATCGTGATTCGATCCCCCTTACCAGGTGCCCTATACCGCAGTCTGCTGGGTTCGAGTGTGTGTATTTGAAGGTGGGTGCCCAGGACAGAATAGGGATTCTGTTGGTGTACCTTCCATCCCGCTGCTCAGCAGTCTGTCTTCCTGAGCTAGCCGGGGTAGTCTCAGGGTTGGTGTTGGAGACCCCTCGGCTTGTTGTGCTGGGGGATTTCAACGTCCATGCTGAGGCTGCCCTGTCAGGAGCTTCATGTCTGCCATGACAACCATGGGTCTGTCCCAGAAGGTATCTGGCCCCACCCATGCTGCTGGGCACACTCTGGACCTCGTTTTCTGTGCTAGATGGGGTGATAGTGATCTGAGCGTGGAGGAACTCTCTATAGTTCCGTTGTCATGGACAGATCACTACCTGGTGGGGTTTAGACTTGCTGGCACTCGGAACCTCTGCGGGGGTGGAGGGCCGATTAAGATGGTCCGCCCCAGGAGGCTGATCTGAATGGTTTCCTGACGGCTCTTGGGGATTTTCCTGTTGCCTCGGCAGGCGATTCTGTCGAAGCCCTGGCCGATCTCTGGAATGGAGAAATGACCAGGGCCGTGGACACAATCGCTCCTGAGCGTCCTCTCTCACAAAGTGGAGCTGTACCAGCACCCTGGTTTTCTAGGGAGCTGGCAGTGATGAAACGAGGGAGAAGACGACTGGAGCGACGTTGGCAGAAAACTCGGAGTGAATCCAATCAAACATGGGCTAGAGCCTATTTGAAAGCCTACTTTGTGGCGATACGGGCAGCAAAGAAAATATTTTTTTCTGCTACTATTGCATCTGCAAAGAGCCATCCAGCGGAGCTGTTTTGAGTGGTTAGGGGTCTTTTACACGTTAGCCCGCAAGAGGATAATTTAAACCCCTCGACAGCCCGCTGTGAACAATTTGCTCAGCACTTTGCACGCAAAATGGCTCGGATCTGCTCTGACTTGGACGCTATAGTTGCTACAGACCCAGAGGATGTAACGTTGGCCCCTGCTTGTCCATTGTTGTTGGATACTTTTCAATTTGTACAGCCTGAGGATGTGGACAGGATCCTTGGAGAGGTGAGAGCCACCACGTGTATTCTAGATCCTTGCCCTTCCTGGCTCATAAAAGCAGCCAGAAGTGGACTGGCCGAGTGGGTAAGGGGAGTGGTTAATGCCTCCCTTAGGCAAGGCAGAATTCCAACCTGCTTGAAGGAGGCGGTGGTGAGACCTTTGTCAAAAAAAGCCCTCCCTGAACCCCACTATATTGGATAATTATCGGCCAGTCTCCAATATTCCATTTCTGGGCAAGATATTGGAGCGTGTGGTGGCCTCCCAACTCCGGAGATTCCTGGATGAGACAGACTATCTAGATCCATTTCAGTCTGGCTTCAGACCTGGTCATGGGATAGAAACAGCTTTGGTCGCCTTGGTGGATGACCTACGCCGGGAACTAGACAGGGGGAGTGTGTCCCTGTTGGTTCTGCTGGACCTCTCAGCGGCTTTCGATACCAGCGACCATGGTATCCTTCTGGGCCACCTTGCTGGGATGGGACTTGGAGGCACTGTTTTGCAGTGGCTCCATTCCTTCTTGGAGGGGCGGACCCAGAAGGTGCTGCTGGGGGACTCCTGTTCGACTCCCTGACCATTGGCTTGTGGGGTCCCTCAGGGTTCTGTTTTGTCCCCCATGCTATTTAACATATACATGAAACCACTGGGGGAGGTTGTCCGGAGTTTTGGGGTTCGGTGTCACCAGTACGCTGATGAAACCCAACTCTACTTTTCCTTTCCATCTAATTCCAAGGAAGCTGTTGGGGTGCTGAACCGGTGTCTGTCCACAGTAATGGACTGGATGAGGGCAAACAAATTGAAGCTTAATCCAGACAAGACAGAGGTGCTCCTGGTCAGTCGAAAGGTAGATGGGGTTACACTCCCCCTGAAGACATGGGTTCGCAGCTTGGGTGTACTTCTGGATTCAGCCCTGAGCCTGGATGCCCAGGTTTCAGCGGTGGCCAGGCGGGCATTTGCACAGTTAAAGCTCATGCGCCAGCTGTGCCCGTTCCTTGATATGTCTGACTTGGCCACAGTGACACATGCCTTAGTTACATCCCGTTTGTATTACTGTAACGCGCTCTATGTGGGGCTGCCTCAGAAGAGTGTTCGGAAATTTCAGCTGGTTCAAAGAACTGCGGACAGACTGCTGACTGGCTAAAGGGAGCATGCAACTCCCCTGCTAAAATAGCCTCACTGGCTCCCAGTCTGTTTCCAGGCACAACTCAAAGTGCTGGTTATGTCCTATAAAGCCCTATATGGCTCGGGTCCAGGTTATCTGAAAGACCATATTCTCCCCTATGAGCTTGCTCATGCTGAGATCTTCAGGGGAGGCCCTTCTCGCCATCCCGCCATCATCACAGGCATGCCTGGTGGGAACGCGGGAGAGGGCCTTCTCGGTGGCTGCCTCAAGGCTCTGGAACTCCCTTCCCAGGGAGGCGAGAGTGGCACCCTCCTTGATATGTTTTCGCAGGCATGCAAAAACTTTTTTGTTCCAGCAGGCCTTTGGGGATAACTAGTCTGGACCTGGGAAAATGCGATGTATGGATACCATTTTTTGTTGTTCTGGTTGTCTTTTAATGTTTTAATATCTTTACAATTTTAATATTGATGATTTAATTATATTTTTAACTTTTATACAGTTGCATTTATATTTCTATTTATAGGTTTTAATTGTAGCAGTTTTAACGTTGTAAGGCTACCCTGAGTCCCAGTATTGGGAAAAAGGCGGGATATAAATTATTATTATTATTATATTTTGTAGCAACCCCCCGCCCCCAAGTTCACAGTAAATAATAAACATACAAACTCTCTCAGATTTTTACACGCTGTTTTGCAGAATTGTACATTTTCTGGAAAGGGATCTTGTATCGATGGGAAGAAGAAAGATAAGAACAAGTGAAGAGCGGTATTCACTGTGCAAACCTGACTAGAGACCATGAGAGAGCAAAGGATATGCATGTGGAACAACATAGATGCAAGGCACTGGTGCCTTTCCCTTTGAATCCTGGAGACATCTTTAAGGCTTCTGCCTGCATGTTTCCTTTTCTCTTGTTGAATCTCCCCACCTTTTGCCCCAGTCCCACACTGTCCTTTCCATACAGCTGCTCTCAACCCCAGCCATTTAGGCAGTCTGGAGGGGGAGAATGAGGGAGGTAAGTGTGGGATGGAGGTGAGGGAAGGAAGAAGAGTGGTATAGCCAATATTCTACTCTGGGGTCAGGAAGTGGGAGAGCACAGCTCTCCACCCTTATTTAAAGAGGCCGACCAGGCAAAACTAGTTGCCAACCAGGAATTGACATTTGGAACCTGTTCCTCTTATTCCAGTTCATGAGCTATCACACTCATCCTGCATAACTTCAGCTTTGGTCCATAATTTCATAACCCCTCTATGTATGTCATTACATAGTAACACATTCATCTTTCTTCAACCACATCAAAGAAGACAAAACAATTTCTACTCTGAACTGTTCAATACCCCAGCAATTAGTCTCACCATAAAACCATTAGTGCAAAGAAATGAGAGAGGCTGCATGATAATAATGCTCTATGCTGGAATGTTTAATTCATTGGGATAATAGTTGGTGTTCTAGCGCTAGCCAGTTTGTTGCTATTAATAAACTTATTAAAACAAGACTGAACAATATTAATTTGTTTCGTTCAAATAATTAAAGACAGAATGAGGCTATAATCCTATACTCACCAAGCAGTAAGTTCCATCAGAAACAATTAGAATGACTTAGGAGTAAATATGTATAGGAATTGACTAATGGAATCTTCATTTTTACCTCAGTAGTGCATGCTATCCAAGATAAGTGCCCAGGGGACCATTGTTTAAGATCTTTCTGCATTTTTTAAAATCAAGGGTCCAAAGTAGTTTGGACCTTTGATTTAAGTGGACAAATCATCTGCCACCACAATCCCTAAATATCTTGTATCCTTTTCATTCTAACTTGAACCAAATAATACATTGATTCAAGGTTTTTTTTAATCCCCTGCTCTATATTTATTGCAAGAAGCTCTGATTTACTTTGGTTGATCTTATCACACGGGGTCAAGGCAAACTGTTTTGAAATCAGGATTGAACTAATCATAATAGATAAGGGATCCCTTATCTCTTAAGGTTTATAATGGGGCCAGCATTGTTCTCTGCTTATAAACTGATCTTATATGTCAATTTATCTCTAGTCATATCCTTATTCTATTTATCAAACCTAATCGGTATTGCTAAAGTTTTCAATGCATAAATCAAACTGCCACAAGGCTGAGTTATAGTTCCCCAGCACAGCCTTTTGGGGAATTTCACCCAAATAGGATCGGAACCACTGCAAAAATGGTGCCCCCAGGTCCATCTCAGGCAAGCATCCCAGAAAGATAACATGATGGTCAATGGTATCAGATGCTGACAGGTCCAGCAGAACCAACAGGGATGCACTCTCCCTGTCCAGTTCCTGGTGTAGGTCATCCACCAAAGTGACCAAGTCTGTTTCCATCCCAAAACCAGACCTGAATCCAGACTGGAATAGATCCAAATAATCACCTTCATCCAAGAAAGCCTGGAGTTGCACTGCCACCATTTGCACTAAGCCCTTAATTTTAAAAAGGAATGGATAAGGATCTAACATCAAGGGGTTGACCTCACTCCTCCAAGCAGCTTGGCCACATCCTTGGTCTGAACAAAGTGAGTTCCCTCAATTGTCTTATCAGAATCTACCCTCACTGTGGAGGCCAAATCGGAGATGATATGAGCACTTTTATCAGCGAAGTGTTTTGCAAATTCATCACAACAGGTTTCTGAGGGTTCTTCCTTGCTACCTGAGGTCTAGAATGTAATAGATCCTTAACCACCCAAAACAACTCCTCGATGAAACTGTGTTGATGCAATGGAGGGTAGAGAAGAACAACTTCACGGACCTCACCACCATGGAGCAGGCCCTAAAAAGGGCTCTAACCCTTGTTCCAGATTCATCCTAAGTCTTCTTCCATTATTGTTCTAGTCATCTATCCAAATGCCTCAAAAAACTGGGCTCCTTAAAACCAAGGAGCCTGTGCTCTGCACTCAAGTATTGGGTCTTGGGACAAGGGAGCCAAATGCCCTATAATGTGTGTGCTTGCGATCTTCTGCTGTGGCTGAGTGGTTAGGTCTGGGGTGCATGCCGTGTGGGTTTGCATCCCAGATGATCCCTCTTTCTTTGCCCCTGACCTGAATGCTTTTTTTCCAGGGATGCAAATGATATGAGGGAGCATTCCCCCTTCCATAAGTCTGGCTCAAACTCCAGTCTACACCTTCCTAGCCACATGCCCTATGGAGTGCACCATTGTGGCTGTGGTTACTTACATTGTATCTGCTGAGGAGGAAAGCAGAAAAATATTCCCCCTCAGCTGATCTACTTGGATCTGCTGAGGGAGCTGGAAGCGCATGTGTGTGTGAATGGCTTGGTTTGGGTGTGTGAGTGTTACAAGAGTGGGATGGCTACACCCACTGTTGGCACATGACTCCCAGGTGATTTCCTCGGGTGGTAATCTGGTCCTTGGGCCAAAAAAGTTCTCCATCCCTGCCATAGTGGATTTCTCAGTACTTTGGATACTGTTGACCATGGTATTCTTCTGGATACCTGGCCACGGGGGGGGGGGGGGTATCCTCAGGTTGCTATACTTCTCTGTGACATCTAAACTGGGAGAGGCCGTGCATGTTCTGAACCAGTGTCTGGTTGCAGGAATGGGCTGGACGAGGGCCAAAAAACTGATACTGAATCCTGACAAGATGGAGTCTCTATGGGTGGGCGGTTCCCAGATATAGGAATTGCGGATTTTGCCTGTTCTAGATGGGATTGTACTCCCTTAGAAAGAACAGGTGCTCCTGGTTTCTTTGTCATTATTAGAAGCCCAAGTGACTTCTGTGTACCAACTTTGCCTATTATCTGGGCAGGGAGAGCCTGGCCACTGGTCCATGCATTGGTAACCCCATATTTAGGTTATTGTAATGCACTTTATGTGGGCTGCCCTTGTGCTTGGTCCAGAAGATGCAGCTGGTGCAGAATGCTGACTGGGACACCTGGCCACTGGTGTTGAAGCAACTGCACTGGCCGCCTATTAGCTACCAAACCAGGTTCAGGGTTTTCTTGCTCACATATAAAACTCTCAGCCATTTGGGACCAGGTCACCCAGCAGATTGCTTTCCCCAATATAGATCCACTCAATCACTAAGATCATTGGAAGAGGTCTGGCTGGTTGCTCCGTGATCTGCAGAGTGCCATCGGGTGGCAAATCGGAAGCAGGCGTTCTCCATGGTGGTGCCCACTTTGTGGAATGCAGTGATGGCTTGTGACCACTATGGCTGGTGGGGCAGAGAGTGTATCACCAGAGGCAGAGCCAAGGGGTCACTGGAGATGGAGCCAACTACATCTAATTTCCAACACAACCTCCTAACCCCATAATACCCACCCAACCAACCAACCAATCATACAGCCTACCCACACCACTGAAGACCATTACTACAGAACTCAGGTCACACATACAACCCAGCCGGCCTAATAATAATTCAGACCCCATAAAACAGCAAGGCAAGATGCTCCATCTATAATCCACTTGCAGCACAATTGTATGCATGTCTACTTAGAAGTAAGTCCCATTGAGTTCAATGGAGCTTAATCCTAGATAAGTCCATATAGGATTGCAGCTTTAGAGTTTAACCATAATAGTCAAGACCACAACATGCCACAAGGAAAACAAACAGAACAAGATGTATCATGCCAAACCAGATGGTATAACAAACATCTGCAGCGGACTCCAGCAAGTGAGCCTAGCCATACTCTGAAAGAGAAGAAAAGCCCTCAGAACTCACCCACCTATCCCAGGATCATTAGCTAATATTTGACTTTGAGAAAAAATAATTCCCATCCCACAAGCCTAAAGTCTGCTTGCCCCTGGTGTAGACAATAACGATATAGATGGACCAATGGTGTGACTGGGGGGCCATCTAAATGGAGATGCTTTCCAATGCGATTCTGTTTTAAACCACATTTTCAGGAAATCGGATTTGCTCCTTCCACGGCAGATGCAGCTAATTACAGCGGGGCATCCCCCCCCAACCACTTTTGTGTGGCAGACAGGTGGAGCCTTGTGGCATCAACGAGACCCCCCCTTCTCTCAGCCCCGCTCTTGAGTGCAGTGAAAGTCAATGCCCAGATCGAGGAGGAGGAGTGTGTGTGCACAGCTGCATGCACCTTCCTCTCTCCCGGCGGCCCCAAGCAGCATGCTCAGCAGGAGCAGCCGGGCCAAGGGGGCCGTGAGCGGGGGGTGCAACGGAGGATCCGCAGCTCCCCTCTCTCCCACAGCAATGGTGCCCCAGGCTCCACAGAGGCCCTTCCCTGGAAGGAGCAGGAGGATTCAGCAGCCCCCCAGCCCAGGCCTTCCTCCCTGGAAGTCAATGGGAATTCTTTCCAAGTTAACATGTGTCCCAAGCTGTTCTCAGAGCAGAAGTGGAGATTTCAAAAGAAGTCATCCCAAAGTGCAGGCTCATTTCGGGAAAAGCAAAGCACCTTTTACACTCATTAACCTTTTTAGTGAAGCTCTACACCTCTGGATAGGTGCAGATTCAGGGCTTCTCTACATGGGGCTTTTATCCTGCAATTGAGACTGCTTACAGATGTTTACGGGTCCTTTACATGCCGTTGTCAACCTCCAGCAGCTCTCCCATGCTTTCCAACCATTTCCATGGCTTTAATTTGAAATGGAATTAATGAGGTAATAAAAAGAAGCAGTTTGAAGCAGTTTGAATTTGAGCATGTAAAAAGGAAGTGGTGCTATAACTAGTGGCATCTAGTGGCTGTCTAATTAAACATATAGAACTTGCAGATAAAGCCAATCCACGGGGGGGGGGGGGGACAGGAAGCATGTGTGAAGGAGCCAATCTTAATCCTGCAAAGATTCCAGAAGCAGAAGCCCTGGTAAAGTTGTGAGATAAAAAAAAACCTGATGTGGAGAAACCCTCAGAACAATAGCCTTCCCTCTCTGCTCCATGTTGAGTAAGTAGAGTGTAAGTCAATGAGAATTACTGCTGAGTAGAGAATTTTAGCCGGCTGTTTTCAGGGCAGAAGTGGAGATTTCAAAGGAAAATCAGTCATCCCAAAGCACAGGCTCATTTGGAGAAAAACAAAGCATTAACATCTGCACAGCTGTGAATGAGCGAGGTGTGTGTGGGGGAAACAAAAGCAAAGGGGCAGCCCAACAGCGGTGACGTAAAATTCAAACACACCCCTAAGCATGCCCACCATACTGAGCCAAATTTATTTCAGGGAATCAGGGCACACTCTGTCCGAACAGCATTGAAGCTGCAGCAAGAAGAAAATCTGGCACAAAATGCCATTATGAAAATGCTTATTTTCAGGCAGGAAACCACACTGTTGCTGCAAAGTGGCAGCTGTATCATGTGACCCGAATGTCTCTGAGACACAGCAGTGCCAGAGTAAATTACTCATGTAGATGGGCCCTTGGTATAAGGCAATTTCGTGTGTGTGTGTGTGTGTGTGTGTGTGTGTGAGAGAGAGAGAGACAGAGAGAGACAGAGGTATGAGTAATATAAATAGGGAAATAGGGAAGGATGAAGGGATGAGAAGGTGTGCGTGTCTGGAGGGGGGATTAGTGGATGGATGGATGGGAGTGGAGGGAAGGATGAAAACTGGGGCAGAAAGAGTATATATAAGATGATGGGGCATTAGCTGAAGGAGGAAGGATTTTTTTTTTATATAGAGGAAGCAGATAAGCATGTAATGGGAACAGGGGAACGGGACCATGTGGGGATGGATGGAGTCAAGAAAAGGACTGGACAAACTGATGGTTGGATAGAAAGAATTCAGAGTAATTGAGGTGGAGGGAACAGGAAAAAAATGTGGATGGATTGATACAAGCTCAGACTGATAAAGCACGTAGAGGAAAAACAGAGCATGAGTTCCACCACAGAAGCACAACACACAAGCCTTGCATGCATTCAGCAAACACAAAAATAGATTAATTAGATATTCCATATTGCCCACAGCTTCTTCAGCAAATGATGTAGCCACCTGTTTGGATGCACAACAAAGAAGAATTATTGTTAGTCCATCCACATTGTTGTTGTTGTTCAGTCGTTCAGTCGTGTCCGACTCTTCGTGACCCCATGGACCATAGCACGCCAGGCCTTCCTGTCCTGCGCTCTCTCCCGGAGCGTGCTCAAGTTCATATTCATTGCATCCGTGATGCTATCTAGCCATCTCATCCTCTGCCGTCCCCTTCTCCTTTTGCCTTCAGTCTTTCCCAGCATCAGGGTCTTTTCCAGGGAGTTTTCTCTTCGCATTAGGTGGCCAAAATATTGGAGCTTCAGCTTCATTATCTGTCCTTCCAATGAGCACTCAGGGTTGATTTCCTTTAGGATGGACTGATTTGACCTCCTTGCAGTCCAGGGCACTCGTAAGAGTCTTCTCCAGCACCACAGTTCGAAAGCATCAATTCTTCGGCGCTCAGCCTTCCTTATAGTCCAGCTCTCACAGCCATACATTACTACTGGGAAAACCATAGCTTTGATTAGACGGACCTTTGTCGGCAAGGTGATGTCTCTGCTTCTTACTATGCTGTCTAGGTTGGCCATAGCTTTCCTCCCAAGGAGCAAGCGTCTTTTAATTTCATGGCTACAGTCACCGTCTGCGGTGATCTTGGAACCCAAGAAAGTAAAATCTGTCACTGCTTCCATTTCTTCCCCTTCCATATGCCAGGAAGTGATGGGGCCAGATGCCATGATCTTCGTTTTTTTAATGTTGAGTTTCAAACCAGCTTTTGCACTCTCCTCTTTCACCCTCAACAAGAGGCTCTTTCGATCCTCTTCGCTTTCTGCCATTAGGGTGGTATCGTCTGCATATCGGAGGTTGTTGATAATTCTCCCAGCAATCTTAATTCCGACCTCTGATTCATCCAACCCGGCATTTCTCATGATGTACTCTGCATATAAGTTAAATAAGCAGGGTGACAATATGCAGCCTTGTCGTACTCCTTTCCCAATTTTGAACCAATCGGTTGTTCCATGTCTGGTTCTTACTGTTGCTTCTTGACCCTCGTACAGGTTTCTCAGGAGACAGGTAAGGTGGTCTGGTACTCCCATCACTTTAAGAATTTGCCACAGTTTGTTGTGATCCACACAATCAAAGGCTTTAGCGTAGTCAATGAAGCAGAAATAGACTTTTTCTGGAATTCTCTTGCTTTCTCCATGATGCAGCGAATGTTGGCGATTTGATCTCTAGTTCCTCTGCCTCTTCTAAACCCAGCTTGTACTTCCGGTAATTCTCGGTTCGCATACTGCTGAAGCCTAGCTTGTAGGATTTTGAGCATCACCTTGCTGGCATGTGAAATGAGCCCAATGGTGCGGTAGTTTGAACACTCTTTGGCGTTGCCCTTCTTTGGAATTGGAATGTAAACTGACCTTTTCCAGTCTTGTGGCCACTGTTGAGTGTTCCAGATTTGTTGGCATATTGAATGCAGCACTTTAACAGCATCATCTTTTAGGATTTTAAATAGCTCGGCTGGAATACTGTCATCTCCGCTAGCTTTGTTGTTACTAATGCTTCCTAAGGCCCACTTGACTTTACTCTCTAGGATGTCCGGCTCAAGTTCAGTGACCGCACTCTCATGGCTATCAGGGACATTCAGATCTTTCCTGTATAGTTCTTCTGTGTATTCTTGCCACCTCTTCTTAATCTCATCTGCTTCTGTTAGGTCCCTGCCTTCTTTGTCCTTTATCATGCCCGTCTTTGCACAAAACGTTCCCTTGAGATCTCCAATTTTCTTGAAGAGATCTCTAGTCTTTCCCATTCTGTTGTTTTCCTCGATTTCTTTGCATTGTTCATTTAAGAGGCCTTCTTGTCTCTCCTTGCTATTCTCTGGAACTCTGCATTCAGTTGGGTATATCTTCCCCTTTCTCCCTTGCTTTTCGCTTCCCTTCTTTCGTGAGCTACTTGTAAAGCCTCATCAGACAGCCGCTTTGCTTTCTTGCATTTCTTTTTCTTTGGGATGGATTTCGTTGCTGCCTCCTGAACAATGTTACGGACCTCTGTCCATAGTTCCTCAGGCACTCTGTCTATCAGGTCTAATCCCTGAAATCTATTCCTCACCTCCACTGTATATTCATCAGGGATATGATTATATCCCATATCCCATCCACATACAAAGACCCAAAATAGAACAAGGTCCATCCACATGCAAGGCTTGCCCTGGTGCTACTGTAACTCTCAGTCATCCATATCACATGATGACATTGCCACTCCACAGCAAGCCCATCCTTTCCAGGTGAAAACCTGCATTTGTCCCAAAGGCATTTTGTGACACATTTTCAATGGACTCTTCTTAAACTGGGGAGAAGTGATGAGAGGGGTACCACAGGGCTCAGTCCTGGGCCCAGTGCTCTTCAACATTTTTATTAATGACTTGGAGGAGGAGGTGCAGGGAATGCTTATCACATTTGCAGATGACACAAAATTGGGTGGGATAGCTAATACCCTGGTAGCCAGAAACAAAATTCAAAGTGATCTGGATAGGCTGGAGCACTGGGCAGAAAACAACAGAATGACATTTAATAGGGATAAATGCCAAGTTCTGCACCTAGGAAAAAGAAACCAAATGCACAGTTACAAGATGGGGAATACTTGGCTCAACAACACTACAAGCGAGGAGGATCTTGGAATTGTTGTAGATCACAAGCTGAACATAAGCCAACAATGTGATGTGGCTGCAAAAAAGCCAAATACTATTTTGAGCTGCATTAATACAAGCATAGCTTCCAAATCCCAGGATGTACTAGTTCCCCTTTACTCAGCAATGGTTAGGCCTCATCTTGAGTACTGCGTCCAGCTCTCGGCACCACACTTTAAGAGGGATGCAGACTAGAGATGTGAGAACACATCCCAGCTCAAGTTCTCTGGGCACCCTCCGAGCTCTCTCCCTGCTCGCTGCCCCTCTGGGCTGCAGTCGAGCCCCACTCCACGCTCGGTGAGCAGCCCACAACTTACCCAGGCCTGTTCGTCTCTGTCCTGATCACCATGTTTTTACAAAACATGGTGATTGGCAGTGCTTGCCCATAGACTTATACACAAAATATCTGTGTGAAACTAGGGTATATGGGTGATCCACAGTGCTTTTTGCGTATAAGTCTATGTGCCCAGGGGGCATGGGCACCAGTGGTCTGAAAGATTTGCGGACCAAAACAGGCACCCACGCCATCCCTAATGCAGACAAACTGGAGAGGGTTCAGAGGAGGGCAACAAAGATGATCAGGGGACTGGAAACAAAGCCCTATGAAGAGCGTTTTTTTTTTTTCTTTTATTGGAATGGCGGCGGCGGCAGCCGGTCGAAAGACCGGCTGCCGCTCCCGCCCCGGACGAAGACCCGATGAACCGGCGGCCGGACCCGCCACCAGGAGGGACATTCGCCAAAGGTAAGTCCCGTCCCGGGGGGGGCGGAGAATTTCTCCCCGAAACTTGTTCGGGGGGCCGAACACATTGGCGCTCGGCCCCCCGAAGTTTCGGGGAGAAATTCTCCGCCAACCCTACATGGGGCTGCCTTTGAAAATGGTCCGGAAACTTCAGCTGGTCCAAAATAGGGCAGCAAGATTGTTAACAGGGACTGGCCAGCGAGCTCATATTACGCCAGTACTTTTCCAGCTGCACTGGCTGCCAGTCCATTTCCGGGCCCGATTCAAAGTGCTGGTATTAACATTTAAAGCCCTTAACGGCTTGGGGACAGGTTATCTAAAGGATCGCCTCCTCCCATATGTGCCTGCCCAGACCTTAAGATCATCCTGAGTGGCCCTTCTCCGTGAGCCCCTGCCAAAGGAAGTGAGGCGGGTGGCTACTAGGAGAGGGCTTTTTCTGCTATGGCACCCTGGCTGTGGAATAAGTTCCCTAGTGAGGTTCACCTGGCACCTACATTGTATTCCTTTCAGCGCCAGGTGAAGACCTTTTTATTTTCCCAGGCATTTTAGCATTTTAGTTTTCTAGACTTTTAGCTTTGGTGCTTTAAATCTGTATTTTAAATTCCTGCACTGCTGCTAGGTTTTATTGTGGTTGTATTGTTATATTATGGTTTTAATGTTCTATATATTTTAAATTGTTTTATTGTGTGACGTTTGGTTTTAATTTTTGTGAACTGCCCAGAGAGCTTCGGCTAATGGGCGGTATAGAAATGAAATAAATAAATAAATGAAATGAAATTTTATCCAATTCTTCCGAAGAATAAAAATTGGCAGTTATTGGCAGTTCCCTTTAAAAGAAAATCAAAATATGTACCCTGCACCCATATTTCTGGCATTGGGCAAGTGTAATCCCCTTCTACGGGGCTTCCTTGCCTGAAATTATCATCCAGTTCTGACCAAGAAAAGAAGTTACAGGATTTCCCCCCCCCAAAATTTCTAATTTCCCACAGTAGTAGGGATGTCAGAGAATTCCACGACAGATCTCGGTGAAGTTGCGTCCCTGCGGAGGCCATGATAGGCTACGTAAGTATTTTCATAGCCTATCACGGCGGGGGGGGGAACCCCAGCGTACGCAAATGGCGGCGGCTACTGCCATTTGCGTATGCTGGGGTTTTCCCCCTGCCGTGATAGGCTACGTAAATATTTAAGTAGCCTATCACGGCAGGGGGGAAAAAAACCCAGCGTACGCAAATGGCGGTAGCCTATCACAGCTCACTGCAGGGATGCAAATGATGGCGGCTACGACAGCCGCCATTTGCGTCCCTACAGGGCTGCCCAGCAGCCGGATGTCCGGCTGCGGGTGGCCGGAGCTGGCCGGTGGCTCTGCGGCTTGGCTGCGGAGCGGAGCCGGCTAGCCAGGATTCCGGGAGGAGGGATGGAGCGCCTCCCCCCACCTGCAGAGCCCTGCGGAGCCAGGTAAGCGTGGTTTCGTACGCCCCTACACAGTAGTCAACAGGAAGCATAAAGACTCATTTTTCCAAACTTTGATTCAGGTTTGGTCCTGAGCTAAAGTGGACCAACTAGAAATTGGCCCAAGCAGAAGCAGGATGTTTTCCAAAATGCTGATTTGGGGTCTGAATTGAAGTGGAAGCAGGGGTGTCAGTGCACACTTCTTATGAACATATTATGTAATCTATACACGCGCGCACGCGATCACACCACATGCACAGACCACACATGCATATATATGGTGCGCTTGGACTCGGACATGCAAATGTGTGTTATGGGCCTGTGCCCTGGATTTTTTAAGAACCTAGCTATGCCCCTGCTTGGCGGCGCATCTTCCACTGAATTCACTGAGCACAGGAGGAGGGAATGGGGCGAGGAGCAAGAAATCTCTGCTTTTATGGGAGAGCAAAGGAACAAGAGGAGTTAACCTTTGGCTTCTCCCTATGCTGACCATGGGGGCTGGGGGTGGAAATGCATAGCTCCACACCTTCGAATATGCATGGGGCTGGTTCTTTCCTTTCTCTTTTTTAGGGCACAATCCTATGCATGTTTAGACAGAAAAAAGTCCTACAACTCCCAGCATCCACAGCCAGCATGACAGGCTGGGCCATGCTGGGAATTGTATGATTTTTTTCTGTCTAAACATGCATAGGATTGCGCCCTTAATTTCTTTGCCTCAAAGAACAATGAGCTGGCATGGATAACCATGGAAAAAATCACATTTTTCATTGAGGCTTACTCCTGAGAAAGTCAGCAAGTTGCTTTTGTGTTCCCCATGCAGCATCCCTCCGAAGGCTTGCCAAATGGCAAAAAAATGAAGGAAATGTTGATGTCCTCTCAATACCTTTCCCCTCCCCACACCCCCCAGCCTTCCTGATTCTCTCTTTGTCTCAAGGAACAACTGCTGAAACTGTGCTGCTGCCCAGAAGTGAATCACATTCTGTTCAATGAGGCTTACTCCTGAGAAAGTCAGCAAGTTGCTTTTGGGATGAAAAAAATCACCACTCTTTCTCACCAAGCTTAACGAATGTAAAAAAACAAAGGAAGGAAATTTGATGATGACATGTCATTTGGTTGCAGGACTTTGCCCACACATGCATGGAATAGTAAGGTTTCTACTGCTGATGTTTGCCCCAAGACAGCACATTAGTTGGCAATGTGTGCCATGCAAGGAGCAAATCTGAAATGGTGAAAATCCGGTTTTACATAGAATTGTCTTAGAAAGCATCTCCATGTGGATGGGGCCCAAGAGAAATATGCAGAGCTGTCAACAGCAAATTAGGTACCCATTCTTTTGCCCATCAGCCTTCAGGCTTCTAAGCCAGAGCTGGTGTCCATGTCCATAGAAACTTTATTGACAGTTTCTATCAGTCCTAAGCATTTTCACTCTGAAGTTAAGTGTCACTGAACTGAATGGTACTTACTCCTCGGGAAGTGTATTTAAGACTGCAGCCACACACAAGGGTGGGGTGGGGTGCAGACACACCCAGAGACAAACACAGGTGGGGAGATACAGACCCACAGACGTGGGAGGGGAGACAGACACACAGGGTGGGGAGACACATACCGTGGGGGGCCACTTCAGGGTCACAGAGGGAGGGAAGAGGTTTCAGCCCCCTCCCCAGTGACCGCAAATATTTTAAGTTTGTGCCAAAACAAAAGCCTGCTTGTGTCATCCCTCACTTCCCCTCCCTGGAAGGAAACGTGAGGGAGGAGGGAAGCCTTAGGAAGCATCAGCTCCAGGCCCTCCAGGCGCTCTGAGGCTGCTGCTCCCCATGGAACTGGCTTTTTTCATCTGTCATGGCTGTAACGGACATTCAGCTTTGGCCAAAGAGGCTCCATTTTAAGTTAGCAGCCATAATAAGATTAGGGCAAGAATGCAAGGGAGAAATTAGCAGAATACTTACTGAATGCTTAGCTTAATGCAGAAGGTGAAGAATAACAGGATGTAGTTTGTGGGTTTCTCAGGTTTCCTATCGAGCTTGCGGTTAAGCTAGCATTTTCCTGCCATCTGTCGCTGTAACCTTTATGAACTTACGTCTAAGCTTTAACACATTATTGCTTTATATGAGAAACCGCAATGATGAATAGCAAATACAGGAGGGGGGGCACAGAGGAATGTGGTTTAGCATATGTTGATTATGAACCATCGCGGTGACTCGATATTCCGTCTTGAATGAAGCTTTTTGCGAGTGCAGACCGTATTAGTGTGGTCCTTGAAAGTCCAGCTAAGCCGCTGACCAGCCGCTGACAGCTAGGTGCTCGTCTGGGAACTGGCATTTGGGGTAAGTGACCACCCAAGGTCTCATGGGACCCCGGCTCCAGCCATCCTGGGAAAAGAGGGAACCCATTTGAAAAATACCCTTAAGGGCTCAGATTCCTAAGAGACAAAGATTGTCCCTTGCCCAGATTCACAGCGGCAACGCAGTTCTGCCCAGGACGGAGTACTGAAATGGTGAACTCCATCTGAGGCTCAGAAGTCTCTTGTTAAGACAGGGTAGTCTCTGGAAAGACCATAGCAAGTTGGTGAAGTTGCCACCAGGAAAGGGTTGGGGGGCAAGGAAAGGCACGGGTTTGTTTGTCTTGTTTCATCTGTCTGTGTTCTGGCACCAGCAAAGACTCCCAGTGGAAGCCACTGGCCAATCCAGGCAGTGACTGGAACGACAGCCAGTGCAGTGCGTTGGTGAAGGAGGTATTGTATTAGTCTCTGTTTACAGAGGAGATGGGGTCAGGACAAAGTAAGGGGATTCCCGTGCCATCACCAGGAATGGGGTTCCTGGTGGCAATTATAGTCCCAAGACTTGTAAATGGTTAAACAAGTGGAATAGGGACATTAGAGGAGACCCCAGGCTCCAGTTCCCAACTGATAGTTTTAAATAAGAAATCATTGTGTATTTCAGGACCCAATTAGAGGGTCAAGGTTCAAGAATAAATCAGCCTCAGTGGGACATATATTACGATTGCTATGCAGAGACTGGTAAACACTTATTTGAAACAGAAATTAAGAGTCTTCAGGATTCTAATCAGAAGTTACAGTAGAGCGCCCCTAGACAAGATTTTACTGATGGTGAGACTCCTGAAGACTTTCTTTTTGATGCCTGTAGTCAGTCAGCTGCGAAGAGAAAAGTCACTGGAAAAGTCACTGATGCTGGGAAAGAATGAAGGCAAAAGGAGAAGGGGACAGCAGAGGATGAGATGGCTAGATAGCATCACTGATGCAATGAATATGGACTTGAGCACGTTCCGGGAGAGAGCAGAGGACAGGAAGGCCTGGCGTGCTGTGGTCCATGGGGTCACGAACAGTCAGACACGACTTAACGACTGAACAACAACAACAGTCAGTCAGACTCAGCACCATACAGGCCACCTCCTGACTCCACTACATTGATTCAAATCAGGACCAAGAGAGGCCAGAGGATCTTTAATGTCCTATGCACCAAGTGCCTTCTGGGGATGGGATAAATACAATGTTATTACGTGCCCCATGATCCCCATTTGATTTGAGGAACTTAGTCACACAGTTCCCTGATCCCCGGAAAGACCCAGAGAAATTTAAAGAATTTTGTGTTGTGAGTTGTTAAAAATCCTAGTTGGGCTGATGTCAGTCAGTCAATGTGTTTAATTTTTAGCCCAGTAGACTGGAATAAGTTGCAAACCCAGCCACAATGGTTGCAGGACCCACCAGTGGTCCATGACACCGTGAAAGCCCACCTAGATAATCCAGTCGCAACATTTGACAAGGTGTTCCCAGACACATGTAACTGGGATAAAATACATGGCATAAAATGGAAAACTGGAGAGACAGCAGCAAATCTCTAAAACTGAATTATAAAAGCAGTTGAAACATGGTCTGGTATATACAACCCAAAAGTAACTGCCCCTAGGGCAATAGTGGACACTATTGTGTCTGCTCTCCCTCCCCCAATTCAAAAGTCCCTGAAAGAAGTAGCCATAGGGTGGAGGGGAAAGAAATTAGATGAAGTCACTGAAGTTGTACAACACTGTTTAGAGAAGAAGAAGAAGAAGAAGAAGAAGCAGAAGCAGCAGAAGTAGAAGTAGAAGACCTAGAAGGGCTGATTTAAGCCTACAAGTAGTGCAGTTACAGTAACAAATAGCTCGGTTTGGAGGTAGAAGGAATCACGGAAGAGGTTGGCAAGGAGTTAGGGGATGAGGACGAAGTCATAGAGGGTTTGAGAAAAGGGAATTGGGCTCCCTGCTCAAATCTTTTAGAGAGAATGTTTGCAGTGTGGACAAGTAGAAGACATGCAGAGAGAGTGTCCCTATGTCTCTGTCCAAAATAACCAGTGGTGAGACCCTGGCTCTGGTTCTGAATGAGAGGAAGAAGTATGTTAACACTTACTTCTGCTGCAGGACCCACCACCAGTGGACCATGACACCATGAAAGCCCGCCTAGATACGCAGCCAAATGGGGGATGGCAAAATGATCGAGCAAGTGTGGTATGCCCCAAGAGTCACAGCCCTTTGCGAATTTACAGCCTCCCAGTGTGAAACCTGTCAGAGGCATAACAGCAGGAAACCATTAAAGATCCAGTGTGTTTTGGTGGTTAGAGTGTTGGACTGCAAGTCAAGAGATCTGAGTTCTAGTCCTCACTTGGCCATCAAAGCTCACTGGGTGACTTTGGGCCAGTCACAGACTGTCAGCCCAACCTACCTTAGAGGGTTGTTGTTATGAGGATAAAATGGAGAGGAGGAGGATTATACATGCTGCCTTGGGTTCCTTGGAGGGGAAAAAAAAAGCGGCATATAAATGCAATAAAATAAATAAATAGGGAGGCGCACGCTCCTCCGTCACTGTAAATGGATTCCATCCAAATGCCTAAGGGACAAGTGGTTCAGCTAGTAGCCAAAAGTCTAGCCATTGAACAATGTTTTCACTGCCCCTATCACCCGTAGTCAGGGGGGCAAGAGAAAGGCAAAATGGCATTTTGAATAAAATAGAAAAAATCTGTGAACAAAATAAGTTACCCTGGCCAGAGACACAGCCCTTGGCCTCATTCAGTATGAGGGCCCCCCCAGGAAGAAATGAACTTAGCCCACATGAAATTCTGACAGGGAGACCAATGAGAACAGGAGTGTCGCCCCCAGTGGCATGCAGTCTAGACCATCTTGATAACCAGATGCAGGAATATTGCAAAGCTCTAATCAAAAGTTTTCAGCATTTGATTCAACAGGTTAAAGTAGGAGTGTACGAACCCCACTTACCAGTCTGCTCCAAGGTCCACTGCGGGGGGGAGGCGATCCATCCCTCCCCCCAGAATCCTCCCTGGCCGGTTCCACTCCGCAGCAAGTCCATGGAGCCGCCGGCCAGGGACATCCACAGACGGACTTCTGTCCGCTGCTGGGCTGCTGCCGCAAATGGCGTCTGGTGTATGGGACGCCATTTGCGTCCCTGTCCTTTGCCATGATTGGCTATATAAATATTCACGTATGCTACGCCGGATGCCATTTGCGTCCGCAGCCCAGCAGTGGACAGTGGCAGAACAGAGAGGACAGACCCGGACCCACCGGCGCCAGGTAGGGTCCGTCCCGACCTTAGTTTGCAGGGTGGCGGAGGGGGAGCAGTCCATTCCGCCACGGACTCCGCGGGGCTGGATTCTAAAGAATCCAGCCTCATTGGAGTCTGTGGCGGATTTCTCCGCCATCCCTAAGTTAAAGTAGATTTGAGCCAGCCTGCTCATGACGGCCCCAAACCACTCGTTGTTACTAGGAGAGCAGATGTATGTCAACTCAAGGCCTTCCAGCAGAAGAATGCCCTGCTGCCCAAATGGACCAGCCCAGATGAGGTGCAACTGGTGACCCAGGCAGCAGTTAAGGTGAAAGGCCCGGAAATAGATGACTGCCAGAAACAGACAGCTGTCCCAAGACCGATGAGCCCTCAGCAACAAGAGCAGCTGGCGCTTGCGTGTGTGGTTTTGTTCTTCCTCCAGAGCGGGATATTCAGACCACTTGTATGGTTTTCAAATTGTCTGAGTGAAGAGAGTGAGAACAAAATCTCGAAGAGAGCCAAGCAGAAAATACTGCTGCATAATTGCTGTTGCTGTGCATTTATTTCCTTCACTGAAGCTTCTAAAATTTGAGACTATTAGGAAAAAAAAACCATGTACGGAAGCCCCTAGAAAACCAGCTTCAGGGTTAGATGATTCTGCCATATCTTGCTTATTGGTCCTAGTACTGTGGTGGCTCTACAAAGAACAAAACAGGCAAGCCCAAGCAGAATAATGGTTTGGCTTATAACAAGAGCTGTGTCCGTGTTCCTATGGGCCCCCCCTCTTTCCTATGATGGGAGCCTGGCCATCCAATGCATGCAAAGAGTGGCCAATTTGACAGAACAACAGAGTTATGGGGTATGCTCACGTGCGCCACATACTAGCAAGCAGGATGTGCTGATGATTCCTATTCCCTATGGGCCAATTGATCACACCACGATCACTGCAAATTGCACATGGGCCCAGGCTGGGTACAATCACATAGGTGAATATCTGGCCATTGTCGCCCAAATGGAGGTTTGGTGTTGCGAAGTGAGAAAAAGAATACGTTTATAAGAAAGAATTATTGTCAATGGATCATTTTCTAGGGGCGGTGGGGTGGGGGGACGACAAGGAGAAATACACCTAAATGGCACCGAGTGTGCATATAGGTTCAGAACCTTTTTACATTAGAAAATGTTACCAACCCTGTGAGTAAGATGAATTTAATTAGTTATTCTGCTATGGAGTCAATACCCTTTGTGATTGGAGATGAATGTTGTGTGTTTGTGAACAACTCCTTAGAAGTGGTAAATTCCCACATTAGTAATGCCCTACAGCATGCTGCAAAAAAGACTGGAGATAACACACATTCCCAGGGATTCTGGTCAAGCAGAAGAATGGCTTGGCTTGGTTACCTGACTGTCTGAGCTGGCTCCAGCCTCTTGTAAAATAGATCCTGGTTGGGTTCCTGTTGTTGCTACTCCTGTTTGTTGGGTTCCAGTTGTGTATAGCATGTGTTTTGTGTTGTGAAAAGATCAAAGGGGGCAGAAAAAACCATTTCTGCAAAGGAGATGAACATCATGATCATGAGGGAGTTAGACTGAACAAGAATAGAAAGATGAAATCCAAAAGCTAATGGAAATTGATTACCAGATTTTAAAACCTATTAAACCCTATTTTTCTGCCTGCTGCTTGATGTGGATGAAGGAATGGGTGATGTTGAAAAACAGAAGACTTTTAGAACTAGAAGGACATGAATTAAGATACGGGTGGCATGGTTATTTGTGGTACGATAAAACAAAAGTGAATGTAGATTTTAATCATCACTATATAAGAAGGGCTGTATTAAGAATTTGGAATAAATATAAATTAAGGTTCTATCAAAAAATACCACGTTGGATATCTTCATAAGAAGCAATGCATAGAAGAGAATTTGATAGTACGCATAAATGGATAAGATATAATGATTTACTGGAACTGTCACAAGGGGAATACAAGTTAAAATCAAGGGAAAGCTTATTGGAAGAAGGTCATGTCTGTCAGCGGTTTTCATATTTGCAAATTAAAGGTTTAAAATAGATGAGAAAAATGGTGGATTTGAACAAACAGAGTCTGAGTTTGAAACAGTACTGTGTACAAATGATGAACATGTTATTGCTAAACTGTATAAATTACTGTTAAGGTATGAGACAGAGGATGAACAAGTAAAAGATTGTATGATAAAATGGGCACAAAATGTTGGTCATAATATATCAATGGAAGAGTGGGAAAGTACGTGGGGAAAAGATTTAAAATTTTCTTTATGTACAAGTCTTAAAGAGAATTTTTATAAGATGATGTATAGATGGTACAGTATATGTCACCGTTTAAATTGTCTAAAATGTATAAAGGTGTTTCTGGAAAATGTTGGAAATGTGAAGACCAAGAGGGAACGTTTTATCATTTATGGTGGACTTGTACAAAAGCTAAAACATTTTGGAAACGAATACAGTCTTTAGCTCAAAGAATATTAAAGACTACTATAGAACTAAAGCCAGAAACTTTTTTTATTGGGACTAACAGATAAACATGTAAAAGAGAAGGGGGGAACCCTCTTTCTCTACATGACAATGGCTGCAAAGTTATTATATGCACAAAAGTGGAAGAATGGAACAATACCAACGGTGAGCGAGTGGATCATGAAAATCATGGAACTGGCAGAGATGGCAAAACTTACTATTATAATTAAAGAAAGGTCAACAACTAAATTTATGTTAGATTGGAAACCTTTTATAGAATTTGTACAAGTAATAGAGAAAAATGATATCTATGTATGTGGATTTTGAACTTTGAGATGGTTGATTCTCTTTCTTCTGTTGTTGTTAAAATTAGGAAAAAGGGATAATGTCTGTGAACTCAATGTATGATATACAACTAAGACAAGAACTAGAGAATAAGAATAAGCATAAGCATAAGAATAAGAATAATAAGAATAATAAGCATTTGTTGTGTAAGGGGAGCCAAAGGTAGATATCTTACAATCTTAAGAGATATTTTAATGTATGTGTATTGTTGTTGTGTTTCTGTTTCTGTTGTTGTTGTTGTGTTTTGTTTTTCTTTTAAAAAAAAATAATTAAAAAAGAAAGAAAAAACAAAAGGTAATGGAAATCCAGGTATGTGAGTCCAAAGAGTGGATTCAAACAGGGGAACTGTCATGGCTGTAATGGACATTCAGCTTTGGCCAAAGAGACTCCATTTTAAGTTAGCAGCCATAATAAGATTAGGGCAAGAATGCAAGGCAGAATACTTACTGAACGCTTAGCTTAATGCAGAAGGTGAAGAATAACAGGATGTAGTTTGTGGGTTTCTCAGGCTTCCTATAGAGCTTGTGGTTAAGCTAGCGTTTTCCTGCCATCTGTCGCTGTAACCTTTATGAACTTACGTCTAAGCTTTAACACATTATTGCTTTATATGAGAAACCGCAATTATGAATAGCAAATACAGAAGGAGAGGGCATGGAGGAATGTGGTTTAGCGTACATTGGTTGGGTTGAAACTTCTGTGTCACTCAAATGTTTGAGGTGAACTATCGCAGTGACTCAATACTCCATCCTGAATAAAGCTTTTTGCTAGTGTAGACCGTGTTAGTGTGGTCCTTGAAAGTCCAGCTAAGCCGCTGACCATGACACATCCTACTGGCCAGAAAAGGAATGGAGAATTATTTATTTTTTTAACAATTTGCTGAGTAACACCCTCCCCCCCAGTAGTTTCCAGTCACCCAGGCCACCAGTGTAAAAAAGGAGAGCTATTTACAACAAATGATTTAAATTAAGAACTAGTGACCACCACCATCCTGACAAGCAAAGCAACCAACATGAACTAGAACATGGGCTTTTCAACATGAAGCTTTTAACCCACAACTTTACCAAGGCTTCTGTTTCTGGATTCTTTGTGGGATTAAGTATGTACTCCTGACATGTACTCCTTTACATGTGTCCCCCCCCCGGGGGGGGGTCTTGTTCTGCCTTTCTATATGTTCCATTATACAACCACTAGGTGATGCTGTGATATAGCAGTTTTGTGCAAATACACAGAAGGTTTCATGGTGCTAAAATGGTTGCAAAGCCCAGGAGAGGCTCTGGAGGAAGAGGACGTTGTGTAAAGGACCCAAGAGCTACCAGGAGTGAGGAATCACGAGCACACAATAAATGCTTTGTGCAGAAAGGCTCCATACCTTGTGCTGATCACACTGGCTTCTGAGGGAGCCAAGAAAATGAAACTACTGTGCTGGCCAGCCACTCTCAGGCATGCCATGTGGGACAATGCAAAAACTGAATTGGTCAGGGATGCCCATCATCACCACTGCATTTTACTGTAATTTTATGGCTCTGATTGGCTTCATAGAAACATCAGGACCAAATATGTGAGTGAGAAGGAGCAGTCCTCTCAGCAAACTCCCTCACTGCCTTTCAATCTCAATAAAGTCACTGTAGGGGAAGGGTCTGGGCATGCGAACCTACCAGGAATGCTCAGAATGTTCCCCTTGTTCTACAGTGCTCAGCTAAGCAGCACTGAGGGTAGGAGGCACCAAGACAGACAGACACACAGGGGCAATCAAGCACCAGGGCACGCTCTAGTTTCACCAATAGGCAAATGCCTGGGCGACTGGGGGGAGATTCAGAGGTGGGGCTCCACCCCCAGCATCCCTAGCCCTCACTTGCTGGTGGTGGAAAGCCCTCCTCCTTGGGAGGCACAGCAGCTGCCGTATGAGGCATGTTTTAGGCACCAGTTAGTTCTCTGATTTTAAGTGTTTTACTTGAGGATTATATCATTCGATGTTAAATGTTTTTAACAGATGTTTGTATTTTCTGTTTTTAAATGTTTTAACTGTGGATGTTTTCTATTTTAATTCTTTATGCTGAAACTGCTTTGAGATGTCTTTTTAGATATAGCCAAGCCATCTATAAAAACAAACAAACAAATAAATAAGTAATTAAAGCTGCAATCCGATACCACCTTTCCTGAGAGTAAGTTCCATTGAACTCAATATGCAACTTGATAACATGTCCTTCAGTGCAAATCTTTGCCTTCTTTCCTTACTCATCTTATAATTGCAAACTTTGATACCATGTTTTCCAGTTTCTTTCTTTTTTTATTGTCTACTCTTTTATATTTAAACTACCTTGAGATCTTTTGTTGGAAGTTCATGTATATATATTTTAGGGAGCAACCCTATGTGGATCGACGGTCACCTCTGACCCCAGGGGCGACCACCTGGCCAGTGCAGCGTGGGAGAGTGGTGAGGAGCGGATCTCCTCCTTGCTCCCTCCACCCGGTTTTTGCAGCTGGACAGCCAATTTTGGCTGTCTAGCTGTGGGACCTTGGAGCGAAGGAAGCAGCGGCCGGACGACACATCCTATGTACTGGCATTTTCAACCTCCCCGCCCTGGCACATCCCCAGGAATGCCGAGTTTCTACTGCTCTGCACTGCTGTTACAAGCATGGAGCACAGGGCTGATCTGCGCTGCCTACGAGGCAGCACAGGGGGAGTGAGGGTCAGTTCTCCGGGAACCGACCTATCCTATGGCCATCTAGCTGCTGACTAGCAGCCATAGGCTTGCACCCTTAAATAAATACTTATTTCTTGTTTCAAACTCACATAACAGGCACCCTGTAGAAAGCACTAGGACTTACCAGCATAAAGCATGAGATTCAGGCAGCCAGAAATGAAGCAGGCTTGTCCAATGACATTATCGTTTCGAATGAAGAGCTCCTCCAGCCAACTCAGCACTTGCACAGAATCCTGGTATCTAGGGAGAAGCAAATAAATAATAAAAGTTTACCTTTAAACAGTTGTGATTGGGTTAGTTCTCAAAAGGGTTGGCTTGATTTGTTGTGAAAACCTGGTTTGTTATGCATGTGCCCGAATATGACAGCAATGCAGCTATGTACGTCAGGGACCTTCCAAACCAGTTTTTGCCTAAATTGGTTTGTGGTGAGAATGTTGGCCAGAGTGTTCATTCACGTTACAAAAGGCTCTTTCTCTTATTTCTCTCCTTGCGATGCTATTTACAGGTTTGGCCTGTGAGGAGCTGAAAGGCAATCTGAACCTCACCTGTGAAAGTGGTTTGAATGTGTAGCTAAGAGGTCAGTGGCAGAGCACCTGCTCTGCATGCAAAAGGTCCCAGGTTCAATCCCTGGCATCTCCAGGTAGGGCTGGAAAAATACCTACTTGAAGCCCAAAAGAGCTGCTGGCAGTCAGTGTCAACAGTACTGGGTTTGACTCAGTCTAAGGCAGCTGCCTATGATCCTATATATTTTCACTATAGATTGTTTACATGGTGTTTAAAGAGTTATGCATGTCCTTTACTCTTTACATGCTTGGTACAACAGACATGGGTGTACCATAGCAGTTAATGTCGGTGTTGTTGTTGTTCAGTCGTGTCCGACTCTTCGTGACCCCATGGACCATAGCACACCAGGCCTTCCTCTCCTGCGCTCTCTCCCAGAGCGTGCTCAAGTCCATATTCATTGCATCAGTGATGCTATCTAGCCATCTCATCCTCTGCCGTCCCCTTCTCCTTTTGCTTTCAGTCCTTCCCAGCATCAGGGTCTTTTCCAGAGAGTTTTCTCTTCACATTAGGTGGCCAAAATATTTGAGCTTCAGTATCTGTCCTTCCAATGAGCACTCAGGGTTGATTTCCTTTAGGATTGACTGATCTGACCTCCTTGCAGTAATGTCAGTGTACCTTTCAGCAATTTGTTTTGCTGTGTAAAGTCTGGAGCTGCTCTTCATGGTTAAGAAAGCCAGACAGGCTACTGGGCAGCCCGCTGGACTTGAATCCTGAGCCCCATCATTTAGATTTCAGCTCAGTTTTGAGGGCACAAGCCATTCCTTCTCAGTCTCACCACCTCATTCTGTGGCTGGGTTCACACATCACGCTAAGCCATGGTGGGTGGCAAGCTATGCTGGGTAGGTGGTTGTGCAAACAACCTCCGGTGCTCCCTTCAGATGATCAGGCTAACAAGCTACACAGAATAGTTTATTTCACCCCCGACCCCCCCTCCTCCTGTAGTCTTCCCACCCAGCTGGGCAGGTATCCCAGCTTCCCCACTGTAAAGTGGGAATAGAGAGGAGCAGAGCAGCAGCAACATTTTTGGCCGCTCTTGCCGAGCAGCTATGTAGGCGATCTCCATAACCTACACTGGCATGACAGACAACACACTAATCCACCATATGTAAAATAACCCCTACTGCAGAGCGTGGGTTCTGAGGGTGGCTTATTTGGGGAAATAACCCATTTGGGGGGAGGGGAATCCCACAGACAACACACTAACCCATCATGGCTTCTGGAAAATAAACCATCTTGGGTTAGCGTGTTGTGCGAACCCAGCCGGTAAAATGTATATAGTAGCCATCATAACACAGCTTAATGAGATGGAAGAATGCAGCGCCAGCCATGCCTGAACCTCAGGACTGTGGTAGGAAATAAGAAACCAGCCAGCTTCATAGCTTATCATTTTGTCCAATGAAAAAGCCTGGTCTTTTGGTATGCATATTATTAGATTTACTTGATGTTTGCTTTTATCTGTATGTTTAAAAAATTAAAAATTATTTGAACACTGAACAGGTGTGAGACTGCATTATTCCAGGTCAAAAGTGCCATGCACTGATCTTCTATCATGATAAATCATCGTCATCACCATCATCAAGTCAAAAGTGAACTTAAAAGTTTTCGCTTAGCAATTAATGAGCAAAAATATTGTGTAAGGTATACACATCAAAAAGCTTGATATACAAACGTTTAGAAACATTTACAGACTTAATTGGCAAATTTTGAGTAAGGAGTAATCTTCTCAAAGATATAATTCAGAATTTATCTTATCTTACAAAAGAGTATTTTTTAATTTTGTATGTTCATAATTATCTCATTGTCATAATGAGATAATTAAGACTGTGTGCCCTAATTTATGAGACAGCAGATAATATTAGCTATGAGGTAATTGCTACACATACACAAACCAAGTATAAATATGTGCTGTTTTTAGAATGTGGGAGCTTATTAGATGCTCACCAGGCTTGTGTCCTTGTCAGCTGAAGAGCCTATTCAGTATTGAACAGAGAATTTAGTACTTCGAATGAGATCTCTCCTTTTTAAAATGTTAAGACTTCAAGTCTAAGGACAAGAAATGTTTAAGAAATTCTATTTCTTGTTAAGCTATTAAGATTAAAGGATCTTTAGCAATGCTAATCTTTACCAATGAGAAATGTTTCATGTCATTTTATGCAAGTTATATTTTAATATGATGTTGCAAGTATATTTCTAATACAAATAATAAAGGGATCAAAAAAGATTTTCCTGTACTAATTCTTGGTAGTACAAAACCTGGATTGCAGCTCAAAACAGTCTTAGGTGTACACTTTGTTTAGAAGTGTTATAATCGGCTACAGGGGTTAAACAGGCAACTAAATGCCCTCAAAGTACTGAACAGATAGCTCAAACAAAGTCACCACCATCGCGATGGGATGATCTTGAAAGATGGTTCAGAAACTTCATCTGGTCCAGACTCCAGAACAGTTACCAGGGGACAACTTAATACCCTGTGCAAGGTTATCTTTTCCCCCATGCGTGTAATGATTTTTAGATTGGGTTTTAGCTCCTCCTGAAATTATTTTATTTTATTTGTTTGTTTGTTTGTACAATAGCCGAAGCTCTCTGGGCGGTTATTACTACTACCGCTAGATGTTTTTAATTGTTTACTATTTTATTGTGTGACATGTAAGCCACCCTGATAACATTTTGCTATAAATGTTTTAAATAAATTCATAGGAATGTATAATAATAAATAAATAATAAATACAAAATAATATAATTAATTAATTTCAATAAATAAATGAATACATAATGTTGTGAACCACAGCTCCTATTCTACTGCTAATAATTAATAGTTATGGCAGGCAATGTTTCTGGGAAGTTTGCTTGCCCATCACTATCAGACTCCCACTGCAGTGCACAGCCACGGGAGAATATTATGTGGGTTTGAGGATGCATTTGCAGCTAGTGAGGAGAAACCATGAGACTCAAGAGGTCTAGCTAGTGTAGCAGCCATATCGGGGGTCAGACTAAGTAGCCTCATGCAGTCTCATGCTTCATGTTCTTGCTGAGCTCTTGCTCTCTGAAATATATGTTTGTAAGCTGACGAGACACAGGAATTTCTTATCATGTCAACAAAGGCTAAGGTCATAGTGATATGTATATCATGTTCTCTGCTGTTCTCTACTGTTCTCTGCTTATCATGGCTACCCTATAACCCATTTCTTGTATTATAAACAATGGTGCTAGGAGAAGAAATGTTGAGGACTGCAACCCCACACGGGAGGGAGAGGAGGAGCCGTTTCCTATGTGTCACAATATCTATAAAAACAATGTGCTGATGTAAATTGGGACTTTTGGCTCTTTGGAAGTGATTCCAGCCTTAAGCCCGCGTGTTAAATAAAGAAGAACTCTTTTTCCTTCACTCCGTGGTCTCTCTGACTCTGAGTTCTGCAACATAAATGGTGCCGTGACTCGGATTGTGGCAGGTGCTGAGACAGAGAGGTGGCAGTTGCCTGCTCTCAATCGCCGCACTGGGAGGGAGGGAGGGCTCGGCGCACGCCTCCCTTTCTTGGCACCACCAACCTTTTTCTTGGGTGAACGGGAGAAAGCCTGCACCGGGACTGCCCAAACGGCAGCGAGCGGCAAGAGAACCTTGGGAAGCGGAGGAAGGAACTTGAGCCCTGCCCATACTGCACCTGCAATTGAGTTGAAACCCACACTGGAAGCCTTCAGGAAAAAGGCAAGTAAATGGAGTAAAAAGAGGGCCCCGCCTTTAGGAGAAAGGCCACTGGGCAGAAAAAAAGAGGGCCCCGCCTTATGAAAAAGGTCAGTGTTAGTATACGTATACAAAAGGTGACCCACCCGATTGGGGGTGGAGGGGGGACTTGATCACTCCCCCGAGCAGGCACTAATACTCAGCAAGGCGCTGAGGAAACTGCTTCGCTCTAGTGGAAAAGTGGGAAAGTGGGTGGCAGGGACATATAAATGAAGTGGTGAAATTGATGATTGTGTGAGTGGCTACTGCGGTTTCTGTTGCATACCGTTGACTGTCCGGGTACCCAGGCCAGTAGCAAAGTGCGTGGTGTAAAAATTCCTCTTGTGCCGGTCAGTGAGACCCCTTACTCGCTGACCAATCCCCTTCCCTCTTTGTGTCCGTCTTCATCTTAAGTGGGAGGCTATGGGAGGTGGGAGAAGCAAGACTTGTATGTTAAAAAAAAAAAGGAAAAAGATTTTTTTTTAAAGGATTCAGAATAGAGAGAGGAAACAGCAAAAAGCTCAAGGTCGAGCTGAGAGAAAAAAAAGAACAAGATCTGGGGCTGTTAATTAGAGAATTGTTGAAGGACAGCCTGGCTTTTAACGACGCGTGGGAGTGTGAGGCTGAAGAAGTAGCCGTTACCCTAGTGCGCCAGGAGGGGGGGGCAGGAGAATTGCCCACAACGTTCTGAGTTGTGCAACATCATCACCTCGCCTAATTGAGATGAAATCCCTAAGAAATGGAAACTGAAAATGAAGACCCAGAAGATGAAGGTGCAAAATAGAAAATAAAGGTGAAGAATCAGCCCCCAGGGCACAGGCTAGACCCCTCTTCGAGTAGAAAGTGTGCCATAAGACTGTCCCAAGGCAGAATAAAGCGGAAAGACCACGATGAAGATCTCTGTCAAGGTAGCCGTGTTTAGCTTTGAACTGTCCTAGAATTTCATAGAGCCTGTAGACCATCAGCTATATGATTTCTGAAGAGCGTAACCATTAAGCTTTTGCCGTGGGATTCCCTGCAATGAAGAAATCTCACTAATTTAAGTGTCCAGTGTTAGACTGCCTGAGTGTGTGTGCTGAAGAGCCCGAGAAACCAGACAGCATGTTCCTGGCCAAGCCAAAATCACGCTACTACCATGCTCCTGGAAGCTGCAATAAACTGTGTAAGCTGGGAGACCCAACCTGATTAAGAAGAAAAGAAGATATTAGAGTAACTGTCTTAAAAAACAGTGAAATCTGTGTAGCTGGCTAGCTGACGCTGTCAGTAATGTTACAACTTTAAATTAAGACTGTTTTCCTGTTTGAGACCCCAGCGAAGAAAGCTGACCCGAGTTATTTGTTGCCCGTGCCAAAGCAAAGATTTGGCTGCCCTGTACCTCATCGTGTCCTGTTTTAAGCTTGGGATTTACAAATACAAACAAACTGTGAAGCTTGCCTTTGAAGTCCTGCAAATCACCCCACCGCCTCCCCGAAGAAGATTAATAGCTGCCTGAAAAATGCAAGTATAAGGCGATGCCCATCACCCCCCAGCGTCCTGAGTTTCAGCACTTTGCTTTCGTGTACCAAGTTGAAGGGGAAGAGAAGAAAAGAGGGGGGGGGGTGATATTGTAAATCCCTGGCTAGCTTGTCTAGTGATAGATAGCCCCGAGAGCCTCCCCCCCTTTTCACAGTGCTGTGAGGCTTTTCATAAACTTGAACTCTCATTGCTGTAGACTGTGTGTCTGTGTTGTAGTCAGCTCAGTGCACAACAGGCTGAGTTTGATCTATGACTTTTAGATTTCCTTCTGCTAGAACTCATGCAGCATAGAGTTGCTGATGCAAAAATGGTGACCTAGAACTCTTTGCGTGTGTGAGTATGCCCATCCCTTGATTTTAATGAGCCCTGAGCATGCAGCCAGAGGAGCAGTATAATTGCTGGATCTGCTCCATCATGCCTTACCATGCAAAAAGTGTTTTCCATTAATTGTGTTAAATTGCAAAAAAAGTTTGTTGTGTATATTTTATGATTTCTTAGATATCATAAAATATATGTGATATTTGCAGATTAGTGTTAGTTGCAAGTCCAAATGATACTGAGTGTGGTTCCCAATGGATGACAAGAGAAAAGACAAAGACAAGTAGAGAAAGACAGAGACAAGTAGAAAAGACAGAGAAATAGAGAAAGTCACAGACAGATAGAGAAGGGGGGGAGAAGAAAGAGGAGACAAAAGGCAAAGAGAAAAAACATTTATAAAGAAGAAGCGTGGCCATAGTTGCCCCCAGGGTGAATTAAAAGCAGCTGATTATGCCTAGAGCTTATTGTTGTTGTTGTTCAGTCGTTCAGTCGTGTCCGACTCTTCGTGACCCCATGGACCATAGCACGCCAGGCCTTCCTGTCCTGCGCTCTCTCCCGGAGCGTGCTCAAGTTCATATTCATTGCATCAGTGATGCTATCTAGCCATCTCATCCTCTGCCGTCCCCTTCTCCTTTTGCTTTCAGTCCTTCCCAGCATCAGGGTCTTTTCCAGAGAGTTTTCTCTTCGCATTAGGTGGCCAAAATATTGGAGCTTCAGCTTCAGTATCTGTCCTTCCAATGAGCACTCAGGGTTGATTTCCTTTAGGATGGACTGATTTGACCTCCTTGCAGTCCAGGGGACTCGTAAGAGTCTTCGACAGCACCACAGTTCGAAAGCATCAATTCTTCGGCGCTCAGCCTTCCTTATAGTCCAGCTCTCACAGCCATACATTACTACTGGGAAAACCATAGCTTTGATTAGACGGACCTTTGTCGGCAAGGTGATGTCTCTGCTTCTTACTATGCTGTCTAGGTTGGCCATAGCTTTCCTCCCAAGGAGCAAGCGTCTTTTAATTTCATGGCTACAGTCACCGTCTGTGGTGATCTTGGAGCCCAAGAAAGTAAAATCTGTCACTGCTTCCATTTCTTCCCCTTCTATATGCCAGGAAGTGATGGGGCCAGATGCCATGATCTTAGTTTTTTTAATGTTGAGTTTCAAACCAGCTTTTGCACTCTCCTCTTTCACCCTCAACAAGAGGCTCTTTCGATCCTCTTCGCTTTCTGCCATTAGGGTGGTATCGTCTGCATATCGGAGGTTGTTGATAATTCTCCCAGCAATCTTAATTCCGACCTCTGATTCATCCAACCCGGCATTTCTCATGATGTACTCTGCATATAAGTTAAATAAGCAGGGTGACAATATGCAGCCTTGTCGTACTCCTTTCCCAATTTTGAACCAATCGGTTGTTCCATGTCTGGTTCTTACTGTTGCTTCTTGACCCTCGTACAGGTTTCTCAGGAGACAGGTAAGGTGATCTGGTACTCCCATCACTTTAAGAATTTGCCACAGTTTGTTGTGATCCACACAATCAAAGGCTTTAGCGTAGTCAATGAAGCAGAAATAGACGTTTTTCTGGAATTCTCTTGCTTTCTCCATGATGCAGCGAATGTTGGCGATTTGATCTCTAGTTCCTCTGCCTCTTCGAAACCCAGCTTGTACTTCCGGTAGTTCTCGGTTCGCATACTGCTGAAGCCTAGCTTGTAGGATTTTGAGCATCACCTTGCTGGCATGTGAAATGAGCGCAATGGTGCGGTAGTTTGAACACTCTTTGGCGTTGCCCTTCTTTGGAATTGGAATGTAAACTGACCTTTTCCAGTCTTGTGGCCACTGTTGAGTGTTCCAGATTTGTTGACATATTGAATGCAGCACTTTAACAGCTTCATCTTTTAGGATCTTAAATAGCTTGGCTGGAATATTGTCATCTCCGCTAGCTTTGTTGTTACTAATGCTTCCTAAGGCCCACTTGACTTCACTCTCTAGGATGTCCGGCTCAAGTTCAGTGACCGCACTATCATGGCTATCAGGGACATTCAGATCTTTCCTGTATAGTTCTTCTGTGTATTCTTGCCACCTCTTCTTAATCTCATCTGCTTCTGTTAGGTCCCTGCCTTCTTTGTCCTTTATCATGCCCGTCTTTGCACAAAACGTTCCCTTGAGATCTACGATTTTCTTGAAGAGATCTCTAGTCTTTCCCATTCTGTTGTTTTCCTCGATTTCTTTGCATTGTTCATTTAAGAAGGCCTTCTTGTCTCTCCTTGCTATTCTCTGGAACTCTGCATTCAGTTGGGTATATCTTCCCCTTTCTCCCTTGCTTTTCGCTTCCCTTCTTTCGTGAGCTACTTGTAAAGCCTCATCAGACAGCCACTTGGCTTTCTTGCATTTCTTTTTCTTTGGGATGGATTTCGTTGCTGCCTCCTGAACAATGTTACGGACCTCCGTCCATAGTTCCTCAGGCACTCTGTCTATCAGATCTAATCCCTGAAATCTATTCCTCACCTCCACTGTACATTCATAAGGGATATGATTTAGGTCATACCTGAACGGTTTAGTGGTTTTCCCGACGTTCTTCAATTTAAGCCGAAATTTTGCAAGAAGCAGCTCATGATCTGAGCCACAGTCAGCTCCAGGTCTTGTTTTTACTGACTGTATGGAGCTTCTCCATCTTTGGCTGCAAAGGACATAATCAATCTGATTTCGATATTGACCATCTGGTGACGTCCATGTGTAGAGTTGCCTCTTGTGCTGTTGGAAAAGAGTGTTTGCTATGATCAGCATGTTCTCTTGGCAAAACTCTATTAGCTTTTGTCCTGCTTCATTTTGTACACCAAGGCCATGCCTGCCTGTTATCCCGGTGATTTCTTGACTTCCTACTTTAGCATTCCAATCCCCTATGATGAAGAGGACATCTTTTTTCGGTGTTAGTTCTAGAAGGTGTTGTAGGTCTTCATAGAACCGATCAACCTCAGCTTCTTCGGCCTCAGTGGTTGGGGCATAGACTTAGAATCATAGAATCATAGAATAGTAGGGTTGGAAGGGGCCTACAAGGCCATCGAGTCCAACCCCCTGCTCAATGCAGGAATCCAAGTCAGAGCATCCCTGACAAATGGCTGTCCAGCCTCGTCTTAAAGGCCTCCAGTGTGGGAGAGCCCACCACCTCCCCAGGTAATTACTGAATTACTGTGATGTTGAATGGTTTGCCTTGGATTCGTACTGAGATCATTCTATCATTTTTAAGATTGTACCCCAGTACTGCTTTTCCCACCCTTTTGTTGACTATGAGTGCTACTCCATTTCTTCTAAGGGATTCTTGCCCACAATAGTAGATATGATGGTCACCTGAATTAAATTCGCCCATGCCTGTCCATTTTAGTTCGCTGATTCCCAAGATGTCGATGTTCAATCTTGCCATCTCATGTTTGACCACCTCCAGCTTACCTTGATTCATTGATCTGACATTCCAGGTTCCTAAACAATATTGTTCTTTACAGCATCGGATTTTCTTTTCACCACCAGACACATCCACAGCTGAGTGTCCTTTCAGGTTTGGCCCAGCCGCTTCACTCTTTCTGGCGCTACTTGGAAATACCCTCTGCTTTTCCCCAGTAGCATATTGGACACCTTCCGACCTGAGGGGCTCATCTTCCGGCGTCATCTCTTTTAGCCTTGTGATACGTTCCATGGGGTTTTCTTGGCAAGAATACTGGAGTGGGTTGCCATTTCCTTCTCCAGTGGACCACATTTTGTCAGAACTCTCTGCCATGACCTGTCCATCTTGGGTGGCCCTGCACGGCATAGCTTATGGCTTCACTGAGTTACGCAAGCCCCTTCGCCACAACAAGGCAGTGATCCATGAAGGGGCTAGAGCTTATTACCTGGGGGTAAAGTAGCCACAATAATGTAATAGTTCTTTAAGATGAGAAAATGTAACTAGAAAGAGAAGAAGAGCCTATCCCAAATGTGCGTCATTGGGACTAGTGTAGGGCAGAAAGGTTTAAGTAAGTGAGTTTAACTTGAAAAAGACACATGAAGAGACAAGGCTGGTGCATGGAGCGGAAAGTTTTATGTAGAAAGTTTGAAACATGATCTACAATACAGGCAGATCAGCAAGAAAAAAAAAAGAAAGCAAAAAAAAAAAGAGAGAGAGATTTCTCTTCCCGTACTAATGAGTGAAAGTGTTATCAAGCACTTTGCCTGGGAAGCGAAGTTTGTTTACAGGAGGCTGTGCCTGAGCACCAAACACTTCTAGCCTATGCTAAAAATACTTGCTAGTGTTGTGCTGCCTCATGGGTAACATGTATGGTATAAAACCCATTTAGCCCAATAGCTCGTGGTTCAGAGAAGCTGTCTGATCCAACCATTAGGTATGCCTGTGTGCTGTAAGTTTCCCAATAAAGTCTCCCCCCACCCCCAGCTGGAATCCCAAAACACAAGCGGGGCTAGAGCACCTCACCCAGTATCAAACCCTGCTGTTAGAAGCCATGAAGGCAGGTATGAAGAAGTCAGTTAATATGACCAAGGTGTCTAAAGTGCTGCAAGGTGCCACCGAGGCCCCAGAGCGTACTTGGAGCGTCTTTTAGATGCCTATCGCCAGTATACCCCACTCGACCCATAGGCCCAAGAAGACGTGGACAAGAAAATAGAAGAAGACCCAGCGGAGGCAGAGGCACAGTGTGCCCAGTGTGGACAAGATAGACATTGGTGGCATGAATGCCCAAATAAAATAAATCAAATACACAAAGGAGAAAACCAAAAGAGCCAGAACAGGCAAGAAAAAAAACAGCTTGAGAGGGGCCGTGACATTGACTGTGAGAGGCCGTGACATTGACTTCATGACTGACACTGGAGCGGCATCAAGAGCAAGCAAACATTAGCCTTAAGCAAGAAGTCCAAACACTGGGCAAAGTTCTTCAAGCCCAGCGTCGCTTTGTCTTAGAAAATAAGCCCCCAATTCCCATCACAGAAGTTCATCCTTTCCAACCAAGAGATGAAGTATAAGTTAAAAAGTGGAAAAATGACCCTTTGACTCCCAGATGGAGAGGACCAAAAACTGTTATACTTTCCACCCCCACAGCTATGAAAGTAGCTGGAGTTAAACCCTGGATACATTAGACACGAGTCAAGAGAGCGAGAGGGGGGAAATGGACTGTGAACAGAAATCCTGAAAATCCTTTAAAAATTATTCTGAAAAAGCAGTAAGAAGACACAGGCTAGACCTTACTGTGGGCACACCGGGAGACTGTCCACCTTGCGTACGGTCAGACCTGCAACTGGGGAAAATTGAAAAAAGGGACTAGACCCTACTGCAGCTAGCCAGGTGAATAGCTGCCCAGAGTACGGTCAGATCCCAAAGAAGATCAAATATGCATGTTGTAGTGTTAGTGGTGCTGTATTATAGTTCCTTAATAAGGTGTGAAAAAGGGGGGTCTGCCCCTGGAGGGGGAAGTCTGTCCCAGCGATTCGCTGATAATTACTGGCTTCACTTGGCTAACATCACTGGAGTAAAGCATTGTTCATCCTAATTCTACCAGTGTTGTTCATAGAGATACTGTTATGCCTTTGCATTCCTTGTCTTATGCGCTGTTTAACCAATCTGTTTTATGTCTCGGCTAGTAAAACTGCCGCCCTCTACGCTCTAATAGCCCAACAGGAGGTTAAGTTATATGTATGTTATAAAAAGTTTTGTATGGTGCTTTGCAGACTATTATGAGCATTTGCTTATCAGAAATGCTATAATTGTAATAAAATTATGCATTTAAGGGGGGAATGTAGCAGCCATATCGGGGGTCAGACTAAGTAGCCTCATGCAGTCTCATGCTTCTTGTTCTTGCTGAGCTCTTGCTCTCTGAAATATATGTTTGTAAGCTGACGAGACACAGGAATTTCTTATCATGTCAACAAAGGCTAAGGTCATAGTGATATGTATATCATGTTCTCTGCTGTTCTCTGCTTATCATGGCTACCCTATAACCCATTTCTTGTATTATAAACAATGGTGCTAGGAGAAGAAATGTTGAGGACTGCAACCCCACATGGGAGGGAGAGGAGGAGCTGTTTCCTATGTGTCACAATATCTATAAAAACAATGTGCTGATGTAAATCGGAGCTTTTGGCTCTTTGGAAGTGATTCCAGCCTTAAGCCCGCGCGTTAAATAAAGAAGAACTCTTTTTCCTTCACTCCGTGGTCTCTCTGACTCTGAGTTCTGCAACACTAGTACTCTTCCTCATCAGACTATGCACCCTAGAACATGCTGCAGAACCTTCCACAATACAGAGGGCTCCATGGCAGATACACACAGGTCCTGCAGAAGACAGGTTGATGTGGAAGGTAGAAAGTTTGAAAAACAGCTATTTTAGGCAATAAAGAAAGGTATGTTTTATGTAACGCTCCCCTTGAAGAAAGTCCAGAAGCATCAATTGGGGAAAAATGTGGCAGCTCGGCTGCTAACTGGTGCATATTATCAGGATCATATTACACCTGTCCTGAAAGACTTACACTGGTTGCCAATTGTTTTCTGGGCTCAATTCAAGGGGTGGGTTTTAAACATTAACACTTGAAATGGCTTCGGTCCTAGCTCTCTAAGGGAGAGCTATCCCCTATCTTGTTATGAACCTGTCCATTTATTAAGATCTACAGGAGAGGCCTTCTTGGGGACACCATTACCTGCAGAGATCTGTTTGTCAGGCATGAGTGAAAGGGCCCCAAACTCCCCCAAGAACTATGATTGTCCCCCACTCTTTTGGCCTCTAGAAAGGGTGGAAATACACATCTTTTTAATTTAGCCTTTAAATTATGTAGTTTAATGTTTTACTGTTTTTAATGCATTTGTTTTCAGGTGCTTTTGTTTTAAATTGTTGTGCACCGCCTTGATGGCCTTTCATTTATTTTTTTAGCAAATAAGGCATAATAATGATAATAATGATAATAATAATAATACCTGGTGCTAAGAAAAAGAGCAGTAAAAAGGTCAGAGAGAATAATATAGTCAAGTTTAGGTTTCTTCAGCTGCTCACATAGTTCATGTGCTCGATAACCTGCAAAGTAAGCAATGCATAAAATTACCTCTCTTCATTACCACAGTCACTACCATTCGGAGCTGTTAGACTGACTTACCCAATTGGATGGCTAAGGGCAGGTTCCCCAGGCAAAGCTTCATGTAAGCCAGTGATAGTGCCAGCTTAGCTATTATTAATAGTCCTTCTCCAACAACTTGAAGGTGAGAACTACGTTTGATGGCCATTAATTCATATTTCATCCATTCATGTTGGCAGCCCATCAGCTGACAGCAGAGTGAGAATTCCATGTAGGAGGAGATGATCTATGATATTGCAAATAACAAAACAAGTGGAATTTGTTCCCTGTGTAGAACGCTCTATTAGACAGAGCCGGTTTTACCACCAGATTTAAAGAGGCACCTTGATAAATCAGAAGCCCGCAGAGCTTATCTTGACCTTTCCTTGACCCTTTCTAATCTGGCTTCCACCTTGGTAAAAAAAGACCAAGATGGCATTAGTAGGTCTGGAGGATTATCTTTGTTTGGATATTAACAAAGGGAATCTCTCACTGTTGATTCTGCTGGACCATTCAGTGGATTTTCATACAGCAAACCATAGTGTTTCTTAGATTGCCTTGAACTGGAGTGTCGGGGAAAGCACTCCAAGGGGTTCATTCTTTCGATCTGAGAGATTTCAGAAGGTGATAACTGGAGAGGCTGCCTCGGGTCTCTGAGAATTGTTAAGTGGAGTTCCACATGGCCCAGTGTTATTCTTGATGCTCTATTTGAAGCTGCTGACTATCTGTAGCTTTACAGCTGGGTGTCAATACACTGATGAAACCCTGCTTTACATAGGCTTGACTAAGTACCCAGAAGCAGTCATCTCAGTTCTTAGCCAGTGTTTGGAGGCTATGGTCAAGTGAGGGAAAGAGATTGACACTGAATGCTAACAAAATGGAGCTGATTACTGGTAGGAATTTAGACTGGCTGGTAGGTCTAGAGGAGATAAACTTACAGTGGGGTCTGTGTCACCTTATTGGACCAGGTAAAGGGACTGGATGTGCCCTTTAACTTGGCCTTGCTTTGGGTGAAACATATTGCTAGAACTGCCTATTTCATTTGCAATCAATTGATCAGGAGGCTTTGCCTTCTTCTAGATGGGTTTAGTTTTGCTACACCGATTGCTACATTTGTAACTTCCAGACTTGATAATTGTAATGCACTCTAAATGGGATGGCCAGTGAAGATGATCCGGAAGCTTCAGCTGGTGAATGTTGAGGCACATCTCCAAAGGTAGATGCATACTCTGTTTTGCACCAGCCTCAATAATTATCATTTTGTTTCCAGGACTAATTTAAGGTGCTGATTTTAACCTTTAAAGCCTCACACAGCCTGAGCCCCTCATACTAGGTCTTCCCATATGAGCCCTCTCACAGTCTGAGGTCAAATCAGTTGGCTCTGGTGTCTGTTCTTTCCATACAGGTTCAGATGGCGGTGCCCATGGGTTGGGCTTTTTCAGCAATAGCTGAAATAACTTTGGAACTTCCTCCCAGAAGAAGTTAGGAAGGCATCAACATTACTGTGCTTTTTCTTCTGAAAAGGTTGAAAACCTTGATTCTACGAGTCTTTCAGTGAGGATTTAAATTAACTGAGGCTACCTTGCCTTATATGTGCTTTGATGTTGGTTTTATAATTTTGTTGTTTATATTTTGAGCTTTTATGCTTTGAGCTTTGCAAAGAAGTATTATGAAACATTTTAATTAATAAATAATAAATATATGGCAGCAAATTGATGTAAAAGTAATGCTAAGTTTCAAGATCACAGAGATTAATCTCATTACATCTTGTAATGTCTGAAAATGTCTCTTCATCCTAAAAACATGCCTTGGGAAGCCCCTGTGGCTCCCATATATGAACCCAGGGTGAAAAACACACTGTACATATCTCTGTACTGAGTTATTTAATTTGAGAGAAGTCTGTTCTTTTTTCTGATTCTACAGTCATGAATGTGCAAGAGGACCACCACTGCACTTCTAAACATGAAGAGTAGGAAACAAATCTAACCTTCTACAATTTTTTCACCAGCCTGATTGTGAGAATGACATGGGCCCAAAGGTGAGGAAGTTGATCCACTCAAAGCAATCTAAAGTGTGAGTTCTCAGGCATTACTGGGTACATGCTTTCTCCATCACAGAGAAGGAACAATGCAAGGATGGAGTAGCCTGCAGAGCAAGGTGGAAAAGTTTTCTGGTTATGATGGATGTACCTGGGACTCATCTTCAGACTCCTCTGCACAATTGACCTTCATGAGAGCTGCCAAGCGGGAGAACTTCTTGCTGTTTCTGGCAAGATCCTGGCTGAAGAGCTGCCACAGCAGGGAAAGGCAGTGACCTTGCTGGTACAGAATAGCTAGTCTCTTCTCCCTGCTACAAAAAATGACATAGCAGCCTAGAGGGCCAGAGAGCCTCAGACCCTGACCCAACTTTCTAGCTGTGACATAATCTAGGGAGCCCAAACACTCTACTGCAACAATAGAGGAGGCCAGGTGGTTTGGAGAGACTCGTACTCATCCAGGTCTATGAGGAGCCTCTTTAGAACCACTTGTCACGATGGAACCAAGGCTCCCTGTTTGGTTTCTGAGTCAGATTCGGAGGCAGAACTAGAAGAAGCCCAGATGAGACACAGAGTGGAGGAGGAAATCCCCCAAGACTTTCCAGGAGTCAGGGATGAATCTTCTCGGGAGCTTAACAAACAGGAGGCTTGGGTTCAGAGACCATCTTCCCCTTACCCCGCTATAGAATTCTGGGGGGAGCACCGGAATTGACAGATCCCAGAGTCCATCACAGGGTGAAGTGGGTGGAGCTGAGAGGAGGTAGGAGGCGGTCCACCAGATTGGCTGCACACCAGAAGTTGAGTCAGGAGGACCCTCCCTGAAGGAGGAGTCCAGTAAACGCCTGCCAGGCACAGCAGGAAACTGTCCATTTAATTGATAGGCAACTGCCTTGCTTTGTTTAGGCTTAGAGGGCTGCTCCTAGCCTGCACAGATGCTACAGGTGTGAAGACGTGTTTTGACTGAATAAAGATGTTGTGGATAGCACAGCAAATCTCTGTTACCTCATTATTCACTGGGAGGGTTTGGAACCCTAACACCACTGTTACGTAAGGCCTTATGTGGCAAAAACATGATGTGTGTTCTGACCTTTGCTTTCCCTTTGATCTAGATCATACTTGCACAACATAATACATACCAAACTGAACAGCAAAAATTGGGGATTTATTGAGCCCCAGCGGCCAACAGCTGGTGGTTGGTGTTTGGCTTCATGCATCTGCAGTTGTGCAAGTCTTATCTAGATTAAGGTGGAACTGTATGTGGCTGGGTTTGGAAAGCAGGTGGTCACTCCCTGCATGCCTAAGAATGACCACACTGCCATAAGAAGGAACTGTAATAAAACACTTAAGAGAAAGAAAATATTGGGTCAGCATTCAGGGTAATGGTATACACCTATCACTGGCAAAGAAAAGCAGGAGAAAGATCAACACTTGATGAGACCAGTTCAGAGCTATAAGAATGCAAGTTGGCATGTCCTATTTCAGCTGATGTGGGAGCAGCGTAGGCTCAGTCTCAAAGGTGGTACTGCCAAGAAGACTGGAGTGGGGAAAGAGAATCTTCACAGTTTTCAAATATTTAAAGTATTTAAAATATATTTCTGATAATCTAAGAGAGACTTCCCTAACCTAGTGCCCTCTGGATGTATTGGACTACAATTCTGTATGCTCTGGCTGTGGGCTGCTAAGGTTTGGAGGTGCCAAGATAATGATAAGCCAGACCCAAGTTTGCTTACAAGGAGACTTCCTGCAGCAACATAGCACAAATACTGTCTTGGGCCACTGTAATCATATCTAAAGCCAGGCGGTTCTGCAAAATAGCAGCTCTCATGTTGTCAGCTCTGTTCCAATGGCTTCTAGTGCCTCAGCGGCGGCACTCAATACCATGTCCACTGCTCTTCCAAAGATATTCACTTTGTACATTATGGCAGCCACCCCACCCCCAGGGAACAAACTCCAAGCATAATCAGCTGCAATGAAGATGCCTCATTGCCATCTCACATTCCAGGCCCTGTAATTCCCTACTGCAGCGCTCTCTAAGGTATTCACAAACCTGTGGGGACCCCATGACAGTCCCAGGGAGCACCTCCCAATCCACCCTGGGGGAAACCACAGGTACACTTTTTCTCTACAGATCTAAAGCTACCATTTGGGGTAGTTAATGCCAGGATGCTCTTTCTAATTTGTGCATACCCATCTTGGAATGTTGTCACTTGTTCCCAACACACTAATGGCTGTGGTGGGGCCTATCCCATCATGTAATTACTCAAAACCCTCTTTGATTTATATGGATTTGTTTGCCTCTGAAGGCACTGACATCAAACCATTGGGAACCACACTCGGTATCATTCAGAGTTGTAACTGACATTAAAGACGTTTTCAGGTATCATATAGTATTTAAAAATCATAAAATGCACAAAACAAACTTTCATTGAAATCTAACACCATGACTGGAAAACACCTCTTGCATGGTGAGGCATGATGGAGCAGATCCAGCAATCATACTGCTCCTCCAGGTTACATGGTCAGGGCCCATCAAGATCAAGGGAAGGGCATACTCACACATGCAAAGAGTTCTAGGCCACCGCTTTCACATCGGCAACTCTATGCTGCATGAGTTCTGGCAGAGGGAAGTCCAAAAGCCGTAGATCAAACTCAGCCTGCCGTACACTGAGCTGACTACAAACACAGACACACAATCCACAGCAATGAGAGTTCAAGTCTATGAAAAGCCTCATAGTACTTTTCATGGCAAGTCTTTAACAATCCAAAGTTCCAGTCCATGTGCAGAGTGTCTCTTAAAAGCCCAGATGATGATGGATCCAAACAGAGAAGGCTTTGGGCAATGAAGACGAGATGTTTCCAGCAAAGGCTCCCTGCCTCTGCATCAGCTTAAGGGAGAAGGTGTGACTGTACACCCCTTCCAGATCCCTCAACAGACAAGGGCCTTTAGTCATAGAATCACAGAATCATAGAATCATAGAATAGTGGGGTTGGAAGGGGCCTACAAGGCCATTGAGTCCAACCCCCATCTTTTCATCAAGGTTTCTGTCTAAACAGGGCAGCACTGCTCAGCTCTCCAGCAGTGATGCTTCAACCTGGGCGACTCTTCTGCAAATCCCACTCTGCCCCTGTCAGGCTCTCACAGACATCTTCCAGTCTCCCTGCCTGCCAAGGCTAGACCAGCGGCGGACAAGGAGTTGGGCAACTCCCCCTGGATCCGCTCTGAGAACACTGACAGAGATAAGCTCACACAGACTCTGACATTCTAAAAACTGTATAGGCCCAAGCCCTTCCAGGCTACTTCTGGCTACTTCTATCTTGGCTATAACTTACAAGGCTTCACTGCATTACTGAAGCTGGGCCTTAAAATTATTTTTGCTCTCATAGCACCTCTTCACTCTAAAAATTTACTCTCCTCCCCTCACACTTTCTCGGCTTGGTTGCTTGGAGACTGCTGAGGGGAAGCGACTGTCTAAACTAGGGAGCATGTAAACCCATTGCCAGTGCTTCTGAGCTTTCAATGGGTCTAGTTGGAAATCTAAATTTAAGCTATGTAAAACACATTAAAAACATCTCTTTTGCAAGGAGAAAAGGAGAGATCTACATTGGCTGTCATTCTTAAAGCTGTTCACATGGCATTACACACTATAATTGGCTATGATCCCCTCCCCTTTGCAAATCAGTGAGATTTCTTTATTGCAGGGAATCCCATGGCAAAAGTTTCATGGTTACACTCTTCAGAATCAGAAATCATATAGCTGATGGTCAGTAGCTACAGGATCTATGTAATTCTAAAACAGTTCAACATTAAACACTATTACCATAACTGAGATCTTCAATGTGGTTTCTCCACTTCATTCTGCCTTGGGACCATCCTCTGGTGCGCTTTCCACTCTAAGAGGGGTCTAGCCTGTGCCCTGGGTGCGAATTCTTCACCTTTACTCCATTCCTCAGCTTCATCTTCTGGGACTTCATCTCCAGTTTCCACTTCTTAGGGATTTCATCCCAATCAGGTTAAGTGATGATGTTGCACACTTCAGAACGCTTTGGGCAATTCCACCGAGCTCGGAGTATCCGTGTAATGGCTAATTCTTCAGCCTCACGCTCCCACGCCTTGTTAGAGGCCAGGCTGTCTTGCAATGTTTCTCTAATTAACATCTTCAAATCTTGTTCTTTCCCCAGCTCGTCCTTGAGCTTTTTTGCTTTCTCTCTCCATTCAACTCCTTCTGCCTGACAGTTTGCAATGCTGTTGGCAAAAGCCAAGCCAGAGTTCTTGCACCCTGCGCCTCCTTAGCTGACCACTTTTCCAGCTGCAGAGATTCCAATGCAGTTTCCAGAGCCACTGGCGTGCTGTCCTGCTTGGCCTCTGGGCAGGCTTCCAGTCTGCCCAGGACCGGCGATGGCTTTGCAACCGGACCCCACAGCTCCTACTGCGGACAGCCCAGGAGTCGAGTTTGCATGCCAACAACCACATCCTCCTTCTCTTTGAATCTGAATATATCAGTTCTCTTGGCACCCTGCTCGCTGCGCCAATTGTATGACCTGGCTGTGGGCTGCTAAGGTTTGGAGGTGCCGAGCTACTGATAAGCCAGACCCAGGTTTGCTCACAAGGAGACTTTATTGAGTACTTACAGCACACAGGCATACCCAATGGTTGGATCAGATGGATTTTCTGAACCCAGAGCCAAGGGGTACAATGGGTTTTATACCATACATGTTAGCAGTGAGGCAGCATGACAGAAGCAAGTGTTAATTAGCATTCATCTGCAACTTTCCCAGCATGGGCTAACTAACAGTGCTAGTTCAGAAGGAAAACAATCAGAACTTTCCCAGCACAGACACCTGTAGCTCGGCATAAACATAGCCTCACTTCTCAGGCACATCCTAGGCCCTGATAAGATACTAGCCTTCATTAGCATGGAATGTGCTGAGGCCGTGCTATCGACCTTTGACTCATCTCACATGCTCAGCGGCCCGCTAGCAAGCGAATTGCACTAATAATTAACCTAAGCAAAGCATTATGGATCTCTAGGTCCCTCTAAAACTACAGGTGACTTGGTTACACTCTTGGGGCCATTACAAACTCCCACCATCCCCAGTCATCATGGCCATTGGTCATGCTGGATCAGGAAGATGGGAATTATGTTCCAACACAGTTGGAGGGGATCAGGTGTGGGAAAGCTGATCTAAGATGACTAGGAACCATTGTTCACCTCATGCACCCTGATTGGGATAAAATGCAACCCAACACCTTTTCCAGTTGGCTTAAGCATGTTTAACTCTGTACTGGATGGGTTCATACCACACTACGACAGATTCCAGTTAAACATTAGGAGAAAATATCATGACCCAAAAACCAGTTGAGCAAAAGACTATGCTGTCATTACCTAAGGAGCCATGGAAATGGTGCCATCCCTTTACTTGGCCTGCTTCCAGATGAGGCTTTTACTGCACCATTACCTTGCCTCATTCATGGAATTTTACTAGGGGTGGGGGCAGGGAGGAATTCCAGACAACATCATTTTCCACTCGTAGCCCTCCTGTGTTTGCCTACTACTTCTCTCATAATTTTCCTTACTGCAGAAAATCCATTAAACAAGATGGAATAATTGCACAATGCCCTCTGATTGTTACCACTAGGAGCCCTTTGTCTGGAAGCACCCTTGGAAGGTTTTCCAGGAGAGGCTGGATTGGCATCTACCTGTGCAGTACTTCAGGTCTAGGGCATGGACTAGGTGGTACACAAATCCCTTTCAATTTGGTAGTTCTGTAGCCCATCCACATTCAGCCATTTTTAAACAGTTAGTCAGAATCTCACCCACTGCGCATTTGCCAAAGAGACTGCTTCTTCTGATGAGATAAATGTTTGGACGATTCCACCATGGACATGAAAAAGGCTCCCACAATAGTCACTGGGAAGCTTCTCTTCAATAAACTCAAAGCCTTCCTCATCATTTTTTTTGCCAAAGTAATTTGACCCATATTGTAAGAGACCTACAGAGACATGTGGAAGAAAACAATACAAGAATTATTGTTCTTTAGTGTCCCAGGAAGTGAGATATCTGTTGGTGTGACTGACCTCAAGTCAGATATGATTATGAGTAGGGATGGATAAATCTATCCATTCCTTTCATTTTCTCATTTTTTCAATCTTAACTTCAGTTTGTGGTGAACTCTGAGAATTTCTTTAATTAAAAAAAAATTGTACTCATGTTTGTGTGAATTTCTCCAAACACATGCATTTTTGTTTGCAATTTTGCTTAGTATGCACATTTTTAAAAGCTATGTTCCTAATAGAATGCATTTTTAAGATTATTTTCACAAATATACTCATTTTTGTATGCTTGTTTCCCCAACATGTACATTTTTATTCACATTTTTAATTGGAGAACTCCATTGCAAAGTTGGAGAAGTGTGAATTTTGAAGGATAATGGAGTTTTGGTTTGTATATTGGTTTGAATGTATGAAATTAGGTAAATTCACATTAAAATGCAGACCAAACAAATGTTCACCCATCCCTAATTATCAGCCATAAAGAGGTAGGAGTAGCTCTGTCCATGGAAACTGACAGGCAGGTACAAAGATCAGAAAACACTGGACACTGATAGCCATGTGAACCTGAGGGTAAAAGTAATCATCTATATACTGGTGAAATCAGAGGCAGATACCCCAATTCTGTGGTGCCTGCTCCTGCATGCACATGGAATTGAGAATTCAGAGGTGTCAGTGGCAGCAAAACAAAAAAAACCCTCCTCCATGATTTTTCTGGCAACGTGTATGACAATGGCATATGTTAGAGATATGTTCCTAGCAAGAAACTAGAAAAAAATCAGAAGGGTAGGTGCAGTGGCTAGAGAGTTAGGTCAAATAAAATACTCTTTTTAGACTTGTTTGCTTTCTGCTCAATTGGCACCAAAGTTACAGCAAGTGCAACAGGGACAGTAGACAGGATGATGGATGTGAAGCAAATAGTGCTGGAGGTGGAAGGACTTGGACATCCAGGATTTTTTGTGCAAACACCCAATGATGCACCTTCAGCTCCACCAAAACGCTTAACAATCTTGCTCCTGGGAGAGAGAACTAGTCAAGAGCACTGAACACGGGATCAGCCCTGTGCTGTATTACTTCATCATCCCTCCCCGAAAGGACCGGGATTGGAAAGCACTGCTAAAACCATTCATTATGCTTGGAAGCTAGAGCTGCCAATCACAACACTACACTAATTAAAGACTCCCTGTCTGTGTTCCCTGAATGACAAATGTACCTGTAGGACCCCAAAACCTAAGGGTGCACCTAGGGGTGTGCTTGGGTCATACATCACTGCTGTGGGATGCCCCTTTGCTTTTGTGTTTTTTCTTCCACACACATTCGCAGCTGCAGAACTAAACATACTTAGAAGCAATTCTCATTGACCTGTGCTGCTCTTACAACACAGAGCAAGATGGGTGGCTATTGTTCTGAATCTGCACCTATCTGGAAAAAACAAAGGACCTTTTCAAGAACTACCGGAAGTACAAGCTGGGTTTTGAAGAGGCAGAGGAACTAGAGATCAAATCGCCAACTTTCGCTGGATCATGGAGAAAGCAAGAGAATTCCAGAAAAACGTCTATTTCTGCTTCATTGACTACACTAAAGCCTTTGATTGTGTGGATCACAACAAACTCTGGCAAATTCTGAAAGAGATGGGAGTACCAGACCACCTTACCTGTCTCCTGAGAAACTTGTACGAGGGTCAAGAAGCAACAGTAAGAACCAGACATGGAACAACCGATTGGTTCAAAATTGGGAAAGGAGTACGACAAGGCTGCATATTGTCGCCCTGCTTATTTAACTTAAATGCAGAGTACATCATGAGAAACGCTGGGTTGGATGAATCACAGGTCGGAATTAAGGTTGCCAGGAAAATTATCAACAACCTCAGATACTCAGAGGATACCACCCTAATGGCAGAAAGCAAAGAGGATCTAAAGAGCCTCTTGTTGAGGGTGAAAGAGGAGAGTGCAAAAGCTGGTTTGAAACTCAACATTAAAAAAACGAAGATCATGGCATCTGGCCCCATCACTTCCTGGCATATGGAAGGGGAAGACATGGAAGCAGTGACAGATTTTATTTTCTTGGGCTCCAAGATCACCGCAGACGGTGACCGTAGCCATGAAATTAAAAGACGCTTGCTCCTTGGGAGGAAAGCTATGGCACACCTAGACAGCATAGTCAGAAGCAGAGACATCACCTTGCCGACAAAGGTCCGTCTAATCAAAGCTATGGTTTTCCCAGTAGTAATGTATGGCTGTGAGAGCTGGACTATAAGGAAGGCTGAGCGCCGAAGAATCGATGCTTTCGAACTGTGGTGCTGGAGAAGACTCTTACGAGTGCCCTGGACTGCAAGGAGGTCAAATCAGTCCATCCTAAAGGAAATCAACCCTGAGTGCTCATTGGAAGGACAGATACTGAAGCTGAAGCTCAAATATTTTGGCCACCTAATGCGAAGAGAAAACTATCTGGAAAAGACCCTGATGCTGGGAAAGACTGAAGGCAAAAGGAGAAGGGGACAGCAGAGGATGAGATGGCTAGATAGCATCACCGATGCAATAAATATGAACTTGTCTTGAGCACGCTCTGGTAGAGAGCGGAGGACAGGAAGGCCTGGTGTGCTATGGTCCATGGGGTCACGAAGAGTCGGACACTGAACAACTGAACAACAACAATGAGTTGAAAAGGTCCTTTGTTTTCCCCCAAATTATCCTGCTTTGGTATGATTGTTGTTCTGTGGAGCCTGGGGTGCAACTGCAGCGGAAGCAAGGGGGGCCGTGAAGCCTCCATTGCAGTGCACGCTCACAGCAGCTATGGGCCAGCTGGTCCTGCTGAACATGCTGCTCAGGGTCACTGGAGAGCAGGTGCGCCCACACACTCCTCTCCCTCACTGCATTTAGAGTGGGGCTGAGAGAGGAGAAGGGGAAGCCTATGGGGTTGGGGCGGGGGAGGAAGCTTGTTGATCCCGCAAAGTTCCACCTGTCTGCCATGCCAAAGTGGTTGTTTGGGGCGGGGGGATATCCCTCCATAATTGTCTGCATGTACCATGGAAAGAACAAATCTGATTTCCTGAAAACGAGGTTTAAAAAAAGAATCAGGTTGCAAACTGTTTCCATTTTAGATGGCCCCAAGGTATTCAACATAAAAGAGTAAAGAAGAGTTTTGCAGATATTTATTTTTGCGTAAGTTGATGAGAATGAATATGTTTGGCAATATGCAGGTGGTATTGTTCCTCAAATGTTATTTGCATGCAATGGATCACATTTTCTGCCATACAACAAAGCTAAAGTACTCCAGAAATTAGAAGCCACAGGAAAGGATACCATACATTATACTAGTTATTATGACAACCCAACAGCACTGAGCCATGAAAAATGGTAATACTTTATGGTATGACAATATCAAAAACATGCAACATGTTAGCCTGCAAGAACTTTACATCTGCATTTGTAGAAAAACACATTTAATCAACAGACATTTATGATATAGTAGTCTGGTGTGTTTAATTGGTCCACCAAACATTGTGTGAAAGAAAAGAGGGAGATGAAATGAACTGGTGGGAAAGGAACATGCTACCACATTTCATCTAAAACTAAGATGTCACATTTCCCCAAACTGCGTGCTCATATTAAGAGCAAAGAAGAACTGATTGAGCATCAAGCTAGCTATGCATTTCAGGAAGTTTACCCAGGTAACCACCTGAAGAAATTCATGGTAACAGCAGGCACAGCTACTAGTGTGAACTAGGACCATGGGTTTAGTTCCCCACTCAGCTATGAAGCTCACTGGGTGACCTTGGACTATCTCTTAGCCACCCTACCTCACAGGGTTGTTGTGAGGATAAAATGGGGGCACCATGTACACTACTTTCAGCTCCTGGAGAAAAGGCATGCCAACTGGGCTTGTACAACTTCACTCAAGCACAGTGATAGGGATGCTGAGGTTGTCATTCAGTCCCTAGATACTGACGTACTATTGTCGATCCAAATATATCCAAACATTCCTCCAAACATTTCATTTTTAACAGGAAAATGATTAAGAACAAAGAACACTTATTGGCTCAATTTGCCAGTACCTGGGCCAAAATGAGTTGAGGCAATATTTGCTTGGCATCTATTCACTGGAGATCCTGTTATGGAACATTTAGCCGGACATTTAGCAAATGTGTGGTGCTTCGATGTGTTCCTAGACAAAATGGGGAAGTTTTGAAAAGCCTGGGGGAAAGCAGGGTTGTAATGAGATTTCAAATAAGGCTACTTGTGAAAGTGTACCGGTCTACTCAGTGTCTATGAGCAGAACTGGGGCAAGAAGCATAGCCCATCTCAGGTGCGCCACTCCCAGTTCTGCTCACAGCACCCCAGCAATGGGGGGGAGGAAGAGCCTCCTCTGTCAGTGTGTTCTATTCATGCTTGGCTTCCCATCTCACTGGTCACTATAGTTCACACCTTGGTTTTTTAGCAGGATCATTCTTCTTTAATCACTGGTTTTCACAGGAGCTTTAAACAACAATGCTGCTCTCCTGCTGCTATCTCACAATTTCCCCTCCCTCTCCTTGTGTTGTCTGAGAATGGGGAGAACCCGGCATTTTCTGTGCTTGCGATTGAAATTGCCATTTTCCCCACGTGTATTTCCCCTTTAGTGCTTTGTCCTGCTTTGTGTGGGCGTGTGCTAGGGGGTATTGAGTAACATTCTCATGACAACAAATCAGCGGGGGGGGGGGGGCAGGACACTGAACAGGCTTCCAGTGACCCTTTCTGCCTCTCTCGCATTCCACTATGGGCACTTGACCTGTAAAGTGGTTACCCATCCCAAATGCTTCTCTGAGATCTCCCTGAACGCAACAATGCTTACTTCTGAGTAAACTCTTTGGCTTAAGGCTTTCCTTTCCTGGGAGTAAGTGCCATTGAAATCTGTGTGGCTTGCTTCTGAGTAAGCATGCATAGGAGTGCACTGAAGGTCTACTTACAGTAGCAGTCTTAAGGTCTCCCATCCAGTTCAATGCATTTACTTTGAACCTCTCCCTCCCATTGACTTCCCTGACTGCTCTTTCTCCCTTTTGCTCACCAGATTGATGGGCTTTTTTCCTCCCAGGGTGGATGGGGGAGTCTCCCTTCTCAGCCACGCAAGAGAATGGCTTGACAGTTAGGATTTCAATAGGTAGTAAAAGTGCCTTTTCTCCCCTGAATAAATTCATCATGCAGAGCTAGGAATGGTCATTTTTAATGGTTTCCTTTTGAGGTGTGGAGTTGTTTTAGATAAGGCAGCAATGCTTAGGTGGTTTTCCACAGTACTCCTTCCCACCTAGCCAGCCACTATCTCTTCTCCTAGCCCACCTTGCAGGGTGTTTGGGAAGCCAGAATAAGGGGGAAGAGCAATAACAGCATGTGGGCCGGGGGGGGGGCAGGGAGAGAAGCAAGCCCAATCTAATGAAGAGGGTGTCCCCGTGAAGTGGGCACCTGGGGGGGGGGGTGCTGCTAGGGACGGCTTGGTGCATTGACTGTATACAAGTTGTTTGTGGATTTCTTACTTCTGTAGTTGGGACCTGGAAATCGGTATACCGTTCAACCTCAAAAGCAATGTACTGCATTTAATTCCATCACACACTGACATATTTAACAGAAAAGGACTAGCAGTGCCAGCAACCTCGCGGTAAGCCACAGAGAAAACTCTCTCTCCCTGGCCACAAAGTCGGAGGAAGGAGGGTGCAGGGGACCAGCTCCCATAGCCCACTATCCAGGTCACTAGAAGGGCTTCTGACTTCCTTTCTGCTGTGGAGGAGTGGAGGGACAGGTAGAGCCATCAATCATGTTACAGGAACCAATGAGCAGGGGAGGGGAGGGGGCATGGGGCCAGCAGCCCCCTTCTGTCCTGATTTTTCCATGCAGGTCTGCCCAGCCATGAAAAGGTGTAGAGCGGAGGGATGCGCTATGAGACATGCCTGTATACAGGGCCAGTCTGAATCCCGTAAAGGATCCGGAATCAAAAGGACCAGTTTGTAGTGGGATAAAATGCCAGGTGTAAAGAGAGCCTATAAAGATGGAGTTTCTTTTTCCCATCCCCAGGGGCACTAATGTAACAATTCATTTCTATAGGGGTAGGAAAAAGAAGATCTGGGAGTGAAACCAAAGGCTACTCCTATGTGGATGCAGCTAAATCCCATCAGCTGATGTTTTTCTTTTTTGCCCCTGTATGTTTTTTCCCTGCTTCATAAGAACTCATGGCTCTATTATTTCCTATCAGGGAAATTAAAGTAGGAGGTCATTACAGGCTGGAGGTTAATGCCACCCCATGGGTCACCCTACTCTCTGGTATAAACCAGGATGAGCAAAAGTGGTGAGACATGTTGCTGTTGATTTTAAATCCATCAACTGCTTAATGATTTACAGAAGTAATTTCAACATTAATAAATAACATGAGTGAAATCTATGTTTCAACGTGCATTATACTTCTGACAGAGTAACTGGTGAGGATACGGTACAATGGGACAATTTCACAGGAGAATAGCAGCTAGGGTGCCAACAGCCATGCTCACACATTATTCGCCAGCTCCAGCAGGTCTCCTTACCTCTCCTTTCAGGCTGTACAACACTGACTCCTCAAACTGGCTAAAGATTTTTGGCTTGCATTCCACAGATTTCAACAGGCTTTCTGCTGTATTCAGGTATGTAAAGGCCTCAAACAAGAATGACACAGAACAGAGGATTTACTTTCTATATCTTTGTTTATCCCCATCCAAGGGATGGATGACTCTGTCACCTTCCTTTTCTGCCGCATTTTAGTTAGAAATTCTTTTCCATCCCAAATACTTAGAAATTTGCAATTTTTAGTAAATGTTATTTTAAAAACTTCAACAGAAATGCACCGGCCCATTCCAGTAGTTACAGCTGTTTCTAGCATGGAGAGGCATGTGCCTGCTTGCCATACAGCTGTGAAAGATGAGGAGCCTGTCAGAAAAAAGAGGTGACTACGCTAATTCAGCACCACAAATATGGTCGAATCTACAGTGATTCAAACCTGATTCCACAGGGGTTCAAGCTTAGACTTTCAAGAGCGAGGCACTCAAAGTCCTGGGCCCAGATGGACAAATCTGCCTGCTTCAGTTTCTCCCACATTTGAATTATTTAAATCTTAAGTTCCTTTCCTCCCATTTACAAAGAAATTTGTGAATTTTGGTAAGTTCTTGTCAAGAAACAAACTAAACTGAATTCTCACTCACCACTACCCCACCCAGGTTTTCCAAGCCTCCGAAACAAATATTCTGGTACCTAGGCAGAAGTGCCTCTAGGGTTCAGTGTACATTAGGCCTATTCACCATAGGAGTACAGCTAAAAGGAAATGGATGAGCTAACCATTCAGCCCTGTTCTTTGCTTTTCTGGAAAGGCATGAAAGTAGAAAAGAAAAGAAAAGAAAAGAAAAGAAAAGAAAAGAGGGAAGGGAAGGGAAGGGAAGGGAAGGGAAGGGAAGGGAAGGGAAGGGAAGGGTAGGGTAGGGTAGGGTAGGGTAGGGTAGGTTCGGTTCAATGTGGGTTTTTTTTCTTTTCGGGGTGGGGGGAGCAGAGGCAGTAGTGGTTTGTTTATACCACTGGAATGTTTCCCACATACAGCTAGAATTAAATGTATGAGCTTTTGTCATACTAAGTTATTAGCCTTGGACTTTCACAAATTTATAGACACATGCAAAAATGTGTATTTAAGATACTTTGATCTAGAATGGCCTCTAACAGTAAAGAAAGGGGAAGGGTGGAATTACTGTGGGGTTGAGGCAGAAAGAAGAATGGATAGGTCTCACTCACCATGTAGTTGTTGGAGAGGTGTACATAACCGGATGCACATTCCAACAAGTAATAAAAAGCCCGACTGTAATTGCCCGTAGCCAAACAGTGTTGAGACAAGGGCACAATGACAGTTTCCACAATCTCTTCACACTCACAGGAGCCCATGGTCATGACCCTTTTCTTTCCCATCTCTGTAAACATGATGATTTCATCCATCCTCTCTAGAAATTCCATTTCTGTATCTTCAGCTCTGGCAAAATGGGGAGAGGAAAGAATGCTGAGGGACTCCTAAAGCAAGCTTGGTTTCTCCAACATGAATTGAAGCGCTTAGAAAATACCAGAATCTAGTGTTGGAATAACAATAGCAGGGGATCACACCAAAGAAATGTGCATGTTAAGGCTTTATTTGTTGCTGGAGTTTTAGAAATAGTTATTAGGTGAAATAGCAAGAGTTACTTAGGGTGCAAAGCTAATTAACAGCACTGCATGCATCAGAGAACCTTGTGTGCAAACAGGGGTCACAAGGAGGGGGAAATAGAATCATAGAATCATAGAATAGTAGGGTTGGAAGGGGCTTACAAGGCTATCGAGTCCAATCCCCTGCTCAGTGCAGGAATCCAAGTCAGAACATCCCTGACAGATGGCTGTCCAGCCTCGTCTTGAACGCCTCCAGTGTGGGAGAGCCCACCACCTCCCTAGGGAATTGGTGCCATTGTCGTATTGCTCTAACAGTCAGGAAGTTTTTCCTGATGTTCATCCGGAATCTGGCTTCCTGTAACTTGAGCCCATGATTCCGTGTCCTGCACTCTGGGATGATCGAGAAGAGATCTTGGCCTTCTTCTCTGTGACAACCTCTCAAGTACTTGAAGAGCGCTATCATATCTCCCCTCAGTCTTCTCTTCTCAAGGCTAAACATGCCCAGTTCTTTCAGTCTCTCCTCATAGGGCTTTGTTTCCAGGCCCCTGATCATCTTTGTTGCCCTCCTCTGAACCCTCTCCAGTTTGTCTGCATCCTTCTTAAAGTGTGGTGCCCAGAACTGGACACAATACTCCAGATGAGGCCTAACCAGTGCTGAGTAGAGGGGAACTAGTACTTCCCGGGATTTGGAAGCTATGCTTCTATTAATGCAGCCCAAAAGAGCATTTGCCTTTTTTGCAGCCACATTACATTGTTGGCTCATATTCAGCTTGTGATCGACAACAATTCCAACATCCTTCTCGCTTGTAGTGTTGTTGAGCATCAAATGTTGCCAAGCATCCAGGTGGAGCCAAATAAATTTCCTTTTTAGCCTGGTGTTTGTGTAATATAAGAAGATTAGCATGTTCAGGATGTAGTACTAGTGGTTCTATTCTGTTAGAAGCCCAGCCTGATTTGCTCTGCTATCATATACTTCTAGTTGCTTAGCCAGGGCACTATCTGTTTATGACTGAATAAAGTTTGCCAGGTCCTTCACTTTCTGCATTCAGTCTGTTTTATTCAGTCACTTCTGCTAACACCTCGGAGCTGTTTCTGGAGCATTCATTACTAGGGGCTAGCCAGACAGCTGTAATAATTAGCATATTGGAATTGGACCAGCAAAAGCCAGGAAATCCCAGCTCAGCTATGAAGCTTGCTGGCTGACTTAAGACCAATCACTATCTTTTGGGCCAAACTAGGTGGGATGCGGGGAAGCCATGTCGGTATATTCTCATATTTGCCCCATTAACGTATAAAGCAAAGTGGGTATGTGAGGGCCTTTCATACAACAAAAGGAATAGTTCTATGAGAGGAACTGATCCCTGGCCCATCCCCTTGCTCAATCCCCCACACATTGTCCCTTGGGTATTTTTTCACCCAGCTCAGCTCCAATACCAGAAGGGATGGCGGCTGGGGGGAAAGTGCCTGTAGCAACAAAGCCTGGGGAAGTAAGATGTGTGTGTGTGGAGGGGCGGGGGGTCAGCTCAGTTTTATTGATTTAAAATATAAGAGGCACATACCCCTGTTTTATATGTGAAGCTGCCTTATACCAATCCAGCCCATTGGTTTACCCAGCGGAGGATTGTCCACACTGACTGCCAGAGGCTCTTCGGGGTTTCAGACAAGAGTCTTTCCACACCTTACTGGAGGTGCCGGGGACTGAAGCTGGGGCTCTGCCACTGAGCTATGGCCGCCCCCCTCTTTTATTTACATGCATAAACTAATTGGGATGCTCTCATGAGCCCCAGTGTGGTGTTGCAGACTGAATGTTTGGACTGAGACTTGTGAAACCTGGACACTCTCTCTGGATGGTTGTCTTGGGCTGGTTGTCAATACTCAGCCTACTTGCAGAGTTGCTGTAAGGTAAATAAGGAGAAAAGCTTTGTACATCACCCCAACTCCTTAGAGGAAGGAAAGGCTGGATTAAAAATGAAATAAATTGAGAGAAAGCCATCTACAACATCCTAAGCTCCTTGGAAGAAGGGTAGGATATCAAGGTAATAATATTTTTTCTGATAGTGAGGAAGTCTTTAAGCATGCAAGCACAGCTCTCCATGCCATGGAAGCCAACAATCTGCAAGAAGGCTAACCCCATATTCTGATCCCAAAATACATTGTTCAGATTGCTAATTGTTCTATGCATTTGTCCAGTTTTTGTACAGGCTTTTGTAAATTTTAATCTGAATAGGATTGTAACATTATTTTTCTGCAATGCACAGCTCAGAGGGAGAAGGCAAGATGGAGGTCAAGCAACAGTGATGAGGCCTAGAGGATGGTTTAAAGGCATGATGCCATCCAACTGCTGAAGTTAAGCAGGCATGGGACTGTCAGCTCTCTGGATGGGGACTACCAGGAAACTCTCAGCTGAAGTACAACCAGCTGGAAATAAGTGGAAGACGTGGGACTGCCACCAAAAATGACAGCAGCTCTCCCTGCACAACAGAAATGCCAGTTGTGGCCATCTCCCTGTCTGCAGCCCTCCTGTGTGGGGGGTGGGGGGTGCAACTGTTTGATCCCCCTCACCCCGCTGTTTCATCTCCCTCTGGATGCTCCCCTCTCTCGCCCTTCCCACTGTTGCTCCCCAGCAACTGCTGGTGCCCTTTGGCATATCCCCTCCTCAAGTTAAGACTATTGTTTGGGCTGCTGGTGCTAAGGCAGGCCTAGCAGCAGTTGCTGGGACTAAGCTGCTGCTAGTCTAGATCTCTATTTTTTCTTAAAGTGGCACAGCACTGACTTCCAGCAGCTTTTTGTGTGTGTTCTCCAGCAGTGTCTCCATAAACAAATGTACTTGCCTCTTTCCACACACAAACACAAGTTTGAGCTGCAGTCAACAGTGCTGCTTTGTAAGGAGGGCAGAAGCCACTGGAACTGGCTTTGCCAAAAAGAAAGACCACCAGTCACCTTGGAAGCCCTTTCCCTTAGCGTTCAGTTTCCCAGAATGTTACACGAAGAACAAGAAAGAGGGCACCACTGGAAATACTGGCATATGATCAAAGAGGACATCTGAACACCCTATGATGCTGTGATGGAAAATATAAATTCTTGACTTACTGATGAATTTCTGCCCTTCTCTAGGGAAAGGAGAACAGGGAGCTTTGGGGAAAGGCCCCTCCTCCAGGACTAGGAGGTAGATGCTAAACTTTATGGCCAGGGGAGGAAGGGCTTTCCCCCTCAGTTCCCAGATGTAAATGCTGAAAATCTCAGAAGTGTTCTAAGAGACAAAGATGAAACCATGTTAAAAAGAGCCAGCGTGGTGTAGTAGCAAGAGTGTTGGACTAGGAGCTGGGAGATCCGGGTTCTAGTCCCCACTCGGCCACGGAAGCTCACTGGGTGACTTTGGGCCAGTCACAGACTCTCAGCCCAGCCTACCTCACAGGGTTGTTGTTGTGAGGATAAAATGAGAGGAGGAGGATAATGTAAGCCGCCTTGGGTTCCTTGCAAGAGGAAAAAAGGCAGGGTATAAATGCAATAAATAAATAAATAAATAAATAACGAGAACAGTAAGAAAACAATTCCTTGGAGAGATGAAACCAATGTATATAAATACACAAGGATGAGTTACAAAAACTAACTGGCTCCACTTTCTCTCCCAGGTCTCATGAAGAGAAGAAGTCAGTTCAGCGGGTTCAGCCCTGGGAGCATACAGAGTATCAGAAGTGAAAACTCTCCCTTGTCTCCAATAGATAGGTAACATCTCTGATGCCTGAAAAGAGTGATCTAAGTAAATCAAGCAAAAGGAAGGAGGGCCTAGCTGTTCCACTTTCCTTGAGAAGAACAGAAATTTATGTTTTTCTCCTCCAGAATGTCCATTTCTTCCTCATGAGGAAGAAAGCAGTACATCCCAGTGCCAACAACCCCCTATATGCTGTCTCTTTAGAGAACATACTAATTGTAAATTGTAACAAAATTGTAACAAAACTGTTTTACTGTGTTTAATGTAGTAATGTGACCATCTGGAGTTAGTAAAAAATATAGAAGCGGCCCTGAGCGTAATTCAAGTTGTACACCCCTGCTCTAATATCTAGTGAAGCTCATCTCAACATGAGCCCCCCAGACCCCAATTCTACATAAGTATGGGTGGGGAACCACAGTGCACAGTATTTTCAAATCACACATCGAGTTTCACTAGATCACATGGGGAAGAGAATGAAGCTGTCATTTTGGGCAGCAGCCCTGTGTCTTCCTGAAGTCTGTTTCTTCCTTAAGCTTTTGTGGCCTTTTTGGAAGAAGAATGATGAAATATATTTAGGAAAAACTAATCTGACTTAGTTGGTAGACCAGTACAGTCAATACTTAATTTGCCAAATCTCTTCAGAAATGGGATTCATAGAAGATAAAAAGCTCTGCCTGTGTGTTTCTCTTTACTGGCAACTTCCACAGGCTTTTGGCACAGACACTGGGCAATAAAAGGCAACCCTTAGTACTTGCCAGAGTAGTGCTGGAGGCTGCAAATTTCACAGATCAAAGACAGTATGTGTGATTTGCATATATAAAACAACTAATTTAATTCCCTTTATTTCCAAATTAAGGGATCTCGAGTAACAGGACTGAGAAATACCCTTGGCTGAACATCTGGATGTGAGATTAAATCTAGAAAGGGGCTTTTTAGTATCCGGCAAGATGAGCCATTCATCTGACTCCATGTAAAGCAGCCTTTAGGTCCTCAAGGAAGTGCCACACTGCGAGCTGCCCCACTCCCCAGTCATGCAGGAACACCCAGAAATATGGACATTATTCCCATCAAACCTAAAGGAGTCTTGCATGGTGAAGCGTCTCCGTATGCTGTCTTCTAAGGAAAGGAAGAAAGTAACAAGAAATAAATACATTGTCCTAGCACAACACATGCTGTTGTTTCTTGTTAAGTCAGGAAGGGAATATTATCAATAGATACAAATGGGGAGACTTGGTGGCAACCCACTAAGCATTCATTTGGACTGGGCTTGTGCTGAAGCTCTGAATAGAGGCTGCATTGTATTAATGCTTTTTGGACTGAACCTGAGGAAGAGTGATATGGGGCATCTTTGCACTGCCGCTACTGAGCTGATTTTGGTATGTGGTATTTAATTCTTTCACGTGAATGCCAGTCTATATCTCAAAAGATGACATCCTTGCAATGCTTCAAGGACTCAAATACAACCTAACCGTGGTCAGCATTCAGAATTGGTGTAGCCCCACCCCCACCCCCTTGGTGAAAACTGCTTTCTCATGTTATAACCCCTCGTGATGGTGCAGTAACTTGAGTGGCACTGAATTGCATGAGGCTTTCTGAGCTGATTCACATGCATGCGGAAAAACACAGGATTGCATTATTCACATACTGCTTTGTGGGAACACACCACAGAGGGAAATGGCTCCCATATCACTGTGAATATGTGAAAGGGGCTATATAACCTGTCAAGAATTAGAAAAAACGTGATTGAGGAAGCATCATTCTTCAGTTTTTTTAAGCCTCCAAATTAGTGCTGAACTCAAATACATAGAATCATAGAATCATAGGGTTGGAAGGGACCTACAAGACCATTGAGTCCAACCCCCTGCTCAATGCAGGAAACCTGATTCCATGGCAGTTTCCCATCAAAGTACTAACCTGGGCTGACCCTGGAAAGCTTCCAAGATAAGACAAGATTGGGAGCATACAGCCCCATCTTTCATTAATATTATCTCCCCTCATTTTACCAGTTGGGGCTTGGGGGGGGGCAAAAAGGGGCAAGTCTTTTACAAAAAGGGGCAAGATTTTTACTGCAGGTCGCCACCAACTTAATGTGCTCCTACGCTGTTTGTTTCCCACCCTGGTACCTTTTAAAATCCATTTGTACCCCAAATTAGCTGCTAGTATAGCAATTTCTTTTCCAGTCAGACTTCATGCTATAAACAATGTGGTTTTTATGTAGTCAGTCATATCTGCCTTCATGAAGATGTCGTTGAGGGCAAATAGAGCATATAGGCATTATCTCACCCAGAATAGCTTTGTTTGCATGCAGTGAACTGACACAGAAAAGTTGAGGGGAGGGGCATTCAAGGAACCTCCTCCATCCCCGAAATCCTCTTTTTTGCACTGTAATTAAAACTTGGCAAAACTTTAAGTGCTATCTGAAATACAGTTCATGGGCCATTTCTTCAGCTTGAATAAATTCATATTGCTAGCCTTTGCATAACTGCATCCATTTCTAGTCCTGTGCACTCTTCCTGTGTGAACAACCCATGTTTATTGTTTACCTCTTCAAAGGGTAAATCAGATGGCCTGTTTGCACATAATGACAATGGGTTGCCGTGCACGTAAAAAGTAAGAGTGCGCTTGCCTCTTCCCCTTTTACCCTGCAACCCACGATCGGCTCCTTCGTAGGTTGTGGAGTGTGACATGCAAACCCAGACTACTGGTTTTAGAGGTTTGTTTCAACACCTTTCCTAATTATGCCTAACATGGAATTCACCTTTTCCACAGCAGCTGCACACAGGCTGTCATTTTTAGACAAGTTTCCTCTTTTCAAGTCAAATGTGACTGTGTTCAACCCCCTGTAACCTTCACTTTTTTCAAGAGTTATCTGATATATTAAAAATATGAGCCTACCTTTACTAATGATGCGCCTTGGAATTCTTGGAATTCCAGTTTCCTTCCAGTTTGCAGAGACAATAGTGTCTGAAGGTAAGAAATAGATTCCATCATTCAAGAAAGAGGGCAATTGTGCTTTTGTGCGGCTAGGGTTGGGGGTGGTGGGGAATCTTTTTCAGCTGAGGGCTGAATTGGTCCTGGGCAAGCATATTGGAGGCCTTGTGCCAGCAGTGAGTGGGCCACACCCTGAAATGGGCAGGGCCACCCCACTGCTGGCATGTGGCCCCAACATAATTGCCCAACCCCCATTTACTCATGCTCCCATGGGCAGTTCCACATGAAACTTTTATCCTCCACTGGGGCTTCTACTTCCAGATTCTTTGCTTTTTTCCAGGGGTTATCTTTCTCTGCCTTTCTATATGTTTCATTATACTACCACAGTATAGCAGAATTGTGCAATTACACGCTATAAAAATAACATCATTCAGAAAACTACTGCACTTTCCTCGATCTAAAAGTACCCATGATAATGGTTGAAAGCACAGGAGAGGCCCTGAGGATGAGGACATCGTGATAAGGGTCTGCAAACTACTATGAGTGAGCAATCATGAGTGCACAATAAAACCCTCATGTAGAAAGGCTCTAGATCGTCTCTCCCCCACTGCAATCAAGTTTTAAAAAAATCTCCGTTGGTTTCAATTCCCCTGCCCCCCGAATACCCTCTGCTGCAATGAGACTTTTAAAAAGCTTCTAATGGCGCCAATAGGGGCTTTTAGCAATCATATTTTTTAAGGGGGTTGTGGTGCTGGGGAGGAGTGAAGCCCCCCAATGCCACCCATGCTGCAGTATGGCTTTAAAACCCTCCACTCTCACTAATGGAGGCTTTTAAAAAGCCTCACTTGTAGCATGGGAAGTAGAGGGGAAATCTCAGGGGCTGGATTGGAACCTCCCATGGGCCTGACCTGGCCCTTGGGCCGGATGTTCCCCATATATCCAGGGTATAAATAAAACCACTTTACCACCACTTGATTCCAGCAGAGCAGGATGTTTAGCATTGAAGAGAAAGGAGAAAGATGCTGTAAAGGCAACAGAATTCAAGAGTAAATTCAGAAGAAATCTCTTGGATCCAGGAAGTGTTAAAATGAAGTGGTAAATATACTAAAATCTTTAACCACCAACATTAATATAAAAGCAAATGAACCAGAAAATAGTGACTGACAGCTAGTAGAACTGTCATACTATTCCATTATTTTCCCTCTTATTTAAGATATACAGCACCTCCAAGCAAACTCCTGAATCTATCCTCATGCCTTTAATACTCAGTCACGAACAAGATGGTCTACTCCCATGTCTCTACCTCGACCTCTGCAAGATGGCTGCCAGCTATACCAAGAGGACCATGCTTTCCACTAATTTGGGTACAAGTATGCAGCTGCTCTTCTCTAATAGGATCACTCACATTTGATATAACGTAAATCGTTTTCTGAAACCATGAGGCTAGTTTGTAAACTGGCTAGTTTGTAAGCACACAACTTCCTCCTGTGATTTTATCTCACATACTTTATATAGTGTATGACTGTAGGTTATACACAAGTTCACAGCTGCAGGTTCCTAGTTAAGAAACATCCCATTGCCACTTTTGTCCACAAGTCATGTCATCTAACAAAGACAAAGTGAAGATGATCATGGAGGACAGGAAGGCTTGGCATGCTATGGTCCATGGGGTCACGAAGAGTCGGACACAAGTTAACGACTGATCAACAAAATTACAGACTTCCATTTTGCAAATATATGTAGATGACATTCTGCCATTTACTATGTGAAAGGGAAGTTGGGAAGACATTTCCCTATGGTTATCACAGTCAAACCTGTAACCGCATGATGATTTCATGGGCACTGAAATTTGGAATTTTTCCAGTGCTATTTGTTACAACAAAAATATTGCTTTTGTTTTGATTTTTGCAGTCCACATTTACTCAGTAACATTTTACTTTTACTGTGGTTTAGTTTCCATCGTTTTTAGTCCAGGAACATTAACCCACCCCCACCCAAAAAGGCAGTATACCTGGGCCCCATCTACATGAGCCTTTTACTCTGTGGCGGCTGCAAGTTGAGGTCCCTTGGGACAGATGACGTAGTCGCCACTTCACAGCCATCTGTGGTTTCTCCCAAAAAATGCAGATTTCCAAGGAGGTGTTTTGCTGTGATGTTTTTCATTCGCTGCGGGTTTCCCGCAGTTGCAAGCTGTCTGTCCCTTCCCCAAACCAACTTCGCATTTTGTGATGGGCATGTTGTAGGCGTGCATAGTGCTTGCATCACTCTGTGATACCCCTTTCCTCCGCCCGTCCCTTCGCAGCTGTGCTGTTATAGAGGCACAGAGAGGCGTTTTCATTTATTTAATCACACTTTCACACATTTTTGCAGCTTCCTATCTTGGCAATGGTTGTTTTGGACTCAGTGCCCAAGGGCTGCGGGGAGGCTGTCTTGGGGCAGGACCAACTTCTCTCCAGCCACCATTTCAGAGTGTCGGGAGGTCGCCCCTGCTGCCTTCTGAAATCCTCAGGTAGCCAGAATCAACACGCAGACAATAGGGCTCTTTTCCAAGGCTTTATTCCCATTCAACCTAATGACGCTTATAGATGCTAATTGCTTGATCCTACGAGTGAGACTTAAGAAAGCTGCCTACTTGGGTATTCTAACCTTAGGAATCAGTTGATCTCTGTTTGGAGGGGAAGGCAGGAAACGTCTAAACCTATGGGCTAGGAAGAGAGAGTCCACCCCTTTACCGTGGGGCATCAGGGCGCCACTGTTGCCGTCGCACTAAGCAGACTGAGCGCCTTCTCTCAGCACCCGCCATCTCCCACTTGATGCTGTGCCGGCACCTAGTGTCCAGAAAGTGCTGTTGTGCCTCCCTCTCCCTGCCAGGGTCACTATTACTCTCAGCAATGTGTACCGGGAGGGGCTCTCCCCCTGGCTGCTCCTCTGAACAGCGCGCGGGTTCCTCTCCCAGGGTTTCTATCTCTTCCTCAGAATCAGAACTGCTTTGGGGCTCTCTGGGCTCCGATCCAACCCTGACACAGAGGGATGGGTAGGCAGATACCGCTCACACGAACCATCACAAGAGTCTCAGGCTGGGGAACTGACAAACAGATGGCATGGAAATGAAGGGACAGAAAACACCCATTTTTTACCTAACAAGGGATAGACAGACACAAAACAGTCACTGCAGTGTTGCATCCCCACGCTCACAGGATTAAAACCCCCAGCTCCTTACCTTGAGAGTAAGAGGAGAGTAAAACCCACTAAGGATGTAACAAACAGTTCAGTGTGGTCTTATATTACCACTTTTGGTGGGAGCAAGGCGAATACAGATAGGACCAAACATAGGAACAGGAAGGAAAGAAATGATATTGGCGTAAGAGGAGATAATCAAGAGGGCCAATTAAAGGTATTAGATGCGCCCATGCAAGTAATTAAGGAATCACCACCTGTTGCCTTGAATATAAACAACGAACCAGTGCAGGAAATTAATTTGTGTTTTGAAGACAGAAATGATAGGAGGCATTCTGAATCAATGAGAATGAGGGCTGTGCAGGGACCCCCCCAATCCAACTCGGAAGCCACTTTGTGGCTTTGGAGGCAGGCTGATTCAGCTCGGGCTGATTCGGGAGCCCCCTGACCCGACTTGGCCCCAAACGCAAAGCAGGATTCAGATGCCGAACCCCACTTCAAGTCCCCCCCGACACCCCCGCACAACCCCCAGCTCCTTACCTTGTTGCCGCCTTATAGTCCTCCATCACCGCCTTCTCGTCCGCCACCGCTGCCACCTCCACTGCTGCCTTTTCCTCGCCATCGCCTTCGCCACCGCTGCCTCACCGCCACCTTCTCTGCCTTCTTTGCTTTCACCACCGCCTTCGCTGACACCTTCTCCTAGCCGCCACCTTCTCTGCCTTCACTGCTGCCTCCGTCACCACTGCCACCAGCTCCTCGGGCCTGGACACATGCTGACTCCTATTGCAGGGAGTCACCATTTAAAATATGGCAGCTCCCTGCAATAAAAGTCCATGCGCATCCAGGCCTCAGGAGCTGGTGGCAGCGATGATGGCGGCGGCGGCAGAGATGGCGGTGGTGATGACGGTGGTGGAGGCGGAGGAGGTGGGTGGCTCACGTAAGCACCTGGAGGCGCTGGCACGGCTGGGCCAGGGGTGTCGAAGCTCTGAGCTCTGCTTTGGAGAGCCCCGACCCGCTCGGGGTCACTTCATGCCCCTTCCGCTTTGCCTCAGAAGGGGCTCAAAGTGACCCAAAGCAGCCCGCTTCGGCTCGGGGTACAGGCCTCGGGTTGAAGTGGTGCACAGCCCTAATGAGAACCCACCAAAGTCATGATAGCCTTTTTTGATGGATTGCCACCATTAGATGAATTACTAAGGAAGGAGAAGGAAATACTGGCTGAATTTCAGGAGCGGGAATGTTGTCACACAACAATTCATGGCTGTGGTGGTTAACTCTCAAAAAGTCTCATGATAACCCAAGGGAAGCAGAATACTTAGACAGGAATAAGGATGACCCAGATGAGAATAAAGATGACTTAATTCTTGAAATGTGTACTATGTTAAGAGATCTACACACCAAAATAGGCACTATAATGGCCAATATTCAGGTTATATGTTCAGTGATAACTGAAGGGGTATTATAGGCAGCCCCACCAAAGGATCATCATACAGAAGAGTCTAAACAACCTAAACAACATGAAGAACATCGTGGTATTGCACAGTCCTAAGACATCATAGAATCATAGAATAGTAGGGTTGGAAGGAGCCTACAAGGCCATCGAGACCAACCCCCTGCTCAATGCAGGAATCCAAGTCAGAGCATCCCTGACAGATGGCTGTCCAGCCTCGTCTTGAATGCCTCCAGTGTGGGAGAGCCCACCACCTCCCTAGGGAATTGGTTCCATTTGTCGTGTTGCTCTAACAGTCAGGAAGTTTTCCCTGATGTTCAGCCGGAATCTGGCTTCCTGTAACTTGAGCCCATGATTCCATGTCCTGCACTCTGGGATGATCGAGAAGAGATCCTGGCCTTCTTCTCTGTGACAACCTCTCAAGTACTTGAAGAGCGCTATCATATCTCCCCTCAGTTTTCTCTTCTCAAGGCTAAACGTGCCCAGTTATTTCAGTCTCTCTTCATAGGGCTTTGTTTCCAGTCCCCTGATCATCTTTGTTGCCCTCCTCTGAACCCTCTCCAGCTTGTCTGCATCCTTCTTAAAGTGTGGTGCCCAGAACTGGACACAGTACTCCACATGAGGCCTAACCAGTGCTGAGTAGAGGGGAACTAGTTCTGCCCGGGATTTGGAAGTGATGCTTCTATTAATGCAGCCCAGAATAGCATTTGCCTTTTTTGCAGCCACATCACATTGTTGGCTCATATTCAGCTTGTGATCGACAACAATTCCAAGATCCTTCTCGCTTGTAGTGCTGTTGAGCCATGTATCCCCCATCTTGTAACTGTGCATTTGGTTTCTTTTTCCTAGGTGCAAAACATGGCATTTATCCCTATTACATGTCATTCTGTTGTTTTCTGCCCAGCGCTCCAGTCTCTCAAGATCACTTTGAATTTTGTTTCTGTCTTCCAAAGTATTAACTATCCTGTTCAATTTTGTGTCATCTGCAAATTTGATCAGCATTCCCTGCACCTCCTCCTCCAAGTCATTCATAAAAATGTTGAAGAGCACTGGGCCCAGGACTGAGCCCTGCGGTACCCCACTCGTTACCTCTCCCCAGTTTGAGAAGGTCCCGTTGATAAGCACTCTTTGAGTCCGATTCTGTAGCCAACTGTGGATCCACCAGAACATTGTTTCATCTAGCCCACTTGGAGCTAGTTTGCTCATCAGGAGATCATGGGGCACTTTGTCGGAAGCTTTGCTGAAGTCGAGGTTTATTATGTCTACAGCATTCCCACAGTCCACAATGGAGGTTACTTGGTCAAAAAATGAGATCAGATTTGTCTGGCAGGACTTGTTCTTGACCAATCCATGTTGGCTTCAAGTAATCACTGCATTGTTTTCAAGGTGCTTCCAGATGGATTGCTTTATCATCTGCTCCAGAATTTTCCCAGGGATTGATGTCAGACTGACTGGTCTGTAGCTCCCAGGTTCCTCCTTTTTGCCCTTTTTGAAGATAGGGACAACATTAACCCTCCTCCAGTCATCTGGCACTTCACCCATCCTCCATGATTTCTCAAAGAGAATAGACAGTGGTTCTGAGAGTTCTTCTGCCAGTTACTTTATTACTCTACGGTGCAGTTCATCTGGCCCTGGAGATTTGAACTCATTCAAAGTAATTAGGTGTTCCTTGACCATATGCCTATCGATCTCAAGTGGCAATCCTGCCCCTTCAGCCTGTACTTCGCCTTTGCCAGGGGGCTCATAGACCCTCTTTTGGGAGAAGACTGAGCCAAAGTAGGAATTCAAACATTGAGAGCCTTGATCTATGTTATGACAAACCAGAGTTTGGAATATGAAAGAGGTATACTCCCTAAATGGCTAGATGCCACTTTCAGTCACATCAAGGAAATTATTGCAAGGCAACCAGTAAATAAAGCACCAGGAGAAGATATGAACCCCATGGAACTGTATAATGTGAAGCCAGATTACTGGATCCCTATTTTTGCAAAACTGTTTTCTTATATAAACCGCATTGGCTGTATACCAGAGGGCTGGAAGCTGAGCATCATTGCTCCCATACTTTAAAGGGGAGATAAGAGAGATCCTGCTAATTATAGGTCTATTAGCGTTCTAGATGTTGCTTCCAAATTGTATGCCACGTTCCTCCTTGAAAAGTTAGAAGAATGGGCAGACATGCAGAAAACAGTATCTGAGGTACAAGCTGGGTTTCAGTGACAGAGATCTACAGTCAATCTGTGTTTTGTGATGAATTTTCTGTTGTGCAAATATGTTCAAAACAAGCAGCAAAAGCTGTATGTTGCCTTCATTGATCTGAATTCAGCATTTGATACAATTGCTAGACATTTATTATGGCAGAAATTGGAAAAGAGAAACATAGACCATCGTTTACTATTTCTTATTAAAACATTGTATATCGATACATCGGTGCAACCTAAAGATCTGGCTGGCCGTCTTACCTCAAAAATAAAAACTTTTGTTGGAGTTAAACTGGGATGCATTTTGGCACTTTTTCTGCTTAACTTTTACATTAATGATATGGTCAAGGAACTGGATGGTCTACAGTTTGCCCCTGTTACAATTCTTGATCAAAAACATTCACTACTAATGTATGCGGATTACCTAGTACTAGTATCTAGGACTCAGGTGGGACTAAGACGGCTTCTTGCAAAGTTTGGCTCATACTGTAAAATAAATGCTTTGTCCATAAACTACACTAAGACACATGTTGTTGTGTTTAGGAAGCGTCCTAAAATACATATCTGGCATTTGGATGAATATATTATAAATCAATTCAAAACATTTAAATATTTAGGATTGGTCTACTCAGAAAAAGCTTCTTGGAATGTACAACTGTCACATATTAAACTGCAAGCCTTTAGATCAGCTAAAGCTATTCTGAAATTTGCTGCTTCTAAAGGAGGAAATTTGGTAAATCCTGCTCTATCTGTTTATAAAGCCAAAACAATGGCCTAAGGTACCCTCTGGGGTACCTTGAAAGTGTCAGGTTTAGAACCCTCTCAGAATTACTTTCTAAGAGCTTTGTTGGGCCTACCTAAAGATGTGCTGTCATGGCTAGGTTAGAGATCTGTATGTTGAGTCCTGACAGCCAAATAGATAAAATAATTCTATGTTATTGGTTTGAGGTGCAACATATGGATAACACTAGGCTACCCAAAAAAGTGTTTGATCAGACTGACTAATGGATGACCTATTAAAAACTGGATACCCCATGCTGCCCAACTTATGGTTAAATATGGTCTCTCATTGACCGAGCTTAAAAACTTCCCATCAGATATACAGAAAAATAAAGGATTTAAACTCTGTTTATATATCTACATGCGCACCATTATATTTTAAACTTCGAGAGGCCTGTGAACGTGTAGATTATTTTACTGAGCTGACATCTGTACAACTCTGGAAAGCTTTCACAGAGTTACAGTTAAATATGATGGATACTGCTTATATTGATGGGAGGCATAGGGGTATTCCAGCAAATGAGTGTATTTGTATTGGTCGTTGTCCTGAGCCAGAGGATCTTGTCCATTATATTTTCCGCTGTCCCTTATACAACGACCCAAGGGAACGGTCTGTGGTACCCTTAACTGAAAAATCCTCTTACCAGAGTCCTTTGAATATGATTTTCTATCTCCTAGTAGATATGGATAGATATGTGACCTGGCGTGTAGCTCTCTCTGCCACTGCTGCCAAGAAGATCAGAAAGAAATATATAGCAGAGATAGCCATCAATTGTAAAAGAGATGTCTGTATTTGATTTACACCATAGCACATCGATCAATGACGGATTATTTTTATATTTTTAAATTTTGTATATTATGTGTTATATGTATTATGTGTAACCTTGGCATTTTTCTCTTCTTTCTCTTGGTGTGTGTATTTATACCATATTACTTATGGACCAATGACAGATTATTTTTATATTTTTAAATTTTGTACATTATATGTTATATATATTATACTTTGGTATTTTTTTTTTTGCTTTTTTCTTGGCATGTATATATATTTTATGCAAAGGCCATTGGCCAAAAGCAATAAAATTGGATTGGATTGGAGCTCGGGGCTGGGGACGCAGACTCTAGCAGAGGGAGGCAACTCCAGCCCTTTCCCTCTGTACAGGACATCTGTCCCCAGGCTAGCTATTCACAGTATGTCGTGTACAATAAAGAATACGCATATGGGAAGGCAAGGAGGCGGCCAGTTCTGGGAGCCTTCAGTAGCGGTATTTCGCACTAGTGTTACTGCAATCTTCTGAAAAGGAAACAATACAAGAAGTAGAAGGGGTGGTCGGCACCAGCCCCCCACCGTTAGTTCTGTGTGGCTCAGTCCTATGTGTGTGTCTATTTGGAAGGAAACCTCATGCCGTTCAAGGGAAGCAGTGTGCCCAGGTTTTGCAGCCGTGAAGTATCATCCTGAGCATTTTTACTTGGGAGTAAGTCCCATTGTATTCAGCAGGACTTACTCCCTGGGAAGAGTGCGGGGGACTGCAGCCTTGGTCTGTCTCTGCATTCCCTTTCCATGGCTGGAACTTTATATACCATGACACACACACACCCCTTTCTGTATAGCCTGGGATTGTTGGACGTGTGTGCTGTTGCTCAATCTCATACCAGAATCATAGTTGAACTTAACTGACTGGAGGCTGATTGGGGGAGGACAGGAAGTGCTGAAAGGAAGTTCAGCAGGTGTGTGTGGGTGTGTCCCCATAATTTGCCTTTTCTTGGTGAGAGGTGCTGGAGCCTGCTCAGCAAATGAGAGAAGCTTGTTTCCCACCCCTGTCCAGGCTCCCCCTTGTTACTGCGCTCTGAAATAAGGCTACATATTGTGAATCGGGAAAGCTACTGCAGCACAGTTCTGAAGACAAGGAACAGCACTGTAGCACTTTTATGAATTGGAAGGGCAGGCTACATACTCTGACTGGCAAAAGCAACTCCTTCATTATCCTGACTGCTCGAAAATGCGCAACTGCGGTATTCTGAATGGGAAACACAGTCAGCAGACTGTGCACCCTACTGCCAATGGGGAAAAAGAATGAATGGGGAGGGGTGATCCCAGCCTTTGGCCAGGTCACAGCCATGTCACAGAGGCATGCCCAGGATTTAATGTGGGGGGACAGGGCACACTGCAGCAGAACTGCCTGGGAGCCACTTGAAGTAAAAGAAAATACAGACTTAAGTAAAAGGACTTTCCAAAACTGTAGTTTTTCAAGAGGGAAGCTGCTGGTTGGCTGCAGATTGGCGACAGCGTCATCTGTTGCAAACGACCCTGGTGTGCTCTCCCTCCACATTAACCCAGCCATGTAGATTGGCTCCAGGACTAGAGAAAAGATATGGATTGCCTTATGCTGGATGGCATTTCAGGGGTCACATTCTCTTGGTTACGTAGCACTTACACAGAAATACCCATGCTCTGTCTATTTTTCTAAAATTATTTCTAGGCTGAGGGTGGAACTCTGTCAAGATAAAACCACAGAAGTGGCTACAACTGAAAAAAATTAAAAACCGTAAAATATATTTCAATAAAATTCATTATCTACCTATTCATACAGAAATTTAAAGCCTTTCTGTGTTAGAGCTGGCCAGCCCCTTCTGTGCCATATGGAGTGTTAGTGCTTCTCTACACTGAAGCAAAAATCTCACACCTTGACTGGAGTTTTGTCTTCCAGAGTCTTTGTGGGATTACAATCTGCACAATACATGCACTCCCCCCCCTTGGGGGGGGGCATTTCCTTTGAGGGCAAGTTCCATATCTTTCATTTATACAGCCAGTAGATGGCACTGTGATAGTGTACAATTCCGGAAATACAACAGGTGTTTCCTGGTGGTTTATATTTATTACTGCATTTTCGGTGATTTTAAAAAAGGCAGAATAAAGCTTAAAAACGATGGGAGAGGAACCAGAGGTTGATGATGTAATGAAATGGACCCACAAACGTCCATGAGTAACTGACGACAATAAAAGCCTCACGTGAAGAGAGCCTTAATCTCTGCTGTTTGGTTATGTGACATTGGAGCAATTGCCATGCTCTGAGCCTCTGAAAATTTTCAAGGAGAGCAGTGGAGAGGCCAGGCATTTCAGATTCCCCTCCGCCTCGGGGAACTCCAAAACAGTGATGTGTCTGTTCTAAATTTTATTTAGTCCAGTGTTTAAGCCAGGCACTCACTTATCTTTTACCTCCCCTCCACCATAGCTTGTGGTATTTCCTCGGCAATCCCATTAATCCAATCAATATAGCTGTGGATCCCTTTCAATGAGTGAATTTTACCTTTACTTGGCCTTTTGTGAGTTCCTTGTGGGAGTAACAGTGAAGACCTGGTATCTTTATTCTCTTTAATCTCAGTCCCTGTCAAAAGGAGAAAGATGCTGATCTGAACACTTCTTGCTTTGGAATTTCACAGCTATGTAGCAATCAAACCCCTAAATTCAGTCAACCTATGCTACAGCCACATGTTATCCTGCACCTGCTTCTTCCCTGCAAAGTAGGAGGGGGGCTGTTGTAGCACAAGAGGGTTGGATAAGAATGGAGTGTTTAACCCTTTCCCTACATGTTATTTTGTACTTGGAACTCCTCCAATTTTCCCACCACGGGGTTCTAGATAAGTCTTTGCAATGATCACTCCATATGCCTCGTAATCAAAAGGACAGCAGGGCAATAGAATAGGATACCTGGAAAGATCTATCCTAAGCCTTTGTTTCAGAGGAGAAGGGATCAGCATTTTTCATGGATTATTGAAGTCTAGGAAATATTGTCAGATTGCTAATATTCCATTAGCAGCCATTCCACCTGGCTGCAGCAAAGGGAGAGATAGGACAGAACAGCTCATTGTGCCTGCTCAGCTGAGGGACCAGCTCCATTTGCGCTCCCCCCTTTTTTTTTTTTGCTTGTTTTCCTCTTTCGTCCCCAGCTTTTTGCTTGTGTGTCAAGGTGCAGGAGGCTGCCAGAGCTCACCACACTGCCTGCTCCCCTCCCAATTTCAGTGGGGGCTGGGTCAGATTGGCTGTGAGTGGTGCCACTGAGTTCTGATATTGGGGATGGGTCCCACTCACTCATCAGGTTGCCTGCCACCTAGCAAGCGCCATAGCTGTGGCTGATCCGGGCAGGAGATGGGGCTACTCAAAGATGCTAGACAATTTAAATGGTGCCAGAATGGCAGGTGGAGTGGCTGGAAAGAGGAGGAGGGCAGCTAAAGGGAGAACAGTAGGTTAGAAGCCTGAGAAAGGAGGAAGAAAGAGAACAGAGAAGGTGAAAGGGAAAGGCAATAGGCAGCAGGCAAAAGACAAGGGGGAAGACAGGGGGAAAGGAAGGGAAGTGCAACCCCCAAGCCAGCATGGCAGGGGTGAACTGGAGCAGTAGCTTGGACAGGCAAGAGGCAAGGGTGGAGCTCGGCACCTGATGAAGAGTGGACGCTTCTCCCCACCCAAACAGCCACACTCAGAAGACTCCTGCAAACAAAGGTGATCCATAGGAAGAGTGGGCCTGTTGTGACCATCTGACCCTCCCAAGAAACACAGGAGGGATGCCTGTGTGCTGGATGAGCCTGTATGATGGGGACTGTGCACCTTACCTGTCTACCTCGGTCCAGCCTGAGAATAATTGGCCAATAATTATTTAGCCAATAATTGGCTAAAAAAACTTGCCAATTACATGCTTTATCAGACCCTTGTGAAGCAATGAGGGGTCTGATAAAGCATACTTAGACAGCAACTCATTTTGAGGTGGTTCATGTTCCCCTCCCAAAGGAAGGTGCAGCCTTGCTGACACATGCCTTCCAAACTGTAATCCTGTGGGCAAGAGCTGTCTTTTTTTTTTAATCTTTTCAAAGTTCTTAGGGAATGTTAGATGATGCAATAATAATAGCAATAAACTTATAGGGTTGGTATCACATTGCTGTAAATACAACTATCAGTGTAGGTTTTTAGAGGTAATTAATGCCTGCCTTGCTGCGGAGTGATGCTTCTGCGGCTAGGAGTTGGAGGCACGGTTTTGCAGTGCTTCTACTCCTACATGTGGGGTTGATACCAGTGAGCAGCACTGGGGGACTTTTGCTCAGATCTATGGCAGCTATGCTGTAGGGTCCCACAAGGCTCCATCTTGTCTTCCATGCTATTTAGCATCTATACAAAACTATTAGGGGGGAATAATCTGGGGATTTGGGGCAAGGTGTCACCAGTAGCCAGATGAAAAAGGTCGATTTCTCCATTCCATCTGGATCAGGAGAGGCTGTGCAAGTTATGGACCAGTGTCCGGAGGCAGTAAAAGGCTGGATGCGGCCTAATAGACTGAAGCCAAGTCCCAATAAGACAGATCTGTGGATTATAGAGTTCCCATGTCCAGAAATTAGGTAGAGAACCTACTCTGGACAGGGAAGCACTCCCTCTGAAACAGAGGGTGTGTAGCCTGGGGGTACTCTTAGGCTGAATCTATACATAGCAGTTTTACCGTTATCATAAGTAGTGGTACACATGACTCCAATGGGCACCAATAGTTATGATGACGGTATGACTGCTATTTTATTTATTTATTTATTGCATTTATACCCCGCCTTTTTCCCTCTCGCAAGGAACTCAAGGCGGCTTACATTATCCTCCTCCTCACCGTTGTATCCTCACAACAACAACCCTGTGAGGTGGGTTGGGCTGAGAGTCTGTGACTGGCCCAAAGTCACCCAGTGAGCTTCCATGGCCAAGTGGGGACTAGAACCCGGATCTCCCGGCTCCCAGTCCGTCACTCTCACCACTACACTACACTGGCTCTCATGTGTAGATTCAGCCTTAGACTCTAAGCAGGAGGCCCAAGTGACTTTTATGGGCAAAGAGTGCCTATGCCCTGTTCCAGCTGGTTTACCAGCTATGGTCATTCTTGGACAACTTGGCACAGTAGTCCATGCTCTGATAATCTCCCAGTTGGATTATTGCAGTGTAGGGGATGTAAGGATCGTGTAAAATCCACTCCATCTGTGTTTTGTGGATGGTCAGGTGCCTTTTGTTCCATCATCCATTCACACACAGATACGAATTTTTTCTGTTGTGCAGAAAAACACGCAAATAATTCCGTAGGGACTTCCTAGCAATTTATATAATTTATCTTAGTATGTAACATTTATGGTATTGTCCCCCATTCCATTCAACTTTTCCCCGTGTATATTTAGCAGTCTCAGCAGAAACTTGCATATTATCCTATGATTAAACATGTGTAAATTTCAGGAAAATAACAACAACAAAAAAAAGATCTGGAAGTCTAAAAAAAAAAGATCTTTACCTATTACAGTAAAGGGCAGGGACACAAATGGCGTCCACTATACTGGACGTCATTTGCGGACGAAGACCGGCCGCGGCAGGAAGTCTGGCAGTGTCACAGCATACAGTTTGGAAAGCTCTGATCTAGAGGCTCTCTTCACACCTGGCATTTTATCCCACTACAAACCAGTCCTTTTGATTCCGGATCCTTTCCGGGATTCAGACTGGCCCTATATACAGGCATCTCTCATAGCGCATCCCTCCGCTCTACACCTTTTCATGGCTGGGCAGAGCTGCATGGAAAAATCAGGACAACAGGGGGCTGCTGGCCCCATGCCTCCTCCCGTCCCCTCCCCTCCCCTGTTCATTGGTTCCTGTAACATGATTGATGGCTCCGCCTCCACTCCTCCACAGCAGGAGGGCAGTTGAAAGCCCTTCTAGTGACCGGAATAGTGGGCTATGGGAGCTGGTCCCCTGCCCCCCTCCTTCCTCTGACTTTGGGGCCAGGGAGAGAGAGTCTTCTTCGTGGCTTTACCCCGAGGTTGCTGGTGCTGCTAGTTCTTCTCTGCTAAATATGTCAGTGTGCGATGGAATTAAATGAGCTACATTGCTTGCAACACTGAGTTTGAAGGGTATAGCAATTTCCGGGTTCCCAACTACAGAAGTAAGAAATTCACAAACAACTTGTATACAGTCAATGCACCAAGCCATCCCTAGCAGCCACCCCACCCCAGCGACCGCTTTACGGGGACATCCTCATCATTAGACCTGGCTTGCTTCCTGCCCCCCCAATGCTGTTGTTGCTCTTCCCCCTTATTCTGGCTTCCCAACGACCCTGCAAGGTGGGCTAGGAGAAGAGATAGTGGCTGGCTAGGTGGGAGGGAGTACTATGGAAAACCACCTCAGCATTGCTGCCTTATTTAAAGCAACTCCACACCCAAAAAAGAACCCATTAAAAATGACAATTCCAAGCTCTGCATGCTGAAATTATTCAGGGGAGGAGAAAAGGCACTTTTAATACCTATTGAAATGCTAACTGTCAAGCCTTTCCCCTGCATGGTTGAGAAGGGAGACTCCCCCCCAAAGCCCATCAAACTGGTGAGCAAAAGGGAGAAGAAGCAGTCAGTGAAGTCCCTGGGAGGGGGTGGTTCCAAGTACATGCATTCAGGGGGATGGGAGACCTTAAGACTGCTACTCTAAGTAAACTTACAATGCATTCCTATGCATGCCTACACAGGAGCAGGCCACACAGATTTCAATGGCACTTACTCCCAGGAAAGGAAAGCCTTACAGCCAATGAATTTACTCAGAAGTAAGCATTGTTGTGCTCAGAGGGATCTCAGAGAAGCATTTGGGATGGTTAACCACTTTACAGTTCAAGTGCCCATAGTGGAATGGGAGAGAGGCAGAAAGGGTCACTGGAAGCCTGGTCAGTGACCTGCCCCCCCCCCGCTGATTTGTCATCATGACAATGTTATTCAACACCCCCTAGCACACACCCACACAAAGCAGGACAAAGTGCTAAGGGGGAAATACACATGGGGAAAATGGCAATTTCGATTGCAAGCACAGAAAATGCTGGGTTCTCCCCATTCTCAGATAACACGGGGAGAAGGAGGGGAAGTTGTGAGATAGCATCACATATGTGCATGGAATTTGGGGACCTGGAAGCCCGTATAGAGATGACTGAGTCTGCCACAGTTCAGACAGGTCTAGTGGCTTTTGTGCTAGCCACAGGTAAAATTTGCTTTTTCCAAGAAAATCTGTCAAAGTAAAGAGCTATAATTTTTTTGTACTTCCACATAAATGCATGGCATTTGGGGACCTAGCAGGCCCTATGGAGCTGACTGAACCTACCAAGTTTCAGACAGTTAGGTCCAGTGGCTTTTGTGCTAGCCATGATGCATAAAGTTTCCTTTTCTCAAAGTCTAAAACAAAAAGTAAAAACTGTCATGTCACCCAGGGGATTAGAGATCCTAATCAGAAGGTGTTTAAGGTGGCCATTAGGAGGACACTATCCCTAATCTCTGGTGTAGGGTTTTTTTGAGGTGCAAAAAACTTCTCTCCCCCTACTTTTCTTTTCTGCTCTTACATGCCCATTGTTGTGAGCTTGCCTGCAATGAAATTTTGAAGAGGGAGAAAGAAGGGAAGAAAGAGCTCCATGTGAAATACTGGTATTTCGCACAGCATCGGAGTTTACTGCCCTGAACTGGAACCTTTGGAATCTGCAGAAGTTTAGTAGTTCAGTACAGCAAAGGATCCAATCAGCCTCCACAAATTTCTTCTCCCCCTCCATTTTATTTTATCCTAAATAGCTGTAGGACTCAAATAATCCCAAAGGGAGGGTTAGGACTATGTGGCGTCATGATCGAGAAACTGCTGGGGCTTTTAAATAGGTTCTACAGTTTTTAAAAAAGCTAGAAAAAGCCCTCAGCCACCTCACCTCATAAAGTTCATTTAAGTACATGCAATCCTTACAAACCCTCCACAGCCTCCTAAATTACTCTGAAGTACTACCTCTCTGAAAAGAGCCAATTGGTTTAGGGAATTCTCTCTACCCCCCCTCCCCTGCACACATTTCCAATCACCATTCTTCTTGTCTTCTTCCCTCCCTCCCCTATCCTGTTCTTTCTTTCTCTTCTTTATCCCACCCAGAGCATATCTTGGGGAATTCTTAAAGAGAATTCTCTTCAGTGGGCAAGAGAAGTTTTGAACTGTATTTGGCTTTTACACACAGACAAGAGGGTTGGTTTTTCTCCTTCTCTTCACACAAGTATTGGAGAAAAGTGGGTTCACATGGTTGCAGAGAAACAAAACTGGGGCAGTTTTGTTTGTCAGTTGCCATTATCCAGCAATAGGAAGGGCTGTAGCTCAGTGGTAGGCATGTGGAAGGTCCCAGGTTCAATCCCCAGCATCTCCAGGTAGGGCTAGGAAAGAATCCTGCCTGAAGCCCTGGAGAGCCGCTGCTGCCAGGCAGTGTTGACAATACTGCACTAGATGGACCCAGGGTCTGACTCAGTACAAGGCAGCTTCCTGTGTTCCTCTGAACAGAAAGCTTTAATAAAAATAGGAGTTTGGGGTTTGTTTTTTAAGTGGAGGGGAGATAAATATTGCTAATTTATGCAATCCTATTTATGCCTACTGAGAAGTCCTGTTATGTTTAATGAGGCTTACCCTCAGGAAAGTGTTTATAAGATTCCAGCACAAGTTACTTTTGCAGGGAGGTTTGCACCTTGATGTTCTGCATGATTACTCAGAAATAAGTCCTGAGTTGTGAGCATGGTACTGCAGGCTTAATACAGTGCCTACCCAATTCTGTCTAATGACTTGACTACCCTTTCAGCTCGCCCTATGCATGTTTTGTCATTTGTGGGTTTGGGGTTTTTTTGCATGAACTCTAGCTTCAGTGGTGAGGGAAAGGCACTTAGTACACGCTCAGAGTTTCTCCATAATGTAGCCCTAGTTTTGAAAACAGACTCATTGGCTGAATGAAGTTATGGGGAAGAAGATACAATGAGAGCTTGTGCATAGAGAGGAGTTGCCCAAAACAAGACATCTGTTTTTATGAAAAGTTGCTGGTGGATGGTAGGATGAGGAGGAATATTTGCATGGAGTGGAATAGAATTGGTGGGAGAATGCAAGTGCTCAGTGGTGAAAGAAGAACATTTTGCACATGCTCAGAGGCAATCTCTATTTAAGAACATAAGAAGATCCGTGCTGCATCAGACCAAGCTCCATCTAGTCCAGCATTCTGTTCACACAGTGGCCAACCAGATGCCCACTGGAAACCCACAAGCAGGACATGAGTGCAATAGCACCTTCTCACCCATGTTCCCCTGCTGCTAACATTGGTGAAATGTAAATAAATTCTAGTAATTCTAAATTAGATTGCATGTATGTCCTTCAGAAACTTTGCAGGTTTCTTATCTGGGGGACACCTCTAATGACCTCTGCATTTTCATACAAATTTACCCAAAAACTATTGGGGACGGGATGAATGGCAAATCACTCCCTCCCCGAAACTGGAGAACTCCTCTTCCACATGAACTGTTGCACCTATCCTTCTGAAACTTTGCTGGTTTCTTACTTAGGGACAACTGTAGGCTGTCTGTAACTTTCAGAACAATGGTCCACAAGGAACATAGGGAGATCAGTATGTCCTCTTTCGGAGTCCTCAAAATGTCAAGGCCACCCTTGCACAAAAACACTTGTAGCTATCATTCTGAAATTTGGCAGACATGATCTCCTCTGATGGGGCAATCAATCCTGAAATTTTTATCCAGTTCTTCCAAGGAATTAAAATGTTATTGGCAGTTCCCTTTAAAAGAAAATCAAAATATAAACCCTGCACCTATTTTTTTGACATTGGGCAGGTGTAATCCCCTTAGGGGTGGACGAAAGTCACTTACCTGTCCTCGAAGCTTTTCGCGGTGGGGGGAAGGCGCTTCGCTGCTCCCCCCGCGAAGTTCAGGCCAGGGGGGGAGGCTTCCCGCCTCGCCTGGCCAAAATTCAGGCCGGGGAGGAGGCGCCTCGCCTCGCCCGGCCGCGAACTAAAAAGTTTTTTTTTTTAAAAAAAAAAACGCCCCCTTGATAGGCTACGTGACGATTAACGTAGCCTATCACGGCTAGATCTGCAAAGTCAGCCGTGATAGGCTACGTTAATCGTCATGTAGCCTATCACGGGTGACTTAAAAAAAAAAATAAGCGTGTACGCAAATGGCGGCCCCCATAGGGAGCCGCCATTCGCGTTCCTTATTTGGTTGCTGTAGTCTACGTAAATCTTTACGTAGACTACAGCGAAAATAAGGGCAACGCAAATAGCCCTGAACGTAGACTATCACGGGGGCGTTTTTGTTTTGTTTTCTTTTATTGGAATGGCGGTGGCGGCAGCCGGTCAAAAGACCGGCTGCCGCTCCCGCCCCGGATGAACACCTGCCGAACCGCCGGCCGGACCCGCCACCAGGAGGGACATTCGCCAAAGGTAAGTCCCGTCCCGGGGGGGGCGCGGGGGGCGGGGGGTGCGGAGAATTTCTCCCCGAAACTTGTTCGGGGGGCCGAACACGTTGGCGCTTGGCCCCCCGAAGTTTCGGGGAGAAAATCACCACCATCCCTAAATCCCCTTCTAGGAGGCTACTATGTCTGAAATTATCCAGTTCGGACCAAGAGAAAAAAGTTACAGGGTGTTTTTTTCTAATTTCCCATGGTAGTCAACAGGAAGCATAAAGACTCATTTTTCTAAACCTTGACTCAGGTTTGGTGCTGAGCTGAAGTGGTCCGACTACAAATTGGCCTGAGCAGAAGAGGGATATTTTCCAAAATGCTGAATCAGGGTCTGAGTTGAAGTGCGGTGGGGGGTCAGTGCACACTTCTTATGTATTTATGTAATCTGTGTACACACACACACATACATACATACATATATATATATATATATATATATATATTAGACGTGTGCTTAGACTCGTGTGTGCATGTGTGTGAATGCAAATTTGTGTTATGGGCCTGTGCCCTGGATCTTTCAAGACCCTAGCAACACCCTGCCTCCACGTATGCTCACCTTGTATATTTGTACATATTACAATCATATTACAATTTGTACATATTATACAAGTGAGAGATCTCTTTCCAAACTAAACCAACCACAGGTTAAGTGCTCCCTCTGAAACTTCTCAGTGCTAAGCGAAGCAGGGAGAACATAACAATATATTGCCATTAAATGGGGTTGGACTAGATTACTTTGAAGGTTCCTCCTTTCAGCTCCATGGTTCTGTGAATTATATTTGGACTGACTTCTTTGTGTTTACTTTTGCATCTCTCTCAGTAACTTCAACTAATCCCTTAAATTCATTTGTTACTGCCCTGACTTTTGGACTTTTTGCAAAGTGACTATATTTTAGGGATGTACGAAAGGTACATACCTTTCGCGGATTATGTTGATGGTGGGGGGGGAGGCGTGCCGTCCCTCCCCCCGGAATCCTGGATGGTGGGGGAGGCGCTCCATTCCTCCCCCCCCCGGAATCCTAGCCAGCCGGCTGTGCTCCGCAGGGATTCTGCAGAGCCGCTGGCCGGCCCCGCCAGCAGCCGGACATCCAGCCGCTGACTAGCAGGGACGCAAATGGTGGCGGCCGTAGCCGCCGCCGTTTGCGCCCCTGCAGTCAGCCGTGATAGGCTACGTAAATGTTTACGTAGCCTATCACGGCTGACTTAAAAAAACAACAATGCGCGTACGCAAATGGAGGTAGGGATGTCAGAGAATTTCTCCATGAATCTTGGGGAGGCCAAATGCCAGCGCATCGGACCCCCGAAATTGGTGGAGAAACGGTCTGCCCCCCCATCCCCCCCGGGACGGGACTTACCTTGCTCGAATGTGCCTGGCAGCGGCAGCAGCAGCGCGGTGGTGTGGCGGCGGCAGCAGCCGGTCTTCTGACCGGCTGCCACCACCACCATTTCCAAGTTAAAAAAAAAAAAAAAAGTGATAGGCTACGTAAACATTTACGTAGCCTATCACGGCTAGATTTTTATAAAACACCATGATAGGCTACTTAAATGTTTACGTAGCCTATCACGGCTGACTTTGGAGGGGGGGGGGGAAAGGGCGTACGCAAATGGCGGCGCCCTTATTTTTGCCGTAGTCTACGTAAATGTTTACGTAGACTACATGTGCCAAAATAAGGAACGCAAATGGCGGCGCCCATGGGCGCCGCCATTTGCATACGTGCTTTTTTTTTTTTTTAAGTCAGCCATGATAGGCTACATAAACATTTACGTAGCCTATCACGGCTGACTGCAGGGACGCAAACGGCGGCGGCTACGGCCGCCACCATTCGTGTCCCGGCAGGAGACAAGGTTTCGTGGCCGGAGGGACAGGGCGCCTCCCCCCCGGCCAGAATTTCGGTGGGGAGGGACAGAGTGCCTCCCCCCAGCCAGAATTTCAGGGGGAGGGACGGAGCACCTCCCCCCCACCGCGAAGCAAGCGTCGGGATCAGGTAAGGGACTTTCGTCCATCCCTAATTTATGGCGGCGGCCACGGACACCGCCATTTGCGTTCCTTATTTTCCTTAAGGGGAACGTAAATAGCGTAGCGGACGCTACACTATTTGCGTTCCTCTTATTTTCGCCGTCTTAGTCTACGTAAATCTTGACGTAGACTAAGACATGCCAAAATAAGGAACGCAAATGGCGGCGGCCGTGGCTGCCGCCATTTGCGTACGCGCGTTGTTTTTTGTGTTTTTTTAAGTCAGCTGTGATAGGCTACGTAAACATTTACGTAGCCTATCACGTTTTTAGGGTTTTTTTTAACTGGAAATGGCGGTGGCGGCAGACGGTCGGAAGACCGGCCGCCACAGCTGCTGCCGCCGCCCCGCCACCGTCACTGGAGCTGCCACTGGAGCCGCCGCCACCAGGAAGATCCGCCCCAGGTAAGTCTCGTCCCGGGGGGGCGGGGGGGCAGACCATTCCGCCACCGATTTCAGGGGGCCGAATGTGCTGGCATTCGGCCTCCCCGAGATCCGTGGCGGAATTCTCTGACATCCCTGCTGTATTTACTCCCTTAATATGAACCTGTAATTATTCCCACTGGTCTAAGTCTTTCATGACAGAATCTAGCCCAGACTGAGAAAACTGACTGCTGCACCAGCATCATCAAAGCCCTGGGCAAGCTAAGAACTCAGCCTTTACCTTCACAACCAGGAAGTTCCAGCTTTTTCAGCGTTTCAGAAACTAGGGTCAAGGCAACCTCATTCAATGTGTTCTCCTTGGCATGCTCAGCTTTAATGTCCTGTGAATCTATATTTTCCAGCATGCCATCCACTACATAGCGATGGAAGGAAATGAAGTCTCCTTCCCCACAGCATTTGCATCGGTGAGCGTGCCACTCCAGGTAACTGGCACATTTGAGATGCAAGGCTTTTTTCTGGCTCTTGAGCCAGAGCTCATAGGCTGCTTCTTGCAACAGTGGTGTGCAGAATCCCATGACCTTGCAGTGAATCACTGTCTCCTCTTGCTTGATCCTGTTAGCAACAACTAATCCAAGATCTGAAAGACAACATGGAGTTTTGTTTCAATGTTTGCTCTGTGAAAGCATGGAATTCCTCCTGCACAAATCTACCATTGCTAGAATTTCAAAGGTCTTTAACAAGTATGAATACCTAAGCCCCTGTTGCTGGGTAGGTTCTAATGGCATGACTGGACCAGCAAATATCTCATGATATTATGAACTCATTATGCTGGGTCGCACACCCTGCTCTTAAAGCCATAGTGCTCATGTACCACTGTGCTTTATTTGTGGAGAGGTTATGTGACAATGGGTATCTCACAAAACAGGTCCTAACTAGAGATGTGAAGGCCGGTGGGAAAATGGAAAAATTTGAGGGAAAACGTTTTTCCCTGTTTTTTCCCCAAAAAATTGAATCATAGAATCATAGAATAGTAGGGTTGGAAGGGGCCTACAAGGCCATCGAGTCCAACCCCCTGCTCAATGCAGGAATCCAAGTCAGAGCATCCCTGACAGATGGCTGACCAGCCTCATCTTGAATGCCTCCAGTGTGGGAGAGCCCACCACCTCCCTAGGTAGTTGGTTCCATTGTCGTATTGCTCTAACAGTCAGGAAGTTTTCCCTGATGTTCAACCGGAATCTGGCTTCCTGTAACTTGAGCCCATGATTCCGTGTCCTGCACTCTGGGATGATCAAGAAAAGATCCTGGCCTTCTTCTCTGTGACAACCTCTCAAGTACTTGAAGAGTGCTATCATATCTCCCCTCAGTCTTCTCTTCTCAAGGCTAAACATGCCCAGTTCTTTCAGTCTCTCTTCATAGGGCTTTGTTTCCAGTCCCCTGATCATCTTTGTTGCCCTCCTCTGAACCCTCTCCAGTTTGTCTGCATCCTTCTTAAAGTGTGGTGCCCAGAACTGGACACGGTATTCCAGATGAGGCCTAACTAGTGCTGAGTAGAGGGGAACTAGTACTTCCCGGGATTTGGAAGCTATGCTTCTTTTAATGCAGCCCAAAAGAGCATTTGCCTTTTTTGCAGCCACATCACATTGTTGGCTCATATTCAGCTTTGTGATCGACAACAATTCCAAGATCCTTCTTGCATGTAGTGTTGTTGAGCCACGTATTCCCCATCTTGTAAGTGTGCATTTGGTTTCTTTTTCCTAGGTGCAGAAGTTGGCATTTATCCCTATTAAATGTCATTCTGTTGTTTTCTGCCCAGCACTCCAGTCAATCCAGATCACTTTGAATTTTGTTTCTGTCTTCCAAAGTATTAGCTATCCCGCCCAATTTTGTGTCATCTGCAAATTTGATCAGCATTCCCTGCACCTCCTCCTCCAAGTCATTCATAAAAATGTTGAAGAGCACTGGGCCCAGGACTGAGCCCTGCGGTACCCCACTCGTTACCTCTCCCCAGTTTGAGAAGGTCCCATTGATAAGCACTCTTTGAGTCTGATTGTGTAGCCAACTGTGGATCCACCGGATCGTTGTTTCCTCTAGCCCACTTTGAGCTAGTTTGCTCATCAGGAGATCATGGGGCACTTTGTCGAAAGCTTTGCTGAAGTTGAGGTATATGATGTCTACAGCATTCCCACAGTCCAGAAGGGAGGTTACTTGATCAAAAAATGAGATCAGATTTGTCTGGCAGGACTTGTTTTTGACAAATCCATGCTGGCTTCAAATAACTTTGGATTATGAAATATCTTCTTTTAGAATTTAAGACATTTATATACTGTTATCCAGCCTTTACTCCTCACATAATGATTTCTAAAAACTATGCAATAAGAACACTTTTATAGAAAGACTAGAGATGTAAAATGTCTATAAATAATGAAGCCATGGGGAAAAATATTTTTAATACTCTGTCAGATTTCCAGAATAGTTAGTTCTTTCATTCCTTATTAAAATTATTGATCTAAAGTATATTTTACTGATAGACATTTACGCTCAGTTTCCCAGCATGTGAATAGAATCACCACTGTGCATTCTTGACAGTAAATGTGCATTCTTGACAGCTTGGATTTTGTTCTATAGAGGCCTGTGTTTCTGATGCTGTAGCAGTCATTTAATGTAGTTCTAATCTATTCAGACAATAATTTCAACTTTACTAACTGAGATTATTTTTAAAGTTTTAAAATATAATGCTAATTTTACAAGCAAACTAAGTAATACATATTATACATAAAATAACTTCAGGAATAGAGAGGCTGCTTTGTGTTCCTAATGCAACCCTCCCCATCCTGGTGCCCTCTGCATGTTTTGGACCTGTGTGCCCAGCATTCATGATCATTGGCCATGCTGCCTGAGGCTGATGGGAGCTGAGGTCCAAAAAATCTGGAGGGCACCAGGTTGGGGAAGGCTGCCTTAAATCAACAAAGTGACTTTAGATCTGTAAAGAGCGCTAAAAAAAAAAGTATTGCTTATTTTTCAATTTTTCCAAAATGTAAAAAATGTGTTTTTTCTCATGGCCTGAAAATTTCCGGAAATTTTACACCTCTAGTCCTAACCAAATGTAACCACTATGTGCTTTCTTTGTCCCTAACAATGGCCATGTGAGAAGCTCAGCAGGGGATGAGGCATACCAGTACAGTCCTGCCTAGGTAAGGCTCATTTAAGATATTCATCAGCAGTTTAATATGAAATTGAAATATAGAAAACTCTAAGGATCTTTCTGAATCCCCTTTTGCCCTTTGAGCATCCAAACTGGAATGTTTTATACAACATCAGTTTCCTAGGAATATGCCTACCTGATCCTTGCCCCATGGATTTCACAACCTTGGAGCAAATGCACAGTTCCTCCGAGAATGAGTCCTCAACTTGGGTAGCATTCAATTCTTTTCTTTCACTAAAGCACATAAAAATATGTGACTCCACCAGGGCTGCCAGTGTCTGGTTCATCTTCATCTTGGTCCATTCAGGGAGGATATGGAGAAGCAACTCTGTGGTGAAGGTAACACCTATGACAGCTGCACATTTCACCACCATCTGCTCTGAAGGATTCATGTTGTCTAACTCAGCTAAGGCAATCCCTAATCAGAAAAAAATCATGTATGCAGTCAGAAAAGTAGTCAGAGGTTTAACAATGCACAGAATCCAGGCCATTAGCATGCTAAACATAAGAACAGTGCAGTCAGACTAGTTTCAGAGCTACCACATTTTAAACCAGGAGAGAGAGAGTTTACATGAAACTTGATTGAGAAAAGCCATGGCAGACTCCAGCTACAGTAGGAAAAATGAAACACCCAGATCATATTCTGTTGAGACAGAACATGGAATACTGAACAGAAATGTCTTACCCTAAGCCTGGGAATTACCAAATGCAATTACCAAATACAAAATTTGGGACTAACTAATTAAACTTGCCACAAATGTCATTAATGTTGGGAGAAGTGGGGTAAGATCAACTTCCTAACTCAGGAAGTGATTAATTACAGTCACAGCTAAGGATGGAGGAAAAGGGAGGGGCTATTGACCACCCTCTATCTCACTCCCGATGTGTTGATAGAACAAAGGAGTATGTGCATGAGAAGAAAGCAAATGGCCCGCAAAAAAACGTGAGTGACCAATCATGAGTGGACGATAAAATGTATTGTACAATACATAAAATGTATTGTATCTACAAAAAGTGTAGAAATGCTTGAATCAGCATGGCTTGTTCACTCACATATTACAGGGAGTGGACACAATATTGTCATTCATTTGTAAACCTCCTTTGTTTTCCCAGTGCTTCTTCCATATTTTTCATAACTAGAGAAAATACAATTTGGGGGTGGGGTATCAAGGTGCAAAATGGCAGTACAAGCTCTCTGGAACTGTGGACAGGAAAATGTGCAACTGAGGCATCGTGTGAAGAGTGGTCTATGAGGAAATATGATGGTGTGTTCGGGATGGGTCCTTTCTCTGTTGCTCGCCATGCATTTCCAGTTGCAAGGCTGTTTCATGTCCTGCAATGGAAGTCCTTTCCCCCAAAGAGTTTTGTCTTTTGCTTCCTGAACTTGCTCCCCACTCTTCTGAAACAACTTGCCCTCAACCCCAGAACTATGAGAGCACACTGTTTATTACAGCAAAAAAAGGAAGGAAGGAAGGAAGGAAGGAAGGAAGGAAGGAAGGAAGAAAAAGAAAGAAAAGCTTCTCTATTTTTCTTTGCTATTTTGGAAGCATTCTAATATTCTTCCTTTGGAGCAGTGTAAGAAATGTTAAGGGGACACCAATGCTTACTATGCAGAATCCCCCAAAGCACACCAGGGTTGGAGGAAGTGGAGCTTAGATGGGGTGGGAGGGGTGAACGCAGAATCAATAAAACAATTTCAGTTTAACATTGGGAGCTTGCTACTGCCCTTCTCTCTGGTAATATGCAGTGCCATCCTCAGGGCTTCTCCACATCAGGCTTCTTATCCTGCAATTTTACTGGGGCTTCTGATTCCGGATTCTTCGTGGGATGAAGATGGGCTCCTTCACATACTCACTTCCTGGTTGTTGTTGTTTTGTTTGTTTGGTGTGTGTGTGTGTGTGTGTGTTTTGCAGGACTGGCTTTATCTGAAAGTTCTATGTTTCATTATACAGCCACTATGTCTCACTATTGTTATACTGCTACTTCCTCTTTACACGGACAAATTCCAACTGATTCAAGCCACTTCTTTTTATTAGCTCATAAACCATGGGATTGGTGCTGGAGGTTGATGGCAACATGTAAAGGACCCGCAAACTTCCATGAGTAACCAATCTCAATTGCAGGATAAAAGTCCCATGTGGACAAGCCCTAAGTCTCATGTGTAAAACCCATCCTAAGGCTGGAACAGCATCAAGGCCTTATGTAGTCCTGGAAGCTCTTGAACCAGGTATATTGGGTTTCCAACCACAGTGGCAAAATTTCCCAGAGATTTCCCAGAAATTGCCCTGACTTCTCACCTTTTAATGTCGGCGGGAGCATTATGTTGTGCAGCTTCACGTTCTGCCTGATTGAGCAAATGTACGAGTCTTTCTCACTATCAAGAGATTGGGAGGCTTGAGCCTTGAGAACAGTAGTGGCTTCATGGAGGAGAATAAAGGAAGAACAATTAGCTAATTATTTAATAACAAGTTTTTAAAATATTCAGCAAAACTCCAAGTAACAGTAGGAAGGCAGGTACCCTTGGCAATTGGCTACAATATGCTTGAGATTGATACATGAAATTATACTTTGCCTGGAAAAATGGCAAATATTATACACACACAAATCTGGTCATATATTGTGCCTTCCAATCCAAATTCTGTTCTTAAAATTAATAATGTAAATAAATGTAATTTGTGCATGTGAAGGATCTGCCAGAACCAGCCCCAACCTTCCTGCAGGGTAGGACCACTCTGGAACTGATTCCAGCTCTCTTTCCAAAATAGGACTGGTCAAACCCAGCCTTCTAGTCCACCACAATACCCAGTAGACATGATTTTCCTTTAGCCAATCACTAGCCCAGCCCCTGGCTGGACCGCCCTGGTCTCCAAGAGGCTGGAGCTCCCCACCAGCTCCAGCTGTTAGCACTTCCTAATTAACAGGGACCATGCCTGGTCTTGAGCAAAGGGCCAAGGAGCCTCTAGATAACACACAATCCTAGGTGGTTACATTAGATGGGACAACATTGCTGCAGAATTCAGAGTCAGAGAGACCACGGAGAGAAGGAAAAATATTTTTTTATTTAATGCGCGGGCTTAAGGCTGGAATCATTTCCAAAGAGCCAGAAGCCCCGAGGCACATCAACACATTGCTTTTATAGATATTGTGACACATAGGAAACGGCTCCTCCTCTCCCTCCCGTATGGGGTTGCAGTCCTCAACATTTCTTCTCCTAGCACCATTGTTTATAATATAAGAAATGGGTCATAGGGTAGCCATGATAGGCAGAGAACAGAAACACAGTATGCAATAAGCAAAGAACAGGAACATGATATGCAATTTGACTTAACCTCAGCTTGCTGATAAGTAAGGAAGTTTCCACACTGCTGTTCTTGCTAAACTACGGTAGCTCAGCAAGAACATGAGACCACTTAGTCTGACCCCCGATATGGCTGCTACATTCCCCCCTTAAATGCATAATTTCATTACAATTATAGCATTTCATTATGCAAATAGACATTCTGGTTTTCGAAGCATAACACAGGACTCTTATAGCAACCCTCTTACTTAATATCTTGTTGAGCTATTAGAGCGTACAGGGCAGCAGTTTTACTAGCCGATACATAAAACATATTGGTTAAACAGTACATAAGACAAGGAATGCAAAGGCATAACAGTATCTCCATGAACAACACTGGTAGAATTAGGATGAACAATGCTTTAAGCCAGCTAAGATCTGGAAGCCAAGGGGTTAACCAATAGAGCCAATTATGTTGTCTCATTTTGATGTCAGCTACTATATGGTGCAGCTTGTTGATCTGTTTATTTACAGCATTGCCATTATCAGTTAAGTTAAAACAACAGAGCTTTTGGTGTGTTTCACAACCTAAATGATGAAAAAGGAAGAGGTAATATACCAGCTCTATTTTTTAGAACTGCACCTCTTAGATTACGCAACTTTTTATTTAATAATGACAATGCTCGTGAGGTGGTATTTATGCTTTTGGCCAAGCGGCAAGCTAACCGGTTGATTTCCAGACCATCAGCCAAGGCTAGACCTGGAAGCCTAACCAGTGACATTGCTAAGGCCAATTTTTTTGAGTTAGAATATAGCTGTAGGTGGCTATTACAATTTTTAGTTAGTTGAAGTGCTCTAGGCTGCCGTCGACAGATTTTCTCTGGCCACGGGGGAAGAATTGGCACTAGGCGGCTGAGGCCACATGGGTGGTTATCAGACAAGTTGGCAGGAATGAATGACCAAGTGCAAGAACCACATGTCCAAAACCATCTATGAGGCAAAAGTATGTGGGCATTATTAAAAGATACGTTTTGAATTTCATTACAGTGGAAGGGGGGGCCAGGGATAGCTTTATATTTTCTGGAAAAATTTTGACAATTAAGCATTCGTGCACACGTAGCATTTGTTCCAGCAACGATGGGGGTGCGTAAAGTAAATTCTGTAGGGGGTAGGATTTTTGCAACTACGCCCCAATCAGCATTTTGGGAATAAGTCAAGCTTATACCATAATTGCGTAACATGGCATCTTTTTGAATTTTCCTAGGATGTTTATAGACAGGTATTAGACAAGAGCTAATAAGCCTGTTTGCAGGTATATCTTTTAGTAAACAAAAATGTTTTACTCTAGTGATGTTAGCCAGGTGAAGCCAGTAATTATCAGCGAATCACTGGGACAGATTTCCCTCTCTAGGGGCAGACCCCCCTTTTTGCACCTTATTAAGGAAACACAATGCAACATTACTAACACTACAACACGCATGTTTGATCTTCTTTGGGATCTGACCGTACGCTGGGCAGCTATTCACCTGGCTAGCTGCAGTAGGGTCTAGTCCCCTTCTTCAATTCTCCAGTTGCAGGTCTGACCGTACGCAGGGTGGACAGTCTCCCGGTGTGCCCACAGTAAGGTCTAGCCTGAGTCTTCTTACTGCTTTTTCAGAATGATTTTTAAAGGATTTTTGAAAAGGAAAGAAATCCTTTCAAAGGATTTTTGTTTATAGTCTACTCCCCCCCTCTCGCTGTCTTGACTCGTGTCCAATGTATCCAGGGTTTAACTCCAGCTACTTTCACAGCTGTGGGGGTGGAAAGTATAACAGTTTTCGGTCTTCTCTACTTGGGAGTTAAAGGGTTATTTTTTCCCTCTTTAACTCATACTTCATTTCCTGGTTGGAAAGGATGAACTTCTGTGATGGGAATTTGGGGGCTTATTTTTTAAGACAAAGCGACGCTGGGCTTGAAGAACTTTGCTCAGTGCTTGGACTTCTTGTTTAAGGCTAACGTTTGCTTGCTCTTGATGCCACTCTAGTGTCAATCATGAAGTCAATGTCACGGCTCCTCACAGTCAATGTCACGGCCCCTCTCAAGCTTTCTCCTCTCTCGCCCTTTCTGGCTCTTTTGGTTTTCTCTTTTGTGTATTTGATTCATTTTATTTGGGCATTCATGCCACCAATGTCCATCTTGTCCACACTGGGCACACTGTGCCTCTGCTTCTGCTGGGTCTTCTTTCATTTTTTCGTCCACGTCTTCTTGGGCCTCTGGGTCGAGGGGGGTATATTGGCGATAGGCATCTAAAAGACGCTCTAAGTACACTCTGGGGCCTCGGTGGCACCTTGCAGCACTTTAGACACTTTGGTCATATTAACTGACTTCTTCATACCTGCCTTCATGGCTTCTAACAGCAGGGTTTGATACTGGGCGAGGCGCTCTAGCCCCGCTTGTGTTTTGGGATTCCAGCAGGGGGGGGTTACTTACAAAGAGACTTTATTGGGTAACTTACAGCACACAGGCATACCTAATGGTTGGATCAGACAGCTTCTCTGAACCACAAACTATTGGGCTAAATGGGTTTTATACCATACATGTTACTCATAAGGCAGCACAACACTAGCAAGCATTTTCAGCATAGGCTAGAAGTGTTTGGTTCTCAGGCACAGCTTCCTGTAAACACTTCGCTTCCCAAAGTGCTTGATAACACTTTCATTTATTAGTATGGGAACAGAAATCTCTCTCTCTTTCTTTTGCTTTCTTTTTCTTGCTGATCTGCCTGTATTGCAGATCATGTTTTAAACTTTTTACACAAAACTTTCTTCTCTATGCACCAGCCTTGTCTCTTTATTTGTCTTTTTTCAAGTTAAACTCACTTACTTAAACCTTTCTGCCTTACACTAGTCCCAATGACGCACATTTGGGATAGGCTCTTCTTCTCCCTCTAGTTACATGCTTCAACCTGGGCAACTCCTCTGTAAATTTTATTCTACTTCTGTCAGGTTCTCACAGACATTTTAAAAACTTACTCTTTTTTTTTTTCTTTTAACCTGGTACACGAAAGCAAAGTGCCGAAACTCAGGACGCTGGGGGGTGAGGGGCATCGCCTTATACTTGCATTTTTCAGGCAGCCATTAATCTTCTTTGGGGAGGCGGTGGGGTGATTTGCAGGACTTCAAAGGCAAGCTTCTCTGTTTGTATTTGTAAATCCTAAGCTTAAAACAGGACACGATGAGGTGCAGGGCAGCCAAATTCTTGCTTTGGCACGGGCAACAAACAACTCGGGTCAGCTTTCTTCGCTGGGGTCTCAAACAGGAAAACAGTCTTAATTTAAAGTTGTAACATCACTGACAGCGTCAGCCAGCCAGCTACACAGATTTCACTGTTTTTCAAGACAGTTACTCCAATATCTTCTTTTCTTCTCAATCAGGTTGGGTCTCCCAACTTACACAGTTTATTTATCATCAGTGAGATTTCTTCATTGCAGGGAATCCCACGGCAAAAGCTTAATGGTTACGCTCTTCAGAAATCATATAGCTGATGGTCTACAGGCTCTATGAAATTCTAGGACAGTTCAAAGCTAAACACGGCTACCTTGACAGAGATCTTCATCGTGGTCTTTCCGCTTCATTCTGCCTTGGGACAGTCTTATGGCACACTTTTCACTCGAAGAGGGGTCTAGCCTGTGCCCTGGGGGCTGATTCTTCACTTTTATTCTCCATTTTGCGCCTTCATCTTCTGGGTCTTCATTTTCAGTTTCCATTTCTTAGGGATTTCATCCCAACCAGGTGAGGTGATGATGTTGCACAACTCAGAACGTTGTGGGCAATTTTCTTGCCCCCCCTCTCGGCGCGCTAGGCTAACAGCTACTTCTTCGGCCTCACACTCCCACGCTCTCACGCTTCGTTAAAAGCCAGGCTGTCCTGCAACATTTCTCTAATTAACAGCCTCAGATCTTGTTCTTGTTTTTGTCTCAGCTCGGCCTTGAGCTTTTTTGCTGTTTCCTCTCTCTATTCTGAATCCTTTTAAAAAAAAAATCTTTTTCCTTTTTTTTTTTTTTAACATACATCTCAAGGGGGTGCAAGTCTTGCTTCCCCCACCTCCCATAGCCTCCCTCCTAAGATAAAGACAGACACAAGGAGGGAAAGGGGATTGGTCAGTGAGTAAGGGGTCTCACTGGCCGACACACAAGGAATTTCACACCACGCACTTCGCTACTGGCCTGGGCACCCGGACGGTCAACAGTATGCGACAGAAACCGCAGTAGCCACTCACACAATTATCAATTTTCACCACTTCATTTATATGTCCCTGCCACCCACTTTTCCCACGTTTCCACTGGAGCGAAGCAGCTTCCTCAGTGCCTTGCTGAGTACTAGTGCCTGCTCGGGGGTGTGATCAGGCCCCCCTTCTACCCTCAAGGGGTAGGTTCTTTTGTATACGTATACCAACACTGACCTTCTTCATAAGGTGGGGCCCTCTTTTTTTCTGCCCAGTGGCCTTTCTCCCTAAAGGCAGGGCCCTCTTTAACACTGACCTTTTTCATAAGGCGGGGCCCCCTTTTTTTCTGCCCAGTGGCCTTACTCCTGAAGGTGGGGCCCTCTTTTTACTCCATATACTTGCCTTTCTCCCGAAGGCTTTCAATGTGGGTTTCAACTCAATTGCAGGTGCAGTATGGGCAGGGCTCAAGTTCCTTCCTCCGCTTCCCAAGGTTCTCTTGCTGCTCGCTGCCATTTGGGGGATCCCGGCGCAGGCTTTCTCCCGTTCACCCGACAAAAAGGTCAGTGGCGCCAAGAAGGGGAAGTGTGCGCCGAGCTCTCCCTCCCGGTGCGGCGATTAAGAGCAGGCAACTGCCACCTCTCTGTCTCAGAGTCTGCCACATCCGAGTCACGGCACCATTTATGTTGCAGAATTCAGAGTCAGAGAGACCACGGAGTGAAGGAAAAAGATTTTTTTATTTAACGCACGGGCTTAAGGCTGGAATCATTTCCAAAGAGCCAGAAGCCCCGAGGCACATCAACACATTGCTTTTATAGATATTGTGACACATAGGAAACGGCTCCTCCTTTCCCTCCCGTGTGGGGTTGCAGTCCTCAACATTTCTTCTCCTAGCACCATTGTTTATAATACAAGAAATGGGTCATAGGGTAGCCATGATAAGCAGGGAACAGAAACACAGTATGCAATAAGCAAAGAACAGGAACATGATATGCAATTTGACTTAACCTCAGCTTGCTGATAAGAAAGGAAGTTTCCACATTGCTGTTCTTGCTAAACTATGGTAGCTCAGCAAGAACATGAGACCACTTAGTCTGACCCCCGATATGGCTGCTACAACATGGCCTAATCTCCTGTTAGAAAACAGGCCGTCATTCCTGACTGTGCAATTTTGCTTAGTTTAGATAAACTTGCTCCATGTGTGTTGTTGTTTAGCACAGTTAACATGGGGGGGGGGAGTGGTGGTATTGTTGCCAGGAGGACAGGGACACCAGTAGGTCCAGTGTTTCAGGACAGCATTGTGAGGCCTTTTTTGCACGGGGGCTGGGAGTTCAGGAGGGCATACTGCCACATCTGACAAGCCCATCCCCTCTGAAACACCCCACCCTTAATTCATTGCTCCATCAACTGCACAGGCCCCCAGTCTTCCTGCCACCTTCACACCATTCTTCTTTCATCACAGGAGCTTGAAATGATGCTGCTGCTCTCCTGCTGCTATCTCACAACTTCCCCTCCCTCTCCCCATGTTATCTGAGAATGGGGAGAACCCAGCATTTTCTGTGCTTGCAATCGAAATTGCCATTTTCCCCATGTGTATTTCCCCCTTAGCACTTTGTCCTGCTTTGTGTAGGTGTGTGCTAGGGGGTGTTGAATAACATTGTCATGACAACAAATCAGCGGGGGGGGGGGGGCAGGTCACTGACCAGGGTTCCAGTGACCCTTTCTGCCTCTCTCCCATTCCACTATGGGCACTTGAACTGTAAAGTGGTTAACCATCCCAAATGCTTCTCTCAGATCCCTCTGAGCACAGCAATGCTTACTTCTGAGTGAACTCATTGGCTGTAAGACTTTCCTTTCCTGGGAGTAAGTGCCATTGAAATCTGTGTGGCCCGCTCCTGAGTAGGCATGCATAGGAATGCATTGTAAGTTTACTTAGAGTAGCAGTCTTAAGGTCTCCCATCCATTTGAATGCATGTACTTGGAACCACCCCCTTCCAGGGACTTCACTGACTGCTTCTTCTCCCTTTTGCTCACCAGTTTGATGCATAGGGCTGAACTGAAAGGGTAGTCAAGTCATTAGACAGAATTGGGTAGGCACTGTATTAAGCCTGCAGTACCATGCTCACAACTCAGGACTTATTTCTGAGTAATCATGCAGAACATCAAGGTGCAAACCTCCCTGCAAAAGTAACTTGTGCTGGAATCTTATAAACACTTTCCTGAGGGTAAGCCTCATTAAACATAACAGGACTTCTCAGTAGGCATAAATAGGATTGCATAAATTAGCAATATTTATCTCCCCTCCACTTAAAAAACAAACCCCAAACTCCTATTTTTATTAAAGCTTTCTGTTCAGAGGAACACAGGAAGCTGCCTTGTACTGAGTCAGACCCTGGGTCCATCTAGTGCAGTATTGTCAACACTGCCTGGCAGCAGCGGCTCTCCAGGGCTTCAGGCAGGATTCTTTCCTAGCCCTACCTGGAGATGCTGGGGATTGAACCTGGGACCTTCCACATACCTACCACTGAGCTACAGCCCTTCCTATTGCTGGATAATGGCAACTGACAAACAAAACTGCCCCAGTTTTGTTTCTCTGCAACCATGTGAACCCACTTTTCTCCAATACTTGTGTGAGGAGAAGGAGAAAAACCAACCCTCTTGTCTGTGTGTAAAAGCCAAATACAGTTCAAAACTTCTCTTGCCCACTGAAGAGAATTCTCTTTAAGAATTCCCCAAGATATGCTCTGAGTGGAATAAAGAAGAAAGAACAGGATAGGGGAGGGAGGGAAGAAGACAAGAAGAATGGTGATTAGAAATGTGTGCAGGGGAGGGGGGGTAGAGAGAATTCCCTAAACCAAGTGGCTCTTTTCAGAGAGGTAGTACTTCAGAGTAATTTAGGAGGCTGTGGAGGGTTTGTAAGGATTGCACGTACTTAAATGAACTTTATGAGGTGAGGTGGCTGAGGGCTTTTTCTAGCTTTTTTAAAAACTGTAGAACCTATTTAAAAGCCCCAGCAGTTTCTCGATCATGACGCCACATAGTCCTAACCCTCCCTTTGGGATTATTTAAGTCCTACAGCTATTTAGGATAAAATAAAATGGAGGGGGAGAAGAAATTTGTGGAGGCTGATTGGATCCTTTGCTGTACTGAACTACTAAACTTCTGCAGATTCCAAAGGTTCCAGTTCAGGGCAGTAAACTCCGATGCTGTGCGAAATACCAGTATTTCACATGGAGCTCTTTCTTCCCTTCTTTCTCCCTCTTCAAAATTTCATTGCAGGCAAGCTCACAACAATGGGCATGTAAGAGCAGAAAAGAAAAGTAGGGGGAGAGAAGTTTTTTGCACCTCAAAAAAACCCTACACCAGAGATTAGGGATAGTGTCCTCCTAATGGCCACCTTAAACACCTTCTGATTAGGATCTCTAATCCCCTGGGTGACATGACAGTTTTTACTTTTTGTTTTAGACTTTGAGAAAAGGAAACTTTATGCATCATGGCTAGCACAAAAGCCACTGGACCTAACTGTCTGAAACTTGGTAGGATCAGTCAGCTCCATAGGGCCTGCTAGGTCCCCAAATGCCATGCATTTATGTGGAAGTACAAAAAAATTATAGCTCTTTACTTTGACAGATTTTCTTGGAAAAAGCAAATTTTACCTGTGGCTAGCACAAAAGCCACTAGACCTGTCTGAACTGTGGCAGACTCAGTCATCTCTATACGGGCTTCCAGGTCCCCAAATTCCATGCACATATGTGCTGCTGTCTCACAACTTCCCCTCCCTCTCCCCGTGTTATCTGAGAATGGGGAGAACCCAGCATTTTCTGTGCTTGCAATCGAAATTGCCATTTTCCCCATGTGTATTTCCCCCTTAGCACTTTGTCCTGCTTTGTGTGGGCGTGTGCTAGGGGGTGTTGAATAACATTGTCATGACAACAAATCAGCGGGGTGGGAGGGAGGTCACTGACCAGGCTTCCAGTGACCCTTTCTGCCTCTCTCCCATTCCACTATGGGCACTTGAACTGTAAAGTGGTTAACCATCCCAAATGCTTCTCTGAGATCCCTCTGAGCACAACAATGCTTACTTCTGAGTAAATTCATTGGCTGTAAGGCTTTCCTTTCCTGGGAGTAAGTACCACTGAAATCTGTGTGGCCTGCTCCTGTGTAGGCATGCATAGGAATGCATTGTAAGTTTACTTAGAGTAGCAGTCTTAAGGTCTCTCATCCCCCTGAATGCATGTACTTGGAACCACCCCCTCCCAGGGACTTCACTGACTGCTTCTTCTCCCTTTTGCTCACCAGTTTGATGGGCTTTGGGGGGGAGTCTCCCTTCTCAACCATGCAGGGGAAAGGCTTGACAGTTAGCATTTCAATAGGTATTAAAAGTGCCTTTTCTCCTCCCCTGAATAATTTCAGCATGCAGAGCTTGGAATTGTCATTTTTAATGGGTTCTTTTTTGGGTGTGGAGTTGCTTTAAATAAGGCAGCAATGCTGAGGTGGTTTTCCATAGTACTCCCTCCCACCTAGCCAGCCACTATCTCTTCTCCTAGCCCACCTTGCAGGGTCGTTGGGAAGCCAGAATAAGGGGGAAGAGCAACAACAGCATTGGGGGGGCAGGAAGCAAGCCAGGTCTAATGATGAGGTGTCCCCGTAAAGCGGTCGCTGGGGTGGGGTGGCTGCTAGGGATGGCTTGGTGCATTGACTGTATACAAGTTGTTTGTGAATTTCTTACTTCTGTAGTTGGGAACCCGGAAATTGGTATACCCTTCAAACTCAGTGTTGCAAGCAATGTAGCTCATTTAATTCCATCACACACTGACATATTTAGCAGAGAAGAACTAGCAGCACCAGCAACCTCAGGGTAAAGCCACGAAGAAGACTCTCTCTCCCTGGCCCCAAAGTCAGAGGAAGGAGGGGGGCAGGGGACCAGCTCCCATAGCCCACTATTCCGGTCACTAGAAGGGCTTTCAACTTCCCTCCAGCTGTGGAGGAGTGGAGGCGGAGCCATCAATCATGTTACAGGAACCAATGAACAGGGGAGGGGAGGGGACGGGAGGAGGCATGGGGCCAGCAGCCCCCTGTTGTCCTGATTTTTCCATGCAGCTCTGCCCAGCCATTAAAAGGTGTAGAGCGGAGGGATGCGCTATGAGAGATGCCAGTCTGAATCCTGGAAAGGATCCAGAATCAAAAGGACTGGTTTGTAGTGGGATAAAATGCCAGGTGTGAAGAGAGCCTCTAGGTCAGATCTTTCCAAACTGTGTGCTGTGACACATTAGCGTGTCGGCTGCAGTGTGTAGGCATGTCACTCGAAATGCAGAAAATTGTGCGGAAGGGCACTGTGGAGCTCCCTTACTCACGTTTGCTTCCCTTGGCCGCTCCCCAGGAACTTCCTAAAGCAGCTAATTTTAAAGCAGCTAAGGTACGATGAGGAGTGTGGTAACACCGGCTGCACGAGGAGTGTGGAGAATTCGGAATTCTCATCGGAGACTCCTTTAACGGAGCGATTAGTTGTTACACCACCCCCAACTCTCGGCTGTGCTGAGCGGAGGAGTCCCCCGGAGGTCCTGGACTGGGACTGCACCGAGCGGGCTGTCCGCCATCTTGGCCAATCGGAACAGAGCTCCGTGGAGGCCAGAAGCCTCGGAATCAGCGTGCTCCCAATCACCCGGGTGAGCGCAGCTGCAGGCTGTCACCCAGTCAACCCACCTGCTGCTGGCTGAAGGGAGGCCACCCTCCCAAACCCAATGTGGCAAACAGCAAGCCACCCACCACGTGGCACTTACGATTTGATTTCTGCCATTTATTTTTATTTTACTCTGCTGTAATCGTGGATTGACCACCCACTGGCAGTATATCACTGGAGAGTGCTGGAACTGGACTCTGGACACAGGCATTGCAAATATTTGCAGCAATATAGCCTTGTAGTGAGACATATATATTTACACCATTTTTGTTGGACTTTTGCTTCTCTACTTCATGTGTTTTTGCAGCTGAGCTCCTACCTGGACCTATGTGTCCTAATATGTATTGTAAATACTTTAGTTAATTTTGTTTATTTTTCACATTTTCTCCTAGTCCTGATTCCTATCTTCATTTCACTTTATCACTGTGGGAGTGGAATTTTCATAAGAAAAAAACAGAGAAAGATAAGCGCTAAAAACAGTCCTGTTATTTTCATATTTAGTTAATGCTAAAACCTAAAAATAAATCCGCATAGATTTATTCATTACATTGCAGTTGAATTACCCATAAAATGGATACGTTTCTAATTAAGAAAAGGAAAGCTGGTGAAGATGACATTTGCGATTAACAAAATGTAGCCGCTATAGAGGAAACTACGCAAGAATCAACTGTTAAACGGTCTGTATTAGTACGTAAGAAGTGTAAAGGAAAAATTTCCAAGCCTCGTTTATACAATAAAGATTATATGAAACTGGGGTTCACATTTTCTGGTAATGAAAACAATCCTTGTCCCCAGTGTTTAGTTTGTGGGGATATACTTGCAAATGAAAGTATGGTACCAAATAAATTAAAGTGTCATTTTACCTGAAAAGACTGTCATTTGTCAGAAAAACCAGTAGAATGCTTTATTGAGCTTTCAAAATCTATAAAGAAGCAGTCTGCATCATTCACAAAGAGAATGAAGACAGCAGAGAAAGCTCAAAAGGCAAGTTACTTGATTGCTCAGATAATTGCCAGAAACAAGGACCCACACGCTATTGCCGAAACCACCATAAAGGAATCTTGCTGTGCTATTGTTCAAACAATGTTTGGGCCCAAATATGAGATAGAAGTTAATAAAATCCCTTTGGCAGATAACACGATTGGAAGACGTATTCAAGACATGTCTGATGACATTAAGCAGCAAATGAAGGATATTTTTCAAGACGATAATATGATCTTTACATTGCAATTAGACGAAGCAACAGATGTCAGTGGGTTAGCACAATTACTGGTTTTTATACGTTTCATTCATACCGACAGAATTATTGAGCAATCCTTGTGTTGTCTAGAACTTCCACTAAGAACTAGAGGTGAAGATATATTTAAAACTTTAGATTGCTTCATGAAGGAAAATAATTTGCATTGGTTAAATTGTGTAGGAATATGCACAGATGGCACACCCTCAATGGTTGGTTCAACAAAAGGTTTTATAGCTTTAGCAAAGAAAGAGAATGAAAATATTATAATAAGCACAGATGGCGCACCCTCAATGGTTGGTTCAACAAAAGGTTTTATAGCTTTAGCAATGAAAGAGAATGAAAATATTATTACTCATTGCTTTTTACATCGCGAAGCACTAGTCGTGCAAACCATTGGAAATGAATTAAGGAAAGTTTTCGACAAAGTGGTTCAAATGGTCAATTACATTAAAAGTGGACCTCTTCAACCAAGATTATTTGCTCATATTTGTGAAGAAATGGGGGCAAGGTTTAAAAAGCTTCTACTACACACAGAAGTTCCTTGGCTCTCAAGAGGTCGAGTGCTTTGTCGTGTATACGAATTGAGGGAAATGATGCTTAAACTTTTCAGGAAAATCAGCAAAATGAATTCTGTGATCTAATTCAAAACAAACTTTGGTGCACAAAATTGGCATATCTTGCTGACATATTTGAACATTTGAATAAAATAAACACCAGTATGCAAGGAAAAGGAGAAAATATCTTAACAGCGGTAGATACAATTTGTGCTATGAGAGACAAAATAGCAATTTGGAAAAGAAAAGTGAAAGAAGAATTTGAAATGTTTTCCAAAACTGCTGAGTGCCAGCTAAAATGTGATATCAGCTCGCTAATTGTTGACCATTTAACATTGCTCGGAGAGAAAGTTCATCATTACTTCCAAAATGTTGAAATCCAAGGCTATTGTAGTAAAAATGTAACCTAAAAGCCATTGTATGTGTCTTAAGCAGCACATAGTACTGTAAGAGCTGCGCATGCCTGGAATGAGCAGACAGTAACCCTAAGATAAGGTTGCTAAGCAAACCGCTGGCAACCAATCAAAAGTAACACGCTGGCTGAGGAATGCAAGCTAAGTGATAAAACTGTAGCGCGGAGGTTGCCCAGGGTCGACTCTGCTTTGAGCGTGAGCTCCTTTGTCGAACTGTTTGCAAACAATAAAATCGAGTTGGACCCAGCCTGAAGTTGACTCTCCTCTTTGGGGCAAATTGGACTAGCCTCCAGGGGGCGAAACTAGCATTTTGTGCAACAAACTGGCGAGCTGGCAGGAGTCCCTTGGACCACCCTGGGGTCAAACGACAGAACCGGCGAAGGTGCCTGTGGGGCGCGCCGGACCGCCTTTGAGGTCTGCCACGGCACCAGAGAACGGGGGTCGGGACACCCAGGAGGTTAAAGGCATGGACTCCATTGATTGAGTCAACCAGGCTGAATGGGTCTGAAGAGACGGCACTAGGGTGTTGGGCAGAGTAAGTACTTGATTTCCCTTCTGTCTTTCTGTTTGAGTTGCCTTCGGAGCGTCTGAGGTTTGTCAGACTCTGTGTAAACGTCTGAGGTTTGTCAGACTCCGTGTAAGTGTCGGAGGTTTGTCAGGCTCCGTGTATGGTTTCAAACAGAGGTAGGCACAATGGAGGCGGGTAGCTCCCGTTTAGAAAGCTCTGCCACTCCCTTGGGATGCATGCTAAAGAACTTTAGCAAAGTCAAGCGTCTGAGGTTTGTCAGACTCCGTGTACTAAGATGTCGAAAGGCAAGCTGGTTACACTGTCAATTGGACTGGCCAGCATTTGGAATTAGTTGGCCAGACATAGGATCCTTTTGTGTAAATCTTGTAAATGCTGTATATAAAAATGTGGTGAATAATGGGCAATGGGATCAATTCGCCTATATTGATGGGTGGTTGAATTGGTGCGGAAAGAATCTCCCTTAGTTACAGAAGTGTAAATGTGTAAATGTGTTACTGGCAAAGGACCACAGGGGCAAGAGACCCCGGGTGGTGTCTGAATCAAGTAGTAAGAGATAAATTTGCCTCAGGGAAGGTGAGGTTATCAGCATTTGGATGAGTGCCAACCAAAATCCACTGAAGGTGAGAAAAGGTTGAATATAAAGTTCAATATTGTAAAGTCATGATGGTATGCTCCGAGGTGAAGCCCAAAGCCCCTGTTCCCCCCGATTCAAGCCCCACGGAAGGAGCTTGAAGACTGGGAGACCCTGCCCAAGGTGCCCTGAGCTCCCCCCGGTCTGATTCGGCCTGTTAGGTTGGGAGGAGAGGTTGTTGGGGGGAGGGAGGGGGCCCTCCAGAGACAGTTTGTCTGCCACCGTATCCAAGTTTGTTAGAAGAAACAAAAGCAGTTGAAAAAGTTGCAACTTCTGAAGAAAGAGATTTGTTTGACGACTTAAAGACTGTGGCAAAATCAAGAAACAAAGACAGAGCAAGTTCTTAAAATATCAGGGTCTGTGTAAGCTTATCTCTGTCAGCCTGCTCAGAGCAGAGCCAAGGGGGACTTGCCTAACCCCCCTTCACCGCGGCTGGTTTAGCCTTAGCAAGCAGAGAGGCTGGAAGGTGTCTGTGACGACCTGACAAAAGAGTGAGATTTGCAAAAAAAAAAAAAAAAAAGCATCACAGCTGGAAAGCTGAGCAGCACTGCTCTGTTCTTATCTGTGGAGGAATCTAGAAGAGGTGTAAGGTTATACCTTCCCCATTCGAACTGATGAAGAGACACAGAGCTTTTGTTAAAACGCATCCCTTCTTTATGGCCCAAAGCCTTCTTTGTTAGAGGCACTCTGCACATGGACTGGAACTTTGGCCAGTTAAAGACTTGCCGTAAAAAGTACTGTGAGGCTTGTCATAGCCTTAAACTCCCGTTGTTGTAGATTGTGTGTTTGTTTGTGATCAGCTCAGTGTACAGTTTGATTTGTGATTTCAACACTCAGATAAAAAGCTGCATTTGACTGAAAGAACTGGGTATATTTAGCCTTGAAAAGAGAAGACTGAGAGGAGATCTGATAGCACTCTTCAAGTACTTAAAAGGTTGTCCCAGAGAGGAAGGCCAGGATCTCTTCTCAATAATCCCAGAGTGCAGGACACGGAATAATGGGCTCAAGTGACAGGAAGCTGGATTCCGGCTGAACATCAGGAGAAACGTCCTAACTGTTAGAGCAATACGACAATGGAACCAATTACCTGGGGAGGTGGTGGGCTCTCCCACCCTGGAGGCATTCAAGACGAGGCTAGACAGCCATCTGTCAGGGATGCTCTGATTTGGATTCCTGCAGTAAGCAAGGGGTTGGACTCGATGGCCTTGTAAGCCCCTTCCAACCCTACTATTCTATGATTCTATGATTTCCAAGGCTTTGATTTCATTTACCCTAATGAAGCATACAGACACAAATTTCTAGAGATTCATAGACTACAAAGGAAACAGCCTTCAAAAAGTTCAAAGAGAAACTACGAAAGTTAGTTTCCCTTTAAAAAGGGGGCAGCAAATTCTCTTAACTTAAGAGGTGAGAGAGAGAGAGTCCCCCACTCTCCCGTGATACTTCTAAGCCCAGCTGTGTTTCTGAAGCCTAAGAAAGTTCCTGCCCCATGTGTTCCAGCTCTTTCTCAAAATCTGAACTGTTCTGACGTTCCATTTGCTCAGAGGCAAACCTGACACTCTGCCAAAACTCATGCAGTGTGGAGTTGCCGATGCAAAAATGGTGGCTTGGAACTCTTTCCACATATGAGAACGCCCTTCCCTTAATTTTGATGGGCCCTGACCATGCAGTCAGAGGAGCAGTATAATGGTTAGATCTGCTCCACCATGCCCTACTATACAAAACAAATGTTTTCCAGTCATGGTGTTAGAGTTTAATGATATGAAAAAGGTATAAAAGAAGGCAGAAGAAAGTAGCAGACAAAAAGGCTTAAAAAAAAGAAAGAAAGCTTATTCCAAATTTGTGTCGTTGAAATTAGTAAGATCTAAGCAAGCAAGTCTCTGTCGAAGCAATGGCAAACAGCCTAACTTGCAGAGAAAACAAAGAGTTAAAACTGGTGCATGGCACAGAGAATTTAAAACATGATTTGCAGAACAGGCAAGCCAAAAGATAAGTGTGCCTGTTACAAGAGGGAGGCTATAGTAGCCATAAAAAGGGGTGAAGCCCCCGTATGAAGCTTTAACAAAAATATTACCCACTAGAAGTGGACAATTAAAATAAAAAAAGGCTTTTCTTAAATTGAAGCAAGCCTTAATATCACCGCCTGCTTTAGCCTTATCAGACCCCAGATCATGAAGTTTTTAGAGCTATGGTGCACATGAGAGCACATAAAAAAGTGCCATTCCTGGAAAAAGGAAAAGGCAATGCTGGCAGCCACCATGGGCGGAGATATAAACAGCAGCTTGAGAGCACAGAAGCGACCAGAGGGGGGGGGGGGGGGCAGAAAAGGAAAGGGCCGACCGAGGCTCAATAAATGTGCGTATTGCCGAGAGAAGAGACATTAAAAGAAAGATTGTCCAGAGCTGAAAGAAAAAAGAAAAGAGACTCACCCTGAAGGCTGCCAAATGCTGGCAGGGTCCTCCAGTGGGGGGGAGTCTAGCTGAAGGGCCACCACCCTACGAACAAATGCTCGGGAGAATCCCAAGGTAAAAGTAAGGGTTGGTGGCGAGGACTGTAAAGCCCTAGTAGATACTGGAGCCACATTTTCTATGATCCCTGTGTAAGCCCCTCCTCACGAAGACTGGAAATAACATACTGGAACATGCCTTTGTAGTTTCATCTGCATACCTGGTTGCCCTCATGGAGCGGGACTTGTTAACAAAACTGCAAGCTAAAATCTTCTTCAGTGATAATCAGATTGTAGTACAGCTGCCAGCAATGCAGGGCTCAAATTATCAAATGGCCTTTCAAGCAATCAAGATTGTGTCAGAGGCCAAAGAGACTGAGATTTTAGAGAATGTTGATCCATGTGTGTGGGCAGACAGAACCCCTGCCCAAGCAAATGCATGACACCAGTTAAAATCTTCTTTAAAAAGGGAGAGCCCTGTGTGCGTGAGGCAGTATCCTCTGAAAAAAGCCACCTGTGCAGGCTTGAAGCCGCTCATTGAAAAGTTCAAAAATTATGGTTAGCTAATAAAGGGATCGTCCCCCTTTAACACCCCAATTTTAGGTGCGCCCGAGGCAAATAGCACCTCCTTCAGGTTAGACCAAGACCTGAGAACAGTGGCTGATTGCCCTTTGTGCCTCAAAAATGATTCAAAGATGTTTGAGCCCCCAGCTCAAATGAGAAGTCGCCCATGTGCTTACTATCCTTTTCAGAGATTTCAAATTGACTTTTCAGAGTTGCCCCAGACTCATGGCTATCGGTACCTGCTAGTAATGATAAAAGCAATTGACTGCACCGCTCAGACAGTAGCCAAGATCCTGTTAAAAAGTAATCCCTAAGCTCTTGTTACCTAAAGAGAGTGAATCAAATCAGGGGCCCCATTTTGTTGGACAAGTGACGCAAGTAGTGGCCCAGGCATAACAAACTAACTAGAAGCTACACCCCCCTTGGAAACCTCAATCTACAAGTCAAGTTGAGAAGATGAACCGCACCTTAAAGACAATGCTCATTAGAATTTGTTGAAAGATTAAGTTGAAAGGCCACAGGCCTTGCCAATCACCTTGACTCGAGTATGGTGCGCCCCCAAGGGAAGTATTAAATTGACACCTTTTAAACGTTCCATAAGTGCCCACCTCGAATATTACCTATGGCTGATAGCTTAAATGTGAATTTAAAAGTAAAAGTTTTAAGATTCAAGGTTATGTTACTGCTTTGCAGTCTGTTTTGTTTTCACAGGTTTGCGACACCGCACCAATCCTGGCCTTTAGATGCTCCAGTGCATAATCTCAATCCCAGCGATTGGGTGCTAATCCAGTCCTAGAAAGATGAACCACCTACCAAGAAGCAGAAGGGTCTGTTTCAGATCCTACTTACCACTCCCATTGCTATGAAAGTCGCCAAAGAAAAGAAGTGGATTCATCACACTGAATAAAGGCATCACCTGCACCAGAGAGGGTCACACCGGAAGCTGACCCACCTGAAGGTCACCGTTGGAATAATGAACCCCTGAAAGGACTCAAGTAGCTCTACAGAAAGAGGGTGCTCTCGTCTCAAGGGTTCCTGATGAACGGAACAATACTGAGTTCCAAAAGTTCAAAAAAAAAAGTGTTTTTGTTGTCAGCATTCTAGTAGCTAGAACAAAGGCGTCCCAGGCCTCACTTGCTGTTTAGAGAAAACCGTCAATGCCACAGCAATAATAGTTTGCGCCTTTAAGTGCGTAGTCCACCGCTGGACCAAAGAGAGTATAAATTTGAGAAAAGCCTTTTGAGGGGGGAATTGTAGTAAAAATGTAACCTAAAAGCCATTGTATGTGTCTTAAGCAGCACATAGTACTGTAAGAGCTGCGCATGCCTGGAATGAGCAGACAGTAACCCTAAGATAAGGTTGCTAAGCAAACCGCTGGCAACCAATCAAAAGTAACACGCTGGCTGAGGAATGCAAGCTAAGTGATAAAACTGTAGCGCGGAGGTTGCCCAGGGTCGACTCTGCTTTGAGCGTGAGCTCCTTTGTCGAACTGTTTGCAAACAATAAAATCGAGTTGGACCCAGCCTGAAGTTGACTCTCCTCTTTGGGGCAAATTGGACTAGCCTCCAGGGGGCGAAACTAGCATTTTGTGCAACACTATGATTGGATCAGAAATCAATTTATTTCAACTGCAATGAGAAACTTTTCACTTATTGAAGAAGAATTAGCTGACATAAAAAATGATCGAAATCTGTTAATGATGTATGAAGAGGGTGACTAAGACAGCTTTTGGATTCGCATTTCAAAAATGCATCCAAACATAGCTAAAAGAATGTTAAAAATTCTTCTGCTGTTTTCTGCTACATACATTTGTGAAGTATCCTTTTCAACGATGGCAAACTTAAAGACACTGAAACGTGGAAGCTTAAAAATGCTTGATGACGAAATTGAGTGTCTTCATCTAATATTCCACCAAATATTGAAAAGCTGTGTTCATCCCATCAACCTCATATATCCCATTAAAATGGTAAGTAGTTATTGGTGTTATCCAACTTTTAAAAATTCTTGCACATATTTACATACTGTTACTCATAAATGACAATGATGTATGTTGTTATCTTTGCTTTCGAACTGTGGTGCAGGAGAAGACTCTTACGAGTCCCCTGGACTGTGAGGAGGTCAAATCAGTCAATCCTAAAGGAAATCAACCCTGACTGCTCATTGGAAGGACAGATACTGAAACTGAAGCTCAAATATTTTGGCCACCTAATGTGAAGAGAAAACTCCCTGGAAAAGACCCTGATGCTGAGAAGGATTGAAGGCAAAAGGAGAAGGGGACGGTAGAGGATGAGATGGCTAGATAGCATCACCGATGCAATGAATATGAACTTGAGCACGCTCCGAGAGAGAGTGTAGGACAGGAAGGACTGGTGTGCTATGGTCCATGGGGTCATGAAGAGTCGGACATGACTTAACGACTGAACAACAAATGTTATCTTACAAATCATATATTTTTAAAAATATAAATTAAAGGTTTTAATGAAATATGTTGTGTCCCCATACATTTTGTTATTACAATTTATGTATGTGTCCGTATCTCTTATAATGGGTTAGTTTAACCTCCAGTTTGCTAGAAAAACTGAATTACTGTGTCGCGAAATGATGCATGTCTAAAAAGTATGTCACCAACATGAAAAGTTTGGAAAGCTCTGCTCTAGATTATGCTCACTGACACTGTAGCTTCAAGCTCTTCCTGTCAGTCATTAAGCCTTAGGAGAGGCATTTCTACTTTTTAGAATGGGGGAGGAGAGAAACTGTACAAAAGCCTGGAAACTACCAAATGATTGGAGGTTGAGGGAAGACGATGTGGCCATCTGGGGAATGCTGGAGGGCTGGATTTGGCCCACAGGCCTTAGGTTCCTCACTTAGACCTTCCTGCCTCCCTGGATGATCATGACACCTCTGGCATTTTCCTACACCATCACCAGCTGCCTGGGTCCTGGTGCATGACTGGCTCCTCTGCTGCTGAGCCCCACAGCCTTCAGAAATGTTGTGCAGGCTTATGTCTCCTTTAGCCTCCCACAATGAAGATGTTACGATGCTGACAAAATGGGACTGCCATAACAGGTTTCCTGCCCACCCCCACCCACTCCCCACCCCCCATAGAGAGTTCGTTATTTTCTGGAAGGTGCTGTGTTGGAAGCTATGCTGTGCAGACAGATAATGACCACTAGCTTACTGAAAAGGCTGTCCCACTCATCCTCTCTTTCTTCATCTTCCTCCAGCAGGTGGAACTGAAGGACATTGTTTAAATGGAGGTTCCGGACAAGCTCCTCACAATAAAACGGGTTTCCATGGCTTCTCTGTATTAAGAATCTGAGGGGTGGAGAGAAGGGAGGGGGGAAATTATCACAGTCAGTTCCAGGATTTAAGGTACACTTCATGAACTGCCACACTGTAGTGGTGCTTCCTTCCATCTTCCAGGATCAGTATGCAGGCAGCTGATTCACAGCAAACTCCAGGCATCCCTGGGAGCCAGGAAACGTGTGGCTGTGCACAAGGCTACTTAGGACTGGTCAGAGCATTTGCAACTGCTCCTGGCCAGATGTCCACAAGCTAGGGAGTGGTTGGGCAGCAGCTGCGGAGAGTGCTCTTGGTAGTTGCACAGTGCCAGTGGAAAGTGCACTTCTGCTGGCCCGTGCATGGCATTCCCAAAGGCAAGGTATACCGGGAGTATGCTGAAGCTTGGCTACCTGCCCTAATGCTGCGGAGAAAAGCAGCACAGCTGTTTATGAATTGTCCTATTAGACTTAAATAACAATGAGGCTGGCAAACAGCTTTTGCTTCACACTGAAGCCCAGCTAATTTTTGACCTTGATTTCAACTGGCAGGTTTTTTTGTTTTGCAAGGTTAACATATATACTGGCTTAATGTGTCCCCACCCCTGCCTCACAATATTTATGAATCCTCAGCCAACTTTGCCAGACAGTCTGAAAAGAAAATGAAACTATTCCAGATTCTATAAACAAAGCACTCCAACACAAATTTAACATACTGTTCTTTTTTCAAATTTGCTTAATTTATCCAAATAGAATAAGCTGTCTTTTCTTCAAATATTGGTATACATTCAAATGTGTATTACATGGTCCTATCCCTCTTTCTCTCACGATGTGTCCTGAAATTTGTATATATTTCTACTTGTATTGGTATTCGTTGATTTTTTAAAATGCCTTAGGTGACACCAGCACCTCAAGAAAACAACCCTGCATTTGTCAGAACTGCTGCTATGCCTGCTTTTAGATGCTGGCATATGATTTGCAACTTGTCATCTGAAATTTAGTATTGGTGGATAAGCTCCACAGACCAATTCTGGAGGGGGCACAAGCTCTTCCATGCTACATACACACCCTTCCCTATTGAGATGGCCCACTAGAATTCTCCCCTCCCCAAGTCATTTATGTTCAGCAGCGGCATGCATCTCTGCTTATGCTTATTGATGGTGGTTGCAGGGTGCCAGCAGTCCTCACAGTGGGTGTTTAATTGGCAATCGGAGGGAGCAATCCTATGACCACTACTAGACAGCAGCTAGATGGACATAGGATATCTTGTTTTCCAGGAACCGACCTCAAAGCCCATGCTCCGAGGTCAGTTCCTGGAGAACCATCCTCCTCCCACTTCCACACTGCCTCAGAGGCAGCGCGGAACAGCTCCATCCTCTACACTTGCACGAAGAGCACTGAGCAGCTGAAAAGGGGCATTCCAGGGGGGCATTCCAGGGTGGGGAGGGCGGAAATGCCTGTACGACACATCCAATGTGCTGTACAGCAGCCTCCTCCCATGGCTAATGCAGGGCAGAAGTGCGGAGGGAACGATCCCCTCCGTGCTTCTCCTGCCCTGCATTCGATAGGCGGCCACCTATCTGGATAGGATTGTGCCCTAAATGATGTTGTGGTGGAGGGATAGAATCTGCACCCTCCACCTCTGGCCAAAGGAGAGAACTGCGGAGAGACTAGCCACACCAGCAACACAGTCTGTTTTCAACAATCAGCCAGAGGAGGTTAAGTCACATTGCCCGGTCCCTATAAAAGCTTCTGGGTTTGACTAGCTTGCTGGTCTAAGTGATAAGGTGACTCTGCTCTTACTGGCTCTGGATTGCTTTTGCCTCCAACTTAACAGGAGCAACTAAAAGATCTGCTATGCAGACGCTTCCTACTTACGTTTCAAGCTCCCTGGCGATACTGACCACCCCAAGGTCCTGGCAAGCCTTCTGGACAATAACTGAAGGAGTTAACTCCCGTAGCTGAACATAGGTAGTGTTTGGACTGCTCATTATTTGGGCTGCAGCAGAGCAAGGCAGTCGTCCCTTGCGGTTGACAGGAGACAGAGACATGACAACAAAGATGGCAAGTTTCTTTAACAAGTTATCCAGGAAATCCCAGGAGGCTGAATCAATGAACTGAGCTTCATCAATTACAAAAATGAGAACTTCCTTTTCCACTGCCTAAAAACAACAATGACATCAACAACAATCCTCCAGAACAGGATGGTCACAGAGCTCTTGTCTCTGTCACCATACCTTTCAGAACAGGGGAGGGCAACCTGTGACCCTTTGGCCTAATTTCATGAGGCCCTCTGCATAAAAAACCCTCTGCATACCATCAGTTCAGACATCTAGGAGAGCGATTTGTTGCTTACCTGGCAGTCTACTGGGTGGGAAGGGAGAGGAAGAGATAGAAAAGGAGTGGCAGAGAGAGAGAGAAACCCACCCATTTTTGACTCTGCCCTTACCCTCTGCTGGCTTTGGCCCTGCCCACCACTGACATGCAGCCGTCAACAACCCTCCTGGATGGCTGCTGTAAAAAAGGCAAACTCCATGCTAGACATAATTAGAAAAGGAATTGAGAATAAAACTGCCAATATCATACTGCCCCTATACAAATCTATAGTGCGACCACACTTGGAATACTTTGTCCAGTTCTGGTCACCACACCTAAAAAAAGATATTGTAGAGCTGGAAAAAGTGCAGAAAAGGGCAAGTAAAATGATCAAGGGGCTGGAGCATCTCCCCTATGAAGGAAAGTTACAACAGCGGGGATTGTTTAGCTTGGAAAACAGGCAGGTAAGGGGAGAGATGATAGAGGTCTACAACACTATGCATGGTGTCGAGAACATGGATAAGGAGACATTGTTCTCGCTCTTTCAAAACACTACAACCCAATGGGATCATCCCATGAAGCTGATTAGTGGGAGATTCAGGACAGATAAAAGGAAGGACTTCTTCACGCACAACACATAGTCAAACTATGGAATTCTCTACCACAAGATGTAGTGATGGCTACCAATTTTGAGGGCTTTAAAAGGGGGTTAGACAAATTCCTGGAGGAGAAGGCTATCAATGGCTACTAGTCTTGATGGCTCTATCCCACCTCCAGTATCAGAGGCAGTATGCCCATGTACACCAGTTTCTGGGGAGCATGGGTGGGAGGGTGCTGTTGCGCTCATGCCCTGTTTCTGGGTCCTTGGTCAACAGCTAGTTGGGCACTGTGTGAACAGAATGCTGGACTAGATGGAGCCTTGGTCTGTTGCAGCAGGGCTCTTATGCTCTTATTATTTTGGAATGTGCTCCAACACAGAAAATGGAATTTCCTGACTCCAGTTTGGAATATCTCTCTTTCATACTACTACTACTAGTAGTGCTAATGATAATGATAACAGATGACAAGAAAAAGGCAGAAGTGCTCAATTCCTACTTTGGCTCAGTCTTCTCCCAAAAGAGGGTCTATGAGCTCCCTGGCAAAGGTGAAGTACAGGCTGAAGGGGCAGGATTGCCGCTTGAGATCGATAGGCATACGGTCAAGGAACATCTAATTACTTTGAATTAGTTCAAATCTCTTATCAGATGATAAAGCAATCAGTCTGTAAGCACCTTGAAAACAATGCAGTGATTACTTGAAGCCAACATGGATTTGTCAAGGACAAATCCTGCCAGACGAATCTGATCTCATTTTTTAATCAGGTCACCTTCCTTGTGGACTGTGGGAATACTGTGGACAGTATACCTCGACTTCAGCAAATCTTTTGACAAAGTGACCCATGATATCCTGATGAGCAAACTAGCTAAAAGTGGACTGCATGAAACAACGATCAGGTGGATCCACAGTTGGCTACAGGATTGGACTCAAAGAGTGCTTATCAATGGGATCTTCCCAAATTGGGGAAAGGTAACAAGTGGGGTACCGCAGGGCTCAGTCCTGGGCCCAGTGCTCTTCAACACTGGAGGAGGAAGTGCAGGGAATGCTGATCAAATTTGCAGATGACACAAAATTGGGCAGGATAGCTAATAATTTGGAAGCCAGAAACAAAATTCAAAGTGATCTTGATAGACTGGAGCGCTGGGCAGAAAACAACAGAATTATTATTTATTTATTTATTTATTTATATCCCGCCTTTTCCCCAATACTGGGACTCATGACATTTCATAGTGATAAATGCCAAGTTCTGCACCTAGGAAAAAGAAACCAAATGCACAGTTACAAGATGGGGGATACGTGGCTCAACAACATTACAAGCAAGAAGGATCTTGGAATTGTTGTCGATCACAAGCTGAATATGAGCTAACAATGTGATGTGGCTGCAAAAAAGGCAAATGCTATTCTGGGCTGCATTAATAGAAGCATCACTTCCAAATCCCGGGCAGAACTAGTTCCCCTCTACTCAGCACTGGTTAGGCCTCATGTGGAGTACTGTGTCCAGTTCTGGGCACCACACTTTAAGAAGGATGCAGACAAGCTGGAGAGGGTTCAGAGGAGGGCAACAAAGATGATCAGGGGACTGGAAACAAAGCCCTATGAAGAGAGACTGAAATAACTGGGCACGTTTAGCCTCGAGAAGAGAAGACTCGGGGGAGATAGGATAATGCTCTTCAAGTACTTGAAAGGTTGTCACAGAGAGGAAGGCCAGGATCTTTTCTTGATCATCTCAGAGTGCAGGGCATGGAATAATGGGCTCAAGTTACAGGAAGCTTCTGGCTGAACATCAGGAGAAACATCCTGTTAGAGCAATATGACAATGGAACCAGTGACCTAGGGAGGTGGTGGGCTCTCCCACATTGAAGGCATTCAAGATGAAGTTCGACAGCCATCTGTCAGGGATGCTTTGACTTAGATTCCTGCATTGAGCAGGGGGTTGGACTCGATGGTCTTATAGGCCCCTTCCAACCCTACTATTCTATGATTCTAATGCACAAGACACTGTAAAACTTGGAAACATTTTTTCATAATAATGAAACCATGTCTAAAGCTGTTTCCATCCCTTAATTAAAATTGGTAAGGTTGCCGGGGGTCCGATAAAAATTGCCTAGAGGATGAATCCATACCACAGACCCCCGGTTAACCAGCTAGTTGACAGGCCTCCAGTTGACCTGCCATACTGGATATGATGTATGGGTTCACTCAGATATAGAGGCCCTGTATGCAATTCTGTAGAATCAAAGTCATGCAGTTAATGTGGACATCAACTGCAGTCAAAAGCTTCTGATATTGTCCTGGAGAGAGAAGGTATCCACTCTGGGCATTTATTAGGAGCAACTATGAACCTAATCATTCCTATATGGCATTGATCTTTGGGTGGTTTCCCTACTTAGTTGCAATTCCCCACCTCCACCACCATCAACTTCATCCTAAAAGTGTGAAATGCCTCTTCGCCTAAAATATGCTGTTTTTTTGTTTTTTGTTTTGGCCCCAGCCCTGTTGCCTTCAGCCCTGCCTACCACCAGAATCTACAGCTTCTCCAAAACGAAATGCAGCCCTGAGGCTGAAATTGGTTCTGCACCTCTGCTATACAGTTTGGAGGCCACATAGATGCCTGATTAATAACATGGCTTACATTCTCTAGAATCTTTTCAAGAATTTTTTCCATCTCTTCATTCTTTCTGTCATTGTCCAATTTGGAAACCACTTCTGATGTGGGAAACTGTCCAGAAAAAAAAAAAAAAGAACAAACCCAACACTGTTTTGATTAGCATATTCTTGCCAGCAGTACTTAGGAAAAAAATCCATCTTGAGGTCATGCGCAAGGATTAATCAGATTCATTCAGCCTGAATAATGAGAGTGTATCTTCACATCATAAATGGCTTCATAATGTGACATTCAGTGTAGAATACTGGAAGCAAATTTTCTGCAGCTTTACTTAATTTGCATACCATAGATATAATGTCCATGTTGTCTTTCCCAAGCAACCACACCTACAATTTTGTACATGTGAATAGTGAATCTTTTGCAAATCCACATCAAGCACCGTAAATTAATTTACAAGTCACACTTGTACCTTTACCTTGACATGAAAGAGGTTGTTGAGAAGGCAAAAAAACTGATCTTCTATTACTCCACGAAGTTTGTTCAGAAGAATGTACTGCCTCGCATCATAGGTTTTGCAGGTATCGATCCCCAGGAACATGGCCATGAGGGTCCGGATAGTAAAGAAGTTCTGCCACACGTTTATCTTTGTGAGCTCCATTGCCACAACCCTGCTCGATTGCAAGGACAAGTGAACATCTTCGTTAGGAAGCAATGACGTCAGATCATCCTATCAGTTTGCTTAGATAAGGCAAGGTAAGGATCATAAATCATCCCTTATTCCAGCATATTGATGCCAGGGGGAGATACTCCAGATTCAAAAGAGATAGTTCAGAGCAAACATGAAAACTACTACATGAGATCTCCCAGTGTACTCAACACTTATTTCAAGTAGTTCTCTCACATGAAAAGGCAATAACTCCAAGCTTACCACTGGAGCAAAACAAGGTCCTGCACATGACTGGAGAAGTGTTTATGAGTGCAACTTTCCTTCCTCCCCTCTGATCTTTTCAAGCTTGGGAGAATAGCTTCCTACCCCTCTCTGCTCCTTACATCTAATTAGACAGATTTAGCGAATACCTCTTTCTCTGCGATTAGCAGCTTGCTACCTGCCCCAATCTTCCTTGCTGTGAAACATCAACCCCCCCCCCCAACCAGAGGTAGTAAGCCGTATTTAATTCAGAGATATGGGGAACACTCCACTAGAACTGCATGGAAGGCAGATTAAAGCAAAAAGGCCGCACGAAATGCCTTTGGGAAAAATGCAGTTTTTCAGCTGCAGAGTGACAACGACATCATGTGACATGGACTGTAAGCCACAGTTGCACTGGTGTGAATCTCCAGTGTAGATGGGCCCTCTGTCTCCATTTAACTGAAAGGAGTAGTCTCCAGGCAGATACAGCATGTTTCTATTTTCTGGTTTTAAAACATCCAGAGATGTATGTCCTAATGTTGGAAAGAGAGAGAGAGGGAGAGAGAGAGAGTAGCCCATGCTTCAGGGAACTAAATAAACACACACAAAACCAAGACAGTAAAGCAAAAAGATCAGTGAAGTGTCTGGGTATTGCTGTAGGGGAAGGAAACTGCTGGTCCTCAACAGGCCTAGGGAAGAGGATGCTCCTACACTGTGGCATACTGGGGTAGCACTCAATCTCTAAGCTAGCAATGTCTAGAGGGCCATAGAATATGCTGTTTTCTGGGAACCAACCTCAGAGCCCACACTCCGAGGTCTCCCAGGAATCTGACCTCCCTATTCGTCCATGCTGCCTTCAAGGCAGCGTGAAGAAACCCCATCCTCCATGCTCGGAAGACGAGCGCACAGCAACTGAAAAGGGGCGTTCCAGGGGGGTGTTCCAGGGTGGGGAGAGCAGAGCTGTGCGTACGACACACTCCATGTGTCGTACAGCGGCTTCCTCTTCCAGCCTCCCCTGTCCCTGCTGCTAGACAGCCAAAAATGGCTGTCTAGTGAAAAATGCAAGGCAGGAGAGGCGTGGAGGGAACGATCCCCCCGTGCCTCTCCTGCCTTGCTTAGGATAGGCGGTCTTCAGAGGGGGCTGCCTATCTAGTTAGGATTGTGTCCTAAGGAAGTTAGTAATGTTTTAAAAGTTGACAAAACAATGCACAGAGAAGTGGAAGTTGTGTTGCTTGGCACTAGTGAGGTCTCAGGACTGTTCAGGTTTCTGTGATACTCGTGCAACTATATTCCACAAATTGCTGTCAGTCACACTGGATGGGCTAACATTTTCTCCAGCTGGGGAAATGTGCTGTCCTTGCAATTAATGATGTTACCAAAGTTTGTAATAAACTGCTTTGTAAATGAATTTTGCTGGCTCATAATACTCAGTTGATTTACAAGGCAAGTACTATTCCCTTACAAACTCTTAAAATGGTAAACTAGCATCCAGAAACACTCATTTGGAAATAGATTCTGTATATGTGCATTCAGCAGGCCAGGCCTGGATGCTCCTCATTTGCTGCTGGGTAGCCTGAGATATGTAGTCCAAATCTTTAGAAAAACAGTTTCCTAGGTGTCCCAGCAGCAATGGACACTCTGGTGAGCAATTGCCATTGGGCTCCCTGGCATGTATCACTCCAAATGTTTGTTGGCTCAACAGACTGAGCTGGGAAACATTGGGCTTTACATATCCCCAGTCTGTACAGCAGCAGCTGTGGGCTTGCAAGCCTTTAGCTGGGGGGCTCCCTGCCAACCCTGTAGTAGTCTAACTTAAGCAAGGGTTGAATCCAGTGGTGTCATTCCGCTTACAAATCTTCTTCCATCAATGCAACCTGGAGGAGGCTGATCCCCATTCACCCACCCTGCCCCCATGATGCACCTTCAAAATCTGCTCCAGAGGGCTGGGAAACCCTCTGGAGCAGATTTTCAGGTGGTATGAAGGGCAGCAGGATGGAGAAGAGAGGGACAAAGTCCTGTTGCACTAGTGTACTTGTGGAGGACTGTGCGGAGCGAGATCTCTAAGCCCCTCTCTACTTGCAGAGTGACACCATAAAGAATACAATGGTGTCAGGGTGGACACCGAGCCCATAGAATCCCAGAGTAGTTCTGATTCTGAGGAAGAGGAGTCGCTCCTGGCAGAGGAGCGCGCTCCTCTTTCCCAGGGCCAACAGCTGACGGAGATTCCTCCCACCAGCATTCCTAGCTTAGATAGCAGTCCTGGGAGTGACAGAGCGCAGGAAGCAGACTTGATGGATGCGCGACGCCGAGGCATAGAGCGGCACCAAATGGAGGGTGCGGAAAGGAGGCGTAGTGCTCGGTTGGCGCGCAAACAACGGCTGCGCCCAGAGGATCCAAGGGAAAAGGGGAGGGACTCTCCCTAGTCCTTAAGTTCAGGGGTCTGCCAGTGATTCCCTTTCAAACGGGGACCAACTGTTCCAACTTAGGGCGTAGGTACTGTGCTGCTCAGATCTAGTTGCAAACAGTAGAGTTGTTAAGTTGTAAAAGAAAATAAAGCTTTGAAAGGAATCCCTTTGTTTGTGTCTGGACTTGGCTACTGGATTAGACTGAGAGAGGCCTCCAAGGAGCCCTTGACAAATGGCATCTAAGCTTAGAATGAGAGCAAACTTAAATGAGTCAATTTAAGCCCAATCCAAATCAAACAATGAGCCCATTCTAAACTGAACTGCAAGGAGCTCCCCATCACTATCTGCAGCTGAAGTGCTACTAAAGAAAAGATGCCTGGATCTCCTGCAACAAATGGGTAACAAATGCACATTTATTGCATACACAAAAAGGTCACCTGAAGAATCCTTCAGTTACACCTGAAGAGGCCCAGGAGGAGGCTGATTTCCCACCCAACCACCTCATCGTGTGCACACTTTCCTTTCCATTTTGTGGACATTTTTCCTTCATATTTTCCTTCATTTGGAAATGGTCAATATAACCAATTGTGAGAGTCCCAGCTTGGAGTGACTCCAACAACCTTACAGAAGCCATTTTCTTTCAAAGTTCATAGATAAGTCTATTAAAAGATGTGTGCTTGATGCATATGCAATCTCTAGACTCAAATGTTTGGGTTGGGATTATGTAGCCAATGTAAGTAGCAACCACCTCTGTACCCCAATCTGGGAACTAGGATTTGAACCAGGGTTTGGTAAGAGCCTTCAGCCTTCCCAAAAGCAGGGCAAAGACTCTGAGGTGGTTGGAGGAGGTAGGAAATGTTCTGAGGCTTAAGAGGGAAGAGGGAAAAAGTAAAAGTTCTGTTTGTTAAGTCCTTTATTGGTCTAACAAGCAATTCTGATCAGTGGTTAATACTGGATATTATTTATTCAAGAATAAGACAATATTAATTATTCATCTTTTAAATAATTATATGTTTTATAAACACCTGACTCAGCCTCTTCTATTATGCTTCTAGAGTATAATTACTATCTGCCTGGCAGTTGAAGTTGTGGAAGAAAAAAAATCAAGCAGTTGATACCCACCAGAAAGGTACAGTCTGGAAAATATTATTCTTACAATTGTGATATGGAAGTTTTACTAACTGAGTCAGCACAGGAAATATTAAAAGGGCTGGACAGCAGTGAGCTTTCAACGTAGTTGGGAATATGCAACAAACAGAAGTTAAAAGCACTAACTTTTGGCCAGTAGCCTGCCCTAAGAAGGCAATTTCAGCCATTAGCTGGCTTTTTCCATATCCCATAAGACCTTCATACATTATGACATGGCTTATCTTGGAACGTTTAAAATCATTCAGTAAGCTTTCAAAGATGTCAGTCTCTTTCGTGCGACCTGGGAGGAAACAATCAAGCAGGTGAAATGTCTTTAAAAGAGCAAAATGAAGCAAAGTACAGCTAAAACAGATATTCATATTTGAATAAAGAATAGGGGTCTTTGGGGAAAGTTTTCAGCAAACACCCCCATCCCCAGCCGCCAACAACTCCTTTTTTGTGCTGAAACTGTTTTGCCAGAGAACATTCAGCTCAGTCCTAGGCCGTGTTTCCACGACAACAGAAGGGTGAAGCAAGCGAAGGAATATTGGAGTTTTCATGGAATTGGTGTAGCTCTGCATAAGGCTCCACGAAGGACTGCACCGCACCATTATTAAGTCCCTAACAGAAACATACTTCTGGGTGGGGTGGGGAGACTGGAAGTGAACTTTATCAGACTGGCAGGGGCTGCTCAACCAACAGGAGAGGCTCCCCACTCCAGGCTCTACTTCCTTTAATGGCAATCTGAATCTTGGGAACCTCATTGAACACAACAGGAGTTACTTCTGAGTAGACTTCCCAGACCAATGCCCCATTCTGCCCATTTTTTTTATTTTCCCTCTAAATAGCAGGCTACTGCATTAGCAGGCACCTCTGAATAAAGGCACTATCGTGCAATAATACAAATGCGTGATAGTGCATTTTGGGGAACAAGCCTCATTGACTACAACAGGAATCAGTAGGGGCCCTGAACTAACGCGCTATTGCGTGATAGTGCTATTTCACGATAGTGCAAATGCATGTTAGTGCTATTTCATGATAGATTGATAGCAAGACATAGAGGGTATGCATATTGATGGAAGACCTGTGCAATGGTGTTATAATGAGATAGCGCCTTAGCATGTAATATGAAAGCTTAGCATGTAATATGAATTATGAAGCCTGCAAAAGGGGACTGAAGGACACAAAGGAATATTAGCCACGGATCCTCCCCATGTGTAGTTCTGGGGAAGTGACCTGATATAAAACTTATTTTCAGGCTGTAGTGGGAGCACTTGCTGGCCCATGATAGCATGCTTATACACACCAGTGATCTAATGCTTATTTTCAATGTTTTTTAAAAAAGTTGGTCCCTCAGCATCCTGCTCCAAAACAGTGTTGAAACTTCCAGAAAGAGGGAAAGGGTTGGGTCAGTGAGGTCATGGACAGGTGAGCGACACCCCCATGTGGGCAGGGCTACACACCCCCATGGGCAGGACTATGATACCGATGCAAGTGCAGGTGATGGAACACACCCCAACAGGACCGTAACCAAGCTGAAGTAAAGAGGAAAAGTCAGTCTATAACCAGAAGAACCAGTTTTTCTGCAATAAACTCTGGACATCTGCTGGATGGCATCATGTAAACTGCGTGACCTCAACAAGCGGCCAGGCTGGAGTAAATCACTGGTGGAAACACACCCCTACTATCAAAAGCTGCCAAAGAGCATTATACAGGAAGGGCACAATCAAACCATAGTTTAAGTATTTTATGGGACTCTACAACATTGTTTCCCCGCACGCATGTTTCCTTGCTGCTTCTATCTTTTTTCCCCCCACAAAAATCTGTTAAGAAGGAAAAGACAGAATAGTTGCACAATGTCTTCTGACCAGTAGCTCTAGGAGCCATCTGTCTGAAAGCACTGTGTGATGATCTTTCTACTACCAAAATGAGAGGGGCTGTGGGAATTATTTAAGAAATGGTGCCTGCCAAATGCTCCTGAACTGGAGATGCTGGAGCTGCACTAGATATTTTATATGGAAAGCACTGATGTGCCACTGAACTGTGGCCTCTTCCTGAACTCTGCAGAAGTTCCCCTTTGAATACTACTAATTCCACTGCCAGCTGAATGCAGATGTGCATTTATTTGGCAACAACTGTGCAATTGCTTGGCTGAAATCCTATCCCTATTTAAATCAACAGAGCTTACTTTTGTGTAGACATCTATAGGATTGCGCTCTGAGTAACAGTTGAATACTAACAGGATCTGCATAGGTGGCACAATCTAAAATTGTGCCACCTATGCAGGTGGCACAAGTGCTCTATATTAGTTGGGACTACCTATCCTGCAGTACCCATCCATACTCCCAGTGCAGCTGTCGAGGAAACTACCATATGGACAAGTATGAGAGAAAGACAACAAACTAATAATAAATAACCCCCAGTAATATCTCTCACAAACCTATAGCACTCTCCCTTGCCCTAATAATTGACTGTCACAGGATACTTGGAATCAAGTCACCTACCTAGTAAAGGGTAATATTCAGATCTTTCCCTGGTCAAATATGCTTTGTAAATCATTCTAAAAAATGGGGGGGACGACAAGAAAAGGAAACCTGAGTTGAACATTACATTCTTCAAGTCAAATAGGCTATTCACAGATGTGTACAATAAGGTGAGCCAGGTGCCATGACTCCTTCTTTATATAGGCAATGATAGAGCAAGGGAAAATAGACTGCTCTAAGTGCCATTTGAGGATGCTCAAATATCCAGACAGAATAGAATTCTTCCCTGGGGAGAAAAACAACTGAATGAGTGTGGCTTGTTAGAACTGATGTTACTATTAGCTTTTCTCCAAATTCAGAGAAATGTAATTTTTAGGAAGCTGAGATACTTAAGCATATTTTCATAAGATCTGGAGGTGTAAAGACCTCAGGGGAAAATAGCTCCCACATTTAATGCTAGGAATAATAGGAGCATATCCCACAGTCACTAAAGCAAGGAAAGGGATTGTGTGAAGCAGGCGGAGAGAGGAGGGTAATAGGCTCTACAGATATTGTTAATATCAACATATTTGCCATCACTTCATTGTTATATTGAGCTGTATTTCCTCTCCTTATCCTCAGAAGAATTCTTAGGCTTGACAGCTCTGTCCATTAGTTGATGTGCTCTGCTTTCACAGTAGGCCATGGCAAAGGAGAGAAATCATGCCCACTCTGGCTGCCACTGGCTTAGCTGTTCTGTCTGTCACCGGTGGCTTGGGCGGCCTGCCTTTCACCAGACAGCTGAATGCTATGGGGAACCTGGAGGAAATGGAACTTCTATGAACAACTTTTACTCAAGTGAGCCACATAAGTACTGCTAGGATTCAGTGGACATTTGAAGGACAACTTGTGAGTGGAATACAGCTTAGCTTTTTGGAATTCTTGACGGAAACAGGCAGGAAGATGGCATTTGCCTTTTGCTTGGTATTAGTTAAAAAATGTTGTGGATTTTCCAGTCATGTCTAAAGACCACCATTGTCTGCCAAACCAATTGTCACAGAATTGAGGTGCTATGTTACAAGGAAAAAAAGATATATAATTTGCTTCATCATTAAAATGTATTGCTGTTCTATCTTATCCCTGGTGTCTAATTCAGAACCAGCTGGACTTGGGCTTAGGTTTGCTGTGACTGAGAGGAGAAACAATGAAAACTCACATAGTCATTGGAGCTACTGAAGCAGAGCAAGAAAGGGGTAAAGCGTTCAGTCTGTTCTTTTAGCAAGAATATGAGAAGCGCTACTCAATGGAATGGTTCTTTGCAGAACAAGAATCCGTTTTCCCCTTCTGCTGATAATTGGAAGCAATGAGCAGGAGATTTGAAGTCTACTGGGCACAGAGTTCCCTGCACCCATTCTGCATTCAAGAATGCCCCGCACCAGGGCTTCAGTTATCCAGAGGAGCACCCTTCCTGACAAATCCCTTTCCTTGCCCAGCTATGGGTGAAGGTAGCACTTACGTTTTCTCAGAGATACCAAGAAATTGATAGACTGTCCCAGGGTTCACAACACCTTTCATCTCTGTTAATGGGAGCTCTTCAAAGAAATAGTGTGGCAGCTTGGATTTGCCACAGGTGACAGCATCACAGGTCACTAACCCTGGATAATACATCATCATCCGGGCAGCAAGGTTCACTTTCCGGCCAATGACTGCGTCATGGGAAGAGAGAGAGAGAAGATTAATTGAAACCCATCCTCTCAATGACACACACTTTCTTCCTCCAATTGGTCACTAACATATGCAAAGAGGACCACATGTATGACTGGGCCACTCTGAGCACCTGCCCAGGGTGGCTTTTGGTAAGGGGCAACACTTTTGTTAGAGCAGTAGACAGAAAATGTCCTACAGCACGTGAACTTCTGCATGCAGGAACAGCAATGGGCAAAGTCCTGCCGCCCAACTCTCCTGGAGACTCCTAGAGAAGTGGGATTGTGATTCCCCAAGAACAGGAGAAGGGAATCTGGATTCTTTATTTCCCTCAGTTCGCAGCACTAGGGAAATGTAGTCCCAGCAAGGCATGGCAGAGGGTGCTCTATGGGAGGGAGCCTTGGTGAAGTCCAACAAGCCATGCAGAAGCAGGAATGGCAGGGGAATCCAAAAATGAGGTCTGGCTGATGTACTGGGTCATTCTCAGGGGCCTCTTCCCCATAGTTCTTTGGGTGAATTCCTCCAGTGATGTTCTGGATCTACCTGATGCAGCCACTACCCCAACTCTGCCAGGGAAGAGGTCAAAGGGGCAGAGCAGCAGCCTATGCCGGTGCCTCCCAACTTGCTCAGACAGGCACCATGATGGGAAGCCTTGGGGTGGTAGCACCCCCCAAAGCCTGGCTGACCCTGCCTGAACACCTCTGGCAGCCTCCTTTTCTACTCAGACTCTTTTGTCTCTCCAGTCCCTCTTCCCCGCTGACTGGGGGCATCTCTACACCAGCCTAAAATCCTGCATTTAAAATGGGGCTTTCTGCTTCCATTTTAAATGCAGGACCACAACGACTCCCTTTTTCACGTGCTTCCTTTTCCCCCACCCCCTTCCCCTCCTTCTCCGTATCTGAGTCTTCCACTATCTTTCATTGATCTCGCTCCTCTTGTTGCTGCTTTTCCTCTTTTCACAGAGGAAACTCAAGGGAACACAACGGGGTAATTTGATAGCTCATTATCTTGCAATCTATTTAAAAACGGGACAAAGGGCATTTAGTGCAGGAGATGCCTTGGAGGGTCATGGTGTTATGTAAACAGCCCGCAAATTTCCATGAAAGAGCAATCTCAATCCCAGGATAAAAGCTCAGGGTGAAGGAACCCTAGGGCTCCCTGCTCTTGCTTTATCTTCCTGTTCTCTCCCTGGCCTTTACTTGCTCTCCTACTGCCTTTCCCTTGACATTGCTGTCCTTCCTTCCTTCCTTCCCTCCCCCCTCTCCTTTGTTCTTTTCATCTCTGCCTCCTTGCCTTAGCCTTGCCTCTGCTTGTTTCCATCTCACTCATACTCTTCTCCTCTTGCCCCTGTCACTTCCTCCTCCTGTTTCTTGCCCTCTTCTCCTCTCTCACTCTAAAATAACGCCATAGCTCCTAGCTAGTAGCTTATCACATACTGTTGGCTTCCAGGTCAACCCATGGACACATGGTGCTCATGCATGATGTCAGCAGCAGGTGCCAGAGCTTGCAGCTTCTCTGGACCAGCACCAATGCTGCTGCTGCTCAGCGAGCTCCCTTTCTTTTTTAGATGGTGTTTGAAAGCATCAGAAAGCTTTTATGGTTGATTCTACAGTTTTTACTGTGTCCTGTTGGTTTTAAATATAAGCTACTTTCACAAATTAGTTTGAATAATTTCCCCAGTTGCTGGGGAACATGCAGCGGTGTAGTGGTGGCAGGTCACACCGAGGCTTCGCTCCGGCACTTTTTCTGAAGCCAGCCCCCAGCTGGGTCACAGTATGCTAGGGAAGGAGGAGGGAACAGAGGGAGTGGGGGCAGCTGCCTCTTGGCTGCCTCTCGTCTAGGCAGAGCTGGCCAGACTGAGGGGGCGAGTGACGAGAGGGAGGCTGAGGGAGCTTTGCAGCTTCCGCTCGCCTCCCCTTCTCCTCCTCAGCTCTTGGCTTCTCCGCCTGTCCCTGCTCTGTGTCTCTGCCTGTGCGCTGTCCTTGTCTTCTGCAACACCGGCCACCCGTCCAGGGCTGCTCCTGCTGCTGGCCACAGCAGCAGCAGGAGAGTGGGAGGCGGGTATGCTGCTGCCACCATTATTTACTTACAGGGCAGGGCAGGGCAGGGCAGGTGGCTGGTTTCTGCCAGTTTTGGGGATTCATCACACAATCCTATGCATATTTACTCAGAAGTCAGTCCTACTATGTTCAATTGTGAATTGGGCTTTCTCCCAGGTAAGTGTGCATAGGACTGCAGCCTTAGCTGCCTTTCCAAGATCTCTGTAAATTTAATTCCAAATAAAGACCCATTGGATTGCACTGTTAATTCTTGAACATTAATTTCTACAGTAAACGGAATTGCCAAATGCAACCTGCTCTGTCAGCTACCATTTTTGGTACAAGGTTGGCATGTACCTGGGCAAACAAACCCCAGTGGAGGGAAGGGAAACAGAAAAAAATCAGTTGCTGGGAGGGGAGAAAGAAGGTGTGTGTGTGTGTGTGTGTGTGTGTGTGTGAGTCCAGCTGGGTGTGTGGACGTTTCTGTTGCAGGATGGGAGAGATATAATGAAGGCACTTAGGGAAGGCTAATGGGTAATGTTGGGGCACTAAGGGAGTGCGCAAGGGGGCTGTGTAAATGAGAAGGGATCTGTCCATGAGGGCGAAGTTGAGAGGGTGAAGCTTCCATAGAGTATCATATTTTGAAAACCTAAAATGTTTGTGTTTGAGTGAGTGAGAGGGTGAGTGAAAAAGAGTAAAACCCCTGCATTTTTTCTCAGACATCCAATTGAAATACCCCTGCCTTACTCTCAGCTGCACTGTTTTTGGATCCCAGTTGAAGGCTGTGTATCTTACAAGGTTGTACAATCTTAGAAGGGGCGTGGCTGTGAGGGGGCGTGGCTGTGACTGTCGCGAAGGGACCCCGCACTTCTGAATTTGCCACTACACTACTGGGAACATGAGTGGGAGAATGCTATTACACTCATGTCCTGCTTGTGGGTTTCCTGTGGGCAGCTGGTTGGCTACTGTATGAACAGAATACTGGGCTAGATGGACCCATGGTCTGATGTAGCAGGGCTCTTCTTATGTTCTGGGTCCATGTCAGGGTGTAAGAGTCTTAGAAGCAACCCATCAAGACTGAGAACAGAGCCCACTGAGAGATGCAACATTAGCACAGGTAAGGAAGGCAAAGCCTCTAGCTGGAGCAGGCTGTGCTAGGAGTCTGCCAAAATGCAAGTGCTGATTGGGAAAACAATGCCTGCTAGGGCATGCAGCATTGAGGTGGGAGCTGATCTCTGTTGCACCGAGATGTCTAAAACTGGGCTTGGACATAGGGAAGATACAAGAGACCTGTGATACCTGTACCTGTGTATTCATGCCTCACACGATGACCAACTACTCCACAGAACACTGGGCCACTGGTGACCCCAACGGAGACAACCCTAGAACACACAGAAAGGAGAACTCCAGGTCAGTAGAGGCCAAAGGAGAGCTCCCAATCTTCCTATCGCCCTTGGAGTAACACTCAGTACAGACTTTCTATCCAGCAGCCTAAAGAACACAACTCTAAACAGGCTGTGTGCATTCATTCCATACAAGTCACAGACTTACAATCTAAGAAAGGCATGATGACACACAAAGAAAGGGGGGGGAAGGGAGAGGAAAACATTAAGTAGCCTTCCTGCAGGGCAGGTGGAATGACCCTGCTTCCCCTGTCATCTCAGTGTGTGTGTGTGTGTGGGGGGTCAACTGGAACAAGGCCCTGCCCTTTCTGTGCTTTATGCTCCCTCGCTCCATCTCCTTTCCCACAGGGCCACTGACGTCAGCCCTGTGAGAACAGGGACAGTCCAGCTGGAGCAGGCCCTGATGCTCCCTATGTCTGCTACTGTCTCATTCAATTCAGCATTCTGTGGGTCCCAGTTTTCTTTCTTTCTTAGAAAGTTTTTAGGTGTTAGAGCTATGAAGATACGTTTGACAGCATGTGGACAATGCCTGATGAAATCTCTGAAGCCAGAGGGGCTTGTCAGTATTTCCAGTACTACAGAGCTCCTAGCCTAGTGCCCCTTTCCACGACTACCAAAGCAGGATTGAATTGTGCAACCTGAGGAAATCTGTGCAAATTTGCTTAATTTACATAACTATAAAAGAGAATGTCAGTGTTTTCTATTTGTTTTTGCTCCAAATTTGAGTTATCTTGGTGTAGAATTATATTATATTTAGTACAGTGTATACACCGTCCTGATTTTGCACAAATCTTTTCAGGCAGAGAGGGCAAAATGCTGGTATCATGATTGTATTTGTACAACCTTAAATAAAAGGCTGTTCTGAGGTGCCCATCTTCTCACTACACTCCAAAAAGGCTATACAAACATGGCTGAATGTTGATAGAGAGCTAGGTTAAAACTCTAGCTAAGCCATATTATTAATTCAATCATAATTGAATGCAATAATGACTCCTTACATATCTCCGTAAGTAAAGGAGCTAGAGGCTTACATTTTAAAACGAAAGCTGAAGATTCAGGGAGGGGCTGGAATATCCCTGAAAGGGACAGGCCCCCTGGGGCTACAGCTCAGCTGGGCTTCCTTGGGAAGCACCTCTTAAGTGCTGTCATCCATCCTACCTATACAAGTGGCATTATGGAATGCTCCCTGTTTAGGATTGTAGCCACTCCATTCTACCCCCCCCCCATTTTCTGCTCCCCACAAACAGTCAGTCAGCATCCCATGGCCACTGAGCATGTACAGCCCTCATTGAGCTGTTGGGGTGGGGGTGCCCCCCAGTTAAATTTTTTTCTTCCTAAATATTTTCTATACTTCTGCAAACCTCAGAAGGGTCCCTTCTGCAGGGTTCCTCCAGATAAGCCTGCTTGTACCTCCCTTTTGTGCCTGGGTGATGCAATTTTGGCTACATTGCTCACAGCCTGAACCCACTGAAGGAGTCGCAGGTAGGGAACCAAAACCTATTTAGCTATGCAAACAGTGCAATATATCTTCCATACAGAGAGAATGAGCAAGATACTTTGGTCATTAAAACATTTTGGCTACATTTATGGACTGCCCAGAGAGCTTCGGCTATGGGGCGGTATAGAAATATAATAAATGGAATCATAGAATCATAGAATAGTACGGTTGGAAGGGGCCTACAAGGCCATCGAGTCCAACCCCCTGCTCAATGCAGGAATCCAAGTCAGAGCATCCCTGACAGATGGCTGTCCAGCCTCGTCTTGAACGCCTCCAGTGTGGGAGAGCCCACCACCTCCCCAGGTAATTGGTTCCATTGCCGTATTGCTCTAACGGTCAGGAAGTTTTTCCTGATGTTCAGCCAGAATCTGGCTTCCTGTAACTTGAGCCCATTATTCCGTGTCCTGCACTCTGGGATGATCGAGAAGAGATCCTGGCCTTCTTCTCTGTGACAACCTTTCAAGTACTTGAAGAGTGCTATCATATCTCCCCTCAGTCTTCTCTTCTCAAGGCTAAACATGCCCAGTTCTTTCAGTCTCTCTTCATAGGGCTTTGTTTCCAGTCCCCTGATCATCTTTCTTGCCCTCTGAACCCTCTCCAGTTTGTCTGCATTCTTCTTAAAGTGTGGTGCCCAGAACTGGACACAGTACTCTAGATGAGGCCTAACCAGTGCTGAGTAGAGGGGAACTAGGACTTCCCGGGATTTGGAAGCTTTGCTTCTATTAATGCAGCCCAAAATGGAATTTGCCTTTTTTGCAGCCACATCACATTGTTGGCTCATATTCAGCTTGTGATCGACAACAATTCCAAGATCCTTCTCGCTTGTAATGTTGTTGAGCCACGTATCCCCCATCTTGTAAGTGTGCATTTGGTTTCTTTTTCCTAGGTGCAGAAGTTGGCATTGATCCCTATTAAATGTCATTCTGTTGTTTTCTGCCCAGCGCTCCAGTCTATCCAGGTCACTTTGAATTTTGTTTCTGTCTTCCAAAGTATTAGCTATCCTGCCCAATTTTGTGTCATCTGCAAATCTGATCAGCATTCCCTGCACCTCCTCCTCCAAGTCATTCATAAAAATGTTGAAGAGCACTGGGCCCAGGACTGAGCCCTGCGGTACCCCACTCGTTACCTCTCCCCAGTTGGAGAAGATCCCATTGATAAGCACTCTTTGAGTCTGATTCTGTAGCCAACTGTGGATCCACCGGATCGTTCTTTCATCTAACCCACTTTAAGCTAGTTTGCTCATCAGGAAATCATGGGGCACTTTGTCGAAAGCTTTGCTGAAGTTGAGGTATATGATGTCTACAGCATTCCCACAGTCTACAAGGGAGGTTACTTGATCAAAAAATGAGATCAGATTTGTCTGGCAGGACTTGTTTTTGACAAATTCATGTTGGCTTTGAATAATCATGGCATTGTTTTCAAGGTGCTTCCAGATGGATTGCTTTATCATCTGCTCCAGAGTTTTCCGAGGGATTGATGTCAGACTGACTGGTCTGTAGCTCCCAGGTTCCTCCTTTTTACTCTTTTTGAAGATAGGGACAACATTAGCCCTCCTCCAGTCATCTGGCACTTCACCCGTCCTCCATGATTTCTCAAAGAGAATAGACAGTGGTTCTGAGAGTTCTTCTGCCAGTTCCTTTATTACTCTAGGGTGAAGATTTGGAGATTTGAACTCATTCAAAGTAATTAGGTGTTCCTTGACCATATGCCTATCGATCTCAAGCTGCAATCCTGCCCCTTCAGCCTGTACTTCGCCTTTGCCAGGGGGTCATAGACTCTCTTTGGGAAGAAGACTGAGCCAAAGTAGGAATTGAGCACCTCTGCCTTTTCTTTGTCATCTGTTATTGTTTTGCCATCCTTATTTAATAGCTGAACAACCATTTCCTTTCTCTGCCTTTTACTATGCACGTAGCTGAAGAAAGCCCTTTTGTTGCTTTTAGCATCCCTCACTAACCTCAGCTCGTTCTCAGCTTTAGCCTTCCTGATGCCATCTCTGCAATTCTGTGCTACCTGCCTGTACTCTTCCTTTGTTGCTTGGCCTCCTTTCCACTTCCTATATGTGTCCTTTTTTGTTTTCAGGTCATCCCTAAGCTTTTTGTGAAGCCACATTGGCTTCTTCTGTTGTCTACCACCTTTTCTTCTTGTTGGAATTGTTTTGTGATTGTGCCTTGAGAATTTCCTTTTTTAAAAGCTCCCACCCACCTTGGACTCCTTTTCTCGTTAGCATCGCTTGCCATGGAACCTTACTGATCATCGTTCTGAGTTTATTAAAATCAGCTTTCCTAAAATCCAGGGTACGTGTTTGACTACACTTGGCTTTTGCTTCCCTTAGAACCAAGAACTCAAGTACAACATGGTCGCTTTCCCCCAGAGTTCCTGTAACTGCTACTTTATCCACTAAGTCATCTCTGTTGGTTAGGATCAAGTCAAGGATAGCTGATCCTCTAGTTCCTTCCTCTACTTTCTGTAGGAGGAAGTTATCCGCCACACAAGTCAGGAATTTCCTGGAGGGGCCATGTTTTGCAGAATTTGTCTCCCAACAAATATCGGGGAAATTGAAGTCCCCCATTACTACTACATCATGCTTCCTTAAAACATTGGCTATTTGCTTTTCAAAAGTTTCATCCTTCTGTTCTCCTTGGTTGGGTGGCCAGTAGTAGACTCCAACCACCAGGTTCCTTTTATTCTTTGCTCCATTTATTTTGATCCAGATGCTCTCGATGGGGCTACCAAGCTCATCCTCCTGTATTTCTGTGCAGAGATATGTATTTTTCACATACAGTGCAACCCCCCTCCCTTTCTGTTCCTCCACAAACAGATTCTTCACAGCAGTAAAAATCACTGCACAGCACTAGGGATGCACGAAAGTCACTTACCTGGTCTCGCAGCTTGCTTCACGGTGGGAGGGAGGCGCTTCGCTGCTCCCCGCGAAGTTCAGGCCGGGGGGGGAGGCTTCCCTCCTCGCCCGGCCGAAATTCAGGCCGGGGGGGAGGCTTCCCGCCTCGCCCGGCCGAAATTCAGGCCGGGGAGAAGCGCCCCGTCTCCCCGGCCGCGAACTTCAAAAGAAAACAAAAAACAAAAATGCCCCTGTGATAGGCTATGTAACGATTAACGTAGCCCATCACGGCTAGATCTGCAAAGTCAGCCGTGATAGGCTACGTTAATCGTCATGTAGCCTATCACGGATGACTTTGGAAAAAAAAAAAGCGCATACGCAAATGGTGGCCCCCATAGGGAGCCGCCATTCGCGTTCCTTATTTGGTCCCTGTAGTCTACGTAAAGATTTACGTAGACTACGACGAAAATAAGGGCAACGCTATTTGCGTTGTCCTTATTTTCGCCATAGTCTACGTAAATCTTTACGTAGACTACAGGGACCAAATAAGGAACGCGAATGGCGGCTCCTTGTGGGGGCTGCCATTAGCTGTACGCGCTTTTTTTTTTTTTTTAAGTCACCCGTGATAGGCTATGTGATGATTAACGTAGCCTATCACGGCTGACTTTGCAAATCTAGCCGTGATAGGCTACGTTAATCGTTACGTAGCCTATCACAGGGGCGTTTGTTTTTTTTACTTTTCTTGTAATGGTGGCGGCGGCAGCCGGTCGAAAGACCGGCTGCTGCCCCCGCCCCTGACGAAGACCTGCCGAACCGCTGCCGGGACCTGCCACCGGGAGGGACATTCGTGAAAGGTAAGTCCCATCCCTGGGGGGGGGGGGCGGGGGGGCGGAGAATTTCTCCCCAAACAACCTTCGGAGGACCGAATGCGTTGGCACTTGGCCCCCCGAAGTTTCGGGGAGAAATTCTCCCCCATCCCTACACAGCACAATACTTCGGGTGGGGGTTGGAGTGAACATCATCTGACTGGCACGGGCTGCTCAACCAGTGAGAGAGGCTTCCCCCCTCTCCCCGCTTTCTCCTTTCCCCTGAAACTCCAGATGCACCTGCCTTTCAGGAGCAAGCCTCATTGAGCACAATGGAAGTTACTCCCAAGTAGACACACATGTACTTGTGCTGGGAGAGGAGGTGGGGGAGAACACAAAGATGGAAACCAGCCCCCGTTTAACCTGCAGGACCTCATTGACCACAGTGGGAGTTACTTCTGAGGAGACACTAATGGGTTTGTTGTGGCAAAGAGATGGAAACCAGCCCCCATGTCAATGCACAGGATCTCTATAAGGAAGGAAGCTGTGAAGTAGTTACTTCCTAAGGCAATGACTCAGAGCCTTGAGATCAAGCTTAATCGCGCTTAAGGAATTGGGCTTTACAACGTGCCATGTCAGTTGAGGGGCTTCTCTGTTATTTCTGTGGGCATTCAGAGGGCAAGCCTCATTCAGCACAATGGGAGGAAACACCCCTTGACTGGGGTCACGGTGAAAGGCACACCCGGGGCAGGGCTAGCATACCCGAGCTCAATGCGGGGATTGGGGCATACAACAACTATACCAGGGAGAACCCGACTTAAGGAAAAGAAAAGGACTTTAAGCAGTCTCAGGAAATCCAGTTTTTCCCTGATAAGCTCCGGGATGGCTGCTGGAGGGCCACAATGTCATGTATCCCTAACAACCTCCAAACAGAGCTGGCTCAGAGTAAATCTCTGGTGGAAACACCCCCCTTAGTCCCCCCCCCCGACTTCAAATACTTCTGTGGAAAGCAGATACTTCCCTTCCCATTACAGTCCAAGCTGAGCCTCTCCAGCTTGCTTCCCTTCTTCTACCATAGCCAGTCTGCACAGAGAGGGACAGGAGAATGGGAGATGGGCGCCACCTGCTGCCTGCTGGCAGGTCAAATCTGGGGCAGGCCCTGATTGCCCCAGTGCCTTTCTTTGCCACTTGTTCCCATGGCCCAGCTGCTGTGATTCATCATGATGCTGTGCAGACGTGGGTGCAAGCGGCTGTGAGAAGCAGCCATTGCATGGGAAACGTGACACTCCCTGGTGTGGCAAGCCAGCAGGCGAGCAGCACACATGACACTGCCAGATTCATTTCCCACTGGCATGCCACGCCTAGTCACTTACTTTACTTTCATGAGCGATGAAGAACAGAACGTGTGGATTTTATGGGCGCTGTCAAGAGCATTCGTGCTTTCGTCGGCTTGTTTATCTCCAGGGAGGCCAAAGATGCAAAGTAAAGTGCAGCCCTGGGGAGGGGAGAAATAGAGCAGCAGAAAGGTTTGTTTCAAAGAGCAAGTAAGCACCACTCACAAAAGTTATTTATTTATTTTCTTGCTTACTTACTTACTTAAAGTATTTTTGTATACTGCTTTTCAGACCAAGGGCATCTCTACGCCAGCCAAAAATCCTGCATTTGAAACGGGGCTTTCTGCTTCCGTTTTAAATGCAGGATCACAACTCCCTTTTTCACTTGCCTCCTTTCCCCCCAGCCCTTTCCCCCTCCTTCTCCCCGTATCTGAGTCTTCCATTATCTTTCATTGATCTCGCTCCTCTTCTTGCCGCTTTTCCTCTTTTCATGGAGGGAACTCAAGCGGAACACAACGTGGTAATTTGAAAGCTCATTATCTGCGATCTATTTAAAAATGGAACAAAAGGCATTTAATGCAGGAGATGCTTGGATGATCACGGCAACATGTAAAGAGCCCGCAAACTTCTATGAAGGAGCAATCTCAATCGCAGGATAAAAGCTCCATGTGAAGAAAGCCCAAGACCTTCCAAAGCAGTTTTCATAAAATTACAAAATAATCAGTCAATCAAAACACAATAAATGAAACAAAGCTGAACAGTAGAGAAACTAAAAGCCAGGAAAACCATGCAATAAAATGGAACAATACTATATTCACAAGCCAATTCCATACTGATGAATCCCATATTCTGATAAAGAGGATTTATTATAAAGAGGATATCTTAAATCTGACTGACCACTGCTATCCCCATTAATTTCTTTTGCTGTCCTTTGTAAATAGCCCATAAGTTTCTTCAGCAGTGCCCCCATGCCAAACTACAAATTCCCCCAACATAGTTTGGGAGTTCAGTGGGGAGAAGTACTGGAGAAGTACACACAGATTTTGTGTATGCAAACTTTTGGATGAAATTTAATTACAGTTTTTTGATTCCCACACAGATTCTTGATTCCATTGCTCTAATGCACAATGAGAAGCATGTGAAGCTGATGCCAGGGAAAAGGAGATCTGAATGATGTGACACAGAAAGTCTTCTCTTGTGCCATCTATGAATCTTCAAATTAGCCTGTCATTCCCAAGTTAACCTTCTCGTTATTCTGGACCCCTCTCCTCCTCTAAGACATTATCCTTTTTTATGGTAAACTTCATGTCTTTTTTTCATTTTTAACATTGTCTTCTAAATTATGCTGCCCAGATGTACCTATAGGGAGGTAAAAAAAAAAAAGTGTTGCCCTGTGCAGGATGAGGGAGACATCACCACCAGGAAAGAATGCTAGACTGTTAGCAACTGCAGGAAGTGGGGAGGGGACTGTGGAGAACAGGGGCATCTCTAGAGTCTTTCACCAACGCATCTCGCATCCCTGGAAGTCTATTCTGAAATTTTCCTCATCCAGATTTCTCCCCACAATTTGGAGTTTCAAATTAACTGGTTAGTGGAACCGATGTACTAGAATTCTCCATAGTTCTGTTTTATTTGGGGGAAAGTGACCATGAGTTCTTGGTTCTAAAGGAAGCAAAAGCCGAGTGTAGCCAAACACATACCCTGGATTTTAGGAAAGCTGATTTTAATAAACTCAGAACAATGATAAGTAAAGTCCTATGGCAAGCGACTCTAATGAGAAAAGGTGTCCAAGATGGGTGGGTGTTTAAAAAAAAAGGAAATTCTACAGGCATAATTAGAAACCATTTCAACAAGAAAAAAGGGTGGAAGACAACAGAAGAAGCCAACGCTTCACAAAAAGCTTAGAGATGACTTGAAAACAAAAAAGCACACATATAGGAAGTAGAAGGAAGGACAAGCCACAAAGGCAGAATACAGGCAGGTAGCACAGAATTGCAGGGATGGCGTCCGGAAGGCTAAAGCTGAGAATGAGCTGAGGTTAGCGAGGGATGCTAAAAACAACAGAAAGGCTTTCTTCAGATATGTGCATAGTAAAAGACAGAGGAAAGAAATGGTGGTTCAGCTATTAAATAAGGATGGCAAAACGATAACAGATGACAAAGAAAAGGCAGAAGTGCTCAATTCCTACTTCGGCTCAATCTTCTCCTGAAAGAGGGTCTGTGGACCCCCCCCCCCCAGCAAAGGCAAATTACAGGCTGCAGGGGCAGGATTGCAGCTTGAGATTGATAGGCATGTGGTCAAGGAACACCTAATTACTTAGAATGAGTTCAAATCTCCAGGGCCAGATGAACTACACCCTAGAGCAGAGCTTTCGAAACATTTCATGTCGGTGACACACTTTTTAGACATGAATCATTTCGCGACACAGTAATTCAGTTTTTCTAGCAAACCGGAGGTTAAACTAACCCGTTATAAGAGATACGGACATATACATAAATTGTAATAACGAAATGTATGGGGACACAACATATCTCATGAAAACCTTTCATTTATATTTTTAAAAATATATGATTTGTAAGATAATAACATACATTGTTGTCATTTATGAGTAACAGTATGTAAATATGTGCAAGAATTTTAAAAAATTGATTAACACCAACAACGACTTACCATTTTAATGGGATGTATAAAGTTGATGGGATGACCAGAGCTTTTCAATATTTGGTGGAATATTAGATGATGTCAGGAGGCCCTAGCCAGCCTCTTTCAGTCTACTCCAGTAGCCATCTCCAGACACAGACAAAGGGTTTTTTTCAAGGCTTTATTCCTTTTACAACTTAATAACTCTATCATCAGCGACTAAGCTATGAACAGCAGAGTAATCTATGCTCCGGGTAGGAAACAGTTGGTCCCCGTTTGAATGAGAATCACTTGCAGACCCTGAACTTATGGGCTAGGGAGAGTCCCTCCCCTTTTCCCTTGGGTCCTCTGGACGCGACTGTTGCTTGCGCGCCAAACGGGCGCTACGCCTCCTTTCCATGCCCTCCATAGCTCGTCGCTCTCTGCGTTTGCATCGAGCATCCAGCCAGTCCTCCTCCCATGCTCTTTCACTCCCAGGACTGCTATCTATGTCTGGAATGCCAGTAGGAGGAATCTCTGCCAGCTGCAGGGCCTGGGAGGGAAGAGCGCGCTCCTCTCCCACGGAAAGCTGTTCCTCCTCAGAATCAGAGCTGCTCTGAGATTCTATGGGCTCAGTGCCCACCCTGACAGATGAAGACACTCGATTTCGTCATCAAGCATTTTTAAGCTTCCATGTTTCAGTGTCTTTAAGTTTGCCATCGCTGAAAAGGATACTTCACAGATGTATGTAGTACAAAACAGCAGAAGAATTTTTAACAGTCTTTTAGCTATGTTTGGATGCATTTTTGAAATGTGAATCCAAAAGCTGTCCAAGTCACCCTCTTCATACATCATTAACAGATTTCGATCATTTTTTATGTCAGCTAATTCTTCTTCAATAAGTGAAAAGTTCCTCATTGCAGTTGAAAGAAATTAATTTCTGATCCAATCATAATCTTGAATTTCAACATTTCGGAAGTAATGATGAACTTTCTCTCCGAGCAATGTTAAATGGTCAACAATTAGCGAGCTGATATCACATTTTAGCTGGCACTCAGCAGATTTGGAAAACATTTCAAATTCTTCTTTCACTTTCCTTTTCCAAATTGCTATTTTGTCTCTCATAGCACAAATTTTATCTACCGCTGTTAAGATATTTTCTCCTTTTCCTTGCATACTGGTGTTTATTTTATTCAAATGTTCAAATATGTCAGCAAGATATGCCAATTTTGTGCACCAAAGTTTGTTTTGAATTAGATCGCAGAATTCATTTTGCTGATTTTCCTGAAAAGTTTAAGCATCATTTCCCTCAATTTGTATACACGACAAAGCACTCGACCTCTTGAGAGCCAAGGAACTTCTGTGTGTAGTAGAAGCTTTTTAAACCTTGCCCCCATTTCTTCACAAATATGAGCAAATAATCTTGGTTGAAGACGTCTACTTTTAATGTAATTGACCATTTGAACCACTTTGTCGAAAACTTTTCTTAATTCATTTCCAATGGTTTGCACGACTAGTGCTTCGCGATGTAAAAAGCAATGAGTAATTATAATGTTTTCATTCTCTTTCATTGCTAAAGCTATAAAACCTTTTGTTGAACCAACCATTGAGGGTGCGCCATCTGTGCATATTCCTACACAATTTAACCAATGCAAATTATTTTCCTTCATGAAGCAATCTAAAGTTTTAAATATATCTTCACCTCTAGTTCTCATTGGAAATTCTAGACAACACAAGAATTGCTCAATAATTCTGTCAGTATGAATGAAACATATAAAAACCAATAATTGTACTAACCCACTGACATCTGTTGCTTCGTCTAATTGCAATGTGAAGATCATATTATCGTCTTGAGAAATATCTTTCATTTGCTGCTTAATGTCATCAGACATGTCTTGAATACATCTTCCAATCGTGTTATCTGCCAAAGGGATTTTATTAACTTCTATCTCATATTTGGGCCCAAACATTGTTTGAACAATAGCACAGCAAGATTCCTTTATGGTGGTTTCGGCAATAGCGTGTGGGTCCTTGTTTCTGGCAATTATCTGAGCAATCAAGTAACTTGCCTTTTGAGCTTTCTCTGCTGTCTTCATTCTCTTTGTGAATGATGCAGACTGCTTCTTTATAGATTTTGAAAGCTCAATAAAGCATTCTACTGGTTTTTCTGACAAATGACAGTCTTTTCAGGTAAAATGACACTTTAATTTATTTGGTACCATACTTTCATTTGCAAGTATATCCCCACAAACTAAACACTGGGGACAAGGATTGTTTTCATTACCAGAAAATGTGAACCCCAGTTTCATATAATCTTTATTGTATAAACGAGGCTTGGAAATTTTTCCTTTACACTTCTTACGTACTAATACAGACGGTTTAACAGTTGATTCTTGCGTAGTTTCCTCTATAGCGGCTACATTTTGTTAATCGCAAACGTCATCTTCACCAGCTTTCCTTTTCTTAATTAGAAACGTATCCATTTTACGGGTAATTCAACTGCAATGTAATGAATAAATCTATGCGGATTTATTTTTAGGTTTTAGCATTAACTAAATATGAAAATAACAGGACTGTTTTTAGCGCTTATCTTTCTCTGTTTTTTCTTATGAAAGTAACAGCACCTGCGCTCCACTCCCACAGTGATAAAGTGAAATAAAGATAGGAATCAGGACCAGGAGAAGATGTGAAAAATAAACAAAATTAACTAAAGTATTTACATTACATATTAGGACACATAGGTCCAGGTAGGAGCTCAGCTGCAAAAACACATGAAGTAGAGAAGCAAAAGTCCAACAAAAATGGTGTAAATATATATGTCTCACTACAAGGCTATATTGCTGCAAATATTTGCAATGCCTGTGTCCAGAGTCCAGTTCCAGCACTCTCCAGTGATATACTGCCGGTGGGTGGTCAATCCACGATTACAGCAGAGTAAAATAAAAATGACAGAAATCAAATCATAAGTGCCACGTGGTGGGTGGCTTGCTGTTTGCCACATTGGGTTTGGGAGGGTGGCCTCCCTTCAGCCAGCAGCAGGTGGGTTGACTCGGTGACAGCCTGCAGCTGCGCTCACCCGGGTGATTGGGAGCACGCTGATTCCGAGGCTTCTGGCCTCCACTGAGCTCTGTTCCGATTGGCCAAGATGGCGGACAGCCCGCTCGGTGCAGTCCCAGTCCAGGACCTCCGGGGGACTCCTCCGCTCAGCACAGCCGAGAGTTGGGGGTGGTGTAACAACTAATCGCTCCGTTAAAGGAGTCTCCGATGAGAATTCCGAATTCTCCACACCCCTCGTGCAGCCGGTGTTACCACACTCCTCGTCGTACCTTAGCTGCTTTAACATTAGCTGCTTTAGGAAGTTCCGGGGGAGGGGCCAAGGGAAGCAAACGCGAGTAAGGGAGCTCCACAGTGCCCTTCCGCACAATTTTCTGCATTTTGAGCAACACGCCTACACACTGCCACCGACACACTAATGTGTCATGGCACACAGTTTGGAAAGCTCTGCCCTAGAGTAATAAAGGAACTGGCAGAAGAACTTTCAGAACCACTGTCTATTATCTTTGAGAAATCATGGAGGATGGGTAAAATGCCAGATGACTGAAGGAGGGCTAGTGCTATCCCTATCTTCAAAAGGGGTAAAAACGAGGAACCTGGGAACTACAGACCAGTCAGTCTGACATCAATTCCTGGGAAAATTCTGGAGCAGATTATAAAGCAATCAGTCTGTAAGCACCTTGAAAACAATGCAGTGATTACTCGAAGCCAACATGGATTTGTCAAGAACAAATCCTGCCAGACGAATCTGATCTCATTTTTTGATCAGGTCACCTCCCTTGTGGACTGTGGGAATACTGTGGACATAATATATCTCAACTTCAGCAAAGCTTTCGACAAACTGTCCCATGATATCCTGAATAGTAAACTAGCTAAAAGTGGGCTACATGAAACAACTATCAGGTAGATCCACAGTTGGCTGCAGGAATGGACTCAAAGAGTGCTTATCAATGGGATCTTCTCAAATTGGGGAGGGGTAATAAGCAGGGTACCACAGGGCTCAGTCCTGGGCCCAGTGCTTTTCAACATTTTTATGAATGACTTGGAGCAGGAGGTGCAGGGAAGGCTGATCAAATTTGCAGATGACACAAAATTGGGTAGGATAGCTAATACCTTGGAAGCCAGAAACAAAAATCAAAGTGATCTTGAGAGACTGGAGTGCTGGGCTGAAAACAACAGAATGACATTTAATAGGGATAAATGGCAAGTTCTGCACCTAGGAAAAAGAAACCAAATGCACAGTTACAAGACAGGGGATACTTGGCTCAACAACACTACAAGCGAGAAGAATCTTGGAATTGTTGTAGATCGCAAGCTGAATATGGGCCAACAATGTGATGTGGCTGCAAAAAAGGCAAACGCTATTTTGGACTACATTTATAAAAGTATAGTGAAGTACTAGTTCCGCTCTACTCAGCACTGGTTAGGCCTCATCTGGACTATTGTGTCCAGTTCTGGGCACCACACTTTGAGAAGGATGCAGACAAATTGGAGAGGCTTCAGAGGAGGACAATAAAAATGATCAGGGGACTGGAAACAAAGCCCTATGAGGAGAGACTGAAAGAACTGGGCATGTTTAGCCTTGAGAAGAGAAGACTGAGGGGAGATAGGATAGCGCTCTTCAAGTACTTGACAGGTTGTCCCAGAGAGGAAGGCCAGGATCTCTTCTCGATCATCCCAGAGTGCAGGACACGGAATAATGGGCTCAAATTACAGGAAGCCAGATTCCGGCTGAACATCAGGAAAAACTTCCTGACTGTTAGAGCAATATGACAATGGAACCAATTACCCAGGGAGGTGGTGGGCTCTCCCAGACTGGAGGCATTCAAGATGAGGCTGGACAGCCATCTGTCAGGGATGCTCTGACTTGGACCAGTTCAAGACCTTTCTCTTCCCCCAGGCATTTGGCAGTATATGATGAGTTTTAATCAATCCTGGATTTGTCTTGGGGTTACAGTTGATTGCTTGAAGTTGTTCTAGATATATGTTGTCTTTGTGTATATTGTCTGTTTGTGTGTTTTTTTATGTAAATGGCTTTTAACCTCCGTATACTGTATTTTCAATGTTTTAATCTTTGTAAACTGCCCAGAGAGTTTTGGCTACGGGGCAGTATAGAAATGTTAACAACAACAACAACAACACATGTACATCAGTAAAACACCACACACACAAAATCTGGATTCAATCATACATCTGTTCACAGCAAGATTGCTGTTTCAACATGTTTTATCAGTGCACACATGCCGCTCAGTAACATAGAGAGGGATGGGGGTGGGTAGAGAGGCAAGTGAACAGAAGAAGCTGAAAGCCGAGGCAAATTAGCATGCCCTAATTCTGAAACTCATTTTAGAAGTTCTCCTAGTTAAAGTAGAATTCAGGAGGAGGGGAAGCACTGGGTAAGGCAGGCCAGGGAATCAATGAAAGAACAGAACAGGGGAAATCCTGTCATGGCCTAGGACTCTGCCACCATTGCCCCCCTCAGAGGTGGTGTGCAATGCCATAGAGGTTGCAGGGGACCAGTCTCACTTATGAGAGAGTCTCTCCTGCTGGAAACTCCCACAGAGGAAGAAGAGAGCCCCCAGGGACAGCAATGGCCCCACCTTCTGGCCTTATTCCCTGTCTCTGAGGACTCATCACCAGAACCACATGCAGCTTATGGGGCACCCTTCTCCTACCATGCCATATCCAGAGGCAGCAGGAGGTTACTTCTGGGTACAGCCCCTTTCAACCCAAGCAGTTTTCCTATAAGGAGGCAAAGTTTCTCTCTCTCTCTTTCTCTCTCTCTCACACGCACTCACACACGCACACACAGACAGAGAGACAGAGACAGAGAGACAGAGAGACAGAGACAGAGAGAGAGAGAGAGGCTACTTAAGCTTGCAGTTGACCCAGACTATTGCTGGAATAACAGTCCAAGCTCTTTACTTGTCAGTTTGTCTTCTCTCCAGCTTTGCTTGTATCCAGTAGGGATGTCAGAGAATTCCGCGACGGATCTCGGTGCGGCTGAATGCCAGTGCATTTGGCCCCCCGAAATCCGTCGCGGAACGAAGCCCCGCCCCCCAACCCATGAAAGGCACGTGGGATGAAGTCCCCCCCGCCCCCAACCCACAAAAGGTGCGCGAAATGGAGCATTTACCTGCTCCCATCCACGCTGCTTTGCGAATGGCGGCCGTCCTGCAGCCACCATTTGCTTCCTCCTCTTCATAGATGTGATAGGCTATGTAAATACTTACGTAGCCTATCACAGCTAACGCAGGGACACCATTTGCGTCCCTGCGGAGGCCGTGATATGCTACGTAAGTATTTACATAGCCTATCACAGCAGGGGGGGAAAAAACCCAGCATACGCAAATGGCGGCGGCTACCGCCCTTTGTGTACGCTGGGGTTTTTCCCCCTGGCGTGATAGGCTATGTAAATATTTACGTAGCCTATCACGGCTCAATACAGGGATGCAAATGGCGGCGGCTACAACAGCCGCCATTTGGGTCCCTGCAGGGCTGCCCAGCGGCTGGATGTCCAGCTGCGGGCGGCCGGAGCCGGCAGGATTCCGGAGGGGAGGACCAGATCGCCTCCCCCCCCATCAAGGATTCCGGGGGGACGGACGGAGCGCCTCCCCCCCACCGCGTATTGCCCGGTGCGGAGCCAGGTAGGTGTTTCATACATCCCTAGTATCCAGTCCCAGTGAACTGTCCGTGCTGTTGATAACCTATGGTCTATGCAGACTCTTTGGGCATCTCTACACCGGCCTAAAATCCTGCATTTAAAATGAGGCTTTCTGCTTCTGTTTTAAATGTAGGATCACAAATCCCTTTTTCACGTGCTCCCTTTCCCCCCCACCCCTTTCCCCCTCCTTCTCCCCGTATCTGAGTCTTCCATTATCTTTCACTGATCTTGCTCCTCTTTTCATGGAGGAAACTGAAGTGGAACACAATGGGATAATTTGATAGCTCATTATCTGCGATCTATTTAAAAACGGAACAAAGGGCTTTTAGTGCAGGAGATGCCTTGGATGATCATGGCTTCATGTAAAGAGCCTGTGAAGGAGCCATCTCAACTGCAGGATAAAAGCTCAGTGTGAAGGAGCCCTTTCTGTGCTTTGCTGGGAGGCCCCTGCAGGCATTGGCCTAGGACAGGAGACATCCCTACAGGAGACTCACTTTGTCAAACATGAAGACCTTGTTAATCTTGCCACTAAGGGGGTCTATGATTCCTGTGATCTTAGTGTTGGCATCTTGGATGGCCTTACACAGATGTTGAGTGTTGGCACTTTCATCAAACTGCAAATTCACAAAAACTATGGTAACAGGACGAAGCTCTGATAAGTATTCCAGTGGCTGGTTGTCATCAATCTGGAAAATAAGATACTTGGCTTCGTTAACTTTTCTATGAACTTGGGGAGAAAGAGGTTTCTATATTCCATCACTCTACCCTGAGCTAAAGCACAGCTATATGGAAGCCCTTTAAAAAGTTCCATTCCCGAACCACACACACACACACAAGCTTTCTGTTGACAAAGGCCGGGCACTCTGCTCCAACCATTGTCAGTGCTGGCTGAGCACTTATGAGCACCTTTGCCTTGAAGGACTATGGCCCAGATGCATGGAGCAGAACCAGTGGCTACTGTGCACACACAGTCCCACTGCAGTCCCCAAGAGGGAGCTACCGCCTCAGCCACTGAAGTCTCCCCCTCCTCCTCCTCCCCAGGGTGGGTGGGTGTGACCAGGGAGGCGGAGGCATGAGCAGACAGGTGGCACCAGGCCGTGCCCTCTCTTGCTTCCAAACAAGCACTTATGGTACGTACAGGTTACAGGGATAGCATCTTGCTCACTATTCTCTCTCTCTCTCTGTCCCCTTGCACTCTACTGGCTGCTCTCCCACAGGTACAGGATCTTCTCTCCCACCCAGTTCTGTGTAGGCCATGAGGGAGGCCTATCCCATGACCAGCAGCAGCGGCCTCATTGATTCTGGCTGTTCTTCTGTGGGATTGCCAACGTACTTGTTCCATCCAGGCTCCTGCACTATTGCAAGCTTTATGACAGGCAGTTATGCAACAGCTGAAGGTATTCCTCATGGAGCTGGAGCCATGAGCGACACGGCACTTGTTCCCCTGCTGTCTGTTGAGCCCTGTCCGAGGCACAGGAGCGCTGGCAGGGTGCCTGGCTGACAACCCCACATGTGTCTTTTCCTTTTGTGATCTACACCACCTCAGATGTCATACAATCAAGTCCAGCCTTCCCCAACTAGGTGTCCTCCAGATGTGTTGGATGTCAACTCCTGCTGGCTAGGGATGATGGGAGTTGTTGTCCAACACATCTGGAGGGAACTTGTTTGGGGAAAGCTGGTAAAGGTCATGACTTTGCCACTTCGTTCCTAGGGGTTCATAGAGAGGGATCCCTTGTCCTGCACCCTGGTATAATCTGGCTTCAGCTCTCCTCAGGCTGAGACTTGGGGGTGGGGTGGGGGAGCTTGATGCTATCAGGACCCTGAGCCAGTGGCTCCGCCAAGTGTCCGCTCACCTAGGTACCCTGCACTATGAGGAGGTTGGGGGAACTATTGGGATGGATGCTGCTGCAATGGTGTATGAGGCAGTTGGTTGGGGACAGGGCAGGGTGAGGCGGAGGCAATGGGGGAGGAGCACAGACAGAGGGGGGGTCACATGTGTTTCTGGGGGGAGGGCCCCCAAAAGGGCTAATTGGCCCATGCAACACTCTGCCTGACTCAGCTGAGGGGGGGAGCGTCTAGGTGTGCAGCTGCCTGCCAAATGCCTGAAACCTGAGTGAGTGTTTGTACCAAACCAAATATGCCTCTCTCAGCTTTCAGGCACTTCACCCTAACCCGAAAGCCCCACAGGAGGAAGTCCTGGTTAAGTCTTCTTGGGGGCTTTTCAGGAAGCTCAGGCAGAGAGGCTGCAAGGACAGAATGGGATAAAGAGGTAAAAGAAAGAGCCTGTAGAACCCCTCAGCCACCTCCTTACAGTAAGGTAAGCACTGAAGCCCTGCACACTGAGAAATGTCTCTGAAATTGTCAACATCCTTGCAAAAGAGGCAGAAAAATGACTGCCTCTTTTGCAGGGAAATGAAGAGGTTGAAAAAGGCCAGGTGGGGTTTTCGTACAACACTAGTCTGAATGCATAATATTACAGTAATGAGAAAACAATAGGCAATCAAACATTCATGGAAGTACCTTCCTCAGGATGTTCCTCATCACGTATTTTCTCAAATGTTTCTCAAGTTCTTCATCAGGAGCCAACATAGAGGCATTTCTCAAGATCTCTAGTGGGGTAGGTGAGAGCATTTTCAATAAGGAGATAAAGATGCGGTAGAGAAAGTGCAGGACTGAAGCCCCGTTAATTAATGTGCACACGCAGTACTTGTGCACCAAACCATCCTGCATGTGCATTCTTGCATTCTCTCTGTTGCAATATGCTAAGGAGCAGGATGATGAGGTGGTGAGGAACAGGGCTTTGAGAAATTGTGTGTGGCCAGTTGCAGCCTCACAAATTGCCAGCTGCTACCCCTGTGCGAAAGGATTTTGTGTATGCTGGGAGGGGGTGCTTAGGGTGGAGTCTCTGGCTGGCACCAATTGGTCAAAACAAATATGCCAGAAGCTCTTGCGCAAACAAAGCACACTATGTCACAACACAATCAGTCATTTTGCTTGCCCCTAGTGATCGCCCCAGAAACAAAGTGGGATTTTGGGGCGTTAATATCAAACACTCAAAAATCTTTGAGAAGCTTTCTAAATGTTTGATATTAACACTTGAAAATCCCACTTTAGCTGCCGTTCCCCCTTCTCTACTATACCCTTGCCCTTCTCCAGGAAAAAAAAATAACTTGGAGAAGGGGGAAGGGATAACAGGTGGTGGAGAGCTCCCATCTCCACAGGAGAAGCCCTGGTAGGAAAAGACAACGTATGCATAGTGTCACAGAGAAAAGCCCCATAACACAGAGAAGCCCCATGGGGGTCTCTCTCATGTGTAGATGGGGACCCTCCACTACGTGCTTGCTAGCAGCCTACCATTCTCCAAGGTGAGGCTTTTTTTCTTGGGGAAGAGGAAGGGGGGACTAGCAGAGAGGGCAGAAAGCTGTTATGGTAGGGTGGGAGCCCCAGTTTGAGGGAGGTCTGCTCAAAGGCAGCTGTGACTGCCTCAAATTGGGGAGGGGGGCAGATTTTTTTTAAAACAGCCATTCCATCTCTATAGCCAATGGCAAATTTTGCTTTCAAAATACAAGCTACACAGAAATTCAACACAGCCCTCAGTCACCCGGTTCGCCAACCACCAGCACCCACCATGGCTTAAATATTCACAATGGCTGGCTGCCGTTGTGAATATTCATGCTATAGTGGGCGGTCACTGCAGCTTATTGTGATGTGAGAACCTGGCCAGGGTGGTTTGTTGCCGTGGGTAACAAGCCACCTAGAACCCATGGGCTGCAGTAGGGTTCTGGGTGAAATAACCCTGAAATAACTTCCTAAGTTTTCACTTTCATGGAAAAATTAAAGTACATGGCAATTTAAGTGGTACTTGAGTCTCTTTTGAACTGGATGTGCACGAGTCACAGCAAGCCTCTGACTTGTGTGTTCCCTCCTCTCTTTTCCTGCTGTGCAGCTGAGAATAGGAGTTTGGAAGCTTTCACGTCTGCTTTCCCTTAACTATAGCTTCCAGTGTCATCCAAACCAGGAATTGTGGTTAAGACTGACTACAGTTAATTTCAGTAAGCCAGCTTCAGAAACCACCAATTAACCATAGTTAGCATTAACCACCAAACTTGATATATATAAAACGATACATACAAATCAAGATAGGAAGACATTCCTAATATTCTTGAAATTGAAAATAGAGAACAATTTTTTAACTAGTTAGGGGTAATTCTAAATAATGTTAATCCTTGCTACTCTCCATATTTTAGCTAACCAAAATTTTAAAGCTGGGGGTTGGGGGCATTACCATTTGCTTGCAAGTAAAATTCTCACAGCAGACCATTTTCAAAAAGGTCCAAACCTTTCCAGGTTGAACAGGTTGTTCAGGCTGAACAGTCTCATTCAAATAGCCCAGCAGAACAAACAGCTGTGTGCATGTAGTCATTCCTTTCATGTTTTCAAGTGGATGTGTTGTGGGACTGACCAGAGGAGTGTACTGATGTCAGGAATGTAGTTACCTGGTGTGGAACAACTCCTCCCTCCACTTACAGGTGGAGCGGAATGTGTGAATGGGGTCGTAGTAATGCAGCTATTTATGATTTACACTGCAATTTTAAAGACTGTAAAATGCTTTACAGCTTATTAATTTCATCTATACGATAACCCTGTGAGGTAGGCCACTGTTATATTATAGGTGGAGAGTGGAGGTTGGCAGATGGGTGCAGAATCCCACAGCCAAATACAGCTCTTCATCCATTGAACCATACTGTCTCTCATTGGCATAAAAAAATAATAAAATATTTGTTTTCTCTTTTTCTGGGGAAGACAATCTGCAGCTTCTGGAGAAGTCTCGTTAGAATGAGATTTCTTGCATCATTTCATGATTGAATGTAGTTACTCTAAACATGGGATGCTCTTTCAGTTGTGCTAGAAGTTATGAGAAGGCCAAATGCTATGAGAAAATAGTATGGATAGGTTGTGAAGAGCCAGTAACAAATACATGGATACAGAAATAATTCGAAATCTTAGAACTCACCAAAAGTGTCACATATGCGGTTTTGTTTCAGGTACTGTGTGCATCTCTCAAAGAAATCCTCAGTATCAAATTCAGGGACATTCTTAATGTATCTAAACTAAAGGTAGGCAGAATTATAGCCGTGCAGAAATATTCACCCCCACCCTGCTAATAGCTATCTATGGCCATTGTCAGTGATCTTCCAAACAACAGCCTCCCCTCCACTTCCCACATGACACACCAAGCACTTTTCCTGTGTTGCAAAACTTATTAACTTTTTTTTGGTCCTTGTGTTGCAGCCCCTTCAGGACAGGCATGGCTTTTTTTACTCTCAGAGCCAGTTCCATTGGTGTGGAAACATTTTCTTTGGAACTTTGGTTCCAATATCCATTGGTGGGATATTGATCAGTACTTAAAGAAGTTTTGCATGATGAAAATCCAGTCCTTGGGTTTCCAAAATCATCTGGAAGTTTATCACACCAGAGTGGTGCTATTCGCTAGTGTGTCAATATGGGGCTGGGGATTCCATTGCAGAAGACACTGTCACAAGGTGGTTGTTATTTTAAACCAGTGCCTAGGCAGGGTAATGGACTCTGTCAACTGAGACTCAATCCAGACAAGACAGAGATACTGTTGGTGGGTGGTTCATCTGACCAGCTGAGTGTTTCACTCTGTTTTGGAGGGTGCTGCCCTGCCCTTAAAGAGTCAGGTTCACAGTTTAGGGGTGCTCTTTGATCTATCATTGCCACTGATGGCAGAAGTGGCCTAGGTAGCTTGGAGCTTACTGGCTCAGGCTGATCATACCAGCTACAATCTTATTTGGAGAGAGATAGCCTGATTACATTAAGCTGGAGGTGGTCAAACATGAGATGGAAAGATTGAACATCGACATCTTGGGAATCAGCGAACTAAAATGGACAGGCATGGGCGAATTTAATTCAGGTGACCACCATATCTACTACTGTGGGCAAGAATCCCTTAGAAGAAATGGAGTAGCACTCATAGTCAACAAAAGGGTGGAAAAAGCAGTACTGGGGTACAATCTCAAAAACGATAGAATGATCTCAGGATGAATCCAAGGCAAACCATTCAACATCACAGTAATTCAAGTCTATGCCTCAACCACTGATGCTGAAGAAGCTGAGGTTGGTCGGTTCTATGTAGACCTACAACACCTTCTAGAACTAACACCAAAAAAAGATGTCCTCTTCATCATAGGGGATTGGAATGCTAAAGTAGGAAGTCAAGAAATCACCGGGATAACAGGCAAGCATGGCCTTCATGTACAAAATGAAGCAGGACAAAGGCTAATAGAGTTTTGCCAAGAGAACATGCTGATCATAGCAAACACTCTTTTCCAACAGCACAAGAGGCCACTCTACACATGGACATCACCAGATGGTCAATATCGAAATCAGATTGATTATGTCCTTTGCAGCCAAAGATGGAGAAGCTCTATACAGTCAGTAAAAACAAGACCTGGAGCTGACTGTGGCTCAGATCATGAGCTTCTTATCACAAACTTTCGGCTTAAATTGAAGAACATAGGGAAAACCACCAAACCATTCAGGTATGACCTAAATCATATCCCTTATCAATATACAGTGGAGGTGAGGAATAGATTTCAGGGATTAGACCTGATAGACAGAGTGCCTGAGGAACTATGGACGGAGGTCCGTAACATTGTTCAGGAGGCAGCAACTCAATCCATCCCAAAGAAAAAGAAATGCAAGAAAGCCAAGTGGCTGTCTGATGAGGCTTTACAAGTAGCTGAGGAAAGAAGGGAAGCGAAAAGCAAGGGAGAAAGGGGAAGATATACCCAACTGAATGCAGAGTTCCAGAGAATAGCAAGGAGAGACAAGAAGGCCTTCTTAAATGAACAATGCAAAGAAATTGAGGAAAACAACAGAATGGGAAAGACTAGAGATCTCTTCAAGAAAATCGGAGAGCTCAAGGGAACGTTTTATGCAAAGATGGGCATGATAAAGGACAAAGAAGGCAGGGACCTAACAGAAGCAGATGAGATTAAGAAGAGGTGGAAAGAATATAAGAAGAACTATACAGGAAATATCTGAATGTCCCTGATAGCCATGAGAGTGCGGTCACTGAACTTGAGCCGGACATCCTAGAGAGTGAAGTCAAGTGGGCCTTAGGAAGCATTACTAACAACAAAGCTAGTGGAGATGACAGTATTCCAGCTGAGCTATTTAAGATCCTAAAAGATGATGCTGTTAAAGTGCTGCAGTCAATATGCCAACAAATTTGGAACACTCAACAGTGGCCACAAGACTGAAAAAGGTCAGTTTACATTCCAATTCCAAAGAAGGGCAATGCCAAAGAGTGTTCAAACTACCATACAGTTGCACTAATTTCACATGCCAGCAAGGTTATGCTCAAAATCCTACAAGCTAGGCTTCAGCAGTCTGTGAACCGAGAAGTACTTGAAGTACAAGCTGGGTTTCAAAGAGGCAGAGGAACTAGAAATCAAATCGGCAACATTCACTGGATCATGAAGAAAGCAAGAGAATTCCAGAAAAACGTCAATTTCTGCTTCATTGACTACGCTAAAGCCTTTGATTGTGTGGATCACAACAAACTGTGGCAAATTCTTAAAGAGATGAGAGTACCAGACCACCTTACCTGTCTCCTGAGAAACCTGTATGAGGGTCAAGAAGCAACAGTAAGAACCGGACATGGAACAACCGATTGGTTCAAAATTGGGAAAGGAGTACGACAAGGCTGTATATTGTCGCCCTGCTTATTTAACTTATATGCAGAGTACATCATGAGAAACGCTGGGTTGGATGAATCACAGGTCGGAATTAAGATTGCCGGGAGAATTATCAACAACCTCAGATATGCAGACAATACCACCCTAATGGCAGAAAGTGAAGAGGATCTAAAGAGCCTCTTGCTGAGGGTGAAAGTGGAGAGTGCAAAAAGTGGTTTGAAACTCAACATTAAAAAACGAAGATCATGGTATCTGGCCCCATCACTTCCTGGTATATAGGAGGGGAAGAAATGGAAGCAGTGACAGATTTTACTTTCTTGGGCTCCAAGATCACCGCAGACGGTGACTGCAGCCATGAAATTAAAAGACGCTTGCTCCTTGGGAGGAAAGCTATGGCAAACCTAGACAGCATAGTAAGAAGCAGAGACATCCCCGTGCCGACAAAGGTTTGTATAATCAAAGCTATGGTTTTCCCAGTAGCAACGTATGGCTGTGAGAGCTGGACTCTAAGGAAGGCTGAGCGCCGAAGAATCGATGCTTTCGAACTGTGGTGCTGGAGAAGACTCTTACGAGTCCCCTGGACTGTGAGGAGGTCAAATCAGTCAATCCGAAAGGAAATCAACTCTGAGTGCTCCTTGGAAGGACAGATACTGGAGCTGAAGCTCAAATATTTTGGCCACCTAATGCGAAGAGTAAACTCCCTGGAAAAGACCCTGATGCTGGGAAAGATTGAAGGCAAAAGGAGAAGGGGACAACAGAGGATGAGATGGCTAGATAGCATCACCGATGCAATGAATATGAACTTGAGCACACTCCGGGAGAGAGCGCAGGACAGGAAGGCCTGGCGTGCTATGGTCCATGGGGTCACGAAGAATCGGACATGACTGAACAACAACAAGCCTGATTACATAGCCTGGCTACAATTATTCATGCTTTGGTAACCTAATGTTTGGAAACTTTCAGTGCATTATATGCGGGACTGCCTTTGACAGCAGTCCAGAAACTTCAGTTAGTCCAAAATAGGGGGTTAGATTGTGAATTGGCACTGTTGAGATGATCATATTATGCAAGTGCTTTGTAATGTGCACTGGATACCTATCCATTTCCAGATCACATTCTAAATGCTGGTGTTAACCTTTAAAGCCCTAAATGTCTCTGGGTCATGTTACCTAATGGAATGTTTCCTCACATATGTACATACTGAAATGCTAAAGCCATCATCTGAGGTCTTCCTCTGGCTGCCCCTGCCAAGTCAGGTAAAGTGGTGGCTACAAGAGAGAAGGCCATTTTAGTGGTGGTGCTCCATCTGTAGAACATTCTCCCCAGAGAGGCTCGCCTGGCACCCATTTTAGAAAATGCTTGGGAAAATAAAATGTTTTAGAAAATTGTCTTACTACATTTAGATATTTGCACCATTATCTCTGCTGGTGGTTTTGGTTTGATTTTTAGCTTTAGCTCTTTTTATTTGTTGTTTTATTTTATCTTGTATTTTGTTATTTTAAAATATGGTATACTGCCCAGAGAACTACAGTTTTAAAAGAAAGGGAAAGGGAAAGTTTGTCCATGAGAACAAGAAAAATCCTAGTGATGAACAAACTCTCCCAGTCCTATTTGGTTTTTGTCTGGGCTTATTGTGCTCATTCATTGGGCACTCAAAGACATTAGAAAATGTCTTACCGGGATGGTATACAAAATGTAATACAAAATCCTAACATGCTATACAACAAAAGCAGTAAAACAACTTCAACTACAGCCATAAAATGCAGGAAATGCATAGAATAGACAGCTCACATCAACCCGATTAATAAACCAGTTTAAAATGCCTGGGCAAAAAATAGGGCTTGACCTGGCAGCAAAAAGAATATGATGCTGGCACCATCATGGGGAGGCTGTTCCGCAGTGAGAGTTCTTTCCTGGATAATACTACTGCTCCAGATGTCTGCTGATCATGCCTTGTACATGTGCATCACCTCCTTGCCCTTTGGGGTAGTTCAATTGTTGTCTATTTTTCCTTAAGTGCATCCCAGTGCATGTCCAGCCTATTAAAATGAGCAGTTCCAACCCAACAGGGAGGTGTGTGTGTACTGGTAATTTTACCACGTTCAGAGCAGCAATCTCTGTGACATAAACCAGGGGTGGGCAGAAGTTAGACCTCTAGATTGTGGGACTTCAATTCTCAGAAGCCCCCGCCAGCCTGGCTAGTGGTTAGAAAGATAGCATCAAGTTATTTTTGTCCTCTAAATGCAGAGTGAACCACAGCAAATCTTACTGCCCTTCCTGTAGGGCCCTTAAAATTCCTACAGATTCCTTGAAATCCCTACAGAGGTTTTGCATAAGTAGAAACCTCCTATTTTAGTATTTGCATTCATCCTGCCTAGGGAATACATCCTTCTCCCCCAGGAAGGAAGATTTGCACTGTGAATCATGGGAGGAATTGCTGGTGGTGGAAAATTCTCTCTTTGATGTGACACGTGTGGGTCAGGGTACCTTATTATTAAGAGCTGCAAGCAGACAACTCCCTCCAGATCCATGTGGTAGAACCCTGGACTAAGACCACAGAGAGCTACAGACACCAACTAGGTTAGAAAGGCCAATGATCAGACCCAGCCTAAGGCAACTTCATATGCCTTGAGTTAACTTCATATAATGGGGGGAAAGGCAACATTTGCCACCAGAAAGAAGCAAGCTCCCAACCAGCACCTTGTGGCACAACCTACACCCCCTGCATATATCCATCAGAGTCATTGCCTTGGATTCAGTTGTTTTAAACTTTGGACATATAAACAAAACACTATAAGAGGCAGCAGATAGGGCTCTCCTGCATAGCACAAACCATCACAGGCACCCACCTTGACAGCTCGTTCATCTTGGATTCTTTCCACCTCTATTAAGTTCCGGTCACAGAGCTCCCAGCAATTTGGTGACAGGATAATTTCACTTGCTTTTGCTAAGTTTTGGGCCAACCGCACTTCATCCACCGCCCGGCCAATTACCAGGAAATACTGGTGCCTATGGTCTCCAACAACAACCTTTGAGATGTGACCTGCAGATAGTCCTGGCAAAAGATGTAACTTCTTCATTGTGGAACCTGACCACATCATGTAGGGGTATTTTTATAACTAGCAATTTAAAGAAAGCATTTGTAAAGAACAAAACAGAGGCGGGTGGCAGGGCTTGCACTGACCCTGTTTGAAGGTGAAGGGGAAATCCTTAATTTGATGTGAATGTTGTTTGCTCCTCTTGGCTTGGTGTGAATATTTCCAATCATCTCTGTTAATGTTTGACTGAAATAGATGCATATTTAACAATACAAAAGATAAATCACCTAACTCACTTTTTAGATATTTTTAAGTGTAGAAAATGACATCTGGGAAAGGGAATTATATAGGTTTGACAGAATTAATCTTTGTTCTCCCCTTGTCCAGGGGAAACCATATCCTAAGTTACAAAAATGTAGAGTTGGGCCTATATATATATATACACATGCACATACATACACATACACACACACACACTCCTGGCTTTGGGGAATGCATGGGAGAAGAGGCATGGCAGATAGATATACTGTGTGCACTCCTGGTGGTCAGGGATGATGAGGGTTATAGCCTAAAACAGGGGGGACAGAAGGTCGATATGTGTGTATGTGTGTGTATAATCAGACTTGGGAAGGATTTTGGCCCCACATGATATTCTAATAAATTGTGAATGTTTAAAATGTGAAAGGGGTGTCCCTGCAACCCAACCTTTTGTGAGACCTTGTAACATTGTCATATCCCTCTGTGTTTACAGATTAATTAACTGATCACAGGCCTACCCTGACACAGCCACAGCTTATACCTATGCACACTTTAAAATAGTTTTTATAGTTTTAATAGTGGCTGTGGAGGCCTTTTCATGGCATATGTTGTCTGTTGGAAGTGGGAATCTGCAGGTGGGTGAGGAGAAAGGGAAGGAGTCTTCACTCTTCCTCTTTGGGAGGTTGGGGATAAACCTGGCCTGATAACTGTTGCAAGTAGAACGGGAAGTGGGCAGAATATACATGGGTAGTAACTAGTAAGAAAAAGTAGTACAAGGAAGGTTCACGGTTTCTTGGAAGGAAAAGAAATTAGTGAATCATAATTATCAAGAAAAGAGATGGTAAATCACCACAGACAGCTGCCTTGTGGGTAGTGCTATTGGCAGGTTGGCCACTATGCACATCCAATTTTCTGATAATACAAAAATGGAAGAATTGCAACTACCATAGGATTCAGAATAAATTCAAAAAGTAGGTATATTTATGTCAGATATTATAATCCAGTAGCCACCCCAGTAGTCATTCTGGATTCAAAAAGGAGGTTTGTTTCTGAGAAGGTCGCTCTTGGAGATGGGATGCCATTTAAAATGGATTGGGATGCCATTTTTCCTTGAGGACACTCAATGAACTGTATTTGTTGACTATCATGTTTTTGGGTCAGGAAGGACATTTCCCCCAGTGTCATTGAACATTTGCGGGGTTTGCATTTTTGCCACTACCATACGACAAGTTTTGATTGCTCCTTACACTTTGATTTCTCCCCCATTTGTTTTTTTCCCCCTTGATATATTATCAGTTACTATAATATGTGTTGTGGTAGCTGAGAAAATTAGATAAAATCTATTGCTATACCTTGTGAATGTGATTATTTGGTACATATTGTTTTATCATATTTATATCATGCCCTTCTTCTTTGTGGTTGTCCCAGTTTGTTTTCACAATAACCCTCAGTGTAAGGTAGGTTAAAAAGAGATTGCTTTTTGTTTGTTTTAAGCATTTTTACTCCATTTTTCAGCCAAAAGTGCCTCCAGAGCAGCTCACATAAGATCCATATGTAACAAAACAGTATAGTCTTGAATAGTGATTTCCAGTGCAACTCAGTGTCATGCCTTAGTGGATTTTAGACACAGGTCTCCCAAGTCTGAGTATGCCCTGGATGCATCTCTAGTGTGGTACATTGTGAGCTACTGACAGACAATATCTGAGAGAACTGAATGTGCTTTGATAGAAGCATCATTATCCATCATGTACATTTTTTCTGCTTTCTTATTACCATCTCTGATCAAATATGTTTTACAATTTTTTTTAATGCTTAGAACACCTACCAGACTTGTTTGACTAAAGTTGATAGTGGGAGAGAAAGTGGGAGAGAAAGAGACAGAACTGTGTGCATACTGCAGGCAGCAGCATCAATGGCTCTGTCAAACCACCTTCAGTTCTCTGAAACGATTGTCCATTGCTGTTTACATCTTGTGGCTCCCTAACTAACCAAAAGAACAGGACAGTAATTAAGTTCTATGTAATATGTGGCTGTGGAGAGCATTGCCTGCTGGCTATTTATTTTATTATTTCATTTATATCCCATCGGTTTTCCTCTTGCAAGGAACCTAGTGACTTACATGGTCCTCCTCCTACTATCCATTTTATCCTCACAACAGCCCTGTGAGGTAGGTTAGGTTGAGAGTCAGTGACTGGCCCAAAGTCACCCAGTGAGCTTCATGGCTGAGTGGGGACTAGAACCTAGGTCTCCCTAGACCCAATCCAACTCTCTAATCACTATACCACACTGGCTAAAGCCAGGGACCTGAGATCAAGAATCTCTGAATGTTCTCGCCTTCCTGCCTTCCATCTCTCTGTGCTTCTGTTTCTCTCAGCACAGAGTGAAGTTGAGACAGATGCCATGCCTTGGGCTTTTCATAAGAAATAAACTTGAAGCTCTGTTCTAGGAGGGGAGACAGTACCTATCTTCACTCGTAGCTCCAGTCCCACCTCAGTATCACGGACGCCATATTCTTGCTGGATGCTGAAACTACATTTCAGTGCCAGAGTGATGATGTCATTTATATGGCAACGCTCCACCTTCCAGAGTGCCAGCAGTGCATCCCCTGGGCAGATCAGAGAGAAAGAACTGGATGCATACCAATGCCATGGCTTTGCCTGGCCTAGTCAAGATAAATCCGTTAGCCAACATCTGACCTTTCTCAAGCACTTTGTTCACAAATTCAATGTAAACCATTCATGCGTTGTCATCTGCTGCAATTGACTTATGGTGCCCTCTCATGCTCTGTTGTAGTCTGTAGTTTTGGTTAGTGCAAGCTATGAATGTCCCACCCCTCTTAACATACCAAATGGCAAGCAGCTGCAAGCGTCCGCTTGGCCTTTTTAGGGGCTCATTTGCAAAGCAGTTTTGAAATTTCCAGAGCACAGCCAACATGTACTGGCGCCTTCAGATCGCACTGCTGTCTTGCCTATTCCAGGTATATTGAGGTGACCGAGATGGTGATGCCAGCACAGGAGGACACAAGCTTTCCACCTAGCAGTAAAGAGGTCACTTCGTGAATTTCAGTTTTTGAACTAATGTATGAGGGACTGCCATGCAAATAAAGTGCTATTATTTTTTTGTCCCCAAATCCATTAAAGTTTGAGGGGTGAGGGCAAAATTATGCTCGCCCCTACATGAGATGGGCTAGGGAGCATCAAAATGTCAGTCTCTCTAAGGGGTTAAGACTTAAACCTTTGGAGAGATTTTGATAAGATTCGGATAGCAATGATTTTGCCTTCATCCCTAACTATGGGGTAGTAAACGCTTTTTCTATAAAGGGCTGTCGACCACAGAAAAAAATAACCAGGAGCCAGAGGCATTACCTGAATCCTGCCTAGACAACTTGGAGGAGGGGAAGTCCTCTGCTATTGAGCTTGAAGCTATGGCTGTTGCTTTGCTTTGTCAGTAACTCGCCCGCTCTGTCTCTCTGAGTCAAACCATGGTTTCAGTCACTCATTTCCGACAACTAGGCAAAACTCGACTTTCACATTCCTTGTCATAAGAAGGATAGATCAGATGGCTGACACAGAGGGGCAAGTGAGGCTGCCCTTATTTTGTAACATGGATCAGTTTGGCATTATCTTTCTCAGTGTGGCATTTAATATTTCCAGTTGGGAAAGTTAGCCATTGATAAGATCAATTTAATTTATACCAGTGTCATTCAGTTAAGGGGAAAATTGATCTATGGATTTTCTGTTGTCTTAGAATTTAAGAATACATACTCGCACATTGGTGCTGGAACTCATATCTACGTTATTTACTGGGATTGAAAGATGCTCTCTGACTAACCTTAGTTACACAAGGTAACCAAGGGTTTGTTTTTTAATCTCCCCCTCCCTTCTGCAAAACTGTTGTGGCTTCAGCAGCTGTTGCAACCCACAAAGGTCGCTGCAGCCTTACGTGAGCTGGGCCAGGATTACCCCTGAAACCACATTATGTCCTCAAACCACGACCACTTGTTTTAGAAACATTGCCACCATCCCTTTTATTTATAAGGAGGGGGTGGAAAGAAGATTTACATATCAGTTTTAACTCCCACTGGTATGTGAGCAGGATGTAGGTCTCTTATGGTTCTTCCCAACGGTACTGAATTCCTTAAACTGTCATGCAAGTGACAGCTGCTGAAATTTCTACACAGCTATTAAAGGTGCATGTGCCCTGCCCTCTGTTGCATCATCTGGCAACCCTACTCATGGGGTGAAAAGATAATGGAACACATAGACCAAGATAATGGAACACAGAGACCAAGATAAACAATCAGCGGTGCTTTGTTGAGGTTAAGAGGGTCTGGGGTATTAAGACAGGATTAAAATAATGTAAGGATTTAGCTGACTAATAGTGCAACCCTATACGCTTAAGCCCCACTGAGGTCACTGGATCATCCTCCCAGGCAAATGTATATAGGACTGCAGTTTAAAACATGCTCTAGTATGGGCAGGCAAATGTAGAAATTTAAGCAGAAGTTTCTGAAGCATGTCATGTAGAGGCAGGTTGCTGCATGCTGATCTTCTCCCTATGCCCAGCAAAGGTGAGGTGTGGAGAAAATACCCAGCCAGAGGAATCCCTCCATGGACATGCAGTGATGAGTTACCAACTGTCAACATCTTGCTACACTGAGGATATGGAATACATATCCAAATCACACCTGCACTGCTTAACAAAAGGTGTGAAGTCGCCTGGGAGAAAGAAACCAACATGTCAATGGGGAATGGAGCACTTACCAATGCTTAGCGATTACTTGGGTCATTTGTGGAGCTCAAGGTCAGCATCCAATGCCGCTGCTCCGCTTATGCCATGGATATGGCACTAGAGTAAGCGACCTCTGGCACAATGCCAAAAGCACATGCTGGCACTGCAGATTTTCTGGAGAAACCTGTCATGCCGGCGAATGGCATGTGTTGTGTTAGAGATCGCTTACACTAGCACTGTATCAACGGCGTAAGCAGAATAGTTTTTAATTCTGGCTGGAGTCAGAGGAATTTACCAGGTATTTTCAAACCCAATCAAGATATTTCCCCCTAGCTGGCTCATATATTTTTTAAAAATGATATTTTCTCCACAATCCATACCTGCAAATTTCAAGACATCACCTCCAAAAACCAGCACCTCTGTAGATGAAAGAAAGGGAGAGAAGAGTTACAGAAGTTGTGGGCAGAAACCCAGATTATTTTTTTAATTGATCTTTTAATTATCATTAAACTGTTTTCTGGCTAGAGTTTTTTTTTTAATTGAAAGACTGGTATGGAGGTATAACACCGCAATGATATAAAATAGCATAATATAGTATAATAGCAATAGTAATAAAATATAGCATTATGATGTTGTAGCACTATACCTCCATTTTTGTTCATGAAAGAGAGGTATGGCACTGTAATACCATAACGCCAATTTCTGTATCATGTATTATACATAAAGGAAAGTTTCCTCCTGTGCAAGCACCGGGTCATTACTGACCCCTAGAGGGACGCCGCTTGTGCTGGCGTTTTCATGGCAGACTACAGCGGAGTGGTTTGCCATTGCCTTCCCCACTTGTGAGTACCTTTCCCCCAGCAAGCTGGATACTCATTTCACCGACCTCGGAAGGAGGGAGGGTTGAGTCGATCTGAGCCGGCTACCCGAGACCCGGCTTCCGCTGGGATCAAACTCAGGTCGGGGGGGGAGTTTTGGTTGCAATACTGCCACCTACCACCCTGCGCCACACGAGGCTCTTTATTATACATAATACATACGTATTATTGTATTTTGAATTATGTATTTGTATTTTGTACAAAATATATTTTGTATTATATTTTGTATTATGTATTATTTTGTAACTTATATGCAGAGTACATCATGAGAAATGCCAGGTTGGATGAATCAGAGGTCTGAATTAAGATTGCTGGGAGAATGATCAACAACCTCCGATATGCAGACGATACCACCCTAATGGCAGAAAGCGAAGAGGATCTCAAGAGCCTCTTGTTGAGGGTGAAAGAGGAGAGTGCAAAAGCTGGTTTGAAACTCAACATTAAAAAAACTAAGATCATGGCATCTGGCCCCATCACTTCCTGGCATATAGAAGGGGAAGAAATGGAAGCAGTGACAGATTTTACTTTCTTGGGCTCCAAGATCACCGCAGACGGTGGCTGTAGCCATGAAATTAAAAGACGCTTGCTCCTTGGGAGGAAAGCTATGGCCAGCCTAGACAGCATAGTAAGAAGCAGAGACATCACCTTGCCGACAAAGGTCCGTCTAATCAAAGCTTTGGTTTTCCCAGTAGTAACGTATGGCTGTGAGAGCTGGACTATAAGGAAGGCTGAGCGCCGAAGAATTGATGCTTTCGAACTGTGGTGCTGGAGAAGACTCTTACGAGTCCCCTGGACTGCAAGGAGGTCAAATCAGTCCATCCTAAAGGAAATCAACCCTGAGTGCTCATTGGAAGGACAGATAATGAAGCTGAAGCTCCAATATTTTGGCCACCTAATGCGAAGAGAAAACTCCCTGGAAAAGACCCTGATGCTGGGAAAGACTGAAGGCAAAAGGAGAAGGGGACGGCAGAGGATGAGATGGCTAGATAGCATCATGGATGCAATGAATATGAACTTGAGCACGCTCCGGGAGAGAGCGCAGGACAGGAAGGCCTGGCGTGCTATGGTCCATGGGGTCACGAAGAGTCGGACACGACTGAACGACTGAACAACAACAACAACAATTATTTTGTATGTACCATAATACAAAATACTTGCTATAACACAATGATACAATAATGCTAATTAAACAAAAATTAAAAGAATTCTGGCCATCAGTGGTATTTGGGAGTGAGATTGATAGATCAATCACATGGGTGCTTTTCTTGTAACTGACCATGCATTGCTGCTATACTCACCCTCCACAATGTCTCCTACATAGTGATTGAGGGCTTGTGTTAACTCATCAGCACCACGGTCCAGGTTAGTGTTCATGCTGAACTTTTCTGTCAGTGCCGTGAAACCTTTAAGATGAAGAAGCACTTGCTGTCAATCACACAACTTGGGGCTGTGAATTAGAGCTGAGTTCATGAAAGTGAGGCAGGCTGATGGGAGTTTGTGTATCACTTTTGGACAGGATGCCTGTCCTGTCCTGTCCTGCTATTTCCTGCTATATTTAATATGTTGGAGGGAGCAACCCTATGGCCACTAGATACTGTCTAGAGGGCCATAGGATTTTTTGGTTTCTGGGGAGCCAGGGCTCCGACCTCAATTCCCAGAACCTGCACTCTCTGCTCCCTTGTAGCTGCTGTGGTTCTGCTCACACCGGCTACATCTCCGCACTTGGAAAAAGAGTGCAGAGACAGGGAAAAGGGGGAAGACCTGGGGGTGGGGAGGTGAGCAGATCTGTGTTATGCAGCTTCCTATGCGCCACGCAGCCCCCCCCCCCTCCAAAGCTCCCTGGCTAGACAGGCAAAATCACCTCTCTAGCCAAAAATGCAAGGTGGGTGGAGATGCAAAAATGCAAAATTGCCTCTGTGCTTTGGCCACCCAGCGTTGGATAGTCATCAGCATCCTAGTTCAGAGGCTGACAACTATCTCCATAGGACTGCACCCTTATCATCTTTAGGGAGCCTGTGATTACCCTGAAAATTAAAGATATATATATGCTGGTGTTCGTTGAGCTAAGGCTCAGAAATGAACTTCAGGGCCTCATAAAAGTGTGCCTAAAATGAGATCCAGTTTCTAAAGCCCTCAGCCGAAGCCAAAAAGAATTCCCAGTTTCTCTCCCCACCTGTCTGCACCAGCCCACCCCTTCCCAAAAGTTGTCCCTGCCATACCCACACTCTCCCATTCCCCTTTCTTACCTTGAAGCTGCAGCAGGAGCATCTTTTACTTCTGTTGTGAAGGACATGCAAAATTCATTGCAAAGCTATCAGATAAGGAGCAGAGTCTGGAAATAGTTAGCCAGAGGCAGAACAGTGGGTGGAGAGACTGGTCTTAGTGAGGGGCAGGACAGCATCTATTAGTAGAGGAACTTGACTAGAGATCATGAGGGAGTAACAGGTGGTCTTGCAAAGTTTAGAAACTCCGTTCACCTGAACACTGGAGCCTTTTGCAAACTATTCATTTCCAGATCCATTTCCAAAACTCTGAGGTCTAGAAACGTGGTTTTTAATGAGTCAATTAATGCAAGAATTCCCATTTTTAAAACTATATAGTCCAGTAGATGTAGAAGTTGACTATAAACTCATTCCACCCAAAACATCTTTCCCTTTTTTGAGAATGTTTATCTGTGCAATGGCCAAAAATTAAAATTTAGAGCTTTCTTTCTGGAGAAAGGCTGTTTTTCTGATGCTATTTATTTTTTGTATTTATTTCTATTGATTCTACCTGTTATTTCCGTATGTAATATATGTTTTAACATCAGACACAAGATGTCGATAATGAACTTATGTCACTAATTCAGCTGTCATTTCTGTTTTAACGTTTCAATAAACTTTACAACAAAGGATGCTGAGCACTGTATTATTGGTGATGGTGACAGTGTTCTGGGAGAGGATGTAAGCTGTGTGGCTCTTTGGGGAAAAGGCATGACAGGCATAACTGAAGTGAGCAAGGAAAGATGTGACAATTTGCACGAGAGACCTGTGGAAGTTCCTCAAGGTGGACTGGGGCTCCATAAAGCAAGCTATAGTAGCTATACCAACAAAAATGTCATACAAAGCTATTTTTTTAAAAAGAGGAAGTGTCATGTGCTCGTGCGCTTCACTCAGAAGAAGTTCCGTGGTTCATTTTCAAAGAAAACTATTTGTTATGTGGCAAAGTTATCATGGGCTGTGTTTCCACCAGTGATTTACTCCAACCTGGCTGCATGGTGAGGTCTCTGTGTTTCCATGACATCATGGCCATTCAGCACCAGCCCTGCATTTTATCGCAGAAAAACTGCTTCTTCTGAGACTGGTTATAATCTGACTTTTCCAGCTTACTTCGGCTGCATTACTGACCTGTTTCCACAACTGCACTGGGTTCGGTATCATAGTCCTGCCCATGGGGCGTATAGCCCAGCCCTTGTGGGTGTGTCGCTCTGACCTCAGTGACCAACCCTTTCCCTCCCTGTTTTCTAGAAGTTTCATCACCAATTTGGAGCAGGATGCCAATGGACCAACTTTTAAACAACATTGAAAATAAGCGCTAGGACACTAGTGTGTAATATATAAGCTGTCACAGGCAAGCAAGTACTCCCATTACAGCCTGAAAATCAAGTTTATCTCAGGTCATTTCCCCAGAACTACACGTGGGGAGAATCCACGGCTAATATTCCTTTGTGTCGTTTGGACCAGGGAAACGATGCCGCAAGGATCATAGTCTAGTTTTCATATTACACACTACGTCACTATCTCATTGTCACACTATTGTGCAGGTCTTCAATCAATATGCATGCCCTCTATGTCAGTATCTTCCTATGACTCTATCACTCAATCGCGAAATAGCACTAACATGCATTTGAGCTATAGTGTGATAGTGCTATCACGTGATAGCGCATTTTCTGGAACAAGCCCCCTTGACCTCGACAGGAGCCAGCAGGCACTCGGGGAGTAATGTGCTATCGTGCGATAGCGCAAATGCATGTTAGCACTATTTCATGATCGAGTGATAGAGTGATAGAGTCCTAGCAACATACTGACATGGAGGGTGTGCGTATTGATGGAAGACTTGAGCAATCATGTGATGAGAGAGTGACTTAGCATGGCCTGCTAACGCAGAAGCTTTAGGGGTGCCTCCTAATGCGGTAGCCTGCTATTTAGAGGGAAAGGAAAAAAATGGGCGGAATCGGGCATACATCCAGGAAGTCTACTCAGAAGTAACTCCCATTGTGGTCAATGAGGCTTGTTCCTGAGATTGCCATTAAGGGAAATAGAGCCTGGAGGGGGGAGCCTCTCTGATTGGTTCAGTAGCCCCTGCCAGTCTGATTACATTCACTTCCAATCCCCCCACCTCCCCACCTGGAAGTATGTTTCTGTCAGTGAAGGGGGAGAGGTAGAGGGGACTCAGCAAGAGGAGGAGGTTGGGTGTAGATGAGCCTGTTGGTACTTTCAATCGGAGTCTGTGGATAAAAGCCATTCAAGTAGTAACTCTTACAGAGTTTAATAAGATTCTTATATGTCTTGGAGAATTCCACCTTTTGATGTCATATTTGAGAGCCATTGGGAATCTGATGAGTGGATCTGGTATTGAAGAAGACCTGGAGCTGGTGTGCGTGGGTGATGTTGAAGGTCATATAATGACAGGCAAAACATACATGCTGTCCACTTACTGGTACCAACAGCAGTGAGTGCTCTACTAATAGCAGAAGTGCACCACAACCCAAGCCACTAGAGAGCACACATCGTCTTCACCCTCAGATGGCAATAAACACACCACTGCAAAGACCACTAAAGAGAACAAAGAACTGCCCCCTGAATCCAGTAAAGCAATGGAGATTGACAACCCAGTAATCAGAGAACTTTTCTTAATTTTTGAGAAATCCATTACTAAAGATACACCAGTGGAACACATGAATTCTTCAACAGTCCTACAAAACTAATCCAAAAGTCTTGAAGAAACAAAAGAAACTGAGAAAGTAGTAGAACAGCATGCCTTTGGATTATGTACCCTCACATGATTGATATAGCAAAGGCATTTATATGGGCAGAAACTGGAAATTATATTTGTAGAGTGCTGGATACATGCTTCCATTCTTTCATGTATTAGACACAATAATTACTCCAAGTATGCCAGACTATACATTCAGCAAATGGATACTTGTACATGAAGACAAGTATCCAGAAGTAGACAAACATTCCAGGAAAGTAACTTCACATTAATGTGTCAGAACACAATGTGGGCTGAAGTATGGACAGATAGTCCATAGGGCAAATGCTCATGAGATCATCAAAAAGCTGAGAAGGTTTGATACAAGGGGTAGGGGAGATGGAAAGCCAATGAGCCCTATGCACTGTGAGTGCATTAAGAACATTAAGAAACTCTCTACAGAGAGCTTAACATTGCATGGCTCTGTCCAACTGTTGATGCTGCTAGGCACCACCTGTACATTTCTAGTGTTTGGTATGGAAACACTCGGAGTTTACAATGTGTTTCCAGAACAATGTAGATGGCACGTTTACATGGATATCTTCATCCAATAGCCACAAAAAAGAACCAGTACCAGGAAATTACTAAAGGCAGTTTGCTGCACCTGCCAAATCACAGTCGACAAAACTTGCAGTAGATGGTATGCATGCCCACTTGGTCTTGTTTGTACTGTGGTTTGCAAGCATTGCAGTGGTAGCAACTTCACAAGAGCATTACCAATTCTTACCAATGAGGAAGAGCAGTAACGCTGGCAGTGGAAAAACCAGTGCATATGTATATTCTTGTCAATGCTTCAGTGTCAAGATTTGCATATAATAGGTTATAATTACTATAATAATAGCCATGTAATAACCATTTAATATAATGACCATATCAACATATCACCTATATCTGCCTATATGTTGGTGTGATCAGACATTAGTTATATAGTAGATAGCTTTATGTTTCATTTTGAACACTTTTTTGATAGGTCTTTTATGATAAAGGCAATTCATGTTTGAATTTCATTGAAGTATTCTATGAAAAACAAAAAGGGTCATAATTTTTTCAGGCCTGCTTCATTGGTTTTAGATTTTGGATATTTAATATCGAATACTGTCCTGAACAAAATGTAAGTTGAATAATTTTGGGTGGAATTTGTTTGGGTGGAATTTGTTAGAATTTATGGTTAGGCCTTTTCTATGCAATATATCTACTGGATTAGTAGATCATATTCCACATAGAATTTTACATACATTGGTGAAATCATTATATGTTGGAGCTACAGCTAAGGGCTTATAGTCCACCCCACATGTCCCTCTAGGTAAGGCTTTGGGGGCTTGGAAAAGGGGGAGCAGCAGCTAAATTGAATGGTGGGGTGGCAAGGGAATCAGGAGTTCCCTCCTGGTGTTCAATACAGACTTTTGAAAAGCTCAGCTTATTTCCAGGATAAGATCTGAAGTCTCACAATCTATTTTTCAAAGTGCCTTTAGACTTTATGCCCCTTCCTCCAGTGACACTCACTGTAACCCTGAGCTCCCTTTGCCTACCTGAAATGTCTACAAAGAGCAGAACACCATCAAAGCTCTCGATGAAAGGCACTTCCTGAGAGAAATCGCCATACACAATGAGGTCAGGGACATGAGCAGCTACTTTACCAAGAGTTGAGAATTCCGTCTGCTTTTTTTCCTCATTCTTCATTATTATTATTGGCACAGTGGCTTATGGGTGTGACAGATTCATGGAGGCCCTGCCTTAGAGTTGTTAAAGAGAGGCAATGGATCTTCAGCTGTGGTGCCCAAGTACTGTGGGAGTTCTTTCATTTGCATGCTTAGATAAGATCTCCGTTGCCAGGCATGTGTCACAATGAACTAACAGCAGCTTCTCCTCCAATAATAGTTGCTGGAAGTTATAGCCCTCCTAACAACAGTTGCTAGGCTAAATTCATGTTCTCTGAAAGTAGATCCTCACTCAAGCGGAGACCCTTGGACAACAAAATACCAGGCACATTATTTACTGCCTTAATTCATATTTACTACTCCAAGGAAATATCTATAGCTTCGATTAAGCAAGATTAACAGTCATTCCCCCTTTCCAGGAAAATTTGGGGGACTGGAGTTCTTGGGAGAGGCACCCTCATAGAATTCTTGTTACTTTCTCCAAATCATAATTACCAGGATTCTTTGAGGGAGGCCTTGACAGTTAAGCTGATGTTTAAAAGCCCATATGGGCTTGTAAAGTAGATATGCCCCAGGAGAGATGAGGCCAGCTGTGTTCATAGGGTAACTGCTGCAAATAGGGATGTAAGCCTCCAAGGATCTCCTTGGAGTGGCTCTGATTATCCCCAAGTCGTGCCCCTCCCCTGGAAATGCCCAGAACCAATCTGCGTACCTTATTGAATTCAGTGTTCCTCAAAGACTGTCCTGTCAGTACTGAAGTGGATTTCCTGCTTTGTTGATATTGCCAGACATCTAGGCCTTATAGTATTTCATTTGAGACTTCCTCTAAGCTTCCATTTGCATGGGAGATCAAAGATCAATTTCCTCCCCCACCTTGACCTAAGATGATATGCCTGGATTGATTTAAGCTCTTCCTTCTATACTACTTTTCTACTTGCAGGGAGGTATTTCTGTTTTTACGGGGAGCATAAAAAAAAGATCCACCATCTACCATCTGCAATCTGAAATCGTATCATGTATTCTACACCTCTGACCTCTACATCATGGCCACCTTATTCTGCTGCCATGAGTAGAGAGGGCCTGTGATTACAGAGGTGCCATCTTGAACTTCTTTCTTACACAGAAGTGAAGTTATCTGCAAGAAAATGTTGTTGGCTGGCTGTGCATATGGCCAGAGACAATGATGGGTTATGTATCGGTTATGTATCTTTTGTTGTATAATTAAGAAAAAGTGCTTGCACCACGAAGGGCACTTATTTTTTAACCACTGAAGCTAGGGACTGGTACCCTGACATGGAGCTCGTATCCAGAAACACAGAATTTGCTTTGTGCCACCTTTTGGCTGTTTCACCACCTGAATTCAGTTCTGGGCCAGAAATTGCCACTCTGGGGTCAGCATCTCTTCCCCATCACCTCTGCTGTCATCATTTAACCGGGAAGGATAGGCCCAATGGCATCAGGTAATTACTGAGGAATATGTTGCACGTACATAACAGGGTGTCTGGCAACAGCTGCAACCCAGGAGAAGTACAAGTAGAACTCACAGATCCAGATCTTCAGCTGTGTAGCTACTAGACTTTGAGCAAAGACTCCTTGGATGTGTGAGGAATTTTTGCTTGTGCTTGCAGGCATTTTCCATGCCATTGCTCTAGGGATGTCAGAGAATTTCGCCACGAATCTCGGGGAGGCCGAATGCCAGCGGCAAAACGGTCTGCCCCCCCCGGGACGGGACTTACCTTGGGCGAATCTCCCTGGCAGCGGTGGCTCCGGCGGCGGTCCGGCGGCGGTTCGGCAGTGGCAGCTGCGGCGGCCAGTCTTCCGACCGGCTGCTGCCACCATTTCCAAGTTAAAAAAAAAAAAAAGTGATAGGCTACGTAATCTACGTAAAGATTTAAGTAGCCCATCACAGCTAGATTTTTAAAAAGTACCGTGATAGGCTACGTAAATGTTTACGTAGCCTATCACGGCTGAGTTAAAAACCAAAAACCGCGCGTACGCAAATGGCGGTGCCCATGGGAGCCGCCATTTGCGTTCCTTATTTTGGCACGTCTAGTCTACTTAAATAGCTACGCTATTTGCGTTCCCCTTATTTTTGCCGTAGTCTACGTAAATGTTTACGTAGACTAGACATGCCAAAATAAGGAACGCAAATGGCGGCGCCCATGGGCGCTGCCATTTGCGTACGCGCGGTTGTTTGTTTGTTTTTTTAACTCAGCCGTGATAGGCTACGTAAACATTTACGTCGCCTATCACGGCTGACTGCAGGGACGCAAACGGCAGCGGCTACAGCCACCGCCATTTGCAGACTCAGCTGGCCAGGATTCGTGGTGGGAGGGACGGGGCGCTTCCCCCGCCGGCCAGAATTTTGGGGGGGAGGGATGGGGCGCCTCCGCCCTGGCCAGAATTTCGGGGGGGACGGGACGCCTCCCCCCCACCGCGAATCAAATTTCGTAAAAGGCTTTCGTACATCCCTACATTGACTTTCTTTGTCTTCATTTCTGCATCTCAAATGTGTGAATGGGAAGTATTTGCCCAGACATACAAATTGGGCTCCTAGGTTTCCTGGGTTAGCAGAAAGAAGGTGACCCCATGACTTTTGAAACCCACACAGTTCTCTGATGCACCAAATCTGGAAAGCATCAAAGAAACTAGCAGTAAGTATAAATTACATAAAATGCTTTGGACATAGACAGGTGAAGATGTTAAATACATACATTGGTATTTGAATATTCAAAAGCGTAGTGTACACATTTTTAATACCTTTCCATTGGCATGGTCATGTGTTTAACAGAATTAAAATTGCATAAAACAATTATATAAAGTGATAAGAATTTATAGCAGAATCCTATTGTGACATATTCATCTGATAGAAAACTGAGCACTGGCCCTTCTACCTGCAGCTGGCAACTGATGCTCCATAGAACAGAAGCAGAATGGCCAATGCAGGACACATTACCTGGTCCACCGTCCATGTAATCACAGCTCTCCAATGATGTCTTCCCCTCCCCTGCTGTGTAACTTATATACTATTTTATTTTTTATTTATAACATTTCAGCTATGTTCTTGGTTGCAATGCACCCAAAAGGAAGTATACATTAATACAACAGCATGAACCTTAAAAGTAATCAGTAAACACCAGGGATGTCAAAGAATTCCGCCACACATCTCGGTAAGGCCGAATGCCAGTGCATTCGGCCCCCCAAACTCCATGGTGGAATGGCCTGCCACCCCCCCCGCCACCCCGCGGATCCCCCCCAGGACGAGACTTGCCTGGGGCGGATCTTCCGGGCAGCGGTGTAAAGATTTACGTAGGCTAAAACAGTGAATCAAAAAGGGACGCAAATAGCACCCGCTATGCTATTTGCGTTCCCCTTTATTTTTGCCGTCATAGTCTACGTAAATATTTACGTAGATTAAGACAACCAAAAAGAAGGAACGCAAATGGCGGCGGCCATAGACGCCGCCATTTGCGTACACGTTTCCCCCCCCCCCCCCCGAGCCCTCCGCGGCCGAAATCCGGAGCACAGCCGGCCATGGAGGATTCTGGGGGGGAGGAACGGATCACCTCCCCCCCTGTTGAGGATTCCGGGGGGAGGGACGGAACGCCTCCCCCCCCACCATCACCATAATCTGCGGAAAGGTAAGTGACTTTTGTACATCCCTAGTAAACACACACACAGTGGCAAACTAGTCTACGCTGCCAGCCCTGCAAGGGCTGCAAGACACCTTTTGTCTCTCTTCTTCAGAGATAGGCTGCTACCACCCACAAATTAATATTGAATACTAATATTCAGTCATTTGTGATCTCTTATTGAAGATTAATATTCAGTAACTCATAACTTGGGTTAATGAGAATCTAGGCTTGTGGTTTTTATATAGGGAGAATGACACGCCCCTTTCTCAGTGTTTCCTTTGAAATCCTTAGTAACAAGGGTGAGGGTCAAGAGACTGTGAGATTTTACCTGGGCTCCTGCTGGCTCCCTGAGCTGTCCTTCAGCCTTATCTCCATCTGCTGCTCCTCCCCTCGGTAAGTACTTAAGGCGTGGCTGCCAGAGGCAGCACCTCTGCGTGCATCTCTGCAGTGCACAATGTGCAGCGCTAAGTGTGCATTTGGCGCCACACTTCGAGACGCACAAGTCTTTTCTTGTCTCTCTCTCTCTCCTTGTTGGGCTGGGTGCCATCCTTTGAAAGGTAGTTTTAACTCGGAAGCAGCGCAAATTAAGGGTGGATAATTTTGCATCTGGAACTTCCCCTAAACAATTTTATATTGATGATTTTATAGCCCACTCTGTCACACCAGCTGCCCACAAACATGCACAGCAGGACTAACCTTTTTTTTAAAAAAGAACCCATGCCAATATTTGACAAAGTCTCAGAAGACATCGACAATCTTATGGCACAAGTTTTGGGTGAACCGCCTGATGAAAGCCTACTCTTGGAGGACTGCCCCATTAAAGCCGACTTGGTTGCTCCAGCTGATGCCTCAGTTCCTCATTTGAAGCAGGATAAGAGAGCACTTACCTTTAGTTTGGCAAGTCACCTGCATGACAGTGATTTGGGGATCCTCTCCACACACTGTCTCCTGTCCTCCAAAGTGATTACTAAACTTTTCCAGGAAATCCAGGACATTAGGTTGATGGTGACAGGCTTTAAGACTCACTTAGAGGTCTTTGCCAAACTGCTTGGTCAGGGTTTTCCCCTGGCAAACAAAGAACTACCCACTATAGTCACAGAGGAGGGAAGCTCCATTTCAGAGCTCTCTTTGGACAAATCCTCCTCCTGTTTGCAGGAGATTGCCCCGTTGCTGCCTCATCTGAGTGCCCTTGTCAAGGAGGCAGGCTGGTTGGATCCCAAAGCAGCTAAGATAGGCATTATTGACTCGAAACACAACTCAGTCAGGGTTCTAAAGAGCAGTCAAAATCCTGGTAATAGGTTCCCCAAGAGGAAGAATCTGGGGAAATGTGTTTCCCACCTCCCAGCAGAGCAGAGCAGAGCAGAGCAGAGCAGAGGAAGCTGCTCCAGCTGGTCCAGGGACTACAGAAGCAAGCAAGCTCCCAGAGAATGAGCGACCAGAGTGAGCAAACAGGGGAAGCAAACAGGAGTTGGCCAGGAGAGTTCGGCAGGGGAGGTCAAGGGGGAGGCCCCTAACATGTTTAAAAAATATTTTTCTTGTAACACACACTTCCACACCAGAGGACTCTGCTTTTAACCTCTAGTGAGTAGAGGACCAGGCATAGGCTAGTCTAGAACAATCAGAAAGCTAGACACAAAAAGGGAAAAGAGGCTATGGAAAGACAAGACTCTCCAGTGGTGGTAACCTGCAAGGTGTGTGCCAAGTCTGTTTTCTTGCCTGAGAACAACATGGCTTACACCTCCAACAAGTGCAAGTTGATCACACTGCTGGAAGAAAAAGTAAGAGAACTGGAGTGGTGACTGTCGACCCTCCAGGGAATAAGAGAACACAAAGAGTTCTTGGACAGAATGGTGGAACTACAGCAGCAAAGTGAAGACCAGAAGCTTGAAGAGCAACAGCAAGCTGAGGCAGAAGTGGGAAATGCTGAGGTGAGGAAAAATGCAGTAGAGGATACTCCTTAGAAAAGGGTGACAATTAGGAGCAGAAGAACTAGACGCCACTCTGCACCAGTGGAAGCAGTGGAGCTGTGGAACCGATTCCAGGTACTTGAGAATGAGACTGGAGGACAGCCTGCAGAGGAAGAATCCCAGGGGAACCTGCATGAGAGTGAGCAAGAGCCTGAAGGTTAGTCAAGCAGAGGCGATGAAACCCAGGCCTACAACAACAAGAAGAGAAGAGTGGTAGTAGTGGGAGACTCCTTGCTGCGTGGGATCGAAACCCAAGTATGTCGCAAAGACCCATGGACTCGCCAGGTATGTTGTCTCCCGGGACTGGGAGGACGGATTAGAGACATGACTGAAAGGTTGCCTGCACTCATAAAGCCCACTGACAGGTATCCCTTTCTTCTCATCCATGTGGGAACAAATGATACCGCCAAGCAGAACTACGAAGAAATCATGTCAGACTTTGACGCTTTGGGAAGGAAAGAACTTCGGGGCCCAGATAGTTTTCTCATCCATCCTTCCAGTAGTTAGAAGAGGGAAAGAAAGGGAAAGAAAAATACTCCAGGTGAATGACTGGCTATGAAGGTGGTGCTGGGGAGTTGCAGTGCAACTCTCTGTGCATATCTCTGCACAGAAATACAGGAGGATGAGCTTGGTAGCCCCATCGAGAGCATCTGGATCAAAATAAATGGAGCAAAGAATAAAAGGAACCCGGTGGTTGGAGTCTACTACCGGCCACTCAGTCAAGGAGAAGACGAGGATGAAACTTTTGAAAAGCAAATAGCCAATGTTTCGAGGAAGCATGATGTAGTAGTAATAGGGGACTTCAATTTCCCTGATATTTGTTGGGAGACAAATTCTGCAAAACATGGCCCCTCCAGGAAATTCCTGACTTGTGTGGTGGATAACTTCCTCCTACAGAAAGTAGAGGAAGGAACTAGAGCAGCGGTTCTCAACCTGTGGGTCACGACCCCTTTGGGGGTCGAACGACCCTTTCACAGGGGTCGCCTAAGACCATCGGAAAACACATATTTCTGACGGTCTTAGGAACCGAGATACCGCTCCTCTATCTGTCTCCAGGCGGGTCCACCCACATGCAGATACGCTAGATAGAATCTAGCACCTTTGCGAGGCTCCGGGTGAGGGAGGCGAGAGAAGTGGAGGTGCAGAGGGAAGGGAGGCCCAGAGGCTCCAGCGCTGACGTTGGCGGCTCCCCTTACGGGGGTAACTGGCTGGCGGGGTCTGGCGTGCTCCGCCCCAGGGAGGCCGGACCAGGAAGTGCGTGTGGCCGGCCGGGGGGCTGCTGAAGCAGAGGTGGCCTAAGCGGTAAGAGCGCGGGGAGAGAGCCAGGCAGGGCTGGCGTGTCTGTGTCCGCTGCCTGCAAGGCCCAGCTAGGCCCAGCCGCCCGCCGTGGGGTAGGCAAGGATGGCGTGTGGAGAAATCGGAGATGGTGGGAGGCAGAGCGGCCGAAGGGTCACTGCTTATGGGCGGGCGAGGGAAGATCTCCATGATATGAGGGACAGCGGGAGGGAAGGGCGGTGTCCAGAGCTGTACGCTGAATTATTGGGGGATGTGGGGAGAGAAGGGAGTCGAGGCCTGGCTGCTGTGGGTGGAGGGTGGCCCCCGCAAGCCAGGAGGGTGAGGGGAGATGGGCCGCGGTGGTCGCCGCAGGTTGTGAGGACAGTGTGTGAAGCCGAGGCCTGATGCTGTGGAGTGGGCTGGGTTGCGCTGTGGGGCACAGAGAAGACGGGGCCCCTACGTGGGTTCGGGGATCCCTGAGGTAGGGATGAAGGGCAGCTGCGAAGCACTCCGCGGGGGGCCTGTTGCTTTTCGCCTGGCTCTCCCCCCATCCATGAAGATCCATCCTGTTTTTCATCGGTCCTTGCTGTCCCCCCTGGTTTCTGGTGACCCTCATCGCTCAGTCGGCTCCCCCCCCCCCGCCGCCAGTGCTGGTGGAGGGGGAGGAGGAGTTTGAGATCGCGGAGATTCTGGACTCCCGCCTTTCTCGTGGCCGCTTGCAATATCTGGTGGACTGGAAGGGGTATGGGCCTGGTGAGCGATCCTGGGAACCCGCGGAAAATGTGCATGCTCCGTTGCTGCTGAGGCGCTTCCACCAGCTGTACCCCCACAAACCCGGGGCCCCAGGGGAGGAGCATGGGGGGCCTCATGGGAGCGGGGATGATGTCAGGGTGGACACTGAGCCCATAGAATCCCAGAGTAGTTCTGATTCTGAGGAAGAGCAGTCGCTCCTGGGAGAGGAGCGCGCTCCTCTTTCCCAGGGCCAACAGCTGACGGAGATTCCTCCCACCAGCATTCCTAGCTTAGATAGCAGTCCAGGGAGTGACAGAGCATGGGAAGCAGACTTGGTGGACGCATGACGCCGACGCAGAGAGCGGCGCCAAATGGAGGGCGCAGAAAGGAGGTGTAGTGCCCGGTTGGCGCGCAAACCACGGCTGCACCCAGAGGATCCAAGGGAAAAGGGGAGGGACTCTCCCTAGTCCTTAAGTTCAGGGGTCTGCCAGTACTTCCCTTTCAAACGGGGACCAACTGTTCTAACTTAGGGCATAGCTACTCTGCTGCTCAGATCTAGTTGCTACCTGTACAGTTGTTAAGTTGTAAAAGAAGAAGAAAGCTTTGAAAGGAATCCCTTTGTCTGTGTCTGGACTTGGCTACTGGATTAGACTGAGAGAGGACTCCAAGGAGCCCTTAACACTAAAAGCAACAAGAAGGCTTTCTTCAGCTACGTGCATAGTAAAAGACAGAGGAAAGAAACTGTGGTTCAGCTATTAAATAAGGATGGCAAAATGATAACAGATGACAAAGAAAAGGCAGAAGTGCTCAATTCCTACTTTGGCTCAGTCTTCTCACAAAAGAAGGTCTATGAGCCCCCTGGTAAAGGCAAAGTACAGGCTGAAGGGGCAGGATTGCCGCTTGAGATCGATAGACATATGGTCAAGGAACACCTAATTACTTTGAATGAGTTCAAATCTCCAGGGCCAGATGAATGGCACCCTAGAGTAATAAAGGAACTGGCAGAAGAACTCTCAGAATCACTGTCTATTATCTTTGAGAAATCATGGAGGATGGGTGAAGTGCCAGATGACTGGAGGAGGGTTAATGTTGTCCCTATCTTCAAAAAGGGTAAAAAGGAGGAACCTGGGAACTACAGACTAGTCAGTCTAACATCAGTCCCTGGGAAAATTCTGGAGCAGATGATAAAGCAATTCATCTGTAAGCACCTTGAAAACAATGCAGTGATTACTCGAAGCCAACATGGATTGGTCAAGAACAAATCCTGCCAGATGAATCTGATCTCATTTTTTGATCAAGTAACCTCCCTTGTAGACTGTGGGAATGCTGTAGACATAATATACCTCAACTTCAGCAAAGCTTTCGACAAAGTGCCCCATGATCTCCTGATGAGCAAACTAGCTCAAAGTGGGCTAGAGGAAACAACAATCCAGTGGATCCATAGTTGGCTACAGAATCGGACTCAAAGAGTGCTTATCAATGGGACCTTCTCAAACTGGGAAGAGGTAACGCGTGGGGTACCACAGGGCTCAGTCTGTGGCCCAGTGCTCTTCAACATTTTTATGAATGACTTGGAGGAGGAGGTGCAGAGAATGCTGATCAAATTTGCAGATGACACAAATGAAAGACAAAAACAAAATTCAAAGTGATCTTGATAGACTGGAGCACTGGGCAGAAAACAACAGAATGAAATTTCATAAGGATACATGCCAAGTTCTGCACCTAGGAAAAAGAAACCAAATGCACAGTTACAAGATGGGGGATACATGGCTCAACAACACTACAAGTGAGAAAGATCTTGGAATTGTGCTGCAAAAAAGACAAATGCTATTTTGGGCTGCATTAATAGCAGCGTAGCTTCCAAATCCCGGGAAGTACTAGTTCCCCTCTACTCAGCACTGGTTAGGCCACATCTGGAGTACTGTGTCCAGTTCTGAGCACCACATTTTAAGAAGGATGCAGACAAGCTGGAGAGGATTCAGAGGAGGGCAACAAAGATGATCAGGGGACTGGAAACAAAGCCCTATGAAGAGAGACTGAAAGAACTGGGCATGTTTAGCCTTGAGAAGAGAAGACTGAGGGGCGATAGGATAGCGCTCTTCAAGTACTTGAAAGGTTATCACAGAGAGGAAGGCCAGGATCTCTTCTCGATCATCGCAGAGTGCAGGATCTTCCACCTTCCAACCCTACTATTCTATGATTCTATAAATGTACGTTTAATAAAAGATTGGGAGCAGGGGCTGGCAAATTGTCAGTGTATAGAGCAAATGTCTGCAAGAAGGCAAAAGGGTTAAATTTTAAATCACTGTTAACAGTATCAGGTAACAGTCAGGATGCTGAAATGAAGGACAAGCTGGTGAGGCTGGTCAAGCATCTCAAAAGGGAGAAAACACAAATGAACTCCCACAGTCCAAAATCACTCAGGAATCTAGTATGCAGACAGACCCCAACAGTCTAGTTTTGGAACAGGAGCAATCAGTTGCATGTCAAGGACCCCCCACTGTATGATAGAGACCAGTCCTGTCTGAGTTGAATGAGAAGCCATCTAGTGTTGTCAAATTTGGCTCTGCCCAGGGTTTACTCAACTCAACTCAGACTTTTTGCAGGCACTGAGATATTCTGGTCTTAAGGACCTTACTTTCCCGGATATAATAGAAGTAGAATACCTGTCCAGAATTTTGCTCCAGAATTTTGGCCTCATTTGCACGCTGTTAATTACATCCTAAAGAGCAGACCAATGCTGGAGAGGAAGGGGATATTGGTCACCAGATACTTCAGGAATATTGCTAAACCTGTCCTGGTTAGGCTCCTGGGGGAAGCCCCCCCACCCCCAAGTAACCTCTGAGGGAGAACAAAATACATTATCTTCTGGAGATTATCACAAACAATGCACCCAAATTGGGGTAGGTAACTCTAGGAGCTCAAATAGGCAGCAAGTAGCCTTATATAAAATTGTGAGAACTTTAATTCCTAAATCAGCTAACAAGCCCTTGGCGCAGGCTGTGTTGCATTGCTTGCACCCTAGGTGTTGCCCCTTACCTACAGGTGCAGGTGAAATTAAGGTTTACTTCTCAGAGGAAGAAGCAGACCTGGTGAAGCATTTCCAGAGTTTGAGTACACCTGAACAAGAGGGGCTACTGTTTAATTGGGTCTCTCTTCAGGAATTACTGAATTACTATCAGAATAGAGAGGATAGGTCACAGGGTGAGTGGAATGCTCTACCTCCTTTCGAGTCGCATTTGAGTGATTGATTGGCTGCCTTGGAAAACCTATCCCCCCCCCCCATGAAGCTGCTTTGTTAGCATGGTTTAAACTTTTGCCACCCAAGGCACAGGAATTATCCATTAGGGGTCTACTCTTCCTGCAAGACTCTGTTCACTCTCATGAGAGATGAGAGGGGTGTTCTTACTTCACCATTGACACGCTCCCACCCAGGGGCAACTCCTCCTTTGGACATCTGCTCTACCCCTGGATCCCCCCCTACTCTTTAAACTCTTGACTAAGCGGCACATGGGTTGTAAAAACATTCCTAGATTTAAAAATACTGGCTTGGAATTTTTCCAGATGGCATGGACAGATAGTGGACAAAGAGTTCATTACGTATCTGCAACAGTTTCAGATAATGTTCTTACAAGAAACTTTCCCAGAGTTTCCGTTAAAATCCTTAACAAGGGTCACGTGTTTGCCAAGCAGTTCAGCATATGAATATAGTCAACTCAAGGCTAGGCCAGAGAATCAAATCATCTCCAGTTTGCAATTCAATATATTTATTAAAGAATCAAGCAGAGAGAATTTCAGAAAGAGTCCATTGCTTTTCAAATAAAATGAAATATCAAACTAGCTCACTAAAACTTATCAAGATCCGAAGAGTAACTCACCAAAGCATCTTATGGGGAGGAGGGTGTCCCCCTGGGACTCCAGAGTGTGCAAGAGTTTTGCCTTAACTCTTTGCCACCGGAAAGACAACAAAAAGATTTCACAATACAGGCATTTCTATGGGGGCTGCATAGCTCCCAGAGAGGGAAAATTCAAAATGACTGATCAATAACCTGTGAGGACCTGATGATGCATCTTCCAGGTGATTCCTACAGCAAAGGTGGGCAGAAAGTAGATTTGCAGATGTTTTGGACTTCAACTCCCAGCATTATTGACCATTGGCCATGTTGGCAGGGACTTCTAGGAGCTGAACTCCCAAACTTCTGGAGATCTTTCTGCCCACCCCTATTCTACAGTGTCTACTTGGAACCTTTCTACATGAGTTATTTATTATGTGCTTGTGATTCCTCACTCTTGGTAGTTTGTGGGTGCGCTACACAACATTGTCCTCCAGGGCCTCTCCCATTCTTTGCACACATTATTCTGGGATTTAAAGACTGGTATTTCTTTGAATGGTGGCATGATACCGGGTGTATTTGCACAATTCCACTGTATCACAACACCACCTAGTGGTTGTATAATGAAACATATAGAGAGGCAGAGAAAGAAAATCCCTGGGGAAAAAATGCGTAAAGGAGCCTATCTTAATCCCACAAAGAATCCAGAAGCAGAAGCCTTGGTAAAGTGTCAGGTTAAAAACCTCATGCAGAAAAGCCCATAGCAGGATGCCAAGTCAGACTGCCTGGCTATGCTCTTTGTTAAAAGATATTTCCAGAAAAGGGAGCAGGAGTTTGATTCATCACACACACACACACACACACACACACTTCAAGACAACCAAACCATCAGAGACTAAAACTCACAGCCAATACTATTACTGATTTTCAGGTGATGTCACCAAGTCAGAAGCGTTTAAAAATAAGTGCAGATACACCAACACTCATTTTGGGAGAGCAAACTCTGACAGCAGCTGCAGCAACTTGCTCCTCTAAGCACTCCTTCCATCGATAAATGGTAGAACATCCCAAAGATCCCGGCAATCTCCATTTCCTGATGGGGAAACTTACCAAAACATCAAAAGGTGGGCTTGGGGGTAGTCTTCGATTAAGTGCAATGTATTGTTAATCAAGGACGTCAAACATCTTAGTCCATTAATTGACTCAATTAATCAGTTAACACTGTAGCCCTAAAATAAGCCTTTACCACATCCCTGATATATTCCTTTTATTCTTTTGCCATGGATAGGTAAAGTTCTCTTGCTCCTGAACATGTAAACCAGCCCTTATGCTGAGGCTCTTCCCCCTGAATTAGAAATCATATACTCCAGTGGTCTTTATTGATCAGGGGTAACCCCTTTTTTCTGTCTCTATGCTACTTTTGCCATTATTGTGAGATCTTGGCATGTATTTTACAAATGTTTTCAGGGTGCATATATATACACTAAAGTTGACACATTTCACGCTTCAACCCTCTCATCTGGATGTCTAGCAGTCATATCTCTGAGCGAGAGACAGGTGTGTCTTGGCTATAGTGCACATGCATGGAAATGCATCCACATTAAAGCTGAGGCACCACATAGTGCGCAGCCTCTCTTGTAATGTACACATGGGTGAGGATCATTTGTGTGAGTATTAGGTGTGATCTATTATAGGAGAATGAGCTTGTCTATGAAATATTGGCATGTATGTGTGATAAACAGACAAAAAGAGATCATTATTTGTTAGAACACAGAACACATGACTTAGGCAGACACCACAACTGATGCATCATCACACCAGATTTGTGGGCCAAGCTGGTGATGTCATAAAGGAAACAGGTAGCAACTGAGATGCCATGGAGCTGTTCCAGCAAGAACTGCTTCTCTTTTACATCTGAAGTTTAGAAACTGACCAGCCTTCTTCTTCTCCAGTTAAAGAAGAGAGGTATACAGGATGGGTTATCTTGCTCTGCCCTCTTGTCCTTGTTCCACTGCTTTGTGTGTAGCTCTTCTAATCGGAATAAAATGGGCTGGAAAGGGCCTTAGTTGTCCAACAGAGTGTACCTGTGAAAAGTGGAAAGTGGACTGCAAAGGAAAGAAGTTAGACAATGTTCCAGCCTCAATCCCCCTGACTACCAAGGAGTTGATTCTGGCTGAGAATAACATCACCGGTTTACCGCCCTTAGAAATGAGCTTTCTGAATGACCTAGTCTATCTGGATTGCAGCCACAATCTGTTAAATATGGGCCTGGATTTCACCTTTCCTGGTATGGTCAAACTGACATACTTGGACCTCAGTTTCAACCAGATCTCCTACATAACTCCCCACACTTTCTCACAGCTGAACAACCTGCTGCTGCTGAATCTCTCAGGCAACCCAACCATGATGGAGATTAAGGTGCAAGCCTTTCACAGTAACCCCCTTCTGAGATACATGGATCTGAGTGACTGCGGCTTGACTTACATCAGCGCTGAAATATTCAGAGATCTGCACAGTCTTCATTCTTTGGGACTAATGGATAACCCCTGGAACTGTGACTGCAACTTATTGGAATTTTGCAACTGGATGAAGAAGGCTAATGTTCAGTACCCAAGTGAGGTCTTTCCATGTGATAAATATTTCTTGCATTCTTCAGAGTTCTGTGGAGTGGCTTCTTCTGTCTGCAGGCACTGGATTACTTACTCCCTTCCGTCACTTTAATGTCTCTGAACATAGACAACTTGCATGAATATTTTATAGCCCCCCCCCCCAATTCCTCAGTGGCAAGATCCAGAACCTGGCAGGCAGTTGTTGCCTCTGTTACAGAGTTAGGCTCATAGTAAATTATAATCCATTATTTTAAACTTGACTGTTTTAGCAGAGAAATATATAAATATAGCAAGCAAGTAAAACAAAATTTTAAAAATCACATCTATACAAAAAGCTTCACCAGTATGTAGAGACATGGCTAATGGGAGACGTTCTATTTCTTCAACAAAAACAAGAGAAGCAACCTCCAATAGTTATTAGTTAGTTTTGGAACTTTCCTCCCTTATTATATGCTATATAATATATATTAGATATAATAGGACCATCATACATTGGGTTGTATCCAATATTAATCCTACTTAGAGTAGACCCATTGAAATGAATGGGAGTTCAGTTAGACTACCATTGGATACAACCCATTATGTTTTTAGGCTTATAACCAAGATCTTTTTAAAGCATGCACCTAAAAATGTGTGAATTAGACAAATATATGTTTTGTTACATGCTCTGTACTTCCCTGAGCAATGAAAAGTTCCAGGTGCCATGCTTACCCAGGTTTGGTTCCTTTGGAAAGAGGGATCACTTTAGACATAAGGCATTTATGAAATACAGCGTAGCTGTCCTACAGACAGTAATTTATATTCCTCTACATCAGATGCCCCAGATAGGCAGCTCCAAAAGGTCTTTTCCAGAAACAGCACTCTCCTTTCAGTCTCAGGTTGACACAGATAATAGTTTTCCTTTGTTCCTTTAGACATACAGGTAGCTCTCCGTCTCCCTCCAGCTGGAGAGGGGGAATGAATCACCTATTCCAAAATGGCTCTCCCTCTAATTAGAACATCCCAGAGTGGTCGCTAAGCAATATGAGAGACATTCATCATTTGAATTTCCCAGGCTATTAATATTCATTTGTCCGATCCCAAACTGCGATCCAGTATTTATTCAAGGCAAATCCACAGTGATAGTCCTACTTACAGTAATCTGATAGCAAACCCATATAGTATTGTATAGGTACACTTGTTAGGAAGGGAAGATTGGCTTACAACTCCTCGCCAAGTGTACAGTTGATTGCAAACCTAGCTTTACTGCCCTGTTATGTATAATATGGCCCACAGTTATGGCCACAAAGGAATGAGCCGCTCTACTAACATATCTGTAATTGGTGCTGTACACATAAACAAATCCCCTCCTAAACACAGTATAGCGATGGGGACTTCCTGTCTTCTCCAGTAACTACAGATGTGGGTCACAGTCTTATCCATGAAGCAACAAACAGGTTTGCCATCCTGGGGTGGTTTCACTGATATTTCACTCCTATGTATGTGCACAAGCCATTACCATATAAAAAGTCTGATCATGTTCAATGTCTATCAAATCCCCTTGTTGAGAGGCCTGGTCATTGTGAGGCCTGGCCCCTGTTTCTATAGCTCAGGGCCCTGGATCTATTCTCCAAACCACTGAATGTCTTTTACTGCCAATGGAAGCGTTTTTTCTCAGTTTAATTGCCCTGAAGGGGCAATTTTCAAAGAAGATTGCAGCTGGGGAGGGAGGGGTTAATTCTCCCATTTCCAAATGCTACAACACCACCTCACACCACAGTCTTCCCTTGCAGGGCAATTAAGCTTAGGGGAAAAAAAGCATTTTCCATTGGTTTGGAATGATCTGGATCAGGGTGCAATTAATTGAAGAATTTATTTTATTTGAGATGATTTGGATGAGAAATTAATTGCCTGGCTTTACTTCCTGTGAAATTTAAATACATATTAGTAATTTCTAGATTTGCATATATAGATATAAATTAGCATATGTATATGTATATTTTTATTTTTACACAGATTTGTGTCCTATGGGCCTGGGCCCTGGGATTTTTAAGTGCCTAGAAAAGCCCCCAGTGAAAAGAAACTAAGAGTTAGCTTGAGTATATAATAGGGGAGCCCCTCAAAGATTTGGAGCTCAAGTTACTGAGAAGGAAGGGGAGACTTTGTCTATGAGGCGTTTAAGAACAAACAAAAATAAATTAATTAATAAAGAGGGGTAAATAAGGGTATTTCAGGAGAGGCTTTAATTCCCAGTTTGGAAACGGCTCATACTTGGGAAACCTGCTCTTTGTATTGCTGCCAATATGGGTCTGATCTGGAAAAAAGGAAAGAAAAAGAATAATGGGGTTCTGAAGCCATCTAGAGTTGCTATCACTCTCTTATAAATTGGAATGTCACCTTGCTACAATGACATGTCCAATTTGCCCATGTCTAATTTGTTACTACTCCTAAATATTACATGTTCTCTGTTGTCTCTTCATTATAAAAAAAAAGAAAGAATTCCCAGCAGAGGGAATTCAGAACTAATAATTGGCCTTAATCTATACTTGGTTGTCAGAACAGTTTCCTCAGAGTTAAACTTTTTTACTTGGCCAGTTCCAGAGTGTTTTTTTCAACAACATTATCTCTGCAGGATTAGATTCTAAGTAGTCAGAGCATCAGAGGGACTTCTAATTTCTTCATGGTGGAAACTGATATGGATAACATTAGGTCAATGACTCTAGAATATTCTTCCCCAGGCTGCTCAACTGATTCCTAGTTTACTGAGTTTTAGGCACCAGTGTAGGACCTTTTTATTAAATTATAAGGCAGGAAATAACATTTTAAAATAAATAAATAAAATTATCCATTCATAAATTTTGATTGGAGATCAGAAGATGGTTTCTAACTATTAAAATATATCATTCTGGAACAGCTTCCTTAGAACAACCATTGCAGGTAAAGAACTCCATTTGTTCCAACACAAACCTGAACACATTGCTAAAGAAGATATTGGCCCTGCTCAGACATCACGCTAAGCCATGATAGTTAGGAGTTTTGAACTAGCCAAGTTGGCTTAGCATGACATCTGAACAGGTGTCTGTCCCAACCAGGGTGGTTTATTAACCACAGACTAACCACATTTACTAACCACTTGCTGCAAGATGGTTAGTGGGCTCTACCATGGCTCAGAGTGATGTCTGAACAGCAGCTATGGTTAACTGACAGCTGCCATAGAGTTTCACAAGAGTGGCCAAAGAATGAGTAGCCAAGCTCCTAAATCATAGAATCATAGAATAGTAGGATTGGGAGGGGCCTATAAGACCATCGAGTCCAACCCCTTGCTCAGTGCAGGAATCCAAGTCAGAGCATCCCTGACAGATGGCTGTCCAGCCTCGTCTTGAAAGCCTCCAGTGTGGGAGAGCCCACCACCTCCCTAAGTAACTGGTTCCATTGTCATATTGCTCTAACAGTCAGGAAGTTTTTCCTGATGTTCAGCTGGAATCTCGCTTCCTGTAACTTGAGCCCATTATTCCATGACCTGCACTCTGGGATGATCGAGAAGAGATGCTGGCCTTCCTCTCTGTGACAACCTTTCAAGTACTTGAAGAGTGCTATCCAGTCTCCCCTCAGTCTTCTCAAGGCTACACATGCCCAGTTCTTTCAGTCTCTCTTCATAGGGCTTTGTTTCCACTCCCCTGATCATCTTCATTGCCCTCCTCTGAACCCTCTCCAGTTTGTCTGCATCAAAATGGGTGACAGCACCAAAATGGCTGACAGCACAAAGGCTGCTGGGATGCATGGTCACCCATCTGGAGGACTGCAGGTTCCTGCGGGAGATAGGGTGGTTAGAGAATGGTTAGTCTAACCACATTGCAGAACATGGTTACCTGCACGTGTGGCAGTAGCACTCACAGTGGTTAGTGTTAACCACCATGCACCATGGTTAGCCCAACCACCCTTCTCCAGTGTGCATCAGAACAGGGCCACTATACTTTTAATCTAGGTCATGTATGCATATGGGAGGGTCTACCCATACCCACAGAATATTTGGGTGGATGTGGGCTCTACTCTGGCACAATGAAAGATGAACCAGACAAGTGCTTGTTAAACAATCCTCCCTTCCTTGCTCTCCCCAGTATTCTTCACCTAATTGATGCTTGCCTTTGGCCTATTAAGTAGGAATCCAATTACAGATGTATCAGCAGCTGTTTAAAATGTTGACTGACTTCTCTCATTTTGTGTTTTTCCCTTGCAGAATCTGAGAAAATTACTTGCAAAAACCCAGAACAATTCAAGGATCTGCAAGTCCTTGAGGCAGCATCAAAACTCCATTACATATGCTTTGTGCACTTAGACACAGAAGATTTCATATTCATGGCTCTGATTGCCTTCTGCATCTTTTTTGGAGGAACTCTGGTGGCCTGGCTGGTTGGCATAGGCACGGTGATATATTATCACCCTGTACTGAAGGTGGATGATGAATCAGAGGATGAGGAGTACAGAATGATTTAGAATGGCTCTTCTGGACCTCTTGGAAATGTCAACATCTAATGTAGAAGGACGGTCTTCAGCCCTTTTGTTTTATTACACAATCCTTTCACTGAAGTTTTGCTCCCTGTCAAGAAGGATCTTCCTTTTCCTTTCGTTGATTGCAAAGCATGCAAAGGTGTCACCTTCAGGTAGGGAATAGGGATGGCATTGCCAGATATGGTCAGGCCAGAGGATATGGGGGGTGGTGCATGTGCCAGGGAGCCCAAGGCTCAGTCCACTGGGCAGAAGAGAGTCAAGTGGGAGGGGAGCCCTGGTAGGCTACTGTGGCATCCAGCACTTCGTGACCCCACCTGTTGAGCAAGTGCTGAGGACCTTCGGCAAGGTGCAGCCTTTGCAATTTATTCAAAGAACCTCAGAACATCAGAAGAGCCCTGCTGGATCAGACCAAGGGTCCACCTAGTCCAGCATTCTGTTCACACAGTGGCCAAGCAGCTGTCGACCAGGGACCCACAAGCAGGGCCTGAGCGCAACAGCACCCTCCCACCCATGCTCCCCAGCAACTGGTGTACACAGGCTCACTGCCCCTGGTGCTGGAGGTAGCACATAGCCATCAAGGCTAGTAGCCATTAAAGGCCATGAGGAGGGAGAGAGTCCAAACAAGACAGCAGCCCCCCAAAGAAGAAGGAACAGTCAATGGAAAAGGGGGCAAACTTCTGTCACCGAGGAAACTTGTCTCCTCCTCCTATGCTTGGGTGTGGGGTGGGGAGGAAGCTTGAACCTTGAGTGCTCTAGAGTGCAGCTCCCTTCTACAGCCTGTGAGGAAAGCTGTCCGCCCTGGAGCAGCAGTCCTTGAGCAGCTACACCTGCAGCCTGCCCCTGCGGCACCCAAAATGGGCTTCATGCTTGCAGGATTACTGCTGCGTAGGTCAGCCATGACTGGTGGAATGGGATCATTTTAGCCAAGCTGCAGGGACAGCAGGATCCTGCTCCACATTCCAAATCCAACTTCATGAAATTATACATACATTTAGCCTTATTTAGCCTTAGTCCAGCTAAAATGGAGGGGAGGCAATGGTCCGTTTTTTTGCCATGACTTGCCACTGATGTGCCATGTATTAGGAGGTCATCCATGAAGACAATGACTCCCCTTATGTCTCCCAGAAGTTCTGTCATCTTCCTTTGAAACATCTGAGAAGCATTTTTTATTCCAAATGATGAACACTGAAAACAGAGTCTTCTGAAGGGTGTGATAAATGTAGTGTACAGAAATTTAGTGTTCTGGTTGTCACAGATCACTGATTACAATGACACTCTGTATTGCAGTAGATCAGGTTACGCAGACCAGCTTTTCAAAGTTTTGCAGCAAAACGTACAGCAGTTATAGCCCTGATAAATCAATAGCCTATGCAAAGGCTATCAGCGCATTGCTTTGATCAAGAGACAGTCCCAAGGCTAGAATTCCTACATAGTCAGGGATCAAGTCCAAGATTATATTCCAAGTTAGGATCTCAACGGCACAGATTTCAAGGCATACAAAAATCCAAGAGTCACGATCAGGCAAGAAAGCATTCTGGGCAATCGAAGATGAAGGTACACAATTCAAGGACAACAAGTGTTCATGAATAGTCCAGGCAATAAAAGGCAGACAAGAGCCCAAGATTCATGAGAAGTCCAGGTAATTCAAGGCAGACAAGCATTCATGAATATTCCAGGCAAGGAAGTATTTCGGGCAATTAGAGATGTTCTCAGCAAAGGCTCCGTAGCCTCTGCATCAGCTTAAATACATGGGTGGTGCTGTTAAAGTTCCCCTTCTGATCTCTTCTGACATGGGAATCTGTCATAAATGGTCACTACATCACAGAGGGCATCCCTGTTCCACCCTCTTCAGTTGGCATCATAACCTGGGTGATACCCCAGAAGCCTTCTCCCTTCCAGAGTTCCACAGAAGATTTCTCAGGTTGTAAACCAGAGGTCTGATTCAAGGCTGTGGCTGATAGAGAGTACCACCCTCCATCGCCCTGCAATTAGATGGGAAGCAAGGCGGAGCCAGGCTCTCAGGCTCTGAGCTTCCCATAATTGGACTGGGTTCTCAATCATTCTCCTCTAAGTCTGAATCAGATTCTGTTTCCAAACCTGGACCTAGGCCCAGCGGTATGACACATGATAGAAACATGCCCCATCTTCCTGCACTGTGGTCCTCTAGCTGGGCAAACCCTTCTAACATTATGAACTTTCCCACATCTTGTACATGCTGTCTGAAAGGGTGAGCCTTTTTACTACAGTGCTTTTTAAATGGCTGGACTGCTTTTCCTGTGCCTTCTTTTGTGCTCCGTTTGTAGAGACATGAGAAGTAAATTTTCCCTTTTCAAAATAGCTGCTAGAACATCTTCTAGTGTTTTGTCAAGTAGAAGTTACCTCTTCCAAAACACTCCCAAGTGCTTTGATCAACTCATATTGAATTGCCATCTCTATGGCTTTTTAAGAGAAGGGATGTTGCAGGAGTTGGGGGGGTAGAGTCCGGTGGGCTTCCCCCTGTGTGGCCTCCTGGCACCTGCTTGCTGATCTGCCGTACACTTACCAGGGCATTCACCGAGTGGTGCGTGGTCCGTGAGCATCTGGTGGCTGCCCGTCCCTCGCCAAGACGCCATTTGGCAAAAAAATTGTGGCACGGGTTTTTCCATACAAGTAGTGTTGCGTGCATGGTGCCTGTAAAGGGGCCATTTATGCAACATTACAGGTCCATTTATGCCTGTAATGTTGTGTAAATAGACCCTTTACACCCACCATTTATGCAACATTACTTGTATGGAAAAATCTGTGCTTTCATTTTTATGCAAAATGGTGGCTCGCTAAGGGGATGGGCAGCTTCTGGGCACTCACCGGGCCGTCCAGAAGCTCACATGGTGTGGTGAGTGGGGGCGGCCAGCCACAGTGATTCAGTGAGTGCCCAGTGAGGACGGGCTGCAGTGAGTCCATCCATCCCTAGTTAAGAGTTAAGTCCTCTAATGGCTGCATTCTTTCAGAAGCTTTTTATCTAGCAGACCAGCTAGGCAAGGTCTAGTAAATATCTTCCTAACACTTTCGATTTCCATTGCCTAATTGTGTTTGCCCAGTTCCATGCATGCCAGTGTTCTTGTGGCCTCATTCCTGGTGCAAAGAGCATTATATTACCTTGGGATATAACGTCATCCTTTCCGACGCCCACTTTTCTAGGGCCTACCCTAGATTTCTGGTGCCTTAGCAAAACATCCTTCTAGGTATCCCAGTGTTCCAGGTTTAATGGTCCTCCATAAAAATAAATAGATCACTGCACACAGAAAATTAGATATCAAGGGGAAGAGTTCTAGCCTGGCCTTCTTGCGGATGCATACCTTAAAAAAATGTGTGGGGAATGGGGAAGTACGCATTCAGCTCATTCACACAAGGGCTGCCTGCCTGGTGAGTCTCGAACCCCCTCAATTTTACCTGGTTACCCTTGAAACTGAAAATTTACGAGCCACACTAACACACCCTTGAGTGTACACCAAAAACCTGTCTACGAACTTCCCTGGGGGATGACACAGAAGTGTCAACTAGCAGCCAACAGGACCTGGAGATGCCCCCTATAGCAAGAGGCTTTTGCACTTTCAAGAAAATGAGCTCTCTGCCTCAGGTGCTGAAATCGGCAGTTTGCCAGAGATCTTGATGAGCAAAGCTGTCTCAGAAAACAGACAGCCTCAGCTCCCCTCAGGATTAGCATAGAGAAAAAATGGCTTCTCCCCCAGAATTGTTGCATGGTGACCATCAGGGCACACAGAGAAAAGTGGGCTGCTTGCGATGCCAAATCCTGTCCCCTTCAGGCAGCTCCAAGAGCTTGTGGATGGTGCTTCTCATTGGAATCAGCTGGACAGCAGAAGGCATGAGCTGCCCAAAGGAATGCGCTTGCCAGTATCTGGCTGTGAATTGCACAGGCAAGCAGCTGGGAGAGTTTCCAGCCACAATCCCACTGGACACCCGGCAGCTGATCCTGGCTCAAAACAAACTCAGCTATTTGCCATCAGTGGAGCTGAACTTCCTCAGCGACTTGATCTACCTGGATTGCAGTGGCAACACTTTAGGCGAGGACCTGGATTTCACTTTTGTCAGCATCATCAAGCTGGTCTACCTGGACCTCAGTTTCAACAATCTCACACAGGTAACGTTCGGCACCTTCTCCCAACTCAGTAGCCTGGTTGTGCTAAAGCTCTCAGACAACCCTGGCCTGGTGGAGATTGAGAAGGACTCCTTCGCCAACAATACCTGGCTAAGGCACCTCGATGTGAGCCGCTGCAGCTTGATGTTCATGGACACGAGCACCATCAGAGACCTGCCCAAGCTGAGGAGCCTGGGCTTAAGTGGGAATCCCTGGTTCTGTAACTGCTCCTTCATGGAACTGAGCAGCTGGATAAAAGAGAGTGGGGTCACTATCCCAGGTGAGTTTTAAATGCCCAGAAAACAAGGGGCTGCTTTATCACCAGATGAGCTGTGGGGTTCATGCTTGCTCAGCAGTGGCATCATGTTCCACTACTGCTGTTTAACCTGGGCGGCTGGAATGAGAATATGCATAGTCTGTGGGGTTCAGTGCAACTCCTTCTGCATTTTTAAAAGTAAAATAAAATCCTCCACATCCCCATACTTAGAGCAAAGCCATGTGGAACAGCCACTACTTACCTCCCCTGTCTGAAGGACAAAGCAGGGACAGCAGGAAGTTACTACTCAGTGAAGTGGCAGTGCGAGTATTGCAGAAGTGAAGTATGTTGCTGCTGGAGTTAATGGAGAATCACTGCTCTTGGAAAATGCTGGGCAAAGTCATGCAGAGTTTCTTCTTGGCTCCTCATTCCCTCATCTGCAATTAAGACCTCCCTGATGACATTCATGGACCAACCTGACTAATTTCTGAGTCAGAAAATGGCATGAGAGTTTCTCAACTCTTCTGAGTGGCATCCTTTGTGTTTTATTACCTAGAATTTTGCTGAGGTCCATTGTTGTTGCTTTCTTTGTGATTGTTAAAGTTGGCAAAAGGCCTTATGGTTTGGGAAATGTTTTGACCGTTCATTTCCACTTTTACAAAGTGGGGTTTCTCCTGTCAATGTCAGAGCACTCCTTTTCTGGATCCTCTTCCCTCCTCACCCTGAATACAGATAAAGCTATGCTGCCTGAAAGGTTTTCCATTCCCAGCATCAAAACTATCAGAGAAAGGAAGGCAAAGGGTTGAAAGGAAAGGGAGGTTTCTTTTGTGTTGGCCAAGGCAGCTCCCCTTCTCACCTATGTCACGCAGCTCCCCTATAGCTTCCGAAGAGCAGCACAGTGTGTGTGAAACAGACACATTTTGCACTGCGCTGGGCTGTGTGTGAGAGCAGTGGTTAAACTTTAATGCTGGGTGTAAGCTTATCTGGCAAGAAGAGCTCCTCTTTCCTTCTGGAAGTGAAATAAGACACACCCTGTTCCATGTTGGCTGGTGGCACAAGATAACACAGATAACTTGGCGGCTTCATTTGACTGCTACCATCTCTTGTGTGAGAGTGGATTCAGACAACCTCTTCCCTCCTTCCCCTCTCCAGTCTGTGTTAGCTGCACTCTACAAAGTGGTGTGTGCCAGAGCACACTCAGATGTTGGGGCAGGGCCAGTGCGCATGATCCTGTGCCCTTAAAAAGAGCTTACATACCTGCTTGGGCTTAATGCCTGAACAGGATTTCAGTGTCCAGGCCGTTACTGGTAATTTGTCTTAGTTTAGTGCATGTTACTTTTATCAGATGTCCTGTTATTGTGCAGAATTCTTTGTGCACAATTCTAACTTGTGCCATTCAAACATGCTGCATTTATTTATTATTGTACCTATTTATTATTGTATTGAATCACATTATTGTAAGAAAAAGGTTGGCTATGGTTATCTGTGCAAAGTAACTCAAGAGAACAAAGAGATGCCAGTATCTCATGAACTGAGGGTAGACCGGGGAGGATGTGGGAATTTGTGGGGCTAAAAAAAGGCCAGAATCAATGGGAAAAGTTCATCGAGCTATTCCATAACTGAAAGTACAACTTTCAAGACACCTGAGAATGTTTTTCAGTGATGTCAAATTAAATCAAAATATGTAAAAGAAAATGCCAGAATGCAACATATTTCTTCAGAATTCTGGATAGTTTCTAGCCTCTCCTAGTACATTATATGACATCATCAGCGAACGGGCCTGGCTTCGCACCGGTTGGAAATAGTCCTGAGTTAGATACAAGGCTTTTGAGCAAATTTAAACTTCAGTCAGAATCCGACACATTGTGCCCACACCGTCTGAGCAGAGCCATGACTGCTGGCACCACTAGGCATGGCTGCTCCAATGGTGCATCACTGGAGCTCCCTGAAGGATGGACCTGTCCACTCCATTCCCCAAAGGGGCGGGTGCTCGGCACAGCAGCGGGGAGCAGGCAGGTGTAATAACTCTGTCCCTTGGCCTGCTAATCTTCCCTGGCTTCAAACTGTATGGATTACAAAACTATGTGCTGGCTGAGTTAAGTCTGCCCCTAGAGGCTAAAGATGTTAGTGTGGGCTTCATCCACATGGACACATTAAAATTAATTAAGGGCGCAATCCTATCTAGATAGGTGGCCGCCTCCAAACTCGGAGGTGACCGCCTATCCAAAGCAGGGCAGGAGAAGCATGGAGGGGATCATTTCCTCCATGCTTCTCCTGCCCTGCTTTTTCGGCTAGAGAGCCAATTGCAGCTGTCTAGCTGAGGGAGGTCGGAGCGGGGAAGGAAGCTGCTGCTGTAGGATAGGATGTGTCGTACAGGCAGTTACGATCTTCCTGTCCCAGAGTGCCCCCAGCCACGCCCCTTTCCAGCTGCTCCGCGCTCCTCTTGCGAGTGCAGAGGACAGGGGTGTTCTGCGCTGCCTCTGAGGCAGCGCGGAAGTGCGGTGAGGTTGGTTCCCCGGGAACCAACCTGGGAGCGCAGGCTGCGAGGTCAGTTCCCGGAAAACAGCATATCCTATGGCTGTCTAGCTGCTGTCTAGCAGCCATAGGATTGCTCCCTAATGCACTTTAAAAACAAGTTAACCCTAAGGTGCATACCTCTATAGTCCCCTTATTGTGCATGACAAGTTTCAGGCATCTACGTTTCATAATCTTGGCACAATGATGTTGTCATGCGGATGTACAGATTGACAGATGGATGGACAGACACACATCCTCCTTTATTATTATATTATATTCCCCACACTTTCAGCATGTTCCCAGGGTAGTTAACCCTCTAAATAAAGTCTAATTAAAAAAGATGAAATATATGTATTTTGGTATATGCAGATGTTTACTATTAAATGAAAATGGGTCACTGATGCTGCAATCCTGTACCCAGTTTCCTGAGAGGAAGCCCTGTTGAACTCAGTGAGACCTACTTGCGTTTAAAAATGTATACTGATTCCACTGTCATTTGATGTTTCTTGACACACAGCGGAGAATGTCAGAAGTTTCTGACATTTCCACTGGCTTCCCCTGTCATCACCAAGTAGCAACATTAAGTATTGTAAGGCTTTAGGCCAAGAAATGGGAGAGAAGAAGATATCTCTAGGAACAGCTGCTTGATTTGTGACCACCCTGCATTTTGCTTTACAAATTGCCAAGTGGCAAGGGGGTTGTGCAACACAAGTTGACCCCCAAGTTGACATTGCTGAAGATGGTTTTGTGGCACATGTGCCCCGTAGGTAGGAAATTCAGTGTATCTTATGCTATCCGACTCTTTTAGAGAGCAATCCTATGGTCCCAGGGCCAGCATCCCAGGGACCATAGGATGGCTGGGAAAATCCCATCCAAGGATGGAGACAGCACTCCAACCACAGAAGGGGGAGTTGGAGATCTGTTCCCCCTCCTATAGCCGGCATGGAGAGAACTACTTTGTCTGTCTCTCCAAGGTCAGAAAATCAACCTTGGAGAGGGGGAAAAGGAGGAGGCCAGAGAGGCCACAATATGATTTATCCTGAGCCTCCTCCAGACTCCTTCCCTCCCCCTCCAAAGCATCCTCGCTAGATGGGCTGAAAAGCCTGTCTAGCAAAAATAAATTGGAGGGCGAGGAGACAAAGATCACCTCTGCCACTCCTTCGGCCCTGCCAGCTGAAGCCTGGCAAGGCAGAGAAATCTTGGAAGCCTCCACGTTTAGGGGCTTTTGAGTAGCAAGCACACCCTTAATCATGCTTTTTGTTATTTGGCTATTTGGAGCACACCCACATTACCTCATTTATTTCCTCTGATACTTATGTGGAGGATTATGCAGGGGCAGATCATCTGCTGTGGGGATGTGAGGCCTTGTTGACCCTCTCATAGATCATCCTTTTAAAATAAACACTTCATAGGAGAAACCCTCACTATCCCATAACTACTATGCTGAGGACATGCATCAGAGATAAATGCAGAATGCCAGTTTGTGCAAACGTATAAAGCGAACAACACACACACACAATCCAACCCCTGTTGTGTGCGGCACAGGGGAAATATAAGCTGTCCTATATGTGTGCCATGGGGAATAGCCAAAGGCAAAGAAGGCAATTGCAGTTGTACCCTGCTGGCACACAGCCATGTTAGTCATAGAGATGTACGAAAGTTCCTCCACGGATCTCGGGGAGGCCGAATGCCAGCACATTTGGCCCCCCGAAATTGGTGGCGGAACGGCCCGCCCCCCCACCCCCCCAGGACGAGACTTACCTTGGGTGGATCTTCCTGGCGGCAGCGGCTCCGGTGGCGGCTCCGGCAGCGGCTCTGGCAGCGGTGGCTGCGGCAGCTGGTCTTCCAACCGGCCGCCGCCTCCATTTCCAGTTTAAAAAACAAAACAAAAAAACGTGATAGGCTACGTAAAGATTTACGTAGCCTATCACGGCTAGGTTTTTTTAAAAAATTGTGATAGGCTACGTAAATGTTTATGTAGCCTATCACGGCTGACTTAAAAAAAAACCCAAAAAAGTGCATACGCAAATGGCGGTGGCCATGGCCGCCGCCATTTGCGTTCCTTATTTTGGCACGTCTTAGTCTACGTAAACATTTACATAGACTAAGACGGCGAAAATAAGGGGAACGCAAATAGCGTAGACACTACACTATTTGCATTCCCTTATTTTCGCCGTCTTAGTCTACGTAAATGTTTACATAGACTAAGACGTGCCAAAATAAGGAACGCAAATGGCGGCGGCCATGGCCGCCGCCATTTGCGTATGCGCGTTTAAAAAGTCAGCCGTGACAGGCTACGTAAACATTTACGTAGCCTATCACGGCTGACTGCAGGGACGCAAATGGCGGCGGCTATGGCGGCCGCCATTTGCGTCCCTGCTAGCCAGCAGCCGGATGGCCGGCTGCTGGTGGAGCTGGCCGGCGGCTCCGCAGAATTGCTGCGGAGCACAGCCGGCCGGCCAGGATTCCGGGGGGGGGGAGGAACGGAGTGCCTCCCCCCCCGTCCAGGATTCCGGGGGGAGGGATGGAGCGCCTCCCCCCCCACCATCAGCATAATCCGCGAAAGGTAAGTGATTTTCGTACATCCCTAGTTAGTCACAGGGGAATTTAATAGAACATTTGTATTGCAAGTAAGGAATCATGGGGAAACTTCCTCCTCTTGAAAGACATACTACTTAAATACCCCCAGCACACATTCCTCACCTGCCCATGCTGATGCTCATGCATTTCAAGTGCAGATGCCAGATGTCAATCTGAAGGAGAGCTGCACCAACCAGGGGTGTCATAGAATCAGAACTGTAGGGTTGGAAGGGGCCTATAAGACCACCAAGTCCAACCCCCTTCTCAATGCAGGGATTTAAGCCAAAGCACCCCAGACAGATGGCTGTCCAGCTTCATCTTGAGTGCCTCCAGTGTGGGAGAGCCCACCACCTCCCTAGGTAATGGGTTCCATTGTCATATTGCTCTAACAGTCAGGAAGTTTTTCCTGACGTTCAGCCGGAATCTGGCTTCCTGTAACTTGAGCCCATTATTCCGTGTCCTGCACTCTGGGATGATCGAGAAGAGATGCTGGCCTTCCTCTCTGTGACAACCTCTCAAGTACTTGAAGAGCGCTATCTGATCTCCCCTCAGTCTTCTCTTCTCAAGGCTAAACATGCCCAGTTCTTTCAGTCTCTCCTCATAGGGCTTTGTTTCCAGTCCCCTGATCATCTTTGTTGCCCTCCTCTGAACCCTCTCCAGTTTGTCTGCATCCTTCTTAAAGTGTGGTGCCGAAAACCGGACACAGTACTGCAGATGAGGCCTAACCAGTGCTGAGTAGAGGGGAACTAGTACTTCACATGATTTGGAAGCTATAATTCTATTAATGCAGCCCAAAATAGCATTTGCCTTTTTTGCAACCACATCACATTGTTGGCTTATATTGGTTCCATTGTGATATTGCTCTAACAGGCAGGAAGTTTTTCCTGATGTTCAGCCGGTGAGGTGTGGGGGCCATAGTAGAAAGTCACACAGTGTGCAAAAGCATTAATTTAAATGATACTGTGCCAAGGTTTCCCTGCACATTTCAAGCTAAGTTGCTCTTCATCAGGGGAAAGTCTATGAAAGTAAAGTGAACACTTGTAGTATCTGTTGCTTATGCATGCATTTAGATAAATCTCAGGATATCGAAGCCTTCTATAGGCACTAGAGGCATTCTATAGAGCTTTGGCTATTGGGTGGTATAGAATGTAATGAATAAATCAACTCTCCACACAAATTGCAGTGAGATAGGAAGCTTTTCTACATGAGCTTAAAATCCCACACCTTTACCAGGGCTTTTGCTTCTGGATTCTTTGCGGGATATTAAGATCAGCTCCTTTACATGAGTGGACACATGCTTTAATTCAGGGACTTCCTTTGTCCTCAACTTCTATATGTTTCATTATACAGCCACTAGATGCCACTGTGGTATAGCGACACTGTGCCATGACACATAGCCGATATAGCAGATTAATGTTCCTTGCTGCATTATCTCCATTCTTTAAAAAACCAGGGTAATGGTCAGTTAGCAGAAGAGACGCCCTGGAGGTTGATGACATCACGTAAAGGACCCGCAAACCTCCATGAGTAACCAATCTCAATTGCAGGATAATAGCTTTGTGTGGAGACGGTCAAAATCTTTGCTCCCAACATCTCAGCCAGATTTCCATGTAAGACAAGTGGAGGCAGAGGCTGGAAGGAATTCATGTTCACAAATGCTGCAATGAACATGTTTTCAAGCTGGCTTCTGACACCATGATTGCTTGCTGCTTATGCAGGCATTTAGATAAGAGGTTCTCAAACTTTTTACCCCCAGGGGCTTCTTGAGAGAGCTAAAGATGACTGGGGCGCACCAGTCATAAAATGTTTGCATAGGGTCAGAGCCAATCAAAAAATGGTGGCAGATGGAGTCAGAGTTTGGCATAATGAACTGGCAACTGCGGGTATCATGTTATATTTGTATCTAATCACTCTTTGGAAATTTCAAAATTCTTTGCCCCAGCTATTTCCTTGTAGTAGGGTGTTCCATTGTTCAGATTTCCTTAAGTGAAGTACGGACATTGGCTCTGGAAGTATCATGGCTCAGCTTCCCCATTTCAGGCAGAATCTGCTGAACCAGAGGCTCGAAGTAGAGAAGACTTTTTATTTTATATTGATTTCCTCCTCCCACTGCACACCTCTCATGCTGCAGGTTGAGTTTCATGGTCAGTTCTAGGTCTGTTAATGATGAAGGCCACAGGCACAAACATGTCCGTAATTGGCTTTATGCACAAGCTCAGGCTTGTTGTCATCCCTGTGTTTCCTCTGCAGACTCTGATAACGTCACCTGCTGCAGCCCCGCTTTTGCGCATGGCTTGAGAATGCTGGAAGAGGCACAGGAAGAGCTCCATTACAAGTGCTACGTCCATTTTGATGACCGAGACTATCTTTTCCTGGGGCTGGTTGGCTTCTGCATATTCTCTGCTGGCACCGTGTTGGCCTGGCTGTTAGGAGTCTGTGCAGTGATATATGAATTCTTAACTGCCACAGGAGAGGATGAGGAAGAAGAGGAAACAGCCCACTAGACTACACCTCTAACACCTGACTTGTTGATATGTTATTAACAGTGAAATCCTATGCATGTTTACCAGAAGTAAGTACCATTGTGTTCAGTGGGGCTTACTAAGGCTGAAGTCCTATACAAGTTTCCTAGGAAGTAAGCCCTTTTTAAAGACTGTGAGATTTACTTCTGAATAAGGAAGCATAGGAGGATTGCACTGTAAGGCGGCAGTCCCCTGCACTCCTACATGGATCTTTGGGAGAGGACCTTCTTTCGAGACCGCCACCTTCAGAGTCGTGTTTGGTGGCAACACGAGAGAGGGCCTTCTCAGTGGTCGCTCCCTGGCTGTGGAACTTCCTCCGGAGGGAGGCTAGATTCGTACCCTCCCTGTTGCTCTTCTGCTGGCAGGCAAAGACTTTTTTTATTCAAGCGGGCCTTTGATGTGTAAGCAGATCTGGTGGGTTGGATGCTGTTTTTACTCTGTTATTGTTGTGTTTGTAATTGTGTTTCAATGCATTTGTTTTATTATTGTTTTTATCAAGTTTTATTTGTGATTGTAAGCCACCCGGAGTGCCATTTTTCTTGGTAGAAAGGTGGAGTACAAATCAAATAAATATAGAAATAAATAGGTCCCATTGAACAGTCTGAGGCTTGTTTATTTTTTATTTTAGACATTTTTATGCCGTAATAACATTTTTCCCAATGCAGTTTACAGTAAAGGAAAAAGTGAAACAGTAAAACATTTCACAATATCAAACAGCTTAAAACACATCAGCATAAAAATCTAAACTAAGAGCCAGCAGAAAGAATAAAATCAGCCCTAAAACTAATGAAATAAAAAGGTTTTCCAAAGATGGTTTAAAAAATGGGGGCGGCGGCATGGTGGATTTCTCCAAGGAAAGAGTTTCAGATTCATGGTGCCACTACTGAGAAGGCCCCAAGTACTTCTTATTTTATTTATTTATTTAATTATTTCTATACCGCCCAATAGCTGAAGCTCTCTGGGCGGTTCACAAAAATTAAAACCAAACAACACACAATAAAACAATTTAAAATATATAGAACATTAAAACCACAATATAACAATACAAGCACAATAAAACCTAGCAGCAGTGCAGGAGTTTAAAATACTCCTTAAAAATAAAATGCTAAAATGCCTGGGAAAATAAAAAGGTCTTCACCTGGCGCTGAAAGGAATACAATGTAGATGCCAGGCGAATGAGCTCACTAGGGAGCTCATTCCAGAGCCGGGGTGCCACAGCAGAAAAAGCCTTCCTCCTAGTAGCCACCTGTCTCACTTCCTTTGGCAGGGGCTCATGGAGAAGGGCCACTGACAATGATCTTAAGGTCCGGGCAGGCACATATGGGAGGAGGCGATCCTTCAGGTAACCTGGCCCCAAGTCGTTAAGGGCTCTGAATGTTAACACCAGCACTTTGAATCAGGCCCAGAAATGGACTGGCAGCCAGTGCAGCTGGAAAAGTACTGGCGTAATATGAGCTCGCAGGCCAGTCGCTGTTAACAATCTTGCTGCCCTATTTTGGACCAGCTGAAGTTTCCGGACCGTTTTCAAAGGCAGCCCCACGTATAACGCATTGCAGTAATTCAGACGAGAAGTTATCAGAGCATGGATTCTTCTGAGTGAATATGCAAAGGATTGTGCTGTAAAATGGGTTTCATTGTACAAAGGTCTGAGCACCACACAAGATCAGGATGAAAGTATTCAGGAACTGGGGAAACCAATCTTTCAGTGTCGTTTCTACCACACTGCCTCCCACTAATGATATTTTTGCTACAAGTAAATAGCAAATTTGAACATTTTCAAAGAATTAAAAAAAAATGCATTTCAATCTAGCATCAGCCCTGGCAGTTGCATCTTAAAAGAAACCTGTGGATTTCCAACCCCAAAAGACACTAGGATGTTACTAACCCCTCCCACCCACCGCAAATCTGCCACCCGAGGGAACTGCCTCACTCTGCCTAATAGTAGGGCCAGCCCTGGTAAGTACGAAAATGGGATACGTGAGTGGAATGCATACATAGAAGAGTAGTGAGACAGTATGTGAGGGGGGACCATGAGTATTATGTGAATGGTGTGTGTATGTGTGTAATCCAGGGAAGGGCAACCAAACGGGGGGGGGGGGGCTGAATGTTCCTCCACTCAGACCTCCATGAGCCGAATTACATCAGAGGGGCATGGCCACAGGGCATGGATGATCCTCCTGGCACGTCTGCCAAGAACTGGCTTCATGGCCCCTTGCTTTCTCCCATTGGGAAAGGATGCAGGGGAGGCTTACTCCCATGCAAGTGTGCCCAGGGCTGCGAGGAAACAGTACAGCACAAGTTAAGTGACGAAAGCAAGACCTCCACTCCCCCCGCTCCTTTGTACACATGCCAGGGAGGGAGGGAGGCACTTCCTCTGTGCAAACCAGGTGTCCGCTGTGTAAAGAATCCCATCCTAATCTCACAAAGAAAGAGAAAGCAGGAAGCCCCAGAAAGGATGTGCGGAGGGTTTTTTTGCTTAATGTAGAGACACCCTCTGTGTCTGGGTGTATTCAAACCTAGTTCCTGATTACTATGCTTTAAGCTGCCTGGGGCACAGAACCCAAATTGGGGAGGGGGCAGATGCCCCACCCCAGACTTCCACGGGCCATATGACCCCAGATGAGCGTGGTCGTGCTCCTGTTGTCAGTGGGTGAGGCCACGCCCCCTGATGGTGGTTGGTGTGGCCACTCTAAAGAGATGCTGTGGCCACTTTTCTGGCCAACACGGCTCTTCAGAGAGCTCGCTCTGAGAGGATCAGCAAGAGTGGGTAGGGCAGCAGCGGTGGCAAGGGACAGGGAGCGAGTGGGATAGGCTCAGGAGGCAGACAGACGGGGTGGGTGGGCGAGGGAGGGAGATGTGCTGGGCGGGGTGGTGGCGCCTGCATCGTGTGCTCATACCTCAGACTGCAGAGGAACTTGTGCTGGCCCTGAGGCTCTCCCACAGACTTTGGAGGATTGAAAAATCTACAGCGTTCCATGAATTACCCCCCAAAAGTGAATTCTGTAAGGTATCGGCTGTGATTTAGTCATGACGCTTAACTGCAAATTAGCACATGGCCACCATTTTCAAATGCACATTTGCGGGTGTCCCTATGCTTCAATTTTATCAGATTTTGAATAGGTTGATCAGCTATCATTTCTGAGTGGAAAACACTTTCAAACTCTTCTGTTACAGTGCCTTTTTTCCATATATTTCCTAGACTATTTCCATGATGCTGTTTTCTTGGTTTTATTATCATTATTAATCGTAGATGTACAATAATCTAAGCGTCTCAACCCCAGCGGACAAAGCGTCTCAGCCCCAATGAGGACAAAGTGTCAGCAAACAAGCGAGTTAAGCAGCTGTGCGAGGGAAAGGAATCACCATTGGGGGGGGCAACTGACCTACAGTTGGCCAGTACCTGTAGGAGGGCCACCAGCCAGGAAGAGGGAGCGCCTGCTGCTTGCTGCTGCAGCCACCACCACCGCCCTTCCTGTGGGCTTCTGCCTGGCAGACCGCCACTCCCTGCAGGACCAGGCCCCCAGGTACTGAGCCAGCTGCTGCTGACTGTTGCCACCTGTTCCTCCTGGAGGGACCATATAAGCTGGCTGGCAGAGGTGGCCTGGGACAGCCAGTATTGGTAAAGGGGATGTTTTGATTTTTGTTTAACGGGGGGGGGGGGTTGTGTTTTTAGGGGTGGGTAGCCTGCAAGGGGCAGAAGCAAGGGGGCATGTGTCCACCTGATGGAGGCAGTGGGGGGGAGTGTTGGGGGCCACCGGGCCAGACTATACCGAGGCTGGGCGGCAGGCGCTGGTGGAGCGTGAGGGGCAGGCCATGCCATGTATGGGGAACAAGGGAGAGATGTGTAGTCTGTCCCCTGCTCCGGGCCTGTCCAGAGCCAAAGGATGGCTGGGGGAGGCGTGACTCCATCTTCTGGCCTTTGTTTGCTGCTCTGCAAAGAAAACATCCCTCATCCATGACATGATCTGACCGGGATGAGGGTGCAGACCTGACATGTATTACGGAGACCTGGCTGGCTGAGGCTACTGCTCCAACTCTGGTGGCCATGTGCCCAGCTGTGTTTTTGTACGCACAGCAGCTGAGGGCTGGGGATCAGGGAGGGGGAGTGGCTGCTATCTACCGGGAGTCCTTGGTCTTCACCAGATCCCCTCTCCGGGAGACCAAGGTTGCTGAGTGCATTTACTGGAGGTTAGGCCCGAAGGGCAGTCTGGGGATTCTGCTCATATACTGTCCACCCTGCTGCATGACTGACTCCCTGGCCGAGGTGCTTGAGGTGGTCTCTGATGTGCATGTGCAGTAGGGATGTCAGAGAATTCTGCCATGGATCTCGGTGAGGCTGAACCCCCGAAATCCGTGGCGGAACGAAGCCCCCGCCCCACAACCCACAAAAGGCATGCGAAACGGAGTACTTATCTGCTGCCGTCCGTGCTGACTTGCGAATGGCGGCAGCTCTGCGGCTGCCATTCACTTCTTCATCATAGCCGTGATAGGCAACGTAATTATTTACGTAGCCTGTCACGGCAAGCAAAAAAAAACACAAAACAGCATACACAAATGGCGGCAGATATGGTGGCCGCCATCTGTGTTCCTTTTTTTGCTGTTTTAGCCTACGCAAATATTTACGTAAGCTATTATGGCGGAAAAAAAAGGAACGCAAATGGTGCCCACTACACAGCGAAAAAAGGGAACGCAAATGGCAGCCGCCATAGCTGCTGTCATTTGCGTATGCTTTTTTTTTTTTTTTGCTTACAGGCTGCCTGGCGGCCGGATGTCCGGCTGCGGGCGGCCCTGGCCAGCAGCTCCGTGGAATCTCCGCAGAGCAGAGCCAGCCGGATTAGGATTTCAAGGGGAGGTGCAGAGTGCCTCCCCCCCACCGCAAATCACCACATCGAAAAGGTAAGTGACTTTCGTACATCCCTGAAGTGCAGTCCCCTAACTTATTGGTGTTGGGGGACTTCAATGTACATTCAGAGGCCATCCTCACGGGGGCACCCCAGGACTTCATGGACACTATGGCTTCCTGGGAGCTATACGCTATTCTAACTGGGCCCAACCATGTAGCTGGTCATGCACTAGACCTTGTAGTTGTTTCTGGAGAAGCAGGGAGTGATCTGGAAGTCAGGGGTATATCCACCACCCCCTTGTCATGGTCAGATCACTATCTGGTGACGTTGGACTTCTCGGTTCCACAACCCCTCCACAGGGGTGGAGGACCCATTAAAATGGTCCGCCCCAGGCGTCTTATAGATCCAAATGGATTCCTGAACGCGCTTGGGGATTCTCTGGGGCACGCTAACAGCCACTTGGTCGAGGCCCTGGTGGGTGGCTGGAATGCTGCAATCACTGGGGCATTGGATTGGGTGGCTCCGAAATGCCCTCTCCCCCAAACAGGGTTTGAACTGCACCATGGTTTAATCCGCGGTTACGAGCCCTGAAACAGGAGGTGAGACACCTAGAGCGCCGGTGGTGAAAGTCTCACTCCGAAGATGATCGGACACGGGCTAGAGCTGTATTTTCAGCCTATCACCAGTGTAGTGATACACTGTAGCCAGTGTAGTGTAGTGGTGAGAGTGACGGACTGGGAGCCGGGAGATCCGGGTTCTAGTCCCCACTTGGCCATGGAAGCTCACTGGGTGACTTTGGGCCAGTCACAGACTCTCAGCCCAACCTACCTCACAGGGTTGTTGTTGTGAGGATACAACGGTGAGGAGGAGGATAATGTAAGCCTTCTTGAGTTCCTTGCGAGAGGGAGAAAGGCGGGGTATAAATGCAATAAATAAATAAATAAATAAATAAATAAATAAATATCACGTGGCGATGAAGGCAGCAAAAAAGGAATATTATGCTTCCTCTATTGCATCCGCAGAGTGCTGTCCCAGGAGGCTGTTCCAAGTGGTCTGGAGCCTGGTCAGTTCAGTTGCTCCGGAACTGCTGGAGCATTCTAAGGCCTCCTGTGAGGCCTTGGCAAGGCACTTTGCAGATAAAATTGATCGGATTAGGAGTGTTATTCTGTGCGCTGTGGATACAGTTAGCGAGCAAGAGGCGACCTGTGGCAAATCGGTTTTGTGGGATCGGTTCCAGCTTCTTCCTTCTGATGAAGTGGACAAGGTGCTTTCATCTGTAAAGCCGACCACCTGCTTATTTGATCCTTGCCCATCTTGGCTCATTATGAGCTGTAGAGGAGACTGGGTGAAGAGATCAGGACAGTGGTGAACACCTCCCTGGAGGAGGGGGTGATGCCATCAGCCCTCAAGGAAGCAGTGATAAGACCACTCTTAAAGAAGGCCTCCTTGGATCCCCAAGTTCTAAACAACTTTCTCCCAGTCTCGAATCTGCCATTTTTGGGCAAGATCATTGAGCGGGTGGTGGCAATGCAGTTGAAGACACACTTGGAAGAAGCTGATTATGTAGATCCATTTCAATTGGGCTTCAGGCCTGGGCATGGGACAGAAATGGCCTTGGTCGCCTTGGTGGATGATATGAGGAGGGCTTTGGATAGGGGTGAATGCTCCTTCCTTGTTCTCCTTGACCTCTCAGTGGCTTTTGATACTGTTAACCACGGTATCCTCCTGGACCGCCTGGAGGGGTTGGGCATTGGAAACACTGTATTACGGTGGTTCTGGTCCTTCCTCTCCAGCAGGTACCAGAGGGTAGCACTGGAAGAGGAGATGTCGGACCCGTGGCCACTCACGTGTGGGGTGCCACAGGGTTCCATCCTCTCCCCAATGCTATTTAACATCTATGTGAAGCCGCTGGGGGCTATCATCAGGAGGTTTGGGGTGCGGTGTCATCAATATGCGGATGACACGCAGCTCTACCTCTTGTTCAAATCTTCACCAAGGTTGGCCGTAGAATCCCTGTCCAAATGTCTGGAGATGGTGAGTGGCTGGATGGGGAGGAATAAGCTGAAGATGAACCCTGACAAGACCGAGGTACTTTGGGTGGGAGACAAGAAGAGGTTGGGGGATGTCAACCTGGTGTTGAATGGGGTACGGCTACCCTTGAAAGACCAGGTCTGCAGCCTGGGGGTCATTTTAGACTCCCAGCTGTCCATGGAGACTCAGGTGTCAGCTGTGAGCCAGACAGCACTGTACCAACTCCATCTGATACGGTGGCTGCGCCCCTACCTTCCCGACCGTCTGCTCCCATTGGTAGTACATGCCTGGGTCTCCTCTCATCTAGACTACTGTAATGCACTCTGCGTGGGGTTACCCTTGAAGACAGTTCGGAAGCTGCAGCTGGTGCAGAACGCGGCGGCTCGCCTGAATAAAGGTAACCGCCGGCGTGATCACATCACTCCAGTGCTGAAGGAGTTGCACTGGTTACCAGTTGTTTTCCGGGCCAAATTCAAGGTGTTGGTTTTGACCTTTAAAACCTTATGTGGTTCCAGCCCAGCCTATCTCAAGGAGCACCTCCAACAACACCAGACAGGCCACTCAACAAGATCAGCCTCGGATGGCCTTCTCTCTGTCCCAACAGCCAGGACAGCTAGACTGGTGGGGATGAGGGAGAGGGCCTTCTCTGTGGTGGCCCCCACTCTGTGGAACCCCCTCCCTAGGGAACTCCGCCATGCCCCCTCTTTAATGAGCTTCCACTATGCACTGAAAACTTGGTTATTCAGGCAGGCATTTGGGGTGGGTTAGGGTATTTTTAAATAATGTTTTAATGTATAATTTTACTGTTTTAAATTGTACCATTGTACATCGCCCAGAGTGGCTGGGTGACCGGCCAGATGGGCGATTAAGAAATTTGATAAATAAATTAAAAAAATAAAATACATTCCCAGTCACTGAAAGCCAGTGCTGATCAGGAGCTCACACGCAGCCTCCCTTGCTTTTCAAACAAGGCCCTCCAATCAGATTCACTGCAGCAGCAGCTGGGCCTATCTATATCAGGAGGCAGGCTTGCGAAGGAGCCAGCTGTCAGAGCGTGAGGAGCCCCGTGACAAAGTGTCAGCAAACAAGTGAATTAAGCAACTGTGCCAGGGAAAGGTAAGTGAAATTACTTCATTATCTACTAAAGTACCTCGGGTAACAATTTAAAATTGATAAATAGCAGCTGAAACCAAAACAAGGGCACAGCTTCATCCCAGAGGGTTAAGCCCTTGCAAACTAGTAAGAGAGAGAGCTAAGTATCAAGGGAGAATCCAGCTAGAACTTACAGACCTTGCAGCCTTGCAGTAACGAAGACCACTGAGTGGTTGAAAAAAACCTCAGCTGCATACTTTAAAGTAAACTCAAGTTTAGAAAGTGGGAATAAGAGTCTGCTTAAAGCAGCAAAAAAGGGCAGGCTAGCTTCAGATTAGGATCAGGTTTTAGGCCTTAAAGACCAGTTCACTAAATAAAGCAAGCTCGAGGGCTCAGCATATCATTTGAGTTTTGAGAAACACGCAGAAAAAGGATCCAGACCTTGCAAGCTGCACCCTTCCCAAATCACCTACCCTTTGTTTGCTGTCCCCTCCAATGACCCATTGAATAGAGGATCTCCCCTCAATAGATCTCCCATTCACTATTGTTAAAAGCTTCCTTCCTGAATAGGAATCACGATTCCCTGGGGGAACAACTCACCTACATTCCCAGCCACTGAAAGCCAGTGCTGATCAGGAGTTTACACACAGCCTCCCTTGCTTTTCAGATGAGGCCCTCCAATCAGATTCACTGCAGCAGCAGTTGGGCCTATCTATATCAGGAGGCATGCTTGCAAGGGAGCCAGCTCTCCGAGCGCAAGGAGCCCCAGTGACAAAGCATCAGCAAACAAGCGAGCTAAGCAACTGTGTGAGTTAGCAACGGGGCAAGGAAGCCCGGGTGGTGAACTCTCCCCTCCTTACTCCATACTCACAGTAAGTAACTGTAAATAAATATATAATTTCCCCACCTTCTCGTAGTAAACAACTAAGTTTTCCAGGGAACCCCCCGCCCCCAAAAAACCAGTTATGAAAGTAGAAAGCCAGCAATGGGGAGGGGGCTATCTAGTGTATTGCACTGAGTACCACATGTACAACTATCAACCTGCTGGACAGAAGTCGTGGGTGTGTGCTCGGTGTAATAAGCTCCTGGCTCTCAGGGGGCAAGTGCGTTCCCTTGAGGCCAAGGCTGTTGACCTGGAGAAGCTAAGAGAGGCAGAGAAGTTGGTGTATGAGACCTTCAGGGACCCATTAGCTGTGTCTACTCCCAGGGCACTAGGGGATTTTTGGGACAAGCCTGGGGGGATGGGCTCCACTTGAACCAAAATGGAACCAGACTGCTGGTGCTAAAGATAAAAAGGGTGGCAGAGCACCTTTAAAACTAAACCCTGGGGGAGAGCCGATGGGAGCTGGGCAGCATCCGGTTTGGGTTAAATCATCCCAAAGGGATGAAGATGAAAATGTTTTTGATTGCCCAAATGTAGAAGGGGAGGAAATAGGCCAGGAGCACATGGTAGAATAGCCAATCGAAGGGGCCAATGTCCCATAGCTAAAGATGCACACGCTAGAGGCATCTGAGGAAGGAAACTGTGTATAGGTGTTTCTATGCAAATGCTAGAAGTCTCCGCATCAAAATGGGAGACTTGGAGAGCTTGATTTTAAAGGAAATCCTGGATATAGTGGGCATTACAGAAACCTGGTGGAGTGGAGAGAACCAGTGGGATACTGTCACCTCTGGATATACACTCTGTAGGAAGGACAGGGAAGGGCGTACTGGGGGAGATGTTGCCCTGTACGTCAAAGAGGGCATAGTGTTGAGCAGACTAGAAGACCTAAAAGGGGTAGGCTCTTCCACAGAAGCACTGTGGGTGACAACACCAGGCCCCAAAACTAATTTAGTGCTGGGAACATGCTATTGTCCCCCAGACCAGAATGCTCAGAATGATCTTGAGATGGAAGACGAAATCAGGGAGGCCTCCAAACAAGGAAGTGTTGTAATAATGGGTGACTTCCATTACCCCCACATTGATTGGATAAATGCATGTTCCAGCTACGAGAAAGAGGTTAAACTTCTAGATGCCCTAAATGATTGTGCCCTAGAACAGTTGGTCATGGAACCGACCAGAGGGAAGGCAACCTTGGATTTAATCCTAAGTGGTGTCGCCCAGGGCCTAGTACGAGATGTAAATGTTGTTGAACCAATTGGAAACAGTGATCACAGTGCAATCAGATGTAATATATATTGAAGTGGAAAATTGCCCAGGAAGTCCAACACAGTCACATTTGACTTCAGAAGAGAAAACTTCTCTAAAATGAGGGAACTGGTGAAACAGAAGCTAAAACAGGGAGTCAAAAGGATTAAATCCCTTCAAAATGCTTGGGGATTACTCAAACCACAATAAGAGAAGCCCAGCTAAAATGTACACCACAGGTTAGGAAAGGTAGCACCAAGTCCAAGAGGTTGCCAGCATGGTTAACAAGTAGTGTTAAGGGAGCTATTAAAGAAAAGAGAGCTTCCTTCAGAAAATGGACATCTTGCCCAAGTGAAGAAAACAAAAGGGAACACAAGCTTGCACAAAGACAATGCACGCAGGCAAGAAGAGATGCAAAATAGCATTTTGAAGAGCATATCGCTAACAACGTCAAGGCCAACAATAAAGAATTCTCTAAATATATCAGAAGCAGAAAACCAGCAAGGGAGGCAGTTGGACCACTGGATGACAGTGGAGTTAAAGGAGTACTGAAGGAGGACAAGGAGACTGAAGAGAAGCTGAATTAATTTTTTTAATCCGACTTGACTGCAGAAGATATAGGACAGATACCAGTGCCTGAACTGATGTTTTCAGGAAGGGAGTCTGAAGAACTGAGGCAAATAGTGGCAACAAAAGATGAAGTTCTTTACCTTATTGATAAATTGAAAGCAAATAAATCACTGAGCTGAGATGGTATCCATCCTAGAGTTCTCAAAGAACTCAAATATGAAATTTCTGATCTTCTAACTAAAATATGCAACATATCCCTAAGATTAGCCTCTATACCAGAGGACTGGAAGATAGCCAACGTAACACTAAATTTCAAAAAGGGATCCAGGGGGGATCTGGGAAATTACAGGCCAGTTAGCTTAACGTCTGTAAATTGGTTGAAGGCATTATTAAAGATAAAATTAGTAGCATATAGAAGGACAAGCCCTGCTGAAAAAGAATCAACATGGCTTCCACAAAGGTAAGTCCTGTCTCACTAAACTTTTAGAGTTCTTTGAGAGTGTCAATAAACATGTAGACAGGGGTGATCCAGTAGACATTGTTTACTTGGACTTCCAAAAGGCTTTTGACAAAGTCCCTCACCAAAGACTCCTGAGCAAATTTAGCAGTCATGGAATCAGAGGACAGGTCCTCTTATGGATCAGTAACTGGTTAAAGTACAGAAAGCAGAGAGTAGGAATAAATGGTAAATTCTCCCAATGGAGGGAAGTAAATAGTGGGGTCCCACTGGGATCTGTACTGGAACCAATGCTTTTCAACCTGTTCATAAATGATCTGGAATGAGGAGGAGTGAGCAGTGAAGTGGCCAAGTTTGCAGATGACACCAAATTATTTAGGGTGGTTAAAACTAGGGATGGCGGAGAATTCCGCCACGGATTTCAGTGGGGCCAAATGCACTGGCATTCAGCCCCCCGAAACTCGTGGCGGAATGGCCTCCCACCCCCCGCCACCCCGCAGAATCCCCCCGGGATGAAGCTTACCTGGGGTGGATGCTCCGGCAGCGGTGGCGGATCCAGCTGGTCTCTCAGCCGGCTGCTGCAGCCACCATTTGCGTCCTGCCAGGCTGCCATGATAGGCTGCATAAGTATTTACGTAGCCTATCACGGCAAAGAGCAGCGGCGCAAACGGCAGCCACTACGCCGTTTGCGCCGCTGCTCTTTCCGTGATAGGCTACGTATTTACGGAGCTTATCACGGTAATGGCAGCCACGCAAATGGCGGCCACTACGCCATTTGCGTGGCTGCCTTAACTGTGATAGGCTATGGAAATACCTACGTAGCCTATCACGGAAAGAGCAGCGGCACAAACGGCGTAGTGGCTGCCATTTGCGCCGCTGCTCTTTGCCGTGATAGGCTACGTAAATACTTACGCAGCCTATCATGGCAGCCTGGCAGGACGCAAATGGCAGCCGCTACGGCAACTGCCATTTGTGGCCGCAGCAGGAACTCCAGCTGCGGACGGCCCTGGCCGGCAGCTATGTGGAGCTGCCGCGGAGTGGAGCGGAGCCGGCCAGGGAGGTTTCTGGGAGTAGGGACGGAGCGCCTCCCCCCCACCGTGGATCCCCCACTGCAGAGCCAGGTAAGGGATTTGTACATCCCTAGTTAAAACAAAAAGGGATTGTGAAGAGCTCCAAAAGGATCTCTCCAAACTGGGAGAATGAGCATCTAAATGGCAAATGCAGTTCAATGTAAGCAAGTGTAAAGTGATGCATGTTGGGGCAAAAAATCCCAACTTCAAGTATAGCCTGATGGGATCTGAGCTAGCAGTGACTGACCAAGAAAGAGATCCTGGGGTTGTGGTGGACAGCTCAATGAAGATGTCAACCCAGTGTGCGGCCACTGTAAAAAAGGCAAACTCCATGTTAGGCATAATTTAGAAAAGGGATTGAGAATAAAACTGCCAGCATCATACTGCCCCTGTACAAACCTACGGTGCGACCACACTTGGAATACTGTGTCCAGTTCTGGTCACCACACCTAAAAAAAAGAATTGTAGAGCTGAGAAAAGTGCAGAGAAGGGCAACTAAAACAATCATGGGGCTGGAGTATCTCCCCTATGAGAGAAGGTTGCAACAGCTGGGATTGTTTAGCTTGGAAAAAAGGAGGGTAAGGGGAGACATGATAGAGGTCTACAAAATTATGCATGGTGTGGAGAAAGTGGAGAGGGAGACATTTTTCTCCCTCTCTCAGAATACTATAACCCGGGGTCATCCTATGAGCCTGATTGGTGGGAGATTCAGGACAGAATCTGCTTTTAAGTCTTAAACAAACAAAAAATCCATCATGGGAGATTATGTTCACAGATCTCCAGTGTCACACCTAGTTTAGCTGGACAGTTGTCTCCGTTCAAACAGGTCTTTGAAGAACTACAAGACCCTGCAAACCTTGTCAGCAATAGCGGTGAGTAACCACACAGCAACAATGCCTTTGGCTACCTTTACACTACCCACCCCCCTCCGGTTCTGAAGCCTTTGTTCTGGGCTCCCAAACAGCAACTAGTGACTGCTGAGCGGGGAAGTTTTTAATTTTCAAGGTTCCATAGAACTCAATGAAACAACGCCATCTAGTGGCTGTTTTACTTGCATAACAACCTGACTCATTCATTAGTTCTGGATCTTTTTGCGATGGGAATAAGCAGGAAATACCGCTGGATGTGCCCTGGAGGTTAACAACGTCATGAAAAGGACCTGCAAACTTCCATGAGTGAGCAATCTCAATAGCAGAATAAAAGCTCCATGTGAAAGAGCCCTTTATCATACCATCTTCATTCAGGGGTGCTAGCTACCCAGCTAGAATAATTATGGGCCTAACCAAAATTTTATCCTCTTGAGCACTTGGCAGAACTGGAAGCTAGAAGGAATTCTTGATGAGCCAGCTTTGCTGCTAGCGTGCATGTGTGTGAAGTCACAGTACACACCTCTGCACTAAGGGAAGGGAACATCAGCTGAATGTGAAGAGCAATGCACGTACACACACTGTGAATGCTGCTCAATGTGAATGCAATGCTGAACTCATTGCAACAAGGCCCCTTTAATAAGAGGATCATGGAGGTGGCTGATGCCGTGAGACAAACATACTCTGTATGGGTGAGAGTCTCACCCGCTATATAGACAGAAAAGCCAGCTGAGAGTAGAGTCCAAGCCAGAACTGGGGTAGAGGTTAACTGCATTCATACGCTTAAAGCTAATTGCCTTTGTAAGGCCAGTTAATAGGCCAATCTTATTTTGCAATTTTTACTCCTTTCAAAAAGTAAGTTAAGACAGCAATCCTATGCCCACATACTTGGGAGTAAGTCTTGTTGAAATCAATTAGACTTTCTTCTGAGTAGACATGTATAGGATTGCTCTTACTTTCTCCCCCAGTATGTTTGCCTTATGGAATTACAAGTGAGCAGTGAGGTGCCTAAGTTCTTTTGATGCCACCAATTATTTAGGGTGGTAAAAACAAAAAAGGGATTGCAAATAGCTCTAAAAGATCTCTCCAAACTGGGAAAATCAAAATGGCAAATGCGGTTCAATGTAAGCAAGTGTAAAGCGATGCTAAATGGGGCAAAAAATCCCAATTTCATGTATACAGTGATGGGATCTGAGCTAGCAGAGACTGAGGGCATCTCTACACCAGCCTAAAGTCCTGCATTTAAAACAGGGCTTTCTGCCTCCGTTTTAAATGCAGGACCATGACTCCCTTTTTCACGTGCTTCTTTTCCCCCCATTCCCCCCACCTTCTCCCCATATCTGAGTCTGCCATTATCTTTCATTGATTTCGCTCCTCTTCGTGCCGCTTTTCCTCTATTCATGGAGGAAATTGAAGGGGAACACAATGGGGTAATTTGATAGCTCATTATCTGCGATCTATTTAAAAACTGAACAAAGGGCATTTAGTGCAGGAGATGCCCTGGAGGGTCACAGCGTCATGTAAAGAGCCCGCAAACTTCTGTGAAGGAGCAATCTCAATCACAGAATAAAAGCTCAGTGTGAAGGAGCCCTGACCAAGAAAGAGATCTTGGGGTTATGGGGGACAGCCCAGTGAGAATGTCAACCCAGTGCATGGCTGCTGTGAAAAAGGCAAATTCCATGTCAGCCATAATTAGGAAAGGAATTGAAAATATAACTGCCACTATCACATTGCCCTTATACAAATCTATGGTGCGACCACACTTGGCATACCGCATACAGTTCTGGTCATCACACCTCAAAAAGGATATTGTGGAGCTGGAAAAAGTGCAGAAAAGGGCAACTAAAATGATCAAGGGACTGGAGCATCTCCCCTATGAAGGAAAGTTACAACAGCTGGGATTGTTTAGCTTGGAAAAAAGGCAGGAAAGGGGAGAGATGATAGAGGTCTACAAAACTATGCATGGTGTGGAGAAAGTGGAGAGTGGGACATATTTCTCCCTCTCTCATAATACTAGAACCCGACGTCATCCCATGAACCTGACTGGTGGGAGACTGAAGATATATAAAAGAAGTACTTCACATACTGGATAGTCAAACTATGGAATTCACTTCCACAAGATGCAGTGATGGCTTTAAAAGGCGATTGGCCAAATTAATGGAAGATAAAGCTGTCAATCCCCTTCATGGATCACTGCCTTGTTGTGGTGAAGGGGCTTGCATAACTCAGTGAAGCCATAAGCTATGCTGTGCAGGGCCACCCAAGACGGACAGGTCATGGCAGAGAGTTCTGACAAAATGTGGTCCGCTGGAGAAGGAAATCGCAACCCACTCCAGTATTCTTGCCAAGAAAACCCCATGGAACGTATCACAAGGCTAAAAGATATGACGCCGGAAGATGAGACCCTCAGGTCGGAAGGTGTCCAATATACTACTGGGGAAGAGCAGAGGTTATTTCCAAGTAGTGCCAGAAAGAGTGAAGCGGCTGGGCCAAAGCTGAAAGGACACTCAGCTGTGGATGTGTCTGGTGGTGAAAAGAAAATCCGATGCTGTAAAGAACAATATTGTTTAGGAACCTGGAATGTCAGATCAATGAATCAAGGTAAGCTGGAGGTGGTCAAACATGAGATGGCAAGATTGAACATCGACATCTTGGGAATCAGCGAACTAAAATGGACAGGCATGGGCGAATTTAATTCAGGTGACTATCATATTTACTACTGTGGGCAAGAATCCCTTAAAAGAAATGGAGTAGCTCTCATAGTCAACAAAAGGGTGGGAAAAGCAGTACTGGGGTACAATCTCAAACACAGTAGAATGATCTCAGTACGAATCCAAGGCAAACCATTCAACATCACAGTAATTCAAGTCTATGCCCCAACCACTGATGCCGAAGAAGCTGAGGTTGATCGGTTCTATGAAGACCTACTACACCTTCTAGAACTAACACCAAAAAAAAGATGTCCTCTTCATCATAGGGGATTGGAATGCTAAAGTAGGAAGTCAGGAAATCACCAGGATAACAGGCAAGCATGGCCTTGGTGTACAAAATGAAGCAGGACAAAGGCTAATAGAGTTTTGCCAAGAGAACACGCTGATCATAGCAAACACTCGTTTCCAACAGCACAAGAGGCGACTCTACACATGGACATCACCAGATGGTCAATATCGAAATCAGATTGATTATGTCCTTTGCAGCCAAAGATGGAGAAGCTCTATACAGTCAGTAAAAACAAGACCTGGAGCTGACTGTGGCTCACATCATGTGCTTCTTGTTGCAAAATTTCAGCTTAAATTGAAGAACGTAGGGAAAACCACTAAACCATTCAGGTATGACCTAAATCATATCCCTTATGAATATACAGTGGAGGTGAGGAATAGATTTCAGGGATTAGACCTGATAGACAGAGTGCCTGAGGAACTATGGACGGAGGTCCGTCACATTGTTCAGGAGGCAGCAACTCAATCCTTCCCAAAGAAAAAGAAATGCAAGAAAGCAAAGTGGCTGTCTGATGGGGCTTTACAAGTAGCTGAGGAAAGAAGGGAAGCAAAAAGCAAGGGAGAAAGGGGAAGATATACCCAACTGAATGCAGAGTTCCAGAGAATAGCAAGGAGAGACAAGAAGGCCTTCTTAAATGAACAATGTAAAGAAAACAATAGAATGGGAAAGACTAGAGATCTTTTCAAGAAAATCGGAGATATCAAAGGAATGTTTTGTGCAAAGACAGGCATGATAAAGGACAAAGAAGGCAAGGACCTAACAGAAGCAGATGAGATTAAGAAGAGGTGGAAATAATACACAGAAGAACTATACATGAAAGATCTGAATGTCCCAGATAGCCATGATAGTGCGGTCACTGAACTTGAGCCGGACATCCTAGAGAGTGAAGCCAAGTGCGCCTTAGGAAGCATTACTAACAACAAAGCTAGCGAAGATGACAGTATTCCAGCTGAGCTATTTAAAATCCTAAAAGATGATGCTGTTAAAGTGCTGCACTCAATATGCCAACAAATTTGGAACACTCAACAGTGGCCACAAGACTGGAAAAGGTCAGTTTACATTCCAATTCCAAAGAAGGGCAATGCCAAAGAGTGTTCAAACAATTGCGCTCATTTCACATGCCAGCAAGGTGATGCTCAAAATCCTACAAGCTAGGCTTCAGCAGTATGTGAACCGAGAACTACCAGAAGTACAAGCTGGGTTTCGAAGAGGCAGAGGAACTAGAGATCAAATCGCCAACATTCGCTGGATCATGGAGAAAGCAAGAGAATTCCAGAAAAGCATCTATTTCTGCTTCACTGACTACGCTAAAGCCTTTGATTGTGTGGATCACAACAAACTGTGGCAAATTCTGAAAGAGATGGGGGTACCACACCACCTTACCTGTCTCCTGAGAAACCTGTACGAGGGTCAAGAAGCGACAGTAAGAACCAGACATGGAACAACCGATTGGTTCAAAATTGGGAAAGGAGTACGATAAGGCTGCATATTGTCGCCCTGCTTATTTAACTTATATACAGAGTACATCATGAGAAACGCCGGGTTGGATGAATCACAGGTCGGAATTAAGACTGCCGGGAGAATTATCAACAACCTCAGATACGCAGACGATACCACCCTAATGGCAGAAAGTGAAGAGGATCTAAAGAGCCTCTTGTTGAGGGTGAACGTGGAGAGTGCAAAGGCTGGTTTGAAACTCAACATTAAAAAAACGAAGATCATGGCATCTGGCCCCATCACTTCCTGGCATAGAGAAGGGGAAGAAATGGAAGCAGTGACAGATTTTATTTTCTTGGGCTCCAAGATCACCGCAGACGGTGACTGTAGCCACGAAATTAAAAGACGCTTGCTCCTTGGGAGGAAAGCTATGGCAAACCTAGACAGCATAGTAAGAAGTAGAGACATCACCTTGCCGACAAAGGTCCGTCTAATCAAAGCTATGGTTTTCCCAGTAGTAATGTATGGCTGTGAGAGCTGGACTATAAAGAAGGCTGAGCGCCGAAGAATCGATGCTTTCGAACTGTGGTGCTGGAGAAGACTCTTACGAGTCCCCTGGACTGCAAGGAGGTCAAATCAGTCCATCCTAAAGGAAATCAACCCTGAGTGCTCCTTGGAAGGACAGATACGGAAGCTGAAGCTCAAATATTTTGGCCACCTAATGTGAAGAGAAAAGACCCTGATGCTGGGAAGGATTGAAGGCAAAAGGAGAAGGGGACGGCAGAGGATGAGATGGCTAGATAGCATCACCAATGCAATGAACATGAACTTGAGCACGCTCCGGGAGAGAGTGCAGGACAGGAAGGCATGGTGTGCTATGGTCCATGAGGTCACAAAGAGTCAGACATGACTGAATGACTGAACAACAACAAAGCTGTCAATGGCTGCTAGTCCTGTGCCACCTCCAGTATCAGAGGCAGTATGCCTATGTACACCAGTTGCTGGGGAACATGGGTGGGAGGGTACTGTTGCACTCATGTCCTGTTTGTGGGCTTCCAGTGGGCAGTTGGTTGGCCACTGTGTGAACAGAACACTGAGCGAGATGGAGCCTTGGTCTGATCCACCATGGCTCTTCTTATGTTCTCCTCCCAGGATACCTCCCAGGGCAGCACAGTGTAAGTGGTGCAGAAATCCGGTTTCTGCACAGTATCCAGTTTCCAGACACCAGAGGATGCATTCCTTTCACACAGGAAAGATTATCTTCATATGACCTGGAGCCTGTTTAAAAATAAAGACGTTATTTCAAAAAATGGAGGGGGAACTCTGCACAAAGGCACTCCTTTCTAGGCAACAGAATTTTTGTAAATAGGTGGCAACTCTAATCATAATTTCTCTGGAAAAATAGACCATCTGTCTCTTGCCACGGAAATTAAGCCGCTAAAGTGGTGACTCCATGACAGAGTATTACCTGCATCATTTTTTTCCTTCCTGTCACAGGCGGATGACCATTAACGCTCTAAAATCTGAAGGGCCAGGCGTTTAAAAATAACAGTGAAGTGCTAAAACTCTGGACAAATTCAGAGGTGTTTGGTTTGTTTTTCCAATCCGAGGACCTGCTTCTGCACCCCGCACGGCGCCCCGACTTGCAAGGGCTCCAGCAGCGCACGGCGGCCCCGCGCTTGGAGGGCGCTGCCCCTGCGCTGCCGGGAGAGGCGCCTCCCCGCCTGGGGCGGGGCTGCTGCTGGTCCGCCCCGGCGTGGGACGTCCCCTGCCGCTGGCGCTCAGCTAAGCGGGGCTGGGCTGCGAGCGCGGTTCTGGCTCCTCGGGGCTTTTACCGCCCTCGTTCCTGGCCGGGATCGACGCGTAGGTGCCGCGGTGAGTTCGGGCGCGCGGCTGGAGGGGGCGAGCCCTTCCGAGGGCCCGCAGAGCCGGCGGGGCTGGTGGCGGAGCGCTGCGAGCGCCTTGACGCGCCTTCTGCACCGGCCCCTCGCTGGGGCGGGGGGCATGACTCCCGCCCCCCCGAAGGGCTTCTGACGCGCACAAGCGCGGGGGCTGCACCCGAGCGTCCAGGGTCCGCAGCCCGCGCGCGCGGCCCTGGCTTGCGCAGGAAGCCCCGGGAATAGGGGCTCAGCTCTGCCTCGCAGGAAGTCGTCACTGAGGAACGCACTTTGCCCTGCTCGCTGCAGAAGGCTCTGCACAAACTCCGAAAGCCCGTCCTCCTTGTCCCGGGGCTTGGGAAACACAGCTTCCCTGTGAAACACAGACCCGCCGGCCAGCCCGCCGGCCATCTGCCTCCCCCCGGGAAATAACGCGAGGCGCGCTCGAGCAGAAAGGCGGCGCTGCCCGCGTTTGCCCTGACCTTGCCGCCGCCGCCCAAGGTCCATGCTTCGGTGTGTTCTCCCAGACGGCCCTAATCGCCTGCTGCCATTATTTTATTAACAGGAAGGAGGCTTTTATCTTTCCAGAAGAGCTGGTGTGGCTTTTCTAGGCTGTGGCTGACGGTCATTCATATGAGCAGGGTAGGCAACCTGGTGCCCTACACCAGGATTTGGATTACAAGTCACAGCCAGCATGGCCGATGCTCAGAGATTATGGGAGCTGTAGTCCAAAGCATCTGGAGGGCACCAGGTTGCCTCTCTTGAAAGTGTGTCTTTGGACTTGTAGGCAGATATCCCAATGCCTGTGTGAGCAAACCCATTCGAATATGCTTGAGGATGCTAGGGAGATTAACAGGAGTAACTCTTGTTTGAGGCTAATAGGATGCTGGGAGCTTGCACAGAACACGGAACCCCTCTTTTATGGGGTGGCTGCTCTATCAAGCCTAGATTTAACTTTTAGTTTAACCACTAAGGTGTAGCAGTAGTCATGTTGGTATTTACCTATACACCATAAAGAAACATGCTTCAGAGTTGCCAGATTTAGGGAGGGCAGCCTCCCCGGTGGTCTTGCTACTCCTTTGTATTACTCCTTTCTTTTATAGCTTGTACGACCTGGCTTTTTCGTTGTCCTCAATCTCCATACTATGACCTTCGCCTGTCTCTTGATGCCAGGGTACATGACGCTTGTGCAGTTTTAATTCTCGAGCAAGGACTGACCTGTTCCTTTTACTCTCTCCAGAGTGCCAAGATGGTGGTTCTCTCTAAGGAATATGGCTACGTGGTTCTCACAGGTGCTGCTAGTTTTGTCTTAATAATGCACCTTGCAGTCAATGTGGGGAAAGCACGCAAGAAATACCATGTGGAGGTGAGTGACTGTGGCTCTCCTGAGTTCCCCAACTTAGTGAGGAACTCCGTTCTTTGCTGATAAAATTGGCCAGATTCGTCTTGGATTCCAGTCTTGAGCAAGACAGAGTGATGTAACCTTGGCAACCCCTTGTCCAGTTGTTCAAGATTCTTTTCAGTCTGTGCATCTTGAGATGAGCAGGGTGCGTGGCACAGTGAGGGCCACCACCTGTGTATTTGACCCTTGCCAATTAAATCAGCCAAGGTAGGACTCAAGCTGTGGCTGAGAGTCATGCTGTGGCTAAGATTAATGCCTCTTAGTGCGAGGAGGTTGTTCTCTCTTGCTTAAGAGAGGCAGTAATAAGACCTTTATTAAAGAAACCTCCTCTTGACCCAGGAGATTGTTCTAACTAGTCTCAAATGTTGAGACTAGTTCTTGGCCAAGAACTAGTGGGCCAAGATGATTGAGAAGGTGGTGGCGTTGCAAGTGCAGAAGCATCTGGATGAAACTGATTGTCTAGACCCGTTTCACTCAGGCTTTCGGATGGGATATGGAACTGAGACTGCTTCGGTTGCCTTGGTGGATGGCCTATACCAGGAACTGGATGAGGGGAGTGCAACTGTATTTGTTCTCTTGGACCTCTTAGTGGCTTTCGATACCATCAACCATGGTATCCTTCTGGACTGCCTGGCAGGGCTGGGCCTTGGTGGTGCTGTTTTGTAGTGGTTCCTATCCTTTCTGTGCAACCATAGAGAAAGAAAAGTTTGTGGCAGCTAGAGTGTCACCAGCTGCTGACACTCTAGCCGGCAGACTCTATGGTTGTGGCCTGGAAGTCCTCCAGAGCCCATTTTAACCAATAGGGAGCCCACCAGATGACACGGTAAGCCACCCTGGGGCCCCTTAATCCTTTTGCAGGGGAGTGGTTAGCTGGGGTGGCTTACTAACCATGAGGAACATGGTTTTCTCCCCCCATGTGACATGCTGAGCCACTGTGGTTAGCAAAAAATAAGCCTAACCATCATAGCTTAGTGTTACGTGTGAACAGGGCCACAGTGTCTTATGACATGTGCACGGGATGAATACTGTTTTGATATTTGTTCATTTCTGTAAAATACTTTATTCCACCTGTCAAGACAAAGTCCTCAACAAGGCAGTTTACAATCAATTTTAAAACAATACAATAAAACTACTATACAAAGTTAAAGACTGAACAGCAGATAAAACAACAAGTGGCCAATGTAAAAATATTCAGAAAAAAGCTAACCAAAACAAATTAGTCTTTAGGATGCATTTTAAAACATCTAAAGAGAAGGCTTCATGCAGATCTCCTTGGCACAAATTCCATACCCACTAAAAAGGGCTTGTCCCTGTTAGCCCACCAATCTGATCTTTCCAGGTGGCAGTTCAGACAGTAGAGCCCCTGAGGCTGATCTTAAGACCCTGCTAGATTCATATGGGTGCAGGTGGTCCTTCAAATAACCTGGTTCCATACTGTTTAGGGCTTTAAAAGGTAAAGACTAGTACATTGAATTGGGCTGCTGTTACATTAATCAGTAACTTCCTCCTAGGTTAACAGAATGGCTGGCAGTTGCCAAAAAGGCTCGATCCTTATCAGCAGAGCAAAGGTGGAAAGGGCGAGTGCGTAACAAGAGGATACTAAACAAACAAGCACTCCTCGACTCAAACAGCAACAAAAAATACACTGTCTACACAAAGTGTATTAAAAGTGTGCATGCATATACTACAAGATGTACAAAAACTTACTACAAGAATAGAATATACCATTTCCAAAATAGGATACACAATTCAGAACACAAGATAGAGTGCCCGTCTGTTGTCTCTTGTTTCTAAATCTTCCTCAGTAAGAAAAGGATTCACAAACGGTATTGTCCAACAATGTTCATACAGATTGTCTGGATACAATCATAAAAGTCATTAATATCCCCCAAACAAACTTAATGTTGGCAGTAGCCAAGGCCAAAAATTAGAAAGGCCTAATACTGAATAGCCTAAGACACAAAATTGGCCGATCTAAGATGTTGGACAGTTCAGTAAGCTCTCTTGGGATATCTGTGAATTTTGTGACTGAAATCCAGACAATGTATACAGACATGTGGGAAAAGCATACACTGGCAGCCTGAAAGTAGAAAAGAGGGGTGTGGAGGGGGGGGGACACGCCACAAAACCAGAGGGGGGGGCATGGTAACAGGAAGATGCCCGGGAGGGAGAGCCTCGCGGGCCAGATCAGACCCATGGGCCAGAGGTTCCCCATGTCTGCCATAAATGTTTATAGTAGTAAAAGCAAACCTACAGGCCAGCCCGGGGCAGATCCTGATCCACTCCTAGGAAGGGAACTCTTGTTTTTCCAAGCGAGTGCTCTTCTTAGTTACCGCTGGAAGACTTTAATACTTTGCTTGGGAAGAGGCCAAAGGGTGTGTTTGCTCAACTCTCAGCCTGGTGAGTCAGAAGCCTGACTAATGGGCCTAACTACAAACAGCAGGGCTTGCAAGCGTTTCCTCTCTAGGCATGGTTTCTGGTAGCTCAGAAAGGGGTGAAGGGCCTCAGCCCTTTGGCAGTTGCCATCTCATGTGGCCTCTCCTCCTGGCGCTCTTTAGATTCTGTGTTGGTTCACTTATGTTGGACTATGCTGGTTGCATAAAGAGCCTCTTGTGGGCATTGTGCTCATTTTATATTTGGAATAGACTTTCCAGGAGAGTACAAAGTGAGAGAGAGCAACTCGGGTGTGAAGGGTGGCCTTCTTTGCGTGTTATGTTTTGGCTTTTGTTCCCGCTGGAGTGTGAGACTTGGCTTGCTTGAACTGTTTAGATTGACTAGACTATTCCTTGGATTGTGCTTGGGGCACCATGGCTCTCTGCTTTTGGTAAGGTCTTTTCAAGGTAGTTGTCCAACGAGCAGCACTTTGGCTACATCCGGCTGGGGAAGTATTGTCTCCTCCTGTGCCGCCTCAGCACGTGTGCTTCTACTGTTAGTCAGGGGTGGCAGAAAGTAAAGGAAGGATGGCAGGAAACAGCAAGCCCCTGGGGGGATGGGCAGATGGTGAGTCCCTTGGGCCTAGCCTAAGCCAGGGATGGTGAGCAGTAGCTTACTTGCTGGGACTTGAGAGGGACATGCTGAAGATCTGGGTATGGGCAGGATGTGCACCATAACAGGTGAAAATAACTCTTAAAGGTGAGGCAACAGATGGTGTGGATGTGGTGTGTACTTGGGGGTTCACTCCTTTATGGCAGGGAATTTAGCCTAGAATCATAGTATTTCTGAGTTGGAAGGGACCTTGGAGGTCCTCTTTGTCCAAACCCCTGCTCAGTGCAGGAATCCTGCAACTACAGCACCCCTTCCAGTCCTGTGAGTCTAGGATATATTGGCCTTGGCTAGACCTTGGTTTCACCTGGCTTTCAGTTTCCTATGTTTGGCAAGGTCCCAAGTAGCAGGGCTTCTTCATTTATGCCTCATATAGGATGGTGGCTCTTTGTCAGCGTGCCCATGGTGTGAAATAGAAATCATGGGTTGGCCTTTGTTGAACACAGGGGAGGGCAAGTTAAATGACACAATGTCTGCTGAAGCCAGACATTTGCCAAAGACTCTGCATGTTCTGAGGAATTTCCATGGAGAAGGTTCTCATAGTAGGAGTTTGTACAAATGCTACATTTTAATGCATACACCCAACATTGTAACAAGTATGCATAACAAATGTGTGTTTTCAGGAAAGTATAAAATATAAGCCTGATAATGTAAGCACCCCAGGAGGAGGTGAGGCCATAGCTTCCTTCTGTGCGTGCACATGTCCATTTGCTACTGTGTAACATGTGAAGCATCCTTCAATCTCCTTGCACTCTGCCACACTTCCCAGTTGATGAGATGCAAACATTGACTATGGTTTTTTTTCTTCCCCTCAACAGTACCCCAACATGTACTGTACAGACCCTGAACATGGGCACATCTTTAATTGTATCCAGAGGGCACATCAGAACACGTGAGTAGTCCCTGCTGCGTTGAATTTATTCTTTGTTTCTTAATCATTCCATGCTTGGAATGGGTCTGAGTGTCAGTCATGCCTTTTTGTGCATCAGAGAATAATTGGGAAAGACTGAAGTGCGGGCTGACAGCTGTGATGCAGCAGGAGAGGTGAACATCTTCTCCATGGAGAAACAAATAGGGCAAAACAGTAACTGCTGTTATGATTCCTGCTGTGTGCATGCAGGCATGATGAACGTGCTTGAGGAAATGCGTATTCTGAATGGCTCTGCCAAATTTTGGGCTGTTAAGTACCTCATTTCTCCATTTGACAGTGCAGCTAGTGAGTTGCCTGAGGAATGCTTGAGGTGCCAGCTAGTGTTGGGCACGGGTGGTCTTGGAGTCTGCATTGCTGCAGTTGCATTGTAGAGTGTAAGGCTCATGCAAAGGTCAGTAAAGGCTACAGACTCATGCGGAAAGGTTCAGCCTTTGGAACTGAAAAGGTGCTGCCACTTCCTGTTGTGGGCTTGGAAGGAAGCATGAGATGCCTTTGCGACCCTACACACATCTACTTTGTGCCCCTTGAATCATCCCTTTTCTCCCATTTATACCAGTCCTTGATGCCCTGCTCTTAAACCCCTAATTTATGTGTGGCGGGGGGAGGTGGGTGGGTGGGTGGGGGCAGAAGAGATGCTATATGGCAAGGGTCAGCAACATCCACCAAGACCCCTTGGGGCAACAGGGTCCTTGGTGAGTGGGTTTCCTCCCCCCTCCGGCCCTTTTTTGGCAGGGGACTCTTTTCCCCCCTGGAGCAGTTATCACTTCATTGACCTTAACAGAGGGGGAGACAAAAGTCCCCTGCCAAAGAACAGCTGAGGTGGAGGCAAGCAAAGTGTGGGTGCCTGTGGGGAAAGGAAAGTGAGAATCCAGAGATGCAGGAGCAGTGTCAAGATTTTATCCCCTGCAACAATTTGTGGTGGCGCCCGGGACATTTTTCCAAAATGTCAAATGTGCCTGCTGGGCCAAAAAGGTTGTCAACCCCTGCTATAAGGAATACACTGTCGGGGGGGAAAAACACATTGCAAAATTACAGCTCCATACTATATCCAGAAGCTTCTCTGTGTATTCACAACACTCTGATGGGGCTATCCGTGCTTGCTTTTGCCTTTGCAGGATGGGATCATTGCAAGCATGCTAAAATTATTCTGGGACAGCTGGAAACTCTGCTTCCTTCCTTTGGAGTAATTCAGAACAATGTCCAGGCCTAAGCCGGGTGGTTTGAATGAAGGGGGAGGGGGAGAATAGTTGTACACTTTTCTAGGCATTTTTAAACCCCCCACCCCACCCATTTGTGCTTCTCTTTTCAGGCTGGAAGTGTACCCCCCCTTCCTGTTCTTTCTTGGCATAGGTGGGATCTATCACCCGGTAAGTACCAAGTTAGGACCTTGTTTCAATTTGCAGCTTGCTCAGCGGGAGCCAGTGCGTTCTGCTTGGCTGATAGTGCTGGCTATCCGCAAAGCAAGGGTGTCGATTCCCTGCTCCAGCCTTCCCCAACCTGGTGCCCTCCATTTGTTTCAGGTCTCAACTCCCATTAGCCCCTGCCAGCATGGCCAAACATCAGGAATTATGGGAGTTGTAGTCCAAAACATCTGGAGGGCTCCAGGCTGGGGAAGACTGCCCTTCTCCCACCCACTTCCTCTGGAGCAAAGATTTCATACCCAGTCCTACCCGTGTCACGGGATTCCACATGTCTTCAGAATCTGGTATTCCATCAAAACTGAAATGCTCAGGTCCGGAGGACACATTCTTAAGGGAGAAAAGAATGGCCTTTACATCTTATGGCTGCAGGGAAAACATGGGATGACTAGAAATTGCAGCATCTGGTAGTTTGGGGAATGTGGATTCTGCTGGCTCAGCTGCTCTGTCCTCCCCCATAACAACCATTCTGCAGTATTCCCTTGACCATCTTCCAGTCTTCAGTCTTCGTAGCCTTCTTAGTCTTTCCATTTCCTCCACTACTTGACTGCACATTCTTTGGCATTTGGGGTATTGGACACTGAAGGATATGTGCCCATAATAGATCTGTTTGGGGGCTGTGTTGTGCTTTTGGCATACACTTCTGTTGCCTTGATGTGCAATATGTTTCCACCCTGGGTGGAGTGTACATCACATATAGAAGCACTGTCTGTGGACAGCAATAGTCTGGATTCCTGATTGCACTCAGTAGGGCAGAGTGGGTTCTTGATCACTGTTTATGGTAGTAGCCTCCATTTATTTTATTTTTACACCAGCATGAGCAACTAATAAAGCATAATGCTGGACAGCCATCACTTCAGAAGCTGCATTACAATGTATTTTTCCATTGCTTCTCCTCCCTACCCCCTGCCCCCAGTAAAACAGATGGCAGAGGCTGCATAGGGATTCAGACTTCAAATAAAGAACTATGTCCAAAACAGAATTAAATTTCACTGTGGGATCTCAGTGCTATGTGGCAGGGGTGGCCAAAGGGTAGATTGGGATCTGCTGATAGATCTCTGGATGATTTTCAGTAGATCGGCAAGGTGTCTCACTCTCAACTATGCAACAACAGCAACAAATAGAAAATGCTCCTCTGCCCCAAATTAGGCTGCTGAAATGAAGAATGCTGGGAGGTGGCGTGGAGTGGGAGGCCAGGAGGGTGTTTGTGGGTGAAAGTACTGTGAGCTCAGTTTGGGCACTGAAAAAAGATTTCTGGGCTGAGCATATGCTCAGAGGTACCCCGCATATGTCTGGCCCTTAAACTGCCATTTTTTCATTTAGGTCCAGTCAGTGGATCTTGGGATTCTAGAAAAATAAGTAGATCCCGTAAGCCTGAAGCTTGCCCACCCCTGCTCTAGGGGGATACCACATCATGTTTTGTGACACATCTTTCTGAGCCCTCATTAAAAATGAGCACAGAAGTAGCATGTGCACACACAGACTACAAATAGAGAATGTGCCCTGAATCTGTGTTCCAACCTTTATTCAGTGTTTGAGGGAGATACTGTGTAACAAATAAATGGGATGGGAAACAGGTAAGTTAAACCAAAGGCCACACTTTGCTTTGCAAATAACTAGTAAAGCACAGGCCTCTCTTCAGATGTCATTTTACACCAGGGGTAGACAACTTATGGCTCTCCAGATGTGTTGGCCTACAACTCCAATCAGCCCAAGCCAGCATAGCCTGGGGTGACTGATGATGGGAGTTGTAATCCTCCAGATGTTTTGGACTATAAATTGCCCACCCCTGCTTTACACTCCACATCTTTCTCCTCTCTCTTGGAAAACTGGTGCAAGGGTTGAGCTGGGATTAAAAGTTGAACTGTAGAATGGATTTATGAATGGCTATAACATGCTCATCCAGGTTCTCTCTCCTGAAGATTGTAATGAGATCATTAATTTGTCTGGCATTTTCCCTGGCCCTATTGAAAACAGGTGTAGGGACTGAGGTGGTAATAGAAAGCAGAATGTAGAATTGAGTCCTGATGTGTGCATAAAATATACTGAGATGTCAATGCTCAAAGGAGTTATCGCCTTACAAAATAATGGCCCAGTTCTGACAAACATGGTTTGGACAATCACAAAACAACCTTAGGCTTATGTGCTCCCCGCTTCCCTTTTCTCCAGTTACACGCCAGGGGGGAGCTTCCACTTCCACTTTTAAAACAGTTTGATGTCCTGGTGTGTGTTTTTAAACTAACTGTAGTACGAATAAACCATAGTTCCACAAATTAAAACCTCCTGGGGAACTGTGATTTGTTCTACAATAAAAGCAGCAACTTTCTCCTCAAGTGCAGAAGGAAAGTATGTGAACCCAAGGCTCATCCTGGCTTGTTTGTGATCATCTAAATTAGGCCAATGTCAAAAGGGTGAGTTAAATCCAAAGGTCTTGCTTTGATTCGCCAATAATAATATTAACATCAGTGTGCATTAACATTAAGCAAACAGTACAAGCCCTGTCTCAATGACCTTATAACTTAAATTTTGATAGTGGCGGGGAGAAGGAGGGATGGAAAGAAGCAAGGGTAATATAAACAAATACAGTTGGACTGATTATGTTGCTTCAAAGTGGATTTGTTTGCACTTGCTCAGTTTAGGATGCTAAAGGGAATCTGGAGCAGAGAAAACAATAGGGTTAGCTCTGGCATACAGATAACATGTTTGGGCTGTACATGGAGAAGTGTTTACACCAAGATTGTTGCTTTCTGATGGGTGTGACACAGTCTTTCCAGAGTGACGCTGGAGGTCATAGTTTTGAAGAATTTCTAGATTAACAAATGGGGAATTGAAAGCTCTTCCCCTCTGCACATCCACTTGTTCATAAACCCTAGTCTTCTCAATCTGCACTACTGCTGTTCCCTTTTCAGCGCATCACTACAGGACTCGGCGTAGCGTGGATCATTGGAAGGCTGCTCTATGCCTATGGTTATTATACAGGGGGTGAGTATTTGGACTGGGAGCTGCAGTCCACTCATTTGGTGCAAAGCTGCTTCCATCCGACTCATTCCGTTGGATCCAAGCCAAGTCTGCCTCTGAACTCTGCTTCCTGGTACTTTTCACTTCCATACAGTATGCAGGGGCTGGATTTATAGAAAGCAGGTTGGAGCTAAGGGGGAGTCCTCTAGGAAGACTCTGTCTCATGCCCCTCCTCCCTTGAATACAGTAGGACATTATGTCTAGAAAAAAATTGACAAGAGAAAGTGGGGTTTATCTGATTATCCAGGGTACTTAACTCTCCCTGCCCCCAAAAGAAACCCTGGTTTGTTCTCTGGAACACAGACTGAAGCTTCAGTGGCCGGGTAGTAAAGAAGGAGCAGCTGGCTAAGTTTCTTGGGTAGTTGTGAGTAGCAGAAGCATTTCACTTAATGTGTGCTACAGAAGGTGTGAGAAGGGACAGTCTCCTAGGACCAATGGCTAGTAAAGCCAAAATGGAAGTTCCATGAATTTGGCTGCTCTAGGCCCTGAGTTGCAAAAGACTGTCCTGAAGCCTTGTTTGATATTTGATAGCACGTGCCTTGAAGGGGACTGTAATGATTCAGAACAAAACCTGCAATAATTGCAAACTAATATAAGAGCTGTCTGGGGAAACAACCAGAGAGGCTTGTCTTGGGTAGATTGCAGTATCATGCAAATGAACGGGCGCTTGTTGCAGTGAGGGCTGCACCTCTGTCCTGCAGAGTCCACAACAGATTGCTTTGAAGTTTTGGAGAGCTCTTGCTGGACAATTGAAAAGAAAGGCTCTTTGCAATTTGGAGTGTCTGCTGTTAATGTTGCTACTTGTGCTGATAGCAAGCCATGTGAACATCCTCCCTTTCTTTTACAGATCCCAAGAAGCGAAACCGAGGGGTCCTTGGTTCAATTTCACTCCTCTGTTTGGCAGGGACCACTGTTTACTCAGGTTTGCAGCACCTTGGCTGGGTCTCCAGTGATTAGACAGCATCCCTTCTGTCACTCCCTGAGAAGTCTTTACATTTTTCAGTACTGCAATTTTTATCTTTTATTTTAAAAATAAAATGAATCACTGCTGATCTCCCCCCACCCCCTACCATTCTTGTTTACAGTCTTTTTTGATCCTCATATTGGTCTGTCTTGGATGCTTGTCCTGCCAGTGCTCTTTAGGACACTGACTCCACACCTTGCCTGCTATAGTCCCCATCTTACAGCAGCCCTCTTAACATGAAACTACTCGAGAGGAGGCCTGGGACCTGTGCCTATCCTGCTGCAGTTCTGGAGGGCTTGAAGTGCCTCATTAGTACAGATCAATAGTGGGCATAATACTGTCCCCCTCACCAGCGCCAAGGTCAGGATGAAGGATTGAGTTTGTTGTGTTTCTTAGAGGGCGGTGGAACACTCACCACAGTGAGCACAGCAAGTGGAATTGTAGACTCGTGCTTAAATCACCCCATGATGGATGAGCAACCTTTCTTCTAGATGCCCACCCATATTCCTGTATTACTATTATCATCCCACATAATCCTCAATTGTACAGCCTGAGTGGAATCAAGCAAATGAGAAAAAGGTCTCAAGCCAATCAGATTGCAGAATGCCTGAAAATGTCACATCAGACCCTGAGCCCCGGCACTCTCCTACATAGCCAAAGCTGCTCCGCTGCAGATACAGCAACGGTGGGTTGGACTGGGCTCGGTGTGGTAGCTCCACACCTGCTTCTCAAGCTCTCAGAAGCCCTGTTGCTCCAACAAGGGCATGCTTTTTAAGCTCAGGTTTTTAAGCTGTACTTGGAAGTAAGCACAGCTTACACAGGATATTTTCACAATAGACGGACAGAACTGAAGGTGTGCAGTGTATTGCACCGTTGGCAAAAATGTATGAGTTAGCAACAGTGGCCACATGGGGCTTCTCTTACTGTAAATATTTTTCCTTTGGCTAACTGATTCAATGCTTAGGCAAGAACTGTCTGCTTTAACATCAGCAGTGAAGGGTTTTCAATCCAGCCTCTTCCTGTTCCATATTAATCTAATTTATCATTCCTGAACACTAAAAGGCTGGACACATACAGCTCAGACACATTTGATTTCATCTTTCTCACACTTGGAAGTTGCTGTGTGATAATTGACAGAGGAAGCACAAGTGTTTGTTTACAGAGATAAATGGTTTAGCATGCAGTTAATCCATTTCAAGTCAATAGCTTGAAGACATTCTCACCAACTTTTTGCTCCCCACATAATCTTGAAATAAAAAGAGATCCTATGTCAAGGATTTACAATAAAATTACAGTATGTTATAAAAATACCACAATGACATTTGAAATATTCACTATTTGTGACAGTCAAGAACTCTGTATTACATTAATACGTTAAGGGCGCAATCCTGTGGCCGCTAGCCAGCAGCTAGACGGCCTTAGGATAGGTGGGTTCCTGGGAACCGACTTAGAAGCCTGTTGGTTCCCTGAGAACTGACCTCTACCCCCTCCCACACTGCCTCACAGGCAGCGCGGAACGGTTCTGTGCTCGGAAGAGGAGTGCAGAGTGGCAAAAATGGGGCGTTCCTGGGGGCGGGCGTTAAGTGCCATTCCGACGCGTCCTCTGCACTGTCCGGTGTCTCCCCCTGCTCTGCCTTCCTGTGGCTAGACAGCCAATTTCGAACGCAGGGTGGCTGGAGCACAGAGGGGACAATCCCCTCTGTGCTGCTGCGCTGCATTGGATAGGCAGTCACCTATCCCCATAGCATTGCACCCTAATGTGTGTTTAGTACAGAAAAGTACTGGAGCCACCAGTGTACCATTACAGAACCATTCTGGAACTGATGCCACTATTTTGGATTTTGGCAGCCATGTTGCTCTTCTCCCCACCCCACTTTCATGTTCTCAGCAGCTGCCAGGCTGTATAAATTGACACCAGAAACACAAATGTTACATGGTTCTGATTTTCTAAGTAAGCAGGGCCTGAAAAAAGGGTTGGGTGCTTGTGGGCCCTCTGGGACTCTCACACAGGTAATTACCAGTAACACTGAAAGTATGAAAGAAGACGATGCCTTTCATGACAAAGAAAAACGAGCTGCTATGTGATGCAAGATTTGATAAACTCACAGGTTGAGCCTATTTAAAATTACTCTGCCGCAGCACCAATGCTGCAATAAACTTTGCACTCCCCACATTCCTTTTAAAAAGCAAATGCATCTCTAGAAACTTGATAACAACAGACTATCCTGTGGGGATGTTGTATGCTGCTCAGCCCCATACCCACCTGTAACCTGCAATATTAACAGTGGACTCCATTGCAGGGCTGTTACATGCCACTCTCAGATATCCCCCTCCCCCTGCAATAGGGGGGAAATGGCAGAGTGGGGTGTTTTTTAAAGGAAGACGGGGGGGGGGGTGTGAAACAGCCACATGTACCAGACGAAATAGGACCTGAGCTAGAAAGCAGATGAACTCTTGTAGTTGTTCCTACAGTGTTCTCTGGGGCTGCTGCTGCCCAATCACTGCCGCCCAGGCTGTCTCCACCTCCGCCCTGCCCTTAAGGGCTGCTCTCTCTTCTGCCCTCAGAGATAAGAAAATACAGACATGTACCTTGAATTTGTAATTTCAGGAGAACCTTTTAAAAAATCACGAGGGCGGAAGTGACAACTGCCTAGAAATCCATGGAAATCTAGGATTTAACCATTGGGCTGTCACTGGGCACCTATTTGTCTACCCAGAAAAAAGGGTGACAACAAAGAGAAGAGTTTTGGCTCTTTCTAACTCAGGTTGTATTTTGTGTAAAACACTGAATTTTGGTATGGGTGAACATTTAACAGTGCAATCCATGCCTATCTACTCAGAAGTAAGCCCCATTAAGTTCAATAGAGATTTGCTCCCAGGTAAATGTGTATAAGATCCAGGCTAGATGTGCTAGCTATTTACATACGAATTCACTGATTAGGGGATGGTGTAAAAGCCGGAATGGGCCAGAATGGCCCCTTTATATTAAAAAAGCATGCCAAAAATAGTGGCATGTGTTAGAAACACTTGAGAACAATATTTTAGGACTAAAACCCTTGCAATATTATATTATTAACCCCATAATGTCCACAATACATCCAGAACAGAATGGAATGGCCCGGAACGGACTCTTCCGAATGAGCCAAATCAACCAAACTCACCAGTCACACATAGCTCCATGGCAGGGATGCAATAAGCCACAAAACGTCCCCAGAAACTATGTTCTGATACCAGTTCAGGCCGTATTGAAGAAAAATGGCCCAGAACAGCAACTTCCAAGTGAGCCACATCAACCAAACTCACCAGTCATGGATTACTGGATGGGAATTATGTAAAAAGCTCCAAACCCTCCATGGAAACCACGTTTCAACAGCTGTTCTGGGCTAGTCTGTATTGCAGAAAACAGGCCAGAATGGTAACTTCTACATGAGTGAAATTAACCAAATACACCATTGTCATTTTACTAGATGAAACTGATGCAGCTAATCATGAAACCTCTACAGAATCCTGAGGGAAGATCTGCAAAGAAGATCTGCAACAGCGGCCCATGGGTGTGGTGTGGTCCAGTGCTTAAATGTCAGATGAAGATGGGGGAGGCCTGCTTGCTCCTGAAGCTTCCATTGACCTTTGGCCATTCACACCTCTCAGCCTAACCGGCCACACAGGGTTGCAAGGACAAAACTGGGGGAGACCATTACATTTCACCATGAGCTTCTTGAAGGTAGGTGGGATATAAATGTAGCAATTAAATAAATATGTGGCCAGAGGCATGAGGTAAAGACTGCGTTCAGACATCATAACCCACAATGGGTTAAAGAAGCCATGACAGCTTACTTAACCCATTGCGGGTTATTGTGTCATCTTGTCCAGAATTTTTTAAACCACTATGGCGTACTTGGCGGGAATAACTCACTCTGCTAACCCACAGTCTGCATTAGGGGTTATTTAACCCTTTGTGAGCTACTGTGTCATCTGTTGGTCACCATAGATTATTTTCGTCACCTACAGAGTTGCGCAGCAAGAGCATTGAGATCACTGCCGCTCTGCGCCTCGCAGGCATCCTCTATTTGCTGTACCTTGGATTTTCCCTCCTCTGGTATAATTGCGCAGGGTTTTGATGGTGCACCAGGTGCCTCCTGACTAGGAAAGTCTGCGTGTGAAGTTTGGTCCTGATCCTGCAACCTTCCAATGGTTTATTTGAACAACCCCCTTTTTGGTAGACACCAGTATTTCGCTCCTTGCAGCCCCTGTTGCGATGTAATGAATAGGTATTTAATTTCTTACAAGCAAATGAACAAGACACATAATATTATAATCCTACATGGGAATAAAGCAACCAAGCCTAGTCCAAAATTATGCAGTCATAATCAAATTAAATTTGTCTACTATTAAACCAACCAACATTATATTTGTCTAATTTACCACTGAAAACAATTGCAGCATGTCGCCTTAATCTTTCCCTGCGTGTGTAAGTTGGATAGTGGAAAGTTAAATTGTTTGGGAATGTGGACTATGGCCTGGAACAGCTATTTAAACGTGGTTTCCATGGAGGTTTTGGAGCTTATTATATCAATTCCATCTAGTAATGTGTGACTAGTTGGAGTGTGTCTGGGGTGGGGCCTGTCATCCCAGCCTGTTTGCTGGGGCCTCTCCCACTGGCTGCTGCTACCATCAGCTGACTAGCCACTCCTCTCCTCCACAGGTATTTCAGAGCGGGGCCTGCCAGAGGCAGCACCTCTGCGTCACACAAAGTGCGATGCTAAATGCGCACTTAGCATTGCACTTGGAGACGCACTGCGGTCTGCGGAGCACATCAAGACCTGCCCGCTGCCCCTCCAGAGATACCAGCAACCAGCTATTAGCAGCAGCCAGCAGCAGCAGAGGGCAGCAGCTTTAAAGACTAGGAAGAAAGGGGCAAATGCAGATTTTCACTTGCTCCTTCTTAGCTGTTGCTTTCTTTTATATTGTTTTATATTTTACATCTTAACATTTTAATATGTTAAAATGTTACTGAGAAGTCCTTCGAGCAACTCAGGGGGTTGGGGAGGTGCCACCATAACTGTGGCCATAGGTAGGGGGAGGTAAGGCGTTGGGGGATTAACAGGCCAGCTGAGGAGAAGAGGGGCTAGATACCTTATGGCTATCCCCTCTTCTGGTTCCCCCCCCAACCAGATGGTTCCTGCTGGCCTTACCAGTCTGCCCTCAGGTCTGGTGGTGGTGCTGCTGAATGCAAGGTCGGTCAAAAATAAAATCTCCCTCATCCATGATTTGATTGTGGATGAGGGGGCTGACCTGGTATCTTACTGAGACTGGGTGGGGGAACTGGGAGGGGTCACTCTCTCCCAGCTGTGCCCCCCTGGGTACTCGGTGCAGCACCAACACCGACTTGAGGGTCGGGGAGGGGGCGTTGCCATGGTGTATAGGAGCTCAATCTCCCTCTCTAGGCTTCCTGCTCATTCGAGTGCAGATATTGAGTGTTTGTACCTTGTGTTGGGTACCCAGGACAGATTAGGGATTTGGCTGGTATACCGCCCGCCCTGCTGCCCATCAGACTCCCTGCCTGAGCTGACAGAGGTGGTCTCGGATGTGGTGTTGAGGACCTCTAGGATGATGGTCTTGGGGGATCTCAACTTCTATGCCGAGGCCACTGTATCCGGGGAGGCTTTGGTGTTTTAAATCTGTATTTTAAATCTCTGCATTGCTGCTAGGTTTTACTCTGGTTTTATTCTGGTTGTATTGCTATATTGTGGTTTTAATGTTTTTATATTTTATGTTGTTTTACTGTGTGCTTTTTGGTTTTAATTTTTGTGAACCGCCCGAGAGCTTTGGTTATTGGGTGGTATAGAAATGAAATAAATACATAAATAGTGAGTTTGGTTGGTTTGGCTCACTCAGAAGTTGCCGTTCTGGCCTGTTTTGCTCAATGAGGACCATAGCCCAGAACGGCTATTGAAATGTGGTATTGAAGTTTTGGAGCTTATTAAATCTGCCCCAAGTTAGTGTGTGACTGGCAAGTTCGGTTGATTTGGCTCCTTCGGAAATGTCCATTCTGAGCCATCCTGTTCTGGATGTGTTCTGGGCATTATGGGGTTAATCATAATACAATATTGCAAGGGTTTTAGTTCTGAAATACTGTTTTCGAGTTTTTCCAACATATGCCACTATTTGGGGCATGCTTTTTTTTTTTAATATAAAGGGCCGTTCCGAGAGTTCCGTTCCGGCTTTTACACCGCCCCGAAGATTAGGCTTCTGTGTGCGGTTGAATGCTGGATTTGGGCGCGGAGGATGTGTGAGGGGAAAACTTAAGTGGGTTGATATTCTTGCAATCTGACGGGTGTTTTGCGCGTGGAAGTTTTGGCTGGGAATACAAGCCAGCTTCAGCCCCACCTCTGACCGGCAATATTTACAACAGATTATGCTGCAGAGTTGTCCGCTTTTCTCTTAGCTAGAGCCCAACCGACAACCTGCAATGTAGGGATAGCCCAGCCTGCGCTAGGGATATAACAGTAGGAGCAGACTACATTGCAGCGTGGTCGTAATGCCTTCAGCCCCGTGCAGCATTCAGAGTGAGCTGCGCTCCAGGGCTGTGGTAAGCCGCGCTCTCCCGGCCACAGCCGCCCCCTCGTAATAAGGGCATAACGGGTTGCATTTCTGCATTGGCGCTGGCGGGGCACTTCTGGAATACTGGAAAAGCTACACAGAAAGCGCACGCGAGATAAAAATCGAGTTAGGGCGAACCTTGCGGGTGCCTGGCGTGCGGGGCCGGGGTGGAAGGTGCCTGCTGATGAGCGAGCATCGCCTTGCTGCCGCCTCGGGCCCTCTCACTTCCACCCCAGGAAGGGCTGCAAACGGCTGCGCAGTCCGAGCCAGGAAACGCCACAGCTGCCCGAGAGACGGCCCCCTCCGCCTCCTGTAACTCTATGGGACGAGCTGGCGGGGCGAGGGCGCCGGGAAGGGCCGGGAGGCCTCCGCGCCGCCGCCCTCCTGCCGTGCGCCGCAGCCCCGCGCCGCGTTCGAGCGGAAGGCGCGAGAGCGCCGGCGAGGATGGCCGCGGAGCGCCGGCGAACGGCGCCGTCTCTCCCCGCAGCCGTTGGGGCGCTGAGCTTGAGCCTGCCCGCGGCCAGCGTTTCTCCGGAGACTTTCCGCCTCGCCAAGTTCGATCGGCCCCAGGTGGTGGGTGCGGGGCCCTTTCTGATGGAACGTACTCTGTGCGTGCTCGGGGGCACCCTCATCGTAATCGCATCCGTGTCTGAACTTGAATCCTGGCGCGAATTGAGCCTTGGGCAGTAGAGGAGCGGAGGGGCCCTGCTTATTCCGCCGGCAACGGTCGCCCTAGGAATGCACGCCAGGCGCTAAACGCTGGAGGGGCTGCGCGGCGCCCCCCTTGCCTAGAAGCCCCTCTCCCTAACCAAGACCCGTGAGAGCTGGTGGGCGTTTCTGGGGAGCGGAAGGCCCTTTGCACGCGGGCCGGGGCTGAACCAAAGGCCTGCGAGCCGTGCCCCGGGCCCAAAGCGAACTTGCGGCGGGAACGTGGGGGGCTTCTGCTGGCTGAGGCAGCCGAGCGTGGTCGGGAGGAGACACGAGCTCTATCCAGACACTCGCTGGAACGCGCGTTCTGGGAGCGGGCCAGGCAGGGCATGCTGGCCGGACGTGAGTCCACCTCCTGTTCAGATTCTGCCGGTTCAGCAGGTCCGAAGCGAGGGGGCGGGGGCGGGGCCGTTCCCACGCCTCTTGGCGCGAATGTTGGGATCGGGGTGTTTCCAGGTGGTGCCCCGTTTTTAAAGCGGGGGCCTGCCGCGCCATGCGGCCGAGTATGAATGCCATACTCGTGAGCTGTTGTTACTCACTGGTGGGAATGGTATTCAGGGGGCACTCAGCTTTATGACTCCTTGGCATCTTTAAAGAAGGACCCCCCATTGCATTTTTCTCCCCAATCAATGGCGGGTAGAGAGCGCTCTGCCGTCTCGACTGTGATCTCTTCAAGTTGCAACTTGAAATCTAATTTTCCTTATGTTCCCAGTTTTTGTTTTGGGGGGGTTGCTGGATGTATCAGAACTATAAATTTTGAATCAAAACTATAATATACCCAATGTTGTGACTGCTGCTGTCTTTCTTGAACAGACTGTAGCATTCTGGAAGCTGCTGTACACTCTCCTGAAGCAAATCCAAGGTGGAGGATGGATGGAGTCTACTGACACAGGTAGCAAATTACTACTAATCTGGGAGCATGTATAGTTTTTGGGGGCAAAGTTTTGTGATAAGTAGATACAGATATATTTTAAACAATAAAAGCAGACTAAAAATACCAGCATTAAAATATCTCATTACCGAGTGTAAAATTACGTTGAATGTTAAAAAGCCTTGGAAAATGAAAACAGCTTTGCTTGGCACCGAAAGGACATTAATGTAGAGGTCAGGGGAGCTTTCCTGGGGAGAGCATTCCAGTGGCAAGGTGCCACACCTAAAAAGGCTTTCTCTTTAGTTGCTGCTAGTCTCACCTCAGACAGTGGTAGTGTTAGAAGGACGGTCTGTGAAGATGGTCTTGATGCACAGGCAGGTTGATGTGGAAAACTAATTATAGGCACCCAGGTCCCAAACCACATAGGGCTATAAGGATAAGCCTGATTGACTGCTGGGAATAAGCAAGACTTCTGGGAAAAACAGGTAGCCTTTGCATCAGATGTTTTAAGTCCTTCATGTTGTAGGAGTGCTGGTGTAGGTCTCCAGGCCATCCTATCTGTTTTGCTTTCCATTTTGCCTGACAACCTATTATTTCCATCAGACTGCTGCCTGGAGTTCTGCTTGTAGCTTGGTTACCTGCTGGGGTCCTGGAATATTATCCCGCAAAGACTGTTGGAGTTTCTTAGGAATTCTGGGGGCTGTGTACTTGCTTTGGATTTTATTCTGGGACTAGCTTTGGGATGTGACTAGGCCCTACCAGCATGCTCCTGACAAATTATAGTAATAATTCCAAATAAGTTTATGTTCTTGACAGGAGCTCAATAACATGTGGAAATTGGGTAGGCATTAATTAAATGTTTTGAAGGAAGATAAATAAACTAAATCCAGCATTCATTCATTCATTCATTTATTTATATAAAATGTATTGCCTATTGTTCATTATAAAATAATCCCAAAGTAGGACACAATAGCAATAAAACACAGTGAATAACAGTTATAGCTTAATACGTGTCCCCAGAAAGCAGGTGTATAAGGAATATGCTTACTGAGTGCCAGTCTCTGGCCTGTTTCAGCAATAGCCTTATTCATGGGGCAAAAAATTGCACACCAAATGTCAAGTGTGTCACTCCACGCACTTGTGCGGTAACCTCTCTCTGTTCCATGGAAAGTCCCCATCATAAAGCCTGAGCTTGAAATGGAACTTTGGGGACTACTTTTAACATTCCATGTGATTCAGTTTTTTATTGCTGCTGGGTATGGATACTCTGATTTTATTGATAGTATTCTAGGATTAAAATATTTATATTGGTGGACTTTCAACTTTGAGTTGCCAATGTACTTTGGTTTTCAATATTGCTATAGTTTTTATATGCTAGAATCTACATGAAACATCAGTATGGATATTTTAAATGCACGTTGTGGTTCTGTGCTGCTGTTGCATTCAGGGGTGACGCTATCCAGATCAAAAGGTGTGTGTGATACTCTACAGCAGGTGTGGGCAACTTGTGGCCCTCCAGATTTTTTGGCCTACAGCTCCTATCATTCTTCACCACTGGCTGTGTTGGCTAGGGCTGGTGGAAGTGTAGGCCAAAACATCTGGCGGAACACGAGTTCCCCACCCCTGCTAGACAGACTTTCTACAAAAAGCCCTGGATTAAAGCCCTGTGTATGGAGGGTTGATAGGAAGTCATTTTCACTGCTTTCACTTTCTGCATCAGTTTAGCCTGGGGCAGTAGGGTTGGGGCTTAATTTGACCAGTGCTTAATTTTTAACATTTGAATTTTATAAATCCTGGGACTCAAGCCTTCAGTGTCAGGGGCGAGGGGTCAAGAAAAGACACCGTGGAGTGAACTAGCCCCTGAGCTGATGAATGCCTAAGAATTTGGTGTCCCTGGATCACAGAAGTTGGCCCTCCCTGCTTTAAGCTGTTGAACTTTATTTTCAGACCATTGTTTGGCAAACTAGGTCTTCTGGTCAACCTGTTGTAGGAAGTTGAAGGGAAGGTTCCCTTGCTGCTCTTCACTTGAACTTGATTCATAGCCCACCCATAGTGTGCAATTGTTTGGAAGTTTTGTCCTCCTGGGACACAGTCAATCTTTGAACTTTGGAAAGTAACAACTTCTGTCTTATCTACTAATTAGGAACCCAAGTCAGATTTGTCAAAAGTCTAGCCTTGAGCCATGGCTACAGAAGACTGAAATTTTATCAGCTTCCTTCTGATGGTTCAGAGGGGAGCAGGGAGCTGCTGTTGGCGTTCTCCTGGCTCCTATGCAGAATCAGCCTCATGGAACAGTTACTGACACTAAGTAGACTGAAACTTTGGGATGAAGCAATAGTATGCATGGTGAGTTTTCTATACTTCACGAAGATCCTTTTAAACAGCAGCAAGATGTTGGGGCAGACTTGAATGTGTGCTTCAATTTTGCTGCTTTTTTCTGGTTTGGTGCAGGCGACAATCTTGGTTAACAGAAGAAAAGGAAAAAGGGACACCTGCACACTAGTTATGGTTCCCAGCATGTTTGGAGGGAACTTTAATTAGAGGCAGCAGGTACATTCCCTATTGGGTAGAGAACGTTTTAGTCTGTGTAGGTGATCACAAGTACAGCTGTTGTCCCAAGTAGCTTTTAGCAGGAAGCATTAAAACATTCTAGTTTACTTGAAGCATGTTGGAATACATCTCTTGTGCAGCTGTTCTCTCTTGGGTGGCTGGGTGTGGGTCTCTGCAACTGTTACTGAACCTATCTGTGTAGCAATGCTGGGATATTTAAATCCTGTTGTGATTTTGAGGGTCTTTATTTTAAATAGTTTGGCATCCTTGTTATATAGTGGAAGAGCTGGCTGGTATGTGTTTGTCTTCTCCTTTTTCACTACTTCATAGCCCATGGTAAAACTCCGGGTTAAGCAGGATAGATTTGCCCACAAAAATATACAACTGTAATACAGTACCATTAAACAAAATTGTTGTTAAAAATATTCATTGTGAGCTAGGGATGTATGGATTGTGTAAAATCAGTTCCATCTGTGTTTCGCAGGTTGTCAGGCCCCTTTCGTTCTGTTGTCCATTCATCAACAGAATTGGATTTTTTTTGTTTCTGAATTTGTGCAAATTCACATGCGCAAAATGCACAAATTCCCACAAAATGTACAGATCCCTGCAAAATGCACAGTTTCACACTTTAACCTTTGGGGAAATGCACATTTCCAGCTGTTTTTATTTTTGTGTATTTTTCTACGATGCAGTTTACACAAAATTCGCAAAAGTTAGTAAAGCGATCCACAAATCCGCAGAATCTACCCCACAGGGGAAAAGCCAGTCCACTGCGGAATCTGCGGGTCGGATTCATAAAAATCCAAACTCTTTGTTTCCATTGCAGACTTCTCTGACATCCCTATTGTGAACTGATATTGGAGGAATTAACTTCTGCAAATCTTTATTTAATATCCTACCTTTCTACAGAAATGGTATTCAAGGCAGTTTGCAATTCAATAGAACAAGAAAAGTACAAATGAAACCACTGGTAAATTATTAAAATAACAGTGGTTTAAAACATTACAAAAGAGGCAGTATTTCATTTAAGAACACACTGGAATAAAACAGTCGTTGCTAAGTGCCGAAAGGGAGGCACTGATGGGGCCAGGCATACCTTGGACAGTATCCAATACTGCCATCACGCTCCTACTGTTTCTATTGTGCCAGCAGGATCCATTGTTTGCGCAACAGAAAACTACCGGGTTAACAAGTAACCCTGGAAACACGCAAAAACCCTTGTTGCCAGAATGGGACTAGTCAGTGGAGCTTCCTTCTTCCAGCTTGGCTGACCTGCCACATTCTGGAAACAAGCACTTTTGTTTGTTTCTGTTTACTTCAGGGTCCACTGGCTTCCCTTTGTGCTAGCAGTGGGTCCCACTAGCACACGGGCAGCGTTGGATGCCACCCCCTTTTAGAGAGGCTTTCCCACAATCTGGGTGCCACGCCTGAGGAGGCATGTTTTGTGTTTGCCTGCTGTTTCTCAGGTGACAAGGAAACATGGCGGAGGGGCTCTGAAGTGGAATGGAGCTCCTGGACAGGTTCGAATGCCACTGTGGCATTGTCTCTCCTTTCCTTCCCGCGCCAAAGGCAGATCTGAATGTGGTGGCTAAAGGAGAGGAAACAGCTGTCTTTCCCTTCCTGAAGCTAGGCTCTGGCTTTAGCCTTCCTCCTCCATCCCCCAAACCAGTTCCTCAGATAATGTTGCAGCTGTCAACATGCATGACAGAAATAGAACTTTCAGGCCAAGTATGTATAAGCTATAGGTGACAATGTTATCCGAATATAAAAAAGAGAGAAGTTGTTTTTTAAGCATGGCTGTGTTTTCAGTGCAGGGCAGGAGATGTCCGCTTCTCAGTGGCTCCTGGAGGGCTTGAGAGCAAGGAGCCTTAACTCCTGCCTTTGTTTTCCGATTCAGTTGCCTACACACAGCATTTGAGTCTTCAAGACGAGGCTGGACAGCCATCTGTCAGGGATGCTCTGACTTGGACTCCTGCATTGAGCAGGGGGTTGGACTTGATGGCCTTGCAGGGCCCCTTCCAACCCTACTATTCTATGATTCTGTGAGTCAGACCATTGGTCCATTTAGCCCAGTATTGTCTGTTCTGACTGGCAGCCTCTCTCCAGGATCTCAGAGGGTCTCCCCTCCTCCCACCTTCAGCTCTGCTGTAAAGACCCTTAAATTGAAGATGCCAAGAATTTGACCTGATGCTTTCTGCATACAAGGCATGTGCTTTACCACTGCGTCACTGCCCGTCCCACAAAGGCATTCTTGATTGGTCAGTTAACTGGTGTTCAAGTCCTGTGGTTAGATAGCACTCCCCATTTTGCCTCTTGTGCACCTGTAAAGTTGCACAGAAATTGAGGTACAGAAATGTATTTGACATGCTCATTTGAAACCCAGGTGAAAGGCTCAGAGGAAGTGCGGCTTGTCTATTCTCTGTGGAGCCAACCGAGGTGTTTAGTTTGTAGCAGGCTAAATAAGCAGAAGAAACATCAAATCGGTATGAGACTTGCAGCAAGACACCAATATTGTTGTAGTACAGTTGCCCAGGATTTGCTTTTCCTTTCCATTTTCAGGTAGCGTTAAAAATGTTTTCTCTAGTTCTCAAACAGTTCTACTGTAGATTCCCTACTACAGTATGAAGAAGGCCAGGCAGTAAGTTCTTCATGTACATGATATTTAAAAGTCAACCCATCTTGTATGGATGCACTACCTCTCCATTAAAACAAATATGAGTTTCTTCATTGAAGCAGACTACATCTTACATTTGTGTTTAGAATTACATTTTTAGATTTAATCATTATGTTCTACCAGTTTCAATTCAGCTTCTGCTTTGGCAGATCAAAGTGCTGTTGCGCCACATTGTTGGGAGAGGGCTAGGACACCAAGTGCCTTCACTCAAAGAGTTTATGCAAATGCAAATTAATTGACTATGGCTACAATCATGTAACATTTACCTGGGAGCATGTGCCATTGAACTTAGTAATACTTCTGAGTAGACACGTATAGGATGTATAGACACGTATAGGAGTAGGTGTGTGTGCGCGCACGCGTGTGTGTATATATATATATATATACATACACACACACACACACATATGCTGTAAAAGCCGTAATGATTAATCAACTTAAGATTTCATTAATAGGGACTGTCCTAATTATAACTGCCCTTTAACTCCTAAAATTGTGGCCAGCCAGTACCTCTGAAAATACTGGTTTGCCTGTATTGTAAGAATTACAAAATAGGATTCTGCTTAATCTCCCTGCAAATTATGCCATTAAGGGCTTGATGTACCTTGGAGGGAACCCTGAGGAGGCCCTTGGTTATTCCATTCATGGGAAGGATTATGGCAATAGCGCTGTCTTCTGCTTGGATCTTATCTCTTTCACGGTGGGTTGCAAAGCTCCTTGCTACCTGATGTTCCAGGGACTGGCTGCTTTATTGCCCAAGTCATAGCCAAAATAATTTATCTCTTGTTACCAATAGAAACTGTGGCTTTTATGATATGAAAAATAGGAAATTGTCCTTGTAAAACACTGGCCAATGGATTTTCATTGGACTATAGCTTGAGCGTTTTCAATAGGAATGCCTTTTAAAAATATAATAGTACTGCAGGGCCTTCTCGGTGGCGGCACCCAGGCTTTGGAACTCCCTTCTCAGGAGGCTTGGTTGGCTCCCTTTGTTCTCCTTCCACTAGTAGGCAAAGACATTTTTTATAAGCAGGCTTTTAGCATGTAAGTTAGTCTGTTGTTTGGGGTACTATTTTTATTATTTTGTTGTTGTATTTTTAAATTGTGTTTTAATGAATTTGTTTTATGATTGTTTTAACCAAGACTTTATTTTAAAACGTTGGTTCTTATTATTGTTTAGCTGTCTTGAGTTCCGTTTTTATGGAAAGGCAGGGTATCAACCAAATAAATAGTAATCTCTGAAGAGAGTAATATATTCCTTTGTTGTGTCTTCAAAGAGAACCAGTTCCCTAGGGAGATGGTGGGCTCTCCCACACTGGAGGTGTTCAAGACGAGGCTGGACAGCCATCTGTCAGGGATGCTCTGACTTGGATTCCTGCATTGAGCAGGGGGTTGAACTCGATGGCCTTGTAGGCCCCCTCCAACCCTGCTATTCTATGATTCTATGATACTTAGAAGAGTATTTTTTAAGTGCCACAAGGGTAGCTCCAGTTCAGCATTCTCCAACCTTTAGATGTGTTAGACTACAACTTCCATCATTCCCAGCTATCTTTGGCCATGCTGGCTGGGAAAGATGGGAGTTGCAGTCTGGCCTATCTGGAGGGCATCAGGTTGGGGAGGCTAAGGGGTCTACTTGAGAGTTTGCAGCATCCTACAGAATCTGCAGACAACACTGGATAATCAAGGCTTTGGATACTTGAGGATACTTGAGGAACAGCTCCTTCCGCCGTTTTGTTGGTTCGCAGCACCCCATTGTTTCAGATTTGTTTATTTAAAACATTTCTTGGCCGCCTTTCAGGGCAGAAGTCTTCCCAAGGCAGCCTACAGCAATAAAATACATAAAAACAGTTAATATTAAAAGTAATAAAAACATAAACACAATAAAAACAACAATAAATCCAGCCACAATGATAACAGCAGTAACAGCAGCAATAGCAGTCATATCAAGAGAAGGCCAAGGTAAAATAATATGTTTTCAAGGCCTTCTTAAAAGCCTGCAATGACGGAGCATGGCAGGCCTCTGATGGCAGCTTGTTCCAAAAGTGTGGGGCCACTGCAGAGAAGGCCCTCTCACGTGTGATCACCACCTGACTGCTGTCACAGGTGGACAAATGAGAAGGGTCTCTCTTTCTGATCTTAAAGTGCGGTCAGGCTGATATGGGTGAAGGCGGTCTTTCAAGTAACTTGGTCCCAAACCATTTAAGGCTTTAAAGGTCAAAACCAGCACTTTGAATTGTGCTCAGAAACACACCGATAACCAGTGCAGCTGGCTCAGTATAGGCATTATGTGATCGAATTGCCTCTCCCCCACCAATACTCAGGCGGCCACATTCTGCACAAGCTGGAGTTTCCAGACCATCTTCAAAGGCAGCCCCACATATAGCGCATTACAATAGTCCAGCCTGGATGTCACTAGTGCATGGATAACTGAGGCAACGTCCGTCCTTAAAGTGATTTGTAGAGCACCCTGGCAAAAAGGACTGCTGCCAGCATTGCTGCAGTTTGTTGTATTCATCACTCTCTCTGTCCTCCTTCTGAGGTTTGGGATGTTTTGTGGATCTCCTATTTGCTGTTTTGAGTTGCTTGGACTAGTGATTGTTGCTAATGAGATGACTGACTAAGCGGCTGGCTTCTGGTCCTCATTGGTCTGCAACAAGCAGTTTAAAGAAACACATTTGTGCCACAGTGGGGGAAGCCTGTAAAATTACTTGAAGGCTGCTTGGGCCAGTGAAGTTGAATTGTAGTGCTTAAATGTCTCTGTTGTAACCTTGAGTCTGTCTGGCCTGCTTGGTTCTGTAGGCTACTGGTCATCAAACAATACCTGCCTAAATGTGAATTGATTTTTTTGAGGCATGGCACTGCTTTAAAATAGGTATTTAAATAATAATATTTGAAACAAAGCTTCCTTTGAGCAGTTTCAGCTAGGGAAGGCGTTCACAACCTTTTTGGGTCGGTGGGCACATTTGGAATGTTGAGAGAGTGTTGTGGCTGCTCTCACAAAATGGCTGCTGGGAGCTTTACCACTCACAAAATGGCTGCCATGGAAGGCATGGCTGGTCACAAAACATGCATATTTCAAAAGGCAAAGAGGTGGCACTAAAAGAAAAGTAATTTGCCCAGCCACCTACATCTAAGGCAGAGGTTGGGTTTGAACTCCAAAACACAAAGGCAGTCTTTTGAACTCAGTTTTTTCTGCTCCAGCATTCATTTCACAGACAGCAAACTGTTAAGGTTCAGAAACAAAGTAATGTGGCCAAGAAAGTACAAGGCAGAAGTGGGGTTTGCTTCTCAAATGCCAAATCACATTTTTGTCCCCACAGTGCAAAACAAAATCAGTCATCAAAAAACCTTCCAGTTTAAAAGACCAGACAATAAGGCTATCTCACATTGGTTCAAACTCCACAAAGCCAGGAAATTGGAAGCTGATGCTGATGCCTTATCTGACATGCCCCATGATCAGTCGTGATGTTGTTCAGTGTCACAAATTGTGTTTGCTTATAGCTTACCCTCCATGCACCCACACTTTTCCTGGGTCTTTCAGTCTCAAATCCAGATTGGGAGGATGGAGTTCCTGGGACCAGCAAAGATGCTCCACATTGTCCTGGTCCTGCATTGCCTTATGAAGCATCTGAGCCTTACTGTATTGTTAGAGAAGTCCTACTGTGAGGTGAGCCATGCATGTTTGTTGCGTACACCAGTAGCTTGCAGGATGGGTTGAACAGTGAGAGTGAACCCTCTTCTTGCACCCCTCACCATCCCTATATTATTTTTGTGTGTTACTACAAGGTAAGCCTGTATTACATTGTAATTCAAGTTTTTTTTTTCTGATTTTTCTATTTCACCAACAGGAATGAGGCAAAAAAAAATTAAACACCACACTGAGATTTCCAGCAGCAGGAATGCTGCAAGATTTTGGGGGTTGCTTTCTAATACATGAAGTATGTATTTCTAATACTTTTTAATATGTTTGGTTGCAACAGAGTAGGTTTGGAATCTGAAAGGAAAATATTCATTCTCTACCATATTGAGATTTCCATTAGCATGCATACCGCAGGACCTACCCATGGTTGCTTTGGACCTTGAGATGCTTGGTGAAGATTAAACAATATGGTGGTATGGTGTTGTAGATTAAAACAAGTGATTAGTGGAAGGCTAAAACACCCTCTTCCAGCACACTACTTATTTGTTTTAGACAGCATCTTCCCAGTATCACTTCACCCCAGAAAAGATGTATGGGTTCACCTTTGTGGGTTCAATTGTCTAACTTCATATTCTGTGTAAGTCTCTGTGAGTACCTTTTAGTAGGGAGAAGGCTGTGCTCTACAAACTTCAATTTAATAAATGTAGCAACCGATTTCTGCTCAAAATCATATTCCCCACCCCCACACTGCCAAGTTCCACTTTTTCTTGGCACCTCCTAATAATCTTTGAAACAGTTTCCCCTACCACCCACTCCAACCTGCTTAGACATTTCTCACCATTACTGGCAACATCATCAGTTGCTAGGAAGTACAGCTACATGTACCACACACCATTATTAGCAGTAGTACTGCTCTCAGCCCAGCTATGTTAAAGGAGACACAATCTCCCACTATAAACTAACCCAGTAAAGACATTGGTCAACTCACAGAATAAAGGTGTGAATTACCTCACAGTAGGATTCCTCTAGCAATACAGTAAGGCTCAGAGGCTTCATAAGGCAATGCAGGACCAGGCCAATGTGGAGCATCTTTGCTGGTCCCAGGCACTCCATCCTCCCAATCTGGATTTGGGACTGAAAGTGTGGGTGCATGGAGGGTAAGCTGTAAGCAAGCACAATTTGTGACATTGCACCATGTCATGACTGATCACGGGGCACATCAGATAAGGTATCAGCCTTAGCTTCCAATTTCCTGGCTTTGTGGAGTTTGGACTAATGTGAGATAGCCTTATCGTCTGGTCTTTTAAACTGGTGGGGGGTTTTGATGATTCAATTTCCTTGGTTTTTGAAAAGCAAATGTCTCCCCGAGGGGGGGTGCGTGCGTGTGTGTGCGCGCGCACACACATACACACACCACTCTGTCTCAGTCTATCTCTCTTTGTCTTTGCAATCAGAAGTACAGTGCTTCTGAACACTGAGGTCCTATCTCTGATAGGAATATAAGATGATCCATGCCGGATATGAGCAAGGGTCTAGCATTCTGTTCACATGGTGACCAACCAGCTGCCCATGAGGAACTCACAAGCAGGACATGAGTGCAACAGTACCCCCCAGCAACTGGTGTAAATAGGTATACTGACTGATACTGGAGATAGCAATAGCCATCATGACTAGTAGCCCTTGATACCCTTTTCCTCCATGAATTTTTCCAATGCTCCTTTAAAGCCATCCGAATCATGGAATAGTAGGGTTGGAAGGGGCCTATAAGACCATCAAGTCCAACCCCCTGCTCAGTGCAGGAGTCCAAGTCAGAACATCCCTGACAGATGGCTGTCCAGCCTCGTCTTGAATGCCTCCAGTGTAGGAGAGCCCACCACCTCCCTAGGGAATTGGTGCCATTGTCGTATTGCTCTAACAGTCAGGAAGTTTTTCCTGATGTTCAAGCTGGAATCTGGCTTCTTGTAACTTGAGCCCATTGTTCCGTGTCCAGCACTCTGGGATGATTGAGAAGAGATCCTGGCCTTTCTCTCTGTGACAGCCTTTCAAGTACTTGAAGAGTGCTATCATATCTTCCCTCAGTCTTCTCAAGGCTAAACATGCCCAGTTCTTTCAGTCTCTCTTCATAGGGCTTTGTTTCCAGTCCCCCGATCATCTTTGTTGCCCTCCTCTGAACCCTCTCCAGTTTGTCTGCATCCTTCTTAAAATGCGGTGCCCAGAACTGGACACAGTACACCAGATGAGGCCTAACCAGTGCTGAGTAGAGGGGAACTAGTACTTCCCGGGATTTGGAAGCTATGCTTCTATTAATGCAGCCCAAAATGGAATTTGCCTTTTTTGCAGCCACATCACATTGTTGGCTCATATTCAGCTTGTGATCGACAACAATTCCAAGATCCTTCTCGCTTGTAGTGCTGTTGAGCCACTTATCCCCCATCTTGTAAGTGTGCATTTGGTTTCTTTTTCCTAGGTGCAGAACTTGGCATTTATCCCTATGAAATCCCCATCTTTTAATTGGGTAAATGCCACTAGTGTTTGCTTAGGGAGGGAGGACGCTGACTGGAGGACTGTTCATGGTGATGGGAATGCTGATCCTGAGAAGGCAGCAGGACCAAATTTAGCTCTGTGAGCTTGTTGCAATTGTAGTAGCTGTCATCTAGCTACGGGTGGGAGGGGAGCTGTCATCGGTAGATTCTCAAAATTTACCAGTTTTTGGTGCTCATCTGTCAACTGGCTTAATGAAAAAACGCCTGTTGTAAGCCAACGTCTCCTACATACTTGTCTACTCCCTACAACTATGTTGGGATTGTTCGCAAGCGTGGGGCCCGCATGAGAGTGAGGGTCAAGTTTCAGTGTCAGTCCCAGTTGTGCCCAAACCTGCTTTGCCTCTGCGATGGTGCAGAGTTGGCGATGACCAGGGCGCACGTAGAAGGAGCTCAATGCCTGTAACGCAGGCATGGGTTCCAAAGCTTGCCCCTCCATCACCACCCAGACAGGGGTTTCCGATCCTTTTGGTCAGACCAGCACAATGCCTGTGTTAAAATATGGGCAGTGTGGTAGGTGCCTGGGACTGGCAGACAGAAGCCTCCCTCCTGCACCGAGAGTCTAATTTTTGCAGTAAGGAATCTGGCCCTTTTTCCTTCACATAAGAACATTCTAAATGATTTATCCACAAGATTAAAACAGGTTTTAGATAGTTTGAAGGGGATTCTCCTTAGCACATAAATCAGCCTGTGGAGGATATTCATTTTAATGGTATTCACTTTAGCCCACAAACTTAATCCAAGTCCCTTCTGTTGTTCAGTGTCCAGTTTTATGTGCTCTATTAGGGGATCTAAGTTATATGGCGTTAAGTTATTTAATAGTTTAGGGATGGAGAGACCTAAATACTTGAAAGAATCCTCACTAAGTTTAAATCCCCATTCTGAATAAACCATCTTGCTATGTGGGGTTCCTAGGGGCATAACCTCTGATTTCTCCCAGTTCACCCTGTAACCTGAGGTTTTGCTATATTGGTTTAGTGTGGTAATTAGCTTAGGTAGGGACTTTGGAGTGTTGGAAAGGGACACCAGGGCATCATCCACATACAATATTTTTTGTTCAGTCTCACCCAGATTAATACCTGTAATTTCTGGGTCCTCCCGCAGTGCACAGGCCAATGGTTCTAATGACAAATCAAAGAGCAAGGGGGCAGCCCTGGCCCGTCCCTGTTTCTATGGGTAAAGGTTTAGAAATCAAGCCATTGGTTAACACTCTCAAGGCAGGTGAACGATATAGAATATTAATCTAATTTATAAACTCGGGGGGAAATTGAAAGGTTTAATGTTTTAATAAGGAAATCCCAGGAGACCTGGTCAAAGGCCGTCTTGGCGTCTATGGCTGTTAGTGCACTTGGTGGTGCGTCCAGTGGGGTAGAGGAAATCAGGTCTATAACTGTTCTGATACTATCTGCTCCCTGTCTGTGTCTAGTGAACCCCATTTGATTAATGTGTATTAGGCTTCTAATGATGCCCTGCACTGTCTCTGCCAGTATGGCTGTTAGGATTTTTAGGTCTACATTAATGGGGGAAATAGGCCTATAGTTACTGACCAACATTGGGTCCCTGCCCTCCTTAGGGAGGACAGAGATTACTGCCCCATATTGAAAGTCTGATAGTCTGTCCCCACCAAAGGAGTTTCTGTATGTGTCCAACAGCCAGGGGGTCAGTGTCTCTCCTATGGCTGTATACCACTCCACTAGAAACCTATCTGGGCCTGGTGCTTTACCTGTTTGTATCAAGCCGTAGTTCACTTGGTGAACTTCCTCTATAAAGATATTGGTGCCTGCAGAAGTTCCTGTTCAGCCTGAGTCAGGGTGGGGAGGTTAAAGGAGTTTAGGAAGGGGCCTGGATCTGCTGCAGTACTTGCCCCTTCTTTTGTGTATAAGTTTCGATAGTACGCATAGAAGGTCTCATTTTTTTCTGTATCCATGGTATGAGAACTGTTGAGTAACCTGATACTTGGCATTGCCCTCCTTGAAGTGTTTCGTTTCAGTTTGTAGGCTAGAGCTTTCCTATCTTGTCTCCTGATTCCCAAAATGCTTGCTTAGTGCATTGCATTAAAAACTCTGCTTTTAGGGCATAGAGCTTGTTAATTTCAAATTGGGTTCTCTGCATCTTATGTAGTAAAGAGAGGGTGGGTGATGTGCTCAAAGAACCTGTGAGAGTTCCCACCTCAGTCTCAAGCTCTTTAAGTTGCTATTCAGCCCTTTTAGTGTAGGATGCGAAGGCAATAATTCTGCCCCTAATATAGGCCTTTTAATATAGGCCCAGAGAGTTAGTTGGGATGAGACTGATCCCTGATTTAACTTTAAAAATTCTTGTTTCCTCTTTCATCTGTTGTATAAAAACCAGGTCACGGAGTAAGAATGTATTTAGCCTCTAATGAGCAGTTGTGGGGAGGGGAACATTTAAGTTGCAGTGCCAACGTTACCGGTGCATGATCTGAGATAATGATACTATCTATTTTTACCTCCCTTATTAACGGGGACATTGTGCCAGACAACAAAAAATAATCTAATCTAGAAAAATTATGATGTGCTCCTGAAAAAAAGGATTCCCTATATTCCCTATCTGAGAGATGGATAAGTCTTGAAGGGTTGATTAGTTTCAAATCACACATATAATCCAATAGAGCTGCTCTCACGTCTCCATGTAGTTTAGTTGGCAGAGGGGTATTTCTATCTAATAAAGGGGCTAGAATTTCATTAAAATCTCTGCCCCATAGAATATTTTCGGGGGACATAGCAGCTATCTTATTAACACATTCCTTCAGCATCCATACTGAATCAACTTGTGAACCATATAAATTTGCCGGAATTAAGGATTACCCCTCTATACTTGCATCCAGCAATAAATAGCAGCCCATTGGGTCCGCTACAATGTGATTGATTTGTTTGTTCATATTTTTTTGGATCAGTATTGCCGCCTCTCTTGCCCTTTTTGAGGAGCCAGCTACATACACGTCCCCCACCCCCATGGACCAGAGCCTATCCAGAGCCCCTATCCGATGGGAGCAGGTGGGTTTCCTGCAGAAACACTATGTCTGCACAGAGCTTCCGTAAGCTTAATATCTGTTTACATTTATGAGGGGCACCCAGACATTCCATGTTGTCACTTAAAGCATTTGAGATGTGTAAGGGTGTGAAAATCAGACATAATGACTTGCCCATTGCACTGGAGCTAGGGTTGACAGCCAGTCCCCTGGGGGAGCAAGGTCAGCGAGGCCTTGAAACCAGTGTAAATAATTTCCTATGACCAGGAAGGATCCAAATATAGGGTGCACAGACAGGAGGCGAAACCCCAGGATAGATGTTTCATTGTGTTCATGACTGCATGTTGAGAGTGGCTTTCTGCAGGGAGCCACTTGACTCCATATGTGGAGTGGAAAGAAAATGTAAATAGGTTAATACCTACATAATGATAAAAGAAAATTTTCAACAAACCTCTACACTTTAACAAGGCATAACACAAAATCCCCAAGTACAAATATAGCAGTGGAACAAATTCCATGCTGTACTCCCCCCGCCCCCCATAAGAACAGTGACTTCCTGGCTTTCCAGGCCCGAAAAAGAAGTCAACTCCCCTTTGCCTCCCCCTCCACACCTTATTGCAGGGTTCAAATGTCTCAGATCTATAAACCTCTTGCTGATCATAGAAACCTCATGTTTAACAAGCTGCCTAACTCCCTCGTATATAATTAAGCAGATATTCCCAGCCCATGGAAAGGAGAATATATGTATATGTAACTCCCCTGGCATAGATTTTTCCATTGCACCCCTGGGATAAGTCACCATGGTCAGGTGAAGGGAGGATAAGAGACCCCCCCCCCCCCGACATTCAATAGACTATTGGTTGTTAAGGGAAAAGGAAAAAAACCCAGTAGAAAATTTCTCATCTTCAGTTCCAATTTACCCTCAACTATGGGGCTGAGTATTGCTCTCAAAGTGATGCTCTGGGAGATGCCCGGAGTACTCAACAAGAGAGGCTGTATGAGTATGTTCCCTGCCCTCAAAGTCATGAAAGATATTAAACATGTTTCTTAATCATTCCTTTCCCCTTCTCCTCTTTCTATTCTTTCCTTTTTTTTCTTCTTTCCTTTTTTTCTGCCTTTCCCTTTCAAGCAGCCATTGCCTGTGCTTCCATGAAGGCTCTCTGTTGGTCTACTACCTCCTTGGCAAAGTCTCGGAAAATATTTATTGTGCACTTGTCCGCACCCCAAGTTAATGGAGCTTTCTCTTTTGTGTTCTGCAGCAAGTCATCATATACTTCAGGAGCTTGATAATAAATGGCCTGGGCTTGTTATTATCTTGGGTTGGTGGTCCTGGAGCTCTGGGATGGAGTGGGGTCCTCCTTGTGGGTTTGTTGTTGCTCTGTACTGTTAGGGATCCTGTTTCAGCCAGGCTGTTTCTAAGGCAGCTTGCCTGTTTTATGCTCAGTGGCCAAGGGCCATTGATTCAGGAGTGCTGCACCTCAGGTGTAGGAGGTATGTTAGACAGATCCCTCTGACTTTTCTTTTACTTCTGGAGTGCAGATGGTGGGCTCCGGAGGTCGGATATAGCAAGGCTTTGCTGCATTGGACATTGTTGAGCCTAGAGGCCTATCCCCTGGACTGTTCCCAGTTTCTGTGGAGGTGCTCTGAGCCAGATGAGTCCCATACCTGTCCCCCCACTGTGTTCAGGGGGTCATAGGGATCATGGGTGGGGTTTATGTGGGATAGATGCAGCCCAAGAGAGGCAGGATTATGCCAGATTGTCAGGTGTGGGTGGGAGCAGCTGTGATTTGCTTCTTAGCGCTCCGCCATCTTCGCTGGATGTCAGGCACAAAATGATGTTAGGCCCAAGTAAACCCAGCAGCAGTTTCACTTGTACTTAAACTCCCACCAATCCAAACTAGTTAAATGCAGTGTTTGAAGCTTTCAGCTATATAGCAGTGTGGTCCAAACTTTTAGAGAAAAGGAAGAGAGTGAGAACCCAGAGGAAGGTTGAAAGAGACCTCTCATAGAATCCAGGGTGTAAAACTGAGTAAAGTCCAGGTAGGGAAAATTAATCCAAGTAGAGAATGAAGACAGTACTTTAAATTGAAAAGTGTTGTGAAGCCCATGCTTCAATAGTGAGTGAAATAAAATAGCAGGCAAAAACTATAGAAGCATAGGGTTGGAAGGGACCTCAAAGATCATCTAGCCCAGCCCCATGCTCAAAGGTCTTTGGACTCCTATTATGCTGGCTGAGACTGATGGGAACTGAAGTCTAAGAACATCGGAACTAGAGCTGGTGCCTGGCTCAGAGAAATTGGCTTGGGGAACGATCGCCCAAAAGAGTCTCAAAGCCAAGACAAAACATATTCACAAAGAGAAAAGAGGACTCTTCTCCAAAAGGGAGGCAAAAACCAAAGCAACTCTCAAAACAAATCAAATCTGCTGTTCAGATTTAACTGTTAACTGTTCAGAGTTAAGCAAAAAGTAAAAATCAAGTAAGGTTGGAACAAACATGGTCCTTGTTTTTTTCACAGAGCGCTGTTGCTTTCTTTAATCCCCTGACAGCCCTAAATTTTCTGGGTTTTGATTGGCTCTTTTTTGTAGTTGTTAAGTGGAAAATTTGGTTCCGAATGATATGGGCGGGGGGCGGGGGGAGAACCCTGCAGGGACAGTTTCTCATTTTTTAGGCAGCTGATGCTACTCTAGGCTTTATCAGGGTACATGGGAACACTCTGGACTTGTGGAGCTGCTAGCTACAGGGAGTAACAAACATAACCTTTTCTCATACTGCTGCATTGTTCCATGGCTTGACCACAGCTTTGTCAGCAAGATTGCCTGCTTCTCAAACTCCAGGCAGCAAAACTTTCTCCCTTAAGGAAAGACAGGCCTGCTTAAGAAGCAAAGTTTCACTCCCATTCCATAGCTTCCTTCTAAGCACTCTGTTCCCAGAATTGAATCTAGAAAGGGACCTTAGTAACACAACGATTAAGGGGAAAGGGGGGAGCAGAGGAAGAAGGGGAGCAGCTGGGAATGCAGACCAGTAAACAGAAGCAGTGGGGTCTGGTCATGCTGAGGGATTGCTTGTCTGCGTACACACACACAAGAGAACCCAGAAACTCAGCTGCTGCTTTTTTTCTACACGGCAGTTCTTCCCCTCTCCCCCCTCAATGTTCTGAGTGCTGCCTTATGAAATCTCATAGGGATTCATTATACCACTAAAAATCACTTTACAAATAAGTAAATTGAATTTAAAAAAGAAATTCCATTCCACCAACTGTAATAGAAAGGGAATAGGAAAACATATATGTTTTTCATATATAGCCAGGTATTCTGTTAACTTCCTTTTCTCCCTCAATTTTTAACCAATCTTCCTGAAATTTTGAGATTATGTAAAATAGACTTTTCTGTCTGGCACGTGCAATTTTCAGGAAATTGCCTAACCTTTCGATTTTATTAAGGTTAGAATAACCCGCCCCCTGGTTTTAATTTAATATGGTGGAATCTTTTTTTGACTGATTGCTTTATCTATTGGAGGCACAAATGTGCCTCCAATAATACGCATATAAATTTGAGCAATAAATAAATATATACCACTTTGTGCAGAGTTATCAAAGCAGTGAACATATGATCTCATCACTTCCAAAACAACAATAAGGCATAGCAATAAAACTACACAGTTATAAATAACAGCTGATTAGCAGTAAAACTTCACATTCTACTGGGCGCTACAGGCTATAGCTGGCTGGGTCACACTTCAGGGAAAGTCTGTGTGAAGAGATTGGTCTTGAGGAAACGTATGAATATCAGAACTGCGGGGGCCTGTCTAATAGCAGTGGGTAAAGTGTTCCAGAAGGTGAGTGCTGTGACCCTAAATGCTCTACTGCAAGTGCTCCTGAGGCGAACCTCGGGAGTGCGCCCTCTGATGATTGCAGAGACTGGGCAGGGGCACAAGGTGCCGTGCTCCTAAGGTAGCCTGGTTGTCTCACAGAAGGCAAACTGGTGATGTTCAGAGAAACACGCGCCCCACACTTGCAATCCCCACCCCCAGTTGCATCTGCATCTCAGAAAGGGTTGAGAATTTGTAAGATCTTAGGAGATTTGAATCCCATTGATTATAATATTTTGAGTTATGCCTATCTGATAAACAGTGGTCATGTAAATGTATGTAATGGAGCTCCTGAACATTTGTCTGATGTCTAATCGAGAGAATACTGTGTTCTTGGTACTATACACTATTGAAAATAATGAGGATGTATGGTTCTGCTAACTCACAGCAATAAAATACATAAAAACACTTAAAATATTAAAAGCGATAAAAACATAAACACAACAAAATAGCAATAAAAATAACAATAAAAGCCGACAATAAAACCAATACAACAGCAGTAACAGCAACAACCCCAACAACAGTCATATCATGAGAAGGCAACAGTAAAATACTATGTTTTCAAGGCCTTTTTAAAAGCCTGCAATGACGGAACATGGCGGACCTCAGGTGTACAGACGTATATGGTGGGCCTGTAGATAAAGACAACAATCTTTTGGGATGATATTATTGCAGGTAGACATTATTGGCTCTGAAATGATTTGTGATCCTTTGAACTAGCACTTCTGCTCGGACACAGGTCAATTTAAGTGTTATCATCAGGGTCTAGCTAATCTTTTAAACCAGGTGTGGGCTGCCATCCTTGGCGTTGTAGGTGGCCCCTGGCATCTCCCATTACCCCGTAATGTGGAATACCCAATCCAGCACATGGTAATCCAGCTGCTACTGGGAAAAGAGAGATAGAGGCAGGCAGGCACACCTGTGAAGCCCAGCCACACAGGATGGCAGCTAGAGCATCCATTGGAAAGAGCCACCAGGCTCTGTGGGCAGGCCTCCGAGCTCCCTGCCCCCCAGTCTTCCCTTTTGTTTTTATTGTGGCAGCTGATTGCTGCAGGCCAGATGGGGGGAAAGATCCAGCCACTGCTGCTGTGAGGAGAACAAGAAAGAAGACCAGGAGGCAGGGAGTTCAGAGGTCTGACGATGGAATGTGGTGGATAGAGCATCCTTCAGAAAGGTGCATGAGTGAGAGAAGTGGGGGTAGTGATGATCTCAACTTAAGACCATTACAACTCTGACCTGGTTCACATAACATGCTGCGACTCATGTGGGTTATTAACCCACAATGAGCCACAGTGCCCGTGGGCACCATTTTGCATATGCAACCCCTGGGGGTTGTCATGTTGTCCAAACCTGGTCATCAGGTGTTATGTGAGGGTTAAATGATCCTTGCATAACCCTCAGCTTGTTGTAGGGTTCGGACGACACAACAACCCCCTGAGCAGGGGTTGCGTATTCAAAGTAGCGTCCAGCATACTGGACCCACCATGGCTCCTTGAGGGTTAATTAACCCATGATGGGCTTGAGAGAAAAAGAGAAACAGTGTGAGGTGGCTCTGGTCCCACCTACTGCCAGATCTGCACATGTATCTCAATCATATCTGGTATCTGCATTTCTGTATACATTTAATTTTAAAAAATTAAAAAATGCAGCCCGTAGATCTAGTGATTTGAGCGTTCCAGAAAATTTTGAATTGTAATTTGCATAGGAAAATTTTCAGTTTGCATTATATGAAGCCTTTTAATGAAAACCATTATCCACAAACATCCAGTGATTGTTGCTTATGACATGTGATGAACAAAGAGCGAAATATCTTAGAAAAGAATGGATTTCTTGGCTAGCAGAAATACTTGTTAGAATTTCCTTTCAAGTTATAAGTTGCAGATGTGAGAGAAGCAAGAGAGGCTTTCATTCTTCTGATGAGACCTTTGCACGTTATTAGTTTTATTGGATGTATAGTAATTTCTCATAATCTCTTCTGTAATGAGAAATCTTACTGCTGCTATTGTCCCACAACTTCTCAAATAAAATTATTAGTATTAGCGTTTATAAAGCGGCTAAAATGTCTAGGTGTTGCACAAGAGTTTTAAAACACCAGAGGCCCTACCCACAAGCTTAAGTAATAACCATGATGCAAAAGGGGGGGGGGGAGGATAATAAACACATTCAGGGATCAGTTTTTAATGCCGCATAGTTGTTACAATGACCAGGTGGAATGGCTGTTGAGGGAGCCAGTTCTGTAAAGGGCAGAGCTAAATTGCTCTTGGTCCCAGCAGAGGTGGAGGGGGAGTTTGTCATCTTGCCTCTCCCTCAGATGCAGCCAGAAAGAAATGGCGGCTGGTGAGGAGAAGCCAAGTGGAACTTAGATCCAGCTATGCCATGGGCCTTGCAGTAGATGATGGGGCTGTCATTCAGTGGTAGAACATATGCTTTATGCAGGCTCAGTCTCTAGAAAAAAACATCTTGGGCAGCAGGACTAGGAAAGACCCTTGCCCTGCCTGAACCCCAGGAGAGCTGCAGTCACAGTCAATGCTACAAGGCTAGCTAGATCAATGGTCTAACTCTGTTTTTTCGTGTATGTGCTGTTCCTTGATATGAAAAAGGTTTTGTTACTGTTTCCCAATATTAGTGTGATGCCCCTCTGAAAAGCCTGCACCGTGGGGGAACACTGGCTTTAAAAACCCATGTGAAAGGCCAGAGAGATGTCCGATACCTGCAGTGGTTAAATGGCTGCCTGCAGTTCCGGTGGCGGAGTTACCATGCTACACAGCAAGAGCAATGTAAACTCCTGTACAAGGTAATTGTTAGGAAATGGCATAGTTTTTACTTCTAGGCTTACTTTCTGTAGCTTACTTTCTAAAACTTTAAAAATGGAGTTGAAGTAAAACTGATTTTAAGGTTAGATGTGACTCATCTGACATATTTTGCTTCTGCCTAAATTTTGCTGAAAGAATGTGCAATAAATACCTTTTTGGCTACAAGCAGGAGCTTTTTATCTAGGTTCCAAATCGTGAAAACTATTTCTTTCTAGCCCTGAACGTTACAAATGAGCCCTGAGGAGCTGCAGACTTGTGTGCTCCCCCACATGCTGCAGTCCCAGCAAACCATAGTTTGGTTGTTGGGGTGAACTGGTAACTGTGGTTTGCCACCAAACCAGGATCTGAAATCTGGGATCACGGTTGCGCAAGAGGAGGAGATAGCAGTGTTCCTTGGGGCTCATTCTTGTAACACCAAAACATGTCTGCTTTTATGTCTAAATGGGCTCACTGAAGTGTGTCTGTTTTAACCTTGAAGGGTGATGATGTAAGTTTCTATCTCTTAGGACAGAATGCCATAAAAAGCCTTTTGGGGAAGGGACTATTTCAAATGTAGTGTGTCTTCGTATCCCCTAATTTAGAGTTGGAAAACATGATTTTGAACTTCTCGGTTAATAATATTAAGGAATCTGGGCTTTCTAGAAAAGCATCTTTTACATTCTGTTCCTGTTTCTGAACTCACAGATCTAGAACTCATCAATTTTATGTTAGGATTGTGGTATGAAGGCACTTTGGGGGTAAGTGTTCTGAACCTGCCATGATTTAGGCTTTTTCAATTTTTAAAATACTTTCCCACATAGTTTGAAGTAGGGATGTACAGATTCCCCATTGTCCATTCCGGTGGGGAATCTGGGGGGGGGGGGGTGATCCGTTCCTCCCCCCGGAATCCTCCGGAGCAGGTCCGCTCCGCGAGGATTCTGCAGAGCCGCACCAGCTATAGGGCCACTTACCTTGCTGACCAAAACTGTTCACCTCCTCAGTGCCGATCGCCATTTCTTAAAAAAAAAAAAAAGTGATCGGCAGGATGTGCCCATTGACTTATACACAAATGGAGCCGTGAATCTTGCGTATAAGTCTATGTGTCCATGGTGTCCCCATCCTGCTGATCGCCTTTTTTTTTTTTTTTTTTTTAAAGAAATGGCGATCGGTGCGGAGGAGGCGAATGGCTCCGGTGGAAGAAGCAGCCGAGTGCTATTCCGCCTCCAATCCTCCTGGAGCAGAGGTAAGTGGTGCCGATCCGCCGCGGATTCCTGAGGCCGGATTCTTTGGAATCCAGCCTCATTTGAATCCGCGGCGGATTTCTCTGACATCCCTAGTTTGAAGCTTTGACATAGTAATAAATGAAAATGGTATATTTGTGCCGTTGGCTTCCACAGGTTGCCGTCTCTGGCTGCAACATTGGGAGCCCTCTTAGGTGCCTTGGAAGGGGGTTTCTCCATGTTGGTTTGAGGAAGGCATCCCACAATGGATTAACTCCCTCTACTGCCTAGGAAAAGCAGGGACCGTGTAACAAAGCTTTGTGTATTCTAATGGTCCCAGGCTCTTCCCTGCTAGTTTGTCCCTGCTTTTCATCCAGGATACAGCTTATCATCACTCACCTTCTTCAATATCCCTCTTTGGAACTACTTAACTATTCGACCTCCTTAGCCATAATCCTTCCATTCTCCCCTCTGTTAAAAAAAAAGAGAGAATCCTTCTATCCTCCTTCCTCCATCACTTTCCCTTGTTCCTTTCTCATGACTTGGTTGGGAAGAAAAGCAGTCTTGAAGCCTACAAAGGAGGCAAAGAGCATTACTCGTATTTGGCATATTAGAAGCCCGCTAGAAGCCAAGCGGAACCACAGCCTCAGCTCCTGATTGGGGCCTGATCCCACTGGTCGCATTCCGGAGAAGCAAGGCAGCAAGCAACAGCCGGATGGCTCTGGCTGCCCTCTCAATCTCTCCGGCGCCGAAAGGATCAAGCACCCCCCAACCTCAAAGGAATCGGGTGTGGTTGTGAGGGTCGGGATGTGTGAATCCTCAGACCACGCCATCCTCTCCTGAAGTGGTCCTGAGCCCGCAATCCAAGTGGAGTCAGTGGAGCAAAGTGCCTGACCAATGCAGGTGCAGCAGACAGGCACCAAGGCCATGGATAGGGCGAGAGGCCTATCCCACATCCCCTGCCCCATGGAGGATCCCACCAAACACAGCAGGTGGCCATTTTAGAAAGCTATTTTACTTTCCACCACCAGGATGACTCAACCCCCCCACCCCTGCCTCGTTGCCCAAGCAAAAAGGTCCTAGAATGCCTGCTTCCCCAATAAAGAGCATTTTCCAAATTGATCAAGCAGTACTCTCTCAACTTACAAAAGTGGTCTTGGAGGAATTAACTGACCATTTGCTGGACAAACAGAAAGAAAGATCAGGTCATGCTGTAAAACATAATTGTGATCTATATCCCTCTCATTCCTCTCCCTCTCTTCCTCCAAGACCTAAAAACAGGTGTAAACAAGCAGTTAAGTAAGCAGCCCATTTCCACTCTCAATCAATATTCTTCTGCTGACTCCCATGAAGGCTGCCCTAATCCTTGCTTCATAGGTGAAAGTGGCACCAGCAAAACCCTCAGTTCTGATCCCAGTCCTCACCCCCAGTTCTGAGCCCAGTCCTCACCCTTACCCTCCCCAGGGGATGCCATTTCAGACGGAGAGGAGGGGGACTTGTCAGACATAGACACAGTTGAGGATGCTGCAACCACCAGATCTTTCAGTAAAGATGATTTTCTACCATTACTGTCCAAAGCCATTGCTTACTTAGCCATTAATCCAAGAGAACCAGAGAAGATGCAACCACTCTCAAGAGGAGGGGCGATGTTCCCTGAACCAAAGCCTGCCAGAAGAGAGGTCCCTTTTCCTAACTCTTTTAACAAACGAATGAAGGAAGAATTAACATTTCGCCCTCCCCCTGGACAAGAAAGGCACAAATATTGCACCACATTTCTGCACTTTTTACAGGACATGGAAGAGCTTGAAACTTCTCTTGTTGATGCCCCTGTGGCCATACCCCTCTCCAGTGCTGAGAGAATGGAGGTCTGATGCTGCATTGAATAAAGCCCAGGAGGCTTCTGCTGTGGTCCTACATACTTCAGTGCTACCTTCCTATTTTGGTAGAGCCTATTTTGGTAGGTGGAAGACACTATAAATGACAAGGACCTCAACCAGACTGCCCTCTGCAGAGGACTGGTCAAGCTCTCTTAAGTCCTTCACTTTTATAGCGAATCCCACCGAAGACACTCGAATTTAATGTAGGAACCATCACAGCTACTGCTGTGGTCTTTATATCTACAGGCTTAAGCATTGGGATGTAGGCACCCCCTCCAGGAGCAACCTAGCCTTGGTGCCCTTCACCTTTGTAGACAAAGCCTTAAAAGGCACTCTGATAGAGACAAAAGAAAAGAAAAAAGTCGTGCCCTCCTCCTCCTCCTCCTCCTCCAAAAAAGAGGACAAAAAGACCTTCAGCAGAACCTGTCCGTCCTTTAGTTCCTTCAAGAACACTAACTAATCTTTTTATTCCAAAAGCTACGGGTGCCCCAGGCCCGTGTGGTCCAGATCATGCTCTCAACCCAGAAGCAACCTCTGCTTCCTCAGCCAAACCTTCCTCTTCCTTCCAAGCAGCCAAACCAGGAGACCGGCTGTTCTGATGCCAAGAAGCCTACAAGTGGGACGATGACTTCAACGCTTTCTTCCTGCCTGGGAACATTCAGCATCGGATCACGGAGTATTAGAAACCATCCGCAATGACTACTCCATAGAATTCCAAGAACTCTCCCCGCCTCACTTCATTCAGTCTCCCATACAATGTTCCGCCACCAAACAGCAGATCATGGCCCAAGCAATCTGGCACTTACTCGAGAAAGGAGCAATCCAACCCGTGTTACAACAAGAAAAATTCTCAAGAATATACTCCATTTTCTTTGTCATCCCAAAGAAAGACATAGTCTGGAGAGCCATACTGGATCTCAAACACCTCAACAAATATGTCAGGTACAGACAATTCTGCATGGAGATGCTTCATACAATCCAAGAAACCCTCCACAAGGGAGAGTTCTTGTCTTCAATTAAGCCTGTCTACACGTTCCACTCTCCATACACCACAGGAAGTTCCTGAGAGTCACCTATCAAAAGCATCACTACCAATACAAGGCCATGATTTTGGCCTAACATTGGCCCCTCAAGTCTTCACAAAGATCATGGTATCCCTGGTGGTGTACCCTCTGCTCAAAGGGGTGCATATTTATCCTTATCGTTCTGACTTCCTCCCCCAATCTCCTTCCAGAGTAAAAGCCTTGGACAATTTGAACCTAACCATCTCCTGCCTCAACCATTATGCCTTCATAATCAACAGGAAGAAGTGTTACTTGTATCCTTCAGAGCCAAGAGCCCTCATCGACATCTCCAAAGGTCACATGTTCCTCTCTCCAGAGAGAGCACTCAAACTCCAACAGCAAAGAAAGAAACTTCACCTGAAAAAGATATCAGATCTAATGGACCCGGCACACCTCCTAGGCCTCGTGATACCTTGCCTTAGCATCGTTCTATGAGCCAGGTTACATTTTTGCCCTCTCTGATGGCTTCTGCTCCCATTCCAGCCCCAGATCGTCCTGAAGGAACACTGCCTTATTCACTTTCCTAACCATTTCAGGTCCTACCTCCAGTGGTGGCAAGTTTCCCCAGAACCTACAGAAAGGCACACTGATCCAAGAGCCTTCCAAAGTTATGCTGACCACAGATGCCAGCCTTGATGGATAGGCTGCTCATTGCAACAACCATGTAGCCCAAGGTCTATGGCAGGAAGCAGACAAAAAACAGCTCCATGGTGTGTGTTGTACCGCAGCTTTGTCGTTCTTTCCCACCCAGTCCTTCTCAATTCAACTATTCCCTTTTCCAGATTCTTTATTTTAAAAACCAAAAATATTTTTAAAGTACTTTACTTTCCTCCTTTCCTTGCCTTCTTTGGCTCCCCCTCTCCCCCCAGCCCTTCTCAGTTCAACCATTCTTACTAGTTTTACCTTTCTTTCTAGATTCTTTATTTTTAAAAAACAAAAAAATAAAAAGTACTTTAGTTTCCTGCCTTGCCTTGTTCTCCCCCCCCGCCCTTCTCAGTTCAACTATTTCGTAGTAGTTTTCTCTCTCTCTCTCTCTTTCTTGATCCTTTATAAAATACAAACACACACACACACACACGTACTTCTCTTGTTCTTGGCTCGCCCACCCCCATGCTTCTCAATTCTTGTATTCCTTCCCATTTTTGAACTCTATAACTTTTCCCTTACAAAAATAAATAAAACCCTTTGCTTGTAGGCAGTTCTGTATTTGCTTTTCCTTTGCTCTTGTGTGTGTGTGCGCGCACGTGCGTTTATATTATGGTCAAGCAAACAGTGCGTGGCAAAGCACTACACACAAGTCCACATTTCAGAATATAGTGGGCAAAGCACTACACACATTAACATATATTATTTAAATTTAATACTATGCTGTGTGGCAAAGCAAGTCCAATATGAGGCATCTTCAGGGTCTTGGCAGGGGCAGAGGTGGGTGAGGTGCTGGTGGGACCCTTCTGTGCAACCAGTGAAAAGTTATAGCTCTTCGCTTTGAGAGTTTGTGTTGAAAAAAGCATATTTTAGCACAAAACTAATCAGCCAGCCTGTTTCCCCAGGTAATGTGTATTCCATTCATCCAAAGACAGCCTGTGGACATCCACTTTGAAGCTGAATAGGAAAGTTGTACTAGGGGGGAGGAGTTATTTGCATTTCAAAAAAACCTACAGCTGAGATTAGGGATAGTGACTCCTCATCACCGCTTAAACACCTAATTTATCTGATTATCCCTTTATGACCCTTGGTTTGAGTTTCTAAGAACAGCACATTTTATCTGTGGCTGGCACAAAAAGTACTCGGTCAAACTATCTGAAATGTGGCAGGTGGAATCACCTCCATGGGGGCGGCCAGGTCCCCAAATTTCATGTATTTGTCATGAAAGCTGAAAAGGTTATGGCCATTTCTGTTTTCCCATGCAAGGCAACGGGAAAACTTCAAAACCGAATAATTCGGATGTCCAAATCTTGCTTCAGATCCGAAGCAAAGCGGATTGGGTCTGAATCGGTCCAAAGCAAAGTGGGGCTGTTTTGGAAGGTCCAAATCAGCATCCAAAGCGAAGCAGGGATGCTTTGGAAGGTCCGAATCGGCATCCAAAGCGAAGCAGGGCGTCTGTGCACAGCCCTAACTTGGCCTCATGCAGCGGATCATTGTTTGAGAGAACAGATGCTCCACAGAGAAGGCACATAACAGCAATTTAAAAAAACAAACAACAACTTCAACGTTTATACCTAAAATTTGTTTCTCTTCTGGAGTTGTTTCTTATTTGTGTGGTTGGGTTTTGTTACAAACTTACCTGTGTGTAGCATCAAATTCTCCTTCCTTGTGGTCTTGGAGCTTGGCTGAGCAGGATCAGCCTTGGCGTGGTTGTTGTTCAGTCGTTCAGTCGTGTCCGACTCTTCGTGACCCCATGGACCATAGCACGCCAGGCCTTCCTGTCCTGCGCTCTCTCCCGGAGCGTGCTCAAGTTCATATTCATTGCATCCGTGATGCTATCTAGCCATCTCATCCTCTGCTGTCCCCTTCTCCTTTTGCCTTCAGTCTTTCCCAGCATCAGGGTCTTTTCCAGGGAGTTTTCTCTTCGCATTAGGTGGCCAAAATATTGGAGCTTCAGCTTCAGTATCTGTCCTTCCAATGAGCAGTCAGGGTTGATTTCCTTTAGGATGGACTGATTTGACCTCCTTGCAGTCCAGGGGACTCGTAAGAGTCTTCTCCAGCACCACAGTTTGAAAGCATCAATTCTTCGGCGCTCAGCCTTCCTTATAGTCCAGCTCTCACAGCCATACATTACTACTGGGAAAACCATAGCTTTGATAGACGGACCTTTGTCGGCAAGGTGATGTCTCTGCTTCTTACTATGCTGTCTAGGTTTGCCATAGCTTTCCTCCCAAGGAGCAAGCGTCTTTTAATTTCATGGCTACAGTCACCATCTCCGGTGATCTTGGAGCCCAAGAAAGTAAAATATGTCACTGCTTCCATTTCTTCCCCTTCTATATGCGAGGAAGTGATAGGGCCAGATGCCATGATCTTAGTTTTTTTAATGTTGAGTTTCAAACCAGCTCTCCTCTTTCACCCTCAACAGGAGGCTCTTTAGATCCTCTTCGCTTTCTGCCATTAGGGTGGTATCGTCTGCATATCGGAGGTTGTTGATAATTCTCCCAGCAATCTTAATTCCGACCTCTGATTCATCCAACCCGGCATTTCTCATGATGTACTCTGCATATAAGTTAAATAAGCAGGATGACAATATGCAGCCTTGTCGTACTCCTTTCCCAATTTTGAACCAATCGGTTGTTCCATGTCTGGTTCTTACTGTTGCTTCTTGACCCTCGTACAGGTTTCTCAGGAGACAGGTAAGGTGGTCTGGTACTCCCATCACTTTAAGAATTTGCCACAGTTTGTTGTGATCCACACAATCAAAGGCTTTAGCGTAGTCAATGAAGCAGAAATAGACGTTTTTCTGGAATTCTCTTGCTTTCTCCATGATGCAGTGAATGTTGGCGATTTGATCTCTAGTTCCTCTGCCTCTTCTATACCCAGCTTGTACTTCCGGTAGTTCTCGGTTCGCATACTGCTGAAGCCTAGCTTGTAGGATTTTGAGCATCACCTTGCTGGCATGTGAAATGAGCGCAATTGTGCGGTAGTTTGAACACTCTTTGGCGTTGCCCTTCTTTGGAATTGGAATGTAAACTGACCTTTTCCAGTCTTGTGGCCACTGTTGAGTGTTCCAGATTTGTTGGCATATTGAATGCAGCACTTTAACAGCATCATCTTTTAGGATTTTAAATAGCTCGGCTGGAATACTGTCATCTCCGCTAGCTTTGTTGTTACTAATGCTTCCTAAGGCCCACTTGACTTCACTCTCTAGGATGTCCGGCTCAAGTTCAGTGACCGCACTATCATGGCTATCAGGGACATTCAGATCTTTCCTGTATAGTTCTTCTGTGTATTCTTGCCACCTCTTCTTAATCTCATCTGCTTCTGTTAGGTCCCTGCCTTCTTTGTCCTTTATCATGCCCGTCTTTGCACAAAACGTTCCCTTGAGATCTCCAATTTTCTTGAAGAGATATCTAGTCTTTCCCATTCTGTTTTTTTCCTCTATTTCTTTGCATTGTTCATTGAAGAAGGCCTTCTTGTCTCTCCTTGCTATTCTCTGGAACTCTGCATTCAGTTGGGTATATCTTCCCCTTTCTCCCTTGCTTTTCACTTCCCTTCTTTCGTGAGCTACTTGGAAAGCCTCATCAGACAGCCACTTGGCTTTCTTGCATTTCTTTTTCTTTGGGACAGATTTCATTGCTGCCTCCTGAACAATGTTACGGACCTCCGTCCATAGTTCCTCAGGCACTCTGTCTATCAGTTCTAATCCCTGAAATCTATTCCTCACCTCCACTGTATATTCATCAGGGATATGATTTAGGTCATACCTGAACGGTTTAGTGGTTTTCCCGACGTTCTTCAATTTAAGCCGAAATTTTGCAAGAAGCAGCTCATGATCTGAGCCACAGTCAACTCCAGGTCTTGTTTTGACTGACTGTATGGAGCTTCTCCATCTTTGGCTGCAAAGGACATAATCAATCTGATTTCGATATTGACCATCTGGTGACGTCCATGTGTAGAGTCGCCTCTTGTGCTGTTGGAAAAGAGTGTTTGCTATGATCAGCATGTTCTCTTTGCAAAACTCTATTAGCTTTTGTCCTGCTTCATTTTGTACACCAAGGCCATGCCTGCCTGTTATCCCGGTGATTTCTTGACTTCCTACTTTAGCATTCCAATCCCCTATGATGAAGAGGACATCTTTTTTTGGTGTTAGTTCTAGAAGGTGTTGTAGGTCTTCATAGAACCGATCAACCTCAGCTTCTTCGGCCTCAGTGGTTGGGGCATAGACTTGAATTACTGTGATGTTGAATGGTTTGCCTTGGATTTGTACTGAGATCATTCTATCATTTTTAAGATTGTACCCCAGTACTGCTTTTCCCACCCTTTTGTTGACTATGAGTGCTACTCCATTTCTTCTAAGGGATTCTTTCCCACAGTAGTAGATATGATGGTCACCTGAATTAAATTCGCCCATGCCTGTCCATTTTAGTTCGCTGATTCCCAAGATGTCGATGTTCAATCTTGCCATCTCATGTTTGACCACCTCCAGCTTACCTTGATTCATTGATCTGACATTCCAGGTTCCTAAACAATATTGTTCTTTACAGCATCGGATTTTCTTTTCACCACCAGACACATCCACAGCTGAGTGTCCTTTCGGCTTTGGCCCAGCCGCTTCACTCTTTTTGGCGCTACTTGGAAATACCCTCTGCTCTTCCCCAGTAGTATATTGGACACCTTCCGACCTGAGGGGCTTATCTTCCGGCGTCATCTCTTTTAGCCTTATGTTACATTCCATGGGGTTTTCTTGGCAAGAATACTGGAGTGGGTTGCCATTTCCTTCTCCAGTGGACCACATTTTGTCAGAACTCTCCACCATGACCTGTCCGTCTTGGGTGGCCCTGCACGGCATAGCTTATGGCTTCACTGAGTTACGCAAGCCCCTTTGCCACAACAAGGCAGTGATCCATGAAGGGGCTTGGCGTGGTACTACCTTGCAATATAGTAGTACCTATGGCCTCATTACAGTCAGATGGCAATGCATTTGTGTGGCAGTTGAGTGGATGCCTGGTTCAGCAGGAGACACTGTCTTCTTCAAAAACATTTGAAAAGCGAGTGTAAGGAGGGTAAAATGTTCTCTCACCTTTTCTCATACTGAAATACTCACTAGTCACTTGCTCCAGTCTAGCTAATGAAACCTGTGCATGTAAGGATGCTTATGCATGTATATCTCTTGTTGGAGTAGGAGCTACAGGTATACATACTACTTGATTTAAATATGCACCCGGGTGAGGATACAAACTATCCACACTGTATTGCTTGGAGTGAGGTGCGCATTCTAATTCTCATGCAACTAGTCATGCATTAACATTTTGCTTGCACGCAGCTAGAGCTGGATCAGGGCCACTATGTTCAGTTTCGGTAAGCTGGCGGTGGTCATTTGACCAGTCCCTGCTGCCCCCAAAGCACCTTGGTTTGTTAACTTAGCTAAACTAAAATAGCCAAACTAAACTATTTATGACATTAAGTTAGTAGAACTGCTGCAAAAAGATAGGCTAATATTATTTACTAAAACTCAAGTTAATTGTAATTTAAATTATACAGTTGAAATTAACTTTTTATTTATAGCTAACAATTATGCGAGTGACCTTGGCTGATATTCTAAAATCCCAGAGGTACCATATGCAGTTAGGAATGCTATTTAAGTGAAATTAAACAAGGTCATTTAACAACTAGACATGAAACTAAGCCATTTTTTTAAAAAATGGTTTGGTTATGGTTATAGTACAGGGATAGATGCTGGTACCTGCTCCTAAGTGGAGAGCAGGGGGAGGTGTGTGTGTGTGTGTGTGTGTGTGTGTATCCCAGCTCTTTCAGAACTGGGAAAAAGCAGCTTTCGCTGCTATCGTTTATTACCAGATAATATAACAATGCAAATAGAAAAGTAAAGCTGGCCAAGAACCTTTTTGGCTTAGTGGAATATTTCACTGTGCTCAAATATTAGGCAGCTAGTTGGCAGTATTTAAGTGCTGAGTTGACTCTTATTCCAAATCATGCAGCTGAAACAGACTAGCATCTGTACCATAGTTAGCAATCTGAGTTCTGAAACTGGGAAGTTTTTGTTTGAACATGTAAACATCATCCTTCCACATCATCCTAGATGGTTTTCGCAAGGTGGCCAGATAGCACAAAATAAAGGTTCAGACCATGACTCCCTTTTTTTATTCTTTCACTAAACTGAAATGGACACTCCTACTACAGCACTGTAATCAGAACGCTAAACAGTGATTTTCTTTCATATCCTTCCTACCAATTACCAAGGAGAAGAAAAGCAGATTTTTTTGTGTGTCAGTCTCTTGTCCAGATTTAGTTTCCTGACAGAAATCTACTAGCCCAAGTATCTACTAACAATATAAAAATATTGATGATATGATAGGTGTTGCATGTGTAATTTATTATATAGATATATTTCTAATTTACACCTCTGTGTTCCAGGTACATTCATACACAATTGGCTCTCATGCTGACCCCGTTATTGGCCATTTCTCAGTAACAGAAGCAGATGTTGTAAGACAACCAGATAGTTACAAACAGGTAATACTTCCTCTGTGGTATGACACTATGTTAGAAACTTAGTGGAGAAGTTCCATGGATAAACTTGTGTGCATGAATTTGAGTTCTAGCTTTGTGCAGAATTTTCAACCCTCAAGCCATATTCTACTTGAAATGGAAGTCCTAGATTCATAGTTTCAAAAATCGTTTCATTCGGCTGGTTGTTATATTTGTTGTCCTGGGCCTTGAAGAGGCCTCTAGATTCAGTTCGGTGTTATCCACCTGTGCCAGTACCTTGAGGTCTTCACAGAAGCTTTAGCTTGCACAGTGAAACCTCCCAGGCACCCTCAAGGAGTCATCCAGGTGGAGGGCCAATCTGTGTTGTGCAGATGGCAAGCATTGCAAAGGGCATGGTGCTCCCACACCTGCATGGAGCATTCATAGAATCATAGAATCACTACAAGGCCATCAAGTCCAACCCCCTGTTCAATGCAGGAATCCAAGTCAGACCATCCCTGACAGATGGCTGTCCAGCCTCGTCTTGAATGTCTCCAGTCTGGGAGAGCCCCCCACCTCCCTGGGTAATTGGTTCCATTGTCGTATTGCTCTAACAGTCAGGAAGTTTTCCCTGATGTTCAGCTGGAATCTGGCTTCCTGGAACTTGAGCCCATTATTCCGTGTCCTCCACTCCGGGATGATCAAGAAGAGATCCTGGCCTTCCTCTCTGTGACAGCCTTTCAAGTACTTGAAGAGTGCTATCATATCTCTCCTCAGTCTTCTCTTCTCAAGGCTAAACATGCCCAGTTCTTTCAGTCTCTCTTCATAGGGCTTTGTTTCCAGTCCCCTGATCATCTTTGTTGCCCTCCTCTGAACCCTCTCCAGCTTGTCTGCATCCTTCTTAAAGCGTGGTGCCCAGAACTGGACACAGTACTCCAGATGAGGCCTAACCAGTGCTGAGTAGAGGGGAACTAGTACTTCCCGGGATTTGGAAGCTATGCTTCTATGAATGCAGCCCAAAATAGCATTTGCCTTTTTTGCAGCCACATCACACTGTTGTCTCATATTCAGCTTGTGATCTACAACAATTATGATCCTTCTCACTTGTAGTGTTGTTGAGCCACGTATCGCCCATCTTGTAAGTGTGCATTTGGTTTCTTTTTCCTAGGTGCAGAACTTGGGATTTATCTCTATTAAATGTCATTCTGTTGTTTTCTGCCCAGCGTTCCAGCCTGTCAAGATCACATTGAATTTTGTTTCTGTCTTCCAAGGTGTTAGCTATCCTGCCCAATTTTATGTCATCTGCACATTTGATAAGCATTCCTCGCATCTCCTCTTCCAAGTCATTAAAAAAATGTTGAAGAGCACTGGGCCCAGGACTGAGCCCTGCGGTACCCCACTTGTTGTTGTTGTTGTTGTTCAGTCATATCCGACTCTTCGTGACCCCATGGACCATAGCATGCCAGGCCTTCCTGTCCTGCGCTCTCTCCCGGAGTGTGCTCAAGTCCATATTCATTGCATCGGTGATGCTATCTAGCCATCTCATCTTCTGCCGTCCCCTTCTCCTTTTGCCTTCAATCTTTCCCAGCATCAGGGTCTTTTCCAGAGAGTTTTCTCTTCGCATTAGGTGGCCAAAATATTTGAGCTTCAGCTTCAGTATCTGTCCTTCCAATGAGCAGCCAGGGTTGATTTCCTTTAGGATTGACCGATTTGACCTCCTTGCAGTCCAGGGGACTCGTAAGAGTCTTCGACAGCACCACAGTTCGAAAGCATCAATCCTTCGGCGCTCAGCCTTCCTTATAGTCCAGCTCTCACAGCCATACGTTGTTCCTGGGAAAACCATAGCTTTGATTATACGAACCTTTGTTGGCAAGGTGATGTCTCTGCTTCTTACTATGCTGTCTAGGTTTGCCATAGCTTTCCTCCCAAGGAGCAAGCGTCTTTTAATTTCATGGCTACAGTCACCGTCTGCGGTGATCTTGGAGCCCAAGAAAGTGAAATCTGTCACTGCTTCCATTTCTTCCCCTTCTGTATGCCAGGAAGTGATGGGGCCAGATGCCATGATCTTAGTTTTTTTAATGTTGAGTTTCAAACCAGCTTTTGCACTCTCCTCTTTCACCCTCAACAAGGGGCTCTTCAGATCCTCTTCACTTTCTGCCATTAGGGTGGTATCGTCTGCGTATCTGAGGTTGTTGATAATTCTCCTGGCAATCTTAATTCCGACCTGTGATTCATCCAACCCGGCGTTTCTTATGATATACTCTGCATATAAGTTAAATAAGCAGGGTGACAATATACAGCCTTGTCGTACTCCTTTCCCAATTTGGAACCAATCGGTTGTTCCATATCCGGTTCTTAATGTTGCTTCTTGACCCTCGTACAGGTTTCTCAGGAGAAAGGCAAGGTGGTCTGGTACTCCCATCTCTTTCAGAATTTGCCACAGTTTGTTATGATCCACACAATCAAAGGCTTTAGCGTAGTCAATGAAGCAGAAATAGACGTTTCTCTGGAATTCTCTTGCTTTCTCCATGATCCAGCGAATGTTGCCGATTTGATCTCTAGTTCCTCTGCCTCTTTGAAACCCAGCTTGTACTTCCAGTAGTTCTCGGTTCACATACTGCTGAATCCTAGCTTGTAGGATTTTGAGCATAACCTTGCTGGCATGTGAAGTGAGCGCAATTGTGCAGTAGTTTGAACACTCTTTGGCATTGCCCTTCTTTGGAATTGGAATGTAAACTGACCTTTTCCAGTATTGTGGCCATTGTTGAGTGTTCCAAATTTGTTGGCATATTGAGTGCAGCACTTTAACAGAATCATCTTTTAGGATCTTACATAGCTCAGCTGGAATACTGTCATCTCCGCTAGCTTTGTTGTTAGTAATGCTTCCTAAGGCCCACTTGACTTCACTCTCTAGGATGTCCGGCTCAAGTTCAGTGACCGCACTATCATGGCTATCAGAGACATTCAGATCTGTCCTGTATAGTTCTTCTGTGTATTCTTTCCACCTCTTCTCATCTGCTTCTGTTAGGTCCTTGCCTTCTTTGTCCTTTATCATGCCTGTCTTTGCACAAAACATTACCTTGATATCTCTGATTTTCTTGAAGAGATCTCTAGTCCTTCCCATTCTATTGTTTTCTTCAATTTCTTTGCATTGTTCATTTAAGAAGGCCTTCTTGTCTCTCCTTGCTATTCTCTGAAACTCTGCATTCAGTTGGGTATATTTTCCCCTTTTTCCCTTGCTTTTCGCTTCCCTTCTTTCCTCAGCTGCTTGTAAAGCCTCATCAGACAGCCACTTTGCTTTCTTGCATTTCTTTTTCTTCAGGATGGATTGAGTTGCTGCCTCCTGAACGGTGTTATGGACCTCCGTCCATAGTTCCTCAGGCACTCTATCTATCAGTTCTAATCCCTGAAATCTATTCCTCACCTCCACTGTATATTGATAAGGGATATGATTTAGGTCATACCTGAATGGTTTAGCGGTTTTCCCTACGTTCTTCAATTTAAGCTGAAATTTTGCAATAAGAAGCTCATGATCTGAGCCACAGTCAGCTCCAGGTCTTGTTTTTACTGACTGTATGGAGCTTCTCCATCTTTGGCTGCAGGGTTCATAATCAGTCTGATTTCGTTATTGACCATCTGGTGATGTCCATGTGTAGAGTCGCCTCTTGTGCTGTTGGAAAAGAGTGTTTGCTATGATCAGCATGTTCTCTTGGCAAAACTCTATTAGCCTTTGTCCTGCTTTATTTTGTACACCAAGGCCATGCTTGCCTGTTATCCCGGGGATTTCTTGACTTCCTACTTTAGCATTCCAATCCCCTATGATGAAGAGGACATCTTTTTTTGGTGTTAGTTCTAGAAGGTGTTGTAGGTCTTCATAGAACCGATCAACCTCAGCTTCTTCGGCCTCAGTGGTTGGGGCATAGACTTGAATTACTGTGATGAATGGTTTGCCTTGGATTCGTACTGAGATCATTCTGTCGTTTTTGAGATTGTACCCCAGTGCTGCTTTTCCCACCCTTTTGTTGACTATGAGTGCTACTCCATTTCTTTTAAGGGATTCTTGCCCACATTAGTAGATATGATGGTCACCTGAATTAAATTCGCCCATGCCTGTCCATTTTAGTTCACTGATTCCCAAGATGTCGATGTTCAATCTTGCCATCTCATGTTTGACCACCTCCAGCTTACCTTGATTCATTGATCTGACATTCCAGGTTCCTAAACAATATTGTTCTTTACAGCATCGGATTTTCTTTTCACCACCAGACACATCCACAGCTGAGTGTCTTTTCGGCTTTGGCCCAGCCACTTCACTCTTTTTGGCGCTACTTGGAAATACCCTCTGCTCTTCCCCAGTAGTATATTGGACACCTTCCGACCTGAGGGGCTCATCTTCCAGCGTCATCTCTTTTAGCCTTGTGATACGTTCCATGGGGTTTTCTTTGCAAGAATACTGGAGTGGGTTGCCATTTCCTCCTCCAGTGGACCACATTTTGTCAGAACTCTCCACCATGACCTGTCCATCTTGGGTGGCCCTGCACGGCATAGCTTATGGCTTCACTGAGTCACTCAAGCCCCTTCACCACAGCAAGGCAGTGATCCATGAAGGGGACCCCGCTTGTTACCCCTCCCCAATTTGAGAAGATCCCATTGATAAACACCCTTTGAGTCCAAGTCTGTAGCCAGCTGTGGATCCACCAGATCATTGTTTCATCTAGCCCACTTTGAGCTAGTTTGCTCATCAGGAGATCATGGGGCACTTGTCGAAAGCTTTGCTGAAGTCGCGGTATATGATGTCCACAGCATTTCCACAGTCCACAAGGGAGGTGACCTGATTAAAAAATGAGATCAGATTTCTCTGGCAGGGTTTGTTCTTGACAAATCCATGTTGGCTTTGAGTAATCACTGTATTGTTTTCAAGGTGCTTACAGATGGATTGCTTTATAATCTGCTCGAGAATTTTCCCAGGGATTGATGTCAGACTGACTGGTCTATAGTTCCCAGGGTCCTCGTTTTTACCCCTTTTGAAGATAGGAACAACATTAGCCTTCCTCCAGTCATCTGGCACTTCACCCGTCCTCCATGATATCTCAAAGAGATTTGAACTCATTCAGAGTAATTAGGTGTTCCTTGACGATAGGCCTATCGATCTCAAGCTGCAGTCCTGCCCCTGTAGTTCACCTTTGCCAGGGGGGTCATAGTCCCTCTTTTGGGAGAAGACTGAGCCCAAGTAGGAATTGAGCACTTCTGCCTTTTCTTTGTCATCTGTTATCATTTTGCCATCCTTATTTAACAGTTGAACCACCATTTCTTTCCACTGCCTTTTACTATGCACGTAGCTGAAGAAAGCCTTTTTGTTGCGTTCAGCCTCGCTAGCCTTCGCTCGTTCACAGCTTTAGCCTTCCGGACACCATCCCTGCAATTCTGTGCTGCCTGCCTGTACTCTTCCTTCATTGCTTGTCCTTCCTTCCACTTCCTATATGTGTGCTTTTTTGTTTTCAGGTCATCTCTAAGCTTTTGGTGAAGACACATTGGCTTCTCCTGTTGTGTTCCACCTTTTTTTCTTGTTGGAATTGTTTGTAATTGTGCCTTGAGAATTTTCTTTTTTAAAAACTCCTACCCATTTTGGACTCCTTTTCTCATTAGAGTCGCTTGCCAAGGGACCTTACTTATCGTCATCATTCTGAGTTAATTAAAATCGGCTTTCCTAAAATCCAGAGTACACGTTTGGCTACACTCAGCTTTTGCTTCCTTTAGAACCAGGAACTCAAGTACAACATAGTCGCTTTCACCCAGAGTTCCTGTAACGGCTACTTTACCCACTAAGTCATCTCTTTTGGTTAGGATCAAGTCAAGGACAGCTGATCCTCTAGTTCGTACCTCTACTTTCTGTAGGAGGAAGTTATCCACTACACAAGTCAGGAATTTCCTGGAGGGGCCATGTTTTGCAGGATTTGTCTCCCAACCAATTTCGGGAAAATTGAAGTCTCCCATTACTACTACATCGTGCTCCCTTGAAACACTGGCAATTTGCTTTTCAAAAGTTTCATCCTCGTCTTCTCCTTGATTGGGTGGCCAGTAGTAGACTCCGACCACCATGTTCTTTTTATTCATAATCTGGGTTGCTTTTCTCCCCCATTGATCACACTTCTGTCTCAGGCATTGGCTTAGAGATGGTTCCAGGTAATCAGCTACTGTGTGGGAGGAACGCTTACCTGAAACTAAGTTCCTCTGGTATGTGAGCTCTCATCCCTCCCCATGGAATTATTGTCCTAACTGCGTTCTGGAAGGCAAGTCTCATTTGCTTCCCTTCATGGTGCTCACTGTCAGGTTGCTGCTGGCTCTCCTGTTCTATATGTTGTCCTTCAGCTCCATTGTTTGTCATTGGTCTTTTTCTTATCCGCTCCTGGGTTGATAGTAGTATCCACAGAGAATTGCAGTAAGAAATGTGGATCAGGGCAGTCCACAACTGACCAAAATGCAACCCCAGACATTCAGTGTCCTCAGAAGTGATGAACGTGCCTTGCAGTTGACTGCCTGCAGTTGGCTCAGGGATTGCTCTTGAGTGTCTAATCAGATAACTGGGAAAATGTACTGAGCAATGATCAGCAGCAGTGAGGGAGATTGATAATCGACTGACAGCTCCTCCATGTGCCCAGTTATAATGCACATTAATTCCCCTGAGATCACTGTGCACAGATGATCTTGTTAATCAGCTCTTCACATTAGCACAACTGTGATATTTGAGACAAAAGTATTTTTCTTCTTTTGGAAGGATGATTTTTGTTCATGGCAGCTTTTAACGTATTTCTTCAGGTATTATTCTTTAAGCTACATGACTTGTGCTTGCAATTAATTCCCCATTGGGAAGCCTTGGCACCATTCTAATAATGTTCAAGCGGGTCATTCTACTCTGTGGCATTATTACCTTGAGCTAAGCATTTCCCTTGGCCATCATCTGTCACCTAAATGTGCCCGTAGTGAAAATTTTCCATACCAGAAAGAGAATTAATAGAGCTGCAATGCTATAGTTGCTGTCACCATTTTAAAGGAAAGCTTCAGAAAAGAGTTATTTCTTTCCACATTTTATTGGCCAAGCATGTGGAGGTCTTTGGTTCTTGAAAAATGATACTCCGTTTCATCGCAGCCTCCATTAATTCCTAGACTGTGTGGCAGTCATATTCACTGATGGTTACAGTAAGCAAAGCCCCTTTCATATGGAAGGCTGTGGTCACACACACCTATTCCAGATCTCCATTCTGGATTTTCATCCTTTCTAGATGGTTTACAAGGCTTTTAAAAAGGCGTGCCACGACCTAAATGGCACAGTATTATTCCTTTGGTTTTTCATAGGATACAGTAACCTCCTGAAACATTCTGCACACAATGTGTGCAGGAGCGGCTTGGTTCCACTCTGGAAATGTTTTGTTGGCTGTGGGAGGGTTTCTTATTTGTAAGACCTTTCATTAACTCCAGATTAGATTCTGACATCCAGTCTAGCCTCCAATACACGATCAACTGGAACCCACCAGAATCTGGTAGGTCCTTTTTTGGCCGAGAAACAGTTCCCAACAAAAGGGACATCAGAACTCAGTCTGAATTCTAGTTGGGAAGACACTGGGCAGCATATCTAGTTTTAACATATCGACTTGTCCCGCACATACCTTCAAGATCTCAGCCTGCCCTTGGTTCCAGCACGATCTGTTTGGTCAGCCAAACGTTGGCCCATTCAGGACACCTTGTGGCAACAAAAATATGAAAGTATTAACATATTCCAATAAATAATATGGATTAGTGATTCATCACTTGATGCATCAAACACAGAGTTAAAATGTGTATTGTTAATAGAAGGTACCCCCATGCAAGCATTCTAAGAGTTCCTGTTGGTAAATAATGCTTTTTTCTTGCTTGAATTGCAGCACTTGGGAGAGCTGCCAAAACAAGACACAGCAGTGCCAAACTCGAGTGACAGTTCTTTAGAGAGGAAGGAAGGTCTCCCTATCAAAACCTCAGAGGGTGTTTAATCTCTAGTCTTATTTATTTATTTTTCCTCCTGGTCTTAACCCTAGGATTCAGTGCAGGTTAAAGCATTACAAATAAGTTCTAAAAAGTATTACAATTCAAAAAACCTAACCAGTACCGAGTAATTTAACATTCCAGTTATCCCTATCCCTTGAATTTGTTTCAAATCCTGGGACACGTTTTTAGTCTTGGAACAGGATTCTTTTCTTAATACATTTAGCACATCACCCTGATTAAGGTATTAGAGCTAAAATATTCAGATTCTGAATTATCTGTGAGGAAACTAGTAAAACCAGGCAAGACCAGAGCCGACTTCTGTCAAGAGTGGAAAAGTGTGTGTGTGTGTGTGTGCGCGTGGAGAGGGGGGCAGGGGGGCTCTGTTTCACTTGTGCGAGAGGCATTTCATGAAGGAGCGAAGCCCAACATTTCTCCCCACGTCAGGTCATTGTGAAATTTGTTGCTGCTAGTTCTTGAATAAGGCCGTATATCTCATTATAATGTGAAGGAGGCATCTCCCACTATAGCAGAACAATTGATAAGTACTGTCTGTATATCAGGTTTTAGCAATTCATATTTCAACATAATTTTATTTCTGTTCTGGACTATTTTTGGTTTGCAAATAAAATCCCATTATTCATTGTGTGTAAAGTAATGCATTGGGCTAAGATAACGATGGGCTAAGATGTTATATGCTTGGAATTTTCATTTAGTATTTATATACTGCTTTACAGCTTTCAAGACACTTCACTTAAATTATTACAGTAATCCTTACAACAAACTTGGAGGATTAATCGGTATAATTATCCCCGTATTGCACTTGGGAGGCTGAAGCAGAAAGATAGCTGCTAGCCTAAGAGCACCTAGTGAATTTGTGGCTGGGGTAAGATTCAGACCATAGACTTTACAGCTTATACTCTTAACCATTATAGCATGAGCAGAGTGAGAGGATTTGGATTTCTGTGGCAGCCTTACTGGTACAGCCCTACAGAGGCTCTCCCCTCCAGTACTATCATCCCTAGCAGAAACCTACCTAAGCAGGGGGATGGCTGCCTAGGGCATTCTTGCTATTTGGCTGTTTTGTGGAGATCGTGGGGGATGAGCTTCACTATCTCCCTAGGGTTCTAGGGGCATGGCAGGGTTGAGCGGGACCTGGGTAGACAATGAGGGAGACAAATCTATCAGGGAGCTACCCTCCTCCTGAAGACTCAGGCTTGCCGTTTGGGTGTACTCCTGGATTCGGCCCTGAACCTGGATGCCCAGGGGGGTGTCTCCACCAGTGATTTACTCCAAGCCGGCTCCGTGTTGAGGTCGTTAGGGATATGTGACATCATAGCCACCCGTAGCTTATCAGGGAAAACTCAGATTTCCTGAGACTGCTTAAAGTCCAATTCTTTTTCTCAAGTCGGGTTCTCCCCGGTATAGTTGCTGTGTGCCCCAGCCCCCGCATTGAGCTCAGCTGTCAGGAGTGCCCTAGCTGCCTCTTACAGTCCCCTCCAGTAGCCAGCTCAAGACACAGACGACAAGGATTCTTTCCAAGGCTTTATTCCTTTATTACTTAATGACTCTTACAGATACTAATCACTAGCGACTAAGCAAGGAACTCCACTGCGGTAGATAGCAGAGTAGCCTAAGCTCCAGGTAAGGCAGTTGGTCCCCGTTTGAAGGAGAAGGGCGGGAAGACTCTGAAATTATGGGCTATGGAGAGATCCTCCCTCTTACCCTTGGGTCCTCGGGACGCGACCATTGTTTTAGCGCCATATGAGCAGAGCGCCCCCTTTCGGTGTCCTCCATCTGGCGCCATTCCCTGCGTCCTCGCCGAGCGTCCAGCAAGCCCCCCTCCAGCACTCTCTCGCTGCCAGGGTCACTATCCCAGGAATGCTGGCAGGAGGAATCTCAGCCAGCTGCTGTGCTTGTGAGAGATGAGCGAGCTCCTCTCCCACGGATTGCTGTTCTTCCTCAGAATCAGAACTGCTGTGGGGCTCTATGGGCTCAGTTTCCACCCCGACATCAGCTATGCTAGCCCTGCCCAGGGCTATGCCTTTCACTGTGACCCCGGTCAGGGGGTGTTTCCTGTCCTTGCACAAATCTCAGTGTCTTCTGAGAAGTAACTTCCGTTGTGCTGAGTGAGACTTGTCCTCTTGCCCACATCAGAATTTACAGAGATCCCCCTCAATTGAAATGGCATAGTTTAAAGCACATTCCCTAAATGCTGTAAAGCGCGATCTCGAGGCTCCAATTCTCCGTTGTTTGGTTTATTGCCTTTGGAAGTAACTACTTCACAGCTTCATTATAGAGATCCGGCGCAGTAACGGGTTAGAAAGGGGGCTGCTTTCCCACGCCTGTGTTCTCCCCTCCCCCTTTCCCAGCACAAGCATATGTGTGTCTATTCGGAAGTAACTCCCACTGTGCTCAATGAGGCTTGCTCCTGAAATGTAGGTGCATCTGGACTTTCAGGGGAAAGGAAGAAATGGGAGGTGGAGAGGGGGGGAAGTTTCTCTTATTGGTTGAGCAGCCCCTGCCAGTCAGATGACATTTACTCCAACCCCCACCGGGAAGTATGTTCTGTGAAGTGATTTTTACTGGTGCGGAGCACTCCCTCATGGAGACTCCATGGACCAAATCGCAGCAAAGCTGATTCTTTTTTTAAAATCCGGTACTCCCCCGTTCGCTTCTCCTTCTGTTGTCGTGGAGACACGGGCTAGGCTTTGATGGTGGCCAGGCATGCGTTTGCGCAGCTGAGCCTAGTGTGGCAAGTGCACCATTTCTAGAGATGTCTAATCTGGCCACAGCCACACATGCCTTCATTGCGTCCTGTTTGGACTACTGTTACACACTCTACATGGGGCTGCCTTTAAAAACTGTTCAGAAACTTCAGCTGGTCCAGAATGCTGTAGCCAGACTTGTGACCAGAGCCAGTTACAGGGAGCATGTGACTCCTTTGTTACAACAGCTTCACTGACTAGCATAGAATCATAGAGTTGGAAGGGACCTAGGATATCATCAAGTCTAACCCCCTGCTCAATGCAGCCGCAGCATCCCTGACAGATGGCCATCTAACTTCCAACAAAGGAGAACCCAGCACCTCCTGAGGCAATCTGTTCCATTGCCAAACAGCTCTCATTGTTAAGAAGTTTCTCCTAATGTTTAGCCAAAATCTGCTTCCCTGTAATTTCCACCCATTGGTTCTAGGCCTGCCCTTGGGAGCAGCAGAGAACAAGTCTGCACCATCTTCTGCATGGCAGCTTTTCAGATATTTGAAGACCTGCGGTCATGTCTCCCCTTAATCCTCTTTTCCCCAAGTTAAACATACCTAGCTCTTTCAACTGCTCCAGCTCCTCATAGGACTTGGTTTCCAGACCCCTCCCTCACCATCCTGGTTAACTCGCGTTCACCATGTTCTTGTACCCTCTGCCATGCCATGATTGAAGATTTGGTTCATTCTATTTTATATTGTACTTTTGTTCCTAGAACTAGATTTGAGATGGCTAGATTGGAATGAGCAATGCTGATCCTCCTATCGCTTCAGGATTCAGATAAATACTACTTACAGGGTATCCCCATTTGCTTTGAAAGCATATAATGTTCCAAATAAATACATACAGGCTGTTGTGGTGTCCTGCTATCGGGATCATTTAATTTAACATAACTATTGCAGGCTTCCACTAGAAAATGTTCTGAAGATTATTTAACTTAATTCACCCTTCTAGATGTATGCTTTCTTTAGATAGGGAAAGAAGTACGCATGTGGTGTTTTCTGTTGCTCGTAATTATTGTTGTATTGACCGGAGGTCTTAAAATTGACAGACACGATAGTTCACTAGGCTCTCGCATCAGCAGATGTTGCTCTAGTTCTCACAGAGGAAGCAGAACTTCAGTACCACGTCACATTGCCGACAGGACCTTGCATGATGGTATGCTCCTCCTCATAAAAGGGTTTCTGCCTTGCACTTGGAAAACTGGAATGCCAGGAGAAAGGTTCTACTCCAGCATAGGGAGAATAATTGTTTGGGGGAGCGTTCCACCATGTGTGTCCCCACCTGCAAGCTGCAGCGGTTCAGCAGAAGCACAGATCTGGTGCTTCAGTGAGCACTTGGTAGTGTAGTGCCATAAGAGTGTCGAGCTGTGAACCATAGGTCCTCAGCGCAATCTAATCTTGGCCACAAACATTCTCGCTGTACATTGGCTCCCCCCACCCGCTTCTGCAAAAGGTAGATCAATGACCTTTCCTAAGCCGAGGTTGTTAGGATTAATGGGATAACGTATGTGAAGCACTCTAAAGGACTAAATAAGTGCAAAATCATATTAATATTAATATGAAGTTAATTTCTTAAAATCTGGCTTCACTACCTTGAGCGTTGGCATGCAGAATTTGGCTTCTGCACTAGAGTAGTCCAGTGAGCTCTGTGCTGAGAGGCTGTATAACTTTTAGTTGTATTGCAGTAATTTGATGCACTTATTAATTGATTACGTTCTTAAACTGCTCATTAACCAAGTTCTCTGAGACAGGTGTTTTCCTTTTGTTTAGTTGTTGCAGTTTGTGGAATCTGATAGCTCTCGACTGGAAGCCTTTCTGAAATGGAAGCCTATGGAACCGGTTTATTGGCATTGGATGGTATGGCTTGATATTTGGGGTGCATTCCATAGATGGGCTACATAGTATATATTACTGTTTGTTTTGCAAAAAGGTTCATACATTTTGCTGACCTCCCCTTTCAGCCAAGCATACTGTTCTCTGTAAAAAAGATGGAGGAGACAATAATTATGAATAACGGGATCCTTTATTAAGGGCTGTATAAAAGCTAAGCAGTGTGCAGTGGACCTTAGGGGATTGTAGCTGAAATGCAGGGCTCCTGTTGAAGCTTGTGGCAGCAGATGATCCGTCATCTCTGCTGATGAGAATGTCAAGACTGCAATGCAACCTCCATACTCGTAACTCACTTCCACCCCCAAGCCCAGAGCATGCCCTGCTGTGACCCTGTGCCTGCTTGGGTGGCACAAAAACATTCTGTTCTCCTACTACTTTACAATCAAGTAAGACGATGAACTTAACTCTCAGACTAGGAGCTTTTGTTATAAGCCGCCTACGTTCCATCCTTTTTGTGGTTTAGCTAGTACCAGTGAAAGGAAGTTCTCCTAGATCTCCCTTTTGTTCCTTAAAGGGGTCATCCTATGTATGTTTAGCCAAGAAAAAGCTGTACAACTCCCAGCTTTGTTGTACAGCTTCTTACAGTTGTACAACTCCTCCATACTGGCTGGAGGATGCTGGGAGTTGTAGGACTTTTCCCTGGCTAAACATGCTCTATCTTGTCTGCAGTGTGAGACTAAGGGTGATTTCCATACATCTGCAGTTATCACAAATGGAAATGTCCATCCTTCATTTTTAATGCTTTTAAAAATGTGGTATTACAAATTTTTCTATTAAAAATGACTTCTCCAAAGAGGGGTTTTAAATAGGAGTGTACAGCAACCGCAGGATTTGGTTTGGACTCTGCTTTGGCAGTTGGAAAGCAGCCTAATTCAGCTTGGACCGTTTTGGAGGCCAACTGATTCAGCTCGGGTCCAAAACAGAACCTCATTTCTGGAAATCTGAAGCTTCATGCCTCCCCATTGATTGTCGTTGGGAAACAAAAACAGTTATAACATTTTTGCTTTTTGACAAAGTATTACAATACTCAGACTAGAGACACACAGACCAAAATAGAGAACACTAAACTTAAATCAAAAGCAAACCCATACAACTATGTCCAAATTTGCAGGAGGTCAGGAGAGGGTGTTTGGGGATAAGGGAAGTGACACTGCCTATATAGAATGACTAACAAACAGCAGCAAACACTTAAGATGGATGCAAACAATGGCAGCAAGAATAAATTAAAAGTATGAAGAATTGGATTTTGGGCAAGGATTTTAGGATAGACTGGATTGGAAAGTAAAGGATTGGTTGGAATAAAGAAGGAAACGGGTTTATGAATGGGTAAAATAGGTTCTCCCCTTCATGGATCACTGCCTTGTTGTGGTGAAGGGACTTGCGTAACTCAGTGAAGCCATAAGCTATGCCGTGCAGGGCCACCCAAGACGGACAGGTCATGGCAGAGAGTTCTGACAAAATGTGGTCCACTGGAGAAGGAAATCGCAACCCACTCCAGTATTCTTGCCAAGAAAACCCCATGGAACGTATCACAAGGCTAAAAGATACGACGCCGGAAGATGAGACCCTCAGGTCGGAAGGTGTCCAATATACTACTGGGGAAGAGAAGAGGGAATTTCCAAGTAGCGCCAGAAAGAGTGAAGTGGCTGGGCCAAAGCCGAAAGGACACTCAGCTGTGGATGTGTCTGGTGGTGAAAAGAAAGTCCGATGCTGTAAAGAACAATATTGTTTAGGAACCTGGAATGTCAGATCAATGAATCAAGGTAAGCTGGAGGTGGTCAAACATGAGATGGCAAGACTGAACATCGACATCTTGGGAATCAGCAAACTAAAATGGACAGGCATGGGCGAATTTAATTTAGGCGACCATTATATCTACAACTGTGGACAAGAATCCCTTAGAAGAAATGGAGTAGCACTCATAGTCAACAAAAGGGTGGGAAAAGCAGTACTGGGGTACAATCTCAAACACAATAGAATTATCTCAGTAGGAATCCAAGGCAAACCATTCATCACAGTAATTCAAGTCTATGCCCCAACCACTGAGGCCGAAGAAGCTGAGGTCGATCGGTTCTTTGAAGACCTACAACACCTTCTAGAACTAACACCAAAAAAAGATGTCCTCTTCATCATAGGGGATTGGAATGCTAAAGTAGGAAGTCAAGAAATCACCAGGATAACAGGCAAGCATGGCCTTGGTGTACAAAATGAAGCAGGACAAAGGCTAATAGAGTTTTGCCAAGAGAACACACTGATCATAGCAAACACTCTTTTCCAACAGCACAAGAGGCGACTCTACACATGGACATCACCAGATGGTCAGTATTGAAATCAGATTGATTATGTCCTTTGCAGCCAAAGATGGAGAAGCTCTATACAGTCAGTAAAAACAAGACCTGGAGCTGATTGTGGCTCAGATCATGAGCTACTTGTTGCAAAATTTCGGCTTAAATTGAAGAATGTAGGGAAAACCACTAAACCGTTCAGGTATGACCTAAATCATATCCCTTATGAATGTACAGTGGAGGTGAGGAATAGATTTCAGGGATTAGATCTGATAGATAGAGTGCCTGAGGAACTATGGACGGAGGTCCGTAACATTGTTGAGGAGGCAGCAACGAAATCCATCCCAAAGAAAAAGAAATGCAAGAAAGCCAAGTGGCTGTCTGATGAGGCTTTACAAGTAGCTGAGGAAAGACGGGAAGCGAAAAGCAAAGGAGAAAGGGGAAGATATACCCAACTGAATGCAGAGTTCCAGAGAATAGCAAGGAGAGACAAGAAGGCCTTCTTCAATGAACAATGCAAAGAAATAGAAGAAAAAAACAGAATGGGAAAGACTAGAGATCTTTTCAAGAAAATTGGAGATCTCAAGGGAACGTTTTGTGCAAAGACGGGCATGATAAAGGACAAAGAAGGCAGGGACCTAACAGAAGCAGATGAGATTAAGAAGAGGTGGAAAGAATACACAGAAGAACTATACAGAAAAGATCTGAATGTCCCTGATAGCCATGATAGTGCGGTCACTGAACTTGAGCCGGACATCCTAGAGAGAGAAGTCAAGTGGGCCTTAGGAAGCATTACTAACAACAAAGCTAGCGGAGATGACAGTATTCCAGCTGAGCTATTTAAAATCCTAAAAGATGATGCTGTTAAAGTGCTGCACTCAGTGTGCCAACAAATTTGGAAAACTCAGCAGTGGCCACAATACTGGAAAAGATCAGTTTACATTCCAATTCCAAAGAAGGGCAATGCTAAAGATTGTACAAACTACCATACAATTGTGCTCATTTCACATGCCAGCAAGGTTATGCTCAAAATCCTACAAGCTAGGCTTCAGCAGCATGTGAACTGAGAACTACCGGAAGTACAAACGGGGTTTCGGAGGGGCAGAGGAACTAGAGATCAAATCGCCAATATTCGCTGCATCATGGAGAAAGCAAGAGAATTCCAGAGAAACGTCTATTTCTGCTTCATTGACTACGCTAAAGCCTTTGATTGTGTGGATCACAACAAACTCTGGCAAATTCTTAAAGAGATGGGAGTACCAGACCACCTTACATGACTCCGGAGAATCCTGTATGAGGGTCAAGAAGCAACAGTAAGAACCGGACATGGAACAACCGATTGATTCAAAATTGGGAAAGGAGTACAGCAAGGCTGTATATTGTCATCCTGCTTTTTTAACTTATATGCAGAGTACATCATGAGAAACGCCGGGTTGGATGAATCACAGGTTGGAATTAAGATTGCTGAGAGAATTATCAACAACCTCCGATACGCAGACGATACCACCCTAATGGCAGAAAGTGAAGAGGATCTGAAGAGCCTCTTGTTGAGGGTGAAAGAGGAGAGTGCAAAAGTTGGTTTGAAACTCAACATTAAAAAAACTAAGATCATGGCATCTGGCCCCATCACTTCCTGGCATATAGAAGGGGAAGAAATGGAAGCAGTGACAGATTTTACTTTCTTGGGCTCCAAGATCACTGCAGACAGTGACTGTAGCCATGGAATTAAAAGAGGCTTGCTCCTTGGGAGGAAAGCTATGGCAAACCTAGACAGCATAGTAAGAAGTAGACATCACCTTGCCGACAAAGGTCCGTCTAATCAAAGCTATGGTTTTCCCAGTAGTAATGTATGGCTGTGAGAGCTGGACTATAAGGAAGGCTGAGTGCCGAAGAATGGATGCTTTCGAACTGTGGTGCTGGAGAAGACTCTTACGAGTCCCCTGGACTGTAAGGAGGTCGAATCAGTCAATCCTAAAGGAAATCAACCCTGAGTGCTCCTTGGAAGGACAGATACTGAAGCTGAAGTTCAAATATTTTGGCCACCTAATGCGAACACAAAACTCCCTGGAAAAGACCCTGATGCTGGGAAAGACTGAAGGCAAAAGGAGAAGGGGACGGCAGTGGATGAGATGGCCAGATAGCATCACCGATGCAATGAACATGGACTTGAGCACGCTCCGGGAGAGAGCGCAGGACCTGGCGTGCTATGGTCCATGGGGTCACGAAGAGTCGGATACGACTGAACAACAAATACAAAAATAGGTTCTAGTAAAAAACACAAGCTAAAAGCCTCTTAAATACTACCACAGTCCTTTAAATGTTCCTGCTCAAAAGACAGACAACTAGCAAAGAGCACAGAACAGATTAGAAGCAAGTTGATATCTTACTTCAACTGTGATTGGAGGCCTTAGTAAAATCATTCCCTGTGATTAGAAGATAGACCTGTGTCCTGGCCCAACACTTTCAGGTACAACACACCTTTATTTGATAGAAAATGCTGCAGCGTGGGAAGTTCACTCTCTGCGCAGCGAAATCAACTCCCCCCTGCATGCTAGGCGCCACTAGCTTTTTGTTAGGCAATTGATTACACAGCCCCCTGATCATGCGCAGAATGCTCGTTGACCAAAAAGGAAGTCTAGTTTAACCACAAGTTCTTAAACCATTGGCTGGTCTGTCTGGAGAATGGTGACATACAGGCAGTTCCCTATTGGGCTTGTTCACATATAGAAACTTTTGCTGGTTAAGCAAACTGCTTTTCAGAACTTTGTAGATCTTGAATTTTTCAGAGAGAGAGGGTGGGGTGGTCATTTTATTTATTTATTTATTTATTGCATTTATACCCCGCCTTTCTCCCTCTCACAAGGAACTCAAGGAATGTACACATTCAAAAATTCCACAGTGAAGATACCCAGGCCCAGCCTTCACTGGGCCTCAATATGGCTTCACTCTGGTCCATTACAGCTGGCCATAACACCTGTCAGATATGAAGCTATACTTCCAACTCTCCCTCTCCCAACACTGGTGGTTTCCTTAAATGGAAAGTTTGGAGAGAAATGTTGTGATTTTTGCAGGTAAGATTTGGTGGACCCTTGCTTTGGTTTGGATGAATCCCAAATCTGTTTGAATTAGCCCAGTTCAGGAGTCATCAAAATTCAATGTACACCCCTGGTTTTAAACTTCATGGCAAATGGTGGAGCACTGTAATTTTCACAGCTCACAGAATTTAGTCAAGAAGCATGTTTGAAATTTCAGACTTTCCTGAATGGTGTTGAATAACAAGGTAACGAGTGGGGTACCGCAGGGCTCAGTCCTGGGCCCAGTGCTCTTCAACATTTTTATGAATGACTTGGAGGAGGAGGTGCAGGGAATGCTGATCAAATTTGCAGATGACACAAAATTGGGCGGGATAGCTAATACTTTGGAAGACAGAAACAAAATTCAAAGTGATCTGGATAGACTGGAGCGCTGGGCAGAAAACAACAGAATGACATTTAATAGGGATCAATGCCAACTTCTGCACCTAGGAAAAAGAAAACAAATGCACAGTTACAAGATGGGGGATATGTGGCTCAACAGCACTACAAGCGAGAAGGATCTTGGAATTGTTGTCAATCACAAGCTGAATATGAGCCAACAATGTGATGTGACTGCAAAAAAGGCAAATGCCATTTTGGGCTGCATTCATAGAAGCATAGCTTCCAAATCCTGGGAAGTACTAGTTCCCCTCGCACTGGTTAGGCCTCATCTGGAGTACTTTGTCCAGTTCTGGGCGCCACACTTTTAAGAAGAATGCAGACAAACTGGAGAGGGTTCAGAGGAGGGCAACAAAAATGATCAGCGGACTGGAAACAAAGCCCTATGAAGAGAGACGGAAAGAACTGGGCATGTTTAGCCTTGAGAAGAGAAGACTGAGGGGAGATATGATAGCACTCTTCAAGTACTTGAAAGGTTGTCACAGAGAAGAAGGCCAGGATCTCTTCTTGATCATCCCAGAGTGCAGGACACGGAATCATGGGCTCAAGTTACAGGAAGCCAGATTCTGGCTGACCATCAGGAAAAACTTCCTGACTGTTAGAGCAATACGACAATGGCATCAATTCCCTAGGGAGGTGGTGGGCTCTCCCACACTGGAGGCGTTCAAGACGAGGCTGGACAGCCATCTGTCAGGGATGCTCTGACTTGGATTCCTGCATTGAGCAGGGGGTTGGACTCAGTGGCCTTGTAGGCCCCTTCCAACCCTACTCAATGGGTAACCCAATCACAACATTTTAAATTTTTACTGAAAAAGTATTATTATTATAAAAATAAATTAAGTGGTACACACACACACACACACACGAAAACATGAGCAAAAGAAAGTAAGAAAACAACCAGGGTTGAATGCATCCAACTAATTCTAGCTAGACCGCCCCAATTTTATCCAAGTTCTTCCTAGTGATCTCTTTCTTTCAGAGTTATCAAGTTTTAAAAGCAGCGTTCTTTCTTCATCTTATTCCTTCCCTCCTTCCAGCCTCTCAACCTTCTCTCTCTCTCTCCCTCCCTCTCTCTCTTCCTCTCTGCCTTTTGACCTGAACTTTCTATATGTTAAAGTTCACCTGTGGTCTTGTAACTCTGACCAATCAGGAGGGCTCATCCTAAATTCCTTCTGCTGACTGTTTGCACACATTTTTGCAAAACCAAGACCACTGGCATCCTGCAGACCTTTGAGCATACGATGTGTAAGCAACCCCCTTTGCAAGCTCCTTATCTTGTTTCAACATCTACTTGAACCTTCTGGTCTGTGGCTTGCTCTGTAGACTTGGGCACCAAGACCTAGTAAAACATAACTGAATGTTTAACCTTTTGGTTTTACAGTGGCCAGCACACACAGAGAGAAAAATTAACCCCATAACATCCAAAATATAATATACAAAATTATAAAAAACAGTTCTGTTGCTTTGGTCCCACATATGCATGTGTATTTGTACTGACTTGCCTGGGAGCCCTGTTCATCTTGTAGAATGAGAGAGAAAGTAAACTGATAAACCCATTACTACAGCACCTTCATTACTGGTGAAATTCTGCAAGGTTTTACATTACAGAAGCAAAATAAAAAGTAGCTTCTAAGGTTGCCCTCTGGGTTTGGAAAATGTTTCAAAATAATATTTAGGGACTAGTCCTCCATAGATACTTTTAGGGGCAATCATTCAGTTTCTAGGAACCTGAGAGATCAGTGCCTGGAACTCTTTCAGCCCCACGGATATCTAATTTAAATACCTACAGTAGTAAGTAATACAACAAACAATTGTTGTTACAATATATTAATTATTGTTGTAATGATGTAAGGAATTCCTTTCAACATATTTGTATTTAGCAAGGTTAGAAATTTTAATGTTCAGCACATCTCTTAAAGGTGATGTTTCTTCCCAGCAGAGCTCCTCAGCAAAGGGATCAAGAGTCAAAAGAAATTTCCGTATTGGGAGAGATAATGGTAGTTGGCAATCTGTTATTTCACTACATGATCGTCTTCTGATTTCAGGGATCATTTGGTCTAATTTCTATAGAGAACTACTTTGGAGTCACTGTAGGGCAGTTATATTAGGTGCCCCACATGCTATGATTTGCATGCGTAAGCTACACTTATTTTGGATTTGGATTATTTGCTCTTAAAATGGAGTTAATTGTTGTGGCCACTTGCAAGTGCCTAAGCAAATCCTCTTGCTGGGAGCAAACTATGGAGAATAGAATCTGTGTCACTGGAAGGAGTGCATATCCTTCCACAAATAGAGCTTGGATATTATAGTGCTTTTTTGACTTATTATTTTGCCGTGTTCTAAGATTAATGTTGTAACAAGGCCCTCTATCAGATAGGGCTTTGGCTATTGGAATGTATAGAAATAGAATATAATGTAATTTATTTTATTTATTTATTTTATATAAATAAAATAAAAACTGTGGGTTATAAAAAATAATGAAACTTTGGAATTCCCCTCCCCACTTCACAGGAGACTGTTTTGGATCCTGAAACAGAAGATGCAAAACCCCACAATGTGTGTAATGAGGACACTCTTTTGCCAAGTGCTGGCCTGGGTTGCTATGGCTTTAGCAGAACTATTGAAGAACTTGACAGATGCAGGAAAAATCTGATGAGCCTTTGTGATGAGCTGCGTGAGCTTGTAACATACAGGAAACGGGGCTGCTGTGGAAAGGTAAGGGCTGATTTGGAAGCCTGTTAGAAATCAGGTTTGATTGAATTCAGAACTCTCTTTTATTTATTGTTCATTTCATTAATTTCATTTCTATACTGGCCAATAGTCACAGCTCTCTGGGCAGTTCACAAAAATTACAAACTAAAAATAAAACATAATATAAAATCTTTAACATACAACATTTAAAAATAATTTAAAACGGCTAAAAAAAACCGAGTTACAATAAGGGTAACCAGGGTCTAATAAAACAACTGACATTAAAAGCCCTATCATATGCTGCCAAATGCCTGGGAGAAGAGGAAAGTCTTAACCTGATACTGAAAGGATGACAATGTTGGCACCAAATGGACCTCAGTGGGGAGCACATCTTGCAGCCATGGACAGAGCACTAAGAAGGCTGCTTGTCGTCTGGCCTTCCCAGCACCTCACAAGATGCATGGCCATTGTCCTGCCTTTCTGTGATGGAAATATGTTTCTGTTTTCCCATGTACAGGCAACCTGCTCATAATAATGAATTCTGATGTTCAACTATGTTACATGCTTGTCTTAAACATCAGTTCAGGAAAATTCCATTTCCAGGCTACCCAGAGGGTCCAATTCAGTTGTGGACTTCACACTTGCTCATGCTTCTTTTTTGTGCTCACTGTGACTCACACATATGGGTTCTGCATCTGCGTCTGTGCAGAGCAATGTTTGGAACCTTCTAGAGCTGAGTAGAGTTTTGGCGGGAGTTCCCCATTCTGCTCTTTGCACACTTCTAGGCGTGGCTCCCACCTTCCCGCTCTGTTCCTTTTCGTCCAGCACAGCATTCTGGAACGTTCTCTGTGTTACCCAGTCTTTTTACCTTATATCTCAAGCCTGCTGGGCAGAATTTATTTCCTTTAATTTAATTTACTTTGTTTTGTTTTCTTTTTTAAATTGTCCCCTTTAGTCAGCATTTGAGGATCCAGCAGCTGCTGGGCTTAATGGCAGCCACCACCTTGGTAGTCCCTCATGCCAGGCTTTGCAGAAGGCCTCTCCACCACTGGTTTCCTGTTTCACCCTGCCAGTCCAAATTCCTTATTCTTCCATCAGTGCTTTGTTCTCTTACGATTGTGGAGATTGCTTTGGAACCTACTTCAGGGGATTCACTTTGATTTGTATGCCCTGCATATTGCAGTCTTGACAGATGCTGCTCTTTTCGAGTTGAGGTGCTCATTGCAGAGGACACACCTCTTGGTCTTCCCTGGACCTCTCAGGGCACTTCTGCTTAGATCAGTGCACTGGAACATCTGGTGGTTCTCTAGCAAGGTGATGCAAACAGCAACTGACAACCATGCAACCAAGTATTTTTTAAAGAACCAAGGGCTCAGGCTCAATTACTCTTTCCAGCATTGCTTACCAACTTTGAGATGGGTACATAGTGATTGCTCCTGGTGCTATTCATGTTGCCAACTGCAGAAACATCCTCCCAGATGCCTTTTAACAGACAACACAGGAATGGTTAGTGCCAACTACCTGGCTATGATTTTCTCTTGCTGGGACATCCCGTGTCTGGCCATCTCCAATCTCTCGGCAAACTAAGTGCTGGCAGAATGGGTCACGGCCCCCTCTGCATCCTGGGTGAGAGACTTGGGGCTCATGAATGTGTTCTTACATATCCCTTCCGTGCCTTGGACTACTGTTGAGATAATGCATGACGCTGCAGATTACATTTTCAGTTAGGAGAGAGTTTGAGTTGGGTGGTTAGCTCTGTGTACAGGTTTCTGTGTCTTCTGTGCTCACGACAGATCCTGCCTTCCTGCAGAAGGTGAACTCTGTTCACCTGTTCGCAGATCGCAGGGGTTTGTTCCTTACATTTATTTATATGCCGCCTTCCAGGATATAAATCCTACCAAGGCAGCTTACAAGCAACATAAAAATTTATCACAATAAACAATATTAACAGTTCTTTTGAAAACGCAGCAGAATCCTTCCCACAGGGCAGTTGGTGAAAGATGTCCCTGCAGTGGCGGGAATCCAGCCAGAGCAGGCCTTGATCTCCCTCTCCTGGAACGCTTCCTGCAGGGCAATTCAGGGTAGATGGCCCTGTGGGGGAGTTCAGCTGGGGCAGCTCTTGAGGTCTCCTTCGGCTGCCTCTGTCCCTCCCTCTCCTGTTGTGCTCCCTGCCTTCATGTTAACATAGTAACGGTGAACTCATTCTCCAAGTGCCAATCCTTATGTAGCCACAGTGGTACCTCCCACACACAACAAGGAGGTTTTAGCATATTCGGAGGAACTTCAAGGTCTACAGAAGTGGGGGCACTCCACTCCCAACAACCCAAGGAGGACTGAGCATGCTCATTAGCCAGGAACGCGGAGTCTCGGGGGGGGGGGCGTGGCGTGGCATGGCTGGAACCCTAAATTGGCGCACTCCACACTGCAACGTTTTGCTGCAGATTCCATTTGTCAAGTCTGTGGCTGAGATAAATCCATGATTCAGGTTTGTTTCTTTTTTAAAAGGGAAATGGAGGGCGGAGGAAGATTTTGCCCCGGGCAGCTTATCGTGAAGTTTATATAGTGGGAGGGGATGCCTTTTACATTTCCAAAGCAGTGTCTCTCTCCCTGTCACCTAGCTATAGAATACCTGGGTTTGAGTCTGGCAGCCCTCTAGCACTACGCAGCACAGCAGAGGAAGGCCTGGGAGGGGAGGAAGAAACATGTCTTCTATCCCTTCCTCTCCTGAAAATTTACCACCGCCCTGAGAAGCTTCAACAGCACTAAAAAGCTCCTCTTTGGGGCGGGGATACACTGTACCATTTTGTTGTAGGTTTCATTCCTAGGTCAAAACATCTGGAGGGCCACAACTCCCATCATCCCTCACCATTGGCCATGCTGGCTAGGGCTGATGGGAGTTGTAGGCCAAAACCATTGGAAGGCCGCAAGTCGCCCACCTCTGGCATAGAGGCTCTGCAGAACATGCCTAATTGTTAAATCCTAGTTTTTGTTGTTGTTGTTCGGTCGTGCAGTCGTGCCCGACTCTTCGTGACCCCATGGACCATAGCACGCCAGGCCTTCCTGTCCTGCGCTCTCTCCCGGAGCGTGCTCAAGTCCATATTCATTGCATCGGTGATGCTATCTAGCCATCTCATCCTCTGCTGTCCCCTTCTCGTTTTACCTTCAATCTTTCCCAGCATTGAAGTCTTTAAAGGTTTTTAAATGAGTTTTTAAATGAGTGCAAATATTTACAGTGGTGCAACCCAGAGGAGAACTTGTTCTTGTTGTCTGTTGATATCCTCTGAGCTCTAGTACCAGGACTACTGCTCTTGATACAGGCTTTGATTAAGCCAAGCTACAAGTCTTTCCAAAACATTAACCTATGATTCCGTTCCTCTATGCAAAATCTGGGCTTATACAAAGGCACGCCCAATAGCTTGGATACACCTACTAGGATTTTTAACACTGGGAAACATCAAATAGCACATAGCAAGGTGGGGGAAGTGATCTGGATCAGGATCGTCAGGGGCGGGGGGGGGCTTTTAATCTAGCCATCTCCCAGCAGTCCCTGGAGGCAATGAGGCTCCATTCCATCCTTGCTGTTTTGCAGCACACATTAACGGCCTAATTGTCATTTCATCTTCACAGGTCAGAGCAAGAGAGCAAGAAAAGCTAGGAGAAAGCAAGTTCTGCAGGGCTGTCAAAAAAGCACAAGATGACGTGGAGCTGAAACTCTCTGATCTTAAATGTCATGGTAGTGCCTGTAGAATCAATAAAATACATGGTCCGTACAGACTTGTATTTAAAGGCAAGTCTTCAAAGACCAGAAAAATGGATTCCATCAGGTCAGCAGCATCCGACAAAGCCATTATAGAAGGAATTGTCGCAACAGATGTCATCCATGAACTCAAGAAGCAAGACGCAAGACTGAAGGCAGAGCTGGAGCAACGGCAGGAAGAAGGCAGGAAGAAGGTTCATGAAGCTGCAAAAGGGCTTGGTCACGTGCTTTTCATCCCACCAATGAAAAGATCAAAAGCAAGAAATACAAACGAAGTGTAAACTTTGGCACGGTTTGTTAGCTTTGAAAGAACAGTTTGGGGCCATGTATGAGGCCGTCTCCCTCACTGTTAGTGTTTGTTCCTATCTTTGGGAGGCAGCTGTTTTTTATATTTACTGTGATTTTTCTCATTTTGCATCTTATTGTGTGTTTAATAAAGAGGCAATTAATAAATATAATAAAACTGGCAATCTGTAAATGGGTGTTGCAAAACTCCCTCCTATCCTTTAACTTTTGATGTGTGGGAATTAGTGCTCAGCTTCAGTTTAGCTAAAATAGTCCTCAACAAGAGTGTGCACTAAATTACCATGTTAAGAATCTACATGAGATATTCATGATAAAAGTACAGTTGGTATGTAGGAGTGTCTGTAAGCAGCATTGCTGAAACAGGTGTATAGCACCTGAATGAAATTTGTTTAAAATGTCCTATAGAAGGAAGGTGGATCAACAGTACTGGTGGAAGTGGACTTCCCCCCCCCCCGGGGGGGGGGGGGGGGCTTCAGCGAACTGAGTCCTTCCTAGATCCAACCCCCAGTGTCCTTTTCATGTTACTGCCATAGACTAAAGCTGGGTTGTTGTTACTAAATGATTAGTAATAAAGCATCTTTCTTGTATGAAAGATTAAATTTGATCTAAAATGATGAAACTGTAGACTAGCAGTAAAACGTATGGCTGTCTGGGAAGACATGGAAAGGAAAGATATCCTTAAGTTGAACATATAAAGATGATCCATAATGAGTCTTTTGAGATGTGTCTCCTATAGCAAGAGTTTTCATGTGCATGCTTTTTTCACCTGTCAGTTTTTTTCTAAAAAATATTTCATTACATACCAGTGTGTTTGTTTTCACCTCTGCCTTGCAGAACTTAAATTGCTTTTTTCTTTTCTGCCTTCCTGTTTTTTCTCCACTCAGGAGAGGAATAGGAACCAAGAATAGATAGTGATTTGTCTGTATAATCTTTAGTGGAAGTTGGTGTACGTTGAAATTATTCCTGTAATGGTTTCTGCCTAAGATCATTGATGGGAATATAAAAGGAAGGGAGATAATTTATATTAGCACAGCAGTGCATACAGCAGACAAAAATATTGGAAAATATTCCATGGATCTCCCGGCAGTAATGCTATCCCTTAGGAAATCTAGAAAAGATTTGCTTTTGCAAGTCTGGTACTCATTGAGGTTTTCATTGTAATTTTCCCCACACAAACATTCGTGTTCTGTACATCTCTTCCCTTTGGCTACCGTAGTCCTGTTGTGCATCTAAGTGACGACTCTCAGGCCTCTCTTAAAATATTTTTATTCATGACAAAAAGTGGCCAAATGTGCCCTTTAATTTACTTTGAAAAATTGCCTATGTTAGGAAAGCCAGAGACTTCTGCAGTTTCATTTGCTGCACAGCCAAGGAAATTTTCTCTTCCTCCCCTACCTCTGCAGGAATGTTGAAGGATTGCTAAAAGAATGGAACATTAAGTATCCCTGAACCCTCTTTTTCTTTCATCAAGGGTGTTTGTCCTTATTAGGTGCTGCACTTTGTACCAGTCCAAGGCTTTGGCTGAACTCTGTTTATAGCAAGTCATAGATAGATGCCCCACCCTTCTTTCTCTGTCTAAACAGAGGGATTTCCTTGCAGTAACAGATGAAGGGTTCAAATGGGTCCTGTGTTCTGGTACTGAAAGCAGCCGGCCAGATGGCTCCTGGGGCCTCAGAAGCGGGGATGGGAAACCCCCATCCACAGGCCTCATCTGGCCCACGGAGGTTTGGACTCCCTCCCCAAGCCCCCACCCCCTGGAGGCTAGAGGGGAGCGGAATCCCCACACATCTCTGATCAGCAGTTTCCCCTTCATGTGCCACTCTTCCTCCAGATTGGTGTGCTTTGCCTGCCTCAACTGGGGAAGGCGCAGGGCAGACAAAGCTGCCTGACCAAGGAGCAGGGCAGAGGAGTGTTCCAACCATGCCTTGGTTGGGGTGCCTTTAGAGCTCCAGCCAGAGCTTTGACCAGGGCCTGAATGAGTTCAGGGGCATGGCGAGACACATACTGACGGCACCCGGCTCCACAAGCCTTTCCAGTTTTCCACCTCTCGTTTGCCTCCGAGCCCCTGCTGTTCAGAGGTATGCTGTTTCTGTATGGGGGGGTTCCTTCAACTGGTACCTATTGATCTGCCCTCCACAAATTTGTCTAATCCTTTTAAAAGCCATCCATGCTTGTGCCCGTCACAGCATCTTGTGGTAGTAAATTCCATAAGTTAGTTTCTTATGTGAAGAAATACTTCAATTATGAGAGAGAAAATATTTCTAGATATGATAAATGATCATGACTTGGAACTGGTGATCATGGAACTGATACGAGGAAAGGACCTTGGATATAGTCCCAAAGTCAGTGTTCAAGATCAAGTATGAGATGTAACTACTATTGAGCTACTTGGGACAAGCAGCCATGATGCCATCAAACTCAGTCTGTGGTTCTCACACAGTCATACTTAAATGTCCCCCAAATGAGGCTCTCGTTTAAAAAGATACAAAAAATCAGCATTGTTTTTGCATCAAACCCCCTCAGGAATTACCGTGAAGCCATGGTTTTAGAGGCTTATTTAATGACTGGGTTGGGACAACTGGGGGAAACGCAGCTTCCCCTGACCGCACCACTCGCACACTTATCCAGATGCATTGCAGGCTGCTGTGTCATCCAAACAGTGCAGGAGCAGTGACTTCAACCACCCGTGGCCACATTGTTTCCCCTGCTGATCGTCTGAACACTCCCAGTACGTACAGAAGATTTGGCTATGGCTGCAAACTTGGCCAAGTGGATGCCAGTCTAGTTAAACAGCAGATTAAACAAGGTGCAGAAGCCTTGGCTAAAGAAAGAAGAGAGCTCAGACTGGCAAAAATAAATTTACACTAACAATGAGAACTTTCTCAAATGAAAGGGCACAGGATTAATGTCTCCAACTAATCGGCAAATTAAAAATAAAAATAGTGGTCTCTTACACACAGCCCCTAACTACACGATGATGACTAAGACCTGGAATAGATTATACATTTACCACATCATCCTCTGTTCTGAGCCTGGTAGATGTTTTAAATTACAGCTGGGGGGGGGGGAGATCCGCATTCAGACCAAGGAGAGGCGAGTCTGACTTTCCTACATGCTGTAGTCTTCAGTCATTTGGTGATTATGTCCTGTCACAAAATGGCAGCATCACTAACATGCTTATGAGCCCTTTCGCAGTTTACAAGCTTGCAGGGACCAGTTCTTCAGCAAATTACCCGTTTGTGCTGATCAGTTCCATCCCATTCTTCTTTATAGCTGTTGCGCCCTTTCCTTCAGTTATTTTCTATTCATTTATGATACATGGAATCAAAATACATTAAGATGTGACTTTTGGTTATGAATGGCATGCTGTATTCTGCAAAACAAATAATTTGTCTTGTCAACAGCTTTAACTTGCCACTAAACAAGATACAGTTCTATATTAGACTTTTAAAATATCTGTGCATGTGTATGAATTATACTGGAAACAAATATGTCATTATTGAGATCTGCTAAAAGCCAAGATTCCAGATACCTACCCAGATTTGTTTGCTTTTTTACCCTTAAAAAGTGCTAGGTTTTTCTTTGTACAGGAAGGTGTACTGAGTGATTATTTGGGGATGTCGTTTTTTCCAAGCCCTGAATTAGAGCCTAAGCACATGTAGAAAGACCTGCTGCTCTTTCTCATCAGTGGATGGTAAGAGGCTTACCTTGTTTGAGGCATGTTTGAGTATGTACAGTCAGGACCAGAAATATCGGAACAAGGATAACTGTTTTGGCAGTTGGCCTCTGTACACCACCACATTGAAGCTGAAAGGAAACACACCCAGATGGGAGCAAAGTCAAGACTTCTAGCTGTAATTCAAGGAGTTTGACAAAAGTGGGGCGCTAACAATTCAGGAAGGACAGCCAGTGGCATGCACGCACACCCATCGTTGGGGGCTCATAAGTAATGGAACGAATGGCTGACAAGCAGCTGCATGGCCAGGTGTGGCCTGTTTCCTGGGTGCCCCATGACCACTCAAGCAGATGAAAGGCCTGGAGGTGGTTCTGAGTGTGACATTTGCATTTGGTAGCTGTTCACTGGAACTCCAACATGAGGTCCAAAGAGGTGACATGCGAGTGAAGGAGGCCATCATTAGGCCGAGGAAACAAAATAAACCCATCAGAGAGATAGCAAAAACAGTGGGAGTGGCCAATTCAACAGTTTGGAACATCCTGAAAAAGAAGGAATTACCTGGCAAGGTCAGCAACAGCAAAAGGCCTGGAAGACCACGGAAGACAACTAAAGTGGATGACCACAGAATTCTGCTCAGGGTGAAGAGGAACCCTTTCACAACATCTAGCCAGGCCAAGAACGTTCTTGCGGAGGTAGGCATGTCATTGTCAACATCTACAGTCAAGAGACGGCTTTATGAATGTAAATACAGAGGCTTCACAACAAGGTGCAAACCACTGGTAACCCTGAAGAACAGACAGGCCAGATTAGCCTTTGCCAGCAAACACCTAAAAAAGCCTGCCCAGTTCTGGAATAAGATTCTTTGGACTGATGAAATCAAGATTAACTTGTATCAAAATGATGGGAAGAGAAAAGTATGGAGAAGGAAAGGAACAGCTCATGATCCAAAGCATACCGCATCATCTGTCAAACATGGTGGAGGCAGTTATGGCATGGGCATATATGGCTGCCAATGGAGCCAGGTCTCTGGTGTTTATTGATGACCTGACTGCTGATAAAAGCAGCAGGATGAATTCTGAAGTGTATAGGGCTATACTTTCTCTCACATTCAGCCGAATGCTGCCAAACTGATAGGACGCCGCTTCATATTGCGGATGGATAATGACCCAAAACATACAGCAAAAGCTACCCAAGAGTTTATCCAGGCAAAGAAGTGGGATGTTCTTCAATGGCCAAGTCAGTCACCTGATCTCAGTCCAATAGAACATGCTTTTCACTTACTGAAGACAAGACTGAAGGCAGAAAGACCCACAAACAAGCAGCAGCTGAAGGCAGCTGCAGTAAAGGCCTAGAAAAGCATCTTGAGGGAGGAAACTCAGCATTTGGTCATGTCCATGGGTTCCAGACTTCAGGCAATCATTGACTGCAAAGGATTTTCATCCAGGTATTAAAGGCAATCCTTAAGTTTGAAATTATGTTGGTTTGTTCCATTACTTATGAGCCACCAACGATGGGGGTGTGTGTATGCCACTGGCTGTCCTTCCTGAATGGTTAGTGCCCCACTTTTGTCAAACCCCTTGAATTACAGCTGAAAGTCCTGACTTTGCTCCCATCTGGGTATGTTTTCTTTCAACTTCAATGTGGTGGTGTACAGAGGCCAACTGCCAAAACAGTTATCCTTGTTCCGATATTTCTGGGCCTGACTGTACATCGATACCATTTTTCTTCACTTTCTCCAGCCTGTCACCTGACAAAGAATATCTAAAGAAACTAAAGGAGTATCATAACTAATTGCAGTCCTGGCTCCACTAGGCTCGGAGGTTATGTTCTCGTTGATTTTCATGAATGAGGTCAGACTGACATCAATTTGAAGACTGACTCAACAACTCTTGAATTAGCAAAGAATGATATGGTCAGGTAAATTGAACAGAGGGAACTTGGGCTTACCTGCACAGGATGTGTATGTATTCAATTCACATTGGAAGGCAAATGTAGATCACTGAGGACTTCATTCTTAGAAAAGGCAATATCCCCAAAAGTCTGGCAGGACAGCCTCATGTGGCGCAGAGTGGTAGGCGGCAGTATTGCAACCGAAACTCTCCCCACGACCTGAGTTCGATCTCAGCGGAAGCTGGTTTTCAGGTAGCTGGCTCAGGTCAACTCAGCCCTCCATCCTTCCGAGGTCAGTAAAATGAGTACCCAGCTTGCTGGGGGAAAGGTAGTCACGACTGGGGAAGGCAATGGCAAACCACCCCACTACAGTCTGCCATGAAAACGCCAGCAAAAGCAGCATCCCTCTAGGGGTCAGTAATGACTGGGTGCTTCTACAAGAGGACCCTTTCCTTTTTCCTGGCAGGAGAGAGATGCAGAACAAGACTTCAAATACAATGATACTTGGAAAAGAGGCAATGTGATCGTGCAGCAGAGTATTGGGAAGGGTTACCGGGTAGCAGTAGGGCTCATTTTTGTCATCTGCTTCCTTGTATCAAGTCAGCACCTTGACTCTCAAAGTGTGCAGACAACAATGGAAGTGCGTGGTAAGTGCAATGCATACAAGAAGGGGAAGGAATTCTGTGTTGTGAAGGGAGGTCCTTCAGGAAGGAAGGAAGGAAAAGCAATTCCCTGTTCAGTAATAAACCCCCCACTCCCAGGTCAACATAATTCCCCCTGGGCAATTTAATCTGCATTTAATTGTTAAATTTAGTGTCCCCAGTGAGCGTGGTGCTTTATAGGGTACGAGGGTACAGGTCCTCTCCCAGCAAACTCACAATCTAAAATTTGACAGAAGAAGGGAAGGGACATGGAATCAGGGTAAATAGGAAGAGAATATGTGATTGTTATATGCGCTTAGACTTGGTTACAGACTTAGTTGCAGTCGGGTGTGGGAATTAGAGGTTGAGCCAAAGGCTTGATGAAATAATTGGGTTTCGAGGGGGAATTTAAAGAATTTTCAGTTCACCTGTATCAAGCTCAGGGAAAGGGGGTTGCATCAAATATTTTCATTTAAAAAAACTCTAGCTATGCTCCCTGGAGTTAGGAATGTACTGTCAGCCCGTGAGCCAAGCCTTTGCCTCTGAGGATATAGTTTTTTCCAGCAATCCATATGGAGATCCAAATGGTCAAAAGACTGTCCATCTACCTGTCAAACTTGCAAGTGACCCCTGGGTGTGAGTGGGCCAATGTAGCACAGTTTAGAAATGTGATTTGGAAACAGTCTGAGCACTGCCTCAGCTGAAAAGCACAAAGGCAGCCTCTGTGCAATCTGGACCACAGTAGGCAGTCCTGGGCAGTAGTGGGAAAGCATCTGCCCGTCGTTCCAAGTGGCTCCAGCAGTGCTACTAGAGAAGACAAAACCTTCCAGTGTGTCTAACCTATTTGACCTGGAAAAAGCTCCTTCCTGAGCGAATGGACCAAGCAGAGCTTTTACAGCACAGCTTTGGATGGCCCACAAATTCCATACATCAGAGTAGTTTCTTGCCATGTGGAACTTTACAGGAGCTTGCCCCCCCCCCCATACCACTTTACATTTTTCCAATGAGAGTAGAGAAATTAACACTGTCCACCCCTTCAGAATCATACCTAATCTTTATTGGAAAAGATTGGGAAGCATCACATCCTTTTATGAAATTATAGTGTGATGTGGTTTGCTCTTCTTTTCCTCATTTGCTTTGAATACAAAAAACACCTCAGCATAGAATCTCCCTTCTGGCAACTATTCAGTTACTCTCTACTTTCCCTGCTTAGTTGTTGCCAGGCAAAGGCCTCACCACACTTTCCTCTTTCTGACCTCCACAGGATGGGTTTTGAGTGCTTTTCTTTCAAAAATATCTTTCTGGCTGAAGCCAGAATACAATTGAATATAACCCCAGATAACCTTGATCCCAAGAGTGCATTAACAAGGATTAGCTCTCTGCTATATTAGAAGGCAATGAAAGAAGTGGACCCAGCAAATGGGGATATAATGGGAGATCTTCTCATGGGCAGGAATTAGCTGCACATTCCCATAGTGGCTAGTCTGATTCTGCTGGCAAAATAAGTGCGGATTCTTCTACAGGGAGGAATGCCTTTGCTCTGTTCTGTTTCTCATGAGAGCTATGTCCCTCTTGAAGACAGTGGACCATGAACAACAGCAGAAGCTCCCAACAGAGTAAACATGTTCTTTTCTCACCAGGCCTACTTGAGCAGGATTTTTCTAGTAGTAAAGAAAGAAAGTGCTGATTTCTGTGTCCTTTCTGCTGGTGCAACTACCATAAGAGAAGAAATGGGCTTCTGGGTTGCATTTTTACTTTATTTTAAAATCTTATCTACCACTTTTCCATAAAAATATGCTCAAGGTAGCTTATCATTTAAACACATACCAATTTCAAAGCAGTTAGATACATTTTAAAAATCCAGCAGCAGGCAAAACCACCCATGCTAAAAGTAGGGCTGGGCGAACCAGCAGCATTTGTATGTATGGTTTATTATTTGTCGGGGGAGGGGGGATACAAAAAATAGAAAATAAGAAAGTAAAAATGCTAAGATCAGGCCACAATAAAACAGAATAACCATACAAACGTTAAAACAAATAAGTTCATTAAAACCTGGTGCTGAGAATAAAAAGCAGTTTATATAACAGAAATATACCAAATGAACGAACTGGACAAGCTCACGCAGCTTCATGTTATAATAAATGATCTCCTTGGCAATTCACAGCAAATTCACAGCAGATGTCATTAAAGTTACAACAGATTTTTTGAGCTGCTACTGCAAAAGATGAGACCCTCATTGTAATACATTTGTTATAGTCTGCCAGTAGATCACAGATGATTTCCACAGGAGACCTGCCAGCTCTACTTTTCAGGAGGTTCCCCAAAAGGTGGGTGCTGGGTTCCTCATACAAGGGGCAATGAAGAAGATAATGTACTATATCCTCAATTTCCCCAGAGCCACAAATGCAGGTCTGCTGAGCCAAAGGGATCCCATTGTACTTCCCATCCAAATAAGCATTGGCATAGTTTGAAAATGAAGAACTGTGAAAGCCTTTCTGAGAGCCACAAAAGTTAAATCCTGGAAATACTTTTGTAAATATTGTCCTCTTTTGAAAAAACTGAACTATGGTGAGAAAGGCCTGGCATTAACTAGCCAGCATAGTTTCATGACAGTCTGCTTCGAAAATTCTGTCTCTAATGCTTCACTTATCCAAGTGAATTAGGGAGCTGCAGGGATCCTCAAAATAGTCCTGAGACAGCACTAGCCAACGCTGGGCCCAACCACCCTTATCAATTTGCTCAAGAAAGCTTTGTTTTGCCAAATGTCCATCAGTGGGACTCAGTAGTTTTTTGCTATAAAGGATGAGAGCTTTGTCTATTCTTTCTTTGACAGACATAATTCCAGCTTCCAATCTTGGCAGGGAAGATGGGACCCCCAGTGGGAGTGCCAGCAGCTCTCTCAAAAATTTATTTTGAATGGTCTCAACTGCTGGGGCATAACCCTGACCCCATATCTCTGCACCATACAGAAGTTGGAGGAGCACTTTAGCTAGACATATTTCCATGGTTGGCCCTACCAGAGAACCACTGTTGCACCACCCAAAAGATGAGGTTGTTTTAGCAGTCCTCCAGGTGGCAAGCTTTACTGCCTCTTTGTGGGGTTTCCAACTGCCATTTCAGGAAAATTGTACCCCCAAATATTTGAAAGTGAAACGTTGCTCGATTGTATGCTCATCATGCTCATGGGCGGACGAGCAACATTCGACCTCACCAAGGTTCTCCAGACAATCGCTTGCTGCTCATCTCTCCCCAGTTTGCGCCCCCATTTGTGATCGCTGTTTATTTTGCGCGAACAGGAAAATCGCACAAAACAAGCAGCAACCAAATGTAAAAGTTGCACCCCCCCCAAATTTGCACAAATTTTCCCCATAGACTAAAGCGTGATTGATTTAAAAGTTGCGCATTTTGACAAAATTGTCTATTTCTCAAGCACAAACTTTGTGAATGCAAGTTCAGGAATTTGCAGACATTTTGCGAGAAAGCGTGCTCCCGTTGGCAATTGTGAATGGGGCATTTGAGTGATTTGCAAACAAACAAAATTCTCATACATCCCTAGCGAAAAGCAAGTGATAAAAACCAAGCACGAGTCATCCTACATTGCAATCAGGGACTCGGAATTAAAAGAGCTAAAATGTAAAATCTAAACCCTGCTCTACAGAGCATTTAAACTAAAGCACCTGGACAATTTTTTAAATCACCCCCTTGAACTGCTTTTTTCTCTTCTTTTGAGGGCGACTTTCACACAAGACTGTTTTCCTGTGTGAACATCCTTTCAGCGTAGGAAGTACCTGCCACTGTTGCTTATGTTCTGGTTACCTTCAGCATTGATTACTGTAATGTGCTCTATGTGGAAACGTCCCTGAAAACATTTTCAGGGCTACAACTGGTGAACGCTGCTGCCAGTCTTTTCATTAGAGCAGGATTAAAATTAATGTTAGCTCAGCTCTAGCGGCAGCCACTGAGCTTCTGCATATAAGTCAGGGTGCTGTTCTTGACCTTTAAAGCCCTTACACCCTGACTCTTTGGGCGCACTCGGGTAAACAAACTGGGGAAAGGGCAAAAGATTAAGAAAAAATTCTGGGCACTTCTTAGGAGTGGACAAACAGGAAATACGTGTATTTAGAGAATGTGTCATTTGTCACATGGTCGCTTTGGTTTCCTGACTGATGATTCTACAGTGGAGGATGCAGAATTGTGAATATCATACAAGCAAAAGTGCAGAAAGCACCAGCCTCCTGGAATGAGATTTCAGGTTAGTATCTTAATCACTGTTCTCAAGGATCATACAGAAAAATATTCAAATCATTGTTGCCAGATTTCTTTGTGCCAAGAATGAAACATCTGGTTCTGTATTGTCCTTCCCAATCATAAGAAGAATGAACTAAAACAGTGCCTGCAGATGGACTCGGCTGATTTTCTGAGACAGAAATCAAGGCAGAATGACATCAAGACAGCTTGCTCCTGTTGCCAGCATTCAGGGCCTACATGCTGAAATCCATCCCATCCCAGAATGACCACTGAATCCCAAGCATCCATGCAGTGAGACTACCTTCATCACCTGGAGGAAGAGAAAGGAATCATATATAAAGTAAATATAGGAATGAATACTCTATGTAAGCTGACCCTTTTCTGTTGGAAGGGGGCTGTCTTGCTCTTGCTCCTAAGGAGTTAATTTACAGCCAAAGCTCTCAGTTCAGAATTCTGTTTTGGAAACTTGGAAACAAGATGTTTTCACTATTCCCCATCTCTTCTACCTTCTGGTTCTCCTTTGGTTGGGGGCAGCATAGCTTACCTATTTAGTGTATTTACAGCCCATCTTTTGTGGGTCAAACAATTACTATTATTTTATTATTTATTACATTCTTGTACCGCCCCATAGCCAAAACTCTCTGGGTGGTTTACAAAGATTAAAAATATTAAAAATACAATATGGAAAATTACAAGGTGCCTAAAACATGACCAATAAATATAATAAATCAAACCATGGGCGGTATCCTTACCTCTGTATCAGTACGATCCACTACTAGTGGAATGAGAAGCCAGCACTCCTAAAGCAACTGGAAAGAAGTGGAAATGCTTGTTTCTGGAACAGGGCCAGTCACGTGAGAAGGGAGCGCCCTTCCAGAAGGGCTTCCTTTTGGGGGTTGATTCAGGAAGCACTAGCTAGCGCAACAGCATGAGCAGAGGTGCAACAGCAGTATTGGATCCTGTCCCATAAAAATAAGCTGCGAAGTTTCAAACTAGTGGGTAGAATATTTGCAGATGTTTTGCTCTCTTTACAAAAAGAAAAGAAAAAAGTTGATGGTGAGGCCTCAGGACGGGGCTGGTAACATGATTTGTGTTCTAACAAATCTCAGCCTCTCTCAAGGAAGGAAGAGTGCTTACATTACCAGAGAAAGAGAAGCTGACACAGAGAACATGGGGGTTTTTTTTGACAGCAAACAGAATAAATTATAGTTCTGTAATTACTACTTCTTGCACACAGACCCCTTTCACATGTTTCATGTAATGTGCTGCTCTTGCTCTGCCTTTTAGAACAGGCCAGCCCACTTTCCTTCTGGACTCAATAGTGAGCTGACTTTACTTCAGCTCTAGAGACTTAACACTGAGAATCAGACCCTGGGCAGAGATGATAGGAATAACAATGATCAATGCAATCACTGTGTGTGTGTGTGTGTGTGTGTGTGTGTGTGTGTGTATACACTCATTCACTCACTCAAAAGAAGGCCCCACCGAGTAGAATCACAGTGCACGGGTCATAGTGCATAGGGCTGCAGCCCGAGTGTTCTAAGGAAATGGCAAAGGGGGTGGGAGTGAGGGTTGATGCGCTCTTTCCCTTAGGTGTGATCTGGTGGAGAGATGCTGGCCTGGAAGCGCAGAGATCTGTACTCATGCTCCTCCACTCTTGCCACAAGGGCTTTAATCCTAGCTACACAACATGTTTGCTGGTAGAATCATAGAATCGTAGAATAATAGGGTTGGAAGGGGCCTATAAGGCCATCAAGTCCAACCCCTGCTCAGTGCAGGAGTCCAAGTCAGAGCATCCCTGACAGATGGCTGTCCAGCCTCGTCTTGAAGGCCTCCAGTGTGGGAGAGCCCACCACCTTCCTAGGTCATTGGTTCCATTGTCATGTTGCTCTAACAGTCAGGAAGTTTTTCCTGATGTTCAGCCGGAATCTGGCTTCCTAGAACTTGAGCCCATTATTCCATGTCCTGCACTCCTGGATGATCAAGAAGAGATCCTGGCCTTCCTCTCTGTGACAGCCTTTCAAGTACTTGAAGAGCACTATCCTATCTCTCCTCAGTCTTCTCTTCTCAGGGCTACACATGCCCAGTTCTTTCAGTCTCTCTTCATAGGGCTTTGTTTCCAGTCCCATGATCATCTTCGTTGCCCTCCTCTGAACCCTCTCCAGTTTGACTGAATTCTTCTAAAGTGTGGCACCCAGAACTGGATACAGTACTCCAGATGAGGCCTAACCAGTGCTGAGTAGAGGGGAATGAATTAATGGAAGCAAGGTAGTGCCCACAGGCATTGCCCTTGGCCTCCATGTGCATAGATGCATTCTGGCTCTCTTCGGAGCTTCAGATGGGTCCATGGAGGTCAGCAGCAGGGTGGGCATGATCCCAGTCACCCCCACGTATTCATATCGATGGGGATGTTGCATCAAACGAGCTTTTTGGTGGCCAGCCTCAGTTCTCCATCTGCAAAATGAGAATAGCCTGGTTAACCAGGGATGTTGTAAAGGTGAAATACAAAGGACTGCAAAGCACTTAGGAACTTTAAAGTGCTAAATAAACATTAAATAGTGAGACGGGTTGATTCTGAGAGTGTGGCAGCCTCTGAATGGACTAGCCACTTCTGGGAATTCTTGAAGCCTCTCATTTTGAGATAATGGTTCTCTCTGCACTTCCTCTCCTCAGCTTCTGTATGCACATGGAAGCAGGCTGTTACCATGGTGATGGCTGTAACATCACAAATGTGGTACAGCCATTTATAAATGACTAACTGTTCTATAATTTAAACAGCAGGCAAAATGCCCAAGAAGCCCAAAACAGACCATTGTACCCAAGAAATAAAAACCAAATGGATTTCTTTTAAACTAATTTCACAGTCTTTGGCATTTATTGTTGAGGATGGACTTGCTGCATCTACTAGCTGGCAATAGGGACATTGATACTGTTCCTAGGAGAAGGCAGCCCTTGCCTTGATGCCAGCCCTGGGCCGTCGCCTGTTGCTTGTCCCTGCTGCTCAAATGTGCTGTGTCCTAAAGAAACATGGGTACCAGGAACAGGTCACTGGCAGCCACCACGAGCAGCGAAGAAATGGGAAGGGAAGAAGGGAAGAGGAAGAGGGCTGTGGAGAGGCCTGGGAAAGCTTCTGCCTGAAAGGAGGCCTAAGCGTACAACTCCCAGCACTCCCCAGCCAGCCATAAATAAATTTAATAGAGGTTGCTTTGTGAATAATCAGTTGCTCTCTCTAGCAACAAATATATGCAGTTAGTGAGGTACTTGAAGCGGTAGCACACCTTTAAATACTGGAGCTCAGTGAGAGTTTCCGATAGAAAGAGGTCAGTCAGCTAGTTTGGCAGTTGAAGTTACAGTGACCAAAGAGAGACATGTAAAGGCAACTGTATATTTTAATGTGTGTAGGTATGGTTTATGAAGCTCCTGTATGCAACATGAAGAAAAAGGTTATTGGAAGTGGACTCAGAGCAACTAAGGTATGTCAAGCAAGTGAAGCTTATTAACTTACTATTTGTAGTTAGTAAACAGCAAAAGCCATGATGATATCACAGAGCATAAACAAGATTTGGTCACTGTAGATCAGATAAGAAAGCAGAAAAACATTGTATAAACTGAGATAACTAGGGAGTGTAAGAAATGTGGATGAAGTAATCTAGCACAAGATGAATATAAGTAATCAAATATGTATCCTCATCAAGAACTCCTGCACACAGGACAAGGCACCAAAACTGGGAGTAGGGAGCTCACATGTTCTGCTGTGTTATGTATGGAACCTGGCTTAGGACTCAACGGATGCTTTACCAGGGGGAGTACAAGACAAATAGATCTCTCTGGGCAAACAAGCTGGTTCAAGGGGAAAAATGGGGGACATGGGCTGTGCACTAGAGTGGAGTGGGGATCATGCTGGAAAAGGATCACAAGGAAATATCTTGGAGAATGAGCAAACCGCAGGTTAATCTTAGAACTGAGCTAGAACATGGTGGGTGCCCCCCCCCAAAGAAAGAACTGGTACCCAAATTCAAGGGCAGGTATAGGCTTCAAAACAAAAAGCACACAATGGCTCCGAGGCTGGACTCAAGATGGGGCAGAAGTAGTTAGATAATTAGCTTGTTAAAGCTAGCTGGCTGTGCAGCACAGAAACCATGCTATGGAAGGTAATTAGCTACCAGTATGCAAAACAAAAGATATCACAATGGGTGCCCAGGTGGTATCTAAACCTTCTGATTTGTCTGATGGGTGGAAATTCTTCAGGATCGGGCTATATTTCTCACCAAGGTTCTGGACTGGCCAATTTGCAGTTACCTTTTGGGGTTAGCTGGCTGGGCAGTGACTTGGCACTCAGGCAGGTCTTTGCATGTTACTGTATTTCCATCGGTGCAACTTCTGTCAGTCTAATCAATGGAGGAAATACATACACCATTACTCTGGCCCCTCTGCCGATCCAGGGCACTCTTCTCATTCCTAGCAGGAATCTATAGGAAGCCCTCACACGCACAGAATTACATGCAGGGGATCTCTACAGACATTCTAGCGAATGCACGTAGCTTGGGGCAGATTAGGTTGGGACTTTGCATTGCTCCCCCCACCCCATGTTCCCCAGTCAAAGGGATGAGCAAGGGGAAAGGGACTGGATCTGGAAGCTTGCAGCACTTCTAAACAGTCACAAGTAAAAAGGAACAGCTTTTCACCACATCTATAGCTGCTCTAATAAGATGCAGCCAGCAACAGATTATTATAGGCCAGGACATAAAACAAATCTTGCTGTATCAATAAAACTAACAGGGTGTGTGGGGAGGAGTGACCTTATCTGGGTGGTAGAAAAATGCACTGTCAAATGCAGATCCGAATAAATGTGTCAGCCTCTAGATCTAGATGTATTCGATTCACCAGCTACGCATGCCAGTATGGGGACTGAAGGCCCAAGAGAGTCCCTAACCCTAATAAAAATCTTAATGACAGTAGAATCAACGCACAAACTCATTACCAAGCCAAACGTCAAAAGGGAGTTTCTTGACTTGCTTGAGGGCACAGGATGTTTGCTAGGATGTGACAAGATCTAACTATTTGTGAATCCAGTTCCAGTTGTGATTGCAGCATGGTGATTGCAACTAACACTCAAGACAAAGACAGAGAAAGAACTTATTAAATTTGTATCCTGCCTTTCCACCCACAATGGTGCTCAAGGCAGCTAGCAATAATAAAAATACAGATGGACACTTTAACACATGGATCAGATGTGAGAAGGCTGAAGAGCTCTCAAAATGGTTGCAGTACAAAAGAAAACCACCAGTGCTACACACAGGCTGAATCTACACATAGCAGTTATACCATTATCATACCTATTGGTGCCCACTGGTGTCATGCGTACCAATAGTTATGATAATGGTATGATAATAGTATAAACATCTATGTGTAGATTCAGCCCTAGTTCCCCAGGACTTGAACAGAGCAATAGCGGAAGAACATTACCCCCACTCAATGACCTCACTCACAAATTGGTGGCAGCAACTGCATTCCATGTGCTTGATGTCCAGTCGGGATACTGGCAGGTCAAACTGGATGAGTGGCGGCAGCGGCGGCAGCAGCAGCCACTATTCAAGACATCATGCTTCACATAAGGCAGCCCTTTGGCATATCAAACATGCAGCAGATCTTCCAAAGCTATCATCATGACGACTTTGGGGAGGGTCTGGAGAATGTCAAACGAATCACGGATTGTATGTTCTCGTGCGCTGAAGTTCAAAAGAGCCTTACCGACAAGATGCAGGGAGAACAGCCTAAATGATAAATGTGAACAAACCTGAAAATTGGAGGGAGCAAATAAGAGATTCCATTCTTATTTATTTATTTATTTATTTATTTTTATTTAAAATATTTCTTTGCCACCTTTCATTGCCGGAGCCCTCCCAAAGCAGCATATGGCAATAGAATACATAATAAAAACTAATGTGGTATTAAAAATGGTAAAAACACAATAAAAACAGCAACAGAAGCAAACATTCTAAAAAATAACAAACACCGGCATAAATTAAACTTACAACAGACAACTTCAGCCACAACCCAGCCTGTGAAAACACAGCCAGGGAAGGCTAGACCAATGCAGCATGTTTCCAGGGCTCCTGTTCTAGGCTGAGGCCCACAGGGGGTACTACAGGGTCCCACGGGGTCCCCAATGTGGTGCTCGTGGGCAGCAAATGTTTTAATTTATTTTTCCATTTTTAAAAATATACATACATGAATTTGTATGAAATGCATACAACTTTCTAGCAAATACACATGGGCTGCAACAAAAGTGGAGCAAGTATCCAAATAAGTATCCATTTGAAGGTGACATCTATATGCCACCCTTTCAAATAATGAAGTGTTGTGAGGTCCTCAATCCTTTGCATAGGAGGAGAGTGTTTATCCTTTGTTTAAAAGAAGCATTAGTGGTACTGCACCACCAGCAGTTAGACAAATTAGACAATCCCTTATCAAAGAATCACTGTGGTGTCCAACAGACACAAAACAAAACCTTTGCTGAATAAGACGCAGCCTCAGATCCCTAGATGTGAAAGGTAGATGTCAAAATGGCGATCCACTGATTTTGTGGTGGTGTCCACAGCAGTTTCTCAAATTCCCAAATGTGCCCACGGGCCCAAAAAGGGTCGGGGACCCCTGGGGTACTAGCGAGATAGCAGATCTATAGGCTACAGATCAAAACCACAGTCAGCTCACTGTGGAACTGGCCTCCTGGTCATACTGCATAGAGCAGCAAGCTTGAAATACTGATCTAGCAGTGGTCCGATGCCAACTGGGACTTGAGTAGTTCTGTAGTCTGGTGATGCCTCCAGCTTCTCTCACTCTGAGTAAGAATGCTAGGAAGTAAAGGGGCCATGTCCTATTTCTGAAACAGTGGAGATCTTTGTGCTGCCCCTGGATATAGTATGCTAGTGGAGGGGGAGCCTTTTCACACAGTGGAGGGTTCTAATGAAGAGTCCTCAGAGTCAGAGAACAGGGACAGGGTGACCTCCTCAGGTGAAGCGGCTGGCACCTAGGGCTCCCCTCCCATGAGAGTTTCTGGAGAGGTGGGTGCTTCTGAGGGGGAGGGCCTGCCCCCCAATTTTCCACATCATCTGTGTCATCAGCCCCCTCCTCTGATAGCAGGGTGTCTGAGTTCTGGGCCATGACTGTATCCTAAAAGGGGATGCGCTGGGGAGGGTCCATAGCCCAGTGTGACAGAGCACTTGCTTTGCATGCAGAATCCCAGGTTCGAACCCCGGCTTCTCCAGGTAGGGCAAGGAAAGAATCCTGCCTGACACCCTGGAGAGCTGCTGCCAGTCAGTGTCGACAATACTGGGCTAAATGGGCCAATGGTCTGACTCAGTAGAAGGCAGCTTCCTACGTTCCTAGACCTGACCCAAGTAAAGCAGAAGCAGTAGAACCATTAGAGGCACAGTCCTCTCATTAGGAGGTGGAAATGATCCTGCGGATCATCAATATTCATACCAAGATTGGAAGATGTGGAGAAAAGTGACACCATGTCAGGGCTAAACCACTGGTTATAAGCAGAGACGAGCCAGAAGACTGGAACTGGGACTCAAGCCAAGGAACGCATCAGAGTCCAGAAGCTCCCAAGAGCCAGGAAGACCTTGTTGCTCAGTTCCCAGCCTTCCCCCTCTCCTCCAAAGGATGCCTAGACCTTCCTGACCAGGGGGACCAACAGCCAGTTTGGTCAGGTGGGGCCAGTCCAGAGCCTGAGGATGCTTCACTGCCAGGAAGATGCTCCAAACTGCCATTTCGATGTCTCACCACATGGGGGAATAGCACACAGAGCTAAAGGATGCTGGATCGAGCCCCAGGAGATCCTCCTGATACACATAATTGCATTGGGATAGCAGCATGCACAGGGCTTTCCAAAATATGAACTATGTTATCAGCCTAGAAACAAAACTACAACCTTATAATGGCAATTAAGAATTAAAACTACAGGTTGATGCCTCCCAAGCAGCAGTAGGATCAGCCCTACTGCAACAGAGAACTCTACTGGCATACACTTTGCCATCATTGATTCCAGTGCATCAAAACCATGCTCAGAGAAAGAGAAAATGCTGTTTCCCATAATGGTCTATATAGCCTTCTAGTCACAGTGGAAACAGAAAACCAAAAAGAAAAAAAGGAGGGTATCGTACGCAAGTTGCCTTTCTCTGGGGAAAATGTTATACGTGTTGCAGTAGATGATTCCGAACATGTTGTTTCAGAATAATGTTTTTAACATGGAGTGTCCTGCTCCCTGCTCCTTTGGTGCTGCCTTGCCCCTTTTCCTGCTTCACTTGCAGGCCAGCATCAGCATTCAGTATCCGTAAGCAGCTGCCAGAGCCTAGGTGGTCATACCACTAACACCTTCTCTGGGGACTCCTTTTGGCCAGCACTAGCCTGCCAGTTTCATTTCCCACAATGGCCCCAATGTAGCAATGGCCCCACTGTAGCTTTGGGGCATTGTGGTAAATTAAATGGTAGCTACCAGACACAATCACTGGGGCTGCCTGGCAGTGATCAGAGCACTACGGCTGCTGCTACCACCACGTAAGCCTGCCAGGGTAAGCCACTGATGTAGGAGGAAGCCCACCAGAGGGCACTTTGCTGAAGACCCCTTCAAACAATGGAAACAGACTACAATGTGCTAGACAGCATTCTTGACAAACCTCTCATTTCGGCCAAAGGTGTGATTCTGAAACATGCTACAAGTCAAACACAAATCCAGAAAAGAGATCCCAATTGCAGATGTCTTGTCTCTCAATTTAACTGAGGGACAAGATGATAAAAAGCAGGAGAAGAACAAGAGCACATGGTCCTATGGCGCCTACTCGCACCTGCAGGAGCTAGATCAAAGGGATGGGAAAACAAAAGTTCTATTATAACAAAAATACAAAAGCACTGAAATCTCTTGAAACATGTTCATAGGTATCCGGTCGGCGCCATGTCGCTCTGGCAAGTGTTCTACGGAGACTCCGCAGGTCGCCCCCTCAAACAGCTTTTAAAAGGCTGAAAAACCTTTTCATCTTTCCCTGGAATTAAAAGGGAAAGCTAGAGTAGCAGCTGGATAAGATCTTGGAAGAACAACTCCTTTTGCAAAACGGCAGAAGGGCTGCATTCTAAGGTCAGTTTTTCCGGAGCGTCATCTACTCAAAGTTGTTTTGGAAACTCCTACCTAGTGAGGAGACTTCAGGGCTGACGAGTGCCAATTTTAGTTAGTAATTTTGAATTGAAAATAACAACAACATCTGAGGACCTGCAAAATCTGTTTACGTGACTGTTTATGTGACTGTTTGTTTCTAACTATTTCTACCTGCCTTATCTTTGGAAGAGGGGGATGGCAGCATCAAAGGGAAGGAAGAAAACAGTCGGACCACCATCGACCCCCCCAACTTTAGAAGCCTTTAGCCCTTTGCTAAAGGCTTCTAAAGACCCTGCAGATTTAGTACTGGCCTTGATAAAAACTTTGTCTTTTCAGTTAACAAAACAGGCTAAGAGGCTGGATACAATCCAAGATTCCATTACTATCCTTCAAAGGGCTGTGGATTTAATTAATAGCTCTTGGCAAAAAATGTAACTGAAGGTCAATGCCCGCCAAGAACAGATTTCTGTGCAAGAAACTACAATGCAACCCGCTCATAATGTCATGTCTGCTAGAATTTCTCACTTGGAGGCATACTCACGCAGGGCAAACCTGCGCATCCTGGGTATTAAAGATGTGCCTGATGGGATAAGCCTGCCTAAATTTCTGGATAAATTTCTGCATGAGCTACTTGCTCTGCCAGCTGATTTACTGGATATTGAGCATGTATATCGTGTTCTAGGTGCAGCTCATGGCACCAATGGGACTGCAACTGTCATAGTCCAATTTGCAAGAGTCTCTACAAAAAACCATATCCTACGTTTGGCTAGAGAAATTAAAGGACTTTTTTCAGGGCCAAATTAAGATAAAGTTACGCTATTTCCAGATTACACCAAAGAAATTGCTGACAAAAGAAGGCAATTTACCAAGGCGAGAAATCACACAGGACAAATGAATTTACAATATATCAAATATCCTGCTATATTTTGTACTCTTTTTGAAGGCCAGATGAAAAAAAAATTAAATCATGAATTGGCTGAGGCTTGGTTAGCTGGCATACAAAGTAAAATGCAGGACACATCTTTTCTAGCTTCATGAGCTGAGAATTCTTCAATCAAGATTGCTCTCTGGATTTGTTTAGGCTACGAGGGCTGGGCAGTATGCCAATGAGGAGGATTGTTTATATATATTCCTGTTTTCTTCTTACTTCTTCCTTTTTAGATTAGATATGATATACTTTATATAAATTTTTTATTTGGGTGTGTATAGATATGTACACAAATGATATTATTTAAAATATAGATAGTATAAAATATATTAGTGATTTGTTATTATTTTTTACCCTTTTCTTTTCTTTTTTTACTATTATTATTACTTTCATTACTATGAGACCTTGATTAGTAATATTTTTAGCTGGCTAAATTTTTAAGCTCTATTATTATATATTAACTGAAGGGCAATATATGCTTAGTGGAAATGAATTGTATGCTTCCTTCCGTGTTATAAGACTGATGATATGATACTGAAATTTAAGGTTGATTATCTATGCTGTAATAATGGCAATGATATAGGTATATTTTTTTAAATAGAATGATACTTGAAGTATGTGTGTAATGAAGTTTAAATTTAATCCCTTGAAGTAACTTTTTAATATTTTTTCTTTCTCCCTTTTTGTTTCTTCCCCCTTTTTCTTTTTTTATTTTCCCTCTCTCTTTTTTTTACTTTTCTTTCTTCTTTCTCTCCCCCACCTTCTTTCTCTTGTTTTTGCTGTGTCCTCTTAAGAATACTGTATTGTTGGAAACTGTAGGTAATGATTGGGTTGTTGCTATTGTTTATTTCATTTATAAAGATTAAAAATAGAATAAAAAGTATTTAAAAAAAAAGAAAGAAAGATGTTCATAGGTGTTCTACTAAGCAAAGATGTAATGTCACTGGAAAGCAAATATAACAGCAGAGGCTATGCAATACCCCATGTCATACATCGTACAGAAGGAGAATGGACATAGGTTCAGCACAAATGCAAACAGTTGAGAGCCACGCATTGGGGTCCATCCCCACCAGAAGACAGAGGGGACACATAGAATTAACCCTTTGCAAGCATACGTACTTGCACTCCTACAAAGGCTCTGAGCCATTATCATCATCATGGTCTTCATCATCATTAATTATAATTTATTTGATTTGATTTATACCCTGCCTTTCTACCAAAGAATGGCAGTTACAAAACAGTTTAAAATAGATTGAAACAATATACAATAGAAACCTAAAAGTTACAGAATAAAAACATCCAACCCACAGACCAACTTACCGGCCAAAAACATTCTTGAATAAAGCGGTCTTTGCCTGGCATCTGAAGAACAGCAGAGAGGGAGCAAACCTAGCCTCCCTTGGGAGGGAGCTCCACAGCCTAGGAGCCGCCACCGAAAAGGCCCCCTCTCATGTCGCTGCCAAATGCACTTCTGATGGTGGCGGTCTCAAAAGAAGGGCCTCTCCAGAAGAACGTAAGAACCAGGCAGGCTTGTATGGGAGAAGGCGGTCTTTCAGGTAGTCTGGTCCCAAGCCATATAGGGCTTTATAGGTCATAACCAGCACTTCGAATTCTGCCTGGAAACAGACCGGTGGCTTTTAGCTAAACCAAATGAAGAACCAATACATACTCAACCAGCAAAAGCAACATCTGTTAGGCCACACAGATGTACTCATATTCAGGTGGAAGAACACCCACATTCCTGATACTGTAGGCATTTGAAGGCCAAAGAATGGACAGGTTTGAGCATGAGCAGAAATGTTGGCAGCAGCACATAGCCCTTTTTTCTGTTTGCAGAGTAGATGTGTTGTATTCAGGCATAGTGAATTAATTGGGCACCGCCCCATTAAACACAACACAGCCTCCCAGTTTCTCTCTGTCTCGCATATATATCTTTCAGACTAGGAGAAACTCTGTGCAAGTCTGTGTCAAGAGATGCTCCACGGAGCTGTGCACTACCTCTTAAACAAGGGCGCAATCCTGTTGGGATGCCCTTAAGCCTTGGAACTGGGAGGCTTACAGCCACCTAATGCAGAGCACAAGCAGTGGCAGAGGCAACCTTTGCCTCCATTCACCTCCCGCTCTGTATTGTGGCTAGACGGGCTTTTTTGCCTGTCTAACTGGGATGCGTCAGAGTAGGAGGGGAGGAAGCTGGAGAGCCCTGGGGATGCAGCATAAGCTGGCCTCCACAGTCCCCTCCCCACCCACTGGCATGTACCTCTCCCTCCTCTGAGAGGTCGCCTTTGCGACCTCGGAGAGGCAGCCTGCACAGTTCTTTCAGTGCCAGCTGCAGGGGGGAGGGGCACTCAGATTCCTGTCTCTGACCTCTGATCCAGGAATCCAAACTATCCTCTCCCCCTCCCCCTGACTCTGTCTTGGGGCCTTAGGATTGCTCCCTAAGCCAGTTAAGTTACTATGCTTCTGTGGTGCCTGAATTCAACATACAACAGAGCTGGAATTGCCGGTCAGATACTTCCGGGGGGGGGGGGGTGCCCCTTCAAGGTAGCCTGCAGTGAAAAATAACCACTAACAAGGGCATTACAGTTTGTCCTAATGGAACATCCATTGATATCTCTTGTGTCAGTGATATTTTGTCAAGATGAAATTTCATGTACTCATTTTCCCCCCATGCTGGTTGTGCTAAGGTGTGTGGAAAACACTCAGAAGACAAAAGTGTGAAAGTAAAAGTTTTCTGTAGCTCAGCAGCCACAGAAAATGTTCCCTGCAAGAACATAAGTGGGAATTTTTCATTTTGATGGTGACTCTGTCACCTTCGACACATCTGGAGACAACCGGAAAAAAAAATCAGACATTGGCAGCAGTTTTTAGAACCTTTAGTTTCTTCCTCCATGCTTGGGCAAATAGCTATAAATATTCATGCTTCCCAGCATCAGAAAACAGCCAGGGCAGCTTGGAGGCTCTCCTTCCAGGTAAAGCCGGTTCAGCTCTTTGACTACAGAGCAGCTGAGGCCAATGAAATAGCTGTGGCAACAGCTAGTGCAACAGAGGACAGAAACTCACAATTAATTCACCTGAACACAGGCTAGATTTCACCTGAGAGACTACTTTGTGATGGTGTTGATGGTGAAAAGAGCTTACTTCACCACCACCGTTCCATCCACTCGGTGTCATCCAATGGATGGCATGTATCCCAGGGTACTTTGTGGTAGAAATCCTCATTCCCTCCATCAGCACCCTTTCTGCAATTAGTCCACTGGGGTGGCTGGCTCATAAGGGAACCCCCCACACACACACCCCGTCAGATTGCCAAAGGTTTCTGAGCCTTTATTGAATGGAGGAACACATTCTCAAACTTTAAAAAAAAAATTATTTTAGGGGTCTTGTGCAAGTGCACAGGACAATAGCCTGTCCGCTATTGAGCCCAGCATAGCCATATCCCCATCTTGTCAAGGTCCTTGTCAATGTCATCCTCCACTTCTGTGCTTCCTAAGCAAAACTCCCCCCCTCCCCCGCATCAGATTTCCAAAAAGAAAATGATTTTCCCACTTATGAATGTGGGAATGCATTTGCAATTTTTTTCCAAGACCACCTGTCCATTTTTTATCCAAGCATACCAATATCCCCGTCTTATCAATTCGGGATCACTAAATATTCACAAATTTCAACGAAGACAGGAGACCTGTGTGGGTAAAGAGGTGCAAATTTCAAAGCAGAGAAGTGAGGTGGATCAGTAAACATATACAAGTTTCAAGGTCAACAAATGAGGTAGATCTCTAAAAATATGCAAATTCCATGGCAGAGCAGTAAAACAGAGGGGGAAATTGCACAAAATTCCTGCTGTGGACATTCACTTCTGAGCACTTCAACAGGCCCAATTTTTGCAAACACATTTTTTCAAGATTTCTAGGGGGGGGGAATCCATCCCAAGGCAAAGGATGCTGAGAAGGGATGAAGGAGAATGGTGCCAGTGCTAGTGAGATTGCAAGGAGCGGCAGGGGTTTTCATTGCTCTTGCCAGGCAGCTCTCTAGCCATTCTGACAACCCATTAAAAAATTGCCTTCCAGGTTCGGATGTCACACTAAGGGACACTGTCTAGACAGCCACAGGATGTTTTGGTTTCTGGGAATCGAGGTCGGAACCAGGGCTCTGAACATGGTCCCCAGAAACCACGCTCCACCCTCCCACCTTGTAGCTGGCATGTTTTTTTCCACACCGGCTACTTCTCTATGCTTGGAAATGGAGCACAGAGATGGGAGAAAGGGAGCAGTTCTGGGGGCAGGGAGGGGAGGAGACTACGGAAGCCACTTTATGAAGCTTCCTATGTGCTGCGCAGCCTCCAACCTCCCACTCTAAAGCCCCTGGCTAGATGCATGAAATTGTGCATCCAGCCGAAAATGTAGGGTGGCTGGAGCCAGGATCCCCTCCATGCTCCATTCACCCTGCACAGGATAGTCGCCAGCCTCCGAGTTTGGAGGCAGCCGACTATCATAGAAACATAGAATTGTAGGGTTGGAAGGGGCCTATAAGACCATCGAATCCAGACCTGGATTCCTGCATTGAGCAGGGTTTTTTATTTTTAATAAAAAAAGCAACACCCCCCCCTGCTCAATGCAGGAATCCAAGTCAGAGCATCCCCGACAGATGGCTGTCCAGCCTCATCTTGAATGCCTCCAGTGTGGGAGAGCCCACCACCTCCCTAGGGAATTGGTTCCAATGTCGTATTGCTCTAACAGTCAGGAAGTTTTTCCTGATGTTCAGCTGGAATCTGGCTAACCAGTGCTGAGTAGAGGGGAACTAGTACTTCCCGGGATTTGGAAGCTATGCTTCTATTAATGCAGCCCAAAATAGCATTTGCATTTTTTGCAGCCACATCACATTGTTGGCTCATATTCAGCTTGTGATCTACAACAATTTCAAGATCCTTCTCACTTGTACTGTTGTTGAGCCACGTATCACCCATCTTGTAAGTGTGCATTTGGTTTCTTTTTCCTAGGTGCAGAACTTGCCATTTATCCCTATGAAATGTCATTCTGTTGTTTTCTGCCCACCGCTCATAGACCCTCTTTTGGGAGAAGACTGAGCCCAAGTAGGAATTGAGCACTTCTGCCTTTTCTTTGTCATCTGTTATAATTTTGCCATCCTTATTTAATAGCTGAACCACCATTTCTTTCCTCTCTGTTTTACTATGCACGTAGCTGAAGAAAACTTTTTTGTTGCTTTTAGCATCCCTCGCTAACCTCAGCTCGTTCTCAGCTTTAGCCTTCCTGATGCCATCCCTGCAATTCTGTGCTACCTGCCTGTACTCTTCCTTTGTTGCTTGGCCTTCCTTCCAATTCCTATATGTCTCCTTTTTCATTTTCAGGTCATCTCTAAGCTCTTGGTGAAGCCACATTGGCTTCTTCTGTTGTCTTCCACCTTTTTTTCTTGTTGGAATTGTTCGTAATTGTGCCTTGAGAATTTCCTTTTTAAAAAATTCCCACCCATCTTGGACTCCTTTTCTCGTTAGAGTTGCTTGCCATGGGACCTTACTTATCATCGTTCTGAGTTTATTAAAACCAGCTTTCCTAAAATCCAGGGTACGCGTTTGGCTACACTCGACTTTTGCTTCCTTTAGAACCATGAACTCAGGTATAACATGGTCGCTTTCCCCCAGACTTCCTGTAACTGCTACTTACCCACTAAGTCATCTCTGTTGGTTAGGATCAAGTCAAGGATAGCCGATCCTCTAGTCCCTACCTCTACTTTCGGTAGGAGGAAGTTATCTGCCACACAAGTCAGGAATTTCCTGGAGGGGCCATGTTTTGCAGGATTTGCCTCCCAACAAATATCAGGGAAATTGAAGCCCCCCATTACTACTACATCATGCTTCCTTGAAACATTGGCTGTTTGATTTTCAAAAGTTTCATCCTCATCTTCTCCTTGATTGGGTGGCCGGTAGAAGACTCCGACCACCATGTTCCTTTTTTTCTTTGCTGCATTTATTTCAACCCAGATGCTCTCGATGGGGCTACCAAGCTCCTCCTCCTGTATTTCTGTGCAGAGAGAGGTATTTTTCACATACAGGGCAACCCCACCTCCCTTCCTGTTCCTCCTGTTCTTTTTGAACAAGTTCTTTCCTTCAGTTGCTGTATTCCAGTCATGAGAGCCATCCCACCAAGTCTCAGTTGGAATCCTCTTCATAGGATTACACCCTAAGCCACCCTGAGGACAAGCCACCCTAAACAACCCTACTACAAGCCATGGGTTCTCAAGGTGGCTTGTTTGTGAAAAACAACCCACGATGGAAAAACCTCTCTGGGTTGGGATGGCACACTAAGCCTCCCTGCAACCACCCATGATAACAACCCACCAAGGCTTAGCATGACATGCTAACAAAGTCAGTGCGTTCTAAGTAACCCAGTGAAGGCTCCAAGGGAAGAAGCTAAAAATGTAATGCGAATGCTACCCATGGTCTGATATGCAGCTGGCAAGATGCCGCTCTTCTGCTGTTTGCCTGCAGGGAAACTGTCAAGGAGAGGAGGTGGATGCCAAAAGAAAACTGTGATTGTCACGTTCCTCTTCAGGTACTGGGATGTCATTAGGATGCATTGGGCAGCAAGGAAAGGCACCTAATTTCTGACAAGTGCAAAAGACCATGCTTGGAAATAATTAATGACTCTCCAAGTTCAAGGAGGAGCATGGAGGAATAAGGTGGAGGCAGCTGCAAAAGGGGAAGACATCAGGCAAGGGAAGAATGTTGCAATTATCCTACCCAGGAATGTTGTACCACCTTCATAAGAAAAAGAAATAAAAAATACTCTGCAGAAATGGTTTAGGGGGAAATGAATCTCTGCATTGGGCTGGTTTTCATGAGCTAGGATTAATCCACTGGAAACTGGGGGCAGTTGGCTCAGGCCCTCCCCTTCTGTGGACTTCCTCCCATCTAGGGATGTCGGAGAAATCCGCAACAGAACCAAATGTAGCCATACCTTGAGTTTGACATTTGTGTGCCACTCATTGCTCACAACAAATTACACTGACTGACCTGACTTCGGGGTGTGTTCTGGGCTGTATTGTGGCTGCATTTAGGCTAATCCACCAGCTTTATGGCTGCAAATGGCACCCAATACGCCATTTGCGTCCGGATACTTAACATAGCAATACGGCACGGCAATGGCAGGATTGCCACAGGGAGGGAGCCAACCTGGACAGATTCTGAGGGGAGCCAGAGGTGAGTGCTCCGTTCTGCCATGGGCAGAATCTGGCCTCATTGGCATCCGTGGCGGAATTCTCAGACATCTCTAGTTGCAACATTTGGGGCTTTTTAAGTTCAGAAAAAAGGTGAGTAAGAAGGGACATGATAGAGATGTATAAAATTATGCATGGTGCCGAGAAAATGGACAGGGAGACATTTTCCTCCCTCTCTCATAACACTAGGACCCAGGTTCATCCAATTAAGTTGAAGTGTTGAATTCAATTCAGGCCAGTGTGTTGTAGTGGTTAGAGTGTTGCACTGGGACTTGGGAAACCCGGCCATGAAGCTCACCAGGTGACTTTGGGCCAGTCACTGACTCTCAGCCCAGGCGTCCTCACAGGGGTGTTGTGAGGATAAAATGGAGAGGAGGAGGACCATGTGAGCTGCCTTGGGTTCCTCTCAAGAGGAAAAAAGGCGGAATATACATGTAATAATAACAACAATTGTGGGAGATTCAAGGCAGATAAAAGGAAGTTCTTCTTCATGCAATATATAAACGATGAAACTCGCTCCCACAAGACATAGTGATAGCTGCACCAACTTGGGCAGCTTTAAAAGGGGATTAGACAAATTCTTGGAAGAGAAAGCTATCAATGGCTACTGGTCATGATGGCTATATGCTACCTCCAGTATCAGAGGCAGTATGCCCATGCACACCAGTTGCTGGGGAAGACAAGCAAGAGGGTGCTGTGGCACTCAAGTCCTGCTTGTGGGCTCCCCATGGGCATTTGATTGACCCCTGTGGGAACAGAATGTTAGACTGAGGCCTGTGGTCTGATCCCAGCACACTCTAGCCCTGGTGCTCTAGCCCTGGCATAAAGCACAAGGGCTTGACTGCTGGAGTCCTTGGTGTGGAGAGGGGTGGCTCAGGGTGGGCAGGATGAGCAGGGAGGCCTGCCGAGCAGGGCCAGGCTGTGTGAGTGGGTGGGGGTGAGCTTGTCAAGCTCCCCCACTCCCCAGACAGAGATGGGGCCATCCATCCCTATCTCTAGGTAAGTCTGGGAAGACTCTTGCCAATGGGTGTTGTGATAAAGGCCCACCTTCGCATGGGCCCCAGTACTTCAAGCTGTGCCCCGGATTTTTTTAGCTGTCCTAATTGCCATTTTTAAAAACATTTTCCCATTGACTTGCATTGGAAAACTGAAATGGCCATAACTTTTTTAGTTTGTAAGATAAAAACATGAAATATGGAGACCTGGTAGCCCCCATGAAGATGACCGAATCCACCAAATTTAAGGCAGTTAGGTCCAGTGGCTTTTGTGCTAGCCATGCATAAAATGACCTGAGACTCTTCATTAAGAAAAATGTTAAACATCTGTTTGGCTGCAATACACATTACCTAGGGGAAAAGTCACACTGAACTCAGCTTATTTATTGCAGTGCTCCACTGTCACCACTCCATCTAATTTTATAACCACCCCCCCACCGCCGCCCCTTTGGCTTTCTTCTAAATTAAATAGCCCAAACACTGAAGCCTTTCCTTATAGAGGTTGCACCCTTATGTCGCCCTGAGATCTTAATGATAGAGGGTGGGATACAAATGTTTTAAATAAATAATAAATACTCTCAATTATCCCACTGTGATTGGAGACTGCTGGGTTAAATTTTCAGCCCTACTGGCAGCTAGATGTCACTTGTCAAAGCTCAGTTCCCCCCTCCCAATTCCTCCTCTCCCCATCCCTAATCTTAAGGAAATTATTCAATTTCCCAGACAGACTGTCTGGGCTTCAGAATCATCCAGACCGATCTGAAGCAATTCTGACCAATCCGAACCCGCTTCAGATCTGGACTGATTTGGTCCGAATCACCCTGCTTTGGTTTGGAATTTGGATCCGGATCTGAAGCAGTGCACAGCCCTACTTAATACAAGCCTGCTTCTTCCTCTGAGCTCAGTAGCCTTGCTGTTACTAGGAGGCCTTAGGACTCGCTCCCTTGGAAGACCAATAGGGACTCTAGTGTGAATGTACCAGACTTTGAAACTAGAGGGGAGACTGCCACCTTTTCTTCCACAGTCTGCTCATTGTTTTTTCTCTCCCCGCCCTACTTTTCTACTCGTACATGCCAGCTGTTGGGAGCTTGCTTGAAGAGGGAGAACAAAGGGAAGAAAGAGTTGCTGGAGGATGGTAGGATGAGGAGGGATGGTTGCATGGAGGGGAATAGAATTGATAGGGGAGAATGTAAGTGCTCAGTGGTGAAAGAAAAGCATTCTGCATTTGCTCAGAGGCACCCTATATTTAAGAACATAAGAAGAGCCGTGCTCCATCAGACCAAGGTTCATCTAGTCCAGCATTCTGTTCACACAGTGGCCAACCAGATGCCCACGGGAAACCCACAAGGAGGACATGAGTGCAATAGCACTTTCCCACCCATGATCCCCTGCTGCTAACATTATTTACATTTTACCAAATTCTAGTAAATCTAAATTTGCATGCATGCATATCCCTCAGAAACTTTGCAGGTTTCTTGCATGGGGGGCACTTCTAATGACCTGTGCATTTTCATACAAATTTACCCCAAAACTGGGTGGGTGGGAGGGCGGGGGGGCGAAGGGAAGGGAAAGTGAATCACTCCCTCCCCCAAATTGGAGATTCCCCTTCCACATGAACTGCTGCACCTATCCTTCTGAAACTTTGCTAGTTTCATACTTAGGGACACCTCTAGGTTGTCTGTAATTTTCAGAACAACAGCCCACAAGGAACATGGGCAGATAAGTATGTCCTCTTTTGGAGACCTCAAAATGTTAAGGCTACCCTTGCATAAAACCCCCCTGTAGTTATCATTCTGAAATTTGGCAGACATGATCTCCTCTGATGGAGTAATGAATCCTGAAATTTTCTTCCAAGGAATAAAAATGTTATTGGCAGTTCCCTTTAAAAGAAAATAAAAATATAAACTCTACACCTATTTTTCTGACATCACACCTGATTACAGGTGTAATCCCCTTCTAGGGGGCTACTATGCCTGAAATTATCATCCAGTTCTGACAAAGAGAAAATAGTTACAGTTTTTTCCTAAGTTCCCATGGTAGTCAACAGGACGCATAAAGACCCATTTTTCCAAACCTTGACTCAGGTTTGGTGTTGAGCTGAAGTGGAGCGCCTACAAATTGGCCCGGGCAGAAGTGGGATGTTTTCCAAAATGCTGAATCGGGGTCTGAGTTGAAGGGGTGGTGGTGAGTGCACACTTATGTATGTGATCTATACACACACCTACACACACGCAAGCACATCATATGCAACATACACATACATATATATTAGAGGTGTGCTTAGACTCAGACACATCTCTCTCTCTCTCTCTCTCTCTCTCTCTCACACACACACACACGTTTGTGTTATGGGCCTGTGCCCCAGATCTTTTATGAACCTGGCAACGCCCCTGATCCTGCCTAGACCCTGAAGAGCCACTGCTGCCAGTCAGTGTCGACAGTACTGAGCTAGATGGACCAATAGATGGACTCAGCAGAAGGCAGCTTCCCGTGTTGCTGTTTAACTTTCCATTACATAATTCATGGAGTCTCTGCTTCCCTCACCCCCTTTCTGGCTATAAAAATTCTTGCAGCCATCAAAATGCAATTGATTAGCAAAACCTCTTCTTTTGTGCCCAACTCTTCTAAATGGCCCCAAATGATCACTGCAGGATCCAAAGGAAACGCCATATCTGCGATGTCTGTCATCTTAGTCAATATTTGGCTCCAAAAAAACTTTATACACGGGCATTCCCACAATGCCAGCAGTCAGAAGAAGTATTGGAATAAATTTACTTAGGTCTCCATGGAGAGTGACGCCACCATGCAAAGATTTTAAAATGGATGTAAATCAAGTTAATAAAAGATGTTATCTTAATTCCTTTCTCCCACATATTGTCTATTGTTGCATTATTTAAATCCATATTCTTACTTTAATAAGGATTTTCTCTTTTCATTCATAGCTTCTAACATCAACTGATATAACTTTGGACATCAAGCCTTTATTCTTACCCATCATCATCTGCTTGAATTGTCTTCCATTCCTCATACATCCTCCCCCCCATTTTACACACACACACGGGAAACAGTGCATTTTGCTCTATATTAGTAGGAACATATTCACTCCTATTCTACTAACTGCTCCAATCCTGAAGCATGATCGTGCTCCTCTTCAGGACCATTTGATAATTCCACTAAATCAGTATAAAAAGATTCCCTCCCATGGAGAGATCTCTGGCCTCATTTTGTCTTACTCTATGCCAAATACTTAGGACAGGCCTTGAGACCTATAATGTTTGAAGAGTATTATCATAGCTCATGAAGGAGCTAGGGAGGGTTTCTTGCCATATATTTCCAGATGCACAGGTGCCCTTCAAACATTAAAGAAAAGACACCATCAGCCCAGGGTGATAACATGACAACTGGGTTTTTGCTGTGACAGGCAAAGCAATGCTTAGACATTAATGCAAATACCCAGTCCTGGATGTGATTTGATTTCCACACACCCTGTGGAAGGGAGAATTAAACAATGAAAAATTGATTTTCTAATTACTATCAATTAAGTTTCTAACCAGAATATTAAATTATACAGAGACATTAGGGAATGCTGTTCAGTTCACAAGAATCCTCACTTTATACGGGCAGACAATTAATTCAGAAATTCATTACGACTCTTGTAGTAAATAGAAGTGCATGAAACCAGTAAACATATTTAATTAGGGGACTAGTGCTTGCTCTCATGAGCTTGGAATATTCGAGGCACTGTTGCCACTGGATGGGCTTTCATGCTGAATAGCCTGAAAATTTTAATTACCTCTTTATTACTTGGGGAAATTGACAGGAAACTAGAATGATGCAGGGTACTCCACAATGAATTGTTGATTTGTTCTCCCATCCTCAGCTAGCTGGATACATGGAGTGTACAAGCACATTCAAAGTGGGCACACTTATACAAACATGTTTGCAAATCCCTGCTTCCTCAGTGCTGCCACCAGCTCCCTTGGGCATAACTATAAGTGAGTCTTTATCACAATACTAAGCTCTCATTCTCTCTCCTCACAAATTCCTGCCACTGTTCCTCTCTTTTGCTGCCCCGGCCCCCCTAGAGCCCATTAATAAAACCAAGCTCACCTGTGACTACATTCAAGTTCTTGGCCAACAGTCCCCTTCTTTACGTGAGGCCTCTCGTACCAAACGTTGCATGGAGGAGAAGCTGGGCTAGGGAGACCTAGCCTAACACTCTGGTAAAATGGGGGGGGGGGCTGGAAAATTGGTCTCTGTTTATCCACAGAACAGTAACAGCAGAAGTGGTGGTGGTCAGATACCTGGGTAAACTCCAAAAGCCTCTTGAATGCCTAACAATATGTTCCTTTTTGTGGAGGATTTTAACTCGAATATTGGAATTGTTCACTTCCACCTGGGCAGGCAACAGTGGCCAATGCCATTTAGGCTAATTAGCCAAACAAAATGAAGCCTTTGATTTAACTCGCCTGTTGGGCATTTTCTTCTTGATGCTTGTTTATAGCATGCTATCTCACCTAAACATTGACATATTGGGATAAAATTTGGTGTGCAAGTACAGGACACACATCTATATTTCACATTTGAACCGAAGCTCAGCTACCACATCCATATTGAAAGAGAGGAGAGAAATGAAAAAAAACAACAACCTGTAATACAATATCTGCCGTGAAGATTAAGACTAAAACTTCACATTAAGCAGCTTTCTGCTATTCGTCCTTCTGCAGTTTCTTTAAAACTCAGAGCTACATGGTGTCCTGGCCTGACAATGGGGATGTATGAGATTAATCAATTATTTGTTTCCATCATGGGATGATATACACTGCTTTTCTTCCAGAATGATAATTTATGAGATCACCTGCACTGGCCAAAGGTAATCCATGCTTATTTAATAACTAATCTGATTTTTTGTCACAGCAATGTCTCACGTTGGGTTGGATCCAGACCATTAATTGAATTTAGGTCACACTGAAACCAGTGAGACAAGTTAGTTATGACTTACATCCTACTGGTTTCAATAGGAACTGAGTTAAATTACCTCAGGGCTGTATCCAGTCGTACTATACCTACTGAAATGACTCTTTACTCCCATTAATTTCAATGTGTCTACTTTAACATTTTATACAACCCCTTGTCTGAATCCAGCCCACTGAGTTTGGGAGCTATTATCAAAATTAGAAATGCATAAAGGGTGTAATGCTATGCATGTTTAGACAGAAAAAGTCCCAAAATGGCTGGGGAATGCTGGGAATAGGACTTTTTCTGTCTAAACATGCCTAGGATTGTGCCCTAAAATGTTAAAATTAAATGTTTTACTGAAATTTGAAATATTATCTTTTAAGTCTTGGAATTGTGAAATTTTAATCCTGTTTTATTGTATGTTTGTTGCATGCTTTGCTTTGTAATTTATTTTGCTTTAAAATTGTGTGTTTCTCTCTCTCTCTCTCTCTCCTCCCCCCCTTCCTCTCTGTGTGTGTATGAGCAACATTTCTGGATTATTCATTGGGGGCTGGGGAAACCACACAGAGTAGAACCTCAGAAGGGGAAGGGAATGTCATTCCAATTAAACAGGACCAAATTAACAGCTAACACCCCATCATCAACAACAACTTCAATCCTACATTGTCCGATGAAGGGCTCAACTAGACATGCCATGCAAGATCTGTGATCAGGATCTCGTGTGTTTGTGTGTGCATGTGCGCACACGCATGTTTATTTCAAACAAACGGCTATTCAGGCTATTTTGACTTAGGAAGCAGCAATACTTCCATTCTCCCTGAAGCTGCTATTTTCCTGACCAGGGCAAACACATGTTTTCCCATGCAAAGGCAAACAATAACTTACAGGGGTGCGGCTGAGATTAGAGAAATTGCACAGGAAGCCAGGGTCAATCCCCCCCACCCCCAACATTCCAGATCAAATTAGCAGGCCCATGTAGCTGCTTGAAGAGTGGGAGATCCTCACCCTGGGTCTCCCCAGCACATCTGGGGATGCAGCAAATGGGTTTACATGACACACTCTAGAGAGCTGTATTTGGAGGCTGCTCCTCTCCCAGCTTTTAGAAATGGGATCTTTTAACTTGGCCATTTAAACTGTTTTTAGTGTTTTAAATGTTTTTAATTGTGACTTAATGGTTTTAATTGTTTTTGATCTATTGTACAGTCTTGGTGATCTTTACAGAAAGGTGACATAAAAGGCCTAAAAATAAAGAAATAAATGCCAGGCAGGAGGTTGGCATCATCTTCTACAAGTGCTGTAATTTGTCTACCTCCTCCATGACTTCACAGCTGGGCTGGAGGCTTTCCTTTTGCATCTGCCATCTAGGCAGGCCTCAGCCATGCCCAGGCTTCATTTTTACAAAGCAAATTAGACGCCTGCTCTCTGCTGACATTTGTCTGCTTTATTCCAACCCTTATTTGAAACTGTAAGTACAGGTTTGCAGCACTGTAATCACTAGGTTTTCATTTAGGCCTTTTGTTTTTCAAAGCAGGCGGAGGGGCATGAGGTGGGATTGTTGTTGCTTTAAAGGCTGAGGAGAGCAAAGCTGCCTGTATAAACTGCAGTCCTGTATTCTTTACTTTTGGCAAACTCCTTGGGCTGCACTTTCATCTTTTCTAGAGTTATCTTAAATCTGTCACTCCCGCCCCTTGCTCCGCCCTTGCATTCATTTCCTTCTGACCCACTCTGTCCTAAACAGCTTCTTAAAATCCAGCACTAGCTTTCCTGTGTGCTGAAGAGATCAGCATGATTTGTGTGAGCAACTGAAGCACAGCTTCAGCTTTTCGTTATTATTTGAATCAAACCATCACCTGACAATGAAAATGGAACTACCTGCTCAGCAACATAGACCATTTTATTCCCTGAAAGCACCTGCTCAAACACCGCACCCTCCATTTCAATGAAAAAAAATAGAGATACTCTTGTGTATTTAAAAACAAACTTGTGGCACCTAACAGATTCATTCTGGCATAAGCTTTTGTGGACCAGAGGTCACTTTGTCAGATGAGTGAAGTGTTATCCTCAGTTTGCAAGTTGGGCTGTATTGGGGGTGGGGGGATAGTTAAATGGGCATTAGGTGGCACTTGTGATGCTGGGCTGTCCCCTCAGTGTCTGTTTCTCCAAAACTGCAAGCGTTTTGGACCAGGATGCTGGCATCCCTAGCCCACTGGGAATAACGCCATAGGCTCCCTTGGGACTCCAAACCCTCCCAAACAGGAAATCGAACGGAGACAAAACCATCTCCCCTTTTAATTAACACTTTCCTAGCCCAAAAAGTGAGAAGGATCTTTCTATGTGCTGGCTGGTGAAGGTTGCTGTGCAGTCAGTCCTGCCCCCCCCCCCCCGTGCCACACCTAATAAGGGTGGGATATGTCCTTGTATGTCACTTGGGCACTCCACTGGCCTGACTATGCAGAGATGCTGTGCGTGCTGCTGCAATGCTCCCTTGTCACCCCTCCATGTGAGTGTTAAACCCTGTGAGTTTTAGGCTAGCAAGCTTTTAATTTCACTTATTTTAAGTGCCTTTTCTGCTTTCCCTTCTTCTCCATTGTTACATTCCATTAATAAACATCTTCTCTTAATTTGGACTGGAGATGTGGGGTGTGGATTTCCGACCAAATGTGAGAGGTTTCTCCCCTCACATCTGCTTAGCCACTTGGTTTTTCCCACCAGGGTTCTCTAATTTATACCTAGTAGGATGTGGGAGAAGGAGAAGGGGACGGCAGAGGATGAGATGGCTAGATAGCATCACCGATGCAATGAATATGAACTTGAGCATGCTCCGGGAAAGAGCGCAGGACAGGAAGGCCTGGTGTGCTATGGTCCATGGGGTCACGAAGAGCAGGACACGACTGAACAACAACAACAAGGATGTGGGAGGAAAGCTTGCTGCCCCAGACTCCATGAGAGGGCTTCTCCACATCAGGTTTTTTATCCCAAAACTTTACGGGGGCTTCTGCTTCCAGATTCTTTGCCGGATTAAGATGGGCTCCTACACACACTTACACACACTTCCTATTTTTTTCTGCTTTATCTGCAAGTTCTATATGTTTCATTATACAGCTACTAGATGGCGCTGTTGTTGTAGCACCACTCCCTCTTCACACAGCTGAATTGAAACCCCTTCTTTTTATTACCTCATTATCCCCATTTCAAATAAAGCCATGGAAATGGTTGGAAAGCATGGGAGAGGTGCTGGAGGTTGACGATGTCATGTACCTAGAGCTGGACTTCAGGGCATTGTCTACGGCACCGTAATGGGGTCTCCCAAATGACCACCCAGAGAGTGGTAGGTGATGGGGGCAGTGGCAAACAGCCCCAGCGTGAGCATGTGGACTGGGGCTGATACTGGTCACCACAACATCTCTCAGATAGATAGATAGATAGATAGATAGATAGATAGATAGATAGATAGATAGTCGGGGGCAGCCAGTCAAGTGTGTACATGATTACAGATGCTCATTTTGTTATTTTTACTTTAAATATATATTAGCATTTTCTACAACAAAATAGTGCTTATTCCAAAGCAAGGGCACAATCCTATGGGGATAGTTAGCCACCTCCAAACTCGGAGGCAGCCGACTATCCAATGCAGGACAGGCAGAGCGCAGAAGGGATCTTCTCCTCCGTGCTCCAGCCACCCTGCATTTGCAGCTAGACGGCCGATTTCAGCTGTCTAGCCAGGGTGCCTCAGAGCAGGGGGAGGGGGAGGCTGGATGGCGCATAGGAAGTGTCAGAACAGCGCTTCTGCCATCCCCTCCCCGCCCACAGGAATGCCCCCTTTTTGGCCGCTCCACACTGCACTAACGAGTGTGAACCCGGGGATGAACTGTGCCACCTACAAAGTGGCGGGGGTGGGGAGGCAGTTTTCTGGGAACCGACCTCTCAGTGCTGGCTCCAAGATCGGTTCCCAGAAAATGAAAATTCCTATGGCCATCTAGACGCTGTCTTTAAATAGGATTGTGCCCACAATGTGTTTAAAATGCGAAACAGGAGTTTAAAATGCGAAACAGCACATGCTCAGAGTATTTCGTTCTTTTTCTTTTTTAAAATCAAGATTGGCCAACAGGTTTGTTTTGTTCTAACATGTTAGGAATGTAGAAACAGTTGTGAAGTATGGAATGATGGTGGTGGGGGGGAGAAATGTTAATTGTGTGCTTTATTTTATGTTATTTTAAATTATCTTAGGGAGCAATCCAGCTAGACGGCCATGGGATACGTTGGTTCCCTGAGAACCAAACTCCCCCCGCTCCTGCGCTGCCTCGCAGGCAGCTCGGAACAGCCCCATGCTCGGAAGAGGAGCACGGAGCAGTGAAAATGGGGCATTCCTGGGGGCGTTCCAGGGTGGGGAAGGCGGAAATGCTGGTACGACACATCCTATGTGTTGTCTGGCAGCCGCTTCCTCCACTCTGCCTTCCTGTCTAGCCATAAATGCAGGGTGGCTGAAGCGCGGAGGGGACGATCCCTTCCATGCTTCTCCTGCCCTGCATTGGATAAGTGGTCGCCTCCGAGTTCGGAGGCGGCCACCTATCCCAATAGGATTGCGCCCTCCAGGTGCTTTTAAGGGTAAAATCTTTACAACTGAAGTAATATGCATGACTGTCTAAAGACTCCAGTCTCTCTAAGATCATTAAGTCTGGAGCCTAGATTTACCTAGCAGCACCACTGTCTCTTTGAAATTCTTCTGCTTGACAATGGCATTATGGCAACTTTCAGATCAGCAGAAGAGCGTCCAGGGAGATTGAAATTTTCTCCTATTTATTTCCAAATGTTGTCCTTTCTGCTGTCAGATTTGTGGCCATTTATTCTTTTGTGTAGAGACTGACCTGTTTGTCTTAGGTAGAATGCAGAACGGCATTGCTGGCAGGTGACAGCATCTATAACATTGGAATATGATGAGGTGCATGACCCTTGATGATATGGCTGCCCTTATTAGTTCCTGCACTAGCGTTTTCAGAGGAGATATGGGGACGGAGTTGAGAGCTGGGTGTGTTTTAGGGTCCGGTTCCTGTGCTTGCTTCTCTGTTGTGTGACTTCTTGTGGATTCGTAACACCCCCATTCCCTCACTAAGGCTCACTGCCCATCTCGCCATTATAGTCTTTGCTGAAGACTCTGCCAACTGTGTTCTGTACTCTAGGCAGCTGTGGGGGAGAAGAAAAATAACTTCATATCACCATTGCATCTCTACTCAGTGCTGTCCAGCAAAGCTTTCACAGGGAATGAAACATCTTCATTTGGAGACTCATGGGAATCAGCTGGAACTTTTGGTGACTTGTTTGCTAAGACCTCCGTGGATAAACTTGCTCCCATCCACCCACTATAACATGTACTCCAGGTTTGACTACAGTCTACAGTACAAATGCATGGTGTTTCTTTAGCACCATCTTGTTGCAATTGCTTGGATTTGCTTCTGTTATTACATCCTGAAAACGCTGACATGATGCTTAGAGTGGTACAGCTTAACACCTGCATGTTCAACCCTTTGTCCATCAGGGCTGTTAACATTAAGCCAAGGGAAAGTAGCTGGTTAGGTCCAGGAAGCGGTCAATGCCTCCTTGAAAGAGGGTGTGGTTCCAGCCACCTTTAAGAAGGCATTTGTGGGGCAACTCCTTATGAAGGCTTCCAAACCCTATTGTTGTGGGTTTGCCATGAAATAATGCTGGATCCTAGTTTGCAGTTTGAACAAATGTTCAGAAAGACTGCTTAATGGTCAGCCTCTAAGTTACCAGGCACATCTTTTGTTGGGGAAATTACAGGTGACTCGCCCTGCAAGGGCTCCAGTAAGGAAGATGTTATCTAAGTCTGTGAGAGTCTGTGAAAAGAAACAAAACAGAAACTGTAGTTTGAGACAAAGGGGGTGGACAAAAAAGGAGGCAGGGAGCTAGTTTTGTGCTCTGTAAAGCTAAAGGCATCTTTGGATGCCGGGCCTAGAACCTGATGCAGAGTGGTGGAATTGCCTGGGAGGAGTGCTAGGCTCTCTGCTTCAGCCCATGTTCAACTTGTATATTTGTGAATAAATCAAAACATTACAACTCCCCCAAATGTTTCCAGTGATCTCTTTATCCAAAGGAAGCTAAGCCTGGGTAAGTGTTGCCCCTGCAACTTCTCACTACTTGCGGATGTGGGGCATGCACAGCACTGCTGATGTGTCCAGCTGCTGACTAGTTACTAATTGGCCAAGGTGCTTAAGTGGGCGGTGGCGGCACTGCTACTCCAGACAGTCTTGGATGATGTGAGTTTCTAGACCCATTTCAATGTGGCTTATGGTCCAGTAGGTAGACTAAAATGCCCTTGCTTGTGCTGGCTGATGATGTTCACTGGTTGATAGACGTGGGAAGTGCAGTCCTGTTGATTCTCCTGGATCTCAGAATCTCAGAAATAGGAGCGTGGCTGCCTCACAGAGGAAGCTGATTGGCATGCTTGCTTTTAGCCCCATCTGCTCAGGTTACCTGTTTTTCATCCTGTGCCATTTTAGTGCACTGAACTTGTACAGAGATGTTCCTTGCTCTTCAAAGGCTGCTTCTGGAAACAGAGAAAATCTTGAGGGAAAGGTAGCTGAGCAATAAGGATTTTCAAAGCAGAAAGGTTCTTTAGTTCACTTGAAGCTCCTTGGGTGCTGAAGAATCATGTGGCAGCTTCTGAGGAAGCCTGACATCCAGTTGTCGTTGGCCAGCTTCTCTCAGACAAAACCAGATGTTACAGTGTGCTGGCTGGAACTCTGTAATAAACCTCCAGGACAATGATGGGGGCACATATTTGTTATATATATATATATATATATATATGCACCACCAACACTGTGGTCTTTCTAAGGCAACTTACAGTAACATGAAATATCAAATGAATGATAAAAACACATTAATATTTAATTTTAAAATAAAATACAATGTCAAATAACAGCAGCAAATATTATAAAACTTTTCAATTAAAAGCCAGAAAGAGTAGGTATGTTTTAAAGGGTTTTTTAAAAGCAGCCACAGATGAGGCCAGTCGTATATGTCTCGGGAGGGAATTCCATAGGGTACAGGCCACGACTGAGAAGGTCCGTTCACTAGTGCCCTCCAACAATACTGATCCTAGTGGCAGATCAGTGCATAGGACCTCTACAGATGTTCTTAAATCACAGGAAGGTTCATACAAGTGTAGTGCTCCTTCAAATAAGGTGGGCTCAAGCCATTTAAGGCTTTAAAAGTCAACACCAGCACTTTGAACTGGGTCCAGGAACACACTGGCAAACAGTGCAGCTTATACAGAATTGTTGTAATATCATCTGAACATGTAGCCCCACCAAGGACATGAGATAGTAGGAAAAGGCTGAGGGAAATGTAGGAGGAGGGAGAGCTGGAAGAGAATGGAAGGCTGGGAGACAGAGGCAGAGGAGAGGTGATGGCGCAGGCCATAGGAGGATGTAGTAGGTAGAGAAAAAGCACTGCGGATTCTTAGAGTTGGTGTAGATCAAAGAGATCTGGTAGTGTTGTTTGGCAAGGTAGATGGCAGGTAAGAATGAAGATAGGGTGGGCTTGTAGTAGATGAAATCAGCCAACGTGTTAGGAAACTGTCGTTTACTGATTGATCCATCTAGCACCGTATTGTCAACGCTGACTGGCAATGGCTCTGCAGGCTTTTAGGCAGGAGTTTGTCCAGCCCTACTGGAAATTCTGGGGATTGAACCTGCAGCCTTCTACATGCAAAGCATGTGCTCTGCCATTGAACTACAGCCCCTCTCTGTTTGTTCTCCTGTGTAGGATTTCAGCTGCATGAGAACATGAATGGAGATTTCCAATGGAGGAAATGAGCCAGGGCTGGGATAAGACAGGATATAGAACATTGGGAGAGTGGACCAAATATGTCAAGAGGTGAAGGTAAAGACTGTCCTGTCCTAGCTCAATATAGGGCTGCCAGGGGAGACTGGGTTGAGTGGTGGTATTGCTTGGTAAGGCTCGATCACATCTGGCACAGCAAGGTCACATCCAATGAAGCAAGGTCACATCAGGCAGTGAAGGCAAGGAAAAGTCTGCCGGAACCCTGAATAGATCACTGGCTCAAACTCACCCACAAAGAGCAAGTTGTCTCAGCAACTTGCAGAGGCCTTCTAAAGGCTGACAGGTCAGCACCTGCTGTGAATTCCACCCCCTCTCAGGAGCTGGCTATGTCTTCAAGGGATATTGTCTGATTTTGCAGCTACTGGCTTCTATGGCATGGGGATGGTGGGAACTGTACTGGAGGGGTGCCCAGAATGTCCTGAAGTAGGAGATAATGGGCTACCAGACGAAGCCTCTCCTCTCCTCCCTGCCCCTCCCCCCCCCGCCTAGTCCTTCTCTGAACTATTCTGGAGAAAATGACAAAGAAAATATCACGACAGGGCCCAAAGCAATACATGGGGATGTTTGTCTGCAGCTACAAATCACAAGAGATAAGAGAGAGGAGGGATTATCACAGGGATGGGGAAACCTCAGGCCCACTAACCAGATCTGACCCTCCTGGGATCCAAGGGGTGTTGAATGTTAGAAGGGGGAAAGGCAAGCCAGGAATCAAGGTCCAAAATGAAGGTTAAGTGGGAGCCAGCGGGGATGATATAGTAATATGGAAATTCAAAGGCAATGCTGTCAAACACCTGGCTCATAATGCATCAGTGGTAAGCTTTGTTCAGCTTGGTGGGGTACAAGTTGTGCAGGCCTGTGATAATATTTACATACAATCATGAATTATTTGGATCTACAGTGTACATAAATAGAAAGCAATCAATTGAATACACATGGAGCAAATTTCAAATGGAGTTAAGGGAAGGGCTGTAGCTCAGTGATAAAACATGTGCTTTGAATGCAAAAGGTCCTAAGTTCAATCCCTGGCATCTCCAAGTAGTTCTAGGAAAGAATCCTGCTTGAAATCCTGGACAGCCACTTCCAGTTCAGTGTAGACAATACTGAGCTAGATGGACCAATGTCCAACTCAGTATAAGGCAGCTTCCTATGTTCCTATGAGACCCCACAGAGAGAGTGAGAGAGATCAGAATTGATCTTTGGAACTTACTGCCAATAGAACTGTGAAGGCCACTAATATAACTGGGCTCAGAACAGAACTTGATAGGTACTTGAGTATTTAAGGAAAGGTGCTTTATGCTACAGATACTAATTATTAAAGAATACATAATTGAAGGTGCAGAGTTAAATTGCTGTTAACTAAGATGATCTTGACTCAATCTGCATGTTGAGGCTGTGCTAGAATGTGGCCAGCAGCTGTTCAAATCTTACTCCTGGAAGACGGTGCTAGGAGAGGAGCCATAGTTCACCAGTATAGAGCCTGTTTTGCATATAAACGACTCCAGGTTCAGTTCCTGACATCTTGAGTTATAAAATTTTTGAGAAGCAAAGCTGGGAAAGACTGCTGCTTGAAGCCATACTAGTCATGGCATCAAGAGTGACAGCAGCCATAAACAGGAGGGTTGACTAGGGGAGCCTTTGATCTGTTCCAGTAAAAATTGTCATATATTTTTATATAAGAAACATAGGTGCTTCTGGAGGAAGGTGTTTTAATATAAGAAGTATTTCCTGGCAAGCTCTATAGTGTGACAAGTCACGTGGCCTACTTCTGCTATGCTCATGTCCTGGGTACTGGTTATCATTGCTTATTTGCATATTAATTAAAATTGCCTCTTGCCTTTCACTGATGCTTAGCTACAAGGAAAAAAGTAACATACTGGCAAAGCAGAGTGTTTTGCACTTGGCCATTGAGTTTCTGGACTGCAAGCATCACTTTCATTAATTGGCAAGCTCTTCAGAGACTTCATCTTGTCCATCTGAGCAGCATCAAGAGTTTGTTGTTGGACCAGTACAATGAGCCTGGCCATGCAGAGATGTGATAGCTAAGAGTTCTGTTCCACTGGCCTTTTCCTGAGCAATAAACTCCTTTTAGTAGTTAATTAAGGATTACATGCCAGTTTTCCTAGAGCAGCTGTATTCACACTTCAGTTTGGCATTGGTCATGCTGACCATTTGGGGAGCTTATTTTCACTCTGTGATGGCTTCTTTTGTTAGCCCACATTAGATGTGAAGATATTTTTCATGTACTCCACTTGATGTGTAGATTTAAAATGGTCATTTCAGTAGCGTGACAAATTGGGACCTGGTCCTGTGGTACAGCGCTTACCTCCATATTACTCCATATTGAAAAAAGCCATGGAGGACAGAAAATAACCCCCCAAAGTGGCCATGGGAATTGGCCTTCTGTGGACTCAGTCCTGTTATGATAAAGTTGCTTAACCTGAAACTGAAAACTACGTTAGCATTTTCCAGAGCTGGCTTATTTCATGAAATCATGACATGTGAGCTTTGCACAGGTACTGGGGCCCTGGTAGTTCAAAGGGAAGCCAGATAAAGGTTTCCTCCAAATCAAAGGAAGCCTGTAGCTTCCCATTAATTAATGCGAATTAGCCTATACGGCTCCAGTCCAGGTTATCTGAAAGATCACATCTTCCCTTATGAACCTGTCCATTCCCTGAGATCTTCTGGGGAGGCCCTTCTCTCAGTCCCACCACTGTCACTGGCACGTTGGGTGGGAACCCGGGAGAAGGCCTTCTCAGCGGCTGCCCCACAGCTGTGGAACACCCTTCCCAGGGAGGCTAGGATGGCTCCCTCCTTGATGTGTTTCCAGAGGCAGACTAAAACATTCTTGTTCCAGCAGGCCTTTGGGACATAGTTAGAATCTGGGGGTAAGCGGCTAAAATGCTATTTTAAAATGCTGTTTTAATGTATTAATATAATTTTAATTGTGTTGTTTAATTTATATTTTAACTTTTGTATATTTTCATGTTTTAATTGTATATGTTTTAATTTTTGTAAGCCGCCTTGTGTCCCATTACTGGGGAAAAGGTGGGGTATAAATATAATAATAAATTAAATAATCTGCATTAGTGCTAATGCAAATTAGTGCATTAGTGCAAATTAGTGCAATTTCAAAATTTAACTGAAAAACAAGTCCGCAGAATTCCCGTGACTCGGAAAAAGCTGGTCTGCTGCAGAATCCACCAGTCGGATTCAGAGAAACCTGAACTGAATTGGTTGTGGATTTCTCTGACATCCCTAGAGGTGCAGTTGCCTGTCCTTGAAGTACCTTCCCTATCCTTTCTCCCTTCAATGAATTGCTGCCTGCAGGTCCATCAAAGGCTAAGGCCTGCTGTCCTCAGATATGGATGGGTTGGGGAGTCTGCCCCCTTTCTCCCTCCCTTCTCCCCACCCTCACCCATCTAAAAATAGCAGGGCCTGGGGGTAGGGGGGCATTTGGCACCTTGGCTTTGCAGCAGCCAGTGATCCACTTAGGGGTGGAGGAGGAGCCAATGCCAGCAGGAGAGGCAACTGTAGCAATGGCTCAATAATGGGCTTAGGAACATGATGCCCACCCCCGCCAGCATTAGTAGCACCTCTTCATCTCTGCCTTTCTTTGTCTGAGGCGAGGAGCCAATGGAGATCCAGGAATGCAGTGGTGGTGACCCAGAAATGCTCTGTGCCAGGGTGCGTGGGTGGCCACAGCAAGAGCAGGAGTTAGGCCCTGCTTCTGCTGCCACTTAGCATTCACTCAAGGTTCTGCACTGGGAGGGAGGGCGCTGCTCCTCAGCCCTTCCTTTCTCCTCTCTTCCTTCCCAGGCTTTGAAGGGCACACAGGACCCTGTCCCCCATCCAGTTGGGGAAGGAAGGTGTGCCATTGCTCTGCCCTTCCTCTTGCCTGAATTCTACGAAACCATGCTCTTCTTGGAGCCTCCCTTTATTTTTATTTATTTTATTTATTAAATTTATTAATCGCCCATCTGACTGGTCACCCAGCCACTCTGGGCGATGTACAACCCACCATAAAACAATTTAAAACAATAAAAATTTACCATAAATTTTTTTTTTTAAATACCCTAACCCACCCCAAATGCCTGCCTGAACAACCACATTTTTAATGCACGACGGAAGCTCATTAAAGAGGGGGCATGACGGAGTTCCCTAGGGAGGGAGTTCCACAGAGTGGGGGCCACCACAGAGAAGGCCCTCTCCCTCGTCCCCACCAGTCTAGCTGTCCTGGCTGATGGGACAGAGAGAAGGCCATCCGAGGCTGATCTTGTTAAGTGGCCTGTCTGGTATTGCTGGAGGCGCTCCTTAAGATAGGCTGGGCCGGAACCATATAGGGTTTTAAAGGTCAAAACCAACACCTTGAATTTGGCCCAGAAAACAACTGGTAACCAGTGCAACTCCTTCAGCACTGGAGTGATGTGATCTCGCCGGCAGCTGCCTTTAATCAGGCGAGCCGCCGCGTTCTGTACCAGCTGCAGTTTCCGAACCGTCTTCAAGGGTAACCCCACGTAGAGCGCATTACAGTAGTCTAAACGAGAGGAGACCAGGGCATGTACTACCGATGGGAGCAGATGGTCGGGAAGGAAGGGGCGCAGCCGCCGTATCAGATGGAGTTGATACAGCGCTGTCCGGCTCACAGCTGACACCTGAGCCTCCATGGACAGCTGGGAGTCCAAAATGACCCCCAGGCTGCGGACCTGGTCTTTCAAGGGTAGCTGTACCCCATTCAACACCAGGTCAACATCCCCCAGCCTCCTCTTGTCTCCCACCAAAAGTACCTCGGTCTTGTCAGGGTTGAGCTTCAGCTTATTCCTCCCCATCCAGCCACTCACCGTCTCCAGACATTTGGACAGGGATTCTACGGCCAACCTTGGTGAAGATTTGAATGAGAGGTAGAGCTGCGTGTCATCCGCATATTGATGACACTGCACCCCAAACCTCCTGATGATAGCCCCCAGTGGCTTCACATAGATGTTAAATAGCATCGGGGAGAGGATGGAACCCTGTGGCACCCCACAAGTAAGTGGCCACGGGTCCGAAACCTCCTGTCCCAGTGCTACCCTCTGGTACCTGCCGGAGAGGAAGGACCGGTACCACCGCAATACAGTGTTTCCAATGCCCAACCCCTCCAGGCGGTCCAGGAGGATACCGTGGTCAACGGTATCAAAAGCCGCTGAGAGGTTGAGGAGAACAAGGAAGGAGCATTCACCCCTATCCAGAGCCCTCCTCATATCATCCACCAAGGCGACCAAGGCCGTTTCTGTCCCATGCCCAGGCCTGAAGCCCGACTGAAATGGGTCTAGATAATCAGTTTCTTCCAAGTGTGCCTTCAACTGCACCGCCACCACCCGCTCAATCACCTTGCCCAAAAATGGCAGATTTGAGACTGGGCGAAAGTTGTTCAGAACTTGAGGATCCAAGGAGGGCTTCTTTAAGAGCGGTCTTATCACTGCCTCCTTGAGGGCTGATGGCATCACTCCCTCCTCAAGGGAGGCGTTCACCACCGCCTTGATCCCCTCACCCAGTCTCTCTCTGCAGCTCATAATGAGCCAAGATGGGCAAGGATCAAGTAAGCAGGTGGGCGGCCTACAGATGAAAGCACCTTGTCCACTTCATCAGGAGGAAGAAGCTGGAACCGATCCCACAAAACCGGTTTGCCACAGGCCGCCTCTTGCTCACTAACTGTATCCACAGTGTGCAGAGTAACACACCTAATCTGATCAATTTTATCTGCAAAGTGCCTTGCCAAAGCCTCACAGGAGGCCTTAGAATGCTCCAGTGGTTCCGGAGCCACAGGACCGACCAGGCTCCGGACCACTTGGAACAGCCTCCTGGGGCAGCACTCTGCAGACGCGACGGAGGCAGCATAATATTCCTTTTTTGCTGCCTTCACCGCCACGTGATAGGCTGAAGATATAGCTCTAGCCCGTGTCTGATTGTCTTTGGAGCGAGACTTCCGCCACCGGCGCTCTAGCCGTCTCACCTCCTGTTTCAGAGCTCGTAACCATGGATTGAACCATGGTGCAGTCCGAGCCCTGTTCAGGGGGAGAGGGCGTTTCGGAGCCACCTGATCTAATGCCCCAGTGATTGCGGCATTCCAGCCACCCACCAGGGTCTCGACCGAGTGGCCGTTGGCATGCCCCAGAGAATCCCCAAGCGCGTTCAGGAATCCATTTGGATCCATAAGACGCCTGGGGCGGACCATTTTAATGGGTCCTCCACCCCTGCGGAGGGGTTGTGGAACCGAGAAGTCCAACATCACCCTTCTATTTGGTGAAGTAATCAATCCGGTTCCTATAGCCCAAATCAGTTGCCCCTATTTTCTCATCATTGACTAGAAGAAAAAAGAAAATCCTGGCCTTACAGCCAAGTTCAAGACTGGTTCTGAATGCTCCCCCTCAACCCCTGCCATTATATATGGTGCAGTCCAGTTGATCTGCAGTGTCTGTGAGGGCTGGTTCCCATGACATGTTTAGTCACGTGGGGTAATTAACCCCTGGGGCTTAGCAGCATCTGCGGACAGCTATTTTGCATATTCAAGCCTTGTTGTGTCTTGTGAACCGGGTGAGGGTGGGTGATTGGGGTGGGTAACAAACCATCCAGAATGCATGGACTGTTTTAGGGTTGTGTGTGGTTCGTTAACCATGTCAACAACCCACCCTTGATGGGTTTACATGATGTGACAAGCCATGGTCATGGCTTGAATATGCAAAAATTGCCTGGCATGCACCAGAAGCCACGGTGGGCTGCAATGATCATGTGAACTAGGTCTCTGTCTCTCTATTCCCCTTCTTAAATATCTTGGCAAAAGCTGAGATAGAACTCCTCACTACACTCTTTTTTTTGGACTTACTGTGGGGGAGGGGAAGCTTTGTTGGACAAGATTCACTTGGAGTAAGGTTAGAAGCCAACTCTACTGAGGTTATAAGCCAACTCCCCTAGGAAAGAAAGATCCATGAGCAGGATATTACATTCCTACCAGCTGTCTCACAGAGAGTTCCTTGAAAAATCCACAAATCTGACATTTCCTCATGAGTATTCATGCAGCACTCCAAAAGAACATCTCCACTTGACCTGGGCTTCAACCCAGCTCCTTGCATCCCAGGTTAAATTGTTTGATGCCAGGTGGAGACGAATGAGCTCTGTTCAGATTATTCCTAGTCCACTGGAAATGGAGCAAACATATCTCGTAAGGAGAGAAATTCAAGACTCCAGCAGTGATATAACATTAGAGCTCAAAAAGACTGCCAGGGATTTGAATATGAAATCCTGACTTCACAGGATTAACTCAGCCATGATGCACATCTCCCAGCTCATGACTCCAAAACGAAGCTAAAAAGGGGAATGGGAAATATGCTCATGTGTCAAAGGTACTTTAGAAACAGTGCAGGAGCAAGCCTGGTGTTCAGGACTTCCAAGCTAGGGCAGTGGAGGGGGGGGGGGGCTACAATTCTGTGGTGTAAGGTGGGGTGGGGGAAAGAGGCACTAAATGAGTAAATCTCATCAAGGAAAAATTATGGCTTTTGCTTCTTCAGCAGTAGACCTGCTATACACTTTCTGACTAAGATAAAGAGATCTACCAGCTCCCTTGATGAAATAGGATCTGCATATCTGAGGTTGTTGATAATTCTCCCGGCAATCTTAATTCCGACCTCTGATTCATCCAACCCAGCGTTTCTCATGATGTATTCTGCATATAAGTTAAATAAGCAGGGCGACAATATGCAGCCTTGTTGTACTCCTTTCCCAATTTTGAACCAATCGGTTGTTCCATGTCTGGTTCTTACTGTTGCTTCTTGACCCTCGTACAGGTTTCTCAGGAGACAGGTAAGGTGGTCTGGTACTCCCATCTCTTTCAGAATTTGCCAGAGTTTGTTGTGATCCAAACAATCAAAGGCTTTAGCGTAGTCAATGAAGCAGAAATAACGTTTTTCTGGAATTCTCTTGCTTTCTCCATGATCCAGCAAAAGTTGGCGATTTGATCTCTAGTTCCTCTGCCTCTTCGAAACCCCGCTTGTACTTCTGGTAGTTCTCGGTTCGCATACTGCTGAAGCCTAGCTTGTAGGATTTTGAGCATCACCTTGCTGGCATGTGAAATGAGCGCAATTGTACGGTAGTTTGAACACTCTTTGGCGTTACCCTTCTTTGGAATTGGAATGTAAACTGACCTTTTCCAGTCTTGTGGCCACTGTTGAGTGTTCCAAATTTGTTGGCATATTGAATGCAGCACTTTAACAGCATTTAGGCTTTACTCTAAAGCCTTTGATTGTGTGGATCACAACAAACTGTGGCAAATTCTTAAAGGGATGGGAGTACCAGACCATCTTACCTGTCTCCTGAGAAACCTGTACGAGGGTCAAGAAGCGACAGTAAGTACCAGACATGGAACAACTGAGTGGTTCAAAATTGGGAAAGGAGTACGACAAGGCTGCATATTGTCACCCTGCTTATTTAACTTATATGCAGAGTACATCATGAGAAATGCCGGGTTGGATGAATCAGAGGTCGGAATTAAGATTGCTGGGAGAATTATCAACAACCTCAGATATGCAGGCGATACCACCCTAATGGCAGAAAGCGAAGTGGATCTAAAGAGCCTCTTGTTGAGGGTGAAAGAGGAGAGTGCAAAAGCTGGTTTGAAACTCAACATTTAAAAAACGAAGATCATGGCATCTGGCCCCATCACTTCCTGGCATATAGAAGGGGAAGAAATGGAAGCAGTGACAGATTTCACTTTCTTGGGCTCCAAGATCACCGCAGACGGTGACTGTAGCCATGAAATTAAAAGACGCTTGCTCCTTGGGAGGAAAGCTATGGCAAACCTAGACAGCATAGTAAGAAGCAGAGACATCACCTTGCCGACAAAGGTCCGTCTAATCAAAGCTATGGTTTTTCCAGTAGTAATGTATGGCTGTGAGAGCTGGACTATAAGGAAGGCTGAGCGCCGAAGAATTGATGCTTTCGAACTGTGGTGCTGGAGAAGACTCTTATGAGTCCCCTGGACTGCAAGGAGGTCAAATCAGTCCATCCTAAAGGAAATCAACCCTGACTGCTCATTGGAAGGACAGATACTGAAGCTGAAGCTCCAATATTTTGGCCACCTAATGCGAAGAGAAAACTCTCTGGAAAAGACTCTGATGCTGGGAAAGACTGAAGGCAAAAGGAGAAGGGGACGGCAGAGGATGAGATGGCAAGATAGCATCATCAATGCAATGAATATGAACTTGAGCACACTCCGGGAGAGCGCGCAGGACAGGAAGGCCTGGCGTACTATGGTCCATGGGGTCACGAGGAGTTGGACATGATTGAACGACTGAACAACTTTTAGGATCTTTAATAGCTCAGCTGGAATACTGTCATCTCCGCTAGCTTTGTTGTTAGTAATACTTCCTAAGGCCCACTTGACTTCACTCTCTAGGATGTCCGGCTCAAGTTCAGTGACCGCACTATCATGGCTATCAGGGACATTCAGATCTTTCCTGTATAGTTCTTCTGTGTATTCTTTCCACCTCTTCTCATCTGCTTCTGTTAGGTCCCTGCCTTCTTTGTCCTTTATCATGCCCGTCTTTGCACAAAACGTTCCCTTGAGATCTCTGATTTTCTTGAAAAGATCTCTAGTCTTTCCCATTCTGTTTTTTTCTTCTATTTCTTTGCATTGTTCATTTAAGAAGGCCTTCTTGTCTCTCCTTGCTATTCTCTGGAACTCTGCATTCAGTTGGGTATATCTTCCCCTTTCTCCCTTGCTTTTCGCTTCCCGTCTTTCCTCAGCTACTTGTAAAGCCTCATCAGACAGCCACTTTGCTTTCTTGCATTTCTTTTTCTTTGGGATGGATTTAGTTGCTGCCTCCTCAACAATGTTATGGACCTCCGTCCATAGTTCCTCAGGCACTCTATCAGATCTAATCCCTGAAATCTATTCCTCACCTCCACTGTATATTCATAAGGAATATCATTTAGGTCATACCTGAACGGTTTAGTGGTTTTCCCTACATTCTTCAATTTAAGCTGAAATTTTGCAACAAGTAGCTCATGATCTGAGCCACAATCAGCTCCAGGTCTTGTTTTTACTGACTGTATAGAGCTTCTCCATCTTTGGCCGCAAAGGACATAATCAATCTGATTTCAATATTGACCATCTGGTGATGTCCATGTGTAGAGTCGCCTCTTGTGCTGTTGGAAAAGAGTGTTTGCTATGATCAGCGTGTTCTCCTGACAAAACTCTATTAGCCTTTGTCCTGCTTCATTTTGTACACCAAGGCCATGCTTGCCTGTTATCCCGGTGATTTCTTGACTTCCTACTTTAGCATTCCAATCCCCTATGATGAAGAGGACATCTTTTTTTGGTGTTAGTTCTAGAAGGTGTTCTAGGTCTTCATAGAACCGATCGACCTCAGCGGTTGGGGCATAGACTTGAATTATTGTAATCTTGACTGGTTTGCCTTGGATTCGTACTGAGATCATTCTATCGTTTTTAAGATTGTACCCCAGTACTGCTTTTCCCACCCTTTTGTTGACTATGAATGCTAATCCATTTCTTCTAAGGATTCTTGCCCACAGTAGTAGATATGATGGTCACCTGAATTAAATTCATCCATGCTTGTCCATTTTAGTTCGCTGATTCCCAAGATTTCGATGTTCAGTCTTGCCATCTCATGTTTTGACCACCTCCAGCTTACCTTGATTCATTGATCTTACATTCCAGGTTCCTAAACAATATTGTTCTTTACAGCATCGGATTTTCTTTTCACCACCAGACACATCCACAGCTGAGTGTCCTTTCGGCTTTGGCCCAGACGCCTCACTCTTTCTGGCGCTACTTGGAAATCCCCTCTGCTCTTCCTCAGTAGTATATTGGACATCTTCTGACCTGAGGGGCTCATCTTCCGGCATCATATCTTTTAGCCGATACGTTCTATGGGGTTTTCTTGGCAAGAATACTGGAGTGGGTTGCCATTTCCTTCTCCAGTGGACCACATTTTGTCAGAACTCTCTGCCATCATCTGTCTGTCTTGGGTGGCCCTGCACGGCATAGCTTATGGCTTCCCTGAGTTACGCAAGCCCCTTTGCCACAACAAGGCAGTGATCCATGAAGGGGCCTGAACAGTTACTTAACCTTGAACCAAGCAATTGTGCTGGATGTGCCTGATCTCATCTGATCTTGGAAGCTAAGTAGGGTCAACCCTGGTTAGTACTTGGATGGGTAACTGCTTGGGAATCAGGTTTCCTGCATTGAGCAGCGGGTTGGACTTGATGGTCTTGTAGACCCTATCCAGCCCTATGTTTCTATGAGACCCCTCATCAGTTTCTCTTTTTGGAGGAGATGGAGGTAAAAAAAAGTTTAGCAGCTCTGTGTCCTCTTTGTTGTCCATTAAGATTTCACCAGCCTGAGCAGTGGTCTCACCATTTCTTCTCCAAAAAGCTTCACTCCAATATGAACTAAACCAAAAGGTGGGGGGGGGGGCAGCAAGGTAGTCTCTTAGGAGGCCTCCTTGCGAGCTCTCCTGCCCTTCCTCCCTGGTGTTCAGGCTCCCGGGTGCCTACAAAACTGCAGCAACATTCATTATCCTAGGTCCAAGCGAGCTATTTGGTGGTAGCATCTGGTATCCAAAGGCACCCTGCCTCTGAATCGTCAGGCTACATGTGGCGATCGTGGTGACTGGAGCTTTGGGTGAGACTGAGCGGGAGCAAGGTGGGGCTGGCTTGCCAAGGTACTCGCAGCACCCCCACTTTTGGGAAGCATCTGCCTCCCTCCCGTAACATGGGAGGAAGGGATTTGTTTTGTGGAGACGGGAAGCGTCGCATGTGTGCGCGCGTGTGCAAGCGGGCCAAGTGCTGTGAAGCCTAGACCGAACCATGCATGTGGCAAGCAGAGTATCGGAACGACACCCAGGCGCCTTCCTACAGCCTCTCTAGCGGCGCCTTACGACCACTCACGCAGTCGGCGATGCAAGGTGGGCCGAGAAAAGAGTGGGGGTGCCGGAGGACCCGTCCCTTGGGGCCCCGCGGCCTCCGCGATCTTTAGCTTGGAAAGTCCGCGCCGGCTGAAAAGGGAATCCCGCTGCCGCCGCGGGGCCGCGACGGTGCTGGAAGGCACTGTGCTGGCGCCCAGGCCAGCCAGGCGGCGCCCGGCTCCTCCAGAGAGGAAGCCCTGGCGGCCGAGCTGGCAGCGCCGAGGGAAGCGCGCCCCATCTCGGCCCCTCCTCTCGGCCCAGCAAGGCCGAGCGGGGTTGCTTCAGACGTCCCACTGGGGACCCGGCCGGACCTCCGCCGCGGCGTGGCCCCTCGGGTGCAGCGTCTGGGGAACTGCCGGGGCTCGCAAGGCTGCCCCGCCCGAAGCTTGCCGGCAGCATCTTCTGTAGGCGGCTCCAGCGTGAGCCTGCCAGTCAGGGAGCCCTGCTTCTGCACCGGAGGCGCCCGGCTGAGTCGCGGAGCCCCCGCCCCGGCGCCCGCTCGCGTCATCAGAAGCTGCGATCCCCCTCCTCGCGTCCACCTGCGCGCGCTCCCGCCGCTCTCTTCTCGCTCCCCCACCCCAAATCGCCGAGGCCAGCAGCCCCTCCTGCAGCCGCCGCCAGCCCTGCTCGCCCCCCCCCCCCATGCCTGCGTGAACGAAGCGCCCGGGCATCGCCGGGGGGCGCTGGGCACCCTCCCGAGACGCCCTCGTGCCGTGGCCGGGGAGGAGGAGACGCAGTGCTCCCCCGCGGAGCCCATCTGTGGCCGGGGAGGGAGAGGGGCGAGAACGGGGCCCCTCCCGGGCCTCCCCTCGGCTCGAAGTCGGCAGCATCTCGCAGAGACGACGCAGCCGAGACGAACACTCCGCGCACCCGGACAGCTTCTAGGTAAGGGACCGACGGCAGCGCCTCTTCAGCCTGACCGTGGGCACAGTGGGGAGGGGGCGATCTTAGAGTGCGCCCTCCGGCTCGAAGCAGAGCCTCGCTGAACTACGAAGGCATGGGGAGGCAGGAACCCCCCCCCCCCTTTCACACGCACAGGCGCGCGCGCGCAGTGCCGGTTCCAGGTGTGTGGGGGTCCTGAGCAATATGCCTTTGGGAGGATGGTAGCTAGCCTAATCTCCCCTCGCCCCAGTGCGCCGCCAAGAGACCGAGGGCGAGCAGTTGGGCAGAGGTGGAGGACTCGGTTCGCGCCTCCCCCCCCCCCCCCGGGTGGCATGGCCGGGAGGATTGGGCCCGACGGCACTGCACAGAGAGGAGAGAGACGCCGCCGCTGCCCATCGGCTTTCTCTTTTTTTCCGGGCAGCGCAGAAGGGGAGCGGGGCCTGCTGGTCGCGTTCCACACGCTCCCGCGCAACGTGCACAGGGAAAGCGCAGGTGTGCAGCAGGCTCATCCTCTCGCTGGTTCCCCTGCGCGCGCGCGCTCTGTCTCCCGGGTATGCAATGGGGGACTGGGCCCGCTGGGGCTACCCAGAGAGAAAGGGGAGATGAGCAACCGGAGGCAGCGACGGGAGCAGCCATGGGTTCCGCTGGCTCAGGTACTCTGGGCAGCCTTCCCAGGCCTCTCTGCCACACAGCCCGGAGGGAGAGCACAGATGAGCAAGAGGACTAGGCAGCTGCTCCTTGCGGGATCAGCTGCCGCTTCCCGGCCCGCCGGCCTGCACTCTCCCTCCTCTGCACACTGCAGTGCTGGGGCCTGGGCCCGGTAAGCTTAGCCCTCTCCGCTCTGCCACAGTCAGAGAGAGAGAGAACAAGTGAGTGGGCCGAGGTGGTGGCTCATGCATCTCTGTAGGGCCCAATCCACCATGCTGCCTAGGGAAAATGTGGGTGAGCAAGTGAGAGGAGGCCAGGGCTGGCCCTGCAAGGGGCAGGTGCTGGCTTATGTGGTTCCTCAGGAAACTGAGAGGGAAGGCGCGCATTCTTTGTGTCTCTAGTGTGTCCGCACTCTGGGCAGCTCCCTTTATTCCAGTGCTCCCTGCCATGCCATCCAGAAAGGGGATGATGAGAGAGGCCAGAGGCAGGTCTTGCACGCCCCCATTGGACAGCGTGGCGAACCCCATCCTTGCTGTTGCACTTCCCAGAGCAAGAGGGCAGGCAAGTGAGTGGCGAGAGTAGCGACTGTTCCTTGCACCACTCGTCTGCTTTTGTGGATGTTTGAGCACCTGTGCCACCTGCCCTCACAGTCTGAGGGGGAGGAGGCAAAGAAGATGAGGCGCTGTTGTTCTTGCACAGAGCACACACCCCCCCCCCACGGGACCCAAGCCTCCTAGGGTGTTCTGTGCTTCACCAGCCGCAGGTCAGCAGTCAATGCTGGTCAGCCCTCCTGAGACACTGGGGCCTCAGGAGTTGCCTGATGGTGCCAATTCCTGATGCTAGACTGGCTCCCCTGAACTTTCTTTGGACCAGAGCTCAATCTCAGAAACAGTTTTTCACTGCCAAAATTCAGACTTGGACATGGGAAGAGATGGTATTTAACATGTGCAGAGTCCTTCTTTCTTTTCTCTGATTAGCCACAATCAACCCATGCAGAAATAGTAAGGGGAGAGGGGAGGGCTTCCAGGGAACAGGGTGGTCAATGACTGTTTTAGACATTTAGCAGTACTTAGAACTGGTGGTCAGACTTGTTATTTTAGTTTATAGCACACTCTTTCCCTGAAGTCACAGGGCAGATAACAATTGGGAATGGAATGAAATAAATTATTGTGGGGTCCTTTCCAGTCCTCTGATTCTAATTAAAGGAATGTGTGCAGGTCTGTAGGAAGAAAACCAGTCTCATCCCAGGCTGGGCTGGGATGCTACTCAGGGCTGCTGCTTCTATTTTTGGCCATGGGAAAAGCCAGGCATCTGTGCCAAGGGACCAGTGATTTGCTAAACCTATCAAGAGGACAATTGGCGCCCCACTGCTTTGAGCTGGAGACCAACCTTGAAAGCATATAGTAGAAATAGCATACTGTTTATATATTTTAAGAGATTGAGAGAGCAATCCTTTGGGCCCTAGGCAGCATCTGAGGGACATAGGATTGCTCTGTTTCCTGGCTCTGAGGTTGGAGACAGGGCTCTGACCTCGGAGCAAACCACAGCACCTGTGACTATGACCACATACAGGGGTAAAAGGGGGCATAATGGTGGGTGGGGAGGAGAGGAGGCCGTCTAGCTAAAATGCAGAGCAGAAGGTGTGACGGGTGTCCCGGTCTGCAGTGGGCACTCGTAAGCCTCCACATTCGGAGGCTTACGAGTACCCAGGCCAGATCCCATAGGATTGTGCCCTTATATACTACTCTTCATCATTGATTCTAAGGCAGTTTACCCTAGCAGATGCTCCCCTGCCATTCAGATAATTTCTAAAATTAGTATTGCTGGACCTTCAAACTGCCTGGAGGTCCACCCTTTCCCTGGAAGCTCATACATGGGTATTCGCAGGTATTTTTGCAGGCCAGGGGGCAAAGCTGTACAGTGGTACGTGATTATAATTCACCCATACAGCACACACTGCTACAACACAGCTGTGCATTTTCCTTCTGTGTCTCCACATGCTGTGTTGCTTAGAGTCATGTTCCATGACATTTAGATGCCTAAACAGAGTGAAAGAAGGTGGCTAGGGATGAGGAAGGGAGAGAAATAGCAAGGGAAGGCTCCGGTGGAGAGAAAGAGCCAGGCTAGAGGCTGGGAGTGGAGAATTAGAGGAACAGCAAAGGGGAGCGGTCTGTGTGGGCAGAAGAAGATTGGGGAGGCCAGGAAGCGACTCTTTCCTTCTCTTCCTGCCTGCTGATCAGTGGCAGGAGCAGGACCAAGAACCTGGTGCCCTTCTCAAGTTATTTAAAAATTAAAAATAGATTTTTGAAGGGGAATGGAGAGATTTGGAAAAACTAGCTCAAAGAATGGAGAATGGAGAAACTAGCTCAAAGTGGGCTAGATGAAACAACGATTTTTATTTATTTATTTATTAAATTTATTAATCACCCAGCCACTCTGGGCAATGTTGTTGTTGTTCAGTCATTCAGTCGTGTCCGACTCTTCGTGACCCCATGGACTTCCTGTCCTGCGCTCTCTCCCTTTTGCCCTCAATCTTTCCCAGCATCAGGGTCTTTTCCAGAGAGTTTTCTCTTCGCATTAGGTGGCCAAAATATTTGAGCTTCAGTTTCAGTATCTGTCCTTCCAATGAGCAGTCAGGGTTGATTTCCTTTAGGATGGACTGATTTGACCTCCTTGCAGTCCAGGGGACTCGTAAGAGTCTTCTCCAGCATCACAGTTCGAAGGCATCAATTCTTCGGCGCTCAGCCTTCCTTATAGTCCAGCTCTCACAGCCATACGTTGCTAATGGGAAAACCATAGCTTTGATTATATGAATCTTTGTCGGCAAGGTGATGTCTCTCCTTCTTACTATGCTGTCTAGGTTTGCCATAGCTTTCCTCCCAAGGAGCAAGCGTCTTTTAATTTCATGGCTACAGTCACCGTCTGCGGTGATCTTGGAGCCCAAGAAAGTGAAATCTGTCACTGCTTCCATTTCTTCCCCTTCCATATGCCAGGAAGTGATGGGGCCAGATGCCATGATCTTCGTTTTTTTAATGTTGAGTTTCAAACCAGCTTTTGCACTCTCCACTTTCACCCTCAACAAGAGGCTCTTTCGATCCTCTTCGCTTTCTGCCATTAGGGTGGTATCGTCTGCGTATCTGAGGTTGTTGGTAATTCTCCCGGCAATCTTAATTCCGACCTGTGATTCATCCAGCCTGGCATTTCTCATGATGTACTCTGCATATAAATTAAATAAGCAGCGCGACAATATGCAGCCTTGTCGTACTCCTTTCCCAATTTTGAACCACTCGGTTGTTCCATGTCTGGTTCTTACTGTTGCTTCTTGACCCTCGTACAGGTTTCTCAGGAGACAGGTAAGGTGATCTGGTACTCCCATCTCTTTCAGAATTTGCCAGAGTTTGTTGTGATCCACACAATCAAAGGCTTTAGCGTAGTCAATGAAGCAGAAATAGACGCTTTTCTGGAATTCTCTTGCTTTCTCCATGATCCAGCGAATGTTGCCGATTTGATCTCTAGTTCCTCTGCCTCTTCGAAACCCAGCTTGTACTTCTGGTAGTTCTCGGTTCACATATTGCTGAAGCCTAGCTTGTAGGATTTTGAGCATCACCTTGCTGGCATGTGAAATGAGCGCAATTGTGCGGTAGTTTGAACACTCTTTGGCACTGCCCTTCTTTGGAACTGGAATGTAAACTAACCTTTTCCAGTCTTGTGGCCATTGTTGAGTGTTCCAAATTTGTTGGCATATTGAGTGCAGCACTTTAACAGCATCATCTTTTAGGATCTTACATAGCTCAGCTGGAATACTGTCATCTCCACTAGCTTTGTTGTTAGTAATGCTTCCTAAGGCCCACTTGACTTCACTCTCTAGGATGTCCGGCTCAAGTTCAGTGACCGCACTATCATGGCTATCAGGGACATTCAGATCTTTCCTGTATAGTTCTTCTGTGTATTCTTTCCACCTCTTCTTAATCTCATCTGCTTCTGTTAGGTCCCTGCCTTCTTTGTCCTTTATCATGCCCGTCTTTGCACAAAATGTTCCCTTGAGATCTCCGATTTCCTTGAAGAGATCTCTAGTCTTTCCCATTCTATTGTTTTCCTGGATTTCTTTGCACTGTTCATTTAAGAAGGCCTTCTTGCCTTTCCTTGCTATTCTCTGGAAATCTGCATTCAGTTGGGTATACCTTCGCCTTTCTCCCTTGCTTTTCGCTTCCCTTCTTTCCTCAGCTACTTGTAAAGCCTCCTCAGACAGCCACTTTGCTTTCTTGCATTTCTTTTTCTTTGGGATGGATTGAGTTGCTGCCTCCTGAATGGTGTTACGGACCTCCGTCCATAGTTCCTCAGGCACTCTATCAGGTCTAATCCCTTAAATCTATTCCTCACCTCCACTGTATATTCATAAGGGATATGATTGAGGTCATACCGGAATGGTTTAGTGGTTTTCCCTACGTTCTTCAATTTAAGCTGAAATTTTGCAAGAAGCAGCTCATGATGTGAGCCACAGTCAGCTCCAGGTCTTGTTTTTACTGACTGTATAGAGCTTCTCCATCTTTGGCTGCAAAGGACATAATCAATCTGATTTCGATATTGACCATCTGGTGATGTCCATGTGTAGAGTCGCCTCTTGTGCTGTTGGAAAAGAGTGTTTGCTATGATCAGCGTGTTCTCATGGCACAACTCTATTAGCCTTTGTCCTGCTTCATTTTGTACACCAAGGCCATGCCTGCCTGTTATCCCGGTGATTTCTTGACTTCCTACTTTAGCATTCCAATCCCCTATGATGAAGAGGACATCTTTTTTTGGTGTTAGTTCTAGAAGGTGTTCTAGGTCTTCATAGAACCGATCGACCTCAGCTTCTTCGGCCTCAGTGGTTGGGGCATAGACTTGAATTACTGTGATGAATGGTTTGCCTTGGATTCCTACTGAGATAATTCTATCGTGTTTGAGATTGTACCCCAGTACTGCTTTTCCACCCTTTTGTTGACTATGAGTGCTACTCCATTTCTTCGAAGGGATTCTTGTCCACAGTAGTAGATATAATGGTCGCCTGAATTAAATTCGCCCATGCCTGTCCATTTTAGTTCGCTGATTCCCAAGATGTCGATGTTCAATCTTGCCATCTCATGTTTGACCACCTCCAGCTTACCTTGATTCATTGATCTTACATTCCAGGTTCCTAAATAATGTTGTTCTTTACAGCATCGGATTTTCTTTTCACCACCAGACACATCCACAGCTGAGTGTCCTTTCGGCTTTGGCCCAGCCACTTCACTCTTTCTGGCACTACTTGGAAATTCCCTCTGCTCTTCCCCAGTAGCATATTGGACACCTTCCGACCTGAGGGGCTCATCTTCCGGCGTCATCTCTTTTAGCTTTGTGATACATTCCATGGGGTTTTCTTGGCAAGAATACTGGAGTGGGTTGCGATTTCCTTCTCCAGTGGACCACATTTTGTCAGAACTCTCCACCATGACCTGTCCGTCTTGGGTGGCCCTGCACGGCATAGCTTATGGCTTCCCTGAGTTACGCAAGCCCCTTTGCCACAACAAGGCAGTGATCCATGAAGGGGCAGTGATCCATGAAGGGGCTGGGCGATGTACAAGCATATAATAAAACAGTTGAAAACAACAAAATTCTACAATAAAAACATTTTCTAGAATACCCTAACCCACCCCAAATGCCTGCCTGAACAACCATGTTTTTAATGCACAGTGGAAGCTCATTAAAGAGGGGGCATGACAGAGTTCCCTAGGGAGAGAGTTCCACAGATTGGGGGCCACCACAGAAAAGGCCCTCTCCCTCATCCCCACCAGTCTAGCTGTCCTGGCTGAGGGGACAGAGAGAAGGCCATCCAAGGCTGATCTTGTTAAGCGACCTGTCTGGTGTTGCTGGAGGCAATCCTTAAGATAGGCTGGGCCAGAACCATATAGGGTTTTAAAGGTCAAAACCAACACCTTGAATTTGGCCCGCAAAACAACTGGCAACCAGTGCAACTCCTTCAGCACTGGAGTGATGTGATCTCGCCGGCGGCTGCCTTTAATCAGGCGAGCCACCGCGTTCTGTACCAGCTGCAGCTTCTGAACCATCTTCAAGGGTAACCCCACGTAGAGGGCATTACAGTAGCCTAAACAAGAGGAGACCAGGGCATGTACTACTGATGGGAGCAGATGGTCGGGAAGGAAGGGGCGCAGCCGCTGTATCAGATGGAGTTGGTACCGCGCTGTCCGGCTCACAGCTGACACCTGAGCCTCCATGGACAGCTAGGAGTCCAAAATGACCCCCAGGCTGCAGATCTGGTCTTTCAAGGGTAGCCATACCCCATTCAACACCAAGTCAACATCCCCCAGCCTCCTCTTGTCTCCTACCAAAAGTACCTCGGTCTTGTCAGGGTTCATCTTCAGCTTATTCCTCCCCATCCAGCCACTCACCATCTCCAGACATTTGGACAGGGATTCTACGGCCAACCTTGGTGAAGGTTTGAACGAGAGGTAGAGCTGCGTGTCATCCGCATATTGATGACACTGCACCCCAAACCTCCTGATGATAGCCCCCAGTGGCTTCACATAGATGTTAAATTGCATGGGGGAGAGGATGGAACCCTGTGGCACCCCACAAGTGAGTGGCCACGGGTCTGAAACCTCCTGTCCCAGTGCTACCCTCTGGTACCTGCCGGAGAGGAAGGACTGGAACCACTGCAATATGGTGTCTCCAAAGCCCAAACCCTCCAGGCGGTCCAGGAGGATACTGTAGTCAACGGTATCAAAAGCCGCTGAGAGGTTGAGGAGAACAAGGAAGGAGCATTCACCCCTATCCAGAGCCCTCCTCATATCATCCACCAAGGCGACCAAGGCCATTTCTGTCCCATGCCCAATCCTGAAGCCCGACTGAAATGGATCTAGATAATTGGTTTCTTCTAAGTGTGCCTTCAAGTGCATCATCACCACCCACTCAATCACCTTGCCCCAAAATGGCAGATTTGAGACTGGGCGAAAGTTATTCAGAACTTGGGGTTCCAAGGAGGGCTTCTTTAAGAGCGGTCTTATCACTGCCTCCTTGAAGGCTGATGGCATCACTCACTCCTCAAGGGAGGCATTCACCAGTGCCCTGATCCCCTCACCCAGCAGATCCGGTGGATCCACAGTTGGCTACAGAATCGAACTCAAAGAGTGCTTATCAATGGGATCTTCTCAAACTGGGGAGAGGTAACGAGTGGGGTACCGCAGGGCTCAGTTCTGGGCCCAGTGCTCTTCAACATTTTTATGAATGACTTGGAGGAGGAGGTGCAGGGAATGCTGATCAGATTTGCAGATGACACAAAATTGGGCGGGATAGCTAATACTTTGGAAGACAGAAACAAAATATAAAGTGATCTTGCTAGACTGGAGCGCTGGGCAGAAAACAACAGAATGACATTTCATAGGGATAAATGGCAAGTTCTGCACCTAGGAAAAAGAAACCAAATGCACAGTTACAATATGCGGGATACGTGGCTCAACAACACTACAAGCAAGAAGGATCTTGGAATTGTTGTCAATCACAAGCTGAATATGAGCCAACAATGTGATGTGGCTGCAAAAAAAGGCAAAGGCTCTTTTGGGCTGCATTAATAGAAGCATAGCTTCCAAATCCCGGAAAATACTAGTTCCCCTCTACTCAGCACTGGTTAGGCCTCATCTGGAGTACTGTGTCCAGTTCTGGGCACCACACTTTAAGAAGGATGCAGACAAACTGGAGAGGGTTCTGAGGAGGGCAACAAAGATGATCAGGGGACTGGAAACAAAGCCCTGTGAGGAGAGACTGAAAGAACTGGGCCTGTTTAGCCTTGAGAATACTGAGGGGAGATATGATAGCGCTCTTCAAGTACTTGAAAGGTTGTCACAGAGAGGAAGGCCAGGATCTCTTCTCGATCATCCCAGAGTGCAGGACACGGAATAATGGGCTCAAGTTACAGGAAGCCAGATTCTGGCTGAACATCAGGAAAAACTTCCTGACTGTTAGAGCAATATGACAATGGAACCAATTACCTGGGGAGGTAGTGGGCTCTCCCACACCAGAGGCATTCAAGACGAGGCTGGACAGCCATCTGTCAGGGATGCTTTGACTTGGATTCCTGCATTAAGCAGGGAGTTGGACTCGATGGCCTTGTAGGCCCCTTCCAACCCTACTATTCTATGATTGTATGATTTGCCAGCATTGCTGGAGTTCCCCATGGATACTACATCGGGGACCCCTGTTTTATGGCATTACTGTCCTTATCACATTGACAGCTTCACATGAGTTGTCCTAGAATGATTTCCTTCCTCTTGGAAGCATTAGTGAAGATTCTAGCAGTGAGAGTGTCTTTGGCACAGGGAGGAGAAATGGGTTTGCATGATCAGGATTTAGGTTTCCACAGGAGTCTGGACCACTCATTTAACTTTTCATTGTTATCAGCCACTTTTTACATTTATGTATAACATTTATATGGCCTGAGTTCTGAACTTCAGGAATGTTCTTTTGGAATTTCATATTTCTTCCTTGAACTCCACATTTTGTGCATGGTAGCACATTTTGTATATGTAAAAAGAAAAAGTAGCCATGCTGGTCCTTGGGGGGGAAAAGTCCAAAATCCATAGCTGGCCAATACCTTTATAAGGACCAACCAGAATTCTACAAAACTGTGGAACCTTTTCTCCAGAACTCTTCATCAGGCTAGGTGGTACAAAAAGCAGGGGCTGGGAGAAGAAACCAAGTCCCAAAATTTGGCCAGCTGTTACAGGCACGAGGTCTGCAATTTCAATAGAGCCAGTCTCAAAATGAAGATCTGCAGTCTGAATGAATTAGTCAGTGGTAGGGATGGAACCAGAGGAAGATTTTCTACCACCTGAAGAGAGATTTTGCATGGAGGGTTCCATTCCCTCCAACCACTAGGTCAGGAGTCTTCTATGTGCCACCCATGGGAGCCACTGCATCCACAAGGCCACGTTGAGGCACCCACCAAACTATTCCCCACCCCGTTCTGCAAGTGAATGGTGTGATTCCTTCATTCACTTGTATGGGGAGGGGGGGAGAGACATCCACCTTGCAAAAAAAATGGCAGGAGAGGGGGTGCAGCGCAGTCCCTCCCCACCAAGGGTCCTTGGGGCAATAGGGTCCTTGGTAGGGGGTGGGCTTCATCCCTTCTCCAGCCAATTTTTGGCAGAGGGGGCTTTTTCTTGAATGGAGAAATTGCTCTATTCACTTACAGTGGGATACGGGGTGGGGGGGAGGGAGAGAGAGAGAGAGAGGAGCCAGAGAAAGGGGGAAGGAAGGAAGGAAAAAAGGAAAGAGGAGCAAGAGAGAGAGAGAGAAGCAGGCCAGGGTGAGTAGCACACACACAAACATGGACAAGGGGAGCACTCCCAATATTTTTGTGATCCCCCTGCCCCACAGCAGCCAATTTGTGGTGGTGCCTCGGGCACTTTTTCAAAATCAGTCAAAGTTTATTACCCCTTACTATAGTCACAGATCTGAACTTTAAAAAAATCCAGAATGGGCCCCCAAAGGTGGGAGACCTCTGCACTTTTGGCCTCAGTTGACTTTTTAAACCTACATTGGGTAAAATTAGGCACTAACTAAAATTAATCTTCACCTTTGTCATGTTTTGTGCAGTTCTGCTTTATGCAGTCTCAAGAACCTGTGTGTTTCACCAAAGGCAAGAGGCAGATTAATTACAGCCAGCCTTTGTGTTCTCAGAAATGGAAATCAGCCATTGCTTCTCCTCAGAATGCATGGGTGGGTATAATCTGATACCTGCAACAACACCGACTAATTCAGTCAGATCTCCATTTTGAGATGCAGGCTATTTAAACTGCAGATGCTCATGGCCATAAGACCTGGCCAGATTTTTGGACTTTGTTTCTTTTCCCAGGAAGGATTTCCTGCAGGATCGTCTTTGTTTTTTGCTAGAACCCCGAGATACACCAACTGGAGCCTGACACAGAAGACATACACTTAGAATTAAAGCATTCTGAGCCCAGGAACTTGTTTTGAGCACCAGAATCAAGTACAACTCATAGTCCTTCCATACAAAGCTTTCTTCATTTTAGCAGTGTAATTTGGGGTAGGAAGAATTCATTTTGTTGGTGCTATTGCTAAATAATTGGTTGTCAGAAAGCCTTGCCAATCTCTTGCAAATTGCCCAAAGATATACCAGTGCACCCAGATCTGTCTGCTCCTGTTCTGGGAAGTTTTCATGATTTTGTGGAATCTTGGTTGACCCTAATAAAGGTATTGCCCAACTGTGGATTTTGTGTATGGTTGCACGTTAAAAAAAAAAAAGCCTGACAGCATCAAAGAACAGGTCCACCATTTCTGAGAAGTGACAAGTCCTGGGCACCTGGTCTGCCAGGATAGATAGACCAGGCCTCTGAGAAATTTCTATCCCAGGTCTACTTCTACTGTTTCTCAATAGGAAACCTGGTGTCCAGGCAATGTATTTTCACCATCAGCTGAAATCTTCAATTCTTTCCTTGGCTCCCTTCAGTCCTTGGGCCATTACAAGCATAAAGGCCATGGTTAATATGGGGCGAGGTGGGGGGAAGACCTGCTCAGCTTGTAATCCACTCCTGGGCTCTGCAGGAAATACACAATCGATTCAGACACCTTCGTGCAATACATGAGAAAACACCAACATCTGAGGAGCTGAATGGCACACTGTCTCAGCTCCAAGGCCTGCACTAAAAGAGAGCGGGAGAGATTCCACCCCGAGCCTCCTGCAAGAACTAAAACTGGGATGTTCTCTTTACTTATATACATACACATACATTCATCCCAATAACCCCCACTAGAACCTAATAAATTGCACTGCTCCTACAATCAGCTTCACAGCAGCAGCAGCCCTGCATTTCCCTAAAACAACCAACACATCAGGAGACTGGATAACAGTGGACTACACTGCAGAGTTGTCATACACTACTCTAAACCCCCAGCCCAGTAAAATGAGAACGGGAATAACAACGCTGGTCTCCTTTGCAGGGCTGGCATGACCCCCACACTCTCAGCCACAGCCCTGACTCCTGTTATGTAAATATAATAATGGTGAACTTTATCCGCATGCATTCTGAGGGTAATTTCTTTAAATGTTTACAAACGCAGGGTGAAAAATTATAAGAGTGGTGTTAGAAAGGAATTCCTGTCTTTTCTCCTACCTTTTCTTTTTGGGTAGATGCGCTACAGTCCAGTCTCACTAAAATCCTGGATTTCTGGATTGATTTTTGGATGCAGCAATCATTTCCCACTAGGGAAGATCCCTCAGGAGGCTTTAAAATGAACCAGGAAGTTCTTGCTCCAGACAGTGGGAGTGTCAAACTTTGCCATGACTTCATTCATTAGCTAAAACCCCCTGAAAGGGGGAAGCAGGGTATTTTTTTGCTTTTTTTAAAATGGGCAAAATAGTGGCTGTGTATTTTGCCTCATTTCTCAGGTTGTCCAAGGGCTAGAGACTTGCATTTTGTTTTAAATTAATGCTGGGGATTATGGCCTATCTAGGGGCGCCAACTGATCCCCCTTGCCCCTTCCTGTGGATGCCCATGAAAACAGACAAACTGTTTAGGATCACTTCTCCAGATAGTTATAATAGCTAATGTCTAGAGAAGGAAGTTTTGTTCAAATGATAGTTTTCTTCTTTTCAGTTCAAATATGATGATATGTTTTGTAAGTTTGTGTAATAGGTGTTTGATTTTTATTTTAGTTTGACTTTTTGTGGCTATAGACAAGATTAGTTTGCCTTAAAATACGATATATCAAGACAAGTTGAGAATAAAGAACAATTTATACGGCTATTACCATATCGGTCATTCTTACAGTTGTTTTTGATCCCTTGTTTTGTATTTGACTTTTCAGTTTTACCATTTCCAGATAGCACTAATAAGGCTTACTGGCTAGCCAGAGCTATACTACAACTCAGAGCAGAATGAGTCATCTTTCACAAGAAACACATTTCATTACAGAAGAGAACATAAAATTAAATATTTAAGAAAATACACCCAAGACTATCCTAGCTGAGTTAGCATGTTCTTCCAGCCAAATCCAGCCAGGGGCCATACATATATGGAAGCAAGTTTCCATGTACATGTACCCAGCCAGATGAGGCACTGCACACGTAATTGGCTGCTGTGCATGCTGTTTGCCACCTGATCCAGCTGTTCAAACATTTTTGTGTCATGCCCATGGGCTGTTTTGGAGGGGGAGGAGGGGGGCTTCACCCCCCCCTCCCCACCAAACTGAATGTGGTGATTGGCGCAATTACTGATTTTCTAACAGGGCATCACGTGGGCAGTTCTGATTGCTACATGTACACAGTTGGATCAAGGCCCAACTTAGCTTGAGATTGAAAGCATTATGCCAGGACAGGATGCTTTGAGTTAAAGGAATGATTTAGAAAATTAGCCATGCATTTGCAGGCAAGCTGTGTTTCTCCCAGAGAGAAAGCAAAACAGACTCCTCTCTCACAGCATCTATACTGGATCTCAAAGAATGCTGCTGTCCAGATCAAGGAAAATCACATCCTCCTTTATAAGAGGAATTTTTAGTTCAGGTATGGGTCACATGGTTTTGAACCAGTCCCGAAACATTTTGACTACATTTCAGAGCAGACAAAGATTTAACATGTAGATGTGAGCCCAGCTGGGAACCAGGAGGAAAGAATGGGTGGAATCACTAGATTCTCCCTAAATGCCCTGCATTCTGCCAGGAAATAACAAATTGAATAGGATGTGGTGATGAAAGGAAGTCTAAACAGTTCCCACACATGATGCAGCTTAGCTGTTCGTGTCCTGTTTACTAGGGGCTCAGGCTTGGATAGAGACTAATGGTCCAAAATGGAAACCCACAAAGTCCAGTTCAGTTAAGGAGCAGACAATAACCAAAGTCAAATCAGACCAAGGTCAAAGCCAGCAAGTTTTCAGAGCACAGAGTCAGACAAGGATTTAGCAAGAAGAGTGGTCAAAGGCAGTTCAAGGTTGCTTACAGGATTTCAGACAGAGGAGGCTGTAGGCGAGCAAGGGACAACAGATCCAGGGTAATAGGGAGCCCAGAGTTGGTGAAGAGACACTGTTCCAGCAGCTCTCCAGCCTGGAAGTGAGGCATTTAAGCAGGAGCTGCCAGAACTCACCTCAGGTTCAGCTGTGGCTCATTAGAAGCTTCTGGTAGAAGTCCTCTTTGTGAGGAGAACCCCTACACAGGAGGGGTCCTTTACTCATGAGGAGTCCTTTGCTGTAATTGTGCACATCTCCTCAGTATAAGGACTTCAGCCTGCCTCTTCAGGTATTCTCGCTGCCAGGGGCTCAGTGGTCATTCCACCTCTGACTCTGAGGTGGCAGAGCCCCCTTCTTCCTGGGGGTGGTGCACCCTAGGCAGTTTCCTCCAAGGGTCCAGGCTCCGCATGAACCACTGGTGTGGGTAGATTCCGGATATCACCACTTGCTGAGGCATACTGGCCCTCCTCTGAGGAGGAATCCACTAACTGGGGCTTGACAGTTAGCTCTAACCGATCCAATATTACCAGAAAAAATTGCTGCACTTTGGTCAGGTGCTAAAAATAATCAAAATATTGTATTTCATGAAATCTGCATACCTCAAAATTGCCCCAGAACTATTGTCATATTAGTCTGTTGTTAAAAAACCCAACAAAGAACCTAACTAGCAAATGTATTGTGGAATGAGCTCTGGGAAGCAAAAACTTACTTCACAAGCTTGCTTTGGCTATTGGGCAGTACAGAAATGTAATAAATAAAATAACTTTGGATTCATTGTGTTTTAAACTTAAGGCTTTTATATTATGTTTTACTATGTTATCGAATTTTATGGTTTTAAGTTTTGTGAACCACCCAGAGAGCTTCAGCTTAAATAAATATGTTGCCTTAATTAAATTAATTACAAATTAAATAAATATGTTGCATAGGCAGTGCAGATGTTGGTTTTTATACACAGGTATTGGTGGAGGAAAACTATTGTAGATGCAAGATGAGATTAGTAGAATATCACCTATCCTGAAAGTAGAGATAACATGCATATATTAAAACTGCAGGGATACCATACATGAGTCAATACTGTTTTAGCTATCTGACAATTGCAAGACAAAGAGAGGGAAGACTGAGGTGTTTCCAGACAGAGGGCTTCTAGTGTTACCAATTAGAAGGCATTGTGTAGCTATTCCATTTTTTTTAACGGATTTTTCACAATAAGAAAAAAGAAGTGGGAAAACATGGGAAGGTTATGAGTGGAAGATGACGTCTAGAGCCTCTGTAAAATTCTGTGAATGAGGCAGGGTGATGGTGGGTTGAAAGCCTTATCTGGAAGCTTCTATTTAGTGTAAGATGGTTTGGCAGAGGATGGGTATTAAGGAAGGTGTAGAAAAGTAGGTTCTCTCCTGCACCAATTGAATTTGAGCATAGTTTTCTAGTACCAGAGGTAGAAATATGTGATGGAATAGTGAGGGCAGGAGATCAAACAAAATAAAGGTGTGCATTAAGGGTTTATTTGATCTTTGAGTTTAAAAGCAGTCAGTAGGCACAATAACAAGGGTCACTCAAGGTGCAGAGCTTTTAGTGTATCAGAGAACCTTGGGTGTAAACAGGGGTCACAATGGAGGGGGGGGCAATGTTGCCAAGCAGCCTGGTGGAGCCAAATGAATTCCCTTTTCAGCCTGAGTTTCTTGTGTGTAAAATACGAGTATGTTCAGTATGTTCAGTAATAGTTGTGGTTTTATTCTGTTAGATGCCTGGCTTGACTTGCTCTGCTGTTTTATATTTCTGGCTGTTTAGCCAGGGGACTATCTGTTTTGGACTCAGTAAAGTTTGCCAAGCCCTTCACTTTCTGGACTCAGTCTGTTTTATTCAGCCACCTCTGCTAACAACATGCAAGAAACTAAATGGATTTTTCTCATAGTTCCTGGTGTGCCACACAACAACGTTCAGTGTGGCAGAGTTATGATAATGCATATTCAGTCCAATAAGAGCTAAGATTGTGATTGTGGTATTAGGCCATTGGGGCAGGGTGTGTGTGTGGCAAGGGGTGGGAGTTGTGGTTGCTTGCATTTTATTCTGCCTGTAGTAATAAGGCAGACGCAGAGTATATTAGGTATAGAATGAGCGAGATGTCCACGAAACAGTAAAATGTACTGAAGTATAGCTATAATGATGGGCTATAGCGAATAGGCAAGAGAGCGTTTGCCCCAATTTTGCTTACATGATTCTAGCTGGCTTGATCATATCTCTTGGGACTTGCTTCCTACTGCCTTCCTCTCTTGAGCTTCCAACTTCTTACAACAAAAAAAAGATTGTTTGCATTTATTTTATTCATTGCTCTTTAAAACTGTCCAATAACCTCAGTTCTCTAGGCACAATATATAACAACATAAATTGCAGACAATGAAACAATGAATAAAAATAGCACGCAATAAAATCAAGATAAAACAAGCAGCAGAAAATAAAAATACTAAAGCACATAAAACCAAGGTAAGGCCAGCAGCAAAATAAAGAGTGCTAAGATCTAAAAGCACTAAAAACAGTCCTTAAAGTGCCTGGGAGAACAAAAAGGTCTTCACCTGGGGCCGAAAATACCGTAATGTAGGTGTCAGGTGAAGCCTCACTGGGGAGAGCATGCCACAGACAGGGTGCTACCACCGAAAGGCCTTCTCTCATGTAGCCACCCACCTTACCTCATTCGGCAGGGGTCTCAGATGACCTTAGTGTCCGGGTAGGTAAATATAGGAGGATATACTCCCTCAGGTATCCTGGCCTCAAGCTGTTTAATGCTTTAAAGGTTAGAACCAGTACCTTGAATTGTGCCCAAGAATGGACTGACAGCCAGTGCAGATGGCATAATATGATTACCTTGGCCAGTCCCAGTTAGCTATCTAGCTGCCCTATTTTAGACTAATTGAAGTTTCTGGACTGTTTTCAAAGGCCCCACATAGAATGCATTGAAATAATCCAAGCTGGATGTTACCAGAGTGTGAATAACTGTCACAAGGCTGTCTCTGCCCAGATAGGGTTGCAGTTGGTATATCAGCTTGAGCTGATAAAAGCTGCTCTGACACCAAGGCCACCTGTGCCTCTAACAGCAATGATGGATCTAAGAACACCCCCATCAACGAACCTGCTCCTTTAGGGGGAGGGCAGTGTAAGATGCATTAACTGCCACAGTAAATATAGTACAATAAAATGCAACAGAAATGCAATAAAATATCAAAAGTAAGAAAATCTAGAAAGACATACTGCACTGTGCATAAAAAACAACTACACCTACTTATTTCTGATTAAATAGTATTCTACTTAATTGCACATTTAAAATCATTCTTACCATAATGCTCAAAAGAGAAAAAAAGTGAGAAAGAAAAGAACAAATTCAATATATCAGTTTAAGGCAAACAATACTAAATAAACTATATCATAAAAGCTATAGAAGTAATAAATATTATAAATGTTATCAAGATTAATCATTAAATGCCAATCATACTGACAAATAAACACTCAAAAACATATAAAATATCAGTATCTGAGCCTCAAGTGACAAAGACAGCTCAAGGAGAATCTCAAGCTACGAACCGGCTCCTTCAGAGGGGTGCAGCCCCATCCAGAACAGGTTGAGCACCCTCCATCCGGTCAGCAGAACCACTCACCAACAGCATCTCAGTCTCGTCTGGATTGAGTTTCAGTTTATTAGCCTTCATCCAGTCCATTGTCGCAGCCGGGCACTGATTCAGCACATCCACACCCTCACCTGATGAAGATGAAAAGGAGAAATAGAGCTGCATGTCATCAGCATACGATGACGGCACACTCCAAAACTCCAGATGACTGCACTCAATGGTTTCATGTAGATGTTGAACAGTATGGAGGGCAAAACTGACCCCTGTGGAACCCCATATTGGAGAATCCACAGGGCCGAGCAGTGTTCCCCAAGCACCACCTTCTGGAGCTGACCCTCCAAGTAGGAGCGAAACCACTGCAATGCAGTGCCTCCCACTCCCAGCTCAGGCAATCGTCCCAGAAGGATATCATGGTCAATTGTATCGGAAGCCACCAAGAGATCAAGGGGAATCAACAGGGTCACCACCAGCCCGTCTTTCTCCCAACACAGGGCAACCAAGGCTGGTTCCATGCCAAAACTTGGCCTGAACCCTGATTGAGATGGATCCAGATAATCAGTCTCATCCAAGAGTGTCTGGATCTGGTTGGCAACCACCTGGTCAAGGACCTTGCCCAGGAATGGGACATTTGCAACTGGCCTATAATTATTAAGGTTTTCCGGATCTAGGGTGGATTTCTTCAGGAGTGGTCTCACCACTGCCTCTTTCCGGTGGCCCAGGACCAATCCCTCTTGCAAGGAGGCATTAATCACCTCTCTAGCCTAGCCAGCTGTTCCCTCCCTGCTCATTTTTATTAGCCAAGAGGGGCAAGGATTGAATATGGAAGTGATTGTATAAACCTGTTCAAGCACTTTGTCCCCATCCTTGAGCCATACCAACTAAAACTCATCCAAGAAAACTGGACAAGACTGTGCTCTGGATACCTCACGAGATTTACCTGCAGTAATACTGGAGTCTAAGTCCTGGCAGATAGAAGAGATTTTATTCTGGAAGTGCCTAGCCAGTGCATTACAGCGGGCTGTAATAGATGCTGTTCTATCATTAGTGTTGAAGCAAGATTCACCTGGCAGTCCACTTGCCTTCTATACATGGAATGAGAGCGGGGCACCACCTTGTTCTTTGCCTAAGTCAGCAAAATGTCTTGGCCTGGTTCTGAATGCTGGTTTGTGATTCGTCTGTCTTTCTTAGCCTGTGTTTTACAGAGACACCCATCCACCCCATGTAACCTAGCAAATGCTACTACCCCTCCCTGCTGTAAGGACCTCAGACCCTGATCCCTCTCTTCTTTCAGGCAGAGCTGGGGGGGGGTTACTTCTCACTCTTCATTTCAGAGCTGAGAAGCCCAGCTCATCACTGTGGCCTTGTGGTGGTGCGCATCTCCCTGGAAAGGAGGGGGAGATCTTCAGTAGCCCTCAGAGCTCCCACATCATCAAGACACATCAGCTCTGTCCCTGAGAGCAATAGAGTAGGCACATCCAGATGACTCTTTGCATCTGTGGTGCCCGCCCTGCACCAAGCAGCCAGGGAAAAAGTGCTGGAGGAGGCAGAGCTTGATTCATGGAACTCCACACACCTGATGCTCAAGGGGTTGGCCAGGCAACAGAAAGCCATTCCAAAGGTGGCCGGAGTTGGGGGAGTTTGGTGTCAGCCACTCACTGGACATGCAGCAGTGGGGCATACCACCTCTCAGTTAGTCATGGCTGTGGCAGCCACAACTTGCAAAGAGCAGTGAAATCTCTCAAATAGTTTCTGATATGTTCCTACAACATCACTGTGATTGGAGAGCCCTGGTAAAGTCATTCCCTGACTGGAAAGTAGAGCTGTCAGTTACAAAACCATTCTCCTTGCCTCCCCCTTCCCCCACAACCCCGCTTTCCATTTTCCTTTTTCAGAGAGTTTGTTGGAAGTTCAAGAATGTATCAGATTGGGACAAAAAAACACCCTGAGGCAATTCCAAAGACTCTGTTTCACTCCAGACTGGTTCGGATCCAAGTTGCCTTGTATTCCGCAGTGGTCTGAATATCTGAAAGTGGGGATATTCACCTTGAATTCATGCCTTGCCTGAAGAATTCGCAGAGCCCTAATGTCTATTAGCCATCATAGCCAAATGGAACTATGTGGGGAAATAGTATGCTTCCTAATCCACTATGTTGCAGACATAGACAAAGGGAAGGGCATGCCCTGCTTGTATGTTTCCTAGAAGCATCTGACTGGCCACTGCTGGAAATGGCTTGCTAGGCAAGATGGACTGTTAGTCTGAGCCTGCAGAACTGGTTAAGTAACCTTCAGATTCTTTACACCCAAGAAACTATACTTGAGGTTTGCTTTACAGTGGAATCTTTGGCAGCTCTGAGTTATATTATAGTTAACATGTGAAGATACGGGTTATTAAACAGTTATGAGAGTTCCCATGAACTCCTTAATGAGTTTACACATTACTTCCTGAAATTGGAAGCAAGCTATTTGCATAATCAATACCCAACATCTTCCAATGTTACTTGCACTGAATATGTAAACTGATGAGCCTCTTTTCCCTTGTTACTGTGTAATGTATGTAATTAAATGGCTAAGTGACTCCAAGAGGGAAGGAGCTATGACTGACCACAATTAACTCTGTGTTCAGGTTGGGTCCCAGAACTTGTGGTCAAATGCAAAGACTGGCACTAAGCCAGTGTGGTCACTGTAGTCCTGGTGTAAGCAGCCCCTTTACTTCTCCACATGTGTTTTATTTAAAAACAGGAGCCACAGTCTAGCACAGCTACGTACACTGAAGCCCATTAAAGTAAATGGACCAGTATGATGAGGCATCAGGAGTCACCTAGGTATTCCTGGTTGCCTAGCAGCAGTAGCCAGCCACAGTTAGGGCTGGTTAAACTGTAGAAAAGGGAATCAGGACAGGGGCTCTTTAAATGGATCCAGGACTCTGAGGGGGGAGGAGAAGGAGGAGGAGGTGGAGCAGAAGCACAGGATAAAAGCATGAAGGCTAGAAGCTTAAGGGAAGAGTAAAGAGGCTCAGGAAGAGTGGCTAAAAGGAGGAACTAGAAGACTGGCAGATAAAGAAGGGGAGAAGAGCAGCTTGGCTTCCTTGAAGGCCAGGGACCTAAAGCAGAGGAGCGTTTGCTAACAAACCCAGAAGAGACCTACCTGTGTAGTCAGCAGCAGTCAGAAGCCTACAGGAACCGGTGGATGAGGAAAGCCTGGCTTAATTCCCCAGCAAGCTTAAGAACAGGTCATGCTGACTCTACAGCTACTCATCAACCTCAAGTAGCAGTCTGTAAGCAGTCCTTCAGAATGTACAGCTGCTGCTCTAGGGTTATGCTCTCCAAACCCACAGCTACTATAGGTAGAAGCCCTGTACAGTGAAGCACTGTAGACTTTCAGCCTGCTCCAGCAGATACCAGTATTGCCCTGAGAGCATCTATCCCAGTTCTGCAATTATTTACCTCATGCTGTGACCTGTATCCAGGAGCCTGCAGATACTTACTGTTATTGATTGAGATATTATGTGTCTTATCCTGGAACTATTTACTACAGGTACCAAGAGGAGAACCTGATCCTGCGGCTACTGATTTGACTGATCCTGTGCTGTAACAGGAATTAATAAAGTCTATAGTTGCTCCATCTATGTAGTCCTCAGTCATTTGGGATGGATAAAGGACAGAGGGACACATTCCCCTTGGCAAAGGGGGCAGACTTTATGGCAACCAGTAACAGATTAAAGAACAGGAAGCCAGGTGTAGGAATAAACAGTGCTCATGAGGGAGTTATGCAGTAGGGTCCCACAAAGATCTGTACTGGGGCTGGTGCTATTGAACGTATTTGTAAATGATCTGAAGCTAGGGATGAGCAATTGAGTTGCCAGCTTTGTTGGATCACTCAGCAGCACTTTCAAATAGCATCCCAAATACCAAGGACATTGTAGAGCTGGGGAAAGGTGTACAAAAGGGCAACCAAAATGATCAAGAGGCTGGAGCAACTGTCCTCTGAGACAAGGTTTTGATGTTTGGAGCTTTTTGGCTAGAAAAAGGGTGAGTAAGTGGAGACGTAAAAGAGGTGTGGGAAAGTGTTTCATAATACTAGAACCTGCAGTCATGAAGCTGAATGGTGGGAGATCCAGGACAGATAAAAAGAAGTACTACTTCACACAGCACATAATTAAACTATGGAATTATCTACCACAAGATGTAGCAATGACCACCAACCTGGACAGCTTTAAAAGGGGATTAGACATTCATGGAGGATAAGACTATCAATGGCGACTAGGCCTGATGGCTCTATTTTACCTCCCAAAACGTCTTGTGACACCTTAAAGCCTAGCCACTTCATTTTGGCATAAGGTTTCATGCACTATAGTCCACTTCATTAGATGCACAGAATACTACAGAGGCTTTCAGGGTTTTTTTAATACAGTATATATGGTAGTAGTGAGTGGAATTTTGAACATTGAGGTCAGAAGGACATTCAATGCAGAAAGTACCGATGGTGACAATCACATTATTTAACAGTGGCCATTTACAGTGTAGCTGTTGCTGATAACAAACATCCTGGGATTGTTGTTGTTGTTCAGTCGTTCAGTCGTGTCCGACTCTTCGTGACCCCATGGACCATAGCACGCCAGGCCTTCCTGTCCTGCGCTCTCTCTCGGAGCGTGCTCAAGTTCATATTCATTGCATCCGTGATGCTATCTAGCCATCTCATCCTCTGCCGTCCCCTTCTCCTTTTGCCTTCAGTCTTTCCCAGCATCAGGGTCTTTTCCAGGGAGTTTTCTCTTCTCATTAGGTGGCCAAAATATTGGAGCTTCAGCTTCATTATCTGTCCTTCCAATGAGCACTCAGGGTTGATTTCCTTTAGGATGGACTGATTTGACCTCCTTGCAGTCCAGGGGACACGTAAGAGTCTTCTCCAGCATCACAGTTCGAAGGCATCAATTCTTCGGCGCTCAGCCTTCCTTATAGTCCAGCTCTCACAGCCATACATTACTACTGGGAAAACCATAGCTTTGATTAGACGGACCTTTGTCGGCAAGGTGATGTCTCTGCTTCTGACTATGCTGTCTAGGTTTGCCATAGCTTTCCTCCCAAGGAGCAAGCGTCTTTTAATTTCATGGCTACAGTCACCGTCTGCGGTGATCTTGGAGCCCAAGAAAGTAAAATCTGTCACTGCTTCCATTTCTTCCCCTTCTATATGCCAGGAAGTGATGGGGCCAGATGCCATGATCTTAGTTTTTTTAATGTTGAGTTTCAAACCAGCTTTTGCACTCTCCTCTTTCACCCTCAACAAGAGGCTCTTGAGATCCTCTTCGCTTTCTGCCATTAGGGTGGTATCGTCTGCATATCGGAGGTTGTTGATAATTCTCCTGGCAATCTTAATTCCGATCTCTGATTCATCCAACCCGGCATTTCTCATGATGTACTCTGCATATAAGTTAAATAAGCAGGGTGACAATATGCAGCCTTGTCGTACTCCTTTCCCAATTTTGAACCACTCGGTTGTTCCATGTCTGGTTCTTACTGTTGCTTCTTGACCCTCGTACAGGTTTCTCAGGAGACAGGTAAGGTGGTCTGGTACTCCCATCACTTTAAGAATTTGCCACAGTTTGTTGTGATCCACACAATCAAAGGCTTTAGCGTAGTCAATGAAGCAGAAATAGACGTTTTTCTGGAATTCTCTTGCTTTCTCCATGATGCAGCGAATGTTGGCGATTTGATCTCTAGTTCCTCTGCCTCTTCTAAACCCCGCTTGTACTTCCGGTAGTTCTCGGTTCACATACTGCTGAAGCCTTGCTTGTAGGATTTTGAGCATCACCTTGCTGGCATGTGAAATGAGCGCAATTGTGCGGTAGTTTGAACACTCTTTGGCGTTGCCCTTCTTTGGAATTGGAATGTAAACTGACCTTTTCCAGTCTTGTGGCCACTGTTGAGTGTTCCAGATTTGTTGGCATATTGAATGCAGCACTTTAACAGCATCATCTTTTAGGATTTTAAATAGCTCGGCTGGAATACTGTCATCTCCGCTAGCTTTGTTGTTACTAATGCTTCCTAAGGCCCACTTGACTTCACTCTCTAGGATGTCCGGCTCAAGTTCAGTGACCGCACTATCATGGCTATCAGGGACATTCAAATCTTTCCTGTATAGTTCTTCTGTGTATTCTTGCCACCTCTTCTTAATCTCATCTGCTTCTGTTAGGTCCCTGCCTTCTTTGTCCTTTATCATGCCCGTCTTTGCACAAAACGTTCCCTTGAGATCTCCAATTTTCTTGAAGAGATCTCTAGTCTTTCCCATTCTGTTGTTTTCCTCGATTTCTTTGCATTGTTCATTGAAGAAGGCCTTCTTGTCTCTCCTTGCTATTCTCTGGAACTCTGCATTCAGTTGGGTATATCTTCCCCTTTCTCCCTTGCTTTTCACTTCCCTTCTTTCGTGAGCTACTTGTAAAGCCTCATCAGACAGCCACTTGGCTTTCTTGCATTTCTTTTTCTTTGGGACGGATATCGTTGCTGCCTCCTGAACAATGTTACAGACCTCCGTCCATAGTTCCTCAGGCACTCTGTCTATCAGGTCTAATCCCTGAAATCTATTCCTCACCTCCACTGTATATTCATCAGGGATATGATTTAGGTCATACCTGAATGGTTTAGTGGTTTTCCCGACGTTCTTCAATTTAAGCCGAAATTTTGCAAGAAGCAGCTCATGATCTGAGCCACAGTCAGCTCCAGGTCTTGTTTTGACTGACTGTATGGAGCTTCTCCATCTTTGGCTGCAAAGGACATAATCAATCTGATTTCGATATTGACCATCTGGTGACGTCCATGTGTAGAGTCGCCTCTTGTGTTGTTGGAAAAGAGTGTTTGCTATGATCAGCATGTTCTCTTGGCAAAACTCTATTAGCTTTTGTCCTGCTTCATTTTGTACACCAAGGCCATGCCTGCCTGTTATCCCGGTGATTTCTTGACTTCCTACTTTAGCATTCCAATCCCCTATGATGAAGAGGACATCTTTTTTTGGTGTTAGTTCTAGAAGGTGTTCTAGGTCTTCATAGAACCGATCAACCTCAGCTTCTTCGGCCTCAGTGGTTGGGGCATAGACTTGAATTACTGTGATGTTGAATGGTTTGCCTTGGATTCGTACTGAGATCATTCTATCATTTTTAAGATTGTACCCCAGTACTGCTTTTCCCACCCTTTTGTTGACTATGAGTGCTACTCCATTTCTTCTAAGGGATTCTTGCCCACAATAGTAGATATGATGGTCACCTGAATTAAATTCGCCCATGCCTGTCCATTTGAGTTCGCTGATTCCCAAGATGTCGATGTTCAATCTTGCCATCTCATGTTTGACCACCTCCAGCTTACCTTGATTCATTGATCTGACATTCCAGGTTCCTAAACAATATTGTTCTTTACAGCATCGGATTTTCTTTTCACCACCAGACACATCCACAGCTGAGTGTCCTTTCGGCTTTGGCCCAGCCGCTTCACTCTTTCTGGCGCTACTTGGAAATACCCTCTGCTCTTCCCCAGTAGCATATTGGACACCTTCCGACCTGAGGGGCTCATCTTCCGGCGTCATCTCTTTTAGCCTTGTGATACGTTCCATGGGGTTTTCTTGGCAAGAATACTGGAGTGGGTTGCCATTTCCTTCTCCAGTGGACCACATTTTGTCAGAACTCTCTGCCATGACCTGTCCGTCTTGGGTGGCCCTGCACGGCATAGCTTATGGCTTCACTGAGTTACGCAAGCCCCTTCGCCACAACAAGGCAGTGATCCATGAAGGGGATCCTGGGATTAGGGAGCCAATTAACAGATGTAATGTGATAAAAAATGTAATCCTGATTCAAGCCTCTGGTGCTAGAATTATTTATTTATTACATTTCTATACTGCCCCATAACCAAAGCTCTCTGGGCAGTTTACAGAAATTAAAACATTGAAATACAATATCCAAAGTTTAAAAGCCATTTTCATAAAACACAAAGACAACATATAACTAAAAACAACTTTGAACAGTCAGTCATAATCAAAGACAGATCCAGGACCGATTAAAAACTCATCATATGCTGCCAAATGCCTGAGAGAAGATGAAGGCCTTAACTTGGCGCCGAAAAGACAATGGTGGTACCAAGTGGGCCTCATTGGGGAGATTGTTGCACAGGTGGGGGACCATCACTGAGAAGGCCCTGTCCCTTCTGAGCTTCCCTGGGAGGAGGCACTCAGAGGAAGACCTTAGATGTTGAACATAGAGTACGGGTAGGTTCATTTCAGAAGATCCACTCCAGCAGGTATTGCGGTCCCAAGCCATGTAGAGCTTTATAGGTTAAAACCAGCACCTTGAATCAAGCTCGGAAGCATATAGGCAGCCAGTGCAAGCAGGCTGCCTATATTAAACCTGCTGATGAATGCTAATTCACAAGTCTGTTGTTCTAATCTCCCTTTGGAGTTCCTTTGCTCCACAGTGGCATCCAAAGCTTTGTGTCTCGAATACACATCCACAGTTCCTTATTCATTTTTTAGTACATTGGATGGATGGTCCATGGCATGGATAGTCTCTTGTGCCCAAACGAAGCATTGGGGCAGATACAGTGGCATGCCAGCTTGTAAAGGACTCTCCCCCTGGAGGTTTGGGGTGGCCTAAAGCTTACTGTGTGGTGCACACCTTCAGTTCTGTATTCATTTTTTCATATATTGTGTATTAGCCTGAGGCTGCAATGCTTGACGGTGTCTTATGCCCCAATGTACCACTGGGTTGTGACATCTCATAGAGGCCACTCGTGCTGAGATTTGAGTGTATTATTTGAGGTGGCCCAAAGCTTAGTTCGCACTGCACATCCCTAATTCGTTACTCACTATACATATTTTGGGCATAGTGTCTGATGCTCAAAGAAAGCGTTGTGCTAGAAGTGGTGCTATGGCTACTCATAGAAGACATGCTGGTGGTGTGGGTGATCACAAAACACACTCCAGGCCTTCTATTCTCCTCCCCTTTCCGGTGCTGCATGGCTTAACCACTCTGCTAGGAGACAGTAGATCCAAAGCAGCACAGAACGTGCTTCTTCGCTCAACACATAATGCATTTATCCCCATTTTCTGCCACGAGATATGGTGATGGCCATGTATTGAGATGGCTTTAAAAGGGGAATAGACAAATTTATGGAGGAGTCTGCGTCTATAACTGGACTTTGGCCATGAGATAGCCTCCTTGAAAACCAGTTGATAGTGGTGGGGACAGAGTGGAGGGCTGTTGTCTTCAAGCCCTGAAATGGGTTTCCTAGAAGGATATGACTGGCCACTGTGGAAAACAGGATGCTGGACTAAATGGGCCCTTTGGTCCAAAACACGGCTCTCCTTATATGCCCAACTCTGCGCTAGATTGTGGTCACTACGTTTTGCTAAGTTTCCTTGTCTCCTATAATGTTGACTTGTAATTGCGTGGGTGTATTAGGGTGGCCAGATGCAGAAGAGGACAAAGCTCCTGCACCTTGAATAGTTGTGTAGAAGAAATTTCAGCAGGTGTAGCTTGCCATGGCATTTTCCACCTGGTGAAAAGCCCTCCTCTGTACAACCGTTAAAGATGCCTGTTCTCTTCTGCCTCTGGCCATCCTGTGTGGATAGCCATCCACCTGATTTAGGTGGGCATTTTGACACCACCACCCCTGAAACTGGGATCTGATTTTTAGATTTATGGGAGCTAAAACAATTTGAATAGCTTGGAGGGGGGAATGGGGTGCTGCCACAGTGGTGGCTTCTTCGCTTTGTCATTTCTTTTACTGTTTAAAACTGTGTGGTGGTAGCAGCTCCTCTTGCTTCGTCCTCTTCCTGCTTGTCTTCCTCCTTCCATTTAAGACCAGCTACCTGTGGCCCGGGGCTGGAGCAGCAGCGTCATTCTTCTAGGCACATTCTTAGTGGCAGCTCTGCTTCCGCCTCCTCCACCACAAGTGGGTCCTTTTTATTGTTTTACAAAAGAGCTTCCACTATTGCATATGGGAGTAGAAGAGAAGCAGCCCATGAAAAGGTTGTCTGAACCTGCAGGATTTATCTTTTTGTGAATTTGAAACTGCCATGCCATTTAACTTGCTTCAGAAAAATCACCTGTACTGTATTTAGGTTTTTAAAGTCAATTTAATGTTAAAAGCATGATAATTCATTTAACTGCTCTACTTAAATAAAAGTAACAGATAAGACAAGATTGTAAGAGTTTTTCTGCAATATCAACAACATGAAGGAATGGGGGAAAACACTTGGATGCGAACAGGAAGCACCATTCAGGCATTATGCCAAATAGGGTGCAAGCAACGCATCTAAGAGTGCTGCCTCCACTGCCAATGTTCTAGTGTGCAGTGGCCCGGCCCTTGAAGACCCAGACCTTACAGTGCTGAGCAGGCCTGCAGGGGGCTCCTCCTTGCGTTCACTTGGTCCCTTTATGTGATCAGGAATCCTAATAAAAGCAAGATTCTCAGTCATGTGGAGCCGTCTACTCATGTTCAAGTGAACACAACTAGAAGCCCTTTGCAGACCCCTACTCAACATGGGGGGGTCAGGGACATTGGGGTGGGGTTGGCATGTGGTGCTCTATCCCTCTTCTGTGTGCTGTTTGAATCCTATCTGGCATAATGCCTAAATAGGGCGGGCTGTTGTGAAAACAGAATCACGGAATGCTATTTATCCTGGATTACTGAAAGAGAAAACGTGCCCTTCTCTGTGAATTGGTGCATGAGTGTGAGTGCGCGTGTGTACACACCTTTGGATATCTTCCTGAGTTAGGACAAGAGGTGAAAAAATGGGCACATTCTAGCCCTGTGATTCTATTATTCACCCAAATCATTCATGAAATTACCATAGTTGGTTTAGTATGACTTATTCTTAATAAAACTATGTTGATTGCAAATATATGACTTCATTTTCTTCTGGATGTAAAACTGATTGTTTTATATGTTGTTGTAATTACTTTTTAAGGATAGAACTTATACTAATGGATTAATTTGCCCTTCTGCAACCTTCTGGAAATTCATATGTTTCAGTCATTTCCTTTAAGATCTAAAGGTGCAGTTTGTCAGGTAATGCTGGTATAGTTAGATATTCTTTGAGGAACTCTTTCCCTGTTTTTTGCCACATTTTACTCAATTACTACTTTTCCTTAATTTTTAGTAAGGTGGGTGATGCTGATCAGGACTATGCTGGTGGATGGGGAGGGCTGGAGCGAACATGTGACAGGACTGGAGGCAGACTGGAAGTATATGCAGAACAGAAAGCAGTGCAGCTTTTAATGTTGTTGCACTGAGGATGAGGCAGCTGGATGTTTAGGTGATGACATCCATATAAGAACAGGAAAAGAACTGAGTACAAATAGTGATAGGCGATGTCAGGACCCAGCTTCAGCACTGCAGTGGGCCTTGTAGTTTATAGCTAAGATTTGATTAGAAGCAGCCTGGAAGGGCTTGGGCCTTTCAGCAAGGCTTCTGTCCAAACAGGGTGCCTCTGTTTGGCCCTTCAGCGTTGACGCTTCAACCTGGGCGACCTTCTGCAAACCCCACCACACCTCTGTCAGGCTCTCACGGACAGCTTCCAGCCTCCCTGCCTGCCAAGGCCAGACCAGCAGGTGGACAGGGAGTTGGGTGACTCCCCCCGGCTCAGCTCCGGGAACAATGACAGAGATAAGCTCACACAGACTCTGACATTCCAGAAACTGAATAGGCCCAAGCCCTTCCAGGCTACTTTTAATCAAATCTTGGCTATAACCTGCAAGGCCCACTGCAGTGCTGAAGCTGGGCCCTGACAGGTGAACCCTCCTTGGCTCAGTTTGGAATTGGGCTCAATAAACTGAACTACTACCACTTCTTCTTTAGTAGAGTATAGCTTGGTTAATTCTGAGCTCAGTTCCGAAATTCAGACCTCATCATACTCCTGATGACACCATTGGAAGCCTAGAGAGACCTGAATGGCTCCCCCCCCCCCCCCGATCCTGTAAGATCCAAGCATGAGGGGCTGGGGAGGGTACACTTTATATGCTCTGGAGATCTAGGCTGCAACCCCATTACCTTGAGGAAGAAGTTGAGGCTAAGTTATAAAATTTAAGGAAACTTATTTACCTTTATCTGTTTACCTATATTGTCCAGTTCTTGTGAGATTTGCTGAAGTCAATCAGAAGCAGTGTTAGGGCAACACAAGCAACACTCTAAACCAGTGATCTTCACTCTTTTTCATGCAGGAGCCACTTTGGCTCCAGGCACCACCATCGAGGCCACTTGGGGGCCTTTCCCAGGCCGTGGGGCCTCTCCCCATTCCTTCTGTTTGAGTGGCAGTGCCATGTGCCTGACCTAGCTGAAGGCTTCTGGGGGCCTCTCCTCCCCACCCCCCTCCACATCATCCAAGCAAGGCCTCATCTGTCAGTTACCAAATCACCAGCCAGGCAAATTCTGACAGGCTCACTTGCTCCTTGGATTGGGATGGATCTTTTGCTCAACAATGAGCATGGCTAATTGCTTGATTGCTCCTGTGTTGCCCTCCACACACACACACACACACACACACAGCCAACTTACAGCAGCAGGTCTCCTGACTTCCCACCCCCAGCGCCCCCTCCCATAGCCCAGATCATAGCAGCTGGCCCACCGCTGAAGCAAGACAAGCTACAGAGCCCCTGCTGAGAGTAAACATAAGCTGCAAAGAGAGAATGAGCAGAAGAGAGCTGCACTTGAGGTGATGGGGAGCCGCCAGCGGCCTTGCGCCTTGCAGTGAAGAACAGTGTTCTCAGCTGTGACGTGCTGGCCCAGGCCCTTCTCTGGAACAGAGAGAGGGTGCTGCTTACGCAGACAAAGAGGTTTGTGTTTCCACATGTGACATCCTCTCTCAAGAACTACCAGTCCCAGAGTTTCTGCTGTATAGACAGGAAGGAGGGACAACTGGTAGGAGAGACAAAGCATAATCAGGGGTCAGTGGTGGTAGGATTTACAAGCCCAAAATATATGTGAGTAAATGTCTAGTTCTCTCTCTCTCTCTCTCTCTCTCTCTCACTCACTCTCTCTCTCTCACACACACACACACACACACACACACACCCTGCACTGCCCTGTGGGGCTGCAAATGCAAATCAGGCAGTCAGAAATGTAAGGAGGTTAAACAAAGAGAACTGAAAGAAGCTATAGGACCCCAATCAGTCCTCCAGTTTTTCAAAACAAACATGGCTTTTAAATGTTTGCAGCCACATTGGTCCATTAGAATTTTAAAAAAAACAAAATGTTAATAGGATAATATCTCTATTAGGACCAACCAAAAAGTTACAAAACAGTCAGAAAGCAATATCAGCAAACTGCTTCCATCACTCATGAAAGTGTATGTATGAGATATAATTCTGGTATGCGTGCAGCTGGGGGGCATGTTACAAGTTTGTACTGCCCCCCAAATTATGTTTGTGCCCCTATCTCCCACCCCCTTCTCTTCCATTTGGCCTGTCAGTGGCAATGGGGAGCTCTCACTGGAGGTCTCTCAGAATGGCATTAATTCTTCTCTCCCTGGTAACTTGGATACTGCTATGGAAGCATCCCAGGAGCCAGAGACCATGGGAAATGTGGCTTTCTCAGAGAGCTCGAAACCTTAGCATGGATGTCAGGTGCCATGTGAACTACATGTCCCACAGCTCCTTTTGCCTAGGATGCTACAATGCAAACCAATTCTTGACTTGGGTATCCCAGAACAGGAGACTCTGGATTGATGCACACGTGGCCCTGACATGTACGCTGTACACATACTGGAGCTCAGGAATAAGTCTGAGGTTGGTCTCCACTGTACCTAGGCTGTTTAGTGTGAAATGAGGACCTGCACATGAGCATTTATACATGTCTAGGCCTTATCCAAGTGATCTGTCAATCCTTTTGATACACTGGGTGATTATCATATGAGTAGGCCCTACAGACATATGAGTGCATATGTGTAGGCTTATCTCGTTCAAGGTCATCCACTTCCTCCCCACACACTGCAATCATCCAGTCATGAGACTGAGCCCAATTAAAATATTCTAAAAGCTTTGCAGACCTATATTTTGTGGTGCCACTTCCCTGTCCCAAAAGGGCAACAATATCTCTTATTGTGGACACCAAAAAATACAGCCCTCCTGCAGCATCTTTCATTCTCACTCATTTCATCCTGCCCTGCCACTCAAACATCTGCAGTGCTGTATTTCTCTTCTCATGCTGTCCAGGCTACTAATATTCTAAATTATATTTCAGTTGGAAATGTAGCAGCCACTGCTAAACCGTTTGGGGATGAGATGTCTCAACGCCCATATCTGAGTTAAAGGGAAGCTGAGCATGGGAAACAAGATGCTCAGAATTTTCATAGTGGGAAACGCCAGATGGCCAAATCACAGAAGGAGCCCCGTTTGGGTTGCAAGTGTGTGTGTGTGTGTGTGTGTGGGGGGCATTTTACAGGTGTTTGACTTTTAGAGAGCAATCCTCAAGTGTGCTCTAGGGACACTTTAGGACACTTTTACAGCTCTAGGGATATGCTGTATTCCCCCACCTCCAAGGCTATAGACACAGGGATGACCGGGAGGGAACTTGGAGCAAGGATTTCGCCCCCACCCCTCTTAGCTGCAGCAGAAAGCTCCACAGTTGCTCCCCATCTGAGGTCATTGTGGTGATCTCAGAAGAGGGATGGGGAGGGAGGAAAGGGGGCATGATGGTGGGTGAGGAGGAAAGGGAAGAAGAGAGATGTTGATCTGCTGGATCCACAAGCCTCTGCATCGCTGTCCCCACCCACAGCAAGGGAAGGAAGTTGGACAGACTGAGAGGCCCGTCTAGCTCAAATTGGCAAAAAAGGAAGAATGGGAGGTGAGAACACCTCTGTCATTCCTCCTGCCCTCCCTGGCTTTTGCCATCCATCTAGATAGCATCAGTCCTATAGGATTGTGCTCTTAGATGCTTATACCAGCAACTTGTACACATTATTGACAGTATTTCAATTGCTTAACTAAGGACATCTCCATTATGGCCTTGGCATACAAGCAGATGCCAGCTATAGAAGTGGTGACAGATACCGGCCACAACAGTCTCCAAAGGTTCTCTGTTTTAGTTTGCAGAAGCCAAATTTGAGCTCTTTGTGCTCTGCCTCTTGGCCTAAAGCATTTCCCTCACACTCAGTCCTCTGTTCGTATGCTGCTGCTGAGCCAAATTGCATTTCCTCCATGTACAACTGTAGTTTCAAGCACCATATTCAAATGCTCCACTACATCCAGTCCATAGCTTAGCATTCTCAGCATGTTTGGTTACTCTGCTTCTGTATTTAATGGTATCTCTGGTGGATCATGTTGACTGTGCTGCTGAGAGTCAGTGTCTCTGATTTGGGCCATTCTTCATGGGGAAAAAATGAGGTCAGAGGCAGCAAGAGTCCCAAGTGTGTGTAGGAGTGTGCCTAAGGGAGGTCACAGAGAAGCTTCTTAGACACATGCTGAGAAGGAGGAAGTCCCATTGATCTGATCTGTAAGAGAGAGGAGCCACATATAAGACCTGTTCATTCTGCACTCCTATTGCTAACGAATTGCAACTAATACTTTAATACATGGTTGCAGGCTGTTATGACTTGCCTCTATCAACACAGAACAAGAACTTACCAAGAAATGGTGCAGAGACAGATATTGGACAGATGTTTGAATAAATCTGTCATTAAAAAAAGAAAGAATACATTTTACTTGGCACCCTTCTATGGACTGTTCTTCTGCTGTGTTAGTTTTGGGAGCTTCCCTTTTGCTGGACCAACTCTTGCTTATACCAGGCAGACTCATTAGGAAAGCAAATATGTAAAGTGAGTGTCTGTGCAGACTCATCTGGGATCTGAAGTAGCAAACACTTCCATACAAAACAAGAATGGAGACTCTGGACTCCTTCACATGGAGCTTTTATCCTGCGACTGAGATTGCTCCCTCACTGAAGTTTGCGGGCTCTATACATGATGCCGTGGTCCCCTGCACTAAATGACCTTTGTTCCGTTTTTAAAAGGATTGCAGATAATGAGCTATGCAATTACCCCATTGGTTGTGTTCCACTTCAGTTTTCTCCTTGAAAAGAGTAAAAGTGGCAAGAAGAGGAGTGAGATCAATGAAAGATTATGGAAGACTCAGATGTGGGGAGAAGGAGGGGGGAAGGTGAGGGGGGAAAGGAAGCACATGAAAAAGGGCGTCGTCGTGATCCTGCATTTAAAACAGAAGCAGAAAGCCCCGTTTTAAATGCAGGATTTTAGGCTGGTGTAGAGATGCCCCCTGAAGCTATGAGCCAGCTGACTGACTTTGAATCTACATTCCTTTGATCATGACAATTGCCAGTTGCAAGAGCTGTGGTTCCTCAGAGGCCTTTGCTCACTGCCTGGGAATTGAATAAGACCACAAGGACTGCGTTTGTCTTGACTGCACACCATTGGAAATGGAAGGTCAATCTGGCTCAGCATTCTGACATGGACTTGCCAGATGCCACAGGGAAAGCCACAGGCATGATAAGCTGGCAATATCCAGGCCTTCCATTTTGCTAGTCCTCAACATGTGATTACTATAGAGTATTGAGTATCATAGCTTGTAGATTCTGATAGATCTATCATCCAAGACTCATCAGAGCCATCAAACACCCACCGCATAACCATGTTCTGTGATTGGCCACAGCAAGCAAAGGTCTATGAGCATGAGCTAGCCAACAGCGGATTCTTGGAAAAGAGACAGAACATACTCGGTTTTTCAAATAAATATTAATAAGTCCCTCACCAGAATCAAGACAGAATGCTGAACTATATGGACCATTGAGCTGAGCAAGTATGGTGATCTCAGAGCCTTTCTTGCTTCTGGAATAAAACTACCTGGTCTGCATTTTATGCAGGGGATGCTTTTACGAAGGACAAAATTAGTTATTTTCCCATCATCACCATCTTATCCCTTCATTTCACCCCCTCTGGATAAATTATCCTGCCTTGCACCAGGCGATTTGGCTTGATAATCTTTGGTCCCCCAAAACTCAATGAACCAACATATTTTTAAGAAGATTGCAAGTAGAGATCAGGCTTTGAGGGGATGAAAAGATCATCTTGTCTAGCTGCCTGCACTACAGGGCAGAACAACTCATATACCTGACCTGGTTGGACATCCTTTTCAAGTACTAAATATTTGAAAATCGTACTCTTGAGTATGAACAGTAAACCTTACCAAGGGAAATTCCACCTAGACATCCCTAGTTGTGGCAGCCCCTAGCATCACAGAGAAAAGGAGAAACGTTTTACATTTCTGCTTCTTAATTAGATATTTATGTACATATCTAACTTTCACTACACTTCCACATAAGCTATGAAGGGGAAACATGACACGTTCTTAGGTCATCTACATTACAAAATAATGGGGGAAGGCTGAAACCTCAGATCACCCATCCCAAAATGAGGAGTAGGGTTTTTTTTCCCCCTTTTCCCATGCTGCAAAACACCCCCCTCCACTATATAACTATAAATGTGTTGTACTGAAGTAAAGATGCTGCCTATAGAGTGAGGCTGCCACACACCCCATGAGCCCAGTGGAAAAAGATGCTGCCAATGTTACTGTATGCACAGTGTCTTTACTTACTCCAGTCCCAAAAGGAGGCCAGCAGGACCCTCCCATCTTCAAGAGAGCCCTTTGCCCATCAACTACATCAAGGCCTGTTTTTCCCCTTGGGGAGGAGGTCAATGCAGCAGGGGGAATTGGGCATTTCAAGTGGGTACTTTAAACACTGAGAACATTCACAAGTAAATGTGAATGTAAATTCACAAGTAAACTAAACCAAGTAGACCTGCACCATGAAGAGTTGATGACGCACTTTCAAAAACTGGCTTGGACAAGAAGAAATGGTGATAAAAGTAGCAGTGTTGTATTAAAAATCTGCAATTTTTAATTGCATCTTCATCTGCAATTACACAACCTGGTATTGCATGACTGATACAGTAATGGCAGTTTCTGGTATCTGAAATTTCCAGTAAACTCTCATTGTCATACTGAAGGAAACAAAGCTAGCTGCTGCTGCTGAAGGAGCCATCTGGGTCCTTGAGGAATAGAAGGCAACTGCATTGTCATATAGATTGTTCATTTATTATTTGAGCAGCTTATTGTCTCGCAGCATCTGCTGCTGATCAGTGTGAAAAGGATTTGGGGAAAGGTTCTGTATGACCTGCTCTGGATTTAGGCAAGGGGGTTTTCAGACGGTGGAGGGAGCAATCCTATGGCCGCTAGACAGCAGATAGATGGCCATAGGATATCTTGTTTTCCGGGAACTGACCTTGGTGACCACACTCCAAGGTCGGTTCCCAGAGAACCAACCTTCCCCCACTTCCGTGCTGCCAAAAGCCCCGTCCTCCACTCTTGCAAGAGGAGTGTGGAGCGGCCGAAAAGGGGCGTGTCTGGGGGCATTCCGGGCAGGGAGGGCAGAAATGCCTGTATGACACATCCAATGTGTCATTCAGCAGCCTCCTCCCCCACTCTGTCCTCCTGCAGCTAGACAGCCGCAATTGGCTGCCTAGCCGAAAATGCAGGGCCGGAGGATCGCGGAGGGAATGATCCCCTCCATGCTTCTCCTGCCCTGCATTGGATAGGCGGTTGCCTCCAAGTTCGGAGGTGGCTGCCTATCTGGATAGGACTGCGCCCTTAATGTCTGGGAGGGTCTCTTGTTCCCAGCTCTCCTGACTGTATGGGAGGAAGCAGAGCCTCTGGGAAGCAAGCAAGAGGAGAGTGCAGTGGGCTCTGCTCCAAGAAATGGCTCTGAGCAATTTTTACTAGATTTCCTTTTTGCTCTTTCTTTTGATTTTAATAGCTTCTTCCATACTACTGCTGAGACATGCTAGAGCTGAATGAAAGTAGCTCCCTCAAAGAAACTGGCTACAACCAAGTACAGCTACCGACCTGGAACTTTGCATACCATCTTTAATTTCTTACTGATTATAGGAAGTGCATTTCTTGTGTCTTTCATATTAAACAAATTAGCTATGCTGATCCATGAGAAACATTCCAAAATCCACAGTCAGGCAATACTTTTGGCAATACCAAATAACTGTGTATTTAGTTTCTTTTTCCTAGCTGCAGAACTTGGCATTTATCCCCATTAAATTTCATTCTGTTGTTTTCTGCCCAGCGCTCCAGCCTATCAAGATCACTTTGAATTTTGTTTTTGTCTTCCAAGGTATTAGCTATCCTGCCCAATTTTGTGTCATCTGCAAATTTGATCAGCATTCCTTGCACCTCCTCCTCCAAGTCATTCATAAAAATGTTGAAGAGCACTGGGCCCAGGACTGAGCCCTGCGGTACCCCACTCGTTACCTCCCCCCAGTTTGAGAAGATCCCATTGATAAGCACCCTTTGAGTCCAATTCTGTAGCCAACTGTGGATCCACCTGATCATTGTTTCATCTAGCCCCCTTTTCACTAGTTTGCTCATCAGGAGATCATGGGGCACTTTGTCGAAAGCTTTGCTGAAGTCGAGGTATATTATGTCCACAGCATTCCCACAGTCCACAAGGGAGGTGACTTGATCGAAAAATGAGATCAGATTTGTCTGGCAGGATTTGTTCTTGATAAATCCATGTTGGCTTACAGTTACAAGATGGGGGATACGTGGCTTAACAACACTATAAGTGAGAATTGTACAAGCGACATCTTGGAATTGTTGTAGATCACAAACTGAATATGAGCCAACAATGTGATGTGGCTGCAAAAAAAGGCAAATGCTATTTTGGGCTGCATTCATAGAAGCATAGCTTCCAAATCCCGGGAAGTACTAGTTCCCCTCTACTCAGCACTGGTTAGGCCTCATCTGGAGTGCTGTGTTCAGTTCCGGGCACTGTACTTTAAGAAGAATGCAGACAAACTGGAGAGAGTTCAGAAGAGGGCAACAAAGATGATCAGGGGACTGGAAACAAAGCCCTATGAAGAGAGACTGAAAGAACTGGGCATGTTTAGCCTTGAGAAGAGAAGACTGAGGGGAGATAGGCTAGTGCTCTTCAAGTACTTGAAAGGTTGTCACAGAGAGGAAGGCCAGGGTCTCTTCTCTATCATCCCAGAGTGCAGGACACGGAATAATGGGCTCAGGTGACAGGTAGCCACATTCTGGCTGAACATCAGGAGAAACGTCCTGACTGTTAGAGCAATACAACAATGGACCCAATTACCTAGGGAGGTGGTGGGCTCTCCCACACTGGAGGCCTTCAGGACGAGGCTGCACAGCCATCTGTCAGGGATGCTCTGACTTGGATTCCTGCATTGAGCAGGGGGTTGGACTCAGTGGTCTTGTAGGCCCCTTTCAACCCTGCTATTCTATGATTCTAATCACTGCATTGTTTTCAAGGTGCTTACAGATGGATTGCTTTATAATCTGCTCCAGAATTTTCCCAGGGATTGATGTCAGACTGACTGATCTGTAGTTCCCAGGTTGCTCCTTTTTGAATATAGGGACAACATTAGTCCTCCTCCAGTCATCTAGCACTTCACCCATCCTCCATGATTTCTCAGAGATAATAGACAGTGGTTCTGAGAGTTCTTCTGCCAGTTCCTTTATTACTCTAGGATGCAGTTCATCTGGCCCTGGATATTTGAACTCATTCAAAGTAATTAGGTATTCATAGAATCATAGAATAGTAGGGTTGGAAGGGGCCTACAAGGCCATCGAGTCCAACCCCCTGCTCAATGCAGGAATCCAAGTCAGAGCATCCCTGACAAATGGCTGTCCAGCCTCGTCTTGAAGGCCTCCAGTGTGGGAGAGCCCACCACCTCCCCAGGTAATTGGTTCCATTGCCGTATTGCTCTGACACTCAGGAAGTTTTTCCTGATGTTCAGTCGGAATCTGGCTTCCTGTAACTTGAGCCCATTATTCCGTGTCCTGCACTCTGGGATGATCAAGAAGAGATCCTGGCCTTCTTCTCTGTGACAACCTTTCAAGTACTTGAAGAGTGCTATCATATCTCCCCTCAGTCTTCTCTTCTCAAGGCTAAACATGCCCAGTTCTTTCAGTCTCTCTTCATAGGGCTTTGTTTCCAGTCCCCTGATCATCTTTGTTGCCCTCCTTTGAACCCTCTCCAGCTTGTCTGCATCCTTCTTAAAGTGTGGTGCCCAGAACTGGACACAGTACTCCAGATGAGGCCTAACCAGTGCTGAGTAGAGGGGAACTAGTACTTCCCGGGATTTGGAAGCGATGCTTCTATGAATGCAGCCCAAAATAGCATTTGCCTTTTTTGCAGCCACATCACATTGTTGGCTCATATTCAGCTTGTGATCGACGACAATTCCAAGATCCTTCTCGCTCGTAGTGTGGTTGAGCCACGTATCCCCCATCTTGTAACTGTGCATTTGGTTTCTTTTTCCTAGGTGCAGATCTTGGCATTTGTCCCTATTAAATGCCATTCTGTTGTTTTCTGCCCAGCACTCCAGTCTATCCAGATCACTTTGAATTTTGTTTCTGTCTTCCAAAGTATTAGCTATCCCTCCCAATTTTGTGTCATCTGCAAATTTGATCAGCATTCCCTGCACCTCCTCCTCCAAGTCATTAATAAAAATATTGAAGAGCACTGGGCCCAGGACTGAGCCCTGCGGTACCCCACTCGTTACCTCTCCCCAGCTTGAGAAGGTCCCATTGATAAGCACTCTTTGAGTCCGATTCTGTAGCCAACTGTGGATCCACATGATCGTTGTTTCATCTAGCCCACTTCGAGCTAGTTTGCTCATCAGGATATCATGGGGCACTTTGTCGAAAGCTTTGCTGAAGTCGAGGTATATGATGTCTACAGCATTCCCACGGTCTACAAGGGAGGTTACTTGATCAAAAAATGAGATCAGATTTGTCTGGCAGGACTTGTTTTTGACAAATCCATGTTGGCTTCGAGTAATCACGGCATTGTTGTCAAGGTGCTTCCAGATGGATTGCTTTATGATCTGCTCCAGAATTTTCCCAGGGATTGATGTCAGACTGACTGATCTGTAGTTCCCAGGTTGCGTCTTTTTGAATATAGGGACAACATTAGTCCTCCTCCAGTCATCTAGCACTTCACCCATCCTCCATGATTTCTCAGAGATAATAGACAGTGGTTCTGAGAGTTCTTCTGCCAGTTCCTTTATTACTCTAGGATGCAGTTCATCTGGCCCTGGAGATTTGAACTCATTCAAAGTAATTAGGTATTCCTTGACCATATGCCTATCTTGAGCTGCAATCCTGCCCCTTCAGCCTGTACTTTGCCTTTGCCAGGGGGGTCATAGACTGAGCCCAAGTAGGAATTGAGCACTTCTGCCTTTTCTTTGTCATCTGTTATCATTTTGCCATCCTGATTTAATAGCTGAACCATCATTTCTTTCCTCTGTCTTTTACTCTGCACATAGCTGAAGAAAGCCTTCTTGTTGCTTTTAGCAACCCTCGCTAACCCCAGCTTGTTCTCACCTTTAGCCTTCTTGACACCATCCCTGCAATTCTGTGCTACCTGCCTGTATTCTTCCTTTGAGGCTTGGCCTTCCTTCCACTTCCTATATGTGTGCTTTCTTGTTTTCAGGTCATCTCTAAGCTTTTGGTGAAGCCACATTTGCTTCTTCTGTTGTCTTCCACCTTTTTTTCTTGTTGGAATTATTTGTAATTGTGCCTTGAGAATTCCTTTTTTAAAAGCTCCCACCCATCTTGGACTCCTTTTCTCGTTAGCGTCGCTTGCCATAGGACTTACTTGTTCTGAATTTCTTAAAATCGGCATTCCTAAAATCCAGGGTATGCATTTGGCTACACTCGGCTTTTGCTTCCTTTAGAACCAAGAACTCAAGTATAACATGGTCGCTTTCCACCAGAATTCCTGTAACTGCTACTTTATCCACTAAGTCATCTCTTTTGGTTAGGATCAAGTCAAGGATAGCCGATCCTCTAGTTCCTTCCTCTACTATCTGCAGGAGGAAGTTATCTACCACACAAGTCAGGAATTTCCTGTTTTGCTGAATTTGTCTCCCAACCAATATTGGGGAAACTGAAGTCCCCCATTACTACTACATCATGCTTCCTTAAAACATTGGCTATTTGCTTTTCAAAAGTTTCATCCTCGTCTTCTCCTTCATTGGGTGGCCGGTAACCCAGATGCTGTTGGGGCTACCAAGCTCATCCTCCTGTATTTCTGCGCAGAGATATGTATTTTTAACATATAGTGTAACCCTACCTCCCTTTCTGTTCCTCCTGTTCTTTTTGAACAAGTTATATCCTTCAATTGCTGTATTCCAGTCATGCAAGTAATCCCACCAAGTCTCAGTTATACCTATCAAGTCATAATTTCCCTCTCATATTAAGAGTTCAAGTTCGTTCTGTTTGTTTCCCATACTCTGGGCATTAGTATATAGACATTGAAGACCATGTGCTTCTTAGTGTGGCTTTCTTCCTACGTGTTTGTGAAGACTATTATTGGGCGCTATTAGAGCTGTTCTTTCTGTTGTGGGGCATGAGCCATCGTCCATTGTTACCCCCAACTTTACATCTCCCTTCCCTGTAGGATTCAGTTTAAAGCCCTCCTGATGAAGTTCTTCATGCTGTGGCCAAACACATTCTTCCCAGCCTTTGTGAGGTGCAATCCATCCCTTGCCAACCGTCCATCTTCCAAGAAGTATAGCCCATGGTCCCAGAATCCAAATCTCTCTTGTCGGCACCACCTTCGTAGCCAGTCATTCACCTGGAGTATTTTTCGTTCCCTTTCTATCCCTCTTCTAACTACTGGAAGGATGGATGAGAAAACTATCTGGGCCCCAAAGTTCTTGAGTTTCCTTCCCAAAACTTCAAAGTCTGACGTGATCTCTTCGTAGCTCTGCTTGGCGGTATCATTTCTTCCCACATGGATAGGGATACCTGTCAGTGGGCTTTATGAGTGCAGGCAACCTTTCAGTCATGTCTCTAATCCGTCCTCCTGGGAGACAACATACCTGGCGAGTCTATGGTTCTTTGCGACATACTTGGGTTTTCGATTCCACACAGCAAGGAGTCTCCCACTACTACTACTCTTCTCTTCTTGTTGTAGGCCTGGGTTTCATCGCCTCTGCTTGACTGACCTTCAGGCTCTTGCTCACTCTTGCTGAATTACAGTTCCCCTGTAATTCTTCCTCTGCAGGCTGTCCTCCAGTCTCATCCTGAAGTGCCTGGAATCAGTTCCACAGCTCCACTGCTTCCACAGGTGTAGAGTGGCTTCTAGTTCTTCTGCTCCTAACTGTCACCCTTTTCCAAGGTGTATCCTCTACTCCATTTTTCCTCACCTCAGCATTTCCCACTTCTGCCTCTGCTTGCTGATGTTCTTCAAGCTTCTGGTCTTCCCTTTGCTGCTGTAGTTCCCCCATTCTGTCCAAGAACTCTTTGTGTTCTCTTATTCCCTGGAGGGTCGGCAGTCGCCACTCCAGTCCACTTACTTTTTCTTCCAGCAGCGTGATCAACTTGCACTTTTTGCAGGTGTAGGCCATGTTGTTCTCAGGCAAGAAAACAAACATTGCACACACCTTGCAGGTCACCACCACTGGAGAGTCTTGTCCTTCCATTGTCTCTTTTCCCTTTTTGTGTCTAGCTTTCTGATTGTTCTAGAGTAGCGTGTGCCTGATCCTCTACTCACTGGAGGTTAAAAACAGAGTCCACTGCTATGGAAGTGTGTGTTACAAGAAAAATAAATTAAAAAAAATGTTTTTAAAAAATGTTAGACTTCCAAATCCCTTTTGGAAGTTCAAGTAAACAATGTCTACTGGATCACCCTGTCTATATGATTATTGACACTCTCAAAGAACTCTAAAAGGTTAGTGAGACAGGACTTACCTTTGTGGAAGCCAGGTTGATTCTTTTTCAGCAGAGCTTACTAATATGCTTACTAATGCTTACTAATTTTGTCTTGTAATTTTGTCAAATAATGGTTTGAACCAATTTACCCAGAACAGATGTTAAGCTAACTGGCTTGTAATTTTCCAGATCCCCCTGGTTCCCTTTTTAAAAATTGGTGTTACATGGGCCATCTTCTGGTGCTCTGGTACAGAGGCTGATCTTAGGGACATATTGCATATGTCAAAAACAAGTCCTGCCAGACAAATCTGATCTCAATTTTTGATCAAGTAACCTCCCTTGTAGACCGTGGGAATGCTGTAGACATCATACACCTCGACTTCAGCAAAGCTTTCGACAAAATGCCCCATGATCTCCTGATGAGCAAACTAGCTCAAAGTGGGCTAGAGGAAACAATGATCCGGTGGATCCACAGTGGGCTACAGAATCGGACTCAAAGAGTGCTTATCAATGGGACCTTCTCAAACTGGGGAGAGGTAATGAGTGGGGTACCGCAGGGCTCAGTCCTGGGCCCAGTGCTCTTCAACATTTTTATGAATGACTTGGAGGAGGAGGTGCAGGGAATGCTGATCAAATTTGCAGATGACACAAAATTGGGCGGGATAGCTAATACTTTGGAAGACAGAAACAGAATTCAGAAGACAGAAACAGAATTCAAAGTGATCTTGATAGACTGGAGCGCTGGGCAGAAAACAACAGAATGACATTTAATAGGGATCAATGCCAACTTCTGCACCTAGGAAAAAGAAACCAAATGCACAGTTACAAGACAGGGGATACGTGGCTCAACAACACTACAAGCGAGAAAGATCTTGGAATTGTTGTAGATCACAACCTGAATATGAGCCAACAGTGTGATGTGGCTGCAAAAAAGGCAAATGCTATTTTGGGCTGCATTCATAGAAGCATCGCTTCCAAATCCCGGGAAGTACTAGTTCCCCTCTACTCAGCACTGGTTAGGCCTCATCTGGAGTACTGTGTCCAGTTCTGGGCACCACACTTTAAGAAGGATGCAGACAAACTGGGGAGGGTTCAGAGGAGGGCAACAAAGATGATCAGAGGACTGGAAACAAAGCCCTATGAAGAGACTGAAAGAACTGGGCATGTTTAGCCTTGAGAAGAGAAGGCTGAGGGGAGATATGATAGCACTCTTCAAGTACTTGAAAGGTTGTCACAGAGAAGAAGGCCAGGATCTCTTCTTGATCATCCCAGAGTGCAGGACACAGAATAATGGGCTCAAGTTACAGGAAGCCAGATTCCGGCTGAACATCAGGAAAAACTTTCTGACTGTTAGAGTAATACGACAATGGAACCAACTACCTAGGGAGGTGGTGGGCTCTCCCACACTGGAGGCGTTCAAGACGAGGCTGGACAGCCATCTGTCAGGGATGCTCTGACTTGGATTCCTGCATTGAGCAGGGGTTGGACTCGATGGCCTTGTAGGCCCCTTCCAACCCTACTATTCTATGATTCTATGATATTTTGGTTAGAAGATCAGCAATTTCATATTGAGTTCTTTGAGAATGGATACCATCTGGGCCAGGTGATTTATTTGCTTTCAGTTTGTTGGTGTGGTTGAGAACTTCCTTCCTGAAAACATCAGTTCAGGCACAAGTATCTGTCCTATATCTTCTGCTGCCAAGTCAGATGAGAAGAATTCATTCAGCTTCTCTGCGATCTCCTTATCCTCCTTTAGTACTCCTTTAACTCAGTTGTCATCCAACTGTCTCCCTAGCTGGTTTCCAGCTTCTGATATGTTTAAAGAATTCTTTATTGTTGACCTTGATGTTGTTAGCAATATGCTCCTCAAAAAGCTTTTTTTGCATCTCTTATTGTTTGGTTTGTGCTCCCTTTTGTTTTGCTGATCTGGGCAAGACTTCCATTTTCTGAAGGAAGCTCTGTTTTCTCTAATAGCTCCCTTGACACTGTTCATTAACCATACCATTGACCACTTGGACTTCCTATTACCTTTCCTAACCCGTGGTATACATTTTAGCTGAGCTTCTGTTATTGTGGTTTTGAGCAACCTCAAAGCATTTTGAAGGGATTTAGCCCTCTAGACTCCCTCTTTCAACTTCCTTTTTACCAGTCCCCTCATTTTAGAGAAGTTTCCCCTTTTCACGTCAAGTGTGACTGTGTGGACTTCATGGGCAATTGTCCATTTAAATATATATTACATCTGATAGCACTTTGGTTGCTCTTTCAAAATGGTACAACAGCACTTGCATCTCATACTAGGTCCTGGGCAACACCACTTAAGATTAAATCCAGGGTTGCCTCCCCTCTAGTTGGTTCCAAGACCAACTGTACTAGGGCACAGTTATTTAGGCTATTGAGAAATTTAACTTCTTTGTTGTGACTGGAACTGCATTTATCCAGTCATTCTTGGAGTAATTGAAGTCACCGAATTATAACACTTCATCATTTGGAGGCCTCCCTGATTTTGTTTTCCATCTCAAGGTCACCCTGGGCCTTCTGGTCTGGGGGACAATAGCATGTTCCAAGTACTAAATTAATTTTGGAGCCCTGTACTGTCACCCACAGTGCTTCTGTGGAAGCGACTGGCCCTTTTAGGTGTTCTGGTATGCTCAACGCTATGTCCTCTTTGACAGACAGAGCAACTCACCCTCCAGCACACCCTTCCTTATCCTTCTCGTGGAGTTTATATCCAGAGATGACTGTGTCCCACTGGTTCTCTCCATTCCACCAGGTTTCCATAATGCCCACTATATCTAAGTTCTCCTTTAAAACCTGGCACTCCAACTCTCCCATTTTGGCTCAGAGGCTTCTAGCATTTGTATAGAAACACCTATACATGGTGTCACTCCCCAGATGTCTCTAAGGTATGTATCCTTTGCTATGGCAGTTAGGCCTCTTTGATTGGCTATTATGTTTCACCGTATGCTCATGGTCTATTTCCTCCCCTTCTACATTTGGGCAATCAAAAACATTTTCAATTTCATCCCCTAGGGATGATTTAAGCCTAACCAGATGCTTCCCAGTTCCTGTCAGCTCTCCCCTAGGGTTTAGTTTAAAAGCGACTCTGCCACCTTTTTTATGTTTAGCACCAGTAATCTGGTTCCATTTTGGTTCAAGTGCAGCCCATCCCTCTTGTACAGGTTCAGCTTGTCTCAAAATGTTCCCCAGTGCCTAACAGATCTGAACCCCTCCTCCCTGCACCACCATCTCACTAATGCACTGGGACTCCTCAGCTTCACCTGTCAAGCTGACCCTGCACATGGAACAGGTAGCATTTCAGAGAAGGCCACCTTGGTGGTCCTGGATTTCAAGCTGTCCATGACAACCTGACAAGAGGTGGGGTGTGGTTTGCAGAAAGGTCACCCAGGTTGAAACATCAATGCTGGAAGGCTGAGCAGTGGTGCCCTGTTTAGACAGGGGCCTTGCTGAAAGGCCCTTGTCTGTCAAGGGATCCGGAGGGGGTGTTTTATAGTCATGCCTTCCCCTTCTAAGCTGATGTGAAGGCGAGGAGTCTTTGCTAGGAACGTCTTGTCTTCATTGCCCAACGCCTTCTCTGTATCCATCATCATCTGTGCTTTTGGAGGCACTCTCCCTTAATTGGAACTTTGGATTGCTAGACTTGCCATGAAAAGTACTGTGAGGTGTTTCATAGACTTGAACTCTTGTTTGCTGTGGATTGTGTGTCTTTGTTTGTTGTCAGCTCAGTGTACCAGCAGGCTGGACTTTCCTCTGCCTGGACTCATGCAGCAAGAGTTACCAGTGTGAAAGCGGTGGCACAGAACTCCCTGCGTGTGTGGGTTTACCCTTCCCTCGGTCTTGATAGGCCTCAACCATGTAGCTGGAGTTATCAACAAAAGCTTGTGTTAACTTGCTTCATCACTGGGGCTCCTTGCGCTCTGACAGCTGACTCCTTCGCAAGCCTGCCTCCTTATACAGATAGGCCCAGCTGCTGCTGAATTGAATCTGATTGGAGGGTCTTGTTTGAAAAGCAAGGGAGGCTGTGCATGAACTCTTGGTCAGCACTAGCTTCCAGTGGCTGGGCATGTAGGTCTATTGGCCTCCAGAATGGAGATTCCTATTTAGGAAGGAGGACTGTAGAGAATAGTGAATGGGAGACCTATTTAGGGGAGATCCTGTATTCAGTGGGCCGTTGGAGGGGACAGCGAACAAAGGGTAGGTGATTTGGGAAGGGATGTGGTTTGCAAGGGCTGAGTCCTTTGTCGTGTGTGTGTGTGTGTGTTTTAAAACTAAATCATAAGCTGACCTCTAAACTTGGGATTAATCTTTTTCTGTGCTTCACTTAATGAGCTACTTTTTAAGGCCTAAAATCTGAACCTACACTGAGCCCAAACTGAAGCTAGCCTGCACTTTTTTGTTTTTGTTTATAAGTAGACTCTTCCACTAGTTAGTCCTGTATAGTGGCTCTTGCCAATATAGAGCTATGAATGGCTTCTTCTTTTTTGCCCCTTCCTAAACTTGGGATTAGTTTAAATATGTGGCTGATGTTCTCTTAAACCACTCAGGAATCTCTGTTAGAGCAAGGCTGCAAGACCTGTAAGTTCTTGCTGGATTCCCTTGCCTGGGATTTAGCTCCCCACTGTAAGTTTGTAAGGGGTTACCCTTCTGGGATTTGGCTCCCTTCGCTGTTCCCTTGATGCACTGGGATTGCTGATAACTTGTTCAGCTATTGTTCAGTATTGTTCAGCTGATAACTTATGAGTTGTAAATGATTACCTGAGATAATTTAATAGATAATTAAGTAATTACACTCACCTTCTCCTTGCACATGTGCTTAACTCACTTGTGCGCTGACGCTTCATCATTAGGGCTCCTCACACTCAGAGAGAGGGCTCCCTCACAAGCCAGTATATTTTGGCTCTCAGTGCAAGAGTCTCCTGTAGGGCTGTATCCAAGATATGCTGGCACAGGGTAGTTGCACCAAATCCTAAAGTGCTCCAGCTAGCATAGTTGGAGCATGTGGTAGAAGCTAAAAGTGTCTAACCAGATAGTTGGAATCCGGGATACACTGATGTGCAATGGGAAACATACATGGAGAAACAGTGTATGTTAGTAGTGGAATAATAGGGACCACCAGACCCCTCTGGAAGAATTACTGTTGACATCCACCTTCAGTAGGAAGATGCAGAGCTCATATCCCATCTCTCACTCTCATTCCCTGTTGCTAACATTTAGATTAACCTTTTGTTGAGAGGGGTGGAAGAAGACTTTCTTGGAGCCATCCTCTGGTAAGTGCCTTCATTTCCAAATCCCCACTTGCAACTGCCACTCGCTCCAACCCTGATACAGCAGCCTTTCACCCCTAGTCACTGTCAGGAATAAGCAGGATGTCGGCACAGCTGCACTGCCTCCTTGCAGTACTTCTGGCTGCTTTCAATGTGAAAATCCTTGTAGCTGGAATAAGCAGCAGGTGGCATTGCCCATCAAAGTTTACCCTGTGCTGTAGTTAAACTGATCTGCAAGACATTAAAAACCCTTTCTTGATTTGGCAATGCTGCCTAAATGAATGAGAAAATGGGATACAGGTGAGGGTGTCTCTCAGAGCGCACTGGATGGAAGCAATACCCATCCTTAGAGATGCAGGTTCTTGATACGGATGTCCCTCACTTGTCGTTTCTTTGGTCTTTTTCAGATCAGAGTGGATGTCACCAGGGAATCAGAAAACACAGTGGATCAGAACCCTCACTTTGAAATGTCTCACTGGTTCAACATGGATACTGCTCTAGATAGGGTTGTGGCAGGAAGACCAGAGGGAGTCACAGGCGAAGGAAGGATACCCTGGGAAGCTCCCACTCCTGTTTGCAACTCTGGAAAAGTTTGAGTCACCATTTGGAGAGCAACACATTTTGGTCTGCTCTTCCTCTGTGACACTGATAAAGCTGCTGGATAATTTCTCTAATTGATGATCTGGATGAGTTGCTGCCAGAAAGCCCATAAGAAAGTTTACCTACAGACCAGTGAGGGACTCCCCCTATCCCAAGAAGGAAATTAACAGTGAAAACTCAAACACAGGGAATCATAGCTGAAAGAAAGAGGTTTTCTCAAAAATACTTTCAGAGGTACTGGGAATCGCCTTGGACAGGAGGCAATTACAGTGGGGCGCAGTGGAGGATTTGTCTGATGGTTTTGTATGTGGGAATCTCACTCCATATACAGCAGACCCTTCTGGTTTGATGATTGTGCCAAGTGTGATGTGCTTCTGGGCAACTGGAACCTGAGGATATCACATGAAGTATCAGGCTCATCTGGCATTGCCTTGCTGAAACTCCTTTGGTAACTGAGGAGGGCTGCTGTCACCCACCTGGTGGGACTCCATCAGGGACGAATGTAGGCCTGCACTTGTAGCAACACAAGGAGGCCGGAAAGAGTGGGTGGGTGGTTCTATCATCTCACCATGGTGCTTCCACCCCCGGACAAGCGGCATGTGTGTCTCACCACAATTGTTATCATGACCAGCATGGCATTTATGGATGCTTATCTGGTGGAGCAGAACCAAGGGCCCCGTAAGATTGGCGTCTGCATCATCGTCCTGGTAGGAGACATCTGCTTTCTGATTGTGCTGCGCTATGTGGCCGTCTGGGTGGGGGCTGAGGTGAAGACAGCCAAGCGTGGCTATGCTATGATCCTTTGGTTCCTCTACATCTTTGTGCTGGAAATCAAACTATATTTTATATTCCAGAACTACAAGGCTGATAAGAGAAACCTGGAGACGGTGGCCAGGAAGGCGTTGACCTTGCTTCTCTCCATCTGCGTGCCAGGACTGTACCTGGTGCTCGTGGCCTTGGACAGCATGGAATACATTCGCACCTTCCGGAAGAAAGAGGATTTGCGAGGGCGTCTCTTCTGGGTGGCCTTAGACCTACTGGATATCTTGGACATTCAAGCTAATCTGTGGGAGCCACACAAGACCGGGCTGCCAATCTGGGCAGAAGGGCTCATGTTCTTCTACTGCTACATTCTGCTCCTGATCCTGCCTTGTGTTTCCCTCAGTGAGATTAGCATGCAGGGGGAGCACATTGCTCCCCAGAAAATGATGCTTTACCCTGTGCTGAGCCTGGTGACCATCAACGTTGTCACCATCTTCATCCGGGCCATTAACATGGTCCTGTTCCAAGACAGCAGAGTCTCCACTATCTTTATTGGCAAGAACATCATTGCCATTGCCACCAAGGCCTGCACTTTCCTTGAGTACAAGAAGCAGGTGAAGGAGTTCCCACAAAATGCCATGGCACTGGAGCTGCAGCAGAACTCGGTGCCCCACAACCAGGCCATCCACAGTACACAAGGCATTTCTCATGAGCAGTCCCCCACCAGGGAGATTGTGGACACATGATGGGGTCCTCAGACAGACATCAGCACTTGCTCATGTTTTCTTGGGGGAGGGGGAGGGGGAGGGGATGCTGCTCTCATCCCAGCATGGGGAGCTGCCCCTGGCACAAGGTTCTGCTCAAATGATGGAACATCCCCTTCATCTCAGGTATTTCCTAGGGGCCCTCTAGAAAGGAAACAAAACCAAATGAACCTTCCAAGAAGAGCCTCGCCCCCAGCACCTGATCTTTTCTATCTGTTTGTTACCTGTGCTTCAACATGTCAGGAATGAGGTTTTTTGTTATCACAGTCTTTTTTAAGGTGGGGGAGGGGAATGGGTGGGCGAATCAGGACTGGCACTTGAACCAGTGTACCTGTAGACATTGATGTCTTATTTAAAATGTGTTTACAGTTTCTTATTTTTTAAAAAGACAAAGCCACCTGCTGAGTCTGCTGGGAACTCCAGTTGAGTTTGGACAATTTTATAATCTTTACTTAGTAGCTCCTTTGATCTGTTTAACTGTGCACAGCAAGCAGCTAACCCCTTCTTCTCACACAGTGCAAAAAGACAAGGCAACTGGCTGGGAAAGGAGGATCTCCAATATGGCCAAAGTGCTAAGCCAGCCCCACTAAGAACAGAATTTGAGCGTAAACTTTGTATTTCAGGAGTCTTTCTGATGCTTTATCAAATGATTCAGCACAAGATTTCTATTTTTAGAAAAGGGATCTCTGACGTTTTCTGTCTTGTGCACCACCCCTCATTCCTAGGGGCATGAAGTCTCAGGATTTTGCCAGAGGATCCTGGGGTGTGGGCATGGGGGAGAGTTGCCAGGTGGGGCTATGTGAGGAAGCTCCAGATTTGTTTTTATACCAGCAGCAGCAGTTGCTGTGGCTACATTTATAGAGGGGCTGCTTTTGTATAATCCACACCATCTTTCTTTAAAATATGGCCGGGGCCAATCTCTGTGTGCAAGTCGTAAGATCTGGTGGGGCACAGTGATGGAGAGTGGCCAGCACAAATATAAAAATAATATTAAGAGTGGGGGTCTTGGAGTTTCTCCCTTTTAGCTGGACACAGTGAATATCATTGCAACCCAAGCAGAGTGGTGTGCCAGCAGCCTCTTCCTTCTCAGAGGTCTTCTCCCATCCCCATTCCAAGTTCTTGCTCCTGATCCTCACGCACCCCAGCTGCCTTTTCTTCCAGCAGTATCTGTTGCCGGCCACAAGCCTTGCAGGGACTTCTGCACCTGGTGGCCGTGGCTCCCCTTGCATGCAAATGCCTCTGTACACTTAAGTCTGCCCAAGGCTCACTTGCTTCATTCAGCTGCACAGCACAAGGGAAGCAGTTTGCCCTCCTGCCATCATGTCCCAGTGGTCAGGCTCCAAACCACCAGGATAGCCACTGGGCTGGGGTTTTACTCTATTTTTTTTAAAGCTCAGCCTCAGTGCTGGGCAATGAGAATTGAACATGAATTCATTCCATAGGCAAATAAATGATGGAATGCTTCTCGGCTGGGGCAGAGGGCTTGGTGCTCCATAGGTCTGTGATGAGAGGCAAAGGGAGAGGGCAGGCATTTGGCCTATAGGTGGCTCTGCATCTTCTCATTCCTCCTCCTGAGCAGGCAGTGCCCAGTCATTGCACTGTGTGCCTCATTAGAGATGGCGAAGAGAGGGAACCCTGAGGTTTAGGGGCAGAGGAAAGGCTCATCCTTTCGGTTGTACAAATAGCCATTCTCAGCAATGTAATGGAGGGGAGGGATTCAAAGAGATTGAAAGGGAGGGTGGTGAGAGATGACATACCCTGGAGGGTGTAGGTGACTCAAGGAGAAGGTGTGGAGTCTTGTGCTGTGAAGATCTGTGTCTGGGGCAGCCATCTGGGCATTGACCCATCCCCTGCTCCCCTTGGGTTCTTCCCTGAATTTTTATCACCCCTCCAAATTTGCTTCCCCCAGGCCCTAAAAGCAGATCTTAGAATCATTAGGTTGTTGCCATCTCTCAAGAGAAAGTATGTGAAAGGTGCTGAGGTCTCTTCTTGTCCATTAGGGGGCACTCTCAGATCATTTTCTCACACAACACGACAACTCCAGAGGACAGTTTGGTCATCGCACAGGGTTTTCCATTTTTATTTTGTTTGAAGTCAATTCTGTTTTTATGTAATAAAGGGTTCTGGACACCCACCAAGCAGTTCTTCTTGCTGTTTGTGTGCTTCCTTATTTGCTCATTGCCGCTGTTGTTTCCCCTTCTCCAGAAGTCAGCATGGCATCGGTGAACACCTATAGTGGCAGCCATTGGTCCAGTCCCTGGAGAAGAAGTCTCTGGAGAAATCTTGTTCTCCTCCCAGTCTTTCCCAGGAGGGGAACCACTGGCTGAGGACAGGCAAGATCCATATATCCAACGTCTGGCAGGAACCCCTCCAACAGAGGCGCATCACAAAACCCATCCTATCCCCTTGCAAATCTCCCCCCCTCCCCTTTTAAGGACATGGCCACATGCTGAACAACTGGACCAGGTATATTCATTGCAGAAATAGGGCTGAATGTTTCATATGTCTGCATACTAGGCAAGGAGGTAGGAAAAAAGAGCACCCTGGAATGGTACTTTCCAGAACAATGGCACCAGGAAGGCTGACAGCAGTTCTTGAGGTGACCTGGAGCTCATTTCTTAATTATCTTAATGATATAGGGCAGGATACAAATGTTTTAAATAAATAAAATAATATACATTTCAAGGTTTTGTTTTGTTTTTGTGCCTGAAAAAATGCAGCACCTTATTCCATTGTTGTAGTGGGATTTTTTGTTTCACTTTCCCTTACCTTAGTAATCAATTTGTTGTTGTAAATGTAACCTATCACATTTTATCAATATTCCTTTAGCTCCCCTTGAAATGTCTGCAGATGTTTCACCCAAAGAGGAACCTCCAGTTTTGTCACTAATTTTGAAACTTCAACTCAATTTTCAAGCGTCTAATCTTGCTGGAATTTGTCATATCCTTATATAATAGCTAAGAGAAGGGAGGGAATTTCTGTCTTGTGCTCCAGCAACTAGAAAAATGACTGCGATTTCCAAGTTGGGATGGGTAGCTGGTGCCATTGTGGAACTTGTGGGAAATGAGCTATAAAACCTATAAGAATATATGGGACAAAGTTATGTACATACAAGTTGAGGGCTCGTGAGGACTTCGGGGGTTCTCTCTCTATGAGGCAGGGGGGTTGTTGATGGTACTTGGAGGACAGTGGAGGTGGCTCCCAACTTTGGAAGTCACATCCACTTGCAACAGGAGGGGCCCAGATTATTGATTCACATGGTCAGGCTTAGATATCCTATGATAATTTTGAAGGAGAAGAGTAGTCCTGAGATTTGGAGGGGTGTTTAACGGATGATGCTCCATAACTCACGGCGTCTGTGTCCTCGTTGCTGCATCCTTCGAATGTCATCCCACACTGGTTCCTGTTCTTTTTTATTTTATTTATTTATTTACATTATTTATATACTGCTCCACATCAAAAGATTTTGGAGCAGTGAACAGCAAAGATAAAAGAATAAAACACCATGTTAAGTTAAAACATTTTTTTAAAGACACAGTACAATAAGGCCGAATTTAATAAACTGCAGCTGGTCATTCAAGGAAGGCCTCTTGAAACAACAGTGTGTTCAGGAGGCGCCAGAAGGAACACAGCGTTTGCGCCTGCCTGACCTCCAAAGGCAGGGAGTTCCACAGGAAGGGGGCACCACACTGAAGGCCCTTTTCCTGGTGGACTCTGTGATGAAACTGCCCCCCCCCCTTCACCCAGCCTACAGTCCCTCACAACAGGAGGGGTTTGCAAACCTAGGCAGGCTGTTCTCACCCACCTCAGGCTTCCGTATTTACCACCTTTATTATGCTCTTTTTTTCCTAGAGTATAATTGTGTGACTTGTGCCCTTTTTTAACCTCTGCCTAGGTTAAGTATAAATAGTGTGATGAGGACTTAAGTATAGACTCAATGTAACAGAATCAAAACAACGTATTTAGATTACTATAAAGATTGAACCTCAAAAGATGTCTTGAATATGTTCTTTTTCTTAGTTATTTTATATGTTTGCCTCTTAGCCTAAGCTAAGCTAAGCTACGGCCTAAAACCACTAGCCGCCACTCCCTGTCCCCAGGAGATGTTTTATCTAAGGGATCCAATCCCTCCCTCTCATCTATCGTCAAACTGCCTCTTGTACCCCCTCTAACTCACTCCCGCACCCCCGCCCATCAGCATTCTCACTGACCAATCACACAGCCCCAGGCACTCAGCCACTCACACCGGTCCATACATTCTCTCCCACCCACCAGGCAACCTCCAATGTATGGAGAAGCAGTAAACCCTTAACCCTGTGTTTAAACAAATAAAAGCGTGGGGTGGTTCCACCACATCCTCCAACTGGGCCATGGGTCCACACGGAACCACCAAGAACATGCCCTCTGATGACCTCAGTGACCAGGCAGGTTGGTAAAGAAGGAGGCGCTCTTGCAGGTATCCTGGTCCCAAGTTTTTTAGAGCTTTGTACACTACTACTAATACCTTAACCTGGCCTGGTAGCAAATAGGCAGCCAGTGCAGTTCCCTCAGCAAAGGAGCTGCACGCTGAAAAGGGGCAGCTCCTGACAACAGCCGTGCTGCTGCATTCTGCACTAGCTCCAGCTTCCAGACCAGCCTTAAGGGCAGCCCCACATAGAGCGCATTGCAGTAATCCAGTCTTGGGGTTAGTTAGCACCTGGACCACTGTGGCCAAGCTATCCCTGTCCAGAAGAGGCCGTAGATGGCAAACCAGCTGAAACTGGTAAAAGGTATTCTGAGCTGCAGTGGCCACTTGGGCCTCTAGTGACAATGATGGATCTAGGAGTATCCTAGAGTAATGAACTGGAAGAAGGACTCTCAGAACCGCTGTCTATTCTCTTTGAGAAATCATGGAGGACGGGTGACGTGCCAGATGACTGCAGGAGGGCTAACGTTGTCCCTATATCAAAAAGGAGGAACCTGGGAACTACAGACCAGTCAACAATCCCTGGGAAAATTCTGGAGCAGACTATAAAGCTCTGGAGCAGAGCTTTCCAAACTTTTTATGTTGGTGACACACTTTTTAGACATGCATCATTTTGTGACACGGTAACTCAGTTTTACTAGCAAACCAGAGGTTAAACTAACCCGTTATAAGAGATACGGACACATACATAAATTGTAATAACGAAATGTATGGGGATACAACATATCTCATGAAAACCTTTCATTTATATTTTTAAAAATATATGATTTGTAAGATAATAACATACATTGTTGTCATTTATGAGTAACAGTATGTAAATATGTGCAAGAATTTAAAAAAGTTGAATAACACCAATAACTACTTACCATTTTAATGGGATGTATGAGGTTGATGGGATGAACACAGCTTTTCAATATTTGGTGGAATATTAGATAAAGACACTCGCATTTCGTCATCAAGCATTTTTAAGCTTCCACGTTTCAGTGTCTTTAAGTTTGCCATCGTTGAAAAGGATACTTCACAAATGTATGTAGTACAAAACTGCAGAAGAATTTTTAACGCTTTTTTAGCTACGTTTGGATGCATTTTTGAAATGTGAATCCAAGAGCTAAGTCACCCTGTTCATGCATCATTAACAAATTTTGATCATTTTTTATGTCAGCTAATTCTTCTTCAATAAGTGAAAAATTCCTCATTGCAGTTGAAAGAAATGGATTTCTGATCCAATCATAGTCTTGGATTTCAACATTTGGGAAGTAATGATGAACTTTCTCTCCAAGCAATGTTAAATGGTCAACAATTAGTGAGCTGATATCACATCTTAGCTGGCACTCAGCAGTTTTGGAAAACATTTCAAAATTTCCTTCTTTCACTTTCCTTTTCCAAATTGCTATTTTGTCTCTCATAGCACAAATTTTATCTACCGCTGTTAAGATATTTTCTCCTTTTCCTTGCATGCTGCTGTTTATTTTATTCAAATGTTCAAATATGTCAGCAAGATATGCCAATTTTGTGCACCAAAGTTTGCTTTGAATTAGATCGCAGAATTCATTCTGCTGATTTTCCTCAAAAAGTTTAAGCATCATTTCCCTCAATTCATATACACGACAAAGCACTCGACCTCTTGAGAGCCAACGAACTTCTGTGTGTAGCAGAAGCTTTTTAAACCTTGCCCCCATGTCTTCACAAATATGAGCAAATAATCTTGATTGAAGAGGTCTACTTTTAATGTAATTGACCATTTGAACCACTTTGTCCAAAACTTTTCTTAATTCATTTCCAATGTTTTGCGTGACTAGTGCTTTGTGATGTAAAAAGCAATGAGTAATTACAATATTTTCGTTCTCTTTCTTTGCTAAAGCTATAAAACCTTTTGTTGAACCAACCATTGAGGGTGCGCCATCTGTGCATATTCCTACACAATTTAACCATTGCAAATTATTTTCCTTCATGAAGCAATCAAAAGTTTTAAATATATCTTCACCTCTAGTTCTCATTGGAAGTTCTAGACAACACAAGAATTGCGCAATAATTCTGTCAGTATGAATGAAGCGTATAAAAACCAATAATTGTGCTAACCCACTGACATTTGTTGCTTCATCTAATTGCAATGTAAAGATCATATTACCGTCTTGAAAAATATCCTTCATTTGCTGCTTAATGTCATCAGACATGTGTTGAATACGTCTTCCGATTGTGTTATCTGCCAAAGGGATTTTATTAACTTCTATTTCAAATTCGGGCCCAAACATTGTTTGAACAATAGCACAGCAAGATTCCTTGATGGTGGTGTCGGCAATAGCGTGTGGGTCCTTGTTTTTGGCAGTTATTTGAGCAACCAAGTAACTTGCCTTTTGAGCTTTCTCTGATGTCTTCATTCTCTTTGTGAATGATGCAGACTGCTTCTTTATAGATTTTGAAAGCTCAATAAAGTATCCTACTGGTTTTTCTGACAAATGACAGTGTTTTGAGGTAAAATGACACTTCAGTTTATTTGGTACCATACTTCCATGTTTTTAGTGCTTATCTTTCTCTGTTTTTTCTTATGAAAATAACAGCACCTGCGCTCCACTCCCACAGCGATAAAGTGAGATAAAGATAGGAATCAGGACCAGGAGAAAATGTGAAAAATAAACAAAATTAACTAAAGTATTTACAATACATATTAGGACACATAGGTCCAGGTAGGAGCTCAGCTGCAAAAACACATGAAGTAGAGAAGCAAAAGTCCAACAAAAATGGTGTAAATATATATGTCTCACTACAAGGCTATACTGCTGTAAATATTTGCAATGCCTATGTCCAGAGTCCAGTTCCAGCACTCTCCGGTGGTAGACTGCCAGTGGGTGGTTAATCCACAATTACAGCAGAGTAAAAATAAAAATAAATGGCAGAAATCAACTGAGCTCCGTTCTGACTGGCCAAGATGGCGGACGGCCCGCTCGGTGCAGTCCCAGGTGGCATTTCCACCTGTGTGGTACTTTGGCCAGTCCGCGAAGGGCACGCCCGAAACCACGCAGGGCTGGTGGCCGCTGCCAGTTCTCCGCGCCTGTGTCGGCCGAGCTCCGTGCCTCCCTTCCCCTCTCTTCGCCCCGCGCCTCTACCTTTCTGGGGAGCGCAGGCTCGAAGCTCTTCGCCTGCGTGGCACAGCCCTCCCTGCTCTGGGGGCATCCAGCGGGCCGTTGTTCTCCCCCGCTGCCCTGCAGCCGCACCGAGGACGTGGGGAAGCCTCTCACCCGAGCTGATTGCAAAGTGCTCGACTAATTGCTCTGCTAACTTGGAATTCTCCACACTCCTCATGCAGCCAGCGTTTCCACACTCCTCGTGCAGCCAGCGTTACCACACTCCTTGCCGTACCGCTCCAACACCGCCAATCACGTGCGTCCTACATCAAGATGCCACGTAATCCTAAAGCAGCTAGTGTTAAAGCACCTAAGCCTTAGCAGCTAAGCTGCTTTAACATTAGCTGCTTTAGGAAGTTCCGGGGGAGGGACCAAGCAAAGCAAACGTAAGTAAGGGAACTCTGCGGTGCCCTTCTGTACAATTTTCGCGCGACACACCTACACACTGCTGGCGACACACTAATGTGCCGCGACACACAGTTTGGAAAGCTCTGCTATAAAGCAATCGGTCTGTAAGCACCTTGAAAACAATGCAGTGATTACTCAAAGCCAACATGGATTTGTCAAGAACGAATCGTGCCAGACTAATCTGATCTCATTTTTTGATCAAGTAACCTCACTTGTGGACTGTGGGAATGCTGTGGACATAATATACTACAAGCGAGAAGGATCTTGGAATTGTTGTAGATCACAAGCTGAATATGAGCCAACAATGTGATGTGGCTGTAAAAATGGTAAATGCTATTTGGGGCTGCATTAATAGAAGTATAGCTATGAGGAGAGACTGAAAGAACTGGGCATGTTTAGCCTTGAGAAGAGAAGACTGAGGGGAGATAGGATAGCGCTCTTCAAGTACTTGAAAGGTTGTCACAGAGAGGAAGGCCAGCATCTCTTCTCGATCATCCCAGAATGCAGGACAAGGAATAATGGACCCAATTACAGGAAGCCAGATTCCGGCTGAACATCAGGAAAAACTTCCTAACTGTTGGAGCAATACAACAATGAAACCTAGGGAGGTAGTGGGTTCTCCCACACTGGAGGCATTCAAGATGAAGCCGGGCAGCCATCTGTCAGGGATGCATTGACTTGGACTCCTGCATTGAGCAGGGGGTTGGGCTCGATGATCTTATAGGCCCCTTCCTACTATTCCATGATTCTATGTGTACCCCCAGACTATGAACCTGATCTTTCAGAGGAAGTGCAACCCCATCCAGAACAGGCAATGAGCCTATCTCCCAGACTCAGGAACCACCCACCCACAGGGCTTCTGTCTTGCCAGGATTCAGCTGCAGTTTATTGGTCATCCAGCCCATTACTGAGTCTAGGCACTGGTTCAGGACTTGCACAGCCTCCCCTGATTCAGATGTCGCAGTGAGATAAAGCTGCGTGTCATCAGCATACTGATGGTATTTAGCTCCAAATCCCCTAATGACTGCTCCCAGTGGCTTCGTATAGATGTTAAACAGCACTGGGGACAAGACAATCTGTGGAACCCCATAGCTCAGTTTCCAAGGGACCGAGGAAAAGTCACCCAAAGTTATTCTCTGAAATCAGCCCCATAGGTAGGACTGGAACCACTGTAGCACAGTGCCTCTAATACCCACCCCACAGAGTTGATTCAGGAGGATACTATGGTCGATGGTATCAAAATTCGATGAGAGATGGAGCAGAATTAACAGGGTTTCACTCCCCAATAAAGGTAATCCATCAGGGTGACCAAAGCTGATAGAGGCTGTGAACCTTTGGCAGCTGTGTGCAAAGACTCTGTCTTAAGACCCAACATTTCATGCTGTGCTTTCTGCATGCTTGGCATGGCCCACAAAGGTGTTGTTCATGGAGGGAGGGAAGCTTCCTTTGGAGGAGAGCCAGAAGGAAGGGGAGCTGATCCATTTCTTCTAAAGAATAAGCAATCAGTGAGGAAGTGATGTTTTGCAGTTCTTTGGCAGCAAAATCCCTTCAAAGGACAAGGCTTAAACTAAACTAAGAAAGAGACCTCAGAAGCACAGCCTGAGGAAAAGAAATGGGAGGGGCGGTGGCATGAGGAGTGACGAAAACAGGCAGCTTTAAAAGCAATCATCATGACTGTGGAGGCTGCACTAAAAACACTTTCATGGATCCACTGTAGTCATTGACAAAGGAGTGGCCACCGATGTCATGTTTTTACCATACCTGCGTTGACATTCTTCTGGGCCATTCCAGATGATCTCTGTGACTGTGACATGCTAGCTCAGGGGTCTCCAACCATTTTGGGTCAGTGGGCACATTTGGAATTTTGAGAGACTGTTGGGGCACTCTCACAAAATGGCTGCCATGGTAGGTATGACATCACAAAAACCCCTATTTCCCAGAAAGCAAACATATGAGACTAAAAGAAAAGTAATTTGGCCAAGAACCTTAGTACAAGGCAGAGGTAGGCTCTGAGCTTCAAAACACAAACTACTATTTTGACCCCACAGTTTTCTGCTCTAACTCCCCTTTCACAGAAGGCAAGCTGATGTGGCTCAGAGCCAAGTAACTTTACCAAGAAAGTGAGTACAAGGCAGAGGTGGGGTCTGAACCCAAAGGCCAAATCACATATTTGCCCCCCACAAAGCACAATTAAGATATGCATTTCACAGAAGGCAAACTGGTTACACTCAGAGATGAACAAGCACAAACAGGCAAAAGACCCACCCACCAAAACCCAAAATACATTCAGCCGCATACACTCACATACCACACACACAAAACCCAGGCAAAATTATCCTCCTTTCTCCCCACTCCCTCTAGCTCCCCAGGACACTCCCATCCACCCTCAGCTTACCTTTTCCCTGGGTGGTTGGGCATGCTGGACTGCATGCAGCATGCCCAACCCTGCACACATTGAGCAGGGGGTTGGACTCAGTGGTCTTATAGGCCCCTTCCAACCCTACTATTCTATGATTCTATGATCCACCCACCATTTTTATTTTCTAAGAATGGTTCTGGGGCCCATGTGGCCCAGAGACATTCTTGGAAACAGACAGTATTGGAGACCAGCACTTCATTTTGCAGCATGGCAGCCCACCCCCCACCCCCCAGTTAAAAAACTTAAATATCTTTTTTTTTTAAATCAAGTGGGGCAGAGAGCTGGGGGGGCAAGGGAGGCATCCACAGACACATTGGTGCCCAAGGGGACCATGTTGGAGACCCAGTGCCATCTTACTCAGAATCCAGGCTCATACTCCTGGTAAAGAAGTCATACAAAGAGTTATGATGTGGCACATCACCAAAGAACATTTTGAAGGAGTGCGCCCTCTTGTATGCATTGGAGCCCCTTGCTATATTTTTGGCAGCTGCACTCTTCTCACCAAAGAGTAGGGATGCCCAGTGATAATCTACTGGGTTCATGAGTTCCTAGTAGACCAGTGGCTAGCAGCACCCTTGACCCGATGGATCTAAGCTAATGATGCCCCTGAAGTGTGTGTACAACCCAGTAATATAAAACGACAAAGCAAGAATGATTTAGCTGAAGAACAGGCAGGTTTTGGTCACAAGCATTAGACTGACTCTCGGGTAAGACAGACCAAACTGTTGCCATGGGGAATTCTACTCTGCCTGCATTCCCCTGCCCTCTCTGCAGCTCTGGTCTCCCCAATCCTGGTCTCACAGAGTTCTCTGCCCCCATGAGACCTTGGGGGCAGGAAAAGCCTGGATAATTGTGATATGTGGGTATGTGCAAGCCTGCCATGTACAAATTTGAGAGGAGAGGTAGTTGCGTAGCATGCCCAGCCCAGCTTAGCTGGTGGCAGTGAGCAGCAAGCAGCAGCAGCACTGACTTTGTGGTTTTGCACCAGCCACTCCACCCATGTTCAGGGCTGTGGGGGCTAGTGAAGCACTCAAAATGATAGCTGTAGGGCTGTCTTCATGCCATCACCCCACCCACAAGAGTAGCTTCCCCTCTAGTGGGAGTGTTACAAAAGCAGTCGCAGCACTCTGGTCTCAGTTGACGTTCAGAAAGCAGTATGGATCAGCCTAAATTTGGAGCAATGGTAGTAAGTTTCTCTCTTTTCATTGGTGGTTGTTTTTATTGCACTTTTTAAACAATACAAATAAAATAACATTCATACAAAAACTACAAGGGAAGAATTTGTGAAGGGGATCATGGAAAAGATGTATTAAGATGTTTTGACCATATAACTTGGAAATACAACATACTGGATTGGCGACTATGATGCATACAGCTGACCAAATATTCTCGTACTAGTTCAAATAAGGACAAGGAGTGCAAATTGTCAATCCATTGTTGTATGGAAGGTGATGGCTTCTTCCAGTGTTGAAGCACCATGCATTTGTCTGACCCTAGTGTGCACATGACCCACAGTTCATGGCCTGGTGGTAAATTCCAAATAGTGCAGATGTAATTCAGCAAAACATGAATATATTTGGAATACAGTGAGGTTTCCAGGACTAAATAATGACTAAAACTTTATTCCCCAAAGGACATACAACTGGGCATTTCCGTATCACATGGATAAGGGATCTGATTTCCATCAGACATTGCCAACACATCAGAGACTGAAATAATTTACAGTGGAGCCTCTGTGGTGTCCAATAAGTGGAGCATTATTTTTGTTGGATGAGACACATCCTCAGGTCAAGGGAGAATCTTTTGATAAATTGGAGTGCTATGAACCACTAATTAGGTTGAATGAAGCATTCCAGCTCTCTATTCCACTCTTCACAGAGGTAGCATATATCCATCTTAAATCTATCCAACCTACAGAGCTTTAGCTATGGGGCAGTATAGAAATGTAAATAATAACAACAACAACTAGGCAATTTAGAAGTACAAAACTTAGATATGAAGATATAGTTTACTTGGATTTCCAAAAGCCTTTCGGCAAAGTCCTTCACCAAAGGCTCCTAAGGAAATTTAACTAGCATGGCATAAGAGGAGAGATACTGATAGATTAGTAAGTGGTTAAAGATCAGAAAACAGAGAGTAGGAATGGTCAGTTCTCACAATGGAGGGATGTAAACAGTGGGGTAACGCAAGGTATTGGGACTGGTGCTTTTTAACTTGTACAGAAATGATTGGGCGTTATGAGTGAATAGTGATGTAGCCACATTTGCTGACTGCACCTAATTATTTAGGGTGGTTAAAACAGATCTCTCTGAGCTGAAGGAATAGCATTAAAATGGCAAATGCAGTTAAATGTAAGCAAGTGTAAAGAGGTGCTAACTTTACATACATATTGATAGGATCTGAGCTGGCACTTACTGACCAAGAAAGACATCTAGGGATTGTGGTGGGTAACTCAATAAAAATGTCAACGAAGAGTGAAAAAGCTGAAGTCCATCTTGGGCATCATTAGAAAAGGAATAGAAGTGTGTATTGCCCTGGCCGTGGGCTTCGACTTCTTAATTTAGAGGTGCCAAGATAGTGATAAATCAGACCCAGGTTTACTTACAAGGAGTACTTTATTGAGTAACTTACAGCACACAGGCATACCCAATGGTTGGATCAGACAGCTTCTCTGAACCCAGAGCCATGGGGTACAATGGGTTTTATACCATACATGTTAGCAATGAGGCAGCATAACAGCAGCAAGTGCCCGCTAGCATTCATTCCCAGCATAGACTAGCATAGCTTAGTTCTCAGCACAGCCACCTGCAGCTTTAAGACAAACAAACCTCACTTCCCAGGCACATTTTGATTCGCTCATTAGTATGGAATGTCCTAGGCCATGCTATCTGCCCTTTGACTCATCTTCACATGCTCAGAGGCTTACTAGCAAGGAAATTGCAACCATAATGAACTTAAGCAAGGCATTATAGATCTCTAGGCCCCTCTAACACTACAGGTGGCTTGGTTATGCTCCTGGGGCCAATACATTGTGCCAATATCATAACGCTCGTCTACAAATCTATGGTGGAATCACACTTGGAATACTGTGTACAGTTCTTGTCAGTGGACCTCCACAAGGCTATTGTAGAGCTAGAAAAAGGTACAGAAAATGGCAACCAAATTTATTAAGGGGCTGGAGCATCTCTCCTATGATGAAAGGTTATGTTTGGGGCTGTACAGCTTCTCCTGGGCATCTGGTTGGCCGATGTGGGAACAGAATTCTGGATACAAATGTTTAAAATAAATAAATAAAATTCTGGCCTTTGCTCTGTTCCACCATGGCTCTTCTTATGTCCTTATTTTGCCCCATGAATACAGGGGGAAGGGAGTCAATAATCCACATATCTAGCGTCAGAGGCAGTATGCCTATGTACGCCAGTTGCTGGGGAACATGGGCAGGAGGGTGTTGTTGCACTCATGTCCTGCTTGTGGGTTTCCCATGGGCAGCTGATTGGCTAAAGAATCCAGCCTCATTGGAGTCCGTGGCAGATTTCTCCACCATCCCTAGCTGGAACAGACCAAGGGTCTGTCTAGTCCTGCATTCTGTTCACACAGTGGCCAATCAGCTGCCCATGGGAAACCCACAAGCAGGACATGAGTGCAAAAACACCCTCCTGCCCATGTTCCCCAGCAACTGGCACACATAGGCATACTGCCTCTGACGCTAGATATGTGGATTATTGACTCCCTTCCCCCTGCATTCATGGGGCAAAATAAGAACATAAGAAGAGCCATGGTGGAGTCCCCCAGAGTCCGTGGCAGAATGGACTACTCCACCCCCCGCCACCCCCGAAATTCTCCCCGGATGGACCCTACCTGCTGCTGGCTGGTCTGGGTCTGTCCACTGCCATCCGTCCACTGCCCCAGACTGCGGACGCAAATGTCATCCGGCGTAGCCGATGCCATTTGCGTCCCTGCTTTTTTCGGTGATAGGCTACATAAATATTTACGTAGCCTATCACAAAAAGAGCAGGGACACAAATGGCATCGGCTATGCTGGACACCATTTGCGTCTGCAGCATGGCAGCGGACGGAAGTCTGGCTGTGGACAGGCCCGGCTGGCAGCTCTGCAGAGTTGCCGCAGAGCAGAGCCAGTGGGGAAGGATTCCGGGAGGAGGGATGGATCGCCTCCCCACACCCCATGGACGCCCGAACCAGAACGGGGTGAGTATTTCATACACACCTAGTTCCAGCATGGCTCTTGTTATGTTCTTATCTAGGTCTGTCTTGATATTATAATGGTCCAAATCCAACAGTACCATTGTTGGAATGATATTCACCACCATTAGTCCCAAATTAGTAAGGGGATTTCAATTAAATTGTCATGCAGAAAATAGCTCCCAATGAAAGTGCAAGCCCAAGATCCATGAGATCTGATTTGTTCCAATTAATGGAATAGCCCAATATATAGCTGAATCTTTGGATCACTATTAAAACAGGAGTTGATTTGGTTGGATCTGAAACAAACTAGTGCAGCAGCTGCATATGAGGCCAATTTGTGTTCCACCCCACCAAAATTTAAACACTTGATCTCATGGGAATTTTGAATGGTACAGTTCAGTGGTTCCAGGGATAAATAAAAAAAAAACAAGGAGAAACTGGGTATCCCTGCTAAGTACCCCCTCTGTAACAACAAGGGTTGTGATCAGACACCATTTATAATAATGAAAGAGTTAGGTGTGGCATAAAGTGTATCTTGTTGTTGTTCAGTCGTTAAGTCGTGTCCGACTCTTCATGACCCCATGGACCATAGCACGCCAGGCCTTCCTGTCCTGCGCTCTCTCCCGGAGCGTGCTCAAGTTCATATTCATTGCATCAGTGATGCTATCTAGCCATCTCATCCTCTGCCGTCCCCTTCTCCTTTTGCCTTCAATCTTGCCCAGCATCAGGGTCTTTTCCAGAGAGTTTTCTCTTCGCATTAGGTGGCCAAAATATTTGAGCTTCAGCTTCAGTATTTGTCCTTCCAATGAGCACTCAGGGTTGCTTGTGTGTGTCTATCCCTGTAATAAAAGTGTGTCTATCCCTGTAATAAACATACAGAGGAAGTCAAAAGACTTGAAGTTTGGTTCACATGATTTTCCAATTGATTTTATCAAATGCCATTTTTTTCCCTTGATGAAGGGCTACTAGGTATATTAACAATCTTATGTTATCTGGGTCTTAGTGCTTATGGCTTATGCAAAGGCATGGTATATGTACAGCTTGTACTACAGGGGGTATGACCTGTAATAGGCTAGGACAGCTGTCAAAGTTTTGGAATCTACATTTCCATTGGTGCAGTGGTAAATTTTGATGTGCAGGCACTCCTCAAGACAGTCCCCATAACTATGCCCCCAAGGAGAGTCAAAAAATGTAGGCAGCTGTGCTGATCCATATCAATAAATGAGTTCTAGAAGTTCTCACCTCCACCAGGAGCAGGTCATTTGTAAAACTAATGAGTCTTTATTGCACATTCAAGACAAAATACAACACGGATGACTCACAACATTGTATAGTTGCTGTGAAAATCCATTTCCCCCACTACTGTGAGGATTGCAACTAAGCTCAGAGGAAATGGAAACCTGGGGTGGGTGGCAGGTGCTGTCATTGGCCCTGCTATGCCAAACACCCGGCACTTCAACTCTGCGAGCCCTGGCTCCACCACAGCATTACAGGAATAGGCCAATAGTACATGGCATGGGATCCTTCCTGGCTTTATGAAACACAGAACTATAAGCTTCCTTGAGTGATGGTGAGAGAGAAGCCACCTCTAGGTTCTCATTGTATATCTTATTTATCTATAGCTTAGGGGCAAGCAGGTCAAGGTGCTGCATATACCAACTGGCTGGAAAGCCGTGTGGTCCTGGGATTTGCTGTTACTTATTCCTTTTCTTGCTAATTCTGTTTCTTTCCACTGCAAGGATGCTGCTATCCAGTCTGCCTGAGTTTTATCCAATTGTAGGAGAGTTGCTCATGCCAGAAAGGAAGAAATAGCTTCACATGTTGGATCTGTCATTTGTATATAATTTGGAATAAAACTCAAAAAATGTCCATCAATTCTTCTGTGAACCTAATTGTGTGTTTCTTTAATTATGGGGAATAAATTTCTAGATCTTATATACCGATGGCAGTGAGTTCCCTTCCCTGTGTATGTGTGTGGGTGAAAGAGAGAGGAAATATGTCTGCCTTTGCCATCTCTGTACTTTTCCTGTCTGTGATTTTTCCCCCCTGTGAGTTTACCCTGCTTGTGTGCTTTGCCATGGATTTTCTCTCAGTACTTCCCATATATAAAATGGGTAAGTATCTGTTATATATACGCTCGACCCTGCTGTTACCAAATGTTGCAATATGAGACTTGTAGGCGGGGATCTACACAGGGGATTTACATTGGTGCCACTGCACCTCACCCATGGGCATGACACATGAAGTTTCCCCCTCTCTGCAGCAACTGTGGGATTTCATGCCGTAAAATCCGCATTTTTGCAAAGTCGTTCTGTAATGGATTTTCCTGTCCTGCCAGCTTCAGTGCAGTTTGGGAGCCTGTGTGACCTCAACCAGCGATACTGGCTTCAGCACCAGCTGCAGAAGCAGCGCTGAGAGGAAGAAGGGAAAGTTATGCCATCAAAGGGTGGACATGAGGTGAGGAGAGGAGCTGGCTTCACCCTCTGCGGATTGTGGTTTTTCCCCCCCAAATGAGCCTTACTCTCACTTGAGAAAGTTAGCACGTTGCTTTGGGATGACTTTCCTTTTTTTTAAATCTCCACTTCTGCAAAGGTACGCCTCTAGGAACAACTGAAAACAGCCTGCTAAATGTATCTACTCAGAAGTAAATCACATTGTCTTCAGTTGCACTTATTCAGCAGGGGAGGGGAGAGAGGGGTGGGGAATTGGTAATTGCTTTGCCTTTTGTTTTCAATCAACGCTTATCTGGTGGAGCAGACCTGAGAATAAGGTTAATGACTTTTTTTTTAAAGGAAGCTTGTTGATGCCGTGAGACTCCACCCACATATGCCTGAACTAATGTGGTTTCTGGTGCCATCTGCCACATGAAAGTGGTTCTTTCTCTCTCTTTTTTTGTGTACACTGGTTTAATTGGCTGTGTGTTCCACAGGAGGAGCAAATCTGAATTGATGGAAACGTGGTTTTAAACTGAATTGCAATGGAAAGTGTCTCTGTATAGATTGCCCCTTTATCTGTGGTCTGTGTTTTCGTTCACTTTCTTAAGATCTGCTCTGCATGGGTTTTGAGTCCGCTACCATGGATTCACCTTAGTGCTATTTTCAGTGTCAGTGTTCCCTATCTGTAAAATGGTTAAGTGTTTGGTAGGTTCCTGGTTAACTGCCAAGGAGCTCACCTGCTATCTGCTCTTCCACTGTTACTTTTACAGTTTTTGCTTTGGGCTTGTGATATAGAGGCAGATATATTGTGAGTTGTGTTAGGTTGATTTCTGGCAGCCTAATGTCCTGTGAAGATGGTATTGCTTGGCAGCAGGGGACTTGAAAGCACATAGTTATACAAAAATGAACAGAGCATTTCCTGTGGGCTCCACATTTGTCCTCACAGAAAATGCTCTATTCAGCATTGGGGAATGGGGAAATTCCAACAGTCCAGCCCTCCAGCAGCAAAATATGCTTTGTCTTTTCCCAATATCAGAAACAGGAAAAACAACAACGAATCTTGTGGCACCTTAAAGACTAATCCATTGATTATGGCATATGCTTTTATGGACTGTAGCCCACTTCATCAGATGCATTAAGTGTTATCAAGAGTTTCAGATATATACACAGTACACACATGGTTGGGAGCAGGGGACTGTAACCAGTGAGGTCAGAGGGAAATTAAACGTAGGTAGTACTGAAAGTGACAATCACTTTATTAACATGATAGTCATTCACAAAAGAGAAGCAGGAAGGTGTCCAGGGAGGCAATGCAACTGTTAAGATGACAAAGGATTGCTAAAGGGGAACAGGGAGATTGCAGAGAACCTGAATGAAGCATTCCCAGCTTTCTTCACTGAATGAAGGTGTTGGACAGGTACCCCTGCCTGAACCAATATTTTGAGAAAGGGAAGCCAAAATGGTCAAGGGGTTGGAGCAACTCTCCTATGAGGAAAGACTACAATGTCTGGAACAGTTAAGCTTAGAAAGAAGGCACATGAGGGGGATGGGGATGGGGAGGGGACATGATAGAGGTGTATAAAATTATGCATGATGTGAAGGAAGTGGATAGAGAGAAGTTTTTATCCCTTTTCATAATGCTAGAACTCAAATGGGAAGGGGAGAACTATGTGTGGCATAGTTGAGCTCCTTGGAGGAAAGGTGGGATAGATCTGAAGCAGCCAGCAGATAATGTGGGGATGGGAGGGGGGGAGGTGTTCATTGTGAACTATGTGGGACTCCAATTCAACCTACATAATGGTTGTGGGGGATGCTTACCATGGCACCAGCTGCAACTTCCTTTTCTTTCTTCTTCTTAAGATCATAAGAGCAGCCATGCTGGATCAGACCAAAGGCCTATCTAGCCAGCATCCTGTTCCATACAGCAACCAACCAGATGTCCCAATAGGAAGCCCAGAAGCAGGATACAAGCACAGTGGCAGCCCCCTACTTGTGTTCCCGGAGGCACACTGCCTCTGATACCGGGGCTGATATCTAGCCATCATGACTAGCAGCCTTGTCCTTCATGAATGTGTCTATTGCCCTTTAAAGCCATCTCGATTGGTGGCCATCCACACATTTTGTGGCAGCAAATGCCATAGTTCTTCCCCCTCCCCACCCCAAAAGTTTGAAAGGCAGCAGCAGCAGGAGCGAACCTACGCCCATTTCCACCAAGTTTCATTCTTCTGAAAACAAAAAAGGAGACATATAAGAATTGGAAGGAAGGCCAAGCTACAAAGGAAGAGTACAGGCAGGTAGCACAGAACTGCAGGGATGGCGTCAGGAAGGCTAAAGCTGAGAACGACCTGAGACTAGCGAGGGATGCTAAAAGCAACAAAAAGGCTCTTTTCAGATAGGTGCATAGTAAAAGACAAAGAAATGGTGGTTCAGCTATTCAGTGAGCATGACAAAATGATAACAGATGACAAGGAAAAGGCAGAAGTGCTCAATTCCTACTTGGGCTCAGTCTTCTCCCAAAAGAGGGTCTGTCACACACACACACACACACACACACACACTGGCAAAGGCGAAGTACAGGCTGAAGGGGCAGGATTGCAGCTTGAGATCGATAGACATATGGTCAAGGAACACCTCATTACTTTGAATGAGTTCAAATCTCCAGGGTCAGATGAACGGCACCCTAGAGTAATAAAGGAACTGGCAGAAGAGCTCTCAAAACTGCTGTCTATTATCTCTGAAAAATCATGGAGGACAGATGAAGTGCCAGATGACTGGAGGAGGGCTAATGTTGTCCCTATCTTCAAAAAGGGCAAAAAGGAGGAAACTGGGAACTACAGACCAGTCAGTCTGACATCAATCCCTGGGAAAATTCTAGAGCAGATTATAGAGCAATCCATCTGTAAAGCAATCAACCTTGAAAACCATGCAGTGATTACTCAAAGCCAACATGGATTTGTCAAGAACAAATCCTGCCAGAAGAATCTGATCTCATGTTTTGATCAGGTCACCTCCCTTGTGGACTGTGGGAATGCTGTGGACTTCATATACCTTGACTTCAGCAAAGCTTTCGACAAAGTGCCCCATGATATCCTGATGAGCAAACTAGCTCAAAGTGGGCTAGATGAAACAACGATCCGGTGGATCCACAGCTGGCTACAGAATCGGACTCCAAGAGTGCCTATCAATGGGACCTTCTCAAACTGGGGAGAGGTAACAAGTGGGGTACCACAGGGCTCAGTCCTGGACCCAGTGCTCTTCAACATTTTTATGAATGACTTGGAGGAGGAGGTGCAAGGAATGCTGATCAAATTTGCAGATGACACAGAATTGGGGGGGCTAGCTAATGCCTTGGAAGCCAGAAACAAAATTCAAAGTGATCTTGATAGGCTGGAGCACTGGACAGAAAACAACTGAATGGAATTTAATAGGGATTAATGCCAAGTTCTGCACCTAGGAGGAATAAACCAAATGTACAATTACAAGATGGGGGATACTTGGCTCAACAATACTACAAGCGAGAAGGATCTTGGAATTGTTGTAGATCACAAGCTGAATATGAGCCAACAATGTGATGTGGCTGCAAAAAAGGCAAATGCTCTTTTGGGCTGCATTAATAGAAGTATAGCTTCCAAATCATGTGAAGTACTAGTTCCCCTCTACTCAGCACTGGTTAGGCCTCATCTAGAGTACTGTGTCCAGTTCTGGGCACCACACTTTAAGAAGGATGCAGACAAACTGGAGAGAGTTCAGAGGAGGGCAACAAAGATGATCAGGGGACTGGAAACAAAGCCCTGTGAGGAGAGACTGAAAGAACTGGGCATGTTTAGTCTTCAGAAGAGAAGACTGAGGGGAGATAGGATAGCACTGTTCAAGTACTTGAAAGGTTGTCACAGAGAGGAAGGCCAGGGTCTCTTCTCGATCATCCCAGCGTGCAGGACACGGAATAATAGGCTCAAGTTACAGGAAGCCAGATTCCTGTTGAACATCAGGAAAAACTTCCTGACTGTTAGAGCAATACGACAGTGGAACCAATTAGCTGGGGAGGTGGTGGGCTCTCCCACACTGGAGGCATTCAAGATGAGGCTGGACAGCCATCTGTCAGGGATGCTTTGACTTGGATTCCTGCATTGAGCAGGGGGCTGGGCTTGGTGATCTTAAAGGCTTCTTCCTTCTGTTTTGAGCAACTGAGTCAGAGGGTCCCTAGGTGGCCCTCAGAGCGTCATGCGTGGGTGTAGCAATATACACGCCTATTACAGCAGCACCGCTTGAAGTTCAAGGGGCTGTTTAGTTGGTGATATTTAATTATATATCATGTGGTACAAGTATAATCACCTGAAAAGCACTGCCTTAAAGCTTGTCAAACGCTGCAAAACTGGTTTGGCCAGAGACTGTAGTGGCATTGAAAAAATTATTGTCTACTGCCTCCTAGCCTATGAAAAGCCTAAGGATCAATGCTATAAATAGCTTTGTGTTAGAGATCTGAATTACTCCCACACCTGCATTTTCATATGAATCAGTTCATGACTTGAGTAGGAAACTGATGCTCTCTGCAGAGTTACCATGGCTACTGATGCATGCAGGACCAGTTGTAGACTCTAATGGCTGTTCCTTCTCCCTCTTTATGGAAATAAAAGGATTACCCATGGTATGCACATTTTCAAACTGACAAAGAACAGATGTTGACAATCTTGAGAGCAGCACTGATGAACTTAACTTATTTTTTAATTAAGGATAATTTGGAGAATACTCTTTCTCCTTTACAATTTGAGATATGGAACCTAAGAAGAGCCATGCTGGATCAGACCATGGGTTCATCTAGTCCAGCATTCTGTTCACACAATGAAACCAGCTGCCTGTGGGAACTCACAAGTAGGACATGAATGCAGTAGCATCCTCATAGCCATTGATAGCCTTATCCTCCATGAATTTGTCTAACCCCCTTTTAAAGCCATCCAAGTTAGCAGCAATCTACATCTTGCGGTAACAAATTCCATAGTTTGATTATGCATCGTGTGAAGAATACTTCCTTTTATCTGTCCTGAATCTCCCAGGAATCAGCTTCATGGAATAATCCCAGGTACTAGTATTATGAGAAAGACTATTATGAGACTATTATAATAGTCTCCCTTTCCACTTTCTCCACACGATGCATAATTTTGTACATCTCTATCATATGACCCCTTACTCACCTTTTTTACTAAGCTAAACAGTCCCAAACATTGTAACTAGAGCTGTGCACGGACCTCCCATTTCACTTCGGACACCGATTTGAACCTTACAAACAGCCCAGCTTCACTTCCGACCAATTCAGACCCAATCCGCTTCGCTTTGGATCCAAAGTGAGATTCGGATATCCGAATTATTTGGATTTTACATTTTGCCATTGACTTGCATTGGAAGACAGAAATGGCCATAATGCTTTCAGTTTTCATGACAAATTCATGAAATTTGAGGACCAGACAGCCCCCATAGAGATGATCCCACCTGCCAAATTTCAGACAGTTTCTCCCAGTACTTTTTTGTGCACAGGTAAAATGTGCTGTTCTCAGAAATTCAAACCAAAGGTCATAAAGGGATAATCAGATAAGTTAGGTGTTCAAGTGGTGATTAGGAGGAGGTCGCTATCCTTAATCTCTACTGTAGGTTTCTTTGAAGTGCAAATAACCCCTCTCCCCTAGTACTACTTTCCTATTCAGCTTCACAGTGGATGACCTCAGGCTCTCTTTGGATGAATAGAATATGCATTACCTGGGAAGGCAGGCAGGCAGAGTAGTTTTTGTCCTATGTGCTTTTTTTCAACACAAACTCTGAAAGTGAAGAGCTATAACTTTTCACTGGTTGCACAGAAGGGTCCCACCAGTATCTCGCCCACCTCTGCCCTGCCAAGACCCTTTAGATGCCTCATAGTGGGCTTGCTTTGCCACACAGTGTAGTATTAAATGTAAATAATATATGGTAATGTGTGTAGTGCTTTGTCCACTGTATTCTGAAATGTGAACTTGTGTGTAGTGCTTTGCCACACACTGTTTGCTTGACCACAACACAAACGCATGCATGCGCGCGCACACACGGACACAGGAAAAGGTATAGAGTTCAGAAATGGGAAGGGAAGGAATACAGGAATTGAGAGGGATGGGGGTGGTGGTGGAGCCAAGAACAAGGAAAGGAAAGTGTACACACACACACACACACACACACATGCACACACACGGATTTTTTTGTAAAGGATCCAGAAAGAAAGGAAGAAAGGAAGAGGCTTTCTTCAGCTACATGCATAGTAGAAGACAGAGGAAAGAAATGGTGGTTCAGCTAATAAATAAGTAATGCAAAATGATAACAGATGACAAAGAAAAGGCAGAAGTGCTCAATTCCTACTTGGGCTCAGTCTTCTCCCGAAAGAGGGTCTATGACCCCCCCCGGCAAAGGCGAAGTACAGGCCGAAGGAGCAGGACTGCAGCTTGAGATCGATAGGCAGGAAAGAAAGAAAGAAAGAAAGAAAGGGAAAACTAATAAGAATGGTTGAATTTAGAATGAGGGAGAGCCAAAGAACAAGGCAAGGAAAGGAGGAAACTGAAGTGCTTTTTAAATGTTTTTGGTTTTTTAAATAAAGAATCTAGAAAAGAAAGGGAATAGTTGAATTGAGAAGGGCTGGGTGGGAAAGAAGAATGACGACAACATTGCAGTACAACACACACACACAAACACACACACCACACAGATCTAGCCAACTAACCAACTCTAACCAGCTCTCTCTCACACAGTGAAATGAACGCAGGCTGCTCTCGAATATATACAGTATTCCCCACCACCAACACCACCATTACTGATTGGAGACTGCTGGGTTAAGTTCAGCCTTAGTTTGGCAACTAGAGTTGCCATTCGCCAAAGCTCACTCACCCCTCCTTCTCATCCTCTCACCTTCCCCCCTCCCCCCCCCGATCTTTCACAAGTTGATACATTTAGAGACGGGCTATCTGGGCTTCAGAATAGTTCTCCAAGGCTGACCAAGGCACTTTGACAGTGAACCGCTTTGCTTTGGACTGCCTTGGTGCTGGTCTGGTCCACTTTGGATCTCAGCGAGGCAGCCCTAAAGCAGCCCGATTTGCTTCGGTATTTGGATTCGGCACTGAAGCAATGCACAGCCCTAACGGTAACCTTTCGTCATAGGGGAATTGCTCCAGCACCTTGATCAGTTTAGTTGCCCATTTCTGCACTTTTTCCAACTCTACAATATTTTTTGAGGTGAGGTGACCAGAACTGTATGCAGTATTCCAAGTGTTGTCGCACTGTAGAGCTGTATAAGGACGGTATGATATTGACAGTTGTATTCTCAATTCCTTTCCTAATTATGCCTAACATGGAATTTGCCTTTTTCACTGGGTCAACATTATCACTGATCTGTCCACCACAACCCCAAGATCTCTTTCTTGGTCAGTCACTGCTAGCTCAGATCCCATCACTGTATACGTAAAGTTGGGATTTTTTGACCCAACAAGCATCACTTTACACTTGCTTACATTGAACCACATTTGCTATTTTGATTCTCCCAGTTTGGAGAGATCCTTTTAGAACTGTTCATAATCCCTTTTTGTTTTCACCACCCTAAATAACTGGGTGGCATCAAAAAACTTGGCAATTTCACTGCTCACTCCTAATTCTATATCATTTATGAATAAGTTAAAAACATTGGTCCCAATAGAGATCCCTATGGGACTCACTGTTTACATTTTTCCATTGGGAGTTTACCATTTATTCCTACTCTCTGCTTTCTGTTTTTTAACCAATTACCAATCCATAAAGATCCTCTCTTATGCCATGACTACTACATTTGTTCAGGAGTCTTTGGTGAGGGACTTTGTCAAAAGCTTTTTGGAAGTCCAAGTAAACAATGTTTACTGGATCATCCCTGCCCACATGTTTATTGTCACTCACAAAGCGCTCTAAAAGTTTAGTGAGACAGAATTTACCTTTGCAGAAGCCATGTTGATTTTTTTACCAGGGCTTGTCTTTCTATATGCTCAATACTTTTACCTTTAATTACACTTTCCACCAATTTACGTAGAACAGACATGGAGAGGGCAATCCTATGCCCCCTAGACAGTGTCTGGGGGGACATAGGATTGTTTGGTTTCTGGGATCCAAGGCTGGAACCAGGGCTCCGACCTCAGAGCCCAGAAATCACGCTCCCTGCCCCTGCCCCCTTGGAGCCGGCACAGTTCTCTCCACACCAGGTATGTCTCTGCACATGGAAATGGAGTGCGGAGATGGGGTAAAGGGGGCAGTTCCAGGGGCAGGGAGGGAAGGAGATCACAGAAGCTGCTGTATGCAGCTTCCTATTGGGTCTCCAGGCTCTTTTCCTCCCCTTCCTTGACGTCACAGCAAGACAGGCGAAATCATCTCTCTAGCCAAATGGAGGGCAGCTGGAGCATGGAGGGGAGGATCCCCTCCGTGCTCCCGCCAGCCTGCATAGGATAGTTGGCAGCCCCCGATTTGTAGGCTGGCGTCCAACTGGACAGGATTGAACCCTAAGCTAACTGACCTGTAAATTCCCAGATCCCCCCTGGATCCCTTTTTAAACATTGGCATTACATTGGCCATTGTCAAGGAAGGAGGGAAGATCCCAGCTGCTGGGACCGGCCCCAACCTCCCTGCGAGGGAGGGCCGCCCAGGACCCGATCCCAGGGTCCCCTTCCCAAAAACAGGACTGGCCAAACCCGGCCTTTCAGTCCCCCCAAATACCCAGTAGCCACCCTCGTAAGCCAAGAGGCACTGAAATTAGCACTGAGGTTATGCAGAGAGATCACACCAACTAAAGGCTGGATAAAGGTTTATTAAGGTCAATATAAAGGACCAGAGGGAAAGGGAAGAATGGAAGTAGCAGGTTACACAGAGGGCACAAAGCCAAATCACTTAACTATAAACAGAGAGCTTCATGAATGCACACCCAAGCAAAATAATAAATCTACCTGGCCTATCCTTACATACCTAAGTATGGATCTCCCTGGATAGCAACCAGCCATCTGCAGGTCCAGGACCACCAAGATGAAGGGAGATACATGCCTCGGCCTTGGCCCACTTTTAAAGCCCAGCCCTGGCAACCCAGGGCAGATTTTGCCTCAGCCAGTCACTGGCTCAGTTCCTGGGTGGACCGCCCTGGCCTCTGAGAGGCTGAAACTCCCCACCACCTCCAGCTCTTGCTGTTGCTGTTGGCCGTTTCTAGGTAGCAGGGGCTGCGTCCGGCCTTGGGCCTCTAGGAGCCTCTAGATTACAAACAATTCCAAGTAGTTACATCCAACGTGACAGCCTGACCCGATCATATGGCGGAAAGTAGGCCACTATCCTTGACAGCCATTCTCCAGTCCTGTTGTGCAGAAGCTGATTTTAGGGACATGTTGCATATTTTTGTTAGAAGATCAGCAATTTTACATTTGAGTTCTTTAAGAAATCTAGGATAGATACCATCTGGGCCCAGTGACGTGTTAGTTTTCTGTTTGTCAAGAACTTCATCTCTTGTGACCACTACTGCTTCAGTTCCTCAGACTCCTTCCCTGAAGACATCAGTTCAGGCACAGATATCTGCTCCATCTTCTGCAGTGAAGACAGATGAGAAGAATAACCTCTTTACAAGGTGCTTGTAAGAATCTCCACATATGTATGCTTTCTTTCTTTAGTTTTCTTTAAATAAAGAGGTGAACGCTCATCATGCGCTAAAGATTTCTTCGACAAATGGAGGTCCCACTGAGATTGCCCAGTAAGTCGAGCAATTCTGTTGCGAGGGTAGACCCCCCCCCCCTTTCAGGACACCGAATAAGGCACCTATTTGAGGTCCTTTGAACCTCCCCGTCTCCCAAGGTGAGTTGCCAGTGCTGTGGATCTCGTTTTCAACTTCTGCGGCTATTGAGCTCTTGAGGCTCAAGTTAATTTCTTCTCTGTTTTTGTCTGCCTTTGTCTCAGGTCTGTAACTCGGGAACTGTTCTGGTCTGGTTAATTGAGAGGATCTGTTACTGTTTAAGAGACCTGTCTTGTGTTACCTACGTCACCCACTGTTGTATGATTGTGTCTGGTGACAACCTAGGAACATCCTGGTGAGTCTGAGGTCCTGGAGAGGCATCCTGCCTGGGGTCTGGATTTTGGAGCAGCTGCCCCTGGGAACAGCAAGTTCATTTCTCAGAACGTAAGGGCTCTGATTTCAGCAAATAACCCTTCTGTGTCTCTGTGCATGGCATCATCCTGATGAACCGCATATTCCCCCCTTTCTGTGTCTCTGGAGGTCTCTCTGGTTAATCCCATGGGATATGTTAGTTCAAAAGTGTGCTGTTTCTGTCCCTTCCAAAGGCACCCCAGCCTATTTCATGCACATGCACCATGAGTAACAAACTCGTGAGTTTCTAGAAAAATTGAATTTTTATACCCAAGACAACCCTAGTAATCAGTTTCAACTGTAGGAACCTTTGACATGGATTTTGAAAAATCCATCTCAAAGGAGGTTTAGGGCTTCATCACACGGAGGTTTTATCCTGCGATTAAGATGGCTCCTTCACGGAAGTTTGTGGGCTTTTGATGCTGTGACCCTGCCATGACCCTCCTCCACTAAATGCCCTTTGTTCTGTTTTTAAATAGTTCGCAGATAACGAGCTATCAAATTACCTGGTCGTGTTCCGCTTCAGTTTCCTCCGTGAAAAGAGTTAAAGCGGGAAGAAGAGGAGCAAGATCGATGAAAGATAATGGAAGACTCAGATACGGGGGGAAGGAGGGGGAAAGGGGAGAGGGGAAAGGAAGCATGTGTAAAGGGAGTCAGTGGTGATCCTGCATTTAAAACGGAAGCAGAAAGCCCCATTTTAAATGCAGGATTTTAGGCTGGTGTAGAAATGCCCTTAGAAAGCCGTGGTAGCAGAACACCTGACACCTAATGGTCTGCATTTTTTGGTAGTTTGAGAAGTCCTCAAAAAGAAAAACAGCTTCCCAGGTAGTATCCTGAAAAAAAAAATGGTCAGAAGTTAAAAGAAAAATACAAAGAAATGTAAGCCTGGATAGTGCACTGCCAATGACTGGCCCAACACCAATGTTCCCATGTTTGGCTTATCTCCCTAAGAGAAAGCCCCCCGCCCTTCCTGTGCCAAAGCCAAACGAACTTAGTGAGGAAAGAGATCTCATGTTGCTCCAATCTTGACAAGCTTGGAACAGGTCCAAGTGCAAACATAAGCACACGTTCTGTTAAGAGCAGTTACACAGCCCCTTCCATTATCATCCGGGCTGTTAGTTAGATAGATAGATAGATAGATAGATAGATAGATAGATAGATCCCGCCTTTTTTCCTCCTAAGGAACCCAAGGCAGTGTACACAATCCTCCTCCTCTCCATTTTATCCTCACAACAACAACCATGTGAGGTGGGTTGGGCTGAGAGTCTGTGACTGGCCCGAAGTCACCCAGTGAGTTTCCATGGCCAAGTGGGGACTAGAACCCGGATCTCCCGACTCCTAGTCCAACACTCTATCTACTACACCACACTGGCTCTCAGTTACAGTAGATCTGTCTAACCCCTTGCCCAAAGTTCCTTAGTACCCACTTAATCCTGAAGCAGAGAGACACATCACTCCCATCACTGAGTTTTCGCTTGCAACAGGGCATCTTGTCTTTTGACGCTGAAAATGTCTTTTCAATTCTTAAGCAAGCTCTAGCAGCTGCCTCTATACTCAGGCTGCCAAATTATTCAAAAATTTTACTCTGTTTTACCATGAACGAGATAAATGTGCCATTGGTGTTTTAACCCAAGAGTACAGGTCTAAACCAACAAAGGTCTGCATAGTTAAAGCAATGGTATTCCCCGTAGTAACCTATGGCTGCGAGAGCTGGGCCCATAAGGAAGGCTGAGCAAAGGAAGATAGATGCGTTTGAACTGTGGTGTTGGAGGAAAATTCTGAGAGTGCCTTGGACTGCAAGAAGATCAAACCAGTCCATGCTCCAGGAAATAAAGCTAGACTGCTCACTTGAGGGAATGATATTAAAGGCAAAACTGAAGTACTTTGGCCACATAATGAGAAGACAGGATACCCTGGAGAAGATGCTGATACTAGGGAAAGTGGAAGGCAAAAGGAAGAGGGGCCGACCAAGGGCTAGATGGATGGATGATATTCTGGAGGTGACGGACTCGACCTTGGGGGAGCTGGGGGTGGCAACGGCTGATAGAAAGCTCTGGCGTGGGCTGGTCCATGAAGTCACAAAGAGTCAGAAGCGACTGAACGAATAAACAACAAAAACAGGTCTAAACAATGCCCTATTGCTTATTTTAGTGCCTCGCTTGATCCAGTTGCTCAGGCTCCCCCCCCCCCATCTTTGGGCAGTCCTAGCAGCAGCTAAGTTAGCTGAGAAGTCTGAAAATCTTGTTTTTCATTCACCCTTAAGGCTCATGGTCCCTCATGGTATGGAATTTCTCCTTTTACAGTCTAAACCTCAGCATCTTTCTAGTGCCAGGCTCATATGTAATGAGATCCTGTTGCTTTCTGCGTTTCATGTTCATCGTTGTAGCTCTCTAAACCCCACCACTCTTCTCACCCTTCATAATGAAGGTGAACCTCATGATTGTGTTGCCTTTGTGTCTTTGTTTATTCAACCTAGACTATTTTTTGATACTCCAGTTTCAAGCCACTGATCTGATTCTCTTTGTAGATGGCTCAAGTCAGCAAGCCACAGATAAAGTTTTAGTTTCTGGCTATGCTGTTGTAACTCCTTAGGGGTACCTTGAATCGCCTCCTGTCCCTTGTGTTTGTGCTGCTCAAATAGCTGAGCTCATTGCTCTTAACACGTGCCTGCTATGTAGCTGAAGCCAAAACTGTCAATATCTACACTGATTCCCGTTATGTTTTTGGTGTCATTCATGATTTTAGTAAACTGTGGAAACAACGTAGGGGTTTGGGGTTTTTTGCTTTTTCTGGTTCAGTTATAAAAAATTGCCCTTATATAGCAGCTTTCTTGTATGCTTTGTTTTGTTTTGTTGCCTGTTTGCCTAGCCATAATAAAATGTGAAGGTCATTCCAAAGCTTCCACTCTTAAAGCCAAAGGTACACTTACTGTACTTTCTGTTTCCCAGCCCGAAGCATTTTTACATGCTCTAGTGGCTGACTTGCCTTTGGTTTTTTTTGTTTTCTCAGGTAGCTGTTCTTCAAAATTTGGCACCAAAACTTGAAAATAAGAAAATGAGTCTCTGCAGGTTGCATTTTGCACTCTGACTCCCTCTGGCATTCCCAAGATGGCCGCTTGGTAACTCCCAGGGCATTATATTCATTGATAATTTGGAAATGTTGGTATACCCCAGATTTTCTTGCCATGGCAGCCCATGTCTGTACACGTTTCTCAACCTGCCAGACCTAAGAGTTGTAAAGGTTGAACAAGGTTACAGGGGCCTCCCAGAAAGACCCTTCCTGCATTTGCAAATGGACTTTGTTCAGATGCCAAAGCAGGCTGGCTATGAATACATATTGGTAATTGTTTTCTGATTAGATAGAAGCTCAAGAAATATTGAAGAGCAAATGGAGTGGTGAAGAATAACATTGCAAAGCTAAGTTCAAATACAGGACTAGGATGGATCAAAGTCCTTTGTTGTTGTTCAGTCATTAAGTCATGTCCGACTCTTCATGACCCCATGGACCATAGCACGCCAGGCCTTCCTGTCCTCCGCTCTCTCCCGGAATGTGCTCAAGTCCATGTTCATTGCATCGGTGATGCTATCTAGCCATCTCATCCTCTGCTGTTCCCTTCTCCTTTTGCCTTAAGTCTTTCCCAGCATCAGGGTCTTTTCCAGAGAGTTTTCTCTTCACATTAGGTGGCCAAAATATTTGAGTTTCAGTATCTGTCCTTCCAATGAGCAGTCAGGGTTGTTTTCCTTTAGGATTGACTGATTTGACCACCTTGCAGTCCAGGGGAATCGTAAGAGTCTTCTCCAGCACCACAGTTCGAAAGCATCGATTCTTCGGCGCTCAGCCTTCCTTATAGTCCAGCTCTCACAGCCATACGTTGCTACTGGGAAAACCATAGCTTTGATTGTATGGACCTTTGTCGGCAAGGTGATGTCTCTGCTTCTTACTATGTTGTCTAGGTTGGCCATAGCTTTCCTCCCAAGGAGCAAGCGTCTTTTAATTTCACAGCTGCAGTCACCGTCTGCGGTGATCTTGGAGCCCAAGAAAATAAAATCTGTCACTGCTTACATTTCTTCTCCTTCTATATGCCAGGAAGTGATGGGGCCAGATGCCATGATCTTAGTTTTTTTAATGTTGAATTTCAAACCAGCTTTTGCACTCTCCACTTTCACCCTCAACAAGAGGCTCTTGAGATCCTCTTTGCTTTCTGCCATTAGGGTGGTAGCATCTGCGTATCTGAGGTTGTTGTTAATTCTCCTGGCAATCTTAATTCCGACCTGTGATTCATCCATCCCGGCATTTCTCATGATGTACTCTGCATATAAATTAAATAGGCAGGGCGACATTCCAGGTTCCTAAACAATATTGTTCTTTACAGCATCGGATTTTCTTTTCACCACCAGACACATCCACAGCTGAGTGTCCTTTCGGCTTTGGCCCAGACGCTTCACTCTTTCTGGCGCTACTTGGAAATACCCTCTGCTCTTCCCCAGTAGTATATTGGACACCTTCTGACCTGAGGGGCTCATCTTCCAGTGTCACATCTTTTAGCCTTGTGATACGTTCCATGGGGTTTTCTTGGCAAGAATACTGGAGTGGGTTGCCATTTCCTTCTCCAGTGGACCACATTTTGTCAGAACTCTCCACCATGACCTGTCTGACTTGGGTGGCCCTGCACAGCATACCTTATGGCTTCACTAAGTTACGCAAGCCCCTTCGCCACAACAAGGCAGTGATCCATGAAGGAGATCAAAGTCCTTCCAGTAGCTTTAATGGTCATGAGAGCCACCACAAGCAAAAAAAAAAAACATGAACTGTAAGAAATCATTACAAGAAAGCCAATGAAGATATCACTGAACTGCCCCCTGTATGTAGTTAAAAACTAGCCCAAAGTGAAATGGTCAAATATTGCCAGGCACTGATGCATGCTGTCAGTAATTTTCATTCACAGGTTAAGAACACACCCCCGTCTGAACCAGTAAATGAGCAGTGTCACCCACTTCAGGCCGGAGACTAAGTCTACGTAAAGAAGCACCAAAGAAAATCCACCCTAGAACCATACCAAGTAGAAAAGACCATACCAAGTATTGCTTATCTCCCAAACTGCAGTCAAGCAAGCAAGAATTGACTCCTGGATGCATGCCTCCCAGTGTAAACACGTGCCCACACCAAGGCCGGCGCTAGCTGATCCAGTCCCCCAAGAGTCTACCTCAAAGGACAGAGACAGTACACTCAAATTGAGCAATGCAGGGCAGGCACCAGAAACCAGAAATCCTACCCCAGAAACAGATGACAGCAAGATGCAGACAGCTAATCCCAAGACTGCTGGATGAAGTGGAGACTCAGAAGACTTAGAAGATTTATGCTTTTAAGTGAATTGCTGACTGAAAGTTACATAAATGAAGAAATTTGTAATAATGGACTAATTGAACGAGCCAAAATTAGTCCAGGCAATGTGTTCCCTCGTTCAGCAATACCACGAGACCTTGCATGATGTACTTCCAGAAGGAGAGAGACAGTTTCGCTTGTTTTTGTTTTGTCATCATGTCCCAATGCATGCTGGAGGAAGTTTAGACTTCTCCTTGTTTGCACCCTGGTAGCTACTTTGTGGTTCCCTGGTGCCATCAAAGGGCCATAATAACGCCCTGCCACTCCTAAGAGACCAGTAAAATTCCGCCTTGCTGGCAGAGTTGGCAAAGTCCAGCAGTGACCCTAGCGCCAGCTGGCAAAAGCCAAAGAGAAGCCAAAGATGGACATAGTTGATTGTTATGGGTTGCATAACAACAAGCCTAGTAGCATAGGAATCAAATACCTATGTACAAAGGACTCAAGTTATGGCAAATGCTTTAAAGATTCCTCATTTTTATAGAGATTAAGAGTGCAGTCCTATCCAGATAGGCAGCCACCTCCAAACGCAGAGGCAACCGCCTCTCCAAAGCAGGGCAGGAGAAGCACAGAGGGGATCGTTTCTCAGTCTTTGATACATTCTTCCATTGGTCCTATCACAATTTCAGATCATGCTCCAATAGCTACTACTCTCCATCTTGGGGAGAAGGAAGACTCCTCGCATTGTTGTTGTTGTTCAGTCGTTCAGTCGTGTCCGACTCTTCGTGACCCCATGGACCATAGCACGCCAGGCCTTCCTGTCCTGCGCTCTCTCCCGGAGTGTGCTCAAGTCCATATTCATTGCATCGGTGATGCTATCTAGCCATCTCATCCTCTGTCGTCCCCTTCTCCTTTTGCCTTCAGTCTTTCCCAGCATCAGGGTCTTTTCCAGAGAGTTTTCTCTTCGCATTAGGTGGCCAAAATATTTGAGCTTCAGCTTCAGTATCTGTCCTTCCAATGAGCAGTCAGGGTTGATTTCCTTTAGGATGGACTGATTTGACCTCCTTGCAGTCCAGGGGACTCGTAAGAGTCTTCTCCAGCACCACAGTTCGAAAGCATTAGTTCTTCGGTGCTCAGCCTTCCTTATAGTCCAGCTCTCACAGCCATACATTACTACTGGGAAAACCATAGCTTTGATTAGACGGACCTCTGTCGGCAAGGTGATGTCTCTGCTTCGTACTATGCTGTCTAGGTTTGCCATAGCTTTCCTCCCAAGGAGCAAGCGTCTTTTAATTTCATGGCTACAGTCACCGTCTGCGGTGATCTTGGAGCCCAAGAAAGTAAAATCTGTCACTGCTTCCATTTCTTCCCCTTCTATATGCCAGGAAGTGATGGGGCCACATGCCATGATCTTTGTTTTTTTAATGTTGAGTTTCAAACCAGCTTTTGCACTTTCCTCTTTCACCCTCAACAAGAGGCTCTTTAGATCCTCTTCACTTTCTGCCATTAGGGTGGTATCGTCTGCATATCGGAGGTTGTTGATAATTCTCCCAGCAATCTTAATTCCGACCTGTGATTCATCCAACCCGGCGTTTCTCATGATGTACTCTGCATATAAGTTAAATAAGCAGGGTGACAATATGCAGCCTTGTCGTACTCCTTTCCCAATTTTGAACCACTCAGTTGTTCCATGTCTGGTTCTTACTGTTGCTTCTTGACCCTCGTACAGGTTTCTCAGGAGACAGGCAAGGTGGTCTGGTACTCCCATCTCTTTCAGAATTTGCCACAGTTTGTTGTGATCCACACAATCAAAGGCTGTAGCGTAGTCAATGAAGCAGAAATAGACGCTTTTCTGGAATTCTCTTGCTTTCTCCATGATCCAGCGAACGTTGGCGATTTGATCTCTAGTTCCTCTGCCTCTTCGAAACCCAGCTTGTACTTCCGGTAGTTCTCGGTTCGCATACTGCTGAAGCCTAGCTTGTAGGATTTTGAGCATCACCTTGCTGGCATGTGAAATGAGCGCAATTGTGCGGTAGTTTGAACACTCTTTGGCGTTGCCCTTCTTTGGAATTGGAATGTAAACTGACCTTTTCCAGTCTTGTGGCCACTGTTGAGTGTTCCAAAATTGTTGGCATATTGAATGCAGCACTTTAACAGCATCATCTTTTAGGATTTTAAATAGCTCAGCTGGAATACTGCCATCTCCGCTAGCTTTGTTGTTAGTAATGCTTCCTAAGGCCCACTTGACTTCAATCTCGAGGATGTCCGGCTCAAGTTCAGTGACTACACTATCATGGCTATCAGGGACATTCAGATCTTTCCTGTATAGTTCTTCTGTGTATTCTTGCCACCTCTTCTTAATCTCATCTGCTTCTGTTAGGTCCCAGCCTTCTTTGTCCTTTATCATGCCCGTCTTTGCACAAAACGTTCCCTTGAGATCTCCAATTTTCTTGAAAAGATCTCTAGTCTTTCCCATTCTGTTGTTTTCCTCGATTTCTTTGCATTGTTCATTTAAGAAGGCCTTCTTGTCTCTCCTTGCTATTCTCTGGAACTCTGCATTCAGTTGGATATATCGTCCCCTTTCTCCCTTGCTTTTCGCTTCTCTTCTTTCCTCACCTACTTGTAAAGCCTCATCAGACAGCCACTTGGCTTTCTTGCATTTCTTTTTCTTTGGGATGAATTGAGTTGCTGCCTCCTGAACAATGTTACGGACCTCTGTCCATAGTTCCTCAGGCACTCTGTCTATCAGGTCTAATCCCTTAAATCTATTCGTCACCTCCACTGTATATTCATAAGGGATATGTTTTAGGTCATACCTGAATGGTTTAGTGGTTTTTCCTACGTTCTTCAATTTAAGCTGAAATTTTGCAACAAGCAGCTCATGATGTGAGCCACAGTCAGCTCCAGGTCTTGTTTTTACTGACTGTATAGAGCTTGTCCATCTTTGGCTGCAAAGGACATAATCAATCTGATTTCGATATTGACCATCTGGTGATGTCCATGTGTAGAGTCGCCTCTTGTGCTGTTGGAAAAGAGTGTTTGCTATGATCAGCGTGTTCTCTTGGCAAAACTCTATTAGCCTTTGTCCTGCTTCATTTTGTACACCAAGGCCATGCCTGCCTGTTATCCCGGTGATTTCTTGACTTCCTACTTTAGCATTCCAATCCCCTATGATGAAGAGGACATCTTTTTTTTAGGTCTAGAAGGTGTTGTAGGTCTTCATAGAACCGATTAACCTCAGCTTCTTCGGCCTCAGTGGTTAGGGCATAGACCTGAATTACTGTGATGTTGAATGGTTTGCCTTGGATTCGTACTGAGATCATTCTATCGTTTTTAAGATTGTACCCCAGTACTGCTTTTCCCACCCTTTTGTTGACTATGAGTGCTACTCCATTTCTTCTAAGGGATTCTTTCCCACAGTAGTAGATATGATGGTCACCTGAATTAAATTCGCCCATGCCTGTCCATTTTAGTTCGCTGATCCCCAAGATGTCGATGTTCAATCTTGCCATCTCATGTTTGACCACCTCCAGCTTACCTTGATTCATTGATCTGACATTCCAGGTTTCTAAACAATATTGTTCTTTACAGCATCGGATTTTCTTTTCACCACCAGACACATCCACAGCTGAGTGTCCTTTCGGCTTTGGCCCAGACGCTTCACTCTTTCTGGCGCTACTTGGAAATACCCTCTGTTCTTCCCCAGTAGTATATTGGACACCTTCTGACCTGAGGGGCTCATCTTCCGGCATCATATCTTTTAGCCTTGTGATACGTTCCATGGGGTTTTCTTGGCAAGAATACTGGAGTGGGTTGCCATTTCCTTCTCCAGTGGACCACATTTTGTCAGAACTCTCTGCCATGACCTGTCCGTCTTGGGTGGCCCTGCACGGCATAGCTTATGGCTTCACTGAGTTACGCAAGCCCCTTTGCACTGCCTTCAGGAAACACTGACACAATTTTTTGAACAAAACTACACAGAAGGTATATCAAAGGCTACTGTTTGGGACACCATGAAGGCAGTGATAAGGGGAAAGGCTGTCCGTGAACTGTGCCTATTAAAAAACAACGACACCAAAGAAAGGAGATATCATCAAGAGAAATAGACCAACTGGAAAAAATACACAAACAGAGAGGGGAAAAACAAATATGCAGAAAACTAATGTAGAAAAGAAAGGAACTTGATGCTTTAGATATTGCTCAAATTACAGTAGCTATACAACATTCAAGACAAAAAAATTATGAGTTTGACAACAAAAATCAAAACTATTGGAAAATAAACTTAGGAATAGGAGAAACCGAAATAGAATCCATAAAACTGAAGATGAAAAGGGAAAAATAAAGTATAAAACAAAAGAAATTAGTAAAGAACTTGAACAGTTCTTTACAAAGTTATACTCCTCTGATGATCCAAACATAAATCAAATAAGAATATTTACGTAAAGTGACTCTTCCCAAAATTAGTAATATATCCCAAGAATATCTTATCAGGCAAATTAAAGAGGAGGACGTTCAAAAGGTCATTAAAAAACTAAAACCACATAAGGCACCAGGCATGGATTGGCTACCTGGGGATTTTTATTTAAAAAAACCTAAATTCAATGCTCTCCCCACATCTGACAATCCTTTTCAATGAAATATTACGAAGGGGAGAAACTCCACCATCCTGGAATATCTCAAGGATAATAACCATACCCAAGCCAGGAAAATAATTGGATAACGTGGATTCTTATAGAGCCATAACACTAACAAATCAGGATTATAAAATATTCACAAGAATAATCTCAGGTACACTGCGTCAGTTGGGCCCACAATATATTCATACTGATCAAACAGGATTAATTAAAAATAGACAGACAGCAGACCCCATTTGAAAAATCCTTAATGTTATACGGTACAGCATAGATAACCACATATAACCAGCTATTATTTCACTTGATACCACCAAAGTCTTTGACAAGGTGGAATGACCCTTTCTAACTGAACTCATGACTGATGAATTTTGGACCTAAATTTATTAATTTATTAAATCAATTACACAAAGATAACTATGCAGCAATCAGAACTAATAAATTAGATTCAAAAAAAAGGTTAAATTAAACAGGGGTACAAAACAGAGGTGCCCACTTTCACCACTCCTATTTGCCTTTTTTATTGAGCCCCTGGCAATTAGAATAAGAGAAAATAGAACATTAAAGGCATTAAAATTAATGGAACTGAATACAATATTGCATGAATTCTAGCCCACCCGAAAAAATCCATTATGGAAGCAATGGATGAAATTAAGTATTTTGGTAACGCGTCAGGTCTTCAAATTAACTATAACAAATTTGAAACCCTATGTATTAACTTAAATAAAATTTCTCAAATGAATTTACAAACCAAATCAGAAATTACACTATGTACATCAAGTCTAAAATATCTGGGTATCCAAATAACAAAGAATCTCCCAAAGCTAATAAAAATAAACTATCTCCCACAATTAAGTGGGGGAAAAAAACATGAAAAACTGGACCAAAGTTCACCTCTCTTAAGGGGTGTCTCAACCAACAATTTACTCCATTTACTCCAACGATTTCATTTGTTGGTGGAGTTGGCTGCATTTGGAGATCGTTAGGGATACATGATGTCATGGCCATCCAGCAGCCACCCCGGAGCTTATCATGGAAAAACCAGATTTCCTGAGAATGCTTAAAGTCCAATTCTTTTCCTCAAGTCAGGTTCTCCCCAGTATAGTTGCTATGTGCCCCCAACCCGCATTTAATTCTGGTATGCTAGCCCTGCCTAGGAGCATGCCTTTCACCATGACCCCGGTCAAGGGGTGTTTCCCATCTCTGTGTTTCCCAGCACAAACCAATTACTGTCTACTTAGAAGTAACTCCCACTGTGGTCAATGAGGCTTGTCCTCTGAATGCACACACCAGTATTTACAGAGATCCCCCTCAATTGAAAAACCAAATTTTAAAGCACTCATTCCCTAAAGGCTGTAAAATGCTTTCCCAAAGCTGCGATTCTCCATGGTTTGGTTTATCACCTTCAGAAATAACTAATTCACACCTTCGTTCCTGTGTAGCATTGGGTTAGAAAGGGGGCTGGTTCCCCATCCCTTGTTTCCCCTCCCTGTCTTTCCCAACACAAGCATATGTGTGTCTACTCAGAAGTAACTCCCATTGTGGTCAATGAGGCTTGTCCTCTGAATGCGCACTCCCAAAGTTACTGAGATTCCTATGAATTGAAATAACGTGTTTAGAGATCCTGTCAAAGCTTTGAAGCTTCAACTGATCACAGCAGGGCAGTGAGAACACTTGTGTTCCTGTAATGATTGTTGCTTTAAGGAAGAAAGTAATGCGGGGGGAGGGGAGAAGGAGAGTGATTTTTGTCAAGACACAGGAGGAAACCTCAGGCTTTTATCAAAGGAGAAAGGGGGGAAGAGCCTGGATTGAAGGAGGGTCATCTCTCTTATTGGTTGAGCAGGTCCTGCCAGTAAGATGTCATTCACTCCAACCCCTCACCCCACCTAGAAGTATGTTCTGTGAAGCAACTTATACTGGTGCGATGCACTAGCTCATGGAGCCCTGTGTAGACACAAACACACCAAAGCCAATCCCTTGAAAAAAATCTGGGTAATCCTCCATTTGCTTCTCCTTCCATTGTCATAGAGAAACAAGGTTGGGTAAAGTGGAGGCAGTGAAAATGTCAATCCTTCCCAAACTCACGTATCTTTTCCAAGTTTTGCCAGCTGCAATCCCAGATGAATGGTTAAAAACCTGGCAGGACATTATAAACAAATTTATTCATAACAATAAAAACACAAATGAATTAATAAAAACCTTATATAGACACCCAGAAATGGAGGAATAGGCATACCAAATATACAACTATACTTTGAGGCATTCCAAATTAGGCAGGTGATAAATCTAATTCATCTGAATGCAGAATACCACTGGATAAATATGGAATCTAAAGGAATTAGCAAAAATAAAATTCAAAGTCTTCCCTTTACAATCTCCAAAGCAAAGGATTTACAGGTGATTACTAATCCATTTGTACATCTAACACTTAAAATATGGAGAAAATACATACATTATCACCATATGTTTCCCCACTTATTCTTACCAGGCCTAAGTTTTTAAGACAAGGACAAATGGTCCCAATTTAGTACACTGAAGCAGGTCAGATTATTTAGGTTAAAGGATTTATTTGAGGGAGTTACCCCCAAAACTGGTCTACAACTGAAGGACCAACTAGAAGACATAAAGGTAATCTGGTTTCAATTATACAAGGCACTCCATTTTAATACCAACCCTATAGTTTGGGAACAGGCCACAAGACCATTAACAGGATTTGAACAATTGATGCTTATATCTGGATCCTCAACCAAAGGCCTGAATCCCACATATATATGATATTTATTATGGAGACCATCAGAACAACCATAAGGCTGAAGGAAATATGGGAACAAGATATACAAGAAAAAATAGAGGAAAAGAAATGGAATGAATATGGGTTATAAAACCATATTGCTCAGTGTTGGCAAAAATAACGGAAAACTCCTTGAAGTTAGTGCTGAGGTGGCATTCAACCCCAGTAACTTTAAGCCATATATACAAAAGAAATCACTGAACTGTTGGAGGGGGTGTAGGACATTAGGTACATACCATCATATGTGGTGGGAATGTAAACGAACACATAGCTTTTGGAGGGAGGTCTTTCAAGAATGCAGTAAAATAGGAGGGGAGGTTCACATGGATCCTAAATTGGCACTACTCTCTATCTTTAGTGGCCCTGATGAACATTTACCAGACAAAGAAATGCTGACTTTTATGATGGTAGCGTCTCGTCACCTAATAGCAAAGAATTGGAAAGAATCTACAGATCTATCAATAATTGTGTGGTATAACTATCTTTGGAATATTGTGTTGGCTGAAAAACTAACTAAACAGATAAAGGCACAAAGGCAACAAAAAGAATCTGACACCTTCCATACAATCTGGTAAATTAATTGACTTTATTGACAAACAAGGTTCCCAGAGAAAACCACCAGCATGTCATGGACAGATATGGAAAGATACATTTAGATAATTACAACTAAATCTTAACCCCCTTCTGTGGATAAATACAGTCAGGGCCAGAAATATTGGTAGGGATGTCAGAGAATTCCGCGACGGATCTCGGTGAGGCCGAATGCCAGTGCATTCGGCCCCCTGAAATCCATCGCGGAACAGCCTGCCACCCTCCCCCGCCCCTGTGGATCCCCCCTGGGGCGAGACTTACCTGGGGCGGATGTTCCGGACAGTGGTGGCTCCAGCGGCGGCTTCGGCGGTGGCGGCAGCTGGTCTTCCAACTGGCCGCCGCCGCCATTTGCAGTCTGTTTCCCCCCCCCCCCATAGACGTGATAGGCTATGTAAAGACTTACGTAGCCTATCACGTCTGGGTTAAAAAAAATAAACAAACGCGTACGCAAATGGCGGCGGCTACGGCCGCCGCCATTTGCGTTCCTTATTTTTCTTCATCTTAGTCTACGTCAATATTTACTTAGACTAACACGAAGAAAAGGGGAACGCAAATAGCGGGCGCTATTTGCGTTCCCCTTTCTTTTCTTCATCTTAGTCTACGTAAATATTGACGTAGACTAAGACGAAGAAAAATAAGGAATGCAAATGGCGGCGGCCGTAGCCATTTGCGTACGCGTCTTTTTTTTTTTACCCAGAGCCCTCCGTGGCCGGAAATCCGGCTAAGGACAGCCCTGGCCTGGGCCTGGCTGGCTGCTCCACAGAGCCACCGCGGAGCACAGCTGGCCATTTAGGATTCCGGGGGTGAGGACCGGATCGTCTCCCCGCCCGTCGAGGATTCCGGGGGGAGGGACGGAACGCCTCCCCCCCCCATGAACAGAATCCGTGGAAAGGTAAGTGACTTTCGTATATCCCTAAATATTGGAAGAAGGATAACTGTTTTGGCAGTTGGCCTCTGTACACCACCACATTGAAGTTGAAAGGAAACATACCCAGATGGGAGCAAAGTCAGGACTTTCAGCTGTAATTCAAGGGGTTTGACAAAAGTGGGGCACTAACCATTCAGGAAGTACAGCCAGTGGCATACACACACACACATCATTGGGGGCTCATAAGTAATGGAACAAACCAAGATCATTTCAAACTTAAGGATCGCCTTTAATACCTGGATGAAAATCCTTTGCAGTCAATGACTGCCTAAAGTCTGGAACCCATGGACATGACCAAATTCTGAGTTTCCTCCCTGGAGATGCTTTGCCAGGCCTTTACTGCAGCTGCCTTCCGCTGCTCCTTGTTTGTGGGTCTTTCTGCCTTCAGTCTTGTCTTCAGGAAGTGAAAAGCATGCTCTGTTGAGTTGAGATCTGGTGACTGACTTGGCCATTGAAGAACATCCCACTTCTTTGCCTGGAGAAACTCTTGGGTAGCTTTTGCTGTATGTTTTGGGTCATTATCCATCTGCATTATGAAGCGGCGTCCTATCAGTTTGGCAGCATTCGGCTGAATCTGAGTAGAAAGTATAGCCCTATACACTTCAGAATTCGTCCTGCTGCTTTTATCAGCAGCCAGGTCATCAATAAACACCAGTGACCCGGTTCCATTGGCAGCCGTACATGCCCATGCCATAACACTGCCTCCACCATGTTTGACAGATGATGTAGTATGCTTTGGATCATGAGCTGTTCCTTTCCTTCTCCATACTTTTCTCTTCCCATCATTCTGGTGGTACAAGTTAATCTTGGTTTCATCAGTCCAAAGAATCTTATTCCAGAACTGGGCAGGCTTTTTTAGGTGTTTGCTGGCAAAGGCTAATCTGGCCTGTCTGTTCTTGAGCGTTACCAGTGGTATGCACCTTGTTGTGAATCCTCTGTATTTACATTCATAAAGCCGTCTCTTGACTGTAGATGTTGACAATGACATGCCTACCTCCTCAAGAGCATTCTTGACCTGGCTAGAAGTTGTGAAAGGGTTCACCATGAGCAGAATTCTGCGGTCATCCACTTTAGTTGTCTTCCGTGGTCTTCCAGACCTTTTGCTGTTGCTGACCTTGCCAGTTAATTCCTTCTTTTTCAGGATGTTCCAAACTGTTGTGTTGGCCACTCCCACTGTTTTTGCTATCTCTCTGATGGGTTTATTTTGTTTCCTCGGCCTAATGATGGCCTCCTTCACTCGCATGGACACCTCTTTGGACCTCATGTTGAGAGTTCCAGTGAACAGCTACCAAATGCACATGTAACACTCAGAACCACCTCCAGGCCTTTTATCTGCTTGATTGGTCATGGGGCGCCCCAGAAACAGGCCACACCTGGCCATGCAGCTGCTTGTCAGCCATTTGTTCCATTACTCATGAGCCACCAACGATGGCGGTGCATGTATGCCACTGGCTGTCCTTCCTGAATTGTTAGTGCCCCACTTTTGTCAAACCCCTTGAATTACAGCTGAAAGTCCTGACTTCGCTCCCATCTGGGTCTGTTTCCTTTCAACTTGAATGTACAGAGGCCAACTGCCAAAACAGTTATCCTTGTTCCAATATTTCTGGCCCTGACTGTATATTAAATTTGATAGCACCATGGTCACTGTTTCCAGTTGGTTTGACCACATGCACATCTTGCACTAGGTCCTGGGCAACATCACTTAGGATTAAATCCAGGGTTGCATCCCATGTCCAATTATTCTAGGGCACACTCATTTAGAGCATCGAGAAATTTAACCTCTCTGTCGCTACTGGAAGATGCATTTATCCAGTCAATGCAGGGGTAATTGATGCCACCCATGGAGAGTTAGATAAAGGCAGAAAGCTATGGAAAGCCTTACAAAACAATAAAAGCAATAATTAAGTCAATAGCTATTTATATTTACCATGTAGTGGTGGGTGCAACCTGTGTGTCTGTCTACCCATCACTAATGCCCCCCATACACTCCTTTCTCATTACAGTAGTTATAGTTTACAGATGCCAATACTTAAATGCCACCTTTGAGCATCTAGCTGGAGGATGCATACCACGTGTGCACAATACTGGAGCTTGTAATAATTTTAATTACAAGGTAAAGAAATTATCTGAAGCAATGGAGCTTGAAGTTGCTCCTAGGCAACTGCCCACATGTTTCCCTGCTGCTAGAGGCCTTTTCATTCTACAATGAAACAATTCCATACTAACAGTCTCCACATTTTGCCAGCTTGGAACCAGTAATGCTTGCAGGCCCATTGTGTACAGGCCCATTGCTCAGTAATGAATCACAGTGTCATCCAAAACAGACATGAGAGTGTAGATGTGGAGGCAATGGGAATGTGAGAGACACTTCGGTGGTGGGTGAGCGAGGGACTTGGGTGGCCTTGGCAGTAGGCAGGCGAAGGGCTTAGGCAAGTGGATTGCTCTGCTTTGGAGGTGGTGGAGCAGGTGGCATCTTGGCAGCAGGCAGCTAGAGGGCCCATCGGCAGCACTATGCAGAGGGCCCACGGGAACCTGCCATCAGCTCTGTGCTAGTGTTCCTCACTGCAAGGCCTAAGACCACTGGCAGCTCCCAATCACCTCAAGTGCAGCTTTCTACCTCTTGATCTCATCTCATCTCATCTCATCCCTTCATTCTCTCTCTCTCTCTCTCTCTCTCTCCCTCTTTGCCGTAGCTGCTCACTCTGAGCAGGGCCTCCCTAGCTTTGTCTTGTTGTTCGCGTTAGCAATGGGTTATCTGTTGTGATCTGGACTATCAGAGGAGACTTCGGAGGTGGGGAGCCAAGAGACCTGCGGGGGAGGAAAGAGGAGGAATGCAAGAGCAATCAGCCAATTAGCTGTGGTGGGAGAGGTGCCCAAGAGGTAAAGAATAATGTGATTGGCTAGCTGCAGTGATGCACTTTACAGGCTGTAGCGGCGCTTTGCACAGGCAGTGGAAGCAAAGCGGAAATTTAATGCATAGACAAGACAGTGCAACGTGTACCTGCACTGAGAGATTTTACAGCACTGAGTAGAGCAGACCACTCTCAGCGAGGAGAAAAAAGATCCATTCCAATCCAAAGACCAAGTGAGCCTGGCAGAATTTGCCTGCCTTGTGATTTAGTGACTTGCTTAGATGAGGCTTTGCTTAGATGACGTAGAGCGGGATGGGAAGGGGAGGCCTGAAAAAGCCCCCAGCCAAGTCTTGTGCACAGTGTTGCTGACTGACCACAGAGGAGAGGATCCCAACTTGGATCCCAAAAATGGCACTGACACTTTGTGCAGTGAGAAGGCCCCCCACCCTTAAATGAACACTCTACCACCAAGCCTCTCAGTGTTAAAAAGAGCCTGGAGGAAGGGAGTCTGCTCTTCTATATGCTTGATCATATTATCTTTAATAATGCCTGTAACCGGCCTGTAATTTCCTAGATCCCCCCTTGATCCCTTCTTTAAACCTGGTCTTTTGCTGGCTACTCTCCAGTCCTCTGGTACAGAGGACGATTTTAGGGGAATGTAACATATTTTTGTTAGAAGATAAGTGGTTTCCCATTTGAGTTCTTTAAGAACTCTTAGGTGGATACCATCTGGACCCAGTGATTTGCTTGTTTTCAATTTGTCAGTAAAGTCTAGAAATTAATCTCTTGTCACCACTATTTGTTTCAGTTCCTCAGACTCCTTTCCCAAAAATTTCAGTTCATCCCTGGGTATCTACCCTACATCTTCTGCAGTGAAGATAGAAAGAAATTATTAATTCAGCTTCTCTGCAATTTCCTTATCCTCTTTTAGTAACTGTGATTGCATTCAATAACTAACTGCCTCCCTTGACCATTTTTTGCTTCTGATGTACTTAAATATTTTTTAATTGTTGGTTTAAATGTTAGCGATATGCTCCTCAAAATCCCTTTTTGCTTCCCATGTTGACTGCTTACATTTCTTTTGTGCAAACTTGTGTTCCTTCTGTTCTCCTCATTTGGGCAAGACTTCCAATTTTGAAGGAACCTTCTTTTCTCTCATTACTTATTTGACACTGCTTGTTAACCATGCTGGTGACCTCTTGGCCTTGGTGGTACCCTTCCTAATCTGTGCTATATATTCTAGCTGAGCATTCTTTAGAGATTTGACCCTTTCAACTTCCCTCATTTTTTAGAAGTTTCCTCTTCAGAAGTCAAATGTGAGCGTGTTGGACTTCCTCGGCAATTTCCCACTTCCATATAATTTAAATTGGATAGCATTGTGGTCACCATTTCTAAATAGTTTAACAACACACATCTCATGCTATGTCCCTCGGCAGCACCATTTAGGTTTAATTCCAGGGTCATCTCCCCAATGACCAGCGATTCTAGGGCATAGTCATTTAGGGTAGCAAGAAATTGTCCCTTTTCGTCATGACCTGAGCATGCATTTATCCAGTCTGTGCAAGGTTAATTGAAGTCACCCATTACAGCAACACTTTCTCCTTTAGATGATTCCCTGGTTGCATCCTCCATCTCAAGATCACCCTAAGCATTTTAGTCACGGGGGTGGTAGCATGCCTCCAGAACTAAATTACTTTTGGGCCTGGTATTGCCACCCACAACAATTCTGTAGAGAAGTCTGCCCATGTTGAGGTTTCTGGTCTGACACTTCAGTGTCCAGACCAACACTTCCTCCACTACACCCTTCCCTGTCCTTCCTATAGAGCTCATATCCACAGATAACTATCTCACTGGTTCTCTCCATTCACCCAGATTTACATTATGCCCACTATGTCTATGTTCTCCTTTAAAAACAAGCACTCCAACACCCCCAACTTGGCCTGGAGGCTTCTAGCGTGAGCACAGAAACACCTATACACAGTGTCCCTCTTCAAATGTCTCTGGTGGCCCTTTGGTCTATTTGACTGGCTATCATATTTTACTGTATGCTCATGGTCTATTTCCACCCTGTCTCCATTTGGGCAATCAAAAACATTTTCACCTTCACCCCCTAGGGATGATTCAACCCAAATTGGAAGCTCCCCAGCTCCTGTTGGCTTTCCCTTAGGAATCAGTTTAAAACCTGTTCTGCCACCATTTTGATGTTAAGTGCCAGCAGTCTGGTTCCATTCTGGTTCAGGTGGAGCCCGTCCCTATTTTACAGGCCTGGCTTGTAAAAGTGCCTAACAAATCTAAAACTCTGCTGCCTAAACCACTGTTTCATTCACACATTGGGGCCTTTCAGTTTTGCTGGCCCTATGCATGGAAGAAGTAGCATTTCTGAGAAAGCTACCTTAGAGATTCTGGATTGCAACCAAAAACTGGCTTTCAGGAACTCACAACTACATTTCTCCATGTCATTGGTGTTGATATACATCATGACTGCCGACTCCACCCCAGCACTATCTACAAGGCTATCTAGATGACATCCACAACCTTCACACTGGCCAGGCAATTCACCATGCAGTCTACATGCCTGTGACAAACCCAGGTGAATATGGGTCTAATGAGTGAATTACCCACCACCATGAGCCCTCCACCCCCCTGTGAGAGGATATCTGTTCATCCTTGAAAGAATGGGTCCCTTCTAAGGGATCATTTCCTGCTTCCTCAGGGTGATGCCTTCCTTCCCTCATTCTCTGTGGCTGCAGAGGAGCCATCAATCCTGGAGTAGAATTCTGCAATAACATCTCCAAAAGTCTCGTTCATAGAACAGAATCGTAGGGTTGGAAGTTCACAAACTTCTCTGCCTCTCTCTTGCTTCTCCAGGTCAGCAACCTTGGCTTCAATAGAACTTGTTCCCTGAGGGTCAGGAGCTCATTGCACTGAGCACACACACACACAACTTCTGGCCAGCTGGCAGATAGTCATACATGAGACATCAGAGAAATCTGCAATGGAATCAAATGAGTTCAGATTTCTATGAATCCGATCCACAGATTCTGCAGCAGACTGGCTGCAAGTTGCACAGTTCCCACGGACTTGCAGACCAGTTTTTTTACTTTCCAGAATTTTACACAAATTTAGTCACAGAAAAATACATAAATTTTTAAAAAGTACCAGCTGAAAATGCACATTTCCCCCATAGGCTAAAGCATGAAATTGCACATTTTGGGGGATTTGCGCATTGGGGGGAAGAATTTGCACATTTTTGCAACTGCAAATTTGCACAAGTGCATATTTGTGCAAATTCAAGAAATTGTTAAAAATCTGATTCTGATGATGATGGAACAAAAGGCACTTGACAATCCACAAAATGCAGACAGAATGGATTTTACAAATTCCATACATCCCTGCATGAGACACACAGTGCAATACACTGGATAGCTCCACACCCCTGCTGGCTCTTGACCAGCCTTCCCCAGCCCTATCCATTGTCATGCTGGTTGGGGATGACGGGAGTTGTAGTCCAACATTCAAGTCCCCACTTGGCCATGAAGCTCACTGGGTGCCCTTGGGCCAGTCCCTGACCTACCTCTCAAGGTTGTAGTAAGGATAAAATGGAGAGGAGGATCATGTATGTGCCTTGGGCTCCTTGGAGGAAAGGCAGGATAGAAATGTAATAAATAAATACATATGAAGGGCACCATGTTGACAAAGGCTGTGGCAGGCTTCCACCCAGCATCTCTTAACCTTTGCCTGGCCCTTCACAATTGTCTTTTAATTGGCTTCCACCAATCTCCAGGTATATGTAGTTACTGGTGAGAGCTGAAATGAAGCCATCCATCACCAATCCTCCTGGATCACACTGTTGTGAATCCAGTGACTACCACTTACACTCACCTTAGAGAAATCGTAACCTTTAGAAGCAAAATAACTGGTAAGCCCTATTTTATTAAACAGAACATCATCTGTAAGCCTAACAAGATAATAAGTTATTGAATGCAAAGCATCCTGGATGCCACATCTAGTATCCTGGAAAAACAATAATTTAGAAACTACAAATCATAGAAACATAGAATGGTAGGGTTGGAAGGGGCCTACAAGGCCATCGAGTCCAACCCCCTGCTCAATGCAGGAATCCAAGTCAGAGCATCCCCGACAGATGGCTGTCCAGCCTCGTCTTGAAGGCCTCCAGTGTGGGAGAGCCCACCACCTCCCTAGGGAACTGGTTCCATTGTCGTATTGCTCTCACAGTCAGGAAGTAACACAATTGGGATTTCAAAGGAATGCTAGGAGCCATTATAACAAAGGAGTTCAAACACCTTTTTCCAGTACATTTTAATTGTGATGTCTACAACCACTCTGATTTGGAATTATTTCCTGTAGAGATATCATCAAATCTGAGGATAGCAGAACTTCTCCATCTATAGACTTAACACTCTAACACTCCGTGGTCTCTCTATCAGGAAGATAACACAGTGCAATGCTATATATGTCCATGCAGAATTCCCATTCAGTTCAATGGGGCTTCCCCCCAGGTAAATAGGTATAGCCGTCTAATTTCGATCTAGCCCTGTGATTTTTGTTTTTAAAGGAATGTCCTTGTACACGCTCCCCTCCTTAGAATCCTTCCTTCTACAGTCACCTTTGCTCCTAGCATTCCTTTGAAATCCCAGTTGTGTTACTGAGCAGGAAGGCGGAAGCTGAAATGTTTAACTGAACAGCCATAAAGCTATCTCTGTTGGGTCATTCACTAAAACAAAACAAAAGCTGCAGCTGCAATTTCTGCCTTGTGAAATAGTACTGAAATGTCTGATTCCTTCTAATATGCCCAATTCAACAGGTGTGTGCGTGCGCGCATGCGGACGGTGCCAGTGTGTCTCTTTCCTTGCAACTTCTGCTTATCCACCAAACCCACCTCCTCTGTAGGAGCAGTCGATCAACATGCATTCAACAACCCCTAGTATCACATTTTATCACGCAGACCTACTTCCTTCCTCATATTCACATTGGCAAGGCAGGAAGTGCCCGAGATAAATTCCTCCCCACTCCACCAAAAAGAGCAGCTACAAAATGCTCATCTTTGTTGTGGCAGAAGGAGAGATGGATGTTTTTCCTCCTCACCCTCCCTTGCTCCAGTAGAGGCTTCCCTCCTGATGCAAATAGCATGGAGGTGGTTTTTGTTTGGGTCAGAGTGGGAGTGGGTGGGCCGGGGGAAGGATCACACTCTGCATCTCCATCCCCTGTGGTCCTGCTGTTTCTTGAGACCTGCAGGTATGAATTACGATTTAAAAAAACCCTCACAGACTCCCGTTTCCTGACTGGGGACTGTGGGCCTGGAGGAAGGAGCAGAGCAGTGATACTTTCACAATCCGGTGGGGATAAAAGGAAGGGGAAGGAGCAGAGCAGTGATTGCAAAGGAGTTCTGCTCCAAACCCTCTTCTGGGAGACAAAAATGGCGGAAACTTGGAGGATTGTGGGGAGGTCCTCTTTGCTGCACACCCATCTCAGTTGGAGAGGGGACAAAGCGGTGACTTGGCAGATAAGAAAGGGTCCACTTCTTACCAAGCAGCCTCTTCTTTGGATCTTTGGAGAGCCCAACAAAGTACTGCTTCCTTATACCTTTTATGGGGGCTGGGGAGGAGAATTGTATCTGATTGGCTGCTTTGGAGTAGGGTCACGCATAGATGCCAAATTCAACACTGAACATGCTCAGTCCTCAATGGGCTACTTTTGAGCTCCCCCTTTCAGATTTTTAATAAAGATATTTTGTTCTTGCAAACCTTGAGCTTCCCCCAAGCCTGCTGATACCTCCCTCCGTGTGTGTTGGTGGTGCCATATTGTCTATTTAAAGACTAGCACTTGGAAAATTGAGGTTGCCACTAGTATTGTTACACACACCCCAATTCTCTGAGTGATGAGAAGTTCCAGTGGTGTATTACCCTTTGGAAGGAGGTCACTGGAGCTTTATGGTATCTTGCAATATTTGTATTTATTTACACATCAACAAGTCAAGCATAGGAGGGAGCTTGGCTTAAAGGTTCACACAGAGAGCTCCAAATCTAGTACAGGAAGGTGCTGTTACTTTTTCAGAGTCCAAAGCTCAGGTCTTTGACTCAAATTGTTGCCTGCCTGCCTATTGTTGTTTTTTTCTTTTCATAGACAGACCTAGGTTGATTACAGCATTCTTTGCTGGCATGGGGGGGCGGGGGGTTGCCCCTTCTCTGAAGGTTTTGCAGGCTACTGAGACTGCCTTTGAAAACTGTTGAGAAACTGCAGCTGGTCCAGAATGCTGCAGCCAGACTTACAGCTTCACTGGCTACTGGTCTGTTTCCAGGTGGAATTCAAAGTGGTGGTTATGACCTATAAAGCCCTATATAGCTTGGGACAAGGCTACCTGAAAGGCCGCCTTCTCCTATATAAGTCTGCCCAGTTCTTAAGATCTTCTGGAGAGGCCCTTCTTTCAAGACTGCTGCCTTCAGAGGTGCATTTGGTGGCAACCCAAGAGAGGGCCTTTTCAGTGGCTGCTCCCAGGCTGTGGAACTCCCTGCCAAGGGAGAATAGGTTCTCTCCCTCTCTGCTATTCTTCCAACAGAATGCAAAGACCTCTTTATTCAAGAAGGCATTTGGCCTATAAGTGGGTCTGTGGGTTGGGTGCTGTTTTATTCTGTAATTGTTATTCTTTTATTGTATTTTACTGTGTTTTATTGTTTTAATTGATTTTAAATTGTTTTGTAAAACACCTTGAGTGCCATTTTTTGGTAGAAAGATGGGGTATCAATCAAACAATCAATGAATCAATGTCTAGTTTGGCCCTCAGTTGCTCTGTGTGATATGGAGATGACTCCGGCCATGGACACCATTGCACCAGTGTCCTCTGCCTCTGGATGTGTGGCAAAGTGCATGGAATGAAAAGTTAGTAGTGGCAGGAAGGGCCATCAGCAGCCTCTTAGGGATGTACGAAAGTCCCTTACCTGAACCGAAACTTGATTCGCGGTGGGGGGGAGGCACTCCGTCCCTCCCCCCGAAATTCTGGCCGGCCGGGATGCAAATGGCGGTGGCCGTAGCTGCCGCCTTTTGCGTCCCTGCAGTCAGCCGTGATAGGCTACGTAAATGTTTACGTAGCCTATCACGGCTGGGTGAAAAAAAAGGGAAAAAAACCGCGCGTACACAAATGGTGGCGCCCATGGGCGCTGCCATTTGTGTTCCTTATTTTGGCACGTGTAGTCTATGTAAACATTTACGTAGACTACGGCGAAAATAATGGGAACGAAAATAGCGTTCCCCTTATTTTCGACGTAGTCTACGTAAATGTTTACGTAGACTACACGTGCCAAAATAAGGAACGCAAATGGCGGCGCCCATGGGCGCCGCCATTTGCGTACGTGCGGTTTTGTTTTGTTTTTTTCACTCAGCCGTGATAGGCTACGTAAACATTTACGTAGCCTATCACGGTGTTTTTTAAAAATCTAGCCATGATAGGCTACGTAAATCTTTACGTAGCCTATCACTTTTTTTGTTTTTTGTTTTTTAACTTGGAAATGGCGGTGGCGGCAGCCGGTCAGAAGACCGGCTGCCGCCGCCAGGGACATTCACACAAGGTAAGTCCCATCCCGGGGGGGGGGGGGGGGCAGACTGTTTCGCCACCAATTTTGGGGGGCCGAATGCACTGGCATTCGGCCTCCCCGAGATTCGTGGTGAAATTCTCTGACATCCCTAGTGGCAGTTTGGGAAGAACTCCGTGCGCTTAGTTGCTACTGTCACAATGGCTGATGGTAGTTGGCAAAAAAGGATTCTTTATTCCCTCTATTTCAGCTTGCTCTGGTGAGCATATCGAGAGTGATCATTAAGCTAGAACCACACTAAAAACAAAATCAATTGAAAATGTATTGAAATAACAGACAAGATGGTGAAAAGTCATAGTTATTCATGAAAAACTGTGAAGACATGGCATAAAATAAACAATACATTGTATTAAAAATGATTAAGGGTGCAATCCTATGCATGCTTAGAAAGAAAAAAGTCCTACAGTTCCAAGCATCCCCCAGCCAGCATACCTGGCTGGGGGGGATGCTGGGAACTGTAGGACTTTTTTCTGTCTAAACATGCATAGGATTATGCCCTAATGCATAATCAATGAAATGAAGTGGTTAAAATGTGACTAACCAAAAAGATATTGATAGAAAAATGAATAAAATATAAAACTAACTGCATTGACTAACCAAAGCACACTAGATGGCAAAGGGAATATTAGAGAAAGCGTATCAAACATTAAATTATAACTAGGTCTAGAACCTTCTCCAGCCCAGCTAACTGAAGCATTCTAAATTCCCCCCTATAAGAGAAATGCATACCTACCACTCCAATGGTTTCTAGGTTAAAAAAAAAGTTTTATTAGGAATTATTTCTCCTCCAAGTAAGTGCATTTAAGACTTCAGGAAAGAAAGTTACAGTAGAGGGAGGACAAGATCATCTAGCTAGGAACATGCTCTCCCCATCTTCACAATGTTGTCCCTATCTGCAAAAAGGAGGAACCTTGGAACTATCCCTGGGAAAATTCTAGAGCTGATTATAAAGCAATCCATCTGTAAGCACCTTGAAAACAATGCCGTGATTACTCGAAGCCAACATGGATTTGTCAAGAACAAATCCTGCCAGACGAATCTGATCTCATTTTTTGACCAGGTCACCTCCCTTGTGGACTGTGGGAATGCTGTGGACATAATATACCTCGACTTCAGCAAAGCTTTCAACAAAGTACCCCATGATATCCTGATGAGCAAACTAGCTCAAAGTGGGCTAGATGAAACAACTGTCAGGTGGATCCACTGCTGGCTACCAAATTGGACTCAAAGAATGCTTATCAATGGGATCTTCTCAAACTGGGGAGAGGTAACGAGTGGGGTACCGCAGGGCTCAGTCCTGGGTCCAGTGCTCTTCAACATTTTTATTAATGACTTGGAGGAGGAGGTGCAGGGAATGCTTCTCAGATTTAGGGATGTACGGAACCCCTACCTTTCGTTCCGGGGGGAGGGTCTGCAGGGGGGGAGGCGATCCATTCCTCCCCCTGCCCTCAGAATCTCCACTGGATTCAGTGGAGCCGCACTGCAGCTCCGTACCGCAGCCGATCTTCGCTTGGAGAAAGACAGCTGCAAATGGCGTATATGCAGCCGTAAAGCCCTGAGTTTTACCTCATTGCAGCCGTTTACGGCTCTATTTATGTAAAATTCAGGGCTTTACAGCCGCAAGTGGTATCCACTGCGCCATTTGCAGCTGTCTTTCTCCAAGCAAAACAGTAATGGCGGCCGCCATTGCCGTATCGTTGAGGATCTGGAGCAGGAGTGCTGGTCCATGGGGGATCCTCGGGAGGTGGAGGTAAGTGGTGCTGTTCTGCTGCGGATTCCGGAGGCCGGTTTCCAAAGAATCTGGCCTCATTTGAGTCTGCGGTAGAATTCTCTGCCATCCCTACTCAGATTTGCTAATGACAAAAAATTGGGTGGGATAACTAATACCCTGGAAGCCAGAAATAAAATTCAAAGTGATCTTGATAGGCTGGAGTGCTGGGCTGAAAACAACTGAATGGAATTTAATAGGGATAAATGCCAAGTTCTGCACCTAGGAGGAATAAACAAAATGCACAGTTACAAGATGGGGAGGGTTCAGAGGAGGGCAACAAAGATAATCAGGGGACTGGAAACAAAACCCTATGAAGAGAGACTGAAAGAACTGGGCATGTGTAGCCTTGAGAAGACTGGGGCGCTCTTCAAGTACTTGGAAGGTAGACCAGGAGAGAGAAAGACCAGGATCTCTTCTTGATCATCTCAGAGTGCAGGACATGGAATAATGGGCTCAGGTTACAGGAAGCCAGATTCCGGCTGAACATCAGGAGAAACTTCCTGACTGTTAAGAGCAATACGACAGTGGAACCAATGACCTAGGGAGGTGGTGGGCTCTCCCACACTGGAGGCATTCAAGACGAGGCTGGACAGCCATCTGTCAGGGATGCTCTGACTTGGATTCCTGCACTGAGCAGGGGGTTGGACTCCATGGCCTTGTAGACCCCTTCCAACCCTACTAGTCTATGATTCTATGATAGGCTGTGAAAAAGCAAATACCCATAAGGAACTAGGCCATAAGAGCAGAAGGAGAGATCTGCCCTTGCTCCTAGAAATCAAGAAACAAAATATAATCTATTGACTATTATCAAAAACATAAGGAAGTGCTAACTTTCAAAGTTCACAAGTATAATGTTTAAAATCAAATCAGCCTTCTCCTCTTCCCAAATGAAACCCTTCTGTGCCACAGCCTTGAGTTTTAATATAGTTGTGTGAGAAAAGCCATAAAACAATAAATAAAAAGAGGATACAAATGTAAATGTGTCTTAATCTAAAACATTTAAAATCATTTCTTGACTCTGCCCTACTTGCTCCTTTGCTAAGCACCATCTTAACTAGTTCTGTATTATTGCACAAGCAGACAAGGGCAGTTCAGAGAAAAGCTCTCATTGATTTTCATGGCAGGGGTGCACTTTCCAGGTGCAATAGTATCTTCAGAAGAGTCTCTAGCTTCACAGAGCCAGCTGAAAGGAGTATCCATGCTTTATTGCACCCTTCATACTTACATGTTTTATGGCACTGGGGCCCATCTCATGATATCTCTTGCATACCATTCCCAAGGTTGCATTGTTAGTTTTTCTCCATCTCTCCTTGTTTCTAGCAAAGCAGAGGAAAGCTATTGTGGCATTTGTGAATCTGTGTTTTAGCTCACAGGAAATCCTGGCTTTGTGGGCCTTCTCCTTTTGCACAGCACCCCAAAATTCAGAAATTAGGCTAAAAATAATCGTTAACTAACAGTAATTAGAAGCTCTAAGCCTCAATTGTGTTTTAAACTCAAATAAATTGTTTCCATTAATTCCCAAGACATGGTGCCTATTCTTAGGGACATCTCTACTATAACACAGAACTTGTTTGGTTCCATGGTTTACCAGGAGCTGGGAGCAATGAAGCAAGTGGGGCTGTGGCTAGAATATAGGTCATGGAAAACGATTCTAAATAAAATAATAATGAAACTCTAAGTTAATCCAACTGAACACAGGTGAGAGCCCATCTTAGGGTCAACTGCAGCCTGCCCCAACCTGGTGCCCTCCAGATGTGGTGGACTACAACTCCCAGCATCCCCCAGCCATGGTGGGGATGCTGGAAGTTGTAGCTCAATGCTGGCTGTGGCATGCTGGGCGTCTTTGCCCAACACATCTGGAGGGCACCACGGCTGGGACGGCTGCAAGCTGATTGTGGCTTGGGCTTCTTGCCGCCCCACGCTCCCTCCACCAGCGGGCTGAATCATCTGAACAAGAGCACATCACAGGAGCTTGGGCGCCTTCGAGCAGCAAGGAAGGGAGAAGCCGCTCCATCAACAGAGGCAGAGGCTGGGGTTTCGACAGGAGCTACGAAGGCAGCAGAGGTCCTGTGGCGGTGCCTTGCAATACAGCAGTCTCCGGGCGGGAGCGGGGGAGGTCTCCCGGGGAGCGCTCCCCACCGGCGGCGGGGCTTCCCCCCTCCTTTCTTCACGCTGCCCTCCGGGCGGCCGACGGCGCGCCAGCGAGGGAGCCTGCCTTTGTTCTGCCCCTTGGCCAGACGCCCCCTCACTTGCTCGGGGAGCTCGCGAAGCTAGGCACGGGAAGGAGGCTGAATTTCTCAGATCGGCGGGCGATACCACGTTTGGGAGAAGGATGCGGCGTGGAGCGTGTGCTGCAGCCCTTTTTGCACGGGCAGCGCAGCACCGCCTCACATGATGGTGGTGATAATAATCCCCGCCATGTGGAGCTACTGGGCAGAATGAAGCGGTAGAGCGAGAGCAGGGCATAGAATTTTTTTGCCTGTCTTCTAAGCTGTGCTTTACATATCTATTCAGAAATAACTGACTTGGATTCCTGCACTGAGCAGGGGGCTGGACTCGATGGCCTTGTAGGCCCCTTCCAGCCCTACTATTCTATGATTCTATGAATAAGCCCCAATGAGTCAATGGGACTTACTCCCAGGTAAGTCTGTATAAGATTGCAGCTTAAATGCCATTGTTTGCTAGCTCCTTTAAAACGCAGAATAATACGAGGCCGTAGTCTTTCGATAGATACTGTTCCCCTTTGCAAGCTTGTAAAAACTAGATTACATAATAAAAAAGGAGTTTTCATCATACACCTTTGCATGTGATGTTTAGTTAGGCCCCACATTGACAGAAGTTGAGAAATAGGAATGTTGTATTCAGAGACGTTTTTATTCAGTCCTTTGGCATATAAACTGGTCTGTTGCTGAAGGGGGTTTTAATTGGTTGTTGTTGTTGTTCAGTCGTTAAGTCATGTCCGACTCTTCGTGACCCCATGGACCATAGCACATCAGGCCTTCCTGGCCTCTGCTCTCTCCCGGAGCGTGCTCAAGTTCATATTCATTGCATCGGTGATGCTATCTAGTCATCTCATCCTCTGCCGTCCCCTTCTCCTTTTGCCTTAAATCCTTCCCAGCATCAGGGTCTTTTCCGGTGACTTTTCTGTTCGCATTAGGTGGCCAAAATATTTGAGCTTCAGCTTCAGTATCTGTCCCTCCAATGAGCACTCAGAGTTGATTTCCCTTAGGACTGACTGATTTGACCTCCTTGCAGTCCAGGGGACTCGTAAGAACTAGCACCACAGTTCGAAAGCATCAATTCTTCGGCACTCAGCCTTCCTTATAGTCCAGCTCTCACAGCCATACATTACTACTGGGAAAACCATAGCTTTGATTGTGTGGACCTTTGTTGGCAAGGTGATGTCTCTGCTTCTTACTATGCTGTCTAGGTTTGCCATAGCTTTCCTCCCAAGGAGCAAGCGTCTTTTAATTTCATGGCCTACAGTCACTGTCTGCGATGATCTTGGAGCCCAAGAAATAAAATCTGTCACTGCTTCCATTTCTTCCCCTTCCATATGCCAGGAAGTGATGGGGCCAGATGCCATGATCTTAGTTTTTTTAATGTTGAGTTTCAAACCAGCTTTTGCACTCTCCACTTTCACCCTCAACAAGAGGCTCTTGAGATCCTCTTCGCTTTCTGCCATTAGGGTGGTATCATCTGCGTATCTGAGGTTGTTGATAATTCTCCCAGCAATCTTAATTCCGACCTGTGATTCATCCAACCCGGCGTTTCTTATGATGTACTCTGCATATAAGTTAAATAAGCAGGGCGACAATATGCAGCCTTGTCGTACTCCTTTCCCAATTTTGAACCACTCGGTTGTTCCATGTCTGGTTCTTAGTGTTGCTTCTTGACCCTCATACAGGTTTCTCAGGAGACAGGTAAGGTGGTCTGGTACTCCCATCTCTTTCAGAATTTGCCACAGTTTGTTGTGATCCACACAATCAAAGGCTTTAGCGTAGTCAATGAAGCAGAAATAGACGCTTTTCTGGAATTCTCTTGCTTTCTCCATGATCCAGCGAATGTTGGCGATTTGATCTCTAGTTCCTCTGCCTCTTCAAAACCCATCTTGTACTTCCGGTAGTTCTCGGTTCACATGCTGCTGAAGCCTAGCTTGTAGGATTTTGAGCATCACCTTGCTGGCATGTGAAATGAGCGCAATTGTACGGTAGTTTGAACACTCTTTGGCATTGCCCTTCTTTGGAATTGGAATGTAAACTGACCTTTTCCAGTCTTGTGGCCACTGTTGAGTGTTCCAAATTTGTTGGCATATTGAGTGCAGCGCTTTAACAGCATCATCTTTTAGGATTTTAAATAGCTCAGCTGGAATACTGTCATCTCTGCTAGCTTTGTTGTTAGTAATGCTTCCTAAGGCCCACTTGACTTCACTCTCTAGGATGTCCGGCTCAAGTTCAGTGACCGCACTCTCATGGCTATCAGGGACATTCAGATCTTTCCTGTATAGTTCTTCTGTGTATTCTTTCCACCTCTTCTTAATCTCATCTGCTTCTGTTAGGTCCCTGCCTTCTTTGTCCTTTATCATGCCCGTCTTTGCACAGAATGCTCCCTTGATACCTCCGATTTTCTTGAAGAGATCTCTAGGCTTTCCCATTCTGTTGTTTTGCTCGATTTCTTTGCATTGTTCATTTAAGAAGGCCTTCTTGTCTCTCCTTGCTATTCTCTGGAACTCTGCATTCAGTTGGATATATCGTCCCCTTTCTCCCTTGCTTTTCGCTTCCCGTCTTTCCTCAGCTACTTGTAAAGCCTCCTCAGACAGCCACTTGACTTTCTTGCATTTCTTTTTCTTTGGGATGGATTCAGTTGCTGCCTCCTGAACAATGTTACGGACCTCCATCCATAGTTCCTCAGGCACTCTGTCTATCAGGTCTAATCCCTTAAATCTATTCGTCACCTCCACTGTATATTCATAAGGGATATGAATTAGGTCATACCTGAATGGTTTAGTGGTTTTCCCTACGTTCTTCAATTTAAGCTGAAATTTTGCAACAAGAAGCTCATGATGTGAGCCACAGTCAGCTCCAGGTCTTGTTTTTACTGACTGTATGGAGCTTGTCCATCTTTGGCTGCAAAGGGCATAATCAATCTGATTTCGATATTGACCATCTGGTGATGTCCATGTGTAGAGTCGCCTCTTGTGCTGTTGGAAAAGAGTGTTTGCTATGATCAGCGTGTTCTCTTGGCAAAACTCTATTAGCCTTTGTCCTGCTTCATTTTGTACACCAAGGCCATGCTTGCCTGTTATCCTGGTGATTTCTTGACTTCCTACTTTAGCATTCCAATCCCCTATGATGAAGAGGACATCTTTTTTTTAGGTCTAGAAGGTGTTGTAGGTCTTCATAGAACCGATTAACCTCAGCTTCTTCGGCCTCAGTGGTTGGGGCATAGACTTGAATTACTGTGATGTTGACTAGTTTGCCTTGGATTCGTACTGAGATCATTCTATCGTTTTTGAGATTGTACCCCAGTACTGCTTTTCCCACCCTTTTGTTGACTATGAGTGCTACTCCATTTCTTCTAAGGGATACTTGCCCATGGTAGTAGATATAATGGTCACCTGAATTAAATTTGCCCATGCTTGTCCATTTTAGTTCGCTGATTCCCAAGATGTCGATGTTCAATCTTGCCATCTCATGTTTGACCACCTCCAGCTTACCTTGATTCATTGATCTGACATTCCAGGTTCCTAAACAATATTGTTCTTTACAGCATCGGATTTTCTTTTCACCACCAGACACATCCACAGCTGAGTGTCCTTTCGGCTTTGGCCCAGCCGCTTCACTCTTTCTGGCGCTACTTGGAAATACCCTCTGCTCTTCCCCAGTAGTATAATGGACACCTTCTGACCTGAGGGGCTGCTGTTTATTTGTAATTGCTTTCAGTGTATTTGTTTTTATGTTCTGTTTTAATTAATATCTTGTTTTTAATCTGTACTTTATTATCAGCCATATTGAGCGCCATTTTTTGGTGGAAAGGTGGAATATAAATTAAATAATAAATAAACAATGGGGAGGAAATATTATCCAGGCATGTGGTTGGCACTGCTGGGGACAGAAGTTTCTGCATTATTACTTTACACATACCAAGGATGAGAAGTAAGATAAAGACTGCATTCCTATGCACACCTACATGGGAGTAAACCCATTGCGCTCAATGGGACTTCCTTCTGAGTAAACAGGCATAGCAAGGACATTTGTTGCCTGTTGTGCCACTGCCAATAGTATTTGAGATCTACACAGTTCCTTACCCCATAATAGCAGGTGAATGGCTAAAAACAAGTATAGCACCTTGTTCACTACTGTTCTGCTAGTGATGCTATTTGTACATTGGGGAAGCATCCTTATTCTGTTCTTTGCTTCTGTTTTGAAAGGGAGGTAAAGGCCTAAATCCAGTTGCTACTCCCAACTAGAGTAGATGCACTGAATCAATGGGAACTTGGTAAGTCCACACTTCTCTAAGTTCCATTGCGTCAATGTGTCTGCTCTTGTGGGGATGAGCAATTGGATTGGTGAACTGATCTGTTTCTGTTTTAGCAAGAAGTGTGGAATGAGATACTGCTGGATCCAGAGTTCAGTCAGCCCTTATGGCTGCAAAGATGCCATTGGAAGGGTGTCATAATGCCTGCTGAAATCTCAGCATTTGGTTTCTTTGATGGTGATGTAACCCACTTTTGTTTTTAAGAGACATGTTTGTAAAATAAAAAACAAATTATTTTTCCCTGGCACTGTTGATTCTCATTTTCAATCCTCTTTTGCTACCTTTAACGTAATACTAGAACTAATTTTGTAGCTGTGATTTCCCTGTCAACAGAAAGGATGCAGGAAAAAAGGTGCTGCTTGCTATGGACTCATCTCTGCATCATGCAGGTACCACTGTGTAGATGTCAGCAGAAGAATAGCATTTCACATGTTTGCTGACAGTGGTGGAAACAATGTAAAAATCCCACTCTCTGGGATATAGCATGTGGGCAAATATCCTGCAATTTCTGTTGTGATTGCTACATATGTGTAGCAAATGCGGTCACGCTGGGTTTCCTTACTGTTAGAGTTGGATGTGGTGTTGCAGTGTAGCTAGCTATATTACAGTCTGAATTTAGGTATCTTGAGAAAAGAATAATTGGATTTCTTTGAATAGAGAATGATCAACACAAGAAGTGGGCTTTGGATAATTTTGAGAGGAATCCCCTTTGGCCGAGCCTTACAAACAACAGCTGGATCCATATCAACTCAGAAGTAAGCCCCATTGAGTTCTATGGAATTTAGGCTCCCCTCTTCCTACAACAGCCTTCTGGTGACTGGTCTGAGGGCACTTAAACCCTTCTTGCCTGAAGCGAATAGACTAGATTAAACATTCCAAGACGAGGCTGAACAGCTGTCTGTCAGGGATGCTCTGACTTGGATTCCTGCATTGAGCAGGGGGTTGGACTCGATGGCCTTGTAGGCCCCTTCCAGCCCTACTATTCTATGATTCTATAATTCCCTACCCAGGCTATGTAAACAGGTGAGAAGGAATGATCCCCTCACTTCAGCTGGACCTGGAAACACCCCTTTTTAGCTAAGATTTCTATCTTAGGGAGCAATCCTAAGGCCGCTTCTGGTCAGCGGCTGGACGGCCATAGCATATGCTGTTTTCTGGGAACTGACCTCAGAGACTGCGCTCCGAGGTCGGTTCCCAGAGAACTGACCTCCCCCCACTGACCTCACAAGAGGAGCGCGGAGTGGCCAGAAAGGGGCGTGGCTGGTGGCGTTCCAGGGCGGGGAGATCGTAACTGCCTGTACGACACATCCTATATGTCGTACAGCAGCCTCCTTCCCTGCCCCATCCTCCCGCAGCTAGACAGCCGCAATCGGCTGTCTAACCAAAAAAGCAGGGCAGGAGAAGCGTGGAGGGAACGATCCCCTCCGTGCTTCTCCTGCCCTGCTTTGGATAGGCGGTCGCCTCTGAGTTCGGAGGCGGCTGCCTATCTAGATAGGATTGCTCCCTTAATTTCCAAGCAGAGAAATATTTTCTTGTTTGTTAGACTTTGTGTTTTTTATTTGAATTACATGCTCTGAGCAACTGTGGTTGATGCTTGATGTATCATGCTTAATGACATCACCAGGGGCTGTCCCTAGGTCTCAGGTTTGGGTCCTTGAAATCTCAGGCCTTGGGATGTTCCAGACCTGGCAACCCTAGTATACTTTATTTTCTTGGGTGAAAGCATCACAGCAGCAAGTGTAAGCTGCTTGCTCTATTGCAGGGGTGAGCAACTTCTGTCTTTCCAGATGTTTTAGCCTACAATTCCCATCAACCCTATCCACCATAGCCAATGGTGAGGGATCATGGGAGTTGTGGCCCTCCAGATGTTTTGGTCTACAAGTTGCCCGCTTCTGTTTTATTGGAAGAGATGGTAAGGGTCCTGGAGGAATGACTTTCCACACCTTGCATCACAAGAGAAGATGAGGGGTTCTTCAACAGGACACAGGAGGAGCACCGCACCAAGGGCAACAGCAGAAGGGAAGAAGGTGAGACCTGTAAGAGGGAGGGAACTGCATGGAAAAGAGGGACTCAGGAGTAGGAGAATCAGAAGGCATTTTGTCTGAACCATTAGAACTAAGAAGTTGCTTTCAGTATCTTTCAAATGGGACCAGCTCTGAGCAGGCTACATGGAAAAAAAAGATTCTTTACCGTTCAAGGACTCAGGCTTAACAAATTAAGACATGGCTACAGTTTGACTTTAACTGGTTAAATTTTTCAGCTCTCAATTGTAAATTTTAACTAGTTTTTTTTTAAGGTAACCTTTAACTTTTTAAAATAAGTTAAAAAATGTAAAAAATTGAAATCCAGATTTCCCAGTTTTTCCTGATGCAGCCACTCACACAGACTATGGAATTATATTTTTTATTAAAACTCTAGGACATCTTGTCTGAGAGACAGAGTGCCTTCATATGAGATATGAAGAACTGCAAATCCCAGAGTTCCTTGGTTCATGCTACATTTTCTGTGCATTTGCAGAAGTCAACAAAGCAGCCATTTGGCGAACCACCCCTTTTTTCTGTCTCCACACTCTGTTTCCAAGTGTGAAGACGTAGCTGCCACAGAGAGAACTGCACCAGCTATGAGGGGAGGGGGCAGGGAGCACAGTTTCTGTGAACCACGTTCAGAGCCCTGGCTCCAACCTCAGTTCCCAGAAACCGAAAAATCCTATGGCCTTCTAGACATTGTCTAGTGGCCATAGGGTTGATCCATAAATAAGCTATCCTTAGGGCACAATCTTATCCAGATAGGTGGCCGCCTTTGACCCTCCTACCCAATGCAGGGCAGGAGAAGCATGGAGGGGAATGTTCCCTCCACGCTTCTTCTACCCTGCATTTTTGGCTAGACAGCCGATTGAGGCTATCTAGCTGCGGGAGGGCTGAGTGGGGAAGGAGGCTGCTGTACGACACATTGGATGCATTTCCACCTGCCCCGGAATGCCCCCAGCCATGCCCCTTTTCAGCCGCTCCGCACTCCTCTTGAGAGCGCAGAGGAAAGGGCTGTTCCGCGCTGCCTCAGAGGCAGTGTGGAAATGGGGGGAGGTCAGTTCTCCCAGAAAACAAGATATCCTATGGCCGTATAGCCGCTGTCTAGCGGTCATAGGATTGCTCCCTTAATGTATGAGTTTATAAGCCTATCGGAGATTTTTGCTAGTGGGGTTTTGTGATAAAAAAACATGTTTCAGAATTTCAGTCATTTTTAGAGTACTGCTAAGCTTCTTTAAATAACAATAATTTCATGTTAAAATATCTTTACCAAAATAAATGTGTTTTTAAAATGTACGTTAGAGTGAGTTCTGTGTAAATTAATGCGCTACTTCTATTGGCCTAAAAAACCCACTCGTTGAATTTGAAAATGAAAACAGTGCTAATAGGCAAGTCACCATGAATCATCTTAACTTTTTAGTTACTTTCTTTTTAACTTAACTTTTAATTAGTTGAAAATTGAAATATTTAACGTGTAACTCAAGTTCAGTTTAAAAGCTACTAACTTTTAACTTTAACTAGTTAAATTTTTCATTGACATTTCCCATAATTGCATGTAGGGAATGTAGTGGAGAATATAAAGAGCACATAAGCAGCAACTAAAAGGATATTTTAAGCCATAGAGAGCAACCAAAACACATAAGCAGCTAGAGAGCAACGTCGAAGCCAATATTACCACCCTTCTCTCAAAGCAAGGTAAAGGAAACACAGCAAGTATGGAGCCAGACCTCTTAGAGCAGCTCACACAACTCCATAGAGACTTCACCTCAGAGTGGCAGTCAACTGTGAAGCCCAGAGAGCAAAATTAATGAAATGGCCGCAAGGCTTGAATACATTGCTGGAACCGCTAATGAGGCTGTCACGGAACAAAACTGTCAGTTTCAGCCAAAAGCTTAATAGTTTAGAGGTCAAACTTTGAGTTAGAATGTAAAGGTTAGGAAGTTTGCTCAGGAACCCAAGCATTTATAATGTTCAACAGAAGGGCAGTGGAAGAAAGAGCAAAAAGTATTGGGATGGTGTAAAAGCCCAAACAGCTTTATTAAAAATAAAAATAAAAAAACCCATGCCAAACAGTATGACATGTGTTAGAGATACCCGAGAACAATATTTTAGAACAGAAACCCTTTGGATACTGGTTCTGGGCAATAGTAGACATTCTAAAAAAAACAGCCTGAAACTGCAACTTCCAAGTGATCCAATCAACCAGTCACTCATACCTACATAGGATGGATGCAATAAGCCACAAAATGTCCACAGAAACCACGTACGGATACCTGTTCCAGGCAATAGTCCATGGTCCGGAACACCAACTTCCAAGCAAGCCAAACCAATCAAATTCACCAGTCACACATGAGTATGTGGGGGTGATGTACCAAGCTATAAACCCTCCACAAAGCCATGTTCTTGTTTCTGTTTCAGGCAACAGTTTGTATTTTACAGTATGGCCCAGAACAGGAACTTCTAAGTGAGACAAATCAACCAAAATCTGTCACACGTAACTACATGGGTTGGATGCAATAAGCCACAAATCTTCCACAGATACAATGTTCCACTACCCATTCCAGGCAATAGTCCATATTCTGGAAAATGGCCAAGAAGGGCAACTTCAAAATAAGCCAAATCAACCAAATTCACCTGTCACACATAACTGGATGGGAGTGACACAATGAGTCACACACACACACACACACACACACAGCCACAAAAGTTCCACAGAAAACATGTTCAGGTACCTGTTCCAGGCAATAGCCCATATTCTTGAAAAAAGGCCCAGAATGGCCACTTCCAAGTGACCCAAATCAACCAAACTCAGGAAATAGAAATATAGTTTGCAGAAATGAACAAGAAACTACCCTCCTGACTGGTTGGAGCTAGGGAGAGAGACAGAGACAGAGAGAGAACTATTTTTAAGAGCTAAAAGCCTAAGGCAGAGGGGCAGAGAGAAGCAGAAGGAAGAGAGGAGGGGGGAAACGAGGAGGAGGCCCACAGTCCTAGAGGAAATAAAGAGTTGAAACTGCTGGAACTGGAGAACTGATTGAGAGAGCTAGACCAATGACAGGTATTGCTTGAATAAGGGACCTGAATAAAATAGGGACATAGTCTAAGTAGGTTAGTTGGGTGCATTTATCCCTGATTGTTTTATTATCTTATTGCTCATATGTTTTGTGTGTGTATATATATCCATTCAGATTTAAAGCCTTTTCCTATTAACATTTTTCTTCAGTAACATTTTAAACTTTGTTATTTGAAACTTTGTGGGCTCTTTTCATTTTGAGTTTCCCACCTCACGTCACCTAATAGCCAGCCCCCACACTAACTAAAGTAGATACCCGAGGCCCAAAGACTTTTAATGCTGGTTTGGTGGACAGAGCCAGAGAAAAGAAAGATTTCCATTTGGTGGCAGCCGAAAAGGCCGCAGGAAGGGAAGGGCAAAAAGGAGTGAGGGCACACTATTGTGCCTATTTTCATTCCATTCATGGACCAGGGCATTGCCAGTCCATGATAGAGGCCCTACAGCAGGGTTCCCGGATGCAGAATATGTGGCCTTCCAGATGTTGGACTGGAACTCCCATCATCCTCACCATTGCTTATGCTGACTAAGGCTAATAGGAGATGAAGACCAACTACGTCTGTAGGGCCACAGTCTCTATGCCTTAGAGCATAGCGTTAAACAAACTGAGAAGATGCCTAACTCAGTCAAATATAGATCAAGCTAAAACTTGAGGACCTAGAAAATAAGTTGCCATTTAAATACTAAGGCACACTGGGCCTGTTCAGACATGCAGGGGGAGAGGGTGGGTAGGCTCCACACACTGCAGGATAGTTTCTACTAACCATGCCAACTGTTCCCCTTCAAACAATCATGGAACCAGTCTGTGACGTGGTTGCACTAACCACTCCTAACCAGCCTCCATCCTGCAAAACCCCACAGTCCTTCACGTAGGCCGCCATGGATCCCAGTGGCCAATGCCGGAGAACCAGCCACAGGCAGCCATCATGGAACAGGCACGGCAGCCACCACCTCCCCATTGGGCTGTGGCACGCTGGGGCAAACCTGCTCCACCGCCAACTGGTGCTGCCACTGCAATCCCCGCCCCCTCCACTGCCACCATCCCAATGTGGAAGCTGCACGCCTGACCTGCCAGTGAACCCAAGTTGGAAGCCTAAAGCGCAGCTCGGGTACTGGCGTTGTTGCAGTGGATGCAGCTCCTCAGCCCCCACCATGCTTCCCCAGTGTGGCACAGTGTGGAGGCAGGCCTTGCCTGGCTGCCTTCACTCCCACCCCCTTGAACCCCTTGCCCCCATAAAATGCCACTTGCCGCCATGCCCCCTCCCCATGCCCCACTGACATGTCCATGCAGCCCATCGCTGCCCAGTCAGAGGGAAGGTGGGTCCAGCCACTGCCAGAATTCCAGGCCTCCTATGTCATAGATGCCCCCGCCTCCCACCCATGTACTTATATGTACGCAGAGGCCTGTGGCCACCATGGCATCAGCGCAATGCCCTTGTCGCTGTAGAGCTGAAGAGCAGCTGTGGGGCCACTGCCGCCTCGAGGGGCTCCCATCACTCCCTGGTGGAGGACACTGCTCTGGAACGTGGAGCTAAGGAGGCAAAGGCCATCACATCCCCTTCATCCCGTTTGTCCTGCTTCCACTCTACAACAAGGGCTGAGGTGAGCCCCCTCTCCCCAGGCACAGGCCGAGCCACCCCCTCCCCCGCCAACAGGTGCAAAGTAATGCTTTATGGGTGTATCAATGCAAAACCATTATGAGGATGCAGATCAGGAAAAGGGGTATCGGGTCAGGAACCCGGGGAGGAAGAGGGCGTGAAAAGGGGAACCCCTGGCACAGCAGAAAGCACGCTCATGGCGCTGGCTAGGTGGCTGGGGCGTGGCTGACAGGAGGAGCCCTCACCCATGGGACACACAGGGGTAGTGATCCCAGGTCCGCTCTGCCATGACAGAGCACACCAGCCGCACATTGTTCTGGGTGGTGGGTGCGGGTGGAAGGTTCAGGGGCAGGGGTGCCTGTGCAGGAGAGAAGAGGGAAGGGGGGAGGTGCAGGGAGGCAGAGCACAGGCAGGTGTGGGAAAGCGCAGTGGGGGGGGGGCAGCCAGCAGCAGGCTCAGAGGCACATGCAATAAGGGGCACAGGGGCATGACTATGCTTGCAGATTTGCTAGTGTGAGCCCCTATTGGCGGGGACAATGAGGGCTGCGCGGGGCCCAGACAAGCCCCTTCTGAACACCGTGCACTCCAGCTGGTGCAAGCGACACACAGCAGTGAGTAGGTGCATCTTCATGGCCCTTGCATGCCTTGTGGATGCACAGATGGATGCAGCTGCGGCAGATGGAAGGGGCTGTGATCAGAACAGTAGGGGCAGGGAGAGGGATAGCAAGGGGGGATATTGGATATCAGCCAGGAGCCCATAAGGGCACAGGGGAAGGTCTCCCCCCCTCAACCCACCTCATGTACTCCAGCACCGAAGCCTGTGGAGTGCTGTGCAAAGCAGACGGCACCGGGGCCCATAAATGCCTCTGGGACATGCAGCCCAGAAGCAGCTTGCAGAACACCCCACCCACCCTGTCCTAGCTCCCCAAAAGCCACAACTTGGTTGACATTCCAGAGGCTGGCCATGGCCTTGGCGGTGCAGCTGGGAAAGGGGCAGGAGCAGTGGTGCAAGGGGTAAGCTAGGTGGGGTGTGTTAGTCTGGCAGCAGCTAGCAGCAGCAGTGGCACTTCTAGGCCCGGTCACCCTGTCGAGCCCCCTCCCCCTCATCCCTGCTTGTCTCACGGTGCTGTGCATGCGGCCTAGGTTGATGCAACGGGGGCTGCCCCAACCACAGCTGGGGGCCTCAATGGTCCCGGCTGCAGTGACAGCGGGACCCTGAGGGGCTCAGGGGGATAGGCTGGTACGGTGGCCCCACCTGCAGGTGGCATGGGGGGGTAAGGGTTGGGAAGGGTATGGGGGTACAGCACATATGGCACAGGCACCTGGTGTGGGCAGATGGCCCCTTGGATGGCCTCTATCAGGGAGATGATGGCGTCGGTCTGGCAATCCAGGGCAGACACGCGAGCTGCCATCGCACAATCGTAGACTTGGTCGGAGGTGGCCATCCCCACGCACACAGACTCCCCGGAGTCCTGTGTGGCTTGTACGCATGCCTGGATGCTGTTGCCCATTGTGTGTAGACCACATGGTGAGGAAGCGCTCGCTGGCCCGTCTCCTGGCCTCCTCCTCGGCCATATCCTGGAATAGGGCATGGGTGCACTCCCAGGGCATTTCCGTTGCCACCACCAGATCCCGCACCACTTGAAGCCTGTTGGCCTTTCACTTCTTGCAGAGACGGGATGCCTGCTCAGCATCGGAGGGCACAGGTGGTTCCTTATCTGGGATCATGCTGTCATTGGCTGGCTGCTGGGTGGCCTCTCCCCCTCCTGTTGCTGCGGTGGGGCAGGCGGATGCTGTTCCTCTAGTTCGCTAAGCTTCTCATCATCAACCTCCTCCTCCCATGGAAGCCTCTGCCCATTGCAGTCCGAGGGTGGGCATGCAGGATCCCCAGGAATCGTGGGCATGGGGGGGGGGGAGTTGCGGGCTCAGGCAGGATCAGAAGCCAGCCTCCCAGGTGCACCTGTGAGAGCTCTGGCAGGAGTGCCCTCTCCGGTTCCCCTCCCAAGTCTGGCAGGGGTCTCCCCGTCTGGGTAAGGGCCTCCGTCATGTGGCAGTCTAGATCCAGGAGGGTGTGCTTGGACCTTTCCCATTCCTCAGACTCTGTCAGCTGTCTGTAAGTCACCGGGCACAGGGGCTGCAGTTCTAGGGTGCCAGGACCTGCCTCTGGCAGCATCTCTCCTGGCCCTGCACCGCCAATGCCCTTGCGGATGGCGGTGGCCAGCCTGTTGCAAGGCTGTCCTTGCGGCCTGGACTGCAGTTGTGACATGCCCTCCCGTGGGACCTGGCTGAGCACAGGAGAAAAGAAGAGGGGGCTTGCACCCGAGGTGGTGGATGTGGCCAAGCTGGTTTCTGGCATGAGCCACAGCAGCCTTAGTGGTGGGGGCAGCACCTCTTGGGGCAGGAGTGAGGGGCTGGGGGCTCACTGCAGGGACAACAAAGCCACTTTTTTGCCCTTTCCTTTGCTGGTGGCAGCTTCTGCGTGGGATGGCTGAGGCCATGCTGAGAGGCCCGGGGTGGGGGCTGTCTCCTGGGTGGTTGGGACATGGCCCTTATTGGCCCGTGGGTGCAGCCGGGGGGCCTGGTGGGTTGGCACCACACTCTCCACGGCATGTCCCGCAGTGACATCCTGCCAATTGATCAGTAGTCAGGCGAGCTTGTCGTAGAAGGGCATGGTGTATAGCTCTACCCCAAGTATGATGAAGGTGCACAACTCGGGTTTGGTCCACGTCTGTGCCCTGGTTCTTTTGCCTCCCCCTCATCCTGGGAAGGGCCCCCGGTTGGGGTCAGGGTGCTGCACTGGGACTGGGATGCCTCTGGGGAGTCATCATCTGAGTATAGCGTCACTCTTGGCCATGGGATCAGGCTTGTGGGGGCCCTCCTGAGCCTGCCATTTGTCCTGGAGTGCCTGGGTGACACTGCGGGAGTGATGCACCTGGGGCATGTGTCCTTTGCCCTGTGCCTGGGCTGCACGGTGCTCCTTGGAATTTGGGCATGCCAAAAAGTGGTGGAAAAGTCTGGCAGGGATGGGGGTGCGGACTAGCCTCCATAGGACTGTGTGAGACTGGGATGCCTGTTGTATGTGTGTGGGGGGGGTGTTTCATACTTGCGCTTACTTGCCATGTTTTTCAGGGCTCCCCCCCCCCTTCCCTGGCATTTTAGCTGTTTCCCCCAAAGGGGTTGGGGACTGTGCAGGGGAGGGGGCGTGGTGGGCAGGGGTGTTTAGCATACTAGGGCTCAGCCATAGCAGCCATGGGGCTGCTGCGGATGGTGTGAGGAGGATGTGATTTTGGCCAGGGATGCAGCAGCTTGGTTGGCGGCCAGGTGGGTGGAGGTGTTTTTGCTTTCCGCAGTGCTCCCAGCTGCTTGTGCCTAGGAACCCAATTTGCTCAAGGTCGCTGTGCTGATAACAGCATCATGAAGGCGAAAACATCTTTGTGCCTGGCATGCTTCTTGGATTGTGTAGGACAGGCAGGGACTGACATGACTGGGGCTGGCTCTTAGCAGCCGTGTCATATGTTGCTAGGCAGATTTTGACCATGGAGCTCTCACACACTGGCAGGAGCAGCAAGGCCATTTTCCCCCACTCTTGCCACAGAGCTCTATGGTAGCACTATGGTAGCTCTATGATAACCACGGGACCCTGACAGACAACACATAAGCCACGGTTAGGGATGCTAACCCTTCTGCAGCCCATGGTTAGTGAGAGAGGTTATACTGCGGTTATGTAGCCACCATGACTGGGAAAAATGCCCTACATATGACACACTAAACCATCATAGTTCACTCAAAATACCTAACCACCATGGCTTAGCCATGTAACCTCACTAAGTGAACTTGGTGAAGAACTAGGATTCAGATATCGAATGAGCACACCTTGTGCAATTGCCAAAACCCATGATATCATAATCTGCTTTGCACATTATTCAGCTTTGCACTCACAAAAGAGGACAACAATCCTAGGAAAAGAAAAGAAAGATTTTGAAGAGGCGAACCAACCCAGGCACATCCATGAGATCCTTCATCAGCAAGTAAAGAGAAAAACTATACAAAGACTAATGGTATCTCTATTGATCCAACACTTGATAAACAAATATATTTATTCCAACCTGGAAAAGTGGTGGCAAGTGTGAATAACATCTACAAACTGTAAAAGAGAGTGTATAAGTAATTTTAACACTACGGGAGAAAAATCCTCTGGGCAAGTGTCCATAGGATGGCTCAAATTTCCCCTTCAGACCCAGAAGTGGGAGTTGGAGATTCGGCCCCCAGCCCTTCACAGCTGGTGCAGAGAGAACGTCTCTGGGGTCAAAAACTCCACCGCAGAGAGTGAGGAAAGGGGTGTTTTCCTGCGCCTCCACCAGACTCCTTCCCTCCCTCTCTAAACCACCCTTGCTAGAGCAAAAAATCAAAGATCGGGGGGAGGGGGGGAGATTGCCTCCACTGCTTCTCCTGCCCTGCCAGCTTCATACTGGTAGGGCACAGGAATCTCAGAAGCCCCCGAGTTTGGGGACTTCTAAGCAGCAAGGATCACGCCCTAAAAAGATTTGCACAAGGAAAAAGATGTATTTCTGTAAAGTGACACAAGGGGGGTAGGGCTGGCCTATAGTAACTACAAACCCTTCCCAATCACAAACCTAGATATGCCAAGAGTCTTTAAGACCTTTTGCAAGGGAGCCCTGTGAACAGATATCCTACACAGAAGGCCTTCTTTAACTATCATAGCTTTGTTCTAGTTCCATGTTTAAGTAATTTAGGGCGCAACCCTATCAGGATAGGCGGCCGCCTCCGAATGCGGAGGCGACCGCCTATCCAATGCAGGGCAGGAGACGCGCAGAGGGGATCGTCCCCTCCACGCTTCAGCTGCCCTGCATTTGTGGCTGGACAGCTGATGGGAATGAAGAAGTGGGGGCAGACGCCGGCGAACGGATAGGAAGTGTCAGAACAGCACTTCCGCCCTCCCAACCCCTGCATGCCCCCTTTTTGCCGCTCCGTGCTCCTCTTCCGAGTGTGGAGCGCGGGGCCATTCTGTGCTGCCTGCAAGGCAGCGTGGGAGGGGGTGGAGGTGGGTTCTCAGGGAACTGACCTATCCTATGGCCATCTAGCAGCTGACTAGCAGCCATAGGCTTGCACCCTTAAACTTTTTTTAAAATCCGGGTTTGTGTCGGAAGTTAGAACAGAATGTCTAAGTACAGGTAGTGAAAGGATGTAACTCAAGGCAAGATTGAATGGTACAGTCAGGGATGAAATGCAGCATATTAATAAGGAGGAGAGACTATTAAAAATGTATCCTTTGAGCACATTATGCAGCACTAGGACAGCAATACTTTTTCAAAGACTGTTCCTTTTCTTTGTAAAAAGCAAAAAAAAAAGGAAACACCGTGAAAGCCCAGGACTATAAAGGGAGATTTTATTTTTGTAAAGGGCATATATGGGAGAAAGCTACTTACAATTACATCAATCTGTATGTCCAACTAACAATCCTATGGAGATAGTTGTCAGCATCTGAACTCAGAGGCTGATGATTACCCCATGCAGAGTGGCCAGAGCATGGAGGCAATCTTCACCTTCATGCCCGAGCCCCCCCCTGCATTTTTAGCTAGACAGTCGATTTCGCCTGCCTAGTCAGGGAGCTTCAAGAGTGTGTGCGCACGGGGTGGGGGGAGTCTGCATGGTATGTAGGAATCTGGGCAATATGGCTTCTGCGGTCTCCTCCCCTCCCCACCCCTGGGACTGCCCCCTTTTCCCCATCTCTGCACTCCGTTTCCGAGCACGGAGACATAGCCAGCGCAGAGAGAACCACACCAGGTATGAGGGGGCAGGGGCGGGGGTGAGGAGAGTGGTTTCTGGGAGCCAAGGTTGGAGCCCTGGCTCTGACCTAGGTTCCCAGAAACCAAAAAGCCCTATGGCCCTCTAGACAATGTCCAGTAGCCATAGGATTGCCCCCTCACCCGTTTATCCAAGGTACTACTGCAATGGAATACCTTTTAAAAAGGAGAAATTATATGGAGCCTGTGTGGTGTAGTGGTGAGAGTGTTGGACTGGGAGCCAGGAGATCAGGTTCTAGTCCCCACTCAGCCATAGAAGCTCACTCACTTTGGGCCAGTCACAGACTCTCAGCCCAACCCACCTCACAGGGTTGTTGTTGCAAGGATAAAATGGAGAGCAGGAAGATAATGTAAGCCACCTTGGGTTCCTTGCAAGAGGAAAAAAGACAGGATTTAAATGCAATAAAGAAATAAAGATGGGGGGCAGTTTCTAAATTGACTACAGTATGAACAACTAAACAGGAAAGGAAAAGAAACAGAAAAGAAACATAATCAGCAAAACACCTAGTAAACCTATTCAGAGATAATTAATTAACAGATGCGTGGAGAACACAGAATCCTACAGAGCAAAATTACACATTCTGTTCCCCCAAATATCAAAACACTTTAGAATAGACTACATTTTACTGTCTAGCACTCTGTCAGCAGTAGTAAAGGCCACCAACGGTCAGCAGCTGTCTCAGACTATGCATCTGTATATGCACAATTAAACATATTTGGAACACACACCAGCATGGAGACCAAACTCCATACTTCTAACAAAACAATCAGTACGCAATAGAATTCAGGAGGAGCTACAATGTACTTTTAAGAAAGCACCATGGCAGGACCTTCTACCACCACCATCTGGGACACAATGAAGTTCTGTATAAATCTGTAAGATATATCTGTCTGTCTGTCTATATGCAATAAGAAAGGAAATTAAGACTGCATAGCAACCAAATTATTGTTTCTAAAGTAAAAATACTATGAATTTTGAAATAATAAAAATTCTAAGATATTAGCTAATAGCTTTAAAAAGTGAATGGATAATTTCAACATGGACAAACAATGGAAAGATAAACACATAAGCCCGCTGCTTCCAAATTACTATACTACACTGTATACATCAGAGCATCCATCTGAACAAAATATTGAAGACTGCCTAGATCAGGGTAGGCTCTACTGCACTCCTGGACACCTTTCTTGGCACCCGTGGATGCTCTACCCACCTTGCTTTCTGTGTGGTGTATGTGTGTGTGTGGGGGGGGGAGAGAGAGCATCTGGGTGGTGAGCCAGGGTGAGAGAGAAAAAGAGATAAGGAGAAATGAGGTGGCAGAGGGAAGGGAAAGAAAAAGAGTTTACTTTCTGTGAAAGAGGCTTCTGTTGGTGCTGAAAATGGTGGGCTCAAAGGGGCTGTTTAGTGTGTTGAGGCTCAGACTCCACCTATGTTGTGTATTCAGTCTTTTGGGCAAGTTAGCTGTCATTTTTAACTAGCCACACCTCTCAGGGCAGGCCATTTTTGTGGTGGCACTGAGGAAAGTTTCTCAAATTGCCAGATGTGCTCATGGGCTCAAAAAGATTGCCTATCTTAGATTGCCTAGTTTATGTTAAAATCAAACCTACTGAGAAAGCACAAACAAACTGTTCTGCCAAAGGCAGAGAGGTTCTTATTTTGGATTCAGAAGCAATAAGCACAGCAGTAGGTAAGAGTCAAAGAGTTTATTAAGTAGCAGGCAAAAGATTACAAAAGAACATGTGTGGTCTCAAAGCAAAGCTAAAAGCAAGATCTCACCCTCCGTTCTGCTGTTGGGAGCCCCAGATAACAACAGTGGAGAGACTCCAGTTGGCCGACATGCAGCACCTCCATGGTACCGGTCTGCATCGAAGTTCAACTTGATTTCCACTGTGAAGGGACTTGGATACCACAAATTCCTTGTATCTATATGCCACTGTCCGCAACCTCCTTAATCAATCATACCTGTTTTGGTGGTCTGATTCTTAGTCTCATGATGTTTATGCAGTAAGACAGTCTTATTGGCATTGGCCAATTTTGCTCTCACAGCCCAATCGCATAGAGCTAATTTTATGACCTTTCAGGAAATTACAAATTAATATTATTTGATTTTTTTTAATGTATGTTGTTGATGTTTATGCATCCTCCCATGAGATAAGCTAAGGCAGGTGGACCACAGCGAGGGAGATCCTTCCTTATTCCAAGGTCGTACCATCCTGATTCTAACCTTGAGAAACCTTAGAAAAACATGTTCTTGGGCCAAGGAGCCTGGAAAGCAAGAGACAGGCCAGGAAGCCTAAAAGCCCTAACTTTTAAGGCCTCACAGAAAGTTTGGTCATGCAAGGAGCAGCTGCAGCATGTCACATCTATCTCCTCGAAATACAAAGTTCTTCCGGCATTTCCTCCACACAAACGTTAAACACAAAATTACAATAGAGGAAATCAAGAATGCTACATTAAAACTACACTAAACAATTAGTTTCTGGGACCTGATGGGATCACAGAAAATGTCTACAAAAACTCAATATCTGATCTTGTGACGCTATTTAATTAAATTCTCAGTGGTGGCCTGTAACATCTGCCTGTTTTGTTATGTATGTTCTTAAGTTGTTAAATTTAATGCAGATAAGATAGGGTTAATAGTATGCCAGCGAGTGAGTGAAAGGTGGGCAGGGCCTGTGAGAGTGGGAGGGTTCTGAGGTTATAAAAGGAGCAAACTGACAGTAGGGGTGTACAAAACACACTCACCAGTCTGCTGGGGGGTCTGCAGGGGGGCGAGGTGATCCGTCCCTCCCCCCGGAATCCTCCCCAGCTGGTTCCACTCCGCGGCGAGTCCACAGAGCCACCAGCTGGGCCTGTCCACAGCTGAACTTCCGGCTGCTGCCACGCAAATGGCGTCCAGCATAGTGGATGCCATTTGCATCCCTGCCTTTTGCCGTGATAGGCTACGTAAATCTTTACGTAGCCTATCATGGCAAAGAGCAGGGACACAAACGGCGGAGCGGACACTATTTGCGTCCCTGCCTTTTGCCCTAATAGGCTACGTAAATCTTTATGTAGCCTATCATGGCAAAAGGCAGGGACGCAATTGGTGTCCACTACGCCGGACGCCATTTGCGTCCGTAGACAGGCAGCAGCGGACGGACGGGGGCAGGTAGGATCCGGCAGGCGCAGATTCCCCTGGGTGGTGGAGGTGAGTCTTTCGTTCCGCCGCAGACTCCGTGGGGCTGGTTTCTTAGAATCCAGCCTCATTGGAGTCCGTGGCGGAATTCTCCGCCATCCCTAGCTGACAGCCAGATGTTTGACAAGGCCTTAGGGATCCTGGCAGCAACATCTAGGTAGTGGGGTTTGTGTGGGGGGTTTTAGGAGGAGGAGAGTAAGTAGAGAAGGTAGGAACAAACATTGATTAATAATAACTTATAACTTTTAATGTTTTAAATAAATATTTATTTGTTTTTAAAAATCCAAATTCCCATGTGTTGTTTGATTGTACGCTACCTTTATTATCTCTATTTCCATGTTACTTCTCCTGTAGTGGGCTGAGAGAAGCAACTGAGCATAATAAGTTTCTCTGGAACGCAGAGAGAAAAAAAGGGCTGAAGCTTGTGGGACAGTGGGTACAGCTGTCCCAAAGTGAAAGCAGGCATTTCCTGAGAGGTTTGTTTCTCAGCTTCAGAGGTGGAAGCAGGGGAAAAGGAGGAACCCCCGGCAGGAATGCCACATGACCCAAAACCAGGGGGGGAAAGCCTAGACATACTTGAGTCTTATAGGTTAAGATTTTCCTGTCTTCCCAGGCATTTGTTGGCAGATGATGGGTGTATAATGCATGAACTGAACTACGTATGGTTGTCACTGATGTTTTAGTTGTTTTATTGGGGAGGGGGGGTAGTAGATAATTTTTTAGCTGTTTTAAATTTTGTATCTTCTAATTGTTTTGTAAGTCACCTGAAGTCTCTTTTGAGAAAGGCACCTAAGAAATCTAATTATCATCATCCAATAGCCCTCTTAAACCAATATATATGTATTCATAGCAGTAGTTGCGAACAGGCTGAATAATTCATATCTCTCCAGAACAAGTGGGGTTCCTGATCCAATAAGGAGAATACTGAACACTAATTCATTTTAATAAGACCAACAAAATGCTATTACTTATTCAGACACTACATACATATAAGGCCTTTGATGGCTTGGGGTGGCCTTATTTGTTTATATGTTTTTATGTAAATACTTTTTGTATTTTGTATAATGTGTTTTAATAGTTTTTAATTTTTGTGAACTGCCCAGACAGCTTCAGCTACGAGGTGGTATAGAAATATAATAAATGAAATGAATGAATGAATTTAATTAAACAAATGGAAAAAAATTCAAATGGAAAGGAGATTCATTAACACCGTTACAATCTTATATCAAAAATATACAGCCACCATCAGAGTAGATGCATATGACACAGAGGCTATTATAGTTTGAAAACAGAAGCACCAAACAAGGACACCCTTCTCACTTTTATTTGCATTATAACCGGAACCCTTGATTGTTCAATTGCAGCTGCACTCTGGAATAAAGGATCTGAAGAGATGGAAAAATTACAGGACAAAAAATGTTAACCTCAAACTAGCTTTATTGAAGATCTATGGTGATTGAAATAAAAATGTAACATCCAAAGAACTGATTGGTTTTATGCTAGCTGCAGCTGGGCTATAATAAGACATTGGAAATATTCAGATGACTTGATCAATGGTATCAGAAGACTTGTGGCTGAGGCTAAAAAATTGACACATCACCACAATATTCATTCACACGATTGACAGAAAGCTGTTCTCTTCAATCTAAAGAAAATAGATGGTTATATTCTTATGAGACCATCTCCAAATATGACAATATTCTGCTAAAATGAAACAAAAACAAAAGACCTTACTGCTACTATTAATTTGTTGCTGGGCAGTATTCAAAACTATCGCTAACACAAATTACATTCCACTAGGGTAAGCGACCTCTAGCACAATGTCAAAAGTGTTTGCTGGCACGGCAGGTTTGGGCATTTATGTTAGCAGCAGTGTCAGATAGCATACTGTTCAATGTATTATATTATATTATATTATATTATATTATATTATATAAAATTGCTTTTTAAAAACATGTACCTTGGATTTCAGGAAAGCTGATTTTAATAAGCTCATTGAAATGCTAGTAGGATTCCATGGCTAGATAAATTAATAGGTAAAGGAGCCCAAGATAGGTGGAAATTCCTGACGAAGGTGCTTCTAAAGGCACAATCACAAACAATTCCAGTGAGAAAGAAAAATGGAAGAGCTCTAAAAAAGCTGCCAGTGTGGCTGTCAAAAAGCTTAGTGTGGCACTGAAAATAAAAATGGACATGCACAAGAAATGGAAGGAAGGACAGGTAACCAAGGTCCAGTATAGATGAATAGCCCAGACTTGTAGGGGTCATGTCAAAAGGATGAGCTGAAGTTGGTGACTGATGTTAACAGCAACAGAAAGGGTCTTTCAGGTCCGCTTGAAGCTAGAGGAAAGAAACACTAGTCTGGCTGTTCAGGAAGGATGGCGAAATGTCAGCAGGCGACAAAGCGGAAGCAGAACTACTCAAGTATTCTCCCTCCCTCTTCTCCTAGATGGGGATCTGTGTGCAACTCGCAAAAGTACTGTGACTAGTTTCGGTATCAGGATCACAGTTCAAAATCAATAAGGAATTGATCAGGAAATACCTAGCTGGCTTAAATGAGTTCAAATTTTCAGGGCCAAATGAATTGCACCCCATGTATTCACAGAACCACAAAGAACATGTTCTCTTCTGCCCCAGAGAACAGGACTAGGGCATATGTTACAGGAGGGTAGATTTCAGTTGACCATTAGGAAAAATGTCTGGATGGTAATAGCAATTTCGCAATGGAACCAATTACCTGGGGGGAGGGTGGGCTCTCCTTTGCTAGAGGTCTTCAAGCAGAGGCTAGAGAGGGGATACTCCAGCTCTGGATTTCCTGTATTGAGGAGGGCGTTGGCCTGGACAGCCTACAAGGAAGGGCCCTCCAATTCTGTGATTCTGTCCATCATATCTGAGAAATCTTGGAGAACATCACAAGACTGGAAATATTGTCCCTATCTGCAAACATGCATAAAAGGGGGATCTGGGAAACTACAGACTTTGTAGACTTGTTCTCTGTTGCTCTGGATTGCCTTCCTCTCCAACTCTATGAGAATACACAGAATGTATATCTTTCCAAGTTTCTAATAAACATTATTGGATCGAGAACACCTACTTACACATTTTCAAAATATCTGTTTCTTTCTAGGAACTTTCTGATTATTTGTCTCTTCCAATATGCCAAAACATTATTTCAGCTCTCATATTATACTCTAATACATCAACACTCCCCCCACTCATTTACGCACACACACTCATACTTATTCACACTCACGCACACGCATAAATCCCCCTCCATCACTGGAAGGGGGGGAGGCTTTAACCTCCCCCTGCCCCAGCCAGCAGTCAAGCTGTTTCTTTGCTGCTTTTAGAAGAGATCTGCTGAGGGGAGAGAGAGGCTTTAACCTCGCCCCCACTCTAGTGATCCCAGTGCAGGGAAGATAGCAGCAGGCAAACAGTGATCTTGATCAGGATTGCTGGAAGAATGAGGGAGGTTGAAATCTCTCCACCCCATTGCTAGAGATCCTCAACAGGATCACTGAGGGAGGGGGAGAGGCTCTAACTTCGCCCCACCCAGGGATCCTGATGAAGACTGCGCTGGGGAAGAGGGTGCGCGGAGATGACTCTCCTTGCTCGCCCTCTTCCACAACTCAGTTGGGCTCCTGACAGCCAGCCAAACAGCTGTTTGGTGGGCTGTTGGGAGCACAATTCTGCTGGGGAAGAGGTTGCATTAGGAGAATCATTCTCAAACACCCTCTTCCCCTGTGCAATCATGGCAGCTCAGGGGTGGGGAATTCAAGGGCGTAGTGGCAGCAGTATGAGCGCTGATGCTAGCCTGCATTTGAGGCCTCCGAGGGATGCAGGTTGCCCATATATGCTCTAATATTATTAGGTTTCCCCAGCCTTCCCAGAACTGCACCAAATGTAAGTGTAACCATATTTAGTGTACCGAAATTATTTTAAATCAATTTTCAAAGAAGGGTCCTTCACAGTCCTTTTTGAGTCTTGCTTTTATAATTAAGATACAACTTTTCAGTCTGTATTGTGCAACTTCCCTGCCTTATTTTGTGTCAGTGAGCCCAAAATAGAGTTCTAGTACCCATAACAGATGTATCTTTGGGAAGACACTAACATTTTGTGGTGCTTTCATGCATGTTTTTCAAGCTGAAGTATAACAGATTAATATGTATGGGGGCCATGTCCTGAGAATTTTATTGAAGGGTGTATTTATTTATTTATTTATGTATTTATTCATAAATAAATACAGATTAGCAGATCAACAGATACATCATTTAATTTCTTTTCCTGTAGCCACACCTGATTTCATCAAGGCTACCCAGCTGTTGCTGATGTTGTTCCAACAAACTTCCTCTTCAGACAGACACATGAAAATTCAAATCTTTTCCAAAAGACACCAGATCATTAAAGCTGTACAACATGTCATCATCAAACCTGTGGTAAATATGTTGACATAACATCAGACACACCAAAACCCCTCCAGCAATTCCTAGACTGATTTCTTAAAAGCAGCAGCCCAGAAGGGGATAGGGTGCTTTCATATTCGTTCTCTATTAAATTTTTAAACCACCCAATAACTGAAGTTCTCTGGGCACTGTACCAATTAAAAACATAAAATGCAAAGTAATGACATGACAGTAAAACAAATCAGATAAAACCAGCAATACATAATAAACCCAAAATTAGAACTAGCAGCAGGGATAAAAATCTAAACCCGCGAAAAATAGTTCCTCAAATGCCTGGGAAAATAATTGTATTGCTTGGCATTTTCATCCTGACATCTGTTTATCACTTTTCTACCACCATGTGCATTTTAGTCATGGACTTCTCTCATCTGCACAACATTGTGAGATAGGCTACTTACCTTTTGCCTTTATACAGATAAGAACATGAAGAGTGAAAAACAGCACCTCGCCTAAAGCCACCTGGAGGGGGTTTGATGAATTCATGAGTACTAAGGATCTTTGGCCCTTTCCCCTCTGCATCCCTGGGCTTAGTGATCACATCTCCATAGAGCCAGACATCAGCTAGTCTGAAATGAATGCTAGGAAAGCCAGTCAAACTTTCCCAACTTTCAGTCTTAAGAAGGAGGCAGGGAATATGGCCAAGGCTGAGGGTGCAAAGCACCACTAAAGGAAAAGATAGGAAAAAGTCCTACAACTCCAGGCGTTCCCTAGCCAATTCCCCATTCCTCAGCTTTTATCCCGTTTAATATGAGTTGGGGGAACGAGGCAGCACCTCCCCTGTACAGTAGCATCTTAATAGATGGTCTCTTAACCAACCAATGGTGTCCAGCAGGTGGCATCAGAGCATCATGCTTTATACATCCTAGACACTGTAGACACACAGTAGGGATGTATGAAAAATTTGTCTTTGTTTTTTTATCAGGATTTCCCGTTTGCACCTTCTGGACCTGACTCAGATGCAATCTGAGATCGAAGTCCATACATTTCTGAGCTTGCAATGTGATTTGCAGACAAAAAAAATGTGTTCGACAGCATGCATACGTTTGAAAAATGCACACAAATACACTTTAATCAATGTGAGAAGAATACACAATTAATGCATACATTTGGGCATATACACGTGAAAATACATAGATTTTCATGCAAAAAGAAAAAAACACAGCTCGTAATCTGATATGGGCTTGAGTTGGAACGCGCTTCGAGATGGAATTTGGAAAACTTTGGCAAGCTCAAATTTTTCTGATTTGCACATCCCTAGACTAGAGCAATTTACCCTTTCAGAATTCTTCACTCATCTCATTATATGCAAGTCTGTTCTAGCTGAATCTGCTCTGAGTTTTTGGTCTACCATCCAGACAAAATTGCACACTTTTATGTCACATTGATTTCCATGTGGATAGTTAGATATGAGGCCAAACCTTCTAAAGCACTTCACTTTGGCTGTGCAGCGCCCTATGTTTCTTACAGCAATGAATTTTGAATATGCAAAGATAAGCAGCTGACAGTTTGACTGAGTCATTGTCAAAGGAGGCTGGTGGGGGTTTTTCTCCCTTCTCTTGCTGCTTGTTCCCATGACAGCTGACCACTTTCTCACAAATTACACCAAGGTGTGATGAGCTAGAAACAACCTGCCTCTAGTTTAGCCAAACTGATTTGAATGAAGGAGCTATATGGTTCTAAGGGGAAGGAAGGGGTTAAATGTGATCTTCTTATGTTTGATACGTTCTGAATATATTCTAAGCAGCTAAAGAAAAAGTGATGAGTTTTAATTTGGGTAACTTTATGAATTCATGAGGTTATGTCCATGCCACGCCATTGTCTACTGCCCACTTGAGTCTCACCAACTCCACTGCTAAGAATTAGAGGACACAGGAGTGAATTACAGAGGCTTGGGCAGATGGAAATATTCTACACATGCCCATTGAGTCCCATGGAAGAGAAAGGAATACAATGCAAAGCTCTTTGCTCAGGAAGAGATAATGTGCTACCTGTACCTGTCGAGTGCTAAGCATTAGTGTGCAGAATGCCTGTGTGCATGGCAGCACTGAGCTACACTTAGGGCTTTATTAAGACCCAGGTAATTATTTGTCAGTCCTGTCTGCCCTCCCTTCCTTATTAGTGATGCAGATGTAAATTCATATTCCTTTTAGGAGCCTCCCTTTTGGGTAGGGCATCTAGCTAATGGCACATAATAACCCCTTCAAGCCTCATAATAACCTGCTGGAATATTTGTGTGGCAGTACAGCAATCAAAAAGGCAAGAATGACAGCTTTGAAGTGCAATGGAGCAGCTATGTGCATGGATTAATGAATCAGGGCAGACCTAGGAATGCAGGAAAGGAAAACCTGCTGGCAGAGATTATAGTAGAAATGAACAACTGCTGGTTAGCAAGATTTGCCTGGAGGAGGCACCGAGCATAAGATCCTTAGCATATTTACTCAGAACCCAGCCCTGTTACGTTCCATCATGTTCCATTTTTAAGTAAGTGTGCAAAGGATTGTAACTGTACAGCTCCAGTTCTGTGCATGGGTGCCCAGAAGAACTGCATTCAGTGGGGCTTGCTGCCAGGTAAGAGGGCACAGCATTGTAGCCTTCGACTCTTAAGCAGCAACTGCCTATCAACCACAAATTACATATGAAATCATGCAAGTCCCCAAGTCCCAAACTCCCAGAGGATGCATAGTATACAAACAAAAGGGTGTGTGGGGGGATGCTTCCTGAGGACAATTAATTTGAGGCAGTTAATGGGCTGGAAGCTCAAGCAGGGACTCCTTTGTGTGTGTTCTTTTCTTGTAGTTCTTGTCCTCTTTTTTGCCTCTCCTTTCCTTTCATGTCATATCAACCCCAAAGACTGCTCACAATCTTGCCCTAAGACCTCTCTATTACACTTTGCACTTCATACCACAAGCAGAGAGTTCTGCTTATGATATTAAGCCTCTGACAGCCTCCTGACACTGGCAAGTCATCCTTTGATGTTGCAGTTATCAAGGGATAGGGGAAGTAGCCTCACCATCACCGTCACCCAAAGAGCCTCCATTCCACACGCAGATGTTCCTAGTTAGGGGCGGACACATCTGTCAGTTTCACTTTCTCCCAAACGCAAATGTTTTAAATCTCAAGTCCCGTTTATGAAGAAATTGGCAAATTTTGGTATTTTCTTATCAAATAAGAACTAAACAAAAATTTCATACATTTTCACAAGCCAAATTCAATAGGTACAGCTATTCCCAGCATAAATCTCAAACTCTTTCTACCCAGTTTATGAAGAAATTTCTGAAGGTTTCTTTTAAACACATACACAAAGATTTTAATAATGCATTTAACATGACAAGGTTATACAAAAGAAAAGAAACAAAATAGTTTTATAACAACCACAAAACGATTTCAATATAACCTATTATTTTGCCAGTTATGGTTCCAATAAATAATAAAAGCATTCCATTTGTCTACAATATAAATTATCTGTTGATTTCCCATTCTTCTATGTATACTTTCACAGAACATCAATTTCTGCTATTTCCAAACACTTAATCAACCATTCACACACTATAGGTGGATGAGCCTTCTTCCGGTTTCTAGCCCAGACTAGTGTAGCTGCCAGTAACATATGTATAATCAAGCCCTTTTGAAAATTTGTTCTAGGAAATTCAATTACATTAAAAAGAAGCAATAAAGAAGACAACTGCACATTAAAACTCAGTATCTGTGAAATAATACTAAGTACTTGCAGCCAATAACTCTAGGCACTTGGGCATACCTACAACATATGGAGAAAATGAGCCTGTGTAGCCATGCATTTCCAGCATATAAACCTATTCCTTGCATAAATCTGATTTAATGTGGCAGAGATAAAGTCTTATAAAAAAAATGAACAAAATTTTCACCCACCCTGATTCTGGTGGCAGCTGACAATGGCATAAGAACATAAGAGCCCTGCTGGATCAGACCCAGGTCCATCCAGTCCACTATTCCGTTCACACAGCGGCCAACCAGCTGTTGGCCAGGAACCCACAAACACGACACGGGTGCATCAGCACCCTCTCACCCAAGTTCCCCAGCAACTGGTGTACACAGGCCCACTGCCTCTGGTACTGGAGGTAGCACACAGCCATCAGGACCAGTAGCCATTGATAGCCTTCTCCTCCAGGAATTTGTCCAATCCCCTCTTGAAGCCATCCAAATTGGTGGCCTTCACTACATCCTGTGGTAGCAAATTCCATAGTTTAACTATGCGCTGTGTGAAGAAGTCCTTCCTTTTATCTGTCCTGAATCTCGCACCAGTCAGCTTCATAGGATGACCCCGGGTTCTAGTATTTTGAGAGAGGGAGAAAAATTTCTCCCTATCCACATTCTCCACACCATGCATAATTTTGTACACCTCTATCATGTCTCCCCTCACCCTCCTTTTTTCCAAGCTAACCAAGCCCAGCTGTGGTAATCTTCCTTCATAGAGGAGATGCTCCCGCCCTTTGATCATTTTAGATGCCCTTTTCCACACTTTTTCCAGCTCTACAATATCTTTTTTTAGGTGTGGTGACCAGAACCATACACAGTATTTGAAGTGTGGTCACACCATAGACTTACATAAAGGCAGTATGATATTGGCAATTTTATTCTCAATTCTGTTTTTTCTTATGATGCCTAACTTGGAGTTTGTCTTTTTTTTTACAGCAGGTGCACATTGAGCTGACATTTTCATTGAGCTGTCCACCTCAACCCCAAGAACTCTTTCTTTGTTGGTCACCGCTAGCTCAGATCCCATCAGGTTATACTTGAAGTTTGGATTTTTTGCCTCAACATGCATCACTTTAGACTTGCTTACACTGAACCACATTTGTCATTTAGATGCCCATTCTCCCAGTTTGGAGAGATCCTTTTGGAGCTCCTCACAATCCCTTTTTCTTTTCCCCACCCTGAATAATTTGATGTTGTCCGCAAAGTTAGCCACTTCACTGCTCACTCCCAATCCTGGATCATTTATGAACAGGTTGAAAAGCATTGGTCCCAGTACAGATCCCAGTGGGACCCCACTATTTACTTCATTGGGAGAATTTACCTTTTATTCCTACTCTCCGCTTTCTGTTCTTTAACCAGTTACTGATCCATAAGAGGACCTGTCCTCTGATTCCATGACTGCCAAGTTTGCTCAGAAGTCTTTGGTGGGGGACTTTGTGAAAAGCCTGAAGTCCAAGTAAACAATGTCTACTGGATCACCCCTGTCTACATGTTTATTGACACTCTCAAAGAACTCTAAAAGTTTAGTGAGACAGGACTTACCTTTGTGGAAGCCATGTTGATTCTTTTTCAGAAGGGCTTGTCCTTCTATGTGCTTAGTAATTTTATCTTTACTATGCCTTCAACCAATTTCCCCAGAACAGATATTAAGCTAAATGGCCTGTAATTTCCCGGATTCCCCCCTAGAACCATTTTTTTAAAATGGGCATTACATTGGCCATCTTCCAGTCCTTTGGTATAGAGGCTGATCTTAGCGACATGTGCATATTTTGGTTAGAAGATCAGCAATTTCATATTTGAGTTGAGAACTCTAGGATGGATACCATCTGGGCCCGGTGATTTATTTGCTTTCAATTTATCAACAAGGTAGAGAACTTCGTCTTCATCTATTTGCCTCAGTTCCTCAAACTCCCTTCCTGAAAATATCAGTTCAGGCACAGGCATCTGTTGTATATCTTCTGCAGTGACAACAGATGAAAAGATTTCATGCAGCTTCTCTGCAAACACCTTGTCCTCCTTCAGTACTCCTTTAACTCCATTGTCATCCAGTGGTCCAACTGCCTCCCTAGCTGGTTTTCTGCTTCTGTTTTATTTAAAGAATTCTGTATTATTGCCCTTGATGTTGTTAGCAATATGCTCTTCAGAATGCTTTTTTGCATCTCTTATTGTCTGCTTGCATCGCCTTTGTAAAAGCTTGTGCTCCCTTTTGTTTTCCTCACTTGGGCAAGACGTCCATTTTCTGAAGGAAGCTCTCTTTTCTCTAAAGCCCCCTTGACACTGCTCGTTAACCATACTGGCAACTTCTTGGACTTGGTGCTATCTTTCCTGACCTGTGGTATGCATTTCAGCTGGGTACACATTTGACCTGTGGTATACATTTTAGCCTCTTATTGTGGTTTTGAGTAATCTTCAAGCATTTTGAAGGGATTTAATCCTCTTTACTCCCCCTTTTAACTTCCTTTTCAACATTTCCCTCATTTTAGAGAAGTTTCCTCTTTTGAAGTCAAATGTGACTGTGTTGGACTTCCTATTCAATTTTCCACTTAAATATATATTACATTTGATAGCAATGTGGACACTGTTTCCAGTTGGTTCAACAACATTTACGTCTCATACTAGGTCCTGGGTGACACCACTTAGGATTAAATCCAAGGTCTCCTCCCGTCTGGTCAGTTCCATGACCAGCTGTTCTAAGGCACAATTGTTTAGGGCATCAAGAAATTTAACCTCTTTGTTGTGAGTGGAACATGCATTTATCCAGTTAATGTAGGGATAATTGAAGTCACCCATTATTACAACACATCCTTCTTTGGAGGCCTCCTTGATGTTGTTTTCCATCTCACAGTCACCCTGAGCATTCTGGTCTGGGGGACAATAGCATGTTCCTAGCACTAAATTAGTTTTGGAGTCTGGTATTGTCACCCACAGCGCCTCCGTGGAAGAACCTACCCCCTTTAGGTGTTATAGTCTACTCAACACTATGTAGACTTTGCAGGCATTGTTGTACATGTGGCACACACTGGATAGCCCCCACTGCCCCTGCTGGCTTTCTACTTTCATAACTGTTTTTTTTTAATTTGGTTGTGTTTTCCCTGGAAAACTTAGTTGTTACCAGGAGAAGGTGGCAAAAAAAATTATTTGTTATTTATTTACAGTTATTTACTGTGAGTACAGAATAGGGAGGAAAGAGTTGACTGCCCTGGCTTCCTCGCCCTGTTGCTAAACTCACACATTTGCTTAACTCACTTGTTTGCTGACGTTTTTCACTGGGGCTGAGAGGCTTTGTCACTGGGGCTCCTTGCACTCGGAGAGCTGGCTCCCTTGCAAGCGTGTCTCTTTATATAGATAGTTCCAACTGCTGCTGCAGTGAATCTGATTGGAGGGCCTTGTTTGAAAAGCAAGGGAGGCTGCGTGTGAACTCATAATCAGCACTGGCTTTCAGTGGCTGGGAGTGTAGGTCAGTTGGCCCACCAGGGAATGGTGATTCGTATTTAGGAAGGAGGACTATGAACAATAGTGAAAGGGAGACCTATTGAGTGGAAATCTGTATTCAGTGGGTTGCTGGAGGGGATAGCAGACAAAAGGTAAGTGATTAGGGAAGCCTGTGGTTTGAAAGGTCTGCATTGTCTTTCTGTGTGTGTTTTTAAAACTTAAAATATGCTGAACTCTTAAAGTTGCTTTATTTAGTGAACCGCTCTTTAAGGCCTAAAGCCTGAGCCTAAACTGAGCCCAATCTGAAGCTAGCCTGCACTTTTTCCTGCTTTAAGCAGACTCTTCAACTACTTTACTTGCATGAAGATGCTTTGAGGAACTGGACCCCACCTAGTACCAGGTGGTGATTGAAGCCCAAGTAGAGGTTTCCACTCCAAATCTAGTGGCCAACTTCTCTGCCTGCTTCCAGCCTAAACTTTAGCGATTCCTCCTGGGGATTTGATCCTTCCTCTTTAAAGCAGTCCAGGCTCCTTCTACCCAGCTGCACTTGGATGGGTGCATGGCCGATGTGAGGGTTTCCCTTTCTCCTGTCAAGGATTGGATTCAGCTTGTGGCATGGCTTGGGGGAGAGACTGACACTTCTGGTGCAGCTTGAACAATGGGAAGTTAGGTGAAGCATGTTAAGTGAAGCCTAATTTTAAAAAAACTGCAGTTAACAACAGCACTTTTATCGTGACAGAAAAGTGGCTGATCAGCAGCAGTTGCTGGTGAGGAGAGGAAATTACATAATAAACAGCAATCTCTCCTGCCCTGCAGCCGAGGCTGGGAGAGGGCTCCCCAGGAACATCCCCCCCCTGCAGTGTCTCCTCCTCTGAGCTCTGCCAACGGGGGTGGGGAGGAGTGTGCAAGCAAGAGGAGGCGTGCTCACCCTCTCTGGGAACTGCGGTAGCGAGCACTGGACCCACAATGCTGACCCGAGACAGTGGCCTCTGCCGGCTGACAGCCTTCGTGCACTCTCTGGGTGATGCCGCAGGCAGGGTGGGTCAAAGAAGGAGCAGTGACCTCCTCGTCTCCCTTGCTGACCTGCACTTTCTCTCTGTGCTGTGAGGGTGGGATTGGGCCCAGGGAGCCAGTCCTCGCCTGGTGAGAGGGCCAGAGAGTGAGGAAGAGGGGCCGCTTGCTTGCTCCCTCTGCAGGGGACTGTGGGGCCCAGCCTTCCTTGCTGTGCTGCCCAAAGAGGGGGAGGACAGGTGAGTGCCGTCACTGCCCAATCTTCCTTGATGCTGAGAGAAGGGAGGGCCGCACAACCATGTGGGGCAGCCACCGCTCCTGCAAGTAGCCACTGCCGCCTCCTCTAACTGGTTCTCCTCTCTCCACTTCCTCCCTGCCGTGCCACTACTTTCTGGGTGCACAGCAAGGAGGACTTGGCTACCTGGGCTGAATCCCCACCCCTGGGCCACCCAGAGGGAGAACTCGGGCGAGAGGCGCGCTATGGTTGTTCCTTGCATGCCGTGACTCTACGCTGCATCGCCCAGAGAGAGAGGGCACTTCCAAGTGAAGCTTTTAAGGCACCGCCACCACCCACGGGATTTTGTGTGGTGGGGGCGGACATCGTCATCTTCCATGTGCAAGGCTTCTGTTTTCCCATGGCTTCTTTCGCCTTTTCGCTTACTGAAGAAAACCCTGGTGCTTCCAGGCGAAGGGGTCCTAGCACTAACTATGAGAAGGCACTGTGCAGCTATTCCATATTTTTTTATTTAATCCATTTTCCATGGGAAGAAAAAGGATGGAAGTAGCAATGGGAGAGTTGCAGGGGCCCTCTTTTCCCTGCGGGATAAAAGCCTTGTCGGGAAGCACCTGCCACCGACGCCAGAGAGACAGAACTGCTGCACAATGCCTTACCGGGCATCTCTACACCAGCCTAAAATCCTGCATTTAAAATGGGGCTTTGTGTTTCCATTTTAAATGCAGGATCACAACTGACTCCCTTTACACAGCCTCCCGCCCCTTCCCCCGTATCTGAGTCTTCCATTATCTTTCATCCATCTCGCTCCTCTTCTTGCCGCTTTAACTCTTTCCACGGAGGAAACTGAAGCGGAACACGACCGGGTAATTTGATAGCTCGTTATCTGCTATCTATTAAAAAACGGAACAAAGGGCATTTAGCGCAGGAAAGTCACGGCGTCATGTAAAGAGCCCGTAAACTTCCGTGAAGGAGTAATCCCAATCGCAGGATAAAAGCTCCGTGTGAGGCAGGGAATGCCAGGAGCCCTCCGTCCGGAAGCCCCGAGTTGGCGGGCAGGAAGAGCGCAGGTCGCGCCCGGCTCTGCGCCACATCATGGGCCCAATCCACCCCGCCCTGGTGCCGAGGCGGAGGGCAGCCAGCAACAGCTGCTGCTCGGCTGCTTTTCCTCGGACGTCGAAGTGGCCGCGTCACCCACGCTTCTGGAAACACGCGGAGCAGCCTGGCTCAGAGGGAGGACGAGCGGCTGACTGCTCCGGGCAAGAGCCGGCCGCCTTGGAAGCCCAACCCGCCCCGGGGCGCCCTCAGCGCCGCCTGCTGGGCCCAGCCTTCGTGCGGGCCGCTGCGCTGGCCGGCTCGGCAGCCGCAAACGAACGCAAAGGCAGGAGGCGCGCCCGGAGGCGCCTCCTCCGATCCCGGCCCCAGGCGGCCTCGCCGGCGGGTCTCGCGGCAAGGAGGGCGCCCTCCCGAGGCGGGCCCGGCGGCGGCCTCTCCTCTTCCTCGCCCGGCTTGGCGCAGGCCCGACAGCGGCGCGGCCTCCCAGCTGCGGCGCCCCGGGAGCGAGCCACTCTCCGCCCGCCGCCCCGCCCCCGCCCCGCCCCACTCCGGGTCGGGGCGGAGGTGGCGGCCGGTGCCGCCGCGCCGCGGCCTGCGCCGGTCAGTCTGCCCTGGGCGCGCGGCTCGCCCGGCTTCTCGCGGCGCCTCCGCCATGCCCGTCGGTGCCTCCCCCTCGGCCAAGTCCCGCTACAGCCTGGTGGACGACAGGCACGACCTGCGCGTCCCGCTGCACAACGACGACGCCTTCCAGCACGGCATCGGCTTCGAGGCCAAGGTAGGGCCGCCCGGGAGACGGGCAGGCATCACCCGGGAGCTCTCGACGCGCCCTCGACACGTCCAGAGCGCTCCTGAGAGGGTGCCGAGCGCCCCGCCAAGGCACGGCGAGGCATTCCTCCCCTGGGCTGAGTGCGCCGAGAGCTTCGGGCGGGCCCTCGGCAGGCGCGGGCCCTGGCTTCGCTGGTCGTCGGGGGCTTCCTCCGCCCCTGTGTCCGGAGCAACTTGGCTCGGCCCCAAACTGGTCGTTGCGTGAGGGCGATGTGGTCTGCGTGTGCTCGAGCGCACGCTTGCTGCCTTCACAGGCTTCACGCTGGAACCTGAAGTCCTGGGACGGGCGGAGCCTTGCTTCGGGGGCTTTGGCGTCCGCTGCTGGGCGCTTGCTGGCAGGCATTCGGGGGGGCGGGGGAGAGCGCGGGTCCCAGGCCCCCCGCCGGCAAGGTTGGCTTGACTCGGCCGATTGCCTTCTTCCTTGCAGTTGCCCTGCAGTCGTGTCCTTGTGCCGCCTTCGGGGGTTGAGGTTGGCGTAGTTGCCGTTTGCTTCTGCGGATGGCCCCTAAGGGTGGGGCAGCAGCGCCAGGCTCAGCCTGTTTTGGGGCGGTCCACGCTGCACTGCTCTTGTTGCAAAAGGCACCATGCCTTAGCAACGTCGGCAGGCTGGTTGATGTTTCCATCCATGCATCGGTTCGCCTTGCTTGTAGTCTAGTGTCCTTCCTTGCATTGTGGGAATTCCATTTTCAGGTTTGCACGGAGTAGGGGCTTCCTCCCTTTGTTCTGCTTAGACTCATCGCCTGAAGGTCCTGGAGCAGGTGTTCCTCAGCTGCGGTCTTTATTCCTGGAGCAGGTGCTCTGTCCTCTTTCCTTCATGTAAATAAATAGTGCAGCAATTACACAGTGATCGTTTTAGCGCTTGGCTTGATCAGGACTGGTGCTACTGAACTATGGGTTCTGCGGACCTCATGCTGAATTGTTGCCTTGCTATCTTTCTCCCCCCGCCACCGCCCCATCAGATGGCTTCCAGAGGGCTCTGTCTGTGCCAGATACTTTGGCACCACTTTGTCATGTCAATGAAGCATCTCTTTGATTGAAATTACTCTGATGTGCTCAGATCTTGGACTTTTGTTCCCTTAATGAGAGTGACTATTCCAGTATGCTCTACAGGGGTGATTTGGGGAGAAAATGGGATCACTTACACTAATTAATAGTTAACTATGATAAGGAATTCTCCTGTGCAGTGCAGGGCAAGATAGTTACAATTGTAATTTCCCCAGTGCTCTCAGCCTACATTATGCTGATCACTCCCTGCTTTTAGAAAAATTGAACATTGCTCATGGAGTCTCTCCAGCGTTCAGGATTGACCTTATCACAAGGCAAGTGAAGGCAGCTACCAGGGCAGCAGTTTGTAGAGAACTGCACCTTTGATGAAATGGCAAGTAGGCGGGGTTTTCTTCTCAGCATCTTGGTATATCATATGTGCTCCAGTTGTCTGTGAAAACCAGGCAAGAGGGTTTGATGGAAGGAATGTAAGAGGGGGGCAGGCAACAGGCCCTAGTGGCACCAGGAAGGGGAGTGTGAGAAGTGCTGTGCAGCAGGAGCTGGGCACGGCACATGGATGAGTTGGAGAGTACCAGATAGCAGCGAAACATCTGGGTTTGGGGCTCATTACAGAGACAACTTACCCATTATTAGACAGCCTAGGGACAGAGCAAAATGGATAAGTGACAGGAGCTTAAGTGTCCAGTGTCAAGGATTTATTATTTCCCCTAGGCTCCTAAAATGTTGATGGATTGCAGCAAGGAAATTTGGGGGGCCTTTGTAACCTGTATCACACAAACAACCACAAAAAGTCTGTATCAGCTGCTTCTGTACACTTTGTATCTAAACTTGCCATTCCTGTTGTTTATATCCCATCCCATATCTTATCCAAGTTAGTGCTCCATTTCCAAGTTAGATAAAAGTACTACTCTCCATGCAAAATACCTTATAGGCATTTGGGCAGGTATCCTACTGCATCCATCACTCATTAGACTGCTGGTCCCCTTATACAATCAGATAATTTCTTTAAAGGCAACACTGGGTTATGTATATTGCCACCTGCTCATTCGTCCCAATAACTTGTTTTGTTTTTGTAGCATGGGGGGATGAGGGTTCTCTCACTGCCCAGCCCTGACTGAGTTTCATAGTATCACTGTTGTCCCTTCTACATGTGTGAATCAGTAATTGCTGCTTAGGCAAGGGCCTTTCTTTGTTTGTTTTTACAGCAGCAGAGCTTATGGACTACAATGAGTCACTTTAAGGTGCTTGTAAACACTTGTTTGCCTGGTTGCCTGTAGCAAATACGAATTGCCTCTAGGTGACCAGGCAAGGAAGCATAATAGAAGTTGGCTGTTCTTTCTTTTATGCCACAAATGACTAAAGTAAGGGGCAAGCAAGCTAGGAGCAAGCAAGCTACCCTAAGTTTCATGGTGGAAGGGCAAGATACAAATGTGACAGTATTTAAACACACACACTAGTAAAAGGGATGTAGGTTAGGGAAGGCTTTCAGTTACTTCTTTATGACAGCATTTGCTGGCCAAAAGTTCACCCCCACACACACAATACTTCTGTAGTCATGACTAACATTGGATAGTTAATGTGGTGGTCTATTGTTTATCTGTCATATTTGTATCTTGCCCTTCAACCATGAAATTTAAGGTGGCATACAAGGGTATTATGCCAGTCCTGCAAATAAGTCAGCAAGAGTTACTAATAGGGTTGGAATGCTACTCCAGTCAAGTATTGTCAATAGGTCAGTTACCTATCCTTTCCTCGCAATCAGATATTGTCAAAATGAACTGCCAATGACTCCATCTTGCTTTCAGCAGGATCCAAAGCGTATCCTTCCATGTACTCTGACTATCTGCTCATTAAAACTCAAGTGAGGGCTAGGAGCAGATATAACCCGGGAGCATTCAAACAGGGGTGCTTGCAAAAGCAAGCAAGGAAGCTGATGCTTCCTGATGCTGATGTCAGGAAGCTGATGCTATTTCCATCACTTCTGCCTGGGAGAATGCCCCAAGGAGGGAGGGCACCTCCACTGCCTCCCCCTGCCCTGCCCTGCCCTGGGTAAGTTACTGGGCCCTTGGGGAGCAGGGGGAGGTGGAAGTACCAGGGGATGCTCTGCAAGCTTTCCCTCATAATGTTCTCAACTGTCAAGGTCTCAAGTGGTTCTCTTGATTTGAAGGCTCAGCGCCTGATGGAGTTAGTAGGAGGATGCTCATGCGTTTGTTGGATTCACGTCTGGCTGCCAAAAAGGCAGGCCTGCAGGCACTGGGCAAAGTAAAACACATGAGATACTGCTGCAAGTGAGACATTTGGAAGTTGGGGAAAGCCCAAGCCACTCTTTTGCTCTAATAAGCTGCTTTAACAACACTTAACCATTTTTTGACCAAATACCCATGTCTGGTTACTAACCCACTTTTTAAAAACAGCTAGTTTGCTTGCCCTTGTGTTAGTCTTTGGTGGCATAAAAAGATGAAGAGCCTAACTTCTATAACACTTCCTTGCCTGGTTGCCTAGGGGCCTGCATGCATCTATGCATTACCTTGGTCTTTCAGACTCCATCCTTCCCCCCTGGTGGTGGGGGAACGCTAAGGCTCAGGACCCTTCCTGCACTTTGCTTTTCATTTGGGTTAAAGAAAATGAGGGGGTACAAGATTGAAGACGTTGAGCGGGGGAGACACACAAGACTGGGGACAGACAGGCATTGGGGCAAGTGTCTGTAAAATTTTGAGATGGCACTGAAGTCAGCAAGAGAAAGGAGGAGGCAAGTCCCACTTTTCAGTAACTATGCAAAAGACTGCATGCGCAACCTCTCCCTCAAATGTATACAAATGCACACAGCAGCAGCACCTGCCTGCCTGCCTGCCTCTCACTCACCCCCCACCCTTCCAGGCACACAGCAGTAGCATCTCTCCCCCACAGAATTTCTATTGGCATATGTTTGCCAGTATATTACCCAGCATTTATAATAGGAATTTTGAAACCTCGTAATTTTAAGAATAGACATCAGATTTTAAGCAGTCTGCAGAGGGCAGACCACTGCAATATCCCCTGTTTTTGACCTGATCTAAACTGGTAAATGTTAGCAGCTTTGTTGATAGGTGGAATATAAATATTGTTAATAATTGTAAACTCCCTTGAGTGGTTTATAATTGTGAATTGTCTTGAGTGGTGCCTTTGGGTGGAAAGGTGGGATATAAGTTTTTTTAAATAAATAATACTAAATAAATGAAGCCGTTGAAAGTTTGATTTCAATTGGCAGAAAAATGGTTGCAAACAATGGGACTTCTGCAGTTCAAAGCAAACTTGTATACTTCTGTAACTCAATACTTTTTCACTTGATTATTAATCCCTCTCCCCCGATTACATAATTCACCAGGTAGATTCTACATCCAAAATTTCATGTGGACAGGACAAATGTTCTTGGTTTTACAATGAATAAAAAATTCAGGCTTTAAAAATAGTAGAATGTTGGAAAAAGAAAGATGTTTCTGCAGCTCCACAATTTGGGGAAATAAAGATTTGGAAAATGACTTTCCCAAGGCTTCACAATGAGCTCATGGCACACATCACGCTTGAAGTCACATTTTCCAGATCGGTGCCCAACTCTGTGTCCACTGGACCCAAAATGCATAAGACTCTGTAATTTAATTTAATCTGTGAATAAAGAATATCCTTAATGCCATCAGGTAACTTTTCACAGCAGTGTACAATTCTATAACTACTGTACTTCACAAAAAGTATTTGTTAAATTATTTTGGTGAATAGATCCTCTACCCAATTAGGTGTTAGTTAAATTACTAACCTGTCTCTATCTCATCCCCATTTCTTCTGGTTTTGGATTGTTGTGCAATTAAGTTTTGTGTAAGAAAGAACAACAACAAAAAGTTCACAAAGAAAATGAGGGCACACACACAGAGTGAGCTATGCCACCTCTAGGGTTTGGTGTTAGGACAAGTGAAGAACAAAATAGGTGGGTGTGCTGGTCAAACATGTGTCAGAGAGCATGAGAGAGCATGCTATATAAGCAGAAGCAAGAAAAATATGTGTGGCAGTAAGGGAGGCTCCACCAGCTCTAGGAGAAACCCAGGCCAAAAATAACAGTTTGGGACTTTGGGTGGGAAAGACTGGATTTTAAAAAAATGTTTATTCTGCTGGGAAACCTTTGGCAGGAAAGGACAGTACCCTCATATATGGCACCCATGGTCAAGATCTCATTGCCCCCACTTAGGCTCCATGCTGGTTCTTTAAAATCCATTCGCAATTATGCATGTTTTATTTTGTAACTTAACTAGAGAGTTACAAAGCTCATTGCATTTTCTCACAGAGATTAATAGGTTGGTATTGCTTGGTCATTGGTGTTTGCCTCATTCATTCCCCTATCATCAGGATTTCAGTAAATCAGAGCTGGTTAGTTCTGTTTGATGGGATGTAATAGTCAGCTCCCCCAACAATCCTTCAATGTAAGCCTTTAAGTCTCTCTCAATCTTCAGGCCTCCTGCAAGTATCCAAAGTGGAGAGATAAAAATCCCCTCCAGAACTGATATGTTGGTGTCCCAGGGGGAAGAAGTGTACATGCTTAAAGGTTTCCATTAAAAGAAGGTTTCATAACATTGTACTGACCTTCCTCCTCCTCCTCCTCTTCAGGGTTCCTTTAGACAACTATTGCTTGCGTGAAGTTGAGTTCAAGGAACTCCTGTATATTAAGGTCTTTTCAAAGTTACAGTGTAGGCCATTCTGATAAATGGTACTCCTATTTAGTTCACCTCTAATGATACTATATAGTTCTTTGTGAATATTGGAGGCTGGCAAGAAGAGATTGAGCAGGATGGAAAGATCAGAGAATGGAGTTTGAAGGGGCAGTGGCAGTGGGGATCGGAAGATGACTGGTAATGCCTCTTCCATTTTCCAGTTCCTTCCCTGTTCCAGGATGTTTAGGGTTGGTGGTGAGTGATACCTTCCAGTCTCTTGCTACTGATGTTCAGTGCCAGATTGCTGATGATAATTCAGTATTTGCATTTTGGACTGTAATTTAAAAGCATTCCTGTTTTTAAATTACAGGGAGGATGATTTTGAATTAAACAGTAGGAACTTGAAGGAGGAGTGCAGCACTGGCTGCCTGGGGAGGTTGTGAAATCATGTCCTTTAAAGGTTTCTCAGAAAAAAAGAAGTCATCAGGTGGGTGGTTTAGACACAAGAGATCATGGGTGTCTGGGACCTAGTGAATCGTGTGTTTGGGTGTTCAGTAAATCTCAGAGGGAAATGGTTTCCCCCAACAATTGTGTTGGGGCTGAAGTGAGGCTGAGCCCTTCCCATCCCAAGCAGATGGGAAGCAGAGGATGAAATTGGGCCCAAAGAGAGACAATTCCCCACACTTTCCCCTCCCCCACTGGTACTTTGGGAGGAAAGGGAGCGCTCAGCCTCCCTTTGGCCCTGAAACAACTGTCATGAAAAGAGATTTGAGATCAGAGACAATGTGCCAAAGGATGCATAGTCTTGAGCAATATCCTTTCTGAGGTGCAGTGACCAGAACTGTACACAGTATTCCAAGAAAGTACCTCTCCCATTGTCCCTATCAACCCTGCCTCTGCGCAGTGCCCCACCAGACTATGCCCTGGCCAATTGCTCCTTGCCAGCCTCCAATATTTATGTAGAACTAAACAGGAATACAGTTTATTAGAATGACCTACCCTGTCTTGCCTCAGGGCTAGCACCTGCACACTGCCCTCTGCTGTCAGAATATTGTCTGGTGCGGACAAAAATATGCAGGTGCCCATTCACTGCTGGAGCTGCTGGGATATCTTACGTGGCAGAAGGAAATGCACAGGTACCCGCCCAAGCCTGGGAATGTCAGGGTGGCTGGGTTGTTTCAGTTCCCCAAGGAGTTGAGGGGTCTCTCCCATTGGTTCCCAGCATGTCTACACACCCACTTTCCTAATATGTAGGACATTGTGTTTTCAGGGGGAGGGGATTCTTTGAGTCTAAGCAGGTGGCTGGCTAACTCAGGAGAAGCTGTCAGTTAAGGTGCTCTTCCGATATTAACTTAATGAAATAGGTGAGTGATATCTCTGCAACTTTCTTTGCAGAGCATCATCGTGTGTGTGTGTGTCTGTGTGTGTGTGTGCGCACGAGTGAGAGAGAGAGAGAGAGAGGCAAAAAGAAGAGAATGGATGGCGTTAGGCAGCATAAAACATAGTGAAAGTTCCGTAATCTCCTGAGTCTTGTAGAGAAGGCTGTGCATAAACATACACTTCTGAAAGTTGCAGTGACATAGAACTCTGGTGAGCCAAATGGAGCCCTCTTGTTCATTGGACAAAACAGCAATCGCTGTGCACAGATACTTGAGATTGTACATGCTACCCTGTTTTCTTGCTTTTTCTCTTGGTCATGTGAATTTCCTCTAAGGTTACACATTTTTTCATGTCAGCTCTGCTTGCGTGATTCAGTAGCCACAAGATGGAAAAGAAAAGGTCTGGCTTGCTAAGTGTCACAGGTTTTGACTTGATGTAGCATTTATCTTCACGGGGGTGGGAGGCAAATGAAATTGATGCTTTTGGTTACAGCACTGGATTTCTGTATCATATTTAGATTAATCATACTTTCAACTGTGCTGGACATTAGGGGTCTTCAACCTTTTGGGGTCAGTGGGCATATTTGGAAATTTGAGCAATCATTATGGACTCTGCCACAAAATGGGTTCCATAGAGGGACTCCTTAGTCACAAAATAGCTGCTATCGGGACCTGCATAACTTGCCCAAGAAACTTTGTAGAAGGCAGGGGATGGGTTTGAGCCCCCAATCCCAAATCGTACATTTGCCCCCACAAAGCACAACAAAATACTCCTTTCAGAGTCAGTCTCGAGGGTAAGCATGGTTGGGCACCTGCCAAGGGCCCATACCCCAGTATGGGCCTGCTGACAACAGCCCCCTGGACTTGCTCCTCCTCTTCACCACTGCAAGCTGCTTGTTCACCTGCTCCTCATTCTGGCCCAGACAACAGTAATGGTGAGAAGGAGCAGCAGCAGATGCCATGGCCTACTTGCTCACTGGCTCTCTGCCTGTCACGCAAGCAAATAATGAGAAAGAGGATGAGAGCAACAGCAACTGGTGAAAATGGTGGTGAGAAGGTAGACACACTGAGGGAGGAAGCCCATTGATGGTGTCTTACCCAAGGGCTTTCCAAAACCTGGAGCTGGCACGGACTCATTTCATTGACGTTAAACTAGTAATGCTCAGAAACACACACATACCCCCCCAACACCCCCCTCAAATCATACAAAAACCCACAGACAAAACACATAAGACTCACACCCCACATAAAAACATACATGCAGACTTACAAAAATACATATGCAACACACACACCAACCACAGCTAAACACACAAACCCCACACCTCACAAAAGAACTAGGCAAAACACCCCCAGTCCATTCCCCACTGCTCCTCCAGCCCCAGTTTGCTCCTGAATGTTTCCAGGTTGCATCCACTGCCCTCCAAGTCACTCCCTGCTACCCCCAGCACCCAGAGCTTACCAGGCAGCAGCAGAGTCCCCCACTTGCCTTTCAGAGACAGTTTTGTCGGCTGGCTGGGCATGCTGGAAAGCAAAGCACTAGCCTCCAAATGCCCTGGCCTTTTCCCTCATTAAGAGTGCTTCTGGTCCCACATAGGGCAGCATTCTGGGAGAAGGAGAGTAAGAGTGTGGGACAACTGGAGGGGTGTGTGTGTGTGTGTGTGTATAGATGTAGATAAATTTTAAAAAATTTGGAGGTGCAGGGTGCTTTGGTGGGCACTAAGGGAGGAGTTTGGGGGCATCATGGTGCTTGGGGGCACCACACTGGGGGACCCCAGCATTCCATGAATCAAAATCTTGAACCTTGCTAAATCCAAGGTGCTGCATTCCTCCTCTCCAGTAAGCCAGTCACTCGATCAAAACAAGGAAACCAAGTTTGTATGACATGTTCAGTCTTTTAAAGATGCGTGTTGGCTTCTTGCGCAAGCTGGCAAACTGCATGAGAACCTCCTGCTGGAATAGCAACTTCTGTTTTTAATTAGTAAGTACATACTTATATGAATGGTGGACACCAGCCAGGGCTTCTGGATGATTTCACTAAACAGGTGAAACAAGGCAGCTCACAGCAATGGATTCCTTGCTGACCAGGAGCCTTGTGAGTCAGAGGGGATGGATGAATGTGGGTGATATACCTGGTGTTGCAGTAACTGACTGCTCCATTTTAATGTTATGATTAATGAGCGAAGGAATACTTAACTGGCTTTGCCAGAGGCATGGAAAACTATTCTGTGCCAGCACTGAAATGTAATGAGGAGGAAAGTTTCAGCAAATTTGACAGAAAACTAAAATTAGCAAGGGATCTTTCATTCTCCAGTGCTCTGCTTTCCCATTTCATTTTATTTTTAACATTTCTATCCCTCTTTTCTTTCACTGCGGGATTCCAAAGTGGTTGTCATAAAAATATAAAAATAATTGAACATTATCAAAACAACATAAAGTCAGTAATCCAAACAAACAGATAAGAGCCATTAAGAAAATATAGCTCATCAGCAAAGACTTCTTTAAAGAGCCTAGCCTTCTCTGGTTGCTGGAAGGCATATAGTGACAGGCCATACTGATCTACCTAGGGAGTCTCAGCACCACAGCGGAAAAGGGCTCATGCCTAGCTGGCAGCAGCATTTTGGACCAATTGACATTTCCAAATGCTTTTCAAAGGCAGACCTACATAGAGTTCACTACAGTAGTCAAGGCTTCTGGCAAATGCATGACCTTAGCCAGATCTGTCTTCATTAGGAAAGCAAAACATGTCCGAGCTTTATTGCACTTCTTGTAACAAGGCAGTTTTTTTGGCCTATCTAGATTATCTCTCAGATATGGGCTACTAGTTTTCCTATTAATAAAGAGTCAAGGAATGAGAACACTATGAAATGTAATTCAGAAAGCTATTTGGGAATTGGATATTTATGTCTTTAGTGTAGTGCTGTGTGTGTGTGTGTGTGCGCGCGCATATGTATATATATATATATATATATATATATATGTATGTATATGTATATGTATATAAAAGAAAAGCCTCTAAAATTCATAATGGATACATTTTCTGTTAGCACCCAGACCTGAGGTGAGGAAACTTGGGCCATCTTCCCATATCCCTTTGTTGTTGTTCTGATGCCGTCCTCTCCGAGTGGGCCTTATCAGCCCGGGCTTGTGGGACATCAGAAAGGTTTTACTTTAAATAATACTAATGTTTATAATAATTATAATGATAATAGATTTAGTGGGAAGGACTAGAGAGGTGGTGGTGGTGGTGGTGGTGTATGTAGCTGGCTATAGAAACCAAGCTAGAGGAGGCTGGCTAAGCACCAGAAAAACTGAGTTGTGATTCTGGTGGATTGGAGTCTGTTGGATTCCAAAACTTAAATCAGCACCTAAGAGGTATTTTCACAAGTAACTCACTCCAAGGGAGTGGCAGTGGTTGCTGCTGGTACACAGATAGGATCATGCTTCCCTTCCCACATTGCTTTGTCTGCCCCAGAGAGACATTGAGCTCTTTCCTGCTGCTTTGTTTCTTCTTCGTTTGCTAGTATGTATGCGCATACGTAGGAAGGAAGGAAAGAAAGAAAGAAGAATGTCAGTATGTGCACAAGAGAGTAAGAACATATATTTGGTAGTGCAGAAAGCACACACAGAGACATGCTGATCAACCACACGGATCAGTTTTTAAATTGTCAGTGTGGCTCTTGGACCAGAAACTGTTCCTGCCCCTTACCTAAATTAATTATAATTTACATGGAAATTCCTGAAGACTGAGTCTATCCACTTCAAGATAAAATTTGCTTTCTGTATATCCCTTGGAATTGAATTTTAGTTCCCTAAATCTGGCATGGTGCATCATGTGCTATGTAGTAAACTTCCTGAGATGGGCCTAGAGATTGTTCCCCTCACAGCTGCAAAAAAGAGCAAAGTTACATCTATTGAGCAAGAACATGTGCCACATACTAACCTTTAAAAAAAAACAAAACACCTCTGTATCCTCATGCCTAGATTAGTCACATTAGATTGCTCCTACCCACCTGGGGAATCGCACAGTGGATGAGACACTACAGAATTACATAACCAATCACGTTTGTCTATGTGATGATGTAACTGAGGGCAATGGAAATGAATAACCAAAAAAAAATTGCTAAAAATTTTTCTGGTACTACAGATCTTCACAGAAAACAGTGAATGGATTTGGCTTGGCTCTAAGGTGATATCAGAGTCACGATATCAAGATAAGATGAGACCTTTTTCAAAACGTGGTTTTCCTTGGGATGGTCAGCTTATGGAGGGCTTTGGAGTTGCAGTCATCCAGCAAGGAAAACTGGCCTGCTGATTGTGGCAACTCAACAGGGGGATGGATAGTCAGACTTGTATTTATATATACATACTTATACCCTACCTTCAGTACTGTTACAAGCAGATTGAAATATGATGCAGCCAGGAGACAGGCCACAGTGATTTATAAAAGCAGTGGCATTGAAGATGTTTTGGAAGAGGCAAACCTTGCTTTTAGAAAAATATGTAAACTCGGTGGTATTTGTAAGCCATTTAGCAGGAAGCTTTACCAGAGGCAAGAGCAGGGGTGGGCAACTTGTGGCCCTCCAGATGTTATTGGACTGTGACTCCCATCATCCCTTGCCATTGGCTATGTTGGTTAGGAGCTGCAGCCTCGTCATCTGGATGGCAACAAGTTGCCCACCGCTGGCCTAGAGGCTGGGGCAGAAAAGGCACTTCACCTTCCTACAGCTGATGTTACTTCTAGAGAAAGGACTCTTAACAGGACCCCTTCCATGGAGCTTAACTAAACAGGGGCTCATGAGGGGAGATGGGCACTCAGGCCTTAACAGCCAAAGCTGCTGCCTTGAACTGGGCCTGGAAACCAGTGCAGGCTGCAAAGCTGATTGAGTATCTTCTTTCCTCTCCAACTCTAAGGGCCAAACGAAAGATTCTTCAAACCACGCCTAACAAATCTATGCATGATTGGATTATTTACTTCAACATAAGCGTGTGTGACCCCAATTTGGATTGGGACCATGGTACTCCTGGAGGGGGATTTAAACTTTCTGCCCTCCCATGTTTGTCCTGAAATTACACGCCCCTGCTGAAAGGGGTTTTAAAAAGTGGGGGTAGACCCTCTTCATTGATTCCAATATTCTAGTTTTTCATTTTTGACACCCCCCGTGGGGTGGGGAGGAATTTCAGTATGAAAATGGGAGGGGGAAAGCTTCCCCCCAACCCCCAAGTGCCATAGTCCCAATCTGAATTGGGGCCACGTGTGCCTACACTGAGGTAAACAATCCAATCACACATACAGTACAGCTTCGCTGTACTCAGCTCTGCTGTATGTGATTTGAAGAACATTTAGTTTGGTCTTAATGTGCTGCAGCTTCCATCTGTAGTTCAAGGGCAGCCCCATATAAACTGCATTCCAGTGCCAGATGTTTTGGACTTCAACTCCCATCAGCCCCAGACAGCATGGCCAATGGTCAGGGATGCTGGGAGCTGTAGATCAAAACATCTTGAGGTCACCAGGTTGGGGAAGGCTGCAACAGTTTCCCCTCAACAATACAAATGTGTTAATGACCGTGGTGAGATCCCTGCTTTTCCAGGGAATAGAGCAGCAGGTGAAACGGATAATAGACGCCCCTAGCCGTAGTCAGTGCACGGTTTTTCAGATATGAAGTCCTAGGTGCAGGAACAATTTGAGAAACTCATGCTCTGGTTTTCAAAGATTTTTAATGCCCGAATGGGCGCAGATTATCTAGCAATGAACTTGGATATTGAGGAGTTTTCTACACAAGACTGGCCATCTCAGGGTAAAAAATCCAACAAGGCTGGGCAGGCACGGTTCCATTTAATAATAATAATTATTATTATTATTATTTATATCCCGCCTTTTCCCCCAATACTGGGACTCGAGGTGGCTTTACAACATTAAAACTTATACAATTAAAACCTATAAATAGAAATATAAATACAAGTGTACAAAAGTTAAAATATAATTAAATCATCAATAGTAACATCGTAAAAATATCAAAACATTAAAAGACAACAAGAAAAATAGTATCCATCTGTCATATTTTCACAGGTCCAGACTAGTTATCCCCAAAGGCCTGCTGGAACAAAAAAGTTTTTACACGCCTACAAAAGCATATCAAGGAGGATGACACTCTCGCCTCCCTGGGAAAGGAGTTCCAGAGCCTTGGGACAGCCAGCTAGAAGGCCCTTTCCCGCATTCCCACCAGGCATGCCTGTGATGGTGGCGGGATGGCCAGAAGGGCCTCACCTGAAGATCTCGGCATGAGCAGGCTCATAGGGGAGAATACGGTCTTTCAGATAACCTGGACCCAAGCCATATAGGGCTTTATAGGACATGACCAGCACTTTGAATTGTGTCCGGAAACAGACTGGGAGCCAGTGAAGCTGTTTTAGCAGGGGAGTTGTATGCTCCCTGTAGCCAGCCCCAGTTAGCAGTCTGGCAGCAGCTCTTTGAACCAGCTGAAGTTTCTGAACACTCTTCTGAGGCAGCCCCACATACAGTGTGTTACAGTTATCGAAATGGGATGTAACTAAGGCATGTGTTACTGTGGCCAAGTCAGACATCTCAAGGAATGGGCACGCTGGTGCACTAGCTTTAACTCCTGGCCACTGCTGAAACCTGGGCATCCAGGCTCAGGGCTGAATCCAGAAGTACACCCAAGCTGCGAACCTGTGTCTTCAGGGGGAGTGAAGCACAAGCTGGATCCCTATTCCCTGATCTACCTTTCGACTGACCAGGAGCACCTCTGTCTTGTCTGGGTTAAGCTTCAATTTGTTTGCCCTCATCCAGTCCATTACTACAGACAAACACCTGTTCAGCACCCAAACAGCTTCCTTGGCATTAGATGGAAAGAAAAAGTAGAGTTGGGTGTCATCAGCGTACTGGTGACACCGAACCCCAAAACACCAGACAACCTCTCCCAGTACTTTCATGTATGTTAAATAGCATGGGGGACAAAACAGAACCCTGAGGACTCCACTAGGGGTGCACGAAAGTCACTTACCTGGTCTCGCAGCTTTTCGCGGTGGGGGGGAGGCGCTTCGCTGCTCTCCCCGTGAAGTTCAGGCTGGGGGGGGAGGCTTCCCGCCTCGCCCGACCGAAATTCAGGCCGGGGAGGAGGCTTCCTGCCTCGCCCGGCCGAAATTCAGGCCGGGGAGGAGGCGCCTCGCCTCACCCGGCCGCGAAATTAAAAGTTAAAAAAAAAAAACAACGACCCCGTGATAGGCTACGTGACGATTAACGTAGCCTATCACGGCTAGATCTGCAAAGTCAGCCGTGATAGACTACGTAAATCGTCACGTAGCCTATCACGGGTGACTTAAAAAAAAAAAAAAAAGCGCGTATGCAAATGGCGGCCCCCATAGGGAGCCGCCTTTTGGGTTCCTTATTTGGTCGCTGTAGTCTACGTAAATGTTTACATAGACTACGGCGAAAGTAAGGGCAATGCTATTTGCGTTGCCCTTACTTTCGCCGTAGTCTATGTAATCTTTACGTAGACTACAGCGACCAAATAAGGAACGTGAATGGCGGCTCCCTATGGGGGCCGCCATTAGCCGTACGCGCTTTTTTTTTTTAAGTCACCCGTGATAGGCTACGTGACGATTTACATAGCCTATCACGGCTGACTTTGCAAATCTAGCCGTGATAGGCTACGTTAATCATCACGTAGCCTATCATGGGGGCTTTTTTTTTTTTTCTGTTATTGGAACGGCAGCGGCGGCAGCCGGTCAAAAGACCGGCTGCCGCTCCCGCCCCTGAAGAAGACCCGACGAACCGCCGGCCGGACCCGCCGCCGGGAGGGACATTCGGGAAAGGTAAGTCCCGTCCCGGGGGGGGTGCGGAGAATTTCTCCCCGAAACTTGTTCGGGGGGCCGAACACGTTGGCACTCGGCCCCCCGAAGTTTCGGGGAGAAATTCTCCGCCATCCCTAGACTCCACAAGCCAATGACCAGGGAGTCGAACAGAACTCCCCCAGCACCACCTTCTGGTTCCACCCCTCCAAGAAGGAATGGAGCCACTGCAAAACAGTGCCTCCAAGTCCCATCCCAGTGAGGCAGCCCGGAAGGATACTATGGTCGCTGGTATCGAAAGCTGCTGAGAGGTCCAGCAGAACCAACAAGGACACACTCCCCCTGTCTAGTTCCCGGCCTAGGTCATCCACCAAGGCGACCAAAGCTGTTTCTATCCCATGACCAGGTCTGAAGCCAGATTGAAATGGATCTAAATAATCTGTCTCATCCAGGAATCCCTGGAGTTGGGAGGCCACCCTGCGCTCCAATATCTTGCCCAGAAATGGAATATTGGAGACTGGCCAATAATTATCCAAATATGGTGGGGTTCGGGGAGGGCTTTTTTAACAAAGGTCTCACCACCACCTCCTTCAGGCAGGCTGAAACTCTGCCTTGCCTAAGGGAGGCATTAACCACTCCCCTTACCCACTCAGCCAGTCCACCTCTGGCTGCTTTTATGAGCCAGGAAGGGCAAGGATCTAGAATACACGTGGTGGCTCTCACCTCTCCAAGGATCCTGTCCACATCCTCAGGCTGTACAAATTGAAAAGTATCCGACAACACTGGACAAGCAGGGGCCAAAGTTACATCCACTGGGTCTGTATCAACTATAGCGTCCAAGTCAGAGCGGATTCGAGCGATTCTGTCTGCAAAGTGCTGAGCAAATTGTTCACACTGGGCTGTCAAGAAGTTTAAATTCTCCTCTTGCAGGCTGGTGTGTAAAAGAACCCTAACCACTCAAAACAGCTCCGCTGGACGGCTCTTTGCAGATGCAATAGAGGCAGAAAAAAATATTTTCTTTGCTGCCTGTATTGCCACAGAGTAGGCCTTCAAATATGCTCTAGCCCATTTTTTATTGGGTTCACTTCGAGTTTTCTGCCAACGTCGCTCTAGTAGTCTTCTCCCTCGTTTCATCGCTGCCAGCTCCCTAGAAAACCAAGGTGCTGGTGCGGCTCCACTTCGTGAGAGAGGACACTCAGGAGAGATTGTGTCCACAGCCCTGGTCATTTCCCCATTCCAGAGATCGGCCAGAGCTTTGACAGAATCGCCTGCCAAGGCAATAGGAGAATCCCCAAGAGCTGTCAGGAAACCATTTGGATCCATCAGCCTCCTGGGGCGGACCATCTTAATTGGCCCTCCACCCCTTCAGAGGTTCCAAGTGCCAGCAAGTCTAAACCCCACCAGGTAGTGATCTGTCCATGACAACAGAACTATAGAGAGTTCCTCTACTCTCAGATCACTATCACCCCATCAAGCACAGAAAACGAGGTCCAGAGTGTGCCCAGCAGCATGGGTGCAGCCAGATACCTTCTGGGACAGACCCATGATTGTCATGGTGGACATGAAGCCCTGAGCCATTTAATATTTAAACACCAGTTATTTCATGTAAATGGAAGTCCCAAGGACAATGCTAAGGGTTATTTCACCTACTTATCAGACAGAGGTGCCAGTGTGGTGAACTGTATATTAGTCTCCACCTCCCTCTGGAATCATGTTTTACATTTAACAATAGAAAATAGAGCGGAAAGGGATCTCCCACCCCTCACATTGCCTCCTGGAAGATGTCAAAAACCTGGCAATAATATTCCAGGTTGAAGCTCACAGACTGGCAGGGCAACAAAGCAATACAGCCTGTCATATGGCTGGTTGTGGTTTGAAGGTGCTGGCAGCTGCTATATTGCTACGACGTCACACTTGGCTGAGAATGGCAGGGCCAAGAGACCAGATCCAGAGAGGAGGACCTCCCATTCTATGGGGAAGGACTTTTTAGTGCCTCTGCAGGTGAAAGTTTGGATCACATCAGGAAGGAGCAGGTGGCTGGGTCCTGCCTGAGGTAAACACTCACACCAGGCTAAACACCATCTTTAACTCCATCTGTCCTGTTCTTTCCAACTGGCTGGGAACCTTCTTACTCATGTGGAAATCCATCATGGCTGACACATGGGTACTTTCAACCATCAGCCACCGTTATGCTATCAAATTAGATGAAATTCTCCCCATGGGGTTTTTCTGCTCCACCCATCTGACCCCTGTGCTCAGGGAAGAAATTGCCACACTTTTGGACAAGGGTGCAATAGAAAGAATCACCTCTTTACAAAAGTTTGCCAGCATAGATGCATAATGAGAAATAAAAGTAAAAAAGACAACGACTGCTGAGAAATAAATTTTATCTAAACATAAGGAGAAACCTCGTAAGGGTACAAGTTACTTGACAGTGGAACAGACTGCCTCTGGGGGCATTGGGCCCTCCTTCTCTGGGGGTATTTAAGCAGAGGCTGGACAGTCATCTCTCAGGGGGCCTGTCGTTACCTTCTGCATTGTGCAAGAGATTGAATCAGATGACCCCCAAGGTACCTTCCAACTCTATGATCTTATGAAAAGTTTAAAAAAAAACAAAAACTGCTCCGTACAGTTTGCTATGTGAAACAGTCTATGTCACCCTGTTGCATGGTAGAACCTACCACCTCTGCATCCTGCGGGCATTCTTTAAAAATGGTTCATGCCTTGACAGCTTTAACCATTACGACAGGTATGCATTGCACTAACTCACTCATACTTAAAACACATTGACTTAGGGAGCGATCTTATGGCCCCTAGACATTGTCTAAGGGGCCATAGGATACTGGGGAGTCTCTTCTCCAAGGTCAGAGACAGCACTCTGACCTCAGAAGGCTGAGTTGGAGATCCAGCCCCCGCCCCCTGGTAGCCAGTGCAGAAAGAACCACACTGGCTGTCCTCTGAAGTTGGAAAATCAACCTCAGAAAAGGCAAAAAGGGGGCATTCTGGTGGGTGAGGAGGGGAGGAGAATGGAGAGGCCAGGATACAAGTTATCCTGAGCCTCTGCCTGCCTCCTTCCCTCCCCCTCCAAATCACCATTGTGAAATACGCAGGGTGGGAGAACATGGAGGTGAAGATCGCCTCTGCCACTCCTCCCACCCTGCATTGGATGATTGGAAGCCTCTGTGTTTGGGGGCTTCTGATAATCGAGGGTGCATTCAATAGGATTGATTATTTAGAGTGATATTTTAAAACAAGGAAGGTCAAGGCCTCTCCAGTCTGCTTAAATTTTGGCACACCACAAAAACAAAACAAACTGAAGGCATGTTTGGACTGCACAAAAAACAGTTGCAAACAAGAAGATATTTAAACTGCTATATCTCAGCCATTTCTTAACAGATGTTTTTGAAATTTGGACAGCTCATAGTGGTTGGCGTGAAGCATATACCTGGCATATTTCATACAATTGGGACAAATTGTCTTGATTTACAAGTAATAGAATATTCAGTCTTCATTATGGTAGAATGCAGTTTAATCCCTTCACCTTATCTGGTGCTCCTGTGCAGGAGGTTTTAAAAACAACAACCTGGTTTTAAAAACTAATTGTCTGCCCTGTAGTGAGGATGACTTGGTGAAAGGGAGAGTTGACTTTCCCAGCAGAAGGGAAAATAGGCTGTAGACCCAATCCCCTTCAGTTGAAAGCATGTCCTGCTTGCAGTGGGAGGAGGCAGAGAAGGATTGGTCAGTCAGGGTGATCTCTTAGCAATAAAACTAAAATTTCTAAGAGCCCAGCTTCTAAGTAGCTGTCACATATATTAATGGAAGTAGTTGAATTTTCTTTCTTTCCTTCTCTTTTTAAAAAAGAATTGGTTTTAGTGCTGCTCACCCACCCATCCAGCATTTTGAAAAAATATTCTACTCTTCGAATTTTTTCTATCTAAGGACATTTGGCTCACTTAAAGAGCTTAGTGATACCTACCTACTGGAGGTAGTTCAATTGCCATTAATAGTGTGACCAAATAAGACATAAACTAGAAATGCTGACATGCAATATCCCTTCATGATCAGGATCTTCTGTGTGGTGTTTTGTTTTGGTTTTGCTTCAGAGCAATTGCATGGGGTTGCTAATATCATTGGGGGAGCCAACCTTTCCTCTTCCACACTGTTGTCCTACTCTAAATCATACTTGAAGCTGCTATGAGACCCTGGGAAGAAAAAATGCAGGTACCCAGCCATGACATAAGGGGGGTAGTGGTTTAAGCTAAGGCAAGTGGAATGTAATTAGAAAGTTGAGTAATTAATAGCAGACTGTTAGGCTAGGGTGTTGTGTGTGTAGAATGGTGAGGTCAGGAAGTCAGAAGCCTTTGTGCAGGCCCTCAAAGGAGATAACTAGAGAATTAATGGAAAGCCACCTTATTAGGAAGAGAGAGCCTCTGCAGTAAAATGAGGCTGTCTGGATATATAACCTTATTGGTTTTAAAGATCCCCTCCATTTAAGAGCTTAGTTGTATATATTATGCAAGTGGAATGTTACTTTAGAATTTAGTGACTTGCCCCCCTGAAGAACTCTTTGTAGTTTGAAACGTGTTGAGATTACTGTAGCTAATATGTATGTCTGTATATGTCCACAGAAACTAATTTCACAACACAATCTATGGCTACTCAGAAGTAAGTCTCAATGAGTTCAGTGGGGCTTACTCCCAAGTAAATGGGTATAGGATTGCAGCCTAAAACTTTATTTTCTGTCTTTTGGCCACAATATCCCTCAAAGCAGCTTACAAATCAATTAAAGCAAAATAAATAGTGATAGATCATTATAAACAAACTAAAACAGCAAATGGTAAAAAAAACAGATATAAAAACAATTTAGTAGATGCTAAACAGATTATTACGGGTCAAGATTTGTGTTACTAAAAGTACGGGTGAACGGTATGGACTTACCCTGGCATCTCAACCGTAGTAAAGATTGCACCAGGCAAACATATCTGGGGATAGAATTCCACAACTGCCCTTCACCCAGTTACAACCAACGAATGGCTTTGTTGCCATTCTGAGTTTTGGGTGTTGCTCTCTTGTCAAATACTGAGAGGAATTCTTCAGCAGAAGCAAGAGGACCAGATGCTGGACTTGCAGACCCCACACAGCTTTGAGAGACTGCATCCAGTCTAGTGAATTCATCGTAAGTTCACTAAGTTTAACTAATCTTAAGCCTTTTGGCCCCAAGCCCTGCCCTCTTCTTTTTTTGGTCCAGTGTCAACACTCAAATCAATCTGATCCTAGAAACAGAGCTAAAGATGTCAGATAGGATTGTTTAGATGGGATTATTGTTGTTGTTGTTGTTGTTCAGTCATTCAGTCGTGTCCGACTCTTCTGGTAATATGAAGTAATATGCCTGGTCAGAGGAAATGGGTATTGTGCACCCTACGGGATGCCAAACACATTGCAGCATGGGAAGAGTCCGAATATCCTAATAATCCATCAGCAGACTGAGGACCTAGGGTGTGTTTCCACACTATCAGCTTCACCTGGCTTGCAACTTTGTTGCGATGTTTCCCCAGTCGCATCTGCTCCTTTTCCAGTTTCCACAGTGCTGGGGCTCTGTGCTGTTTCCACTGAGCTCTAATCAGATTATTTTCTTGATGGCTGGGTGGAGGCTGGGTTGGGTCTTATTACCTCATCCGTGTTCTTCCTCTTCCTGAGTCCTCCCTCCCTCCCCCTTCGCTGACAGAAACCTACTTCCGGGTGGGATGGGGGGATTGGAAGTGAATGTCATCAGACTGGCAGGGGCTGCTGAATCAGTCGGAGAGTCTCCCCCTCCAGGCTCTGCTCCCCTTAATGGCAATCTCAGGAATAAGCTTCATTGACCGCAAAGGGAGTTACTTCTGAGTAGTCTTCCTGGACGTATCCCCGATTCTGCCCACTGTTGTTCCTTTCCCTCTAAATAGCAGGCTACCGCATTAGGAGGCACCCCTAAGGCTACCACATTAGCAGGCACACCATAAGTCACTATCTCATTATCACACTATTGTGCAAATCTTCCATCAATATGCATACCCTCCACATCAGTATGTTGCTAGGACTCTATCACGAAATAGCACTAACATGCATTTATGCTATTGCGCAATAGCGTGAATGCATGTTAGTGCTATTTCACGATTGAGTGATAGAGTCACAGGAAGATACTGACATAGAGGGCATGCATATTGTTCGAAGACCTGCACAATAGTGTGATAATGAGATAGCGACTTAGTGTGTAATATGAACACTAGACTATGATGCTTGCGGCATTGTTTCGCTGGTCCAAACGACCCAAAGGAATATTAGCCATGGATCCTCCCCACGTGTAGTTCTGGGGAAGCGACCTGAGATAAACCTGATTTTCAGGCTGTAGTGGGAGTACTTGCTTGCCCGCGATAGCAGGCTTATACGCAGTAGTGTTCTAGCGCTTATTTTCAATGATGTTTTAAAAGTTGGTACCTCAGCATCCTGCTCCAAAACAGCGATGAAACTTCTGAAAACAGAGAGGGAAAGGGTTGGTCACTGAGGTCATGAGTGACACACCCACGAAGGCTGGGCTACACGCCCCATGGGCAGGGCTATGATACCGAACCCGGTGTGGTTATGGAAACAGGTCAGCAATGGAGCCGAAGTAAGCTGGAAAAGTCGGACTATAACCAGTCCCAGAAGAAGCGGTTTTTCTGTGATAAAATGTGCAGCTGGTGCTGAATGGCCATGACCTGATGGAAAAACAGAGACCTCACCGCACAGACAGGTTGGAGTAAATCGCTGGTGGAAACACAGCCCTAGCCTTGCTCACCCTCCATGAACTGCTGATGTATTAGAGTTACCGAGTTTTACCAAGACATCAGGCAAGCCTTCCCAAGTACCTGTGTCTAACCACCACTGCTCTCCTCATCATCTGGTCCTGCATGCTAAAAGCACTTTTAGATAGTATGGGAACTGTCTGTTTGTAGTTCCTGGCACATGCCTGTCCTGACCCCTCCCCCACCCTTCCACTCCCCTCCCCCCCCCCCACACACACCCAGACTAACATAGGCTAACATAGTTTTGAACTGGCCATTGATTGCATCTTTATGTATTACCAAAAAATGAAGATGTTAAAGTACTGATTAAAAGAAGAATGCTTAAAATTTGTTAAATACATATTTAAAGTCCTGCTGTGAACATTTATGCCCTGAAAGATTGGATGTATCTCTGAAATTGTTCTCCCATAATTTGAACACCAGTTAGTCCTGTAAAAAATATGGGCCCATTTGCTGTACTATGGGTGTTTTTTTTATTTTTGTTCTGTGAGATAATCCTGCTTGCAATATTTTGATCCACAGAAAACTATTTTACAAAGTGGTTCTGTCTTTGAAATGAGTTTCCCTGTCAGGGAAAATCTGACATGGATTGACTGGGCTTTATATGTCTCAGTCTCTCAAATCCTCACAGGCAGATAGTAGAGAGGAGCTGTTCTTTCTGTGTGGGGGTTGGGTGCTGAAGTCAGCAGTTTGCATATCCAAGCCAGGGGCTGGTGACCTCTGGTCAGGGAAATGGCTTCTCTCTGAGCCCAGGACACTCCTCTCATTACACATCATGTCCCCCTAGAGTAAAGGCTTTTCCTTGCTGGAGTTGGGAGTGGAAGTCTTTTCTTTCTGGGTACCAAGAGAGACTGGAATTTTTCCTCAACCTGTCCCTTGTCTTCCCCCTTTCTTCCCTCTTTCATGTTCCTGCTTCCCAGACATAAAAGGCAACGTGCATGCCTGTGACCCATGGGGAGCCTTTCCCGTTTCTTTCTTTCATCCATCCCAAGCAGCTCCCACTGTTCCTGGATGCCCTGTTTGGGCCATCTGGTGGGGAAGCCCTGTATCTTTACATAGTTTTCCACAATGTGAAGAACTGAGTTTATGCCAGTGGTGATCTCCAGGAAATGCCTGGAGTCTTACATCTACTGTGATCCTTAAATGGCCACTCAAAAACAAGACCCTTCAGTTGAACAATTGTTCACAGCGGCAGAGTTAGCTGGGTTGCTGGCATGTTGCCAGGTGAAGATTTCCCTTCCATTCCCTAACTTCTATAGCGTCCACAAAACAAGAGCTCTGTGGCACTGCATAGAACAAGCATAGAAGTAAATTGGTGTATAGATACCTCTCTATACCCTGGGTACAGAAAGGAGGAGAAGAATGGTAGTTGTTCATGGGAGGAAGCTGCCTGCAAGGTTGGTTTCCTTGTTCAGGATGTTTTTGGTAATGGGGGATTCTTCCCTAACTTCTCTTTTTCTTTTTCCTTCCAGTATATTGGCAGCTTAGATGTGCCGCGGCCAAACAGCAGGGTAGAGATTGTGACTGCTATGAGGCGCATCAGGGTAAGTGGTGGCACTGTTCTTGCTTTGACTCCAGCCTGATTTTAAATCTCTACTGCATCCCGAGGAGTCTGGGGTACGTGATTCACTGTATCTGCCTGGATGGTGTGTGTATGTGTGTCCAGGATATCTGTTTGACTAAACCAAGGGATATGTTTCATCCTATAGAGTCCCAAGAACCTGGTTTGTCACCCTCATGGCTAGTAGCTCTCACAGAAACCTTCTCATAGCTCAGCAACCAAGATAATCTGGCTGGGGCTTCTAATGTAACCTGGTCGCGGCAAACCTCCTCTCCTGAAGCAGCCACGGCTCATTGTGAACAACCTCCAGGACGCACTGCCCTTCGTGGGACAGGAGGAAGCTGCAGGAGGGCAGAGCTGGCTGGGCGAAACAGTGGAAAGGAAGGAAGCTTAGGCGGGCAAAGGCAGAACACAGGAGGGAGAGAGGCAGCTCTGCTGGAGAACAGGAGAGGGTGGGATCGGGGAGGAGGAGGGAGGGACAAGGACAGTGCCTCCCTGTAGGTCTCCCAGCCAACCAGGTATAGCAAGCAAACCATGACAGCACTCTCACTAAACCTGGCCTTAGCCTTTCTGTCAAAGGAGTTTATAACTCCAGAAAGCTACCAGCCCACATCTAGAGTTAGCTATCAACAAGAGTGGTTAATAGAAGGGGAATGGTACAACTGGAGCCCCCTTTCTAGCCGATTGTGCTCCTCTGGGTATCCACTAGAGAAACAAGAAATAGTGGCTCCAGGAAAACTACAGAGTAGATCCCAGTGTGGAATGGTGGGCATAGGAATGGGACTTCTCTCGCTAGTAAGAGAAGCAAGGTTGCCAACTTCCCTGTACCCAGTGAAGTAACTGGAGAGTGCCAGTCTGATCTGGCAGCCGTTTCCCATGTCTTGGTTATGTCACGGTTAGACTCTTGCAATGTGCTCTGCATGGGGCCACCCTTGAAGAGTGCCTGGAAGCATCAATTGGTGCAAAATGCGGCAGCTAGGCTGCTGACCAATACATGGCGTCATGATCGTGTTACCCCAGTACTGAAAGGTCCTCACATTCAGTTCCTGTTGTTTTCTGGGATCAATTCAAGGTGTTGCTTTTAAGCTTTAAAGCTCTAATGGCTAACTTGGCTCTCTGAGGGACTGTCTATCTCAGTATGAATCTGCTTGATTATTAAGATCAGCAGGAGAGGCCCTTTCAAATTCACCCTCGCTTGCAAACGCCCATTTGTTGGCCACGCAGGAAAGGTCCTTCTCCTGTGTTGCTCCCAAACTCTGGAACGTGTTCCCTCTGGAGCTGCGACTGGTCCCCACTTTCTCTGCTTTCATGAAGGTGGTCCAGACACATCTTTTTAACTTCGCTTTTAAAATTGTTATTATGGTTTTAAAGGTTGTTTTTAGTTTTTTGATATGTTACTATTTGATTATTGCTTTTTTGTAAACAGCCTTGGTTGGCTTCAGAAAGATGATGTAGAAATACTGTGAATGAATGAATGAATGAATGAATGAATGAACATTCCTGCACCCAAGGAAGTAATTGGAGATTGCCAACTGATCTGTGCCTAGTGAAGTAACTGGAACCTGTAAATAAAAGTAGTGTTCATGGAGCTAATGGAGGACGAAGGGTATAATGTGTCCCTCCCAGATTATCTTGCCACACTCATCCTTGCCGCATGTGTGCCATTTCTAGTAATAATAATTTTAATATAACTATCAATGTGCATGGTTCGGTACAGAGTAACAGCAAGAAGACAGGTCCCTGTCCTGAGGAGCTTACCCTCTAGAAGTACCATAGACAGGGAAGGCAGCAGAGGGGTGGCAGGAAGATGGAGGAGTGGGTAAGCAGGAGAAGAGCATGCATTTAGTTCAATTACACATGCTTAAGCTTAGTTTTAGTAGGGGGTGGAGAATGAGGGGTTGTGTGCCAGTGGCTTCATGGAAAACATGGGCTTTCAGGTGGGATTTGAAGGAAGAGAGGAAAGCAGCATCACATAATGTTCTCGGGTGAAGTTTCAAGCAGTTTTTCTACAGGTAAACCAAATACTTGGTTTAAGCAGCCAAACTGAAGTGCACAAATTAAATATATTCATAGTTTATCTGATCTTAGGAGGTGGGCAGGAGTCCACAAATTTTGGCTGAGGCTGAGTAGCCAACTCAGAACTTCTGATCGCTAGGACCCTACCCCAGCCCCAGCCTCGGCTTGGCATTGCACCTCCATGTGAAAGTGGGGACACGCCCCTGCTTCCTTCCCCAGCTCCAGGTGAAGAACTGGGGGTGGGCAGAGCTTCAGAGGCCAAGCACATGTGCAAGACTGATCTGCACACTCCTTCTGTGGTGCCGGACTTGGAGCTAGAGGAGGGGAACAGGCTTGATTGGGCAGTTCCTCCAGTGCCGGAACAGCACTTTGTCCCCAGCCTTTGTCTGCAGCTTGGTACTGGAGAGGAGGGCAAAGATCTTCCTTGTCGTTGCACTGCATCCTCCAAAGCTCAGTGTGACTGCAAGGATTGTCCTCTGCCTACTCCCGCTCCAGGCTGGAGCTGAAGTGCAGAGCTCCCCACATCACCCTCACCAGAGGGTAATGAACACTTGCCATGGAGAGGGTGGGCAGGGGAACTGTGGACGCTTGGAGCTGGGGCTCAGTTCTTAAGTCATTTTATCATTTATATTTCCAAGTTTTGAAATATGAAATTTCGCTGCAAGTTTTTTTAAAAAAATCACGCACATCCTATTGATTCACTCACACAGCACTCTGAGTATGTTCTGCTCCACTCCTGCGCCAGAAATCTTTTCTGGCCTCTGCATACCTGTGCCTCCACTCCCTTGCCCAGCTCCAGTCCCTGTTGAGCCCATCACTGGATTGCATAAAAGAGTCCAATACTGCACCAACTGTGGTTCCTGAAACCCACCGTAAAGCAAATGGGGAGCCCCAAAGGCCCTATGTACAGCCTTGCATAAGGGGAGGAAGGACTCAGGTATCCCTGTGACATCTATTGGGTGACGTCACGTTCACTATGTAGGGCCCATGGCAGAGGGACTGGCAGGACAGTAGATGAGAGGGACCCCTTCTGAGCTCCCTGTGTGGGGTTTGGCTACAGAGGGACGGGGCAAAAGCTGGCTGGGCTGCCACTGACACTACCCTAGGGAGAAGTGCCCATCCACTTGGTGGTGGTGGTGTGGGGAGAGTTAAGGAACCCCCTATCCAGAAAGGTGCGTAGAATCTCTGTGGTTGGGATGGAGAAGGAAATAGCATGAGTTCCACCTCTAGGTCTGTCTAGAGTTCCAGTACCCTAGGCACTGTCCGGAATGGCAGAAAAGACAGCTGCTGCTTCTAGTTGCTAGCTGCAGAGTTTCCATCCAGGGTCTCCTGGAGATTCCCAGCCTTTGCTTGTCTTCACAGCTGGAGCCCTGACATTTTGAGAACCTAGATATTGGGAGCAATTTGAGGAGCACATTTAATCTGCTTTCTCAGAAGTTCTTAGTCACTCTCCATTTCTACATGATGGTGAACATGGTTCTGTATAATACTGAGGCAGGGCTGTCTTCTCTCCCTGGAAATTAAGTCCTGCTGACCCAGTATGTTTGATCTGCACAGACATGCAACAGTGGTATCCAGCCTCCTTTTTTCCTATCCCTGCTCAGTCCTGTGCAAATAAAAAAAAAAGGCAAATAATGGGAATTCCTGAAATCCCTGCCTTAATCTATTGCTCTGAATTCCATCTTGAGATGGCAGGCAAAATGGGTATAGGCTGGAAGACTTGGAAGGGGAGTGTCTCTAGCCCTTCCTGGAACTTAGAATTACAAAGCAGGGGTGGGATGGGACAGGACAGTGGCAGGCTTTTTGAATGTAGAAGGGCAGGTAATTGTTCACCAAAGTACGGTCCTCTTTACTATTCTCAGCCAGTCTCACATTGTGCATCACAAGTCGAAGAGTGAGAGAGAATATGGCGAGGTGTACCACTTCCAGAGCTGGACAAAAAATATAATCAAATACTTATGTAAGATGCATTTAAAATACACAATTGGGTCTGGGTAAAAAATCACATTCCTAAGTCAAAATAGCTGCTTGGGATTTTTCCAACTCCACATGAAATGCAAATGTGTTTATATTAGAACTGTCACCCAATTATTTAGAAAACGCTCCTATGCTCTCTGAGTGGAGTCTTCCATATTGAAGGCTCCACTCCATCGAATGCCCTGTCAGCAAAAGCCAACTGGATAGAAGTGTGGTGAGAGGCAGGCCTTTTGGTATTTTTCCTCCCTCCATGGGTTCAGATTCTTCCATCTTTTTTATTATGCAAAAGAAACAAGTAGGTGTTTCAAAAGGCACATACAAAACGAAGGACCAATCTAACACGCAAAGGAATTTTTTCAGTTTGTGCAAATCCTGGTCCATGAAGATCAAAACTGAAGTTTATGCAAACTTAGATCTTTTGGACGCCAAGGCTGAGTCTCACTTTACTTTTTGTATTCAGTTGAACATACCCATTCAACATATACAGATGTTTCTTTCAGTCAAGAAATGTGCACACATTTTTGGTACTTGTCCCTTTTAAATTGCATGTGATTGGAACATGACTTATATATATTTTAAGGGGACTTGCATATATTTCAAGTCTGAAAATCCATTGGCCTGTGAGCTTCCTTCTTGATGGACTCCACATGGATTTTGTATTCTATAATTTATACTTGTGTACACGTGCTGATTTCGGCTTAAATTGAAGAACGTTGGGAAAACCACTAAACCGTTCAGGTATGACCTAAATCATATCCCTGATGAATATACAGTGGAGGTGAGGAATAGATTTCAGGGATTAGACCTGATAGACAGAGTGCCTGAGGAACTATGGACGGAGGTCCGTAACATTGTTCAGGAGGCAGCAACGAAATCCATCCCAAAGAAAAAGAAATGCAAGAAAGCCAAGTGGCTGTCTGATGAGGCTTTACAAGTAGCTGAGGAAAGAAGGGAAGCAAAAAGCAAGGGAGAAAGGGGAAGATATACCCAACTGAATGCAGAGTTCCAGAGAATAGCAAGGAGAGACAAGAAGGCCTTCTTAAATGAACAATGCAAAGAAATTGAGGAAAACAACAGAATGGGAAAGACTAGAGATCTCTTCAAGAAAATTGGAGATCTCAAGGGAACGTTTTGTGCAAAGACGGGCATGATAAAGGACAAAGAAGGCAGGGACCTAACAGAAGCAGATGAGATTAAGAAGAGGTGGCAAGAATACACAGAAGAACTATACAGGAAAGATCTGAATGTCCCTGATAGCCATGATAGTGCGGTCACTGAACTTGAGCCGGACATCCTAGAGAGTGAAGTCAAGTGGGCCTTAGGAAGCATTAGTAACAACAAAGCTAGCGGAGATGACAGTATTCCAGCCGAGCTATTTAAAATCCTAAAAGATGATGCTGTTAAAGTGCTGCATTCAATATGCCAACAAATCTGGAACACTCAACAGTGGCCACAAGACTGGAAAAGGTCAGTTTACATTCCAATTCCAAAGAAGGGCAACGCCAAAGAGTGTTCAAACTACCGCACCATTGCGCTCATTTCACATGCCAGCAAGGTGATGCTCAAAATCCTACAAGCTAGGCTTCAGCAGTATGCGAACCGAGAACTACCGGAAGTACAAGCTGGGTTTCGAAGAGGCAGAGGAACTAGAGATCAAATCGCCAACATTCGCTGCATCATGGAGAAAGCAAGAGAATTCCAGAAAAACGTCTCTTTCTGCTTCATTGACTACGCTAAAGCCTTTGATTGTGTGGATCACAACAAACTGTGGCAAATTCTTAAAGTGATGGGAGTACCAGACCACCTTGCCTGTCTCCTGAGAAACCTATACAAAGGTCAAGAAGCAACAGTAAGAACCAGACATGGAACAACCGATTGGTTCAAAATTGGGAAAGGAGTACGACAAGGCTGCATATTGTCACCCTGCTTATTTAACTTATATGCAGAGTACATCATGAGAAATGCCGGGTTGGATGAATCAGAGGTCGGAATTAAGATTGCTGGGAGAATTATCAACAACCTCCGATATGCAGACGATACCACCCTAATGGCAGAAAGCGAAGAGGATCTAAAGAGCCTCTTGTTGAGGGTGAAAGAGGAGAGTGCAAAAGCTGGTTTGAAACTCAACATTAAAAAAACGAAGATCATGGCGTCTGGCCCCATCACTTCCTGGCATATAGAAGGGGAAGAAATGGAAGCAGTGACAGATTTTACTTTCTTGGGCTCCAAGATCACCGCAGACGGTGACTGTAGCCACGAAATTAAAAGACGCTTGCTCCTTGGGAGGAAAGCTATGGCCAACCTAGACAGCATAGTAAGAAGCAGAGACATCACCTTGCCGACAAAGGTCCGTCTAATCAAAGCTATGGTTTTCCCAGTAGTAATGTATGGCTGTGAGAGCTGGACTATAAGGAAGGCTGAGCGCCGAAGAATTGATGCTTTCGAACTGTGGTGCTGGAGAAGACTCTTACGAGTGCCCTGGACTGCAAGGAGGTCAAATCAGTCCATCCTAAAGGAAATCAACCCTGAGTGCTCATTGGAAGGACAGATACTGAAGCTGAAGCTTCAATATTTTGGCCACCTAATGCGAAGAGAAAACTCCCTGGAAAAGACCCTGATGCTGGGAAAGACTGAAGGCAAAAGGAGAAGGGGACGGCAGAGGATGAGATGGCTAGATAGCATCACGGATGCAATGAGTATGAACTTGAGCACGCTCCGGGAGAGAGCGCAGGACAGGAAGGCCTGGCGTGCTATGGTCCATGGGGTCACGAAGAGTCGGACACGACTGAACGACTGAACAACAACAACAACATGTGCTGAAGTAAGAATGTACTCTTATTTTGGTCAGGAGAAAAAACTGCAGCTATGCCAGTATTTCCCAAGAATATATGACCTACCATTTACTTTTTTAAATGGACGGGAGGAATCATCATTTTGTATCTTATATGCAAGAGTAGGGCAGGCAGAAAATTAATCATACAGCATTCCTGGCTCCATGATGCTGTGCACATTCCTAGGAACCACTTACCACTTTCCTTCTTTTAGTCCATTGCTTTCCCTTGCTGTCTCTGTTTAGGGCAGCCACCAGGATAGAGCAGGAGCATAGTTGTAATGCTGGAGGCCTTTGTAAATACAGAAGGCTGGCCTGCCAGCCAGCCAGACGCTGCTGCTGTCTTGCAGAAGCATCAGCCCTGTGCTCTTGGGAAGCTGTGCTTGTGCACTTGCCACAAGCGCTTGCTTTTCTGCTTGCCATGCCCACCCACTGGGGCCTGCCTGTGCTGCTGCTGCTAGTGGAGGGGAGTGGAGAAGGAAGCCCCAGCCAGCTTAGCAACAGGCAGCCCAGGCTAGGTGGGAGGGATGTGGCCTGGGGTTTTGTGTGTGGGGGGGAGCAAACAGGCCGCAGAAGCCACCACTGCCAGTGCTACCTGTCTTATTCACCTTCCTGCTTGTGGCTTCTGAACAAGCCCAGTGGAAAAGGGGAGGAACCACCCATCCTTTCTGAGTTCTCTGCACTGAGTGGAGCATTCAGTGATGGAAGCCTGTCAAGTAGATTTGTGGAGTCCTTTCTGGGGCTCCCTTCACCACAGCTGTGCAGGTTAAAATGGGAGGGGCAGCTGGGCCTGACTTGGTGGTGGATGCCTAGCTGGAAGGGCCCAGTGGAAGTGAAGTTGTGGAGGTGATACCCACTCATGTCCTTCCTCATGTGGGCTGTTGAGGGCATCATTGTCTTAATTCCTGGTGCAGGGCAGTGTTTTTTTTCAAGCACTTTGTTAAGCAACGGGATTTAACAATCCCTGCCCTAGAATAGACCCATTGCAAACGCAGGCTAGCAGACAGGAGTTAAGATCAACCTTTTCCCCTTTTGCAGCCCGATCGTGTGCATGTTTATGCTGAAGTAAAGCCCATTGTGTTCAATGGCACTTAGTTTCAGGTATTGTACATAGGACTGCATCGTTACGACCAACTGCATGTGGTGCAAGAGATCAGTGATAGGATCTTCCCACCTTTTGTTTGGTTTTTTTTAAAAAATCGTCTTCACTGCCAATTTACTGATCAGAATTGCTTCCCCCACAATCCTCTGTTAGCTTTGCAGAGGACGGGGGAGAGCACCCCCTCCTTCACTCCTGTACCTTTATTGTGCTCACAGTAGGGTAGGGCTAATAGCAATTTCAAGACAGGAGCATCTTTGATCAGTAAAATGGCATGATGGGGGGCAGGGTTTAACACCCCCTCTCCCTGGCACCACTGCCCCAATAATACTTTTTAATGTGTTTTATTCTTGTTTTTTTTGTTATTGGTTGTATTGTTTTTTTAAATTAATATTATGTATGTTGCCCTGAGCACTTCGACTACAGGGCAACTCATAAACTGAATAAATAAAAATAAATAAGTTAGATAAATCCAATTAGACATTCCCCTCCCCACAGCTGCTTTTAAGTTAAGTTAAACACATATGCACTTTTCAGGAGTTCAGATTATGGGTCTCCCATATCACATGTAATTTGGCTCTTTATCTCTGTGTTTTGGGATTTCCTGATATGTATGCATTTTGTCAGTTCTTTCTGCTGAGGACAGTAAAGCATCAGAAAAGACAATGCAAAAGGATGCAAACTAAAGATGCAATCTAAACTAAGGATGCAGTCCTTTGCAGACTGACATGGGAGTAAGCCGCTCTAGTTGGACTTGCTTCCAAGTAAAGCATGCCTAGGAGCGTCTCCACACCAGGCTTTCTATCTCACAACTTTACTGGAGCTTCTGCTTCTGGATTCTTTGCAAGATTAAGTTCAGCCATTTAAGCACACTTCCCCTTTTTCCAGGGATTTCCTTTATCTGCAAGTTCTAGATGTTTCATTATATAGCCACAAGATGGTGCTGTGGTTATAGCACAAGTCCGTCATTACACGTTGAGATTCAAATTGCTGTTTTTAAATAGCTCATTATTGCCATTACAAATAAAGCCATGGAAATGGTCACAAAGTACAGGAGAGGCCTTGGAGAGTGGTGACATCATGTAAAGGATCCGCAAACTTCCATGAGTAACGAGTCTCGATTGCAGGATAAAAGCCCTGTGTGGAGAAGCCCTAGAACTAGGATGTGGGTATTGCTTTGATTAATGCAAAGGAGGAGGGACTTCACATTTTTGGAAGAATGTTGATCGTTGCGTTCTCTTACAAATTGAGCATCAGTGCTCAGTAACAAGCAAGAGGTGCCTGGACTGATCTTCCTAAGGGTCATGTCCTGAGACTTTTCCTCTCAATCCCAGAGCCAATGGGGGGGGGCAGGGGGGGATAGGCCATTGTGAAGGAAAGTCCTTGCCTTCCACTCTCCTCACACATCCTTAGTCCCTGGGCCCCAGGTTGGATTTTAATTGGTGAGAGGGGAGAAATTTTGCTGACTGATTCCCTGTCAGACAAGGATTCAAGATAATGCTAATAACTGTTGTTTTGCTGATATATGGGATATTTCGTTCAGTTGAGGTTAAATCACTGACTTGAACTTTTGTGTTCATTCTCCCTGGCATGTCTGAACAATTTTGCCCAGATGTATTTTTCCCCTTTCCTTTACATTGCAGTTGTAGGAATGTTTGTAAATAGTCCCTGCTCCCCTGAGCAAAAGGACTTTCTACCTGTGGACTTTGCACAAAATACTTTCTCAGAGCAAGCATCCACATTTCTCAAGAGAAGTAATTAAATCTGTTCATATATCAGAGGGAAGCAACAGGGAAACAAAGAGACAGCCTGCTACAAATCTGTGCACACGGACTTGAAAGCAAGGCCCATTGACATCAGTGGGGCTTTCTTCTGAAGCGAACATGTATAGGATGGGGCTGGAGGGGTGTGCAAGTATCTTATGCCAACGCTATATTTAGCCATCAGTCCAGGCAACAACATATGTCAGCGAGAGAAGGGAGTAGGTTACAAAATCCCCCGCTTGCTTGGGAGTGAGCGCCATCAAAATCAGTGGGTTTTGTTTTTTGCGTAAGAGGGGGTTGGTGCCTGGAAGCATGCATTGGTTATCTGTCACAAGATCTTTGTGTAGCTCTTCTAGTTACAGTGAACTTTTAGGGTTTGATTTTAGAACTCCTGATTTGCAATTCGTGTAGTGTGTGGCAGGTAGTTGGCTGGTTCTCCCAGGTGCAGTGCCATTTTGCAGCTGTCTCCATGCAGTAGTCATTGCAGTGGTGGTTTTTTAAAAAAGAGTACACACCCCTGCAAATGAAGCTGTCAGGGAAGGAACTGGTCAGAAATAAACTAAACACTTGCATCTGAATATGCAATAAGTAACACTCCCACTGTAAACCAATATCAGTTCTTTGCAAGAACCCTTCATACACTTTGCCCCTACATAGCCAATGACACATAAATCAGGTTCATCATCATTTACATTTCTATACTGCCCAATAGCCAAAACTCTCTGGATGGTTTAGAAAGATTAAAAACATTAAAAAATATAGACGTGAAAAGCCATTTACATAAAAAAACACATGAACAGAGAAACAAATAATAATAAAGATGCATCAACATTTGCACATTCCAAATTACCCTTGTCAATGGATTATATTGATTAATAAACAACTTGCCTTTATTAGCAAAGCTAAATGTTGCCTGACCGTTATGTAAAAGTATTTTACATATAATTAAGTAATATACTTTTACTGAAGTATCCAATGATAATTAACTGTGACCTGGTTTGGACAGTATGAAAACCCACCATGGGTTAATTTACCTGCAAGGAGCTGCAGCATGTGCCATTATGAATATGCAAGCCCCAGCTGGGGGTTGCCGTGGCTTGTCGTGTTGTCTGAATCCAGGTGGCAGGGGTTATTTAAGGGTTAAACAATCCTCATGTAATGCACAGTCTGTTTTAGGGTTATGCGAGGGTTGTTTAACCCTCAAATAACCCCCACCACCTGGGGTTGGTGGGGGTTATTTGACATCACAAGCCACAGCAGCCCCTGGCCAGGGCTTGCATATTCATAATGGCAGCCAGCACACGCTACAGCAACTTGCAGGTAAATTAACCCACGACAGGTGCAAACTGGCCCATTCTGTTGCTGTGAAATACATTTTTTCCCCCTCAAACTGGGTTTTATAAAATCTCAGGCAAATGGTATAACAGCCTTTATTATAGTCTGATTACTAACTGAAGTTGTTGCAGCTTCAGAAAACCTTACTGAGCTACGAGTGATTTTATCTCTTCATCCTATTTCAGCTTGTGGAGAGATGTAACTTTCCATCTGGTGACAGAGGCTAGATTTGAAGAGGGTCATCCTAGCTCAGACCTCCTACTCCCAGCCGCTGTGCTATGTGAAGGCCTTGGAATGGCTTATAGTAACGTAGACAAGGCAATGAAATAATCTAAACCGTTTAAAAATGCACATTAGTAGCAGAAACTTCTCACATCCCAAATGCATCTTGATGAAAATGCATGATTTTGTCAGATTGTGGAACAAACTTTCTCTCTGAGGTAATGGAATGTCTGTGGAAGTGTGGGGTAAGACACTTGAAAGTTACTGCTTACCATCCCCAATGCAATGGATTGGTTGAGATTTAACACCACCCTTAAGGGAATGATTAAATCTTATGTAAACACGCACCCTAATGACTGGGATGACAAACTGCAAATAATATTCCTTCCTTATAGAGAAGTTCCCTAGGAGTCAACAGGATTCTCACCTTTTGAGCTATTGTAAGGCAGAACAGTGAGAGGCTCCTAAAGGAAAACTGGGAAGGTAAACTGGTGGAAAACAAAACTTCTGTGGTAGACTGTGTGCTGAATCTCAGACAAACCGTAGATACTCTCTGTAAACTGGTTCAAACAAATGTAACAAAGACCCAGGAAGTGCAAAGTTCTGATATGACCAAACTGCACGCTCCAGAGTATTTGAGGTGGGGGATCGCGTAACGATCTTTCTTTCCCTGCACAAAGACAAGCTCAAAGCTGCTTGGGAAGGCCCCTATGTAATCACAAACAAATTGGATGACCTGACATATATGGTAGTTAAGGAAAGGTCTGAGAAAAAGCCAAAACGTGTTGCAAGTAAATACAATAAAGCCATATTATACAAGAGGTGCAGTGGTTTTACAGGTACACAGGGTACCTGATGAAAATGTGGAGCAAGAAGAGGGAAATGGCCATATAACACCTTTATGAGACAAGGTTGAGTCTATTAACAGCTGGGACATACCTAAAACCAAGAAACAGCTTAGAGCATTCTTGGGACTTGCTGGGTATTACAAGAAATTTGTACATAATTTTGGTGAAATTGCTGGTCCTTTGTAATGCAAACCTCATAAGATTGTGTGGACTGCTGAATTTCAAGAAGCATTTGAGAAACTGAAAGACATTTTAATTTCAAGGCCAGTGTTAAAGGCACCTGACTTTGGAAAGACATTTGTTGTAGCCTCGGATGCTTCAAAAACTGGCATTGGAGCTGTGTTGCTACGGGTACGTGACCCTGTTAAACAGCCTTGCCCAGGGAAAGGAACTTGTCCACCATCCCGAAGGAATGTTTGGCAGTGGTGTGGGCCCTGGACAAGTTCAAACCCTATATTTTTGGATAGGAGTTTACTTTATGGGCTGATGCAATGGATACAGATTATGCAAAATACCAACTCAAAAGCTCCAGAGATGGTCCTGGAAGTTACAGGAATTCCAGATGAAAATTGAACATGTTACAGGGAGAGCGAACGTTAACTTTGATGCTGTTTCCTGGAAGTAAAGACTGTTAAGTTGCCTTCTATTAAGTTGGATGTTTCACGATTAAAGGTGTGGTGAAGGTCTGAGGCCTAACAGAGACAAACGGGAAAAGGTCAGGCTTAGAGTTTCTGTTGGGAGGGGTAACCCTGACAGGGAGTAGTTTCATTTCTCCCGTTAAGTGTCAGTTTCATTTCTTCAGGTTTGAAGCAGCACTTTTGGTTTTGAGGGAGGAGGGTATATAAAGAGAGGGTTGTTGTTCAGTCCTTCAGTCATGTCTGACTCTTCGTGACCCCATGGACCATAGCACACCAGGCCTTCCTGTCCTGCGCTCTCTCCCGGAGCGTGCTCAAGTCCATATTCATTGCATCAGTGATACTATCTAGCCATCTCATCCCCTGCCGTCCCCTTCTCCTTTTGCCTTCAGTCTTTCCCAGCATCAGGGTCTTCTGATCAGCATCAGAGAGTTTTCGCATTAGGTGGCCAAAATAGTTGAGCTTCAGCTTCAGTATCTGTCCTTCCAATGAGCAGTCAGGGTTGATTTCTTTAGGATTGACTGATTTGACCTCCTTGCAGTCCAAGGGACTCGTAAGAGTCTTCTCCAGCACCACAGTTCGAAAGCATCAATTCTTCAGCGCTCAGCCTTCCTTATAGTCCAGCACTCACAGCCATACGTCTGGGAAAACTATAGCTTTGATTAGACGGACCTTTGTCGGCAAGGTGATGTCTCTGCTTCTTACTATGCTGTCTAGGTTTGCCATACCTTTCCTCCCAAGGAGCAAGCGTCTTTTAATTTCATGGCTACAGTCACCATCTGTGGTGATCTTGGAGCCCAAGAAAATAAAATCTCACTGCTTCCATTTCTTCCCCTTCCATATGCCAGGAAGTGATGGGGCCAGATGCCATGATCTTCGTTTTGTTAATGTTGAGTTTCAAACCAGCTTTTGCACTCTCTTCTTTCACCCTCAACAAGAGGCTCTTTAGATCCTCTTCTCTTTCAGCCATTAGGGTGGTATCATCTGCGTATCTGAGGTTGTTGATAATTCTCCCGGCAATCTTAATTCCGACCTGTGATTTATCCAACCCGGCGTTTCTCATGATGTACTCTGCATGTAAGTTCAATAAGCAGGGTGACAATATGCAGCCTTGTCGTACTCCTTTCCCAATTTTGAACCACTCGGTTGTTCCATGTCTGGTTCTTACTGTTGCTTCTTGACCCTCGTACAGGTTTCTCAGGAGACAGGCAAGGTGGTCTGGTACTCCCATCTCTTTCAGAATTTGCCACAGTTTGTTGTGATCCACACAATCAAAGGCTTTAGCGTAGTCAATGAAGCAGAAATAGACATTTTTCTGGAATTCTCTTGCTTTCTCCATGATCCAGCGAAAGTTGGCGATTTGATCTCTAGTTCCTCTGCCTCTTTGAAACACAGCTTGTACTTCTGGTAGTTCTCGGTTCGCATACTGCTGAATCCTAGCTTGTAGGATTTTGAGCATCACCTTGCTGGCATGTGAAATGAGCGCAATTGTACCGTAATTTGAACACTCTTTGGCGTTGCCCTTCTTTGGAATTGGAATGTAAACTGACCTTTTCCAGTCTTGTGGCCACTGTTGAGTGTTCCAAAATTGTTGGCATATTGAGTGCAGCACTTTAACAGCATCATCTTTTAGGATTTTAAATAGCTCAACTGGAAGACTGTCATCTCCGCCAGCTTTGTTGTTAGTAATGCTTCCTAAGGCCCACTTGACTTCACTCTCTAGGATGTCCGGCTCAAGTTCAGTGACCGCACTCTCATGGCTATCAGGGACATTCAGATCTTTCCTGTATAGTTCTTCTGTGTATTCTTGCCACTTCTTCTTAATCTCATCTGCTTCTGTTAGGTCCCAGCCTTCTTTGTCCTTTGCACAAAACGTTCCCTTGAGATCTCCGATTTTCTTGAAAAGATCTCTAGTCTTTCCCATTCTGTTGTTTTCCTTGATTTATTTGCATTGTTCATTTAAGAAGGCCTCCTTGTCTCTCCTTGCTATTCTCTGGAGCTCTGCATTCAGTTGGGTATATCTTCCCCTTTCTCCCTTGCTTTTTGCTTCCCTTCTTTCCTCAGCTACTTGTAAAGCCTCCTCAGACAGCCACTTTGCTTTCTTGCATTTCTTTTTCTTTGGGATGGAGTGAGTTGCTGTCTCCTGAACAATGTTACGGACCTCCGTCCATAGTTCCTCAGGCACTCTGTCTATCAGGTCTAATCCCTGAAATCTATTCCTTACCTCCACTGTATATTCATCAGGGATATGATTTAGGTCATACCTGAATGGTTTAGTGGTTTTCCCTACGTTCTTCAATTTAAGCCGAAATTTTGCAAGAAGAAGCTCATGATCTGAGCCACAGTCAGCTCCAGGTCTTGTTTTTACTGACTGTATAAAGAGAGGGAGAAGGCCATTAAGAGTTAGGAAAGACCAGGCTGCAGCCAGAGCAAGAGCAAAGGCAGATACAGCCAGAGCCTGAAGTGACAGCAAAGTCTGAAGAGTGAGCTGGAAGAAGCAGCCTAGAAAAGTCTAGGACAGCTAGGGTAAAGGAACTTGTGTTTTGCTAATTTTATTTTCTTTTAATGCGTTTTGTATCATTCAACTCTATTGTGTAAATACTTTTAGTTGTAATTTGTTTGCTTTAAGACTAACTGTTGTGGTTAAACCCTGTGTCTGGAGTGTCAGTCACCCCATGTATACGGCCTAAACCCAATGTTACTGGAAAGGGGAAGTTTAAAAGAAAGAAGATCGGACCCTTAAAGAGGCAGGAGATCCTTAAAGGGTTGCTCAAGGGGTCTATGTCATAAGTGGAACCCTGACATGGGTATAAGAGGGGATGGGGTTCTGCACAGCTTTGGTGGCCCCTGGGATGTGCAGGGGAAGGCTTTGATAGGGGCAGTTCTTAGCCCAAGTTCAGGGTAAGGCTTTGATGAGGGCAGTTCTTAGCCCAAGTTCAGGCTGGGCTGACCTGGCCTGACTCTGAGGGCCCCGAGGGCTAAGGAAAGGTGTCAGCCATCTTTGTATATTCAGTGCACATTTTTGCAAGCCTGCACGTTCAAAGAATTGAAATATGATTTGGGGCAAGTACGCCTTGTTAGTGAAATCAGGTTCCAGAGCTGGTATAAATCAAGCCTGATAGTGCTAGTCCTGAAGTTCCACTGCCCCTTGACTCCAAAAGAGGATCTTGAATACACATTTAATTGGCCCCATCTCCAGGTAGAGAAAATTGCCTGCAATAACAGCAGCTTTAGTGCTACCAGATTCAGTTCTCCCAGCTGGCTGTTGGGACTCTCAGTGGATGTGTGTGTCCAGCTCCCGAGTGTGGCACAGCAGTGGTTTGCTCCATTCAGATGGATGATCTGTGCTTTTCCTCCCTACCCTCAGCACAGCTGCTCCTTCACCCCACAGTGGTTCTGGTGGGTCTTCACTGAAAGTTCAAAGGACAGGAAGGAGCTCATGCTTCTTTCACCTGGGTGGGGTTGCCTGTTTGGCATTTCCCAGCTCCCCCTCCTATGAATTTGCTTTCCTCCTCTGCTTCTTTGCTTCCCAGTTTGCTTTCTTCCTCTGCTTCTAGTTTCTCCCACCTCCCATGGCCTGATGTGAAGGGGGGGAGCAGCTTGCAGGTGGGAGTTGGTGGGAGAGGGGATGGTGGTCGGCTTCTGGCATTTATCTGGAATGCCTGGAATTGCTGCTGTATGTAGTGACCTTTTCACTTTTGCCTGTGTTAAGGACTTTCCTGATCTGCAACGAAGAGGCTTGGGATGGTGTATTTGATGTATTGCCTATACCAACTTGAATTCCATCAGGTGATACTCTTCTAAAGCAAAGAACACCAGTTGGTTCAGTGTCAGGAAATGCAGTCCGCTTCTCCCAGTGATGTTACTTTAGCTCTACCTCTTCATTTCATCTTGTTCTGAAATCTGTCCCAGATTTATTGTCAACTCTCAGCCCAGAGGCAGCTGCAAAGAACTGTTAGGAAGAGGGTTGAAATATATAACTCATATTTATATTTAACATCATATTTACTCGTAGTGAACTCACCATCAACAGATGAGAGGAAGGAATCAACAGGCTTGGGTGAACCCCAAGGTTTGCAGATGCATACTCAGCATCTATGGAATGCAGGCTGGCTGTTGCAGAAAGAGAGGGGAAATAAGAAAGCAGGGGAGTGGGGGTAGGGAATGGGATGGAATGGAATGGAATGGAGTATCCTGGAAAAGGGCATGGCAGGCTGGCTGGAACCCTGAACAGGAGGACTCCATACTACAACATACTACAAGCTGGATGTGCATCTGTTCTATTATCCTCTCTCCTACCAGGTTCTCTCTAGCTGCCTCTGCCCTGTAAACACAGTAAATCTGGGACTGCACCACTCTTTGAGATGGAGATGAAATGAAGACCAGGTCTTTGGTTAGCAATTAGTTTTTAAACTAGGGCCATGCTATGAATTAAGCAAGGGAAGAAGGAATAGCACCCTTGGCTCCACCCCACCGCCTTTCTCCCAAGCAAGCTTAGGCATGAGCACGGAACCCTTTAACACCCCCTTTTCGAATGTGAACAACAACAGTCTCTGGGTATTCCTTCCCCTTCAAATGCACTAGGCTGTTAAATCCTGGTGTGAGCCCCAAACACAGGGAAATAGGGGTGAGCAACAGAGGTGCCAAACAGGGATAGACGGTTAAGCAAGAATGCCCCTTCCCTAAAGTTCACTTTTGCATTCATGGATGGTGAAAGTAGACAGTGGCAGGGGTGGGGGGCGGATTTCTCTGAGAGGAAGGCAAAATACTCCAATAGTTGGGGTGGGTGGGTGGGTGGGGAGGGGAGAACTATGAGACGGGCATTTAGCAATGGAAACCTGTCAAGTAGGTTTGTGGAGTCCTGCCTGGGCCTCCCTCCACCACAGCTGCACAGGCTAAAATGGGAATGGCAGCTGGCCTGACTGTGTGCTGGACGCATGGTAAATGCATGGGGGGTGGATTGTGCTTGCTGGCCACCCCCACAAATGTATTCTGCATTCGCAAGAAAGCACCCTGTGTACATATAGTTCTTCCTCGTTATTGGGAACCTTGATTGAGTCAGGATTCCCAGCCTCATGGAGTACCCTGATGTGCATATTAGCCCTTTCTCACTAACACTGAACGTGAGGTTGCTAGGGGCGTTGTCAGCAGCCATGCCAGGGGGGTGACCAGTGGCCATGTTTCTCCTCATTCCTACACTTTGGAAGGTAGGCTGGGTGTACAGGACTCATGATGGACCTACCCATGGGAAACGTGGGAAGGTGATGAGCAAGTGTTCACCACTGGCTTCTGGAACCTTCCAGACTCTCTGGCAGGAACAAATGGAAGCATTTGAAAATGGCCTTGTGGGCCTCTGCCAGGCCCTGATCATCTCTTGATAGCAACTACGTTCAGCTCTCTCAATGGCAGCCAGGGTCAAGAGAACAGCCGCCATCCAGACCCATTTGAGCTTGGCTGGCAAAGATCTGGAGGCTGCCATCATGGGGGATTTGCTGTGAATTGGGAGAATTTGAGGTTATTGGTGGTAGATGACGGCATGGCCAATCTGCAGCCAACCTGGAGATTTCCAGTGGAAAAGCCAGATTTTCTGAGACTTCTTTTACTGCATTTGATTTCTTTAATTTGGGTTCTCCACACCTCTCGTGCAGTGTGCCCCTATCCTCCGCATTTGCTTCAGCATGATAGCTCTGCCCAGGGGTGTGTCTTTCACCTGGCCATGACCTCACTGAGCCATTCCAGCCTTCAGAATCGCCCTGCACTCCCATTTCGCCAGTATTTAGCCTCTGTAATGATGCACTTCTCTGATGTTTGCATTACTTCGCTTCTCCATTGTTGTGTTAAATCGCATCTCTGATATTGTGTAAAGTCGCTTCTTTGATGTTATATGAAGTTGCTTCTCCGATCTGGCAAGGTCTCCAGAGTCTGTTATTGCAAGCAGGGAAAAAGTGCCCAAAGTGTGTGAGTGTGTGTGTGTGCACGTGTGTGTGTAAGCAATAAGTCCCCCCCCCCAGTGAGAGCCCAGGGCCCTAATCCCACCCCTCAGCAAGTCAGCCCCTGTCTCCGCCTCTAAAGAAAACCAAGTGCCCCTTATTCCCTCCCTCTCCCAACTGAAAAAGCCACAGCCAATCAGGAGACACCATTTACAATCTGAACATTCTAACTCTCCCCCCGCCCCCCACCTACTTACCATAGCCTTTAGAAAAAGGATATGTTAGAATACATCAATCATGCAAACAAACTTTCAAACACACAATTAAACAACAAAACAAAATACCATTTCATCACAGAGCACTTCACCACTCCGCCATCCCTCAACTTGCTTCCCCCCTCTGCTTCTTGTTTCTCCCACCTCCCGTGGCCTGTGTGAAGAGGAGCAGCTTGCAGGGGAGTGGGAGTGACTTCTGGCATCTGTCTGGAATGCCTGGAATTGCTGCTGTAAGTAGTCACAGTTTTCCTTCCACACGCCAGGCAAAGGGCAGGGGCCGCGGTTGCTGGGATGGGAAAGCCAGAAGAGTTGCTCACAGGAGGGCACTGGGCCCATGTTCCTTCCAAGCCAGCGAACCTTACAGTTTTGCCCTTGCCTGCTCCTGGGAGAGGAGGACTGTCTATTCCGTGCGATCAAGGACTTCTGTCCTGAACAGGGGTCTTGCTTCCCTCCATGCCTAGATGCCAGTGGCTGTGCAGGGCAGCTCAGGATACGAAGTGCAATCTTGATATTGATGCAATCACATTTTCCCCCGTGTCTTGTCGTCTGTGTTGTCTGTGTCACTGCTGGGTTCCAGGCCTGGAAATGTTATTCTGCAGTACATTCAGGGCAAAGGATATTGAAAGGATTTTGAAGTGCCTCTTGGCATTCTCTGTCTTGCACAGTATCAGTGGAAAGTGATGTCTGCTCCCTTGTGATTTTTCAAATGGGAAGTAAAGAACTATGGATGCCTGGCTTGCATGGAAGAGGGACACTTGGCCCCATACACCTCTCTGCAGTGCTCCCACCCAGCTATGCTGGAGAGCGGGCATGGGAACCTCAGGCCCTATCGGGTCCTTTGGCATTCCCCAGATGGCTCCGCCCACTTTCCCCTGACCACTGATTGTTTGGCGGTTTTCCGTCTTTTACACATTTTTCCCCATTCTAAAAGGTTGAAATGCCTCACCGAAGGACTAGTTAGCTTTAAGTTATAATATGCAGCTGTTTTTGGTGCTTTGGCCCCCACTGCCCCCCCCCCCAGTGCAGCACCTGCCACTCTGCTGCTAAAATTCACCATTGTGGTGGCAAAAAACCCGGCGTTTTGCTGCCAAATTTCAGGAGCAAACTGCATATTTTTTTGCTGCTGCCAAATTTAGTGGCATGGTAGTGGCAGTAGGAATGTGGCCCACCGGAAGGGGTTGGAAGTGGCCCTGGACCCCTCCAAAGTAGCCCGCCTGTGTCTTAAAAGTTCTGAGATGTTGTTCTGCACATGTGCAGGAACCTATATGTGCGGCTGCACAGGTGACCACTCAACAAATACCAGCTATGGTGAAGCAACATTCTTTCCCCACAGACTGATCCTGGATGACAAGGGTAGGGCTGCTGTTCTTTTTAATAGCCATTGAGGAAAGACACTGAGGAAGATCAGGGCTTCTGCCCTGAAAGGCAGCCTAACAGATTTTAAATAAAATCAAATAAATAAAGATACAGAAAAGATTATGGAGGTGGAACTCAAGTGACCCCCCCCCTCAGAATTTTGTATGAATAAAAAGCTGCTTTATAATAAACTGCCTGGCAGGAATGTGTGTGCTTTTGTTTGTTTTTTTATAATATGTAAACTACAGAAATGTGGAAGCACTGCATTTTAAATTGATGGATTCTGTTACGCTTACCCTTTAGAAAACAGAACCTTCTAAATATTTTGGCGTCAGGCCTTTCAGCACTGATATTATTCACAAAGAAGTCCAGCTTTCTGTAACATTGAAATTCTCCCTTTGTGCCCCCAAATGCTATTGGGTTTGCAAATGCAGAATTTTATTTTGGCCCCTAACTGAAATGGGAGTTATACCAGTTACCAACTTCGCAGAGTTGTGGTCTGGATTAATAAGTGCTGGAGAAATGGAACAGTTTCACATGGTACAAGGTCCTGTGGATATAGTGCCTTTCAAGTGGCTTGTACATTTTGGTAGATATATCTGTTTGCTCAAAAGGCTTATTCTGCCATAACATGTGAAATTCATCACAGTGGGACTGGCAAATTCACAGTGGAAAAGGAAGTTCACACAGAGCTGACTTCAAGATTTGTGTGTAGGGCTATGCTGTATTTCACACCCAATCTGTCACTAAGCCTTGTGGCTTCACATAAGCTGTGTGTATGTGAAGGGTTGGGGGGGAGTATGAAAGAATATGAACGAGATTTAGTTTAGTTTATTATTGAATGCCTTAAACCATCAAATCCCAAGAGCTCAAGATAGCTGACTTTAGAAACACAACCTGGAAAAACCAGTAAAATAATGCGTGGGATTACAATTACCCTATTCCTGATTAACGTCAGCTGCTGTAAGACAGCCTTGAACACTGCACGCTGAGTTTGTACCTGCCTAATAATGGGTATCGAGGATATGGTATAATAATACCCAAATAGTAGCTGCTGGGATAACCTTCCAGAACAGACTGAAGGCAACATGGGGTATTGCTGTGCTGTTTATTAGGGCAGTCTATTGTTTTACTACAGAGATGGGCTGCTGGAGGAGTAAGGAGAAAAGCAGAGTCAGCCATTGGTTGAACATGTTGCACTGTATATGGACACTCCTTCTCAAATGTCTCCCCTTATTGGTTCAATTACAAATTTGTTCATCATCCCAAATTAGATTGGCAACAGGTCCTGCTTCTACCTTCCTCTGCAGTGCTGTGATGTCCCTGACTGAAGTTATAGCAGTATTTCCAGGAGCAGAAAGGCAGGGACTAGTGTTGGTCAATAGTAGGCTCAATGTAGAGTGCGGGGAGTAGATGCACATCTAACTTGCCGCCGCCGCCATTAGCCCATGCAGATGTGCTGAAGTATTGTCAGATGTCCTGGGTATTGGGACTGGAGTTATTATAGCTCTATGCTCCAGAAGCTATTAAAAAAAAAAAAACATGTATGTAGTGTGAACTTGCTTTTCAAGTGTGATGTATTTGTGAGGGCTGCTAGGTATTACGAGGGCTTGCGGCGGGGGGGATAATTAGTCTGGGGCTGATTTGAAAGTGGACCCAGACCATGGCTGGCACAGGAAGTGCTGTGACCCCTCAGATTGTGTCATCATTCATCTTTTACTCAGGGTGGGATCTCTCTATTTTTACTCATCAGAGGGGACCCTTTTCCTCATTAGCAGACTGTGGGCCAGGTCTTCTGAACCTCCCTGGTGCGCATGCTGAACTCCTCCCTCTGCCCTCCAATCACACCCCTTTTCTCCAGTGTTCGCAGTGGCTGCCAGTGTTCCCATCCCATCTGCCATGCTACCTTATGATACTGCGCACACATAGCTCTGTGCATGCAAAATACCACTTGGTGGTTTTGAGAAGAGCCCCCACAGGTACCTGAAACAGGTGATGGCTGGGGTGTCAGGTCAAAGTGTGGGCTGCCATGCCCCATAATCTTATTGGGGAACATTGCTAAAAGGGGCTTACTACCAACTGTCTTTTGGTCCCCACAGTATGAGTTCAAAGCCAAAAGTATAAAGAAGAAGAAAGTGAATCTAATGGTGTCAGTAGATGGAGTGAAGGTGGTGCTGAAGAAGAAGAAGAAGAAGAAGGTGAGTTCCTGATTTCTCAAGCCGTGGTTGGTCCCGAGCCCTGCAGAGGGAACTCCTTCTGTGCATTGGGTGGGAGGCTTCGGAATGGCCCTGGGAATTCTGGATTCCAAAATGCTGTCCGAAAAGCCTCACCAGGCTTTGTTTGCAAACTGGACAAAGCACAGCAGACCTCAGTCTCTCCTTGACCCTCACCCTCATCCTGTCGCTTGACAGTTGCTTCCCATGCTATGGTGTTGCTGCTACCTTGCAAGTTGCTTCTATGATGAACACTGAGAATTTGTTGCTACCCATATCTACTCAGGAGGCTGACAAAGTCTTTCTTAGGCTATTGGGCATAACCTGGTCTCGCTTGCAAGAGACGTGGATGTAAATCTTCTCTATACTACTCTTTTCTTCACAGGTGTGGCTTATAGTACATTTTCTAGCCTTCGAACTCCTCTGCTCTTTAACAAAGCCCCACAGTGGGAAAATGAACGTGCTTCTTCCTTTGACTACTTCATAACTGTTGTTGTTTTTTGGAGGGGACAAGGGAATAGAAAGAGACCACCGCCTTTCCTGCTGAAGACCCATTTCTGTGTCCCTGACCTGGGGAAGCTGCAAACAATGGCGGCCAGTAAGGCCACAGGAGCCACTTGCTCCTCTGCCTGGCCTTGGCCTTCCAGCAACGGGCCTTGTCCACAGGGTAGTGCTGCCTCTGCACTCTCATTGGCTTCTGTTCCCCCAAAGCTGCTGTGGCTGGTGGGCTCTTTCCTGCACAGGAGATAGTTGACTTTTGCACTGTCTTGCTGAGGTTCTGTCTGCCACCTGTCTGCCAGGGATTCTGCGTCTTGCTGCGTGCAGTTTGCCTAGTTCACACTTTTCCCTGTTTTTGTCTGTGACCCTTGTCTATACACATGGCTACCCGAACTGTGGCTTCTAATCCCTGAGCTGGATTTACCAGCCTTTATATGTCTTCCTGTCCTGCTTCTCCACCACTCCTACCCCTGACTGTTTACCTGCAGTCAGTCTCCACCTGCCTATTGGACTACACATGTGCCCAGCCCTTTGCCCTGCGTGTCGTGCTGCTTGTTTCTGGAGGTGTTGGTTTCCTCTAGTTGTCAGTCCCAGTGCTGTCTTGCTGTCTTCCCTCCATTTTTCTCCCCTTGGTTTGCTGACAACTCTCAAAGTTTGCACAGGATGAGCCACTGGCATTGGACTGGCGTTTCAGCACTATAAGGGCAAGAATGGCCAACTGTGGGCTACATCTGGCCCATGAAGCTGTTTTATCCGGCCCTTGGTGGCCATTGCAAATTTCAGTCAAGGTGGAAAAGATCAGACCTTTCAAAAGTTGTGGAAGATATTCTACCTCTATTAGTTATAGCCCTCCTTGTGTTTTGTAAATAATATCCTGCTCGTTGCCTGAGTGCATGTGATCCATAACTGTGAAGCCGAAACTGCTACATAGCGCTGACTTGATGGAGGAGGATCATCTCCAATCATCTGGATCACTGCTTTGGCAAGAGGGCTCCCCCCACCCCTGCCCCAATAATATAGAAGTTGGCATTCCACGCTTTAAGGCATTCAGAAAAATGTAGTTATGAAAGGACTTGAATCCAAAGAGTGGAGCCTCTAAAAAGAGCGTACTGATGTCTGAAGGAGGATCACTGCATAAAACAGTCCTTGGGGGTTTTGTAATCTTTGTGCCACTCAGAGAGGCATCTGTCCTGCTTATACGCAGCTCTCTTTTGCAGAAGAAAGAGTGGGACTGGGATGAGAGCAAGCTGCTGGTGATGCACGACCCAATCTACAGGTGAGAGCTTGTGAGCAAAGGAGGAGTGTTGGTTTGCAGCTGGGCAGCAGCACGGTTTACAGAGTTGGCCCCTAGTAGGAAGAAGAGTCAACCAACAGCAGATTGCACTTAAAAAGCAACAATGATGCACTAACAATATTAGCAAATTTAAACAAAAATTGGAGAGAAGAAAAAGCATACCTGGGCACTTATTCAGACAATCAGTGGATATATGCCCCAAACACATTTTAGTTTTTGCTTGGTGGTCATACAGCCCCAATTTAAAGACAAGAGCATGTTATTCACTCTACAAATAATAGAGTGGAAGAAAAGAGCTATTTTGCCTTTTGGCCCTTAAAAAAAATATAAGCAGGGGAGAGGTGAGTTCCAGTGCTGGAGAAGGGAGGTGGGGTTCACAGCCTTCAAAAGAACTAACTGATTTTAAAAGTGTATGTTTGATGGAATGTTTTATTTATTTATTTATTTGATTAAAATATTTCTTGGCTGCCTTTCAGGGCCCCAAGGCAGCGTACAACAATAAAACACATAATAAAAACCAATGCAGTATTAAAAATGGTTAAAAAAATAAAAACAGCAAAAACAGAATAAAAACAGCAACAGCAGCAAACATTCTAAAAAACAACGAACAGCAGCATAAAATAAAGCTTACAACAGACCACTGCAGCCACAAATGAGCAGCAAAGCCTCGCAATGCAGAGGAAGAGGGAAGCCTAGTTAGTGTTCAGCACTTTTTGGTGCAGTGGAGGAGAGGCCCAAGAGAAGAGGACTCGGTCTCTAAAAAGAATAAACCAAAAATGGCATGAGCCTGGCGAAGAGTGGCCTTGCTTGTCACCACACATGAGAGCCATTTGATGCCCATGGCATTCACACTTCATGCCAGTGACAGGTGGGCTTTTTATGGGGAAATTTTATTTTCTGAGGTCAAAATATAGCTCATCAAATGCCGGGGAATGTGTAATCCTCCCACAGAATTGTAACCTTGAGGGATCTGGCCTGTTTCACAGCTACGTCATTTCACTGAGGTGGAAACAGTCTAGAAAGTCCTTTACTGTTGCTTGTGAATGTGCCCTTGTGTTCCCATTGTAGCCCCATTCACATGGGGCCTGGTGGCCTTCACTGCTGCCTGATACCCCACCTGCAAAGTTCGCCCAACACAAGAGTTCCCAACGGCAGGAATCTCCTGCCTAGACCACCCTGCTCAGACATTGGCAAACTAGCCTGTTTCCCACACGGTGCGTGGACATGCACATGCACATACTGTTGTGCTGTTCCTGCAGGATATTCTATGTGTCTCACGATTCCCAGGACCTGAAGATCTTCAGTTACATTGCCAGGGATGGCTCCAGCAATGTCTTCCACTGCAATGTTTTCAAGTCCAAGAAGAAGGTAAGCTGCAAATGGACCTGGCTGACCAACTTACAAGCTTGGGGGCCTCTGATGTTTCCATAATGAGTTGAGTATCTCCCTCAGGGGTATCATGAGGCATTTGTACCTCTGTGTCCCAAGGTGGGACTTGAGGCCTACTCAGGTGGATATTGGGATCAGGTTATGAGGAATACATTGTTCTCCCCTCGAGAGAGAAGGACAGCTAGCTTGAGGGAAGGCTTCTCCTTTGGGGCCAGGAAGGTAGTCTCTGATTCTTGAGTCTGGAGGCGTAAAGGCCTCTCAATCCCCAGACAACTTCCCTTTGTCACGGGTAGGTAGGCTCCAGCAGGGATCCTGCTTGCAAAATCCCAACTTGGGGATGGGGACAGAAAGTGTCTTAGATGCAGCCGGGAGAATGAGTGAGAAATCCCCTACAGCCCTGTGCCAACTGACACCAAAGGGATTGGGAGTCGCTCCCCCAGGGCACTTTCTTTTCCCCACCCAACTGAGGCAGCAAAGGAGCATATTTGGGCTGCCACCACACAGGCACTGCCCTGCATTGCTTCCAGCCACCTCCCTCAGCAGCTGGTTTCACAGGCCACGTTGCTGAAGGAATGGGCTCTCAAGAGGCACAGAGGCAGCACAAGGGCACATGCAGGGGAAAGCACAAGTACCACCCCCTGGGGCAGGGAGGGAGGATCCTAATCCACTCTGTTCCCTCCTCTCCTGCTAGACAGAATGAGGAGTTTAAATGTTCTCCCCTCCCTCCATGGTAGAGGGTGAAAGTATCCAAACTTTGTCAGGTGGGCTGGGGCCACCTTGTCCAGGAGTGCCCCATATTTTCTCAGGGGGAAAGTAGAGCTCGTACGGATCAGTCCCCTCTTAGAGACTGGAGCAGGTGACCTGCTACCCACAGTTGATCTAGGGACAGGTGCAGCAGCCCAGCAGAGAACACTCTCCTTCAGCCTACAGTCATACAGGGCACTGTAGCTCAAGGGCTTGCCTCCACTTTTGCCAGTTGATGCCCACACTTGCACCTGCTCCAGATCCTGCTCTTGTAGCATAGATGTGACTTTCCCATTCCTGAATATTGGTCCACACATAAGAGGCAAGGAGATAAGTACAATAAAACCTCTAAACAAGGGGGAAAACTCCCAGATTTGCACGTCTCCGTGGGTCATAAAATGAATAGAACTCCCTCTCCAGACCTTCCAGGGAGGAAGAATCCAGATGTCTTACAGGGGGCTCCTCTGCTCTTATCTGTGTCTCCCATAACCCCAGTTCTCCTAGGCAGGGTTAGAGAACTCAGGGCGGGCGGATGGTGAGCACTCAGCAGGGGAAGAATTAGGGACAGATCAGCCCAGGACAGACTGTTCCCAAATTGCAGTTTCCCAAACCTCCTGGCCGGGGAGGAACATCCGACTACATATTACTTTAAAGATGTAGCTACCAACTACATCTTTTCCTTACTCAAAAGTAAGCATGAGGAACCTGATCTGGATTGGGACCCAAGAGCAGGAGTAGTTTTACTCCTTTGCCTTCCACTGCGCCCCGCTTCCAGATCCATGGAACCAATTACCTGGGGAGGTGGTGGGCTCTCCCACACTGGAGGCCTTCAAGACGAGGCTGGACAGCCATTTGTCAGGACTTGGATTCCTGCATTGAGCAGGGGGTTGGACTCGATGGCCTTGTTGGCCCCTTCCAACCCTACTATTCTATGATTCTATGATCCCCCCACCTGCAGTATGCATTGCCTAAAAAGGATCCATTCATAGGAACGTCAGAAGCCCTGCTGGATGAGACCAAAGGCCCATCTAGTCCAGCATCCTGTTCCCACAGTGGCTGACCAGATGCCTCTGGGAAGTCCACAAGCAGGACACGACCACAACAGCACCCTCCTGTTTGTGTTCCCCAGCAACTGGTATCCAGAGGCCACTGCCATTGGTCTTATCCTCCATTAATACCTCTAAGCTTCTTTTAAGGCCAAGCTGATGGCCATCACTACTTTGTTTCAATGGATCCTTTTTTTGGCATCCAACCCAACATGACCTCTCCCAGCAGTTCCAAGTAAATGTTAAATAACATCAGGAACAGAATAGATCCTTGAGGAGTCCCCAAATGCTAAAAGCCAAGGGGCTGAGTAGTAGTCTTCCAATGCCACCTTCTGGGGCTTACCCATTAGGTGGAACCAGAGCCACTGCAAACCCCATGCCTTTCAGCCGGCTCAGAAGGATACTGTGGTTGATGCTACTGAAAGCTGCTGAGAAGTCCAGCAGAACCAGCAGGGAAGTGCTCCCCCTACCCAACTCCCAGCGTAGAACATCCCCTGCATGACCAAGGCTGGTGTACTCCTCGATCCTCCCTGTGCTAGCTGCCCTCCTAAACTCAAGGAGAGAAGCAGCAATTCCCATTTTTCCTCCTTAGTAGATGGAACTTCTGCAGGGGGACACAGACCAAATCACACAGGGATGTCTGTTGGAATCTACAGGCCATCCAACTTGAGCAATTGAGGTTTCTTTGAATGCTTCAGAGCTGATTTGTAGAAAGGGTTCTGAGGCAGCGATCCACAGGGATTCCTGGGGTGGTAAAGGCTCCTTCACCTTCTGAGACTGCTGGAATGGTAGCCAGGCTTTGAGTTCCAGTGAGCTGGCCCTGCCTGCTCCAGATGATTTTGTCCAGACCAGCAAAAGGTTTCTTTCAGACATCACCCTTGTCTGCCTCCTCTGCTTTTGGAGTGCCCGGAGCCTGCCAGAAAAGATAGAGATGGATTTATAATAGCCACAGCATCAGAAGCCAGGACAAGGAAGAGCGAGCAAGGGCCTGTCTCTGACCTTTTAGGTACCTTCAAACTATGGTTCTTTCTGACTGGCCATTGTGCCATGAATCCCTCTGGCTTCAGTGTGCCCCTGCAAGGAGCCCCTGAGGCCAGATTGCCTCCACAGCAGGCCCTTGCTGAGTCAGTGTGCTGGGCAGGTCCTGCAGAGGCCACAGCAATCAAATGCGTGAGAGAAGCATGGGGGGGGGGGGCAGCCTAGGCCTCTGTAGGCCACTTGAATGATCAGGCTCTGATGTGTCTTGCCATTGACCTCTGCACCACTCCTAGCTGGAGCTGGATCCTTGGCATAGCGCCTAGCTCACGTCAGGGGCGCGTTGGGGCTTGGCAAAGGACTCTGCTCCGCAGCACAAGCTTGGAAAGAGGCCTTGTTCTCTGTGGACTGGGGGGAACTTCTCCTTTCTCCTCTCTATGCAGAGTCAGGCCATGCGCATTGTCCGAACTGTGGGTCAAGCATTTGAGGTCTGCCACAAGCTGAGCCTACAGCACACTCACCAGAATGCTGATGGCCAGGAGGACAGCCAAAGCGAGAAGGGCAGTGAGGGCTTGGAGGCACCAGGTAGGGGTCCAGTGCGGGGGAGGGAGGCAGTGGGGGTGGCTTGAGCTGCCTTTGTTCCTCGGGCTCTGTAGGCATCCAGCAGAGTTCAAGCCCTGGAGAGAGGCACCACCTGGCTTGAGCAGGAGGGCTGGCAAAAAGTGGAGAGCAGGCACCAGCAACATACCCTCGGCAGGCAGAGGAATGCTCCCGCTTCTTTGACACAGAGTGGGGAGGGTGTGCAGAAACGTCTCCCCCCCCCCCCACTTCCTCTCTTGGCATGCTGGCTACACTGGGATTCTTAACCCTGAGAGTCTTTCAGAAAGGCAGCTCACAGGCTCACTGCCATTTTCTGCCAAGGGCTTCTTGTTGGTCTGAAGCCTGCTGTGAAGATGTTGGGCCTCCAGCCAGGAAGGGGTTAGAGAAGGGCCTCCGCCCGCGCTCGCTCGCACTCTCTCTCTCTCTCTCTCTCATACCTGTCAATCTCTCACAGCCTGTGGCCTGCCAGAAGCTGAGCCTGTTGGCACTGCTGAGGAAACAGACATTGATGCTGTGGACATTGGACTGCCAGGGAGCAACCACTTGGAGTACAACAGAGGGGTGACAGACCTTGATGCTGTCGGTGGAGAGTCGCCCAGCCTGCTTTGCACCAAGGTACATTTATCCCTGTTGGTCTTCTCCAGGAACAATGAATTGCAGCCCTAGAGAAGAATGAGCAGGGGAAGTCTGTTGCCTGCCAGTTCTTGGAATTGGGGGTTCTGGAACAGAGCAAGAGCTAATGCAGTCAGCCACACACATGTCCCAGCCAGCCCCAACATGCTGAAATAGATGTCTGTGTGCCACAAGCAGAGAGTAGGAGCGAAGGAGACTCCTGCAGAGCAGGGCTCCAGACTACTCAAGCAAATCCATCAAGCCACACAATCTTCAGGAAAACAAAGAGCTTACATTTACTGGTTCTGATTGTAGGGAGGGGTTGCTTTCTTGCGTTCAATGTGGCAAATCATTTTAATCATAGGAAAGACACCTCCACAGAATGTGTTCCCAAAGGGACTTTTATTGTGATTCATGTGGACCCCACTCCACAAGCAAACTGCCTCTGTCCTTGATACCCTAAAGACAGGTGAAAGCAATGTTTCCATAAGTCCAGGTGATAGAGAAAAGGCCCAGCCCCCTCCCCTCTCATTCCCAAGCCTGCTCTGCTCCTTCCAGGCCTGATTGTGGCAGGAAGAAGTTGTACTTGGGTGGCTACCTGGCCAGACAAAAAGTCTCCATCTTTAGAGTTTCCCATTCGAGCTCCTGGATTCTGCCCTCCCTGAGCAGTCATGGTTGACCTGGATGGTGCTCCTTTATTGATGGAGCAAAAAGAGAAGAGGGCAGGTGGGCAGCCCTGTTCTGCTTTTCCAGCTATGTGTGACTTTGAGACACACAGATGTGATCTTTGGGATCTGTGTGCAGTCTCCTTTCTTAAGTGAAGTGCAAGCTTGTTTATGATTCTGCTGCCACGTGATCCCTGCTTCCTGCCATATGATATAAGCACTTCTCGTATGTATTGGGCATGGGAGGTGCTTTATTTGCTTGGGAAAAGGTGTCCATTGCACGCCAGGGGATGGGTTACACTGAGTCTTACATTCTTTTGTAGTATCCAGATGACGTAGCTGCCAGCATCACTAGGGATGTATGAATCAGTCTATATTTTGTCTGTGTCATTTTCACATGTATTCAGTCATATGTCCATTTTGCCCAATTTCTACATCATCCTACGAATTTTAAAAATATTTGCATTGATTTTGATATGCAACTTTCCCTAGTATACGCAGTTTTGTATATATCTTTCCCTAACATACACAATTTTATATGCAACTTTCCCTAATACACACATTTTTGTATGCAATTTTTGAGCTGAGGACTGCATTGTAAAATTAGAAGAAGTGCGGAATCCAAAGGATAACTATGTTCTGATCCAGAAAGTGCGAATTAGGTCAGTTTCAGACCAAATGAAATTCTCCAGCATCCCTGCTTCACCGGTGTGGTCTTCTAGCCTGGCCCTGGCGTATACTGTGTTGATTGAGAACTTTCATGGGTAGGGAGGGTGAGGGATTAAGAAGGACCCTTCTGATCCCTGCATCTGTTTGTATTTTTCAGGGCTTGCTTCATAAAGACAGTATCCTGATGGCTTCTCCCAAGATGCTGCTCCCTTCTTCTGCCCAGTTGCCTGAGCCAGGGGTCTCTCTGTCTGCTCACCACCAAATGCAGTTTCTGCAGCAGCTCTTGCAGCAGCAGCAGCAACAGACTCAAGTTGCTGTGGCCCAGGTCACTATCCATTCTGCAAGACAACAGAGATACCCTGAGCAGAGCCAATACATAACCTCGCCTAAATGCCTAAGCAGCAAGGAGGCCTGCTGAGCACTCAGTTCCTGCCCTTTAGCTGAGAATCAGCATGAACATTAAGGTGCCGTCTGGCTTCGCTGAGCAGTCTCCAGGAGTGCCCCTTGTCTTCTCTGCCATAAGCTACAGGAAATTTAGAGGCCTCGGGTGTTTGGTGACATGATAGAGCATGATAGGGTCTCCATGACTCTGATCTCAGTTTGTTTTCTTCTTGTGTTTGGAATTGATTGTTCAGTGTTTCCACTCAGGGAAAGCACGTTCAACTGCATTCTCTCCATTGGGATTGCTTAGGAGTCTGTTATTGGTCCCCTGCTATTTTCTCTCTATGTTTTGTCCCTAAGTGACTTCAGCAAATCTGTTGACTTTCAATATTGCCAGTATACCAATATCACCCAGCTCTTCTTCTCTGCCCTACATGGTTCCCCCTCCACCCAGTCTGGCATCTCCAGCTGCTTGTCTGATCTACTTGGATGTCTCATCACCATTTCAAACTCAAAATGTCCAGGAAGGAACGGATAATGTTTACTCATGAGCCTTCTTCTCCTGAGTTCCTTCCTGTATCCATTGGCAACATCACCAATCCATTCTGTTGACTAGGCAGAAAGCCTTGTCTTTAGCATGGATGATTCCCTCTCTTTTCCTCTCAGCTTGCAATCAGTCACCATCACATTACTTTGCCCTGTACAATGTAGTGTTAATCCAGTTTTTCTGAACCTGTGCTTCCTCTCTAGTAACATGTAACTGCATTCACACACAATTTCTGTGTCCCTTCCCTCTTCCCTCCCATCTACTGTCGTCCCCTCTTTCGAAATATATGAGGGGATTTGCCTTTATGTTGCTGTGTAAGGCACAAGGCATAAGAGTAGTGATAATAAGAATAACTTTGGTACATATTTTGTGCCCATTTTGTGATTCAGCTTAGGCTTATACGTGGTTATTGGTTCTTTTTTATCTTTTTTTAGCGTTAAGTTTTCCTAACTTTGTGCTGTGAGTGGTTATTTATCTCTGTTTTTGTAGGTTGCTTCCTTGATTATGGGTACTGCTTTTTCTCTCTTTTTTTGCATTGCAGTTATGGCCATGGTTATCTGATGTTTAGTCCTGATTTATGAGTTCTGAATATTTTGAATTGATGCATTTGAGTTTAGCATTATTTGGTAGCTCCTTTAGGGTATCACCAAACATAGCAAGGCTGCTTTGAAACAGAGCCCTGTCTGTCTGCTCTTTTTCTCTCTGGGCAGTGGCAGAGAGGACTGGCCTTGAAGGCACGTGGCCAGGTAGGCAAAATGTAGCCTATGCTTGCCCCATTTGCACAGTGTGTGTGCGTGTGCACATGTCCCGAACTGACCTGGAATTCCACCCCACCCTCTTGGTATTCACAGGTGAATGGGGTGGGGGCATTGTTTTCTTCTGGGAGAGGGAATGTGAATTGTTTTGAGGGGAACAGGGTGCTTCCCACTGTAGCTGGCAGGTTCCTTTTTTTTGTCTTCTTCCCCTTTGGGGGCAGTTTTAAAAAATGCTGCCTGTTTTGGCAGTGGTAGCTCTTAAAAAATAATTTTTTAGAGTTTAAAAACGTGCACATGGACTGACAGTTGACAGAGCAGAGCTCTGGCTGGCTGTAGCACATGTATCAATTTTTAGAAAATTAAATGGTTGTTTTTTCTTTAAAGAGCTGCTGCTGCCAGAGCAAGTCACATTTTTCTAAATTACAAAAGAAGAAGAAAACAACAAAAGGAAGCCACCACAGAAGGCACACCTCCCCCCCCCCCAATTATTCATTCTGTTTCAGGACCCCGAAACAGCCCCTTAAAATGGGCCCCCAGTTTTGGAGAACCAGTAATTTTGGGGATGGGTAGAAGTTCAGCCCCAGTATATGCTTACCTGCATGGGTATAGAGTTTTGTCAGTGAAAGATATTCCTTGCTGGCCACTCCCCCCCCCCCGCCCCCTCCTTGCAATGGCATATGACCAAGGCCTTTTCTTGTTTCTGTCCTGCAGGTGCATTTGCTCAAGGAACAGCTGGCAACAGAGGCAGCTGCCCGACTGGAGGCCCAGGCCCAAGTGCACCAGCTCCTGCTGCAGAATAAGGACCTCCTCCAGCATATCTCACTTCTAGTGAAGCAGGTGCAAGAACTGGAGGCAAAGCTGTTGGGATCGGGCACCAGTAAGAGCTCCGCTCCCTCTCTTCATATGGAACCATTTTTATTTTGCTGCTTCTATCCCTCATTTATAGCATACTTCTATTCGACCATGACATCTGCTTTTCAGGCTTTGTATTCATCCTCACAGAGACACTGGAAGGACATTTTTGTAGAGATGAGGCCATAACTTAGTAGTAGAGCGTGTGCTCCTGTCTGTCTGTCTGTCTATTTATTCTTATGGTAAATGGGTAGATATAGATGGAAACAAAACATTTATATTCAGTTTTTCTGGATGCTAAAAGCAGTTTACAAGGCAATAATAAAAAATAAAAATAAAACATCAATAAAATCCAATAATCAGAAGAAACAGCCACGGAGTCTTCACTCAAAAGCCAAACCAAAGAAATAGGTCTTGCAGCCTTATAAAAAGAAACCAAAAAGATAGATGAACTCTACTGGTGTAACTTTGCTTGTAGAGTTCTTGGATTCAATCCCCACCTCCACATAAATATTAGGTGGTAAGCCTGGGAAAGATCCCTGACTGAGGTTATGGAGAGCCACTGCCAGTCAGGGCAGACCATACTGGGTTCTATGGACTAATGATCAGAGTCATTATAAGGCAGCTTCTTATGTTCCTATCGCCATTTCATAGAGAGGTAACTGAAGCTGAGAGTGTGTGACTTGACTGTTGCAGTCAGTCTTGGAGTTAACATTTTACTCCCATTTCTGCCTTAACTGATCTTATTCCAGATGTGCTGAAACTTATCTGATAAATTCCCATAATCCTATCAAAATTATGTGGCAGCTGAGGGGTGTACCCAGGGTAGTTTGTTAAGAAAAAATATTCTTCCCCTGGAAATTTCTATGGATGTTTTGCCTGAGCAAGATTCTCGAAATTCAGTTGCAACTGTAAAACCTGGTCTGGTTCCATCCCACCAAAGAAGCTTTGACACAATAGTACTCTTGCTGGCTCCTTTCCCTTATGAAATCAGCATTCATAGAAACATGATTGAGACTGTTTGTGCACTTAAGAATTTGAACTAAAACTGTTGGGTAATAAAATGGCCTCCTCTTAACTTGAATTTTCTTGCAAACATTTTAATTTATAGTCTTCTAATTCCAGTTCCGGTTCCAAATGTATTCTATTTTTAGGAAATCTAGAAATGTAAGGGGTAAAATACAGAATTTGGCAAGTTAGATTTTTGCTTTTAATCTGCTTCTTAATTGTCTCTAAAAACTGTGTGAAAGTTTCCTATTAGCTGTAACAGGGGTGCAGAAGTGGTGGGGGTCTAGACTGGCTCCCACCCGGCTCCCAATGGGCCAGATGATGTCGGGGGCATGGCCCCACCCCTCAATGCAACATCAGGGGTTGTAGCCCCACCCCCGACACCACCCTTCTTTCTCTCTGTGCTGGAGAGAGGAGAGAAGGTACTCAGCCCTCACTGGGAGGAGTGGCTGCTTCTCCCAGAACAAAGAAAGGGACTCGGACGGTGCTGGGAGGAGTGGCCACTCCTCCCGACACCGGAGGAGTCCCTGGCTTTGCATGCCATCCGACACCTTCATGGGCACCCTGTGAACCTACTCAGCCGGTGCTGGGGAGAGCGGCTCCTCTGATCAAAAATAACAGCGTGAGCAGAGATAACAGCGGGGTGGTGTGGTGGCTGGATTCAGCCTGTGCCGTAAAGAGCACCTGCTCTTCCCAGCATGGGCTGCGTCCCACGCTGTCATCTCCAATCTGAGATCTGGCTTCTGGGAAATGAGTGTTCTGGAACCAGACATGCCCCCCATGGTGGCCATTTTATGACTGGGCAGGGTGCCTCTATGGAAAGGCAGGTTGACATGGGAGGAGACAATCCTTCATGTTCTTTAGAGATTATCTCTGCAGTCACACAACCCACCTTCCTGCCCCACTGCGTGTGTCTTCTGCTACCTTTGGGTTTCCCAGCACTGTAGTTGGAAGGGATTGAGTGGGAAGGGGCAAGCACCAGTTCCTTGGCTAAAGCTCTGGAATTTTCAGACGCTAGCTCTGCACAGGCGCAGGATCCCCTTAGTGTGACTACACAGATGACCACTTGAACTTCAGCTACAGCTAAGCAACCTGTCCTTGCCAACGTATGTTTTCCTCATAATGCTAATGTGGGCATCCAGAAGGCGTTTCTGGGGAAGAACTGGTGGGCAGGATTAGGCTCTTAACCCCTCCCCTGCTTGCTGATTGTCCCCCGCGAACGCTTCCCCTGGTAGCTTTAAAGAGCCGTGGGGAGCGGGGGCGGGGGGAGAGACGGTGCGTCTGGGGCGCATTCGCTGGGGAGAATCAGCAGCTGAAGGAGGGCTCAAGCACCTGCCTCCCCACCTGCTGATCCTTCCTGCAAATGCCCCATGCCCACATCCCCTGTTATCTCAGTCAATGCGGGATTAGGGCGTGCATTTCCCAGTGTAACAGCTGGCTTGACCCTTAGTTCCAGTGTGGTCTGCATGCGCCCCCTTTGTGTCTCTCATGACATCGCCTGACTGTGGTCGTGAAGAGAGTTGTTCTGCCTCTTAGGTGTGGAGTGTCAGTGTCAGATGGAGCTCTGGCTGTTGGTTCTTCACATTTGCAGCTGCATCTCACAAGCATGGAACTTGGTATATGCCACTCAAGGTCCCCAAGCTTCCTCCTGACTGGCAGAAGCAGAATGCACAAGGGCAGATAACGCACCTGTGCTTTATTTCCCTAATGGAATCTCAGAGTTAGTTTTCTAGTCTTTGGGGGTGCAAAATTGAGCTGTAAAATGTGTCAGTGGAGCCTGGTAAAATCTCAGAAACCAGAAGGGCACTGGGCAAGATTTCCCAATGTAGGACCTGGGAGGGGGTGTTTGCAGGGCAGCCTCAGTGGGCTACATCATTCTGCATTTCTGCTTTTCCATTCCCCCGTGGCTGGCAGAAGCAGAATGCCCAAATGCACATAACACAAATGTGCTTTATTTCCATAATGGAGTCACATTGCAGAATTCAGTTTCTCTTGTGCAGGATTTGTCTCCTTTGAGCATTTACACCTCTTCAATGCTCAGTCATGCCAAAGGCCATAAGAAACAACTGAGCTGCAGGTTTCTTTACTCCAGGACTCAGATTGGTGGGTGAGCTGCCTTCTCTCTCTCTCCTCCCCCCCCCCCCGCCCCGAGACAGAAGAGATGAGTGACAGGATGCTGCTCTTTCTCTCCCTGTCTTTCAGTGGGCTCTCAAGACGGTTTGCTGGAGATCACCTACCGATCAGCTGCCCTGCCTGTTCTGTGTGACCCCACCACCCCTATGCCCGAGGATAGCCGCCTGCCCCAGCTCGACCACAGCTTCTCCAATGCTGCCAGCTCTCTGGGCAGCCCCATAGGTAGGAGTGACTGCTTGGCGAAGCTGGAATGCTTCCGCTTCCTCCCCAGCACGGTGCCTCCCTTGGGCAGCTTGGAGCTCATCAAGTTCCGTGAGTCTGGGATCGCCTCTGAGTATGAGTCCAACACGGACGAGAGTGAGGAGTGGGACTCGTGGGCCCAGGAGGAGCCGCTTCGCCTGATCAGTGTCCTGAACAAGCAGGGGCTGGGAGATAGCCTGGAGGAAGAGATTGCCCTATGAAAGGAAGCAGAGATGTCTGAGGTCTGCGGCAAGCAGTAGGGAGAGTACCTGGGGTTTGGGTTTCCTTGTAAATAGGCCTGAACGAGCTTGCCTTTCATGGCGGTTTTCTGAGTACAGACTCCTTACTGGAGAAGGAGAACGAAGTCTAGTTCTCTTGAGGAACAAAGTTTCAGTGACAACTGGCAATTCCCTAGGCTGTTACGTGGTCTTGAGTCCTGTTTCCTACCAAAGGCAGTAGGCATTTCCCAGGATGACTAAAGGCCCTAGGAGTTCCACCGTTGCATCAAAAAGTGTGCAGATTTTGGCATTATGAGAATCTCAGTTTTCTTTCTTTCTTTCTTTTAGAAAAAGTTTTGAGCAAGTTTTGAGCACTTAAGCTGACAAAACTATTGTCTTGAAAGAGTGTGGTCAGTGCCTGATCTCAAAAGCCAGCAGCGGGAGTTAGCAGGAGCGCCGGTGAACAGGAGGGGTGTCTCCACTGCCCTGTATTGCTCTTTGCCCCTCCCCATAACTGCTGGAAGCAGAATAAATTATGCAGGTCTAGCAAGTGTTTGCAAGTTTGTCTAATTTGCATAATGTATAGAGGTGGCAGAATTCAGAGGTTATTTTGAACAGAATGTTCAAAACTTTGGCACAGAATTGTATTGCGTATGTTGTGGGGTGAACTTAGTGTCGAGTATACACAGCCCTGCTCTTAGCCAAACCTTTCCTACGTGCTGCCTTCCCTGTTTAGCCTCCAGACAGGATCAGTAGCCTTATGTTTGTGTAAACAGAAGGAAACTGTTCAGCTAGGAACTGTGTTGTCTGGGGAGAAGTAGTTCAACATGGCTGGAGACTTCTCTTGGGACTGAAGACCTGGTCATTGCTCATATCATTCATGAACACCATTTGAATTCTTGACGTGCCCGTCCCAATTCCAGAAGAGTAACTCTAGCATTTCATCATGGCACCTTAGTGCAGCCTTCCCCAATGGCCATGCTGGCTGGGGCTGATAGGAGTTGTAATCCAACACATCTGGAGGGCATCAGATTGAGGGACGCTGCCTTAGGGACTGACATGTGTTTCCAGGGTTCATGTGCATAGTAACATAGGACCAGCTTCTCCATAGTCCCATCTCACACGTTTGCGGGCTGTGTGTGACTGATGCAACCGGGCAAGCAGGGCTAGTCTTTTCAACATGATAGGTTTTCTCCTTGACAACTCAGTGCTGATTGCATTGTAAAGACTCCACTCCGACGGTTGCGTTCTTCACACGTAGCTTGCAGCCATGTGGAATCGCACCACAGGGAAGCTGCTTCCATGCCGCTGTGGCTACACATGGAGGGGGCCTCTGTGTTGCCTCCAGACACTCAGGCCACAGTGAATCAGGCTCTCTGGTGCCCCGCGTGCTGCTCCTGGTTGGTCCCAGGGATCTCCTAGAACAGTCGGTGCTCCGGAGCCTTAAGCAGGCACTTCCTCTTGGAAGCAAAATAGTTCAGTTGCTCCGTTGCTGCTTCTGAGCTCCACCAGTGGCTGGCGCAGGCGGAACTCGCTTTGCTCCTTCTTCTGTCAGTTCCTCCCGTTACATGTGATGTTCTGTTTCTGGAGAGGTCTCACTGAAATAATCCTCTCCCTTTCTGGCACTGCTTTCCAGCCTAGAGCAATCCTGGATCATGGCTGATTCCCAAAGGCCGGCAGGTGTGGTTTTGCCTTTTGAAAATCTGCTTGCTTTTCTTGTGACAAAGCAGCACTCAGACTTTTCTAGTTTAACAGCGGTTTAGCAGTAATTCTGTGCATGTCCTCAGTTCCTACCCCAAATTTTAAAAAATGTTTAAAGGATATTTCAGAGTATTCCTGCTTTAAAATTAGTTGTGAGCAAACTTCACCTAACCAGGCCCGGAACTGGACTGTAAAAAACCAAACTGTTTCCCCCATACTTGGAAAATAGCTCAGTTCTTTCGAGCCCAATTCTGAGCCTGTTTCAGACCCTGTCACTGGGAGTGCAAGAAGGCATCATCCCTCCCGGAACCCCACCATGGGCATCCAACACTCTTTCACCAACCCATCTGCTTGCCTGCCTGCCACTCTCCCTCCGGAAACCCTTCCCCTCCCTCACACTTACCTTTGTTCTTGCTCTAGCAGAGGAAGGGAGGTAGTTCTGTCTTCCCCCTCCCCTCCCTAACGCCTGGCATGCGCTAGACTGCAAGAGTGCTGGATAATGTTGTTTTCCAGCACTACTGACCATAGCTCAGTAGTACTGGAAAACCTACATTTTCCATCACTCTTTGTATTGGGCGCTCATCCATTATAGTGTGCCAGGTGCTAGACAGAGAATGAGAAAAGAGAGAGATCCCCCCTCCCTTCCTCCACTGCTGGAGCAGCATGACAGGTAAGGGATGGGATGTGTAGCATGGAGTAGGGGGTGGGAGATGGGAGGGTGGGAGGCCAAGGCAGTGGAAAAGTTTAAATTCCTCTCTGGCTTGGATTTTAACCCAAACTAGAGAATAATTTGGGGGGTTGCTTGGTCTTGAAGCAAACATTACAAGCTCACCTGGATTTGACCTCCGAGAAGTATTTGGATAATGTTCAAAACCATCACTAGTTAAAATGATTCCTGGCTGCATATTCTCCTCACTCCTCTGGAGAAACAAAATAGGCTCCCAAGCATTTTGTTGTTATTGTTCAGTTCAACCTTTCCTTTGACATTTTTTTAAAAGTTCCACCTAAATTTCATTTTGAATTATTGTGGAAATTTGCCATTTTATTCGTGGAGGAATGAAAGAAGGCTTGTGAGGAATAATCACTTCCAGTCTTCCAACTTGGAGAAAAATGAGGCAGTAATCGAAGACCTATAGTTAACATTTGCCAGAGCATTCTGCATGCTCCCAAGGATTTGCTTGCAAACACTGGTTACAGGAAGTGGCGGGGTGCGCCTGCAGTAGTGAGCACGGACAGATACATGCAACTACGTGGGGAGGTGTGTTGCCTTTCATGTTCAAAGGTGGGCTGCTGTACAGTTCTTTCTCATTAAGCTCATATTAAGATTTATTGGGGAGGATCCTTTTTGTGAGTTTTTGTGCAATTATATGACAGAAAAGCTCTTAAAGATTATTAGGGAAGGAGTTGCTTGAACAGCAGTTTTCACGTCATATCTGGATTGTTCTGAAATTTTGCCTGTGTTTCCAGTGTACCAAGAGCAGCACTGGATGCTGTGGATATCAAAGGAAGCCTTTGGAAAAGGAGGACAGCTTTTTAAGCAGCTCTACATGAGGGACAAGAATGGACGCATGACTGGCAGCGTGGAAGCTCTGAGGGCAGGCATGAGCAGCCATGCGTAGCTGTGTGGGACTGTGTCCTGCCTGAGGGGAAAGCTGAGAAGGGACAGGCTGAGGAAGATGAGGCCTTTTGTGTCTGAGGCCCAGTTTTCCACCCACACCTTCCACCCCCAGCTCAGTTCACACATGACAATCCCAGTCTGATCAGCCATGGCTTATCGGGGCAGGAACAAGCTGTGCACCCCCGTCCTCTCCCTCCCCCTTGCTCGCTCTTATGTGGCGTCAACAAACCTATCTTGGTTTTCTAAATGAGTTTCCTGCGATACCCAAACCTAATCTTGGTTTCATAACCTGGTATAGAAGGAGCCCTTAAAACACAGTTTCCTAGTTTGGACATCACAGAAAACTGACTCAAGAAACCAGGACAGTTTTGCTGAAGTTCTGTATGAGACAGGATGAGGGGAGGGGAGGAGCAAGGAGTGAGCCTGCAGGCACCCAGCTCGTTCCTGGGCTGAGACCCTAGCACCAGGCCCACTGTTTGCTCATCAGCCAGATTTTCAGGGATGCAACTCAGGGAGAAAGTGCCTTCTGAATGAACTGGGTGGAGGGCTTATTTCCCCACCCCCATTCTTTACACTGCTCATCTAGTTAAGGGGTAGGAAGGGAGCAGCAGAGCTGCTTCTGTGTTTTTGACAGCAGCGACCAAGGTAGTGTGAGAGGAGAAAACTGCTGCTCCCAATATGTGCTGGGAGTCCCTCATACTGGGCCCATCCTTGCTGAAGACAAGAGTGAGGCAGGGAAGTGAGATGTGACAAGCTGGAATATCTGCAATGAATGTTTAGAGATGGGAAGAGTATGTGCAGGGTGAATGGGCAGGAAGGCACATATCAGGTGCTATGGGGAAAGGGCATACACCAGCAAGATGTGGCCTGCAAGTGGCAGCAGTGTCTGTTTTAGCAGGTTATGGGATATTGTGTAGGGGCAGCCCCACTCCCACTTAGGGAAGGGTCTTTTCTCAGATGGGCTGTCTGGGGCTCCTGGCTTTCTTGTATATTTACACCACAGAGGGTTCCTTCATCAAGCCCGTTGGGATTTCTGTATCTTTTTGTTCTTTACTTAGAGCAGTGATTGTTATGGAATTACTTTCTGTGTAAGTGCACTTAATCCCAGGGCGGTGGTGTTAGCTTCTTGGCTTTTGCTAAATAAATCTTCCTTATTCCTAAAGCTAAACTGTTGTTTCTGCTTTCTTTGTTTCTTTTGTTTCCCCTATCTCCTCCCAAACTCGCCTCTTTTACTTTCCATCCGTTGGAGCATGAAAAGAGATGGCTGATTTGTTCAAGGGTCCTCACAAGCAGCAGTGCAGGAACCTTCAGTAGAGAAAGGTCTCCCAAATGCAGTGCCCCAAGGTTGGAAAAGAGGGGAGGCCACATGGGAATCTATGCCTAACAGGGGCAGGTGTGAGGAGTTTGTGCACACCCAAAGTTGGACATAGCAGCTCTTTCCCCATAAGAGCACAGCATGCAGAAACCAGCTGTGCCAAGCTGTGCCAGCTGTGCCAAGCAGGCACTTTCCTGGTGATGGTGGACGGTCAGACCTTATGGGGCCGAATTGCCCCTATCCAGAGAATCACCCTTGTCTAATTGGGCTAGAAAGCCCCCTCATGGCACCTCAGCAATCCAAATCCACTGACACTCCAATTCCCATGTTGTTTCACTCATGGGCAAGGTACAAGTTACCTCTTCGCTATTTAGTGAACTGTCCAGAGCAGAGTCCAGCTCAAAGCCTGCGCTAGTTTTAATGGTCTGTAAGCTCCTGCATTCCTCTCTGGTTAGTTTCAAAAGGCCAACAGCATCCCCACTGAACCCAGGCTGGGGGCTGTCCTGTGCACAAGTGCTGCTACAGCCTCCTCCTTTTCTGAGCAAAAACTACATTCGCCTTTACAGTGGCCCTCTCATAGGTAGGAGTAAATATGTCCCTGTGAAAAAGCCACACCAAGAGGGCTAACAGGGCAGCACAGAGTGGAGAAGCAGCCAGAATGATGTGCCTGGGTGAACTCATTGCGTGGTGAAGAGCAGCACCACAATCGCATTTTAACAACAGCTGTTGATCAACTACATTGCTTGGATCCGTTCGACTTCCTGCCATAGGAAGTGCCACCCTCCCAGCTCTTGGGTGGGGGGGGGGGGGAGTTGTCAGCACTCTTGAAGTGGCCCTGAGGGACGAAGCTCTGCTCAGTGGCATATCCAAAGGGAAAGGGAAATAGTCAATATCTGGAGAGAAAAAACTGGAGTGAAATGTGCACTGGCAGTTTATTTTCAGTTGCTTTCCTAATAATCCCTAGTAGAGAATATGCTTCTTCTTTCTTACCGCTGCAGTACACTGAGTCAGGACTCAGCACATCACGCAATCCTGCCTGACTCTCTTTCCTGGTCATCTACCACTTATTCACACCCCATCAGTGAATACTTGAGGTTAGGATTTTTTGCACCAGTGGCAGTCTCATTTGCCATTTTGCTGCCCATTTGCATTGTTTGGAGAGGTCCTTTTCGAGTTCCTCACAATCTGCCTGGATTTTAACCCTCTTGAATAATTCGGTGCCATCTTCACACTTCACCATCTTGCTGCTCACCCCATTCCAGACCAGTTATGAATATGTTAAATAGCACCACTCCCTGCCCAGATCCTTTTGGAACTCACTGCTTACCTTTCTGTGGTATGAAAACTCTGTTCCTACCCTCTGCATCCTATTCTGTAACCAGTTGATTGGTGAGAAGTTAACTATTCATCCCATGAGGAATGGGCCCCCAACAAGGGATTGGTTCCCTCTTCCTCAGTGCAACCCCCTCCCAACCAAGAGACCTGCTTCTCCAGGGCAGCAGAGGAGCTGTTGGCATGGGAGTTGGACCTGTGCTAGAAGGTCTCATTTACACACCTTTACATCTCTCACCTTCTCTGGGTTAGCCATCTTGGCTTCAAGGGAACTTGCTTCCTGAGAGCCAGGAGCTCATTATACCAATCACACCCCCATGACTTCCACCCACCCACCCTCCCACCAGGCAGGCAGGCAGGCAGTCATATATGTAGCACTCAGTGCAAAAGACTGAATATCTCCACATTCCTGCTGTCTACCTCATAATTTAAGGGCTTAGTGGTTTGTTTTTTAATCAGAAGTTTTGGTTGAGGTTTGGTTTGAGCTTACTTTAGGGGAGGGGAGAAATTCATCATCCTGGTTTCTTCCCTAAACTTGCACAAGTGCTTAACTTGGCTGCTTTCTCTTTTCCTCAATGGCTTGTCATTAGGGTTGTAATCCTTCCTTTCTGGGGCTACCTCATGCCCCCAGAGACAAGTATAACCAAAAAAAGACTGCACCACGAATATGCAGAAATGGGAGGGATCCCTCCCAATGGAGGCTCCTTAGAGAAGTTATTTAATTGCAAAGGAACCCACGCAATGACTCTTCTTCAGGGGACGGTCATTTAGGGCACAATCCTGTGCATGTTTAGACAAAAATAAGACCTTCAACTCCCAGCATGTGCTGGGGAATGCTCAGAGTTGTGGAACATATTTCTACCTAAACATGCATAGGATTGCGCTCCTAAGAGTCATGTTAGTTTGTTCTTTGTTAAAGATGCAGTTCTCTGCCATGCGCTCTCTTCCATGTACCCTCTATATTTATGTTGCCACCGTTCATGGTTTGATGCAATTTAGGGGTCAATTTGGCTTGTGCCTTACCCTCCAGATGGTAAAGAATTCAACACCACCAGAAATGCCACTGGGTAGAGGCTCCATCCCTTCCAGCCTCTTCAAGGGAGCTGACAAATGCAGTAGAAAGAGGTCCTCCATTAGCTGTCTTCAGACATTTCCCTCACGTGTTGGATCAGCACATAAGGGGGCCACACCAACTAGCCCCTTCCCCAATATCACATGTGCTGAGTCATCCTTCTCTTTGGCATCTGTGCGTGCAACATGAAGATCTGCATGGAGGGGCCTTCGTGTGTGCAGCTATGTGCGTGAAGGCTCCCGTGCGTGATTGGGGTTCCAGGTCATGTAGAAGCCGCCCTCATGTGCACAACCATACACATGAAGGCCCCCTCCCTGCAGACATTCATATTGTACATGTGGATACCAGAGGAAAGACTACTTGGTGTGCGTGACACTGGACTGGGCTAGTTGGCCCAGCCCTGCTTCTCCCTTCCCCCCTTCAAATGCATTGGTCAGGGGAAACATCTGGAAGGCTTTTCTCTGCTAGGCTTTCCAGCCCTGCCAGCATTGAAAGGGTGGCAGTGTGAGGAACATCCTGCTACCCGTGGACTATCCAACAGGCAGCTGATGTACTTGCAGAGGAGGGAGAGAGATTTGTATGGACTCTAAATGCAAGGTGCGTAAGGTCTCCTCATTCTGTGTATAGGGAAGTGGTATGAGACTGCTTAGGCAGCCTGTTGAGAGAGGAGTATTGGTCATGCAGCAGAGTGGAATGCAGGAGCTGATCCTTGCTTGACCAGAGTGTGGGGGCCGAATACTCTTCTGCTTCTCAGGTATCTGCAGGCACAAGAAAGCAGGGCTGTGCTTCACTGTGCTTTTGCTACCACCTAGTTTTTAAATAATAGCTTGCCAGCTCTCAGTCCTGTTTTGTGGTTGAAAGATGTGAAATTTTCCTGGCAGCTTACTGGGAAAGCTCCATATGAAGAAAAACCGCCCTCTTACAAGCAATCTGTTTATCATAGTGTCCACAGTGAGCTGCAGCAAGATCTCATTCGTCAAAGCACATTTGTAGCCATCATGGTAACCACTGAAAAGTTTAACATACAAAATGTTAAAAGGCTTAGAAATGAGGGAGAAAGCAGAAAGGTCACATTCATTGCCTTTCAACTCTGGTACTTTCTGTGTCCCTATATTGTTCTTCAGTGATTGCCTGGCATCCTTCGTATTTTCATACAGAAAAATTGTAAAACAGCCTGCCATCCACAGTTTGGTATCAGACAAGAGCATTCAATTATGAACATTATGTTAACTGCATGCAACTAAATAAGCAAATTAGCTGGAGCCATGCAGCTGACATTGCTTCATAGAATCCTAGAGTCAGAAAGGGCCATTGAGGCCATCGAGTCCAATCCTCTGCTCATTGCAGGAATCCAGTTTAAAGCATCCCTGACAGATGGCTGCCCAGTCCCTGCTTGAATAGCTTCACCAACAGAGAGCCCACCTAGAGCCCTCCCTAGAAAATTGGTTTGGTTTCATTGTCTGACTGCTCTGATCTTTAGGAAGTTTTTCCTGATTGTCAACTGAAATTTGCCTTCCTCTAACTTAAGCCTGTTATTTCATGTCCTACAGTCTTGGATGATAGAGAACAGGTTGTGGCCCTCTTCTGTGTGACAATCCTTCAGGTACTTGAACAGTGCAATCATATCCCCCCTCAGTCTTCTCTCCTCAAGGCTAAACATACCCAGTTCCCTCAGTCTTTGCTCGTAGGACTTTCTAGTCCCCCGATCGTCTTTGTTGCCCTTCTCTGAACCTGTTCCAGTTCATCTGAATCCTTCTCAAAGTTTGGTTTCCAGAACTGAACACAGTATTTAAGGTGAGGTTTGACCAGTGTAGAGTGGGACTATTACTTCCCATGCTTTAGAAACAATGGGTAGGATTCATCAGGGGCTGTGCACATGCAACTAGCCCCGCGCACAGTCCCAATATAGTGCTTCTGGGGACAAGCCCCCACACAAGCGAGAACAATCATTTCTGGAAGGGGCATGACCTGCCTCTTCCAGAAACCAGAGTTTTCGCTCACATAGGCTTGCCCTCAGAAGTGGCATATTGTGGCCATGTACAGATCAGGGCCAGTAGTGCTGGTTGTAAATGCATGGCCCCTATTGGATACTCCCCTATGCTTCTATTGATGCCACCTAAAATTGCAGTTGCCTTTTTTGCAGCCACATCACACTGCTGACTCATAAGCTTGGGATCATCTACAACTGCAAGACCCTTTTCACACCTACTATTGCCAAGCCAGGTATCCCCCATCTTATACCCATGCATTTGATCTCTTTTTCCTAAATGAAGAACTTTGCACTTGTCTCTGTTAAATTTCATCCTGTTATTCTCCGCCCAGTTTTCTAACCTGTCAAGGTCATTTTGAATGTTGTCCCTGTCTTCTAAGGCAGCCTCCCCAAGCTGTAGCCCTCCAGAGTTGTTGGACTTGGCTGGGGAATTCTTGGGGTTGCAGCCCAACACATCTGGACAGCACCAGATTGGGGAAGGCTGTTCTAAGGTATTAGCCATCCTACCTTATTTCATGACTTCTGCAAATATGATAAGCATTCCCCCACCTCTTCCTCCAAGTTGTTCCTCTCTCTCTCTCTCTCTCTCTCTCTCTCTCATTCATCCACTTCTGCTTTAATTTTAATTTTACCAAATGCTTAGCAGCTCTTTCGAAACCCTTGCAGCCAGAGAAGAAGGTCTTGCACTGCCCCTGTAGGCAGAAGGTCCTTTCCTCCTAAGTGCAGCAGGACAGCAACCCCCTCTTTTGCAGCTGGCAAAGCTTTCAGCAGCAAGGAATCAGGCCTGTCACCTCCCAACTCTCCCTTGCACGAACAGCTACCAGCAAACAGGCAAGTCGGCCAGAACATTAGGGCTGCTCCACACTCTACCCAGCAAGTGTGTATGTTCTATGTACATTATTAGTGAGCATGTAACGGGTGGGCATCATACACCTGCCTTTAAGCATCTGTGCACCAGAACCTTGATTGGCCAGGGTCCCCAGCCACGGGGATAGGGTGTTTAAAAATGCATGTCCACACATGCTCTCCACACTTCATTGAGCTTCCATTTTCCTGCAGCAGAAACCAACATACGCTCAGCAAACATGTTTGCCACGGAAAGTGGGGCTGTCTTTAGTACAGCAATGTTTGAACTACTGCAAAAATCTGAGAAGCTTTGTAGGCAGCAATGTGTGGCTAAATGGCCACAAGCTATTCAAACTGTTATTCCTGTTACTAAATATTGTCTTTAAATGCCATGCAGTCCGCTGCTGCAGTTACGTAGCATCCGAGTGAAGGTTGCAGTGTTTTCCCATCTTCCCTGTCCTAAGCAGCAGGAAGGGCAATGGATCCAGTTCATCCTGCTTATCTCCCCATCTCATGCTTGGAAATCCCATGGTAGCTGCAGGCCGAAACACCGCCGCACATGCACTTTGACTGCATTCCAACATCTTCCCCTTGTTTCCTGTTCCCTCTGCTGTAGTGCGTGCCACAGTGCCCCTTCCAGAGGTGTTGCAGGCGACTTTGGTGGAGGGGGCGAATCCTGCCCGTGGCACACCACTGGCAGGGCTGCTAAGCGCCCCCCTTGCCCCCTCCACTGCCAAAGTAGGAGCCCAGCTCTGCAGACTGCCTGGCCCTGCACGAGCCCCAGAGGCACCCCCACTGACCGTGCTGGAAGAGGAAGAGCGAGTGAGGGGCAAAGGCTCGTGCCCCAGTGTGCAATAGGGATGGGTGGCGTGCAGTCTCTCTCCACCTGCCCCATGTGCAGATGTACCTTTCATGGCCCTGTACTCTGTGTTGATTGGATCAGCTGCCTTGTGGTGTCTCCAGCTGGGGTGCCTGCCCTCCCAAGGTGGCCAGACAGCCTTAGGAAGCAGCGTCCAGGCTCCTGGCATGGTACTGGCCGACCTGGCCTGGCGTCTGTATTGCACTGGTCTTGCTGACGGTGCCCGGGAAACGCAGACGCCTCTGCAAACAGCAGGTCGCTGGCAGGGCAAAGGGGGAGGGCGGGTTGCCCAGCATTGGCGGTGGGGCCAGGGTCTGAGGAGGAGCCGCAGGGGTGGAGATGGCCCAGCTCAGGGAGGGAGGAGCACTTGGCCCAAGTGCCTCGTCCTGTCTGGAAACATACACTTCAGGTGAGGAAGAGACAGGAACTGTCATGGAGCCGCGCACTTGTTGCAAGCAGCAGCCCCGAGGGCAGGGATGGGGCCTGATGGGTCTGTGGGAAGAATGCAGCCAGTGGCGTCAATAATTGGCTTTATTCCTTGTCAGACAGGGCGTCGAGGTCTGGGAGCAGTCGTGCTTTGCACGTGCGGGCCGAGCGACTTGAGCATTTTGCCGCTGCTGCCTGCTGGGCGGTTACTGGGCCTGCATTTGTGTTCCTTCTCCCACAGGGTGTTGAGCTTGTGGTAATAGACCTTGCAGCTGAAGCCTTCCTTGGATCCACATTGATGTGGGTCCTGAGCGAGTGTAACGTAGGGAATATACGGCAGCAGGCCATGCATTGGCAGCCGTTCTGCTGAGGGGGCTGCCGCTGGGAGGCCAAGAGGACGTCCTCGGAAGTGATGCGCTCCTCGGCCTCCCCAGCAGCTCCGGCCTGTCTGTTGCTCCCACTGTCCTGGGGATGAGCTTCCTCCTGGGAGCCAGAGGAAGAAGAGCCTCTGTTGGGAATTCCTCCAGCTTGGCCGGCGTCTGCTGGGGTTCCCCTGCTGTCAGCTCTGCACGTGTCTGGCAAGCAGCAGGAGTCCACATGACCGCCTTTGTCCACGCACACCAAGTAGCTGTAGGGGGAGCACCAGGGCCGATAGATGGTGCAGTTCCATCGCAGGGGCTCGCTGCTCTCCAGTTCTGCAAGGAGGCAGTCTGGCAAGAGAAAAGGTGGAGTGAGCCAAGGGGCTCCTTTTTCCTTTCGCAGATCTCGCTTGTACAACTCGCCTGCTGATGTGCTGGGAACAGCAGTGCACTGTATCCCTGTGAGGATACCGAAGTCATGTCACTCTGACACCATCAGCCAAGCCCAGATGCTTCCTTAAGAGCCATGTTTGTTTGTTTGAATCTCAGGCCTCTGGTCAGGTCTATGTCCTTCTGCCATGGGGCAGTCTGTGCTTCTACCTCCCTTCAGCTCACACCTTCAGCTCTGCTGCTTTTAGTTGCACCCTCACCAGCAGGACTTTCCTTGCTGTTCCCCTTTAAAAAAAAACAAAAAACGATTGCTGTAGAGCAACTGTCCCCAACCTGGTGCCCCCCAGATGTTTTGGACTATAGTGCTCAGCATTCCTGGCCATTGGCCAAAACCTTTGGAAGGCACCACATTGGGGAAAGCTGGCATAGAGACGGCAGTTTCAGTTTGGTACAAGGCACATTCACCTCCACTTTCTTGACCCTGGGACCAAATTTGTTTCCTAAAATTAAGGGGCTACTTGCTGCCCTGCTCTGCCTCCCTCTGTGGCTTGAGATGGACAAATAAGAAAAGGTCGTCACAGCATATCAAGATCCCTACATGCACAGCACAGAAAGATGACAGGCTACATGTGTTTGCAGGGGCTGCAAGGTCCACCTGGTCCTAAAGAAGGAAGTGCTTGGCTATGGACCAGGGAGTATCTTGCCTGGTGGGGAGACACATACTGGGGCACATGTGGAAATGCTGGGGCTGTGATCATCATCCACAGGAAATAGGTGCCTCTCCGCATGTTGCCATACCAAACAAGCCATGCCTGACTGTGCATGCATTGTTTCAAGGCCAAATGGGGCACCTCAGCTGACAGATCAGGGAGCACGCTTCCACATCAGCACCTTCATCTCCTCTCTTGCCCTGTAGCCACAGCCTTCTTGCCAGTGATCGAGTGCTTCCCAAAACTGTGAAGGACTTGCAGGAGGATGCCACCATGGTACAAAATGGTAAAATCAGTGGCTTCATCTGCTCCAAAGTAATAACAAGCTTCTCCCAGATTACTCCTACTACTGCTTCACATTTCATTCAGAAAATATTTCCTCTGTTCAAAGCTCACTGGGTATCCCTTCTCCCCGTACCCCCAGCTCACCTGGCAAGCTAGTTGTGACTATGGGGCATGTTAAATCAGGTACATCCTTCAGGGCAAAGCTGGGGAGATGTGGCCCGGAGATTGTCAACAGGGAAAAACTTTCCATTTCCTCTCAAGACTCAGCTGCTCAACTAAATGGGCTCCTTTGTTGTTCAGAAGTATTTCAGTACAAATGACTGCCCAGGTAGCTGGCATTGTGATATCTCTGCTGACATCACAAACAATTGGTCCGGCATTTTAGAGCCTGATGGGTAATGCTGGCAAGCTCAAAAAGCAGTTCTGTATGGATCTGGTGCTGAAACCTTCCTGAGGTGAGACATATGTAGCAAGGCTGCAGAGTTTCATGGTACATATGCTAATGAAGGTGGCTTGGTGCCCTTCATGATGTACCACAGCTTCATCTATTCTGGGCTGCATTAATAGAAGTATATCCTCCAAATCACGTGACGTACTAGTTCCCCTCTACTCAGCACTGGTTAGATCTCATCTGGAGTACGGTGTCCAGTTCTGGGTGCCACACTTCAAGAAGGATGCAGACAAACTGGAGAGGGTTCAGAGGAGGGCAATGAAGATGATCAGGGGACTGGAAACAAAGCCCTACAAGGAGAGACTGAAAGAACTGGGCCTTGAGAAGACTGAGGGGAGATAGGAGAGTGCTCTTCAAGTACTTGAAAGGTTGTCACAGAGAGGAAGGCCAGGATCTCTTCTCGATCATCCTAGAGTGCAGGACACGGAATAATGGGCTCAAGTTACAGGAAGCCAGATTCCAGCTGAACATCAGGAAAAACTTCCTGTTACAGCAATATGGCAATGGAACCAATTACCTAGGGAGGCAGTGGGCTCTCCCACACTGGAGGCATTCAAGATGAGGCTGGACAGCCATCTGTCAGGGATGCTCTGACTTGGATTCCTGCATTGAACAGGGGTTTGGACTCAGTGGTCTTGTAGACCCCTTCCAACCCTACTGTTCTATGATTCTATGATCTACCTAATTTATCATCTGTAACAAGATAGGCAGCAATCAATGGATTAAAAACAAGACAAGCTCTAACCACAGGCCCACAAAAGACAGGAAACAAAAGGAGCAAAGAGGAGAGGATAATGGAGGAGGATTTTCCAGGGGAAGCCTAGAGGAAGAGATGCTTTGCAATAACTTCTTAAATGAAGTGACTGAGGGAGTTTAGGGGAGGGAATTCATCCACCTCTCAGTAATATGGTGCAACCCAGATGAAAAGGATGAAGGCAAGCCATGATTGAAATCTAAAGTTTGACAAGGAGATTTGAGCCAGAATAATGCAGGAGTGAAGAAAGAATGGAGCAAAAGAGACACTTAAAAGATAAAAGTGTGTAGTGAATCTGAAATGAAAAGGAAACCAATGGAAAGAGGGAGACACAGTCACAGTGACATGCATAGTAAATAAGATAGCTGACAAAGTTATGAATGGAAGTAAGAAGACAGAACACAATCAGATTGAGGTATGAATAAGATTAATAGACAGGGAGTCACAAAAAGGTCAGGGAGAGAAGTATTAAGAAAGCTGGGTAAAATAGAAATACAGTGATTAGAGAAGGGGAAAGCAACATTCATATGACCAGCAAAGTGAGCAGAAAAAGCAAGACAAAATGAACCAATGGGAGAAAGAAAATGCTGAGTAGCACAATAGTGGTAAAAAGAGGGAGATTTGGGGGGCAGTAGATTACAGCAACTTGAAATGGAAGCAAATCATATCAAACATCTACTTAATGGAGAAAATAACACAGAATTCAAAAAAGAGCAAGGGACAAGAATATTGGTTTGCAGCAGTAGGTGAGTGGTTAAACCAACACCACCTCCACAGTTACTGGGACATGAGGAAGGAGGGTGGGGAAACGGAGCCAGAAGAGAGAGCAAAGCCAGAAGATGAAACACAGGTTAAGAGGGAAATTTACTGGGAAGAAACTATTATTTATTATATATCACCAGTGTCTGCCTTTCAGAGCAAAAGCCCTCCCAAGGTGGCCCTCTCACAAAATTAAAAGATGCTAACATTAAAAATCAACTAATATCACAAAACTAAAACTACCATCTAAAACACTTTACAATCCAGCATAGTAAAGAACCATTTAAAACAGAGAAAGCAGCAGTATAAACACTTAACAATCCAGCTCAGCCCCTTTAGGTAAAAGAATGTTTTGCTATATGCCCCTGTGTGACCCTGCATTTGAAGCACTGCCAAATTTGCAGCTTACTACCTAACTCATGTGCTTCCAACTCATGCAGAGCAGCAGAATGGCGGTGGAGAAAATCACAGTCAAGCCACTGATGGACAGTAAGGTAAGGCAGGAAGAGAAATGAGAGGGGGGCAGGGATTAGGGAAAATGTTCCCAAGCTGAGAGGAGCAAGTTATCAGCAGACAGAGCACAGCAAAGTCACAGTAAGAAATGGAAAACAGGGAGGGAAAGTGCCACAAAGGAATGCAGATGCAAGGCTTGGCTTTGCCTTTCATTTCATCAAAACATTGGAGCTAAAATTAATAACATCCCAACACTTACAGAAAAAGCACAGGCCAGTTCTCAGCAGTTAGTTCAGCTGATGATACTCTCCGAGCACTAGTTAGACGGCGGTCTCCCCTGTGATGCTCATTGCACTGCTATCCTGTCTCGCCTCTGCCCTCCAGAAGAGGATGAGCCTTAATTGCGAAGTGAAACCTGGTTCCCATCCTCCACCAGAAAACTGGCAGCCCAACCTCACAACTTGCTGTCATCCTCCAGGTGGAGGATGGCTGGAGGCCCATAAAGACCTGGTTCGCATGTCATGCTAAACCACAGTGGGTTGTCATCCATGGGTTACCATGGGTGGCTGCAGGGTGGCTTAGCATGACATCTGAACCCAGAGTGGTTTTTCCATGGTACCTAGTGATTTCAGCAGCATGGCCCCCTACCTCTAGGAAGAGGGGGAGTGGGGGCTGCCCCAACCTGAGGCTTCTTATACAGTTCAGAGGAAAGCAGTGACATCACAACTGTGATGAGCCAGACACTGCTCATAGGCGCTGGAAATGTGCTACTTGCTATGGGAGAACAACTGAGTTGGCCTTCCATCCCGTATAACAAAAGAGGGGGCTTGGGGATTGTGGCTGTACTTGCTGGAAACAAAAGTCCTACTTTTCTATTCTTTTACCAAAAAGATGACTTTACATGCCGATGACTGTCTTATAGACAGGTGTCAAGGCTGGAGTTCAGCAGTGGGAGTGTATTGCAGGTAGTTGACTAGGTGACTTACCAGATATCAGTCTTGCTATCCGGCACATTCATGTTTTGCTGAATTTTTATCCTCACCTTTGCCTTTGGGGAATGCATTTTAAGAAGTCCATTAGAAACTGAATGGCTTGCTCTAGTCTTGCATGATGCTCTCAACCCCAGTCCTGTGCCTTTCTCCCACCTTTGCTGAAGCTGGGGATGAAGACACCGGGCTTTTTGGCTGTGTCCCAAAATGGAGTCAGTATTGTTCACTCAAAAGAGAGCTACTTTGTAACACCGCTCACTGGTCTGTAGCCCTCATGTTCATTTGATGGCTAGCCACAGAGACCAGTGGAGGGAAGCAACAAATACAAAGGGCGCAGGGGAGCTGAAAGTGGCTGGTGGGTGCAGGAGAGAGGGAGCTTTAGGGGCCGGTGTTATTACTTCAGTAGAACATGAAGTAGTCTTTAAAAAAAAAAAAAAAGTGCTCCCTAGCAAGGGAAGCACCAAAGTCAAGGATGAAATTGATAAGGATATTGACAAGAGTGGGATATTGGTTGTTGTTGTTGTTGTTCAGTCATTCAGTGGTGTCCGACTCTTCATGACCCCATGGACCATAGCACGCCAAGCCTTCCTGTCATGCGCTCTCTCCCGGAGTGTGCTCAAGTCCATATTCATTGCATCGGTGATGCTATCTAGCCATCTCATCCTCTGCCGTCCCCTTCTCCTTTTGCCTTCAATCTTTCCCAGCATCAGGGTCTTCTCCAGGGAGTTTTCTCTTCGCATTAGGTGGCCAAAATATTTGAGCTTCAGCTCCAGTATCTGTCCTTCCAATGAGCACTCAGGGTTGATTTCCTTTAGGATGGATTGATTTGACCTCCTTGCAGTCCAGGGGACTCATAAGAGTCTTCTCCAGCACCACAGTTCGAAAGCATTGATTCTTCAGCGCTCAGCCTTCCTTATAGTCCAGCTCTCACAGCCATACGTTGCTACTGGGAAAACCATAGCTTTCATTATACGAACCTTTGTCGGCAAGGTGATGTCTCTGCTTCTTACTATGCTGTCTAGGTTTGCCATAGCTTTCCTCCCAAGGAGCAAGCGTCTTTTAATTTCATGGCTACAGTCACCGTCTGCGGTGATTTGGAGCCCAAGAAAATAAAATCTGTCACTGCTTCCATGTCTTCCCCTTCCTTATGTCAGGAAGTGATGGGGCCAGATGCCATGATCTTAGTTTTTTTAATGTTGGGTTTCAAACCAGCTTTTGCACTCTCCACTGTCACCCTCAACAAGAGGCTCTTTAGATCCTCTTCGCTTTCTGCCATTAGGGTGGTATCGTCTCCGTATCTGAGGTTGTTGATAATTCTCCCAGCAATCTTAATTCCGACCTGTGATTCATCCAACCCGGCGTTTCTCATGATAAATGCATATAAATTAAATAAGCAGGGTGACAATATACAGCCTTGTCGTGCTCCTTTCCCAATTTTGAACCAATCGGTTGTTCCATGTCAGGTTCTTACTGTTGCTTCTTGACCCTCGTACAGGTTTCTCAGGAGACAGGTAAGGTGATCTGGTACTTTGATCCACACAATCAAAGGCTTTAGCATAGTCAATGAAGCAGAAATAGACGTTTTTCTGGAATTCTCTTGCTTTCTCCATGATCCAGCGAAAGTTGGCGATTTGATCTCTAGTTCCTCTGCCTCTTCGAAACCCCGCTTGTACTTCCGGTAGTTCTCGGTTCGCATACTGCTGAAGCCTAGCTTGTAGGATTTTGAGCATCACCTTGCTGGCATGTGAAATGAGCGCAATTGTACGGTAGTTTGAACACTCTTCGACATTGCCCTTCTTTGGAATTGGAATGTAAACTGACCTTTTCCAGTCTTGTGGCCACTGTTGAGTGTTCCAAATGTGTTGGCATATTGAGTGCAGCACTTTAACAGCATCATCTTTTAGGATTTTAAATAGCTCGGCTGGAATACTGTCATCTCCGCTAGCTTTGTTGTTACTAATGCTTCCTAAGGCCCACTTGACTTCACTCTCTAGGATGTCCAGCTCAAGTTCAGTGACCGCACTATCATGGCTATCAGGGACATTCAGATCTTTCCTGTATAGTTCTTCTGTGTATTCTTTCTACCTCTTCTTAATCTCATCTGCTTCTGTTAGGTCCCTGCCTTCTTTGTCCTTTATCATGCCCGTCTTTGCACAAAACGTTCCCTTGAGATCTCCGATTTTCTTGAAAAGATCTCTAGTCTTTCCCATTCTATTGTTTTCCTTGATTTCTTTGCATTGTTCATTTAAGAAGGCCTTCTTGTCTCTCCTTGCTATTCTCTGGAACTCTGCATTCAGTTGGATATATTGTCCCCTTTCTCCCTTGCTTTTCACTTCCCTTCTTTCCTCAGCTACTTGTAAAGCCTCATCAGACAGCCACTTTGCTTTCTTGCATTTCTTTTTCTTTGGGATGGATTGAGTTGCTGCCTCCTGAACAATGTTACGGACCTCCATCCATAGTTCCTCAGGCACTCTGTCTATCAGGTCTAATCCCTTAAATCTATTCCTCACCTCCACTGTATATTCATAGGGGATATGATTTAGGTCATACCTGAATGGTTTAGTGGTTTTCCCTACGTTCTTCAATTTAAGCTGAAATTTTGCAACAAGAAGCTCATGATCTGAGTCACAGTCAGCTCCAGGTCTTGTTTTTACTGACTGTATAGAGCTTCTCCGTCTTTGGCTGCAAAGGACATAATCAATCTGATTTCGATATTGACCATCTGGCGATGTCCATGTGTAGAGTCGCCTCTTGTGCTGTTGGAAAAGAGTGTTTGCTGTGATCAGTGTGTTCTCTTGGCAAAACTCTATTAGCCTTTGTCCTGCTTCATTTTGTACACCAAGGCCATGCTTGCCTGTTATCCTGGTGATTTCTTGACTTCCTACTTTAGCATTCCAATCCCCTATGATGAAGAGGACATCTTTTTTTGGTGTTAGTTCTAGAAGGTGTTGTAGGTCTTCATAGAACCGATCAACCCAAGCTTCTTCAGCCTCAGTTTTTGGGGCATAGACTTGAATTACTGTGATGTTGAATGGTTTGCCTTGGATTCGTACTGAGATCATTCTATCGTTTTTGAGATTGTACCCCAGTACTGCTTTTCCCACCCTTTTGTTGACTATGAGTGCTACTCCATTTCTTCTAAGGGATTCTTGCCCACAATAGTAGATATGATGGTCACCTGAATTAAATTCGCCCATGCCTGTCCATTTTAGTTCGCTGATTCCCAAGATGTCGATGTTCAGTCTTGCCATCTCATGTTTGACCACCTCCAGCTTGGGCACTTCTGCGGGACACCCCTCCACCGCAATTGTGAATGTATTCCCATATTCAAAAGGGCTCAAAAATTATTTTCTTCTTGTGATCTGATGCAGGAGGCGGGGTGGGGGGTCACTCAGGAAGCCCCGGAGGATGAAATTGACAAAGGCATTGACAAGAGAGGGATATGGCTATGTTGGTCTCAATAGTGGACAAGTGGTCATGAGCTCCTGAGCACTTCTGCTAGATCCCTAAAATATTTTTTTAACATCTGCGATTGTCTTCCCGTGTTTATACGGGCTTAGAAACCTACATACCTTTGGTGATCTGATGTGGAAGGGGGTGGAGTTTCCCTTATGAGCCGACAATCTCAGCGGACCAGTTGCAGAAAGGGTGCTGATGTGAAGAACAAGGAAGTTGGGATTTCTGCCCAAAGGCCCCTGGAATACCTGCTGGTAGCATTCGGGAAGGCTGAGAGGAACTGAGGGAGAAACAAGCCATGGCAAGTCACTGAGCGGGCGATGGTCTGTTGTGAACAATGGACAAGCCACCCACGCACCGTGGGTTATTCTCAGGGTGGCTTAGCGTGACGTGCGAACTCACCCAAAGGTGGTTTTTCTCCAAAAGTTTGATTTTTCGAACTCCGTGCCCAACTTGTGTTGAGTTATGGGGGGTGAAATCACTCGACACCTTTTGTTTTTCTCTGCCTTCACTACTGCTACCTGTGGCTTATGATGGTGGTAGCAGCAGCAATCCCCTGGGTGACTGCCAGCCAGTGGGCACCCCTCCCCCGAATATCACTTGGGCGCATTGAGGACAGGAGGGATGGCAGCTACTGGGAGCAGCACTGTCTTGCTGGCAGTGAGTTGACCCTTGTCCCTGAAATTCCACCACCCCTCAGAAAATCACTGAAATGAGTGACCACTTCCAACTCAGCACTCCGTCCTTTCAGTTCCCCCCTGCATCACTGTGCAATATTGCCACCCCTTGGAGCCTTTTCAACTTTCATACCTGACCTTGACTTCATTCCCCCCACCCCTGCCAAGCTCCATTCACAATTCCATTGATCCAGCTGCCTCCTTCCTCCTCCTCTTTTGGCCAGGCCTTTTAACTTATCCCCACTTCTTGCTACGGCCACTCTCTTGATCTTGTGTTCCCTAAAATCAACTTGGTGTCTGACTTCTCACTGTACAATACCCCCTCTTCAACCATCACCATTTCAGCACCACATCACCTTTTCCCTGTTCTGCTTCTTGTTCCTACCATGACTTGTAATTCATTGATGCAGGGGCTTTCTTGGAAGCATGGTCCCTCTTACCTACTATGTCACTTGTTCCCACTCCATAGACTCCGCGGTCTCCAGCTTCATCTTCTCATTATCCTAAACTTGCCCCACTATTCCATCAAACTGTTGACCCCATTAATTCTCAACCCTTGCTTACACCCTTCAGTTGTTATCTTTGTTCAAGCTGCAGGGCTGCTAAATACCTCTAAAGGAAACCAAAATAAATGGCTGACTTTATTTTACATTAATTCTCCTCCTCTTCCATCTGTCTTGCCAGGTTACACTGCCCTGATCCACACTCATTCTCACAATCTCTTTTGCCTCTTTTCTACCTGCCACTTGGCTTCCTTTCTACTTACCAACTTGCCCCTTTCTTCGATGAGAAAATCAAATTTATCCAGTGCAATATCTCCACTGCCCTCCAACCCTGCCGTGCCACCCCTCACCTCTCTTCCTTCTACCTCCACCCTACCTAGCCCCTCCACATGTCTCCTTGGCCCTATTTTCTCCAATCTCCTGGTTGCCATCTCCCCCACCATAATCTCCTTCTTCACCAATCTTTGCTCCGGCTCTTTTCCTGCTGCATTCAGACATGCCACTGCCTCATGCATTCTCCCAAAGCAACAACATCCATCACCGCCCTGGACTGATCCTCACACTCAAGCTGATCTCCCCTCTTCCCTTCGCCTGTGCTGCTCAGTTCCACTGCCAGTGCCAAAAAGCAATATTGATGAGGTTGGACAAATGATTGTATCAAGATGCACTAATCCACATGTGTGTGTGCATTGATAAAGCATCTCAGTAAATAAATCTTGATATGATTGTATGTCTGTTTGCATCAAATTTCTTTTTGTATATATGGTTCTGATGCATGAGGCCACACGAAGACCACAGCAAAACAACACACAAAAAGAGTATTGATGGAATCAATTATATCATCACACAATATTGCTTCAGTGCAGTGTTGTATCAATGCACATATGAGCATTGGTAAGCGGAGGGAGCAATCTTATGGCCGCTAGACAGTGACTAGATGGCCATAGGATATGCTGTTTTCCAGGAACTGACCTTGGAGCCCGCGCTTTGAGGTCGGTTCCTGGAGAACCGACCTCCTGCACTTCCGCACTGCCTCCAAGGCAGCATGGAACAGCCCTGTCCTCTGCACTCACAAGAGGAGCGCGGAGCGGCCGGAAAGGGGCATGCCTGGGGGCATTCCAGGGCGGGGAGATCATAACTGCCTGTATGACATCCTATGTGTTGTACAGCAGCCTCCTTCCCCGCTCCGTCCTCTGGCTGTCTAGCCAAAAAAGCAGGGCAGGAGAAGCGCAGAGGGAACGATCCCCTCCATGCTTCTCCTGCCCTGCTTTGGATAGGCGGTCACCTATCTAGATAGGATTGCTTCCTAGAGGAAATGAAAACCACAGCAAGTTACACAAACTCCAATTCCAGAATTAATTTTAGAAATTCTCCTAGTTAAACTAGAATTCAGGTGTGTCGTTCAAGGCAGAGTGAAGCCACAGAACAGATAAGGAGCTGAATGGGGATTATCTGCTAATCCCTAATTTCCATTGGCCAACAGCTGAAACAGAGGCTTATATTTTCAGCTTCCCGCTGCTCCATTCAAAGGTTAGACCAAGACTGGTATTCCTGTGCAGCATTGCAAAAATCCAGCCATTCCTTCATCTCCTCAGGGAAAACTGTAGCTCACACTCAAGTTGTCTCGCTCCTTGACTACTGCAACCTTCTCATCTCTGGCCTTCCCCTAGCCTTCATCTGACCACGCTTCAGTCCTCTTATCCCTCTCCAAAACGTTGCTGCCAAAATGATTTGTCTTTCCTGTTGTTTGGACACAGGCCACCCCACAAATCCTACACTGCCTCAAATCTCTCCCTGAACACAGGCCTAGAGCCACCCCCGTCCTTTCCTCCAAATCCCTCCCCAAACCCCACGTTTCACAAGGCCTTTGGCTTAACCACCAGCCCTAATTCCCAGGCGTGTACCTGGGCTTTAATCACACATCACTGAATTTGCTCACATGCGCCCGTTGCCGTCCTTGTCTCACCACCTTCCTGTCATCCTCAGCTTGTCTGTTTATTGTATATGAAACCACATGCTTTACAGCCACCTCCACTACAGTCATTAGTTTGTTTGTTTAGTGTCCTCTATGCTTAGCAGAGCATTGCTGATATGAGAGGAGACACTGACATGGCAGGCGAGAGATCTGACCTGCAGCAGCAGGGCAGCCCAGTGCTCTGAAGCACAACACTGCCTGCCTGCCTACAGCCAGGTCAAGCCCTCGGTGTGCTCTGGGGCAGCAGAAGAGGGTTTTAGGATCTGTGTTGTATTTGCAAGCAGCAGAAATATGTAACTCAGTGACAGAGAAATCAGAAGAAAGTGAGCAGAGGTCATGAGGGAGGAGGAGCATGGAGCCACAAAATCCACCGGATCCCTGAGCCTATAGACACTTCCTGTATGTTTTCAAAAATACCGTTGTAAGCCAGTGTGGTGTTGTGGTTAGAGCGCTGGATTGAGACTCAGGAGATCCAGGTTCTAGTCCCCACTCAGTGATGAAGCTCACTGGGTGACTCTGGGCCAGTCACTGACTCTCAGCCTAACCTACCTCACAGGGTTGTTGTGAGGATAAAATGGAGAGGAGGCACTTTGGGCTCCATGTGAGATGCTTGGGGCTCCTTGCAAGAGGAAAGAAGTCAGAATATAAACATAATAATAAACAAACAAACATAAGGGCTAAAAGTGTTTCTTTTTAAAAAAACTAAAGAAGAAGGGGGGAAAGAGAAAGTTGAGATTCTCGGAATTCCTTGCCAGCTCCCATATTCTGCATCAGGTACTAAATGATGCCATTCCTGGGTTCTGTTACTATCGTGGATTATCTTGCAGGTGAAATGAGATAAGATTCCTCTGGCTGAGACCTGCCTTACTCATATAGCTCTTCTTTTCTTTCTTTTGTAGTTGACCAAAGCATTTTTGAGAATTCAAACACTACTCCTGCACCAAAGCTGCCTCTAGCCAAATCTGTCTCTCTGCACACCCGATTGTCCCCAGGTTTGAATCTGCGAGGCCAGCCAGACTGGGGAAGTGGCAGCCAGCACCTGAAGACCCTCAGCAAGACTGTCAGCGCAAAAGTCAGTGATCTCCTGCGCAGGAAAGAGCCCACCAGTCACAGCAGCTTCGGGGGAACAGAAGCCAATGCGAGTGCAGAGGCAGAACTGCCCTGTGGACAAGGCCCGTTGCTGGGAGGCCAGAGCCAGGCAGAGGGGTAAGTGGCTCCTGGGGCCTTACTGGCTGCCATTGTTTGCAGCTTCCCCAGGTCACGGACATAGAAATGGGACAGCAGCAGGAAAAGCTGTGGTCTCTTCCTGTTCCCTTGTCCCCTCCAAAACCAACAACAGTTATGAACGTGCCAGGGGATGTCACATGGTAGGTGAAACTAATTAAAGGTTCAGGGCATACAAACCGTTGTCAAAACTGGAATTATGGCTTTCTCCTCCCTGTGATTTTGCCAGTTAAAAGAAGGGGCTGTTGTGGTACTAGGCAGCTTTGTCTATCACTGCCTTTGAATTCCTTTTGTGCCAGAAAGTAGCAGTTAGGTAAAGATGGAAAGGTACTCCCTCTGAAGTAGCACTGGAGCAAAAAAGCACCTTGGCTGTGGCACTCCTGGAGTGGCCTTTCCCAGGAGAGTTGGGAGAGGGTCATGCCAGTTTTCCAGCTGCACTATCCTGACAGGTCAAATGGTGACTGTTGCTTTCTGAAGGCTTCACGTTCTTGCTTTGTTCAGAGCAGCAGCCGTTGCTTAGCTGCTAGGGACAGCTTTGAGCACTGACCATATTGTCGCTTAGGAAGAAGCTGGAAACCAGGATTGGTTCCAAGTCATACTTTTTGAAGGATTTGATCATTCACAGTTCTGGCAAGGTCCTTCACTTAACCACCTTTTCTTGTGCTTGTAGGCACACACTGACTGATGCTATTCCCCGGCTCAACCCGCCTCCACTGATTACCAGAAAGCGAACCCCAAGAGCTCTGAAGACCACTCAGGATATGCTGATTGCTTCCCAACCACTGGTGGGTAGCACAGAAGCCTCCTTTCCAGAGGAAAGCCAGGAACTTGCCTGCCAACCCACCAGGACAGAGGCAGCATGGCAAGAGGCTGGTTCATTGGCACAGGAGAAAGCTGGAACTGGTCCTAGTAGGGCCTTTGGCGTGCCTGATCTTGTTCATCCAGAGAACCTAGAGCCCACGCTAAGCATTGCTTACAGACTGCCCTCTCCACCTTACCCAGAAAGTTGGGCTCAACTCCATTCGAGTGCTGGCAAGAGCCTTTCTGAATGCCAGCCCCAAAGCAGCATGGACCCCTCCAAGGCAAAGGCATCCACTCTGGAGAGTGACGGCCACAGCCCAGACTTGCTGTCCTTCGAATAAAATTGTCTCCTTTCACCAGTAGCTGTGCTTTTGTTGCAGAGCCAGTATGGTCGCCATAGCTGTTCCCCGGAGCGGATGTTGGAACAGACCCTATATCCCCTGAGGGCAGCTTCCTGACCTAAGGAAGTGGTGGCAAGAAGCATCTTGGGGAAAAGCAGCTACCTTTTACAGCAGCGGGGCATTCTTGCACTTGCCACAGGAAGCCAGCCATCGGGAATGCACAGGTTGGGCTGGTCCCGCACCAGACCCTTTATGCAGGCTGGCTGGGGACCAATTGGGCATAGATAATCGGCACAACCTAAATGTGGGGATTTGTGGGCCTGAAATTACACAGTTAGAACCTTCTGGGTATACTCTCAAGATCCATGCCTGAGACAGAACTCCAGAAAGAAATTACCTCCCTGGAACTGCCCTAGGAGCAGATCAGGAAAATGCTCTTCCTTTTGCTGGAATATAGCTTCAGGCCAGTCCTTCCTTCCTTCCTGGATTCTGATCACTACAGGTGTCCTCACACTGGAAAGCTTCACAAGGGTTAGTGACCCAAAGTGCAATTCAAAGTCAAAGCACCAGGAGAGAGACATCACTGCTCCAAGAGCAGAGCTTCATTCCCTTCCATCGCTGGCACTGCTCTGCAGAACAGGGACATGGGTATTTTGCTCCTCGTAGACAGTGGTGCTAAACGTCATGGACTGCAGGGTAGTCCTGGGCTTTTGTGGCTTCTGTTGAAGTTCTACACAAGGAAGCACTTTAAATCAGCTTCATGAATAAATCCTTTAATGCCTTAATATGAGAAGCAAGAGCCTCTTCTGCTAACAGCCACCCCTTTCAAAGGCAGGGAAGAGACCAAATTTGGCCTTTTCCATACCTTGACCAAAACCTCCCTTCTGTACCTGAGCTGCACTTCTGTACCTGACCACCACAGTCCTCCAGATAACATGCATCCAGAGCTTCTGGTGCAGTTCTGTTTATCCAGGTGGGGACCTTCATCTTTTTTGCCAAGTTGATGTCCTCAGTTAGCAGGGCAAGAAACCTAGGACTTGATTACCAATCCATTCCATCCCATAATCTGGCCTTAATATCCAGACCCAACACTGGGTATTTTGAAGGCAAAGAGGGCTGAGCAGGTTGTACTGAAGCTAACCTGTTCTCTAAAATCAGTTTATTTAGACCAGACTTACCCAACCTGGTGCCTCCAGGTATTTTGGACCACAACTCCCAGCATTACTGATCACTGGCCATGCTGGCTGGGGCTGCTGGGAGTTGAAGTCCAAAACGTCTGGAGGGTATCCAGTTGGAAAAGGCTGGAGTAGACACTTCCTCTTGGTGATGGCCTTCTCCCCTTCTCATTTCACCTCAATTACTTTGTGGAATTGGGGACTGGAGGAGATTGCAAAAGGACCCTTCCATCCGACTTGCACTACAGATGCCTGAGCATGTTCGTGTTGATGACATGCACATGCATATCCAGTAATACTCTCTGGAAATGCCAGCATAATTGTGTCAACCTCATTGCATATGAACATTCATTTTTTGGTAACCTCCAGCCACTGCAGATGCTCATATGATTTCCAAATGGTGGCCTCAAGTGGGAATCTAGCCACAAAACTTTCTTGTCAAGGAATTTCACCTCATTTATGCATTTGGACCTCCGTAATTACTCTCATCATTCCTGTGCCACATTTCTTCTGCAAGCGGTTCTGTACTAAAGCTGAAATAAATATGCACAAATATTTAAAATTAATTGAATGTTCCTATTTCCTCCCCTAGATGTTGAAAGTTTGAACATTCCAGACTTCTTTGGCATTTCTTGATTTTACTAGGCTTAAAGTGTGAAATCTCATAAACTGTCAGCTGTCCATTACTCCCAAATGCTAATTATAATTGCATGTTATCTATTAAATGCTATTTGATAGAAAAAGTATTAAAAGATCAAAAACTTTTCAAATGTCTCAGCTGTTCCTCAATGAGGGCTGATCCATATAGGCAGACAAGCTTCCCTGAAAGACCGCTTGCTAACCACTGGTCTTCCTCTGCATTGTGTAGCCACCAGGGAATGTTGGGTGTGTGAGAGGGCACATTCTCAGTTCATGATGAGGGGCAGTGATTCTTGACAGTGCCTCTTGTGAACTGACTGTGCATCGTAGGACAAGCCCAGGATCCTCTGCAACATGTAGGGTGGACATGTTGAAAACCACTCTGGTATCCCACTGTGTTTCAGCAATTAGTACTATCAAATACTAAATAGCACTGTATGTTTACTGTCAATATCAGTCAAATTAGGGCGGTGGGGAGCATCACTGAATGTCAAATCTAGATGTCAAATATTTGGAGAATATCCCCCAGCAAAATTTGTAAAGAATAAGTATGACAATTTTTGGAAGCAAATCTATTTTAGCTCTTCTCTGTACTCCCAATAGCTACATGACCAGCAGAAATTCAGTAGGTGAAGCTTTCCCCATCATTGATGCTCCAATACTTCCTGCATTGTTACTGTGTAGCTGTTGAAGGCACAGAGCCTCTGCCAAGAAAAAGAGAAAGCGAAAAAGACAGCCCATTCCTATGCAGAGCTAGGCACAAATAAATCCACTGGCATCTGTGAGCTCAAGCCAGTTAACTCCACATGGGACTGGGCCAACCATCCAGCTCCCCATATGGAAACGTGATTCTGAGTAAATCTTCTGTTTGGATCAAAGTGTACTTAAAGTTGCTGAACTGTTGGGACATGAATGCTTTTAGAGACAGTTGAAGTGGCTGTGTGACCGGCCAGATGGGCGATTAATAACTTTAATAAATAAATAAAAAAAATTGAAGGGAGGTGGTCAAACAGGTCATCATGCAGCATTGTTCTGTGCATCTTTACTCAGAAAGTTCAGTGGGGATTTAATCAAAAGCGTGTGTGAGAATCACCAGAAAACGTATGAGATTTGAATCAATTTCTGTTTAAATGTATCCATCCATCAGATGTCTAATGCTGTCGCCCAGATATCCATTTCAGATACTATGTAACCCTATGCAGGCATTTGCCTGCACATGTTTAGGGCTAAAGTGTGTAGAGGATGTGGGTGTGCATGTAAGCCAGTGTCCCTGTGAACCTAGCTGCCTTTCAGATCGTTGTGCATTCAGCACCATAGTCTGCAACCAATTCTGTAGCAGGTTCAGTTGAACCCACTTACAGCGCTTCTGTGATTGGCAGAGTTCACAATCGTGATAAGGCAGAGTTCCTGATTGTGGGAGCTTTGTAAGCGCATTTGGTCTAACATGCTTACAGAACCCTTTGCAGGTCTGTGCGGAATGTGTGAAGATCTAAAAGGCAGCCGGACACTTGGGAACATTGGAGGGCAATGCACCCATGTGCAGGCAAATGCCTGCATAGAGCTTGTATGTATGTATGTACCTGTGCTTCCTATATAAATGTATAATGTAGTATATTCAGGAAGGATAAGGCTATCAATGGCTGCTAGTCATGATAGCTATATGTTACTCCTGTATCAGAGGCAGTATGCCTCTCAATAGCAGTTGTAGGGAAACACGAGCAGGAGGATGCTCTTACACTTACGTTCTGCGTGTGGGCATCTGGCTGGCCGCTATGGAACAGAATGCTGGACTACATAGGCCTTTGGTCTGATCCAGCAGGGCTCTTCTTATGCTCTTAAATGCTGGTGTACAGAAGCTGAAGTTCCATATCACTGTTTAATGAAGTAGAATCTGCAACAGAACTGGCATCTGAAAATCACAGATTTTTCAAAATATAAACCAGATCTTTTTAGCTCTGTAATCTAAATTTGTCAAGAAATGTGTGCAGTTCTTGATGACTTATTCAGATTGCGCAATAAAAGTTATTTCCATCTTGTGAACATTGTTGTTGTTTTCACTAAACTTAAAACAGCCTGGAACCATAGTATCTGAAGGAGTGTGGCTTCCTGTAGAGTCCCTCTTATGCCTCAAGATCTGCCAAGGAGGCCCCTCATATTGGGATGTCCAGACAGTGGGGGCAAGTCCTAGACTCTAGGACTTTCTCAGCTCTGGCTTCCTAAGAAAGATTATGTGGCCAATATCTCCTGGTCTTTAAAGAGTTTGTAAAAACATTACTGGTTTATAATTTTTTAAAAAGTTAACAGCACTTACTTGTTTGCTTTGTTTGGTGAATTTGGTGTGGTTCTAACTGGATTTTCCATTAATTGTATTATTTGTTGATATGTAACCCACTTTGCAAATGAATTGATAACTCATTTTGTTTCCTATAAACTGAAGGCACTTGCTGTGTTAGTGCATGTCCCCGTTGCTCCACAGATATTACTATTTCAGATACTGTGGAAACTCCCTTAGTTTGAAGTTAATGTATTCCTGCACAAATGTTGCCTTGTTTTCTTCTAAGCATTCGTTTGTCAGTCTCTCTCCCAAGCATCCAGGACTGGAGGTAATAAGGCCACCAGAATCTGATAAGCAGTTCCCAGGTGCTCCAGCCAGAGGTGAATTTTCCAGTTCCCATATTAGCAATCACAACCTGATCCTGCAATTATTTGTGCAAAATGCATTAGGTCCATCCATGCCAAAGCCTCATCCTGTCCTACAAAAGCCTAGGCTGCTATGACACATATACAAGTAAGGGGGTGGTAGACTTAGTATGCTGTCATGTACTTGACTGCTTTGTGAAGTTGACCACCAACACTATCTTTTCAGTGCTGTTTACACTATACCAGCAAGAAGGGTTGGTTTGGAAATATGTGGATGGATGCCAGGAACATTCACTGTATAGAAGGCTATTTTTCTCAGTGATTGGACACCCTGTTCCCTTTCATAACTAGGGTTATCAAATTCTTGCCCAGAAGTGCTGCTTGGAGACTGGAGTAATTAAAGAACACCTTGAAGCACCCTTGGGGAGGGACCAGAGCGCAGTGGTAGAGCACAAGAAGCAGCTCTGCCACAAGAAACTTTTGCATGCAGAAGGTCCCAGGTTCAACCCACAGCATCTCCAAGGGCCTAGGAAACCCTCCAGAACCACTGCCAGTCAGTGGAGACAATACTGAGCTTTGTGCTGGGCATTTTTTGAACATATTAGAAAGTGAGGGGAAATCCCCCCCCCCCACAGCCCTCCTGAATCTCCCCTCCACAGTGAACTCAAGATTTTCCCCTGAAGTGCCCTTTTAATTCTACTTGTCCTTGATTTATGTTTGGGGAAAACAAAAAGCAGATTTAGATGTTGTTCCTGTTCTCCTCTAGACTGTGATGTAGGATTTGCCCTCCTGTTTTAAGCAAAACCTGTGCCTATGCAACTCATATGGCTTAATTAGATCTGTTATTTAAGGAGATTCAAAGTTTTCAAGCTCTTGTGTGCAGACTTGGGCAGGGAAGAGGGGAGGCACATGGGTGAAAAAGGTTTCCAGGGCTTTTGAAGCCCTTTTGACTAAGAGCTGCCAGAGTGGAATTCAGGGCAGGCCCAACCTACTTAATTATTTTAAAGGGTGAGCCCTACTTACCTAGTTATTCTCTTGGGGTCTCTCAAATCCATATGGATTTTTACAGTTTATGTCTGATCAGGGGACTTTCCTGCAGATGGATCTGAGGAAAAGCTTTGCTTCTTTAAAATCGAAAGCAAATCCTCCTCCTAATCCGCTCTTCACAGGCCACTAGTAACTGGCCAGGAAGTTCAGGCCAGGACCCTGGTGGAAGGAAGCTAGTGCAGGGTCAGGTGGGGGCCAGGAATTCTGTTGCTGATCAAGTTATTCTGACATTGGTGTTTAGGTGAGGTGCACGATGCCAAATGCTGAAAAGCATGCAAAACAGAATCAAAGAATTTCAACAAGCTGCTGCAAAGTGCCTTAAGTCGACAAGTATGTTTCCACGCAGTCTTCACTGCCTGCCCTTGTAACCACTATTGGATTGAATGACAGTCCCGTCCCCCAAGAACTACAGAAGAAAGATTTTAATCTTTTTACTCTTTTACTCTTTTATCTTTTATGTTCACTGCTCTGAAATCTGTTCTAGATATGGAGCAGTATACAAATATTGTAAATAAAATAATACATAAATAAATATCAAAACCTGACCAACAGAGTGGGAAAGAACAACTATTCAAAAGGAAGTGGGTTTTTATGGAGGAATAAAGCTTGATGTATCTTGTAAAAAGATTTCCAGAATTAGAATCATTGGAAGCTGCTAAGAATGGGAGAACACAGGTGCATGTTTGCCTGTAGACTGTGTCAAGAATATATAGAGGGAGCGAAGAAGTATTCAAAGACTGGGACTGGACCAATTGCAAGTGGCGAGCTGATGGGGAAGATTGTTTAAAAAGAATTAGGGATCGCCTCAGCTCAAAAGTTCATGAGGCAGTAAATGTTCAACAGACAATGGTGCTGCAGTGGCAGAAAGGCAGCGATAAACATCCATGTCTGAAAATACAGAAGGCACAAAATGCAGGAAATATCAAATTCCTGCTCACCTTGATGTATACCTTTGTGAGACCATGTCTGCATATTCATGGCCATCCAGGTCTTTGACAACTCCTGCTGCCAACCATTTAGTGTGCCTTATGCATGATGAAACACCTGGTGCGGAGCTACCAGCATTTAGTCCTGCAGCTTCTGATCTACACTACAGGGATCCTGTTTATTACACAGAAATGTTGGCAGGTATCAGTGCCATAGAACTAAAAAGAACTGCAAAATGTTTGATGAATGTCTGGTATTCAGTGTTCAGATTGATGGCAGTGTCAGCCCTGAAAATAGGCGGTTCTAATGTGAAGAAAATGACAGGAATGACAGATGGACAATCAGCAAACACAGGGAACTCTGGTCTCTGGAAACAGAAGTTTTAAGTGACCAATACAAGAGAGAAATTTTGACTTTTTGATGTGCTTACCAATCAGACCTTGCTGCAGAGTACATCAGTGTTACTGTTCCAGAACTGAAGATTTGAAAGGCCAACCTACTAGCTCTAAACACGAACTAACAAGTGTGTTACAACCATTGAAATGCGTGCCTTACTTGTGTGGAAAGTGTGCAAGCAACAAGATTTTTTTTAGCAGAACGCCTTCATACTGAACAAGACACCATACTCTCTGCTCTCAAAGATGTGCTATCAACACAGTCATTCACAGTGTGCGAAGGCAGGATTGGTACTGTGTGCCAGACTCTTCCCAGGGCACAATGGTGTATTTGCAGATGAAGAGTGTGAACAGTGGCCTGTAATTTCTGAAGTGCTCCCTCTTCCACATGGCAGTGGAACACGTTTTAGGATGTTCAGTGTCTGTGCATCTTCACCAACTATTGCCCATAACTTCTGGCATGGTGCAAATACTTCTGGCAGCAATTGCAACTCCCTCACCACCCTCAGTGCAAGCTGAAAGAATTGTGTCCCTGCATCATCTTATAGTGAATAACACACAAGCAAGTATGACACACCAACAGTGAATGCATAGCAAAACATAGCTTCGAATGGGATTGGTACTGCCTAATTATGATCCCTGGCTTGTTCTTGTCCATTTTCTTTCAACCAGAGACAGGAGACAATGTCAGCCTGTCCTGGAGATTTATGCTGAGCAGGATTTTGTATGGACATTCTAAGTTAAATTTTAAACGCCATGTTTCTTTAAATTGCAATCATTTACTATTAAAATACATGCTTCGTGGCCTTTCTTTAAATAGACATGAATTTCATTATTTAAAACGAAGATTTAAAATGCCCTTCCGCATGATTTTGAGGCGCCCTTTTGATTTCATCCCCCCAGTGAAAATTCCTTTCCAGAAGCGCAGGCTCGGTGGACCAGCGGCCGCGTCGCAGCTGCCTGTGCGCCAACCGCCGCCAGGCGAGGGCCTGCCAACCATCCCGCAGACACTCCGCCCCGCCAGGGTCGCCCTCCGGGCTGCTCTTCCTCCCCCCCAAAGCGGCCTTCTCCACTGCGCCTCCCACGCGGAGCGCGGCGCTCGAAAAGCCCTCCTCCGCATCGAGGGGGGCCTCCTCCCGCCAGAACTGTGCACGCATCTGCAGCTGCTCGGACGTCGGCCGAGCGCCTTCCCGCGACGGTGCCAGGGCCGCCCCGTGGCATCGCGAGTCCGTCCCGGAGAGGGCGCCTGCCGGGCCTCCGGCGCGCTGGCGCCTGCCCGGCTGCCCTCCGGCAACAGCGAGGCGCGGGCGCCGGGCCCGGCTCGGGGGCGGGCGCGCTGTCCGCCCCGCCGCGGAGCCGCCGCCTGACGTGCGCGGGGCGGGCCCGGCCGGGCCTGCGAGGCGGCGCCCGCGCTGTGCGCGCCTGGTGCCGGCCTCGCGATGGCGGCGGTGGTGGAGGCGCTGGGGCGGCTGTGGCGGGTGGAGGCCCCGCTGGGCAGCGGCTCGTCGGCCGCGGTCTTCCAGGCGCGCTGCCTCGGCGACCCCCGCGCCCCGCCGGCCGCCGTCAAGGAGTTTCTGCCGCCGGGCTCCAGGCTGCGGGCTCCGGGGAGCCCCGGCGGCTGCGGCGATTACGGCTTCCGCAAGGAGCGCGCCGCGCTGGAGGAGCTTCGGGGCCACCGCAACATCGGTGAGCGGCAGAGCGAGCGAGAGAGGCCACGGGGCGGGCCGCGCCGGGGTGGCGGGGAGCCGAGCCGAGCGGAGGGGAGGTGCTGGGGCTTGCCGCCATGGCCTGCTTGCCTGCAATGGGTGGAAGGCGAGGGGCTTCTGAACATGTACCGAGTGTCGTTTCGACCAACTCAGCGCCGCACGGAACCGGTGGCGGAGCTCAGCCGTGGACTGGCGCCGCGTACGTGCAAATTGCAGGGGCTCGGCCCCGGCCAGAAACCGCTTCTAAAACGCTGGAGCGGTCTGCGCGGGCGCAGAAGCAGGTGCTTCAGAACATGTGTAGAATGAGCAGCCTCCATTTCTCATTGTACGGAGATCGCACAGTCATCATGCTTTGAGGACTACAAGAAGGAAAACTTTTAGTCCCAGAAAGTCAAGAGAAAAGGGCGTTATCGTCTTAATCCCCAGACCCTGGTCCACGATTAAAAGCATCATTCTGCCCGATTTCCCATGCTTGGGGCAATGGCTTTTTCCCATAGAAGTGTCCTTATGGTCATATAATTTACCCACTGATTTCTGCAGCTCCTTGCACCTTTCTCTGCTGGTTGTGATGATTACTGACCTGACGGATGGAGGCTGCATGTGTCATCCGCAAAACCATGCTGTAGATTGTGCAGCATTGAGGGTAGTCTTGTCCCTTAACTTTAACCCCAAGTTGTGTCTCCAGCAGTTAGGAACTGGCTCCCGTCATTTTATGGGGGGACATCTGCATCATGAACAGACTGATTATCAGCTCAGAGACCTGAAGCAAAGGCATCTTCTATCTTGTGGTGGGACCAGCCCCAAGAACTGCTTAGGAAACACACTGTTATTCTATAGTTTACATCCCCCAAATCTGGAATTGTTCTAATCCAGCACCCATTTATGGGATTAGCAGTTGTTCCTTTGACAGTCAACATGTACTAGTCCTTTCCCTTCTTTAGGACCGTATCAGAGGTGTGAGAAGTGGCTAAGCCAGGGCACAGATAGGTGTGAAGTTCTGAGTCAGTTAATCTGATCTTTGGAAGGCATGTGGTACCCATGTGTAGCATGTGCTGGTCCTTTGGTAACTTACTTGGTAGACTGGGGAAATCACAGGGCCAGCACTGTTGGCGCAATTCAGCACTGTTGGTGTAGTACACTGAGGAATGGATATCCCAAATGTCAGTCAACTTGTTACTGGGGATGGTGTTAATGCTATTGATTACATTGTTTTTTGTCTAAAGCCTGAGCTCAAAACAAATGAGGCTCTAATGTGTGAACCAGTTTTAAAAATAAATAAATGAATGATGTGGATATGTTCTCCGGGGCTGAGACTAATGGTTCTCTAGAACCACATCTCAGTGCTTTCATTTTACTTGACTTCTCAAAGTTGCTGTCAGAGGTTAGTTTCAGGTGTGTATTTACCATGTGGTGGCTGCTTGTTAACACTTTGTAAGCTGCATGCAACCACGTGACTATCTTTTACTGTGTGGCCAATTAGGGAGGTGAATTCTTAGTACCAGCACCTTCATACACACATGCACAGGCACCCCAGCATACACCTAACTGGAAATGTGGTATCCCAAGGGCATCATAAAATTCATCACCTGGATAAATGCTACACATGATTGGTTCTGTACAAGGGATGCTTCCAGACAGATGGCTCCAAGAGCTATTAATTGTGCTGTTATTCCATCTCTTCTTCCTTAACAGATTTTTTGTGGAAAGAAAAAAAGATGGAAGTAACAATGATAAAACACAAAGAGGATTACAAGTGGAAGACAACATCACCTGGATCCCTGTAAAATTCCCTGAATGAGGCAGAGCAATCGCACGATAAACGCCGTGTCTGAAAGCACTCATGGCTGCATAAATCTACAAATGGCCACTATATTGTAAATGGGCATCTTCAGCCAACAGATAAATAACAGAGCGAAGTGATAGTAACCCATAGTGGTGGTTGGAGCTTTTGGAAACAAATTTCATTTGTTTCTGGGAAGCAATCCTGCTTCAAAATCAAGACATATTGTCTAAAATTCAGAAAGCTAGAGAATGTTACAGCTTCAGCTCTTCTTCCATTTAATATAATTGTCATGAAATTAACATGCAGTCGGGCAGATCCAGGGTTAAATATTCAAAATGGTTGCAGCATGCACGGGGCACACACCATGGCAAATCTTGGGTTAATTAACCCATGATTTGCCACCATTATGTACGAACAGGCCCTACGTGTGTGGATGCTTAATTTACTTCTTTGCTAAGAATGCTGACAATGATCTTCTCTGTAATGTAGCCATGCAGTAATCCAAACTAGAGTTTTATTTGTTGCAACATAAACCTGTGTCCTTATGTTACCACAAATCTTATTTGCACTTCATCAATTTCACTTTGACAGTCAGTATTGGGGGGTTGGGGGGTCAGGATTCACTTCCTAGTTAGAAGGTTAGCTCTCAGAAGAACTTGCCTGGCACTGGAGTAGACAGGCACCTAAGCCCATATGCTCTAGAAAAAGTGTCAAATAGGACTTTTTCTGGGAATTGCTGCAGTGCTCAAATAGAGAAATTCTTCCTAAGACTAGTGGTTCTATGCTGTTTAACTCTTGCCGATATTTCTTGATATTTTCTACTTGCAGTGACCCTGTATGGTGTGTTCACCAACTGTTCTTCTGCCAAAGGCCCGTCATACTGCCTTTTATTAGAATTGCTGGATGTTAGTGTGTCAGAGCTGCTTGTGCATTCCAGTCAGCATGGCTGCTCCATGTGGATAGCCCAGCACTGTGCCCGGGACATCCTGGAAGCCCTGTCATTTCTCCACCACAAAGGTTATGTGCACGCAGATCTGAAGCCGCGCAACATCCTGTGGAGCGCAGAAGAGGAATGCTTCAAACTCATTGACTTTGGACTCAGCTTCAAGGAAGGGAATCAGGTTGGTCACACTATCCTAAAACCTCTTCAGCATTATTTCTGGAGATCTGTCTGTGGAGGCAAGTAGTTCAACAGAGAGGTAACATGGATGCAGGAAGTGAGGCTATGTGTTTTCTGGTGGCCTCTGACATTTAAATCTAACTCTGGTCTCACACCCTTGCATTTGCCAGGCTTTCCCTCCTGGAAACCTATGTCCTCTGCTGGAGGAGATGGATGATAGTTGTTATTCTTTTCAGGAAGTTGAAAGAGGGATTTGCTGCTTGTGTGTATACTTCATCCCACTTTTGCTTCTAGTAAACAGGTTTTGCAGGTGGTTTAAAAAAAACTGCTGGGCAAAAGAAATATGCAAATATACTATGGGAAATGAAACTTATCCCAAAAAAACTTTCAATCCTGTAAAAAAAAAAGCTCTTGTCTATCTAAACACAAAACTGTTTACAACTCTATCAGCTAGAAACAAGATGGTGTGTGTGTGTGTGTACATGCATATAGTCATGTGAAAAAGAAAGTATACCCTCTTTGAGTTCTATGACTTTACGTATCAGGTCATAATAAGAATCATCTGGTCCTTAGCAGGTCTTAAAATTAGGTAAATACAACCTCAGATGAACAACAGGAAAGGAAAGATTCCTCCTGTGCAAGCACCGGGTCATTACTGACCCCAAGAGGGACGCTGCTTGCGCTGGTGTTTTCATGGCAGACTTTAGCAGGGTGATTTGCCATTGCCTTCCCCAGTCATGACTACTTTTCCCCCGGCAAGCTGGGTACTCATTTTACCGACCTCGGAAGGATGGAAGGCTGAGTCAACCTGAGCCGGCTACCCGAGACCCGGCTTCTGCTGGGATCGAACTCAGGTCATGGGGAGAGTTTCGGCTGCAATACTGCCGCCTACCACTCTGCACCACACAAGGCTCTTTCAGATGAACAACAACACATGACATATTACACCGTGTCATTATTTATTTTACAGAAATAAAGCCAAAATGGAGAAGCCATGTGTGAAAAACTAAGTACACCCTTACTGCTTCCATAGGTATGAAGAGGCTAGTAGCAGCCAGGTGCTGCTAATCAAACGCCCTTGAGTAATTGATCATCAGCAAGTGCGACCACCTCTGTAAAAGCTGAAGTCTCAGGAGTTTGCTGGTCTCGAGCATTCAGGTGTGTGTTAACACAATGCCAAAGAGTAAAGACATCAGCAATGATCTTAGAGAAGCAACTGTTGCTGGCCATAAATCTGGGAAGGGTTATAAGGCCATTTCCGAACAATTTAAAGTCCATCATTCTACAGTGAGGAAGATTATTCACAAGTGGAAAACATTCAAGACAGTTGCCGATCTTCCCAGGAGTGGACATCCCAGCAAATTCACCCCAAGGGCAGACCGTGCAATGCTCAGAGAAATTGCAAAACATCCAAGAGTTACATCTCAGACTCTACAGGCTAGCATGTTAAAGTTCATGACAGTACAATTAGAAGAAGACTGAACAAGAATGGTTTGTTTGGAAGGGTTGCCAGGAGAAAGCCTCTTCTCTCTAAAAAGAACAGCAGTACAGCTTAGGTTTGCAAAGTTGCATCTGAACAAATCACAAGACTTCTGGAACAATGTCCTTTGGACAGACAAGACCAAAGTAGAGATGTTTGCCCATAATGCACAGCGCTACATTTGGCAAAAACCAAACACAGCATATCAGCACAAACATCTCATACCAACTGTCAGCATGGTGGTGGAGGGGTGATGATTTGGGCTTGTTTTGCAGCCACAGGACCTGGGCACCTTGCAGTCATTGAGTCGACCATGACCTCCTCTGTATACCAAAGTATTCTAGAGTCAAATGTGAGGCCATCTGTCCGACAGCTAAAGCTTGGCCGAAATTGGGTCATGCAACAGGACAATGAACCCAAGCACACCAGCAAATCTACAACAGAATGGCTGAAAAAGAAGAGAATCAAGGTGTTGCAATGGCCCAGTCGAAGTCCAGACCTCAACCTGATTGAAATGCTGTGGCGGGACCTTAAGAAAGCTGTGCGTAAACAAATGCCCACAAACCTAAATGAACTGAAGCAATGTTGTAAAGAAGAGTGGGCCAAAATTCCTCCACAACAATGTGAGAGACTGAAAAAGTCATACAGAAAACAACTACTTCAAGTTATTGCTGCTAAAGGTGGTTCTACAAGCCACTGAATCATAAGGTGTACTTAGTTTTTCACACATGGCTTCTCCATTTTGGCTTTATTTCTGTAAAATAAATAATGACATGTGTAATATGTCATGTGTTGTTGTTCATCTGAGGTTGTATTTACCTAATTTTAAGACCTGCTAAGGACCAGATGATTTTTATTATGTCCTGATACGTAAAACCATAGAACTCAAAGAGGGTGTACTTTCTTTTTCACATGACTGTGCATACATTCTTTTATTAAAATATACCCCGAATCCATTATGGAAAGAAAGAAACTGGTAACTTTGATGCGACTTTCATCACTGTTGACCAATGATTGCCAGATTTTGTGGTATTTTTAGTGTGCTAAAGTACTTTTAAATCATTCTTGGTTATCTTCATTCCTCTCCTAATAGTTATATAATATGATTTTACTGGTGGTGAACTGAGTTTGTGACTTGATTGGGATATCCAGCAACTTCATGGCTGGCAAGTTAACACAGATCTGCAAGTTCAAAGTCCATTGCTCTAGCTATGCACCAACCCCATGCAGTCCTGAAGTTGAAACTGAAGATTTTGATGTCCGTTTTGATGTTTATGTCTATGTCTTTGAATAGATTTTGACATCCATGATTTCTAGAGTGATGAAATAAGTGTAAGCAGCTACAACAGGTAGCAGTATTCAACTTCTCACCTGGAGATCCATGCTTGGAGTCCCTCATCCTGCTCCCTGGCAATAGATTAGTTTTAGTGGTCAGTGGAGGCTGGTGGCTCTGATTTCAGTGGGGCTGTGTTCCATTCTGGGTTTTAATCGGAACCAGCCAGAACTCTAAATGAGCAATCCAAGGTGCTGAACCCAATCCTCAAAATGGGTTCAGCACCTCAGGTAGCTCTTTTAGAGTTCTGGCTGGTTCTGACTGAAACCCAGAATGGAATCATAGTCCCACTGAAATCAGAGCCACTGGCCTCCACTGGTAGTGGCTGAGAAAATGGTCTCCACACTCAGCCTAACTGCCGTATAATCTTTGGGTTTGAGAGTGTTACTCTGTTCCCTTTCCAGAGATCTCGACACATGACTTTCAGTTAATCATACTTCAGTATAAAGTTCATTTGATTCCCATAAACTAACATTTAAAGTTATGCTGTGGTAGTTTTACCATGGCAGGCAGATACTCCTTTTTACTTCCCCATGAAACAATATAAACTTAAACCACAGCACAGAATTTCTGTGTAGCTGCTGTTTGGGAGAGTATACTCCTAAAATAGTTCCCCGACAAACTGTTGGGAGTAGCAAAAGGTAGGCATTTCTTCTCAGAAGCTTTTGCTTTGTATGAAGCAAGCTAAATAGGCAGTATCCCTGGACCACTGTAAAACATAAGGCTATATAAAGCTGCAAAACCAGCATGGTACTTGGTTATTATTTCATAGTCTAAAGAAGCCTTTGATCTTCAACAGGATGTGAAATACATTCAAACTGATGGTTACCGGGCTCCTGAGGCTGAGCTGCAGAATTACCTATCCAAGGCTGGAATACAAAGTGGAACTGAATGTACTTCTGCTGTAGATCTTTGGAGTCTTGGAATAGTACTACTGGAGATGTTCTCAGGAATGAAACTGAAACATATTGTTCAATCTCAGGAATGGAGGGTGAGTAACTTTCCAGCAACTGTGCAGAGAAATCAGTTAGTTTTTGAGGGTTTTGTCCCCAGAAGATTTCTTCAACTTTGGTAGCAATCTCTCTTCAGGAACTTTAAAAAATCGTATTTAAGGAAGGCAGCACCTTCTATGGCTTCAATGTGCCTTAATGGACAGATGGCCTCCCTGACCAGAGCCAGTATGAAATAAGCAACAGCTTGGGGGTAAAAGCAGAACTGAAATTAACAGGGGAGCATAGGAAGCTGCATTATACAAAGCCAGGCCATTCTAGCTCAGTGTTGTCCTACACTGATGGGCAGCAGCACTCCAGGATTTCAGACAAGAGTATTTCCTGGCCCTACCTGGAGGTGCCAGTGATTGAACTTGGACCTTTGGCATGCAAAGCGGGGGCTCGACCAGTGAGCTACAGTCCTTCCCCGTAGTGTACGTATAGAGGCTTTGCTTTAAAGTCATAGCTTACACGTGATGCCTTTTGCGTCTGCCAACCTGATGACAGAAGCTGCTCACTGCTTCCTCAGCCAGGAGAGTTGTGCCTTCCTTCCAGGGTGGGCAAGGGACTCCCACGCTAGCAGTCACAGGGCAGTACCAGAAGATCATCAACTCTGCTCCATTCCCTAAGGTAGAATCCTCCACAGACTAGAACCTGGGCTCCCATCCACACAACCATAGTGTTCCACTGTGTGCCTTAGCGCTGGCTGAACTGGAGGCTCTCATCACTGGAAGAGAACAGTACAGGTGGCTGAAGAGAATGGAGGCACAGCAGCGATTATCGGCGCTAATTTTCGGAATGGATGAAATATACTTAATGTGCTACAGCAGGGTGGGTAACATGTTTTAGGTGGGGACTGAATTGTCTCCCAAGGGACCTTTGTGGACTGGGTGAGTTCACTGGGCGGGGCGGGTGACATCATTGCCCCACCCATTTTGCCTCTTTCCATGCTGAAAGAAGCATGGAGAAAGGACCTTGGCCTGTGTCAGGAGGAGCAACGGGTACTCCCCTGTGCAGTGTTTGCCCTGCCAGTTGGAGATCAGAGATAACAGCAGGCCAAGCTCCACCCCCAGAGGAATCCAAGGGGCCACCACAGGTCAGAGGTTCCCCATCCTGGTGCTACAGTTTCATTTGCTTTAATAGGAATTAGTACTGTTGAACATTTTCTAATATTATCCTAACTTTGAGATCTTGGAGCATTAGCCAACTCTGCTACACCCTGATAGATCCCTGGTCTTTTAAGAGATTTTGTTTTCCTTTTTTTTCTTCTTCCTGTCTCTAGGGAAATAATTCTGCTATTATTGATCACATTTTTGCCAACAAAAGCGTGGTGAATTCTGCAATCCCAGCCTATCACCTCAGAGACCTTCTCAAAAGGTATTGCTGCCCCTGTTAGTTTGAAAGGAGAGTTACCTATGAATTGTCTTCTAGAGGATTTCATCCTGCAGCAATAGCCAAGCCCTGTAAATGCAGTTCAGGGTACCCGCCAAGGGTGTGGAATTGTCATCCTTGAAGGTTTTGAAGAAGGGGTTCAACAGCCACCTGTCAAAGATGGTTCAGGATATGCTATAGTAGAATGGTAGAGAGATGATCCATTCGGTCCCCTCTGGTTCCCATGCTTTGATTCCAGAGAAGTTAGTTGTGTTAATTTTTCCTACTGCTTCTCTTAGCTCCATATTCTAAGTTGGTGACCTGGTGGAATTCCGCATGTGTAAACTAGCTAACCTAGGAACAGCACATGCTGTCCTCACACTTCAAATAGCAACTCTCTTGTGCCCTTCCATGCTTCTTCAATTGCCTAACAAAGGAAAAGTTCATCAAGGTCAAAGCTTCATTAGTTGGCAACTAGTACTGGGGTCTGGTATGCTGATTTAGGGATGCAAGAAAATCAAATCTCATGGGACAACGTTTGGAAAGCTGAACTAGCAGTCAATTTAACCATAAAGGTCATGTTTAAAGTATACCTTTGTTACTGTTTTTTTAATCACTTATAAACAAATTATGACAGAACACTTTTCTAGAAGTTAGCTGTGAAATCTAACCTTACCACAGTTTCAGTGGGCTTTACTTTTAATTGAGGATGTTCCGAATTATAGCTTTAAATCAATCGAGGTGGGTAACTTGTGGCCATCTAGTTGTTTTGGCCTACAACTCCCATCAGCCCTAGCCAGCATAGCCAATGGTGAGGGATGAGGGGAGTTGTAAGCGAAAACATCTGGAGGGCTACATGTTGCCAACCCCTGCTTAAAATGGATTTAAGTAATATTTAGGAACTTAATAAATATTACCACTTTTAAAAACCTAATAGCGGAATGTCTTCCATTCTGTTTTGTATGCAGAATAAATAAAATCCTATCATTCTTAATGTTTGTTTGAAGAATAAGAATGAATTACTTTGATTTATTTTTGCTCCATATAAAGCATATGGTTTCTTAGTTTAATACTCACCCAGGTAAAACACCTAGCTTTTAAAAGCTCATGTAAACTGAAGGTGTAGCAGCTGTGGAAAAGGCAAGTACCGAGTTACTAGGAAGGGACTGAAAATAAAACTGCCAATATCATGATGCTCTTATACATATCTACGGTGTAGCTGTACTTGGAATACTGTGTACAGTTCTGGTGGCCATATCTCAAAAAGGATATTGTAGAACTGGAGAAGGTGCAGAAAAATAAAACCTAAATTATCAATTGATGGAACATTTTCTCTATGAGGAAAGACTGTTAACATTTGTAGTTGGAATACCAGAGGACTGGGGGGGACTCTTGAAACACCATTGCTTCTGCATCTGTCTCTGCCGCCAGAACCAGAAGCTGTGATTGATAGCAGTGGCAGTAGCAGCTCATGGAGGAAGTCCTGAGCTGTGGGGGCTAACATCTGGCTGCTTCAGCAGCCTTTTACAGGAGATTCAGCTGCAGAGAAGCAGTGGGAATACAATAATAGAATAATACCTGAGAATATTTGAGAACTAGGGGAGAAACTTATATACGTCATTGCCCCATCTGAGTAATTCTCACCTATTTTACTGTATTTTAAACATATTGTAAGCTGCCTTGAGAATTTAATTAGTAGATGGGGTATAAATACCCCAATTAATTAATTAATTATCTTTTAAATTTAGAAAAAAGGCAATTTAAGGGTTGGGGGACCTGACATAGTGTGGAGAAAGTATGTAGACAGAGAGCCAGTTTTTCTCCCTTTAATTATATAAGATCACACAATGAATTTATTTGGCAGTAGATTCAACACAGATAAAAGCAAGTACTTAGTCACATCCCACATAATTTATGGAATTTGCTGCCAGAAGATATGGTGATAGCCACTAGCTTAGATGGCCTTTAAAAGGGATTAGACAAATTCTTGGAGGGTAAGTTTACCACTAGCTACTAGTCATGATGATTTATTTGTGTTGTAAGGTAGATATGCCACCCTTCTTGAAGGTTTCCAGAGCAGTTTACAAAAACAAGATAAAATACAATAAATTACAACATATTAATGATGGCTATATGGAACCTCCAAGTTCAGTGCAGTATGCCACTGAACACCAGTTGCTGAGAATAGCACTGTTGACTTCAATTGGAGAGCACAATCCCCTTCATGTCCCACTTGTGGGCTTCTCAGAAACATATGTTTGGCCACTGTGAGAAACAGGGCACTGGACTTGATGGAACTAGTCCACCCAGCAGGGCTCTTCACATGGGCTCCTCCTCCCCTCACAAAGTCCATTAAGGGCGCAATCCTATGCATGATTAGATGGGGGGAAAGTCCTACAATGGCTGGGGCATGCTGGGAATTGTAGGACTTTTTCTGACTAAATGTTGTGCCCTAAACCAACTACTTTGTGAGCAAGAGAGGAAGAAGAAGCAAATTGTCATGATCAACACCTCTCTAAGTAGTCTACTATTTTAATGACATATTATTGTTCTTATTGACCTTATCTAAGCCCAGGATAGGCAAAAAGTAGATCTCCAGATGTTTTGGACTTCAACTCCCAGCATTCCCGACCATTGGCCATGGTGGCAGGGGCTTCTGGGAGTTGCAGTTGAAAATGTCTGGAGATCTACCTTCTGCCCACCTCTGAACTAAGCCCCTCTAGGAGCCTTATCAACAGGATTTAAAAAATGCTTAAAATGTATACAGTGCTATATTCTTCCATGAGGGAAAAAAACCCCAAATGCCTTGCTTCATAACAGTAATTAATAACATAATGAGTGGATACAGAACCTGTCAAACTGGGCACTCAGAGTTGTGATTACCTTTTTTCAAACTGGGCTTCCAGAGTTTATTCAAGTGGTTGTCACTATGAAGTGTGGACACACCACCCACGCGTTCATGAAAATAGTATGCACAGCTCCTCAACTGTGCTAATATGAGTATGCTAACAGTTTTTGGTGTCTTTATTTCCCCCCCTTAAAACATAAACAGTGAAAGGAAGCTGTATGCTATTAAGTTGCCGTATTTTAGAATATTGACAAGTATTCCAGTAAAATGTACAAGTATACCAGTGCAAGTATTTACAAGTATTCTAGTAAAAAAAAATCTATGTGAAGTTTTGAATGCGTTTGAATATTACATTTAAACCACATAAAGCACACCCTGTTGAATCTTTTCCTACTCAATTCAACTACTTTTGGTTATTGACAGACTTTTCAGATACTTATACAGCATGTAAAATTAACATGGCATACTTTGTTTAGTTTCACTTACTTAAGTCAAATTAACATGCTAAATCAGACCCTAATCATGTTAATGCATTTGAAAAGTGTCCAGAAAAAACTCCACAAAAAGCAAAGGTCTTGGCTGTAAGAAAAATGCCAAAATCCATCTTTATTAGGCCAACCAAAAGGTCACAGAAACGTGCAAGCTTTCAAGATCTCATCAGGAGATGCCAGAAAAAGCAGGTTGGGAGAGGGGAGAGAGAAAAAAACTGAGTTGATATTGAAGTCATGGTGTCTGTATAATCACAGTCTTGAAATGGAGTCGGGGAGGAAGGATCTGCAGACATTCAAATGGGGGTCTAGCAAGTGATATGGTGGTTTCAGCTGCTCCTAGGGCTGATTGGGAACAAGAAAGGCAGCTAAAGTTTTGAAAATGAAAAATCCAGCTGTTACTCAGCAATGTCACTGTCTTAAGTAAAGCACATAGACTCCTTTATAGTGAAAAAGAGAGAGAAACTAGACAGTCTTTATATTGCAACCCCAACCCAATTTGCTTTTTGTAACATCTTGCCTGAGATCTTGAAACCTTGCACATTTTTTGGTGACTTTTTGGTTGGCCTAATGAAGAATGTCCAGAAAACCGTTAGCACTCCCCTATGCTGATTAATCCTTCTGGGTTGGAAGTGATGGAGGAATGCTAATGTCTCAGCGTGGGAGTCTCAGCACATAGCCCATCTCCTGTTAACAGGGTGGATCTGGCGATACAGTGAAGGAAGCAAGAGTTGGGCTGACGTTGCTAGCGGCCCCTCCAGCAGCCTCTACCACAGGGGTAGGAAACCCTTTTCTCTGAAGGGCCACATGCCCTGAGGGGAGTCTGCCAGGCCTTGCATGCTGGCCATGGGTGGGACCAGAGTGAAAAGTGGGTGCGGCCACACACACCCCTCTCCCTCTCCTTTTTCCTCGCCATCCAGTGGGCTGCCAGGGGAGGGACAGACCACTCTTGCCAGAAATCTGATCACTTGCAGAGGGTTTTTGGAATCAAGCCAAGGACCACGTGCTGTCCTGGTGCCTCAGGTTGCTGGCCCCACTTCCACCAGAAGCCCACCCGATGCAAATTTCTACCTCCCATTTCTCTGTTCCCTGCATCACAAATTGCCTGTGATGAGGGGAATGCTCATGTGTTAATAAATGGCTGAGGGCAATCGCTGGATGTATAATTAACCGGGTCTGTGCCCTCTGAGGCGATGATGCACAGGGCAACCCAACCCCAAACTCTGAGAAGCCTGCAGTGTGTAACAGTAGTTGATCCTGGAGGTTACCAGGGCATGGTTGTCCATGGCAAGAACCCTATTCTTCTAGAAAGAGATGCTATCAGGACATCCAGTGCTGGAGGCACTCCTGGGCAAGCCATCCCTTGAGAGTCAAATAGCAGTCTGGTCTCAGTCCTGAATTTCCATCCAAGACAGTGTGACTGAGTCTAGAATAGGCACCCCCCCCCCCCCCCGCCTTATTGGATTGCCTACTGTGAATGTGGTGGAAAGAGATAAATGTTTTATCTTCTTTCCCCCTCCTCCCCTTGCCAAAAAGAGAACTGAGATACATCCAAGATTGTTTTGCATTCTCTGTCAAGCTGTTGTCTATCCCAGCAAGGTGTATTTGTATTTTTTTTTAATCTTCTGTGGTCTTTCTGTTCACATATGTTTGCTTTCTAGCATGCTTCATTATGACCAGGAGAAAAGAGCTACTGCTGCAAAGGCCTTGTGCAGTCCATTCTTCAGCATTCCTTTTGGTAGGTTGTATAACATCTTGCTGTGTTTTGTAGCCACAGGTAAACCAGCCCTAACCCTTCACTCATTTTATTTTAGCATGTTCTATCCCTTTTCTCCATTAATGTGAACTGGCTAACAACCAACAATTTAAACAACAAAGCCATGCCCTTAGGGAAGAGTCTTATAGACCTTTGAGGGGTCCATTTGCATCTAGCACTTATTTTCTTTACATATATCCAGTCTGTGCAGTTGTACATTTCTGAACCAAGACTTGGTGACAGTGCCCACCCCCACTGCCCACCCCCACACACACACGTCCTGCCTCATAGATCTGAACACAACATGGCAGCATCTCTCTAGGTGTGTGTTATGGTGATTTGTACATGATAAGGCATGGTAAAGAAGAACAGAACTTCTAATACTCTGAAGAAAGGGTTGGGTAGACTCTAGAAACTGCCTACCAATTGCTGATTTCCTTTGATATAATTATTAATGTTTAAACAGCTCCCCATATTGAGGATCTGGTGATGCTTCCAACTCCAGTGCTAAGATTGCTAAATATTTTGAGTGATGCTTCTCTTCAAAGTGAAGAAGAATTTGAAGGTTAGTACACTCTCCATTTTCATGTAGCTCCTTATTCTGAATTACACTGCAGAATATGCTAGCAGGGTGGGGATAACTTAAGATGCTTAAACACTGGAGAAGACAACTCTTTCCAAGATTTCCCTGCTCCAGAGATCAGAAGCTCTGAAGGAAAATTCTGCTTCAAGCCAGGGGAGAAATAAATGTTGGGTATCAAGCCTGGACACCTATATATTTATCATGTTAAGTATTAGTGTGTACTAAATTTTATGTATTTATTAATTACATTTATATTCTGCCCTTCCTCCAATTAATCCAGATAAATGGTTTAGTCTTGCAACAACCCAGTGCGGTAGTTCAGGCGGAGTCATAGTGACTTGCCAAAGGCCACACAGCAAACTGGGTAGCTGAGCAGGCATTTTGAAAATGGGATTCCTGTTTCCATCCCAGTACTCTTTCTAGTATGCTACACTGGCTCTTGACCTTATGTTTTCAGTTGTCTTTCTAATTACATAGATATGGTGGATGACATAAGAGAAGAATGTTGCAAATATGGACAGATTATTTCCCTCTTTGTTCCAAAGGAAAATCCAGGCAAAGGTCATGTAAGTATTAGGCAGTTGAGAGGAATGTATATTGCAGCATTAATGTTTTGCTCTAACGTTGCAATGATCTGCAATTTCACCTTGGACTAATCTATGTGAGGTCCCCCCCGGCCCCGGTAATGGTAATGCATGGCTCACTCGCACACCACTCGACACATTCCCCAACCCATACTCCTCATGCTATTTTTGCCCTTATATTCCAGACTGTGGTGTTTTCTTATGTGTGACGTATTTATGTGTTAATATATTCTGGTGTGTGCTAACTTTGTGGTATTGTAACTTATTATACTAGTGGGGGTAGTTTCAGCCTACAGAGCTGGTCTGGCAACCTTTCTTCCCGCCTTCCTCCTTTCTTCCTTCTCCTCTGCTGTTGTCGCTGATCTGTGTGTTGTGTGGAATCCAAGCAGCAGCAGCTGGAACAGCAATGAAGGCAGGAGGATCAGGGCCATCTTGCCACAATTAGCACATGGAGGCAGCTGGCAAGCCTTGTAGTGTTTCCTGACCATGAACCCTTTGCAGCCCCACAAATGGGAGAAAAAGAAGCTCATCTTTTCAAGAGTACAGGGCAGCAATCAGCCTTCCTCAAGAGTTTTCCTGTCTGCCTGCAAAGCGCTTCCCCCCTCCTTTTCTCTCAGTTTTTGCCTTGTGCAAGGTAACAGGGTGGGAAATCAGTCTTGCTTCCTTGCACCACCATGCCTCCTTCCAAGAAAATAACGGTTGGGAATGACTTTTGTCTGTTGAGTGACACAAGTACTCTGCCCCCAGAGACCGTGCTTCCATGTAGAACTTTGTGTTCTACATTACATTAGTCTACAGGCTGCCTCACACGCAATTTTTGAGAAGTATCCGTAAAATGTGTTTGCACTCCAAAATTTTTAGTATACGCATAAAAGGATGTATTTTTAGGTACATGTGCTAAGGAGCAATGGTTGGCAGTAGCTTCCTTCTGCATCCACACATGCTAGGAAGCAGGGGCTTACCATGGCTTAATATGTTAAATGGCTGTTGGATGGGCTGAAATCTTGTGTTGTGTGTCCATAATGATCTCAGCGTAATCTGACATCTCCAGATATCTTGACATCTCCAGTTAAAAAGGATCTTGGGTGCTAGGAAAAACTTCTGCATGAAACCCTGGAGAGCCACTGCCAGACAGAGTAGACAATACCGGACTAGATGAACTAATGGTCGACTCAGTATACAATAGTTTTCTCTGTTCATATGTGGGTGTGTCAGTCGCGGAGTGGAACAATTTGGATCCCACCAGCTTGACCTCAGTACAAAGAAATTGTTGCATTTGGATAGCTTCTCCACTTACCAAATTATTCTGCATTCCCATATAGTTAAATTAGAATATTTGGATTTATATATAGAAGATGTAAACATAAACTTCTTCCTAATGGTGCTAACTCTGGCTTGTATTAGTTACAATTTTTTTCCCCTCTGAAGTTGCATTTCACACTGCTTTTCTATACACATTTCCATCCCACATCCTAGACCTTCCCTGAGTCCCCCAACCCTTAGGAGAAGCTTTTTAGAGACACGGGACTACAGTGGGGAAGAGGGGGCGGGGAACACCCCTTGTGTGTGTATCTTTGCATGAGCGCTGCATTGGATACAACCGCTTGTCTGCATCCTAAATAACCTTCCATGGAGTATCTGATGTACAATTACACTGAAAGTATTAGTGTCTCTTATTGCTAATATCCTGAATATTCTTATTGTTTCCACATAGAAAAAAAAACAGCAGCCAATTATTTTTCAATTTATATGGGAAAAATGATAACTAAAGAACCTGCAACATGGTCAGATATTGATTTTTGTCCGATTTCTGTTTCCAATACACATGGCAAGAATAAAAGCTTGCCAAAGGTGTGTCAGTCATGGAATAAGATTTAATAAGAATTAGAAAATGCCAGTTCCCTTTTAAAAGGTACCAATTAAAGAATTTATGCTTGTTTTCCCTTTGTGCTTTCTATCACTGGGTTCATTACTTCATTAAAGTCATCCCTGTATTATAATCTCATCTTCTGAAAGTCTTGTAAAGCCTCATAGAATGTTCTCTGGGTATGATTTGGGGTATAAATGTTAGCAATAGAAATCTTAAAAGAGCAAACATTCCTTTCAAAATAATAAACCAACTACTATAATCTTTGTTTTCAACCATAACACTAAATTAGATAGTTGGTTAAATAAATGTAGTCTTTAGATTTAGATGTACGTGGTGCATAAATCTTAACACTTCAGAAAGATTTACAATTAATCCTGTAGCATAGAGGCAATTATGCTCTTGTAACTGGAAGTAGATGTTTAAAAAATCAGATATTTCAGCAACCAACATCTCCTTGGGGGCAATAGTTGCATATCTGTTGGTGTTGTTTCTTTAGGAGTGAGAAAGTAATTTATTGCTGGCATGTACACGTATCCTTCAAACAAAATTGTATGCTATTGCATCGTATATTTTGAGCCATTATTTTAGCAGCATTATCTATTATTGGATCATGCCCTAGAAATACTGTACTATTAAGCAAATATAAAACTATCTTATAAATACACCTCTGCCTAAATCTTACAATATTACATTCTATATTTTGCCCACAAATTCTAGCAACATCTTCTGCTACCATATACACCCTTCAAAAATTAAAGGTAAAGGTAAAGGTGTCCCCAACCAGTCGTGTCCGACTCTAGGGTGCGGTGCTCATCCCCTTTTCTAAGCCGAAGAGCCAGCACTGTCCGAAGACACTTCCGTGGTCATGTGGCCGGCATGACTGAACACCGAGGTGCACGGAAAAATTACAGTATTGTAATATACTACCCTTATATTATACCCTAGCATAATGCTGGATGCTGTAGCAGTAGATTTCTCCAGCAACAAGGGGTTGGACTAGGTGATCTTTGTGGTAACTTCTAATTCTGTGATTCTTAATAGGGTAAAGCAGCATGAAATTGTGTTACAATCTTTTGTTTTCAATTAAATGTATATACCATATTTAATCTTTTGTTTCTTAACTCTTATCAGCATATAACAGCGATATCTTCCAAACACTCTTCATTAAGAAAAGAAATTCACATAAATAACTTGGAAAAGAAGGGTGATCAAACAAACGTCTCTGGCCTTCGCCTTGTGCTTGCCCAAAGGGCAAGTCCTCCTGGCTGCTCAGTGCTGCTGAGATCTCTCATAGTTACCATTAACTTTTCAAGTCTGAGCCTCAAGCAGTTCAAGGTGGGAACCAGCCTCTACCAGCCCCTAGTTCCAGAAACACCAGTTGCCAGGCATCTGCAGAAAGTCAGGGTAGCAGTTTCTTCACAGCAGGGTCCACAGAGACGGAATGGGAGCCACATCCCTTGCTAGCTGGGTCTCCTTCATGCATTTCCCTCCTCTTTTGCTCTCTGATTACTTTTATCTCTTGCTCACTCTAGAATAGGTGAGCCTGTAAAAAAAATACAAAGGAGATTAACATGCCTCCTGTTTCTTTTCAGGTCTTTGTTGAGTATGCAAATGCTGGCGAGTCCAAAGCTGCCCAGCAAGCACTGACTGGGAAGAGGTTTGATGGCAAGTTTGTTGTGGCTACATTTTATCCACTGAGTGCCTATAAGCGGGGATATCTTTACCAAACTGTGCTTTAGTCTACAGCAACAGTCAGGAAAGATGTACGTATCCAAAGCTGCCTGGCTTTGCTTGAGTGTTTTCCAGAGAGGGAATCCGTCTGTGCCCTTTTTCTTTCCCATTTTGTGATTTGCAGAAAAGGCCCAGATGTGTGTTTTTTTTAATTTTGCTACATATGAAACCTGCCTCCCTCTCTTCTTTGGTTTACTCTGTGGTAACCACAATGCTATGGAACGGACATCTGAGATTAAAAGCAAAGAAGGTTTCAGTGTGAAAGAAACTGTGTCGCAATGTTGCTGGTTAACATGAAGTCAGGCACCAAGCGCTGCGTGGTGCTGTGGAGTGTTGCTGTTGATGAAACACCACTGGAGCTCTTCTTTGGCAGAGAAGCAACAGAAGTTGCTCTTCCTGATATAGAGGACCAAGACTACAAATGCCAGCCAGCTTTCTATGCTTTCATTAGATCTGAGCCAGTAGGACTGCCTCTGCAGAGACTCTTAATAATGGGATTAGCAACCCTCCAATTAGAAAACTCTCTGGTTCCATGAAGAGGATCACTGTCTTAACAATAGAGATCCGTGGCAAGGTGGACTTACCAAATGCATTTGGTTATGTAGAAGCTGAGGCTGGACCAGTGACCGTTTATATTGCACTTGTAGTTTCTAGCTGTCGCTTGTAATATGCAGAGCCCTTTCTCTTGGGCACAAGGCTAGAGTTGACTGGATGTGTGAGCTTGTACTAGAAAGCTAGAGCTTTTCTCTAAGTACCCCTAAGGAGAGAGACCTTAAGTTTAAAGGCAATTCAGGTTTGGACACATTGTGTGTGCTATTTGGGATTCAGTTCCATTTCAGCCCTAGTGATTGAAGGGAGGCTCATAGCTAAATTATCCATAATAACTAGTAGAGGCATGGGAGGTGGGATTCTTTGCAGCTAAAGGTCTCTTAAGAATAGCACATTTGGTCCCAACAGTGTTGGCTCTTCCCAGCATCATCTGTAAGCTAAGCAGGTACCTTCATAAAGAATTTCATTCTGCTTGTGTTGATGCCATGTCTCTAAGACATTTGTGGTGTTGTCCGGTCCAATTCTTCCTGGGAGGCCTTCCATGGTGTCACTTTCCTGAACTAATTCAAACTAGTTTTTAGAGAAAATTAAGACCCTGATCTGGTAAAAAATCTTGACACTTCTGGAATTTGGCAACTGGTCCTGCCAGCTCAAGGCTTCAGATTTCTCAGCATTTTATGCATTGTTCCCATCTGCTTTTGCTGTTGCTACTGGGGATGTACTGGAGGTTCTGTGGACATGTACCGTGCTTCATGGCAACAACTTTGTCTGTTTTTATTGTGTTATCACCAAGTCCCTGTGGTTGGTCCTCCCTTTGTACACCTCACTTACTTTTTGTGGCCCTCTGTACTTCTCATGCTGCACATTAGGCAGAATTGGCTTGGGAAAGGACATGAAATCTAGAAAGAGGCTCTTTATTTTTAAATATATTCTCATCCCCTCAAAAAAAATCAACAGCTGTATTTTTTAAAATATTAACCCAGTTACACACATACACTCTACACACATCCAGGAAGCCTGCCTTTGGGAAATGTGAGGGACGTAGGGAGTCGGGGCCTATGGAGCCAGAGGGAGTTGGCTCTGTCCTCCCCTCGCCTTCCCTGATAGGAAAGGTGGGGGGCATGCAGAGCCTCAAGGAGTTTCTGCTTTGTACCTAGAGTACCCCAAAGCAGTGGCTCCCTTGGAAGCCAGCTCCACATGCCCCTCCCCTTTTTCTGGACCACGTCCCTGTTACATGGGCCATCTCTGATGCAACACGGAAGCAGTCCAGAGGTCAAAGGTCATTGGGTCATGGTTTCTGAAAGGGGGCCTTCCCTAGGACAGTGGAACAGGATCTCAGGCCCAGGTCTCAGTACAGTCCTCCAGGATTCCCCAGAGAGCCACGTCCCTTTCTGCTGACTAGGGATCATTTAGTGATTTCTCAGGTTTTGCCCCCCCCACCCATTCCAGAAGGTTGAACTGGCTCTCCAAAGGCTTAGATGCTGGCAGCGTGAGCGTGAGGCTACAAGATGCTGATCTGTCTGGTGCTTTGGCCCCACCCCTTTGGCCTTCAGCCCTGTCCCCATTGGAGCATGGCCCCTGAGTGCTTCTTCAAAATGGAATTTGGCCCTCCGGCCAAAAGAAGATTAACACCTCTTCCCTCTGGGAACGCTGGCCTGTGGGCCAGAGGTTCCCTGTGGCTGCTGTGGTCCTAGATGCACAACTGAGCTGCTGTTCCTGGTGTTTGCCTCCTGCTTTGGTTTCTGAGCTGTGACCTCCCCTAAGGCGGGCGGGAGGGAAGAAAGGATGTAGACAAAGTTCCTGTGCTTTCACATGGATACAGTTTTAACTGTAATGGGCAACTGCCAGGTACCAAGGACGGATGGCCAGCCTCTTAGGAAGAGAACAGGTTAATAAAAGGTACACACCCAGTTCACTCTCGCATTCCTACAGCTGCTTTTGCTTGTGCATTGGACCAGCAGAAGGCCAAACATCTTGACAAGGTGGCTTTTCCCGGAAAGAACCCCTCATGTTGGCCTGATTGGGTGCTGGTGCTGAGGATGGAGAGAAAGGGAGAGAAGGAAGGTCTGGCTACTGGAAGACCTGGAATCTAATTTCAAGATCGCACCTTTTCAAGGCAAAAGCTCAGAAGACTGGGATGAAATTTTGAGACGCAGAGGATAGTTTATGCTTTCTGAACTTTATCTATTCTGACATGTTTGATGAGCCCAGTCAGGTACCCCCTGGTCTCCCCTTTCCAAAGTTTCTGCTACCACCATCCTGCTTTGCTGTCTGAGCTTGCTTTTGGGCATAGCAATGGTACCCTGTAGAGATGCTGCTCTGCTAGCTGGAGGATCAGGTGTTTCTAGCACATTTTAAGCCAGAAGCTACAACGGCACTAACTGATGAAGGTCTTCATGCTATGATGCAAGGACAATGGCTCTGTTTGAAGACCAAATCAAAGTATAGCTTTGCACTTGCCAGGCCGCAGATCTGATCTGGAGACAACTTTGCTCCCAGCTAACTTCCATCTGTCTGCCCTGAGATAGATAGCAGCACCGCCTGTCTTGCTATATTTGACTGTTTCAGAGTGTTTAGATGTTCCATTTGCAAACTGTTCTGTACAAATGTCTGTTCAAATTATTTCAGGGGAACTCTGCTTGAAAAGATGGCAAAGTACAATTTCAGTAGAAATAAACATTTGTTCTGATGTTGAAATGCCCGTTGACCAGGCTACCCTGTTCCAGATTTGGTCGTGAGAAGGAATCCGGAATCAATGCTGCATTTGGGTTGGGTGGGGGAGAGTTCAACCAGCCCTTGGTCCCATGCTCAAAAATAATACCCAGCGTGTATATTGTGTTTTGAAGTGTTCAAAGCACTTCGTGTACATGAACTTAGTGCTGACACCAGGGGCATTGATGGAGCTGGGCCTGCCTGAATCCATTTCCCTTGGCTCTGGATATGTTCCGCAGAGATCTAAGTGTCCATTGGTGGCAACGGAAGGGTTTTCTTTCTGCTCAACTGCCATGGCAATTTTCAAGGGGGAGTGCAGTTTTAAAGGGAAGGGTTTACCTGCCTTCCCACATGCTGCAGTGCCCCCCCAACCCCCTCCTGCATGGCAATTAAGGGTAGAAAAAAATATTTCAATTGGTGCCAAAATGGCATGTTCCCTAAGCAGAGCAGCCAGGCAAGGTGGGGGCAGGGGAGAGTAATTCCAAGGGTATCACAGTTGGGGAGGGGATAACCTCCCTTCCCTGTGCACTGTGGGCCCTCCCGAATTCCGCCTCCCTGAGGCAATTAAGCGGGGGGCGGGGACGACTTCCATTGATACCAATGGGAAGTTTGGGCCCTGAATCGTTTGAGTGCCTAGCAGCGCCCTGGCTGACGCTGTCGGCCTTCTCCAAGTGCAAAAAGAAAGTGGGGGATTGATCAGAAAGCAGAGTTGTTGCTATCCAGCCTGGGAGTATCCGATGATCGAAATTGTGTGTTAATTTATCTGTCCTGTTGCTCTGAATAAAGCTTTCTGAAAACCTCCTGAAACGAAACGTGACGCCTGTCGTTGCGTAAATCTTTCTTTAACCTTAGCAGACATGGGGAGGCTTGATCAGGACACCGGTGATGGGCTCTTAACCTTTCATTCATGTGCCATAGGCCAGATGAAGACGCCCCTCATGTTTGGCTTGTGGGCTTCCCGGAGGCGTCTGGTGGGCAACTGAGAAAGAGGCTTGCTGGAGTAGGCGGGCCGCTGGCCTGACCCACCGGGGCTGCTCTTGCGTGACATTTGGCCCGGCGGGAAGCTCGCGTTGGTGCCAAGGGAGGCTTCGCTCCACGGCCAAGCGGCAGCTCGGGCTGGTGGGTGCCTCTCTGGGAACGTGGAGGCGGAAGCAGGTTCCGCGGTCTCCCGCCCCCGCGCTGTGAGCCCAGCGCGCCAGGGCGGGCCTCCCGCGAGGCGAGGCGGAGCGTGTGCTTCAAGCCCCGGCCGGGAGCCTCCGCGGGAAAGCGGGGCGTCCTTCGCCCTGTCCGCTGGCGCCTTTTCTCACGGCGATGAACGCCAGGGCGGCCGTCCTTGCCCCCGCTGGGAAGGCGGCGGAGCGAGCGGCCACCCGCCCCTCCTCGCGCGCCAAGGGGAGAGCTGTGAGCTCGTAGAGCAGCGCGGGAGAAGGGAGCGGGCGCTGCCGTGCGACTTCGAGCGGCGCCACGCGCCCGTAGCCGAGCCTCGCGCCTACGCCCGGAACCCAGCGCCGCCCTGGCTGGCGCGGCGGCCGCCTTCTGATCCCGCCTGCAGCCGGACACGCGTAGTTTAGCCGCCGCTGCTCCGTAACAACCAAATCTAGTGTAGAGAGTAAGCGGAGCTCTGAGAAGAAGCCAGAAGAGGAGGTATTGGGGGGGGGGTAGAAGGAAGAGGGGGTGGCTGTGTTGGGGGGCAGCCAGTGCCGGCTCTCCTTTCCGACGCTCACTAAAAACAGGGCAGACAGAGTTTTGTGCGATTTTGTCACTGCACGGATGGAGGGTTCGTGATGGCAAACTGCGGGGGGGGGGGGACGGGACGGCAAGCGATCCGTCTCGTTTTCAGCGTGTAGGGGGTCAGCTCCTCAAAAGGGCGTCCCCTCGGCAGACGGCCAGTGCTGTAAAGGTGTTGCTTTTTAATGAAATCCACAACAAGCTCCTTTGACCAGATTCCCCCATTTTAGGCAAATCACGGCATGTCTCTAGTTTACTTCTGAGTAATCATGCTTACTTTCTTGTCCATCCAGAATTCTTCGTTGAAAGGACTCTGCTTGCACACTGAGCACAGTGAGATTTGCTTCTGAGTAAATATGAATGCGATTGCACTGGAAAGGGATTTAAGGTTGTGTTCTTGATTTTGCTTACACTGAAGTGTTATGTATCACGCCTATTTGGGCACATGCATAGCTGTTAGCCTGGGTGATTTGAGGAATGGGTGTTAAAGGTAGGGACATAAAGTTTTTCCCATTGTGTGTGTTCCTTGGTTTATTGGCATGCTTCAGGTGAAGGACTCCGCTTTAAGACGTGTACTGCTAAGCATGTACAGAGCATCTTTCCTCATTCATACATAACTGCAAGTCAGTGCTACCAGAGTAATGCCATGATCATTTTCACCAACCAGGAGAGTGTAGAATTTGCACCTGAGACTAGATTTTCCAAGGGATTCCGTTTTCCCCATCATGCTGCTTTTTAGAAAAGTAATCCGAGTATTGAATTTAGGTTGCTTTCTTTGGGGGTGCAATGTGCATGCAGCCTCTAATGGCCGGCTTTCAAGCTACGGGCAGCCAGGGAGAACAGAATATATATCTCTTCTCAGCTGTGCTGCTCCTAGGCAGCCCGCCTAAATTGTGTCCTCATCTGCAGACTAGAAACAGTAATGGCCTGTCCCAAAAGGTGATGACTGCCATGGCAGACTTCAACAGGGATTATTCCTCGTGAGGTAGAATTGGTGACGGTCTAGACATGAGGATGACAGAGTGTGTGTGTGTGTGAGGTGCCTGGAAGAAGTTACTCCTTGCGTGACAGAAGGATCATGATGGCTAAGAAAGGAGTTGAACCTGGTCTGTATCCAGCACTTAACATTGTGAGCTTATCTGCACAAGGCTGTTAATCTGCTGTATCTACTCCCTTCCAGTTCTTGAAAATCTTGTCTTGCCCCAGGCGCTCCAGCATCTCCGGTATGAGGGGGAGGGGGTACTTGTTGGGGATCGAGACCGAATTCAATGCTCTGAAATCATGCACCGGGCAGAGTTCTCCCAATTTTTTACACACAAACATGGTAGGGGTGCAGGCAGGGGAGGAGGAGGGGCGAATGAAGCCACATCTGAGGTTTGTGTCCAAAAACTCACGCAGAGCTCGAAGTTCCGGCTCCGACATCGAATACAGCCAGCCAGCGGGGATGGTCGCCCCAGGAATGAGGTTAATGGCACAGTCAAAAGGGTGGTGGTGGGGGAGCTGGTCAGCCTTCTTCTTGTCGAAAACATCCCGAAAAGCTGCATGCTTCTCTGGGAGGATCGCAGTAGCTGAAGAACTGCCAGAAGCAGACGAGGAGGGGGAGGAAAGGATTAAGGCCTGGACTGGGACTGGCGCCTCGGTTGGGAGGCAATGCTCCCAGCAGTAGGGAGATGAGAACTCCACTTGCTGAAGCACCTAAGAAATCTGAGGATTATGCTTAGCCAGGAAACACCCAGCACGATTGGGTATAGGGGAACCTTGGCCAAGTGAAACTGAATCCGCTCAACGTGGGACTGGGCGCGCAGTGAGCGGAGCTGTAACCCGGGTCACCGCACCCGAAGAAAGAGGGCGCCCATCGATGGTCTCCACTGCCAAGGGGGCAGGAAGAGGCAGGGTAGGAATCTTGTGGAAGAGGGCGAACGTTTCATCCATGAAACTGGTCATAGCCCCAGAGTCCACTAAAGCTAGGGCCTCCACCCCACCCCACTGGGAGGAGCGGAGGTGAACATGCAATAGCAAATGGGAGGGTGGGGGAGTTGCGGAAGGCATCCACCTGGTGGGGAACTGACCCCCACACTGGAGACCCCCAACAGGCTTGGGGGGCAGCCTAGTCAGGCCTGGGGACGAGAAGGAAGGAGAGGAGGAGGAGGCAGTGGGGCTGCAGGTCTAGCGCAGCAGGTTTTGGTGAAATGCCCCAGCTTTCCACACTGAAAGCATCGGCGCGCTGCCACACTAGTTTCTCCAGTGGCAGCGGGGCTGGGGTAGCTCCCAGCTGCATCGGGGTCTCCTCCGCCCCCACCGCAGGGTCTGCCGGCGCCCCTCCAGCCGACTATCTATCTGGAGGCAGGTCTGGATGAGGTCCTCCAAAGTAGGCGGGTTAGGCGCGTGTGCCAGCTCATCCAAGATCTCGTTGTTCTAACCATCCAAAAACTGAGCCACCAGCGCGGCATCATTCCACTGTAAATCCTGCATTAGCAAGCAAAAAGTTGTCACGTAGCTGGAAACTGAGTCCTTGCCCTGCCTGAGGCGGCGAATCTCCCGAGAAGCCGTCTGCGTGCGCAGCGGGTCACCGAAGAAACTGGCCATCGCTGTCATGAAACCTTGATAGTCCCCAAGCAGGGGGTCATTAACGAGAAGAAGTCCCAAAGCCCATTTAGCTGCCACGTGTGAAAGTAGGTTAATGATGAAGCCCACATGAACCTGTTCTGTAAGGAAATCCTCAGGTCGGAGGCACATCTACAGCTCCGACTGGGCCCTGAAAATCTGAAAAAGCCCTTTCTCACCAGAAAACTTCTCTGGCAGAGCCACCGGGCACTTGCAGCAGGGGGGAATCGGGGGGGGGGGGGTTGAACCGCAGCTTGCAGACTCTGTACAGCAGTCATCAGTTGAGCCACTTGATCACGAAGAACCTGGTTCTCTTGCGCGAGAGCTTGTACCGCTGAGTCCCTGGCAGCCTCCAGAGGCAGTAGGGGCAGAGAGAAAAAAAAGAGGAACGGGGACCAAGGTGTCAGGAGCGCCATAGCTGCCTCTTGCAGTCCCCACCAATAGCCAACACAGGACACAGACAACGAGGAATTCTTTCCAAGACTTTATTCCTTTATTACTTTATGACTCTTTCAGATACTAATCACTAGCGAAAAAGCAAGGAACAGCACTGGGGAAAGATAGCAGAGTAGTCTAAGCTCCAGGTAAGGCAGTTGGTCCCCGTTTGAAGGGGAACCACGGGAAGACTCTGAACTTATGGGCTAGGGAGAGAGCCTCCCTCTTTCCCTTGGGTCCTCGGGACGCAACCGTTGTTTGTGTGCCAAGCGAGCGCTACGCCACCTTTCGGTGCCCTCCATCTCATTGCTCCCTGCGTCTGCGCCGAGCATCCAGAAAGCCCCCCTCCAGCGCTCTCTCACTGCTAGGGTCACTGTCTCTCCCAGGAATGCTGGCAGGAGGAATCTCTGCCAGCTGCTGTGCTTGTGAGAGATGAGCGCGCTCCTCTCCCACGGATTGTTGTTCCTCCTCAGAATCAGAACTGCTCTGGGGCTCTATTAGGGATGGGTGAAAGTCCCTTACATGTCCTCGAAGCTTGCTTCGCGGTAGGGGGGAGGCGCTTCGGTTCTCCCCCCTAAGTTCAGGCGAGGGGGGGAGGCGCCCCGCCTCGCCCGGCCGAAATTCAGGCCGGGGGGGAGGCGCCCCATCCCTCGCCGGCGAAATTCAGGCCAGGTAGAAGCGCCCCGTCTACCCGTCCGCGGAAAAAAAAGTAAAAAAAACACAAAAAAACACACACACCCGTGATAGGCTACATAATGATTTACATAGCCTATCATGGCTAGATTTCCAAAGTCACCCGTGATAGGCTACATGACGATTTACATAGCCTATCACGGGTGACTTTGGAAATCTAGCCATGATAGGCTACGTAAATCATTACGTAGCCTATCACGGGTTGTTGTTTTTTTTACCGCACTTTTTTTTTTTGGCAATGGCGGTGGTGGCAGCCGGTCAGGAGACCGGCCGCCGCCCCCGCCGAAACGCCGCTGGGACCCGCCACCGAGAGGGACATTCGCTGAAGGTAAGTCCCATCCCGGGGGCGGGGGCGGCGGAGAATTTCCCCAACACTTTCGGGGGGCCGAATGCCTCGGCGCTCGGCCTCCCGAAGATTTGGGGAGAAATTCTCTGCCATCCCTAGGCTCTATTGGCTCAGTTTCTACCCTGACCAGGAGGTGAAAAGAGGGACAGGTCCCAAAGCAGATATACAGGCAGATGGCCTGGAATTGCAGAGATGGTGTCAGGAAGGCTAAAGCTCAGATTGAGCTGAGGTTGACCAGGGATGCTAAGAACAACAAAAAGGGCTTCTTCAGATATGTTCAAAGTAAAAGGAGGACCAAAGTAATGGTCCTTCACTCAACAAAGATGGCAAAATGCTAACAGGTGACAAAGAAAAGGCGGAACTGCTCAACTCCTATTTTGGTTCAGTCTTCTCCCAAAAGAAGATCAGTGTTCCATCTGGCGTATGTGACGAATAGGCTGAAGGGGCAGGAGTGCAGCTTAAGACTGACAGAAAGATGGTCAGGGAATATCTAAGCACCTTACATGCGTTCATGTCTCCAGTTCCAGATGAATTGCATCCTAAGGTGTTGAAGGAGCTAGCAGATGGCGTCCTAGAAGCTCTGTTTGCAATCTTTGAGAAATCCTGGAGAATGGGTGAAGTACAGGAGGAGGGCAAATGTCCCAATCTTCAAAAAGGAAGAGCCGGGAAATTACAGACCAGTCAGTCTGACATCAACACCTGGGGAAATTCTAAGGCAGATTATAAAGTGTTCGATCTGTAGGCACCTTGACACTCATGCAGTGATCACTGGAAGCCAGCATGGATTTGTCAAGAACAAGTCCTCCCGGACTAATCTTATTTCTAGATCAGGTAACTTCCTTAGTAGATCATGGAAATGCTGTCGACATAATACATCTTGATTTCAGCAAGGCATTTGGCAAAGTGCCCCATGATATTCTCATTAGCAAACTATTTAAATATGGTGGATGGCATTGCTATTAGGTGTATCCACAGCTGGCTGGAGAACCATACCCAAAGAGTGCTTGTCAATGGTTTTTCATCAAATTGGAGGGAGGTATTGAGTGGGGTGTTACAGGTCCTGGTCCCTGTATTCTTCAGTATTTTTGTTAAGGGGGAGGGGAATACGTATCAAATTTGCAGATGACACAAAATTGGTTGGTATAGCTAATAGCTTAGAAGACAGAAACAGAAGCTGAATATGAGTCATCGGTGTGATGCAGCTGCATAAAAGGCAAATGCAATTTTAGGTTGCATTGGTAGAAGTATTGTTTCAAAATCATGGGAAGTAATTGTTCCACTCTACTTTGTGCTGGTCAGACCTCACCTCAAATACTGTATCCACTTCTGGATACCACACTTTAAGAAGGATTCAAAGAAACTGGAATGAGTTCAGAGAAGGGCAACGAAGGTAGTCACCAGCATGTCCCAAGAAGAGCAATCAGGATGGTGAGACATATGGAAACCAAGTCCTATGAAGCACAGTTGAAGGAGCTGGGTTTAGCCTTGAGAAGAGAAGACTGAGAGTGGATATGATAGCACTTTTCAAGTACCTAAAGGGTTGTTACACTGAAGAGGGTTGCAACTTGTTCTCTATCATCCAAGACTGTAGGACACGAAACAATGGGTTTAAGTTACAGGAAGACAGATTTTGACTGAACATCAGGAAAAACTAAAGGTGAGAGCAGTCAGACAATGGAACCGACTGCCTATGGAGTAGGTGGACACTTCATCGCTGGAGGTATTCAAGGAAAGACTGGATGGCCCTCTGTCAGGGAAGCTTTAGACTGGATTCCTGTACTGAACAGGAGATTGCACTCGTTGGCCTAAATGCCCCCTTCCAACTCTACAGTTCTATGAACAGCCTAAGCACAGAATATTATGGACAGCCCAGAACTTCCTTTTCATACCTCTGAAATCAGGTGTCTCTCAAGCAAGCTCTCTTTACTCACTTCTATGCTGTAAGTCCCCTTCATGGATCACTGCCTTGTTGTGGCGAAGGGGCTTGCGTAACTCAGTGAAGCCATAAGCTATGCCGTGCAGGGCCACCCAAGACGGACAGGTCATGGCAGAGAGTTCTGACAAAATGTGGTCCACTGGAGAAGGAAATGGCAACCCACTCCAGTATTCTTGCCAAGAAAACCCCATGGAACGTATCACAAGGCTAAAAGAGATGACGCCGGAAGATGAGCCCCTCAGGTCGGAAGGTGTCCAATATGCTACTGGGGAAGAGCAGAGGGTATTTCCAAGTAGCACCAGAAAGAGTGAAGCGGCTGGGCCAAACCCGAAAGGACACTCAGCTGTGGATGTGTCTGGTGGTGAAAAGAAAATCCGATGCTGTAAAGAACAATATTGTTTAGGAACCTGGAATGTCAGATCAATGAATCAAGGTAAGCTGGAGGTGGTCAAACATGAGATGGCAAGATTGAACATCGACATCTTGGGAATCAGCGAACTAAAATGGACAGGCATGGGCGAATTTAATTCAGGTGACCATCATATCTACTATTGTGGGCAAGAATCCCTTAGAAGAAATGGAGTAGCACTCATAGTCAACAAAAGGGTGGGAAAAGCAGTACTGGGGTACAATCTTAAAAATGATAGAATGATCTCAGTACGAATCCAAGGCAAACCATTCAACATCACAGTAATTCAGGTCTATGCCCCAACCACTGATGCCGAAGAAGCTGAGGTTGATTGGTTCTATGAAGACCTACAACACCTTCTAGAACTAACACCAAAAAAAGATGTCCTCTTCATCATAGGGGATTGGAATGCTAAAGTAGGAAGTCAAGAAATCACCGGGATAACAGGCAGGCATGGCCTTGGTGTACAAAATGAAGCAGGACAAAAGCTAATAGAGTTTTGCCAAGAGAACATGCTGATCATAGCAAACACACTTTTCCAACAGCACAAGAGGCGACTCTACACATGGACATCACCAGATGGTCAATATCGAAATCAGATTGATTATGTCCTTTGCAGCCAAAGATGGAGAAGCTCCATACAGTCAGTAAAAGCAAGACCTGGAGCTGACTGTGGCTCAGATCATGAGCTTCTTGTTGCAAAATTCTGGCTTAAATTGAAGAACGTCGGGAAAACCACTAAACCGTTCAGGTATGACCTAAATCATATCCCTTATGAATATACAGTGGAGGTGAGGAATAGATTTCAGGGATTAGACCTGATAGACAGAGTGCCTGAGGAACTATGGACGGAGGTCCGTAACGTTGTTCAGGAGGCAGCAACGAAATCCATCCCAAAGAAAAAGAAATGCAAGAAAGCCAAGTGGCTGTCTGATGAGGCTTTACAAGTAGCTCACGAAAGAAGGGAAGCGAAAAGCAAGGGAGAAAGGGGAAGATATACCCAACTGAATGCAGAGTTCCAGAGAATAGCAAGGAGAGACAAGAAGGCCTTCTTAAATGAACAATGCAAAGAAATCAAGGAAAACAACAGAATGGGAAAGACTAGAGATCTCTTCAAGAAAATCGGAGATCTCAAGGGAACGTTTTGTGCAAAGACGGGCATGATAAAGGACAAAGAAGGCAGGGACCTAACAGAAGCAGATGAGATTAAGAAGAGGTGGCAAGAATACACAGAAGAACTATACAGGAAAGATCTGAATGTCCCTGATAGCCATGATAGTGCGGTCACTGAACTTGAGCCGGACATCCTAGAGAGTGAAGTCAAGTGGGCCTTAGGAAGCATTACTAACAACAAAGCTAGCGGAGATGACAGTATTCCAGCCGAGCTATTTAAAATCCTAAAAGATGATGCTGTTAAAGTGCTGCACTCAATATGCCAACAAATCTGGAACACTCAAGTGACCACAAGACTGGAAAAGGTCAGTTTACATTCCAATTCCAAAGAAGGACAACGCCAAAGAGTGTTCAAACTACCGCACAATTGCGCTCATTTCACATGCCAGCAAGGTGATGCTCAAAATCCTACAAGCTAGGCTTCAGCAGTATGCGAACCGAGAACAACCAGAAGTACAAGCTGGGTTTCGAAGAGGCAGAGGAACTAGAGATCAAATCGCCAACATTCGCTGCATCATGGAGAAAGCAAGAGAATTCCAGAAAAACGTCTATTTCTGCTTCATTGACTACGCTAAAGCCTTTGATTGTGTGGATCACAACAAACTGTGGCAAATTCTGAAAGAGATGGGAGTACCAGACCACCTTACCTGTCTCCTGAGAAACCTGTACGAGGGTCAAGAAGCAACAGTAAGAACCAGACATGGAACAACCGAGTGGTTCAAAATTGGGAAAGGAGTACGACAAGGCTGCATATTGTCACCCTGCTTATTTAACTTATATGCAGAGTACATCATGAGAAATGCCGGGTTGGATGAATCAGAGGTCGGAATTAAGATTGCTGGGAGAATTATCAACAACCTCCAATATGCAGACGATACCACCCTAATGACAGAAAGCGAAGAGGATCTCAAGAGCCTCTTGTTGAGGGTGAAAGAGGAGAGTGCAAAAGCTGGTTTGAAACTCAACATTAAAAAAACGAAGATCATGGCATCTGGCCCCATCACTTCCTGGCATATAGAAGGGGAAGAAATGGAAGCAGTGAGAGATTTTACTTTCTTGGGCTCCAAGATCACCGCAGACGGTGACTGTAGCCATGAAATTAAAAGACGCTTGCTCCTTGGGAGGAAAGCTATGGCCAACCTAGACAGCATAGTAAGAAGCAGAGACATCACCTTGCCGACAAAGGTCCATCTAATCAAAGCTATGGTTTACCCAGTAGTAATGTATGGCTGTGAGAGCTGGACTATAAGGAAGGCTGAGCGCCGAAGAATTGATGCTTTCGAACTGTGGTGCTGGAGAAGACTCTTACGAGTCCCCTGGACTGCAAGGAGGTCAAATCAGTCCATCCTAAAGGAAATCAACCCTGAGTGCTCATTGGAAGGACAGATAATGAAGCTGAAGCTCCAATATTTTGGCCACCTAATGCGAAGAGAAAACTCCCTGGAAAAGACCCTGATGCTGGGAAAGACTGAAGGCCAAAGGAGAAGGGGACGGCAGAGGATGAGATGGCTAGATAGCATCACGGATGCAATGAATATGAACTTGAGCACGCTCTGGGAGAGAGCGCAGGACAGGAAGGCCTGGCGTGCTATGGTCCATGGGGTCACGAAGAGTCGGACACGACTGAACGACTGAACAACAACAACAATGCTGTAAGTATGTTCAGTATTGTCAAAAAAGCATTCTTGGTCCATTAGAAAAAATCCAAAATGCAAAGCAATATTATTATTAGGACCAATTAAAATGTTACAAAAGAGTGAGCAAGTTTTCAGTGTCTCCAGAACTCTTCACCTAAAGAAACTGAAAGCTTCTTCACTATTCATAAAGATACTACCTTTCTGTGGATTTCAGTATTGTCAAATATTTCAAGTCTTTCTAACTCTTCTTTTAAATAATTGAAAATAGACTTAAATGTTTCTATGTAGACATTTTTTTAACTTTGAAATCAAATATCCTTATGCACCACAAGATGGTGCTGAAATGAAAGGCCAATTCATGAGTCAGTAGAGTGAATGGTACAATAAAAGAACAATACAATAATTAATGGGGGTTTAAAAAATCTGTCAAGTACCACACTCCCGGGTTCTGTGTGGAAGCCATCTGGGGGCACGTGCCACAATAGCAAGTGCTGCTCAGATGTCAAATTCATGTGCAGATCATGAAGACTGGCTGGAAAGCAATGTTTTCCCCAATTTGCCAAAACTGTAAATGACAAAATCTCAGGCAAGCACAAGCCGACTGCTACCCTATCCACCTGCTGAGCTGCCGCCATGATGGGGAAGGACAGAGACAGAGACGCAAAATGGAGCGTGGGTGGCTGAAAAGGGGCAAGGGGTTTTTCTGGACATTATAGATGTGCGAGCGAAATGATCCAATGCAGTACTTATTGTTCAAAGCATTTATATCATGCTCTTCAGTGAAAAGGCTTCCAGGAATCAAGGACCAGGCAGTCCTGCCCTCAGGTTCACAATCTAAAAAGACAGAAGACACCAGGAAAGGGATGGGGAGGGAGGATGGAGAATTTTAATTTTTCTTAAAGGCATGATGGTGATGCTTGATTCTGTTGCCCATATGCATGGGAATATGCAGTGCCTTGCATAAGTATTCACAACCCCTTTGGTTATGTTACAACCTGGAATTAAAATGGATTTAATTGGCATTTTTACCATTTGATTTACACAACATCTTTAACACTTTGAAGTTGCAAAATATTTTTATTGTGGCACAAAAGTTAGTTAAACAACAACAACAACAAAACCCTGGCATTTGTTGGTTGCGTAAGTATCCCCCCCCCCCCCCGAGTCTATACCTGGTAGAAGCACCTTTGGCAGCCATGATAGCTATGAGTCTTTTATGGTAAGTCTCTACCAGCTTTGTGCATCTGGATCCTGCAGTTATTGCCCATTCATCTTGGCAAAATTGCTCAAACTCTGTGAGATTGGATGGGGACTATTGGTGAACAGCAATTTTCAAGTCTTGCCACAGATTCTCAATCGGATTGAGGTCTGGGCTTTGACTGGGCTGTTCTACGACATTCAGGTTCTTGTTTTTAAACTACTCCAGTGTAACCTTGGCTGTATTTTAGGGTCATTGTCCTGCTGGACGGTGAACCCCAGCTATGTGTGGTGCAAAGCCATCAGTGCTCATCGCCCTGAGAACAGCATCCCTGCGGTGAAGAGTGGCGGTAGCAGCATCATTTGGGAGGATGCTCACCTGCATGGGACAGAGTGAGTGGGGCCTCATGGGAGGGCAGGGTGGGTGTAAGTACTGCTGGTGCTGCCGCCCATTAGCTCTGTCCTCTTCTGCCACCTCTATAAGGGTTGTTTTTTTTAACTGATGTGATTATTTGCATAATTTTTTGGACTGGGAAATATACACAAATTTAATGGCTGGGAAGTAAATGGAGAGGAATTTTCCGTAAATTTAAGGATGCGAAGTAAATGGAGGGGAAATTTGCACACCTGCAGTAATGGAGCAATTAATATGGGTGTGCAAATTTCCCCTCCACTTATTTCCCACCCATTAAATTTGCACACATTTCTGCAGGTTTTTTTTACAACTGTTAGGGAACCACAGTAAACGTAACAGTAAGTGCACCCTGTGGGAAATGGTCTGAGTTCAGACAACATGACAACCCATCATGGCTAGTTACCATGATGGGTTGTCATGTCCATTTTAGTCACTGATGCCTCCTGACAATCAGTGGGGGAAACAACGCAGTATGGATTGTTTCCCCCACTCCCACACATGCTGACCATGCAACATTAGGTAAATGTCATGTGACCAGCATTTACGTAATTACCCACGCCGTGTTGCAGGTTGTCGTGTCATCTGAACCTGGCATGCGTTACGGCGGCGGTAGCTTCTTACCCACTCTACAACCTATGGTGTGCAGTAGGGGTGGTGGGGTGAATGAGAAGCCACCGCCACCATGCTGCACAATGGGTGCAGATGACACGGCAACCCATGATGCAGCATGGTTAATTAGGGAAATATCTGTCATGCAACCGGCATGCGCAGAGGCAGGGGAAACGATGCATACTGTGTGGTTTCCCCTGCTGATCATCTGAATGCAGCCACTATCTCGCATCAAACCTACTTCACAGGCTTGTTGGGAGGATAAAAGGTGGTTGGGGGACAACTATTTAAACCTCCTTGAACTCCCTAGAGGAAAGGGAGGATATTAAAATAAGTACTAATGATACAGTTGACAACCAGAACTGTATGAAGCGTGCAGGAAGCAGCAGATGGAAGGAGGTGGGAATCCTTCTTCCATCATTTGCCCCCCAAATGGAAGAAGTAGAAGACCAAAAGAAGAATGGATGAAGAGGCAGCACATGGGTTGTTGTTGTTCAGTCGTGTCCAACTCTTTGTGACCTCATGGACCATAGCACGCCAGGCCTTCCTGTCCTGCGCTCTCTCCCAGAGCGTGCTCAAGTCCATATTCATTGCATCAGTGATGCTATCTAGCCATCTCATCCTCTGCTGTCCCCTTCTCCTTTTGCCTTCAGTCTTTCCCAGCATCAGGGTCTTTTCCAGAGAGTTTTCTCTTCGCATTAGGTGGCCAAAATATTTGAGCTTCAGCTCCAGTATCTGTCCTTCCAATGAGCAGTCAGGATTGATTTCCTTTAGGATTGACTGATTTGACCTCCTTGCAGTCCAGGGGACTCGTAAGAACCAGCACCACAGTTCGAAAGCATCAATTCTTCGGCGCTCAGCCTTCCTTATAGTCCAGCTCTCACAGCCATACATTACTACTGGGAAAACCATAGCTTTGATTATACGAACCTTTGTCGGCAAGGTGATGTCTCTGCTTCTTACTATGCTGTCTAGGTTGGCCATAGCTTTCCTCCCAAGGAGCAAGCGTCTTTTAATTTCGTGGCTACAGTCACCATCTGCGGTGATCTTGGAGCCCAAGAAAATAAAATCTGTCACTGCTTCCATTTGTTCCCCTTCCATATGCCAGGAAGTGATGGGGCGAGATGCCATGATCTTAGTTTTTTTAATGTTGAGTTTCAAACCAGCTTTTGCACTCCCCTCTTTCATCCTCAACAAGAGGCTCTTTAGATCCTCTTCGCTTTCTGCCATTAGGGTGGTACCATCTGCGTATCTGAGGTTGTTGATAATTCTCCCGGCAATCTTAATTCCGACCTGTGATTCATCCAACCCAGCGTTTCTCATGATGTACTCTGCATATAAGTTAAATAAGCAGGGTGACAATATGCAGCCTTGTCGTACTCCTTTCCCAATTTTGAACCACTCGGTTGTTCCATGTCTGGTTCTTACTGTTGCTTCTTGACCCTCGTACAGGTTTCTCAGGAGACGGGCAAGGTGATTTGATACTCCCATCTCTTTCAGAATTTGCCACAGTTTGTTGTGATTCACACAATCAAAGGCTTTAGCGTAGTCAATGAAGCAGAAATAGACGTTTTTCTGGAATTCTCTTGCTTTCTCCATGATGCAGCGAATGTTGGCGATTTGATCTCTAGTTCGTCTGCCTCTTTGAAACCCAGCTTGTACTTCCGGTATTTCTTGGTTCGCATAATGCTGAAGCCTAGCTTGTAGGATTTTGAGCATCACCTTGCTGGCATGTGAAATGAGCACAATTGTACGGTAGTTTGAACACTCTTTGGCGTTGTCCTTCTTTGGAATTGGAATGTAAACTGACCTTTTCCAGTCTTGTGGTCACTTGAGTGTTCCAAATTTGTTGACATATTGAGTGCAGCACTTTAACAGCATCATCTTTTAGGATTTTAAATAGCTCAACTGGAAGACTGTCATCTCCACTAGCTTTGTTGTTAGTAATGCTTCCTAAGGCCCACTTGACTTCACTGTCTAGGATGTCTGGCTCAAGTTCAGTGACCGCACTCTCATGGCTATCAGGGACATTAAGATCTTTCCTGTAGAGTTCTTCTGTGTATTCTTTCCACCTTTTCTTAATCTCATCTGCTTCTGTTAGGTCCCTGCCTTCCTTGTCCTTTATCATGCCTGTCTTTGCACAGAACATTCCCTTCAGATCTCCAATTTTCTTGAAGAGATCTCTAGTCTTTCCCATTCTGTTGTTTTCCTCGATTTCTTTGCATTCATTTAAGAAGGCCTTCTTGTCTCTTCTTGCTATTCTCTGGAACTCTGCATTCAGTTGGATATATCTTCCCCTTTCTCCCTTGCTTTTCATTTCCCTTTCCTCAGCTACTTGTAATGCCTCCTCAGACAGCTACTTTGCTTTCTTGCATTTCTTTTTCTTTGGGATGGATTGAGTTGCTGCCTCCTGATCAGTATTACGGACCTCCGTCCATAGTTTCTCAGGCACTCTGTCTATCAGGTCTAATCCCTGAAATCTATTCCTCACCTCTACTGTATATTCATAAGGGATATGATTTAGGTCATACCTGAATGGATTAGTGGTTTTCCCTATGTTCTTCAATTTAAGCCGAAATTTTGCAACAAGAAGCTCATGATCTGAGCCACAGTCAGCTCCAAGTCTTGTTTTTACTGACTGTATAGAGCTTCTCCATCTTTGGTTGCAAAGGACATAATCAATCTGATTTCGATATTGACCATCTGGTGATGTCCATGTGTAGAGTCGCCTCTTGTGCTGTTGGAAAAGTGTGTTTGCTATGATCAACGTGTTCTCTTGGCAAAACTCTATTAGCCTTTGTCCTGCTTCATTTTGTACACCAAGGCCATGCTTGCCTGTTATCCCTGTGATTTCTGGACTTCCTACTTTAGCATTCCAATCCCCTATGATGAAGAGGACATCTTTTTTGGTGTTAGTTCTAGAAGGTGTTGTGGGTTTTCATAGAACCGATCAACCTCAGCTTCTTTGGCCTCAGTGGTTGAGGCATAGACTTGAATTACTGTGATGTTGAATGGTTTGCCTTGGATTCGTACTGAGATCATTCTACTGTTTTTGAGATTGTACCCCAGTACTGCTTTTCCCACCCTTTTGTTGACTATGAGTGCTGCTCCATTTCTTCTAAGGGATTCTTGCCCACAATAGTAGATATGATGGTCACCTGAATTAAATTCGCCCATGCCTGTCCATTTTAGTTCGCTGATTCCCAAGATGTCGATGTTCAATCTTGCCATCTCATGTTTGACCACCTCCAGCTTACCTTGCTTCATTGATCTGACATTCCAGGTTCCTAAACAATATTGTTCTTTACAGCATCGGATTTTCTTTTCACCACCAGACTCATCCACAGCTGAGTGTCCTTTCGGCTTTGGCCCAGACGCTTTACTCTTTCTGGCACTACTTGGAAATTCCCTCTGCTCTTCCCCAGTAGTATATTGGACACCTTCCGACCTGAGGGGCTCATCTTCCGGCGTCATATCTTTTAGCCTTGTAATACGTTCCATGGGGTTTTCTTGGCAAGAATACTGGAGTGGGTTGCCATTTCCTTCTCCAGTGGACCACATTTTGTCAGAACTCTCTGCCATGACCTGTCCATCTTGGGTGGCCCTGCACGGCATAGCTTATGGCTTCAGTGAGTTACACAAGCCCGTTCGCCACAACAAGGCAGTGATCCATGAAGGGAACCAGAGGGAAAAGTCTCTGGTATGGGATGGCGATGAGATGGACTTTACCACTTGATTTCCTCCAGAGACCAGTTGAGGAGCTATAATGTTGCAGAATGTTATGGAAGGGAACCCTCACATAGGGTATCTGGATAAAAGGTGCTATACATAAATGGTGGTGTAGAGGAGAGAGGGGCTTTTCCTTCAAGGGTTTCACATTCTGTTGCTTTTCATTGTTAGAACCATGAATAGGTTTCTGTTTAGAAGTGTGGCTCTTGAACTTGGTGGGACTTAGTTCTGAGTAAACATGCTTAAGATTGCACTCAGATTTCCCATTAAAATAAGTTTCGAAAGCAACTCAGAACATAAAATTTAAAAAAAAAACACCTGTGGAAACACTTTTGTTGTTTATTTGGTCAGTCGCTTCCAACTCTTCGTGACTTCATGGACCAGCCCATGCCAGAGCTTCCTGTCGGCCGTCACCACCCCCAGCTCCCCCAAGGTTGAGTTCGTCACCTCCAGAATATCATCCATCCACCTTGCCCTTGGTCGGCCCCTCTTCCTTTTGCCTTCCACTTTCCCTGGTATCAGCATCTTCTCCAGGATATCCTGTCTTCTCATGATGTGGCCAAAGTACTTCAGTTTTGCCTTTAATATCATTCCCTCAAGTGAGCAGTCTGGCTTTATTTCCTGGAGTATGGACTGGTTTGATCTGGCAGTCCAAGGCACTCTCAGAATTTTCCTCCAGCACCATAGTTCAAACGCAACTATCCTCCTTTGCTCAGCCTTCCTTATGGTCCAGCTCTCGCAGTCATAGGTTACTACGGGGAATACCATTGCTTTAACTATGCGGACCTTTGTTGTCAGTGTGATTTCTCTGCTCTTCACTATTTTATCAAGATTTGTCATTGCTGTCCTCCCAAGAAGTAAACATCCTCTGATTTCCTGGCTGCAGTCAACGTCTGCAGTAATCTTTGCGCCTAGAAAGACAAAGTCTGTCACTGCCTCCACGTTTTCTCCCTTTATTTGCCAGTTATCAATCAAGCTGGTTGCCATAATCTTGTTTTTTTTTAGAGGTTGAACTGCAACCCAGCTTTTGCACTTTCTTCTTTCACCTTCGTCATGAGGTTCCTCAGCTCCTCCTCACTTTCAGCCATCAGAGTGGTATCATCTGCATATCTGAGATTGTTAATGTTTCTTCCAGCAATTTTAACTCCAGCCTTGGCTTCATCAAGCCCAGCCCATCACATGATGTGTTCTGCGTACAGGTTGAATAGGTAGGGTGGGAGTATACAACCCTGCCGTACTCCTTTCCCAATCTTCAACCAGTCTGTTGTTCCATGGTCCGTTCTTACCATTGCTACTTGGTCGTTATACAGATTCCTCAGGAGGCAGACGAGATGACTTGGTATCCCCATACCACCAAGAACTTGCCACAATTTGTTATGATCCACACAGTCAAAGGCTTTAGAATAGTCAATAATACAGAAATAGATGTTTTTCTGAAACTCCCTGGCTTTCTCCATTATCCAGCGGATATTGGCAATTTGGTCTCTAGTTCCTCTGCCTTTTCTAAACCCAGCTTGTACATCTGGCAATTCTCGTTCCATGAATTGCTGGAGTCTACCTTGCAAGATCTTGAGCATTACCTTACTGGCATGTGAAATAAGTGCCACTGGTCGATAGTTTGGACATTCTTTGGCGCTTCCCTTTTTTGGTATGGGGATATAGGTTGATTTTTTCCAATCTGTTGGCCATTCTTGTGTTTTCCAAATTTGCTGGCATATGGCATGCATCACCTTGACAGCATCATCTTGCAAGATTTTAAACAGTTCAGCTGGGATACCATCATCTCCTGTTGCCTTGTTATTAGCAATGCTTCTTAAGGCCCATTCAACCTCACTCTTCAGGATGTCTGGCTCTAGCTCACTGACCACACCGTCAAATCTATCCCCGATATTATTATCCTTCCTATACAGATCTTCCATATATTCTTGCCACCTTTTCTTGATCTCTTCTGCTTCTGTGAGGTCCTTGCCATCTTTGTTTTTGATCATACCCATTTTTGCTTGGAATTTACCTCCGATGTTTCTAATTTTCTGGAAGAGATCTCTTGTCCTTCCTATTCTATTATCTTCTTCCGCTTCCGTGCATTGCTTGTTTAAAAATAATTCCTTATCTCTTCTGGCTAACCTCTGGAATTTTGCATTTAATTGGGCATATCTCCCCCTATCACTGTTGCCTTTTGCTTTTCTTCTTTCTTGGGCTGCTTCCAGTGTCTCAGCACACAGCCATCTTGCCTTCTTGGTTTTCTTTTTCTTTGGGACATTTTTTGTTGCCGCCTCCTGAACAATGTTGTGAACTTCTGTCCATAGTTCTTCCGGGACCCTATCTACTAAATCTAGTCCCTTAAATCTATTCTTCACCTCCACTGCATATTCATGAGGAAAATTAGTGAGCTCATATCTAACTGATCTGTGGGTCTTCCCTATTCTCTTTAGTCTGATTCTAAATTGTGCAATAAGAAGTTCATGATCTGAACTACAGTCAGCTCCAGGTCTTGTTTTTACCGACTGCATAGATGTCCGCCACCTTTGGCTACAAAGGATGTAGTCAATCTGATTTTGGTGTCGACCATCTGGTGAAGTCCATGTATAAAGTCATCTCTTAGGTTGTTGGAAGAGAGTGTTTGTTATGCATAGTGAGTTGTCTTGGCAAAATTCTATCAGCCTATGTCCTGCTTCATTTTGTTCTCCCAGACCATGCTTGCCTGTAATTCCAGGTGTCGTTTGACTACCCACCCTAGCATTCCAGTCTCCTATAATGAAAAAGACATCTTTTTTTGGCGTACTATCCAGTAGGTGCTGCACATCCTCATAGAACTGATCTACTTCTGCTTCTTCAGCATCTATGGTTGGGGCGTATATTTGGATCACTGTGATATTAAATGGCTTACCCTGAATTCGAATTGAGATCATTCTGTCATTTTTTGGATTGTATCCAAGCACTGCTTTAGCCACTTTATTATTAATTATGAAGGCGACTCCATTTCTTCTGTGGTCCTCTTGTTCACAGTAGTAGATCTGGTGGTCATCTGATGTGAAGTGGCCCATTCCAGTCCATTTCAGTTCACTGACACCCAAAATGTCTATATTTAATCTTGACATCTCCCCAGTAACCACATCCAATTTGCCCTGGTTCATAGATCTCACATTCCAGGTTCCTATGGTATGTTGATCTTTAGAACATCAGATTCGTCGTTCACCACCAGCACCATCGGCCGCTAGCCGTCCTTTCGGCTTTGAGCTAGCTGCGTCATCACACCTGGGGCTAGTTGAACTTATCCTCTGTTCCTCCCCAGTAGCATTTTGACCATCTTCCGACCTGGGAGTCCCATCTTCTGATGGTATACCGACATATCTCTGGTTGTACTGATCCATTTAGTTTTCATGGCAAGAATACTGGGGTGGGTTGCTGTTTCCTTCCCCAGGGATCGTATTTAGTCTGACCTCTCTGCCATGACCTTCCCGTCTTGGGTGTCGCTTCACGGTTTAGCTCATGACGTCATTGAGGTGCTCAAGCTCCAGCACCACGACAAGGTAATGATCTCCTTCGCTGAAGGTGGAAACACTAAATAATATTAAATCATAAAAATATGTATGAACACATCAGCACTAATATTGATACTTTAATAGCCAGGAAAAAACCCTTTTTTATAAAGATGCTTTCACCTGGTAATGGAAAGAAACCTAGGAAGTGACTTGACAGGTCTTCCTAGATGGTGGGCTCCAATTCCCATCAACCCCAGGCAATCTGGCCAGTGATGATGGGTGTTTACTTCAACAACATCTGAAGTGCCACCATTGTCTCTGCCACCCTAGGAAGTGAAAACAACTTTTGTTTAATAAAAGTCTTGTGGCTCCTTGGAGAGCCAGACATTTACTGCAGCAGAAGCTTTTGTGGGCCAGAGTCTAGTTTGCCCTATACAAGAAGTGATCATCTAACTGTATGTAACTGCATACAGTGCAGGGCCCCCAACCTTTTTGAGGCAAGTCGGCATAAGTAAAACCACTCTTGATTAGCTGCGACTTGCGGTCAATAGCAACAGCAAGATATATAGGAATAGGAAAATGAAGATAAACAAACAGCTGAAGAGGGAGAGTTACTTTCTTGTAGCCCGTATTGAGTCTAAGTTCCACAGTGCCAATTTTGCTGGTTAATTCCAACTGACTTACTTCATGTTGAAGTCCTCTTCTGAAATTTTGTGTGTGTGTGTGTGGGGGGGGGGGTTCTTTGAATTTGGTGACTTGAAGGTCTGTGACAAAGTTTCCTTGGCATTCCCCCACTGGTTTCTGAGTATTTACATTTTAATGTCTGATTTGTGTCTCTTGCATAAAAACTGACCTGGTTTGCCCTGTGTAAATCTCTATGCAGCAGGTAGGTACATTTTCTGCACACCAAAATGCCATTCATTCATTCATTCATTCATGACAGTTTTCATCTGCCCAATAACCAGAGTTCTCTGGGCAGTGTTCAGGTAAATCAAAAACATAAAATGCAAAACGAATGAACAATGAGAAATTGCATGGAATAAAACCAGGATAAAATCAGCAGCAAGGGGTAAAAACAATGCAGCACTTAATGAAACTACAGTGAAACTAGCAGCAAAACTAGAACAGTGTGAAAAAGAAAAAACACCGAAACAGTTCCTGAAATGCTTGGGAGAATAAAAATATCTTCACCTGGCACCAAAAGACCCTCATATCTGTGCTGGGTGGTCTTCTCCAGGGGGAGCCTTCCATAGCTGGGCCACCACCACTGAAAATGTCCCTGCCTCACCCCATTTGGTTACCCCATCAAGTAACCTGTCTCCAACTCATTTAAGGCTTTAAAGGCCTTTAAACCAGCGCTTTATTGGACCCAGAAATGGATTGGCAGCCAGTGAAGATGGCAAAATACTGGTGTAATATGATCTCATCAGCCAGTCCAGCTAGCAGTTCAGACACAGTATTTTGGCCTAACTGAAGCTTCTGGACCATTTTCAAAGGCAGCCCCATGTGTAACAGCCCCAGTCTGTTTCCTGTCTCCTAGATGAGAGCAGAGGAAGCTGCTCCAGCTGGTCTAGAGGCTATACAAGGAAGCAAGCTCCCAGAGAGCAAGCGATCAGAGCAAGCAAACAGGAGTTGGCCCGGGGAGTTGCAGTGGAAGAGGAGACAAAGGCAAAGGGTGGGACTGTACTTTTAATCTCCAGTGAATAGAGGACAAAGTGCAGGCTACTCCAGTACAATCAGAAAGCTAGAAACATAGAAGGAACAGAGACTATGGAAGGAAAGGACTCTCCAGTGGTGGTGACCTGCAAGGTCTGTGCCATGTTTGTTTTCTTGCCTGAGATCAACATGGCCTACACCTGTAACAAGTGCAAGCTGATCACGCTGTTGGAAGAAAAAGTAAGAGGACTGGAGTGGCAAGTGTCAACCCTCCAGGGAATAAGAGAACACGAAGAGTTCTTGGACAGCACGGTGGAAGTACAGCAGCAAAATGAAGAACAGAAGCTAGAAGAGCAACAGCAAGCAGAGGCAGAAGAGGGAAATGCTGAGGTGAGGAAGAATGAAATAGAAGATACTCCTTGGAACAGGGTGACAGGAGCAGAAGAACTAGACGCTACTCTGCACCAGTGAAAGCAGTGGAGCTATGGAACTGTTTCCAGGTACTTGATGATGAGACTGGAGGACAGCCTGCAGAGGAAGAATTGCAGGGGAACCTGCATGAGAGCAAGCAAGAGGCTGAAGGTCATTCAAGCAGAGGCAGTGAAACCAAGGCCTACAACAACAAGAAGAGAAGAGGAGTAGTAGTGGGAGACTACTTGCTGCATGGGATCAAAATCCCAGTATGTCGCCAAGACCCATGGACTCACCAGGTATGCTCTCCCAGGAGGATGGATTAGAGACGTGACTGAAGGGTTGCCTGCACTCATAAAGCCCACTGACAGGTATCCCTTTCTTCTCATCCATGTGGGAACAAATGATACCGCCAAGTGGAGCTACGAAGAAATCACATCAGACTTTGAAGCTTTGGGAAGGAAACTCTTTTTGGGAAGGAAACTCTTTTTGGGAAGGAAGCTCCTAAAGGAACTTGAGGGCCAAGATAGTTTTCTCATCCATCCTTCCACTAGTTAGAAGAGGGATAGAAAGGGAAAGAAAAATACTCCGGGTGAATGACTGGCTACGAAGGTGGTGCTGGTGCAAGAGATTTGGATTCTGGGACCACGGGCTATACTTCCTGGAAGATGGACTGCTGGCAACCGATGGGTTGCACCTCACAAAGGCTGGGAAGAATACGTTTGGCCACAGCGTGAAGAACTTCAGGAGGGCTTTAAACTGAATCCTATGGGGGAGGGAGAGATAAAGTTGGGGGTAACAATGGAGGTAGGCGCATGCACTGCAACGGAGAGAACAGCTCTGATAGCGCCCAATAAAAGTCTTCAGACACATGTAGGAAGAAAGCCAGACTATGAAGCACATGGTCTTCGATGTCTATATACTAATGCCCAGAGTATGGGAAACAAACAGAACGAACTTGAACTCTTAATATGAGAGGGAAATTATGACCTGATAGGTATAACTGAGACTTGGTGGGATGACTCTCATGACTGGAATACAGCAATTGAAGGATATAACTTGTTCAAAAAGAACAGGAGGAACAGAAAGGGAGGTGGGGTTGCACTGTATGTGAAAAATACATATCTCTGCACAGAAATACAGGAGGAGGAGCTTGGTAGCCCCATCGAGAGCATCTGGGTTGAAATAAATGGAGCAAAAAATAAAAGGAACCTGGTGGTTGGAGTCTACTACCAGCCACCCAATCAAGGAGAAGACAAGGATGAAACTTTTGAAAAGCAAATAGCCAATGTTTTAAGGAAGCATGATGTAGTAGTAATGGGGGACTTCAATTTCCCCGATATTGGTTGGGAGACAAATTCTGCAAAACATGGCCCCTCCAAGAGATTCCTGACTTGTGTTGCTGATAATTTCCTCCTACAGAACGTAGAGGAAGGAACTAGAGGATCAGCTATCCTTGACTTGACCCTAACCAACAGAGATGACTTGGTGGATAAAGTAGCAGTTACAGGAACTCTGCAGGGAAGTGACCATGTTATACTTGAGTTGTTGGTTCTAAGGGAAGCAAAAGCTGAGCGTAACCAATCGTGTACCCTATATTTTAGGAAAGCCGATTTTAATAAACTCAGAACAATGATAAGTAAGGTCCCATGGCAAGTGACTAATGAGAAAAGGAGTCCAAGATGGGTGGGAGTTTTAAAAAAAGGAAATTCTCAACCCACAATTATGAACAATTCCAACAAGAAAAAAAGGTGGAAGACAACAGAAGACGCCAGTGTAGCTTCACAAAAAGCTTAGAGATGACCTGAAAACAAAAAAGCACACATGTAGGAAGTGGAAGGAAGGCCAAGTAACAAAGGAAGAGTACAGGCAGGTAGCACAGAATTGTAGGGATGGCATCAGGAAGGCTGAGAACGAGCTGAGGTTAGTGAAGGATGCTAAAGGCAACAAAAAGTCTTTGTTCAGATACATGCATAGTAAAAGACAGAGGAAAGAAATGTTGGTTCAACTCTTAAATAAGGATGGCAAAATGATAACAGATGACAAAGAAAAGGTGGAAGTGCTCAATTCCTACTTTGGCTCAGTCTTCTCCCGAAAGAGGGTCTATGACCCACCCACCCCAGCAAAGGTGAAGTACAGGCTGAAGGGGCAGGAGTGCAGCTTGAGATCGATAGGTCAAGGAACACCTAATTACTTTGAATGAGTTCAAATCTCCAGGGCCAGATGAACTGCATCCTAGAGTAATAAAGGAACTGGCAGAAGAACTCTCAGAACCGCTGTCTATTCTCTTTGAGAAATCATGGAGGACGGGGGAAGTGCCAGATGACTGGAGGAGGGCTAATGTTGTCCTTATCTTCAAAAAGGGTAAAAAGGAGGAACCTGGGAACAACAGACCAGTCAGTCTGACATCAATCCCTGGGAAAATTCTGGAGCAGATAATAAAGCAATCCATCTGTAAGCACCTTGAAAACAATGCAGTGATTACTCGAAGCCATCATGGATTGGTCAAGAACAAATCCTGCCAGACAAATCTGATCTAATTTTTTGATCAAGTAACCTCCCTTTTGGACTGTGAGAATGATGTGGACATAATATACCTCGACTTCAGCAAAGCTTTCAGCAAAGTGCCCCATGATATCCTGATGAGCAAACTAGCTCAAAGTGGGCTAGATGAAACAACGATCCGGTGGATCCACAGTTGGCTACAGAATCAGACTCAAAGAGTGCTTATCAATGGGACCTTCTCAAAGTGGGGAGAGATAACAAGTGGGGTACTGCAAGGCTCAGTCCTGGGCCCAGTGCTTGTTCCCGAAATGCGCACTCCTGCAGTTACTGAGATTCCCATGAATTGAAATAACACATTTAGGAGCTTTAATGTCAAAGCTTCAAAGCTTTGAATGATCACTGCATGGGCAGATCAGGGCAGAGAGAACATTGTGTTCTGTTAGTGATTGTTCTATAAGGGAATAAATAACGCTGGGGCAGGGGAGAGAAGGAGATTGTTCCCAGCATTTTCAGTTTCAGGGGAAGGACAACTTTGTGTTCCTTTAGTGATTGTTCTTCAACGGAATAAATAATGCTGGCGGGACGGGGGGTGGGGAGACAGAAAGAGAGAGAGAGATAGAAGGAAAGTGATTTATGTAGCAACACAGGAGGAAACCTCCTAGGAATGTATCCAAGGTGAAGTGGGGGGGAGACCCTGGAAGGGGGTGGCCTCTATTATTGGTTGAGCACCCCCTGTCCATCAGATGACCGCTCCAACCCCCACCCTACCAGAAGGATGTTCTGTGAAGCAACTTCTACTGGTGCGATACACTCGCTCATGGAGCCCTGCGCAGAGCAAATCCGGCGTCTTGAATAATCTGGGTAAGCCACAATTGGCTTCTCCTTCCATCTCCTTCCGTTGTCATGGAGGCACCCCTGCCCCCAAGAGAACCGACAGGTTTACATTCCCCATATCCCTCTGACAGCACAAGTAATTCAACAGGGTGACTGAGCAGTTTATGTTCCAAAACCAGGCCTGGAACCGAATCGAAATTAGGGCTGTGCACCGCTTCGGCCCAAGGCCCAAACCCCAAGTTGAAGCGGGCTGCTTTGGGTCACTTTGAAGCCTTTCCGAGGTGAAGCAAAAGGGGCACAAAGTGACCTGGAGTGGGTCGGGGGCTCTCCGAAGTGCTCGGTGTGCCTCGGAGCTTCGGCACCCCCGGCCCAGCCGTGCCAGCCATCCTAACCTGAGCCGCCCACCTCCTCCACCTTCACCACCATCATTGCCACCGCCATCATTGCCACCACCAGTTCCTGAGGCGTGGACACGTACCGACTCTTATTGCCAGGAGTTGACATTTTTAAAATGGCAACTTCCAGGAGGTTGCCATTTCAAAAATGGTGACTCCTTGCAATAAGAGTCAGTGCGCACCCAGGCCTTGAGCTGGCGGCGGAGATGATGGCTAAGGCAGAGAAGGCGGCAGCGAGGAGAAGGTGGCGGAGGAGGAGGAGACGGCAGCAAGGTAAGGAGCTGGGGGGTTGCGCGGGGGCATCGGGATGGCCTGAAGCAGGGTTCAGCATCCGAATCCCGGTTCGGGGCCGAGTCAGGTTGGGGCTGAATTGGGCCGACCTCCGAAGTTATGAAGCAGCTTCTGAGTCGGATTGGGGGGTCCCTGCACAGCCCTAATTGAAATGGAAGTGCACCTCGCCAAGGAAGTGGATGTTAGCAACCAGCCTATAGTTTTCATCTTCTGGGCCCAAGTTAGGCTCCTTCAGGAATGGCCTGATCACCACCTCCTTTCAAGAGGCTGGTGCTTGTCAGTGTGCTACTCAGGGTGCAACTCTCTCTCCCTCTCCCTCTCCCTCTCTCTCTCTCTCTCTCTCTCTCCCTCTCTCTCTCTCTCTCTCTCTCTCTCAGACAGATTGTAGCAGGCCCATTGCCACCCAGAAAGCTGCACAGGACAACACTGTGAAGATGCCGTGGAGATGGGAAAGAAACCCTTCTTTGCCACCTTCACTGCCACAAAATAAGGTCGATCATGGACTACCTTTTTTTGTTTGGATTCCACATGAGTTTCCTCCTCCTGCATTCTAGCCATCATCCCCCTTCCTTCATTACCCTCAGCTCGGATGTACACCAAAAAGCTGTGTGGGCTCTGTAGAGAGGGAGGGAGTGCTTAGGTGTGATCGTGTCAACCACCCAAGATATCTTCATATTCTACAGAGTGACCATAGCATTGACAGGAGGGCCGGCCATACCAGCAAGAAAATCCCCCAAAGCTCTCAGAAGCCATCAGCCTCTAGGGTGTAACATTTTAATAGCCTTCCCCTTGCAGAGGGCAAAAGCTGCTGAAAGTCTAAACCTCAGCAGGACATGATCTGACCATGTGAAGGGAATAGATGTTAAATGCCTCTCCTTCAGACTGCCATCCTGCTGCCCAACTGAGAAAACCAGAGTTTGTCCTGCTTTGTGTGTTGGGCCAGTGGCATGTTGGGGCCTCATGGCTGTCATAGTGGCCATGAAGGCCTAAGCCACCCCAGAACCAAAGGCCTTGGCATGCATGTTGAGGCCCCCCAGAACAAGAATGCAAGGAATACCAGATGCATGCCAGCATGTTTTATCAGTTACATTTGCCGATTTGCTTCTGCTGCAGTGTTAAGCAAGGAATACTGCCTTGATTCTCAGGGTGCTTCCAGATGAAGCTTTTATTGCACCATTGCCCTGCCTCATTCATGGAATTTTACAGTGAGCCCAGATGTTGTCGTCTTCCACTTGTAACCTTCCCGTGTTTCCCCACTGCTTCCTCCGTCTTTTTTCATACCACAGAAAATCCGTTAAAGAAAAGATGGAATAGCAGCACAATATCTTCTCATTGATAATTGGTAGCACCAGAAGCCCCTTTCTGGAAGCACCCCCACACTGCTGAAAAAGAAAGTTCAGTTTCAGTCTGCAAATTCTACATGTTCTCCTAAAATTACATTGGTTGGTTCCCTGTAATGAGATGGTCTCAAGAATCGTCACTGTCAAAGTGCTTTTCTAGACATTTGGTTTATAACATGATAACTATGCTATACAATGTGTCTTGTAGCAATTCTGTTTCAGGGCTCATGCAAGATTTGGCAGCCAAGAAATATAATGCCAGAAAGCACATCCATTTCTAGTGCAATTGCCATGTAGAACATGATAGTTACAGATCCCAATATAATGGCTCTTGCAACCAGGCTTGTCCAAGACATTTTGCTGCCCAAGGTGAAGCTCAAGATGGCAGCCCCGCCCCAGTCCACATGCAGAAGCTGACTGGACTAGCAGTTGAATCTGGCGTTGACACTGGCAATGGGATAGCCTCCTCCACCATACCTAAGGCAGCAGGCTAGCTGCCAGGACAGGCGGTGTGGCATCCACAGCGCTGTCCTCCAGTAGAGGGGAATTGGGGGACTGAGGAGAAGTAGCAGGGAGCCTCATTCCGCCGGCCCCACCTGCAACATCACTCCCCGTTGCCCCCCAAAACGTCCACATTTTTTGTGACCTTTTAGAAGGGGTGGGCAGCTTGTGGCCCTCCAGATGTTATTGGTCTGAAACTCGCATCAGCTCTAGTCAGCATAGCCAATGGTGAGAAATTATGGGAGTTGCCATCCAAAAACACCTGGAGGGCCACTAGCCTCACCTCGGCCCGGTTTTTGACGCTTCTGTCCTTTCTAACATTATTATGATGGTTGTTATTTACTTGTTTAGTGATTGATCAGTCCCATGCTTATGCTCAAGCACAGAAACGTGAGTGGCAAGCACCCCCCTCCCCCAGCAGCCAAGTTCTTCCACTTTGTGACATACACACATACTTTCTTTAATTTAGAAACTCAGACCCTTTGAAGGATGTGTTCCTTCACTTGCTAGCAGGGGCATACAATCATTGCTGCTGCTGCTGCTGTTCTAAAAAATAAATGAGACACTCATGCCTGGGTCATGGTTCTCCTTCCCCGACATTTCATACGAACAGGATATCATGCTACTGTTAGTATAATTATATGTCCATGTTTTTAAGGCATCTGAATAAATGCAAATTAAACTTTCAGTTAAATTCTCAAACCTGTCTGTGTGCTCCATAAACTGGGAGAAAACTGGAAAGGTGGTTGATTGTATTTTCGCTACTTAAGGGTAATTTCTAAGTATCTTGCAGCTAGATTTATAATACATTTTGGGTGTATTAATTTAAAATGTGTGTCCGCTAAATCTGTTGCCCAAATGCTGAAAGCAGAAAACAACAAAGTGTTTGCTGCATATTCCTAAAAATGACAGCCATCCCCTTTTGTAGTGGCGCCACAAAGCAGAGTGTGCTGCATTTCAGAATGAGCTATTCAAAATCACTAGGTAAAGAGGACTATAAAAATCACAGTAAAAAAATTTCAGCAGTGGGTTTTATTGTATTTTGTAGGTAATGTTCATCTCTGGCTTGCTTCAAAATTTTGTACAAACTGGTAATAAACTGTATACATGTTTTAAATTCTTGAACCAACTTACTGAGATCCCGAAGTGACGTGGTGAAGATGCTCTAGTCAGAGTGGCTCTCTCATTGGCTGGTTGTCTTTCAGGCTGGGTTGTCATGTGACTGCCTGTCTGTGCCTGCTGTACAGGTGAGAGGATGTTCTGCACAGCAAGTGTAGACAGGCAGACACATGACAACTCTGTCCAGCCAGCCCCTTGGCTCCAGCAGGGGAGTCTTTGCTCTGTGTTTAACAAGACTGACTTCGTTGCAGGGGAAGACACATTACAAAAGTAAACTTTAACACGTCAGGGAGCTGGCAAACAAAGAAGACGTTTACTTTATTTAGAAAACACATGTTTTTACATTATTATTTTTATTTTCCTGCCATGTATACAAGATGAGATTGCAACAAAACATGCACCCTGAACAGCGTTCAAAATAAAAAAAGTTGAATCCAGTTCAAAAGATTGCACTCATGGTCCATACTCAGCATGTGTAAACATCTATGATCATATGGTCTCTTTGCTCCTACAAAAAGAAATACTGAATTTTAAGATAAACCATCTATTCACATAGTATGTGTTTGCTCTGAGAAAGTAAGCCCCCAAAATATACACGCTTAAAAAAAAATGAAGACAAAGCAATACTCTGAATATAGAAGTAGCTATTTCCCAAACGGTTCAACTGACAGTTGTTGTCCTAAAGGTTCACACACAAAGGGAAAAAAGGAAAAACATTTGCTTCTCAGTTAAATCCAAGACTTATTTCTGTATCAAAAATGTACAGAAATGTGCAAATAAATAAAAAGTGCAAGATGATTTTGACCTTGATACTTAATATCAATTTACTTAATAACAATTTGTCCGCCTTCATCCTGACAATTTTATATGGAAACAATAAAAATAGACTATATATTAATTAGCATTTGATATCTGGGGTGGGGTGAGCTATTATGATATATTTCTTATAAAAACATACAAAACATTTGTTCATGATAATACTTTTCTGTTCCAATCTAACTACAGGCAGCAATGTGTCATGGGTTTGCCAAAACATAACCTTCAAAAGATTAAAAAAAAGTGTACAATAAAGAAATTCTGAGAGGTTGTAACAAAGAACTAGTCAAACTTGAAATCTTGGAGGTCTTTGTTCAGGTTGGGATCACTATGTTAAGGGGTGCTTAATATTATTTAGTTAATTGCTTTCTTGTGGGAAATATGTGTTTTACATACAATATAATTGCATCTCTCACTGTGCTGTTACAGTAGATTGGTATGTGTTTGAAGAAATATTAATATTTAAAATTCTGAATTTAGCATGTTATTAGAATTTAATTGATCCAGTTGTGATGATTTTGAAAAAGAGTCAGCGTCCAAAGGATGCCTGTATACTACAATACCAAATTTTCTGGTTGTGATAGAAGGACTTGCCTAGACTTAATGTTAAAAATTACCTGCTCCAGAAAACTCAATCGTATCGAAATTTTATTTCTTAACTTTTGCATACCTTTTGTAAATGCTGTAATGTTTTCAGGATTTAATGAAGGCATGTTTCACCCATTGTCTACGTGACCAATCCCTCATCGGCCCTTTTGCACTGCGTTTTTGTTTTTGTTTTATGTAACTAAAATCTTTGCCAATTAATGCAAAGATAGAAATGTGAGGATTTATACATATGCAAGTATGGAAAATTGTTTTCAATAGTGTAGAGATTTTAAAATGATATTGTAGCTGTTCTTTATGAACTTGGTTGACTACCTTATTTCTTTATCATAATTCGAAAATGCTGGTTTATTGAAGTTTTGTTCATTTTTGTTTAAAGAACTTCCACAGGGCAGAGGTACTTGGGTGGTCTGCATTCATTTCTGTGTCAGAGAGGGAGAGAAATATTCTTAAAATTAAAATGTGTTAACAGGCAGCAGTTGCTTAACATGGGAGCAGAAGAACACAGAAACCTAGGGAGTAAACCTTGCTACCTTGCACTGCAGTATGATCTGGTTGGAATGGCTACTTGAGAGCCTTAGGTAGAGAATGGGAAGCTCACCTCATCTGTATGTCCTTTCCTAATTAAGGAAATCGTGTCTTTCAGGCTTTCCTCTCATCCAAAAATGGGGCATTTTTCTTTAGACAGCTCTCTACTTTCCCCTGCCATTTGTTTTACATGGTAATGGATAAACAGATATGCTGCACAGCATAAAATAAATGAGATTGCTTAATATTTTAACTGCAGTCCTAGGCATGTCTACCCAGAAGTAAGCCCTACTATGCTGAATCATAATAAAATTAATAAGATTGTTTAAAGAATTATATATGCCACTTGTTGTGTAACAGCATATTATTGTTGTTTTGCTTTCCCCTGCCCATATTGGACTAATGCGCTACAATATGTAGCAATTATTTAATAGGTAGTGCTGGTACTCATAAACCTTAGTTCCACTTTGTGCTTTCCAGCAAACAAATATTCCCATTTCAGGCATTTGAATACACTTTATAAATTGCAGGATAACATGTTATATTGCATATTTGATATCTTGAATTTATAATCAAATGCTTACAAATCCCATTTCTCAGAAATCACATATAACAATTGTTTATGAAGACTCACAAAAACCTACTTAGTTCTTTGTGCTGAACAAACTCCTACGAACTGCTGTTCCTCAAAGACCATGTTTAAGATCAGTTGATAAAAAATGACTGTTTTGATTGCTGTGCCGAAGTCAACATGCCCCTCCTTGCTAACAATGCAGACTTCTTTCCCCTTTGCTAGTCCTCCCTCTCTTTGTCCACATTCTTGCCAAAGAGGTCCCCTGCACATTCCGGTTAATGAGAATGACAGACAAGGGAGGAAATGCACACAATTTCTAATTAATAAGCAGTGTGTTCTATGGCAGTCTCCTGTAGTTGTACTATAAGGTGACATATAGAACTGGAATGTTACTTCCATTTTCCTCTTGATTCAAATTAACATATTACAGAACATAGATTTTTTAAAATATTGAGAAAATTCTGTAACATTGTTCTTTGCCTATACTGTTAAAACCATCTTTGGAAGTAAATATGTTTGTTTTGCTCTTTCCTGAATTAAAACTTTACATTTACCCCTTCTAATAAGCCATAAACTTTTACAAATGTACAGCCTAGCTTTAAAATTAATCCAAAATTCAGATCATTTTCACTTTCTAAAAAAATGCTACTATAGCTTTGGCTTTTTGTGGCAATCCTTTGCACTCTTGGGAGTATGTCCCATGAAACCAGAGGGAAAAGGAGCAGACTGCAGCAGTAGGAATCAAAACCAACAATAACTGACTGCAAAATCTGTAGATACTCATTCCTGATTTTGGTGAAAAGACCAAGCGAGGGTCAGACGAGACCACACGTTACATGCGTGTATGAATTTAATGTGCCTTGTTTTTAAATGCTTGAACGCATTTAATGCGTCTTGTTTTTACTTGAAAAATAGCTGTGGGGGGGCTCAATTGGGACCCCGTGGCACATGTGGAGAGTGGGTTTAACCCTTTCTTCCTGCACTGCAGTTCTGATGAAAACACTCCCCTCCCCACTCAAGCTGCTATTCACACCAGGAGGGAAGCTGCCACTGACAGCAATGGCAGTTTCTCTCCTGGGAGAAATAGTAGCGGGGGCGGGGGGGGGGGATATTCACCAGGACAGCAACATAGGGAGAAAGGGTGAACCCCCTCCTCACCCACCATGGTCACAATCCTGACCTCCCCTCCCCTCTCTAAAGCTGTTAATTTCAAAGTAAGAACAAAATATGTTAAATGTATATACACATTTAATGTACGGTCTTCTTTAGTCCACAATGAAACAGGGTTGGGAATTCTTTCGGATTGCACAGGGTCTAAGGGGGTGGTGTGTGTGGGTAAAAATTATTATGGTGTACTGCATCCTTAATTGCATCATGTATAATTCTTACAGCATATTAATGTTTAAACTTCATTAAAATCTTGAGAGGAAAGTTACGGGTTGTTTTTTTTTAAAGAATTGCAGCTGCCTGTTACCAATACCAAGTCTAAAGAAAGGGCCTATGAAGTCAAGATGGTATCAAATTACAGCACAGACTTTTTCTATTATTCTCTGCATGAAGACTTCATTCAGAACTGAGTGCCTTTTCCCCCTTTAAACTTGGAAACTCACCAAAGGAAACGTTTGCATCTATTTACAAATTCCATTTTAATCAGTGAGATTCATGGCCCAGGAACTTAAAATGTAACCTCTCCAGGCCCAAAGTCTTAATTAACACTGGGCTTCCGTCAGCATGACACTGGTGTTTAAAAGAACTAAAGTTACAGTTTTATTTCTTCTTGTCTATGTGCCTACAAATTGCACCTAGTTAGATTCTCAGAAGCTCTTCCTTTTGGTTGGTGTTCTTGATAATGAATTGGATATGGCCAATATTTTAAAAGATGTGTTTTAAAGATGCTTCTAATCTGGCACCCTGCTCCTAAACACATTCACAAGAATCCAGTGATTTTTTGTCTATATGTGGAGAGGCTATTGTGCAGCGCATACGCAGAAATGAGCAGATCTATCTTCTATGTGCACAACCCAATGAAAACTCCAGCTGTGTGTGGAAAGCTAGAGAATCCCATGGAAATGAGGAGATAATCCACTGCTCTGCCTCTGAATGCACAAATAATTCCACACATGGAAGTGGGTACAACTCAGGCAAGCATTTTGCCTCTGATCTCAGCAATATACAGACATTTGCTTTTCACTGTGATATGATCTGTGTGACGGTCTCCTGCAGCTTCTGTGCACAATACTACCCAGACACTCACAGCACCTTTAGGTATGTGAGCACCTCTGGATGGGGCGTGGAATATTAGGTGGAAATAGATTCAAGGATTTTGGAGAACTATTTTCCCATGTATTGTGTATAGGATCAGGATGTAAGTGTAGCAGCCTCTTCTAAACAAGGTTTTAAGAAGTCTGGGGCTAAAATAATTGATAGTTTTCATTTGTACAAATAGAAATTATATTCTTAAATTGAATTTACAATTCTGAAATTTATAAACATTAAATAGTAGCAGTTGTACTGAAGACACCTACTCACATTTTTTCAACAACATAACTATTGTTAGTAATTTACAGGTAAAGCATAAATATTATTAGTAATTCAAACATTGTAAATTACATTGTTTTAAATTGCTGTACTTTTAAATACTCCACTCAGTTTTAATATGTGTCGCACTAGACTCGGCTACCCCTTTGCTTCTCTTGCATGTACGTTAGCCCACCAAGAGAGGTCCACTTTCTTGCCTGCCAGAACATCACCTATTTCCAGGTCGTAGGTCAGAAGCTCTTCTGAAGTACATAGGCCTTACCAGAATGTCTTCCATGCATTACTCGGAAGTCCTCCTTTTCCATTGTGCCTGGGCAGTGTCCCTATTTCCTAGCATGCAAAACCTGTGAAGAAAAATACTGTATATAAGATCTGAAAGGAGCCATCCCGATCTTCTCCCTGACATTTCCAGGAGTCCATGCCGCTGCATTCCCTTGCCCAGTCTAACCAATGTGCAGACTACTGTACAACAGCATTGTCCTGAACAGGTAGTCTGAACACTGGGGCGACGGAGCAGGATTGGGTTAGGTTTATGTTAATCCTCCTTTTGTCTTTGGGTAAAAAAGCTCCCTTCCCGCAACAGGCTTCGTTCTCGGTTTTGCCTCAAATTCTGCAGCACTCCTGGAAACGCACTGAAGTGCTGCAATTTCTAGCCTTGACGTGGCACATTTGCAGTAGGCTGTGGATCTGGCAATGAATTTAGGACCAGCAGAAGGGGGAGGGCTGGGCCTGAGCATCCATATATGGGATGATGTCACCCTAGGGAGGTTTGGGTATGCACTGTGCCGCTGGTGAGACCGCTGGAATTGCCTGCTCTCAGACATGGGTCTGTGTATAAAATGGTACCAGATGTTTTAGTGTAATGTTAAGCAGTCATTTCATCTTGAGGCCAGGTTTTTTTCTTCAACTGGGCAGGAAATGGGCCCCACTATGGAAAAGCTGTAAAAACTCACAAAGTACAGTTTTGCAGCAGCAAGTTCAGTTCAGAGTGAATTAATGTAGATATGCAAAAAAGGAAAAGGGGAAAAAAAACTCTGGTGAAACTGTCATTAAGGGAAACAATAATGTAAACTTTCTGATCCTTTTAGCTAAGCGTCCTTTTCTTTATTGGTCTTTCGGACACAGTCAGAAAATGGTTTGTTTTTTCTCTTGGAACAGGCAAGTCCTAGCAGGCCGTTTTGGACTTGCACAGTAATTACAGCCACTTCCTGAAAGTGAAGCCCCCATGAAAAGTCTGCAGAAATGTTCTTTGTCAGAGAGTCTACATAAGTAATTAGTTCCACATGTGCTCTTCCTATTTTCCTCCAGCTATTTGGGCTGGCTTGAGACATTACTGGAGCTCAAGTCTAGCTCTAAACTTTTCACTCTGAGCATTTGCCCTAAAACTATTTCTGGTGTCAAAATGAATTGTTTCTGGTGCTATCAGTGTCATCAGGATAGGTATCAGTTTTTACCAGCAGCCCTTTAGGTCCTGTTTTATGTTTATTAGTACTTCTTGGGGTCATCCTGGTAACTTCTGTTAGGGATAGATGACTTGAACTTGGATTTAAAAATATTCTCCAAGTGCCCCCATCCTAGTGAGATTCAGAGGGTGGTTATAAGAAGGGCTTCTCAGTGGTAGCATCCTAGTTGTGGAATGCCTTCCCAAGTGAGGCTTGCCCATCACCTGCTCTGTACTTTTTTCAGCACCAGCCAGGGGAAGACTTAAAAAAAAAATTCTCCTAGGCTTTTGAAATGCTCCATAAGGCACAGTCCTATCCAGATGCCTGTCAGCCTCTGAACTCGGAGGATGACAGGCATCCTATGCAAAGTGGGAGGAGATCAGAGGCTGTCACCACTTTGGCGCTTCTCCCACTCTGCATTTTTGCTAGACAGGTGTTTTTGCCCATCTAGCTAGGGCTCTGCGGGAGGGGGGGAGGCTGGGGAGGCTGGAGGATTCTTCATAAGTAGGCCTCCCCAGTCCTCTACCCTACCCACCCACAGAACCACCCCCTTTCCTTCCTCTCCAAGGTCGCTTTTGCGACCTTGGAGAGGCAGCCAGCACAGTTCTCTCCACACCAGCTGTGAGGGGGCAGGGAGCCTGGACTCGGTCTGAGGTTGGAGTAGTGTCTCTGACCTCGGATCCAGGATTCCGACCTATCGTGTGGCCCCCCCAGATGCTGTCTAGGGGCTATAGGATTGTTCTCCTTGAGGCTTTTAAAGATGTCTGGAGACTTTTAAGGGTTCTGAAGTTTCTGGAATTTTGAAAGTTGACGGTCCAGTGAGTTATGAGAGTTGTATAGTATTGATTGTTTTTACCAATTTTGTCTAAGCTGCCATTTTTTAAATGTTGTATTTGTAATTTTTATTGTATTTGGATTGTACTTTAATTTTTGATGTAAGTCACCCAGAGAACTGTGGTTATGAGATAGCGTAGAAGTGCCGTCCGTCTGTCCATAAACAAAACTAAGAAACCAAAATTTGGTTTTAGATTAATTCCACCTTCTTAAAACAACAACGATAGTAACAACAACAACAATAATAATAAAAACAACTTCCTCTGTAATAAAGAAATGAATTATATGAACAAATTCAAAAGATCATAAGAAAATTTACTTGTATCATCAATAAACATGTCAATCCAAAGTTTAATGAGAGCAACTACCCCTCATTGGTCTTAACTGCACACTGCAGATACCAGCGCGCTCTGGAGTAAGACAGGAAGAGGACTGCTGATTCCAAGTACCCCAAAAGTTATATTTTGTCATTCAAGAGTCACTTTCTCCTCTCATTTCTATGTGACTGCTTTAAGGAGTAAGACATACGAGAGGTGATAAACTGGTTTGGACAAACCTTGTCCTGGGCCATCTTGCATTTTATAATAATAGGGCACCTTACCGTTTCGCTCAGTATAGGGTAGCATCCTGTTTGCCTGGCTTTGGAAACAAAACAGCAACCATTTGTAAGAAGTACTCCTGATGATATCTGACCTATGCTGTCAGCTATCACTGTGACTCTCACAGGCCATAGTCTGGAGAAGGTGGGCTGGATTGCTAGATGAGATCTGTTTGCAGAAGCAGCTGAACAAAACATTCTGAACCCAGAAATTGAAGGGCTTGACAAACTTTACTGCGTCAAACAAAACTGTAACAATAAGACTGCTATAAATAATAGTTTAGCAACACAGCAAATCAGGCCAGATTTCTAATAGCATTGCTACTAAAGGACACAGTGAACATGCTAGTCTTTATATATACACACACATTCCAGGCTAAAAAGGAAATGGATTTGGCTGCACCTGGCTGCTAGGCAACATCCCACCATCGTGACCCTGTTTGTGCCCAAAGCTTTCTGATGCATCCAGAGCTGATAACTGGATCCGCATCCTGAGTAAAGCTCGATGTTATGCTGACTAGGTGTTTTAAAACTCTTAAGGGTACCGTTAGCTTGCACCCTTTTTTTGTTATGATCCCCTGACAAGTATTCCAGTAAGATGTTGCTGTGGGTTGATGCTTCTCCTGAGTGCGTTATTCCCTTGACATAATGCCATTATTGGCTGTACTTTGGCACCGTTGGCCAAGAATTGCTTTCATGTGCGTGGCTGTTGCTGGCGTCTGTTTGGATGTTGCACCGGGTTTGGGGAGGAGTGCAGTGCTGTTGCTATGGTCCCTGCTGCTCTACAGCCTTGCATGAAGTAGCAAGCTGCATCGTTTGGAGCTGTGCTGCTGACTGAGCACAGGATCTCGCCTAACATGGGCTGGAATTGCCAGCCATCTTGCTGGGACCATTGGATGAGTTTGCCCAGCTACATTATCCTGACAGTGGACACGGAATTAGTTCCTCTAGGTAGAATGGGATAAAGTTAGTTACCGTGTTAGCTGATATGTTGCAGTTTGCAATACCATCAAGGCCACTTCATTTGCCTTGATTCCTTCCATTTAGCAGCAATTTCTTCCCCTCTTCTAGAATGTTGTTATTAATATACATGATGTTAAAAGCTTTAACAAACCACATAAACCCCTTCATGGATCACTGCCTTGTTGTGGCGAAGGGGCTTGTGTAACTCAGTGAAGCCATAAGCTATGCCGTGCAGGGCCACCCAAGACGGACACGTCATGGCAGAGAGTTCTGACAAAATGTGGTCCACTGGAGAAGGAAATGGCAACCCACTCCAGTATTCTTGCCAAGAAAACCCCATGGAACGTATCACAAGGCTAAAAGAGATGACGCCGGAAGATGAGCCCCTCAGGTCGGAAGATGTCCAATATACTACTGGGGAAGAGCAGTGGGTATTTCCAAGTAGCGCCAGAAAGAGTGAAGCGGCTGGGCCAAATCCGAAAGGACACTCAGATGTGGATGTGTCTGGTGGTGAAAAGAAAATCTGATGCTGTAAAGAACAATATTGTTTAGGAACCTGGAATGTCAGATCAATGAATCAAGGTAAGCTGGAGGTGGTCAAACATGAGATGGCAAGATTGAACATCGACATCTTGGGAATCAGCGAACTAAAATGGACAGGCATGGGTGAATTTAATTCAGGTGACCATCATATCTACTATTGTGGGCAAGAATCCCTTAGAAGAAATGGAGTAGCACTCATAGTCAACAAAAGGGTGGGAAAAGCAGTACTGGGGTACAATCTTAAAAATGATAGAATGATCTCAGTACGAATCCAAGGCAAACCATTCAACATCACAGTAATACAAGTCTAAGCCCCAACCACTGATGCCGAAGAAGCTGAGGTTGATTGGTTCTATGAAGACCTACAACACCTTCTAGAACTAACACCAAAAAAGATGTCCTCTTCATCATAGGGGATTGGAATGCTAAAGTAGGAAGTCCAGAAATCACCGGGATAACAGGCAGGCATGGCCTTGGTGTACAAAATGAAGCAGGACAAAAGCTAATAGAGTTTTGCCAAGAGAACACGCTGATCATAGCAAACATTCTTTTCCAACAGCACAAGAGACAACTCTACACATGGACATCACCAGATGGTCAATATCGAAATCAGATTGATTATGTCCTTTGCGGCCAAAGATGGAGAAGCTCTATACAGTCAGTAAAAACAAGACCTGGAGCTGACTGTGGCTCAGATCATGAGCTTCTTGTTGCAAAATTTCGGCTTAAATTGAAGAACGTAGGGAAAACCACTAAACCATTCAGGTATGACCTAAATCATATCCCTTATGAATATACAGTAGAGGTGAGGAACAGATTTCAGGGATTAGACCTGATAGACAGAGTGCCTGAGGAACTATGGACGGAGGTCCGTAACATTGTTCAGGAGGCAGCAACTCAATCCATCCCAAAGAAAAAGAAATGCAAGAAAGCCAAGTGGCTGTCTGATGAGGCTTTACAAGTCGCTGAGGAAAGAAGGGAAGCGAAAAGCAAGGGAGAAAGGGGACGATATATCCAACTGAATGCAGAGTTCCAGAGAATAGCAAGGAGAGACAAGAAGGCCTTCTTAAATGAACAATGCAAAGAAATCGAGGAAAACAACAGAATGGGAAAGACTAGAGATCTCTTCAAGAAAATCGTAGATCTCAAGGGAACGTTTTGTGCAAAGACGGGCATGATAAAGGACAAAGAAGGCAGGGACCTAACAGATGCAGATGAGATTAAGAAGAGGTGGAAAGAATACACAGAAGAACTCTACAGGAAAGATCTTAATGTCCCTGATAGCCATGATAGTGCAGTCACTGAACTTGAGCCAGACATCCTAGAGAGTGAAGTCAAGTGGGCCTTAGGAAGCATTACTAACAACAAAGCTAGTGGAGATGACAGTATGCCAGCGGAGCTATTTAAAATCCTAAAAGATGATGCTGTTAAAGTGCTGCACACAATATGCCAACAAATTTGGAACACTCAACACTGGCCGCAAGACTGGAAAAGTTCAGTTTACATTCCAGTTCCAAAGAAGGGCAACGCCAAAGAGTGTTCAAACTACCGTACAATTGCGCTCATTTCACATGCCAGCAAGGTGATGCTCAAAATCCTACAAGCTAGGCTTCAGCAGTATGCGAACCGAGAACTACCGGAAGTACAAGCTGGGTTTCGAAGAGGCAGTGGAACTAGAGATCAAATCGCCAACATTCTCTGCATCATGGAGAAAGCAAGAGAATTCCAGAAAAACATCTATTTCTGCTTCATTGACTACGCTAAAGCCTTTGATTGTGTGGATCACAACAAACTGTGGCAAATTCTTAAAGTGATGGGAGTACCAGACCACCTTACCTATCCCCTGAGAAACCTGTACGAGGGTCAAGAAGCAACAGTAAGAACCAGACATGGAACAACCGAGTGGTTCAAAATTGGGAAAGGAGTACGACAAGGCTGCATATTGTCACCCTGCTTATTTAACTTATATGCAGAGTACATCATGAGAAATGCCGGGTTGGATGAATCAGAGGTCGGAATTAAGATTGCTGGGAGAATTATCAACAACCTCCAATATGCAGACGATATCACCCTAATGGCAGAAAGCGAAGAGGATCTCAAGAGCCTCTTGTTGAGGGTGAAAGAGGAGAGTGCAAAAGCTGGTTTGAAACTCAACATTAAGAAAACTAAGATCATGGCATCTGGCCCTATCACTTCCTGGCATATAGAAGGGGAAGAAATGGAAGCAGTGACAGATTTTACTTTCTTGGGCTCCAAGATCACCACAGATGGTGACTGTAGCCACGAAATTAAAAGACGCTTGCTCCTTGGGAGGAAAGCTATGGCAAACCTAGACAGCATAGTAAGAAGCAGAGACATCACCTTGCCAACAAAGGTCTGTCTAATCAAAGCTATGGTTTACCCAGTAGTAATGTATGGCTGTGAGAGCTGGACTATAAGGAAGGCTGAGCGCCGAAGAATTGATGCTTTCGAACTGTGGTGCTGGAGAAGACTCTTATGAGTCCCCTGGACTGCAAGGAGGTCAAATCAATCCATCCTAAAGGAAATCAACCCTGAGTGCTCATTGGAAGGACAGATAATGAAGCTGAAGCTCCAATATTTTGGCCACCTAATGCGAAGAGAAAACTCTCTGGAAAAGACCCTGATGCTGGGAAAGACTGAAGGCAAAAGGAGAAGGGGACGGCAGAGGATGAGATGGCTAGATAGCATCACCGATGCAATGAATATGAACTTGAGCACACTCCGGGAGAGAGTGGAGGACAGGAAGGCCTGGCGTGCTATGGTCCATGGGGTCACGAAGAGTCGGACACGACTGAACGACTGAACAACAACAAACCACAGTCCCTAGGTTTGGATGACATGACAAGCCATGGTTGCCACTTGAATATTCAAAATGGCCACCAGTACACACCACAACCCACTGTGGTTTAAATAAGCCATGGCGGGCTGTTTGATCATGTGAACCAGCCCTCTGTCCGCCCTTCACATTCATTGTTATGGGAGAAATGCTAGCAAGTTTGATGGGATGATGGCACTTCCCATCTTTGCCAGTGGGAGGATAGGGAGCCCTGTGTGTCATGCCAAAGGAGCTCTAACTCCCTAGCTGAGCCTGGCTTAGTCTGCTGTTAAAAGAGCAGATGCCTTCCACCAAAGGTTGTTCTTGGCAGTGCCTGCAAGTGTGTGAAAGGTTTTTCCAATTAAATACTGACAACCTACGCACTGCTTTCATTATATCAGCTGCCTTCCGTATATTTTATTATGCAGCTTTCCCATAATGGCCAGGCAGCATTTCATTCGGTGTGGCTCATGGGTTTGGTCCAATAACAGTAACCTTCAGGGATGTGTTCAAGAGCACATCTGCACTTGCCTCTTTGAATGTATCCTCCAACGTGCACACAGAAGGAGTCTGAAAAAAGGACTCTTAGCATGGTACGGAGCTTATTTTGCAGACTCATATGGAAGGCACATAAACTGGGGCAGAGGCCTAAATGTGACAGATTCCATTTAGCCTGTAAAGTACATTGGTACATACTGTTAGCCATTCAGTTTAGCGTTTAGTAGCATTTACCCCCATTGGCAGCTCTGTATAATAACTCCATGTATTGGGATTTACCTGTACAAGAAGTGGCTCCTCTTGCAATCACTGTCAGCCAAACCTTATTCCCTTAGATGGGCACTATTTCCCAAGGCCACTGGTGGGTTCCTGTCTGCTTGCCATAAGCAGGGCCTGCCTCCCCTACACCTGGTTGCAACTGAAACCCACCCAATGCTGGTTCTTCAGCCTTTAGAAACCGTCTGCTACTCCATCTGCACCCCAAGGGTAAGTGCGTGTCCATATGGTAGGCTCGTGTGGCCTTGCTTTGATGTGGTCCATTACGAGGTAATCCCCCAATATAGGCTACAGCCTATGTAAGGGGTCTCCAACCTTTTGGGGCTGGTGGGCACATCTGGAATTCTGGGAGAGTGGCTGCTGGGGAGTGGGGGGCTTGCACATTCACAAAATGGCTGCCATTTGTGGCCAGTCACAAAACACCCATTCCCCAGAAGGTGAACTAGTGAAGGTATAAGAAAAGTAATTTGCACAAGAACCTAAGTACAAGTGGGTCATAGCTCCAAAACGCAAAAGCACTCTTTTGAACCCAGGTTTCTGCTCCAAAACCCATATCCTACAAGGCAAACTGATGAGTCTCAGAGACAAGTAACATAAAGCACAATAAAACACCCATCCCATACAAGGTGAACTGGAGAAGCATATACATGCACAAGCAACACCCAAACCATCCCACACTATGCATCAACAAACAAGCAAACCACACACGCACCCCTGGCTAAACACACACCATACCAATCCCCAACCCCAGGCAAAAGATCTATCACACCAAACAAACCAGCACACACACAACATTTAAAACACAGCGAGAGACAAAGCCCACATACAGAGCATAAGCAAAACACACACCCCTTGCTCCCACCCCCCCTTTAGCCCCCGCTACCACTGCCAGCTTTCTTTATGATGTTTTCAGAATAGCCGGGCAGTCTTCAAAATGGAGCAAAGGCTGCAGCCACCCACCATTTCTATGTTCCAAGAATGCCTCTGCTTCCCTCTGCAGCATTCCAGCCTCCCAGCTACATGAATGAACCAGGAGGGGCAGGGGCCTGGTGGGCACCAAGGGAGGCCTCTGCAGGCACAGTTGTGCCCATGAGCACCACGTCGGAGACCCCAGACCTATGGGGCCAGCTGGGATATGTTTAGCTGCCCTGGCCTTGAACTCAGAGCTGAGCCAATTCTGCGCACTGAAACAGTAAAACAAAAAACAACGGCAAACAGGGTTAGAAATTATTGGAAATGAAATAAGAAGTGTCATAATGCTATTATATAAATCTGCAAGTGCTGCCCCACAACAAAATACTGCAGTGTTTTCCTAACCCTTAACAGAAGTGATCCTCTTCATGGCTTTAGCCTTGTTTGGAGCATGGTGTGTGCTGGGGGGGAGTGACACACTCAACACCCTGTGGGTTCTAAACATTCAAAAAATAGCCCTGCAAATGTTGATGCTAAGATCCCCCCTCATCCTCATATTGCGGGGCAGGGAGAGCTGTGACGGAGGGCTCCTTCACGCCGAGCTTTTATCCTGCAGTTGAGATTGCTCCTTCATGGAAGTTTGCGGGCTCTTCTTTACATGATACCATGACCCTGCTGTGACCCTCCAGGGCATCTCCTGCGCTAAATACCCTTTGTTGCATTTTTAAATAGATCACAGAGGGCATCTCTACACAAGCCTAAAATCCTGCATGTAAAATGGGGCTTTCTGCTTCTGTTTTAAATGCAGAATCACGACGACACCATTTTTCACATGCTTCCTTTCCCCCCGCCCCTTCCCCCCTCCTTCTCCCCGTATCTGAGTCTTCCATTATCTTTCATTGATCTCTCTCTTCTTGCCACTTTAACTCTTTTCACGGAGGAAACTGAAGCGGAACACGACCGGGTAATTTGATAGGTAATTGGATGCTATTATGAATGTTGCTTGTTCTGTTCTAAAACTGCACCTGACTAGCCCTGGATCCAGGGTGGCCACTTACACATGGCCAGAAAAGAGGAAATGCATCATCATCATAAAAAAAAAAAGAACAAAAGGGGATACAGATTTGCATAGCATTTCCATATGCTAATTTATCTGTATATATGCACTTTAGAAATAATTACTATAATTTAACAGAAATATCATACATCTCACAATAGTGGGGAAAACTGTGACCAGGTGACCTGTGTGCTTGCTGATCTGATATCCAGGTGCTAACTGTGGATGGGAAACTTCAAAGCCCCCGCCCCAGTCCTCCTCCTTGTAATTCTTTATCTGTAAACCAGACCTGGACTGGACAGACCTTCACACAGAGAAAGGGCCTTGAGATCCATCTCGACCCCTCTTTTCTTCCACCAGAAAGTGAAGGAACTTCTGTTTCAGCAGCCTTGTAATGTGTCATTTTTAACTGCTGCCTATTTTAAAGTAAACTGTGTTTGATGTTTTATATCACTGTTGTTCATTATCCTTTTATTATATTACGTGCTTTATGATGGTTGCATTGTTTTTTGTTTAATGCATTTGTTATGAGCTGCTCTTGGTATGAAAGGAGAAGAGTGGGACAGGAATGACATTGAGATGCATCTGTTACTACCCTTGACTGGCCATATGCCTTTTCTCCCTATAGTTTTCCACATGAATCAACCCAGTTTGACCTTATGGGCATTAGGGATGTTGCGAATATTCATTTCCAGCTTCACGTTCAACAATCGTCTTGTAGTTCGGTCTCCCGAACTGGAATTCGCAAACCCTCCCTCTCACCCGGCACTGCTCGGCTGCAGTCGAGCAATCCCCCAAAGTCTCGGGCACTACAGCGATCCTGTTCACATGCTTTCCCCAGATCTCGCCGAGCAGCTGCTCAGTGAACAGCTCCGGCAGGTATCCTTTCTTTTTGCAGAAGGGGCTTTCTGCTTCCGTTTTAAATGCAGGATCACCACTGACTCGCTTTACATGTGGTTCCTTCTCTCCCCACCCCTAGCCCCCGTTCTCCCCGTATCTGAGTCTTCCATTCTCTTTCATTGATCTCGCCCCTCTTCTTGCCGCTTTAACTCTTTTGTTGAGGAAACTCAAGCGGAACACAACGGAGTAATTTGATAGCTCATTATCTGCAATCTATTTAAAAACAGAACAAAGGGGATTTAGTGCAGGAGATGGCTGGGATGATCACAGCGTCATGTAAAGTGCCTGCAAACTTCTGTGAAGGAGCAATCTCAGTCACAGGATCAAAGCTCCATGTGAAGGAGCCCTATGTGATCCCGGCTTGTCACCAGGCAAGTTTCTTCCTGCTTTTGCAGCAGCATCGGGAAGCACTTGTGAAGCAGCGCAAAGCCAGTATGGGGAATCTTGTTGAATGGAGAAAACTATCTTATTGCAACGCACTGGTGCCTGTTGCATCTTGGTCCGAGGGACAAATGCTCCAGTATCCCACATCTCTTGCCAAGAGAATTAGCAGCCCACACGAGGAGCAACAGAAGTTGCTGGAACTGATCCAACAGAGGAGAAACGGGAAGAATGCCTAACCATATAGCTACTCTCTAGGGCCATGTGGTCATCCTGTGACAGCCTTCCCCAACCTGGTGCCCCCCAAATGCTTCAGACTGCAATTCCCACCAGGCCCAGCCAGCATGGGATCCACCAGGAGCTGCTTTCTTCAATTCATGCCCCTTTGCCCATGGCTGTCCCTGTGTTTCGGCAACAACAACGCCTCCCACATTTTTTTATTTATTTATTTAATTTCTTAATCGCCGATCTGGCCGGTCACCCGGCCACTCTGGGCAATGTACAACAGTTTTAAAACAATAAAATTCTACATTAAAACATCATATTTCTAAAAATACCCTAACCTACCCCAAATGCATGAATCAAGCTGTAATCACCATTTCAATCTTTCAGCTCTTAGTTTTAAGGAATGCTAAACTTCACCAGATTAACATGTTAGCAACATCATCGTCAAGTATTAAGCATGGAGAAGAAATGTGCAACTTGAATGTTCAATTCCACCACTTAATTGTTCCGATAACGGAATCATCTTGTTTACTCATTTTCTTGTTCTGGGTATGTCATGGCCTAACCACAAGAAGTGGCTCCACATTTCAAATCCATAAATTTGCTGTGTGTGTGTGTGTGTGTGTATGTGTGTGTGTGTGTGTGTGTGTTCGGGTGGTGGCTTACAGGCCATTGCAAGGATTCAAGAACACATGTTGTTGTTGTTCAGTTGTTAAGTCATGTCCAACTCTTCGTGACCCCATCGATCATAGCACGCCAGGCCTTCCTGTCCTCCGCTGTCTCCCAGAGTGTGCTCAAGTTCATATTCATTGCAAGGTGATGCTATCTAGCCATCTCGTCATCTGCCATCCCCTTCTCCTTTTGCTTTCAGTCTTTCCCAGCATCAGGGTCTTTTCCAGGGAGTTTTCTCTTCGCATTAGGTGGCTAAAATATTTGAGCTTCAGCTTCTGTGTTAGAAAAGGACTCGATCACTCTTCCAGAAAAAACAATTCCTGTCACAAAAGGAATATTTGGTAAAGATTGCTACCTCAACTACGCATATTAGGGAGACCTATTTGCAATATTCTGGACAGCAATCACTCTATGACTGGGTCTGCACATCATGATAAGCCATGGTGGTTTTTAAGCTATTCACAATATGTTATAAACCACCATGGCTTATCGTGTTGTCCGCGAGCAGTTTTCCCTGCCAAGATGGTTTATTAAGCCGAAATAAGCCACTCCAATAATCCATGGTCTGCAGTGAGGTTTATTTAAACCACCATGGTTTATTGTGTCATCTGCGCTCTACAGTGGCTTAAAGAGTGGTTTAAAGGTCCCCTACAGAGTCGCTTGGCAAGAGTGGTCAAAACTGCTGCTGTCACTCTGCTCCAACCGGCAGATCTCTGTTTCTGAGATTTGCCTAGCAGCCAGGTACAGATAGTCAACAGCAAAAGCTCTACACTGCCCCTGAACATAAAGGTAAAGGTGTCCCCAACCAGTCGTCTCCGACTCTAGGGTGCGGTGCTCATCCCCGTTTCTAAGCCGAAGAGCCAGCGCTGTCCGAAGATGCTTCGTGGTCATGTGGCCCCTGAACATAGTGCAAAGTAAAAAGACAGGTCCTTTGTATGGCCCCAATTGCCCTATCTCCCAATCCTGCAACAGTAAAATAGTGCTACCGCACTACTGTGACATAGCACAAATTAAAAAGAGAGCTGCTCTATATGGTGTCAATCACCCTATCTCCCAAGTGGGCAAGTGCATTACTGTGAAATAGTGTTACCATGATACTGCGACATAGTGCAAAGTAAAAATAAGGAGCTGTCAAAAGCAAACTACTGGCAATGGGGGAAATGAAAGCAATGGGGGGGGAGGCGGGGAAGGGATGCAAGGTTTTGATGGTGCATCAGGTGCCTCCCTACTAGGGGAAGCTGTGTATGAAGTTTTGTCCCAGTCCTGCTAACTTCCAAAGGTTTATAGGTGCCACCCCTTTTTTTGGTGCAAACAGGGTTTTCGCTCCTTTGGGCAGCTTGGAGAAAGGAACTGTCGTGTGAGGGTGGGGAGTGGTATCCAGCACAAAGGAAGCTGGGATACCATCCCGGTTGAGCAGGAAGACTGTAGAGGGAGGAGGAGCAAGAGGGGGAAAATAAGCTATGCACAGTAGCTTATTTGTCTGATCGTGTGGGGGATACAGTAGCTTACAAGCTACTGTGAGTAGCTTATAAACCACTATGGCTTAAAGTGACATTTGAACTCAGCCTATGTGCTAGACATACATACCTTGCTTAATTTTACCCCCTCCTTTTCTTTTGGGGCATATGCACATTTGCAAGCTGGATTAGAATCGGATGATGTCTGATCTAGTCTTGCTTACATGGCAATAGCTGCTGGGACTTACTGCTTTGTCAACATTTTCTCTGTCTTTCCAAGGTCAAGGGTGACAGGCACCAAGCTAATGGTAGCCCAGCTGCTCAGCAAAGATGGCAAAATGCTAACAGGTGACAAAAAAAAGATGGAACTGCTCAACTCCTATTTCGCTCAGATTTCTCCTGAAGGAGGATCTGTGTCCTGTCTGTCATATGTGACAAACATGCTGAAGGGGCAGGAGTGCAGCTTGAGGTTGAGAGAGAAATGGTGGTGGAATATCTAAACACCTTAAATAAGTTCAAGTCCCCAGGTCCAGATGAATTGCATTCTAGGGTGTTGAAGGACCTAGTGGATGGGGTCTCAGAACCTCTATCTATTATCTTTGAGAAATCCTGGAGAACAGGTGAAATACAGGAGGAGGGCAAATGTTGTCATTACCTTCAAAAAGGGCAACAAGGAAGATCTAGGGAATTATAAACCAGTCAGTCTAACATCACTACCTGGGAGGACTCTAGAGCAGATTATACAGCGCTTGATCTGTAGGCACCTTGACAAGAATGCAGTGATCACAAGAAGCCAGCATGGATTTGTCAAGAGGAAGACCTGTCAGACTAATCTACAGTCAGGGCCAGAAACACACCCAGATGGGAGCGAAGTCAGGACTTTCAGCTGTAATTCAAGGGGTTTGACAAAAGTGGGGCACTAACCATTCAGGAAGGACAGCCAGTGGCATACACACACACCCATCGTTGGTGGCTCATAAGTAATGGAACAAATGGCTGACAAGCAGCTGCATGGCCAGGTGTGGTCTGTTTCCTGGGTACCCCATGACCAATCAAGCAGATAAAAGGCCTGGAGGTGGTTCTGAGTGTGGCATTTGCATCTGGTAGCTGTTCACTAGAACTCCCAACATGAGGTCTAAAGAGGTGTCCATGCGCATGAAGGAGGCCATCATTAGGCTGAGGAAGCAAAATAAACCCATCAGAGAGATAGCAAAAACAGTGGGAGTGGCCAATTCAACAGTCTGGAACATCCTGAAAAAGAAGGCATTAACTGGCAAGGTCAGCAACAGCAAAAGGCCTGGAAGACCACGGAAGACAACTTAAGTGGATGACCGCAGAATTCTGCTCATGGTGAAGAAGAACCCTTCCACATCTAGCCAGGTCAAGAATGCTCTTGCGGAGGTAGGCATGTCATTGTCAACATCTACAGTCAAGAGACGGCTTTATGAATGTAAATACAGAGGCTTCACAACAAGGTGCAAACCACTGGTAACGCTCAAGAAGAGACAGGCCAGATTAGCCTTTGCCAGCAAACACCTTAAGAAGCCTGCCCAGTTCTAGAATAAGATTCTTTGGACTGATGAAACCAAGATTAACTTGTACCAGAATGATGGGAAGAGAAAAGTATGGAGAAGGAAAGGAACAGCTCATGATCCAAAGCATACCACATCATCTGTCAAACATGGTGGAGGCAGTGTTATGGCATGGGCATGTATGGCTGCCAATGGAGCCGGGTCACTGGTGTTTATTGATGACCTGACTGCTGAGAAAAGCAGCAGGACGAATTCTGAAGTGTATAGGGCTATACTTTCTGCTCAGATTCCGCCGAATGCTGCCAAACCAATAGGACGCCGCGTCATATTGACCCAAATGGATAATGACCCAAAACATACAGCAAAAGCTACCCAAGAGTTTCTGAAGGCAAAGAAGTGGGATGTTCTTCAATGGCCAAGTCAGTCACCTGATCTCAACCCAACAAAGCATGCTTTTCACTTACTGAAGACAAGACTGAAGGCAGAAAGACCCACAAGCAGCAGCTGAAGGCAGCTGCAGTAAAGGCCTGGCAAAGCATCTCGAGGGAGGAAACTCAGCATTTGTTCATGTCCATGGGTTCCAGACTTCAGGCAGTCATTGACTGCAAAGGATTTTCATCCAGGTATTAAAGGTGATCCTTAAGTTTGAAATGATGTTGGTTTGTTCCATTACTTATGAGACACCAACGATGGGCAGGGGATGTATGCCACTGGCTGTCCTTCCTGAATGGTTAGTGCCCCACTTTTGTCAAACCCTTGAATTACAGCTGAAAGTCCCAACTTTGCTCCCATCTGTGTGTGTTTCCTTTCAACTTCAGTGTGGTGGTGTACAGAGGCCAACTGACAAAACAGTTGTCCTTGTTCCAATATTTCTGGCCCTGACTGTATTTTCATTTTTTTTATCACATAACTTCCTTAGTAGAACATGGAAATGCTGTGGACATTGACTTCAGCAAGGCATTCGACGAAGTGCCCCATGATACTCTGATTATCATCTATACTTGATTAGCAAGTATCGGCTAGATGGCACTACTACTAGGTAGATCCACAGCTGGCTGGAAAGCCGTACCCAAAGAGTGTTCATCAATGGTTCCTCCTCAAACTGGAGAGAAGTTCTGAGTGGGGCTGCTGCAGGACTTGGTCCTGGGCTCTGTACTCTTCAACATTTTTATTAACAATTTGGAGAAATAGGTAGGGGGGATGCTTATCAAATTTGCAGATGTCACAAATTTGGGTGGGATAGCTAATACCTTAGAAGAGAGAAACTGAATATGAGTCAGTAGCATGATATGGCTGTAAAAAGGGCAAATGCAATTTTAGGTGGCATCAGTAGAAGCATAGTTTCAAGATCACAGAATGAAATAGTTGCTCCTCACCTCGAATACTGTCTCCATTTCTGGACACCACACATTAAGAAGGATTCAGATAAATTGGAACGAGTTCAGAGAAGGGCAACAAAGATGATCAGGGAAGTAGAAATTAAGTCCTATGAGGAAAGATGGAAGGAACTGGGTATGTTTAACCTTGAGAAGAGAAGACTTAGGGTGGATATGAGTGAGTCAGCCAGGTACAGCTGTCCTCTGGTGATGCTGGAGGCACTGGGCTGGATCCAATTTAGGGATAATGGGGATTGGGCTCCCTGCTCCCCATGGGGGAATCCCCTTAAGGAATCTTGGGTTTGTGGCTTCAAGGCTTCAATCTGGGGTCTGGCAAGCCTGGTACGCCAGGGGCACAAAATGGGCTCACATTATTGGTTTGCGTCAAAGCGGGCTCAAGACTCTGGCCTCACCCCACTATGCACCTGGCGGCTGGCGCAAGGGCTGGGTTTGCATTAGCCAGCAGGCAGGCTGACCAAGGACTGGATCCAATTCCTATATCCCCTCCCCAACCCATTCAAGCTGTAATTAAAGTTGTGGCCAGTTTTAACTCACATGAGGTCGAGTCTTGTGTCTGCCTTCCCTCTCTCCCATGAACCAATTCCACACTACCTGCACAACAACCTATACAACCTTTTATCTTTCTGTAAAAGAACACACATTTGATTATTCTGAACTTTGTCTTATTGTCTCTTTGTTTTTTCCCCACCTGGGTACCCTAATTCCTGTCATAGTGTACTGTGACTTTTGGTTAAACTATTATTATTATTATTATTATTATTATTATTATTATTATTATTATTAATTTCATTTCTATACCGCCCAATAGCTGAAGCTCTCTGGGCGGTTCACAAAAACCAGGTTTCTTACACGTGTCAGTCTGGGATCTATGTATGAGTTCATATGTGTGTATATGAGGACACATGGTAATACTATGAACAGTGCATTGTAGTAATTTAACCTGATTGTGAGCAGAGCATGGGTCACCATGGTGAGATCTGCCTTCTTGAGGAAAGGGTGCAACTTCTTCCACCATGCAACTTCCTTCTTGCCTTTATAAGACCATGAAATTGAGTAAATGGGCATTTGATAAGGAGTTCATATTAAAATAATAGCTGAAATGTCAGAAAGAACATGATCACGTTGCGAAAAACTCTTACCTATAGTAACGTGTTTGTGTCCATAAATATTTTTTACATGTGAGTTCATTCAAGATGTAAATTACCATTTGATTTTATGTACATAGTTACCATATGGGGATATCTCATCCATTATATTTATGTATACCATATGCTATAACTGGCATGTATAAGTTCCTTGTATTCTGAATTGTTGCCAAGAGTTTTGCTGTTGTGATGGTTTGACAAGGTTTAGTTCCCCTTAGAGATGGTATTTCTTGCTCTAGATTTAAGTTTGTAAACTAAAAGAAGTAGATCAGAAAAGAGTTTGCTTTCAGGGTTTGGTCTCCACCCACAGCCTGAGTATTTGAAATAATTTTAATAGACATTGGACTCTCCACCTTGAACTTCTCTGCTTTTGTTTCATCCTGGGATACTTGCCATCTTCTTGGGAGATTGTTCTGTGCCAAAGATCTTGGATTCTGAGATTAGGCACAGGGGCTAAACATACTGTTCTTCTAAAATTGGAAGGTGCCAACCTCACCTCACATTATGGACTTGGTGCTAAAGGGGGGGGGGAACCATTTCATTGATGTGATTCACATGAGAAGTCCCTTTGTTTCTGAACACAGAGGTGCATTTATTTACAGACTTACTAAACAAGACTAACACACACACACACACACACCACACACACACTTATTTCTTTATTTCTCTGTATTTTGTCTTGTCCTACAATGTAAATAGTTGGGATAGGGATGGAGGGTGGGGAGGTAGGGATTGGATCTGGAGGGGGGGTCTTCAGGAGGGGGAATATTTTTGTTTCTGAAAAACTCAGTAACTTTAAAGAATAAAAAATATACAGTTGCAGTTTTTCAAGACTTTCACGTTTTTCATACTTTTGTGATGATAAAACTCTGAAAAGTAAATCTTGCTCTTACTCTGGATTTGTGTCAGGGATTTTTAGTGGCTTGCTATGAAATATTGTATGAAGGAAAATGGAACACACACACACACTTGCACACGCACTGCCCCCTGCATTTCATTGCAACATCTGTTTTTCATTCTGCTTTTCCTGTATTATAATGTGCACTACTGGAAAGAAGGAAGGCAAACTATTTATGGATATTGAACATAAGAACGATACACTGAATTTTAATTATGCTAACAAAAGTATACATGGTAGTGATTTCAAAAAAACATAGTCATGTTATTTAAAAATAAATACATAAAACTACTGAGTTTGATCACTGTTAACAGTTCACTGAATATGTTCTAACTATTCTTTTTAGAGCATTTTTATATTGGCCTTCGACAGATCAGGGTGGCTCACAAAGAAAAGAAAACATTAAAACACAATAACTATTAGAGAATATAGAAAGAGCAGCTGCACCTCCACAGAGCCTTCTTCCTTTCTTCTGCCCCACTCTAACCCCAGGCAAGCCATTCCACACTAAAGGAGGGCTGTCAGTGGAGCTCACATATACCCTTCCACTTGTCCCTCTCCTATCCAAGACCTGAGCCTATAAATTATTCCTGCCCATACAGCTTATATGAAAGACCTGTAAACAGTATATAAACACTGAGCTTAAATTTCATTTAAAGCATAAAAATGCCCCCAATCCTTCTAGGAAGAGCTCTTGGGAAAAACAAAGTTGCTGTTAGTTGCAGGACACTAGTTTTCAGATATATTCACAGAGGATCATATCTGCTTCAAGACACTTTGGTCTTTTGCCAGTTCACATAGCTGGTAGGTGCTACTGCAGCTCAGTGTGGGAAGGAAGGAAAGTGTGCCTGGCTGGCTTATTTTGAGCACAGGAGCACTCAAGGAAAAGACACCTTCCTTTCTCAGAGATACTTTCATCATTCCCAGTTGGGCACTTGAACATGAACGTGTTATGATTTACATGCATGTACAAAAGCAAATTATTTATCATTGTATTATATTTGTGCCATTTCCCAGGATTATAGCACACTCTAGCATCACACTCTGACATGGAACCCAGGCTGCCCAATAGGGGCCTGTGGTTCAGTTCTCAACACCAGATTAGCTTAACCTGAGGATGTTTTTAGGATTAAACACCCAAGCCAGCCAAATCAAAACAAAGACCTAGTTCTCCTGCAGTCGTAAAACTGTATTTGGCTGAACCACTTCTGAATGTAGATGGGGTTCACTTGACAGAATCGTAGAATCATAGAATAGTAGGGCTGGAAGGGGCCTACAAGGCCATCGAGTCCAACCCCCTGCTTAGTGCAGAAATCTAAGTCAGAGCATCCCCGACAGATGCCTGTCCAGCCTCGTCTTGAACGCCTCCAGTGTGGGAGAGCCCACCACCTCCCTAGGCAATTGGTTCCATTGTCGTATTGCTCTAACAGTCAGGAAGTTTTTCCTGGATTCTTTTCCTTAAGTCAGGTTCTCCCTGGTATAGTTGCTGTGTGCCCGAACCCCCCCCCCCATTTAGCTTGGGTATGCCAGCCCTGCCCAGGGCTGTGCCTTTCACTGTGACCCCGGTCAAGAGGTGTTTCCTGTGTGTTTCCTGTCCCTGCACAAACCAGTTAGTCTCTACTCAGAATAACTCCCATTGTGGTTAATGCAGCTTGTCCCCTGAATGCCCACATCAGAATGTACAGAGATCCCCATCAATTGAAATGGCAGAGTTTAAAGTAGTAATGCTCTAAAGCGCAATCTCAGGGCTCTGATTCTCTGTTGTTTGGTTTATTGCCTTAGGAAGTAACCACACGTTGGTTATAGAGGTCCTACACAGCATCGATGGGGGCTGGTTTCCCATCCCTGTGTTCTCCCTGCACCCTTTCCCAGCCCAAGCATATGTGTGTCTACTCAGGAGTAACTCCATTGTCCTCACTGAGGTTTGTTTCCTGAATGCCCACATCAGAATGTACAGAGGTCCCCCTCAATTGAAATGGCACAGTTTAAACTACTTCACAGTTTCGTTATAGAGATCCTGCGCAGTATCGGTTTTAATAAAAAGGGGGCTGGTTTCCCATCCCTCTGTTCTCTCCCCCTACCCTTTCCCAGCACAAGCATATGCGTGTCTACTCAGAATTAACTCCCATTGTGCTCAGTGCGGCTTGCTTCCGAAATGCAGGTGCATCTGGACCTTCAGGGGAAAGGAGAAACGGGGGAGAGGGGAGGAAGCCTGTCTTATTGGTTTAGCAGCCCCAGCCAATCAGATGACGTTCACTCCAACCCCCAACCCCTACCCCAAAGTATGTTATATGATGCAACTTGGCATGGTGCGACACTGAAGCTCCTGATGCTGCAAAGGATTGAAGCTCTGAAAGGCAAGGAAGCAAACATCAAAGACACGCAGTTTCAACATTAAGGCTCCTAAATGTGTTATTCTGATGCATGGGAACCTTGGTAATTTCTGGAGTGTGCATTTCGGGAACAAGCCTCATTGACCACAGTGGGAGTTACTTCTGAGTAGACACACATCTATTTGTGCTGGGAAGACAGGGGCGGAAAGACAGGGATAGGAAACCAACCCCCTTTCTAACCTGATGCAGCAGAGGGTTGAAGGTGCAAATTAGTTACTTCCGAACAGCAATAAACCAAACAACAGAGTATTGCAGGTTTGAGACAGTGCTGTACAGCCTTTAGGGAATTAGTGCTTTAAAATGTGCTATTTCGATTGAGGGGGATCTCTGTAAATTCTGAAGTGTGCATTCAGGGGACAAGCCTCATTGACCACAATGGGAGTTACTTCTGTTGTTCAGTTGTTAAGTCATGTACTTCTGAGTAGACAGTAATTGGTTTGTGCTGTGAAACACAGAGGTGGGAAACAGAGGGGCAGGAAACACCCCTTGACTGGGTTTATGGTGAAAGGCACACCCCTGGGCAGGGCTAGCATGCCCGAGGTAAATGCGGGGGTTGGAGCACACAGCAACTATACCGCAGAGAACCCGACTTAAGGAAAAGAATCGGACTTAAGACTGCTAGTCTCAGGAAATCTGTTTTTTCTGCAAAAAGTTCCAGGGTGGCTGCAGGATGGCCATGACGTCATGTGCCCTGAACGACCTTGAAATGGCGCCAGCTCATGGCTAATTGACCATGGAGACGCCCCCCTGGAGTGCCACTGCCAATCAGTGACAACAATACTGGGCTAGATGGACCAGTGGACTGACTTCAGTATAATGCAGCTTCCTATACAGTTTTCGACTAAGGTTTTTATTTGCTTGCTACATCCTGGCCACCAAATGGACTGCTGTACACTTGCCCTGCACTTAGTAATATATTGATGCCTTTTGCTCTTTTTTACTTTCTCTTTCCCTTTGCAGTGATTCTTCCCTGCAATGTTTTTCTGATTTTAAAACTTTTCTTCTGTTGTTCCTTTTTCTTTTCTTTTTCCCATGCACCCTTCACGCAGCCTGGAGTTTTTTCTCTCTCTCCCCCACCCCCCTCAGTTCTCCTCTGCTAGGTCAAGAAATGATCCCACTCTAATACCATGTCGAGATATGAAAGAAAGACCAGCAGCCATGTTGAAGTAGAAACTGAAGTGACTCTCCCCGAGGAACTAGCCTCTCCTTTATTGAACTCCCCCTCTCCTTCCTATTCTCCCTTTAACCCAAAAAGAACTGTAATGTATCATGCCTCACTGCCCTTCTTAGCAACCGTAACCAAGGCCTCTGTTAGCAGTCAAGCTAACTGGTAACACAGTGTTACCTTTGCAAAGGTTTGAGGACTAATCAAAAAGGGTTTGAGGACCCTTTTGCCTCATGTTAAATTTCAAGCTAAGATACTTAACCATAGTATAATATATATAACCAATCACAACCCTAAAGACTTGTTTACATAAAATTATAATAAATAAACAATTTCTTCACATCTCCTCAGCACTTCCAGAAGACACTGAGTTTCCAGCTTTGGTGAGTCTCCAAGAAAAGCCAATTCCTTGACTAAGAAATGAGGCTAGGATCCTGCCAGGGTTGTTGGGAACTTCGCCTCCTTCCGTGCATTCGTAGGCACATGCAAGGGATGGCTCACATGCTGCGTAACATCTGAGGCTCCCCCTTGCCTCTCCTCCCCACCCGGTGAAAATTGCTCTGAGTTCCAAAAGCTGCTTGTGAAGTGGAGAGGGCAGCTGGTGTTAAGAGTCAGAAGTCCCACTGTGCTTCAAGAGTTTGTCATACAACTTTCCTGATCATGCGGAAAAGCTCCTCCTACTCTAATTCTATAGAATTAATTGGTAGACCAAAAATGCATTCTTTGTGACCTGAGGACCAATTCTATTTATTTGTTTTAACTTTGGGTTCCTATGCCCAATTTACAAATATATCTGTATCTGCAGTTTTCCCTTCCAAAATACTTGTGTCAATGCATATTTTCATATTTTCATTTTTTTACTTTTTACGTTTTAATGCTTGCAGTCTGTTGATATCTGTTGTATTCTTAAATGTCTTCCCTCTTTAATCCTCCTCTGTTTGAAAGGCTGTCCAATTCTGGGTTAAAGACAATGAATCATAAGAACAGTTGTCCATCAACAGTTAATAACTAGGCAGCGGACTGCTCAGTCGCCTGGTCACAGGGTGTTTCTACATTAAGCAAAACCCCTGCAGACCTGCCATGGCTTTCTGCTTTCGGTTTCTCTGCAGGATTAGGATGGGCTCCTTTACACAACAGACACGTGGTTTGAATTGAGGGAGCGCCTCTCTCCCTCCCCGGCATGTGTGCAAAGGGGGGGGGGGAGTCTCGTTTTCATTGCTTAACTTGTGCTGTACTGTTTTCTCACAGCCCCCAGGAAAGCTATGACTTACTTCTGAGTAGATGTAAGACTGTGCTGTAAGTCTGCAGTCCTAGGCACACTAACTTGGGAGTATGCCCCACTGAAAGCAATTAGACTTACTTCAGAGTAGATATAAGAGTGCGCTGCAAGTCTGCAACTCTCGGCACTCTTACTTGGGAGTAAGCCCCACTGAACGTAATGGGGTGTTTTGAATCAACAGAGAATGTGAATTCTGAGCTTTGGAGGTGGGAGATCAGATCTGTCTCCCTTTGTTGCAGGGAGGCATTTTACCCTCTTCTCCCTCTGATCAGCCTGTGATCGAAACATGTGCTCAGTCAATTACATGGCAGACGTGTGGCTTAAATCAAGGAAAGCCCTTCCTTGACAAGTTGATGGGACTACACGCTGCTGGTATGGCACCATTATCTTTTATTACTAGCTTATCTCCGATTTTTTTGAAAGCAGGATAAAGGGGGAAATGTGCAGGAGACGTCCTAAAGGTTGATGACATCGTATAAAGGGCCTGCAAACTTCTGTAAGTGACCAGTCATGAGCATGCAATAAATCGCTTGTGTAGAGACACCCACAGTCTTCCACGCTAACTCGCTAAGGTGAGATGTACTGTATTTCTATTTAAATTATAATAATTATTTTTAGATTAGATTTGCATATAAATGTTATGCAAATCAGTGCTTAATCGACATCTTGGGAATCAGCGAACTAAAATGGACAGGCATGGGTGAATTTAATTCAGGGGACCATTATATCTAATACTGTGGGCAAGAATCCCTTAGAAGAAATGGAGTAGCACTCATAGTCAACAAAAGGGTGGGAAAAGCAGTACTGGGTTACAATCTCAAAAACGATAGAATGATCTCAGTACGAATCCAAGGCAAACCAGTCAACATCACAGTAATTCAAGTCTATGCCCCAACCACTGAGGCTGAAGAAGCTGAGGTTGATCAGTTCTATGAAGACCTAGAACACCTTCTAGAACTAACACCAAAAAAGATGTCCTCTTCATCATAGGGGATTGGAATGCTAAAGTAGGAAGTCAAGAAATCACCGGGATAACAGGCAAGCATGGCCTTGGTGTACAAAATGAAGTAGGACAAAGGCTAATAGAGTTTTGCCAAGAGAACACGCTGAACGTAGCAAACACTCTTTTCCAACAGCACAAGAGACGACTCTACACATGGACATTACCAGATGGTCAATATCGAAATCAGATTGATTATGTCCTTTGCAGCCAATGATGGAGAAGCTCTATACAGTCAGTAAAAACAAGACCTGAAGCTGACTGTGGCTCAGATCATGAGCTTCTTGTTGCAAAATTTCGGCTTAAATTGAAGAACGTAGGGAAAACCACTAAACCATTCAGGTATGACCTAAATCATATCCCTTATGAATATACAGTGGAGGTGAGGAATAGATTTCAGGGATTAGACCTGATAGACAGAGTGCCTGAGGAACTATGGACAGAGGTCCGTAACATCGTTCAGGAGGCAGCAACTCAATCCATCCCAAAGAAAAAGAAATGCAAGAAAGTCAAGTGGCTGTCTGATGAGGCTTTACAAGTCGCTGAGGAAAGAAGGGAAGCGAAAAGCAAGGGGGAAAGGGGAAGATCTATCCAACTGAATGCAGAGTTCCAGAGAATAGCAAGGAGAGACAAGAAGGCCTTCTGAAATGAACAGTCCAAAGAAATCGAAGAAAACAATAGAATGGGAAAGACTAGAGATCTCTTCAAGGAAATCGGAGATCTCAAGGGAACGTTTTGTGCAAAGACGGGCATGATAAAGGACAAAGAAGGCAGGGACCTAACAGATGCAGATGAGATTAAGAAGAGGTGGAAAGAATACACAGAAGAACTCTACAGGAAAGATCTTAATGTCCCTGATAGCCATGATAGTGTGGTCACTGAACTTGAGCTGGACATCCTAGAGAGTGAAGTCAAGTGGGCCTTAGGAAGCATTATTAACAACAAAGCTAGTGGAGATGACAGTATTCCAGCTGAGCTATTTAAGATCCTAAAGGATGATGCTGTTAAAGTGCTGCACTCAATATGCCAACAGATTTGGAACACTCAACAGTGGCCACAAGACTGGTGTCAGGGTGGACACTGAGCCCATAGAATCCCAGAGTAGTTCTGATTCTGATGTGGAGCAGCCGCTCGTGGGAGAGGAGCGCGCTCATCCCTCCCAGGACCAACAGCTGGCAGAGATTCCTCCCGCCAGCATTCCTGACATAGATAGCGGTCCTCGGAGTGAGAGAGCATGGGAAGAGGGCTTGCTAGACACACGACACCGATGCAGGGAGTGGTGCCAAATGGAGGGCGCGGAAAGGAGGCGTAGTGCCCGGTTGGTGCGCAAGCAACGGTTGTGCCCAGAGGATCCAAGGGAAAAGGGGAGGGACTCTCCCTAGCCCATAAGTTCAGAGTCTGCAAGTGGTTCTCCTTCAAACGGGGACCAGCTGTTCCAACTCAGGGCATAGGTACTGTGCTGCTCATAGCTAGTCGCTGATAGTAGAGTTGTTAAGTTGTAAAAGGAATAAAGCTTTGAAAATAATCCCTTTGTCTGTGTCTGGACTTGGCTACTGGATTAGACTGAAATAGGCCGCCAAGGAGCCCCTGACAACTTGGTCCCCATTCGTCTTTTTTTCTCTCTCTCTCTCTTCTCCTACTGCCGTATGGAGGGTGCTGGGGACCCAGCGGTGCAAGCTCTGGCACAAGAGAACCAGATGCTCCGTGATCAAATGGCTCAACCGATGGCTGCCGTGCAGAATCTACAAGCTGCGGTTCAACCACCTCCAATCCCCCCCCCCCCGCCGCAAGTGCCTGGTGGCTTTGCCAGAGAAGTTTTCTGGTGAGAAAGGACTTTTTCAGATTTTCAGGGCCCAATCAGAGCTGTACATGTGCCTTCAACCTGAGGATTTCCAGACGGAACAGGTTCGTGTGGGTTTCATCATTAACCTGCTTTCAGGCATGGCAGCTAAATGGGCTTCGGGTCTCCTTCTCGCTAATGACCCCCTGCTCAGGGACTATCAAGGTTTCATGACAGCGATAGCCAGATTTTTCGGTGACCCCCTGCACACACGGATGGCTTCATGGGAGATTCGCCGCCTCAGGCAGGACAAGGACTCAGTTTCCAGCTACGCGACAACTTTTCGCTTGCTGATGCAGGATTTACAGTGGAATGATGCCGCACTGGTGGCTCAGTTTTTGGACAGTTTGAATGATGGGATCTTGGATGAGTTGGCACGCACGTCCAGCCCGCCTACTTTGGAGGACCTCATCCAGACCTGCCTTCAGATAGATAGTCGGCTGGAGGGGTGCCGGCAGACCCAGCGGGGTGCCGGGGGCCGGGATTTCCCTCCTCCCATTCCCCCATGTTTCCTGTCCCCTCCTCCACCCTCCACCCCTGCAGTGGGGATGGAGGAGACCCCGATGCAGCTGGGAGCTACCCGAGCCCCTTCCGCCAGAGGAGCTTGAGCGCCAGCGAGCTGAGCGCCGATGTTTTTGATGTGGAAAGCTGGGACATTTCGCCAAGACCTGCCGCGTTAGACCCGCAGCTCCTCTGCCTCCCCCTCCTCTCCTTCCCCCTCCTCCTCCTCCTCATCCCCAGGCCTGACTAGACTTCCCCCCAAGCTTGTTGGGGGCCTCCAGTGTGGGGGTCAGTTCCCCATTGGGTGGGTGCCTTCCCCAGCCCTCCCACCTGCTGTTGCATGTTCACCTACGCTCCTCCCAGTGGGATGGGGTGGAGGCCCTAGCTTTAGTGGACTCGGGGGCTACGACCAGTTTCATGGATGAAACCTTCGCCCTCTTCCACAAGATTCCTACCCTGCCCCTTCCTGCCCCCTTGGCAGTAGAGACCATCGATGGGCATCCTCTCTCTTCGGGCACGGTGACCCGTATTACAGTTCCGCTCACTCTGTGCGCCCAGTCCCACGTTGAGCAGATTCAGTTTCACTTGGCCAAGGTTCCCTTATACCCACTCGTGCTGGGTGTTTCCTGGTTCTCCAAGCACAACCCTCAGATTTCTTGGGGACTTCAGCAAGTGGAGTTTGCGTCTCCCTACTGCCAGGAGCATTGCCTTCCCGAGGAGGCACCAGTCCCAGCCCAGGCCTTAACCCTTTCCTCCCCCTCCTCGTCTGTTTCTGGCAGTCCTTCAGCTACTGTCATCCTCCCAGAGAAGTATGCAGCTTTTGGGGATGTGTTCGACAAGAAGGAGGCTGACCGGCTTCCCCCCTACCGCCCTTTTGACTGTGCCATTAACCTCATTCCGGGGGCAACCATCCCTCTTGGCTGGCTGTATTTGATGTCGGAGCTGGAACTTCGAGCTCTGCGGGAGTTTTTGGACAAAAATCTCAAACATGGCTTCATTCGCCCTTCCTCCTCCCCCGCCTGTGCTCCTACCATGTTCGTGCGCAAAAAATTGGGAGAGCTCCACCTGGTGCACGATTTCAGAAATTTAAATTCGGTCTCCATCCCTGATAAGTACCCCCTCCCCCTCATACCTGAGATGCTGGAGCGCCTGGAGCAAGCCAAGATTTTCACAAAGTTGGACCTGCATGGCACCTACAATCTCATTCGCATCCGGGAGGGGGATGAGTGGAAGACCTCTTTCGGTACCCAGTACAGAGCGTATGAATACCTAGTGATGCCGTTTGGGCTCACCTGCGCCCCACCACACGTTTTCACGTTTTATGAATGCCATCTTCTGGGACTATTTGGACACTTTCCTCATTGTGTATCTCGATGATTTACTTATATTTTCTGAGGACCCCCACGCCCATCAGCTTCATGTCTCTGCCGTCCTCCAGCGCCTCTGCGAGAACCATCTTTATGCCAAGCTGGAGAAATGTGCATTTGATCTAACCTCTTTGGACTTTCTTCGCTACATTATCTCGCCTGACAGTATCAGGATGGATCCTGTAAAGGTCCAGGCTGTCCTCTCCTGGCAGGCTCCATCCACCAAGAAGGACTTGCAACATTTTCTGGGCTTTGCTAATTTTTACAGAAAGTTCCTGCCCAGCTTTGCTCAGCTGACTTCTCCTCTCACGGACTTCCTTAAGGGCAAGAAATCTCCTTTTCATTGGACAGCATCGGCCCAACAGGCTTTCGAGGAACTTAAGAGGCTTTTTAGCTCTGAACCGATCCTGTTACATCCCAACCCCAGGAAGCCTTTTGTAGTGTAAACTGATGCCTCTGACTTTGCGGTGGGGGTGGTGCTCTTTCAGCCAGATCGGGAGGGCAGCAGGTTGCAACCCTGCGCCTACCACTCCAGGAAGCTGAACATGTCTGAGAGGAATTATACTATCTGGGAGAAGGAACTGTTGGCCATCAAGTCCGCTTTGGAGACCTGGAGTCATCTTCTGGAGGGGGCACAGCACCCAGTCGAAGTTAGAACCGACCATCGCAACCTCGAACATCTTCAGACAGCCTGTGCCTTAAACCAACGGCAGATAGGTGGTCGCTTTTTTTTTCTCGGTTCCACCTTAAGATTTGCCATGTGAAGGCCTCCGACAACCTACAAGCGGATGCTCTTTCTCGTAAGCCTGACCTCCAGCCAGGGGGTGAGGAAAATTCCCCCCCTCTGATTCTTCCCCCCCAAAGACTGGCGGCAGCTGCGGTACCTCATTCTTGGGAGGAGCTCCTTCACTCTGCACAGGCTCAGGATGCTTTTGTTCACACATAAGTGGAGGAATTGGGGCTAGCCTCTGCTCCCCCACTCTACCCCCCTCTCTTTGCGAGGTGGCCTGCTTTACCATTCCAGCTGGGTTTATGTGCCTTCTAGACCCCTCTGTGAGAAGGTCCTCCATCAGTGCCACGACTCCCCCACAGCTGGGCATTTTGGCGTCACCAAGACCTTGCATGGAGTGACGCGGGATTTTTTGTGGCCTCGTGTGTGTTGGGACGTCAAGACTTATGTCGCCTCCTGCCCAACCTGCCAGCGGGTGAAGGCCCCCTCAGGCAAGCCCACAGGCTTGCTTTACCCCCTGCCTACCCCCTCAGGACCTTGGAAACTGCTCTCCCTTGACTTCATCACTGACTTGCCTCCCTCACACGGTAAGACCACCATTCTGGTGGTGGTGGATTTGTTTTCTAAGATGGCCCATTTCATCCCCACTCTGGGTTGCCCACAGCCAGGGAGATGGCAGAGCTGTTCTTGGAGCATGTTTTCCAGCTCCACGGATGGCCCGAGGGTCTCATTTCGGATAGGGGGGCCCAATTCACTGCCCATTTCTGGAGGGAGCTACTTGGGTTGCTCCATGTGATGCTCCGTCTTTCCTCCGCCCACCATCCACAGACAGATGGTCAGACCAAGCGCACCAATGCAACTCTGGAGCAATATTTGCACTGTTATGTCAATTAGCAAGATGACTGGTTTTCCTTGCTGCCTTTCACAGAATTTGCTTATAACAATGCCTGCCATGCTTCCACCCACCAAACTCCATTTTTTGCCAATTTTGGTTACCACCCCAAGGCTTTCCCGTCCACCCTAGCTCCCTCTTCAGTGCCAGTGGCCCATGGGTTTTTAGAAGAGTTGAGAGCAGTACACCACCTCTTACAGGACTCCCTCGAGCAAGCCAAGACAGCCTACAAGGCCTCTGCGGACCGACGGTGCCAGCCGGGTCCGTCTCTGCAACCGGGGGACTGGGTTTGGTTGTCCACCCAATACCTCCCCTCTCATTCGTCCGCAAGGAAGCTCACGCCTCACCGCACGGGGCCTTTCCAGATGACGGCCCAGATTAACCCTGTTGCTTTTCGCCTGGCTCTCCCCCCCTCCATGAAGATTCATCCTGTTTTTCATCGGTCCTTGCTGTCCCCCCTGGTTTCTGGCAACCCTCATTGCTCGGTCGGCTCCCCCCCACCACCAGTGCTGGTGGAGGGGGAGGAGGAGTTTGAGGTCGCCGAGATTCTGGACTCCCGCCTTTCTCGCAGCTGCCTGCAATATCTGGTGGACTGGAAGGGTTACGGGCCTGATGAGTGATCCTGAGAACCCACGGAAAATGTGCATGCTCCGTTGCTGCTGAGGCGCTTCCACCAGCTGTACCCCCACAAACCCGGGGCCCCAGGGGAGGAGCACAAGGGGGGGCCTCATGGGAGTGGGGATGATGTCAGGGTGGACACTGAGCCCATAGAATCCCAGAGTAGTTCTGATTCTGAGGTGGAGCAGCCGCTCATGGGAGAGGAGCACGCTCATCCCTCCCAGAGCCAACACCTGGCAGAAATTCCTCCCGCCGGCATTCCTGACATAGATAGCGGTCCTCGGAGTGAGAGAGCGTGGGAAGAGGGCTTGCTGGACACCCAACGCCGACGCAGGGAGCGGTGCCAAATGGAGGGCGCGGAAAGGAGGCATAGTGCCCGGTTGGCACACAAGCAACGGTTGTGCCCAGAGGATCCAAAGGAAAAGGGGAGGGACTCTCCTTAGCCCATAAGTTCAGGGTCTGCAAGTGATTCTCCTTCAAATGGGGACCAACTGTTCCATCTCAGGGCATAGGTACTCTGCTGCTCACAGCTAGTCGCTGATAGTAGAGTTGTTAAGTTGTAAAAGGAATAAAGCTTTGAAAATAATCCGTTTGTCTGTGTCCGGACTTGGCTACTGGATTAGACTGAAATAGACCGCCAAGGAGCCCCTGACAATTGGAAAAGGTCAGTTTACATTCCAGTTCCAAAGAAGGGCAATGCCAAAGAGTGTTCAAACTACCGTACAATTGCGCTCATTTCACATGCCAGCAAGGTGATGCTCAAAATCCTACAAGCTAATCGTGAACTATCGGAAGTACAAGCTGGGTTTCGAAGAGGCAGAGGAACTAGAGATCAAATCGCCAACATTCGCTGCATCATGGAGAAAGCAAGAGAATTCCAGAAAAACGTCTATTTCTGCTTCATTGACTACGCTAAAGCCTTTGATTGTGTGAATCACAACAAACTGTGGCAAATTCTGAAAGAGATGGGAGTACCAGACCACCTTACCTGTCTGCTGAGAAACCTGTACGAGGGTCAAGAAGCAACAGTAAGAACCAGACATGGAACAACCGATTGGTTCAAAATTGGGAAAGGAGTACGACAAGGCTGTATATTGTCGCCCTGCTTATTTAATTAGATGCAGAGTACATCATGAGAAACGCCGGGTTGGATGAATCACAGGTCGGAATTAAGATTGCCAGGAGAATTATCAACAACCTCAGATATGTAGATGATACCACCCTAATGGCAGAAAGCGAAGAGGATCTAAAAAGCCTCTTGTTGAGGGTGAAAGTGGAGAGTGCAAAAGCTGGTTTGAAACTCAGCATTAAAAAAACTAAGATCATGGCATCTGGCCCCATCACGTCCTGGCATATAGAAGGGGAAGAAATGGAAGCAGTGACAGATTTTACTTTCTTGGGCTCCAAGATCACCACAGACAGTGACTGTAGCCATGAAATTAAAAGACGCTTGCTCCTTGGGAGGAAAGCTATGGCCAACCTAGACAGCATAGAAAGAAGCAGAGACATCACCTTGCCAACAAAGGTCTGCATAATCAAAGCTATGGTTTTCCCAGTAGCAATGTATGGCTGTGAGAGCTGGACTATAAGGAAGGCTGAGCGCCGAAGAATCGATGCTTTCAAACTGTGGTGCTGGAGAAGACTCTTACGAGTCCCCTGGACTGCAAGGAGGTCAAATCAGTCCATCCTAAAGGAAATCAACCCTGAGTGCTCATTGGAAGGACAGATAATGAAGCTGAAGCTCCAATATTTTGGCCACCTAATGCGAAGAGAAAACTCCCTGGAAAAGACCCTGATGCTGGGAAAGACTGAAGGCCAAAGGAGAAGGGGACGGCAGAGGATGAGATGGCTAGATAGCATCACGGATGCAATGAATATGAACTTGAGCACGCTCCGGGAGAGAGCGCAGGACAGGAAGGCCTGGCATGCTATGGTCCATGGGGTCACGAAGAGTCGGACACGACTTAATGACTGAACAACAACAACAAAGCTTCCAAATCCCAGGAAATACTAGTTCCCCTCTACTCAGCACTGATTACACCTCATCTGGAGTACTGTGTCCAGTTCTGGGCACCGCATAGAATCATAGAATCATAGAATAGTAGGGTTGGAAGGGGCCTACAAGGCCATCGAGTCCAACCCCCTGCTCAATGCAGGAATCCAAGTCAGAGCATCCCTGACAGATGACTGTCCAGCCTCGTCTTGAATGCCTCCAGCGTGGGAGAGCCCACCACCTCCCTGGGGAATTGGTTCCATTGTCGTATTGCTGTCACAGTCAGGAAGTTTTTCCTGATGTCGAGCCGGAATCTGGCTTCCTGTAACTTGAGCCCATTATTCCGTGTCCTGCACTCCGGGATGATCAAGAAGAGATCCTGGCCTTCTTCTCTGTGACAACCTTTCAGGTACTTGAAGAGTGCTATCATATCTCCCCTCAGTCTTCTCTTCTCAAGGCTAAACATGCCCAGTTCTTTCAGTCTCTCTTCATAGGGCTTTGTTTCCAGTCTTCTGATCATCTTTGTTGCCCTCCTCTGACCTCCCTCCAGTTTGTCTGCATCCTTCTTAAAGTGTGGTGCCCAAAACTGGAAACAGTACTCCAGATGAGGCCTAACCAGTGCTGAGTCAAGGCAAACTAGGACTTCCCAGGATTTGGAAGCTATGCTTCTATTAATGCAGCCCAAAAGAGCATTTGCCTTTTTTGCAGCCACATCACATTGTTGGCTCATATTCAGCTTGTGATCGGCAACAATTCCAAGATCTTTCTCGCTTGTAGTGTGGTTGAGCCACGTATCCCCCATCTTGTAACTGTGCATTTGGTTTCTTTTTCCTAGGTGCAGAACTTGGCATTTATCCCTATTAAATGTCATTCTGTTGTTTTCTGCCCAGCGCTCCAGTCTATCAAGATCACTTTGAATTTTGTTTCTGTCTTCCGAAGTATTAGCTATCCCGCCCCATTTTGTGTCATCTGCAAATTTGATCAGCATTCCCTGTACCTCCTCCTCCAAGTCATTAATAAAAATGTTGAAGAGCACTGGGCCCAGGACTGAGCCCTGCAGTACCCCACTCGTTACCTCTCCCCAGTTTGAGAAGGTCCCGTTGATAAGCACTCTTTGAGTCCGATTCTGTAGCCATCTGTGGATCCACCGGATCGTTGTTTAGCCCACTTTGAGCTAGTTTGCTCATCAGGAGATCATGGGGCACTTTGTCGAAAGCTTTGCTGAAGTCGAGGTATATGATGTCTACAGTATTCCCACGGTCTACAAGGGAGGTTACTTGATCAAAAAATGAGATCAGATTTGTCTGGCAGGACTTGTTTTTGACAAATCCATGTTGGCTTCGAGTAATCACGGCATTGTTTTCAAGGTGCTTCCAGATGGATTGCTTTATCATCTGCTCCAGAATTTTCCCAGGGATTGATGTCAGACTGACTGGTCTGTAGCTCCCAGTTTCCTCCTTTTTACCCTTTTTGAAGATAAGGACAACATTAGCCCTCCTCCAGTCATCTGGCACTTCCCCCGTCCTCCATGATTTCTCAAAGAGAATAGACAGCGGTTCTGAGAGTTCTTCTGCCAGTTCCTTTATTACTCTAGGATGCAGTTCATCTGGCCCTGGAGATTTGAACTCATTCAAAGTAATTAGGTGTTCCTTGACCATATGCCTATCAATCTCAAGCTGCAATCCTGCCCCTTCAGCCTGCACTTCGCCTTTGCCAGGGGGGTCATAGACCCTCTTTTGGGAGAAGACTGGGCCAAAGTAGGAATTGAGCACCTCTGCCTTTTCTTTGTCATCTGTTATCGTTTTGCCATCCTTATTTAATAGCTGAACCAACATTTTTTTCCTCTGCCTTTTACTATGCACGTAGCTGAAGAAAGCCTTTTTGTTGTGTTTAGCATCCCTCACTAACCTCAGCTCGTTCTCAGGTTTAACCTTCCTGATGCCATCCCTGCAATTCTGTGCTACCTGCCTGTACTCTTCCTTTGTTACTTGGCCTTCTTTCCACTTCCTATATGTGTCCTTTTTTGTTTTCAGGTCATCCCTAAGCTTTTTGTGAAGCCACATTGGCTTCTTCTGTTTCTTCCACCTTTTCTTCTTGTTGGAATTGTTTGTGATTGTGCCTTGAGAATTTCCTTTTTTAAAAGCTCCCACCCATCTTGGACTCCTTTTCTCGTTAGCGTCGCTTGCCATGGGACCTTACTGATCATTGTTCTGAGTTTATGAAAATCAGCTTTCCTAAAATCCAGGGTATGCGTTTGACTACTCTCGGCTTTTGCTTCCCTTAGAACCAAGAACTCAAGTACAACATGGTCGCTTTCCCCCAGAGTTCCTGTAACTGCTAATTTATCCACTAAGTCATCTCTGTTGATTAGGATCAAGTCCAGGATAGCTGATCCTCTAGTTCCTTCCTCTATTTTCTGTAGGAGGAAGTTATCTGCCACACAAGTCAGGAATTTCCTGGAGGGGCCATGTTTTGCAGAATTTGTCTCCCAACCAATATTGGGGAAATTGAAGTCCCCCATTACTACTACATCATGCTTCCTTAAAACATTGGCTGTTTGCTTTTCAAAAGTTTCATCCTCGTCTTCTCCTTGGTTGGGTGGCCGGTAGTGCATTCCGACCACCAGGTTCCTTTTATTCTTTGCTCCATTTATTTGGATCCAGATGCTCTCGATGGGGCTACCAAGCTCCTCCTCCTGCATTTCTGTGCAGAAATATGTATTTTTCACATACAGTGCAACCCCACCTCCCTTTCTGTTCCTCCTGTTCTTTTTGAACAAGTTACATCCTTCAATTGCTCTATTCCAGTCATGAGAGTCATCCCACCAAGTCTCAGTTATACCTATCAAGTCATAATTTCCCTCCTGTATTAAGAGTTCAAATTCGCTCCGTTTGTTTCCCATATTCTGTGCATTAGTATATAGACATTGAAGACCATGTGCTTCATAGTCTGGCTTTCTTCCTACATGTGTCTGAAGACTATTATTGGGCACTATCAGAGCTGTTCTCTCCGTTGCAGTGCATGTGCCTACGTCCATTGTTACCCCCAACATTACATCTCCCTTCCCCGTAGGATTCAGTTTAAAGCCCTCCTGATGAAGTTCTTCACACTGTGGCCAAACACATTCTTCCCATCCTTTGTGAGGTGCATCCCATCCCTTGCCAACAGCCCATCTTCCAGGAAGTATAGCCCATGGTCCCAGAATCCAAATCTCTCTTGTCGGCACCACCTTCATAGCCAGTCATTCACCCGGAGTATTTTTCTTTCCCTTTCTATCCCTCTTCTAACTACTGGAAGGATGGATGGGAAAACTATCTGGGCCTCAAAGTTCTTGAGTTTCCTTCCCAGAGCTTTAAAGTCTGACGTGATTTCTTCGTAGCTCCGCTTGGCGGTATCATTTGTTCCCACATGGATGAGAAGAAAGGGATACCTGTCAGTGGGCTTTATGAATGCAGGCAACCTTTCAGTCATGTCTCTAATTCGTCCTCCCCAGAGACAACATACCTGGCGAGTCCACGGGTCTTCGCGACATACTTGGGTCTCGATCCCACGCACTTCAAGAAGGATGCAGACAAGCTGGAGAGGGTTCAGAGGAGGTCAGCAAAGATGATCAGGGGAATGGAAACAAAGCCCTATGAAGAGAGACTGAAAGAACTGGGCCTTGAGAAAACTGAGGGGAGATACTCTTTCAAGTACTTGAAAGGTTGTCACAGAGAGGAAGGCCAGGATCTCTTCTCGATCCTCCCAGAGTGCAGGACACGGAATAATGGGCTCAAGTTCCAGGAAGCCAAATTCCGGCTGAACATCAGGAAAAACGTCCTGACTGTTTGAGCAGTACAGCAATGGACCCAATTCCCTAGGGAGGTGGTGGGCTCTCCCACACTGGAGGCATTCAAGATGAGGCTGGACAGCCATCTGTCAGGGATGCTCTGACTTGGATTCCTGCATTGAGCCTGGGGTTGGACTCGATCGTCTTATAAGCCCCTTCAAACCCTATGTTTCTATGAAAAGGGAGCACAGGCTTGCACAAAGGCGATGCAAGCAGACAATAAGCGATGCAAAAAAGCATTTTGAAGAGCATATTGCTATCAACATGAAGGCCAACAATAAAGAATTCTTTATATCAGAAGCAGTTAAGACTTTATAAAAGAGGCAGTATAACTAAAAGCATGACTATTGTTTTTTCATTGTACTTGTATCACTTTGAGCACTTGTTTAAATGTGAAAATGCAATTAAGAAATTCTATTAAAAGTCATTAAGGGAGCAATCCTATGGCCGCTAGACAGTGGCTAGGTGGCCATAGGATATGCTGTTTTCCGGGAACTGACCTTGGACCTCCCCCCACTTTTGCACTACTTCAGAGGCAGCGCAGAACCGCCCTGTCCTCCACGCTTGCAAGAGGAGCGCGGAAGGGTTGGAATGGGGCGTGGCTGGGGGTGTTCCGAGGTGGGGAGAGCGTAGCTGCCTGTATGGCACATCCAGTGTGTTCCAATCAGCTGCCTATCAGAAAAAGCAGGGCAGGAGAAGCGCGGAGGAAACAATCCCTTCCATGCGCCTCCTCCCCTGCTATGGATAGGCGTTCACCTCCGAGGTTGGAGGTGGCCATCTATCTTGATAGGATTACACGCTAAATAAATGTAGTTTTGCTGTTACTGTTAAAGCAATCCAGAGTCCAAATTCTGTAGTATCATGACAGAAGTGTGTAATGTAGACCTAGTGTGATACGAATATTTGTAGAGTTTTGTTAGGATAGAGCTCATTTTGTTTTCTTGAACAACATACTTTCCCCATTGTCATTTAAGACGAGGGAGAAGATAATTTATGTCTCCATTACACTGCTGGAGGACCAGAAATTATTTCTAATACACCGAAGAATATTCTGCTATTTGTACTTGCTTGCAATGTTGTTTTTTTTGTCCTTTTCCCCCAAGAAAGACCCAGTGCTCTTTACTCTTCAGTTTTGTCACCAGCACCCTTCCTCTGTCTAAACTATAATTCAATTTAGAATATATTAATTTTACTGATTTGGCTCAAAGGCAATGGATAATGGTCACGCCCGTAATTTATACCACTAGAGAAGTATAAACAAAGACTGAGTTCTGTAGTTTCCTTCTGGTGCTGCTTCTAGACCAGATTTTGGTTCCAGGACTGCAAACAGTCACAATTAATTTCACAAATGCGTGAATGTCAGAATGTTGGAGAAATGAAAACAGTCAGAGGAATGTGTAAAGGGAAAAACTGTCCGAGATCCAGATACGCATGCATAAAACATTGTCCATAAACTCCTCCTCTGTATCTGTTGTATAGGTAGAAGGAACGACTGCAGAATCAGCAGGCCTCATACACAACCGTTCTTTAATTCAGCACGCACAGAAGTGACAACTTAGCAGAAGCTCCACCTACAGTTGCTACTCTCAGCTCTACAGGAGCTGCCAAGGTTCAAAACAATCACTAAGCCACAATACCTCCCCCCCCCCCCAATACATAACATTCCTCCCCCCTTAGCTATCATAGTCTTCCAACCAACAAGGAGGAACCCTTTCACGGCACGGTCTCTGCACTCAGCTAGCAGGTGTAGCTTGCTCAGATGGCTTCTTTTCAGTAACTGCTATAGGTAAGGAAGGAGTATTGCACCCATCACTTAGCGGTTCTGGTGCTTCAGCTGGTCATGAGAGAAACACATCAGTTCCAGATAGATCTTACACAACTACCTCTGCTGATGACAACCCACTTTGGCCAGAACACCTCAGCTGGTCAACATGGCAATGCCACACTGACCCATCTGCACACTGGACCTTGTATGACACAGGTCCTGTGACCTCAGTGATATAGGAAGGATCCCAACTTGGTCCAGCACCATAGTTCCTAGCAAACACCTGATCTTGTGGGGCAAAAGAACAGAGAGTAGGAACTGAGAAGGCAGCATCCAGCGCTTGCTCCCGTTTTCTTTGTAAGTCTTAAGGTAAATCTGGGTGGAGATGGTCAAGGCAAGTTTTTAGGTGCTGCCCCATAAGTAACTCTACAGAACTGATCCCTGTTGGTGCCGAAGGAGTAACATGTTGACCAATGAGAAACCTGGCAAGGTGTGTTGGGCAGGCTCCTCCCACAATATGCTTCACGGCTTCTTTTGTTGTCTGCACCTTCCGTTCAGCTTGGCCATTACTCAGGGATGACAAGGTGCAATGGTGACAGCCCGAATAAGGTTCTTGTCGGCAAATGTTTTAAATTCAGCAGATGTAAAAGCAGTCCTATTGTCTGAGACGACAGTATCAGGCAAGCCATGGGTTGCAAATAAGTGGCGCAGTGCTGTGATTGTTGCAGCGGCTGTTTGTGATGGTACTAAGGCTAATTCAAGCTAATTCGAATAAGAATCTACCACAACCAAGAAGTTTCATCCTTGAAATGGTGCTGCAAAATCAATATGGATTTTTGACCAAGGCTTCTTGGTCACTTCCCGTGGAAGGATAGGTGCCCTTGGTGGATTGTGCCTAGTGGCTTGACGAGTACTGCACGCATTTACAGTTTTATGAATATCTGAGTCAATACTGGGCCACCAGACGTAGCTCCTGGCCAATTCTTTCATGCAAACAATCCCTGGATGAGCTGCATCCAGCGTGGTCAAGATGGTTCGACGACCCTTATCTGAAATAACAACACAGTTTCTCTGGAATACCACACAATGATTATTGTTTGGGAATCTGCTGTAGAATCATCGACAACCAACTCTTGATATGCTTGGGCCAGATCAAGGTTTACAAAGAGCTTCCCTCCACCAAGAACAGCGAGGAGTTTATTGACAGCAGGCACTGGATACGGATGCTACTTAAGCGCCTTATTCACAGTGCACTTGTAACACCCACACAGTCTCACCTTCCTATTAGGCTTTAATACTGGCACAATGGGCTTAGCCTACTGGGTCTGTGTAACTGGCTCCAGCACACCTTGCTCGATAAGATGCTCAAGCTCTTCTTCAATTTTTCCTGCAATGCAAAACGCACATTCCTGGCTTTCATGCAAATTGGTGCAATAGATGGATCCAGATGGAGTGACACTGGCTTGCCTTTCTATTCTCCCAGTCCTTCAGAAAATACCCTTGGAAATGTATTAACAATTGCTGCAAGGCGATCTGTAGTAAGGGTGTGAATTCCTTGAACACTAATCCCTGTGGATGAGAACCAGTTTCTCCCCAAGAGGTTTTTCCTCTCCCTCCACAACTATAAGTGGAAGCTTCCCTTGGAAGGAGCCATACTGCACATCTACAGTACAGCATACAACAATATTGACCTTCTTTGCATTGTAATCACGCAGAATACATGATGGACTTGACAACTTTGGAGCAAGGGTCCCAGAAAATATGTGCTTAAAGGTATCCCTCTTAATTATGGATACCCCAGACCCCTAATCAACTTCCATTTTGCATGTCCAGCATTGATTAATACTGTTGCATACAACACAGAGCCTTGAGGTTACTGGCCACAGACCTTCTAAATGTGATATAGCTGTTGAGTTTCATCACCCTGTGGATAATCAACGCCATGAGACCCTAGGTGGAATGACTCTTTGGGCTTCATCACACAAGGCTAAAAATCCTGCAATTTACTAGGGCTTCTGCTTCTGGAATCTTTGTGGGATTAGATCAGGTCCTTTTCACATGGCTTTTTAAAAAAAATTAAACTTCTGTGTGCTTCATTACAAAGCCACTAGGTGCCACTGTTTTTTATTCGCAATAAAAGTGACTTTAAACAGTATACCTTCATTTATATTGACTCCATGGTGGGAGGAGGGAAAATGCTGGACTTTCATTGTCCTGGAAAAGAATGCAATAAAAGCTCACAAAGAGTGGGAGGTTCCCTAGAGGAGGGCTGCGTTGTGTACAGGACCCGGCCGCAAACTTCTGTGGGTAAGCAATCTCCATAGCAGGATAAAAACCTCATGTGAAGGAGCCCTTTGTTACAGTTCCTTTGCTGTGTGCTGTCAGATTTTGAACAGCAGACTCGCTCAAGGTGACCCTTCTTCTTGCAAATCCTGCAGTCAGCATCCTTGAATCTGCACAGAGAGTGCTGATGTGGCCCCCCATAGCCTGAGCAGGAATTGGTAAGCCAGGGCCTATCTGCAGATTTTATGGAGGGTGCATTTCCTGTGTTCTGTTGACCTTGCTGCCCAGAATTCTCAGCCTGCTTGCTCCAGATGGCATTTACATCCTCTGCATCTGTCTTTAGTGACATATAGTGATGCCATCTCACTGGCTAATGCCTTTACTTGAGCCATTGCAAATGTCAAGTTTGGCTCGGACAGGAGGCATCTTTGTAGTGCTTCATCATAAACCCCACAGACAAGGCAACATATCATCTAGAAAATCCCCAAAGTTGCAGTGTTGAGAAAGATGACGCAGTTCTGCAATGTAAGGGGCAATGCCGTCTCCAGGTTGCTATATTCATTTATGAAATTTAAATCTCTGCACAATAACTGAAGGATTTGGTGAGAAATGTATCTTTAGTAATCCTAAAAGTTCATCAGACTTTTGAGGGATCTTATGGCAAATGTCTGTGGCCCAAAAACCAGTAAGTGCACAGCTCGCTTTTGTTCAGCATTGGTTGTCTTCAAAATAGAATCAAAATAGAATTTGCTTCAAAATAGAATCAACACCATTCTGCATAAGAATCCCAGGAAGTAGGTTGCCTCACATCAAACTCTTCAATATGTCCAAGAGCAGTCATTTTGATTTTAATTCTCTTTTAAAGACATTTTTAAACACAGGAGTTGCTCAGGTTCTTAAGTGAGTCTAGCTGACTGCTCACCCGTTAGCTGTGTAAATGGATTCACAGCCCTTGCTGCATGTATAGCCCTCAGAATCCCACCTTCATCGCCACAAAATGTATAGGTTAGAGGGAACGACTGCAGGAATCAGCAGGCCTCAGATATACTGAAAATTGCCAAATAGCATAGGAGCTGACGGTGCCTGCTCTGCTACCAAGCAGTATGCCAGTACTAGAAACCTCAGAGAGAACAGACTGCACCACAGAATCACTGTGGATGACAAAACCAGGCTTAAATTAAAAGTAATTTAGTCCTGGGGACATGCTATGTTGGGGATCATTAGGAAAGGAATTAAAAAAAACTGCCAATATCACATTAATGCCTTTATACAAATCTATAGTGTGACCCTCCAGCAAAGGAGATCGTTACCTTGTCGTGGTGCTGGAGCTTGAGCACCTCAATGACGCCATGAGCTAAACTGTGAAGGGACACCCAAGACGGGAAGGTCATGGCAGAGAGGTCAGACTAAATACAATCCCTGGGGAAGGTAACGGCAACCCACCCCAGTATTCTTGCCATGAAAACTAAATGGATCGGTACAACCAGAGATATGTCAGTATACCATTGGAAGATGGGACTCCCAGGTCGGAAGATGGTCAAAATGCTACTGGGGAGAAACAGAGGATAAGTTCAACTAGCCCCAGATTTGATGACGCAGCTAGCTCAAAGCCGAAAGGATGGCTAGAGGCTGACAGTGCTGGCGGCGAACGACGAATCCAATGTTCTAAAGATCAACACACCATAGGAACCTGGAATGTCAGATCTATGAGCCAGGGCAAATTGGATGTGGTTATTGGGGAGATGTCAAGATTAAATATAGACATTTTGGGTGTCAGTGAACTGAAATGGACTGAAACGGCCACTTCACATCACCAGATCTACTACTATGGAGAAGAGGACCACAGAAGAAATGGAGTAGCCTTCATAATTAATAATAAAGTGGCTAAAGCAGTGCTTGGATACAATCCAAAAAATGACAATGATCTCAATTCGAATTCAGGGTAAGCCATTTAACATCACAGTGATCAAAATATATGCCCCAACGACAGATGCTGAAGAAACAGACGTAGATCAGTTCTATGAGGATCTGCAGCACCTACTGGATAACACGCCAAAAAGAAATGTTATTTTCATTACAGGAGACTGGAATGCTAAGGTGGGTAGTCAAAAGACACCTGGAATTACAGGCAAGCATGGCCTGGGAGAACAAAATGAAGCGGGACATAGGCTGATAGAATTTTGCCAAGACAACTCACTGTGCATAACAGACGCTCTCTTCCAACAACGTAAAAGATGATTTATACATGGACTTCACCAGATGGTCGACACCGAAATCAGATTGACTACATCCTTTGTAGCCAAAGGTGGCAGACATCTATACAGTCGGTAAAAAGAAGACCTGGAGCTGATTGTAGTTCAGATCACGAACTTCTTATTGCACAATTTAGAATCAGACTAAAGAGAATAGGGAAGACCCACAGATCAGTTAGATATGAGCTCAGTAATTTTCCTCATGAATATGCAGCGGAGGTGAAGAATAGATTTAAGGGACTAGATTTAGTAGATAGGGTCCCAGAAGAACTATGGACAGAAGTTCGCAACATTGTTCAGGAGGCGGCAACAAAAAACGTCCCAAAGAAAAAGAAAACCAAGAAGGCAAGATGGCTGTCTGCTGAGACACTGGAAGCAGCCCAAGAAAGAAGGAAAGCAAAAGGCAACAGAGATAGGGGGAGATATGCCCAATTAAATGCAAAATGCCAGAGGTTAGCCAGAAGAGATAAGGAATTATTTTTAAACAAGCAATGCGCGGAAGTGGAAGAATAGAATAAGAAGGACAAGAGACCTCTTCCAGAAAATTAGAAAAATTGGAGATAAATTCCAGGCAAAAATGGGTATGATCAAAAACAAAGATGGCAAGGACCAAACAGAAGCAGAAGAGATCAGGAAAAGGTGGCAAGAATATACAGAAGTTCTGTATAGGAAGGATAATAATATCGGGGATAGATTTGATGGTGTGGTCAGTGAGCTAGAGCCAGATATCCTGAAGAGTGATGTTGAATGGGCCTTAAGAAGCATTGCTAATAACAAGGCAACAGGAGATGATGGTATCCCAGCTGAACTGTTTAAAATCTTGCAAGATGATGCTGTCAAGGTGATGCATGCCATATGCCAGCAAATTTGGAAAACACAAGAATGGCCAACAGATTGGAAAAAATCAACTTATATCCCCATACCAAAAAAGGGAAGCACCAAAGAATCTTCAAACTATCGAACAGTGGCACTTATTTCACATGCCAGTGGCACTTACTTCACATGCCAGCCAGGAAATCAGAAGATGTTTACTTCTTGGGAGGAGAGCAATGACTAGGGATGGCAGAGAATTCCGCCACAGATCTCGGTGAGGCCTGCCGCCCCCTCCCGCAGATCCCCCCAGGGACGAGACTTACCTGGGGCAGATCTTCCGGGTGGTGGCGGCTCCGGCGGCTGGTCTTCCAACCGGCTGCCGCGGCCGCCATTTGCAGTCTTGTCGCTTTGGGTTTTTGTTTTTTTTTACAAGACGTGATAGGCTATGTAAAGACTTACGTAGCCTATCATGTCTGGTTTAAAAAAAACAAGATGCATACACAAACCATTTGCGTTCCTTATTTTTGGCTGTCTTAGTCTATGTAAATATTTACGTAGACTAACACGGCGAAAATAAGGGGAACGCAAATAGCGTAGCAGACGCTATTTGCGTTCCCCCTCATTTTCACCGCCTTAGTCTACGTAAATATTTACGTAGACTAAGACGGCCAAAAATAAGGAATGCAAATGGCGGCGGCCGTAGCTGCTGCCATTTGCGTATGCACGTGTTTTTTGTTTTTTCTTAAGCCAGATGTGATAGGCTACGAAAGTCTTTACGTAGCCTATCACGGCTGACTACAGGGACGCAAACGGCAGTGGCTATGGCCGCCTCCATTTGCATCCCTGCTAGCCAGCAGCCGGATGTCCGGCTGCTGGTGGAGCCGGCCGGCGGCTCTGCGGAATCCCCGCGGAGCGGAGCCGGCCGGCCAGGATTCCGGGGGGAGGGACGGAGCGCCTCCCCCCCCCCAGCGGAACCTGGAGGAGCCAGGTAAGGGGACTTTCATACATCCCTAGCAATGACAAATCTTGATAAAATAGTGAAGAGCAGAGACATCACACTGACAACAAAGGTCCGCATAGTTAAAGCAATGGTATTCCCCGTAGTAACCTATGGCTGCGAGAGCTGGACCATAAGGAAGGCTGAGCGAAGGAAGATAGATGCGTTTGAACTGTGGTGCTGGAGGAAAATTCTGAGAGTGCCTTGGACTGCCAGAAGATCAAACCAGTCCATACTCCAGGAAATAAAGCCAGACTGCTCACTTGAGGGAATGATATTAAAGGCAAAACTGAAGAACTTTGGCCACATAATGAGAAGACAGGATACCCTGGAGAAGATGCTGATGCTAGGGAAAGTGGAAGGCAAAAGGAAGAGGGGCCGACCAAGGGCAAGGTGGATGGATGATATTCTGGAGGTGACGGGCTCGACCTTGGCGGAGCTGGGGGTGGTGACGGCCGACAGGAAGCTCTGGTGTGGGCTGGTCCATGAAGTCATGAAGAGTCGGAAGCGATTGACCGAATAAACAACAACAACAAATTTTTTCACTTCCCAGTTACAGCCTAAACCATTTTATTTTACACCTTTTTGGCTTCTGAACTTAAAAGTAACTGTTATTATTATGTTAATATATTTCTAATGCCAAAAAATCATATTGGGGACTGGTGGCAAGGATAGCGAATCCCTGTTAGCCACCAAACATGTTCCCATCTCAGGGAGGGAAGAAAACAGGTTTGATTTGGCAGGATTTCTTTTAAAACTTTCATTTGTTAAACGCCAGCTTACAGTCTGAACTGAAGTCCCCCCCCCCCCCCCTGGTCATTGGTCTTGTTATATAGCACCTTTCATTTACATGGTGTTTTGCAACACCATAAGCAACAAGATAGATCCCTGCCCCAAGTGGTTTACAATCTAAAGTTTTGAGAGTGGGTCCAGCTCAGGCATACAATGCTTAAACGCTTTATTTAAACCCCACTTGCATATAAAGCAGAGGACTAATGTTAAGAGGAAAACAGGTGAGGGGTATAAGTCCCTCCCCCCACCGCCGTGGCTTCTTACCTCTCTGCAACCTTACTCCCAATCTCACTCCTGCTTCCCCTGGGGCTCTGATACTCAGCTGCCTTCACCTGCATACCGTCTTTGCTCTCAAAATGAGACCTGATCATACCCCACTTTATACATTATTAGGGCAGATCTGAGTTTAAACAAATGAACCTGCTGCTGTTGTGTGTAGTTTGAGCTTCAGAATGTGCATTTTCAATAAAAGAAAATTACAAGTGCGGAGCTTTGCTCAAGGCTTAAGGCGATGGCTGGTGTAAATTGTATTTCTGTCCTTAAGCAGGTTCATTCAGCAAAAAATACTGAATGATATGCTTGCTTTTCTTTTAACAAGCTTATTATTGGTAATCCTATAGAACAGGGGTCCCCAAATTTTTTGGACCCGTGGGCACATTTGGGAATTTGAGAAACTGCTGTGGGTACCACCACAAAATTCCTAATCAGTGGATTGCCGCTTTGGCATCTACCTGTTGCGTCTATGGATCTTAGGCTGTGTCTTATTCTGCAAAAATGTTTGTTTCATGTCATTGTACACTGCAACATCTCTTTGACAAGGGATGGTCTAATTCAGCTAATGCAACTATTCATTAGTTGTATTCAAGGGGAATACAACTAATGCTTCTTTTAAACACAAGTTTTGGCAATGTCCAGTAGTTGCTTTGGGGCTGGGGGCGGGGGGAAGGAGGTTATTACACAGCTAAATTTTGTACTGGACCAGTCTTTATATTCACTGACGTACACACTCTTTTACACTGCTTACTTGCTTAATGGAAATTAACAAATGGTCAGTCTAAGTGGATTCTCTGCCCTTTTGACAGCTAAAAGACTGATATTACAACATTGGAAGGATAAACACTCACCTTCTATAATGCAATTGATTGAGGACCTTACAGCAATTTCAATATTTGAATGGATGGCATATTGACACTGTGTTCAAATGGATTCTTATTTGGATATTTGGTCCCCTCTTGTTGAAGCCTATGCACAATGCTAGAAAGTTGTATGTATTTTTTACCAATCCAAGTATGTATATTAAAAATGGGGGGAATAATTTTTTTAAAAGTTTTGCTAGGGACCCCTCTGTGGACTCAGTTGGAAGTGCTTGTGGGCGCCATGGCGTCTATGGGCACTGCACTGGGGACCCCTGTTCTAGACATAACAACAGCATTTGTGCACAGAAATCCTAAATCCTCCATTCTGAGACATGATACGTGCCCCTTTTAAATGTGTCCCTGCAAATAATGTGAATATCTTAGAAAACTGAGCTGCCTATGTGTGACTGGTGTCTCTCTGCAGTCCAAGGGTGCTTCCAGACAAGGCTTTTATTGTAATATTGCCTTGCCTCATTCATGGCATTTTATGGGAGGTTCTGATGACATTGTCTTCCACTTGTAATGCTCCCATGTTTTCCCACCACTTCTGTTTTTTTCTCACCATTAAGGAGAGAAAGATGGAAGAGCTGCATAATGTCTTTTGATTGGTACTACCAGGAGCCGTCCACCTGGAAGCACCCAAAGGCATGTATGATCCAATCAGTGTAAGAAGGAAAAAGTCATACAAATACTTCTACAATTAAAAAGGAGTTAGTTGAAGCTAGGAGACGTTTCTGTTCTACATCTGAAAAAGGTCTTATGTGTCTGGGACACTCCAAAATATTTTCAGTGACCACTGCCACAGTAATCAAATTCCTAATCTATTTTGCAGTAATATAATATCTATCAGAATTAAACTGATTGCTGCCCAAGAGCTTTCAAAGGATAGTACACCATGCCGGACTGTGGATGGGGCATGAAACTGTCTTTAGGTAACAAACTTCCATCTTTGCCTCATCTGCAACTCCATCATGTGCTGGAGCTTCTGGCTATAGAGGGGAATATTTTAAAGTGAATTGTGCAAGTGTATTGGAGTGATTGAGATAGGTGTCTAATGATATGGTGGGTTAAGGTAAAAGAGAATGGACAGGGGAGACCAACTCGCAAACTTAAATTGGTTTGCAAAATATGACATATATCTGAGTCGTACATACACTGGTAATGATAAGGCCAAAAAGTGAGGGTGGGGGTGGGAAAACATTTTCTATGAACATGTTTGACTCCTGTTGGTTTTGTGGAGACTTGGAAGGTGGTTAAAGTGTTCGGAGTACAGCAGGACCTCTATGTCCCCCAACACACACACACACATTCAGCCCATGTTCCCCTCACCTTCCCAGTAACTGATATTCAGGCAGTGCTAGCAGAGCCCCGAAATGAGTCTCTTCCATCCTAATCAACTGCTGTTTTAGCCAACATTTCTTGTTTAAAATTGGTTTTCTACTAGGCATGTAACCCAGCCTTCCTAACGATAATTTCATTTACTAATTGTTGCTTGCCAACTAATGAGATGAATTGGAATAATCATACATAGCATTAATTTCCTATTAAAATATTTCAGCTGAAATTAAAATGTAGCAGAAGAATACCAGATTATGACAATTTGGATGACAAGTACCAATCAGGATACTGTGATCATTTTATCGCTGAGCTGAAAGGAGAGGGTGTTTTGCAAAAGCAACAACAAAACTCCACACACATACACACTCCACCATTCCATTTTGGCAATTGTTTGGATGTGCTGTGAAATGAGGCAAAAATGTTTGCCTATTCAGAGTGAGGGAAGGAAGCATTGCCCTCACTCTGATTTGGCATTATGACATCGTCACCTTGCCAAATACGATTAACTATGCAGTATCAATGAACCAGAGCCGCGGTGGCTTAGTGGTTAAGAAGACGCTGAACTGCAGACTGGAAGGTCGGCAGGACAGCAGTTCGAGACCCGAGTGCTGTGTGATGGAGTGAGCTCCCGTCTTCAGTCCCAGCTTCTGCCTAGCAGTTCAAAAGCAAGAAATTGCAAGTAGATAAATAGGTACCGCTTTGGCGGGAAAGGTAACAGCATTCCGTGCACCTCGGTGTTCAGTCATGCCGGCCACATGACCACGGAAGCGTCTTCGGACAGCGCTGGCTCTTCGGCTTAGAAATGGAGATGAGCACCACACCCTAGAGTCGGACACGACTGGTTAGGGACACCTTTACCTTTTTTTATCAATGAACCAACTGCATGGTGTAGTGGTTAAAGTGTCAAACTAGGATTGAAGATACTCTCATTCAAATCCCTACTCAGCCATGTAAGCTGCCCTGAGCTCCTTGGAGGAGGGGTGGGATATAAATGTGATAGATAGATGATAGATAGATAGATAGATAGATAGATAGATAGATAGATAGATAGATAGCCCATTCAAAGTAAAGACAATGTTTCCTGCCCTCACTCTTATATGTCATCACATAGCCAAAACGTTCCCTCACAGTTTTAGCAAGTGATGTAAAAAAGCATAACTAGCATAAGACAGCAGAGCAGTAGCAAATAAAAGATACCTAACAAAGCAAATAAAAGTGGTACCTAACACAATAAAACAACAATAATAACAATAATAATACTGAAAGAAAAAAGAAGGAAAGCTGACACCTTCTAAGTCTACCAAAGAGATGACCATAATAATGAACAATTAAATATGTTTTTATATGGAGGGGACCTGGAAGAGATATAACTAGCCTAATAAAAACAAAAGTTATTACAACATTGACAGTAACCAATAATCACAACACAAACAATATCACATTGTATGAATCTGGAAATCTACATTAATTACAAATTGAAACCAAGCTCCCACAAATGTCTCTGGCTTATATTGACCTAAACCCACCAATCTGTGATGGGTGAGTTTCTAATTGGCTATGTGGCACCTGCCACCATGACATCATCATTCTGACTACATGATCCCTGGTTGTCTGGAATGAAGAACCAGCAACATGAAGAACCCTATTTCACCCCACTCCATAGGGGCAGACAACAAAAGCAATATAAGATAAAACAAGAAAGGTATTTATTCATTTCATTTCTATACTGCCCAATAGCCGAAATTTTAGGGTTCTTTCAGAGAACACTTCAGTTCCCTCCAAAGTCTCCCCTTTTTGCTCCAAACATTTGCCTATGAAAAGCTGGCCCAGACCTAGATTATAGGATACGAAGGAAAGTAGATGATAAGCAGCAAACTTTAAAGCTGGAAAGCTAGTGAGATCCTTTAAAGCTCAGACCTGGGATCTGTTGAGATCAGTAGTTTTGCTAGTGTTCTAAGAAGTGGAAATACACATTGATAGAAATTTGCTGACAACATCAAGTTGAGAAACCTGGACAATATGGCTTGGGAAATTACGCAGGATGACCTAGTGACCTCAGATACTGGATAAAATGGGATGACACTTCATAGCACAAGTGCAGAATGTAGGTTAGGGGTGGGCAACCTGTAGGCCAAAATGTCTGGAGGGAGGGTCACAACTCCCATCAGCTGTAGTCAACACAGCCAGGAAAGTGAGCATATGAATACACCAATGGTGAGGGGCAATGGGTGTTGTAGGCCAAAACATCTGAAGGCCATGCCCCCCAACAAACCAGAACAACCACCCACAGCCACACGCATTTCTCCGTGCTATGGGAGAAATACACAGGGAGGTCATGGCACTCTTGATGCGTAGGGTGAAAAAATACCACATTTTTTTCTGTTTGGGGATAACACAGGATAGGCAAGGGGAAATGGCAGGAATATCACTGGAGGATTACGACAGAATGTAATGGACCTGCAAACTTCTGTGAGTGGCCAATCATGAATATGCGATAAATTGCAGGTGTAAAGATGCCCATAGAGATGCCCTCTGTCACAACAATGGAAACAAATGATGTCCCTAGCTATACTACCGTCTGAAACAACATTACCCCACCTGGCACCCCCCAGATAGGTTGAACTACAACTCACATATTCCCCAGCCAGCATGGCTATGCTAGCTGGAGATTATGAGTGTTGTAGTCCAACCCATCTGGAGAGGTTATGGAAGGCTGTTCTAGAAGGCCTTAGTCTCCAATAGACAGTTACCGTAGACAGCAAGGAAGGCGCAACAAGAGGTCATCTTAGGCTGCAAACGTATGCTCACCTACCTGGGAGTAAGTCCCACTGAACTCAGTGGGGCTTTCTTCTGGGTAGACATGTATTGGGTTGTATTGTCATTTGCATATCACAAAATAGTAACTGCATTTGCTTCCATTTGCCTCAAGACTGGCTCAGGGGGTTTAACACCGGTCTCATCCTACAGAACTGAAGGATCAGTCTGTTGGTCATGCTTGATAAAACACATGTAAAAACAGCAGAGGTAAATGGCAACTACTGTATGATGTACTTCTCCGTGTGAAATGACCAATAACAGTTAATCTATGAGCTTGAATTTCTACACATCTAACTGTGTGAGGGGAAAGAACCCACTGTGTCACACTGAAGCTGGTTGAACATCAGCAAAACACATTCCTATTGCTTCATAAAAATTTGCTTCTTAAAAAAAAACATAGCTGAGTGACCAGTTAATAGAGCCATCTGGTCCCCCACTAGCATTCAATATAGCTGACTTAACTTAGACTTTCTTGCCAATCTTTTCTTAGACAGGAAATTTAGAATATTAGGTAGCTGCCACAGTACTAAGATCTGATCCCTTAATTGAAAACTGGGATTTTAATCACATCTTATCAACTGGGTGTTTCTTTAGAGCTTTGTTTACATCTTTGCAAACTTTGGCAAGGCTGAAGCTGCAGTCCTTGAATAAAGTATTATTTGTTGTGCTACGGAGCTCAAGGGATCAACTGTGGAGTAAGCAAATTGCATACTGAAGCCAGAGGGAAGGGCAAAAACGGCTCCCACCTCAAGCGTGACCCTTAGTCGCTTGGTGCCTGTCGATCCACACTCGCGGGGGCCTTGGGGTGCTTCCAAACGCGGCTTTGATTGTGCAACATCACTGCCTCATTCACGGAATTTCACAGAGGGTCCAGGCAACATCTTTTTTGTAGCCCTCCTGTGTTCTCGTATCACTTCTCCCATCATTTTTCTTAACAGAAAAGAAATGAATTAAGGAAGAAAAGAAGGAACAGCTGCACAATGTTTTTTTTATTCTTAGCTCTAGGAATCCTCCACCTGGAAGCATGCTTGCTGACATTCTTGAATCAGCAATATCCGCCATAGAGCTAAAATGACAAATTGATAAGGCCAGAACAATTCTCAGGTAAAGTCAACTATGTCACAGATTCAGCATGAAATCCTTTTGCAGGCACCCACAGTTCAGCAGCAAAAGAAACTTCTCTGCATCTTATGTCAGCCTTCAACCAGCTCTGTAAAATTATGCTTCTCTCAAGCGGGCCCTGGGGAAAGGTCTCTTACCTCACTGACAGCTACTCACCAGCTGATGCGAAGACATGTTCTCCTAGCTTTTCACCAAAAGTTGAGCATTGGCAGAGAATGACCGTTGCCATATGTTTTGGTTCCTTGTGAATCTTCATAAGAATGCATTAAATCCAAAGTGATTGCTGATTAATTGCTTTCTTATACAGCATTTGTAGGGCCCATTCACAGATGGCAAAACACATGAATAACGCCGGTCTGAATCGGGATCGGAGTGCATTGGTGTGGGCTGGTATCCTGCACGCTGACCCTGACTGAAAACAACACCCTGTCTAAAGTCTCTTTTGGAACGCACCCAGACCAGCACAGTGCGGAGTGAAAAACATATCCACAACTCTCTTTTGGAATAGCCATAAGGGCTTATTGGGGTGGCATGAGATCCTGCACTCTGGCCTACAAAGCTTTGAAATGGCTCGTGGCCTGCTGCTGATGACATTTTTGCTCAGGCTTTGGGCCTGAAGACTGGATATCTTTTCTGTTGTTTTCTCATCATCAATAATCTGTACAATGTGTAGTGTATTATCTGCTGCTCTTGTTGCATCATTGCTGTTGGTTTTAAATGTGTCATTATAAGTCATTTTGAGTGGTTTAATTTTTGAACTAGAAAGGCAGAGTAGATGGCCATAAAAATGCATTGAGAGAGTTTTGTTCTTCCTAAATGATCTAAAAGCTTGGATGTTTGCTTCATCAGTCAACTGAATTTCCAAACTGGCCATAGGAATGCATTGGGATTAGTTGAATCTTCCTAAATTGCTTAGGGCACAATCCTATGGGGTACAGTTGGCTGCCTCCAAACTCAGAGGCAACCGACCATGTGGGAACAAATGATACCGCTAAGCGGAGCTACGAAGAAATCACATCAGACTTTGAAGCTTTGGGAAGGAAACTCAAGAACTTTGGGGCCCAGATAGTTTTCTCATCCATCCTTCCAGTAGTTAGAAGAGGGATAGAAAGGGAACGAAAAATACTCCGGGTGAATGACTGGCTACGAAGGTGGTGCCGACAAGAGAGATTTGGATTCTGGGACCACGGGCTATACTTCCTGGAAGATGGGCTGCTGGCAAGGGACGGGTTGCACCTCACAAAGTATGGGAAGAATGTGTTTGGCCACAGCATCATCAGGAGGGCTTTAAACTGAATCCAAGGCGGAAGGGAGATTTAAAGTTGGGGGTAACAATGGACGTAAGCGCATGCACTGCAATGGTGAGAACAGCTCTAATAGCGCCCAATAATAGTCTTCAGACACATGTAGGAAGAAAGCCAGACTATGAAGCACATGGTCTTCGATGTCTATATACTAATGCACAGAGTATGGGAAACAAACGGAGCGAATTTGAACTCTTAATACAGGAGGGAAATTATGACTTGATAGGTATAACTGAGACTTGGTGGGATGACTCTCATGACTGGAATACAGCAATTGAAGGATATAACTTGTTCAAAAAGAACAGGAGGAACAGAAAGGGAGGTGGGGTTGCACTGTATGTAAAAAATACATATCTCTGCACAGAAATACAGGAGGATGAGCTTGGTAGCCCTATCGAGAGCTACTGGATCAAAATAAATGCAAAGAATAAAAGGAACTTGATGGACGGAGTCTACTACCGGCCACCCAATCAAGGAGAAGATGAGGATGAAACTTTTGAAAAGCAAATAGCCAATGTTTCAAGGAAGCATGATGTAGTAGTAATGGGGGACTTCAATTTCCCCGATATTGGTTGGGAGACAAATTCTGCAAAACATGGCCCCTCCAGGAAATTCCTCACTTGTGTGGCAGATAACTTCCTCCTACAGAAAGTAGAGGAAGGAACTAGAGGATCAGCTATCCTGGACTTGATCCTAATCAACAGAGATGACTTAGTGGATAAAGTAGCAGTTACAGGAACCTTGGGGGAAAGCGACCATGTTGTACTTGAGTTCTTGGTTCTAAGGGAAGCAAAAGCTGAGTGTAGTCAAACGCGTACCCTGGATTTTAGGAAAGCTGATTTTAATAAACTCAAAACAATGGTCAGTAAGGTCCCATGGCAGGCAACGCTAACAAGAAAAGGAGTCCAAGATGGGTGGGAGCTTTTAAAAAAGGAAATTCTCAAGGCACAATCACAAACAATTCCAATAAGGTGGAAAAGGTGGAAGACAACAGAAGAAGCCAATGTGGCTTCACAAAAAGCTTAGAGATGACCTGAAAACAAAAAAGCACACATATAGGAAGTGGAAAGAAGGCCAAGTAACAAAGGAAGAGTACAGGCAGGTAGCACAGAATTGCAGGGATGGCGTCAGGAAGGCTAAAGCTGAGAACAATCTGAGGTTAGCGAGGGATGCTAAAAGCAACAAAAAGGCTTTCTTCAGCTATGTGCAAAGTAAAAGACAGAGGAAAGAAATGGTGGTTCAGCTATTAAATAAGGATGGCAAAACAATAACAGATGACAAAGAAAAGGCAGAGGTGCTCAATTCCTACTTTGGCTCAATCTTCTCCCAAAAGAGGGTCTATGAACGCCCTGGCAAAGGTGAAGTACAGGCTGAAGGGGCAGGATTTCAGCTTGAGATCGATAGGCATCGATAGGATAGGTCAAGGAACACCTAATTACTTTGAATGAGTTCAAATCTCCAGGGCCAGATGAACTGCACCCTAGAGTAATAAAGGAACTGGCAGAAGAACTCTCAGAACCACTGTCTATTCTCTTTGAGAAATCAAAGAACGGGTGAAGTGCCAGATGACTGGAGGAGGGCTAATGTGGTCCCTATCTTCAAAAAGGGTAAAAAGGAGGAGCCTGGGAACTACAGCCCAGCCAGTCTGACATCAATCCCTGGGAAAATTCTGGAGTAGATGATAAAGCAATCAGTATGTAAGCACCTTGAAAACAATGCAGTGATTACTTGAAGCCAACATGGATTTGTCAAGAACAAGTCCTGCCAGACGAATCTGATCTCATTTTTTGATCAAGTAACCTCCCTTGTGGACCGTGGGAATGCTGTAGACATAATATACCTCAACTTCAGCAAAGCTTTCGACAAAGCGCCCCATGATCTCTTGATGAGCAAACTAGCTCAAAGTGGGCTAGATTAAACAACGATCCGCTGGATTCACAGTTGGCTACAGAATCAGAGTCAAAGAGTGCTTATCAATGGGACCTTCTCAAACTGGGGAGATGTAACGAGTGGGGTATTGCAGGGCTCAGTCCTGGGCCCAGTGCTCTTCAACATTTTTATTAATGACGTGGAGGAGCTGGTGCAGGGAATGCTGATCAAATTTGCAGATGACACAAAATTGGGCGGGATACTTTGGAAGACAGAAACAAAAGTGATCTTAATAGACTGGAGCGCTGGGCAGAAAACAACAGAATGACATTTAATAGGGATAAATGCCAAGTTCTGTACCTAGGGAAAAAAAACCAAATGCACAGTTACAAGATGGGGGATACGTGGCTCAACAACACAACAAGCGAGAAAGATCTTGGAATTGCTGCCAATCACAAGCTGAATATGAGCCAACAATGTGATGTGGCTGCAAAAAAGGCCAATGCTATTTTGGGCTGCATTAATAGAAGCATAGCTTCCAAATCCCGGGAAGTACTAGTTCCCCCCTACTCAGCACTGGTTAGGCCTCATCTGGAGTACTGTGTCCAGTTCTGGGCGCCACACTTTAAGGAGGATGCAGACAAACTGGAGAGGGTTCAGAGGAGGACAACAAAGATGATCAGGGGACTGGAAACAAAGCCCTATGAAGAGGGACTGAAAGAACTGGGCACGTTTAGCCTTGAGAAGAGAAGACAGGGGAGATATGATAGCGCTCTTCAAGTACTTGAAATGTCACAGAAAGGAAGGCCAGCATCTCTTCTCCATCATCCCAGAGTGCAGGATACGGAATAATGGGCTCAAGTTACAGGAAGCCAGATTCCAGCTGAACATCAGGAAAAACTTCCTGACTGTGAGAGCAATATGACAATGGACCCAATTACCTAGTGAGGTGGTGGGCTCTCCCACACTGGAGGCATTCAAGATGAGGCTGGACAGCCATCTGTCAGGGATGCTCTGACTTGGATTCCTGCACTGAGCAGGGGGTTGGACTCGATGGCCTTGTAGGCCCCTTCCAACCCTGCTATTCTATGATTCTACGACTATCCAATGCAGGGTGGGAATGGAGGAAATCCTCTCCTCTGCACTCCAACCTACCCTGCATTTGTGGCTTGATGGCCGATTTCGGCTGTCTAGCTGGGGCACCTCGGGGCGGGGGGAGGCCGGACAGTGCATAAGAAGTGTGATAATGGTGCTTCCTCCGTACCCTCCCCACCCCACCCCCAGTAACACCCCTTTTCCACCTCTCTGCACTGCTCTTACAAGCGCAGAGCCAGGGACGAACTGCACAGCCTACAAGGTGGCAGAGGAGGGGGCAAGGAGGTGGTTTTCTGGGAACTGGCTTTGGAGCACTGGCTCTGAGCTCAGTTCCCAGAAAATGAAAAATCCTATGGCCATCTAGCTGTTGTCTAGCAGCCATAGGATTGTGCCCTAGGGGTGGACGAAAGTCACTTACCTGTCGTCGAAGCTTGTTCGCGGTGGGGGAGAGGCGCTTTGCTGCTCCCCCCGCGAAGTTCAGGCCGGGGGGGGGGAGGTTTCCCGCCTCGCCCCGGCCGAAATTCAGGCTGGGGACGAGGCTTCCCGCCTCGCCCGGCCGCGAACTCAAAAGTTTAAAAAAAAAAAAACGCCCCCGTGATAGGCTACGTGACAATTAACGTAGCCTATCACGGCTAGATCTGCAAAGTCAGCCATGATAGGCTACGTTAATCGTCACGTAGCCTATCACGGGTGACTTTAAAAAAAAAAATAGCGTTGCCCTTATTTTCGCCGTAGTCTACGTAAATCTTTACGTAGACTACAGCGACCAAATAAGGAACGCGAATGGCGGCTCCCTATGGGGGCCGCCATTATCCGTACGCGCTTTTTTTTTTTTTTTTTAAGTCACCCGTGATAGGCTACGTGACGATTTACGTAGCCTATCACGGCTGACTTTGCAAATCTAGCCGTGATAGGCTACGTTAATCGTCACGTAGCCTATCACGGGGGCGTTTTTTTTTTCTTTTTTCTTTTCTTGGAATGGCAGCGGCAGCAGCCGGTCGAAAGACCGGCTGCCGCTCCCGCCCCGCATGAACACCCGCCGAACCGCTGGCTGGACCCACCGCTGGGAGGGACATTCGGCAAAGGTAAGTCCCGTCCCGGGGGGGCGGGGGGGCGGAGGATTTCTCCCTGAAACTTGTTCGGGGGGCCAAACACATTGGCGCTCGGCCCCCCGAAGTTTCGGGGAGAAATTCTCCGCCATCCCTATTGTGCCCTTATAGGCTTAGCTATGTGCAATGTCAACGAACTGAGCTTGTGAATGGCCATAGGAATGCATTGAGATGGCTGTGTAGGAATGAACAGTGGTCTGTATGAAACAGAAAAGCCCCACCCAAGATTCTGGGAAGCTTACAGTCCTGCCCTTGTCTCCCTCTGATACAGTTCGGTATCTCTGACCAGATATTATCTCAGGAGACCTTAGAGCAAACCTGTGCAGTGCGCCAATATTACAGTTTTGATATAAATCCAGACAGTCCATGCCCTTCCCTTCCAACTGAACACAGAAGTATATGGGAGCAGGTTTGGGTACTAAACAGTTGCCTATGCGAAATATCAGTGACCCCAATGTCAGCCAGAGGTTCACATAGAAAGGCTCCCGAAGAATCTGGGAAGCTAACCCCCGCTTCTCTCCCATCACTATCTTGACATATTGGTACAACACTTTTACACACTTCTCCTCCTGGGAGTTCAGATTCATTATCAAGGCAAATTGAGAACTTTTATTTTTATTTTGTTTTTCTTTCATTGAACATTTATTGTTTGTTAACATTTATTACACATCTACAGCTTGTATATTTAGGATCATTGTCTTGTTGCAGTTCAGCTTCAGCTCACGGACAGATGGCCTGACATTCTCCTCTAGAATCTTCTGATACGCTGCAGAATTCATGGTTGTGTCAATGATGGCAAGCTGTCCAGGTCCTGAGGCAACAAAGCAGGCCCAAACCATCACTTTCCCACCACCATGCTTGATGGTTGGGATGAGGTTCTTCTGTTCAAACTCAGTGTTTGTTTTTCACCAAACATAACATTTCTTGTTGAGACCAAAAGTTCTACCTTTGACTTGTCTGTCCAGAGAAGATTGGTTCAGAAGTCTTGGGGATCATGTATGTGATCTTTAACGAACTTCAGCCAGGCAGCAATGTTCTTTTTATAGAGCAGTGGTTTCCTCCTGGCTATCCTCCCATGAATACAATTCTTGTTCAGTCTTTTTCTGATTATTGAGTCATGAACACTTACATTAGCCAAGGCAAGTATGGCCTGTAGATCCTTGGATGTTACTCTGGGGGTTTTTTTTACTTCCTGGATGATGTGCCATTTTGTTCTTGGAGAGATTTTGGTAGGACGACTGCTCCTGGGTAGAGTGACTGTGGTCTGGAACCTTCTCCATTTGTAGACTATCTGTCTGACAGTGGACTGGTGGAGCCCCAAATCCTTAGAAATGGTTTTGTAACCCTTTCTAGACTGATGAGCAGCAATAACTGTTTTCTTGAGGTCCTCAGAGATGTCTTGATTGTGGCATGATGTGTTTCCTCACAACCGTATGATGAAGACCAAACTCACAAAATTTCTGATCCTTTTATAGGATCCTTTCTGATCCTCCCAAACTCACCCCTGATCTACCTAATTGCTTAAACACCTGACTCTAATTATTCCCTTTAACTGAGCTGATGCAACCAGATCTTCACTTCCTTTCGCACACACCCTGACTCTCAAGGTCTCATTGTTTTCCTAATTTATGCATCATTTTATTTCACAAGACACAAATTGGTTAGTATAGACCCTAGTGGATGTTTAGAAAAGGACTGGTTTTGATTCACAAAGGCTATCATGTACAACTATGGAGTTTCTGTAATGATCATTAGGGTCCACAAACTTTTTCTCACCACTGTAATATTGTAAGAGAAGGCGTAAAATGTCTCCCTAACAACTTCCTCACGGTGCATCATGTTATTCATGTCCCACCCTTACATGGGCTATGATAGAGTGAGCCCCCTATGAAGAAAGTTTGCACGTCTGAGGCTTTTTAGCTTAAAGAAAAGTCTCAGGTGTGCAGGCATTCCTCATGGGGGAGTCACTCCAGCCCCTTGATCATCTTGCTTAGCAGCTTTCCTGGCTCTACAATATCCTTTTCTAGATGCAGCGACCGGGACTGCACACAGCATTTCAAGTGTGGTCCCACTACAGACAGATTTAAATAAAGGCAATAATAATGATACTGGCAGGACTATTTAAATGCCTCTCCTAGTGGTCCCCTATGTGGAATATGCCCTTTTCAAAGCAGCCGCGCACTAGGGATGTACAGAATGTGCAAAATCTGTGTTTTGCAGGTTGCCAGACACCTTTCGTTCCATCATCTGCCCATCCACAGAATTCAATTGTTTTGTTTCTGAATTTGCACAAATTTGCCTGAGCAAAAATGCACAATTCCCCCCCAAATGAGCATTTTCATGCTTTAGCCGACAGAGGAAATGCACATTTTTGGCTGTTTTTAAAAAATTGTGCCTATTTTTCAACAACGAAATTTGTGCAAAATTCAGGAAAGATAGAAAACCAGACCACAGAATCCACCCAACAGGGGAGAAGTTGATCTGCTGCGGAATCCGTGGGGAATCCGTGGGGTGGATTCATGAAAATCCAAAGTCATTTGGTTCTGTTGAGGATTTCTTGGACACCCCCACCACACACTGGGTTGATTTTCATTGAGCTGTCAGCCACAATGTCAAGATCCCTTTCCTGGTCAGTCAGCACCAGCTTATACCCCATCAGCATATACATTAAATTAGGATTTTTTGCCCCAATGTATATAAATTTACACTTGCTTTAACTGAAATGCATTGCCAGGTTAATGCCCATTCCTCCAGGTAAGATAGATCCTTTTGGAGCAATTCACAATCCCTTTTTGTTTTAAGCACCCTACCTATATAGTGGTGTCATCAGCAAACTTGGCTACCTCACTGCTCTCCCCTAACTCCAGATCATTTGTGAACAAGTTAAAAAGCAGCAGTCCCAGTACAGATCCTTGTGGGACTCCACTGTTCGCATCCTGCCATTGCAAGAACTGTCCATGTATTCCTACTCTGTTTTCTGTTCTTTTACATGTTACTGATCCATAACATCCATACTGATCCTCTTATCTCCTGACTGCTTAATTTTCTTAGAAGTCCTTGGTGAGGGACTTTGTCAAAAGCCTAGTTTGGAAAGTCCAAGTAAACAGTGTCTACTAGATCAACCCTATCCACATGCTTGTTGACACTCTCAAACAACCCTTAGGTTAGTGAGACAGGCTTACCTTTGCACAAATTTGACTCTTTTGGAAAAATCCACTACCCAGACCCAGCAATTGTGTTTGTGTGAATGGCACAGGGAGCTTTGTTTGAGTATCTCTGCATAGCATAGAGTCATCTGCCTGTGTCAGCAACTAGATGGCTCTATGCTGGCTATGCCCTGCAGCCTGCTCTCCAACTGCTATAGAGTCAACTAATAATGATAGCAGAGAGGGCCTGATCCACACTGTAGAAGATGCAGTCTGCTCAGAGGCTTTGGATGCTGTTGCACATGTACACTTGAACCACAGTCATGCTGTGCCATGGGAACTGTAATCTCTGCAGCACCCATGAAGTAGCACAGCTGTGAATTGAATATATATGAGCACCCAGGGTGTCATGCCCCAGCTGGAGGAATCCTCCTCTGCGGAGGAGCTGGAGCTCCCAGAGACAGCCAAACTGAAGGAGCCACCCATGGCAGGAGACCTGGGGGAGCCTGGACCCTCAGGGGAGGGGAATTCTGCCTCTCAGGCAGAGGCTGAGTGACCACCTAGCCCCCAAGAGTGTCATCACCTCAAGAGGCAGGCCAGTGGGGCTCCTTTAAGGAGAGCTGATCAAATAGAAAGAAGGACTCCCAAGAGGAAGGCACTCCTCAGGAGCAAGGCCTGTAACAAACTGCAGCTGAGACCTGGGTGGGGCTGAGGAAGCTCTGGAAGTATCAGAGTATCAGCATCAGTCTAGCCATTGCTGGAAACAATGTTTTCCACCACTTCCTAGTGCCTTATATCCTGTTTTCCTGCCCTTGCCTTGTGATTGAACCTCTGTGCTACTGACCTTGAACTTCTTCTTGACTCTGCTTCTTGGACTGTGTTTTGTATCTGTTTATCTGTGTTTTGACCTTGGCTGCTCTTCAGACCTCTCTTTTGGAATGCTCCCTCTTGCCTGCTAAAACCATGCCCTTGACCATTGCCTGCTAATTGACTTGCTTTTGGGTTGCCCCTTAGCTTAACCTATCACTGAGCCTGCTCCAGCCATAGCAGGACACAGGGCCTCTGTGCAGCTCTGACGAAGTCCATCTCTAGTAAGGAAAAGCATGGACTGAAAGAGCCACAGCAGCTTATACTGGCTGTTACTGGAGGCCAGTGTGAGCACAGGGGAGTGTCTCTACATTAAATGACTAACATGACAAGCCTATAATTCCTACTAAATGGAATTCTCAGTTCTGCTTCTAGCCCTAGTTATTTTTCAGGTACATAGACCACTTTAGTTTAGCAGTGATCTATGGGACTTGAAGAGGGTTAGAGGGTAGGTGGAGAACAGACAGGTGAAGAGCTGCTGGAGAACCACTTTCAGGTGCCCAGAGCATTTATGTACATGCGTGACTCACTGTCCTTCACCAAAGATGCTATGGGGGGGGGGAGCAACTGTTCTATCAATGATCTCCTCACTTGAGCACCATAAAGCGTGCTCCCCTTCATCAGCAGGATCAAAGCTGTCTGCATCAAGTGTGAGAAATATTAAAAGTACATGAAAATGTTTAGGAACTGGGGTGTGGGGAACCCTGAGGACAAACGTTCCAGTTGGGCTGCCTGAGAAAGCATCTTTCATAGCTGCTGCACTGCAGTTGGAGTTGGAGAGAGCTGAGAGGCTGCAAGGGTGCCCCATTGGGAAGGGCAAGATCATAGTCATTTTCTAGAAGAATGTTAAGCCCGACTCCTGGCGCTCATGCAAAGAACTGTTAATTGCCCCTTTATCAAACTCCGCACTTGTAAAAGTCCTTTTGTGGAGGTTGCGTCATGCGTTTCACTAAACCTTCGATGCATGTTTTAGTTCTCCCCCTCTACCGCCCACACCCCTTTTCTGCTGTCCAGCTGGAATACATAAAGGATATAGAAGCCAAGGAAAATGTTGGCCCCACCCTCCTCCATCTAATTTAATGCACCTTCAAAGCCAGCAGGCTGATCTAATTCAACTTAACGCCTACAAGGATGGCAAATCTTATTTAAGGCTTCAGTGCAGTGTTGTTATAACTTTCAATTAATGCAAGCTTTGATAAATAGTCAAAAAATTCTACTGTAGTAAGTTTCATTGTTAATGTTTTCTGTGAAGAATCCTTATTGTTAGGCCATTACCATATTTGACTCTAAACATTGTATTTCTTTCTAATATTTAGACTGAATGTGAACAAATGCTCCATAGCCAGAATGTATCTCTTAAAAAAAAAAAAGTGATGTAGAAGGACAACGATCCCTTTGGAGAGTGTAGTTTCTGTACTGCAGTTTACAGATATATGACAGTCTAACACAAAAGTAATGGCCAAAATATTTGAGCTTCAGCTTCAGTATCTGTCCTTCCAATGAGCAGTCAGGGTTGATTTCCTTTAGGATTGACTGATTTGACCTCCTTGCAGTCCAGGGGACTCGTAAGAGTCTTCTCCAGCACCACAGTTCGAAAGCATCGATTCTTCGACGCTCAGCCTTCCTTATAGTCCAGCTCTCACAGCCATACGTTACTATTGGGAAAACCATAGCTTTATGCGGACCTTTGTTGGCAAGGTGATGTCTCTGCTTCTTACTATGCTGTCTAGGTTTGTCATAGCTTTCCTCCCAAGGAGCAAGTGTCTTTTAATTTCATGGCTACAGTCACCGTCTGCAGTGATCTTGGAGCCCAAGAAAATAAAATCTGTCACTGCTTCCATTTCTTCCCCTGCTATATGCCAGGAAGTGATGGGGCCAGATGCCATGATCTTAGTTTTTTTAATGTTGAGTTTCAAACCAACTTTTGCACTCTCCTCTTTCACCCTCAACAAGAGGCTCTTTAGATCCTCTTCGCTTTCTGCCATTAGGGTGGTATCGTCTGCGTATCTGAGGTTGTTGATAATTCTCCTGGCAATCTTAATTCCGACCTGTGATTATACGTTCCATGGGGTTTTCTTGGCAAGAATACTGGAGTGGGTTGCCATTTCCTTCTCCAGTGGACCACATTTTGTCACAACTCTCCGCCATGACCTGTCAGTCTTGGGTGGCCCTGCATAGCATAGCTTATGGCTTCACTGAGTTACGCAAGCCCCTTCACCACAACAAGGCAGTGATCCATGAAGGGGACAGCATCTCTACACCAGCCTAAAGTCCTGCATTTAAAATGGGGCTTTCTGCATCTGTTTTAAATGCAGGATCACAACGACTCCCTTTTTCACGTGCCTCCTTTCCCCCCACCCCTTTCCCCCCACCCCTTTCCCCCCTCCTTCTCCCCGTATCTGAGTCTTCCATTCTCTTTCATTGATCTCACTAATCTTCTTGCCGCTTTTCCTCTTTTCACGGAGGGAATTGAAGCGAAACACAACAGGGTAATTTGATAGCTCATTATCCACAATCTATTTAAAAATGGAACAAGGGTATTTAGTGCAGGAGATGCCTTGGATTATCACAGCATCATGTTAAGGGCCCCCAAATTTCTGTGAAGGAGCAATCTCAATTGCAGGATAAAAGCTCCACATGAAGGAGCCCTTAGTGCAGAGCCAGTGAATATATCTTTGTCAACTGCTAGTCTTGTTGTGTATGATCTTCTCAAACTGGGGAGAGGTAATGAGTGGAGTACTGCAGGGCTCAGTCCTGAGCCCAGTACTCTTCAACATTTTTATTAATGACTGGAATGAGGAGGTGCAAGGAATGCTGATCAAATTTGCAGATGACACAAAATTGGGTGGGATAGCTAATAACTTGGAAGACAGAAACAAAATTCAAAGTGATCTTGATAGGCTGGAGTGCTGGGAAGAAAACAACAGAATGACAGAGATAAATGCCAAGTTCTGCACCTAGGAAAAAGAAACCAAATGCACAGTTACAAGATGGGGAATACTTGGCTCAACAACACTGCAAGCGAGAAGGATCTTGGAATTGTTGTAGATCACAAGCTGAATATGAGCCAACAGGGCTTTCTGCATCTGCTTTAAATGCAGGATCACAACAACACCCTTTTTCACATGCTTCCTTCCCCCCACCCCTTTCCCCCTCCTTCTCCCCGTATCTGAGTCTTCCATCTTCCTGTGATGTGGCTGCAAATAAGGCAAATGCTATTTTGGGCTGCATTAATAGAAGTATAGCATCCAAATACTGCGAAGTCCTAGTTCCCCTGTACTCAGCACTGGTTAGGCCTCATCTGGAGTACTGTGTCCAGTTCTGGACACCACACTTTAAGAAGGATGCAGACAAGCTGGAGAGGGTTCAGAGGAGGGCAATGAAGATGATCAGAGGACTGGAAACATAGCCCTATGAAGAGAGACTGAAAGAACTGGGCATGTTTAGCCTTGAGAAGAGAGGACTGAGGGGAGACAGGATAGCGCTCTTCAAGTACTTGAAAGGTTGTCACAGAGAGGAAGGCCAGGATCTCTTCTCCATCATCCCAGAGTGCAGGACATGGACTAATGGGCTCAAGTTACAGGAAGCCAGATTCCGGCTGAACATCAGGAAAAACGTCCTGCCTGTTTGAGCAGTACGGCCATGGACCCAATTACCTAGGGAGGTGGTGGGCTCTCCCACACTGGAGGCATTCAAGATGAAGCTGGACAGCCATCTGTCAGGGATGCTTTGACTTAGATTCCTGCACTGAGCAGGGGGTTGGACTCGATGGTCTTATAGGCCCCTTCCAACCCTATGATTCTATGATACTTTCCCATTTCTATCCAAGGATGTGGACAAGATTCCTGGATAAGTGAGACCTACCATTTGTGCACTTGACCCTTGCCCATCCTGGCTGATAAAGACAGGCAGAGGTGGAATGGCAGAGGGGGTAATGGAGTAGTAAACAACTCATTTCTGGCAGGCATTGTTCCACCACCAAGTCTAAAAGAGCCAGTTTTTTCCCATTAAAAATCCTCCCTGAATTACACTGCATTGGATCATTTACGTAAACATAGAAGTCTGTCCTGGGACACCTGCACTGGTTGCCAATTTTTTTCCAGGCCAAATTCAAAGCGTTGGTTGTATCCTATAAAGCCCTACATGGCTCAGGACCACAATACCTCAACGGCTGCCTCTCCCCATATGAACCTACCCAGTCCCTGAGGTCATCTTCAGAGGCCCTTCTCTGGGTGTCTCTACATTAAGCAAAGAACCCGCAAAAAACACATCCTTTCCAGAGCTTCCTGCTTTCGGTTTCTTTGTAGGATTAGGAAGGGCTTCTTTACATGGCAGCCGCATGGTTTGAACTGAGGGAGTGTCTCCCTCCCTCCTTGGCATGTGTGCAAAGGGGGGGGGAGTCTTGTTTTTGTAGCTCGCAGCCCCCAGGAAACCTCTGACTGGCTTCTGAGTAGACGTAAAATGTAAGATTGTGCTGTAAGTCTGCAACCCTTGGCACACTTATGTGGGAGTAAGCCCTATTGAACTCAATGGGACTTACTTCTGAGTAGACATAAGATCACCCTGTATGTCTGCAACCCTTGGCACACTTACTTGGGAGTAAGCCCCACTGAAGAGGGTGCTCTGAATCAACAGAAGATGTTGCTTCTGAGCTTGGTGGGGTGGGGGATCAGATGTGTCTCCCTTCATTGCAGGGAGGCATTTTACCCTCTTCTCCCTTGAACTGAGAAATGCAGAGGCAGGAGTCAGCAGGCAATTCTTGCCCTCTCACCTGTCAAATCTGCTCTGGTCTTCTTCTGTGCAACCCCGCTCCCATCCTCAGTGCCTTCATCATCCTGACCATGCCCCCAACAACTGAAAACAAAGGCCCACAGCAGGCAGATACAGCAGTTTCTTCTGCTATTGGAGAATTTCATGGGGAGGTTATGGCGTTCCTGTTCCATGGGCTGGGAAAAATACCACATTTTCTGCGTTTGGGGAAAACACAAGATAGGCTGGGGGAAATTGCTGAAGGCACCTTGGATGTTAACAGTGTCATGTAAAGAGCTTGAAAACTTCTGAGAGAGAGCCATCTCAATAGCAGGATAAAAGCTCCTTGTGATGAACTCCTCTGTGTGCCCCCTCTGAGGAGTCAGGAGGTGTCAGTATGAGAACAGGCCTTTTCTGTGATAGCCCCATGTTTATGGAACGCTCTTTGCAAAGGTACCTTGCGTGGTGCCAACATTGTCATCTTTTCAGCACCAGGCAAAGACATACTTATTTTCCCAGACATTTGGACATTAGTTATGGCCCAATTGTTGTGGGTTGCTTTTGTGGTGTTCATTCTAGGCTGTGAGTGGGATGAACATTTTTCATATTGTATTGTTTTTAGTTTATGTTTTTATTGTGTTGATTTTTGTTTTATTGTGTTGGTTATGGTTCGTACTGATTTTTGTTTATTCTATTACATTAATTATGGATTCCTGTATCTGTGTGCGTGAGTCACTTCAAGACTGCTTGAAGTGGGAAGTGATGCATGAATTTAATAAATAGTCATCACCATTTCCAGCTGTGCTCTAATATTCCGTTGTTGAGCAAGGTACTTAGGTGTGTGGCAGCATCTCAGCTTTAGGTTTTCCTGGATAAGAAAAATTACCTAGATGTGTTTCCCAACCCGGTGACCTCCAGATGTGTTGGACTACCACTCCCATCATTCCCAACCAACATGGTCAGTCCGGAGGGCACCAGGCTGTGGAAGGCTAATCTGGGTCTATTTCAGTCTGGATTTAGGTTGCATTTAATATCATGCCACTTTTCATCTGACAAAGCTCCTCTGGGAAGGAAGTTCCATAAAGTGGGGGACTACAGCTGAAATGGCCCTGCCTATGGTCTGCCTATGGTGAAAAGAAAATCCGATGCTGTAAAGAACAATATTGTTTAGGAACCTGGAATGTAAGATCAATGAATCAAGGTAAGCTGGAGGTGGTCAAACATGAGATGGCAAGATTGAACATCGACATCTTGGGAATCAATGAACTAAAATGGACAGGCATGGGCGAATTTAATTCAGGTGACCATCATATCTACTATTGTGGGCAAGAATCCCTTAGAAGAAATGGAGTAGCACTCATAGTCAACAAAAGGGTGGGAAAAGCAGTACTGGGGTACAATCTTAAAAACGATAGAATGATCTCAGTACGAATCCAAGGCAAACCATTCAACGTCACAGTAATTCAAGCCTATGCCCCAACCACTGATGCCGAAGAAGCTGAGGTTGATCGGTTCTATGAAGACCTACAACACCTTCTAGAACTAACACCAAAAAAAGATGTCCTCTTCATCATAGGGGATTGGAATGCTAAAGTAGGAAGTCAAGAAATCACCAGGATAACAGGCAGGCATGGCCTTGGTGTACAAAATGAAGCAGGACAAAAGCTAATAGAGTTTTGCCAAGAGAACACGCTGATCATAGCAAACACTCTTTTCCAACAGCACAAGAGGCGACTCTACACATGGACATCACCAGATGGTCAATATCGAAATCAGATTGATTATGTCCTTTGCAGCCAAAGATGGAGAAGCTCCATACAGTCAGTAAAAACAAGACCTGGAGCTGACTGTGGCTCAGATCATGAGCTTCTTGTTGCAAAATTTCGGCTTAAATTGAAGAATGTCGGGAAAACCACTAAACCATTCAGGTATGACCTAAATCATATCCCTTATGAATATACAGTGGAGGTGAGGAATAGATTTCAGGGATTAGACCTGATAGACAGAGTGCCTGAGGAACTATGGACGGAGGTCCATAACATTGTTCAGGAGGCAGCAACTCAATCCATCCCAAAGAAAAAGAAATGCAAGAAAGCCAAGTGGCTTTCTGATGCAGCTTTACAAGTAGCTGAGGAAAGAAGGGAAGTGAAAAGCAAGGGAGAAAGGGGAAGATATACCCAACTGAATGCAGAGTTCCAGAGAATAGCAAGGAGAGACAAGAAGGCCTTCTTAAATGAACAATGCAAAGAAATCAAGGAAAACATAGAATGGGAAAGACTAGAGATCTCTTCAAGGAAATCGGAGATCTCAAGGGAACGTTTTGTGCAACGATGGGCATGATAAAGGACAAAGAAGGCAGGGACCTAACAGAAGCAGATGAGATTAAGAAGAGGTGGCAAGAATACACAGAAGAACTCTACAGGAAAGATCTGAATGTCCCTGATAGCCATGATAGTGCGCTCACTGAACTTGAGCCGGACATCCTCGAGAGTGAAGTCAAGTGGGCCTTAGGAAGCATTAGTAACAACAAAGCTAGCGGAGATGACAGTATTCCAGCTGAGCTATTTAAAATCCCAAAAGGTGATGCTGTTAAAAGTGCTGCACTCAATATGCCAACAAATTTGGAACACTCAACAATGGCCACTAGACTGGAAAAGATCAGTTTACATTCCAATTCCAAAGAAGGGCAACGCCAAAGAGTGTTCAAACTACCGCACAATTGCGCTCATTTCACATGCCAGCAAGGTGATGCTTAAAATTCTACAAGCTAGGCTTCAGCAGTATGCGAACTGAGAACTACCAGAAGTACAAGCGGGGTTTCGAAGAGGCAGAGGAACTAGAGATCAAATCGCCAACATTCGCTGGATCATGGAGAAAGCAAGAGAATTCCAGAAAAACGTCTATTTCTGCTTCATTGACTACGCTAAAGCCTTTGATTGTGTGAATCACAACAAACTGTGGCAAATTCTTAAAGTGATGGGAGTACCAGGCCACCTTACCTGTCTTCTGAGAAACCTGTACGAGGGTCAAGAAGCAACAGTAAGAACCGGACATGGAACAACCGATTGGTTCAAAATTGGGAAAGGAGTACGACAAGGCTGCATATTGTCACCCTGCTTATTTAACTTATATGCAGAGTACATCATGAGAAACGCCGGGTTGGATGAATCACAGCTCGGAATTAAGATTGCCGGGAGAATTATCAACAACCTCCAATATGCAGACGATACCACCCTAATGGCAGAAAGCGAAGAGGATCTCAAGAGCCTCTTGTTGAGGGTGAAAGAGGAGAGTGCAAAAGCTGGTTTGAAACTCAACATTAAAAAAACGAAAATCATGGCATCTGGCCCCATCACTTCCTGGCATATAGAAGGGGAAGAAATGGAAGCAGTGACAGATTTTATTTTCTTGGGCTCCAAGATCACCACAGACGGTGACTGTAGCCATGAAATTAAAAGACGCTTGCTCCTTGGGAGGAAAGCTATGGCAAACCTAGACAGCATAGTAAGAAGCAGAGACATCACCTTGCCGACAAAGGTCTGTCTAATCAAAGCTATGGTTTTCCCAGTAGTAATGTATGGCTGTGAGAGCTGGACTATAAGGAAGGCTGAGCGCCGAAGAATTGATGCTTTCGAACTGTGGTGCTGGAGAAGACTCTTACGAGTCCCCTGGACTGCAAGGAGGTCAAATCAGTCCATCCTAAAGGAAATCAACCCTGAGTGCTCATTGGAAGGACAGATACTGAAGCTGAAGCTCAAATATTTTGGCCACCTAATGCGAAGAGAAAACTCTCTGGAAAAGACCCTGATGCTGGGAAAGACTGAAGGCAACAGGAGAAGGGGACAGCAGAGTATGAGATGGCTAGATAGCATCACCGATGCAATGAATATGAATTTGAGCACACTCCAGGAGAGAGCGCAGGACAGGAAGGCCTGGCGTGTTATGGTCCATGGGGTCATGAAGAGTCAGACACGACTGAACAACTGATCAACAACAAAATGGTCTGCCTTGCTTCCACTGGTGGGGGGCACAGCGCAGGGCCTCTGAGGAAGATCTGAATATTCAGGCAAGCTCATGCAGCAGCAGCAGGTACTTCTTCAGGGACTTTGATCTGAAGCCATTTAGGGCTTTATAGATTAAAACCAACTCTTTGAATTGTGCTCAGAAATTGACCGGTAGCCAGCGTAGGTGTTGCAGAAATGATGTAATATGTTTCATACAACTTGTCCCTATTAATAAACATGCTGCAGTAATTTCAGTTTTCAAACCATCTTCAAAGGCAGCCCTAGTTACATCACATTGCAGTAGTCTAAAAGAGATGTTACCAGGTCATGGATAACTGTGACCAGAATACTACTGTCTAGGGGGGGTCATAGCCAGCACTCTCAGTAACAGAGGGCATGAGACTCCAAAGATAAATCCAGATCTAATAACACTGCAACCGTGACCTTTCAGGGGGAATCCAGAACTGCCTGAATAACACTTCCAAGTCCAGATGAACTACCCATCCACAGCACTTCCAAAGTATCTGGATTGAGCTTTAGTTTATTGGCTTTATCCAGTCCATTACCAACTGCACTCAACAATTTAGCACATCCACTGCTTCACTTGAATTTGATGAAAAAGAGAATCAGAGCTAGGCATCATCAGCAAACTGATGACACCAGACTCCAAACCTCACTCGGTGTCTTCATGTAGATGTTAAACAGCATGGGGGCAAATAGAGCCATGCAGAACATCATAGTACATGGGAGGCAATGTGGCACCCTCCAGCTGTTGTGGACTATAATTCCCATGAGCCCCAGCCAACATGGGCAATGGTAAGGGTTTATGAGAGTTATAGTCCAAAACACATCTGCTCCTCTTCAGGTTGGTGGTTAAATTTATCCCATCCACATGGGCCAGAGTGCCTTCCTTAGTGTTCTGTGTAGCACAGGATGGTGTCCCATCTTCAGGTGGCCCAAGGTTACCCGCCATGGAAAGAGCCGGGTATCTGTTTTGTAGTAGCCACGGTGCACGATGTCTTCTGATTGTCCTGGTCCTATGTTCTTCTGTTCCTCTACCTCTTGCCCTTTTTTCTTGCTCTTCCTTGGAACCCTCCCCCTTCTGCTGCTCTTTCAGGAGGTCCTCCTGTCGCTCATCTTAAAACCTTTCACTCTCTCAGATAAGCTGAAGTGTACAGAGGCCTCAGCCGCGTCACTTCCTCTTCCAGGAGAGCTACTAGCTTGCACTTGCAGCAAGCGTGGTTCCTGTTGTCCTCAGGCAGGGAGACAAACATGGCACACACCCTGCAGCTCCCTGGAACGACTCCCTCCTGTTTCCATAGTGCTGGGAATTCCAGATGACTCTGCCACTTCCATGGAGTCCCCTGCAACCTCTCCCACTGAACACCCATGCAGAACTCCTCTGTTTGCTCACTCCAGTCACTCACTCCCAGGAAACAGAGCTTTGCTATGGAGCTGACCTGCTCCGATTAGCTCCAGCTGTGGACCCATGCACAAGCCGCAGGCATTTATAGCAGCAGGCTGAGTCACGCGACCCAGCAGTCAAAGTTCCACTGCCAACTTAAAAGAAAAGAAAGAAAAAAGCTGTTTAGAAAAAAAGGCAGTTTAGAAAGAAGAAAAGCAAAAGCAGTTTAGAAAAAAAGCAGCCACAGTAGCAGTCAGGTGACTCAGGGCCACACAGGGGTTTTATCCTGCAATCGAAATTGGTTACTAACGGAAGTTTGTGGGTCACCCTCCAGGGCCTCTCCTGTGCTTTGTGAGCATTCCATGGCTTTGTTTACAATGGGGATAATGAGCTATTTTTTAAAAAAATGGTGCTTTGAAGCGATTTGAATCTAAGCATGTAATGATGGAGTTGCACTATAACAGCAGTGCCATCTAGGGGCTGTATAATGAAACATATAGAACTTGCAGATAAAGGCAATCCCTGAGAAAAAAAGAGGAAGTGCATGTGAAGGAGCTGATATTAATCCCACAAAGAATCCAGAAGCAGAAGCCCCGGCAAAGTTGCAGGATAAGAAGCCCGGTGTGGAGATGCCCTCACTCAGGTGACTTAGCAACCAAAGCAAAGAAAGAGAGGACAAAGCCCAAAACAGAGAGAAAGACAGCAGTCAAAGCTCCACCTGCAACATAAACAAGCAATTAAGAAAAAAAAGGCAGTTTAGTGGGGGGGAAAGGCAGTGATTGTTTTTTTTAAAGAAGAAAAAATGGTCCTGCTTGGTCCATGTATAGTCCTGTTCAGTACACAGCAATTACTTTGAGGACAGTGTGTTGATGAATGAAGTCCACAGTCTTTAGTTGTTTCTGCATTCTGATGTCTGCGCAGAGGACTCCAAGAGATGCTGTCTTGTCTCGAGGCCAGACCGCACGGGGTTGTCTGAGCGAGCAGTGTTGCGGACGCCCAGTGGGCCTCAGCCTTCTTTGAGCATTAGTAGACCAGCAGGGAGGGAGGGTGCATGTGTGTGTGTGTGTGTGTGTATGTGTGAGTGAGAGAGAGAGAGAGAGTACTGCTATGGAGCAGAAAAATGTGGGTCCAAAGGAATGCTTTTGCAATGTATGGGACAGAGAAAAACCTTCACCTTTACCATCCTCTGACAAACTTTATTTATGTTAACTTGCCTCAGTTTGCACTTTCCATGCAATAAGGGTTGCTGCTGGAGCAGAAGCATTTAGGTCCAAAGGAATGATTTTGTGTTGCTGTGTGGATCACCCCCTGATGTCATTGCAGGCATGACATCAGAGTTAGTTTGCCTCAGTTTCCCTTTTCTGTGCAATGGGTTGCTGCCTTGGTTCCACTTACTGCAATCCCTTGGCTCTGCCTACTGAGACTTGTTGGCTCTTCCAGCCATTAGCTGCCCTACCCTCTGCCCCACCAGCTCCAATGGGTACCAGCTGCCACTAACACAGAGTTTCCCATCCTGGGGTCCTCAACACCAAGACCACCCCATCAGTTCAGGCAAGGAGATTGCCAGCCCACCCTTACCCTGTGTTCCTCAGGTCTCTAACCATACATATCAACTGTACTAATACTCCTGGCTCAGTTATAATTTTCTTTCCTTTCCCCCGCACAGTAGTTTTTGTGTTAGTTCTAGGCAATATCAGCTGCAGAGTATAGGAGGGGCATGGAAGGAGTTAGCAAAAGGCAGGTATCAGTTGGTTTTAGGTTATTACAACTGAGACCTGCAACAAAATGTTGCAGTATATCCTCACCTCCATATAGGAGTGTTCTTGATCAGGGTCTCAGGCCCAATCTACATGGAAACAGAATGAGAAGCGCTTTCTGGTTATATCCGGATTTTCATGATATTTGGTCCATCAGGGGCACACGAAGCAAGAAAAAGCAGAGTATACACTACCTAAAACCCCACATTCATGGGTCACACAGCACTTGAAACCCCCATACTTTGGGGTTGGGTGGATGGAGTAGAACTGAACATCATCAACCCTGTAGGTGCTGCTCAGCAAATGAGAGAGGCTTGCTCCCCACCCATCCATGCTCCTCTGCTCAGGGAAGTTTACTGGAAACGCTGAATTAAACTCCTGTAGTTTCCCCCACACCTCTCCCCTCTCATCCACCATTGGGATATTGTGAAAGATTCAACATCCCATGGCTACTGAGCCTTATCTGCCCTCATCGGGCTGCTTTTTGCCCTCTTAGGGTTTTAAAAAAAGTTTTGTTCTTCTGCAAATCTAGGGTTCCTCCCAAGCAATGCCACGTCCTCGTTTTTCTGTGACTGTTTTGGCTCGAAACCTGTTTGGCCCTAACCCACTCACCACCCAAGCTTCTATTAGGGGTGTGATACACTGCGTTGTGCTTTGACTTCGCTGAGTAGCAGGGCCATCTCAGGGGCCACTTTTTAGGGTCAAACTGAGAAAAGAATATTGGAGACCTGTGGTGTTTTTAAAATATCTGTTTGTTTACAAGTTATAAAATATGTGCAAGACAGCATACTTTGTAGCTTCATTTATGGACTGCTCCACACATTTTTGGTAATGTATGAATGATGGGGCAAGAATCCTTTTCAGTGTGGAAGGGTTCAAGCTTCTGGCAGGTGAAACATGCAGTTGCCTTTACACTTCTGTTGTACATCAAGAGTTGGATGTTCTCTCAAGAGTCAGTAAAACGTTAAAGGAGATGTTAAAGAGCAAATAGAAACTAGGCCAATTTGGGTGATATTCTCATAAAGCAGAAGAGAGAAGAGGCTTTTCAAAAGGACTGAGTGCGTTACTGAAATTGCCCGCCCACTCCCACAGTCTTTCTGTTAATTCACGAGTCCTGGAAGTTCCAAGCACGCCTTCCATTCTGGGGTATCCCAGGAAAACTAGATTTCATTTAAAATGAAACGGCCGTGCATGGCACAGAGAGATGGGGCGGGGAGAGAGGGGCGGGAACTACACATTACATGTAATTGTAATGTGTACTATACTAGTCCCATTTTTAAACAGAAAAACAGGCTTGGGAGAAGGAAATGTCGAGCAGCAAAGCATATGTGCAACCTTTTCCTTGCCCATTTTTCTCTGCTCCAAATTGTTCCTCCCCACACATGTTGAGACTTTGGGATGTGATCTGGAGCAAAGAAGTAGAATTAATTCCCCACTCCCCAAGCTGTTTTTTTTAAGCATCTGCACTCTGTTACACACATTTGTATGTACTGTATAGTTAGTCTCCAACTTATTTATTGGTGCCTGAGCTTTCATAGGCAACAGCTAGCGTTTATCGGACACATGATGTAGACATTTAAGATGTCACTGTTCCCAGATTTAACTTGTGGCCAGCTAGACAAGATCAGCTCTCTTATTAGTCATGTTATTTCCTAGGGCTTCCCTTAAGAAAAAGAAGAAATTCTTTCCCCATGAGTCACTAACCAAGTGGTTGTTTTTATATAAATTTTCCTTTAGTTGGTTAAAATTGGAACGTGGTCATCTTATCTCCCACTCATTCTGAAGCTGATTTTTCCTTCATTTCTTTAAATGTTTCTCCAGCACTGTTTGGATTTGGTGGTGTGTTTTTCTTCTGGCTTCTGACAACTAACTAGACTATATTAGCAAACAGCAAACATCCCGAGTTTGTGGTTGATTGTTTCTGCCATGTACTTTCAACAGCTATACGGAACATAATCTCTCACTGCTAGAATGAGAAAAATCCTAATATAAACATATTATCTTTTCTTAAATTAGCTTCTCTTTCTTCTAGAAGTGTCAACCAGTTAAAGATTTTAATCAATTAACTGTTTGGATTTTAACTGATTAATCAATGATAATTAAATTTTGTTAACGCACTGCAAATAATACATGGAGATGCCTTTGAGGAGACAGTTTCTCTGAATGGGAAGACAGTAGGTTTTGGAGCAAATACTACATGTTATCCCACAATAAGGATGAAGATTAACACCACTTTATGATATTTTTCATTTTCTTGAAGGATGCAGTGAATGATACTGAAAACTGCAGGGGCTTTTAAAATCATCACAGCAATGTCCCTATAGTCCTGTAGTTCTAAGCTTTGGTGTTAGTATAGCAACTTCTGTTTTGCAAAGAAGCACTTCTGTTTAGGGGATGGAGATATACCACAACATTTTCTTGCAGGTCGTCACTTTTTTCTGTCTAATTTAAATGATGGCTTTGTTATATGCCTGAATTTTCTATTCTACACAGAAGCACTGAGATTAGGCTAAAAATCCAGATGAATAAATGTGAATTAATTCCAAACAATTTCATTTTAAAGAAAAAATGTGCAATATTAAGGATGTGCAGTATCTGTGGTATGGTCTGCAGCAGGTAAATCTGCACCATGTGACATAGTCCATGGTCTAAACCAGGGCCAGGCGTATCAAATTCACAGCTTCTGGATGGTAGATAGCTTGCCCTCTCCTGCCTGATAATTGTAAAAAAAGGTAGTTTTTGCAGGCCTAACTAGTGATCTTTGACAGTTTTCAACAACCCAGATCTATAGTCATCATTTGTTTTCACCACAGATAAATGCAGTCCAAGTCCAGCTTTCTTTAATGGCCACAGCTCATACAAACTCCACCATTTATAGAAAATATATTAATACTGACTTGTAGAACCTAAGGGCGCAATCCTATGCGGATAGGCGGCCGCCTGTGAACTCGGAGGCAACCACCTATTCAATGCAGGGCAGCAGAAGCAAGGAGGGGATTGTTCCCTCCGTGCTTCTCCTGCCCTGCATTTGCAGCTAGACAGCCGATTGCGGCCGTCTAACTGCGGGAAGGCAGGGTGCGGGAGGAGGCTCATAGGATGTGTCATACAAGCATTTCCGCGTTCCCTGCCCTGGAACGCCCCATTTTGGCTGCTCTGTGCTCCTCTTCTGAGCGCAGAGTGCAAGGCAGCGCGGAAGAGGGGGAAGGTCGGTTCTCCGGGACCCAACCTCAGAGCACGGGTTCCAAGGTTGGTTCCCAGAAAACCACATATCCCATGGCCATCTAGCCGCTGACTAGCGGCCATAGGATTACTCCCTAATTTTGCTAGTCTTATATAGAAATTATTTTTGTTTCTCTGAGAATTCCTTGGATGTTTCTTCTGAGCAGCAATCTCCAAATCCATCCCATAATTTTGTTTTACATGACATTGAATGAGTGGCATCTCAAGGATGTGCAGATCTACCTCCCATCCCTATCCCTGGAAAATTATTCTAGATTTATTAACACTCTTTTGGCCTTATCAACATCTCTGGGATGTCCCAGCAGGGACTGCAAACTGTCCTTGAAATGTCACATTAGGCAAAATTCCATAGCCACTCTAATCCTGGGGAGCAATAGCATGTGTAGGTCTAGCGTTGCACTATTTGTGCCTGCTTTCTCTATGCTTGTTGCTTTACCATCATTTTTACCATCTAAACCTGATGGGTTTGGATTCATAATATGCACAAGAACTCTATGTGGTCTGTGACAGGAAAATATTATCTCAAAGGAAACCCTCTTCATTTTAATTTCTTTAATCCCAAGGCAGAAACACCTGAGATAACTTGGAGCTTTTCTACATGAAGCATTTGTTGTGTGCTCATCACTCCCTACTCACGGTTTTTTACAGGTTCTTTAGGCGAGGTCAAGGCCCTCCAGTTTTGCTTCTGTTTGTAAACAGCACTTTCCACGAGTCTTTTTAGAGCGGGGGAAATGGGGTATTATTTCTAATGGTGAAAGAAAGCACAATTTCGTCTTGTGTATTTGCGCTATTCCACTATAGCATAGCTTCACCTAGAGGTTATGTGCAGAAAAGCAGGAAAGGAAAAGCTCTTTGCGTAAGCTTGGATCTCAATTCTGCGATGAAACTGAAAGTAGATGTAGTGGATTAACAGCCTCATGTAAAAAATCCCTTGGTCATTTTCCTCCCCCTTTTCTGCTGAGTTTCGATATAAAGCAAAAGAATGTCAAAGCCCACTGGGGTGGGTGGTGGGGAGTGTTCCTTCCAACTATTTTTCTCAGTCACTCAGTATGTATTTTGATTAGGGGGTTTGCCTCCTCATGAGCAAGCCAGACCCTCCTACCCTATGAGAAAAAGCAGACCTGATTTTAGTCACCTTAGATCATAGTCATTCCTTTTTAGACAAACCACACGCCTCCTGCCTTTTTGTTATATCGTATTCAATGGATAGAAGGGGGTGGAGACAGAAGGCAGCTACCTTCCTTCACTGGCTCTCAAGCTGTTTTGTGTTACATGGGCTGTGAATTTCTGTGAGGAAACGCATGGCAGTGTTCACTGATGGCAGTTGTGGCGACTGGTACATTCAAGGGTACTTTCAGACGGAGGGCTCCTTGCGCTACCAATCCAAAGGCACTGGGCAGCTGCTCCATCCTTCCCTCCTTAACAGGTTTTTTTTCTGGTAAGAAAAAACGATGGAAGAAGCATGGGGAAACCATGGGAGGGTTTCAGATCCAGGATGGTGGCATCGTCCCTGCTGGACAACTCTGTGAATTGGCCAGGGCAATTGTACAATAAATGCCTCATCTGGAAGCACCCATAGTCACAGAGCACAGGCCTCCCTTCCGTAGTGGCTGCCAGTGAAGAGGGCCAGGTCATTTCTGTGTCTGCTGGGGATGGGGACGCTGGATTCATATAGCTTCTCTTGGGGAACGTCATCTGGTTATTCAGCCGGCTAGAGCAACACAACAGAGAAACCTATTATCAGTGGGGAACCTGGCCAGAACATGGTTTTAAATGGATGACTTGGGGTCCAGGTGAATCAAGATAGCAGCAAAGTAATCCAGATTCTGACTCATGACCACCCTCCCAGTCCCACAGAAAGAGGCATTGTGTTGGCTCTTCCTTCCTGGTCTGCAGCTCGCCACCTGAAAAAGACTTGGGGAGGTACAGTGTTCAAGCAGTGGCTGCTCTGGGGCGAGCCAGAGGGCAGGTGGGTCAGCGTTGGCTGAGGTAACAGCCAGCGTGGCTCTTCAGACAGCTGTTCAGGCCTAAAGCCCGGCTCTGAGGGGGGTCCTTCCTGAGAGTCAGGCATTGTGGGAGGGGTGTCCCAGGAGATCGCCTGTACTAGGCAAATGCCGTTTGTACTAGGCAGGCATGGGGAACTTCCCCATCAGGTCTGCCAGCTGCTCCTGGAAGGAAAAGCTGTTATCCCCAATTTCTCATTTATTTCTCTCTTTCCAGATCAGCCCCGCGTCAATGCAGACCCCACACCTAACATACACACTCCCTGCTTCCTCCACCCTCTTGGGTCACCCCGTGTTACGCTCCTGCACTTCAGTCCTGAGAGGGGAGAACTTGCAGAGGCTTCAGCACTTACACAGATTTCAGTTTCCTGGAAGGAGGGCACTGGAGACTTGCGGTGTTTCTTTTATAAAGGTTTATTTACACTGTGCTCAGGAAGGCCTACCACAGCAGAACTCCAAGCCATCCCTGCTTCCTCTGAGCTGCACAGCAGATCTCCTCCTTCATCTGCAAGACAAAAGCCGCTCTCCCTTTGTCTACGATTCAGATCCATTTCATCCTAGGCCCCCAGTCCTTATAGAACAAAGATTACCAAATCAAGATAACCTTTGGTAAGTTGCCCCAAAGACTGCATTGTGAAAAATCCTCAGTCTCTTTGTACTCAGCAGCACTGAATGATCAGGTACCCCTGGAGGTAATATAGACTGACCCCTAACACATCAAACCCCAAAGGTCTCCTGAAGCCCTCACATTCCTCTCTGCAACCCAGCCCAGCTTCTCGACTTTCTCCCACCGCACGTCAGATTGCCCTCTAACTGTCCCCCAGTCTCCCAAATCTGTGCTCCCACCCTGTTGGGTTGCCCCCATCTTGGTCTCCCTGTTTCCTCCCATTCCATCAAGTCACCCCCCAACTCTCCACCAGTTGCCCTGCTGTCACCCCCAAACCTCTCCCCTTACCTGGCAGCAGTTATCCCTTCTTCCTTGGGGCAGGGGGGCAGCAAGGAGTGTGCCAAGTGAAGCTCTGGCCTCCAGCCACTCACCACCTTTCCTTCCTAAGAATACCTCTGGGTCAGCACCACCTTGTGGAATCAGTCGTTCATGTAGAAGCAGCACCACTGCAACACAATACTTCCAACACCCAGCCCAGATAGCCCACCCAGAAGGATACCATGGTCGATGGTATAGAAAGCTGCTGAGAGGCCCAGGGAGATCAACAGGGTCACACTCCCCTGTCCCTCTCTCGACAGAGGTCATCCCACAGGGTGACTGAGGCAGTTTCCACTGCAGAACCAGGCCTGGAGCCTGGCTGAAATGAATCTGGGTAACCCATTTCATTCAAGAGTCTCTGAAGTTGACTGGCAATCACTTGGTCAGGGACCTTGCCCAAGAAGAGGATGTTGGCAATCACCTGGTCAGGGACCTTGCCCAAGAAGAGGATGTTGGCTACACCTTCTGGATTCAGGTTAGGCTTCTTGAGGAGTGGCTTAATTACGACCTCCTTTAAAGAGATTGGTACCATCCTCTCTCTCAAGGAGGAAGTTACAACTTCTTGAATCTAGCCAGGCATCCTCTCCCTATTAGATGTAATCAGCCATGAAGGACAAAGGACAAGCACCTTGGACAAGGTGGGGTGGGGTTGACCAGACCTGGCTCAGCACCTTGTCCACATTCTCAGGCCTCAACGACTGAAACTTACCCAATAAAATGAAACCAGCCAGTGTTCTGGACAGGTCTACTAATGGAACTGCATTAAATGTGGTGTTCAAGTCGTGACAGATTTGAGCGACTTTCATAGTCATAGAATAGTAGGGTTGGAAGGGGCCTACAAGGCCATCGAGTCCAACCCCTGCTCAATGCAGGAATCCAAGTCAGAGCATCCCTGACAGATGGCTGTCCAGCCTCGTCTTGAAGGCCTCCAGTGTGGGAGAGCCCACCACCTCCCCAGGTAATTGGTTCCATTGTCATACTGCTCTTACAGTCAGGAAGTTTTTCCTGATGTTCAGCCGGAATTTGGCTTCCTGTAACTTGAGCCCATTGTTCCGTGTCCTGCACTCTGGGATGATCAAGAAGAGATCCTGGCCTTCTTCTCTGTGACAACCTTTCAAGTACTTGAAGAGTGCGATCATATCTCCCCTCAGTCTTCTCTTCTCAAGGCTAAACATGCCCAGTTCTTTCAGTCTCTCTTCATAGGGCTTTGTTTCCAGTCCCCTGATCATCCTTGTTGCCCTCCTCTGAACCCTCTCCAGTTTGTCTGCATCCTTCTTAAAGTGTGGTGCCCAGAACTGGACACAGTACTCCAGATGAGGCCTAACCAGTGCTGAGTCAAGGCAAACTAGGACTTCCCGGGATTTGGAAGCTATGCTTCTATTAATGCAGCCCAAAATAGCATTTGCCTTTTTTGCAGCCACATCCCATTGTTGGCTCATATTCAGCTTGTGATCGACAACAATTCCAAGATCCTTCTCGCTTGTAGTGTGGTTGAGCCACGTATCCCCCATCTTGTAACTGTGCATTTGGTTTCTTTTTCCTAGGTGCAGAACTTGGCATTTATCCCTATTAAATGACATTCTGTTGTTTTCTGCCCAGCGCTCCAGTCTATCCAGATCACTTTGAATTTTGTTTCTGTCTTCCAAAGTATTAGCTATCCCACCCAATTTTGTGTCATCTGCAAATTTGATCAGCATTCCCTGCACCTCCTCCTCCAAGTCATTAATCAAAATGTTGAAGAGCACTGGGCCCAGGACTGAGCCTTGCGGTACCCCACTCGTTACCTCTCCCCAGTTTGAGAAGGTCCCATTGATAAGCACTCTTTGAGTCCGATTCTGTAGCCAACTGTGGATCCACCGGATCGTTGTTTAATCTAGCCCACTTTGAGCTAGTTTGCTCATCAGGAGATCATGGGGCACTTTGTCGAAAGCTTTGCTGAAGTCGAGGTATATGATGTCTACAGCATTCCCACGGTCTACAAGGGAGGTTACTTGATCAAAAAATGAGATCAGATTTGTCTGGCAGGACTTGTTTTTGACAAATCCATGTTGGCTTCGAGTAATCACGGCATTGTTGTCAAGGTGCTTCCAGATGGATTGCTTTATCATCTGCTCCAGAATTTTCCCAGGGATTGATGTCAGACTGACTGGCCTGTAGTTCCCAGGTTCCTCCTTTTTACCCTTTTTGAAGATAGGGATAACGTTAGCCCTCCTCCAGTCATCTGGCACTTCCCCCGTCCTCCATGATTTCTCAAAGAGAATAGACAGCGGTTCTGAGAGTTCTTCTGCCAGTTCCTTTATTACTCTAGGATGCAGTCCATCTGGCCCTGGAGATTTGAACTCATTCAAAGTAATGAGGTGTTCCTTGACCATATGCCTATCGATCTCAAGCTGCAATCCTGCCCCTTCAGCCTGTACTTCGCCTTTGCCAGGGGGGTCATAGACCCTCTTTTGGGAGAAGACTGAGCCAAAGTAGGAATTGAGCACCTCTGCCTTTTCTTTGTCATCTGTTATCGTTTTGCCATCCTTATTTAATAGCTGAACCACCATTTCTTTCCTCTGCCTTTTACTATGCACGTAGCTGAAGAAAGCCTTTTTGTTGTTTTTAGCATCCCTTGCTAACCTCAGCTCATTCTCAGCTTTAGCCTTCCTGACGCCATCCCTGCAATTCTGTGCTACCTGCCTGTACTCTTCCTTTGTTACTTGGCCTTCTTTCCACTTCCTATATGTACCCTTTTTTGTTTTCAGGTCATCCCTAAGCTTTTTGTGAAGCCACATTGGCTTCTTCTGTTGTCTTCCACCTTTTCTTCTTGTTGGAATTGTTTGTGATTGTGCCTTGAGAATTTCCTTTTTTAAAAGTTCCCACCCATCTTGGACTCCTTTTCTCGTTAGCGTCGCTTGCCATGGGACCTTACTGATCATTGTTCTGAGTTTATTAAAATCAGCTTTCCTAAAATCCAGGGTACGCGTTTGACTACACTCAGCTTTTGCTTCCCTTAGAACCAAGAACTCAAGTACAACATGGTCGCTTTCCCCCAGAGTTCCTGTAACTGCTACTTTATCCACTAAGTCATCTCTGTTGGTTAGGATCAAGTCAAGGATAGCCGATCCTCTAGTTCCTTCCTCTACTTTCTGTAGGAGGAAGTTATCCGCCACACAAGTCAGGAATTTCCTGGAGGGGGCATATTTTGCAGAATTTGTCTCCTAACCAATATCGGGGAAATTGAAGTCCCCCATTACTACTACATCATGCTTCCTTGAAACATTGGCTATTTGCTTTTCAAAAGTTTCATCCTTGTCTTCTCCTTGATTGGGTGGCTGGTAGTAGACTCCAACCACCAGGTTCCTTTTATTTTTTGCTCCATTTATTTCAACCCAGATGCTCTCGATGGGGCTACCAAGCTCCTCCTCCTGTATTTCTGTGCAGAGATATGTATTTTTCACATACAGTGCAACCCCACCTCCCTTTCTGTTCCTCCTGTTCTTTTTGAACAAGTTATATCCTTCAATTGCTGTATTCCAGTCATGAGAGTCATCCCACCAAGTCTCAGTTATACCTATCAGGTCATCATTTCCCTCTCATATTAAGAGTTCAAGTTCGTTCTGTTTGTTTCCCATACTCTGGGCATTAGTATATAGACATTGAAGACCATGTGCTTCATAGTCTGGCTTTCTTCCTACATGTGTCTGAAGACTTTTATTGGGCGCTATCAGAGCTGTTCTCTCCGTTGCAGTGCATGCGCCTACATCCATTGTTACCCCCAACATTACATCTCCCTTCCCCGTAGGATTCAGTTTAAAGCCCTCCTGATGAAGTTCTTTATGCTGTGGCCAAACACATTCTTCCCATCCTTTGTGAGGTGCAACCCGTCCCTAGCCAACAGCCCATCTTCCAGGAAGTATAGCCCATGGTCCCAGAATCCAAATCTCTCTCGTCGGCACCACCTTCGTAGCCAGTCATTCACCCGGAGTATTTTTCGTTCCCTTTCTATCCCTCTTCTAACTACTGGAAGGATGGATGAGAAAACTATCTGGGCCCCAAAGTTCTTGACTTTCCTTCCCAAAGCTTCAAAGTCTGACATGATCTCTTCGTAGCTCCGCTTGGCAGTATCATTTGTTCCCACATGGATGAGAAGAAAGGGATACCTGTCAGTGGGCTTTATGAGTGCAGGCAACCTTTCAGTCACGTCTGTAATCTGTCCTCCCGGGAGACAACATACCTGGCGAGTCCACGGGTCTTTGCAACACACTTGGGTCTCGATTCCACGCAGCAAGGAGTCTCCCACTACTACCACTCTTCTCTTCTTCTTGTTGTAGGCCTGGTTTTCATCGCCTCTGTTTGACTGACCTTCAGCCTCTTGCTTACTCTCATGCAGGTTCCCCTGTGATTCTTCCTCTGCAGGCTGTCCTCCAGTCTCATCCGCAAGTACCTGGAATCGGTTCCACAGCTCCACTGCTTCCACTGGTGCAGAGTGGCGTCTAGTTCTTCTTCTTCTAATTGTCACCCTTTTCCAAGGAGTATCCTCTACTCCATTTTTCACCTCAGCATTTCCCACTGCCTCATCTTGCTGTTGCTCTTCAAGCTTCTGGTCTTCCCTTTGCTGCTGTAGTTCCCCCATTCTGTCCAAGAACTCTTCGTGTTCTCTTATTCCCCGGAGGGTCGACAGTCGCTGCTCCAGTCCACTTACTTTTTCTTCCAGCAGCGTGATCAACTTGCACTTGTTGCAGGTGTAGGCCATGTTGTTCTCAGGCAAGAAAACAAACATTGCACGCACCTTGCAGGTCACCACAACTGGAGAGTCTTGTCCTTCCATAGCCTCTTTTCCCTTTTTGTGTCTAGCTTTGTGATTGTTCTAGACTAGCCTGTGCCTTCTCCTCTACTCAGTAGAGGTTAAAAGCAGAGTCCCACTGGTGTGAAAGTGTGTGTTACAAGACAAATAAATGGAAAAATGTTAGTTAAATAAATAAATAAATAAAATGTTAGGGGCCTCCCCTGGCCAACTCCTGTTTGCTCCCCCTGGTCGCTCGCTCTGGTCGCTCGCTCTCTGGGAGCTTGCCTGCTTCTGTAGTCCCTGGAGCAGCTTGCTCTGCTCTGCTCAGCTGGGAGGCAGGAAACAGACTGAAGCTTCCCGCCCACTCAGCTGCTGGGAGTACTCAGGTCCCACCCCTCCAATTCAGTTGGAGCTCTCAGAAGCACCTGGTGAGCTCACAGCCACTCAGAAGGATAAAGGGCAGCCCCCTGGGCTTCCTGCAGCCCACTTACCTCTTAGCCTCTGTCTCTTTTGTCTCCTTTGTCTCTTCAACCACTGCAACTCCCCTGGCCAACTCCTGTTTGCTCCCCCTGTTCGCTCGCTCTCTGGGAGCTTGCCTGCTTCTGTAGTCCCTGGACCAGCTGGAGCAGCTTGCTCTGCTCTGCTTTGCTTTGCTCTGCTCAGCTGGGAGGCGGGAAACAGACTGTTTCTTTTAGAAGTGTCACGCACATATGTCACAGTGTGCTACTGTGGGCTCCACTGTCTCTCTCCCTGACCCAGATTGCAGCAGGCCATGAGCCACTCGGGAAAGCTCCGCTGAACAACATGAAGAAGATGCAATGGTGGCAGCAAAGAACTCTCTCTTTACCACCATCACTGTCACACTGTCGGCTCAATAATGAGCTCTAGCTGTGTTTAGTCAAACACAGTATGAGTCTTCCCCCACCTGCATTCTAGTCATCTTCCCTTCCAGGTCAGGGGTACACCAAGGAGCTGCCTGGACTCTGCTCAGAGGGGGAGGGCGCTTGGACGCACTTGTGTCACCTGTTCAAGCCATCTCTGCATTCCACACAGTGACCAGGGCTTTGACTGGAGCACCAGCCATACCAGAAGGAAAATCCAGTAGATGGTCCATTGGAGTCCATCAGCCTCCCCAGGTAGACCATTTTAATAGGTCTCCTACCCTTGCAGGGTCTAAACCTCAATAGAAAGTGATCTGACCATGACAACAGGATATATGTTAATTGCCCACTTTCAGTTCACCATCCCCCTACCCAGTCAAGAAAACCAAATTAAACATGTGTCTGCTGACATGCAATGGATCAGTAACATGTTGGGAAAGCCCCATGGTTGCCATGAAGGCCCCATCTACCCTGAATCAGGCAGCCTTGCCCTGGAAGTTGAGATCCTCCAGAACCATCATCCTAGGGGTCCTCAAAACCAGATCAGGGATTCCCTCCCTCCCAGCCCCCCTACCCAGGTCTTAGTAATGCACACCAGGGCAGCCCTCTCATCCACAATTAGATCATGGCTGAGGGAGATTCTGTTTTGGACTGACTTCACATTAAGAGCACCACCACTAGACCTGAGGGCAAGCTGGTAAGGCAGCCAGGAACCATCTGGTTGGGAAAGAACCAAGGGGGTATCTACATGGGGCTTTTACTCTGGTTCTGCTGCACTCTGAAGACAATTGCGGTAGACGACGTATGCCCGTCTCAGTAGCCAGCCTGCTTTTTCTTGCCGTAAAATCCAGATTTTGTGAAACTGGTTTTCTGACCAATTTTCCCATCTGTTTCACTGCGTTTGGTAGTCTTGTGTGAGCCAAACTGCCCTTGCTGTAGGCAGCTGGAGCAGTGCTGATTGGTGGAAAGGAAAGTGGTGGGGTGGTGGGCGCGGGAGAGCAGGGTCATGTCCACTCGGCAGTAACTTCAAATTACACTTTGCCGAGTACAGGAGCGGAGGGGTCGGGAGAATTCCTCTGCCCGTTATTATAGTATCCATTGAGCGTGGGAATGGGGAGTGGTGGAGAGCAAACCTCAAGCCTGCCCTTTTAAAACTACACACCCTTGCTTGGAAGTGACTCATCCTCTTTTGCAGGTCACTGAGAGTGGGGGGTGGAGGGAGCGGAGCAGGGAGCAAACCTCCGTTCATTTGCTGCCCCTCACCTACTCATGGGACTCCACCCAACCCCGCAGTTTCAGGCACTGCTTGCCCATTGCAAGCAGATTTTTCTTAATGTATAAACTGCTCTACTGGCTACTGTTTGCCCTGGGAGGCGCTAACCCAATTTCATTAAAATCTGGCTAAAGGGTTTTAAAGAGAATCCCTTCAAAACCTGACTCCATGTAGATTTGGCCCAGAAGAGGTGATAGGCATAAGGTCTCAAATCCCTCTTCTCCTCAACAGGTCATTCATCATTGGTACTATACTGTCTGTCTCTCTTGCACACCTCTTTCCCTCGCACCTATAGAGTTCAGGCACAGAAAGTACGAAAAGATCCATGTGCCTCATTCCACGTGGGATCAGGTCACAGAAAAGCAGCTCCAACGTGGCTGTGCCTGAGTCAGAGCAAAAGAGCACATCGGAGTCAGGAAGACCCTTGTCACTCAGGCAAAGGCTCAGCTGAAACAGGAGGCCTTTTATGCCCGTCCCGGCCAGGAAGGTCCAGTGGCCAGTCCACAGGCTGGGAATCCTTCACTGCCAGGAGGAACTGAACCTCTATGGCTCATCACACAGGGCAACTGCACACAGAGAGGAGCGGTCCTGGTTCCGGCCCTCGTGGCAAATGGGCAACAGGAGATGGCTGCTTGGGACAGGGGTGCTTCCAGGCAGAGGGGTCCCAGCACTAACAGTCCCAAGGCACTGTGCAGCAATTCCATCTTTTTTTACTTAATGGATTTTCCTTAGTATGAGAAAAGACTGAAGAAAGGTGGGAAAACACAGGAGGGTCACGAGAGGAAGATGTTGTTTGGACCTCTGATAACATTGTGTGAATGAGGCAGGGTAATGGTGCCATAGCAGCCTTGTCTGTAAGTAACATATATTTCCTTAAGCTGCTTCAGTCAAACTGAATAAAACCAATGGCAAGCCTGCTTTGTTCTCCATTGTGAGCATGTTTCTTGCAGCTAAATGCATGTTCCATGAGGAAAGTACACATAGGGAGAAAGCGACTTAAAATCTGAAATTGCAGTGGTCTTGTTTTTCTACAGAGACACAGTGTCTGGACTTTGACACAGCACTGAGACCAAGGATGCTTCTTCACTATGGCTACTTCCAGACTGACAGCTCCCAGCGTTACTAATCAAAAGGCACTGTGGAGCTATCCATAAGCAGATGTTCTGGTGTAAAAAAAAGATGGAAGAAATAGTGAGAAATACAGGATGCTTACAAAGGGAAGATGACATAATTTGTCTCACAGTAGTTATCCATGCCTTGGTGACATCCCGGTTAGTCTCTACGTGAGGGGTACCCTTGAAGAATATCTGGAAGCCTCAATTGGTACAAAATGGGCAGCTAGGCTGCTAATGGATGCACTGTATCAGGTTCATATCACCTTAATTTCAGGATAAAAGTTTTGTCTGGAAGCACCCAGCATATGAGGCAAGGGGCTTGCACAATGAAAGCCTCATCCAGAAGCACCTTCTGTTAATAGTGAATGAGGGAATGCAATTTCATATGAAATGGCTAGTTCTGGGTTTTGGTTTTGAGGTAACAAACTAACAGACCCAAGTGAATACTGGTATCATAAAAAAGGGCTCCTACCTAATTCTGGATGTGCTTAGAATAGTTCCATGTCTAAGAACAGAGTCCATTCGATATAGAATTCTGTATTATGTATTACTCTCTCCTCCATGAGTTTAGACTCATGTTTAGTCATGAATGTAGCACTTTACAAAACACATCACACATTCCAGTTTTTCTTCTTTTTTATTCATCCAGAAAGCTTTGGAGTATACTGGAGCTCCCCCTGCTGCTGCTGCTCTTTTTAGTCCACTGCAGTTTGAAGGAATAGATGCCACAAATAGGTGGCCTTTTGCCACTCAAACACTGTCTTTCCACCCTCACTAGCTGGTTACAGCTTCAGTGTGCATCCTCTAATCATCAGTAATCACATCATCCTGAAAACAATCCAACACAGCTTATTGTACACCCAATTCTAGATGGTGAACGCACAGGGCAGCTCCGCTGCAAATAGTTCTGCAGAAAATTGTCCGTGCTGCGACCTACAGATTTCCGTTCGGCGATGCCACGGAGATAGGCCTTCTCTGCAGTGGCGCTCACCCCGTGGAATGATCTCCACTCTGAAGTGCATGAGCCCTCAGTGCTGCCGTGTTTTAGGCATTGGTTGAAAATGTCTGTTTGCTTTGGCTTTCCCCCAGCCATGAGCTGTCTTTGTACCAGCTTCACAATACTATTGTGTGTGTGATGTTTTTGTTTGTTGTTTTTATTCTTTTGTAAACCACTTTGGGATTTGTTTAAAATGAGAAGCGGTACATAAATATTGATAAATAAATAAATACTAAAGTGCCAGGAAGCATTGCTGGAGCAGGGCCCTTTAGCCTTAGCCCTATCGATTCTGGAACAAAATCACTAATTTGTAGCATTGCCAAAAATATCTCTGCACTAGATGTGACTAGATGGCTAAAAATCATGGCGAAAACTGGTCAAACTTGAATGACAGCAATAAGCCAAGTACAGCAAAAAATTATTTATTTTATTTTTGAATAAACATTGTACTCAACCTTGTATGCTTCTTAAGAGAAAGGCACTTATTTTTTTTAAACCCTTCACCTCATCCATTCAGTCAATGGTGATGTTGTGCCAGATGTTAACATCTGTTACAATAAAGGCAATGTTATATTTATACCAGAAACACATCTGAGAAAATAGAAAGAATGTTTTTATAATCCTTTTTCAATGGACAAATCAATCAAGCATTCAATATAAAACTCTTATAAAAATCACAGATGAACTATGGTGGCCCTTATCTTTTTATTTTTAAAGAGAATCTAAATCAAGAAATAATATGTCTATAAATATTGTTGTGGTTAATAGTGCAATCCTATACATGTCTTCTCAGAAGTTATTCCCATCGAGTTCAATAGGGGTTACCCCCAGGTAAGTGAGTATAGGATTGCAGCCTTAGTTTCTTTTTTTAATACTCTATGAACCATGTATTGGTTCTAAAAATATTCCAAACATGGCTGGGAAACAATTATTTAGGGCGCAATCCTATTCAGATAGGCAGCCGCCTCTGAACTCAGAGGTGACTGCCTATCCAATGAAGGGCAGGAGAAGCACAGAGGGGATTGTTCCCTCCACGCTTCTCTTGCCCTGCATTTTCGGCTAGACAGCCAATTGCGCAGGAGGGCTGAGCAGGGGGAGGAGGCTGCTGTATGACACATTGGATGTGTCGTACCGGCATTTCTGCCCTCCCCGCCCCGGAAAGCCCTCCCGGAAACGTTCCGTTCCTGGCAAGCACGGAGCATGGGGCTGTTCTGCACTGCCTTCGAGGCAGTGCAGAAGTGGGGTGAGGTTGGTTCTCCAGGAACCGAGCTCAGAGTGCGGGCTCCGAGGTTGTTCCCGGAGAACCAGATATCCTATGGCCGTCTAGCCACTGCCTAGCAGCCATAGGATTGCTCCCTCCACTGATTTCTGGAAATACAGATTTGCTTCAGATAAAAAATTAATGCTTTGAGAATGTGCAGTTTTGCATTTTAAACTCACCTGATTTGTTAAACTCACTTCACTTTAAAAAGCACCATCATGACAACAGGAACAAAATCATAGAATCATACAATAGTAGGGTTGGAAGGGGCCTATAAGACCATCGAGTCCAACCCCCTGCTCAGTGCAGGAATCCAAGTCAGAGCATCCCTGACGATGGCTGTCCAGCTTCATGTTGAATGCCTCCAGTGTGGGAGAGCCCACTTCCTCCCTAGGGAATGGGTTCCACTGTCGTATTACTCTAACAGTCAGGACGTTTTTCCTGACGTTCAGCCAGAATCTGGCTTCCTGTAACTTGAGCCCATTATTCCGTGTCCTGCACTCTGGGATGATCAAGAAAAGATCCTGGCCTTCCTCTCTGTGACAACCTTTCAAGTACTTGAAGAGCGCTCTCCTATCTCCCCTCAGTCTTCTCTTCTCAAGGCTAAACATGCCCAGTTCTTTCAGTCTCTCCTCATAGGGCTTTGTTTCCAGTCCCCTGATCATCTTCGTTGCCCTCCTCTGAACCCTCTTCAGCTTGTCTGCATCCTTCTTGAAGTGCGGTGCCCAGAACTGGACACAGTACTCCAGATGAGGGTTAACCAGTGCTGAATAGAGGGGAACTAGTACTTCCCGGGATTTTGAAGCTTTGCTTCTATTAATGCAGCCCAAAATAGCATTTGCCATTTTTACAGCCACATCATATTGTTGGCTCAATGAAGTTTGCTTCTGCTGCTAAACACATTTACTTGGGAAAAAGTACCATTGTGTTTTAGAAAATAATATATTTTAAAAGTAAATGAAATGAGGATCTGTAGCCATGTACAAGCCTGGCTGACTATAAAATACTTAAAAATAATAATAAAAGATACTGTGGTGTGCCCCTGGCCCTGTTTGCTGCTGGCTCCATCACTTGCCACTCTCCGGGTGGTCATGGGGGGGGGGCAGGGGCTGGGCTTCAGGGCCTTGGATGTCAACCTGATGTCCACCCTCGCTGCACCACTGTGTACATCTAAACCTGAACCTGCTCTCCCCATGTCATCAAGCAATGAAATCATATTTATTGTACTACAACAGTTTGAAAAGCTTTTGACTTCACTGCCCACCCCCAGGATGTATAAGATCCTGTCAGGTTTACAACCCATTTTAAAGCAAGGTTCTAGAGCAGGTGTTGGCAACACAATTCCAGATGTTTGGGGTCCTTTCCAGTCTGGGTTCAGGCCTGGTTATGGGATGGAAATAGCCTTCATCACTTTGATGGATAATATACACCAGGAGCTGAATAACAGGAGCGTGTCCCTGTTAGTTCGGCTGGATCTCTCAGCAATATTTGATACCATGGTCATTTTAGGATGGTTGGCTGGGCAGGGACTTGCTGGAACTGCATTGTGGCGAGTCCATTCCTATTTAGCTGGATGTTCCCAGGCGCTGCTGGGGCATTATAGCTCTGCCCCCTTATCCTGCCCCCCCCCCTGCTTTTTAACATCCACACAGCCACTGGGAGAGAGAATTTGAGGGTTTGGAGAGGAGTCTCATCAAGCACATAATACTCAACTCTATTTCTCTTTTTCATATGATGTCAAGGAGGCTGTCAAAGTCTTGAACCAGTATTTTGACAAAATGATGAATGGATGTGGGTTAAGAGCTTGAGACTCAGTCCTGACAGAAGTCATGTCTGTTAGTAGACTGTTGTCCAGTGTACATTATACGGACCATATTACACTGGTCTTATGGCAGTTGCATTGGCTGCCAATTTGTTTCCAGCCAATTCAAAGTGGCTATAAAACCCTAAATGACTCAGGGCCAGGATTTCTAAAAGAGTGACTACATCCATATGAGCCTGCCAGTAATGTATTATCTTTCTCTGAGACCCTACTCTAAGTACTATGGCCATAATTTATTTTCTTCCTCTGAGAACCCACCACCAAATGAGACTCAGTTGGTGGGAACACAGGACAGGGCCTTTTCTGTGGTGGCATCCAATTCTGGAGCTTCCTCTCTAGGGGGATTAGACTACCTCCTTTATTGCTTGCCTGTTGGTGGGCAGTAAATCCTTTTTTTATTGCTTAGCATCCAATGACTGATATTTCCATTTTTTTCAGCAAACAATGACCACCCATTATGTATGAGACCTGTTAGATATCTCTCTGATGTCAACTCAAGCAAAAACTTTTATAAAGGTTTGTATTTTAGTATGATACACCACTGAAAATAAGAATAGCAAATTTTTGTGAACCGCCCAGAGAGCTTCGGCTATTGGGCGGTATAGAAATGAAATAAATAAACAAACAAACAAACAAATAAAATGCCACCATTGCATTAGTAGTGTTATAAAGTGATGGCTTGATGAGATGAATGCAATTTTAAACACACATGGTGGAGTCAAGAACAGAAAAACTTTCTGGAAAATGACTATTAATATTATAAAGGATATTACTGGATATGAAGTGACTTGCAAGCCAGAGATACTTCAGTTAGGTCGTCTTAACAATCAGTAAGAAAGGACTGGAACCGGAAAAAGAATGAGAATGAACACATAAAACCAATATCTGGGAGGATTTATATATTTTGGGTACAAGCTTCTATAACTCTGCCCTTTTCAAGGGCTGGGCTTGGGAATCATTAGGCAGGGACTGGAAAGATGTAAATATTTTGAAAAACCAGGAGACTTAAAAAAAACACCTAGACGTGCCTAACAGTGCTATCAACACAAGTAAGTGTTGAACAGGCATTTTTTAGTTTAAAATTCATATTGCCATCACAAAGATCCAGCATGAAGGATGCAGCCTCGGAGGGTGTTTTGTTAGTGAGACGGAGTAGAAATTACAGAAAGCTATAATACGGACTACAAAACAATAGTGCAAGGCAAATGTTTTGGAAATATGGTGGATCATAAGTGGACATGGGCCTTTCTGTTTAAGATGGATAATTCTTTGTTTTCTTGGTTTTATTACATCATTTGAAAAATATATAATCTTGAAGTTAACTAAGCAGAGCAACAGTTCTGTGATTATTTACTACGTCCTTTCCTTCGTCTTTAAAATTGATTTGTTTGGCTCTTCACCTATTACAAGTGTCTCTTATTGTACAACACAATTTAATATTAAGTACAAATGAAACAGGCTTTTATTTGTCAAGTATTTAAAATTTATTTTTTGTTTTATGCATGCTTCGTAGTACTTATTGCTGACCCTTAATTACAACAGTTTTAGACCTATTAGCTTTCTCCACCCCACTGGGCAAATTAATGTGCATTATAGTTACACTTTCTCATATGAACTGGTTGGTTATGAATGCTGAACCTTTTGGGGCTGGAACGGAAACCGAACTGGAACAGCTTCAGTTGTAGCTGAACCGGAAGTTCATTGAAACATTTAATGGTTTGACGCCCTGGTCTACATGAGGAACTTGGACAGATCTTCCTTGATTTCAGCTTCATCCCAAGGCCCATGGATATTGTCTTTGAACAGCTGCAGCCTGATGAGGCAGTAAGGGCACAGGCATGAGATGGACACCAGAAGGAGGGCAAAGAGAACAGTGCCAACACTGGAGATGGTCAGCAGGCCCACCAAGGCAGACAAAGCAAACAGCAAGGTCACCGCCACATAGCAGTGGGGAGCCTGGGCTTTGAGCTTCTTTTGCAGCATAGGCCATAGGGCAAATATCTGGATAGCAAATGTCACCATGACAAAGGCGTGTAAGGAGCGGGGCAACCGTGAGGCTAAGCAGACCGAGGCAAAGATGGCCATGTTGAGAGACAGAGTACTGGACACAATGGCAGCATTGGCCCCATAGTCATAGAAGATCAAGTGTCCGATGAGCATGAGGGCAGACATGGCATAAATAGTGTCTGTGCTGATGGACTCCGTTAAGGTCTTCAATATGGGGGAGAAGCCATAGGTGAACGCCACAAATACCACAGAATTTTTCAGATCTGCCCACCGAGTCCGGCCACTCTGATTTCTCCCTATTCCTGAGTCTACTGCATCAAAGAGGACATAACCCATTAGGGAAGAGATCAGGCCGGCTCCAAATAGCCACTGGGGAGCCAGCAGACCCACATCCATGTACCACCAGATGACAACAAAGACACACACACTGCAAAGCTGCTGTATCACCACTCCAGATTCAAAGACCACTGCCCGGTATTGGTACTTGCGTGCATGGACGTTCTTGCGCAGCTGCTCCAAGAAGCTTTGGTCCACGTAGTTATCAGGGAATGGCTGCCTCTTGTACAAGACTTTCTGCCAGCGTTGCCTTGTGCTCTGTTCTGGCCGGCCACTGAGCATACTTCTGGCCAAGCTACTGCCTAAAGGCCTCTCGCACTGGAACTCCTTACAGCGTCATGGGAAGACGAAACTCGTGTCTGCACATCTTGCTGACTTTCCAGATCACGGCTTGAACCTAAAACAGAACGATGTCATCAAGTCAAGTTTTCCACACCAAGCGCAAGTGGCGCAGCAGACTGTCAATCCCCACAGACACAGGGTTCTTCCGGATGAGGCTGTTATCATGCCAATGCCCTGCCTCCTTCATGAAGTTTTACAGGGGCTCCAGGCATACATTTGTAACCCTCCCGTGTTTTCCCACTGCTTCTTCTGTTCACGCTGAGTACTGCCGATCTGAATAACTCCTTTTGCCCAGGCACAATAGGGCCCAGAAAGCAGGAAATCCAAGGCCCTGGGCGCAGCAGCAGATGCCTTAGGCAATTCAAAAGGGCCCGTCCTTCCCTATGACAGTGAAGGCCCCACCGCTTCTGGTGAAGCTCAGGAAAGAGGCGGCAAGCCACACAGTTCTACATCCAGGCGTCAACTGGCGTGGCGGCTCTCTGCAACCCCGGAGCAAAATGCACATCGGCGAACCCCACTCTGGCCAGAGCTGCAACATGGGTCGTTGTTGCGCCGCCGCCGCATCTCCTATGCGCAGACACATCCGGGCGCACGGAGGGGCGGGCAGGCGGGCGCGGGGACTCTCAGCGGGCAGCGTCCCTGAAGCATCGTGAGCGACATCCCCAGGCACTCCCCTCCTCTGCCGGCGCGCAGCCGGGCGCGCACACCGGGGCCAACCCGCGGTTGGCGTGGCGCGTTCCGCCGAGAAAGCGGAGGGGAGCCGCGGCGCAGCCGGGGCGGGAGGCGGTTGCGGGCGCCGCCGCTCAGGCGGCAGGGCAGCGCCGAGCGCCGGCCAGGCCTCTGCTCCCGCCTCACGGTGCCCGCCTCCACGCCGTCCTAGGCTGGGCCGGCCGGCCAGGGCCCGTCGCGGCGCAGAAGAGACGTCGGAGCGAAGCCGCCTTACCTCGCCCGGCCGCCGCCGCGGGGACGCATCCGGCTCCGCCGCAGAAGCCGGGCCCAGGCTGCCACCTGCCGGCCAGGCGGCCGGGACTCTCGCCGGGACCCGCCCACGAGCCCGCCATCCTGTCACGGGAGCCCGGCGGTTGGGGAGGCGGCAGCTGCCGAGGGGGGCGGCGTGTAAGCTCCGGCGCGCACCCGATGCCACCGCGGGAGACGAGGCGCGGACTCTGCGCGGGAGATGGGCGCAAGCAAGCGGCGTAGCTTGGAAGCGTAGCCGGGCCCGCGGGGTGGCTTGGGTCCCACGCCTGCGCCTTCTTACCGGGGTACGCGGCTGCATTTCAGGGGGACGGCGCGCCAAATAAACTTGGCTAGGACTGGGCTGCCTGGGGGGGGGGGGCAGAGGAGAAATCGATGCCTGCAAGGCGGAAACGACAACTCCGCCCCCCAAAATACGCCTTTGAATCGGGTCTGTGGACTCCCCGCCTTGCCTAAGCGACGGAAGTGTTTTGTGTATTTGATTGCTGCGAGCCGCCTTGGGAGCGCCTCTGCCCTGAAAGGCGGCCAAGAAGTTGTATAAGTAAATAAAAGAAGGCCTCTGCGGGAAGGTGGGCAGCAGCTCTACAAGCCTTTGCACTCAGTGGCAGCAGCAACGGGATACTCGGAATATTCGTAAACTTGATTAAAAATATAATGTAATGGTTACAAACTGATCGAGCATCAGGTGGGTGGGGGGTTATATTAGTCATCAACGATGTCAGGGGCACTTACATGAAAGGTGCCCTACCTCTCTGGTACAACCACATTCTGCACAACATACAGGGTGTTTCAAAAAGATGCACCCGATTTGAAATCGCTCTCTCTCTGCAACCATGAACCACCCATGAATGAAACTCTTACCACTTGAAAGGGTGGGGCATAGAGTTTCACATTATTACCGCTAGATGATAATCTAGCGCACAAACAGGCCCTAGCCTCAGTCATTTGCAAGATGGTGACCCTGCAACACAAGGCATTTTGCATTCTGCAGTTCAGCAAGACTGAATCCACAACTGCGGTGCAGCACGCGTTTCAACGGACTTGCAGATTAAACGTCACCTTAACACACATCAGACAGTTGTATGAGAGATCGCAAGTTCTCGGCTGGCACGATGAGTGGACTTGCGTGGGCTACGCTGAAAACTCTCTTGAATTCTTCTCACATTTTCCTCTGAAGTGCGTGGTCGCCCTGTGCTCTTCCCCTTCCATAAACAACCTGTTCCCTCAAATTGTCAGTACCGACAACGAATGCTGTTTGGCATTGGCAGATCAATGTCAAAAGGCCATTGAAACGCACACTGCACCGCAACTGCAGATTCAGTCTTGCTGAACTGCGGAATGCAAGACGCCGTGTTTTGCGGAGTCGCCATCTTGCGAATGGTTGAGGCTAGGGCTGTTTGTGCGCTGAGAGAGGCATCTAGCGGCAATCATTTGAAACTCTATGCCCCACCCTTTCAAGTGGTAAGAGTTTCATTCATGGGCAGTTCATGGTTGCAGAGATATAGCGATTTCAAATCGGGTCCATCTTTGTGAAACACCCTGTATAATGGCAATGGATGTTTTAGATGTGGTGCATGTGGATCACACTTTCAAAGCAACAAAAAATATTGCCGCTTAAATGATGGAGAAATGTGAAGCAGAAAGATTATTTTCAGCATACATCTAGATCTCCTGAAACTGAGTAATAACTGCATATTTGGGGGGGGGGTGGAAAGATCCAGCCCCCTAGAACAGGGGTGGGTAGAAAAAACTCCAGATGTTTCCAGATGCTGGTAGGGGCTTCTGGGAGTTGAGGTCTGAAACATCTGGAGCTCTACTGTCCATTAACCCCTGCCTTAAGAGGACAGTGTACAGACTGGAAATAATGTGGATTGTTTGTTTCAACTACTATTATTAAAATATTGTAAGGTCACAAAATGGTGTGAGTTTGGTGATGGAGCGAATTGTTCAACCTTTCTAGAAACTTCACACCATGGGGTATCCAATACCCCATGATACTTGTGTGAAGTTATCTGGGGTAGGGTGAGAAAGATCTCATTTTCCCAGTAGCATAATATTGTAGTGTGGGTGCTGGGAAAATGTTTCTCTCTGTAGCTGACTTATGACCTTGGGGGCAGATATGTGGGAAATATGTGGATATAAAGGAAAGACATTTCTGCATTTACAGCAGGGGGGAAAAAGAAGCCATGCTTAGAAAGATCGGTAACAGAAAAGGAATGGCATCATGTATTGCTGAAGAGCCTCTAATCTCAGGTATTTTGCTAGATGAGATGCCTCTTTACTTGAATGGTCAGTCCCAGCACAACTTCACCCACTTAGATTTTTTTCCCTTCACACAGACAAATCGTAACCATGCTACCTTTTATTACTAAAAACAGCTTAACAGCTGTAATTTCCCAGCATTCTGCAGCGTAAGTAAACATGGAAAGCCCTTAACAAAACATGCTTAACCAAAAAGTTTTTTGTTAATTGAGCAATTAGTAAGTTTAGGCCCTAAAGTTTAGGGTAAATCAGCTGGTTGATTTAGGCATCACATCAGGAAAACCTTTTCTTGACTACAGCATTTCAGCACTGGGCAAAGCTGCTTAGGGGGGTTGTGTTCTCTGGATTAGATTTTAATCTAACCTGAAGAACTCCTTCCCTCTATTACCCACCCACTCACCTGGCTGCTTCAATGATGGCGGGGAGGGAGGGCGTGTGCATGCATGAGAGAGAGCAGCAGCATGGGTGCCCTAGAAAATGTCATTTTCTCAGAATGAACATCAGTCCCCTAGGAGAACAACATCCTCCAGTCCTCGGGAGACTTCAGTAGCAGCAGTTGTGCCAGGGAGGAGCTAGACCTTCCCACCACCATTGCCGCACTGAGGAGTTTCCTGAGTGGGCAGGGCTGCTAAGTTGGAGTGATTTTTGAACTCTTGGGATCTTTTCCAGGACATTATTGGATGTTGCTGGTAATTGCTGGCCCATGAATCAAGCATGGGTGACTTAGCTTGTTACGTTAGGGAAAATGCACTTCATCCACGAGAACATTTTAAACAAGGGAGCAGAAACCCTAGCAGCTAAGTAGTCTTGAATTGTCTCTGTGTGTGCATGTGTGCACATGTGTGAAATCAGGATTAGGTGAAGCACATCCTCCATTTACCCTGAACTCTCCCATGAAGCATGGAGGGGGGATGTAGGTTTGGGGCTGAGTGGGGCACTTGCTGCCCGTTGAGCCCCAAATCTGAGTTGCATGGCACTATTTTATGCTGCTCTGAGAGCTCCTTGGAGGAAAAGTGGAGTAACGTAATGAACGAAGAGTGCTGCATGGTTCAGGGTGGGGATAGGCGAGGGGTTTGCTGCTTAGCCAGTGCCAGATCAGGGTGACAGAAGCACAGTTGCTGCACTGTTTACAAGTTCACTGTGGAGCAAGTTGCTCACTGAAGAGTGTGGCAATATCATGCCATTGTGCTAAAGCATTCAAGGCTGTCTGCAAATCACAGCACAGCAACCTGTTGTGAGTCCCAACTGTTACTTTCCCAGTTTCATTCATGAATCTATGCCTTTGCCTAAAAAATGGCATGCAAGTTGTTTTTTTTCCCCCCAGACAGATGGTATCTGTTAGTTCCATTGGATAGAAGCTCTCTTCTCCATGTACACTTACCATCAACTCGGTTAAACAGGCCTGAAGCCTGGGCTTTGTTTTTGGCTCCTTTGCACCCCCACCCTCCATATTCAGTCTGTCACCAAATCATGCCACATGTGTGTTCCTTTACAACATTACAAAAATATGGCAACTCTCCTGTCCCCCTGACAAAAACTCTGCCTCATGTCCTGCCCACTGCTCGCCTTGACTACCGCACTCCCCTCTGGCCTTTTGTTGTCTTACCTTGGCCCCCTCACCTCTATCCAGCAGACTGCTACTAAAACCACCCCCACCCCTTTACTGCTTGGATGAGGTGACACCCCCACCTTAAGTCCTTATACTGGGTTACACAGGAGCAGAGGAGACTGCCTTACACTGATTCAGACAGTGGATCTCAGGCAGGATTCCTTCCTAGCCTTATCTGCAGAAGCTGGGAATTAAACTTTGAACCTTCTGCAGCGCATGCGCCCTGCAACTCAGCCATGGCCCATCCCCTTTTTCCAACAGGCTTCCTGTCTGCCCCTGGATCCTGCACAACTTTCTTGTCCTTACCTCCACAGGCTCCCCCCCCGCCCCCACTCTTATGGCCCCGTACCTGCCTGTGACCCTCACTCATTCAGCTGCACTGCCCTCAGATGCCCAAAGGTCTCCTGCACCCTCAAATGACCACTTTTTCGTTCTTGCCTCTTATGGATGGAACTACCTGCTAGCGTGTCTGTGATGCCTACTTCTCTTCCATCAAATCCCTCCTCAAACCCCACCTTTTCTGTGAAGCTTTGGGCACAATCCCCAAGCTGCCACACCTTACTAAGCCTAAATGTAGATGATGATGAAGAAGAAGGTAATGTGCACAGTGCTCTATAAAGAACAGGTATGACAGGTCCCAACTCCAAGGGGCCTCCAGCCTAAAACAGACACAAGTAAACAGCAGAGAAAGGGGTGGGGGAGAAGTGGGGGCAACAGAAGAATAGGTTATTATTTCAACTGCGTTACTTTGGCTTAAAATAAAGTATATCAGCCTCCGCACCCAACACATCTGGAGGGCCCAGGTTGTGGAAAGCTAAGGTGTAGCATGTTATGTTTCGGTGAGGGCACTGTAGCTTGAGGGATCAAGAAAAGAAAAGGTCATAGACTGACTGTGGCCTGGGTGCAGGAGCAGCAGTTCCAGAGGGGATAGGAGAAGGAAAGCAGAGGGGTGGGGAGACAATGCCAAGAAATGAGATTTGGAGAGAGTGCAGGTGGAGGCCATCATGTTTAGCAGAGGGGCCTCAGGCAGCATCAGGAGTTCAGGCATTCAGGACACCCAGAGGCTCTGCAGGGGCACCTGGCCCTTCTGGAAGTGGACAGGGCCAGAGAGCAAAGCTGTCCCACACAAGCATCTCTCTTTCCCCGGGGGTTCTGTCCCCCCACCCCCAGCTCTCCTGTGCTCATTCTTCCGGGTTCTAGAATAGCGAGCGCAAGCCCTTTGAGGCAGGGGTGGGTCCCCTTGTACTCCATAATGTGCCACGCACACTGATGGTGCTTTATAAGCACATAAATAATGAAGTGCCATGCACTTGGATGGTGCTATATGAATAACTAGAAAGACATCTTCACCTGCCCTTTTTAATCTTATAAAAATAATAGAGAAGACTGACTCTACTAAAAATAGTAGAGAATACCGATAGCGTGAGGATATGGAGCTTTTCTACACAAGACTGTTAAACCACTACATCTTCCGGTTTTGTTGCAGAATTGTGATCCACGCACTACACAAAGAATGTTTCCTTTCTTGCTTTTCCACTACATAACCTCTAAGTGGCATTGCAGAATACCACAAATACACAAGTGAAAAAGTGGTTTCTTTCGCTTCCACAATTAAATACTTCTAAAAAAAAAACTCGCTGAAGGTGCTCTTTAGACACAGAAGCAAAACTGGAGGGTCACGATGTTGTCTAAAGGGAATAATGAGCGCACAATAAATGCCACATGTAGAAAGGCCCAGGAAATCATGGAAAATATACGATAAATTTAGAAGAGACTAGTATTGACACTCTACCTTTGGCTATATTTTCAGAATGAAATGAACTTCTTGCTGAAAAAACATACACCCTTCAACATTAAAGAGTCAAGGACAGGTGTTATCCGAGTCATTAAAGACCAACTTGCTCAGTGGGCTCCCATTATTATCACCAAGATGACCGTTGCATATAATGGTTGGATCCAATGTTAGTCTAACTTAAGCCCCATTCATTTCAGTGGGTCTACTCTTAGTAGGACTAAAATTGAATACAACCCAATACAGTCAGGGCCAGAAATATTGGAACAACTCTTTTGGCAGTTGGCCTCTGTACACCACCACATTGAAGTTGAAAGGAAACACACCCAGATGGGAGCGAAGTCAGGACTTCCAGCTGTAATTCAAGGGGTGTGACAAAAGTGGGGCACTAACCATTCAGGAAGGACAGCCAGTGGCATACACACACCCCCATCGTTGGTGGCTCATAAGTAATGGAACAAATGGCTGACAAGCAGCTGCATGGCCAGGTGTGGCCTGTTTCCTGGGTACCCCACGACCAATCAAGCAGATGAAAGGCCTGGAGGTGGTTCTGAGTGTTGCATTTGCATTTGGTAGCTGTTCACTGGAACTCCCAACAGGAGGTCCAAAGAGGTGTCCATGGGAGTGAAGGAGGACATCATTACACTGAGGAAACAAAATAAACCCATCAGAGAGATAGCAAAAACATTGGGAGTGGCCAACACAACAGTTTGGAGCATCCTGAAAAACAAGGAATTAACTGGCAAGCTCAGCAACAGCAAAAGGCCTGGAAGGCCACATAAGACAACTTAAGTGGATGACTGCAAAATTCTGCTCATGGTGAAGAGGAACCCTTTCACAACATCTAGCCAGGCCAAGAACGCTCTTGCAGAGGTAGGCATGTCACTGTCAACATCTATAGTCAAGAGACAGCTTTATGAATGTAAATATAGAGGCTTCACAACAAGGTGCAAACCACTGGTTACGCTCAAGAACTGAAAGGCCAGATCAGCCTTTGCCAGAAAACATCTAAAAAAGCCTGCCCAGTTCTGGAATAAGATTCTTTGGACTGATGAAACCAAGATTAACTTGTACCAGAATGATGGGAAGAGAAAAGTATGGAGAAGGAAAGGAACAGCTCATGATCCAAAGCATACCACATCATCTGTCAAACATGGTGGAGGCAGTGTTATGGCACGGGCATGTATGGCTGCTAATGGAATTGGGTCACTGGTGTTTATTGATGACCTGACTGCTGATAAAAGCAGCAGCATGAATTCTGAAGTGTGTAGGGCTATACTTTCTGCTCAGATTCAGCCAAATGCTGCCAAACCAATAGGATGCCACTTCATATTGCAGATGGATAATGACCCAAAACATACAGCAAAAGCTACCCAAGTTTCTCCAGGCAAAGAAGTGGGATGATCTTCAATGGCCAAGTCAGTCACCTGATCTCAACCCAACAAAGCACGCTGTTCACTTCCTGAAGACAAGACTGAAGGCAGAAAGACCCACAAACAAGCAGCAGCTGAAGGCAGCTGCAGTAAAGGCCTAGCAAAGCATCTCGAGGGAGGAAACTCGGCATTTGTTCATGTCCATGGGTTCCAGACTTCAGGCAGTCATTGACTGCAAAGGATTTTCATCCAGGTATTAAAGGCGACCCTTAAGTTTGAAATGATGTTGGTTTGTTCCATTACTTATGAGACACCAACAATGGGGGGGGGGGGTGTATGCCACTGGCTGTCCTTCCTGAATGGTTAGTGCCCCACTTTTGTCAAACCCCTTGAATTACAGCTGAAAGTCCTGACTTTGCTCCCATCTGGGTGTGTTTCCTTTCAACTTCAATGTGGTGGTGTACAGAGGCCAACTGACAAAACAGTTATCCTTGTTCCAATATTTCTGGCCCTGACTGTATATCTGTCCTACAGATACTACAATCTTGACCATGCTTTCTAGAAAGTGAAACTCTGGGGGACTTCATTCTGAGTAAACATCATTAGTACAAGACTGTTAGTATAACTGATTTTTCTATCACTAGAGCAATCCAGTATCCCCAAAGTGTGCCCTTGAAAATATGCTGAGATCTAGTGATCTTACATGGAACCTTTTGCATAGTAGATGAACTTTGTCAACATGCATGTCTGGGGAGACCAGGTCTTTCAACAGCCATCTTTAGGTGACATGCTCACTATCATGAAATACTGGGAAGGGAAGGGAAGGGAAGGGAAGGGAAGGGAAGGGAAGGGAAGGGAAGGGAGGCTGATGTTTCCCAGCCTGTTGCTGGATAAAGGTGGCTGCCAAGGACCCTCCATGCACCTCTGCCCCTCTCAATGGCTCTGACAGGATCTTGGTTCAACAGCAACCATTTCTTCTAAGGGCTTTTCTGTACTCTAAGGTTACTAAGGATCTGGTTTGAATTTAACTTATGCTGAAAACATCAGTTGACAGATACTATCAGAGACTGTTTAAATAGTTGAAATGACAACACTCTTAAAGATGAAAAACCTATTGTTGAAAGCTGACATGCTGGATGACAGCTCACGGGGACACAGGCCATTTGATGACAGGGATGTCAAAGTCCACTTGCTTCAGCAGGTAAAGTTACTGGGTCAGGTCACTGCAACACATTTTGTCTGTGACATGATGAAATAATCAATACAGCCTTAGGTTAGTAACAGCTTTGTACACACTTCAGAGGATATAGTCCTTCTGTTGCAGTATACCTTGCCTTCTGTGGATATGATGAATCCAGAAAACTGCACAATGGGGAAAGGTTCTTATCCCCAAAGCATGTCCAATTCAAATGGGCCAGATTCTCTGTGTAGCACATGTGCAGGGGCTAAGCCCATGATATTTCACTGGAAAATGTCAACTCCACCTGAACATTTCAACTTTCCTCTCCTGATTTAAAGGTGTTTTTTTTAACTGTCTGTGCTAATCTGTTCTCCAGTTTTTACTGATCTCAGAATGTATTGCCTTTTTTCTCCCCCCTTACAGAGTAAGGCAGATATTGTCTAACACTCTGTAACATGCATCCCGATCCAATGCATTACATGGATGTGAGGCCTACAGTGTTCAGCAGGACTTCTTCCTTAGCCTAGTGTGTTTAAGTAGCCTAAGACACTAAGGGTGCAAACCCATGGCCGCTAGACAGTGTCTAGATGGCCATGGGATTTTTGGGATTCTGGGAACCGAGCGCAGAGCCAGCGCTCTTAAGTCGGTTCCCAGAAATCCAACTCCCTGGCCCTGGCCCCACCACCTCATAGGCAGCGCAGTTTGTCCCTGGCTCTGCACTTGTAAGAGCAGCATGGAGGGGTCAAAAAGGGGGCATTCCTGGGGGCAGGAAGGGGATCGCGGAAGTGCCGTTATGATGATTCCTGTGCACTGTCTGGCCTCCCCGCCACACCACCATTCTGAGGTGCCCTAGCTAGACAGCCAAAATCAGTTGTCCAGCCACAAAGGCAGGGTGGATGGAGCATGGAGGAGAGGATCCCCGCCATGTTCTGCCCACCCTGCATCGGATAGTCAGCTGCTTCCAAATTTGGAGGCATCCCACTATCCCCATAGGATTGCGTCCTAATTTACTCTGTGCTCAGTACATACAGATTTCACCACAAAAATATGGATCACCTCTCAATGGTGTTCATCTAAAATCCAGCAGTGAGTTAATGGTTTCAAAAGACATAGCATCTTACCGTATGGCAAAGCCTACTGCTTTTATTCACTCAAATGACTATATACAGCATCAGGATTTTTTCAAAACATGTTTGACTCCTTTGGTCTTATTTATGTGTAGACGTTAGAGAATAGACATTTAGCCCTATTCAGATTTTTCCCCACCTGGGCTAATTCCTGCACTCCTGTTTTCAGCTTACACTGCTGGCCCCCTCCCTGTCTGCACAAGAAACAAGGACGACCATTGAGATAGTGCTGTGGCACAATTTACATGTCAGTAGGAGTGCCAGCAAGGCTTCCTCCAGCAGAAATCCTGTGTGTTGGGAAAGTGCCGACATGCACCTTGAGTTTCCTACAGGCAGCCCCTCAGCGGGAAAAAGCCATCTCTCTCTGGGCCTGTTCGCACATCAGGGCAGCCCACCATGGCCTAACTTTCCTGCAGGGACTATCACATGTGCCAGGTTCCTATGGGCACCATTTTTGCATGGCACCTGTGGGCACGTGGCTTGCCATGGCATGCCATATTGTTTGAATCCAGGGTTTGTTTGCGGATTAGACAACCTTCAAATAAGCCTAAAACAAGCCATGGGTTATTTGAGGGTTGTCTCTCAATCCCTCTTCCTGTTTACTGTACTGCCATATGCTCATCTTCATATGTCCAGATGAGGTTGGGACTCGGAAAACGTAACCTCTAGGGTTTTTGAATTGCAAACAAATCTACAGTTTTTAGATGTTGCAAATCTGCTTGAATCTTTTTAACAGTTTGTTTAAATAAAGCAGGATAACACAGGAGAACAGCTGACATTTATATTAAAATTAAGGAATAAAACAGGGCTATGTCAGTGTCAAACAATGGCATTCCATTGTTTTCCATCTTTTCCTCCATGTTTTTAAAGACCTATGTGAGAAGCCATGTAGGGGTGACCATTTGGCTAGCCTCCTCACCCCACCTGAAAGTAATTACAGCACACCCAAAGGAGGTGGGAGCTCACTGCCGAGTGCAGCTAATAAGCCAAAGCAACAACGGGTAAGATACAAAAACAGAGGAAAGACCCAGGAGGGGGAGGAGATACTGAAGAGTTCTGTTTGTGAAACCAGACAACATACAGGCACATTTTCTGTTGGGGACAGCCACTGAGATGGGAGATACCTTTGAGAAAACCTTAGCCTCGTGATGTGCCAGCTACCTCTTGTGTAGTGCCTAGCTGGAAAAATATTTAGCTTTCATGGAGAATGGAGAGAACCTAAACATCTGAGAGTCATTGTTGTTAGCAGCTCATCATAGAATCAGAATAGTAAGGTTGGAAGGGGCCTATAAGACCATCAAGTCCAACCCCTGCTCAATGCAGGAGTCCAAGTGAGAGCATCCCTGACAGATGGCTGTCCAGCCTCGTCTTGAATGCCTCCAGTGTGGGAAAGCCCACCACCTCCCTAGGTAATTGGTTCCATTGTCGAATTGCCCTAACAGTCAGGAAGTTTTTCCGGATGTTCAGCCAGAACCTGGCTTCTTGTAACTTGAGCCCATTATTCCATGTCCTGCACTCCGGGATGATCAAGAAGAGATCCTGGCCTTCCTCTCTGTGACAACCTTTCAAGTACTTGAAGAGCGCTATCATAGCTCCCCTGTCTTCTCTTCTCAAGGCTAAAAATGCCCAGTTCTTTCAGTCTCTCTTCATAGGGCTTTGTTTCTAGTCCCTTGATCATCCTTGTTGCCCTTCTCTGAACCTTTTCCAGTTTGTCTGCGTTCTTCTTAAAATGTGGTGCCCAGAACTGGACACAGTACCCCAGATGAGGCCTAACCAGTGCTGAGTAGAGGGGAACTAGTACTTCCCGGGATTTGGAAGCTATGCTTCTATTAATGAAGCCCAAATTAGCATTTGCCTTTTTTGCAGCCACATCACATTGTTGGCTCATATTCAGCTTGTGATCGACAACAATTCCAAGATCCTTCTCGTTTGTAGTATTGTTGAGCCACGTATCCCCCATCGTGTAACTGTGCATTTGGTTTCTTTTTCCTAGGTGCAGAACTTGGCATTTATCCCTATTAAATGTCTTTCTGTTGTTTTCAGCCCAGTGCTCCAGTCTATCCAGATCACTTTGAATTTTGTTTCTGTCTTCCACAGTATTAGCTATCCCGCCCAATTTTGTGTCATCTGCAGATTTGATCAGCATTCCCTGCACCTCCTCCTCCAAGTCATTAATAAAAATGTTGAAGAGTGCTGGGCCCAGGACTCAGCCCTGCGATACACCACTCGTTACCTCTCCCCAGTTTGAGAAGGTCCCATTGATAAGCACTCTTTGAGTCCAGTTCTGTAGCCAACTGAGGATCCACCAGATAGTTGTTTCATCTAGCCCACTTTGAGCTAGTTTGCTCATCAGGAGATCATGGAGCGCTTTGTCGAAAGCTTTGCTGAAGTCAAGGTATATGATGTCCACAGCATTCCCACAGTCCACAAGAGAGGTGACCTGATCAAAAAATGAGATCAGATTCGTCTGGCAGGCTTTGTTCTTGACCAATCCATGTTGCCTTCAAGTAATCACTGCATTGTTTTCAAGGTGCTTACAGACTGATTGCTTTATCATCTGCTCCAGAATTTTCCCAGGGATTGATGTCAGACTGACTGGTCTGTAGTTCCCAGGTTCCTCCTTTTTGCCCTTTTTGAAGATAGGGAACAACATTAGCCCTCCTCCAGTCATCTGGCACTTCACCCAATCTCCATGATTTCTCAAAGACAATAGGCAGTGGTTGTGAGAGTTCTTCTGCCAGTTCCTTTATTACTCTAGGGTGCAGCTCATCTGGCCCTGGAGATCGGAACTCATTCAAAGTAATGAGGTGTTCCTTGACCATATGCCTATCAATCTGAAGCTGCAATCCTGCCCCTTCAGCCTGTACTTCTCCTTTGCCAGGGGGCTCATAGACCCTCTTTTGGGAGAAGACTAAGCCAAAGTAGGAATTGAGCACTTCTGCCTTTTCCTTGTCATCTGTTACCATTTTGCTATCCTTATGTAATAGTTTGACCCACCATTTCTTTCCTCTGTCTTTTACTATGCACATAACTGAAGAAAGCTTTTCTGTTTTTTTAGCATCCCTCGTTAACCTGGGCTCGTTCTCAGCTTTAGCCTTCCTGATGCCATCCCTGCAATTCTGTACTACCTGCCTGTACTCCTCCTTTGTAGCTTGGCCTTCCTTCCACATCCTTTTTTGTTTTCAGGTCATCTCTAAGCTTTTTGTGAAGCCGCATTGGCTTCTTCTGTAGTCTTCCACCTTTTTTTCTTCTTGGAATGGTTTGTAATTGTGCCTTTAGAATTTCCTTTTAAAAACTCCCACCCATCTTGGACTCCTTTTCTCATTAGAGTTGCTTGCCGAATCACAACCTAGTTTGTGGTGATTTTTCTTACTTTAAACACAAGGGTAATGCTAGCTGGTCCCATGTAGACTTGCAAAGCACTATGGATCCACCTGATGTGAGGAGTGCTCTCTGAACAGTTGTTGATGCCCCACTTTTCTGCATTGATGATGATGGCCCTCCATTTCCTAATTATGCCACCAATATTGTGTCCTGTTACTTGAGATTGGGCTTTAAAAACTAATCCCATTTTGGTTTTGCGCTAAAGACTGATTGCACAAATAAAATAACAAGTAGTTATCTAACTTTTGACCACTAACATACAAGTGCAGTAATACAAATTAATAATCAAGTGGTAGCATTGTTCTAGCCACTAAGAGGAAATGACAAATTAATTTCAATGGGACTTATTCTCAGGTGATGTATAGGATTGCAACCTAAAGGGCCAATTTCATTAATACCAGAGTAGCCAGAAGTTGCAGCTGCGTAGGCTGCAGTCCCCGGTTTATTTTATAGAACCAAATGGAACTTACTTCTGGTTAAACCTACATAGGGTCTTGCCCATGGGAAAGGGAACTGCAGAAATGTTATGAGGAAACCCCATTTAATATCACTTCTAGATGACTGCAGCCGTTTCAAATGTGTGACAGGGTCCTACAATGGAAAGGCTGCAGAAAGTCCCAAAGCAAGGGCAAGGCTGGGCATGTGTCAGCTGTAGCTGAATTCATTAGCCACCCTGAATATCTTTGATGACTACAGTTTCTTTAGTCAGGGGAGGCACACCCATTAGAAAATTACATTTCCCAGCATGTCCAGGTATTTCTGCATTTTTCCCTTTTCCACAAGCCCTTGCCATAGAGATGGGATGCTTTCAGACTGATGGCTCCTAGTGCTACCATTCAAAAGACTATCCAGCTATTTACCTTTCCTTCCTTAATGAATTTTCTGTGGTAAGAAAAAAGACAGAAGTGGGAAAAGACAGGAGGGTTACAAATGGAAGACAACAATGTCTGTTCCCACTGTAAAATTCCATATTTGAGGCAGGGTGGTTACACAATAAAATCTTTGCCATGAAGCAACTGACAGTGTGATTTTATTTTTCCTATTTTTCATGTTGCCTTTCCTATATTATCCACTTATAAACTTAAGGGAAATATACGTTGACATGTAACAAATGTGGTGAGAAACTAAAAGGGTGTATGCAAAGCTTGACCCTGAATGCAACTTGAATTGTAAATATTCTGAGTGTCTCCTTTTAGCCAAAACATTTAAGTGTCAATGGAAACATTCTAGCCCAGGTCAGGAAATGGGGGAGGGAGAGTGTGAATGGAGAGTGAATGGTTTTATTGCAGGAAAGCCTAATGGGGGTGCTTTGGTATGTGATGAAGATTGCCAGAGTATCAGTTACGAAAGATGGAGGTGGTCTAAGACTTTACAACCTTGCGAGGTGGGATGTGTCAGACTATCAGTAAACAACCATCAATCTTGGGATTTGGGATCAACAAAGAAAACATCAAACCCCCTTTGATGCCATAACAAATGAAAAAGAGTCTAAAACCCCTGAGCCTGCCAGTGTTCAGGAGGGGTATGGATCATTGTATGTGCACATACAACAGTACCCGTGATCCACAGGACATGTGTCAAGTGCTCTGGCCAAGTGCCTGGCAGCGTGTGGTGAGTATGTGTTGGGTAGAATTCAGGGAACAGGATTTTACCGTCCAGGGCATAGATAAGGCAGTTATCTTTGCACTGTCATACTCACCGTTTTGGAGTTTTCATACAGACAGCAAGTTCTGGCTTGAGCCTAGCTGAAACTGTATGCTTGTTACACAGCAAGCTCTGGCATGAGCTTGGTTGCAGGGAAGCTGTGTAACAAACAGAGACTAGCTGTATATTTAGGCATTTAAGGCACCACGTTTGGGCAACTAAGGGCGCAATCCTATCGGGATAGGCAGCCGCCTCTGAACTCGGAGGCGACTGCCTATCCAATGCAAGGCAGAAGCGTGGAGGGGATTGTCCCCTCCGCGCTTCAGCCACCCTGCATTAGCAGCTAGACAGATGATTTCAGCTGTCTAGCTGCAGGAAGGTGGAGCAGGGGAAGCAGCTGCCAGACGACACATAGGATGCGTTGTACCGGCAGGTCCGCCTTCCCCACACAAGAACGCCCTGCTTTCGCCACTCTGTGCTCCTCTTCTGAGTGTGGAGCATGAGGCCGTTCTGAGCTGCCTGCAAGGCAGCGAGGTGGGGGGGACAGGTTGGTTCTCAGGGATCTGACGTATCCTATGGCCGTCTAGCCACTGACTAGTGGCCATAAGATTGCTCCCTAAGTTATGACCAAGATGCGCATAGTTCCTTGAGGTACTTGCTAGGTTGTGTTAATCTAGTACTAAAAGAGCTCACAAAGAGTAAAGATGGCTAATTTGATCTGGGGGAGGCCTACAAGAAGAGCCATTAGAAGACCCCAGACTCGTAACCAGTTTTATATTCCAGACTCTTGACCCCTGGGTGAGAAGACCGTGAAGTTTGATTCTATGCTAAATGATGTTATTTCACTAACTGAGACTCTGAGATTTTGCAGGACTGCCTTTGAAGAAGGGGCGGGAGGGATGCAGTTGTCTTTACAAGCGGCTTCACAGAGCTTGCTCAAGGCCACCACGTGCTGGCAGAGTATTAAGTGAGACGAACAACAGAACTGAGCATGCTCAGATGCCTATCGAGAGGAGAAAAAGTACTGTTTTGACATCTCGTGGTGTATACCTGCTGATAAGAGAATGTCCCTACTTGATGCTAGTTGGGCGGGGAAGTGTAGCCCTGAGCACGAGCGACAACTAGGAGGTGTTTGGGCGGATATGACCAAAAATAGCCAAAGATGCCAGGAGTTCAAAGAAGATAAACCAAAGAGAAATGTGTCAATCAAGATAACATGCCCAGATGGCAGACTTTGGGTTATATTTTGGAACATTTCAAAGTAACCCATTCGTAATAGTGCCAGACATGTTCCCCAGACACATGAAATTGTGGGAGATAGATGAGGCACCTTGCTTCTGATTGGTAGGCAAATGCTCTAATGACATGCACCCCATTTTTATTGGAGGCTACTCATCTCATTGCTCCTTGGGCCCCACCTTTGACCAGTACAGGGGTATAAAAGCACAGAGAATGGGAGCTCCCGTGTAGTGCTTTTGTTCCTGTTGTTCTGGTTCCTGCTGCTGCTCCACTTCCCTCTTTCTGCCATGCCACCAGACCCAAGGATTTGGGTAACTATGGACCTCCTTAGACTCTTAGACTTTGGAACTTAGGATGTTTTCTGAAAGTAGAACTTAAGAATTATTTCTGAGTTTAGGACTTACGAGTGCTTTCTGAGCGTGAGACTTGGAGGTTATTTCTGAGGAGGGGATTTGGACATCTTCAGAGGCGGTAAATGGAATTATTTCCAAGTCTTGGGTTTTCCGTTCACTCTAACTCCTATCTCTATCCTTCATATGCCTAGAGGAACTTAGTAATGCTTTAGCATTTGGGGGCCACCACCGAGAAGGCCCTCTCCCTTGTCACCATCTTCTGAGCTTCCTTTGGAGTAGGCAGCCGGAGGAGGGCCTTAGATGTTGAGCATAGTGTACCGGTGAGTTCGTGTTGGGAGAGGCGCTCCATCAGGTATTGTGGTCCCAAGCCAGGTAAGGCTTTATAGGTTAAAACCAGCACCTTGAATCAGGCTCGGAAACATACAGGCAGCCAGTGCAGGCAGGACAGAATCAGTCTTATATATTTGGACCTTCTGGTCCCTGTTATCAATCTGGCCGCCACATTTTGCATGAACTACAGCTTCTGAACTGTCTTCAAAGGTAGCCCCACACAGAGCGCATTGCAGTAATCTAACTTTGAGATTACCAGAGCATAGACAACTGAAGCCAAGTTATCCCTGTCCAGATAGGGGCATAGCTGGGCCACCAACTGAAGCTGGTAGAAGGCACTCTGTGCCACTGACACTACCTGAACCTCAAGCGACGAAGATGGTTCCAGGAGGACCCCCAAGCTACGGACCTGCTCCTTCAGGGGGAGTGCAACCCCATCCAGAACAGGTTGAGCACCCTCCATCCTAAGATTGGCCTCTGTAGTAGAGGACCAGAGAGTTGTCAACATAACATCCATTTTTAAAAAGGGCTCCTGGGGGGATCCAGGAAATTACAGGCCAGTTAGGCTAACATCTGTTCCAATTATTATTAAAATATAAAGATCAAGCATATAATAGGACAAGCCTTGCTGGAAAAGAATCAACATGCCTTCTGCAAAGAACATTTAAGTAACATTAAGTAACTCAGTAACATTTAAGAGTTCTTTGAGAGTGTCAATAAACTTGTAGACAGGGGGGATCCAGTAAACAGTGTTTACTTGGACTTCCAAAGAGATTTTAACAAAGTATCTCACCCAGTGTGCGGCCACTGTAAAAAAGGCAAATTCCATGTTAAGCATAATTAGAAAAGGAATTGAGAAAAAAACTGCCAATATCATACTGCCCTTATACAAATCTATGGTGTGACCACACTTGGAATACTGTATACAGTTCTGGTCACACCTAAAAAAAGACATTGTAGAGCTGGGAAAAGTGCAGAAAAGGGCAACTAAAATGATCAAGGGGCTGGAGCATCTCCCCTATGAGGGAAGGTTACAAAAGCTGGGATTGTTTAGCCTGGAAAAAGGAGGGTAAGGGGAGACATGATAGAAGTCTACAAAATTATGCATGGTGTGGAGAATGTGGATAGGGAGACATTTTCTTCCTATCCACATTCTCCCTCTCTCAAAATACTAGAACCCAAGGTCATCGCATGAAGCTGATTGGTGGGAGATTCAGGACAGATAAAAGGAAGTACTTCTTCACACAGCACATAAACTATGGAATTTGCTACCACAGGATGTAGTGATGGCCACCAACTTGGATGGCTTTAAAAGGGGGTTAAACAAATTCCTGGAAGAAAAGGCTATCAGTGGCTACTAGACTTGATGGCTATGTGCTGCCTCTAGTACCAGAGGCAGTGAGCCTGTGTACACCAGCTGCTGGGGAACATGGGTGGGAGAGTTTGTTTCCGTCTCCTAGATGAGCAGAACAGAGAAAGTGGCTCCAGCTGGTCTAGGGGCTATACAAGGAAGCAAGCTCCCAGAGAGCGAGAGATCAGAGCGAGCGAACAGGGAGAGCAAACAGAAGTTGGCCAGGGGAGTTGCAGTGGGAGAGGAGGCAAAGGCAAAGTGGTAAGTGGGCTGGTGTAAGCCCAGGGAGCTGTCCTTTCTATTCTGAGTTGCTGTGTGCTCACCATGTCCTCCTGAGAGCTCCAATTGTGGCCTGAGTAATCCCAGATGTGTGGCCTGAGTAATCCCAGCAGCTGTGTGGGCAGGAAGTTTCAGTCTGTTTCCCATCTCCTAGATGAGCAGAGGAAGCTGCTCCAGCTGGTCTAGGGGCTATACAAGGAAGCAAGCTCCCAGAGAGAGAGAGAGAGACAGAGGGGGGGGGGAGAGAGAGAGCGATTAGAGCAAGCAAACAGGGAGAGCAAACAGGAGTTGGCCAGGGGAGCTTGGCAGGGGAGGTCAAGGGGGAGGCCCCTAACATTTTTTTCATTTCTTTAAAATTTCTTTTTCTTGTAACACATACTTCCACACCAGTGGGACTGTGTTTTTAACCTCCAAGGAATAGAGGACAAAGCACAGGCTATTCCAGTACAATCAGAAAGCTAGAAACATAAAGGGAATAGAGTCTATGGCAGGAAAAGGCTTTCCAGCAGTAGTGACCTGCAAGGTCTGTGCCATGTTTGTTTTCTTGCCTGAGATCAACATGGCCTACACGTGCAACAAGTGCAAGTTGATCACGCTGTTGGAAGAAAAAGTAGGAGGACTGGAGCTGCGAGTGTCGGCCCTCCAGGGAATAAGAGAACAAGAAGAGTTCTTAGACAGAACAGTGGAACTACAGCAGCAAAGTGAACAGCAGCAGCTAGAAGAGCAACAGCAAGTGGAAGCAGAAGAGGAAACTGCTGAGGTGGGGAAAAATGAAGTAGAGGATACTCCTTGGAAAAGGGTGGCAGTTAGGACCAGAAGAACTAGAAGCCACTCTACACCAGTGGAAGCATTGGAACTATGGAACCATTTCCAGGTACTTGAGGATGAGACTGGAGGACAACTGCAGAGGAAGAATTACAGGGGAACCTGCATGAGAGCGAGCAAGAGGCTGAAGCTCAGTCAAGCAGAGCCAATGAAACCAAGGCCTACAACAAGAACAGTAGTAGCAGAGGGAGATTCCTTGCTGCATGGGATTGAAACCCAAGTATGTCGCCAAGACCCATGGACTTGCCAGGTATGCTGTCTCCCAGGAGGATGGATTAGAGACGTGACTGACGGATTGCCTACACTCATAAAGCCCACTGACAGGTATCCCTTTCTTCTCATCCATGTGGGAACAAATGATACTGCCAAGGAGAGCTATGAAGAAATCATGTCAGACTTTGAAGCTTTGGGAAGGAAAGTCAAGAACTTTGGGGCCCAGATAGTTTTCCCATCCATCCTTCCAGTAGTTGGAAGAGGGATAGAAAAGGAAAGAAAAATACTTCGGGTGAATGACTGGCTATGATGGTGGTGCCAGCGCGAGAGATTTGGATTCTGGAACCACAGGCTATATTTCCTGGAAGATGGACTGTTGGGAAGGGACAGGTTGCACCTCACAAAGGACGGGAAGAATGTGTTTGGAGACAGCATGAAGAACTTCATCAGGAGGGCTTTAAACTGAATCCTATGGGGGAGGGAGACGTAAAGTTGGGGGTAACAATGAATGAAGGCTCATGCACCACAATGGAGAGAACAGCTCTAGTAGCGTCCAATAATAGTCTTCAGAAAGAAGCAGGAAGAAAGCCAGACGATGAAGCACATGGTCTTCGATGACTATATACTAATGCCCAGTGTATGGGAAACAAACAGAACAAACCTGAACTCTTAATAAAAAGGTAAAGGTGTCCCCAACCAGTCGTGTCCGACTCTAGGGTGCGGTGCTCATCCCCGTTTCTAAGCCGAAGAGCCAGCGCTGTCTGAAGATGCTTCCGTGGTCATGTGGCCGGCATGACTGAACACCGAGGTGCATGGAACGCTGTTACCTTTCCCGCCAAGGCGGTACCTATTTATCTACTTGCAATTTCTTGCTTTCGAACTGCTAGGTTGGCAGAAGCTGGGACTGAAGACGGGAGCTCACTCCGTCACGCAGCACTCGGGTCTCGAACTGCTGACCTGCCGACCTTCCAGTCTGCAGTTCAGCGTCTTAACCACTAAGCCACCGCGGCTTAGTACTCTTAATACAAGAGAGAAATTATGACTTGATAGGTGTAACTGAAACTTGGTGGGATGACTCTCATGACTGGAATACAGCAATTGAAGGATATAACTTGTTCAAAAAGAACAGGAGGAACAGAAAGGGAGGTGGGGTTGCACTGCATGTGAAAAATACATATCTTTGCACAGAAATACAGGAGGAGGAGCTTGGTAGCCCCATCGAGAGCATTTGGGTTAAAATCAATGGAGCAAAGAATAAAAGGAACATGGAGATAGGAGTCTACTACTGGCCGCCTAATCAAGGAGAAGACGAGGATAAAACTTTTGAAAAGCAAATTGCCAATATTTCAAGGAAGCGTGATGTAGTAGTAATGAGGGACTTCAATTTCCCCGATATTTGTTGGGGGACAAATTCTGCAAAACATGCCCCCTCCAGGAAATTCCTGTCTTGTGTGGTGGATAACTTCCTCCTACAGAAACTAGAGGAAGGAACTAGAGGATTGGCTATCCTTGACTTGACCCTAACCAACAGAGATGACTTAGTGGATAAAGTAGCAGTTACAGGAACTCTGGGGGAAAGTGACCATTTTGTAGTTGAGTTCTTGGTTTCTAAAGAAAGCAAAAGCTGAGTGAAGCCAAACGCATACCCTGGATTTTAGGAAAGCCAATTTTAATAAACTCAGAACAATGATAAATAAGGTCCCATGGCAAGTGGCTCTAATCAGAAAAGGAGTCCAAAAAGGGTGGGAGTTTTTTAAAAAGGAAATTCTAAAGGCACAATTATAAACCATTCCAACAAGATAAAAAAAAGAAGACAACAGAAGAAGCCAATGTGGCTTCACCAAAAGCTTAGAGATGACCTGAAAACAAAAAAGGGTACATATAGGAAGTGGAAGGAAGGCCAAGTAACAAAGGAAGGTAACAGGCAAGTAGCACAGAATTGCAGGGATGGCATCAGGAAGGATAAAGCTGAGAACGAGCTGATGTTAGCGAGGGATGCTAAAAGCAACAAAAAGGCTTTCTTCAGATGTGCTTAGTAAAAGGCGGAGGAAAGAAATGTTGGTTCAACTATTAAATAAGGATGGCAAAATGATAACAGGTGACAAAGAAAAGGCAGAGGTGCTCAATTCCTACTTTGGCTCAGTCTTCTCCCAAAAGAGGGTCTATGACCCCCCTGGCAAAGGAGAAGTACAGGCTGAAGGGGCAGGATTGCAGCTTGAGATGGATAGGTCAAGGAACATCTAATTACTTTGAATGAGTTCAAGTCTCCAGGGCCAGATGAACTGCATCCCAGAATAATAAAGGAACTTGCAGAAGAACTCTTAGAACCACTATTCTCTTTGAGAAATCATGGAGGACGGGGGAAGTGCCAGATGACTGGAGGAGGGCTAATATGGTCCCTATCTCCAAAAAGGATAATAAGGAGGAACCTGGGAACTACAGACCAGTCAGTCTGACAACAATCCCTGCGAAAATTCTGGAGCAGACGATAAAGCAATCCATCTGGAAGCACCTTGAAAACAATGCAGTGATTACTCAAAGCCAACATGGACTGGTCAAGAACAAATCCTGCCAGACTAATCTGAACTCATTTTTTGATCAGGTCATCTCCCTTGTTGACTGTAGGAATGCTGTGGCCATCATATACCTCAATTTCAGCAAAGTTTTCGACAAAGTGCCCCATGATATCCTGATGAGGAAACTAGCTCAAAGTGAGCTAGATGAAACAACGATCCGGTGGATCCACAGTTGGCTACAGAATTGGACTCAAAGAGTGCTTATCAATGGGATCTTCTCAAACTGGGGAGAGGTAACGAGTAGGGTACCGCAAGGCTCAGTCCTGGGCCCAGTGCTCTTCAACATTTGTATTAGTGACTTGGAGGAGGAGGTGCAGGGAATGCCGATCAAATTTGCAGATGACACAAAATTGGGCGGGATAGCTCATACCTTGGAAGACAGAAATAAAATTCAAAGTGATCTTGATAGGCTGGAGCGCTAGGCAGAAAACAACAGAAAGACATTTAATAGGGATATATGCCAAGTTCTGCACCTAGGAAAAAGAAACCAAATGCACAGTAACAAGATGGGCGATACTTGGCTCAACAATACTACAAGTGAGAAGGATCTTAGAATGGTTGTAGATCACAAGCTGAATATGAGCCAACGATGTGATGTAGCTGCAAAAAGGCAAATGCTATTTTGGGCTGCATTAATAGAAGTATAGCTTCCAAATCACATGAAGTACTAGTAGTTAGGCCTCATCTGGAGTACAGTGTCCCGTTTCGGGTGTCACACTTTAAGAAGGATGCAGACAAACTGGAGAGGGTTCAGAAGAGGGCAACGAAGATGATCAGGGTTCTGGAAACAAAGCCCTATGAAGAGAGATTGAAAGAACTGGGCATGTTAAGCCTTGAGAAGACTGAGGGGAGATAGGATAGCACTCTTCAAGTGCTTGAAAGGTGGTCACAGAGAGGAAGGCCAGGATTTCTTCTCGATCACCCCAGAGTGCTGGACATGGAATAATGGGCTCAAGTTACAGGAAGCCAGGTTCTGGCTGAACATCAGGAAAAGCCTCCTGTCTGTTAGAGCAGTATGAAAATGGAACCAATTACCTAGGGAGGTAGTGAGCTCTCCCACACTGGCAGCATTCAAGATGAAGCTGGATAGCCTCTTGTCAGGGATGCTTTCAGCTGGGTTCCTGCATTGAGCAGGGGGTTGGACTTGATGGTCTTGTAGGCCCCTTCCAACCCTACTATTCTGTGAGGGTGCTGTTGCACTCAGGTCCTGCTTGTGGGTTCCTGGTTGACAGCTGGTTGGCCTCCATGTGAACAGAAAGGTGGACTAGATGGACCTTTGGTCTGATCCAGCATGGCCCTTATGTTCTCGAAGCTCCTGAGCAAATTTAGCAGTGATGGGATAAGAGGAAAGATCCTCTTATGGATAGGTAACCACCTCTATAACTGGTAGAGCCTAATTTGAACGTCTGTAGCATCCTTCCACTTTCCATCTCAAGACTGCGACAATACAGATTCCATGGTGTTAACATCAGCCCCCTTTTCTCCCTCCCCCACCATCTTGGGGAGATACTTTACCATCTTGCCTGATGAAGTGGTCTGGAGAATTCGAAAGCTTCCATAGTATTTTGTGACCTTTGAATTAGCCTAATAGAAGTATTATAGTGATACGGATTTTGGAAAATTTCTCTGGAATTTTTCTTTTGGCCAACACCATTACCTTTGCTTTTTGGTTAAAGAATAGAAAGCAGAGAGTAGGAATAAATGGACCATTTTTGCAATGCAGGGATGTAAACAGTGGAGACTCCCTATGGTCTGTATTGGGACCAGTGCTTTTAACTTGCCCCTAAATGACTGGCATTAGGATGTGCAGTGAGTTGGGCAATTTTGCTGATGATAGTACATTATTAAGAATGGATGGATGCGCAGCAAAGAGCTCCAAAAGGATGACCCTATTCAGATGCACATTGGGGCAGGGTGGTTAAGCTAACCATGCCGCAGGGTGTTCATGCTAACCACCACAAGAGCCTTTGCTACACGTGCAGCTAACCATGGCCTGCAGCGCTGTTAGCCTAACCACTCTCCCTCCTGCAGTCCTCCAACCGCTCCGTCACCCATCCCAGCAGACGCAGCGGGTCACATGGCCATTACAGGCGCAGGGCCGCTGACTGCCGTTACGGGCCATTTTCTTTCTTCTTTCTAATTCTGTTACGAAAATAAGCAAAATTTAATAAAAACGGCAACAAATTGTGCAAAAGTCGCCATATTGCAAAAATCTGCATTATGCCCGTATAGCACACACATAACCACCATGGCTGAGGGTGACGTCCGAACAGGCTCATCATCTCCAACCTCGACGTTAAAATGGCAAATACAGCTCGCTGTAAGGCAGCGTACAGGGCGATACTTCACTCGTGCCCGGGCCGGGTCTGAGCGGGCGGTCCCTGTCCATGAGACCCAGGGCTGCGGCGGGAAGCCGGATGGGAACGGTGACCCGAGCGCGCCTGCCGCGGAAAAAGCGAGGTCCGCGCTGGGGGCCACTGGGGACCCTCCTCTGCAGCGGGCGGCACCGGCTCCACCCGAGCGCCTGCGACGGCCCCGCAGCGCACGGCTGAGGCGACCTCCGCGTCCGCCCGGTGTCCCCACCGCAGAGCACGCCTCAGGGAGCTGCGGAAACAGCGGCCCCCTTTTCCCACAGGAAAGAAGGCCCGCATTAAGTCCGGCACGGGCGCTGTCTCCGCGGCTGCCGCTTCTCGCGGGCGCGGAGGGCCAGCCGCGGCCGCGCGTTACGCGCCGCAGCTTTCACTTCCGCCCCGAAGGCCAACACAGAGTAGAGCTCAAAATTCGTCCGGAGCCCGGGCGGTTGTGTGAGTCTAACCAGTCTGTGGGCTCGACCTCTTATCTTGCAGGAGCCCTGAAGGCCCTCGGCTTTCCTGAGGCTGTCCCGACAAATGCCTGGGTTGTGAAAGGTATTTAAACTCTTATTCACCCGCGCCCACCTTTGAGAACGCCCAATTCCCGAAGTATGTTCTTTCCAAAGCCAGCTGCTTTCGACTGCGTTCCGCCCTACCACAAAGAAGCATTGACAACACCGATTGCGTTCCCGGCGTTGATGTAACCACCAACCCTACCTCTTTTCTGACGTTGCCAGTGGTGAAGAGAGAGCATGGCCGTGGAGAGGGAAGAAAAAAAGAAAAAGTGTCGTCCAATCAGCCATCGGCTTTCGAGACCCCGCGCAGGCATTGGCTGGCGGCGGCCGCCGTCGGGCCATTTTCTGTGGAGGCCAGTGGGTGGGGCGATAAGAGAGGGGTCGCCGCGCAGGCGCGGCCCGCCCTCTTCGCTCGCTCTCCCTCGGCCCGCAGTGGCTGACGCGTCACATTCTGCTTCAGCGCGTCGGGGCTTGAGCGGGAGCAACGGGCGACGCTGCCTCCGGCTTGCGCTGAGAAGCGGGCAGAGAGGCGCCTCAGCGGCCGCGCGACCCCCAGCCCCCCCCGTCGGAAGACGCTCTCCGCTTCCCTCCGTCCCTCGCGACCCGCACCAGCCGCGACCGGGAGGATGCGCCGCCGCCCCCTGGCCCGAGGAGGCAGACGGGGGCGACGATGAAGGAGCTGCCCCGTCGGCTTCTCTTACTGGCCTTCTGCTTCCTTCTCGGCTGCCTGCTCGGGTAAGTCCCCTGGCCGCCCGCATCCGTGGAGGCGGGGGAGGACAGAGGACCGGCGGGCGTCCGCCTCGGCGCTCTGGCCGCGGGGCGCGTCGAGCCGCCTTCCTTCCTTCTCTCCCTCCCGGAGCTCTTCTCGCCCCCGACCCCCACCGCTTGCCTGTTTTCGTCCAGTGTCTGCCCCCACGGCGGGAGGGGGGTAATGGGAGGAGGAAGGGCCCCCGAGCTCTCCCTCCCCACGCGCGTAACGTACCTTCCGCTGCCCGTGCTTGTGCCAGAGCCCTCACGGCCCCCCAATGGGGAGGGGCGTGGCCTTCGGGCAGATCTGAGCCCCAGGTGCCTCATGCCTTTCTGAACTAGTGGACTGGGGTGAGACGTTCTCACTACGAGTGAAAGGTAGAAAATGGAGGAAAACGCAAAGCTTCAAACTGCGTAAGTGTCTCCAAAGTGGGCTTTTAAAGAAGATGAGAATTTGCACTTAGCACACAGATTCTTTACTGTAGGGATGGGTAACTTCTTGTCCTACACCTCTCTTCATCCCTCACCATTGGCTATGATGGCCAGGCTGATCGGAGTTGCAGTCCAACAACATCAGAAGGGCATCAAGTTGCCCAGCCATGTTTCACTGTGACTACATTCTAATTCTGCGTAGGTGTATCTTACATTAAAACAATAACCATTAATGTAAAAAATATGATCAGTTATTCTGGGTAAACAGTTAAATAATGTCACTGGGTTTGTTTGTTTGTTTTTACTGTGACTTAGTTTTGATGTATGGAAGTCCCAATGCCAGATCAATAAAATGCTATTTCCAAGTATAGTGTGGTCAGCCATCCTGCTGGGAATGTGACAGGGTGGATAACTGGTGTTAAGGGGTATTAAGCCCCACTGTGACTGTAAGAATGCATTCTATCATGGATATAGCACTCCACCCCTAAGCGTACATTGAAAGTGGGGCTGTCACCCAGTTAAAGAAAACTTAGTTAATTAAACTTGTTTTGATGGATTATTGGAATTATTCTGGATAGATTTGTGGACCACTAACAACTGTTTTTGAGGGGGGAGAGGCACCTTTTTTTGGTTAAGGATGGGGAACCTTCTAAATGTTGGGCTCTAAATCACATCAGCATGGCTAGCAGTCATGGATGATGGGTGTTGCAGTCCAGCAGCATCGGGAGGGCCACAGGTTCCCCATCCCTATTTTAGATAGTACATGTATATGTTGCAGCAGTTGCTCTCTTGGCATTATCTCCCTTGTGAGAGTGAAGAGTGCCTACCACCCAGTCTTTATGAGTACTTCCATTAAAATTTACATTTTTCTTAATGTGTTGCTTGATCGGCGTTGTCTTTTTAACTCAATTGAAAGGGCATTTAAGCATTTAAAGGTTGCAGCCCTAATTGAAAAGGATGAAGACATCATCTGTTAACCAAACTGGCTTATGAGTATCACAGCGTTGTTAAAAGACAATTAGACAACATTAAGTGACATTGAGTGTGCCCCAGATTGCCTAGCACCACCCCAAATGGATGCATTTGGTTTGTGGCATGGACTCTGCCTAAAGTCATGAGAATAGGTTTCCTAAAGGTGGGGGTTTGACCTACCTACTTGAAAAGGAAATTGGCGGCCAACTGCATAGTATACCCAAAAGAGTCGGAAACTAAATAAAAGCTTATCACAGTAGATTTCCACACTCCAAGCCTGACTGAACAGCTTTTAAGTATGCACATTTATACAGGATATATTCTCTGGACCTTTTGTTCTGCACAGTAACCCAGGAATTGCATGCCCCTTCAAGTATGGAGGAGCGAATCTGTCTGTTTCTGGTCTCAGTTTTGCATTGTATTTATTCATTATGTCATTTGTAATTCCTTTTGCCTTTTTTAAAAAAAAGATGCTCGCAAAATATATGAACATATATTTAAATTGTTTTTTGCTTTAAATATGTATGTAAATGCATATGTTGATGTATTTAAACTGCTGAGAACTGTGTCTCAACATGGGGAGAACTACAAAATCCAGTGGAGTAAGTTCTTTGTGCAGGAGTTCTCAAATATCAAATTTCCCAAGCACCCCTGCTCATAAGTAACCCCCTTTAGCCAGAAATAGTTAACAATTGGACTGAAAGAGAGTGGTTTATTAAACTTTCTTTAACACAGTTATGTATTACTAGACTAGTGCAGTTAATTTGTTGAGAATAATTCACTTCAGTGCAGCTGGTGGAGACTCCCATATGTTGTTTCCTGCTGACCCAGTGGGGTTAGGGTATGGGGAGCAAACCTAGGAATGTTCATGACTCCCAAAGCATCTTCGAAGTATTAGGTGGATGAATGTAAGTGCTTACTTGTTGTTCAGTCATTAAGTCATGTCCGACTCTTCATGACCCCATGGACCACAGCACGCCAGGCCTTCCTGTCCTCTGCACTCTCCCGGAGTGTGCTCAAGTTCATAAATGCTTACTAGGTAACACCTATACTTAATGAATTTTGTAGAAGGAGGGTAACTCCTCCCCAGGCTTTTCCTCAGCAACAGCAGATAACCTTTTAGGTTATGAAACCTCTTTCCAAAACTGTCTCCTAATTTGGATAGTCTATAGCAGGGTTTCCCAACACAGCACCCGCCGGCCCCTCAAACAACGCCCATGGAGCTCTCCACTCCCTTATCCCCTTCAAATATTTTTTTTTCAGATAAAACTTGGAAAAATGTGAAAGCAGCTTTCTTTCTCTCCCTTTCTAGCCTCCTGACCACCTCTCTAGCTCACTTCTGACCAGCCAGGCTCCCACAGCAGCCATTATATGACTAGCCATATCCTCTGTGGGACCGATTTTGTGGTGGTGCCCACAACAGTTTCTCAAATTCCAAAATGTGCCAACAGGTCCAAAAAGGTCGGCAGGGGGCTCACTATGATGCATAGTGGGCATATTATTAGAGGCAGATTCATATGTTATGGTTTTGGAAGCTTTATCTGTTACTGGAGCTATCTGCAGGCTTCTCCAAGAGCCACAGCTGAAGAGCAGCCTAAAAGTATTTGTAATAATACCTTCCCTTCCCCCAGTATCTTTCATGGGATATTAGTGGCTCGGTCTTCACCTTCATAATCTTTGTTCTGCATGTGTGGAAAACCCAGACACACACAATTGCTAACTGCTGTCTGAATCATTGTATCTTGGTGTTTTTATGTTAACTGCTGAACCCATCCTTAACATCACAGCCCACATAATTCATCTGATGAAGCAGGATGTTGTCTACCAAATCTTAGGCCAAAATAATCTATGGGTCTTTAAGGAGGTGCAGTAATTATCTGTGTTTTCACTAAAGACTAACAAATTTACTCTTCAAATACTATTTAGTGTCCTTCCATACATTTTTTTGTCTAACTGATAACAAGCAGGCATGTACTTACTTTAATTTAAGGCATTTATATACCATGCTTCATAATATTTTGGCCAGGGAACTTTACACTACAAATTCAAAAATAGAACTTAACAGTAAAAATATAAAAGAAGACTTGCCAGTTTGTCTGTCAGCACCATAGCTCCAAGACAGTGAAACGCAGACACCTGAAACATGGCATGCATACTAAGGGGACCCTGGGAGTGTACACCTCAGGGTTATTTGGTTTTTTAAATGTATTTTAAGTAGAATGTGTATGTGTGCCTGTTTGAAACCTACAGTACCATCTTCAGTCACTAGGTGGTAAATGTCCCTAGAGGGTATGCAGTCCCATCCAAAGCAGGTTGAATCCCCCCCTTCCAGATTAGGAAGCTATCCACCTGCACCACCTCCATCTTATCAGGATTAATAAGGCCAGCTACTGATGTAAGGAACACACAGGTATAGGTCAACTCACAGGAGGCAGTACTGTAAGGCTCAGAGAAGGCAATACAGTACCAGGGTAATGTGGGGCATATTTGCTGGTTCCATGCACTCCATCCTGCCCAACTTGATTTGGGCCTGAAAGAGCAAGGAAAATTGTGGCTGCATCAAGGGTAAGTTGTAAACAAGCACAATTTGTGACATTGCTCACCATTACTGATCATGTGGCATGTCTGTTAAGGCATCAGCCTTAGCTTCCATTTTCCTGGCTTTGTGGAGGTAACATGAGACTCTGATCTTAAATAGGAGGAATTTTGTTCACTGAATAAAGTTATAAAAAGAGTTTGAAAAACACTGCTGTTCTTAAGAATGTAAAGAGCTGTGCTAAATCAGACCAAAAGCTTATCTAATCTAGCATTCTGTTCATACAGTGGCCAACCAGCTGCCTGTAGGAAGCTCACAAGCAGCTGTGTTCTTGAGCAACCAGTATTCAGAGATATACTGCCAACAATACTGGAGGCTAGCCATCTTGATTACTTCTTGGGTAGCGACGTGCTTTCTCCCACTAGTACATAAAGGTGCACTGAAGGGAGAGCATCCAAAGCTGTAGTCTGATGGAAATAGGTGGAGCTTCAGCCTGAATCCACCTGCTAGTGGTGTGCAACAGTTCCTTCTGGGAGAAGAATAGCAGGCCGTACAGGCTGCAAAAGCTTTTCTGTGACATACGGATACATGCAGACAGGTGTATTAGTAACAATATATTTGTATGCCGGTGCATATTTTATTGGCAAGGCTGGTGTACAAATAATGCATCTGTTCAAATAAAGCACTATCTGTTCATATAATGCATCTGAGCTCTTGCCACTGAGATCCCTTCCTTGCTCCCAAGTAATTTGCTCAGGTAAGGAGTTATCCACTGTACTCCATCCCTCCTCTGTCTAAACAGCTTCCAGAGGAGGGAAGTCTCCTCTTCTGCACCCATCATATAAATACAGCAGGCTGCTGGAGAAGGGACAGAATGCTCTGTCCCTCTTCTACCACTCCCCAGCAGTTTCGCAAAAACCTTGGCTTTATGGTTACAAGTAACATGCTGTTACACACTGCCCAGCTCAGAAAACCACAGACCTTCCATCTGTGGTTTGTTCAGTGTGATATACAGACCCAGAATTCTGGCCTGTCTCTCCCCTAACAAGACAGAAAAAGAAGCCAAGAACAAGCCTTGTTGATCTTGGCTTCTTTGTCTTGTCAGGGGAGAGACAGACCAGAATTCTGGGTTCACATGTCATGCTGAACAAGAATAGGGCACCGTGCACGAGCACACTGCTTGTAAATCCTAAACATTATGTGCAAACTGGGTCAATTTTCTACCACCCAGAATTGCACACAGTATGCCAGATGAGGTCTGACTAGTGCAGGATAAAGTAGAACTATTTCTCATTGCTTGGAAACTATGGTTCTATTAATGCAGCCAAAAAAATCGCATCAGTATTTTTTATAGCCGTATCACAGCTATAAGAAGAGGCATGCTGGATCAGACTAAAGCCCTATCTAGTCCAGTGTTCTATTCACACAGTGGTCAATAAGCTGCCTGTGGGAAGTCCATAAGTGGGAAATGAATGCCATAGCACTGCTGACTCATCTTCAGTTTCTGATTAACTGCAGTCCCAAGATCCTTTTCCCATGTACTACTACCAAGCCCAGTACCCGTCATCCTATACCTATGCATTCCCCCCTTAAATGCAGAGCTTTGCATTTGTCTGTGTTGTATTTAATTGTATTAGTGTTGGTGAAGTTTTCCATTCAAAGTCATTTTGAATATCATCTCTGTCTTCTGAGGAATATCCTGCTCATTAAGTGTGACCCTTACTCTTATTTAACAGACTTCCCAGCTGGTATGTCTTTTGTAAAGAGAATCCTTCATCTTCATCTTTGTATTCACCAAATGAGAACTCTCCCTTGGCAAACATGGATGAAAATATCCAGGAAAAGGTAACTGCATGTAGAGTAAATAGAATGTGTTCTTGGAGAATTGGACATAATTGTAGTTTTAACACAGGATTTTAATGCATTAATACATTTCTGACTTACAGAATTCTATGAAGTCTGATGTGAAAGTCAGAGGTTATATTTAAAGTAAAAAAAATCCTTTCCAAATGGCTTTCCTTTATTGTATATTTTCAGTTTATGGAAACTAAGTTATTGAAACAGAATTACACTTATGGTATTGTTTTAAAAGGTCTCAAGGTTAATTTGCCAGCTCTCTTAAAGACATGCATTAACTCCATTGGGTTGTATCCAAAGTGACCCTTGTGTAAGGGTCTCCGTGTCGTCTGAAAAGCCTCTCCTGAGAGTTGAGAGATACTCAGAAAAGGCCTCGGATGTGGGGTGTCCATGTTGGGCAGTGGCCCTTTAAGAAAGAAACAGCTTCTCTGAGGGGTTGAAGAAAAATGTGGGTCTAGGATCTGCTGGCCTTTATTAAGTGTCAGAAAGCCTTTGGCTGTTGCAGAGTCAACAGCGCTCCTTGACTGTGCCTCAGCTACCTTGGAGCTATCCAGTATTCTGAAAGACCCTGCCTGGTCTAACTTGCCTTGTGATTCCGCAGACCAGACCTGGCCAGACCTGACTGGCCTTGACCCTGCTTTCTCACATTCAACCCTACCTTATTGGTTTTGGCACCTCTGGGTGCCTCGAACCGAGCCAGAAAGGACAGGGTGAAAGAGGAGATCTTTGACCAATGCCCGGTATACACTGCAATCCCCTGCCCCCAGGTTTTTCCTGAGGGTCCCTGAACCTTTAGAGCCTTTGGAATAGGGGTGTCAAGTGGCTGCGGTGGAGAGAAGCAAGTCAGAAATTACCCTTGTGCAAGTTCTGCTTTGGATACAACCCACTGTAAACTGAAATCATTGCTAAAAGTCATTGTCGGGACTTAACCAACTGATAATCTCCACTCAAACTTCCTGCTTTTTAGTCTCACTAAAAATTACATGGTTTAGGAAAGATGTTAAAGGTATGTAAATATTCTAAGGTGGTAAAAAGTGGAAAAGTAGACTACATTTGCACAATCTTAGTTTGACTTTGCCTGATTCTAAACTCTCCTCAGCCAGAGAAGGCACCCAGAGAAGGGCCCCATGAGAAGATCTTGCTATCCAAGGAGGCTTATAAGGGAGGAGGTAGTACTCTGGTCCCAAGTCATTTAGGGCTTTAAAGGTCAATACCAGCACCTTTAATTCACCCTGGAAACAACTGGCAGCAAGAATTATTCTCAATTCTGCCCATGCATCTAGCAGCAGTTCATAATCATGCAGCTACATTTGGACCAAATGAAGTTCCTGAGCTGTTTTCAAGGCTAACCCAATGTAGAGTTCAATTTTGATTATGGAATAGGAACATATCTATAATCCATCTTGGAAAATAATGATTGTTTTACTGTATATCGGTACTTAACATTTTGAATTAAGGCCCACCTGTAAACTTAACCTTTTAGGACCCACTTGTAAATTAACTCCACATTTCAAGCCCTACTTTCCCCCTCTGCAACAGAAAATGCAAGTATATCACATTGGCCCTGAGCAAATGTAAATTTAATTTTTCATTTGTAGTGTTAATATTGGCAGTGACCAAGTTTGTACATCACAACAACCCAGGGAGAATGAGGGAGAACAAGTGAGCAAGCTGATTCCTGCCACCCAATTGCTCTTGCTGCAAGTGTCAAGGGCTACTGGCTTGTTTAACGTTGTGTGCGAAATGGGAACTTTGGGTTGTTGGGGGCAGAGACAAAACCCCAGGTTCCAACGCTGGATTGTCTCTCCCACAAAGCTAAGCAACGCAGGGACAAAGTATCTTTAGATTGTTTTGCCTGCCCCACTTGCAGGCGGCAGGAGCCAGCACACTTGCTCATTCACACGCTCAGTTGTTGCGACATGCAAAGCCGACCATTATGTATCTGAATAGAATTTTAAATATGACACATAGGGAGGCTGTCTCTTAAAGGGGCTGTACAACAGTTAGAGGGCAGATGAACAGGTATCAACAGTGAGGAACAGAAGGGCTGGATGTGGGCCCCCTCTGCTGGGGTATGGATTCAGCAGGTTTCCTATCATTCCCAACCCCTGCACTCCAGTTGATCTTCAGAAGTTAAGTTTTCTTTAAGAGAGACTTATGTGATTTTAATGTTTATATAATTTGGTGTTTGAAAACTGAAAGATTATTTTAAAAAATTGTTAGGATTGCCAATATTCCATCTCACAGGCGGTGTTTTTGAGAAAAAAGGCAGCTGCATCTATTTAAATATGTCTTTGCATCTTTCAACTAGGAGGAGGCTGATGGATCCATTGGAACACTGTCTTTAGAACACACTGATTCCAGTGTAAGCAATTATCATGAAGAATGTTCAATTGACTGCACAAAGCAAAAAGAGGCAAGTCTTTTTCACTTAGGTTTAATTAATTTATTAATTCTTTTATGGGTTATAAACATGCAGTTCTCAAATATCTCCATGTAGAACTTAATTAGGTGAAGTAGAGCTGCAATATTCAATTAATCTATTAGTCCTGGGCCAATCAAAATTGGCCTCAATTAATTGAGCCAACCCCTCATAATCTCCCTCAGACTCAACCTATTTTGGCTTGCTGTGTGCACAAGCACACATATGGACTCCCCCTCATATATGCGCATGACTCTTGATTCTCTCAGTAATAGCATCCAGCAGGCTCTGCAAGTGCTCACTGCCCAATCTTCTCCATCTTGGCTTCATTGCTCTCATTACTGTAGGCCAAGTCCACGGCTACAGACTCCCCTGCTCTGTAGCCTCCTGAAGTGGTTGCAAGTACCATGGTGGTCTTCTTTAGCCAACCAAAGCCACTGTCCACCGTGGGAGCTTGACCACTCACAATTGATTATGTCATTGGGTGTGGCCTTGCCTGCCTCAGTATTGACACTGCCTTTGGCACTGGAGCTCACTCTTAAATAGCACAATTTTCCTCCTAAGTGGTACAACTTCGATTTCCTCCTGCAAGGTACAACTGCTGCTCACTTCGACACAGCTACTCTTCACATGGCCCCAGCCAAGGAGATCCTTGCTTAGATCATGGGTATCAGCAGCTTGCTGATACTGATGCCCACATGGCCATATCTCAGGCTAGAGATCAAACAGCCTCCACCGCCTATAAAGGATCCAGTTTTTTCAACTGGTTCATGGAGGCACAGCTACCCCAACACCATCTCAATGTTGCTGGCTTTGTTGCAGGTTGCAAAAGAGCCATGGGATATACCACCTTCTGTGGCATCAATCTCTAGAAGACTTGAGAGCCTGTATAAGGTCCAGCAGGGTGAATGCTCCTTTTTGTTATCTGGTTTCAAATTGTATAATCATGGAGGTCTCTTGGAGCAAGGCAGAGCAGAATCCAACAGATCAGGAGGTGCTGCAAGTTAGATGTGATGTGTTGGAAGTTTTATTCTGTTGCTGTGCTGTACTTCACATTGCAAGCTACAGGGCCTGCATGTCCCACTGTCAACATTTCCTCTAGGGAAAAGTTTCCTCTTTGACCATCTACTGGATTTTCCTGCTGGTTAAAGCCTGTATTGGCCCCAGGAGCGTAACCAAGCCCCCTGTAGTGTTAGAGGGGCCTAGAGATCCATAATGCCTTGCTTAAGTTCATTATTAGTGCAATTCCCTTGCTAGTAAGCCTCTGAGCATGTGAAGATGAGTCAAAGGGCCGATAGCGTGGCCTAGCACATTCCATACTAATGAGTGAATGAAGATGTGCCTGGGAAGTGAAGGTTGTTTGTCTTAAAGCTGCAGGTGGCTGTGCTGAGAACCAAACGCTATTAGTCCATGCTGGGAATGAACACTAGGGGGTGCTTGCTGCTGTTATACTGCCTCATTGCTAACATGTATGGTATAAAACCCATTGTACCCCATGGCTCTGGGTTCAGAGAAGCTGTCTTATCCAACCATTGAGTACGCCTGTGTGCTGTAAGTTACTCAATAAAGTACTCCTTGTAAGTAAACCTGGGTCTGTTTTATCACTATCTTGGCACCTCTAAATTAAGAGGTCGAAGCCCACAGCCAGGGCAACCCAATTGGTGCAGCAAGCAGGGTGCCAAGAATACTGCTATGTTCAGATGCCAAGGGAAGGAGAATGCGGTTGTCGGTGTGTTACACCGACTCCTGGACTGTCCGCAGTTGGAGCTGTGGGGTCCAGCCGCAAAGCAATTGGCAGTCCTGTGTGGCCCGATTGCATGGCCAGAGGTTGAAGAGGACTGCACACCAGTGGGTCTGGAAACTGCGTTGGAATCTCTGCAGCTGGAAAAGTGGTCAGCTAAAGAGAAGCAGTGTGCAGGACCTCTAGCATGGTTAATGCTGACAGCTTTAAGAGCTGTCGGGCAGAAAGAATCAGAATGGAGAGAGGAAACAGCAGAAAAGCTCAAGAACGAGCTGAGAAAAGAGCAAGATCTAAGGCTGTTAATTAGAGAAATCTTGCAGGACAGTGTGGCCTCTAACAAGGTGTGGGAGCATGAAGTCAAAGAAGTAGCCGTTAGCCTGGTACGCCAAGGTCAGAAGAATTGCCCAAAGAGTGCCAGGGTGAGCAACATCATCACCACGCCTGATTGGGATGAAATCCCTAAGAAGTGGAAACTGAAGATGAAGACCCAGAAGATGAAGACAAGGAATGGAGTAAAGGTGAAGAATCAGTGCCCCCAGGGTACGGGCTAGACCCCTCTTAGAGTGGGAAGTGTGCCAGAGGATGGTCCCAAGGCAGAATGAAGTGGAGAGACCACGTTGAAGATCTCTGTCAAGGTAACTGTTTAAATTTGAACTGTGCTAGAATTTCATAGAGCCTGTAGCTATTGACCATCAGCTATATGATTTCTGAAGAGTGTAACCATTAAGCTTTTGCTGTGGGATTTTCTGCAATGACAAAATCTCACTGATTTAAGTGTCCAGTGTTGGACTGCAAGAGCGTGTGCGCTGAAGAGATCAAGAAACCTGGCAGCATATGTTCCAGGCCAAGCCAAAATGCTACTACCATGCTCCTGCAAGCTGCAAATAAATTGTGTAAGCTGGGAGACCTAACCTGATTGAGAAGAAAAGAAGATATCATAGTAGCTGTCTTCAAGAACCATGCGACCTGCATAGCTGGCTGGCTGACGCTGTAAGTGATGTTACAACTGCAAACTAAGACCGTTTTCCTTTTTGATTACTGCAGCGGAAAAAAGTTGACCTGAGTCATTTGTCACCCCTGACAAAGCAAAGATTGGTTGCCCCGTATCTCATCGTGTCTTGTTTCAAATTTGGGATTTACAAATACAAACAAATTACTTTCAAGTCCTGCAAATCACCCTGCCGCCTCCCAAAGAAGATTGATGGCTGCGTAAAGAATGCAAGTATAAGGCGACCCTCATCTCCCTGCAATGTCCTGAGTTCGGCACTTTGCTTTCGTGTGCCAGGTTGAAGAAGACGAAGGGGGGGTCGTGTTATGAATCCCTGGCTAGCCTGTCTAGCGACTGAAAGCCCTGAGAGTCCCTCCGCCATGCAAGCCTCAGTTTCCTTACTCCTTTCTTGAGAAGCATTCAAAAGTAAGAGTTGTGCAGTTCAAAACTGCCCAGTAACTGTCAGTTTATTTTTGCAGAAGGGGAAGGGATCATATCTGAAGATCTCTCCTTTTCTCCTTGCAAAAGAGATAGTTTTGTTGTTTTTGATGTGTATGAAATAACTTAGATTTAGATCTCCAAGTAGACCCATCGAAAGCTCAGAAGCACTGGCAATGTTTTTGCAAGCTCCATATTAGATAGTCGCTTCCCCTCAGCAATCTCTGAGCGTCCAAGCCGAGAAAGTGTCAGGGGAAGGGAGGAAATTTTAGAGTGAAAGAGAGTTATGAGAGCAAAGGTAATGTCAAGGCCCAGTTTCATTAATGCAGTGAGGCCTTGTAAGTTATAGTCAAGATTTGATTAGAAGTAGCATAGAAAAGTTTAGGCCTATTCAGTTTTTTAGAATGTCAGAGTCTGTGTGAGCTTATCTCTGTCAGTGTTCTCAGAGCAGAGTCAGAGGGAGTCACCCAACTCCCTGTCTGCCACTGGTCTAGCCTTGGTGAGCAGGGAGGCTGGAAGATGTGAGAACCTGACAGAGGTGGAGTCAGATATGCAGAAGAGTCACCCAGGTTAAAGCGTCACAGCTAGAGAGCTGAGCAGTGCCACTCTGTTTAGGCAGAAGCCTTGCTAAAAGGCTAAAGGCCCTCGTCTGTCGAGGGATCTGGAAGGGGTGTACAGTCACACCTTCCCCTTTGAGTTGATGCAGAGATGGGGAGCCTTTTCTGGGAACATCCCATCTTCATTGCCCAAAGCCTTCTCTGTTTGGATCCATCATCGTCTGGGCTTTTAAGAGGCACTCTGCACATGGACTGGAACTTTGGATTGTTAGAGACTTGTCATAGAAAGTACTGTGAGGCTTTTCATAGACTTGAACTCTCATTGCTGTAGATTGTGTGTCTGTGTTTGTAGTCAGCTGAGTGTACAGCAGGCTGAGTTTGATCTACGACTTTTGGACTTCCCTCTGCCAGAACTCATGCAGCGTAGAGTTGCCAATGCGAAAGCGGTGGCCTAGAACTCTTTGCATGTGTGAGTATGCCCTTCCCTTGATCTTGATGGGCCCTGACCATGCAGCCTAGAGGAGAAGTATGATTGCTGGATCTGCTCCATCATGCCTCACCATGCAAGAAGAGTTTTCTAGTCATGGTGTTAAATTTTAATGAAAGTTTGTTGTGTGCATTTTATGATTTGTTAAATATTATGTGATATTTGCAAATGTTTTTACTGTCAGTTGCAACTCTGAATGACACTGAGGGTAGTTCCCAATATGGTTTAATGGTAGTGCCACCTGGGACAGAGCCTTCAGAGTTAAAAACAGAGAAGGATCAGGACAGAGACAAAGTCAGAGTTTTCTGTAGAAAGTTTGAAACACAATCTGTTCACACAACAGGTCACACACAAAAAGAGAGAGAGAGAGATTTCTCTTCCCAAACAGGGGGAAGAAGTAATAGCCCACCTCTGGGCTGTTACGTATCAACAAAGTGTGATAAATCACAGTGTAAGGGCTCTGTATGTATGCAAAGTAAGAAGATACATCACCTAGAAGGGGAGTTCCTCTTTGAACCGATTTCAGACTGGTTTCAAAGAATCGGGGGGGGGGGAGAAGTGAGTGGTTGCAATAATTCTGACTGTTATTGGCAGCTTTTTAGCTTTGTGTGCTTGCTCATATGGCTGTCGCATTTTAAAGTATACATTTAAGTAGATGTCAGACCCCTGGTGATCAAACAGCAGGGCAAACATGATTCAGCCCTCTGCGTAGACTGCTATCGTCCTTTGATCATCTAGGGGTGGAATGTATTGGCCCCAGGAGCATAACCCAGTCACCTGTAGTGTTAGAGGGGCCTAGAGATCCATAATGCCTTGCTTAAGTTCATTATTAGTGCAATTCCCTTGTTAGCAAGCCTCTGAGCATGTGAAGATGTGTCAGAGGGCCGATAGCGCAGCCTAGCACATTCCATACTAATGAGTGAATCAAGATGTGCCTGGGAAGTGAAGGTTGTTTACCTTAAAGCTACAGGTGGCTGTGCTGAGAAGCAAGCACTGTGAGTCTATGCTGGGAATAAATGCTAGGGGGAATGCTTGCTGCTGTTATGCTGCCTCATTGCTAACATGTATGGTATAAAACCCATTGTACCCCATGGGTTCAGAGAAGCTGTCTGATCCAACCGTTGGGTATGCCTGTGTGCTGTAAGCTACTCAATAAAGCACTCCTTGTAAGTAAACCTGGATCTATCACTATCTTGGCACCTCTAAATTAAGAGGTCGAAGCCCATGGCCGGGGCAACACAAAGCCCAGGTTGCTCTGTGGAATGCAGAGATGATTCGGACAGTTGACACGATCGCACCCAAGCACCCTCTCCCTCTGAGCAGAGCCTGGCCAGCTCCTTGGTATACATCCGAGCTGAGGCAATGAAGCAAAAGGGGGGACGGCTAGAACGCAGGTGGAGGAAAACCCGTGCTGAGTCTGACCAAACACAGGTTAGAGCTCATTATTGAGGTCTACTCAATAATAGTATTGCTGTGAGGGTAGCAAAGAGACATTTCTTTTCCACCAGCATTGCATCTTCTCAGTGTCATCCAGTGGAGATTTTCCGAGTGGTTCATGGCCTGTTACATTCTGGGCCAGGGAGAGAGACTGTGGAATTCTCGGTAGCACGCTGCAACAAGTTTGCATGGCACTTTGAATGATATAATAGTAGAGTTGGAAGGGGCCTACAAGGCCATCAAGTCCAACCCCCTACTCAATGCAGGAATCCAAGTCAGAGCATCCCTGACAGATGGCTGTCCAGTCTCATCTTGAATGTCTCCAGTGTGGGAGAGCCCACTACCTCCCTAGGTAATTGGTTCCATTGGCGTATTGCTCTAACAGTCAGGAAGTTTTTCCGGATGTTCAGCTGGAATCTGGCTTCCTGGAACTTGAGCCCATTATTCTGTGTCCTGCATTCTGGGATGATTGAGAAGAGATCCTGTCCTTCCTCTCTGTGACAGCTCTTCAAGTACTTAAAGAGCGCTATCCTATCTCCCTTCAGTCTTCTCTTCTCAAGGCTAAACATGCCCAGTTCTTTCAGTCTCTCTTCATAAGACTTTGTTTCCAGTCCCCTGATCATCTTGATTCTCCTGGACCTCTCAGCAGCTTTCGATACCATTGACCATAGTATCTTTCTGGATAGGTTGTCTGGGTTGGGAATTGGAGGCAATGTAGTGGTTCCGCTCCTATTTGGATGGCCAATTCCAGAAGGTGGTGCTGGGGGATTATTGCTCTGCACCATGGCAGTTATGCCTTGGAGTTGCACAGGGCTCTGTTTTATCCCCCATGCTGTTTAACATCTATATGAAACCGCTGGCGGGGGGGGGGGGTGTTATCTGGAGGTGTGGGCTGAGGTGCCATCACTATGCGGATGACACCCAGCTCTCCCTCTCTTTCTCATCAAACCCAGGTGAGGCAGTGGCTGTTCTGAATCAGTGCCTGGACATGCTAATGGACTAGATGAGGGCCAGTAAACTCAAACTCAATCCAGATAGGACAGAGGTACTGTTAGCGGGTGGTTCATCTGCCTGGCTAGGTGATATTCAACCTGTTCTGGAGGGGGTTGCACTCCCCATAAAGGATCAGGTTTGTAGTTGGGGGTGTTCTTGGACCCAGAACTGTCACTTGAAGCACAGGTGAAGTCAGTGGCACAGAGCACTTTTTATCAGCTTAGGCTGGTATACCAGTTATGCCCTTACCTGGACAGAGATAGCCTAGCTACAGTTATCCATGCTCTGATAACCTCTTGTCTGGATTACTGCAATGCATTATACGTGGGGCTGCCTTTGAAAATGGTCCGGAAACTTCAGCTGGTCCAAAATAGGGCAGCAAGATTGTTCAACGAGATCACATTACACCAGTACTTTTCCAGCTGCCCTGGCTGCCAGTCAATTTCTGGGCCGGATTCAAAGTGCTGGTATTAACATTCAAAGCCCTTAACGGCTTGCGGCCAGGTTAGCTGAAGGATTGCCTCCTCCCATATGTGCCTGCCCAGACCCTAAGAACATCCTCAGCAGTCCTTGTCAGTGAGCCCTTGCCAAAGGAAGTGAGGCGAGTGACTACCAGAAAGAGGGCCTTTTCTGCTGTGGCATCCCACTGTGGATTGAGCTCCCTAGAGAGGTTCGCCTGGCACCTGCGTTGTACTTCTTCTGGCGCCCGGTGAAGACCTTTTTATTCTCCCAGTATTTTAGCATTTTAGCTTCCTAGTCTTTTAGCTTTGGTGTTTTAAAACTCTGTTTTAAATCTGTATTTTAAATCTCTGCATTGCTGCTAGGTTTTATTCTGGTTGCATTGTTATAGTGAGGTTTTAATGCTTTTATATTTTATATTGTTTTAACCTGTGTTTTTGGGGTTTAATTTTTGTGAACCAAAAAAGGGAATTGGCTCAAATGTTCCAGCATGCGGCCTGTCACCTGGGAAAGCAGTAGATTCCTATGTCTTTCCAGGTGATGAATTTCAGTTCTAAAGCCATGGTGGACCCCATTGTCTTCCATCATACTTGGCTTAGATCTTCAGGTCTCACCCAGGAGGCCTGTTTGGCATGGAAGACCTTCCCTTGGACAATGAGGGAGTTGTCGCTGTAAGAACTGATGACCTGCTCAGCAGGGTGCAAAAGCTTCAGGTGACAGTACAGTACATGAGAACTGGCCAGCACCCATCTTACTGGCTGAGAACCTTCCCAGGATAGCCCATACCACTCACTGGGAGCACAGTGTTTGTGCTGTTCTTCTTCGTTAAGGACAAAAGATCCTTTCCTTCTATGACATTCTAGCCACTGCACAGCCTCCAAAGCCTTGAGGTGTTGGTCTTGACTTCCCCTGTGTCATCATTCGAGAGCCATTCTTCCTAGTATTTGGGTCCAGGCACCAGCATTTCAATCACACGTGGCATGCCATTGCCATGGACCATTGGGTGTTTACCAGTGGATTTTACTTGCTCCTCCTCCTACTCATCTCCCCCCCCTTCTGAAATTGTTCTGTGTAGTTGGCTTATAATATGAAATGGTAGGCTTAATTATTCATTCCTATGCTTTGAGTAGTCAAAAGAAGCCCTGCAAAATTTGCAAATGCCTCAACTGATCCTTAAGTATGTAATTACTTTTTTTGGACAGAGCATGGAAATGGGAGAATTAAGAACTCCTGAAGTTGAGCCACAGCATTCAGTGGATTCAAATGAAGTTTTTCTGAGCACAGCTGGTATCCCTGAGAGTACTTTCAGCATATCTACCTCCGAGATTTCCCCAGTCTCTCAGCCCAAGTAAGCTTTTTTATTTGTTCATACTTGTATCATGTTAATGCTTCAAGAAGTATTTTACTTTGCATCTGTTCCTTGTGCATTTTGTATTCTGTCCCCTTTTCTATACTGGCCTATTTTATCTCTTGCCTGTCTGACTCATTCATTCATGGCAAGTCGCTGATACCATATTGAAATTGGCAAATTGCATTTGTTTGAAGTTACTTGAATTGAGAGTGGTACGACTGCTCCATAGTTTGAATTCCAGCATCGACATTTCTAATACTGTGACTGGAGTATCATAAGAATTGTCTATTTTTCACAGGGAATAATAGAATGGGATACTTTGTGTTCTCAAAAGATTAAGAGAGCCCACAATATATCAGGTATAATTCCGTACGGAGGTGGAGGCAGCTAGGGATGGCCTACGGGGAGAAAAATCTTCCAACCCTTCATGTTTCTACAGTTGACTGGGACATAGCAAAGGGCCTGGTCTTTGGCTGTGCCTGGGCTGTAGAATTCCATACCACAGGAGCTTTTGCTGCTTAGTTAAGACACTTTTATTTGGCAGGAGCTTGATTGCTTGATTTGAAAGTTGTTCTTACCTGTTGCAAACAGTCTCCTATTTTTATTGCCTTTATTTGTGGTTTTGATGGATCTTTTGTATACTAAACTGATGTAAGCTCTAATGGTGTTGGAATAGAAAGGCTGGATAGATCTTTTTAATAAATTAAAAATATATACAAAAATGCAAATTATTAAGTACATCTAAATGTCCCCAAATTTGCTATAAACCTTCGGTTTGTCCTCCATAAGAGACTCATTTAGGCTATTATGAATGTGCTGTATCTGATTGACTGGGATTCCAAAAACTCTCAGTCTGTCGACAGGCTTAGCATCAAAAACTGTCAAGGTGTGGTCGACAAGCTGGGCTGTAACAAGGTGCGAATCTTTTCCTGTTTTGCCTTGCACCTTAATCGTGAAGCCAGAGTACTGCACAAAGGTGTAAAATGCACTCTCTCTGCCCCTTCTCCAGCAGGCTGCTGCATTTCTGTGCTGGATATGAGGATTCCCTCCTTTGGCAGCCTATTTTTGTTTCTGTACGGGGCACAGAGGAGTGACCCACTACTCCTCTTCCAGCCTTCTCACTTGCCTGAACAAATTCCTTGTTGCCTATCATCTTGTGCTTCAATACAAGGATATTCTTGGAACACAGAGTTTCTCACTATTGAGAAACATGGCGATAGTGATCCCAGATGAAGTGGCTTACAGCTTCCCTAATGTCCTGTGCTTCTCAAGCAGTAACTACTTAAGTGAGGGAGGACACTGGCCCCTAAAGTTAATCTTTTGTGATTTATGTATGCAACTCCCTTCTTCAACTCATATTTCGACTTCTGTTTAGTTGTTTGAATGCCACACTACACCCAGAGGTGCAATAGGCGAACAATCACCCTTTGTAGGAAACTGAAAGATATCAAAAAGGTTCTTGCCACCTCTTCCATCCCCCTGCCCAGGAGATATGCTGACACCATTCTTTGGCATAAACCAGCAGCACTGCTTTATTTCCTAAGTTCTGTTTAGGCTTGGCAATCTTTTAATCTTCTAGTTTAAATGGCTAGAGTCACTATTTCCTTTATATAATCTCCTTTGCAGGAGGTGTGGAACTTCTGGTCTTCCAGATGTTATTGAACTCTGGCCAGCATGACCATTGGTCAAGAATGAAAAAAAAGAAAGGATGGCAGCTGTAGTCCAACAACATTTAGAGGACCAAAGGTTCCCCATCCCTGCTTTACAGAAAGATCATTTTAAGAGAACCTTCAAAATGGTATAATAGGTGTAAATGAGTTACACCAGTGTAAATGAGTTACACCAGTAGAATTGTCTTGCCTTGGATAAGGTTATTTAAGAGAAGAGCCAAACAGCAGCAGGGGAGAAGGTCAAGACATTGCTTGCTTGTCACCACATCTTTAGCTATTCCAACAACAACAGAAGGAGCACATTGCCCCAAAGCTCAAGAAGCTGATTCTCCAACTTCATGTTTCCTAGGAAGCCATTTATTGCCAGAGCTACACATAGCTAGAGCATGGTCTGTCATAGCAACTTGCAGAGATGCTCAGTAAAGTACAAAATAAGGATTAGAGCAGGCAAGGGGACAGGAAGTCAACTCAGTTATCTCATCCAGATTCTTTTAGAAGCATTTTTGAAAGATGTTTAAGTGAGAGAACCCATCAACTGGGGGAAAGAGAATGTTGACTTGCTCTTCTACCAATCCATACCACTTTCACCCAAACTGCTTCAAAAATCTGAATGGTTTATGCATGTAACTTGTACATATTTCTGTTTTCATCATTCAGGCCTCATTCCAATCCTGTATTTGAGTTAGAATGCACAACTGAAAGCAATAGTCATACTTAAGCCTTACAATAGCTTTTGAAGTCTCCGTTGCGGAGTACTAGGGTGATCCTTGTTTGCTATTTGATGCATCTCTTTGGCTAGCAGAGTATTAGCAATTTCAAAGAGGTAAACACTGTGTTTGTTTTTTCCCTTCAGTGCAATAGAGAATTCCAGTGTTGATATCCCTGTAGTCAGCTCTATTGAAGGTGAACAGTCAGAACCTGACTGTGATATTGGTGGGATCCTTGAGGCTGATCCCCAGAGTGAGCCTTCCTCTCTTGTCACTTCACCAGAGAGGTGAGTATTGAAATAACTAACTGTTGCTGTTAGTTTGCTGTTCTAATATATTTTACTCCTCATTTTATATATTCATATGTTCACTTAAAATCTGCAGTCTAAAAATATTTCAGATTGGAGGAGTTTCTAATGTGGGCATATTTTCAGCCTTGTAGGTCAACATATAGAAAATATCTCTTCACATAGAAAGGGAAAGATGACTAAATCAGAATTTGACCCCAAAGTTGCTGCAACTGAGCAAAAGACAGATCCAAAATCTGCCCTGAATGCTTCTGGTAACGTAAGAGGGGAGGTATGTGTTATAAGCAATCCTGGTGGTACATGAATTGTTTAAGCGAACAGCACAGTAAATAACAAATGTTTTGTTCCTTGCACCATTTGAAGATATTTTGCAACTTCTCGGCTTATTCTTTACAGTAACATGTTGTCACTGCTTGCTTTAGATGGATGCTGAACTTTGTCACTTCTGTGATAGTTCTCTTTCAGCTACTAGCAGATGGGGTAAAAACCAATCAAAATCCAGTAACTACATAGCCATAAAACATTATAAAAACAGTGCAGTAATCATACCTCCCTTTTAGAAGTCTGTTTTATACCTTCAATAGGACCCCTATTGAAAAGGCCCCTTCTTTCATCCCCGCCAGCCATTTTTCACCTGGTGATGGGACAGTGAAGAGGGCCTCAAAGACCAAGTGCAGATATTTGGCAGGGTTCCAGCCTTTTAGGGCTTTAAAGGCCAAAGCCAACAGCTTGAATTGAGTCCAGAAACAAATTGGTAGCCAATTAAGCTGAAATAAAAGCAGTATGATCCATCCTGCTTCCTCAGAGGTCTGGCTACAGCATTCTGAACCATTTGAAGTTTCCAAACTGTCTTCAGAGGTATAAATTATTATATGTAATGTATAGAATGCATTACAGCAATCCAACCTTGATATTAGAGAATGGGGCTTGCCCTTTTATAACCTAAAAACAAATGAAACAGAGCAGAAAATATAATTAATTATTTAAAAAACCTGCCAGTTTAAGACCAGAATTAAAGCTATCTCATGTTGGCTCAAGCTCCACAAAACCAGGAAATTGGAACCTAAGGCCTTTGCACAACATCATTACTCTTCACGTCTGTAATGTCACAAATTGTGGTTGCTTACAACTTTCCCTCCATGCATCTGCACCTTTCCTTGGTCTTTCAGGCCCAAATCCAGATGGGGAGGATGAAGTGCCTGGGACCAGCAAAGATGACCCGCTGGTCCTGTATTGTCTTATGAAGCATCTGAGCCTTGCTTTGTTGTTAGAGGAATCCTGTGAGTTGACCTATGACTGTGCTGCTTCTAAGCAAGCACAATTTGTGACATTGCACAACATTACTGATTACGTGGCACGTCTGTTAAGGCAGCAGCCTGAGCTTCCAGTTTCCTGGCTTTGTGGAGTTGAGGCCAACATGAGGATAGCCTTAAACCAGCAAGCTTTTTTATCATTGACTTTCCTTGGTTTTTAAAAAGGGAATGTATTATTACAATGTGCAGGGAGGAAAAACAGAAACACAAAATAACAAAGCACAAACAAGTCATTAACTGGGTAGATGTGTACAAATGAATAGATGTGTCCCCATATGTTCAGAAAGGCTTACTTAAGCCTGCACAGGATTCCAGTGTGGCTTTTCCCCTCTCTTCATTAGTGTATGTCTATACCAGGACAGATGTTTGATTTCTTCGCTCTGATAGGAACACTAGCTATTCTCAAATAACTGACCCAAACGCAAGCTGTGTCTGCAGTTTTTCCATAAATCACTGCAATGCAACAGACTTATCAACCTACCACTAGGCCTACTGACAATACACTATGTTTGCCTTTAATGTTCAGCTTATTATAAGCCTTACACAATTTTGGTGCTTGCCATATTGCCTCAATATCATATTGATCTTTTGTTAATATCTAAAAAAAACCTGACACCCTTTTGCTGCCTTGTGCAGAGAAAAGCAGGAGATATTGACCCAACTTCTGTAGTAACCCCAAAGGACCCAGGAGATATCCCCACATTTGACGAGTGGAAGAAGCAGGTTATGGAAGTGGAAAAAGAGAAGAGTGAGTTCACTTATTTTTTCTGTCAAACTTTGAACAGAATTCTCCCTTAAAAATCCAGTATTTAACATTGGTTATATTCTCTGACTTTAGAAAGGGTTTTGTAAGTTTCCTTTCGAAGGAAGACACTCAAGTTTTGTTTACAACAATAATTTCATATTAATTCAGTTAAGCAAGAATTGAGTCCTTGTTCCAAGATACAGCACACAGATTTCCCTAGGTAAACTTACTGAAGTAGTGTTAGCAGCTTTGCAGTTCCAGTGACCAGAGTTTCTCATAGAAGGGTGGTCTTACCTTCAGTGTCAGAGGTGTGCTTGCATCGTAATTGCTTACTGAGACATCCAAGTATTCCAATCCCATGAAATTCCCTGCTTTCATGAATGGCTAGGCTTTAGGTGTTTGTTTTTACAATAGGATCTCTAGGCATGGAGGTGGGCAGTGGGCAGGAAGATCTATCCCTCTGGATGCAGTTCATCTGTGACTTGTCTTGAAATAAGAATATATGGAGCTAAGATGTCAAGTTAAATACTATCTTCTGTTAAGTATCTGTATCTATTGGCTGGGTAATCTCTGTTTATCTGGCAAATATCCTGAATGTGTAATCTCTTGCTAGGACAACTTGCTGTCCTGGATGTTTGTCCATTTGGAGGCAAGATGCTACCTATTCCCAGAAGAAATCATCCTTTGACCTATCCTTCCTCCATCTACCACCCTATTTCTTATCTATGTTCTACCTCCAAACCTCTGGAGCTTGCTGTTTACTCCTGCTGTCTTGACTTTTCCCTCCACTCAGCAGTTTATCCCCCGCACTCCACAGAAACTGACCTTAGCAAAATTAAATGACTTCCTCACTGCCAAATCTTTTGATTGTCTCTCTTCAGTTATCATTCTTCTTAATCTCTCTTTGATTCTTTCTGACTTTGATTACAGCTGGTTACTTTCTCCTACTTGATTCCTTTCATACTCTAGGTGTCTGTCTTCAGATGGCTCTTTTCCTACCTTTCTAAATGTTCATTCAGTGTATGTCTCTCAGGGCTCTGTTTTTGACCCTATAGGGCTCTTCATTCTACACACTCACCCTGGTTGACCATCAAATCCCATGGCTTTCAGCGCCACCCATACATATACAGTGATGACTCCTAGCTCTGTATCTCTACCCCAGGACTTCCTCCAACTGTATCTTCAACTGTCTCTGACATTTCTGTTTGGATGCTTTGTCGTCTGAAGTAAAATATAACACTGTACTTCTCATCTTTCACCCAAGCTGTCAGGGGTGTTTCTGAGCCCAGGGAGTGGGATAACAGTTCAGATTCTGAAGGAGCACCATCAGACATGGGGGAGGTGTTTTCCCAGGCTAGTCCAGATATGAGTAAGCCTGCTTCTCAGGTTACAGATGTCCAGATGGCTGAGCTTGAGGGTCCCTCCTCACCCCCCCCCCCCCGTGAGAGGCAGTGAACAGGAGGATGACCTAATAGATGCCAGGCGCAGGCACAGAGCAAAGAGAGAGAAGGCAGGGGCGGAACGTAGACAGTCTACCCAATTGGCCTTGCATGAAAAGCTGCGCTTAGAGGCCTCATGACAAGAGAGGGACCTCCCACCCCTTAAGTTAGGCTAGCAAGACCACCTCGTAAATTCCATTTGAATCCCCTGAAGGCATTCCTTGTAGACGGAGAGTCTCTGAGAATTTGCATCTGTGTGACCCCGTGAAGCAATGAATTAAAAGCTATAGTCTGATGCCTGTGTATGTTTGGGCATGAAGTGCCTGTATGTTTGGGCGTGAAGTGAAATGGGGGCTAAAGGGATCGTGACACAAGCCCTCCTGTCTTCATACACTCTCCATATACATTGACAGTGTGTCTGTCTGTCTGTCTGTCTGTCTCTCTCTCTCTCTCTCTGTCTCTCTCTCTCTCTCTCTCTCTCTCTCACACACACACACACACACACACACACACACGTACATGTGCACGCACAGACGCACACACCATCCCTGTTGAACAAGCATGTACCTTTGGCTTTGGCTCCTCTCTTTCCTTTGTTCCCTATATTTAGTCTGTTGCCAAATGATGTTGCTTCTCCATTTACAACATTTGCAGAAATCTGGCTCTTCCTCCACCTACCCCCTCAGCAAAAACTCAGGTCTGTGTCCTGGTAATCAATCTCCTCTAGTGTCTTCCATTGTTTCACCTCTGTCCAGCTCTGCTACCAAAATCATTCACCTCTCTCATTGCTCTGATCTTGTGACAGCCTTCCTTAAATCACTACGCTAATGTCCTGTCCACTCCAGATCCAGCACAAGTTTCTCATCCTTAACTTCAGAGCTCTCCATAGTCCTGCCACCTCCACTTTTTCTCTCTGATCTTATATCCTGATAAATTCCGATTGATAACCTTGGCTCATCCAGCTCCACTACCTTCAGTCGTGTGAAGCCCTCAAGACATTGCCCTTTCTCTCTTGCCCCATATATTTGGAATTGCCTTCCAGATCTCCTTCATGATGCAGCCACCTCTCTCCCTTCAAATCCCTCCTCAAAGCCCATCTTTTGTTTGATACCTTTGGCACAGCCCCTATTCCATGCATTACTGCAGCCTTCCCCAACTTGGTGCCCTCCAGGTGTGTTGGGCTTCAGCTCCTGTCAGTCCCAGCTGGCATGGCCAACAATCAGGAATGCTGGGAGGCATCATCCAAAACATCTGGAGGGCATCAAGTTGTGGAAGGTTCCTCTACTGCAACTAAGCCTCCTTTCCCTTTTCCCTTTGTCGACTTTTAAAAAGGGACCTCTCGTATGCTGTAAAGCACCATGCATATTGACGGCACTACATAAATAAAATAAATACCTCTGGAAACTGCTTAACTTTCAGGTTGCATTTGTTAAGGCAATGTATACATTAGAGCCTTTAGTGGGGGAACTATCTTGATCCTCCTACGTGTTCTACATTCCTTCATCACCATGGACCATTGGGCTAGTTCCCAGACATTTTCATATAATAATCCAGCCAAGCCTATTGTAAACTTTCGCCACTCTGGATCAAGCAGAAACAATGCCCACAGAACATTTAGTGAAGAATGGAGAGCGGGACTCAGATTTCTAACTTGGGAACAAACTGCTCTTTGCTACAGATTTCTAGTAATTACATAAACTAGGAGGAGGCAACTTTGGAAGGTTAGGGGCCATTTTTGTGGCTATGGAGTACTACACAGGTCAAATTTAGCTTCAGAACAAGCTACGTTTGGCCCATTTAGTTCTCTGTAGTGTTAACTCAGTCATTTTTTGTATACTTTTTTTTTCCTGCAGGGGCCACATGTAACCCACCCTTTGCATACACAATAAACACGTGCCTATTGTCATCTAGTGCAAGTATTCAGTTAATATCATTCTGCTTTTTATTTAGCTCACCACAACTTTGGCCTGCACATGCAACAGAAGGAAGCAATAGGATGCGTAGTGGTAGAGTGGACTGTACCAGTTTAGATTGTAGGTGGGAGATAACATTTCTGAATGCTCCTTTATGTAAAAATACTCCCTGCAAGTAGAAAACCAGCACACCTGGGAAGGGGCTCATTTTTTTCCTCAGGTGTGCTAGTTTTCTACTTGCAGGGAGTATTCCTACATAGAGAAGTCTGAAGTGGTTCAGTCCATTCTACCACCTCATTCTGCTGCATGTATAGACCAGGCCTTTTTGTCCTTTGCATATGTTAACCAAGACACTAGTTTATTTAAGAAAGCATATGTGTTCTGGTCTGCAGGGATTATACTAGGCTTAGATTATCCCATGTTAATGCTGTTGCTTTTGGGCCAAATTCCTAAAGGAAAGTATAACCCTTTGGGCCAATTGGGTGGCAGAGTTAGAACTTTAAACCAAATTAGCTTTTTATTTATGACGCCATTATCATTCTGTAGATAGGCTCAGAACTATCAATATTTAATATGTTCAGTATGAATTTAGACCCAAGTGATAAAAGTGTAGTAATTAGACTCTAATCTAATTCCATCCTAGTGACCCTTGGGGTCAGGTTAAAGAGAAGGGTTGAAACTCTGAAGAAACCTAGTGATATCTCAGTGGCATTTTTTCAGGGCCTTTGCTTGTACAAGAGAAATTAATATTCTTGGTCTGTTTGTTAAAACATTTATATACCAGCCTTTATCGTATTGAATTTCAGGTCTGTGTACAGCATAAAGTCAGTTCAATAAAACATAATAATAATAAGAGCAGCAGGTGATCCTTAAAACCAGATCGACAATTGCACACATTAAAAAACTGCTAACTGCTTAAGCTGTTAAATAACAACATGTTTACCAAGTGCCTGAAGATTTTACTGTTGGTATTAGGCAGACCATTACGGCTGCTTGTGTTTATCCCAATGCTACTTAGACTGCAGTCAGGTCATTTAATTGTTGCTCATATGTCCTAACTTTGCATTATAGCAATGTTTAGCAGTGCAATAGCTTTAAACAGCAGCAGGGGTTGCATGTGCTTTTGTGTGGTAGTGTCTCCTCTCCCTGAGACATCTATTAGAAATAATAGGGCATTTACTTCCAAGTATTAAAATGAAAGGGCAGTGTTCAAAGCAATTACAAGTAGAGGATGAGGCAGTTTTGGAGGCTCTACTTAGATGATGCTAGTTCCTTTTATACAAATGGCTTTAGCAAGAAGCTTGGGAGTATTAGCTTAGTAAATGTTTCCTAATAATTCTCTGGTATGCTTTCTCTTCAATGCAGGTCAGTCAATGCATCCGTCTTCCAATGGAGGTCTGCATCTCACAAAGAAAGTCCAGAAAAATAGGAATAATTATGCTTCAGTAGAGTGTGGTGCCAAAATATTGGCAGCTAACCCAGAAGCAAAGGTAACAACGCCACATTTTTAAAGATGTGATGCATATTTTTACAAGACTGTAACAAAATTTCAGTTGAACACCTGACTTTAATAGATTGATTACTTTTAAATACTTCTACAAGAAACTAATGAAAGTTGAAAGCCTTAGTTGTGGGAGCAGGTTCATTTCCCTCTAAACACTGCAAGAGGCCGCCCATTGCTGCTAGCTTGGATGGAGAGAACGGTGGCTTAGCTGCTCCCTTGAGAAGGAAAGGCTTGAAGAGGCAAAGAACAGATGGTTGTGTGAACCATAACACAGTCTGCAGGTGCCAGCTGAAATGGCTTGCCCACAAGCTTATGCAGAACAAGCATGTTCATCTTTAAGGTGCCTCAGAACTTTTTTTTCATGCCAAGGTGATGCAGAGAGAAAGATGCTATCATTTTTGTTCACCCTGGCTGTCAGGGGGCTCTTCAAAAGTCCCATCCCAGACAGCTCCATCAATGAATTGGTAGGTGTGAGGGGCTCTGGGGGCAAAGGCACCTCAAAACCTCCTTGGTCCATTGACTCCATCAGAGACACAGCAGCTAGAAATACACTTCAACTCAAAGTTTAATAAAGACTCTCTTAGTTACAACACTGGTAGTCTTATGTTCTCTTACTTAGTTGGTAGTAACAGAACATAAAGCAATTGGGGAATCATTCATTAGGAGAATTCTCTCCACCTTCACCTATGGCAGGGACTGACACCGGGCAGATAAATACCCCCCCCCCCCCCCGTTTGTCTCTGTCAAGTGCACAGCTGCTAAATCTTTCTCTGCTGTTGCATCCCAGTACCTTTCCTGGGGAAAATGCTGACTCCTCCAGTTTTGAGCGGGAAAGTCCAGTGCAGCATTTTTGGAGCTTGCTCTTAAAGGGACAATGGAGGAAGGGGGGTAGACCTCTGCCCAGTAGATGAGGCAGCCCCTGAGGAGCGGAGTTTAGCGTTCCCCAGGTAAAATGCTGTTCCTCGCTCCTGGCTTGCATCTCTCTCTCTCCTGCTGTCGGGGTCTCTGTTCATCTCCATGTCTCTTCTCCACCTCCACCCGCTCTATCGTGTTCTGCTTTTTATCCAGTGTCTGCCTGCTTCCCCCCTCCCTCTTCCAGGTGAATTTTATTACAGTAATTAGCAAAAGCCCTCAGCATGTGCTGGCTGGTGTTGCTATTCCTTTGCGCTGCTGCTGCGTGCCGCTGCCCTGGCATAGCCACTCTTCTTGAGCCTAGCATTTGGAAGTGTGAGGGGCACCCTGGCAATGCTGTGATGGGACTGCAGGATTCTGGGTAAGAGACAGCAAGCCTCACCAATCCCTCACAGTAGGTGATAGCGAAGAGGGAGATAAAGTTCAATCTGAGACTAAGGTTCTTATACCATCGGTGAATAGAATTTTCAGCCCCAGGTGTTTTGTAGAACTTAAACAGTACTTGTAAAGCACAGAGTGTCCTAGAATCTTGTCAGGGTATGTAGCATTCTGGGCAGCTGAGCCTCAGGGTGTGACATGCCCAAGGCATTACAATGAATCTGGCTGAGGGGGGCCTTGAACTTAAATCTCTGATCTAAGGCCAGCAATATTCATTGGTCTTTTTCATTATTTATGGCACAATAAATTCTTGTTTTGTCTTGGATAAAATGTCCCTGTTTTTGCTGTGCTTCTGTTAATTTCTGGGCTCCTGGTTTTATTTATAAGTACTGTTTGTACTGTATATTATTATTTCATGATGTTATTGATTGTATTTTGTATTTTTCTAAAAAAACATCTTGTCTCATATGCTACCTTGGGATGGTTTCGCACTTAAGGGCAGCCTAAAAATAATTTTAAATAAAAGTAACGAGTATTGACTCTCTAAATAAATGGTGTCTTCAGTTAGCTTATATCTTATTTGATCTTTTGATAACACAGCGTTATGAACATAAGCTATGTTACGTTGAGTCGGGCCATTGGTCCATCTAGCCTGGTATTGTTTAACTGACTGGGAGTGGCTCTCCAGGGTTTCAGGCAGGAGTCTCTCTCAGCATTACCTAGGGATGCCTGGAATTGAATGTGCAGCCCTCTGTAAGCAAAGAACGTGCTCTGTTGATCTTTACGCTGTGTTAAATTGCCTCAAGGGTGTTTTTAAAAAAAACAAACTGAAATGGGTGTGTACAGATACTGTAAGCTAAAGATACCGTGGATTTTTTCTTGAGCTCTCACGTTTCTAAAAGTAGTAGTAGTAAAAGAGCAGCTGCTTTTTAGTACTTTTTTTGATAATGAATGGCATTCTCATTCTTCATAGAGTACATCAGCTATACTAATGGAGAATATGGATCTTTACATGCTGAATCCATGCAGTACTAAAATCTGGTAAGAACTTCTTCTGTACTCCAGAAATTTGAAACATCTGCTATGCTATCCAATAGTTTACAAATTGTGACAGGCCTTGGTAGCCAAGGATTATATTAGAATCATAGAATCATAGAATAGTAGGGTTGGAAGGGGCCTACAAGGCCATCGAGTCCAACCCCCTGCTCAATGCAGGAATCCAAGTCAGAGCATCCCTGACAGATGGCTGTCCAGCCTCGTCTTTAATGCCTCCAGTGTGGGAGAGCCCACCACCTCCCTAGGTAATTGGATCCATTGTCATATTGCTCTAACAGTCAGGACGTTTTTCCTGATGTTCAGCTGGAATCTGGCTTCCTGTAACTTGAGCCCATTATTCCGTGTCCTGCACTCTGGGATGATCAAGAAGAGATCCTGGCCTTCTTCTCTGTGACAACCTTTCAAGTACTTGAAGAGTGCTATCATATCTCCCCTCAGTCCTCTCTTCTCAAGGCTAAACATGCCCAGTTCTTTCAGTCTCTCTTCATAGGGCTTTGCTTCCAGTCCCCTGATCATCTTCATTGCCCTCCTCTGAACCCTCTCCAGTTTCTATGCATCCTTCTTAAAGTGTGGTGCCCAGAACTGGACACAGTACTCCAGATGAGGCCTAACCAGTGCTGAGTACAGGGGAACTAGGACTTTCCGGGATTTGGAAGCTATGCTTCTGTTAATGCAGCCCAAAAGAGCATTTGCCTTTTTTGCAGCCACATCCCATTGTTGGCTCATATTCAGCTTGTGATCGACAACAATTCCAAGATCCTTCTCGCTTGTAGTGTTGTTGAGCCACGTCTCCCCCATCTTGTAACTGTGCATTTGGTTTCTTTTTCCTAGGTGCAGAACTTGGCATTTCTCCCTATTAAATGTCATTCTTTTGTTTTCTGCCCAGCGCTCCAGTCTATCCAGATCACTTTGAATTTTGTTTCTGTCTTCCAAAGTATTAGCTATCCCGCCCCATTTTGTGTCATCTGCAAATTTGATCAGCATTCCCTGCACCAGCTCCTCCAAGTCATTAATAAAAATGTTGAAGAGCACTGGGCCCAGGACTGAGCCCTGCGGTACCCCACTCATTACCTCTCCCCAGTTTAAGAAGGTCCCATTGATAAGCCTGCACTTCACCTTTGCGAGGGGGGTCATAGACCCTCTTTTGGGAGAAGACTGGGCCAAAGTAGGAATTGAGCACCTCTGACTTTTCTTTGTCATCTGTTATCGTTTTGCCATCCTTATTTAATAGCTGAACCAACATTTCTTTCCTCTGCCCTTTACTATGCACGTAGCTGAAGAAAGCCTTTTTGTTGTTTTTAGCATCCCTTGCTAACCTCAGCTTGTTCTCAGCTTTAGCCTTCCTGACGCCATCCCTGCAATTCTGTGCTACCTGCCTGTACTCTTCCTTTGTTACTTGGCCTTCTTTCCACTTGCTATATGTGTCCTTTTTTGTTTTCAGGTCATCCCTAAGCTTTTTGTGAAGCCACATTGGCTTCTTCTGTTGTCTTCCACCTTTTCTTCTGGTTGGAATTGTTTGTGATTGTGCCTTGAGAATTTCCGTTTTTAAAAGCTCCCACCCATCTTGGACTCCTTTTCTCGTTAGCGTCGCTTGCCATGGGACCTTACTGATCATTGTTCTGAGTTTATTAAAATCAGCTTTCCTAAAATCCAGGGTACGCGTTTGACTACACTCGGCTTTTGCTTCCCTTAGAACCAAGAACTCAAGTGCAACATGGTCGCTTTCCCCCAGAGTTCCTTTAACTGCTACTTTATCCACTAAGTCATCTCTGTTGGTTAGGATCAAGTCAAGGATAGCCGATCCTCTAGTTCCTTCCTCTACTTTCTGTAGGAGGAAGTTATCCGCCACACAAGTCAGGAATTTCCTGGAGGGGCCATGTTTTGCAGAATTTGTCTCCCAACCAATATCAGGGAAATTGAAGTCCCCCATTACTACTACATCACGCTTCCTTAAAACATTGGCTATTTGCTTTTCAAAGTTTCATCCTCGTCTTCTCCTTGGTTGGGTGGCCGGTTGTAGACTCCGACCACCAGGTTCCTTTTATTCTTTGCTCCATTTATTTGGATCCAGATGCTCTTGATGGGGCTACCAAGCTCCTCCTCCTGTATTTCTGTGCAGAGATATGTATTTTTCACATACAGTGCAACCCCACCTCCCTTTCTGTTCCTCCTGTTCTTTTTGAACAAGTTAGATCCTTCAATTGCTGTATTCCAGTCATGAGAGTCATCCCACCAAGTCTCAGTTATACTTATCAGGTCATAATTTCCCTCTTGTATTAAGAGTTCAAGTTCGCTCTGTTTGTTTCCCATACTCTGTGCATTAGTATATAGACATCGAAGACCATGTGCTTCATAGTCTGGCTTTCTTCCTACATGTGTCTGAAGACTGTTATTGGGCACTATCAGAGCTGTTCTCTCCGTTGCAGTGCATGCGCCTACATCCATTGTTACACCCAACATTACATCTCCCTTCCCCGTAGGATTCAGTTGAAAGCCCTCCTGATGAAGTTCTTTATGCTGTGGCCAAACACATTCTTCCCATCCTTTGTGAGGTGCAACCCGTCCCTTGCCAACAGCCCATCATCCAGGAAGTATAGCCTGTGGTCCCAGAATCCAAATCTCTCTCGTCGGCACCACCTTCGTAGCCAGGCATTCACCCGGAGTATTTTTCTTTCCCTTTCTATCTCTCTTCTAACTACTGGAAGGATGGAAGAGAAAACTATCTGAGCCCCAAAGTTCTTGAGTTTCCTTCCCAAAGCTTCAAAGTCTGACAGGATTTCTTCGTAGCTTCGCTTGGCGGTATCATTTGTTCCCACATGGATGAGAAGAAAGGGATACCTGTCAGTGGGTTTTATGAGTGCAGGCAACCTTTCAGTCACGTCTCTAATTCGTCCTCCCGGGAGACAACATACCTGGTGAGTCCACGGGTCTTCGCAACATACTTGGGTCTCGATCCTACGCAGCAAGGAGTCTCCCACTACTACCACTATTCTCTTCTTGTTGTAGGCCTGGGTTTCATCACCTCTGTTTGACTGACCTTCAGCCTCTTGCTCACTCTCATGTAGGTTCCCCTGTTATTCTTTCTCTGCAGGCTGTCCTCCAGTCTCATCTGTAAGTACCTGGAATCGGTTCCACAGCTCCACTGCTTCCACTGGTTCAGAGTGGCATCTAGTTCTTCTTCTCCTAACTGTCACCCTTTTCCAAGGAGTATCCTCTATTCCATTTTTCTTCACCTCAACATTTCCCACTGCCTCATCTTGCTGTTGCTCTTCAAGCTTCTGGTCTTCCCTTTGCTGCTGTAGTTCCCCCATTCTGTCCAAGAACTCTTCGTGTTCTCTTATTCCCCGGAGGGTCGACAGTCGCCGCTCCAGTCCACTTACTTTTTCTTCCAGCAGCATGATCAACTTGCACTTGTTGCAGGTGTAGGCCATGTTGTTCTCAGGCAAGAAAACAAACATTGCACACACCTTGCAGGTCACCACCACTGGAGAGTCTTGTCCTTCCATAGCCTCTTTTCCCTTTTTGTGTCTAGCTTTGTGATTGTTCTACACTAGCCTGTGCCTGTTCCTCTGCTCAGTAGAGGTTAAAAGCAGAGTCCCACTTGTGTGCAAGTGTGTGTTACAAGACAAATGGAAAAAAGTTAGTTAAAAAATAAAATGAAATAAAAAATGAAAAAAATGTTAGGGGCCTCCCCCTTGACCTCCCCTGCTGAACTCCCCTGGCCAACTCCTGTTTGCTCCCCCTGTCCGCTCGCTCTCTGGGAGCTTGTTTGCTTCTGTAGTCCTTGGACCAGCTGGAGCAGCTTGCTCTGCTCTGCTCTGCTGTGCTCTGCTCAGCTCAGCTGGGAGGCGGGAAATATTTTACTAGCCAGCTGTGAAATCCAGTTCCACCATGATATTTCAACCATATAGCAAAAGAATTTTCAGAATAGAAATTGGCTTCATCAGATGGAGTGAAGTTATGTGTTAGGATTTGCCTAATTTCATGTGTTTATTAACAGACTTATAGAATCATAGAATAGTAGGGTTGGAAGGGGCCTATAAGACCGTCGAGTCCAACCCCCTGCTCAGTGCAGGAATCCAAGTCAAAGCATCCCTGACGATGGCTGTCCAGCTTCATGTTGAATGCCTCCAGTGTGGGAGAGCCTACCACCTCCCTAGGTAATTGGTTCATAGAATCATAGAATAGTAGGGTTGGAAGGGGCCTACAAGGCCATCGAGTCCAACCCCCTGCTCAGTGCAGGAATCCAAGTCAGAGCATCCCTGACAGATGGCTGTCCAGCCTCGTCTTGAATGCCTCCAGTGTGGGAGAGCCCACCACCTCCCTAGGTAGTTGGTTCCATTGTCGTATTGCTCTCACAGTCAGGAAGTTTTTCCTGATGTTCAGCTGCAATCTGGCTTCCTGTAACTTGAGCCCATTATTCCATGTCCTGCACGCTGGGATGATCGAGAAGAGATCCTGGCCTTCCTCTCTGTGACAGCCTTTCAAGTACTTGAAGAGCACTATCATATCTCCCCTCAGTCTTTTCTTCTCAAGGCTAAACATGCCCAGTTATTTCAGTTTCTCCTCATAGGGCTTTGTTTCCATCATCTGATCATCTTTGCTGTCTTCCTCTGAACCTTTTCCAGTTTGTCTGCTTCTTTCTTGAAGTGTGGTGCCCAGAACTGGACACGGTACTCCAGAAGAGGCCTAACCAATGCCGAGTAGAGGGGAACTAGTACTTCCCGGGATTTGGAAGCTATACTTCTATTAATGCAGCCCAAAAGAGCATTTGCCATTTTTGCAGCCATATCACATTGTTGGCTCATATTCAGCTTGTGATTGACAACAATTCCAAGTTCCTTCTCGCTTGTAGTCTTGTTGAGCCAAGTATCCCCCATCTTTTTCCTAGGTGCAGAACTTGGCATTTATCCGTATAAAATGTCATTCTGTTGTTTTCTGCCCAGCGCTCCAGCCTATCAAGATCACTTTGAATTTTGTTTCTGTCTTCCAGGGTATTAGCTATCTCACCCAATTTTGTGACATCTTCAAATCTGATAAGCATTCACTGCACTTTAAGAATACTTTTAGAGAGCAATACTAAGCATGTGTGTGAGTTTCATAGCAGGTGATCCTACCACTTTTGAAGTCCTGACAGTCCTTCCTAGCCAGGTGGTAGGTGGGTGGGGTGTTTTTTCTTCCCAGGAGAGCTTTGTTTTTTAAAGATTATCTTCCATTGAAACTAATGGGAGGGATATTTTCCTGGAACCCCTCAAGGCTGGTGTGGGTGAGTAACCTGATCCAAGGAGGAAGGGTCGAGGAAGATGTGGATACAGCAGGTTCAAGGCTGTCCTCCAGAATGCCCTGTTTTGGGGCTTGTTGCCAGTGGCAGTCCTACAACAGCATACTTTTCTGGGGGCCTCCAGGCTGAACAAGCCACTGCACCGTCAGAGCTTCTCTCTGCTGTCAGATGGGTACCTCTACTCCATTCTCAGCACATTCAGCCTGCACTGGGAGTTAGGATTGTTCTGCCTATCTGCGATTCATTTTGTGGCTTTTTTTTTTCTTTTAAGGCTAATCTTCTCCTCTCCAAAAATGTTATATAATTGTATTACAGGCCCAAATATTATACGACACATACATTTTCTGGTACAAAACCCAAAATGTCAGGAAAGCATGGATTTTGTCCAATAAGGTGTCTGTCTGTTTGGGGCCCCCTTCATGGATCACTGCCTTGTTGTGGCGAAGGGGCTTGCGTAGCTCAGTGAAGCCATAAGCTATGCTGTGCAGGGCCACCCAAGACGGACAGGTCATGGCGGAGAGTTCTGACAAAATGTGGTCCACTGGAGAAGGAAATGGCAACCCACTCCAGTATTTTTTCCAGTATTCTTGCCAAGAAAACCCCATGGAACGTATCACAAGGCTAAAAGATATGACTCCGGGAGAGAGCGCAGGACAGGAAGGCCTGGTGTGCTATGGTCCATGGGGTCACGAAGAGTCGGACACGACTTAACGACTGAACAACAACAACAACTGTTTGGGGCAGTGTCCTACTGTGCCCATGTGCCTGTGGGACCAACCACTTGCACAACAGAGATTTTGCAGTTCTACAAGCAACCCAAAATGAGTGGAAACAATCGTTTCCACTGGGCAGGTCAGTAGTGCTCGACGAAGGGAGCTTCGCTGACTTGTTCTGATCCAGAAATGAGCGTTCCCATTTGTTTCCAGGGTTACTTTTAGAACTGCAAAATCTCCATTGCACAAGCAGTTGCTCTCACTGGTGCAAAAGAAACAGCTGGAGCACATCAACATTTCTTTAATTCCCAAGCAATATGATTACAAAGTGAAGAATGACAAGCCTTTCAGGAAGCAGGAATTCTGTGCAGTGTGGATTGATTTAAATCAAGGTGATTTAAAGCAAAGTTTAAATCATGATTTAAATCAGTACGGAAAAATTATATTTAAATCACAGATTTAAATCAAATTTCCCTTTGAATTTTTTTCATATTTCCTGAACAATGATGTATATCCAGCCACTAAGCCATGTTAATTTACAACACAACTAGAGTATTATTTACACTGTTCCATCCTTACAAGCAGGCTTTGCATCTCTTTGTCTCACTGTATATATTTTGCATGTTTTGCAAAATTGTCTTTACTTTTTCTTTCTAGTGTTGCTCATTTCTGCTTCGCTCTGTCTTGGCCCAGCTTTGCCCTCACAAAAAAGCAAAGCAAACAAAAACAAAACGCCCATCATTGGTAGGTCAAACAAGGTTTGGTAGTTACTGAGCAGAAAAATTCCCATGTATTTTTAAATTAAAAATCCAGGGTTTTTTTTAGATATATATATCTTTAGCATCTATATCCATCCCACTATATTGTCTTTCTGTCTTAATTAACGCCTCCACCTTGCTTGGCCGAACTGCACCACCACATTAACACAGAACAACAATCCTTCTGAGCCTGTGTCTTTGCAGAGAACTTGTGACTTTAGTCAGAGAAACTAAAAGTTCAGAACTTTCAAGAAACAAAAGCTCTTAAGTTGGACAGAGCTATTTTCATGAGCTGAAAAACTGGAAGTAATGCCCATGTTTGACTTCATTTTTATGAGACTGTAAGTGTAGGTTTAACATATTTATGATGAGATTTAATTGCCTGCCCGAGGATTGAGATCTGTGGGGGGGGCCCTCCTCCGCGTCCCACCAGTGTGAGACACACGTTATGGTGGGACGTGGGAAAGGGCCTTCTCTCCTGTGGCACCCTGATTGTGGAATGCCCTCCCCTTGGAGGCCTGATTGGCACAGATGTTGGTTTCGTTTCGGTGCCAAGTTAAAACATGGCTTTTCACCAGAGCCTTTGAGGGCTAACTGAATTCCCTAAAGTTGCACACTGTTTTCACTGTGCTATTGTTTTAGATTTTCTAATTGTTATTAGCTTGTTTAATGGTTTAATATGCTTTTAGCTGCTTAAATTATTCATTATTTTATACTGTTTAAATTGATTTGATCTGTACACCGCCCTGAGATCTTAATGATATAGGGCAGGATAAAATGTTTTAAACAAATAAAATAAATAAAATTGTGACTGTGATTTTTTAAATTAGAGAGAAATTCAGTCTTTTATTTATGATATTTTTAAAAATAAAAAGAATCGATTTAACTTTGTTAAAAATGATCTTTTAAAAATATTCAATTTTTATTCACCCTGATTCTGTGGCACCTTGAAAACTCCTACCACAAAAATGTTGTTAGCCTTTAAAGGCAAAAGTCTACTTAGATGCAGTTTTTTGACTTACGTCACTGAAACTCTCTGCCCACAGGGTTAGAGAAGCTATACCCTGGGTATTATTTTTATTTAAGATTCATGATAGAACCCGTTTGGGGCCGTGTAAGATCCTTTTGGGCTCTGAGTGGCTCAGAAAGCTGTAATTTGACTAATTTCCAGCTGTTGCCTTGCCACAATCTAAGACTGCAATCCTATGCCCACTTACATGGAAGTAAGCGCTATTCAACTTGGTAAGAATGATTTCTGAGTTAAGCATGTCTAGGATCTGAGCATTTGCTTAACAAAGACTTTCCTACCAGCTGTTTTGCAACCTTAGCATTTCTAAAACCATCTTGCAAAGAACTATTCATGTCTCAGAACTTGGTCTTCTCCTCAGTGTAATCTACTAGTCTGCCATAGGAACTCCCGTCAAAGAAAAGAGGAAATACACAGGTCTGCCCTGCATAAATCTATCTACTTATGCCCTGCATAAGTCACAATGCTCTCCTTGAGAGACTTCTTAAAAGGCATTTTGAAGCATATTTCCAGGATGAATTCTACAGTGCAGTGGGATGTGATTTCAGTGATTTCTGCTGTTCCTTGGGAATTTCCTTGCACCCACTCCATACTGTAATACTTATCTGTCCTTAAGGTTTGTTGTTGAACTGTGTGAGCCAATTCAAGTAAAGCAGCTGGACATTGCCAATCATGAGTTATTCTCATCTACTCCCAAGGACTTTCTGGTGTCTATCAGTGACAGGTATGTGTCATGATACTAAGAGATTTGTTTTCACAAAGGCCAGCAAAACAGAACTTCTCTCATTGTAGTGACTTCATAATTTTTATGCCCTGAATAGGCATATCTAACATCCTAATTTAGGGGTTTACAATATAGTACAAATCGTAAGGAAATTTCTCATTTGATGTATTTCCTGATGTATTGCCAGGGAAAAAATGGGTATGTAGAATGTGGCCTTAGAAATGAATTGCTTTAAAATTGCTGACTTAGGCCTTAAAAGTTACCACTGAATCACCTTTTTTTCACAGTCAGTTCAGGCTCAGGCTAGCTTGAGCACTGTCCATTTGAATCACCGGCAATGTGAGGCGGGGAACAACTTTCAGCCTGAGGTCCGAATTCTATTTTGGAGAAGTTCTCTGGGCCCATATTCCATTGCTGGGTAGAGCCAAAAATAGCAGCCTAATTTGACTTAAACTGCTTCTTGCCAGGAACTAAGGAGAAGCATTTCCACCTTTTAGGATGGGGGGAAAACTGTCCAAAAGCCTGGAGACCACGAAAACGATCTGTGGCTTTGGGGATGGGACCAGAGGGAACAGCATGGCCGTTGTGGAAACCCCAGAGGGCCTGACTGGGACTCCAGGAGGGCTCAGTTTGGCCCTCAGCCTCAGGCGTCCCACCCCTGACACACACAAAGGAGACTGCATTGTACACCCTTATCAGTACCAGTTTTTTTGTGTATAACATTTTGGGGAAGATAATGAACTAGCTGAACTATAAGAAATCACTGTGCACACTCATTCTCATGTGTGTTGTGTTCTAGGTATCCAACAAATAAGTGGGTCAAGCTAGGCACTTTTCATGCTAGAGATGAGAGAAATGTCCAGAGTTTTCCGCTGGATGAACAGATGTATGCCAAATACGTAAAGGTAACTTATTTGCAGTGATGGCAAACTTCTCACTTGGATGGACAAAGAGGTTTCATACCGACTATTGTAGGGCCAGCTATCACACCTACCAAACTGGGCTCCCTGTGGGCTAGATGTATACATGAGTGATTTAAGTGGTATATGCATGGGCACAATTCAAGCAATACTTCCCCCTCAAAAAAGGAGAAAGAGGAAGTAACTTAGGACTATATTTCTGTTGCATGTGTTGTGTGAAGGGAGAATGGGAATTGCCCAAACTCCCTGCAATGTTGGCAGGGGCAACAAATAGTCAGTAGGTTGCCACCACCCCTTTAATATCCACCTCAGCCTGAGTCAGAAGATTCTGGGACCTTCTGGACACACTTGGGACTACTAAAATAAGGGCTCAAGCTGACACCCTCTATTTTAAGCCCCAAGGCTGAAATGTTATATGGTAGCAAAGTACCTAACAAACGGCACTGAAATTAGTATTGGCACTTACCTGGAAGGAGGCACACACAGCTCTAGAGATAAACAAGTCATTTATTAAGATGGGGAAAGAGATAAAAAAAGTTATACAGAGAATCACAGAGAACCCTTGAAACAATACCCCAAGCAAAATAAAACAATGGCTAAACCTATCCTGTACATTACCAAAGTAAGGGTCTCCCAACAGAGCAGGGCCCCAACCGGGATTCACGGACTCACAAGCCCAAATCAAGTTGGCACAGGTGGGTGGAGATAACTAGGCAGCTCTCAATCTCCACCTGGCAACTCAGGGGAGATCTCTTGTAGCCAATCGCAGGCCAGCTCCAGCATCGCTCCCAAGCCCTGAGAGGGAGGGGGTACTTTCCCACAGGTACTTTCCCACAGCTGTGATCATTTGGCCCAGTTAATGAGGCCTCACCTTGACTTTGAGTGCTGGAGCTGCCCAGAGGATCTCAAGATAACAAATTCACAGGTGGTTACATCACTATGTGCCATTGTGGTTTGGTCCTATGGGTGGAGCAACAAGATGAAACTTCTCACATGGTCTCTCAGTCAGAGTATCCCACAGAGAGTGCTGTTTTTGTCATGTTGCATGAGCAGTGGGCCCATGGCTACAGCCACATAGAGAAAATCCAGTGGAGATTGTGTGAATCAGTAGTAGTATGTGCATATATTTCTGTCAGTATTTGTGATGGCCACAAGTCTTGATAGTCATTACAGATGTCTGTGGCTGCTGTCTGTTCTCCCTGTGCTGTTGGCAAGGATAGAATAGTCCCTGCTGCTTCCTATTGACCTGGTTCGCACAACGTAACAGCTTATCACAGCTTAATTTACCCTCAAGGAGCAGCGGTGCATGCCAACTGCCATTTTGAATATGCGACTCCCCGACTGGGGGTTGTCATGTTGTGCGAACCCAGCCAGCAGGGGTTATTTGTGGGTTAAATAACCCTCACATAATCCACAGTCTATTTTAGATAACCCCTGCCGGCCAGGTTTGCATGACACAACAACCCCCGATTGGAGGTTGCATATTCGTAATGGTGGTCAACACACACTGCAGCTCCGTGAGGGTAAATTAATCCACAACGGGCTGTCATGTCATGCAAACTGACCCATTCATTGTCAGAGTTCACACAGTATGACAACCCGCACTCAAGGTGGAGTTCAGGTTGAGTGTGTGTTCTTATTGAACCATGGGTTGTTGTGTTGTGTGAATCCAGCCATACTAATAAACCACGGTTAACCACGAACAACCCACGAAGAGAACCCAGGGTTTGTTGTTGGGTTGTGAACTGTGGGTTCTTGTGCTGTGTGAACCCAGCCACTGTCATAGCAGCCTTGTTTCTGTCTAGAGAGAATAAAAAATTCACTGCCCTTGCTGTTTTCCTACTTAGTCCTCTTCTGCATTGGCCGCTTTTTTATATTCTCTGTCTGAACTGCAGGCAAAAGTAGGCACTGTTCAACAGAACAAGCAAGGGGAATTGCTGTGGCGCTTATATGAAGTCATCATAAGTTCTTCATTAACCTTGTAATTCCAATTGTTATGTCCAATCCTATTCCATGTTTTTAAAAATAGTGGAAATAAGATGAGAACTTGAATGTTGCCTCTCAACATAAAGAAAGACAAGTTCATTTTATGTAGGTGCTTTTTTCCCATGTTCCATTAAAACTAAAACATGTCTACAAACAGTGGTATAATGGTAAATGCTGAAGTGCAGCACTTGTAATAACAGTCTCCATAGTCACATCCACAGGAAAAGGCCGAAAATGTGGGCAGCTGTGTTAATCCATATCAGCAAAACAGTTCTACCAGCTTTCATTTCCACCAGCAGCAGGACTTTTGTAAAACTAATGGGTCTTCATTGCCCTTTCAAGACAAAGCCACGCCAATAGGGCTGCATTACAACAAGGCTAGCACACAATGATATACTGTTGCTGGGAAAATCTATTCCTCCCCTCACCTACTGTGAGGATTGCAGCAAAGCTTAGAGGAAACAGAGAAGTGTGAGGGGGGTGGCAGATGACATCATCATCCCTACTAATCAAAAAGTGCTGGTGCTGTGTCCCTGTGAGCCCTGGCTCGTCTACATCACTGAGTGGGTTCGGACGTTACGTCATCTGTCGGGAATATTTTAACCCACAATGGCTTCTTTGGCCAAAATAACCCACTCTGATAACCCACGGTCTGCAGTAGGGGTTATTTGACCCATCATGAGTTATCATATCATCTGGCAGTCACTGTGAATTATTTTGGTCGCCTACAGAGTTGTGCAACAAGAGCCTTTGAGATTGGTGCTGCTCTGCTCCTTGCAGGTGTTCTCTATTGGGAACTGTTCCCTGTACTGGGAACAGTTAAAGGGGCTATGTCAGCAGTGTCTATGGGGTGAAATGTGCAATGGCACTTTAGCACTACAGCGCTATAGTGATATTGAGAACAGAAGAGTCTCTGCCAGCAAGCAGTGTTTATGGGGGGAATGCGCATTTCCGCTTTAGCACTATATTTCTTTTATTTCTATTTAAAACATTTGTATTCCATCCTATATCATTAAGATTTCAGAATGGTGTTCAGATAAAATAATGCTTTAGCGATATTGTGAACTGAAGTGGCTCTGCCAGCAATGTGGGGGGGTGCGCAATTCCGCTATAGCGCTTTAACAATTTTGAGAACACCAAAGGCGTCTATGCCAGCAATGGCTATGGGGGGAAATGCGCAATTGAGAGTTTTGGTGCATTGGGTGCCTCCTGATAGGCAAGGCTGCATGTGAAGTTTGGTCCCGATCCTGCAAACCCCCAAGGATTTATTTGTGCCACCCCCTTTTTGGAGCATCCAAGATTTTCTCTCCTCTGGGGTAATTGCACAGGGTTTTGATGGTGCATTGGGTGTGTGTGAAGTTTGATCCTGATCCTGCAAACTTCCAAGCGTTTATTTGTGCCACCCCCTTTTTGGTGCACACTGCGATTTTGCTCCTTGTAGCCTTTGCTGCAGCGTAATGAATGGGCGAAACAGTGCCACTGCTTGGACAGGATGCACAGTAGCATATTAGCCCAGTCATGTGGCGAGGTATCATGGACTATTTAAAAAATAAGCGACTGTGACTAGCTTATTAAGCCGTCATGGCTTAAAGTGATGTCCAAACGCAGTTCTAGAAACTGGCAAAAATTAAGCTAGGCTATGCTTGCTTTAAGTGTAAATGTTGAGGATTATGTAACTTGTAAATTACAGTAATTTCAATTGCAGGGGATTATCTTCTGGATTTTTTAGGCTAGGAGATATTCTGTGTGTTTAAGTGTACTCTCCATTTGGCCAACTTCGTATGTCTTGGCAGTGTCAACATTGCTACTGAAAAATGCTTTACTGTGATGGGCAATACCTGTTGTCGTGTTGTGTTGTGTTAACACGGTGAGCGTAGATTATGCGAGGGCTAAATAACCCATGCCCGCTGGGTTCACATGACACAACAATCCCAGAGCAGGGGTTGCATATGCAGCTAACAATTTAGAAAGTAAATACAATATACTTGGTAAAAGATAATTATGCATATTAAAAGGCAAAGGTAGGGGCAACATAAAAATTGTGATTTTTTGTCACAAGTATCATCGCTTAGTTCTTAAAATAGCCTTGACACTATTAAATTAAATGTATCATGCACAATTTGATTTGCATTTTGATTTTCTTAAAAAAAAAAAAAAAGGATGCATTATCTTCAGTATTTTTCTTCAACTCTCATTCAAAAACCTTCCATATGCTTATTTACTCTTGTACAATGAAGTGTAGTAGATGAAAAAAAAAAGTGACAGGAAGTAGAAACAAATTCTTTATTGCACATGTTAAAAATGAAAGTCTTGAGTAGCACTTTTCCCAGTATGCAGGGTTTTTTTTTCTTACTGTGCTGTAATTTATAAAGTGTGCCAGGTGTTTTGGCCATATAACAAGAAGCTGGAATTATCTGACTCTGCACGTTGTATGCATTAATATGCACCTTATCTTTCCCTGCAAATCCATCCTTTATAGCTGTGTTTTGGGGTGGGGGTGGGGAGGGGAGGAAGGGTAACTGACAGTGTTCATGGTCCTTAATTGTGTAGGTAGCTAAATGTTGCCTGTGGCATGCATACGCCTACTGACAATTCTTTCTTTTTTTCTCCTTTTCTCTTGCTTCAGATGTTCATCAAGTACTTAAAGGTTAGCAGCATCTTCACAAAGTTGAATGCCTAGGGCATGGGTACATTCTGTGGCTCAGCACACTAATGCATGGCAAGAATAGAGCCTGGCAAGATCCTTTCTGTTACCATGTGCCTAATGTGAATTTGATTTTTATTTTGTACAAAAACTATTAATTCATATGTCTTTCATTATTAAATGCTTCTTATTCTCTAGGTGGAGTTGATATCCCATTTTGGATCAGAACACTTTTGTCCTTTAAGCCTTATAAGGTAATCTCAATGAAATGTTGCTCATCCCCTTTAAACATGGCCTTCTGGTTCTTACCACCCAAAAACATTGAGATTCTGAAATTTATCGACAAGTCATTTATATAGGAGACTGGATTTTTCAAGGCTTAATAGACATCTTGAGAGTGTAGTGGCTTTATAGCAGAAGTTCTAATATACAAAAGGCACTGTGGAAACGTGCAATCAAGTCAAGTAAAAAATAGTGAAGAAGTGGGGAGAGGCAGCATACCTCAGTTTTGCGCAAGGTGCCAGTTTGGCATACATCCTCTGTAGATATTAAAACAACCATGATTTGTCACATCTTCACTCAATTTAATGTGGTTTGCAGGGTGTTTGGAACTAGCATGGTTGAAGAATATGAAGAAATAGCTGATTCACAGTACCAGTCTGAAAGACAGGAGCTCTTTGATGAAGACTATGGTAAGTAAGTTCACAGCTCAAGATTAATCTTAATTACTTTAACTCTCAGCATGGGGAGCTATAGATTCCTTGGTGTGTTCATTCTTTCATTTATTTCTAAATAAGAGAACAAGGTCAGGCAAAGTGGCTAAAGGAAGTACACAAGAGCAGGCAAAGTGGCTAAAGGAAGTACACAAGAGAAGATGCTAAGCAGAAAAAAATGGGAAACTTGAGGAAAAACATGGTGAAGGATTAGAAACTTGGGGACTCTGAACCAGAATGCATAGACAAGGCTTTCTATATATTGTAGTTCCATTCAAGAGCACTGTGCTATGGGTCACAAAATCTAGTGTAAGGAATCTCAGCTTTTATTTGTATGTGGTGTTCAAAATAAATTAGGTTTCCAGCCCTTGGAAAATATGCTTGAAAGTACATGTCCTGAACCTGGTGAAATTATAACCAGAGGCTGAATAAGACTTCCAGCAGTCAAAGGGCAGGGTTTTCGTGCCTTGAAAAGGTCCCCAACTTCTTGCAAGATTAGCAGAAACAGGATGTATTATGCAAAATAAATTGTGCAACTGGCACTAATTCTTCCAGTTGCTGGATTGTGCTTTTCTGGGCTCAGAACACATACTTTTTTAGTTTGCAGCCTTGGGCACTGGATTTTCTTTTTCAAGAGAAACCCATGGCCAGAAACTTTGGGTGCTTCCAGACAGAGGGCTCCTACCACTACAAATCAGAAGTCATAAAGACTTATTAGTCTTATAAGACTTATAAGTCTTATAAAGATTTATAATAATAAAGACTTATTCTGTCTTTACTCCATGATGGGGGGGTTTTGGTAAGAAAAAAGACAGGGAATTAGGTGGAAAAACATAAGAGGCTTACAGATGGAAGACAGTAATGGCTGGAAATGCTGCCATCCCCGAGTAAACTTCCATGTATGAGGCAGAGCGACTGCAGGATAAAAGTCTTGTCTAGAAGCAGCCTGTATGGCAGAAGGGCCCATGGGGAGGTGAATAGTTGCAAAACAGCCTGAAGATAAATACCAGTTAGCCTGATATGTATTTAAAGAGATTTAATTGTATTAAATATTAACAGGTTATCCAATGTGAAAATAAGGTCCTAGCACTTGCCAAATATCCCAGTGTGTCTGCGCTCATTGGTCAAAACACTGGAAGGCTAAAGCAGATTTACTTTAGTTGGCAGTTGGGCAGAATATTGACTGCAGGTTTTTCTTTCTGCCTCCACAAGTAAAATGGCTAGAAACTTAAATTAAGGGAGAGGGCCTGGAATAACCCTGATGGTACCATGCCCCTCGAGTTATGGCCTTGTCTTTAGGCTGCATAGAAGACATAAATCTGTCAGCTGTGTTTTCTGTCACCACAAAACTCTGGCAAAAGCTGCACCTAGTGACAGTTCTTCTGGGCCAGGGAACCTAATTAGGTTGGTGAGGCCTAAGCGGCATTGGGGAAGGGGGGAAATGACAGTTTTATAAATCACATTGAACATCCTCTGGAAATGGGGAAATGAGACAAACTTTGGGTTGGACATCTCTAGAAGGACTATCCCACCAGGGCACAAGACCCTGCCATGGTGGGTTGCTGCAATGTTACCAGGCATCTATTAATCCACTTCCATTCACAGTAGCAGCAGCAACAGTGTGAGTCATTATATTGGCCCAGCTTTGCCTCCCTCAGGGCTTTAGCCTACAGATGGGCTGTGGTGCTGGCCGTAGGCACCCAGTCCAAATCTGTATTTTAATGTAGTCATGATCTCCTGTGCTGCTTTGGCCATATTTGTTTTGTAAATGGCCTCTTTACTAAAGTGATTTTGACTCAGCACCAATTATTCTAGTCCACTCTAAGCAGGCAGATCTGCATCAGACTGTTTTGCACTTCCCTTGACATAAGGAGGCTTATGATTTACTATTAAGAATTTTTTTTCTTCAATTTTCAATAGATTATCCTTTGGACTACAATGTAGGAGAAGAAAAACCTTCAAAAAATCTTCTTGGTTCTGCCACAAGTGAGTAATTATAAGAACTTTTTGGGGGGTGGCAGCGGGAGAGACTAAGTTATGCTTCTCACATTCTTACCACACATATAGAGGCCAGAAAAGTAACCGCAGATGCAGTGCTCTTGACATGTCTGTCTTGAAATGCATACAAGGGAAACCTGTTTTGGAGAGGTTTGCTAGAGCAGAGTCTGGAAAAGGAATATGGGAAAGCTACCCTAACTGATACATGTAGAAGGAATGTGCAGCTTTACTGTACACAGAGACTGTGGTACTTTATGCCAGATGTTTTTCTCCTGTTCTCTTAAAGACAGTGTTTCTTGTTTGTTCCATTTATTTGCTATTAATATTTGTGCTGAAGTTAACATATTCACAAACATTCTTTGATTGTTAGCAGCTACCACTTCATTTAAACTACCCCATAATAAAACCACTGGATTCATAGTTTATATCCAGCTATTTTCTCACTAGTCAGAATCTCATTAAACCATGATATAAAACATAAAGATATATCTTTACAGGTCCATCATATAATTGCCCTGTTAAGACATCACACTAAACCATGATGGTTACGAGTTTTGAGCTAACCATGTCGGTTTAGCGTGACTTCTGAACAGGTGTCTGTCCCAGCCATGGTGGTTTATTAATCATGGACTAACCACTTGCTGCAAGATGGTTAGTGGGCTCTACCATGGCTTAGTGTGATGTCTGAACAGCCTCTCAGGTCTGTATCATATTGACCACTCTAACAAAGAGCATTAACTCATTTATACATTTTCTGTAATCTATGAGGCATTAAATAATACAAATAAATGATCTTATAAATGTTTATTCTTGCAGCAACATCTGTCTACTGTTTTGGACTTCTCATGAATACATCCCTCTGATGATTGTCCAGTATATTCATTTGTTGTTGTTGTTCAGTCATATTAAACACCTTTTCTCATCTCGTTTTTATCAATATTTCATCTTGCAATACTGACAGTATGTTATGTATTTTTGATAGCAGACCCTTTTGAGAATTAAGTTGTTTCAAACTTAATTAATTTAATTAAGAAATAAAGCCCAATGAGGAGAGAATGAAAGGACTGGGCATGTTTAGCCTTGAGAAGAGAAGACTGAGGGGAGATATGATAGCGTTCTTCAAGTACTTGAAAGGTTGTCACAGAGAGGAAGGCCAGGATCTGTTCTCGATCATCCCAGAGTGCAGGACATGGACTAATGGGCTCAAGTTACAGGAAGCCAGATTCCGGCTGAACATCAGGAAAAACCTCCTGACTGTTAGAGCAATATGACAATGGAACCAATTCCCTAGGGAGGTGGTGGGCTCTCCCACACTGGAGGCATTCAAGATGAGGCTGGACGGCGATCTGTCAGGGATGCTCTGACTTGGATTCCTGCACTGAGCAGGGGGTTGGACCCGATGGTCTTATAGGCCCCTTCCAACCCTACTATTCTATGATTCTGTGATTCTAAAGGTCTGGCTAAGCAGCTGTTATTTCATAAATATTGAATTTTAAAAAATCACATATCTTTCCAGATCTTCTTTGCTTCCACACATTATCACAATGGCCGAGTTCACATGCAATGGTAACCTTCTTTAAAATGCGTGGATTACTGTGAACGAGGCAGCATGCTAGATCAAGCAGCTTGATAGCTCCCACTTGGCTCCTCCTGTCACCAGGAGCAGCTAAACAACCCAGGGACACATGGTCTCTGGGTTGTTTAGCGTGACATCTGAACCTGGAACTCTGGCTTATTTCTCCCCCGACAAGCCAGAGTTGGAACCCAGGGTGGGAGCCACAGTTTAAAAATAACAACAACTGCATTACCATTCCATGTGAACTGTGCCAACATGTCCTCACTTGCTGGAAACATTTCATGGAGAACATTGACATTCCTGGAAAAATTCCTGTAGCTAATATTAATCTTATTTTTACCCATAGATGCAATTTTATGTCTGCTATAACATTAGGATATTGGCCTGGTTGGCACATAACACTAGCCCATGGTATGGATTATTGAATTCTGGGTTGTCATGATGTTTGACCGCAGCCATGTTAACAAACCATGGTTTGTTAACCACAAACAACCCAAAAAGAGAACCCATAGTTTTTTGTTGGGTTTTTTATTATTATTTATTTATTTATTAAGTTTCTTAATCACCCATCTGGCTGGTCACCCGGCCGCTCTGGGCGATGTACAATAATACAGTTTAAAAACAATAAAATTACACATTAAAACGTCATTTTCTAAAATTTCCCTAATCCACCCCAAATGCCTGCCAAAACAACCAAGTTTTCAACGCGTGGCAGAAGGTCATTAAAGAGGGGGCATGGCGGAGTTCCCTTGGGAGGGAGCTCCACAGGGTGGGGGCCACCACAGAGAAGGCCCTCTCCCTCGTCCTCACCAGCCTAGCTGTCCTGGCTGATGGGACAGAGAGAAGGCCGTCTGAGGCTGATCTTGTTGAGTGGCCTGTCTGGTGTTGCTGGAGGTGCTCCTTGAGATAGGCTGGGCTGGGTTGTGAACTTGGGGTTGTTTAAACCATGGTTTGACATTACATGCACACCCAGAACCTGAGTTGTCTATGGGTTGTTTTGCCAGGCTACAGAGAGAGCGGGCAAGAGCAGTAAAAATAAAACAAAGTTGACTCTGCACGCCAATGCTAAGGCCTTTTGGGATACAGGGCGGGAGTGGGTGAAGGAGGAAGTAAACAAATGAGGGAATGTGAAAACAAAGCATGGTTTGTTCAGTTGTCTTCCAGACAAACCTTGGGTAGGGCAACAAACCATGGGTTAAATAATCCATGAGTTAGTGTTATGTGTGAACTAGCAACAGTTCCTGGGTTGTTTAACCCAAGAATTGCTAGGGATGAGTGAAGCATGTTAGCCATTTTCAGTTTCAGTTAACCCAGGGACAACTGCACATGATTTCTTGTTGGGTTAACTCTGTTAAACAACCCAGAGATTCCAGGTTCAGCATCATGAAAGAATCCAAGATTTTCCACTGTGACCTGTGAACGGGATTGTTAAATCATAGCCATTAATATGGCTGGTTTGCAACTGACAGGCCACCACCCTTGTTTCTCTCTGTGTGGTCTTAACACTTTGAATTTTTGATTGAGAAATAAATGGATTAATAATTACTGGTAATGTTCTAAAGTATCTAACTGAGATACTTAATGGAAAAATTAAAAAATCTTAGGCAAAATTTTAATTTTTATATGGTCTTAAACAAGATAACTTCCCTTTTGACCATACATATAGTCTAATTTCATCTTATTAATTAACAACTCACTTAGTTTACGTAATTTCTTAGGTAGTTTGTGGAATCAGAGGGTAGTATCGAATATTAATCCTATTTAGAGTAGACTCATTGAAATGAATGGGACTTAGGTTTTCACTTCTAAAGAACACTGGTAAATGGTTTGTTTGGATAGTAATTTTATTGCCTGACATGGGTTATTAAATCATGGGGACTGTCTTGGGCACACTTCTAGTTATCAAAATCTATATTTGGGCTGTGTACATACGCTGTATGTGTATAATTTACTGCTGAGAAACATTGGACCTCCATACCAAACAGCAAGCCAAAAACACTTCTAGGAAGTAGCAAATTTGGGAAAGGCTTTTCCTGCAAGATATCTCAAACGTTTTTTGTGGGGGCGGGGGGACCTCTTTCATACTTTTTAGATGCCATTTTAAATATGGTGAATATTGCTGCTAATATACTTGGAGCGAAAACTGAAGCGGACTCTACTGAGCAAGGTAAATGTTTGCAATTTGTTGGACTAAACTGACATTTTTAAATGGTTATGGTTCCTTTGCTCACATTGGGGTTTCCCTCTGCTTCTCCATAATGACTGCTGTAAAAATAATGGTTTGGATCCAGGCTTAGTCATGCTTAGAGTAGACCCAATGAAATCAATGGGACTTAAATTCGTTGTGATTTCAGGGAGTCTACTGTAAGCATAATTAAGGATGGATTCAACCGATCCTCCCTGTGTATGTTATATTTAAAACACACAACATATATGCATTTCCTTGATGAGTCCAAGGCAATGTGTGTTAAAACAATAACATCACCTGCAAAACAGTTTGACATAACAATAAATATAATAAAGCAATCATAAAACATTAAAATAGCAGGAAAAAAGACAGTACAAACAAATAGCAAATAATTTAGCTGCAGCAATTAAAACCACTTCAAACAGAGCAACTGTGGCTCAAAAGCCTTCATAAAAAGTAAGGTTTTAATCATTCTACAGAAGGCCATTACAAAAGGGGCAAGCTGAGCTTCCTTCAGGAGTTCCAGAGCCTGGGTGCAGCCACTTAAAAAATACACAGATAGACTTCTCTTGTTTGTGTGGTGATTGAGTAGAATTAATACTGAAGGTTGGATTATATATATTTTTGAGGTGCTGAATCTGAATTTGGCATGACCTAAGTGATTAACATTTTCTCTTGTCATTTCCTGTTTGCAGTCTCTTTTGTCCCATAACGTACTTTTTGCTTTTCTCCCCCTTCCCCTTTAAATGCTTTTCTCAAAATTCTACACCCTAGTACTTGAAATGCACAGACTTAAGATTTCACTGGGTAGTTTCACCAGTAGCTATGCTGAGCATCTCTGCAGTTCTTTCTCTAGATAGTGGTGGCCTTCCCAGAGTTATGCGCAACAAACATGTAGAGGCTAGCGGCTTTGAAGAAGCAGGCCACTCCCAGATAGAAGCAGTCCTATTACTACTGCTAAGAAATGAGCCTTATGCGGGGAACAGGCCTAATCTACCTCAGACACAGTCTGAAAGATGCTGTCATGCAGGAATCTACAGAAGGTGGATTTCTTGAATTTCCTTAAAAAAAAAAAAAACCTTTCCATCCATTTTAATGAATCTGTGCAAAATGAACGCACCTCAAACTCAGTCAATCCTATCTACATACTTCAGGAAAAAGCAGTGGCGTTGAGTACTACTGATGTCATAATCACTTCAACCACTGGGAGAGTGTTTTGCACTGCCTGGGAAATGTGAATCTTGAAACCCACTTCTAGAGCAAAATACTTTACATTGGACAAAAAATATTTATGCACTAACTAATGGTGAGCTCCTTAATGGAGTAATACTACTAAGAGCGACCATTAACCTTTATTAACCTTTATTAACCTTTATTAACCTGAGATTTAGGAGAAAACCCTATTCCACTATTGACTGTTAGCAAAGGAACTGAATCTGTTTGGCTGCCGGTTAGTCTCCACAGGTTGGAGTAATGGCCCCTTCCTTGAGAGAGGCTGCTATGTCAAGAGCTTACAGGCCCTGCCCTATTTCAGGCTGGTATGCAAAGCAGACACGTGCACGTGTGTGTGTGTTGGTCTGTTTGCAGAGTAGGTTCTTGTTACAGCTGGAAGTGAGGGATTTGCTTTCAAATTCAGGGCTCAAGTCTAGGCACTGTGGGGGTGTCCTCCTTTTGGTGTCACTTCCTGCCAAGCAACACCCTGGGAGCTCCAAGAACAGAAGTGTAAAGAAAGCTCAAATCATTCCTTTAAACATTGTTCCTGGTTTTAATCATAAGGCCATTTTGCAGGCCATTCATTTCCATGTTTATCTTCAGTAGCTGTTGACAATCCTATTATATGGAACTAGGTATCTTTAAATTTACATGTCTTTTTGATAGGAAATCAGAGTGTGTCTGAAAATACAACTGCCACTTCCAGGGCAGCACCCAAACTGCCAGAGCCAACCACCATTCCTTCTTTAGAGTAAGTGACTTGTGTTTGTGTGTGTGGATTTTTAACCTGCCCAGCCCCCGAGTCTTTTAGTAGGTTATATTAATGTAAACACAACAGAAGGAAACATTAACATTAGACAGAATATAAAGTGTTCTCATTTTATCCCCCTCTTGCCCTCTTCCTGTCTATTCTCACCCCTACCCATGACTCTTGGCTTGAACTCCCTTTGCAGGTTCCACCCCAAATATGGCAAATTATTATCTCAGCCAGCCTTTCCTGCTACCCCCAGCATTCCAATGCTACAACATTAGAAACATTTAAAATCCTCATCCTAATGTTTTGGCCCTTGCCTTGCATGTGAGAGCTCCATTCCCTCTTGCTCGCATTGCCCAGTCACCCCTTTCACAGAGTGATGACAATCAAATTTGCAGTAATACAGAAATTATACTTTTATTAGGAAAGTTACTTCATTCAAAAATAAATGTGTGACCTTCTGTGATTTCTTAATATAAATGACCTTGATACAAATCTCAGGTCATCTGTGGATTTGTAGGACAAATCTGAGCCTAGACAAGATTAAGATGGGAAGTAATAATTAATTTCCAAGTTGGCAGGCAAGGATGTTGACTCCCTACCACCATCTTTTTTTATTAGTAAAATATGCTGAACTGCATTTTGATGTCTAACTTTCAACTTCTGTTTGTAGGCTTGTTACTTCAGAGATACCCCAAACTGAAAAGGAGCTGTTAGTCTTAGATATAACAAGAGAGAGCCCAATTGTTCAGCTAGTCCATGAATATGAAGAGGAAGCAAGTCAGTCAACAGTAACTCTACTTCCCAGTGATGAACAAGAAGAAGAAATACCATGGTTTGAGTCTGAAACACAAATCTATTGCTGTGAGTTGGTGACAGTCTGTTGTATTTCCAGTTTTTCAGAATATATATACAAGTGGTGTTCAGCAACAGCCTGTCTTCATCGCCACCATAGCAAAACTGATACTAGTTGGGAAAAATACTCCTCTGTTGCTCCTTGGCAGGTCCAGCTAGCTCCAACCAAATCATTGCATATTTCGGTACATGAACGTCCTCCAGATAAATTGGAGTCCTTAATTGCAGAGCCATCCGAAACACTTGTAGGTGTCTTAAGCAGTATCTTGAGTGAGGCTATGATTAATCAGACTGAGGGTGCTTTTGAACTGGAGCCCAGTCATCCACAGACTGTGTCTCAGTCCATCCTCTTGGATGTTACAACAGGAGCCAAGTCACTGTCTACAATAGAGGTGTCCTCAGAGCCTACAAAACAAGAAGCTCCATCTGAAAGCTCAGAGGTACCTTCCCAAGAAGAAATCCCTACTGAAGATGATGGAGTTATAGGGTCTGTTACAGAGGAGCCATCTGCAGCCAGCATTGTAACTGAATTCAAGGAGATGAGCACAGAAGAAAAAGTATCTACTGAAACTATTTCAAAACCAACAGAGACTGTTCCACAGTCTGAATGTACAGTAGCCATAGAAAGCTATGATGAGGAAACAAAAGTTAGTTCTTCAGAAATGGAAAAGCAGGTGGAGTCTCTTGTGGTAGAGTCATCATCTTTGGAAATAAAAGATGATGAGCAGACAGTTGAGGAAACATTCCTTGCTATTCCTGTTTCTGGTGGATTGCCACGAACTGCTACAGACTTTTATGCTGAATTACAAAATTCCACAGACTTGGGTTATACAAATGGGAATCTAGTTCATGGATCAAACCAAAAAGAGTCTGTGTTTATGAGACTCAACAATCGTATTAAAGCCTTGGAAGTAAATATGTCTCTCAGCAGCCGCTATTTGGAAGAACTTAGTCAAAGGTATGAGTAGCAATGGAAGCTTTATATTTTTATTCATTAAAAAATTGATGGAGAAAATTATTTTTGAAAACTAAACTTAGCAAACTCTTCCGTCTGAGTGTAAGCTAATCAGTTCTCAAAAGGGAAATAATGGTTCTCTGTGCTTTTGAGTAAGGAAACAGGAGTGCCCACAACAGGAGACTTGAAGAACTTTATATTAACAAATTATGTTCCGTGTTCTAGAAACTTAGGTATACTACTTTAAGAGTAATGCATGTCATATGGAAGTGTGAAGTCTATGAGGCTCAGCCTTATTGCAGTGGGTAAGATTTCTTCTGCATGTGAATGTTGCTTCACAATGTTGCTTCGTAGTGCAAAGCACCCTGTGTGTGTTCAGAAAAATAATTTAAACTAGATGATTGCTTGGGAAATATTTTTTTCCTTTGAAGAGGGGGTATAAAGAAGGCCAGATGCTTCCATGTCAGTTTTTGTGCAGGGAGCACCAGGAGCCAAAAGAACTAGTTCAAAAGATCAACGTTGTGAAGAGTTTCCTTTCTTACTCTTCCAGTTAATGAGGGAGAAATTAAATTGGTAAGAGATGAAGAGTGGGTACTCTCTAAGATACTTTTTAACTCACTTTATAGATATCGTAAGCAAATGGAAGAAATGCAGAAGGCTTTTAATAAAACTATAATAAAGCTTCAGAATACTTCGCGCATAGCAGAACAACAGGTATGCTTACTGTGCGCAGCCTTGCTTTCCATTACTACTTTTCTGTAACTTGAAGTGGTGAATGTGATTATCTTCACTTTGTTTTGCTTCTAAGGCAATTTCTGCAACATCTATACTAGCTGGTGCTTTCCTCTTACTGCTTAACTGATTAATTCTCAATAAAAAGATTAAGACTGCATCTTAGTGCATCCAATCTATTAACCTGACCTTAAGCAGAACACAAACTCATAAATGTTTGTTTTAAATCTTTGATGGACATTCTCCAGTCATGTTTAGTAATATTTGCTCCTTTTAAATTAGAAAAAGGAATTGTTTAATATTTTCTAAATCAAACTAAATTTATTGTGTACTGCCTGTAACAGAATCTTGTGGATTTGAGCACTCTTCTGAGTGCATCAGCCTTTATCAGTTAAGTTGAACAGCTTTTCTGCACTTTTGAATAAGTTATGCAAACGTGAATTCCTCTATGCCAGCTAATGAGCGATGAAGAGTTCGGAGTTCACTCTCCTTGACTTGACTCTCTGTGGGTTCAGAAATGGGCATTAGACACAGTCTAAATTCTGTGTTCCTAAGCCTAGAAAATTGTTTTTGAAAGGAAGGGGGCAGGGAATAGAGCTGAGATTTGTGCTATACACCATAACCATTTGCACCTTTAAACAAAACCTCAGGGGTACACTAGTAGAAGCTACCTGAGAAGAAGCTCAAGATTATTCTATCCACATGATCCTGGGTATACTTTAATCCAGGGATAGGCAACCTTTTTGGGTTTGTATGCACATTTATAATTTTTGTCCAGGTCCAGGCACACATATGTAATTTCTGCCCCTTTTTCAGGATTTCCTCTTTTCTTGCCCCCTCTCTGTATTTGACTTGGATTCCTGCATTGAGTAGGGGGTTGGACTAGATGGTCTTATAGGGCCTTTCCAACCCTACTATTCTATTATTTTATTTCCTCTTCTCTTGCCCCCTAGATTTCCTTCCTCCTCACCCCCCCAGCTCAAGATTCCCCACTGCAGCTTCTGCTTCTCCTATCTTCATCTTTCTGCCCCTTCACCTGCCACTTCTGAGACCACCCCCCTTACCCGAGCTCTTGCCACCTCACCTGCGTACCTGCTGACTCATTCACTTCTGCTGCCTTCTCCTTTGCCCACCTGCTTGCTTCTTCCTCCTCACTCTGCTTCTGCCATCACTCCCCCTCGCTTGCCACTTCTGCCGCTGCTCCTCCTTGCTTGCCCCCCTCACCCAACCTTCCGCTGCCCCCACCCACTCACTCTTGCTGCCACCTCCCTCACCTGCCCGCCTGCTCACTTCTTCCTTCACCACCACCCCGTCACTTCTTCCTACCACAGCATTCACCTCAGGAGCAAGGAAGCAGGAAGTCTGCCACTTCCTGCTTCCTCAATGCTGAGCTGAGTGCAGCATTAGGAAGAAGTGAGAGTGGAGGGAAACCAGGGTCCTGGGGGCATCATGATGCCTGCGGCTGCTGGGTTACCAACCCCTGCTTTAATCCCTCATTTTGTAGTTTAAACTTCGTGACATATGTCATAATTATCCAATCCAACAAGGGAATGCCTTCTTCTATGTAGCAGGTACTCTGCAGACTGGGCTGAAGGGGGAAGAATGTTCTTATTTCTTCTATTCACTTAGGATTTGAAGCAGACAGAGGCCATTCAGCTTCTACAGGCACAACTGACCAACATGACACAGCTCGTCTCTAATCTGTCATCAACTGTGGCTGAACTAAAAAGAGAGGTAACATGAACGAAAATGTTCTACAAATAGGATGCTAAACTTGAAACACCTGTTGTACATTGCAGTGCAATTACTTGTGTTTGAGAACAGCAAAATTCTTAAAGATAAATTTAGGGAGAAAGGGGACTAGTGCCATATATGTAGATAACTGACTTCAGTCAGATTTGACACACACGGCATCTGGGCAAAAATGTTTTTAGCCTTGAAAATACTAACATGTTTCTAAGCCTCAATGCCAGTGTAGGGTCTTTAAGTAACACTTGAATTTGTCATGCTAAAAATACTGGCATGAAATTGCCAGTCATTTGGGGACTTGTTTATGGTGTGCCACTCAGTTTGAACCAAAAAAAGCTGGCATGTCTGGAGAACTTAACTGACTTTCTGTAATATCGCCAAGTCCCTTGATCATAATACTTCTACAGAACAATTTAGAAGAAGACCAGAAACAAGTTTGTGATGGGCTGCTTATATCTGTGTGACATATGGCACGTTCTCATGACATACTAACCAATGCGTGGTTGCTGCACCCAGCAGACAATTGGGCACACCTCCCATAGTGCATAGCTTGTTTCTCCCCCCTTCCCCTTGGTCCTCCAGCTGGTTCCGCCTGGCCTCCCAGGGGACTTGGCGGCACAACCCATCTTGTCTGCTGCCAAGTCCCCTGTCCGCACTCCAATTGCAGTTGGAGCCCTTTAAAAAAAAAAATTCCTGGCCCTATTTTTGTGCAAAAATGGGGCTCGGGGGGAAAATTCACCGTTCCCCATGCCCGGGGAATGTGCGTTAATGTCCCCCTAATTCTTTTTGGATTTTTTTCCCTTTAGTCTATTGCTCTTGCGCGGGTTAATAAAGAATACTGGCTGGCCCTGCCTGGAGCCCTTTATGTTGCACACACTTAGCAAACATACAGGGTTGCAGTTAAGGATAGCTTGAATCTAGTCCCCTGCACACATTTTTCAGGGTTTCACGCAGTTCCCTTTCTCCTTCAAGATTGCTGAAGCCACTTCTAGTTTGACAGCTGTCCAATGGTGTGGTCCACCCTTAAAAGCACGGTTACCCATTTGGTAAGTGGGTCATTCTAAGCGTTCTTCTCCCCTCCCTCCATTGAGGGGGAAACTTTTAAAATTACCCACTTCTGAATAGGATACCCATGCTTTTAAGGGGGGGGGACCACACCCTTGGAGGGGTCCCCAGCCCAGCCCAGCCCTCCCTGTGCCAGCCTCCCCATTGCTTCACATGAAACTAGACATCACCCTGTTGCAGAACTCAGAGTCAGAGAGACCACGGAGTGAAGGAAAAAGAGATTCTTTATTTAACGCGCGGGCTTAAGGCTGGAATCATTTCCAAAGAGCCAGAAGCCCCGACATACATCAGCACATTGTTTTTATAGACATTGTGACACATATGAAACGGCTCCTCCTCCCCCTCCCGCGTGGGGTTGCAGTCCTCAACATTTCTTCTCCTAGCACTATTGTTTATAATACAAGAACTGGGTTATAGGGTAGCCATGATAAGGAGAGAACAGAAGGGAACAGCAGAGAACAAGATATACAATTGTATGACCTTTGACAAGATAAGGAATTCCTGTGTCTCGTCAGCTTACAACAATATATTCAAGGGAGAAAAAGCTCAGCAAGAACATGAAGCATGAGACTGCATGAGGCTACTTAGTCTGATCCCCGATATGGCTGCTACAACCCCACTTTTTGGTAAAGATCACTGAAGCCACTTCTAGCTTGACAGCTGTCAAACTGAAAGCATCCTCAAAATGCAAGCATCAGGGTGGGTTGTTTGGGAAAAACAACCCACCTAATAAAACCAGTCTACGTTCACACAACACGCTAACCCACCGTGGGTTGTTTCAGACAACAGCCCATTGTGGGTTAGCATGTTGTGTGAATGCAGTCATAACTTGCCTGCAGTTTAGCTTCCCATTATGGTAAGAATAGAGCTAGTCACACGGTTGCCATAAAGCTGTACAAAGATGACTGACTACAAGGCACATTCTTTCTCCTTTTAAAGTGCTTTTTGAGAGAAGGCACAGTGAGCTCTGCTATGCACAGAGCCACAGTGTGTAGGTTGCATACAGGGCTAGTTTTTCTTTTTCCCAGACTAATGGGCTCGTACGCTAGAAAAGAGGAAGAGTTGTTTACCATAGAGCCATACTGTGAACGTTGTGTGTCCAAACCCTCACTCTCTCGGCCTTCAGGGGGAACGCAGGAGGCAGCCAAGCTAGCCAACTACCCCCCTGGAACAACTGCTGTAACTTTGGTCTAACAGGCAAACAAATGAAAGCATTGGTTTGGCGTAGTGTAAGTATGTTGCACTAAAATACATGGCCAGAACACTAATGCAGCCTAGCAAAATTACTATTCTTGTAAAGTAAGAGCTGTTCACTAGTAAACACTAGCACAATCCCCCCTCCTCGTGTTCGCATGACATGACAAGCTGTGGCTGGGCGTTGAATATGCAAATCCTGTCTGGCACGTGCTGCAGCCCACCATGCTGGCTCAGGAATGCTGGGAGTTTAGGACTTTTTTCTATCTAAACAGGCATAGAATTGTGCTCTAAAGGAGCCTCCTAAACCAAATGTCTGCATTGTAGGGATCGTGCGTGGTTCTTCGTGGTCGCTATGCATCACACATATGGGCTCTGTGCCTGCACAGAGCCTTGATTCAGGAGACTTCTATAGCTGAGGAGTTTTGACGGGCACACTCCCCCACCATCTCAGTGCACATGTCCCTAGCAGGTTCCCGCTTATTCCCTCAGTTCCTTGAGACCAACATTGCAACCTCAGAACTGAGAAGAAATACCTTCAGTACTCAACATCATAGTCGAGTATGACACCGAAGAGGGCACAGTGGGTGGGTTGTGTGAATGCACAGACGACACTTGAAGAACTATAGTTACAGGTAGCAACCTGTCTTTCTTCTTCGTGGTCTCTATGCATCACACATATGGGTGAGTAGTAAGCTAACTTACATGGAGGTGGGTCAGTGTCCAGCTACAAAACAGACGAGAGGACAGCCTGACTAAAAGCACAGTCAGCTCTAGCCCTAAGATCTACTTTGTAGTGCTTCACAAAGGTAGACAGTGTCGACCAAGTTGCAGCATGGCACAGCTTAGGGATGGCAACCCCTCTGTCGAATGTTGCTATCACTATCACACGAGTGGAATCAGCTTGGGCAGGGGCAGACAGTTTGAGTCCAGCCAGCTCACGTGATAGTTCAGTTGTCTTTACAACCCAGGATGTGAAGCACTGAATCGAGAGAGGCTGACCTTTGCACTTCCTGCCATAGCAGACAAACAGTCAGGAAGAGAGTCTAAATTGCTCAGTCCTGGACTTGTAGAACGCCCAACGGATGTCCAGTGTGTGAAGAGTTGATTACAGCAGCAAAGACAGGGACGTAAAGAAGGCAGGCAATATAATGTCCTGATTCAAATGGAAATCTGACACAATCTTTGTTAGAAAGGCAGGATCAGGTCTAAGCACTACTTTCTCTTTGTGGAAAGTTAAATAAGGCTGGTCTACCCTGAGTGCACAGAGCTCACTAGCCCTGCATGCAGATATATTGGCCACTAGAAGTGCCACCTTCCGCGAGAGGAGGTGTACATCTGTAGTTGCCAGTGGCTCAAAGGGCTCAGACGACAGTGTTTTAAGCACAATTGATAGACTCCAGCTTAGTACCGCAAAGCAAATTGGTGATGCCAGGTTCCTGATTCCTTGGAGAAACCTCTTTGCCATCGAGTGTGAGAAAACAAAAACCTTCAACACGAGGGTGAGAGGCAAAAATAGCAGGCAAATAAACTCATAACGATGCCAACCTCAACCCTTTGTCAAATAATGTCAGAAGAAACTGCAGGTTCATTCTTCCTCCACCCCCCCCCCCCCCCCGGCCCTGGCTTGGCCAGGTATTGCTGGTGGAACTGGCAGACCAGCTGGGGGCCATGGACTTGGGCTGTGTCTTCCCAGGAACGTTCTTCCAGACTGTACCCCTTCCAGTCAATCAGGTACTGGAGCCAGCCGCAATGCCAGTGAGAATCCAGAATCTGTGTGACTTCAAACTCCTCCCCGTCCACCTGCACTGGTGGTGGAGGCTGCGGTCGAGCAATGACCGGTGGAACATGGGGTGAAGGCAAAGGGATGCAGGGAGTTGCAGCTGGAAGGCTACTGGGTTTATCTGCCGGGTGATGAGGAAACGACCAATGTGCCGTGTGTCTAGCTTCCAGGATGGCTTCGAAGTCCGCAGGTCCTTGGTGGAGAGCCTCACTTTGTCCCCCACCTTCAGTGGCAGGCCTGCTTGATAGTAGCGGTCAGCAAATCGCTTGTATGGCAGCACCACTGACAGGAAGAATCTGGAGTGATAGCCATAGGTGACGAAGAAGGGGGTCTGCTCGGTGGAGACATGCAGGGAATTGTTGTACGCGAATTCCACCAGCGAGAGTAGATCTACCCAATCATCTTGTTGGAAGTTGACATAGCACCGTAAATACTGCTCCAGCGTAGCGTTTGTGCACTCTGTCTGACCATCTGATTGAGGGTGATGCACCGAGGACAAGTGAACTTGCATGTTGAGGGCACGAAACAAGGCTTGCCAGAACTGGGCCGTGAATTGCGTCCCCTGGTCCGAGATCAGGTGATCCGGAAGACCATGAAGACAGAACACCTGGGTTAGGAACATATGGGCTGTCACCTGAGCACATGGGAGGAAATGGGCCATTTTGGTGAACAGGTCCACCACGACCAGAATTGTCATTCCCTTGGAGCTGGGCAGGTCAGTGATGAAATCCAAAGATACCGATCGCCATGGCCCCGGGGGAGTGGGAAGTGGAAGCAAAAAGCCAGGTAGTTGCCCAGGAGCTAAGTTAGCCCGCCGACAGGTGTTAGCTAGCCCGTCAACAAGCTGCCACATAGTCTCTGACATCTGTATGTCCCCGAGGCCACCAGAATTCCCGCACAACTAGGTGGAGAGGTCCCAAAGTGACCAGCCAGTCAGCTGTCAAGGCAAAGCTGGAGCACCTCCCCCTGTACCGTCCCAGGAGGAATATACAGGCGGCGTCAATGGTACAGCAGGCCATCCTGCATAGAGAAGGGGTTGTTGGCCACAGGGGTTCCAGACTGCACGTCTGGTTGATGCACTTGGACGTAGAGGTCACTCTGCTGCAGCCCCCGTACCCAGTCCACCAGCGACAGGCGTTACTGGGTAGCTGCAAAGTGTTCTGGGCGGAGGATGGGCCACAGAGGATGACCAGTTGTCTCGGCTCAATATTCAGGCTTGCGGGAGAGTGCACCGGCCTATTTATTCTGGTGTCCTGGGGGGTATGTGACTGTGAAGTTGAACTGGGGGAAGAAAAGAGACCACCGGATCTGGCGTTGATTAAGTCTCTGGGCACTTTTCAAATATTCCAGGTTTCTGTGATCTGTTCATACTTGCACTGGTTGAGAGCCCCCCCCCCCCATCAGTCCTCCTGCCTCTGAGAGCCTCTCTGTCTTAAACGGACAGAGGCTCACCTACGCTGCTCCCGGACGTGCAGCTGCCTTCGCTCCGTGGGGGACAGTGGCACTTTGCCCTCCAAATCCTCTGGGGAGACTGCAGCTGGGCATAGGACATCCACAGGGGGTGAGGGGGCTCGGGCTCCTTCTGTGCCGGTCCCTTCCCCTGGGTCTGGAGCCTGCCATTCCCTTTCATCCTCGGAGGAGTCCGAGGGAAGCATGGCACCAAGAAGCATGGATTGATTTTGGGAAAGTCGGGAGTCCGAAGGGCATGCACGATCCTAAGATACGGCGGTAGACTTTTCGCCAGCCTATTTATTTATTTATTGTATATTTATCCCGCTCCTCAGCCAAAAAAGGCTCCTGGAGCAGCTTACAATCAATGAACAAAGAAGACAGTCCCTGCCCACAGGCTTACAATCTTTTTCTTCTTCCTCTTTGGGTCAGAGGAATGAGGAACTGCCTTCTTGAAGCTTTGGCTTTTTTTGAAAGTGTCTTAACCAGTGCAAATGCCAAAGATCTGCCTGGTGTTGGGGGATCTTGTGTACTCTGCAAAGTACAGCATTGAGGAGTTTGCGACCCCAATGAAGGCACAGCAGCCACAGTTTTATAAAACATTTCCTTCGACTCATCAAGCACTTCCAGCGCACATTTCCAAAGTGCACGTTGAAGCAGTCTGCCTGAAAATTTGGACAGGCTTCAACAACGTGGCCTTCCCCAAGGCAAAATAGGCTGAGAGACTGCCCGTCGGAAGGTGGCAACTTTGCCCCACAGTGGGAGCACTTTCTGAATGGGGTCCATGAGGGTGATCGCAGGATCGCAAAAATAAAAAGGAAATAATAAGAAATGCAGATATAAACACAGAAAAAACAATAGAGAAAGGAGAGAATAAAACCTCAACTTTTTAACAATAAAAACACTATCAGAGCACAGTCTGATCGCAGAAGTTCCCAAACGCGGTCACCACAATAGTGGTTGAAAGAGAACTGAGGGAATAAGCGGGAATCCACTGGGGGAATCGCACTGAGATGGTGGGGGAGGGTTCCTGCCAAAACTCCTCAGCTGTAGAAGTTTCCCAAATCGAGGTTCCATGCAGGTGCAGAGTCCATAAGTGTGAACACATAGATGACCTCTCGAAGAATGACAGTTATGGGTACCAACCTGTCTTTTAGTTGCAAGGGAATTCCATAACCCTCAGGCTATCACCAAGAAGGCCCTTGTCTCCAGCCTAATTTATCTTTCTTTATTGTGTGTTTAATATTTTATTGTAAGCCACCCTGATAATGTATTTGAGGGCAGGATATAAATCTGATAAATAAAACAATTGGTCCTGCTCATTACTCTAGGTGAAGATTGTACGTCACGTTGCAGTTCTGTTACCTGCATGAGTTTGTTCAATATTTAACTGTAAATATCACTTTGTCATTCTTTTAGGTTTCTGATCGCCAAAGCTATCTTGTGATTACTTTGATACTCTGTGCCATCCTAGGTTTGATGTTTTTTGTGCAGCGTTGCAAAAATAAGTCAGAGTTGAATGATGATTACTTCTCAAGGGTTCCCAAAAGTAATCGCTATCCTAGTCCCAAAAGGTAACTTCTTTCCCAGTTTACCTGTGACTTTAATTCGTGATCTTTCCTAGGATTTGATGGATTTTCTACCATTTACATTAATATTAGTTGGTGTTGTCTGTTTCAGTGTTTATTACAACAAAATCTGTTTACACAGCTGGGATATTAGAAGTAGTAGAATGAGCGCTGAAAAGTGCTGCATTACTATATTAATTCCCAAAGGCCAGCTGAGTTCAGTTGTTTATGGTAGGCAACTGTTGGAGGCCATTAGTGCAAGGTAGGGCCAAAACGTTTCACTTATGGCTACCAGCTATGTATTCTAATGGAAGATGCATGCATGTGGAAGTTCACAAATAACCAAGGAGATTTGTGTGCATACACTTAGCCTACATGGAACAGGCAAGACTTACTAAGATCTGTGGGACTATTCATGAGTAAGCTTGCATAACTGTCTTTTATAATAGACCAGGGCCAGACAACTTGTGACACCCCCCCCCATTAGCCCTAGATAGCATAGGCAGTGGTGAGAAATGATGGGAATTTTAGGCCAAAACATTTGGAGGGCCACAAGTTGCCCACCCCTGGGCTAGACCCTGGGCTATTTGAGTGGGATGTCCGCACTGCATACTTGATGGCAGTGAAGATAATGCTGTAGGTGGCATCATCTAAGCCACCTACAGCATTATCTTCACTGGCATCAAGTGTGCAGTGCGGACATCCCACTCAAATACAGCATAACCTCATGACCAGCTTTTATCTTCACAAAGATAAATGCAAGAAATTGTGCTTTCAGTTGCATTCTGGTGATACCTCCAAATTCAGTCCCTTGGACCCCAGTCATGAACAAGCTTGATAACCTAAAAGGCAGGAGCTGTGGGACTCCACCTTCATGTCCTACTTGTAGGCGGCCAACTCACTGAGAACTGACCCATATGCAATTTAAGAACTGTTTTCCATACTTGTTTCTGACTTAACTGTAGTTCTCACTTTTATTAAGAATTCACATTGTATGTAATACTTTGCTTCTTGAGGCAACAAGATGTGTGGAGTACATTTTGATATGAAGTTTCTAATCTTCAAGTGCCACTGCATGTGCATTTGTTATTTGCACCAGTGCCAACATTGATGTATGCACTAGCTTTTTCTTGGTTTCTCCCATCTTGCGGAAATCGGGTTTGGAGAAATCAGTATCAATAGAATCAGTCTGAAAGAATAACTTCTCACATTCAACCCAGGTTTTCATAAGAATAAATTTGGCCAAGAGATTATGCTTTCATTTGAAATGGGTGTTTACAGCTGATGCCTATGAAAATAATGGCATAAGTTATTAAATTTGTCTAGCCCAGGGTAGATAGCCTTCCAAATGTTTCGAACTATAACTCCAATAAGCCCCAGTGAGCATGTCCAGTGGTAAAGGATTATGGGAATTGTAATTCAAAACAACTGGAGGGTACCATGTGACATACCTTGGTCTAGCCTGACCAGCAAAGATTCTTAAGGAGGATGCATTTGATAAATATCCCAAATCTGATAGGTCTTTTACCATAAAGGTGCAATTTACCATAAAGGTGAAATATTTTCATGCCTAGTCCCGTTGCCCTCAAGACTTCCTAGTCGCTGCCCATGCACTAGCAAAAACACTGCCCATGCACTAGCAAAACCTACTACTAGAGCAACAGGAAACTAGTAGATCGAGCAAAACGCTTATTTCCAGAATGGGACAGATCAGTGGAGGTTTCAGAAGGCAGCTCCGCGGACCTGTCCCATTCCAGAAACTAGTGTTTACGGGATTACTGTTGGAAGCACTAGTTCCTGTTGTGCATGTGGTCTGTCCTGGTAGCACAACAGAAACGACAGGAGGGCTATTTATTTATTTCATTTCTATACCACCCAATAGCCGAAACTCTCTGGGCGATTCACAAAAATTAAAACCAAAGAGCACACAATAAAACAATACAAAATATTGGATACTGCCCACCTCTCCATTTGCAGTGTAAGCTATCACATTATCACTCCTGGGTGATTTGCAAACTTCTGTACACATATAACGTCCCCCTACAGGATGAAGCTGGTAGCCAGAAGTAAAATGCTTCTCACTAAGTTCTGTGCTATTGGAAGCTAGATGAGTACAAATGACAGATTTCTGAAAATTCTTGCTATGTGGAAGACTTGGTGTTGGATTTAGAGAGAAGGATATTTATTCCCCAACTGAAGATGAAGGTGTTGTGTGTGTTTTTCCTACAGATGTGTTTCTTCCTATGATGATATGAATTTGAAAAGAAGAACCTCCTTTCCACTCACCAGGTCTCAGTCTTTTCAGCTAAACAGCAAAGAAGGTAGGAATGTCAGTGGTTCAGGTACTTGTTTCCACAGCATTGCATTGTAAAATCTGTACTACGTTTAGGTACAGCCTCCTAAAGAGTGTATAGTATGGCTCAGAAGTAACTTAGCAAACATTTGGGGAATTACATCCTTCAGCAAGATTGCCAGCTTTCCGGGGCAAGAATGATTTGGGCAGCTGACTTACAATGGAACAGCCCCAAGTCACAAGAAGGGTTTTAGCCAGCCTTCCCCAACCTGATGACCTCCAGATGTTTTGCACTGCAACTCCCAGCATTCCTGGCCATTGGCTGTGCTAGTTGGGGCAGTCGGGATTGAAGTCCAAAACATTTGAGGGGGCACCAGGTTGGGGAAGGCTGATTTTAGCTGTTCCCACAGCAGTGTGCTTTCAGCAGGAAAATAGGCTGCTCTGCTTCTGAAATTAGGGGATGCCGTTGCTAGTGAATAGACATTGGCTGTTGTTTCAACCTCTTGCTGATACTACCAACACATCCAGACCAGTGGATCATTACTAAATCTAAGAGAGAACAGTTTCAGCACATCACTTTTCCCACTCTTAACCACAAGGTTTGGGCTACTATCTTGTACATAGTTAAGATGCATAAATCCCATGGGAGTCAATTAAATTTAAACCTGTGCCCAGGATTGCAGTTGTAGCATGAGAACTTTCAGGGAGGAAGATTTGATGTTATTTGCTATTTAAACCTCCCACCCATCCCCAAAGTATTATAAATCTCTATTTGTAGATACATTTTCCACTTTGGCTTCTGAATTATATGTTAGTGTATGACTTAATGCAGATTGATTCTCCTTTAATGACCAAAGCTGCTTTGGAAATAGGATTGCCCAGGCAAAGACTGGTGACACTAAAGTTGGCCCTTTCTTCTGGGCCAGAAAGGCAGGCTTTGAATTTCACATCCAGAGTCGGAGGAACTTCTTCCCTTAGTCCCCAGACAACATCCTGGCTTTGTTGCAGGTAGACAGTCTTTAGCAGGGCTCCCAATTCTTCAACAAGCCCAACCAAAGGGGACCTGACACCCCCACCCCCCCGAAGATAGACAGTAGTGCTATGCTTCTCAGCATAGAGTGAGAGCAAGCAAGAGAGGATCAGAGAGGATTCTTCAGCTGGACTATGCCTGTCCGAGCTTTACCTCAGCTGGCTGGCAGAGGCAAAGGAAGTTTCCTTTACTCCCCCCTTCCCCCTGGCCTCCAAAGCTTGGCAACCCCCACAGATAGCTACATAATATGTTTGGCAGCTGCCAATCAGGCAGCTCCCCAATACCACACAGAAAAAGAAAATGAAAAAGCTGTAGCTGGCTTCCTTCACACAGAGGAGGTGAGCAACTGTGAGTGTTTCCTGACATAATTCCCAAGGCCAAGGAAGCAGTCCAACAAGTGAACAAAGCTCAGGTACTATTTCCCTGAGGCATGGGCAGGATCCTGAGGACACATCTCTTTTGCATCTCCATGAGTGGAGTGAGGAGTTCAGGTGATTGCCTGCTCCCCCCTTGGCAGAAGGTGAAAGCATTCCTTGTTTGAGTTGGAGTAGGCTACATTTCCCTCATTCCTCATTTTCAGGAGATGCTTCATGCTCATTGGGATAGATGCCTTTCTCCGTAAGACTTCAGGTGTCACACTCTCTCCCATAGTTACACCAGGAACAGACAGGAAAGCAGGTGCTGTTCCCTCTCCTCCTTTTGGGACAGATATAGTGGATGCTGCAGAATTAGACTGCTGCCATTCGTGTAGCTCAAAATCTTGTTGCAGCAAACATGCTCTCTCCTCCAGTTGTCTGTCAAGGACGTCCAGGACCCTCACTCCCCCAAGAGAATCAGGGAGGAAATCCCACATACAGTTTAAGAGTACAGCTTCTCCTATAGCCTGTAATACCCAGGTGGAGTGGCATAAAACACCCAGTTCAAGGTCTCCCTCAGCCTCCTTTTCTGAATACCGTACTGTGGGGGGAAAGCAATCCTACCACCCCTTTCCCACCTTTCCTCTAGTTTTCCACACATTTTTAGAGACTCCAGGTCTCCCTTCCAGACTAGATCTGATGTTTCCTTTAATAAAGTGGTGGGAGGAACATATCTGAATCATAGAATCATAGCATAGTAGGGGCCTACAAGGCCATCGAGTCCAACCCCCTGCTCAGTGCAGGAATCCAAGTCAGAGCATCCCTGACAGATGGTTGTCCAGCCTCGTCTTGAAGGCCTCCAGTGTGGGAGAGCCCACCACCTCCCTAGGTAATTGGTTCCATTGTCATATTGCTGTAACAGTTAGGACGTTTTTCCTGATGTTCAGCTGGAATCTGGCTTCCTGTAACTTGAGCCCATTATTCCATGTCCTGCACTCTGGGATGATCGAGAAGAGATCCTGGCCTTCCTCTCTGTGACAACCTTTCAGGTACTTGAAGAGCACTATCATATCTCCCCTCAGTCTTCTCTTCTCAAGGCTAAACATGCCCAGTTCTTTCAGTCTGTCCTCATAGGGCTTTGTTTCCAATCCCCTGATCATCTTTGTTGCCCTCCTCTGAACCTGCTCCAGTTTGTCTGCATCCTTCTTAAATTGTGGTGCCTAGAACTGGACACAGTACTCCAGATGAGGCCTAACCAGTGCTGAGTAGAGGGGAACTAGTACTTCCCGGGATTTGGAAGCTATGCTTCTATGAATGCAGCCCAAAAGAGCATTTGCCTTTTTTGCAGCAACATCCCATTGTTGGCTCATATTCAGCTTGTGATCGACAACAATTCCAAGATCCTTCTCACTTGTAGTGTTGAGCCATGTATCCCCCATCTTGTAACTGTGCATTTGATTTCTTTTTCCTAGGTGCAGAACTTGGCATTGATCCCGTTTACATTTCATTCTGTTGTTTTCTGCCCAGCGCGCCAATCTATCAAGATCACTTTGAATTTTGTTTCTGTCTTCCAAAGTATTAGCTATCCCGCCCCATTTTGTGTCATCTGCAAATTTGATCAGCATTCCCTGCACCTCCTCCTCCAAGTCATTAATAAAAATGTTGAAGAGCACTGGGCCCAGGACTGAGCCCTGCAGTACCCCACTCGTTACCTCTCCCCAGTTTGAGAAGGTCCCATTGATAAGCACTCTTTGAGTCCGATTCTGTAGCCAACTGTGGATCCACCGGATCGTTGTTTCATCTAGCCCACTTTGAGCTAGTTTGCTCATCAGGAGATCATGGGGCACTTTGTCAAAAGCTTTGCTGAAGTCAAGGTATATTATGTCCACAGCATTCCCACAGTCCACAAGGGAGGTTACTTGATCAAAAAATGAGATCAGATTCATCTGACAGGATTTGTTCTTGACCAATCCATGTTGGCGTTGAGTAATCACTGCATTGTTTTCAAGGTGCTTACAGATTTATTGCTTTATAATCTGCTCCAGAATTTTCCCAGGGATTGATGTCAGACTGACTGGTCTGTAGTTCCCAAGCTCCTCCTTTTTACCCTTTTTGAAGGTAGGGACAACATTAGCCCTCCTCCAGTCATCTGGCACTTCCCCCGTCCTCCATGATTGCTCAAAGATAATAAGACAGTGGTTCTGAGAGTTCTTCTGCCAGTTCCTTTATTACTCCAGGGTGCAGTTCATCTGGCCCTGGAGATGTGAACTCATTCAAAGTAATGAGGTGTTCCTTGACCATATGCCTATCCATCTCAAGCTGCAATCCTGCCCCTTCAGCCTGTACTTCGGCTGTGCCAGTGGGTTCATAGACCCTCTTTTGGGAGAAGAATGAGCCAAAGTAGGAACTGAGCACTTCTGCCTTTTCTTTGTCATCTGTCATTTTGCCATCCTTATTTAATAGCTGAACAACCATTTATTTCCTCTGTCTTTTACTTTGCACATAGCTGAAGAAAGCCTTTTTGTTGCTTTTAGCATCCCTCACTAACCTCAGCTCGTTCTCAGCTTTAGACTTCCTGACCCCATCCCTGCAATTCTGTGCTACCTGCCTGTACTCTTCCTTTTTTGCTTGGCCTTCCTTCCATTTCCTATATGTATCCTTTTTTGTTTTCAGGTCATCTCTAAGCTTTTTGTGAAGCCGCATTGGCTTCTTCTGTTGTCTTCCACCTTCTTGTTGGAATTGTTTGTAATTGTGCCTTTAGAATTTCCTTTTTTAAAAGCTCCCGCTCATCTTGGACTCCTTTTCTCGTTAGAGTTGCTTGCCATGGGACCTTATTTATCATTGTTCTGAGTTTATTAAAATCAACTTTCCTAAAATCCAGGGTACGCGTTTGACTACACTCGGCTTTTGCTTCCCTTAGAACCAAGAACTCAAGAATAACACGGATGCTTTCCCCCAGAGTTCCTGTAACTGCTACTTTATCCACCAAGTCATCTCTGTTGGTTAGGATCAAGTCAAGGATAGCCGATCCTCTAGTTCCTTCCTCTACTTTCTGTAGGAGGAAGTTATCTGCCACACAAGTCAGGAATTTCCTGGAGGAGCCATGTTTTGCAGAATTTGTCTCCCAACCAATATCGGGGAAATTGAAGCCCCCCATTACTACTACATCATGCTTCCTTGAAACATTGGCTATTTGCTTTTCAAAGTTTCATCCTCGTCTACTCCTTGATTGGGTGGCCGGTAGTAGACTCCAACCACCAGGTTCCTTTTATTCTTTGCTCCATTTATTTTGGTCCAGATGCTCTTGATGGGGCTACCAAGCTCATCCTCCTGTATTTCTGTGCAAAGATATGTATTTTTCACATACAGTGCAACCCACCTCCCTTTCTGTTCCTCCTGTTCTTTTTGAACAAGTTATATCCTTCAATTACTGTATTCCAGTCATGAGAGTCATCCCACCAAGTCTCAGTTACACCTATCAAGTCATAATTTCCCTCTTGTATTAAGAGTTCAAGTTCGTTCTGTTTGTTTCCCATACTCTGGGATTGCAAGGAACAAATCTAAACAGGACCGCCTTCCTCCAGGAGTATTTTCCCAACTTGCTTGCCAGAGCTGCAGAGATCCTCCATCTTGAACCAATGGAAGAACCTCCAAAGCCATCAGCACCTAAATCCAAACCAACAGTGTTTGCTTTGGCCTTCTCTGCTGCTCCCCCTCCAGCTCCACTGGTCCTGTTTCCAGCCAGTTTTAACACTATACTTCACACAGAATGCCAAAGGCTCTCTAAATCAAAGACTCACCACAGTCTTTGTGACAAGTTATATCTCCTGCCAGGCAACAACATGTAGAACCTTTCCACTCCTGAGTGGCTGCTCTGACATCAAAAGTGCATCTTCCGGAAAAAGGACTCACATAAGAGGGGAGCACCGTGCCCCGCAAAAGGGAGGTCCTGTCGCTGCAAAGACTGTGCCTAGAGAATATGGCTATGAATATGGAGCACATCTGGGCCATGGATGGCACACACAGTCACCTGGTTGAACGCCGCGTTCCCTGCACCGAGAGGCCCTTCAGGGAGCTGTCTGGCTCCCTTGTCCATGGGTTGCTCCAGTTAATGGGAAAGACCACGTGCCTGACTCGTACCATGCTGCACTCACTTCTTGTGCCACAGCTGACAGAGCTGAACTTGAATACCTGCCCAGAGCTCTTCGGAAAGGACATTGCCTAGGTCATCACAGTGCGCTGCAAGACAGAATCTGGCCTTGCTGGATCTCCAGGACTGCAAAAAGATTCCCGCAGGCACTCTGGCCAACCTGGCCAAAGGTTTGCCATGTCTCACAAAACCAAACCTCTCAGGGACCAAGTGCACCATGTGCCTATTGTCAGTTTGTGAGCTCCTGCTGCCGGCGCCTTTGGGAGCTGGACAGCTCAGGCTGTGAGAGGCTGTGTCCAGATTCCCTCCTCCATCTGGCCTGTGACCTTAGTGCATGTTCCCACTGCTGCCCAGACTTGCAGAAGATCACAGTGCATGGGCTGAAGCCCCAAACTCACAGCCAAGAATGGGTTTCAGCCCTGGCCTTTGTGCTATTGGCATTGCCCAGCCTGAAGGTTGTGATCTATAAAATCCTTCCAGAGGCTGTGTGTCTGATCTACCATCAGCAGTTTGACAGTGCCCTGATTCCCTCTGTGTTTCCCTTCCCGGGGGAGCTGGCACAGAGCAGGATCTCCAACCACATGAATGAGGAGAGCCCCAGACTCACACTGCCCCTCAGGGAAATACATCTGATAAATGAGTCATCGTAGGCTACTGCCTGTGCTGTGTGCCTACACTTGAAAACATTGTGCTGCTAAGAGGCAGTTTGCCTTGGGTCCAACCTTCTTGTCATGCCAACACCTCACCCACCTAACTATCTGCTGCATGGGAAACGGGAACCTAAAGGAGCTTTTACCAGTTATGACAAGCCCTAGGCTGCAGCTCCAGTCCCTCTCATTCAGTGTCTTTTCCTTTGAAGATGTGTTGTCCTTCCACACTGTACTGAGCAGCACACTGTACTGAATCTCCAGGCATTTGCTGCTTCCCTCCTCCCCGCACTGAGGTGTAACTCCAGCAGACACTGGCTAGAGTGCTGGACTAGGAGTCGGGAGATCCGGGTTCTAGTCCCCACTCGGCCATGGAAGCTCACTGGGTGACTTTGGGCCAGTCACAGACTCTCAGCCCAACCTACCTCACAGGGTTGTTGTTGTGAGGATAAAATGGAGGAAGGAGGAGGATCATGTACGCTGCCTTGAGTTCCTTGGAGGAAAAAAGGCAGGATATAAATGCAATAAATAAAATAAATAAATAAAATAAAAAATGTTGGGGCCTAGGGCTGGGATGTCAGCCTCACTGCCTACAAATTCCCTCAGTTTTGTGACTTTTTACTCATGGCCTCCGACCTAGATGACCCCCTACTTTCCCAGCATGCAGCAATGTTGAGAGCAAGCCTTCTATCCCTGCTCAAGCATTCCCCTGCCTTGAAACTCTGAAGCTGGTAGGCCTCCCTTTCTCCCTGGTTGAGGTGTTTGAGGAGGAGCTGGAACCCCTGACAATGGCCTGGTACACTTCTGCAATCTCTTGCTAGTCCAAGGCAAGGTATCCATTTGCACCATCCACCAGCTTTTGTCCTCAGACCATCAGCGGCGCTTCCTGTGCATTGAAGGATGCCCAGACCTCCAGAGGATGGACTATGATGAGGTCCTTGAGAGAGTCAGCAGGAAGGGCTTTGAACTGAATATTGCATGGAAGTGAGATGCCCCCATATCATGCAGTGGCAGTTCCTCTTGTGCTGGGGCTAAGGTAAAGACTGTGTTAATAAAGTTTGGTTTTTATCATGCAAAAAAACCAAAGTGTGTCTTCCCTCAGAATCATAGAAAGGCATGCTGAGGCCTGCAAAGTTCAAACTGCAAAGTTTGAACCTGCAAAGTTCAGTGCATCTACAGTGACATCCTAAGCCTCCCCTTCAGCCTCGGTGTTTGTCAGAGTGGCCTGTACTTGGATAAATGAAGCTCTCCAAAGTGACTTTTGTCAAAGAGATTGAAGAAATTGTCAAGAAAACCTCCTTGGTTCATTGGATATTTTGCAGGTAGAAGCTACAGCCATGGCATCAAATCTTGGAACAAGAAGGAATCTTTGACTATGCAACTGGGGACTAGACATCAAATCAAAAGCCAGCCTGGCAAATCTTCCCTTAAAAGGGAAGCAACTCTTTGGAGAGCTCTAGATGCAGTACCAACAGAAACCAAGGATAAGAAAAAGGCCTTTTCTTACCAACCTTCTGGAATTTGGGGCAATTTACCTGGTATTGCTCCACTTTGCTGAATTATTGTAGGGTCACCACATTCTCATTCAGAACAACAATACTATGAACAAAGCATATGTCAACCAGCAGAGGGGCACCCACTCCTAAAGGAAGTGGCCCTTCTGATTAAGTGGACTGGCTCAGCTGGTCAGAGCTTGGATCAAGCACAGTGGTCCCTAAACCAGAAAGTGTTTTTGACATGGTGAAGGTTTGGGGGACCTGTCCTGGACTTTTTGCAAGCGTGAAAAATAAACTCATGATTCAGGCCAAGATTTGTGAGAATGCAGAAAGGCTGAAGCTAATCACTTGAAGATTAAGTGGGGTTTTCTAAAACACCTCTGCTATTCTATCCAAGCAGTATCCTGCTGTCTTCCAGGTGCACCTCAACCAGTGGGATGCATGAGGTTACATCAGCCTTCTCCAACCTGGTGCCCTTGAGATGTTTCCTGACCACTGGCCATGCTGGCTGGGGATGCAGACAAATGGGAGAGGGTTCAGAGGAGGGCAACAGAGATGATCAGGGGACTGGAAACAAAGCCCTATGAGGAGAGACTGAAAGAACTGGGCAAGTTTAGCCTTGAGAAGAGAAGACTGAGTGGAGATCGGATAGCGCTCTTCAAGTACTTGAAAGATTGTCACAAGTACTTGGAAGTCCAGGATCTCTTCTCAATCATCCCAGAGTGCAGGACACGGAATAATGGGCTCAAGTTACAGGAAGCCAGATTCCGGCTGAACATCAGGAAAAACTTCCTGACTGTGAGAGCAATACGACAATGGAACCCATTACCCAGGGAGGCAGTGGGCTCTCCCACACTGGAGGTGTTCAAGACGAGGTTGGACAGCCACCTGTCAGGGATGCTCTGACTTGGATTCCTGCATTGAGCAGGGGGTTGGACTTGATGGCCTTGTAGGCCCCTTCCAACCCTACTATTCTATGATCTGGAGAGTACTGGGTTGGGGAAGGCTGAGTTACATGGAAAGCCTTTCTGGAATGGTATCACAGAAACAACAAGGCATTACTTTGGAGAAATAGCCCGGCGGGTTTCTTGCAAGATAGCCTGTCTTCAGGTCTCAAGGCTAACACCCTCAAATGATGGGTTGCTGTTTGCAAGCATTCTGAAAAGTCCAGATCTTAGGCCAGTAGCTGCCCATCCCCACGTTAGGTTCCTTGGAGCAAAAGTGGCCAACTTGTGGGCCTGTAGGGCTGCATGTGGCATTGGGTGGGAGGCCACCCATATGCACCCACCTACCCCCCCCCAAACCTGGATCAGGACACCCAATCCTAATCCAGGTTGCTGGGAGGAGGGAGAGGTTAAAGTATCCCCCCCCCCAATCCCAGCATTCCTGTTCGTGATCGCTGGGAGGAGGGAGAGGCTTTAGCTTCACCCTCTTCCCAGTGATCATGTTGGGAAAGAAGGCGTGTGGGGATGGCCCTCTTCATCCCCCCTCTTTTCCAGCACGAGCTCCCTGTGCTCCCTGTTTCTGCGCAAAACTGGGTCGATTCTGCTAGAAAATGGGCACGCTGAGATGGCTCGCCTTGTGCGCCTGCTTCACCCCTGCTTAGAACATCCTCTCAGCCCTCCAACCGTCCATCAGTTTCCCACCTGAAAGCTAATAATGGTTCTAAAGGTCCTAATAACTGCCCCGCCCAAGAGCTTATCCTACCTTATTTTTGCCCCTATCCCTCTTCTCAGAGAGCAAGTGACACACAATTGATGTATGTAAGGCACTGAAGTTTTATATTGACAGAACCAAATCTGTTCAGCAGCATAGAGCTTTGTGGGTTTCAAAATCAGCCCTGCATAGGAAGGTCTCCACAGCCTCTTGGCAAGATGTCTGCAAGAGTGCATAGTTCAAGTCTACAATACATCCAGCAACCTTCCTGTTCCTGTGTGTTTCCTCACCCACTCAGAAGTATGGCTGTCACAACAACTTTTGGGGAAAGAATCTCACTAGAGGAAATATGACAGGGGCAGTACCTTTACCAAGCACTACAGAATAGATTTCTCCAAAGGGTATGGCAGGCAGAGGGGGACCCTGAGCTGGCCTCCTACCTTGAAGAGGAAACAAAAATTCTAGTCCTCCCTGTGAATGGTTGTTCTAAAGTTTGAGGAGCAGCCACAGTTTAGCCTAAACCTTGCTTCTCCTTCCTCTTGTTGTTTTACGTTTTGAGTACTTTTGAAGTCAAATGTTACATCTGGGGACTGAGGTGAGAAGTCTTGCCTACTCCAGATATGGGATTTGAACTCTGCCTTCCCAGCCCTGGAGGAGGGGCCTTCCCAGGGTAACTGCTCTCCTTTTCTCAAAGAACAAATATTCACTGGCAAGACCAGAATGTCTGTTTTTACCACCCTTGCATTGCATTGCAAGCTTAATTTCTGTTTCTGATTGTGTTCTGAACCATAGGGTAGTAGTTATTTTGCATGTATTCACATGAAGAGCCAGGGTGACCTTGTTAATGTGGTTCCACAATAATAGCAATTTGCTTATATTTGGATCAGGTAAGTAGGATTTCCCCCAGATCTTAGCCACTGGGTGTTTGTAATCTAGTATTACAAGAGAAAGCTGCCAGATGCTTCATCCCTCATCTGCAGGTCTCTCAAGCAAGATGAGGTATGCTGACGCCATAAGTATAACCTAAGAACATGTTTGGAATTGAGTTGTAGACTCACTACTTATACTGACCTTCAATTTTTTGCCCATTCCATTAATTTTTAATACAACCTTGTATTAATAAAAGGAGGATAATAGAGCTGTATTAAGTAGAATTTGTTTATTTATTAGAATTTTAAAAATTTCTGGGCCGCCTTTCAAGACAAAAGCCCTCCCAAGGTGGCTCACAGCAATAAAATACATAAAAACAGTTAAAATATTAGAAGTGATAAAAACATAAACACAATAAAATAGCAATAAAAGCGACAATAAAAGCTGACAGTAAAATCAACAAGTAGAAGTGTGCTTGTATAATCCGAACAATTTTTCTTTCCTTTTAGTGGACCCAGTTGACTTCTACATTGTAGAACCATTGAAGTTTTCCCCAGAAAAAAAGGTACTTTGTTATATCGGAATTTGTACCAAGAGCACTAATATGGTTGTCAGTACATAGTCGTTTGTTCATTAGCGTGTGTGTGTGTGCGCGCGCGCGCACACATTTAAAAATGTGTCTCACTTTAATTGTATGGAAGGTGCCGCTGCTCAGTTGTGGTCTTTGCCTGCATAAGAGAATTTACAGAAGGTAATGAAAGTGAGCATGTAGAATCTCACCACTGAACTAGATGACCTTGAAGGGCTCTTGCTTACCAGTTCTATTTTTCTTTTTTAGAAGAAACGCTGTAAATATAAAAGTGAGAAAATTGAAACTGTCAAGCCAGTAGCTGAGGCAGTGCATCGCGTAGCTAATGGAGAAATAAAAAGCAGGAAGCCATTTACAAATCAGAGAGACTTCTCTAATATTGGTGACGTATATCACTCTTCATACAAAGGTCCCCCATCAGAAGGAAGCTCAGAAACCTCATCACAATCTGAAGAGTCCTACTTCTGTGGCATTTCAGCATGCACAGGTTTGTGCAATGGACAAATCCAAAAGACAAAAACTGAGAAGAGGGCCCTGAAACGAAGACGATCTAAAGCCCCAGAACAGGAGAAGCTCATAAAAGCTTTAATACAGACTAAGACAGGGTCCTTGCCAAGTCTGCACGATATCATCAAAGGAAACAAGGATTTAACCGTGGGAACACTCGGTGTCACAGCTGTTTCTGGACACCTTTAAATTCATTGAACTGTTCATAATGGGAGCTTTTTGTATGACAAATCTTGTAGTATTTGGGTGACAGGGAAGAAGAGGTTGGTTTATTGGGAAACACCTAAAAATTATGTTGTTATTTTAAAAATAGATAAGATTGTGTCAACAACCATCCTTGGTTAATAAGCTTCAGCTTTTTCAAAGCTGACTTTATATATGGACAACTTTGGAATGGGTGGAGATTGTAAGCGGGATGGGGGGAACTCATTTATACAGTGTTTTTCACAGTCGCTGAAGCTAACATCTTGAAATCCAGTTTCAGTGAAACAGAGTTAAAGCATGATTGTTTCCCATTTTGCTATGGCCCTATTTTTAGCACCTTCACATATTTATGTGCCTTTTGTCTATTGGAGGGGGGATTATTTTATTTCCATCTCCAATCATTGGAGGGGGAATTATTTTATTTTTTATATTTGAAGTCTCTTAGAAATACAACACTAAACTGCTGGAGAACAATATGTTTGCCTCCAGTGAGACTAAGTGATGTGACGTGGATGCTGTGGAAATATTGCCAGGTAGGTTTTCTCTTTAGATCTTTGTTTTGTAAACTCACTTATGGCCATTACCACAAACATCAGTTGCAGCAGTTAATATCATTATTTGATGGTACAGAACCCCTGCAGGATGTGATACTAACAAATTTGCCTTGTTTAACAAAGATAATCAGCATTGTGATCTTTAGTTGTCTTCCTGTGCTAAGAAATTGGGAGGAAGAACCATTTACCCCAGTTCCAGATAAAACTGGCATTCGATAGAAATGCAGGTATGAGTTTGAAGCTTGACACAATCTATAATCTGTTCCAAAAGGTATGTCCATAATGTTTGCTTTTGTATTGGGTAACACATATCGTGTGTGTGTGTGTGTGTGTGTGTATGAGAGAGAGAGAGAGAGAGAGAGAGAGATTGTACTTTCTCATGTGAGCTAATTTTTATTGCATAGCTGGAATGTGAGCACATCAGAATTAATGTGATGGAAGGTCCTTTTTGAGAGTTTTGAGGTTATGTTGCATAAGTTAACTTATTGAGCACTTTTAGTAGGGTCTCTTTGTTGTCTTTTCTTAAAAGACTTAATGCCTTTCCTAAATACCATACATAATGTGACTTATTTAAAGTCTTTGTTCTTCAGCTTTCATGTTAGAATATTTTTTACAGTGATGGACTTGGTCTGCACAGCTAGCCAGTCTAAGACATGGACCTGCTTTTTTAAGAACATGGGTAGAGATGGGGGCCCAAACCAGAATGGAAATCAAAAGGGTTATACTGTTTGCGTGAATCAGTACAAAATTGTGGCACTAGAACTTTTAATAAACTATGGATTTATAGTGCCAGTAGAAACTGTGAATTTCCAAATAAATCTCAACACTTGTCTTTAAAATGCATTATGTATTCTGCTTTTCACAAATTATTCTGGAGTCCAGCTTCCTCACTGTGGGGTAATGCTGAAAGAAGTGGTTGTTTCAATCATTTTATGTGCATGGTGGCCCCCATACTTCACTTATCCATTACAATGCAATTACACTGTACCATTCTACCATTACTTCCACCCCCTGCAGCTCCTATAGAGCAAACACATTGTTTCACCAATTAGGAAATTCATTTCAGCCTTTTAGAAGGGGTGGGGGGAACTTCACAATAGCCAGGAATCCACCCAATAACTGGTGGTTGGAAAAAAGAGAGGTGGCTATCTGGGCTGGATTTGGCCCCTAGGCCTGAGGTTGCCTACCCCTGGTCTTACAGGGTCATGGGTGTATGTGCATAGTGTATCCATATGGGTATCCGTCCACTCCTTTAAGTGCTTCTCATCCCTTGCATAGTGAAGCATTACATCTCCTAAATTGGTTGAAACCATTCATGGGTCTCAACAAAGGCAGCTTTTAGGTGTAAAGTACCTAATTTAGGGGATCCTAGATGGTTTAGCCTGAACAGTCAAAGGAGACATAACCATGGTTTATTAAGCCAAGAACGCTTGCCCTTCCACTCATGCACCAGCTTTGGCAGTCATATCATGGTTAATTTTAAACTGCAGTCTCCTATTATGTCTGAAACAGTAAATCTTAGCTTTAGTTTTCAACTCCAAACCATAATATGATTAAATCTGAACCAGTGCAAAGAGCCTACAAGATGCTGAGGAAAGCTTGAATGGGTCAAACAGAGGGACTGTTGTCCAGAAGCTGGGGGTGCAGATGGGGTAGCATGTCAGAGGTCCCATGAAAGGCGGGTGTTGCTTCAATTAGTTATGAGATCCCAACTCAACTTAGAAATAGTGGAACACGCCTGCTGCGTGTCATAGCCTTGCCTTTAGGCTGAGAGCTTGCAGGAATATAAGATTCAAAGCCTTGAGTAAAGCCATGCCTTTTCAGCTATGAACTTATAGGAGAATGAAGGGCTTTAGAAAACTGACTGCCATTCCTATGCTATCCCAGCATTACTTAATATGGTGCCACTTTCCGTTTGACAATATTCCATCAGGACTGATCAGACATTGCATTGCATGTGTGCTCATGCTGTGTGAATACACATTCAGATGGTCATAAGCCATGTGTCAACAATCATTCATATGATTTGTCCACATGCAGTAGAATCCTGCTTAATTCAAGGTAGTGATCATGCATATAGCTGTGTGCGCACTGAATGAACACATAGTTGTATGAAGTGATGAACGTGTGCCAACTTCACAGGGTTACTTAAAGTGTAGCCCTGTGTGTGATGCCTTGAGAACAACACTTCTTGACCAGAAGGAGCTACCATAGGAAACTGGAAGTGATCTCTCTGAGGAGACCGTGAAGAGATTCTGAGATAGTTCAAGGTTTGTGAGAGGAAAGAGACTGAGGAGATTACAGGAAGAATTCATCAAAAGGGCTGTCCAGAGAATCATAGAATCGTAGGGTTGGACGGGGCCTACAAGGCCATCGAGTCCAATCCCTGCTCAATGCAGGAATCCAAGTCAGAGCATCCCTGACAGATGGCTGATAGAAAAGTGAAGGAGAGAACAGCAGCTCTCTGCTCTCATACAGCATTCATCCAGCAGCTGCTCCACAGACACGGAATGGCAACAGTTGAGGCTGTCATTCCTGCAGTCCAGGACAGTGCAAAAAGAGGCAGGTCTGACAGAGACTCATCACTTACTAATGGATAATTGATTTATTTGACTTTTATCACATCCTCACTGTACTGATCTTTGGCTTGCACTACTGACCTACCTTCTAGAGCTACCTTACTCAGGTGAGATTATTTGGAAAGACTATTGATAACCTTCTGACTGACCTAGCTAAAAAGAAAGTATCTTCCATATGCTCCTCCAATCCATCCTTCTGCCCATTTAGCAAAATGATGGGCAGAATTAATTTCATCAAACCTCCTTTCAGTCTCAGCGTGAAAGGGGTAGATTTTAGCAAAAGGGCAACTCCAAGGTATATTCCTCCAGCAATTATGCTAAATGCTACCTTCAGATAGAAAGTGGGACTCACTCAGTTTCCCTCCCACAGGGTTGAGTGTGGGGAAGGTTCACTAGCTTCAGTCTCACGTGGAATATTATTTTCACAGGCTGCTGATTTCTAGATTATCAAAGAAGTACATCATGAAGTTCAGGGAGCAAGCCAAGGATCAATTCATAGTCTCTCCTGCCCCAAGGAATTTAACAAAGATGCTGTAGACAGTTCATTCTTTCAAATGTATGCAATAGAGTTGCTTCCCAATGACAAGCTAGCATCTCTTCCATAATTTTCCTGTTCCCAAGAAGGACAGAGGAGCAAACCTCATCTATACCTCAAGCACCTAAAGATGCTAAACAAATGTGAGCGATATAGTTCCTTTCCATTCACCAAAGTGTGTTTTTAATAGGAAGCAGGATATTCACATCTGCCCTATGTAGATGACCTTCTAAACAGAGCTCCATCTCTGGAGGAGGCTTGTCTCGATGTACAGACAACATTGAATAAATTTACACAAGGGGGGTGCAGGTTCAGTTAATATTAAAAAGCCATTTGTGCCCAGGGTATATTATCCGGCCTCTGGAACAGTTCTAGACTTGTTTTCTCACATCATGTTCTTCTCTCCTGACAGACAGCATAGACACATTCAAGACATCTCCTGGGATGGTCTCATGCTCTGTGGTCCACCCTTGGACACAGTCCATTTAGATCTCTCCTGAATGTCGGCTAGCTTACTTTCCCACCTGTTGTTGTTCAGTCGTTAAGTCGTGTCCGACTCTTCGTGACCCCATGGACCACAGCACACCAGGCCTTCCTGTCCTCCGCTCTCTCCCGGAGTGTGCTCAAGTTCATATTCATTGCATCGGTGATGCCATCTAGCCATCTCATCCTCTGCCTTCCCACCTGTAGGAGGACCTTGAAAATGTTTTTATTCTGCAAGGCTTTTTGAATAATTTTATGCTGGCTCTTGCATGTTTTTTTCTGCCATGTTCGGTTGTTCAGTTTTTACTTCTTTACAGCTCTATTGTGATTTTACTGTGGGTTATTTCGTGACCTGCCTTGAAAAAAAAGACTTTTCTTAAAAGCTGGAAATAAGCAAGTAAAGCCCTGATTATATGCTTGATTTTCTTAAGATTGGACAAGAGGCTTACGCCAAACACCATGAACAGGCAAGCTATGGCCTTCACAGCTGCCATTTCTTGTAATAAGCCACAGAATTACTACATGCCCTCATACTATAATGTTTCTGAGGGGAAATTACTCTTATTCTTCCTTCAGTAGCACCCAGGCTCCCCTCATGGAATTTTGAATCTGGTGTTAAAATGGGCCCCACTTGTGCTGTGAGTTTCTATTTTTATGTTAAAAGTCACTTTCTTTTCAATGATCACGTCACTTAGATAAATCTCTGAGCATGGGCTCTTTCAGGTCAAGATAAACGTGGGGCTGAATTCAATGTCAGCCTGACATTGAAATGCTAGATGAATCCTCCTGCAAGTTGACCTGTGCCAGTTTGTTGCTTACCTCAGTAGCTGATGGGATGGGTTGAAAAGTGAGAGGAGGCCTTCCATTTGCAATCCCCAACATCTTTTTTGTTGATTTTTTGTGGCACTATAGGAACACTGAATTACATAGAAGTTCAAGTATCTTATTCTGGATTTAGAACTGCACAATGATGAATGAGGGGAAAAAATCATTCATCACCACATTGAGATTTCCACCAGCAGGCATGCTCCAAGATATTTGGGATTGCTTTGGAATACGAGATGCCTGGTTGGGATAGAATGGGTTGGGGGGATGGAAAAGACATGTTCATTCTCTACCACACTGAGATTTCCACCATCATGCATGCTACTGGACCTATCTGTAGTTGCTTTGGAATTTGAAATGCCTGGCAGTGATAAAACAGTTTCGGTGGTATGGTATTAGTTAAAAAGAAGTGATAAGTGGAAGGGCTAAGCACCCCCAAATCTTTGCTTCAAATGGCATCCTCCCAACATCATTTCACACCAGAACATATGTGTGGGCTAAGGTTTCTACGCTCCATTGTCTAACTGAACATTCCATGTAAGTCCCTGTGAGGACCCTTTAGAGCAGCCTTCCCCAGTGCATAGTTCAACACATCTGGAGGATGCCAGATTGGGGAAAAGGCACTGGCCTACAGATGCACTGTAATATAAATAAGCAACATCTTCCAGATCAAAATCTAAATGTGTTCCACACCCCCACACTATCAAGATGACCTTTTCTTGGTGCCTCTTAAAAATCTATGAAACGGGCTTGCATTGAAATTGTCATTCCTGGCAATGTCATCAATCACAATGGGGCTAGGAAATTGTGCTAAAAGCACCACATCCCAAGTCATTAGCAGCAGTACCACTCAGCCCTGCTGCATCAGAGGAGCCCCTATCTCCCACGGCCAACTCGTAAAGGCCTAGGTCAACTCTCAGGAGGAATCCTCTTTCAATACAGTAAGGCACAGATGCTTCATGAGGCAATACAACGTGACCTTATGAACCACCTGAGGCAGGACAATGTGGGGGATCTTTGCTGGTCCCAGGCATTCCATCTTCCCCATCTGGATTTGGGCCTCAAAGACCAAGGAAGTGTGTGGGTGCCTGGAGGGTCAATTATAAAGAAGCACAGTTCGTGACATTGCACAACACCATCACTGATCACAGGGCACGTGTCGATTAAGGCACCAGATGTAGCTTTCAATTTCCTGCCTTTGTGGAGTTTGAGCCAACATGAGATAGCCTTAACTTTGATCTTAAACCAGTAGGTTTTTGTATCATTGAATTTCCCTGGTTTTTGGAAAGGAAATTTCTTCGCAAGGTATTTGCTTTTAGATTTCCCACTCTGAGTGCTCTTTGGACCCCAAAGTGGGGTACAAAATATTAAATAATAAGCGTATGGGTTTGGGGACAAGGCTCTTTCACTGAAAGCCAAAGCATATGGCAGCTTCCTGATCTTTGCATGCAGACTACCATGCAGAATGTCAAATATCCCTTCTTATTTCTAAAGGCACTCAAGGCAGCCTTGGGCTTGCGTGCTTCCCCCCCGCCGCCCCCTCGCTCCACTTTTGCGCCTTCAGGTAGGAGAATGGAATTTTTCAGTCATCGTTCCTTAAACTCTCAGTTCAGCAGAGCAGTGCAGGACCCTGATTCAGATCATGACCCTAATGTGAGAGGCTTTAAGATCTGGATCGGGTCTCCTGCACCTACTATAGAGTAAAAATGAACTCAAAACATAGTTGCTAGAAACAGATTTAAAGTAATGTGTGCTTCTTTGTGGTCTCTGTGCATCACACATATGGGTTCTGCGACTGCGCGGAGCCTAGGTTCGGGAAACTTCCATAGCTGGGGATCATTTTGGCAGGAACCCTCCCCCACTGTCCCACAGCCCAGGTCCCTAGTGGGTTCCTACCTATCTCCTCCGTTTTCTTTTGACCACCTTACTGGTTGTCTCATTGGGAAATTTGCTCTCCTTTGAGAGACTTTGTAATCAGTTATCTACACCAAAAAAAAGAAAAAAATAATTTTGGTGATAGTAGTTAGGTATTTTTTGTCACATTGCAGTTTTTCATCGCTGTGGGGAGGTAGCACGTGGCACTGAAAACACCTTTTCGAAAGTGTGTACACTGTGGTAATAAATTACCCCCCCACTGTCAGACACTCTCTTTGTTTTGTTTAGGAGAGTTCCACGTGGTAGAGACTTGTCTGCATCGTCAGAGCTTTTCTAAGCAAGCTTGTTGTAATTGTTCAGAACGCTTAAAAGCGGTCCTTTGGAAGAGAGCATTAGAAACCGTAGACACGCCCAAATCATCTGAGCTGTGGGTGAGAAAGCTCATGCTGCAAACCGGGAGGATGTCTCCTCCAACCCTCATGTCACCAGTTCCCTCAGCTCTAGCCACGGGCCGCATGAATCCTCCAGCAATGGGCTGCTCATTGACAATGGTCAGGGCAAAAAAGCTATCGAAAAAGGCTAGAGTGCAGAAACCCAACTTGGATGCCCCAAAGAAGAAAACTAGGGCAAAGAACTCTTAAGAAATCGACCCTCTCCATTCCAGCACCGTCACCCTTGCTGGACTCACCAATACCAACTTTACCAGTGTCGGTATTGAGATCGGATCCAGCACAGGTTGCTTTGACATCGGAAGGAGAGATTAAGGATCCCTCTCCACTGAGAGCTGTGCCACCAATAAGATCCTCTCACCAAGGTAGAGAACGCCAAACTAGGGGAGAGTCTCCGGAGGCGATGCAATCGCTGCTCTCCAAGAGGGGCAGAGAGGGGCGATGTGACAGATACAGCCACAAGAGACCTCGATGCCTGCTAAGGCACTGGGATAGCTACTCCAATTGGTCTCTCCCTGTAGAGCTTACTACTGGGATGAGTGGCAGTGCCACAGGGACCAGGACATGTATTTGGAACAGGCTTGGTACTTAGGAGCGGCCTCCCCATGGCACCAGCCTCCTCCTCCAGCAACGGTGTCCCGCCTGCCAGGGACGAAACATTCCTTGTTCCCTCGCCTGTCCCTCCATGATCCACTTATCTTTGTCAGGGTTATTCTCCGTCGCAGAGTTCCCGAAGCAACTACAACAGACTGACCTCTGCCATCACCTCAGTCCCTAGTTCAGAGAGGTGATTTACGAGACTGAGAGACCTCCCCGCACTCGATCAAGGACTACTGGTGCGATTTGACACTACTCATCAATACTGCCTTCGATGCCATCACCCCATGACACCATGAGTGCTCCTGATAGAGCTTCCCCATTGGAAGATATGGTGCATTTCGCAGATCAGATTTTAAGAATGGTGCAAGCCCTAGGCATTGACACCCAGCAGCCTATGGAACAATCCGGTGATCCATGCAGTGTACACTGAAGCATCAGCTCTGGTGGCGATCCCATTTCTTCCAACACTGTTACAAACAGTGTACCAATCCTGAAAGGCACTGTCATCGATGACTCTTACATTGAAATGACTGGAATCCTTGTACCAGGTGCAAGAGAAGGACGCAAATTTCCTTTTCACTCACCCCAGGCCAAACTCAATTATAATTGAGTCATCACAGGGACACACTCAAAAGACTCACACGTCCCTGGATGACAAAGAGGGACGATGTTTAGATATATTGGGTTGTGGGATATATTCTTCAGCAGCACTGAGCCTTCGTGTGGCTAATTATCGGGCTACCATGGCCCATTACCTTTTTGTGGGGCAAGATAACTTCACTGTGTGGATATTTACCATATGACCAATGAGAGTTGGCAAGAGTATTTCAATCAGAAGCCCTTAAAATATCAAGGCAACAAATCAACACAACCCATCACCAAGCTGATTGTGGAGCTAAGGCTATGGTAGGGGCAGTAGCCCGGGATTGTAGACACACACCGTTCTAATCAGTGGGTCTTACCCCTGAGGCCTGATCCCAGATCAAAGACTCGCCCTTCGATGGTGAAGGGTTTTTCAATTCAAAAACTGACGAGGCAACGGATACCATTCAAAAGGCTAAAATTACTGCCAAGAAAATGAGGGAAAAGCAGCCGCAGTCATCATACAGGCCTTGTCACTGGTTCCGCCAGCAACCCCAATATCCACCTCGCCAACAACTGGATCGAAGTGTTCAGTACCAGAATCCTCACCAGCAGAAGAAGCAATCTTCTACTAGTCGTTTCCATTAATCCAGAGGTAGACTTGATAATGCCTCAAAATGTCACCTTTCACGCACCCCATCTGCATATTCATCCTTCTCTCCATCCTCCTATTTTTGGAACTATCCTCTTCAAATTTTTTAAGTTTGGGCTGCAATACCTTCAGATACATGGGTCCAGGCCATTGTTCAGAATGGCTACAAGATAGAATTTGATGTTCTCCCTCCTGTCAGTAGCGTCGGTGTGACGGCCCATCAGAGGTGCTATGATTACAGACCAAGTCCCTTTTAAAGAAGGGGGTTATTCAGAGGGTGCTCCCATACCAGGAGAGAGATGGCTTCTTCTCCCATTACTTTATGGTACTGAAGCAAGATGGAGGACTTGGACCTCAGGGACCTGAATGCATTCATTCCAACCAGGAAATTCCAAATGATCACCTTGGCAGCGGTCCTGTCTCTCCTTAAACAAGGCCTTTAGGTCACATCAACGGATTTCAAAGACACGTACTTTCAAATTGTGATTCATGAATCACATCAGAAATACCTTTGATTTGTCATAGGGCCCAACATGTTTCAATTTTGAGTTCTCCCCTTTGGTTTGGCCACTGCTTCGAGGGTGTTCACAAAATGTATGGCTCTAGTTTGTGGACACCTTTGGATGCTAGGCATCGAGATATACCCTTATCTCGATGACTGAATTATTGTAGTGTCTTCCCGAGGGGAGGTTATGAAAGCCACAGTGACTGTTTGCTATCTTCTGAGTGCGCTCTACCTGTTTATCAATGAGAAGTCAAAATTTACCCCTATGCAACTGATTCCATTCATACGGGCAGTACTGAGCTCCATGGATGGCCAAGCTTATCTTCCAAGATATCGAACAGTGACTTTGGCCAATCCTGCAAAAAAAAATTATATCAGAAAAGAGTTGACCACAGCTTTTTTGTCTAGAGATTACTGGGTCTCATGGTGGCCACAGTTTACGTGGTTGCATGGGCACACCTTCGAATGAAACCATTGCAGGTTTGGTTTCTTCGCTCTTTCGATGGGATTATGTATGCCCATCAGGTTCGATTAACTATACCAGATGGAATCACGCACAGTCTTCTTTGGTGGATGGATCACCACAATCTTCTTCAAGGGATTCCATTCATCCAACCAGTTCCTTCTTGAGTGATTGCAGCCACTACTTCTCAACTCAGATGGGGTGCTCATTGTGGCTGGCTAAGAATACAAGGGCTGTGGTCAGACAAAGAGAGACGCCTTCACATAAATATGCTGGAATTCCTGGCAGTAAAGAAGGATCTTCATTCCTTTGAGGTCAACCTTCAAAACCAACAGGTGCAAACACTTACTAGCAATACTGCAGTGGTGTGGCAACTAAACAGACAAGGCAGAATGCATTCAACTTGTCTGATGGCGCTGACTTTGGACATTTTCAGTTGGTTGATTCCCCAGGGAATCATATTAACGGTGCTTCATATTGCAGGAGAGGACAATTTGTTAACAGAAGTATTGAGCAGATCTTATCCATTGACCCACAAGTGGCAGATGTCTCACAGAGTTTTTTGCCGCTTATTTCACCAATGGGGCTTGCCATCGATAGACCTTTTTGCTTCGCCTCAAAATGCAGTATGCCCCAGATTTTGCACGAGAGCAGATCTGAGCAGGTTGTTTCTGAGCAATGCTGTCCTTCCACCATGGAGGAAGGACAGGAGAGTTATTTTCCCTCCAACAGTTTCTACTGTTGATGAGAGTGATTGTCAAAATCAGAGCAGAGAGTACAGACTGCATTCTCATTGCGCCCTGGTGGCTGAGAGAGGCCTAGTTCACCTCCCTGTTCAAGCTATCCAAGGGGAGGTTTCTTCGTCTACCATCTGTACCAAATCTTCTCTCCAGGGACCACAGTGGGGTTCGACACCCAGACCTAACCATACTCAAGTTAACAGCATGGAGAATAAAAGGAGGGAAGAGCAGCCAGGTCTCCCACAGGAATCACTATTGGTGTTAGAGGCTGCAAGGAAACCGGCAATGAGAAAGTTGTATGCCCGTAAGTAGAAAGTGTTTGACACTTTTGCTAAGACTCATGGTTTCGATCCTGTTAGGGGCCCAGTAAATGGAGTTCTTCTCTTTTTGAATTTTCTGTTTTGGAAAAGACTCAAGTGCTCCTCTGTGCAGGTCTACCTGGCAGCTATTTCAACTAAACATCATCCAATTCAAGGTTTTTCGGTGTTCACACACCCCTTTGTCAAGCAGTTCCTTAGGGGAATAAAGAATCTGGCACCTTCAGTTCAGACACTTCTTCCCCAGTGGAACCTTTCAGTGGTCCTGAAAGCCTTGATCTCAAAACTATTTGAGCCTCTCACAACCGTTGACTTGTGGCTCCTGACATTGAAGGTTGCTTTCCTTGTAGCAATCACCACAGCATGGAGATCTTCAGAACTTTGTGCCTTATGGATTGAACCACCTTATTTACTATTTCATAAGGTAGTGGTGTTGTGCCCGGATGCCTCCTTCCTTCTGAAGGTGGTTTCAGATTTTCATCTGAATCAAGACATTATCTTGCCGAGTTTTTTCTAGTCTCCTTCTTCTCCATTGGAGTCAACTCTTCATACTTTAGATGTTTGATGGGGTTTAGCTTTTTACTAATGGGGTTTACCCTTCATGGATCACTGACTTGTTGTGGCGAAGGGGCTTGCGTAACTCAGTGAAGCCATAAGCTATGCCGTGCAGGGCCACCCAAGACAGACAGGTCATGGCAGAGAGTTCTGACAAAATGTGGCCCACTGGAGAAGGAAATGGCAACCCACTCCAGTATTCTTGCCAAGAAAACCCCATGGAACGTATCACAAGGCTAAAAGATATGATGCCGGAAGATGAGCCCTTCAGGTCGGAAGGTGTCCAATATGCTACTGGGGAAGAGCAGAGGGTATTTCCAAGTAGCGCCAGAAAGAGTGAAGCGGCTGGGCCAAACCCGAAAGGACACTCAGCTGTGGATGTGTCTGGTGGTGAAAAGAAAATCCGATGCTGTAAAGAATATAGTTTAGGAACCTGGAATGTCAGATCAACGAATCAAGGTAAGCTGGAGGTTGATGGCAATGATTGAACATCCCACAACTCCTGCCACTGTGTCCTCTATCTAAACAAAGGAGACAACATTCCAAAATGGGATCCTTGCATGTCCAGTGGCAAGTTGGTCTGCTGACCTGGCAGCCTAGTCAGCTAATTCTCTGGCTTAAATTTCTGGAATCCCAACAGCAATAAAAACATGATAGTACAGGGGATTCAAAGTCTCTAATTGAGAGATAAGAAGCTCGGTGCAAACCAAAGCTGAACAAGTTCAAGACCAACAATGACCTGCAGGAGTCAGTATATTTTATAGGTTTGCCCAAGCATCTAACATAATTTAAAACTGGTAAGATTACAAAAAATTCTGCAGAAAACAGATGATTCAATTTGGAGGTTTTGTGCTTATGGACCAAGGATTCTGGGACTCTACCTTCTGTAAAAATTGCAGCATAATCACTATGTGACAAAGATGTTTCTTTTATTTAAAGTGTGTTTGTTGTTGTTCAGTCGTTCAGTCGTGTCCGACTCTTCGTGACCCCATGGACCATAGCACGCCAGGCCTTCCTGTCCTGCGCTCTCCCCCGGAGTGTGCTCAAGTCCATATTCATTGCATCGGTGATGCTATCTAGCCATCTCATCCTCTGCCATCCCCTTCTCCTTTTGCCTTCAAACTTTCCCAGCATCAGGGTCTTTTCCAGGGAGTTTTCTCTTCGCATTTTTGTTCAGTCGTTCAGTCGTGTCCGACTCTTCGTGACCCCATGGACCATAGCTCGCCAGGCCTTCCTGTCCTCCGCTCTCTCCCAGAGTGTGCTCAAGTTCATATTCATTGCATCGGTGATGCTATCTAGCCATCTCATCCTCTGTCGTCCCCTTCTCCTTTTGCCTTCAATCTTTCCCAGCATCAGGGTCTTTTCCAGTGAGTTTTCTCTTCGCATTAGGTGGCCAAAGTATTTGAGCTTCAGAAAGTGTGTTTACCCCACTCTTTAGCTGAAAAGGCTGCAGAGCAGCTTACAAAGATCAGTAGTAAAATAGTCCCTGGCCTCAGGCTTACAATCTAAAAAATAGGATATACAAAGGAAAAAAAGCAAGCTCAGGCGCAAGCTCTCAGGCATTAATGCATTTGTTTTCAATTGCTGGGGGTGCGCACCGTCAGGATGACAAAGGCACTGAGGATGGGAGCGGGGCATGCAGGAACAGATTTGACAGGCGCAAGGGCAAGAATCGCTTGTTGACTTTCCTCAATTGACTTTCCTCAATTCCCAGGTGTCTGCCATGTAAATGCTTGAGCACATTTCTCAGTTGGAGGGAGAACAGGGTAAAATGCCTCCCTGCAACAAAGGGAGACACATCTGATCCCCCACCCCACCAAGCTCGGAAGCAACATCCTTTGTTGATTCAGAGCACCCCATTAAGTTCAATGGAGATTACTCCCGAGTAAGTGTGCTGAGGGTTGCAGACTTACAGGGCACTGTTATATCTACTCAGAAGTCCCATTGAGTTCAATGGGTTTACTCCCATGTAAGCATGCCAAGGGTTGCAGACTTACAGCACAATCTTACACTGTATGTCTACTCAGAAGTAAGTCAGAGGTTTCCTGAGGGCTGCGAGAGAAGAGTACAGTGTAAGTTAAGCTACGGAAACAAGACCCCACCCGGCCGCTGCTGCCCCTTTGCACACATGCCAGGGAGGGAGGAAGGCACTCCCTCAGTTCAAACCACGTGACTGCCGTGTAAAGGAGCCCTTCCTAATCCTGTAAAGAAACCAAAAGCAGGAAACTCCAGAAAGGACGTGGATTTTCATGGGTTTTTTGCTTAATGTAGAAACACCCACAGACAAGAGAGAAGGGGAGGGACAGGGAAAGCTTTTGGGGGAGGGGAGAGGAAGAGATTCTTGCCCATTCTTTGATTAGAAGCAGTGGGGAGGGTTGTATGCACTGGAGTCTACCAGCCAAAATGCTGGCTGAAGGCTTTTTTCAGTTTCATTTTACCTTGAATTGTAACTTTAAAAAAAAGTAGGATACCCAATGAGACAGAAAATCATTTTTTCTGTTTCAGTCATGCAATGCTAATAAATTCTGGCAGTAAACAGAAGGCACAAGGCAGAATGGCATGGAATAATTTAACAGATGTTCATGGTCACCTTGTTCCACTTCTTGTGGAACTCTTGAAGCATACAAGCCAGACCACAAACTACTGTGGGCAGAAGAAACTCACTATTTCCAGATAGAGGCCATTCTTGCTCAGCCTGGTGCTGATGGCATAATCACTGGTGGGCGTACTTTTGTCTTTGGTGAAGGTCTACTCCTGACTCATTAGGTTTGAAAGAGGCAATACTTTACACAAAGAGAGGTGGTTTGAAAAAGAGATTGTTGCTCACCCCACTTTTGCCTCTGCTAAAACAGCTTTAGCAGATGTTTATATTGTTTCAAATATCTGCTTGATTAGAGGTGATAGACAGAAGAGTTGCATCTACACGAAGGGCAATTATGCCTTTCTTTAGCCACTTTCAAACCCCTTAAAGCTATTTTCCATCTGTCTCTAGCCTTAGTGAATATACAGGACCGGAAAGGGTGGGTGTGGTTACTTTGATATAGCACACAGTGCAATCTTGCACTCCATTTATTTCAGCTAGGGCAAGGGGTGAAAAGGTATCAACTAGGTTCCTTGTGCCAGCAGATCCCATTGGGGATCTATGCTGGCATAGTCCCAACATTGGTGCAACCCCCCTGGTGCAAGCCCCCCCCCCAAAAAAAAAAGCTGCAGGGAGGGGTGCTGGGAGTAGCCAGCAACGGGCAGATCTGTCAAGTTGATTTCCATGCACTTCTCCTTTTTCCACCTCCCAGTCCATTCTATGCCAGTTTCATGTGGATGCTTGTTTCTACAGAAAAAACATGTGAACATTTTTTGCGTATTTAAAAAATGTGTGCATTTTTATGCACATTTTTCAAACTACAATTTTTGTGTGCAGCCTGCACCATCAGAGTTCCCCCTAACCCAGCAAGTGCCCAGGTGAGTATAGCGGTACTCCTGTGGGTGCTCCTTTCAGACCCTCAAGTGAATCCATGGATGCCAGGATGGGGCCAGCAGGCATGACCCCCCCCACACACACATTTAGCTCACATGTGAAAGAGGCAATGGAAAGGGCCTTAACACTGCAGCCAGTCATAGTATTCTGTTCACTTCTCTTGAGTGGTGAGAAGTTCCCAAGGTGAAACACTTACCCAGGTTTGGTTTCCTTTGGAAGGAGGTGACTGGATGTTTTGTAATACTAATTACAAATATACAGGTTGAGTACAAGTGGAGGCTTCTCTTAAACATTCCAGCAGACAACCCAAGTCCACTACTCCCATATTGGGTCTCTACAGACAGAGAAATACCCAGCACCCCAAAACTGCTGCACAAGGAAGCAAGCAATGACATTTATATCCTTCAAAGTGTGACTTCTGCAAATGTCTCCCGCATTCCCCCTCTACCTGTGGGAATTGTGCATTGGCTAAACTATCCTTTCTCCTGTTGTTAGCAGCGATTCCCAGGCAAGGCACAAGGGTAAGTTGCACTGTGCAGAAAGAGTGCTAGGCCATTGCAACTTCTTGCCAAACACTCATGAGCCTTTGGCCTTGCAGGATCAGAGCCACATGGAGCAGCACAAACAGAAACTGCAGGCAGTTTTACTACAGCTCCCTACAGGGCACTACTGCCTTATGGTTGCAGCCTGTCCCCAAGCTGATGAGTCCCGGTATGTGGACATCACCCCCCCCCCCCCGCAGTAGAGAAGGGGCTGAAGTAGGGGAGCTGGAAGAGCAGCTCAGTGGCGCCCCTGCCTCTGTCACTTGCACATTCCCTCCAGATCTCCTAGGCCAGCCTTCCTCAACCTGGTGCCCTCCAGTTGTGTTGGCCTACAACTACTACGTGCTGGCTGGGGGGTGCTGGGAATTGTAGTCCAACACATCTGGAGGAAACCAGGCTGCTCTACAACACAACTACCACCAGTTGTGGAGAATACTAATCTAGATGCTCCTCTGTAGGGTTGTTGCTACCTTTTTGTTCTTGCAGGGCTGCCAAGCTGTTGAGAACACGTTATGTAATGGGCGAAGAGATGGCTAGCAAGGGGAGGCGGTGGGGGAGGAAACCAAGGCGACCAGGCCTCTGCCCTTCCTTGCCCTCCCCTCCAAGGCGATCTCCGTCTCTCCTCTCGCCCAGCCCCCCCCCCCCCCCGTTCTCTCCTCCTGCTGTGTTTGCTAGGGGATCGGGCAGGGCCCCTATCCTGCAGCCTCGTTTCAACAACTGAGCACTATGGGGAGCTCACAAAAAAAGGGAGACCACGTGCTGTGTTGGAGGGAGTCCTGCTGGGCAGTTACTCACATGCAACTCTGCTCCGTCTAAACAGGCGGGGGTCGGAAGAGCTATGGGCGAGGGGCCCTTCGGGCAAGGAAAGAGTTAATGCGTTGGGCTTGCGGGCTGGCCGGCCCAAGGAAGCTGTGCCTGCCTGGCCTGCTCAGGCGAAAGGCGTGGGAGGCTCATCTTGGGGGTGGGGGGGGGGAGACAGTTTCAAGAATACCATCATCATCACCACCATCCTGGTACGATCCTACTGCTTCGGTTAATGTTTCTTGCTGGGGGTCATTGCTGACCTCCTTCGTTAATTTCTGGGTGGGTCGGGGATCCCTTTCCTGTAGTGGTGGGTCATTTTCCTCAGCACAAATAACGCTGTTTTTAAAATCCATTCCCATCAGAACCCAATAAATTCATTTAGAAATCTTTCCATGGAGTTGTGACTGAATAAACAGAGGTTAGGGGAATGCATTTACGTCTGTGCTTCCATGTCATGTCAAAATGGATTTGGATTTGGTGGTGGTGGGGATTGCAAATTGATAAATTCTTATGGGGGTGTGTTTGTGTAGTGCTTGGTGTGGGCAGATTCTGCCCTTAATACAAATCCTTTTCAATTTATGGTTCTTCAACTTAAGATGACTGTTGTTGTTGTTGTTGTGATAGAATACACATTGGCATTATTTGCTTGTGTGTACCAAGTGCTTTTAAATGATGGGATATGTACAGCAATCCTATGTAGGTCTATTCACAGGTAAGTCTCACTAAATTCAGTGGTACTTACCCCCATCTAAACGTGCATATGTGCGTGAGAAATGGGTTTCTCATGTCTCCCATGCTGCATTTTAGCTAGATGGGTGTTTTTGCCCATCTAGCAGAGGCTTGGGGGAGGGAGAAGGGGAAGGAGGCTGGGAGCGGCTCAGATCCCCACATCCCCAGTCTCCTCCCTTCCCCGCCTACCAACACGGCCCCTTGCACCCCACTATGAGCATGTGTTTGCAAGCTCATAGAAGCAGCTGGTGCAGTTCTCTCCATGCCAGCTGCAAGGGAGCAGGGAGCTCGGTTTCCTTGCTCCAAGGTCAAAGAGCTGTCTCCAGCCTCAGATCCAGGAATCTGAAATATCCTTTGTCCCTCTGGTGCTGTCTAGGGGCCATAGGATTGCTTTCCAACTTTAACTGCCTGGTGCTTCAGTTTGCTTCCCTTGTGTGTGAAAAGGGTTTCCTGGTTTTCCCATCTCCCTTTAATGTAAATCTTGAAGAAGAGGGCTCTTGTACAAATGCCTTTCTCTGTGTTGTGACATACTCTGGATAAATTGGGGTGAATTTTTTTAAAGTCACTTAAAAAAAAAAGCTTGCCCTTTGTTCATTCTGTGAACTTAGTATGCTGCAATTATGTAACCTAAACTCACTCTCTCTTGCAGTCACTGACTTTAATTGTCTGCTGCCTCAGTTTGCCCGGGTGTGAAGTGGGTTTCTTCCTCTCCCACCCACATTGCTTTCAGTAAGTGAGCTCTGCCACAAATTGCTTTCCCTGTGTTATTCTGGATAAATTTCTGGGAGATGGGTTGAACTGTGTAGCAAACGACTTGTGTGTAGCAAAATAGGTGTCTTTGGGTCTACCTCCAGTGAGCCCCTTGGTTCTGCCTCCAGTGAGCCCCCTTTCTGCCCTACCAGTTAGACTGGCTACAAGGCTCCACTGGAGGATACTGCACATACAATATTTCTCTGTCTATACAGAGAGAGACAACCCAATTTGTTGATCTTGCTTTCAGAACTCTCCCTACCATTGATGATGTTCAAACAAAGCTTGGACTGTTCCACTGGTTCTCTGTCTTTTAGGGCATCTTTTCCCCACTCCAGCTTGTTCCTCATCTCAGTTGTCCTGAGGATGACACTGTCTCTGGAGAGAGGGCTCAGGAGCTACTCCACCACTGCAGGTCAACAGAGTTGGGAGTCCCATGTATCTTATCCATCTTCTTGTCAAGTGCCAAGGTTCTGGTCTCTTTTGTAGCCACACAGGGAAGATGGATTTACAGTCAATTCTTTTTTATTATGCAAGATAAGCAGTGCCTCAGGTTGCAATTGGAATTCACAAGCAGCAGTGTAGAGCGAAATTCTCCAGTCAGCTTGGCATAATACAGTACTAATTAGAGCACAGGTAGCTTACCTTTGTTTAATGCACTATGATAAAAACTTGCAATGAAACTGCCGTCGGCCATCTCTTCACAACCTGAGGGGCTCTCTAAATCCCGTTCTCAGGGTGGGACTTCCCAGAGGGACCTTTCCTGGGCTGCCAGCCTTTTGGAATGCCTCTCCACCCGGTATTGCTCCTCCCTCCCAACCTGACATCTGATTCTTGGATCCCAGACTCCTAACTCCTCCTACTAATTCCTCGTTAAGATCCTGCATCCCCACGGATGGAGAGGGGCTTGGCTGGCTCTTATCCAACCGATCAGTCTGCGTCTGGACAAATGCCTCTCAGTGACTGTTACTCACTGGTCTCCTGCAACCTTGGCAGCTCCACAACCCCTTCCCCCTCCTCCCCCATCTGACTCCGAATCAGTTCCCATGTCTCCTTGAGGTGCTTCTGCAGAGGTGCTGGGCCCAGTCCCTATACCTGTGTATGCTTGAGTTTCAGCAAGGGCAAGAGCTCTTAGAATCATAGAATAGTAGGGTTGGAAGGGGCCTACAAGGCCATCGAGTCCAACCCCCTGCTCAATGCAGGAATCCAAGTCAGAGCACCCCTGACAGGTGGCTGTCCAGCCTCGTCTTGAATGCCTCCAGCGTGGGAGAGCCCACCACCTCCCTAGGTAATTGGATCCATTGTCATATTGCTCTCACAGTCAGGAATTTTTTCCTGATGTTCAGCCGGAATCTGGCTTCCTGGAACTTGAGCCCATTATTCCATGTCCTGCACTCTGGGATGATCAAGAAGAGATCCTGGCCTTCCTCTCTGTGACAACCTTTCACGTACTTGAAGAGCGCTATCCTATCTCCCCACAGTCTTCTCTTTTCAAGGCTAAACGTGCCCAGTTCTTTCAGTCCCTCTTCATAGGGCTTTGTTTCCAGTCCTCTGATCATCTTTGTTGCCGTCCTCTGAACCCTCTCCAGTTTGTCTGCATCCTCCTTAAAGTGTGGTGCCCAGAACTGGACACAGTACTCCAGATGAGGCCTAACCTGTGCTGAGTGCCTAACTAGTACTTCCTGGGATTTGGAAGCTATGCTTCTATTAATGCAGCCCAAAGTAGCATTTGCCTTTTTTGCAGCCACATCACATTGTTGGCTCATATTCAGGTTGTGATCGACAACAATTCCAAGATCCTTCTCCTTTGTAGTGTTGCTGAGCCACGTATCCCCCATCTTGTAACTGTGCATTTGGTTTCTTTTTCCTAGGTGCAGAACTTGGAATTTATCCCTATTAAATTCCATTCTGTTGTTTTCTGCCCAGTGCTCCAGCCTATCAAGATCACTTTGAATTTTGTTTCTGACTTCCAGGGTATTAGCTATCCCACCCAATTTTGTGTCATCTGCAAATCTGATAAGCCTTCCCTGCACCTCCTCCTCCAAGTCATTAATAAAAATGTTGAAGAGCACTGGGCCCAGGACTAAGCCTTGCAGTACCCCACTTGTTACCTCTCCCCAGTTTGACAAGATCCCATTGATAAGCACTCTTTGAGTCCAGTTCTGTAGCCAACTGTGGATCCACCGGATCGTTGTTTCATCTAGCCCAATTTGAGCTAGTTTACTCATCAGGATATCATGGGGCACTTTGTCAAATGCTTCGCTGAAGTTGAGATATATTATGTCTACAGCATTCCCACAGTCCACAAAGGAGGTGACCTGATCAAAAAATGAGATCAGATTTGTCTGGCAGGACTTGTTCTTGACAAATCCGCATTGGCTTCGAGTAATCACTGCAGTGTTTTCAAGGTGCTTCCAGATGGATTGCTTTATCATCTGCACCAGAATTTTCCCAGGGATTGATGTCAGACTGACTGGTCTGTAGTTCCCAGGTTCCTCCTTATTACCCTTTTTGAAGATAGGGACAACATTAGCCCTTCTCCAGTCATCTGGCACTTCACCCGTTCTCCATGATTGCTCAAAGATAATAGTGGTTCTGAGAGTTCTTCTGCCACTTCCTTTATTACTCTAGGATTCAGTTCATCTGGCCCTGGAGATTTGAACTCATTCAGAGTAATTAGGTGTTCCTTGACTATATGCCTATCAATCTCAAGCTGCAATCCTGCCCCTTCAGCCTGTACTTCAGTTTTGCCGGTGTGGTCATAGACCCTCTTTTGGGAGAAGAATGAACCAAAGTTGGAATTGAGCACTTCTGCCTTTTCTTTGTCATCTGTTATGATTTTGCCATCCTTATTTAATAGCTGAACCACCATTTCTTTCCTCTGTCTTTTACTATGCACGTAGCTGAAGAAAGCCTTCTTGTTGCTTTTAGCATCCCTCGCTAACCTCAGCTCGTTCTCAGCTTTAGCCTTCCTGATGCCATCCCTGCAATTCTGTGCTACCTGTACTCTTCCTTTGTTGCTTGGCCTTCTTTCCACTTGCTATATGTTACTTCTTTGTTTTCAGGTCATCTATTAGCTCTTAGCCACATTGGCTTCTTCTGTTGTCTTCCACCTTTTTTTCTTCTTGGAATTGTTTGTAATTGTGCCTTGAGAATGTCCTTTTTTAAAAACTCCCATCCATCTTGGACTTCTTTTCTCATTAGCGTCGCTTGCCATGGGACCTTACTTACCATTGTTCTGAGTTTATTAAAATCAGCTTTCCTAAAATCCAGGGTACGTGTTTGGCTACACTCGGCTTTTGCTTCCTTTAGAACCATGAACTCAAGTATAACATGGTCCCTTTCCCCCAGAGTTCCTGTAACTGCTACTTTATCCATTAAGTCATCTCTGTTGGTCAAGGATAGCCGATCCTCTAGTTCCTACCTCTACTTTCTGTAGGAGGAAATTATCCGCCACACAAGGCAGGAATTTCCTGGAGGGGCCATGTTTTGCAGAATTTGTCTCCCAACAAATATTGGGGAAATTGAAGTCCCCCATTACTACTACATCATGCTTCCTTAAAACATTGGCTGTTTGCTTTTCAACAGTTTCATCCTCGTCTTCTCCTTGATTGGGTGGCCGGTAGTAGACTCTGACCACCATGTTCCTTTTATTCTTTGCTGCATTTATTTTAACCCAGATGCTCTCGATGGGGCTACCAAGCTCTTCACATCTCAGAACCTTCCCAGTTACTTCTGGCATGATAAGCTACTTAGACCACAGTCCTATGGGGATAGGTAGCCGCCTCCAAACTTGGAGGCAACCGCCTATCCCACACAGGGCAGGAGAAGCACGGAGGGGATTGTTCCCTCTGTGCTTCTCCTGCCCTGCATTCGCGGTTAGACAGCCGATTTCAGTAGAAGATGCAAAAGATCACAGCTATGCTGATGCCGTAGCACGGTAAGGCATGCCAGTGTCAGCAGGATGGTTCTAGCCATTTATTAGGTCCTTTAACGAAATTTTTTTTTTGTTTTTGAGCATCTAGACAGTAAAAGGGAGAAGGCAGAAAATAGGTGGGTATGCAAAATTATAGAACATCATATGACCCAAATACAGATGCATTTAATAAATAAAATATTAATAATAAATACGTATGTAATAAATACATATTTATTAAATGCTGGAATATATTAAAAAGGAAGATAAAAAGGCAAATATGTAGTTTTATGGAGCTTCTGAAAATAAGAATGTGTCGAAGCAGCCCAAATAATAAGAGGAAGCCCTTTCCATATCAATGCAGTGGAGCACAGAAATGAAGGAAGGAGAGAGACAACATGGGAAAAGCAAAGAGGACAAAAAGGGCTGTAACCAGGTCTTAAAAATTTAAGCAGGGGAAGGAAAGAAAATGTGGCACTAGAAGAGCAGCAAGAGCCAAGTACTAGGCTCAATGTAGAATTTTGCAAGTACTAGGCTAAATACATAACTGAACAGGCATTTAGGTTTTTAAGGTGGAAGAACAAAAGGAACAATTTTTAAAAGGGCTCCTGGGTTGACTGAGATAGTCTGAACCAAAAATGAATCAGGAGCAAAACAATACTTAGCTAGTTCCTCAGTAGCTTTCAGTGAGCTTGCTTGGGTAGATTTTGCATTGCAGTTGTGGGAGTTGTCTCGGGGCTTGCTCTTGCCCCCTGCTCTGTGCGGGCAGGGCTAAGTTATCTTGCATCAGAGCAGTGGGTGGAAGCTCTGAGGGTTTTTGCTGTCAACCAGAAGGTTTTTTCAGTGTTGGGTGCAGGTGCTGTATGAGGACACAGGGCAGGAAGCGAGCACTCCTCTGACGCAGCATCTGCGCGAGTGAAGAATCCAGCGACGGGTTTCTCCAATTCATGCGTCTTCCTGACATGCAGCAGAACCAGCATTATATCTATCCCCAGGTCTTCTGGACAAGTGGCAGTGCAGTTTCTGGCTCTGATTGCACCCCATCAGGATTGTGCCCCAATGGGATCCTGCCCCATCAGGACGTTTGCCTGCCTGAGCCTGAGAGGAAGAAGCAGAGGCACGGTGACAGGAGGGACAGCGCATGCCTCTGTTTCCTGGTGGTGGCTTTGCTGGCCCTCCTAGCCCTTGCTGGGGTGGGGTTGGCAATGTTTCAGATTTACCATCTGCAGCAGGAGCTCAATGCACTGAGAGAGGTAACATCTGTTCACTTAGTAGAGGCACAGAAAAACAAGCCAGGCACAAATGCCTGGGGTGTCGGGGGAAGGGGATCCAGTGACACTGACGCCTGCCTGGGTTTGCACCTCCTGAGGCCAGGGCCCTTGATTTAAAATGGCCTGGGGTGGTTTCCATTCCTGAATATGAATGTCTGCCTCTTACCTTGACAGCTTTCCAGTTCTGAACGTGTGCCACAGTCTCCGGAGATGCTCAAAGGTGAGAACTCCTCGTCCAGGGAAGGCAGCAGCACAAAAAGGCACTTGTTTCCTGTGCTGTTCATGCATTTTTACGTCTTATAACCTTCATCTTACTTTGCCTGGAACAGTCATTGTATGTTTCTGGGGCTTGTAGCTCTGACTAAAGCACATTTGCACCATCTTGGATACTGCTCATTACTTGAGTGACATGATAAATGAGACTGCCAGATCTAAGTGTCAGACAAGTGCTGATTTCAGATTAATGTCTCCCTTTCTGATCTTTCTGAATCCCCAGAGCTTGTGCTGCTTTGGAAAAATATGGGGATTTCTGGAGGGGTCTGTTTTATCTACTAGCTTATGGGTCAGGTATCCTATGGAGCCAGTATATGGAGTTGATTGGAGAGCATACTGGATTTTGTCTTAAATCAAACATAATGGGCTAGTCTATCATTTCTCTTACTCTCTGGCACATGATGTTTTGAAAAATATTGAAATGTATGTTATTATTGTAAAGCTTTTACACAGATATTTTTTAATTAAAGAACTTGGAAATGGATTCAACAGCCAGTTTGTGGTATAGTACATGCATGGAGTGCTGGATATCAGCAGCCTAGCTCCTAGGTTCTTCTCCATCTGTGGGGTGGAGGCATAGAGAAAGTCTTCCTCCCGCAACCAGCTAAAAAATGGGTGGGTTGAATGGAACCTGCAAAAGAGCTCTCAGCAATCTGCAATAGCTTTCTAGATGTGCCATCATACCAACTGATTTGAAAAGAAGGGCGCTCAGGAAGGTTTACTGCTTTGTTTTAACTGTGCAAGGTTTTAGAATGGGGTCAGAATTGAGAAGACCAGTTCTAGTCCTTTTTGTAATAGATGGTTTGAATGCTATGAATCTACATGAGGATCTATGTGACCACCTGAGGAACAGATTATTGGTGCTGGATTGGAGGAACAGGCAGAAGGTGGAGCCAGCTTAGAAGGCAAGTTCCAAAGCTTTGAGGAGGAATGCTGTCCTAGCTCAGTCATGGAAGCCCATAAGGAAACCAGTATCTAGATGGAGAGCTACTAAAATACAGGGATTCTCCACTTCCTTCAAACTCCTCTTGGGGGCGGGGTGATCAGAGAGTTAGGAGAAAAGGTGATGAACTTCTTACTTTACAGAGTCAATGTCTACCACATAAGGCTGCCCTTGATTCCACAAATACTGCAGCAGTGATTTATTTATCTTTGGGAGGAGAGGGAACAGCGTCTTTTGCTCTGAATGGAAGCCTCCATGGCTCATACATCTGGACTGCAAAGGATTCCTTTGTGCCATCTGTCAGGTCACCCTAGGCAACCAGTTCTGCTCTTAGATGGGGGATACGTGGCTCAACAACACTACAAGCGAGAAGGATCTTGGAATTGTTGTAGATCACAAGCTGAATATGAGCCAACCATGTGATGTGGCTGCAAAAAAGGCAAATGCTACTTTGGGCTGCATTAATAGAAGCATAGCTTCCAAATCCTGGGAAGTACTAGTTCCCATCTACTCAGCACTGGTTAGGCCTCATCTGGAGTACTGTGTCCAGTTCTGGGTACCACATTTTAAGAAGGATGCAGACAAACTGGAGAGGGTTCAGAGGAGGGCAACAAAGATGATCAGAGGACTGGAAACAAAGCCCTATGAAGAGAAACTGAAATAACTGGGCATGTTTAGCCTTGAGAAGAGAAGACTGAGGGGAGGTATGATAGTGCTCTTCAAGTACTTGAAAGGTTGTCACAGAGAGGAAGGCTAGGATCTCTTCTTGATCATCCCAGCATGCAGGACATGGAATAATGGGCTCAAGTTACAGGAAGCCAGATTCCGGCTGAACATCAGGAAAAACTTCCTGACTGTGAGAGCAATACGACAGTGGAACCAATTACCTAGGGAGGTAGTGGGCTCTCCCACACTGGAGGCATTCAAGACGAGGCTGGACAGCCATCTGTCAGGGGTGCTCTGACTTGGATTCCTGCATTGAGCAGGGGGTTGGACTCAATGGCCTTGTAGGCCCCTTCCAACCCTACTATTCTATGATTCTAGATTTATCCTTTGTGGGGTTGAATTGTAATAGTTTATGTCGTTCAGGAGATCTCTCTTGAGCCCAGATGCCCACGGGTTTGCAGGTAGTCTGAGAGTATCATTGCTTTTGATGATCATCCCACTACCATTTCTTCAGAGGTATAAAGATGTTTTCAGTGCTTTAAAAATGTACAAAATCTGTTTTACAAGAGACAACAGCAGAACAAAGGAGAGTGCATTTGACAGGAAACTATAACTTCGATCATACCAGCTACAGTTTTCTCAAACTATTTTTTGACTCCGACCTAACTTAAATATAGGCATAACATCTGTCCATGTGAAGGCATTTGATGCATTAGGGCTCAATCCTTGCATGTTTAGACAGAAAAATGGCCTACAACTCCCAGCATCCACCCAGCCAACCATGGTAGCTGGGGAAGAACTGTAGGAATTTTTCTGTCTAAACATGCATAGAATTGAGCCCTTAATCTCTTTTAGCTATCTATCTTGTAAGTTCCTGCCCATCTGTTCTGAACTGTTCATGTGGTCCTGATGTGGTCCATACCTTTTAATTAGGATATGCAGTCCAATTCAATGATGCCTTGTGGCAGAGCAATTTCTGTCCTCACAGGCATCTGCCAAGCTTTCAGTTAGACTTTTCGTTTCATATATCATTCATTACTGATTCTGTGTCAGCTTGAAATATATAATACAGTACTGTCTTGACTGACCTTTTTTCTTCTCTACTGCAATGTAGGAGTTTTGAATGGATCAGCAGAAAAGAAAGTCAAGAGGAGAGCTCATTTAACAGGTGGGCAGCAAAAAGCGTAACAAGTCATCCTGCATCAGACAATAATGACATGAAAGGCTGATACAGCTAGGGAAACAAATAGGCTGGCTGGATGTTCTTGTGGGTACCTGGAAAACTTGTTCTCTTGACCAAATTAGACATTTGGCCAGCTGCACTGAACCTCTAAAAAGTGGTGGTAGAAGGCAGAATGCTTTGGAACAGAGAAGCAGCATCTGCCATTTCTTCCCTTGCACTCCCTTGCACATCATGGTTATCCTGGATGTACAGAAGGAGTTGCCCCAAAGGGAATGGGCAGGGCTATGTAAGCCGCACCACTGTCGTCCTCTTCACCGTGTAGGGAGGGCTGTCACCTCTGCCCTCACTTTCCTCCATGCAGACGAGACGTGTGCAGCTTGAGCTCCTCCAGTCCTTCCTACACCCACACAGTTGCCTGCAGATAGGCCCCTGGAACCTTCATGGGGTTTTGGCAGCTCAGCTTAGTGTTACGATAAATGGTAAGCCATAATAAATGACAGTCTTCCCATCCGATCGAGTACTGTGGTGTGGATAGTACTGCCAAGGTTGGTAAGGAATCACCGTTTGGGTGCACGTCAGAGGCTGGTGCAAGCATGGCTGCTGTGAGGTCCAGATTAAGTTGTTGATGGCAGGAGCTAGAGCAGAAACCAGGTGCAGGGCAAAGCAACCAGGGTATTAGTCTGGGAGCAGCAAAGACAGAGGAAGGATTCACCAGCAACCTGAGGTTCAGGCAAGGCCTGGCAGCTGTTCTAAAAACATGGGCAGTTGGGCAGCGCCAGCAAGATCGGATGAACCTTGCGGGAGGAGAGGGACAGGACAGGCTACCACCTGACTCTGGCATATAGGCAAGCAGAGGGATGGAGTCCTGGAACAAACCCTTCCTACTACAGGGATAGCCTCTTTTGCACTTTGCCCTAAAAGGAGTACCAGGCTTTCAGGATCAAGGTTCCTCCTCTGCCAGCGCTAACCACTACTAACATTCATACTGCCAAGAGAGAACCAACAAATGGTATCTGGCCCTGCATCCTTCAGTGTTCTACAGATTAGAGATGCCAGCACTGTCCCAGAAACATTAGGGCATCTTGCAGTATGAGGGGCAGGCGGAGGTTGAAAAACACAACACCTTCTAGTTGTCTTTTATTTTCACAATGACATCTCATGTTTCTAGGCAAAGCAAACCAGCAGTCCCTGCCACTGGAGTGGGAAAGTACCTATGGTCATGCCTTCATCTCTGGTGTTCAGTATGAAAACCGGGCGCTAGTGATTGACGAAGCTGGCCTCTACTTTGTGTACTCCAAAGTGCTCTTCCGAGGCCAGGCCTGCACCACCCAGCCTCTTAAGCACGTCGTCTTCAAAAGAAATCCAGCTTATCCCGACATCCAGGTGCTGATGGAGGACAAAAGAATGAACTACTGCATGACAAGGCACATGTGGGGCAGAAGTAGCTACTTGGGTGCCTTGTTCAACCTTTCCAGGCAGGACAGTGTGTATGTGAGTGTCTCTGAAGTCGCACTGGTGCATTCTGAGGAGTCAAAAACCTTTTTTGGTTTATATATGCTTTAGAAAAGCAGCAAACAAGCATTCATCCTGTAGGCTGCGTGGGAATGCTGAGCAACATGAGCACTAAGTGGGACAGCTGAGCTTGGACTGTTATGGACGACAGATGTTGCTTCTGTAGCAGACACCCATGAATTCACTTTTGTCACTGAGATAGTCAAGCAGCTTGAAATGATTCTCCACAGATTTAAACTGAAAACTGAATTTTCCTGCTGGATTGTTTTAGGGCCAAGCCACCTTGCAGCAGGCATGACTCGCTATGCAGAGGGCTCCAGGGCACCATCATCTCTGGGCAGAGCAGGGAATTAGCGGCCTGTATTTACCAAATATAACAGCCAAATGTGGGGCCATGCATTACGAGGTGTTATTGTTGTGTTTTTATTGTATTTTAATGTGTTTTATTATTTTAATCTATTTTAAATTGTTTTGTTAGCTGCCTTGAGTGCCATTTTTTTGGTAGAAAGGCGGGGTAGAAATCAAGTAAATAATTAAATATTGGTTTGTATGGCAGCTGAGGTATGAAGGGAGAGAAAAGGTTTGTTGTAACTTTTTACAGTATGACTATCTAGCAAGTTTGGTTTCATTGAATATTTATGTTTTAAGGATTGCTTGCTGCCTTCCCATGCATCAGTCCTGACACGATGTGACCCTGTTTAATTTCAGAAAAGAGAAGTTTTGTTTTTCTTTCAGATTCTTTGAGCGTCCATGGGATTGTTGTCATGCATTGGTTACCGTTTTTAAAATGTTGGTTATCCTTAAAGTATTGGTGGGAGTTTTTAACTTACCACCCCTTCATCTGACAGCATCAATGACTTTAAACTTCAAATACTTAAATACTTCAAATGTTTCTGTGCATGAAGTTTAAAACAAAGTTGACAACCAGTGCCAATGGGGAGAGGGATTATTTTTCCAGCCTTCTTCCTTGGGTCTGTAGCTGGTCCACCCCTAACATAAATCTTTTCACGTCCTACCATTTCACACCTCTGGTGCCCATTAGTGTCCTGTAATACAGTCCCGTCCCCCACTGCCATGCCTGTCACTGAGGGCCAAACAGGCAGCTGTGTGTCCACCCACACCTGGGATACTTCCAGAGAGACAGCTCCTAGCATTACCAATCAAAGGCATTGTGCAGCTGTTCCATCTCTTTCTCCTTGGTGGATTTTTTTCTGGTAAGAAAAAAAGACGGAAGAAGCAGTGGGGAATCATGGGTGGGTTTTGAATGGAAGAAGTCGTTGTCTGGGCCCCCATAAAATGAGACAGGGTGATAGCACAATACGAGCCTTGTCTGGTGACACCCTTTAATACACCTCCTTGGTGAGGCTGGGCACTAGGGCTGTGCACAGACCCCCCCAACCTGCTTCGCAGGCTGCTTCAGAGCTTCCGACTTGGCCCCAATGCATTTTAGACCACTTCAGACCCGACCTGCTTTGGACTCTGAATCCGAAGCAAGATTAGGACATTGGAATTATTCAGATGTTACATTTTCCCATTGCCTTGCATTGGAAAACAGAAATGGCCATAACATTTTTAGTTTTTATGACAAATATATGAAATTTGGAGACATGGCAGCCCCTATGGACCTGCAAAGTTTCAGACAGTTTGGTCTGGTAGTTTTTGTGCTACACATGCATAAAGTTTCCTTTTCTCAGAAACTAAAACAAAAAGTAAAAAAACCTCATCCACACAGGGGATTAGAGATCCTAATCAGAAGGTGTTTAAGGTGGCCATTAGGAGGTCACTATCCCTAATCATTGCTGTATGTTTTCTTGAAGTGTGAAAGCACTTCCCTTTTTTCTTTTCTGAATCTGCAGCTGACCCGAGTCTCTCATTAAGGGAAGAAAGAAAAGTTAAATGTCTCTTTGGCTGCAAATTGCAATACGCATTACCTGGAAGTCACACTGACTGAACTCAGTGGGGCTTATTTATTAATTGCACTGCTACACTTTCTCTACTCCATATAATTTTATAAACCTCTCCCCTTATTTGCCTTTATTCTAAATTAAATAACCCAAATGCTGAAACCTTTTATAGAGGAGTTGTTCCAGCCCCATGATCATTTTGGCAGCCCTTAGCTTAGCCTGACAATATTCTCCTTATGGTCATTTGATGTACACAAGGGAAAACAAGCAACAGGCAAAATGGGAACATCAGTAATAGTGATAATGCTTCATATTATGTGCATTGTGTAGTGCTTTGCCCCACAGTATATATTGGACTGTTATTAGTGTACTGCTTTGGCCGCACACAGTTTGCTTGTGCACTCACACAGCATGCACGCACGCACACACGACCAAAAGAAAACCAGATACAGAAAGAAAAAAACTACTTGCAAGCTAAGGGGAAGGGAAATAGCACTAAAATCTAACAGAAGAGAAAGGAGGTTTTGTTTTGTTTTTTGTATTCTTTGGTTTTTTATAAGACTATAGAGAGTTGGAAAATGGGGTGGGAAGAAATAGTAATGGGGGGGGGGGAGCCAAAGAACAAGCAGTACAAAGCAAGCAAATAAGCTGCTGGGTTAAAAGTTCAGCCCTGTTAGCACCTAGAGATGTCATTTTCCAAGGCTCGGTTCCCCCCTCCCAACTCCTCCTCTCCCCCTCCCTTCATTTGCTCAGATAGGCTGTCTGGGCTTCAGAATCGTCCAAAGCAATCCGAAGCACTTCAGGTCTGTCTGGACCCCCTTTGGACTGAAGTGGTCCAGTTACCCCAATCTGCTTTGGGGTTCAGACGGAAGCAATGCACAGCCCCACTTGGCATCGTCTTAATCATCACTGCTGTGCAGCAGTGCCTGAGCCATTCAGACTGTCTTATGAATTAAATCTGAGATGAAACTTTAAGGTTAAATGGCCATGAAATTTTGTATAGGGTTAGTTCCCATATATTTTGGGATTTCTAAACCATTTAATTTTAATTGCTAAGGGATTAAAGATTTTAGCAGGTGAATATTCTCAATGCTGTGGGATCTCGGCAGTCTGAGAGGTGGTGGTGGGAAGACATTCTCTACTGGCCATGCACTAAAATGGAGGTGAAGTAGAAAATTCTGCTATTCCATTCAGCAAGCTTGCTATGTGGCAAGGGGACGCAGGCATTCCTAACGCTTGAACATGTGCATCCTGAAATGGGAGAGGGAGGATAGGTCTGCCCCTCTACCTAGATAGCACCTCTGTGAGGCCTGGTTCATGAATAGTACACTGCTGACATATGGCCCATGGGGGTGCAGCAGCCAGCCTTGGGCTTGTTTCTAGGAAATGCATTTCTTTGAAAAGCAGCAGAGATGAGCCGGTCTGTGGCCATTACGTGCCAATATGTGTCTTGCTGTGCTTTAGCTCAGGGGATGGGAAGCCTGAGCTCTGCGTCTCAGTAAATGGGGCACTCAGTCAAGAGATCTTGTCTTCCTTTGCAAAATTATTTGTCCATTTTTAAATGCACCAAAACCTTATAGAATTATTTTTAACACACTTGCTGAGCTGTGTGAATTGGAAGCATTAATGGGAAAGAAATGTTCATGTTGTTCCCAAAAAGCGAGGCTTGGTCTCACTCTTTCTTCTGGAGCTGATTTAAAGGACAGCTGATGGTTGGACTGTAGTTTTTGGCCTAGACCAGGGCTGTCAAGGCTTAGGCCCACAGGCCAAATCCAATCTGCACAGGGTCCCAGTCTGACCCCTGAGCAGGGTTCCCCACATGGCCATGTTCCTTCCCCCTGCCCCCCCCCCCTCCAAGGACTGGAATGCCTCTCTGAAGGACCAGTAAGAGATTCTAGGCTACAATATGCTGGTGTTTTAGGCCCATCCCTGAGAGCTTATCTGAAACTGAATTCAGTCCTCAGGTTGAAAGAGGCTCAACACACCTGGCCGAGACTAAACATATCATCTCCGAATTGGGTTTTCTTGTGCATGAATAAAAGTAGCTGCTCTTGAACATGTGAAACTTTTAGTCCAGAGGTTCCTAGTACTGACTTGTAAGCTCTGATGTGTGAAAATCTTTTAAGAACTAACCTCTATTAAGAGCTAACCTCAGGATAACCATTTACTAGGTTGTGGAAGCCTTCAAGAGGAGAAATTACCTCTCATACTGAAGACTGCTAACTCACTTTCTGATGTGGCATCTTTTGATGTGGCAAAATGACATGATGTAACATCAGTGTCAATAAGAATCAGGCCAGAAAGGGTTCATTCTAGTCAAGGCTGGCTCCAAATGCCCCACTTGGGGGGGGGGGGATGCAAAGGGTACTGCATTTAGTATCAATTTGCATCCCCCTAACATTAATTGGGAGCGGGGGCAACTGGAGATGATGGTGGAATAGGGCTGCATCACTTCAGACGTGGGGGGCGGGGTGGGGGGGGGAGACCACACTTCTAGTGCTCTTTGTGTTTAAACCACAACCACCTCCCTCCAAGTAGAAAATGAGCAAGCAAGGAACAGGCTGGGTCTGCTAGAACCTCTCTTTCTTTCTGATGAGGTTTACTTGTGTGTGTTTTGTTTTAATTGCTGGGAATTATTTGTGTGGGGAAGGATTCAAAAATGGTATCCCCAACCTACAGTCTGAACTGGCATAATTCTGCTACCCCTGTAAACCAGACCTGAGGGCCAACATAGGTGTGACAACAACATCCACACAGTCAGTGTGAATGGCCTTTTGAAAGTGAATTACAGGCACAGAGGGGCTGATCTAGATCAGGAACCCAGCACACGGGGAAAGGGCTTTATTTCCCATCATCATCCCAGTCTTGAAACTGATCAGGGGGGAATCTGAGGCAAGATCCTCGGCCTAGGGCAATTAAGGCCCCCTCACTCCCAGGCAATAGTAAAGCCCACACTGATGCTACAAGCAAGTGGGAAGTGGTGCCCCCTTGCCTTGTTCAAGCCCAGGAAACCCTTTCGGCAAGGAGAAAAGGCTTAGCCAGAGCAGCAGCCTAAGCACAGGCAGCCACAAGAGTGCTGCAGTTCACGTTGTAGGAAATGTGCCTCACGCCAAGCAATGAAGTCACAGCCTGAGCAGCACAATGGAAGCCAGAGGGAGCCTTGTGGTTTGTGACACACTTCACACCTATCAATCGGAAACTCTGCCACATCAAACAGGGCCTGTTATGCTCAACTGTGAGGGAAAGAGCCCTTGCTTTCATACTTGTGGGCTGAGCAGATTAGTACAGAAGCAGTCAGAAGTAGAATTAACTTGTTGTGCATGTGCTCATATCGGGGCCCAAGTAGCTGCTTTATGAGTTCAAATAATTAGTTTACTATATGAATATAATGCTCAATGAGAGATTCTCCAAACACTTCCCGATAGCTGGCTTTGTGTGGGGAGTGCAAGAATCAAAATACAGCCTTTAATCAGCATAGAACAGCAGTGTCCCCCACACCTGCCAATGCACACTGTCCCCTCTCGCCATGAGCTGTTCAGCATAATTCTTATTCTTATTTATTTCATTTCTATACCACCCAATAGCCGAAGCTCCCTGGGTGGTTCACAACAATTAAACAATAAAAGAGGATACAGTATTATTGTGCTCACAAAACCTAACCATACCAAAAACAGCCAATACCAAATGCATCAAACATGTTTTGACATACAGTCTTCCTCAGTGGTCTAGTACTATTAGGACATGGTTTAGTACATAAAAGGTATGCCAAAGAGTGAACAAACATATGTATTCAAAGACATTGTATACAACAGATTCCTCACAAGTACTAACATTAGACACTGCAGTAGTTAACCCTGTGAATATAAAAACAATATTGTGTTTAATTTTTTTAAAATTATGGTTAAAAGCTGGTACTTAGGTGTATATTAAAATATAAGAAAAATGTATTAAAAATTAAAAACTCACCAAATTATAAAACTTGCCAAACCTCTTCTGGTTCATGTACCGGCCAAAGCAGGCACATGTTGCGACAGTAAATGAACTGCAAGGGGGCCAAAGATTCCACTATAAACAACTATTTTTGAGGATGGCAAGAAACTGCAGTAGCCCTAAAACAAATAATACAGATAAATACATGCCAATTTAAAAATACAATAAGATACAAAGTTACACATGTATAAAACCAAATATTCACATACAGGCGTGCAACAAAATATAAGGAAGATTTCAATTCAGATCACATGTCCGCCTTGTAAAGGAGCCCATTGTAATCCTGCAAAGAAACCGGAAGCAGAAAGCCCTGGTAAGGATGTGGGATTTCAGCCTCGTGTGACATCCCTAGAAGAGGATATAATAACATGGGAAGTTGCAAAAATCCACAGTGCATCAAACAGTTGGAAACCCACATACAGACAAAATAAAAACATGCTAACTGACCTATATAACTTACTGGTCTTAAGGATCCTTAGTCACAAACCACACCAAACCTGAACTTCCTCCTTTGGACAGGATGAGAGCAAAAGGACAGTGGCCAAAAAGCCCACCCCAGATTTACACTGTATCCAGGCCTGGGTCAGATGCTCTTCCCCTTCCCCTCCCCTCCAGATTCACATCAGCCCAGCTGTGAGCGCTCTTCCTGCCCTTAAGGCTTGAGTAGTTTATGTCCCTGAGCTGGAGATAGCTTGCCTGGAGATGGCAGAGCCCTATACTTTTGAGACAGAAGAGACTCATCTCCACTTTCAGGTGTCACAGGGTCTCAGTGCCAGCATCCTCCCCTCTTGGGCCTCTCACCAACCAGCAATCTCTAACTCATACAATAAAACATGTCCAACAGAATAAAACAACATGGAGTAACTCTGGTTCTTAAATTACCACAGGGGAAAGTATTTTTCCCCAGCCTGCTCAAAATCCCGTTGAGCAGCAGAACATGTGAGCTCTGTTTCTTATAACAAACTCTGATGCCAATTGACTTCAAATATCATAGATACTTAGAATTAAGGACTTGGTCTTTCAAAGAATCTCTCTCAAAAGCTTTCTATTTTGTTTCTTCATTTTTGTTCAAGATTTAGTATATTTACTCCCAGAAATATTGCACAGAGAGCTAATTTTCTTCCTCTCTCTCAACCTTCTCAATATTTTTCTATGGGGGAGTGGTGCAGACAGACAGGCAGTGTAGAGAGAGGCTGACTGAAAACATCTAGCCTCTGGTCTGCTTGTTATCCTCTGTCCTCTACCTTTGTTTTGATTGTTTGAGAGTCAGGATGTGCCTGGGTGGGAGGAAGACAGAAACAGGGGGAAAGGGTGTCCATGTAATGGTGTTCATCGGTAGGGGACAGTCCATTGGGATGGGAGAGGATCTTATCAGAGTGATGGAAGAAGTTGATGTCTACATGCCATGCCATCATAGATCACTTCCCTGTCCAGCCTGGCTACTGTAGCCTCCAGCCTGGTTGTGCTGTTGGTGAATGCCAGGTCGGTCCATAAGAAGACCTCACCCATGATTTGGTAATGAATGAGGGAGCCAATCTGTCATGCATACTGGATGGATGAGCTGGGCGATACAGACCTGACTCAGCTTTGTCCACCCAGGTACTCTGTGCAGCATTAGGCCAGGCTGGAGGGTTGGGTGGAAGGAGTCGCTGCAATCCACAGAAACATCATCTTTTTGTTGTTCAGTCGTTCAGTCGTGTCCGACTCTTCGTGACCCCATGGACCATAGCACGCCAGGCCTTCTTGTCCTGCACTCTCTCCCGGAATGTGCTCAAGTTCATATTCATTGCATCCGTGATGCTATCTAGCCATCTCATCCTCTGCCATCCCCTTCTCCTTTTGCCTTCAGTCTTTCCTAACATCAGGGTCTTTTCCAGGGAGTTTTCTCTTCGCATTAGGTGGCCAAAATATTTGAGCTTCAGCTTCAGTATCTGTCCTTCCAAGGAGCACTCAGGGTTGATTTCCTTTCGGATGGACTGATCTGACCTCCTTGCAGTCCAGGGGACTCGTAAGAGTCTTCTCCAGCACCACAGTTCGAAAGCATCAATTCTTCGGCGCTCAGCCTTCTTCACTAGGAAACCCTTCCACTCTGGGATGGGTTATGAGAGGCCAGGTTGGGGATGCTACTAGTGTACAACCCACTCTGTTGCCCAACAGCCTCCCTGACCAAACTGGCTAAAGCAGTCTCAGATGTGGTTCTGGAGACTACAATACCCATGCCGAAGCTGCCTTAATAGGGCCAGCTCAGGATTTCGTGATCTCCATGACAACCATGGGCCTGTCTCAGTTTGTCATTGGTCCAACATATAGGGCAGGGTCTTTGTCTCAGGGCATGAGGAGGTAGTCTGGATATTGTGGGGAGGGGTAGAAATCACCCATTGCCATGGTCAGACCACTTCCTGGTGAAGTTTGGTCTCATGGCGTCAGTCCCTCCCTGCAGAGGTGAGGGACTCATTAAGATGATCTACCCCTGGAGACTTCTGGAATCCAAGGGATTCCGATGCTCTGGGGGATTTTCCAGTAGCCAGAGCAGGCAATTCTTTTGAGGCCCTTGTCAGGCTATAAGGCCTCTTCAGCAGTGTGAAGTTCAGATGGCTCCTTGGTTTACTTGGGAGCTTCAGACAATGAAACAGGCCAGAATACAACTGGAGTGCAAGTGGAGTAAGACTTGTCATGAGCTGATGAGACACACACGAGAGCACATAATTGCACCAATTGCATAGGTGGTGAAGAAGGCTTACTTCGCTGCCTCCATCACATCTTTGAACAACTGTCCAACTGAGCTTTTCTGAGGGGTTGCTTTCATCTATCTCAGTAAATCCAACGTTGGAGCCCTTGGAGGCCCACTGTGACAAGTCTGCCAAACATTTTGAGAATAAAATTGCTCACCTTCATGCCAGCTTGAATGCCACAATTAATACTGTATGTGTTGAGGTGTCCAGTGAATTGTCTTGTCCTGTGTTGTGGGATCAGTTTCGGTTTTTGAAGGCTAAGGAGGTGAAGAAGACACTTGTATCTGCGCAACCCATCATCTGCTCTCTTGACCATTGCCCATCATGGCATCTTTGAGCTAGCTGAGGGGGACAGGGGAGTGGTGAACGCATCATTACATGATGATGTAGTCCCTACTGCCTTGAAGGAGGTGGTAGAATGACCACTCCTGAAAAAAAACCTTAATGATCCATAGATTTATACTAGCTATCACCTGGTCACAAATAGCCTATTTGGGTAAGGTGTGTGAGAGAGTGGTGGCCATGATAGTCTCAGCTGCAGGCACTCTTGGATGAAACTGATTATCTTGATCCATTCCAGTCTGGCTTTAGGCCTGGTTTTGGGAAAGAATTTGCCTTGGTTGCCCTGATGATCTTCTTCAGGAGAGGAAGAAGGTTGGCCTGTTACTTCTTCTCAATCTCTCAGTGGCTTTTCAGACTGTTGGTGGTATTCTCCTGGACCGGCTCTGTGAGTTGGAGGTACTATTTTACAGTGATTTGGCTCTTACTTATGGGGTCCATTCCACAGAATAACATTGGGTGACTCTGCTCAGTGGCAGAGACTCTATGGGTGGGTGGTTCCTATTCCTGGGAATTGGTTGTTCACCTGTTTTGGATGGGGGTGCACTCCCTCTGAAGGAACAGGTATGTAGTCTGGAGGTACACCTGGATACATCCTTGGGGGAGTCTCCATGAGCAATTTACTCTGAGCCGGCTGTGTGTTGAGGTCATTAGGGACAGATGACATCGTGGCCCTCCAGCAGTCATCCCGGAGTTTATCTGGGAAAAAACAGATTTCCTGAGACTGCTTAAAGTCCGATTCTTTTCCTCAAGTTGGATTTTCCCCAGTATAGTTGCTGTGTGCCCCAACCCCTGCATTGACCTCAGGTATGCTAGCCCTGCCCAGGGGTGTGCCTTTCACCATAACCCCAGTCAAGGGGTGTTTCCTGTGTGTTTCCCATCCCTGCACAAATCCTAAATGCTCTAAAGCGCAATCTCGAGGCTCCGATTTTCCATTGTTTGGTTTATTGACTTAGGAAGTAACCATACCTTCATTAAAGAGATCCTGCACAGCATTGATGGGGGCTGGTTTCCCATCCCTGTGTTCTCCCTGCCCCCTTTCCCAGCACAAGCATATGTGTGTCTACTTGGAAGTAACTCCCCTTGTGCTCAATGAGGCTTGTCCTCTGAATGCCCACATCAGAATTTACAGAGATCCCCCTCAATTGAAATGGCACAGTTTAAAGCACAAATCCCCTAACTTCTATAAAGTGTGTTCCCAAGGCTCCAATTCTCTGTTGTTTGGTTTATTGCCTTAGGAAGTAACTATTTCACACCTTCATTATAGAGATCCTGTGCAGCATTGGGTTAGAAAGGGGCTGCTTTCCCATCCCTGTGTTTCCCCCCCCCTTTCCCAGCACAAGCATATGTGTGTCTACTCAGAAGTAACCCCCATTGTGCTCAATGAGGCTTGCTCCTGAAATGCAGGTGTATCTGGAGCTTCAAGGGAAAAGGAGAAAGGGGGAGGGGAGAACCTGGTGGTGCGGGAGAGCCTCTCTTATCGGTTGAGCAGCCCCCGCCAGTCAGGTGGCGTTTACTCCAACCCCCCACCCCACCAGGAAGTATGTGCTGTGAAGTGATTTTTACTGGTGTGGAGCACTCGCTCATGAAGCCCTGCATGGACCAAAGCGCAACAAAGTGATTCCTTTTAAACGATCTGGTACTCCATTCACTTCTCCTTCCATTGTCATGGAAACACCACCAGGGCATTAGAGGCCCAGGTGACCTCAGAGGTGCAGGGCGCCCATTGACCACTTCAGCTGGTGTGCCAACTGCACCCATTTCTGGATAGGAATATCCTAGCCACTGTGATCCATACTCTGGTAACCTCATAATTGGACTAATGTAATGTGCTCTATGTGGGGCTGCCCTTGTGCCTGATTCAGAAGCTGCAGCTAGTGCAGAATGCAGCAACTAGGTTGCTCCCCTAGAGATACACACTTCACACCTGCATACAAAGAATTGCACTGGCTGGCTGTTCGCTACTGAGCCAGGCCTAAATGACTCAGGATCAGGATACCTAGCTGACCGTCTTCCCTTATATATACCCAGTCAGCCCTCAAGATCTTCTGAGGAGGTCTTACTGGTCATTCTGCAGCCAATGGAATGTCACCAGGTAGCGGTAGATAAGTGGATCTTCTCAGTGGTGGCACCCACCCTTTGGAACACTCTCTTATGTGTGGTTTGAGAGGCACAAACAGTGGCAAATGTTAAATGCCTCTTGAAAACACCCCTATTCACTCAGGCTTTCTCTGACCTGTAAGGGACTCTGTTACCACCCTGTTTTATTGAGCTTTTCTACACGAGGCTGTTAATCCACTGTATCTACTTTTGGTTTTGTCACAGCATTGACATACAAGCACTACACAAGGAGCATTTCCTTTCCTGTTTTTCCACTACATAACCTATACGAGGCACTGTGGTATAGTGGAATAGCACAAATACACAAGAGGAAATCACGCTTTCTTTCATTTTCACAATTAAATGTCACATTTTCCTTTCTCTAAAAAAACTTGCCAGAACTGCTCTTTAGATACAGAAGTGAAACTGGAGGCTCATGTTATCATCTAAAGAACCAGTAAACAATCATGAGCATGACAAACGCACTATAAATGTTTCATGTAGAAAACCCATTGTTACAGTATTTGTAATGTTTTAAAATGTTTAAGGGCGCAATCCTATGGGGATGGTCAGCCACCTCCAAACTTGGAGACGGCCAACTATACAATGCAGGGTGGGTGAAACATAGAGGGAATCCTCTCCTTCATGCTCCAGCCACCCTGCATTTACAGCTAGCCATCCGATTTCAGCTCTCTAGCTAGGGTACATCGGAGCGGAATGCGGGGAGGCCGGACAGTGCATAGGAAGCATTGTAACGGCACTTCTGCGGTCTCCTCCCCTCCCCACCCCCAGGGACGCCCCCTTTTCACCTGCTCCATACTGCTCTTACAAGCATGGAGCTGGGGGTGAATTGTGCTGCCTATGCGGCGGCGGGGGCAGGGGCAGGGAGTGAGGTTTCTGGGAACTGAGCTCGGAGCCCTGGATCCCAAAAACTGAAAAATCCTATGACCGTCTCGGCCATAGCATTGTGCCCTTAATTATTTTTGTTATCATCATCATCATCATTATCATCGTCTTTATATTGTTAGGTGGTATTTTAATGTGAATGGCTTGGGGATTTTAATATTTTAAGCAGTTTAAAATTAATATATATAAATGATGTCTGTAGACTTAAAAAAAAAAAAAATCTCAGTGGAAAGAAGCTTCCCAGCTCTCCATGTGCAAAGTTTTCACTAGTTTGCTCATAACAAACTGGAGCGTTCTAGGGTCCATTTAATGCTTTTGGTATAATATGAGAAAGCTTAGTTATCCCCCCATCCTCTTCTTAGTATCACTTCTTCATCCGTGGTGAAGAAGCCTTCAGTTTCTGCTCCTCAAAATGCAGTATTAGCAAACATAAGAGTTGTGCTGGATCAAACCAAAGTCCAGTCCAGCATTCTGTCTACACAGTGGCCAGCTGGATGCCCCAATGGGAAGCCCGCAAGCAGAACATGAGTACAACAGCGCCCTCCTGCTCCTGTTTCCAGTAACTGGAATACAGAGGCTCACTGCCCCTGATACTGGAGGTAATATATAGCCATCATGACTAGTAGCCATTGACTGTGGATCTCCCATTCTTTTATGCAAAATATTGTTCCTGTGCTCCCATATTCTGATCTTCCTCCCCATCTTTCCACCTTTCTTCCTCCCTCCACCTTTTTGCTCTTAAGCAGCAATGTAGACAGCTTCCTCTCGTAGACTATAAAATTGGATGCTTTATTATTTTTGGCAAATACTGAAAAAATCAGCCCAATCACTTAACTGAACAATTTGGCCAGATACATCAACTGGAATAAAATTGAAACGATGTCCTGTGGTGGTAGAGTGGCCACTGTTATCCCTTTCTTTGGTTGACCATTTAGCTGGGCTGTGTCTCCACCAGAGATTTACTCCAACCTGGCTGTGTGGTGAGGTCTCTGTGTTTCCATGATGTCGTGACTGTTCAGCACCAGCCCCACATTTTATCACCGAACAACTGCTTCTTCTGAGACTGCTTATAGTCCGACTTTTCCTGGTTATGGCGGCTCCATTACTGACCTGTTTCCACAATTGCACTGGGTTTGCTGTCTTAGCCCTGCCTATGGGGTGTGTAGCCCGGCCTTTGTGGGTGTGTCGCTCTGACCTCAGTGACCCAACCCTTTCCTTCCCTGTTTTCCAGAAGTTTCATCACTGTTTTGGAGCAGGATGCTGAGGGACCAACTTTTAAAACATCATTGAAAATAAGCACTGGAACACAGCCCATGACCCCAGTCAAGGTTTTTTCTCTCTCATTGTGCTGAATGAGGCTTGTCCTTTCAATGACCACGGAAATAACAGAGAAGCCCCTCAATTGACATGGCACATATCAAAGCCCTCAATTCCTTAAATGTGATTAAGCATGATCCGAGGCTTCGGTCCATTGCCTTAGGATGTAACTCATTCACAGCTTCAAAATAGAGATCCTGTGCTTTAAAATGGGGGCTGGTTTAAGTCTCTTTCCCACAACAAACCCATTAGTGTCTCCTCAGAAGTAACTCCCATTGCTGTGGATGAGGCTGAGATTCCCCCTCAATTGAAATGGCACACATTAAAGCCCAATTCCTTAAATGCGTTTAAGCGACCAAGCGAGGCGCGGAGGCTCCGATGAATTGCCTTAGGAAGAAAGTACTTTGCAGCTTCGTTATAGCTATCCTGCAGGTTACAATGGAGGCTGGATTCCGTCTTTGAGTGTACTACTCTCTTTCCCACAAAAGAACCATTAGTATCTCCTCAGAAGAAACTCCCATTGTGGTCAATGAGGTCCCCTGGGTTAAAATGGGGGCTAGGTTCCCTCTTTGTGTTCTCCCCCCGTCCCTTTCCCAGCACAAGCATATGTGTGTCTACTTGGAAGCAACTCCCATTGTGCTCAATGAGGCTTGCTCCTGAAATGCAGGGGCATCTGGACTTTCTGGGGAGAGGAGAAGGGGGGCGGGGAGCCTCTCTTCACAGCAAAGCTGATTCCTTTTTAAAAATCTGGTACTCCTCTATTAGCTTCTCCTTCCGTTGTCCCGGCAACATGGCCAAGGAGGAGGGAACACTGATGAGGTCATCAGACCCAGCCCAGACTCCACTCAGACTCCGCCCAGCCATCACGAAAATTATGTGATTAGAGCTCAGTGGAAACAGCACAGAGCCCCAGGCTGCAGCGATGATAAACTGGGACTTTAAGCACTGTGGAAACCGGAAAAGGAGAAGATGCGATTGGGGAAACATCGCAACAAAGTTGCAAACAAAGTGAAGCCGATAGGGTGGAAACACACCCCTGGTTGTTGGTTAAAATGTGAGGGGCTGAGCAAGGTACAGTTTACATCCTCTGTTGGCCTAAATCAAGACAGATTTAGAGGGCAATCCGATGGTCCCATAAAAGCATCTCATGGACCATAGGATTCTTCGGAGTCCCTCTCTGAAGCCATAGATGCTGCTATGACCTCGGAAGGGGGGCTCCAGCCTCCGATCCCTCCCTCGCCCCTGCCCCCTCACTTGCTTTCCAAAGTGGCAAGTGCAGCCTCGGAGGACCTCAGAGAGGTCTGTCAAGGGTGTTCCGGCAGAGATGAGAAGCCAGATTACAAAAAATCCAGCCCTGCCCCCACCCCCGCCCCTCCTTTAGATGGGCTCAGAGGCCTGTCAAGTGGAAAAAGCTAAGAAAAGAAGCACGGAGAGGTTGCAATCACCTCCTCCCCTCCTCCCGCCCTGCTGGCAGCTTCTCGGCAGGGCACTGGATTTATGGAAGCCCCCGGGTTTGGAGGCTTCCGTCTCACAAGGGCGCATAGAATAGGGCCCTTAGCCTGTTGGTCAGAACTTACCTTGACTGCAGGAATGCCTCAAAAATGAACATAATCTCTGTCTTAATCTCTGTCTTCAGGGCCTTACCAGTACCAATATTATCCACATATTTCAGGAAAATACATTGGCTTTTTTGCTCTTTTCTACAGGGGCAGGGGGTGGGACCTTGCCTGGCTTCTGAGAAATTTCAGTTGCTGTTAAAGGGGGTATTCGACCCCTGCTCTGGGCATGGTGGCCATTGATCATTCCTGGAGGTGTGGGTCCTTGGGGACACATCTAACTCATGTGATGTCATCTTCAATGTATTTGTATACTGCATTTTCCATAATACATTGTGCTCAAAGTAGTCCACAAAAACAAATGCAATAGCCATAATTATAATGCAATATTAACTCAACTACAGTTAAGTTAAAACATATCAAAAAATTAAATAAGCACAAAATATACCAATAGCTCAGTTACCAATATCTAGTACCAATAATATCAACATTATACTCACATTTAACATTCACTAAACAGCCCATGTTAAGTGACCTAACAATAAGATACCTCATCCGCATCAAACTCACAGGAAAACAGGGAAAGAAAAAAACCACAAGGCACTTCAAAGCAGCAGAAAGAGACCCTCCGCCTCTCATCATGTCTTGAGCCAAGACAGGGTGCCTTCATCCCCATGGCGACTCCTCTCCTGGGTGCCTTTTGGCCACAGAGCACCAGGAGAGGCAGGATGGAGAATGCCTCTTCCTGGGCAGATGCCTTCAAACTGTCCTAAAGACAGCACAAACACTTTTAGACACACACACACACACACACACCAAAGTAGCAGCAGCTTCCTTATGAAGGGTCATATTATGTGCATCTGCCCAACAGTAACTTCCTTTGGGGCTGAAGTTTGCACCAGGGTTAACATGATACTAAACTACTATGCATTTCAAGGGATCCCAGCCATATGGGTCACACATAAACAGGGCTAATGAGAGCACTTTTAGTTGCTAAAACTAAATATGTGCTCCTGAGGCACTAGAAGCCTCAATCAACACTGAATCATGAGAGTGGGGTCGAAGAAATGCTTGCACAAGCATTCTTAGAGCGGTCAGTGTACATGAGGCAAGGCAAGTTAGAAAAATTCAGTAGTGTTTGGGATGGATTCTTGGAGCTGTACACAGACTAGGTGGCACTTGGACCATGCCAGAGGGAGATGTCAATTATGTGAACTTTAGCTAAAACTCAGGAGTATTAGGTATGATGTATTTTTTTGATGCATACGTCTTTTGGGGGACTGTATATGTATAGAATCAAAGAGAATTGTTCAATAAAACATGAATAGCAAAAAAAAAAAAAAAAAAAGACTGATAATTCCAATGTACAGAGATTATGCTTCCTGGGGAAGGGGGATCTTCACAACAATGGAATGAGAAGCATGTTGGAGTATTATCTGGATTTTCATGGAATTGGCTTTGGTCCATCAGGGACACACAAAGAAAGAAAAGCCGAGTGTACCGTACATTAAAAATCCACTTTTCATGGGCCACACAGCACTTGAAAGCAACATACTTCCAGGTTGGGTGGGGGCAATAGAACTGAATGTCATCAACCCAACAGGTGCTGCTCAACCAATGAGAGAGACTTGTTCCCCCACCACCACCCTGTTCAGGCTCCTGACAGCATCTGAAGGCTCCCCATGAGAGCACCCTACCAGCACAATTTCACCCCATTCCAGCCAACAGTCAGGGAGTTAGAGCTCCCACCCCCTTTCTCCTTTTCCAGGGAGTAAATACAGTGATCGAGCTGCTTCACCCATTCTCAGTCTGCAGCCTCTGTTGCCTGCTTTCACCCCATTGAGAATCTGAGTTGAATTAAAGAAAAACAATGGAGGAAAAGTACTCTGCAAAAATGCGGCCTCCCCACAAGTAAACTCCGGGGTGGCTGCGGACTGGCCACAATGTCATGTGCCACAAAGGACCTCCAAAAAGCCCCAGTCTGCAGCAAATCACCCAGGAAGACAGACCCCTGGTTACTTTTGTTTGTTTCTCTCCCCCCATCCTCCCACCTGCCCTGGAGTAGACATGAATTCTGCCCATAAAGAACAATGGAGGAATTGGGGATTTTAGCATAGTTGTGATTGGACAGCAGAGAACCCATGTTCCTGCCAAACAAATGGTAGAAGCAAAGATAAGTTCCTGCTCTAACTTTTGTCTTATTTTCATGTGAAAAAAGAGTGTGTCTGTGTGTTTTGTTTTTGTTCATAAACATGTAAAATCCTGCCCTGCCCTATTGCAGATTCACGGGGGCAGGGGGGGGGGAACAGACTGAAGGATGCTTACAAATGTTCTGCAACGTAATCCTGTTACTATTGCGAGTCAGTGCCGGGCGTGAGAGAATGGTTTGCAGAATCACTGTGGTGTAAGTCTAGTGTTTGTTATCCAATCTTCCCTTTTTAATTTTTTTTAAAGGAAAGTGCAGTTGGGGGCAGATCCCGCAGCTGAACACAATAGCTACTGGAGAGGGAGTCCATTTTCTGTGGTAAAATGTTGAGTTCATCTGCTTTCCCACTGAAGGGAGTCCACCTATTTTATCAGCTGCTCACCCAGCATCATGGCAGAATGAGAGGGTAGTATCCAGTGTCCTACGTAGAGTAGATCCAATGAAATGAATCAGTTTTTAGTGGTGACTAACTTAACTGTTATTCATTTCAATGGGTCTACTCTATGTAGGACTAACATTGGATACTACCAGAGTCTCGTATAATTGTGCAATTCCGCTATACCACAGCACCATCTAGTGGTTGTATAATGAAACATATAGAACAGGAGAGAAACAAAAATCCTAACAAAATGCACCTGTAAGGCGTTGAGCTTAATCTCATAAGGAACTTTGAAGCAGAAGCCTCGGTAAAGGTGTGGGAGAAACGCCTCCTGTAGAAATGCCCCCAGTCATTTCTCGCACTCTGGACTTGGTGCAGGTGAACAATTATATTCTTTGTGTGCTCCCAGGAATCAGACTTTGGGTGGTTCTAGCAGCTAGCACTACCAGTCAAAAGACATTGCACAGCTATTCCAACTTTCCCTCATTAACAAATATTCTGTGGTAAGAAAAACCATGGGAGAAGCAATAGGAAAGATGGAGTGATTACAAGCAAAGGATGCTGTTGTCTGGGCTCCCCATAAAATTCTGTGAATGAGGCAAGGCAATTGCACAACAAAAGCCTCAACTGGAAGTGTCAACGAGATGGAAGTCCTATTGGTGGTTGGCACTTGGGTCTGAGAACTGGGTAGATGGTCTGTTTTGGATGGAGCTACACTGTCCCTGAAAGAGCAGGTCCATACTCCAGGTGTACCCTTTGATCCAGCTCTGTCACTGGAGGCCCGGAGGCCCAGGTGCCCAGTTTTGACTGGTGCACCAGCTACACTCATTCCTGAACAGAGTTTAATTAATTAATTAATTAATTTCATTTCATTTCTATACCTCCCAATAGCCGAAGCTCTCTGGGCGGTTCACAAAAATTAAAACCAAATGGCACACAATAAAACAATTTAAAATATATAGAACATTAAAACCACAATATAACCTAGCAGCAATGCAGGAATTTAAAATACAGATTTAAAACAGCAAAGCTAAAAGTCTAGAAAGCTAAAATGCTAAAATGCCTGGGAAAATAAAAAGGTCTTCACCTGGCGCCGAAAGGAATACAATGTAGGTGCCAGGTGAACCTCACTAGGGAGCTCATTCCACAGCTGGGGTGCCATAGCAGAAAAAGCCTCCTCCTAGTGAAGCCACCCACCTCACTTCCTTTGGCAGGGACTCATGGAGAAGGGCCGCTGAGGATGATCTTACAGTCCGGGCAGGCACATATGGGAGGAGGCGATCCTTCAGGTAACCTGGCCCCAAGCTGTTAAGGGCTTTAAATGTTAATACCAGCACTTTGAATCAGGCCCGGAAATGGACTGGCAGCCAGTGCAGCTGGAAAAGTACCGGCGTAATATGAGCTCGCAGGCCAGTCCCTGTTAACAATCTTGCTGCCCTATTTTGGACTAGCTGAAGTTTCTGGACCATTTTCAAAGGCAGCCCCACATATAACGCATTGCAGTAATCCAGACGAGAAGTTATCAGAGCATGGATAACTGTAGCAAGGCTATCTCTGTCCAGATAAGGGCGTAGTTGGTATACCAGCCTAAGCTGATAAAAAGTGCTCTGTGCCACTGAGTTCACCTGTGCCTCAAGTGACAGTTCTGGATCCAAGAGCACCCCCAAACTACGAACCTGATCCTTTAGGGGGAGTGCAACCCCCTCCAGAACAGGTTGAAGATCACCTAGCTGGGCGGACGAACCACCCTCTAACAGTACCTCCGTCTTGTCTGGTTTGAGTTACAGTTTATTGACCCTCATCCAATCCATTACCATGCCCAGGCCCTGATTCAGAACAGCCACTGCCTCACCTGGGTTTGATGAAAAAGAGAGGGAGAGCTGGGTGTCATCTGCATATTGATGGCACCTCAGCCCACACTTCCGGATAATCTCCCCCAGCGGTTTCATGTAGATGTTAAACAGCATAGGGGATAAAACCTCCTGGACCCAGCCGAACATCCCCTCCTTGTTTGATTTAATAAGCCATGAAGGGCAAGGGTCAAGCACACAAGTGGTCAATCGGACTTGGCCAAGCACCTTGTCCGCATCCTCAGGCCTCAGTAACTGAAACTCATCCAATAAAACTGGACCAGACGGGGCTCTGAATGCCTCTACCAATGGAACTGCATTAATCATGGTGTCCAATTCATGATGAATCTGAGCGACTTTATCTTCAAAGTGCCGTGCAAACTCGTCACAGCTTGCAACCGAGGGTTCCACAGCCTCTCTCCCTGGCCCAGAATGTAACAGGCCGCGAACCACTCAGAAAAGCTCCGCTGGACGACACTGAGAAGATGCAATGCTGGTGGAAAAGAACTGTCTCTTTGCCACCCTCACCGCCACAGAGTAGGCTTGATAGTGGGCTCTTACCTGTGTTCGGTCAGACTCAGCACAAGTTTTCCTCCACCTGCGTTCTAGCCGTCTCCCCTCTTGCTTCATTGCCCCCAGCTCAGGTGTATACCAAGGAGCTGGCCGGGCTCTGCTCAGAGGGAGAGGGCGCTTGGGCGCGATCATGTCAACCGCCCGAGTCATCTCTGCATTCCACAGAGCGACCTGGGCTTCGACAGGAGCACCAGCCATACCAGCAGGAAAATCCCCCAGAGCCCTCTGGAATCCATCGGAATCCATTAATCTCTGTGGGCGGACCATTTTAATAGGTCCCCCACCCTTGCAGAAGGGGAAGGCTGCCAGGAGTCTAAACCTCAGCAGGAAGTGATCTGACCATGACAAAGGGACAGATGTTAATTCCTCCACTTTCAGATCACCATCCTCCTGCCCAGTCGAGAAAACCAGATCAAGCATGTGTCCTTTTATATGCGTTGGGCCGATGACATGTTGGGACAGCCCCATGGTTGTCATGGTGGCCATGAAGTCCTGAGCCACCCCAGATACAGTGGCCTTGGCATGGAAGTTGAGATCCCCCATGACCATCATCCTAGGGGTCCTCAACACCAAGTCCAAGACCATCTCTGTCAGCTCAGGCAGGGAGTCTGATGGGCAGCGGGGTGGGCGGTACACCAACAGAATCCCCAATCTGTCCCAGGTACCCAACACAAGGTACAAACACTCAAGATCTGCGCTCGAATGAGCAGGAAGCCTAGAGAGAGGGATTGAACTCCTATAGACCACGGCAACCCCCCCTCCCCGACCCTCAAGTCGGTGTTGGTGCTGCACTGAGTACCCAGGAGGGCACAGCTGGGAGAGAGTGACCCCTCCCAGTTCCCCCACCCAGATCTCAGTAATACATACCAGATCAGCCCCCTCATCCACAATCAAATCATGGATGAGGGAGATTTTATTTTGTTAGGTTAGCCATGGTGACTCAAGCCCCAATAACCTCTCATTTGGATTATTGTAATGTGCTTTATGTGGGGCTGCAATTGAAGATGATCTAAAAATTAGTTGCTACAAAATGCAGCTGCCAGAATTCTGATGGGGACCCTATAAGTTGCATTGGTTACCTGTCTGTTTCTGGGCCGAATTCAAGATGCTGGATTTGACCTACAAAGCACTATGCATCTTAGGTTATCTGTTATCTGAACAGATATCCAGTTATCTGAAGGAATGCTTCTCTCTGTACCACCCTGCACATTCTCTTACATCTCTGGGGGAGGCCCATCCATCTCATTGTCCCATCACTGGGAGAAGTACATTGAGTGGTGACATGAGACTGGGCTTTCTTTGTGGTGGTGCCATGAATTTGGAATGCCCTCCCCCAAGAGGTACACTTGATACCAAGTGTAGTAAGGTTTTAGTGCCAAGCAAAGACCTATATATTTACCCCGGCATTTATAAGCGGCTAGTTGCCGCTGCAATGAATAAGACTGGATCTACCGTGGACTATGTGTTTTTTTCTGCCGGTTATCTATTGTTTTATTAGCGATCTATTTTTGTATATATATAATTTGAATCGTTTATATCTGCCCTGGGATTTTCATGAAGGGCAGGATATAAATAGAATTAATAAAATAATATGGTTTCCACTGGCAACCAGGTCACTGGAATTTTGAACCATTGCATGTTCAGATATATCAGCCTCCGCTGACAACTTGTAAGTTGAGCCATGCTTTATAAAAAAAAAGGACACAACTTCTGCAGTTTTCTAATTCCTGAAAATAATAAATAAAAAAGCAGCATAATTTTGCTAATGAAAGTAAACAGAAGTGAGACAATACGGGTAGAGGTTTGGAATGGAGATAATGCATGAACTGCCCTCTTGATGACTGTGGGCTTCTCCACATGTCCAGTTTATCCCAACACTGTACTGCTGTTTCTACTTCCTGCTCAAGCACAGGCTTTGTGCACTAGCTGTTTTTGTCTTGCTACATTCCACTTATTTTCTTTTCACAGAGGGGCAGAGCATCTCGTAACCACCGCTAATGTTGCAAGATAAACCCTTACACGCAGTGGGTGACTCCTGCAACTACCTCTGTGGTACCTGCCCCTTTCCCTCTGCTCGCAGATTACTGGTCGCTTCATTGTGATTGACACAGCCGTGCAGTACGCAGGGACAGGGAACAAGGCAAACACATGCTCCCCAGAGACATGGCTTTTGCTTGTTTTGCCTGCAGAGTGCCGGAATGCTGTCGCACCAGCCGTTCTGCCACGCAGCATAACCCTAAGCCATGTCTCTGCAGTTACTGCATCACGGTGTGGTGGCATGCCAGTACATCAGTAGGCTGGCATGCCATTCTGCCAGGCTTCCATTCGGCAGACTCCCACTATGTTGTGCTGTGCCGGCAAACAGTAGGGAAAGAGGAGGAGGTAGAAGGGTGCTGGGCAGGCATGGCAAGGTGGCACCCCCACCCTGCCGTCATCCCTGCCATCATCGTCATAACCACACACCCCACAACCACCCACACACAGCTCCTCATTTTGCCATGGTACAAGTACATGGGCTGGTGCTGGCGCTTTCCTGGCGCGGCCAGAGAAAATGTTGCATTTCCCCCTTACTGAAATAGCACAGGATAAGAAAGGGGAAAGTGCGGGAAAACCACTGGAGGACAACAACATCATGTAAAGCACCCGGAAAATGCTTGAGGAATGATGAACACACAACAAAACCCAGTGTAGAAAAACTCTGTGTGCGTGTGTGTACATCTGTTGAAAAAAGAGACACAAGGAGGCTGCAGAACTGCCCGCGTAGCTCTGCCCCAATGTGTTTGAAAGCCTCCTGCCAGCTGTGCAGAGCTCTTCCATCCAAGGGGGGATCCCGCTCATGTACATCTATATGCACATGGGGACCCCACGTACAGCTGGAAAACACATGGCTGATGAGGGGGATGGTTGGCGCATGCCCCCAGGCAGGGGACCATGCAGTGTGCACTCTTCATGCATTCTTTCAGGGGAACACAGGAAACTGCCTCATACTGAGTCTACACTCACTGGCAGCGGTTCTTCAGGGTTTCAGACAGAAGACTTTCCCAGCCGTACCTAGAGATGTCAGGATAGAACGTGGGACTCCTTGAATGCAGCTGTAGCCCTTTCCCCAGACTTAACTCTGCCACGTTCTTGGTGAAGTTCAAATCTGCCTCACTGGCCTCCCATCCTGGTGCTCTGTCCAGTGGCCTAATAGCATTTGGTCCTGTAGGGGTGCAATCCTATGCATGTTTAGATGGAAAAAAGTCCTACAACTCCCAGCATGGTTGGCTGGGAATGCTGGGAATGCTGGGAGTTGTAGGACTTTTTGCCATCTAAACATGCGTAGGATTGCACCCTAAGAGCAGTTTCCCTTCTTGCTCGCCCTAGTCCCTCTCTTTCCTTCCTTGGCAAAAGGGTTGTGTGAAGGGGTTTGAGTGAACTACCCTAATAAGGACAGCACATACATTACCAAATAATATCTAAACTGCGAGGGTTCGTGGCTAACTGGGACCTCTACTCTGTGCCCCCAAAGCCTCACTGCCTTTTTCCGGGAAACAGTAAATGTCATATAGTATGACATGTATGCATCATCACGAAAGAGGACACAGATTTGCATAACGTTTCCATATGTAGAGGTGCACAATGAGAAATATTTTTTCTTACAGAAGAAATACAGGACTTCGCACTGTACTGAGCAGCCACACAGGACTGCTCAGTCTGCTGCCCGAGCATCGACTGCTGGTGAAGAACTCCGAGGCCCCCCTGCTGCTCTCACGTTTTGTAGTTTGTTCGCTTCAGCCTGGACTTGGACTGGAGAGCCCTTCAAATGCAAGATGGTCCTTCGTAAAATAAGACAGGTGGCCGCCCTGTGTGGAACTCACGGGAGTTCCCACATAGAGCCACCGGGTGGTAGCAGTGCCACAGTTTGGCGATCCTAGACTCTGGACTTCGGCTAGAGAGGGCATGCGCCGGTCACATGTTCCTCTCCCCAGGGGACCACGGATATGTGCACTGAACTCTTGGAAAGGGTGCTGCTGACTGCACCGCTTAAAGAGTTCTATGGATGTGTGGCATTCGCTTTGTTTATTCTTTTGTTAGTTTATATTTGTTTATATGCAGCAGTTAGGTTGTCATAAGAGCCCTGCTGGATGAGACCGAAGGCTGTTCCTACAGTGGCCAGCCAGATGCCTATGGGAGGAGACAGCCAATTCCTGGCATTCTTCTTTGTAATCCGCAATGTACATTTGGATATAAAGGGCTATGTGAAACCAGTGAAGGCCACGAATTCATGTGTGTACAACTTCCCTGTTCAGATTTTCCTCTGAACATATACAGAATGCTGTTCTCTCACCAGTGAGCTATTACAGCCTCCCTCTCCCCACACACTTAATAGTGATGGAATATATCCCACACAGATTAAAGCCATAGCACCCCCTTTTTAGAGATTAAACACTGACCACACCTGCTGCAAGAAAACTACAACCAGGTCACATATATTCTGTTCCCCTCCTCACAACAATTGCTCCTCATATTTTCATCTTCCAGCAAACTCTTCATAAAAACAGATGCTTTTGTTTTGTTTTGCAACTTTCCTCTACCTCCCCCTTGTTATCTGCAAGGTCTCTTGTCTTCTTTCCATGTAACTTCATTTGTGCCAAGACTTCACCAAGATTCAGCCAAGGAGTCTGTTTTCAATACTAGGGCTAAGTTATGGAGAAAATGCCTCTGAGCATGTAGCAAGTGCCTTTCTCTCACCACTGAAGTTAGAGTTCATGCAAAAAGGAAAAAGGCAAATGTCAAAACATGTATAGGACTGGGCTGAATGGGTAGCCAACTCAGTAGAGTGAAAGGGGAGGCAGTTTATGAAACCTGCAGTACCATGCTCCCAACTCAAGACTTATTTCTGAGTAGAAAGGCAGAGGATCAGGGCTGCTAACCTCAAATGTAACTTGCGCTGCCGTCCTATATACACTTTCCTTGGAGTAAGCCCCCATTGAACATAATGGGGCTTACTTCTAAGTAGATATACATCAGACTGTATAAGTGAGCAGTATTCCCCCCTCCCCCCGCTCCTGTTTTTATTAAAGCTTGTCATTCCATTGCTGGATAATGGCCACTTACAAACAAAATAGGCTCAGACTCCTCCCTGCACCCATGTGAACCCACTTTCCCTAAAGAATTGGGGGAGGAGGAGGAGGAGAAAAACAAATCCTTTGGGCTGTTTGTATAAAGTCAAATACAGCTGAGAACTTCTCTTATCCATCACCCTCCCCTCTTGAGAATTCCAAGGCTTGCTCTGGATGGAAGAAAGAAGAGAAAGAAAGACCAAGACAGAGGAAAGAAGAGGAAAAGAAGAATGGGGACTCAAGGCGGCTTTACAACTTTAAAAACTTGTACAGTTAAAACATATAAATAGAAACATACAAAAGTTAAAAATATAATTAAATCATCAATAATATTAAAATTGTATAAAATATCAAAAATTTAAAAGACAGCAACAACATAAAGCATGTTATCAATCCATCATATTCTCACAGGTCCAGACTATCCCCAAAGGCCTGCTGGAACAAAAAAGATTTGCCTGCCTGCGGAAACATACCAAGGAGGGTGCCACTCTCGCCTCCCTGGGAAGGGAGTTCCAGAGCCTTGGGGCAGCCATCAAGAAGGCCCTCTCCCACGTTCCCCCCAGGCAAGCCTGTGATGGTGGCGGGACTGCAAGAAGGGCCTCCCCTGAAGATCTCAGGGCAAAAGCAGGCTCATAGGGGAGAATACGGTCTTTCAGATAACCTGGATCTGAGCCGTATAGGGCTTTATAGGTCGTGACCAGCACTTTGAATTGTGCCCGGAAACAGACTGGGAGCCAGTGAAGCTGTTTTAGCAGGGGAGTTGTATGCTCCCTGTAGCCAGCCCCAGTCAACAGTCTGGCAGGAGCTCTTTGAACCAGCTGAAGTTTCCGAGCACTCTTCAGAGCCAGCCCCACGCAGAGCGTGTGACAATAATCCAAATGGGATGTAGCTAAGGCATGTCTGTGGCCAAGTCAGACATCTCAAGGAATGGGCGCGCTGGCGCACTAGCTTTAACTGTGCAAATGCAATCCTGGCCACCACTGAAACCTGGGCATCCAGGCTCAGGGCTGAATCCAGAAGTACACTCAAGCTGCGAACTCGTGTCTTCAGGGGGAGTGTAACCCCATCCAGCACAAGCTGGATCCCTATTCCCTGATCTGCCTTTTGACTGACCAGGAGCACCTCTGTCTTGTCTGGATTAAGCTTCAATTTGTTTGCCCTCATTCAGTCCGTTACTGCTGACAGACAGCGGTTTAGCACCGCAACAGCTTGGAATTACATGAAAAGGAAAAGTAGAGTTGGGTGTCATCAGCATACTGGTGACACCGAACCCCAAAACTCTGGACAACCTCCCCCAGTGGTTTCATGTATATGTTAAATAGCATGGGGGACAAAACAGAACCCTGAGGGACCCCACAAGCCAATGGTCAGGGAGTCGAACAGGAGTCCCCCAGCAGCACCTTCTGGGTCCGCCCCTCCAAGAAGGAATGGAGCCACTGCAAAACAGTGCCTCCAAGTCCCATCCCAGCGAGGTGGCCCAGAAGGATACCATGGTTGCTGGCATCGAAAGCCGCTGAGAGGTCCAGCAGAACCAACAGGGACACACTCCCCCTGTCTAGTTCCCGACGTAGGTCATCCACCAAGGCGACCAAAGCTGTTTCTATCCCATGACCAGGTCTGAAGCCAGACTGAAATGGATCTAGATAATCTGTCTCATCCAGGAATCTCTGGAGTTGGGAGGCCACCACACGCTCCAATATCTTGCCCAGAAATGGAATATTGGAGACTGGCCGATAATTATCCAATATAGTGGGGTTCAGGGAGGGCTTTTTTAACAATGGTCTCACCACCGCCTCCTTCAAGCAGGCTGGAATTCTGCCTTGCCTAAGGGAAGCATTAACCACTCCCATTACCCACTCGGCCAGTCCACCTCTGGCTGCTTTTATGAGCCAGAAAGGGCAAGGATCTAGAACACACGTGGTGGCTCTCACCTCTCCAAGGATCCTGTCCACATCCTCAGGCTGTACAAATTGAAAAGTATCCAACAACACTGGACAAGCAGGGGCCAACATTACATCCTCTGGGGCCAACATTACATCCTCTGGGTCTGTAGCAACTATAGCGTCCAAGTCAGAGTGGATCCAAGCGATTTTGTCTGCAAAGTGCTGAGTGAATTGTTCACACTGGGCTGTCAAGAGGTTTAAATTCTCCTCTTGCGGGCTAGCGTGTAAAAGACCCCTGGCCACTCAAAACAGCTCCACTGGATGGCTCTTTGCAGATGCAATAGTGGCAGAATTTTTTTTTTTTGCTGCCCGTATCGCCACAGAGTAGGCCTTCAAATAGGCTCTAGCCTGTGTTCGATCAGATTCACTCCAACTTTTCTGCCAATGTCGCTCCAGTCGTCTTCTCCCTCATTTCATCGCTGCCAGCTCCCTAGAAAACCAGGGTGCTGGTGCGGCTCCACTTCGTGGGAGAGGACGCTCAGGAGCGATTGTGTCCACGGCCCTGGTCATTTCTCCATTCCAGAGATTGGCCAGGGCTTCGACAGAATCGCCTGCCGAGGCAATAGGAAAATCCCCAAGAGCCGTCAGGAAACCATTTGGATCCATCATCCTCCTGGGGCGGACCTTCTTAATCAGCCCTCCACCCCTGCAGAGGTTCTGAGTCCTAGCAAGTCTAAACCCCACCAGGTAGTGATCTGTCCATGACAACGGAACTATAGAGAGTTCCTCCACGCTCAGATCACTATCACCCCATCCAGCACAGAAAACGAGGTCCAGAGTGTGCCCAGCAGCATGGGTGGGGCCAGATACCTTCTGGGACAGACCCATGGTTGTCATGGCAGACATGAAGTCCTGAGCCGACAGGGCAGCCTCAGCATGGACGTTGAAATCCCCCAGCACAACAAGCCGAGGGGTCTCCAACACCAACCCTGAGACTACCCCGGCTAGCTCAGGAAGAGAGACTGTTGAGCAGCGGGGTGGACGGTACACCAACAGAATCCCTATTCTGTCCCGGGCACCCACCTTCAAGTACACACACTCGAACCCAGCGGACTGTGGGATAGGGCACCTGGTCAGGAGGATCAAATCCCAATAGACCACTGCTACTCCACCTCCCCGCCCCCCAGGCCTTGCCTGCTGCTGGCCAGAGAGCCCTGGAGGGCAGAGCTGAGAGAGGTTTACCCCGGCCCCCCAGCTTCATCCAACCAGGTCTCTGTAATACAGGCCAGGTCCATGTGCTCATCCAGGATCAAGCCCTAGATAGTAGGGATGGCAGAGAATTCCGCCATGGATCTTGGTGAGGCCAAATGCCGGTGCATTCAGCCCCCCAAAACCCGTGGCGGAACCAAGCCCCCTGCCCCCACACCCCGCAAAAGGCGCGCGAAACAGAGCACTCACCTGGTGCCATTCGCGCTGCTCTGCGAATGGCGTCTGCGGCCGCCATTTGCTTCACCATTTTAGCCGTGATAGGCACAATAAATACTTACGTAGCCTATCACAGCTAACGCAGGGATGCCATTTGTGCCCCTGAGGAGGCGGTGATAGGCTACGTAAATAATTACGTAGCCTATCATGGCAAAAAAAAAGGGACGCAAATGGCGGCGGCTACAGCGGCCGCCATTTGTGTCCCTGCACAGCCCAGCAGCAGCCAGATGTTGCTGCAGGTTGCCCCGTCCGGCGGCTCTGCAGAGTTGCCGTGGAGTGGAGCTGGCCGTCGAGGATTTCGGGGGGAGGGACGGAGCACCTTCCCCCCCGTGCGGATGTACAAAACGAAACAGGTAAGTCGCTTCGTACATCCCTACTAGATGGAGGTTGCTTTACCAGTCGCTGACCTGGCATTCAACAGCAGCGGTTTCAACTCAGGGGTCTGTTGGCAGGGCCATCCAGGTTATTTAAGTTGGGGGACAATTTGGGGACAGTCAACATTCTATGGTTTTACACTCTGCCCTTAAAGTGTGACTGTCTCCACCCTCCACATCTCCCTCTGCCCTGAAGAACAGTATGGGCCATTCCCTGGCTCCCAACCCCTTCCCCCTCCTTTAAAAAACACATCTCTAGTGCAGACAGACCTGCAGGCCACGCTGAAGCAAGCAGCCCCCCCCTCTCCTTTCAAGCAGGGGGACAGGGCCTTGCCTTCGTGTTCCCCCGAAGGGGCGACCCCAAAGGGGCAACCCCCTTTCGCGTTGCCTGCTTTGGCAGTGGTCCCGCCCCCACCAGGGCCTGGGTTTTATGCCCCAGCTCCCAAAAGTGTTGCAGTTGGGAGTGGGGAGGCACTTGGCTGGACCTGGGTCTGCACGGAGACAGGGTAGAAGTCCCACAGGTAGAGGTTGAACCCCAGCAAGGCAGCAGGAGCACTGGGTCTCATTCACCTTGCAATGCTGTACAGCTTCCTCCCCTTTCAAGCAGTGATGGAAAGTACATTATCATGACTGAGAGGCCACCTCCATTTGCCTCTTCCTCTTCCTGAACTGTTTCCATTCAAGCTGGTCATTTTAAAAGCTTTGTAAATTTAACAATCTGGTGCCTGAGTTAGCTTGTTTTCCTCTTCCATCCCCTTTCCTTTTTCGGTTGTGTCTTTTAGATTTTAAGCCTGTAGACAGGGACTGGTTTGTTATAGCTTAAAAAAAAAAAAACATTATCTAAGTTGCTCTGGGAGCTGTTGGGACTGAAGGTGGTGGGGTGGGTCGGTGGGTAAAAAATGCTTAGAACAAATACATTTCTTGGAAGCTGTACAGGTCATCTGCCTCGGGACACTCCATGAACACCCAACAGGATTCTGAACATCTCTACTTCAGCTCGGGATCAAGGTTAAAGAATCCCACACAGGTAAGCAAGGAAAGGAGAAATCTGTGCTTTAGAATGATTGCTGCAAATCTCCCTGCCCCCCTCCACAATATTCAAAAATAGCGTCATGGCTGGACTGCATTGCAAATCAGCCATTCCTCCCTCCACAGTTGGGAGCCACGTCTCCCACACAGGATGCCCTGTGCAGGAAGGGGCCTTCTGAATGTCAGGCCCTCCACACCACCCACTGCAGCTTCTGGCCAGACACTTATGTCCCCTTTGCCCTACAGCAGGGCTGGGCAACCTCTGTCCCTCCAGATGTTTTGACCTACAACTCCCATCATCCCTCACAATTGGCTATGCTGGCTAGGGCTGGTGGATTCTGTGGGCCTCCAGAGGTTTTGGCCTACATGTTGCCCACCCCTACCCGACAGGATGACTCCCCAGACCAGGACAAACAGCCACTATGCAGAGTATCACAGCAACGCCACACAGGGGAGCGGTAAGTATTGTCCCTAAGCAGGGGGAGGCACTGGAATAACCCCTAAGTGGCAGCAATCTCAGACAAGCACCCATTCACAACACACAGCACATCTCTCCAGAATCTGTGCTGCAGCTGCTGAGCACTGTTCATTCCTGTCCTCATTTCTTATTTGGCTCTTGGCAGGCAGCTTTCCAACAGGTACAGAGACTAGGATTTTCCTGCTCCCTGTGTGAAGCAGACATCAAGTTAGGCCTGCAGCATGACCACAGCAGTGACCAGTGAGATTCCAGCTGTTTCTCTGTGGAACAACCTTCTGTGCCAATTTCTTGTCCTAGCAGGGCTCCTGCATCTTGTCAAGCTACGTAACAGACAGTTAAGCAACAGGTGAAGCCATAGCCAGCATGGGGCTGAAGCAATGGAGTAAAATTACACCTGCTGCTCTACTCTCTGTGGTACTACTTTTAAAGGCACAGGAACCCTGCTGGACATGAAGGTTGGCTACCCTACTCATTTGTCCTGCTTTCCTAGCCCTCTCCATCTCTGATACTGTTTTTTTTAAAAGGCTTCACTTTGTTGCTGCTGTTGTTCCTTTGTTAATGACATCCCTTCCTCCACCCTCGTTCTTACTTACTGTAGCTAGTCTCAAGTTTGGACTGTGGAAGGCAGGGCAGGGCAGGGCAGGGGCTCACTTGCCACAGAGCTCAGGGTCTGTAATCTCATCATCTGGTCATGAGCTCCACCAAGGGCATGAGGGCAGGTCCCTGCTTACTGCTGCTACAATGCACTTAGGTGGCAGAGGAGAGTATGGATAACAAGGTTTCAGGGAAATAACCAGCAGGCCCATGCAATCCACCAAATGACTACATGGTGCATCTGTATAGATGAGATGGCAAGTGGTAAGTGATTTAATAGGCAACACAGGTCACAAGAGTGAGGCAGGTGGCTGACCTATGTAGTGGTGCCTCTCTGACAGTGTCAAGGGTGGGGAGCCCTCCCAGCCTTTTCTCGTTGGAAATTGTATTCAGGGTCTGAACCTGCAACCTCCTGCATGTTAAACCTGAGCTGTTCCACAGGCCAAGGGCTCCTGTTCTGCTCTTTTGACCGTTGCATATAGGTCTGAGTATAAGGACTGATGGCTGAGGGAGGACAAATGCCCCATTACATTTCCTTCTCTTGTCTGCTGCTGTGGCTGTTAGCGTACAGCTCTGCCGAGTGTCCCTTGTGGGTTCTTTTCCTGTCTGCTTTTGCCTCTGGCATGACTGTTGCTGGTCAGGCATGCAAAAAGTGAGTTCGGATGTCATTCTACCATTTTCTAGGTAGGCCTCAAACCTGCCTTACCCATTTCTTGTCCTGGTGCTCTCTCAAGGGAACTTGTAGCATTTGTTCCTGTAAGAGTACAATTGTGGCTTGCCTTGTTGCTTCTCCTTTCCTTATCCTTGCAAAAGGATCCTTCTCTTAAAATATGTATTGCTTCCCCCAGCATGTCTTGAACCCTTGTCCTAGGGAGGCCTGCATGTTTGTCATACATGCCTCCTTCCAGGTGAGCTGCCTAGGTGTTGCACTGTACTGCCCCTCCTTCCTTCTCTAAGTGTTGGTCAGTCAAAATGGTGGTTATTAGCGGTCTATGTGCGAGAGCGTTAGAGGAGGATCTGCAAGGGTCTGAGGAACCTCACAGTTTTGGGGTTCTTACTCCCTGTGCTACAGTGATTGCTGCACATAGCAGCAATACGGTAAGAGAAAAGACAGAAGAAGAGTTGGGAAAACGGGAAGGTTAGAAGAGGAAGACAACATCATCTGGACTCCCCATCAAAACTCTTGTGAATGAGGCAGGGCAATGGTGCCATAAAAGCCTTATCTGGAAGCACCCGAAGCCCGTCCGTGCTACAGCTATACTATCAGAGCACCTTGTAGGCAACCTCCACAAGGGGGAATATCTGATATTTATTCCCTAGCGTGCTTCCAGAAGGAACTCTGTCCCGGCATTGCCCCTCGCTCAGTCATGGGATCCAATGAGGGCCCAAGCACTGACATTTTCCACTCATGACCATCCCATGATTTACCTAGCCAGGAAGAAGATTCTTAAAAATCCCTTATTTAAAAGGCTTTTGTTCTTGAAAGATGAGTATGATAATAAGCTTCGAAACTTAGCATTCTTGGCTATGGATTAGTGGGAACGAATTTGTTTTGGAAGCCTATTTAGAAAGATGGCTTTGCTTTCATGCAAGACCCATGCTCATGTTATAATGTTTAATACAACACAGTCATAACAGTGCATATATCTTTCTATGGTGGATGGATTTTCTCCAAACTTGGACATGAGGGTGGCCAGCTTTGGTGAATGAAGCTGCAATAAGATTGCTTCCATATCTCAAAAATCCCCAATCGTCAGCAAGTACAACAGATGCGGAAGAAGAGGATAGATATACAGCACAATACTATGTAAGTTTACTTGGCAGTAAATCCCATTATGTTCAGTGGTGCTTCCTTCCTATTAAGCATGTTTAGGATTGTAGCTTTGGACCCCTTAATATCCCAAACATTAAAAATCATCTTCTTTCTGAAGGGTTTAGTCTCTACATACATACTCGTGTGTGTATAACTGAACCCCATATTTTCCATTTTTCAGACTGGGGGGGTGGGGTTGTTATTGTTTGTTTTTGTGAAAGAGCCAGTTCATAGGACAAATGGGGAGCATTGAGAATGCATAGATGTTGGGGGAACTGACATGAGATGGGAAGCCAACCAGGCTGTGGAATATCCACTCCAAAGGCTTTTGGGGAGGAAAAGAAATTATGTTCTATGCATCTTACTCCATGTGCGAGTGGTATCTAAGGGGGCAGAAGCAGGGAAGCGAAACAGCCCTGAGGTAGTTCACAGATGTCTTGAGGAAAGGCTGCCTGTAAAGAAAGCAGTGGGATACCACTCTGCATTTGAATCACAGAGGTCTGAAAAGGAGGCTGCCTGTAAACAAGGCAGTGGGATACCACCCTCCATTTGAATCAGAGAGGTCTTATCTGATGTTTCTTGCATCTGTATCTGTGTTTCTAGAAGGGTTTGTGCAGCATTTCACTCCTGGCAAAGGAAGTAAGTAGCTGTGATGTGGTTTTGTGGTTACGTGGGGCTCTGCACTGTTAATGACATTTTCAAATGTTAACTCTGTTTACAGAAAAAGCCAGAAAGCCCAGGGGACACTGCTGCTTTTCATCCTACATATACATGCTTTTACCAATACACTTATCGTGCACATTTATTTATTTATTTATTTATTTTCTTAATTGCCCGTCTGGCTGGTCACCCAGCCACTCTGAGCGATGTACAATAATACAACAGTTTAAAACAATAAAATTTCACATTAAAGCATTGTATTTCTAAAAATACCCTAACCCACCCCAAATGCCTGCCTGAACAACCACATTTTAATGCATGGCAGAGTTCCCCAGGGAGGGAGTTCCACAGAGTGGGGGCCACCACAGAGAAGGCCCTCTCCCTCATCCTCACCAGCCTAGCTGTCCTGGCTGATGGGACAGAGAGAAGGCCATCTGAGGCTTATCTTGTTGAGCGGCCTGTCTGGAGTTCCTGGAGGCGCTCCTTGAGATAGGCTGGGCTGGAACCATATAGGGTTTTAAAGGTCAAAACCAACACCTTGAATTTGGCCCAGAAACAACTGGTAACCAGTGCAACTCCATCAGCACCAGAGTGATGTGATCACGTTGGCGGCTGCCTTTAATTAGGTGAGCCGCTGCGTTCTGCACCAGCTGCAGCAGCTTCAGAACCGTCTTCAGGGGTAACCCCATGTAGAGTGCATTACAGTAGTCTAGACGAGAGGAGACCAGGGCATATACTACCGATGGGAGCAGATGGTCGGGAAGGTAGGGGTGCAGCTGCCGTATCAGATGGGGTTGGTACAGTGCCGTCTGGCTCACAGCTGATACCTGAGCCTCCATGGACAGCTGGGAGTCTAAAATGACCCCCAGGCTGCGGACCTGGTCTTTCAAGGGTAGCTGTACCCCATTCAACACCAGGTCGACATCCCCCCCCCCAAAGTCTGTATGATGTCAAGACATGTATAGCTGTCTCCCTGCAATCGGGAATCCTTCTTTTCCATGATTCCAAATCATGTGGAGAGAGACCTGTGTGTGTACAGTTGTACATACACACAAAAACCATTCCGAAGCCTCTTTCAGATGTTCTGGAGGGGCTCCAGTTGTTCAGTGACCATGTGGAGGGGGTGGGATCATGGCAGCAGGTTCTGCTGGCTGCTGAGTGCAGGACCAACCCTACCACTAGGCAGAGCAAGACGGCTACCGCTGGTGGCTAATGCTAGAGGAGCAGCATGTTCCCTCCACTGTTCCTCCCGAGCTGGCACCCTGGCAGCAGCTATGCTTGTTGCTGGTCTGGGCTGGCCAGCTGTCTCACCTCGTTGCAACAGGCTACTGGGACAGGCCCCAGACTGAGCAAGCAGGCAGAGCGGCAGCCTGTCCAGACCATACATTGCAGCAGGAATCACACATGCACATGTGTTGCTCTGCTCATGTGACATGCACTGGCACTGCTGTGGCACTGCAGCTTTTGTCTGAATGGGCAGCGAGCAGATGCCAGGTGCAGCAGGAAGCAAGGGGCAATGAAGTGTTGGAGGATAGGGATATATGTGCCTCGTAGCCTGCCCTGCGCTTGCAGCCCTCAGGTGCTGTGAAGGACTCTATCCCATTATCAGCGTTGAAGTAAGATTCAGCTGCCAGTCTGGTCAGCTTCTGTACATGGAATGTGGGGCTGCCATTTGGGCTTTGGCCTCAGGCCAGCCCTGGTATATTCCATTGCACATCTGCAGCATGTGTGTGTATATATATACTTTTGTGTGTGTTTGCATTTCTCCTTACAATCAGGAACCCTCCCAAGGGGAGAAGTGCCTACAGTCAGACAAGCAATATAAGGCTAACTTTAGTAACTCCCCCTAAAGTGCTGTTTCACTTCTCGGATGCTCCGTTAAATCGCTACTGCTTTATCGCAGTAACAACTTTTCAGGTTCGAGAATGGGACCTTCTCATTGCAATCAGGGAGAAGGAGAAAGGGAGAAAGGGTGGGTGGAAGCAATAACTCCAGGGCAGAATGCTGGAATGGGGCAAAATTGAGGGGCTGGGCTGCTCTCGGGGGGGGGGGGCTTCAGATGCAGCACTGGAGAATTGGGGATTTTGGCTTCTCAAGGTAAAAGTACACACATGGGGAAAAATGGGGTGGGAGCAATAACTCCGCAGCAGATTGCTGGGATGTGGTGAAATTGGTGTGCGGGGGAGCTTTCAGGAGCTTTCAGATGCTGCACTAGAGAACTGGGGATTTTGGTTTCTTCAGGGAAATCTGCACACACTGGGAAAATTAGTTGCTCTCCATTCATAATAATGCAGTAGCAGGGGGAGCCTGGGTGGGGTGGGGTGGGGTGGGGGGAAACAAACCTCTCTCATTGGCTGAGCAGCCCCTGCCAGTTTGATCATGTTCAGTTCTACTCCTGCCACCCTACCTGGAAGTATTTTCCTTTCAAATATTGTGTAACCCCTGAAAACCAGGTTTTTAAGGTACACTACACTCAGCTTTTCTTGCTTCGTGTGTCCCTGATGGACCAAAGCCAATTCCATGAAAATGGCAACCCACTCCAGTATTCCTGCCAAGAAAACCCCATGGAACGTATCACAAGGCTAAAAGATATGACGCCGGAAGATGAGCCCCTCAGGTCGGAAGGTGTCCAATATGCTACTGGGGAAGAGCAGAGGGTATTTCCAAGTAGCGCCAGAAAGAGTGAAGCGGCTGGGCCAAACCCGAAAGGACACTCAGCTGTGGATGTGTCTGGTGGTGAAAAGAAAATCCGATGCTGTAAAGAACAATATTGTTTAGGAACCTGGAATGTCAGATCAATGAATCAAGGTAAGCTGGAGGTGGTCAAACATGAGATGGCAAGATTGAACATCGACATCTTGGGAATCAGCGAACTAAAATGGACAGGCATGGGCGAATTTAACTCAGGTGACCATCATATCTACTATTGTGGGCAAGAATCCCTTAGAAGAAATGGAGTAGCACTCATAGTCAACAAAAGGGTGGGAAAAGCAGTACTGGGGTACAATCTTAAAAATGATAGAATGATCTCAGTACGAATCCAAGGCAAACCATTCAACATCACAGTAATTCAATTCTATGCCCCAACCACTGAGGCTGAAGAAGCTGAGGTTGATCGGTTCTATGAAGACCTACAACACCTTCTAGAACTAACACCAAAAAAAGATGTCCTCTTCATCATAGGGGATTGGAATGCTAAAGTAGGAAGTCAAGAAATCACCAGGATAACAGGCAGGCATGGCCTTGGTGTACAAAATGAAGCAGGACAAAAGCTAATAGAGTTTTGCCAAGAGAACATGCTGATCATAGCAAACACTCTTTTCCAACAGCACAAGAGGCGACTCTACACATGGACGTCACCAGATGGTCAATATCGAAATCAGATTGATTATGTCCTTTGCAGCCAAAGATGGAAAAGCTCCATACAGTCAGTAAAAACAAGACCTGGAGCTGACTGTGGCTCAGATCATGAGCTGCTTCTTGCAAAATTTCGGCTTAAATTGAAGAACGTCGGGAAAACCACTAAACCGTTCAGGTATGACCTAAATCATATCCCTGATGAATATACAGTGGAGGTGAGGAATAGATTTCAGGGATTAGACCTGATAGACAGAGTGCCTGAGGAACTATGGACGGAGGTCCGTAACATTGTTCAGGAGGCAGCAACTCAATCCATCCCAAAGAAAAAGAAATGCAAGAAAGCCAAGTGGCTGTCTGATGAGGCTTTACAAGTAGCTCACGAAAGAAGGGAAGCGAAAAGCAAGGGAGAAAGGGGAAGATATACCCAACTGAATGCAGAGTTCCAGAGAATAGCAAGGAGAGACAAGAAGGCCTTCTTAAATGAACAATGCAAGGAAATCGAGGAAAACAACAGAATGGGAAAGACTAGAGATCTCTTCAAGAAAATTGGAGATCTCAAGGGAACGTTTTGTGCAAAGATGGGCATGATAAAGGACAAAGAAGGCAGGGACCTAACAGAAGCAGATGAGATTAAGAAGAGGTGGCAAGAATACACAGAAGAACTATACAGGAAAGATCTGAATGTCCCTGATAGCCATGATAGTGCGGTCACTGAACTTGAGCCGGACATCCTCGAGAGTGAAGTCAAGTGGGCCTTAGGAAGCATTAGTAACAACAAAGCTAGCGGAGATGACAGTATTCCAGCCGAGCTATTTAAAATCCTAAAAGATGATGCTGTTAAAGTGCTGCATTCAATATACCAACAAATCTGGAACACTCAACAGTGGCCACAAGACTGGAAAAGGTCAGTTTACATTCCAATTCCAAAGAAGGGCAACGCCAAAGAGTGTTCAAACTACCGCACAATTGCGCTCATTTCACATGCCAGCAAGGTGATGCTCAAAATCCTACAAGCTAGGCTTCAGCAGTATGCGAACCGAGAACTACCGGAAGTACAAGCTGGGTTTCGAAGAGGCAGAGGAACTAGAGATCAAATTGCCAACATTCGCTGCATCATGGAGAAAGCAAGAGAATTCCAGAAAAATGTCTATTTCTGCTTCATTGACTACGCTAAAGCCTTTGATTGTGTGAATCACAACAAACTGTGGCAAATTCTTAAAGTGATGGGAGTACCAGACCACCTTACCTGTCTCCTGAGAAACCTGTACGAGGGTCAAGAAGCAACAGTAAGAACCAGACATGGAACAACCAATTGGTTCAAAATTGGGAAAGGAGTACGACAAGGCTGCATATTGTCACCCTGCTTATTTAACTTATATGCAGAGTACATCATGAGAAATGCCGGGTTGGATGAATCAGAGGTCAGAATTAAGATTGCTGGGAGAATTATCAACAACCTCCGATATGCAGACGATACCACCCTAATGGCAGAAAGCGAAGAGGATCTCAAGAGCCTCTTGTTGAGGGTGAAAGAGGAGAGTGCAAAAGCTGGTTTGAAACTCAACATTAAAAAAACTAAGATCATGGCATCTGGCCCCATCACTTCCTGGCATATAGAAGGGGAAGAAATGGAAGCAGTGACAGATTTTACTTTCTTGGGCTCCAAGATCACCGCAGACGGTGACTGTAGCCATGAAATTAAAAGACGCTTGCTCCTTGGGAGGAAAGCTATGGCAAACCTAGACAGCATAGTAAGAAGCAGACACATCACCTTGCCGACAAAGGTCCGTCTAATCAAAGCTATGGTTTTCCCAGTAGTAATCTATGGCTGTGAGAGCTGGACTATAAGGAAGGCTGAGCGCCGAAGAATTGATGCTTTCGAACTGTGGTGCTGGAGAAGACTCTTACGAGTCCCCTGGACTGCAAGGAGGTCAAATCAGTCCATCCTAAAGGAAATCAACCCTGAGTGCTCATTGGAAGGACAGATACTGAAGCTGAAGCTCAAATATTTTGGCCACCTAATGCGAAGAGAAAACTCTCTGGAAAAGACCCTGATGCTGGGAAAGACTGAAGGCAAAAGGAGAAGGGGACGGCAGAGGATGAGATGGCTAGATAGCATCACGGATGCAATGAATATGAACTTGAGCACGCTCCGGGAGAGAGCGCAGGACAGGAAGGCCTGGCGTGCTATGGTCCATGGGGTCACGAAGAGTCGGACACGACTGAACGACTGAACAACAACAACAACAACAACACTCAGCTTTTCTTGCTTCGTGTGTCCCTGATGGACCAAAGCCAATTCCATGAAAATCTGGGTAATATTCCAAAGCGGTTCTCATTCCGTTGTCATGAAGATTCCCCACACACACACACACACTGTCTTATAAAAATGAAGTTACCCACCAGTCAGACATGGGCATTAATTTCAGCTTTCTCATGAAAATTGCTCTTGCTTCTTGAAGGTTCTGAGCTCTCCGTTTCTTGGACTAAAGTCACATCTATGAAGACACTGGCTAAAAGGGATTGTCGTTGCTCTGTGCTTATGTGGTGGAGGAGTTGGGCCAAGCAAGGCAGAGGAGTTAGCTAGGACAGAAAGATAGTATAGCAGGGCAATAAAGATGCTTTTAAAAATTCCTAAAATTGGATTAAAAATATTAAATTGGCTCTTTTCTGCCCAGCAACAAACCTTGCTTTGACCTATCAGTCTTGGGCATTTCATTTTTGTTGCTACTTTGTTTTTTGTGTGAGCAAGACAGAATTGTCTAGGGTGCATCTTCCTGTATTCCCATACTAAGGCTGCATCCTGTACCCACTAACTTGGGAGTAAACCCCATTGAATTCAGTGGAACTTATTTTTGAGGAGATAAGTATAAGACTGTACTTCCTATACTGTAGGTGGTGGTCATAAGAGAGACCCTATATGGGAATATTTAAAAAAACATTGCCTCTGTAGGTAAAGAAGGAAAGTGTGCAAAATATATACAGTGAGACAAAGATGCAAAGCCTGGTTGTAAGAATGAAACATTGTAAATAATATTTGATTTAGGGTGCAATCCTATGCATGTTTAAACAGAAAAAGTCCTACAACAAGTCCTATGCATACTTTCTGTCTAAGCATATATAGGATTATACACTTAGTTTGTAAATTAGCATGACTTAGAGGTCAGATTTCCACCATTGTTCAGGAAATACATGAAAATATTTCAATGGGAGACTTGATTTAAATCAACCTTTTTTCTTCCTGATTTAAATCTATCCATCCTGTGTGGTTTGCTGTCATTTCTTCCTGCCTATAAGAGCACCTATAGCAGCAGAGTGTGGGGAGGGGGCTCTTCCCTCTTAGTAAATCTAAGTGAGCTGCGTTGTGTTCAAAAGTGGTGAAGAAAGCTGAAGCAGAGATTTGAATAGCTCATTATTTAAGATGCTGGTCTCAATAGAGGATGACAAAGGTGGGGTGGGTTCTCCACAACAACAGAAGGAGAAGCAAACGGAGGATTACCCAGATTTGTTCAAGGGAACGGCATTGGTGTGCTTGTGTCTGCGCAGGGCTCCACGAGTGAGTGCACCACAGAAGCTAGGAGTGCACAGAGGAATAAAGAAGAGAGACATCTTCAAGAAGGATTGGAAAAAATATATAGATTTGATGAAAAAAGAGTCGAATGGAACAACTTTGATAGAAGCTTATAGAAATCTGCGAGACTCATGAAAAGAAAAAGATAACAAGGGAATGAAATAGGATGAATTAATATATTACCCTGGAACAGAGATAGAAAATAAAGGAGGGGAGAAGAAGAATCCTGAAACTGTTTGAGTTGCAGGAGGGATTGGGGAGAGACTGGGGAGGGATTTTGAATTAATAAGAATGTGGTTTTGAGAGGGGAGGTAATGTCTTTTGAAAAATAAATAATAAATATTTAAAAAAGCGCACACACGAGTGCACCACACCAGTATAAGTTACTTCACAAAAGATACTTCCTGGTGGGGTGGGGGTTGGAGTGAACGTCATCTGACTGGCAGGGGCTGCTCAACCAATAAGAGAACCCCCCCTTCCAGGCTCTCCCCCACACTTTCTCATTTGATAAAATCCTGGGAGGTTTCCTCCAGTGTCTTGCCAAAAATCACTCTCCTTCTTTCTCTCCCCCACCCCACATTAAGTACTTCCTTAAACCAACAATCATCACAAGAACACAGTGTTCCCCCTGCCTTGAAGCTGCTGAATCTGTAAACGATCTCCTTCTCTCCCTCCCATTGCTTATTTCATTAAATAAACAATCATTATAGGATCACAGTGTTCTCGCTGTCTTGCTGCAATCAATCAAAGCTTTGAAGTGCTGACATTAAAGTTCTCTAAATGTGTTATTTCGATTCATGGGAATCTCAGTAACTTTGGGAGTGCGCATTTTGGGAACAAGCCTCATTGATCACAATGGGAATTACTTCTAAGTAGACACACATGTTTGTGCTGGGAAAGACAGGGAGGGGAAGCAAAGGGATGGGAAACCAGCCCCCTTTCTAACCCGATGCTGTGCAGGAACGAAGGTGTGAATTAGTTATTTCCAAAGGGAATAAACCAAATGATGGAGAATCGCAGCTTCAGGAAAGCGCTTTACAGCCTTTAGGGAAGCAGTGCTTTAAAATGTGCTATTTCAATTGAGGGGGATCTCTGTAAATGCTGGTATGCACATTCAGGGGACAAACCTCATTGAGCACAATGGGAGTTACTTCTGAGTAGACACCAACTGGTTTGTGCAGGGACAGAAAACACACAGGAAACCCCCCTTGACCTGGGTTAGGGTGAAAGGCACACCATTGGGCAGGGCTAGCATAGCCGAGCTCAGTGCAGGGGTTGGGACACACAGCAGCTCTACTGGGGAGAACCCAACTTGAGGAAAAGAACTGGACTTTAAGCAGTTTCAGGAAATCCAGTTTTTCTGTGATAAGCTCCAGGGTGGCTGCTGGATGACCTAATGACCTCCACATGCAGCCGACTCGGAGTAAATCGCTGGTGGAGACTCCCCCAGGGCCAGCTGCCCCCAAGTGCTGGCTGGGCCAGCAGTTCCCTGCCAGAACTACTAGAGGGCCTGCCTAACAGCTCATGTGTCCTTGGCCCGATGCGTAGAACTGGGGTGAATAGCACCTTCATTTGCATTTTCAATAGCAGTGGGTTTGATCTCAGCTGTTTTCTTTCTTAGTACCTCAGTGGTTTTGGCAGGTGGCTGCATACAGTTTTGTTTAGGTGAAAAGGAAATACACATTGATACTACTTTGAGAGCCAAGTTTTGCTTTGGTAGGAAACTTTATTTGTTTATTTAAAACATTTCTTGGCTGGCTTTCAGGGCAGAAGCCCTCCCAAGGCAGCTTACAACAATAAAATACATAAAAACAGTTAAAATGTTAAAAATGCTAAAAACATAAAACAATAAAAGCCAACAATAAAACCAGCAACAACGTTAACAGCAGTAACAGCAAAAACAGTCATATCAAGAGAAGACCAAGGTAAAATAATATGTTGACATGGGCTGTTGATGCAGTTGGATAAGTGTTGACTTAGAAGGTATGAGATAATAGAGGTAATGTGCTGCGTTAAGAATGATGTCCCATGACACCATCAAAGCAATATGCAAAGCTGCAAGATGTATTGGACATTCTGAGCTCGAGTGCTCATGTTCTCAGCACGTTCAAAATAATGCTGTACATAGAGAATTCCTGGGCTCCCCCGTTTAGCTTTTGTGTAGGGTTGATGCATAACAGAAGCCCTTGCTTGCCAGAATTTCAGTGAGTAATAACCAGAATATTGCTTGGGTTTCTAAAACAATTAGTGAGGGCCCTTACTGAAACCAACAGCAGACTTTGATCTGATATAAGAGGCATTAGGAGAGTGGAATTCCCCTCCCACAGACGCATACTTCTTACGGGCCAAACAGAAGAGAGACCCATATATGAAATTAAGTGGGAGAGCAGTCTAGATTATGATCATCATGATCATCCTCATCAAAGTAATGGATTTTTAATGTATAGGTCATAACAGTAGACATATAGGCTGGGTTCCCCAAAAATTGCGTCATTAATTCTATCTACCCGAGGAAGCTTAGAGCTCAAATCTCTTGAATGGCAGCCTCCTGTGGCACTCGGCGGGATACTTTTCAAATGGAGGGAACTTCCCAGTGCAGTCTGAGGTGGCACGGGGGGCTGCTGTTCAAAGACAGAACAAGTCAGACATTCCGCCAGGCATGACGAAGGCCAAGGGCATGCCCAAACCTACTTTTTTGATCCTGATCACATACGAAATAGAGGACAGCAATAAAAATCAACAGACATCCTTAAACTATCGACCACATCCACATCGGCTCATCTCAGTCATTCTATACTGCAAAAGTACTACATTTTTATTATTCACCCTCTCCCTGTTTTCCATTTTAAAATACTTGTGTGTGTTTTTAAAATCTGATCAGAGATGAAAATGAAAAGGAAGCCAAGGAAAATATTTTGCTCTTACCTCCTTGTTGGAACACTGAAATAAATAATGAGGGTTGTCCCACACCACACTCTGATCCTCAGAGATGTTTCAATAGTAATTATTCAAAATAGCTGAGGGCATTTGCTGGACCTCAAATAAGTGAAGACCCTCTGACTTGCTGCAAAGCAAAGTGCTGCCCTCCAGCACCACTGTTATTTGGGTTCAAAGGAGTGGCTTTTTGTTTTGGACCTCAGACCCCCACTTCTGCCTTGGAGTTAGGTTCTTGAGCAAGTGACTTTTCTTTTAGTCTCACCAGTGTGGGCTTCTTGGAAATGAGTGTTCGGTGACCAGCCATGTCCACCATTCTGTGAATAAACAGGGCACCTCCATGGCAGACATTTTGTGAGAGCACCCACAACACTCTCAAAATTCCACTGACTCCCAAAAGTTGGGGATCCTCTGCTCTAAAATAACACAAAGGGCTTTCATAATGATGGTCAAATTTAACCATATTATACCAAGGTGCAGACTTTGTTTGCCAAAAGTTGTTAATGATCGTAATGGAATAAAACATCCCTCAATCTAACTTTGAGTTTACTTTTGGAAAATGGAACAATGAGCCCAAACCAAAACATCACAATAATGAAACAATTCTATGCAGTCAGGTAAAGCTTTTTATATAGCCAATCTGAGATTGCACTTGAGGCAAAAGCTGGGAAGTCTCTCATCTCCCATAGTTTGAAATACAGATAAATTCTCAAAGTAAGCAGCAACACAGAGGATATTCCCTTTAGGAAACCCTATATATATATTTTTGGAAGGCCTGGCGTGCTATGGTCCATGGGGTCACGAAGAGTTGGACACAAGTGAACGACTGAACAAATATATATTTTTAGCACATGGCTTTGAACTGATTCCAAATCTGGAGTTCATTTTAGCTTTCAGGATTTTAAGGATGGTTTCTCCATAGTTTAAGGACCTGTTGGACAGAGAATGTTCAGCTTTCAGATGAATAGCCTGAATATTATTTTCACCTCAACTATTATGTACCGAAAGTGTCACTGCAAGGTAACAATAGGATCGGACCTATTCAATTGCATAGCCATCAATGTGTTATATGTGGGAAGATGACGTTCTGCCAAAAACAACAGTTGCTGCTTTATTTTAGTTAATACATACTGTTAAGCCTTACAAAAGTTTTCCAAAGCAGATAACAGAAGCCTAAAGTCAATTTGTGCGTAGGAGAACAAGATCATATCAGCATAAAGCAAAACTGATAGTTTCCTATTGCCAACAGAGGTGAAAAAAAGTTTCTTGTCTTTAAATTCACAAATAACATTATTAATAATAAATATGCAATAAAAAGAGAGCAAAAACATATCCTTGTGTAATACCTTTGGGAGCAGGAATATTGTCAGATATTGTCAGAGATATTTATGTACACAAAGTCCTTATCAGAAATAATAGTCTGCAATCAAAATGGTTTGTTCTTCGCAGATTAGCCCATCATTTGTATGTAACCACAGAATCAAATACTGCTTTCAAATCCATAAAAGGGGTATTAGCAAATGTTCTATCCAAGGTTATACACCTAACTCTGAAACATGCTTGCTCATCCTGTATAATGTTATTTGCACAGGATTTAACTCCTAACTTTGCAAACAAATACTTAGCGTACAAGTTTGCAATTATATTTATTAAACTAATAGGCCTATAATTGCTAGACTGGGTCCTTTCCCACAAACCTTTATTAAGTTAAAAATGTGATACAGTTTAAAATAACAAAATTTGACAAGATCCACATTGTCTGAAGTAAAGAATAAGGAAATATTAACCTTATTAACTTTTATACTGTTAAGCAACTATACCCTTAATCGTTTATTTCTTATATTGCACTCAACAGTACATGAGGTTGTAATACATCCTCAGCTCTATTATTCCACATCACAGTGAAGTCCACTTTTCAATAAATCAGTTATTATCTCGTCCCTTACTCTGACAATATTGCTTAATTTAGCTTGCGCACAGGAAACATCAGATTGCTCCCTTAGTCATATACACCATATCTTACAAGTCTCATATCCATCATTACAGAGTTGGGGGATTGATCTTTTTCCATTTGTAACAAATAGCTGTGCAAGTTGCTGGCAATAAATGAATCATCTTAACATTGTGTAATAAAACTCTATGTTTTGTCATGACATTACTAGTGGATCTAAAGGTAATCACTATTACTAGTGGATCTAAAGGTAATACATTTCCTGTGATGTTTTCCATTTAATTTATAATAGAAATCCAATACATTGTAATCTTAGGTGTCCCACTTAGTCCGGGTTAGACTCAGCATTAAGATAATTGAGGGGCTAATCCAAAGGCAAGTCAATAAACAGGCAAAGGTCAAAGGCACAGTTTTGTCAGTAAGTAGGTGGTTTCCACAAGAGAGTTCTGAGGCACAGCCAAGGTTGAAATGCTAGAGAGCAATGAAATAGAAATGGGAGTCCAAAATGCAAACAGGAGTACAGAGGTCAGAAGCACTGAGGTTCAGTCGCAAGGCAGGGTCAAGGAAACAAGAGTACAAGGCGCTGGAACCTGAGGCAAGGTGGTGTTTCTAATAGCTCTCAAGTTCTGAGAGCTGGTATAGCCAGAGCTGCCAGAGCCCCAACCAGGGCTCAAATGAACTTCATCAGAGGCTTACAGAAAAAAAGTCTTCCTCATGAGCAGAGTCCTCCTCATGAGGAATCCGGTTGCAGCGACTCTTCAGGCAGGCACTTCTCCAAGTGGTGGCCTGTACGTTCTAGGGCTAGGCGGATGCTCAGCCTTCTTCTCAGATTCTGTGGGGGATGTCTGGTCCTCTGGGGCCTCAGCCAGGGCTTCCTCAGTGTCCACCGGAACTGGAGGACCTGGTGTAGCTTCCCTGGAGGTGCTAGGAGTGCCAGTGTCAGGATGATGCACAGGGCTGTTGGACTCTGCGGTCAATGAATCATCATCTGACGAGTCATCCTGGCCTGGGTCAGGCATGCCAGCCAGGAACCTGACAACAGGGCATGACCAAAATATATGGAATATATCTGCCCTGGAAAGATTACATCTCCAGCCATTATCATGTGTGGAAACAATAATAGTGTGAACTCTGAAGTGACTTATCCAGACAAAGAAGCTATTTTTAAATGTCCTCAGGGACAGAGGTGAGAGCACCCCATAAGAAATCAGTGGAGAAATCCATGATTTTAATGTAGCTGGGATTGGGCACCAGTGTGCCCACCCCACCCATCTCACAGACAAGGTAGCACCAGCGATATCAATTCCTGCTCTCTCTAACTCAGCTCTTTAGTGTGAAGTATTTGTTTAAAAATCTCCCTGCTAATGTAAAAAGGTTACAAGGGGCTGTGTGGTTAGGGGAGAGTGACTTACGACAGCCTTGAAGTGTAGTGCACACTAAAGGCTGTTGGTCAGGCTCTAAATGGGTACAACAACCTTGCAGTGTTCCCCAGAGATATTAGAATCCTACTGCGGGTTGTAGTTTGGGCTAAAGCTGGTTATTACTAGCCATTGCTTTTATCCCTACATTGCAAGTTGCCCATAGTTTGTTGTTGGGTTACCTCTGGATTGTTGGACTCATAAACAACACAGAGTTTCTGGGTTTGCATGTTCCTGGGTTGTTGATTAAAAGTGGAAACAACAAGCACACAGAAAGCAGCTTTAGTGTCGCTTCGCTTGTCCTTGGCAATGCCTGGGTTCAACAAACCAGGAATTGCACCATGACATGCGAGCCAGGTCATGATCTCTGAGCAGCCCATGTTTTCTCAGTAACCTGATATCCACACACACACACACACAGGGCTAACCTGCAGATACTGAAGCATTAAAGGGTGAGATTGTCCTCTTTGGTCAGTTATTTCTGTGCAGGTTTTTTCAACACCATTGTTAAATATTTTTCTTAATTCAGTCAATTCATTTTCTTCCCAGAGCTGCATATTTTCTAATAAAGCTTTGCTTTCAAGCTCTTCATTGTAATATATTGCGGTCAACAGAGACAGACTGGGGCTTAACATATTTTCATATCTGTGCTATATTATTCATTAAATTTCTAGTACAGAGGTGTGCTTTTTCACAATTAGAATAACTGCAGTGTCACTGTGTATTTTTAAAAGGAATTGGAAGATTCCGTTGCTCTAGTGTTTTCTCTCTTCTTATGCAAGTGTTCCAAACTTTAGAGATTTTACAAGAAAAACAGATAGAATCAAAAAGCTTAACAAAACATAACAACCCATAATGCCAAATTGTGTTTAAATTTTTAGGGAGAATGTGCCATCTGTTACAGGAGCTTTGTGTATTGGCCAGATAATGAACTGGACCTTCTACCTCCTTCTTACTTATAGGAGCCACGTTACAATTAACCTGAACTGTAGAGGCTATTGAAGACATAATACAAATCAGTCTCCCCCACCCCCACCTCGTGGGCACTATTTGTGTCATTTGAAGCCACGACGTTAATTCTTACATAGCTCACTCCCTAAATATTGCTTGCCTTTGCTTTCAATAAAGATTTATACTGGGGCATTGCTTGTGTGCTGGCAAAATGGCCACCTAGGATCATTGCTCTCTCGTTCACTAGCACATAAATGAAGCTGGCCAAATCCCCTTTGTTCCTCTGTTGCAGGAGTGAAGGGAGCACAGCCAGCTCGGCCCTAGCTTTGGCTGTCCCACCTACTTTCCACAATGGGTGAAGGAGGTGGGGTGAGCGAAGCCAAGCTAGGCACATCCCCAACAAAGACGCAAAGGGGACTCAACTGGCTCTGCCTCAGATTCACTGAACACAGGCTTCCTGGGGGGAATCTTCATGACAATGGAATGAGAAGCGCGTTGGAGTATTATCTGGATTTTAATGGAATCGGCTTTGGTCTGTCAGGGACAGAGAAAGCAAGAAAAGCAGAGTGTACCATACCTTTAAAATCCGGTTTCCATGGGTCACACAGTGCTTCAGAGGAACATACTTCTGGGTTTGGTGGGGGGAGTAGAACAGAATGTTATCAACCTGGCAGGAGCTGCTCCAGCAATGAGAGAAGCTTGTTTCCCATCCCCGTCCAGGCTCCCAGCTTTTGCATGAAGAAGCCAAACCCCCTGATTCTCGAGTGCAGCATCTGAAGGCTCCCTATGAAAGCATCCCCCCCACCAAAAAATTTGCCCAATTCCAGCAAACTGTTGTGGAGTTATAGCTCCCCCCTTTCCCCATTGTGTGCACTTTTCAATGTAGAAGCCCATATCCCCAATTCTCCAGTGAAGCTTCTGAAGTCTCCCTATGAGAACATTCCCCCTCCTCAATTTCACCCCATTCCAGCAAACTCATGGAATTATTGCTCTCACCCCTTTCCCCAATGTGCACACTTTTCAATGAACAAGCGCAAATCCCTGATTACCCAGTGCAGCATCTGTAGGAATGTACTAAAGTCACTTACCTTTTTGCAGCTTGGATTCACGGTGGGGGGGAGGCACTCCGTCCCTCCCCCTGGAATCCTCCCTGGGCCAGCTCTGCTCCGCGGTGGTTCCGCCAAGCCGCCGGCCAAGGCCATCCGCAGCCGGAGTTCCAGCCACGGCCAGCTGCTGCAGACGCAAATGGCAGCCGCCGTAGGGGCCGCCATTTGCATCCTGCCAGGCTGCTGTGATAGGCTATGTAAGTATTTATGTAGCCTATCACGGCAAAGAGCAGGGGCGCAAACGGCGGCTGCTACGCCATTTGCGCCGCTGCTCTTTCCGTGATAGGCTATGTAAGTATTTACGTAGCCCAACACGGTAAAGGCAGCTACGCAAATGGCATAGTGGCCGCAATTTGAGTGGCTGCCTTTACCGTGATAGGCTATGTAAATACTTATGTAGCCTATCACAGAGACAGCAGCGGCGCAAATGGCGTAGCAGCCACCGTTTGCGTCCCTGCTCTTTGCCATGATAGGCTACGGAAATGCTTACATAGCCTATCACAGCAGCTTGGCAGGACGCAAATGGCGACTGCAGCAGCTGGCCGAAAGACCAGTCGCCGCTGCCGCCGGAGCCCCAGGTAAGTTTCATTCCAGGGGGATTCCGCGGGGTGGTGGGGGGTGGAAGGCCATTCCGCCATGGATTTCGGGGGGCCGAATGCACTGAAATCTGTGGCAGAATTCTCCGCCATCCCTAAGCATCTGACAGCTCCCCCTGAGAGTGTACCCCCTCCTCAATTTCACCACATTCTAGCAAACTGTCATGTAGTTACTGCTTCCACCACCCCCTTTCTCCTTTTCTGGGCACTTTCTCCCTGCTTGCAATGACAGGCTCTCGAGACCTCACCAGATGGGAGAAGCGACTTTACATAACATCAAAGAAGCGACTTTATACAATATAAGGGATGCGATTTAACACAACACTGGAGAAGCGAAGTAATGTAAACATCAAAGAAACTGGCAAAATGGGAGTGCAGGACAATTTTGAAGGCTGGAAAGTCTGAGTGAGGTCACATCCAGGTGAAAGACACACCCCTGGGCAGGGCTATCATGCCAAACTAAATGTGTAGGATAGGGACACACAGCACCAGAAGCGCGGAGAACCCAAATTAAAGAAATAAAATGGAGTAAAAGTAGTCACAGAAAATCCAGCTTTTCCACCAAAATTCTCTGGGGTGGCTGCAGATTGGCCATAATGTCATCTGCCATGAATGATCTCAAAATGCTCCCAATTCACAGCAAATTCCCTGTGAGGACAGCCCCCTGGTAAGCAAAGCAACAACATGGGGGAATCCCTGCTGTTATCTCTGAGCTGTGATTGGAGATAACAATACCTCAGTCCCCTGGCAGTTGAACTGTGGGGTGCCACAGGGCATGGTTTTGTCCCCAGTGTTATTTAATATCTATATGAAGCTGTTGGGAGGGGTCATCAGGAGATTTGGGACAAGGTGTCACCAGTATGCTGTTGACACCCAGTTCTATTTCTCCATGACATCTGAATTGGGAGAGGCCGTGCACATTCTAAACTGGTGCCTGGATGCAGTTATGGGCTGGATGAGAGTTAATAAACTAAGGCTGAATCCTGATAAGACAAAGAATCTGTGGGTCTTTGGTTCCCAGGCATGGGAATTAGGGTGTTTCCCTGTTCTGGACAGGGTCGCACTTCCTCTGAAGGGGCAGGTATGTCATTTGGGGGTGCTACTGGGTCTATCCTTGTCACTGGAAGCCCAGGTGGCCTCAGCAGCCCTGAGTGCCCATTACTGACTTCAGTTGGTGCACCAACAACACCTGTTCCTGGATAGGGATAATCCAACCACAGTGATTCATGCACTGGTAGCCTCACAATTAGATTACTGTAATGCATTCTATGTGGGGCTGCCCTTGTGCCTAGTTCGGAAGTTGTGGCTAGTGCAGAATGCAGCACCTCGGATGCTCATTGGAGCCCCCAGCCATGTTCACATTACACCTGTGCTGAAAGAACTGCACTGGCAGCCTGTTAGCTACTGAGCCATGTTCAAAGGTTTCTTGTTGACATACATTTATTGATCCTAAATTACTCAGGATCATGATGCCTGCCCTGCTACAAGGTGGTTGGCTGCCACCGGCAGGGGTGTCCCTGAAGGGGGCGACACTAAAGAGGGTGTGCCCTTTTGTCTTGCCCCTTTGGCTTGCCACGAGGGCAAGGGTGCCTCTTATTTTTTTCCTTCCTCTTTTAGTTTACTTCCTGCTCATCTATTGATTGCCTGTATTGTATTGTGTGAGTGGGGTGTCCCTGAATGAAAGCAAGGATCCCCTGACAACAGCTGTTTTCATATCTCATTGTTGCCACAAACTACAAATTATGCTTGTGTTAGTGACCGTTGGATGTGATTGTTGGAGGAGTGGAGTGTATGTGTTGAATGGCTGAAGGTACGTTGAAATGGTGGGTGGGTTCTGAGAGTGTGTGGGTACTTCTGCTGTGGTGAGGATGTGCCTAGGAAACTGTGACACAGGGACCCATGTAGGGGGCACCACTATTCCAGTGACTTGGGGCAGAAGGAGATACAGCAGAAGCAGCGGGTTGGAACATCATAGTAGAATGAGCCACAGGTATTTACACACTGTTCCCCTTCTACCCCCCTCTTCTAGCTCTCAGCTACCTGGTAGCTCTTCCACTAAGCCCTCCTGTCTTGCGGTGCTGCTATTTAATGCCAGATAAGTCTATAAAAAGACCGCACTCATTCACAATCTAATCGTGGATGAGACAGCTGATCTGGTGTGTATTACTGAGACTTGGGTGGGTGAGCTGGGTAGGGTCGACCTGACTCAGCTCCGCCCACCTGGGAACTTGTTGCAGCATCAACATAGGTTGGAGGGCTGGCGTGGGTGGAGTCGCCGTGGTTCATAGAGCCTCCATCTCTATCACCAGGAAACCACTCCACCTTGGAGCAGGCCTCAATGGTGTTGGGCCATTGAGACAGATTGGGGATGCTGCTGGTGTGTCACCCACCCTGCTGCCCAGCATCCTCCCTGACTGAGCTGGCAGAGGCAGTCTCGAGTGTGGTGTTGGAGGAATCCAGGACGGTGGTTCTGGGTGACTTCAACTTCCACGCTGAGGCTGTCTCTGGAGTTCCAGCTCAGGACTTCATGGCCTCCATGACAACCATAGGGCTGTCTCAGTATATCATCGGCTCAACACATGAAGCAGGGCATACCCTTGATTTGTTATTTACTCCAAGTTGTGAGATGTGTAGTCTGAAGATTGGGGGGGGGGTCCAAGTAACCCCATCGTCATCATGGTCAGACCATTTCCTGTTGAGATTTGAACTTATGGCGTTACTCTCCTCCTGCAGGGGTGGGGGACCTATTTGGATGGTCTGCCTCAGGAGATTGATGGAATCCAATGGATTTCTGAAAGCTCTTGGGGATTTTCCAGTGGAGAGAGCTGGTGATCCAGCCAAGGCCCTAGCCTCATTGTAGAACAGTGAGATGTGGAGGGCCATTGACTTGATTGCACCTGAGTGCCCTCCCGCACTGTGGAGCCCATTCTGCTCCCTGGTATACTGGGGAGCTGCAGTCAATGTAACAGGCTGGACATCAGCTAGAGCACAAATGGCCCAAGACTCCAAGTGAAGATGACCGAGCATGGTCTAGAGCAGCGGTCCCCAACCTTTTTTGCACCAGGGTCCAGTCTCGTGGAAGACAATTTTGCCACGGACCAGGGGTGGGGGAGGTTTCGCAGGCGGACTTCCGGCCGCTGGGACACAAATGGCATCTGCGTAGTGGACGCCATTTGTGTCCCTGTTCTTTGCAGTAATAGGCTATGTAAAGATTTACGTAGCCTATTACTTGAAGAACAGGGACGCAAATGGCATCTGCATATTTGCTTCCCAGCGGCCGGAAGTCTGCCGGCGGCCGGAGCCGGCCAGCAGCTCTGCAGACCTGCTGCAGAGTGGAGCCGGCCGGGGCTGGTGAGGATTCCGGGGGGGAGGGACAGATCGCCTCACACACACCCCGCGGACCCCCACGGACCCAAAGTAAGGGGGTTTCACACACCCCTTCACTGCCCAGTTCCTAACAGGCCACAGACTGGTACCGGTCCGCGGCCCGGGGGTTCGGGATCCCTGGTCTAGAGCTCATAATCATGCCTGCTGCATGGTAGTGCAGGCAGCAAAGGCTTATTTGCTGCCTCCATTGCATCCTCAAGTAGCTGTCCATCTGAGCTCTTCCAGATGGTCCGAGGGCTGTTAACACCTTCCCCAGTAAATGGGGTCCTGGCCTCATCGAGGACCTGCTGTGACCTTTTTGCATCACACTTTGAGGACAAAATTGCTTGTCTCCGCAGTGAACTTGATGCTGTTGTTATCACAGTTGCAGTTGAGGTGTCTGATGCCACCATCTGCCCAATTTTGTGGGATCAGTTCCAATTCCTGCGGCCCGATGATGTGGACAAGGTGCTTGCAGTAATGCAACCAAACACATGCCCTCTCGATCCCTGCCCTTCCTGGCTAATAAAAGCTAGCTGAGGGGGTATGACTGGGTGTGTCCAGGGAGTGATAAATGCTTGCCTGTGGGAAGGGGTGGTCCCTGCTGTCCTTAAGGAGGCAGTAGTGTGCCACTCCTGAAGAAGCCCAGTCTGGATCCAACGCTATTAGACAACTACCGCCCAGTCGCAAATACCCCTTTTCTAGGGAAGGTGCTTGAGATGGTTGTAGTGGAGCAACTGGATGAGACCAATTATCTAGATCCATTTCAGTCGGGGTTCAGGCTGGGTTTTAGCATGGAAACAGCCTTAGTTGCCCGGTATGATGACCTATGACAGGAGAGAGACGGGGGAGTGTGACCTTGCTGATTCTCCTTGATCTCTCGCCAGCTTTCGATACCATCAACCATGGTATCCTTCTGGGACGATTGTCTGAGCTGGGAGTGGGAGGCACTGCATTGCAGTGGTTTTGCTCCTACTTGGATGGTCAGCTCCAGAACGTGGTACAGGTGGAATATTGCTCGGCCCCGTGGATTCTCCAGTATGGGGTTCCACAGGGGTCAGTTCTGTCCCCCATGCTATTTAACATCCACATGAAACAGTTGAGTGCGGTCATCCAGAGTTTTGGGGTGCGTTGTCATCAGAATGCTGATGACACGCAGCTCTATTTCTCCTTTTCCTCTTCTTCAGGTGAGACTGCAGATGTGCTAAATTGGTGCCTAGCTCTGACAAAGGACTGGATGAGGGCTAATAAACTGAAACTCAATCAAACAAGACTGAGATGCTGTTGGTGGGTGGTTCTGCTGACCGCATGGAGGGTGCTCAACCTGTTCTGGATGGGGCTGAACTCCCTCTGAAGGAGCAGGTTTGTAGTTTGGGGGTTTTCCTTGAGCCATCTTTGTCACTTTGTCACTTTGAGGCTCAGGTGGCCTCAGTGGCAAAGAGTGCCTTCTACCAACTTTGGTTGGTGGCCCAGCTATGCCTCTATCTGGATAGGGATAACCTGGCTGCAGTTGTCTATGCTCTGGTAATCTCAAAGTTAGATTACTCCAATTCACTCTACATGGGGCTGCCTTTGAAGACGGTTCAGAAACTGAGGCTCGTGCAAAATGCAGTGGCCAGATTGATAACGGGGACCAGAAGGTCCAAACATATAAGACCAACTCTGGCCCACTTGCACTGGCTGCCTGTATGTTTCCGAGCCCAATTCAAGGTGCTGGTTTTAATATATAAGGTGTTACACAGCTTGGGACCACAATACCTGACAGAGCGCCTCTCCCAACATGAACTTACCCATACACTACACTCAACATCTAAGGCCCTCCCCCAGCTGCCTACTCTGAGGGAAGCTCGGAAGACAGCAACAAGGGAGAGGGCCTTCTCGGTGGTGGCCCCCAAATTATGGAATGCTCTCCCTGACGAGGCCCACCTGGCACCAACGTTTGGTGCCAGGCCCACCTGGCACCAATCTTTTCGGCGCCAGGTTAAGACCTTTCTCTTCTCCCAGGCATTTGGCAGCATATGATAAGTTTAATTGATCCTGGAATGACTTATGGTTATGGTTGTCTGGTTTGAGATTGTTTGTTTGAAGTTGTTTTAGATATATCATAGAATCATAGAATCATAGAACAGTAGCGTTGGAAGGGGCCTACAAGGCCATCGAGTCCAACCCCCTGCTCAACGCAGGAACCCAAGTCTACATCCTTCTTAAAGTGTGGTGCCCAGAACTGGACACAGTACTCCAGATGAGGCCTAACCAGTGCTGAGTGGAGGAGAACTAGTACTTCCCGGGATTTGGAAGCTATGCTTCTCTTAATGCAGCCCAAAATAGCCTTTGCCTTTTTTGCAGCCACATCACATTGTTGGCTCATATTCAGCTTGTGATCTACAACAATTCCAAGATCCTTCTCGCCTGTAGTGTTATTGAGCCACGTATCGCCCATCTTGTAACTGTGCATTTGGTTTCTTTTTCCTAAGTGCAGAACTTGGCATTTATCCCTATTAAATTCCATTCTGTTGTTTTCTGCCCAGCGCTCCAGTCTATCAAGATCACTTTGAATTTTGTTTCTGTCTTCCAAAGTATTAGCGATCCCGCCCACTTTTGTGTCATCTGCAAATTTGATCAGCATTCCCTGCACCTCCTCCTCCAAGTCATTAATAAAAATATTGAAGAGCACAGGGCCCAGGGCCCCACTCGTTACCTCTCCCCAGTTTGAGAAGGTCCCATTGATAAGCACTCTTTGAGTCGGATTCTGTAGCCAACTGTGGATCCACCGGATCGTTGTTTCATCTAGCCTACTTTGAGCTAGTTTGCTCATCAGGATATCATGGGGCACTTTGTCGAAAGCTTTGCTGAAGTCGAGGTATATTATGTCTACAGCATTCCCACGGTCCACAAGGGAGGTTACTTGATCAAAAAATGAGATCAGATTCGTCTGGCAGGACTTGTTCTTGACAAATCCGCATTGGCTTCGAGTAATCACGGCATTGTTTTCAAGGTGCTTCCAGATGGATTGCTTTATCATCTGCTCCAGAATTTTCCCAGGGATTGATGTCAGACTGACTGGTCTGTAGTTCCCAGGCTCCTCCTTTTTACCCTTTTTGAAGGTAGGGACAACATTGGCCCTCCTCCAGTCATTTGGCACTTCACCCGTCATATGTTCTTGTGGATATTGTCTGTTTGTGTGTTTTTTTATAGAATTGGCTTTAAAATCTGTATATTGTATTTTTAAATGTTTTTAATCTTCGTAAACTGCCCAGAGAGCTTTGACTATTGGGCAGTATAGAAATGTAATAAATGAATGAATGAATGTAACATCTGTATACAGGCTTAAAGATACAGAACTTCTGTCATGGTCTGGATCTGGCAGTCCCATGGGAAAATAATCTTAGGGTCTAACTACACCCACCATGTGGACATGTGTAACGAAATCCCAACGGCCTGCTTGCTTCAACACAGCATGAAGAGCGGGTGAATTAGTACAAAGAAGTGACAAGTCACGGAGCTCAGCCCTTTCTCCACATTCTGCTTTTCTGCTGAAAGTTCCTAATGTGTCACTCTTATGAAAAATGCAATACGACATTTCTAAGAATACATTCAGCAAATGACCAGAGTTGACAGAGGAATCCTGTGACAACACATATGTGACCTATGTGTATATATTGGTCATCCATAAAATTCCAAGATTGTTGTGGCTGATCGACTCACACAGTATGATTTTGCACTGTAGTTAGGCAGTTTCAAAAGAAAAAGTTACCTAAAAAAGCATGGCTTCTAGTTAATGTACACATATTTCTTATTCATGGGCAAATAGCAACATGTTCAAAGCAAGTGAGTGCTGCTCACCTTACAGAAGGGACACCTCTGTCATGGTCATCATCACCTTCATCATCATCAACAACAAATCTCCTTGTCATACTCATATCTTAGTCAAAGTGAATGAAACTAGCAAGCAAAAGAGCTTAGAATCGTAGAATCATAGAATAGTAGGCTTGGGAGGGAGTCCTTCCAACCCTAAGACCATGGAGTCCAACCCCCTGCTCAATGCAGGAATCCAAGTCAGAGCATCCCTGACAGATGGCTGTCCTGCCTCATCTTGAATGCCTCCAGTGTGGGAGAGCCCACCACCTCCCTAGGGAATTGGTTCCACTGTCGTATTGCTCTAACAGTCAGGAAGTTTTTCCTAATGTTCAGCCGGAATCTGGCTTCCTGTCACTTGAGCCAATTATTCCGTGTCCTGCACTCTGGGATGATCGAGAAGAGATCCTGGCCTTCCTCTCTGTGACCTTTCAAGTACTTGAAGAGCACTATCATATCTCCCCTAGGAATGTACGAAAGTCACTTACCTTTCCGCGGATTATGTTGATGGGGGGGGAGGCGCTCCGTCCCTCCCCCCCAGAATCCTCCACAGCCGGCTGTGCTCCGTGGCAGCTCTGCGGAGCAGCCAGCCAGGCCCAGCCAGGCCAGAGCTGTCCGCAGCCGGATTTCCAGCCGCGGAGGGCTCTGGGAACCCCCCCCCCAAAACTGCATACGCAAATGGAGGCGGCTACAGCCACCGCCATTTGCGTTCCTTATTTTTGCTATCTTAATCTACACAAATATTTACGTAGACTATGGCAGCGAAAATAAAGGGGAACGCAAATAGCATAGCGGGCGCTATTTGCGTCCCTTTTTGATTCACCGTTTTAGCCTACGTAATTTTTTTTTTTAACCTAGCCATGATAGGCTACGTAAATCTTTACGTAGCCTATCATGTCGTCGTCGTTTTTTTTTACAAAACTGCAAAACTGGAAGACCAGCTGCCGCCGCCGCCGAAGCCGCCGCCGGAGCCGCCGCTGCCAGGAAGATCCGCCCCAGTTAAGTCTCATCCCGGGGGGATCCGTGGGGGGGCAGGGGGGGCAGGCCGTTCCGCCACAGAGTTCGGGGGGCCGAATGCACTGGCATTCAGCCTCACCGAGATCCATGGCGGAATTCTCTGACATCCCTAATCTCTCCTCAGTCTTCTCTTCACAAGGCTAAACACGCCCAGTTCTTTCAGTCTCTCTTCATAGGGCTTTGTTTCCAGTCCCCTGATAATCTTCGTTGCCCTCCTCTGAACCCTCTCCAGTTTGTCTGCATCCTTCTTAAAGTGTGGCGCCCAGAACTGGACACAGTACCCAAGATGAGGCCTAACCAATGCCGAGTAGAGGGGAACTAGTACTTCATGTGATTTGGAAGCTGTAGTTCTATTAATGCAGCCAAAAATAGAGCATATGCCTTTTTTTGCAGCCACATCACATTGTTGGCTCATATTCAGGTTGTGATTGACAACAATTCCAAGAGCCTTCTCGTTTGTAGTGTTGCTGAGCCACATATCACCCATCTTGTAACTGTGCATTTGGTTTCTTTTTCCTAGGTGCAGAACTTGGCATTTATCCCTATTAAATTCCATTCTGTTGGATTGCTTTATCATCTGCTCCAGAATTTTCCCAGGGATTAATGTCGGACTGACTGGTCTGTAGTTCTCAGGTTCCTCCTTTTTGCCCTTTTTGAAGATAGGGACAACATTAGCCCTCCTCCAGTCATCTGGCACTTCCCCTGTCCTCCATGATTTCTCAAAGAGAATAGACAGTAGTTCTGCTAGTTCTTCTGCCAGTTCCTTTATTACTCTGGGATGCAGTTCATGTGGCCCTGGAGATTTAAACTCATTCAAAGTAATTAGGTGTTCCTTGACCATATGCCTATCAATCTCAACCAGCAATCCTGCCCCTTCAGCCTGCACTTCGCCTTTGCCAGGGGGGTCATAGACCCTCTTTTGGGAGAAGACTGAGCCAAAGTAGGAATTGAGCACTTCTGCCTTTTCCTTGTCATCTGTTATCATTTTGCCATCCTTATTTAATAGCTGAACCACCATTTCTTTCCTCTTGCCTTTTACTATGCATGTATCTGAAGAAAGCCTTTTTGTTGCTTTTAGCATCCCTCACTAATCTCAGCTCGTTCTCAGCTTTAGCCTTCCTGACGCCATCCCTGCAATTCTGTGCTACCTGCCTGTACTCTTCGTTTGTAGCTTGGCCTTCCTTCCCCTTCCTATATGTGTCCTTTTTTGTTTTCAGGTCATCTCTAAGCTTTTTGTGAAGCCACATTGGCTTCTTCTGTTGTCTTCCGCCTTTTTTTCTTGTTGGAATTGTTTGTAATTGTGCCTTGAGAATTTCCTTTTTTAAAAACTCCCGCCCATCTTGGACTCCTTTTCTCATTAGAGTTGCTTGCCATGCGACCTTACTTATAATTGTTCTGAGTTTATTAAAATTGGCTTTTCTAAAATCCAGGGTAAGCATTTGGCTACACTTGGTTTTTGCTTCCTTTAGAACCAAGAACATGCTCGCTTTCCCCCAGAGTTCCCGTAACTGCTACTATATCCACTAAGTCATCTCTGTTGGTTAGGATCAAGTCAAGGATAGCCGATCCTCTAGTTCCCTCCTCTAATTTCTGTAGGAGGAAGTTATCTGCCACACAAGTCAGGAATTTCCTGGAGGGGCCATGTTTTGCAGAATTTGTCTCCCAACCAATATTGGGGAAACTGAAGTCCCCCGTTACTACTACATCATGATTCCTTGAAACATTGGCAATTTGTTTTCCAAAAGTTTCACTCTTGTCTTCTCCTTGATTGGGTGGCTGGTAGTAGACTCTGACGACCATGTTCCTTTTATTCTTTGCTCCATTAATTTTAACCCAGATGCTCTCGATGGGGCTAGCAAGCTCATCTTCCTGTATTTCTGTGCAGAGATATGTATTTTTCACATACAGTGCAACCCCACCTCCCTTTCTGTTCCTCCTGTTCTTTTTGAACAAGTTATATCCTTCAATTGCTGTATTCCAGTCATGGGAGTCATAGGCAACCCTTCACTCACGTCTCTAATCTGTCCTCCCGGGAGACAGCATACTTGGCGAGTCCACGGGTCTTCATGACATACTTGGGTTTCGATCCCATGCAGCAAGGAGTCTCCCACTACTACTACTCTTCTCTTGTTGCTGTTGTAGGCCTTGGTTTCAGTGCCTCTGCTTGACTGACCTTCTTGCTCGCTCTCATGCAGGGTCCCCTGTAATTCTTCCTCTGCAGGCTGTCCTCCAGTCCCATCCTCAACGGTTCCATAGCTCCACTGCTTCCACTGGTGCAGGGTGGCTTCTAGTTCTTCTGCTCCTAACTGTCACCTTTTCCAAGGAGTATCCTCTACTTCATTTTTCCTCACCTCAGCATTTCCCACTTCTGCCTCAGCTTGCTGTTGCTCTTCTAGCTTCTGTTCTTCACTTTGCTGCTGTAGTTCCACCGTTCTATGCAAGAACTCTTCGTGTTCTCTTATCCCCTGGAGGGTTGAGACTCACCATTCCAGTCCTCCTACTTTTTCTTCCAGCAGTGTGATCAACTTGCACTTGTTGCATGCGCAGGCTATGTTGATCTCGGGCAAGAAAACAAACATGGCACAGACCTTGCAGCTTGTGAGGATGGTTTACCAGTGAGGAGCTTTTCTCAATAACTATGTCATTAGGAGAAATTGGAAAGATGCCAGTCAGAAAGGAATTCGCAGTTTATAGCACAATATGTCTCACAGATGAAAATTCAGGGGATCTGTGTCAGCAACAAATATGAAATGAATTTTCCTAGAAAATGCCAAACCCTAGAAATTACAAGCATAGCTTCTGGCAATCAACCTGATCAGAATTATATTGTTCACAAAGTAGCATCCACCCACAGAAAATAAGATCTGAAGTTAGAATATAAAATGGTATAGGAGTGTTTCACGGAGCAATTTTTAAGACTGTACTTGTATCATTGTGGTAAAACTTCCACTGGTTTTGGCAAATGGTTACATGGCAGATTAGCTAAATGCAGTGAAAGAATCTGACCACTTCCACCTCGATTTTCTAAATAATAGGGGTATCCCCTCATTCAAATGACATGCAGCCCATCAGTTAAAACACCATCCAATTGTCTCAAGCCAGTTACTAGTAGTGCTAACCAAAGAATCCCTGAGAGTATTCTGGAAACCAACAATTTATTTATTTTATTTATTTATTTATTGCATTTATATCCCGCCTTTTTTCCTCCAAGGAACTCAAGGCAGCGTACATGATCCTCTTCCTTCCTCCATTTTATCCTCACAACAACAACCCTGTGAGGTAGGTTGGGCTGAGAGTCTGTGACTGGCCCAAAGTCACCCAGTGAGCTTCCATGGCCGAGTGGGGACTAGAACCCACAGAGACCACCGGATTTTGCTATATATCTCCATTACAATGTTGTAATCTTAAACCCCTCCACCAGACTAGGCCTATTCCAGTCCAAGTAGAAAACCAAATCAAGTGCACGACCTATGTGTCAGCTCAGGCACATCCTAGAACAGCTCTATGGTTGTAATGATGGTCCTTAAGTCCTGACGGACTTCTTGTTATAAGGCATTGGCATGGATACTGAAGGCAAAGCTGAACTTCTTAAAGTAAAGGCTGACAGAATAATGTTCACTTAGTGGGCATGCCTGAACTGTACAGTAGCCTGCATGATGGCTTGGGACTTGGAGACCTTTGGGATTGTCTACTTCCATACGTTGCTCCCTGCAGGCTCCGGTTGTCCTTGGAGGCACTGCTTCAGAGACTGTCCTCATGAGGCTAGGCAGGCAGCCACAGGGTTGAGAGCCTTCTCTGTGGCTGGGCCCACCTTGTGCAATGAGACAGAGATTTGTCCGGCTGGGACACTGTACTGCAGGGATGGGGAGCGTGTGGCCTTCCAGATGTTGGTGGACTCAAACTCCCATCATTCCTCACTATTGGCTATGCTGATAGGGCTGATGGTGTTATAGAAATTTCAGTTGTAGTAAATGAATTGGAAAGTCTACCAGGGAAAAGAACACAATTTTTGTAACAAATTTGGCGACCGCGGCAGGACAGCCCTGTGTGACCTGGGAGCTAGGCAAACGCTGGATCAACCCAAGCGGAGGGCTCCCTGGACCTTGTTTGGTTCACCGTGAGGTTTGAGGCAGCTGTTGCCTGGCAACCCAGCTAGCAAAGGACTCCTGAAGAGACGAGGCGAGTGGCGGTCTTTGGAGGACAGGACGAAACGCTGTCCGACTCTGGGGTCGTTTGGAGGCTGAGCTACGAGGTAAGTTGGATCGCACTGTCTGGGCCGTCTGGGGAGTGCAAATCTCCCATTCTTGTCTAACTGAGCCTTGCTTAAGCAGCAGTTGGGAAAGAAAAAAATAAAAAAAATTGGCCGACAGGATAGGATCAAAACTTTCGTAGGAGAAAATAGCCAAGACCCACTGGGATGCATGCTTAAGAATTTTAAGTTGTTTAATGACAAAAGATGAGCTCATAAAGTTTTGTAATGGGGAATGGGTGACATTTAGTGTTGGCTGGCCAACTGGGGGAAGCTGAAAAAAAAATGTTGGGTCCAGGGTATATAATAAAGTGATTGTTGATAACCATGGGGATCAGCTGCCTTATATTGATGCTTGGCAAATGTGGATATTGAAAAATCCTGACTGAATAAGAAAACATAAAGGTCAATATTGTAAAGTCATGATGGTATGCTCCGAGATGAAGTCCAAAGCCCCTGTTCTCCCTGACTCAAGCCCCACGGAAAGAGCTTGGAGATTAAGAGATCCTGCCCAAGGCTCCCTGGGTTTCCCCTGCCCTAATCGGCCTGTTAGGTTGGGAGGAGAGGTTGCTGGGGGGAGGAGGGAGAGAAGCCCCCCCATGGAGAACCCATCTGTTACATCCCCACGTCTCGCTCGGTCTAGCTCCTTCTAAGTTGAAACATCTTCCAGTGTATTCAAGTTTGTTAGAGGAAGCAAGAACAGCTACAACAACAACAAAAAAGTTGTAAACTCTGAAGAAAGAGATTGTTCGAAGTCTTAAAGATTGTGGCAAAATTAAAGGAACAAAGACAGAGCAATGTCTGGGTCTGTGTAAGCTTATCTCTGCCAGTCTATTGAGAGCAGAGCTAAGGGGGGGTTGCCCGGCCCCACCAGAAGATGTCTGTAAGGACCTAATAGAAACAGTAAGATTTGCAAAAGAATTGCCCAAGTTAAAGCATCACAGCTGGAAAGCTGAGCAGACCTTGCTCTTATCTAAAAGAGGTGTAAGGTTACACCTTCCACTCTTAAATTAAAGAAAAGACAGACAGCCTTTGCTAACATCCCATTTTTATTGCCCAAAGCTTTTTGTTTGGATCCATTATTGTTTGGATTTTTGAGAGGCACTCTGCACATGGATTAGAACTTTAGACTGTTAGAGATTTGCCATGAACAGTACTGTGAGGCTTGTCATAGCCATAAACTCCGGTTGTTGTAAATTGTGTGTTTGTTTGTGATCAGCTCAGTGCACAGTTTGATTTGTAACTTCAACACTCAGATAAAAAGCTGTATTTCCAAGGCTTTGAGAGATTCACAGACTACAAAGGAAGCAGCCTTCAAAAAGTTCAAAGAGAAACTACGAAAGTTAGTTTCCGTTTAGAAAAAAAAGGGGGCCAATAAATTGTATTAAAAAGTGAGAGAGGAAAATTCCCCCTCCCCTTCTCCTGTGGCATCTCTAAGCCCAGCTGTGCTTCTAAAGCCTGAGAAAGTTCCTGCCCCAAGTGTTCCAGCTCTTTCTCAAAATCTGAACTGTCTGGACACTCTAAATGCTCAGAGGCAAGCTTGTCACTCTGTCAAAATTCATAAAGTGTGGAGTTGCCGATGCAAAAATGGTGGCTTAAAACTTTTTGCATATATAAAAATGCCCTTCCCTTGATCTTAATGGGCCCTGGCTGTGTAGCCAGAAGAACAGTATGATTGCCAGATCTGCTCCACCATGCCCTGCAATGAAAAAAAAAAAATGTTTTTCAGTCATGCTGTTTTTCAATGGTGTAAAGCAGAAAAGGCAAGGAAAAAAAAAAGAGAAAGTTGCAGAAGACTGATGGGGCAGCAGCAATGTCTCTGCCCCAGTTGATGGAGATTGCTTATAAGGTGTTTGTGAATAGTGAGAAAGTAGAGAAGAAGGAAGCAGATAAGAAGGGCAGACAGAACGCAGCTTTGATTGCAATGGCAATCACAGGGCAAGTCCCTGATTGGGCAGATAAAGTTTTAAAGAAAGATTTTGGGAATCAGAGAAAGCTGCATTTGGGAAGAAATGAATGCGCTTACTATAAAGAGAAGGGACATTGGCGAAAAGACTGCCCAAAGCGAAAGGGGAAGAAGAGGGGGGCGATGGTGGCCATAAAAGGGAAAGAGGACCAGCCGTGGGTGTCCTTGCTTCAATATTCAAATGACCTTCTTCTGGCCACCAAGACAGAGGACTCATGTGCTAAAGCTACTATCTCCCTCTTGCAAGAATTAAACTTGAAAAGCTATAAAGTGTCAAGAGAAAAGGCTCAGATTTGCCAGACCCATGTCACCTTCTTGGCCTACCTGATTCGAAAGGGAACCAGAGACCTGAGCACCGCTCGGTTGGACGTCATACAGAAGACACAGAGGCCTACAGACCCTCGAGAGTTGCGAGCCTTCCTTGGGCTCACCGGGTTTTTTTTACAATGTGGATACCTGATTATGGAGGGAAAGCGAAACCCCTGTATGAAGCTTTGACAAAAAAAAAATATCATCCACTGAAAATGGACAAATAAAATGGAAAAGGCTTTTCTTAAGCTGAAGCAAGCCTTGGTGTCGCCACCTGCTCTGGCCTTACCAGATCCCGACAAACCGTACCGGCTCTATGTACATGAAAATAAAGGAGTGGCATCAGGGGTTTTGACCCAAAGGACAGGTCCTTCCTGGAGACCTGTAGGATACTACTCGAAGACTCTGGATCCAACCGCAAAGAGATGGCCTGCTTGCTTAAGGGCCATGGCAGCAACTGTGCTTTTATCCGTCACGCCAGTCACGCTATGAGATCTCCCTGCTTTCAAGCCCAGGCCTCATCCTGCCACCTTGCTCCCTAAGCCAGATCTAAATTGTCATGACTGTTTAAAAATTTTAAGTCAGGTGACTCTGATCAGGCCTGACCTCACTGATTCCTTGTTACCAAAGCCAAACCTTAAGGTGTTTGTAGATTCACAAGATGTGCAGTAGTTACTCTCGAAAAAGCGCATGGAAAGAGTGCCAATCCCGAAAAAAATAAGAGGCAATGCTTTGGCAGATAAGGCTGCAAAAGAAGCTGCACAAATGAGAAGTGAGGAGGTGCATTATGAAAGAGACCTAATCCCATATTTGAGTACAGATTTGGTTCCAATCTACTCTCCAGCTGAGCATGAGAGAGCTCTTGAATACAAGGCAAAGCAAACTAAAGATGGATGGTAGATAGTCCCAAGAGGCAAAGTGTTCATATCCAGGCCTCTTCTGAGCTTTATAGTGAGAGACTTGCACCAGGCTACACATCTAAGAAAAATTGCAATAGAAGATCTACTCGTGAGACACAGTGTAGCCCCTAAATTAAAATGGCCACAGGCCTTGCCAATCGCCTTAACTCGAATACAGTGCACCCCCAGGGGAAGTATTAAATTGACACCATTTAAAATGTTATATGGGCGCCCACCTCAGATGTTACCTATGGCTGATAGCTTAAATATAAACTTAAAAGTAAGGGCTTTAAAGATCCATGAATATGTTACTGCCTTGCAGTCTGTTTTGTCTTGTCTTCACAGGTTCGCAGCACCATACGAATCCTTGCCTTTAGATGCTCCAGTGCATAATTTCAGTCCTGGTAATTAGGTGCTGATCCAGTCCTGGAAAGATGAACCACTTACTGAAAAATGAAAGGGTCCATTCCAGGTTCTACTCACCACTCACACGGCTATAAAAGTCGCTAGAAGAAAGAAGTGGATCCATCACACCCACATAAAAGCATCACCTGCACCAGAGAGGGTCACACTGGAAGCTGACCCACCTGAAGGCCACCGTTAAAGTAGCAAACCACTAGAAAAATAGGGCAACTTATAAAACAAATGAGTAAAAACTGTGATGACACTGTAATAACAACTGTCAGATTCAGAACCAAACAAGGTAGGGGGTGAACTAGTTACAGGATTGCTTACCCTGGGTTTATACCCAGAAATTATTGCAGAAAAAGTATCCTAGGCCTCACTTGCCATTTAGAAGAGACCATCAGTGCCACAGCCATAATGGTAAGGGCCATGCAATCTGAAATTGAAGATCTCAGCCAGCTAGTGGCCCAGTATCAGTTTGTTTTAGATTATCTCTTAGCACGCCAAGGTGGCTTCTGCACCCTAGTGAAGCAAGGGTGTAGAGTAAAGTTCCATGATTTAAACAAAACCATAGAAGATGAAATTGCCAAACTACAAGATATGATTGGACAGAATTATTCAGGAGCAAGTAATCCTTGGTTATAGTTGACTTCCTGGCTCCCTGATTTTGCATGGTGAAAACAACTTGTAATCAATGCAGTCTTGTTTGTTATGATACTATTAATGCTGGTTTGTGCCTTTAAGTGTGTAGTCCACTGCTGGACCAAAGAGAGGTATGAGATTTAAGAAAAGCCTTTTGAGGGGGGACTGTTATAGAAATTTCAGTTGTAGTATGTCTGTTATCCCATGATTTTATAAGCTAGGCTATGTCTGTTTTACCTCAGTGTGAGACTGCCATGCTAAACAAAGACACAGCGCCTTATCAGAGACTCAAGAATGCCAAGAATGTGTTTACTAGAGTACAAGGCTACCTCTCTGCGCATGCCTAGATATGTCAAAGGTGCTGCCTGTCTTCTGTTTCCCTCTCAGCTAAACAAAGAGATTAGTACAGCGCAAGCGTAAGACAGCCCCAAAGGTCTGGCCTATATAAACTTTTGAATCACATCACTTGATTGTAACCTTTGATGGAGCGTTAGCCCCAAGGGTTGCCTTATTCTGCAGAATAAAATCGTGTTGGACCAGATCTCTGCCTCCTCTCGTTCTTGGTAAACGAATTGGAAAGTCTACCAGGGAAAAGAACACAATTTTTGTAACAATGGGAGTTGCAGTCCAACAACAGCGGGAGGGCCACACCTTCCCCACCCCTGCTGGAACGTTTGTGCTGGCCAGTGAAAACGTGGCTCTGTAAGAAAAGGTTTTGTTAAAGGTTTTGATAGCCCTTTTAGCCCTTGTGTTTAACTGCTGTCCTTAAAAACTGCTGCTGGTGCTGTTGTTGCTGTTTAATTTTGGTTTTAAATATTATTTTACATTTTGCTTAATTTGTCTGATCGCAGCCTTGAGTTCCCTTGGAGAAATAGGTGGTATATAAGGTTTTAAAAAATAAAATATACTAAAATTAAAGTACTATGGAGCTGGGTTGATGAGTTCATATCAAATGCAACATTTGACATGTTCCATAAGAGCCTACAGCCCTATTCAGACATCCAGAAGCTTACTTACACCAACACATGAAGAGGGAGAGCACGACCGAGTAAGCTAGCAAAACCCTGGTTCCTCCCGCCCCATCCCGCCCTGCCACCATCCTCATCCCCCTCCTTGAGTTCTGGGCAAACTTCGGCCTATGCACGCTTCCTGCACAATGTAAAACCCTGAGATAGCGTGCTTTGTCCCACTCTCCTTCCTCATTGTTGGTGTAAGTAAATTTCTGAATGCCTGAAGGGCTTACAAGACGTGTATATGTGCTTCCTCGATAGACCCTTCCTGGGGTTCTTACATCCTGAGGCAGGGACAGCCATGTCTGAGCTTTGGCACTGGTACCTGTAGTGGGTGACATTAAATGACCTCCCTCTTTTACTCTAAGGTCCAAGTTCCTTAGCTCACCACATCTGCCAGCACTAGCGTCAGTGGTGTAGCTGTTAGTACTGCTGCTGTCAACGTCCAGCAGGATCCACCCCACCTGTCCAGGAACCAGAATTTTTGCAATCAAAAACTGGCCATCCCATCATCCCTGAAATAGCTTAGTTCTGCATTGTAGCTGGTGTGGCGTTATTTAATTTGTGTGGTGTAACAATGATTTTCTAGTTTTCAAGACTTTTCGTTTTAGTGCTGTGCTGTGGTGTGGTGTGGCTCTTCTCACCCTGCTGAGTAATATCTGAGTCCAGAAACAGTTTTTTGCAATAGGACTCAGTATCAAGATGCCAAGTGGGTGTTTCAGTCATTCTGAAAGTCAAACTTTCTCCTTTCTAGATTACGGTGAAGATTATGTGTTGCATCTGGATTGAGATAATAAATGCCACCAGCAACTGAAATCTATTCTGCTGAAATATTATGTCATTTCTGAGGACAGAACATTTTAGCCTCAGAAAAAGGGCTACCTGAGTCAGATGGAAACCACTTTAAGGATGCAATCCTGTGCATGTTGATCAGGGGACTGGAAACAAAGCCCCATGAAGAGAGTCTGAAAGAACTGGGCATGTTTAGCCTTGAGAAGAGAAGACTGAGGGGAGATAGGATAGTGCTCTTCAAGTACTTGAAAGGTTGTCACAGAGAGGAAGGCCAGGATCTCTTCTCGATCATCCCAGGGTGCAGGACAAGGAATAATGGGTTCAAGTTCCAGGAAGCCAGATTCCAGCTGAACATCAGGAAAGCTTCCTGACTGTTAGAGCAATACGACGACGGAACCAACTACCTAGGGAGGTGGTGGGCTCTCCCACACTGGAGGCGTTCAAGACGAGGCTGGACAGCCATCTGTCAGGGATGCTCTGACTTGGATTCCTGCATTCCTGCATTGAGCAGGGGTTTGGACTGGATGGCCTTGTAGGCCCCTTCCAACCCTACTGTTCTATGATTCTATGTCTAGCAAGAAAAAAGTCCTACAACTCCCAGCATTCCCCAGCCAGCAGCCAGCCCAACGTTCCCCAGTAGGACTTTTTTCTGGCTAAACATGCATAGGATTGCATCCTTAAAGTGTCAGAGACATTATTAGGTACTGAAAAGATCCAGGGCCCAGGACACAAATGTGCATATATGTACATTTAGAAATGATTGCTAGAAATTAAATTTCACACAAGGAAGCCAATTAATTCCCCATCCAAATCACCCAAATGGATTATTCAGTCGGTAGTTTCTCTTTCTGTTTTCCCTTTCTCTCTCAGCTTAGCTGAGCTGTTGGTTCGCAGCTCTGCCACACACATAAACTCAAGCTTCAAAACGTTCCTGGGAAGGGAAACGCTGTTATTTCTGCTTCCTTTCCTGGGACACTGCGTGGGGGGGGAGGGGCAGTGGTCTCTTTTTCTGGGCCACGTCCTTGATGCTTCCCTTTCTAGTGGGTGTGGCATTTTGAGGCTGAGCACACACAGTGCAGCAGCGAGGTGATGCTGTCAGGCTCTCACCTTCCCTCTCTGCAGCACTCCTGCACCTCAGGCCAACTGCTGCGCCGCTCCCTAGCCCACCACACGGCCCACACGCAGCTGCTGAGCAGTGGCTGCATGAGGTGGCTGGCTGCAGACCTGGGGCTACAGTACCACCAGCCACCCCCCTGCCAAATGTGCCCGATCAACGTGGCTGCTGGGGACCTGCTTTCTCCCACTTGAGTTTTGGAGGAGAGTGATGCAAACACACTGCTTCTGGTGGCTGAAAATATTCTGGTGAAAATTACAACAAATATTTGGGGTGAACTTGTTATCCACAGAATATAAGCTCTATAAAATATTATTACATTTTCACTGAGAAGAGGAGCAAATGAAAAAGTACATGTTAAATGGGGGGCAAGATCTGCTGTTCAGTCGTTAAGTTGCGTCTGACTCTTCGTGACCCCATGGACCATAGCACGCCAGGCCTAGAACAACCTATAACATTTCATGCATGGCAATACATTTGGACATCTGGTAATAATGTTTCTTTATCTGCAAATGTGCAAGAAAATTTACTTAAAGTAATAACTAGATGGTATCTAACAGCACATTTTGTGTAGGATACCAGACAGCAAATGCTGGATACATCACACTGAGGTTGGCAAGTACTACCGTAGGTATGTGGTGGGCAAGTACATGCATCAGACATTATTGGAGGCAGCTAAGAGATGCAATTGAGAGAGAGAAAATACTCATGCAAGAGTGAATTTGAACTCATTATTCTTTTTGTGGCTATACTAAAAATCTGCCTATACATTAGTCTGTAACACTCTTCTAATGCTGTGAGATTATGTTACATTAAATATTAGAAAACAATATTCACCCCCTCTATCACTGAGTGGGAAGATAAAGTTTATAAATATCCTGTGATGGTGAAACTAACAAGCTTCATAAGGCAAAAGAAAGGAAGAGAAAACTGTAATAGATTTTTCCTTAAATTGGAAATATTTTATTACTTTTTGGGAAAGGAAAACACTCTTCAACTGATATGGAACAGCTGTTCAATATGTTGTAAAGTTTTCCCCCTCTTTTTCTTTCCCCCAGGTGTTCTTTTGTTATTGGAAATTTTGAACTGAAATGTTGTAGTCTGTGCTTTCATTTTTGAAAATGAAATGTAACAAAAATTAAAATGGGATAATTTTTTGAACAGCTGCTATAAATTTCACCACGATATAAGGCAATTATAACTTTCTTCTGCTTTACAAAGATGTTGTAAGGATTACTGAAATCATGTATAAGAGCATTTTAAAGTGTTATATAGGTGTTAAACATTAAATGCAGCATTGGAGTCAGTGCTTCATAGGTTCTTACCCTGAACACCTTTATGTAGATGAAGAGGCTCAAGCCTCCAGCAACAGTATCCACTGTTCTCGGATCATGTGGGTGCCAGCTAAATTTGGCAGTGACAACAGAGAGGTCTGTGGGGCTGACATAAGCTTGAATAGTGCCAGTCCTGTGCTGAGCTTATTTTCTCATTGGATGGCCTTGAATAAGTCACACTTTTGTGGTCTCTGTTTCCCTTATGTAAGAAAGTCTGGCCAGCCAGATGGCTGGAGTTAAGCAGAACCAAAGCACATGCTATTGGAAAATGTAACAGGAAGACTAAACCGTCAGATGACCTGCAGGAACACAGGAAACACTGTGATGGGTTGCTGAGAAATTCGGCATCACGGTCAGCAATTTCTTATGCGACACTTCCAACTTAGTAGAAGAAACAGGCACAGTTCCATGCTCTCATTAGATTTTAAAAAGCCCCCAGTATGTCCGTTTGCTGTCAATATGTGTGAGTCCTGCATTAATCTCCAAGTGCAACTTTATCCCATTCTCCAGGAAATAAGGCCTCCCCATATTTACAAATGCATGGGTATCACTGGGCCCTTTGAGAAGACTGAGGACGTGGTTTGAGTCGGCAACCAGTCGAACAGTGAAGTAATCCTCAGTAGAGACTTCCTCCATACGGGCCACATAAATGTAGGCAAAATACAGGCCACTTTCCAAGATTTCCAATGACGAGTCACTTGCGTTCATTGCAAAGCCAGTGCACTTCGGTTTCCATTTCCAGCTGATGCCAGCCTGGGATGTTACTGGGGCTTCCATGAATAAACCGGGGGGGGGGGGCGGGGGCAGTGGGGGGAGCCAAAAGCAAAGCACAAAAAATCATCATCATCTTTTATCATCATCAACATCATCGTCGTCGTCGTCCTCTCCAGTGCCATCTCACCCACAATGCCTCACTCTGAGGCACACCCCTCTCAGCCAGGCATTATTTGGGCCTGGTGGAAACTCCCTGAGCCTCTCTGGAAAGGCCATTCCATAACTGGGGTGCCTCTACCAAAATGGTCCTCTTCCTAGCAGTCACCTGCTTCCCTTCATTTGGTGGCAGGGGCACTTAGAATAAGTCCTCTGAGAAAGATCTTAAGGTTCAGGTAGGTACGTATGGGAGAAGGAAGTCTTCCAGGTAACCTGATCTCAAGCCGCTTAGGGCTTTAAAGGTTAAAACCAGCACTTTAAATTGGGCCCAGAAATGAATTGCAGCTGACAAAGTACAGTGTGATATGGTCAAACTGTACAATTATGGTTAGTGATCTAGTGGTCCTATTTTAGACTAACTGTAATTTTGAACCATTTTAAAAAGTAGAGCCACATACAATGTATAGCAATCATCCCAGTGAGAGATTCCCAAAGCATGGGTGATTGCGGCCAAGCTATCTCTATCCAGGTAAAGAAGCAGCTTCTGTATCTGCCAAAGCTGATAAGAGATGCTTTGAGCTACAGAGATTGCTTGAGCCTCTATTGACAGTGCTGGATCAATAAGCAGCCCCAAACTGCAAATGGGATCCCTTAGGGGGAGTGTGACTCCATCTAGAACAAGCTGAACTGAACATCATTCACCTGGGTGGATGAACCACCAGCCAACGGTGCCTCTGCCTTGTCTGGATTGAGTCTCAGTTTATTGGCCCTCATCCAGTCCATCACTGTGCGCAAGCATTGGTTCAGAACAGCCACAGCCTCATCTGCATCTGATGAAAATGAGGGATAAAGCTGAGTGTCATCTGTATACTGGTGACACCTCAGACCAAATCTCTGGATGATTTCTCCCAGTGGTTTCATCCAGATATTAAGAAACATAGGAGAATGAATGGAACCCTGTGGAAGCCCAAAGTATGACTGCCAAGGGGTCAAGCAGCAATCTCCCCGCGCCACCTTCTGGAAACAACCATCGAAGCAGGAGCACAGCCGGGACAGCCTGTCCATGGTCAGTAGTATCTAAAGCCACCAGGAGGTCCTGGAGAACCAACAACGCCTCACTCTCCCTTTCTTTCTCTTGACAAAGGTCATCCCACAGGGTGGCCAAGGCAGTTTCTGTCCCAAAACGAGACCCGAAACATATTGGAATAGACCTAGATAATTAGATTCATCCAAGGGTCACTGGAGTGCCCCAGACACCGCTCTCGGTCACATTACCCAGGAAAGGAATGTTGGTCTATTTTTGTTAACATTGTCTGGGTCCAGGCTAGGTTTCTTTGGGAGTGGTCAAATTAGGGCTCCTTTTAAGAAATCTGAACCCACACCCTCTCTCAATGAGGCATTTGCAACCTTCTGGACCCAGGTGGACATTCCCTCAATGCTAGTTTGAAAAAGCCATAAACGTCCAGGGTTGAGTAGCTGGACTCAGCCAAGCACCTTGTACACAACCTGAAGCTCCAATAAAGGAAACTCATCCAACAAAAGTGGACCAGATGGCACTCTAGACACCTCTATTTTTAGACTGGTTTATTGGAAGTTTTAATTTTACACTGGCTCATTGGATGTTTTATTCAGGAATTTTATATTTATATTAAAGGTAAAGGTGTCCCCAACCAGTCGTGTCCGACTCTAGGGTGCGGTGCTCATCCCCGTTTCTAAGCTGAAGAGCCAGCGCTGTCCGAAGACGCTTCCGTGGTCATGTGGCCGGCATGACTGAACACCAAGGTGCACAGAGCGCTGTTACCTTTCCCGCCGAAGTGGTACCTATACTTGCAATTTCTTGCTTTCGAACTGCTAGGTTGGCAGGAGCTGGGACTGAAGACAGGAGCTCACTCCGTCACGTGGCACTCGGGTCTCGAACTGCTGTCCTGCCAACCTGTCCTTACAAGTCTGCAGTTCAGCGTCTTAACCACTAAGCCACCGCGGCCCTTTTATATTTATATTAAGATGTTGATATTTAAAATTAGGAACTGTTAGCTGCCTTGATCAGTATTTGGAAAGGTGGAGCAGAACTACTTAAATAAATAAACAAACAGGTATGCTATGTGATGAGAATTTTGGCCCTAAAAACCTATTGTGGAGTCATGGGATGTATGGTGTAAGGGTGCCTTTGTGCCTGTTCTGCTTGCTAAATTCATGTTCAGTGGTAATAGGAAATGGGCAGATCCAACAGGTAATGGGCAATGGGCAAATTCTGCCAGCACCTGGGAAGTTAACTGAATCATAAACTGGAAAATGAAATAAGGCTGCAATTCTGAGCATGCTCACTTGAAAGTTAATTAACTCTACCAAAATCAATAGAACTTGCTTAACAGAAAATATATTTAGAATTGAGACAGGGGGCACTAATGTGAAACATACTTTTTACTTCTCTTACAGAAATCTAATATATGGGACAAAGTCTGCCCCCTCTTCAGTGCCCTCCCACTGCCCTCCCATTAGTTCTGACCCCATCCAACCCCTGATGTGACCAGGTCCTTCAAAGTGCCTGGAGCGCGTGCTCCAACAGGCAAGCAGAGTGCCATTTAGGTTAGCTTGGAATGTACCTAAATTGACAACTACCGGTGGGAGAAGGCTCAGGCTGGCTTGCTCAGGGCCAAACCACATGAGAGATCCAAGCTTGGATTTTGTGGCTGTTCTGTTGTTGTTGTTGTTGTTGTTTTCTTTTGTTTTAACTTTTCAGCAGGGGGGCTCTGGAATGGTTCTCAGAGTAGGACATTTTAACAGTGTCCTGCAATGTTTTACAATTGCAACCATTAATTTAACTGAATTTAAATGTTAACAGTTGCTCTAGCTGCCAAGAGAGCACCAGTAATGAAAGGGGAACAGGAACTGACTAAAGGGCAATTCAGGAATGCTGCAGCCCCCAAATTAAGAAGAACAAAGTAATTAGCCACTTTAAAAGAAAGGGGTAAGAAGAAAGCTACTAATTAACAGAACAATGGTAGGGAGAAGCATGACCCTTGCTGTGATGGGACCTCCTTCTGAGTAAACATCTAGTGGGATTTTGCTCATGGGGTGGACATGGCTGGATTTTTATGAGGAAAACAGCACTATCTTAAGTGCCCTGTAGAACTGCCATTTTGATTCCACTGCCAGGTGATTGGAAAAGCAATGCCTCCGCAATGTGCGTAAGGAGCCTCAGTTGCTGAATTGCATGCTCAGTTGGCTGTTAGTGTCCTAGCGCTGCCTTAACTGTGGGACTTCAAAGGCAAGCCAGCTCTCGTACACCCTTGCCAGCATGCTGAGGATAAGAGATGCATATACAGCCCTATCCAAAGTTGGCAGGGGAATCTGGTAATCTGTCAAATCTGGATTTGCTTGAGTTCACCACTATGCACTGATGGGGATCGAGCAGATATTTTATGTATACAGGCCTGTTCTTGTATTAAAAGATTGTCTAAACTTCCGTCCAGTCTCCTATCCTGAAAGGAAGTCCTTGTTGATCACAACTATTCAGCATCTAGGTATGGGGTAGGGAACATTTGTCTAGCACAGGTCATTCTTCACAGGAAAAAAATCAACTGGAGCCCACACAAGTAAAATGAGGGACACTTCTGAAACTGCGGATCTGACCCAATTCGAGCCTTCAAAGGTTCAGTGCAGAACAGATCCGCAGTCACCCAGCTCCATCTGCAGTGTCCAAGACCTGTTTGGATGGAGGCAACCTGGGGCTGGGCCACTTCCTGCCCGAGAAGAGTTTTGAAGGTATGGATTGGGATGGCTTTCAAAGATGTCCCTTCTGGTAAGCCCCCCTGAGAATGTTTGGAATTCAATCCCCCCCCCGAAAGTCACTAAAAAGACCCCCCACTTTCATGGGGCACAGATGGCCTGTGAGAGTGCAGGAGACGCATTTTCAGTATGGCTCCAAGTCTTACTGCAGGCTGGATGAAATGTAGCCACAGGTGGATCTGGCCTGTGGGTTGTGGGTTCTCTACTCCTGATCTAGGCACACTGACAGTGTGGCGGGATTCCCTTTTAGGCCCCCAACGGGTACATCTAGATTCCTTGATAAGTGGTTAGGGGCTTGTGTCCAGTTTGGCCCTTACTGGGATGCTTCCCCTATTGGCAGAAGGGCTCTCGAAATCAGAGATGTGTTCAGGATCCTATTTGCTGTCACAACTAATACTCGTGATTCTAAATGTTACATTTAGGTTTTCCCTAAACATTTTACCTCAGTGTGTGCAATATTAGCATATGTCAATCACTTCAAACTCCACGTTTTTTATGGGAGCTATGTTTCAGGTTTATGTAAAGGGGAGGAGTTCTCAGCACTCTGAAGATCTGCATTTCATCGTATCTGACCATTCTGAACAGCATGATCTGCAGAGGCATGAGCAGGACAGTGCAGTTTTGCAACATGACTGTTAATTTACTTTCGTCTGTTGGAGCTGGAAGAAATAATAATCAGCTTTTTCAATTCCATTAGTGTGTTGAAAGCTAAATAAAGGCTAATTGTAATAACAGAATTTCTCTTTATCACTTTAATTGTCCTGGGATTTATTTTATGAAGGGTGGTATAGAAATATCTTAAATAAATAACACTTGGTAAAGAAAAAAAATATTGAGCAAGTCTGAGTACTTACAAGATCCATGAAACCAGCATGTCTTGGGTGTCTGTAGGGAAAGTAAACATGGAGTATTTTACTGTGGTGTATTCACTCAAGTGTTGGGCTTGGATGGGGGAAACCCAGATTCAAATCCCTTCTTGGCTAGGAAGCTTACTGGATGGCCTTGGGCAAGTCACAGCGACTGAGTTTGGATGATCAGTGGGGTAAACAACACAGCGTCTGTTTCCCCTCCCCCGCATGTGTTGGTTGTGCAACCAGGATTACTCTGATTACCCACACTGCATCATGGGTTGCTGTATCATCCGAACCTAGCACATGGCACCAGCATAATTCATTTTCACCCACCCTACAACCCATACTGAAAAGCTGGTGTGGGTGAAAATGAACTATGTTGCTCATAGTTGTTCACTGTTGAAGGGTGGGTGAAAATGAACTATGCCCATGCCACATGCCGGGTTCAGATGACATGGCAACATGCAATGTGGGTAATTAGGGTAATCCTGTTTGCACAACCGGCACACATAGGGGCGGGGGAAAACAACTGATGCTGTATTGTTTCCACCACTGATTGTCCAAATTCACCCAATCTCTCTTAGGGCATTTGCACACAGAGCTTTTATCTTGCTATTGAGATTCCTCACTCACAGACGTTTGCGGGTCCTTTTCATGACGTTGTCAACCTCCAGGGCACATCCAGAGGTATTTCCTGGTTATTTCATCTCAAATTGATCTGGAACTAATGAACTATCTTTTAAACTTGGAATGTTACGTGATTAAAACAGCCACTAGATGGCGTTGTTTCATTGAGTTCTATGGAACCTTGAAAATTAAAAGCTTCCCCTCTGAGCAATCACGTGGTCGCTGTCTGGGAGCCTGCGGTAAACACGGGAAGTCTCCAGAATGGGAGGACTGTGGGGGTTTTCTTTAGTATAAAGGCAGCCTTAGTCTAACCTACCTCACAGCTTTGCAGCTATGAGGCTAAAATGCCACTTGAGTTCCTTGGAGCAAACATGGAATATAAGTGTAGAATCTGAAAACACAAGATTTAAACTGTTCCTTCCTTCATTGTCAGCTGTGAAGAACACAAAGGGGAATTCATTTCTTTTAAATATTATTTGATTTGAAGTACAAATCCAAATCTGTTTATTACAGTCCAAAACCAGATTGAGAATACATGATATAGAATACACACACACACAGAGAGAGAGAGAGAGAGAGAGAGAGAGAGAGAGTAGTATACCATCAATGCTAAACAAATCAATGCTAGACAAATCAAGAACGTGTTCAGTGGGCTCTCAATTTAACTGCAACAGAAAATCCCCTTTCAATGTTTTCAGTAACTACAGCAGAGCAGTGGGACTATTTTGGTCTGACTTGACACCATAGCACACAGATTATTATATAATGCATTAATGAAATTCAAGAATGTAATTCCTACTCCCAATTTTTCTACAAGACAGTACATGTAACAGTACCCAGCGTGGTTGAACACTTTCTTTACTTTGACAAAAACCAAGACAGCTCCCAGTTCTTTATTCTGGCATTTGTTCATTATATTCAAAACTCTCCTAGTATATATGTTCAACTAGGGATGTACGAAAATCACTTACCTGTTCGCAGATTATGTTTATGGTGGGGGGGAGGCGTTCCGTCCCTCCCCCCGGAATCCTGGACGGGGGGGGAGGCGCTCCGTTCCTCCCCCTCGGAATCCTCCGCGGCTGGCTGTGCTCCGCGGCAGCTCCGTGGAGCAGCTGGCCAGGCCCAGCCAGGCCAGAGCCGTCCGCAGCCGGATTTCTGGCCGCAGAGGGCTCTGGGAAAACAAACAAACAAACCGCGTACGCAAAAGGCGGCGGCTACGGCTGCTGCCATTTGCGTTCCTTATTTTTGACGTCTTAATCTACGTAAATATTTACGTAGACTAAGATGGCGAAAATAAGGGGAACGCAAACAGCATAGCGGACGCTATTTGCGTTCCCCTTATTTTTGCCGTCTTAGTCTACGTAATTATTTACGTAGACTAAGACGGCCCAATATAAGGAACACAAATGGTGGCGGCCGTAGCTGCTGCCATTTGCGTACGCCTTTTTTTTTTTTTTTTACCCAGACGTTTTAGGCTATGTAAAAACTTATGGAGCCTATCACGCGTGTGTAAAAAAACAAAAACAAAACTGCAAATGGCGGCGGCGGTAGCCAGTCAGAAGACCAGCCACTGCCGCCGCCGTCGAAGCCGCCGCCAGAGCCGCTGCCGCCCGGAAGATCCGCCCCAGGTAAGTCTCGTCCCGGGGGGATCCGTGGGGGGGGGCAGGCCGTTCCGCCACAGATTTCGGGGGGCCGAATGCACTGGCATTCGGCCTCCCCGAGATCCGTGGCAGAATTCTCTGCCAACCCTATGTTCAACAATAAAACCTGTCTGATCAGGATGTATATACTTTAATTTCATTCAATCTACAAAATGAAACAAAAACTAAGAATGTAAGAAGAGCCATGGTGGGTCAGACCAAGGGTCCAGCTAGTCCAGGATTCTGAGGGTTGTTTACACAGATGATTTGCTGTGAATTGGGAGCATTTCGTTGGTGGCCGATGATATCATAGCAAAACCGAAGCCATCCCAGGCTTTGTGGTGGAAAATCTATTATTTTCTGAGACTATTCTGGTTTTTTCCCTTTAATTCAGGTTCTCTGTGCTTCTCATGCTGTGTGCTCCTATCCTCCGTGCCTACTTGGACATGATAGCCCTGCCCAGGGATGTGTCAAGGGGTGTTTCCCCTGTCTGTATTTCCCCAAGGTTTCCGCCATTTTGCAGCAGGGCACTCCGGAGTTCCAGTATTTATTTCTCCTCGCTTCACTTTGCCAGTCATCGCAGTTGCTTTTTAGCCACCCATCAGCCACCCTGCATACCTAGGTGACCCCTGTTTAGGACCCCCCAATTTATTTATATTTTAGAAACCGGTCATGCATTTGGCTGGGCTCAGCAGCAGGAACCCACAATTGGCTGAGCCCAGCTACAAGGAAAGCAAACCAGAACAACACTCCCCTCCCCCCAAATCTGTGCATGTTTACTCAGAAGTAAAAAATAAATCTCACTGCCCTGCAGTGAGACTTTAACAGATCTCAATGCATATGGAGTCACTGTAAATCGTTAAAGTGTTTAAAGGGTTAAAGGCTGGCTTTAGTAACTTGCCCTAAAGTGCTCTTTCACTTCTCCATGAAATCTCTATCTGGATGCTGTGCTTCTTTGATGTTCTGTAGTTTCTTTGTTGTTATGTAAAGTTGCAGTAGCATCATCAGAGATCAGGGGAGCTTCTCATCTCATTGAGCAGGGAGAAGGAGAAAGGGGCAGGGGAAGGGAGGCTGGAAGCAGTAATTCCCTGGCAGAGTGCTGGAATGGGACGGAATGGGGCAAAACTGAGAGGCTGGACTGCTTTCATGGGAAACCTTTAGATGGGAAGCCTTTGCCTTCTCAAGACAAAAGTTGAGGAAAAGAGGAAACATTGGGGAAAAGAGGGGTGGGAGATAATATAGTAGCAGAAAGAAGCCTTCAGAATTGTGAATTAGTTGCTCTCCATTCATAATAATGTAGTAGCAGGGGGGAGCCTGGATGGGGTGATGGTGGTGGCAAACAAGCCTCTCTCATTGGTTGAGCAGCCCCCGCCAGTCTGAAGATGTTCAGTTCTACAAGATGAAACTGGACAGCCACCTGTCAGGGATGCTCTGACTTGGATTCCTGCAATGAGCAGGGGGTTGGACTCGATGGCCTTGTAGGCCCCTTCCAACCCTGCTATTCTATGATTCTATGATATGATTCTACTCCCCCCCCCCGAAGTATGTTCCTTTCAAGCACTGTGTGACCCCTGAAAACTGGAGTTTATCAGTGCTATACACTCGGCTTTTCTTGCTTCATGTGTCCCTGACAGATCAAAGCCAATTCCATGAAAATCTGGGTAATACTCCAATGCGCTTCTCACTCCATTCTCATTAAAATCCCCCCCCCCTGTTCACACAATAGCCAACCAGATGTCTGTGGGAAGCCCACAAGCAGGATATGAGTACAACAGCACCCTCCCTCTCATGTTCCCCTGCAATGGGCTTACAGAAGCATATTGCCTCGGATACTGGAGGCAATGTCTAGCCATCATGACTAGTAGCCATTGATAGCTTTATCCTCCATGAATTTGTCTACTCTCCTTTTAAAGCAATTAAAGTTGGTGGCCATTGCTACATCTTATGGCAGCTAATTCCATATTTTAACTATGCAATGTGTAAAGAAGTACTTCCTTTTATCTGTCCTCTATCTTCCACCATTCAGCATCATTGAATGAACCTGGGATCTAGTATTATGGGAGAGAGAGAAAAACCTATCCACTTTTTCACATCAGGCATAATTTTGTACATATCTATATGGAAACAAAGCCCTATGAGGAAAGACTGAAAGAACTGGGCATGTTTAGCCTTGAGAAGACTGAGGGGAGATATGATAGCACTAGGGATGTCAGAGAAATCTGCTGTGGACTCAAATGAGGCCAGATTCTTTGGAATCTGGCCTCCGGAATCCATGGCAGAACGGCTCCACTTACCTCTGCTCCAGGAGGATTCTGACCAGAATGGCACTCTGGCTCCGGAGTGTGGGCGATACTAGCCTATCGCGGGAAAAAACACAGATGCAAATGGCGTAGTGGACCCCACTTGCTGCCGTAAAGCCCTCAGTTTATGGCTGCATTTAGGTTAAACTCAGCGCTTTACAGATACAAGTGGGATCTACTACGCCATTTGCGGCCGTGTTCCTCCCAGCGATACGGTGATGGCGGCCGCCATTACCATATCGTCAGCACCCCGGAGCCCTAGTGCTGTCCCAGCCTGAATCCTCTTAGAGCCGAGGTAAGTGCAGTGGTACGGAGCTGGAGTGTGGCTCCACAGAATCCTCGTGGAGCGGAGCCTCTCCAGAGGAATCTGGGGGGGGGGGGGAACGGATTGCTTCCCCCTGGGCGGATTCCCCACCGGAATGGAAGGTGGGGAATCCGTACATCCTTAGATAGCACTCTTCAAGTACTTGAAAGGTTGTCACAGAGAGGAAGGCCAGGATCTCTTCTCGATCATCCCAGAGTGCAGGACACGGAATAATGGGCTCAAGTTACAGGAGGCCAGAGTCCAGCTGAACATCAGGAAAAACGTCCTGACTGTTAGAGCAATACGACAATGGAATCAGTTACCTAGGGAGGTGGTGGGCCCTCCCACACTGGAGACATTCAAGATGAAGCTGGACAGCCATCTGTCAGAGATGCTTTGACCTGGATTCCTGCACCGAGCAGGGGGTTGGACTCGATGGCCTTGTAGGCCCCTTCCAACCCTGCTATTCTGTGATTCTATGTTTCCCCTTACTTGCTTTTTCTCTAAGCAAAACAGTCCCAGACATTGTAAGCTTTCCTCATAGGGGAGATGCTCCAGACACTTGATCATTTTGGTTGTCCTGGTCTGTACCTTTTCCAGCTCTACAATATCCTTGTTGAGGTGCAGTGACCAGAACTGTATACAAGTATTGCAGGTGTGCTCACGCCATCGATTTGTTCAAGGGCAATATGATATTGGCAATTTTATTTTCAGTTCTTTTTCTAATTATGCCCAACACGGAATTTTCCTTTTTCACAACAGCCACACATTGGGGCAACATTTTCATCAAGCTGTTCACCATAAGCCCAAGATCTCATTCTTGGTCAGTCACTGCCAGCTCAGATCCCATCAGTGTAAACATAAAGTTGGGATTTTTTTGTTCCAACATGCATCACTTTACACTTTCTTATATTGGACCACATTTGCCATTTTACTGCCCATTCCCCCAGTTCGGAGAGATCCTTTTTGGAATTCTTTTTGTTTTAACCACCCTAAATAATTTGGTGTCATCAACAAACTTGACCACCTCACTGCTCACTCCTAACGTGTCATTTATGGACACGTTGAAAAGCGCTGGTCCTAATACAGACCCTTGGGAGACCCCATTCTTCCATCCTTCCACTGTGAGCTTAATTTTCCCACAGCAGCGGCTGTATTGAGCCGGGTGCCCATGGCACCTGGCTTGCCATGTCATGTAAGCGCAGGAGGAAGGAGTTCTTTGAGGGTTAGACACTCAAATAACCCATGGCTTGCTTCACATGACACAACAAGCCACAGCAAGCCAGGTGCCCATGGGCACCATGCAAAAATGGTGCCTGCAGGACCACAGTGTGACTGCCCCTGAGGGCAAATTAACCCACAGTGGGCTGTCGTGTTGTGCAAACCAGGTCTGCGAGAACTGTTCTAGGGCACAGTCATTTAGGGGCTCTGAAAATGTTACCTCTTTGTCATGACTAAAACATATATTCTACTTGAGAGTAATTGAAGTCACTTATTGCCACAACCCTTTCTGCTTTGGATGCCTCCTTGATTTCATTCTTCGTCTCAAAATCACCTTGAGCATTTTGGTCAGGGGGACAATACCATGTCCCTTATACAAAATGACTCTGGGGCCTAGCTTATCACCCACACGGATTCTGGGGAGGGGGCTACCCCTTTAGAAATGTATAGTTTCTAGATGCATCTCAATCCAGTGTTAGGCCTGGCTTGGGGATGGAGGCAGCCGTTGTCACTTTGGTGGCTGAGCTATGTTGGGAATTGGACAGGGGAAGTGCATCTCTGCTGATTCTACTGGACCTTTCAGTGGCTTTCAGTACCATTGACCATGATATGGGCTGATGGAACTTGGCATTAATGGTGGTTCTAGTCCTTCCTGGGTGGCTGGTTCCAGAAAGTGGTGCTGGAGGACTCTTGTTCAACAACTTGGCCTTTGAGCTATGGGATCCCATAGCTTTCCATCTTACCCCCCCCTCCCCCGGCTGTTTATTATCTAGATGAAACTGCTGGGAGAGGTCATTGAGGGATTTTGAGTTCAGTGCCATCAGGATGTGGATGACACCTAACTGCACCTCTCCTTGCATGGGCTTCCAGAGTTCCTGCAGCTGCCCCCCTGGGTGAGCCATAATCTCCAGATTCTGAGCTTTCATTTTCATTTTTACTTTTAAAAAGCAAGTTGCTAACCCTTGTAGAACCAGAGATATGAGGCAAAGCATGCAGTCACTATTCTGTCCATTCATTTTGTGATAAACTAGCCAGCTCATCGCTTTCACTGTTTTTAACCAATGAATGAAGTCCTAGCAATGGTCAACACACCCACTGTCTGGAGAAAGAAATTCTTATTCATGCGGGGGGGGGGGGGTTGGCCCAAGGGCTGGATTGCTACTTGGGAATCCTCCCAAGGGTCACATGCCAGCAGTGGGTGTGGCCAGAGCCCAAAGTGCGTATGGCTATCTCCCTCTCTTTCACACACACACACACCCCATCCACACACAGGCACCCCTCCGAGCCCCCTACCTCCTCAGAGGCCCAATTCTCATTCCAATCATGATGCACTGGAGGAGGATTTTTAAACCTGTCCACCAAATGCACTGTGATGGAGATGAAAACTCACCCCCATCCTCAGTGGATCTGCATGGATCAGCGAGGGGGGGGGGATGAGAAGGGCTCCATTTCTCACTGTGCAGCATGGGAAGGCAGCACACTGCCCATGGATGGGAAGATTGCTCTCTCCCTAACTGTGTGGAGATAACAGGAGACCCTTTCTCATCATGCAACAGGGGAAAGCTACTATCCCTGATCAGCAGATCTCATAAGAGATAACGGGCTTCTTCAGACAGAGCTTTTATCCTGCTCTTGAGATTGCTCACTCAGGGAAGTTTGCGGGGCCCTTTAGATAATGCCGTGAACCTCCAGGGCGTCTCTTGCGCTAAATGCCCTTTGTTCTGTTTTTAAATAGATCGCAGATAATTAGGTATCAAATTACCCTACTTGAGTTCCCTCCGTAAAAAAGGAAAAGCCACAAGAAGAGGAGCTGGACCAATGAAACATATGGAAGACTCAGATAAGGGGGAGAAGGCAGGGGAAAGGGGAGGGGGGAAAGGAAGCATGTGTGAAGGGAGTCCGTTGTGATCCTGCATTTAAAACGGAAGCAGAAAGCCCCATTTCAAATGCAGGATTTTAGGCTGGTGTAGAGATGCTCCGCAGCTTTTCCCTTCCTAGGGAGAGGCTGGCGGGCTGGATTGATGGATGGAGAAGTCCAGTGGGCTGTACCCAGTCCATGAGCTGGAGGTTCCCTGTGCCTTTTTAACTCTTTCCTTCCCCTTCATGGTCCTGATTAAAATCCCACCCACTTCCACCGCCTTTTAGCCCTGGAAGGTAAGTTCCCATTGGTGCAAATAGGAGCTTCTCTTTCTGGTCTAATAGCAGGCATGTGTGAGTGTTTTTTGTCAGGACTACAGAAGGGGAGGAAAGAGTTCAAACCCACCTTACCATGTGCTACAGTTCTGATGAAAACTCTCTTCCCCCCACACCTCCTATTAACAATGGAGGGTGCTTAACCCTGCCGTGATTCCCAGTAAAGCATTTAGCCTAATATCTGGTTTGGCCCTAAGCTTCACCATGTACAGCAGGATTTGCTCCATGTAAGTGTATGTAAGATTGCAGTCTAGAACCTCCACAGAGCCCTCAGCTGGGAGATCTTTTCTTCCTAAGTGCTGACTTTTAATTAAAAATTCTACCTGCAGTGCACCTCAAAGAGCAATGCCTGAGGGGTTTAATCCCAGGCATGTAAATATACTAACCTGGCGGGGGAGACACCTCGATCATGAAGGTGGTTCTTGCAGGGCGAGGCTCATCCACTGCGCTCCGGGTGTGTTGACCCCTGCGATTTCCCCAAATGCGAGAAACTTGTCTGCATAAGTTAGCAATGGGGAACTGCATTCGTGCTTTCCCCCTAATATATTCATCTCAGGTAAACCTGGGGCACTGTGGCTCATTGGCAGAGCCCCTGCTTTGCGTGCAGAAGGTCCCAGGTTCAATCCCCTGCGTCTCCAAGTGGGGCTGGAAAAATTCCTGCCAAACGCTGGAGAGCTGCTGCCAGTCAGTGTCAATAATACTGGGCTAGTTGGACCAATGGTCTCACTCAGTATAAGGCAGCTTCCTATGTTGACTTTGACCAATCCGCTAAAAATGAAACCCATGGGGTTGGCTGGCGGATTGTTATAAACTGCGATGGAATTACAGCTGATGTAGCACGATCAACTTGACCAACCTGTCTTGCACAGGATGCTGTCAGCACAAACCGCAGTGCTTTGTCACAGCTCTTCTGTCTTTGGAGGAGCTTTTGCTAAATATAGACATTTTGATACAGCACATAAGGTGTTGCACAGATTTTATTTATTTCATTTTTAGCCCACTTTCCACAGAGCTCAGAGTGGCATACACAGTTTTTCCTCTTTCCCATTTTATCCTCACAACAACCCTGCAAGGTAGGTTAGATTGAGAGCATGACTGGCCCAAAGTCACTCAGCAACTTCATGGCTGAATGAGTGTTTGAAGTAGGGCTCCCCCATCCAAAAATCTAATCACCACAGCACATTTATGGGCCGATCACACCTTCGAATCTTCGAAGATCATGCCTGAATTAGAAAAAAAAACATCGCGGAGAAGCCCTGATTCTGCGAGGATAATGCCTTAATTAAAAAAAAAAATCCGGAGTAGGGGATAGGAGGGTGTAAAACTTAGTCTCATTTGAAGGGATAGAATAACCCCCTGCTCAGGGCAGGAAGCCTGATTCCTAGGCAGTCGCCCATCCAACTACTGACCAGGGCCAACCCCACTTAGCTTCCAAGATCAGACAAGCACCCACACATCCAGCCCTTTGCTTGTTGCTGAGGAAATAGGGGCTGCTGAGAAAGCTATGCGATCAGTTGCTGGAAGAAGACATGGGGCCGTCGAGAGCTGTGATTGGGCAGGAGGGAAATACAAACACCACCATATATGGACAGGCGGGGGAGGAGACTACAACTGGATATGGTAGGGAAGGCGGAAAATCAGAGCACACAAGGGGAAATACCGGGGTATTCGGGTATTGAAAGCGGGAGCACGGAAGTGGGAAATTCCGGTTCCAATTCGAGGCGGGTACTGCGTAGTATGAAAGGCAGGCGGTGAAACCTCATTGGAAGCGAAAAAAGGTGGTAAGTGTAGATCCAGCCTTATGATAGCATTGGGCCAAGTACTATTTAACATGCTGGAATTTTTCATTATTATATTTCCAAAAAGTTGCCACTGAGACATACAACTGCCACAATTAGTAATTCATATGAGTAATCCAATATATTAACAGATTTAATAGCAGCCATTCCATCTGGCTACAGCCGATGGGAAGCAGGACCTGCCCTATCAGCCCTGCTGAGCTTTTCTTCTCCCTCAACTCTTTCCATTCCAGCTGGTTATTCTAAGAACTTCGTAATTTTAAGAGCTGGTGTTTTCCTCTTCCTTTTTTTCCCTTTTGTGTCGTCTCTTTTAGACTAAACCTGCAGGCAGGGTCTGTCTTGTTTGCTATTGATCTCATGTAAGCTGTTCTGGGAGCTTTTTCAGCTAAAGAGTAGGGTGAAAATGCTTTAATTAATAAATACATAAACAAACACATAATGGCTCTTTAGAGGTTTGCTGTCTGCTTACCTGTTTATGATGGAGAAGAAAGCAGGCTATCAAAAATGGAAGCAAAACCAGCACCAAGATGGCCAAACTTGCCCCCAGGCACAGGGTGATACAGCTATTTCTTGGCTTATTGGAATCCCTCGGAAGGCCGCCCCCCTCCATGAAAGCCAACGCCTCCATATTCTGGGAGCTCAAAGCAGCGCAGTGCTAAAGCTTCCTAAGTATTTCTTCAAATGTTAGCAGCCCTGACCATTGAAAAGGTATTTATATGCTTGGAGATTACCTTATTTAAAAATGGGTGGAGTTTGCATTTCATCATGATATGGGCAGTGGAAGAGGGCACAAAGCCAACGAAACTGTTGTAAGAGAGCGGAACTCTCATTCAGTTTACAGCCCGGCATCTGCTACGAAATGAAACTGCCCTAGTGCCGAAGAGGGAGGGGGAACTTTTCACACCAACCATTTATGAAGCGTGCTGCGGAATGAAATATTATGCAGTGTAGTAATTTATTTATATTTAAAATGTAGGTATTAATCTTCTGTCTCTTAAAAGAGGGTGGTTTTCCTTGTGAAACAGTTCAAGTATCTGGATTTATGCAAATAACTAAAGGCAGCTTTTAAAATTATCTGCACAAGGGTTTCAAGAATCCTGCAGCCAAAGAACTGGCTGGTGAGCTCAAATCAGCCCCCCCCACCCACCCGCCCCAAGGGTTGTCAGTTCACAGCAGGAGTCACTATTGGTAGAATTCCCCCCTGGAGCCAGCAACCCTCTGCCCTCTTGGCTCTCTCCTTTCTCTAATCCTTCCTTCCTGCCAATAGTGTAGTTTCTCTACACTTCTTACCTTCTCCTTAGCTCCCCCTTCCATCAGCTCTGTGACCCCATCACCCATTGCCCTAGTTTGCATGATCATGGCTGGGGAAATAAGCCATGGTGGGTTCTGGGTGGTTTGTTACCCATGGCAACAAGCTACCCTGGTTGAGTTTGCACAGCATGACAAGCTGCTCTGCCAAGGGTAATTATGTTAATCCTCCCGGTGTGCAACCAGCAGGCACAGGGTGGTTAACAAGCCACCGTGGCTTATTAACCACCCTGAAATTGTGTTAACTAGATCATTTTTTCAGTGGGCCTTTGCTTTTCACCCTCTGTCTTGACCAGCTACTTCTAACACACCTCTCAAACCTCACAGAATACAGACCCTCCATAGCTTACCTACTGCACCGTTTCTTCAGAAGCCCCCACCCCACCCCACCCCACCCCCCCTCCATAGTCTAAGCAGCGTTTTCTTGCCTTGGTTCCCTGTCTTCTCTTCCCTTTTTCTCAAACATCATTCTCCACCTACCTTTCCTTGAACTTAGGACAAAAACAGAAGTTGCATTAAAGCAGAAGTTGCAATGGGTTCTCCATCCAGCCTCTCTGTCACTCCCCCTGGTATAAACTCAGCTTCACAGTTTACATGCATCACCCTCTGATACATGTAAATCCTACGCACAATTCCCAGGGAATAAGCCCCACTGAAGACAGTGGGACTCACTTCCCTTTTGTAAGCAGGCTGGCCGTTGCACCACACCAGCCACCTAAGAGAGCTACTGGGCAGTAGAGAAATGCAATGAACAGATACAAAGAAGTCAGTGATGTCAGACTCAGTGAAGCAGCCAAGGGCCAGTCCACACCTGACTCAGAGATCCATGAGAGCTGCTTTCCCAGCCCTCTCCCTTTGAGACAGGCACAGGGAGCAGTGCTGGCCCCAGGTTGTAGAGGGCCCTGGGCAAGGCTCCCGCACACAATAAATGTCTCATGTGGAAAAGCTCTTATTGTGGCATACACTTTTGTAGACTAAAGTCTACAATGGGCTCTAGTTCATTAAAATCTAGACTACAATAAATCTGTGGGTCTATAACAGCCTTCCTCAACCTGGGTCCCTCCAGATGGTTTGGACTCTATCTCCCATAATCCCTGGCCATTGGCCACAGTGGCTGGGGCACACAGGACTTGGAGGCTAACATGTTGGGAGGGACCCAGGTTGGGGAAGGCTGGGGGGCCAAAATATTTGTGCGTGTGTCTTTAATCCTTTGTACATTCTGCCCAATGTCCACTTCACCTTCCAGAACATGAGGAAATCAAAGGGATCTCTTATGAAAATAAAGCTGGACTGGCTGAGCTGGTGGGCTGACTTGGGCCCCATCTATATGGCACAGCTTTCACCCCCCACCCCGTTGCAACTGCGCAGCAATGCAGCTTTGAATCATCATCCCCTGCAATACACTTGCAATGTACTGCGCACTTCCCTAACAGACTTGTATGCCCCTCTTTTTTTGCCGTTATACTGAAATGCGCAGCTGTGCAGTCCCGTGAGTGTGGGGGTGCAACACTTCAGTGGCTGTTTTGTATTTGAGGGGCTCTGCGGTGTCTTTCTGTCCCTTTTTTAGGTTAAAAAGTGGGTGTTTTGTGCTCCTTCATTTCTGCACCATCAGTTTGTTGGTTCCCCAGCCTGAGACTTTCGTGATGGTTCACACTCACAAGCATGAGCAGTACATGCCTACCCATCGCTCCAAAATGGTGGCTGGAGCAATGTTGTTCCTCCCCCAAGACCCCTCCCCCCAGTCCTTGGGTACTGAGTCCAAAAGCAACCGTTGCAAAGATACAAAGCTGCAAAAATGTGTGAAAAGTGTGATTAAATAGATGAAAATGCCCCTCTGTGCCTTTGTAACTGCGCAGCTGCGAAGGGATGTGGGGAGTAAAGGGAAACAGTGATGCAGGCACTACACACACCTACAACATGCCCACTGCAAAATGCGAAGTCGGTTTGGGGAAGGGACAGACGGCTCACAAGCGCAGGGAAACCTGTAGCAAACGAAAAACATCGCAGCAAAACGACTCCTTGGAACCCCGCATTTTCCAGGCAAAAGCCACGGATGGCTGCAAAGTGGCAACTACGTCCTCTGTCATGATGGACCTTGACTCGCACCCGCCCCAGAGTAAAAGCCGGACGTAGATAGGCCCTTGGAGCATTTAATTTCTCAGGGAACCAAACAGTTTAGAGTCCAGGGAGAGTTGTCCATGTTGGCTGGGAAGCCTACATCGTACAGAGAATGGTGGAGGACTGAGAAGAGGGGACCACCAGGAGGCAGGGAACGTAAGGGACAGGGCACTCCGAGGCAGGGAGGCTGAAAGAACATCACAAAGTGTGCGATGGACTGAGAGAGAGGAACCTGAAGGGCATGGGGAGGCCCAACAGTGTCCCATGTAAACACAATATGGATACGTACCCTAGAATTTGCTCCAGAATCCTCTGCAGTGTGCTGGGGGATTGGATTCTGTAGCACAGGCATGATAGACTAAGGGCACAGTCCTAGTTGTGCTTAGACAGAAAAAAGCCCTACTGCTCCCAGCACGCAGGCATAGGATTGTACCATAAGACACAGAACAGGCATGGGATTGCATCCTAAGGGACAGAACCAGTCTCTTTCAACAGAACACCTTTCCACAGCCTGGTGCCCTCCCAATGTTTCGTATTACAGCTCCCAGGATTCCAGACCACTGACTATGTGGCTGGGGCTGATGGGAGTTGAAGTCCAAAACATCTGGAGGGCACCAGGTTGGGCTAGAACTTTCCCTCCTCTCACCAGGTGGTGGAAGTGACTGCTGCCCATAGAATTTAATGGAAAATCCCAGTATTGGAGCACAGCTCTGATTGGACCGCAGTGGACTCACACAGAGACAAAAGGTAGCACCAAAGACAAGATTTTCTGCTCTTACTACAGGTTTTATTTTGTGTGAAAATGTTAATTGTGTGTGGGGGGGGGCAGTTTCTAGACATTAAAAGCACAGTGTGGCTACATGCGAGTCAATGGAGGACAAGGTTTCTGCATGCAACTGCGCGCTGGATCTGGGCTGGGAGTGGTCTGCGGCACTGATTTAAGTAGACTACCCTTTCTTGCAACCTGAAGAGTGTTTTGTATGGGATTTTTGGCTGGGAATCCAAACCAGACCCAGGCCTACTTCTAACCTGCAATATTAACATTGGGCTACATACAGGGCTGTTGTCAGCCGTTCTCTCAGCTCCTGCAGCCCTGCAATACGGGGATAATGGATGGCATTGGCATTTGAACAGGAATGGCTATTTTCTAAATGTTTAGAAACTAAAACAAATTAAGGGAGCGACCCTACGCCTGTTTAGGCAGAAGAAAGCCCTACAGCTACCTGACAATGGTTAGGGCATGCTGGGAGTTGCAGGGCTTTCTTCTGTCTAAACAGGCATAGGGTTGCTCCTTAAATGTTTCACATGAAATAAGAACTGGCTTAGAGCTGAACTCCTCTCTTTGCTGGTATCTTTTGGGTCGGGGGTGGGGAGGCATATGCTAGTGCCCAGTCACAGCTATGGTAAAAAATCTTCCTTTTCTTCCCTGATTTGTATTAGTAGTCCTCACTTCTATCCCATGGATATTTTAAAAGAGTTTCGGCTATTGGGCAGTACAGAAATGTAATAAACAAACTGTCTTTACCTGTGTGAGCCTGGAAATCACATAGCCAGACATCCAGCTGCCTCACTCTCGATATTTTCTCTTTCTGCGTTCCATACCAGCCATGCAAGCAAGGGTTCTTCAGCAGGCAAGCCAGTGTTGAGAGGGTTATCTGGAGGCAGTACATGTGAACCCTGCTGCCTGATAGGAACATATGTGAATCCCTACAACTACAGAGTTCAGTGTTGGGCCTTTCCATATAATTGCGCAAATTGTAGCCCACTTCCGGTAACCAAGCTAATCCCAACAGGCAAACGTCACTACAGACAAAACTGTAAATTGAAATCTATTCAAGGGTTTATTTCAGAAAAATACAAAATAAAGAAAGTGGCATGGTAGTTATATATTCAAACACTCAAACAACCCAGTTCAAACGCTCAGACAACCCATGATTAATAAACCATGGGCTATTTGTGAGTGTGCACACACAAGAAAGCCCCGTGGTTCCCGCCCGCTCGTCCACTTCTGCCATCTTTCTACCAGCCTCATGATGCTATTGTGTGTATATGTTTGTCATCTTTTTGGTTTTGTTTTGTTTTTATTCTTTTGTAAACCTTTTTGTAAACCTTTAACAATATAATAAATAGTGTTAATGAATGAAGGAATGAATGATTTTAACCCATGGTTTGTTATTGGGTTAAAACTCTGGGTTGTTTAGTCCTAAACAGCCCAGAGTGCTGGGTTTACACATCACGACAATAACCCAGGAACAGAGCTTTCCTGGGTTGTTTTGGAAAGTGGAAGTGATGAGCATGTGGGAGACAGTATGCTCACTCACTGCCAGTTGGCCACAACTAACTAATAAACAGACGTTGTTTGCAAACTGGGTCAGTGTATGTATTTTTATGTATCATTGTAATATATTGTTTTGTCATTTTCTAACAGTAATAATAATCGCTTCTCTCATTTGCTATGGGTTCAACTGACTTTGTCTATGACTTTCTTAGAATCAAAATGCACCAAATTCTACAGAAATTCTTATTAGGAAAAGTGGTATCTAAACTCCATTGATTTTTTAAAAATAAAATTGTTTGGTCACAGTATATTTTTAATTGTTTGTAAATTCAATGTATGATATATTGATTTGAAGACTGAGATGTGTTCTTTCAGATGGTTTTTAATTCATTACATAGATTTATATACTGCTTTCTAATGTGACAATAAAAGTACAATCAAATAATCGCTGGTCAGCTATAACCATAATAGCTGGGCCACCCCTGAGGGAAAGCCTGCATGAAGAGGCGAGTCTTGAGCAGACGTTAAAAGATCAGGACTGAAGTCACCTGCCTCATGTCAATGGAGGGTGCATTCCAGAGCGCAAGTGCTGCTGTACTAAATGCTCCGTTACATGCAGCACGGTCAGAAGTACACCTCCTGAGGTCCACAAGGATCAGGGAGGGACATAAAGGGTGAGGTGATCCCTAAGGTAACCTGGTCCCAAGTAGGTTAGGGCTTTATACTGTAACAACAGAACTCTAACCCTAGCCCAGTAGCTTATTGGCAGCCAGTGCCGTTCTTTTAGCAGAGGTGTAACATGCTGTCAAACATGGTCCCTGTTCGTAGCCTTGCAGCTGCATTGTGCACCAGCTGCACCTTTCAGCCCAGGCCTAAGGGTCGCATCACACAGAGCACACGACAGTAATTCAGCCTTGAGGCTACCGGTGCCTGAATGATCATGGCCAAGCTATCATGGTCCGGGAACGGCTGGAGTGGGTCAAAGGTGCTCCTAGCTACCAATGCCACTGGAGCCTTTAGTGACAAAGATGGATTTGGCAGCACTCCCAAGCTAGGCACCTGTTCCTTCAGGGGAAGTGCAACCCCATCCAGGACGGGCAACTGACCGGTTTCCCAGGTCCATGAACTACCACCCACAGCACTTGCATCTTGCCAGAGATCCAACTCAGTCTATTGGCCCTCATCCCGCCCAGCACTGTGTTCAGGCACTGTTCCTGATCCTGCATGGCCACTCCCGATTTAGATGTTATGGAGATGTAGCGCTAGGTGTCATCTGCTTACTGATGGCACCTCGCTCCAGACCCCTGTATGATCTCTCTCAGTGGCTTCACATAGATGTTAAACAGCACTGGGGACACAACAGTGCCCTGCAGCACCCCATAGCACAAGTACCGAGGGTCCAAAGTGGACTCCCACAACACCATTCTCTGAGACTGAGCTCATGGGTAGGAGCAGAGCCACTGAAATCAGTGCCCCGAAACGCATCCCACAGATCTGGTCTGGGAAGATACCATGGTCAGTTGTTTCAAGAGATGTTAGGTTGGATCTAGTGGCACTTAGGTCCCATTAAAATTAACTGGACACAGTAGCTGTAACATTAAGTCCCCTTGATTTCAGTGGAAACTAACTTCAATTCACTTAGTCTGGATCCAGCCCACTGAGCTGTATAATGTGACGTGTACCACCTGTGCCTTAGGAGGTTCTCCAGCATTAATTATACCCATGGCCTGCTTAGCTAATGTCACTGCCACCACAACCCCCAGTGTGCCACATTCTCCTGGCTAGGGAATGGGGAGCACCACTGATCTTTATAAATCAGGATAACTGTGACACAGGGCCAAGGATAAGGCATTGTGGGGGAGGTCTGCAAAAAAGGGATCTTTAAAATCTCGCCACTGAATTCCCTAAGTACTCAAAATGGGTATTTAGCTATTCCCTTCTGCTTGAGGACAGAGCTGTGCATGCCACATGTGGAGCGTGGAGGACCTAATCCCACTGCCAGTGTTGAAATGAGGTTCAGTTGCCAGCCCAGCTGGCTTCTGTAGGCAGAAAAGGGAGTGCTGCGCTTCCCCTCAGGCCACAGAATGTGTTGGGCCAGCCCCAGTCCCCAGCACATTAACTCTGTCCCTGGGGTCATTTAAAGGGGAGTACAACTAGGCATGTGTGGGTCCAGGGCAGCCGTAGATCGAATCCACCACCTGCTCTCCCGCGACCCAGCTGACAAGTCCCAAGTGTTGTTTGGGCTGGGCTCCCTCCTGCCCTCCCCGAATTCTAGCATGCAGAGGGGGCCTCCCAACTCATGGGCCGCTCCTCGTGCTGCCCTCATGACTGGGTTTCCACTGAACTCAAAGACACAAGTTTCACTCATTTAGACGGGATCCAACCCACCGAGTTGTATACCAAAGCAAGTAAAACAAACAAACAAAGAAAACAAACGAGAAAACCAAGAAGGGCAGTGCATGCGCGCACGCACATGTGCACGCCTCTGATGCTATTTCCTCAGACCCGTCCCTGTTCCCGAGCACATGACCACCCATTTCTGAGAATTTCTGTGTAAAATAATGCCTCTATAGAACATTGTTTTATGTTGCTTTCTGAGCTGGAGTGTCTGGTCTACACCCCACACAAGAATTTTATTTATTTATTTCATGATATAATGTATTACATTTGTTTATTTATTGGCTTGCTTGCTTGCTTGCTTGCTTGCTTACTTACAAGATTACATACTGCTCTACATCTAATAAAATTCCTGAGCGGTGAACAATAACAATGGAGAAAAAAATAATCAAAGTGCAACGTTACAGGATGTGTGCTGGCCCTGCCATTGCAGGACATCCTGGGCTTCCAGAGAAGATTGTGGTGGCCCTATAACCTTGGCAGCCAAGCAACCAACTGACACAGGGATGGGACTTTCCTGTTGGTGCCTCTTGTGGTGGCAACAGCCAGCAGGTCAACTCTCCACTACCCCAGCGATGGAAGGGAGGAGCTGTCTTCCCCTCTTGGGTTTTCCTCAGCCATGAGGATGGCATTGATGTGATGAGCAGCAGTATGAGTGTAAACCTAGGAGGATGAGAAAAATCTTTATATAAACATTATATTGTTATGTGTTTGGGATCAGTCTATATTACCTCCAGGATTTCTCCCAGTGCAGTCTTTTGGGCAAGTTACCCAAAGGTTATCTTGAATTGGTAACCTTTGTTCTCCAAGGCCTGAGGGGGCAGGAGGAAATGGACGTGGGGGAGTGGTGAATCTAAGATCGTAGAATCTAAGAATCTAAGGAGAGCAGCTTTTTTCTTTCAGAAGAAGATCCACCGGGCAGCTGCTAGGAAGCAAGGTTTTGCTTGGAGTGGTGATGTGGTAGGCCTTCATCCCGAGCACAGTGTAAATAACCCTTTACAAAAGAGACACCGCAAGTCTCCAGTGCACCCCCCCTTTCCAGGAAACTGAAGTCTGCGTAAGCACTGAAGCCCCTGCAAGTTCTCCCCTCTCAGGACTGGGGTGCAGGAGCGTAACAATGTAATATTTCATATAATCACATTTTTCAGGACTTTCTCTTCCTTTTTTGTCAGTGGAGATGTCCAGTAAACAACACGCAATTCAAAACTGAGACAGGAAGCAACTTCTACAAAAGAGTAGCCTTTGTCATGTGGCGAGGGGGCCCGCCGTGCGCTCCTCTTCCTCCTCTAGGCATAAGCAGGATTCCACTTTCAAGGAAGAGTCATTGGTTCTTGGAAGCAAACAACATCTGAGCTGATCTTCTGCGGCTGTGATGTCCCATAAACAGCAACGATGTATTCAGCACAGCAGCAGCTAAAGCCCTGGGCTTCCACTGTGCACTCCAAGCGAATTCCCATCCAGGGTGGGGGATCTCTTTCAGCGCAAGGGCTCAGTTCAGTTGCGGAGAAGCACTTGGGCTCTGTATTCCAGTGGTGGGTGGAGCCAAAGGCAAAGGGGTGGGGCAAAGGGCGGGCCCCCAAACACCAGGAACACCGGCGCGTTGGCGCGTCAAGCTCCTTCTGCCAGCGCCTGAGCCTTGGGAGAGCTGAGCACGTTTAGCCAGAGAAGAGGCCTACAACCAGGTTTCCCCAGCCAGCACTGGGTAGGGAATGCTGGGAGTTGTAGGCCTCTTCTCTGGCTAAACGTGCACAGGGTTGCGCCCTTAGAGAGTGTTCAATATCAAAGCTTCGAAGCTTCAATTGATCGCAGTGGGGCAGGTAGAACACAGTGTTCCTTTCATTATTTTTGCGGGTGCGGGGAGAGAGAGAGAGAGAGAGAGATTCCTATGGATACAGGGGAGGAAACCTCCCAGGATTTTATCAAAGGAGAAAGTAGGGAGAGCCAGGGGGGGGGGGGGCTGTCTTATTGGTTGAGCAGCCCCTGCCAGTCAGATGACGTTCACTCCAACCCCCCTCCACACCAGGAAGTATGTTCTGTGAAGAGACTTGTGATACACTTGCTAGTGGAGCCCTGCATGGAGCAAAGCTGGCTCCTTGAAAAATCCAGGTCAGCCACAATTGGCTTCTCCTTCCATCTCCTTCCGTTGAAACGATTCCTTTAATGGTTGTGTTGAAGAGGGAATTTCAGCAGGTGTCGCTTGCATCATGACACATTTGCTGAAATTCCTCCTGCAGGAGCCCTGTCCTCTTTTGCATCAGGCCGCCCTCTGTCCTCAGCCACAGGTCACACCAAACCCAGTAAGGGTGTTTTGGGCTTTGCACTTGCAGCTGTGCCCCTGCTTTTGCTCTTACAGACTGGCTTGACATCCAATGTGCAGTTGACTCACAGCATGTTCCCAAGGTATTTCCCTTGTGGTTCTCTGGGTGTAAAGTGCAGTGTGGTGCAGGCCACTGGCATTTTCATGACTCTTCAGCCCAAAGAACATTCATGGCCTGCTTAGTATATTTTTGCTAGCACTGTAGTGCAAATGGCAGGTACAACTCACAGAAAAAATACTGCCATGAGAAAGAGGAACTGAGCTGTTCTTCCCTACAGCCCCACAGGGTAGAAAAGGGAACAGTCCGCGCCCCCATATTTCAGACCACATTTGATTATTCTCCAGGAGCAGCTGTAGCTCTAGCTATTCTGAAGTGTAAAAAGTAGTCACTGTGAATATTCCGAAACTCTGCCGCCGCTGCTGCTGGGGCGTGTGTGTGTCTGTCTGTTTTGCCATTTAACTGTGAGTAGATCCAAGAGCCAGCTTTTCCTACTGAAACCTGAAATTGTACCCCGGGCCTGGCATGCTATGGTCCATGGGTTCATGAAGAGTCAGACACAACTTAACAACTGAACAACAACAACTACTGCTGTTACCATTCTAGTCCCTGCAGTGGCACAGGCTCCAGCTCCCAGCCCAGCGCCACACATTTGCAAACAGCAATATGTTACTTCCAAAATAAAAGAGAACACTTTGAGAGCTCTGTGAATGTGCATGCAGATAGGTCCTGAGCTGACTGGTCACCTGCCCAGTGTGTACCCAACCTCACTCCGCTTTGCATTAATCAGCCGTCAGTGATCTTTCTTCACCAAGCTGCATGCTGCCATGCAAGCGTGGTGCTTCAGGGACAGCAGGGCGTCGCTATCGCATATAGGTTTATGTTCCTAGCACAGCAGCATATGCATTCTTTAGCAGGGCATACCCCAAACCTCTGCCACATGAAGGTGTGCTGGGGGTGCTGCACCCACCCAGTGGCAGTTCCCAGGAAAATGCTGTGTCACTGGGCTCCTGCCCATCAAAACTTCCTCCTTCTTACAATCCTAAGGGCGTGTCTAGTGCCTGTAGGCAGGAGTTCCACTATAACATTAAAACAAGCCAGGATTTCCTGGCAGGTGGTACTGTCATAAGAGCAGCCAATCAGGCTCTGCACCTGGCCAGGATGAAAGGGTTTCACCCTCTCAACATACGCAGCACCTCTCCCGACAGAAAGAGAAAGTGAACCTGCTTGTATCGACCATGCCTGTGAAATTGTGGAGGCAGGAAGGAAAAAGGTGACGTAAGCCAAAACCCATTTTGTGCTTTAAAACTCTGTTTACCATTTCACCTGAACTGCACTGTAGATTTCCGTCACAAACAGAGTCTCTCTAAGCTGTTCCCTCCCATGAAAAGCAAACCACAACCACCTCCAGCCACAAACATCTAGTGCTGCCAGGTGAGAACAGAGATCTCTGCCAGCAAAAGCAAGCCTTCTCACTGCTATGCCACTAGGGCATTGTCAACAGATCCAGCCAGCAGCTCCAATATTTTACAAGCAGAGGTCCATAACACCCTTGTAGGCAGCCAGGACAATCTGCCGGGGTGGGGGGGAGGTCTAGGAAGGATTAGTGGTGTGATTACTCTGAGATTACTGTGCAGGGTGGCCAGATGCAAAGTACTTCTGTCACGGCAACCTGTATCTGCTGAAATGTCACAACTATCAAAGGTGCAGGAGCCCTGTCCTCATTTGCATCTGGCCACCCTAACACAAGACAGCAAGAATTCCACAAAGAGTGAGATATTTCACTTGTTTCTGTCTACTATTTTGATTCTATGATGGGGCAGGGGTATAATTGTCCTGAAGTGCAAGACAACTGGAAGAGAAACACATCTCAGAGGAAATCCCCCAGGGAAAGTGGAGCTGAAGGTCATATTGGCCTAACTGCACGCAATAAATAAAGCAATACTACAATCACAGTGTGCCTGTCTGGCCTGCATTGTGTGTTCACATTTATTGAGTTATTTATTTTAAAACATTTTTAACCCGCCTGTCAGGGTTCAGTGCCCTCACAAGGCAGCTTACGATATTACAGAAATATGAAATATACAAATTATCATTAAACACACACACAGTAGTAGCAGCAGCTAATGATTTTAAAGCATCAAATACAGACTGGAATAAATGTGTCTTCAGGTTTTGTTTTTAAAGACAGCGGTGATGAGGCAATACATATCTCCCTGGGGAGGGAGTTCCAAAGGTGTGGGGCCACCACTGAGAAGTACCTGCCAGCCTAATAGCTCATGCCAGTGGCCTCGAGAGTGGGGCCTCTGGGGCTGATCTTAATGCCTGAGCAGACTCACACAGATATAGGCAGTCTTTCAGATAATGTGGACCTAAACCATTTAGGGCTTTGAAGGTCAAAACAGCCCCTTGAATTGTGTCCAGAAACTAACAGCCAGCCAATGTAAGTGATACAAGACAGGAATAATACGTCCAACTCCCACAAGTGTTCTAGGTGCTGTGTTCTGTTGCAGTTCCCAGATAATCTTCAAGGGCAGCCTCCCACAGAGTGCATCACAGTGCTCTAACCTGGCTGTAATCAAGGCATGTGTCATTGTGGCTAGGGCAGATTTCTCTAGATATGGCCACAGTGCAGAACCAGCCTAAGCTTGCAAAAATAAGCTAGGCAGCTGACACCACCTGTGCCTCCATAGACAGGGCTGAGTGTGTACCCGGCCCTTCACAGGGAGTGTGACCCCATCCAAATGACTGAATGCTACCCAATGACTGAACACTTCCACACATAGGAACCTAGCATGTCCGGTAAAGAGCTAGGACTGAACCTTTCTCCTTGACATGCTAGTCTTTCCATGTGGAGGGAATTACTGCCATTAGCACTTGTAGAAGCAGTGGCAGTACAGAGAAACATACCATCATAAGAATTCCCACCTGCAGTCTAAAGTGGTGCTGCGTAGTTTTCAGTGAAAGCTAGGCCAGGAACTCATGGAACCAAAATGAACCAGTCTGACCAAAGCAAGAAGAGAATGGAACAGGCCCCTTTACACACAATGTAGAGAGAAAAACATAATGTTTGCATGTGTCAGCTAGGAAAAATTACATTAGGGGAAAACCAACCAGCCAAATCCCTCTCGGACATTGGCAGGTTTATTCTGGCAACTCTCTAGTGACAGTTCTCAATCACTCACTAAATGGCTGCATTTACTCTGAGTTGTCCCTTCAAGCAGTATAGCAACTGTGATCCACTGGGGCAGTTTGTCCTAGAGCTAAGAGACCAGGCAGCTCTCTGCCACAGAGGTTCCTGCGATCTTGGAAGGTGGACCGTGGAAGGACTGAACAAAGCAAACAGGTGGCGATCCTCTCTGTGCCAGTGCAGAGAAGAACGTATGAAACTCAGTCTGTTTCCCGCCTCCCACCTGAGCAGAGCAGAGCAAGCTGCTCCAGCTGGTCCAGGGACTACAGAAGAAAGAAAGCTCCCAGAGAGCGAGCGAACAGAGGGAGCAAACAGGAGTTGGCCAGGGGAGTTGCAGTGGTAGAAGAGACAAAGGAGACAAAGGAGAGAGAGGCTAAGAGCCAGGGGGCTGCCCTTTATCCTTCTGAGTGGCTGTGAGCTCACCAGGTGCTTCTGAGAGCTCCAACTGAATTGGGGGGGGGGGCTGAGTACTCCCAGCAGCTGACTGGGCGGGAAGCTTCAGTCTGTTTCCCGCCTCCCAGCAGAGCAGAGCAGAGCAGAGCAAGCTGCTCCAGCTGGTCCAGGGACTACAGAAGCGAGCGAGCGACCAGAGAGCGAGTGACCAGAGTGAGCGAACAGGAGTTGGCCAGGGGATTTCGGCAGGGGTGGTCAAGGGGGAGGCCCCTAACATTTTTTTTCTTTTTTAACTAACTTTTTTTCCCATTTATTTGTCTTGCAACACACACTTCCACACTAGTGGGATTCTGCTTTTAACCTCTACTGAGTAGAGGAGCAGGCACAGGCTAGTCTAGAACAATCACAAAGCTAGACACAAAAAGGGAAAAGAGGCAATGGAAGGACAGGACTCTCCAGTGGTGGTGACCTGCAAGGTGTGTGCAATGTTTGTTTTCTTGCCTGAGAACAACATGGCCTACACCTGCAACAAGTGCAAGTTGATCATGCTGCTGGAAGAAAAAGTAAGCGGACTGGAGCGGCGACTGTCGACCCTCCGGGGAATAAGAGAACACAAAGAGTTCTTGGACAGAATGGGGGAACTACAGCAGCAAAGGGAAGACCAGAAGCTTGAAGAGCAACAGCAAGATGAGGCAGTGGGAAATGCTCAGGTGAAGAAAAATGGAGTAGAGGATACTCCTTGGAAAAGGGAGACAGTTAGGAGCAGAAGAACTAGATGCCACTCTGCACCAGTGGAAGCAGTGGAGCTGTGGAACCGATTCCAGGTACTTGCAGATGAGACTGGAGGACAGCCTGCAGAGGAAGAATCACAGGGGAACCTACATGAGAGTGAGCAAGAGGCTGAAGGTCAGTCAAACAGAGGCGATGAAACCAAGGCCTACAACAAGAAGAAGAGAAGCGTGGTAGTAGTGGGAGACTCCTTGCTGAGTGGGTTCGAGACCCAAGTATGTCGCAAAGACCTGTGGACTCGCCAGGTATGTTGTCTCCCAGGAGGACGGATTAGAGACGTGACTGAAAGGTTGCCTGCACTCATAAAGCCCACTGACAGGTATCCCTTTCTTCTCATCCATGTGGGAACAAATGATACCGCCAAGCGGAGCTACGAAGAAATCACGTCAGACTTTGAAGCTTTGGGAAGGAAACTCAAGAACTTTGGGGCCCAGATAGTTTTCTCATCCATCCTTCCAGTAGTTAGAAGAAGGATAGAAAGGGAATGAAAAATACTCCGGGTGAATGACTGGCTACGAAGGTGGTGTCGACGAGAGAGATTTGGATTCTGGGACCATGGGCTATACTTCCTGGAAGATGGGCTGTTGGCAAGGGATGGGTGCACCTCACAAAGGATGGGAAGAATGTGTCTGGCCACAGCATCATCAGGAGGGCTTTAAACTGAATCCTACGGGGAAGGGAGATGTAAAGTTGGGGGTAACAATGGACGTAGGCTCATGCACTGCAACGGTGAGAACAGCTCTAATAGCGCCCAATAATAGTCTTCAGACACATGTAGGAAGAAAGCCAGACTATGAAGCACATGGTCTTCGATCTCTATATACTAATGTCCAGAGTATGGGAAACAAACAGAATGAACTTGAACTCTTAATACAGGAGGGAAATTATGACTTGATAAGTATAACTGAGACTTGGTGGGATGACTCTCATGACTGGAATACAGCAATTGAAGGATAGAACTTGTTCAAAAAGAACAGGAGGAACAGAAAGGGAGGTGGGGTTGCCCTGTATGTGAAAAATACATATCTCTGCACAGAAATACAGGAGGATGAGCTTGGAAGCCCCATCGAGAGCATCTGGATCAAAATAAATGGAGCAAAGAATACAAGGAACCTGGTGGTCGGAGTCTACTACCGGCCACCCAATCAAGGAGAAGATGAGGATGAAACTTTTGAAGAGCAAATAGCCAATGTTTTAAGGAAGCATGATGTAGTAGTAATGGGGGACTTCAATTTCCCTGATATTGGTTGGGAGACAAATTCTGCAAAACATGGCCCCTCCAGGAAATTCCTGCCTTGTGTGGTGGATAACTTCCTCCTACAGAAAGTAGAGGAAGGAACTAGAGGATCGGCTATCCATGACTTGATCCTAACCAACAGAGATGACTTAGTGGATAAAGTAGCAGTTACAGGAACTCTGGGGGAAAGCGACCATGTTGCACTTGAGTTCTTGGTTCTAAGGGAAGCAAAAGCCGAGTGTAGTCAAACGCGTACCCTGGATTTTAGGAAAGCTGATTTTAATAAACTCAGAACAATGATCAGTAATGTCAGGGTGGACACTGAGCCCATAGAATCCCAGAGTAATTCTGATTCGGAGGAAGAGCAGCCGCACCTGGGAGAGGAGCGCGCCCCTTTTTCCCAGGGCCTGCAGCTGACAGAGATTCCTCCCACCAACATTCCTAGATTAGAAAGCAGTCCAGGGAGTGACCCAGCACGGATAGCAGACTGGTTGGATGCGCGGCGCAGACGCAGAGAGCGGCGCCAAATGGAGAGCGCGGAAAGGAGGCGTAGCGCCCGGTTGGCGCTCTAAGAACGGTTGCGCCCAGAGGATCCAAGGGAAAAGGGGAGGGATTCTCCCTAGTCCTTATATTCAGGGGTCTGCCAGTAATTGCCTTTCAAACGGGGACCAACTGTTCCAACTTAGGGCATAGGGATGCTGCTGCTCAGATCTAGTTGCTACCTGTAGAGTTGTAAGTTGTAAAAGAAGAATAAAGCTTTGAAAAGAATCCCTTTGTCTGCGTCTGGACTTGGCTACTGGATTAGACTGAGAGAGCCCTCCAAAGAGCCCTTGACAAGTAAGGTCTCATGGCAAGCGACCCTAACGAGAAAAGGAGTCCAAGATGGGTGAGAACTTTTAAAAAAGGAAATTCTCAAGGCACAATTACAAACAATTCCAACAAGAAGAAAAGGTGGAAGACAACAGAAGAAGCCAATGTGGCTTCACAAAAAGCTTAGGGATTACCTGAAAACAAAAAAGGACACATATAGGAAGTAGAAAGAAGGCCAAGTAACAAAGGAAGAGTACAGGCAGGTAGCACAGAATTTCAGGGATGGCATCAGGAAGGCTAAAGCTGAGAACGAGCTGAGGTTAGCGAGGGATGCTAAAAACAACAAAAAGGCTTTCTTCAGTTACGTGCATAGTAATAGGCAGAAGAAAGAAATGGTTGTTCAGCTATTAAATAAGGATGGCAAAACGATAACAGATGACAAAGAAAAGGCAGAAGTGCTCAATTCCTACTTTGGCTCAGTCTTCTCCCAAAAGAAGGTCTATGACCCCCCTGGCAAAGGCGAAGTACAGGCTGAAGGGGCAGGATTGTAGCTTGAGATCAATAGGCATATGGTCAAGGAACACCTAATTACTTTGAATGAGTTCAAATCTCCAGGGCCAGATGAACTGCATCCTAGAGTAATAAAGGAACTGGCAGAAGAACTCTCCGAACCGCTGTCTATTCTCTTTGAGAAATCATGGAGGATGGGGGAAGTGCCAGATGACTGGAGGAGGGCTAATGTTGTCCCTACCTTCAAAAAGGGTAAAAAGGAGGAGCCTGGGAACTACAGACCAGTCAGTCTTATATCAATCCCTGGGAAAATTCTGGAGCAGATGATAAAGCAATCCATCTGGAAGCACCTTGAAAACAATGCCGTGATTACTCAAAGCCAACATGGATTGGTCAAGAACAAGTCCTGCCAGACAAATCTGATCTCATTTTTTGATCAAGTAATCTCCCTTGTGGACCGTGGGAATGCTGTAGACATAATATACCTTGAATTCAGCAAAGCTTTCGACAAAGTGCCCCATGATCTCCTGATGAGCAAACTAGCTCAAAGTGGGCTAGATGAAACAATGATCCGGTGGATCCACAGTTGGCTACAGAACTGGACTCAAAGAGTGCTTATCAATGGGACTTTCTCAAACTGGGGAGAGGTAATGAGTGGGGTACCACAGGGCCCAGTCCTGGGCCCAGTGCTCTTCAACTTTTTTATTAATGACTTGGAGGAGGAGGTGCAGGGAATGCTGATCAGATTTGCAGATGACACAAAATTGGGCGGGATAGCTAATACTTCGGAAGACAGAAACAAAATTCAAAGTGATCTGGATAGACTGGAGCGCTGGGCAGAAAACAACAGAATGACATTTAATAGGGATCAATGCCAAGTTCTGCACGTAGGAAAAAGAAACCAAATGCACAGTTACAAGATGGGGGATACGTGGCTCAACCACACTACAAGCGAGAAGGATCTTGGAATTGTTGTCGATCACAAGCTGAATATGAGCCAACAATGGGATGTGGCTGCAAAAAAGGCAAATGCTCTTTTGGGCTGCATTCATAGAAGCATAGCTTCCAAATCCCGGGAAGTCCTAGTTCCCCTCTACTCAGCACTGCTTAGGCCTCATCTGGAGTACTGTGTCCAGTTCTGGGCACCACACTTTAAGAAGGATGCAGACAAACTGGAGAGGGTTCAGAGGAGGGCAACAAAGATGATTAGGGGACTGGAAACAAAGCCCTATGAAGAGAGACTGAAAGAACTGGGCATGTTTAGCCTTGAGAAGAGAAGACTGAGGGGAGATATGATAGTGCTCTTCAAGTACTTGAAAGGTTGTCACAGAGAAGAAGGCCAGGATCTCTTCTTGATCATCCCAGAGTGCAGGACACGGAATAATGGGCTCAAGTTCCAGGAATCCAGTTTCTGGCTGAGCATCAGGAAAAACTTCCTGACTGTTCGAGTAATATGACAATGGAACCCATTCCCTAGGGAGGTGGTGGGCTCTCCCACACTGGAGGAGTTCAAGACGAGGCTGGACAGCCATCTGTCAGGGATGCTGTGACTTGGATTCTTGGACAATTCCAAGATCTTTCTCGCTTGTAGTGTTGTTGAGCCACGTATCCCCCATCTTGTAACTGTGCATTTGGTTTCTGCATTAGGTGCAGAACTTGGCATTTAACTTAACGATTCCCCCACCCCTACAGCATTCATAGGCCCTTATAAACTTAAAGCTAAGGATGCAGTCCTATTGGGATAGGCAACCACCTCTGAACTCAGAGGTGACCGCCTATCCAATGCAGGGCAGGAGAAGTGCAGAGGGGATCATCCCCTCCGTGCTTCAGCTGCCCTGCATTTGTGGCTAGACAGCCAATTTCAGCTGTCTAGCCGCGAGAAGGTGGAGCAGGGGAAGCGGCTGCTGGATGACACATAGGATGTGTCATGTCGGCATTTCCTCCTTCCCCGCCCTGGAACGCCCCCAGGAACGCCCCATTTTCACCGCTCCACACTCCTCTTCTGAGCACAGAGCGCATGGCCATTCCGAGCTGCCTGTGAGGCAGCACGGGACGGGGGGAAGGTCGGTTCTCCGGGAACCAACCTTGGAGCACGGGCTCCAAGATCAGTTCCGGTAAACCGACGTATCCTATGGCCATCTAGCTGCTGTCTAGTGGCCATAGGATTGCTCCCTAAATCTCTCTCTCACACACACTTATTTATATCCTGCCTTTCAGGATATAAATCCTTCCAAGGCAACTTACAAGTAATATCAAAAGACATTTTAAAAACACACACACACACACAATGAACAATATCAACATGTAGTGGGAATCCCTGTTGTTCAAAAAAAATTGCACAAGTCATTGAGTGGAGGGTTCACTTCTGTGCATAACTTAGTAGGAAAGAAAAGGTAATGTACACTTCTACCTTTGTTGCAGGGGTGGGCATTACAGCATTTCAACTGGGAAAACAGCTGAATGTTCAATGCAGTGTAGAACCACAGTGATAAATTTACTTCCAGATAATTGCAGGAAAGCATTGCCTGAACAGTACAAAGTACCCTAGGAAAGCTTTCCTCTGACCCCTGTACATTATCATTTGTGTAAGTTGACATGACCTTTTGATATCAAATTCCAGGGGGATAGTTATGTTACTCGATTGCACCCAAAAATGTTTCTTTTGAGGTCAGTGTTTCCTGCATTGTGTTTTTTAAAAAACCTATTAGAATTACACGTTTGCATTTTTTAACATTACCTTTGTAGCCCATGTTTCCTCCAGGGTAGCATACATGGAGTTTCCCCTTTTTATCCTCACAAAAACCTTGTGAGGTAGGTCAGGCTGAGAGATCATGAGTGGCCCAAGGTAAACCAGAGAACTTTTCAGTGGAGTGTAGACATTCTATCCAGTACAGCGCACTCTCAGCTGTGGGCAGTGTGGCTGATAAGTCACAAGCTGAGTGGGAGGACTCTGATGACAAAGCCCTGCGGGGCTGCCTTTGGATTGGATCGGCATTCTGCTGTTAGCCAGGGGCCTGGAGCTTTCCAGATGGCAGCCACATCGGGGCCCAGCTGTGCTCTAGATTCTTGCACCCAAAGGCTAGCAAACAACTGCACGTAATAAACTAGAGCTTGAGCTGGCAAGCAGCCAGGGCTCCTCCACCGTTAAGGCTTGTGTGTGACATGTCTTGCCCAGAGAGCTTATATTTTATACTGCACAGACTAGAGAGATAAGGAGGGAGGGAGGGAGGACCGTGAGCAAACAGCGGCCCGTCCATAGACCACTCGGGCGCAATCGGCTGCTTCCTTGGAAAGCTCGCAGCCATCGATCAATCAAATTTCTAAGGAGTCACACAGCACAAATCCTATAAGCGGGTGAAATCTAGTTGTATAAACCATTAAACTTTTACTTGTTTTTTTTTTCTTTTTCGATATTTACATCCTGCCCTCCAATCAATTATTCCAGGCTTCCTTCTCCATATTGTATCTACTGACTGAGTGACTTTAGCCTTAACTATATTCTAACTCGGCAACTCAAGGAGGAATAAGAGACAGGGGCGTTGCTACGCCTGGGCCCATGAGGCTCTGGCTCCAGATCTGTTTCCCAGTGCCCTGGATTTATTTTCCAGAGCCCTGAGTGCCCGTTGGTGCCAATGCAAAGCAGCTTTGCTGTTTGCAGACTGTCTCCCATCAGAGAAGATCCATGCGCAGGGAAGTTTCTGGCAGATCTGGCAGAAGGGTGACTGTTCCAATGCGCCCACCAGGGACCAAAGGACAGCTGGGGAGGCAGCTCCATTCCGTAGATGCCATGAGGTGTGGCTCCACCCCTGCGAGGTCAGGGCGTGGCCATGCCCCTGATGTCACTTCATCTGTAGCGGACTGGGTGGAAGGTCATCTAGCCCCCCCCCATTCTGGTTGCCTGCCTCTGCCTTAATGCCACAGTCCCCCAGCTGGGATTCAGACCCACTTCACCTGTTTTCCAACCCAGTGCTCAGTCACAGAGAGCTAACAATATTTGGTCTAGTAGAACTGCAGTGGTGGCTCCCCTTGTTTGTCCTGGCCTTTCCTGACAAAAAACACCACCCCTGCCCCTTTCTCACATAGGCATTGCTCACCTGGCAACCTGTATTCCAGGGAGCCTCTGCCTGTGAACCTTAGGAGCACAGGAAGCTGCTTTATGTCGAGTCAAACCATTGGTCCATCTAGCCCAGGATTGTTGACAATGACTGGCAGCAGCTCTCCAGGGTTTCAGGCAGGAATTTTTCCTAGTCCTACCTGTAGGTGTTGGGGATTGAACATGGGATCGTCTACATGAAAAGCAGGTGCTCTACCACTGAGCTATGGAGCTTCCTACCTGTCAGTGTCTAGGCGCTCCTTCACACAGGGCTTTTTGTCCTGCAATTTACCTGGGCTTCTGCTTCTGGATTCTTTGCGGGGTTAAGATTGGCTCCCTTACATGGGCAGACATGGGCTGTTTGGGGGCTGTCTTTCTCGGCAAGTTCTCACAGCCTCTTTAGCACCTTCTCAGAATGTTTTGCCTCTCTCTGCTTCGTCTAGGAATTGGGTGGGGAGGAAGCTGAGAGGGGGATGCTTTGTCAGAATTTGCTATGCTTTTTCTTTTTCTCCTCATCCTGCTGACTCCACTGAGGTAGCAGAGAGGGTACCCCAATTTACCCAGTCAGGGAGGACCACCCAGAATATGTAACATCAACCCCATATTTCATGTATATCCTGCCATTCTTCCAAAGAGCTCAGAGCAGCATACATGTCTCCTTCCATTATAGAAGATCCCTGCAAGGTAGCTTAGGACTCCTTCACATGGGGCTTTTATTGCGTGCTCAGGATTGGTCACTCACAGAAGTTTGCGGGTCCTTTACATGAGGTCATCAACCTCCAGGGCATTGCCCACGGTTTTTTACCTTTATCCCGCGTTTTAAAAGATCAGCAATTAGGGATGTCAGAGAGATGTGCAACAGAACCAAATGAGTCCAGATTTTCATGAATCCAACTGGCAGATTCTGCAGTGGACCAGCTTTTCTCTTCTTGGGTGGATTCCTCAGACTTGTGGACCAATTTTCTAACTTTCCTGAATTTTGCCCAAATTTCATTGTAGAAGATTTTTTAAAAATGGCCAAAAATGTGAATTCCCCCCATAGATTAAAGCATGAAAATGCACATTTTGGGGGAATTTGTGCATTTTCACACATGCAAACTTGCACAAATATGCATTTGCACAAATTTGGAAACAAAAAAAAAATCCAATTCCATGGCTGGGTAGACACTAAAACGAAAGGTGCCTGACAATGTGCGAAACACAGGCAAAACGGATCTTGCACAACCCATCCATCCCCAGTGGAGATGATGCAGCATTTGGATGTGACTCTGCTTTAATGGTCATGTGGAACTGCGCCGTTCCGGGATAACCACAGTGCCATGAAGTGAATACAAGGTGGCTTCTCCCTATGGGAGAAGGGAAGATGCACTTGGGCTAGCCTCTCCCCCCCCCGCCTCCTCTCCTCTGCAGGATAGGAAGCCTCCTGTGAAGGAGCCCTTAAGTGGCGTTGGGCGGGGAGACTAGCCCAGAGCACTTCCTTTCTTTCATGATGGGGTAACTTATCATATGGAGCCACCCTATATTTACCTCATGGCACTGTGTTTACAGCAGAACTGCGCAATCTATACTGGAATGTGAGGAAACCTGGGAAAATTTAAAATTAAAGGTTAGCACTCCAATGAGCTCATTTGTTATTGACCCAGGGTGCTTCCAGACGGCGCGTTAGGAGCACTGCCAACCAGTAGGCCCTGTGCAGCGTTTCCACCTCTGCCTTCTTAATGGATTTTCCAAAATAATAAAAAAGACAGAAGAAGCTGCTGAGAAAATACGGGAGCGTCACGAGTAGAAGATGGCGACGTCTGGGCTCCCCACACAATCCCGTGATGAGGCCGGGTGATTGTGTGATGAAAGGCTCATCTGGAGCAGCCCTTGGTCTTCATCTAGGAGATGGGCGGCAGGCTTCAGGTTAGGATTACACACACGCTCACAAGACATGGGGATCGTATGAGGAAAAAGCAGTTTATTTCTCTGGATAAAATTCCAGTACTTATGGAAGACATGCACCTTTTCTTCTTTTTTCAGTTTCTTGAGCATTTCTGACAAATACATAAAGAGAATTATGCCAGGGTATAACAAATCTGAGGAAAGTACAAAATAAGGAAATGGGGGGAAACTGACTGTGAAAATGTCTGGCTCACTTTGGGTTCTGGTGCCACCAGGAGCTCCTCTAAGGGCAGGGGCAGACAACCTGGTGCCCTCTGGATGTTCTGGACTACAACTCCCATCACCCTCAGACAGAATGGCTAATGGCCAGGGATTATGGAGTTGTGGTCCAAAACGTCCAGATGATACCGAGTTGCCCACCCCTGTCTTAGGATATGAACACTATGGAACATTTTGAAACTACTGTATTTTTAACAAGTATGTGGGGAAATGACCAACTGAACTTCAATAATAGTTGGGCATCCTCATGCAATTAAAAAGATTAATCCCCTGTAACTACCGGAGATTCCCAAAACCCGATTCTGCAAATGGCAGAGTGGGTTGGACCAGGGAGCAAAAATCAACCCCACTGACACATACTCTGGTATACCAAGCAAAAGGTAGGCGTATTAAGGAGACCATAATTGTAAGTTGTCCTGACGTGACTATGAGTGGGAGCCCGTGGGACATGATAGGTGCCTGAGGGTGGCTTAGTCAGGCAATAGCAAGTAGGCTGTCTCCAGGCAGACAACTTACTCTGACAAGGCCTGAAGCTGAGGCTGGCTGTTAACCCTCGTGGACCGGCCCACCCCTCCCAGGCTCCTCCCCCTTCACGAAGAATAGAGAGCCTCAAAGAGATAGTCCTCTGACCTGAACCAAGCACTTGGTCGCCTCTCAGTTCCCACTGTGTGTGTCACCTGAGATGCTGAGCAGGCATCAGGAAGCATGAGGCCCCTGGTGTAAATGAGGCTAGTTCCTCTATGGAAGCTGACACGGGGTGAGGTCTTTGGGAATCCCAGTGTGAGGGGCTCCAGTTCAAGGGGTTCCTGGCTGACAAGCTCAGTCTCAGGCTTTAGCTCCTTCATGACTTGCATCACTAGTCTTCCTGATCCAGCTTGTTCCTCCTCCTCCTCTTCCTCCTCCTCCTCCTCCTTTGTGTCAGAGTCCTGGCTGCTTCTCAGAATGGGAGTCATGACATAAGCTGTCTTGAGCATCCTTTTTTGAGGATCTCTGAGGATCGAGCCAAAACGCAAGATATGATTGGCTTTATAAATAACAGCTATAATACAGTTTTACACTGGTAAAAAACTTCCTGACTGTTGGAGCAATATGACAATGGAACCAATTCCCTAGGGAGGTGGTGGGCTCTCCCGCACTGGAGGCCTTCAAGATGAGGCTGGACAGCCACCTGTCAGGGATGCTCTGACTTGGATTCCTGCACTGAGCAGGGGGTTGGACTCGATGGCCTTGCAGGGCCCCTCCACTATTCTATGATTCTATGATCCTTGCTCATATTTGAAGTTCTCTTTTCACTGACTAAATCATACCACAGAAACATCATATAGGCCAAGCTAGATGTGATGACAGAGACGCGTGAATGCATTTCCACTCTCTTTAAACTTTCACAAATACTAATGGAGTGAAGGTGGGGCGGGTGTAGTCTGGATTGGGACTGTAGTGCTTTCCTTCCATGCCATTGTTCTTCATGAAAATCCCCCCACCCCTATCAGCATGGAGAGGGCAATTTTCATTGGGAAAATGGCACTGAGGGAAAGGGTTAATTCCACCATCATCCCAGTCCTGATCTGGATTAGAGTCCCCATGGTTGCTGTTTTATTTGTGTTAAACATTTTGTAATCTTGTATAGGTTTTATTAATGGCCTTTGGCTTGCAAATAAATGACTAGCCAGACTGGCTATTTGCAAAAGAGTGAATACGCATTCATGCACCTCCTTATTGCATCATGTTTGGGCCTTAGTAGAAAGAAAACTCACCATAACCTCTGCCAGGGGCACCCTCCCGTTATCTGCTGTGATGCCACACTCCATACGGGAGCACAGCCAAAGACCAAACACTTCTCTGAAGCTTTCCAGTTGACAATGAAGATATCATCTATATAAAGCTTAAACAGGTAAGACACAAACAAGTGTTCAAATCTTGCTCAGTTAAGGAGTCACAGTAGTTCCTCTTTGGGAGTTTTGCCTTTGAGCATCCCAGCTAGGGCCTGAAGGACAGGAGTTTAGACGCACAGCCACTGCTTGAGGAGGGACATCGGCTGATCTAGACTTAGGCAAGAAGAGCAAGAGATGTGTCTCTTGGGGAGGCTCAGAGGAAGGTTTTTGCTTCACAAGTTGTACCCATATTTGACAGGGAAGGAATACTCTCCCAAGGCAGATGGATTAGTTGGTTCATTTGTTTGAGGCATGTAGATTTCTTCTACTGAATTGTTCATTGTCTGCAAGGGTCTCTGGAACTGGGGGCCTCATCTTCTGCTTCATGGAAAGGGTGGTTGCCCCCTCCTTCCTTCCTCAGACATAATCAACTCCTCAGGCAATGCTCTCACAGATTTTCCTCCTCAGTCACAGCTTAAGTGAAGCACTGCAGGGCTCCACTGGAGTACTGCATATGATCTCAATAGCAGGGTGCTCCACAGTCTCTTCACTTGATATGTTCCAGACTTGTGAGATATTTTGTGGCTGGGAAAACCACAGATGTCAATTTGAAAAAAGAAGAATCTTGAGAGAACCCGCGGAATCTCACAAGGTTGCAGCAGATGTAACACATGTGAGCTGGCAGCAAGGTGAAAATGTCCTAAGTTCTCTCACCGCGGCTACCAGCAGCCACTGTTATTTCACACCACACAGTCCTTCTCTGTTCCTGCGTTGGCATCTCTGAAAGACTCTCAGAATTCTTTCCATGACTCCAGCTCATTTGTAGGTCATAGATCAGCAATCTGGTTTAGCTTCAGCAAACAGGAAAGTAGCCCTGTGCAGCTGACATGCTGTATGGAATAAAGGGAGGGAGGGAGAAAGGGGGAGGGGCAAAAAAAAGAAAGAAAGAAACTAATTACAGGCATTTTCCATTTTCTTTTCTAATTGGCCATGGGAACTTTTCCTCATGAATCCATCAAGTGGGAACCCATCTTGGATAAGATTAATTCAGAATCAGCATGTCATTGTACATACTGTATGAGCCCGTAGTGATGACTTCACTGGACATTTTTTTGGTTTTCTAATGTCCAGGTGTACAGTATGAACGAGGAGTTAACATAATGAGGCTCAGTGTCAGGTCCTGTTTGGCAGTTTCATGATTTGCTTCCAAATCAACCTGGTCATTGGAATCATATTTCAAGTAGACCTCATCCTTAGAACGAAACTTATGCACGATGAGTTCTTCCACCTCTGTCTTCCGGCCACTACAATTTACAACCAAGAAGTCCTGGTCTGGCTGAGAGTAAGCCTTGAGAATCAGTGAGCCATTTGCCCTTTGCAAGGTGATGGTCCCCTTCAAGAAGAACAGGTAGAGGCCATCACAGTGGATTGGGATGGAGTGCTTCACATCATTGGGTTCCATTGTGCCATCCTTCCATTTAATGCCAATGGGATTCTTGTAGACAATGGACTGATCTGGAATAGAAAAATCCCAGAGAAAGCCATGGATGCGTCAGCCTCAGAGCCACAAAGTTCTCTTTCCCCCTCCCCAAAGTAGATTTTCTTTTCTGCAGGGGGGTTGGGGCAGGCGGAGAAATTGTGATGGGAGAGACAGTGACCTGATTCACATGATCATTGGAGCCCACTCTGCCTCATTTAAGCCATGATGAGCACCAGGTTGCCTATTCATTCAGGCCGCAGCTTGTCATGTCGTCTGAACCCAGGCAGCAGGGCTTGTTTGAGAATTAAACAACTCTCAAATAACCCATGTGCTGTTGTAGGGTTATTTTAGGGTTGTTTAACCCTCAACAATCCCTGCCACTTGCGTCTGGATGACATGACAAACCATGGCAACCCCCCCAGGGGGTGAATATTCAAAATGGCAGGGTAGGCTGCAGTGATCGTGCAAACTGGTCCACTGAGAAAATCTATGAGAAAAGTGAAGAAACAAGGGGATCGACCTGAAGCGTTTGTATTGTTATGGGTTGGGGGTTGGTCTGAATGATCTTTCAGGGGTCTCTTACAGCCCAGGGCCTATGATTGCAAAGAGATTCAAGATTCCTTCCTACTATGCAATCCTTGGCTCTATAAGTAGAGCTACCAGTGTGGGTGGCTTGAGGCAACACCGCTTAGTTAAAGGACAGTGATAGCTGGTAAAATTCTGGCGATGTGTTTCAAGGGAAGTTAGGATGGCCCAAGAAAGCATAGGTGATGAGTGGAGATGACTCATCTTTCTCCCCTGCTGAGACAAACGGAGGGAGGCAAGTGAGGTATGTGTATGGAGCAGGAAGTCAGCCTATGCTGGAACTGGATCTGAAAAAGAAAGCGGGAAGCTGACTTTGCCCTCTGCACAAAGTTCTTGGGCACTATGGGTTCTCACACACATCTGGTGGGGAACAGGAAACCGTTGGAATGTTAATGCTGTGAACCCGCATCTTATGCCCAGCCAGGATATATGTGTAAATAAACCTGATAACACAGAAACAACGTAGCCTACAGTGATAACCCTCTAAAGAAACTGAATACTGGGTAAGCACTGGAAGCCCTGGCCTTCTCACCATTTGGAAGTGGGGTTCACATGAGTAACAGTATGAAGCATAACTTGTCACTCAGAGTTTTCTGTTTGTGCATATGACTGTGGCTGGTAAGCGGGGTGGGGTGGAGTTCAGTTGAATACCCTCACACTTTGAAGGCATGTGTGATGGGGGGGGGTGCAGTTGCCAGATACACAAACTGGCATGCCTACACAGGGCTGCTCCATGCTGTGGGTTCTCTTGACACAGCCACCAGGTGTGCAGGTGGTAGAGGACGAGGCTAGCTGGTGTAACTTCATGACCCCCTCAACTCATGTGAAACCCCGCCCCCCTGTAGTTAATGGGGCACGGAGGGTGTAGAGGTGACAAATCAAGCCTTGCTATCCTCATCTACAGTTGCCAGTGGATCCAGAAAAACCCAGGCCTGCTATCATTTTTTTTTTTTTTACCACTTGGCCATTTGCCAGAATGTCTTGAGTAAAAAGATTTACTTATTTTTTCAATCAAAGTCAGCATTCTCTTCTCACACTGCACAGACCCACAAAGAACATAAGCCATAGATGTGTGCTAAGGAACCAGTTTGTTCAGGTTCGCCTGGATCCCCATTTCACATGCGCAAGAGACTGCAGAGTGCATGTCTGATTTTCCCCCACAGCCACCCCCACAGGGTCTGTGAAGCTGAGGCAGGCTAGGTGGGTGGGAACAGAGAAGCATGGTGAGTTGGCAGAGGCAAATGCAGGGCTAGCTTACACACCTGCTCCCAATCCATGCAGTCTTGCTCTAGCAATACTTCTGGACAAGGCTTATATTGTGCAAATACCTTTCCTCATTCACAGAATTTTACCGGGGGGGGGGGGGGTGTTGTCGAGATGATTCCATTCATAACCCTCCTGTGTTTTCCCACGGCTTCTTCCATCTTTTGTATTTCCTCAAAAACCCCATTAAGGAGGAAAAGGTGGATTAGTTACAAAATGTCTTTTCACTGGTAGTGTTTGGAGCCCCTCGCCAGGAAGCACCTCGGAACAGGAACAGAGACTCAGCCCATAACATCTGCCAGTGCCAGGAAGGGCAGCTTTGCTCCTGCTTTCTGGGCTGCCAACCCTGACACCTGCCCTGGCCCTGGCTCTGCCCCTTGGGTTTGCCCAAGTATCAGAATAAAAGGGGAGAGGGGGAGAAACCAGGGGGGCGTCTCCACCAGTGATTTACTCTGAGCTGGCTGCATGTTGTGATCCTTAGGGATGACGTTGTAGCCCTCCAGCAGCCACCCCGGAGCTTATCAGGGAAAAACCAGATTTCCCGAGACTGCTCAAAGTCCTTTTCTTTTCCTCAAGTCGGGTTCTCCCTGCGGTGTACCCCAACCTGTGTGCCCCAAACCCCGCATTGAGCTCGGCTATGCTAGCCCTGCCCAGGGCTGTGCCTTTCACCCTAACCTCGGTCAAGGGATGTTTCCTGTGTGTTTCCTGTCCCTGCACAAACCAGTTGGTGTCTACTCAGAATAACTCCCATTGTGGTCAATGAGGCTTGGCCCCTGAATACCCACATCAGAATTTACAGAGATCCCCCTGCAACTGAAAGAGCACATTTTAAAGCCCAATTCTTTAAGTGCAATTAAGCACAATCAAGGCTCTGATTCATTGCCTTAGGAAGCAACTACTTCACAGTGTGAAGTTAGAACAGTTTGAGTTCCTTCATGACAGATGACATCATCACCAATCTGCTACCAACCAGCTGTTTTCCCCTTGAAAAGCCGCATTTTCTGAAATTCCTTTTATTCCAACTTTTTTAATGAAAGCGGCTCCCTGGCAGTTTCACCACAGTGTGCCATGTCTTCTGCATTAAATCCTGGGCGTGCCTCTGTGACCTGGCAGTGACATGGTCAACGGGGTGGGATGCCCCATTCCCTCTTGTTTCCCCAGTGGAAGTAATTTTTCCCATTGAGAAAATCCCCAGGGGCACAGCAGCAACCTCTCATATTATTGTAGTAGTGGGGACACTCATTCACCTTAGCTAGCCTGCTTTTAATCTTTAACATATCCCCCCTTCTGCGGATATTTACTCAGAAGTAAGAAATAAATCTTGCTTCCCTGCAGTGAAAGGGTTAAAGGCTAACTTTAGTAACTCTCCCTAAAGTGTTCTTTCACTTGTGCTTCTTTGATGTTCTGTAGTTTCTCTGTTGTTTGTTATGTAAAGTCCCTTCTCCGCTTTATCTTGCAGGGAGAAGGAGAAAAGGAAGGTTGGAAGCAATAGGCAGAAGTGCACACATGGGGAAAAATGGGGTGGGAGCAATAACTCTGCAGCAGATTGCTGGGATGCAGTGAAATTGGTGTGGGGAGGAGCTCTCAGGAACCTTCAGATGCTGCACTGGAGAATTGGGGATTTTGGTTTCTTCAGGGAAATCTGCATACATGGGGAAAATTAGTTGCTCTCCATTCATAATAATGTAGTAGCAGGGGGGAGCCTGGACAGGGGCGGGAAACAAGCCTCTCTCATTGATTGAACAGCCCCTGCCAGTTGGATGACATTCAATTCTACTCCCCCACCCCACAGGGAAGTATGTTCCTTTCAAGAACTGATAACCAGATTTTAAAGGTACACTACACTTGGCTTGTGATACGTTCCATGGGGTTTTCTTGGCAAGAATACTGGAGTGGGTTGCCATTTCCTTCTCCAGTGGACCACATTTTGTCAGAACTCTCTGCCATGACCTGTCCGTCTTGGGTGGCCCTGCACGGCATAGCTTATGGCTTCACTGAGTTATGCAAGCCCCTTCGCCACAACAAGGCAGTGATCCATGAAGGGGAAATGCAAGAAAGAAAGAAATGCAAGAAAGCAAAGTGGCTGTCTAATGAGGCTTTACAAGTAGCTGAGGAAAGAAGGGAAGCGAAGAGCAAGGGAGAAAGGGGAAGATATAGCCAACTGAATGCAGAGTTCCAGAGAATAGCAAGGAGAGACAAGAAGGCCTTCTTAAATGAACAATGCAAAGAAATCGAGGAAAACAACAGAATGGGAAAGACTAGAGATCTCTTCAAGAAAATCAGAGATCTCAAGGGAACGTTTTGTGCAAAGACGGGCATGATAAAGGACAAAGAAGGCAGGGACCTAACAGAAGCAGATCAGATTAAGAAGAGGTGGAAAGAATACACGGAAGAACTATACAGGAAAGATCTGAATGTCCCTGATAGCCATGACAGTGTGGTCACTGAACTTGAGCCGGACATCCTAGAGAGTGAAGTCAAGTGGGCCTTAGGAAGCATTACTAACAACAAAGCTAGCGGAGATGACAGTATTCCAGCTGAGCTATTTAAAATCCTAAAAGATCATGCTGTGAAAGTGCTGCACTCAACAGTGGCCACAAGACTGGAAAAGGTCAGTTTATATTCCAATTCCAAAGAAGGGCAATGCCAAAGAGTGTTCAAACTACCGTACAATTGCGCTCATTTCACATGCCAGCAAGGTTATGCTCAAAATCCTACAAGCTAGGCTTCAGCAGTATGCGAACCGAGAACTACCAGAAGTACAAGCTGGGTTTCGAAGAGGCAGAGGAACTAGATATCAAATCGCCAACTTTCGCTGCATCATGGAGAAAGCAAGAGAATTCCAGAAAAACGTCTATTTCTGTTTCATTGACTACGCTAAAGCCTTTGATTGTGTGGATCACAACAAACTGTGGCAAATTCTGAAAGAGATGGGGGTACCAGACCACCTTACCTGTCTCCTGAGAAACCTGTACGAGGCTCAAGAAGCAACAGTAAGAACCAGACATGGAACAACTGATTGGTTCAAAATTGGGAAAGGAGTACGACAAGGCTGCATATTGTCGCCCTGCTTATTTAACTTATATGCAGAGTACATCATGAGAAACGCCGGGTTGGATGAATCACAGGTCGGAATTAAGATTGCCAGGAGAATTATCAACAACCTCAGATATGCAGATGATACCACCCTAATGGCAGAAAGTGAAGAGGATCTAAAGAGCCTCTTGTTGAGGGTGAAAGAGGAGAGTGCAAAAGCTGGTTTGAAACTCAACATTAAAAAAAACTAAGATCATGGCATCTGGCCCCATCACTTCCTGGCATATGGAAGGGGAAGAAATGGAAGCAGTGACAGATTTTACTTTCTTGGGCTCCAAGATCACCGCAGACGGTGACTGTAGCCATGAAATTAAAAGACGCTTGCTCCTTGGGAGGAAAGCTATGGCAAACCTAGACAGCATAGTAAGAAGCAGAGACATCACCTTGCCGACAAAGGTCCGTCTAATCAAAGCTATGGTTTTCCCAGTAGTAACGTATGGCTGTGAGAGCTGGACTATAATAAGGAAGGCTGAGCGCCGAAGAATTGATGCTTTCGAACTGTGGTGCTGGAGAAGACTCTTACGAGTCCCCTGGACTGCAAGGAGGTCAAACCAGTCCATACTAAAGGAAATCAACCCTGAGTGCTCATTGGAAGGACAGATACTGAAGCTGAAGCTCAAATATTTGGCCACCTAATGTGAAGAGAAAACTCTCTGGAAAAGACCCTGATGCTGGGAAAGGTTGAAGGCAAAAGGAGAAGGGGATGGCAGAGGATGAGATGGCTAGATAGCATCACTGATGCAATGAATATGGACTTGAGCACGCTCCAGGAGAGAGCGCAGGACAGGAAGGCCTGGCGTGCTATGGTACATGGGGTCATGAAGAGTCGGACATGACTGAATGACTGAACAACAACAACACTTGGCTTATCTTGCTTTGTGTGTCCCTGACAGACCAACACTGATTCCATGAAAATCCAGGTAATACTCCAACATGTTTCTCATTCCGTTGTCGTGAAGATCTGCCTCCCCCCCCCCCCCCGAGTATACCAAGGAGAGGAGGGTTTCTTCTCAGGCTGTCACAACCCAGTTTCAATCTCCTACCTCCGTCACTGGAAGAAGGTGGGAGGGAATCAATACATTTCAGTATGCCAGTGGGAAGAGGGTTCTTCTCTTCTTGGCAAACACCATATGTCTCTTCTCCTACCTGGATTCACTAGAAGGAAGGGGGATAGGAAAAGGGACGGAAGAGGATATACTGTGCCAGGGAGGAGGGGTGGGATTTTCCTCTCCCTTATGTAGCCTGGTTAGTGGTAAGGGACAGGTGTGCATTAGGAAGGGAGGGTTGTTTTAAACCAAATACAATGCACCTCAAGCCTTTGGGATAGGGCAGAACGCATATTTGAAACGATAAGCAAGAAATAAACAATGCTAACTCACTGCTGGGCTTGATGTAGATCCAGTCTGTCTGTGGACCTGGGCTCTGAAACAGAAATGGAAAAAAATAGCATGTTAGGAAAAGTATCCACAAGCCCAAGGTGGAACTGCAGAGTGCAGACTCAGGTAGCGCATACAGGATGGAAAAAGGTGCATCTCACACAATGAGGAGCCTGTTGCAAGGGAAGTTTCATAGAAGTTGGTTGCAGTCATTTAGTGCAACTATTTCCTGCAAGCCACAGAACACCAGTAATCCAGTGAACCTGCAAAAAAATTCCCAAATCTGTTTTATTTAACTTGTATAAGTAATACATTGCTCATATCAAAACTCTAGAAAAATATATTTGAGGGAACATTTCCAAACTGCTGATTTTAAAGATGACTGCTATTATAATGTGAAACAAGATGCATCTGTTTCTTTTCACCTACAATAATCTTAGCTTCCCAGTGACAAAGAATATGTAATGTAGAGATATGTATAACAAAAATGTGTTCAGATGGCATATAGGAAGCTACCTCATATCATGTCAGACTACTGGTCCATCAAACTCAGTATTTACACAAAGTGGCATTGACTCTCAGTCAGGAGGCTTTCACAGCCCTACCTGGAAATACCAGGACTGAACGTGGGGCCTTTTGCATGGAAAGCATGGGCTCTACCACTGAGCTGGGGTCCTTCCCCCATATACCAGAACAACAGGCATGTTTGGAGAATCATAATTATTTATGACCTTTGTCATAAAACTTGCACATATGTGGAAATAACAATGCTATTCCATTTCATTAAGTCAATTTAAAAGTGATGGGTTTTCTTCAAAATATAAGTATCTTCAACGTGGTATAATATTATTCCCATTTGGTTAGTAGCCCAAGCAAGACATTGGGCAAGTTTGCATCATGCTATGCCAACCTCAAGATAAACCATGGTGGGTTGTTTTTCGCTGGATAACCTACGTTACTTCTGACAGACGATTGGGTGCATGCAGCTTGCCACAGGTTGTTTTCCCCTCAGTCCTCCCACCTACTCCTGGCACTTTCGTAGGAGAACTCAATGTTTCTTCATTCCCGATGTCAGCACCCTCTCTGCGATTGGTCTGCTGGGATTGCCAGCTCATGAAGGAAACTCTCCCCTCCCCCATCAGATTGTAAAAAGGAAATAATTTTCTGAGGCCTTAATGTGTTTGCAAGGATTTGTAAAAATAATGGGGGGGGGGGGTTCGCTCAAGTGCTCAAGAGCGCAAGACCATCTGTCTGCTATTTAGCCCAGTATAGGATATTCCCCCTCTTGTCAATGTCCTTGACAATTTCATCCTCCACTTTGGTGCTTGCCAGCCAACACTTAAAAAAAAGGCTGCTTCATGAGCTACCGAAGTAATTACACCTGCCTGAAAAACTCCTTCTCCTGCAGCCACCAGCCACTTTCAGCTCCCCCCTCCTTTTGTGCTTGTCACTTGCCTCCACTGATTTTCGTTGCTAGCTGTCAGATATATATATGGGTTACAGAGCAGTGACAGGTGAAGATACGCAAAGTTCAAGACAGAGCAGTGATGGGGATCGGTAAATATATGCAAATTTCAAGGCAGAGCAGTAAAGCAGAGGGGGAAATTACTCAGACTGCATAGCAACAGACTTTTGAATATGCACACTTGTGCAACACTGGAAAAAAAAGTAATTAAAAAAAGGTTGCGAATGCATTCAGGACATTCTCCAGTGTCATTTCTTCTCGATTTTTAGGAGCACAGGGCAGAGGGCACTGACAAAGGATGAAAGAAGATGGCAGCAGCACTAGCAAGGTCACAAGGAGCAGCAGAGGTTTTTTAGCTATTCCCAACAACCCATGATTAAGTCGCCCTGCCAGGTTCAGATGTCATGACAAGTCACCCTGAAGAGCCCAACAAGCTATGAATTCTCAAGATGGCTTGTTCATGAAAACAACCCACAATGAAAAACGGCTCTGGGTCCAGACATCATGACAAGCTACCCTGAAACAACCCACCATGATTTATCGTGTTGTGCCCACCAGGTCATTGTGTAGAAGTGTATTAAAGTATGGATATTCCCAGAAATACTCCAATTCAGTACACCAAGTTCATGGCAGACTGGATGGAAATATTTTCCCTGGAATGGGCATAAATGCAGCATAATGGGCATAAGCCAGGGGTCAGGCGTTGTAAAGCAGTGCCACAAGCACATGTTACCACAAAGCAGGGATGTGGAACTCTTTTAGCTCACGGGCCTAATCAGGCTGGCGGAGGTTCCACATCGAGCCCATGGAGCTTCCTCGGGTTCCTCCAGAGAGCAGGGCGTGGCTTTCAAGCCCTGCCTCCTGGAGGAATCCTTGCTGTTATCTCTCATTGGAGACTGGAGGTAACAGCAGGGATGCATGCAGAGGGGGACTCTGCAAGTGCTGGGAGCAGCAGCCACTCTTCCCAGCACTGGCCAAGCAGCTTCACTCAGCATATCCTACATGAAGCCAACAACAAAACCGGGGCTGGGATGAGTGGCAGCTCCTCTGAGCACCTGCTGAGTCCTGTTCTCCATCCCTCGCCCAGCACAGAGAAAGGCAAAATGGGCAGGCTGATGATATCAGACTGACATCATCAGGTGCCTGGGTGGGTAATTTGGCCCCTACCCAGAAAATGTTCTGCACCCTTGCCACAGAGGATGTGGCAGCAGTTGGTTCTATTGCATATCAGCAACTACTGCACCATGGACAATAACCTTGACTGAAACTGGACCTGCTATGGAAACTCTTGTAGCCATTAAGTTTTTTGCATGATCTGGCTTGATGCAGACCATACATAAAGAACCACCACACCTTGAGATGGCTTTCATATTCTTACCCAGTGTTTGTTGTGAGTGCTACAGATATGGCATGTGTGAATGCAACATTATTGTGCACATCACAACATAACCCCACTCTTAAAATTTGACAGAATTCCCTTCAGCCCTAGCTAGCACAGCCAACATTGAGGGATGATGGGAGTTGCAGTCCAACATCTGTCTTATCCCATGACTAGGGGTGCTTCCAGACAGACGGCTCTGAGCACCTTGCAGTCAGAAGGCACTGTGCAGCTGTTTTGCCTTTTTCTCCTGAATGGATTTTCTTCATTAAGGAAAAATATGGAAGAAGCAGCAAGTCAACAAAGGAGGGCCATGAGCAGAAGACAACAATGTCTGGACTCCTCATAAACTCTGATGAATGAGGCAGGGTGATGGCGCCATAAAAGCTTTGTCTCCAAGTACCCTAGGTTAATGAGGCAGGACTTACCTTTGCAGAAGACATGTTGATCCTTTTGCAGCAGGACTTTCCCTTCTACATGCTTGATCATTGTAGGTTTAATAACACTTTCCACCAATGTATCCAGGACAGATGTTAAGCTAACTGGTTTGTAATTTTCTGGATCCCCCCAGGATCCCTGTTTAAAAAATTGGCAATACATTGGCCATTCTCCAGTCCTCTGGTACAGAGGCCAATCTTAGGGACATGTTACATATTTTTGTTAAAAGATCAGCAATTTCACATTTGAGTGTTTAAAGAACTTCTGGATGGATACCAGTAATTTGTTTCAATTTTTCAATAAGGTCTAAAACGTCATCTCTTTTCACCACTATTTGCCTCAGTTCCTCAGCCTCCCTTCCTCAAAATATCAGCTCAGGCATGGGTATCTGCCCTACATCTCCTGCAGTGGACAGACACAAAGAATTCATTTATCTTCTCTGCAATATCCTTATCCTCTTTTTTGTTGTTGTTGTTGTTGTTCAGTCGTTCAGTCGTGTCCGACTCTTCGTGACCCCATGGACCATAGCACGCCAGGCCTTCCTGTCCTGCGCTCTTTCCCGGAGCGTGCTCAAGTTCATATTCATTGCATCCATGATGCTATCTAGCCATCTCATCCTCTGCCGTCCCCTTCTCCTTTTGCCTTCAGTCTTTCCCAGCATCAGGGTCTTTTCCAGGGAGTTTTCTCTTCGCATTAGGTGGCCAAAATATTGGAGCTTCAGCTTCATTATCTGTCCTTCCAATGAGCACTCAGGGTTGATTTCCTTTAGGATGGACTGATTTGACCTCCTTGCAGTCCAGGGGACTCGTAAGAGTCTTCTCCAGCACCACAGTTCGAAAGCATCAATTCTTCGGCGCTCAGCCTTCCTTATAGTCCAGCTCTCACAGCCATACATTACTACTGGGAAAACCATAGCTTTGATTAGGCGGACCTTTGTCGGCAAGGTGATGTCTCTGCTTCTTACTATGCTGTCTAGGTTTGCCATAGCTTTCCTCCCAAGGAGCAAGCGTCTTTTAATTTCATGGCTACAGTCACCATCTGCAGTGATCTTGGAGCCCAAGAAAGTAAAATCTGTCACTGCTTCCATTTCTTCCCCTTCTATATGCCAGGAAGTGATAGGGCCAGATGCCATGATCTTAGTTTTTTTAATGTTGAGTTTCAAACCAGCTTTTGCACTCTCCTCTTTCACCCTCAACAAGAGGCTCTTGAGATCCTCTTCGCTTTCTGCCATTAGGGTGGTATCGTCTGCATATCGGAGGTTGTTGATAATTCTCCCGGCAATCTTAATTCCGACCTCTGATTCATCCAACCCGGCGTTTCTCATGATGTACTCTGCATATAAGTTAAATAAGCAGGGCGACAATATACAGCCTTGTCGTACTCCTTTCCCAATTTTGAACCAATCGGTTGTTCCATCTCTGGTTCTTACTGTTGCTTCTTGACCCTCGTACAGGTTTCTCAGGAGACAGGTAAGGTGGTCTGGTACTCCCATCACTTTAAGAATTTGCCACAGTTTGTTGTGATCCACACAATCAAAGGCTTTAGCGTAGTCAATGAAGCAGAAATAGACGTTTTTCTGGAATTCTCTTGCTTTCTCCATGATGCAGCGAATGTTGGCGATTCAATCTCTAGTTCCTCTGCCTCTTCTAAACCCAGCTTGTACTTCCGGTAGTTCTCGGTTCGCATACTGCTGAAGCCTAGCTTGTAGGATTTTGAGCATCACCTTGCTGGCATGTGAAATGAGTGCAATGGTGCGGTAGTTTGAACACTCTTTGGCGTTGCCCTTCTTTGGAATTGGAATGTAAACTGACCTTTTCCAGTCTTGTGGCCACTGTTGAGTGTTCCAGATTTGTTGGCATATTGAATGCAGCACTTTAACAGCATCATCTTTTAGGATTTTAAATAGCTCGGCTGGAATACTGTCATCTCCGCTAGCTTTGTTGTTACTAATGCTTCCTAAGGCCCACTTGACTTCACTCTCGAGGATGTCCGGCTCAAGTTCAGTGACCGCACTATCATGGCTATCAGGGACATTCAGATCTTTCCTGTATAGTTCTTCCGTGTATTCTTGCCACCTCTTCTTAATCTCATCTGCTTCTGTTAGGTCCCTGCCTTCTTTGTCCTTTATCATGCCCGTCTTTGCACAAAACGTTCCTTGAGATCTCCAATTTTCTTGAAGAGATCTCTAGTCTTTCCCATTCTGTTGTTTTCCTCGATTTCTTTGCATTGTTCATTTAAGAAGGCCTTCTTGTCTCTCCTTGCTATTCTCTGGAACTCTGCATTCAGTTGGGTATATCTTCCCCTTTCTCCCTTGCTTTTCGCTTCCCTTCTTTCGTGAGCTACTTGTAAAGCCTCATCAGACAGCCACTTGGCTTTCTTGCATTTCTTTTTCTTTGGGACGGATTTCGCTGCTGCCTCCTGAACAATGTTACGGACCTCCGTCCATAGTTCCTCAGGCACTCTGTCTATCAGGTCTAATCCCTGAAATCTCATCCAACAGCCAGCCACCTCCCTTACTCCCTAGCCACTTCCCTGCTTCTAATTTAAAAGATTTAGGGCGTAGTTCTATGGACTGCACCCTCACTGCTTGGAACCCCCCAAACTGGAGGAGGCTGAGGATAAATCCTATCCTGGACTCTCCGGTCTCCTCCCCTCACTGCCCTCCAGAATGCCCCTTTTCCCCCTCTCTGAGGTTGACTTTCCAAACTCAGAGAGGCAGCCAGCACAGTTCTTTCTGCACCGGCTGTCTCCAACCTCGGAGGGGTTTCCCAAGCCATTCTATGGTCCCTGGGACGCTCACCCAAGGGACCATAGGACTGCCCTCTTAATTATTCTGATTTAAATAACATTGTATTGTTGATCCTAATGTTATTAGTGATATGCTCCTCAAAACCCTTTTTGCATCTCTTATTGTCAGCTTGCATTTCCTTTGTGCAAATTCATCCTTTTTGTTCTCCTCATTTGGGCAAGACTTCCATTTTCTGAAAGAAGCCTTTTTATCTCTAATCACTTTCATGTACCTCCTGACCTGCTGTATATATTCTAAATGAGCTTCTATTATTGTGGTTTTGAGTAACCCCCAAGTATTCTGGAGAGCACTCGTGGCTTTCCTTTTCAACTTCCTTTTGATCAATTCTCTCATTGTAAAGAAATTTCAAGTTTCCTCTTTTGAAGACAAATGTGACTTTACTTACATGTAAATTAAGCTTGACATCACTATGATCACGGCTTCCATTTGGTTCAACAACACTCACATCTTGCACTAGGTTCTTGGCACCAATTGGGACAGGGGTGGTGGACCTTTTTTGGCCTAGGGGCTGAATTTCCACGTGGGAAGGGTCTTGGGGCTCACATTCCAGCAGTGAGCAGGGCTAAGGACACAGGCCAAGCCCAGCAAGGGCACAGCCAAAGCCAAGTGGGCAGGGCCAGATGCAATTCATACCAATTTGGACATTTTCCCATTAAGCATACAAGCCACAGCTGAATTCTATGCATGTCTACTCAAGAGTAAGGCTCAGGAGCAGCTTTCAGGTATGCAAAGTATGGCTCAATTCTAACATTTGAAATTATTTAAACTTGAAATACCCAAGAGGATTTTTAAAGCTTAAATCCCTTTAAACTGCTGCTGTCTCTGATCACTGATGGGAGATAAGAGTGGAGATTCCCTGCATTGTGCTGAAGAAAAGCTGTCTTTCGTGGGAAATCCCAGGTCTTATCTGTGTACAGTGATCAGATAAAAGAGTGGGGGTTTCCTGCACAGAGCTGGAATGAGAAGGGCCGAGGCCTTTGGAAGAAGCTTGCATGCCCAGTGGAGGACTTCCATGGGCTGGAGCTGGCCTATAGGCCAGAGGTTCCCCACCCCTACTTTAGGATTATGTCCAGGGTCCTTCCCCTCTGGTCGGTCTTGTAAGTCTCCTAGGGCACAGTCATTTAGGGTATCGATAAATTTTACCTCTTTGTTGTGACCGGAACACACATGTATCCAGTCTATGTGAATGCATCTGGACTCACCCATTACGAGTCTGGACTCCTGGGAGGCAAAGAAGCCATACCTGCTGAAGCACTGTGGGCTATAGTAGGTAGTGAAATGATGGAAGATTTACAGGAGGGGTCTTGGTGCTTTCTGGATGGTTGTTCTGTTCACCCTTTCAAAGACTGCCATGGCATAGAGGGGCTACATTTAATTCCACCTGTCAGATGTATGTTAATTAAACATGCAGAGGTAATGCAGACCTCCTAATTGTCACAACAGTAATTTGTGCTAAAACATGCAAGGCTGTTATCAGGGTACAGATCTCCTAGTCCTCTTATGCTACACTACAAATCCTGACAGTTTTAATCTTCATTTCACTTCAGAGGGAAATCAAAATTTCAAGAAGCACCCAAAGGTATGGACCATTAAATGATTAAAGGGAAAACTTGGCTATGAAACTACACTGTACCTGCCATCCACACATGAAATTGGTGGCTGTGACAGGACCTCTTGTTTGTTTGGTGTGCAGAAAGATGTGCCTTTGCAGAAACTAAGAAGTAAAGCATACTTCAAGGAGCAAGCAACAAAAACAAATCTTCAAAGCTGGTGAAAAGGCAATTGAGAGCCTGGACACACTGCACTACACACACTTTTGTGAGAGTTTCAGAAAATACACAATCTGTACAAGTTTGCACACTTCCTCCAACCACAGCAGCTGCCAAGTACCACAGTTCATGTGTGCGCTAACAAATACAGATCCTGATGGTTCGGGTGTTGAAGACTGTGGATGGGTAATTTCAGGAAACAAACCATGCCCTGTAACAACAGACATAGAACCACTATCAGCGCCTCCAGAGCTTCTTAACACATTTAGGTGCAAGTGTCAAAACAACTGCAAAAGTGGCTGATGCAGCTGTAGAAAACATGGACTATAGCAGGGGTCCCCAACCCTTTGGGGTCAGTGGGCACTTTTGGAATTTTGAGTGTCATGAGCATTCTCACAAAATGGCTGCCATGGGGGTTGGCCATTCACAAAATGACTGTCATGATGGGCATGGCTTGTCATAAAATACCCATTTCCCAGAAGGCAAACTGGTGAAACTAAAAGAAAAGTAACTTGTCCAAGAAACTAAGTATAAGACCAAAGTGGAGTGTGAGTTCCAAAACACAAAACTACGCCTTTGAACCCACAGCTCCAACACAAGTTCCACCGAAGACCATCTCCTGAGGCTCAGAGACAAGTAACTTGGCCAAGAAACTGAGCGCAAGGCAGAGGTGGGGTTTGAGCCCCAAATCCCAAATTGTATATTTGTCCCCACAAAGCACAAGAAAATACTCATTTCACAGAAGGCCAACCAGTAATGCTAAGAGAAACACACACACGCACCCCAAAACAGGCAAAACATCCACCCATAGCACACCCACAAACCCCGAGCGCGCCAGGCAAAATGCACAACATGCCAAAAGAAACAAACAAATGAGCTCTTTCTCTCACACACACCTGGCACAGGCAAAATACCCTCCCCACTCGCTGACTCCCTCTAGCCCCCCAAGACACTCCCTATCACTCCCCAGCTTGCCCTTTTTTTCTGGGCTACCGGGCACACTTCAAAAGGACACTCTGGGCTGCAGCCACTCACCATTTTTTATTTTCTAACAATGCCTCTTAGTCACTGGGATCAGGGAGGGTACAATCTGAATGGATACAGCATTCAGACTTTTTCTCTGTTGCTCCAGAAAGTAGAACTAGAACCATGGAGATGGAAAAGCAGAGAAGTGGATTTCAGTTAAACATTAGAAGGAACTCCTTAATGGAAAGAGCTGTTCAGCAGCGGAACAGATCACCTGGGCAGCTGTGGTCTCTCCTCCACTAGAGGCATTTAAACGCAGGGCAGCTATCTGTCAGGGATGCTGTAGTTGCTTCCTACATTGCAGATCCTGTATTGAACAGCAGCTCTGACTAAATGATGTTCAAGGTCCTCCGAACTCTGATTCTATGAAATACTCATAGAATGTGAAATTGAAATACTGTGGTCAATGGTAACACAGTTTTGTTCTCTACAGGCTCCCATTGGGTCTGTAGCAGAAAAAGGATTGATATAGATCAGCTACCTTGATTTCCAATTGTTACTGGAGTCTCTGGAAATGACAGATTACTAAAGCTGGCCATCCTGGCCCTTAGTTTTCTGGAGGCCATCCTTTTCTGCCAACCAGAATAGGACCTTACTTCACAATCTGACTTCCTGATGGATGGCTCTATTACACAGTTTCAGTTGCCTAGAAGTAAGGGCTTCACAGTTATTCATTCATTTCAGAACTTTCTTGCCCGTTTTTCATTATAAAATAATCCCAAAGTGGGATGCAAGCAATAAAACACAGTAAAATCATACAACATTAACAAAAAACTTAATCAAACAGGGGAGAACAGTATGCAGCAAAAGAAAGGAGAGGAAAATTTAATCAAAAAGCCTGGGTAAACAAATAGGTCGCCAAAAGCTTGCAAGACTCGGTGCCAGTCATATATTGGGGGGGGGGGGTCCACAGTCTTGAGAATGCTCTCTTTCGGGTTGCTGCATATCAAACTCCAGACAAACGTGACACCGTCAAGGATGAATCCCCACTCGATGTTACTACTCAGGCAGGCATGTAACAGAGAACACACTTCATCATGTACCTGGGTCCTAAGCCATGGCGGGCATTAAATGTCAGCATAAGCACCTTGGAGCTGGCCTGGTAGCTTATGGGCAGGCAGTGCAATGCTTTCAGAACTGGTGCAATATGTTCCTGGCAGGCTGTCCCACTCAGCAGTCTAGCCGCAGCATTTCGCACTAGCTGCAGCCTCCAGGCAGCCCTGCATAAAGTGTGTTGCAAAAGTCCAGGTTTGAGGTTAGCTGTGCATGGATCACTGTTGCCAGGCTCTCCCTGTCCAGGAATTGCTGCAGCTGGTGTACTAGCCAATGTTGGAAAAAGGCCACTTGGGCCTCCGTAGACAATGATGGATCTAGGAGCCCCACAAGCTCTGCACCTGCTCCTTCAGAGAGAGTGCAACCCCATCCAGAAAAGGCAAAGTCCCTAATTCCCAGACATGGGAACCATCTATCCACAGTACCTCCGTCTTGTCAGGATTCAGCCTCAGCTTATTGGCCCCCATCCAGCCCACTGCTGCATCCAGACACTGGTCCAGGGCCTAAACAGCCCCTCCTGGCTCAGGCAGTACAGAGACTTGAAGGCAAGGATCATCAGCGGAAGTATGACACTCTACTCCAAACATCCTGGTGACCACCCCCAGCGGCTTCATATAGATGTTGATTAGCATCAGGGACAGAATGGAACCCTGAGAGTCCGCCAGCTTGACTGCCATGGGCCTGAAGTACGGTCACCCAATGCTACCCTCTGGACACGATCCTGGAGGTAGGAGCAGAAGCACTGCAACACCATGCCCCCAACTCCCAGGCCTGGTCCAGGAGGAGACTGTGGCAAACAATGTCAGACGCTGCTGGGGATCCACAGGGTCCGCCTCCCACCCTCCCCCAATAATGATAATCTGTCAGGGCGACCAAAGCTGATCCAGGCCCCAAACCCAGACTGGAGAGACCGTTATTAGGAGCCTCTGGGTCCAGTGTTGATGTCGTGAGAGAGGTGATGGAGTCCCTGCTCCTCAAGACTCCAGGCACCCATCGCTCCCCCAGAGTGACGCACCAGCCACACTCTGGACTCGCCCAGTCAGGCTCCTCCAGCTAGTTCAAATTAGCCATGAAGGGCGTGGGACAAGAATACAAGTAGCTGGGTGCATGGCGGAAGTGTTTTCTTCACATCATTGCGTCTCAAAAGCTGAAACCGATCACGTAGAACTGGACCAGATGGAGCAGTGGACTCCGCATCTGGACTTGCATCAACTGTGCATTGAAGGCAGCACACAGACAGGCGATTTCACCCCCAAAGTGCCTTGCAATTGTATCCCAGCAGGTGTCCGTGGGCTCAAACATTCCGTTTACTGGAGCGGATGTTAAAAGACCCTGAACCACACAGAACAACTCTGCTGGGTGGCTACTCAAGGATGCAGTGGGAAAGAGCAGCCGTCTCATACCTGGACAACCGATACCCTGATTCTTTCAGTCATAAAACATGTTTGGTACCATAGTCTCGGTCTCAAAAGCTCATCACCACTTTTGACACCCATTTTAATTAATAAATAAATACATTTGATTTAGGTACTTTTAAATATAAAAAGATCTCTAGTGTTCTGAAGACCGTACAAAGCCTATACCTCAGGTTAAAAAGTGGGAAAGAGCAGAGAAATAGGGATTTCCCCTAAATATCTCACAAATAGCCTCAAACGGTGAGTGCATTTTGGCATCCACCTACAGAATGCTTGACATTTGTAATGGGTGCCCATTTGTAATGGGTGTAATGAGTGCTTGGCCACTCACTGAACTGTGCGAGTCCATTACATGAAGTCGTTATCGTCCAGTCGCTATCCCACCACTTCCGCCCACCTATCCCATGATTTTTTCAGACAGAAAAAAATTGGTATTTTTCCAAATATGCTCAAATGGAGCGCCATGAGCTCCCTGTGTATTTCTCCCCTAGTGCGAATGAACTGCTATGTGTTGGTGGCTGTGGGCGGCTGTGGGGGGTTGTTGGGGGTGCGGTCATGATGGCAAAGGCAGTGACCATGGGCTGTGGGGCGTGTCGCCTTCCCTGCCTGCACTGCTTTGGGTCCATTTTTGGCCTGCAGCGTTCTGAACAAGGCAGCAGGTCAGCAGAGCGGCAGGTCGGCAGAGCAGCGTGCTGGCCTTCCGACCTGCCAGGACGCCCTCCTGCTGTGCATTCCCAGCGAGGAAATGGCTGAGGAAACGGCTGAGATCGTCAAAAACACTGAACGGGGAGGCAGGGGCCCCGGGGAGATCGGTGGGGGGACTGTCTGCGTGCCAGTCCCCATCCACCAGTAACGTGCAAGGGGAGGGAAAGGGGCAGGAGCCAGGGAGGAGCTGTCGCTACATGAGTTGTGTAGCCTCCTCCTCAGCGAGTTCCAGAAATGTATGGATGTTCCAAAGTACTTCTTTGAAGTACTTAATTGATGCATGTTTTCACTTCCTCCAAACACTGTACTAAGACCTCAATGCCAGGCAAAACACATGGTTCAGGATGCCCACTGCACGCCTTCCCCACCTCTTTCTGAGTCACTTCTTTCTAACTCTCCCTGAAGTGGCCCTACCTAAGGAACACACTCTTGAAAAAAATGCCCTAGCGAGGAAACAGTCCTCTTCTCTTCTTCCTCTTGTAGAATGCTTGTTCACTATTTGGGCTGAAAGGAATAATGAATTGGCATCAATGCCTTGCCATTGTATGCTGTTTCTTCTCTCTCTGAACAGCCATCTGATCTGCCAAGGATGATGCAGTTGCAGCTTGCATTACAAATCTTGCATTGAGCAGGAGGGTACCCTAGATGACCTCCCTTCCAACTCTAAAACTGAACAATTCTAGCAAAGAGTTACAAGCATTACAACTTACAGAAACTGATAAAAGTTTTTAAAAGATGATGACAATGATAATCCAAAATAAATAACTTATTAACTAAGATAAGGTCTAAGGTTGCCAGCTTATATAAGAGTAATTAGTAAATCAAAAATGTAAATGAATTTCAATTATATGAACCACATGCCTAATTTAAAATGAAACGTTAACATATTCTGTCTTAGTTTGGTCAGAACAAAAGCAAAATATAATACAGTTTACCACTTCCAAATAGACAGCTATATTTCTCATAGGAGTGAACTAATTAGCCAGCACCCTGATCCTCCGTTAATTGACAAAACCCACACATTGGAATTTTTTAAAGGTTAAAACACCAAGACTGACATTGTCTAATTTCTTGGATGACCTCACATCTGTGCATGAGATCATCAGCTAACTTTCCCCTGAAAATTAATAATATAAACTGGGTGATGCCACTGCACCCGGACCTATATCTATTGGTGTAGGCCAAATCTCCTCCCTTCTCCTATCTGACCATTACATTAATGACATCACTACATTAAGATGTTCACTACAAGACATCAGGGTGTTGGCTTTGCCCTATAAAGCTTTACATGGCTTAGGACCGCAATACAGGACAGAGCGCCTCTCCCAGTATGAACCTACCCATATGCTATGCTCATCATCTGAGGCCCTACCCTGAGGAAGGCTCAGAGGATGACAACAAGGGACAGAGCCTTCTCGGCAGCAGCCCCCCCCATGGAATGCTCTCCCCACTGAGGTCTACTCAGCACCAACATTGTCATCCTTTCGGTGCCAGGTTAAGACTGTCCTCTCCACCCAGGCATTTGATGGCATATGATCGGTTTTTAGTGTCTGTTGTTTCATCAGGTCTCAGTATCTTACTGTAGCTGTATTTTAGCTGTTTTAAATTGTTTTTACATTTTGTATGCTAAAGTTTTTATATTATATCTTTTTTTTGTAATTTTTGTGAACTACTTTGAGAGCTTTGGCTACTGGGCAATATAGAAATGAATGAAATCAACTACAGGTGGGTGAGTAGAGGTAGTTTTAGCCACTGTTTATTTAGGGAGCAATCCTATCTAGATAGGCGACCGCCTATCCAAAGCAGGGCAGGAGAAGCACAGAGGGGATTGTTCCCTCTGCGCTTCTTCTGCCCTGCTTTTTCAGCCAGACAGCCGATTGCGGCTGTCCAGCCGCGGGAGGAGGGAGCGGGGGAGGATGACACATAGGATGTGTCATACAGGCAGTTATGCTCTCCCTACCCCAGAACGTTCCCCAGCCATGCGCCTTTCCAGCCTCTCCGCGCTCCTTTTGTGAGCGTGGATGGGGGTGTTCCTCACTGTATCCAAGGCAGAGCGGAAGTGTGGGGAGGTCAGTTCTCCAGGAACTGACCTCAGCACATGGGCTCCGAGGTCGTTTTCTGGAAAACAGCACATCCTATGGCTGTCTAGCCACTGTCTAGTGGCCATAGGGTTGCTCCCTTATTTTATGTAGTTAAAATATTTCTTGGCCGCCTTTCAGAGCAGAAGCCTTCCCAAGGCAGCATACAACAATAAAACACACAAAACCAATACAACACATGAGTAATAAAAACACAACAACGCAGTACAAACAGATTGCTATATAATGTTCTGCTGTGCATGGCTTCTCATTTCTAGACACCATTTTATTAAGTGAAGCAAGGGTGCAACTGTAAGACTGCTATTCTGAAAACCATCAAATGGCTGAAAAAAACCACCTGAATCAAAAGGAGACCAGGATCATCCTTGAAGAAATTCCCCAACAAGTAATTCGTGTGTGGGAATGCTACTGTGCCAGTAACAGCCACCATTGCAATGGCATCATGTGAAGCTGTGACACAGCACAGAAATAGGCAGCATGGGAGAAGGAACTGGGATACAGTGTCCCAGGCATATCTCAACTCCCATGGAATTATCTCCATCAATATAAAACTATGGATCTAATATTGAGTGTGACTATAACTAGTAATCAACTGACCTCTCATAGGGCTCCACCACACCAGACTTTTTATCCTGGTTTACTGCACCTTCTTCTTCCGGATTCTTTGTGGGATTTAAATAGGTTATTTACATAGCTGGTTTTTCTTTTACTGCATAATGCCACTTGTCATTTACACTGGTGGGTGGAGCCTGGAGGGATATTATCAGATGTCAGCAGCACTGTACGCCCACGGTCCACCCCTTCTGGGGTGGCCCCTCCCCCCTCTCGCCATGAACTTTTCCATTTCAGCTTCCTTGCCTCCCCTTCTCACTTCTGCTGCCTCCAATCCCTGTCTCAACAACTTCTATATACAATCCACCATACATTCGCAATTTCAGAAGTCTGGCCCCCTCCCGCATGTGCACAAGTCAGTATTGTCCCTATAAAAGCCAGCAGTAACACTTTTCTCGTCTGAGTATACACTGGGAGAGTGGAAAGGGGTTGCGTGTACTCACATTTGCCTGTATCATGTAGGGGCTACTGCAACAACCCCCCTTCCCCACTGCTGCCCATCTCCTTAGGCATCCCTGACATGGAGCTGACGGCTTGGCTCCATTTCACACCTGTCCCTCACACACTGCCAGTGTGCTACTTGCTCCCGCTTGCCTGCCTTCCACCTCCACAGCAGATTTGCCTGGAAGCAGCAACTGCAGAACAGAACAGAGCAAAGCAAAGCACCAGCTCCAATCCCATTGTAAAGCGCTTCTGGGCCGCCCAGGGAAAATTTTTGGGGAGGAGGAGGTGGACATAGGTGGGTGTGTAATGGCCCCAGGAGCGTAACCACGTCATCTGTCATGTTAGAGGGGCCTAGAGATCCATAATGCTTTGCTTAGGTTCATTATTACTGCAATTCTCTTGCTAGTGGGCCTCTGAGCATGTGAGATGAGTCAAAGGTCAATAGTAGCAGCCTCAGCACATTCCATGCTAACGAAGGCTAGTATCTTATCAGGGCCTAGTATGTGCCTGGGAAGCGAGGCCATGTTTAAGCCAAGCTGCAGGTATCTGGGTTAAGAAACCTCCAATTGTTTTCCTTCTGAACAGGCACTGTGCGTCTATGATGGGAAAGTTGTAGACAAATGCCAATTAACGCTTGCTGTTGTCATGCTGCCTCACTGCTGACATGTATGGTATAAAACCCATTTTACCCCTTGGTCTGGGTTCAGAGAAGCTGTCTGATCCAACCATTGGGTACGCCTGTGCGCTGGTTGTACTCAGTAAAGTATCTCCTTGTAAGTAAACTTGGATCTGATTTATCACTATCTTCGCCCCTCTAAATTAAGAGTTCGAAGCCTACTGCAGGGGCAATACAGTTGGCGCAGCGAGCAGGGTGCCAAGAATACTGCTATGTTCAGATTCAAAGGGAAGGCAGGATGCGGGTGTCGACGTGTTAAACTGACTCCCGGGCTGGCCACAGGAGGGGCTGTGGGGTCCAGTCGCAAAGCCATCGCCAGTCCTGGGCGGACCGGGAGCCTGCCCAGAGGCCAAGCAGGACAGTATGCCAGCGGCTCTGGAAACTGTGTTGGAATCTCTGCAGCTGGAAAAGTGGTCAGCTAAAGAGGTGCAGAGTGAAGGAACTCTGGCATGGCTTGTGCTGACAGCATTGCAAACTATCAGGCAGAAGGAGTCAGAATGGAGAGAGAAAGCAGAAAAGCTCAAGGACGAGCTGGGGAAAGAACAAGATTTAAGGCTGTTAATCAGAGAAATGTTGCAAGACAGCCTGGCCTCTAACGAGGCGTGGGAGTGTGAGGCTGAAGAGTTAGCTGTTAAACTGATACTCCGAGCTCGGAAGAATTGCCCAAAGAGTTCTGAGGTGTGCAACATCATCACCTCGCCCGATTGGGATGAAATCTCTAAGAAGTGGAAACTGAAGATGAAGACCCAGAAGATGAAGACAAGGAACTTCACTAAAGGTGAAGAATCAGTGCCCCCAGGACACGGGCTGGACCACTCCTAGAATAGAGAGTGCGCCAGAGGACGGTCCCAAGGCAGAATGAAGCGGAGAGACCACGTTGAAGATCTCTGTCAAGGTAACAGTGTTTAACTTTGAACTGTTCTAGAATTACATAGATCCTGTAGCTACTGACCATCAGCTATATGATTTCTGAAAAGAGCAACCATTAAGCTTTTGCCGTGGGATCCCCTGCAATAAAGAAAACTCGCTGATTTGGGGGTCCAGTGTCGGATTGCCTGAGTGTGTGCACTGAAGAGATCGAGAAACCTGACAGCATGATCCTGGCCAAGCCAAAATGCATGCTCCTGCAAGCTGCAAACAGACTGTGTAAGCTGGGGAAGACCCAACCTGATTGAGAAGAAGATATTGTAGTAGCTATCTTCAAAAACACCGAGACCTGCATAGTTGGCTGGCTGACACTGTAAGTGATGCTACAACTGCAGACTAAGACTTTTCCTACTTCGAGACCCCAGTGGAAAAAAAGCTGACCTGAGTCATTTGTCGCCCCTGACAAAGCAAAGATTTGGTTGCTCTGTACCTCATTGTATCTTGTTTCAAACTTGGGATTTACAGATACAAACTGTGAAGCTTTACTTTCAAGTCCTGCAAATCACCCCGCCGCCTCCCAAAGAAGATTGATGGCTGCGTAAAGAATGCAAGTATAAGGCGACCCCCGTCTCCCTGCAGTGTCCTGAGTTTCGGCACTTTTGTTTCTGTGTGCCAGGTTGAGGGAGAAGAAGGGTGTGTGTGTGTCATGTTGTGAATCCCTGGCTAGCCTGTCTAGTGATAGATAGCTCCAAGAGTTTTTCCCCTCACTCAAGCCTCAGTTTCCTTAGTTCTCGTTTCAGAAGCATTTTAAATGTACAATTGTTGTTCCCTTGCTGTTAAGAGCTCAGGAGTTCAAAACTGCCCTTGACCTGTAAGTGTCAGGGTGGACACTGAGCCCATAGAATCCCAGAGTAGTTCTGATTCGGAGGAAGAGCAGTCGCTCCTGGGAGAGGAGCGCCCCCCTTTTTCCCAGGGCCGGCAGCTGACAGAGATTCCTCCCACCAACATTCCTAGATTAGAAAGCAGTCCAGGGAGTGACCCAGCACCGATAGCAGACTGGTTGGATACGCGGCGCAGACGCAGAGAGCGGCGCCAAATGGAGAGCACGGAAAGGAGGCGTAGCGCCCGGTTGGCGCTCAAAGAACAGTTGCGCCCAGAAAATTCAAGGGAAAAGGGGAGGGATTCTCCCTAGTCCTTATATTCAGGGGTCTGCCAGTAATTGCCTTTCAAACGGGGACCAACTGTTCCAACTTAGGGCATAGGGATGCTGCTGCTCAGATCTAGTTGCTACCTGTAGAGTTGTAAGTTGTAAAAGAAGAATAAAGCTTTGAAAAGAATCCCTTTGTCTGCGTCTGGACTTGGCTACTGGATTAGACTGAGAAAGCCCTCCAAGGAGCCCTTGACAGCAAGTTTACTTTTGCAAAGGGGAAGGGAATCATAGTTCTCCTTTCCTCCTTGCAAAATAAATGGTTTTGTTGTTTTTAATGTGTTGGAAATAGGTTAGATTCAGATTTCCAAGTAGACCCACTGAAAGCTCAGAAGCACTAGTAATGTTTTTGCAAGCTCCCTAGTTTAGACATTCGCTTCCCCTCAGCAACCTCCAAGCAACCAAGCCGCAAAAGTGTGAGGGGCGGAGAGTAAATTTTTAGAGTGAAGAAGTGTTATAAGAGCGAAAATGTCGAGGCCCAGCTTCAGTAACGCAGTAAGCCTTGTAAGTTATAGCCAAGATTTGATTAGAAGTAGCATAGAAAGGCTTGGGCCTATTCAGTTTTTAGAATATCAGAGTCTGTGTGAGCTTATCTCTGTCAGTGTTCTCAGAGCAGAGCCAAGGGAAGTCACCCAACTCCCTGTCCGCCGCTGGTCTAGCCTTGGCAGGCAGGAAGGCTGGAAGATATCTGTGAGAATCTGACAGAGGCAGAGTGAGATTTGCAGAAGAGTCGCCCAGGTTGAAGCGTCACTGCTGGAGAGCTGAGCAGTGCCGCTATGTTTAGACAGAAGCTTTGCTAGAAGGCTAAAGGCCCTTGTCTGCAAGGGATCTGGAAGGGGTGTACAGTCACACCTTCCCCCTTAAGCTGATGCAGAGGCAGGGAGCCTTTGCTGGAAACATCTCGTCTTCATTGCCCGAAGCCTTTTCTGTTTGGATCCAGCATCGTCTGGGCTTTTAGAGGCACTCTGCACATGAACTGGAACTTCGGACTGTTAAAGACTTGCCATGAAAAGTACTGTGAGGCTTTTCATAGACTTGAACTCTCATTGCTGCGGATTGTGTGTCTGTGTTTGTAGTCAGCTCAGTGTACGGCAGGCTGAGTTTGATCTACAGCTTTTGGACCTCCCTCTGCCGGAACTCATGCAGCATAGAGTTGCCGATGTGAAAGCGGTGGCCTAGAACTCTTTGCATGTGTGAGTATGCCCTTCCCTTGATCTTGATGGGGCCTGACCATGCAACCTGGAGGAGCAGTATGATTGCTGGATCTGCTCCATCATGCCTCACCATGCAAGAGGTGTTTTCCAGTCATGGCGTTAGATTTCAATGAAAGTTTGTTGTGTGCCTTTTATGTTTTCTTAAATACTACACAATATTTGCAAATGTCTTTACTGTCAGTTGCAACTCCAAATGATACTGAGTGTGGTTCCCAATGGATTGATGTTAGTGCTACCCAGGACAGAGCCTTCAGAGTTAACACGCAGAAGGCAAACAAATCCATGAAGATCAGAGAGGGGTTTGAGCAATTACATGATAAGATGGCTTACCCCCTTAAGGGGGTATGCCACACCATGGCCATTAGTGTGTTGGGAACAAGTGGAACACAACAGAGTAGCACCACGCTTTCAGCGACAAGTGGGGTTCAATAGGGGGTGCCACACCATACATGCATGCTGCAGTGATAATGCCCAAGGACGGGTGTGCACAAATTAGAAAAGGTGCCCTGGTATTAACTGGGCCGCCCCTAAGGGTAGTTATTGGCTCTGTGGAGAAAAAGCATAGCCGTGGTTGTCCCCAGGGTGGATTGGAAGATGCTCCCTGGGACTGCTGTAGGGTCCCCCTATAAGTTTGTGAATACCTTAGAGAGCCCTGCAGTAGGTAATTGCAGGGCTTGGAAGGTGAGATGGCAGCGAGACATCTTCAGTTCAGCTGATTATGCCTGGAGCTTATTACCTGGGGGTGGAGTAGCCACAATAGTGTACAAAGTAAGTATTTTTAGAAGGGCAATGGAAATGGTATTGACCAACACTGCTGAGGCACTAGAAGCCATTGGAATAGAGATGACAAGCATGGGAACTGCTGTTTTGCAGAACCGCCTGGCCTTAGACATGATTACAGCAGCCCAGGGTGGTGTTTGTGCCATGCTGCAGCAGGAACGCTGCCTATACGTTCCTGACAAAGTGTGATAAATCAGAGCATCAGGGCTCTGTATGCGCAAAGTGAGAAGATACATCACCTAGAAGGGGAGTCCCTCTTCAATGCAATTTCAGACTGGTCTCAAAGAATCGGGGTGATGGTGGAAGCAAGTGGTTGCAATAATTCTGACCGTTATTGGCAGCTTCATAGCTTTGTGTGCTTGCTTATATGGCTGTCGCATTTTAAAGTATACATTCAAGTAGATATCAATCCCCTAGTGATCCAATGGCAGGGCAAAGAAGATCCGGCCTTCTGGATAAGAAGAGATTGTAGACTGCTATCATCCTTTGATTATCTGGAGGTGGAGTGTAATGGCCCCAGGAGTGTAACCACGTCATCTGTAGTGTTAGAGGGGCCTAGAGATCCATAATGCTTTGCTTAGGTTCATTATTACTGCAATTCTCTTGCTAGTGGGCCTCTGAGCATGTGAGATGAGTCAAAGGTCAATAGTAGCAGCCTCAGCACATTCCATGCTAACGAAGGCTAGTATCTTATCAGGGCCTAGTATGTGCCTGGGAAGCGAGGCCATGTTTAAGCCAAGCTGCAGGTATCTGGGTTAAAAAACCTCCAATTGTTTTCCTTCTGAACAAGCACCATGCGTCTATGATGGGAAAGTTGTAGACGAATGCTAATTAACGCTTGCTGCTGTCATGCTGCCTCACTGCTGACATGTATGGTATAAAACCCATTTTACCCCTTGGTCTGGGTTCAGAGAAGCTGTCTGATCCAACCATTGGGTACGCCTGTGTGCTGATTGTACTCAATAAAGTATCTCCTTGTAAATAAACCTGAATCTGATTTATCACTGTCTTGGCCCCTCTAAATTAAGAGTTCGAAGCCTACTGCAGGGGCAATACAAGGTGCGAGCACGCAAAAAGGAGAAATGGAGGAGGAGGAGGCAGTTGCAGCTGAAGCACCAGATGAGGGAGGCAGCGGCGGGGGACACTCCCATTGCTTCATCATTGCTGACATCACACAGCGGATCTAAGAGCAATAGCAGAAGTACATGGGCAGGCAATCGTAGTGTCATTGCGCAACTACAGAAAATACCGCATTTTCCCTGTTCAGAAATAACACGGGGAAATGAGGGAGGGAGACACGGGACAGCAGTTGCAGGACAATGACGTCATGTAAAGCATGTAGAAAATTCCATGACTGAAGAATGATGATCGCACCCCCCCAAAAAAAAACCATGTGAAGAAGCCCATAGGATGCCATTATGCTAAGGTGCCCCCCCCCACACAACTCTGATTGTAACTGCCTTGTTTTCAAAGTTTTCCATTATCAGTGAATGCTAATAAATAACTAATAAACCTTCCATCCCTCTCCCTCCCCTCCTACCTGACATCTGTGTTCAGAACTGGAGACAAGTTGTACCTCCAGTGCTTAGCCATCACCACATAGCCAGGACCACCACCTGTTTCTGAGATGGAAGGGCCTGAATCCCTCCCATCTCTTCCCTCCCCCCACTCTGTGGGCTTCCTATTATGGGATCTGTGTGTGCAGTACTCTGTTGCACATGTGGGTCTCCCTCTTGCAGGAAAGCCTGTTTCTAAATGTGACTCTCCCTTGATGGATCCTGCCAAAGTAAAAATGTGGAGGTTGTTTTTGTTATTTTCCAGCTTGTCCTGGTAAATGATAGTTACCACTAAATTTCAAACTGTGTGTGACAGTTTGCCAATAAATGATGGAAATTAGGATGAAGTTCATCATTAGTCAATGTTTACTGTTCAGATTTCCAACACCAAATGTAACTGTTCCTTATATGTTCCTTTTGTGTAACACTTTAAACACCCATGTGTCTAACAGCTGATATGAGAAAAGGCTGCAGTGTTTCTCTCTTCAAGAAGCAAAACATTAAAATAAAGCTGTTGGTGAGCCTAATGATAATAGGAGGAAAATGGTTATTTTTCTTACAGCTTGTGTGCGGGGGGGACTGGAACGGGGACTTAACTACCTAGCATTTACATCAAAGGTAGATTTGCACATACTTTAACCCTACAGCACTCCATTTTTAAAAACACGCATGATGTTCTGCAGGATGCATATGAATGCATAGCTAAAAGGGCCATTTCTGGCCATTTCGGTAGCATACCTAGAACAATACAATGTGACTGAAAAGAAGCCCCATGTTATGAAAAGTGTCTTACTTTGTCAGAAGAGCAGAAGACATACAAAGAAACCCATGGACTTCTGCACGGAAAAGCCTGAGGTCTGTGTGAATCCATCATGAGACATAACACTGTGAGGTTCTTGGGCAGACTTACCCTAAGGTAGCACAGACCAATGAGGATCAGGCAGACGAGCAAGACTACCCACTGGACAACCATGGAAACAAGCTGCAGCCTGGGTTGCCTGGTTTGCTTCCTGTTCTCATCCTCTGCACTTGCTTCTTCCTGCCTTCTGGCAGCCATCTCCAGTTGTTCCTCCATGCAACTGCCTTCCAGTGGAAATGCACACAAGGAAAGAAACCACCTTCCACCCAAATGAGAAAATCACCCTTGAAGCCAAAGAGCTGTGAAGTCCCAGGGACAGCTATTAAGTATCATTAGGAGATCATTTAAAACGTTGTATGCAGACAGAGGTGGGGGACTTCTCTGTGACTAATCTGAAATTTCCCTTTATTCTCCCGCTTGCTCTCTCTCTCCCTCCCTCTCCCCCTCTCTCTTTTTCTCTGTGGGTGATTGTGGTGGCTGATATTTAAGATATTTCAATTCATTTTTGAATAAAGGCATATAAACGGATCCCCAAAGTTATTTGCTGTCTACAACAAAGTTACAGTAGTCTATAGGAACTTCATCCATTCAGACGACTCTCTGGCAAAATCCCCCTTGATGTAAAGGCAGGTTTCAGAGATCTGACTTCTTGTTACATATCGTGGACCAAAGATATTAAGAGAATATGAATTTCCAGCAATGAAAAAAAAAGTACTGCTCATCACAGACTGGATGCCAAAAGTGGGGCAAGAAATAGCAGATCCCATTAGTCTTAGGCCGCAATCCTAAACACACTCACTAGAATAGAAGTCATATTGATCTTAGTGGCATTTCTTTGTGAATAAACATGAACGGCAATGCACTGGTAGTTCCGTGTGCAGATAGAATTTGTACACACATCCATAATCCCTCCCATACTTTACATAGCTTGAGCATTTATATCCATGCTTCTCCTCCTCCTCCACCTCCTCATTACTACTATTGTTATTGACATTTATATACAACCTTAGCTGCTAAAAACCATCAAGGCATGCTTTTCGCAAAAATCAACCACTGCAACAGAGGCATGGGCATATATCCCCCACCTCTACCCAGACACGCATACAAGGTAGATAAAAATAAATTATTTTTTTTAATTATTAAATTTAAATTTATTTATTTTTTAAAAATCATAAATAAAATACTAAATTTCCTTCTCACTTAAAAAAATAACATAGTTATAATTAAATTTAATCATAAACATGCTAAATTTGCATTCACAGTCTTGTAAAAATTAGGTTCCATATCAAACATGGGCATTCATCTCAGTTTTTCATCTCATGAAAATGGCTCTGTCCAGCCTAACTACCACCTCTTTCTTTCTTTCTTTCTTTCGTTCTTTCTTTCGTTCTTTCTTTCGTTCTTTCTAATGTATTTATTACATACATTTCTAGTCCACCCAATAACTGATATTCACTGGGCAGATTACAAACAGTTCTGGGCTTTCAAGTTTCTTGGACTAATGTCACAAGTTCTCTGTGCTAATGTGGTGGTGGGGTTTGCCCAAGTAAGGCAGAGGAGTTAGTTAAGACAGAAAGACAATATAGCAGGGTGGATACAAAAAGAACTGGATTTTCAAAATTTAAATTGGATTTTTTCAGCCCAGCAATGATCCAGCAATGCCTATCAGTCATGGGCATTTTGATTTTGCTTGCTACTTTTTGTTGTTGTTGCCTTATTTGTGAGGGCAAAGACAGAGCGAAGCAAAACAGGAGGATGCATCTTACTGTATTCTCGTACTTAAGGCTGCAATCCTATAACCACTAACCTGGGAGTAAGCCCCATTTAACTCAATTTATTTCTGAGGGGACATGCATAGGATTGTGACACACTGTCATGGGTGCTGATCATAATATGTTTTAATATGGGAATATATTAAAGACATTCCCTCTAGTTTAAAAAAGCATGCAAAATATATATAGTGAGACAAAGAGATGCAAAACCTGCTTGTAATAATGAAACCATGTAAATAATACTCTATTTAATTGTAAATTAACTTGGCTTAGTGGTCATTGTTCAGGAAACATATGAAAAAGTTTGGAAATGTCTTTTAAATGCAGCTTTTTTCTTGCTGATTTAAACCACTGATTTAAATCTCCATGATTTAAATCAATCCACCCTGCACACATCATGTTCCTCAGCTAAGAGGCTGATTTTTTAAAAGCATACCCAATATTTTGAAAATATTAATCAAAACATTGTACTAAATATTATTTTGATTGTGTGGGTTTAAAAACATATTTTAACCTGCTCCTAATCCCAAACATTGCAATATCTTTAAAATCACAAAGCATATAAATAATCAACCACCACTAAAAAAAAAAAAAAAAAAGGCATGTTGCTCATTGCTGGTCCACAATGAAAAGTTCTTCCCGTATGTCGGGGAGAAGAGTTCCAAAGGTGCCCCCTTGCGGCTCAGACAGGTCTGTTTGCTGAAAGTGGCTGAGGCTGCAATTTGTGCATCAGTTTTTACCAAATCTCAAACTGTGTCCAGCTGATTTGGACAGATTCAGGAGATGCCCAAATCAAAGCAGGGCTCTTGTGAAGCAGACCAAATTGGAATCTGAACACTCTTGAATATTCAGGATTCGAAGGAGCACAGAGACACCGAGTGTACCACTCCAAAATCTGATACGCAGAGAAAGAGGAGGGAGAGGAGAGGCTGCAGTTTTGTGAGTGGTACCTCTAGTTTCTAATTGCAGTGAATGGTTTTGTGCTTTGAGGGAGAGATGAAGAAGTAATATATCACAAGACTGATCCAGCGTTCAATGCTCTTTGCTAGTTCTCTCTCCCAGGACCAAGAACATTAAAAGAGGTTTGGCAGCGTCTGTGGGACCTGGGAGGGTGCTTGCTTGGAAAAGGCTGGAGATTCAAGTTTTTCTCCCTCTGCCCCTGTGTGCTCCACATCCAACATCAACCCCTCTTCTGTTGCACTTTCTGTGACTTCAGTGCAACTGAGGATAACATATCCTTGACTTGATCCTAACCAACAGAGATGACTTAGTGGATAAAGTAGCAGTTACAGGAACTCTGGGGGAAAGCGACCATGTTGTACTTGAGTTCTTGGTTCTAAGGGAAGCAAAAGCCGAGTGTAGTCAAACGCGTACCCTGGATTTTAGGAAAGCTGATTTTAATGAACTCAGAACAATGATCAGTAAGGTCCCATGGCAAGCAACGCTAACGAGAAAAGGAGTCCAAGATGGGTGGGAGCTTTTAAAAACGGAAATTCTCAAGGCACAATCACAAACAATTCCAACAAGAAGAAAAGGTGGAAGACAACAGAAGAAGCCAACGTGGCTTCACAAAAAGCTTAGGGATGACCTGAAAACAAGAAAGGACACATATAGGAAGTGGAAAGAAGGCCAAGTAACAAAGGAAGAGTACAGGCAGGTAGCACAGAATTGCAGGGATGGCGTCAAGAAAGCTAAAGCTGAGAATGAGCTGAGGTTAGCAAGGGATGCTAAAAACAACAAAAAGGCTTTCTTCAGCTACGGAAATAGTAAAAGGCAGAGGAAAGAAATGGTGGTTCAGCTATTAAATAAGGATGGCAAAACGATAACAGATGACAAAGAAAAGGCAGAAGTGCTCAATTCCTACTTTGGCTCAGTCTTCTCCCAAAAGAGGGTCTATGACCCCCCTGGCAAAGGCAAAGTACAGGCTGAAGGGGCAGGATTGCAGCTTGAGATCGATAGGCATATGGTCAAGGAACACCTCATTACTTTGAATGAGTTCAAATCTCCAGGGCCAGATGAACTGCTTCCTAGAGTAATAAAGGAACTGGCAGAAGAACTCTCAGAACCGCTGTCTATTCTCTTTGAGAAATCATGGAGGACGGGGGAAGTGCCAGATGACTGGAGGAGGGCTAACGTTGTCCCTATCTTCAAAAAGGGTAAAAAGGAGGAGCCTGGGAACTACAGACCAGTCAGTCTGACATCAATCCCTGGGAAAATTCTGGAGCAGATGATAAAGCAATCCATCTAGAAGCACCTTGAAAACAATGCCGTGATTACTCGAAGCCGACATGGATTTGTCAAAAACAAGTCCTGCCAGACAAATCTGATCTCATTTTTTGATCAAGTAACCTCCTTGTAGACCATGGGAATGCTGTAGACATCATATACCTCGACTCCAGCAAAGTTTTCGACAAAGTGCCCCATGATATCCTGATGAGCAAACTAGCTCAAAGTGGGCTAGATGAAACAATGATCCGGTGGATCCACAGTTGGCTACAGAATCGGACTCAAAGAGTGCTTATCAATGGGACCTTCTCAAACTGGGGAGAGGTAACGAGTGGGGTACCACAGGGCTCAGTCCTGGGCCCAGTGCTCTTCAACATTTTTATTAATGACTTGGAGGAGGAAGTGCAGGGAATGCTGATCAGATTTGCAGATGACACAAAATTGGGCGGGATAGCTAATACCCTGGAAGACAGAAACAAAATTCAAAGTGATCTGGATAGACTGGAGTGCTGGGCAGAAAACAACAGAATGACATTTAATAGGGATCAATGCCAAGTTCTGCACCTAGGAAAAAGAAACCAAATGCACAGTTACAAGATGGGGGATACGTGGCTCAACAACACTACAAGCGAGAAGGATCTTGGAATTCTTGTCGATCACAAGCTGAATATGAGCCAACAATGTGATGTGGCTGCAAAAAAGGAAAATGCTATTTTGGGCTGCATTCATAGAAGCATCGCTTCCAAATCCTGGGAAGTCCTAGTTCCCCTCTACTCAGCACTGCTTAGGCCTCATCTGGAGTACTGTGTCCGGTTCTGTCCACCACACTTTAAGAAGGATGCAGACAAACTGGAGAGGGTTCAGAGGAGGGCAACAAAGATGATCAGGGGACTGGAAACAAAGCCCTATGAAGAGAGACTGAAAGAACTGGGCATGTTTAGCCTGGAGAAGAGAAGACTGAGGGGAGATATGATAGCACTCTTCAAGTACTTGAAAGGTTGTCACAGAGAGGAAGGCCAGGATCTCTTCTCGATCATCCCAGAGTGCAGGACACGGAATCATGGGCTCAAGTTACAGGAAGCCAGATTCCGGCTGAACATCAGGAAAAACTTCCTGACTGTAAGAGCAATACGACAATGGAACCAATTACCTGGGGAGGTGGTGGGCTCTCCCACACTGGAGGCCTTCAAGACGAGGCTGGACAGCCATCTGTCAGGGATGCTGTGACTTGGATTCCTGCATTGAGCAGGGGGTTGGACTTGATGGCCTTGAAGGCCCCTTCCAACCCTACTATTCTATGATTCTATAAACAAGTCTTAAACTATATTAGATTCATCATAACTCCCTAGCTGTGGCTGCACCTATCCTTCTGATATGCTGTAGGTTTCTTGCCTAGAGACACCTCTGTAACATATGCCATTTTCATACAAATTGCCAAAAAAAACCCATGGAGTAGGACATGAATAAGTGAATCGCTTATTCCCACCAAAATTTGAACACTCCCTTTCCACAAAGAAATGCTACATCTATCCTGAAATTTCTGACAAGACAATAAAACAAAAGTTATTGTCTTTTGTTGATTTGCAATTATTGTCAATGGGAGGCAAGAAATACAAGAAATAATTGCAGGGTCAAGTTATTATGAGAGAGAGTGCACAGCAAATAACTGCATATGAATAACTTTTTGTTTTGAGAAAGTTTGTCCTGGATACAAACTTTCAAGACACATCCCTACTGGTTCAGCATCTACTTGGTCAATGGTGGAAGAGACCATCCATTCACCTCAGTTGTTCCAAGACAAACAAACAATCCCAGCTGTCTAAAATACATCCTTCCTGATCCTGTTTAAACCAGAAAGAGCACTGTAAAATTAATCCTTAGAGGAACTCCTCTCTCTGCATCTGTAAATTCATAGCATACATAATGGACAGACGCTATTTTTATTATTTCCAGATTTACAGCCTGATCAGTTCAGCTGAGGAAGTATGCTAATACAAAAGTTTTTGCTTTCAAATTCTGACCAAATAGCATTGAACTCCATCAAGATCATTTTTGCATATTAAAAAAAATGCTTGCAGATATTGTTCATATCTGGCCACCCTGCAGTTTCATCAGGATGAATGGCGCTGCTCTGAGACCATCTTCCGTGCTTGCTTTGGAGTTACAAGATCCACTTTACTGGTTTCCTTTATGTTTCTTCCCAGGCACCGCGCATCTCACCGTGCCCGCCCTCCCTCCCTTCAGTCCAAAGATTTAAACCTGTTCCGGTCTCATCTCCTGTTTACAGTTCACCGCTTTGTTCTGCCAGTGCCAAACTGATCCCCCTCCTCTGCCTTTTCCCTCCACGCGGTCCTTCGCGTGTGCCTGACTTCTTAGTACGTGTGCCTGAGGGCAGAGCTTGACTCTCTTTTTTATTATTGATGCGAGCCAGTTTGGGAGACAACATCTGTCTGACGAGCAGGATGAAAAATAGGCCACACATTTTAAAAAGAATTCAAACGAAGTAAGAAACAGGCTGCGACCCTACGCGGCCACATCTGAGTAAGCACGCCCAAGATTCCTCCGCCCGGAATTCCCCTCCGCGCCGTGTCGGGGGAGCAGCTTTGCCCCGTCGGGCTGCGCGCAAGCCTCGGCGATCCCCACCTCATATGCCAACGGCGACCCGGATTCTCCGCGTGCCGCTCCTTCTGCAGCCGAAAGCGCCGCGCCGCCGCGCCGGAGCGAGCCCCCCGCCAGCTCCGGCGCGGGCGCCCAAGCCAAGGCGGACGGAAATACCAGCGGCGGACACCGCGGCGGCGCCCCCTCGCGCCCGGCGACGGCGGAGCGCTGCGCTCCGTGGCCGTGGAAGGCCGAGTGGCCGTGGAGGGCGGGGCGGGCGGGGCGGGGGGTGGAGGGCGCGGGGCACTGCGCATCCCGCTGGCTCACCCGGTCGCACTTGCTCCGGAGCGGACAAAAAAAATGGCCTGGAAAAAAGCGAGTCCCGGAACAGACAATAGGTAGGCAGTCTACACTTTAAGTCTATGGGCCCTTCAAAGAACTACAATTCCCAAATCTCCGCACGGGAAGGAAGGAAGTCAGAAACAGCAGGTCCCAAGACACCCCGCGGCTGTGAAACAGAACGAAGGGAAGGAAGATGAGCACCGTACCGACGCCGTTGATCTAACGGCTGCGAGCGGCGCGGGGGGCGATGTCGGGCCCAGGGTTGGATGCGGCGGGGCTAGGAAAGGGGGCCGCGGCCAGGGGGTCTCGCGCTCGGCGGAAACTCCTTACGGCGGAAGAGGCGGAACTGTTTGAGCTCGCGCAGGCTGCGGGCAGCGGCCTCGACCCGGAAGTGTTCAAGTGAGTGGCTGTTGGGGGAAGGGGTCGTTGAGAGGCGGGTCCTGTTGCCGTCGTGATGCTCCGCCTGTGCCCGGGTCGCGATCCGAGGTTTCCTGCGTGATCTGGGCGCCCCGTGGCGGGGCGGGCCGCAGCCTGAGGCGCCTGCTGCGTGGGGCTTCGCGCCGGGATCCACAGCCGCCCTGGCGAGAGCGAGCGGGCCGCGCGCGACCGCGGCGGCCGCCTTTTCGGCGCTCTCGACCGCCCGAAGCGGCGCGCTCGAGGCTCCCGGCGCCCCTCGCTTAGCAGGTCGGCGGCCTGCGGCCCGGCCGCGGCTCTCCAAGCGGGCGTTGAGAGCGGCGCCTTTGGCGCGGAAGCGAAGCACAGCGCCGAAGCCGGCTCCTGAGGTGCTTCCCCCACGGGGCAGCTGGTGGGATTCAGGCCGCCCGGATCTGGCGCCTGGCGTTACCTACCCCTCCCTCCCTCGAGAGAAGTCGATAATAAGCCAGTGCGGTGTCAAGATTGGCGTGTTGGGCTGGAGCTGGGGTGACCCCCGTTCTAGTCCCCACTCGGCCAGGAAGCTCACTGGGTGACTTTAGGCCAGTCACAGACTCTCAGCCCAACCTACCTCACAGGGTTGCTGTGAGGATACAGCGAGGAGGAGGGCCATGTAAACCACCCTGGGTTCTTTGCAAGAGGACAAAAAATTAGATAAAAATGTAATCATAAGTACAATAAATAATAACATTGGGGTGCATTGGAGGGTTGTTGTGTAAGCCACTCATTCTGTGCACCTCATGTCACCTGTCGCCCCTCCTCCAACCTGCAGTGTTGACCATGGACAACATTACAGATTATCATAAGCCCCTATGGACCGACACACACGCCATGCGAGGATCACAGGGCTGTGGCAAGCTACTCTCCCTCTCAGCCCCCACCTGCAATACCTAGATGCTCATTTGCATTTGCAGCATAATTTTTCAAAAATGTTTAAAGACTTAAAGCATTCACATTTTCACATGAAATAAAGCATCACTTTAAAAGCATGAACAGGAGTCTTCTACTTTTCTAGCTTTTTGTAGTGTGGGGTGTGTGTGTGACCACATGGCTTCTTATTCACATCTAAAATAAAGTTTGGAGTTCCTTCATTGTTTCTTACAGGCTGCTGTAACTTTTGCCTAACAGGCAAAAACAATGCCCTGAAAGTAACCAGGAAGTCCCATTTCTTGACAGTGGAACTGTCAGTATTGCACTCCTTAAAGTCTGTGTTCCCTCCTAGGATCCTGTTGGACCTTCTGCGTATGAATGTGGCACCTTTGGCAGTCTTCCAGATGCTACGCTCCATGTGTGCTGGGCAAAGACTTGCTGGTGCTGAGGTTGCTCCAGAGCCAGCACGAGGTCAGTGGTGCCCCATCCAACAGAGAAAGATTAGCTTATTAAAGCCTGTTGCTGGTCAGGGCTTAATTTGAGCCGGGGGGACCAGTAGCAATGATAATAGTACCCCGGTGCATCTACAGAGTGTCTCGCTTATGTTTTGATGGTTTTCCACAGTTCTTGTATCTTGGGTGAAGGGGATGTGCAGCACATAGGGTAGAGCTACTGTACCATTTTCTCTCCAGGCAGTCATCCATCCAAATCTGTAGTTTTAAAAGAATACATCTCACACTCTGTTTATTGCATTCTGACTTCCTGTTTCCAAGCTGTAAATGACACCTTGTCTAATAGGTATTGTATCACTAGGAACATGGGGAGGTGCCTTATACTGAATTAAACCATTGATCCATCTAGCCCAGTATCATCTGCACCAGGAGTAGGCAACCATTTTGGAGCTGTGGGTACATTCAGCCATCTGAGTAACTGTCCTGGCCAGGGGTCTGAGCCCCAACGCACTCCTTTGAACTCATGGTTTTCAGCACCAATGGAAGGCTTTTTTTTTTTCTTCCCCTTCCTGTCAGCAAACTCATTCTCCCTATCTCTTTATCACTACCTTCTCTGACCTCTCTTTCTCTCTCACCCCACCTCATCACCCATATACTGACTCTCACTCACTCACATCTATCCATTCTCCCTTCATTCACACACATAATCATCCCATGTATCCATTGTGCATGCATATATACATGCATGAGCACATGGTCCTCCCTTCTTACTACAAGGACATGAGATACTATGCTCTTTTTCAGGATCCCTCCCCAACCCCAAACGCTTTCTCCTCATTTTCTCACACACATGCAGCCCCCATCTGTTCTGACATACAAGCCCACAACCCTCCCCAACCCCCTGAGTTGCTCCCAGCTGGCTCCCCCAGCCCCAGCTGGCTTCTGATGGCTTCTCTGACCTCCAGCCAGCTTACCAACTTCCTACTTGGAGCTCTGCTCTCCCCTGCTGCCCTCTTTAGTCCCCGCCACAGCAGCCCAGACAGAAGTGACAGGAGGCCCTTTTTGTTTTTGCTTTTCTTGGCAGCTATGAGTTATCGGCCTGCAGCCACTCGCCATCTTCATTTGTCTTGGAGCCCCATGTGTGCTCAGAAGCAGTCGTGAGAAATGAAGATCACAGCGGCTGGAGGCCCTCACTTTGCTTTAAAGTGATCCCAGCTGCCAGTAAGAAAATGTATTAACTTTATTTATTTAAAAAAGTAGGAGGGGGTGGGCACCAAAAAAGGTGTCCGAGGGCACACTGGTGCCCATGGGCCCCACGTTGCCTGCCCCAGATGACTGGCAGTGGCTCTCCAGGATTTCAGGCAGGAGCCTTTCCTACCTGGAGATGCCCCGGATCGGACCAGGGATCTTCTGCAGGCAAACCAGGCACTTTACCACCGAGCTGTCTCTAAGTTAGAAAGCTTTCAATAAAACGCAGTGGTAGGGATAATGCAGTTGTACAGCTTTGTGCTGCTTTCAGTTTAGGCCTAACTAGGCTTCTTGGGAAATGAGTTCTTCTGATAATATATTCTAGATTGCACTTTATGAGTGTGCCTCAGGGCAGCATGTGAAAAATCTGGAAATAAATTATTGGAGCAGGCAGAAATGTGTTTCCCTTATTCACTGTTTTTCTGCAGTTTTCTCTGTGTCTCCATTCAGGACCATACCCTAACCAAGTATTGTGGTTGTCTCAGTTCAAAATTATTGCTTCTAATCAACATGGGTGTGAGTAGAAAGGAACATATTTGATGGGCAACTTATGTAATAGCACCACTTGTTCTTAGCCAAGGCTTCTTCACAGCAATTAAGACAGTGTTTCTGCTTGGCGTTGCATATAACCTAAGAATGCATGTAACCTAAGAATGACATCATTTCTGGCTTATAGTCTCATTCAGGAGAAAGGCAGTAAGAAGGCTTGATAAAGTGGGGGTCAGAGGGCTAGGGAGATTGGGCTTAGGTTAGCAGAGGACAGTGCAGAAAGCAAGTGTCGGTGGGAGAAACTGTGGAGTCTATGGGGGAGATGTTCAGCTATGAGGAATGCATGGCAGAAGATACGAAGGCAGGAGCAGCAGAAGGGGATGGGCAAAACTCTAGCACAACAGATTGTACTTTGTGGCCACCATCGCACATCATGCTAAACCAAAATTTGCTGAGAAAACTGGCTTGTGAATGAGCAAGTGTGCAGGTGCATGCTGCTCAATTGCTCCCACTTGGCTTCTCCTGCTGGCAGAACTGGCTAAACAAACCAGGGAACCTCTGTCCATAGTTTGTTTACCATTATATCCAGGCTGGGATCTCTGGCTTTTCAAACAAGCCTGAATCATAAACCAGGACAAAGCCCTGGCTTATGATTCCGGCGTGTTAGGAGAGCAACAAACCAAAGATCTCAGATTGGATATAGCAGTTAACAAACCATGAATGGAGGTTCCCTGGTCAGTTTACTTGCTCCTGCTGCCAGGAGGAGCCATGCAGGAGCAATAAGTGTGTACCAGCACACTGCCTCATACACAGTAAATCAGAACTCTCAGCAGTTCTGAACCAGGCTTGTGTTTCCTTCTTAGTGCCTCTCCTCGGTTGGAACTTGTGAGCATTTATGCATTGGCCTTGCCTGTTGTTTCTTTTGGTACTTACTCATATAAGCTGCAACACAAAATCACTTGGCTGGATAGCATCCATCTGAGCAAATAGTGAGATCCCGTATGTATGTATGTATTGCTGAATTTATTCTAGTTTGGGCTTGCTTGCTTTTTTCTCTGATATCTGGTATTTATTCTATTAAGCTCGCTGTGCTAAAATTTGCCTGGATTCTGCTGCTTTATCATACTGTTCACTTACTCCCATAATCCCACAGTCCTCATTTTTCCCAGGTCAGAAACGAACATTGCAGGGTCTAAAAGGGCCTGAGATGCCGTTCTTGTAGAGTCGTCATTTGTTTTCTGATTATGGAGAAGAGGGCTGCTGTTTTGGAGAGGAGCGGCTGCTGCTGCAATCTAACGTTGGTTCCTCCTTGAAGTGGGGAACCTCTGAATTAAGGGCAGAACTACATGTTGCACACACATGCACATAACAAAGAAACCATTTCTCTTGCGGGGAGGAGGAAGCTTGGAATAGAGGAGCGACTGTGAGAGGGGTGCTTAGTCTCCCATATCCCCCTGCCAAAAACACTCTCTGCGCACTACAGCTGTGTTTACCCTAAAAATGTTTATGGAGCCCCACAAGGTGCGGGGAGAGCACAGCTGCAAAACAAAAATGTCCGGCAGGGATTCTTAGCTGCTTCTCCATTCTAAACTGTTCCCTACAGGCAGCACCAGCAACTGGTATTCTGTGGCATGCTGCCCTATCTGGCTATGCCCTTTAGCTGTCATCATGGAGCTGGAATCCTGTTGGAAGTGACCAAGAGTCACGGATGGACTCGTCCTCCAGGAATTTGTCTAATTATCTTTGAGAGGCTTTGAAGCAAGTGGCCATCACCACATTTTATGGCAAGGCCATTAACTAATTACATATTGTGTGAAGAAGTACTTCACTTTTATCTGTCTAGAGTCTATTGCCAAACAATTTAATTGGATGTCCTTGAGTTCTAGTATTATATGTGAGAGAAAGAGAGAGAATATTTATTTATTACATTTCTATACCATCCAATAGCCAAATATTCTCCCTTTTTTCACTTTCTCCACAGCACTCATAATTTTTATAAATTTCCATCATGTTTTCCTCCCCATCCAATCATCTTCATTTCCTAAACTAAAAATACCTTGGTCTTTCTTCCATAGGGATTATGTTCCAACTTGGTCATCTTGGTTCTCCTCTGCTACATCTTTTGTAGCTCTACAATATCCTTTTTGGAATGGGTAACCAGGGCAATTAATGGTATTTCCATTGTGGCTGCACAATAGATTATGTAATACATTATGATACTGGCAGTTTTGTTTTCAGTCCCTTTCCTAATCCTAGCATGGAATTTGCCTTTTCAGCTGCTACACACTGGGTCAGCAACTCCATTGAGATATGCACCACAACTCCAATACTTCCTGCTGTGGCTGAGGGGTGGGGAAGAATCCTTGTTCGGATCCCCCTGCTACTGAGGTCCCAACTCTGTCTGTGGCCTGAGGCAGAAGGGGGAAATATTCGGTATCCTGTGGCTCCTCAGACACTCTCTTAAGTTGCCACAATACTCTGTTTTTGCTGCACCAGAGTAACACAGCTGCCCCCTGGAAATAATTTATGAAGACATAACATACCATCCATCTTAATACTGATCCTTAGGGACTCCATTGCTTGTGAATACTTCATTGTGAATACTGTCAAGGTTATTCCTACCCTCTCTTTCCTTTTCTTTAGCCAGGTACTGAGAACTTTTCCATTTTGATAGGAGACTTCCAAGCTTTTTGGAACTCCCAAGAATATCATGTCTTCCACTTTCTACTCTCTCAATCTTTGAGGGTGATACTTTGAAAAAATTCTGAAAGCCTGGCAAGGTAGGACTTCCCTTTGCAGAAGCCATGCTAATTCTTCCGCAGTAAGCCATGTGTTTCTTTAATAATGCTTTCCACCAATTTACATGGTCAAAAATTAGGCTAAATGACCTGTAATTTTCTGCCCCCATCCCCCAGATCTCTTTTTAAAAATTGTTATTTAAACTATTTTTACTTGGCTCTTTAGCCAAAAAGCCTTCATGGGTGACCTGTAAATAGCAGCAGTAAGACACTCCCTGCCCTCAGGTTTACAGTCTAAAGTCTAAACGATGTAACACACAAAGCAAAAGGTATGGGGAAAGAGATGGAAATATTACAACATTGGTTACTTTCCAATCCTCTTTAATTGGCAAGTTATGTATTTTTGTCATGAGATCACTAGTTTCACATTGGGTTTTTTGGATGTATGCAATCTTGGCCCATATAGGTCCGCCCTTTGTCACTGATGTTAAATAGGAATGTATGACCCATTATTTTATATGACCATATGATTTTGTCAAATTTTTTCTGACAGAAGGTGCTGCTGAATTGCTAGCCTTGCCTTAGGTGACGTATGGCCTTTGCATTATTAAGAGGTGGTTCCTGATTAGCACTGACAGATACTGAAGTTGAATAATTCAGTAAGGGAGCAATCCTGTGGCCCCTAGACATTGTCTGAGGGGCCATAGGATAGTAGGGATTCCCCCCTCCAAGACTGGCACAGTGCTCCATCCTCAGAGCTGGGAATTAGAGCTCTGACTCCCCTCCCCCTCACAACCAGCACAGAAAGAACCATGCCACCTACCTACAAGGTTGGAAAACTGACCTTGGAGAAGGGGGAAAGGGGGCTTTACAGGGGGAGGGGAGGAGACTGGAGAGGCCAGGATAAGAGTTATCCTGAGCCTCTTCCAGTCTCCTTCCCTCCCTTGTCTGGAGCACCATTGCTAGCCGGGCAAAAAAGTCGATCTGGTGAAAAACCCAGTGATTTCCTCTGCCACTCCTCCTGCCCTGCTGGCTTCAGCCCGGCAGGGCATTCAATACACAGAAACCTCTGAGTTCAGAGGCTTCCATCTTGCAAGGGTGCAACCCATAGGATTGTGCCCTAAACTGTTCTTGGGTATAGCATAGGCTGTGAATGATTCTGTGCAGAGGTAGAATTGGTATGAAGCATCAGGTGTACATCAGCTGGTCTTGATGTTATATGGGGAATAGCATAAAAAGGTTCAAGCAAGTCCTTAGCTGGGGGAGAAAGCTATCCTTACCTTCATATTATATTATAATGATTTTAAGGCCTTGTGTGTTAGTCTTTACTCATAGCACTTAGTCAAAGAAAAGGCAGTGTAGTTATTCACTCTTCCAGAGAGGCTCAGAATTTTACAGCACTCCAGTGTGTTGTTTTGTGCAACATTTTGGATAAGCTTTCTTCTGTTTAATAACTAAATGCTCTGGGGCTATAGTGAGTAGGAACTGGAGGAAATCTGGCAAAGGCATTTCCCCCAGCAGGGGGCAATGGCTGTAGTATCATGCACCCACACTACTGCATGAGGTAATCCAAAGGGCTGTTCCTGCCACCATGCCTACCCTACCCTGGGTAGTGTGTCAGTGTGGACCAAGCTACAACTAAGGTTGCCGCAACAATGGAGCCAGATTTTTCCTTTGCTCTGCACTGTGAGCAGAGTTTTCTCTTCTCTCCCACCCATGTGCCTCTTTTCAGGTAGGATAGGACAAATACTATTCAATGTATTGATTATGCTACTGTTGTTTAAGATCTATTAAAGGTATTTCATAGAAACCCATATATAACATGTATATATTTACAAAAATTAAAGTCATATGTATTACATGTGGAATTGCAAGAAAAGCTCAGGAAATCAGAATAGACTTGGTAAACTCCTTTATATAGCTTCCATTTTCTCCTTAACCCTTCAGCCTAATTAGAACTCAATATCCTAATTCAAGTACCTGAGTCTAGAGTTTTCCCATTGAGTATGAATTGTATAGGGGGAGAGAAAGTAACCGTGATGGTACCTTATGTAATAGCATTCAAATTATCTGACTATAAGCATTTGTTGAGATATTTGAGCATTCACAAGTTTTTTTCTGTGTAAATCACCATGTGGTCTTTCTAATTTGTTTCTATGTCTCTCTTTGAATTAGAGCCCCCAATTGTCTCTGCCAAGACCAGTAAAATCCCTGCACCACTCTCATTTTCCTCTGTCCTTCGACCGCCACGAATAAGAGTCCCTAAGGCTGTGGTCCACAGTCCTGCTGCAGCTTGCTCGCCTCTCTCTCAAGGTCCCCCTGGCTCTTTCCAGTTTTCTTGCTGCCTGTTCTCTCCTTTTGCAGGTTGTGTTTGTTAGTTACCTACTGGGTTTTAGTGCAGTCTTCTGTGATAACAAAGAATCCCCTTTAAACAGTGGTTCACTTGCCTCCAAGATCCTAAACATGTTTATTTGGCAGTGAGTACTATCAATTTCAGCAGAATTTGCTTCCAAGTAAATGTGCTTAGTATTTTAATTTTAAACTTGTAAAAGCTGAACATTATGCAGACACTCCTCACTCCAGTTCTAACAACATGCAGTGTGTGTGTTTAAGAAAGGAAGCATTTAATGCTACTGACTTGGGGTAGTACAGCTGAATTGAGGGACTGGGACCCGGTATATTTTCTTTAGTGCATATCTAAATATATTACCTTGGCAGGACTGCAAGCTGTGGGACTAAAAGTTCCCTGTGATTTTTGAAGGAATTGTATGTTAAGAGTGTAGCAACAAAAAGGCAAAATGCTCTGGCACCTTTGATACTAGGACTGTCATGCCAAAAAGAAAATGGCATGCAGGGATTTAGCACTCCTGTTGCTAGCTTGGAATGTACCCCCCATGCTGATCTCATTGCTTTGTTTGGGATCAAGCACAGTACCTAGCATTGCAAGCCCCTCCATCTGGAAGTGTCCTAATGCATTTGAAGGTTCTGATGAAAAAGCCCACTTCACCCGGTACATTAGTCCGTAAAGTGCTGTTGTACATTCTGTGCTTTCTGGAAACTTCTGGCTGAGTTATTTTTCTGAAATGTTTGTACTGAGTTTGGGTAACTTTATACTACAATAATTTCCTTTTCAACCATCAAAATGTTGATCCTAGATTATCTGTTTGTATCAAGATACTATGTGTTGAGAACCTTAGAATTCTAACATTTGGGCCAAAAAATTCAATCCATTGAGATACCTGAACTGAATGTTCTTGACATGTTTGGAGAAGTCCTACAGGAGAGATTATGTGGGAGTGTGTCAGTTTAAAGTTGACTGCATCATATTTTTTCAAACATAAATTACCAAGATACTAGCTTGTCCCCTTCAGGTTGCCATTGTATATACACAAAAGATAATCCTTCCTCTGCTTCTGTCTCTTCTTGTTTGCTTGTTGTGCCCTCAGCAGTTTAACTGCTGCTTGCAGTAGCTGCCATTTGTTCCTGCAATACTCTCTGTGCTCAAGGAAACATGGCAGTTGGACCTGAATACCAGAAGGAAACACAGCAGCCTCTCCAAGCGGCAGCTACATGAGACAGGGAATGCCCTCTGTGGAGGCTGATCAGATGTGGACTAGCCCACCCCACAGTTTAAGTGAAGAATATGATTTAAATAGCGCTATAATGATTAGGTTTGAGGAAAACACTGTATTTGCCTCTTCAGCTTCCTACAGCTCCCAGTTCATCCAGTTTGGTCAGGTAGCTGGCAGTTTCATGCATGTGCAGGAGAGAACAATGATGGGAAGCCTGGGACTCAGGAAAGAACTGAGTGGTTTCTGTGGTGGAAGGTCATGTAGAGAGGCTAAAGTCTGAAAGGACTGAACAGGAGAGAGACCTGGAGAAGATGTGGAAGGACTTCCTTATAAACAGTGAAGCCTGAGAAAGATAGGTTCCTACTGTGACATTCAGATTGGCATTCCCAGGTAATGCACAATGCTAGGAAGGATTTTAGCAAATTTACCAAATGGCACAATAGAATAGAAATTCCAAACCCAAGATGAAGTGCTTCCATCACACCTGAAGTGTGACAGAACAGAAATGATCAAGTAAGGTCAAGCTTCCAGTTGTGAAGGGGGTGGTGTCAAAGATGTCCTACCTCTGCCCTATCCTTACCTCCAAACCTGGAAGCCAGAATTGATGTGGGAAGACTTGGTATTAGCTCCTACCTTCTTCTCTTCTCTTACTGATGATAACGACCCCACTGCAGACAACACTGACAGGAGGTGCCTTGGCAGCATAAGACACTGTGGGCGCATTCACACAACACAGCAACCCATCATGGGTGACGAGCTATGCACTCAAGATTGTTTTGCAAACAACCCACAGTGCATGATTGTCATGGGTTGTTTCCCCCTTCCTTCCCCCTCGGTCCTCCAGCCAGCTCCACCCAGCACCTCAGAGGACTTGGTAGCAGAACCCGTCTTGCCTGCCACCAGATCTCCCATCCCTGCTCTGATCACCATCCTGATCATGGTCAGAGCTCTTCCCCCCACTCCCTCCAATTTTTGCACAAAAAAATGGGGCTGGGAAAATTTTGGGGCACCCTGAAAAGCAGTTGCTGGGGACTTGGGCAAGTGGGGATTCTTGGCAGGGTACCTCCAAGGTTCAGGGCAACCCTTTGAACTCTGGGGATCCCCTTGCTAAAGGGGTCACCTACACCCCATTCCCCCACCTGTCAGCTGTGAAAGGCTGTCAGATCTGTACATTCTAGTCTTGCCTGCTACCTTATATGTTCGACAGCTCAAACATCCAAGGGGCCAGGCAAGGCAGCCTTGTATACAGGGCGTTACAAAAAGATGGACCCGATTTGAAATTGCTATATCTCTGCAACCACAAACTGCCCATGAATGAAACTCTTACCTCTTGAAAGGGTGGGGCATAGAGTTTCAAATGATTGCCGCTAGATGCCTCTTTCAGCGCACAAACAGCCCTAGCCTCAGTCATTCGCAAGATGGCGACTCTGCAACACAAGGCGTCTTGCATTCTGCAGTTCAGCAAGACTGAATCCGCAGTTGCGGTGCAGTGTGCGTTTCAACGGCCTTTTGACATTGATCCGCCAATGCCAAAGAGCATTCGTTGTTGGTACCCACAATTTGAGGAAACAGGCTGTTTATGTAAGGGGAAGAGCACAGGGCGACCACGCACTTCAGAGGAAAACGTGAGAAGAATTCAAGAGAATTTTTAGCGTAGCCCACGCAAGTCCACTTGTTGTGCCAGCCGAGAACACGGAGGGCACATAGAGCATTTATAAAATGGTTAGTAAAACTTGATAACTCACTAAACCGTTTGTAACTTTTGGTGTAATTGTAACATGTTGCCATCGTGAAATATACTGCTTTGAAATTGGGTCCATCATTTTGAAACACCCTGTATTTCTCACCGCTGGAGTTGCACAACGCCGAAAATGTGAATAAAAATACTTTTTTTAAAATGGGGCATTTGTGCACATTCCATGGGGCTGGGGAAATGCGAGAAAAACATTCCCAGCCCCGTTTTTGTAGCAAAAGGAGAAAATCATATATATTTTAAAGGGCTTCAACCGCAATCGGATTCGCAATTGGAGTGGGGATGGGTGGATTAGCGGGATGAAGGGGGACAATGACAGCCCCTCCAAAGGGCCGCTTGATCAGTTGGAGGGGCTGCTACTTGCAAGGGGAACGGCACGCTGCACTTGGCTCAGTCAGGATTGCTCGGGGTTTCTGCTGCTCCTGCCAAGCAGCTTGCTGACCTTTATCACCGTGGGTGACACACTAATCCATCATGGGTAAAACAGCCCCAACAACAGCCCATGGATTACCAGGGTGGGTTCTTTCCAAAAAACAACCCACCCTGCAGAAGGCATCTGGATGACAAGCTAACCCACTGTGGGGTGTTCCAGACAACAACCCACGGTGGGTTGGCATGTCATGCGAACCCAGTCTATGTCTAGACAGTCAGCATTTTCAGGGTTGCGCTCAGTAGTGCTAGGCTGGTTTTTAATCAATTAATGGAATAATTAAAATATATTTGCATACTCTCAACCTCTGTGGGTCTCATTTGAGAATATAATGTTGGTTAAGTTGCTTTGAGTACCTCTTCATTAAATATGATAGAGAAAAGAGATTAGAATTTCACAGTCACTGCTACAAAAAAAGACCATCTTTAATATATTCTTTAATTCTAATTCTTAATATGGGAATCTGGAATATAGAATATGCCCTATTGCAGGCAGTATTGCAACTGAAACTCCCCCCACGATCTGAGTTTGATCCCAGCGGAAGCCGGGTCTCGGGTAGCCGGCTCAGGTCGACTCAGCCTTCCATCCTTCCGAGGTCGGTAAAATGAGGACCCAGCTTGCTGGGGGAAAGGTAGTCACAACTGGGGAAGGCAATGGCAAACCACCCCGCTATAGTCTGCCATGAAAACACCAGCGCAAGCGGCGTCCCTCTAGGGGTCAGTAATGACCCGGTGCTTGCACAGGAGGAACCTTTCCTTTCCTTTCCTATGTTTTCACCCTAAAATGAAAAATATTTGCTAGCTTTGATGCAAACTATATGAAATGTTTTTCCTATGAAATTGGACCCAGTGAGGAGAAGCTGGCACATCTATTCAAAAGGGTGTATCTGCCCGACAGAGCTGTTGGAAGATGAGTTTTAATCTGTGATTAAAGCTTTAGTAGGTTGATCTACCAGTTTAAATGGACTAAAGCATGGAGACTTAATTAAGTGCGGAGCTATGTATTTCACAGGAAGCTGCCTTATACTGAGTCAGACCCTTAGTCCATCTAGCCCAGTATTGCCAGCACTGACTGGCAGCAGCTCTCCAGGGTTTCAGGCAGGAATTTTTCCAGCCCTACCTGGAGATGCCAGGGATCGAACCTGGGACCTTTGGCATGCAAAGCAGGTGCTCTATCTCACTGAGCCATGGCCCTTTATATGGACAGCAGAACTACTTTTGAAAGTGAAGCCCTGTCCACCACTAGAGAAATTCATGTTCTGTTATAAATTTGTGTAGCATGTTGTTGCAAATGGCAGCACTACTGTTAGTGCTGCTCTGGCACAGCCAAAAATGTAAACTTTTTCTGATTTCTGCCTCAGTACAGAGACCCACAATCGCTAAATCCTCTTATTCCAAGAATGGAACACAGATGTTGTGAGTAGGGAGGACCTCAGTTGGAGAAAAGAGTGAGGAAAAAGCAGGAAGAAGTTCTGGCTGGGTTTTGTCTCTTGTCAGATGCAGGAAGTCATAGAATAGTAGGGTTGGAAGGGGCCTATAAGACCATCGAGTCCAACCAAGATCAAGAAGGAAAATGTCTGGGTTCAACCCTGCCTGGATCTGGAACTTGGGGTCTTCTTGAAGGCTAAGCAGGGGGAACATGAACCCGCATTAGAGGCCCCCCCCCCCCGCTCAGTGTCCCGGAGGAGTTTTTGCAGCCCAACATGACAGCCACAGAACTGGAGGACATCACGCCAGTCACCTGTGTTCCTGGCCAGCTCTCAGACTGCCCCTCATAACTCACAGACTGCAGGAATAGAAGAAACACTGTGCCAGCCAGGAGCTTCAGGTCCACTGACAAAGTGCCCAGATAGTCACATGACAGTCTACTCAGGAGGAGGGGGAAACACATGCAAGTACTTGCCCAGAGCAGAGCCTGGCTGAGAATCAGGCAAGGGGTGGTGCCTCCAGCTCTTCTATCAGTTTGGACTCAGCCATTGCTGAAGCAACAGATGTCTTTGGGCTCCAAGCTTCAGTGCAAAGCCTTCCTGAATCAGGGAGACAGACCAAAGGACAGAAGAGGGGAGAAAGATAGAGGCAACCTGGTTTTCTAAAAGGAGAAACGTATTAAAGGTGGGGCCGAAGAGGCTGAAAACCACTAGAGTAGATCTTATCAATTTACGGATGTTCTTAACTCTCTAGATGTGGGGGTTTCCAACGTATTGGTCATCTGAAGCAATGGTTTGGTTATGCTTCCAGGATATTTATGATTTTGACAAATGGAGCTTAGGAGAAGAGCCCTGAGTAAGTGTTGATTGATTAAGCAAGCCCTTAGTGTAAGGTCAGCTTTTGCTGACGTTTAACTGAGCAGCTTAGTGTACTGTTATTGTTTAAATACTGGTCAAACTGCAGCTTATCATACTGGAAGCTTATTAAATTTGCATCTCTTAGATAAAATGTTGACCCATTTTTAACATTTGAATAATTCTAGCACTTAATATCTTGCGCATAATAAAGCTCTGAACTTCGCATCTGTTTTCCTCCAGGGAGAACCAGACCCATTCCTGCAGCAACTGCAAACCAAGCTCTTTCGGATCATAGCAACCGGGAAGGATCTGTCCAACGAGTACCTCGGCAGCCAAGTGCCAGTAGGCTGCAGAAGGCTGGATGTCCTGGGAAAAGTACATAGATGCTTGGAAAGAGAATGGCAGAAAGATTTGTGGTTCCAGTCCTGCAGTGAAATTGCAACATAGCAAATATAGCTAGTTAAGACTGATTCGGATGTTTCAAAACATCACACATAGGTCATATGAGGAAAGCAAGTGCCAGGAATGGGATGAAGATTGATTGCTACATAATACACTAATTAATAAAGATTGTAATGAACCCATCCTGCTTAATTTTCAGTTTCTAACTCGAAATATTTGGTAATAACTGCTAGTATAGGATATACCTAGCACCTGCATTTCTGTGACATGTTTGTGCCATTACCTCAAAAACACATGTTGATACATCTCCCTCCGATTTCTCGCGCATCTCTTTGGGTAGTTTAGCATTGAATATGCCACCACCACCTTTTATCTGGCATATAGCCCAATTGTATGCATGTTTACTAAATCCCATCTCAGTTCACTCAGGCTTACTCCCAGCCTTTGGCAGCAATCCTGTGCAAACTTACTTAAGGATAAATCCCACTGAATTCAGCAAGGCTTACTTCAGGCTTTCAGTCAATTACTGGAACAAGCCTATTAAAGAACGTGGAGCAAATGAGTAGGTACCATTCTTGGACCAGATAGCCTCTTAATGGTGCTTGAAGACAATTTTGAAATTTGTATTCTTGAGTTTAGATGGCCAGGGCAAACAGTGCCCTAGAACAGTGTGTCATGGAAGTGACCAAAAAGGAGGTGAGCCTGGACTTAATCCTAAGTGGATCACAAGGCCCAGGTGTTGTTGAACCAACTAGAAACCATGACCTTAAGTGGTATCTAGTTAAACATATATGTAGATGGACAAGTGCCAAGAAGTCCAACACACATCTGACTTCAAAAGAAGAACTCAAAAATGAGGAAGCTGGGAAAAATGTGGAAAGGAAAAGTAAAGAGTCAACTTTCTCTAGAATGCTTGGGGGCTATTTAAACCTGCAACAATAGGAGCTCTGCTAAAATTGATGCTACAGATCAGAAAAGGTAGTACCAACTCCAGTAAGATGCCAGCGTGTTGAATGAACAAATTCAAGGAAGCTATTGGAAACAAAAAAGCTTCCTCCAGAAAATGGAGGTCTTACCCATAATGGAATGGAAGCAGATATTAAGGCATGTAAAAAAAAAATAATAATTTGGGGAACATACTGCTAAAAATCATTAAGACCAAGAATTTAAAAAACACTTTGAATACCTCAGAAGCAGTAATCCCCAGTAATGCCACAGAAGGACTCTAGAAAAATAAAGGTGATGAGATAGCTGGATCCAGGGCCAGTACTGTGCACTGCATAGTGGGGAGGTTAAAAGAAATTGAGGAGAAGGGGCCCTGGTGCTGCAGCAGGGCTGTGTGGGTGCTGCACTGGAGAAGCTCAGGATAAGAGGATGGGTCCTCTTATGGACTGCTAACTCCTGAAGAACAGGAAATGACGAATAGGAAAAACAGCAGGAATGAATGGACACTTCTCAGAATGGAAGGATGTAAGTGGAGTCCCCCAAGGATCTGTATTGGGGCCTGTGCTTTAGGACAGATACCTGTGCCTGAACTGTTTTCAGGAAGGGAGTCTGAGGAACTGAGGCAACTACTGATGACAAAAGATGAAGTTCTCAAGGGCCCAGATGGTATCCATTCTAGAGTTCCCAAAGAGTTTAAATATTAAATTGCTGATCTTCTAACCACAGTATGCAACATATCCCTAAGATCAGCCTCTATACCAAAGGACTGGAAGATGGCCAATGTAACCAATTTTCAGAAAGGGGTCTGAGGGGATCTGGGAAATTACAGGATGGTTAGCTTAACATCTGTTCTGGGTAAACTGGTTGAAGGCATTATTAAAGATAAAATACATAAGCTTATAAAAGGACAAGCCCTGCTGAACAAGAATCAACATGGCTTCTGCAAAGGTAAGTCCTGTCTCACTAACCTTTTAGAGTTATTTGAGAGTGTCAATAAACATGTAGTCAGGGGTGATCCGGTAGACTGTTTACTTGGACTTCCAAAAGCCTTTTGACAAAGTCCCTCACCAAAGACTCCTGAGCAAACTTAGCAGTCGTGGAATCAGAGGACAGGTCCTCTTAGGGATCAGTAACAGGTTAAAGAACTGAAATAGCGGGGTCCCACGGAGATATGTATTGGGACCAATGCTTTTCAACCTGTTTATAAATTATCTGGAATTAGGAATGAGCAGTGAAGTGGCTAAGTTTGCCAATGACACCAAATTATTTAGGGTGGTTAAAACAAGGGATTGGGAAGAGCTCCAAAAGAATCTCTCCAGACTGGGAGAATGGGCATATAAATGGCAAATGCGGTTCAATGTAAGCAAGTGTAAAGTGATGCATGCTGGGGCAAAAAATCCAAACTTCAAGTATAACCTGATGGGATCTGAGCTAGCAGTGATGGACCAGGAAAGAGATTTTGGGGTTGTTGTGGACAGCTCAATGAAGATGTCATCCCAGTGTGCGGCCACTGTAAAAGTGGCAGGCTCCATGTTAGGCATGATTAGGAAGGGAATTGAGAATAAAACTGCCAATATCATACTGCCCCTATATAATTCTATGGTGTGACCACACTTGGAATACTGTGTACAGTTCTGGTTACCACACCTAAAAAAGATACTGTAGAGCTGGAAAAAGTGCAGGAAAGGGCAACTAAAACGATCAAGGGACTAGAGCATCTCCCCTATGAGAGAAGGTTACAACAGCTGGGATTGTTTAGCTTGGAAGAAAGGGTAAGGGAGACATGATAAAGGTCTATAAACTTATGCATGGTGTGGAGAATGTGGGGAGAGAGACATTTTACTCTCTCAGAGTACTAGAACCCAGGGTCATCCTATGTAGCTGATTGGTGGGAGATTCAGGGCAGATATATGGAAATACTTCTTCACACAGCGCATAGTTAAACTGGAATTTTCTACCACAGGACGTGGTGATGGCCACCACTTTGGATGGCTTTAAAAGGGGATTGGACAAATTCCTGGAGGAAAAGGCTATCAGTGGCTACTAGTCTTGATGGCTATGTGCTACCTCCAGTACCAGAGGCAGTGAGCCTATGTACACCAGTTGCTGGGGAACATAGGTGGGAGGGTGCTGTTGCACTCATGCCCTGCTTGTGGGTTCCTGGTCGACAGCTGGTTGGCCACTGTGTGAACAGAATGCTGGACTAGATGGACCCTTCGTCTGATCCAGCATGGCTGTTCTTACGTTTTTATGATCTGGAGTTACAAGTGATCAGTGAGGTGGCCATGTTTGTGGATGACACCAAATTATTCAAGGTGATAAAAAAAAAAAGATTGCAAAGCACTCCAAAAGGTTCTTGGCAAACTGGACAACAAAGTAGTAAATGCAACATAAGTGAAGTAATGCATATTGGGGCAGAAAATCCTGGCTTCACATTTATGTTGATGGGATCCTAAGCTGGCAGTGATTGACCAGGAAAGAGATCTTGGGATCGTGTTGGATAGAAAATGTTGGCCCTGTGTGCGGCCACTGTAAAATAGGCAAATTCAATACCAAGGATCATTAAGAAGGACTGAAGATGAAATTGCCAATATTTCAATGCCTTTATACAAATCTGTGGTGTGGCCACACTGTGTGGACAGTTCTGGTTACCACATCTCAGTAGAGCTGGAAAGGTTTAGAAAAAGGTGACCAAAATCATCAGGGGGTTGACGCAACTCCCCTATGAGGAAAGGGTTGGGACTTCTACATTTGGGGAAAAGGGGAATAAGGAGGCATAATAGTGATTTTAAAATTACATATGATGTGGAGAAAAGTACAGAGATTTTTTCATCCCTCTTGCATAATATCTGGAGTTATGCAATGAAGCTGAATGATGGGACCAACTAACAGAAGTACTTCATGCAGCTGCAAGATCTGGGGACAGCCACTAACTTAGATGGCTTTAAGGGGGATTACACAGATGCATGCAGAATGAGGCTATCAGGGAGGCTACTACTAACAACAGCTACATGCCATCCTCGGTATCAGAGGCAGCAGGCTTCGTAATAGCAATTGCTGGAGAAAACAGGCAGGGGGTGCTAGTGTGCTCATGCCCTGCTTGTTGGCTTTTGGTTGGCCCCTTAAAAAACAGGATGCTGACTTTGGTCTGATGCAGTAGGGCTGTTTTTACTGTTCTACATTATATTCAGAGTCTAGAGTTCTTAAAGCGGGACCTGCAATAAAACGTTGCAGTATGCAGTGCTCCCTGTTAAGGACTCCAGCTGCTCTGCTCCATTCCCCCTTGCCTCTGGTTTTCTGTTCTTCCACCCCTCACTGTCAGTCCACTGAGCATGCTCAGTCAGGCTGATTAGGTTTGTGTCCTCCCTTTACTTTGTCTTCCTATAGGTTTTTTGTACTTCGGTCAAAGTTGGGGCACCTCCAAAGCTGCAGTTACCTTCCTCTTATGGAGTGTTGTCTTGACTACCTAAGGATGGGCTCTTGGAGAACTGAGATTGTTGTTGGTATATCTTACACAGGATAGAACAAAAGAGCAAGGAGTTTGAAGGGGATGGAGCACAAATCAGCTGCCCTCTTAAGCAAGATCAGACTTAAAAGCTGTGCCTTGAGAAGGTAATCCAGTGGGGGAGGGGGGGCACGTGGCTGCTTGAACTCTGGCCTCAGTGTTTGCTCACTGTTGTCAGTCTAACAGCAGCCCGTGGGCAGTAACTGTCCTGTATCCCTCAGGAGCTTCCAGTCCAATTTCTAATCCCTTGGGCAGCCCTGTTTCCTCAGCAGTTTCAACAATATTTATCTATCTGCTGCTTTGACCTCTCCCCTGCATTACCTCTGTGGCCTTTCACCTCAATTGTAATACGCTTCTATCTATACATCGAATTCTGAGAAGGTCAGTCCCTCACCATGGCTCTCTTCACACCTGGCATTTTATCCCACTACAAACCAGTGCTTTTAATTCCAGATCCTTTCCAAGATTCAGACTGGCCTTGTATACAGGCATCTCTCATAGCTTGTCCTTCTGCTCTATACCTTTTCATGGCTGGATGGAGCTGCATGGAAAAATCAGGACAACGGGGGGCTGCTGGCCCCATGCCTCCTCCCGTCCCCTCCCCTCCCCTGTTCATTGGCTCCTGTAACATGATTGATGGCTCCGCCTCCACTCCTCCACAGCAGGAGGGAAGTTGAAAGCCCTTCTAGTGACCGGAATAGTGAGCTATGGGAGCTGGTCCCCTGCACCCTCCTTCCTCCGACTTTGTGGAGAGGGGAGAGAGTTTTCTCGGTGGCTTACCCTGAGGTTGCTGGCACTGCTAGTTCTTCTCTGCTAAATATGTCAGGGTGTGATGGAATTAAATGCAGTACATTGCTTGCACTATTGAGTTCGAAAGGTATACCGATTTCTGGGTTCCCAACTACAGAAGTAAAAAAATCCACAAATGGACTTGTATACAGTCAATGCACCAAGCTGCCCCTAGCAGCCCTCTCACCCACACTGTTGTTGCTCTTCCCCCTTATTCTGGCTTCCCAACGACCCTGTAAGGTGGGCTAGGAGAAGAGACAGTGGCTGGCTTTCTCCCCCCCCCAAACTGTTGCTGCTCTTCCCCATTATTCTGGCTTCCCAACAACCTTGTAAGGTGGTCTAGGAGAAGAGATAGTGGCTGGCTGGCTTCGCAATCATACAGATGTTTCGCAGGCATTAGTGCAAGTCCATTGAATGGGTGTATAAAAAGAAGCCCATCAAACTGGTGAGCAAAAGAGAGAAGAAGCAGTCAGTGAAGTCAATGGGAGGGGCAGGTTCCAAGTACATGCATTCAAGGGGATGGGAGACCTTAAGACTGCTACTCTTAAGTAGACTTACAGCGCACTCCTATGCATGTCTACTCAGAAGCTAGCCACATAGATTTCAATGGCACTCACTCCCAGGAAAGGAAAGCCTTACAGCCAATGAGTTTACTCAGAAGTAAGCATTGCTGTGTTCAGGGGGATCTGGGAGAAGCATTTGGGATGGTTAACCACTTTACAGTCAAGTGCCCATAGCTGAATGCGAGAGAGGCAGAAACCGTTACTGGAAGCGTGGTCAGTGACCTGTCCCCCACCCCACCGATTTGTTGTCATAACAGTGTTATTCAACACTGCACAGCAACACCCCCTAGCACATGCCCACACAAAGGGGGACAAAGTGCTAAAGGGGAAATACCCCGGGGGCGGGGAATGGCGATTTCAATCACAAGCACAGAAAATCCCAGGTTTTCCCCGTTCCCAGATAACACAGGAAGAGGGAGGGGAAGTTGTGAGATAGCAGGAGAGCAACGTTGTCATTTAAAGCTCCTGTGGAAACCAGTGATTAAAGAAGAACAATCCTGCTAAAAAACCAATGTGTGAAGGTGGCCCATGTCTCAGAGTTCCCTCCCCCACCAGTGTTTTGAGAACTGTATTCATCCAGACCCTATTTCTTAAGTGTACATTAAAAGGAAGAGGTTTTAGGTTGCCACCCCTATACCAAGCAACATTTGGACCAAGTCAACAATTTATTTGGCTTGAGGGACAAGCTATTTCATTTTCTATAAATGTTCTGCTACTTGGTAAAATCTTACAAAATACATAAAGAATGTGATGCTGACGCTTCGTGCCTCTAAAACTTCTCTATGTGTAGGTGGCAACATTTCCAATCCTCCTTGTGTAGTCAGGGGGACTCTGGCTCTTTAGCCAAGTTAGTACCCTTTAGGTCCTCCACAGGGTGCTATTTCATTTTAATATGAAAGCAGCTGAACTGAAACAGTTCTTACACTGCAAATGTATGCATGCTAAAGTCCTACCATGAAGCTCCCTAATTCACTGGGTTGTGGAAGTCAAATGATGCCATTCCTTTCTGCACTGGAAATCTTTGTTTTAATTTAATCACATCTGTCTCTTGGGTCACACAGCCGAGGATAGAATCATACAGTCAGTTTTAATATGATGAGGAACAACCTAGTGTTTTATGTCAGTGCTGCAGTACACTCGCTAACATGACCTTTGGCCAAGTGTGCGTGCAAGCGTGCGTGCGTATGTACGTGCGTGCTGCAAAATGACCTTCCCACTACAACTTGTGTCATTTGCTTACCTGCCCACTATATAAAATATGAACTAAGCCCCTCTCTTCCACTGCAAATCATGTATTAATTAGTTTGGCCTAATGTTAATGGAGTGGGGTGGGGGGTGACAAGGAGCTATTTAGATGCTCTAAACAGACAAGTGAAAAGTTCCCTGTTGCCTGCTGTTACCTCTTTCAGTCAGTAAATACAATACTGATCTATTCCAAGCCTCTTGGTGATATTACTTGATGGGTGCATAGAAACAGGACAGGAAACCAAATTGCATTCTTTAAGTACCCCTCAGAAAAACTCCCATGGGACAGAGTCTCAGGGCCAGTTCGCACAATCAAACAGCACACCATGGCTTATTTAAGCCACAGTGGGTTGCAGTGCAGGCATCCGGCCATTTTAAATATTCAAGCTGCGACTGTCACGTCATCCAAACCCAGCAGGAGTGGGTTATGTAAGGGTTAAACAACCCTTGCATAACTCATGGCCTGTTACTTAAACCACAGTGATCATTACAACCAGGTCAGTGCCTCTCAACATCACCTTCTAGAGCCATCTAGACAGGGAAGTGCATAACCAATGTATAGGAATGGTCCCTAACCTGACTTAACAGAATCCAGCAATCAGTTATGCCGTTCAAATAATGTTGAGAGATCTAGTAAATTTAACAGGGTCACACTTCCAGTCCCTCTCCAATTGCAGATTGTTCGTTAGGGCCATCAAAATGGTTTCCATTCCATCCCAAAACCTAGTTAGAAGCCAGATTGAAATGGACCAATGAGCTTCATCAGAAATCCTTAGAACTATCTTGCCACTGCCGGTGATGCCACCTTGCCCCAAATGAGAGATTTGAGACAGACTAAAGGGGGTTAGGAAGGATTTTTTAAATATCAGACATAGTACTGCATTTCCAGCATGGGCTAAGTATATCTGCCCTGAAAGAAGCATTAATCACAGTCCATACCCAGAACTGCTGTCTTTCCCAGCTATGTAGTTAGCCAAGAAAGGCATGACTGAACAAGCAAGTTTTAGGCTGCACTTTCCCTGGCATTCTGTCTCCACCCTTAAGCAACAATAAAGTGATTGATAAAGCAAGGCCCTGGGCATCAAAGTGATATCTAAGTCAGATCCAGTACTAGCTACTGCATTCACAAATGCATGACAAGAAGCAGGCCTGCACCATTTCCACTAGTTTACCATTGGGATTAGGTTGAATCCCCTAATCACTAAAAAGATGGCACTGAGTAAATGCAACATATCACTGCCATGGAATATATCTTCAAGAGAACTCTAGGCTGTGTTTGATGATGGGATGCGTTTTCCAGAACTTGTATTCTTCTAGCCATTGCTCTAGTTGCTTTATTGCCCCCAAGTCCAGTAATCTGGAAGACAAGCTGGGCTCAGATGTACAAACTATTGTGTTACATGTTACCCATGTTGTTACCTCATTCCAGAGATCAACTGGGGCTTCACAACACTGGTCAGAAATGTCAGTAGAAACCCCAAAGGCTTCCTGGAGACCAAATGAATCATTTAACCTCCAGGGCTGAACTTACATCCCAGCAGAGGTAAAAAATACACCTTTTAGGTACCTGGAATCCTGAACATGACCAGGTGGATGACTTGTGATGATCCTCCAATGTGCTTATGTGACACACACTAGATGAAGTCCATGACTGGATCTCTTGTGAGCTTTTTTCTTTTCTTTTTTTTTAAGCCCTTGGGGGTTGGGAAAGCAATGCTGGTGGGAGGGATGTTTATTTAACCCTTCCCTCCATGCCATTTTCTCAATCTAAATCCCCCCTCCCCCAGTTCTATTTGCTTACCTGGGAAAACATACAGACACCATACAGAAAATGAGAGTTTTGCAGAACCCATCTTGCTGTGATTGGAGTTAAGGGGCGGGGAAAGGAGAGGGTGAAGATGAAACAGGCCTTCATAGGGATGGGAAACTGATAGCAGGAGGGGTGAAGTGGGAGAGCTCCATGTGTAGAGATGACACGGTCCATTAAAGGAAGGAATCACCAGGACTGAAAGTTGATGCTGCAAAAAAGGTGCACAAGCCTGGTTAGATCTGCCTATGTGCTGTGACCTTTGGTTGGGCAACAGTGAAATACATACTATTGGCTCCCCTGATAAGGCAGGGATGGACTTAGCTGGGCTCTGGAGAGGGGGCCCAGGGAATCCCTTTAAAAGCCAGTGGGAGTGGGGAGGGAATTACTCCCAAGCTTAGCTTGACTACCCAACCAGCCTGTGAAAATGTTTCGACTTTTCAGCCACATGAAGCGCTGCTTGCAGGTGAAACAGGCATTGCAGAGGCCACTTGGGCCAGTCCATTTTCCCACAGTGGTGCAGCAGAACAGGTAAGTGATGAGGGGAAGGGCAGCCTTGACAACCTAATTGTCAGTAACCAGGAGTTTTAATTTTGCACAAGCTTTTATATATGACTTCCTGCCAAGAGAATTATGCTTTAACTATGATGACTACTGGAGTCATAGATTAACCAAAGTCAGCAAGTTTACATTTTCTGTAGCATCACTACTTTGAAATGGAAAATGTGCCCTCTTAAAAAACCCTTTTCTTTATGATAATCACACCTTCGCCTCTCTTTGTATGTCACATCTTCTAACCCCATTATAATATTTGTTAATTTCTCCCGAGTCCCCTCTTGTTTGTGGGTTTTCATACCTGGAGCCTGCAAGGACAAGTGATTCAATAGCTCAAGGCATGCCTGAGAGATTTGGTCCACATCAGTGCAAATGTAGGACAAAGTTGTTCTCAGCTGCATTTTTCCAGGCTACAATATGAATACTGAGCCCCAGACTAGTTTAATTAGCACTGGGGAGCAATTTGCTCCATGGCTAAGGATGAGCGGCACGTAGCTCTGGTGTCTTGAGATGCATGAAACATCACATGGGAAAGATGGCACATTATTTCCCACAGTTTTCACAGCTACAGGAGCCCCTCTACTAATTTTGTCAAATGCACATTTTTACACATGAAACTCTTCCTATGTGACAAAAAGAGGAATATTTGCACCCAGTTGCATTCCCCATATTCTGGGTGCATTAAGGGAGCCAATTCTTACATAGTATTTTCCACCATAGAGGAATACACATTGAAATATTAAGTCTAAAATGTCAACTCAACTTGCATTTTGCAGGCACGATCCACAAGAACGAGGCAAAGTTCCTGCCACTCTTGTTGGCCTGGCAGAATCCATATAGGTTCAGCTGTCCTCCCTAACATTTTCCTGTACAAGTATTCCTTTATGGAGGAAGAACACTAAATCAAAATTGGCCTTAGGGCATGCTCTAACGGATGTGGGAAATATTGACAAAGTGGAGCCATTATCAGAGGAATCCAAAAACATGTATTTTAACATTTTTGTAACATTTTCTTTTTAAAATAAACTCAGTGGCTTAGAAAAAAGTTCATAACAGACATAAATCACAGTAAAACCAGTCCAAATAATTAAAATCAGTTTCATATAATAAAACTAGTAAGACAAAACAATTCAGCATCAAAAGAGGGAGACAGAACTTTTAACTTGTGTGGGGTCTTTGTAAAAGGGCAACAATAGAAACCTCATTAAAAAAAATACATTTGCCCTTTGGACCTAATCCCTAGCCCTGTCCAGCAATGTTGGCCTTGCATTAACTTAATCAATGGCTTTTGTATTAAACATTAACTTCCTGATAACAGTCTATGAATCAGTGTGGAATTTATACACAGGAAGACTTTGATTTTAGGGTTAGGATATGGAATGGAAAGGAGGTCAATAACAAGGCAGAGGCCAGCTAGACTGCTTATCAGAAGACGCTTGGTGAACATGGTAAGGTCCAGTTCCAGATGGAAACGCACCACAGCTCACCCAAGGTGCTAAAAACTATTCAAGCAGAGAGAGAGAGAGAGAGACTTGCATCTTGTTCAAGTCACATTATTTTTTCTATACTGCTTACACAAGATTTTACAGTCATTTACAAAGTCAAAACAATATAATATAAGATCCTCTTTCAGAAGGAAATTCGAGAGCATCAGAGTGCCACAGAAAAGGCAGATCCTAATCTAGACCCTCCTTGAAATGGAGGCTGAAGCAGGGCCTCATCAGAAGATCTGGGGGGAGGGCTCGTACAGGAGTTTTATTTTGTACAATAAAACAAAATATTGTTTGAGCAAATGGGTGGTATAGAAATGTAATCAATAAATAAAAATAATCAGGACCCAGGACCAGCACTTTGAACTGGGCCGGGAAGTGAATGGAAGCCAAAGTAGGTGTCACAGAATATGTGATACTTGAGAATATCTGTCCACACCTATTAACACACTCTGCATTCGCTGAAATTTCCAGTCCACTTTGAAAGACAGGCCACATAGGGCGCATTACAGTCCAATCTAGAAGTCACCAATACATGAATAACAGTGGCCTTGGTGTCATTGCCTAGGACAAGGTACCCTGGCTCACTCTCACACCTCCGTCTGTAAAATGGATACAAGTGTGAGCTTCATGAGGGTGGTGAGAGGGCAAAAATAATCAGCACTGTGTGGGAGCTTTCAGACAGAGGGCTACTACCACTGCCAATTAGAAGACATGGTGCAACTCTTTCACCCTTTTCTCCTTAACGGATGTTCTGCAGTAAGAAACTAGATGGAAGGAGGAGTGAGAAAACATGAGACAATTACATTGTCTAGACCACCTGTAAAACTCCATGAATGAATGAGGCAGGACCATGGTGCAATAATAGCCTTGTTTGGAAACACCCTAAGCCATTCTACAAATAATACTGTATACATAATGGGTAGCAACAGTAACAGTTCTCAATCAGTCGTAATTTACAGGTTTGAATTAAAATGGACTGAAATCTCCCCACCCCATCTGGTAGAGAAAACTCAGCAAGGTGCTCCGGTTGAGCGTCCGGTCTTGATCCCTGGAGAGAGGGAGATGCAGTTGCTCTGTAGTTCTTCGTCATGGATGCACTACTGGGCGGGAGGGCTTTCCCACTGTCCCAGGGAAGTCCAGGGAAGTTTTGTAAGGGTGTGTCCAGTCATGTTTGCAACCTTAGAAATTAAGGATCATCTTCCTCTGCAAACTGTGAAGAAACTCTTCTCTTTGCTTGTCTTGTAGTTTCTCTATAGATTCAGTGCATCATCAGACCCAGACTGTCTCCTCATGGCCCAGGGATGTGGGGATCCTTGCTCTGGAGGTATATTTCCCTTCCCAGTATGTAGACCAGGTTGAACTGGAGAAATATGATGGGGTAGAGGCAGGGAAATACACGGTGGGACTAGGCCAGAAACAGATGGGTTTCTGTGCAGCCCATGAGGACATCAACTCCTTGTGCCTGACGGTGGTGCAGCGTCTGGTAGAGCGAAGCCATCTTTCCTGGGATTCCATTGGCCGGCTGGAGGTTGGCACAGAGACCATAATTGACAAGTCCAAGGCTGTCAAGACCGTTCTGATGCAGCTCTTTGAAGATTCGGGAAACACAGATGTCGAGGGCATCGACACAACCAACGCCTGCTATGGCGGCACCGCCTCCCTCTTCAATGCAGCCGACTGGGTGGAGTCCAGCTCCTGGGACGGTAAGCACCGCCAGCTCAGGCCTGGCCTGGTTGTGTTAACGGCACCTCTATTGTGCCTTCCACGTGCCTCTGAAAGAGAACAACTGTGTACACTGCTCAGTTGGGTAGCCCTACGCCATCCAAACCCCACAGGGCCCGGCAAGCTGATCTTACAGTTCCACTCACACTAGCACAATGTCAGCATAAGGTAGACATGATCCTATGCAGCAGCGAAGTAAAAAGCAAAACAATGTCAGTAGAAATAAAAGGAGCAGAGTGACACCAACAGCCGCTCCCGCAGCATCCCTAGCAACTCAGTCACCACCCATTAATTACAGTATTATGCACCTATAATACCGCCACAGTAACCATGCAAAGAAGGCTACAACCAGTATATGTTGATATATGGAGCCCTTCTACATGAGGCATTTATTGTGCACTGGTGATTCCTCACTCGGTAGTTTGCAGGTGCTTTACATGATGTCATAATTCTCCAGAGCCCCTCCTGTGCTTTGCAACCATTTCTGTGGCTTTTAAAAAAAGTCAAGAAAAGTCTGGTATTATGTGGAAATGGCAAAATGAAACCCTAGTGTAGTTGCACAATTCCACTTTACCACAACACCACCTAGTGCTTGTGTAATATAGAACATATAGAAAGGCAGAGAAAGAAAACCCCCAGAAAAAAAAATGTGTAAAGGAGCCGATCTTAATCCCACAAACCATCTGGAAGCAGAAGCCTTGGTAAAGTGGCGGGTTAAAAGTCTCATGTAGAAAACCCCATGATATAATGGAATCTATCCCACACACCATGGGAGGGCTACTTGGCCAGGTGGTTGGGGAGGTATTAACCTGCTGCTAGAACTATCAGGATTCCCTTCAGATAGGGATGTGACTCCTCTGGCAGCCCCAAAACAGCCAGCACTAGCCTACAAACATCTCTGTGGCCAGGAAAATATCCCAGGTTACACAGAGGGAAAGAATTATTCCTCCAGCCACAGCAGTCAGCCAGCACACAGACCAGAGATCACAGGGCTTGTATGTAGCATTCACAGGGTGCTCCCCCCCCCCCCCGAGACATCCTGCTGCAGTAGATTTTTGCGGACAATGTGAATAGCATTGCATACAGCAAGCATGTCCTGGTGCCTGTGTGAGGGGAACTATCACTTTGCAGAAGTGACTGGAGAACAGCAAGGTCAAGGGCAAACACATCATGTCATGGCAGCTCAGTAGGAGAAAGCAACATACAGAAACAAAAGCTCCTGCCCAGTTGAGTAGAGTCAAATGAGTGCCCTGGTTTTCCAGGGAGCTGGGGACAATGGAACAAGTGAGATGGTGACTAGCGTGATGTTGGTGGAAAACGTAATGAGTCCAGCTGGACACAGGCTGGAGCTCATTTGAAAGCTTGTTCCATGACAGTGAAGGCAGCAAATAAATTGTTCTTCTCCACCACCACTTCTTCTGCAACAGATTTATCTCATAGACCTTTTTCAGGTGGTCAAAGGCCACACTTTGGCCCATGGGAAGAAAATGTGGACCACTCAATAGCCCTTTGTGACCAGTTTGCATGACACTTTGCAGATTAAATCAATCCCTTTACTGGGCAAAGTGCTGAAGCGTCTGGTGTCTTCTGAGCTCAGGGGTTTCTGGATGAGATGGATTATCTAGATCCATTTCAATCTGGCTTCAGACCTAGTCATGGGACAGAGACTGCTTGGGTCACCTTGGTGGATGATCTGTGCCAGGAACTGGACAGGGAGAGTGTGACCCTGTTGGTTCTGCTGGACCCCCCGAAGGCCTTTGAAACCATGGTATCCTTCTGGGGCATCTGTCTGAGATGGGACCGGGAGGCACTGTTATATTCCAGTCCTTCTTGGAGAGGCAATCTCAGAAAGTGGTGCTGGGGGAAATCCTGTTCGACACAGTGGATATTGGCCTGTGGTGTCGCTCAGAGTTCCATCTTATCCCCCATGCTATTTAACATATACATGAAACCTCTGGGAGAGATTGTCCAGAGGTTTGGAGCTCGGTGCCGCCAGTATGCTGATGACACTGATCTCTATCTCTCTTTTCCATCCAAATCCAAGGAAGCTGTTCTAATTCTAAATTGGTGTCCAGTGTTGGTAACGGACTGGATGAGGGCAAGCAAACTGAAGCAGGGTCTACACAAGACAGAGGTGCTTTTGGTCAGTTCAAGGGCAGATCTGGGAATAGGGATTCAACCTGTGCTGGATGGGGTTACACTCCCCCTGAAAAGTAGCTTGGGTGTCCTCTTGGACTTGGCCCTGAACCTGGATGCCCAGATCTCGGCATTGGCCAGGAGTGCATTTGCACAGCTGAGGCTAGTGCATCAACTGCACCTATTCCTAGAGGTGTCTAATCTGGCCATGGTCATGCCATGCCTTAGTTACTTCCTCTTTGGACTACTGGAACAGGCTCTATGTGGGGCTGCCTTTGAAAACTGTTCAGAAACTTCAGAACGCTCCAACCAGACTGTTGACTGGAACTGGTTATAGGGAGCACGTGACTCCAATGTTACACAGCTTCGCTGGCTACTCATCTGTTTTGAGGCACAATTCAAAGTGTTGGTTATGACCCTATAAAGCCCTATATGGGACCAGGCTATCTGAAAGTCACGTTCTCCCATATATGCCTGCCTGAGTTCTGAGGTCTTTGGGGGAGATCCTTCTCAGGTGAGGATGTGAGAGAAAACCTTCTCAGTGGCTGCACCCAGGCTCTGGAAATCCCTGCTGAGAGAGGCTACGTAGGCATGCTCTCTGTTGTCCTTCTGCTGGGAGGCAAAGATGTTTTTATTCAGGCAGGCCTTTGGCATGAAAGCAGGTCTGCTGCTGAGAAGGTTTTTAATTGGCTGAGTGCTGTCTATTGCTTTTATTGTTTTTAATGGTGTTTTTATGGATCTGTTTTTATGCTATGTTCAATTAAGATTTTTTTAACCTATATTTTATTATTATTAGCCACCTTGAGTGCCATTTTTGGTGGAAAATGAGATATAAAATCAATCAATAAATCAAATGAAGTAAGTGGTGGGTTCAAGCCCTGCCCTTGGAGATAGTGAAGTGCCTCTGCAAGGCAGTGATCTGGTTTGCACGTAACAGTGGCATTTGGCAGCAAATTGTGGGCTAATTAATTGATCCACGATTTGCGGGGATGCCTGCTGGGCTTCCAGTTTGCAGCAACAACCTACAAATTCCCCATTTGTACATTGTCAGTGTGATGTCTGAATCTGGACATTTGGGGTTGTTCATGACTTAAACAACCCAAAGTTAACTCATGGTTTGTTGTGAACAACCATGAACAACCCAATGTGTTCCAGTTCCTTTATTACTCTAGGATGCAGTTCATCTGGCCCTGGAGATTTGAACTCATTCAAAGTAATTAGGTGTTCCTTGACCATATGCCTATCCATCTCAAGCTGCAATCCTGCTCCTTCAGCCTGTACTGCGCCTTTGCCAGGGGGGTCATAGACCCGCTTTCGGGAGAAGACTGAGCCAAAGTAGGAATTGAGCACTTCTGCCTTTTCTTTGTCATCTATTATCATTTTGCCATCCTTATTTAATAGCTGAACCACCATTTCTTTCCTCTGTCTTTTACTATTTCCGTAGCTGAAGAAAGCTTTTTTGTTGCTTTTAGCATCCCTTGCTAACCTCAGCTCATCCTCAGCTTTAGCCGTCCTGACGCCATCCCTGCAATTCTGTGCTACCTACCTGTACTCTTCCTTTGTTTCTTGGCCTTCCTTCCACTTCCTATATGTGTCCTTTTTCGTTTTCAGGTCATCTCTAAGCTTTTTGTGAAGCCACATTGGCTTCTTCTGTTGTCTTCCACCTTTTTCTCTTATTGGAATTGTTTGTGATTGTGCCTTGAGAATTTCCTTTTTTAAAAACTCCCACCCACCTTGGACTCCTTTTCTCATTAGAGTCGCTTGCCATGGGACCTTACTTATCATTGTTCTGAGTTTATTAAAACCAGCTTTCCTAAAATCCAGGGTATGCGTTTGGCTACACTCGGCTTTTGCTTCCTTTAGAACTGAGAACGCAAGTATAACATGGTCACTTTCCCCCAGAGTTCCTGTAACTGCTACTTTACCCACCAAGTCATCTCTGTTGGTTAGGATCAAGTCAAGGATAGCCGATCCTCTAGTTCCTTTCTCTACTTTCTGTAGGAGAAAGTTATCTGCCACACAAGTCAGGAATCTCCTGGAGGGGCCATGTTTTGCAGAATTTGTCTCCCAACCAATATCGGGGAAATTGAAGTCCCTCATTACTACTACATCATGCTTCCTTGAAACATTGGCAATATGCTTTTCAAAAGTTTCATCCTCATCTTCTCCTTGATTGGGTGGCTGGTAGTAAACTCCAACCACCATATTCCTTTTATTCTTTGCTCCATTTATTTTAACCCAGATGCTCTCGATGGGGCTACTAAGCTCATCCTCCTGTATTTCTGTGCAGAGATATGTATTTTTAACATATAGTGCAACCCCACCTCCCTTTCTGTTCCTTCTGTTCTTTTTGAACAAGTTCTATCCTTCAATTGCTGTATTCCAGTCATGAGAGTCATCCCACCAAGTCTCAGTTATACTTATCAAGTCATAATTTCCCTCCTGTATTAAGAGTTCAAGTTCATTCTGTTTGTTTCCCATACTCTGGACATTAGTATATAGAGATCGAAGACCATGTGCTTCATGGTCTGGCTTTCTTCCTACATGTTTCTGAAGACTATTATTGGGTGCTATTAGAGCTGTTCTCTCCGTTGTGGTGCATGAGCCATTGTTACCCCCAACTTTACATCTCCCTTCCCTGTAGGATTCAGTTTAAAGCCCTCCTGATAAAGTTCTTCATGCTGTGGCCAAACACATTCTTCCCATCCTTTGTGAGGTGCAACCTATCCCCTGCCAACAGTCCATCTTCCAGGAAGTATAGCCCATGGTCCCAGAATCCAAATCTCTCTCGTCGACACCACCTTCGTAGCCAGTCATTCACCCAGAGTATTTTTCATTCCCTTTCTATCCTTCTTCTAACTACTGGAAGGATGGATGAGAAAACTATCTGGGCCCCAAAGTTCTTGAGTTTCCTTCCCAAAGCTTCAAAGTCTGACGTGATTTCTTCATAGCTCCGCTTGGCGGTATCATTTGTTCCCACATGGATGAGAAGAAAGGGATACCTGCCAGTGGGCTTTATGAGTGCAGGCAACCCTTCAGTCACATCTCTAATCTGTCTTCCTTGGAGACAGCATACCTGGCATGTCCACGGGTCTTCGCAACATACTTGGGTTTCGATCCCACACAGCAAGGAGTCTCCAACTACTACTACTACTACTACTACTACTCTCTTCTTGTTGTTGTAGGCCTTGGTTTCATCGCTTCTGCTTGACTGACCTTCAGCCTCTTGCTCGCTGTCATGCAGCTTCCCCTGTAATTCTTCTTCTGCAGGCTGTCCTCCAGTCTCCTCCTCAAGTACCTGGAAACGGTTCCCTAGTTCCATGCCTCCACTGGTGCCGAGTGTCTTCTAGTTCTTCTGCTCTTAACTGTCACCCTTTTCCAAGGAGTATCCTCCACTTCACTTTTCCTCATCTCAGCATTTCCCTCTTCTGCCTCAGCTTGCTGTTGCTCTTCTAACTCCTGTACTTTGCTTTGCTGCTGTAGTTCCACCGTGCTGTCCAAGAACTCTTCATGTTCTCTTATTCCCTGGAAGGTTGACACTCGCCACTCCAGTCCTCTTACTTTTTCTTCCAGCAGTGTGATCAACTTGCACTTGTTGCACGTGTAGGCCATGTTGTTCTCAGGCAAGAAAACAAGCATGGCACACACCTTTCAGGTCACCACCACTGGAGAGTCTTGTCCTTCCATAGTCTCTTTCCCCTTTTTGTGTCTAGCTTTCTGGTTGTTCTAGAGTAGCCTGTGCCTGGTCCCCTACTCACTCTTTGCCTTTGTCTCCTTTGTTTCCTTTGTCTCTTCTGCCACTGCAACTCCCCTGGCCAACTTCTGTTTGCTCCCACTGTTCGCTTGCTCTGATGGTTGCTCTCTGGGAGCTTCCTTGCTTCTATAGTCCCAAGACCAGCTGGAGCAGCTTCCTCTGCTCTGCTCAGCTGGGAGGTGGGACTTTATCGAAAGCTTTGCTGAAGTTGGGCACTTTGGGACCCTTTGTCGAAAGCTTTGCTGAAGTTGAAGTATATTATATCCACAGCATTCCCACAGTCCACAAGGGAGGTTACCTGATCAAAAAAAAATGAGATCAGATTAATCTAGCAGGATTTGTTCTTGACAAATCCATGTTGGCTTTGAAACTGCATTGTTTTCAAGGTTCTTCCAGATGGATTGCTTTATCATCTGCTCCAGAATTTTCCCAGGGATTGATGTCAGATTGACTGGTCTGTAGTTCCCAGGTTCCTCCTTTTTGCCCTTTTAGAAGATAGGGACAACATTATGTTGACAACCTATGAATGGGGCGTTCTTAAGTTGTTGCTGCAAGCTGGAAGCGGCTCATGCCTAGCACTTGTGCTGGAAATTACAGAATGCCTCTGTTATGCGTGAACAGCTCCATTGTCTATCTGAAAGGACAGCAGCGGTAACTTTGGTTAGGGAAAAAAAAGGCAACAGGCCTCCTGCCCAGGCCACCTGCTCCAATGAGCAAAATCCTAACCACATAGCCACAGGAGCAGACAGAAGAGAAGTCATAATGGTCTCCCCGAGCTTAGCCGGACCTCAGGCCACTTCTCCCGTGCAAAGCATGCATATCTGGAGCCCCCTGGGAGGAAAGCTGCTCGAGGAGGTGGGGGTGGTGGAGTATTAAGCACCCATTTCCTCCCTGCAGTGCAATTTCTCTGATCCAAACTGCCCTTTTAAACCAAATTTGCCTGTTAGGAGCAACTGTTGGGGGCTTATTACATACATCGGTGCATAAATTCTAGTTCCTTTCAAAGAATGAAAATGTTAAAATGTTTACCCTGGTTTCATTTAGTTTCATTGTGTGCCAAGGCGCGGTGCCTGCAAGGTCTCAAGTACAATGAAGGGTATGAGGGTTGTTTCCAGACATCCATATTCATCAGTCAACAGCATTTAATTACCCGTGATGACTTGATTGTACCATCACAGATCAAACACCACAGGCAGATTTTTCATCTTCACAATGGAAAATTCATCTTTTCAGTAGAAACAATTCACACATCACAAGTCATTGGGGGTGAATTATTTTGATGAAAATGTGATCTGCATCAGGCAAAAGCCATACATATTCATCACAGAAACATCTAAAGTATAATAAAATGTATATAAGAAATCATCACAGGCTGGACTGAAGGACAGCAGTAATGGCAAGTTTCAGTCGCCATTCATTCTGGATTTTAAAAAAGCGCTTAGCTACCAATCACGTGAAATACGCACAACACACACTGGTAATATGAGGGTCGTAGAAACATAAAGTTGAAGGTGTGTCTATCTAGTCCAAACTCCCGCTCTTAATACAGGAAATCCAGAGCTAACACATCCCTAACATATGGCTGCTCATCCCTACTTGAAGACTTCCTGCCTGAAGACCTCCAGGTAATTGGTTTCAGTTTGGATCCTTATGACACAAGTAGGAGACAATTTGGGGGGATATGGACCAGTAGAAGAATCTATTTAATAATAGCTCAATGTTATCTGAGTATTTGTCTATAAGGGACAACAAATAAATAATGAGGAAGATCCTCCACCCTATCACAGGCTGCTTCTACATGACCGTTTATTGTGGAACTGTCATGGTTTGTTCACTCACATTTTATGCAGGATCCACATGATGTCATCATCCATTTGTAGCCCTCCCATTTTTTCCCATTGCTGCTTACATTTTTTTCTTACCATAAAAACTGAATTTTTTTAGAAGAACAAGGGTAATACAATTTCCACATGTGTGCATGCCCTTTGTGCATGCCCTTTGTGCTATTCTCCTGTGTGTGTTTTTAAGAGGTGTGGTTTTGACGTGGTCAGTGACCTATCAGGCAGGTAAATTTATCATAGCTCAGTACACACTCAGTATAAATTTAGGGTACTTTCAGACAGAGGGCTCCCAGTGCTAGAAACCAGAAGGCATTGTAGTGCTGTTCCATCTTTTCTCCTTAACAGATTTTCTGCATTAAGGAAAAATACAGAAAAAGTGCTTACGAGTAGGAAACGGCAACATCTGGACCCCTCATAAAATTCCAAGAACGCGGCAGGTTGATGGTGCCATAACAGCCTCATCTGAAAGCTCCCAGATTTTCTGCACTAAGAAAAAAGATGGAAGACGTGGTGGGAAAATACAGATTAAAAAAAGACAATGTCTGGATCCCCCATAAACTTCAGTTAATGCGGCAGGGCAACAGCCTCATAAAAGCACCCTTTGTGGTGGTGGGCTCCATTTTTATCACTTCTTTATTTTTTTAAAGCAATCTTTTAAGTAGTGTTAGAGCACTTTTCCCATTGTATTTTTTTAAACAAAAATTAAAAGCAAAATACCACTTATATGAAAGAATGATATAACGCTATGCCCATATAATGCTAATTTTTAAAATGATGGCGTGGGGGGAAACCTTTTCCAGTCACCACCATTTTAGCAAGGTGAATTTAATGGTGGTGAATGAAAAGGGATTTTAAAATGATTTTTAAAATTAGCAATACAGGGATACAGAACTATATCCCTATACTGCTATAACATCATTACTTTAAAGTAGCATTATAGCATTATAAGGGTTTATAGAACTACACTCACATAATTCTAAATGAAAAAGCATTTCAACATTAACATTCCTGGTCACTACCCTTAGTCACCTTGCTAAAATGGCAGTGACTGGAAAAGTATTTCATATAATTGCAGGGTATCGCATCATAGCACTCTTTCATTTAAGTAGTATTTTGCTATTTTAAATTTATATAATTACTTAAAAGATAGATTTTAAAGAATTAATGGGTGATAAAAATGGTGTCATGAATGTGTGCTGAGCTTTGATAGGTGCTCAACACCCACTGCTAGGGGTACTGGTGTGGACAGTACATAGTGGGATGTACACACAGAAAATCCACAGTATCCCACAATAGTCCATTGCAATCCTATATGTAGCTTATGGTGGAAGAGCAGTGATTTCTTAGTGCTTGGAGCCATCTGTCTGGAAGCACCCACATAGACATAGGCCCTATCTACACAAGCCTTTTACTCTGAGGTGGCTGCGAGTCAAGGTCCCTTGGGACAGACAACGCAGTCACCACTTCACAGCCATCTGTGGTTTTCTCCCAGAAAATGCCGATTTCCAAGGAGGCGTTTTGCTGCAATGCTTTTCGTTTGCTGTGGCTTTCCCCGCAGTTGCGAGCCATCTGTCCCTTCCCCAAACCGACTTCGCATTTTGCAGTGGGTGTGTTGTAGGCGTGCATAGTGCTTGTGTCACTCTGTGCCCCTTTACTCCCACTGTCCCTTCACAGCTGTGCAGTTACAGAGGCACAGAGAGGTGTTTTCATTTTATTTAATCACGCTTTTGTACATTTTTGCAGCTTTGTATCTTCGCAATGAATGCTTTTGGACTGAGTGTCTAAGGAATGGGGGGGTTGCCAACTTCGCTTTGGCCACCATTTTGGAGCGATGGGTAGGCACGTACTGCTCACACAAACCATCACGAGTCTCACGCTGGGGAACTGACAAACAGTTGGCATGGAAATGAAGGAGCACAGATCACCCACTTTTTACCTAACGAGGGATGGAAAGACACAACAGAACCCCTAAAATACAAAACAGCCACTGAAGTGTCTCACCCCCGCACCCACAGGACAGCACAGCTGCACATCAAAGTACAATGGCCAAAAAAAGGGCACAGTGGAGTCTGTTAGGGAAGCCCGCGGTATATCGCAAGTGTATCCCAGCAGAAGCTAATTCAAAGCTGAAATGCTGCGCAGTTGCAACAGAGTGGAGGGTGAAAGCGATGCCATGTAGACGGGGCCATGGTTCATAACTAGTCTTGGAATAGCAACCTTCCAATAGCCCAGGTGGCACAACTTCAAGCCTCAGTTCCATAAAAGCCTGTCTCAGGGCTTATGGATGAGGAGAGAGCCAAGAAATTACAGCCTGTCTTTTTCTGTATCACATCTATAATTTGAAATATGAACTGAACATAAAAAACATAAGAACATAAGAAGAGCCATGCTTGATTAGACCAAGAGTCAGCCTAGTCCAGCATTCTTTTCACATAGTGGCCAACCAGCTGCCTGTGGGAAACCCGCAAGTAGGACATAAGTGCAACAGCACCCTCCCACTCATGATTCCCAGCAACTGGTGTACATAGGCATATTGCCTTTGATACTGGGGGTAGCATATAGCCATCAGGACTAGTAGCCATTGATAGCCTTCTCTGTGAATTTGTCTAATCCCTAAGCCATCCAAATTGATGGTCATCACTACATCTTGTGGTAGTGGATTCCATAATTTTACTGTACACTGTATGAAGAAGTACTTCCTTTTATCTTGAGTGCCATTTTTCTTAGTAGAAAGGCAGGGTATAAATCCAATAAATAAACAAACAAACAAATAATCTTTCCTGAATCTCCTACCAATCAGCTTCATAAGATGAACACAGTATTATGAGAGAGAAAAATGTCTCCCAATCCACTTTCTCCACACCATGCATAATTTTGTACACTTCTATCATATCTCCTCTCACTTGCCTTTTCTCTATGCTAAACAGTCCCAGAAGTTGTAACTTTCCCTCATAGGGGAGTTGCTCCATCCCCTTGATCATTTTAGTTGGCCCTTTTCTGCTCTTTTTCCAACTCTACAGTATCCTTTATTAGGTGTGGTGACAAGAACTGTACAAAGTATTCCAAGTGTGGTCGCACCACAGATTTGTATGAGGGGGGTAGGATCTTTGCAGTTTTATTTTCAGTTCCTTTCCTAATTAGGCCTAACATGACATTTCAATTTTTCATAGCACTGGGTCAATATTTTCATCTAGCTGTCTACCACAACCCCAGGATCTCTTTCTTTGACAGTCACTGCCAGTTCAGATCCCATCAGCTTATATGTGTAGTTGAGATTTTTTGCCCTAACATGAATCACTTTACACTTGCATTCATTGAACCTTATTTGCTATTTTGGCCCATTCTCCCAGTTTGGAGAGATCCTTTTGGTTGTTTTAACTTCTCTAAATAATTGTTTAGCAAACTTGGCCACTTCACTGCTCACTCTTAATCCCAGATCACGTACGAACAAGTTGAAAAGCATTGGTCCCAATACAAATCCCTGTGGGATCTCAGTATTTATATGCCTCCATTGGAAGAATTTACCATTCATTCCTAGTCTCTGCTTTCTGTTCTTTAACCAGTTACTGATCTGTAAGATAACCTCTCCTCTAATTCCACGACTGCTAAGTTTGCTCAGGAGTCTTTGGTGAGGGACTTTGGCAAAAGTCTTTTGGAAGTCCAAGTAAACAATGTCTACACTCTCAAAGAACTCTAGAAGTTTAGTGAGACAGGACTTACCTTTGTGGAAGCCTTGTTGATTTTTTTTCGGCAGGGCTTGTCCTTCTGAATGCTTACTAATTTTATTTTTAATAATGCTTTCAACCAATTTACCCAGAGCAGACATTAAGCTTATCAGCGTATAATTTCCCAGATCTCCCCTGTATCCCTTTTTAAAAATTGGGGTAACACTGGCCATTCTCCAGTCCTCTGGTGCAGAGGCTGATGTTAGGGACATTTTACATATTTTGGTTAGAAGATCAGCCATTTCTCATTTGAGTTCTTTAAGAACTCTGGATACCATCTGGCCCTGGTGATTTATTAACTTTCCATTTGTCAATAAGTTTGAGAACTTATTTTGTCACTATTACTTGCCTCAGTTCCTCAGACTCCCTTCCTGAAATATCAGTTCAGTCACGGATGTCTGTCCTACTTGTTCTGCAGTCAAGACAGATTAAAATAATTAATTCATCTTCTCCCCACTGAAAAGAATTAATTCAGTGGGGAGAAGCCTGTACCCTTTCCCTCCCCAGCATGGCTGGCTGGGGGATTCTGGGAGTTGTAGTCCAACACTTCTGGAGGGTACCAGGTTGGGGAAGGCTGCCTTAGCACATGTAAACTACATTTGTGAATATCCAAACTGTTATTCTTGTCTCTCCTTTTCCCTACTTCTGTTGACTCCCTCAGCTCCTTAGGGCTTGGACCTGTCTTTTTTGCTTATGTAACTCTGTAAAGGGTCATGTCAACAGATGGATATTCACAACTAACTGTTGCTGGGTTGGAGCTTCTACCTACAAGTAAACTGTGGTATGTTTGTATGATGAAAACAACATTGTCTCCCTTCTCATCATCAATGTTGACACTTTGGTGGTGCTGTTCCCCTGCCAGGACGCTATGCCTTGGTGGTTTGTGGTGATATTGCTGTCTATGCCACTGGGAACGCGAGGCCAACAGGTGGAGCGGGAGCGGTAGCTATGCTGGTCGGACCAGATGCGCCGCTGGCTTTGGAGAGAGGTCTGTACCAACATTCTGTCTCTATAAACAGCTATGGCCAGGGGTTTCCGCCCTAAAGCACTGTGTTGTTGTTTATTGCACCCAGACATTAGATTCTTCTGCAGGTGGAATGGTAGCATGAGAAAACATCCCAAGAAAATAAAATAAAAGAAAAGAAAAGAAAAGAGGGGTGATCTGGGAGATGAGACTGCAGCAATACAACTGCTGCTGCATCAGTGTAAACTTTGTGCCTATCTCATTCACAGTGCCAGTGCCATGACAAGCCCCTGCAATGCAGGCCACTGTGGCAGAGTGGCAGAACACTGTGGCAAGTCCAGCGTGAGATCAGATTTGTGGATTTGTTTTATTGCAAAGGTCAAAGATAATCAGGACAAAGATGGAATTCTGTCATGCTTCATAACCCCTGCTGTGTACATAGCAGTCACGCTAAATATGCATGAATGAGTCCATTGAGATTTGCTTGACTGGAGATTCATAAATCTGGGTCAGTAAAAGGTATCCATTTTGCTCACAGAGTTCAGGAATGTGGAAGGCTGCAAGTAAGGGAGGGGGAGTTCTTCCATTTCACATACACAGTGGCCAGCTTTTTATCTGGGAGAATGGGCCCCTTATGTGTGAGACATTAGTATGCTTAAGATGTCACTCTCAGAGTAGCTGCCTGCGCTTTATAGCCACACCAACCTGCTCTGCCTCCCCTTCCATCCCCACCCCCAGTCAACTTATTTGGTTTCTTTTGAACATGAATGGTTTCCGGAGAAAACTAGCGTTGGCTCAGGGCTTCTGTTTTCTGGGGAAGGCAACAGACAGCCCTCACACATTCAGTGACTGCCTAGTTTCATAACAGACAATGTGAAGTCCAAGCCGTCCTCAGGCACGCTGCCGCTTCCCACCTCCACAATTGTCCTTGCAAAAGGGGCAGCGTGGGGATGGGCCCATGGCACCTGCCCACTCCTGCATGGCCCCATTGCCATTCCTGCAGCCACCCACTTGTTGGGGCTGAACTTCCAAAATGGGGAGCCGTTTCTACTCGAGGAGGCCCCAGTAGTGCAACCAGGGCTGGACCTCAGAGCCAAAGTCCAGGGCCCACAGCCAGGGTATGTATGTGTGTGTGTGATTACCACTCAGAGAGCAGCAGCGGAAATTTGGTCAACATAAGCAGACCAAATATCCGTGTATTTGTCCATTCACAAGTGGTGCCAATATGCCACCCATTCAAAAGCTGATAGCATTGTTAGGTCCTTAATCCATTGCATTATAGGAGGTGAGCATTTATCCTTTCAATGTTGCAATATCAGCTTTTTGGCTGTCAAAAGGCCTTGGAAAATCCATTTACACTAAACTTACGTTGACTTGCAGGAAACCGGTGAATAGTTTAGGAGGACATGTACATCATTAAATATGAAAGAGTGTTCCAATACAAAGTTTATCCATATTATAATTATCTGATGGTAATTCTTTGTGGATCAGGCTCTTAGTACAAGACACAGAGCATACAGCAATGCTAAATGTGGATTCAAATCTCATTGACAAGGATATATCTCTTCCCTCTCTGTACATTTCTATATTGGTATTTTAGTAATGACAAAAATAAATGGCTGTATTCTGGCTAAAATGCCCATCCATTTCCCACCATTCTAGATACCTTCCCTGCATTGTGCTTGGTTTCTAAAATGAAAGTGCCAGATCTCAACTTACTTTATGTAACAAAAGGAGCTGCTCTTTTTAAATTATCTGTCCAAGGAAAAGTGTGGGGGGATGGGGGAGTTGTAAGCAAGCACAATTTGTGGCATTGGACAACATCGTTTGTGATCATGGGGCATGTCTGTTAAGGCACTAGCCTTAGCTTCTAATTTCCTGGCTTTGTGAAGCTCGAGCCAACATGGGATAGCCTTAACTTTGATCTTAAACCACCAGGTTTTTAAACCATTACATCTATAAGGAATCTAGAATCCCTTAATTTGCAACATGGGGATAATAATTAATACTTGCAGGGTTATTGTGAAGATTCCTGAAATAATCAATAGGAAGGACTTTAAGAACTTGAAATGCACTACAAAAATTCTACTGGTTTTGATATGAAGCCCCCAGCAACATATAGATCCAGAGGGAGGGATGAGTGTGAGAGAAAGAGAGACAGTCAAGGAGGGAGGGAGGGAGGGTATGCAGCACAGTCCTATGCGGGTCCACTTAGATGTAAGTCCCACTGGGTTCAGTGGGACTTACAGATAATTTTGCACAGGCTTGTACCCTTAGAAAGGAAGGATAGGGTGGGGATGAAAACAGCAATATCTTTCTGAAAGGTCAGCAAGACTTTTTAAACTGTTGGCCCTAGCATGGGGGTGGAGGTCCACTTTGTGCAGCAAAATGTCTTGGGCTGAAATTCAATGTGTGCATCCAGTTCTACTGGTTGAGGGAAATTCCTGATAGACTGAAATCTCAAGTTACTAGATCTCACTGTATTCCCTTTTCCGTGTCCTATTCCCTTAATAATGACCAAACAGCCGCTGCTACCAGCAGAGGAAGAATAAGGATATTCCTGTTGAATTAACATTCCCCTTCTGAACCTATGGTGTCTCCAATGCTCCTGGGTTACTCCCCTCCTTGGTATTGCTTCTCCAATTTTATTATGGACAAAGTCCCACTGGGCTAAAAATAATTCAACCCTTCCCCACCCTCCATTGCTAAAGAAAAGCTTTTCCTTTCCTGCTGCCTCACTCTGTTTTTTAGTGTAGCCTCAACAGGTTGCAGACTATCCAATGCTGCCCTTGCACTAGTGGGAACGAGTGCTAATGCAAGAAGAAGCTAGTGCTTGCGAGTACAGCCAGAAACTAGCTCAGACGAGCATTTCTGGAATGAGACAAGTCAGAGGAGCTTGTGGAAGGGAGCTCCGCTTGTCTTCTTTTTTTTGAAGGGAGATCCACTGACTTGTCCTGGTCCAGAAGTGGTAGTTTGAGCTAGTTTCTAGGGTTGCGCTATGAAGCGCTAGCAGCAATCCCCACGAACAGAACGTGATTGGCACTGGTGGACTGCCAGCGTTGGGTACCGCCCATGCTTATATCCAAAGCCAAAAATATACTTGAGGCAAAGGGTTTTATTTTACACACTATAAAAACAGATTCTCCTTCATTTAACTTGCTCTCAAGATCTTAAAACAGAGCAGGCCTTAAACTTCATATAAACCTTGAGTTTCATGTCATTCTCTCTATGTCCCTAAGTTGAATTTTGGAGTGTTCCAGACACCTCTGGCCCAGCACAATCCCTAGGCAGCCACCAACATCTCTCTTCTGGGTGTCTGGGCTAAAGTGTGTTTCACCCTGTGTGTAATGCAGGATTTCTCCCTGCTCTTTAACCCTTAATTGAATCCACCTATTTTGCCTTGGAAGCCCGGAATTTTTCCATGCTTCTAGTAGGTTTTCCCCCGTCCCGTAGAATCTTGTAAGGTGGGGCCCTCTGTTGCCTATATCAGCCTTCCCCAACCTGGTGCCCTCCAGATGTTTTGGATTTAAACTCCCATCAACCCCAGCCATCATGGCCAATGGTCAGGACTGATGGGAGTTGGAGTCCAAAACAACTGGATGGCGCCAGCTTGGGGAGGGCTGGCTTACAGGCTCTCTTTCTCTCAGGCAGTTACACCGAATTACCAAAGCCAGGACTTTGGCACTGGAAAGACATCCTCTCTGCTCCTGGATGAAATGGTGTTGCTTAAATCTAACCTAAGAGGCCGGTGAATACTAGCTTCAGAGCATAAACAGACTGTCAACCAGAAATTTGCCAGCAAGAATGTTTTCTACAATCACCTCTGGGGTGAAATATGTTTTGCCCAAAGCAGCATAGTGGTGCAAAGCGGCCTGGGGGTGATGCCTCTTCTTGCTATTGTTAATACTTAGTGGAGTGTCTGCGGCTTCTTTTTTCTCCTAAGGTCTCCGTGGGACCCACATGGAGCATGTCTATGACTTCTATAAGCCAGACTTGGCTTCAGAGTATCCTGTGGTAGATGGGCAGCTCTCCATTCAGTGCTACTTCCGAGCCCTGGATCGGTGCTATGCTACATACCGCAAAAAGATTGAAAGCCAATGGCAGAAAGGTCTGTGCTGCTGGAAGAGCAATACACTGTGACTTCCCCGTCACTCCCCTGCCCTTCTTGTTGTCTATCTCCACTTCCAAGAAGATGGCAATGGGTCTGTATTTGCACCCATGTAAGATTCTGTTCTGGGGCAGAGGTGATGGGGTTATCAAATGGTGCTTGGGCCCTGCTTATAGGCACAGCTGTCTGTTCAGCAAAGACATCTAGTCCTCCTGTCCAGGAGAATAATGTTCATTATAGGGAACTGCCCATCTAAGAGACCCATGTTACACCGCTTTGTATTTTCTTCTCAGTAAGGAACACCCAGAAACAAGGTTTGAATGCAAACAGATCTTTACTTTATTTCTAACTCATGGTTTATTTCTAACCTATACTTTATTTCTAACTCAAATATAAAATGTATTTACATTTTTCCTTCCATACACTTCCTCCTTCTTTCGCCCTCTCTTTCTTTCCCTGTCTCCCCTTCCTTCTACTGGGGTCCCTAGGGACAAATCTTTCCATAATTCAAAACAAGGAAGAGCTATAACTATAAAGGCACAACACACCGTTATGCATGCAACACATTATTAACGAAAATGTTTGCATCACACAGCATGAACTGAAAAGTTTCATTTCTGGAAAAAAACAGAGCTATTTTTCAATAATAGACAATTCTGCTGAATCATTGAGACCTCACTATGCCCTTCCATTTGTGTTAAGATTTTGCAGCTATGTAGTCTTAGTATTTAATCAATGTGGCACAATGATATTAATCCAGATCCACATACCACCAAACTCTCATTTCCTCCCAAGCCCCCCAAACTGTAGATGAGCCCCAAATAGTGTGTGTGTGTGTGTGTGTGTGTGTGATGGAAGGGAAGAGCGTGGATCACCCTGACCCCAGGAACAGAGGGTGGTCATGTTCCAAGCCACCCTGTTCCGAACGGGACTGCAACAGGGGCAAAGGGATAAAGACCCAGTCCCCACCACCTGCCACGGCCCCGCTCTGCCCCCCTGCCCCCACGCCAGCGATGTATTTGGGTGTTAAAACAAACAAACAAAAAAGGAGGACAGGGCTCCCTGTATGACAAGTGTCATACAAGTGTCATAGTATGACAAGTGTCACATCTATCCCTGAGGATAGAGGGGGTGGGGGGAGCGGTGTGGTGTGTGTTTCTCTCCATTTATACCATCACCCTTCTCTTTCCCTCCCTGGCTGGGGTTGCGACGTGGTTTCCTTCTCTCTCAACTTTTAACATCCTTCTGTCTGGAGGCAGCTGGAATAAACAAGCCTTGTACTCTGGAAGACTTCCAGTTCATGATCTTCCACACACCCTTCTGTAAGCTGGTGCAGAAGTCCCTGGCACGAGTGCTGCTGAATGACTTCCTTGCCTCTCCCGAGCCTAATACTGCGAGTGGACTCTACGAGGGGCTGAAGGACTTCAGGTGGGTCGTGGCGGCTGCCCGGGCCCTTTCTCCAGTACCACAGGCAGGGCGATGATGTTCCCAAGCCTCTCACAGGAGGGGCACTCCCTTTCTGCCTGGCCACCAGTAGAGACAATGCTGGGATTGTGGATGGATTCACCCAGCAATTTGAGTGGTCTTTGATATTGGAGTCTACAGACCTATGGTGAAAAACATTCCACCACCAGGCAGAAGAGTCTAGGTTACTTTATTAGACGCTTTGGGCAGGTTTTTAGACATCATCGCTACAAGGAGTGAAGGGATCTTGTGTGGAGATGTTATGACAGTAGGCAAGATTGTTAGAAATTCTTTAGGACTTGGCTCCTTAGAAGGCGATGACATTTTCCATTTGTAGTAAGACCTCCCCCCTACCCCTGACTTCATTCTCATCCCGAATGGAAACTTAGCCTAAGTTCACGTCTCTCCATTTTCTTCCATTCCTGCATTGTAAGCCTTGCTTCTCCTCACCTCCACTGTCTAAATTTAGATTGCAAACTATTCAGGGCAGGGAGTTGTCTAATCTGTAAAGTGTCATGTCTACTGATGCCACACACATCAACCACACATGCACTCAACATTTCAACCGCAAGCGTTGAGTATATATATTTCAGTGCACGCAGTGCCACCCCCATCCTCCCCCAGGGTATATTATTATTTTCCTTCATCTCTGCAAGCAGGAAAATTTGTATTCTTTGGGAAGATTTATGCATTTATTTAAGATATTTATAAACTGCTTTTCTCAAAGGCTAAAGCAGGTAAGCCTCAGCAATCCTGTCTCTGCTTGTTGTGTGTGTGTGTGTGTGTGTGTGTGTGTGAGAGAGAGAGAGAGAGAGAGAGAGAGAGAGAGAGAGAGAGAATGGATGGTTGCCTATCCCTGATTTAAATAATTATATGCAAATGTATATATGTACTGAGGTTGAACTAAGGAAAACTCAGTGAAATACCATACACCCATGTATATGTGAGCATATTCCCCAACTCACACAAGAGAGTATTTAAAAGTAACACTACAGGTAGCTATTGTAGGTTTGGCCCAAGACAAAATGCCCTTTTTCTCTTTAGCAACATGAAGTTGGAAGAAACCTACTCCAGCAAGGAGGTGGACAGAGCTTTTCAGAAGGCCAGCCAAGAGCTGTTCAGGCAGAAAACCCAGCCCTCCCTTTTCCTGTCTGCTCGCAATGGCAACATGTACACACCATCCGTGTATGGCTGCCTTGCATCTCTCCTGGCACAGTAAGTTGCATGTTCCGTCTCCTACACTGATGCAGGCCTGTCCCACTTCCCCTCTCACAATGGATTCTTCCCACCCCAAACAGAGGTCCCGTGCCCATGTGAAGAGGGCATCCATATTTGTGCAATATCTCTGTTTTAGAAATTAATTATAACAAAGAGTGACAGGGCTCTCTGCTTATGAAAAATGTTCTTGACCAGGATGCAGACATCAATTCTCCTAAGTAAGGGCTGAAGCATCCAAATATGCTGCTGGTCCTTAATGTTGTGACTGTGTCTGTTCTAATCACACACTTGCTTTTGTTTATTACAAAATTGTGGCTTCTATTTTCAATGTTTATTTTTTCCTACTTCTCAGACGGCAAGATACATATGCTTAGGTAGTGTAGGGTACTACAGTTTTAAGCTATCTATCTCTAGTATTAGATATATTTACAATTTTGCTTGAATAAAACTAAGGTATTTATACTTTTGAAGCTCCAATCCTATGTGTGCTTATGTGGGAATTAGCTCCACTAAACAGAATGGATCTTACTTCTGAATAAACATGCACATGTTGCTCTGTAAATTTCATAAAAGTGTCTAATAGTACACTTTTATATGCTAAGTCATTAATTATGTATTTTTGTTGTTAAAGTAGTAAAATTAATTTAGGTTAGATAAGAAAGTAAGTATTGCATATCTTTACATTTTCCCAAAATGTCCAGAAGTTTTTTCTGGGGAAAATTTTACATCTCTATCCATACCAGATACATCTCTATCCATATCTATCTTTGGCAATGCCAAAGAGTGTTCAAACTACCACACAATTGCGGTCATTTCACATGCCAGCAAGGTGATGCTCAAAATCCTACAAGCTAGGCTTCAGCAGTATGCGAACCGAGAACTACTGGAAGTACAAGCTGGGTTTCGAAGAGGCAGAGGAACTAGAGATCAAATCGCCAACGTTTGCTGGATCATGGAGAAAGCAAGAGAATTCCAGAAGAACGTCTATTTCTGCTTCATTGACTATGCTAAAGCCTTTGATTGTGTGGATCACAACAAACTGTGGCAAATTCTTAAAGTGATGGGAGTACCAGACCACCTTACCTGTCTCCTGAGAAACCTGTACGAGGGTCAAGAAGCAACAGTAAGAACCAGACATGGAACAACCGATTGGTTCAAAGTTGGGAAAGGAGTACGACAAGGCTGCATATTGTCACCCTGCTTATTTAACTTATATGCAGAGTACATCATGAGAAACACCGGGTTGGATGAATCACAGGTCGGAATTAAGATTGCTGGGAGAATTATCAACAACCTCCGATATGCAGACAATACCACCCTAATGGCAGAAAGCGAAGAGGATCTCAAGAGCCTCTTGCTGAGGGTGAAAGAGGAGAGTGCAAAAGCTGGTTTGAAACTCAACATTAAAAAAACGAAGATCATGGCATCTGGCCCCATCACTTCCTGGCATATAGAAGGGGAAGAAATGAAAGCAGTGACAGATTTTACTTTCTTGGGCTCCAAGATCACCGCAGACGGTGACTGTAGCCATGAAATTAAAAGACGCTTGCTCCTTGGGAGGAAAGCTATGGCAAACCTAGACAGCATAGTAAGAAGCAGACACATCACCTTGCCGACAAAGGTCCGTCTAATTAAAGCTATGGTTTTCCCAGTAGTAATGTATGGCTGTGAGAGCTGGACTATAAGGAAGGCCGAGCGCCGAAGAATTGATGCTTTCGAACTGTGGTGCTGGAGAAGACTGTTACGAGTCCCCTGGACTGCAAGGAGGTCAAATCAGTCCATCCTAAAGGAAATCAACCCTGAGTGCTCATTGGAAGGACAGATAATGAAGCTGAAGCTCCAATATTTTGGCCACCTAATGCGAAGAGAAAACTCCCTGGAAAAGACCCTGATGCTGGGAAAGACTGAAGGCAAAAGGAGAAGGGGACGGCAGAGGATGAGATGGCTAGATAGCATCACCGATGCAATGAATATGGCCTTGAGCACGCTCCGGGAGAGAGCGCAGGACAGGAAGGCCTGGCGTGCTATGGTCCATGGGGTCACGAAGAGTCAGACACAACTGAACGACTGAACAACAACAAGTTCATACCAGAAGAAACCAGTATTCTTCTCCCCCACAACGCACCTCTCTTTGGGTTTTTTTGTTGCCCTTCTGCTGAGATGGCTGACAGACAAGCAGTGAAGAAGGTATGCAGCTTTTTCCTTCAGAAATGTCTGCTACTGGGTTACTCTGAATTCTTGCAGGTACCCTGCCCAGCAGCTGGCTGGCTCCAGAATTGGGGTCTTCTCCTATGGCTCAGGACTCTCAGCCAGCATGTTCTCCCTGAAGGTGTCCCAGAATTCTGCTGTAGGTGAGTCCCATCGTATCATGGAGCTTCCTTTTCTCCTCTTCCCAAACGTTTTGGCCTGTTGGAGTATCCTGAGATACTCTGGGCTACCTGCAAAAGCCACTTGAGGCCTGCATTTCTGATTTAACATTTCCCAAACACATACGTCCACATACTTTCCTCTGTGACAGAAAAACATTACATCAGATCCAGCCCCTGGGTTTGGGGATTGGTGAATGCAGTTAGAGAACTGCTATAAGGCACTCTCTTGGCCTGAAGTACGTCCCGCTCTCTATGGAGGGGTGCCCAACCTTTTGGGCCCTGACAGCTGCATGTGATGCTGGCTTGGGCGTTGGGGCCCTCACCCATGATCCTGACACAGAAAGAGTGATCTGTATCAGGACCACTGTGGGAGGGAGAGGAGAGCCTTCTCTCTTCTGCCTCCCCCAGTGGTCCTGATACAAAGTTATGGTAATCGTGTTGCATCAGCCAATTTGCAGGGGGCAAAGGAGGCCCCTGGTCAGCAGAGCCCCTCCTCCTGCATCTATAGAGGCTGCTTCAGCCCCCAAATGGTGGCCTGGGCGAGGGTCATCCAGGAGGTTTCCATTTTTAGCTCTGCTCTAGTTTGGGCATTTGAAAAAGCAGGCAGAGGTTATGGGCATAGCACAGGCCAGTTAACTCACTTGGTGCCCAAAATAATGATTGGCTCTGGGAGGAAATGTTATTGCCCCAGTGAAGGCTGGGGTTGCTGGTATCTGTGGAAGGATCAGGTTTTCTGATTGGAGGGCATGTGACCTCTCTCTTCAAGGCTCGCCTCTGGAAAAACTGGTATCCAGCCTTTCAGATCTGGAGGCTCGGTTGGACTCCCGGAAACATGTTCCCCCAGAGAAATTTGCTGAGATCATGAAAGTCAGAGAGGACACTCATCACTTGGGTGAGCACAAGACGATGCAGAGAGCAGCCACAGCCTTTCCCTGGGTGCCTCAGTCATGTGTACCGATTTCTCCACAAGATCCTAAGAATACCCACGAAGAATACATTTTGGGTGGCTGGAGGGGAAACATTGTCCAGAGACAAACTGGGTGGCTTTCCAAGGAAAGATCTGTAAGTAGGAGCAGCAAGGAAACTAGCTCCTTGCTTGTCAGGGCCGGCCCACCCATGAAGCAGGGTGAGGTGCCTGCATCAGGCAGTGGAACTGGAGGAGTGGTGGATTGCACTGCTCCTCTGTCCCACGCCCCACCCCAACCAGGAGGCCCTGCCACTGCCCACCACCCCCTTCCCCGGCTTGCGTGGAACAACAAGCTATGGCGCCCTCCTGGTGCAGCTCAAATATTTTAAATGGCTGGAAACCTCACCCACAGTGGCTTCTTGTTACATGGGCATCTACAGGCACTTCTGCATGCAGGCCTTGCAGTTGCCCTGAGCAATCCAGACCGATGGGTGAAGCATTGCAAGTCAGAACCAGTGCCCATCAGGGGAGTCAGGCAGGCAACGGTGTCGGTACAAGTGTTCCCACACTATAACATGCCTTTTCTGTGAAGTATAAAGGGTCCTAGTGTAAGATGAGCTTCCCTCTGACTTAGCCACCTGGTCTTATTATTGCTACGCTTTGTGAGGAGGCATATTTCACTTGGTAGCTTTACAGGACAAAAAGATGATGCTGACTTCCCAGGCACTAGAACGGGTGAGAATGAGCGCATCTCTTCTGGGCGTCTGAAGAGGGACCATATTTTCCTAATGCTACCTCCCCCGACATCTTGTGTTCTCACCTCATGAAGCCCTAAACCATGTCCCATCAAGATATAGACACAGTGGAAGGAAGAGTGGGTGGCCACTCCCATAAGAAACGTTGTGGGTGGCAGTCCCCTCCCTCTGTGCACACTGCTCCTCCTTACTTGCACTCCTCTTGCTCCATCTTTCTGCAGTGGACCACAGTCCCCATGGGTCCAAGGATGACCTTTTCCCAGGAACCTGGTACTTAGAGCAGGTGGATGACAAGAACCGCAGGAAGTATGCACGGAGACCATTCTAGGGGGGAGCAGAGCTGCCACCAACAATTTTCCTGGTAAGTCAGAATCCCGAGTGCAAGAAACATTCACTGAGGGGAAGCGTGAAGAGATGTGGTGAGTGGTCATGTGAGGAAGACCCCATCGCTTTTGGTATGGTGACCTTACCGAATGGCCTCCTGGTTGAAGCGTTTTTCTCCCAAGACAACCTACTCCAATCCACATCAAAAGCAGGCACTTCCATCCATCACTTCCTTCAGGGGTGAGAAAGTGTTGCCAGAAAGCACAAGCATGCTGGGACAGGCCTTTGCCTGCTTTTCCCCTGAATTGCCTTCTCAGTGTGTAGCACTTTAGCATTTATGGTTTCATTTATTCCCTGGTATGTTGCAAATAGCACAACAGCTATGCCTAGCCATGTGCTATCAGACTGACTTGCCCTAAAGTGTCCGAGTATAACAGAGAAAAGGAGTGAGCACCCAGGAGCATTGCCTAAAGCAGCCTTCCCCCACCTCGTGCCCTCTAGATGTTTGGGCAACAACTCCCAGCAGGCCTGGTCATTGGCCATGCTGGCTGGGGCTGATGGGAGTTTGTATGCCCCAGCCGTGGGCTTCCAAGATTTAGAGGTGCCAAGAAAGTGATAAGTCAGATCCAGGTTTGCTTGCAAGGAGATTTTATTGAGTACTTACAGCGCACAGGCATACCCAGCAGTTGGATCAGTCAAAAGCTCTGAACAGGCATAGCAGTGAGGTAGTATGACAGGTGCAACCATTAATTAGAGTTCATCTACAACTTTCCCAGCCTAGCCTAGCAGGGCTTGGTAACATATTTGGCAGAAGCAAGACTATCATAATTTTCTCAGCATGGACACCTGTGGCTTAAGATAAACATAGCTTTGCTCTCAGGCACATCCTAGACTCTGATAAGATAAACAGGACCAGAGTTTATCTGGTAATGAATGACCATTCATTAGCATGGAATGTGCTGAGCGGGCTCTACACCGGCCTTTGACTCATCTTACGAGCTGAGAGGCCTAACTGCAAGGAGCTGTAGTTAATAATGAACCAAAGCAGAGAGCATTATGGATCTCCAAGCATCTGTAAAACTACTGTTAGCCTGGGGCCCTATGGAGTTGAAGTCCGAAACACCTGGAGGGTGCCAGGTGAGGGAAGGCAGGTCAAAAGTAGTCAGCCAAGCCAGAGGGTGACTCAGGGGCGACTCCTCTTGCCTTTGTGTTTGGGGCATCGTGAGCTAAACAATCAATCAGTTATATTTTTGTCCCACATTTCAGACGGATGCTGTCTTCCAAAGTGACTCACATCAATCAAAAGGATAAACAGGCCCAGCTTTCAGGCTTGCAAAGTGTAAAGACTAGACACACAAGGGAAGGGAAGTGGAGGGGAAAGGGAGAGAAGGGAGATCAGTTTAACAAGGCCAGAATAGAACGGTAAGATGTAAAAAGGCGCTTGCATCCCGTTGAGCCCAGGCTGACCTTCTTGCTTTGATAGAAGTGGTGCAAGTGCTACCCAGTGTCCCTTAACGCACTGGCTGGTGGCAGAGGCTACAGGATGCTTCCCCTGCCTTTTGTTGCAGCCCCAGAGCAACTGGCAGTTAGAGGAGTTTTTTTTCTAGAAAAGAGCGGGTTGGTGGCTGGGGCCCGGCTGCTTTTCCCCTAGCCCTTGTGTTCATCCTCCCAGGGCCCTGTCTTCCTCTAGTTGGTGGCAGAATGGCTTTCCCCCTGCTTCTGCAGTCAAGGGGCAAATGGCAGTTGGAGCAGAGCGACGTACTCTGGTCTGCATTGCATAAGCCAGGCGGGGGCAGGGGGAGCTGGGGGGTTGGCCCTACTTTTGCATAGTGAACCGTGCTAGGTGACCTGCAGCCCTTTCCAGCTCTCTCTTCATCCTTCTCTGCTGCTATTTGTTCTGTGCCTGTGATCACTCATCCATCCGAGGGCTTGGCCATTATGCCTATAGCTGAGTGGACATGCACTCCTGACGGCAAAGGGTCTCGTCTTTTGACAATTTTCAGGGAGGGGCCCAGAGAACAGTGGCAGTGTTCACCCCGCTTGCCATCTTGGTTCACTGAACACCCTGTTCCACAGGGTGTTCGACTCGGATTTCTGCACTGAGCAGGGGCCTGGACTCGATGGTCTTGTAGGCCCCTTCCAGCCCCACTAGTCTATGATTCTGTGGTAAGTCACCTAATTGAGGACAGGAAGCACTGTAATCAGTGCAGTCAATGAGGTCTGGTTACATGAGGATGCCTGAAGCCAAACTGGAGCGAAGGCAATGCTTCCTGCCCTCAGGATGGCATCCTGTGAGGAAAAAGGAAATGAAAAAGTGACGCCCAGTAAAAGCGGGGAGCACGGTTGCTGCCGCCACCAGGACTGCAAATGCCGGCAAAGGGGCAAAAAGGCGAGCGATGGGGGGAGGGCTGGAATCTTTCACCATTCCCCTGAAAACGTTTGGCCAAGAGCCTGTCGCAGGCTTAATCATCTCTGACCAGGCATCGTAAAGTACCTGGCTGTTGCACACTCCAGTCTACTAATTTTCGACTGTCTGCGACCCAGAATGGCCATTGGACTAGTGGCCCCATGGCAAGTAGCCAAAGCATATGAACACTAGCATATAAAAGTGCTGTGATCCTAGTGGGCCTGAAGGGTGTGGCTGCACTCGTCGTTACCCCTCCCGACGAGCCAAGTGGTTAACCGGACCTCCTTCCTGCTCCTGCTCAGTGTTCCCCGGCCTCATGGGCAGAGCCCAAAGCAGTGGCTTGACGGCCAGGAAGTGCAGTGAGCCACCTCCCCTCCCTGCACTGCTGAAGCTGGCTGCTGCGTCCCGCCACACGACACTGTTTTTCACCCACAGTTGCTAACGGAGCATTATTCTATCCCCAGGGCTTGCGCAACCGACGGATTTGCATCGCGTGTGCCTTGTGACAGCGGTGTTCCCATGTTCGCTTTGCTGGAATCATCTGCTTCTTCCTTGAGCACCTTTTTGGATCATATACTTTGCTGGTTTATGAAAGATTTGTTTGAATATAACAAGTATTTTAACACTGATGGCCAAGGGGTGTTTTTATTTGGCTGGGGATGGGTGTGAGGGGGAACACGAAGGGGTGACTTCTGTGACACTTCCAGCCAAGAGAGATCCTGCACCTGCAGAGCCCTTTAGAATGCCCTGCAACTTTGTGTTACTTTATTGGCTATATTCTCAAAAGGCTCTTCCTTTTAAATCACCCCCTTGATTTATGATGGCTAATGAAGTATAATTCCCTACTGCTCTGGAAATATAATTGAAGGGTGGTATAAAAATAACTATAATAGATAAATAAATGGATGGATGGATGGATGGATGGATGAGTGAATGAAGCTGCACAGAACTGTAATGCTCTGTGACCTTTTGTATTTTCTTACAATTGATACAACAAAACAGAGCAGGAGAAGAGACAGGGTTGACATGAAAGAAACGCTTCAAGGCCAGGGGGAGTGAATCTGTTCATTACTAAAGCTGTAGATTTTAGCAGATATTCCACTGCTGAGATTCTGCCCACTCAAGCTACAGCTGCAAGTTGGCTGGGCATATTAACCAAACAAAACATCCCCAGATCAGTTCCACATCGCCTGTTTACAGCACAAGTCACACAGTTCTCATTTAAGAGAACTTATTTCTCTTATTTAAAAGAACTTAAATGAGATTCTCATTTGAGAGAATCAAGAGAGTTTTGGCTATTGGGCAGTATAGAAATTAAATAAATAAATAAATAAATTTAAGAAGGCATAGTTCCCACAAGATTGCACTGCCCTTTTGGTGATGCTGATCACTTTTCCCAGTGCTGAAGCTGGAGTTTTTTATTCCTGCAAAATTGTGGATGATCAAAAGCCTTTAATGAGTTTGGTGAAGCACAAGAAGGAAACTAGGGAGGCAGCCAACTAAAGGTTAGGGGAGTTTCATCCCACCTCCCCTCCCAAAACTCCTCAAGTTGTCCCCCACACATAAGATCCAAAATGGCAGCAAATGCATACCATGGTTCCCTTAGTCTCTCAGAGCTGTTCCCTCTGCTAGTCACAAGGTTTGTGGGAAGAGTCACAAACGCTGGGTGGCCCTGCCATTGTTCCACTGCTCCATTAAAAACTGGTAAGATGTGCTTTGTGCAGCTGGGAAAACAGCTGAGAAAGCCACAGCCAGTGAGAGAAGGTCTGCCTCTTCATTTCCTGCCCCTTTTAATATTGACTGGCTACAAGCAAAGGGAAACACACCTCCTCCAAAGACTGGAGAATGAGGAACAGACAGGGTCTCCTGTCTAGAGCCCCTCACAGAGGAGGAATATGGGCAACAGGCCCAAGGAGGAGAAGGACTTGCCACCGAAGCCCTCTTGGCTTAGGTAGTAAGTCCCACTGCAGCTTATCACAGCACACGGTTTTAAAGATGGCAACAAGGCCCATGCAGGGCATGCCCTCTGGCGAGCATCCTGGCCTGAAGGAAGGAAGGCCAGGTGTAGTGGCCCCTCTGCTTCCTCCAAGGGTCTTGAAGAGCTCTCTGCACCCCCAAATGGCAGTGAAGGAGCCCACTTGTGCCAGCCTAACTGGGAAGGTTGACCCCTGGCCCTGCCAGGGAGCACATAGCTTTTTCTTGCGCTCCTACCAGCCCTGCCTCAGTCCTTGACTGAAACAGCAAGCACAGCCTCAGGCCCGCCCCTTTAGAGCAGGAATAGGTTGCTGGGCTTGCCCTGCACTGCTGTTTTCAGCTCGGGAAAGAGCAGCCAGGTGTGAAAACAACCACACACCTGTAGCAAGCCTGGAGGGGGGGGGCGTTGGTTTGTATGGGGCAAGAAAGAGGAGGGGAAAACATGCCTCCACAGTGGTTGCCAGGAAATGGGGCAATTCACTATATACTCATAAAAAATGGATTGAGAAAGACCATCACACCCATACAGGGAGTATTCCTGACAGGTGCTAGTCGATGTTTGCCTGGAAGCCTCCACAGAAGGAGATGCCACAACCCCCTCAGGAAGCTTGTGCCTCTGCTGTGCTGCTCTTACATGGTGGAAGATAGGATGGAAAGTGCTTTGATGCAGTGACCGTTTGCATGAGCAGTGTTTACCATGCTTCCAGGTAGCACTGCTGACTCGGGTCATTTCTCAGCCACCCACCCTTCAGGAGTTACTGGCTTTATTTACTTCATTTCCTAAGACTGTGAACAGATAGATATACACAATTAGAGCAGCCAAGCCCCAGTCAAGCTGCATTCACACCCTTTTGCTCAGATGTACATTCTTTGCTGGAAGCATTGCTAGTGTTTGGCTTCAGGAAGTGACAAAGTTCTGAAGCGGTAAATCTCTTCTGGGCACGTGGGTGGCGGCTCTCAGGACTCTATACAAAAATACATTCCCTGCCCATCAAAAGCAAGAAACTCCTGAAGAAGGATGAACTAGAAGTCTTGGCATGCTAGTTTTCCAAGTGCAGGAGCCCTTTAGGGTAGGGATAACTCGGCTGCTGACTCAGAAGACATCACTGTAAAGAGGCACTGGAGATCTGGGTTCAATCCCTCACTGAGCACAAAGCGGGCCAGGTGGGCTGGGGCAAATTGCCACCTCTCAGACTAGCTTCTCAAAGGACTGTTTTGAAAAGAAAACATTATCGGGGTGCTCTGCTTCTAGAGAATAAGGGTGGGAACTGCCCAGGGGATGAGGAGAGCAGCACGTTGCATCGTCAGACGCTGTACTCTCTACATTGATGGGAGTTGGGTTTGGTGCACTTACTGGAAGTAGCGTGGCAATGCAGCAGCTCACAGCAACACAGCGGTGCTGGGATCTCATGATGTCTCATAGGTCGCTTGCCACAGCATCCCCTTCTCATGTTCCACACGGAATAAATTATTTCCATTGTTTATTCCCCACCCCACCCCAAAGCAGGACCACTGTGGATGCACTGGACAACTTTTGCAAATTCATTTTTATTGGCATGTGTAACATTTGGATTAGTGAAACTTGCAGGCCCTGCCAGGTTCTCCACCACAACTTAAAGAGTAACTTGAACAACCTCTGTCACAAGTTGCTTCAGTTCCTGCAGGTTTTGTAGAACTGAAGATATGCTCATGATATTCCACTCCAGCCCAGTCACGATGCTAGAATGGTGGTATGACAACAGCTCTACTTTGGCCTTCCCCAAGAGCCCTGCAAACAGAACAACACTCAGTCCACGTATCCTTAACAAATACCAGGTCTGGCAGTCTTCCTGAAGGAGTCCACCCAGGTTTCAACCAAATGAGCAGCCCAAACCTCACCCCAGTAAACAGGGACCCTTTCCTCATTTGCCCATCACCGCTGCTCTCTACATCCCCCTTCCCCAGGAGCTCTTGCTTGCACCTATTCCACCTCCCTGGAGGATCATGTTGTGAATTGGACCCAGGCCTAAAAGCATGTTCGTAACAGTCATCCTCAGGAGTTTTCACCTCCTGTTTATCCCACCTTGGAGCCCTTTCCCCAACCTTCACCCAGACCCTTCCTCATTTATTTCCCAAGCCCGTCATGTGTGCCCAAGGAACGGTATAACCATGAATCATTCCCATACATGCTTTCTGTCCTCAGGCCACAGGCTTGGGGAACTTGGTGCCAGGTACTGCAGGAGTGTAACAGTGCTGGGACAGTAGTGCCAGCAAGAGAGGTAGCAGCAGAGCTGCTGCTATTAGAACACCCCCACCCCCCAGCAGGAGGAACCAAGTCCCAGTAGCACATTCCCTCCAAAATCCACTTCTGGCACAGAGAGAAGGCACTGGTGAGAAGGAGACCAGTGGAGGCTGGGGGATCTGAGGTCACTGAACCCACTCTGGTTCCTCCTCTCCAAAGCACTAAATGGGTTCTGCAACTGGGAGAGCACCTGTAGAGTTCTGACGTAAACCCAGAGCGGATTCGCCGCCCCCCTGACATTGGAGCCGCCAGCATCCCCTGGGGGAGAGAACTACCTTCCTCAGCCCCAGTTCAGAGACCAGGGCGTTTCCAGTGCCAACTGCCAGACTCCGTAGTGCTGAAACTGGGGAGGGGGGAGAATGCCTCTCCTTACCAATGACTGTTGGTAACAGGCTGGTGTTGGAGGCCTCGGATCTGTACAACAGCAGAGTGCCAGTGAGCGGGACGAGCTGCGGGAAGGCTGCTCCACCAAGCGCCTGCAGAACCGGAATGCTGCCCTGCACCGAGCCAACCAGTGTGTGGGGGGCATCTTGTGCAGAAAGCTGCAGCAGCCCCTCTTCACTGCCCAGTACCTTCTCACTGTGGGTCGTGGTGATCTGTGGGAAAACAGTGACATCAGTGTGCCGCCTTCCACTGCAGAAGAGATCTGTGTCCAAGCTTCCCCTTCCAGAACCAGCTGGGCAAACAGCAGGCAGTTGAGCTCCTACTGCAGAGACAAGGGCCAGGAAGGCCTTGGGTTCTTACAGACTTCTCTGAGGGCAAAGGTGACAACTGCAGGACCGGCAGAAACTCACTATGTGCAGCTACACATCCATGCTGGGAAAGCTGTACCAGCAGGATGGCTGCCTGTTGTGCAGCTGAAGAGATGTAAGGTTATGTCAAGAAAAAGGGGGCAGCCTCTGCTGAGCAGACACAGGAAAGAGCCCTTGTGCTGGGTGATCTTGCAGCTGTCTTAATGCCCCCAAAGGAACTGGCCTTTAGAGCTGGGGACGGCGGGGAGCCTCGTACCTTCAGCCCAGCTTCCTGTGCCAGAAGCAGCCCGTTGACAAGGTTCACCTCCTTCTGGGTCGTTTCTGTAAGGAGCCCCATCGCCACTGCAGGAGCCAGGTAACTGCCAGCCTTCTGCAAGGTCGAGCCTAGGGAGCATTACAGGCATGGTAAGAGAGCCAGTGTGGTGTAGTGGCAAGAGTGTTGGACTAGGAGCTGGGAGATCTGGGTTCTAGTCCCCACTCGGCCATGGAAGCTCACTGGGTGACTTTGGGCCAGTCACACATTCTCAGTCCAACCCACCTCACAGGGTTGTTGTTGTGAGGATAAAATGGAGAAGAGGAGGATAATGTAAGCTGCCTTGGGTTCCTTGCAAGAGGAAAAAAGGCGGGGTATAAATGCAATCAATCAATCAATCAATGGTCAAAATCACCCCAGTGCCCCAGAAAGTTCGCTTTTCTGACTCTGCAGCCAGAAGACTCGAGCAACACCCACGAACAGGCTGGGAACTCTGGCCAAAGACTGTGCCAGGAACAGCCACTCCAGACAGGGGAACATTTCCCATTGCTCTGTGGCAGGGGCCATGAAACCAACACCTGGACAGCCTCCTTCCAGCTCCGCTCCTCTGGGGGAGCACGCTGTGGTGGCAACAGTCTGCGCGGGTGACTTGCTCTTCTTTTTACAGGCCCCATGGCTGCACCTTTAACAGCTATCTGTCAAACATATATTTAACAGCTGCAGCTTTCTTGCCACAGAAATAAGTTATGGGGAAAGCTTCACTTGCTTAATTGTCAGGCTGATGTTAAAGGGGAAGAAGCAGAAGCCTGTAAAAAGCTAACAACTCTAACAGTAGCAGCAAGTGCAACATGGATTGCTTCAGGGTGGCTGTACTTCTTTTCAGAAGCAACCTTTCATCAACCGAGCCGCTTCTTTTCTCTTCGGCCTTAGGCGGTGCTAGCGGGGATTGAGTATGACCAACCAGAGGCTGTTTATTTAGCACCAAGAGCAGATGAAGTCCTCTGTAAAACCTCAGAGCGGTCAGGATCAGGCGTCCTGGACAAAGGCCTTGCCATCTCAACTGAGGGTGGGCAAGTGCTGACCCACTGGGTTAATTCGCAATAGACAAGACAGGAAAAGATGGAGCCTCAGTGAGGATACAGGGCAGCAGGTTTTGCAAGAAAGGGATGTTGCAGGAAGAGGGTGTGCTTTTCCAAGGAGAGAATACAGCTTGGGTAGGAGGCACAAAGAACAGAGTGGAAAAGAAATGAAGTGTGTGTGGGCATTTACAGATAGACTGGAGGGCATTTGGTAGAGAAAGAAGGTAAATAAGCAGAGCTCTGTGTGTCGAGAAAGTAAACAAGCAGAGCTGTGTGTGTCAAGAAGGTAAATAAGCAGAGCTCTGTGTGTTCTGTGATTCTGCACAAGCACAGAATGGATCCTAGATCCAGAATCCATCTCCCTGCAGAACTTTTTCATATATTTTGAAAAACAAGTTTGAAAGTAGATGGGCAAAGGGTAGCAAGATCTCAGAAGAGAATGTACATGCGCTGCAAAATTCTGCTTTGCTTCACACAGAATATAGAACGTTTTTTAAAGCATAGGTGCATACAACCCTACAGTAAGGGGAGATGAGAGAGCAAAAGCAAAGGGTGAAGAGACATAAAAAGCCAATATCTGAAGCCCAAGTACTACTCCTGGATCTCTCATCTCACCATAGGTGACAAACTGCACGCCTCCATTCACTTGGTGGGTCAGTGCATACAGCAGAGTCCCAAGCGCTCTAGCCAATGCAATCCATGGCTTGGTATGAGCGGCATATGCACTGCTGAGGGCTTGCCCATTTACCTGGGGGAAGGAAGGACAGGAGCATGAGACTGCTTGCAGGACATCTGGCCCATAACAAAGTGAAATCCTTTGCTCCAGCTATACAGCTCAGAGTGACTGGGCCCCAAGCCCCAAAGACGCTCTTCTAAGGATGGGATTTCCCCATGACAAGCTCCAGCCTACTGCCTGCTTGCAAATCTGCCTTGCTCCCACCCTGAGGCCCGCCTTGGAGCAGAAGGTTGACCATTAGAGCTGATCTTCCTCTCTCCTACTTTGAAATCTGTGCAGTTTGGCCAGTTCCAGTGTTATGGTCATCTGCACAAACAGTGTGCAAGTCACTAAACAGTGATATTGGCAGTTAAACTGTGCAAAAGCTGGGCTTGTAAGATCAAAGTATGACACTTTTCGGCCTAGCACAACTTCTTCGCAAGCAAAGTTAGCACTTTCGAATTCAGCCAAGTTTCTTTGTAAGCCAGCTCATTTGTGTTGCAAGGTGCTTTGCTTTCTCTAACAAACTCAGCTCTTAATAAGCTGTACAAAAATCAACATGGAAGACCTCAGCTATTTTGCAAATTAAAATAAACATAGCTAAATTAGAGCTTCTACATAGCTCAAATTTTAGAAACAGAACAATCTTCAGACTGAAGGCTAACCTTATTTTTGCTAATAATATGCTATATGTAAATCAAAATTGATATCCATTAAGCAAAAGATTGACAAAAGCAACTTAAAGAGAAATACTCACAGCACCAACCAGTGCCCTACCCTGGGCCAAGTCCACTAGTTGCATGGCAATCTCTCTGCCACAGCGGCTCTGAGCTTCTCTGGTGCTGGCACCCAGGTGGGGACAGCTGATTACATTGGGGTGGTTCACCAAGGCCTTGTCCTTGGGTGGCTCCTAGAGAAGGCAGAACAGCAAGCCAGTTACCAAGCCCTGCATCATCTCCACAAGTCTATAAATGCATCATTTCATGGTCCAGACTATCATTCCCTCACCCGCAGGCTAACCTGGGCTAGAAACAGCCTCCCTGCTAGCTGCTGCAGAGACTGGAACACACTGAGTGGCCTTTACCTCCATGTCGAGGAAGCCAGTGGATGCTGGAGTCCCAGGGTGAGGCCTGGCCTGGAGCACTCTCCCTGCCGTTCACACACGGCTCAAGCAGTTCTTCAGTTACTACGGATCATGAAAGCTGACCTGTGTGAAGGGGGTGGGCTAGGCAGTCGTGTCTTATGGCGGGGTCTGAAGTAGGTGCTTCTTTCCCAAATTAAAGAGAATTCTAACTTGGAGAGCAAGCTAGGCTCACATATAGCCTCAGGCACCAGTGGGAATCCCCATTCCTGTCCTCACCTTCACCCTGAGCAATTCCAAGGGGAAACGAAGTGTCCAAAGCCCTACCTCCGTGAAGACATCCAGGGCTGCTCCTCCGCACTGGCCAGACTGGAGGGCCCGGAGAAGGGCCCCCTCATCCACGATGCCCCCTCGGGCACAGTTGACCACCTGAACCCCATGCCGGCACCGGGCAAAAGTGCTGTCGTTCAGGAGCCCTGGAAAGGAAGTGGCAGCGAGAACAGAGAGCTCAGAGCCCCACTCCAAATCCAGCCCGCTCGGATCAAGGGTGGTTTTCTGGTTGCAGGTCTGCAATTATGCCACCCCACAGAGAGGCACTGGATGCCAGGCTGAACACCTATGATTTCTATTTCTAAGAAAGCTCAGCTCTAACCATTAGGACTGCAAAGGCCAACTTGCATATGTGAAGCTGAGGCCTGGTCCAATCTCCGAGGTGAGAATGGAGCGGTGGAAGGCCCCAACACTTTCCTCCTTCGTGAAAGTAGCAGGAACAGAATTATGCCGAAGAAGCCATTCTAGAAGCCTTTCCTGATTTTCCATTATTTCCACAGTTTGCATAATGCAGCTTCTCCTGGTACAGGATTCTAACACAGGGCAGACCCAGCTCCTAGTCCAGCACCCCACCTCTGCCATTCCTGTGACTGGCTGACCCTCCCCCCTGCACAGCCAGCCTTTCCTGAGTGTATGGGGCTTCCTCACACCTGTGACCTGCTCCCTCCACTCCCACTGGCAGGATGTCTGCTCACTCAGTTTCCTCCCCACCCCAAGCCCCTCAGCCACAGTTGCAGTTTTGCTCTGCAGACACAGCTCTGATGCTGGATCAGTTGTGGGACCATGTGCCCCTTCCACTTTCCAGTGGGGCAGAGCGGGGACACAGACACAGCCCAGCGCCCTGCAAGGATCCCTCTGAACAGGCAAGTGGCTGCTTACCAGTAGTGGAAGGCAGGAGTGGGGTGTGGACTGTGATGAAATCACACAGCGGCCAGATCTGTTCCAGGGGCATCTGCTCGACGCCAAAGGCAGTAGACTCCTCGGGAGGGGTGATGGGGTCATAGCCTATGGTCTAATGACATTTGGGGCGGGGCGGGAGTTCTTTAAAATGGCTGAGATTTCCCCCCTCTGCCCCACCTCCTCACCTAATACAAAGAGGAGGAGCGCAGGGCACCCACAGGCCTTTTGAGAAGAGGGGGTCCAGCGGGACAATCAGACATGCTTCCTCAAGGGACCAAGGATGGTCACCTTACAGGCATTCTTACCTTCATGCCAAAGGACTGCATGCGGATGGCCACCTCTCGTCCAATCCTGCCTAGGCCTAGAATGCCCAAGGTCTTCCCCTGGAGCTCCATCCCCATGAACTAGGGCAGAAAGTGCACCCGTACATGAGAAAAGCCCTGCTGAGCCACTGGCTCCCCTCTCCCCACCCCCAGCAGCCCTGCAGAACAGCCTGCAGAGACGGTGGCAGCACCAGCCACTTACCTTCTTGCGGTCCCATTTCCCCTCCTTCATCGAAGCTGCTGCCTGCGGGATTTGCCTGAAAGGACAGTCCCCATAGCAGGTTCCAAGTCACAACAGAGGCATGATCTGCCTCACTCCCTCTCTGTGCCAGGCTGGCTCTAAGGAGCTGGGATTAATGTCTGTCTGTCTGTCTATCTATCTCCTCCCAGGACTTTCTATCTGCCATAAGATGGTTTTGGCTCTGGGAAGATACACGGACGTGGTCTGAAGTGATCTGCCTGCAGGAGAAGAGGGGCTGCCTGGGACACCTAAATCTCCAGACAATGCTGTAGCTAGCCTTCTTGGCCAGATGACAGAAACCCTGGACCAGGAGTTTTTTTCCTTTGGAGAGATCTAGAAAGTTGTGTCCATACAGACAGGATCTTTGTGACAAATCAGGGCTGGATCAAGCAAAGGGGAGTTGGCAGCAGAACTAGACACTGCATGCAAGTGTGTGTTACAAAACCTGAATAGCCACATCTTGTAGGGCAAAGAAACCTCAGCAGGGGAAGATTTGGAGTAAAGAAGTGGCAGGGAAATGGGCTGCTTAACCCTTCCCCCCACCTGTTTTCCCCTGGGACCCTTGCCCCCCAAGGGTTCCAGCCATGTGTTCTGAGGACACTTTTTCTGCAGGGGCAAAGTGTGGCTTGAAAGGGTGGATTTCAGCATGCAATTAGCAGGAGGAAAGGGTGGCGCATCCCCTCTGATCTAACTCCTTCCTTCCCAAAGCTGCTTTTCTACAACAAGTAGTGGCTGCCTGGCACCTCTATATGTATTTGTGTGTAATGCATAGTTCCACATGTAGCTGGAGAAGCTGCAGCTTATTCCCAGGCTCTCTGAGACAGAGGCAAACTGCAGTTGCAGATCCATGTCATGCAGTGTGTGCTGTTGGGATGCCCCATTATTTCCCAGGCATCATGTCACTTACCGGGCCAGACTCATGATCATACCACATGTCAGCTCTGCTGCACTGAGACTGTTGCCAGTGGGTGTGCTGAGGAGCAAAGCAGAGAGAAATAAAGTTAGACTTGGCACCTGGCAGAATCAGCATTAATGGCTGAAAATTCCATGCCAAAAGCCTTCCATGCCCTGTGGTCTGGAAGACCTACCCCCAAGTTATAGTTATTCACTGGTTAGGGAAAGTACTCACAATATATTCCAAGGAATTTTTCTTTTATATACATCTATGCTCCTGGGTGAAATCCTAGCACTACAAATGGATACTAGAGCGGAGTGTGTTGGGTGCAAAGGATGCTCTCAAGGGATTTTCAGAGGAGGGCCCCCAGCTTGAGATTCTACTGCCCTGAGAGATCAATTATGTGACAAGAGATCTGCTTAAGGAACATCCTTCAGGGAGGACTCCTGAGCCCCCAGTTCTTTACGCCAGTGCATAATCAGAAGTATGGAATGCATCCGCAGAAAAAGCAGTCTCCTTTCCTTCCAAGTCATGGATGCACACACTGCAGGAACATTCAGCTAGCAATGCACCTGGTCCCCCAAATAAATATCATGCATAATTATATGGTTTGCTCTTCTAAAGCAAAGGACTCTCCCACCCACCCCTTTTTTTCCTTTGAACCACAGCAACCTGTTTCCCTCACCTCTGATAGAGGAGTTCTCTACAATTTGCACTGTCCAATCCACCACTTATTGGCTGTGTTTGGATGCAATGCTAAACTATGGTTTAGGGCAACAGAAATTAGTTTGGGAGAGCCTTGGGCTTTAGCATTCCCCTTCCCCTCCTCTCCAGTGCAGGTCTGAGGAGGAGATTGGTATCTTTCACTTCCGTTTTCAACTAACCACAGTTAGTTCTTTATATCTGCATCGAGATATATGCTGTGTATATATGTGGTTAGTGTTAACTATGATTTAGAGAAACAATCCAGGATCATAAACTGGTTTGAAATTGGCTTTCCCCCACAAACCATAGTTAGCACTAACCACAGTTTGTTTGGGTTCGGACATGAGTAACTGCACTTAGCAGAAAATGGAAACAAATGCTTCCAATTACCTCCTTGCTCCCATGCCCAGGTTGAGAGGGGAGCATGCAAGTCCCAAGGACTGTGCACATAATGCTAAGCCACAGTTTAGTGTGACGTGCCAACCAGGGCAACTTCTAGATGGTAACAAGGCCAGTGAGCACACTCTCCCTCTCCCACCCCCGCTACCTATGTGTAATTATGCTCTCATACTATTTGCTCAAGTCCAGCTGTCAAAATTCTTCCTCAACTCATAAACAAGAGTGTTTTCTTCAGACTCCAGAATGTGAATTGATTAATTAAATAGATGAAGCGATTTTAAAAACTGTTTTGATCAAAAGAGATCAAGTTCCTCCAGTAGTCGGGAAGCATTTTTTTAAATGACTGTTTTTAATACAAATACTTAACAAATGCTGCTTCTATACAAGGGGCTTTTAGCACAGCTGAGACACTGCTTTTTCATAATCAACTGGAAAGTGGCATTTTAGCTGCAATGTAGTTCCACACACCCCTTAATATAGCACTGTATTGTCATTAAAATCCCATCATGCTCATCTCCATGGAAAAAGCAAATAATGCCAGCTGTTAAAGTAAAAGGGAAAGGGGCCACTTGTTAATAAATAAAATTATACTGGAGAAAGACCGGGGAGAGTGGCAGCAAGTGCACGCAATTCCATTCCTGGACAGCCACAACTTTAAAAAATGGCAAGTATACTTTGCAGCAGAAGGGCTTTGGGATCCAGAAATGAGCAGAAGGCAGAAGCACAGCAGTTGATCTCAGAAGAAGCTTTATTTTACTTATTTATTTATTACATTTATATCCCACCGTTTTTCCCCTTGCAAAGAACCACAGCAACTTACATGGTCCTCCTCCTATCCATTTTATCCCAACAACAACGTTGTGAGGAAGGTTAAGCTGACAGTCAGTGCCTGGTCTAGTGAGCTTCATGGCCGAGTGGAGACTAGAATCCAGTTCTCCCAAGTCCCAATCTAACACTCTAACCACTACACCACACTGGCTAAGGTTGTCCTGAAAGAAAAAGATCAGGGGGAAGGGTCCCCCTCTTCTCTAGTGCCAGGAGAGAGTCTCCTTCCCTCACACAGGGTCTGGCTCTGGCAAAGGGGAGGGGGATTTCTTTGCCTCCAACTGCAAGTACCTTCTGGCAAGCTGAGGTGGGTGGTGGTTTAACAGTTGCCCTTGTCAGTATCTAGAAGCAGGAGAGAGATGAAATAAATGCATTTCCCTCCCCCTGCTCCTGAAGTCATTGTGGGTATAGTGGTGAGAATAGGTTTTTATGTAACTGAGCTTGGTGCCTTTTGAGGTACTGCAAAAAGCGATGTGGAGGTGGGTTTGTGGAGAACAGAGGCAGGGATATGAAATGATCCTCCACCCCATAAAGCGATAGGGGAAGGAGAGGGGAGGAAGGGGTTCCAGTGCACAGTGTCACGTGCAAGGAGAGAGGGGGAGCAGCTCTACAACCTGGCCAGAGGAAATCCCTGCAGTCATGCAGAGACCTGGGAGCTCCTCCTTAGGGGCCTGCTCCTGGCTTTTGCAACCAATTTTTAAAGATCATAATTGTGCAAGAGAGAAAATGTGCTCTTAACAACAACAAAAGAAAAAACAAGGAGAATAGCTCACTCAGCAAGTGGCCGCTACTTGCCCGAAGAGTGTTCTGGAAGCCCATGGGGCGAAGATCAAGACACAGCTCCAAGGAAGACCACCTGTGCTGCAGGGAGAGCCCCCTGATGCAATCCCTGGCATCTCCAAAGAGAATGAGGTGGCAGGGATGGAAATGGCCTTTCTCTCTGCCCAAGATGCTGAATAACTGCTGCCAGTCAGAAGAGACTAGAACTGGACGAGAGCAACCTGGTCTAAGGCGACTCCCTAAGAGCCTACCATAGATATTTACTTGGGGCCATAAAAGAGTAATTTCTTATTACTGCACTTTCCCTTCCTTCAAAAGCAAGCACCCTGGGCTGTAAATGCAGCAGAGCAACAGGCACGATGAGAATCCGTAGCCCTTTGCCAGCCCACACGTGTGAGGCTGGTGCTGCAATTCCATACAAAGCTGGAAAATCGGGGGTGGGGGGGAGGCTTGGGGCATTCGCGAATTCTGCTTGCTGCCCTTGCAACAGGCAGTGCAAGGGTGGCAAGAGGGGTCTCTCAGCTTCAAGCTGGGGCGGGAACAGTTTCTGCAGTTGTGCTGTGCTCCGAAGCACAACTCAGCTCAGCTACAGGGAAGAAGATGCCCACCCAAAGAGGCTGGCAGCGACGTCCCCTGAATTCTCCATAATGACGGAGCAAGCAAATGGGGGCATTTCCATAGAAAAGGGCTAGTGTGGGAGCAACCAAAGCCAACAAAAGGCAGGTGTCACCTTAGAAGAGTCACTCCTTCTCTCACAAACAGGAGGGAAAGCTTTTATTGATTAATTGGCTGAAACTCACACTCTTAGCAACTAGGATTAATTTCACTGTTTCGAAAAAGTATGCCTGGGGCTCTGTCTGCATGCAGCTTGTCTCAAGGAGCCTGCTGAGTCAAAGCCCAGCCTGGAAGGGCGGTGCAGGGGGGGCTGTGTGGGGGGCACCCTCAGGTGCCTCCAGCTATCAGCCCTTGCCCCACCCCCGCTTCAGCACATGGCATGGGCAACAGTGGGTTGTCGGTCCCGCAGCCTCCCCCGACTGCCGCCACCCACACACCCCACTGGAGGCAGCACGGCCCCTTACTTCATGACCAGAACCCCTCTCCTTGTAGCAGCCTCGACATCCACGTTGTCCACACCAGTGCCAGCTCTTCCAATAACCCGCAGCCTCTCAGCAGCAGCAGCATTGATGACATCTGCAGTCACTTTGGTTGCTGAGCGGACAATGAGCCCATCGCAATCCTAAGGAGATCAGAATTGACATGAGCAAGGCGCTGCCCAGACACCTGGAAGCCAGGCAGAGGCTGCAGCTTTAAAAAGGTGTTAGACAAATTCCTGGAGGAGAAGGCTATCAGTGGCTACTAGTCTTGATGGCTGTGTGCTGCCTCCAGAACCAGGGGCAGTGAGCCCATGCACACCAGCTGCTGGGGAGCATGAGCGGGAGGGCACTGTTGTGCTCGTGTCCTGCTCGTGGGTTCCCGGTCAACAGCTGGCTGGCCTCTGTGTGAACAGGATGCTGGACTAGATGGACCCTTGGTCTGACCCAGCAGGGCTCTTCTGATGTTCTCATGTGAACCTTGCTGCCATTCTTAAAAGGTCAGACATTTATAATATAACTACATGATTTAAAAGTATCAATTTCAATTTATACGTGTGTGCGTGTGTGTGTGTGTGTGAGAGAGAGAGAGAGAGAGAGAGAAAATACAGCATTCTAGAAAAATAAATTATGTAAAAACTTCAACAAATTTTTTTTTCTTTTTTATGATTTTGTTTTGTTCTGTTGAAATTCACAATAAGAAAAAAAAAAGTCAGATGTTTGTCCACCGCTCCTGCCTCCAGCCCGTAAGGGCAGCAGGGAAAATTATGAGGGAGGCTTAAGGAACTGAGATATTTGGCTGCCAAGGCAATCAAAGTTTTGCACCAACAAAAGCGAAATCCCACAACCTGAATGATGCACGAAAATTCAGAAATGAGACACCACTGCTGCTGTGGCATAATTATGCAAATTATGGTCTTTTGTATCATTTCCTCTGGTGTTGCTACTGATGGTAAGTGTAAGGAGCTATGTAGGGCAGTGAAGCCCCACTTCCCCCAACCACCAGAGTTCAGGTGCCCCCAAGGGATTTTAACAGGTATTGCCAATGCCCTCTCAAGAAAGAGTCATAGGTAACTATGTTGGTCCATTAGAAACAATACAAAAGCTACAGTTAGGGCAATACATTTACTAATAAAGTGTGGGAAAAAAATGTCACAACGTGGTGAGCAAATTTTCAAATTCTCCTTCAGGCTTCAGTATTAGGAGGATAGAAGAAAAAGCTGGGGATTGTAGGAAAGGCCCCAAGTCTGCAGTTTATAAGAGCCTTCTGGAGGTATAATGTTGACTTAGGGCGCAATCCTATGCACTCCGCCCTGGGTACTCGTACGCCTCTGAACTTGGAGGCTTGCATGTATCCACCGCAGAGCTCTGCATTTTAGCTGGATGGGCATTTTCACCCACTTAGCGGAGGCTTCAGGGAGGGAAGGAGGCTGGGGATGGCTGGGCATAGCTCAGATCATTGTATTCCCAGTCTCCTCCCCTCCCCTCGCAGCCCACCAACACACCTCCTTTAACCCCTCTACAAGCTCATGTTTGCAAGCCTGTAGAAGCAGCCTGCGCGGTTCTCTCTGTGCTGGCTGCGAGGGAGTAGGGGAGGGGGTGGGGAGCTTGGTTTCCTGGCTCCAAGGTCAGAGCAGTGTCTCTGGCCTCGGATCTAGGAATCCAAAATACCCTATGTCCCCCAGAGGCTGCCCAGGGGACATAGGAATGCTCCCTCCATTAGACTAGACTGGGCTAGGTACCAGACAGATTTCAAGTTTCACCAAGGGCTCCTGGGACTATCAGCAATTACTGGGGTCTATCTCCAGCACTAAGCAGAACACATGGGTCCTTTGACAGGCAAAGAGCAGAAATGACTACAAACATGGTAGCCCTAATATTAGTAAAGCTGTAAAAGAGTTTTCAGAAATGCACTAGGTAAAGAGTCAACAGAAGCTAAATGTGATAGTACGGCTTAGTGCAGGGGTAGGCCACTTGTGGCCCCCCAGATGTTTTGGCCTACAACTCCCAACATCCCTCACCATTGCCTGTGCTGGGTAGGGCTGACGGGAGTTGTAGGCCAAAACATCTGAAGGGCCACAAGTTGCCCACCCCTGGCCTAGAGGGTGGAGGATATGAAATCCCCAAGAAGCTAAGCCCAGTCCTTAGGCAGTAGTTCCAGGATCCCTTTCTTGGTCAGCTAAATTCAGTAGAACTGCAAAATAACATCCTGCCACCTACAAAATGGGAATTAGCTTTTGGGGGCTACATGCCGAACTAGTAATCCCAGCACTTGGCCTCAGCCAAGCTAAAGCAGAAATATTAAAGACACCACCAAACTATGCCACTGAGAAATCCCAGCAGGAAATTCCAAGTGTCTCTGGAATGACTGTGCCGCACTCTGCCCGATATCTTTCCAGGCACCTCTACCACTGCAGAAACATGGCAGCCAGCCTCTCCGCCAGGGCCAGCTGCTGAGAACACTCTATTCTATGGTCTACACTGGGGTGGGCAACACGTGGCCCTCCAGATGTTGTTGGGACTGCGACTCCCATCCTTCTGCACCACTGGCAATGCTGGCTAAGGCTGGTGGGAGCTGCAGTCCAACAGTGCTGCCCATCCTGGTCTGCGCTGTCTGCCTATAATCTTCCAGGCTCAATTCAAGGTGCTGGTTTTGACCCAGAGAAGCACCAACATTTTTAGACCCCAAAAAACTGCCTCCTCCCCATGGTTCCTTGGCAAACTCTCCATGAGCCACTTCCAGACGCCAGGGAGGCAACCCAACACGCCATGAATAGCTGCCCACACCACAATTGTGCAACTCTTTCTGCTTGAGAATCAAAATCCTGGGATACCCGTTCTTGGGCATTTTCAGCGGGCTTGGCCTTCACTGGTGTTGAGGATAAGTATGTTGTGCGTGCGTGCGTGTGCAGGCGTGTATTCCCAAGTTCTGAAGAATGTATGAGGGGACGGGGATGCTGGTCCCGCTCTCAACGTCCCCATGCGTGCAGGCACTGCCGCTTCATTCTCCGACCTTGCCTAGTTTTATCCGAGTCTCTGATCGTGCAGAACATTCAGCTGAATGCGAGTAAATCCCACTTCAGACCTCACCACCCCACGTAGGTCTGCGGGGCTGGTGTCCCATCCCTGTCCCTGCTCCCACTTTGAGCCGACACGCATTCTTCAGAACACATAAACAGGGGAGGCGGAGGCGGTATATGTGCACTCACACACATCCAAAATCACTGCTGGTTAGCCTCGGCCATGCGAGCTTGAGTGGGCTCATCTTTTAAATAAATACACTTACAATACAGGAGCTTGTCATCTCACCAAGCAGCTGCAGATACAAGGCTGAGGGAGATGACTTCAGCCAACATGCCCTATGGGGCAGAGAGAGGAATGCTGACACATCAGCAGGAAGGTTAAGGCAATTAACTACTGTTAGCGTTACCAGTTCAGAGGTGTGCTCTACAATCAGACATGTGGAGGCAAATTTCTCTCCTGTTCCATGACCTCTAAGGCTGCCAAGCAAATTATCTCACTCCCTGCCCCTCTTCCAAACAAGTAGAGTTGGACGAACAGGGATAGGCAGCATTTCTTTAGCACAGTCCAACACTTACCAGCAAAGCAACAAGCATAGAGAAAAATTGACACCCACCCACATGTAAATGAAGACTGCATTCTGCAAGCATGAACATATATTTATGGCTGCTAATGGGACTCCCACAACCATAAACGCCATCTCATGCATGGCTTTCCTTGCTTTGTGCTGGAGTACTGTCCTATATTAAGGGGCAAACTTCATATGCTGAGCTTAAAAGTATAAAAATGTCCCATTTAAAAACTCCTGGTAATCTGGGTGTCCTGAGTTATGTTTCTGTTGGCCTAGCAAGTGTGGGATTAGGTCAACCATTCTGGGGTAAACACTAAGGATGTGCAGTGGATTCGGATGAATTCCAAAGTCGGGCAGCTTTGATCCAGTTCTGCTGGGTCCCAAGGCAAAGCAGGTTTCTCTCTGAAGCCAAAGTAACCAAAGCCACTCCAGAACAAGGTTTTGTTACTGGCTCGTGTTGGGGATACAATACACAGCCATCAATGTTATGTCTCCAAATAGCATCTTTTGGTTCCATTTCTCAAAATGTTGCAGGGGGAGGGGGGAGTGCACTGAGAAATGGACAGGTCCACCTTCTAATCCTAGGAAATGTTTTACCCAGGCTCCAATTACTGTGCTTTGGGGGAGGGCAAGGATGATGCTCTGAGATTACCATTCTTCTGACACTAACAGGCTTCACCAAGAAACAAGCCTTAAATTGGCTCTCAAGCATCATAACTTCCTAGCCCAGGAGTGGGGAACCTCTTTCATTCTGAGGCCTGAAGTCAATTTCACAGAAGGTCTCGGGGGGGGGGGCACGGACACATTCCAGTCGTGGGCAGGACTGAAGGCAAAAGGGGTACAAAATTATCAGCCTATTGTAGCTTAGAGAGCTTCTTGCCAGTCACTGAGCCTCAGCGGAGGCATCTCAGCCTTTTGGAATGGGGGGAAACTGCAGAAACGCTGGGAAACCCCCAACTGATCAGTGGTTGGGGGGAAAGGCTGGGGCTGGGGGAAGGGGGTGTGGCCATCTAGGGAAGCCCAGAGGGTCCCTGGGAGGACTAGATGTGGCTCTCAGTTCCCCGCCCCTGAACCTGTCCTTCTGAAACTTTGTAGATGTCTTGCCTGGGGACACCTCTATGACATGGGCCATTTTCATACACATTGACTAAAAACCACAGGTGAAGGCAGTGGGGAGGGAATCAATTCCCCACCTAAACAAATTGAACAACTCCCTTTCCACATGAACTGCTGCACCTATCCTTCTGAAATTTTGCAGGTTTATTACTTAGGGACACCTCTAGTCTGCCTGTAATTTTCAGAACAAAGATCCACAAGGAACATAGGGCGATAAGCACGTCTTCTTTTGAAGACCCTCAAAATGTCAATGCTGCTCTTACACAAAACCCCCTGTGGCTATGGTTCTGAAATTTGGCTTACAATCCCCTTAGAAGGAGCAACTGCCCTTGAAATGTTCATCCAGTTCTACCAAGAAATAGAAAGGTTTTTGGTAGTTCCCTTAATATATATATACACATAGCACAAAAAAACCGACCTATTTTTCTGACATAAGATAGATAGATCCCTCCTAAGGGATAGTATGCCTGCAACTATCATCAAATTCTGACCAAGAGAAAAAAATTATAGCCATTTTTTAATTTCCCATGATAGTCAATGGGAAGCACAAAGGTTTTCCAAACCTTGACTTGGGTTTTGTACTTGATCAATGTGGTCTGACACCGAATCGGTTTGAGCAGGTACAGGCCATTTTCTGAAGAACCAAATTGGGGTCAAAAGTTGAAGTGGGAGTTGGAGCACAGCTCTAGTGAACACCATGCTCCTGCCTCCCATTTTGAGGAAATAATCAAATTCCCTAGTAATCAAATTGATTTGGATTGTGGGTGTACCAATTTTCAGTTTCTTTGCTACTGTGGAAGTAGCTTAACCATTTAGGGTTACACTTGATGTCTCTTGTTTTAGAGGGAAAACGTAAAAGAAAAAAAAAGTGTCTAATTTTCATTTGTTTTAGGACCCCAGTCAATATGAATCAAATTTCACAACAATGTGGATCCAAATGTCACAACAAAACCTTATTTTCTAAACCCGCAGTGCAAGTCCTGAGTACCTTCACACATAATAACACATTCAGCTTCCATTCAGCAACCTTTGATTGCTCTGCGCTGAAATGCCTCTATGACGAGGTAAATGTCATGTCTTACATTTTCAATGTTGATTGTAAAAATCCCCCCTTCTAAGGCTTTCCTAGTCCCAGTCTGGGCACTGTGTGTACCAATTGTAACCATTAATTGTAACCAATTAATGTTTGTACATTCACCAACCACTTTTAACCATTTTGAATCTCCCGATTTAAGGGAAAGGTGTACAAACTTCCCATTTCCAGTATACCAAATATACTGTTGGTCACTGAAAAGTTCCCTAACAATTACAATAGTAGGTGCTTAAGGACAGACAGAGGGTTCCTAGCGCTAACAGTCGAAAGGCACTGTGCAGCCTTTCCATCTTTTCCTCCTTAGGAGATTTTTCTGGTAAGATAAAAGACAGAAGAAGAGGTGAGAAAACACAGAAGGGCTACAAGTTGAAGACAAGGTTGTCCTCTGGAGGCCCCATAACATTCCGTGATTGAGGCCGCGTGACTGCGTAATAAAAAGCTTATCGGGAAGCTGCCTGAGGGAGGGGGAGAAGATGAGTACGGCCAGTTCCAAACAAACGGGGCTGGTCACACTCCAGCATGAGTATGCAGCCAAAGGGGTGGAGTTATGCAGACTCGGTTGCCACTACAGCACACTGTTAGCTGAGGGACAAACGTTACCTGCAAGAAACCTGGGTCAGCTGGGACAGGCTTATCCGCCCACCTAATCGTGGTCCGCAAACACATCTTTACTTTCTGGGGGAAAGCACAGGGTTGGACGCAGGGCTCCGCCAGCGGAGCAAGCTCTACCGGAAGAAGCCCAGGGAGCAAACTGACGCAACGTTCTTCCGCACCTTGGCCACCACGACCAGGCGCAGCCTCTGAGCCTGTGCGAAGTACCCTCACCTCACCATTAGGCCAAACGCAAGGAGGGCTGCGGGGAAGGGTTTCCGTATGCAGCCCCAAGCGGAGGCCGCGCTCAACCCTGACGGGCCGCTGTCAACCAAGAACAGCCTCCGGCGCCCCGAGTCCGAGCGGCGCAAGGGGCCGCTCATCCCTCCGCGCCGGCGCCGCGCTTCTGCCGGCGCGGGGGAAAAAGGCGCGCGCTGTCGACGGTCCGGCCGGGGCGCGGCAGCGCTCGTCCGCTCCGCCCCGTGCGAGGGCGGCGGGGCCCGGCGACCCCGGCCGCCTCGGCCAGTGGGTCTTGCGCTCTCACCCGGAGCTCGGCCACCAGCTGCTCCTTGCTGAGGCTGGCCTTCTCCAGCACGCGGATGCCGCCCGCCCGCAGGATCTCCGCGCAGCACGGGTCCAGGCTGTCGCTGATCAGCACTTTGCTCAGCGTCGGAGCCATCCTCGCCGGGCCTCGCGCTGCCCTTGCGCTGCTTCGCGGAGCTCCCGCAGGGGCAGGAAGGGAGCGCCGCCCGGCCGGCGTGGGGTAAAAGGGACGCGGCCGCCCTCCGCGGGATTGGCGCAGAGCGGCGAGGGCCCACCTCTTCCCCCGCCCCCGCCGCCCCCCGCGGCCGCCCCGCGTGGTCGCCCGAGGCGGGCGGGCTGGGTGCCTGCTCCGCGCGGGCGCAGCCGGACTCCGCTTCCCCGGCGGGCGGGGGGCGGGGAAGGCGTCTTGGGCCGCGGGGGTCGCCGGGGCTGCCGCGGCGGGGCTGCACGCGGCGGCGCTCCTCGCCACACGGAGGCAATTTGGCCCGCGTCCGCCGGGGCCTCTGGCTGCTACCACGTCAGCAAAAGCAGCGGCTGCTTCTTGCTGGCCGGCGGCCACCAAGGAGCGCTCCCATTAAGCCGCCCCGACGTGTGCCTGTCAGACTCAAACAGGCCCCCGCGCTGCCGGGGAAAATCCACCCAGTGTCGCTGAACCCTGAGAAGTGTCTCTGCTGGAATGCTTTGCTGTTCCACGGAGAGTCTTTCTGCCTCTTGAGGTGCTGCGAAACACGCCGGCCCCCCGCCTTTTCCCCATGATATGTGCTACACGTTTAGGGGCTCTGCCTTAAGACGCAGAGTCTCACCTTCTAGCAAGGGCTGACCTGCAAGTGTAGGAAGCAGCGCGCGCGCGCACAGGCCTTTATGGGAAGCGTCCTTGAGAAATGGTGAGTCACTGGGTAAAACGAGGATCCATGAAATCAAAAAGGCGTCCTCATGATTTCATATGATTTTACCAGAGCAAATCCTCTGTAAAGGATTCCTGTTTTGTGTTTTGGCTCTGCCTACGAGTGGCCAATCTGGGATTTTTCTGGGTCAGTCCGTGGGGGTCTCCCCTTTAAAAATCATATGAAATCACAGTCCCTTTTTGATTTCATGGGTCTTGTTTTATTTTTTTCCAGTCAAAAGATGAACCCTGATCACTTGCAAGCAGAGCAAACCCATCAGGAGCGAGTGGCAGCTGACTTTGCAGAAATCAGTTTATTGACTGTAAAGTTTGAAACCAGCTATGGATGTAATCCTAAAATCTAGGTATAACAGCTGAACCTCCCTAAAGGCTCTCTTACGCCTGTATAATGTTTGGAAACATTCCACTCAAATCAAGTGTGCAGCCCACCTCTGCACCTGGGCTGAGAGAGAGTCCAGAATTTCTGGTGTGTTCTGCCCAAAGCCATATTACAATCTTGAGTTTGGTGGATTCTGTTTCTAGTTGCTTTCTTTACCCCAAGTGCCTTTGTGATCCAGGAAAGGCCTCACACATTGTGGCAGAAGCTGGTACCTGTGTCTGCACCGTCTTCTGCTCTGCAAAATGTGAGGGCTACGTCATGTCTTCTTTTGGCTCCATGTACGCTGCAGCCAGTGCTAACCAGGGGCTGGGGGAGGGGAGGAAGTTTATCCCGGGCTCCTCTTTGCTGCTGCCACTGCAGAGCATCATTTTCAAACAGCTTGCACACACAGTGGTCATCTTTTGAAACCTTTTTAATTTATTTTTTATTTCTTAATCTCCCATCTGGCTGGTCACCCAGCTACTCTGGGCGATGTACAACAAGAACAATTTAAAACTATAAAATACTACATTAAAAACATCACATTTCTAAAAATACCCTAACCCACCCCAAATGCCTGCCTGAACAACCATGTTTTCAGTGCGTGGCGGAAACTCATTAAAGAGGGGGCATGGTGGAGTTCCCTGGGGAGGGAGTTCCACAGAGTGAGGGCCACCACAGAGAAGGCCCTCTCCCTCGTCCTCACCAGCCTAGCTGTCCTGGATGATGGGACAGAGAGAAGGCCATCCGAGGCTGATCTTGTTGAGCAGCCTGTCTGGTGTTGCTGGAGATGCTCCTTGAGGTAGGCTGGGCCAGAACCATATAGGGTTTTAAAGGTCAAAAACAACATCTTGAATTTGGCCCGGAAAACAACTAGTAACCAGTGCAACTCCTTCAGCACTGGAGTGATGTGATCTCACCAGCGGCTGCCTTTAATCAGGCGAGCCGCCGCGTTCTGTACCAGCTGCAGCTTCCGAACCATCTTATTTATTTATTTATTGCATTTATATCCCACCTTTTTTCCTCTTACAAGGAACCCAAGGTGGCTTACATTATCCTCCTCCTCTGCATTTTATCCTCACAACAACAACCCTGTGAGGTAGGTTGGGCTGAGAGTCTGTGACTGGCCCAAAGTCACCCAATGAGCTTCCATGGCTGAGTGGGGACTAGAACCTGGATCTCCTGGCTCCCAGTCCAACACTCTAGCCACTACACCACACTGGCTCTCGTCTTCAATGGTAACCCCACATACAGCGCATTACAGTAGTTTAGACGAGAGGAGACCAGGGCATGTACTACCGATGGGAGCAGATGGTCGGGAAGGTAGGGGCGCAGCCGCCTTATCAGATGGAGTTGGTGCAGCGCTGTCTGGCTCACGGCTGACACCTGAGCCTCCATGGACAGCTGGGAGTCTAAAATGACCCCCAGGCTGTGGTCCTGGTCTTTCAAGGGTAGCCGTACCCCATTCAACACCAGGTCAACATCCCCCAACCTCCTCTTGTCTCCCACCAAAAGTACCTTGGTCTTGTCAGGGTTCAGCTTCAGCTTATTTCTCCCCATCCAGCCATTCACCATCTCCAGACATTTGGACAGGGATTCTATGGCCAACCTTGGTGAAGAATTAAATGAGAGGTAAAGCTGCGTGTCATCCGCATATTGATGACACTGCACCCCAAACCACCTGATGATAGCCCCCAGCGGCTTCACATAGATGTTAAACAGCATCAGGGAGAGGATGGAACCCTATGGCACCCCACAAGTGAGAGGCCATGGGTCTGAAACCTCCTCTCCCAAAGCTACCCTCTGGTACCTGCCAGAGAGGAAGGACTGGAACCAACACAATATGGTGTCTCCAATGCCCAACCCCTCCAGGCAGTCCAGGAGGATACTGTGGTCAATGGTATCAAAAGCCGCTGAGAGATCGAGGAAAACAACAAAGGAGCATTCGCCCCTATCCAGAGCCCTCCTCATATCATCCACCAAAGCGACCAAGGCTGTTTCTGTCCCATGCCCAGGCCTGAAGCTTGACTGAAATGGATCTAGATACTCGGCTTCTTCCAAGTGTGCCTTCAACTGCATCGCCACCACCTGCTCAATCACCTTGCCCCAAAATGTCAGTTTCGAGACTGGGTGAAAGTTGTTTAGAACTTGGGGATCCAAGGAGGGCTTCTTTAAGAGCGGTCTTATCACTGCCTCCTTGAGGGCTGATGGCATCACTCCCTCCTCAAGGGAGGCGTTCACCACCACCCTGATCCCCTCACCCAGCCTCTCTCTGCAGCCCATAATGAGCCAAGATGGGCAAGGATCACGTAAGCAGGTGGTCGGCCTTACAGATGAAAGCACCTTGTCCACTTCATCAGAAAGAAGAAGCTGGAACTAATCCCACAAAACCGGTTTGCCACAGACTGCCTCTTGCTCGCTAACTGTATCCACGGTGCACCGAATAACACTCCTAATCTAATCAATTTTATCCACAAAGTGCCTTGCCAAGGCCTCACAGGAGGCCTTAGAATGCTCCAGCAGTTCCGGAGCAACTGGACTGACCAGGCTCCGGAACACTTGGAACAGCCTCCTGGGACAGCACTCTGCGGACGCGATAGGGGCAGCATCATATTCCTTTTTTGCTGCCCTCGCCACCACGTGGTAGGCTGAAGATACAGCCCATGTCTGATCGCCTTTGGAGCGAGACTTCCGCCACCGGCGCTCTAGCTGTCTCACCTGTTTCAGAGCTCATAACTGCGGATTGAACCATGGTGCAGTCCGAGCCCTGTTCAGGGGGAGTGGGCGTTTCGGAGCCACCAATCTAATGCCCCAGTGATTGCAGCATTCGATCCACCCACCAGGGTCTCGACCGAGTGGTCGTTGGCCTGCTCCAGAGAATCCCCAAGCGCATTCAGGAATCCATTCGGATCCATAAGACGCCTAGGGCGGACCATTTTGCCCTGCCCCTGCTACACACACACACACACTTTCCCTAGTGCCACCTAGTGCAGAAATGCTGCTGAAAGGCCTGTGCAGTGCCTTTCCACAGAGCAGAGGTCTCAAGGTTTTTTTGCTGCCCTAGTATAAGCCAAGAATGATGGCATCCTGGTACAAATCAAGAGTGTGCATGCAGTACAGCATTGCTCCCATGTGACATTGCAGAAGATTTTAGGGTTTTAGCCCTTTGGGGAGCTGGCCAAGGCTGAAACAGCAGGACAACTCAGACTGGTCTGCTCCTGCCAGCATGCTGGGTGCCTCTTGAACTGTGCCTATTCTGCCTAGGTTCAAGCTGGACCTGCTGCACTACACAGGAAACACAAAAGATGTGTATCTGCCTCACACATTATAGGGCAAAATTAACACACACTAAATATTTCATGTGCACCCACTACAATAACATGGAAAAGCAGCCCTTGATCTGAGCTGTCTGCTTGGAGGAAACAGAAAGGGAACCAGGTTTCACTTGAGTGCCATCTCTTAAGAGTTGCACAAAGCAAACAGTCAGTCCGGTCTTTGATAAGAAATGTACATAGCCTGTTGATCACAGCAGTTGCTCATCCCATGATCTGTCCATAAAATCAAGGTCAATGTCAGCCTCTCCAATCATCAGCATTTACTCCATAAATTTGCTGTGGAGAGAGGCGGCAATGAGTTTGTGGAGGCTATTTTAGCCCAATCCATAAGCTAGCAGGGGGGTAGGAGAGTAGAAAACATGTTAAGCTTCTCATTTTGTCCTGTGCAAGATAACACATGCAGCAGAGGTCATTACGAAAGGAACCGCTCCTGAAAAAGGAGCAAGAGATTTGTTCATCAGAACTTAAAGCTGATTCCTATAGGCCTCCAGCATATAGGGCTGTCCCATGCAGACCCTTTAGTAGACTCCTTTTTTGGTATGTTCCTCTGCAGCCCAGGACAGGTTTAGGTAGCTGCTTTCCATCTCTTAGTTGGATACTGTAAACATTATTCCACCTGTGACCCCTGCCAGCCCCAGGCAACCTGCAAATGTGGAGTCCACAGCCTATATTGCGCATCAAATGACATGAGTCCCAAAGCCAGAAGTGCCTGGAAAGAGCAATACTAGTAATGAAAAAGTTGGTCTTGAGCCTGGAAAACTGATCATCATCCTCTGTTCATGCCTAGTTTGCTGAGTTGATGGACTTAGTGGGAAATACAGGGAGCTGGATAAAAAAGACCCTTCAGCATGCTTTACCCCTTCCAAGGTTTTTGGGGAAAGAATGCTACGCTTGCAGCATCCAGTGCCCCCTTTCCCTGTTTTTCAATAGCTTTGGCTATTGGGCAGTAAAGAAATGTAATCAGTGAATAAAGTTTACCTGTCTAGTTTTGTAGACCTTTTCTTCTTAGCATTTTCTGTCGCAGGGGTGGGGAACCTGTGGCCCTCCAGATGTTGCACTGCAACTCCCATCAGCCCCAGCCATCATGGGCAGTGGTTGGGGATGGTGGGGGTTGTAGTCCAATAACATACAGAGGGCCACAGGTTCTTCACTTTTGTTCTACAGTAACAACCACCAAGTATCGAACAGCCACACCTCAGATGACACTGTGCATTATGAAGTGAGAGAGTAGGATTGACAGTTGCTGAGGGAGACACAGGGAGGGGGGAAAGCAAGAAGGAACAGTTACTGTGGATAACACTGAAACTTTGGGACTATAGAACAAAGCTAAAGTTGATTCCTGGGGTGATGCAGCCACTAAGATGGGCTACAGACCAGTTATTTTGTGTACGGAGGCTTGTTAAGAAGCTGACCAGCTCTCCTAGATGCTGGTGATGTAATGTGGATAATGTGTCACTGAGGCATATGATGTGGGCATGCCCAGTGGTGGCTTCTTTCTGGTTGGAAGTTACTGCCCACATAAATTTTGTTCTTGAAAAGTCTGTGATATTTGCAGATGCTCATGTGCTTTTAAATTATATTCCTGTGATGTGGGGATGAACAGGTGGACAGAAAAAGTGGACTCTGAGAGCCCTTACAGTCACAAAGAGACTTATACTCCAAGCCTGGAAGGATTTGTTTGTTTGTTTATTACATTTCTTAATCACCCATCTGGCCAGTCACCCAGCCACTCTGGGCGATGTACAATGGTACAATTTAAGACAGTAAAACTATACATTAAAAGGTTATTTAAAAATACCCTAACCCACCCCAAATGCCTGCCTGAACAACCAAGTTTGCAGTTCGTGGGGGAAACTCATTAGAGGGAGCATGGGGGAGTTCCCTAGGGAGGGAGTTCCACAGAGTGGGGGCCACCACAGAGAAGGCCCTCTTCCTCGACTTCACCAGCCTAGCTGTCCTGGCTGATGGGACAGAGACAAGGCCATCCGAGGCTGATCTTGTTAAGCAGCCTGTCTGGTGTTGCTGGAGGCGCTCCATGAGATAAACACCCACCACCTATTATTTAGTGGACTGAAGATCTTACTGCTCTTCCTGCATTTGAACGCATATCTTACAGTCGTCAGTTTCATCTGATGCTTATTTAGACATATGGTCTGCTCATATTAATACATATATTTGAAACAGAAGTACCAAAACTTTTTTTTTAAATCAATGGTATTGTGAACAGTTATTGCAATTGGATATGCTTTTATTCTTATTTTTTCTTATGCTCTTGCTATTGGTATTATTGTTTGCAGGTATGCCCCCTCCCTTGTTTTAATTGCAAATAAAATAAAATAAAAATGTTGAGCAGCTAATCTAATAGTCTAGGCTAATTTCCCCACAAATGGAATGCTTTTTGTTACACTTTTGGAACTCAGTTTTCTAGACTACTTTGACCATTTTGAGTATGACAATCAATATTCTCAAGCTGATTTCTTAACTAGAAGCCCAGAATTCAAGATGCTGTCCAAGCTGGTGTGTTAATGCTTCCTGTTTCTATGACTGTATTGGAGCCTGAGAGAAACAAGCAACAGATGAATTTGAGGTTTCAGGTACCTACAAATCAATACACTGAAGAATACTCCTGAATTTGAATAATAAAAAAAGCAGGGGCCGGGGGGCATAGAGGCATTGGAGCATACATGCTCAGTTGGATCCACCTTCTGAGGGAACTCTTGAGTGTGTAAATTTGAGACAGTTGCTGAGGGAGACACAGAAAGAAGGTTTCCAGGTGATCATAGAATCATAGAATAGTAGGGTTAGAAGGGGCCTACAAGGCCATCAAGTCCAAGCCCCTGCTCAATGCAGGAATCCAAGTCAGAGCATCCCTGACAGATGGCTGTCCAGCCTCGTCTAGAAGGCCTCCAGTGTGGGAGAGCCCACCACCTCCCCAGGTAATCGGTTCCATTGTCGTATTTCTCTTACAGTCAGGAAGTTTTTCCTGATGTTCAGCCGGAATCTGGCTTCCTGTAACTTGAACCTATTATTCCGTGTCCTGCACTCTGGGATGATCAAGAAGAGATCCTGGCCTTCTTCTCTGTGACAACCTTTCAAGTACTTGAAGAGTGCAATCATATCTCCCCTCAGTCTTCTCTTCTCAAGGCTAAACATGCCCAGTTCTTTCCGTCTCTCTTCATATGGACATGTTTCCAGTCCTCTGAGCATCTTTGTTGCCCTCCTCTGAACCCTCTCCAGTTTGTCTGCATCCTTCTTAAAGTTTGGTGCCCAGAACTGGACACAGTACGCCAGATGAGGCCTAACCAGTGCTGAGTAGAGGGGAACTAGTACTTCCCGGGATTTGGAAGCTATGCTTCTATGAATGCAGCCCAAAAGAGCCTTTGCCTTTTTTGCAGCCACATCACATTGTTGGCTCATATTCAGCTTGTGATCGACAACAATTCCAAGATCCTTCTCGCTTGTAGTGTGGTTGAGCCACGTATCCCCCATCTTGTAACTCTGTGTTTGGTTTCTTTTTCCTAGGTGCACAACTTGGCATTGATCCCTATTAAATGTCATTCTGTTGTTTTCTGGCCAGCGCTCCAGTCTATCCAGATCACTTTGAATTTTGTTTCTGTCTTCCAAAGTATTAGCTGTCCCACCCCATTTTGTGTCATCTGCAAATTTGATCAGCATTCCCTGCACCTCCTCCTCCAAGTCCTTAATAAAAATGTTGAAGAGCACTGGGCCCAGGACTGAGCCCTGCGGTACCCCACTCGTTACCTCTCCCCAGTTTGAGAAGGTCCTATTGATAAGCACTCTTTGAGTCCGATTCTGTAGCCATCTGTGGATCCACTGGATCGTTGTTTCATCTAGCCCACTTCGAGCTAGTTTGCTCATCAGGATATCATGGGGCACTTTGTCGAAAGCTTTGCTGAAGTCGAGGTGTATGATGCCTACAGCATTCCCACGGTCTACAAGGGAGGTTACTTGATCAAAAAATGAGATCAGATTTGTCTGGCAGGACTTGTTTTTGACAAATCTTATTATTTTAATACATTTATACACAACATAAGAAGAGCTGTGCTGGATCAGACCAAGGGTTCATCTAGTCCTGCATTCTGTTCACACAGTAGCCAACCAGATACCTGTGGGAAATCCACAAGCAGGACATGAGTGCAACATCACCCTCCTGCTCATGTCCCCCAGCAACTAGTATACACAGGCATACTACCTCTGATAGCATATAGTCATCAGGACTAGTAGCTATTGATAGCCATATACTCAAAATCTGTGTATATTCAGTTAAGTAAGATTTCCAATACATTTACAAGCCAAATAGTGCACAGTGGTATGAAAGTGAGCTCAATCAGTAATGTTAATAAGGAACTAAAGTTCTTAAGCCCCTGCACCCCAAAATAGGCATTGGCCTACCACATATTATATCACTATGATTTGGAGCTTACCCCTTCAAGATTCACAATAATTCTATCCAATCAATATTGTTGGTTTTGGGCAACACTCATTGATACCTGATGAACCCAGATGACAATAAATAAGGAACTGGGGGTGTGTACCCCACCATATGCTTTGGGCCACCCACACGTCCAGGAGAGTGTTTTCTATGAGATGGCACTGAATCACCTCCAGGCTAATGCTTTGTTTGAGCACAGGACACTGTCAAGTATAGTGCCCACATGCCAATAAAAGCTGAAATGTGTAGAAAATAAGGGACTGACTGGGAGTGTGCATCCCGGACACCTCAAAGCATACACCTATATGTGAACATCCTCTACAAGATGGCATTGAATTTTGTCCAGTCTCATGCTTTGACTCAACACACTTTTGAGGTTATGTACCTATGCCGATAACAGCCAATCTCTGTAGACATAATTGACTGACTGGCTGGAGGTGTGCACCCCACAATAAGCTTTGGCCACATCAAATTATATATACACCTCCAGAAGAGCACCCTGTACTAGTTGGCATTAAATCATATCCCGGCCAGTGCTTACACTGTTTACAATCCAAGCACTATATAGCACACTGGCAAATTACTATGCAGAATGAACTAAATTAAGTAATGCTTGAATATTATACCAAGTAAATGTATTGGAAATCTTACTAATGCACACAAATATGGTGTGCATGAATGTATTCAAATAATGAGATCCCTTGGAAATCATTTTTCTGTGTTTCTCTCAGCAGCTGCCTCACATTTTACATATACAGCATTTGTTCAGAAGTTGTACCTAACTGAGCACGTGTGCTCCAATGCCTCCCTGCCCCGCTTTTTTTTAATTATTCAAATTCAGGAACACTCTATCCCCCAATTCAGTTGCTGATTGTTTCTTTCCGGGGCCTATACAGCCGTAGAAATAGGAAGCATTGATTCAACACACCAGCTTGAATGCTATTTTGAATTCTGAGCTTCTAGCATGGGAACATCGATGTTCAGTTTCAGCATGGTCAAATTAGTCCAGAAAAATGGGTTCCCCAAAATTAACAAAAAATGCCTCTTGCATCAATTTCCAACCATTTCTAAGAAATATGGCCTTGACTATAACTTATTGGCCATGAGCAAAAGCTGCTCCTTTTGCATGCCAGTGGCCTTCTTCCTGGATCTTAAGATCTGGCATCTCAATATCAAGTTTTGGAGAGCATTTTCCTGAAGAGTCCCATTTATTCTTAGTAGTACATTAATGGAAAGGAGACGTTCCTCATTGTTTCCTCAGGTCATGCAGGACATATGTGGAGCCTGCAGAAACTTGATTAAGAACTGCCTTGATGTATGCCTGGCCTCTTATTTTGACTCGTAACAGCAGCCAGTCAGAAGCCTCAGTTGTTTGTCCCCGGCATCTAGTGATATCTATGTGCTGCGTATATAGCAGAATAGCTTTTCTATGTTACAATAAAAACAGAGATTTGTAGCATCTTAAACACTAAGGGATTTATTATGGAATAAGCTTTTGTAAACTACAGTCCACTTCATCAGATGCAGGAAGGGTCACCCTCAGCTGGCAGCTATAAACGGGAGAGAGAAAAGAATGGTAAAACAGTGAGGTCAAATGGTCAAGATATATAACAAGTACAGTCTGTGACAATGCAATTAAAGCTTAAATGTATGCAAAATAAACACAGTGACCATCCACAATGGCTGCAATTGGTGATGATACAGACATCCTAGATTAATTAGCATCCCTGGAGGGATTTAAAACAACAACAATGTCTTTATTCAAACAGTGTGTGACAGAATTCCATGCAGAAGTCTCCCTTTGAAGTTCTTTTGGAGAATGGCCTACAGAGTGGAAGAGTGTTCTGGGAGATTGACACTTGCATCCACTGGTTGCTGAATGTTGCCATTTTTGACGTCAGAATTTTGTCCATTTATTCTTTTGCATAGAGACTGTCCTGTTTGTTCTTTGCAGAATGCAAAAAGGCATTACTGGCAGGTGATAGCACAGATCACATTGAAAGACGAGGTGAATGAACCCTTGCTGTTGTGGCCCACGTCACTAGGTCTTGCAATAATGTTGCTTGAGTAGATATGGGGGCATATCTATTGTATGCTACAGTTGCAGAGGTTGAGCTCTGCCAAATGCTCAGAGGAAGAGATATTAGGCTGGGCTTCCAAGATGTGTAGAGAGTATTATAAAAGTTACAGAAAAATGGGGGCCCTTGTGTGTGTTACTTATGGCTAAGGGGGCTGAAAAACCAATGCTTGGCATCAAAGACAGGAATCATGGCTCTAGTTTGGGTCTTCATGTGCATATATGTTAATATTTTGAGCACTTAAACGTGCATCTAGTCTGTATGCAGGTCAGTGGAGCTTAAGGCTTTGGCGTGCAACTGAGTGGTGGATCTGGCCAGGGAGGAGGTCTGAGGAGACCATTTAAGTAGACTGATCTTTGCTGCAACCTCAGAGGTCTAGGGATTTTTGACTGGGAATCCAAACCAACCTCAGTCCCACCTCTGACCTCTAATATTAACAGTGGGCTATATTACAGGGCTGCTGTAAGCCTCTCTCTTTCTCTCTCTCTCTCTCTCTGCAGAGTCTCCAACTTGCAATAGGAATCTAATACCTCTAGACAACACTGCAGGGTTGTTGTAAACCAATCGGCGTCTGACCTGCTGTATGAACTACACTGCGGGGCTGTTATAAGTCACTCTCTCCCAGATACAACCATGTTCAACCTGCAAAATGGGGATAATGAACCAACTTAGATAGCTCTAAAAGGGGATTAGACAAATTCATGGAGGAGAAGGCTATGAATGGCAATATAGAGGAAACTGCACCACGGAGGATGCGTTAATGATGGCAATATGCCACTTCCATGATTAGTAGCAGCGTGCCTCTGAGTGCCAATTTCTGGGCAACACGCAGCAGGAGGGCTGTCACCTTGTGAGTTTCCCATGGGCAGAAACCTGATCGGCCAATGTGGGGAACAGGATGCTGTACTTACACTGGAGCTCTGCTCCAGCAGGGCTGTTCTTATTTGCCTTGGAATTTGCATCAGGAGGGCTATTTTTACATGTTTCACAGTAAGAACAGAGTTTGAAAGGGCAGGAACTCTTCTCTTTGTTACTGTGGGGGTGGGGGCGTTGGGGGGGCATTAGCTAGGTGTGAGCACGCTGGTGCCCAGTTCTGGGTACACACTGAAATCTTCGATACCTCAGTTGATTTTCACGGCAGCTCTCATCTCTATGCATGGCAACATTTAAAAATAGCTTTTCAGTCTGAAATCAGGAAATGATCTATCTAAGCATTGAGTGGCTCTCTCTGTCCTTTTTATATCTATGTGCCTCTTCCTCTTTTACTCATTTCTCTCAAACAAGGAAAGGAGAGAAGCAGAACAAAGGACAACGGAGGAAGAGACAGAGATAGAACTGCCTACCTCCTTACCACCCTCCGTGCTCCTTGCCTTCTTTTGCAGCTAGACTCTCCTGACAGCTGATCAGTGGTCATTTTGAAGCCTCCCAGGCTGCTTTGGCCAGAAACTCTTCTTTTTCAACAGATTCCCTACTGCCCCTCTTGATTTTCTTCTCCAGTTGGCTCAGTGTCCCATGGCTACTGGGTATGCTCAGTCCTCATTGGGCTGTTTTTTTAAGGGGTTGCCACCTTAGGGTTGGGTTTTGTTTTCATAAGTCCTTGTACTTCTGCAAAACTTGAGAGTTCCTTCAAGCACATTGATATCTCCCTCTTACATATGGCTGTTGTATTTGGGCTACATAAGCAATGACATTCTCCAGAATGTAAATAGAATATACAAGTGGAACCTTAGGATGTTTTTTTCCTTGAAGGGTTGTTTATTTGTTTTTGGTGCTTTTGTAAACCTCACGGTTTCCTGAAGCCTCTTGTGCATGGCGGGTTCTATTAAGACAATATAAGAATCATTGGAGAATGAATTTGCTATAAGTATATAGGTTACTATATAGGAAATTAGAAAATCAAGGAAGGATGCATAGTGGTGTCAGGGAAGGCAACACTGTTTACTGAAATTGGAGCTTTTCTAAATTAAAAAAACTGACTAGTGGTACAAGCAACGGGAAAGTGCAGGCTTGTCATTCTTTGAAAAAATTACTTTAAGAGCACAGCCTAAAGGTAACGGCACGTTCCATTACTTGGGACAGGACAAGTTGGAAACTGCAAACATCTGCTGTTGCTACAGATGGGTGCAGTGACATCATACTCAGGAGAAAGTTCAAGGTACCTGCAAACAGACAAGGGAACAGATTACAGAGCTCTATCTCAAACAGTCCTGTTTTAATCTGAGTTCATTTCTACACACACATAGGTTAGAGGGTTCACTACCCTGTCAATTAGTTTAATGGGTTGTTCTATTACATATTTCTGTAGTAGCTTCTACATTAATGCCAGTGAAATAATAAAGGGCACAATCCAGAGAAGTTCGCAAACTCACGGCCCACCAAAATAAATAGGAGCTGTGCCAGAGCACGTTCCCTATAACTGAGATGAAAAGAGCTCCCTCCCAGTTAATAGTCTGGCCATGCTCTAGAATGGAGAATTGGCTGAGGCTATAGATATGCTTGCTCCGAATCACCCTTTCCTGTTGCTTCATCTTCAATTGGTTCCTTGGTTTACCAAAGAGTTGAGGGTTTTCAAGTTGCAGTATAAAGGATTATAGTGCACGCAGTAGAAAGTTCACTGTAAATCCAGCTGCATGGAGCCTATTTGCAGGCACAGGCCATGGCAGTGCTTTCAGCAAATAAGTCATTCTGCTCTGCCAACATAGCATCTTCTAATGGTACTATAGGAATCCTGCTGCAATATCTTGCAGGGTTCCACCCTATCACCTGTTTTATTCAACATGTCTACAGAGTTGCATGGCATCTGTTGTCACATTCCCTTGGCCCCCACCTTCCTGATGCACACACATAAGAAGAGAGGCTTCAGTCTCAGGCCTTTAATTCACTGTCAACAGGTTCATTACAGATGCAAACCCTCAAAAGACTCTCAGGCTACAAAGGAATAACAACAGGGGATCCACATGGGAGCTACAATGTTTCCAGCAGTTTGAACAAGGACTTGCTGGCTAGAATAACTTAGGGAGGGAAACCCCTCCCTTCCCGTGATGCTTCTCTACATCGACCCTCACGCATTACCAACCAGGGTGACCGTAACTTTTCCCACTTCACTCTGCGCCACAGTCTAGTATCCCTCAGGTCACACCCTGTGCTCTCCTCCTCCTCCTGGGTTCTTATGGGGGTGGGGGCTTCAGGCCCAGCCATCTGGGTGTTAGCATCCTGAGAAGCACGCCTATCCATATCTGAACTCACTTGGGAAGATGCCTCCCATGGTTCTGGCTGTTCCCCTTCTGAATCTGAACTGCTAACTATCTCCATACGCTCAGAATCAATCCTGACATCTGTTGGGGTAGAGTGTCATCAATATGATGACATGCAACTCTGTGTTTCATTTTCAGCAGCTTCAAGAGCATCAGTCATGGCTTTGAGTTGGTGTCTTGAAATTGTTTTGGAGTGGGTGAGGGCAAGACAGATGTAGTGATGGTGAGTGGCCTGTGTGAGGCAAAGATGGTGAATATTTCTGCTGTGGAGCGAATCTGTTTTTTTGCTGAAGGAACGGGCTCATAGCTTGGGAGTTCTTCTGGACCTGGTTTTAATCCCAGATGCTCAGGCAGAAGCCCTGGCTCGGAGTGCTTCAATACCTCTTCTTGCAAAATATGGGCCTAGTAATTAAGGACCATGCTTTTGTTACCATTTGGATAAATCACTGCAATGTGCTCTTCATGGGGCTACCAATAAAGACACACCACAAACTTCAGCTGGTGCAAAATGCAGTTATTTGCCACCTGTCAGTGTCAAAGAGAACATATTACACCAAAAACTTGGACAGTTTCACTGATTCCCAAATTCAAGATTAGACTTGAAACTGGGAATATCCATCAAGAACACCAGTGACAATAGTTCCCAAAGGGCAAAGGAGACAGAGGTGCAGCTGTTGCTGTTGCTGTGGAAACTGAGCCTGTTGGTAGCCCAAGAGTTGACTTGCTGCTTGAACCCATTGCAGCCAGCGCGTTGATGCTCAGGAAAATCTAAGTATGACTCATTTTCTGATAAATAAAAGCAATTACATGTTTATCAAGTTGCAGAAAGGTAATGCAGTAGCTTGACTGGCTTTTCTGGGGGGCTGTTCCAGAAAATAGGCTATAACACTGAAAAGGTTCTGGGCTCAACCCTAGGAGACCTTACGTCTTAAGCAAAGGGGACACATAGAAGAAAAAGGAGCAATCACATGGGAGAAGAGAGGAACATAAGAGCCATACTGGCTCATACCAAGGGTCCATCTAGTTTAGAATTCTGTTCACACAGTGGCCAACCATCAATGGGAGACCCACAAGCAAGACATGAGTGCAACAGAACCCTCTCGCCCACGTTCCCCAGCAACTGGTGTACATAGGCATACTGCCTCTGATACTGGAGGTGGCATAGAGTCATCAGGACTTGTAGCCATTGATAACCTTCTTCTCCAGAAATGTGTTTAACCCCCTTTAAAGCCATCCAGATCGGTGGCCATCAACACATCTCACCTTTCCCCCCAAGCTAAACAATCTCAGCTGTTGTAACCTTCACTCATAGGGGAGATGCTCCAGCCCCTTGATCATTTTAGTTGCCATTTTCTCCACTTTTTCTAGCTCTACAGTATCTTTTTTTTTTTTAGGCTCTGCGACCAGAACTGTACACTGTATTCTAAGTGTGGTCACACCAGAGATTTGTATAAAGGCAGTATGATATTGGCAGTTTTATTCTCAATTCCTTTTCTAATTACACCTAACATGGACATTTATTTTTTTTACAGTGGCCGCACACTGGGTTGACATTTTCATTGAACTGTCCACCACAACCCCAGGATCTCTTTCTTGGTTGGTCACCGTTAGCTCAGATCCCATCAGGTTATACTTGAAGTTGGAATTTTTTGCCCCAACGTGCATCACTTTACACTTGCTTACATTGAACCGCATTTGACATTTAGATGCCCATTCTCCCAGTTTGGGGGGATCCTTTTGGAGCTCTTCACAATCCCCTTTTGTTTTAAGCACCCTAAATAATTTGGTGTCATCAGCAAACTTGGCCACTTCACTGCTCACTCCTAATTCCAGATCATTTATGAAGAGGTTGAAAAGCGTTGGTCCCAATACAGATCCCTGTGGGACCCCACTATTTACATCCCTCTATTGCGAGAATTTACCATTAATTCCTACACTCTGCTTTCTGTTCTTTAACCTGTTACTGATCCATAAGAGGACCCGTCCTCTGATTCCATGACTGCTAAGTTTGCTCAGGAGTCTTTGGTGAGGAACTTTGTCAAAAGCCTTTTGGAAGTCCAAGAAAACAATGTCTAATGGATCACCCCTGTCTACATGTTAACTGACACTCTCAAAGAACTCTAAAAGGTTAGTGAGACAGGACTTACCTTTGCAGAAGCCATGTTGATTCTTGTTCAGCAGGGTTGTCCTATATGTGAACTAATTTTATCTTTAATAACTAGTGTAAAGCTCGTGTCGCCATGGGTGCTAGTAGTCTGAAAATGATTGGATGAAAATATGTTTGGCCATTTCCCTTGGGACCAGAACTCTCAGGGGGCATTTCCTTCTTTCCCTCCCACTTCCTCTCTCAACTTTCCAGTTATGTCCCACATCAGCTTCCCTTCCATGAGCATCCCAATAGGACCTCTTCTCACTACATTAAAGCAAGCCTCCCCCTCCATAGCAAACAGGGTCTTCCAACCCACCTCCATCCCTCTCATTTACCCACACAATTAATCTCCCTCCTTCCAACAAGAACCCCCTCCCATTACATGAAAGCATAGACAGACCCACCCCTCCTCTGTTGCAGGGAAAGGGGGTGTGCCAAGCTGCCACCCAAGAAGCCCCACTCCCACCTTCATCTCAGCCTGAAAAACAAAAGGTGAGATGGGGGGGAAGAGAAGAAAATGTGCCACCTTTCTCTCACCTGCCCTGAGCCAGAGCCATCCAATATAGCGCTGGTTTTGCACCCTGCCCACTCCGGTCCCACTGCCCTGCCCGCTACCCCCCCCTCACACACACACACACACACACACACACATACACACACACAAATGCACAAACCCCACCCACATGCAGGGCATTGTGGGAGGAGGAGCAGCAGCAGCCCCTCCCTCCTTGCTTTCTGATTCATCCCGTTTGAAACAATACAATCCGAGAGGGGTGGGGAGAGCGTGGCCATTGCCCATAGCAACCACCCCAAGGCCTACCAGCACCCCATGAAGCCAGCCTATGGAGCAAAATGAATAAAAACAAACCCAAACAGAAACAAAAGAAGGAAAGCAGGACGATACAGATAATGGAGGTAAAGAACATGTGAAGTCAGATCAGGCACTGTTTGGCATGTTCTTTTTTAAAAGATCATTTAGCATTTCGTTAAGTGTCAGGTTGAAAACACATAATGTCAGATCAGGAGCTGTTTGGGGCGGAGCAAATAAACCAACACTGAATAGTAGAGCAATAGGAGACTGTTTGGTGGAGAGCAAATAAACATACTGTTTTGGTATTAAGGCTTGAGCTTTGAACTTTTTTGTAGTTTCAAAATTTTCTGCATATCTATACTGCCAGAGCTTCAGTTTAAAAATTTTTAGAGCAAAATCGGTCTGGTAGATTTCTAATACTAAGTATTACACTAACATATTCTTATATAGATGCTTTCGACCAATTTACCTGGAACAGACATTACGCTAACCAGCCTGAAATTTCCTGGATCCCTTTTTAAAACTTGGTGTTTCATTGGCCAACTTCCAGTCCTTTGGTGCAGAGGCTGATCTTAGGGACGTGTTGCATATTTTGGTTAGAAGATCACCAATTTCATATCTGAATTCTTCTAAGAACTCTAGGATGGATACCATCTGGGCCCGGTGATTTATTAACTTTCAGTTTGTCAGTAAGGTTGAGAATCTTTTGTCACCTCTATTTGCTTCAGTTCCTCAGACTCACTTCTGGAAAACATCAGTTCAGGCACAAATATCTGTCCTCTGTCTTCTGCAGTGAAGACAGATGAGAAGAATTCACTCAGCCTCTCTGCAATCTCCTTGTCCTCCTTTAGTACTCCTTTAACTCAACTGTCATTCAATGGACGAACTGCCTCCCTAGCTGGTTTCCTATTTCTGATATATTTAAATAATTATTCATGGTTGGCCTTGTTAACAATATGCTCTTCAACGTGCTTTTTTGCATCTCCTATAGTCTGCTTGCAATGCCTTTGGTGCAAGCTTGTGCTCCCTTTTGTTTTCCTCAATTGGGCAAGACTTCCATTTTCTGAAGGAAGCTTTCTTTTCTCTGATAGCTTTCTTGACATTACTCATTAACCATGACAGTGAGCTTTGGGACTTGGTGCTACCTTTCCTAACCTGTGGCATTCATTTTAGCTGAGCTTCTATTATTGTGGTTTTTAGTAGGGCTATGCATGTACCCCCCGATCTGACTTGGAAGTTGCTTCGTGGCTTCCAAGGCAGGCCCGATTCGGCTTGGGCCGATTTGAGGGGCTCCCAACCTGACTCGGCCCCAAACCTGAAGCAGGATTCAGATGGCTGAATCCCACTTCGGGGCCCCTCCGATGCCCCTGCGCAAGCCCCCAGCTCCTTACCTGCAGCGGGGCCACCGCTGCCGCCTCCTCTTCCGCTGCCTCTGCCATTTTAAAAATGGTGACTCCCTGCAACAAGAGCTGGTGCACACCCAGGCCTGAGGAGCTGACAGTGGCAGCAGTGAAGGTGGCAGCGGAGTCAGTGGCAATGGAGGTAACGGGGGCAATGGTGGCGGCGGCAGTGACAATGACGGTGATGGGCAGCTCAGGTAAGGAGCTGGAGGCTCCAGAGCGGCTGGGCCAGGGCGCCTAAGCTCGGAAGTGCTTCGGAGTGCCTCTGACCCGCTTCGTGCCCTCTCCACTTCACCTCCAAAGGGGCCCGAAGTGGCCTGCTTCGAATCAGGCTGAAGCAGTGCACAACCCTAGTTTTGAGTAACATCCAAGCATTTTGAAGGGATTTAACCCTCTTGATTCCTCCTTTCAATTTCCTTTTCACCAGTTCCCTCATTTAGGGTAGTTTCCTCTTTGAAGTCAAATGTGACTGTTTTGGACTTCCTTGGCAATTTTCCACTTAAATATATACTAAATCTGATAGCACTGTGGTCACTGTTTCCAATTGGTTCAACAACATTTACATCTTGCACTAGGTCCTGGGCAACACCACTTAGGATTAAATCCAGGGTTGCCTCCCCTCTGTTCGGTTCCATAGCCAACTGTTCGAGGGCACAGTCGCTTAGGGCAGTGGTCTCCAAAGTGGGGTGCACAAGATGATCCATTAGGGTGCACAGGGTGCCTGATAATTGAGCAGCCTTATGCTGTCCTGACAAGCTGCCATTATGTGCAATGATGGTGGCAGCAGGATGGGACTGGAGCCAAGAGGGAAGCTCCAAGGTATTTCTCACTTGGCTCCAGTCCTATCCTGCCTCTGCCTCAGCCACTGGGACCAACTGCGCCAGTCTCTGCCAGGCACGGCAGAAGAAGAGGCAGTTCCTTGCTCGGCCGTGGCACTGGAGCAGCTGACATCCTGCCGAAGGAGAGCAAATTTGTTCCAATTTTTTCCAAATTTCCTGACCTTTTCTGTAATGACAAGTGGCTGTCAGTAGTATGCTACCTAGCAGATATTTTTGAAAAAATAAACACACTTCATCTGTCCCTTCAAGGTAAATGTGACATTTTAAAAATGAGTGAGAAAGTAATTGTTTTTTCTAAAGAAACTCTTACTATGGAGAGAGCATTTTGAAAATGGTTATTTGGAAATACTTCCATCGGTATGTGATTTTGTTGCTGAAAACAATGTACATGTGTCGCCCATAAAACCTCTCATATCAGCACACTTTAAAAACTTGGAAACTGATTTTTTAACCTGTTTAAAAATCTTCAAAATGAAGAGTTTCAGTGGGTTTTGAACCCATTTGTTAAAAATATAAAAATACAACACCTTCTGATTAGTTTGCAAGAACAACAGATTGACATCAGGGGAGATGGAAATTTACTCGCTGAATTTCAACAGAAACCTTGGCATAATTGGTGGATGGGACTGAAAAATGAGTCTTATCATTTAGCAGGCACAGCCAAAGATGTACTTCTTCCATTTGGATCTACTTATCTTTGTGAGGTGTCCTTTTCAGCTATGACAGCCATTAAAACGAAATAAACTGAGCTTAGAACCAGAATTTCAAATCGCTGTATCAAAGTGCTAAACCAAGATTTTCAAAAATAATGATGCATATTCAATCAAATTGCTCTCACTAAAAATGTTATTAATACAAAAAAATTAGTGAGAGAAAAAGGGGTTTTGTACTGTTAATAAATAAAATTATTTTTAAAATATTGTCTGTCATCTTTATCTCATCCTTTTTTCATTTCTATTTTTTGTGTATGCTTTATAATGTATATAACATATTAGTACCGTAGCACATGTATATAATTTATAAATAAATATACATATATTGGGGGTGCATGCTCCAAATTTTTTTACTGATAGGGGGTGCGATCAAAAATGTTTGGAGACCACTGGTTTAGGGCATCGAGAAATGTAACCTCTTTGCTATGACGGGAATATGCATTTATCCAGTCAATGTGGGGGTAACTGAAGCCACCCATTATTACAACAATTCCTGATTTGGAGGCTTCCCTAATTTCATTTTCCAACTCAAGGTCACCCTGAACATTCTGATCTCCCTAGAGTAGTTTCCTGGATCCCTCTGGATGCTTTTTTTTTTTTTTTTAATGGGTTTACATTAGCTGTTTTTCATTCCTCTGGTACTGAGGCTGACCAAAGGGATGTGTTACATACTTTCTTAAGAAATTTAGCAATTTTACATTTGAGTTCTTTAAGAACTCTCAGGTGTATACCATCTGGGCCCAGTAATTTGTTCATTTGAACTTTGCGGATACCAGTTTAACTTTACAGACACTTTTCAAGGGCAGATCCATTTAGAGTGCGTTACAATAGTCCAGTCTGGAGGTTACTACAGCATGAATGACCGTGGTTGGGTCGAATTTCTCCAGGTAAGGGCAGAGCTAGCACAACAACTGAAGCAAGTAAGAGGCACTTGTAGTCACTGACACCACCTGAGTATCTCAAAGCAGCACCTGATCACGGAGCAGCCCCAGGCTGCAAACTTGTAACTTCAGTGGAACTGCAACTTCATGCAAAACATGCTATACACCTATTCTCAGATCAGCTGATCTATTATCCTACAGTACTTCTGTCTTATATGGATTAAACTTCAGTTTGTTCATCCATGTCTAGTCCATCAGTATTGACAGGCTTCCTCCCTAGGCACAAGAGAGATAGAACAGGGTGTTATCAGCATACCACTGACAACTCAGCCCAAATCTCTGGACAGCATTATGTAATGAAGATGTAGGTGTTCAAAATATGGGGGACAAGCTAGAACTCTGCAGCACTCCATAAATCAATGGCCATGGGGTAGCAGGTCTTCTGGGAGACTGGAGCTCCCTAAATACAGTGCCATCTCATCCCATCCCCACAAGACAGCCCAGGAAGATGCCATAGTGAATGGTATAGAATGCTGCTGAGAGATCCAAGAAAACTGACACACTGGCTCTGGGTGCTTCCAGATGGAAGGTACTGAACCCTATCAAGCAGAAGACACTGCACAGCTATTCCAACCTTTCCTCCTTAATGGATTTTCTGTGATAAGAAGAAAAAGGAAGCAGCAGTGGGGAAACACAGGAGGCTTATAAGTGGAAGATGTTGTCCAGACCATCCATACAGTTCTGTGAATTAGGCAGAGTGATTTCATGATAGAAGCCTAATCTGGAACCATCCCCTATCTCCTCGCACAAATCATACACTAGGATCACGAGGAGAGTTTCTGTTCCAAAATCGGATTGAAAGGGAGGCAGATAATTAGCTTAAACTAGGAACAGCTGGATCTTAGTCACAACAACACACATGAGCACCTTATGCCAATCTTGTATCAGCTTAACTGGATATCCATCTGCTTTTGAGCTCAACGCAAGATGCTGGTTTTGACCTTGAAAGCCATATGTGGCTTGGGACCAGGGTATCTCAAGAAATGCCCCTTCCATAAGAACCTGCCTGAGAACTCTGTTCCACCACTGAAGCCTCTCTCTGTGCTCCCTTGTCCATGGAGTGTGGTGAGTGTCCATGAAGAACAGAGCCTTTCCCACTTGGTGCCTGGATGATGGAATAGCCTCTCTGGAACACTCCACCTGGCTCCATCACTGCTTGCTTTTAGAGAGGCAGGGAAGACTATGATGTTCCAATGAGCTTTTTAGAACTGCTGCTTTCTTGAAATATGTTAATCTGCTGCCATTTCTCCATTTTGATGCTGCTTTTGTATTATGTTTTTATTTTATCTGTTATAAGCCACCTTGACTGTACTTTGGGATATAAATAAATGAACTAAGCTAAAACGTGCCTTCAAATAGGATATTTGAAATAGGACAGTAAGGTCCCCCTTGCCCCCAATAAAGGATGCACTACTGATAGAACATGGCCTTCTCTCAAGACATCTCCCCTTTTGTCTCTATTATCTTATTGGACTGTGCATGTGCTTTAGTAAATGCTAGGTCTGCAATACATTTTCCATGTGATAAACTGGAAAGTAATTATCCCAGGATAAACATCACAGCAAGGGGGAGCCCAGCTTAGCCCTATATATCAGCAAGCGAAGGGACAGGTGCACGGAGCTTGTTTTTGCCCTTCCCTGCCAAAAAGAACATATATAAGAACTTTGAAACTGAAGATCAAGATGGAACATTTTATCATTTATGGTGGACTTGAAAAAAGCTAAAATATTTTAGAAACAAATACAGTCCTTAGCTCAAAGAATAATAAAGACTACTATAGAATTAAAGCCAGAAACTTTTTATTGGGTCTAACAGATAAACACATAAAAGAGAAGGGGGGGAAACGCTCTTTCTCTACATGACAATGGCTGCAAGGTTATTGTATGCACAAAAGTGGAAGAATGAAACAATACAAACGGTGAGCGAGTGGATCATGAAAATGATGGAACTGGCAGAGATGGCAAAACTTACTATTATAATTAAAGAAGGATCAACAACTAAATTTACGTTAGATTGGAAACCTTTTATAGAATTTGTACAAGAAACAGAGAAAAATGATATCTATGTATGTGGATTTTGAACTTTGAGATGGTTAGTTCTTTTTTTTAGTTAAAAATTAGGAGAGAAATGAGATAGTGTCTGTGAACTCAATGTATGATATACAACTAAGATAAGAAGTAGATAATAATAATAATAATAATAATAATAAGCATTTGTTGTGTAAGGGGAGCCAAAGGTAGATATTTTACAATCTTAAGAGATATTTTTGTGTATGTGTATTGTGTGTTTGTTGTTTTCCTTTAAAAAATAAAATTATATATATATATATATATATATCTTTGAAACAACCACTGGTGCCTCAGTTTTGCTCCCTCTTTTTTTCCTCCTCCCTCCCAGTCCTTTTTCCTCTGGTGTTATGCCTTTTAGATGGTAAGCCTGAGGGCAGGGACCGTCATATTATTAATCGACGTAACCTACTCTGAATGCCTTTTTTGGCTGAAGAGCTGGATAAAAATGATGTAAATAAATAAATATTGCAGGGAAATGTATGGGTTTATACAGCTTATTATGCTTATATTAGCCAAGCTCTGAACACACTGCCTTGCCTAACAGAACTATCCACTAGATGGCTGCAAGGGATGCAGATCTTTCGTCCACTCTTTTGAGCGCCAGCAGGGGAGTTTTAACAACTCTCCCCCGCATACACTTCCATGTGCAAAGGTAGCCGCAGACCGCCTGGAGGAGGCGGGGACAAGCCTACCCGGGCACTGTGCTTGTCCTCTTGCTCTGGCCATAGCTGACTGGTACAGCCCGTGAGTCCTATGCGTCAAGCGAAAGCCCCAGATCCCGCCCTCACCACCTGCAGCTCGATAATCTCAGGTAGCAACACCAGGAAAGGCTCCTCCGCTAGGACCAATACTAAGCTAGACAGACCAGTGGTCTGACTCAAGTCTGTGGCAGTTTGGCATGCTCAAAATGGCGGCATGGCGGCGGGACGGCACGCCAGCACATGAGGAGGAAGAAAAAGCACCGTGGCCCTCTGCCTCCCTCCCGGGCTCATCCTCTTCCCACAGCAACTTCCCACGGGCTGCCATGACAAATTCCGAAGGACCCAGGGGTCAAACCCCTGCCAGGCCCTGGGGCCGGGGAGGGCCAGCCTCTGGGGAGCGGGCTGATGCCACACTGCGCGCCAGCCAGGGCTTTCTTGTTGCGGGGAGCAAGCCCGCTGCACCGCGCCGCGTCCAAAGCCGAGGGCCGCGGCTTGAGGACATGCTTGTGGCTTAGGGCGCCTACTTATGCGCCTGCCAGTGCGATGCTCGCCGGGCCTCGAGAAGCTGCGGGCAAAGGAGGGCGCGGCGGCAGCACAGAGGATGCTCCCAGGCGGGGATGCAGGCCTGGTGCCAGGAGGCGGCCGGGCGGGCGGGGAGGCGGGGAGGGGCCAGGCCAGCCGGCTGGCGGGGCGGGGCCCGGGCGGCTGGACCCTCCCCGAAGCGGTCCCGAGCCACGCCGAGTCGCGTCGGCTGTCTGAAGCACTGGGCCGAGACCGAGGTGAGAGGAGGGAGGGCTGAGGGAGCCGGCGGAGGAGCGCGGGCCCTTGCTGGGTGGCGCATGGAACCGGCAAGAACAGGACGCTGCGGGAGGAGGTCGGTGAGGGCCGGGTCTCTGTCACCATCCGCGCACGTGTGACTGGGCGCTGCCTGAGGCCTGGGCGATCAGCGAGTCAGCAGCCCAAGGAGGCGGCGGGTCCCGGATCAGAAAGCGAACCTTGGGAGCCACCGCACTGTGGATCCTTGTCCGATGACACCTTGCGGGGGCGCGGGGTCGGTGGGTGGGAGGCCGGCGTTGTCGGGCATCCTTGTAAGATCTGGTGAGGATGAAAGAAAGGGAGGACCACCAGGGCAGGCTATCGACCTGTAGGGCCAGGAGAGGCATTTGGATAAAACTGGGGAGGGGGGTAGCAAGGGGATGGGCAAGCATTTGAAAACTTGCTTTGAGTGAGGCATTTGGTACTATTTATTTACCATGCACTGTAATCTGGATGGTGTAGATTGAATGGTGTTTGGCCCTGGATTTTTCTGCCTTGTTTGTGCCTGGGAAGAATTTGAAATGGATTTGCCGAGGGTTTCCCCAGGAAATTTTCAGGAGGTGAGGGCAGAGGGGCTGGACCCTCCTTGCTTGCTAACTGTGTTCTCAGGCTGTAAGACATCCTAGGAAAAAGCATTTCCCCATAATGTTTCCCACTGATAACATTTAGGGCACTTCCAGATGGAGGGCGCCTGGTGCTACCCATTAGAAGCTACTGCGCAGCTGTTCTGTTAATGGATTTTCTGCGGTAAGAAAAATGATAGAAGAGGTGGGAAATCACAGGAGGGTTATACGGGGCCTCCAGATGATGCCATCTGGACTCCCCATAAAATTCCATGAATGGGGGCGGAGAATGGTGCCATAAAAACTGTATCTGGAAGCACCCTCACCTTAAGTACAGTTGGCTATGTTCACATTTATTTTATTTCATTTCTATACTGCCCAATAGCCGAAGCTCTCTGTGTGGTTCACAAAAATTAAAACCACAGAATGCAGCATGTAACAAAATATAAAAGCTTAAATCCACAATCCAACAATTCACAATCCAGAATAAAACCTCGCAGCAGTGCAGAGATTTAAAATACAGATTTAAAACACCAGAGCTAAAAAATTAAGCTAAAATGCTAAAATATCTGAATAAAAAGGTCTTCACCTGGCACCAGAAAGAGAACGTAGGCGCCAGGCAAACTTCTCTAGGGAGCTCATTCCACAGCTGAGGGGCCACAGCAGAAAAGGACCTCTTCCTGGTAGCCACCTACCTCACTTAAATTCACATCTTACTTTTTGTTTCAGAACCCACTTGTAATGAGCAAGAATACTGAACTGTAGTTGCTGTGTTTGGAAGGAAAAAGCTAGCAAAAGAGGTGTCTTATTCCACAAAAATAAACTGTTCCAATGTGTCTTGGATCACATGTAGGCATAGGAGTTTGAAGCGCAAACATTATCAAATTTGGTCACACCTACACATTGTCCAAAATGCAGTTTTTTATTTTTGTTGAATAAAACACCTCTTACTCCCTTGCTTTTTGACATCCTTGTGGGGTTTCCTATTTTCTTGGATTGTGTTTGGAAGCGGCCAAAAGGCAGGGGCATCAAGATCAGTTGAAATTATTTTTTTCAGCTATAAAAAGACAACACTGCATCTGTGAAGCTGTTCTCAGGGTGGGATGGGAATGTTCAGATAATTCAGTATCCCTTTTGACAAAAGATTAACTTGTCAGATGTAGTGCAATGCTGTCATTTTTGTAGAGAATTCCCTGGTTTGCCTTTGATGCCATTGGGTTCCGGATAGAGAAATTGTTCCCTGATCTTTGGGAATGTTGCAATTGGATGGGTGGAGAGAATGCAGCTTTATGTCTACTGAGAAGTAAATCCCATTGAGTTCAATGGGACTTACTCCCTGGTAAGTGAGAGGATTGCAGCTTTCTCAGAATCCTGTCCCTTCTTAGATAATTTGATATAACTGAGCATGCTCATGACATGTTTTCTTTGTTTTTAGGTAATGTACACATGTCTTATAAGAGACAATCCCCACCCTATCTCACACAGGATGAAATGTCTTAAGATGGCAGTTTCCATGTGTAGTTTCTGTCAGTAATGTGGGGTGGAAATTTTTCCACAAAAAAGTGCTCAAAATATGATAATTTTCTATAGAAAATTTTCTGCTTTTAGAAATACATTGTTTCCTAAGATTAACCAGTGTCATGTTAATGAACATAATGAAGGCTGATATTCATAGGATAATGAAGGCTGCAATCCTTTGCAAACTTATGTGAGAGTAAGCCCCATTGAACACAGTGGGACTTACTTCCAAGTAGTCAGTTTTATTTTATATAACCATAGGTTCTTACAATTAAAAAAAAGACAGTCACAGTTGCAAAAAAAGACTGAATAAGCCAATCAAATCAATTAATCAAGTATACAACCTACAGCAAGAGTTTTTAGGGCTTTTGCTCTAAACTTTTTAGCAGCCACAGCAACTGGCTACATAAAGATCTGTATCTACAAGTAGTTTACACATTTAGGGAGCATTCCTATGGCCACTCGACATGGTCTAGAGGACCATAGGATTGTTCAGTTTCTGGGAATCGAGGTTGGAGCCCGGGCTCTGACCTAGGTTCCCAGAAACCGTGCCCCCTGCCCCCTCCCCCTTGTAGCCAGCGCTGTTCTCTCCCCACTGGCTACATCTCCACATTCGGAAATGGAGTGCAGAGATGGGGGAAAGGGGGCGGTCCTGGGGGCGGGGAAGGGGAGGAGACCACAGAAGCTGCTTTACTCAGCTTCTTATCTGGTCTCCAAACCCTTTTCCTTCTCCTCGAAGCCACACCAAGAGAGGCAAAACCACCTGACTAGCCAGAAATGCAGGACAGCCGGAGTGTGGAGGAGATGGTCCCCTCTATGCTCCAGCTGCCCTGAATAGGATAGTCGGTCGCCTCTGATTTCACCCTTAACCAGCCAAAGTTCTGTCAGACTTTCTTCCCCACAAAGGTGCAAGAAGTCTTTTCCTGGGACCAGAGTACAATTCACAGAAGACTATATAATGAATAATGTTCTCTATTTGTGGAGGCCCACATACACAAAGATGCTGAAATATAGGAACATTTGCATACATCCCATCCAAATATGAAGAAGGCATGGTCTGAAAATATAATTCTGTAATTGCCTCCTTTCAGTCAGCGTGAGTCAAGAAATTAAAATAATGAGAAAAATTGTTCACCTTTATAAAGATGATATCACCTATTAAGCTTGTTTGTTGAATGGTTTCCATATCTTTTTTCCAGCATTCTGTGATTATAACCAATCTGTAATTTTAACATTAGATTCACTTAAATAAAAGGAAACCAATGAGAGAGAACAGTGAGCCAGTCTTTCAAAACAGGAAAAAGCCCAAACACCCCTGTTTTTCTGTTCTACACAGCAAGGTTTAGCCAAATAGTGGTGAGGCATATGAATCAATCTTTTCAAAGAAAAAAAGTTGCCTTGTTCACTCAGATAAAAATTAATGGTAGCCTCACTTCAGCACAAAGTTGAACAGCGGGAGTGCTAGGAGGAAATTGACCTCCAAGAGGGGGGAAGGGGGGGCGTTCCGGTGGGCAAGGAATGGAGGAGACTAGAGAGGCCCTGATACAATTTATCCTGGGCCTCCTCTAGCCTCCTTCCCTCCCCCTCCAAAGCACCCTCGCTAGATGGGCTGAAAAGCCCGTCCAGTGAAAATATAGGAGATCAGAGGATGGGGTGGCAAAGAGCCCCTCCGCTGCTCCTCTTGCCCTCTTGTCTTTAGCCTGGCAGGGCATAGGAATCTCGGAAGTTCAGGAGCATCCAAGCAGTGAGGGCAGAGTCCATAGGACTATGTGCTATATTATTAATGTAAAAACTGAATGAGAGGAGTGCTACTAAACACTTATTTTGTCTTACTTCTCTAAGAGGTGTACTCTTCCTTCTTGAAGTGCCCAGAGAGTAAGAGGATACGTGCATACTGATATGGGTATAAACCTCTTGGATTAGAATAAGTCAATATTTATGTTCTGCAGTTTATTCTATAACTTGGTCCTGTTTACCAAACCGAATGCTCCTGAAAGATCAGCAAAATTCAAAGATGAGTGAATTGACCTGAACTAGATGCTGCAAGATAAAACATTGACCTACCATACCAAATCCCTTCTAAAAACTGGCTAGTCTCAGCCCAATCTAGTAATCTGTTCTTTAAGAATCTGGAATAAAGTTTAGAACTAATATCCAATAAAGTAATGGGTCTGTAATTCCTGGGGTTTGTTTTATCCCTGTTTTTGAAAATGGGGAACACAATACTATTTTTCCATCCGAGGGACATCTAACCTGATTAATATAAGAGAACAATATTGCTAGAATAGGTGCCTACCAATCTGAATTAGCTTTACATAATTGTGGCAGCAACATGACCTTGCTTCAGCACTTGTCAGCTGAGAAATCAATCTTTTGATTTCTTCAACTGTTACGGGGCCCATTTTGGACTATCCTTCAAAGACTGTAAATCCTCCTCTGTATATGACCTCTCTTCTCCTGACTCACCAAAAAATAGCTTGAAAATGATCACCACACAGAGAAGATGTAACCTGGGCTTCAGGAATGATTTGTACTTCTCCGAGACCTGATAAAACCATCTCTCAAAACTTGGGTTCTTTTTACTGGAAACAGGGCAAACCTAGGTCTTGCCATGGAGATACTTAGGGCGCAGTCCTATCGGGATAGGCGGCCACCTCCAAACTCGGAGGCAACCACCTATCCAATGCAGAGCAGGAGAAGCATGGAGGGGATTGTCCCCTCTGCACTTCAGCCTCCCTGCATTCACAGCTAGACAGCCAATTTCGGCTGTCTGGCTACAGGAAGGCGGAGCAGGGGGGTGGACGCTGGCCAACACATAGGAAGCGTTGCAACAGCACTTCTGCCCTCCCCTCCCTGGCATGCCTCCAGGAACACCCTGTTTTTGTCACTCCGCACTTGGAAGAGGAGTGCGGAGTACAGGGCTGTTCCGCGCTGCCTACGAAGCAGTGCAGGAGGGAGTGGAGGTCCAGGGAACTGACCTATCCTATGGCCATCTAGCTGCTGACTAGCAGCCATAGGATTGCGCTCTTAGAATATTCGTTTCTTTGCTTTTAGAAGGTTATTGTATAGATGTCATTTCTCAGCAACAGCCAAAACTCTGTTTGGATTTGAAATATCTTGCCTTCCTTTTAAACCTAACTAGTTCTTCCCTCACCTTCCTTCTTTCCTGCACTCTTGATCAAACCAGGAGGCCTCAAAAATATAGCTATTTCTAGGTTTAAAGGTTTGAACCAGATGAGGCTTCAAACTATTTATAATACTAACATAAGCATTTCTAATGTCTCCATTATTACTTAGAAGCTTGGCTCTAAGCTGGATCAAATATGAGTTATATAGAAGTTGACTGATTTCTTGTTCCAAAAACACAGACCATTTGAGTCTCACTTACCCTATTCTCAAAATATACAAGAAGCACTGCTCATTTGATAAATACAGAATTATCTGCAAAGGATCATTCTCAACGTAGTCTTCAGTTTGTAAGTTTGCCGCCTGGGACAATAACATAGCAGCCATAAAAAAAACACAGCAGTCCACCACACTTCCATCCCTAGAGATCAAATATATGAAGTAGCCCTCAGATTTATCACAATAATTTCTATTAACTGATGTTTTTAATGAATCTTTGGTAGTTCATGACTACTGGAATTTACAGTCTCATCTACTGAGCAATGGCACAGGGGAAAGATACCCTCCGTATAGGTAGACATTTCAACTACACTCACATTTCAGTCCCAAACCTATATGAGCATTAAAATCTCCACATAATAGAAAATCTGTGCCAGGTTAGCATAATAAGAAGTTTCCAGAATCTGTCCTGGGTTCCCTATAACAATCTTAGTGATAGGGCTGACCACAGGGTCATGTAGTAAACCAGGCCAATGTTCCAGCAGACAGGGTTCTGTTCAAGAGAATTCAGGTAAAGGTAGAAGTGATCAAGCTAACAGGCACAGGGATCAAAGCACAGGCAATCAGTCCAGTATATGGAGTCAAGCAAAGCAGGAGTGGTCAAACAGGCAGCAATCAAACACAATTAGGCAATCAGATACACACACAATCCAGTGGCTGAGTCAAGCAGGAGTCCAGGGTCTCTTAACACAAAATTTCAACCACAAGACAGGAGAAGTTAGTAAAACATTGTTTCCAGCACCTTCTACCCTTTCCATTGTGAATCATCAAAGTCTGAATGTACTGACTGTTTATTAATGCCAGCCTTTCCAGGGTAGCCTTCAAAGATAGCAGCAGCATCAAGCCACCCCTGCCTCTCCCTCCCCACTTTCTGAGTTTTAGTAGCTGGTTTATCATAAATTATAAATCCTGTAAGATATAGATTGGCATTCTCCAAATGCTGTTTTTCTTGTAAACAAATTATCGTAACCCTGTAAAAAACATTAAAATTCTTCATCCAACATTTTATTAGCCCATCCAGCTGATCTGTTGACATCTCCTTCTTCAGTTACATCTGCTCCTTCCCACCATTCCTTTGTGAATCCAGGGGGTTGTTCCACAATCCTTTGTTGATCTAACTATTGAGATTCTACCAAAGGGGAAAGTGTTGCCTTATTGCTAGTTTCTACTCTATCCATATCAAGGGCATGATCTTCTGGTTGAGTTGTGGAAGCAATAGGCTTACCCCAGTTATTACTCTTTTCGGCAGTATTATTCTTAAAAGTGGTAGCTTTCCTCCTTTCTTTGACTGGCCATGTGACAAATAAAGGGGCCCCACTCAGTAACTCCCTTCTATAAAGTTGTTTCATAACTGAGGAGTTGATATTACTATTCTGATGGACTGTACTTTTTACAGACTTCATGTCTCTCTCATCTGAGCTGAAACTCAATATTATAAATGGGCTTTCCCCATTTAAAAGAAATTTCCCTGTCTTTGAATTTATATGCAGATTCCAAAAAAGCTGACGATGACTAGTGAAAGATAATTGAATTATATTAGACTCAATTGGACCCTGAACATCTGCCTCATTTTGACAGCTAGCTTCCCTTCCTATGCCCCTTGCTTCCATAGCTGGTAACAAGAGGATGGACTCTCCAACCAAGGCCTCTGTCATTCATCAGATGTAATCCAAATCACGTTTATTAGCCAACCAGTTACAGGTTATAGTCAAAAAGGAAATTTAGAGCCAAACAAATCAAACATTTACACTACATAGATCATACACAAGAGGCAAAATCCTTAGACCAAAAAATTAGCCTCATAGGCTTGTCTGAGTTGGGAGACTTTCACTGCTAATCTGGCTGCATTAAACGTAACAGGCTTCACCGTGCTAGACAGCAGGTATTTGATTTTATCCATATCGCTATGAGTGGCTACTGACTCTAAATTTCCTTCAGGCATTTTTTCCTTGGAGTATCAGTTAATTTACAGTATAGCATATAATGTATGGCATCCTCAACCATCTGCCATTGACAGATACAGAAGCGCTGTTCTCTGGGGATTTTCTTGTATCTCCCTTCCAAAACATTGGTTTTCATTGTCTGAAAATGCAGGGCTATAAAAGCTTGCAGAAGAAGGGTGAAGTAAGCTTGGATAAATATTTATCTTTCCCATGATGGATTTTTAGAATGGGAAAGCTGTTAGAAAATCTAGATGCCCCAATTGCTTTAAGGTCTGGAATAGCAAATAATTCCTGAAGCTGCTCTTTAACAATTTTCCAGCTAGGCTGAATATCAGCAGCTGTAATGGGTGGAAACAAAATTTCCTCAGAATTAATTTGTAACTATTTATCCAGGTGTTTTTGGAGACTAAACTCATCTGCTCTGCTACAATTTGTTTCACCAGTTCATTTACTGAATATTTCAGTTTTATAAAATAAAAGAAAGCCTCAAGATAAAGTATAATATTGGCTTTAGGCCTCTTTCTGCCTGAATGTAAACAGCAGAAGTGCCTGGTTGTAGGCCCAGTAGGATCCACATTAATTTATTCAGTATTGACTCCAGATGATTTGGCTCAGAGATGTCCCAAATCTCAGGCCCATATTGTCAACTGAGGCATAACTGTTGCAGCAAAGACTCTTAACTCCAGCAAATTATAGAACTGAATACATAGATTTTTGAGCTTTCAATTTACCGGCTGACCAGTGATTATTCCATGAGCCATTTTGGGCAAATCAGACCCACTAAGTAGTTAAATTTATTAGTCTGTTCCAGTTGGTGCCCATCCAGTAGCCATTTGTGTTTGGGGGAGTCTTGGTCTTAGAATAATTCATGTAGTCCTGATCCTTGGTGCATAATTCCTCAGACACTTTCAAGGATCTTCTCATACCAATTTGGGTCTGGAATAGCAGAACTATATCATCTGCAATATATTCAATTTCTGCACTCCTACAGACATTGGGAAGTTGGATTGGTCAGATAGTTGGACAATAATATAATTCACTTATATATTAAACAAAAAAGGAGCAGTCTGAAAAAGGTTGCCCACCCCAGGGCTACAGCATGGCTGAAGAGAGCTGTGAGACTGAGGCCCACTGGCACAATCGAAGAAACACTAAAGGAAGGTCTGGACAGTTAAGCTTCCTGGGAATGGAGATGTTTTATCAGGGGAGTGGACAAGGGGTGGTGATTGAGATAATTTGGGCATTGAGCCCCTTTGGGGAATGCAAGCATCTGACTTGCTGTAAGCCTGCCTCAACTGGAACTTTTCTAAACTGACATTGTAGTTTTAAAAACTGAACCTGTGCCAAAGCCCCTCCTCTCTTCACCCAGCCTGCAGTCCCTCACAACGGGAGGGGCTCACCTTTGCTTCAGCCTAGGCAGATTGTTCCCACCCACCTCAGGTTTTTGCCTTTATTATACTCCTTTTTCCCTAGGGTATAACTGTGTGTGTGACTTGTGCCCTTTTTTAACTTCTGCCTAGGTTAAGTATAAATAGTGTGATGAGGACTTAAGTATAGACTCAATGTAACAGAATCAAAACAACGTATTTAGATTACTATAAAGATTGAACCTCAAAAGATGTCTTGAATATGTTCTTTTTCTTAGTTATTTTATATGTTTACCTCTTAGCCTAAGCTAAGCTAAGCTACGGCCTAAAACCACTAGCCGCCACTCCCTGTCCCCAGGAGATGTTTTATCTAAGGGATCCAATCCCTCCCTCTCATCTATCGTCAAACTGCCTCTTGTACCCCCTCTAACTCACTCCCGCACCCCCGCCCATCAGCATTCTCACTGACCAGTCACACAGCCCCAGGCACTCAGCCACTCACACCGGTCCATACATTCTCTCCCACCCACCAGGCAACCTCCAATGTATGGAGAAGCAGTAAACCCTTAACCCTGTGTTTAACCAAATAAAAGCGTGGGGTGGTTCCACCACAGAACCAAAAACTAATCTTTTAAAATTGAACTGAGGTCTAAACCTGCACCTTAGCTTATGTATTATAATATACTAATGTCATATTAATGTTAATATACTAATAATAGGTTCTAATGTACTTCTGGTAGACACTGGACTTCTGTTTCCCTATGGATCATGTTGGCTTGAGAAACTTACCTGGTGTGACAGATCCTCCGAGGCTCACCAGTGTGGGCTACCCTCTTCCTTGCCGGGAAAGTAACCAGCTGGGATCTGACATCATCACAGGCCACTGACCAGCTCAAGCAGGGAAAGACACACCAGCTGTGGATGACTGAGGAAGGAGGGGTGGCAGATAAAAGGTGAAATGCTGAGGCAGGGACAAAGGAGAAAAGGTTGACCGAGATATGGAGAAGAATGGACAGCCAGCTAAACTACGTGGAAGGAACTGGCAGCAGAGAGGAAGGAGAAAGGATATGGGTAACAGCAGATAGCCAGGTTTTGAAGAGGACAGTCTTCACGTGGGTTGGGGAAATTCTGGAGCACCCAGTCACCTCAATCCAGGGCATGACCTGTAGCATGTTTCACAAACATACTACGAACATTTCACAAATGTGTGCTTCTTTCATCTAGCTGTCCTCTGCCCAAATATTGTAAGGATTCAGTCTTTGCATTTCCCAGTGAGAAGGCTTCAGAAACCCTTAGCCTTACAATACCTTTCAGCTGCTTGTCTCGAGGAAGGAGTATTATTCAGTGACAAACGTCCTGCAGCTGAATGGAGACCCAAGTGTAGCACCATTTGGATCACTTACTATCCCCAAGAGAAGCATGAGGTTGAAACCTCACAAAAAAAGGCCAAGACACAAAAGCAGTCAGCAGAAATTAGTCTTCCCTGAAAGACTCTCTAGAGAAAGAAGGCAAAGCTCCCTTCCCTGAGAAGGATACAATTTCTTGGAAACCTACCTTTGAGCAGTGAAGTAACTTCAAAGACCTAATAAATCTTATTTTAAATACTTTTTATTTATTTTTGTCTTTATAAATGAAATAAACAATACCAGCAACCTGATCAATAACTACAATTTCCCAACAATACAATATTCTTAGGAGGACACAACAATAACGAAAAGGAGAAGAAAGGAAAAGAAAAGGAAAAAAAGGAATTTTTCTTTTTCTTGTTTAAAGGGTTAAATTTAAACTCCAATACAAACGGGCTTCAGATCCCATTCTATTTTAAAAACTATACTTATAACATTAGCAATATTACAATTTAATAATCAACCTTCAATTCAATATCATATCATCAGTCTTATAGCAAGGAAGCAGGCCTACAATTCATTCCCAGTAGCCATATATTGCCCTTATAGAATCATGAATCATAGAATAGTAGGGTTGGAAGGGGCCTACAAGGCCATCGAGTCCAACTCCCTGCTTAATGCAGGAATCCAACTCAGAGCATCCCTGACAGATGGCTGTCCAGCCTCGTCTTGAATGCCTCCAGTGTGGGAGAGCCCACCACCTCCCTAGGTAATTGTTTCCATTGTCGTATTGCTCTAACAGTCAGGAAGTTTTTCCTGATGTTCAGCTGGAATCTGGCTTCCTGTCACTTGAGCCCATTATTCCGTGTCCTGCACTCTGGGATGATCAAGAAGAGATCCTGGCCTTCTTCTCTGTGACAACCTTTCAAGTACTTGAAGAGCGCTATCATATCTCCCCTCAGTCTTCTCTTCTCAAGGCTAAACATGCCCAGTTCTTTCAGTCTCTCTTCATAGGGCTTTGTTTCCAGTCCTCTGATCATCTTTGTTGCCCTCCTCTGAAGCCTCTCCAGTTTGTCTGCATCCTTCTTAAAGTGTGGTGCCCAGAACTGGACACAGTACTCCAGATGAGGCCTAACCAATGCTGGGTAGAGGGGAACTAATACTTCCCGGGATTTTGAAGCTATGCTTCTCTTAATGCAGCCCCAAATAGCATTAGCCTTTTTTGCAGCCACATCACATTGTTGGCTCATATTCAGCCTGTGATCGACAACAGTTCCAAGATCCTTCTCGCTTGTAGTGTGGTTGAGCCACGTATCCCCCATCTTGTAACTGTGCATTTGGTTTCTTTTTCCTAGGTGCAGAACTTGGCATTGATCCCTATTAAATGTCATTCTGTTGTTTTTTGCCCAGCGCTCCAGTCTATCCAGATCACTTTGAATTTTGTTTCTGTCTTCCAAAGTATTAGCTGTCCCACCCCATTTTGTGTCATCTGCAAATTTGATCAGCATTCCCTGCACCTCCTCCTCCAAGTCCTTAATAAAAATGTTGAAGAGCACTGGGCCCAGGACTGAGCCCTGCGGTACCCGGCTCATTAGCTCTCCCCAGTTGGAGAAGGTCCCATTGATAAGCACTCTTTGAGTCTGATTCTGTAGCCAACTGTGGATCCACTGGATCGTTGTTTCATCTAGCCCACTTTGAGCTAATTTGCTCATCAGGATATCATGGGGCACTTTGTCGAAAGCTTTGCTGAAGTCGAGGTATGTGATGTCTACAGCATTCCCACGGTCTACAAGGGAGGTTACTTGATCAAAAAATGAGATCAGATTTGTCTGGCAGGACTTGTTTTTGACAAATCCATGTTGGCTTCGAGTAATCACGGCATTGTTTTCAAGGTGCTTCCAGATGGATTGCTTTATCATCTGCTCCAGAAATTTCCCAGGGAGTGATGTCAGACTGACTGGTCTGTAGTTCCCAGGTTCATCCTTTTTACCCTTTTTGAAGATAGGGACAACATTAGCCCTCCTCCAGTCATCTGGCACTTCCCCCGTCCTCCATGATTTCTCAAAGAGAATAGACAGCGGTTCTGAGAGTTCTTCTGCCAGTTCCTTTATTACTCTAGGATGCAGTTCATTTGGCCCTGGAGATTTGAACTCATTCAAAGTAATTAGGTGTTCCTTGAGATCATATGCCTATCGATCTCAAGCTGCAATCCTGCCCCTTTAGCCTGTACTTTGCCTTTGCCAGGGGGGTCATAGACCCTCTTTTGGGAGAAGACTGAGCCAAAGTAGGAATTGGGCACCTCTGCCTTTTCTTTGCCATCTGTTATCGTTTTGCCATCCTTATTTAATAGCTGAACAACCATTTCTGTCCTCTGCCTTTTACTATGCACGTAGCTGAAGAAAGCCTTTTTGTTGTTTTTAGCATCCCTCTGTTGTTTTTAGCATCCCTCTGTTGTTTTTAGCATTTAGCATTTTTAGCCCTTAAGTTAGAATATAATAGTAATAATAAAGCTTAACAGTTTAACCAACCAAAAATCTTACTAAGTAGTCTTATAGTAATGATGATGATAATAATAATGAAATTATAATGTTATGTAATAATAAAGCTTGGAAGAAACCTTACAACAATCAGTAATTTATACTAGATTTATAAATGAGTGTGCACAATACACCCTCAAACAATATATTTGAATACAGCATATCATATCCATTTTAGAGAATGAGAATTTAAATAAAAATAAAAAAGTTAAGAAAAATGAAAGAAAGCAAATGAATATATGTATAATCAGTTATCTCTGGCCTAGCCTGAATCATGCAGACTAAACATCGACAGTTAACAAACTTGTTTAAAGATTCCAGTTCATGGGGCTGGAACAGAAATCTCATGCATTTTTACGTTCAGCCATGCCTCCGCCATTTCATGATTTAGGAACTTCTTCATCTGACCTTCAGAAACAATGCAAAATGTAGCAGGATATTTTAAGCGATATTGTAAGTTCATTTGTTTTGCCAGATTTTTCGCCTTGATGAATTGCCTTCTTTTATCAGCCACCTCTTTGATGTAATCTGGACATAACATAACTTTATCTTGTTTCCAAAAAAGACTTCCACCCTCTCTTGCCAAATGCAGGATATAATTCTTTGTGGAGATTCTTGCAAATTGGACTATAATCATATAGCCAGTCCCTTTAGCATTTGGCACACGAAATGCTTTAAGTAAATAATCAGATGCCACAGGGAGTATCTCATGCAAAAGCTTGTCTACAAAGGTAGGCAAATTTACATCACTAGGAACATTTTTAATACCAATAATACGTACATTGGATCTGCGCATGAAGGCCTCCAGTTGGGAAATTCTGACAGAGAAATTTTTGAAAAAAGCTTGTGTCGTAGTTTCGTTTGTCGTCAGCCTATCTTGTAGCTCATTAACCTTTGCCTCCATTTTTTGCCAAGAAGTGTTAATTAAATCCACAGCCCCTTGCAGGGCAGTGATGGAATTTTGAATTGAATCCAACCTCTTAGCTTGCTCCGCAAATTGCGAAGATAAAGTTTTTATCAGAGTAAATAATTCCCCTGTATCTTCAGTTCTCGGAGCTTTTGCCAAATGAAGTATGGGGGGAGTGGGTGGTGATGCAGTTCCTTTCTTTCTCCTCACTGTAGCCATGTTTCTTTCAAACAAATCTTGCAGGTCCTCAAATATTCTCAAATATTGTTGATATTTCTTAAACCATCCCTCGGATGTTGTTGATATTTCTTAATCCATATATTACAATGGAACACGTCAGCCCTGTTTTCTCCTATTAGATAGGAGTTCCAAAACAGCTTTTTGCGATGATTAAGCTCTGGGAGGGTAGTCTAGGAATCCAGCCCCCCCGCTGCCTCACGGAGAGTACTTTTCTCCAAGATCTCATCCAGATGCTGCCTTGCCCCCCCTTTAATTCCAGGGAGGAGATGAAAAGGTTTTTCAACCTTTTAAAAAGCTGTTTGAGATAGCATCCCATGGAGGCTCCGCAGAATGCTGCAAGGGCGACATTGGTTCCAACCAGGGTCGTCCAAAGACCTAATAAATCTTAAAGAAATTATACTTACATGTCTGTGCCTTCATGGAGCTAATAGAAATTTGATATGCCCCTCCCAGAGGAGGAACCAAGATCTGGGTAGCCTTGAAGCACCACCCCCATACATGTAGTAAAAGACAATTATGATCCACTGGCTCGCATTAGACCTTAACCTACGGTCTGGATCCCTCCCCTGTTTTTGCTTTGGCCTTGGTCTCTCTAAATAGCGATCACAAGCATGGATGTACTCAGCCCTAGATCTTTTATTTGGTGGCAGGTAGTAGGTGATCCCCAAATGGGATGGACATCTGTCCATAGGTGCAATGCACCCAATGCCTATATACATATGGATATATATGGCTATAAGGGTTAACACACTTCTGTGTAGCCCCCGCAGTCAGTCAAGTGGTGTTGCTGTGTTAGTGGCCTGCCATGTTTTCTTTCATGCCTTTGCAGGGGAGATTTGTTGATGCTGTTTGTTGTGCTGGGCCCTGCCCAACTGGTACCAAACTTAGCTTCCTAGGGGTACCTATTGGCCCTGATACTGGGAACTCAGTTGCTACCTATGACTACACTGATCTGAAGAGGCCCATAGCATACCAACCCCCAGCTCACCTGTACTGTCAGAGCCACAACACCGTAGTCTACTTGCCCAGGATCACTTGGGTATACCTCTGTGGAAGCACAAGCTTTTTGTTGCCATTACACTCCTTCAAGGCTTGAATCCTATTGGATAGAGGCCTGAGCATGTGAATAACAGCCTCCTTCTCTGCTGCCTTATCCATACCTTTTGGGGCTCTAGGAGGCCTCTACCATGCCCAGCCCCTTTGCCCTCACTAGTGCTTTGAACCTGACCAATATAGCTGTAGAACAATCTCATCATCCAAGAAGAGGTCTCTTGAGAGGAGGCCTGGTGCCTCTCCCCCAGTCTGCAAGGGTGTCTTTTTGGAGGCATCAGGCATGCCATAATAAATAATACAACCCCGCCAGGAATGTACCACCCAAGCGGCCTGTTCCAACGTAAAAAACAAAACTGTATAATCCCACTATGAAACACAAAGGGGAGGGGCCAGTAGCAACATGGTTGATGCATATGGTGGTTAAACGTGTGTATGTGTGAAAAGTGTAAGTTTATGACAAACTAAGAGGTCCTGGGAAGTAGCAAGAGACTTCCCTTCGTTCAGCTCAAACAACCTTGCCACTTGTTCAGGCTTCCCCTGCTGTGATGACTAAGCCCTCCAGACCACAGGCCCTTCAAAAAGAACAGAAGTTCCAGATTAACCACACAGAGGCCTGCTTCTCCATGGTCAGGCATGGTGTAACTATGGCCTGACCTCTGGTGCCTCACACTCCCCTCAGGCACCTGAGACTGAGGGCCACCTACCCCTTTCCTGGCCCAGGTCTGGCTACAGCCTTCTTACTCCACCCCTGCCAGGGAGGGGGAGATTCTCTCAGTGGAGCCACGTCACATGGCCAGATAGTTGCTCCTTTGCCTGGCCTCTTGTCAACGTGGCTGTATCAACCTACATCCATGCCAACTGTAATGCCATGGCAATGCCCTCTTTCTAATGTCTCTCTGCCTCATGCTGAGGGCAGCAAGGGAAGCTTTCACACATCTCCCTGCGGGTTGCCCTGCCAGAGCCTGGTCCTGCCCAGCGGTCTCCTATAGCATTCCACTAAGAGCAGGGGAAGGAGTGTGATTGAGTGATTTTTGAGGTAGGAATCCAAGCATGTAGTCACAGATTTTGCGGTGATTGTTCCTACCTGAGAATACACAAGTATGTGTATGTGGGATGGTTGGCATCATAAGTTAGTACAAAACAGCAAAAACCTAAATTCAGGAAGGCTAATATGTTGAAAATTAAAATAACATTTGCAGTTTGATCTTGTGCACACGAACTCAGAAGTGAGCCCCCCACCAAGTTCAGGAACTGTGGTCTGCAGCCTTAATGTTAACAAAACGTTTTTAAAAAATAAGTGCCAAGTGTTTGGCTGGATCCATGCTAGCTGTTAAGTCCAGAATGGATATCCTTCCTTCACTTTTTATGGGGAGGTCAACCCATGGCATATAAATGCTTTTCCAGTATTTCTTTTGGCTTTTTTCAGACCACAGAAAATCCCTCTTGTCGTCGTTGCAAGAATACAACACCACTGCAGTCAGCTCAGGTGTAGATCAGTCTTGGTGTGGCTGGTGGTCCTGTCTTCTTTGAGGCTCTTCCTGCTTCTGCCTCATGACCTCTTTTCTCACCACCAAGGCCTCTGATAGCTCCTGGTGTGTGGCGAGGAGGTGCTTGCAGAGAAAGGCAGGATGCATTGTGGCTGCAGGAAGGAATGGCTTTTGGAGAAGGCTTTGCAGGTGCAAAGCAGGAAGCCCCAGAGGCTCAACCTGGCTGTCAGCAGCACAGCAGCATGAGCAGCAGCAAGTGCCTCCTCCCCTTGGCTGCTATAAGGTGCTGCTGCTGCGAGGCAGTTTGTGTGCACTCCAACATTTCTGGTGCTTTCTTCATCTTGTTTTGGAAAGGAGTGACCGGGACACCAATGGCTGGGGATCCTTGGGTGGTTTGGGTTGTGCCATGTTCACCCCCACCATCGTTTTCACTGCTGCAAAGAAGCACAGCTACAAGGCTATTTTTTTAAAGGCAGAGATTCTAGCACACTCTCCTGGGCAAAAGTACTATTACACTGAATGGGGCTTACTGCTGAGCAAACATGTCTAGGCTTTTGCTGTAAGGCTGCAATTTTGCCTCTGCCATAGGGATGGCTGTTTCTCGATGTTAATGAGGATATAGCGTTATATTAAATGCTGTATGGAGCCACAATTATCATTGCTCTTTCAGATGACTGTGGAAGAGCAGTGTTTCTGCAGCAGTCCTAGTGTGGACTGACTGTCCCTCTGTCAATCAGTGAGTGCCTTTGAACTCATTGTCCAGAAGAACACTGACATGCAGGAGCAAGTTTACTTCTTACTAAGCAACTGCATTGGTTACAGCCTGCACATATTCAGTTATATCTCGTAAGTAAAAGGGCTAGAAGTAGCAGCTGAAAATTTGGGAAATGAGTTTAGAAGGATCCTGATGCCCATTCCTTTCATAGTAGTGCTTGAAGGTGCAGATGCATTTCTGTTCTTGTAGGACTCAGGTGGTTGAAGGCTGAAAGAATCTTATATTATGAATGAGACCAAATTGCCTAGAATATTTGTTTCTTCAAGCACTGGATGTCCTGCATCATGGGAATATGCCAGGTTCTGCTGACTATAATACTGGTATCTTTCTGGACAGGCCAAATGAGAAGTTATGTGAGATGTTCAAGATCCAGGCTACCGATGATCCTTTGTAATGAAAAGCACCTTTAAAAGCTGATATCGTGAACAGAAGAACGTTGGGGTAGGGGTTACTTAACCCCTTCCCTTCTTGCTATTTGTTAAAAAATCCCCCCTCCCTCCTAGCTACGTTCTGGCTTGAAGGGTCCTTCTGCTTTTCACTTTGAGGTAGGAAAGTGGCTTGGGAGGAGAAGAGATATTTTTAGTGAATAAACAGCTGGAAGGGAAAGGGTTAAGCAGCCCTTCTTCTTCTGTTCCTGCACTCTCAATTTCAGCCTCCAATGCTGCTTTTCAGTTTAAAAACAAATCAAAAACTGTTGGAAGACTGATTAACTGATCTCCCATATAACAGCTGGTTTGGGCCTTTGTGCACACAGTTCTAAGTGTCTCATTTCACTGGCCATCCTCTGCAGGTTTAAGACTCTGTATCATTCCATAGGCGGAGGTCTGGTCCTGACCACAGGAGCCATGATTGCAGCTGAAACCAAGAATAGCACATTCCTGAAAGCCTGAATGCACAGCTGCCTCTCTACACAGGACAGGGAAATCATTTTCATTCTGAGTCCTATCCTTTTTCAAAAGTATCCCCCCTTATGCTGGGATTCATGGCAGGAGCCTGTAAATTTGGGTTCACAAACAGCTGGACTGTTCTCTGCTTGCTTGCTTGCTCAGATTTTTCTGTTTTGCTTAAGGTTGTGTGGATCAAAGGCCACTGCCCAGGCACTTGGGATTATACAGAAAGTTGGGGGTAGGTGGGAGAGAACTGTAGTAAGAACCTCCGTTCTAGTAACAGAAGGCTCAGGAGGTTGGTGGATCACGTTTGTTGAGTGTGGCAGATTCCTCAACCTGATACAAGCAGCTGCCACTACAGAACTGTCCACTCCTCAAAAGACACCCTGTGCTTTAATCCTCCTGCTGCTCAAAGCTGTCTGTGCTGATTGCAGTTGTTTGACGACTGGGCTCCATCTCCATGTGCCTGTTGGTTCCGTCTGTGCAGAGAATCCTGAGCCAGCCTCTCATTTGGAGACTCCTGACTCGGGGCAGCATTTCCCTCCCTTTCAAGCTCTGTTCCTGTGTTTCTTTTTAGGCTTACCTCCTGTTTAGTTTATCACAACAAATCAGCAAGAAGAAATGTCTTTGCAAGGGGAAAACCACACTTTGAGCTAAGCAGATCTCAGGGGGAAATGCTTTCTACCTTCCTTACCACCAGTCATCAGTGAGGAGCTCTCACTCCGGAGGATGGCAGGAGGGGTAAGTAGTACTTACGTTTCCCCTGAACAGACTGGCATCAAAACCCTTTGCAGACTGCCCTCCTATCAGTGCCTTTTGGTGCTTTCTGCAATGGTTTCCTCTTCCATGGCTTGCGCAACTATCTCCCTTTTTTGGGCTGTGTTGCCTCTGAAGTCCCTGCATGCCTGACAGCTGCAGAGGAGCATCTGTGGCACATGCTGGCCTTGGACAGTTTGTGCCTTTCATGCAGCTGGCACAGCCTGTCCCTACCAAATGCTGCATTTCAAGCCCACTGAAAACAGACAGTGGGCGACCAGAGAGAGCACAGCAGGGAGAGGCAGAGCCAGGCCAATCTGGGCTAATCCTTGAGTCTCGTACAAAACTCTTCCTAGAAACAGGCCCATTGAGCTGTATGATGGGGAGATCTCCACTAATTCTTTGGGTGAGGGCTTTCTTCCAGAGGAGGTTTACCTGTTTCATCAGTGCTCTTGCATGCCTCCACATGGGGTGAACCTCCCTAGGCAGAGCTGGAGGCACCAACTGAAAAGGCTTTCTTGTGAGCCACCCCTCCACCCCACAGCCCCGGGGGCGGGGGTATGTCAAACATTGGCCTCTAAAGACAGGACAGCTGTGTTAATGCCGCTTATTGCTCTTGGCTGTTTTAATTGCAATGCTTTTTTATGGTTTATGCAATATTTTCATTCTTTATATTGTTGTAAGCCACCTTGAAGGCTTTTAATCATGGAAAATTTTAAAAGAAGGCTCATATAAGAGGCTGTGGTCCCTCAAATTTGCTGGGTCTGGGCTTATATTCATTTTGTTACATGTCATAAGCTCAAAATCCTTCTCAGCAACATGGTTGTTGAGCCATTTATCCCCCATGTTACACGTGTGTATAGGCTCTTGCCTATATGTAACAATTTAAGCTGACTTGTTCTTTTAAAATTTAATTTAATTTTATCCTCTTATATCATCATTCTACTAAGCGCATTCTGAATTTTTAGCCTGTTGTCTAAAGTGATTGTAATCCCTGCCCCCAACCCATTTTGCATTACATGCAAATGTCATTCTTAAGCACCTTCTGAAATTCTCTCTTCTGCACAAAGTTACAAGAGCCCTGTTTTATATCTGGTCACCTTCTGAGTGTTTCTCAAGAGGAAAGGCAAGAGGGTCAGTTTCTGAATGCTTGGATTTCCCCCCAAAACCATGGCTGTGTTTCCACCAGCAATTTACTCCAACCTGGCTGCGTGGTGAGGTCTCTGTGTTTCCATGACATCATGGCCGTTCAGCACCAGCCCTGCATTTTATCGCTGAACAACCGCTTCTTCTGAGACTGCTCATAGTCCGACTTTTCCACCTTATGACGGCTCCATTACTGACCTGTTTCCACAATCGCACCGGGTCTGGTATCGTAGTCCTGCCCATGGGGCATGTAGCCCAGCCTTTGTGGATGTGTCGCTCTGACCTCAGTGACCCAACCCTTTCCCTCCCTGTTTTCCAGAAGTTTCATCGCTGTTTTGGAGCAGGATGCCGAGGAACCAACTTTTAAAACATCATTGAAAATAAGCACTAGAACACAGCTGGGTGTGTGTGTGTGTGTGTGTCTTCCATTGTGCTGAATGAGGCTTGCCCTCTCAATGACCACAGAAATGACAGAGAAGCCCCTCAATTGACACAGCACATATCAAAGCCCATTCCTTAAATGCAGTTAAGTGTGATCTCGAGGCTTCGGGTCCATTGCCTTAGGATGTAACTCCTTCACAACTTCCATATAGAGATCCTGTGCATTAAAATGGGGGCTGGTTTCGTTCTCTTTCCCACAACAAGCCCATTACTGTGTCCTCAGAAGTAACTCCCATTGCAGTGGATGAGGCTGAAATTCCCCCGCAATTGAAGTGGCACACATTAAAGCATAATTGCTTAAATGCATTTAAGTGACCAAGTGAGGGTCCAGTGAATTGCCTTAGGAAGAAAGTATTTGGCAGCTTTGTAATAGCTATCCTGCAAGTTACATTGCGGGCTGGATTCCGTTTACTACCCTCTTTCCCACAACAAACCCATTAGCGTCTCCTCAGAAGTAACTCCCATTGTGCTCAATGAGGCTTGCTCCTGAAATGCAGGTGCATCTGGAATTTCAGGGGAAAGGAGAAAGGCGGGGGGAGGGGGAGCCTCTCTTCAGAGCAAAGCTGATTCCTTTTTAAAAATCCCACACTCCTCCATTAGCTTCTCCTTCTGTTGTCCTGGAAACATGGCCAAGGAGGCGGGAACACTGATGAGGTCATCAGACCCAGCCCAGACTCCACTCAGACTCCGGCCAGCCATCAAGAAAATAATTCGATTAGAGCTCAATGGAAACAGCACAGAGCCCCAGGCTACAGCGATGATAAACTGGGACTTTAAGCACTGTGGAAACCGGAAAAGGAGAAGATGTGATTGGGGAAACATCGCAACAAAGTTGCAAACAAAGTGATGCCGATAGGGTGGAAACCCCATGATTAAAGAAGGAGCTCAAGTAGAGTGTATACCAAAGATTACCACCAAGTCCAGGAGGCTAACTAGCAGAGGCCAGAAAACTACAAAGGACAAGAAGCAACGGCAGTGGTAGCACAGGAGCAGGGTGAGTGACTGTGTCTTCTGTGCCTTCCCCCACCCTCTCTGACTTTCTGTTACATCTGAGGAGATCAGCTGACACTTGAGTAGACCTGCCAGGAACATCATGCCTGATGAGTGACTGACGGTGTTGTGGCTGCCCCACAAACTGGAGAAAGTGTGTCATTGATGCCTTGTGAGTGCACTCTAAGCAGGGCTGTGGAGTCACAACCACTGCTGGAGGCATTGGGGTTGACTGCTTGGTACGAAAGCAGTGTGCCTGCCTCCTCTGTCTTAACCTGAGGTACGGGTTTGACATTAGGAGGTGTCAGGGTACGGTGGCTGTTTGTATCCTGTGCTGTTTCTGTATTAAATGGTTGTGCCTAGTTCTTTCCTTGGCTACTGCTGACTTTAGGGTGGCTTTAGCTCTTTTAACAGTATATATACTGTAAATGGTATACTGGCTGCTCGAGTGTATATATTTTTGGCTAAAGTATGGGTTGTGTTTTATTGTCCGTTGCTATATTATTTATGAATTTTATATTGTCTATTAATTAAAGGAGCAATCCTTGTGACGACTAGACACTGTCTAGAGGACTATAGGATTTTTTTGTTTCTGGGAACTGAAGTCGGAGCCAGGGCTCCAAACACAGTTCCCGGAAACTGCACTCCCTGCCCCCACCCCCTCATAGCTGGCACGATTCTCTCCACAATGGCCACATCTCTGCACTGAGAAATGGAGTGTGGAGACAGGGAAAAGAGTGCAATCCCCAGGGGCAGGGAGGGGAGGAGGCCGCAGAAGCCACTTTATGCAGCTTGCTATGTGCTGTGCAGCCTCCTCCCCTCCCCCCCCCCCAAGCTGTGGCTAGACAGCCAAAATCAGCTGTCTAGCCAGAAATGCAGGGTGGGCGGAGCATGGAGGCGAGGATCACCTCTGTGCTACTGTGAAATATGGATTTCAATTTCCCCAGGACCACTCAGTTGATCAGGCTGAGAGGTTTGGGATCTTATGAGGAGGAGGAAAACATGCACACAACCAGTGTAGATGAAAGAAAAGGAGATTTATTGAAATAAAAGAAATAAGCAAAAGTAGAGCCTCCTCAGAGAGTTGTATGCTCTCTAAGGCTGAAGAGGTCACACACCTCTCAGGCACAAACTTGGTTACAAACAAGTCTCAGAGAGTTTCAGGCTCTCTGAAGCTCAAGACTGAAGAGGACACATACCTCTTAGGTACAAACCTAATTACAAAGAAATCTCCAAGAGCTTCAAGTGCCCTGAATCTCAAGAGGTTACATGCCTCTTAGATTAGAGCCCAAAACCAACAATCCTCCCCAGAAGTCGCACGCTTCTTCTGGGGCTTTAAGAGGTTACACGCCTCTCAAGGTAGAAACTTGGTTACCCAAATGTGGTGCATTAAATGGCTAAATATACAGTTAGCCCCTGTTTGTTGCTCAGCTCCAGATCGGCCCAACGCCGCAAAAATGGCCCACTGAGACAACAGTGATACAGTGTCAGCCAGGCCTACACCGATGCCTTCTGTCTTATATCCAAACCAACAGTGAATATGACAGAACAAAGATAGTTGCACCCTATCTAAGTCCTGTACAGTAAAATCCTTTCCCTGAATTTTACCCAACACATACTCACCACAATGCTATCAAGTTCTTGGCCAGAGCACTTAATGTGTGTCCCGTTGGATCGAGAGTTTCAGGGGTTTTATACCCTTTTTCCCTCGTTGGGGCTTATGAGATCAAAGAGGGGTTCAGTATGTTCTTTGTTGATAATTCTTCATGTTCCCAATTCCAGGATTGACGTTACTGACAGATTGACATTTGTTGTAGACAGCCAGGCACCTCCTTCCGACTCCCTGACCTTTCTATGGTTATAAAGTGCTGTCCTTGTTATCAGAACATCTGCAGATACCCCTCTATAATTGGCCCATGTCCATATTCTGTAACTGATACTTTGGCAATCTTCAGCACATACCAGAGCACCCTCATCTGGCCTTCCTGCAATAAAACCATTCATTCTCCATTCATACCTCCCCTTCCTGGTCTGGGCTATTCACATGACATGGACTGGTTTAGAATGTTGACCTTTTTACATTTCATAGTGTTCTGATTCACACTCAGATCACAGATTACATATCAGGATGTTTACAATTCAGGCTTGTATTCAGGGTCAAACTCTGCATTCTATTTCTTTTCACACCACATCTGTTACATTGCAGAAGAAAATAAGAGTACATCAGGTGCCAGAAGTCTATAAGATTATCTACTATGAGCAAGGTGGGGGAGTTATAGAAGGATGCAATCTTCACTGAAAAAAATCACGTAAGGGTAGATTTAAGAAATGAGAGGAATTAATAGTAAATATTTAAGGGAAATATAAGTGGATATGAGGAGACATTAAAAAGACAACTTGAAGCAAAATAGGAAAAATCACACTGTGTCACTACGACTGCCTCACATTGGATACTTGGCAGCTTCCAACTTTAGAGGCTGCCAACTATCCCAATAGGATTGTGCCTTAAATTGGGATTTTCTTAAGCGCTGAATTGAAACTTGGTTATATAGGTTTATTGCAGCATTTTTATTGTTAGATTTTTTCATACTGGTCTTTTGAAAATATTATATTTGTTTTTGTATGATATTGTTAGCTGCTTTTGGCTTCCTTTTGGAGGGAAAACCAGGGTGAAAATAAATATGAAGATAAGAAAGACTTCCTTTGGGAAAAGGATGGCTTGCCCAATGAAAAGAACAAAAACCAGTAAAACTCTGCCTCCCCCACCACACCCTCCTGAAGCAAATTGACAATAAGGGGTGCAAAAGAAGAAGGAGCATATTGCTAAAAAATATTAAGACCAACAATAACAATGTCTTTAAATAGTAACAGGAAACTTGCCAAGGAGGTGATTAGACAATTAGACTACAACATGTGAAAGGACAGGGAGATAGCAGAGAAGCTGAATGAATACGTTGCATTCACCTTCAGTGTGTAAGATGTTGGACTGATAAACATACCTGAACCAGTATTTTCAGGAAGGATGTTTGAAGAAGTGAGTCAAGTAGAGGTGAAAAGAAATGGGCAAAGCAATCCTGAGCCAGGAAGTCAACTGTGCAAGAGATCTTCTGAGATAGCCCTGGTGCAACATCCACTGCACCCAAAACACTCCTGAAAGGGGAGGGGCTGCAACTGCAAGAAGAAAACCACACAAAATGGAGGAGAAACAGTAATTATGCTGGCAGCAGCCTGTCTGGAACCGTCATACTCCCACGACCTGCCTTGCAACAACAAATGAGAGGCCACCATCCACTGCATGCACCCCCTTTTGTCAATTGCAACTCTTTCTCTGTCTCTCTCATACACACGCGTGCGCACACACGCACACACACACACACACACACGCACGCGCGCGCGCGCACACACACACACACACACACACAGAGCACAAATATCAGACAAAGACCTTGGGAGACTGACAACAAGTAAGGCCCCACAGTGGCACCCCAACCCTGGTAATGCAGCAACACACAGTATCAAGATGTTGCTGGTTCCAATCCTACAGGCAGCGCGCGCGCACGCACACACACACACACACACACAGCTATAAAGCTGCACAACAATATTTGAGCAGTACAAAAGATCAAGCATTTATTGTGAGGTGAGCAGGAGAATCCCCTCCTGCTCTAGAAATACAAAAGCAGCCCAAGCAAAGCAATCATCCAGTCCCACCCCCTCCCCAACACACCCCTGGTGTGCCAATATGGCCATTGACAAGGATGATGGGCATCAAACTGCGGCCCAAGGCATACAAGAGAAGGTAGAGGAGGACAGCTTATTTCCCCCCAGACATCTCTGGAGGGATGCTATTCCATGACCGTGTCTGTCGTCAACTGCTGCCCCCCTGCCTCCCCTCTGGGGCTAGCAACAGCAGCACCTCCCTGTTAATGTGTCTGCACTGCAGCCAACCTGGCTGACTCTGATGCTGTCAGACTCCAGCTCCCATCAGCCCCAGGCAGCCTTGTTGCCAGTGTTCCAGGACTGAAGGGAGTTGAGGTCTAACACCATTGGTAGTTCTCTTTCCCCACAACCAGTGCATAGTACCCCATCGTTCTTGAATAGTGCAAATCCCCCCCCCCTTGCAAAACAATGATGCAGGGTTGGACAATGGCAATCTTTATTTAAGAACATGGGGATGAGTGTGGGCCCTGCAAGGAAAAGGCAACATGTGACTGTTTTTCCCATCTTTCCCACAGAAGGGCTGCTGTGCCTTGGCCACTGACCAGATGGGTAGCTATATGGCAGGTGCAGCACGGCTGAATGGGACTGAAGCATGGCATGTGTGGCAGGTCAAGCAAATCTTTCATATTTGCATCATTTTACCCCTGCTTCTCCATTAAGAAATTCTATAATCAAATGCCTCCAAGAGAATTCTGGAATTAAAAATGAGATCCCAATGCCACCCAGTATAGCCTTCTGACCCAAGAGTAATAAAAATGTTTCATGTCTGAGGTTTGCCAAATGAGAGACAATAGTACCAGACCATTAGAAATAGATCATTAGCACCCTTTTACTGATTAGAAAGGAATCCAGAGAAGGAGGTGGCAATGTTAAATTCAGGGTGATGACTTTCACATAGCAGAGTATCATAAAAGAATGAGGCCAGATGGGCCATCAGATAAGTGACTGAGAGGCCTCATTCCAGACAGTCAATATGTAGAAAAAACAAGTTCACAAGACAGGATGATGTCGAGGAAGTATGTTTGTCAAAAACATAGCTGTAATGTCAAAGAAAGCTAAAATGTTTAGATAAGTAAGTACATCAATCTCGATAAGAAGCTTCAAAATTTGATAAACTTATTTAGACATATGAAGATTTAAAGCAAAAAGGTTATCTTTGGATAAAAACTGTAGTAAAAGTAGTTTGGGAATCCAAAAAGTATATAAAGGAGACTCTGAACACACAACAGTGGAAGCAATCCTTTAGGATCAGCTTTCCTTAATGTGTTGCCTGTAGAATCAACCTGGTAAGCTTGGTATTGATTATAATTTAGGAACTAGCAAATGTACTTGACTCTGCTTAGAAGCCTTTTTTAAGAATGATGTTAAATCTTTCATGTGTTTGAATTTATGCATGCATAAATTCTTGTATTTAGTACCGTTATGCTAATACTTTGTAGTAAAGAGACGAAAAGACAAATGTTATCTGAGAGTTTCTTAAGAAATAGAATTCTGTATCACCCATATCAGGACTAAAGTATTGAGTTTACTCTTAGATAGTATCTGGTTTTAGGAGAAATCTGACTGTATACACATTAGACAAGTAATCAGTAGCTGCCAACGTACCCACAATATAGTTTAAGAGAATCTCTGAACCAGGGCATATGCCACACATGGACCACTGTACCTGTATTATGGCTGTCTATAGGCATTGCAACAGAACATGAGCCAAGGTGGAGGGAGATGTTTGACTCCACTGGAAGCTGATGGGAGCCGCCTGGTGACGTTGGTCTGTTGTCTTGTGGGCATGCCTCTGGCTTCAGTGCCACAGTGTTTTGCTGAGATCCATACCTGGTCTGTGGTCAGAGGAGGGAGGCAGTGGGGAGTGGAAGACAGCAACAAGGATACGGCATCTGTGTCTTGGTGCCAGGCAATGATTGCAAAGAGGTGAGAGGTCAGCAGCAGATGGGAAGGCCAAAATGGAAATGGATGACCCCTTCTGTTAAATCAATTTAGTTTCCTCAGGTGATTAAATTCTCGCCTCTTGTGCTTCATAGAAGAGCCCTGAGCTACACAGAAAGCAGGAAATTTAATCAACCCTTGGGAAGTATGTGGCAAAGTGGTTGGGCTGCATTCAGTATGAGGGATATGTGCCCAATAGAGGGGTTGGAGCAAGGCAGGAAGTAGCTCTTGATCCTTCCTCAAACCACAATCAGAATATGAACCCCTTCCAAGATGATTCAGTATAGCCAAACTAATAGGCTTGCTCACAAGGTTTGGCAGGTGGGGGGAGGACTAATTCTTTCTGTGGAACTTAACCTACTGACTTGGCATGAGCAATAGTCAGAAAAGCTGAAATTGTGCTAGCATTTGTACCTCCATAACACCCATACGCTGTGATCAAAATACATCATGAAAATCTTGATACATTTCCTTAGGGAGCAATCCTATGGCTGCTAGACAGTGGCTAGACGGCCATAGGATATGTTGTTTTCCAGGGACCAACCTCTGAGCCTGCGCTCCGAGGTCGGTTCCCAGAGAACCGACCTCCCCCCACTTCTGCGCTGCCTCTGAGGCAGCACAGAACAGCCCTGTCCTCCATGCTCGCAAGAGGAGTGTGGAATGGCCAGAAAGGGGCATGGCTGGGGGCGTTCCGAGGTGGAGATTGCGTAATTGCCTGTATGACACATCCTATGTGTTGTACAGCAGCCTTCTTTCCCGCTCCTTGCTCCTGTGGCTAGACAGCTGCAATCAGCTGTCTAGCCGAAAAAACAGGACAGGAGAAGCACGGAGGGAACAATCTGAGTTTGGAGGCGGCCACCTATCTAGATAGGATTGTTCACTTTATAAATCCATGTAACATTATATGGTGGCTCAGTTTTGTTTTGTTTTAGAATCTAGAATTGTGTTTGTATTTTTGTCAGAAACTATTTAAAAAAGGATTAGATGTCATGGAAAAATGCAGAGGAAAATAAAAAAATAAAATATCCATTGACCTGGTTTGCATGTCATGGCAGCAAATCGTGGGTAAATTAATTCATTAATCATAGGTTAATTATCCCATGATTTGCAGGGATGTGCAAAGCTCATGAACCATTTCCAGTTTGAAAAACAATCTACAAACTCCCTGTTCATGGGTTGTTAGTGTGATGTTCACACCTGGACATTCTGCATTGTTTATGGGTTAAACGATCCAGAGTTATCCTAACAACAAATTCTTGATAAACTCTGGGTTGTTCAACCCATAAACAACCCAGAGTGTCCGGGTTCGGATATCAGGCTAACAATTTATGAATGGGGCATTTGTAGGTTGTTTATTCAAACCAGAAATGGTTTGCATACTCCATACGTCCCTGCAAATCGTGGGTTAAAAGTGTTGCCTGTCTGAATGTCACTATCTTTGCATTTCTGGATATTTAAGGTCTAAGAGTAGAGATTGTTACTGTTTAATGCAAGATCGATAAGTAAAATATCAGCCAGAAATTATTTGATTCAGAATATGACTGCTGATACAGCTGAGTAGCTGAGACATCTGGGCTAGTAATTGTCCACATGGTTGTGGACAGTGTCAATACAGCAGCCAGTCAGTCCAGCACCTGTCCTCCAGGGCAGCCCAGTGTGAGGGGTAGGCATGCCTGGGTACCAGCCGAGGGCCCATTCCCCAGCAGGGGCCCACTGGCAAGAGGCCCCTGGAGTTGCTTCTCCTCTTCCGCATTGCAGCCTGCTTGTTCACCTGCCTCTCACTGTGGCCCAGACAGTGGTGGTGGTGAGGAGGAGGAGCAAGAGATGCCTCTGCCTGCTTGCTCCCTGGCTCTCTGCCTGTCAAGCAAGCAATAGCAGTGATGAGAGGAGGAGGAGGAGCAATGGCAGCTGGTGACAATGGCCGTGAGAAGGGATTACTCTGTCTTTCCTTCCCTCCCTCTTTGACATAGTATAGCGCACTGGCCTTGTTCAGACATAACTTGGGGAAGGGTGGTTAGGCTAACCACGATGCATGGTGGTTACCACGATCCATGCCACATGCTCTTGCCACACATGCACGGAACCATGGCCTGCAGCATGGTTAGCCTAACCACTCTCTAACCACCCCCTGTCCTGCAAAACCCTGCAGTTCTCCAGCTGGGCCACCATGCATCCCAGCGGCCACAGCAGAGCAAGCAGCCATCTTGGGGCCAGTGCTTCAGCAGCCGCCTCCCCACTGGGGCAGGGATGACTGCTTGGCCTTCAACTGGGCTGGTTTCACTTTCCGCAGCGGCTGCAGGAGTGCAGAGCACTCAAGGTCGCTACGCTGATAACAGAAGTGTGGGATCAGAAACATCTTTGTTCCCCACACGCTTCTCCAATTTCGTACTGGGGGTGGAGACAGAGAGTGAGAAGGCTGGCTCTCGGCTACTGCATCATGTATTGCTATGCAGATTTTGATCATGGAGATCTCACGCACTGGCAGGAGCAGCAGGGCCATTTTCGGCCACTCCGGCTACAGAGCTCTATGGTAGTGCTTGGTTAATCATGGGGTCCTGACAGACAGACAGCACACTAAGCCACGGTAGGGGCCGCTAACCCTACTGCAGCTCGTGGTTAGTGAGCGTGGTTACACTGTGGTTAGAAAAAACACCCCACAGACAGCACGCTAAGTTATCATAGTAAGCTCAAAACGCTTAACCATCATGGCTTAGCGTTATATTTGAACAGGGCCACTTCCAAGAAACAAACTTTGAAAGTGTAAATAAGAAACCAGTTCAGCCCAATAGTCCAATTAAGTAAAAATAGGATAGTGAAGGAAAGTAGTGAGTAGGCACAATAAAATGAGAAAACACAACCTAAATAGCAAAATGCTAGTCTATCTTTAACCTGTGCTGAGTAGTGATGAGCAAATGTACCCCAAATGCATTTGCTATTTACTCAGAAAGTAATGAATGTGTCCATGTGAGCTTGGACAAGAGTTCTCTTTAATACAAAATCCTGTTCTGTATATGAATTTTTGCACAAATGCTTTATCAAGGTGCATCTTGGGAACTGTAGTTTGGAATTGCATAGTGTGGCATAATGTCACGCGTCACCACATTATGTGGCCCCTTTCTGATTGGTCATTTTCATGTGGCCTGCCTGCATGAAGTCATATGATGTTTAGGTGCTGTTGCTGATTGCTAGTATGAAGATGGACCTGCAGAGTCCTCCTCCTCCTCCTCGGAGCTGGAGCCAGAGCTGTGGCAGTGGCAATGCAGGAAGCAGCTAATGAGACTGCTTCAAGCAAGTTTTTTTGGGGGGGGGGCTAGGTGGTAGGGCGACTGAAAATTTGCGGGCAGGTGGAATCTGTGTACTACTTTAGTGCTTATGCTCCGAAGCTCACAATCAATTCCAAACTTCATAATGAATTTGTAATACATCAATCCAGGGTTGCTACAAAGTGAACTTTATGAATGGAAGGGTTTCAACAAACGAGTCAACTAATTATGAATCATCATAAATGCTGTGTAATCTCAGAGAGCCACTAGACTGAAGTGCTCCCCCACCCCACCCCCACTCTTGGGATTCTGTGGATATTTCTCCCTCCTCTAGCCCTAGATGACATCAACTTTGCTCACTGCATGGAGAGTTTCTTTAGCCAGCTATAGACTTCACATGCTGAAAGGTCTGGGTCCAGGTTTTGGGGATCATGGCCAAGGTGCCCTTGGGATTCTACTTACCATGGCAATGGTCAGACACAGTGCCTAAGTAACTATTTAAGATATTTCCTAGATAAATAAATAGTGTCTCCTAATTGTTGGCTCTACTGACCCGTTCACCCAGAATGCAGCTAGAGAGTAAGTGAGACGGTGGCAGTGGTGATGAGGAGGAACAGCAGCAGCCATTGTCTGCTTGCTCACCTGGTGCTTCTCCACATCAGGCTTTTTATCCCACAGCTTTATTGGGGCTTCTGCTTCTGGATTCTTTGCAGGATTAAGATGGGCCCTTTCACACACTTCCTGTTTTTTCTTGGAGGATTGGCTTTATCTGCAAGTTCTATATGTTTCATTATACAGCCACTAGATGGCACTGTTGTTATGGCACCACTTCCTCTTTATATGGACAAATTCAAACTACTTTAAAGCGCTTCTTTTTATTACCCCATTATCTCCATTTCAAATAAAGTCTTGCTGAAGAAATTTGAGATGGACTAAAATTATCTCGGATTTCTAAGAATCTGACCTGCAGAATCCTCTGTGGCGTGACCTCCGCAGGCCGCATGGAGTCCATGGACTTTCAGATGATTTTTTTACTTTCCTGAAATTTACGCATATAAAGTCGTAGGAAAATATGTAAGTTTCTGCTGAGGAAACGTTGAATGGAATGTGGGACAATATGCTAAATGTTATGTACTAAGGCAAATTATGTAAATATTTATGTGAATACATACATAATTATTTATGTATTTTTCTGCATGACGAAAAAAAATTTGCATCCGTCTGTGGGCAGACGACGGAACAACAGGAGCTTGACAAATCGCAAAACACAGACGGAGCAGATTTTACACAGTCCATACATCCCTAAATACTGTATTTGCAATTGGCATCCATTCATTGTTAAAAATGAACTTATAAAATGGAAACATTTGTGCAGAAAAATAAAGCACTAGAAATTTTTCTGCTCCACATTACTGGCCCTAGGTGGGTGAATCATGATGAAGAGCCATGAGCAGGAGAGACCTCTGGTCAGCTCTTCCAAGATGTGGGGGCCTCAGCAGCTGCCCAAGGATGCTGAACGAACCCTGATGTTGACCCTGAATACTGGTTAGGGGCAAACAACAGCCAGAAACAGCTTCACTGGCAATCTGCATTAACACTTTCTATAGGTCTTAGGGCAAAATGTGATGGTGGCTCTAGCCATATCACCAGACTGGAAGGAACCGGGACAACAAATCCAGTGAGCTATCCAAGTCATAATACCCGAACAGAGAAAACATGAGGCTGTTTTCTGCCTGGGCTAATGTGTGAGCAAGCCCTGCAAGTTGGGAAGCTCTGATTTTTAGATGCTTCCACAAGCTTTAATGCTGTACACTTACATTTGCCAATGCATTCTTCTGTGCAGGGAGGAAACTGAGGACACAATGGTTCCTAGAACTGGGCCTATGATGACAGGTAAGGACCATCCCACATGGACTATTTATTTATTTACAATATTTTTATACTGTTTATATCTAAACAGATTCCAGAGCGGTGAACCAGAAGAGATAAAATGAACAAGATAAAAAGAATGAAACATGATATTAAAATTATTCTTTCAAAAACAAAGTGCCAATAAAACTGAGGCTGGTCAACCAAGGCAGGCTTCCTGGAAAAGAGCTGTTCTTCTTCGTGGTCTCTGTGCATCACACATATGGGCTCTGCACCTGCGCGGAGCCTCAATTCAGGAAAAAACTTCTACAGCTATGGCGTTTTAGGCGGGAACTTTTCCACCATCTACTGCGCATGTCTCAAATGGTTCCCACCTATTCCCTCAGTTCTCTCTCAATCGCTATAGTGGCAGCCTCATAGGGAAGCTTCTCGTTAGAATCAGCTTATCTAACTGTTTTTTCTCTTGGTGTTTTATTCTCTCTTTTCTCTGGTTCTCCCTTCTCTAATTATTTCTCTTTTATTTGAATTTTTGTTTCTTTTGTTTACCACGATCATCTGATCACCCGTAAGGGCGTATGGCCCTCAGGGCTCCCTTTAGGAAATGTGTGCAGTGTGGGAGTAAGCTGCCCTAATAAGCTGCACTTTGGGGTACTTCAGATAGCCACTCCTTATGCCTTTTTTACTTAGGAGAGGGGCATGTCATGGAATTGTGCCCAAATTTCCAGGCGTTTTCAAAGCAAGCGAGGCGTAATCACTCTGATAGATTGAAGGCAGTTCTTTGGTGAAGGGCGTTGGAAGCGGTTGACGATAAAGAGTCCGCTATGTCTAAACAACCCAAACAACTTTCAGCCCCTCCAAAGTCCTCAACAAATCTGATAGAGGAAACACCTATTTCCCAATCTGCACAAGTATGATCAAGTTCTCCTCGATGCTCTGCTCAAGATGTGTCTGGCACAACTGAATTGCCACCGACACCGGGCCAGTTGTTGGCCATATCCTTAGCCAAAAAACTGACTAAAAAGGCTAAGAGTTCAAAGCAGATCAGTAAAACGGGTACTGAGCCCCAAAAGAAAAGGGCTAAAACCTCTAAAGATTCTGCTGACAAGGGTCAAGATTGACCTTTGGTATCGGAGCCTGTTGTAACAGAATCCTCTTCTGCCCAAGTTTCCCACAACTGACTTCTGACTTCTGATTATGGGACTCATCAGCCATCAGCCGCTAAAGGGATGTCCTCGGCACCAGCACCATTGTCTTCTTTCTTGCAGCAACAGTCAACCGTACCCGACTTTGACGCCCATCAGGTTGGTTCGATGTCAGAAGGTGAGATACGAGATCTGTCACCAGCACCTCCTCCTCAATGGAGTTCAGTTGTTTGGGACAGGTGGCATGGCTCACCAGACTTGGCCTTTTCAATGTCTTGTGCATGTGGATACCCACCATATTATTCCCACCCTCAAGATTGATCTTGATCTCGTTTTCCGCTGGGATGGGATCGCTGATCAGACTGGGATTTTTATGGTGGTTATGACTGATATCAGGACAGGGGTGGGACTGGGATTTTTATGGTGGTTATAATTGATATCGGGACAGGGAGCATTCTGCTCCATACTGTGACTGGCATTATTGAAGTGGGACTACCCAGATGATGATCGCTACTATCGAAGACCATCAGCCACCGTGTTGGTACCACCTGGCAATAAAGGTACCTTCCTTGCCCTGCCTATGGTACTGAGAAGCTCCAGTCCACCACTCATGATTGGGGTAGAGAATTGACACAGTCAACGCCACTTCAATCACAATCGGGGATATGGAGGAGATAAGGCAGAATCCTTGCCACCGTCATCAATACCATTGGATGCTGTCCTGCCTTGCATCAGACATCACATCTAGTGGATGCTATACACTCTCCTTCTCAGCCAGTTTTTTATTCAAAGGACTTGTCAGATCTTTTCTCACGGGAAGCGACTCAGCGTCAGATCTTACCAGAAATTATACAGGAGAAACTTCCGACTACTTCAATACCACCAGTTGAATCTCCAGTATCAGAAGAGTATTTGTCAGAGTCCGCTTAACCTTCATCTTGTCAGCCTTCTGTCTTTTCTCCTGATGCAGCGGTGGCATCGCAAGAGGTCATTTCCCCATCGGAAGATCTGGGACAGTTTGCTGCACAAATGCTTCACATGGCTCAGCCTTTGGGGCTATCGGCACAGCAAGTGACTCATGCAGTACAACATCCAGTATTTGACACCGTAAATACAGAGTCAACACAGCCAGTGTCGATCCCGATGTTGCCTGCATTGCTGACAGTGATTAAGCAATCATGGAAAAGCCACCTACATCTAAGAGGTTAGAAGGTTTATATAAGCTCCAAGAGGTGGATGTGGAATTCCTGTTCCAACATTCAGCACCAAATTCAATTGTAGTGGAAGCTGCTTTGGGTAAATCTCATAGACAGCACTCTTCCCCCATTGACAAGGAGGGCTGTCACCTTGACCTTTTAGGCAGGCATCTCTATTCTTTGGCATTGATGGGACTTAAAGTCGTTAATTACCAGGCTGCTATGTCTGGCTATCAACTCCTTTTACGGGTTAAGGCTAGCAAGCTTATGGATCATCTCCCAGATGATAAGAAGGAATTGGCGTGCCTGTTTCATGCCGAGGCTCAAAAATGGTCAAGACAGCAAATCCACACAGCGAGACATCAAATAGATTGTGACTCTAAAGTCCTGGCAGGAGCAATAGTGTTGCACCGGCATGCATGGTTGAGGTCAGTAGGCCTTTCTCATGAGGTGTGTTCAAGATTTGAGGATTTGCCTTTCAACAGGCAAGGTTTATTTAATACCAAAACAGATAAGGTCTTGGACTCAATTCAGAAGGCTCGAACCACAGCAAAGAGGATGGGCTTTACACAAGCAGTCACAGGAACCGCGGCAGAAGTGCTGGTATTGACAATTTTCTACTCCATTCCAGCCTCAACAGGCATCATTTCACCAACAAGGCAGAGGCAGACACCTTGCAGGCAGTACCGGTCGTCTAAATTCAGACATTCTCAACGCAAATCAGATGGAGGGGGGAAGTGCTATCTTTGACTCCCGTCCATCTCTAGAAGATCTAGCAACTCACCTGTCTCCTTATGGCGACTGTCTTTGCTCATTTCTTCCTGCGTGGAGGGCAATCACGACGGATTCTTGGGTGCTGTCAATCATTCAGTTAGGTTACAGAATCGAGTTCAGTGCCTTCCCTCCTGTCGGTACTGTGAAAGTTACAACCCTGTCAACTCACCTCCAAGAAGTGGCTTCACTCTTGCAAAAGGGGGTGATCGAGACTGTTCCAGATGCTCATGTTCTCAACGGGTTTTATTCCAGGTACTTCACGGCACCGAAACGGGACGGAGGGCTGCAACTGATTCTGGATCTGAGGGGTTTAAATACTTACATCACACCCAAAAAATTCCTCATGGTCTCGCTAGTATCAATGCTTCCTCTCCTTTCTCAAGGAGATTGGTTTGTCTCCATCTATCTAAAGAATGCTTACTTCCATATTGCAGTGCATCAATCATCATGCCATTTCCGCCGCTTTGTGATTGGGAATGCTACCTACCAGTTTTGCGTCTTACCTTTCAGGCTCGCCACTGCCCTGAGGGTCTTTACCAAATGTATGGCCGTTGCCTGTGCTCATCTCCATGTAGAAGGAATAGAGATCTACCCGTACATAGACAATTGGTTACTGGTGGCGTCCACGAGGGCCCAGCTGCAGAGGTAATTAAGGATGACATGTTCTTTTTTGGAGAGTTTAGGCCTAATCATCAACCGGGAGAAATCCAAATTAACACCAACGCAAGAATCATAGAATCATAGAATAGTAGGGTTGGAAGGGGCCTACAAGGCCATCGAGTCCAACCCCCTGCTCAATGCAGGAATCCAAGTCAGAGCATCCCCGACAGATGGCTGTCCAGCCTCATCTTGAATGCCTCCAGTGTGGGAGAGCCCCCCACCTCCCTAGGTAATTGGTTCCATTGTTGTATTGCTCTCACAGTCAGGAAGTTTTTCCTGATGTTCAGCCGGAATCTGGCTTCCTGTAACTTGATCCCATTATTCCGTGTCCTGCACGCTGGGATGATCGAGAAGAGATCCTGGCCCTCCTCTCTGTGACAACCTTTCTGGTACTTGAAGAGCGCTATCATATCTCCCCTCAGTTTTCTCTTCTCAAGGCTCAACATGCCCAGTTCTTTCAGTCCCTCTTCATAGGGCTGTGTTTCCAGTCCCCTGATCAACTTTGTTGCCCTCCTCTGAACCTGCTCCAGTTTGTCTGCATCCTTCTTAAAATGTGGTGCCCAGAACTGGACACAGTACTCCAGATGAGGCCTAACCAGTGCTGAGTAGAGGGGAACTAGTACTTCCCGGGATTTGGAAGCTATGCTTCTATTAATGCAGCCCCAGCGACTCTTTTGCTCTTCACTCAGCATCAGGGGCAGGTGCGGCACCTGGACTTAGCCATGGTGCGCCTGACTGCGTGGAAAATAGGGTAGAGGCTCTGGGGACCATGACAGCTGGTTTGCAAAGAGTGCTCGATGCTGAATGGAAACCAGCAACATGTGTATGTTATTCTAGGAAATGGCATTTTTTTTCTGCATTTGCAACTACCAGCCATTTTGACTGTCAAAAATGTGATATTTACCAAATTCTGTCATTTTTACTTGAACTGTTTGAGAATCATAGAATCATAGAATAGTAGGGTTGGAAGGGGCCTATAAGAACATTGAGTCCAACTTCCAAAAGAGAAGGGTCTTCATTGTTCATCACTTCATGTTTATTTAGGTGCAATCTCTGCATTCCTCCCCCTGGTTGAGGGTTTTACAGTTTTTTCTCACCCTTTAGCAATTTTTTTTCAGAGGTGTTTGCAATTTAGTTCCTCCAATTCATCCCTTGGTACCGACATGGAGCCTATCAGTAGTACTACAAGTTCTGTCTTCCAAACCATTTGAACCACTTGCGACAACAGATTGCAGACTATTATAATTGAAGATGGCATTCCTAATGGCAGTTACATTGGCCAGAAGAGCTAATGGACTGTGTGTGCTCCATGTGGATGCTCCTTACATGGTGTTTCATAAGGATAAGGTGGTTTTGCGACCTGATACCTTGTTCACACCAAAAGTTGTGTCTGAATTCCACCTTAATCAAGATATTGTCCTATCGGCCTTTTTTCCATCCCCTTCTGGGTCACTAGAAGTGGCTTTACATGCAGTAGAAGTCCACAGAGTCCTGGCATTTTATAAATCCAGGACAGAGTCGTTCCGTAAGTCCCCATGTTTATTTATCTCTTCTGCTGGATCAGCAAGGTCTTACCACTCTCACCTCAACAGTTTTCATCATGGGTAGTTGACATGATAAAGTTATCATATCAGATTTCCAGGCTGGATCTCACCATGCCAATTCGTGCACACTGGACCAGGGTGGTTGCGACCTCCACTGCTTTTGACAGGGGAATAGCACTACCAGAACTCTACCAAGCAGCAACTTGGTCCACTCCATCCACATTTATCTGGCATTACCATTTGGATGTGCAGTCGAGAGTTGATGCTATGTTCGGATGTGCAGTGCTCTCATCAATACTTACCTAGGACACCTACCCACCTCCGGTAAGTTAGCTTGCTAGTTGCCCATATGTGTGATGCACAGAGACCATGAAGAATAAAGACAGGTTGCTTACCTGTAACTGTAGTTCTTCGAGTGGTCATCTGTGCATTCACACAACCCTCCCACCATCCCCACTTCGGGGGGTGTGTGTGTGTGTGTGTGTGTGTGTATGTGTGTGTGTGTGTATATATATATATATATATATATATATATAAATGTTTTGATGGTATTTTAGTAGGTCACCTCTCGGTTCAGAGGCTGCTTTTGTCGGTCTCGAGAACTGAGGGAATAGGCAGGAACTATTTGAGACGTGTGCAGTAAATGGTGGAAGGGTTCCCACCTAAAACTCCGTAGCTGTAGAACTTTTTCCTGAATTGAGGCTCCACGCAGGCACAGAGCCTGTATGTGTAAATGGACAGATGACAACTCGAAGAACTACAGTTACAGGTAAGCAACCTGTCTTTTTCAGGAGGTGCTGGAAACAACCCAGTGTTGGCACCTGACTGACCTCCAAAGGCAGGGAGTTCCATAGGATGGGAGCCACCACACTGAAGGCTCTTCTCCGGGTGGACTCCAGTCAGGCCATGGATCCATGTGGAACCTCCAGGAACATGCCCTCTGATGACCGCAGTGGTCGGGCAGATTGGTAAGGGAGAAGGTGCTCTCTCAGGAATCCTGGTCCCAAGTTGTTTAGGGCTTTGTATACTAGTACCAAAACCTTAAAGCTGGCCCAGTAGTGAATAGCCAGTGCAGTTCCCTCAGCAAAGGAGTTGCATGCTGAAAAGGGGCAGCTCCTGACAACAGCCGAGCTACTGTGTTCCGCACTAACTCCAGCTTCTGGAGCAGCCTTAAGGGCAGCCCCAAATAGAGTGCATTGCATTAATCTGGTCTTGAGGTTACTAGCGCCTGGACCGCTGTGGCCAAGCTATCCCTATCCAGGAGAGGCCGAAGCTGCCAAATCAGCCAAAGCTGGTTAAAGGCACTCTGAGCCACCATGGCTACTTGGGCCTCCAGCAATACTGATGGATCTAGGAGTACCCCCAGACTATGAACCTGGGCTTTCAGAGGGAGTGCAACCCCATCCAGAACAGGCAATGAACCTATTGCCCAGACTCAGCACCAATCACCCACAGGGCTTCCGTCTTGCCAGTTTCCATTTATTGGTCCTTATCCAGCCCATTACTGTGTGTAGGCACCGATCCATGACTTGCACAGCCTCCTTTGATTCAGATGTCACAGGGAGATAGAGCTGTGTGTCATCAGCATACTGATGGTACTCCAAGAGCCCTAATGACTGCTCCCAGTGGCATTATATAGATGTTAAACAACATTGGTGACAGCGTGGTACCCTGTGGAACCCCATAGCTCAATTGCCAAAGGGCCAAGGAATGGTCACCCAATGTTACTCTCTGAAATCGACCTCGCAGGTAAGACCAGAACCACTGTAACAGAGTGCCTCCAATGTCCACCCATGGAGTCAATCCAGGAAGATACCATGGTCAATGGTATCAAAAACTGATGAGAGATTGAGCAGAATTAGCAAGGTTGCGCTCCCCCATCCCTCTCTTGAGAAGGTCATCCATCAGGATGCCCAAGGCTGATTCAGTCCCATAACCAGGTTGAAACCCAGACTGGAATGGGTCTAGATAATCAGTATCCTCCAAGAGTCCCTGCAGTTGTTCTGCCATCTTCCCTAAGAAAGGGGTATTTGCAACTGGGTGGGAGTTGTCTAAAACCATTGGGTCCAGAGTGGGCTTCTTCAGGAGTGGTTGTACTACTGCCTCCTTAAGGATAGTAGGAACCAGCCCTTCCCACAGAGAAGCATTCACCACATCCTGGACCCATCCAGTCATACCCCCTTGGCTAGCTTTTATTAGCCAGGAGGGGCAAGGATTGACAACAACATCAAGTTCACTGTGGAGATGAGCGATTTTGTCCTCAAAGTGCAATTCAAAAAGGTCTCAGTGGGTCCTTGAGTGGACTAGAGCCCCATTTGTTGGGGAGAGCATGAACAGCTCCTGAACCACCTGAAAGAGCTCCACTGGCCAGCTACTTGAGGACGTAATGGAGACAGCAAAATAAGCCTTCTTTAGTGCCCACACCACCACACAGTTGGCACAGTTATGCACTCTAGACCATGTTTGGTAATATTCGCTTCGAGACTTGTGCCATTTGCGCTTTAGCTGACTTCCAGCCTGTTTCATCACCTATAGTTCTGTATACCAGGGAGCAGAGAAGGCTGGAGAGGGCACTCAGGTGCAATTAAGTCAATAGCCCTCCATATCTCACTGTTCCACAACGAGACTAGGGCTCAGCTGGACCACCAGCTTTCTCCACTGGAAAATCCCCAAGAGCTTTCAGAAATCCATTGGATTCCATCAATCTCCTGGGGCAGACAATCTGAATTGGGTGTCCCACCCCCGTAGGAGGGAAGTAATGCCGTACGTTCAAATCTCACCAGGAAATGATAGGACCTTGACAATGGGGTTACTTGGGTAACTCCCCCCCCCCCATTTTCAGATTACTCATCTCACAGCTTGTATCAAAAACCAAATCAAGGGTATGCCCTGCTTTGTGTGTTGGGCCAATGACAAACTGAGACAGCCCCATGGATGTCATGGAGGCCATGAAGTCCTGAGCCAGAACTCCAGAGACAGCCTCAGCATGGAAGTTGAAGTTACCCAGAGCCAGCATCCTGGGTTCCTCCAACACCACACTTGAGACTGCCTCTGCCAGCTCAGTCAGGGAGGATGCTGGGCAGCAGGGTAGGCGGTGCACCAGGCACATCCCCAGTCTGTCTCTATGGCCCAACACCAGGTACAGCCCCTCAAGGCCTGCTCCAAGGTGGAGTGGTTTCCTGGTGAGGGAGTGGAAGTTCTGTAGACCACTGCAACTCCTCCCCGGCCCCAGCCCTCCAGCCCATGTTGGTGCTGCACCAAGTACCCAGGTGGGCAGAGCTGGGTCAGGTCAACCCCACCCAACTCACCCACCCAAGTCTCAGTAATACATGCCAGATCGGCCCTCTCATCCACAATTAAATCATGAATGAGTGTGGTCTTATTGCAGACCGACACGGCATTAAATAGCAGCACCGCTTAGTGGAAGAGCTATCAGGCACACAAAAGCTAGAGGAGGGGGTAGAAGGGGGACAGTATACTTCATGCTCTTTGGGGTTCTGCTGTCCTAAATATAATGAGTCTTGCAGGTGCCATTTACAAGTGTTCACACCCTTTCTAGCAATGATGCATCACAATGGTCTGGTGTTCAGTGGACGCTGGTGGCTCTGATTTTGTTGGGGCTGTAAATCCATTCTGGGTTTTAGTCAGATCCAGCCAGAACTCTAAAGGAGCTATCCAAGGCACTGAACCCTATCCTCAAAATAGGTCACCTTTAGAGTCCTGGCTGGTTCTGCCTAAAATCCAGAATGGATTCACAGCCTCACTGAAATTGGAGTTGCCAGCCTCCACTGCTGGTGTGGTCTGTGGATCTTTTACAGCCTATCAAACACCCCTTTCCTATCTGAAGAGGAGGAGAAACTGCTCCTCAAAGGGTGTCTTTAATTCATAACAGGAACCATGCACTTGAGAAAATGTGCTGTATATGGTAGGGGCCATTCCAGGCCAGCAACTGTTCATCTCTAAAAACATCTGGTCACTACTCCCCTGCCTCTTAGGCTTACACATTTCCCAACATGTACCCTTGTTAACCCTTAAGAGTATACGAAGAGCCTTGCAGGAGGAGACCAAGAGTCCATCTAGTGTAGCATCCTATTTCCAACAGTGGGCAGCCAGATGCTTCTGGGAATCCCACCAGGAATGCATGATGGCAACAGTCTGCCCCTACCTCTTGTGCCCCCCCACCTGCAATTGGGTTTCAGAGGTACACTGCCACTAAACATGGAGGTATTAGCCATTACATAGCTCCCACCTCAATGAATTTGTCTAATCCTCCCTTAAAGCCATCTGAGCTAGAAGCTACCACCACATCTGGTGGAAAAAAATCACACAAGTTACTTCTGTACTCTGCCTACCCTGAATCTACTGTTGCTCTGTTTCTTTGGGTGACTCGGGGAGCAATCTTGTTGAGACAGTTGCCATCCTCTGAAGTTGCAGGCAGGCGACGACCCTATGCAGCTCAGGCAGAGCACGGAGGGGCCCCTCCCCTCCTTGCTTGGCTGGCCCTGTGTTCTTGGCTAGCTGGGATTTTGCATGTCTAGCTGGGGCTTCAGAGAGGGGTGGAAATGGGCCTGGAGACCCCTTGGGAAGCCACAAAAAGGGGCTTCCATGGTCTCCCCCGCCAGGAACACCCCATTCTTGCCCTCTCCATGCACCTTTTTAAAAGCACAGAGAGGCAGCCACTGCGGTTCTCTCCACACAGGCTACAAAGGGGGAGGGAGTGCGGTCTCCTGGCTTCAAGCTTGGAGCGCTGTCTCTGACTTCAGAGCCAGGAAACGGAAAAATCGTAGAGGCCACAGGATTGCTTTCTCAGAGTTCTAGTGTTAACAGGGAGGGTGAAAAACATGTGGCAAAAGTTGTCTGGGACTTCAGGGAGCCCCCTGCCAGCATGGCCAATGGTCAGGAATGCTAAGAGCAGAAGTCCAACGCATCCGGAGATCAGCATTTTGCCCACCCCAGCTCTACGCCGTGCATGTTTTTATAAACCTCTTATGATGTCCGCCTGAGTCGCATTTGTTCTAACTGGGAAAAAACCCTGCCTCAAACATTGACCTTCCCTCATAGATACTCCAGTCTGTTGATCATTTGGATGCTCCTTTCCTGTACCTAGCTCTGCAATACCCCCACCCCATCAGTTTTTGTGTTTCCTACCTCTGTAACAGGGATGTAAAAGCTGCCTTGGCTAGTTTTTGAACAGACAGCTTTCTGCTTCCTTTCTTGCATGAGCAACATTCACTTATGGACAATGTGAGAGGGGCTTGCAAAAGCAAATGCCTTGTATCTCCTGGCTTTCTAGTGCCAGTGCTGTAGCTTCCAGGCTAGTGTTTTTTCTGGAGTTGTGATGAAGTTTGGCTGTAAAAATGAAATACTTCTAGTCTGACTCCATCTTCTCCCGTACCCACCCCCACAGCACTTGTTGGTACTGTACAGCAGAGGCGTCAGATGCAGCCACACAGCCCGAGCTATTTGACTATGGGTGCTTTGCTGCAGACAGCCACCACCGAGGACTTGGCTGTGGCTTCTTCCGCAGTGCAGTTGCAGCCTGAAGCTCCGTGTGGCTTAGAGACAATCCATGTTGAGAGCCACCTTCCAGAAAGCTTTGAGCAGAGCTCCACAGCACAAACTCAGACCCTGAGAGAATTTGAAAAGGTAAGCAGGGCCTCAAAGCTTTACTTATTTACACTATCCTTTTTCCTTTGGTCAGTGGGGAAATTCCCTGTACAGGGACTAAAACGAGTAAAAAGACCCTGCCAAGGAAAGAAGCACTGTTTTGGTTGCATTTTCCCACCACTCGAACTGCAGTATATGATCAGTGGGATGATGTGATTCTTATGCTGGCTGAGGAATCTATTGTGATTTGGCTTATTGTGCAAAGTGTGTCTCAGCGAATACTCTGTTGTACAGTCCTGCAAATTCCTCATACTTCTCTCCAGAAAAATGGCTCATAGCCCAGCCTAGAAGGCATAGGACAAAGCCCCAGTAGCCTGTTCTTGTAAACAAAAGGAACTCACGGGAATTGGCATGGAAAAGCAATAAGAGGGTGTTTAACCGTTTCCCCGCGTTTTCCCCACTACAGTCTCCCCCCCACCCCACCCTTGCTTTCCCACAAACACACAACTAGAACCTCATGTGGGAAAAACAGCTGGGTGATGGAGGGAGGGGGGAAATGCAGCAGAAAACTGGTAGGTTGGGGAAAAGGGTTAAGCATTTTCTCCATCCGTTGCTTCTATAGGCAAAAATGCCCTCTCCCAAAGCTGTTTTTGTTTACAAAAACCACTCCTTGGGCTTCATTTACATGTAACATATCATTTGCTCCTGTTCCTGAGCCATTTGCTACGTAGGATTGGTTTCAGCATAAGGTTTTCCTTCACAGAGCAAGGATAAAGATGGTGGAGGAGTATGTGTGGCACTCCAGCAGCAGGAAGCAGTGAGAGAGCAGGAGAAGCCTCTTCTTTGGTGCCTGGTGCACTGCTAGCTTTTGGGAAATATAATTTTCTCAAAGGTTACTGCCATGTCGGGAGAAGGGAATTCTTCTATAGTTCAGATTAAAGTCAGAGCCAGAGAAGAATTCCAGGGTCATAATTCTCATTGCATATTTTAGTTGAACTCAAGCCCCAAAATACAAGTCTTGGTGACATCAGTAAAATGAGAGATGGTGTTGTGACATCTGAATATATACTCTGGATTGTTACATTCCTTGATTTCCCCTTTTTATGTTTAAACCCTGAACTAGTGAGGTCAGTAGGGTTGTCCATTTTTTAATTTAAAAAATTCTGTCCCTTGCACCAGATGGGATCAGGGCAGAACTTTAGTTCAGGGGTGGAGCCAGAGCAGAATTTGTTGGGCCAGAACAGGAGCCTGGAATACTCTGGAGTTGACTGGCTTGTCAGACCTCAGTGCTGGTTACCTGACAGTTTGGTATTACTGGTTGGACCAATTGAAATACTGGCAGGGTTGGCAGCCCTAGTCACAGGCCTTATTTAGGGTTTCACCTGAGTCTTTCATGGAAGCTTTAAAGCTTGCTAGGCCCATGAAAGGAAACAAGGTGAGGAAGCTTTCCTTCCCTGAGGCGCAGGATTATGTAGCAAAACCAGATCCCTAGTGAAATGTGAGGGTTTCTCCCCATCCTCTCCTTCCCCTGTCATGCTGTGCCTTGATCATATTACTCACCCCACACCTGGCCCAGTCACCACCTCTCTCTATTCCTCTTCAATGAGGTTGGCTGCCAAATTCATCCTGTTCCCCTCAGAGCTGCTAATCTCCTGCAGTTGGTTAGGGACGGCTGTGAGGTGGCAGTGGAACTACAGAGCTCTTCTCAACCCAGCTCAGATTACACCACTTGCATATGGGTGCTCATGTAGGATGAGCCTCTGCCAAGGATTCCTCAAATACCTCCAGGAGGTAAAAAAAGAAAGCAAGCTACACTCTTGTCCCTGAGTTGAGCAGTGACTGTAGATCCACAGGGCAGCTGACACCCAAAACGCTGAGTTCATTCCCATGTCTCTGTAGGCCTCCCAGGCTGTGCCACTATAGCTATTTTGCTGGGCTTCCCTTCCTTTCCCAGCTTCACAATGTTACTGGAGTGAAGGGGGTGTGAGATTTCCACCCCATGGATCCCCAACCATGTCTAATGGATATCGTACTTTGTCTCAGCACCTCAATGACTTGAAGAAAGAGAACTTCAGCCTCAAGCTGCGCATCTACTTCTTGGAGGAGCACATGCAGCAGAAGTATGAAGCCAGCAGGGAGGATATCTACAGACGGGTAAGTTAATTGGGGCTTTGGGGGAACTGAGGCCACAATTAGTGCTTGTCTGAATGTCGAGGCCGAATTTAGTTTTAGTTTACGAAGCTGCTGCACTGAAGAAAAGCAGCTTGCAACATTTCAGCATGTTGGACCACTGGTCATACAGGCAGTTCTGTCATTTTATCACTGGGCAGTTGGGCCCTGGGTAAGGTCAGTCTTTCAGTTAGGAATAGTGTGCCATCTCAGCCAGGGAGAATCCTGATCTGCGGGGGGATAATCACCTGTGCCTTGGTTTTGAAATATGGGTGTATAACTCCCTAGGGGTGTGTGGGGAGCTTCACAGAGAACATGATGTCAAAAAGAACAGCTGCCTGCCCTCTTTGCAACATCAGAAAACTGGTTAAAGGCACACACCTTCCAGAGTTAGCTGCTGAATATGTAAACTTCGTGTTTTTTCCCCTTTGTGAATAAGCTGTAACATGAAGATAAACAGTATAATCTGCTCTACTTGGTAGTTAAACTGGTTGGCTTTGTTAATATTAATCTTAAAATTCTGACAATGTTAGTGGTTTGGGGAATAAAATACTGTGGAACAACAATAGAATGTGAAAATACAATATCTGGGCAAGTGAAACTCATCCTTTAAGGGTCATTGGTTGCAAGCATTCGCACTGGATATGCAAAATTACTTTCTTTCAAAGGCTTGCAAATGGAAGATGCTTGATTAATGGTCTTTTATGTATGGTGGCTACTAGCTAATGAATCCATTCCACTTGCATGGGTGGTCACTGAAGGAAACGGTTTGAAAGCTGGAATGAATCCAGAGGAGCCAGAAGTCTGAGTTTTTGCAATTAGTTGGTAAGAAAGATTCTTGGAGGGAGGGTTTCAGAGGTATGTTGTTGCTCATGAGGAATTTATGCTGCCTTACAGATTAGCGCTGCCTGTTTCCCCTGTACGCAAACTGTATATTTGTAAATTAAGAGATATTACAAAAATGCAATGAATTTCCAGTACTTTTTCCCAACAAGGAAACTGACCCTGTAAAATACTTTTTTTCTGAAATTGCCTATTGCTCAGGGAAGTGGGGAGCCTGAAACAATATTTTAAAATACTTAAAACAGTGGTTCCAAACTGTGTGTTTGAGAAACTGTGGCATTCCTCAGGTGCTTGTCTGGAGTTCTCAAAGTAAAGGTCAAAATGGTGGGAAAGCTGTCCTGAAAGACTGACCGCCTTCCCATCCTGTTGATCTTGCTTTGCAGCTGCTTTCAGAAACATTGGATATATTCTAGGGCAGAAGTGGGCAGCAAGTGGCCCAGAGGTCTGTGTGGTCCCCCATCCTACATACTGGGCTGTGTGGCAGCAGCAAACCCCCCCAGTGGTTTTCTGCAAAAATTATGTGGCAAATCTCTGTGCAGCCTTAGAAAGATGAAGTAGTGGTTTGCCACTGAATTTCGGCAGGAAACCACCAGGTTTTTTTTGCCATCTGTATGCCCTAGAATTTGGCAGTCTGGGACTGAGAAGTGGCCCACTCCTGTTCTAGGGCATCATTCGTTCTGGGGGGCAGTAAGGCTAAATAAACCTTGTCAGTGCTCTGAATAAGTCAAGTGTGCATCTTAGAACAGAGGTGAGCAGACTTCAGGCTTGCAGAATTTATGTTGGTTTTTTGCTAGAGCACTGAGGTCTACCAACCAGCCACACAAAATGGTGTCTTGGGAGGCAAAGTGAATTATCTACTCACCCCATGAACCATTCCCTGTATATACATTAAAATTTCCTTCTAATTTACCAAAGATCAGGGATTCTAACACAACTCATTAACACTGGCTAGCAGAGCTGTACAAAAATATGGCCCAAAGCAACGAATTAGTATTGACTGCTATTTTACAGATGAGAAAAAATGAGGCTGAGAAGTAATTAGTTAGCACAAGGCCGCAGCAGAGATTTTTTTTTCTTGCAATCTTACTTGCCCTTGTTAAAGTATTGGGAGTCGGAAACCCTTGAAGATCTACTGTAAATCACCCAAAGATCTACCAGTAGATCCCAGTCTCCTTCAGCCTGCCCCTATCTGAGAACATGTCCCTGAATCTTCGGCAATGTGCAAAAGCAATGTCCTCAGCAGGAGAGTGAAAATTTCAAAACCATTAATATAAAGTAGGGATGGGCAATTTCAGGAGGTGAGGGAGCCATTTTCACTCCCTGCCCCCTGCATGGGCCACAGTTTACAAGGCGACCCAAAAATTAATTAAAGAATTAGGGGAAAAAATGGCGTCCAGGGCACTACGGAGTAAGCAAATTAGATTTGACCATATTGGTGCTCCACAGTGCTCCAATTGCCATTTTCCCTGGGTGCAGGGGATACTGGGAGTGGGGGCGCATGTGGCCCATGGACCACACGTTGCTCACCTGTTATAAAGCATCTTGGCCAGGCATTTCACCGGAATCTAAGGAGGTGCCATTTGAATTGCTCATTACCAACACTATGAATGTTTGTTGAAACAAAGTGTACCTGTTTTAGTCTGCCAAAGGATATGAAAGTAAATGAAGGGGGAACGTTGTAACAGAAGACAGGCGGAAGGTTGATGCCTCTGCCCCACCCACCACAGCAGCAGCCTACTTTAACCCTACCATCACCTCTTCTCCATGGCATGAAAGCTACAAAAGCTACACGGAGTGAGGCAACCTGATTGGCAAAACATAAGATGGTGGCCAGAGAGGTCTCAAAGAGCACAGTGTCCAAGTGCGCAGCTTACCCAGATGGCCAGAATGCTTCTCATTCAGCCATCAGTGATTGGTCCTCAAGACTATGGAGGAAGGAAGCAAAACCTTACAAGAGGTGTGTGAATACATAAGCCTCCATTCCCACCTTTGCCCTCACTGTTCCAACAGACCAAGGAAGAACTGGTCTGAGAAGAACCAGTTCAGGGGCAAATACCCCGGTTAGGCTATTGCCTCCTAAGTTCTTTTCTAAACAGCTGAGCAGGAAGGTGCCTGAGCCAGTCCAGAAACCATGGAGAGGCTCACTCATCTGTTTGGGCTAACATTGGCCTTTCTCTCTGCCCTTTAAGTGGGTCCAACCATCCCCCTTCCCAGCTGCTTTCATCATTTTTTTGTGCAAGTTCTACATCAGGGATTGGGAATCTGTTTTGGCTGGAGGGCCAGATTCCATTTTGGAAAAGCTCTTGGGAGCTGCATTCCAGTGGTGGGTGGGGACAAAGGCAAAGGTGGGTGAGGCTGAAAAATCCCCTCCCTTCCCAATTTCCATAGTATTCTATAGCTAGTAAGCGCTTTGGAATACGCACTTTAGGCTCCCATGCATGCAAAAGTTAGACAGGCAAATGCGCATGTACCCACACTGACACCTGTAAATAAGGAAACATCCCACAAGTGAGCCTGACATTACCCATAGATTCACATGCACAAGCATTGTGGGGTTTGCTGTACTCTTATGCCTGCAGCCAGGATATGTACCCATAGCCCTGTATGTAATAAGGGAACAGGGAAGAATTGGTAGAATTCATGTTTTGCATGCAGTAGATTCAAAGTTTTCTTCAACAGCTCAGGTTAGAAGATCCCAGGTAGCAAGTCTGGGAAAGACCCAAGGCTCTGGAGAAACATCACCAGCTAGAGTAGACAATACTCAGCTAGATGGACCAGTTGTCTGACAGCTTCATACGTTCATACTAAGAACTCGCACTGAAGAGGTTTGCAGTCACTGCACTGCAAGAGAAGTGTCACCGTGGTGTTGACAGCTGTCCTTAAAACTGTGAAAAGCTAGTGCAGCTGACAAGCCATAGAGCTGCTAGCCAATGTCTTGTTGTTCCCAGGTAGTAGAGTTATAAATAGCCTGGTTACTGGGTGAGATGATTATGGTGTTTGTTCTGCCTCTTGCTGGCTGAGGCACTCGACAATCAGTGGGAGATCTGGTGTGGTAGCTGAAATAGTGTGGCAACATCAGACATGGTGGCTTTGTTGTTGGAAAAAAGAATTTAAGTTGCTATTTTTAGCTTGTCAAAAATTTGCCAAGTGCTCGCTTGCTGAACCACCCACTCCATGGGCACAGATACCTTTGCCAAGAGAGGGGGTTGGGAGTGTGAACCTATTGATTTTCTTGGGCCTAGCTAGGCTGTCCAAGCTGGATGTTGGAGGCACTGCTTGGTGGTGTTTCCACTTGATGGCGGATTGCAGAGGACGGTGCTGGGGGAGCCCTGCTCGACCCCATGGCAGCTTTGCTTTGAGGTCTGACAGCGTTCCAGTCTCTCCCCTGTGCTGTTCAATGTCTACACAAAACCACTGGGAGAGGTTACCTGGAGATTTGGTGTAAGGTGTCACCAATATGTGAGTGACATCAGCTTTCTCTTTTTGTTTTGTTTTTTAAAAAATCAAATTAAAGTGAGGTTGTGGGTGCCCTAAATCAGTGCCCATGTATGGTAGTGGACTGGACAAGGGCTAATGAACTGAGACTCAGCCCAGACAAGATGGAGGTACTGTTGGTGGGTGGTTCGTCCACCCAGGTGAATGTTGTTCAATCTGACCTGGAGGGGGTTGCAATCCTCCTAAAGCATGGGTGGGCAACTTGTGGCCCTCCAAATGCTTTAACCTACAACTCTTATCAGCCCTAGCCAGCATAGCCAATGGTCGTCGTTGGCTAGAGGGCCACAGTTTTCCCACCCTTGCCCTGAAGGATCAGGTTCACAGCGTGGAGGTGCTTATTGGTCCATCACTGTTGCGAGAGGCCCAAGTGGCCTCTGTGGCTTGGAGCACCTTATATCGGCTTCATCTGACATGCCAGCTGTAGCCATACCTGGATGGCGTGAGCCTGGCCACAGTAAGTCATGCTCTTGTAACCTCCCATTTAGATCATTGTAATGAATTGTACATGGGGCTGCCTTTGAATATGGTCTGGAAACGGCGCTTGGTCCAAAATAGAGTAGCACAACTACTAACCAGGAGTGGGCCATTTGATCCTATGACAGTCTTTTTTCGGCTGCACTGGCCCCCAATTCATTTCTAGGCCCAAGTCAAAGTGCTAGTTTTAACCTTTAAAGCCTTTAACGGCTTGGAACTAGGATACCTGAAATATCGCATTCTCACAGATACATATATACCCAAACCTTGAGATCCACATCACAGGCCTTTTTCCAAGCTCCCTCCCCAAATGAAGTGAAGCAGGTGACTGGCAGGGACAGGATCTTCTCAGTGGTGGCACCCAAGTTGTGGAATGCCCTCCCCAGAGAAGCTCACCTGGCACCTTCTTTACTGTCATTCCAGCACCAGGTGAAGATGGGGAGGGGGGGATTTTAAAAAATGTTTTTAATGTTTTTCAACTACTGCTTATTGATTGTGATATTTTTCATTCATCTGGTTTTATTCTGCTCTCTGTGAGACATTTTTAACTGCAAGTTGTTTTATCATATTATATTTTGATTGTATTTTATTCTATGGTGTTTTACCATTTTGTATTTGTTAACTACCCAGAGAACAATGTTATTGGGCAGCTGAATATAGTCTGTCTGTCTGTCTGTCTGTAACATTTCTTGGCCACCTTTCAGAGCAAAAGCCTTCCCAAGGTGGCTTACAGCAATAAAATACATAAAAACAGTTAAAATATTTAAAGTGATAAAAACAGAAAAACAATAAAAACAATAATAAAAGTCAGCAATAAAACCAGCAACAATTATAACACCAGTAACAGCAACAATAGCAGTCATATTAAGAGAAGGCCAAGGTAAAATAAAATGTTTTCAATGTCTTCTTAAAAGTTTGCAATTATGGACCATGGAGGATTTACGATGGCAGCTTGTTCCAAAGGTGTGGGGCCACTGCAGAGAAGGCTCTCTCACGTGTGCTCACCCACCTGACTGCTCTCACAGGTGGGCGAGTGAGAAGCGCCTCTCTTTCTGAGCTTAAAGTGCAGGCAGGCTGATATGGGTGAAGGCTTCAAGTAACTTGGTCCCAAACCATTTAAGGCTTTAAAGTTCAAAACCAGCACTTTGAATTGGACTTGGAAGCACACCGGTAACCAGGGCAACTGGCGCAGTATAGGCATTATGTGATCGAATCGCCTCGCCACTACCAATACCCGGGTGGCCACATTCTGCACAAGCTGGAGTTTACGAACTGACTTCAAAGGCAGCCCCACATATAGCACATTACAGTAGTCCAGCTTGGATGTCATTAGTGCGTGGATAACTGAGGCAAGGTCCGTCCTCTCCAGATAGGGCTGCAGTTGGCGTACCAGCCTAAGCTGGTAAAAAGCACTCCTGGATACCGCAGCCACCTGGGCTTCCCCAGTTAGCTCAGACTTTAGTAAAGAAATACACATAGATACAGACTATATCACAGGATAGGAAGGGGTTCAGTTAACAGGGGGTGGCCCATCTAACAGAGAAGACATTTGCCATAAGCATTAGACAAATCACCATGCAGCTTTCTACGGGGTTCCTCTATTTCCATTGGTGCTTAGCGCTGATGCGAAGCCCCAGCCAGTCATTTTGCCAGCTAAAAAACATGAGAGGAGAAAGTAATTTGCAGTTGCTTAACTACATGGTACTTTCTCTCTTCTCTCTTACTGGCAAAATGGAGGCTGTAACAGCTGGAGGACAGAGCAAATTGCATGGGGCAGTGTTAGGGAAGCTGTTCTGGCTGGCAAGGTGAAATTTGAACTGTCAGCTTCCCAATCCAGCATCTCATGCTCTTAGCCACTACGCTGCACAAGTAAATAGCAACTGAGTATGTAGGTGAGTGATCCAAGTGTGGATGTGCAGCTCAGATTATATGTCTGTAGCAGCTGAACTGTGTTCCCCAAACTAGGCAACTGAAGTCAGAACATTCTGTTTCAGAGGAGCCAACTGTTAAGTAGCTCAGCTGGCTCTTGGCTGTGCTATTCATGGGATACTGAATAATATGACTTGCTCATGTGCTTAAATCAGTGCATGGGGAATATGAAGGAGGTAAGCAAGTTAGAACTTCGTGTAGCAGTCTGTGTGGAATGGTGGATGCATTTGTGCTGGTGCTTTATATGGCACATCTGGATGCAATATTTGCCCATAGGGCAATTTCATATGCTCACATTAACATAATGAACATGCCAGTCGTGTGGACCCATGCTGGGCTCAACATGAGATGGAACAGTCATATGATGTGTCCAAGATGCAGCATTTACTGCCACATTTACTGTCCCACTACTCAGTGCACTTTGGGCTACTTCACAATGACATGGCAAGTGTAGGTTAAGTTGTAAGCTGGACACATGCTAAAACATCTGCATGAATACTTCACCCCATTGTCAAGCTCAGTACAGATCTCTATTGCCCCCATAGTTACTTTGGTGGTCATGTGAATTGGTGCTTAAACTATCTCCAATTAATCAGTGTTAAATTCTACTTCCTGGCCACAGGGAAGTCCAAGCATTTCAGGGTAACCAGCATTGCTTCTGTGGGGGAGGTCTGAACATTTCTTGTCCATTTTATGACCAAGTGTTTCAGAAGAACCAGCATTTTAAAAGGGGACAGTAAAATCAGTTTCAAGATTCAGAGAAATACTGGTCCTCTCAAACACTGTTAGATAAAGCATCCATTTAAATGTGACATTCCTTGTACTCCCTTTCATATTTGTAATGGTTCCTGGACATTCCTGCTTATCTGGACAACTGTTCCTTGTGAACAGTTGTCCTGAGATTGTCCTCATTATTCGAGAAAGGATTTGTTTACATTTGGAGTGGAGATCCACTAGGGGGAAAGAAAGGTCCGTGGGTGTGAGGGAGCTGTACTCACAAGGCATGCAGTGGTGTCATTTAGAGATTAGCATGCAGTCAGAGCCAGTGAGAGCAGTAACTCTGTCTTGCTTCCCTCTTCTAACTCTTCCCTCATATTTCTATTTGAATCCCCTTTCTCTTCTTCCCTGGTGCCAGTGGTTGCCTGTAGGAAGAAGAACATTTGCTTGCTGTCCAGACCAAGCCAAATGATGTTGTCAAAAGCAACTCCTGGCTGGCACCTGTTTTTCCTCCTCTTCCATGGCTCATTCATGGAATTTTACAGGGTGTCCAGACACTGTTGTTTTGTAACCCTCTGGTGTTTTCACTTGTTCTGTCTTTTTCCTAACAGAAAAAAATCTGTTAAGGAGGGAAAGACTTAATAGCTGCACAATGCTTTTTGACTGGTAGCCAAGCTGAGATGGAAGAGAGGAGCTGGAGGCTGGTGGCGGATAAGGAAGCTGGGTTGGGTGGGATCTTCTACTGGGGTTTGTAAGGTATGCAATAGGGATCAAAGGGCAATGCTTGTGATTCCTATCCCTGTTCCAATCCCATGACTGCTCTTGTACCTGTATAATATGTGTTAATCACAATGCGCTGCAGAAGTTTAAGGATTCCCATGCTGAAACAGTGGGATGATTTGGAATATGAAGTGCTTCTCTGACATGCAGAAGCTACATACTTGACATCATTTAAGTGGAATAGCTATCCCCTAACATGTCTTAATCACCTTGTTGGTTCGACTCTTAAAAGTGCTTAAAGAGTAGACTTCTTCATACCCTTTTGATTTATCCTTATGGGTAAATCTAATCTGTCTTGGTGATTATAAGTGCGGAACAAGAACTGGTGGTAGTTCTTGTTTATTGCAGGATACATGTTTAAATTAGCTCAGTGTTGTTTATGTGGCAGCATACATCCCATGATTTGGAATTCTGTCTTGAATGATCCACTGTCATCCAGTTTAAGACGTTGCCACATGTGAAAGTTGTAATCCTCTCCCTACCCTAGAGAAACACTGGTGCTCCATATGAAGCATTTGCTGACTTTACTAGATGTCCCCTTGTTCAGTCGGATGGGGGACATTTGACAGTACTTAAAACCTCAGTTTTCCTTAACAGTTTTGCCAATAAGATGAAATCCCCTTCTCCATTCTGCACTAGGGTATGCATCCAGTTTGGATGAATCTGAAATCCCGTACCAAAGCAGGCTGCTTCAGAGATATTTGGATCACGTCTGAAGCAGGTAATCTCCAAAGCAAATCGGGCTGCTCCCAAGCATCAAACCCAGTTCAGAGAGACACAGGCAGGCAGTCTGCAGTCAGTTCAAAATGGATACATTTCTCTCCCTGACCCCAAGAGCTCCATAAAAGGGCAGGAGGAAGAAGAGGGGTGTAGCTATGTGACTGACAGCTCCAGCTTCCAACCAGTAAATGACCTTACCAGGGATCTCCATTACTTCCAGTGCTTTTGGGATGGGTACAGAAGAAACAGAAGATGGTTTCATTGACTCTTGTGACAGTCTGTGGTGGCAGCAGTGCCCAGGGCTTCCAGGAATGGCTTGAGAGCGAGCCCTGACTGGGAGATGCCTGGTGTCCCATGTTGACCTGTTCAGTGGGTGGCTACTGCTGTCACCAACTCCTCCATCAGCTATGTGGAGTTCCCCCAAGACCACACAACGTGACCAAATTCCTCCAGCACTTTCCCTCTGGTTACTGGTGCAGGGAGGGCAGGGCACCACCTTCCCGCTAATGCTGATGCTTGTCTGCCACTTGTAATGGGGGCCATGAGCTTCAAGGAGCAGAGCGGGGAGGGGACTGGCCTTGCCACCTGTGATGCCTCCTCTCCCAATGCTTACAATGTAAAGCCCAGTGAAAAGCTGGGCTTCTCACTCTGAAACAAAGAGCAAGGACACTCCTGTGGGTTTCTGCAGAGGGAGGCAAGGGGAGCAGTTGCTCCCCTGAGATGAGCCATAACCCCCTGATTCCCAGCTCTCTTTAAAAAGATGTCTCTATGCCTTGTAGAACCTCAGATATGAGCCCTACCTTTAGACCAGAAGAGGACATTGCGTGACCCTCTAGATGCTTTGGCCTACAGCTCCCATCAGCTCTACCCAACATAGCCAATGATGAGGGATGGTGGGAGTTGTAAGCCAAAACACCTGGAGGGCCACAAGTTGTCCACCCCTGCTTTAGACAGAGGAAGGTGGCTGCCTCAGGCAGCTGATTTTGGGTGTCCTGAAAGAGCAGGAAATGGTTAGCCATTTAGGGCACAATCCTACTGCAATGATCCTAAGCCTCCAAGCTTGGAGGCTTACAGTCATCCTATGCAGGGCAGGAGGAGCACCTCCCTGTCCTCCCACCCTGCATTTTTGCTAGATGGGGGAGGAGGGGAAAATTAGAGTAGTATATGACAGCCATGCAGTGTAATCCAGTCTTGTTATCTAGCATCCTGATGTGTTGGGGTTTTTTCTAGGGAAATGCAGTAGGGGGGTGGGGCTATGAAGTTGATTGTAGGAGTAGTGCAATTTATTAAGGGTTAGACAGATTTGTGATGTATGTTTATGTGTACATACATCTTTAATACAGCCCACAAGTTTTAATTTCTCTTTCATGATGGTAGGGGCAATCTGAACATTAGGCGGAGGGCGGGGAGCCCCATTGCCTCATCCCTCTCCCACTTCCATCAAACCTTAAATGAACTAAAACTGCAAAGTTTCCAGTAGTGCAGCAACTGTCAGTCAGAGCAAGTCCTTAGTGATCCATTAGTTTCAGCACAATGTGGCACCAGACAACAACAGAGGCACCAGGCAGGCCAGGTGGGAAACCTGAACTGCTTGGATGGCATATTTGAGCTTGTTCCTCCCCCCTCCACCACACACACACACACACACACACACACACACACACAAAGTAAGCAGGGGACTGACAAAAAAATCAAGGAAATTGGTGGGATTTCCAATGCCCACAGCCAATCAGTGATTCCTTTTTAAGAAACGGTTTTTTTACTGCCATGCATGTGCATAGGGAGCAAACAGGCTGATACTCCACTCCCTCAGAATAGAGCACATTGCAGGAGAGAGCAGTGTGGTGGAGACACAACAATCCAGCTGATTATTTTTTTCTGCAGCAACCAAGTGGTACTGATTGAAATTTAATTTCCAGAAGAGTGCGTGATGTGCATGCAAGAGGGAGAGAGAGAGATTGAGCCTCAGCCAGCAGCAGCTTCCTTCTTTATTTACTTATTTACAACTTCACATTGCTGAGAGAGAGAAAAGGGAGCGAGAGAGAGAGAAAGCGTGTGTGTGAGTGAGAGCTGAGAGAGTTTGAATTTGTGGCACTAGAAGGGAAGTCATGGGTTATAGGGTGGGTATGTGATGACGTGCCAACCTGCACTGCAGTGTGGGTAGTTATGTAAACGACGGGCATGCGCGGAGCACGAACGGGCTGGGGGAGAAGCCACAATGGCTTTTTTTCACCCTGTGGTCATCTGAACCTGGACTTTGTGTGTGTCTGTATAATAGTCACACAACCCACAATAAAGAACAGAGCAAGGGAAAAGGAATCAGTTTTTTAAATACCCGAAACTTCAAAGGCCCTCCACCCCAATCCCTTGCGCTATATTTTATAGTGTATACAAGCACTACAGTGAACTCTTCAATATATTTCCCCAATAAAGTGACTTCCATCCACTCCATCAATGATGAGGCGCTTTCTGTGGTTTTTATGCCCCTTTTTGAGCAGAAAATGAATAAACAAACAAAACTAACAGTTTCTCATTTGTCATAACCCTTCCATCTATCCTTCTGAAATTCTTGCAGGTTACTTACCTCTATGTTGTGTTCCATTTACAGAAAAATTGCCTAAAAATCCATGGGGTTGCGAGGTGGGAGTGAATTCCATTTATCTCCCTCAAACTTTAAAGACTCACCTTGCACACAACCCCCAGCACCTATTTTTTTCTGAAATTTAGCAGGCTTCATCCACTCAGAACGAGCTAATATACCTGTATACTTCACATAATTCTGCCAAAAAATAAAATTCTTATAGCTATTTGTTCATTTTCCCATGCTAGTCAGACCTGAAGCAAAGCAGGTTATGCCTGAAGTGGTTTGTGGTGAAGCGACCTCTTATCAAAAGCACTGAAGTAGGTTCCGAAATGAATATTTTTTCTGTGCATAGCCCTATTCAAAACCATATTCATTTGGGAGGGGCATTTTATCAATTTTTCAAGGGCACTCAATTTTTAAAAATAGTTTGGGGTGAGTGTTTATGGTGGTGAGTGGTCATTTAGCAGTTTGTTTTTTTAAAAAAATCCCAAAATCTTTTTTGCTGCCACCTGTGGCAAGAGTGATGGCCACTGCAGCAAAGCTCTTCTTGGCAACCACCAGTTGCCATCTCCCCACCCCAAGCCCCCTTTGAATGATGCTGTGTTGTGATGTCGTGTCAGGTTCATTCGGGGGCAGGGGTGAACAGCAGCTGCTGGCTAGCAGGCTCCAAGAGCAGTTCTGCTGCTACCAGTGATGGCAAAAACATGGATTAAAAAAAGAGGGGAAAATCACTGTCACCCTGAAACCATTCAATTTTTTTAGTGCCTCCCGAAATCTCCCCTTCCAATTTTCAGGGGTCCCAAATCCCCCTGAAGATTCAGGTAATCAACCTTTTCAACTCTCAGTTAAAATAAGTTAATGTCACTGTATCACAAGGGGTGCCGCCTCCATCGGGAGGACATGCCTCTTCCCCCTGCTTTCATCCAAAAGGAACAATGTAAAGTAAACATAGCAACTATGAACTTCATTAACCCTTGTTACAGCACAGGATCATTAAAGTCAGTAGTTGCAGGATCAGAATCAGGGTGAATGCCAGTGGAGCAATACAGGTAAGTATCTACATGATCAAAACGAATGCCTACAGGGTGATGTAAGCCATAGGTAAGTAGTTGTAGGTTCAGGATGAACTGGAATACAACCCCCAAGAGCTTTTCCAAAATGGAATTTGGACTTTCAGAACCTGAAAAAGGTTCTGCCCTCCTGTTCTAGAATATTGGGTTTTGTTTTTCATTTTTTACTTACCCTGTAATGTATGGCTTTGTCCACCTGTTAGTATCTTCTGAAGTTATTTGCCTTGCATAAAATGTCAAATCAAATCAAATATTCTTTATTACAGTCATTTAGACCAGTTCAGGTTAAAATACACAAGAGAAGTATACAAATATCAGGACAAAGGCTGCAATTTCTTCAATTAAATGATACAGTCAAACAACTTGGCTCTTGTTCACATGGTGATTAGAAAGCAATTAGCCACCTGTTCAGTAACATGTGGGATTTTATCCAAGTGACAGCTGATTACCACCCTTTCATCTGGATGACCTGAGAAGTTAGTCAGAAGAGGATAAAGTATGTGGTGTCTCAAATCACAGTAACATGTACAGCATAAAAGTACATGTGTCAAAGTTTCAGGGACTCCTGCTTTGCCTGGACATGATCTGTTTTTAAGTGGAATTTTCAGAAATCTGCCCTGGAGTACTGCTGTTGGTAGAACATTAAGGGCGCAATCCTAACTAGATAGGCGGCCGCCTCTGAACTCATAGGTGGCCACCTATCCAAAGCAAGGCAGGAGAGGCACGTGGGGATCATTCCCTCCGTGCCTCTCCTGCCTTGCTATTCTTCTCTAGATAGCCATTTTCGGCTGTCTAGCGGCAGGGGGCCTGACCAGGACAGAAAGCTGTCGTACGATATATTGGATGTGTTGTATGCGCAGCTCCACTCTCCCCATCATGAAACACCCCCCAGCCCTGCCCCGCCTCTTTTCAGTCGCTCCGCACTCTTCTTGCGAGTGAGGAGGATGAGGCTTCTCTGTGCTATCTCCAAGGCAGCACAGATGAGGGGAGAGGTCAATTTTCCGGGAACTGACCTTGGAGCATGGGGTCCGAGGTTGGTTCCCAGAAATGAGCATATCCTATGGCCCTCTAGACAGTGTCTAGTGGCCATAGGATTGCTCCCTAAGTCTTGTGAGTATAAATGGTCTGCAAGCTTGTCTATTCCTAAGAGGTGTCAAATAAGAAGGTGAGGTACCATAACTGGGCAGAATCCCATGGGCTATTGGAGAATAAGTTCTGTTAGCCAGAGTACAGAGCCTGTCTTTCAATATCATATACTCTCTGGAACAGAAGTTTGGAGGCTTGTTGTTGCTCAAGCATTAGAAGGGATTCAAACGAAACACCAGTTGAGCTAATTTTATGAGTAATTATATGAGACCATTTACTAGAATGTGAGTCTGTTAGCATAGAATATACAAAACTAGATGCTGGTGAAGAAAAATGCAGACATAACCAGAATTTTAGTGCCTGGGCCCACGCTCTGGTTTCAACAAATCCTATGCCTGTTTCCAGACACGTGGCTGCATATCCTGCAGAATTAGGTACCCCAAAAATATGATGCAAGAAAAATGCTTGGGCTTTTTCCAGAGCAGAATGTGTTGTCTCGATCCATACAGGGATACCGTATAATAACTGATTCAATGACTTATCTCTGAATCCTCTGAGGGCTGGGGAATACTATGACCACCTTGGGGGTAATAAAAACAAACAACAGCAGATGGATTGCAATTTGCAGAATTGAGTGCACTTTTGCACTGTAAGTTCCATTTAAGATTATATTGGAAATAAAGCCCTAGGTACTTAAATTCTTTAACCAGTTCCAAAGTATTCCCCTTTAAGTCCAGCAAAACATTTTCCATGACTTAGAGAAAATCGTAAGTTTAGATTTTCAAAATTTATAATCAATTAGTTTTTATCACAATACTCTGAGAAGGGCCTGCATGAAATGTATTAGTTTCTGTATGTCGCATTTCTGTAGTCTGGATTATGTTGGCCTCACCCCCTAACTAGAGATGAGAAGGCCCAGAAAAACCCCTGGGAAAAAACAGTTTTTTCCCTTTTTTCTGAGGACCATTTTTGTTTTTTTCCAAAAAATTTGAAAAATTGAACAGCTTTGGATAAGAAGTATTTTCTTTTAGAATTAAAGACAAAATATTTATATATTGCTATCCAGCCTTTACTTCCCGCAAAATGATTTCTAAAAACTATGTAATAAGAACACTTTTATAGAAAGATGTCTAGAAATAATGAAGCCATGGGGAAAAATATTTTTAAAAATCCTCTTGGTAAGATTCCCAGCATAGTTAGTTCTTCCATTCCTTATTAAAATTATTGATCTAAACTATATTTTACTGATAGATATTTATGCTGAGTTTATGCTCTTCAACATGTGAATAGACACCACTGTGCATTCTTGACAGCTTGGGTTTTGTTCTATAGTGTCCTGTGTTTCTGATGCCATAGCAGTCATTTAATGTAGTTCTAATCTATTCAGACAATAATTACAAATTTACTGAGTTTACTTTTAAAAGTTTTAAAATATAATCATAATTTTATGAGGAAATTAAGTCATACATAAAATAACTTCAGGAACAGAAAGACTGCTTTATGTTCCTAAAATAGCCCTCCCCAAACTGGTGCCCTCTGGATGTTTTGGACTACACTGCCCAGCATTCCTGACCATTGCCAATGGTGTCTGAGGCTGATGGGAGCTGAAGTCAAAAATATCTGGAGGACACCAAGTTGGGGAAGTCTGTCCTAAAGCAACAAAGTGATTTTAGATCTGTAAAGAGCGCTAAAAAAATAATATTGCTTATTTTTTAACTATATATTATTAGAATATATAGTTATTCTAAAATTTCCAATTTTTCCAGGGAAAAACAAGAAAACCCCTTTTTTCCCCATGGCCTCAAAATTTCTGGAAATTTTACATCTCTCTACCACTAACCTGCAATAGTATGACAGGACCCTCTCCGTGGCTTACCTCTGACTCTGGACTGCCCTTATTTTCGTTGGTAAAATTCTGGAGTGTTGGCTTTGCATTGCAAGTGTCTCTGGGATAGTGACAATCTTATCTTCAGAATGAATTGTGCATTGGGGGGAAACCTGAAAACAGGTAGTAGTTAAATGTCAGTAGAACCATACATTTTGGACATTACAGAAGTAAACGTTGAAATCACTACAGGAGGTTGTCACAGAGAGGAAGGCCAGGATCTCTTCTTGATCATCCCAGAGTGCAGGACACGGAATAATGGGTTGAAGTTACAGGAAGCCAGATTCCGGCTGAACATCAGGAAAAACTTCCTGACAGTTAGAGCAATACGACAATGGAACCAATTACCTAGGGAAGTGGTGGGCTCTGCTATACCGGAGGCATTCAAGACGAGGCTGGACAGCCATCTGTCAGGAGAACAAAAAGTTATAATCAAGTATTTGTAAAACTGCCAATACAGCCTTAGCATGTCAGAGGAGAAACTGAATGAAATGATTCAGTAAGCAAGGTTTGTGCTGACAGTGTGGATAGTGCAAATATTCCTGGGGGGGTTGCTGTGGAGGTAAGCCAGCAAGATTCTCGCTACTTCTACCTTTTAAAATAAGACATTTTGTTTTCTTGGGGGAGTGGGAGGCCTTTCATTCCAGGTGGCTGGGAGAAGTAGTGTTTGGTAGAAGGTCATACATAAAAGCCTTTCTTTTAGGATCTGTGACTCTTCTAAAAATAGGTGGCTCCAGCTACAGGCAAATGTCTGGTGAACCTGAGCCAAGCTTTACTGAAAGCCCTAGTTGTTCTCTGTATGGAACAGGCAGTGTTGCTGCTGCTTCCCTGGCTAGACAGAAAGGTCTAAGCACAGGGAAGCATTTGGAGATTGAGAGAAGCAAGTTTGAGTTTACCTGATGAAGAGGACTTTTTTGTCAGGAAGGAGAGGCAGACTAGGAGGAAACAAGGGAAATCAGAACTGGGCATTCAGCCAGCTTTAGAGCTTTACAATGGGAGACACCAATTCGGGAGGGTAACAAATTATCATAGAACAGCTGTCTCCTAACCCTATCTTTATTAAATTGTATTTGACATTTTCATGTCAGATTTGTAGTTATTAAATTCAAACTGTAGCTTTTTATGTAGCGCCCAGATCCTGCTTCACCCAATTCTGATCTTGCAATTACTCCCACCTTAGAACTAAGCACCATCTGCTTTTTCTTAGTCTACTAGGAAAAAGACTCATACTACAGTCCTATACATCCTATACCTTTATTAGGCCACCCAAAGATCCCCAAAAATATGCAAGCTTTTGAAATCTCCAGCATATGCAGACAGCAAGTCAGTTTTTTTCCTACCCATTCTTTCTTTCTCCCCCTACCCCCAGCCAAACCTGGGCAGCATCTACATGAGGGCCCCTTTCATATATGAGGCAGCACCATGCTGGTATTTTTGCAAAATGCATTCCTTGTTCTGGGGGCTCATGCTAATGAATACAGCACAGTATCCACCATGTTTATAATACACAGTATCCACCATGTTTATAATGCACAGTATCCACCATGTTTGGGGCCGTGGTGGCTTAGTGGTTAAGACGCTGAATTGCAGACCGGAAGGTCAGCAGGACAGCAGTTCGAGACCCGAGTGCTGCGTGACGGAGTGAGCTCCCGTGTTCAGTCCCAGCTTCTGCCAACCTAGCAGTTCGAAAGCAAGAAATTGCAAGTAGATAAATAGGTACCACCTCGGTGGGAAAGGTAACAGTGCTCCGTGCACCTTGGTGTTCAGTCATGCCGGCCACATGACCACGGAAGCATCTTCGGACAGTGCTGGCTCTTCGGCTTAGAAATGGAGATGAGCACCACACCCTAGAGTTGGACACGACTGGTTGGGGACACCTTTACCTTTTTTTTTTTTATCCACCATGTTTATAATGCCACGCACAAATACAATTGTGAGAGAAGGAGGAGGAGTTGGAAAGGCCATGTGTTCTATTGTTTGTGTTTGTATGGTACGGGTATGACACATGCCTCAGTAGAATTACAGGGAAAATGGCCATTTCAGTTTCCTTTTCTTTCCTTTTTCTTTTACTCTGCTGATTGCACACACACCTTCAATGGTGCACAGCAATGGAATTTTAAAAATAAATTGAGTGATAGTTCACAGCTCCACTGCTCCACACATACAGTCAAAAGTAGCCGTAAAAATAAATAAATCACAGAGGTGGAGGAGAAGGATTGGGGGTGGGGGGAATCATGGTGCCACTGCAGTTGCCATCCTCTCCCTGCCTGGGCAGATGCCAGTGCTGTTTCCTTCCTCCTCCTCGGTCTGCCTTTGAACCACTTCAGCCTCCCTCTCCTCCTCTGCTCTTATTCTCGGCATGTCATTGAGTGAAGGACACCCCCCCGCCCTCTTCCTTTCTCACTCACTCTAGGACAGCGCCGTTCAGCAAAACGGCCCATCACCCAGCTCTTTTCCGAGGGCTCCCCAACCTCCGCTGCTCTCCTCTCTCTGGTATTGTTTTTGTGTGTTTGTTTTTGCTTGTTTCTTCCTCCCCACAAATCCCATTCAGATTGATGAGAGGAAAGAGCAGGAAATGAAAGGAGGAGGATGAGAAAGACACTCAAGGGGGCGGGAGGGGGAACACTTTAGAGCAGGGGTGCAGAGCCTCTTTCAGCCCGAGGGCCAAATTCCATTTTGGAGAAGCTTTTGGGGCTGCATTCCAGGGGTGGGCCTAAAAATGCCAGCACATTGCAACATACAGCTCTTCCTGCCAGTCACCAAGAACATAAGAAGAGCCATGCTGGATCAGACCAAGGGTCCATCTAGTCCAGCATTCTGTTCACACAGTGGCCAACCAGCTATCGACCAGGGACCCACAAGCAGGGCTTGAGCACAACAGCACCGTCCCACCCATGTTCCCCAGCAACTGGTGTACATAGGCTTACTGCCTCTGGTACTGGAGGTAGTACATAACCATTAAGACTAGTAGCCATTGATAGCCTTTTCTTCCAGGAATTTGTCTAACCCTCTTTTAAAGCCATCCAAACTGGTGGCCATCACAACTTCCTGTGGTAGCGAATTCCATAGTTTAACTATGTGCTGTGTGAAGAAGCCCTTCCTTTTATCTGTCCTGAATCTCCCACCAATCAGCTCCATAGGATGATCCTGGGTTCTAGTATTTTGAGAGAGGGAGAAAAATGTCTCCCTATCCACATTCTCCACACCATGCATGTAGACTTCTATCATGTCTCCCCTCACCCTCCTTTTTTCCAAGCTAAACAATCTCAGCTGTTGTAACCTTCTCTCATAGGGGAGATGCTCCAGCCCTTTTCTGTGTACAGTGTACACAGTACAATACTGTGTACAGATTATTTTAGTTGCCCTTTTCTGCACCTTTTTCAGCTCTACAATATCTTTTTTTAGGTGTGGTGACCAGAACTGTACACAGTATTCCAAGTGTGGTCGTACCATAGATTTGTATAGGGGTAGTATGACACTGGCAATTTTATTCTCAATCCCTTTTCTAATTATGCCTAACATGGAGTTTGCCTTTTTTACAGTGGCTGCACACTGGGCTGACATCTTTACTGAGCTGTCCACCACAACCCCAAGATCTCTTTCTTGGTCAGTCACCGCTAGCACAGATCAGGCTATATTTGAAGTTGGGATTTTTTGCTCCAATGTGCATCACTTTACACTTGCTTACATTGAACCGCATTTGCCATTTAGATGCCCAGTCTCCCAGTTTGGAGAGATCCTTTTGGAGCTCTTCACAATCCCCTTTTGTTTTAACCACCCTAAATAATTTGGTGTCATCCGCAAACTTGGCCACTTCACTGCTCACTCCTAATTCCAGGTCATTTATGAACAGGTTGAAAAGCATTGGTCCTAATACAGATCCCTGTGGGATCCCACTATTTACTTCACCCTATTGGGAGAATTTACCATTTATTCCTACTCTCCGCTTTCTGTTCTTTAACCAGTTACTGATCTATAAAAGGACCTGTCCTCTAATTCCATGACTGCTAAGTTTGCTCAGGAGTCTTTGATGAGGGACTTTGTCAAAAGCCTTTAGAAGTCCAAGTAAACAATGTCTACTGGTCACCCCTGTCTACCCATTTATTGACACTCTCAAATAACGCTAAAAAGTTAGTGAGACAGGACTTCCCTTTGTGGAAGCCATATTGATTCTTTCTCAGCAGGGCTTGTCTTTCTATATTGTTACTAATTTTATCTTTAATAATGCCTTCAACCAATTTACCTGGAACAGACATTAAGCTAACCGGCCTCTAATTTCCTGGATCCCCCCTAGATCCCTTTTTGAAAGTTGGTGTTACATTGGTCATCTTCCAGTCCTCTGGTATAGAGGCTGATCTTAGGGACATGTTGCATATTTTGGTTAGAAGATCAGCAATTTCATATTTGAGTTCTTTGAGAACTCTAGGATGGATACCATCTGGGCCTGGTGATTTATTTGCTTTCAATTTATCAATAAGGTTGAGAACTTCATCTTTTGTCACCACTATTTGCCTCAGTTCCTCAGACTCCCTTCCTGAAAATATCAGTTCAGGCACACGTATCTGCCCTATATCTTCTGCAGTGAGGGCGGATGAAAAGAATTCATTCACTGAGCCTTCGGAGAAGCGTTTCAACCTTTGAGAAAGGAGGGAAAAACTACACAAAAGCTAGGAAACCACCAAATGACTGGAGCATATAATACATGCATCTTTTAGCGCAAGGAAACAGCAAGAATCAGAATAACCATCATAAAACTATTTTGCAAAGGATTGGAATATTGAGGGAGAAACAGAGTCAGCACAATGGGTTAGAGTGAATGTTTAGTGCACAAAACACAATGGGGGGAGGGATCTCCACGATAACAAGAGGAGAAGCGAATGGAGGATTACCCGGATTTTTCAGGGAATTGGCTTTGGTCCACGCAGGGCTCCATGAAGGAGTGTACTGTACCACTCTAAGTCACTTCACAGAAACATACTTCCCAGTGGGGTGGGGGATTTGGAGTGAATGTCATCAGACTGGCAGGGACCACTCAACCAGTGAGAGAGGCTTCCCTCCCTCCAATGTGAGAGACTCTCCCCCCCCGCCCCCCCCGTCCAGGCTCTACACTCCTTTCTCCTCTCCCCTGAAGCTCTCATTATGCGAAGGATCAAAGGTTCGCATTAATTCCTTCCTAACAACTGACAAACATTAAAGAAACACAGCTTCAGCCTTCTCTCTTTCCTGAAGCTCCCAATGCTGCGAAGGATTGAAGCTGTGAATTAATTAATTCTGAAAAGCAAGGTAGCAAACATCAAAGAAACACATCTTTGACATAGCTTTAAGGCTCCTAGATGTGTTCTTTTGATGCATGAGAATCTCAGTAACTCCAGGAATACACATTTTGGGAACAAGCCTCATTGACCACAATGGGAGTTACTTCTAAGTAGACACACATATGCTGGGAAACACAGGGACAGGAAACACCCCTTGTCCGGGGTCATGGTGAAAGGCACACCCCTGGGCAGGGCTACCAGACCCAAAGTAAATGAGGGGGTTGGGGCACACAACAACTATAGTGTGGAGAACCCGACTTAAGAAAAAGAATCAGACTTTAAGTAGTCTCAGGAAATCTGGTTTTTCGGCGAAAAGGTCTGGGGTGGCCACAATGTCCTGTGCCGCAAAAAACCTCCAAATGCAGCCAGCTTGCAGCAAATTGCCTGTGTAGACACCCCCCCCCCGAGAACTTGAAAGCCTGCACATTTTTATGATATTTTGATTAGCCTAATAAAGATATTATACTAATTATCTGGACTTTGGATTTTTTCTTATGGTCAATATTTTTCTTGTTTTTGCTTTGTTTTAAATAAAACATTTTTTTCTCTATACTTTGCACTTCTTTAACGTAGCCAATTTTCATTATGTATTAATCTGTATCATCTACCAATCCTCCCCCCTTTTGGAACACCCTCCCCAATGGCTCACTGAAATCCCATGGGGTGGGGAGAGGATGTGAGAATAAGCTTTTGCATCTTTGGCCACGTACAGTCATCTCAAAGGCACAAAGAAGGAAGAGGCGGGACTAAAACTCACATCTCACATAGCAGCTCCTCAGATGCAACCACAAACATAGAATCATAGAATAGTAGGGTTGGAAGGGACCTATAAGACCATTGAGTCCAACCCCCTGCTCAGTGCAGGAATCCAACTCAGAGCATCCCTGACAGATGGCTGTCCAGCCTCATCTTGAACGCCTCCAGTGTGGGAGAGCCCACCACCTCCCTAGGGAATTGGTTCCATTGTCGTATTGCTCTAACAGTCAGGAAGTTTTTCCTGATGTTCAGCCGGAATCTGGCTTCCTGTCACTTGAGCCCATTATTCCATGTTCTGCACTCTGGGATGATCGAGAAGAGATCCTGGCCTTCCTCTCTGTGACAACCTTTCAAGTACTTGAAGAGCGCTATCATATCTCCCTTCAGTCTTCTCTTCTCAAGGCTAAACATGCCCAGTTCTTTCAGTCTCTCCTCATAGGGCTTTGCTTCCAGTTCCCTGATCATCTTTGTTGCCTTCCTCTGAACCTTCTCCAGTTTGTCTGCATCCTCCTTATAGTATGGTGCCCAGAACTGGACACAGTACTCCAGATGAGGTTTAACCAGTGCTGAGTAGAGGGAAACTAGAACTTCGCGTGATTTGGAAGCTATACTTCTTTTAATGCAGCCCCAAATAGCATTAGCCTTTTTTGCAGCCACGTCACATTGTTGGCTCATATTCAGCTTGTGATAGACAACAATTCCAAGATCCTTCTCGCTTGTAGTATTGTTGAGCCAAGTATCGCCCATCTTGTCACTGTGCATTTGGTTTCTTTTTCCTAGGTGCAGAACTTGGCATTTAATCCTATTAAATGTCATTCTGTTGTTTTCTGCCCAGCTCTCCAGCCTATCAAGATCACTTTGAATTTTGTTTCTGTCTTCCAGGGTATTAGCTAACCCACCCAATTTTGTGTCATCTGCAAATCTGATAAGCATTCCCTGTACCTCCTCCTCCAAGTCATTAATAAAAATGTTGAAGAGCACTGGGCCTAGGACTGAGTCCTGCAGTACCCCGCTCATTACCTCTCCCCAGTTTGAGAAGCTCCCATTGATAAGCACTCCTTGAGTCCAATTGTGTAGCCAGCTGTGGATCCACCTGAAAATTGTTTCATCTAGCTCACTTTTAGCTAGTTTGCTAATCAGGATCTTTGATGGGGCTCTTTGTCAAAAGCTTTGCTGAAGTTGAGGTATATTATGTCCACAGCATTCCCACAGTCCACAAGGGGGATGACCTGCTCAAAAAATGAGATCAGATTAGACTGGCAAGATTTGTTCTTGACAAATCCATGTTGGTTTTGAGTAATCACTGCATTTTTTTCAAGGTGCTTACAGACTGATCACTTTATAATCTGCTCCAGAATTTTCCCAGGGACTGATGTGTCAGGTTTCCTGATGCCCCAGCACACATGCTCAGGCAATCTGACACCAGATACCCAAATCAGTGAGATTCCTTTGTTGCAGGGAATCCCATGGCAAAAGCTTAATGGTCATACTCTTCAGAAATCATATAGCTAATGGTCAGTAGCTATAGGCTCTATGTAATTCCAGAACAGTCCAAAGCTAAACACTACTACCAAGCTAAACACTACCATGAGATCCTCATCAACGTGGTTTCTCTGTTGCCATCTCCACGGTTCTGCCATCTCCACGGTTCTGAACACAAGGGAAGGGACTCTGGATTCCTGGGTACCTAACCCAGACAATTCTTTCACGGGGTTTCAACCCCGGACACGGAAAGGGAATGATTCCTGGAATGAACCCATCAGGCAATCAAAGGATAACTTCTTGGAAGGCCTAAACAACCCACACCCATAGAGAATCCAACTTTGAATCTTTTATTGATAACTCCAGGCTACATGGTCAAGTCCCATCAAGATCAAGGGAAGGGCATAGCCACACACACAAGGAGTTCCAGGCCACCGCTTTCACATTGGCAACTCCACGCTGCATGAGTTCTGGCAGAGGGAAGTCCAAAAGTCATAGATCAACCCCAGCCTGCCGTACACTGAGCTGACCACAAACACAGACACACAATCCACAGCAACGAGAGTTCAAGTCTACGAAAAGCCTCACAGTACTTTTCATGGCAAGTCCTTAACAATCCAAAGTTCCAGTCCATGTGCAGGGTGCCTCCAAAAGTCCAGACAATGATGGATTCAAACAGAGGTGGTTTTGGGCAATGAAGAAAGAAGTTCCTAGCAAAGGCTCTTCATCTTTGCATCAGCTTAAAAGGGAAGGCATGACTGTAGGACACCCCCTCCAAATCCCTTGACAGACACGGGCCTTTAGCCTTTCATCAAGGCCCCTGTCTAAACAAGGTGTCACTGCTCAGCCCTCCAGCAGTGATGCTTCAACCTGGGCAACCCTTCTGCAAACCCCACCACACCTCTGTCAGGTTCTCACGGACAGCTTCCAGCCTCCCTGCCTGCCAAGGCCAGACCAGCAGGTGAACAGGGAGTTGGGTGACTCCCCCCTGGCTCAGCTCCGGGAACAATGACAGAGATAAGCTCACACAGACTCTGACATTCCAGAAACTGAATAGGCCCAAGCCCTTCCAGGCTACTTTTAATCAAATCTTGGCTATAACCTGCAAGGCCCACTGCAGTGCTGAAGCTAGGCCCTGACAAGATGTCAGACTGACTGGTCTGTAGTTCCCAGGTTCCTCCTTTTTACCCTTTTTGAAGATAAGGACATTAGCCCTCCTCCAGTCATCTGGCACTTCCCCTGTCCTCCATGATTTCTCAAAGAGAATAGACAGCGGTTCTGAGAGCTCTTCTGCCAGTTCCTTTATTACTCTAGGATGCAGTTCATCTGGCCCTGGAGATTTGAACTCATTCAAAGTAATGAGGTGTTCCTTGACCATATGCCTATCAGTCTCAAGCTGCGATCCTGCCCCTTCAGCCTGTACTTCACCTTTGCCAGGGGGGTCATAGACCCTCTTTTGGGAGAAGACTGAGCCAAAGTAGGAATTGAGCACCTCTGCCTTTTCTTTGTCATCTGTTACCATGTTGCCATCCTCATTGAATAGGTGAACCACCATTTCTTATGCATATATCTGAAGAAAGCCTTTTTGTTGCTTTTAGCATCCCTCGCTAACCTCAGCTCATTCTCAGCTTAGGCTTCCTGACACCTGAAATTCTGTGCTACCTGCCTGTACTCTTCCTTTGTAGCTTGGCCTTCCTTCCACTTCCTGTATGTGTCCTTTTTTGTTTTCAGGTCATCTCTAAGCTTTTTGTGAAGCCACATTGGCTTCTTCTGTTGTCTTCCACCTTTTCTTCTTGTTGAAATTGTTTGTGATTGTGCCTTGAGAATTTCCTTTTTTAAAAACTCCCATCCATCTTGGACTCCTTTTCTCATTAGAGTCACTTGCCATGGGACCTTACTGATCATTGTTCTGAGTTTATTAAAATTGGCTTTCCTAAAATCTAGAATATGCATTTGGCTATACTCGGCTTTGCATCCTTTAGAACCAAGAACTCAAGTATAACATGGTCACTTTCCCCCAGAGTTCCTGTAACTGCTACTTTATCTACTAAGTCATCTCTGTTGGTTAGGATCAAGTCAAGGATAGCCGATCCTCTAGTTCCTTCCTCTACTTTCTGTAGGAGGAAGTTATCAGCAACACAAGTCAGGAATTTTTTGGAGGGGCCATGTTTTGCAGAATTTGTCTCCCAACAAATATTGGGGAAATTGAAGTCCCCCATTACTACTACATCATGCTTCCTTGAAACATTGGCAGTTTGCTTTTCAAAAGTTTCATCCTCGTCTTCTCCTTGATTGGATGGCTGGTAGTAGACTCCAGTCACCATGTTCCTTTTATTCTTTGCTGCATTTATTTTAACCCAGATGCTCTTGATGGAGTACCAAGCTCCTCCTCCTGTATTTCTGTGCAGAGATATGTATTTTTCACATATAGTGCAACCCCACCTCCCTTTCTGTTCCTCCTGTTCTTTTTGAACAAGTTATATCCTTCAGTTGCTGTATTCCAGTCATGGGAGTCATCCCACCAAGTTTCAGTTTCACCTGTCAAGTCATAATTTCCCTCCTGTATAAAGAGTTCAAGTTTGTTCTGTTTGTTTCCCATGCTCTGAGCATTAGTATATAGTCATCGAAGACCATGTGCTTTATAGCCTGGCATTCTTCCTACATGTTTGTGAAGACTATTATTGGGCACTATTAGAGCTGTTCTCTCTGTTGTGGTGCATGAGCCTTCATCCACTGTTACCCCCAACTTTATGTCTCCCTCCTCCGTAGGATTCAGTTTAAAGCCCTCCTGATAAATTTCTTCATGCTGTGGCCAAACACATTCTTCCCAGCCTTTGTGAGGTGCAACCCATCCCTTGCCAACAGTCCATCTTCCAGGAAGTATAGCCCGTGGTTCCAGGATCCTCTTGCACCAGCACCACCTTCGTAGCCAGTCATTCACCCGGAGTATTTCCCTTTCTATCTCTATTCTAACTACTAGAAGGATGGATGAGAAAACCATCTGGGCCCCAAAGTTCTTGAAACATACACAAGAGAAACACACAACATAGGAACATAGGAAGCTGCCTTATCCTGAGTCAGGCTATTGGTCTACCTAGCCCAGTATTGTTGATGCTGACTGGCAGCAACTCTCCAGGGTTTCGGGCACGATTCTTTCCTAACACCACCTGGAGATGCCGGGGATTAAACCTGGAACCTTCTCCATGCAAAGTAGGTGCTCTGCCACTGTCCCTACCTGAGCATCCTTCAGTCGTTGAGCCCACAAGCCTAGCAATATAACTTTTTACAGGCAATCTCCTTGGACAATCCTTCCACAATGCCTGGTTCTAAGGAAGGCCCCCCTCAGAGCCAGGCATTTCGGCCTGGCTGTCTCTGAAGAGCCACACTGGCCACTTCCTCAGCCTACGTGGCTCTCCAGAGAGCCCACCCACCCCCTGAGAGCATTCTCTGTGCAAGGGCAGGTGGCTAAGAGCAGGACCCTCTCAGAGTGAAATGGAGGGTGAGTGGCTGCTCTGGAGAGCCTCACAAATGTCACAGCAGGAGAGTGGCTGATGGGGCCATCCTGAGCACCTGCTGAGGGTGGAGGCCCTCCTGGCGGGGGTGGGGGAAGCAGCGCAACTCACCATTCGTTGTGCTCTGCTCCCTGAGGCAGGGAATTCACCCCACGTCATGGGGGGGGGTGGCCCTGCCTGCGGGAGGGCTGCCTGTGGAGAGCCAAGACAGAGCCACTGAGTAACGCTGGGTAGCTGCAGCACATGGTGCCTCGACCTAGTTGCTCCATTGGTAGGGATGGACGGAACACTTACCTTCTGTTCCATTCTGTTTCTGCTGGGGGGGGAGGCACTCCATCCCTCCCCCCGGAATCCTCAATGGGGGGGGGAGGTGATCCGGTCCTCCCCCCCAGAATCTTGCCCAGCCGGCTCTGCTCTACGGCCAAGCCGCGGAGCCGCTGGCTGACTCTGGCCGCTCCCGGTCGCCCACAGCTGGACATCCGGCTGCTGGACAGCCCTGCAGGGATGCAAATGGCGGCTGTCGTAGCCGCCGCCATTTGCGTCCCTGCAGAGGCTGTGATAGGCTACGTAAGTATTTACGTAGCCTATCACGGCAGGGGGGGGGAACCCCAGTGTACGCAAATGGCGGCGGCTACCGCCATTTGCGTATGCTGAGTTTTTTTCCCCCTGCTGTGATAGGCTACGTAAATACTTACATACCCTATCACGGCCTCCGCAGGGACGCAAATGGCGTCCCTGTGTTAGCCGTGATAGGCTACGTAAGTATTTACGTAGCCTATCACGGCTATGAAAAGGAAGCGAATGGTGGCCGCAAGACGGCTGCCATTCGCAAAGCAGCGTGGACGGGAGCAGGTAAGTGCTCCGTTTCGCACGCCTCTTTTGGTTTGGGGGCGGTGGGGACTTCATCCTGCGTGCCTTTTGTGGGTTTGGGGGGATTTGTTCCACGACGGATTTCGGGGGGCCGAATGCACTGGCATTTGGCCTCACCGAGATCTGTCGCGGAATTCTCTGACATCCCTATCCATTGGTATCGCTGACCAAAGGTTGGAGACAGAGAGAGTGCTGCCCTCTAGGGGCTTTTTAGTGCCCTTGCCTCAGTCAGCCTCCCTTTCTATTGGTGTGGACCCTGCTGTCCACATTTGTGGATCTGCCTATTGCGGGGAAAAGCCATGGCAGTATTTGCCCATCCCACATTATGACTTGCACTAGAATGCTGCGTGATGTGCCTGTGTGTTCTGCTTCATGTGCCCAGGCTGTGATGAATGAATTCACTATTTGTACCTGCTCTTCTGCTCATAGAACACTCAGTGGCTTTACAACACAGATTCTCATATCAAAACTTATCACATATCAAAAACATACAAATTAAAACCAAGACCAGCAATCTAAAGTATAAACCAAAGTAGCAATAAAATTAAACATTAAAAGCCTGATGAACATAAGAAGATCCATGTTGGAGCAAACTAAAGGCCTCTCTAGTCCAGCATTCTGTTCGCACAATGGCCAGCCCACAAGCAGGAGATGAGTGCCACAGCACCCGCCCACTTGTGTTCCCCCATAACTGGAATTGTGGGGCGGGGGGGATACTGCCATGAATTTGACTTTAAAAGCCATCCATGTTGGTGGTCATCTCTGCATCTCATGGTAGAAAATTCCATAATTTAACTATGCATTGTATGAAGTACTTCCTTTTAACTGTTCTGGCTCTCCCATTATTCAGCTTCATTGGGTGGCGGTGGGGGTTGTAGTATTATAACAGAAGCTGTGAGGAGGCCTCAGGGGTCACTGTACAGTCCCCTAGGTATTCCTGGTTGCCTAGCGGAAGTAGCAAGCCAAACTTAGGGCTGGCTAAACAGAAAAAAAGGGAATCAGGACAGGGGCTCTTTAAATGGGTCCAGGATTCTGAGGGAGGGGGAAGAGGTGTGGCAGAAGCACAGGATAAACGCCTGAAGGCTAGAAGCTCAAGGGAGGAGGAAAGACAGAGCCAGAGGAAAGATATTCAGGAAGAGTGTGTGAATGGAGCCACTAGAAGTAACAAAGACTGGAAGGTAAAGAAGGGGACAAGTAGGGATGGCAGAGAATTCCGCCACAAATCTCGGTGAGGCCGAATGCCAGTGCATTCAGCCCCCCAACCTCCGTGGTGGAACCGCCTGCCACCCCCCTGCCCCCCGTGGATCCCCCCCGGGACGAGACTTACCTGGGGCGGATCTTCCGGGCGGCAGCGGCTCCGGCAGTGGCGGCTGGTCTTCCAACCGGCTGCCGTCACCGCCATTTCCAGTCTTGTTAAAAAAAAAAAAGACATGATAGGCTACGTAAAGATTTACGTAGCCTATCATGGCTGGGTTTAAAAAAAAAAACCACGACGTCTTTACGTAGCCTATCTTTACGTAAATCTTTACATAGCCTATCATGGCTGGGTGGGTTTAAAAACAAAAACAAAAACCACGTATGCAAATGGCGGCGGCTATGGCCGCCGCCATTTGTGTTCCTTATTAGTGGCCGTCTTAGTCTACATAAATATTTACGTAGACTATGACGGCAAAAATAAAGGGGAGCGCAATTAGCGTAGCGGGCGCTATTTGCATCCCTTTTTGATTCGCTGTTTTAGCCTATGTAAATATTTATGTAGGCTAAAACGGTGAATCAAAAAGGGACGCAAATGGCGCCCGCTACGCTATTTGCGTTCCCCGTTATTTTCGCTGTCACAGTCTACGTAAATATTTACGTAGATTCAGACGGCCAAAAATAAGGAGCGCAAATGGCGGCGGCCATAGCCGCCACCATTTGCGTACGCGGTTGTTGTTTTTTCCCAAGAGCCCTCCGCGGCTGGAAATCCCGCTGCGGACGGCTCTGGGCTGGGCTGGGCCTGGCCGGCCGCTCTGCAGAGCTGCCGCAAAGCACAGCCAGCCATCGAGGATTCCGGGGGGGGGGGGAGGAACGGATCGCCTCCCCCCCTGTCGAGGATTCCGGGGGGAGGGACATAACGCATCCCCCCCCCACCATCAACATAATCCGCGAAAGGTAAGTCACTTTCGTACATCCCTAGGGAAAAGAGTAGCTGGGCTTCCTTGAAGGCGAGGGACCTATGGCAGAGGAGGTCTGCTAACAAATCCAAAAGAGACCTCCCTGTGCAGTCAGCAGCAGTCAGAAGCCTACAGGAACTGGTGGATGAGAAAAGACTGGCTTAATTCCCCAGCAAGCTCAGAAACAGATCCTCCTGACTCTGCAACTACTTATCAGCCTCAAGCAGTAGTGTGCAAGCAGTCCCTCAGATTCTACTGCTCTGGGGTTATGCGCTCCAACCCACAGCTACCTGCATTGTAGACCTTCCGCCTGCTCCAGCAGGTACTTAGCAGTATTGCCCTGGGAGCATCCACCCCAGTCCTGCACCTGCTTACCTCATGCTGTGACCTGGTTTCCAGGACCCTGCAGATACTTACTGTTATTGATTGAGAAACTCTGTGCCAAATCCTGGAATTACTTACTACAGGTACCAGAAGGACATCCTGATCCAGTAGCTACTGATTTGACTGATCCTGTGCTGTAACAGGAATTAATAAAGTCTATAATTTCTGCATTTTGTGGTCCTCAGTTATTTGGGGATGGAAAGAGGACAGAGAGGCCTGTTCCCCTTGGCAGAGGGGGCACACGTTGTAACAGCTTATCCACTTTCTCCACACCTTTCATAATTTTATACATCTCTATCGCTTCCCTCCATTCACTTTTTTTACGCTAAAAAGACCCAAACATTGTAACTGTTCCTCATAAGGAAGTTGCTCCAGCCCCTTGATAATTTGGGGTGCCCCTTTCTGCAACCCTTTTCTGTTTTCAGAGATCCTTCATGACAAAGGGATAATTAGTTGGTCAGCAGTAGCAGTGGTTGAAGCCACATGTCTGGCACTCATTAAGAGTTTGCCTGCATGTAGGGGTTTGTAGCCACCAGCCCCACTTCCTGCACCAAATATTATTTCCTTGTGTCTCCTGTGTGGGAGGCATTACTACTAGCTGTTCAGGGAGGAAGGATTGGTTATTCTATAGAGTTTGCAATATTAAAGGAGTGAGGGAAACATGGATAACATTTATAGCAGTCATGAATTCCCCCGTCCCTTGCTTACCTCTGTTGTAAGCCCAAGGGAGAAGGTCTCCTGTCTAGAAGCAGTCTGTACTGCTCCGGAGCTTTTACACAGCTTATTTATTTATTTATTTATTATTAAATTTATTAATCGCCCATCTGGCTGGTCACCCAGCCACTCTGGGCGATGTACAACATACAATAAAACAGTTTAAAACAATAAAATTCTACAATAAAAACATTTCCTAAAATACCCTAACCCACCCCAAATGCCTGCCTGAACAACCACGTTTTTAATGCACGACGGAAGCTCATTAAAGAGGGGGCATGACGGAGTTCCCTAGGGAGGGAGTTCCACAGAGTGGGGGCCACCACAGAAAAGGCCCTCTCCCTCGTCCCCACCAGTCTAGCTGTCCTGGCTGATGGGACAGACAGAAGGCCATCCGAGGCTGATCTTGTTAAGCGGCCTGTCTGGTGCTGCTGGAGGCGCTCCTTAAGATAGGCTGGGCCGGAACCATATAGGGTTTTAAAGGTCAAAACCAACACCTTGAATTTGGCCCGGAAAACAACTGGTAACCAGTGCAACTCCTTCAGCACTGGAGTGATGTGATCTTGCCGGCGGCTGCCTTTAATCAGGCGAGACGCCACGTTCTGTACCAGCTGCAGTTTCCGAACCGTCTTCAAGGGTAACCCCACGTAGAGCGCATTACAATAGTCTAAACGAAAGGAGACCAGGGCATGTACTACCGATGGGAGCAGATGGTCGGGAAGGAAGGGGCGCAGCCGCCGTATCAGATGGAGTTGATACAGCGCTGTCCGGCTCACAGCTGACACCTGAGCCTCCATGAACAGCTGGGAGTCCAAAATGACCCCCAGGCTGCGGACCTGGTCTTTCAAGGGTAGCCATACCCCATTCCACACCAGGTCAACATCCCCCAGCCTCCTCTTGTCTCCCACCAAAAGTACCTCGGTCTTGTCAGGGTTCAGCTTATTCCTCCCCATCCAGCCACTCACCGTCTCCAGACATTTGGACAGGGATTCTACGGCCAACCTTGGTGAAGATTTGAACGAGAGGTAGAGCTGCGTGTCATCCGCATATTGATGACACTGCACCCCAAACCTCCTGATGATAGCCCCCAGCAGCTTCACATAGATGTTAAATAGCATCGGGGAGAGGATGGAACCCTGTGGCACCCCACAAGTAAGTGGCCACAGGTCCGAAACCTCCTCTCCCAGTGCTACCCTCTGGTACCTGCTGGAGAGGAAGGACCGGAACCACCACAATACGGTGTCCCCAATGCCCAACCCCTCCAGGCGGTCCAGGAGGATACCGTGGTCAACGGTATCAAAAGCCGCTGAGAGGTCGAGGAGAACAAGGAAGGAGCATTCACCCCTATCCAGAGCCCTCCTCATATCATCTACCAAGGCGACGAAGGCCGTTTCTGTCCCATGCCCAGGCCTGAAGCCCAACTGAAATGGGTCTAGATAATCAGTTTCTTCCAAGTGTGCCTTCAACTGCACCACCACCACCCGCTCAATCACCTTGCCCAAAAATGGCAGATTTGAGACTGGGCGAAAGTTGTTTAGAACTTGGGGATCGAAGGAGGGCTTCTTTAAGAGCGGTCTTATCACTGCCTCCTTGAGGGCTGATGGCATCACTCCCTCCTCAAGGGAGGCGTTCACCACCGCCTTGATCCCCTCACCCAGTCTCTCTCTGCAGCCCATAATGAGCCAAGATGGGCAAGGATCAAGTAAGCAGGTGGTCGGCCTTACAGATGAAAGCACCTTGTCCACTTCATCAGGAGGAAGAAGCTGGAACCAATCCCACAAAACCGGTTTGCCACAGGCCGCCTCTTGCTCACTAACTGTATCCACAGCGTGCAGAGTAACACACCTAATCTGATCAATTTTATCTGCAAAGTGCCTTGCCAAGGCCTCACAGGAGGCCTTAGAATGCTCCAGTGGTTCCGGAGCCACAGGACCGACCAGGCTCCAGACCACTTGGAACAGCCTCCTGGGACAGCACTCTGCAGACGTGATGGAGGCAGCATAATATTCCTTTTTTGCTGCCTTCACCGCCACGTGATAGGCTGAAGATACAGCTCTAGCCCGTGTCTGATCGTCTTTGGAGCGAGACTTCCGCCACCGGTGCTCTAGCCATCTCACCTCCTGTTTCAGAGCTCGTAACCGCGGATTGAACCAAGGTGCAGTCCGAGCCCTGTTCAGGGGGAGAGGGCGTTTCGGAGCCACCTGATCTAATGCCCCAGTGATTGCGGCATTCCAGCCACCCACCAGGGTCTCGACCGAGTGGCCGTTGGCGTGCCCCAGAGAATCCCCAAGCGCGTTCAGGAATCCATTTGGATCCATAAGACGCCTGGGGTGGACCATTTTAATGGGTCCTCCACCCCTGCAGAGGGGTTGTGGAACCGAGAAGTCCAACGTCACCAGATAGTGATCTGACCATGACAAGGGGGTGGTGGATATACCCCCGACTTCCAGATCACTCCCCGCTTCTCCAGAAACAAACACAAGGTCTAGTGCATGACCGGCTACATGAGTGGGCCCAGTTAGAATATGGTGCAGCTCCCAGGAGGCCATGGTCTCCATGAAGTGCCGAGGTGCTCCTGTGAGGATGGCCTCTGAAAGTACGTTGAAGTCCCCCAACACCAATAAGTTAGGGGACTGTACACGCACATCAGAGACCACCTCAAGCACCTCAGCCAGGGAGTCAGTCGTGCAGCGGGGTGGACGGTACACGAGCAGAATCCTCAGACTGCCCTTCGGGCCCAACCTCCAGTACATGCACTCAGCAACCTTGGTCTCCCGGAGAGGGGGTCTGGTGAAGACCAAGGACTCTCGGTAGATAACAGCCACTCCCCCTCCCCGATCCCCAGCCCTCGGCTGCTGTGCACACGAAAATCCGACTGGACACATGGCTACAAGGGTTGGAGCAGCAGCCTCGGCCAGCCAGGTCTCCATAATACATGCCAGGTCTGCACCCTCATCCAGGATCATGTCATGGATGAGGGAGGTTTTCTGGGTAACAGACCTGGCATTGCAGAGCAGCAAACGAAGGCCAGAAGATGGGGTCATGCCTCCCCCAGCCATCCTTTGGCTCTGGACAGGCCCAGAGCAGGGGACAGATACTACACATCTCTCCCTCGTTCCCCTTACCTGGCGTGGCCTGCCCCTAGCGCTCCGCCAGCGCCTGCCACCCAGCCTCGGTATCTTCTGGCCCCCAACACTCCCCCCACTGCCTCCATCAGGTGGACACATGCCCCCTCGCTCCCGCCTATCAGGCAGGCTACCCACCCCTAAAAACACAACAAAATCCCCCAGAAACGCACACACACACACACCAAAAAAACCATTAAATTGTTCCATGTCAGTTAAGAGTGTAGAGTTATTATGACCTCTGTTGGAATATCTGCAAAAGTTGGCATGAGAGGAAACAATGGTGTAACTTTGGGCTAGCAGTTGGAGGGAATCTGTGGTTGAATATCCCTGCCCCCTACAGTAGGAGATCACCCCACTTCAAACAAAAGCTTCATCTCCCTGAGGGGGTTGGGGTTACACACCTCGAGAAGCCCCACAAGTACTGAAAGTACTTGAATAGCAAGTTGTATAAATTATTAGTTTTTTTCTATAAGCATGCTTATTTTTAAATCCATTGCAGTCAGGCAAAAAATACTACTTTTGCCATATTATAGAATAAAATGTAGAATGACAAGTTTGTTCTTAACTACCCTGATGATAAATGCTGGTACATTTTGTGCCATCTTAAAATTCCCTCCCAATGCATAGTTCCACAAAACTCAGCCATTGAGTTCAGAACAGAGCCTGTTGACTGAGCAAAGCTATGTGAAATAAGAGTACCATCCTATGCATGGCTGGCTGGAGCATGCCGGGAGTTGTAGGACTTTTTCTGTCTAAATGTGCATAGGATTGCACCCTAAGAACACTTTTATCAGCATAATATATTGTGACTGCAGAGTTTGAGCTTTCTTGGTGCAAGACTTGAGGGTGAGACTTAGCACCAAAACATAGATCAGTCAAGTTGACCAGTACTATTCCCCCACCCCTTCTTCTTCTCCTCTCTGGCCAGTTACTAGAATGTATGAGTGTAAAAGCTAGAAATTTACCAGGAATTCTATGAGTAAAAGTTGGCAACACCACTTGCACTTGGTGTATATGCTTGAACACATGCACGCTAAGACACCAGGTTGATTAACACATGCATACTAAGGCACCATACCACACTATTTCATATGCTGAGTCTGAAGGGTGCATTTGTACTGTCCTGCTGTATGCACACACACACTCCCCCCTCCACAGGTTCTATTGAACCAAGGCAGACAGGGAGGGTAGTTGAGGGTGGAGCAAGAAGTGGTAGCAATGTGGATTGCTCTTCACACCTGAGTTTATTTATTCATTCACTCAGTCAAAACATTTATATCCCACCTTTTCATTAAAAAAAAAATCCCCTTACGGTTACTTCTTTGTCTCACTGCTTATCCAGGTACTTGAATGTTTGAAACTGAAAGAAGGCAAACCCCCTTCAAGACTGACCTTGAAGGACCTTTCTCTTTTTAACAAAGGCTTGTCTAAATCAGCTAATTGTTGGAGGTGTACTACAGCTAATGCTTCTTTTATTCATATGTTTTGGAAATGTCCAATAGTAGCCTCCTTTTGGGGTGAAGTCATCATACAGATAAGCTTTGTACTGGAAAGTTCTTTAATATTTACTGATGTATATGTTCTTTTAAATTATTTACCTGCTTTTTGGAATCTAACACATGGTTGGTGTAAATGGATTTTTCATGCCCTCTTGATGGCTAAAAGACTGATATTACAATACTGGAAGGATAAAAGCTCACCGCCTATAATGCAAAGGATTGAAGACCTAACAACACACACACACAAAGATTGGCCTTCAATGGCAGGGGAGTTCCACAATTGAATAGTTTATGATAATTCCTGCTTGTTTGTACCTTTCAGAACATTGAGCTGAAGGTAGACGTGGAGAGCTTGAAGCAAGAGCTCCAGGAGAAGCAGCAAGCCTTGGATAAAGCTTGGTAAGTGGTAGTATAGCTAGCTGCACCTTCCCTGGGAACGTGAGCAGGAGGGTGCTATTGCACTCATGTTCTGCTTGTGGGCTTCCCAAAGGCAGCTGGCTGGCCACTCCAGGAACAGAACTCTGGGCTAAATAGGCCTGTGGTCTGATCTAGCAGGGCTCTTCTAATGTTATTATCTGCAAGAGCTGCATGTTCTTTTCCTTGAAATGCAAGAAGACTTTTTGTAGATAAATATTTAACAACAACAGCTGAAATCTATTTTCAGTCCAAGACACCAATTACTGCTCCTAAAGAGCTAAATTGTAAGGCTTATTCCTAGGTGCTTGTATATTCAAGGCAAATGTTTCACTTTGCATCGAACCCTGACACATCTGGGAAGAAGGTATTTTTTGCCACTGACCTGGTTCACACAACAAGGCGGGCTCATTGGGGATTGTTTAACCCACAATGAGCTATGGCATGTGCCAGGCAACATTTTGAATATACAGCCCCTGCTCGGGGGTTGTCATGTCATATAAACCCAGCTACCAAGGGTTATTTGAGGGTTAAACAATCCTTGCGTAACCCTCAATTTGTTGTAGGGTTATGTGAGGGTTAACCCTCACATAACCCTCAGTGGCCAGGAACAGACAATACAGCAAGCCACACTTGGAGTTGCATATTCAAAATGTCGCATGGCACGCACCATGGCTTATCATGGGTTAAATAACCCATAGTGAGCCGGCTGTGTCATGCGATATGGCCCTTTGTCTACTGTAAACTAAAGAGGTCAAGAAAACATTGACTACAGGGATAGCTAGAAGAACCTGTAATAAGTCCTTTATGTTACAGTCTGGGTTCAAAGCACCCCAGAGTTTGGTCAGACTATGGGACTGCACTGCTTGGTTCTGACTGAAACCCAGAGCGGATTCACTGACCCACTGAAATAGGAACCACCAGCCTCCACTGGTTGTATCCAATGTTAGTCCTACTTCGAGTAGACCCATTGAAATGAATAGGACTTAAATTAGACTAATATTAGATACAACTCATAAAGTCCCCCTTAGGGACCACTGGGCAAAAAGAACCCAGATACTGTAGAGAGCTTAAGTACATGCACATTAATTTGTCCCTTGTTACATAGATCTCTCCCTTTGAGTCCATGAAATTCCCTTGTGCTGGGTCAATCCATCTAATCTGATCTGACTGGCAGTGGCTCTTGAAGGTGCTCATGCAGACGTCTTTTCCAGCCTTGCTACCTGAGGCAAGGTACCTGAGGCAAGGTACCAGGCAAGCTACCTGAGATCCTTTTAGTCAAAGATACCAGGAACAGAACCTGAGACTTTCTGCATACAAAGCAGATTCTCTGCCACTGAGCCATGGGCCCTCCTTTCCTTTCTTGTTAACAGTAGAGGTACCATGTAAATATATAGATATAGAAAATTGATATGCCTTGGGCCAAACTGTAGAGGTGACTAGCTACTTCTGTGAATTCCAGGGCAGCAGCAGAGAACCTGAGCAATCAGAATGAAGCTGAGTTCTGTCACCAGCAAAAGAATGAGCATGTCTGCGAGGTCCTGGAAAAAAAAATCTACCTACTGCAAGAGGTGAGGAAATGGGCTGACATTGTAAACAGCAGGGACAGCTGTGCTTTGCTCACCATTCTGTCAGGGGACAAGCACGAGGATCCTGGGAAAAATGGAGGCAGCGATGGCCCCAAGCTTGCCACCTTGGAAGATCCAGAAGAGGAAGGTATAGGCTTCTGTTCCATTGTCTTGAAGGTTCCACCACCTGTTATCCCCACTTGATGGTGGACCTAATGCCAAGATAACTAAGGTATATATCAATGTTTACAGTGTCCAGCACTGTAATCCTAGCTGAATGCTAAAAGCAAAATAATTAAGATAACACCATGCCAAGCAAATTTACATCTTCACTATAATGCTTTGTTTCTAAAATCTGAGTTAAGTGTCCCCTTTGAGCTCTCTCTGCAGTACCTTAGTTTTGAACTGTTAAGCAAAGTTTGTCTTTATTACATTTCGAAAGAGCTGAAGCCTTATAAAGAGTTCTGCTTAGATTTAGGTCAGGGGAGGGCAACCCCCAGCCCACAGAAGTCCCAAATACAGCCCACAGAGGGTTGGGCACTCTCTGTGGGCCCTGTACCCTCCCCAAGCCTCCTGCCCTTGTATGGAGGCAGGGGAGAGGAATTCCCACAAGCAGGTACAGGGAGAAGAACCCCCACATCATCACTAATCTCTGACTGGAGATAACAAAGGGATTCCCCTTCGCTATGCTTGGGAGCAATTCATAGAATCATAGAATAGTAGGGTTGGAAGGGGCCTACAAGGCCATCAAGTCCAACCCCCTGCTCAATGCAGGAATCCAACTCAGAGCATCCCTGACAAATGTCTGTCCAGCCTCGTCTTGAAGGCCTCCAGTGTGGGAGAGCCCACCACCTCCCCAGGTAATTGTTTCCATTGTCGTATTGCTCTTACAGTCAGGAAGTTTTTCCTGATGTTCAGCCGGAATCTGGCTTCCTGTCACTTGAGCCCATTATTCCATGTCCTGCACTCTGGGATGATCAAGAAGAGATCCTGGCCTTCCTCTTTGTGACAACCTTTCAAGTACTTGAAGAGTGCTATCATATCTCCCCTCAGTCTTCTCTTCTCAAGGCTAAACATGCCCAGTTCTTTCCGTCTCTCTTCATAGGGCTTTGTTTCCAGTCCCCTGATCATCTTTGTTGCCCTCCTCTGAACCCTCTCCAGTTTGTCTGCATCCTTCTTAAAGTGTGGTGCCCAGAACTGGACACAGTACTCCAGATGAGGCCTAACCAGTGCTGAGTAGAGGGGAACTAGTACTTCCCGGGATTTGGAAGCTATGCTTCTATTAATGCAGCCCAAAAGAGCCTTTGCCTTTTTTGCAGCCACATCACATTGTTGGCTCATATTCAACTTGTGATCGACAACAATTCCAAAATCCTTCTCGCTTGTAGTGTGGTTGAGCCCTATCCCCCATCTTGTAACTGTGCATTTGGTTTCTTTTTCCTAGGTGCAGAACTTGGCATTGATCCCTATTAAATGTCATTCTGTTGTTTTCTGCCCAGCGCTCCAGCCTATCCAGATCACTTTGAATTTTGTTTGTGTCTTCCAAAGTATTAGCTATCCCGCCCAATTTTGTGTCATCTGCAAATTTGATCAGCATTCCCTGCACCTCCTCCTCCAAGTCATTAATAAAAATGTTGAAGAGCACTGGGCCCAGGACTGAGCCCTGCGATACCCCACTCGTTACCTCTCCCCAGTTTGAGAAAGTCCCATTGATAGGCACTCTTTGAGTCCGATTCTACAGCCAACTGTGGATCCACCGGATCGTTGTTTCATCTAGCCCACTTTGAGCTAGTTTGCCCATCAGGATATCATGGGGCACTTTGTCGAAAGCTTTGCTGAAGTCAAGGTATATGATGTCTACAGCATTCCCACGGTCTACAAGGGAGGTTACTTGATCAAAAAATGAGATCAGATTTGTCTGGCAGGACTTGTTTTTGACAAATCCATGTTGGCTTTGAGTAATGACAGCATTGTTGTCAAGGTGCTTCTATATGAATTCCTTTATCATCTGCTCCAGAATTTTCCCAGGGATTGATGTCAGACTGACTGGTCTGTAGTTCCCGGGTTCCTCCTTTTTACCCTTTTTGAAGACAGGGACAGTGTTAACCCTCCTCCACTCATCTGGCACTTCACCCGTCCTCCGTGATTTCTCAAAGAGAATAGACAGCAGTTCTGAGAGTTCTTCTACCACTTCCTTTATTACTCTAGGATGCAGTTCATCTGGCCCTGGAGATTTGAACTCATTCAAAGTAATGAGCTGTTCCTTGACCATATGCCTATCGATCTCAAGCTGCAATCCTGCCCCTTCAGCCTGTACTTCGCCTTTGCCAGGGGGGTCATAGACCCTCTTTTGGGAGAAGACTGAGCCAAAGTAGGAATTGAGCACCTCTGCCTTTTCTTTGTCATCTGTTATCGTTTTGCCATCCTTATTTAATAGCTGAACCATCATTTCTTTCTTCTGCCTTTTACTATGCACGTAGCTGAAGAAAGTCTTTTTGTTGTTTTTAGTATCCCTTGCTAACCTCAGCTCATTCTCAGCTTTAGCCTTCCTGACGCCATCCCTGCAATTCTGTGCTATCTGCCTGTACTCATCCTTTGTTACTTGGCCTTCTTTCCACTTCCTATATGTGTGCTCTTTTGTTTTCAGGTCATCCCTAAGCTTTTTGTGAAGCCACATTGGCTTCTTCTGTTGTCTTCCACCTTTTCTTCTTGTTGGAACTGTTTGTAATTGTGCCTTGAGAATTTCCTTTTTTAAAAGCTCCCACCCATCTTGGACGCCTTTTCTCGTTAGCGTCGCTTGCCATGGCACCTTACTGATCATTGTTCTGAGTTTATTCAAATCAGGTTTCCTAAAATCCAGGGTACGCGTTTGACTACACTCGGCTTTTGCTTCCCGTAGAACCAAGAACTCAAGTACAACATGGTACAACATGGTTCTGCCATGTTTTGCAGAATTTGTCTTCCAACAAATATTGGGGAAATTGAAGTCCCCCATTACTACTGCATCATGCTTCCTTGAAACATTGGCAATTTGCTTTTCAAAAGTTTCATCCTTGTCTTCTCCTTGATTGGGTGGCCGGTAGTAGACTCCGACCACCAGGTTCCTTTTATTCTTTGCTCCATTTATTTCAACCCAGATGCTCTCGATGGGGCTACCAAGCTCCTCCTCCTGTATTTCTATGCAGAGATATGTATTTTTCACATACAGTGCAACCCCACCTCCCTTTCTGTTCCTCCTGTTCTTTTTGAACAAGTTCTATCCTTCAATTGCTGTATTCCAGTCATGAGAGTCATCCCACCAAGTCTCAGTTATACCTATCAGGTCATAATTTCCCTCTTGTATTAAGAGTTCAAGTTCGTTCTGTTTGTTTCCCATACTCTGGGCATTAGTATATAGACATCGAAGACCATGTGCTTCATAGTCTGGCTTTCTTCCTACATGTGTCTGAAGACTGTTATTGGGTGCTATCAGAGCTGTTCTCTCCATTGCAGTGCACGTTCCCCGTAGGATTCAGTTTAAAGCCCTCCTGATGAAGTTCTTCATGCTGTGGCCAAACACATTCTTCCCATCCTTTGTGAGGTGCAACCCGTCCCTAGCCAACAGCCCATCTTCCAGGAAGTATAGCCCATGGTCCCAGAATCCAAATCTCTCTCGTCGGCACCACCTTCGTAGCCAGTCATTCAGCCAGGGTATTTTTCGTTCCCTTTCTATCCCTCTTCTAACTACTGGAAGGATGGATGAGAAAACTATCTGTGCCCCAAAGTTCTTGAGTTTCCTTCCCAAAGCTTCAAAGTCTGACGTGATCTCTTCGTAGCTCCACTTGGCGGTATCATTTGTTCCCACATGGATGAGAAGAAAGGGATATCTGTCAGTGGGCTTTATGAGTGCAGGCAACCTTTCAGTCACATCTCTAATCTGTCCCCCCGGGAGACAACATACCTGGCAAGTCCACGGGTCTTCGCGACATACTTGGGTCTCAATCCCACGCAGCAAGGAGTCTCCCACTACTACCACTCTTCTCTTCTTCTTCTTGTAGGCCTGGATTTCATCGTCTCTGTTTGACTGACCTTCAGCCTCTTGCTCACTCTCATGCAGGTTCCCCTGTGATTCTTCCTCTGCAGGCTGTCCTCCAGTCTCATCCGCAAGTACCTGGAATTGGTTCCACAGCTCCACTGCTTCCACTGGTGCAGAGTGGCGTCTAGTTCTTCTGCTCCTAACTGTCACCCTTTTCCAAGGAGTATCCTCTACTCCATTTTTCTTCACCTCAGCATTTCCCACTGCCTCATCTTGCTGTTGCTCTTCAAGCTTCTGGTCTTCCCTTTGCTGCTGTAGTTCCCCCATTCTGTCCAAGAACTCTTCGTGTTCTCTTATTCCCCGGAGGGTCGACAGTCGCCGCTCCAGTCCACTTACTTTTTCTTCCAGCAGCATGATCAACTTGCACTTGTTGCAGGTGTAGGCCATGTTGTTCTCAAGCAAGAAAACAAACATTGCACACACCTTGCAGGTCACTGCCACTGGAGAGTCTTGTCCTTCCATAGCCTCTTTTCCCTTTTTGTGTCTAGCTTTGTGATTGTTCTAGACTAGCCTGTGCCTGCTCCTCTACTCAGTAGAGGTTAAAAGCAGAGTCCCACTGGTGTGAAAGTGTGTGTTACAAGACAAATAAATGGAAAAAAGTTAGTTTAAAAAAAAAAATGTTAGGGGCCTCCCCCTTGACCTCCCCTGCCGAACTCCCCTGGCCAACTCCTGTTTGCTCCCCCTGTCCGCTCGCTCTGTTCACTCGCTCTCTGGGAGCTTGCCTGCTTCTGTAGTCCCTGGACCAGCTGGAGCAGCTTGCTCTGCTCTGCTCTGCTCAGCTGGGAGGCGGGAAACAGACTGAAGCTTCCCGCCCAGTCAGCTGCTGGGAGTATTCAGGCCCCACCCCTCCAATTCAGTTGGAGCTCTCAGAAGCACCTGGTGAGCTCATAGCCAATCAGAAGGATAAAGGGCAGCCCCCTGGACTTCCTGCAGCCCACTTACCTCTTAGCCTCTGTCTCCTTTGTCTCTTCAACCACCGCAACTCCCCTGGCCAACTCCTGTTTGCTCCCCCTGTTCGCTTGCTCTGTTCACTCACTCACTGGGAGCTTGCCTGCTTCTGTAGTCCCTGGACCAGCTGGAGCAGCTTGCTCTGCTCTGCTCTGCTCAGCTGGGAGGCGGGAAACAGACTGATTCAATTCAGTTAACACAAACTCTGTGTTAACTCCAATCAGAGGTCAGAGATAACCTGGGGATACCATGAACTCAGTCAGGGCTTGCAGGACCAGCTCTTGTAAGCCCTGGCCAAATCCTTTTCTCCACGCAGAGAGAAGTATGGAGCTCTGTGCCACTTTCTGCAAGGTTTTTTTTTTTTAAGTGGGTGGGTTGGGGTGGGGCCAGATGATATCATGGAAGGGGACAGGAGTTCAGGGTGGGACCCCTGCCCACCCACTTAACATCATCCAGCCTGTTGGCCCTCTGGTCCAACACAAATTGCCCGCCCCTGATTTAGGTGTTCAGATTCCATATGCAAGACAATTAGCTTGCAAAGCTGTTTGTTGTCTTGCAGTGTTCTTTGCTTGAATCCAGCAAGCTAAGCTTTTGTGCAGCTTACCTTGATGGCAATTGACATTTGTAGGAAGCCTAGCTGAAGGGTAACAATAAAGGACAAAGTCAGTCAGGAAATCATATCTTAAAGCATGAGGGAGGAAGTTGAACTCTAATGTCAGGTACTGTCTGATCAACCCGTGAGATATGACTGTTCTTTTTGAGATGGTGGAATCTGATATCCGGGATTCTGTTTAGCCCAGCTCCAAGTAGTGTTTCCATTGGGGGTGGGTTTCCAACAGCCCCTCATGCATTGAAAGAACATGTGAGGGGGCATATGACTAGCCCCATTCCCAGCTGGTCTTCTGGCCATGGGTTCAGAATGCAGCGGAAGAGGCTTGCGGGTGTTCCAGTGGAGGCAGATAGAGCTCCTCCACCTGCAAGGGCATCCTGGCCCAGTCAGGATTCCCCAACCCAACCTGTCATGTGGAGGGACTCTGCACATGCACATAGGAACCCTTCACACACCAGCTGAATGCATGGCCAACAGGGGAATTCGGCCACTAGGCAGTTGGCGGCAGGAGTTGGGCTAGCCCACATGGCCCTGCAGCCACCATTACACGGTCTTTCCATGTGGTGGTAGGAATTGTCTGGAGTCCCATTTTATATTCGCCAGAAGCAAAATTGGCTTTCTTTTCATTCTAGGAGTGGTCCTGCATCAGCATGTGCCTTAAGAGGGAACTAATTCAGTTAATTGGCGACAAGTATTTGCCTCCTAGTGGTGAATACGCTGCAGTCTAGGAGCTTAATGCATATCTCTCACTTTATTATACTTATGGAATGATGCATAGGTGGGTTTGGACCACTCTCAATTGGGTCATCCCTTATGAGTGATGCAAACTCTATGACTCCATCTACATGGGGTATCATGTGCCATCTGAAGCCACTCTGCCAGCACTGGGAAGAGCAGCCACTCACCCCAGGGCTGTCCAAGTCTCCCATCTCCCACATTCCCACCATTATCTCCAATCTGAGATAAGAGATAACAGTGGGGATTTCTTCAGGGGCAGGGCTTGGAGGCCAAGGCCCGCCCACTGGAGGAACCCAAGGAGGCTTTGTGGGCCAAATGCAGAACCTCCACAGGCTGGATTAGGCCTGCAGGCCAGAAGTTCTGCATCCCTGTTCTATGCCTTGTTGGAGATCATGAGTACAAAATAGGGAAGGTGGTAGATATTCCAAGCAGATTTAAAGTGGAGTAAAGAAGTGTCATCCTGTGATGTGGCATAGGCAGAAATTGTTATAAAACCCCATATGGAATATTGGCTGTGGATTCCACAAATATGTTTTATTTATTTATTAAATTTATTAATCGCCCATCTGGCTGGTCACCCAGCCACTCTGGGCGATGTACAAAAACAAAACAGTTAAAACAATAAGATTCTACATTAAAAACATCATAAAAAATACCCTAACCCACCCCAAATGCCTGCCTGAACAACCACGTTTTTAATGCGCGGCGGAAGCTCATTAAAGAGGGGGCATGGCGGAGTTCCCTAGGGAGGGAGTTCCACAGAGTGGGGGCCACCACAGAGAAGGCCCTTTCCCTTGTCCTCACCAGCCTAGCTGTCCTGGCTGATGGGACAGAGAGACGGTCATCTGAGGCTGATCTTGTTAAGCGGCCTGTCTGGTGTTGCTGGAGGCGCTCCTTAAGATAAGCTGGGCCGGAACCGTATAGGGTTTTAAAGGTCAAAACCCCTTCAACTCCTTCAGCACTGGAGTGATGTGATCTCGCTGGTGGCTGCCTGTAATCAGGCGAGCCGCTGCGTTCTGTACCAGCTGCAGCTTCCGAACTGTGTTCAAGGGTAACCCCATGTAGAGCGCATTACAGTAGTCTAGATGAGAGGAGACCAGGGCATGTACTACCGATGGGAGCAGATGGTCAGGAAGGTAGGGGCACAGCCGCTGTATCAGATGGAGTTGATACAACGCTGTCTGGCTCACAGCTGACACCTGAGCCTCCATGGACAGCTGGGAGTCTAAAATGACCCCCAGGCTGTGGACCTGGTCTTTCAAAGGTAGCCGTACCCCATTCAACACCAGGTCAACATCCCCCAACCTCCTCTTGTCTCCCACCAAAAGTACCTTGGTCTTGTCAGGGTTCAGCTTCAGCTTATTCCTCCCCATCCAGCCACTCACCGTCTCCAGACATTAGGGCAGGGATTCTATGGCTAACCTTGGTGAAGATTTGAACGAGAGGTATAGCTGCGTGTCATCCGCATATTGATGACACCACACCCCAAACCTCCTGATGATAGCCCCCAGCGGCTTCACATAGATGTTAAATAGCTTCGGGGAGAGGATGTGTGTGATTTTCAAGCTCAAGCTCTCAAAGTGAGAGGAAGTCCTCCCCAAGGAGGTGTGGGCAATATGAGCTTCTCCCATATCCATTCTCCTGTTCTGTGAGCTATCAGAAAACACTTGTAGCCACCAAGTAAGATGGAAAACTGAGAAGCCTCCTGTGCAGCAGCTTTAAGGTGATGCTTGGGAAAGCTTGAACTGAAGTCTCATAAACATCACTTATAATCTTTTGCCATTCTCATTCTGATTCCTGTTGAAGAGAGCCACTTTGGTCTCTTTGGTTTGGACACAACAGCAACCACCTAGATCGGTGATGCACATACGTCCATATCCCTGCGCAAAAGCCATGTGAGACTCAGCTTTGTAGGTCCTCTGGAGGTAAAGACGTCAGCTTGTGTCATGTTTGGTTCTGTCTCTAGGAGGCCCAGTCAGCAAAGACCAAAGCAGAAAAGATGACAACATTGGCTGAGGCTGAGAAGGAACGCAGCAAGGAACTCAGGAAAGAGCTGATGGAGTTCTCCAAGAAGCTGGATGAGACCAGAAAAAAACAGGCTCTTTTGGAAACCTGCAATGTTACTCTGGCAGAGAAGGACAAGTGCGTATCTATGGGTTTTGTTACCCTGATATGATTTGTGTCTGCCACTCATAAGGCAAAATCTTCTGTCAAGTTCAGGGAATTCTGGATTTCTGAACCTGCAGAGCTGCACAAGCTTATTTATCTCTCTTTTGTTTGTGTTTAATTTCGGGCCTTGTTGCTATAAGGTAATTTCTCCTTCATTTTGCTTGTTAGTTTTGTGTTTTGGTACCCCTGAGGGTAGCTGGCTTCCAGAACAGTCAATGCCTCTGTGAAGTACTGATATGCTCCAACTGCCCACACAGAAAACAGTCATGCCAGATGGCCACCCCACCTTGTATCATGTATGGGGAACAGTATTATGTCTTTGCTGTAGCCAAGTTAACCAGACCATTTATCTTCTGTAGGAGGATTGAGGAGCTGACCTGGAGTCTGAGAGACAAAGAGCAGCTCCTTGAGCTGCTGACCACAGAGAAGCAGAATCTGCTACAAAGTTCGGAGGAGCCCAGGGGAATGAAAGTGCAGGTAATAATGCAGTGGAAGGTCTCCCAGCATCCACCCTTTGCAAATACAATATTAGTGGTGCTCTTGCCTTCAGTTCAGCCCATTGTCCTTGCTGCCAGTAGAACATAGCATTAGATAATGTGTCTGAGAGATTAACTCAGAAAGAAAGCGGACTAGGATTCTTGAATGCCAGGTGAAGGAGGGCAGGAAACCACGGCTGTGGGACATACATTCCTCGTAGTCCCTCCTCCAGCCATGCAATATGCTTACTTTGCATGGGAAGTGTTTTAGCTTTACCTAGAGGCCATGAACCAATGCGTGCTTCCAGACGACTCTTTTATAGTACCACCGGCCTGCTTCATTCACAGAATTTTATGGGGGTCCACATGACGACGTCTTCTGTCTGTAACCCTCCCATGTTGTCCCACCATTTCTTCCATTTTTTTCTTACCACAGAAGGTCTGTTAAGAAAAAAAATGGAATTGCTGCATCCTTTTGATGGGTAGTGCCAGGAGCCCTCCATCTGGAAGCACTCTGGGCCTTATAACCTGCATTCTGTCCCAATCCAGTCCTCAGATTCCTCAGATCTATAGCAGAAGCACCCCCATAGATCCAAGATCCCTTCCAAATTAGAGTATTTTGCTGGTACACTTTGAAAAGAGAGCTTCAGCTATTGGGCGGTATAAAAATGAAATGAATGAATAAATAAATAAATATGAAAAGCCTAACCTCAAAAACACCATGCTGTCCAGAAAAATGTACTCCAGAGACATGTTCTCCTTTGTGCGACATGCCTGCAGCCCAAATACAAAGACAATTCAGTTTGCACATAATGAATGAGGTGACGGTCCTCATTGCAGGCAGTGTTAATTTAAGCTTGCAGGCTTATGCTATAGCACACACAGACAGGGAGGGTACATTGTTCCAAAGAATACCCCCACTCACCCCTCCTGGGGCAATATCAAGCCCAGAGCCACAAACATACTCAAGTAAAAAAAAAATAAAAATAAAAGGAAGTTCACAAAATGGTTCAGGAATGTGGGAGCAGGGTGTGTTGCTTGTGGCTAAGCTTCATCCAGCACTTGCAGGAACTCCTGTAAGTGTTGTACAAGTGTGCCCCCCCCCCATTCCCTTGCTATCTCTGAGCTGTGATTGGAGGTAACACAGGTATTCCCCTGCAAGCTGCTTGCACTCCATCTGTGGTCAGAGATAACAAGGACATCCCTCTCCCCTCCTCCTCACAAAGCCCCCAATGGCCTCCAGGCCAGAGGGCGGGGCCTGAGGAGGGGGTGGAGCCTGTGGAGGGAGCCCAAGGCTACAGAGGCCAGATGGGCAACCTCAGTGGGCTGAAGGATGGCCACCCATGGTCTTGAAGGTGACTAGAAACTCTTAGGGGCTTCCCTATTAAACTGAAACATTGCTCTCCTTTTGTCTGGGTCCAAAACAGATGGGGCAATGGATTTATCTCAGAGCAGCACCATTCTGGCCCTAGGTATCTGTTTCTCCACAAGACAGTAGAACTACATGCAAGGTAGACATTAGAGTAATGATCCCATCTGTGGCAGTGAATGCAGGAAATTTGCAGCTGCTTGTTACAGACCTTCACATCTGGCAACAGCCGAAATTATGGCAAGATGGAGCTACAGCTTTGGAATCTTCTGGGAAGCTTCTAATGACTGTGACTTCAGAATGGGGAGGTGTTTCTGTTGCAGCGGCAGAAAGAACACCCCCCTGCCCACCCAGCCCTTTTCATTAAGGTGCCTTCATTCACTGTCTGGCACCAGTCTTCCTCCTAGACACACAGATTATTCATTATTCTGGCCTGTGTTACTTAGCATCCTGCCCTCCCGTCCCACCATATTTTTGCAAAAATTCTCAAGTGCTTACGGATGGATTGGCCACAAATGTCCGAAATCAGAGTCTAGTAGCTTCACAGCACAAAGGACAGGCGCGCTTAGCATTGGTTCACTGTCCACCAGCTCCACACAAGCTGCCAGATCCTGGTTTGTAGAACAGGCTCTGGCTTCTTCGGACGAGCTCTCCCAGCGCCTTGGCAAGCAGAGCAGCTTCTGGGCCAGGCAGGACCAGCAGTCTCTTTTCCCCAGAAGGCAAAGGTGCAAATCACAATTCTCCAAGGAACTAAAGCAATCTCCTAGTTTCTTGCTGCAGTCAGCAGCCCTCTGCCCATTTCACTCTTCATGAAACAAAATACCCTTAAACGAGAACTAGCACAAGCCACAGCGTGCTCTTCTTTCACTAACCATTTGCCCTCAGGACTTTGGCTTGAACACTCACCTTGGTCAGGTGGGCACACATTAACTCCATGTACAATAATCTCCTCCATACCATGGCACAGCATAATATGATATTACTTTCCATTATACATTTGCCTTTACACTTTTTACAAGCCAAAGGAACTTAAAATATACAAATTAATTCCCATCAACCTTTCTGGGACTTCTTCCTATACTCTACTATATGGCAAGCTTCTGGGGTCCAATCTGATACACATGTTGTACTTCTGTTTTAACCCAGCAGGGCAAATTGCAGTTTTAGAGGGTTGCAATTAAAAAAACCCACTTTTCCCAGTTGCAGAGTCTAATTTAATTTGGGATCCCCTGCAGTTGCTTCAGAACCTGGATCTCCTGCAATTCATCTAGTGTGGCTCTCAGCTATGAATGGCACTTCTTTATTTGAGGCAAACACTTCCATAAAGTGGCATTTTAAGACTATCAGCTTCTTTAGAATGGAACAAATGCACATTTATTATGGATGTGTCACAGGGGATTCTGACACTTTTCTTTGAAATAGTGCATCTATTGCAGGAATACCATGCCTTTCCAGCCCTCAAACTGCAATATTTTGTTGATAGGAAGTGTGAGCAACCTTTTTGGCCCTGAGGGCGGCATGCAATGCTGGCTGATGGTGCAGGGCTACATGTTCATGCATGTGCACACACACATGCATGCACGCACATCTCAGCACGTACTGATGTGAAGATTTAAACCTCACTCACTTCCCTTCAGGGGATGGGATAGGGGGTGCTTTCAAATCTGTTTTCAGATAGCAGCAAGGAAACAGTGATGTGTACCAGGATCAGGGGGTAGGGGCAAGGTTAAGCCTTTTCCCCACACCCACAATACTGCCTTGCTTTTTCTTTACTGTTCAGATTCAGGAGTCATCTTCTGACACCCCCATATCAGCTGTTGATAGTTTCTCTCAAACTCCTATACCAGGGGTTCAGAAACAAAAATGGGTGACTAGGAACAAAATTGCCCCGCACTGGATCAGATGATGTCAGTAGGCATGACCACCCCCACTGATGTCACACCTTCCACCCCCCACCCATGTTGCCTTTCTCTGTGCTGTGAGAGGCTCAGCATGGAGAATGGGCTTCAGCTGGTGCTGCGAGTCCCTGGCTTTGTGCAGCATGTGCTGTCCCCATGGGGACGCTGTATGGAAGGACTTGGCTAGTGCTGGGAAGAGTCACTGCTCCTCCCAACACTGGCTGAGGCCCTGCCTTTACGTGGTCTGCACCACATGAAGCCACTGGACCAGTGCTACAAAGACTGGCCACTCCTCCCTGCACTGGCCACATTTCATCCTTCACACGGTGCGTGCTGTTGCCATGGTGAAACCATTTGGCTAGTGATGGGAAGAGTGGCTGCTCATCCCAGTGCTGGCTGAATCCCCTGCCCTCCACATCCCTGTTATCTCTGATCAGAGAGAACAGCGGGGATTCCTCGGGTGGGGGGAGACACCCATGGAGGCTCCACGGGCCAAACATGGAACTTCTGTAGGCTGGATTAGACCTGTGGACCAGAGGTTCCACATCCCTGCCCTATATCATCATGGAAACAGAAAGTATTTCTTGAACACACCAGCTTGGATGCCATCTTGCATTCCAGTCTTCCTGTTGAGAAATCAGCTTGGGAACGTTGACTTTAAGACTCACTATAGTCAAATTAGACTATATTAGACTTAAGGATGATATTTCTAGAAAAGTGAGTTCCAAAAAATTAACAAAAAACACCTCTTGCATCCTGTTTCTGGGGAATTTAACCTAAAGGACGATATTTATTTTTATGGTCTGTAGATTTCCCGTAAATTAGGGGGGGGGGGGTGTCTGTCAGGGACTACAAGTTTGTGCTAGATCAAAACAGTAACTTTTAAAAATGTGTACCTCTAACCCAGGGACAGGCAATGTGGTGCCCATGGGCACCAACATGCCCCCAGATACCTTTCTTGGCACATGCTAAGGTGTTCTACCCCTCTCACGGGGTTTGTGTATATGAACACATTTTCTTATCTCAGAAGCTGGGATTGCTGTGAAATAGGTTTCAGTTGGTGCTGAAAACTGCGGGTTCAAAGGACTGGTTTAGCGTGTTGGGGTCAGACCCCGCCTCTACCTTGTACTCAGTCTTTGGGGCAGGTTACTTGGCCTTTGGCCTGCCTCCTGTGGCAGCCATTTTGTGGGGGTGCCTGAGACAGTTTCTCAAACTACCAAATGTGCCCACAACTGAAAAGGTTGCCTATTCCTGCTCTAAAACTGAAATGTGAAGGAAATTGTCTCCAGTATTGGCTTCCACGTTGAATGTTGCCCTAGTATTCCATCTGTTCGGTGTTACAATATATGCAATGTCTGCCATTAAATAATTTTCCTTGAGGAGGAAAAAAGGCAGGATATAAATGTAATAAATAAATAAATGAATGAATGAATACCAGGAGGGATCTCCAGAATGGCAGCCATGTTGTGAAATTAAGGCTGCAATCCTGTACCTTTGCACTTGGAAGTCCCACTGAAAATGAACATGCAAAGAATCGCAATGCAAATAATGTGGCCTAGTGGATGACGGGTCACTTTATACATGTGCCAGATAAGCATCTAGTTTGCCCATGCAGACATGAAGCAGAGTGCTCTGCAGCCAGACTCAGCCTCTTGCATTCAGACTTTCTGCATTTCTAGAAGTGTGTTCATATTTCAAATATTTTAGGTGTCGATATGAACGTTCTGGTTTTACATGCACACTTCCCCACGTCGCTCCTCTAGGGCCAGCACTACAGCAGGGCGCGGTCCTCGGAGCGGAAGAACGACCAAGTTGCCTTGTTAGCACGTTTTGGCGCACGAGCCGCAGGGAAACTACAATGCCCACGAACCTCTTCGCGCGACGCGTGCGTGTTGCTGCCGCCCGTGGCCGCCATCTTGAAATCTGAGCCACAATCTAACCAGAATCTGCCCCTGCAGCATCTTTCCAGCATCTTTCCTCGGGAAAGGGGGCCGGGGAGGCCTCGGCTCCCGGCTGGTCTCTGGTGGGCGCCCCTCTCGGGAGCAGGGGCCGTGGCAGCGGCGCTTCCAAGCAGTCGCGCCCCGCCTGCGGGTGCCCGGCTCCCTGACGGGCGGCGGGTCCTTGAGCGGGAGGCACGCCCTGTGCTGCCGCTCCGGCTCCGCACGGGAGAGGGCCGGCCTGGCCGCGAGGCTGGGGCTGCCCGGTCGCTCGGGCTCGCCCCGTGGGGCTGGCGGAGGCGGGGGCCCGCCTGGGCGCGAAGGCGCAGGGAGCGGCGGGGGTGAGGCCGGCCGCGAGCCCGCCGGGAGGATGCGCGACGCCTGCCGGATCTGCGGCCGGGAGTTGTGCGGCAACCAGCGGCGCTGGATCTTCCACCCCGCGGCGCGGCTGAGCCTGCAAGCGCTGCTGGCGCACGCCCTGGGCAAGGAGGTCTCCCGGGACGGCAGGGCCGAGTTCGCCTGCAGCAAGTGCGCTTTCATGCTGGAGCGCATCTACCGCTTCGACACCGTCATCGCCCGCGTGGAAGCGCTGTCCGTCGAGCGCCTGCACAGGCTGCTGCTGGAGAAGGAGCGCCTCAAGCTGTGCGTCGCCAGCATGTACAGGAAGAACAACCGCGGCGAGGCCGGCGGCGTCTCCAGCCTGTCCGACGCGCGCTACTCGGCGCTGCTGCAGGAAGATTTCGCCTACTCGGGCTTCGAATGCTGGGCCGAGCCGGAGGAGCGCGCTGCGGAGCCGCACACCTGCCACGCCGCCGAGAGCGCAGGCAGCCGCCCCAGGCGATGTCGGGGCTGCGCTGTGCTGCGTGTGGCGGACGCAGACTATGAGGCCATTTGCAGAATCCCGCGGAAAGTGGCGAGGAATGTTTCCTGCGGCCCCTCTGCGAGCGTTTGCAACGAAGAGCCGCCTGTGGGTGAGCCGGCGGCGGCTGACCTGTCCTCGAGCGGCAAGGCTCCTCTGGATGAAGAAGGCATGGAAGAGGAAACTCCCCGGTCGTCTCTCGAGTCCTTGGAGACGACCCTGGCAGCCAGCCCTTTGCGCCAGAAAGACGAGGAGACGGCCGCGGAGGCAAAGAGGAGTGGGAAGTGTGGCTGTTGCATAGGTGCCCGCGGTTTGGCACTGCATGGGAACAGGCTGGACATCGCGCTTGGCCTGGTCAAGGCGTTTGATTGCAAGCCGGTCCAGAGCCCCAGGGGGAGCAAGCTGCCTGTCCCAGTCAAGCCAAGCCCTCTTTGCCAGGGCCTGATGGATAAGAACACTTATCCTGGCTTCCCAAATGTGGCAGTGAAATCTCATTCTGGATCTGCCTTAGCCTTTCCCTCGGAGATGTCTGACCTTCAGGAATTGTGGGAAGACCTGTGCGTGGACTATATGCCACTTCGAGTTAAGGTAGAGGACATTTCTGCCCCTCAAATCCTTGAGTGCTGACTTCCTCTGCTATTGACAAATTTGTTGTGGTGCAAATGAGTCATTATTTTTGCTGTCCATCTGCAGTTTACTTGCAAGTTCTCTTGCAAGTTAATTACTAAGCAATTAACAGATTAATTCTGTTAATCACTTAGTGGAAAACCAATTGAAGCATTATAGCCAGAGCTGAGCCTTGCTGGGGTGTATATGCTTGTAACACCTTTAGAAAACCTGATTCAGTTCAATTTTGGGATTATAGATATTCTGCAGTCAGTGAAGGAGTGGTCTTTTTTCTATAATTTTGGGACTGTTTGCACAGAATTGCACTCCTGCTCCTAGTTATTCATGTCCATAGGCATAATTGCTGGCAAGAAAGACTGCAACCCTATGACATTGCAAAGGTTCCAGAGTCTATTGGTCTTCAACTGGTAGGCCATGACCCATGACTGAGTTGCCATCTGACCTAGGTAAGTTTTATAAGCTAGAGAGAAAATGTCAGCTGTAGATAAATATAGGAAAAATCATATATAAGAAAAATAGTAAGTGGGTCCCAAATGCAGGCTGAAAGTAAAGGGCAGTCGCTAGATCTGGAGAGTTTGGAGTTCAGTGTACTAAAGAGTAACATGCTTTCCATTTTTAAAAGATACTTGATTTAACTTTCTGTCTTGAGTACTTTTAAAGATATGTAAATGGAAGCTGTGTTTTTGCTGCTAATCTGCAGTTTATTTTTCTGTAATGGAGACATCCTTTTCCCCCATGCCCATGTGCTTATTTTCCATGGCAACAAAATACTGTCATCAGCCAGGGTGATGACTTTCACTGAAATTGCAGCAGCAGAGAAAGCTGTTTTGATCCCAAACATGTCTCATTATGAAGCCGCAAGTGGAAAATCAGAAATGTGCCAACAAAGTAAGTTTGCCTGAAAACTTTTTTGAGCAAGTATTGTATTCTTCCCCTAGAACATGGCAAAAGAGTCTGATACTACCTTAAAATTCTAAGATGATGATGCCTCCCAACATTGGGAGCTCATCTGGTGTAGTTGTTAGAGCAGCTTCCCCAACCTGTTGCCTTCCAGATGTTTTGAACTACAACTCCCAGCATTCCTGACCATTGACCATGCTGGCTATGGCTGATCTGATGGGATTTGAATTAGGTTGAGGAAGACTGGGCTAAAGTGTCAGACTTGGACCAGGGAGACATGGAATCAAATGCCCACAAGCCATAATGTTCAGCTTGGGCTTGCCCCTAACGCACCTCACAGGGTTGTTGCAAGAATAAAAAGGTGAAGAGGGAAACTGTGTTTACTGCCCTGAGTTCCATGGAGGAAGGGTGGCATAATACATAATAAAGAAAGAAATTAGGGCTTGGCAAGATGCTCAAGTGCCTTATTTATTTATTTGTTAGATTTATTAGCCGCCCATCTGGCCAGCTACCCAGCAACTCTAGGCAGCGTACAATACTATTAACGCAAAATACAACGAATTTACATAATCAGCTGAACAAAACACTGCTTTAAAAAACCCTAACCCACCCCAAATGCCTGCCTGAACAGCCAGGATTTTAAAGCCCGGCAGAAGCTCATCAAAGAGTTTGACTTTAAAACTCCACTATAAGCTCTATCATAACAACAACAAGAGTCCAAGGGGTAGGGAGAAGACATGTAAAAAGTGGGACAAAGTGGGACTCTGCTTTTAACCTCTACTGAGTAGAGGAGCAGGCACAGGCTAGTCTTGAACAATCACAAAGCTAGACACAAAAAGGGAAAAGAGGCAATGGAAGGACAGGCCTCTCCAGTGGTGGTGACCTGCATGGTGTGTACAATGTTTGTTTTCTTGCCTGAGAACAACATGGCCTACACCTGCAACAAGTGCAAGTTGATCACGCTGCTGGAAGAAAAAGTAAGTGTACTGGAGCGGCGACTGTCAACCCTCCGGGGAATAAGAGAACACGAAGAGTTCTTGGACAGAATGGGGGAACTACAGCAGCAAAGGGAAGACCAGAAGCTTGAAGAGCAACAGCAAGATGAGGCAGTGGGAAATTTATTTATATTATTATTTATTATTAAATTTATTAATCGCCCATCTGGCTGGTCACCCAGCCACTCTGGGCGATGTACAACATACCATAAAACAATTTAAAACAATAAAATTCGACCATAATTTTTTTTTTAAAATACCCTAACCCACCCCAAATGCCTGCCTGAACAACCACGTTTTTAATGCACGACGGAAGCTCATTAAAGAGGGGGCATGACGGAGTTCCCTAGGGAGGGAGTTCCACAGAGTGGGGGCCACCACAGAAAAGGCCCTCTCCCTCGTCCCCACCAGTCTAGCTGTCCTGGCTGATGGGACAGACAGAAGGCCATCCGAGGCTGATCTTGTTAAGCGGCCTGTCTGGTGCTGCTGGAGGCGCTCCTTAAGATAGGCTGGGCCGGAACCATATAGGGTTTTAAAGGTCAAAACCAACACCTTGAATTTGGCCCGGAATACAACTGGTAACCAGTGCAACTCCTTCAGCACTGGAGTGATGTGATCTCGCCGGTGGCTGCCTTTAATCAGGCAAGCCGCTGCGTTCTGTACCAGCTGCAAATGCTGAGGTGAAGGAAAATGGAGTAGAGGATACACCTTGGAAAAGGGTGACAGTCAGGAGAAGAAGAACTAGACGCCACTCTGCACCAGTGGAAGCAGTGGAGCTGTGGAACTGATTCCAGGTACTTGCAGATGAGACTGGAGGACAGAGTGAGCAAGAGGCTTAAGGTCAGTCAAACAGAGGCGATGAAACCCAGGCCTACAAGAAGAAGAAGAGAAGAGTGGTAGTAGCGGGAGACTCCTTGTTGCGTGGGATCGAGACCCAAGTATGTTGCGAATACCCGTGGACTTGCCAGGTATGTTGTTTCCCGGGAGGATGGATTAGAGATGTGACTGAAAGGTTGCCTGCACTCATAAAGCCCACTGACAGGTATCCCTTTCTTCTCATCCATGTGGGAACAAATGATACCGCCAAGCAGAGCTACGAAGAGATCACGTCAGACTTTGAAGTTTGGGAAGGAAACTCTGGAACTTTGGGGCCCAGATAGTTTTCTCATCCATCCTTCCAGTAGTTAGAAGAGGGATAGAAAGGGAACGAAAAATACTCTGGGTGAATGACTGGTTACGAAGGTGGTGCTGACGAGAGAGATTTGGATTCTGGGACCACGGCTTATACTTCCTGAAAGATGGGCTGTTGGCAAGGGACGAGTTGCACCTCACAAAGGCTGGGAAGAATGTGTTTGGCCACAGCATGAAGAACTTCATCAGGAGGGCTTTAAACTGAATCCTACAGGGAAGGGAGATGTAATGTTGGGGGTGACAATGGATGTAGTCACATGCACTGCAACGGAGAGAACAGCTCTGATAGCGCCCAATAGTAGTCTTCAGACACATGTAGGACGAAAGCCAGACTATGAAGCACATGGTCTTCGATGTCTATATACTAATGCCCAGAGTATGGGAAACAAACAGAGCGAAGTTGAACTCTTAATACAGGAGGGAAATTACGACTTGATAGGTATAACTGAGACTTGGTGGGATGACTCTCATGACTGGAATACAGCAATTGAAGGATAGAACTTGTTCAAAAAGAACAGGAGGAACAGAAAGGGAGGTGGGGTTGCACTGTATGTGAAAAATACATATCTCTGCACAGAAATACAGGAGGAGGAGCTTGGTAGCCCCATCATGAGCATCTGGATCAAAATAAATGGAGCAAAGAATACAAGGAACATGATGGTCGGAGTCTACTACCAGCCACCCAATCAAGGAGAAGACAAGGATGAAACTTTTGAAAAGCAAATAGCCAATGTTTAAAGAAAGCATGATGTAGTAGTAATGGGGGACTTCAATTTCCCCAATACTTGTTGGGAGAGAAATTCTGCAAAACATGGCCCCTCCAGGAGATTCCTGACTTGTGTGGCGGATACATCCTCCTACAGAAAGTAGAGGAAGGAACTAGTGGATTGGCTATCCTTGACTTGATCCTAAGCAACAGAGATGACTTAGTGGATAAAGTAGCAGTTACAGGAACTCTGGGGGAAAGCAACCATGTTGTACTTGAGTTCTTGGTTCTACGGGAAGCAAAAGCTGAGTGTAGTCAAACGCGTACCCTGGATTTTAGGAAAGCTGATTTTAATAAACTCAGAACAATGATCAGTAAGGTCCTATGGCAGGCAACGCTAATGAGAAAAGGCGTCCAAGATGGGTGGGAGCTTTTAAAAAAGGAAATTCTCAAGGCACAATTACAAACAGTTCCAACAAGAAGAAAAGGTGGAAGACAGCAGAAGAAGCCAATGTGGCTTCACCAAAAGCTTAGGGATGACCTGAAAACAAAAAAGCACACATATAGGAAGTGGAAGGAAGGCCGAGTAACAAAGGAAGAGTGCAGGCAGGTAGCACAGAATTGCAGGGATGGTGTCAGGAACGCTAAAGCTGAGAACGAGTTGAGGTTAGTAAGGGATACTAAAAACAACAAAAAGGCTTTCTTCAGCTACATGCATAGTAAAAGAGAGGTAAGAAATGGTGGTTCAGCTATTAAATAAGGATGGCAAAATGATAACAGGTGACAAAGAAAAGGCAGAGGTGCTCAATTCCTACTTTGGCTCAGTCTTCTCCCGAAAGAGTGTCTGTGAGCCCCCTGGCAAAGGCGAAGTACAGGCTGAAGGGGCAGGATTGCAGCTTGAGATCGATAGGCATATGGTCAAGGAACACCTCATTACTCTGAATGAGTTCAAATCTCCAGGGACAGATGAACTGCATCCTAGAGTAATAAAGGAACTGGCAGAAGAACTCTCAGAACCGCTGTCTATTCTCTTTGAGAAATCATGGAGGACGGGGGAAGTGCCAGATGACTGGAGGAGGGCTAATGTTGTCCCTATCTTCAAAAAGGGTGAAAAGGAGGAACCCGGGAACTACAGCCCAGCCAGTCTGACATCAATCCCTGGGAAAATTCTGGAGCAGATGATAAAGCAATCCATATAGAAGCACCTTGACAACAATGCTGTCATTACTCAAAGCCAACATGGATTTGTCAAAAACAAGTCCTGCCAGACAAATCTGATCTCAGTTTTTGATCAAGTAACTTCCCTTGTGGACCGTGGGAATGCTGTAGACATCATATACCTCGACTTCAGCAAAGCCTTCGACAAAGTGCCCCATGATCTCCTGATGAGCGAACTAGCTCAAAGTGGGCTAGATGAAACGACGATCCGGTGGATCCACAGATGGCTACAGAATCGGACTCAAAGAGTGCTCATCAATGGGACCTTCTCAAACTGGGGAGAGGTAACGAGTGGGGTACCGCAGGGCTCAGTCCTGGGCCCAGTGCTCTTCAACATTTTTATTAATGACTTGGAAGAGGAGGTGCAGGGAATGCTGATCAAATTTGCAGAGGACACAGAATTGGGCGGGATAGCTAAAAGTTTGGAAGACAGAAACAAAATTCAAAGTAATCTTGATAGACTGGAGCGCTGGGCAGAAAACAAGAGAATGACATTTAATAGGGATCAATGCCAAGTTCTACACCTAGGAAAAAGAAACCAAATGCACAGTTACCAGATGGGGGATACGTGGCTCAGCAACACTACAAGCGAGAAGGATCTTGGAATTGTTGTCGATCACAAGCTGAATATGAGCCAACAATGTGATGTGGCTGCAAAAAAGGCAAATGCTCTTTTGGGCTGCATTAATAGAAGCATAACTTCCAAATCCTGGGAAGTCCTAGTTCCCCTCTACTCAGCACTGGTTAGGCCTCATCTGGAGTACTGTGTCCAGTTCTGGGCACCACACTTTAAGGTAGATGCAGACAAACTGGAGAGGGTTCAGAGGGCAACAAAGATGATCAGGGGACTGGAAACAAAGCACTATGAGGGGAGACTGAAAGAAGTGGGCATGTTTAGCCTTGAGAAGAGAAGACTGAGGGGAGATATGATAGCATTCTTCAAGTACTTGAAAGGTTGTCACAGAGGATCTCTTCTTGATCATCCCAGCGTGCAGGACACGGAATAATGGGCTCAAGTGACAGGAAGCCAGATTCCGGCTGAACATCAGGAAAAACTTCCTGACTGTGAGAGCAATACGACAATGGAACCAATTACCTGAGGAGGTGGTGGGCTCTTCCACACTGGAGGCGTTCAAGATGAGGCTGGACAGCCATCTGTCAGGGATGCTCTGACTTGGATTCCTGCATTGAGCAGGGGGTTGGACTCGATGGCCTTGTAGGCCCCTTCCAACTCTACTATTCTATGATTCTATGAAAAATATGGAAGTGTTCATTTGGCTCCATTTCTCCTTTGTAGCCAGAGAAGATAGCCCTCCCTGCTTTTTCTAACCTGAAAATTTTCCTCGTTTGATTCATTCATTTAAAGCATTTATAACTATAAAACTTTTGAAAGTGGCATACAAGCAGGTTACAGGAGACAGGGTGTTTTCAGTGGTGCCCCAGATCTTTGGAAGTTTCTCCTTTGAGATCTTCAGGAGGCCCCTCTTGGTTGCCCTTGAACAGGGCCCTGAAGATTTATATGTCTCCAGTAGAGTTTCTGTGAATGATTTTATTCTGACTTCCTGCTGTTTGTACCTGCTGTTCAGTATTTATCTTTGGTATTAGTTTTTAAATTATGATTTTGAGACACCTTGTGAGGACATTGTCCTTCAAGAGGGAGAAAAGTATTTGAAACAATTAAAATTAACCAAGTTTAAAATGCAGTTAATAAGCAAATAAAGTAACAGAGGACAAACAAGTTCTTAAAACAGCATAAAATACAAGAAGTACTTTAAATGGAAGTAAAATAACAACAGTTTAAAAGGCAGATGGTTGGTTTATACCCCATTCCCCTTGAATGACTGATAACAGCTTTTAGAATTCATACTGTCCTGCTTGTTACTCTGCCACAGATGAATTTTCAGTGAGCTTAAGGCACAACTTTTCTACATGTTTCTGCAGCTTTTATAACTGTGGGAAACTGAGAAAATGGGCATGACTTGCATTGCTGGTTTAGCCTTAGTTTACTGTAATGCTGGGGAAGATACAAATCCTGACCCCATAGATCAACATATGACCTGAAAATAAAAGATGATGAGAGGAGGAGTTCATAGAGGCTGGTGGAGCAGTGGAGCCTTCGTCTGGCTCTCTACTGGATTGTGACCAAGGATGTTTATATTACTTGGAAAACAGAAACAATATGATGTGGACTTCTCTGACCCCCCCCCTTCTGTTTCTCCAGATTACTCTGATTTATAAATAGCGATGGATTTTAGGCCCAGTTTAGAATAGAACTAGTTCAGTTGGGTTCAGCTCTCATTGGTCCTTAAACGTTAACCTGTTCAAGCACAGGCCCAATTCAAATTGGGCACCATTGCCTCATCTCCAGTCTTAAGGTCTCTGCTTCAGCCAACAAAATTAGTAAAGTTCTGTTTTACACATGAGCCCATATACAGAGGAATGATGGGATAATCTTACTCTGTTCTCACTACAACCTTGCACGATAGGTTAGGCTGAGATTGTGACCTACTCCCCCCAAACAAGTGAGTCATGGTTTCACAGGTATCTGAATCCAGGTCTCCCCAGTTCACACCCATTGTGCCAGCTGCAGTACTACACTGGATGTTGGGACTGCTCTTCTAGCTGTGTTCAAACTTGAGCAGTAGTAGTGTACAGCAAATCATCGAAAGCTCGTCTTAAAAAGTCCAATGATCAATAAGCATCACATGCACACTATAGGAAGTTACAGTGGGCAACAATGCATGCTGGATAGGGAAAAGGAACAAAGTGTTAAAAGACAGAACATTAAGGATCGTTTTGCTGCATAGTGCTAATAGTCATTTTTCCAACCATTCCAGAAGTCAGTGCTGCAAAGCTAGTGCAGTCAGCCTAGCAAAGCTTGTGCGGAGTGAGCTGCCATTCCGCTGTGGTTTCATTTTGGCTGTTGGGGTTGTTTGTTCCTTCCCATTTTGCCTTCGCTTAACATGCTGACTTGTGCGTTTATGAACTAGTAGTCTTAGGACTGAGTCACACTAGCCCTCATTTGCTTTTTCATCTTTTTTGTTTCTGTGTTTTTTGAATTGCATGGATTATTTGCACCTATGGAAAATTGGTCATTTGTTTATTTAAGCATTTTTAAACTGCCCTTCATCCTTTCAGATACCATGTATGATTAAAATAATACAGAATACAATACAAACACTAAATGTACACAAGATACTTGGAGAAGAGCCTCTCCTGGTTGCTTTGTTATATTAATTGCTGGTCTGCTCTAGAAGCTGTGTGGATCTTCTCAAATTGCTTATGGAGCACTAGCTGTGTTTCTTGTGATCAATTCTCACTGCTAACTTGTTTGGTAAGTTCAGTCCGTACAGAAAAATGAAGCAATGTACATTTGGACTGAAATATACACACCGAGAAGCTTTTATTGTGTTCACCTAAGAGAAGCAGTAACAGAGCTAGGTGCTTTTCTCTTGGTTGTGGAAGACAGTTTACATGCAGAGAAGTGACAAGCAGCTTCCCAACAAAGAGACTGTTGTGATAATAAAGAGGCAGATACTGATACTGGATGAAATGCTGTCACAACCATTATTAAATACAACAGCACAATGGTTAACTGGGATGGGTGAAAAGATGAGGGTGTAGTGGAGCCCCCTGCCGTACTCTCTGTCCCCAAGGAACTGGCCTGGCTGTCCATGCTACGCGTGTTCTTGGGTGCTATGCTCACACTTGAACCTAACAGCCTGTAGTAAAGCCTTGAGCACTGTGTGAAGGTTAGGCTGTGTGCAGGTGTCGTCTTCAGTGGGTACCAAGATCAGACAGCCAGTCCTTGCTCTGCCAGCTGGCGAGGTACAAGTGATTCTCCCTACCTGGTGTAGCCCCTCCTCTCCCAGGGTTACTAGGACAGGAGAACAGATCACATTTTGGAGTCCTACTTCTCCCCACACACACATACACACCAAATGGATGCTGGGCAGCATGGGACAAAACCTTTTATAGCCTCACCCCAAGTCTCACCCTGCAATTTCGTAATGGGGCTGGAATCCCAGCCCTTGCAGGACTTCCACCCTCTCCATGTCTCATGATAGCCAGGATACTCCAGTCATTGCAAGACTGGCCCCCAGGCAGCGTGGCGCCACCTCTTCTGGCCACAGCGATCTTCCCCCTTCTTCATGGCAATTTCAGTTCATGGGGGAGGCCAGGGCAAAAAAACACTAGTTAATGGATTGATTTAGATCCAAAGTAAGAAGGTTGTGACAAGGAATAACTGACCAGAACTGTTAGCGGTAACATATTGTCTTTGCTCAGAAGGGGCTGCGCTATAACATAGTGAGATAAAGATTGGGCAATTCAGGTTTCCCCCAGAAAATGTTTGTTTTAGGTAATTGTGACAGAGAGATCAGAATGTAAATCACTTCAGTACAGAGAGGGTATTCCATGCCAAGTGTAGGAGAGACTAAATCTTTCTTTAATCACATTTTGGTATACACTAATGACAGTGAATAGATGAGTTGGTGGGATTAGAATTATAATGGAGATCCATACAGGAGAGCATAAGAGGAGCACTTGAGTGACTTTAGATGTGCCCTCCCCTTTAAAAACCTCCAATCTTTGTGGCAGTGTTTCAAATGGAGGGTTTGTCATGTAAATATTGCAGCTGCCAGTGACTGACCTGGATAGTTTAACAACATTCCCACCACAATAATTTTCTCTACCAGTGGCTCCAACCAACAGGGAGCATAGAAAGTCCTGTCAAGTTCTACCTGCACCTTCCGCTCCGATGGGAAGAAAGAGTTATGAGACATTTTGAGACCTGTAAATCAAGGGCAGTGTGTTGATATGGCTTACAGTGCAGATCCCTGGGCAGTGAATTTCCTAGGCTGATGTCTGAAGCCTGAAGCACAGAGTTTCATGGGTCAGCGTACAGTAGTGTCACACCAGTCTTTGCTTTACATGCAACCCTGGGAAAATTGTCAAAGAAGGAGATGGTTTTGCTAGCTTTACAGGTAAGAACTTCAGCAAGAGCTCTAAATAGGTTCTAAGCAGGAACCTGAGCCCCCTTTCACTTTCTGTGCTTCCTTGGTGACTTGAAGAGGTTTGTGAGCTGCCATGAATGTAATTGTCTGGCAGGCAGCGTAATAATAAATGAAGTAACATTGGATTCTTGATACTGACCCTAGCAGCTCCTCCTGATACCACTTGAATGAACAAAGTAACAATGGCTTCTGCTTAGGATTGCACTGTAAATTTAACACTATGCATGTTAACTCAGAAGTAAGCACTATTGAATTCAATGGGGCTTACACCCAAGAAAATGTGTATAGGATTGTAGCCTTTGTTTGGTCAAGTTAGGAGGAAAGAAGAGGACTACATGTTCAGAAATGGAACTGAGACAAAAAGGAGGAAGAGGGAGAATTAATCTTCATATTTGAATTAGTAATCAGAGAAGTATCAAGAATTTGAGGAGAAAATTGAAATGTCATGTAAATGTTTATAAAGAAGCTGTGTTCTTGGAATTGAATAGTCCCAATGCCATTCATTTACCAGCCCACCAGCTCCAACCAGTGCTCATGAACTGCATAAGAATAGAAGATAAATAAAGTGCTTATCTCAGTAAACGGCACTTTTTGTTATTCTTTTTCTCTTCAGAATTTGTGTGCGGATCCACAGCAACTCACTCAGTGTGACTTGTCACTGGGCAAACAAGCAACTGAATTAAATAATACAGAACTGCTGGAAAAAGTCAGGTGCTTTGATGCTACAAATAAGGTACTATTTAAAATGTCAAAACAGCTATAAATACGTTTAGGTAAAGTGCATGTATATAAAGCCAACATGTGGTGAGAGAGCAGGATCGCATCCACCAGTGGCCTACCTCATTTGGTGTGATGGACATAACTGGCACCTGCTGGCATCTATGTGCATAGAGGCTGAAGTACATTTTCCTGATACGATGCAGTCCTTACTTTTACAATCCATATTTCAGGTGTTATGTATTAGGTGACAGTTGGATACGTTGCCCAAGACATGGAAATGCACCTCTAGGGGACAAGCAGACAAAGTCCCATTGCCCTGCCACAGTTGATGCTACATCATTTCCCCTAAAGCAAGAGTGGGGAACCCTTTTTAGCCTGAAGGCCAAAATTGGCTCCAGGCCAGCAAGTCAGGGGCCACATGCCAAAGTGGGCAGGGCTGCCTACTGCTGGCATGTGCTCCCCACCCCCCGACATGATTGCCCAGACACACACCTTCACACGGAACACACAAACACACAAAATACATTCCCCACCCCACCCTGAAAATGCACAGTATGGCAGTTAGGCAGTTGCACAGCAATTAAGTCTTTGAAAAGCCTCCATTGGCAGCCGAAAACAACAGAGATTTCCCCTGCCTGGGCAGAGGGCAGGGCATGGGGAAGAAGCTTGTGAGCTGGGGGGGGCGGTGCTGAAGACTCTGTTCAGGGAAGAGGTTCCCCATCTTCACCCTAAAGTAGGGGTGCAGAATCCCAGGGCCAGGGGCCAAATTCAGCCCACTTGGGGATCCAGTCTTGTTCTCTGGGGTTTCCCCTTTCTCCATCCACTAGTCATTGGTAGTTTCCTGGCTTTTGTGCAGTTTCCCCCCCATGCTGAACGGTTGCATCATCTCTCCTATGACTTAGTTAGTGGAAGTAAAATATGCCAGTATCTTTCTGTATTTTGGCTCCAGCCTTTGGCCCCACCTGTCAGGAATGAATCTGAGCATGTGTAAATAGTTGGCAGCTCAGGTTCAGAATGGGAACAGCCAGAACAGGGGGAGCCTCCCTCCCTAGTGAGCTCAGATATGGCAAGGCCTTCTTAGGACTTTGGCACACAGATGGCCTGGCCTGAAGGGGCCCCCTTTCCCCCTCCACGAGATCCCAGGTCTTGGGGGGGGGGAGTGAGGGGCGTGACTTGGGGGATGCTACCTTCCATCACCGAGCGAAGGGGGGAAAGTCAGAGGCAGAGCCCAGACGCTCTTCCAGGGTGGCTATGCATGACAGCCTAGTAGGACAGAGCAACTGTAAGGGAGGGGTATCCCCCCTAAGCTAGTCTGGCCAGGAAGTTCTTGTTCAAACTTCCTGCAACTTCTCTAACTTCCACTTCTGCTCCTCTATTGGTATTCATAATTGTGTAGAGTAGCTGTTTCCTGTGTAGCCTGAGAGTTTCCTAGAATTTGCATTTGTAAAGAACCTGGTTGTTAACTAATAAAGTAGTGAGCGTGAAGCCTGGTATCTTGGAGTGTGTTGATTGCGAAGGGGGAGGATGAAGGAACATGACAGCACCCACCTCTGAAATGCAGCCCCTGAGTGCTTCTTCAAAATGGCATTCAGCCCTTGTGTTGAAAGAGTTTCAGCACTCCCGCTCTAAAGCATGCAGATGGCCAGATGTAGCTATTTACGGGTTCCTGTATGGCGTAATCAGTGAGTTAGCCCACCCTTAGTTTCAGATGTCTCACACCATCTAATCAGCCCCTCTTTTATTAATACCATTTGAGATTTTGTTTAAATCAAGATTAGATATATTCAGTACATTTAGTCTTGCTTTATGTGCTCTAATTGAGCCTCCTTAAACTAGCAAATCTGTGTGTGTGTGTGTGTGTTTGTTTCTGTGCGTTCATGCGTGTTTACAATTAAAAATGTGTTCGGAGCCACCAGTACGCACCCCCTTCCTTCTCCACATCTTTGGGAATTCAGGCTAGTTTAGTTTGTTATAGGTGTAGGGCACTGAAGGTATAATGGTGTTTACTTCTTTGCACATATGTAGGTTGAGGCAAGTATTCTAAGGGTGGTCTAGCAAGTACAAATAGTGCTAGTTCCCAAGGTCAGCACCAGAACCCAACTGGTTTCCAGCACGTGAAGATATAAAGTGATTCTCAAGCCCCTGTTTTGTAATTCTCTTAACCTTTCTGTGCTCTGACTTGGAGTAGTCTTCAGTCGCCAGCTCTTGCAGGTGGTTGACTTCAGATACATACTGGGTAGCTTAGGCTGAAAAAGTTTAGAATTATTGCCATGCCTCGTGATGACTTGGCCAGGCTCCAGGAAAAGGCCAAAAAATAGTTGGTTCTGACACATGGAACTCTCCATATCCCAACCTGCCATTTCTTGTCCCATTGTCCTTGAACTTGTGTTGAGCCCTCACAAGGACAAGAGAGCAAGCGTGCTGTGGAAGCTGCCAGTCCCCTTTCAGTGCGACACTAGCTACCCTCTTCATATGATTCCCAATTTATGATATTTTACCTGCCCATTTCTTGCTTTTCCTAATAGAAAAAGCATTATTGTGCAAGAAGAAAAATGTCAAAAGTATTACACAAATGCAAACTTATGGGGCTAATAGAATGAGGGAGATAGTGCACTCAACCAGGTGTGAGAGCAAGCCAGAGATGTCTTGGGTTTATTCCACCTTTGCCTATTACTGTCCCTTGAATGTGATCTCCTACTGAAGCAGCGGGAAGTGCTGGGGTTTTACACTGACATGCTTAATCATCTCTACCCATGTATGTGGTCCCTTGTAGTCAGAAGCAAGCAGTATTCTTGAGCACTGTCAGGATCAGAGTGATGTAAGAACTAAAATAAAAAAGACATCTAGCTAGATTAGAGGGGCAAATTATTTGGCAGTGAAATATGTCTGATATTGAACCTATCTCTGCAGCTACAGGGGCTTCAAATTTGCTTTGAAAGAAAAGCTGAAATTCTCAAGTTTCTTCCAAAATTATCCCAAAATGTTGGGGGCAGTAAATTGCCCACTGATGCAATAGATATACGATGTTTTTAACATAGGGATTCAATTAAATACATAGAGAAGTTGTTGAGTAATTCATTGGCAAGTTAAACCTATATCTGCAGTGGAAGATCAAAACTAAATGAGTGCCATGCATTGCCTAGTTCAAAATGTGTGTGTTTTTGGCATCCAGCAGCTGCACGAGAAAGTGAATGAGATGAATTTTGAATTGAAGTCTGTCCAGCACACATCCCAGAGGCAGGATCACAAAATCCAGAACTTGAAGGAGACCTTGAAGAGCAAAGAGAAAGAGGTTTGTAACGTTGTTGTGTCCTTGCAGAATACACGCTGATATCAGAGCTGGTGACTGAAAAGTATCTCTCCGGCTTTTTTGTGTAGCATATGAGCTCTTCCCAGCATGTGACAAGAGAACTTCCAGAGAACTGTGAACCTAAAGAGGATGGGTTAGCTGACTTTTCAGTATACCTCTGTGGATTGGGTTTCCATAGTTAGGCAAGAGGCAACCTGTGCCCCCTGCTTTTGTTTAATTACTAATTTATAATTGCTCAATCCTGTATCCTGTAGTCTGAGGAACTGTACCGTGTAATTGAGGGGCAGAATGAGACAATAGCCAAACTACAAGACATGCTACATAGAAGCCAGCTTGGACAATTGCAGGTATGGGTCTTATTTTCTTGCCTTATCCCAAAGGTTCAAAGTATGTTGTCTTGATGTTTAGAGTATTACAAGAAAATTAGCTCTAAAAATGTCACCTATAATAAAGCAAAAGAAAATCCACATTGAATTCCAAGAAGATCCCAGCTTCAACATTTTCATGGTCAACCCAGACAAGGTGATCCTATAGTCTACAAATGTCTCTCCCACCTCTGCTTTGCACATTTGGCCACAAACATCGGCTCAGGGGTCTGGTGTAGCTCCACCCTTCACATAAGAGCATGATGCTGAAGTCTGGTGTTGATGTTATAAAGAACTGGTGGCCTATGAAAATTCATGGCAATGTGGAGGGGCATGGGGTCTGCTTTGCCACTGCCTCCTCCTGCCTCAGGAACAGGCAGGAGGTGCTTCCAGAGCCAGCTGTCCATTTGAGGGAGCCCTCGGCAAAGTCCCATCTGGTGGCCCCTCTCCTCCATTGGTGGGCTGACTTGGCAGTGGTGGCAGTTACCAGCAGTGTTCCAAGTAGCACCGGGTGGCTGGGACTACCATTTACATTTTCCACAATGCCCCAGAGTCCCGCTAGGTTGGAAGCAAGGTGTGAAATCTCAATAGCAGTTTCAGTAGCTGGCGCCTGTGCTGGGCGGAGGGCAGGGCGTGCCGTCACATCCCCTATCCTCTGCCCAGCCATCTGGAGTCCTGCTATTACCTTGGGATCACACTGTCCCTAGTTGCTGAGTTGAGTTCTGCACACAGAGTGATCTGAGGGAGACTTATGTTAGGCTAGGGGGAAGAAAGTGCTTGTTCATGTACCTTCACCTTAACTCCCTGGAATGTCCTGTGGCAGTGGTTTCTGTGTGCTTGTCTCTCCTGCTGTAGACATTCCTTGTGGCTTGAAGGAACTATATGTACGTCCACCTTCACGCTGCTGCAGGTTTGGGAGCACTGTGTGTGTGAGTGGTGTTTATCCTGAAAAGGAAGAGGGCCTCAAACCTCTGGTACCTGTGGGGCACCCCCACCACCCATTTGTGTCTTCAGGACTCTAAACGTTAAGTATAGGAATACATAGAAGAGAGATGGCTTCCAGGAAGGGGAAGCAGTGGCAATCCAGGTTGGCAAAGGTCTCCGTTCTGGAGTGCTCTTGAATCACCTGCATAGCCCTGAGAGCCCCTTCTGTGCTGTAACGGGTTGTAACTGATCAGATGAACAGAACAAGCCTGGTGCACTCTTGCTGCAAACGGTGTGGTCAAATTAGCAATTCCCAAGTTAAGCCAAATGAAAGCAATTTTTTTGCTGCTGAGTGGCAAACTTGTTCCTGCAGCACGGAGATGACTCTATTTCTGGAGAAAGATACCCCAGGTTCACCAAGGTATTCTCTGTCCTTAGAGCCAGTGTGGCATAGCAGTTAGGTGGGGAGAGGGGAGAGATTCAAGTTCAAATTGCTGTTCAGCAGTGAAACTCGCAGGGTAACTTGGACCAGTCAGTATCTCTCAGCCTAACCTACCTCAAAGGGTTATTGTAAAGATACAGTGAGGGGGCAAACGATGTACATCGCCCTGGGTTCCTTGGAGGAGAGGTGGGATATGCATGGAATAAACAAACGGCTTCCCCAGACTGGCAGCACAGCTGTCATGGCACAGCATTGTAGGTCAAAGTTTGGTGGACTTGGCATGAGGCAAGTGCTACACATACTCTACAGCCTTCCTGCTTCGCCATTAAAGTGAGGGGACTAGTGCTACTGCTGAGGAAGTGGTGGGATCCGCCAGGTTGGCAGAAAAGGAGATGGCTGCTATTCTGCAAGTCAGCCAGGCCCACCCTGGGACAGCTGTCCAGATCAGTTGCATGTTGTGACCTGCTCGCTCCATGTGCCTTCCCAGACCAGGCATCTTAAATACCTGCTACAATACGGGATGACCTGTAATGTACCTCAGAATGTACCTTTAAAGGCTATGATAATGTCAGCCTTCCAGTGATTTCACAGTCTAAACATGCTCCTGTGTTCTCTCTCCATATCCTGCTAGATCTCAGAGGGTTCTTCCACGTTGCAAGAAAAGCAGCAAATAACACTTCTTGATGTGCAGAACACACTTTTCTGCACTCAGCTGGAAGTGCAGCAACTGAAGGGCGCTCAGCAGCAAAAGGAGCGGCAGTTGGCTGAGGCCAGAAGGACCACCCAGTTTCTAGAGGCTGTGTTGCAAGAGGAACAGCAGCAGAAAGAGGCAGCCTGGCAACACAATAAGGCATGGCACGAACCCTTTTCGTATCTGGCGTCTGAGTGTCACCTCTCATTGGCTGCTTGAATGTACTTCTGTGTTGTATTTTGAGGGCCAGAGAACGTGAGCAGTTGCACTGGAAACTGCCATTGCTTCACACACACACGCAATATTGTAGCTGATACCCATGTCACTAACTGTAAAGGCAGGTTCACGTGACCAGTTTGTGGCAGCATGGTAAAACTGTCCAGAGTTGGCATTTTTGGCAGTGTAACTCGCACTTTCCCAGCTTCACTCAGCTTTTCTGTTTTTTTGAGGGCCTCTGATGGGGGTCCAACTAATGGAAATTGTATGTTGCCTTCCAGGAGTTGCGTGCTACTCTTCAGCAGTTAAAAACAGAGCTGCAGAACAAAAACTGGCAACATTGTACTCTGGAGAGAGAGAAATGGACAGAGATGCAGCAACAAGAGCAGAAAATTAAACATCTGAGCCACAGCCTGGCTTGCAAAGAACAGCTTCTACAGGTGAGATGCAGAGGGGGGTGGACTTTCAATCTGCCACACCAGATTTCAGGTGCTCTGTGCTCTGCATGGGAGTGTGTGCGCGCGCATGGGAATCAAGTGTAGGGACCGTGAGAGGGAGAGTGTGGAGAAGAGAATATGTGTGAGGTCATGTGCTTGTGCATTCGTGTGAGGGGCTATTTTTATGTGGAAGTGTGTGTATGAAAGCAAGTGTGGGGAATGGGGTGTGTGGGAGAGTTTTCTTACGTATGTGGGGGAGAAGTGTGGGGAGTGTGTTTACACGGTGTGCATGTTGGGGGAGGGAGCATATGTGTGTGTGTACACCTAGGGGGAACATGTGGGAGTGTGTGCACATGGGGGAGCACATGCATGGGTGGAGGAGTGGATATGTTTTCATGCATGAGGGAGCACACGTGTCTGTGCATGGGAACCTGTGTGTGTGTGGTAATACAACTGTGGAGAAAGGAAGTGTTTGCTCGTGGGGGGAGCATGTGTATGTGGGGGGATTGTGTGTGCCTGGAGGGGAGAGTGTGCACATGTGTGCATACACAAGGGAGTGTGTATGTTTGTGTGCACACATAGGGGAGCATGGAGAGTGAGGGGGGTGTGGGGGTGCAAGGGAGAAGGGAGTGTGTGTTAGTTCATATGCTTGTTTGTGTGGGAGTGTTGGGGGAAAGGAGTTTTTGTATGTTTGTGGGGGTGAGTGTGTGCACATGGGGGGAGGGTTGTGCTCACAGGGGGAGTGTGTGTGTGGGGGGGCCTGGGCCCTCTAATATGTTTGCCCAGAACCAATTCAGCTCTTAGGTTGAAACAGGCTCCCCACCTCTGTTATAATCCATCAAGTCTCCTGGATTTACAACCACTCAATTTAATCTAGAATGCATCACCACAACACATTACAAAAACAGGAGAACAAGCAGGAGGGCATCTTTGAAGACTGGTTCAGTCAGGCAGCTGTGCTTGTCCTCCTGAATGCCTTCAAGGTCAGAAGTTGGTTAGTTTTTCCTTCTTTATTTAAAATATTTCTAGGCTGCCTTTAAGGGCAGAAACTCTCCCAAGGAAGCTTGCACGATAAAATCTCATCCAATAATAAAACTGCAAAAATTGATAAAATCAACGAACACCAGTAATAAAACAGTAGTCTGACAATACTAAAATCTAAAACACAATTACAGCTTAAAAGCCCATAACAGTCCAATGAAACATACTCAGGGTATGGCCAGAGAAACCTTAATTCCCCAGACCCTTCCTAAAACTTTGCAGTGGTGGGCTCTCACAGGCCCCAGATTGCTACCCTTTCCAAATATTTGGGGGCCCTCTCTCATGTGCTTGCCCACTTAATAATATTTGGTCCACCGTAATATTTAGTCCTCCTAGATCAGATTCATGGCGTGAAAGAACTCAGAGCCAATGGGCAAGGGTCTGCATATTCCTGTTGACCTTGGAAGTCAAACATTTTTTTTACCAGCCAGATTTGCAGTCTGGACCTGCCGTGTATGATACTTCAACAGTATTTTATGCTTTCTCAGAACTGATTGTTTCGTCAGGCTGAATGAAATTATATATTAATAAGGCTGGCCTTATCTCAGCTAACGAATACATGACATAATATGATACTTCTACAGTCCAATCCTATGCCTATTTACTCAGAGGGTCCATAGTTCAGGAGTAAAGCGCATGTTTTGCATGAAGACGGTCAAATTTTATACAGATACGTAAGATTTTAGATTTTAATAAATGTATAATGTCTACATTTTCCAGCTCAAAATCCCAAATGTGGAGAAGCATGGGTTTTAGCCTGTCAGATGCCTATTTTAATTCTCACCTGATTCAGATGCCGCAGGGAGACAGAGTTGCGTGTCATCAACATACTGATGGCACTTGGCTCCAAGACCCCTAATGACCGCTCCCAGCTGCTTCATATAGATGTTAAACAACACATCTACCCCCTCCCTTGAGGACCCATGCAGTAGTAATACCACTCCTGGCTGCTGTAGAGCACATTTCAGTGGTCCGTCAAGGTTAAATAAATAAAAGATGGTGGCCAGATTCTTGTTTTCTAGGTAAGGTTTCATCTGTTGTAACTTGGGTATGATAAAAGGACACTAGGTTGTGGCTAATGCCTGCAGTTCATGGAGTAAAGTTGAGTCGAGTGGTGCTCCTAGACTGCAAATCTGTTTTATTATCCCCATTCACAACAGCCCACTTCCCTGAGAGCCCCTGGATTTCCCACTAGCATTACTTCTACCTTGGAGCTTCCTAAATTTGCTCAATAACATCCTTCTTATATTGTTGATGGCCCTGATAAATTTCTGTGGTTTTCTAGGAATCTAAGGAACTCCTACAGTACCATCAGAATTTGGACAAGAGCCCCACATCTGCTGATAAAATGGTGCAGAAATTGCAACAACGAATTAAAGACAGAGATACTGCCCTGGAGGTACTTGCAGAGCACTAGTCCGGCACAATTTCTTGTTTGTTTTGTTGTGGCCCCAAGCAGCGAATGGTGGTCCTGGGTATTGATCTGGAGGCCTGATCAGTACCCTGCCAAAATAGATTCATGTATATTACCAAGATAAAACAAAGCCACTTGTGCAAAAGGATGACCATTCACTGACAGAAAATAGATGCAGAATATACATGCAAAGAACGTTCACTCACCCAGTGCTCAGCGGAATTGTCTGTCTGGGCCCCCCAAAGACAGACGGGAAATGGTTCCTCTCGAGTCAGCAAAAGTTCTCCAAGCCGACAGCATGTTGTCCCTTGAAACGAGGCCAAAGCTTAAAGCCTGTGGATTGGATCTTACAAGCTTTTCTGCTAGATGCCCACCTCTAGCTCACGAGCTGACAGGCAGGCCGGCACACACATTTAGGAGAAGGGGAGCCTCCCCCGCTCGAAGCATCCTGTCCTGGGAAACTAATTGCTTTTCTGAAGAGAAAGCGAGGCCCCAGCATTCCAGCTCACGGAGGGGGCTCCCAGCTCCCCTGTGAGAATCAAGGCAGCACATTCTTATGTCTTTAATTGGTCAAAGGCCTAGCAGTGTCTAAATGTTGACATACGGAACTGTACTGGCTGGGAACCAACTAAGGCCTGTTGTAAAAGGCCTGCTTACTTAACCGTAAAACTGCTGGTTAAGCTAAATTACACAGGTCTACTGCCAGCTCCAATAACTCTGTGTCCACTTTTTTGCTTGCTAACGAACTTGTTACGAGTGGTCCCTTTCCCGCCTGTCTGACACATAGAAGAGAGGAGGGAGATGGGAGCTGAACTTATCATTAAGAGGAAGAGTAGAATGTATGAGGTGTGAGTTTAACTTCTGTGCCTCTATGACCCTTGTTATTCCTCCCACCACCACCACCCCTGGACTTTTCTGTTGTAGCGAGCAGTAGATGAAAAGTTCTGTGTGCTTGAAGACAGAGAGCAGGAACTGCAGGAGCTTCGTTTGTCTGTGAAGGAGCGAGAGCAGGATCTGGAAGGACTGCGCAGAGTCCTCTCCAGTAACCAGGCTACCATTCAGGTACGTTGCTACAGCAAAAAGGACAATGCTGATTGATTGATTGATTGATTGATTGATTGCCCATCTGGCCGGTCACCCAGCCACTCTGAGCAATGTACAATAATACAACAGTTTAAAACAATACAATTCCACATTAAAACATCATATTTCTAAAAATACCCTAACCCACCCCAAATGCCTGCCTGAACAACCATGTTTTTAATGTGCGGCGGAAGCTCATTAAAGAGGGGGCATGGCGGAGTTCCGATGGGAGGGAGTTCCACAGAGCGGGGGCCACCACAGAGAAGGCCCTCTCCCTTGTCCTCACCAGTCTAGCTGTCCTGGATGATGGGACAGAGAGAAGGCCATCCGAGGCTGATCTTGTTGAGCGGCCTGTCTGGTGTTGCTGGAGGCACTCCTTGAGATAGGCTGGGCTGGAACCATATAGGGTTTTAAAGGTCAAAACCAACACCTTGAATTTGGCCCAGAAACAACTGGTAACCAGTGCAACTCCTTCAGCACTGGAGTGATGTGAACAGGCCGGCGGCTCCTTTAATCAGGCGAGCCACCGCGTTCTGTACCAGCTGCAGCTTCCGAACCGTCTTCAAGGGTAACCCCACATAGAGCTCATTACAGTAGTCTAAACGAGAGGAGACCAGGGCATGTACTACCGATGGGAGCAGATGGTCGGGAAGGAAGGGGCGCAGCCGCCATATCAGATGGAATTGGTACAGCGCTGCCCAGCTCACAGCTTGCCTCCATGGACAGCTGGGAGTCCAAAATGACCCCCAGGCTGCGGACCTGGTCTTTCAAGGGTTGTTGTTGTTGTTCAGTCGTGTCCGACTCTTCGTGACCCCATGGACCATAGCACTCCAGGCCTTCCTATCCTGCACTCTGTCCTGGAGCATGCTCAAGTCCGTATTCATTGCATCAGTGATGCTATCTAGCCATCTCATCCTCTGCTGTCCCCTTCTCCTTTTGCCCTCAGTCTTTCCCAGCATCAGGGTCTTTTCCAGAGAGTTTTCTCTTCGCATTAGGTGGCCAAAATATTTGAGCTTCAGCTTCAGTATCAAACCAGGTCAACATCCCCCAACCTCCTCTTGTCTCCCACCAAAAGTACCTCAGTCTTGTCAGGGTTTAGCTTATTCCTCCCCATCCAGCCGCTCACCATCTCCAGACATTTGGACAGGGATTCTACAGCTAACCTTGGTGAAGATTTGAACGAGAGGTATAGCTGCGTGTCATCCGTATATTGATGACACCGCACCCCAAACCTCCTGATGATAGCCCCCAGCGGCTTCACATAGATGTTAAATAGCATCGGGGAGAGGATGGACCCCTGTGGCACTCCACAAGTGAGTGGCCACGGGTCCGAAACCTCCTCTCCCAGTGCTACCGTCTGGTACTTGCTGGAGAGGAAGGACTGGAACCACCGTAATACAGTGTCTCCAATGCCCAGCCCCTCCAGGCGGTCCGGGAGGATACCGTGATCAGTGGTATCAAAAGCCGCTGAGAGGTCAAGGAGAACAAGGAAGGAGCATTCACCCCTATCCAGAGCCCTCCTCATATCATCCACCAAAGCAACCAAGGCCGTTTCTGTCCCATTCCCAGGCCTGAAGCCCGATTGAAATGGATCTAGATACTCAGCTTCTTCCAAGTGTGCTTTCAACTGCATCGCCGCCACCTGCTCAATCACCTTGCCCAAAAATGGCAGATTTGAAACTGGGCAAAAGTTTTTCAGGACTTGGGGATCCAAGGAGGGCTTTTTTAAGAGCAGTCTTACCAGTGCCTCCTTGAGAGCTGATGGCATCACTCCCTCCACAAGGGAGGCATTCACCACCGCCCTGATCCCCTCACCCAGCCTCTCTCTGCAGCTCATAATGAGCCAAGATGGGCAAGGATCAAGTAAGCAGGTGGTCGGCCTTACAGATGAAAGCACCTTGTCCACTTCATCAGAAGGAAGAAGCTGGAACCGATCCCACAAACCCAGTTTGCCATTGGGTTTGTGGGATCGCTCGCTCTCGCTCGCTAACTGTATCCACGGCGCATGGAATAACACTCCTAATCCGATCAATTTTCCCCGCAAAGTGCCTTGCCAAGGCCTCACAGGAGGCCTTAGAATGCTCCAGCAGTTTCTGAGCAACTGGACCAACCAGGCTCTGGAACACTTGGAACAGCCTCCTGGGACAGCACTCTGTGGACGCAATAGAGGCAGCATCATACTCCTTTTTTGCTGCCTCTATCGCCACATGATAGGCTGAAGATGCAGCTCTAGCCTGTGTCTGATCGTCTTCGGAGCGAGACTTCCTGCACTCTAGCCATCTCACTTCCTGTTTCAGAGCTCGTAACTGCGGATTGAACCATGGTGCAGTTCGAACCCTGTTCAGGAGGAGAGGGCATTTCAGAGCTACCCGATCTAATGCCCCAGTGATTGCAGCATTCCAGCCACCCACCAGGGTCTTGACTGAGTGGCCATTTGCGTGCTCCAGAGAATCCCCAAGCACGTTCAGGAATCCATTCGGATCCATAAGATGCCTGGGGCGGACCATTTTAATGGGTCCTCCACTGCTTCAGAGGGGTTGTGGAACCGAGAAGTCCAGCGTCACCAGATAGTGATCTGACCATGACAAGCATGGGGTGGATATACCCCTGACATCCAGATCACTCCCTGCTTCTCCAGAAACAAACACAAGATCTAGCGCATGACCAGCTACTAGGGATGTACGAAAGGCACATACCTTTCATGGATTATGTTGATGGGGGGGGAGGCGCTCCGTCCCTCCCCCCGGAATCCTGGACGGGGGGGGGAGGCGCTCCATTCCTCCCCCCCCTGGAATCCTGGCTGGCCAGCTGTGCTCTGCAGGGATTCTGCGGAGCCGCCGGCCGGCTCCGCCAGCAGCCGGACATTCGGCTGCTGGCTAGCAGGGACGCAAATGGCGGTGGCCGTAGCCGCCACCGTTTGCGTCCCTGCAGTCATCCGTGATAGGCTATGTAAATGTTTACGTAGCCTATCACGGCTGACTTAAAAAAAAAAAATGCGCGTACGCAATGGTGGCGGCCACGGCTGCCGCCATTTGCGTTCCTTATTTTGGCACATCTTAGTCTACGTCAAGATTTATATAGACTAAGACGGTGAAAATAAGGGGAACGCAAATAGCGTAGCAGACGTGTTTTGTTTTTGTTTTTTTAAGTCAGCTGTGATAGGCTACGTAAACATTTACGTAGCCTATCATGGGTTTTTTTTTAAACTTAGCCATGATAGGCTACGTAAATCTTTACGTAGCCTATCACTTTTTTTTAACTGGAAATGGCGGCGGCCGGTTGGAAGACCGGCCGCCGCAGCTGCCGCCAGGAAGATCCGCCGCAGGTAAGTCTCTTCCAGGGGGTGTGCGGGGGGGTGGCAGACTGTTCCACCACCGATTTCGGGGGGGCGAATGCGCTGGCATTCGGCCTCCCCGAGATCTGTGGCGGAATTCTCTGACATCCCTACCAGCTACATGGGTGGGACAAGTTGGAATAGGGTACAGCTCTCAGGAAGCCATTGTCGACATGAAGTCCCAAGGTGCCCCCATGCAGACAGCCTCTGAATGTACACTGAAGTCCCCCAACACCAATAAGTTAGGGGACTGTACCATGTCTGTCTTTCTGTCTGCCATTGCTTGCTTGCTATTGGGATTGACACTACAATGCAGTGCTTCCCAAGAGAACTCCTGAAATATCTCCTTTGCAAAGACTTTTAGGTTGACTTGAGCTAGCTCACAGTCAATACTGTGTTCCAGAGTAACAGCCGAACGTTTCAGCAGCTGATTTGCAGCAGCTTACTAGAGTCTCAGCAGAGGGTTTTTCCTGCTGAATTTTTACCTTGTTTCCTATTGAATATTCTTTTCCAACTATAGATATAAAGAATTGAACTTGAACCTTAGAACCTTGAGCTGTCCCAGGGAGAGAGAGGGACCAGTGTGATGTTGGGAATTACTCCGAAGCAACGTGGGAAAGCATACAGAATGTGGATTCCATCCCAATGGATGGAATCAGTCCTGTTCATTTTGGGTGTCAGGAAATCCATGAGGAGGTCTTGCCCGGTCCCATGTTAATCTGTTTGTTGTCCACTTTTTCTGTATTAGGGCCTGGAGAGCTTGCTGAAAGCCAAGGACTTGGAACTTGAGCAGCTGTTGACAACCTACCAGAACTTGAAGTGGCTGAAACAGGAAATGGAAGCAAAATCCCACAGATGGCAGGCCGAGCAAGAGAGAATCACCCAGCAACTGCAGACAGCTCTGTATGACAGGGACAAGGAAGTGGAAGTAAGGCTTGTGGCCCAGCTTCTGCAGCTGGAGCAGGGAAGGCAGGAATATTTTCCATGCTAAGGTTTGGAGGGTAGTGGTTGGGGGGAACTGGAGTTCTTACCACACCTTTCTAGCTTGCTCCTGGCATTGGTCCAGGTTCATGGTCATTCGTAGGTATGTCCTTAGGCATCTTTGACATGATTTCCGGAATCCAGAAAGCAGCTTTTCTTAATGTTGGCTGTGGTGCCTTGCCATAAATGCTGCCTGTTCCTTAGCAACATGACCAGGTGATTGCAGTAGAATAACCTGCTATGTTTTGCAGCTGGGTCAGTAGCAGACCTCTGGAGCTGGAGAGCCTGTTCTCCTCCTCCCTCCTTATCCTTGTCCTAGGTGCTCTCAGCAACACTGCTGTGCAAGCTGGGGCCTGGGCAGAGGGATATTGTTGAAGAGCTCCATCTCCGCCTTCAGCAGAAGGAGCAGATCATCAAAGAACTCCTAAGTGACAAGAGCCAGCAGGCTGTAGAACAAGTGGCTGAGCTTCAGGAGTTGCTTCAAGCTGTGAGCTCCAGGGAGCAGCAGAGACATGTAAGTGAGACGGAATGCAGCAGTCAAACGTGACTAGCATTGTTCTCTGATAGTTGGTGCTTGAGGTGTTAATCTCTCCCGGCTGTGCCCACAGGCTTCTCCAGTGCCTTGAGCTGGGGTTCCTTGTGATCCGCTAAGATTCCCACTCCTTCTCCCTCTCCAGGTATTTTGTCTAGTTTCCTGCTGTCTCTTGGGGTTTTCCTGCTGATGTGTATGGCAGTTCTGTCAGTGCCCTAGTTCAGGGGTGGGGAACTGATTTGACCCTGAAATCATCCAGTCCCCAACCAAGGTGCCAGCTGGAGGAGTGTTGCTGCAGCCAGTGCCTCAGCCAGGGCAGCTCTGCCTGCCCTGTACCTTCCCCCATTGGCGGGTGGACAAAGCACATAGCCTGCTGCGTGCTCTCCCAGTTGGGATGGTGAGCAGTGCGCAGTGGAATCTCCGCTGTCCTCTCCGATCACTGACAGGAGGGAATCACCTCCCTCCCATCTGCCTTTGGGGGCAGGAATTCTGGGAGGGGGCGTGGCCTTGTGTGAGTTCTCAAGGGCTGGGTGGTCTGCTTGGCATCCCAGATTTGGACCATAGGCCAGAAGTTCCCCATCTCTGCTCTAGTTGATCTCTGGAGTGTGATGGTGTCACTCCTAGACATCCTTTTGTATCCCATAAAGCAGGGATGCCTTCAAGCCCCGCCACCTGGAAGAAACGCACACTGTTATCTCCAGTGTGAGATGCTGCTCAAAGCCACAGACTCAGCCAGCAATGGGGGTGGGTATGGCTACTCCACCCAGCACCAGCTTGAGCCCCTTTCTTCATGCTGAGAGAAGCACGGAATCCCATGTCTCAGTCAGCATGGGGAAAGGCAAAATGGATGGGGGCAGATTCAGTGGGCCATGTGGAAGGCCTGTTGGGGGGCAGTTTGACTCCCTGCCTGACTATGGTTCTGCACCCCTGCCATAGAACTGGGTCGTCTCTGTGATTTTCTGAGAGCTAGGGGCAATGAAATACTACTTGCACAAGCAAGTAGTGGAAAACTTGGCCAAATCCAAAAACATGAGAGCTTATTTTGGCACCTACTTGCTGATGGTGACAAAGAATGTGTACTTCTTCGCCATCAAGGCATCCATGCAGTGTTGTCCGGCAGAGCTATTCCTGGTGGTGACTGTCCTTCTGTGGTCTGATCTGTAGAAAATTTAGTGGAGTGCTCCAAGGCCCATTGCGACCAGGGATGCCTTTTCCATCAGGCATTCTCAGATGTGGTCTTTTAAATAGTTTTTTGACTGCTTCTGTTGTTGTACTGATTCTGGTTTGCTGTTATTTTTTGTTTCTTCTTTTAAATTGGTGATCTCGTGTGTGTGTGTGTGTGTGTGTGTGTGTGTTTGTGTGTGTGCGGGTGCACGCACACACACGCACACACACTTGTCTGTCACCTTGAAAATAGCCACACACATGCATACATATAGGTATAGAAAGGTGGAATACAGATGCTGAAAAAGAAATAATAAATACATACCAGATGATGCTGACAAAATAACAGAGGATGGACATCACCTTTATGCCCTGCTTGTGACATTTCCTGGTGACATTTCTGGTTTCCTGTTGTTAGAGATGGAAAGCGGCACAAGATAGACCAGCAAGGCAATTCTTATGTTCTTGTATGCCAGGGGTGGAAACTTCAGAGAGTCTACATAATTCTGGAAGCCCCCAAAAGCAGCAATTTGATGGTGGCAGTGACTTGTGGGGTGGCAGAGGCTGCAAAAAAAGGCAGGAGGCTGCATATGGCCTGCGGCTGTGTGTTAAACATTCCTGTGTATGCTGAAACTTTTTCTGTGCCAGCAGTTAGTTGTTACTTCCCGTCTTTATCTCTCCTCTCCTTGTTGCCTTATTAGATATCTTCTGTGAAGATGGCACAGGCTTTAATAGAAAGAAGTTGTGAGCTGCAAGTCCTGCGTCAGCAGCTGATGAGCCATAGTCCTCAACAGAAAACAGAGGCTTCCACATCCCAACTGATACAAAATGACGAGGCTTTTGAAGTAAGGATGTGTTTGCAAGAGAACATATTTTGCATGGGAGAATGAAAAGCAAAGAGCTGGGCACCAGACATGTTGAGGGCTGGCAAGGGGCAAGTGCAGAAAGCTCAACTGGGAAAGGCTTAATAGGCCTGCTATGGAGAGATGAGGCTTGCTTGGAAAGAAAAGGAAGGAAATGGAGATCTCGGGTAATATTCTCTATTCTGAGCAGGCTCTTCCATCCTCAGTCACTTTCAGCTTGTTCCACGTTCACCACTTGTGCTCAAGCCTCAGGCTGCAAGCCCATTTCTATGTGTGGGGGAAAGATAGATCATGCTTGAAGATGTTTAAGTAATCTTATTTCCCGGTATGAATATGGCATGCCCAAAGCTTGCGAGATTTTCTGGATCCAGTCAGAACAAGCAACATTTTGAATTGTGAGCCTTTTTAAATTGCCTAGGCCACCTCCAGCATAAAGAAGGAGAGAGTGCTTATGGTGAATGGTGTTAGCCAAAGTACTGAACATAGCTGAATGAAAACTGTATTACGTGTTCAACCATCTAGGTATTGCATGCCAGTCCTAGGAAATTTATACATTTCCAGGCTTAGGAAATGTGAGAAAACACAAAAAAGTATTGTGTATTTTCCCTAGGGCATTGTAAGTTTGATTGGAATAGTTTGCAATTGTGCGTAACATAGCAATTCACATTTCCTGTGGACAGAGCATTTAGGGCTCTAAAAGATCAGCAGCTGCCCTTTGAATTGGGTCTGGAAAGCAACTGGGAACCAACACAGTTGTTGGAGAACGGATACAATATGTTCCAAACCATCTGCCCCAGTTAATGCTCCAGCAGCTGCATCCTGATCCAATTGTTCTTTCTAGGTGCTCTTCAAAAGGCAGCCCCACACGAAAGGAAAAATTGGAATCCTCTAAATATTCCAGTATGGCTGCACAGGCAGCTCTCTCAGCTGAGATTTCAAAAGGACATGTCCATGAGCTGGAAGGAGGACAGGTAACCAAGGATGAGTACGATAGAGTAGCCCAAAACTGTAAGGATGGTGTCAGGAAGGCTACAGACCAAAATGAATGGATGCTTGTGAGGGATGTCAAAAACAACAGAAAGGGCTTCATTGGTAATGTTCAGAGCAAGGGGTAGATCCGCCCCTTCTAGAAGATGATGAATTGTTAACAGGCAATGGAGAGAAGGCAGAACTAAATTCTTAATTTGCCTCAGTATTCTCCCATAAGAGGAATTGTGTTCAACCTGGGAAAAGTAGAACAAACCTACAGCACAAAGAGCACCTAGCTACTTTAAGTGAAATCTCATTTCCAGGGTGAGATGGATTTCATCCTAGGGTGCTGAAGGAGCTTGCAGGCATTATTTCAGATCTGCTGTCTGCAACCTTTGAGAATGGGCGAGGTGCCAGAAGATGGGAGATGAGCAAAAGTTGTCCCTTTCTTCAAGAAGGGAGAAAAGGCAGATCAGGGAAACTGCAGACCCATCAGCCCAGTGTTGGCATTGGGCAAAATTTTAGAAGAGATTATTAAGGAGTCAGTTTGTGAGCATCTAGAAAAGAATGCATTGATTACTTGGAGCCAGCATGGATTATCAAGAATAAATCAGTCCAGATCAACCTTAACTCCTTTGTTGATGGAACAACAAAGAGTCTTGTGGCACCTTAAAGACTAACAAATTTATTCCAGCATAACCTCGCATTTAATGAATGGGACAATGTCCACAAAAGGTTATGCCAGAATAAATGTGTTAGTCTTTAAAGTGCCACAAAACTTCATTGCTTTTGCTGCAACAGATTAACATGGAAATTTCCCTCTGGAATTTTTTTTTTGATACAGTTACTCATTTGGTAGATCATGATAATGTATAGTATATCTTGCTTTCAGCAACGCATTTGACAAAGTCTCCCATGACATCCTTGTTGACAAGATGGTAAAATATGGGCTGGATGATACAACTTTTAGGTGGATCCACAGCTGGTTGAGCCACCATATCCAGTATGTGCTAATGGCTCAGCATCCTCCTGGAGGGAGGTCTTGAGTGGGAAGCCCCTGGGCTTTGCCCTAGGCCCTGTGGTGGTCAGCATTTTTATAAATGACTTGATGGGGGTATAGAGGGGTTGCTTATCAAATTTGCAGATGACACAAAGCTAGGAGGGATAACCAGCACCATAGATGATAGAACAAGATTTAGGATTTAGACAGGCTGGAGCACTGGACTGAATCTAACAAGATGAAATTCAACAGAAATGCATTCATGTGCAGGAAAAGAAATCAATGATATAAGTATCAGATGGGGGAGACCTGCCTTGGCAGCAGTACATCTGAAAAGGATCTAGGTGTGTTAGTTTATTTCTAGCTGAATGTGAGGCTGCATTGTGATGCAGCTGCTAAAAAAGCGAATATAATCATAGGCTACATTAACAGAAATATGGCATCCAGATCACAGGAATCTGGAAAATAATATTTCCGCTTCTGTTCTGTGCTGATCAAGGCCACATCTGGGGTACTGTTTCTAGTTCTGAGTGCTGCGTTTTAAGAAGGACATGTGACAAGCTGCAGTGTGTGTATAGAGAAAGGTGACCAAGAAGGTGAGGAGTCTGGAAACGAAGTTGTATGAAAGAGCTGAGTATGTTTACCCTGGAGAAGAGAAGAAGGGAGACATAATTAGTGTTTTTCTGTCTGTCTAAAGGGCTGTCACAGGGAAAAGAGCAGACTTGTTCTGTGTTGCTCCAGAGGGTAGGACTAGAACCAATGGGTGGAAAATACAAGATAGCAGATTTTAGCATTAGGAGAAACTTCTTAATGGTTCATGATAGTGGAACAGACTGCCTTGGGAGGCGGTAGACTGTCCATCGCAGGAGCTGTTTAAATGGATCTGGACAGCCATCTGTCAGAGATGTTGTAGCTGCATCCTGTGTTACAGATCCCACACTGAGCAGGGGGTTGGGCTAGGTCAGGGGTGGGCAACATGTGGCCCCCAGGTTGCAGGCATCCCCCACCACCACACTGCCACATTGGGCAGTGGCAGTGATTTAAAAAAACCCAAAGAAACAATTAGTGCTTTTGGTGCTACAGAGTACTAAAAAGGTCAAATTTTGCTTGCAGACAAGCTAAATTTAATCCTTACAGCGCTACGGAATGGTTTGCCACCAGATTTTGGTGACAAAATGTCTTTTTGTTTTTAAGAAAAATGGGAGCAGACTGCTCTTAAATTTTAAGAAACCCTGAAACCCTGATGTGCTGTCTAGTGAAGCATTTAATGTTGCATGTAGCTTGGCCCTGAGTGTGCAATTCCAAAGTGCCAAAGCAAAGTGTGTTAGGAGCAGAGCCTGGAAGCCTTCCCTGCTTTCCTGGAGGCTTAAAGGAACAAGGGCAATATGGAGGTGGATGAGTAGAAGTTGGGCTTGTTGGATGGAGGAGACCTTCAACAGCTAGCAGGCTGTGAGAAAGCTCTATAGTCTAGTTTCTCACTGCCAGCCAATTTACTTTGGAGTTAAAAATGCTGTTCACACCTTCAATATCCATGAAATATCAGTGAAGAAATGTCTGCATTTGTCTTAGGCACTGAAGCAAGAAAGTTCTGACAAGAACACCACTGCCATGATCTCTAAGAAAGGGGATAGCAGATCCAGAATGGAGAAAGGTTGGTCCTTAAGCAGCTTCTGCTCAACTAGACATAGAATGGTTTCTTGCTTGCTCAATTCTGCTGCTTCGTTTAACAGGTGGTCTCTAAACTCGTAGGTTTTGGTCAGTGAGTGCTCCTTTGTGATAGGGAAATTAATATGGGGTTTGTATTTAGGAACCACTGTCAAAATGTGGGATCAAGCATTGCTGGAAGACCAGTATAGTATGGATCACTTGGTGGATGAGCTCAGATACTGTGTTCTTTGCTGAGGGAGCAGAAAGGTTGGTGGTGTGGTGGGATGGGCTGGTTCCAGAATTAGAGCTGCTTGCCACAGCAGACAAGCAAAGAATTATTTATTTTTGGCAACCTTCCCCAGCCTGTTGCCTTCCAGATGTGTTGGACTACAACTCCTAACACCTAAAGAGGCTGCCATGTGGTCTGATGGGTATCCTAGTCAAATACGTCTGGAAGGCATCAGGCTGGTGAAGGTTGACTTGAATCTCGCTAGCCAGCTGACCCCTTAATTCCTTGGACAAAGTGCTTGTGTGGGTGGCTACTGTACAAAGGCTGGCATACTTGGATGCCACATGTTACCTGGATCCATTACAACCTGGTTCCTTGCTCAGTTTTGGCACTGAAACAGCTTTGGTCGCTCCAATGGGTAACCTAACTCAGGGGAAGAATGGGGAGGAGTGCATATTCTCTTGTACCTCTCAGCAACTGTCGATACCATTGATCATGGTATCCTTCTGGACCAACTATCAGACGGGGATTGGGGGTACTTTGTTCTATTCCTATCTGGATTGCTGCTCCATGGCAGTCACACGATGGTGTATATTGGGGCTTTATTTTGTAGACGAGAGGATCAAAGTGGCCATTGAAAAGGACCAGGCACAAAAAAGACAGCTGCACAAGTGATAAGGTTCCCAACACGTTTGGGGGAAAATCTCTTTGTTGAGGGAATATCCTTCAATGCTTCTTTAAAAGACTGATTTCAGGCAACTTCTTTTTCAGCTCGCCTAAGCAGAAAGATGCATGCGGCCATGTGTCATGTCACTTCAGCCTCAGATTACATTTGCTTTCCCTCCAGGTGTTTTGGAGACAACTGCTGGGCTAGAGAAGGAACTCATTAATGCCAAAGAGGAGCTTGAGCTGTTGACACGAAAGGAAAGAGACAGCAGAGTGAGTCTGAGGAGTGTGGAGCTGTCGAGGAACACCTTCCAGCATAAGCAGCCTGCCCACAAGCCATGTATTGGTCAGGAAGAGGGCTTGCTATAGTACTGGGCTCCTTCCTCTCATAGGGAAGGATGCGATGTGCCAGGCCACAGGTTTGGGGAATGGGTAGGGTTCTTTCACCTTGCTGCTGCTGTTCAACAGAAGCGTCTCTATTGCTGCCTCTCTGAAACAGCATGATTGCACTGCCATCAGCTTTATCTCATTCCACGCTCAGGAAATAGTTTTATTCCATAGGTTGGCTTTAATGTTACTTAGGTAGGGATGCTGTTGTTTCCTGTGGAGTACATTACTTTCCCCTAGCCAGTGCCTTCTTCCTGCATGTGGTCTATGTTACTAACAGTAGCCCTAAATTCCCTTGCAATGGGATCCCCCGCTCCACAATTCTGCTTCCAACCTGATGGCCCAGCCTGTGGAGTCAGGTTTTAACATCTACCATCTTAGACAAAGGAAGATTGTGCTGGGCTCTTCTTGGAAGAGGCTGCCATGTGGTCTGAAAATCCCACAGAGGAAAAAGCTGGCCTGAGTCAGCACGAGAAGCATTTGATACTTCTTCTTGCAAAGCTGTCTCCCCCCTGCCCCCTGCTTGCTGACTCCCATTTTTCTTCTCTGTAGTTGGAGCTCTCTGCTCTTCAGTCTGTGGTGGCCTCCCAGGAGGAGGAGCTGCAGGTTCAAGCATCTGATGTTGAATCTCTTACTAGGAACATCCAGATCAAAGAAGAACTTATAAAGGTGAGACTACCAACAAGTGTCTAATCTGCAATTCTCTCTTCCTGCAGATGTTAATGTGAGGCTTGTCATATCTAACATATTCCACTGACCTTCTGCTTTTACACTTACTGCAGGAAGAAGAAAATAGATGTTTTAATACCAAGTAATAAGCAGCAGAATCATTTAATGCTAAGCAGGCTTGTTTGTTTTGTGTTTAATCCCAGACTTTGTGGTGATGTAGCAAAAAGACCTGTGTTGGGCTTGCAACGGAAAGCCCCCCATTTAGGATGTTGCTCAAGACTTCCGTATTTATTTATTTATTTCATTTCATTTCATTTCTATACCGCCCAATAGCCGAAGCTCTCTTCACTTTCATGATGTGGTAGATCTCGTTTTCCACTGACTGAAAGGATTGTGGTAGATGCAGGGCCCAGGACCATGAACTGCATACTCCAAGTCTCACACTCCTTGACTTCCAGGACTTGCAAATGCAGCTGGTTGACCCTGAAGAAATGCCAGCAATTGAACGACTTACCCAGGAAGTTTTGATGCTTCAGGAAAAGGTAGCCGGAGTGGAATTGCAAGGACAGGAAGCCACGGGAAACAGGAAGCTGCAGGTATGGCAAAAAAGTGTCCCCACCATGGGCTCAGGCTGGTTTGACTTGGATTTGTATCCTGCCTTTCCTCAAAGGAGCTCAGGGCTGGGTGCATAGGCTTTCTTTCCCCTCCCCTCCCCCACCCCCATTTTTATCCTTGCAACAACCCTGAAAGGTAGACTAGATTAAGAATAAGTGACTGGCTGATGACCCAATGAACTGCTTAACTTAAGTGAACAAACTTTTAAACTCAGTTCCCCAGTCCAGGGACAATACTCTGTGGATTATGCTACATGGTCTCTGTTGCCCGAGATGTTTACTGCAGGCTTTCATCTTTCTGTGATATCAGTGCTTATGTAAGATCTCTGGTGTCTTATCAGTGCTTATGTAAGACCCGCATGTGATGGGGTCTAGGTGCATGCATGCTCACAGCCTGGATCTGACTGATGTTAGGGACAGTTTTTCCGTTGGCTACAGGGATGCAGCTCAACTTACACTTGAGAGCAGTGTCATCAAAAATGCCTTGTGGCAGGAGTCTTGTTTCTGGTTGGTCTGTATGTAACAGTAAAATTCACACTTACCATAAAGTGAAGTAGAATGTTCACCTTGCAGCTGTTGCTCATTTTGGAAGGCCTGGCAACAGAGAAGGAACAGCTCAATGAAACCCTGAAAGCAGAAAAGCAGCTCTACAGCACACTGGTGAAGTTTCATGCTCATCCTGACAGGTGAGGAGATTCCCTGCTCTCTTCCACTAGCTGTCAGTAATGCTGGGGCATCTTGCAGGGAGAGGCTGGATTTTTCTGTGTTGCTCATGAGAAGTGAAGGATTCAGTCCAGCACCTTCCTCTTGCTTAAGTTTCCTTGCTTCCCCCCCTCCCCCCATCTCCTGTTACCCGCTGACACATCTAAAAGTATTATAGGCTACTTTATTAAATAATCAGCAAAAAGCTTTTGGGAAAGACTGTTTATACACCTAGCTTGTGAGGAGTGGTCTGTCTCCCATGTTCTGAATACATAACTATTCCCTGTCTTCTCTGTGTTGGAGATCATGATACCAAGAGAGAACCCGGTTTGCATGACACAAGGCTGGTTAATAAGCCACGGTGGCTTGTTAGCCATTCCTGCGCATGCCGACTCATTTCCCTATTTATTTATTTATTTTTTCATTTCATTTCATTTCTATACCGCCCAATAGCCGAAGCTCTCTGGGCGGTTCACAAAAACTAAAACCAAACAACACACAATAAAACAATTTAAAATATATAGAACATTAAAACCACAATATAACAATACAACCACAATAAAACCTAGCAGCAGTACAGGAGTTTAAAATACAGATTTAAAACAGCAAAGATAAAAATTTAGAAAGCTAATGACCCTCGCTGGGTGTGGCTTGTCATTACGTGTGAACCCAGCAAGGGTGGGTGGCTGGAGTGGTTAACGAAGCCACCCAGAAACCCTACAACAGAGTAGGCCTGTTCACACATCACGCTAACCTATGGTGGGTGATAAGGTACACAGAATAGGTTGTTTTGCAGACAGCCTTCCCTGCTGTCAGACAATCAGGCAAACAAGCTATGCAGTGTGGTTTATTTCCCCCCTCTTGCCCCTTCTCCTCTTCCTCCTCCTGTAGTCCTCCTGGCCAGTCAGCCAGTACCCCAGCTTCCTTTGCAATGGAAACCATATCCCGCCATCCCTCATGCTGCCTTTCCAAGCCTTTACTGGGTCCCCAGCTCTGCCCGTGTGCAACAAAATGGGTGGGGGGCCTCCAACTCCTTGAAACTTTGCAGGATGGGGGCGAAATTTAATATACAGGTTCCCCTTCTCTGGAGCCATTACATGCACTACTGGACAAATGCACAGCTTTGCTTTTTCATGGAAAAGTGAGGATTTAACCACAGGTGTAACAAACCATTTGTTTCCCTTCCCGCTCCTACCCCCTCTTCCCCAGTCCTTATTCCTTACCCACTGCCCCAATTTCCAAGCCTTTGCCAGCTCCCCCCTCACCAGCAACAACAACAGAATAAAAAGAAACTTTTTATTGGTATACAAAACGGCATATTTGGCTTGCTTAATTCTGCCTTGAATCTACCCATGGGAACGTTCTATCAAAAGGGGGGTGGGAGAGACTCCAACTCCTTGAAACATTGTAGAAATTGGACAAGATCCCCTTATGGGGATGCACTTATGGGGATAATTGTGCGACTTTGCTTTTTGGTGGAAAAGTGTGGATTTAACCGTAGGTGAAACTGTTTGGGAACTGTGCAGGGTGGGAAGATTATTTGGCGTTGGAGACACGGGAATGTGGCAGGAAAACAAGTTTGCTCAAGGTCACTACATTGAATAGACACACATGCAAGGGAAAGCAACTTTGAAGAGTGCATCACCAACTGTGAGGGGCAGGAGGAGGCAGGCAATGGAGGAGATGGTGCGCCAGTGGTAGCACAGTCTGTTGCTAGGCAGATCTTGGGGACAGAGATCGCTCAAGAGGAGCAAAGTGGCGGCAGCATTTTCAGCTGATCTTGCCGAGCAGCTCTGTAGGCAATCTCCATAACCCACGGTGGCGCAACAGACAACACGCTAATCCACCATAGGTAAAACAACCTCTGCTGAAGACTGGGTTCTCAGGGTGGTTATCTGAGGGCAGCAAGCCATTTGTGGGTGGAAAAAACAGCTCACAGACGACACACTAACCCATCGTGGGTTAGCATGTCATGTGAACCCAGTCAGGGTGGGTTCTGGGTGGTTTTGTTAACTACCCCAGCCACCCACCCTCACCAGGCTCGCAAGTAACAACAAGCCGTGCCCAGTAAGAGTAATTAGAAAAATTGGGTGGCACATGCAATGTGGCTTAATAAGCCACCATGGCATGTTAACCACCCATGCTCATGTGAACCTGGGAGAGAGAGAGTTGCAGGGAACAGCCCTAGTTGGGTTATTGGTGCAGGTTAGCAGAGTCAGAGTAAGTGGTAAGCAGACCAAGGTGGTGGATTGTGGCAGAACAACTTTATAAAGCCCTCCTAATCCACTTCCCTCTCTGCATGTCTTCATCAGCTCTCAGCAAGAGCAGACTCTGCACCTGGAGCTGGATGAGATCCAGGCACTCCGTGGACAGCTGGAAGAGGCTCTTGCAAGAAGCCTGGAGCATCTCAGCAGGCTGGAATCACTGGATGGCATTGGAGGTGGGAACAGGAGCGTGTGACAGTCCTGCCCAAGCATGCCTTCTGAGCTCTGGCCTTCACACTGCCTCTGGCGCAGGATGGAAGCTGATCACTAACAGAGCAAACCTGTCTTGACACTGGGAGGGCAGCTGAGTACTTGCTGGAAGTGGCATTCTGGTCAACCCAAGTCTGTACCATTCATATTCCTGGTATGATCCTGCCAGGGTGGATGTAAAATAGATTGCGGCATCTTACCACTCCTTTCTAGTTTCTCTCCACCCAGCACCCTCCTTTTCCTCCTCCCACCACCCAAATTTGGCTAAATAAAGGTTTTCCCCACCCCACCCCCACTCTTTCAAGAATCTGTGTTAATTGTTCTGTGCCATATATCTTGCATGGATTTGTGATAGAATTTGGGGGGTGGGGGGATAGGGTTTTTTGGTTGTTGTTCTTACTTTGCTTTTAGTGCCCCACCCACAGTGATTTCATCCAGTAAACTCCACAAAGCTAAAAAAAGTCCCCAAAACCATCACCACCACCAGACTCCTCAAAGCAACTCTCAGACATAAGCATCGTTTTAGTGGGGGTAATCAAGTCCGAGTAGTTACATGTTGTCTGCTCTGGTAACTATGTGAATTGTTCCCAGATTGGGTAGCCTCTCAACAGCTACATTTGGGCCATGGTTTTACAAAATTGTGGCCACTTGTGCTCCATCCAAATTTTAGCTACAAAGAGAATTGCAGTAAATCCAAACTAGACAGCAGTCCCTGTACTGCCATACTAAGGAGGGCACTGTAGGAGACCTGTTGCACCCAGCTCGGTCTGTGCAGAAAAATGCCATCCCGTGCACACATCAAACCCCATGAGTTTTTGGAGCAAGGGTTGTGGAGTGCTGCCTTCCCAAGCATGATTCAGTCTGAATTTGGCTTATGTTAGATCATACTAATCACACATTCAGCTGAATCTTTAATAAACTAGCAGATCCATACTACTAATTTATCAATTCCACTGGCATGAAATAGTAGCCCGTGTTTTTATTTGTCATGAAAGCTATCCATTTTCAAAGAGCAACAACTAGGTAATTAGTTCTATTGTCATATTGCTCTAACAGTCAGGAGGTTTTTCCTCATGTTCAGCTGGAATCTGGCTTCCTGTCACTTGAGCCCATTATTCCGTGTCCTGCACTCTGGGATGACCAAGAGAGATCCTGGCCTTCCTCTCTGTGACAACCTTTCAAGTACTTGAAGAGCGCTATCATATCTCCCCTCAGTCTTCTCAAGGCTAAACATGCCCAGTTCTTTCAGTCTCTCCTCATAGGACTTTGTTTCCAGTCCTCTGATCATCTTTGTTGCCCTCCTCTGAACCCTCTCCAGTTTGTCTGCATCCTTCTTAAAGTGTGGTGCCCAGAACTGGACACAGTACTCCAGATGAGGCCTAACTAATGCTGAGTAGAGGTGAACTAGAATGTCACATGATTTGGAAGCTATACTTCTATTAATGCAGCCCAAAAGAGCCTTTGCCTTTTTTGCAGCCACATCACATTGTTGGCTCCTATTCAGCTTGTGATCTACAACAGTTCCAAGATCCTTCTCACTTGTAGTGTTGTTGAGCCACATATCCCCCATCTTGTAACTGTGCTCTTAGTTTCTTTTTCCTAGGTGCAGAACTTGGCATTTATCCCTATGAAATGTCATTCTGTTGTTTTCTGCCCAGCACTCCAATCTATGAAGATCACTTTAAATTCTGTTTCTGTCTTCCAGGGTATTAGCTTTCCCACACAATTTTGTGTCATCTGCAAATTTGATCAGAATTCCCTGCACCTCCTCGTCCAAGTCATTAATACAAATGTTGAAGAGCACTGGGCCCAGGACTGAGCCCTGCAGTACCCTGCTCGTTACCTCTCCCCAGTTTGAGAAGATCCCATTGATGAGATTGATGAGCACTCTTTGAGTCCAATTCTGTAGCCAACTGTGGATCCACCTAAGAGTTGTTTCATTTAACCCACTTTGAGCTAGTTTGCTCATCAGGATATCATGGGGCACTTTTAAGCTTTGCTGAAGTCAACATATATTATGTCCATAGTATTCCCACAGTCCACAAGGGAGGTGACCTGATCAAAAAATGAGATCAGATTTGTCTGGCAGGATTTGTTCTTGACCAATCTATGTTGGCTTCGAGTAAACACTGCATTGTTTTCAAGGTGCTTCCAGATGGATTGCTTTATTATCTGCTCCAGAATTTTCCCAGGGATTGATGTCAGACTGACTGGTCTGTAGTTCCCAGGTTCCTCCTTTTTGCCCTTTTTGAAGACAGGGACAACATTAGCCCCCCTCCAGTCATCTGGCACTTCCCCCGTCCTCCATGATTTCTCAAAGAGAATAGACTGTGGTTCTGCCAGTTCCTTTATTACTCTAGGATGCAGTTCATCTGGCCCTGGAGATTTGAACTCATTCAAAGTAATGAGGTGTTCCTTGACCATATGCCTATCGATCTCAAGCTGCAATCCTGCCCCTTCAGCCTGTACTTCGCCTTTGCCAGGGGGGTCATAGACCCTCTTTTGGGAGAAGACTGAGCCAAAGTAGGAATTGAGCACTTCTGCCTTTTCTTTGTCATCTGTTATCGTTTTGCCATCCTTATTTAATAGTTGAACCACCATTTCTTTCCTATCTTTTACTGTGCACATATCTGAAGAAAGCCTTTTTGTTGCTTTTAGTGTCCCTCGCTAACCTCAGCTCGTTCTCAGCTTTAGCCTTCCTGATGCCATCCCTGCAACTCTGTGCTGCGTGCCTGTATTCTTCCTTTGTTACTTGGCCTTCCTTCCGCTTCCTATACATGTCCTTTTTTGTTCTTAGGTCATCTCTAAGCTTTTTGTGGAGCCACATTGGCTTCTTCTGTTGTCTTCCACCTTTTCTTCTTGTTAGAATGATTTGTAATTGTCCCTTGAGAATTTCCTTTTTTAAAAACTCCCATCTTGGACTCCTTTTCTCATTAGAGTCACTTGCCATGGGACCTTACTGATCATTGTTCTGAGTTTATTAAAATTGGCTTTCTTAAAATCCAGGGTATGCGTTTGGCCAAACTCGACTTTAGAACAAAGAACTCCAGTATAACATGGTCACTTTCCCCCAGAGTTCCCGTAACTGCTACTTTATCCAGTAGGTCATCTCTGTTGGTTAGGATCAAGTCAAGGATAGCCGATCCTCTAGTTCCTTCCTCCACTTTCTGTAGGAGGAAGTTATCAGCAGCACAAGTCAGGATTCTCTTGGAGGGGCCATGTTTTGCAGAATTTGTCTCCCAACAAGTATTGGGGAAATTGAAGTCCCCCGTTACTACTGCATCATGCTTCCTTGAAACATTGGCTATTTGCTTTTCAAAAGTTTCATCTTCGTCTTCTCCTTGATTGGGTGGCCGGTAGTAGACTCCGGCCACCATGTTCCTTTTATTCTTTGCTCCATTTATTTTAACCCAGATGCTCTCATTGGGGCTACCAAGCTCCTCCTCCTGTATTTCTGTGCAGAGATATGTATTTTTCACATGTTGTGCAACCCCACCCCCTTTTCTGTTCCTCCTGTTCTTTTTGAACAAGTTATATCCTTCAGTTGCTGTATTCCAGTCATGGGAGTCATCCCACCAAGTTTCAGTTTCACCTATCAAGTCATAATTTCCCTCCTGTATAAAGAGTTCAAGTTTGTTCTGTTTGTTTCCCGTACTCTGGACATTAGTATATAGTCATCGAAGACCATGTGCTTCATAGTCTGGCTTTCTTTCTACATGTGTCTGAAGACTATTACTGGGCGCTGTTACAGCTGTTCTCTCCGTTGTGGTGCATGAGCCTTCATCCATTGTGACCCCCAACATTACATCTCCCTCCCCCGTAAGATTCAGTTTAAAGCCCTCCTGATGAAGTTCTTCATGCTGTGGCCAAACACATTCTTCCCATCCTTTGTGAGGTGCAACCCATCCCTTGCCAACAGTCCATCTTCCCAGAAGTATAGCCTGTGGTCCCAGAATCCAAATACCTCACGCCAGTACCACCTTCATAGCCAGTCTTTCACCTGGAGTATTTCTCTTTCTATCCCTCTTCTAACTATTGGAAGGATGGATTAGAAAAGTATCTGAGCCCCAAAATTCTTGAGTTTGTTTCCCAAAGCATCAAAGTCTGACGTGATTTCTTTGTAGCTCCACTTGGCGGTATTATTTGTTCCCACATGGATGAGAAGAAAGTGATACCTGTCAGTGAGCTTTATGAGTGCAGGCAACCCTTCAGTCACGTCTCTAATCCAGCCTCCTGGGAGACAGCATACCTGGTGGGTCCATGGGTCTTTGCAACATACTTGGATTTCTATCCCACGCAGAAAGGAGTCTCCGACTACTACTACTCTTCTTGTTGTTGTAGGCCTGGGTTTCATCACCTCTGCTTGACTGACCTTAGGCCTCTTGCTCACTCTCATGCAGGTTCCCCTGTGATTCTTCCTCTGCAGGCTGTCCTCCAGTCTCATCCTCAAGTACCTGAAAACGGTTCCCTAGTTCCACGCCTCCACTGTTGCCAAGTGTCTTCTAGTTCTTCTGCTCCTAACTGTCACCCTTTTCCAAGGAGTATCCTCTACTTCATTTTTCCTCAGCATTTTCCTCTACTGCCTCCGCTTGCTGTTGCTCTTCTAGCTTCTGTTCTTCACTTTGCTACTGTAGTTCCACCCTTTTGTCCAAGAACTCGATGGTCTTATAGGCCCCTTCCAACCCTACTATTCTATGATTCAGTGAACTCTTCGTGTTCTCTTATTCCCTGGAGGGCCGACAGTCGCCGCTCCAGTCCTCTTACTTTTTCTTCCAACAGCATGATCAACTTGCACTTGTTGCATGTATAGGCCATGTTGACCTTGCAAGAAAACAAACTTGGCACAGACCTTGCAGGTCAACACCACTGGAGAGTCCTTTTCTTCCATAGTCTCTATTCCGTTTATGTTTCTAGCTTCCTGATTGTACTGGAGCAGCCTGTGCTTTGTCCTCTATTCACTGGCAGTTAAAAACACAGTCCCACTGGTATGGAAGTGTGTGTTACAAGAAAAGAAATTGAAAAAAATGAAAAAAAAATGTTAGGGGCCTCCCCCTTGACCTCCCCTGCCGAACTCCCCTCGCAAACTCCTGTTTGCTCCCCCTGTTCACTCGCCCTAATCGCTCTTTCTGTGGGAGCTTGCTTCCTTGTATAGCCCCTAGGCCAGCTGGAGCAGCTTGCTCTGCTCTGCTAGGAGACAGGAAACAGACTGAAACTTCCTCCCCACACAGCCGCTGGGAGTCCTCAGGCCACGCCCCTTCAATTCAGTTGGAGCTCTCAGGAGCACATAGTGAGCACACGGCGACTCAGAATGGAAAGTCCCCTGGGCTTACTCCAGCCCTCTCACCACTTTGCCTTTGTCTCCTCTTCCACTGCAACTCCCCTGGCAAACTCCTATTTGCTCTCGCTGTTCGCTCGCTCTGATCACTTGCTCTCTGGGAGCTTTCTTCCTGGAGCAGCTTCCTCTGCTCTGCTCAGCTAGGAGACAGGAATCAGACTGTTTTAAATAGGCCAGCTGAAAAAGAAAACACTTCAAGTAGCATTTAAACATTGCTAAGGTGGGAGCTACATTGATCTCTCATGACAGGGATGTTCACAGTTGGGAAGGTACAGCAGAGTCATCCCTCTCCGTGTCACCTCCAGATAAAGATCTGATGGTGGTGGGATAGGGGGAATGGCCTCCCCCACTTATTTCAGTGGAAGTGTAGGTTCATCTGGGGGAAGATGGCCCTGAAAGTGTCTAGATTGTGAGCCCTATAGGGCTTTAAAGCATTTGGGCTTGGAAACAAGCTAGTTGGTACACCAATATTGTTGCATGCTGCCAAAAACTTGTCTCCCATCAGAACTGTTACTGCTATAGCATCCAAACATTTTTCAAAGGCAGCACCATGTAAAGCCTGCTCCAGTAAGCTGATCTAGATGTAATCAGGTTGTACATAACCGTGGCCAGATATTAACAAAGCATGCAGTTCTGTCATCTCATAACCATTCTTGAAAGTTTACTCTTGATTTCTATTCCATGCTTAACTTTCTAGCCTTAACTCTCTTGTTCTCTCTAGTACTGGGAATATGGTTTCTTATATATGCAGTTTGTTCCCCTTTGCAAGGCATAACAATTAGTTTCAACCCAAGCTCTTGCTTGACCAAAACATCTAGGTCAGGATTTTCTATTGTAGTGACATTTCCCTGCCTGCCCCTACACAAACCAGCATCCATCCTTCCAGTTTATTTCATCTGTGACTTCCATTACCATTCTAACCATTAGGAAGTGTGGACAACTTGTGAGGTGTCATGTGCTTCAGTAGGCTTTTACTGTGTTCTTTGTACAGTTCTGGAGAATTCCAGCTTTCTCTCTGCCCTTCCCTTCTTAAAGAAACTTTCCAGTCCTCCTAATTTCAGAGATAAATGTGTTTGCTGTATATGTAAGTGCTAAGCATCAGTTATCCATTTATGCACTATTAATGCCCAGTATCAGCATTTAATATTCCAGTTTACATATTATAAGGCCAACATGAGCACAGATCCTCACAAAGCATTGTTCTAATTTTCCAGGGCATTAATGGTCCATATTTGGCTACTTTGCCATTCAGGGTTCATGCATATACAGTCATGTGAAAAAGAAAGTACACCCTCTTTGAGTTCTATGGTTTTAGGTATCAGGACATAATAAAAATTATCTGGTCCTTAGCAGGTCTTAAAATTAGGTAAATACAACCCCAGATGAACAACAGGAAAGGAAAGATTCCTCCTGTGCAATCACCGGGTCATTACTGACCCCTAGAGGGACGCTGCTTGCGCTGGTGTTTTCGTGGCAGACTTTAGTGGGGTGGTTTGCCATTGCCTTCCCCAGTCGTGACTACCTTTCCCCCAGCAAGCTGGGTACTCGTTTTACTGATCTCGGAAGGATGGAAAGCTGAGTCAACCTGAGCCGGCTACCTGAGACCCGGCTTCTGCTGGGATCGAACTCAGGTTGTGGGGAGAGTTTCGTTTGCAATACTGCAGCCTACCACTCTGTGCCACACAAAGCTCTTTCAGATGAACAACACATGACATATTACACCGTATCATTATTTAATTTACAGAAATAAAGCCAAAATGGAGAAGCCATGTGTGAAAAACACCTTTACTGCTTCCATAGGTATGAAGAGGCTAGTAGCAGCCAGGTGCTGCTAATCAAATGCCCTTGAGTAATTGATCATCAGCAAGTGTGACCACCTCTGTAAAAGCCGAAGTCTCAGGAGTTTGCTGGTCTCGAGCATTCAGGTGTGTGTTAACACAATGCCAAAGAGTAAAGACATCAGCAATGATCTTAGAGAAGCAACTGTTGCTGGCTATAAATCTGGGAAGGGTTATAAGGCCATTTCCAAACAATTTAAAGTCCATCATTCTACAGTGAGGAAGATTATTCACAAGTGGAAACCATTCAAGACAGTTGCCAATCTTCCCAGGAGTGGACGTCCCAGCAAATTCACCCCAAGGGCAGACCGTGCAACGCTCAGAGAAATTGCAAAGCATCCAAGAGTTACATCTCAGACTCTACAGGCCTCAGTTAGCATGCTAAATGTTAAAGTTCACGACAGTACAATTAGAAAAAGACTGAACAAGAATGGTTTGTTGGGAAGGGTTGCCAGGAGAAAGCCTCTTCTCTCTAAAAAGAACATAGCAGCATGGCTTAGGTTTGCAAAGTTGCATCTGAACAAATCACAAGATTTCTGGAACAATGTCCTTTGGACAGATGAGACCAAAGTGGAGATGTTTGCCCATAATGCACAGCGCCACGTTTGGCAAAAACCAAACACAGCATATCAGCACAAACATAACAACTGCCAAGCATGGTGGTGGAGGGGTGATGATTTGGGCTTGTTTTGCAGCCACAGGACCTGGGCACCTTGCAGTCATTGAGTCGACCATGACCTCCTCTGTATACCAAAGTATTCTAGAGACAAATGTGAGGCCATCTGTCTGATAGCTAAAGCTTGGCCGAAATTGGGTCATGCAACAGGACAATGATCCCAAGCACATCAGCAAATCTACAACAGAATGGCTGAAAAAGAAGAGAATCAAGGTGTTGCAATGGCCCAGTCAAAGTCCAGACCTCAACCCGATTGAAATGCTGTGGCAGGACCTTAAGAGAGCTGTACATAAACAAATGCCCACAAACCTCAATGAACTGAAGCAATGTTGTAAAGAAGAGTGGGCCAAAATTCCTCCACAACGATGTGAGAGACTGATAAAAGTCATACAGAAAACGACTACTTCAAGTTATTGCTGCTAAAGGTGGTTCTACAAGCTATTGAATCATAAGGTGTACTTAGTTTTTCACACATGGCTTCTCCATTTTGGCTTTATTTCTGTAAAATAAATGATGACCCGTGTAATATGTCATGTGCTGTTGTTCATCTGAGGTTGTATTCACCTAATTTTAATACCTGCTAAGGACCAGATGATTTTTATTATGTCCTGATACGTTAAACCATAGAACTCAAAGAGGGTGTGCTTTCTTTTTCACATGACTGTAGCTCAGTGCAAGACTACGTGGAATCAGTGCAGGAATCCAGGCAATGGATTCCTGCACTGAGCAGGGGGTTGGACTCGATGGCCTTGTAGGCCCCTTCCAACCCTACTGTTCTATGATTCTATGAGGCCTTAAGGTGTCCTCCTGTAATACATACACATTGGGCTTCTGTTGGTATAAAGACCAGTCCAGTTTGAATGTTGCAGCACCTGTTCTTTATTGCTCTGCATCCCCCTTCCCTTTGATTGTCTTCCAGCAAAGGTGTGGCTTTGCAGTAAAACAGGAAAATGTGCAATCCCTTCCTAGTACTTATTCACATGATGATAACCCCTAAATTTGTTATAACACTCCCCCCTGCCCTGCCTCCATTTATTTACAGAACTGCTTCAGTAGCCAGGTGCCAATGGGGCACAGTTGTCTTTTGGAATTGTTCCAACACAGAATCACTTATTTAAATGTGCTCCCATCTCAGACTCCTTCTGCATGGAAAGCTTAGGAGCAATTCAGTTTTCTTTTTTTGGTTTACACCTAAACTGTTTTAATTGTACACTTGAAACAGGACATGACATGGAAGAAAACTTGCATGCAGGACACATTTTTGTATCTTGCACACATGCTTATTGGTAGGGGAAGAATTGGCTGTAGCTCCCTGTTACATGTACTTTAAGTGGCAAACACAGATTTGCCCTCTATAATATGTGAAAAGGCCCTTCTACAGGGAAAAGCCTGGGAGATTTCTGCTTGGATGATTTTCCATTTGGTGGCTCCTAAATCTTTATTAAGAGATGTAGAATGATCCTAATATCTTTCTAGCCAAATTGTGTGAGGGGTGTGTGCGTGTGCGTGTGCACGTGCACACTCAGGATTATTGAGTAAGACAGCAGCCTGCCAGCCTGCACACCAGCTCTCTGGTTGCCTATTTCTTTTCTTTGAACTTTGTCTTCTCAGTATTGTAGTGCTTCCAATATTAGTGTACCACTGGCAGCTGTACCCTGTGTTCAGACTCATGGCCAGCTAATAGAGCTTGATGATGCAATAAGGAGAGGGTGCTCTCATCATTTTAATAGAGGAGAAGGGGTGACACAGGTTTTCCCAATACTTCAATTCTATGATAGGTGAGGTGGTGTGTGGCCAAATTCTTGTACAACCCATACATTAGGGCTGCCAATTTTTTCAGTAGTTACGCATGCAGCCCTTAGCAGGTAATTATTTTTCATCTCCATACTCTGGGAAAAAACACTCTTTATCTGCTGATTTCAGCACATGAGGTTGTTATTAAAGGCACAAGAGACAAGCAGCACTATTTTTTTCTGACCATTAGGCAACCATGCAATAAAGGCATGGGGGCCGTGTCTCATCTCTTCCAGAATACACCAAATTCTTTGGCACATTGCCTTCAGTCCAGAGTGTCCAGTTTCTTCAGTAGTCACATTGATTCTTACATTTCTCCCAAAATACCTGCCTTGCCCCTTTCAGCACCTTATCAAATATGTTCCCTATAGCTTCTGGTGTTGTTCTGAGAACTGTTGAATGGTGTCTGCCATTCTTGTGGTATCGTGTTTAGGAGGTGAGCAAAGATGGATTGCCTGTATATGTGTTTTTAATGGCTTAGATCTAATTGTGTAAAACCCAGGCCTGAAATCAGCTGTGTGCCAGTCATTAATGAGAAGCACCCAGGCACACAGATATGGGATTGTTTCCCTTTAAAATAGCTAATTGCGTGTAATAAGTTCACATTATTATAAGAGTGAAATAACTTTGTGAGTAGAGCATAAACCAAGTTTATTAAGATTTGATTGCCAAGCAATCTGCTAGAAATGTTCTCATGTGAAATGCATCTTTTAAAAGTTAACTTAGGAATGTAGATGCTGAGGGGATAAACAGTTGATCTAAACAGACAGCCATTCTGTTTTTAGTGGTTCCCTCTCTTGTTTCACAGCCCACCGTGGTGGGAATTGAATTAGGCAGGCAAGTGGGGAAGGAGGTGGTACCCTCCTGCTGTTGTCCATCTCCAAGCAGAACAAAAACACATGGACCCTGTCCTGAGATGACCTGGAACTGTCATGTCCTTTAAAGACAATTCTTTCAATATATTTCAAGTAAGGACTGTTGAGTCCCCAGGGCTATCAAGTGAAGGTCAGAGGAGATTAAAATTATGGACCAGGATATTCCACTAGCTTGATGTTCCAGGTAGCAGAGAACGCAGTTTCCACTGATACTAGACCTGGCTGTCAGGCTTAAAACAGGACTTCTTTGTCACAGGATGCCACTAACCTCTAAAGTTCACTGTTGAAAGGAGTTCAGGTTTGTGGTGAAAGGATATAGAGAGCAGACAGTTGCTGTCTCCTGAATATGGTGAGAAGATACATCCGTTGGAGCAAGACTGTGCCCTTTAAATGAGGGTTGGGGCAAATGGCCTATCATTGGTTCTGGGGAGGAAGCATCCATGCTCAAGCCATCAGTGGAACTGCCTGGTATTGACTAGGCTCTGCTCCCTTAGGTCACTTCTGCCATATCTTACCCACTTCTGTCATCCTGTCATCTTACTGCAGGTGACAGTGGTCTTGCCCAACCTGGCACCTTCCAGATGTTTTGGGTGATAACTCCCATCATCCCCACTCAACATGGACACGTCACTTATTAGTCTTTGATTTTTTTAAAAAAACGTGAATGTCAGTAATCCTCTACTGAATGAATGAAGTAAGTACAGAGCTTAATCCACCACCACCTCCCCGCCCTCCTCCTCACATGCAACCCTTACAGTTTTCCCATACTATCATGACACTGGAGAGCAGCAGACCACAATAAATGATTATAGTGAGTATGCAACCGTATTTTATGTGACTGCCACAATAATAATGGATGTGCTATTTGGACATTATGTTTTCCCAGGTCAGGTAAGGCTAGGAAGATGCCAGAAGCACAACTCCTAGGGATGATGCCTGAAATGAAGTTGATGCTGATGATGTGGGGGCCCACAATAGACTCATAGGGTTGGAAGGGGCCTACAAGACCATCGAGTCCAACCCCCTGCTCAATGCAGGAAGCCCAATTCCCAGGCGGTTCCCCATCCAAGTACTAACCAGAGCTGACCCTGCTTAGTTTCTGAGATCAGACTAGCCTCTAACATGAGTGCTCTTCTTCAGGGCTTCAACCAATCTAGGATAAGAGCCTTGCAGTGTAATCCTATCATGTCTAGTGGGCATTTAAGTCCCATGCAATTCAGTGGTACTTTCCCCCAGGTAAGTGTGCATAGGATTTCAGCCTTATAATACTGTTCAGCATTCATGGGGGGTGGAGGTTTCAGGAGGAGGAAAATGAAAAAAAGACACCATTTGTCTTTGCAGCCCTTCTGAAACTTTCCACTGTGCTATATAGTGCTAATGGGCTCAGGTACAGGGTTGGCTTCCAGTTGGAACCTGATAGCTTTGCTGCTATGTAGTTGGACAGGAGGGGGAGAAGTTCCTGGAGAACTGGAAAGGGAAAAGGTGTTCTTTTCCTATTTCTTCCCTCCTGAAACTTCTCCCTAAAACAGAGGAGAGGTTTCTTTAAACCTCATGGAGTACATCCCTCTTTGACTCTTAATTCCATCCTTCAGAATATAAGCTGTTAGGGGATCAAGTAGGTCAATTCCCTGTTTGGAATCTAGAACAGCCTTCGCCCAACCCCATGCCCTACAGATGTTTTGGACTTTGACTACCATTAGCCCTAGCTAGCATGGCCAATGGGGAGGAATGCTGGGAGTTGTAGTTCAAAACTTCTGGATAGCACCAGGTCTGGGAAGACTGTTCCAAGAGCCAACAGTCCTTGATCTGCTTTTGGTGGTTTTTAATTTACAAACCAATATACATATGCATGGCTGAGGAGTCTCCAGAGACACCATTCCCTTATCTGTGGATGGTCCAGTTTTCCTGCCAAAAGGACAGGCTCTGGACCCACCTAGGTTTGGTATTAGAAGGAATATTATTATTTAGATTTTTATTCTGCTTTTCAGGTTATATAGGTCCCAGATCATAGTCTGAAGGCACATGAGGCAGCCACCTTGCTGAAGCTAAGCAGGTCTGGGTCTGGTCAGTGCTTGGAGGGGAGACCACCTGGGAACCACATGTATCCACCTTGAGTTCCAAAATGGAAGAAAGGTGGGATTTAAATGTCATAAGTATATGCCCTCATTCTGCAAAAGAAGAAAAAGTTCCTAAGTTGTAACAATATCAATCAAACATAGAAAACTCATCTGGGAAAGGTGGAAGGGCCAAGCCAAACCTACCACATGCTATTCTGGAATGGCTATGATCAGTTCTGTAGGCCAGGTATGTGGCTTCACAAAGAACCATGCAGCACAAGTATCAGTAATCACTAAAAAGGTCAATAAAAGGAGGGTGACATTAAATGGCGAGCTCTGACTATAGGGTCTTATGTAGCCAAAAGTCATGGCACCATCCACGCGCAAGAGGGAAGAATTAGCAGGCTTGGGGGCACCCTAAAGTTTACAGAAGTACAAAAACCCTAAGGGGAGGGGACCCCAAAAACAGCACAATGAGAATTAAGCTTGCTCAGTGGGTATGGAATGCTGACTGTGTATGCGGGTGGCTAAGAATGGAGTGGCAGCCAGCCAGACATGAACAAGAGTACTCGATACTGCAACATCCTATTGCAGGTTCGACTTGTAGGATAAAGGAAAAGGAAATCCACTTGAACTTGAGATCAAGAGGTGCTGAAATGCCTAGGCAGGTGAGAAGTAATGAATCCCTCATGTATATCTGTGATTTGCCTTCAGGCTGCTGCACGTGGCCCAAATGCAAGCAATTCATTAGGAAATATTTTAGGACACTGGTAACTCCTGCTGGAACAGCCATTTAAAATCAGGACTTTAGGGAAATGTAACTGGCTTGTTTTCTATCAACCAAGTAGATAAAAGTACATATCATGCAAGAACAAATGTGCATGGAAAAAGATATGTCACCACTAAGTTTATAATGAAAACATGAGTAACTTGATAGTTCTACACAAAATGTATTATTTAACCAAATGTCAATAATAAAATGATACTACACAACTCAGAATCATAGAATGTGCTAATTGTCAACCAAAAAATCAACTTTTTTTCTTAATTGCTGTATTTAAATACGTTTTAAACATTTTTAAATGTATTTTCTCTCAAACTCGGAGGCGACCGCCTATCCAGTGTAGGGCAGGAGAAGCATGGAGGGGATCATCCCCTCCGTGCTTCAGCTGCCCTGCATTTCATATAAAATCATAGAATAGTAGGGTTGGAAGGGGCCTACAAGGCCATCAAGTCCAACCCCCTGCTCAATGCAGGAATCTAAGTCAGAGCATCCCTGACAGATGGCTGTCCAGCCTCATCTTGAATGCCTCCAGCGTGGGAGAGCCCACCACCTCCCTAGGTAACTGGTTCCATTGTCGTATTGCTCTAACCGTCAGGAAGTTTTTCCTGATGTTCAGCCGGAATCTGGCTTCCTGTAACTTGAGCCCATTATTCCGTGTCCTGCACTCTGGGATGATCAAGAAGAGATCCTGGCCTTCTTCTCTGTGGCGGCTAGACAGCTGATTTCAGTGGCCAGATGACATGCTGGATGTGTCGTACTGGTAATTCCAACTTCCCCACCCCAACACGCCCCCAGGAACGCCCCATTGTTGCCGCTCTGCGCTCCTCTTCCAAGTGCGGGGCTGTTCCACGCTGCCTACAAGGCAGCGCGGGAAGGGATGAAGGTCAGTTCTCAGGGAACCAACCTTGGAGCACGGGCTCCAAGGTCGGTTCCCAGGAACTGACCTACCCTATGGCCATCTAGCCACTGATGGATTGCTCCCTCCATCTATAATCAGTTTGCTTGCCTTCTCTTGCTCTTGTTCGTTTCCGATTATTCCTTTTTGATTCTTTATTGTTTTTCTGTAACTCTTCCCTTTTTTGATCATTTATTTTTTATTATCATTTATTTCCCTTTGTCTCCTTTCTCCCAACACAAAACCCTTTTTGTGCTCTGTAAACTCTGCTGCCTCATCCCTTCTCCTCTTGCCCTCTCTTACTTCTGCTTAGTTTGCAGACTTGGCAGCAATTTCTTTCTTCTGTTCTTGCTTCCACTTTAGATCAGTTTGTTCCTTCTCTCTGTTCTGTCCATCTTCTTCATCCTCCCCCCTCGCTTTTATTCAGTCTTCTTCACCTAATCCGTTTTTTCCCTTGTTTGATTGTTTGCTTCATGTTCTCATTTCCTGTTTTTTAACTACAAGTCCCATGACCCCTGGAAGGAAATGACTCTCCACACATCATTTACAGCAAAGGCTCTCTCCTTGCAGGCGCTCTCCTGTTTGGAAGGGAGCATTCTGCCATCAGTGGCTGAGGGAGGACTAGCAGGGAAGGAGTAGTGGTGGAAGCACGATGTGAACCCCATTTCAAGTCAGGTCCACCTTGAAGGTGGCTTGACCCCAAAATGGGGCCAGTTTGCCTTACATTATTTCCCTACTTGAATTCTCTTGCCATACCTTGCCTTCTTTTATCTCATCTCCATCCTTGTTTCTGTTACTTTCTTCTGTTGTCAATTTTACCATTCATTAGCTTCCATTCATCTTCCCTATTAAAATTGTAAGTTCTACTTCTCATAATAAATAATTTCATTTATTTGCTCAACGTTTTCGTCTCCTGCTGTGTGTTCCCTTCCATCCCCTACATTCTTCTGCCGCCTGTGTCCTTTAATTAAACCAGACATCGCCTGAATGCTGCCCTGCTCATCCTCTCTGTGTTATTGGGCCTCATCTTTAGACTTGTCTTCCTACGGATACTTTGTTTTGATTCAAATGACTTCTTTTTGATGTTTCAGCTTTGCCTCTGTGATATCAGTTGTTTCACACCCTGCAGACTCAACACCAGATATTCTGTGGAATGCCTAGGCAATGTATGGGGGAAAATTGCTCGCTTGTGAAATTTGACTTCCTTGTTTTAGATCGCTTCCACATGAGCCCTTTTCTCTGGAATTGCCATTCTTTGTTCACTCCCTTTTTATGGAGCATCCAGATGACAGTGTTGTCGGCTCATGGCATCCTAGTGGAGGTTTTTTGTTAGACTTCTGTATTTTTGTAGACTTGATTTGTGACTATTTCTAGGTAATAAAATGCAGTTGCAGCCCTAGCCTGTCTGGTATCAACAGGCAAAGCACTATTGAGGCTTTTATGGCTCCTATACCTTTAACAAACCTGTCTGCAGGTTCAGCTCATTTTATTGCTTCATGATGGGGAGGGGTGAAGGTCAGTGATTAGTGAAGATTCCTGAAGATTCAGAAGATTAGCCCTTCTGAATTACCCCTTGAATACCCTCTCTGAATTGCACCAATGTCAGTTTCTGTTCCCACAACACACGGGTAATTTTCTCTCATTATTACTTTTTTCTTTTCAGTTTTTAAATAGAGAAATAGCACTACAGCAGCTTAATAACTGATGACACCATCTTCCGCCATCAACCAACTACCACGAATAGTCTCTTTTGTGGATTTTATCTTGGGTTGTTTAACTCCCTGGCACAGCTTCAAGCAATCTATTTATGCTAACTATGTACTTGAGATGCTGAGGACAGGCTTCTGTCTCTATTCACAAAGAACCCTCAAATCATACAGCCCATCAGTGAAGGTGAAGAATCCCAAACTATTGCTCATGTGCGTGGTCTGCCATAGGAAGCCATTACAAAACTTCACCAGCTCCCTCTTTCCTCCTTCCAGCTGTTACACAGGAACTGATTGCTCTTGTCTTCCACCAGCACTAGAGTTTCCACTTGGCCAGGACACATCCCGCATCATTATTTGGGAGGCAGACGTCCTGTCTTCCTGGGCTAGAGAAACAATCCCTTATGAACAAATGTTTGAAAGTTTTGCTGGGGCTTTACCTCCAATAAAAACAAGTAGACCTCATTTTTCTTCTCTGAAGTGTATTTTGTATTCTAAAAGGCATTTTAAATGTATCAGTATAAGAACTGAAAATTTGGTCCTGGCTCAGATTCAGAACTTACCAATGGCTGGAGGCAGCGTGCAGAATGGAAACAGTCAGAGGGTGACCATGTGCTGTTTGGTGCTTACTGCAGCATGGAACAGAATGTTCCCTTCAGCAGCCTGATCTGAAATACTCTGTTGCCAGTGGGAGTCTCTCCAGTAATTTCAATAGGTTTCCAATTAGACCATTAAACAAGCTCTGAAAACTGGGTTCTTTCTGGGTATAGGATAAAACGTGGTTCTCTATTTAGGAGAACGACTATGGATTATTGTTATTTTATTTGTTATAGGTATTGTTTCAATTAATGCAATCTAAAGAATACCTAGGAAATCTATGTTGTTGTTGTTCAGTAGTTCAGTCGTGTCCGACTCTTCGTGACCCCATGGACCATAGCACGCCAGGCCTTCCTGTCCTGCGTTCTCTCCCGGAGCGTGCTCAAGTTCATATTCATTGCATCGGTGATGCTATCTAGCCATCTCATCCTCTGCCGTCCCCTTCTCCTTTTGCCCTCAGTCTTTCCCAGCATCAGGGTCTTTTCCAGAGAGTTTTCTCTTCGCATTAGGTGGCCAAAATATTTGAGCTTCAGCTTCAGTATCTGTCCTTCCAATGAGCACTCAGGGTTGATTTCCTTTAGGATTGACTGATTTGACCTCCTTGCAGTCTAGGGGACTCGTAAGAGTCTTCTCCAGCACCACAGTTCGAAAGCATCAATTCTTCAGCACTCAGCCTTCCTTACATCCCGAAACACCAGGCAAAGTACTAAATATCTGTTTGACTTGCTTCCTAAATACAGGCATTGGTGACTTTGGAGATGAGGGTTAGAAAGCATTAGAGGCTGCACTCTGAGAAGAGTATCCCTTCATATTCTATGTGAGCAGGATGCCTGTTCTGGTTGGAGATCATCCAAAAACAAGTTTTAGTCCACTTCATCTCCTTGACTTCGTGAAAACCTATATTTTGCTCTAAATTTGGCAAACTAATTCATTTTGTGCACACTGGTTTGGATCATAAGATACATTAATGGAAAGTTTTCTGTCACCTCCTCACCTCTGCAGCCACTTGCTCCCCTCCAACAGCTTCTCTAGTGGTTGGGGGGTGGATGGGGAGATCTTGAACAATTGAGGGGGGGCTGCTGGGGGGGGGAACCAGACAAATTCAGGCTTGGTTTCTAAGATAAGTTACCATAAGGAAGTTCATGGAAGGGAAATTTTGCATCCCACATTGTTCAGGAGGGCCCCTGACCTTCTGAGGAGCCTTTCTGGATGGCGGCAGGGGGAAGGAGATTGGAAACTTCCCTCAATGACTTTCCTTTAGTTCACATATTTTAGGATCCAAGCCATTGTAATGATTTGCTAAATGTGTTTTTGTTACATTATTTTGTAGAAATAATGGGGGCATTGAAAAGGAGTAGTCCCAAGAGCAAGGGGTATTCAGAGACCTCTGGCATGTAGAAAGTGGGAATAGAAACTAGGACCTACAGGAAGTATCCAGAAACTTTAGTATGAAAGCCCCACTTTCTGCCACTGGAAGTCTAGTCTGCTACCCTTTCATTTCCTGAATTCTTAATAGCCCAGGTCTGAGTGTTTTGATAGAAGTTTCTTCTCCTGAAAAAGGAGTTCTTCTTCAGAAAGTTTATTTCAGGGCATTCTGATGAGCCACTGGATTCCACATTACAGAGAGAACTCCTCTCCAGGCATCTTGAACTCTGGAAAAAGCTAGAGGGAGACAGAGATCCATCTGGCCGCATGGTCAAGACTCAAGAGAAGGGTCAACTGTCTGCTGGGCATCGCCATTGGTGCCTTTAGTCATGCAGCATCCAGCAGCAGCAGCAGCAGCACTCTTTTGTTTCAGCCACATCAGAGAACAGGACAGTATTTCCCAACCTGGTGCTGTCCAGGGCTGATGGACTTCAACTATCATCAGCCCCGGCCAGCAGGGCCAAGGGTCAGGATTGCTGGGAGTTATAGTCCAAAACATGTGGAGGGCACCGGGTTGGGGACAGCTGTGTAGGGAGGGGCATGCTGGATTATGCCAAGGATAGATCTAATCCAGCAATAGTGATCAGCCAGATGCCTCTGGAAGCCCAAAACAGGGCATGAAGGCAAGGGTTCTCCCCTGTTGTTTGTTCACCCCATCCTCAACAACTGATTTTGAGAAGAATATTGTCCCTGAATGTGGGGGTTCCATTTCTCTCTCTCTCTCTGTCTCTCTCTCTCTCCTCTCTGCACACCATGCATAACATGATACACCTCCATAGCCTCCTTTTTCTCAGCTTAAAAGTCCCAAACAAGACCAGGGAACCTTTCCTCATAAGGGTGTTACTACAGGTTCTTGATCATTTTGGTTGCCCTTTTCTGGACCTTTTCCAGCTCTACAATGTCATTTTTGAGATAGAGCATCTAGAACTATACACAGTATTCTGAGTGTGCCCACACCTTAGAATTATATAAAGATACTATTATATTGTTTCATTTTCAGTCCTTTTCCTAATTACTCCTAGCTGAGAATGTGCTTTCTTCACCACCGCTGCATACTGATGTTAAATCACTACAAGTTCAGAGACTATATATATAGTTGTTTATTCGTTCAGTCACTTCCGACTCTTTGTGACTTCATGGACCAGCCCACGCCAGAGCTTCCTGTCAGCGCTCCCCCAAGGTCGAGTCCGTCACCTCCAGAATATCATCCATCCATCTTGCCCTTGGTTGGCCGCTCTTCCTTTTGTCTTCCACTTTCCCTAGTATCTGCATCTTCTCCAGGGTATCCTGACTTCTCATTATGTGGCCAAAGTACTTCAGTTTTGCCTTTAATATTCCCTCAAGTGAGCAGTCTGGCTTTATTTCCTGGAGTATGGACTGGTTTGATTTTCTTGCAGTCCAAGGCACTCTCAGACTTTTCCTCCAGCACCACAGTTCAAAAGCATCTTATCTTCCTTTGCTCAGCCTTCCTTATGGTCCAGCTCTCGCAGCCATAGGTTACTACAGGGAATACCATTGCTTTAACTATGCGGACCTTGGTTGTCAGTGTGATGTCTCTGCTCTTAACTATTTGATTAAGATTTGTCATTGCTCTCCTCCCAAGAAGTAAACATCTTCTGATTTCCTGGCTGCAGTCAGCGTCTGCAGTAATCTTTGTGCCTAGAAATACAACATCTGTCACTGCCTCCACGTTACACACATGACAGAGAGAGAGAGAGAGAGAATTTTTGCTCCAGTGTATCTAACATTGCATTTACTAACACCGAGCCTCATTTGCTATTTTTGGCCCATTTATCCAGTTTGAAGATGTTTGGGGGGTGCTTTTTACAGTGCGCTTGGGTTTTAACTATTCTAAATAATTTGGTGTCATCCACAAACTTGGCTACCTCACTAATCATCACTGACTCCAGATTGTTTATGAGCAAGTTAGCTGGCACTGGTCCCAATATATCCTGGGGAAATCCACTTCTTTCATTGTTAGAACTGTCCATTTCATTCTTACTCTCTGTTTCTTCTTGAGCCAGTTGCTGCTCCATAAGACAACCTATCCTGATATCCCATAATTGCTAATTTCACTCAAGAGCCTTTGGCAATGATTTTTTTAATGTTTACAGAAGTCCCAAGTATGCAATATCTATTGGATCACCCTCACATGCTTGGTAATACTTCCAAAAAAACTAAAACATGTTTGGTGAGGCAAAACGTCCTTTTGTAGAAGCCATGCTAATTCTTCCTCAGTAAAACTTGTTTTTTATGTAGTTAATAATGTTATATTTAAGAATGTTTTCCACCAATTTTCCTGGAATAGACATTAAGCTAACTGGCCTATAATTTCCTCCATCTTCCCTGGATCCCTTTTTTAAAATTTGGTGTTTTATTGGTTATTTTCCAATCATCAGGTACGGAGGCCAAGTTTAGGAAGAAGTTGCATATTTCTGTAATGATAAAAAAGAAAAAGAAATAACTAGTTTCATTACAAATCATTAATGATTATTGTTATTTTATGTGAGGAATTTATTTAATTGGATAGTATTAGGCCACCAATTTGTTAGTATTTTCAAAATACATGCACATGCATCTCTGGCTAAATATCACCTAAATCCTGTATCCCTTCTATGAACTGTTCATTACAAAAAATTAGAGATGATAGTCCAGGTCTAAGACTTCAGTTTTTACCAGACTGCTAGTGTAGCTTTAACTGAATAGGATCTTTGAATCCACATATCTTTTGAAACCAAAGTTGATCAAAGAGCGTGATGCCCAGAAATGTATGCTCTACTTCTATAGTTTTATCAGGAGTCTCCAATTTATACAAAGAAGCAATCATAGCAACTTGCTAATATAGAATAATATCTGAAATTCCCAGACCCTCTCTATCAGAGCTTTCTGATATAATGTCTTTGTGGAAACTCTGGGTAGTCTGTTTGTCCAGATAAACTTCAGGATTAATTTACAGAAGCTTTCTGTCAAATAGGTAGGGTCAGGCTGGAGTTGCAGGACCTTGGATTGCTCCAAGCTAACAACTTGCTCCAATGAGCCCTGGAACTCGACTGAGGCCTTCTCTCTCTCTTAGGTTAGATGACAGCTCTCAGGCTGCACCCTGTTCCTGAAGAATGTAGAGTCTTAGAGCCAAGTTAAACATATGGCTAATCATGCATAAACTCCCCCCCCCCATGTTTATCCTGAAATTCCACCCCCCCCATGGGGGACAGTAAGAAAAAAAAGCCAATGGAATTTCAGGATGGAACAGACAGGGAGGAGGTTTAACTCCCCGCCCAGAGCACCATGGTCCTGATCCAAATTGGGGCCATGTGCGCTTACACAAAGATAAATAAAAATACAATGGATAGCTCCACTATACATGATTAGCCGAACTTTTAGTTTGGCCCTAAAAAGAGTAGTTCTCTAGCCTGATGCCTCTCAGCTTTCACCTTGTGTATTGCCTCTGCTGGTGAGCAGGCCCAGGAAAATGTGAGGCCCCTGGTGTAGAGGGGCCATTTCCTCAAGGGAATTTGTCGTAAGGGTGCTGTCTCTGGAGGCCCCAGTTTGGTGGGCCCTGGCTGGCACAAGGGGCTCCTAGCTGTCAGGCACTGGTTCAGGCCTGATGTTGGGGTCTGGGCCTGTGGCCAGCCCCTCTGTGGTTGTACTGCTGGTCTTCCTGATCAAGCTGGCTCTTCCTCCTGCATGTCAGAGTCCTGGCTTCTGGTCAAGGTCATGACAATCCGTGAATGCAGCTGTCCTTCAGTTAATGGCACAGTTGTGTTTGATGCAAATCTAAGTAAGTTTATATCTTGCAACATCCATCCATTTAAATATCTTAGGGCCAAACTAGATGGAATGCTAAATGTGATTTTTAAAATTATTAATAGCTGCTGCAAGGGGGATTTTCATTATACCGTGGCACAGAGGGAGAGGGTTAAGTCTTTCCCCCCCCCCACTAAAGCCCTCACACACACATATGCACATCAGTGGCTATTACCCTGGAAAGCAAGGTTCCATATGGAGCCTTCCTTTGCAAGGCTAATAGCAGATTTGAGGCAGGGGGATTTTTGTTGGGACCATGGGAGCGGAAGAAAGGGTTAAACTTCCCCTCCCTGCACACTACATTCCTGATAAAAATTAGGGGTCCACCATGTCTGGTATTTTATTTTTAAGTTGACATGATTGCAAGTGGCTCATTCAGCATCACATCTAGTTTGTCCCGGCCTTCGGTAGCTGAGATCATAGGCATTTGACTTAGCAGCAGTATGGCTGGGGCTGTGACGAGGAAGCAGCTGATAGGCACTGCAGCCAAGCCTGGGAGTACTCACTGCCCTTTTAAGTAAGCCCATTGCCCTGGGCCAAGAAGGAACTGTTTGCATTGACCTAAGGCTGCCTCCAGTAGGGAAGAGAAACCGTTTCTCCCACAAAGGCATGAGCAGGCCCCTGACACCACATCTCTGGCATAAGACATGTTATGGACCAACTTAGGAAGCTACCTTACACTGCGTTTAGGACATTGGTCCATCTAACTCAGTATTGTTGACACTGGCTGGCAGCAGTGGCTCTCCAGGGTTTCAGGCAGAGGAGTGTTTCCTGCCCTACCTGAAGATGCTGCCAGGAATTGGACCTGAGACCTTCTGCATGCCAAGCAGGCTCTCTGCAAGACTCAACTATGGTTCCCCCCACCCTGCCTCCTTAGCAGGTGTAGTTTCCATGGAGAAGCTCATGAAGAAAGAACTCCATACACTCTTTCCTTCATTCTCCTCAATCTACATTAACCCCTCCCTCTCTTCTGCTAGCTCCTTTTCAGGACAGATGTCTAGGCAACTAAACAAAATTACAATGAGTATAATTTTGCTGTTCTATACTTTTTACTGGAGGGCCTCACAAACTGGTTGCTTGAGCTGGGTTCATTTGGCATCTAAAACTACAAAGCTGCGGAACCCAACCTCAGCCACTTTGGGGCTTTTGTTGGGCTTGGAGGGCATGCATCACACTCTCTCAGTATATGTAGGCCGGATTTCTGCTAAAATGGAAATTGGGTGCCCACTCCATAGGAACAGCTGTAGTGCAGGGACTGGTAAATCCTGTGGTAAAAAGCAGAGGCTCTGACTTCAGATAGGACTTGGCTTCAGTCACAAGGTGTTGCACTATTTCCTTTGTTGGAATCTGTAGCCCAGCTGGCTAGCGACAATGCTGAGGAGGTGATATTAATAGATGGAAGTTGCAGATCCTGTACTGCCAGGTGTATGCATGGAAATTAAAGGAGACCCAACTGATTGCTTCTGCTTTGTGGTATCATTCCCAGGTCTACCTGTGGCTGAGGATGCTGAGGACACCAGCACAGAGTTCACAGACAGTATTGAGGAGGAGGCACAGACAGTCACTCAGCAGCAGGTGAATCAGAGAGCAAAGCACCGGGCCCATTTCAGAGAGATGGCTGCAGTGATGCCCGGGACTGTGAGTCAGTGGCAGCCATCTCAGTGGCCTTTCAAGGGACTGTATTGTTTTCTGGAAGCCATGCAGTCCTGGATTAATTGAAAACAGCTGAGACTTATTCCTTTTGGTCTGCTTGAGGATGCAGCTTAATCTTTTGGGTCTGGCATAAATAAACAATGAACTGGAGATAGGATGCACACCTGTTGAATGTGCATGAGGTTAAAGATGAAGTGATAGAGGCCCGCACTGTAAATATGGGAGGACAGCACAGCAAAGGAGCATCTTAATGACAGCATTTCTTTCTCAGTCTCCATTTCTAGCTGTCAAATAGACATGGCTTTCCAACACAGGCTTCCCTGAACGCATCATAGAATATAGTATAGAATAGTAGGGTTGGAAGGGGCCTATAAGACCATGTAATTGTGCATTTGGAGGATTTCATTGTCCATTGCCAATTTGCTAAGTCACACTTTGAGGGAAAGAAGAACAGCATATTGTTTGTCCTATATGCTACCTTCTGGTTTATTTCTGAAAAGAAATATAAAGGGACTTAAGCCTCCCTGGAAAACCCACCCCCGTATCCTAGATGTGCTAGATTGGGCAGTGGCTACTCCAAGATGTAGGGAAAGAAATGCATGTGACCCATGCCTTTCTGATGTTCCTGGAATAAGCCCTGGCTCTCAAAACAGCCTCCACATCTGTTGAGCTCTTCACAAAAGATCATTTATTTGTCTATTCCTCCCCACCTTTCTTCCACAGAATTCAAGGCAGTGTCCATAGGGTTTCTGAGTGGTCCCCATCCAGGCACTGACCTAAGTCCTGCTTACCTTTAGCAAGGTTTCTGCATGATTTGCCTTTCACACTTTATGCCAGAGGTTGAGATGTGCAAAACCATGACAGTGAGGCATACCATGCTGACCCACTAGAAGTCCATGCTGCAAGCTGTCTCTTGGAGTAGGCAGGTTGCAGATGGCTAGCAGTGAGAGTGCCCACTCCATGTTTTACTGTTCCTTTCTTTACATTGTTAGATAACTCACCACCCCTCTGCCCATCTTCACTGTTACTTTTTGCACAGATTGCTACTGTGTTAGATGCCCCAGAGTCTGTTCTGTCCTTGCTGAATCTGTGCACTTGTATTTATTCAGCAGCTCTTTCTCTGGTGTATATCCCAGGGATTGGGTCTCCTTGTCATTTAGGAGTGACCTGCCTTCTCTCATTGCAATTGCACATTCTAGAATATTAAGGGCGATGCTGATGGCAGCCTGGTGGGCCATTCCAGTTGTCCTGCTTCACTCTGTATGGAGAGCGAAAACAGCCTGCAGGTGGAGCTGCTGTCTGCAAAATCTGAGATTCAGCAAGTTTTAGAGCAGAAGAAGCAGCTGGAAGGGGAGCTACAGGATCTCAAGGGGCAGGTTGAGGAAGCTGGGTTCTCCTCAGTATCTCAACTCAGGTAAGCCAGGTGAACCCCAGAAAATGTCCTGCTGCAGTCCAACAGCCTGAGTTCTTTTCGTTGTTGTCTTCTGTGGGCTCAGTAAATGTCAGTATGAGAGTATTCCTGGGGTCATGGGTAACAATTGTTCTTTAGGTCAATGTTTTGTAAGAAATTGTACCAGTCCATGGTGGTGGAAGTCACAGACTCAGCCAGTCAATAGTCCTTCCCTTGTCATACAGATTTTGAGCGTCAAGCTTTCTCAGTTCCTTCCCTTCTTCCGTCGTGCTGAATATTCTTGGCATGATCTACCCAAACCAAAAGTACATATTTCTGGAACTAAATAAAAGGAGTTCTGGGCAGAGAAAATAGGGTGTCCTGAACAATCACAATTATTGTCTCCTGAGGCATGAAGTACAGAATCAGGTAAGGTTGAAATATATGAAAGAGAATGTGCCAGGCTGTGGGTTAAGAATATGCATTTCAGTGGATTCCAACTAGAAAGTAGCTATCAAAGCCTCTAGATGAGGGATGGGCAGCCTTTTTGGGAACAAGTGTAACATTCCTTTGGGGAAAAGTAGTTGGGGGCTGCATACCAGCAGCATGCAGGGCCAAAGCCAAAAGTAGGTGGGGACACCCCTTTTCTCTCCTTCTCTTCATTCATCCACCATCCATTCATTATCTCTTAATTCTCTGTCTGTCTGTCTGTCTGTCTGTCTCTCTGTCACACACACACACACACGCACACACACACACTCCAGTTCCTCTATTAACTTAAGGAGCTTCCAACAAACCCACACAAGCCTGCCTGCCTGCCTGACTGCCTGCCTGCCTGCCTCTGGAACCTTCACCCTCCCCTTAACTCCAGCCAGCCCAGCCTCTCTTCCTTCTGACGCCCCCTCCTCCTTCATACTGCTGCTGGAAAACAAGAGCAGTGCCACCAGAGAAAGGGAAGAAGTAGCCGGCAGTCAGGGGGTGGCTGGGCATACACCTGAGCTGGGAGGGCAAACCACAGAGTGCACCACTTACAATGTCGTTTCAAAGGACCATTCTAGGTGCTACATTCTGTGGTTTGACTGTGCATGCACCCTGCTTCTTCCTAACTGCCTGCTGGCCATCCTCCTCTGCTGGCAGCACCCTTTACTGGTGCCAGGCAAGTGTGCAGAAGGGTGACAGCTGCACAGTGTGAGGGCAAGGGTGTAGGTTGCCTACCTCTGCCCTAGATCAAGAGGAGGTATTCGTATATCCAGGATGAATCTCTAGCATAATGTAGAGAGGCCTTCCAGCCAGCTTACAAGAGATGCTTCTCTTCCTAGAGTGTAGGAAGAGGGAAATCCTCTAAAGGGCATACTATCAAAACAAGTTGATTTGCCCACCTTCATGTGGGCCAGGAGGAAGACCATGCAGAGGCAGCATTCAGTCGCTGTACCTGAGCCGTAATTAGTGAGTATGAGAAGTGGTTTCTTTGCTACTTTAAAAGTTGCTGCTTCCCACCCATCCTGATTCCTTTTGATTGAGCTAGGTAAGCTAAGGGAGCAATCCTCAGACTAACAGTCTCGAATGCTTCCTTTACTGGTGTTAGGAGGGGATGGTTCAACTCAAGGCCCAATCAAGTAGAAATGCCTGGGTTTAGTTGTTTAAGACCCACTTGTCACCACTAGGCCTTAATTCTGGGTGCTGATGCCTGTGTCTCCACAGGAAGGCTCTGCTGAGCCTGTGTCTAGAGAATGCAGAGCTCAAGGAACAAGTTGGAGAAGCAACGTTGTCAGAGGGCTGGGAGAATGAGGATGAAAAGGAAGATGAAGAGAACCTGAGGCTGGAAGTCAGGAAGCTACAAGAGAAGCTACACACTTCAGAGATTGTGATTGGCCTCCTCAAAGAACAGCTGACTCTGAACAGCCAAGGCACCATCAGTAACCAGTTCACTGCTCAGGAGACTGTGCAGGGCACCTGCCAGGGGCTTCTCCATGGTAATACCTCACCGTGGCACTGCCCACCACCCCAAGATGTGGGTTCTGGCCCATCCCACAGGCCAAAAGAGACCCAGGTAACCCTAGACTAACTCAGAGCTTGTAGACTCTGCTTAGACCAGCAACTGCCCACCATGAATTAGCCATTCCTACTCATGAGTAGCCCCTGTTGCCCTTTGGTCTTCTGTGCCAGAACAGTCCAGGCGTTGTCACCTGTGAATCTGGCTCCAGACTGTTATTTACAGCCAGGACTGTGGGTACCAGCATCATCTATATGCCAATGCCAATCTCTGGCCAAGAGTGCTCACGCTCCTGTAGCCGAAACAGCACCCCCCATGCACAAGAGAGGAGGTGTCAGCGGCTCAGGAAAACTCCAAGGTTTGAAGAAGGATAAAACATCTTTAGTTAAAAAATTCTAAGCAGAGAGCCCAGGGATCGGGGCTGTGGAATGCTGACTGACTGCGGGTGGTGGTGGTAGGAAAACTGTGGGGAGGGGGAATGAAATGGAGCGGTTGGAGTCCTGAATACGAAGCCACTGGTATATAGTAATAGCAGCCTCAGTTCTTCACATGCCAGAACAGCACCACCCATGCACCAGAGAGCTATCAGCACACTTGGGGGAACCGCAAGGTCTGTGGGAGCACCCCAACACAATTTATATGGAAAAAGGCAGCCTGAGGATGGGAACGCAAGAACAGCCCTGTGAGGACTGAGAATGCCATGGAATGCTGGCTGGCTGTTGGAGGGGGGCCAGGCAGAAAACTGGGGTGGGTGGCTGGAATGGAGTGGGAGCACTCCGCACTGCAACATTTTGCCGCAGGTTCCCTGTGTGAATGAAAGAGTCACTCTAACTGAATGGAATGTGGGAGCCAGGAGCGTTCCCTTTGTAAGAACATAAGACAAACCCTGCTGGATCAGACCAAAGGCCAGCACTCTGCTCCCACAGTGAGCAGCCACATGCCTCTGGGAAGCCCAAAAGCAGGACATGAGCACACCACAGACTTCATTTGTGGAGGAAAATTTCAGCTCCTGCAGCCCTGCTGATTTCTCCAGCCGCTAGTGACAATTGGGCCATGTATATTCTGTGTGCCTGCCATGGCATTGCGCGCACACAAGATTTGCAGGCTGGCCCTTAATTCAGCTGAATGTTAAAAGCATACTTTAAAATATGGCTGCAGCAATAAAATGTGTAGGTGATGCTTGTGGACATGCCTGACATTTGCAAACCCCTCGAAAATCGAAAATACCCTAAACAGAAAAAGGGCAAAACAACTTTGTTAAGGAGTGTCTGGAAGAGCTGGCAAAAGAGACAGAAGATTTGCAGTCTGAAAGAATAGAAAATTGGGTGTAGTTCTTTTGTGAAGATATGTGAATAGGGGCTTTTGCACATAACCTGATAAAACAGATTTTAAAAGGCTAAAAGCCATTCTAATGGTGGTGGAGAAGGTAGGAAGAACAGTGCTAAGGAGCATTTATAATTTCAGATCAGTGTTCTGATGACTCACATAATGAACTTTGCCATTAGATCTATTTAATGGGACAGTTCATGTAGGTCTACAGAATCCACACAAATCAGAGGGAATGGGTGTGGATGTCACAACCTACAAGAAGAGTTCTTTAGGCCAGGGCATGTCAAAATCAGCCATGATGGATATCTCCTTCCTTTTGCTGGCTGACACATCCCTCATTGCTTCTCCTCAGGTGGGTGGAAACAGACTCACACGTGGCTTTTGGCAGCAACCCCAGTCAGAGTTGCCCCATTGCAGGCAACAGTGCCACAAGCTACAGGACACACCCTTGGTTTCAGAGGCTCAGACGGCCCAGCTGGACCAATACCGGGCCCTGTGCAGTGAGTATTGTTTGACCAGGGGCTGTGGGCATCAAATTCCCTTATTGGTTATCTGTCTTTCATTAGCATAAGCATGGGTGTGGCTGTGCACATGCATGTGTGCAGTAGTAAATCAAGGTCATTCGAAGCACCATTATCTTCCTACGCGCCCCCTCCCAACCTGTACAGCAGCACCATTTTCTATTCCCCGAGAAAGGTGCAACATTAAGTAACTCACAATTACTTGTGCCACTGAGACCATCCTATATCCAAAAGTTATTTCCCCACTCCTGCATGTGCTTCAGGTCAAAAGCATGTCTCCACACACTCCAAGCCATACGTGTTGAGTTCAGTATCTGGTTGGTATGTCATGGTGCTGTACATTGTAGCGAAGCCCCTCCTCTCCACTCCCAGCCTACGGTCCCTCAAGAGGGATTCGCTTTTACTTCCACCTGGACAGGTTGTCCCCACCCACCTTTAACAACCTTGAAGATGTGCTTAGATTTCTTTAAGGGTAGTAGAGTGTGGGAGAGGGGACCTTTTTGTTTTTACCTTGGTGAGTATGAGTAGCACGATTATGAATCAAGTACAGACTCTGTGTAAAATAACCAAAAACATTTATTTAGTTTAAAATATTTAAACGATAAAAGATTTCTTTAATGTGAAGTTCCTGTTCTTGGTTATACTATGATTTAGCCTTCTAACCTAAGGCCACGATCCACACACACACCCCTCCCCAGGAGATGATGATGCCAATCAAGCCAACCCCTCTCTGAACCACTGAAACCTTCCCCTCTCTCTTTTTACCAACACTCCTGCACCCACCCCATCCAACATTCTCACCAATCACCCGGCACCAGACATTCAACCAATCCTATGATCCCATACATTCTCACTCACTCTCCTGTTAAAGCTATTAAACCACAAACACAGAGTTTAAATAAATAAAACCATGGGGCGGTTTCACCACATATGTCCTCGAAATAAGTCTTGCAGCTCAGATTCTAAGCAATGGAGGCAGCAATATTGATACCGCACTGGCATGGCAGACTAACCCATTGCTCTAATCCCTCAGTGCAAATTCTAAATTTAAATAGCAGAACAACTGAACAAAACTGACATTTGTGATAGAGGAAGAATGAGTAATGCTCCCTGGGACCCCTCAAATCACAATAGTAGACTTATCACCTACTTTGGAGCTAAAAATAGCTCAACCATGGAAAGCACAGAAGAGGAAGAAGACAGAAGTCCAACAATAGGACTGAAAGCAACAAGACATGACCAAGACAAAGACGTTAATGGTTGGGATAGCGAACCACATCCAGGGCTTGTGGTAGGAATGGACTAATACTATTCAGTCCTTGGAAGATAAACTCGGTGGGATCTCTCAGCAACTTAGTGGGACCCCAAAAATGGCTAGTAGACAATGAACCTAGGACTAGTCTCAGAAAAGACAATCACAAAACTAGTGAAATTGAATACAGAGCTTTGGGAAAAAATGGACTCACTGGAAAACCATCGTGGGTGCCAGAACCTGAGATTTCAATAAAGAGACTTTGGAAGGTCAGGATAAAATTGGGTTTCTATGAAGTTGGCTAGCAGAGCTCTTACCTAGTGTAATAAATGAAAGAATAGACATCGACAGGGTGCATTGAGCCTTGCAGGCAAACATCCAATGGGGCCTATCCTAGAGAGATATGTAACGCGCATTTCACCAACTCTGCTGTGAAGGGTGCCATTTTGTCTAGGACAGGTAAGCAGCTACGTTGTGATAATGAGCCAGTGCAAATGTTTCAGAACCTGAGCCTGAACAGTCTGCAGTACCAGAAGGGATTCAAGTGTTATACCAAAATGCTCAGGGCTGGAGGTATAAACTATAGATGGGGGCAGCCAGTTAAACTCATAGTAAAGATGGATGACACTGCTACAATTATCTCATCACACTGGGAGGCTAAACATTTTCTTGCCTATATGAATCTGAGCCCTGGAGAAAAAGAAGCAGAAGGGGGAACCTAGCACAGGAGAAGAGGAGGAACCCAACAGTGAGGAGTCCAATGACAAAGCACTTGACTGACAAATCAAGACAAGGAACAGGGAAAGCACAGATTTAACATGAACCCTGGTGGGGACATCTCATCTCTAGCATTCTACAAAGGATGACGTATTACTTCTTAGATTGTTCTCAAATCTGTTGCAGTCTTGCTATTGCTTGTTGTTGTTCAGTCGTTCAGTCGTGTCCGACTCTTCGTGACCCCATGGACCATAGCATGCCAGGCCTTCCTGTCCTGCGCTCTCTCCCGGAGTGTGCTCAAGTCCATATTCATTGCATCGGTGATGCTATCTAGCCATCTCAACCTCTGCCATCCCCTTCTCCTTTTGCCTTCAGTCTTTCCCAGCATCAGGGTCTTTTCCAGAGAGTTTTCTCTTCGCATTAGGTGGCCAAAATATTTGAGCTTCAGCTTCAGTATCTGTCCTTCCAATGAGCACTCAGGGTTGATTTCCTTTAGGTTTGACTGATTTGACCTCCTTGCAGTCCAGGGGACTCGTAAGAGTCTTCTCCAGCACCACAGTTGGAAAGCATTGATTCTTCGGCGCTCAGCCTTCCTTATACTCCAGCTCTCACGGCCATACGTTGCTACTGGGAAAACCATAGCTTTGATGATACGAACCCTTGTCAGCAAGGTGATGTCTCTGCTTCTTACTATGCTGTCTAGGTTTGCCATAGCTTTCCTCCCAAGGAGCAAGCGTCTTTTAATTTTGTGGCTACAGTCACCGTCTGCGGTAATCTTGGAGCCCAAGAAAATAAAATCTGTCACTGCTTCCATTTCTTCCCGTTCTATATGCCAGGAAGTGATGGGGCCAGATGCCATGATCTTCGGTTTTTTAATGTTGAGTTTCAAACCAGCTTTTGTACTCTCCACTTTCACCCTCAACAAGAGGCTCTTTCGATCCTCTTCGCTTTCTGCCATTAAGGTGGTATCATCTGCGTATCGGAGGTTGTTGATAATTCTCCCGGCAATCTTAATTCTGACCTGTGATTCATCCAACCCGGCGTTTCTCATGATGTACTCTGCATATAAGTTAAATAAGCAGGGTGACAATATGCAGCCTTGTCGTACTCCTTTCCCAATTTTGAACCACTCGGTTGTTCCATGTCTGGTTCTTACTGTTGCTTCTTGACCCTCGTACAGGTTTCTCAGGAGACAGGTAAGGTGGTCTGGTACTCCCATCTCTTTCAGACTTTGCCACAGTTTGTTGTGATCCACACAATCAAAGGCTTTAGCGTAGTCAATGAAGCAGAAATAGACGTTTTTTCTGGAATTCTCTTGCTTTCTCCATGATACAGCGAATGTTGGTGATTTGATCTCTAGTTCCTCTGCCTCTTCGAAACCCAGCTTGTACTTCCGGTAGTTCTTGGTTCGCATACTGCTGAAGCCTAGCTTGTAGGATTTTGAGCAACACCTTGCTGGCATGTGAAATGAGCGCAATTGTACGGTAGTTTGAACACTCTTTGGCATTGCCCTTCTTTGGAATTGGAATGTAAACTGAACTTTTCCAGTCTTGCAGCCACTGTTGAGTGTTCCAAATTTGTTGGCATATTGAGTGCAGCACTTTAACAGCATCATCTTTTAGGATCTTAAATAGTTCAGCTGGAATACTGTCATCTCCGCTAGCTTTGTTGTTAGTAATGCTTCCTAAGGCCCACTTGACTTCACTCTCTAGGATGTGCGGCTCAAGTTCAGTGACTGCACTATCATGGCTATCAGGGACATTCAGATCTTTCCTGTATAGTTCTTCTGTGTATTCTTTCCACCTCTTCTTAATCTCATCTGCTTCTGTTAGGTCCCTGCCTTCTTTGTCCTTTATCATGCCCATCTTTGCATAAAACGTTCCCTTGAGATCTCCAATTTTCTTGAAGAGATCTCTAGTCTTTCCCATTCTATTGTTTTCTTTGATTTCTTTGTATTGTTCATTTAAGAAGGCCTTCTTGTCTCTCCTTGCCTTTAAGAAGGCTTCTTGTCTCTCAGTTGGGTATATCTTCCCCTTTTTCCCTTGCTTTTCACTTCCCTTCTTTCCTCAGCTACTTGTAAAGCCTCATCAGACAGCCACTTTGCTTTCTTGCATTTCTTTTTCTTTGGGATGGATTTCGTTGCTGCCTCCTGAACAATGTTACGGACCTCCGTCCATAGTTCCTCAGGCACTCTGTCTATCAGGTCTAATCCCTTAAATCTATTCCTTACCTCCACTGTATATTCATAAGGGATATGATTTAGGTCATACCTGAATGGTTTAGTGGTTTTCCCTACATTCTTCAATTTAAGCCGAAATTTTGCGATAAGAAGCTCATGATCTGAGCCACAGTCAGCTCCAGGTCTTGTTTTTACTGACTGTATAGAGCTCCTCCATCTTTGGCTGCAAAGGACATAATCAATCTGATTTCGATATTGACAATCTGGTGATGTCCATGTGTAGAGTCGCCTCTTGTGCTGTTGGAAAAGCATGTTTGCTACGATCAGCATGTTCTCTTGGCAAAACTCTATTAGCTTTTGTCCTGCTTCATTTTGTACACCAAGGTCATGCTTGCCTGTTATCCCGGTGATTTCTTGACTTCCTACTTTAGCATTCCAATCCCCTATGATGAAGAGGACATCTTTTTTTTGGTGTTAGTTCTAGAAGGTGTTGTAGGTCTTCATAGAATCGATCAACCTCAGCTTCTTCGGCCTCAGTGGTTGGGGCATAGACTTGAATTACTGTGATGTTGAATGGTTTGCCTTGGATTCGTACTGAGATCATTCTATCGTTTTTGAGATTGTACCCCAGTACTGCTTTTCCCACCTTTTTGTTGACTATGAGTGCTGCTCCATTTCTTCTAAGGGATTCTTGCCCACAGTAGTAGGTATAATGGTCACCTGAATTAAATTCGCCCATGCTTGTCCATTTTAGTTCGCCGATTCCCAAGATGTCAATGTTCAGTCTTGCCATCTCATGTTTGACCACCTCCAACTTACCTTGATTCATTGATCTTACATTCCAGGTTCCTAAACAATATTGTTCTTTACAGCATCGGACTTTCTTTTCACCACCAGACACATCCACAGCTGAGTGTCCTTTCGGGTTTGGCCCAGCCGCTTCACTCTTTCTGGCGCTACTTGGAAATACCCTCTGCTCTTCCCCAGTAGTATATTGGACACCTTCTGACCTGAGGGGCTCATCTTCCAGCGTCGTATCTTTTAGCCTTGTGATACGTTCCATGTGGTTTTCTTGGCAAGAATACTGGAGTGGGTTGCCATTTCCTTCTCCAGTGGACCACATTTTGTCAGAACTCTCCACCATGACCTGTCTGTCTTGGGTGGCCCTGCACGGCATAGCTTATGGCTTCACTGAGTTATGCAAGCCCCTTCGCCACAACAAGGCAGTGATCCATGAAGGGGCTATTGCTTGTAGTTGAGATTAAACAACTCTGCAATAGCATCAGGAGAGAAGTGGCAGAAGGAGAACTTGCCAGGCTGTCTCCCCAAGTTGTGGTTGTTACTTTCATCAATATCCATGTTGTGTTTTATGGGGGGTAGTGGAAGACTTGATCCTGCAATGCCATTCTTGGTCTTCACCTTGGGCTGTTGTTTTGCAGATTTGCTGGCAATATAAGCCCAAGATGCTGGTTTTGGAGGGCCAATGCTAGCTGGGATAAACTGTTAGAAGATATGAGATTACTAGCAATGGACCCACTGTCAGCAGCAAAACCAACAGCTTTTGGGACATTGCTTGCTACATCAGGGCTGCCTAGCTTCAAGGCTGCCATCCCTTGGTCTATGCCAGGTGCCTTATTTAGGGGCTTGCTGGCAAAAGCAGACTGTCCATCAGTCATGGTTCCACCCAGTGATCTTCATGCATAAGCACAGTTGCTAATATATTCAGAACTTTGAAGTGACTACCCCACTTTTTCCAAGTGGGAAGCTGACAATCCCACCTGGACAAAAGTTAAAGCCATGGTGTCCAAGAAATGGTGTGCTGCCAAGGGTCCCTGCCTGTCCAAACATGGCATCTGGGAGAAAGTGAGGCTGTCCAGTGTTTAACTGTCCTTAAGTTGTTAAGTAGGGTCTGGGAGGCTCACCCCTTGTAGACCAAGCAGCTTCACACAAGGAGTATGAGAGCCCAGTGGATGGACTGTAATACTTCAGCAGGTAGGAGTTTGTCATTGCAGTGTACATACTGCTCAGTCTGGCCTGAGGATCAAGTAAGAGTCAATACCATCGTAGAATCATAGAACAGCAGGGTTGGAAGGGGCCTACAAGGCCACCGAGTCCAACCCCCTGCTCAATGCAGGAATCCAAGTCAGAGCATCCCTGACAGATGGCTGTCCAGCCTCGTCTTGAAGGCCTCCAGGGTGGGAGAGCCCACCACCTCCCCAGGTAATTGGTTCCATTGTCGTATTGCTCTTACAGTCAGGAAGTTTTTCCTGATGTTCAGCCGGAATCTGGCTTCCTGTCACTTGAGCCCATTATTCCTGCACTCTGGGATGATCGAGAAGAAATCCTGGCCTTCTTCTCTGTGACAACCTTTCAAGTACTTGAAGAGTGCTATCATATCTCCCCTCAGTCTTCTCTTCTCAAGGCTAAACATGTCCAGTTCTTTCAGTCTCTCTTCATAGGGCTTTGTTTCCAGTCCCCTGATCATCCTTGTTGCCCTCCTCTGAACCCTCTCCAGTTTGTCTGCATCCTTCTTAAAGTGTGGTGCCCAGAACTGGACACAGTACTCCAGATGAGGCCTAACCAGTGCTGAGTAGAGGGGAACTAGGACTTCCCGGGATTTGGAAGCGATGCTTCTATGAATGCAGCCCAAAAGAGCATTTGCCTTTTTTGCAGCCACATCACATTGTTGGCTTATATTCAGCTTGTGATCGACAACAATTCCAAGATCCTTCTCGCTTGTAGTGTGGTTGAGCCACGTATCCCCCATCTTGTAACTGTGCATTTGGTTTCTTTTTCCTAGGTGCAGAACTTGGCATTGATCCCTATTGAATGTCATTCTGTTGTTTTCTGCCCAGCGCTCCAGTCTACCCAGATCACTTTGAATTTTGTTTCTGTCTTCCAAAGTATTAGCTATCCTGCCCAATTTTGTGTCATCTGCAAATTTGATCAGCATTCCCTGCACCTCCTCCTCCAAGTCATTAATAAAAATGTTGAAGAACACTGGGCCCAGGACTGAGCCCTGCGGTACCCCACTCGTTACCTCTCCCCAGTTTGAGAAGGTCCCATTGATAAGCACTCTTTGAGTCCGATTCTGTAGCCAACTGTGGATCCACCGGATTGTTGTTTCATCTAGCCCACTTTGAGCTAGTTTGCTCATCAGGATATCATGGGGCACTTTGTCGAAAGCTTTGCTGAAGTCAAGGTATATGATGTCTACAGCATTCCCACGGTCTACAAGGGAGGTTACTTGATCAAAAAATGAGATCAGATTTGTCTGGCAGGACTTGTTTTTGACAAATCCATGTTGGCTTCGAGTAATGACGGCATTGTTGTCAAGGTGCTTCTATATGGATTCCTTTATCATCTGCTCCAGAATTTTCCCAGGGATTGATGTCAGACTGACTGGTCTGTAGTTCCCGGGTTCCTCCTTTTTACCCTTTTTGAAGATAGGGACAATGCTAGCCCTCCTCCACAAATCTGGCACTTCCCCCGTCCTCCGTGATTTCTCAAAGAGAATAGACAGCGGTTCTGAGAGTTCTTCTGCCAGTTCCTTTATTACTCTAGGATGCAGTTCATCTGGCCCTGGAGATTTGAACTCATTCAAAGTAATTAGGTGTTCCTTGACCATATGCCTATCGATCTCAAGCTGCAATCCTGCCCCTTCAGCCTGTACTTCGCCTTCGCCAGGGGTGTCATAGACCCTCTTTTGGGAGAAGACTGAGCCAAAGTAGGAATTGAGCACCTCTGCCTTTTCTTTGTCATCGTTTTGCCATCCTTATTTAATAGCTGAACCACCATTTCTTTCCTCTGCCTTTTACTATGCACGTAGCTGAAGAAAGCTTTTTTGTTGTTTTTAGCATCCCTTGCTAACCTCTGCTCATTCTCAGCTTTAGCCTTCCTGACGTGCAATTCTCTGCCACCTGCCTGTACTCTTCCTTTGTTACTTGGCCTTCTTTCCACTTCCTATATGTGTGCTTTTTTGTTTTCAGGTCATCCCTAAGCTTTTTGTGAAGCCACATTGGCTTCTTCTGTTGTCTTCCACCTTTTCTTCTTGTTGGAATGGTTTGTGATTGTGCCTTGAGAATTTCCTTTTTTAAAAGCTCCCACCCATCTTGGACGCCTTTTCTCGTTAGCATCGCTTGCCATGGGACCTTACTGATCATTGTTCTGAGTTTATTAAAATCAGCTTTCCTAAAATCCAGGGTACGCGTTTGACTACACTCAGCTTTTGCTTCCGTTAGAACCAAGAACTCAAGTACAACATGGTTGCTTTCCCCCAGAGTTCCTGTAACTGCTACTTTATCCACTAAGTCATCTCTGTTGGTTAGGATCAAGTCAAGGATAGCTGATCCTCTAGTTCCTTCCTCTACTTTCTGTAGGAGGAAGTTATCCGCCACACAAGTCAGGAATTTCCTGGAGGGGCCATGTTTTGCAGAATTTCTCTCCCAACAAATATCGGGGAAATCGAAGTCTCCCATTACTACTACATCATGCTTCCTTAAAACATTGGCTATTTGCTTTTCAAAAGTTTCATCCTTGTCTTCTCCTTGATTGGGTGGCCGGTAGTAGACTCCAACCACCAGGTTCCTTGTATTCTTTGCTCCATTTATTTCAACCCAGATGCTCTCGATGGGGCTACCAAGCTCCTCCTCCTGTATTTCTGTGCAGAGATATGTATTTTTCACATACAGTACAACCCCACCTCCCTTTCTGTTCCTCCTGTTCTTTTTGAACAAGTTATATCCTTCAATTGCTGTATTCCAGTCATGAGAGTCATCCCACCAAGTCTGTTTGTTTCCCATACTCTGGGCATTAGTATATAGACATCGAAGACCATGTGCTTCATAGTCTGGCTTTCTTCCTACATGTGTCTGAAGACTATTATTGGGCGCTATCAGAGCTGTTCTCTCCATTGCAGTGCATGCGCCTACGTCCACTGTTACCCCCAACATTACATCTCCCTTCCCTGTAGGATTCAGTTTAAAGCCCTCCTGATGAAGTTCTTCATGCTGTGGCCAAACACATTCTTCCCATCCTTTGTGAGGTGCAACCTGTCCCTAGCCAACAGCCCATCCTCCAGGAAGTATAGCCCGTGGTCCCAGAATCCAAATCTCTCTCGTCGGCACCACCTTCGTAGCCAGTCATTCACCTGGAGTATTTTTCGTTCCCTTTCTATCCCTCTTCTGATGACTGGAAGGATGGATGAGAAAACTATCTGGACCCCAAGGTTCCAGAGTTTCCTTCCCAAAGCTTCAAAGTCTGACGTGATCTCTTCGTAGCTCCACTTGGCTGTATCATTTGTTCCCACATGGCTGAGAAGAAAGGGATACCTGTCAGTGGGCTTTATGAGTGCAGGCAACCTTTCAGTCACATCTCTAATCTGTCCTCCTGGGAGACAACATACCTGGCGAGTCCACGGGTCTTCGCGACACACTTGGGTCATGATCCCACGCAGCAAGGAGTCTCCCACTACTACCACTCTTCTCTTCTTCTTCTTGTAGGCCTGGGTTTCATCGTCTCTGTTTGACTGACTCTTGCTCACTCTCATGCAGGTTCCCCTGTGATTCTTCCTCTGCAGGCTGTCCTCCAGTCTCATCCGCAAGTACCTGGAATCGGTTCCACAGCTCCACTGCTTCCACTGGTGCAGAGTGGCGTCTAGTTCTTCTGCTCCTAACTGTCACCCTTTTCCAAGGAGTATCCTCTACTCCAATTTTCTTCACCTCAGCATTTCCCACTGCCTCATCTTGCTGTTGCTCTTCAAGCTTCTGGTCTTCCCTTTGCTGCTGTAGTTCCCCCATTCTGTCCAAGAACTCTTCGTGTTCTCTTATTCCCCGGAGGGTCGACAGTCGCCGCTCCAGTACACTTACTTTTTCTTCCAGCAGCGTGATCAACTTGCACTTGTTGCAGGTGTAGGCCATGTTGTTCTCAGGCAAGAAAACAAACATTGCACACACCTTGCAGGTCACCACCACTGGAGAGTCCTGTCCTTCCATTGCCTCTTTTCCCTTTTTGTGTCTAGCTTTGTGATTGTTCTAGACTAGCCTGTGCCTGCTCCTCTACTCAGTAGAGGTTAAAAGCAGAGTCCCACTGGTGTGAAAGTGTGTGTTACAAGACAAATAAATGGGAAAAAGTTAGTTAAAAAAATAAATAAATAAAATTAAAAAAAAATTAAAAAAAGTGAGGGGCCTCCCCGTTGACCTCCCCTGCCGAACTCCCCTGGCCAACTCCTGTTTGCTCCCCCTGTCCACTCACTCTGTTCGCTCGCTCTCTGGGAGCTTGCTTGCTTCTGTAGTCCCTGGACCAGCTGGAGCAGCTTGCTCTGCTCTGCTCTGCTCTGCTCTGGGGATGTCAGAGAATTTCTCCATGAATCTCAGGGAGGCCGAATGCCAGCGCATTTGGCCCCCCGAAATTGGTGGAGAAACAGTCTGCCCCCCCGCCCCTCCCCCGGGACGGGACTTACCTTGGTCGAATGTCCCTGGCGGCGGCGGTGGCGGCGGCGGCGGCGGCTCCGGCGGCAGTGCGGCGGTGGTGGCGGCGGCCGGTCTTCCGACAGGCTGCCGCCGCCGCCATTTCCAAGTAAAAAAAAACACAAAAAACAAGCAAACGTGATAGGCTACGTAAAGATTTACATAGCCTATCACGGCTAGATTTTTAAAAAACACCGTGATAGGCTACATAAATGTTTATTGGCTACGTAAATGTAGCCTATCACAGCTGACTTTAAAAAAAAGAAGAAAAAAAAGCGCGTACGCAAATGGCAGCGCCCATGGGCGCCTCCATTTGCATTCCTTATTTTGGCACGTGTAGTCTACGTAAACATTTACGTAGACTACGGTGAAAATAAGGGCAACGCTATTTGCGTACGCGCTTTGTTTGTTTGTTTTTTAAGTCAGCCATGATAGGCTATGTAAACATTTACGTAGCCTATCACGGCTGACTGCAGGGACACAAACGGCGGCAGCTATGGCCGCCGCCATTTGCGTCCCGGCAGGAGATGACGTTTCGTGGCTGGAGGGACAGGGTGCCTCCCCCCCAGCCAGAATTTCGGCGGGGAGGGACGGGGCGCCTCCCCCCCGGCCAGAATTTCGGGGGGAGGGACAGAGCGCCTCCCCCCCACCGCGAAGCAAGCTTCGGGATCAGGTAAGTGACTTTCGTCCATCCCTACTCTGCTCTGCCCTGCTCAGCTGGGAGGCGGAAAACAGACTGAAGCTTCCCGCCCAGTCAGCTGCTGGGAGTACTCAGGCCACACCCCTCCAATTCAGTTGGAGCTCTCAGAAGCACCTGGTGAGCTCACAGCCAATCAGAAGGATAAAGGGCAGCCCCCTGGGCTTCCTGCAGCCCACTTACCTCTTAGCCTCTGTCTCCTTTGTCTCTTCAACCACTGCAACTCCCCTGGCCAACTCCTGTTTGCTCCCCCTGTTCGCTCGCTCTGGTCGCTCGCTCTCTGGGAGCTTGCCTGTTTCTGTAGTCCCTGGACCAGCTGGAGCAGCTTGCTCTGCTCTGCTCTGCTCTGCTCTGCTCTGCTCTGCTGTGCTGTGCTCAGCTGGGAGGCGGGAAACAGGGATGGATTAATCATCACTTAATCCATCTTCCTGGTGCAGCAGTCCATTTTGCACTTCAGTGCCTTGGCCCTTAGGTTTGGCCAACATGGCTCTTGGTTTGTGAGGTGAGGGGTAGGGGGACTTAGCTCCAGTGCTCTGCCACTGACAGCCATCCAGCTCCAAGGTAGTGGTGAAGCTGGAACTAGCCACAGCTAAGGATACCACACCATGTGCATATTGCCTAAATAACACGCCTGTTAAGGGCATTGCCCTTAAGAGCTCTAATTTCCCGGCATTTTGGAGCTTGAGTAAACATGGAAAGCCTTTAACACAACATGTTAAACTGAAAAAAAAATTGTTAATTGAATTTGATATTGTTTTAGAAGGCTACATCTACAAAGCTAGATGCCTGGACCATTTAGATTAGAGATATCAATCACATTTGCCTTTAGAAGGTCAGTGCGAGTTGAAAGATAGCATTTTAAACCCCAAGATTGATTCTGAGGAGACTGTGAGGAGAGAAAAGGAGACTAGAGCATTTCTACATGTGGTAACTGCCAAGTCAGTGGATGTGACAATGGTTTGACAGCATAGTATGAAGGCAGTGATTGGAACTGTTTTGCCAGGAAGAAGCTTCATTATTTAACTTAGTTTTATTAGTTTATTATTAGTTATTATATGTTTATTATGTATAATCAATGAAATACCATGTTCCTGGGTTTGCAGAGATTATTTCTTAGTCCTTTACATTTAATTACTAGCCACTGGGGCATTACAATTTTTTTTTTTTAAAGTTTAATGAGAAATCACATTTAACCACAAATTAGCACATGGCCGCCATTTTGAAATGCAAATTTGAGGGTATTCTTGTGCTTTGATTTTGTTGGGTTTTGGATATGCTAATCTGCTATCATTTCATGGTGGAAAACACTTCCAAATGCTTTTGTTACAACTTTGCCCACATCAAACTTTTTTTTTTTCTAGACTATCAATGTTAGGGTTTACATTCATGGATGTTAAGGTAAGAAGGGTAGGTCTCTCAGGGAAATGGCTGAGATAAGGCTATTATGAACAGATCACAGGAAACGTACCCAGTAACTTCCACTTTCATAATCCTGGTTTATAAAATAGATAATAACAGAACACATTTATTTATTTATTTATTTATTTATTTATTATATTTATATACTGCTCCACATCAAAGGTTTCAGAGTGGTGAACAACAAGATAAAAGAATAAAACCCCATAATTAAAACAGCTAAAACATTTTAAAAGAACAGATTCCAAACTTAATAAGCTGCTTCTGGTCACTCAGGGAAGACCTCTCGAAATAACAATGTCTTCAGGAGGTGTTGAAAGCAACACAACATTCACGCCTGCCTGACCTCCAGAGGCAGGGAGTGCCATAGGAAGGGAGCAACCACACTGAAGGCTGTTCTCCGGGTTGACTCCACTGGGTCCATGGGTCCATGTGGAACCACCAGGAGCATGCCCTCTGATGACATCAGTGACCAGGCAGGTTGGTAAGGGAGAAGGCACTCTCTCAGGTATCCTGGTTTTTTAGGGCTTTGTGCACTACTACTAATACCTTAAACCTGGCCCGGTAGCAAATAGTGCAGTTCCCTCAGCAAAGGAGTTGCATGCTGAAAAGGGGCAGCTCCTGACAACAGCCGAGCGGCTGCATTCTGCACTAGCTCCAGCTTGAAGACTGCTTGCTCGATAAATAAAAACAAGGCAACACGTACAGAATGTTCCTTATTTCTTACAGATGTGTATACTTACACAGTGGGTTTTAATCCTACTTAAAGTGAACCCATTGAAATAATGGGTCTTAAATTAGTCAGGACTAACATTGGGTATAACCCAATGGCTAGAGATTACATGCTAATGGCTGAAAGGGACACTAGACACAAGATAAATGGAAAAAAGGAAGCTGCCACATACTTAGACCATTTGTCCATCTACCCCAGTATTGCCGACACTGACTGGCAGCAGCGGCTCTCCAGTGTTTCAAGCAGGAATCCAGCTGTACCTGGAGATGCTGGGGATTGAACTTGGGATCCTCTGCATGCAAAGCAGGGGCTCTGCCACTGAGCCACAGCTCAAATGGATTCTAACGGATTTCTATTATGCTTAGGCCTCACTTGCTACTTAATTCGTTGCCCTCTAGGGAACATTCAGCTGAATAGTGATCTTTTCCAGGATACCAGTGGCACTTTTTTTTTTTTTTAGCAGGCAATACTTTGGCCAGGATCATATTTTAACAAGATACTCTCGAGTGGAATAGAGCTGAACTGTCCAAGGAAGCATTGACTGTTTAGCAGCATTGCACCCAGGAGGCCCAGTCAGGGGTAGGATGGATGGCCCAACATTAGGAAATATGAACAACTTCAATTTACTTCCCACGGTAACCACAAACTCTCTAAAAGGGGTGGGATGAAAGAGAGAGACTGTATCCATATAACGGACTCCATTGGTTTTCAAACCAAATTGTTCTTATATAATAAATATCTTCTGGCTTGAAGAATTAACAAATGTTCTAGTAATACCAGTGTGTATCGAAGCTTCAGTGAGTATTTGGAGGTGGAGATTTTGCTCAGGAGAGCAAAATGTTCCACTTCAGGGGATGGAGCTGGGCTCCCTACACACTTGGCCTGAAGTTAACACAATTGGGCAGGGTAGGCAACCTTTTGGGCTGAGGACACATTGGGCAATTTGAGAAACTGTCCAGGCACTACAGTAAAATGACTGCCATGGGGGCATAGCCAGTCACAAAGCACAAGTAACCTGCCAAAAAAGACTGAGTACAAGGCAGAGGGGGGGGAGGTTGGAGCCCCAACACCCTGAAAAAGTCCTTTGAACCCACAGTTTTCAGCACGAAGAGAAATCTATTTCACAGAAACCTAGTTTTCTGCCCTGCCCCTCTGCCAGCCAACTCATTCTCTGTGTCTGTCTGTCTCTGGATCACCACCCATGCACACTCCCTTTCACCTAAACTCATCTCTCACACACACCAGATATTCCATCCATCCTCCATCCAGTTACACACACATGCAAGCACCTCATGTATTCGTCCTGTATCTATCATGTGCACATACATACACATCCCTCCCTTCTCCTCCTCCTCTCTGCAAGTACACAAAACCCCACATATTTCCATTTGTGTGGGTTACTAAGCCTTGGTGATATTTGGGGTTAATATCTTTCTCTCACTACATGAACTCTATAAACTCAACTATCAGCCAATGTACACACAACTTCACTCCAATAATTAAAAAATGGGGTAAGAATAAGTTATCATGGTCAGCTAGAATAGCTATAGTGAATATCTTGCTTTTCTTATTTCAAACGATTCCACTTCTTCTACCTATTCCAACTCTGACCAAATGGAACCAACTGTTGTCAGATTTTATCTGGTCAGGATGGAAGCCAAGACTGAAGCAAGCAACTCTTAGGAGCCCCCAGGCAAAAGGAGGTGTTGCAGTGCGAAATTTGGAGTTATATTATGCTGCTGCTCGACTGAGATTTCTTGTAGGATGGATGCATCCCTCCTCAGAGCACCAGTGGACACTCATAGAAAAACAAGCAGTGGGCAACAACCCTCTTGATGCCTTGATATGGGTCAGGCATTGTGATAGGCCCCAGTGCATCTTTGAGCATCCCGTAATTAGAGACACTCTCCTTATGTGGGAACACTGGCAGAAAAAACTGGCTCCTGATCTGTCTCCACTAATGTCAGCGTTGCATCATCCCAAATTTGCAGCACATAACCATCTCCAAAGGTTTTTGTGCTTGGACAGCAGCAAACATTTATAGATTTTTTATTTATTTGATAAAGGGGAACCTCTCTCCTATGCAGATGTTTTGAAAAGAACTGAATCAATTGTGCTATGTTTTTATCATAATCTGCAACTGCGTCATTTTCTTAGGCTGAATCACATTAAGAAGGCAGCCAAGCGCCCACTTACTTCTTTTGAATTAGTTGCTGTAAGTAATTAGTTGCTGTTACTTCAAGTAAAGGTTTGATATCATCCATTTACAAAATCCTCCAAATGCCGTTATTGGATGACAAGCCATCCTATGTGCAGGCATGGGAGGCTGACTTAGGTGAATCTTTCGAAGATGATTGGCAGTGCATTTGGACTTCTTTTGCATCTTTATCAATCAACGTTAATATAAAGGAAGCACAATACAAAGTTCTGAGTAGGTGGTACATTACTCCTGCAAGGCTTCATCCAACACATCCAAATTATAGACAATGTTGTTGGTAGGGGTGTGGTCAGATTGGTTCACACTTTCATCTTTGGTGGGAATGTTCTGCAGTATAGGAGTTTTGGAACATGGTTGCTCAATACTGTCAGGAATTTCTTCATGTGACACCACTGGTAACTCCTAACTCTATTTTTCTTAATCTTTTTGAACGTAATGACTCTGGATTCCTGCATAAAGACCTTCTTAAGCAATTGTATGCACCCGCAAAGTCATGTATGGCATGTAATTGAAAGTCCGTAAAGCAACCAACTCAAGAGCTGTGGGTTGATACAATTTGGGAGACTATGACTATGTATCAACTTACTCAGCAAGTGCAGTGACTAAGGAAACCTAACTTTAAAGAAAGATATTATGGCACCATGGTTTCCATTTATTTCCTGTGTTGAAGCTCTTCAAACTTTTGATCAAATTCCAAACAAATACAGTTGCCTATATTTTTTCTGACTAATACACATGCACACAAAATCACATACACTCACACAGGCTCCTTTTATAAGTTGTATAATTTGTATTTTTACTCTTTTATTATGTTTTGAGCTCCTACTTAGGCTGTGTTACTGTAGATGTTCCATAAACATATTGGTTATAGGCTGATAATTATAATTAGTGAATTCCTTTGTTTCTTTAGTGAGCTTGATTTATTAATATGTATGTTCTTTTTGTTGCCTTTATTTTGTTAACTTTATTTTGAAATAAAATAAAATTAATGATTAAAAAAAAATGTATTTACTCATTTTCAGGATTCCTCCCAAAGCCCCTTAACCATTTTTCTTTTTCTCTCTCTTTCTGTCACACATGCAGCCATCATCGATTCAAACATACAAGCACCCAGCCTTCCCTGATTTCCCCCCCCACACACACGCACAGGTTGCTCCCAGATAGTTCCCCCAGTCCCCACTCATTTCCTGCTGATTTCCCCAAGCTAGCTTACCACTCCCCTTCATAGCCAGCCCCCATTGCTCTAGCCCCCTGCTGCATTTTTTAGCCTTCCACCCTGCCTCCCAGCTTGCCAGATCCTTCTCCCTCTTGGTGGCCAGGCACATTGCAGAGGAAAGCATTGCCATACCCCTCTCCCCGCCATCTTTATTTCCCCATAAATAAATGTGCGGCCCAGAAGCATTCATGGGAAATGAATATGGCAGTGGCTGGAGGCGCTCACTTGGCTTTGAAGTGATCTCAGATTCTGGAAATATGGGAGATGGGAGAAAGATGGGAGAAATGGGGTACCAAGGAAGGTGTCCAGGGGTGCACTGGTGCCTATGGACATCACATTGCCTTTCCCTGCCATTGGATATAATCCAGGTTTGGTGCAGGAAAATGTCATGTACCTCTCCAAACTCCAGGGAAGAAAGTAATCCTCTTGCCTGCCTTTGTGCTAAGCTCTGCAACTGAGGCTGTCTTCCTTGTTGTGTTTCCAGTGGAGGTAGGGTGTGCCCCCTGGAATTTGCAGTGTCTTTTGAGAATGTCTAGCTGAAGGGCAATGGAAGAGGCTAAAACTATTACATTTCCTCATAACAGGTGAACCCATGGTACAGCAAGACAACAAGCAGATACAAGTGGATCTCCAGGACCTGGGCTATGAGACCTGTGGGAGAAGTGAAAATGAGGCTGACAGGGAAGAGGCCACCAGTCCCGGTAATGTAGGATATTCCTCAGGCTGCCAGCCCCAAAGAGGTCGAGATCTCTTGTCTCCCAAGAGAATCCTAAGGGCCCTAAAACAAAGGGTTCCTCATGTGGGAGTGCCTCTGGAAGTAGGGATTTGCTGTGGCTCCACATTGTATGCTTGTTGGGAAAGCATGTGCCACAAAGACAAGAGGGTGAGGTGCCTCAGATTACATGTGCTCTCTAGCAGAGTGATTTTTAGACAGCAATTCCAGTAACTAAAAACAAATAAACACATGAAAAGGAAAAAAGAAAAAGGTCAAACTATTTGAGCTCTTTCTTTTGATAGTTTAACAAAGAAGTAGGTATGTGAATCAGCAAGTATCGTTTCTAGAGTTACATCATTTTTCCCATGGTTAGTCATCCTTTTGAAATATATAAAATTTCTTAATTTCTAAATTTGGGGTGGTGGTGAGAACGTAAGAGCAGTGCTGGATCAGACCAAGTGTCCACCCAGCCCAGCATTCTGTACACACACTGGCCAACTGGAAACAAAGCCCTATAAGGAGAGACTGAAAGAACTGGGCATGTGTAGCCTTGAGAAGAGAAGACTGAGGGGAGATAGGATAGCGCCCTTCAAGTACGTGAAAGGCTGTCACAGAGAGGAAGGCCAGGATCTCTTCTCGATCATCCCAGAGCTCAGGACACGGAATAATGGGCTCAAGTTACAGGAAGCCAGATTCCGGCTGAACATCAGGAAAAACGTCCTGACTGTGAGAGCAATACGACAATGGAACCAATTCCCTGGGGAGGTGGTGGGCTCTCCCACACCGGAGGCATTCAAGACGAGGCTGGACAGCCATCTGTCAGGGATGCTGTGACTTGGATTCCTGCATTGAGCAGGGGGTTGGACTCGATGGCCTTGTGGGCCCCTTCCAGCCCTACTATTCTATAATTCTATAAGCCAGATTTGCTACTGCACAATGTGTGATATGGCTCTAATGCCTGGTCGTGTGTGTGTGTGTGTGTGTGTGTGTGTCTTTCCCAGAATGCAAATATCATGCGGAGGAGCTAAAGTCTTGGAAGAAGCTGCTGGGCTCCCCTCCAAGGAGGCTGGTAAAGCATGACACACCCCTGGACGTCAGTCAGTGTGATGCTGCTGCCATTCTCCGCCAGCATATCCAAGCCCTCCAGGTGCAGCTGCAGAGTTCCCACAGAGTCATCCAGAACCTACAGAGTCATGTGCGCTCCATATCCACTCCCAGTGACTATGCCTCTGGGGGCGAGCACCCACTGAAGCTGAAGGAGGGCTACACCCTGGGCAGCTCTCCTTCCCAGAGCATGACAGATGAAGATGAAGGCTGGCACTCTGACAGCTTGGGGTCCTTCGGCCCCCCTATTCTCCAGCCCAACAAAGACCTGGCCAGACTCATCCAAAGAGTGTCCCAGCTGGAGGCGCATCTGGGTGAAGCCAAGCCAAAACTCATAATGCCAGAGGAGCTGAATCCTACAACATCCATGGGGTAGGCATGAGATGGATTTCCAGGGGGCAGGGATGAGGCTGACCAGCTGGGCCTGGTAGAGATCAACATGGGCTCCTGTAGAGCCAGAAGGGGTGATGAGGCATCCACTCCTTCTATATGCTGCTCAGCATCTCTGCTGAGAGTGTCACAATGTACCTCTTGACCCTTTCCCAATTCTGGTAAAGGGTGGTGGAAGACTAGACTTGAGTAAGCTTTGTTAAGCAGTTTAAGCCTCTATGGAGCAACTCTGTATTCTGGATTATTTTGAATAGACTTTTGTCTAATACACTAAACATCAGCTCTCTCCACATGAGAGTATGTTTAAACCACTTATTCACCATGTGAAATTAATGTGGTAAAGAAACATGTGAGTTGCCACATAACATGTGAATCAGGACTGAGTTATCCCCTCTGCCTGCCGTTAAGGATTTCTGAACTCACCCAGTCACCTGAAGGCGGAGTGCTTTCCTCTGTGTGTGCTGAATGCATGAGATGACACTGGGCTTATGTCCATGTGATGAGGAGACTGGAGTGAGTAAGAAGTCTGGATACTTTGTGTTCTTACTAGTGTGGTGGCTGGGCCTCTGACTAGCTATGGCCAATTTTTGCTGTCTTCTCCCCCAGGAAATACAATTCGTTGGTCCAAACTCAGGCCCGGGAGCTCTCCCATCTGCGTCAGATGATGCGGGAGGGACAAGGGGTGTGCCGCCTGCTGAGCCAACACTTCAGGGATACCATCAAGTCCTTTGAGGAGCTCCTGCGAGGCACCGACATCGATTACTTCTTGGGGCAGAGCTTCCGTGAACAGCTGGCACAAGGGAACCAGTTAGCAGGACGATTGGCCAGGAAGCTGAATGCTAGTGAGTTCACCAGAGACTTGCAAAGCTTATTTTAATGTCTTGAAAGCAGGTGTAACCATGAAGCTCACAAATACTTTCCTCTTGCAGTGTTTTCATGGCTGCTTTACTAGATTGTTTCAGATTGTCCATCTCTGCCTCCTGCTGCTGCCACTACAGCACATCAGGACACATAAGAAGGCTTTTTCTTCAGAAACTTCAGAAAGCAGGAATAAGGTGGTGCGAAAGATCCATGCTGCACCAATGTCGTTACAGCAGACTCTGCAGACTTTAGTAGTATCACAGCGGTCTAGATATAATGGGCCCCAACTGGATTTAAAAAAATGATGTAGGATGGACTGTATAAAGGAGAAACCTCTGAGCTGTGCTAGGACACGTTGCCTAGCGGCGTAGTGAAATCTCAATCAATTGAGGGCTTTAAAAGCAGATTATACAATGATGCATGAGACAAGGCAATTGGAGAGTTTCTCGAGGTCAGTCCAACTGTATATCCATCAGTGTAGATGAGGTTGCCTCATCCTTTGACAAGGGTAGCTTTGGGTAGGATTAACATTTGTGGTAGGGTTACGATATTATGAGACCCTTCCAGCTCCATGGGCGTGCCATATTTCTATGAAACCGCAGAAAATGGAAGCAGGTATTCTGTGGCATTTTGAATATCTCCATCTGATGTTACATGGGCTATTGCTGAGTGACTATCTAGGCATACCCCTTATTTCTATCACCTTTTAATGGGATTCCTTTTGGAATCCACCCTGCGAGACATTCTAAAATTCATGATACTTCCCTCAGGGTTTACATTTCTCCCCTTGCATCTGCCTGTGTGCCTCTTGCTGTGTTCATACCTCTAGTTCAGTTAAGGTAGGGATCTATTGATTGACTGCTACCACCTGGGGACTAAAACTCTGTAAAGCATGGGAATGACCCTGGAGTTACAAAGGGAACTAGATGTGGATATACTGCATGTACCCCGGATTGTATCCCCGGACGAATGGGGAAGCATGATGGAACTATAACAGACAGCAGTTATCCCCATTATAAGGTTTGAGTGATTAGGCCTTGAGAGTATGTGTTCAGAGCAAATCATGGAGGCTTAGCTGAGGCAGAGCTTATAACTCCACTAGGCTTTCCAGAATTATGTCCAACAGTGGCTGTAAAGAAAAGGCTAAAACTATATGAGCAAGGTATATAAGAGGGTTATAAAATAGGAGTGGGGGCTTGTTGGAGACTGAAACGGCTTCCACTTTTCTCACATTTTCCTCATGATCTCCTGTTCTATCTCCTATTAAAAGAGAGGAAACAACAGAGAGATCTGCATCCTGTGGCATCAGGGTGCCTGATGTGAGAAGATGGCATAATAATTGACTGACTTTCTTTCTTGTTTTCAGGGAATGATTTACACATGGAGGACAAATCAAGTCATGAACTGCTTGTTCTGAGGTAATGTTGGTGGATTCCCAGCTGCAGGCTTATGTTGGCATTACCTGCTCCAGCTTTGGGAAATCTAGGCATCCTTTTTTTAACATGTAGGATCTGTATTGGGACCAGTGCTTCTCAACTTATTCATAAATGATCTGGAATTAGGAGTGAGCGGTGAAGTGGTCAAGTTTGCCAATGACTCCAAATTGTTTAGGGTGGTTAAAACAAAAAGGGACTGCGAGGAGCTCCAAAGGATCTCTCAAAACTGGGGGAATGGGCATCCAAATGGCAAATGCAGTTCAATGTGAGCAAGTGCAAAGTGATGCACGTTGGGGCAAAAAATCCCAACGTCAAGCATAACCTGATGGGAGCTGAGCTAGCAGCGACTGACCAAGAAAGAGAACTTGGGGTTGTGGTGGACATGAAAATGTCGACCCAGTGTGCAGCTGCTCTAAAAAAGGCCAATTCCATGTTAGGCATAATCAAGAAAGGAATTGAAAAAACACCAAGATCATACTCTCCTTATTCAAATCTCTGGTGCGACCACACTTAGAATACTGTGTATGGTTCTGGTCACTGCACCTAAAAAAAGACATTGTAGAGTTGGAAAAAGTGGAGAAAAGGGCAACTAAAATTATCAAGGGGCTGGAGCATCTCCCCTATGAGGGAAGGTTACAACATCTGGGACTGTTTAAGCTTAGAGAAAAGGTGAGTAAGGGGAGACATGATAGAGGTGTACAAAATTATGTATGGTTTGGAGAATGTGGATAGGGAGACATTTTTCTCCCTCTCTCATAATACTACAACCCGGTGTCATCCCATGAAGCTGTTTGGTGGGAGCTTTAGGACAGATAAAAGACAGTACTTCTTCATTCAGTGCACAAACTATGGAATTCACTACCACAAGATGTAGTGATGGCCGCCACTTTGGATGGCTATAAAGGGGATTGAACAAAGTCATGGAGGAGAAGGCTATCAGTTTCTACTAGTCCTGATGGCTATATGCTACCTCCAGTATCACAGGCAGTGTGCCTATGTACACCAGTTGCTGGGGAACGTAGGGTGCTGTTGCACTCATGTCCTGCTTGTGGGTTTCCTGTGGACAGCTGGTTGGCCACTGTATGAACAGATTGCTGGACTAGATGGACCCATGGTCTGAGCCAGAATGGCTCTTCTTATGGTCCAGTAACAACAGGCCTAGCTGTCTTTGTTCATAGAGTAGGGCCAAGGGTGGTCAGTTTATTAAACACCTCATGCCGAATTGGGGCCAACTCAGGGCCTTATCATTATGGGATTTTCTGTCATGTAATGAGTTCTCTTCAAGGGAGCATTTCAAGGGAGTCACAAGCAGACTCTGTGAGGTTATTGGTGGGCTGAGAGTGCAAAAGTAAGTGGGACCAGAGAGGTGGGGTGATATGTGTTCTGAAGATGGGGGAAGGAGTCTATCTGTGCAAGTATCTCCCATAGTCTTCAAGCCTTGTCCCATCCCAGGCTGAGCAAGGAGCTCCAGGAGAAGGAACTAATCATCAAGACTCTCCAGGCCAAGCTTCAAGTGCACTCAGTGACCCCTTCCAGCAGCCGCACCATGTCTGGGGCATCCCGCTCTGGCAGCAGCACTTCCTTTCTCTCCGACGGCATGGAGAGCTGCTCTGACATGGATGATGTCAGTGAGTACATCTACCAGGAGGACCCCAGTGAAGGACAGTTCCACAGCCTCCTAGACAAAGGTATAGCCCCAAAGACCTGTTAAAGGAATTAGTGCTGTGCTGAAAATTTATCCTACCTTGTTTTTGGCCATTCTCATCCAATTTGATAGAAGAGAAATTGCTTTAGAAAAGACATTCAGTGGTGAAGACATTTCAGATAAATTCTCATGGGTTGGGTTTGGGTTTCTTGGGCTTACCACCTTAAGAGGTGGCCGAGGAGTGAGTGCAAGTGTCCTGTTTTTCATTGTACAACCATCTCTCTGGCCTTCTACACTCCTTCCTCAGCTTCCTACACTTCAATGAAAGCCCCGTTTAAGGCAGCGTGAGGTAATTCCTCCCATAGGGCTTTTTCAGATCAGGATGTGCAGGCAGCCAGAGAGGCTACCTGTGATTAGATAAGCTCAAGAACTCCACAAAAATAAATTATAAAACATCCTGAATGAGGCAGAACAATGGAAGCCTCTTTCATGGGGGGAGAAAACTTTCAGGAAATTGGAGGACAGATTTTGGCAGAGCACCAACTCCACCTCATCCCCGGAGCTGGACACAACACTGCCCCCACCTGCACTGCGGTGGATGCAAACTGGGGGGCCAGCCTGCCAAGGCAGCTGATGTTGCTGTAGCATGAAAAACCCCTTAAAACCTTAGGAAAAAAGAAAGAAGTTGTGCTACAAGCCCGGCCAATGGGGAGCCCTACCTGGGAGAAACAGTTGAGAATTTCTCCTCCCCCTGGAGAAATTCGGTGAATTTGTCTCCCAAATGTATCTGCCCACAAGTAAGGTGGAGAATTTCAAGAGGCCATTTGTGCACAGCTCTAGCAGGACTTCTCTTCTCTGAGCAAGACTGTTGAGTGGGAGAAATTGTGTCAGGCCCAGCATCCTCCTTTGCCTCTTGCATTTGACTATCCAGCCAGGCTGTGGAGACCCAGTTGGAAATCTAAAATATGCTTAGTGGTGCAATTATATTGAATCATAGTTAATGCATTTCCACTCAAAAGTGCAGCGTTGACATGACAAAATAGACAAGACTACACCAACCACCCCCGTTACATGTTGATTGTTTAACATTGTTATATTTTTCTGTTTGATTTACATTATGTTATTATTTTGTATTTTTAAGGTTTTAAACTTTGTAAACCACCCAGGTTGCTTTGGCTATTGGGCAGTATAGAAATGTAATAAATTAAATGAAATAATAAGTCAGGTGAATATAGTCTTTTCCAGATATAAATATTTGTAGCCTGTGCCTCCAAATTAAAATTCCTTTAAAATTTAATTGTGTTTTTAGTTTTAATAGTTCTATTGTTTTATACTGTATTTTAATATTGTATTTGTTTGTGAGCTGCCCAGAGAATTTCTGTTAAGGAATGTGGCTGTATAAATACAGTAATAGATAGATGATAGATTGACAGATGATAGGGCTTTTCTACATGAGGCATTTATCGTGCACTCATCATTCCCTACTCATGGTTGTTATGGATTCTTTAGATGACGTTGTGACCCTCCTGTTTTATTTCGGTGTCTAACCAGCACTTTCAATTAGTTTTTTTAGAGCAGGGAAAATGCAGCATTTAACTGTGAAAGTGAAGACATTGTGATTTCCTCTTGTGTATTTGCACTATTCTGCTACTCCACAGTGCCACCTACTGCTGTGTAGTGGAAAAACAGGAAAGGAAATACTTTGTGTAGTGTTTGCATGTCAGTTCGGTGACCAAACCAAACAGCCAATTAACGGCCTTGTGTAGAAAAGCTCAGAGATAGATCTGAATTCTCAGCAACGTCACAACAAATTAGTTTTTCCCCAATAAGTCTTTAACCAATTTCCATTTGCTTGTTGTTGTTCAGTCGTTCAGTCATGTCCGACTCTTCGTGACCCCATGGACCATAGCACGCCAGGCCTTCCTGTCCTGCGCTCTCTCCCGGAGTGTGCTCAAGTTCATATTCATTGCATCGGTGATGCTATCTAGCCATCTCATCCTCTGTTGTCCCCTTCTCCTTTTGCCTTCAGTCTTTCCCAGCATCAGGGTCTTTTCCAGAGAGTTTTCTCTTCACATTAGGTGGCCAAAATATTTGAGCTTCAGCTTCAGTATCTGTCCTTCCAATGAGCACTCAGGGTTGATTTCCTTTAGGATTGACTGATTTGACCTCCTTGCAGTCCAGGGGACTTGTAAGAGTCTTCTCCAGCACCACAGTTCGAAAGCATTGATTCTTCGGCGCTCAGCCTTCCTTATAGTCCAGCTCTCACAGCCATACATTGCTACTGGGAAAACCATAGCTTTGATTATACGGACCTTTGTCGGCAAGGTGATGTGTCTGCTTCTTACTATGCTGTCTATGTTTGCCATAGCTTTCCTCCCAAGGAGCAAGCGTCTTTTAATTTCATGGCTACAGTCACCGTCTGCGGTGATCTTGGAGCCCAAGAAAGTAAAATCTGTCACTGTTTCCATTTCTTCCCCTTCTATATGCCAGGAAGTGATGGGGACAGATGCCATGATCTTCGTTTTTGTAATGTTGAGTTTCAAACCAGCTTTTGCACTCTCCTCTTTCACCCTCAACAAGAGGCTCTTTAGATCCTCTTCGCTTTCTGCCATTAGGGTGGTATCGTCTGCATATCGGAGGTTGTTGATAATTCTCCTGGCAATCTTAATTCCGACCTGTGATTCATCCAACCCGGCGTTTCTCATGATGTACTCTGCATATAAGTTAAATAAGCAGGGTGACAATATGCAGCCTTGTCGTACTCCTTTCCCAATTTTGAACCACTCGGTTGTTCCATGTCTGGTTCTTACTGTTGCTTCTTGACCCTCGTACAGGTTTCTCAGGAGACAGGTAAGGTGGTCTGGTACTCCCATCACTTTAAGAATTTGCCACAGTTTGTTGTGATCCACACAATCAAAGGCTTTAGCGTAGTCAATGAAGCAGAAATAGACGTTTTTCTGGAATTCTCTTGCTTTCTCCATGATCCAGCAAATGTTGGCGATTTGATCTCTAGTTCCTCTGCCTCTTCGAAACCCAGCTTGTACTTCTAGTAGTTCTCGGTTCGCATACTGCTGAAGCCTAGCTTGTAGGATTTCCATTTGCATGTTACATATATTGTAAGAGAGAGCATAAGGGCATCCTCCCACCCATGGGGTGTTCAGTTGGCACAAGGTTAGAATAAGGAGGTTACCTACCCTCAGCCTCTTCATAGAAGTTTGGGACTTGACTGAAGAGGCTCAGAATATTCAGCTACCCTGTCATGTTCTGCCCGTCCTTGGCACTAAAGTGTGTGGGAGTTCTGTATCATTGCTGCTCACCTTGTTTGTGATAAGGAGGGAATATGCATACGTTATATCTGAGGGTCCCCTGTGCAGGGAGGAGGTGAGAGGCAGATCATGCCTCCAGGTAGGGATGGCGGAGAATTCCATCCCCCAGAGTCCGTGGCGGAACAGAACAATCCCCCCCGCCACCCCGTGAAATTCAACCGGGACGGAGCCTACCTTTGTCGGCCGTCTGCTGCCCCACGAATGGCTGCCCCGGTCTGCAGCGGCCATTTCCTCCCTACTTTAGCTGTGATAGGCTATGTAAATACTTACGTAGCCTATCACGGTTAACACAGGGACGCCATTTGTGTCCCTGCCTTTTGCCATGATAGGCTACGTAAATATATATGTAGCCTATCACAGCTACCACAGGGATGCAAATGACGGCTGCTACGGCAGCCACCATTTGCACCCGCAGCCCAGCAGCGGACAGAAGTCCAGCTGCGGGTAGCACTGGCCGGCGGCTCCATGGGCTCCTCGTGGAGTGGAGCAGAGCTGGCCAGGGAGGATTCCGGCAGGAGGGATGGATCGCCTCCCCCCCCCCCCAGCGGACAGCCCCAGCAGAACGGGGTAAATAATCTGTACACCCCTACCTCCAGGTCAGATGGCTGTTGTTCTTGTTCATGTAACATTTGCATCACTGCTTGTATTATGCGTTTTCCATTGTAATGTGAGCCATTGTAATGTGAACTGAGAGCACAGTTGCTTTGATGGTGTGGGGTATGCATTTAGTAAGTAAGCAAATAAATAAAATACAGCCACTGTTCCCATTTCCCCCCGCCCCCTTTCACGCTTCCATTGTTCATGCTCATTCCTCCTATGAAGAAGTTGCATTTAGTACCAAGGGTATGTTACAAAAATTGTGTTCTTTCCCTGGTAGATGTATTCAATTTGTTTACCAAGAACGAGAGGAGGCAGAGGTCTGGTCTAACGTGGTTTTATTCTGCAGAATAAGGCAACCCTTGGGGCTAAGCCTCCAACGAAGATCACAATCAAGTAATGTGATCCAGAGGCTTATATATACAACGTCTCTGGGGCTGTCTTACGCCTGCTCTCCACCACTTTCTTTGTCTAACTCAGTGGTTCTCAACCTTCCTAATGCCGCGACCCTTTAATACAGTTCCTCATGTTGTGGTGACCCCCAACCATAAAATTATTTTCGTTGCTACTTCATAACTGTAATTTTGCTACTGTTATGAATCGTAATGTAAATATCTGATATGCAGGATGTATTTTCATTGTTACAAATTGAACATAATTAAATCATAGTGATTAATCACAAAACCAGTATGTAATTATATATTGTGAAATATTTATTTCTAATTACAAATAAATGAAATTTTGTCTTGAAGCATGGTGTAGCATGGGTAACAGTCTTAATATAACAACCCCAAATTGGGACTGGAGTATTGGACTGGAGAGGAGCAGACAGCATCTACAACTTACATAACCCATCAGATCAGGCATGAACTCAGCTGGTGGAATTCAAGATGGTCAGAAAATAAGACACTTGGGTCGGGAAGTCCAAGAGCCTCCTCCTTGATTAGGTATCTCCCCACTTGATTAGGGATCTCGGCAGGATGAAAGACATCCTCTGTGGTGAAAGAGACTCACCTTCTATCTAGGCCACTTTCCCCAGCCTGCTGCCTTCCTGATGTGCTGAACAACTCCTAGCATTCCCAGCCTGTTCAGTTGGCCAAGCTGGCTGGGGATGATGGGAGATGCTGTGCAACATATTGGGAAGGCACCAGATTGGGGAAGGCTAAGCACCTCATCATATTCTCAACACATGGAAAAAGAGACTTTGATTGTTTATTATTTATTTCATAGATTTATTTATCGCTTATCATATTTTTAAAAAATATCTCTGAGCAGTTAAAGATGTCAGGAGTGGGGGCCTTGGAGAAAGGTGGTGGGGCTTCAGGAGAGAGTGAGCCCACCCCAACATCATCCTGCCCCCAGAGGTTGTCCCAGGACGCAATCCAGCCCCTGGGGCCAGAACCCGACCCCATCCCTGGACCAGAGTTCATTCCAACTCTGATGGTATGATTTTATCCCTCTGCATCTTTATGTTCTCCTCCCGGTCTTTACTCCCTCACCCCACATCTTGCCATTTGCTTTGTGTCATTGCTCCCTTAAAAAACTGAAAGTTACTATAAAACTTTATAAACTAAAACACACACAGCAGTTGGAGGCAGATGGTCTGATCTCTGGCGCACAACCCACCAGGGCGTTCCCGTGTGTGTGCCCCACACTGAAAGCACTTGCACTTTCAATGGGGCTTGTGCAGGAGCATGTCTTGGTGGGTCAGGTCCCATGTTAGCATGAATTTGGTAGCAGGAAGAATTATGTTTGGATTTTCTACTTCAGGCACCCAAATACCTTGGCCCTGCCAGGAAGTGAGCCCCGCTGTCAATTCAATAGGGGCTTACTCTCAAGTAAGCTTACTCCCACATAAGCACACATTTAATTGCAGCCTTAATGACACCCATAGCCCACTCACCCCATTTGACTGCCTCTCCAGTGTTCCCTTCCAACAGGGCCATTTTGCACATGCTCAAGAGGCCCACTCTGCATCTTCTCACAGCTGCAACTCTGCGCACGCTCAGAGACACCGTTCCTCTCTTTACGTAAAAGGCCAAGACAGGGGCGGGAAGCCAGGCAATAACTTCAAAATCCACAGCCGGGCAATTGGGCAGCTCTGGATAAAATCCAACTAAAGCCCTTCTTAGAGTAGACCCATTAAAATGAACGGGACTTAAAACCGTCATGACCACCTTGGGGTTGGACTCGATGGCCTTACAGGACCCTTCCTACCCTACTATTCTATGGTTCTATGAACGTCAGTCCCATTCATTTCAATGCGTCTACCTTAAGTAGGGCTTTAGTTGGATTTTACCCAAAGATTTTGGGCTCCTTTTGACGGTTAACCTCGAAGAGTTGGCTCAAGACCGACCTCCTCATCCTCCCTCGCCTCCTGGACAGGCCCGTCTCCGGCACTCTTCACGTGGTCGGAGGCAAGCCCTGGGCCTGTTGCGGAGCCTGCCACGAAACCCCGCCGGCCCGTCCAGCGCCTGGCGCCCCTCCGAGCTGCCCCGGGGCAGCGGGACACGACAGCGACGCCTTTGCGTAGCGGCGGGGCGGGGCGGGGGAGAGAGAAGCCGGCGGGGGCGGGCAGAAAAGCCCCCTCGGGGGCGGCAGCTCGCCGTCGGCCCGACGCCTCCCGCACTCGCCCTCGGAGCTGCGCGTATCGTGCGCGGCGCGCCCCGTCGGAGCCGCCGGGCTCGCCGCAATCCACCCAGCGGAGCCTCCCAAGTTGTCGCGGTGAAGGTCGAAGGCGACCCCTGTGAAAGGGTCGCTCGGCCCCCAAAGGGGTCGCGGCCCACAGGCTGAGAGCCGCCGGTCGAGCTGCGAGGGAGACCGGAAACAGGCCGCGCCTGGCACACACTCAGGCATGCGCAGAGAGAGGCAGCAGGGCGGGAGGCGCGTGCTCCAGCGCGAGCGCCTCCTTGGCGCCCCTGAGCTGCGATGAGGCGCGGCGGCTTTGTTTCGCGTGGCAGCCTGACGCAGAGGTGGAGCAGACATAGCCTCGCTTATAAGAGCATGGGATAACGGACGTATTACGACCGAAATTTCTATAACAGGTATGAACTTGTTTCCTTGGCTGGTGCTTCTCTGTGTGCAAAGGCAAAGCATTTCCCCACTCTGTGCGGCTTCTTCCTTACTTATTTACCACCTAACAGCTGAAGGTCTCTGGTTCAGAAAACTTAATACTGTAAAATACAACAATATAGTAAAATAGGATATACACACCTTTAAAAGTTGAAAACAGAATAAAGCCGAAGTTAAAAGCAGAGTAAACCAGTTGCTGATCACAGAGTGTAAATTGTGTCACTTCTTACAGATCTTGGCAGTCATTCTGGCAAGGTTTCTGCTCGGCCATCTCACCCCACCACTGCCACCGCATCCCCTGCTGCTGCTCCAGCAGAATCCCTCCAAGGGAACCTGGTGCTGCCTCCTTCCCAACATCCCTTGCAGATCACCAGCCAGGCTTTCAGAGGTATGGACCCCATAACAGACAGTGGGATTGTGGGCTAAAGTAGAATCATAGAATAGTAGGGTTGGAAGAGGCCTACAAGGCCATCGAGTCCAACTCCCTGCTCAGTGCAGTGGGGAGGGGGTTGTGAAAGACGCCATTATGTTGTTGACCTTTTCTCTTTCCTTTTCCCCCCAATGTACATTTTTATTTATAAAATCAATTATATTCACTGTTAAAAACAATGTTATGAAGATCAGCACAGGAAGTAGGTCTCTCAGCAGGAAGGAGAAAATGTTCAGAGATCATCATTTCTAATGGGCTAAAGGAGCTTAGGGGTGCATCCTGTCACCACTTGGCAACCTGTGATTCAGGGCAATCTGGTTTTAGTCCTGCAGCCTTTGGTCTTATGCCAAAATAATCAGTACAAGAAGTTCGCAGCCTGCTTCTCTACAACTGTAATCAGAGAAAAAGACGCCCAAGTAAAAGGCTTCCAGGCAGCTTGAGCCCGCCCAGGATACCTCTCATTTTATAAGTTACACACCAGATATTAACAGAAGCTGACTTGTGGGTTCTTCCTTTGCTGTTCTTCATGGATCAATTTCATAAATGTTGATTTTCTCTCTAACAATAATATTTATATTTTAATTCCAGTCCAAGTGTTCACAGTATTACTGCATTTTCAGCCCATTCCGTACAGCACCTCTCTGCATGAGATTATGCATTGTATCACCAGAATGCTACAGTCACTTTAGGGCTTTCTTCACACAGAGCTTTTATCCTGTGATTGAGATTGCTCCTCACTGAAGTTTGCGGGCTCTTTACACGATGCTGTGACCCTCCAGGGTGTCTCCTGCACTAAATGCCCTTTGTTCCGTTTTTAAATTGATCGCATATAATGAGCTATCAAATTACCCCACTGTGTTCCGCTTGAGTTCCCTCCATGAAAAGAGGAAAAGCGGCAAGAATTGGAGTGAGATCAATGCAAGATAATGGAAGACTCAGATACAGGGGGAAGGGGGTGGGGGGGAAGGAAGTGGGTGAAAGGAAGTGGGTGAAAAAGGGAGTCGTTGTGATCCTGCATTTAAAATGGAAGCAGAAAGCCCTGTTTTAAATGCAGGATTTTAGGATGGTGTAGAGATGCCCCAGGAGTGCCCCAAATCAAGTCTCCCCTCAACCCTTCCTGTCCTGTTTACCTTTCAATCAGAATGGAAACAATGGAAAATAATTTTGAGACAGCCTCCCTTTTCAGCAGATTAATGGGTTTTAGAAGTTGTTCATCATATGGCGGTGTGTGCTCCTAACCTGATGTGCTCATAATTCTGGGTAAAAGAAGGGAGGAAATCAGGCTGGGATGGCTCAGTGGCAAAGCACAACTAAGCAAAGAGGTTTTTACTCTATTCATTTTGCAGGATGCTCACAGGTACTATGAGTTACATTTGCCCAAGGCCCATTTGCACCAGCCAGTACAATTCCTATAAATAAGCTGCCATGTAGTTTGGCCCTTGTAATTATGACTCATTAACATTATTATAATGTTATTAATGGCATATCATCATCATCATTATTACTTCCATCACCACCACTACTACAAAAGCCTTCAAAAAACCAAGCACTTTGGATAACATAAAATAAAGCACAGGTCCTGCCCACACAACTCACCATCATAAAAAAGACTGAAGCTGGGGATGGAGACCTGACCCCAAAAGGTAGGGGAACAACAGCTAAAATATAAGCAGAACCTACACTGTTTCCCTGCTACATAAGCAAGCTACAAGTACCCTGTCTACAGTTCACTGGTTAGGTCACAACTGCAGACTGAGTAGAACGCTGGGGAGGAGGGAGGAGGGCCACGCTCCGGAACGGGGAGCCCTGCATTAGAGTTGTCGGGTGTTTTCGCTCCAGTGTGGCAGATCTGTGCCAGGGCCATAGAACAGGCTCCAGTGCACAGCTGAGCCTCAAGGTCAGATCTTCATGGGGTACCAACTTCTAGCCTGGAGAAAACACCTGCTCTTTTAAGGCATTCCCACAGAATGAAAGCCTGCTGCAAGGTCAATTCAGCCACTACATGACGCACAGCAAGTGACTCTTCAAAAATACTACTGCACAGGAGGAAAAGGATAGCGTTGTTGAGGACAGAGGGAGAATTAAATAGACCTCTGGCTGGAAGTTGCAGTCCCAACCAGGAATTGTTCAATGAAGGACATGAAAAGATATGCCTAAAACATACAAGGAGTCTTAAAAGCTTCACAGAATGGCATAGGCATGGGAGAGTTGTGCCAGTTACCACTAATTTCATCATAAGCAATGTTCTGGAGGTGCCCACAGTAGTCACAATGATAATGCTAACAGAATAATAGAGCATTAGAGCTGGAAGGAGCCTTGGACATCATGTCGTCCAACCCCCTGCTCAGTGCAGGATCTACAATGCAAGATGCAACGACAGCATCCCTGACAGGTGGTCGTCTCGCAGAGGAGAGCGCAGCACCTCCCAGGGCTGTCTGCTCCATTGTCAAACAGCTCCTGATGTTTAGCTGAAATCTGCTTCCCTGCACTTTTTACCCATTAGTTCTAGTCGCATGCTCTGGAGCAACTGAGGCAAGTCTGCATGACAGCCTTCAGATACTGAAGAGCCCAGTATTCCAATGGAAATTCTGTGTGCGTGTTATGCCTTATTATTATTATTATTATTATTATTATTAAAACCCTAATGTTATTCCAAGTGACACATTCAGTGTCAAGTCTAGTTTGGTCTGTAGAGAATCCAGTCTGCAGTTGGCTACAAGGGAATGATAATTACTGAATTAGGTAAGATAAATCTTATTTCTATAGTTAATGCATACAACTAGGATTCCTTCATACTATTTGGCAAAAATATCCCATTTCAAAAAACTGCTGGTTTGAGTGCTCCAAAAAAAGATATTTGCAGACTGTACAGACCAAACACATTTTTTAAACATTGCACAAAAAACTAATTAAAGGAGCAACCCTATGGCTGCTAGTCTGCAGCTAGATGGCCACAGGATATCTGGTTTTCTGGCAACTGACCTTCCCCCTGCTCTGAAGAGAAGCACGAAGCGGCCAAAACCGGGCATTCCGGGGGCGTTCCAAGGTGGGGAAAGCGGAAATGTCAGTACGACACATCCTATGTGTCATCCAGCAGCCTCCTCCCCTGCTCCACCTTCCTGTGGCTAGACAGCCGAAATCAGCTGTCTAACCTCAAATGCAGGGCAGGAGAAGCGCAGAGGGAATGATCCCCTCCGTGTTTCTCTTGCTCTGCGTTGGATAGGCAGTTGCCTCCGAGTTTGGAGGCGGCCACCTATCCCCATAGGATTGCGCCCTAAGTGACAGAAATAGGGGCTATAGTTCAGTGAGAGAACACATGCTTTTGAGTTTCCAAGGTCCCAAGTTCAGTCCAATGGTTTTACCATTATTAATACTGCATCAGTTTTTATTATGTGTTTTATTGTTTATAGTGCCTTGGGAGGGCTCCTGCCCTGAAAGGCAGCCAAAGAATATTTTCAGTAAATAGCACAGGGTTGCCCAATGTGTGAAAATTCTCATATATGGATCCTTTTATACTGTTATGGGTTTGGGGTTAATCTGAACGATCTCTCATGATCCCCCCCCCCCCGCCCCCCAGTCTGATTGTGAAAAGAGTTTGTTAGAATGGGTCAAACTGGCTGGGCAAGTTTAGCCTGGGAGATTAGCTGAGCGGTGGCTGTCCTCAGAGATGGCCAGAAACAGATTGTTCTCAGGAGGCTTATCTTTCTCTTCCCCACTCCGTAAGGAATATACAAACTGAGCCAGGTGAGAGCAATAGAAACAAGGTCTGCGTGCGTGGCCATCAGTCTGGGCTGGAACTGAATCTGAACAGGAGACAAGACAGCTGACTTGCTCCCTGTAAGAAATTTTATGGCACAATGGGATCCCCTGAACATCTGATGCAGGGGTGTCGCTAGGAGATGGCTCACCTGGGCATGGTCCCTGGATCTTTTTTGAGCTGTGCCCCAGATCTTTTAAGCTGTCCCAATTGTCTTTTTTTTTTTTACATTTTCCCATTGACTTGCATTGGAAAATAGAAACGGCCATAATTTTTTTAGTTTGTATGATAAATACATGAAATTTGGAGACTTGGTATATCCTATGGAGCTGATTGAATTTACCAAATTTCAGGCAGTTGGGTTCAGTGCTTTTTGTGTTAGTCACAGGTAAAATTTGCTATTTTCAAGAAAATCTGTCAAAGCAAAGAGCTATAACTTCTTTGTGCTTCCACATAAGTGCATGGAGTTTGGGGACCTGGCAGCCTCTCTGGAGCTGACTGAACATGCCAAATTTCAGACAGGACCAGTAGCTTGAAGTTTCCTTTTCTCAAAGACTAAAAAAGTAAAAACTGTCAAGCCACACAAGGGATTAGAGATCTTAATCAGAAGGTGTTTAAGGTGACCATTAAGAGGTCACTATCCCTAATCTCTGGTGTAGGGTGTGCGTTTTTGAGGTGCAAAAAACCTCTCTCCCTCTACTTTTCTGCTCTTACATGCCCACTGTTAGGAACGTGCTTTCAGTTAAGTTTTGAAGAGGGAGAAGGAATGGAAGAAAGAGCTCCATGTGAAATACTGATATTTCACACAGCATCTGATTTCACTGCCCCAAACTCGAACCTTTGGCTTCTGCAGAAGTTTAGTAGCTTCAGTACAGCAAAGGATCCAATCAGTCTCCACAAATTTCTTTCTCCCCCTCCATTTTAATTTATCCTAAATAGCTGTAGGACTTGAATTATTCCAAAGGGAGGGTTAGGACTATGTGGCATCATGATCGAGGAATGGCTAAGGCTTTTAAATAGGTTCTAGAGTTAAAAAGAAAAGCTAGAAAAAGCTCTCAGCCACCTCACCTCATAAAGTTAATGTAAGTACATGCACTCCTTACAAACCCTCCACAGCCTCCTCAATTCCTCTGAGGTACTACCTCTCTGAAAAGAGCCACTTGGCTTAGGGAATTCTTTTTACACCCCCACCCCCCCGTGCACACTTCCAATCACTATTCTTCTTTTATTCTTCCTTGCCCTTTTCTTTCTTTTTCTTCTTTATTCCACCCAGGGCATATCTTGAGTAATTCTTAAAGAGAATTCTCTTCCATGGGCAAGAGAAGTTCTGAACTGTATTTGACTTTGTACAAAGAGACAAGAGAAGGAGAAGGTTTTTCTCCTCCTCACTCAAGCCTTTGAGAAAAGTGGGTTCACATGGTTGCAGAGAAACAAGTCTAGCTCAGTGGTGGAGCCCCTGCTTGGCCCAGGTTCAATCCCCAGCATCTCCAGGCAGAGCAAGGAAAGAATCCTGCCTGAAACCCTGGAGAGCCGCTGCTGCCAGGCAGTGTCGACAGTACTGGGCTAGATGGTTCCAGGGTCTGATTCAGTATAAGACAGCTTCCTATGTTCCTATGAACAGAAAGTTTTAATAAAAATAGTTTGGGGTTTGTTTTTTAAGTGGAGGGGAGGTAAATACTGCTCACTTATGCAATCCTATGTATGCCTACTCAGAAGCCCCATTATGTTTAATGAGGCTTAGCCTCAGGAAAGCATGCATAGGATTCCAGCACAAGTTACTTTTGCAGGGAGGTTTGCACCTTGATGATCTGCATGTTTACTCAGAAGTAAGTCCTGAGTTGTGAGCATGGTACTGCAGGCTTAATACAGGGCCTACCCAGTTCTGGCTAATGAATTGACTACCCTTTCAGCTCAGTCCTATGCATGTCCTTTTGTCATTTGTGGGGTGGTGGTGATGGTTTTGCATGAACGCTAGCTTCAGTGGTGAGGGAAAGGCACTTAGTACATGCTCAGAGTTTCTCCATAACTTAGCCCTAGTTTTGAAAACAGACTTACTGAGTTTTGAAAACAGACTCATTGGCTGAATCCTGGTGAAGTCTTGGCACAAATGAAGTTCTGGAGAGGAAGATACAATGAGACCTTGTGCATAACAAGGAGGAGGTAGAGGAGAGTTGCACAAAACAAAACATCCGTTTTATGAAGAGTTCCTGGAGGATGGTAGGATGAGGAGGGATGGTTGCGTGGAGGAGAATAGAATTGGTAGGGGGAGAATATAAGTGCTCAGTGGTGAAAGAAAAGCATTCTTCATATGCTCAGAGACACTCTCTATTTAAGAACATAAGAAGAGCCATGCTCCATCAGACCAAGGTCCATCTAGTCCAGCATTCTGTTCACACAATGGCCAACCAGATGCCCACGGGAAACCCACAAGCAGGACATGAGTGCAATAGCACCTTCCCACCCATGTTCTCCTGCTGCTAACATTGGTGAAATGTAAATAAATTCTAGTCATTCTAAATTTGCAAGCATGTATATCCTTCAGAAACTTTGCAGGTTTCTTGCCTGGGGGACACCTCTAATGACCTGTGCATTTTCATACAAATGACCCGAAAAATTATTGGGGGAGTGAATGGAAGAGAAAGCAAATCACGCCCTCCTTCAAATTAGAGAACTTCCCTTCCACATGAACTGCTGGACCTTTCCTTCTGAAACGTTGCTGGTTTCTTACTTAGGGTAAGGCTGTCTGTAATTTTCAGAACATTGGTCCACAAGGAACATAGCGAAATATGTTCACTTTTGGAGACCTCAAAATGTCAAGGCTACCCTTGCACAAAACCCCTTGTGGCTATCATTCTGAAATTTGGCAGGCATCATATCCTCTGATGGGACAATGAATCCTGAAATTTTTATCCAGTTCTTCCAAGGAATAACAATGTTATTGGCAGTTCCCTTGAAAAGAAAATCAAAATACGAACCCTGCACCTATTTTTTTCTGACATTGGGCAGGTGTAATACCCTTCTAGGGAGCTACTATGCCTGAAATTTCCATCCAGTTCTGACCAAGAGAAAAAAGTTAGTGTTTTTCTAATTTCCCATGGTAGTCAACCGGAAGCATAAAGACTCATTTTTCCAAACCTTTACTCGGGTTTGGTGCTGAGCTGAAGTGGAGCGGCTTGGGATCTTCTCCAGCTGGGGAGAGGTAACGAGTGGGGTACCGCAGGGCTCAGTCCTGGGCCCAGTGCTCTTCAACATTTGTATTAATGACTTGGAGGAGGAGGTGCAGGGAATGCTGATCAAATCTGCAGATGACACAAAATTGGGCAGGATAGCTAATACCCTGGAAGACAGAAACAGAATTCAAAGTGATCTTGATAGATTGGAGTGCTGGGCAGAAAACAACAGAATGACATTTAATAGGGATAAATGCCAAGTTCACAGTTACAAGATGGGGGATATGTGGCTCAACAACACTACAAGCGAGAAGGATCTCGGAATTGTTGTTGATCACAAGCTGAATATGAGCCAACCATGTGATGTGGCTGCAAAAAAGGCAAAAGCTCTTTTGGGCTGCATTAATAGAAGCATAGCTTCCAAATCCTGGGAAGTACTAGTTCCCCTCTACTCAGCACTGGTTAGGCCTCATCTGGAGTACTGTGTTCAGTTCTGGGCACCGCACTTTAAGAAGAATGCAGATAAGCTGGAGGGGGTTCAGAGGACGGCAACAAAGATGATCAGGGGACTGGAAACAAAGCCCAGTGAAGAGAGACTGAAAGAACTGGGCATGTTTAGCCTTGAGAAGAGAAGACTGAGGGGAGATAGGATAGCGCTGTTCAAGTACTTGAAAGGTTGTCACAGAGAGGAAGGCCAGGATCTCTTCTTGATCATCCCAGAGTGCAGGACACGGAATAATGGGCTGAAGTGACAGGAAGCCAGATTCTGGCTGAACATCAGGATTATGTATTAGAGGTCCGCTTAGACTCGGCGATACGTATAGATATATATATGCACATGCAAATTTGTGTTATGGACCTGTGCCCCAGATCTTTTAAGGCCCTAGCAACACCCTTGATCTGATGGGGAGCAGGAATTTGTTGGAGTGTTAATACCATGAACCCTCATCTTAAGCTGAGCCTGTAAATAAACCTTGTATCACAGAGATGCCACAAGCCTCTAGTGACCTCCTTGTAAGGAAGCTGAACCCTGAGTATGTCGTGGAATCCCTGAAACCTGTCAGCACTTGGAAGAGGGGTGCGGTGTGCTGACAATACTTTAGCTTGCTTTTGTAAATCACCCCAAAACTCAAGCGCCTCTTGAGTTTCAAGCCCATTTTGCATGCTTGTACACAGATATATGATAATTCAGGGTAGCTGGAGAGGGAGCACATTTCCTCTGTTGTGTTGTTGTGGCCTCACTGGTGGTTTGCTATGCAAAAGAGAATCCCCTCCCATTCCCACCCTGTAGCCGTGGAATGGGACTTCCTTCCCTCTCCATTTACTTACCTAGATAGATTGCAGGATGCACCATCAGGGGTGCGGAAAATCTGAGGGTTTTGCAATAAAGCAGAAAAGAGATGAACCCTGCATCCCTTTAAAGTAGCGTTCGTCTTGAGGGCACAGCCGCTAGGCCTGGGATCACTACTGTGGGGGGAAGAAATTACTGAGGCCCATGGCAGCTCTGCCTGTCCATGGCACTTTCTTTAGGTGCGATGGCTTCTGACACTATGGGGTGAAAGAGATGAGGGTTCCAAACCACTAATCTGGAACTGTTGCCTTAATATCTCCAGTAGAAGAACTGGGAAAGGGACCACCTGAGGCTTTTGGAGAGCTGCAGGTAGTCAAAGGAGACAATACCAAACTAGATAGACCAGTGGTCTCACTCAGCCTATGGCTGCTCTTTATCTGTCAAAAGAACATGGCTGTAATAAAGCAGCTCTTTCATACACCCAGCCCTTCCTACTGGAAAGAGTAACAGAGCTGTCTGAAGAGGTTCTATGTCCCTCAAGCAGTGGAGAGCATCTGCGGAGAGCAACCCGCCTCCTTTGGATGTCACCAACTTAACCTTCTGTCTCTGTCTCTCATCTCTCCTCTGTGCCTAGGCTTCCATCCTGATTCCTTGTCCAAGCCAGCTAGTTTCCCTTTGGCTCCATTTGACCCAGAGCCCTCCTCCTCCTTGCCTTTGGGGCCTCCTCCTCCAGCCCTTGCTCCACTCCTTGGCTGCTGCAGAACACCAGTCCTCTCATTGGCCGAGGCACAGCAGGAGTTGCAGATGCTGCAGAAGCAGCTGGGAGAAAGTGAGCACTTTAGCCTTGACTCCCCCCACCCCCAGCATGTATCTTTGCATGGCTCGATGAACAACCTCTGCATGACCTGACTTCATCCCTGCTCAGATCAGTGAAGCTAACCATCACCAGGGTAGCAGAGGCCATTGCTTACTTCTTTTGCTTGGTAATTTGAGGCTAAAATTTCGAAGGTTCCAAAAAGCCTATGGAGCTTATGAACAGATGAAAGTGAGTGTAAGAATTGTTGGAGCTTTGTGCGTGCTCTGCATTCGCCTTTCTCCGCTCTACTGGTTCCCTGTTTGTGGGCTGGATCAAGTAGGTTGATGAGAGGGAGTCAAGAACCTGCAGCAAAGCTGGGAGGTGGACTGGAAGGCCTTTGGTTTTAGCTTGGATTCTGTGGCCATGTTCTTCACAGCTGAAATACATATCACATGTTGGCTGTCTCATGAAGCTTATAGCCTTTCCACATATGCAGGCAATTCTCTTCACTAAGAGAGGGTGAGAGGTTGGGGGAGGGCATCTGCATGTACTAAGGATCTTATCACCCTATGAATAGGGAGGTAGCCAATCACATCCTTCGGAGGTGAAAAAACAGCCACACATAACAATAACCCAAAATATAGATCGTTGCCTTACCCAGAGTTTACCCATGAGTTGTAAGCCAGATGACCATGCAAAACATAGCTTTTTTCAATTCCTGGGTTGTTTGATTCACTCCTCCTTTATGTACTCCCCCCCCCCCCCCGTATCACAAATACCTTTTTGTGAACCGCCCAGAGAGCTTCGGCTATTGGGTGGTATAGAAATGAAATGAATGAATGAATGAATGAATGAATGAATAAATAAATAAATAAATAAAATACCTTTGCAGCGCTGTAAGTACTGGCACGTAGAGGGGTTGGGTTTGTTTGTTTTTAACCACTCTTGCCCACTGCCTCTATAGCCTGGCAAAACAACCCATGGGTCTGGGTTCGCACATAATGATAACCCATGGTTTAGACAACCCAGAGTTCACAACCCAACAACAAACCATGGATTCTCTTCCTGGGTTGTTTGTGGTTAGCAACCCATAGTTAACCCATAGTTCCAGGTTCACATGTAACAACAACCCAAGATTCAACAACCCATGCTCTGGGTTTTGTTACGTGTGAACCAGGTCTGGTGAAATCTCTTTGCATGAGCAAAAATAGGTCTTGTTGTGTGTAAAGATTTCAGGATTTGTGCTGCCACCTTAATATCTCTAGGACAAGGGGAATCAAGAAAGGCAGGCTATTTTCTGCTTGGATTGATGAGAGTCCCGGTCCATCAAGCTTCACCCTGAGCCACCAGGGACAGACAGGCTTTACCTCTCACCTGCCATCCTCTGTTCCCATCAGTTACCATGAGACTCCACCACATCTTGCTGGGCTCCATCCCCTGATCTGAGAGGCACTACCCCTTTGCTCCTGGGCACCTCCTCCTGTCATTCAGGATCTCAGCTTCAGGAGACACAACAACTTCACCTGTGTGCCTGCCTAGAATGCATAAAGAGCCACCACTCTGCTTGGAGGGAGGTAGACTGCTTTGTATGGGCCGCAGGAAGAACGACATGGGTAAATATAGCTCCAGACCCTGGCTTCTTCCCAGTACCCCTGCAGTACATGACTCTCTGCTGTCCTGCTGAAATGGCAAGCAGTACTGCCTATTACTGCTGGGGATAGTTCTTGCCTGAGAATTGGAGCAGGACTGGAGAATTACATTTGCAGAGCCATATGGCTTCCATTCCCCACCTGTCCATGGCTGGCACTGAAAGCGCAAAGGAATTTCTTTCATTGCTCTTTGCTAAAGATATTTTTGGCTGTGGGCTTATACGTTCATGCCATTATTGTAGCAGGTGGTGTTGTTATTCCTCCAAGGAACGTAGGGTTGTGTATGTAGTTCTCCCCACCCTACTTAATCCTTAGAAGCACCCTGTGGGGTATGGTAGGCTAAGAGACCATCAGTGAGGATTTGAACCAGGGTCTTCCCGCTCCTCATCCAGCACTCTAACCATCACACCATATAAGCACCACGACTGGCTTATTTTTGTGTGTTGATTACATTTTTATCCTGCCCATCCTCCAAGGTGCTCAGAGCAGGGGTTGTGGCCTGTTTATTCGGATCACAACCCTGTGAGATGGGCTAGGCTGATAGCGTGTGGCTGGCCTAAAGTGAGCTTCATTTCTGAGCAGGAATTTGGATGTGGATCCCCCAGAGTATGTCCAACACCATGTTGCTTTAGCGGTTATTTCTTCAACCAGCCCATGGCATTCAGGGGCATCTAAGGCCTGGGGAGTGGACAGTCAACCCCCCCCCCCCACACACACACACACACACACAGCCAGGAGCCACAGGCTAACCAGCAGCTCAGGCGGAGGTGCCCCATCCCCAGGGGCAAAAACGTCTGGTGCTGCTACCTGGCCCTTGTTACTCGGTAGCTCACGTCCAGTGGCGGGAAGTGAACCATTTCTTTCTCTGGCCATTGTGGGGCCTTGAAAGGGCAGCAGTGGTTCACATCTCAGGCCTGTGGAGTCCAAGAGGAGGCGCTCCAGTCCCAGGGGCAACTCTGTGTGAGAGAGGCTGTTTTCCCATGTGGCCGCTGCAGAACCTTTCAAGAGAAGTAGCTGGGATGCATGCCTTTTCCAGTCACCACTGCCTTTGTATTAAAACTTTTAAAAATCTTTTGTTCATTGTATGTTAAGCCTCTTAACCTTGGAGGACTGTTGGGCGGAAAGACAGGATATAAATATTATAAATAAATACATGCTCATGGTAGGTCAGCTTGTTTCATGGCCGCAGCTCTGTACAGCCCCGCACCTGTGGGCTGGAGAGAAGGAAGGCCGACCCTCGTTGCTGTGCATAATAAGAGCTGGGCTGGTGCAGGGAGCTCGATTGTGCCGGGAGATACAGCTGTGGCACTGGCCTTCCTCATCGTGCCTTGACAGGGGGTTCTCTTCCCTCAGCCAGCCTTTATTTCTGGGCTGTATTGTGGGCCAAGCTGGATGTCACATGATGCTGTCTGTCATCTCGCGTTGTTTTCGAAAAAGCTAACAGCAGGGGATCAGATTAGGGGTGGGGGGTGTTTGCGCTGAGCTTTCCTCCCTGGGCCACATGTGCAATTAAAATCATCCTTTTCCAGCAAAAGTGCGCCATCAGGATGCGGGGGGGGTGGATTTTAATCAGAACAATGATGCAGAGGGAAAGCTTTGAACTCCCTTCCCATAGCACGAGTCTGATCTGGGTTCCTCTTGACGGCTTTAAAAAAAAAAAATCACACAGGAGATTCCGCTCATGGACAGTCTTGCTTTCTGATAGTTACTTCTGACTGTTACTTCCTGACTGTCCATCTTTACCATCAGCAAATTTGCAGCAAAAAGGAAGGACTAACCATGGCTTCCTATAGAAATCAAGAAGCAACATGTTTTCTGCATTGCATCCAGTTTTGTTACTTTTCAGTAACACAGTGGTTACCTGGAGAGGCCAGCTTGGTTTCATATCACAGTGCAAAGTCTGTGATGCAGCAAGCTTTTCCCTGAAACCTGACAAATTGCCACCTGCAGGGAGCAGGAAGAGAAGGTCTCTCTAGAATTGTGCCCGATAAAGGCATGCATTGTGGTCTTTGGGTGGCAGACATCTGTGCCTGTGCTAGAAGGAGAAGGCTGGGGGGAATGCCTCAGAGGAGCTCTCTTAATGGAGGAGCGCCCCTAAGCAAGCCCCAGCCCTTGATCCAAGGGGCCCTGTGTGACCTTTGCAGTGCCCCATTCCTTCCTTTCAGAGGTCAGGAAGCCCCGCCTTCACTGGACAGGGCACTTCTGCAGGAGTGGGCAGGGTGTCCAGCCCTCCTCTTTCTGACTTCTCTCTGCCCCCTCTGTCTAGGTGTGAGCTTCCCTGCACTGTCGCCAGCCAAGCCAGGGGCGTCGACTGGCTTTCTTTCTGCAGGCAGCCCTGCCATCTCCTCCCAGCACTGCCTCCGTGCCTGCCATTGTGCTCCCCCGTTGCCCCTGCAAAACTCTGCTGGATGGAAGACGAGATCTGAGGGGAGCGTGGGGGAGAGCAGGACCCCCTGGTATATGCTTCCGCTTAGACAGCCTCAGGAGCAGCTTCTCCCTGGGATCTTGCCATCATGCTCTCCAACAAAGCTGTGTGGCCAGAAGCTCTCAGGTAAAGTCTGTGATTCTACCCATGAGTAGAAAGCATGTGTTGTGGGGATTCTGCGAAGTTGTGCCACCCTTTCAGCGATCTTTGATTGTGAAACAAACCCATCAGAGTCCTTTGAGTCATTAATAACACCAGACACTGGAGCTGGGTAATCACACTGGAGGATTGTTTCCAAGGTTGAGCCTGTCGACCCTTGCAAGCATCTCTAATTTTATTCTTGGATTTTGAGTGTATTTATTTATTTTACAATATTTGTATACCGCTCCATATGTAAAACAGATTTCAGAGTGGTGAACACAAAAGATAAAACAATAAAAAAAAGAAAGATTAAAACACTGTATTAAAATTATGCTTTTTTAAAAAAACAGAATGCCAGTAAAAACCCTGGTTGATCAATTAAGGAATGCCTCCTGGAACAGTGCTTTTTTCAGGAACTGCCAGAAACAACAGTGTTGGTGCCTGCCTGATCTCTAGGGGCAGGGAGTTCCAAAGAAAGGCAGCCACCACACTGGAGGCTCTTCTCCTGGTGGACTCCAGTCGGGCCATAGGTCCATGTGGAACCACCAGGAGCATGCCTTCCAATGACCTCAGGGACCGGGCAGGTAGGTAAGGGAGAAGGCGCTCTCTCAGGTATCCTGGTCCAAGTTATTTCTCATGCCAGGTTGCAATGTGAATTATGATAGTACTAGCTCTGTGTGCATACACACTTCCTAAGCCATGACATTCCCAGAGTGCTAAAATCAGGCCAGGCCTATCAAAACTTAGCCCTGGTTCTCTTCTCCCTTCTGTCTGAACCCTTCCTTGCTGGATGGACATAGGTGCTGATTTGCTGGAGGAGCATCTGTCCGAGATCCGGATTCTCCACCAGTGCCTAGAGGAGTCCATTTGCACCAATGCCCGCCTGCGGGAGCAACTGGAGACCCGCTTGGCCTCAATGGCAAAGAACAATGGTAAGAGAAGGCGAGCCATCTTTGCACCTCCTCAGGGAGGGGCCACCCTAGATGGCAGCCCAGCCCAGAGTGCTCTATCATCAGATCTACCCCCTAGCCTTGATCGACAGGGAGCAATAAAATGGGCTAAGGTGTAAACAGAAAGGTTCACATTAGAAAGGACCTTTACTGAATGGGCCCACAAAGGACTCGACATTACAGGAGGATATTGGCAATGGGGAAGAGCACTGCTGGATAAAACATCAGTAAATTAAGTACTGAGGGATACCTCCATTTCAATTCCAAGGGCTCTAATGTGGAAGCACCCTCTGTGTTTTTTTTTTACTCTGATACTCATGCCTAAGTGCAAAAGGTCTTGTAAGAGGTGCCCCTCAATTTTACGCTCCTAAGCAAAGGCTTCCCTGAGCCCAACATGATGACGCAAGGGATCTCTGAGCCCTAGTCGCACACTGGAGGGCTGACCCTCCCTTCTCCCTTTCGTTAGTTCAGCAGGGAACTGAAGAGTTCTGTGATGGCCTGCCAGGTAGCTTCGTGGAAAGTCCAGCTTTGGAGACCCCACCCCTACCCCCTGAAAGCAACATGCATGAGCCAGGCTGCAGGGTGCCACTGGGTGCGTGCTGAGTAATTAGCTTGAGATGACAGAGCCACATGAAGCTGGCTACTCAACAGGCCCCCTGTGACACTCAGCAGCAAATTCTCCTCCCACTCTCCCCCTGGGCCCTGTCTGAATCAAAGAGCTCCTTCAGTGGTTCTGTAGATGTTATGAGGCATCCAGGCCATTTTGGACATGCTTTCTCCACAGCATTTTCTTGACAGGTTTACAGGTCTTCCCCAGAGTCTTAGCACTCACAAATACACTTGTGAGATGTGGGTCCTGAAGTTCTTGGGCCTGAGCCAAACTCTCAGCTGCGTATCCTCCCACCCGGCCTGCCAGAGAGCAGCCCTGGAGGACACAGGCCAGCTTGGAAGGCCAGCTTGGAAACCCTTTCCTAAGGGTTTCTTTTTTATTTTGGGGTGGGGGTGGGCAGGAGTGGATGTATTGTGCTTGGGTGCACAGCTCACTTCTGAGTGGGAGGAGCCCTTGATAATCTCCAAGGCATTTCCGTCTCCTTCCAGCCTGAGGCAAGTGGAGCGAGGGGAAAGCTCTGGTGGGGGCAGAGGGAAGTACAGCCTGGTACCAAAGCAGAGGCTTGCTTGGAGAGTTGCTCAAGGGTCAAACTCGCCCTAGTTTCTGGGACTCCAGAAACTGAGTGCAGCTCTTGGAGCCCCTGACAGGGATATGCCAAAGGGCTTCCAAACTTGTTTGTCTCAAAGAGATGCTGGTGGCCTAGTGGCATTTTGTCTGAGGTCTCTTTCCATAGTCCATGTTAGACCACCTCTGACAGACCCTTTCAACCCACAGAGCTGGAGCACCTGCAGGAAGCTCTGCTGGCGTCGCACTCCAAACTGCATGCTGGTGAGGCTGAGCAGCAGCGGCTGCAGCAGGAGATCCAGGGCAAGCAGCAAGACCTGGCCCAGCTCCAGGAGGAGTTCCTGACTTTGCAGATGAACAATTCCAGGTGGGCCAAACAGAACTGGCTGCGAGAAGCTGACGAGGGGGCGGGGAGAGGGTGAGCATGTCCTTGTCCTGAAACTCTTTGGAACTGGGAACTGTCTTCGGGTTTCAAGGCGGAATTCCTAGCTGGTGGAGGCTGAGGGAAGCGCTTCCTCCAGCGTCCAGAAGGGCCCTTCTGAGGAGGCTCTGGGGGTGCTTTTAAGATGTCAAGTGTCTTCACAACCAAGACTGTTGTGGCAGCTTAAAGACCAATGCCACCTGATCGTTGCCCTATAGATGTGAGACGTCGCCCTCTTTCCAAGGGGCCTTGACAAAGTCTAAGCAGGCTGCTCCTGCTGCCACTTCAGCACGGGTGTCGCAGATAGGGATGTACGAAAGTCACTTACCTTTTACGAAATTTGATTCGCGGTGGGGGGGAGGCGCTCCGTCCCTCCCCCCCGAAATTCTGGCCGGGGAGGAGGCGCCCCGTCCCTCCCGCCGCGAATCCTGGCTGGCCGGGTCTGCAAATGGCGGCAGCTGTAGCCGCCGCCATTTGCGTCCCTCCAGTCAGCCGTGATAGGCTACGTAAATGTTTATGTAGCCTACCACGGCTCAGTTTAAAAAAAAAAAACCGCGCGTACGCAAATGGCGCGCCCATGGGCACCGCCATTTGCGTTCCTTATTTTGGCACATCTAGTCTACGTAACCATTTACATAGACTACAGCGAAAATAAGGGGAACGCAAATAGCGTAGACGTAGACTAGACGTGCCAAAATAAGGAATGCAAATGGCGGCGCCCATGGGCGCCGCCATTTGCGTACGCGCGGTGTTTGTTTTTTTAACTCAGCCGTGATAGGCTACGTAAACATTTACGTAGCCTATCACGGTATTTTTTAAAAATCTAGCCACGATAGGCTACGTAAATCTTTACGTAGCCTATCACTTTTTTTTTTTTAACTTGGAAATGGTGGTGGCGGCAGCCGGTTGCAAGACTGGCCGCCGCAGCCGCCGCGCCGCCACCACACCGCCGCCGGAGCTACCGGAGCCGCCGCCAGGGAGATTCGCCCAAGGTAAGTCCCGTCCCGGGGGGGGGGGGGGGGGGGCAGACCGTTTCACCACCGATTTCAGGGGCCCGAATGCACTGGCATTCGGCCTCCCCAAGATTCATGGCAAAATTCTCTGACATCCCTAGTTGCAGAGGCATTTAACTGCTTGGCCAGAGCTGGCAAGCCAGGCTCACTTCCCGGAGTTCTTCTTACAGGCTTCAGCACAGAGTGGCGTTGCTTCAGCAGCAGTGCAAGGAATACCAGCTGCTCTTCCGGGCCCTGGGGGCTGAATTACGTGTCCATGGAGTGCTGTGTGACCCCCAGCAGAAGGCAGCTGCAGGTGTGTGCTGGCCCCCTTGCCCCCACCCCTCAGGCTGCAGGTGTGCTGCAACTCGCAGCGTCCACCTCTTGCAGGGTTTCTGGAAGAAACACGGCTGGCTGACGCTTCCTGGGCAGTTCTCTGCTCCTTTCTGAGACTGAAGGGAGACAGCGACCCAGGGTCACTGTTCCGCTGCTAGGGAGCTGCCTCAAACCAGGTCAGACTATAGTCCAGCTAGCCCACGCCGGGTGCCCTGTCTGGCAGTGGCTCTCAAGGGTCTCCGGCAGAGGCCTTTCACATCTTCTGCTCCCTGATCCTTTCAACTCGAGAGCACTTGCATGGAATCTGGGACCTTGCATGGAATCTGCAAAGCATGTGCTCCACCACTGCACCCTGCACATACACTCCTGCCTCTTCAGATTCGATTCCTTTGCCATCAGGATGAAATGTTGGCATAAACTCCCCTGCTACTCTCATCCCCCTCTCTTCCAGTCCACCAAAACAGCCATGGGGCACAATCTGAATCAAGGCTGGGGAACCTCATGCCTGCCATGCAGGCCCCAATGTACTTCCAGTCAGACCTGCATGCACACGCCCAGGCAAGGAGTGGGCGAAGCGAGCCCTGGACTCCGCTGGTGCCTTGAGGAGCCAGCTCAGATCAAAGGCTGCTTTCTGGCAGGGGGGCATTCCCATGGGGGCAGCCTCGCCAGCTGGAGGCTCCCCACAGCCACTTTATGCAGTCCTTCATTGAGAAGCCATACCAGTAGCCACCGCCTTTCATGTTTGTTCATTCGGAGCATGATATAACGTCCCCTCCTACCACTCTTTAAATAAACTTTCTTTCTGTGCCTGGATATGGGTCTCCAGGCCCCCAACAAATTAGATACAGTTTTAACTAGGACTGCGCACAGATCCCCTGCTTCACTTTGGATGCCGATTCAGACCTTCTGAAGAAGCCCCGCTTTGCTTTGGACCAATTTGGATACCATCTGCTTCAACTGGGATCCAAATCCAAAGCGAGATTCGGACAGCCAAATCACTAGTTCTTGACGTTTTCCCATTGACTTGTATTGGAAAACACAAATCATAGAATCACAGAATAGTAGGGTTGGAAGGGGCCTACAAGGCCATCGAGTCCAACCCCCTGCTCAGTGCAGGAATCCAAGTCAGAGCATCCCTGACAGATGGTTGTCCAGCCTCATCTTGAATGCCTCCAGTGTGGGAGAGCCCACCACCTCCCTACGGAATTGGTTCCATTGTCATATTGCTCTAACAGTCAGGAAGTTTTTCCTGATGTTCAGCCGGAATCTGGCTTCCTGTAACTTGAGCCCATTATTCCATGTCCTGAACTCCGGGATGATCGAGAAGAGATCCTGGCCTTTCTCTCTGTGACAACCTTTCAAGTACTTGAAGAGCGCTATCCGATCTCCCCTCAGTCTTCTCTTCTCAATGCTAAACATGCCCAGTTCCTTCATTCTCTCTTCATAGGGCTTTGTTTCCAGTCCTCTGATCATCTTTGTTGCCCTCCTGTGAACCCTCTCCCGTTTGTCTGCATCCTTCTTAAAGTGTGGTGCCCAGAACCGGACACAGTACTCCAGATGAGGCCTAACCAGTGCTGAGTAGAGGGGAACTAGTACTTCCCGGGATTTGGAAGCGATGCTTCTATGAATGCAGCCCAAAAGAGCATTTGCCTTTTTTGCAGCAACATCACATGGTTGGCTCATATTCAGCTTGTGATCGACAACAATTCAAAGATCCTTCTCGCTTGTAGTGTTGCTGAGCCACGTATCCCCCATCAGGTAACTGTGCATTTGATTTATTTTTCCTAGGTGCAGAACTTGGCATTGATCCCTATTAAATGTCATTCTGTTGTTTTCTGCCCAGCGCTCCAGTCCAGCAAGATCACTTTGAATTTTGTTTCTGTCTTCCAAAGTATTAGCTATCCCACCCACTTTTGTGTCCTCTGCAAATTTGATCAGCATTCCCTGCACCTCCTCCTCCAAGTCATTAATAAAAATGTTGAAGAGCACTGGGCCCAGGACTGAGCCCTGCGGTACCCCATGTTACCTCTCCCCAGTTTGAGAAAGTCCCATTGATAAGCAGTTTGAGTCCAATTTTGTAGCCAGCTGTGGATCCACCGGATCGTTGTTTCATCTAGCCCACTTTGAGCTAGTTTGCTCATCAGGATATCATGGAGCACTTTGTCGAAAGCTTTGCTGAAGTCGAGGTATATTATGTCTACAGCATTCCCACAAGGGAGGTTACTTGATCAAAAAATGAGATCAGATTCGTCTGGCAGGATTTGTTCTTGACCAGTCCACGTTGGCTTCGCGTAATCACTGCATTGTTTTCACGGTGCTTACAGATGGATTGCTTTATCATCTTCTCCAGAAATTTCCCAGGGAGTGATGTCAGACTGACTGGTCTGTAGTTCCCAGGTTCATCCTTTTTACCCTTTTTGAAGATAGGGACAACATTAGCTCTCCTCCAGTCATCTGGCACTTCACCCGTCCTCCATGATTGCTCAAAGAGAATAGACAGTGGTTCTGAGAGCTCCTCTTCCAGTGCCTTTATTATTCTAGGATGCAGTTCATCTGGCCCTGGAGATTTGAACTCATTCAAAGTAATGAGGTGTTCCTTGACCATGTGCCTATTGATCTCAAGGTGCAATCCTGCCCCTTCAGCCTGTACTTCGCCTTTGCCAGGGGGTCATTGACCCTCTTTTGGGAGAAGACTGAGCCAAAGTAGGAATTGAGCACCTCTGCCTTTTCTTTGTCATCTGTTATCGTTTTGCCATCCTTATTTAATAGCTGAACCACCATTTCTTTCCTCTGTCTTTTACTATGCACGTAACTGAAGAAAGCCTTTTTGTTGCCTTTAGCATCCCTCACTAACCTCAGCTTGTTCTCAGCTTCAGCCTTCCTGATGCCAGCCCTGCAATTCTGTGCTGCCTACTTGTACTCTTCCTTTGTTGTTTGGCCTTCCTTCCCCTTCCTATATGTGCGCTTTTTTGTTTTCAGGTCATCTCTAAGCTTTTTGTGGAGCCACATTGGCTTCTTCTGTTGCCTTCCACCATCCATCCTCCATCCATCCATCCATCTATCAATAGTGGTCACCCAGCCACTTTGGGCGATGTACAGAATATATAATAAAACAGTTTAAAACAATAAATTTCCACAGTAAAACATCATTTTTCTAAAAATACCCCACCCCACCCCAAATGCTTGCCTGAACAACCACATTTTGAATGCGCAGCGGATGCTCATTAAAGAGGGGGCATGGTGGAGTTCCCTAGGGAGGGAGTTTCACAGAGTGGGGGCCACCACAGAGAAGGCCCCCTCCCTCATCCCCACCAGTCTAGCTGTCCTGGTTGATGGGACGGAGAGAAGGCCATCCAAGGCTGATCTTGTTAAGCGGCCTGTCTGGTGTTGCTGGAGGTGCTCCTTAAGATAGATCCTAAGATAAGATCCTTTTCTTCTTGTTGTAAATGTTTGTAATTGTGCCTTGAGAATTTCCTTTTTTAAAAAATCCCACCCATCTTGGACTCCTTTTCTCATTAGAGTCGCTTGCCATGGGACCTTACTTATCATTGTTCTGAGTTTATTAAAATCAGCTTTCCTAAAATCCAGGGTACGCGTTTAACTACACTTGGCTTTTGCTTCCCTTAGAACCAAGAACTCAAGTACAACATGGTTGCCTTCCCCCAGAGTTCCTGTAACTGCTACTTTATCCACTAAGTCATCTCTGTTGGTTAGGATCAAGTCAATAGCCGATCCTCTAGTTCCTTCCTCTGCTTTCTGTAGGAGGAAGTTATCCACCACACAAGTCAGGAATTTCCTGGAGGGGCCATATTTTGCAGAATTTGTCTCCCAACAAATATTGGGGAAATTGAAGTCCCCCATTACTCCTACATCATGCTTCCTTGAAACATTGGCAATTTGCTTTTCAAAAGTTTCATCCTCGTCTTCTCCTTGATTTGATGGCTGGTAGTAGACTCCAGCCACCTTGTTCCTTTTATTCTTTGCTCCATTTATTTTGACCCAGATGCTCTCAATGGGGCTACCAAGTTCATCCTCCTGTATTTCTGTGCAGAGATATGTATTTTTCACATATAGTGCAACCCCACCTCCCTTTCTGTTCCTCCTGTTCTTTTTGATCTAGTTATATCCATCAGTTGCTGTATTCCAGTCATGAGAGTCATCCCACCAAGTCTCAGTTACACCTATCAAGTCATAATTTCCCTCTTGTATTAAGAGTTCAACTTCGTTCTGTTTGTTTCCCATACTCTGGGCATTAGTATATAGACATCGAAGACCATGTGCTTCATGTGGCCATACCTTTTTCAGTTTTCATGGAAAATACATGAAGTTTGGGTTCCTGGCAGCTCCGACAGAGCGGACTCGACCTGCCAAATTTCAGATAGTTTGGCCCAGTAATTATTGTGCTAGGTGGAGTTAAAAATTGATTTTTTTTTCAACAAAAACTCTCAAACCAAAGAGCTATAACTCCTGTTTCCACGGAAGTCCATGAAATCTAGGAACCTCTCAGCCCCCATGGAGGGGACCCCACCAGCCAAATTTCAGAAAGTTTGGCCCAGTAATTTTTGTGCTAGGCACAGATAAAACATGCTGTTCTCAGAAACTCAAACCAAAGGTCATAAAGGGATAATCAGAGAAGTTAAGTTAGGTGTTTAAGCAGTGATTAGGGGCAGGTCACTATCCCTAATTTCTGCTGTAGATTTCTTTGCAGTGCTAAATAGAATCATAGGATCATAGAATAGTAGGGTTGGAAGGAGCCTACAAGACCATCGCGTCCAACCCCCTGCTCAGTGCAGGAATCCAAGTCAAAGCATCCCTGACAGATGGCTGTCCAGCCTCATCTTGGATGCCTCCAGTGTGGGAGAGCCCACTGCTTCCCTAGGGAATTGGTTCCATCGTCGTATTGCTCTAACAGGAGGTTTTCCCTGATGTTCAGCCAGAATCTGGCTTCCTGTAACTTGAGCCCATGATTCCGTGTCCTGCACTCTGGGATGATCAAGAAGAGATCCTGGCCTTCCTCTCTGTGACAACCTTTCAAGTACTTGAAGAGCACTATCCTATCTCCCCTCAGTCTTCTCTTTTCAAGGCTAAACATGCCCAGTTCTTTCGGTCTCTCCTCATCGGGCTTTGTTTCCAGTCCCCTGATCATCTTTGTTGCCCTCCTCTGAACCCTCTCCAGCTTGTCTGCATCCTTCTTAAAGTGTGGTGCCCAGAACAGGACACAGTACTCCGGATGAGGCCTAACCAGTGCTGAGTAGAGGGGAACTAGGACTTCCCTGGATTTGGAAGCTATGCTTCTATTAATGCAGCCCAAAAGAGCCTTTGCCTTTTTTGCAGCCACATCACATTTCAGAGGAGCACTACTCCCAATTGGATACACTCCAAGACCCTCAAAAGGAAGTGAACCAGAACAGGGCACAGAACAGGGAGACCTTCCAGCCCAAGAGGAGAGATTAGCTTGATGCTACAGTGTTAAGCTGGCAAGCATGGACAATGTGCCAGATTTCCCCTAGTACTACTCAGAATCACAGTCAATGACCTCAGGCTCTCTTTGGCTGACTTGCCTGGGAAAACACTGGCTGGTTGGTAGGAAGCAAATAAAGACAGCAACCCTGCCAGGTGGGCACATTGACTTGACCGTCCCCCACCCCATCTCCTCCATGGTAGCTTGCCTAAGCCTCTTGGGGGTAACAGGTGGAGAGCTTGCAGGAGTTCTGGCACTACCAGCCTTCTGCTTGCCCCTGCTGCCTGCTCGGATGTGGGAGCCTTTTCCCCGAGCAAGACCAATTGGTGCTGCCAACTTAAGTGCAGGAGCAGGCTGGTGGTGGTGCAGTGCCCTGGCTGTTTTCCCCTGCTCAAAAACACCTTGCAGTGGCAGCAGACAGCAGTGCTGGGATTCACTCCCACCTCAAAGCAGTCCCACACGATGCTGCCCTGCTGTTTCTGTGGAGACAGAGACTGCCTGCCTTGAGTCTCAGGGGGAACAACGGAAGAGGGGTTGGATGCTGGAGCCTCTGCCTGCTGCTCGTCCTCCCTCACCCCCCGGAGGAGCTCCTCCTCTTGACCCTCCACCACACTGAGGACATCGGACACCTCTGATGTAATGTCCATCAATGGGCTCCCCTCTTCCACTACAGAAGGAGATGGTGCTCCTTTGGCAACAGTGCTACTGCTGCTGTCTGCACCAGCCTCCTCAAACAGAGACCCCTGGGCACTGTGACTTGCCTCTGCACAATGCTGCCCTGCTACACCAGGATGCACTATCAGGACCATGGGGAGAGCCGACTTTCCTACCACTGCTGCTACTCCCAGCAGCACCTCACTTACCTCTGCCCCTGCCAATAACACCCTGAAGATGCCTCATACTGGGCTTGCTTGCTTTGCCACACAGCATAGTATTATATTATTTAAATAATAGCTGTTAATGTGTGTGTAGTGCTTTGCACACTGTTTTTTGAAATGTGGACTGTGTGTAGTGCTTTGCCACACACTGTTTGCTTGTCCACACAGCACAAGCATGTGTGCGCGCACGCGCACGCACACACACACACAAGCAAAAGAAAAGCAAACACTAAACTACAAGCAAAGGGGCAGGGGAACTATAATCCTAACAGAAGAGAAAACAGTTTTTATTTTATTTTCTTATTTTTTTAGGGAAAAGAGATAAAAAATGGGGAGGGAAGGAATGCAGGACTTGAGAAGGGTGGTGGTGGAGGGGAGCCAAGAACAAGGACAAGAAAGTACGTTATAAAAAAAATCTAGGCAGAATGAAAGTAAGGGAAAACTCATGATTGAGAGAGAATTGAGAATGTGGGGGGGAAGCTAAAGAACGAGGCAAAGCAACTAAAGTGAAATTTTCTGGTTTTTTAAATGAACAAACAAGGAGAATGAAAGGTAAAACCTATTACAGAAGGCAGGGGGAGATTAAGAACCAGGGAGGGAACAAAAACTGAGTACTAGATGTTTGGTTTTTAAAATGAAGAATCTACAAAAGAAAGAGAATAGTTGAATTAATAAAGAAGAAACACAAAGCAGCACACACACACCAGATCTCTCTCTAACAACATACAAAACCAGCCACCACCTAACCAGCACTCTCTCTCGCACAATGAACAAATGCACTGATCTCCCTACTCTAGCATTCCCCACCCCTCCTCCTCCTCCACTGTCACTGATTGGGGACTGCTGAGTTCCTTTCAGCCCTAATTTGGCAACTAGAGTTGCCATTCACCAAAGGTCACTCCCTCCTCCTCTTTTCCCTCTCCCAGATCTCCCTCAAGTTGATACATTTGGAGCCAGCTTGTCTGGGCTGCTCAGAAGGCATCAGAAGAGCTACAAATCTCTGAGGTGGACCGAGGCGCCTTGTCAAGGTGCTTCGCTCTGGGGTGCCAAAACCTCCAGAGCAGCCCACTTTGGGATTCGGACAGAAGTGGTGCAGTGCCCTAGTTTTAACAGATTTCCTATCCTTTTAAATGAATTGCTTGATCTAGCCATTTTCAAGACCATTAATTTTAAAATGATCCATCTTCTGTACGATGAGCTGCAGATGAGCTGCTCAATCCTCTGAACCAACCACGCGCTCACTATTTTCTTTGCTTCTTATATTCTCTCTCGTCACATTATTTAGGACAAGAATAGGCAACTGGTGCCCTCTAGATGTTTTGGACTACAACTTTTAGAAGTCCCAACCAGCATGACCGATGGTCAGGGATTATGGGAATTGTAGTCCAAAACATTTGCAGGGCACCAGGTTGCCTTCCCCTGATTTAGAACAACATTTTCAACCTCTTCAGAAACAAGTTTACTTAAAACCCTCAGTTTCTGGCAGTGAAAAAATAACTGCCAGCTAACTTTAATAATCCACCTTTAAGTAGAATGAAAAATCCTATCTGTATGCCAACTTTTTAAAGCAGTTTATTCATTAAAAAGTGTAGTTTCTTCCTCCTTTTCAGAATTATAGAGATAAAACTGACAATAATGATACTTCTTACCGTGCTACCATTAGAGGGCCTTTCTATATTGTATTTACCACTATATATTTACCTTCCCCAATCTGAAATGTTAATAGTATGTCTTAAAGTCTATTAGTTTATCCTACATCTTGAGTTCTATTACCTTTGTTGACAAACTTGTCTGAAATGCTGAAAATTTTATTTTAGTCTTAGTTTTTGAACCTATTCATCTAGTTAACCTATTTTGCTTATCAATGGGACCTTCTCAAACTGGGGAGAGGTAACGAGTGGGGTACCGCAGGGCTCAGTCCTGGGCCCAGTGCTCTTCAACATTTTTATTAATGACTTGGAGGAGGAGGTGCAGGGAATGCTGATCAAATTTGCAGATGACACAAAAGTGGGTGGGATAGCTAATACTTTGGAAGACAGAAACAAAATTCAAAGTGATCTGGATAGACTGGAGCAGAAAACAACAGAATGACATTTAATAGGGATCAATGCCAAGTTCTGCACCTAGGAAAAAGAAACCAAATGCACAGTTACAAGATGGGGGATACGTGGCTCAACCACACTACAAACGAGAAGGATCTTGGAATTGTTGTCGATCACAAGCTGAATATGAGCCAACAATGTGATGTTGCTGCAAAAAAGGCCAATGCTCTTTTGGGCTGCATTCATAGAAGCATCGCTTCCAAATCCCGGGAAGTACTAGTTCCCCTCTACTCATCACTGGTTAGGCCTCATCTGGAGTACTGTGTCCGGTTCTGGGCACCACACTTTAAGAAGGATGCAGACAAACTGGAGAGGGTTCAGAGGAGGGCAACAAAGATGATCAGGGGACTGGAAACAAAGCCCTATGAAGAGAGACTGAAAGAACTGGGCATGTTTAGCCTTGAGAAGAGAAGACTGAGGGGAGATATGATAGCACTCTTCAAGTACTTGAAAGGTTGTCACAGAGAGGAAGGCCAGGATCTCTTCTTGATCATCCCAGAGTGCAGGACACGGAATAATGGGCTCAAGTTACAGGAAGCCAGATTCCGGCTGAACATCAGGAGAAACTTCCTGACTGTGAGAGCAATAAGATAATGGAACCAATTACCTGGGGAGGTGGTGTGCTCTCCCACACTGGAGGCCTTCAAGACGAGGCTGGACAGCCATTTGTCAGGGATGCTCTGACTTGGATTCCTGCATTGAGCAGGGGGTTGGACTCGATGGCCTTGTAGGCCCCTTCCAACCCTACTATTCTATGATTCTAGTTAATAATTTCTCTGGTTATGGAACTAAGGCTGTAATCCTTATACACACTCACCAAAGTTTCATTGAACTCAAAAGGACTTATGTCTGGGTAAATACACAGTAAACCCTCTCCTTCCTTAAGTCCCTCCACTCTATTATTCCCTCTACTTTTGCTATCTACATCTTCTCTGACAGGGGCAGGGAACCTTTTATCTGTCAAGGGCCGCTAGGAGAATGGGCTGGGGTACTTGCAGATTGGGGCCAGCAATTATAAATCAGTTTAGAGCTCTCGGGAAAAAGCCGACCATTTCCTGAGCATTCTCCACTTTCATATAATTTCTGGTCCCAATCCAATCGAGTCTGGGGGAGTTTGTCCATTACACTAGAGAATATTCAGTGCCACAGATCCATCAGAAGGGTTTGACAAGCAGGGACTAAGGATCAGCAGCAGCAGCCACAAAAGAGCTCAGAACTATGATACAGAATTGAGCTGGGACACTTCTTCCACATCTGTTGGATCCAGCTCCTCTCCAGCTGCTGAGGAGCTAGAAACTGGACCTCTGTGCAGCAGATACAGATGCTGGAGAAGGAAAAGTTCTGGACCTTTCTGAATGGGGATGGAGAGAGCAAAGCTGAAGTGGTTATGATTCAGTAGAGCTGCTGTTGGCAAAATTAGACTCAAGGTGTGGTGCTTTGCTTGCAGGAACTCTTGAGCAAGATGACCTGGTGCTGGTAGATGATGCCAACAAACAGAGGGCCCATGTCATAGGCCACCTCAAGGACTACAGCACCCTCAAGAAACAGATTGTGGAGGGCAAGAGTCTGATCCACGAGATGATGTCTCTCCTACATCCTTGCCTGGAACCACAATGCAGCAAGGTAACCCGAGAAGTAGATGGCTAGGGTGTAGAATATTCCACTGAAAAGTGTTATAATCTTCAGGAGCCATGTGTTCATTCCGAGCCATTCAAGCACGGGACTGCTAGCGTCTCCAGAGACCCAAAGGTGCCCACAGAGCCTCATAACGAGTTACCCAACCGGAATCCAGCATTCCCTTGTCCGTCTGAGCCCTACTATCCAACCCCCGGAAACTCCTTCTCCACATTGTGCAAACCACCTGCAGTGGATATCAGAGTATATCTCATCACTGGGCCATGGAGAGAAGAAAAGCTGCTTATCCCCTTTGCTCCATTTATTTATGTATTTATTAATTTGATTTGACTTGTATACTGCCAACTGGCAAATGCCCTTGGGGTGGTTTACAATTATGAAACCAAACAACAACAAAATAATAAAAATACAATAAAAGTATCAAAATAATACCATATTAAACATTAAAAAAATCTTTAAAACACTGAAAAGATTGAGAAGTCAGCAGTAAAAGTAACATTCAACAGACTGCAGATTAAATGCCTGCTTAAAGCAGAAGGTCTTAACCCAGCATCTACATATATAGAGTGAAGACGCCAGGCGGATCCCCCTGTGAAGGGCATTCCATAGATGGAAAGGGGCCACTCCAGAGAAGGCGCTTCCCATAACAGCCACCTGTCACACCACTGTGGGTGGCAGCATCCAGACAAGAGTCTTTGAAGATGACCATAGCAGGAACCTGTGGGAGCAGGTGCTCCTTCAGTTAGGAGCACAGTCCTATGCTTATTTAGACAGGAATCATAGACTAGCAGGGTTGGAAGGGGCCTACAAGGCCATCAAGTCCAAGCCCCTGCTCAATGCAGGAATCCAGGAAAAGTCCTACAAGTCCCAGCATGCCACATGCAGCCATTTCTGTCTAAATGTGCCTAGGATTGCATCCTTTGGGCTTTAAAGGTCAGCACCAATGCTTTGAATCAGGCCTGGAAACTGACTGGCAATTGGTGCAGTACTGGAGAAATCTGTTCATTACGGCCTGTCCCAGTAAGCACTCTTGTGTTCTGTACTGAGGTCTTCAGGCCTTCTTCAGACGTAGCCCCACGTATAACACATTGCAATAACCCAGGCAGGAGGTTACCAGTGTATGGATCACTGTAGCCAGGTTCCCTGTGTCCAGGTAGGGTCATCACTGATACAACAGCTGCAGCTGATAAATGGCCCTTTGTGCCACTGGAGCCATCTGGGCCCAATCTGTGAACTTGTGCCTTCTGCGGGAGTGCAGCCCTATTTGGAGCAGGTTGGCCGAGTACCACTCAGAAGTGGGACAGATGAACCACCTACCAACAGGACCTCTGTGTTGGCTGGACTGAGTCTCAGTTTCTTGGCCCTCAGTTTAGGGCAGAGGGGACTCCTGGAAAGGGTGACTGGGACACCAAACGACAGGGGTGTCACAGTGGGGGAGATGCAAGTGACATTCTCCTGACAAAGTTCTCTCTGCTCCTGCAGGTCTTTTATCGAGAAAGTAGCAGGCAGCTGCTTGCGAACACCAGCTCTTTGCACCAGATCCTGGAGACGGCGGCTACCCTCCTTGCCATGTTCTGGAGAGAAGTCCTTCCCACGCCCCACATCTCTGCTCAAGTATGGCAGGCTGCAAGGAGCTGCTTTCTGCTCCCATCACTAGGCTACAAGGCATTTGATAATGCCCACACGCTTCTTCCACCTTCGGGAGCAAATTGGAGCAGTTCCTTGCGCATGCAGGCACCCTTCCCTGGAGAGTTGCTGGCTCAGCGTCTGCCTTCTTATTGGAAAGGGTGGTGGAATTCCAATGGTCTGCACAGTGTGGCCAAGGTCTTGTCCTGGGCCCTTTGCCTGGCTTGTGCAGTTGTGCAGGTTTTCCTGATACGCGGGGGTGTTGCAAAATCTGCCCAAGGCAAATTAAGCTGTTGGGGCGCACATGCATATTTCCAGCCTTAGCCCTCCATGGATGAGCAGGGGGTGAGTCCTGCTCCTGAATCTGATCTTGTCTCTTCAGTCTGGCACCACCTCCCCTTCCCACTTGTGTCTCTAGTCCAGGCACACCCTAAAGCCCAGGGGCTGACAGGATCCCCCTTCCTGTCTGTCTGCAGGAATATGGGCCCTGTCCCATATCTCTGTGAAAACATCTAACATCCACCAAGTGAGAACAGGGAATGGGAAAACACCTGCATTACTCTGTCTGCATTGCCTTCCTACCCCTAGATTCAGAGGGAGTGTATGGCGGAGAGGGCCCCCTTTTGTCCACTCTGTTCCAGCCAGCCAACTATTCTGCATGACTCACTTAAGGCATCTAAGAATCTTACACACGTTGAAACTGCTGGGAAAGTGAAAGCTTACTATGCTTTTTCTGCCAAACTCGGGGAAGAGGAGCAGAGATAAGGCAGGGTGTGAGGTGGATGAAACAGAGCAAAAGCAGACAAAGGGGAAATACAGAGACACCTGTGGCTGAGGGGAACAGAAGAAAGGGCAGTAACAGATGGGCGTGCAGGGAGAGAAGATGCTGTGGGTTGCAAAGAGAAAAGGGAGATATTGAGAGATGGAGGTGCAGAGACAAGAGGGAACAACAGACAGGGATGTAGATCAGTGATGGTACAGAGAGAGCTTATGCTATGTAGTTCAGAGAGAGAGAAAAGGCACTAGTATATTAAAGAAAAAGAGTGTCACTAGAGAAATGTACTAAAACACCAGAATTGGGGTGCTATCCTATGGCCCCTGAACAGCAGCTAGATGGCCATAGGATCGGTCAGTTCCTGGAGCACTGCCTTCGTGCCCCCGCCCCCACCGCCTTGTAGGTGGCGTGGATCATCCCCGCACTCCTCGCTCATAAGAGTAGCATGGAGCATGGGGAAAGGGCACATTCCTGCGGGTGGGGCAAGGAGTGTGCAAGTGCCGGTACGACATTTCCTATGTGTCAATGCTATGTTTCCAACCTCCCCACCCCATGTGCCGATGTCCCGCGGCTAGACAGCCGAAATCGGCCATCTAGCTGCAAATGCAGGGCGGCTGGAGCGCGGAGGAGAGGACCCCCTCTGTGCTCCTCCCGCCATGCATTGGATAGGCGGTCGCCTCCGAGTTCGGAGGCAGCTGACTATCCCCATAGGATTTCTCCCTTAGTCTTGTAACAGGAATGCTTTCTCATCCTTAGGGTAGCAATGCAGCCTCCTTGGGTTAGTAAAGAAAGATAAAAGTGACATCCAAAGTAACTTTCTATTGTGCATCCTTAGTCTACTCTTTCAGGCAGGTCTACACATGCAAGAGAACGAGGTTGTAGACTGGACAGGGCTCCTTCAGACTCCCAAGGGAATCACTTCTTTAATACTTGTTTGTTTGTTTTTAAAGTCGTATGAGCAAAACAGAACAAACCCTTTTACTTTTCCTCGCTTGGCTCCTCTTGCCGAAAAGGCCAAGAGAGGGGAAGCATTGGTGGGGATGTACAGATTTTGTTCCATCGTTCCATCTGTGTTTTGCGGATTGTCAAGTGTCTTCCCTTCCATTGTCTGCTTATTGACGGAATTGGATTTTTTTTTTACAGAATCTCATTCTAATTGTGCTAATTCACATTAGCACTAGTGTGCACTTGTGCTAGTGTGCACTAAAGCTAATGCAAATCAGCACACACACACACCCCAACTGAAAAACCAGTTCACAAGTTCATGGAATCTGTGTGACTTAGAAAAAAACCAGTCTGCTGCAGGAACTGCAGGTCGGATTCATAGAAATCCAAACTCATTTGAATCTGTTGCCAATTTCTCTGACATTGCAAAGCATTGGGCAATGTTTCCCAAAGGCCCTTTGTCTGCCTATGTGCATGTCAAGCAGTTGGAGCTCCAACCACCCAGCTGGCACAGACTCCACCATCCCTCTCTAGCTCTGAGCTGGAGGGGAATGGCAGAGATGTTGGAGGTTTGTCTCAGCACCTTTCAGGAGGTTGGAGCTCCAATGGCAGGCACCATTGAAGAGGCTTGGCAGGCACATAGGAAGAGGTTGCTGGAGCTGCTTCCGTTTGTCCCTGACTTTGTGCTGCATTTCCAATGCTTGGGACAGGGGCATGTCCTGGCAGGCATGAAAGGGATTTAAAGAGGGGGGGGGAGAGAGAGAGAGAGAATTGCTGCACCCCCAATTGACTTTTCCCACAGATCAACATCCCTCCATATAAAAATGAGAGGTTCCCTACTCATTTTGGGGGGAGAATTAAAAAATGTGTTTTCCCCACTTGCTTTCTGAAGTGGTACAGTTCGTTCTACCTCCCCAGGAGTCTACAACCTCATTCTGCTACATGTGCAGGCTAGGCAATGGAATGTAAGCCTCTGTCTTGTTTTTTGAATGGTGCATAATTACTGTAGTCACTCTAGAAAATCATCACCTTCATCTTCTCCCCTCCTCCTCAGGAGCAATCAATGAAGGAGGAGATCCAGGTACTCAGAGCCAAGTTGGCGAAGCAAAGCCATCACCTGCAGAGTGCTAGCCATGCCAAGAAGAGCATGGAGAACTTCCTCCTTACTCACTGTAAGTGACCTTCCCTTTTGTCAGTGGTGACTTGCTAGTACTGGAGTCAAGGTATCCCAAGGCACAGACACTGCACTAGGAATATATGTGATTAGGCTCTTCCTGGCTGCTATGGTACCCCCATCACCCTTTCCTCTAGGCTAAAGATGGACAAAAAGTGCCATCTTCGAGCTCATTGAGGTTCTCTGAATTCTTCCTCAAAGCTCATTTGCATTCTTGAACACGAGCATCTTTGGTTTTTGAACGAAAAAAGTGCTCATATTTGATCAAGAAAAATGTGCATTTTTCCCAACTGAAAATGAACAAGCAAAAGTGTGAAAATGCGGATGGAAGGGATTTGTGTAAGTGTGTAAATGCAGAAGTGCACATATGCACAAATCTACATTTGCAGAAGTGCACATTTGTGTAAGTGCGCACTTCTGAATGTGAACACAAGTTCAGGGAATTATAAAAAAATCCTTAGAATTGTGTTCCTGCTCGCATTCATGTTTGGGGTTGCAAAGAGGACATGTTCGCATGATTTGCAAACAGGAATGAAATTCTCATGCGTTCCTTCGCTGGGCATCATGCCCTTGCCCTCATGTGAACCTTGATGTGCAAGGTCCGTGTATATGTTGAGCGTAGGACCAAAAAGGGGCTTTTCCAGAGGTGTGGTGCACACAGCAGATTGATACATTGAGCTCTTATTCAAATAGGGAATAGCTGCTTCTTAGTCTGGGGAACAAGCGTTATTTTTACAAAGATTATTCTCACACACACAAGTGCAAATGTTACAGTGGAGGAAAACAGCCTGATTTGTACATCCACCCCTAGCACATGAGGCAGTGTACTTATTCCTAACAGACCTAATAGATAGTAAAGATGCAAATTTGGAAATTGGCATTTTGTGAATCTGTAGGGGAGGTGGCACTAGGGAAACAGCAGAAAAGGGGACTGGAAGACTGTGTGTGGGTGCTGGTGAAATGCAGAACTGGGGGACAGAAATGGATTTTTGAAGGGAAAAGAAATAAAGCGTGAGGCGGCTAAAATAACCTGACTCAGAGGAAAACAGAACCTGGAGAACCTCATTTTCTATTGGGTTGCCAAGAGTTGTTTATATCCTGTGGACACACGCCAACCACCCTTGGTTGTCTCAGTTTTAATTCCAGTTTACAGAACATGACCCTGGAGCCATAACAATTTGATCAAAAATAGATTTAGATGAAGAGCCTTCCCAATGGGGCTTCTCCTAAACATTTCCCAAATAGATTAAAGATTTAACACACCTTGATAGCTTTTTCCCCGCGCCTTACACTCACTTCTCAACCACCAAAAAATACCATTGACCTCAAGGTCAGCAACGCATACATGGGACGTGAGCCTCCACCAGACCCCAAGGAAAAGCTCAAGGAGCAGGCAGACCTGTACCATGTATGGAACCTGGCCTTGGATTCAATGGGTGCTTTACCATACTGATCTCTCTGGGCAAATGAGGTGTTTCAGAACAAAAGCACTACAGACTCCCAGCCTGGTAATCTTGGGCTTGGCTGCAGGGTAGGAAAGCATGCTAGAAAAGAGTCATGAGGAGCAATATGGAAAGCCTAATTGGACCCTGAAGCTAAGAGCATAAACCAGCACGGTTTATGTCCAAGTAGGTAGGTGGAGTGGAAGAGTAAACAAAGCAGGCATTGGGGAACAGGCATCAAAATGGCAAATACAGCTCAGTGTAGAGTGATGCACGTTGGGGCAAAAATTCCAAACTTCACTTATACGCTGATGGGGGCTGAGCTGGTGGTGACTGACCAAGAAAGAGATCTTGGTGTTGGGGTGGACAGCTCAATGGAAATTTTGAACTGGCATGTGGCTGCTGTGAAAAAGGCAAATTCCATGTTGAGGATCACTGGAAAAGCAATAAAAGATAAAACTGCCAATATCATAATGCCCTTACACAAAGAGTGCAACCACGCTTACAACATTGTCTACAGTTCTGGTCACTGCACTTAAAAAGGGACATTGCAGTGTTGGAAAAAGTGCAGAAAAGGACAACCAAAATGATTGAGCAGCTCCCCTATGAAGGAAGGTTATAACGTTTGGGGCTGTTTAGCTTAGAGAAAAAGGTGTATATCCCTCTGAATTGCTGGGGAACACAAGCAGGCGGGAATTAAATTGCACTCATGCCCTGCTTGTGGGTTTCCCACTGGCATCTGGCTGGCCACTGTAGAAACAGAATGCTGGACCAGATGGACCCTTGGTCTGATCCAGCAGGGCTCGTCTCGTGCTCTTAACCAGGGTGAAGAGAGGGAGGAAGAAACTGTTAGGGCTGATTGATCATTTCTTTGTTACAGTGGCAAGGACATACGATGTGCTGAGGAAAGCAAGGACTAACCTGGAGGTATGTTCAACCCCACGTGTCCCTCCAGCGATGCAACAGAGGAGCATAAGGGGCAGGCCATGATGGAGAGATAGGTCATTATGACAAACTTCGGATTTTGCTGCCACAAGATGTAGTGATTGTCGGCAGTTTGGATGGCTCTAGATAAATTCATGGAGAAGGCTATCAATGGCTACTAGTCCTGATGGTTATATATTACCTCCAGCATCAGAGGCAGGATCATGGGCAGGAAGGTGCTGTTACACTCATGTCCTACTTGTGGCTTTCCTACAGACAGCTGGTTGGCCACTGTGTGACTAGATGGTCGCTGGACTAGATGGGCCCTTGGTCTGATCCAGCGTGGTTCTTATGACATTCCATTGGGCAATGAGAGCCATGGGGCTTGTTCTGAAGTCATATCTGCTGTCCCACCTTATTGGGCAAGGCCATCAACTCTTTTACATATCCTATTATCCAAACCGATGCGGACTCCTGGGTTATAGAAAATGAAACTACCACCACAGAAGTTCATGTTACTTAAATTGACCACGCTTCCCATAATTATGAGAAGAACACTCAAACTCCTATCACATCCCCTTTGGGCTGGCAGTGATTTTATGACCAAGAACATGGTGTCATGTTGGCCATCATCCATAAACACAAATGTGGTCAGACTTGTGCTTGCTCCTCTTATGCTCTCAGAAAGGGGGCTGCTGCCTCTTATTTTGCTAGTAAGATGAGGCAGGCCCTTGCAATCCCACAGGTAAACCTACAGTCGGGGCCAGAAATATTGGAACAAGGATAACTGTTTTGGCAGTTAGCCTCTGTACACCACCACACTGAAGTTGAAAGGAAACACACCCAGATGGGAGTGAAGCCAGGACGTTCAGCTGTAATGCAAGGGGTTTGACAGAAGTGGGGCACTAACCATTCAGGAAGGACAGCCAGTGGCATACACAACCCCCATCGTTGGTGGCTCATAAGTAATGGAATGAATGGCTGACAAGCAGCTGCATGGCCAGGTGTGGCCTGTTTCCTGGGTACCCCATGACCAAGCAAGCAGATAAAAGGCCTGGAGGTGGTCCTGAGTGTTACATTTGCATTTGGTAGCTGTTCACTAGAACTCCCAACACGAGGTCCAAAGAGGTGTTCATGTGAGTGAAGGAGGCCATCATTAGGCTAAGGAAACAAAATAAACCCATCAGAGAGATAGCAAAAGCAGTGGGAATGGCCAATACAACAGTTTGGAATATCCTGAAAAAGAAGGAATTAACTGGCAAGCTCAGCAACAGCAAAAGACCTGGGAGACCACTAAAGTGGATGACTGCAGAATTCTGCTCATGGTGAAGAGAAACCCTTTCACAACATCTAGCCAGGTCAAGATGCTCTTGAGGAGGTAGGCATGTCATTGTCAACATCTACAGTCAAGAGACGGGTTTAGGAATGTAAATACAGAGGCTTCACAACAAGGTGCAAACCACTGGTAACGCTCAAGAACCGAAAGGCCAAAATTAGCCTTTGCCAGCAAACACCTAAAGAGGCCTGTCCAGTTCTGGAATAAGGTTCTTTGGACTGATGAAACCAAGATTAACTTGTGCCAGAATGATGGGAAAAGTATGGAAAAGGAAAGGAACAGCTCATGATCCAAAGCATACCACATCATCTGTCAAACATGGTGGAGGCAGTGTTATGGCATGGGCGAATGGAGCCGGGTCACTGGTGTTTATTGATGACCTGACTGCTGATAAAAGCAGCAGGATGAATTCTGAAGTGTATAGGGCTATACTTTCTGCTCAGATTCAGCCGAATGCTGCCAAACCAATAGGATGCCGCGTCATATTGACCCAAATGGATAATGACCCAAAACATACAGCAAAAGCTACCCAAGAGTTTCTGAAGGCAAAGAAGTGGGATGTTCTTCAATGGCCAAGTCAGTCACCTGATCTCAACCCAATAGAGCACGCTGTTCACTTACTGAAGACAAGACTGAAGGCAGAAAGACCCACAAACAAGCAGCAGAAGGCAGCTGCAGTAAAGGCCTAGCAAAGCATCTCAAGGGAGGACACTCAGCATTTGGTCATGGCCATGGGTTCCAGACTTCAGGCAGTCATTGACTGCAAAGGATTTTCATCCAGATATTAAAGGCGATCCTTAAGTTTGAAATGATGCTGGTTTGTTCCATTACTCATGAGCCACCAACGATGGGGGTGCGTGTATGCCAGTGTAGTGTAGTGGTGAGAGTGACGGACTGGGAGCCGGGAGATCCGGGTTCTAGTCCCCACTTGGCCATGGAAGCTTACTGGGTGACTTTGGGCCAGTCACAGACTCTCAGCCCAACCTACCTCACAGGGTTGTTGTTGTGAGGATACAATGGTGAGGAGGAGGATAATGTAAGCCGCCTTGAGTTCCTTGCAAGAGGGAGAAAGGCGGGGTATAAATGCAATAAATAAATAAATAAAATCTGGGTGTGTTTCCTTTCAACTTCAATGTAGTGGTGTACAGAGGCCAACTGCCAAAACAGTTATCCTTGTTCCAATATTTCTGGCCCTGACTGTATACTTAATGTAGTGATATAAGCTGACTGACCCTGCCATACATAGCCATTCAGACTGGGACCACCCGCCTTAATGTGGGAGGGGATTCTGCTATGCTGTCCCTAGAGCCCACCGTTGCTCTGCATTTCTGCTGAGATAATCCTTGTGCCCAGCTTAATACAGCCCTCAAACCCAGTTTTCAGATTCTGCCTACTCACCATTAAGTGTTACGGATTTAAACCAGCCCTGGCGCAAGCCCTCTCACCACCTGAAGCTGGAGAGAACTCGCACTGCTGCCACATGCCCCCTCCTGTGCTCCCCTTACCGTTGCTGCCCCGTCGGCTCTGCAGAGAGCCACATGGCTGAAAGAGGCGGCCTCCTGGGTCTCGCGAGAGCCCTGCATCCACTTGCTCCAGCTGCACAGTTCTTGCTGAGAGAAACAGAGGGCTGTCAGCTGCTCTCTTGCTGCGGCAATGCTATGGGGGGGAGTGACTTGGGGAGTTCTCTTGAACACCTGCTGGAGGCAGTGAGGCAGCAGCGGGGGCCCCTCCTGGCTGGGGGAATGGTGCAATTTGCTGCTCCTCCTCCAGCTCTGCCACCTGATTCATGGGTGGACCAGCTCTGATTTATACCAAAACTACAGCCCCCAACCACAGACTCCAATAATGCAGCTCACAAACATACTGTCAACAGCATGCCTGTCAAAATCTGTTTCAGGAAATTGCCTTTATCAAGCCAATATCTGTAGATGTTAAGTCCTTGGGAGAAAATCTTTTCTAGTCCTCTTCAAATGAGTTGTTGCTGGGCTGCATCTCTCCATTCTTCTAGTGGTAAAATGAAATCCTTATAAACCAACCTTTGAAAAAAATATTTAGGATCTCATTCCATATTTCAGTAATTCACAAAATAATTTATACAAAATATAGAAAGTTTACCACAAAGTGCAAAAATAGTTTTCACAAACTCCAGCTGGTCGAAATGTTCTGCGACTCCTTTGCAATGCCCATGGGCAAAATGTACTCAACTCCCATAGTACTCTGATTTATATCAGCTTCCTTTCTAGGGATGTCAGAGAATTCCACCACAGATCTCGGTGAGGCCGAATGCCAGTGCATTCAGCCCCCCGAAATCCGTGGTGGAACGAAGCCCCCGCCCCCCCCAGCCTACAAAAGGTGCGCGAAACTGAGCACTTACCTGCTGCCATCCGCGCTGACTTGCGAATGGCGACCGCCCTGCGAGTTTTTAATATTTTAAAGTATTTTTGCGTAAAGTATTTACATAGCCTATTATCAAAAAAACCCACCAGCGTACGCAAATGGCGGCGGCTACGGCGGCTGCCATTTGCGTTTCCTATTTTTAGCCGTTTTAGCCTACGTATTTACGTAGGCTAAAACGGGGGGAAAAAAAGAACGCAAATAGCGCCCACTACACTATTTGCGTTCCCCTTGTTTTTCACCGTAATAGCCTACGTAAATATTTACGTAGGCTAAAATGGCTAAAAATAGGGAACGCAAATGGCAGCCACCGTAGCCGCCGCCATTTGCGTATGCTGTTGTTAGTTTTTTTGGCTTGCTGTGATAGGCTACGTAAATACTTATGTAGCCTACCATGGCAGCTTCGCAGGACGCAAATGGCGGCCACTATGGCGACCGCCATTTGTGTCCGCAGCAGCCTGTCCGCGGCCGGAACTCTGGCTGCGGACGGCCCTCTGCACTCCGCGGAGCCAGCCCAGGGAGGATTCCGGGGGGAGGAACGGAGCGCCTCCCCACCACAGCGAATCCAAGCTCCGCAAAGGTAAGTGACTTTCGTACATCCCTATTCCTTTCTACCAACCTGGTAATCAGTCTTAAAGCAACACTATTTGTATGTGGAAAGAGAGGTTTATTTACACAAATGTTGATGCCAAATTTTTCATTAAGCCCGTTAGGAGCTACAGATTTCAAGGAAAAAATCCCAAACACCTCCCCCACTGACACAATAATAAATGAGGATTCTATTCTTTATACAATATGTGTACTTGTTAATTTGCTATAAATCTCAATTCCTCCAGCGAATGATTATATTCCATGAAATGTGATGTTAACAAAGCCTCAAACACACAGTTCTTAGCTTGCTTTCATGTTCACTGATTCACGACTTGAGAGCTCTGCTTGTTTGTCTTACATATATCAGTGGACAGGGACAACAGATCACATAAATGACATGACTAGATTAACAAGTGATGAAATCTTATCACACAAGACTTCCCCTCATGGGGATTGACAGATCGCTTCCACTGTAGAGACTGAGCACAACAGGAGCATGAACCAATTTGAAATGGCCCTGTGTGATGGAAGGCCTGATTCTGTCATGAACCATATCTAAATGCACCACTTTGACCTTGATGTTGAAAGATCTACAATATCCTATAATAAGTGGATTTATTTATTAGATTTATTAGCTGCCCATCTTGCTGGCTACCCAGCCGCTCTAGGCAGCGTACAATACAAATGACAACACAAAATACATCACATTTACATAATCAACTGAGCAAAACAAAATTGCTCTCAAAAACCCTAACCCACCCCTAGGGAGGGAATTCCACAGAGTGGGGGCCACCACAGAAAAGGCCCTCTCCCTAGTCCTCACAAGCCTAACTGTCCTGGCTGTTGTTGGAGGCGCTTCTTGAGATAGACTGGGCCGGAACCATATATGGTTTTAAAGGACAATGCCAACACCTAGAATTGGGCCCGGAAAACAACTGGTAAACAGTGCAACTCCTTCGGCACTGGAGTGATGTGGTCTTGCTGACGGCAGCCTTTAATCAGGCGGGCTGCCGTGTTCTGCACCAGCTGCGACTTCCGAACCGTCTTCAAGGGTAACCCCACATAGAGCACTGTCAAGGAAATATCCAAGGCAGGTTAGGTCGAACAGTAAGAAATTTATTAAAGCACATCATGGCCATGGGAGACACCGACAAAACTGTGTCTCCCCAAATAAAAGAAACAATGCATTTATTCAGGCTGAAAGTTGGAGAACAAAGAAAATACACTATGCATGCTCAGAAACCAATTCATACTCAGCAACTGTCTTATCAGCACAGTGACTTTCTTATCTTTAGGGATGAGTTACTTTGGTGGATAGGAATGTCTTGCTTATGAGCAAGTTACAGTTCGCTTCTCATGGTCACACACACACACAAACTCACTCAGTCCCATCAGGCACCTTGCCTGAACCAAACTACTTACAAGGCCTAGTCAGGCCTACCTTCACAGCACATTACAGTAGTCTTGGTGAGAGGAGACCAGGGCATGAACTACTGATGGAAGCAGATGGTTAGGGAGGTAGGGGCGCAGCTGCCATATCAGATGGAGTTGGTGCAGCGCCGCCCAGCTCACGACCGACACCTGAGCCTCCATGGACAGCTGGGAGTCTAAAATGACCCCCAGACTGCGGACCTGATCCTTCAGGGGCAGCCACACTGCATTCAACATCAGGTCTCCATCCCCCAACCTCCCCTTGTCTCTCACAAAAAGTACTTCGGTTTTGTTAGGGTTCAGTTTCAGCTTATTCCTTCCCAGCCAGCCACTCACAGACTCTAGACGCTTGGACAGGGTTTCTACAACCACCCCTGGTGAGGATTTAAATGAGAGGTAGAGTTGCATGTCATCCGCATATTGGTGACACTGCACCCCAAACCTCCGGATAGTTCCCAGCGGCTTCACATAGATGTTAAATAACATCAGGGAGAGAACAGAGCCCTGTGGCACCCCACAAGTAAGCAGCCAAGGGCCTGAAGTCTCCTCCCCCAGTGCTAACCTCTGGTACCTGCCAGAGAGGAAGGACCGGAACCACCGTAATACGGCGTCCCCTATGCAGTCCAGGAGGATACTATGGTCGACGGTATCAAAAGCCACTGAGACATTGAGGCCATCCTGAGAGATCTTTAATCAAATCCAATGTTTTAACACTGTGTTTAATTGAAGAAAACGTATTTTTATTGTACTCCAAGAACCAAAATAATTTATTATTCTGGGTCCTGTAAAAGCTCATATTTTTGGTACCCATCAGCTTCATCAATCACATTCTGAGGATAATCCCGTAATTTAATAGGTGACCATATGATCTCTAATGAGATTGTACACTTCTGCACTGATACAGTTATAGCTGCAATTGCAAAATTGCAACTATAAATTGCAAAAATTTATTGCAAAAATTGTGGAAAGAGCAGATTATTTCTTAAAATTGAAGGGTGATAACTTTTGGTGTAGCATCGTGTTCCTATCCAAAGGTTTAAATTATTTATTTATTTATTTATTTATTACATTTGTATCCTGCCTTTTTTCCTCCTTAAGGAACCCAAGGTGGCATACATATTCCTCCTCCTCCTCCATTTTATCCTCACAACAACAATCCTGTGAGGTGGGTTGGGCTGAGAGTCTGTGACTGGCCCAAAGTCACCCAGTGAGCTTTCATAGCTGAGTGGGGACTAGAACTGGTTCTCCTGACTCCCAGCCCAACATTCTAGCCACCACACCACACTGGCTCTTTTTCACATGGGTTTACCCCCCCCCCCCCATTTTGTAGGTCAGCACATCCAAGAAGTATATTTCTTGTAAATCCTTATGGGGAGTAAATGTAATGTTGGGATCTACTATATTCATCCATTTTATGAAATCATCTACTATACAACCCTGACTATATAGATGTCATCAATATATCTCTCATAATACAACATGTCTACACAGATTTGTCTGATTCAAAATTACCATCCCTTCTAAGTATGCTGTGTACAAATTTGGTATACTAGGCACCACAGGATTCCCCTTTGGTCTGAAAATAGAACTGATCTTTGAACCTAAAATAATTCTTCAATATAGCATCCAAAATGTCTAAAAAAATGTGTGGGAGGATCAGTGTCAACTCTGTTCTAAAAAATATTGCATCTGTTTGGCTTCTTCAAGAGGGACGGAAGTGTACAGAGAATTGAAACCCATTGTTATCAGACATGAATTATCCTCAACTGGAAAAAAAATCTAGTGCTTTAATAAAATGTTTAGTGTCCTAGGGCTCTGTTTTACAAAGTCTCAAAGAAAAGAATCCAAATGCTGAACTAAAGGCTGCAAAACAGAGCCAGACCTTAACACAATGGGTCTCCCTGGGGGAAGAAAACCCTCTTCGTGACTGATGTGTCTATAACAAAAGACCCATCAGTTGGTCATCTATAAAGTTCTCTGACGTAATTATCTGAGTTTAGAATGGCTATGGCTCTACCTTTGAGTTTTTTTTAAATCGCCATGCTAGAATTATTTCCAAGTTGTTCTAAGACTAACTTTTCTATTAAACTACAGTTGTAATGACAACCACCCCCTAAAGTCCTGCTCTAATCTAGTGATGTCTCTTAACGTCACCCTTTCAAAGGTGTCGATGCTAGGGATTTGAGTTACTGGGACAAAGTCAGACTTTACTCTAAAGCCCTCTGACTTGTGATCAGGCAATTCGTTAAACATTTCTTTTAGTTTTAACAATTGAAATAACTCTAAAAAGTCAATTCTAGTATGGAAGGCATTAAACTTAGGGGTTGGCACAAACATTCATCCCTTATTCAATATGGCCAATTCATCCATGTTAAATCTCTATGAAAACAAGTTGACCATTAAATCTTTCTCTTTCTGAAATGTGAGGTGTGGTGTTCTTCCCTCTGGCATCCTGAACATTTCAATACTGGATGTTGGATCTACAAAATTACTCTCCATGTTACATTTTTCTTTCACAAGCATCAAACGAGTCACCAAATGTATTACTACTTTCTGGATCCAAGGGATAGCACTGCTTTCTTTTTTACACTTAGATTGACTTAGACTATAAAAATGAGTTCTACCCATGGCTAATCTCTTCTAATTTTTTTAATTTTCATGGCCTTTAAATCCTTGAAATACATGTCCTAATGTTTCCTCTTGCAACTCGAAAGAGCAGAAACATTTGTTTCTGGAATGGGGCAGGTCAGTGGAGCACACAGAAGGGAGCTCTGGTGACCCATCTCATTCCAGGTTGCTTTCAGAAGCACTAGTTCCTGTTGCATTAGTGGTAGGTCCTGAGCTGCAGCAGTTGTATTGGATACTGCCCTTGGTTAAATAAGATTAATATTCTTATGTCACTTTAGCCCTAACAGCCTCTCATTGACTAGGGTGAGCTGGGGGGTGGGGTTGGAGAGTCTTAACACCTCTACTTTGTGCATTGTCTCCATAGGGGATGTCCAAAGAGCCTACACTCATCTCTTCCATCATGTGACCATGTTCTTGTATGAGCCATGGAGAAATCCAAGTGCACAGAGATAAGAAGAGGAGGAAGAAAACCAGAGCAAAGTATGGATCCCCACTCCCACCTAAGCCAGGCATCAGAAATTCTCTGCTTAGCACATCCAATTTTTCATTGCCCATCAAATTCTGGCTTTCAGAATTTGTCCTGGAAACTAACCACAATTTGTTCTAGAACCTAGCCACCATCTTGCCTATAAACTCCTGCTGCTTTAGTGTAAAATCCCTATGGAATCAGGGGTACAGCACAAAGCTGCTTTCTCAACAACTTCCATATATGCTCTGGAATAACTCTGCTGCCAGACACCAGGCTGGAATTTGTCTGAAAATGCTCCAGCCATTAGTGCAATATTAGAAATAGACTAGATGACGGCTTTACATGTTTCTTGTTGTTCTAAAAATAGCATCCTGAGTGGACTCCAAAACTGCCCTGGTCTGACTGAGTCTAGATGTTTAGTTGGGGCTCAGTCAGTTCTAGCATTCTCCTGCATGGCTACTTATGCTGTTATCAATATAGTTCAGGGTGTACCATGTACTTATTAAGGCTATACTTTCCTTGGTCCAGAGACGTTGGCCTTGACATAAAGTCTTTGCAAATGTGATTGTGCTGGATTACTGGGGAGCAGGGCCAGCATGGCTCCCTTGGGCTCAGTCATTGGACTCTTCAGCTACTCATTGCTATCTTTTGAAGTTGCCTCTAAAGTAGGCATTCCCCTCACCCCAGCACACAGGTTGTTTTCAGAACTGCTCCCCTGCAGGATTTCATGTCATTGCTTAGGGGGAGGGGTGGACATCTAGAAGGTAATAGCCAGTTTATATATAATGCAACTGCAAGGACTTGTGAAGTTCGAAAGGCCCTCCTTGTAGCCTTATCAATCCTATATGCTGTAAAGAGGAATGTGATGGGCTTAGAAAGAGGGGAGAGGGGGCTTGGCTTAGATTTGTTGAAAGAAATTAAGCATTGTTTCCTTCTATGATCTGAATTCCCAATAAAAGTGTTTTTTAAAAATCTGACTACAGCGTGTGCACGCACATGTGCTGGGAACTGTCCCACAAATTTTATTAGCAGTTCTTCCTCTCAGTGTAAGACAGGCTCACACAAATTCCTGAATTCCTCAAAAGATTGTAATTCCTCAGAAGCTTGTAATAGTTGCAACTGGTTGCAGTGCTTTTCCAGGAAGTTCTGGATGAGCAGAGTTATCCAGATCAATTTCAATTGGGCTCTAGGCCTGGTTTTGGCACAGAAACTGCCTTGGTCATCCTCCCATGCTGGGAGGACAGGGGGAGACCCTGTCAATTCTCCTGCATGTCTAAACTTTTGATACCATCAACCATGACGTCCTTCCAGATGGGCTGGCTGGATTGTGACTGGGAACACGCTACACTGCAGTGGTTCTATTATCTTGATGGCTGATGCCAGGAGGTGGTGCAGGGGGCCTTGGCCATGGTGCTAATGCTGTGGGCTCCATCCCATCCCTTTTATATGAAACCTCTGAGAGGTTATCCCGGGATTTCGAGTGAGGCGTCATCAGTGTGTTGATGACACCAAATTCTGTTTTTCATGTTCATCATGTTCAGTCACACCCTTCCACCACAAGAGCTGACCAGAAGCATTGTCCTCACAAAGACACTGTCCTCACTAAGTCAAATGCATAAGCCACCTGGAACAAAGCCTATTTTTCATTTAATAACTGGTCATATATTTTTATTTTTCACATTTCCAATAAAAAATCTTCAGCACTTTCTGAACACAATGAATTCAAAATGAACTCTCCCCTGCTGGGAGAGGGTGGCCATGCAGGCTCTGGAGAAAACCATCCAAGTTATCGCCAGCTAGGGATAGGAGCTTCCTGGCAAGCCTTCGGCCACATCACCACCCTTCCTCATTCACAGAATGTGTATGTGTGTGTGTGGGAGGGGTCTAGATGAATTAGTCTTCCTCTCACAGCCCTCCCATGTTCTTCCACTGCTGCTTCTATCTTTTTTATATCGCAGAATATCTGTTAGGAAGCAAATGACAGAATAGCTGCCCCAGGTCTCTTGACGGGTAGTGCTAAGAGGCCTCTGTCTGGAAGCACCCTGGGTCTTTCACTGGGCTGTGATGGGAGCTGGGAAATCAGCTCCCTCCTCAGCAGGGCTTGCCTGACAATCCTCCTTGAACAAGAACACCCGAATACCAGCAAGCATAAAATACCAGCAAGCATAAAAAACTCAAGGGATCAATTCCCAAATGCACATACTCGTAACACATTATCAGTGCAAGGTTCTGCCTGCATCTCCCTGTGCTCCACCAGGACAAGGCCAGCTTCTGCCAGATGCATGAGGAAAAGAATTACGCTGTGTATAAAACGCTCTCCTCCGCCCACTACACGCAGGCCTATGCAGATGCTGCTGCCATCTCTCCTTTATTACCATACTGGATAGAGTACCGAAGTGCCACAAGAGCAGAAGTCTCTGCTCCTGAAACCCTTCCTGACAGAAAGCAATTTGCTGAAACTAGTTACAGTTGCACCTGCGGTAGGACTCAGATGGGAGCTAGCAAGGCAGGCTGGAGCAGAAAGAGTATGATCCAGAGTCATCTGTTTCCTCCACTTCTTCCCATCAGCAGCTGTTTGATGCCAAATGCTTTTGGCTACATGAGCATGAAGCCAGAGACTAGGCAAGGAGAAATTGTGCCTGTGGATGCCATGAAAATAGCAAAACAGCCACAAAATTCCCACTTCTTTCGCCAGCTACCGTCATCGTGGAAACCACACAAGAGCCTTCTCGCCATGCACAGACCCCTTCTATTTCTGCACTGGTTCCTAAAGTATAGACATGCCCAGCCTCTGCCTCTATAACCTTAATCCTCCTGGGCGGCTACCTGAATTGGCCAACTTCTAGGCTCACCTCAGCCCACTGCAGCTCTTCCCATCCTGTTTCTGCACTTAAAGCTCTTTTCACAGTACAATCTTAGTGACTTAGTGCTGACCTAGGCTTCATTGATTACATGCCCCTTTAGAACTGGAGGAAAGTTTTCCTTAAAGCACCCGATATACTGGCTGTCAGATAAATTCCAGGTGACTCAAAGGCTTTTGTCATACTCAAACTTTCCTCTTAAACGCATACATTGCCAAGGTGTGGGCTTCAAGATGCCCCAGAGGCTAATGTGGCTAGAACAGGGCCCCTTGGCTATCTACAGGCCACGCCAGGTACTGATAATGTCTTTGACTGCCCAGTTGAGCAGCCTGTAAAGCCAGGCTTTACAGCAGCTGAGAGGGCTAAAAACGTACAGGAAGAGCCTGTCACTCTAGCAGAAGCATATCTTCATCATGCCACTAAGGCAACTGGGCCCCTGAGTGGGAGAGAGACAGTTCCAGGGTTGAACTCCATCTCCATTGAGGGAAGTCGGCTGCCTCCTTGTGGCGCTGTACTCCAGCTGAAGCTAGGCTAGGGATGGACAGACTGGGTAAATCCACTCCGCCTGTGTTTTGCAGATTGTCAGGTGCCTTTTATTCTGTCATCCGGTCACAGACGGATGCGAAAAAATTTCCGTCATATGGAAAAATACACAAATAATTACGAAAGAAGTTTCGTAAGAATTTATATAGTTTACCTTACGTTACGCTTAGCATATTTTCCCACATTCCATTCAACGTTTCCTCAGCAGAAACATGTGCATTTTCCTACAAATATTTGTAAATTTCAGGAAAGCAAAAAAAAACTTCCAAAAGTCCACGGACTCCACGCAGCCTGAAGGGGTTGCTCCACAGCAGATCCCGCAGGACGGATTCTTAGAAATCTGAGCTCATTTTAGTCCATCTTGAATTTATCCAGCATCCCTACACCAGGCTAATAATGGTCACGCAAACTATGCACAGTACAGCAGCTCCAGTCAATACAAGAACGTGCAGTCAGCGAGAGCAATCCTGACGGAGCCTTTGAGATGAGTTACAGGCAGCTCTCAGGGTTTGATGTGACTGTTCTGCCCAGAGGTGTCAGTAAAAGGCTCAGCGTAACTGTGTAAGATGCTCCTTCCCCTGTACCCCATTGTGGAGACAGAACCTGGCAGAAACCCAGCCCAAGGCAAGTTCAGCACCTACTGCAGGCAATTTAAGAACAAGGCAGCAGAAGCCCAGAATCCACCGTTCCCAATGCAGGACCTTCCCACTGGCCACGAAGGAAAGAAAACTGGGATTTGGGGCTGGGGTGAGGGGAGAAGAGAAAAAGCCTCAAAGAAGCCCTGTGCCACCAGCCCTCATCAAAAGGCTGAAGCAGAGGCAGGGCAGCCCTTCCCATCCCAAGGCTTAGTGTCCTGTGAACATGGACAAGCCTCCTTCCTGCAGTGGTACAGACCTCAAGACTCAATCGAACACCTCTCATGGGTGTTGAGATATGGCTTGCACCCATTTCATTCATGGAAATGTTTCTTATAGGGGAAAAAGGCCTAGGCTTAGTCATGAGTGGATCAGAGGGAGTAGCAGGCAGAGGTCAGTGACACAGTCAAATACTGAAAAGGGAGGGGAGTGGATTGCATGAGCAGATCTACCCTTCACAGACATGGGTATGAAGTCATTATTAGCCATGACAGCTTAAAACAGAACATCCATGTTGAGAGACAGCGTATCTTTGATCAGCAGGGAGCAGGGTTTTGACTGACCAAGGACAAACCACAGAGAAAAGTTGGCACTAGCCTGTGCTCCTTATCAGCTTCCCAGAAGCACCCAGATGGAGCGTGATTCAGCAAGGTAGTTCCGTGTTCCTAGAGTTAGCACTGTTGCTACTTCCTCCTGCACAGTGGTAGATTGGTTTGCATATATCTGCAGACCACAGCTGGTACTGTTCTCTGGGAGCAGAAACATTCCTCACAGGAGTGAGAATGACTCAAGGTGCCCTTCACATTTGTGCACCACAGTGCAAAGGCTGCTTCTGAATGGTGCAGATGCACTGTGCAGAGGTACACACTAAAGCAACGACACAGGAAAACACCCCCTAGCATGTGGGGTGGCATCGCACTGAAGTTGCTCCCACAATACTGGGTATGCATGCATGGGCCTCCAGCGGTAGGTATTCAAAACACAAGGGCAGACCTGCTGCATGAGAGCGGAGGCCCATCTAGTCCAGCACCCTGCTTCCCACACTGGGCAACCAGATGCGTCTAGGAAGCTCACAAACAGTGCGTGAAGGCAAAAGCTTGCTGATGCTCCACCGCAGTTGGCACTGAGCGGCATACCACCCCGGACTCCAAAGGTCCCATGTAGCCATACGCCAGACACGACATGACTACTCAGCAGGTGCCGAAAACATATGCCAGACACGACATGACTACTCACCCCCTGGGCTCCCACCGCCCCCTGCCCTAATTGTAAAGTGCCCAGGTGTAGGCATCATGTGAAAACAAAAGCAACAACCATAACATGAAGGCATGAAGCAGGGATGCTCCCAGGGCTGGATGAAACAAGGAAGTGCCTGTCTTGCCTTTATGCTTTGTTACTCCCGGAAAGCTCTTGGGCAGGGAGAGGACTGCAAAAGGGTGCACAGGATAGGCCAACAAGAATAGGAACTCAAGCTTCCTTGTTCCTTAACTTTCCCCCAAAGGGAGGCATTTTTCCCACAGTTTGCAGTGTAGAAGAGATAATGCACCCCCAAACGTGGTACAACTAGTTTTGTGCAACTAAGGGGTGCAAGCTCTATGTCAGAAATAGTCATCAGAGAAGCTTGTAAAACCAAGGTGGGCTGGCAGTATACAGAGCTTCTGCCTCTGACAGAAGAGTCTTGAAGCTATCTACCCGTCCTACTGGCACATGCAGACAAGTCAGCCATCTCTCTGTCTCCACAGTGATGAGGACTTGACTCAAATGGGTTTGTAGAGGAGAGTAGTAACGTATTTCTTCTTGTAGCGATGGGTAGCACTGAGCACCATGACACCATCCTGCAGGAGGAGAGAGGAGCATTACCATGGTCACAAGAGAGGATAGGTTACTACTTGCAGAGGGCACATGATGGAGAACAATTCTGAGCAGGAGGAGCTACTATGGAAGGAGGGTAAGACATTGAAGGGACTTGAGCTCAACATTTATGTTAATAAGATCTTTCACATTTGCCTTTTCATCTTTCCTCCCAAATTATTTCCAAACTAAGACACTGACAGAATCAAAACACAATCAGTGCAGCTCTTGCCCTTAATGAGAAAGACTGGAATAAAGTGGGATATTGGAAAGAGGAGTGCCATGGTGTTCATGGTACAAAGAACAGCCCACAAAACAGAGAGAATGAAATTAGCCTCAGGCACTAGGAGTGTCTTCCCATTTCAGCTTCCCTCAAAAGATTGAACAGCTCATGCTTTTTCTGAGCACCTCCCTCCTACTGAGGTAATTAAACACCACAAGCCTGGATCAGACAAGGAGGCAGTTCCCTCCATTATCAGGGAAGAGGAAGTATAACACGGAATTAGCAAGATGGTGCAGAGTATAGCAGGAATGGGAGAGGAGAGATGGGGGTGTTCAATCAGGTAGCTTCAAGTTCCAAGGAGGAGAAACAGGAAGAGGCCTGTTTCCTCCTGCAAACCAATGCATGCTGCCTAGCCTGCGCCTTACCTTAATTGAGAGTGCATAGAGATGGTTCAGCATCACATGGTTTGGCTCAGGCAAGAGGGCTGGGTCACACTGAAAGAAACAGAAGGAAGTGTCACCTAGGCAGCCACTTCTAGTTCTCTCACTGGATGCCTGCACATGTCTGAAATTTGAGCTACAGGTGGCAGATTGCCTTATGCATGCCCCACAGAAGGGGCATGAGCTGTCTTGCTTCAGATGCTCTGGGCTGAATAGAACCCATGGCTCACTGTAACCACATCCTTTAGAGCAGGGGTGGGCAACATGTAGCCCCTGCAGCCCCCCAGTCCAGCCTCCACCCCCACAAAATTCAGGGGGACTTCCAAAAAACTTTTTAAAACGTCTGGCAAACCCAGTGGTGTCCAGAGCACCAAAAGGATCAAATTAGTTTATTTGCAAGCTAATTTTCACCCTTTGGGGGCTCTGTAGCTGCTACAGAATCCCCAAAGGGTGAAAATTAGCTTGCAAACACATTTGTTTTGATCCTCTGGGCTAGCTGCAGCAGGATGCCGTTTTGTTTTGTTTCCTCCTGTTTACAGCACCTGTAGAGGGGCAAAAATGGCTCCCAGACCTCCCAAAGTTGCTCACTCTTGCTTTAGAGTAAGGCTGAACCTCCCAACATTGGAGCTTTTTGAAACCCATTCACCCATTTTAAAGCTCTTGCTGTAGAGAGTTTAGGGATTGGTACTCACTGAAATGTTAGTATCCTTGTTAAGGATGACCTGCAGGAGATGGGGAGGAAGGATTGGTGGGGATTTGAAACGCTCCTCTGGCCGATACACGTACATTTCCTGGCCATAAATTCCAGGAGGGGAGCCAGAAAGGTCTATTAAAAATGAAGATAGCGTGAGAAAGGGATCCAGAAAAACACTGTCATTTTGGATATTCACACCAACAGCACAAGAGAGGTCACCTCGACAGGAAGTCTCTGAACTTTCCAGGGAGTCCACTTTTAAAGCATCAAATACTTCGAAGTCAGACTTCTTGACATGAATAATATTGTTAATTGTCCCCAACTGACTGGTGACCACGGGCTGAAAAAGAATACAGAAGGGTACATGCCACATTTACATGCCAAGTCTCCACCTTTCCCAACACACATACGCACAGCAAAGTCACGTCCCCCATGATGCAAGAAGGACCATGTAGAAGTGGTCGTGCTCTGTGCTGGTAACGCCTTCTGTGTGTGACCAGCCCACAGAACAAGGAATGGCTGAATGCATACATGCTGCTTAAGCCTTTCCACCCTAATTCTGTTTACATTCTAGCTCCAGACTCTGCTCCATATTCCTGTGCTGTTCCTCCTTGAGAGCTGGTGCAGGAAGAAGTTAGGAGCTCACAGCCATGAACTCATTGTGAGACATCAGGTAAGCTTCTCAGCTTCAGCTCCCCATCTGCAACATGAGGACTAAATTGGTAATAATACTGGCCTACCTTATACAGCTGTTTACGGGGGAGAGATTCAAAAGGGAACAGGGCTCCAGCCTCTTTAACAGCTGTTTGGAGAGGGAATTTCAGCTGGTGTGGCTTCCATTAAAGGTGCAGAGTCCTGTCCTCCTTTGGACCTGGCCACCATGGGTTGTTGTAAAGATTACTGAAATATACGTAGGTAAAATTGTAGATTCAAAAATTCCTATATAAACTATGTACACTCCCAGTACTGAGTGCTAAGCTTTAAACACTCTAGGTACTAAACTCCCGGTGTCTCACCTGAAAACATCAGGAATCTCACTCCTCATCAATCCAGCTCAATTTTATTAATAGCAAACTTCTTTTCACATCCGCCAAAATTAAAAATAAACATCATGTATCCTAAAGAAAGGCCATGCCCAGATGCTTCTAGCCAGCTAGTAAAAACAACAATGAAAACTTAGCAATACTAAGAGATATAACGTATACGCAATGCAAGAATCAGATTATCAACTCACTAATAAAGTAAACATGTAAAATAATAAATCTCTTTCAATTAAAACCCTACATTAAAAAATTAGTCAGAATGAACATAAACAAACACACAGACACACACATATATGGAAACACTACATAAACCCAATAACTGCCATGGATTTTATCCTGCAAAACAAAGCATCAAAGAACCAATGAATTTCTCCAAAAAAAAAAAAAGCTAGAAGAATGGCTGGGTGATCACCAAAGGACCTCATTCTGCTGATGACACAGGAACTGGAGCTTTGGCTACTTCTAGGCCCAGGAGTTCCCACCTGTCCCTTGTAACTGTCAAGAGCCATAAAGAGTGCGCTTACCTACAAATGGCAGCTTGCACTATGGAAACCTGGCTCAGAGGAATAAGCCAATGGGGCAAGCAGCAAGGTCCACCCCACCTCGCCCCAGGCCTCTCACACCCTTCACCTAAAAAGAGGGCGAGGAGCAGAAGGGCCTCTTGGCAACATGAGATGGAGACATATGGAGGAAAAGGAATTACCTCAGAGGGATCATGCACCCATTGGCCATCCACAAAGAACTTGTACTGGTGTTCACCTTCAGGGAGGTCCAGAATAGCAACAAAGTCATTGTGGCTAAAAGAAGAGGGAGTGATCCACAGTGAGAGACAGCACCCGACAATCTCACACCCCCACCACATACATCTAGGCAAGAAAAGGGGTACCTTCATAGAATAGCTTGGACACCAATGACAAGAGAAACCCCCCAAAAGGAAAGAATGAATTTGAACAGCTGCAACGGCAAACTGGAGTGCACAGGGCTGGCTCATTAAACCATCCACTGATGAACTGAAAGAGGGAGGCTACCATTGGCTCCTTAAAATGTGCATGCTATGGAAGACGCAGGAAGCTGTAGACACCAAAAAACATCTGATACAAGGAAGGGATGATCTGAGAGAAAGCAACCTGATACCCATCTTGGAAAGACCCAAGATGATAGACCAGAAGCTACTCAAAATTTAAGTGAGCTCCACTGTGCAAGGATTCACAGAAAGGTGCAGAGAAGAGATAAGTGCGACTGGGTAAGGCTGCTGCTCACCTGAGGAGATTAGCAACTGCCCTGGGGTAAACAGCCAAGTGCCAAACTGCAACTGCCATTTATCCTCTAATGCCACAGCAGCTCTAGCCTAGACACCCGACTCAGAGTGTGGCTGCTGACAGCAAGGGAGAAAGGTAGGGAAGGAGGGGTTAGTACGATAAGCTCATAGAGACCCTAGATGGGCTGGTGGATGGCATGATGACAGAGCTGCTGTGCCCAAGCAGGTTTGCATGCAGACCTGGCAGGCTGAGGTGGCAATGGGGCCTAGTTAGCTGCTTTAAATAGTGACCCAAAAGGGAGGAACCAAGGAGCTCCTCCTTCCAGCTGCTGCATCCCGAGTTCCCATTTCTGACCCTTTCCTACCCACTTGCCCTGCTCTCCACCTACCGAGAATGGGGGGTCATGTGGGATCAATGGGAGGACACTAAAAAGGGCTCATAGAGCATCACATGGTTCAGAGCAGGGGAGGGCAACCTCTGGCACACTGGGGCCCAATCTGGCCCAGGGAAAGTTGAGCACCCTCCCCAAGCCCCAGCCCCTGGGGAGAGGAATCTGAGACAATGGAGGGATTCCCCCTCACCTCTTGGCTGGGGCTTGCAGGAGCTGGCTCCTGTAAGCTCCAGCCAAGCCCCTCCCGGGGCCGCTCCTGCCCCGATCAGGACCCGAGTAGTGTGGGAGGGAGCTGCCTGACTAAGCTGGGGCTTGCAGGGCTGACTCCTGCAAGGCCCGGCTGCGTGCCTTTCTTTGCACAGAGAAAAATTAACTGTTTTGGGGCAGACGCCACCAACAGTACAGTGGATGATGCCACTAACAGTACAGAGCAAGTGACAAATCTTCAGGAGCCCTCCAGCTGCAACTACCACCGCAGTGGAAGCAGAGAAACTAGGTGGGGGGGAATCAAATTGGCCACATAGTTAGCAAATATGGCCTTATATTCAAATTCTAACCATATTTACCAAGAAAAAAGTGCTGGTTCACACATACATATTTGTGAGGAAAGAAGGACTAAGCACAAGCCTCGGTTAATTATAGAAATGAAAATTTGTCCTGACCAAGTTATAAGGAACAAGTTCAGGAGGCAATCAAGGTGGCGCAGGGAATAGAGAAAAAGATTAGCTAATTGCACCAAGACTGCAAATTCAGATTCCAACATGCAATCCCATTTATCAAAATGAGAATGGTCCTTCCCTGGCTAGGGCCATGACTCGTTTATTCACTTTAACTACTCATCACGTTCAAAATCCCTGCAATGTGCATTGATACCCAAACCACCTGCCACTGATTCCCCTTCTTCTGTGTAAAACTTTGTATGACATAAGCTTTTGATAAGGTATCTAAATTACCTCTACAAGGAGGGCCTGAAATTGATTAGGAATAAAACCACCAATACCTCCCTCTGGCTTTTCTGTTGAGGAGATTCAAAGGAGATGCACCTGTCCTTCAGCTACCTTTGTGCTTCAGACTTGCTATTACAGCCTTTGACTTAAGTCTTTGTTTGGGGACTCTGACCAACTATACCAACTTGAAAGAGCAGGTCAGAAACATACTGCTTCTGCACAAATGACTTGCATTCTCTTGCAACACACATGGTAATAAGTGTTTTGGAGCCTTTGACATTAAGCACAGCAGCAACATTAAGCCAAAGTAAATGGTCACCTAGCTTGTATCTATCTCAATTCCCTCCATTTTAAAGTTATGCCATTATTTATTTTTTGTTTGGTTAATAAAATATATAACTAATGTTCCTCACTTGCTGCTACAGTTTGGTAGGACCTGGTGTAGCATGGTGCCTAGGAAATCTATGGTTTAAATCCACCTCAAACTGTCTAGAGGCCTTAGGCAATCCACTATTCCCACTGCCTCGGGCCACCATCTACCATGTAGGGATAATACTGGCCTACATTACCAGGCTGTTGTAAAGACTACAGAGATGTAGTATGTGAAGTATTTTTAACATTTGAAATGTGCTACATAAACACACCTCTAATTAGTGTGTGAATGAGCCAAACATCAGAAACAGAGCTTTCAATAGCATCCAATGTCACATAAAAATTCTTGAGGTTTTTTTTGATGAAGTAAGTTTGCACATTCAGTGGTGAGTTGTGAGTAATCAAGCGGTGAAAAATCATGTGAAAAGCATGCACATACAAAATGGCAGGCGTACCATTCTGTACGTGTATGCTTTTCACTTGATTTTTCATTGCTTGACTATTCTCCACTGTATCTGTGAACCTACTCCATCAAAAAAAGTAACATGACTTTTGAGGTCACATGGGATGCTATGGAAGTTCTATTTCTGGTGTTTGGCTCACTTCAGTTGAAATGATTTCCAAATTATTACAAGGGATTTCAGCCTTAGTTTGAGCTCCACAGTTTTAGTCAGTGCTTGCTCTTTATAGGATGGGGGAGGAACAAATCTTTCTCCCCAGTACAAACACAGAGAGAAAGCTTCAGCCAAGTTAAAGTCATACATCACCCTTCTTCACCTTTTAATGAGGGGGATCTTAGTGCTCCAATTGTTGAAGGATCCTGAGATGAAGACCTCCTTGCCTCCGTCAGTCCAGCGGATGACAGTGGGACGAGCCTGCTGGGCTGGCTTGATTGACTCATCTAAGTCATGGTGCCATGACACAAAATCCTTTTCCTCAGGAAGCTGCAGTAGGAAAACAAGAGTTGCATCTTCTCCTAGTCCTCCAGTACACACAAAAATCTCATCATATGACAAAAGTGCACAAGTGACCATGTATCCAAGAGGGGGAATCTTCACAACAACAGAATGAGAAGCACGTTGGAGTATTATCCGGATTTTCACGGAATTGGATTTGGTCCATCAGGGACACACAACACAAGAAAAGCTGAGAGTACCGTACCTTTAAAATCCGGTTTGCACAGGTCATCACAGCACTTCAAAGGAACATACTTCTAGGTTGGGTGGGGGAGTAGAATTGAACATTATCAAAAAGGCAGGGGCTGCTCAACCAACGAGAGAGATTTGTTTCCCGGTGCATGTCCAGGCTCTCCCCTGCTACAACATTATTATGAACGGAGAGTCACTAATTCAAAATTCTCTAGAAACAACCCAACTATCCAGTACAGCATCTGAAGGTTCCCTATGAGAGCATCCCACCATCTCAATTTCACCCTTTTCCAGCAAATTGTCGTGGAGATATTGCTCCCACCCCATTTTTCCCAATGAGCACACTTTTTCCTGAAGAAGCCAAAGTCCCCGATTTGCCCATGCAGCATCTGAAGGCTCCCCCTGGGAGCATCCCCCCCCCAATTTCTCGCCATTCCAGCAAACTGTCACAGACTTATAGCTTCCACCCACCCCCTTTCTCCTTCTCAAGGCATTTTTTCCCTGCTCGCAATGACAAGCTCCCATGATCCTGAGACCTCTCACCAGATCGCTACTCCAATAACGCTCTTATGCATCAGAGAAGTGACTTTACACTTTATTGGGGAAGCGATTTAACACAACACTGAGGAAGCGAGGTAATGCAAATATGCATAATCACTGAGGCTAGTTACTCCCACTGGGGAAATGGAAGAGCAGGGAGATTCTGAAGGCTCGAAAGACCGCTCTAGGACTTTGATGTGCTGGAAAGGCAGGAGAGTTACTTTAGTTCACTGGGTTACAGAGGGCATGGCCAGGTGAAACACCCCCCCCCCCCAGAACACCCGAACATACCGAATTTAAAGCAGAGGGATGGGCACACAGCAGCTGAACCACAGGAGAGCCGAATTAAAGAAAAACTACAGAGTAAAAGTACTCAGCAAACATGCGGCTTCCCCACAGGTAAGCTCTGAGGTGGCTACAGAGTGACCACAATGTCATGTGTCCCTAACGACTTTAAGCCACAGCAGCATTGGAGAAAATCCCCCATGTAGACAGGCCCCAAGATTCTTTTAGCCCTACTCAAGAGAGTGGGATCATTTCCTCCCCCAAAACAGCAAATCTTGCTCAAGCTTCACCGCCTCAAGAACTTAATGTTCTTAATCAAGAAGCTCTTTCTTCTTGCTCAAAACATGTCAGGGGGCTTATTTCTTAGAGCTAAAAGTGTGCACTTCCTGCTAAAGGCAATCTAAACATTGGCCTTATAAGACTAATCCACTTTGAGCTGTATCCAATATTAGTCCAATGAGAGTCCCATTCATTTCAATGGATTTACTTTAAGTAGAACTAACACTGGATGCAACCCTAGATAGTTATTTTCGGTATTTGCCCTTCTAGTAGAACTTCACAGTCCTGTTATGTATTGTAGACACAATGAGGTCTACATTGTATGGGTACTGGGTTGGATGATATGGGGAGGATCCTATTATGCAGCAGGATGCTGGAGATGATGCCCATCTAGTCCTTGGAAACTATAATTCTATTAGCTGACAGTGACACTCATGCATATCGGAAACATATATTGCTTGATGTTTGCACTGTTGCCTATATACTTAGGAAGACACAAAAGACAACAACAAGCAGAGTCCAACTCAAACTGGTAGACCAGCCCTGAAAGAACCCTGGGTCAGGCCTGCCTATACCTTGGAGTCATGGGTGCTGAAGACATTGGGATCATCAGTGCTGCCAACCATGATCTTGTGCGAATGATCCTTTGTATGGTGGGTGCTGCTGGCCCCATCTGAGCGGTGAGACTTGGAGCTATGGCGTTCCCCAGACACCCGCTCACTGGTGGTGTTCCCCATGGCAGCACTGCAAAAAGACTGCAAAAGAGAAAACTGAGCACAAATTACAACTCTCCAGGACATAATTTGATCCTCCAGTCCTAAAGGAACCAGAGAGAAATACTGCCTTTAGATCATGGGTACAAAAAGTACACTGCCTGGCAGCCCTCTGGAAAGAAAAAGGAAAAACACCTGCCATAGAACACTCATTCCTGGAGCATCCTAGGAAGACTGAAGGTGCTTGCCGGCTTCTTAAGACAGCCTAAGAACAGGACTTCTATGTCAGGAACCATAGAGCATTTGTTTTCCTTTTTTCTGAAAAAGATCCAGGTAACAAAGTGTGGGATGTCAGGATCCTTCAGTAAGACAGTAGATTAGAGGAGGAAGCAGGGCTAGGAGCCAGGATCCCTTGATGGCTGGGTGCTTTGAGAACTGAGGTTGCCGGGAAGAGTGCTGGCTTTATCTGTTCAAAGCAAATGCCAGGCCCCTGAAACCCTCTCGGGCAGGAGTTGGATTTGAGTGAGTGAGTGGTCCGTGAGAGTGAGCTGTGAGTTGTAAGGTGTATGTCAATGTGCATGGGTGTGCGCACACACATGACCAGCCCCTGTCCCAATAGATACCTGATGCAGCCCCTGGGGGCAAAGAGGTTGTGCACCTGCTTTAGATGCTTCTCCAATGGCAAGATCAAACCAAGTGCTTTTGAACAGCCTCCTTCACAATGCCAAAATCTAGCAAATGTTACTTTGATTTTAAGACACAACTAACTACTATTCATCAAGATGTAGTGAAACTGCTTCCAACATCATCTAGCATATTCAAATTATTTTTATGGACACTGAAATTAAAACTGCTGTTTTAATAACTGCCCATTTCTATCACTCTGCAAAATTCCTGAGAGCTTGGGAGACTACACAGAGAAGAAAACACACACCAAGGAAACTCAGAGTGAAGATGGCTGCTGTTCAGAAGCCCTCAACCACATTTCCCAAGAGGAGATGCCAGGAGGAATTCTGTTTCCAAGTAAAAAAGATGGGGGAAATTAAAGGGACAGATTGGAATTCACCAAGCAGGCCCTTGGGACATGCGGCTGTAAAAGATGACATAACAGTCAGGAGCACATATTATTTACCTGCTGGCTTCAACCAATGCCAGGTCACTGCAGGTCCTAGACCAGGGGGAAAGCCTACTGACCAATGTGGCCAAGAGACTAGGGAACCACCATTTCAGGGTCAGTCTAGTGAATGAATCCATTTTGGCTTCAACAGCCTCTTCTGCAGGTAGAAACAACCTTATTTACCAAGAAGAGTTAATTCAATGCAGGATAATTTTTTTTCTCTGTATCACCAGTCAACATATCAAGACAGTGGATAGAGGCTTTTTCTCCTCCTAAAATCCCCACGGAAAGCTAAAAAGTGGTCAACAACCCTTAAAGTAACATCCCCTCCCTTTGTTACAGGGCAAAAATGGATTTGCTTTTAATCAGATAGCAACAACAGAGCTGTCAAATAACAACCTTCTCTGACTGAAATGCTGTTATTTTTAGCCATTTCATGATTCTCAGAGTACTAGGGGGCCAGCTGCAGTGTCCTGTCCTACCCTTCTGAGTGTCTTTGGAAAAGCAGACAACGTCCTGGTCAACTGCAAACTTGCTTGGCACATTCCATAATGGCAAGAGTCTTAGGTTTTCAGTATGCTTGTTTCTGCCTTGACATTGAGGGTACTTTCAGACAGTTGGCTCCTAGCACTACCAGCCAAAAGGCATTGTGTCACTATTCTGTCTTGTCCTCCTTAACAGGTTTTTATGGAAAGAAAAAAGATGAAAGACGCAGTGAGAAGACACCAGAGGGTTACAAGGGGAAGATAGTCGTCTGGACTCCCCATCAAATGCCATGAACGAGGCAGGGTGACTGAAGAACAAAAACTTCACCTGTCCTGGATACATCCTTCCACTCATTTCAACTCATTACCAGCTGCAGAAAACACAGTCTTTGCATTGACTATTTAGACTTACATTTATTTAATTTAGCAAACGTGATGGAAAACCAGTGGAAATCAGAAATACTTCATGTGAGTGTAGACCATACTTTTTATTCCACTGCCAGAAAAGTAAATTTACACAGCACAAGCCAAACATCTGCAGATATACACAGATCAGCACCCCCACCACCCAAGCCCCATTTTCGTGTACTCCTTTATTCTTCAATAGCATGGAAGCATTTCCTTCAGAGTGTTCCCTTCCTAAAATGCAAGGTGCCACACCTCACCATTGCTTTAAAGCCATACACCTTTTCCGCTGTGTGGGAACATCAACTGATCATTCAGTGATGGGGGACAGAAGCATTCTGTACATGCTCAAAGCACTCTTCATCGTTCCCATTTCCCATGCTCGCGGGCTGAACTCTGACACTGAAAACGTGTTCAAAAGTCGAAGGCTGGTGAGCCCAGGCTCAAGCCCTGCGCATCTCATGTTCTCGCATACACACACACCCCTTCCCACCTCCTCCGCCCTAAGAGGTCCCCTTCAGATGCGCAGCTCTTTCTTGGGTAGGGCGTCGTTTGCCCGAGAGGCTCTTCGGCGCTGTTTCTCACTAGCAGGGCCCCTGGCGCTCCCCGCTCGCCATCTGCCCTCACAGCAGGCCTAACAGGTTAGGCCAAGAGCACGACCGCCCTGGAATGTCCGAGCCGGGACTGGGCAGCGCGGAACTCCGTCCGCCGAGGGACGCGGCGCTGCAGGCAGGACGCAGGGAGCGGCAGCACCTCCCCGGGACTGCCGACGCCCGAGCCCGCGACGCAGGGCCTTCCCGAGTTGGCGCAGGTGAGCGGCGGCGGCGGCAGCTCCTTGACCCCTCCCCGGCCGAGAGTGCGCAATGCAGCGCCCCACTCACCTGCACGGCCACCTCCGTCTTGCCTGCGCACCGCCTGTCAAAATGGCCACGCTAGAAAGGGTGCGCATGCGCAGCACACCTTTCCCCGCTTTGCCCCGCGGCGCCGAGCAGCGCCGGCCCGCCCAGAAGCAGCGTCGCGCTGAAGAGCGAGCGAAGGCGGGAGGGCGGCCGGCCGGCCGCGGGAGGCTCCCGCGCTCTGTGCCGAGGAAAGCCTCCGCGGGGTGATGGGGGTGATGGGGAGGCGCGGGATCGATGTGAAACGGGCACGGCGAGGGGCTCCCGTTTGCCTCAGGGGTCCGAGACGGGGCTTCTGTGCGCGTTTTTCTCTCTCGTGTGTTGTTTTGTTCAGGGGAGGCTGCTCCATCCTGCGGCTGGAAGGTAGAGCAGCGGTCCCCAAACGTTTTTGACTGCGCACCCTCTCAGTAAAAAAAAATTGAGCACGCACCCCCAATATATGTATTGTTCAGTCGTGTCCGACTCTTCGTGACCCCGTGGACCACAGCACGCCAGGCCTTCCTGTCCTGCGCTCTCTCCCGGAGCGTGCTCAAGTTCATATTCATTGCATCCGTGATGCTATCTAGCCATCTCATCCCCTGCCGTCCCCTTTGTTAGAAAAAGACTGTCCTCTTATTCTTTGGCTGTCAGCTCTTTGCTAGACCTTTGAGCTATTAGTCATAATTATGAGCCCACCGGACACATGTCCAGTGGCAGTGTACATCTGTTAAAAAGGGGAAGTCTGGTGAGACAGTCACATAAGCATAATCAGAAATAAACATGTTGACACAGTCGTGCTCTAAGGAGTCAGCTAACGGCTCAGTCAGTTGACACGTGGCTAACAAAAAATTGTAAAGGGGAGGGGGTATAAAAAGACTTATGCTTGCTTAGCTCGGGGTCCAGACTGCTGACTGCTCTGCACCCGTTTTGCAAAACGTTCAATAAAATAGTGTTGGATGCACTGCTGCCTGTCTGGCATCCTTTCTTTCAACCAGAAGCAAGAACTTTTTATCTAACACCTTCTCCTTTTGCCTTCAGTCTTTCCCAGCATCAGGGTCTTTTCCAGGGAGTTTTCTCTTCGCATTAGGTGGCCAAATATTTGAGCTTCAGCTTCAGTATCTGTCCTTCCAATGAGCACTCAGGGTTGATTTCCTTTAGGATGGACTGATTTGACCTCCTTTATTTATAAATGATATACATGTACTACTGTACTAATACATTATGTACATTATAAAACATACACAAAAAATAAAAATTAAACAGGATGAGATCAAGATAAATAAAATAAATACTTTAAAAATATTGTTTCACTGTACAAAAGCCCTTTTTGCTCTCACTTAAAACATTATTAATATAATCTGTAAATCCACTTAGCTGTGCACACATCATTGCTATACGGTGATGATCCAGTGATGGCACCACGGTCAACTTGCAAGGAGGGGAATGGCATACTTGGCCAGGCTCTTGCCTGCATCACGGCCAGCAGTCCTGGTTGCCAGCCCCGCATCCTGCGCAGAGTCCCTAGTCCTTGGCCCACTGGCAGCTTGGCCTGGGCTGTTAGCCCTTCCTGCTCTCCTTTGGCAGGATGGAAGCTGAGAGGAAAGTGCCCGCTTCCTTCGCAGCTTCAAAAGGAGAGTTGTTGTGGGAAGGGTTAATGTCCGTACCACTTTGCGGAGTGGGAAGGGTTAATCTCTTTCCTGCAGACCCCAGCACACCACCACTGCCGCCACCCCCCTTGCACACAACAGCACCTCATAGGAGCAGCAGGAGGCAGCCTGCACACCCCAGTGGATCCTCTTGCACACCCCCTGGGGTGCACACACTCCACTTTGGGACCACTGGGATAGAAATGGAAGGCACAACGTAAGGGAAAAGGTCATTATTGGGCTGTTGGTGAGCACAGGAGAGAAGAAGACAAGGGCTGCCAGGCCACAGCATCTCAAACCCTGAGACTGGATGGTGTAAAAGCTGGAAGGGGACAGAACAGAAGGGGACGGAATGACCCCTTTATTTAAAAGAAACCATGCCAGAAACAATGGCATCTGTTAGAGACATGTGAGAACAATATTTTAGGGCCAAAACCCTTGCAATATTATATGATTATTAACTCCATAACGCCCCAAATCTCTCTGGAACCGAATGGAATGGCCCCAAACACCAACTTCCAAGTGAGCCAAACTAACCAAATTTACCAATCACACTTAGCTGTATGAGAGGGATACAATAAATCATGAAACTTCCACAGAAATCATATTTTGGTACTCATTCGAGGCAATAACTAGTGTCTAGGGAAATTTTATTATGTATTTATTTATTTATTTTATTAAATTTCTTAATCGCCCATCTGGCCGGCCACTCAGCCACTCTGGGCGATGTACAACAATAAAACAATCAAAAACAGTAAAAAATAAACATTAAAACATCCTGTTCTAAAATTACTCTAGCCCACCCTAAATGTCTGCCTGAACAAGCAACTTTTCAGTGCGTGGCAGACGCTCATTAAAGAGGGGGCATGGTGGAGTTCTTTAGGGAGGGAGTTCCACAGAGTGGGGGCCACTACAGAGAAGCCTTCTCCTTCATCCTCACCAGCCTAGCTGTCCTGGCTGATGGGACAGAGAGAAGGCTGTCTCTCTGATCTTGTTGAGCGGCCTGTCTAGTATTGCTGGAGGTGCTCCTTGAGATAGTCTGGGCTGGAACCATATAAGGTTGTAAAGGTCAAAACCAACACCTTGAATTTGGCCCCGAAAACAACTGGTAGCCAGTGCAACTCCTTCAGCACCGGAGTGATGTGATCACTCCGGCAGCTGCCTTTAATCAGGTGATTATCATCTGTACCAGCTGCAGCTTCCAAACCGTCTTCAAGGGTAACCCCACGTAGAGCGCATTACAGTAGTCTAGACGAGAGGAGACCAGGGCATGTACTACCGATGGAAGCAGATGGTCGGGAAGGTAGGGGCGCAGCCACCGTATCAGATGGAGTTGGTACAGCTCTGCCCAGCTCACAGCTGATACCTGAGCCTCCATGGACAGCTGGGAGTCTTCTTTTTTTAAAAAAATACTTTTTATTTATTTTTGTCTTTATAAATGAACTAAACAATACCAACAACCTGATCAATAACTACAATTTCCCAACAATACAATATTCTTAGGAGGACACAACAATAAGAAAAGGAGAAGAAAGGAAAAGAAAAGAAAAAGAAAAAAGGATTTTTTTCTTTTTCTTTTTTAAAGGGTTAAATTTAAACTCCAATACACATGGGCTTCAGATCCCATTTTATTTTAAAAATTATACCTATAACATTAGCAATATTACAATTTAATAATCAACCTTACATTTCAATATCATATCATCAGTCTTATAGCAAGGAAGCAGGCCTACAATTCATTCCCAGTAACCATATATTGCCCTTATGTTAAAATATAATAGTAATAATAAAGCTTAACAGTTTAACCAACCAAATATCTTACTAAGTAATCTTATAGTAATGATAATAATAACAATAATAAAGATGAAATTATAATGTTATATAATAATAAAGCTTGGAAGCGACCTTACAACAATCAGTAATATATTTTATACTAGATATATAAATGAGTGTGCACAATACACCCTCAAACAATATATTTGAATACAGCATATCATATCCATTTTAGAGAATGAGAATTTAAAGAAAAATAAAAAAGAGAAGAAAAATGAAAGAAAGCAAACGAATATATGTATAATCAGCTGGCCTAGCCTGAGTCATGCAGACTAAACATAGACAGTTAACAAAACTTGTTTAAAGATTCCAGTTCATGGGGCTGGAACAGAAATCTCATGCATTTTTACGTTCAGCCATGCCGCCGCCATTTCATGATTTAGGAACTTCTTCATCTGACCTTCAGAAACAATGCAAAATGTAGCAGGATATTTTAAGTGATATTGTAAGTTCATTTGTTTTGCCAGATTTTTTGCCTTGATGAATTGCCTTCTTTTATCAGCCACCTCTTTGATATAATCTGGAAATAACATAACTTTATCTTGTTTCCAAAAAATACTTCCACCCTCTCTTGCCAAACGCAGGATATAATTCTTTGTGGAGACTTTTGCAAATTGAGCTATGATCGTGTAATCAGTCCCTTTAGCATTTGGCACACGAAATGTCTGCTCGATATCAAGTAAATAATCAGATGGCACAGGGAGTATCTCATGCAAAAGCTTGTCTACAAAGGTAGGCAAATTTACATCACTAGGCAAGTTTTTAATACCAATAATACGTACATTGGATCTGTGCGTGAAGTAGGGATGGCGGAGAATTTCTCCCCGAATCTTCGGGGGGCCGAGCGCCAACGCATTCAGCCCTCCGAAATCGGCGGTGAAATTCTCCGCCCCCCCCCCGGGACGGGACTTACCTTTGGCGAATGTCCCTCCCGGCGGCGGGTCCCGGTGGCGGTTCAGCGGCGGTTTGTTGCGGGCGGGGACGGCGGCCGGTCACCTGACTGGCTGCCGCCGCCGCCATTGCAAAAAAAAAAAAAACTAAAGTAAAAAAAAACAAAACACCCATGATAGGCTACGTAACGATTGACGTAGCCTATCACAGCTAGATTTCCAAAGACAGCCATGATAGGCTACATAAATCGTCACGTAGCCTATCACGGGTGACTTTGAAAAAGAAAAAAAAAAGGGCGTACGCAAATGGCGGCGGCCCATGGGCGCCGCCATTTGCGTTCCTTATTTTAGCACGTCTAGTCTACGTAAAGATTTACATAGACTACGGCGAAAATAAGGGCACGCTATTTGCTTAATGGCACTTCCCCCGTCCTCCATGATTTCTCAAAGAGAATAGACAGCGGTTCTGAGAGTTCTTCTGCCAGTTCCTTTATTACTCTAGGATGCAGTTCATCTGGCCCTGGAGATTTGAACTCATTCAAAGTAATTAGGTGTTCCTTTACCATATGCTTATTGATCTCAAGCTCCCATCCTGCCCCTTCAGCCTGTACTTCGCCTTTGCCAGAGGGATGGCAAAATGCCATATATTGGGACTGGGTAAAACAAGGATCCATGAAATCAAAAAGGGATCCTCATGAGTTCATATGAATTTTAAAGGGGAGACCCCCAAATCCACTATCATATCACAGAGCACATCTGCCTCCATAAACTGAACCAAGAAAATCATGGATCTGCCACTCATGGGCACAGCCATGGCACAAAAACAGGGATCCCTGGCAGGGATCCTCTTGATTCCATTTGATTTTTACAGCACAAATCCCCCAAACCACCATCATATCACAGAGCACAGCTGCCACTATGGACTGAACTAGGAAAAATCACAGATCCGCCATTCGTGGGTGCAGCTATGGCACAAAAACAGGGATCTGAGGCAGGGATCCTCAGGGATCCTCATAATTTAACAAGAAAGAGACCCCCAAACACCATCATATAACAGATCACATCTGCTTCCACCAACTGAACCACAAAAATCGGGTCTGCCACTTGTTGGTGCTGCCATGGCGCAAAAACGTGGATTAGAAACAGGGATCCACAGGGATCCTCATGATTTTTCCAGGGAAAATCCCCAAACCACAATCAAATCAAAGACCACATCTGCCTCCACAGACTGGACCATGTAAATCAGAGATCCACCACTCGTGGTCACAGCCACAGCACAAAAACATGGATCTGGGGAGGGATCCTCTTCATTTCATATGATTTTTAAAGAGTATATCTCCCAAACCACAGTAAAATCACAGTGCACATCCGCTTCCATGGACAGACTCAGAAAAATCAGGTATGTGCCATTAGTGACTCAGCCACGCCACAAAAACATGGATCTGAGGCAGGGATCCTCATGATTTTTAGAAGAAAAATACCTGCAAACACCATCGTATCAGAGAACACATCTGCCTCCACTGACTGAACCATGAAAATCACAGGTCTGTCACTCTTGGGTGCTGCCACAGCACAAAAACGTGGATTAGAGGCAGGGATACGTAGGGATCCTCATTATTTTTACAGGGATCCACAGTGATCCTCATGATTTTTCCAGGGAAAATTCCCCAGACCATAATCAAATCAGAGAGTACATCTGCCTCCATGGACTGAACCAGAAAAATCAGGGATCTGCTGCTTGTGGGCACAGCCACAGCACAAAAACATGGATCCGAGGCAGGGATCCTTGGGGATCCTCATGATTTTTACAGGGAAAGGCCCCCCAAACGCCATCATATTGCAGAACACATCCATGCCTAGGAAATGAGTGACAAATAACATAGATTTGGGGCTTCATAGCACCGTCATGCTATAAAACCATGGATAAGACACACAATACAATATGAATCCTCTGAATTTTTTACATTTACCCCCCGCCAGCACAGAACTCATGTTTGTCCAAGTATGCACACTAAGAATCCCAGATCTGCCGCTTCACTTCAAATGGTGTGAACCATTTATACGAGGCATGGATCCTGATGTATCATCTGGATTTTATATGTAGTGCATCCAAAATCATAGCTGAACCACAAAGCAAATCCATGTCAGTGGATCCTATATTTCTCAGATCCAGGATGGCAAGAAAAAAAAGGATTCAAGATGCAGCTCCTTATGGGTACTCTGGATATTTATATAGTGTCCCCACAAATGCATAATTAGATCACAGATCACATCCAGGCCAGGTTTTGGCACAGAAACAGCCTTGGTCGCCCTGTATGATGACCTATGTTGGGAGAGAGACAGGGGGAGTGTGACCTTGTTGATTCTCCTTGATCTCTCGCCAGCTTTCGATACCATCGACCATGGTATCCTTCTGGGATGATTGTCTGAGCTGGGAGCGGGAGGCACTGCATTGCAGTGGTTTCGCTCCTACTTGGATGGTTGGCTCCAGGAGATGGTGCTTGGGGAATATTCCTCGGCCCTGTGGATTCTCCAGTATGGGGTTCCACAGGGGTCAATTCTGTCCCCCATGCTATTTAACATCCACATGAAACAGTTGAGTGCAGTCATCCAGAGTTTTGGAGTGCATTGTCATCAGTATGGTGATGACATGCAGCTCTATTTCTCCTTTTTATTTTCTTCAGGTGAGGCTGTGGATGTGCTAAATCGGTGCCTGGCTGCAACAATGGACTGGATGAGGGCTAATAAACTAAAACTCAATCCAGACAAGACTAAGAAGCTGTTGGTGGGTGGTTCTGCTGACCGCATGGAGGGTGCTCAACCTGTTCTGGATGGGGTTGAACTCCCCTGAAGGAGAAGGTTCTCCTTGGGGGTTCTCCTTGAGCCATCTTTGTCACTTGAGGCTCAGGTGGCCTCAGTGGCATGGAGTGCCTTCTAACAACTTCATTTGGTGGCCCAGCTATGCCCCTATCTGGACAGGGATAACTTGGCTTCAGTTGTCTATGCTCTGGTAATCTCCGAGTTAGATTATTGCAATGCACTCTACGTGGGGCTGCCTTTGAAGACAGGTCAGAAACTGAGGTTCGTGCAAAATGCAGCAGCCAGATTGATAACAGGGACCAGAAGGTCCGAACATATAAGACCAACTCTGGCCCACTTGTACTGGCTGCCTGTATGTTTCCAAGCCCAATTCAGGGTGCTGGTTTTAACCTATAACACCTTACACGGCTTGGGACCACAATACCTGACAGAGCGCCTCTCCCAACATGAACCTACCCGTATACTACACTCAACATCTAAGGCCCTCCTCCAGCTGCTTACACTGAGGGAAGCTTGGAGGATGGCGACAAGGGAGAGGGCCTTTTCAGTGGTGGCCCCCAAATTATGTAATGATCACCCCGACAAGGCCCACCTGGCGCCAACCTTGTTATCTTTTCGGCGCCAGGTTAAGACCTTTCTCTTCTCCCAAGCATTCGGCAGCATATGATAAGTTTTAATCGATCCTGGAATGTCTTATGGTTATGCTTGTTTGCTTTTGAGATTGTTTGTTTGAAGTTGTTTTAGATGTATGTTTCTTTTGTGTATATTGTCTGTTTATGTGTTTTTTATGTAAATGGTTTTAAATCTCTGTATATTGTATTTTTAATGTTTTTAATCTTTGTAAACTGCTAAGAAAGCTCCAGCTATTGGGAGGTATAGAAATGTACTAAATCGTCATCACCATCACCATTATCATCATCATCATCCATGGCCACAGAGCAAAGTATTAAAATTATTGATCCTGTACTTCATGGAGCAAGTGTGATGTAAAAACATGAATCCATAATAATCATACTCCCATGCTTCACGGAACCACCATGGCATAAAAACATGGATTTGGGGCATGGATCCTATGGATTTTTTAACTGAAGGGGCCACCAAATCACACCAGCAAATCACAGATCATTTCTGTGTCTGTGGATTTCATTATGAAAATCATGGATCCATGGATTTGTGGTGCTATCATGCTGCAAAACAAGGATTTGAGGCATGGATACTCATGATTCCCCTGCATTTTTATGGGGATGCCTCCGAAATCTAGAGGTGTACAAATCCCACTTACCGTTCTGTTCTGGGTCTGCTGGGGGGGGGAGGCGATCCCTCCCTCCCCCCGGAATCCTCCCCAGCTGGTGGCCAATCCGGGATTTTTCTGGGTCAGTCCGTGGAGGCAGATGACTACACTGATTGTACAGGTGAGGTTGCCAAAACAAGACAAAGTATTGAGAGGTTGATATACATATGCAGGCAATCTATTCTTGGATACTGGTAAAAAAGCATGGATCATCTTGGATACAAAAGCAAAAACCCACCAGGAAAGTGAAATGTGTGTTGTTGTTTTTAAAGGGCACCATTATTGAGGGCTGGGAGACAGGCTTTTTCTGGGCCTTCTTGCGAGGCTTTATGAGGAAGTAAGTAGGCAAAAATCAGAGTAAAAGGAGAAGCAGAAGCAAAAATATATCATCAAAAGTGGATCCTATTTACCACGGAAACAGTCATGCCAGTAAATGTTGTTCCAACACCTGCATCAGAGTTTGGATGCAGCAATTGGTTTCACATGTATCAGTTGAAGAAAAAATAAATAAAATTGCACCGCCATTCATATGTTACAGCGAATAAAAACAAATATGAACCTATATGGAAAGTATAGAAATTGGCCTTGACCCAAAGAGCACTAAAAGGTCTGGGTGTTGGCAGTATAAAGTGCAGAGCCTGTGAGCCTGTGGTGATCCCTAGAGCTGGCGCTGCAGCAGCTACTCTCCCCGAAGCACCAGGCATGGAGCAGGAAGAGTGGCAAATTCCCCCCTCCACCACCCGGAAAGCCCACCCGGGCAAGGCAGCCTCCACCTGTGAAGGGCTAATTTACTCTCTCTTGCAGCCCGCCTTCCCTCCCTCGAGGAGCTGCTTACTGTGCCTTCCCGGTTTTAGGGAAGGGCAGGAGCACATGGGCCAAGCTAAGCTGCTTGCTGGAGAGGAGACACTGGTCCTGAGTCAGATCAACAATCTCATGCCCTCTTAGCAAGCCAGAGGTTGTAGAAGAGCAACCCAGCATGTAGCTGCCGCTGCAGCGGCAGACAAGACACCCAAAAACAAACATCAGACTCAGATAAGTCAGCTTAGTCAGTTTGGTGGTGGTGGCGGCAGCCACAAAATCAGTGGGGTGGGGGGGCTTGGGGAGGGCAGAGAGGAGGAGGGAGTTTATATGAGTGAAAAATAAATGAAAATAAATTTTAAACATTAAATTAAAATGATAAGAAATACCTGGGAATAAACCCCATTGAAATCTATGCTTTACTTCTAAGAAGACATGTACGTGGATATTGGGAGCCACAGTGCAGTGGCCACCTCACCTGCCTCTGCATAGCTCTGGGCAGGGCTGCAGAACTTCTCCATCACATCTCTCACCCAGCCCTTTCCACCTTGTGCCCTCAAGATGTGTTGGACTGCAAATTCTATCATTCCCCCTCCCAACCAGCATAGCCAATATGCTGCCTGGAGCCAATGGGAGTTGTCATCCAACAAACCTAAGGGGCACCAGGTTTGGGGTAGGCTGCAGCCTTCTGTGTTTCTTCTTGACTGTTACTGCAAAGGGCGAGGGCCTAAAGTGCACATGACCAGGAACGCTGGTGGCTTTTAAATACATTTGTTAAGTAAAGCGGCTTTGCTCTTGTTCTCCCTCTCTCCACCCCCCCACACCTATTTCCTCCATATATCTGCATTGAGCTTACTTGATAATATTTGATGTATTATTTATTGAATTGATTGGATGTATAGTCTACTTCATACCAAAGGCTCAGGGCTGGTAACAATATGCTAATCAATCTACTTTATCTTTCCCTCTTGCTGATCACCAAAACACACTTTGAATAAAACATGTCTTCAGCTGCTTCTGGAAGATGCACAGAATTTGGTGTTTACAATATATGTGGTACTTTACAGAGAATCATAAGCAAAATAATCAGGTCTCTGCCCCAGAAGCTTACAATCTAAACTGACATTTAATCTGTACTCTAAAGTTACATAGCTGTTTGAAACTTAATTTTTGATTAATACAAGCTATTATTATTTTTATTATTATTAATAACCTCCCTTTTCCTCACACTGTTTAGATATAATGTGCCTGTAGGAAGTAAGGCTGTGGAGATGTGAATGGCCTAGACCCTTGTCCTCCTCTTGAAAATATGCTCCCATTGTTTTGAACCTTTTATTAAAAGACACACATAAAGCTGATTTACATACCCTTAACTGAGGTTTGTTTATGGTGGGGGGCCTCATTACTGCATCACCCTTAAAACTCTGATGCTTAAACTTGTTCTTGGCAGTTCTCCAACCCCAGTACTAGCAGCCAGAGGCAGCTGGGGCACCATCCTATCCCACTCCCACAGTTCCAGGGCAGGAAAGGAGAACAGGGCCACCACAGCAATACACCAGCTCCCTCAGTAAGTGTGTTTAGGATTGGTGCCTTTTTGTGCTTTACAGTGGGGTGGGTGGGGGTGGAGAAATTGTAAGGAAAAGTCTCTTTCACATCTTGATTAACATGAAAAAGAGGGAGGCAGATGGGTGGTGCAAATGAGAAGCAAGATGATGTTCAGCTATTGAATTATTAATATTCACTGTAAGAGTTGGTTTGTGCCAGTTTTTAGGATTTATTACACAATCCTATGCTTGTTTACTTGGAAGTCAGTCCCACTATTTCAACTGCCCATTAGGCTTTCTCCCAAGTAAGTGTGCATAGGACTGCAGCCTTAGGTGCTTTCCCAACATCTCATAAAGGGTTGGATCTAGACTGGTCACGCTTCGAGTATACTCACTAAAATCAGTGGGAAATGTTAGTCAGGACTTACCCCTACCTTAAGTTCCTTTGATTTCAGTAAGTCTACTCTATGCATAAGTAAGCCTGGATCCAACTAAAACACCATAAGAGATGACTGAATATTTTGAGAAACCACTGGAAACTATGGACTCTGGACTCATGAAAAAAAACCCTATGAAGTCAGCGGTGCAGAGGGCACAGGATGTTGAAAGAAACCAAAACACTGATTAACAATCCAGACTGCTGGGAGATGTGTTACTGGCACTGTGGGTGATCAACTGGAACTTTTGGAAGCATCATTGTCTTCTTCTTGCTGAACCTCAAAAAGACACGTCATCCTATATTCATCATTCCACAGAACTCCAAACAAAGTAAGGGACTGAAAGCTCATTTTTGTTGTCTAATCTTGCAAGGTTGTATAATCTTAGAAGGGGGTGTGGCTGTGACTGTCACAAAGGGACCCTGCACTTCAGAGTGCCCACTACGCTGTTGCTCTGGACCCATTCATTAAACCACAAAAAATGTGGAGCTAGTCATAGCATAACTAGCTAGCCCTGTGTTTAAGGAGCAATTAACCAAGAGCTTGAAAGGAAGCAGGAGTAGGTGCTTCCTCTCAAGCAGCCAATGAAGGCTTCCCTCCATTCAACCACTAGTGGAGTACTTTGGCTCCTACGTTGGAGTCACAGTCATATCCAGCTATATCATCTGTTGGTTTACAACCACTCTATTGCAGAACAAAGGTCAATTTCCAGAGGAGATCCAAGTCATATTTTCTAAAGGCAGTTCTTTAACAGCTTAATTTCAGGGCATCAGGGAAAATGTAAATTAAAAAAAAAAAGTTCTTATGAAGCGAAACAGGCTGATATCAATTGTAGGAGAATGGGGAAGTACATGTGCAAAGGCTTTCTCCACAGCAGTCTAAGTGCAGACTTAAGCAGGATGAATCATAAAAGGCACACAGATTAAGGGCGTAATCCTATTGGGATGCCCATCAGCCTCCAAACTCAGAGGCTGATGGGCATCCTATGCAGATGGGAGGAGCATGGAGGCGACCTTTGCCTCTGTGCTCATCTGGCTCTGCATTTTTGCTAGACGAGCTTTTTTGCCTGTCTAGCTGGGGCTCTGCAGAGCAGGAGGGAAGGAGGCTGGGAAAGCTGAAGGATTCTTCGTAAGCAGGCTGCCACAGTCCCTTCCCTCGCCCGCCTACAGAACTGCCCTGTTTCCCTCCTCTCCAAGGTCACTTTTGTGACCTTGGAGAGGCAGCCAGCATGGTTCTCTCCGCAAGGGGGGAGCGCGTACTACTGGGTCTGAGGTCAGAGCGCTGTTTCTGACCTCAGATCTAGGAATCCGAAAAATCCGTCTAGGGGCCATAGGATTGCTCCCTAAAAGATAAACCAGAAGGAACTAGAAGATCAGGCTTAATTTAATTACACAGTATTTAACAATGTAGATCTTTAGTATTTAAAAATAACCACAAATTGCAGCAAACAGAGCAACAAGGCCAACCAGCGTAAACCAAAAGGGCAACAAATATCTGTTGTTTGAGTTGTCAACAGGCCTAGATCTCAACGGTTTCAGGATCCGGTCATGCTGGGTCAGGATAGCTCCCCTGGCTCCATCCCATTTCCTTGGTCCTTGCAGGCGGTACTGGTACGGTGTGCATGGCCCAAACATAACCTCCCAGGCCAGCTTGGGATCTGTGAGAAACAGAGGCCATACGTTGGGCTTTACACCTATCAGAGAGGCCAGTTCATCCATGTAATTAATGTAGTCCACTTGGATGGTGTGGCGTGGGCTTTTCACATACCTGAAAGAAAAGAGAAGTATAGTTTCGCTAGCTGTCCAGAACAACAGGCCGGCTTTCTCCAGCCATCCAGCTAGGCCCAGCAAGCATGTCTGATACAACCACCACCTGTGAACAGTTATCTCAGTCTGTTTCCCGCCTCCCAGCTGAGCTGAGCAGAGCAGAGCAAGCTGCTCCAGCTGGTCCAGGGACTACAGAAGCAGGCAAGCTCCCAGAGAGCGAGCGAACAGAGCAAGCGAACAGGGGGAGCAAACAGGAGTTGGCCACGGGAGTTGCAGTGGTTGAAGACAAAGGAGACAAAGGAGACAGAGGCTAAGAGGTAAGTGGGCTGCAGGAAGCCCAGGGGGCTGCCCTTTATCCTTCTGAGTGGCTGTGAGCTCACCAGGTGCTTCTGAGAGCTCCAACTGAATTGGGGGGGGGGGGCTGAGTACTCCCAGCAGCTGACTGGGCGGGAAGCTTCAGTCTGTTTCCCGCCTCCCAGCTGAGCAGAGCAGAGCAGAGCAGAGCAAGCTGCTCCAGCTGGTCCAGGGACTACAGAAGCAGGCAAGCTCCCAGTGAGTGAGCGAACAGAGTGAGCAGACAGGGGGAGCAAACAGGAGTTGGCCAGGGGAGTTCGGCAGGGGAGGTCAAGGGGGAGGCCCCTAACATTTTTTTTATTTTTATTTTTTTAACTAACTTTTTTCCATTTATTTGTCTTGTAACACACACTTCCACACCAGTGGGACTCTGCTTTTAACCTCTACTGAGTAGAGGAGCAGGCACAGGCTAGTCTAGAACAATCACAAAGCTAGACACAAAAAGGGAAAAGAGGCTATGGAAGTGGTGGTGACCTGCAAGGTGTGTGCAGTGTTTGTTTTCTTGCCTGAGATCAACATGGCCTACACCTGCAACAAGTGCAAGTTGATCACGCTGCTGGAAGAAAAAGTAAGTGGACTGGAGCAGCGACTGTCGACCCTCCGGGGAATAAGAGAACACAAAGAGTTCTTGGACAGAATGGGGGAACTACAGCAGCAAAGGGAAGACCAGAAGCTTGAAAAGCAACAGCAAGATGAGGCAGTGGGAAATGCTGAGGTGAAGAAAAATGGAGTAGAGGATACTCCTTGGAAAAGGGTGACAGTTAGGAGCAGAAGAACTAGACGCCACTCTGCACCAGTGGAAGCAGTGGAGCTGTGGAACCGATTCCAGGTACTTGCAGATGAGACTGGAGGACAGCCTGCAGAGGAAGAATCACAGGGGAACCTGCATGAGAGTGAGCAAGAGGCTGAAGGTCAGTCAAACAGAGGCGATGAAACCCAGGCCTACAACAAGAAGAAGAGAAGAGTGGTAGTAGTGGGAGACTCCTTGCTGCGTGGGATCGAGACCCAAGTATGTCATGAAGACCCGTGGACTCGCCAGGTATGTTGTCTCCCGGGAGGACAGATTAGAGACGTGACTGAAAGGTTGCCTGCACTCATAAAGCCCACTGACAGGTATCCCTTTCTTCTCAGCCATGTGGGAACAAATGATACCGCCAAGCGGAGCTACGAAGAGATCACGTCAGACTTTGAAGCTTTGGGAAGGAAACTCAAGAACTTTGGGGCACAGATAGTTTTCTCATCCATCCTTCCAGTAGTTAGAAGAGGGACAGAAAGGGAACGAATAATACTCTGGGTGAATGACTGGCTATGAAGGTGGTGCCGATGAGAGAGATTTGGATTCTGGGACCACGGGCTATACTTCCTGGAAGATGGGCTGTTGGCTAGGCACGGGTTGCACCTCACAAAGGCTGGGAAGAATGTGTTTGGCCACAGCATGAAGAACTTCATCAGGAGGGCTTTAAACTGAATCCTACGGGGAAGGGAGATGTAATGTTGGGGGTAACAATGGACGTAGGCGCATGCACTGCAACGGAGAGAACAGCTCTGATAGCGCCCAATACTAGTCTTCAGACACATGTAGGAAGAAAGCCAGACTATGAAGCACATGGTCTTCGATGTCTATATACTAATGCCCAGAGTATGGGAAACAAACAGAAGAACTTGAACTCTTAATACAAGAGGGAAATTATGACCTGATAGGTATAACTCAGACTTGGTGGGATGACTCTCATGACTGGAATACAGCAATTGAAGGATATAACTTGTTCAAAAAGAACAGGAGGAACAGAAAGGGAGGTGGGGTTGCACTGTATGTGAAAAATACATATCTCTGCACAGAAATACAGGAGGAGGGTTTTGTAGCCCCATCGAGAGCATCTGGGTTGAAATAAATGGAGCAAAGAATAAAAGGAACCTGGCGGTCGGAGTCTATTACCAGCCACCCAATCAAGGAGAAGACAAGGATGAAACTTTTGAAAAGCAAATAGCCAATGTTTTAAGGAAGCATGATGTAGTAGTAATAGGGGACTTCAATTTCCCCGATATTTGTTGGGAGACAAATTCTGCAAAACATGGCCCCTCCAGGAAATTCCTGACTTGTGTGTCAAATAACTTCCTCCTACAGAAAGTAGAGGAAGGAACTAGAGGATCGGCTATCCTTGACTTGATCCTAACCAACAGAGATGACTTAGTGGATAAAGTAGCAGTTACAGGAACTCTGGGGGAAAGCGACCATGTTGCACTTGAGTTCTTGGTTCTAAGGGAAGCAAAAGCCGAGTGTAGTCAAAGGCGTACCCTGGATTTTAGGAAAGCTGATTTTAATAAACTCAGAACAATGATCAGTAAGGTCCCATGGCAAGCGACGCTAACGAGAAAAGGAGACCAAGATGGGTGGGAGCTTTTAAAAAAGGAAATTCTCAAGGCACAATCACAAACAATTCCAACAAGAAGAAAAGGTAGAAGACAACGGAAGAAGCCAGTGTGGCTTCACAAAAAGCTTAGGGATGACCTGAAAACAAAAAAGGACACATATAGGAAGTGGAAAGAAGGCCAAGTAACAAAGGAAGAGTACAGGCAGATAGCACAGAATTGCAGGGATGGCGTCAGGAAGGCTAAAGCTGAGAAGGAGCTGAGGTTAGCGAGGGATGCTAAAAACAACAAAAAAGCTTTCTTCAGCTACATGCATAGTAAAAGGCAGAGGAAAGAAAAGGTGGTTCAGCTATTAAATAAGGATGGCAAAACGATAACAGATGACAAAGAAAAGGCAGAGGTGCTCAATTCCTACTCTGGCTCAGTCTTCTCCCAAAAGAGGGTCTATGACCCCCCTGGCAAAGGCGAAGTACAGGCTGAAGGGGCAGCTTGAGATCGATAGGCATATGGTCAAGGAACATCTAATTACTTTGAATTAGTTCAAATCTCCAGGGCAAGATGAACTGCATCCTAGAGTAATAAAGGAACTGGCAGAAGAACTCTCAGAACCGCTGTCTATTCTCTTTGAGAAATCATGGAGGACGGGGGAAGTGCCAGATGACTGGAGGAGGACTAACGTTGTCCCTATCTTCAAAAAGGGTAAAAAGGAGGAACCTGGGAACTACAGACCAGTAAGTCTGACATCAATCCCTGGGAAAATTCTGGAGCAGATGATAAAAGAACCCATCTGGAAGCACCTTGACAACAATGCCGTGATTACTCGAAGCCAACATGGATTTGTCAAAAACAAGTCCTGCCAGACAAAAATGATCTCATTTTTTGATCAAGTAACCTCCCTTGTAGACCGTGGGAATGCTGTAGACATCATATACCTCGACTTCAGCAAAGCTTTTGACAAAGTGCCCCATGATCACCTGATGAGCAAACTAGCTCAAAGTGGGCTAGATGAAACAACGATCCAGTGGATCCACAGTTGGCTACAGAATCGGACTCAAAGAGTGCTTATCAATGGGACCTTCTCAAACTGGGGAGAGGTAACGAGTGGGGTACCGCAGGGCTCAGTCCTGGGCCCAGTGCTCTTCAACATTTTTATTAATGACTTGGAGGAGGAGGTGCAGGGAATGCTGATCAAATTTGCAGATGACACAAAATTGGGTGGGATAGCTAATACTTTGGAAGACAGAAACAAAATTCAAAGTGATCTGGATAGACTGGAGTGCTGGGCAGAAAACAACAGAATGACATTTAATAGGGATCAATGCCAAGTTCTGCACCTAGGAAAAAGAAACCAAATGCACAGTTACAAGATGGGGGATACGTGGCTCAACCACACTACGAGCGAGAAGGATCTTGGAATTGTTGTCGATCACAAGCTGAATATGAGACAGCAATGTGATGTGGCTGCAAAAAAGGCAAAGGCTCTTTTGTGCTGCATTAATAGAAGCATAGCTTCCAAATCCCAGGAAGTCCTAGTTCCCCTCTACTCAGCACTGGTTAGGCCTCATCTGGAGTATTGTGTCCAGTTCTGGGCACCACACTTTAAGAAGGATGCAGACAAACTGGAGAGGGCTCAGAGGAGGGCAACAAAGATGATCAGGGGACTGGAAACAAAGCCCTATGAGGAGAGACTGAAGGAACTGGGCATGTTTAGCCTTGAGAAGAGAAGACTGAGGGGAGATATGATAGCACTCTTCAAGTACTTGGAAGGTTGTCACAGAGAGGAAGGCCAGGATCTTTTCTTGATCATCCCAGAATGCAAGACACGGAATAATGGGCTCACGTTACAGGAAACCAGATTGCGGCTGAACATCAGGAGAAACTTCCTGACTGTGAGAGCAATAAGATAATGGAACCAATTACCTGGGGAGGTGGTGGGCTCTCCCACACTGGAGGCCTTCAAGACGAGGCTGGACAGCCATTTGTCAGGGATGCTCTGACTTGGATTCCTGCATTGAGCAGGGGGTTGGACTCGATGGCCTTGTAGGCCCCTTCCAACCCTACAGCGAGATTCTATGATCTCGCTGTAGCTCCCAGTTCCTGGGGCTTGAGGTCAGACAAGGCTCCCTTAAGTGGGACAGTGAGAACAGCTGGGCTCAGTGGGAAGACTCTGCCCCTTCTGGGGTGGGGCGAGAGGCTTGGGGTCCAGGCCTGGGATTGGCTGGAGGAAATCTGCCCTGAGCTGCCAGGGATGGGCAAGAAAAGGAGTCTGGGTGGAGGTGTGGCCGTCTCTCCTCTTCCTGGCTGTATTCTGACATGTTAGGTTGCTGGCAAGGATCCTATTCCAGGAGGTCCTTGCTTTGGTAATGTATAGGTAGGGTAGCCAACGCTTTGTTGTTTTGCTTGGTTGTACTATCTTGAAAGGGGCCACGGTGGCTTGGTGGTTAAGATGCTGAACTGCAGACTGGAAGGTCAGCAGGTCAGCAGTTCGAGACCCGAGTGCCGCGTGACGGAGTGAGCTCCCGTCTTCAGTCCCAGCTCCTGCCAACCTAGCAGTTTGAAAGCAAGAAATTGCAAGTAGATAAATAGGTACCGCCTCGGCGGGAAAGGTAACAGCGTTCCGTGCACCTCGGTGTTCAGTCATGCCGGCCACATGACCACGGAAGCGTCTTCGGACAGCGCTGGCTCTTCGGCTTAGAAATGGGGATGAGCACCGCACCCTAGAGTCGGACACGACTGGTTGGGGACTCCTTTTTTTTTACTATCTTGAAGGTTCTCTGAATGTCATACTTCATGTAATCTTTTATTCCCCTTTTCCCCTCTACCCTTAACTTTTTCCTTTTAATAAACCTTATTCTACCTTAGAGTGGGGAGTGCTTCCTTCTGGGTAAACCTCGGTGCTAAGTCCAGTGCCAGCTGGCCAGTGGGGGTGGCTACTGGTTGTCATTTGGGGACAGAGACCTGAGGTGTTCTGGCCTACCTTGCAGGGACATTGGGGTTGGCTCCAGCCTTCTTTCTCATGGTGGTAGTGGTTAGGGGTGTGTGAAACACTTACCCCGTTCCAGCCAGTAGTCCACGGTGGGGGAGGAAGCGATCCGTCCCTCTCCTCCGGAACCCTCCCCAGCTGCAGCCAGACTTCTGGCCGCTGCCGGGCTGCAGCTGCAAATGGCAGCTGCTATACCAGCCGCCATTTGTGTCCCGCCAAGCCGTGATAGGCTACATAAGTATCTACGTAGCCTATCACGGCTTGGCAGGGACGCAAATGGCGGCTGGCGTGATGGCCGCCATTTGCAGCCACAGCCCGGCAGTGGCCGGAAGATGACCCAGAGCCGCCGCCGCCAGAGCCAGGTCGGTCCGTTCCGGGGGGGATTTCGGCGTGGTGGTGGTGGGGTAGTCCGTACCGCCATGGACTCCGGGGGGCCGGATTCTAAAGAATCCAGCCTCACTGGAGTCCGTGGCGGAATTCTCCAACATCCCTCGTAGTGGTGGGATAAGACATTGAGGTTGCTCAGAGAGGATTTGCACTATATCCTCAAGGGCAGAGTCTTCCCACTAGGTCCAGCTGTCCTCGCTGTCCCAATTAATGGAGCCTCGCCTGACCTTGAGCACCAGGGACTGGGAGCTACAGCGAGATAATGATTCACAGGTGGTTGTATCATACATGCTTGCTGGGCCTAGCTGGATGGCTGAAGAAAGCCAGCCCATTGTTCTGGTCACTAGCTATTTGACTGAACAGAGAAAATAACCCATTCTGAGGGTGGCGGCAGCGGTGGTGGTAAGAAGGTTTTCTCCAGGGCTGGCCCTCCCATGAGGTGGGGTGAATCCCCCACCTCAGGTGGCAGAACCAGAAGGGCAGCAGATTGTGCACCCTCCCCCACTGTCAGGAGGACGGCATGACCTGCTACCACCCTATGCCTTCTGTGCCAGATGCCACAAGAAAGCAGCTGGCATGACTCTTCAGAGTTGTGGGCCAATGCTTCACTTTGAGACATCCTCAGAGCAAAGCATTGACCCACATGATGCTCTGGAGAGCAGCTGGCAAGTGAGTGAGGCATCAGGCAGGAGGGCTCTCTGGGAACACAGCTCTCTAGAGAGCCACCTCCCTGCCCAAATACCGCACTTTGAGGCACTCTGGATCAGGTGAACCTGGAGATCGCCTGTGCTGATCTCCACAGAGTTGGGACTTGGCCCTTGCCAGGAGAGCAGCCACTCTCCCTGGCACAGGCAAGGCCCACGGCCCTGCATTCCTGCTGCAATCTCCCATCTCTGATCAGAGAGGGAAGCTGGGTGCCACTGCTGGCATGCACCACCAGGGGCACTGCTGCGCTTATCTCCAGGCCCCACCACTCTATTTCCCTCCTCCGCAAGTGAATGAAATACTTCTCCCATTTAGTTTTAAGGGCGGGGTGGGGGGGGAAGTCCTTCTTGCTGAAAATTGGCTGTGGGGGTGGGGGCAAAGTACGCCCCTCACCAAGGTCCCTCAGGGTAACAGAGTCCTTGGTGGTGGGGGGTGGACTTCATTCCCCTTCCAGCAATTTTTGGCAGGGGGACTTTTCCCCCTCCTTAGGTAAGTCAGTGGAGTGATTTGTCCATTAACTTGCATAGAGAGGGAAAAAGCCCCTCCCTGCTGAAAATCTGCTGGAGGGGTGGTGGTGAAGCCCACCCCCACCTGCAAGACAAAAGGGTATTTGGCAAGCATGGGCTTCACTTCCCCTCTCTCCAGCTGATTTTCGGTAGGGAGGGTTTTTTTTCCTTTCCTATATAAGTCAATGGAGCAATTCCTCCATTAAATAACATAGGGAGGGGAAAAGCCCCTCCCTGAAAAAAACTGGCAGGGGCAGGGAGCAAAGTGCACCCCTACCAAGGACCCTCCGTGCAACAGGGTACTTGGAGGGGGGTGGGTTTTGCCTCTCCTTCAGCTGATGTTTGGCAGGGGGCTTTTTCTCACCCCATGCACATGAATGGAGAAATTGCTCCATTCAGTTGCATGGAGATGGGGAGGAGGGGGAGAGCCAGAGCCAGAGCAGCGATATTTTGTAGCACACAGAGGGGGCACATTCATGCATACATATAAACACAGTTAAGGGTGTGTGCTCCCAACAACTTTGTGATTGGCGTCTTGCCCCCGAGACAGCCAATTTATGGTGGTGCCCAGGGCACTTCTCTAAAACGCCAAAGGTGCCCCCAGGCCCAAAGCAGTTGGAGCCTCCTGTCCTAGATATTTCTGTTCTAGTAACCAAGGGACAGACTCTGCAAGGAGGGGGGTGACGCTGCTTATATTTGATGAATGGGCGGAGCAGTGGGAAAAGGACCAGCCAGCTGATCTTGCCAGCAGCTGCAGATGGCACCTTCGTACAGCCTAACCATCACATGATGCTGGATGATTTATTACAGGCTTTTAGGCTCAAGCATGAGCACAGCATATGAGGGACACATGCAGAACGGGCAGTTCCTTGGGACAGAGATCAAAGAAGGGGTGCCCACTCACTCACCCCCCATTTTCCACCAGTCCCAGTTAACCTTTATGCTGTAGTATTTACAGCATTTCATCCAATATCAGCATCCACCTCTTTATTGTCACTGCAACCTACAGGTTGTCTTACTGTGGGCTGGTTCAAGTCCTGAATCATCTCAGTTGCAGAGACTGGTAAGTATTTGGAGTTAGAATTACGTAGAGCTGAAAGGGATGAATTAGACCCTACTAAGGGTTTTCAGAGCCTTTTAAAATACAGTAACTGAGGGAACCAACTGCACATCCTTTGCAAGTGAGTTTCATAAGGTAGGGACCACTGCTGAGAAGGCCTTGCCCCTAGCACCCACCAACCTAAATGATCTTAAAGGTGAGCAAACAAGTAAGGCTTCCGACACTTAAAATGACAGCGATGAGTCCAGAAGCACCCCAGCAACAAAAAAGATAATTTTCAGTTAAGATGAGGTTACAGTAGTTGCCAAGGGGAAACTAGTTTTTTTCCTTTACCCTGGCCCCTTCGCAGACGGTTGGTTTATTTATTTATTTATTTATTTATTTTTATTTATTAAATTTCTCAATCACCCATCTGGCTGGTCACCCAGCCACTCTGGGCAATGTACAAAATATATAATAAAACAGTTTAAAACAATAAAATTCCACAGTAAAACATTTTTCTAAAAATACCCTAACCCACCCATATATGCCTGCCTGAACAACCATGTTTTGAATGCACGGCAGAAGCTCATTAAAAAGGGGGCATGGTGGAGTTCCCTAGGGAGGGAGTTCCACAGAGTGGGGGCCACCACAGAGAAGGCCCTCTCCCTTGTCCCCACCAGTCTAGCTGTCCTGGCTGATGGGACGGAGAGAAGGCCATCCAAGGCTGATCTTGTTAAGCGGCCTGTCTGGTGTTTCTGGAAGTGCTCCTGTTGTATTCTGATGAGCAGTTTGCACTTTTAAATTTTTAAATTTTTTATAATGAGAAGCCACTTATTTAATCCTGCCATACTATTCATATTATCACTCAGTAATAACTAAAGTGGGAGCAAGTAGCATTCGTTATGCCTGTCACATACCGTTTGGCCATGGATGCTTTGCTCATAGTAATTTCAGACATCATCTCACATGTTGATGGTAGCTTAGCAAGTCCTAGAAAACAGAAGCAAAGATGAAGAGGCAATACTTTGGAGGACCTGGATGGAGGCAGATGGAAAAAGTGCTCAATGAAGACAAGAGGCACTCTGGAACAGTCCTGATGCTATCATGAGCCTTCATTCAACAAAACCAGAACTTTACCACCATAGCTGGATGGAACTCTCTTCTCATCTGAGACTTTCTGTGTACATGATTAGGCTTTGACTGTCTCATGGACCAATGTTTCTGAGTTTTCCAATAGGAAGGGAGAGTTCAAACAAGGAGGTTGCTCCATTGCCAGGTCTAGGTCAAATGCTATTCCATCTCCATCAACTAGACTACAGAGCTGAATTAAAAACATTTCGTGCCAGGAAATAAATATCTGCCATGTCCAAACAAATACCCATTTGTCATCATGGCTCATGATGTTAATTCTGAAACTATAAGATTAACAGATCACCAGCAGCACCCAGAAGAAGTATAAAGGACCTTACCCTTAAACACCTGTGTAGCCCAGCGACCCTGCAGTTCTGCAATAGGCATGATGGCACCCAGTGGTTGGACAAGACCAATGATAGCCAGTGTGGGCTTCTCCAGATGAGGGGGGAAGACATATTTATATAGAGGGGTCTGATTATCAATGACTCTCACACAGTTCCCGAGGAAGGGAAAAGAGAAACTGTATCCTGTGGCAAAGACAACAAAATCTATATCCTCTTCCTTAGAGCCATCTTCGAAGATGGCAGCAGTGTCAGTAAATTCACTGATATTTGATTTCACTAGCACTCTCCCTGAAATGATGCAGTTTGGGAGTTCATCGTTGATAGTTGGATGCTGGCTGAGAAACCTGAAAGGTATAAATAAACAAACAAACAAACAATAAATAAATTTAAAAAAAACGAAGATGATGCAATCAGACTTTGTTCTTTGGCCTTAGTTTTTCACTTCAGAATCTGGCTCTGGTAACTCGCCTACTTTGCCAACAGCAAGACTACAGAGGCTGAACAGAGAAGGGTTAAAGCCAGCATAGCACATCGTAAAAACTGTATTAACGGGACCTTGGGAATGTCTATAGGAAGAGCATAACAGTGTGTGGTTCACCCTTAGGCCAAGAGGGAAACATAGGAAGAGCATTATCGGGACCTGTAAATACTCCAGTGACCTACAGCAGATACTAGATACTTTAGTTTTTAACCTATCTGGGCTTTTCTGCATGATTAAACCAATTGTGACACTGCCCTATTTCATCCTTCATGCTATACTCTCATTACCCTTGATCCTCAAGAGGACTAAATTCCAACACTATGCAGTGGATGGGATAAGGTTCACTTCAAGGGAACAGCCTAGTTCTGTTTGCAGCTTTTTTTTTTTTAAGGGGAGGTGCATATTCAAGAAAAAAAGGAACACCAAACTTTGCATAACTAGAAAAAAAGAGAGCAAGGGTCCATGAACGGCAGAGCATTGCCATATGGAAAAAATAATCTTGCTAACGTTCAGAAATTTGGCATGGTGTGAGAGAAGACTACAGGAGGGTTCCCCTTCTGTAGTGGTATAACGGAGTTTTGTTGTTGTTGTTCAGTCGTTCAGTCGTGTCCGACTCTTCGTGACCCCAGCCACTAAATACATTAAACATCAGAAGCTGTTCAAAAGATGGCATGGGAGAGGAGTTGTGTCATCATCACATGTGATCTCATGAGCACTCACTCACCATATAGGTTCTGGGACAATAGTGAAATCACATTCCACATGTCAGTCACACAACAGAACTATGAACGGGGGAGGGGCAAAAAGTTATATCTGCCCAGTGCTAAAATATTGAGGCTGTGGCAGTGGAAAAATGCAATATGCCCATGATCAGAAGTGCTATTAGAGGAAAGAGATCAACATTCCCTATAACAGATGAGTTACAAGTGCACATTTGTGGTGTTAAAATCATTTGCAACAACCCTTTGAGTGCTGGGACTGGTAATCTGAAAGCAGCACACAGATTCAACCTGGTAAAGTTACTTTACTCAGATAAAAAATTATCAGGAAATGAAATATTAAAATCATCATCAATTTTGTTATCATCTAGAGTATTAAAACATAGGGTTTGAGGTACTAATTAAATAATAATGAATCCCACTTTCCCTTCCATCTTCTGCCTTTTCAGAATGAAAGGTACTTTGGGCCTGGTAACATTTGCCTTTTATCATTGTAAAGCCTCTCTAAAGGATTCACATTTTGAGCAACAATATTAATGGAAGTGATGCCAAGTGCAAACCAGTAGCAGCTTACATTGACAAGGAAGGGTTGGGGCTGATGTGAAACAGCCCAAGGCCCAGCTCAGCTTGATGTAAAACAGCCCAACGCCTGGCTCAGCTTGGTTGCCGAGTGCTTACCTACAAGCTATCTTCAAATGCCTGCAACTAATCCCCAATGAGTTCTATGGTGGTGGTGCTATAATCTGGAGAGGAGAAGTAGCAGGTGCAGAAATGGTTAAAGCACCCCTACCCCAAATTGCCCCCTTGTGAGGCAGCTTTTCAGAGGGTGGAGGGTGGGCTATGAGGGTTCAGTCACACATGTTTGTATATAGCATGTAGTTAGACCTTGAAAATTAGAGCCTTTAAAAATATATGCAGACAAGGTAGTTGGCACTCAGGAATTCATCATTCTGTCCCAATCATCCCTGGGTGACAGGGCATGATCTGAGTGCACATGATGCAGCCACCTGTGGACACTAAGCAGGTTTGGGTTCAGTCAGTATCTGGATAGGAGATCACCTGTGAGCTCTAGTGTGCCACTTAAAGCTCCATGATGGAAGAAAGGCAGGATATAAATGTACTGAATAAATAAAGGAAATAAAGCAAAGTAGTATATTGCTGGGTGATACCTGTGTTTAGGTTTCAAGCCATAATGAGAATGGTTGAATCTGGTATTTAATCCATTCTCTACCCACTGATTTACCATGGATGAGGTGAAAAATTGCTTCAGTAACATATTAGATCGAGTGGAAAGCACCACATCTTCTGGATAGCCTTTGTCACCAACACGATTCAGTACCCATGCCCCTCGGCGAGTGCTGAGGAAAACCTGGGCAAAGTACAGAAAGAGAATGATTCAAGCTAATAAATTTACTTGTGATTTGTTCTCCCTGATATTCCTTGTTCCCCCTGCAACTTCCCCAGAAACTGCATGTCTTTAGGTTGACATCACTTGCCAGATAGATGCTAATGTTCGTAAAGTTAAGCAGAGTTAAGCTGGGCCACTGTTTGGAAAGGTGGGCACAGTTTGTACATCAGAGACAGTACTATTGATCATATATACTATTAACAATCCCAGTTCTCTGGGTGGCAGAACCACCTATGCACAAGAAGAAGGTAGCAGGCTCAGGGAAGCCCCAAGAAAAACATCCCTGGAGGTAACCTTCCCAAACAGGCCAGTGATCAAACAGTGAGCATGCCCACTGACCAAGGAATGTTGGGAAAGGGGGAACATAATGGGTTTCTTAGAAGCGGGCAGACTTCCAGCCAGTCAGCCATGAACAGGACCACTCCACGTTGCAACATTTTATCGCAAATCTCATTTATAATTCCTAATACTAAATTTACCCTTTTCACTGCTGTGATCCCAAGAGCACTTTCCTGGGTAGTCACAGCAAGCAGCAAACAGATGAAGTTGGGATTATTGTCCCAGAGTGTTTCCCTCTGCACTTAGTGCATGTAATACTAAGCCAGGTTGTGTTTTGTTAAATTGTGGCTTGTTTTTGAGTGGGGCATTATCCAGGGTGGTGGTTTCAGGAGAGCTATCAGCATCCTCCAATTCCTCTTGACCCCTGCAAGCACTAGGACCAGCAATAGGATCCTCTTCTGAGGCCTCATCCAGTCCTGGAGTGGTCCTATCAGGAAGGTGGCAGGACACAACAGTCTGCATCTGGACCCATCACCGCAAACAAACCATGGTTTGTTTTCCACCAACAAACCATAATTAGAAGCTCTGGTTTGTTGTTGGCTCACAAACTGAGTCTTGTTTTAACTGCAGATAGTCATTATGCTGAACCCAGAAATCTGGTTCATCCCTGGTTTGTTTCTGTGCCCCACCCAAGCTGCCCAGCTGGAGACAGATAAGAGCAGCTGACTCGTTCTCGCTGGCATTTTTGCCAAAGTAGCCCTCACATCACCGTCTGCCTGGCAACAGCAGTCTTTCCCCACTTTCCTCTTTCCCAAGTCGTCCCCCTCCCTCTCAGGGCAGAGTTCCTTGCTTCACAGTTGTTGCCAGAGCAGAGAGAGGCTTAAAGGGATCATTGATGTAATAGCCTCTCTGCAGGACTACATATTCGAAGCACCACCTAACTCTTCCCCTGGTACCTTGATGTTTACAAGCCCTACAATGCAGATAAATGCCTTGCAACCTGAGGAGAGGAACTGTTACTTATCTTTGCCCTTGGGGTGAGATATTTTTCTGGAGAAGTTCCCCAGAAACTCCACCTCATGGCTGCAAGGCATTTATCACTTGGTTGACCAAACAGTGTCCCTTGGGAGATATCTCCTTGCCACTATGTTCTTTGATCACCTTTACTTCTCAGCCTCCTGTAAGCTAATCATTAGTAACTTCTAGAGATAGGCTTGTTTACACTACACAATGCCCAAAGTTTGTTAGAGGTCGTTCACGTCAACCCTACCACAATCCAAAAGTGCCACCTACACTTCTTTGGGAAGCATTACAAAAGAATCAAAGGACCTGCATCCTCACTTGCAGCAAAGCTTGGGAAAGCATTTTCAACGGCTTCATCTCGTTCCTTACTTGCCATTTCAGGTAGAGAATGAGAACCTATTCCCAAGATATTTCTACTGGCTGATGAAGACTCACAAGAATCCCTCACATCTGCATCTCAGGATTCACAGTACACAGCGTCCCACAGTCTGCATACCAAGCACTGGACCAACAAAGAGGTGGGGGTATTCACCAATCTCTGGTTGAGCCAGGTGGCTCAGCAGGAGTCCTGTCTTGGCATGGATGTCTGAGGAGATGGGCTTGAGGAGATGGGCTTCCATTGTTCCACTACCCAGCACAGGGAGAAAATGAAAGTTCTAAAGAAGAAATTCAAGGAGGTCACTACCAATGACAGAATGGAACCTTGGGTCATGCCCTTCTATGACAAATTGGCAACCATCCTCCTGGACAGGAGGGTCATCACACACCCAGTTACACAGTGGGGAGTGGAATCCCAGGTAGTGAATAGTAGTGATTGAAGCACCTACCCAGGCAGGCAACCTAATCTCTGTCAAGGCAGACATCTTCACATCATCCAGGGACATCTGCCAGACTTGCCTCTATTCCGAGGCCAACTGCTGCCAGCAGCCCTACTCCAAGGTCCACACAAACAGCCACCATATACAAACCACCAGCTAGACAGATGGCACCCAGTGTTCCTTGTCTGGTGCAGGAGAAGGTGCAGGATGGCACCCAGTGTTCCTTGTCTGGTGCAGGAGAAGGTTCCTCCCCCTTGACCTCCCCTGCCAAACTCCCCTGGCCAACTCTTGTTTGCTCCCCCTGTTTGCTTGCTCTCTGGGAGCTTGCTTGCTTCTGTAGTTCCTGGACCAGCTGGAGCAGCTTCCTCTGCTCTGCTCTGCTCTGCTCTGCTCAGCTGGGAGGCAGAAAACAGACTGAAGCTTCCTGCCTACACAGCTGCTGGGAGTACACAGGCCACCCCCCGCCTCAATTCAGTCGGAGCTCTCAGGAGTACCTGGTGAAAATGCAGATTAGTATTGTATTAATCTGCATTCTTGCTCCCTAATCTCCACTAACCAACCTACACCACAACGCAGTAAGGGTGCTTTGGAGAAGGTGCTACCTACTAAAGAATGGCATTCTCATGCTAGCAAGGAACTGCGAGGGAATGAAGGATAGCCGCAGCATGTAAGCAAGTTAGAGAGAAAAGCATTCCATGTGAGAAGGTTCAGTGATCCAAGGAGGAGTAGTGTGCGTAGCGAGGGGGTGGAGGAGGAAGGTGGAATTATCAGATGGAATGGAGGTGTCTCAGGGTTTTATGACTTGATAGGTGTAACTGAGACTTGGTGGGATGACTTCATGACTGGAATACAGCAATTGAAGGATATAACTTGTTCAAAAAGAACAGGAGGAACAGAAAGGGAGGTGGGGTTGCACTGTATGTGAAAAATACATATCTCTGCACAGAAATACAGGAGGAGGAGCTTGGTAGCCCCATCGAGAGCATCTGGATCAAAATAAATGGAGCAAAGAATAAAAGGAACCTGGTGGTCGGAGTCTACTACCGGCCACCCAATCAAGGAGTAGACGAGGATGAAACTTTGAAAAGCAAATAGCCAATGTTTCAAGGAAGCATGATGTAGTAGTAATGGGGGACTTCAATTTCCCTGATATTTGTTGGGAGACAAATTCTGCAAAACATGGCCCCTCCAGGAAATTCCTGATTTGTGTGACGGATAACTTCCTCCTACAGAAAGTAGAGGAAGGAACTAGAGGATCAGCTATCCTTGACTTGATCCTAACCAACAGAGATGACTTAGTGGATAAAGTAGCAGTTACAGGAACTCTGGGGGAAAGCGACCATGTTATACCTGAGTTCTTGGTTCTAAGGGAAAGTGTAGCCAAACGCGTACCCTGGATTTTAGGAAAGCTGATTTTAATAAACTCAGAACAATGATCAGTAAGGTCCCATGGCAAGCGACGCTAACGAGAAAAGGAGTCCAAGATAGGTGGGAGCTTTTAAAAAAAGAAATTCTCACAGTACAATTACAAACAATTCCAACAAGAAGAAAAGGTGGAAGACAACAGAAGAAGCCAATGTGGCTTCACAAAAAGCTTAGGGATGACCTGAAAACAAAAAAAGACACATATAGGAAGTGGAAAGAAGGCCAAGTAACAAAGGAAGAGTACAGGCAGGTAGCACAGAATTGCACGGATGGTGTCAGGAAGGCTAAAGCTGAGAATGAGCTGAGGTTAGCGAGGGATGCTAAAAACAACAAAAAGGCTTTCTTCAGCTACGTGCATAGTAAAAGACAGAGGAAAGAAATGGTGGTTCAGCTATTAAATAAGGATGGCAAAACGATAACAGATGACAAAAGGCAGAGGTGCTCAATTCCTACTTTGGCTCAGTCTTCTCCCAAAAGAGGGTCTATGACCCCCCTGGCAAAGGCGAAGTACAGGCTGAAGGGGCAGGATTGCAGCTTGAGATTGATAGGCATATGGTCAAGGAACACCTAATTAATTTGAATGAGTTCAAATCTCCAGGGCCAGATGAACTGCTTCCTAGAGTAATAAAGGATCTGGCAGAAGAACTCTCAGAACTGCTGTCTATTCTTTTTGAGAAATCATGGAGGACGGGTGAAGTGCCAGATGACTGGAGGAGGGCTAATGTTGTCCCTATCTTCAAAAAGGGTAAAAAGGAGGAACCTGGGAACTACAGACCAGTCAGTCTGACATCAATCCCTGGGAAAATTCTGGAGCAGATGATAAAGCAATCCATCTGGAAGCACCTTGAAAACAATGCAGTGATTACTCGAAGCCAACATGGATTTGTCAAAAACAAGTCCTGCCAGACAAATCTGATCTCATTTTTTGATCAAGTAACCTCCCTTGTGGACCGTGGGAATGCTGTGGACATCATCTAACTTAACTTCAGCAAAGCTTTCGACAAAGTACCCCATAATATCCTGATGAGCAAACTAGCTCAAAGTGGGCTAGATGAAACAACGATCCGGTGGATCCACAGTTGGCTACAGAATCGGACTCAAAGAGTGCTTATCAATGGGACCTTCTCAAACTGGGGAGAGGTAACGAGTGGGGTACCGCAGGGCTCAGTCCTGGGCCCAGTGCTCTTCAACATTTTTATTAATGACTTGGAGGTGGAGGTGCAGAGAAGGCTTATCAAATTTGCAGATGACACAAAATTGGGTGGGATAGCTAATACCCTGGAAGACAGAAACAAAATTCAAAGTGATCTTGATAGACTGGAGCGCTGGGCAGAAAACAACAGAATGACATTTAATAGGGATCAATGCCAAGTTCTGCACCTAGGAAAAAGAAACTAAATGCACAGTTACAAGATGGGGGATATGTGGCTCAACAACACTACAGGCGAGAAGGATTTTGGAATTGTTGTCGATCACAAGCTGAATATGAGCCAACAATGTGATGTGGCTGCAAAAAAGGCCAATGCTCTTTTGGGCTGCATTCATAGAAGCATCGCTTCCAAATCCCGGGAAGTACTAGTTCCCCTCTACTCAGCACTGGTTAGGCCTCATCTGGAGTACTGTGTCCAGTTCTGGGCACCACGCTTTAAGAAGGATGCAGACAAGCTGGAGAGGGTTCAGAGGAGGGCAGCGAAGATGATCAGGGGACTGGAAACAAAGCCCTATGAAGAGAGACTGAAAGAACTGGGCATGTTTAGCCTTGAGAAGAGAAGACTGAGGGGAGATATGATAGCACTCTTCAAGTACTTGGAAGGTTGTCACAGAGAGGAAGGCCAGGATCTTTTCTTGATCATCGCAGAGTGCAGAACACGGAATAATGGGCTCAAGTTACAGGAAGCTAGATTCCGGCTGAACGTTAGGAAAAAATTCCTGATTGTTAGAGCAATACGACAATGGAACTAATTCCCTAGGGAGGTGGTGGGCTCTCCCACACTGGAGGCCTTCAAGACGAGGCTGGACAGCCATCTGTCAGGGATGCTCTGACTTGGATTCTTGCACTGAGCAGGGGGTTGGACTCGATGGCCTTGTAGGCCCCTTCCAACCCTACTATTCTATGATTCTAGGGAATGGAGTGAAGGGATGCCTCCCCCATCATGAAAAAGTTGTGTAGTGATCCCAGTCTTTCAATTCCAATCCCCAGCTAAGTAAACATGATGAAGAATTTTCCAAAAGTAAGACAAGAATGGAATAGCTAACTTCTACAAATACAGAACTGCCTAGCACATTGCCCACTCTTGGTTTATGACCACAGCAGAAGCTACTGGGAACCCCCAAACCCTATTAAAAGTAAAACCATGCAACAACTGAAGTGCAGTAAATCTGTTGCTGAAGGAAATAAATGAACACAACCCCACACATAGTATGAGTAACTAAAAAAAGCAGGGATAGATGGATGGGGGATGAATGGAGGTGGTTTGCTCCCACATTTCCACCCCCGCCAAACGGTAGCTGTTGTGGGCTGGTCTTGAAGCCACATGAGAGAAGGCTTGGAATCAGATTGCAAGGGCAGGCCCACAGCCACAGAACCAAACCCACCAAATCTCTGATGCTCAGCCCATCCTTCCCTTCTCCCCACCCCACCCTACCTCAGGTCAACAGATTCACTATTCTCCAGTAGAGTACACAGCAAGGGAAACATGGCTGACCCCATGGAGAGAAAAGTCATCCTGTGTGCAATACTGCAATGCATTTCAGAAACTGAGGCCTTCAATGAGGAAATGGAGCGCAGGTTGCATTCCTGTACTGCCCTCTTTCAATCCATGTAGCAGTGCTGCCTTGCACATTCCAATTCTGCTGCCACATTCCTGAGGAAGGAATGTGAACTTCTCAACTGCCACTAAACCAGACCACTTGGACTCTGCTGATGCTGTGGTAAGGGCACAAGCTGTTGTGGATACCATCCTCATAGGCAGCCAGATGCAGAGCTGTTCACGTCTATGCACAGGTGGTGCCTACCAAAAACAGAGGCGGTGTGACCTTCCACACTTCAGTTGGAGGATTGGGAAGTTGCACATTTTAGGAGAACTTTCCAGATGTCCAGAGCAATCTTAAATCAAACGATGATATTATCCTTATTGTTCAGAGACAGAATACAGTCATGTGCCGGGCTTTACCCATAAAGAAAGGACTGGCATTGACCTTTTACAAACTGGCCTTCAACATTGGCTACTTCCCTCTCAGCACCACCTTTGGGATTGGGAAATCCACAGCTTGTCCCATCTTCCATGAAACAATGTATATGCTGAACGAGTTATACCTTTCCAACATGATTAAGGTGGCCGATGAGAGAAGACTCATCCAAGGTTTCTGAGAGTTGGAGAGCTTTTCCTAGTACTGCAGGTGCCCTCATGTCCAGATCATGGCTCCTGAGAGCTATGGCCCTGTAGCCCTATAATCACAGTTGCTTCTACAGCATGGTTTTCAGGCCATAGCAGACACCAAGGGCCAGTTTGTGGAAATGAACATAGGTGTGTCTGGGTAAAGTAACCCCAACACTGTGTTTTGGACTTCTCCACTAGCAGAGAATACTTTGGCTGGAACTTTCTTCAGTGGCCCACTGGTTCGGGTCAATGAGGTACCAGTGTGCCCAGTCATCCTGAGAGACTCTGTAAACCTGGCTCATGTCCATGCAGAGGGACATAATTAGATGTGGAGGCTGGAGACTGGTGAAATAGATAAGGTGACCTATCTTATATGTAAAAGAAATGGATCCACTCGAATCAGTGCGTGTTTGACAAATGGAATCCTTTTGCTATTTATTGGAACATATTCTGTATATTTATCTTAATAGAAATCTGATTTAAAAAAAAAAAAGTCTCTGCCACCGGTCACCTTGTTGCTCCTCTTGTACATCAGGCAAGCTGTCCACCTTTATTATTATTATAATTCCTTTTTAAGCAAGCCATGTATGATTGTTTGTACAGTCTTTCAACATACCCCCCAAAATATTACAATCTTATTACAATGTTGGTTGTAATATTTTTGTAATCGTTGTAATAATTTGTAAGTTGCAAATTTTTTCTGAAAATTGGCAAGGAGGTGGTTGCTGGTGACATCGCAGGCAACTCCTCTACAGCCAGCTTCTTTCTTTGTTCAAAAATAAGATGATGGAGCTTGCAGAAACAGTTTTTCAGCCTCCCCAAAGGTGCTTCCAGAGGAAAGGGCTCCTAGTGCTACCAATTAAAAGGCATTGTGCATCTATTCTGTCTTTTTCTCTTTATTGGATTTTTTTTTTTTTTTTGGTAAGAAAAAGATAGGAGAAGCAGTGGGAAAACAGAGGGAATGCTATAAATGGAAGATGATGTCATCTGGACACACACACCCCGCCCCATAACATTTCATGTTTGAGGCAGGGCAACTGCAGAATAAAAGCCTTGTCTGGAAAGACAGAAAAGGATACATATGTACTAAATGAGGTGAGGATGCTTTCAAAGTGACCCCTCTCTCTTGTTACTCTAATCCATGTTCTTGTACCAGCCTTGCATCTGGGTTGGAATTCAACAAGGTTTTCTAATATTCATCATTTTCAAATATGTTAATAATAATTTCCTCTAACCTTTGACTCCTACATCTTTGATATATTCTGAGGTTGTCAAACCAAAGAAAGTTGTCACAATATAGAGCCAAACCTGTTTTGCTGTATGGCTTATCTCCACAGCAATGTCCACGCCTGAGTTCCCAATGCCAACCACAATTACTCTTTTTCCTGTAAATTCATCAGGACTCTTGTAGTCACGACTGTGAAAGTAGCGGCCTTTGAACTTTGCAATTCCTGTAAGCAAATAGAGAAACTGTTCAAGCTCATGTTGCATGGATGTGTGTTGTGCACCAGCCTAACACTGTAGTTCTCTGCTTGTATGAAAATGGTAAGTTCAGTAGTGCAACACAAACTGCTCCATGGATCGTGGACACCAACCAGTCAGCAAAAAGTGAATTCCCTCCCCGCACAATCTCACCCCACTTACTGTTATTTTGTGCTAATGAGGTGGAGAAGCTTACTCTCTATTTATGAGATACCCCCACACCAGGATGGAGTTTGCCACGGCGGGAGAGAGGACTGGTAGGAATCTCCAGAGCAGCTGCCTGCTTGGCGACAGTAGCGGGTGCTTTGGAGAACCCCACTGGTCCCACTCTCTTGCTGTGGCAAATGCCACAGCGAGAGAGGGCCAGCGGTGCTCTCTAGAGCAGCCACCTGCCCTCTGAGTGAAACAGAGGATGGGCGGCTGCTCTCAGGTACCTGCCCTCTGGCTCACGCAGAGAATCCTCTCAGTGCAACCCAGAGGGCAGGTTCTCTGTAGAACGAGGTCGGCCAGAGAAAGCAGCTGGCATGCCTCTTCAGAGAGCCAGCCCGGCTCAAACGTCTGACTCTGTGGGGGTCCTTCCTCAGAGTCAGACATTGTGGGAAGGGGTTCTCCAGATCTCCTGGGATACCCCCTTCCACAATGTCTGACTCTGAGGAAGGACCCCATTAGAGCCAGTCATTTGAGCCAGGCCAGCTCTATGAAGAGCCACGACAGCCACTTTTTACAGCCACTTTTTACAGCTGCAGTAGCTTGAGGGGAAGGGGAGGCATGTGGTAGGGGTGCCCAGGATGGAGATGCAGTGTGGAGGGGAGATGGGAGATATGTGGGCATGTGGGGGAGACATGGTAAGGGCGGCAGAGAGCTTATGCCGGCCCTAGGTGGGGTGGAGGAGCATTCTTTAGCCCTCCCCACCCCGATTACATGTAACTTGGCAGACTGGTTAAAGATATTAGGGGTTACATTAAGTGCTCTTAAGCATGCAGCTAGGGTCTTCTTTGTTTCTCTGGGTGGGTTCACATAAGCATTAAACAAGCCACTGTGGTTTGCGGCACATGCTAGACACCCAGGACACCCATAGGTTCCCATTCCGTAACACAGCCCCCACGCGTAGGCTCTGTGACATCCGAATCCGGGAAGGGTTGGTTGTTAGTATGGTTAACAAACTACTCAGAACCCTTAGGCTGCTTTAGGGTTGTGGATGGTTTGTTAACCATGCCAACAACCCACCCTCACCAGGTTTGGATAACATGACAACCTATGAGCAACGGTTGGGTTATGGGCACCCAGCATGTGCTGCAAACCACAGTGGCTTATTTAAGCTGCTGTGGCCGAAAATGATCGAGCAAACCAGTTCACTGTTGGCTTTCCTCTTCTACTATTCAGCACCAGAGCAACTACCGAGAGAGCAGCAGTAGGATGACTGTGCTAGAAACGGAGTGCTAAAAACACACAACTGCAGTCACTGTTTCTATACATGGCAAAATACAGGAAGTCAGTGTCTGACCAGCTAGAAAAAGAGCAGAGATATGAGTGGGGCTGGCACAAATGTGTGCCTATTGTCCATCTGATTCTTAATGGCGCTAGTGTAGTATCATAGATCATGATCTACTTGCCCAGTCAAGAAGATCAGTGACTGGAATGGAGAAGCTTGTTGTTGTTGTTCAGTCGTTCAGTCGTGTCCGACTCTTCGTGACCCCATGGACCATAGCACGCCAGGCCTTCCTGTCCTGCGCTCTCTCCCGGAGTGTGCTCAAGTTCATATTCATTGCATTGGTGATGCTATCTAGCCATCTCATCCTCTGCCGTCCCCTTCTCCTTTTGCCTTCAGTCTTTCCCAGCATCAGGGTCTTTTCCAGAGAGTTTTCTCTTCGCATTAGGTGGCCAAAATATTTGAGCTTCAGCTTCAGTATCTGTCCTTCCAATGAGCACTCAGGGTTGATTTCCTTTAGGATTGACTGATTTGACCTCCTTGCAGTCCAGGGGACTCGTAACAGTCTTCTCCAGCACCACAGTTCGAAAGCATCAATTCTTCGGCGCTCAGCCTTCCTTATAGTCCAGCTCTCACAGCCATACATTACTACTGGGAAAACCATAGCTTTGATTCTACGGACCTTTGTCGGCAAGGTGATGTGTCTGCTTCTTACTATGCTGTCTAGGTTTGCCATAGCTTTCCTCCCAAGGAGCAAGCGTCTTTTAATTTCATGGCTACAGTCATCATCTGCGGTGATCTTGGAGCCCAAGAAAGTAAAATCTGTCACTGCTTCCATTTCTTCCCCTTCTATATGCCAGGAAGTGATGGGGACAGATGCCATGATCTTAGTTTTTGTAATGTTGAGTTTCAAACCAGCTTTTGCACTCTCCTCTTTCACCCTCAACAAGAGGCTCTTTAGATCCTCTTCGCTTTCTGCCATTAGGGTGGCATCGTCTGCATATCGGAGGTTGTTGATAATTCTCCCGGCTATCTTAATTCCGACCTGTGATTCATCCAGCCCGGCATTTCTCATGATGTACTCTGCATATAAGTTAAATAAGCAGGGTGACAATATGCAGCCTTGTCGTACTCCTTTCCCAATTTTGAACCAATCAGTTGTTCCATGTCTGGTTCTTACTGTTGCTTCTTGACACTCGTACGGGTTTCTCAGGAGACAGGTAAGGTGGTCTGGTATTCCCATCACTTTAAGAATTTGCCAGAGTTTGTTGTGATCCACACAATCAAAGGTTTTATGCAATGATGCAGAAATAGACATTTTTCTGGAATTCTCTTGCTTTCTCCATGATCCAGTGAAAGTTGGCGATTTGATCTCTAGTTCCTCTGCCTCTTCGAAACCCAGCTTGTACTTCCGGTAGCTCTCGGTTCACATACTGCTGAAGCCTAGCTTGTAGGATTTTGAGCATCACCTTGCTGGCATGTGAAATGAGCGCAATTGTGCGGTAGTTTGAACACTCTTTGGCGTTGCCCTTCTTTGGAATTGGAATGTAAACTGACCTTTTCCAGTCTTGCGGCCATTGTTGAGTGTTCCAAATTTGTTGGCATATTGAATGCAGCACTTTAACAGCATCATCTTTTAGGATTTTAAATAGCTCAGCTGGAATACTGTCATTTCCGCTAGCTTTGTTGTTACTAATGTTTCCTAAGGCCCACTTGACTTCACTCTCGAGGATATGCGGCTCAAGTTCAGTGACCGCACTATCCTGGCTATCAGGGACATTCAGATCTTTCCTGTATAGTTCTTCTGTGTATTCTTGCCACCTCTTCTTAATCTCATCTGCTTTTGTTAGGTCCCTGCCTTCTTTGTCCTTTATCATGCCCGTCTTTGCACAAAACGTTCCCTTGAGATCTCCGATTTTCTTGAAAAGATCTCTAGTCTTTCCCATTCTGTTGTTTTCCTCGATTTCTTTGCATTGTTCATTTAAGAAGGCCTTCTTGTCTCTCCTTGCAATTCTCTGGAAATCTGCATTCAGTTGGATATATCTTCCCCTTTCTCCCTTGCTTTTCGCTTCCCTTCTTTCCTCAGCTACTTGTAAAGCCTCATCAGACAGCCACTTGGCTTTCTTGCACTTCTTTTCTTTGGGATGGATTGAGTTGCTGCCTCCTGAACAATGTTACGGACCTCCGTCCATAGTTCTTCAGGCACTCTGTCTATCAGGTCTAATCCCTTAAATCTATTCCTTACCTCCACTGTATATTCATAAGGGATATGATTGAGGTCATACCTGAATGGTTTAGTGGTTTTCCCTACGTTCTTCAATTTAAGCTGAAATTTTGCAACGAGAAGCTCATGATCTGAGCCACAGTCAGCTCCAGGTCTTGTTTTTACTGACTGTATAGAGCTTCTCCATCTTTGGCTGCAAACGACATAATCAATCTGATTTCGATATTGACCATCTGGTGATGTCCATGTGTAGAGTTGTCTCTTGTGCTGTTGGAAAAGATTGTTTGCTATGATCAGCGTGTTCTCTTGGCAAAACTCTATTAGCTTTTGTCCTGCTTCATTTTGTACACCAAGGCCATGCCTGCCTGTTATCCTGGTGATTTCTTGACTTCCTACTTTAGCATTCCAATCCCCTATGATGAAGAGGACATCTTTTTTTGGTGTTAGTTCTAGAAGGTGTTGTAGGTCTTCATAGAACCGATCAACCTCAGCTTCTTCGGCATCAGTGATTGGGGCATAGACTTGAATTACTATGGTGTTGAATGGTTTGCCTTGGATTCGTACTGAGATCATTCTATCGTTTTTAAGATTGTACCTCAGTACTGCTTTTCCCACCCTTTTGTTGACTATGAGTGCTACTCCATTTCTTCTAAGGGATTCTTGCCCACAGTAGTAGATATGATGGTCACCTGAAGTAAATTCGCCCATGCCTGTCCATTTTAGTTTGCTGATTCCCAAGATGTCGATGTTCAATCTTGCCATCTCATGTTTGACCACCTCCAGCTTACCTTGATTCATTGATCTTACATTCCAGGTTCCTAAACAATATTGTTCTTTACAGCACTGGACTTTCTTTTCACCACCAGACACATCCACAGCTGAGTGTCCTTTCGGGTTTGGCCCAGCCGCTTCACTCTTTCTGGCGCTACTTGGAAATACCCTCTGCTCTTCCCCAGTAGTATATTGGACACCTTCCGACCTGAGGGGCTCATCTTCCAGCGTCATCTCTTTTAGCCCTGTGATACGTTCCATGGGGTTTTCTTGGCAAGAATACTGGAGTGGGTTGCCCTTTCCTTCTCCAGTGGACCACATTTTGTCAGAACTCTCTGCCATGACCTGTCCATCTTGGGTGGCCCTGCACGGCATACCTTATGGCTTCACTGAGTTACGCAAGCCCCTTCGCCACAATGAGATGGCAAGATTGAACATCGACATCTTGGGAATCAGCAAACTAAAATGGACAAGCATGGGCGAATTTACTTCAGGTGACCATCATATCTACTACTGTGGGCAAGAATCCCTTAGAAGAAATGGAGTAGCACTCATAGTCAACAAAAGGGTGGGAAAAGTAGTACTGGGGTACAATCTTAAAAACGATAGAATGATCTCAGTACGAATCCAAGGCAAACCATTCAACATTACAGTAATTCAAGTCTATGCCCCAACCACTGATGCCGAAGAAGCTGAGGTTGATCGGTTCTATGAAGACCTACAACACCTTCTAGAACTAACACCAAAAAAAGATGTCCTCTTCATCATAGGGGATTGGAATGCTAAAGTAGGAAGTCAAGAAATCACCGGGATAACAGGCAGGCATGGCCTTGGTGTACAAAATGAAGCAGGACAAAGGCTAATAAGAGTTTTGCCAAGAGAATACGCTGATCACAGCAAACAATCTTTTCCAACAGCACAAGAGACAACTCTACACATGGACATCATCAGATGGTCAATATCGAAATCAGATTGATTATGTCGTTTGCAGCCAAAGATGGAGAAGCTCCATACAGTCAGTAAAAACAAGACCTGGAGCTGACTGTGGCTCAGATCATGAGCTTCTTGTTGCAAGATTTCGGCTTAAATTGAAGAACGTAGGGAAAACCACTAAACCATTCAGGTATGACCTCAATCATATCCCTTATGAATATACAGTGGAGGTGAGGAATAGATTTAAGGGATTAGACCTGATAGACAGAGTGCCTGAGGAACTATGGACGGAGGTCCGTAACATTGTTCAGGAGGCAGCAACTCAATCCATCCCAAAGAAAAGAAGTGCAAGAAAGCCAAGTGGCTGTCTGATGAGGCTTTACAAGTAGCTGAGGAAAGAAGGGAAGCGAAAAGCAAGGGAGAAAGGGGAAGATATATCCAACTGAATGCAGAGTTCCAGAGAATTGCAAGGAGAGACAAGAAGGCCTTCTTAAATGAACAATGCAAAGAAATCGAGGAAAACAACAGAATGGGAAAGACTAGAGATCTCTTCAAGAAAATCGGAGATCTCAAGGGAACATTCTGTGCAAAGACGGGCATGATAAAGGACAAAGAAGGCAGGGACCTATCAGAAGCAGATGAGATTAAGAAGAGGTGGCAAGAATACACAGAAGAACTATACAGGAAAGATCTGAATGTCCCTGATAGCCATCATAGTGTGGTCACTGAACTTGAGCTGGACATCCTCGAGAGTGAAGTCAAGTGGGCCTTAGGAAGCATTAGCATTAGCAAAGCTAGCGGAGATGACAGTATTCCAGCTGAGCTATTTAAAATCCTAAAAGATGATGCTGTTAAAGTGCTGCATTCAATATGCCAACAAATTTGGAACACTCAACAATGGCCGCAAGACTGGAAAAGGTCAGTTTACATTCCAATTCCAAAGAAGGGCAACACCAAAGAGTGTTCAAACTACCGCACAATTGCGCTCATTTCACATGCCAGCAAGGTGATGCTCAAAATCCTACAAGCTAGGCTTCAGCAGTATGCGAACCGAGAACTACCGGAAGTACACGCTGGGTTTCGAAGAGGCAGAGGAACTAGAGATCAAATCGCCAACATTCACTGGATCATGGAGAAAGCAAGAGAATTCCAGAAAAATGTCTATTTCTGCTTCATTGACTATGCTAAAGCCTTTGATTGTGTGGATCACAACAAACTGTGGCAAATTCTTAAAGTGATGGGAGTACCAGACCACCTTACCTGTCTCCTGAGAAACCTGTACAAGGGTCAAGAAGCAACAGTAAGAACCAGACATGGAACAACCGAGTGGTTCAAAATTGGGAAAGGAGTACGACAAGGCTGCATATTGTCACCCTGCTTATTTAATTTATATGCAGAGTACATCATGAGAAACGCCGGGTTGGATGAATCACAGGTCGGAATTAAGACTGCTGGGAGAATTATCAACAACCTCCGATATGCAGACGATACCACCCTAATGGCAGAAAGCGAAGAGGATCTAAAGAGCCTCTTGTTGAGGGTGAAAGAGGAGAGTGCAAAAGCTGGTTTGAAACTCAACATTAAGAAAACTAAGATAATGGCATCTGGCCCCATCACTTCCTGGCATATAGAAGGGGAAGAAATGGAAGCAGTGACAGATTTTACTTTCTTGGGCTCCAAGATCACCGCAGATGGTGACTGTAGCCATGAAATTAAAAGACGCTTGCTCCTTGGGAGGAAAGCTATGGCAAACCTAGACAGCATAGTAAGAAGCAGACACATCACCTTGCCGACAAAGGTCCGTAGAATCAAAGCTATGGTTTTCCCAGTAGTAATGTATGGCTGTGAGAGCTGGACTATAAGGAAGGCTGAGCGCCGAAGAATTGATGCTTTCGAACTGTGGTGCTGGAGAAGACTGTTACGAGTCCCCTGGACTGCAAGGAGGTCAAATCAGTCAATCCTAAAGGAAATCAACCCTGAGTGCTCATTGGAAGGACAGATACTGAAGCTGAAGCTCAAATATTTTGGCCACCTAATGCGAAGAGAAAACTCTCTGGAAAAGACCCTGATGCTGGGAAAGACTGAAGGCAAAAGGAGAAGGGGACGGCAGAGGATGAGATGGCTAGATAGCATCACCGATGCAATGAATATGAATTTGGGCACACTCCGGGAGAGAGCGCAGGACAGGAAGGCCTGGCGTGCTATGGTCCATGGGGTCACGAAGAGTCGGACATGACTGAACGACTGAACGTGTGGGAGGCCCTGGCAACTCCCAAAATGACAAAGCATGTATGTAGATTCCAGTACTAATTTTTGTCCTCCAGAACGTAATATTTATCACTAGAGTCTGCTCTGCTGTCCCATTCTGTGTGAGTCTATAAGGAAGAAGAGGAAGGAGAACATAAGAAGAGACATGCTGGATCACACCAAAGGCCTGTCTAGTCCACCATTCTGTTTGCACAGTGGCCAACCAGATGCCCATGGGAAACTCAGAAGCAGAACATAAGTGCAATAGCGCCCCCCTGCTCATATTCCCCAAGAACTGGCATACTGCCTCTGATAGCGGAAGTAATATATGGCAAATAGCCATTGATGGCCTTATCCTCCATGAAAGGAGGAGGAAGAGAGGAGAGGAGGAGGAGGGCTACTCCTTTGGCAGATACAGACCATACCTGGGAAGGAGTCCAGTGGCATATATGCATTGGTGTGGTGACCAGTGCAAACCAGGACTGCATCAAAGGTTGATAATTCCTGCTTCCCATCAGTCTCTGTGACAACATCCCACTGGCCAGTGCTACAGAAGTCTGGGTGCCTTGTTACACTGCACACTTTAGTCTGAAAGCAAGAAGTTCACAAGAGAGTAGAGAGGCTCCAAAGAACAAGGATGTATTTTTGTGATCTTAGCGTCTACTTCAGGACATGGTTCAAATACACATTTCTAGACACCAAAGGGCTGTAGTCCTAAGCCTACTTACTCTAAATGGGAGTGGGAATTACTCCCAAGTAAACCGATGCAATGAATATGAACTTGAGCATGCTCCGGGAGAGAGCGCAGGACAGGAAGGCCTGGCGTGCTATGGTCCATGGGGTCACAAAGAGTCGGACACAACTGAACGACTGAACAACAACAACAAAACATGTTTAGGATCAGGCCTCAGATTATTCCTTCTTGGTCAAATTCTTTTGGAACTCACATTAAAAGAGGCCAGCCTTCATTTAATATCAAGGGTAAATTCCAATTATTATTTTTTGAGATGGAGGTAAGTATTATTTTGTGCTAACTTATATATATTTTATTTATTAAAACATTAATATTCCATATTTCTCTCTTGGTGAGGGGCAGAAGTCACCCAAGGTGTGTAAAGAATCTTGTTGTTTTAAATTCAGTACATCAAAATACATTTTGACAAAACAGTCAGGACATGGCTAATGATTCCTCCGGCCATCTGTACAAAAGACCTGCTATTTTAGTTTTCATTTATTTATAAAAGCATTTTTATATCCTGCCTTTCCATTGAAAAAGAAAATGTTCAAGGAGATTTACAACAAAAATTTAAAGAACAGTAGCAATATATCAATAAAGTAAGAACTAAAAAAACCTTAAATATTAGACGGAAGCAGGAGTACAACTGATAAAAACAAAGAAATACCAAACTTAACACTTACATGAAACTTATACCATAATAAATGTGTTGGTCTTTAAGTGCTATTCTCCAGGAATCAAATACTTTTTCCTTGAAGAAGAAGAATGACTTCACCAGGTGCCAGAATGTTAGAGAAGAGGCCAGGCTGTAGCCTCCCTGGGTAGGGAGTTCCAAAGCCAAGGCATGACCCTGAGGATTACTACCTGCTGTACCTTGATTACCGGCAGGACACGGAGAAGTGCTTCTCCAGGATTTCTTAATAAGTGGACAGTTTCATATGAAAGGAGACAACCCTTTTAGGCATCCTTGTCCTAAGCATTTTAGGGCTTTAAAAATACTAACCAGAGGTGTAAATTGTGCTCAGAAACAAACTGGAACTCAAGGCAGCTGTTATAGGCCAAAACCTCTGGTCACTGCTCTTTGACATTCAGATATTTGACATTCACATTGGATCCAAAAGTACCCCTGTAGGAGTGGACCAAAACAACTGCCCCCAATTCACCATTACATTGGCTTCTGGCAAACTGGAGGCAGTTTTGGGGGCGGGGGCATAATTCACCACCTGGAATGGTTTCAGGGGAGGGGGCTTACAGTGGTGGCAGCAGGAAGGCTTTTTACTCTCTCTGTGTTTAAAAGCCACGCACTCTGCTGGCAGCTTTGGCAGCACAGCAGAGTCCTGGCCTGTGCCACCATCATTCTTCCCCTCAAGAATGCCTCTGGGAAGGATGTTAGTGTGTTCACGTTAGCTGGCATCTTTTCCAGACGTAATCTGGGAATGAAGACGGCAACGGCGTTGGCCAGAGCACTGCTGCAGTGCTGGCAGAATCAGCAGCTTTTAAACTTTTTTAGTAAGAGGAAAAAGGTAAGATTCCCCACTGCCTTGTCCTCCAGTCTGGTGCATGTTCTCACATATTACAGCAGCACCTATCTGATCTTTCACCTTTCATCCTCATGGCAGTAGCTTACAGAGTCAGACTGTTTCCAGAATTCACTGAAGGCTAACTGGAGAGCTGCAGGGATCCCTTGGCTGAGGACTGTAAGTTGGGGTAAGAAACACCCTGAGTGGTAGGGAGGAGAACTAGGTCACAACATTGCTTTTAGCTCCTTGGAGAGAAAAAAGCAGGATATAAATGTAATTAAATAAAACAAATAAAATAAAAATGCTTAGTTGCATCCCAATATTGGTTGCATCAGGTGAGTGCACCTTTAGAAAACTGAAACTGGTAAATGATTGCCTAGGACAGGTGTAGGCAACACATAGCCTGCAAACTGCAAATGGCCCCCACTCCTACCTGCACCCCCTGTCGGCCTCAAAAACTGGCAAAAAAAGAGAGAAAAAAATGGTGGTTTTGCACCAAAATTCAGCAGCAAACCACCATGGAGCCCTACTAAGGCCAAATTAACCTGTTTTCAAGTAGGTGCTACGAAGACTTACTAAAAATGTATTTCTGTGGCAAACCACCATTTTTTCTCTCTTATTTGCTGCTGCCATGGCAGTGCCAGTAGTATGGCCTGCAGGGGAGGGCGCTTGTCTGGGAACGGGGGGGATTGGCCCCGGGACTGCCCAGAGTTGCCACTTAAGAACTAATAAAGGGCAAGAAAGGCTTAACCACTCTTTTGTGGTCTCAGCAGAAAGTTAAACTTGTTAGGCAAATCCCTTTTGATAAGCTAATTGATAACTTGGTAAAATGAAAGCAAGGAAGAAGTCATTCACGTAGGCTACCTTTTTAAGTAGTAGATGATTAATTATTTCAATACAGGATTTGTGTTTGAATTGTGTAAATGTTTGATAATTTCTGTTCTTAATTTTAGTAACTGTATTTTTATACTGATAATTCATAATTTCCTGAGATTGTAAGCTGATATTATCATCATCATCGTCGTCATCAACAACAGCATTCATACCCTGCCTTTTTTCTTCTTCCAAGGAATCCAAGACAGCTTACACGGTCCTTTTCCTCTCCGTTTTATCCTCACAACAACCGCGTGAGGTATGTTAACCGAGAGTCAGTGACTGGCCCAAAGTCACCCAGTGAGCTTCATGGCTGAGCGGGGGCTGGAACTCCGATCTCCCCAGTCCATTAAAATAGGTTTGCCTGGTTATCAGTGAATTTATCATAATGCTATGCATTGAACTATACAATACATTTATGTTGTAGATATTTCATGAATATGAATATGCCATGTTACTTACTGTCAGCATTGGGGGGGAGGGCTCCAAAGCTGTTTTGCCCAGGGCCCCCGGCTATCTCCCTGCAGCCTCGCCACCATTGCTCAGCCCCACCCCCATTCGCTGTGGAAACCGACAAGTCTATGCCTTTGCTTGTACCCATCAGCAGAATTCCCCCTTGTCTCCTCAAAGTACGCATGACATGCAGACAGGAGGACAGGTGTGCTTTATTTGACTGCAGAGTTAGCTGGAAGTTTCCATCTGCATATCCATCTTCTGCTGTGTGAGCAGTCTAGAAGGTGGAAGCAGTGTATTTTGTATTTCTACTGTGTTCAGTAGGAGTATGATGACTAGAGCATTACAGAAAAACAAAAATGCTGTCAAAAAGAAATGAAATACTAAGTACTGAGTTTGCCTAAAAACCAAACTCAGCAAGTGCTTTTATTTTATTTTTAAAATATCACACGTATATTGCATACTGCAGTGCATATCAACACACATACAAACACACACACACACACACACACACGATCCAAAATATCACCTACTGGTTCATCTGTACTGCTTATGGACACTACTAGAGACTAAATGATGCTTCTTTTTAAAATGGCATTGTAATTCAAACAACAGATGCCGAGCCATCTGGACTCTGGTTTGGGGAAATCACACACCCACACAATCATTCCTATTCCCAGTCCTAGGCCCTGTCTCCACGGCAAAAGAAGGAGAAAGGAGGAGTGGCTCACCTGCATTTTTGTAGGAGCCGCTTTTGGTCCAGGCAGGGCTCCACAAGGGTGTACATCACACCATTCTAAGTGGCTTCACATAACTTACTTCAGGGTGGGGAGAGGCTTACCTCACCCTCCAGCTCCATAAGGAAGGTACAAAGTAGTTACTTCCCCATGTGTGCATTTGAGAGCCAGTGTAGTGTAGTGGTGAGAGTGACAGACTGGGAGCCGGGAGATCCGGGTTCTAGTCCCCACTTGCCATGGAAGGTCACTGGGTGACTTTGGGCCAGTCACAGACTCTCAGCCCAACCTACCTCACAGGGTTGTTGTTGTGAGGATACAACGGAGGATAATTTAAGCCGCCTTGGGTTCCTTGCAAGAGGAAAAAAGGCGGGATATAAATGCAATAATAAATAAATAAATAAATTTGTAAGACAAACCTCCCAATGAGCCCCAAGCTTCATTTAACACAATGGGTGTTACTTCTGAGTAGACACACACATGCTTGTGCTGGGAAAGATGTGTGGGGGGGGAGAGCACAGGGATGGGAAACCAGCTCACTTTCTAACCCAATGCTGCGCAGGATCTCTATAACAAAGCTGTGAAGTCATTACTTCCTAAGGCAATAAACCAAACAATGGAGAATCGGAGCCTCGAGATCACGCTTTAGAGCATTTAGGGAATGTGCTTTAAACAGTGCCATTTCAATTGAGGGGGATCTCTGTAAATTCTGATGTGGGCATTCAGAGGACAAGTCTCATTGAGCACAATGGGACTTACTTCTGAGTAGACACTAATTGGCTTGTGCTGGGAAACACAGGGACAGGAATCACCCCTTGACCAGGGTCACGGTGAAAGGCACACCCCTGGGCAGGGCTAACATACCTGAGGTAAATGTGGGGTTGGGGCACACAACAACTATACCAGGGAGAACCCAACTTAAGGAAAGGAATCAGACTTTAGCAGTCTCAGAAAATCTGATTTTTCTGTGAAAGCTCTGTGCTGGCTGCTGATACATGATGGCCATGACATCATGTATCCCTAACAACCTCAACACACGGCAGGCTCGGAGTAAATTGCTGGTGGAGACACGCCCCTACACTTCTTACCTTGAATCGGATGTACTTCAAAAGGTCAAAGTGCTTGGCATACATCCGGAAATAGTCCATGATCTTGGAGTTGTGCATAAAGTTGGGGAAGTCATCTGGGATGGGGAAGTCACTGAAGCACATCATCTCCTTGGAGGTGTTGATGATCACAGACCTGTAAATGCTAGCCTGGCCTTCCTCAGGTTTCTCCTGCAGGGAGTAGAATTTTAGGGTTTGTTGTATACATTTTGGTATATTGTCTTGGGCAAGTCACATATGATAATAGCGTTTTGCTCTCCCTCTTCCCCAGTCATTGAGAAATCCAGGTGAGGCATCACAGGATCAGTTTCCTTTGTAGGAGAAAACACTGGAGACTTATAATATACCGATATACAATGTTGAAAAAGCATCACAGGAGCACAGCAGCAGGCAGGCAGACACACATACGGCTTTAGATTCTCAGCACCCTCAGTGTCTTGGAATGCCAGAAGACAGCATCCTCTTCTCCCTCTTCTGCAAACCAAACTGCAGAATAGGCACATGATCACTGCAGGTGTCTCCCAGTCAGGCATCCTTTGTGTGGATCAGCAGCATGTGAACAGCATCACATCTGTCAGTATTTCGTGCTCCACTTCATGGGGGATTTTCCATGCAAAAGTTTCTGTCTTATTAAAGATGTACACCAGGGGTACGCAACCTGGTGCCCTCCATACATTTTGGACCACAACTCCAATTAGCACCAGCAAGCATGGCCAGTGGTCAGGGATTATGGGAGTTGTAGTCCAAAATATATGGAAGGTACCCCTGATGTGCACTTTCCCACCATTAGCCTAGGCAAACATTGTGTACTACCCCCTTTCCCGGCCAGTATGTCACCCCTCCTGCTTCAGACTTTAAAAATCAAGTTTTATGTACTTAAGTTCTATGTAGGCTTTGTGTAGCCATCGGCCATAGTGTTTATGACAAATTTGTGTAACTGCACGTATTCACTGTCTTTGTAATTGCACTCACCTATCTACTAAAATGAAAGTTGGAGCTACTTGAAGTTCCATTTTGGTCTACAGTCAGGAAAGGGTTAACCTGCCGTCCTGCTGGAGAAAGCACCCTCTCCCCTGCAGCCAGTGAGGGGCTCCTGAGGTGTCTCCCACTGGCCTGCACCAGGAGGAAATGATGGCAGTGCTCCCGGTATTTCTTTACTATCAGGGCTGGCAAACAGTTGTGCAGCAAGGACTGCTGGTGTAGGGGCAGAGAACTGCTGACTGTGTGCTTCACAACTGAGCTAATACACGTGGGCATCTGAAGGCGGCAGCAGGGGGTGAAATATGGCCATGGCCTAAGATTAGCTTGCTGCAGCACTGGGTTGGGAAGGGCTGTTCTGGAGCACCACTGTTGCCACTGCTCATGGCAGAAAAACCCACCTATGTAGGAGGGGCCACACCAAAGGGCCCCGTGCTGAGGGAACCCTTCAACCTGCTTTCAGCCACCGAGAGGAAGGACTTCTCTTTTGCCCCTGCCACACATGCTAAGCTCAGGGTTCACATTAATATGAAGTAAACATCCATAGGTTCTTGCTCTTTGCCTGTTAATTTAACTGCTTTGATATGTCTGGGTGACCTGTATGAATGTCTTACTGGTTCCCCAGGTCGCTTCATGCCAGCATGAGTTTGTTTGCAGGATGCCATGATGTCACCAGGGCAACCTGTGTGATTTTGACTGGTGGCCAACACTGTGGTTCGTGGTTTCTATTTGCAATCTTCCTTGCTATCAAGAGACTCTTGAAATCCAATGCATGCGCATCATCTACACATCTATTGTAGGGGTTTCATTTGACCAGTGACAGTTTGATCCTGGGATAGGTGGATGAGTGCTCTTGCGGATTTTCCTTTCCTTATCCTTCAGAATGTGGCTTGGCTGACTTGCTGGAGTGAGCTGCAGATGTATGTTGTACTACCAGCTTTGGCTTGGTGCATCTTGTTCTGCTTGTTTCTCCTCTTGAGGCATGCTGTGGTCTTGAGTGTCATGGCTAAACTCTAAAGCTGCAGTCTCCTTGGCTCCACCCTGGTAGCAACCCGCCTGCCAGCCACAGTTGCCACCAGTCGCCACTGAGCAAACACTGATTCAATTATGCACACATATGCCAGTCCTGAAGTAATATTTGTATGCATAATGTAATCATTGGTGTAATGTAGTTGCTAAGAGTTTCAACATATCCCAAACGTCAGCTACAGGAACAGCCTATTCAAACCCAAGGAGAGGCATCTTTTGTGACTCTGTGCTATTTATTTCAAGAGTTTGCCTTGGCAACAAGTCATTTTTTGCTTTATCCCAGAATCATTTTTCCAGCTGTTTCTGGAAGGGATTGTGCTCAAAGTGCTATGAATTGGAGTGTGTGTGTTCTAGCCTGATTTCACCACCTGCTGTTTGAAAAAGCCTCCATGAAATCTTTTCCTCCCCTTTCTTGCAAGCTCAACCTCAAGCCTTTCTTTTCCTCTCCCAATAGCTTAGAGTACCCTGTTTGCTTAACCCTGATCTTCTGCTGACCTCTGTACTCAGAAGGCCAGCCCAGGCATATCCATGGCCTAGTTCATGCACCCTGGCCCTCAGTCCAGCTACTGGGAGAGCCAAGCTAATTTCCTGATTCTTTCCAAATCTGTTGAATGCTTTGCATGTTTTGACTATTTGTAGAATGCTCTACCAAGTTAATTTCCCCAAATAATGGGTGTATATCTTAAATTCTTGATAGTGTTTAATAAATTCCCCTATTTTGAAAAAGACAGTGTGTGTGTGAGAGAGAGAGACAGAGACAGAGACAGAGAGAGGTCCTCTCTTGCCAGACACCTTATTGCCAAGGTTAAAAGATCCCATAATGAATGCACATCTTGAGAACATGTGCAAGTTTGTACATGTGTCTAGAGGAGCACATTTGAGAACGAGTAGTAAACTGGTGATCCTCTTCATGGATCACTGCCTTGTTGTGGCGAAGGGGCTTGCGTAACTCAGTGAAGCCATAAGGTATGCCGTGCAGGGCCACCCAAGATGGACAGGTCATGGCAGAGAGTTCTGACAAAATGTGGTCCACTGGAGAAGGAAAGGGCAACCCACTCCAGTATTCTTGCCAAGAAAACCCCATGGAACGTATCACAGGGCTAAAAGAGATGACGCTGGAAGATGAGCCCCTCAGGTCGGAAGGTGTCCAATATACTACTGGGGAAGAGCAGAGGGTATTTCCAAGTAGCGCCAGAAAGAGTGAAGCGGCTGGGCCAAAGCCGAAAGGACACTCAGCTGTGGATGTGTCTGGTGGTGTAAAAAGAAAATCCGATGCTGTAAAGAACAATATTGTTTAGGAACCTGGAATGTAAGATCAATGAATCAAGGTAAGCTGGAGGTGGTCAAACATGAGATGGCAAGATTGAACATCGACATCTTGGGAATCAGCAAACTAAAATGGACAAGCATGGGCGAATTTAATTCAGGTGACCATTATATCTACTACTGTGGGCAAGAATCCCTTAGAAGAAATGGAGTAGCACTCATAGTCAACAAAAGGGTGGGAAAAGCAGTACTGGGGTACAATCTCAAAAATTATAGAATGATCTCAGTACGAATCCAAGGCAAACCATTCAACATCACAGTAATTCAAGTCTGTGCCCCAACCACTGAGGCCGAAGAAGCTGAGGTTGATCAGTTCTATGAAGACCTACAACACCTTCTAGAACTAACACCAAAAAAAGATGTCCTCTTCATCATAGGGGATTGGAATGCTAAAGTAGGAAGTCAAGAAATCACCGGGATAACAGGCAAGCATAGCCTTAGTGTACAGAATGAAGCAGGACAAAGGCTAATAGAGTTTTGCCAAGAGAACACGCTGATCATAGAAAGCACGTTTTTCCAACAGCACAAGAGGCGACTCTACACATGGACATCACCAGATGGTCAATATCGAAATCAGATTGATTATGTCCTTTGCAGCCAAAGATGGAGAAGCTCCATACAGTCAGTAAAAACAAGACCTGGAGCTGACTGTGGCTCAGATCATGAGCTTCTTGTTGCAAAATTTCAGCTTAAATTGAAGAACGTAGGGAAAACCACTAAACCATTCAGGTATGACCTCAATCATATCCCTTATGAATATACAGTGGAGGTGAGGAATAGATTTAAGGGATTTAGACCTGATAGACAGAGTGCCTGAGGAACTATGGACGGAGGTCCGTAACATTGTTCAGGAGGCAGCAACTAACTCCATCCCAAAGAAAAAGAAATGCAAGAAAGCAAAGTGGCTGTCTGATGAGGCTTTACAAGTAGCTGAGGAAAGAAGGGAAGCGAAAAGCAAGGGAGAAAGGGGAAGCTATATCCAACTGAATGCAGATTTCCAGAGAATAGCAAGGAGAGACAAGAAGGCCTTCTTAAATGAACAATGCAAAGAAATCGCGGAAAACAATAGAATGGGAAAGACTAGAGATCTTTTCAAGAAAATCGGAAATCTCAAGGGAATGTTTTGTGCAAAGACGGGCATGATAAAGGACAAAGAAGGCAGGGACCTAACAGAAGCAGATGAGATTAAGAAGAGGTGGCAAGAATACACAGAAGAACTATACAGGAAATATCTTAATGTCCCTGATAGCCATGATAGTGCGGTCACTGAACTTGAGCCGCACAACCTAGAGAGTGAAGTCAAGTGGGCCTTAGGAAGCATTACTAACAACAAAGCTAGCGGAAATGACAGTATTCCAGCTGAGCTATTTAAAATCCTAAAAGATGATGCTGTTAAAGTGCTGCACTCAATATGCCAACAAATTTGGAACACTCAACAGTGGCCGCAAGACTGGAAAAGTTCAGTTTACATTCCAATTCCAAAGAAGGGCAATGCCAAAGAGTGTTCAAAATACCGTACAATTGCGCTCATTTCACAGGCCAGCAAGGTGATGCTCAAAATCCTACAAGCTAGGTTTTCAGCAGTATGCGAACCGAGAACTACCGGAAGTACAAGCTGGGTTTCGAAGAGGCAGAGGAACTAGAGATCAAATCGCCAACATTCGCTGGATCATGGAGAAAGCAAGAGAATTCCAGAAAAAGGTCTATTTCTGCTTTATTGACTATGCTAAAGCCTTTGATTGTGTGGATCACAACAAACTCTGGCAAATTCTTAAAGTGATGGGAGTACCAGACCACCTTACCTGTCTCCTGAGAAACCTGTACGAGGGTCAAGAAGCAACAGTAAGAACCAGACATGGAACAACCAATTGGTTCAAAATTGGGAAAGGAGTACGACAAGGCTGCATATTGTCACCCTGCTTATTTAACTTATATGCAGAGTACATCATGAGAAACGCCGGGTTGGATGAATCACAGGTCGGAATTAAGATAGCCGGGAGAATTATCAACAACCTCAGATACGCAGATGATACCACCCTAATGGCAGAAAGTGAAGAGGATCTAAAGAGCCTCTTGTTGAGGGTGAAAGAGGAGAGTGCAAAAGCTGGTTTGAAACTCAACATTAAAAAAACTCAGATCATGGCATCTGTCCCCATCACTTCCTGGCATATAGAAGGGGAAGAAATGGAAGCAGTGGCAGATTTTATTTTCTTGGGCTCCAAAATCACCGCAGATGGTGACTGTAGCCATGAAATTAAAAGACACTTGCTCCTGGGGAGGAAAGCTATGGCAAACCTAGACAGCATAGTAAGAAGCAGAGACATCACCTTGCCGACAAAGGTCCGTCTAATCAAAGCTATGGTTTTCCCAGTAGTAATGTATGGCTGCAAGAGCTGGACTATAAGGATGGCTGAGCGCCGAAGAATTGATGCTTTCGAACTGTGGTGCTGGAGAAGATTCTTACGAGTCCCCTGGACTGCAAGGAGGTCAGATCAGTCAATCCTAAAGGAAATCAACCCTGAGTGCTCATTGGAAGGACAGATACTGAAGCTGAAGCTCAAATATTTGGGCCACCTAATGCGAAGAGAAAACTCACTGGAAAAGACCCTGATGCTGGGAAAGACTGAAGGCAAAAGGAGAAGGGGATGGCAGAGGATGAGATGGCTAGACAGCATCACCGATGCAATGAATATGAACTTGAGCATGCTCCGGGAGAGAGTGGAGGACAGGAAGACCTGGTGTGCTATGGTCCATGGGGTCACGAAGAGTCGGACACAACTTAATGACTGAACAACAACAACAGTAAACTGGGCCCTAAGAGAGAAGACCCAGTGAGACCAGGAGGGGCCAAGGGGCTTGGAGGTACCCCGAGATGAGAACTAGAAGTAGGAGAGACAATGAAATGCATACATGCTGAGAATATCTTCCAGAAACCAGACCTTGCTTCCTTCTGGTTATATTATATTGCAATGTGGAATGGAAGGGGAGATTGTTCTATGCATTAGTAGGGATGGGGAGTGTTTTTGCTTGCTTCTTTGCTAACTATTTAAGGCTGCAATCTCACAAGTTTACCTGGGAGTAAGACCCACTAAACTTAGTAGGGCTTATTTCTGAATAGATGTGCATAGGATCGCAGTGTAAGGAAACCATGTGGCATCTCTATTTTTGTGGGAGGAGAGACGTGCTGAAAGATGGGGATGGGCAGTAGCTTGTGTGACACTTTGCCCCACCACCACTGCCGTGATTAAAGTGATCTCTCCTTCATCTTGAGGGGGCAATTTTTACCCATTCAGTGGTGGGAATTAGCACTTTTTCCAAATACCCAGGAGCACAGTGTGCATAACTTCAGTTCATATAGCAAACTTCGCGGAGTGCTCTCATCAGGTACTGAGGGAGCAACAGCGGCAGGATCATTGGGACTTTTCCAGACGTGGGGGCTTATTGCTCTCTGGTAACAGGTATCACCGATCTTGATGTCAGGATGCCATAGGGTCATCCACAGAGACAGAGGGAGACTGACCCTGTCCATGACATTTAAAGAGCACATAAAATCTTTTTGGATAGATTCTGCAGAGGAACCCATAGCAGAGGGGTGGGGACACTCAGTCCCAGGGTCCCAATCCAGCCCTCCTGGGGTCCCAATTAGGCTTACCTTGAACCTCCAGAGCCCCCCAATATCTTCATCACTTTCAAAGCAGATAGGCTCCAGACCTTCCTCCAAACAGCATTTGATGTTACATAGTCCGCAGGCACCGGCTCCTATAATTGCCACTCTTTTCTTTGCTATAGTTTTCTTCCCAAAATCAGACATGTTAGGGCTGGATTAGAAGGATTGAGAGATTATTTCTTTCCACACTGTTCATATTATTTCACAATGAATAATTTAATCACAGTGCATAGTTAAGCAATGGAGTTCACTTTCACAAGATGTGGTGATGGCCACCAAATTGGATGACTTTACAAGGGGATTGGACAAATTCATGGATGATAAGGCTATGAGTGGCTACTAGCACTGATGGCCATATGCTACCTCCAATATCAGAGGCAGTATGCTTATGAACACCTGTTGTTGGGGAGCATGGGTGGGAGGGTGCTGTTATACTCATGTCTTTCTGGTGGGTTTCCTGTTGGCAGCTGGCTGACCACTGTGTGAACAGAACGCTAGACAAGATGGACCTTAGTCTGATCAAGCACAGCTCTTCTTATGTTTTTAATCATAACCAAAATATCTCAATGGCTTTGCTTTTCATATTCCCTTTGACCACATCCAAAGCACAACCCTGCCTATTTCTGCTTCCTATTGCCTAATGCAATCACATGACCAAATAAGTTAAACTGTCTATAGGCACAAAGACAGAAATAACAACATAGACTTCTGATTCTGATGAGTCAAGTAGTTTTCATTTGAGGATATGACAGATGGCATAATATGGACCGATTCACATATGCCTGTTACTCCAAGGTCATGGTATATTAGAGAAGAAGTAGTGTCAGGACCTGTTCAGGATGACAGGCTAGTTCAGAGACCCCCAACAGGGCTTCTGAGGGCACAGGGGTGCCCGCAAGGCCTTTAATGGCACCCTCATAGTGATTTCCATGTATACAAGGCATGTCTGCTAACTTCCTGGTTGCTCTATATTTCTCTGTATTGCTCTATGTACCGCTACTTGCCATTTTGACACACACCCTTGCTCTCTGATTGGCCAGAGTAATAACTTATGAACCAGCATCCTTACTCCCATTCTGTGCCTGCTAGAGGTGGGCATGAGTGGTGAGATATTGGGCATCTCTGCACCTCCAGTTTATTGAACATTCATGACTGGCCACTCACTGAACTGTGCGAGTCCATTACATGAAGTCGTTATCATCCAGTCGCTATCCCACCACTTCCACCCACCTATCCCATGATTTTTTCAGACGGAAAAAAATTGGCATTTTTCCAAATATGCTCAAATGGAGTGCCATGAGCTCCCTGTGTATTTCTCCCCTAGTGCGAATGAACCGCTATGTGTTGGTGGCTGTGGGCGGCTGTGGGGGGTTGTTGGGGGTGTGGTCATGATGGCAAAGGCAGTGACCATGGGCTGTGGGGCGTGTCGCCTTCCCTGCCTGCACTGCTTTGGGTCCATTTTCGGCCTGCAGCGTTCTGAACAAGGCAGCAGGTCAGCAGAGCGGCAGGTCGGCAGAGCAGCGTGCCGGCCTTCCGACCTGCCAGGACGCCCTCCTGCTGTGCATTCCCAGCGAGGAAACGGCTGAGGAAATGGCTGAGATCGTCAAAAACACTGAGCGGGGAGGCAGGGGCCCTGGGGAGATCGGTGGGGGGACTGTCTGCGTGCCAGTCCCCATCCACCAGTAACGTGCAAGGGGAGGGAAAGGGGCAGGAGCCAGGGAGGAGCTGTCGCTACACCCCAAGTGCTGTAATGCTTTTTTGCGGAAAGGTGGTGATGCCTCTGAGCGGCTTCACCACCCTGTGAGAAGGAAAGAAACGAAAAATAACATGATGGGGACAGCCTGTCAGGAGCGCCCTAGCGGCCTCTTTCAGTAGACTCCAATAGTCAACTCAAGACACAGACGAAAGGATTCTTTTCAAGGCTTTAATCCTTTTACAACTTAATGACTCTTTCAGATGCTAATCACCAGCGACTAAGCAAGGAACCGCAGAGTGGCCTATGCACCGAGTAGGCAGTTGATCCCCATTTGAAGGAGAGTCACTTGAAGACCCTGAACTTATGGGCTAGGGAGAGATCCTCCCTCTTTCCCATGGGTCCACGGGAGGCAGCCATTGCCTGCGCGCCAAATGGGCTCTACGCCTCCTTTCCGCGCCCTCCATTGCTCGTCGCTCCCTGCGTCTGCATCAAGCGTCTAGCAAGCCCCCCTCCCACACTCTCTCACTGCTAGGATCACTATCTTTCTCAGGAATGCCGGCAGGAGGAATCTCTGCCAGCTGCTGTGCCTGTGAGGGATGAGCTGGCTCCTCTCCCACGGATTGCTGCTCCTCCTCAGAATCAGAACTGCTCTGGGGTTCTATCGGCTCAGTTTCCACCCTGACACAGCCATTGAAAGAGAACAACCCAGTCCTGCAATGATATTGGATGGGGAAAGAACCGGCATAAATGTGGAATTCTTCACCTGTGTGATGGAGCCCATTATCCAGAATACAGAAGCACATGAGGTGCACATGATACAGAAGCAGACAACCACAGATGCTTAATCGGCATGAAATGCGGGAGCCACTTTGACTTGGCATGCATAATATCTCACAGGTCAAAGCCCACAGGCTGTTGACAGGTAGGTCTCAGAGCCCTGTGGTTCAACAGTCACAGTAGGCTCCTGCTTTTCATTATTTGCCACCCATGTGCTGGTCCATTTGCATAAGGTGCATTGTGGTTTGAAAGGGAGCTGGCGTTATGGTTGGAAAAATGATTTTCCAGCTTTTATGTGTTCAGTTCAACCATAAACTCATAAACTACCATGGTTTTGCCACTGATATCACAGGTTTTGTTAGGAAGGGTGTGGAAATTCTGGTGTTTATCAACACTGTTGTTGTAAAAGAAGATTTCCCCACATTTAGAGCATGGGGATATACCCCCCACCCATATGTAATGGGTTTGCTCAGAAGAATACCGTAATCACAGCAGATTTCCCCTCCAAGGCATAGTTCATGCTGGAGGTGGGGGCCTGGGGGTGAGGGCTTGTGCCTAGGATGGGGACCTGGAGGGTTTGGGGAGGAGCTCATGCCTGGGCCTGCTGGGTGGGGGCTCATGCTAGGGATGGGTGTCTGGGCTCAGGGCTCAGGTGGCGGGTCTGGGATGGGGGCAGCAGGTCTGGGGGGGACCTTGGTTCAGGGCTCCAGGCTGGGTGGGGGGCAGTTGGAGGGGCAGTTGGGGGAGTTGTGCCTAGGTGTCTGCACTGGAGGCTTATGGCCAATCTAACTGGTGAGGCGGAAAGGGGAGGTCACTGGAGGTGGAGCCAAAGGGGTCACTGGGGTGGACCCAAGGGCACCTATTTTGCTACACAGTTCAACCCACCATCCCTCCCCCAGATAGCTCTCCAGAATAACAACAGAGAAAGCAGTTTGTGGCAGAGCCCACTTATTGAAAGCAACCGGGGGGGGGCATTTCACACACACATACACATGCTTACATGGGAGTAAGTCCCACTGAATTCAGTGAGACGTACTTGTGAGTAGACCTACATAGGATTGCTGTATATACCCCATCATTTAAAACCACTTGGCACACACAAACAAATAATGCCAATGTGTATTCTATCACAACAACAACAACAACGTGTCATTTTAAGTTGCAACACCATACATTGAAAAGAATTTATATTAAGGATAGAATCCATCTGGGGGGGGGGTTTACAATGGGAGGAGCAAGGGGGGCCAAAAAGATGCATCTGATATGTGGTACCACATGTTATGCTGAGAATAAATGACATCTCTACATCAATCTGGGGGTAGGTCTAGTGATATTCATTCATTCATTCATTCATTCATTCATTCATTCATGGTATTTCTGTGTCCTGTTTCCATTTGGAAAAGAAGTCATAGGCATTTTCTCCCCCCAAACACTATATACAGACACAGAGACACACACATGTAAGAATTTATCAGTTCTCAAATCTCTCCCCCCATACACACACCTCAAACCCAACTTAAATGCATTCCCCTTACCCCTATTTATTCAGTCACAACCCTATGGAAACAACCACCCTTCTGCAGGGGCAAGCACAGCCCCTGTCATTCCCTCTCTCTGCCTTGACTGATGGACCTAGACCAGGCGGCTCTGCCATGGGCTCCAGAGGGCCCCTTTAAAGCCCCACCACCACCACCAGCTGCTTGCCACAGCTCAGTGTGAACATTCTTAAGCCTCCAACTGACTTCCCTCCATACAAACAAAAGGACAGGGGGTGGGATATCACCCAATCCTTGACTGATATTAGTGGACTTTGACCTCGCTGCTCGTTAGCCCATTCTCTCCCAGCATGGCAAATTTGGAGGCTTTCCACCCATCTTTTGCGAGACAGGCAATTGGTCACGCCTTTTCACTTTTTTCTTGAATGTTCACACTCAATTTTTTCCCACTCTAGTGCATAGGCATTCTAGCTTATGCACTAGAACACCTATATCTCAAAAGGCAACACTAACTTCTGTCCATGGGGCTTAACATGAGGAGTGAATCCTTTTTCCCCATGACTTCCCATAATAAACTTTGTTAATGCACCAAACCTACTCAGGAGGCACCTTATGCACCCTCAAAACCCAGCACCCTGACAGCAGTGAACATCCAAGGTGGCTATAACACCTTGGAGGTTTGCAGGATCAGGACCAAGCTTCATAGAGATGTAATGCTCATTTGCTAAAGTGCTAATGGGCAATTCTCCCCTTAGCCGTTGCTGGCAAAGAGGCTTAATGTCTTCCCAATACTGGGAAGTGCCTCCTGAGTAGGAGAGACTGGCTATGACATTTGGGCCTGATCCTGCAAACCCCCATTGGTGTTATAGGTATCTCCCCCTTTTTGCTGCACTTAGGGTAATTCGTTCCCCTGGGGTAATTGCACAGGGTTTTGAGGGTGCATCGGGTGCCTCCTGACTGGGGGAGGCTGTGTATGAAGTTTTGTCTGGATCCTACAAACCCCCAAGGTTTTCTAGCCACCTTGGATTTTCGCTGCTGTCAGAGCGCTGGGTTTTAATGATGCATCGGGTGCCTTCTAAATAGGGGAGGCTGGCTATGAGGTTTGGTCCCAATCCAGTCATCTGGCACTTCACCTGTCCTCCATGATTCCTCAAAGATAGAGGAAGAATCCACATCTCTCTCTTCGGCACCACCTTCGTAGCCAGTCATTCACCCGGAGTATTTTTCTTTCCCTTTCTATCCCTCTTCTAACTACTGGAAGATTGGATGAGAAAACTATCTGGGCCCCAAAGTTCTTGAGTTTCCTTCCCAAAGCTTCAAAGTTGGACGTGATTTCTTCGTAGCTCCGCTTGGCGGTATCATTTGTTCCCACATGGATGAGAAGGGATACCTGTCAGTGGGCTTTATGAGTTGTCTGGATCCTACAAACCCCCAAGGTTTTCTAGCCACCTTGGATTTTCGCTGCTGTCAGAGTGCTGGGTTTTGATGACACATTGGGTGCCTTCTAAGTAGGGGAGGCTGGCTATGAGGTTTGGTCCCAATCCTGCTAATTTCCCCCCCATTTACACTGCTTGCTTGGCCACTTTAAGATGTTCTTAGGCACTAAGCCAGTGAAGAGCAGTCTGAATAGCATGTAAATTTCCATAGCAAAGACCTCAAAGCAGATGGTATGTCTGACTAGTATAATCCACAACGGACCTAATAAAAGCTGTTACACAAGGGCTGCAAACACACTGGCTCTTGGCAGGTGTAGTGTGTACTGTGGATTTAATTGGCATGACCCTAACACTCGTCAAGAATCCATTTTGGTCTAGAAGATATTGGCCTGAGGGATGCTGGGAATGCTGTTAAGGCTCTGGAGCCACCACAGAGGCAAAGGAACCATAGAATGTACCTGCCTCCTCCTCGATTAAATTAAAGAAGGCTGATTCCAGAAATTGCCTGCCTGCCATGCCACCACCCAGCCAAAGAACTCATGAGGGCACCTTTGAATTGCGCAGTCATAAGCCTGGTGGGGAAATGGCCTGATCCTAAAGTGTCCCAACTAGGTCAGCCAGGTCAAGCACTACCTGAGTATCCTTAATACCCTTTTGTTCTGAATATTGGGATATGCTATTCTGCATAGCAAGCTAGATGGACAATTAATCATAATTTTAAAAAGCAAAACCAAAAAACCAAAAAAAACCTCCCAGACCAAACAGCTGCTATTACTGATATTTTTGTTATTTGGAATAATGTTATTAACAGACTATACGTTTTTCTTGACTGGCTCAATTTCAGATATCTCAATATCAGATCTGAGATTCAATTTAATGTTATCCTTATAAAACCTCATTATACCTTGGAGTTCTAGCCCCCTCCCCACCATCTAGGATGCTGGATGTTTTGCTTTTTGTTCTGTATGAAATACTCATTTCCTCAACAATAATCTACTGCCTTCCAAGGATTTAAAGCCCAGGGTGTATGCCACGGGCTATACTTCCTGGAAGATGGACTGTTGGCAAGGGACTGTGGGCAAGGGTACCTCACAAAGGCTGGGAAGAATCAAGAATGTGTTTGGCCACAGAATGAAGAACTTCATCAGGAGGGCTTTAAACTGAATCCTACAGAGGAGGGAGACGTAAAGTTGGGGGTAACAATGGACGAAAGCTCATGCACTACAACGGAGAGAACGGCTCTAATAGCGCTCAATAATAGTCTTCAGAAACATGTAGGAAAAAAGTCAGACCATGAAGCACATGCTCTTCGAGGTCTAGTATATACTAATGTTCAGAGCATGGGAAACAAACAGAACGAAGTTGAACTCTTAATACAGGAGGGAAATTATGACTTGATAGGTGTAACTGAAACTTGGTGGGATGACTCCCATGATTGGAATACAACAACTGAATGATATAACTTGTTCAAAAAGAACAGGAGGAATAGAAAGGGAGGTGGAGTTGCACTATATGTTAAAAATACATATCTCTGCACAGAAATACAGGAGGATGAGCTTGGTAGCTCCATCGAGAACATCTGGGTTAAAATAAATGCAGCAAAGAATAAAAAGAACCTGGTGGTTAGAGTCTACACCCAATAAAGGAGAAGACGAGGATGAAACTTTTGAAAAGCAAATTGCCAGTGTTTCAGGGAAGTATGATGTAGTAGTAATGGGGGACCTCAATTTCCCCGATATTTGTTGGGAGACAAATTCTGCAAAACATGGCCCCTCCAGGAAATTCCTGACTTGTATTGCTGATAATTTCCTCCTACAGAAAGTAGAGGAAGGAACTAGAGGATCGGCTATCCTTGACTTGATCCTAGCCAACAGAGATGACTTAGTGGATAAAGTAGCAGATGCAGGAACTCTGGGGGAAGGATGGATGAGAAAACTATCTGGGCCCCAAAGGTCTTGAGTTTCCTTCCCAAAGCTTCAAAGTCTGACATGATTTCTTCATAGCTCCGCTTGGTGATTTCTTCATAGCTCCGCTTGGTGGTATCATTTGTTCCCACATGGATGAGAAGGGATACCTGTCAGTGGGCTTTATGAGTGTAGGCAACCCTTCAGTCACGTCTCTGATCCATCCTCCTGGGAGACAGCAGACCTGGCGAGTCCATGGGTCTTTGTGACATACTTGGGTTTCAATCCCATGCAGCAAGGAGTCTCCCACTACTACTATTCTTCTCTTCTTGTTGTTGTAGGCCTTGGTTTCATTGCCTCTGCTTGTCTGACTTTCGACCTCTTGCTTGATCTCAAGATTGAGGGTTCTCCTGTAATTCTTCCTCTGCAGGTTGTCCTCCAGTTTCATCCTCAAGTACCTGGAAACGGTACTTTTGGCAAAATGATAACAGATGACAAGGAAAAGGCAGAAGTGCTCAATTCTTACTTTAGCTCAGTCTTCTCCCGAAAGAGGGTCTATGAGCCCCCTGGCAAAGGAGAAGTACAGGCGGAAGGGCAGGATTGCAGCTCGAGATCAATAGGCATATGGTCAAGGAACACCTAATTAATTTGAATGAGTTCAAATCTCCAGGGCCAAATGAACTGCACCCTAGAGTAATAACGGAACTGGCAGAAGAACTCTCAGAACTGCTGTCTATTCTCTTTGAGAAATCATGGAGGACGGGTGAAGTGCCAGATGACTGGAGGAGGGCTAATGTTGTCCCTATCTTCAAAAAGGGTAAAAAGGAGGAACCTGGGAACTACAGACCAGTCAGTCTGACATCAATCCCTGGGAAAATTCTGGAGCAGATGATGAAGCAATCCATCTGGAAGCACTTTGAAAACAATGCAGTGATTACTCGAAGCCAACATGGATTTGTCAAGAACAAATCCTGCCAGACGAATCTGATCTCATTTTTTGATCAAGTAACCTCCCTTGTGGACTGTGGGAATGCTGTAGACATCATATACTTCGACTTCAGCAAAGCTTTCGACAAAGTGCCCCATGATCTCCTGATGAGCAAACTAGCTCAAAGTGGGCTAGATGAAACAACAATCCGGTGGATCCACAGTTGGCTACACAATCAGACTCAAAGAGTGCTTATCAATGGGACCTTCTCAAACTGGGAAAAGGTAATGAACCGGGTACCGCAGGGCCCAGTCCTGGGCTCAGTGCTCTTCAACATTTTTATTAATGACTTGGGGGAGGAGGTGCAGGGAATGCTGATCAAATCTGCAGATGACACAAAAGTGGGCGGGATAGCTAATACTTTGGAAGACAGAAACAAAATTCAAAGTGATCTTGATGGACTGGAGCGCTGGGCAGAAAACAAGAGAATGACATTTAATAGGGATCAATGCCAAGTTCTGCACCTAGGAAAAAGAAACCAAATGCACAGTTACAAGATGGGGGATACGTGGCTCAACAACCCTACAAGTGAGAAGGATCTTGGAATTGTTGTCGATCACAAGCTGAATATGAGCCAACAATGTGATGTGGCTGCAAAAAAGGGAAATGCTCTTTTGGGCTGCATTAATAGAAGCCTAGCTTCCAAATCCCAGGAAGCACTAGTTCCCCTCTACTCAGCACTGGTTAGGCCTCATCTGGAGTCCTGTGTCCAGTTCTGGGCACCACACTTTAAGAAGGATGCAGACAAGCTCAAGAGGGTTCAGAGGAGGGCAACAAAGATGATCAGGGGACTGGAAACAAAGCCCTATGAGGAGAGACTGAAAGAACTGGGCATGTTTAGCCTTGAGAAGAGAAGACTGAGGGGAGATATGATAGCGCTCTTCAAGTACTTGGAAGGTTGTCACAGAGAGGAAGGCCAGGACCTCTTCTAGATCATCCCAGAGTGCAGGGCACAAAATAATGGGCTCAAGTTACAGGAACCCAAACTCCAGCTGAACATCAGGAAAAATTCCTGATTGTTAGAGCAATACGGCAATGGAAACAATTACCGTGGGAGGTGGTGGGCTCTCCCACGCTGGAGACGTTCAAGATGAGGCTGGACAGCTACCTGTCAGGGATGCTCTGACTTGGATTCCTGCACTGAGCAGGGGATTGGACCCGATGGTCTTATAGGCCCCTTCCAAACCTAGTATTCTATGATTCTAAGTATGTCTTTGGAAGAAACCTTTTCTGCTGGGATTTTTGACCTAATCTGTCTTTTTCTTCCTCCAAGGGCAAGTAGACAATGTGGAGAGTACTGAAGAGGATGAACAACCATTTACTTTCGCACTAGCTGCCCTTTTGCCTGAACCTCTCAGCCCACAGCCCCCACTCCATGACAGTTTGCCTAGAACCAGTGGTGTGTCACCTGCAGCAGCCGGTCTGACCTGTGCTTCCACTAAGTACACATTTCTGTGCTTTCCCTCAGGGTACAGGGTAGATGAGCTTTACCTTCTTTCTCTCCTAATGCAAACTGGTAACAACTTTTTTTTATAGAAAAGTGACAATATTCCCCTGAAAAATAATACCAAAAGCAATACTGGATGCTTTCTTTTGCTCCTTGTCCTTTCCCCATCAGAAGGGGCCTTTGGGCAGCCAGGACAGGCAGGCAGAATTCACGTTAAGGCAATGGTAGATACTTGTTTCTAGGTAAGGCATGGGAAGAGAGGGACATCTATAAAGGCAAGTTTGCATGAATAGTGCCTCTACCAGACAGGATGTAGTATAGGGCCAGGGCCAGCCCAAGCTGTTTTGCTGCCTGAAGCAAAAACTATGCCAGCTTTACATGAAACTGAACATTCAATAAAGGAATTTGGATCATTAGTTGGGTATAAATTAAATAAAGGGAAACATAAATTATTGGAACAAATCTAACTAAGAAATTAAAAATCAGGTAACAGAACAATAAACCAGTAAGAAATCTTGCAACAAAATTGACAGCTAAATTAAGGACACAATCCTTTGACATCCACGCCCAGCGCTCATAAGCCTCTGAACTTGGAGGCTCATGAGCATCCAGGGCAGAGCTGGAGGAGCAGCAGAGGCAATCGTCACCTCCGCTGCTGTTCGCACTTTGCAGTTTAGCTAGACTGGACTTTTGGCCTGTCTAGCAGGGATGCCTCAGAGGGAGAGGAAAGGGGGCTGGAGAGGACTGGGGATACATTGTAACCTGGCCCAGATGCGCCGTTTAGGCCCTCTCCGAGGTAGCCAGTGCAGTTCTCTCCGTGCTGGCTGCGAGGGGGAGGGGGTGGGGAATGTGGATTCCCAGACCTGAGGTCGGAGCGCTGTCTCTGACCTCAGATCCAGGAATCCAAAATATCCTACAGCCTCCTCAGATGCTGTCTAGGGGCCACAGGATTTCTCCCTAAATGATTTATATAAAAATAATTATGGAAGTTTATATAATGAATGTGCTTTACTAATCAAGTAATGGGAAATTTTATATCTGTCATTTTCAGGAAGGATTGCTGCAGTAAAGATGATGGTATTACCCAAAATTAATTTCTCATTTTAATATCTCCCAATCAGAAGTTTAGCAAAACAAATTAGCAAATGGCAACACCTTTTCTTAAAATTCATATTGAATGGAAAAAATCCAAGAATAAAAGCTCTGCTATTATATGAGGGGAAAAAAGAGCAGGGGACTGTCAGTTCCAAATTTGAAATGGTACTATATTACAAGTTGTATTAACTGGATTGTATATTGGCTATTGGGGCCGCGGTGGCTTAGTGGTTAAGACACTGAACTGCAGACTGGAAGGTCAGCAGTTCGAGACCCTAGTGCTGCGTGACGGAGTGAGCTCCCATCTTCAGTCTCAGCTTCTGCCAACCTAGCAGTTCGAAAGCAAGAAATTGCAAGTAGATAAATAGGTACCGCCTCGGCGGGAAAGGTAACAGCGTTCCGTGCACCTTGGTGTTCAGTCATGCCGGCCACATGACCACGGAAGCGTCTTCGGACAGCGCTGGCTCTTCGGCTTAGAAACAGGGATGAGCACCACACCCTAGAGTCGGACACGACTGGTTGGGGACACCTTTACCTTTTTATATTGGTTATTAGAACCTAATTATTTTATCTCCTTATTGAAAGAGCTCTGATAAAGTCTCCTCTGTATGAAACATTACGGGGAAATAATACCTGCAGAACAATGGATGCAAAAAAAAGTATGAATTTCAAATTTATTTAGAGTATGGAATCGATATAAAAAATTATTAAGTCCTCCTGTATCTCCTTTGAAATCAGTAGCAGAAAAAATAGACGCAGGAGTAAACATAATTATAAAATCTGGAAGGAAAAGGACATTTTTAGGTATAAGGATTTTTGGAGCAGAATAATATAACATTGTACTCAGGAAAAAAAAGGAAATTAAATAGTGTTTCCCATTCATGGTTCAAATGTGATCAATTATCACTGAAATCGAGCCAACAGCTAAGAGATATGACAGAGTTTGAGCAAGTGATAATGATGCATAAAGAACATTTAGAGAGCAATCCTATGGTCTCTGGGAGAGTGTCCCAGGGACCATAGGATTGCTTGGAAAACCCCTTCGAAGGTTGAAGACAGTGCTCCAACACGGAAGGGGGGATGGAGATCCAACCCCAGACACCTCCCCCTTACAGCCAGTGCAGAGAGAACTGTACCGGCTGCCTCTCCAAGGTTGAAAAAGAAATCTCAGAGGAGGAAAGGGGATGTTCCAGTGGGCGGGAAGGGGAGGAGGCCAGAGAGGCCAGGATACGAGATATCCTGACCTTTCTGCAGCTGCCTTCCCTCCACCCCTGAAGTGCCTATGCTAGACAGGCTGAAAAGTACCAAAGATGGAGGATGGGGTGGTGAAGATTGCCTCCACCGCTTCTCCTGACCTGTCAGCTTCAACCCGGAAGGGCATGGGAATCTCAGAAGCCTCTGAGTTTGGAGGCTTCTGAGCAGTGAGGGCACAATTGATAGGATTGCGCCCTTAGTATCTACATTCTATAAATTGCTCTTAAAATATGAAATCGAACCAAAACAGGTTAAACATGATATGGCTAAGTGGGCACAAAGTATTGGAAAACATATTCCAATGGAAACTTGGGAAATAAGAGCCATAATTTTTCATTAAACATGTCAATTACAGAAAATCTGTATACGGTGATTACGAGGTGGTATATAACACCAGTTAAAATAAATAAATAAAATAAACAAGAATTATCTTATTGACTGATGTATATAATATTATTATATTACTCCTATTGTATGGTGGAAAAAAATTCAGGATGATTGTACTAGCAGAACAATAACATCATCATCAATTCTAAAATAAAAACAAACCAGGAGCAAATCATACCTTCTCAGCCTCACTACTTTTTTTTTTTGTGCAAAATTATAGTAACCTACCTCACAGTCCAAGATTTCCCCAAATTTCTTTTAGAATATTCTTTCCAATACTTTGTGCCCACTTAACAATATAATCTTTAACTTGTTCTGGTTCCATTTCATATCTTAAGAGCAATTTATAGATTGCTCTTGGGCGCAATCCTCTCAATTGTGAGGTAGGTTACGCATGAGGATTTTTAATACTCTATACACTGCGATAGATATTATAGATAAGAACAATAAAGTAATCCTTTAACTTCATTCCTTTTGGCAGGCAAAGACTGGTTTGATGGCAGGAAATTACAGCTAGGGAAATTACTGAAGAGTGTTAATTCCGGAGTCGTTTTGCCTTTTCTTTTCCTCACATTTATATATTTACAGCTCACACGTTTGAAATACCTCTTCTAGCGGCTTCAAGAGCTCCTGTTTGCTAAAGGTATTATACAAATTGAGAAGCAGACAGGCAGCAGGCAGGCACCTTGTTTATATAATCCAGATACTTTCCAAAATAATGTGCCACACCTTTTATCGCACACACTCATGATAAACTTTACAAAGTCCCCAGTACCTTTCAATGACTGGAAGAATACCTTGCTCACCACCTGTAAACAACTCCTGACATATGCACAAAGGACATTTGACAACAACTTCATATTTTCAAGCCACAACAAACATGCAACAAACCTGAGAAGGCTGCAGATGATCAGAAACAGCACAAGCAATGAATATGCTGCCTTCTCCGTCTCTTCCTCAGTAGAAGTGCTTTTCAGGGTGGAGAACACTTCCAAAGGGCAATATTAAGCCATAATCCCTCCCAGCTGTTTGTTCCAATTAGACTGACGTAAGAAAACTCTGAAGAGAGGAATGGATTTGAAAATATTTAACAGAGTTCTGTTCTGTGCCTTAGAAGAGCAAGTTTGCCACTGCCAAAAACAACCATCTGGAAGCAAAATCAACAAAACAACGATCATTTTGTTGGACTGTACCAATTTTGAGACATCACATAACTTGGTCAGCTTCACTCGTGAATCATTAATTATTATTCTTAGTGTGCCATTTGTGAAGGCTCAAAGTTCAGGCGTTTCTGGGATGTAGAAGATTTGTGTTGGTTGCAGGGGCCAAAACTGCAGCCTAATAACTTTTAACACCAGTCATCTCTGCATTTGAGCTGCAGAACATACAAAATACGCAGGAAATGACAGGTACTAGAACACAGCACTTGAATAGCATCCTTGGGCAGAAGGTTGCATTGAGAACACACCAGACTCCCTTAGATAAGTGTTCAAGACCCAAAGAATGGGGGAAGGAGCCTTTTGGCAGGCAGGGAAAGGGAGGAAGCAGGACAGTAGGTGGATGCAGAAGTGATGCCCACCAGCATTCCTATCTCTCTGCTAATTGGCTTTCCCAACCCAGAAGGAAAGGGAGGAAGCTGAGCATGGGACGTTTAGTCAGTCTGGAAAAGGTTGTACCTGAAACATATTTTTTCCTCTTGCTTTACTTGGACAGTGAGTTGAGAATCTCACTGTCCAAGTTCCTGGCTAAGATGGGGGAAGGGAGAGAAAAAACTTAAAAGGAAAAAGGTGGGAAAAATGGGGTTGTATGGCCTAGCTCCAAGTCTGCTGCAAAGAACTGGCTATCCTACTTCCAAGCAGGGACCATCTAGAGTGGAAGGCAAGCTGCTCCTCTCGGTGTGATTTCAAGCATGAGAACCCTGTCTGGCAACCAAGAAGAGGTACTTCCCAGAACTGAAGAGTGCCTCACCTCAGAAATACTGGAGCAGAATTTACTGCTTATATGGCATAGAAGTTAAAATATTCGCCTGAACATACAAATTCCAAGATTTTTTTTATGCATGAGTCAATTTGCATGCACCTTAACTCTTCTTTAGTTTAGTTTCATGTGTGTTCTTTAACTCCTAGAATACTAAGATAAGCAGGATCTGTACACTGATGCTTCCTAATATTTCTCCGTGCAGCCCATGGATAATCTTCTTTCTCCCAGGTGTGTAGCCCTTTGGGGATATCCTTTAAAAGATTAAATAGAGCTGCTTAATTATTCTCCTGTGAGCTCTAAAAGGAGCATTCTAAGTCATGATGCAGCAAGTTTATAATTTTGTCACACACAAAAAGAAGGATTGGTTTCTTAATTCCAATATGCCACGCTTGCTAAATTTCTCCTCCTCCTTGCAACCAATAAAGGCACAAGGCATCTGCAAGGCAGGCTAGGAAATATGAGAAACTCTGTACCAGGTGACAGCAGCAGCAGCAGCATACATGTAGCTGGGTCTTAAGACTATTTTTACACATTACATTTTATGCATGTTAATGTATCTATATGCATGTACACATTTTCATATGAATCCCTTAAAAATCAGTATAGGGGCAGGACTCCTAAAAAAAGTAGAGCAAAAATTGTGCTTTTTCCTGTGTGGGTAAATGAAGGTGTGCAGTGATTTGTCTGACCTGCACTCTCCTGATCTAGCTAAACATAGATGTGTTAATGTACAGAGCTCATTGGTGTCTTGCTGTCCTCTACTTTGGTGGTCCAAAGTGGTGGCCTTGAGAAGAGAAGACTGAGGGGAGATAAGATAGCACTCTTCAAGTACTTGAAAGGTTGTCACAGAGAGGAAGGCCAGGATCTCTTCTTGATCATCCCAGAGTGCAGGATACGGAATAATGGGCTCAAGTTACAGGAAGCCAGATTCTGGCTGAACATCAGGAAAAACTTCCTGACTGTTAGAGCAATATGACAATGGAACCAATTACCTAGGGAGGTGGTGGACTCTCCCACACTGGAGGCATTCAAGACGAGGCTGGACAGCCATTTGTCAGGGATGCTCTGACTTGGATTCCTGCATTGAGCAGGGGGTTGGACTGGATGGCCTTGTAGGCCCCTTCCAACCCTACTATTCTATGATTCTATGGTCCAGATGTCTGGTGATGTAGCACTTTGTAGAGGAACTGGGTTAGGGAATTCCCCCCAGCCCCCTGAATTCTCTGAGCAACATCACTGTGGAATTCTCTGCCATGGAAAATTCTCTTGGTCCCGTCATTCATTTTTAAACTGACTTTAAAGATCTGGCTGTTTACATCTACTTTTATTAATTTGAAACTGGCTCATAGAATCATAGAATAGTAGGGTTGGAAGGGGCCTACAAGGCCATCGAGTCCAACCCCCTGCTCAATGCAGGAATCCAAGTCAGAGCATCCCTGACAGATGGCTGTCCAGCCTCGACTTGAAGGCCTCCAGTGTGGGAGAGCCTGCTACCTCCCTAGGTAATTGGTTCCATTGTTGTATTGCTCTAACAGTCAGGAAGTTTCTCCTGATGTTCAGCCGCAATCTGGCTTCCTATAACTTGAGCCCATTATTCCGTGTCCTGCACTCTGGGATGATCGAGAAGAGATCCTGGCCTTCCTCTCTGTGACAACCTTCCAAGTACTTGAAGAGTGCTATCATATCTCCCCTCAGTCTTCTCTTCTCAAGGCTAAACACGCCCAGTTCTTTCAGTCTCTCCTCATAGGGCTTTGTTTCCAGTCCCCTGATCATCTTTGTTGCCCTCCTCTGAACCCTCTCCAGTTTGTCTGCATCCTTCTTAAAGTGTGGTGCCCAGAACTGGACACAGGACTCCAGATGAGGCCTAACCAGTGCTGAGTAGAGGGGAACTAGTACTTCCTGGGATTTGGAAGCTATACTTCTATTAATGCAGCCCAAAATAGCATTTCCCTTTTTTGCAGCCACATCACATGGTTGGCTCATATTCAGCTTGTGATCGACAACAATTCCAAGATCCTTCTCGCTTGTAGTGTTGCTGAGCCACGTATCCCCCATCTTGTAACTGTGCTCTTGGTTTCTTTTTCCTAGGTGCAGAACTTCGCATTTATCCCTATTAAATGTCATTCTGTTGTTTTCTGCCCAGCGCTCCAGTGTATCAAGATCACTTTGAATTTTGTTTCTGTCTTCCGAAGTATTAGCTATCCCGCCCAATTTTGTGTCATCTGCAAATCTGATCAGCATTCCCTGCACCTCCTCCTCCAAGTCATTAATAAAAATGTTGAAGAGCACTGGGCCCAGGACTGAGCACTCGTTACCTTTCCCCAGTTTGAGAAGGTCCCATTGATAAGCACTCTTTGAGTCTGATTGTGTAGCCAACTGTGGATCCACCAGATCGTTGTTTCATCTAGCCCACTTTGAGCTAGTTTGCTCATCAGGATATCATGGGGCACTTTGTCGAAAGCTTTGCTGAAGTTGAGGTATATGATGTCCACAGCATTCCCACAGTCCACAAGGGAGGTGACTTGATCAAAAAATGAGATCAGATTCATCTGGCAGGATTTGTTCTTGACAAATCCATGTTGGCTTCAAGTAATCACTGCATTGTTTTCAAGGTGCTTCCAGATGGATTGCTTTATCATCTGCTCCAGAATTTTCCCAGGGATTGATGTCAGACTGACTGGTCTGTAGTTCCCAGGTTCCTCCTTTTTACCCTTTTTGAAGATAGGGACAACATTAGCCCTCCTCCAGTCATCTGGCACTTCACCCGTCCTCCATGATTTCTCAAAGAGAATAGACAGCGGTTCTGAGAGTTCTTCTGCCAGTTCCTTTATTACTCTAGGACGCATTTGTTGCTACTTGTTTTAGAGTTTACTTTCAGTGGTGGGCAACTTGTGGCCCTCCAGATTTTTGGCCTACAATTCCCATCAGCCCTAATTAGCATAGCCAATGGTGAGGGATCATGGGAGTTGTAGGCCAAAACATTTGGAGGGCCACAAGTTACCCACCCCTACTTTAGATGGTATGTTTGTGTGGTTTTTATACTGATTTTGCATTGTTGCATTGATTGTCTATTATAAGCCTGGATGGTCTAAATGACCTTTTGGGAACCCCTCCTAGCCTTGTGAGTCTACAGTTGTGAAAAGAGACTGCTAGAATGGATCAAATTGCTTTGGCACATTTAGCTTGGTACGTTCCCTACTTTTATGGTGATTAGCTGAGTGGTGGCTGTCCTCAGAGAGAGCCAGAGAAAGATAAGTGAGGGTTCTATAGTTTGGAACTGATAGTTTTAGCTTCCAATCAGGCAGTGGCTTTACCAGGGTTCTCCTTTTTACTTCCAATCACACTGCTTCCGGGAGGGCCATAGAAGGAACTTATCAGATACTGTTTTGGTGTTTTCACCGTTTTTTGTGATAGTGACTGTCTGTTGGCAGTGGCAGATGGCAGCGGGGCTTCCAGGAATGGCTTGAGAACCACTGCTAACTGGGAAATGTCTGATGTTTCACTGCTGTCTGTTCAGTGGGTGGCTGACAACGACTTCTTAATCAGGTATGTGGAGTTCCAGCAAGTTCCCATAACCTGAATCAAGCTCTCCCAGCATTTTCTCCCTGGCTGCCAGCAGAGAGGGGTTAGTGCACCACCTTCCTACTAAAGTTGGCGCCTGTCTGCAGCTTGTAGTAGGGGAGCACACGCTCCAGAACGGCAGGAGTGTAGCTGGGTGGGGCAACTGGTCTTGCCAGCTGTACTGCCTCCTCTCCCACTGCTTAATAGCTATGAAATAAAGAATGAGGAGGTGGCACATCCTCTCTCTGGCTGAATGAGTACGGTGCTGATGCTCTGAGGCCTTTACAAGCAGATAGGGTTTTAGGGTGAACCCAGCACTACTGTGTGTGCGCGTGCGCACACACGCGCATTAACACAGTCACACAACTCTCACAACAAAGAATAAAATAAATTGCCCACAAAACCACAGGGTGAAAGGGAATCCCTCTTATTTAAAAAAAAATCCAGACTTTAAGGTTGCCCTTGCACATTCCCCCCCCCCCACACACACACACACATATCTGCCTGAAATTGGACTGGCTTCATTCCCTCAAAATGGTCTATTATGCCTGAAAAGGTTATCCAAGTCATTATAATCAATGAGGAGACATTCAAAGCTTAAAAAACTAACAAAACTTCACTTTGGATCCAAGCCAAAGCACGATGCCTATCTGAGGGCCCCTGACACCTCAATTACATTTGTGTGCTCGTTGGCCCTGTGTGTCTGCATGCTACTCTGTAATTTTGGTTGAGTGTTGATAAGGAGATCTGACTGTTTATTATACAGTGAACATGCATTCACATGTCCAGATGGTCGTAAAACCCTAGCCCCTTTCACATGTTGAACACATCATTGCACGAGGGAGTAGTACCCACTGCTCTTAAAGAGGCCGTGGTGCAACCACGTCTGAAAAAGCCTTCACTGGATCCAGAGCTTTATAACTATCGCCTGGTCACTTATACTCCCTTTTTGGGTAAGGTGCTTGAGAGAGTGGTGGCAAACCAGCTACAGACATTCTTGGAGGATTCTGATTATCTAGACCTATTTCAGTCTGGATTGTGGCCTAGATACAGGGGACAGAAATGGCCCTAGTTGCCCTGATGGATGAACTTGATTGGGGAGTGTGACCATGTTGCTCTTACTCAGCCTCTTAATGGCTTTTGATACCATCGACCATGGCATCCTGCTGGCCCACCCCTATGGATTGGGAACTGGGGGCATTGTTTCACAGGGTAGGGTCCAGAGGGTAGCATTAGGTCCCTGTGCCTCAGCCCCCTGGTAATTATGCTGTGGGGTGCTGCAAGGTACCATTTTGTCTCCGATACTATTTAACATGGATATGAAACTGTTGGGTGTGGTCATTAGGAGTTTTGGGGCAAAGCATCATCAATATGCTGATAACACTCAGCTCTATTTCAACATTACATCTGAATCAAGAGAGGATGTGCATTACCTCCACCACTGCTTAGATGCAGTGGTGGGCTGGATGAGGGCCAATAAGCTGAATCTTGATAAGATGTAGGCACTGTGGGTAAGTGGTTCCCAGTTCTGGGAATTAGGGGGTTTACCTGTTCTAGGGTTGCACTCTCCCTGAAAGAATGGGTATGCAGTTTCTGGGTTCTCCTAAATTAATAATTGTTATTAGAAGCCCAAGTGAAGCGCCTTTTACTAACTTTGGCTGGTACGTCAACTGTGCTCATTCCTGGACAAGTATAGCTTAACCACTGTGAGCCACACGTTGGTAGCTCAAGACTGGACTACTGTAACACTCTCTATGTGGGGCTGTGCTTGAGGCTAGTTCAGAAGATGCATCTACTGCAGAATGCTGCACCAAGGCTGTTCAATGGGAGTGCCTTGCTTCACGCATGTAACATCTGCATTGAAAGAGCTGCACTGGTGCCAGTTTGCTACCAAGCCATGTTCAAGGGATCATTATTGACATTTGTTGTTCAGTCGTTCAGTCGTGTCCGACTCTTTGTGACCCCATGGACCATAGCACGCCAGGCCTTCCTGTCCTGCGCTCTCTCCCGGAGCATGCTCAAGTTCATATTCATTGCATCAGTGATGCTATCTAGCCATCTCATCCTTTGCCGTCCCCTTCTCCTTTTGCCTTCAGTCTTTCCCAGCATCAGAGTCTTTTCCAGTGACTTTTCTCTTCGCATTAAGTGGCCAAAATATTTGAGCTTCAGCTTCAGTATCTGTCCTTCCAATGAGCACTCAGGGTTGATTTCCTTTAGGATGGACTGATTTGACCTCCTTGCAGTCCAGGGGACTCGTAAGAGTCTTCTCCAGCACCACAGTTCGAAAGCATCAATTCTTTGGCGCTCAGCCTTCCTTATAGTCCAGCTCTCACAGCCATACATTACTACTGGGAAAACCATAGCTTTGATTAGATGGACCTTTGTCGGCAAGGTGATGTCTCTGCTTCTTACTATGCTGTCTAGGTTTGCCATAGCTTTCCTCCCACATTATTGACATATAAAGCCCTAAACAACTTAGGACCAGGTTACCTGATCATCTCCCCCTATATGGACCCTTTATAGCACTATGATCTCCAGGGGAGGCCTTGCTGCCCATGCCACATCCTCTGGAGTCCCATCTGGCAGCAACACTGCAATGGGCCCTCTCTCTGATGTTGCCCTCCCTCTGGAACGACCTCCCTGCCTCGATACATCAGGCACCAATGATCATGAGCTTTCGACGATTATTAAAAACATACTTGTTTACTCTGGCTTTTCCTAACCACTAACTTGTCTAAATGTTGTTGTGCTTTTATAATGATGTATTGTTTTATAATTTTTTGTAAACTGCTTTGGGATTTTTAAAATGGAAAGTGGTTTATAAATATTCTAAAATAAAATAAAATCTTAAAAGAGCGATGGGGGAAAGCATGTTGAAGCTTCTGCAGGCTTGCATCTTTAGTCCTGCGCCCAATGTCATGCAGCTCTTTTCGTCCCTATATCCACCATCCTGGCATTAACATAAATGTCTGAGGCAGGGAAGCCTTTGGGCGTAAACCTCTACATATGTAGGCTTCCATGGAACCTGGAACCCTTAGACACCCAGCAGTCTATGCATGAAGGCTTCCCTGCCTCAGACATCCATGCTAATGTATGGGTAGAGGGGGCAGGAAGAGCCACAGGACATTGGGGCAGGGTAAAGCCATGAACTAGCAGCCTTTTTCATCACGCTTTGCCCCTTCATCCAAGTAATACGTGGAAAGGGCTTCTGTCTACATGCATTCACACCTGGTAAGAACGTAAGAAGAGTCCTGCTAGATCAGAACAAAGGCCTATCTAGTTTTCCATAGTGGCTAACCAGATGTCACTGTATTTATTATTATTAACTACATTTCTATGCTGCCCAATAGCCAAAGCTCTCTGGGCAGTTCACAAAAATTGAAGCCCCAAAATATAACATCATAATACAGAATATAAAAACTTAAAAAACTAAAAGACAATACATCTAGAGTAAAAGCCAGCAGCAGTGCAAAGATCTAAAAACACAACTGCACATCTAAAAATAAAATTCTAGGACTAAAATGCCTGGGAAAATGAAAAGTTCTTCACCTGTTGCTGAAAAGACCACAATGTAGTTGCCAGGTGAGCCTCTCTGGGGAGGACATTTCACAACTGGGGTGCCACCCCTGAAAAGGCCCTCTCCTTATTACCCAGCCAGCCACCCATCTCACATCATTTGGTGGGGGGCTCCAGAGAAAAACAGCTGAAGATGATTGAAGGGTCCAGGCAGGTGTGTGTGTGTGGGTGTATTTTATATATATTTTTATATACAGTCAGGGCCAGAAATATTGGAACAAGGATAACTGTTTTGGCAGTTGGCCTCTGTACACCACCACACTGAAGTTGAAAGGAAACACACCCAGATGGGAGGGAAGTCAGAACTTTCAGCTGTAATTCAAGGGGTTTGGCAAAAGTGGGGCACTAACCATTCAGGAAGGACAGCCAGTGGCATACACACACACCCATTGTTGGTGGCTCATAAGTAATGGAACGAATGGCTGACAAGCAGCTGCATGGCCAAGTGTGGCCTGTTTCCTGGGTACCCCATGACCAATCAAGCAGATAAAAGGCCTGGAGGTGGTTCTGAGTGTTACATTTGCATTTGGTAGCTGTTCACTGGAACTCCCAGCATGAGGTCCAAAGAGGTGTCCATGCAAGTGATGGTCCATGCAGGCCATCATTAGGCTGAAGAAACAAAATAAACCCATCAGAGAGATAACAAAAACATTGGGAGTGGCCAACACAACAGTTTGGAACATCCTGAAAAAGAAGGAATTAACTGGCAAGCTCAGCAACAGCAAAAGGCCTGGAAGACCACGGAAGACCACTAAAGTGGATGACCGCAGAATTCTGCTCATGGTGAAAAGTAACCCTTTCACAACATCTAGCCAAGTCAAGAACGCTCTTGAGGAGGTAGGCATGTCATTGTCAACATCTACAGTCAAGAGATGGCTTTAGGACTGTAAATACAGAGGCTTCACAACAAGGTGCAAACCACTGGTAACACTCAAGGACAGGCCAGATTAGCCTTTGCCAGCAAACACCTAAAAAGCCCACCCAGTTCTGGAATAAGATTCTTTGGACTGATGAAACCAAAATTAACTTGTACCAGAATGATGGGAAGAGAAAAGTATGGAGAAGGAAAGGAACAGCTCATGATCCAAAGCAGACCACATCATCTGTCAAACATGGTGGAGGCAGTGTTATGGCATGGGCATGTATGGCTGCCAATGGAACCGGGTCACTGGTGTTGATTGATGACCTGACTGCTGATAAAGGCACCAGGATGAATTCTGAAGTGTATAGGGCTATACTTTCTGCTCAGATTCAGCCGAATGCTGCCAAACTGATAGGACGCCGCTTCATATTGCAGATGGATAATGACCCAAAACATATAGCAAAAGCTACCCAAGGGTTTCTCCAGGCAAAGAAGTGGGATGTTCTTCAATGGCCAAGTCAGTCACCTGATCTCAACCCAATAGAGCATGCTTTTCACTTACTGAAGACAAGACTGAAGGCAGAAAGACCCACAAACAAGGAGCAGCGGAAGGCAGCTGCAGTAAAGGCCTGGCAAAGCATCTCAAGGGAGGAAACTCAGCATTTGGTCATGTCCATGGGTTCCAGACCTCAGGCAGTCAGTCATTGACCGCAAAGGATTTTCATCCAGGTATTAAAGGCGATCCTTAAGTTTGAAATGATGTTGGTTCGTTCCATTATTTATGAGCCACCAACGATGGCGGTGCATGTATGCCACTGGCTGTCCTTCCTGAATGGTTAGTGCCCCACTTTTGTCAAACCCCTTGAATTACAGCTGAAAGTCCTGACTTCGCTCCCATCTGGGTGTGTTTCCTTTCAACTTCAATGTGGTGGTGTACAGAGGCCAACTGCCAAAACAGTTATCCTTTTTCCAATATTTCTGGCCCTGACTGTGAGTTTGTGTGTGTGTGTGTGTATGTGTGTGTGTATGTATGTGTGTGTGTGTGTGTGTGTATGTATGTGTATATATATGTGTGTGTGTGTGTATATATATATATATATATATATATATATATGCAAACATTTATATCCCAACTTTCTTCCATTGTGGAACTCAAGGTGGCTACATGTGGTTCCCATGTAGTCTTCCCCTCCAAGCACTGACCCAGACCCAGATCTGCTTAGCATCGGCAAGGTGGCTGCCTCACATACCTTCAGAACATGTCTTGGGACCTAAATGGAAGCCATTGACGGCTTTAAAAGATAATACAAGCACTTTGAGTTGGGCCCAGAAACAGACAGGAAGCCAGTGTGGGGCACACACCACTGGGTAATATGATCATATTGACCAGTCCCTGTTAACAATATTCCCATCAGCTATGGCCAACATAGCCAATGGTAAAGCATGATGGGAGTTGTGGCCCTCCAGATGATTTGGCCTACTAGTTGCCCACCCCTGATCTAGATAATCAGTTTCTTTCAAGAGTGTTTAGAGCTCACCGGGAACCACCCGCTCAAGCACCTTGCCCAGGAAGGGGATGTTGGCAATTGGCCTATAGCTGTTAGCATCTCCTGTACACATTCTTCTAGTTGAAAGAATGCTTTTGATAGGCAAAATGATACTAAGATATCATCCAGAAACCCACTGTAAGAACACATGTACACCAGTAGATGTGAATACATGCACCAACTATCATGACATACATGTACAGAACATAACGACGTGTGAATAGCTCCATTGTCTGCCTCAAGCTCTCTCTCATTTAATGTGGTGGCCCTTGGGGTGGAGAGATTCTCTTCTTTACTATTTCACAAGTGTCAGAGCTTAGTTCTGGTAATGAAAAGTGTTCAGGGGCTAAGCCTCCTGGGCATGGCACAAATTAAACTCTGCTCCAATACCTTCTATCATGAAATTATTTATCCAGAATCCTAGATATGTGAAAATTAAAATGACTAAGGGGATCTCTATGAAATAATGCATTTGAAGCTTTTAAAAATACTTTTCCTCCTTTCATAATTCTAAAACCTGGGGTCCATAATTCTAAAACCTGGGGTCCAGTTCAGCACTGGCAAAAGGAAGTGATTTCTTCATGCAATAAGTAAGTTATAGAATTCACTGCCACAAGATGGCCACTAGTTTAATGTTTTTTTAAAGGGTGAGACAAAAACATGGAAGATATGTTTATCAAAGCCTATTAGCCATGATAGCTAAATAGAACTTAAATGTCCAGAGGCAATGAAGATCAGTTGCTGGGAAGAAATAATGGAGGGCTATTACCGTCATGCTCCGTTTCTTAGCTCCATTGTGGCATCTGTCTGTCTGGTGTTGGAAACAGAATGCTGGACAACATGAAGACTAGATAGATTCATCATGAAAGTTCTTACTGGCCATGTTTGGACGTAGTACCATAGTTTGTTGGAGAAAACAGGATCCTGCTCACAGATGATCAAACAAACCACAAGTTGTTTCACCTCATTTTGATTTGGTGTTGCCCATCCTACCTCCTCTATTAACACTTGACAGCTGAACCCTGGCAAAATGTCACCAGTTCTCTTGCCATTGGCTGGCTGCAGTAATATGGCAGAGAACCTCTGAGATCTATGGCCTCTCACAACAAGCCCCTAAACAAAACACAGTCCTAAAGCTTCTTGTTAACCTCCCTGCTGTGGCCACTCTTTCAGTAAAGACACAAGTTTCTTCCAGTGTAGTGGATGAACACCACTTGTAGTGGTGTACAAGCAGAAAAAGGTACTAGCAGGTGCTGTGATGATTTCAGATTTCACCTGGAGCTTCCCCTGGGGCTGCTGAGAGCAAGAAAGGCAGGTATGTTTCAGCTGCAATTTTTGAAAATATAAAATTCAGCTATTACTTCATCTTGGGCGAAGCACACAGGCTCTTTTAGCAGTGGAAACAGAGAGAAACTAGACAGCATATCTGTTAACAAAGCTGGAGATTATTTTAGATGCTGTACTAGGTAAACAGGTCAATAAAATCCTCTAAAATCCTCCACTACAATAATGGTCCCCTATAATTTCCAAGAATTTCATTAGCAGATGAAACATTTCAATTTGTAATACTGTGTGCCTGGACAATTTGAATGTTGTGAACATTCTTAGACACTGCTATGTCACATACAAATACAGATGTGCCTTATTAGGGGGTATTTGCATATTTTAAACTCAAAATAACTTCTTGTGAACTACCATTATGTAGCAGGTGAAAGCCAGTAATACTGTCAGTGCTCTCATGACCTCTTATAGCAGTACCATAGCCTTTCCAATCTGGTTTGTTTCTTGATGGGTTCAACAACCATCACATATTGACAGCACAACCATCTTGTACACCTTGGCTTAGAGCAACCTTCCCCAACTTGGTGCCCTCCAGATGCTTTGGACAAGAACTCCCAGCATTCCTGACTACTGCCCATGCTGGAGTTGGCCCGAAACACCTGGAGAGCCCCAGGCTGGTTCAGAGCACAATACTGAGCTGTATTTACCTGTGCCTGAAGCTTGCCTGTTCTTCAGAAATAGCACTGGACATTTAATCCAGTCTTCTAATTGTCAAACATCAACACATAGACAAGTTTGATGTCAAGTCCAATAGGCTAACGGGCATATAATTACCATGGGGACCTTTCTCTGCTTTCTTATAAATAGTTATGATCATTTCCCAACCTTTGCAGAACTTACCATAAATATTTAAGAAAATACCTTTGCCAGAATGGGTGCCCACAATTAAGGTTTCCTTTAAATAGAAGATAAGGGGACTGGGTTAGGAATGTTCTATACCAGAGGGAAAGGTGCAAAGTTAAAAAGGTCTAGGCTCCTAAGCCTAGGACCATCTTTCCATCGGTCTGGATAGATCTCTGGTACTGGTAGATCCCTGGTAATTTGCAGAGGCATTTGCACATTCCAGGGAGATTAGAGACATTTGCACATTCCAGAGTCCCCATACCTTTGCACACCAGCAAGGGCCATACCTAGTGGTTTAATTAGGTTAGAAGTCAGCAAATACTAATTGCAACTTCATTGTCTTGGCTGGTCCTAAGCTCCTGCTCGGCCTCCCGGGACAGCATGAAGATGTTAGATTCAAGGTGTGTGAGGCATACTTTGGAATGGTGGCAGGCCAACCTCCTCCGTACCCATGTGCCCCTCACACGTTTTTGTATGATTTTTCATTATCCAATATACACAGAACTCCTGTCTGTCTACCTGTGCTCAAGTATCCCACACTTCTGATCTCTGTACACACATGTATAGTAGAATGGAAAGGCTGGGTCAAGAGGTTCTGCTTCAACTCAGTCTTGTGTGTAAAGACTTAACTTTCTCCTGCTGAGAAGACATGGGAAAAAGCATTCTGGTGGACAGTGGGAGGTAGATTAGATTAGGCAAAGAACAACCCCTGTCAAGCCCCCCCACAGGTGGACCACTGTCCCTATTTCCATGGCAAAAGAGGCAAAGGCAGCCGCCCAAGGCAGTACAGTGGCAAGGAGAATTGCTGCCTTCAATGACACAGTTGCTCCACCTGTTGCACCTAGTTGTTTTTGGGGGCTTCCCCCTCCTTATAAACAAGGCATATATTAAAGCAACCAGGCAAAATTTAGAATAAAAGTCCAACCCTTTAATATTAACGAGAGATGTGACATCTGACAACACTGATACAGTATGGGAAAAGAGTGTGCTATGTAAGTGAATACATAGTTCTGTTGTTAGAAATCACAATGAAAGCTAATCCCAGAAAGAGCGATTTTGTCTGTTACGTTTTCAATGATAATAGCTCTAAGATATGCAGCCTGATTCTCAGACGACTTTGCCAGCACAAGCGCAACTGAAACAAGAGAGACAGACACACCAGCAGATTAAAGCAATCAGAGAATCACTATCACATACAACAATTTAGCTGCCAGTTATGCTTTACTGAGCCATATACACATTTTATAGGACAGCAACTACTCCCCACACTGCAACACATATATAAAACATAGAACATGAGATCTACACTGCACTTGTACAATATGAAGCTGACAGAGTGTTTAGAGTTGTAGTTGAAAACAATACTTTAGCATTAGCGGCAGAGGGCCTGCTAAGCTGAACTTTTACTAGAACAGAGGCGGCATGTTTTCTCATTAATACGTTATCTGCAGTAAATGTTAGTGGCCTTCATTAGGCAAGGGCTACATTCCAACTGAGCATATGTCTATAAAGACCTTTCTTCTCCATGGAGCCAATACATAATCAGCTAGGGATGGAGCAAGACCATTTAGTCTGTTGTCGAATGTCCATCCATGTGTTCCTTGATGATACAAGAATGAGTGAGGTACCAACCTTCTTGTTAGAGCATGGGGAATCAAGTTTTGAATGGTGATAGGCTCAGAACCTCTTCAGTTATGAGTTACAGGGAGAAAACAAAATGGCCACTGCCCAAAATGGTTTTTCCGATTTATCCATGGTTTCCTTGATGATTGGCCAATCTGTGTAACCTACAAACTAATTCCTCCCTTGCCCCCATGAAGGGCAACCAGCTCCAGTCCCTGTAGGGGAGGCAAAAAACATCTGCTTCATCAGAGCTGTAAGAACACCAGACTGGATGTTAGGCTTGACCTCCCTTCACCAACTTAACAAGTACTTCTTTGCATTCGATACACAAAATTATACACGGATTACTACTTCATACCTTTCCCAAATGGATAAGCTGAAATTAACTGATCCAGACATTTCAGAGCATTTCATGAAAGGGAAGTGGGTGGTTAACAAAAGTGTGGTGTCATTGTGGCGTGGTGTGGCGTGGTGTGCTCTTGGAGCTGATGAAGCACTTGAGCATCAAAACAGAAAGCTGAAAGTCCAAGGAGGACTAGCTGGTGTAACCCGTCATGACAATGATTTGCTTTTTCCTTGCAAACTGAGTCAATTCCGGATTAGCAAATGAAACAGAAAAAATGATTGGGAGTACTTCAGAACCAAAAAAAGTCACGAAGTTTCCCTTAAAGTTCAACAATGTCAGGATTCCAACGTATTGAAACTTAAGGAAGCCTTTCAAATGTTGACAACCACTTTTCAATGTAAAAGTAAACAGCTAATTCACATTCCCACTCAAAGTGTCTTCCCCAAAGAAGTGCAGGTTTCCTTGGACAATATGGCAGAAGAAGTTAGTAAAGAATTGTTAATTTCCTGCAGCCGCGAGTGCAGACCAATAACATAAACTTCTGGGCCACAATGAAAACATGTAGCAAAGAAAGTAAACATTGCTTTGAAAGAGAAATCAGTAACTATAAAGACGATATGTCTCTGATTTCAGGATTATTAATTGCATCAAGAAGCAGAACAAACATAGGTATTAAGTCAAACTTAAGTCAGTATGAATTTTCAGCAATTCCACGATCTTTCTTTGCTGCTGATGGGAAGATGCATCATTGCCTGGCTAAATGACAAGCTTATGGTCGTACTGGAATCTTTACGTAACACATCTAGCCTATATGTAGATGAAAAGTATTTCTACAATGGCTATTTCCTGTGAGGATGTTAATCCACCACAAGAAAAAGTAGCAATAGTAGATGGCATGGCTATTCTTCATATTTACAACAAGTCTTCTTCTGTTAAAACATGTCAAGTCCTCGGAGCACACTTTTGCAAATGGATGAGTGAAAAATGCCACATCTATAGTGAAGTTCACGTAGTTTTTGACTGGTACAAAATTGACTCCCTAAACAGTGAAATGAGATTGAACAAAGAGGATCAGAGCCAACCCAGTACAAAATCTGACTGAAACAAAAGTTTCAACCACTCCAATGAGTAAACTATTGACCCATGATAAAACAAAAGATGAATTGACTACATTCCTTGCTGAACACTTCATTCAGTATGGTAAAACTAAGGGGAAAATGTATGTTGTCCATTGGAGACACATTGCAGCTGCATCACATGGTGTTGATGTTTCATCCCTTTTCAGTACACAGAAAGAGGCAAACACTAAGATTATACTTCATGGAGTGTATTTAGCATGCAATGGGATCAAGGTCATGCATGTGGACTCACCTGACAGTGACGTTATCGTTTTGGCACTTAGATGATATCCCATTCTTTCACCTGACTTTGGTATTTCTTGGTCATGGAATGTTGAGCTAGCTCCTATCTACAAAGCACTAGGACCACTAAAAACTTCTGCACTCCCTGGATTACATGCGCTATCTGGCGCAGTGTAACAAGTTCATTTGCTAATATGGGGAAAACTAAAGTGGTGGAAGGCATTTAATTTGGTGAACAGTGAGTTACTAGAAGCTTTGGCCAAACTGGGCACCACTCCCTCTCTTCATGAAGATCTCCAGGATGCTTTGCCAACTGTACATCTCAAAAACAACAATGACTGATATAGGAGCTGTAAGGCGGTGGCTATTCACCAACCCCCCCCCCCAATGTCATGATGATAGCCTTCTTCCAACCAAAGGAACACCACACCCAACCCTACTATTCCACTTTCAGACTCTCCAGTGGAATCATGGTATCATTCAGCATCGTGATAGTCCTCCACCTATAGAACTAGGATGGAGAAAAGTTGGGAATACATATGAACCAGTTGTATGTACAATGCCCTGTGCTCCGGAGCTTATACTTGAACTTTGTCACTGTTCCTGCACACAAAGGAAGTGTTCTCCTCCATGCACCTGTCAGGTTAATAGTCTCAAGTGTGCAGAAATGTGCAATTATGAAGGAGACCCTGATCGGTGTGACAGTTTGGGAGAGGCTGAAGATGAAGAAGTAGATGATTTGAATGGTATTGCTGATGAGAGTGATGATTATGGTGATAAAGATACATTTTTGTATCATGTAAATACATTTATTGTTTGACCTCATGTAAAATACGAAACTATTTTGGATCTTAACTTGACTTTTTTCCAAACACAAAAGCCTTGGATCTGAACTGCCTTTAAGTATGTTGTTGAGATGGCCTTTCTGAAACATCTGTGCAAACTATAGCTAGTTGCTTTTTCCATTTTTAAATCCTTAAGGTGCTGGTCTACATTATGGAATTTGGATAATTTAGCCACCATTTTGTTTTTATACTTTGATGTGGAGAAAAATTAATCCACTCATATGTTTCAGAGTACAATTTCTTCAGAGACTTTATTTTGGCCAAAGAAAATCACAACTCAACAGCTGTTGGGGCAATACCAATGCAACCACACTGATATCCAATGTGGATACCAAATCCAAATTTGGGGACTCATGTCCGGGATCCCAATACATTCATGGTGAGCCCCAGTAGGGGCGAGCAGTCTCCCTTCAACAGTCCAGTTGCCAATAAAAGAGACAAAAGACCTATTTAAAATCTCTCAGGAACACTTGTGGGAGGATTGATCACTGCTGATGCAGAGCTGCCAGGGATTGACGGGATCTGAACTTGGACTGAGACAATCCTTCAGACACTAAGGGAGTAAGGTGAGATTTACTGGGAATAAAGGGCTCCAGAAAGGTGAAAGGTGTCCGGGGAAAGTGCATGCAAAAAGGGAAACTGGTCAGCAAACCAGACCCCAATATTTGAATACAGGGGAAAAGGCAAGGAAGTTGGTAGGTGTACCAACGAAGGCAAAAGGGGGCTGGTCGGTGAGCTGTGAGTGTGAGGTGAACTGGTTGGCGTACCAGTCAGTCTCTAAGGGAAGGTGAGCATATGTTTACATGAGTGAATGTGGGCATAAGGGGCTACGAGACTCTGAAGTCTCAACCCCTGAGGCACCTGTCAGCCTACCCAGGCTGCCTGCTGCAAAGGACTTTGGTCTAGCAGTTGAAGACTCAGGTGTATCTGATTAAATCCTCCCCATGTCCCAGTAAGTCCTGAGTGACAGGCTGAAAGGACCCCTTTGACGTCTAATGTTCAGAATGGTTGAAGGAAAATTTTCAGTGTGGCTGGACCTTGGAGACAGTGTGAAAGCCCGTATGATTGTGAGGTAAAGCTTTGGGCTTATGAGGTGCCATGTAATTGTCCAAGCAAGGCTGAATCTGGCTGGGCAGTATGTGGTGGCCAGGTATGACTAACCCTTTCCTCTCCCATGTCCCCATCCAGTGAGACGGCTACGAGTCAGTTCTAGATCTAGGGGAAAAGTAATTGTACTGCTGGTTTTGAAGTGCTAGGGCACCAGTACCACTGAAAAGCTGAGTCTGGTTGCTCCTGTACTCTAAATTGGCTGAGTTGCTGACAGATCCCACTGTCAGGGTGGAAACTGAGCCCATAGAGCCCCAGAGCAGTTCTGATTCTGAGGAGGAACAGCAATCCGTGGGAGAGGAGCTCGCTCATCTCTCACAAGCACAGCAGCTGGCAGAGATTCCTCCTGCCAGCATTCCTGGGGTAGATAGTGACTCTGGCAGTGAGAGAGCGCTGGAGGGGGGCTTGCTAGACACTCGGCGCAGACGCAGGGAGCGACGACAGATGGAGGGCACCGAAAGGAGGCATTCCGCTCATTTGGTGCTCAAACAACGGTCGCATCCCGAGGACCCCAGGGAAAGAGGGAGGATCTCTCCATAGCCCATAAGTTCAGAGTCTTCCTGTGGTTCCCCTTCAAACAGGGACCAACTGCCTTACCTGGAGCTTAGGCTACTCTGCTATCTTTCCCCAGTGCTGTTCCTTGCTTAGTCGCTAGTGATTAGTATCTGAAAGAGTCATAAAGTAATAAATGAACAAAGCCTTGGAAAGAATCCTCGTCGTCTGTGTCCTGAGTTGGCTATTGGAGGGGACTGCAAGAGGCAGCTAGGGTACTCCTGACAGCTTGGTCCCCGTTCCTTTTTTTTTCGTCTGCTCCTACTGCCTCTGGAGGGTGCCATGGACCCGGCGGTGCAAGCTCTCGCACAAGAGAACCAGGCTCTTCGTGATCAAGTTGCTCAACCGACGACTGCCATACACGCTCTGCAAGCTGCGGCAGAGCCCCGCTGCCGCCAGAGAAAATAGAGGAAATAGAGTAGCAGTGCACAGAGCGCCAAAACCTGCTGCGCCAGACCCACAGCCCCACTGCCTCCTCCTCGTCGTCATCCCCAGGCCTGACTAGGCTGCCCCGCAAGCCTGTTGGGGGTCTCCAGTGTGGGGGTCGGTTCCCCACCAGGCGGGTGCCTTCCGCAACCCCCCCACCCTCCCATCTGCTACTGCATGTTCACCTCCACTCCTCCCAGTGGGGTGGGGGTTGAGGCCCTGGCTTTAGTGGACTCTGGGGCTACGACCAGTTTCATGGATGAAACGTTCGCTCATCTCCACAAGATTCCTACCCTGCCTCTTCCTGCCCCCTTGGCAGTGGAGACCATCGATGGGCATCCTCTTTCTTTGGGCGCGGTGACCCAGATTACAGTTCCGCTCACTCTACATGCCCAGTGCCACATTGAGCAGATTCAGTTTCACTTGGCCAAGGTTCCCCAATACCCAATTGTGCTGGGTGTTTCCTGGCTCTCTAAGCATAATCCTCAGATTTCTTGGGGGCTTCAGCAAGTGGAGTTCTCGTCTCCCTACTGCTGGGAGCACTGCCTCCCAACCGAGGCGCTGGTCCCAGCCCAGGCCTTAACTCTTTCCTCCCCCTCATCTACTTCTGGCAGTTCTTCAGCTACCATGATCCTCCCAGAGAAGTTTTCGGCTTTTTGGGATGTTTTTGACAAGAAGGAGGCCGACCAGCTCCACCCTCACCACCCTTTTGACTGTGCCATTAACCTCATCCCTGCCGGCCGGCTGTATTCGATGTCGGAACTGGAACTTCGAGCTGTGCGGGAGTTTTTGTACACAAACCTCAGCCATGGCTTCATTCGCCCCTCCTCCTCCTCCGCCCCTGCCATGTTTGTGTGCAAAAAATTGGGAGAACTCCGCCCAGTGCATGGCTTCCAAGCATTGAATTCAGTCTCGATCCCTGACAAGTACCCCTCCCCCTCATACCGGAGATGCTGGAGTGCCTGGGGTGAGCCAAGATTTTCACAAAGTTGGACCTGCATGGCGCCTACAATCTGATTCGCATCTGGGAGAGGGATGAGTGGAAGACCTGTTTTGGCACCCAGTATGGCGCGTATGAATACCTTGTGATGCCGTTTGGGCTCGCCTGTGCCCCCCCCCCCACGTTTTCGCGTTTTATGAATGCCATCTTCCGGGACTATTTGGACACTTTCCTCATTGTTTACCTTGATTTACTTATATTTTCTGAGGACCCCCATGCCCATCAGCACCACGTCTCCGCCGTCCTCCAGTGCCTCCATGAGCACCATCTTTATGCCAAGCTGGAGAAATGTGCGTTTGACCTAACCTCTTTAGACTATCTCGGCTACATTATCTCAGTTGACAGTATCAGGATGGATCCTGCAAAGGTCCAGGCTGTCCTCTCCTGGCAGGCTCCATCCACCAAGAAGGGCTTGCAATGTTTTCTGGGTTTTGCAAATTTTTTACAGAAAGTTCCTGCCCAGCTTTGCTCGGCTGACATCTCCTCTCACGGACCTCCTTAAGGGCAGGAAATCTCCTTTTCATTGGATGGCATCTGCCCAACAGGCTTTCAAGGAACTTAAGAAGCTTTTTAGTTCTGAGCCAATCCTGTTACATCCCGACCCAAGGAAGCCTTTTGTAGTGCAAACTGATGCCTCTGACTTTACGGTGGGGGCTGTGCTTTTTCAGCCAGATTGGGCAGGCGGCGGGTTGCAACCCGGTGCCTACCACTCCAGGAAGCTGAACATGTCTGAGAGGAATTATACCATGTGAGAGAAGGAACTGTTGGCCATCAAGTCCGCTTTGGAGACCTGGAATCATTTTCTGGAGGGGGCACAGCACCCAGTCGAAGTTAGAACCGACCATCACAACCTGGAACATCTTCAGACAGCCCATGCCTTAAACCAGCAGCAGATTAGGTGGTCGCTTTTTTCCCCCAGTTCCACCTTAAGATTTGCCACGTGAAGGCCTCCGACAACCTACAAGCAGATGCTCTTTCTTGTAAGCCTGACCTCCAGCCAGGTGGTGAGGGGAATCCCTCCCCCTCTCTGATTCTCCCCCCCCAGAGCCTGGCGGCAGCTGTGGTACCTCACTCTTGGGAGGAGCTCCTTCACTCTGAACAGGCTCAGGATGCTTTTGTCCGCACAAAAGTGGAGGAATTGGGGCTAGCTTCTGCCCCACTCCAGTCTATCCCCTTCTCTTTGCGAGGTGGCCTGCTTTACCACTCCGGCCGGGTCTATGTGCCTTCTAGACCCCTCCACGAGAAAGTCCTCCATCAATGCTACGACTCCCCCACCGCTGGGGATTTTGGCTTTGCTAAGACCCTGCACGGAGTGACACGGGATTTTTGGTGGCCTCGTGTGTGTTGGGAGTCAAGACCCATGTCGTCTCCTGCCCAACCTGCCAGCAGGCGAAGGCCCCCTCAGGCAAGCCCACTGGCTTGCTTCACCCTGTCTACCCACTCAGGACCTTGGAAACTGCTCTCCCTTGACTTCATCACTGACTTGCCTCGCTCACACGGTAAGACCACTATTCTGGTGGTGTGGGATTTGTTTTCTAAGATGGCCCATTTCATCCCCGCTCTGGGTTGCTCACAGCCAGGGAGATGGCGGAGCTTCTTTTTGGCGCATGTTTTCCAGCTCCACGGATGGCCCAAGGGTCTCATTTCGGATAGGGGGGCCCAATTCACTGCCTATTTCTGGAGGGAGCTACTTGGGCTTCTCCATGTGATGCTCCGTCTTTCCTCCACCCACCATCCCCAGATGGACAGTCAGACCGAGCACACCAATGCGACTCTGGAGCAATATTTGCGCTGTTATGTCAATTACCAGCAAGATGGCTGGTTTTCCTTGCTGCCTCTTGCAGAATTTGCTTACAACAATGCTTGCCATGCTTCCACCCACCAAACTCCATTTTTTGCCAGTTTTGGTTACCACCCAGGGCTTTCCCATCCACCCTAGTTCCCTCTTCGGTGCCCGTGGCCCATGAGTTTTTAGAGGAGTTGCAAGCGGTACACCACCTCTTACGGGACTCCCTCAAACAAGCCAAGACAGCCTACAAGTCCTCTGCGGACCGGCAGCGCCAGCCAGGTCCGTCTCTGCAACTGGAGGACTGGGTTTGGTTGTCCACCCAATACCTCCCCTCTCACTCGCCTGCAAAGAAGCTCGCGCCTCGTCGCACGGGGCCTTTCCAGATTACGGCCCAGATTAACCCTGTTGCTTTTCTCCTGGCTCTCCCCCCCTCCATGAAGATCCATCCTGTTTTTCATTGGCCCTTGCTGTCCCCCCTGGTTTCTAGCGACCCTCATTGCTCGGCCGACTCCCCGCTGCCCCCAGTGCTGGTGGAGGGGGAGGAAGAGTTTGAAGTTGCGGAGATTCTGGACTCCCGCCTTTCTCGCAGCTGCCTGCAATATCTGGTGGGCTGGAGGGGGTACGGGACAGATGAGCGATTCTGGGAACCCGTGGAAAACGTGCATGCTCCGTTGCTGCTGAGGCGTTTCGACCAGCTGTACCCCCACAAACCCGGGGCCCCAGGGGAGGAGCACGAGGGGGGCCTCATGGGAGCGGGGATGTCAGGGTGGAAACTGAGCCCATAGAGCCCCAGAGCAGTTCTGATTCTGAGGAAGAATAGCAATCCGTGGGAGAGGAGCTCGCTCATCTCTCACAAGCACAGCAGCTGGCTGAGATTCCTCCTGCCAGCATTCCTGGGATAGTGACCCTGGCAGCGAGAGAGTGCTGGAGGGGGGCTTGCTGGATGCTTGGCGAGGACGCAGGGAATGGCACCAGATGGAGGACACCGAAAGGGGGCGCTCTGCTCATTTGGCACTAAAACAATGGTGGCGCCCCAAGGATCCAAAGGTAAGAGGGAGGACCTCTCCATAGCCCATAAGTTCAGAGTCTTCCCGCGCTTCTCCTTCAAACGGGGACCAACTGCCTTACCTGGAGCTTAGGCTACTCTGCTATCTACCGCAGTGGAGTTCCTTGCTTAGTCGCTAGTGATTAGTATCTGTAAGAGTGATTAAGTAATAAAGGAATAAAGCCTTGGAAAGAATCCTCGTCCTCTGTGTCTTGAGTTGGCTACTGGAGGGGACTGTAAGAGGCAGCTAGGGCGCTCCTGACACCCACAGCCTAGACTGAATGCCCTCAATAAGCTGTTCCTGTGTGCAAGCCCTGTGTGAAAGGAAGTGTTACAATCATTATGTTGCCTGTCAAGGAACTTTGTCCGATAGCAGGGGGGAAGAGACAGTCACCATTTAGAGGATTAGTAAGCTTGTAGCAGGAGACAGAAGGAAGAGATGTAAGTAGTGATGGGGGAGGTAGTGATGGGGGAGGTTGAGTCAATGATTTTGGGGTAGTGTCCCATAGATCAATTGTTACCCTGCCCAGTTGCTAATAAAATAAAGGGTGAAAAAGAAAATTTCCCAGACACCTGATAAAATAGATGATGCCAGAGAATACTATGAGAGAGGAAGTGTTGAAGAAAGAGCTTGTTTAAAAACTGATGAGGGAGGAAGTAACCCAAGTACTCTGAGTGCTTTGGGATCCAGTGTAATGACAGAGGACACGGAAGTTGTGAAGAGAAGTATGAGTGGGGAGAATTGTTTGAGAATAGCCCAGAAATTAGAACTTCTGGTAGACTGGAGAATGAGGATGAACCAAAAGAAAGCTTAGAAGAGTTTACTAAGAGGAAATATAGGGAGTTACTGGAAGACAAGAACATTAAAATAAAAGGGAACAGACCTGAGACTACAGGTCCATCCACCCAGAATGTGGAACTGAATCCTGCCCCAGCCCCTAGAAGGAAGCAAAGAGACAGACAGGGAAGACTGGAGGTAGAACAACTACAGGTAATTCAGAACAACCCTTTTTCTGCCACTGAAATTCAAGCCTTATCAAAACAATTAGGGCCACTGAGTTAGCAGAATTATTTCTTGTGATTAACAAAAGCGCTAAGAGTACAGCAGAATCACACCTTGTCAGTGTCTGATTTAAGTTCACTAGCTATGGCATGTGCCAATAAAGACCTGACAAATTTTGCCATATTAGCCCTTGCAGATAGTGAAGAGAACCGAGATAATGGTTTGAGGAATGTGCAGATTTAGTAGAAGGGCCTTTAATCCTGGGGAAGTTAGAGGATTTAAACTAAGAAAAACAAACCTAAGGGATTTAAAGTACTATTAAAAAGTTTATGAGCATTGGATGGATGGACAACCAACTCCAGTGTTTAAAAAAAAGAATAGAAAGATTGTCTTAACCAGCTGTTGGTTCCAGACCAGTGATAACAATTAGAACTACCAGTGAGCAATGAATCTCAAAGAAAAGGTGTGATAGGTTTATTGTCATTGCTGGACATTAATATGTAGTAAGGTGAGCTTCTGTTGTTTGGCAGTGATAAGTAGTCTTAAAAGAAAAGACTATACACGTTTATTCAATTGAAATAAGATCTTACCCAACAACACAAAAAAATAAATTCAACAGTCTCTCAAATTTAGAAGAAACCAAGATGGCTGAAGTAGTAACATGCCACTCAGTTGGAATCTTCCCTTATTCCGGAAAATTAGAAAGATTTGAAAATATGGAAAAAAGTTGCCTAGAAATGTAAATAGTTTAATCTGAGTGTTACAGGGTAGATGGTGTTTTGTTTTGCCTTGAGGTAAAAAAAAGAGTCGCTGCTTTGAAGAGAAGTGTGGCTCGTTGATCTTAACTGGTTCCTCTTCTCTAAGATATAGTGTAGCAAATGGGGAAGAAAAGGAGGGACTGTTGAAATTAGTAAGATCCTAGATGTGCTGCAGTAGCCCAGCACTACCGCTAATCTTTCTCAAGAATCAAACAGAATCTACCATCCGCAGTCAAGAGGTGGAGAGACAGAATGGAACCTTAAAAGAACAAACTGTCAAAATTGTGTGATGAACTAGAGCACAAATGAACAGATGCCTTGCCCCTAGCTTTTATAAGAACCATTCCCAGGGTCAACCGACTGAGCCCGCACAAACTCTCATGGCAAGGCCAGTGAGACTCCCAGTCTCTCCTCCATATTTTGAAAAGCTTTCCCTTACGGATGATACCACATTAGAATATTGTAAAGGGCTAATGAGATGTGTTAAAGCTTTCCATTCACATACCGAGAAGCCTTGTGGTGCCACCTGATTCTACAGGACAAGACCACAGCATCAATCCAAGTAACAAGGTGTAAAGGTTTTCCAGAGGAAGAACACTTTGCGACTCCAGTAGTAAAGCCTGTACCAGATGATCCTAGTCACCAACACTGCTGTCAAGTGTCAAGGCCTCTCAGCGTAGATCCATGCTTCCCAGTGCAAGAAGGTGCAGAGAACAGATGCCAGTCAAGAGAAGGCCACAAGGGACAGAAGTGATCTCCAGGGCGATCCAGGCAGACATCCCCAGAAGCAGATGACTTCAGAAGTAGACTGCTATACCCAAGATTTACCAGGCTCCCGAAAGAACAACTTGAGGTCAAGGAGAAAGGACATTGTTGATGGACCCTCTTCCTGACCTATGTTAGGAAGGTTGAAATTGTTGTGCCAACTGGTCCCTGTTTGGACTTCTTCTTATTTGCAAAAGCTACTTTGTGGGTTTTTTGGTGCCACTTAAGGGCCATAATAATGCCCTACCACTTCTAAGAGATCAATAAGGTTCTACCCTCCTGACTGAGTCAAAGACAAAATTCCCATGGAACTGATTCTCCTAAAAGATCCAGGGAGCGAAGGAATTGGATCAACTACATGCTGCCATTTGACGAACTGCTCCACAACCTCAGCCTCGTACAGTACCCATCAGCCCATTGGGAAACTTTGGCCCAGGAAGGAAAAAAAGGCTTTGGTTGTGCTCCTGAGGGTGGTTGTTTGTGGTGTTTTTTGTGGGTAACAAAAACCTTCTTTGCCCTTAAATGGGCTATAGGTTAAAGAGAAAGATGGTGGAACCAGTCTCCCTTAGAGAAATGGCCAGGTTAAGAAAATCGATGTTACCCTCGATATGTTTTATATGAATGATAGTGCTATTAATATTTATTCTCTATCTCCATAACACTCTAATGTTTTTGGTTGTCATTAGGAAAAGACACAAAATTTCCTACATCATGTCAAAATTCAGCATTGCTCAACTGCTCTAAAAGAGAGAAATGTTCTTTGGCACCTGATCATACTGACTGGGATAAAAACATGTTCTTACAACTAACAACAAAAACATGGTGATACAAGCAAAGAAAATTGTTCCAGGGTTTCATTTCCCAAACATTCTATATTATGAACATGCTAGAAATATAGGGATCAAATGTTCCAAAGGGGGAGAAAATCTATTAATAAAATGACCATCTGGACCTCATCAGTTTTCCAGAGCTTTTCTCCATGGTTAAGAGTAGCAGAATTCAAAAAAGGCTGTAATAAAAATATCTGCTACTCTAAAAATAACATGGAATGTAACAGCTGATGCAATATTAGAATTCAAAATGAAGTAAAGGACCTATCTCAAATCACATTAGAATATCGATTGGCTTTTGATTTTCTACTTGCAGTAAAAGGAGGAGTTTGTGATGAGGTAAACTTCTCATGCCATACTTTTGTTGACAGGTCCAATCAAATCTTAACAGATATAAACACCATCAAAGATAAATTGGAAATCTTTCACAATAGCAGAAGAAATAATTCCTGAAGAATGGGATTTATGGACCTGGCTAACAAAACCATTAGGAACATTAGGAAAATAAATTTTGAAAGAAACTGTTATGATACTATTAATTTTTGTTGGTTTCTAGAAATATGCTTCATTTGAATTAAATGCAGTGCTTCCTGCATGTTGAAAAAGGCTAAACAAACACTGAACCCAGTAGAGGTGGAACAAATGGTATTGTGGGAATTCCAACCAATAGAGCAGAATGTAGAAGGGGAACAAGTAGAAATCATGGATATAGCGAATGCTGAAGAATAAAGTGAAACTAATGAGTGAAACTAATTAAGTTTCAAATGTGGGAGCGTAGAAGAAAAAAAGGCAAGAGATAAAGAGATAGTGGTTCAAGCTTCAGTGTTTTAGTTCAGGCTTTAAGGGCTGCTAGGCCTTGTTGCTGGAAAAGCAGTTTGCAATAAAAGGGGCAAGGGTGGAAGAAATATGCTGTGTGTTAATATATTTAGAAGAAGTACGAATTGTGGTTAGCAATTTGTGAGTCTGTGACAGGCAGGCATGAAGAACAGCCTTGTGGTGATTTGCAATTTTCTATAATTGTTGCTTGACCCTTCTGTAGCTGCCGATTCCTCATTATCACTTGTTTGCGAGTCAGTTAATTAGTTGATCAATAAGTCAAAAAGTCAGTGATTCATATGATAATTGCAAAACTATATAATATGTTGCTTGAGAATGGAATGGGAGGAGCTTTGTACCACAGCCTGACTATTGTGGTTGCATTGGTATCCTCCCCAACAGCTGCTGAGTTGTGATTTTCTTTGGCCAAAATAAAGTATCTGAAGGAATTGTACTCTGAAATATATGAGTCTGCACTGTTTTGGCAATATATGCCTCAATAAGCAATTTACAATGCAAATAACAAAAACAGGCTGTAATAACTATTTTCTAGTAACAATTAATGAAATTTTTAAAAATTCTGACCACCATTTTATTTTCTCCCAGTAACTCGTAACTGAAGAGGTTCTGAGCCTATCACCATTCAAAACATGATTCCCCATGCTCTAAAGAGAAGATTGGTACCTCACTCATACTTGTTATCATCAAGGAACCTATGAGCCCCAAGTTTTGTACATTTGAATGCAGACTCATTTGTAGAACATCAATGACTGAGACAGGGGAACTTCCGGTAGGAGCCAATGTCGCTCTAGCAGCATTCCGCAGAGTCTCTGCAGGATGCTATCTCAAACAGCTTTTTAAAAGGTTGAAAAACCTTTTCAGCTCTCCCCTGGAATTAAAAGGGGAGTCAAGGCAGCATCTGGATGAACTCTTGGAAGACAAGTCCTCTCGGCGAAGCAGCAGGGGGGTTGGATTCCGAGACTAGCCTCCCAGAGCTTAATCATCAAAAAAGCTGTTTTGAAACTCCTTTCTAATAGGAGAAAGCAGGGCTGATGTGCTCCACTGTAATATATGGATTAAGAAATACCAACAACATTTGAGGGATGGTTTAAGAAATATTAACAATATTTGAGGGTATCTGAGGACCTGCAAGATCTGTTTGAAGAGAAACATGATTACAGCAAGGAGAAAAAAAGCAACTGGATTTCCGCCCACTCCCCCCGTACCTCCTTTGGCAATGGCTCTGAGAACCGAAGATGAGGAGTTACTTACCCTGACAAAAACTTTGTCTTTGCAATTTGCTGAGCAGGCTAAGAGGTTGGATACAATTCAAAATTCCATCACTGCCCTGCAAGGGGCTGTGGATTTAATTAACACTTCTTGGCAAAAAAATGGAGGCAAAGGTTAACGAGCTGCAAAATAGGGTGGCAGCAAATGAAACTGCATCACAAGTTTTTTTAAAAACAAATTCTGTCTGAATTTCCCAACTGGAGGCTTTTACATGCAGAACAAATGTACGTATCATTGGTATTAAAGATCTGCCTAGTGATGTAAATTTGTCTACTTTTGTAGACAAGCTTTTTCATGAGATACTCCCTGTGCCATCTGATTATTTACTTGATATCAAGCAGGCATTCCCTGTGCCAAATGCCAAAGGGACTGGTTATACGATTATAGTCCAATTTGCAAGAATCTCCACAAAAAATTACATCCTGCGTTTGGCAAGAGGGGGCGGAAATCTTTTTTGGCAACAACATAAAGTTATGTTATTTCTGGATTACTTCAAAGAAGTGGCTGATAAAAGAAGGCAATTCATCAAGGTGAAAAATCTGGCAAAACAAATGAACTTACAATATCACTTAAAATATCCTGCTACATTTTGCATTGTTTCTGAAGGTCAGATGAAGAAGTTCCTAAATCATGAAATGGAAGAGGCGTGGCTAAACACAAAAACATGTGAGATTTCTGCTCCAATCCCATGGATTGGAATCTACAAACATGTTTTGTTAACTTTCAGGCTGGGCCAGAGATAATTGCTTATACATATATCCGTTTGTTTTCTTTCATCTTTTTTTCTTTTTTAAATCCTTTCTCTTTAAAATGGATGTGATATACTGTATTTAAATATATTGTTTGAGGGTGTATAGAAATGTGCACACTCATTTATATATCTAGTATAAAATATATTACTGAGTGTTGTAAGGTGCTTCTAAGCTTTATTATTATATAACATTATAAAATTTATTAGTGATTTGTTATTATTTATCCTTTTTAATCTCCTTTTTATTATTATTATTATCATCATCATCATCACTACTACAAGACTGGTTAGTAAGATTTTTGGCTGGTAAAATTGTTAAGCGTTATTATTATATTCTAACTTAAGGGCAATATATGGTTACTGGAAATTAATTGTAGGCCTGCTTCCTTGCTATAAGACTGATGATATGATATTGAAATGTAAGATTGATTATTTATGCTGTTCTGAATTGTAATATTGCCAATGTTATAGATATAATTTCTAAGTAGAGTGGGATTTGAAGCTCAGTATTATTTAATTCTAAGTGTATGTCTTTTGCACCAGGCTCTGGTTAGTGGATCTTGGGGTTCTAGTAAATAACAAAGTAGACTTGACAAACCTGAAGCCTGTTTGGTCCTGTTGTAGAGTGATTAACACACTTTGGGGAAACAAAAACTGCTGAAAAATATGGAACTAGAGTTTCAGAATAGCTTTTCCATAGCTTCTCAAAATTATCAAGTTCTTTGAAGATCTGCCCTTAAAAAGTAAAATACATGTATGTTGAGTACATGTTTAAAGGGGCAATTCTATACACACTTAACTCAGAGTAAGTCCCACTAAGCACAATGGGACTTAATATTTGAGTAGACTGGCCTAAGATTGCACTGTAAAGCCTGAGTAAGCTTTTGACATCAGTTAGGGCCACCTTATACTTAGGGTTGTGCAAAAAGACATGACTTTGCCAACAATACTACACTGAGTTTGGTTCAGCTGCATGTGGGCAGTTGTACAGTTGGAGGGATGGGAGTCAGATAAGACAATCTCACTTTGGACAGCACACTGCTTTTCAAGGGCTGCATTCAGGACTGTAACTATATTAAGATTATGGTTACCTATCACAAAAGAAGGGCACTACGATAAAGTCTCTTTAATCTATTACCTTTCATCCACATTTTGGGGCCAATAAAGGAATCATACTTTAGAGCTGCCTTGAAGCACCTACTTCTGATTGTGCTTTTGGAAAACAAGATGTGTGAAGCGCTAGGTTCTTCAGCTATATACTTCTCCTGGAAAGAGTCCTTCCCTCCATAAACCAGTCTGGTTGTTCAGGCAGTATTATGCCTGTAATAAGTACAGCTTTAGCAAGCAGTTTTCCTATCACCGATTTCCATTTTTTTCATGTTATTGGTATAACATAAAGGCACTTCTGTCTAACAGAGAATCAATACCTTTGTCCTTGGACTTGAAACAAGATCCTAACACACTGATGCTGTGTACTCTAAAGAGCCACCCTCCTGGAAAAGGAATGGGCATTTATAAAAAAAAAGTTTCATCTAAAAACTGCATCAGAAATATTATAATGCACTTTAAAAGATAGATAGGTGCTCTTGCAGCAACTGAACGGAATATCAAATTGAAAAACTGGGATTTGGGAAACTGTTAATATTTAACCAAGATTACTTAGAGCAATAGATGGGAAGGCCTGGGAGAAATGAAACAGGAAAAAACGTGAAGGAACCCCAGTTACTCCTTCATCCCAGGTGTGAGTTGATTGCTAAGTATCCACTTCCTTCCCCCAAAACTACCATTTTTTTAAAAAAAAGATGGAAGACCTTTTTCCCCATCCTTCTTATTCTTGTTAGGAAGCAGCTGCATGACTGAAACTACTGAAGAATGCAGGCAAGAGCAATGGCTAGGACTGATTGATCTGTGAAATAAAGGGTAGCTCTTTAAAACTCTGCAGGAGAGAGGGATCCAGAAAATGAAAGCCTGACTGCTCTGCACACAAGTCAGAATAGTCAAGAGCCACAAGGCACGCCATTATTACAAATTCATAAACGAGCCAACAGCACCAATTAGAATGCATACAGCTTACAGAACTAATTTGACACAATATCTATCAGAAGAACATAGTACAAAAATCTATCTACCATTTATGTGTGATCTACCAATATAATGGTTCTGCTACAGGAAAGGAAAGGTTCCTCCTGTGCAAACACCGGGTCATTACTGACCTCTAGAGGGACGCTGCTTACGCTGGCGTTTTCACGGCAGACTATAGCGGAGTGGTTCACAGTTCACAGTACTGCTGCTAATTAAAAAACCTTGGAAAAATAAGGATGGCATTACTGGCTAGCTGGCTCCAGAGTTGCATTAGTGTTTCAGTGTTTGTCACCTCAAATGTCAAAGTTTTACTATGGGATCATTTGTGCAGTTTTATGGGTTGGTTGATGCACCAGCCCATAAAACATACTGCTAGATATTCAGAAAGCAAGACGGCACCAATTAACTCTGCCATGATGAGCCAAAGCAGCTCACATATCCCCTCAAGATTAATTTTTCTGGTCCTGCCCATCCATCTTGCTGACCAGATGAAATATGTTTTTATTGTTTGTACTAGGACAAATAGATCTGTTCCATTAAGGACCATCAACTCCACAATGTAAAGAGAGCAGGAGCACTGACAGGTGACAACCAGAAGTACTCCACCATGCTGTACTGCATGTATCCCATTATTAGCCCAAAGATCACATCTGTCACATTGTGTCTGCCTAGCATGACTCGGGAGATTCCCACTATGAAGGCCCAAAGTACCACCAGCACCCGCAGAGGGACAGCCAATACAAGATGATGTAGAATAAATCTGCAGACCATGGCAGCTCTGGTAGCATGGCCTGATGGAAAGGAGTATTTGTCCACGGAGACAGTGGCAAACATGTCCATCTTGTTGTGGGCTGGGCGCCTTCTTTTTATCAGTCCTTTTACTGCTGCCACCAAAGCTAGATCGAGCACCAGAGCTGTGAGACAAGGTGAATAAAGAACTTTCAGATATTTTAAAGAGCAACACTGTAAATAACAAACCTTAGAAACTAGTAAATCTATTGCAGCCTGAACTTCTATGAGCCAATGCCCACTTATCAGATGCAAGGAGGGTTGGGCCACTGTGGTTAACCTTTACGGTGCCAAAGGATTTGTTGTTGTTTTCACACCAATATTACAAACTTAAATTTATTCAATAGTCGTGGCTCCCCAATCCTAAGAAAACTTCACTTTCAGTATTCTAGGTCGGAGGTGGGGGTAGGGAAGCCAATGAAATAAAGTTAGGTTTATTTTGTAGAATGCCCATACGTATCAAATCGAAAAATAAGCCAAGAAACTGTTATAGTCAAAACAAATCTGGTGTTCCTTATATAGACAGCACAACTTCAGAAAGCAGTATCACCAATAGGCTTTTAATTCTCTCTCCTTGCAGCCCTATCTTTCAACAGTTAAGATGAACCCACCAGAAGCTTTAGGCTCCTTAGCACAGCAAGGTCTACAACTGCATCAAGACATTTCCTCTAGGAACCTCTTGATATACTAGCTCTACATATTAATGAATGTGTATCTGAAACACTTTCAAATTTTTCAGTGCCTTTCCAGAACTGGAAAAGACATAGCTCAGTATTAAATATGACACAATAAATATTAGTAACAGTAAACCAACATCAAAACACCTTTATGACAGTCCCAACAGCTTTTTGGTTATATACACACACATTTCCTAAGCACATAAGGATATCTTTAAATATGTGAGCAGAAACCATTGCAATGGGAGATTCTTCCCATAAATGGCACATTGGGGGACGGAGGGGAGATATGACTTTAGCTCTAAGCAATTCTCCCTGATACACTGACAATGGGGCCAGTCACTGCAGTATCAAATGACACATGGAATAAAAAATGGGGAATGAGTAGCCCTCCTAGGTAAGGGAAAGGGAACTCTTACCAAAGAGCAGGTTGAGCAGCACCTCACGGCCTGCTGAGCTGCCACTTCTACAGAGCCCATACAATGTACCAGCTAGCCAAGGAATGCCATGTCCTGAGACCTCTATGACCTTCATGAGAGGACGGGCACTGCCCCAAGAAGAATTCTCTCCAGCACACACACCCAGCTGTTTAGAGGCCCAAAGATCAACAGCCAACAAGGAACGCAGGGCAATACCCACAAAAGACGGGTTCAGTTTCATGCAGTCCTCTTCAGGTAGAGCCTGAGGAGGGCCAGTGCTAACTGTAGAGTCCTTGCGACGAGATGGACTTTCTGGGGGTGTTGGGTTCCTCTGACTTGTCAGAGATAGGAACTCCAGCCTGTTGCCATGAGCCCATCTCTCACGACTGTTCTTTGGGCTGTTCCTAGGGCTGGGCATGATAGTGCTGATCTGCTGGAAAAGAGAATGTGGCTTGTTTGTTTTTAAATAGACGGGGCAGTTTTGATCAAGCTATGCAACTAAAAAACTCAATCACTGTTTTCAATGCAATCTTATACATGTCTATTCAGAAGTCCCACTGAGTTCAATGGGCTTAGTCCTAAGTAAGTATGTAACTGTAAAGGATTGCAGCCTAAATCTGCCAAGTATAACACTGCACATTTTTGAAGGTGTTTTTAAATTTTATTTTAAAGGGCAGAATATACACAATCCTCTGTTCAGTCTTCTCGCGCCATTTCCAGCCAAGCATTCTATCTGAAGTTGTAATTTTAATGTAGGGCACAATTTGCATGTTGGGTAAACAAGCAACCCCAGCCACAGCATCTTAAATGTGAGATGCTACAGTCAGGAGAGGTCTGTATCCCATCCATTTTTGCATGTGTTTGAACTGACTCACAAACCTACGAGGATCAGAGCATTATTTTCTTGATAACTTTAGTGGACATCATAAAAACGGATTTCCTTCCTTTAAACAATTTGCAAAAGATTATTCTTAAAAATAGGGCATAAGGACCTCGAGTTGTTGTAACATGAAATGAACATAAATTTAACCAGTCTGTTAAAAATCAAGCCGTTAATCAAAATTAACTTAAATCCCTCAGACTCCCGGGGATAGGTAACCTGAAGGCCACTTGTTCCCCCCACACCCCACTTTTTAAAAATGCTCTGAAGAGACATTTTTCTTTGCAAACTTGGGGTGCTGCCAGACGAATCTTTTACTGTGCGACCGCCCTGCCTCTGGGCTGGTAATGCTAGGCGCTCTCCCTCTGACAGCGACCTTGTTCTCAGGTATATAAAAAGCAACGGCTTTACTCCAATTCCAGCATAGCACGTTCGTTTCCTATCTAGGGCTTAGCAACAAGACGGGAAACAGCGCACCTGTCTCCCCGTGGAGGACCGGCAGTTACGGAAGAAGGGCTCACAGGCAGCGGCAGGCCGCCCGGAGAAAAACGCGAGCCTTTCCCGAGAATGTCTCCCTCCGCCCACTACTCCGGCCCCACCCAGCGGCCTTGAGCAACGCGAAGACGTTTCCATTACGGACGGGGGCGGCGGCGGGGGAAGAGCCGCAGAGCCGCCCAAATCACTCAGGGGGCGGGGCGACGCCGGGGCGCCTTTCTCTCTCCCGGCCGACGCCGGGCCGCCCTCCGCTTCGCCTGCTTTGCACCCCTCTGGAGAGGCGCGTGCTCGCGCGTGCCCACCTCCCCACGCCGGCGGCCCCGGCCCAAGCCGCCCCCGCTCCCTTCTTTCCAGGCGGCTGTTACCTGGCAACCTTGTAACCCCCGGCGACTCTCTCAAGGGGACTCGGCTTCCGCTTCCGCTGCGTCACGAAGCCGTGCCTCAATCCCAGCGGGCACGGGGCGGCGGCGGCGGCGGCGGCGAGGGGAGCTCGAAGACGAGGGCGTGCCGCTCGAGCGGGGCCTGGAGGCTTCCTGTGGCGCTCGCGCTGGGGCGAGGCCCCCTCCCCGCTCTCCCTCAGGCCCCGCGTTGATGTCCATCCGCGTCAGCAGCACCGCGCAATCTACGCGTCAGTAAAGTAAACCCGGAACGGAAGGGGCCCTTTATTTAAAAACACCGCGCCAGAACCCGCGGCATGCGTTACAGGCCCTTGAGAACAGTATGCTGGGGCCGACACCCTTGCAATATTGTTATTATTAGCCCCACGATGCCCAGAACCCATCTGGAACGGAATGGAATGGGCTGGAACACCAACTTCCAAGTGAGCCAAAGCAGCCAAATTCACCAGTCCAATGTAACTGTATGGGGGGATGCAGTCAGCCACAAAACTTCCACAGAAATCTGTTGTGGCCATATTTTGGGAAATGGCCCAGAATGCTAACTTCCAAGTAAGCGAAATCAACCAAATTCACCGGTGATATGTAACTGGATGGAAGGCAGGGGTGTTGCCAGGCCTGCAGGACACAAACCTGTATAAAATTTTATTTATTAATTAAATGTATTAATCGCCCATCTGGCCAGTCACCCAGCCACTCTGGGCAATGTACAACAATAAAAACAGTTTATACAATAAAATTCAACATTAAAAACATCACATTTCTAAAATTACCCTAGCCCACCCCAAATGCCTGCCTGAACAACCATGTTTTGAATGCATGGCAGAGTCCCTAGGGAGGGAGTTACACACAGAGTGGGGGCCACCACAGAGAAGGCCCTCTCCCTCATCCTCACCATCCTACCTGTCCTGGCTGATGGGACAGAGAGAAGGCCATCCGAGGCTGATCTTGTTGAGCGGCTTGTCTGGTGTTGCTGGAGGTGCTCCTTGAAATAGGCTGGGCTGGAACCATATAGGGTTTTAAAGGTCAAAACCAACACCTTGAATTTGACCTGGAAAACAACTGGTAGCCAGTGCAGCTCCTTCAGCACTGGAGTGATATGATCTCGCCGGCGGCTGCCTTTAATCAGGCGAGCCGCCACATTCTGTACCAGCTGCAGCTTCCAAACCGTCTTCAAGGGTAACCCCATGTAGAGCACATTACAGTAGTCTAAACGAGAGGAGACCAGGGCATGTACTACCAATGGGAGCAGATGGTCAGGAAGGTAGGGGTGCAGCCGCCGTATCAGATGGAGTTGGTACAGCGCTGTCCGGCTCACAGCTGACACCTGAGCCTCCATGGACAGCTGGGAGTCTAAGATGACCCCCAAACCGCAGACCTGGTCTTTCAAGGGTAACCGTACCCCATTCAGCACCAGGTCAACATCCCCCAGCCTCCTCTTGTCTCCCACCAAAAGTACCTCAGTCTTGTCAGGGTTCAGCTTCAGCTTATTCCTCCCCATCCAGCCACTCACCATCTCCAGACATTTGGACAGGGATTCTATGGCCAACCTTGGTGAAGATTTGAACAAGAGGTAGAGCTGCGTGTCATCCGCATACTGATGACACCGCACCCCAAACCTCCTGATGAAAGCCCCCAGTGGCTTCACATAGATGTTAAACAGCATCAGGGAGAGGATGGAACCCTGTGGCACCCCACAAGTGAGTGGCCACGGGTCCGAAACCTCCTCTCCCAGTGCTATCCTCTGGTACCTGCCAGAGAGGAAGGACTGGAACCACCGCAATACGGTGTCTCCAGTGCCCAACCCCTCCAGGCAGTCCAGGAGGATACTGTGGTCAATGGTATCAAAAGCCGCCGAGAGGTCAAGGAGAATAAGGAAGGAGCATTCGCCCCTATCCAGAGCCCTCCTCATATCATCCACTAAAGCAGCCAAGGCCATTTCTGTCCCATGCCCAGGCCTGAAGCCCGACTGAAATGGATCTAGATAATCGGCTTCTTCCAAGTATGCCTTCAACTGCATCACCACCACCCGCTCAATCACCTTGCCCAAAAAAGGCAGATTCAAGACTGGGCAAAAGTTGTTCAGGACATGGGGATCCAAGGAGGGCTTTTTAAAAAGCAGTCTTATCACTGCCTCCTTGAGAGGTGATGGTATCACTCCCTCCTCAAGGGAGGTGTTCACCACCGCTTTGATCCCCTCACCCAGCCTCTCTCTGCAGCTCATAATGAGCCCAGATGGGCAAGGATCAAGTAAGCAGGTGGTCGGCCTTACAGATGAAAGCACCTTGTCCACTTCCTCAGAAGAAAGAAGCTGGAACCGATCCCACAAAACCAGTGTGCCACAGACTGCCTCCTGCTCACTAACTGTATCCACAGCGCACGGAATAACACTCCTAATCCAAATAAAATTTGCATATATTAATTTATATATATGCAAATTTAGAAATAATTACTTAGTTTTATTTAAATTTCACAGGTGGCAAAGCCAGCCAATTAATTTCTCATCCAAATTATCTCAGAATAAATTCTTCAATCAATTTTCGCCCTGCCTCGGATCATCCTACCTTGGGTCATGTTCCCGGGAGAGAGGATATGGGTCCAAGTTGTGGGGGGGGGGGCTGAAGGGCCCCAATTAGTGTGGTTATTGATAGAGGGAGATATGGCATTGGGAGGAGGGCTAGCCAGGTTAGGGGAACACAGCCCAGAGAGTTAACAGCTATGCCATGTTTCAGCTCTTCCCCCACCGGCAGGTTTGGTGGTTTCCCTATCAGCCTGCCCGTGGGTCTCCAGATCCTGTTCTTAAGGGCGCAATCCTAACTAGATAGACGTCTGCCTCCGAACTCAAAGGTGACTGCCTATCCAAAGCAAGGCAGGGGGGATCGTTCCCTCTGCACTTCTCCTGCCTTGCTATTTTTTGCTAGACAGACATTTTTGGCTGTCTAGCAGCAGGGGAGCAGACCAGGAGAGGAAGCTGCTGTATGACACATTGGATATGTCATATGTGCAGCTCTGCTCTCCTCACCCTGGAATGCCCCCCAGCCCCACCTCTTTTCAGTCGCTCCACACTCCTCTTGCAAGCATGGAGGATGGGGCTTCTCCACGCCGCCTCCGAGGCAGCGCGGACAAGGGGGGAGGTCGGTTTCCTAGGAACCGACCTCGGAGCACAGGCTCTGAGGTCGGTTCCCGGAAATGAGCATATCCTATGGCCCTCTAGACAGTGTCTGGTGGCCATAGGATTGCTCCCTAAATGTCAGATCAGTTCAAAATAAGATCTCCCTGATACATGACTTAATAGTGGATGAGGCAGCCGATCTGGCATGTATGCCCAAGACCTGGGTGGGTGAGCAGGAAGGGATTAGTCTCTCTTATCTGTGCTGGGATACTTGGTTCAGCATCAGGGTAGACTTGAGATCTGGGGAGGGGGGATAGCTATTGGCTCTAGGAATTCCATCTCTCTCTGCAGCCTCCCTCTCTGTCTGATTATTGGTCTTGAATGTTTGCAGCTTGTGTTGGGCCAGTGAGACAGAATGGGAATTCTGTTAGTGTACTGCCCACCTTGCTGCTCAACAATCCCTATTTAAGCTGACGGAGGTGGTCTTGGGTGTCTGTTGAGGTCCCTCAGACCATTGGTTCTGGGGGATGTCAACAGTCATGCTCAGGGCACCTTGTCCGGGGCAGCTCAGGACTTCATGGTCTCCATGACAACTATGGGACTGTCCCAGCATGTTATCAACCCAACACATGTAGCGGGGCATACTCTAGACTTGGTTTTCTCAACTGGGCATGGAGATGGTGATCTGAAGGGTGGGGGGGACTTTGAATCAGTGTCTTTGTCATGGTCAGATCATCACCTGCAGGTGTTTAGACTTATGGCAGCTTTTCCCCTCTGCAAAGATGGGAGACCTATTAAAATGGTCCACCCCTGGAGACTAATGCATCCAGATGGTTTCCAGAGGACTCTGGGAAGGTTTCTGGCTGATATGGCTGGCTGTCCTTTCAAAACTCTGGTTGATTCGTGGAATGCAGAAATGACCTGGGCAGTTAACACAATTGTTCCTGAGTGCCCTCTCCAGACCAGAGTTTGTACTGCTCCATGGTATACTCCAGAGCTGAGAGCAATGAAGCAAAATAGACAGCTTGAGTGCAGATGGAGAAAAATTCCTAACCGATGCATTCAAACACTAGTGTGTGCCTATGGTCACGTCTACTCAGGGGCAATGAGGGTGGCAATGAAACAGCATCCTGCTGCCTCTATTCAATCTCTATCTGCTGTCCAGTGGAGCTTATCAGGGTCATCCGGGGCCTATTACGTGCTGGCCCTAAGGACACTGTGGATCCATCTTAGGCCTGCTGTAATACAAATATATTACAGTAGGCACTTCCAGGATAAAATCTCTTGCACCTGTCAGAACTTAGACTCTAGCGTAGCAGCAGGTGAATCAGGTGAGGTATCTTGAGGACAGTTTTGTCCAGTTTTCTTGGATGTCCAGTTTTGTCCAGTCTTCTTGGATGTCACAGTTCTGTCCAGTTTTCTTGCTGTTGGTACAGCTCAGAAACGTTGACAGGCTCATGCAACCACTTTTGTATTGGATCCTTGCCCCTCTTATAAAAATTAGCAGGGAGAGAATAGCCAGATGGGTCAAGGAGGTAATTAACACCTCCTTGTGAGAGGGAGTGGTCCCAGGCCACCTGAAAGAGGCGGTGGTGAGACCACTTCTGAAGAAATCCTCCCTAGACCCATAAAAACTTAATAATTTTAGTTCACTAGCAAATGTTCCTTTCCTGGGCAAGGTTCTTTAGCAGGTAGATGCCAGCCAGCTCCAGATACTCTTGAATGAGACTGATTATCTCGATCCATTTCAGTTGGGGTTCAAGCTAGGTTTTGGTATGGAAACAGTCTTGGTCGCCCTGTATGATCTATATCAGGAGAGACAGGGGGTGTGACTTTGTTGATTCTCTTTGATCTCTCAGCAGTTTTTGATACCGTCGACCATGGTATTCTTCTGGAATGATTGTCTGAGTTGGGAGTGGGAGGTACTGCATTGCAGTGGTTTCACTCCTACTTGGAGGGTCGGCTCCAGAAGGTGGTGCTTGGGGAATATAGCTTGGCACCATGGATTCTCCAGTATGGGGTTCTTCAGGGGTTGGTTTTGTCCCCCATGCTAGTCAACATCTACATGTATCTGTTGTGTGCAGTCATCTGGATTTTTCTAGTGCATGACATGCAGCTCTATTTCCCCTTTTCATCTTCTTCAGGTGAGGCTGTGGATGTGCTAGATTGGAGCCTGGCTGCAAGAATGGACTGGATGAGGGGTAATAAACTGAAACTCAATCCAGATAAGACCAAGATGCTGTTAGTGGGTGGTTCTTCTGACTGGATAGAGGGTGCTCAACCTGTTCTGGATTGCACTCCCCCTGAAGGATCAGGTTCATAGCTTGGGGGTTCTCCTGGAGCTGTCTTTGTCTCTTGAGGCTCAGGTGGCCTCAGTGGCATGGAGTGCTTTCTACTAACTTCACTTGGTGGCCCAGCTTTGTCCCCTATCGGGACAGGGATAACCTGTCTTCAGTTGTCTGTGCTCTGGCAACCTCCAAGTTAGATTACTGTAATGTGCTCTAGGTGGAGCTGCCTTTGAAGATGGTTCAGAAGCTGCAGCTTATGCAAAATTCAGCAGCAGGATTGATAACAGGGACAAGAAGGTCCAAGTTACACCAATTCTGGCCCGCTTGCGCTGGCTGCCTGTATGTTTCCCAGCCCAATTCAAAGTGCTGGTTCTAAACTATAAAGCCTTACACTCTAATACCTGATGGACTGCAGGAACCTATCTGTACGCTATGTGCATCATCTAAGGTCCTCAGAGGGAGGGTTGGAAGGTGGCAATGAGAGAGAGGGCCTTCTTGGTGGTCCCCCCCGCCCCAATTATGGATCTCCCCAATGAGGTCTATCTGATGTCAACATTGTTAACCTGGCGCCAGGTTAAGATCTTTCTCAGGAATTTGGCAGCATATGATGAGGTTTTAATCAGGTCCTAGATTTTTCTTACTCTTGATTGTTTAAAATTGTTTAGATATATGTGTGTTTGTCTGTTTATATGTTTGTATGTAAATAGTTTTTTATACTATGTATAATGTATTTTTAAAAAGAGAGCTTCAGCTATTTGGACAGTATAGAAATGTAATGAATGAAGCCAAGGGAAAAAGGTTTTTTTTAAAGCCTAACTGACATATAGAGAAAGGTTTGGGGGAGGGAGAAAGCCATGTGCCACATGTGAGAAGGAGAGAGTTAACCCATCCTTCCACAGCTGCAATCTCCTTTGAGAGTTACCCCCTGCATGGCAATTAAGCTGAGGGGGAAAACTTCCATTGCCACCAATGGACACTCAGGGCTCTGTGGAGTAGATCCAGAGCCCTAGAAAATAGATTCAGGGCTGAAGCCTTTGAGCCCAGGCCTAGCAATACCCCTGATGGGAGGGAAGCCGGAAGCCATGAAACTTCTGCGTAGACCACATTCTGGAAGCTGTTCCAGACAATAAATGGTATCCAGGGGAAATGCCTGGAACACCAACTGCTGAATGGTCCAAATCAATCAAATTCACCAGGGACACATGACTGGATGAGAGTGATGCAATCAGCCACAAAACATACATAGATACCATGTTCCGGGCTATTCCAGAAAAATGGACCAGAACACCAGTTTCCCAGCTAGCTAAACCAAATTCCCCTGCAACAATAAGCCACAAAACATCAGTAGAAACCGCTTTCTGAAACCTGTTCTAGGTAATAAACCATATCCTGGAAAAAATGGTCTGGAATGCCAATTTCCCAGGCGGTGAAGCCAACTGAATTTATATATTGTACTAGACTGAAAAGCCCAGAACAGTGTTCCTTGGATACTGTAGGCAAGCATATATGTGAAACATATTGGGAAGAAGGATAGAAACTTGGAGGCTTCTGAGCTGAATCCCAGCTGGCCTTCTAGTTGCCAGCTTAGAGCCAAAAGAAGTTTGCATAAAGTGACATATGTGGCAACAGAGCTTGCTTTTAGACCAAAGTGACCATCCAGGAAGTGAGATTCTTCATGGACCCAGCAAAATGCAGAGAAACGTTTAAGGCAAAGTGTGGCTTTATTAAAACAACTTTGTTACAAAGATAAAGTGTGAGAATTTTTCAGAATTTTCATGGCTGCCTGACCAGGTCCAGCACATAGACAGTGACTGAATTAAAAGTAAAACCTTGTTTGCGGATGCTCTATTTCTGGTACCCTAGAACTACTAGAAGATATGGAGTGGGTTTTTAAACATCCCTTCTCTTTAACTCCCCTCCCTGTTAATACTGTGTATTGCCTGTATTGTCCAACGTACATTAGTGTAACACATTTCCCTTGCACCAGCAACTTCAATACAGACCCACAGGTAAGCCCTATTCCAGCCCTACAATGTGTGTGTGTGTGTGTGTGTAGGGGGGCAGGATACAGCCCCTTCCCAGAGAAATGGGAGAGCACATGCCACTATGGCTTACTGCTGAAGCCACCACCATTCTCCCAAGCCCCTTTCTGATGTGCATCCACTCTGATGCTGTTGAACTGCAATATGCGAACACTTTGTTCTTTCAGTAGTCTCAGAAAGTGCCAAAAAAGATGTCACAGAGCTCTCTGTGACCCATGACCAGACATTCCATCCCAACCAATGAGGTTGCTGACTAACCATGCATTTACAGTTGTATCTTGCAGGAGCAGAGGCTGGAAGCCCCTAACCATGTAGATGGTCTCCAACCACAGAGGCCCAGTGCAGCCTACAAGAGACCAATAGGTTGAATCACACACCACACACACACACACACACACAGTGTTCTCCCTGTCTCCTCAGTCCCCACTCCATGACAGAAGGGAAGGCTGATGGATGAACACAAGTTACTGTACCTAGGTAGCCCTGTTCCCACCACACTCTCACTATGACTACACACTGTCCAAGCATGCCAGCACCCTCATAATGTGTCACAGATGTTGCTTGCTGCTTGTTGCCTTTTCCCCACTTTCTCTTCTCTCCACAGTCTGCTGCCCAACAGGTATGGATTCAAGCTAGCACGTGGTTGCACTGAAGGCAGATGGCCATCTACTATCCTGCACACCAGGCAGGTGCTGTATGCTCCAGATGCAGCAGTACTCTTCACACACCAGCCCCACAGAGGCACTCTGCACGTACCAACCTGCTGTCTGTCTGGTCATTGTCCAAGGTGCAGGAGCCCTGCTGGAGGGAGGGCCTGATCACCATCCACATGTTTCTCTTTCCCTGTGAGAGGCCCCATTTTTTCTAATGTTGATCAATAAAGAACACTGATATTTGAGATGGTATCACCTATGTGTTGCCTTTATTTGGAGTCAGAGCCTCGCTAGGAAGGAATCCCTCAGGTGAGCCATCTCCACTCTGCACCCTTCCAGGTATTTTACACTACAACTACCATCACCCCTGACCATTGGCCATGGTTGCTAGAGCTGATTGGGCCCAGGGTAAGGAAGATGGCCCCAGAAAGTATGCCTGCTTCTGGACCCACAGGGGAACATCAGGTGGGGCAAGTTGTGACTAAGAATGGGAACTCAAGTTCCAGGAGCCCACTGATCCCACAATGAAGAGGGAGCCCCATGAGGAGGGTACTGTGAGCAGAAAGGAGGAAGCAGTCAGTAAGGCAATGAGTGCTTCGTGCGTGGTATGTGGCAGGATGAGAGCATCAGACATGGGATGGGAGGAGGGGGCTACACTGTGGCAACAGTGCATAAGTGGGTCACAGGGCATGGGAGCATAGCACAAGGACTGGTCCACCTGGCTATCAGCCAAACATCCGGTTGGGAGGGGCTGCCCATTCAGATCTTTGTGTGGCTGAATGACACATGCCTCATGGCTGTGGTGATTCATTCAGTGTAGATAGAAGTGTACTTTGAACATGCTTAAAGATACTCAGTTCTTTATCATTACATTGCATGTTCCAGTACAGGGTCCTTATAATCCTTACCTCAAATGAAGCACTACACAGCTACCTGATGGTGTTGAAGTTTATATGGGGACATGGAATAGAACAGGGTAGGCAACATGGCACCTACTGTGCCGCTGGACACCTTTCTTGGCACCTGCCAAGGCACCCTACCCCTCCCACTTCTTTTTTTAATTAACATTTTCTTACTGGCAGCTGGGATTGCTGTGAAATAGGTTTCTTTTGGTGCCAAAACAGTGGGTTCAGAGGAGTTGTTCAGTGTGTTGGGGCTCAAACCCCATCTCTGCCTTGTACTCAGTCTTTGGGGCAGGTTACTTATCCTTTGCCACACCTCCCATTGCAGGCATTTTGTGGTGGTGTACAGGAGAGTTTCTCAAATTGCCAAATGTGCCCATGGCCCTAAAAGTTTGCCACTGTGGTAGAGGGAACAATCTAGGTAATATGCTATGACATGGCCTATAGCTGCTGCCTCTGTCCGTCTGAATCTATGTTCTATCCCTGCATGATAGATTATTCAAAGACTCCTATTTACTCTATACAGTTAATCCTTCATTAGCTTAAGCAAGGCCAGGGCCCTCTGTCCATCAGTATGGTTAAGGAAATATACAAGGCAGGTTAGGTTGAATAGTCAGGAATTTATTAAAGCACAGACACAGCTATGGAGAGTCAGTTGAAACTGAGTCTCTCCAAAACAAGGAAACGGTATATTTATACATGCTGAAAGTTGGAGAACAAAGAAAATACACTGCATGCTCAGGAACTATTTTTTACTCAGTAACAGTCTTATCATCACAGCTGCATTCTTATCTCTTGCTTCTAGTTTTCTAAGCTAGCCTAGAGGTAAGGAATTTCCTGCCTATAATGAGGAAGTTACAATTATCTTGTCATGGTCAGACATGTACACATTCAATCCCATCAAGCACCTTAAGGATTGCTTGAGCCAACCTATTTATGAGGCCTAGCCAGGCCTACCATCACAATCCCCCCCTTTGAGCCTATCAGGCTCACCATCTATGCTTGTTTTGTCATCAGTCACTCAATCTCTTTTATCTTCCACCCAACACCCAGTTAGGTCCACCCAACACCAAATTATGAACTTTGAATGAGTTCAATCTCCAGGGCTCTAGGATGAACTACATCCCAGAGTAATAAAGGAACTGGTGGAAGAACTCTCAGAACCGCTGTCTATTATCTTTGAGGAATCGTGGAGGATGGGTGAAGTGCCAGATGACTGGAGGAGGGCTAATGATGTCCCTATCTTCAAAAAGGACAAAAATGAGGAACCTGGGAAATACAGACCAGTCAGTCTGACATCAATCCCTGGGAAAATTCTGGAGCAGATGATAAAGCAATCCATTTGTAAGCACCTTGAAAACAATGCAGTGATTACTCAAAGCCAAAATGGCTTTGTCAAGAACAAATCGTGCCAGACTAATCTGATCTCATTTTTTGAAAAATTCAAAGTGATCTTGATAGGCTGGAGTGCTGGGCAGAAAACAGAATGACATTTAATAGGGATAAATGCCAAGTTCTGCGCCTAGGAAAAATAAACCAAATGCACAGTTACAAGATGGGGGATACTTGGCTCAACAATACTACAAGTGAGAAGGATCTTGGAATTGTTGTCAATCACAAGCTGAATATGAGCCAACAATATGATGTGGCTGCAAAAAAGGCAAATGCTATTTTGGGCTGCATTAATAGGAGTATAGTTTCCAAATCCCGGGAAGCACTAATTCCCCTCTACTCAGCACTGGGTAGGCCTCATCTGGAGTACTGTGTCCAGTTCTGGGCATCACACTTTAAGAAGGATGCAGACAAACTGGAGAGGGTTCAGAGCAGGGCAACAAAGATGATCAGGGGACTAGAAACAAAGCCCTATGAGGAGAGACTGAAAGAACTGGGCATGTGTAGCCTTGAGAAGAGAAGACTGAGGGGAGATATGATAGCGCTCTTCAAGTACTTGGAAGGTTGTCACAGAGAGGAAGGCCAGGATCTCTTCTCGATCATCCCAGAGTGCAGGACACGGAATAATGGGCTCAAGTTACAGGAAGCCAGTTGCCAGCTGAACATCATATTACCATTCAGTTAATGCGTATTAATAAACATTAAAGGTTTAGCAAACAAGGAATAGTAATAATAATAATAATAATCCCATAATGATATTAATAATAATAATAAAAAGATAAAAAGTTTAAGAAAAAGATAAAAAACAAAAGCAAACCATTTGTATATTTTAAGTAATATCATACCAAAAAATATATTTATATGTGTACACACACATACACACACAAACAGGCATTTTATTACAGTATAACATAAAAAGAAGAAAGAAAACAGCATTTACTCTGGCATACTGCCTAGACATCTTATCAGCTATAGTCCAAACAGCACTTCAAAAGAACAGTAAAGATGGCTAAATTCCAACTCCAGAGGCTGAGAGAGTTGGTTCCCTTGTTTTAATTTAATACCAATTAAGAATGATTCTGCAGCATCAGGATTTAAAATATGATATTGCAGGTTAATTTGCTTTGCCAAACTTCTCGCCTTGGTGAATTGCCTTCTTCTATCAGTGATATCTTTAGTATAATCAGGAAAGGGCATAATCTTGTCATTTGCTGGTCCCCACTGAAGCTCACCTCGTTCTCTTGCCAAATGCATAAGATAATTTTTTGTAGAGACTCGTGAAAATTGAACAATAACAGTCCCAAAAGTCCCTTTAGTGCCATGTTTTGAACTAGGAACATGATATGCATGCTCAATATCAAGCAGAAAATCAGATGGTAGGCAAATAGCTCGTGCAAAAGTTTATCCATAAATTCAGCCAAACCTATATCAGTAGCCACGTCTTTAATACCAAGGATACGTAGATTCACTCTATGTGTGAAGGCCTCCAGTTGAGAAATTTGAGCAGACAAAATATTATGAGAAGCTTCCATGGCAGTTTCATGAGCAGTAACCTGATCTTCGAGAGCATTAACCTTTGATTCCATCTTTTGAAAAGCGATATTAATTAAATCCACAGCCCCCTGAAGGGCAATGATTGAGTCCTGAATTGTTTCAGGTTTCTTTGACTGCTCTGGTAGCTGAGAAGACATAGTTTTTATCAAAGCAAGCAACTCCTCTTCATCTCCAGCATTTCTAGAAACCTTTGCTGGGGGAGCAATTGGGGGGGTAGGTGGTGTTCTCAAGCCTTTCTTTTTTTCCTTTGGTAATGCCATCCTCCACTTTCAAAAGCACAACAAGCAAGTATGATTGCAGAAACAAAAAAACCCCAAACACTTAAGCAGATTTAATTACAAATCCTCAGATATTGCTGGTAGTTAAATTCACAAATACTGTTTGGAGCCGTTTGTCCTTATGTTTTCTAATTGCTTAGGAGTTTCAAACAGCATTCAGTAGATGACACTCTGGCATCTATTCTTAGATTTCAACCCCTCTGTTTCTTCACAGAAGCAGCTGTTCTTCCAAGATTTCATCTGGATGGTAATGTAAGCTTCCCCTTTTAATTCCACGGGAAGATAAAAAGGTTTCTCAACCTTTTCATAGCTGTTTGAGATAAGCAACCTGGGAGCTCCGCAAGCCACTGCAGGACGCCATGGCTCTAACCGGATGTCCAGACTCCATTTTTCCTTTCCACCAGCTCTGCTGACTGGGGATGGTGGGGAAAGCGGAAATGCTGTTGGATTTGCAGGGCTTCTTTTACAATCTGTCCAGTGAAATGAGTTCCCCTGTCACAATTTAATGACAAGGGTATCCCAAATCTTGGAATAAATTCTCTCAACAGTCTTTTACTCACCGTAACAGGGTCAGTTTTAGCGCACGGATAGGCTTCTACCCATCCTGAGAAGGTACACACAATTAAAGCACATATTTGTAACCTTAAACCTTTTTCATCTGAATAAAATCAACTGGGTGTTAAGGAAAGGTCCCCAGGGTGGGGGGCGTGGTGCTCGCTTTGTCTTCATAGGCTTCCCAACATTGTGGGCCAGATAAATTGGGCAGGTTTGACAACAGTGTTGGGCTATAGTCGGGACGTTTGGAGCAAACCAATCTTTTTGTATGAGTTCAATCATCCCCTCTTTGCTCACATGGGTCAGACCATGGGCCAGGCAAGCAAGGTAGGGGAGCAAGACCAGGAGCGCCACCAAGTGGCCATCTGAGGAACGCCACGTCTGGTCCTGGTGCAAAGTGCACCCAGCTTGTGTCCATGTAGCTTTTTCTGTGTCAGGTGCCTGAGTTTGCAGAGCAGCTACTTCAGCCAATGAGGGAGGGTTGGACTCAGCTGGTGGTGGAGACACAAATACAGCAGTAGCCCTGGGTGTAGAAATCTGCCAAAGCATTTCCACGAGTAACTTTATCATGGTAGGTAGACTGGTGTGCAGCACATTTTCCAACAGCAAGAGAAGAAGGTAAGAGGAGGTATCTAACAAGGCAGCAACATGGGGGGCATTCTTGACAGGGGAGTCAGAAGAGGTAAGGAAACCATGGGGTTTCCACAGTAGGCCTTAGTTGGGAACAACACCAAAAGCATACCTTGAATCAGTGTAGATAGTGACACATTTGGAAGTGGCAAGAATATAGGCATATGTTAAGTCAAAGAGCTCAGCAACCTGAGCAGACCAACAGTTAGCAATTGGGTTGGTCTCTAAAACTGCATGAGAGGAACAAACAACATAGCCAGAAACAAGTTGGCCTGTGTTGTCTTGTTGGCAGGAGCCATCCACAAACACAACCATGTCAGGATTTTGCAAATCCAAGCGAGGGTTGGTGGCAGCTGAGGTCACAAAAAAACAGTCATGAGGTTCACCATCAGCAGGAGAGATTAGAAGGGAAGCAGGGTTCAGGGTGGGGCATTGGGAAAGGGTAATGTGAGGGAGAAGTTCATACTTGGTGAGCCTGGCATTAGAGAGGTGCTGAGTTTTAGATTTCAAAAGCAGAGCAGCAACAGAATGAGGAACAGAGACAATGAGTGAAGAGCTGAGAACAAGATTTTCTGCAGCTTCAACAAAAAGAGTGGCAGCTGCAACAGCCTGAAGGCAAGGAGGAAAGGTGGATGCCATTGCATCCAAGGTGGAGGAATAGTAAACTAGAGCAGTAGTCTCCAAACGTTTTTGATCGCACACCCCTATCAGCGAAAAATTTTTGAGCACCCCCTAATATATGTATATTTATTTATAAATTATATACATGTATTACTGTACTAATATATCATGTACATTATAAAACATACACAAAAAACTAAAAAGGATGAGATGAAGATGAAATAAACAATATTTTAAAAATATTTATTTTATTTACTAATGGTACAAAAAGCCTTTTTGCTCTCACTTAAAAAAATTAATACTTTTTAGTGAGAGCAGTGTGATTGAATATGCTTCATTATTTTTGAAAACCTTGGTTTAACACTTTGTGATACAGTGATTCAAAGGTCTGGTTCTAAGTTCAGTTTATTTCGATATTTGGTTTTAATGGCTGTCATAGCTGAAAAAGACACCTCACAAAGATACGTAGATCCAAATGGAAGGAGTGCATCGTTGGCTGCACTTACTAAATCATGATACTTATTTTTCAATCCCATCCACCAATTATGCCAAGGTTTCTGTTGAAATTCAGCTAGTAAATTTCCATCTTCCCAGATGTCAGTCAGTTGTTCTTGCAAACTAATTGGAAGGTGTTGCATTTTATATCTTTAACAAATGGGTTCAAAATCCAATGAAACTCTTTGTTTGGAAGATTTTTAAACAGGTTAGAAAATTCCGTTTCCAAGTTTTTAAAGTGTGCAGATACAAGAGTTTTTATAGGTGACACACATCATTTTCGGCAACAAAATCACATACCGATGGAAACATTTCCAAACATCCGTTTTCAAAATGCTGCCTCCATAGCAAGTGTTTCTTTCACAAAGCAGTTACTTTCTCACTCAATGTTAAAACGTCACCTTTACCTTGAAGGGATAGATTCAGTGTGTTTTTTATTTCCAAAGTATCTGCTAGGTAGCATACTACTGACAGCCACTTGTCATCACAGAAAAGGTCAGCAAATTTGGAAAACTTGTCTTTTTGTAAAAGAAAAATGAGTAACTCATCTTTAAGTTTGACAGCTCTTTTAAGCGTTTTGCCATGAGATAACCAGTGAACCTCTGTGTGGAACAAATGATTTTCATGGTCACTCCCAATCCCATTTCAAAGTATTGTAAAGATTCTACTATTTAAAGGTCTTGCTTTTATAAAGTTAACCACATTTATGACATCCTGTAGCACTTTGTGCACTTCTGGCTCCAAGTTCTTTGCTGCAATAGCTTGCTTATGAATGATGCAGTGAATGAATTTCACGTGTGGTGCTATCTCTGTAACCTTACCCCAGAATCCCTTTTTTATTCCAGTCAAAGCAGCTGCTCCATCAGTGGTTACACTTCCACAGTTTTCCAAAAAAACATTGTTTTTATTAAAGAAGTCATTTACTGTTAAAAATATGTCTTCTCCAGTACATCTTTCCTTTAGCGGCTCACAAAAAAGTAGTTCTTTGTGTATTTCATTACTGAAACAGAATCTAGCAAATACCATAAGCTGAGGCATGTTAGAAACATCTGTACTTTCATCCAACTGTATTAGCAGACCTCCCACACTGTGTAATTTGTTCTAATACTTGGCTCTTCACATCTTCAGCAATATTTTCTATGCATCTTCCAACAGTATTTGCTGACAAAGGAACACATTTTAGTTTGCCACCATATTGCCTTCTGTGTATTATTTCAGCCATCTTTCTGCAGCAGAAAGAACAAGTGTTTCCCCATTGGTATGTGGCTTTTTGTCTTTCACTATTAAGTAAGAAACCTCAAAAGGGGCTTCTAAACATTTATCATTAGTGAAATTCTGTAAAGTACTGGATTGACTATCACATGACTTTAAACATTGCTGAAAAAATTGTAGAGGTTTGTCTTCATGTTCTGGATGCTTAGTATTTAAATGTCTTGCTAATCGTGATGGCTTCAAACTATCATTAGCTAATATCTCAAGGCACAATATTCACTTAGAGCGAGGTTCATTGTTAGTGACAGTGGATGTAAATCCATATTTCAAGTAGTCTTCTTGATAATTTTGAATGTTTTTGGCTGACTTCTTTGATCTGATTAGATTGTCATTGTTTTTACCTTGTAATGTGGCTGACGAAGAGCATGTACTAGGGGTAGGAGAAGTGTCAGCTCTTCTATTTTCTTGTTGCTTGCTTGTGCTTGCATTATTAGCATTATATTCAATCTGCAGTTTCTTTGCAGGAAACTTTTAAAGCCACTTGTCCATTTTGTGAGGGTTAGCTTAGTTAAAACTAGATAATATAATCTGTAAATCCACTTAATTGGGTACACGTCATTGCGATACGCTGATGATTGAGCGAGGGCACCACTGTCAACTTGCAAGGCGGGGAAAAGTCTCCTTGCAACGAGGGGGAAAGTGTGTTTGGCTGGGCTCCTGCCTGTGCCGGAGCCGGGAGTCCCAGTCGCCAGCCCTGCACCCTGCACAGAGTCCCCACTCCTTAGCTGACTGGCAGCTTGGCCTTCTTGCTCTCTTTTGGCAGTATGGAAGCTGAGAGGAAAGTGCCTGCTTCCTTCTTGGCTTCATTCTGCGAAAGGAGAGTGGGAAGGATTAATCTCCTTCCCGCTCTCCTTTAGCAGGATGGCAGCTGAGAGGAAAGCACATTCTGTTCAGCTTCAATCTGCCAAAGGAGAGCGGAAAGAGTTAACCTCCTCCTGGGCTGTTAATCCTTCTTGGGTTAACCCTTCAGCAGGATGGGATGAGAGGAAAGTGCCTGCTTCCTTTTCAGCTTCATTCTGCAAAAGGAAAGTGGGAAGGGTTAAACTCCTTCCCGCTTTCCTTCAGGGAGAAGGCAGCTGCTCTGGTGCCATGGCCTAAGCAAGCAAGTGTGCCTTCCTCTGCTGTACCTGGCAGAGACTAGTGCAGTTGTTCTCGGTAGCCATAGCAGAGGAAGGATAGGACTGGAGCCAAGAGAAATGCCATGGAGCTCCCCTCTCGGCTCCCATCCCATCCTGCTGCCGCCGCCGCCGCCACCATCATTGCACACAAGGGCAGCTCGTAGGAGCAGTGGGAGGCTGCTTAGTTATCAGGCAGCTCGTGCACCCCAGTGGATCATGTTGCGCACCCCACTTTGGAGGCCACTGAGCTAGAGGGCAGCGTTTGTCACTGTGCATCTGAGTGAGAACTCCAAGCACGAAGCCATCTCTCTCATGGCAGAAAAGAGTGAAGGGTGTAGAATAGTCTGGAAGACCAACACCGAGAGCTGAGGAAAGGGCTTGCTTAAGAGTGGTAAATGCAGTTTCAGCTTCAGGACTCCAGAGGAGGGGCTCTGGAGTGTCAAGTTTAGTTGTCAAGGCCTTGCAGAGGACCAGTATCTACTAAGCATTTTGTAGGTTTGCGGTCAATTAGGCATTTTACATTGTGACCAGACTGGCCAACAGAAATAGAAGGAGCAATGAAGTTACCATTCCCAGGGCTGCCTTAATGTTGCTCTTTCTCAGGAGTGGAATAGGGCGGACTCTGGATGTGGGGAGGCATGGGAGGAGGGTTGTAAGAAGAACCAGGTGGGTAGGGTGTTGTCGCCGACTGGCCAGGTCAGGAGGGACACTCATTTTTCCAGTGACCAAGCTGGCCACAAAACATGACAGCAACCAGGCTATGCTTGACTGGCATATCTCCCTCGTCCCCTGCCTCTCCCAACCCCACCTCCACCTTGGTTTCCACTCTGGCCACGGCCCCTACCTCATCCCCTCTGAGGGTTAAAATGTTTGAATTTGAAGGGCCATCGATTTAAGAACCATAGCCCACTGTCTGCTGGCAGCAATAGCCAGCCATGCCGAGAAAGGTCCTCATCTGTGTAATGCAGACAGGTCGAGGGAGTTTGAGGATGGCTTCCACCCAAGACGCAGACAGATGTCTTTGTCCTGCCGAAATGTCATGCCCCAAGTATTGTACACAGTGCTGACAGAGTTGGAGTTTCTCTTTTGAGGCTTTATGGCCTTTCTCTTTAAGTGCCTTAAGAAGAATTAGAGAAACATTTTTGCAGACTGCAAGGTTAAGTGAAGCAAGCAGAAGGTAGGAGGGTGGAGCCATGAGAAAAGACTACAGAATCTAAGTCCTTTTCAGAGTTTGGGAAAAGAGGGTGGGACTTTTGCTGTATCCCATGGAAAATGAGGTATAGGTCAGCTGACTTCCTTGATACGTAAAGACAAACAAAAATTGAGAGTCAGGATGTACGTGTATGGAGAAAAAGGCAGAACAGAGATCTATAACAGTAAAGTGAGTAGCAGAAGGTGGAATACAAGACAAAATGGTGGCTGGGTTTGGGCAACAGGAAAACCCAGAATAACTATTGAGTTGATGGACCTGAGGTCTTGTGCAAAATTTCAAAGGATGTTTTATTTCCTGGCTTTCGAACGGGCAAAATAGGGATATTTCATGGGCTATGGGATGAGGACCCCCTGTTGAAGAAGAGAAGAAATGACAGGGCAGATGCCTTCTTCTGCTTCAGGACTGAAAGTGTATTGAGGTGTATGCGGGAGAGGTTTCTTTTTGTTGATTTTAATCCTTACTGGCTCAGCTGAATGGGTGTGTCTCACCTCCTTGGCATGAACTGATCAAAGGTGAGGGGGCACTTGATTCAGAATTTCTTGTTGAATTTGAGAAACCCAGGGCTGAGTTGGTTTCTTTATTTTGAGGCTCTTCACTGAGAAGGGCCAAGACTTCATTTATACTTTCAATTGGGACATCAAGGTACACTCTATCAGCTGAACAGTAGATGGCGAAATTGAGCTTTCACAAGAGGTCTCTCCCCAAGGGATTAACAGTGAAGAGGGTCTCAACAAAAAGGCTTGTTGGTCAGAAATAGGACCCAGAGAAACTGAAAGGACTACAGACACAAGGTGAGGCACAATTTGATTAGAAATCCCTACAGCATTTATAACTTCAGTAGAAAGAGGAACAGAAGAAAAGTCACAGGCATGAAGAGTAGAGCGACTAGCTCCAGTATCTACTAAGCATTTTGTAGGTTTGCAGTCAATTAGGCATTTTACATTGTGACCATTCCCACATTCCCAGGGCTGCCTTAACGTTGCTCTTTCTCAGGAGTGGAATAGGGCGGACTCTGGATGTGGGGAAGCATGGGTGGAGGGTTGTAAGAAGAACCAGGTGGGTAGGGTGCTGTCGCCGACTGGCCAGGTCAGGAGGGACACTCATTTTTCCAGTGACCAAGCTGGCCACAAAACATGACAGCAACCAGGCTATGCTTGACTGGCATATCTCCCTCGTCCCCTGCCTCTCCCACCCCCACCTCCCCCTTGGTTTCCACTCTGGCCATGGCCTCTACCTCATCCCCTCTGAGGGTTAAAATGCTTGAATTTGAAGGGCCATCGATTTAATCTTGTTCTGGTCTCTCTTTTTGATCTGGCAGGCACAATGGTTAGCGACACTAATTCATTAGGTCTCTTGGTTTGCCAATCAATGCAAATTGTCTTAAGATGATCTTGTATTTTAGGTTGCAGCCCTTGAACAAAAGCAGCCACCACAGCATCCGGGGCGCTATTAAAGGCATCTTGTATTCCAGAATGTTTTCAAAAACTTCTTTCAGTCTTTCCATATAATCAGCTGGAGCTTCTCCTTTATTTTGTTTGCAGTTATTAATTTTGCTGCAGTCTGCTCGCTTAGGGCAAACCTCTTTTATGACAGCTAAAATCCTCAGGTGCTCTCCCTTGAGGTCAGTTGCTTGAGGGGGCTGTGCTGGCTAGTTGGCTTTTGCAAGCAGTCTAAGCTTGCACCTCATTAGGCACAATTACACAGACAATTGATTAATACCAGCCAGGTTGGGGTGGTAACAGGCTATAACAGTTTGCAGTTCTTCACGGAATTTGTCTGGTTCTTCCCTAATGCTAGGAAAATTCCTAGCTAAATTATGGGAGTCAGGAGGACTCCAAGGGGCATGGACTTCCACAAGACCTTGAGGTCCAGGTACTTGTCTCAGAGGTGCAAGGAGATTACTGGCATTAGGAGAATTTATAAGAGACTTGGGACTTGCGCCAGACCCAATGCCTGTTATGGCCGCGGTGGCTTGGGCTACAGCCTTCATCATGGTGGTAGCTGGAAAGTGGTTAGGTTGAGTAGAATCAGCAGATTGGACCAGGGAAGCCACAGCATGGGCAAGTGGGCCTGATGTGTGTCAGGAGATCGCCCATGCCACATACTGACATCCTCAGGTAGCTAGAATCAACACGCAGACAATTGGGCTCTTTTCCAAGGCTTTATTCCCATTCAACCTAATGACACTTACAGATGCTAATTACTTGATCCTACCAGTGAGACAAGAGAGCTGCCTTCTCGGGGGTTCTGACCTTAGGAATCAGTTGATCTCCGTTTGGAGGGGAAGACGGGAAACCGCTGTACTTACGGGCTAGGAGGAGAGAGTCCACCCTTTTCCCGTGGGGCATTGGGGCGCGGCTGTTGCTGTCACGTCAAGCGGGCTGACCATCTCCTGCTTGACGCTGCACCTAGCGTCCAGAAACTGCTGTTGCGCCTCCCTCTCCCTGCCAGGGTCACTATCACTCTCAGGAATGTGCACCAGGACGGGCTCTCCCCCTGGCTGCTCCTCTGAACAGCGCACGGGTTCCTCTCCTGCAGTTTCTATCTCTTCCTCAGAATCAGAATTGCTTTGGGGCTCTCTGGGCTCCGATCCAACCCTGACATTGTTTGTGCAGGAGGAGGTGCTTGAGCATCTGGATCTCAGGTGCTAAAGGGAGAGCCAACATGCTCAAAATATCTTCTTGTGGTGGGTCTGTTCCGGTAAAAACTTTTTCAGCCAGTAATTGAGGATAAAGAGGGGCTGTTGGACTAGTCAAAGGCGGTGCACCTTGTAATTTTAGAGTGGCCAATTGCTCTTTCAATTTTTTCTGCAAGTCTTTAAGGCTTCATTCCCAGCACTCATAAATCGTTTTAGAATCATAGAATCATAGAATAGTAGGTTGGAAGAGGCTTATAAGAACATCGAGTCCAAACCCCTGCTCAATGCAGGAGTCCAAGTCAAAGCATCCCTGACAGATGGCTGTCCAGCCTCATCTTGAACACCTCCAGCGTGGGAGAGCCCACCACCTCCCTAGGTAACTGGTTCCATTGTCATATTGCTCCAACAGTCAGGATGTTTATCCTGATGTTCAGGCAGAATCTGGCTTACTGTAACTTGAGCTGATTATTCTGTGTCCTGCACTCTGGGATGACCGAGAAGAGATCCTGGCCTTCCTCTCTGTGACAACCTTTCAAGTACTTGAACAACACTATCCTATCTCTCCTCAGTCTTCTCTTCTCAAGGCTAAACATGCCCAGTTCTTTCAGTCTCTCCTCATCGGGCTTTGTTTCCAGTCCCCTGATCATCTTTGTTGCCCTCCTCTGAACCCTCTCCAGTTTGTCTGCAACCTTCTTAAAGTGTGGCGCCCAGAACTGGACACAGTACTCAAGATGAGGCCTAACCAGTGCTGAGTAGAGGGGAACTAGTACGTCACGTGATTTGGAAGCTATACTTCTATTAATGCAGCCCCAAACAGCATTTACCTTTTTTGCAGCCACATCACACTGTTGGCTCATATTCAGCTTGTGATGTACAACAATTCCAAGATCCTTCTCGCTTGTAGTGTTGCTGAGCCATGTATCCCCCATCTTGTAACTGTGCATTTGGTTTCTTTTTCCTAGGTGCAGAACTTGGCACTGATCCCTATTAAATGTCATTCTGTTGTTTTCTGCCCAGCGTTCCAGTCTATCAAGATCACTTTGAATTTTGTTTCTATCTTCCAGAGTATTAGCTATCCCACCCAATTTTGTGTCATCTGCAAATTTGATCAGCATTCCTTGCACCTCCTCCTCCACGTTATTAATAAAAATGTTGAAGAGCACTGGGCTCAGGAGTGAGCCCAACAGTACCCCGTTCGTTATCTCTCCCCAGTTTGAGAAGATCCCATTGATAAGCACTCCTTGAGTCCAATTCTGTACCCAGCTGTGGATCCACTTGAGAGTTGTTTCATCTAACCCACTTTGAGCTAATTTGCTCATCAGGATATCATGGGGCACTTTGTCGAAAGCTTTGCTGAAGTCGAGGTATATGATGTCCACAGCATTCCCACAGTCCACAAGGGAGGCTACCTGATCAAAAAATGAGATCAGATTAGTCTGGCACGATTCGTTCTTGACCAATCCATGTTGGCTTTGAGTAATCACTGCATTATTTTCAAGGTGCTTACAGATAGATTGCTTTATCATCTGCTCCAGAATTTTCCCAGGGATTGATGTCAGACTGACTGGTCTGTAGTTCCCATGTTCCTCCTTGTTGCCCTTTTGGAAGATAGGGACAACATGGCCCCTCCAGGAAATTCCTGACTTGTGTGGTGGATAACTTCCTCCTACAGAAAGTAGAGGAAGGAACTAGAGGATCGGCTATCCTTGACTTGATCCTAGCCAACAGAGATGACTTAGTGGATAAAGTAGCAATTACAGGAACTCTGGGGGAAAGTGACCATGTTACACTTGAGTTCTTGGTTGTAAAGGAAGCAAAAGCCAAGTGTAGCCAAATGCGTACCCTGGATTTTAGGAAAGCCGATTTTAATAAACTCAGAACAATGATCAGTAAGGTCCCATGGCAAGCGATGCTAGCGAGAAGAGGAGTCCAAGATGGGCGGGAGTTTTTAAAAAAGGAAATTCTAAAGACACAATTACAAACAATTCCAACAAGAAGAAAAGGTGGAAGACAACAGAAGAAGCCAATGTGGCTTCACAAAAAGCTTAGAGATGACCTAAAAACAAAAAAGCACACATATAGGAAGTGGAAGGAAGGCCAAGCAACAAAGGAAGAGTACAGGCAGGTAGCACAGACTTGCAGGGATGGCGTCAGGAAGGCTAAAGCTGAGAACGAGCTGAGGTTAGCGAGGGATGCTAAAAGCAACAAAAAGGCTTTCTTCAGATAAAGTGCATAGTAAAAGGCAGAGGAAAGAAATGGTGGTTCAGCTATTAAATAAGGATGGCAAAATGATATTGCTTTATAATCTGCTCCAGAATTTTCCCAGGGATTGATGTCAGACTGACTGCTCTGTAGTTCCCAGGTTCCTCCTTTTTACCCTTTTTGAAGATAGGGACAACATTAGCCCTCCTCCAGTCATCTGGCACTTCACCTGTCCTCCATGATTCCTCAAAGATAGAGAAAGAATCCAAATCTCTCTCGTCGGAACCACCTTTGTAGCCAGTCATTCACCTGGAGTATTTTTCTTCTAGTGCAGGGTGGCTTCTAGTTCTTCTGCTCCTGTCACTATTTTCCAAGGAGTATCCTCTACTGCATTTTTCCTCACCTCAGCATTTTCCTCTTCCGCCTCAGGTTGCTGTTGCTCTTCTAGCTTCTGCACTTCGCTCTGCTGCTGTAGTTCCTCCTTTCTGTCTAAGAACTCTTCATCTTCTCTTATTACCTTGAGGGTCGACACTCGCCACTCCAGTCCTTTTACTTGTTCTTCCAACAGTGTAATCAACTTGCACTTGTACTTGTAGGCCATGTTGATCTCAGGCAAGAAAACAAACATTGCACTGACCTTGCAGGTCACCACCACTGGAGAGTCTTTTCCTTCTGTAGTCTCTATTCCCTTTATGTTTCTAGCTTTCTGCTTGTACTGGAGCAGCCTGTGCTTTGTCCTCTATTCACTGGAGGTTAGCAACAGACCTCTTTTTACTATGCACTTTATCTGAAGAAAGCCTTTTTGTTGCTTTTAGCATGGAAGTGTGTCTTAGAAGAAAAATAAATTTTAAGAAATGTTTTTTTAAAATGTTAGGGGCCTCCCCCTTGACCTCCCCTGCCAAACTCCTGTTTGCTCTCCCTGTTTGCTCGCTCTGATCACTCGCTCTCTGGGAGCTTGCTTGCTTGCTTGTATAGCCCCTAGACCCGCTGGAGCAGCTTCCTCTGCTCAGCTTCCTCTGCTCTGCTCAGCTAGGAGGTGGGAAACAGGCTGAAACTTCCTGCCCCCACAGATGCTGGGAGTACTCAGGCCACACCCCTTCAATTCAGTTGGAGCTCTCAGGAGCACATGGTGAGCGCATGGCAACTCAGGATGGAAAGGACAGCCCCCTGGGCTTACTCCAGCCTACTCACCACTTTGCCTTTGTCTCCTCCTCCGCTGCATCTCCCCTGCCAAACTCCTGTTTGCTCTCCCTATTCACTCACTCTGATCGCTCGCTCTCTGGGAGCTTGCTTGCCTGTATAGCCCCTAGACCAGCTGGAGCAGGTTCCTCTGCTCTGCTTAGCTACCTCTGCTCTGAGTCTTGCTTGACCAACAAGATCTCCCCAAGCTTGGGTGTTTTAGGTCTTGTTTTTTGGCCTTGCCACCTGGTTTGCCCTCTGATCCTGATTGCTCTATGGTCCTGACTGCTAGGTTGTCTGATGGATCATAGTTCCTGGCTCACCTATCTGCTGCCCTCAACTCAGCCCTGACCAGGAGAGAGGAGGAGACTGTTGACGAAGCATAGAGCAGGAGTAGGCAGAAACAGCTACCTAAGAGACGTAGGTAGTAGAGAAAGGAGAGAGTTAGCTAGCTGTTGAAGACTGCTTGATAGATGTAAACAGCATGGATTGGAGAGCAAGTGAATAGGCTCAGTCCCAAAGGCACAAACACAAGGCCAGGGCAGAGAGAGAAGAGGCTATCAAGGCCTTGAGAAGAGACAGGCTCCAGGCCTTCCCCCCACCCTTCTTTTTTCAATGCCCACTCATCACGTATATCATGGTTGATATGCCCCATATGTGTTTTGAGTGTACACCAGCCTCCAAATGTGAGTGTTGCAGGGCAAATGATATACTGACTTAAGCAGAACTGGCCTCAAGTTCCTGCAGATGTGAAGATCTTAAACTGAAGTGATGAGGTGTTGCTACAACCATCATGGAATGCACAGGAAACACCAGTTAGAGCAGTTAAAATTTGTTTGTAAGGAAGCAAATGTTTTAGGAAATGGGGATTCATCTACTGACTTCTGATGTCACAAAGGCTCTGAAGGCTACATATTCAGAAAATCTTGCCACTGTTATCCCCTTGATAGTTCCTAATGGAAGTGACTGGGATTGAAGGCAATTTCCTACAAGGACATATATTCTTCAAAGACAGTTTATTGCCTTCCACTGCCTATCAGCTTCATCTCCTGCTCTGGTCAGCAACACATTTCAAGAGAAGGTAGACAGACTTACAAATGTGGACCACTATATATAAGTTGACTTGAGCACGCTCCGGGAGAGAGCACAGGACAGGAAGGCCTGGCGTGCTATGGTCCATGGGGTCACGAAGAGTCGGATACAAATGAATGACTGAACAACAACAACAATATATAAGTTCTTTGGGACTGCAGACTCTGGCCTCATCCATCAGCTAGAGAAATGAGGGCCACTGGGGGGCTGCACCTCCTGCCTCCCAGGATGAACATCATCGCAGGGGGGAGACCAACCTGATCTTATACATCAGTCACTGGTGTATTTGCTTTCCTTCCTCTCCTTCCTCCCAGTCCCTTTTCCTTTTGTGCCATGTCTTTTAGATTGTAAGCTCGAGTGCAGGGACTGCCTTAATATTCATCTTTGCAAGCCACTCTATGAGCCTTTTTTGTCTGAAGAGTGGGGTAAAAACACCATAAATAAATAAACAAACAAACAAACAAGGACATTAACAAATATTGGCTACAGATGGTGATCTTGCATATGTGGTGTGAGACATTAGAGTTGCTTGAGGGACGAAAGAAGAGCAGAAGCTTTTCAGTGGTTGAATGAGTGTACGTTTTGCTGCTGGTGTTGCGCTAGCATGGATTATTATGTTATTCGTAGCATCCTTTTATAGCATGCCTATAAATAAATAAGCAGATTTGGAATAATAGTGGCCATGGAAATGAATGGCTGGGGAGCCGGAATGCAACTGATTCATGTTCCTGCTGAGAATAACCATGCAGAGCCTACAATGGGATCCCTGTGATTGTGTTCCTTGCTGTCAGCCTGTAATGAAGTGTCCACTGTCCTCAGCCTCCATACATGCCAGGTGGATTTCCATCATGGAAGAAAAGTGGCATATAAATGCAGTAAAATAAATAAAATAAATTCTTGAAGAAAGAAAGTGTACTCACATGATATCTGTTTGTGATCGTACAAAAGGGCCCCACAACCCTATCACCCAAACATCGCTTTGCACTAACGGCAGAGTCCACTGACTGCATGGTTCCCATAACAGAGAGCATCGTGTGCACAGGCTCCGCTGACGGAGTCATCAGGTGAAAGTGCGTTGGGCTGCTTGCCAAGAGAAGGTCCTGGCTAACTCTGGGCAGGCGTGTGGGAACCCTACTGAAATGTGGGGTTGGGAATGAGGGCTGATGGGATGGGAGCTTTTGGTAGGGGATGATCAGAGTGCCACCCCACCATCATAAAGTACAATCTGTGAAAAATGGTACAGGTTGATGTTACTTGCTAACAGGAGTGCAGGGTTCTAGCCATCCAGCCATGATCTCCTGCATCACATCTGAGTTTCTATTTCAAATTCTGTGGCTACTCGGCAAGGTTGGTCCCTGTTAGGCAGTTTTGTCAGTGTTCTGACACTTCATGTTTTTCCCAATGTATTTGTTATATTTCTGCAAACATTGTGGTTCCTACAAGCATGCTGATACCTCCCTCACGTTTCTCAGCAGCCTAGTTTTGGCTCCAGTCCTGTCAGCACTTCCCACTTGAATTTGCCAGTCATTAGAAAAGGGATGGGGAATGTGTGGGGCGCAACTCCTATGAGCCTACCCAGCATAGCTAGTGGTGTGGGACCTGCAGTTCAACAACATCTGGGGGGCCACATGTTCCCCATCCCTGCATCAGGACAGGTCATGCTTCTACTGCAGAACTGCACAGGTGCTTCCAGACAAGGCTTTTATCCTGTAGTTGCTCTGCCTCAAACATGGGACTCTAGAAGCTGGCTTCTTCCATTTGAAACCTTCTCATGTTTTCCCACACTTCTTCCATCTTTTTTCTTACCACACACAAAAACATTCTTAGGGTGGGAAAGACAGAATAGCGACATAATGCCTTTTTATTAGTAGAGCTAGGAGCTGTTGTCTGGAGGCATGCCAAGCATTATGGCTAACCACTTTTGTAAACTCAGAGGAGGGGATGATCAGAAAGTTTATAGGCTGAGATTGCCTTCCTAGGATGGTGAGAAATAGTAAAGAGAGCTTTGTTACAGAGGAGCTTCAGATGCACTGACTCTCTTCACACGTGAATTTTGTGCTCTTGGATTTATTGGGCACTGCCCCAACACCTTGGCTCTGGAATCCATTTTGTTCCAGAAGGCAAACAGCTGCCAGGAATGATAATTAGGCTCTGGAAAGCCACAAAATGCAGAGCCATCTTGAATACATAGCTGTGCCTTGATTAAATTAAAGGCAGGGTCTCCTTGTGACGGGAGAACTCCTGTGAATGCCTGCTTAGTTATCCTATCACCACCCAGCTGACTACCCAGGAGGGTCCCTTTGAATCAGCCAATTAAATGCCCCAGTGGGGAAGATGACCCACTTCTGAAGTCTCCTCCCTTGCCTACCAGGTCAGCAAGGTTAAAGCCCAGGTACCTCCATTCTAAGCACCTTTAATGACTCCTTTTGTTCTAAATCCCGGGCTAGGCTACCTTGAATAGGTAGCCAGATTAATCGGGAGTCTCCCTGTGTAACCCATTGGTATATTTTTCTTTAAGAATTCTGAGAGAATATTCCTGCATATGCTCAGTAAAGGAGTGAGTTAGGGAGTGGCCACCATTTTTAGGCAGTTACCAAAAAGCAATGTGGAAAAAGATAGTTTTCTCCTCCCTATAAGACCCTGAACCCTTGAGACAAGTTAGTAGGGAAGTTTCCTTTTGAATTTTTTTTCAGGAGTCCTGGTTTTCTTTTTCCAAACACTATGAGTTCCTTGTTTGTTTATGTTCTTTTATATTGTATAAAGGGCTGTTTAATGTTGTTCCTGTGTTGCTGGATTGTGATCCAATTTTGAGAAGATTGCTACGGAGCTGAACAAAGTAGAGACTGTTTTGTTTCTTTGGCCAACAGAAAAATCAAGCTTCATAGAGAAGTTTTATTTATATTTTTGTTGTGGACTCAAGCTGAAAAAAAGACAGAACTTTGGGAGGGCTCTGTTTTATTGTTTTGGTGTTATGCATGTAAAACTATTACATGTGCATTATTATTGTTTTAATTAAGATATTAAAATATGTTAACTGTCCTTGTACAAAGCGTTTGCCATGAGTCCCTTTAGAGACCCTGAAGGGAATGTGTTACATCTGCACCTCCTATTCAGGAATCAGGACCAATCCTTAGTGCCCTTTGTTTTGGTCCAGCCACTGAGCAATCCTTTGTGCAAAGCACTGTATCTGCCTGTGTGGAAGTGGACAGAGTACAAGACTGGACAAAGTCTGCCCACTCTTCCACTCCATTTCCCTGCTTGGACATCAACCATTCTAGTTTGTCTTCGCTCCAACACTGAGCCCGGGGTCCAATTTGATGGAATTATTTATTTTATTTATTTTATTGCATGTATATCCTGCCTTTTTTCCTCTTGCAAGGAACCCAAGGCAGCTTACATTATCCTCCTCCCCTCCATTTTATCCTCACAACAACAACCCTGTGAGGTGGGTTGGGCTGAGAGTCTGTGACTGGCCCAAAGTCACCCAGTGAGCTTCCATGGCCGAGTGGGGACTAGAACCCGGATCTCCCAGCTCCCAGTCCCACACTCTTGCCACTACACCATACTGGCTCTCAGTACATTTAGTAATGATCCCTCCTGTTGAAAAGGCAATTAGCAGAGAAAAAACAAAAAGGCAAAACAGAATGAGTGTTCACCAGTCCCACATGCACACAGGCTATCTTAGAACAACAGAAGGAGACCACGCCCTTCTTTAGTAAAGAAAAGAGTTTCACTCACAAATATTTTTGCATATGTAATGCAGGTACTGCGTAGAGTTTCAAAAGAGGTTGCTCAGTCCATTTTGTGTTCTATTACACTGGCAGGAACAAAAGAGCAAACACACACGCTCCCAGCAAGGGAGGCAAAACTCCCATGAATTAACTAACTGCAACTCTGCCCCCTTCCAGTACCTTGCAGAAGAGGTTGCAATATTCCCAACACAAGTAGGCTTTCCACATTAGTCCTCATTACTCTTTTCTAGCACACTTTCCTATCCTGCAGCCATGCCCCCAATTACCAGGCAGGGAGTCTGTAGTGCTTTTGTTCTGAACCACCTCATTTGCCCAGAGAGATCAGCCTGGAGGGGCTGGGCATTGGAGACACCGTATTGCAGTGGTTCCGGTCCTTCCTCTCCGGCAGGTACCAGAGGGTAGCATTGGGAGAGGAGGTTTCGGACCCGTGGTCACTCACTTGTGGGGTGCCACAGGGTTCCATCCTCTCCCCGATGCTATTTAACATCTATGTGAAGCCGCTGGGGGCTATCATCAGGAGGTTTGGGGTGCGGTGTCATCAATATGCGGATGACACGCAGCTCTACCTCTCGTTCAAATCTTCACCAAGGTTGGCCGTAGAATCCCTGTCCAAATGTCTGGAGACGGTGAGTGGCTGGATGGGGAGGAATAAGCTGAAGCTCAACCCTGACAAGACCGAGGTACTTTTGGTGGGAGACAAGAGGAGGCTGGGGGATGTTGACCTGGTGTTGAATGGGGTAGGGTTGCCCTTGGAAGACCAGGTCCGCAGCCTGGGGGTCATTTTGGACTCCCAGCTGTCCATGGAGGCTCAGGTGTCAGCTGTGAGCCGGACAGCGCTGTACCAACTCCATCTGATACGGCGGCTGCGCCCCTTCCTTCCCGACCATCTGCTCCCATCGGTAGTACATGCCCTGGTCTCCTCTCGTTTAGACTACTGTAATGCGCTCTACGTGGGGTTATCCTTGAAGATGGTTCGGAAGCTGCAGCTGGTACAGAACACGGCGGCTCGCCTGATTAAAGGCAGCCGCCAGCGAGATCACATCACTCCAGTGCTGAAGGAGTTGCACTGGTTACCAGTTGTTTTCCGGGCCAAACTCAAGGTGTTGGTTTTGACCTTTAAAACCCTATATGGTTCCGGCCCAGCCTATCTTAAGGAGCGCCTCCAGCAGCACCAGAAAGGCCACTTAACAAGGTCAGCCTCGGATGGCCTTCTCTTTGTCCCATCAGCCAGGACATTTAGACTGGTGGGGATGAGGGAGGGGGCCTTTTCTGTGGTGGCCCCCACTCTGTGGAACTCCCTCCCTAGGGAACTCCGCCATGCCCCCTCTTTAATGAGCTTCCATCGTGCATTAAAAACGTGGTTGTTCAGGCAGGCATTTGGGGTGGGTTAGGGTATTTTAGGAAATGTTTTTATTGTAGAATTTTATTGTTTTAAACTGTTTTATTGTACGTTGTACATCGCCCAGAGTGGCTGGGTGACCAGCCAGATGGGCGATTAATAAATTTAATAATAAAATAAATAAAGTGTGCCTTGCACACCCAGAGAGAGAAGGCGTTACCCCCTGGTAAATCACCCATTGAATCCAGGGCCAGGTTCCATTTGTGGCACAGGTCTGCCTGCTCCTTGAGCTGTTCCTCAGGGTGTGGTGGAAGCTTGCATCTCATGGATGAGTTGCTGGCTGTAACATCTGCCTGTTTTGTTTTGTAGGTTCTTATGTTGTTAAATTTAACACAGGTAAGATAGGGTTAATAGTATGCCAGCGAGTGAGTGAAAGGTGGGCAGGGCCTGTGAGAGTGGGAGGGTTCTGAGGTTATAAAAGGAGTGAGCTGAAGTCTGACAGCCAGAAGTTTGACAGGGCCTTAGGGATCCTGGCAGCAACATCTAGGTGGTGGGGTTTGTGTGGGCGGGTTTAGGGGGAGGAGAGTAAGTAGGGAAGGTAGGAACAAACATTGATTAATAATAACATAACTTTTAATGTTTTAAATAAATATTTGTTTTTAAAAATCCAAATTCCCACGTGTTGTTTGATTTTACTTTATTATCTCTATTATCTCTATGGGAAGTGAGTGTAAGATGTGGGGGATGGTATCCAGGGGCAGGATCGAATGGTGGCCTTGCACATGTGGCCAGCTCCGCTGAGCCCAGTCCCTGTGTGGCCAGCCCCACCGTTTTTGGTCCACAAGCGGTCCCTACTGCTTGTGGTGGTGATGTAGCGCTTCTGGGAGCAAAACCTGAAGCAAGCGGAAACACTTGCTTCTGGAAGAGGCAGGTCATGCTGCATGCGATAGGGGCCCTTTGAGGACCAGAGTCAGCAGGACTGGTCGCGCAGACCAGGGTTGGTGGAGCCACTAGGCCAGCCTGCCCAAAATGTGTTAAATCTTTAATCTATTTGGGAAATGTTTAGGAGAAGCCCCATTGACAAGGCCCTCCATCTAAATCGATTTCTGATGCAAAATGTATGGAGACTAGACAAATTGCTCCTATTAATAAGGATCTGGCATGAGACATTAAACAAGACACCCTAGATTTCTTTCAGTGGAATTATACACTTGGCTTTAAATGGGCAATAGTATGGGATACATACGGGGGGCGGGGAGGGGGGAGTTATTTGTTTGTTTGTTTGTTTTTAAAGAAAAGAATAGAGGAAATTAAAGGGTCAGAAGATGAAATTAACAAACTGTGGGGAAAGGCGTAAGGAAACTTATTCTCAGTTTTTTTTTAGAAATGTTTACATGCAATGAGAAAACAAATCAATGTAAAAACTTGTATTAGTGTTGAGTAAAAATGTAGGCATTTGAAACAAAAAAGTTTGAAATAGCAAATACCACTAATAAGCTTTTTGTTACTATATTAAGGCAGAAATTAAAAAAATCCTAAGTGTATCCTAAGACAGGCTATGCATCAGTCTCAGGGTTATGCATCAACACCATTAGAATTAAGAACATCAGAAATGGTGAATTAAGAACATCAGAACATGAGAAGAGCCCTTCTGGATTAGACCAAGGATCCATCTAGTCCAGCATTCTGTTCACACTGTGGACAACTAACTGTCAACCCACAAGCAGGACACAAGTGCAACAGCGCCCTCCTTTGACATATTAAGAAACACTGTATAGATCAGAAAATACTTCTTATAATATGATTAAGCATTTTTAAGTTCAGAGAATTTACCTAAATTGTCAAGAGATTATGCGCGTTGATTGGAGTCTGCAGTCAGTATAGAAGAATAGTATTAATGGTAATACAGGATTAAAAAAAAAAATGGAGAAAGCTCCAGGCTTTGATGGCTTCACCGCAGAACTCTATAAAGCTTTTTTTTAATGAACTTTATGAGACTTCAACAGCAAGAATAAATACCATAATGGAATCTTTACAGATGCCCACAACATGGTAACAAGCTAAGTTTGTTTATATCCAAAGATAGGTAAAGATCCATCATTGAGAGCATCTCTTTTGTTAAACCATGATTTTAAGATTTAAACCTCTATTCCTGCTAAAAGATTACATACAGTAATGGGTGATGTAACATATGTATAGTCATGTAAATGTTTGCGTTTGAGTTGTATGGTTTTATCCAGGTAAGATAGAGTTAATTATGAGTGAGGAGAATTCCAATGTGTTTAAAAAGGAAGTCTTGACAGTTTAACAGCCAGACAGGGCTAAGGGATTTGGTTAATGTGCATCTAGTGAGAGGGCTTTTTGGGTGATGGGTTTAGAAAGGATGGATAGATAGATAGATAGATAGATAGATAGGTTAGGACTAAGTATAAGATGAGCAAATAATAGCCTCTATTTCTTCTTTGTGGTCTCTGTGCATCACACATATAGGCTCTGCACCTGCATGGAGCCTCTATTTGGGAAATTTCCATAGCTGAGGAATGCTGTTTTTGTTGGGAATCCTCCCCCACCATCCCAATGCACATGTCTGAGTGAGTTCCTGCCAATCTCTTCAGTTCCTTTTCGACTGCTGTTACGGTTGCCTCTCCAGGAACTTTGTAGTTTTTTTTCTAGGATTAGACTGTTGAGTTTTTTTCTTTTCACTTCACCTGTTTGTCTTTTCTGACTTCTTCTTGCTGTTTTTCCTTTCTTACTGTTAAAAAAAGAAAAGAAGTACACTAGATTAGTTCCCCCCCTCATTCTATTGGCATATGGCATTGAAGGTCCCCTTCAGAAGGCGCGTCCATTGTGGCAGCAAATTTCCACCATCTGATGGCCATTCTTTATGCCTTCTTGCCTTGGGGAGGCTCACATCATGGAGACCTGCCACCATTGTCAATCTTTCTCCAAGCAAGCCTGTAAAAATGGTTCCAATAGACTTAAAGCAATTTTGTGGCAAAAGGCTCTTCAAGCAGTGGACACCCAGAAGTCAGGATCCAATTCGGGCGCCACAGAAGCTAAGAAGATGCCAGTCTCTGACTTAGCCTCTCCTCCTTGATCCTTGTCTGAGGTGGAGAGAGCAGACCCACCTATTCTTGGCTGTTCACTAGTTACAAAATCAAATTTCATTTTCTCCCCCCCCCCCCGTGGGAACTGTTCGAGTGACCCTGCTGTTGGTAGCGTTACATCTAGAGACGGAGTCCCTCCTTCAGAAGGGGGCCATCCAGTGTATTTCATCCAAGGAGCAGAACAAGAGTTTCTTTACTCCTGTTACTTCACAGTTCCAAAACTGGACAGCAGACTTTGTCCTGTTTTCGACCTCTGGAAGTTAAACGAGTTTATCACACCCAGGAAATTCAGGATGATTACGCTTTCAACAATCCTCCCCCTCCTTCGGAAAAGCGTCTGGTTCACAGCAGTGGACCTCAAGGATGCTGATTTCCACATAGCAGTCGAAGAGCCAATTTGGAGGTTCCTTTGCTTCACCATAGGACCGGATATGTTGCAGTTCCATGTGCTGCCATTCGGACTTGTGACAGCAACAAGGGTATTCACAAAATGGGTAGCAGTAGTATGCACGTATCTCCAGCTCAAGGGCATTGAAGTTTACCCATATTTACACAACCGACTCCTGGTCGACACTTCCAAAGAGACCATGGGTCATTCTGTCATCTTTGTTCGGATCCTTCTTGATGCTCTGGGACTCTGCCTCAATGAGGAGAAATCAAGTTTACTCTCTACTCTGACTACAAAATTCATAGGAGCGCTCTTGGATGCAACTACGGGCCATGCTTATCTCCCTCAGGACTGTGTAGTTCATTTAATACAATTGGCAAGTACTCTATATAGAAAGAGAATTGTTTCTGCGTACAACATCCAACGTATTAGGACACATGGCAGCGACAGTGTTGATAGTGGAGTGGGCTCAATTGAGAATGTGACCCATGCAGAACTGGTTTATCTGGATTTTCCACAACAAGACCGACACTCGTCGAACCAGACTCAGAATCCAGTCCTTGCACTGGTGGATGGATTCCAACAACCTTGTAACTGTACATTTGGTTTCTTTTTCCTAGGTGCAGAACTTGGCATTGATCCCTATTAAATTTCATTCTGTTATTTTCTGCCCAGAGCTCCAGTCTATCAAGATCACTTTGAATTTTGTTTCTGTCTTCCAAAGTATTAGCCATCCCGCCCATCCCAGGTCAATGGTAGCTAGTGGAGCATTAAGCTCACATACATTTTCTGGAGCTCCTCACAGTATGGAAAGCTCTTCAGGCTTTTGCGATTTATCTCAAGGGCAGACACATTCAACTCCCGATGGACAACACCTCCATTCTTTGGCATCTGAACAAACAGGGGGGCACTCGTTCATCCAAGCTAGTGGACCTTACCCTAAAAATTTACGATTGGGTCGTCTCCAAGGGCATATGCATCATGGCGATTCACATCGTAGGGACAGAAAACATCTTGGCGGCCCCCCTTAGTTGCACCTTCTGGACATCCCATGAGTGGGAACTCTCTCCAGTCATCCTACGCAAGATATTTCGAAGGTGGGGCCATCTGTCAGTGGACTTATTTGCAACACTGTTGAATGTGGTATGCAAGATGTTTTGTTTGAGAGCGGGAGCAGGCCATTCGTCATTAGGAGACACATTTCTCCTTCGCTGGAGTGGAGCATTCTTCTACCTCTTTCCTCTGTTTCGTCTACTACTGAGAGTGATAGCAAAGATCAGGGAAGAGAGGACCAATTGCCTGTTGATTGCTCTGTGATGGCCGAAACAGCCTTGGTTCACGATCCTGTCAGACATAACCAAAGGCAACTTCATTCATCTCCTGCTCATAAGGAGTCTGATCTCCCAGGATTGGGGGGGGGAAAATCCGGCATCCGGACATACATATGTTGAAGCTGACGGTGTGGAGGATCCCTTCAAGGAATGGACTGAGTTGGTCCCTTCTCCAGTTCAGCAAATATTGGATGCTGTGAGGTGACCAGCTACTCACCACTCTTACAGTAGTAAATGGGCAACTTTCTGAAAGTTTGCGGAGTCTAAGGGTTTCTCCCCCTCTTCTTGTTCAATTACAATTTTTTGTCATTCCTTCATCACTTCTTTAAGAAAGGACTTAAATATTTGTCCATTAGAGTATATGCAGCAGCAATATCAGTAATAATGAGAGGGCAGATATAAGGATCTTCTGTGTTTACGTATCCACTCACCAAACAAGTTTTGCATGGACTATGGAATTTGGTTCCCCTTGTAAGATGGATGGTGCTGAACTGGGACCTTTCCTTGTGCTGCGGGCTTTGAAGTTGAAGCCATTTGAACCAATGGCTACTATTGACATTAGTCTACTTTTTTGGAAAGTAGCTTCCTTGGTACCCATCACTTCAGCTAGGAGGGCATGCGAATTGTGTGCTCTCCTTATCAACAATCCTTTTACTGTGTTTCATAAGGACAAGGTTGTTCTTCAACCAGACAGTTCATTCCTGCTGAAGGTGGTATCAGAGTTTCATGTAAATCAGCCGGTGGTTATCCCAGCCTTCTTCTCATCACCTCCTTCGGAATTGGAAAGAAGCCTGCATAACCTGGGTGTTCACAGGGCACTGGCTTTTTACAAAGCCCGAACTGAATCTTTTCAAAAATCGCAGAGATTGTTTGTCTGCTATGGCGGCCCCAATAAAGGGCCTGTATCATCCCAAAGATTGGCTGCTTGGATAATTCATACTATAAAATTAGCATACTAGCATATGGGTCAAGACACTTTGTCTCGGATTTGAGCACACTCAATGAGAGCAATGTCAATGTCTACAGCATACGGTAGAGGGGTGCCTTTGCAGGACCTGTGTAAAGCTGTGATGTGGTTTACCCCATCTGCTTTTGTGAAACACTACAAGTTGGATGTGCATGCAAGATCGGATTGCAAGTTTGGAAGAGCACTTTGTCGATAGTGTTATGATGACACACCTACCCACCACCGGTAAGCTGGCTTGCTAGTTGCCCATATGTGTGATGCACAGAGACCACAAAGAAGAAAGGCAGGTTGCTTACCTGTAACTGTAGTTCTTTGAGTGGTCATCTGTGTATTCACACAACCCGCCCACCATCCCCTCTTTGGTGTCAGTATCTTTTTGGTATTGATACCGAGGATTTTTCCCTGGATTCAAGACTGTGTACATTGTCTCAAGGAACTGAGATTGGTGGGAGGGTTCCCACCAAAAACAGTGTTCCTCAGCTATGGAGGTTTCCTGAATAGAGGCTCTGTGCAGGCGCAGTGCCCATAAGTGTGATGCACAGATGACCACTTGAAGAACTAGAGTTACAGGTAAGCAACCTGCCTTAACTATGAGGTGTGTGTGTATATATGCATATATATGTGTGTGCATGTATGTCTGATGTATGGTGTGTGTGTGTGAGTGAGAGAGGGAGAGAGAGCAATCACATCCATGGACAGGCCCCAGATCTTCTGAGCTGTCCCAGTTGCCATTATCAGCCTTAGTACAAGCCTGCTTCTTCCTTCTGAACTCAGTAGCTCTGTAGTTACCACAAGACCTTAGGAGTAGGACTCATCCCCCTAGCAGACTAATAGGGAGTGCAACAGAAAGGCACCAGCCTTTTAAACTAGAGGGGAGAGTGCCACCTTTCCTTCCACTGTCTGCTCATTATTTTTTCTCTCTCCATACTTTTTTACTTTCACAAGCCCACTGCTGGGAGCTTGCTTGCAATGAAATTTTGAAGAGGGAAGGGCAGGAAGAGCTCCTTGTGAAGCACTGGTATTTCACACAGTATGCTGTGAGATATTTAAAGGCTATAATATGTGAAGTGATAAGAACAGGGCCCCTAAGCATGAACAGAGTGCCTTTCCTTCAGTTGTACAAAACTGCATTTCAGTTCTAACCAAATAATGCCATGATGATCACCACACTGAACTAGCCAAACTCTCCATGGGGAAACCAAGTGGTTACAGATGCTCATTTTATATATATTTTCTTTAATGTATGCATTATCCCTTTCTACAGCAAAATGTGCTTAATGATTTCCTATGATGAGTTTGAAATGTGAAAATCTGCACATCTGTGAAGCCTTAAAAAAAATAACAGGGTTGTTGTTGTTGCCGTCTAACATAGCAAGGGTATAGCAGCTGTGGAATGGCGGGGCAGATGCTTGCCACTGGAACTAAGTGAAGTGATACACCTTAAGATTGGGGTGGGGTGGGGCTATAAGACCGTTAATTCTTGAGTCCAAAATTGCATAACAGTGCCAGGGTCACCCAGCATTCTTGGAGTGGGCCTGACTTGGCAGAGGCCTGCCCAGCCAATTGCTGCTAAGCAATTACACTTGTGCCCTGGGCTGTGGTAGGCAGCGAGGCCCCGAGAAGAGGAAGAGCAGGCGCGCTGGCTGCTCGCATATCCAATGGCATGCCAGAAGCCTTCCTCCTCTGTTGGTGTCCTCCAAGCTGGCCTAGGCCCCTTACTTTGGGGGAAAACAGAAGCGGGGTTGCTTGCAGAAGGTGTCTCAATGAGCAGCAATGTCTGAATTTTGGGAACAGTAATGCATGATTATATGGCTTCGTCTGGATTGCTAGAGTGTGTCTGGAGCTCCTTGGCTCTGCAGTCATCTTTCTGGAGTGCACCTGCTTTTTGCATGATCTATTGGGACAGAATCTGGTGTGTGCATGGTCCTCCTTGGCATCAAGGGTTTGCACTAGGCTAGAGAAAGGTGAATAGATGTGGGAGGAGGATAGAAGCTTCTTGGTCTTTTGTGTTCAAAATCCACAGTGTGTTGTGGCACCTTACTCACAAATTTACTGTGGCATAATAAGGTTTCATGGACTGTACTAGACTGTACAGAAAGTTATTTTGAAAGATGTTGCTTTTCATGTAACTGGAGAAAAGTGGCCCTTGCTGAAATAAAAGTACAGGAGCCCTGATTATCTTAGTTGTATCTGATCCCCCTGGCTGGCTTTTTGCTCACATGTGCTTCTGCTGCCTCCTGCTGCCTCCCTTGAATCTTCCTGAGTTTTTATTCTGAAATTAAATGCCCTCCTCTCCCCTGGCCATACATTCCTTTTTACAAATAGGGGTCTTTAGGTGACAGGGTCCTTGAAAGGGACACACACTATAGACCCTGAGGCAGCTGCCTCAGACAGTTGCTTTGGGGCATCATGAAAGAGCAGCAAATTATTCATTATTTAATGTATTACTTATTATTGCATTTTCACTGCCAGAGAAGGGGAGAGGCTCCTGTAGCATTTTCTGCCTCTGGGGCCAAAACAACATGACTGCCTTGAGCACACTTTGCACCAACTGCTGCTCTGCCTCTGGCAGCAACCCGTCTTGAGGCCAGGCCTGGACTTGGGTATACAGACATGTGGTGTGGGAAAAGGTAGCTGTGATGACACAGGAAATTATGTGGCGTAAGGAAGCAACTGGGGGTGCAGAGACATCTGAGGATGAGGAAACATGTTCAGGATTACATCAAATTTACTGAGTTTACTAAACATGCTTACTCAGAAGTCATACCAAGTTCAACTGGATTTACTCCTAGGTAAGTGTATGTAGGATTGGAGTCTTACTCTTTAGTAAATGTGTTCAGAGCTGCAACCTGCCTTATCCACCCATAAGATAGAGATAAATCTGGGGATTGATAACTTTGGTAATTAAAAACAACAAAGGTAGCAATGCTGGTCTATGAGAAATAAAACCCCAAATCCACCATTGGGGAATACGTTTATTAGCAATTTTGGATGGTCCTCCTAATAAATGTATCCAACTATGCATTTTGGTACTTTAAGTCCCATGATGATGAGATTGTTAGAAACTTAAGGAGCAATCCTATGGGCCCTAGACAGCATCTGGGGGACATAGGAGTCTTCTGTTTCCTGGCTCCGTGCTTGAAGTGGGGCTCTGAGTTTGGAGCCAGGAAACCGTGCTCCCCGCCCCTCCCTGCAGGTGCAGATAAAACCCCGCTGGCTGCCTCTCCACACTCAGTAAACAGAGTGTGGAGATGGGTGGGGAGGGAGGTGTTCCTGGCGGTGGGGAAGAGGCTAGGGCGGCTGGCTTACGCCTAGGGTTGGCGGAGAATTTCTCCCCGAAACTTCAGGGGGCCGAGTGCCAACGTGTTCGGCCCCCCGAACAAGTTAGGGGAGAAATTCTCCGCACCCCCCCACCCCCCGCACCCCCCCCGGGACGGGACTTACCTTTGCCGAATGTCCTTCCCGGCGGCAGGTGCGGCCGGCGGTTCGGCGGGTCTTCGTCTGGGGCGGGAGCAGCAGCCGGTGTTTTGACTGGCTGCCGCCGCTGCCATTGCAATAAAAGGGAAAAAAAACGCCCCCATGATAGGCTACGTGACGATTAACGTAGCCTATCACGGCTAGATTTGCAAAGTCAGCCATGATAGGCTACGTAAATCGTCACGTAGCCTATCACGGGTGACTTTAAAAAAAAAAAAAAAGCGTGTACGGATAATGGAGGCCCCCATAGGGAGCCGCCATTCCCGTTCCTTATTTGGTCGCTGTAGTCTACGTAAATCTTTACGTAGACTACGGCGACCAAATAAGGAACGCGAATGGCGGCTCCCTATGGGGGCCGCCATTTGCGTACGCACTTTTTTTTTTTTTAAAGTCACCCGTGATAGGCTACGTGACGGTTTACGTAGCCTATCACGGCTGACTTTGCAGATCTAGCCGTGATAGGCTACGTTAATCATCACGTAGCCTATCACGGGGGCGTTTTTTTTTTTTTAACTTTTTAGTTCGCGGCCGGGCGAGGCGAGGCGCCTCCTCCCCGGCCTGAATTTCGGCTGGGCGAGGCGGGAAGCCTCCCCCCCGGCCTGAATTTCGGCCGGGCGAGGCGGGAAGCCTCCCCCACCGGCCTGAACTTCGCGGGGGGAGCAGCGAAGCGCCTTCCCCCCACCGCGAAAAGCTTCAAGGACAGGTAAGTGGGTTTCGTGCACCCCTACTTACGCCTTTTCCCATCCCTGCCACAGCCTCCTTCCCTCCTCTTCCCCAAAGCCTCCCCTAGACAGGCAAAATCACCAGTCCAGCAAAAATGCAGTGCAGGAGATGCAAGGCGCCTCCCTCTTTGCATAGGATACTTGCAAGCCACTGAGTTCAGGGGCTTACGAGTGCCCAGAGCGCAACCCATAGGATGGTGCCCTTAGTATTGCAACATTTGGTGTAGATTTTAGGATGTCAAGAAGTTAGAACCCAAGAACTGTAAAAAGAAAAAAAAGTGTTCTTGAATCCCAGAAACTACCTCCCCCCCGTATTTGAAATAAAATGGGGAGCTACCCTTGGCAGTGGCTCTCTCTGCCTCCTTGCTTGGTCTAGGGGCCAGGAGCAACAAAATAATGTCCTCCAGTCCTGAAGTCTCTGTCTAGTGCTGCTATGCTTATTGGTGGGGTGACGGGGCAGGGGAGAGCAAGTGAGGACTTACTCAAAAGTAAATCCCACTATGTTTAACAGAGGTTACTTCTTGGTAATTGTGTAAGTTTGCAGCCTAAGAGTTTTTCTGCATGAGGCATTTGTTGTGTGCTCATCATTCCCTACTCATGTTTGTTTACAGGTTCTTTAGACCATGTTATGACCCTCCAGTTTCACTTCTGTTTGTAAACAACACTTTCTGTGATTTTTTTTTAGAGCAGGGAAAATGGGGTATTATTTATAAAGATGAAAAAAAGTGTGATTTCCTCTTGTGTATTTGCAAAATTCCATTATACCACAGTGCCACCTAGAGGTTATGTAGCAGAAAAGGAGAAAAGGAAATGCTCCTCATGTAGTGCTTAGATCTCAATTCTGTGACGAAACCAAAAGTAGATGCAGTGGATTAACAGCCTCATGTAGAGAAACCCTAACAGCAGGGGTTATTATAGTCTATAATACATTCCCACACTCTCCCTTGCCAGTGTGCCATGTTCACTTTGCAATTATTCAGTAAATGTTTAAGGTGCCATTCAGCTCGGGGGGAGGAGTGTCCTAGTCAGCCACGCTTGGTGCAGGTGAACCCACAAGGTGGAGAACAGCATACAGACTTTTTTTCCCTGAGGCAGATTTGATCGGAGGGCACATCTTACACATTTACTGGTAAGCCCCTATACTTGTGAAAATGGGGATGTTAACTCCCCCCTTTGAAAATGTGGAGATGTAGTGGGGTGTCTCCTGGTGGGTTCTGGAGGAGTCTATGCAGCCTCTTGAGCCTCAGAGGTTCCCCACCCTGGCCCTAATTGCTCTTTTGATTAACTGCTGTTTAAACATGTTTCCCCCCCTAAAAATGTCATCACAATAACCGTCATGTTGCTGCTTTTCAAACCTGTGGTAAATTCTAAATGTGTTTCTGGTTTAACCTTTGTCTGATGCCTTGTTTTCTACCCAACATGGAGCTGCCGTACTATACTACTCAGTACATTAAATTTAAGTATGTACTTATGTAGTAAGTTACCTGGGTCTGTAAATTAATTTGCAGAAGTTAAAGGGGATATTTTTCTGGCTGCCAGAGACAGCCAGAAAAAAAAGATGTTCACTTGGTGGCAGCAATGAGGTTCACAGAAGGGGTTCAGTTAGATGGTTTGCTAATCTCCCTTCCTTTTCACAGTGCAGGCTAGTCAATGCTGTGGCAGTGACTGTTAACAGGACCAGAGGTATTTTGGTACCACAGGTACACATGCTGCTGCCCTCTCTTCCCTCCCCACTACACCTTGCTCCTTCACCACTGCCAGTCTCTTTCCAGATGTATTTATTCATTTAAATTATTCATTAGCTGCAGTTAACTAAGGCGAGTGATGCAGAAGGGAAGACAAGAACACTTGGCTCTCACCACACGGTGACTCTGACTGATACCTTGGCAACAGTCATGGCAGAGTCCTTTTTTGCTGCCAGCAACCATTGTAGTTTGCCATTACTATTCTTCCTACTGCGAAACCACCGGTAAGCCTCCTAGGAAGCCCAGGAGCCCATGGAACACAATTTGAATCCCAGAAGTCTGCCAAGAAGAAAGCAGAAACTGAGTGGAGATTGCCCTCCCTGTCCAGTTTTTCAGGCATCGTGAATGCAGTTTATGTTTAATTTAACAGTCCTGTCCCGAAACTGCATGCAGTTTAAACTGACGTGCATTTAAATCAAACGGACGGCGCATTAATTAAAATATCTGGGAAGGCGAGATGGCTTTTCCGCTAATACTGAGATGTTCCTTGTGAAGTTTTAGCTGTTTTAATACACTGCTACGTCCAAAACTGCAGCGCGGGGGGGGGGGGTGTTCACCAACAACACGGTGAGGCATAAGCCCCCATGTGCGAGGGCCCCCTCCATCTCCCCGGCTGGTCCTTCCGAAGTCTTTCGCCTTCGGCGCTCCGTGGATTTCCGCGGGCTCATGCTGCGCTTTTCCAGGGGAGCCCGTTTTTGCACCCCTTTTTCCCGTGTGCCCTTCACGTCACTCCCTCCTGGGCACGTGTCCCCAGACCCACCCTGCGAGGGGCTTCGTGTGCCCGCCAGCCCGCCCTTCCCTTCGCGGAGACACGGGCACGCGTGCCCCGCGGCCGCTGCCCCAGCCTGCATTGCTCGTGCAGACGCTGCCGGGGAAGGTCGGACGGGAGGGAGGAGAGGAGAGGCGAGCCGCGCCGCGCCGTGCCGGCCTGGGAAGCAGGTAGAGTCGTCCGGCAGCCAGCCGCTCCTTGCTCTGGCGCCTCCGGCATCTGCTGCACGGCGCCTCCGGATGCTGCCATGAGCCGGGGCCGGGGCTGGGGCCGGGGCCGGGGCCGGGGCGGTGCTCGGGCGCTGGCTGAACCCGGGGCCAGCCGGATGCGGGGCCCCGGCTGGGGCGGCTAGCGGGGCAGGCGCCGCCCGGCCATGGGCTGCCTGCAGAGCGTGGCGTGCAAGGCGCGGGTGCGCAGGGAGAACATCGTGGTGTACGACGTGTCGGCCTCTATCGAGCCGGGCGCCACTGCCATCGAGGAGACGTCGCCCATCGTGCTGCGCTACCGGACGCCCTACTTCCGCGCCGCCGCCCGCGTCCTCATGCCGCCCATTCCGCGCCGGCACACCTGGGTGGTGGGCTGGATCCAGGCCTGCAACCACATGGAGTTTTACAACACCTACAGCGACCTGGGCATGTAAGTGAGCGGCGCGGGGGCGGGGCGGGGCGGGGCGGCAGACGGCACCCGGCGCGCCCGGCCCCAGCGGCGAGGGCGGCGGCCGCTCAGCCTCAAGGCGCCGGGCCCCAACCGGGCTCCGTCGCAGCCGCTTCGCCTCCCCGAAGCCGGGCCTCCCGTGCGCGTGACCCCGGGGCCGTCTGGCGGCCGCCGCCCCGCGGCCGGGCAGAGCGGGCTTCTCCGCGGAGGACGCCTGCGTGCGCCGCGGCGCAGGAAGCCCCTGCTCAGGGAGCCCCGCGTGCCGGCGCCCTCCAGCGAAGATGGCTGCGCCCTCATGCTCCTAGGCCCCCAGAGGAAGGATGCGGCGCCTTTGTGTGGTGGGCAGCGGAGGGCCCGCGGCCATTCGCTCGCTGCCCGGCTCCGCTCGCCTCTGCAGTGGGTGGCCGCGGGGCACGCCGCGGAGCAGCGCTCGCCCGCATCGGCCGGCCAGCCCTCGCCGGGGCTGCGGCTTGTTCGGGCGGTGAGCAGTGGATGTTTTCCACCTTGCGGCAGAGCTGCTGTCCGCCGCCCAGCGCCGCTCTCCCCCGGTGCCGAGGGGCTCCTGGTGGGGGCGCTTTCCGCAGTGGGCTGCAGAGGCGCCCCTCAGAGCGGGCGGGGCTCGCTTGTGCCGGGGTGGGGAGGTGACCTCGGAGGGCCGCCTTCATCCACGGCCACTCATGGCCCCTGCCAGAGCGCCGTGGGTCACTCACCAGGTGAGGGAGGCAAACAGAATGGTCCGAGGCCGCTCCGCGCCCTTCCCGGCGTTTTCTGGGCCAAGCAGCGCAAGGCGCAGCGCACACATCAGCTAAATCGTCCACATACCCCGGTGGTGCCATTTAAATAAAAAATCAGAGCCCCGTATGGCTCCTTTCAACTAACAATTGAAATGTGGAAGATCTGTGAGTGGGTAGTTTGGCCCTCTGTTGCAGCACACATCTTCCAGCACTTGGCAGCCACGTGGGTATGTGAGAAAAGTGGGTCCGTAGTGGTGCTACTCGATGCCAGCAGGGTAGGTGAGTGCGCCTGTCGTCGGGATAGTGCCCCCCCTTTCTCCTTCCTCCAGATTAACAGATCTTGGACAGTGTACTCCCAAGAGCAAGAACTACAAAACTGTGTATTCCCCTTGCATCTGTAATAGCCTGGAAGTATGAGTGTGGCAACAAGTACCTCTTCTGTTATGGGAACACTTAATGTCACCCTGGCCCTTATTTTCATGCATCCTCCTTGGGGGCCCTGGACATTTGGGATGGCCCTATAATATTCCTGAATTCTTATCTTTCCTAGTCTCTCCCCCCCGCCCCATTCTTAGTAATAATAATAGGCATTGGTTTATGTAGCACTTTATTTCAGTACTCCTTATGATACCCCTGTAAGGTAGGTCAGTGTTTTTATCCCCATTTTGCAGATAAGAAATGAGGGATAGTGGTTTGCCCAAGGTCTCTTAATGAGTTCATTACAGATAGAGGATTTGAACTAAGGATTTCTTCATTGACAGCTCAGTGCAGCTCTATACATTAAAATTCATGTGGAAAGGCATAGTATTTCACTGGTCTTTCTCAGAGCAAACATGGATTGTTGATATCATACATATGTCTTTAAACATCCATGTACATAAGTCTGGAAACCCAGGTCCAACCAGAACTAGAGATGAAGGCCTAGAAAAATTCAAGAAAAACACATCCCCCCCCCCCCCAGACTGTTGTTTTTTTCTGAGAAATTGAACAGCTTTGGATTATGGATTTATTTTTTTTTAGAATGATGAATGAAATGTTTAAGACAAGGTGTTTATATATTGTTACCCAGCCTTTACTCCCCCAAATGATTTCTAAAAACTATGTAATAAGACTTTTATAGAAAAACTAGAGATGCAAAATTTCTGGAAATAATGAAACCATGGGGGAAATATTTTTTTTAATCCTCTCTGTAAGATTCCCAGCATAGCTATTTCTTCCATTCATTAAGTAAAATTATTGATCTAACATACCTTTTATTGACAGACGTTTAGGGATTCTCCAAGTCAGGCTCAGTTTCTCAACATGTGAGTGGAGTCACTGTGAAACAACATGGAAAAAATGTGCATTCTTGACAGTTTGGATTTTGTTGGACAGCGTCATGTGTTTCTGGGCTTCTTCTGATTAGATGCTGTAGCAGTCAATTAATGTAATTCTAATCTCAAACCCACATTTGAAAGAAACACTGTAGCTTATCCCACCACTGCGACCAGATAAAATGGAACAGCATGTGGATTATCCCACCTTTTTTTTAAAAAAATAACTTTGAGTCTTGGGTCTATAGAACTCCCTGCCACAGTTTTTAATACAGTTCTCAATTAGACCTCACCACTATGGAATGCTGCCTCAGCTGTAAAACCTTTTACCTGTTACCACTAGAATAAACCCTCATAGGGCACAATCCTGTACATGTTTAGACAGAGGAAAAGGCCTACAACTCCCAGCATGCCCCAGCCAGCAATGCAGGCTGGGGCATGCTGGGAGTTGTAGGCCATTTCTCTGTCTAAACTTGCATAGGTTGTTGTTGTTCAGTCGTTAAGTCGTGTCCGACTCTTCGTGACCCCATGGACCATAGCACGCCAGGCCTTCCTGTCCTCTGCTCTCTCCCAGAGCGTGCTCAATTGGGCCCTTAATCTAAAAGAAACTCAGTAGCCTGGTTTCTATGGCGTAGGCGTGGGTTTGACACCACCACCAGAGACAACCTTTCAAAATGAACAAAAAATAAGATGTTCTTTAATGGAAATCATTTTCAAAAGTGAATAAAATGTCACTCTTCAAATAATAGGCTGAGATTGCTTAAAGGTTCTTGAATTAAACATGATAGCATGCCATTCTTAATAGGTGAGTCTTTCCCAACTAAATAAAATCTCAATAGCTTTTCCTTCAGACCAGCTTCCCTTCCCTAAACTCCATCCCACAAACAGGAACAGGTTTAGGAATTTCCCTAAACTTCCTTATAAACAGGAACAGTCTTCCTCTGCCTCCAGTTCTTCTTGCTTCTTCTGGCTTCTAGGATGATTCAGATGTTTCAGGAACCACTTGCTGAAATTTCGTCTGGTCAGACATAAAATAGGAACCTAAAATTATTATATATAAAATTATAATTTTTGGTATATTAAATTTAGAAGTATAGTTTAGTTTATTCAGACAATACTTACACATTTACTGAGTTTACTTTTAAAGGTTTTTAATTTTAATGATAATTTTATGAGTAAAGAAAGTTATATATAATATAATATATGTTTGTAAAGCAGCCTTCCCCAATCTGGTGCCCTCCAGATATTTTGCCATTGGCCATGCTGCCTGGAACTGATGGGAGCTGAAGTCCAAAAAATATCATTTTTTCCCCATGGCTTCAAAATTTCCAGAAATTTTACATCACTAATCAGGACATATCCACACATTTATCTGGCAAACATGTTACTGTGTACAATGACATTACACCAGTGTTTCCTGCAGTAAACACTCCAAATGTGGACAATACAATCATAGAATCATAGAATAGTAGGGTTGGAAGGTGCCTACAATACCACTGAGTCCAACCCCCTGCTCAGTGCAGGAATCCAAGTCAGAGCATCCCTGACAGATGGCTGCCCAGCTTCATCTTGAATGCCTCCAGTGTGGGAGAGCCCCCCCCCCCCAGGGAATTGGTTCCATTGTCGTATTGCTCTAACAGTCAGAAAGTTTCTCCTGATGTTCAGCCGGAATCTGGCTTCCTGTAACTTGAGTCCATTATTCCATGTCCTGAGTCTGAGAACGCTGATTGTGCTAGGGTTCCAAGACACATGTATGTGGGTATATGTCCATAGTTTATGTGTTTGCTGCAGTGTACATACAGGAAAGGCATTTGCATTGAAAATGCAGATGTTACTGTAGACCAGAATGGAGCTTGCCAAGGCATATATCACAGTAGTTTGGTTATCTGTAGTTCCAGAAGCACCCCAGAGTTTGCTCCTATCCTTCAGGGGAATGTGATCCAGTGCAAAACAGGGAATGCATCAGCATCCAAGTCAATCAGAGCCCTCAGCCCCCATCAACATCTCTGACTGGGTTGAACTTATTCACTTTCTTTCAGTCCATCAGTGACCTCATGAACCTGTTAAGGCATCCAGTGTCTTACTTGTTTCTGTGGAAAAGGAGGAATAGAGATGAATATCATCAGCATATTTATGACACCTCACCTGAACCTCCAGACAGTCTTTTCCAGCAGTTGCATGTTTGTTTCTGGCATTTGGATTTTGCCAGAAAAGACTTCAAGGCGGCTTACATATAAAGCAGGAATACAATAAAAACAACAGCTATACAGAACAGAAAAATAAGCACAGCAGATAAAAAAATGGGACCAGTGAGTAAAATCCAGATAAAAGCAGGAAGTGAAGTCATTAAAGGTGCTCTCATTTCACTAAAAGCCATTATAGTCACAGGACAGGCTTCATCAGTCACCTAAAATGTCTCAAAGAAGGAACCAGGCAAGCATGTATAGAGAGATTTGGGCACCATAACTTGGGCACCATCTCAGAAAAGGCCCTCTCCATGATCACCACTGCCTCACCACTGAACACAGGGGCACTTGCGGAGAGAGGAATGGGATGAACTCTGTTCGGTGGGCATGTTCATATGGGAGGAGGCAGTGTAAAGGCATATGTAAAGCAGCGGGGACAAGATGGGATGTTGTGGCCCCGCACAGAATAAACCCCATGAAGTAGAGCAGCAATCCCTCAGATCTACCCAATAGTTTGGAAGTGCCCACAATGCAGTACCTCTAGCACCCATCCATGCCAGAAGTAAACCACGATATCAAAACATCTTCCGGAGGGGTAGCCATGTTACTCTGTTGCAGAAAAAAACAAAGAAAAAAATTGGCCGTGAAATGCAAGAGGTACAGCTAGGTCATGGCAATTCTGTATAAAGCTTAAATGCTTATAAGATGTGCAGTGTCAGTGACCATTCACAACAGCAGTAATTAGTGATAATACAGTCCTCCTAGCTTTGGTATGTTAGTTAACACCTGAGGAAATAATTGTCTCAATTTAGGCCTAAGTGAATAAGTCAAGCTTCCTGATAAGTTCTAATTCAGGCATTTCACACTGGAGTTTCCCTTTGAAGTTTATTCTTTGAAGAATGGCAACTTTCACAAGTAGACTGTCCTGCAACAATGAAATGTTCTCCCACTGGTTTCCAGATGTTGCTATTTTTTATATCAGATTTGCATCCATTTATTATTTTGCATAGAGACTGGCTAGTTTGTTCTACGTAGAGAACAGAAGGGCAGGTGATCGCATATATCATGTTGAAGGATGAGAAGGGGATGGCATTATGAGGCCCTCCGATAATGTTGCCTGAGTGGATATTGGAACACAGTTGGCATCTGGGCTTGTTGCAGGGTCTGTTCTCTATGTTGGTGTGTCTGTTATATGGCCCAGGGGTTGATGGTGAGCAGCTGTTTTAGATTAGGGAGTTGTCTGTGATATCATTATCTAGGATGGGCTGTGGATTATTGATGACACATTTATTTCAGCTGAGAGACACAGATGATAACAAATGGTGTTGTGTCATTTTCTCTTCTGTGTCTGTCCTGTGGTAGATTAGTTATGGACACAAGTCTGGTCTTATTGGTCTGTTTTTTCACTTCATTGGGTGGGTATTGTAATCTCAGAAATGTCTGGTGTAAATCCTGAAGGTATAAAGTATACTCTAATAAATGCAGTTGCATTTAGAATTTGGTTATAGACCATGGATTGTGTGTTCTGGGTGAAAGCTAGGAGTGTGTAGATATGTGTATTAAAAGACGCTGGGCAGTCCAGGAGAATCAATGGAGTTATACTTACTGGCCAGTCTCTTTCTTAGCAAAAGCCATTCACCAGGGTATCCAGGGTAGTTTCAGTCCACAAACTAGTCCTGAAACCACACTGGTATGGACCAAGGTAATCAGTATCATCCAGAATTCCATGGAGCTGTGTTGCTACTACCCATGATCACCTTGCTCAATAATGGTATATTAGAGACTGACCAGTAATTACTTAGGTTCAGGGGATCTAATTAATGTCCTTCAGTGGGGCCTGCCCAAAGAGAGGCACCTACCACATTCTGACCAAGCCAGGCAGCCTCTGCCAGTTGGCATGAACCAGCCAGAATGGGCAACCACATATAGTTGGGCACATGTTTCCAGGGAATCTGTTCACATCTTCAAGAATTACCAACTGAAATTCATCCAAGCAGTCATCTTCTGCATGGGTCCTACTCTCACCATGACATCTAAGTCAGAGGCAATACAAGCCGTTTTCTCCACAAAGTGCCTCTTATTAATCTGCAGGCTGTGTGATCCTTCCTTCCTTCCTTCCTTCCTTCCTTCTGTCTGCCACAAATGCTGAAGGCAGAGAGAGGGCAATAGTTCCTTCCTCCTAAATTGTAACTCATTTTGCTAGGCAGGAAACTCTCCTCTTTTCAGTCTCTTCTGTGCTGAGTTGAGCCATCTGGAGAAGCAGTTCTCTGGGATTTTCTGCACATCCCCTGCTTTCTCTCAAGCTTTGATCTTTTGTTTGTATGACTGTAGTCAAGCTATGCTGATGTTCCTAGTAACCATAGCAACAGGAACCCTATTTCAGCCTCCTAAGGACACAGTTGAAATCAGTTAGCTTATGGGTGCCTGTGTTGGATTGTGGCCTAAGTTACTCCTGTTGGACATGGGAGTGTATGGTATCTCAGTAGTTTGGGTGCCTTTTGAGTACTTGCAGCAGCCATGGCATGTGTGTTGAAAATTGCAGTGACTTAGCCATCTGCAAAGTAACAGGTCCCCTGCCCAACACTTGTGCATTACCTTGTTCATTAATGCTTTCTTTTTTTGCTTGTAGCACACTAGCTGAAGGATGAAAAATAATTTATAGATGGTTTAATAGATGTGGTTCCAAAGATATGGATTCTGTCTCCATGGAATTATTTTTATCCTTTACAATGCCGTCATCCTCAGTCTGTGTCCTTGCACCATTTGTAACAGCCAGCTCTGTTTATGTGCTGTAGAATCCATGTGGATAAAGGCATCTTCCCTGAAGGCTTTGTGTTGCTTGGCAATGCTGAGGCAATGTGGGATTTGAATTGTCTGCTTCTTGTAAGAAGCAACCTGGGAAGTGTTGCTGAAGAGCTGAGATTTCCAGTAGCCTTCTTGGAGTGGTAAGACAGCCCAATGGTGTATACAGTTCACATTTTAAGCTGTAGTTGAAAGGAAGCTGTGTGCTGTGTGTGCCTTGCCCACTTGCTGTTGGGTTCATGACCTATCAGTGAGATGATGGCATACTGTAAAGCATGGGTGGGTAACATCCAGCTCCTGCTGACCCCCAGTATGCCCCCACACCCTGAAAAAAAGTTTAAAAACAGAATTTTTACCAGACAAGAAATCTCAGTTGATCAGGCTGGGGTTCCCGGGACCTTATAATGGTGGGAGCTGAAAAGAGCACACCAAGTTTTAAAAGAAAGTTTAACGCTTTATTTCCAAGACAGCAGATGGGATGGGATGCTACCCAAGCCCAAAGGGAAACACAGTAGCAACAGTTAAAAACAGCTAACTACCCATTCCTACTTACACACGCAACCTTGTTGGCCAGCCAGGCAAAAGTGTAACATGGGGTTACAAGTGTAACATTGGGGTTCCAGCGTGTGCACATGTGATCCTGGGAATCTGCTGTATCTCCAACTTGCTTCTTTGTCCTCAGGGTTCTTACACTACTGGGGAGAAGTGGGGGCTTCCTTTGGGTCTCCTGCTCAATCTCTTGGGAGGTGCCTGTCTTCGCACTTAGCCAGAGCCAGTTCCCAGGAGTTGTAACTCTTTGCATTTCAAAGCCTTCTGGCACTTATTTTCCAAGGCTGCATGGCACATCTTGTTATGCATGGCACATCTTGTTATTTCAGCATCATCTTTTGCACCCTTTTTCCAGAGTCCCCTTCTCATCTCCCATCAGTCAGTCAGCCATCCACACCAGCATTTTCACATCCCTAACATTTCCAGTTGAAAGAAACCAAGTGGATCCATTTACAATAGAATGCAATCAAAGCCAGATACAACTTGTACCACTGTGTCATCAGAGCAGGGTACAACTTAACAAAGTTAACATAACAAAGGAGGAATGTGGTTGTGCTACCCTTTGAAGGAAAGTTCAATAGGCAGGCATCCAGAAGTACTATGAGGATGGGGTGTGTGGAAAGGAAGAGGTGGTGCCCTCGCAAGTGGCAGCTGCAGTGGAGGCATAAAACTTTCCTCAATCAGGGGCTGAGACAGTGAAGCTGACGGAGGGAGTCCTCTGTGGCGTCGGTGGACTCCTGGATAGCCATAATGGCCATAAAGGTATTGATGAGGTCGATAGTCATTCCAGTCGTCCCAATCATAGTGACACCTTGGGGGTAAAGACCATTCAGATCCTCCCAGTCCGAATGGGGGGACCTAGACCTGTCTCGATACTGTCTCAGTTGAAACTCAGATGCCCCTTCATCCCTATGAGAATAAGGAGAGAAAATGGATTGTGGGGAATGTTCACAGTAGGTATGTCTGCTCACTGAACCCGTCTCATCACGTCCACAATTTCAAGTAGGTGTTGAGTCCCTTATCTCTCCTATTGGTATCAGTACCAAAGTCAATACTGAGGGTTCAACTCTTTTGGGATTGGTGATTCTAATAATGGTGGGGGCATCAACAAACAGGCAGCAGTCTTAGCCAGAAAAGGGGTCTTCCTCCTCCTTCTGAGGACCTAGGAGTCCATGCTTTTTTTTTTTAGAGTTTCTTTTTTGAGAGTTTTGAGAGCTTCTTTCCCAAGCAAGCTGCCAAAGAGCATCCTGGGGTAGGAGAGTCAGGGCAGCCTGTGGTTGAGCCAGAGCTGACTGAGAAGGTGAGCCTGCAGATGTCTCTGTTCTTTCTGCCCTGGGAGGTCTATCGTCTGCCTGGGCTGTTTCTCTTGGCTGGTCCATACAAGATGCCACCTGCCTTTTGGGAGCGTCTGCCGCTTTAGTGCCTTCTCCCAGAGAATTGCTTTAAGTCTGTCAGTGCGGTTTTTTCACGTCTGTTTACTAAAAGATGCACTGGTGGCAAGATTCCACAATATGTCCCTCGCCCAAACAAAGTAGGCACAAAGAGTGTCCATCAGCAGGGGGAAGCTTGCTTCCACAGCAGACACACTTTCTGAAGGGAGCCTTAATGGCCATATGCCCTGAGGTGCAACGCAATCAAACAAGTGCCGAAACCCATAAATAAAGAAAAACAACTCAAAACGAAAAACTTGAAAGAAGAAAGATTAAAGAAGAGAAAGAGAAAGTTAGTGGAAAAATGGAGAAATTCCCTCAGCGCAGTCAAAATGACCAAGAAGTCCCTTCAATGGAGTGCTGCCACAATGACGGTCGCCAAAGAACTGAAAGATGAGGCAGGAACCCACTGGAGTGTGTGCAATGGGCTGGTGGGGGAGGGTTCCCGCCAAAATACCTCAGCTTTAGAAATTTCCCGAATCAGGTGCAGAGCCCATATGTATGATTCACAGAGACCACAAAGAAGAACATCCAGCTCCTGCTAATCCCCAGTATGCCTCCCGCTGCCCCCACACCCTAAAAAAAAGGTTTAAATTATTATTTTTTAAATGGCATCCGGCTTGCTATGGAGCACCAAAAAGGTCAAATTTGCTTGTTTGCAAATTTGTTTGCAAAAAGACAAGAGGAAAGAAATGGTGGTTCAGCTATTAAATAAGGATGGCAAAATGATAACAGATGACAAAGAAAAGGCAGAAGTGCTCAGTCCCTACTTTGGCTCATTCCCGAAAGAGGGTCTATGAGCCCCCTGGCAAAGGCGAGGTACAGGCTGAAGGGGCAGGATTGCAGCTTGAGATTGATGGGCATATGGTCAAGGAACACCTAATTACTTTGAATGAGTTCAAATCTCCAGGGCCAGATGAACTGCATCCTAGAGTAATAAAAGAACCGGCAGAGGAGCTCTCAGAACCACTATCTATTACTTTTGAGAAATCATGGAGGACGGGTGAAGTGCCAGATGATTGGAGGAGAGCTAATGTTGTCCCCATCTTCAAAAAGGAGGAATCTATGAACTACAGACCAGTCAGTCTGACATCAATCCTTGGGAACATTTTGGAGCAGAGTATAAAGCAATCCATCTGTAAGCACCTTGAAAATAATGCAGTGATTACTCAAAGCCAACATGGCTTTGTCAAGAACAAATTCTGCCAGACGAATCTGATCTCATTTTTTGATCAAGTAACCTCCCTTGTGGACTGTGAGAATGCTGTGGACATCATATATCTTGACTTCAGCAAAGCTTTCGACCTGATGAGCAAACTAGCTAAAAGTGGGCTAGATGAAACAACTCTCAGGTGGATCCACAGTTGGCTACAGACTCGGACTCAATGAGTGTTTATCAGTGGGATCTTCTCAAACTGGGGAGAGGTAATGAGCAGGGTACCGCAGGGCTCAGTCCTGGGCCCAGTGCTTTTCAACATTTTTATTAATGACTTGGAGGAGGAGGTGCAGGGAATGCTGATCAGATTTGCAGATGATACAAAATGGGGTGGGACAGCTAATATCCTGGAAGACAGAAACAGAATTCAAAGTGATCTTGATAGGCTGGAGCACTGGGCAGAAAGCAACAGAATGAAATGTAATCGGGATAAATGCCAAGTTCTGCACCTAGGGAAAAGAAACCAAATGCACAGTTACCAGATGGGGGATACTTGGCTCAACAATACTACAAGTGGGAAGGATCTTGGAATTGTTGTCGATCGCAAGCTGAATATGAGCCAACAATGTGATGTGACTGCAAAAAAGGGAAATGCTGTTTTGGGCTGCATTAATAGAAGCATAGCATCCAAATCCCAGGAAGTACTAGTTCCCCTCTACTTGGCACTGGTTAGGCCTCATCTTGAGTGCTGTATCCAGTTCTGGGCACCACACTTTAAGAAGGATGCTGACAAGCTGGAGAGGGTTCAGAGGAGGGCAACGAAGATGATCAGGGGACTGGACACAAAGCCCTATGAGGAGAGACTGAAAGAACTGGGCATGTTTAGTCTTGAGAAGAGAAGACCGAAGGGAGATAGGATAGCACTCTTCGGGTACTTGAAAGGTTGTCACAGAGAGGAAGGCCAGAATCTCTTCCTGATCATCCCAGAGTGGAGGACACAGAATAATGGGCTCAAGTTACAGGAAGCCAGATTCCGGCTGAACATCAGGAAAAACTTCCTGACTGTTAGAGCAATACGAGAATGGAACCAATTACATAGGAAGGTAGTGGGCTCTCCCACATTGGAGGCATTCAAGATGAAGCTGGACAGCCATCTGTCAGGAATGCTTTGACTTAGATTCCTGCATTGAGCAGGGGGTTGGATCTGATGGTCTTGTAGGCCCCTTCCAACCCCACTATTCTATGATTTTAGGAAATTTGGATCAGTTTCCTAAAAATCAGGAGGTGAGTGGTCTGCAGTAAGAACAGATCCGACTGAGGAACACCCAAGGCTTTGTCTTTCTACTCTGACAAACTTGACATCCCCCCTGACATTATAGGGGCCACAAACTCTTTTCAAGGTCCCTGAAAAATTAGGAACAAAACTTTCTGACATTTTTGCCCACTGATTGAAACTGAAGTTTGCAAATGAAACAGATGTATATTAACAAAGAATTGACTGGCTAGTTCAAATTCGTATGAATTTCCTTGTTTTTCAAGTTTTAGACCTTGATTCCTGCATTGAGCAGGGAGTTGGACTCGATGGTCTTATAGGCCATTTCCAACGCTACTATTCTATGGTTCTGTGGTTCTATGAAGTATTGCCTACTTGTCCTACTTCCTTTAGCCAAGCTTTCTTTTGGCCATCATCCCTAGTACTCCTGTCTCCCTTTCCAGAAAACCTTAAGGTTTGTGACGTTCTTCAGAGCCCTTTCTCACAGTCCACAGCTGGGGCTAATCGGAGCAGGTCAGCTCTGTTGCAAAGCTCTCTGTTTTCTGGGAGTGAGTGAATGAGCAGGGTGAGTAAACGGGTGTTTTGCATGGGACTGCTCTAAGTGGAAGAAGGGGGGTGGGTTTGTGGCTTTGGAGTTGAGTTTGCAACCTGATTGAGTCACCTGGACTATTACTGTGGTTGCTTTTTTCTAAATGGATCCCCCCCCCCCCAACTGCTTGTTTAAGTTGGCAGTGGAACTTTGACTGCTGGGTATAAATGCCTGTGGCTTGTGCATGGGTCCACAGCTGGAGCTAATCGGAGCAGATCAGCTCTGTAGCAAAGCTCTCTGTTTCCTGGGAGTGAGCGAGTGGAGTGAGCAAACAGGAGTTCTGCATGGGTGTTCAGTGGGAGAGGTTGCAGGGGACTCCATGGAAGTGGCAGTGTCATCTGGAATTCCCAGCACTATGGAAACAGGAGGCAGTCGTTCCAGGGGTGTGTGCCATGTTTGTCTCCCTGCCTGAGGACAACAGAAACCACGCTTGCTGCAAGTGCAACCTAGTAGCTGTCCTGGAAGAGGAAGTGACGCAGCTTGAGGCATCTCTGCTGGGTATTGCCAAAACATATGGTTAAAAGAAGCACTAGCTGTATTACACCTCCACCAATTGGTCAGCTCAGACAAACCCTTATTAAAGAGACATGGCACCTAATAGATGAGGAACAAGAGGTTTTGCTGAATGAGGCATAATGAGCATCCATGGATGCTTCAGACACACATGCTAAAGCATCAACCATTGATTTGGCAAAATGGTACCATCCAGTTCCCTGTTCAGTTCCTGCTGAGGACCCTGTGCATCATGTTTATTCACCAATAATAAGTATTTGTAAACAGGGTTCATGGGTCAATATGACTGATCAGCCTCAATAAGTATTTCCAGTACCGAAGGAGACTCTGAAGCTATAAAAGCGGCAGGGCCAAACCTAGATTCTCACCTAAGCTGTGGATGTTACACTTTGTCTAGATCAGGGGTGTTGGACTGTTTTTTGTCTGGGGGGTGAATGTCCCCTCCTCGACGAAGTGAGCCAGATGATGTCAGGGCAGGGCCCCTCCCCTGATGCCATCTGCTTTTGCCCTGCCCACTGTGCTTTTTTCCATGCTGAAAGAGGCATGGAGCTCTGTGCCTTTCTCACCATGAAGAAAGGGACTTGGCTGGCATCTGAAGGACTGGCTCCTGTGTACACTGGCTGAGATGGGTGCCTCCTTTGAGCACTGCATGCCATTGCATGTCAGTTGGAAGGCAAGCAGGAGGGGGCTGTTTCACTCATGTCTGCTTGTGGGTTTCCCACAGGTATCTGGTTGGCTACTGTGGGAACTGATAGGCCTTTGGTCTGATCCAGCATGGCTGCTGGCATGTTCTTATCTGTAGCCAATGCTGGAGTATTTAATTCAGTTCCAAGCATTTCTTAGCAGACACAGAATGTTGACACATGATGTTTAAATGAACCAGGTGTAGCTCTTCTGAGATATCTTTTCTCGAAACAGGGTTCTTTGTGGGTTTCGGTTGAAACCTATTCAGTGGTGCTCCTCTTGGTTCCGGTTCTATGCCATAGAGCTTTGTAGTGATAAGGGGCTGCTATTCACTACACAAGGTAAGTGCAACTGTGTTTTGCTTGTGAACCTCTGGCACCTGCTTGGGGATATTTTGTGGAGCAAATGCCTAACCCAGTTCATGGCATTCAGATGGAAGATTGGATTATTTTTAACTGATTTCAGAGTGTTGACAAATGTTTGAGTAAATAGATTTTGTCACCTCAGCAAGAGAAGATTTCACCCAGATGGACCTGCCTGGGAACAGCTGTGCCTTGGGATGAGCAGTCATGAGACAAGATGCTAACCTTTCAGAGTAAAGAATCATACCAGCATGTTTCTCTGGCTTTGAATTTGGATGTCTGTGTCAAAGGAGGCAGGATTTCTTGGTGTGTGTTATTGCCTAGGAACACACACTTCACTGGCACACACTTCAAGTCAACATCCACACATTCAATAAATACATTGTGTTGCAGACAAGTTTCTGTCAGGAATATGGTGTTCTTAGTTTGGTCTCATTATGAAGGTTTTCCAAAAACCTGCACATCCCTACATCTTCTCCCCATCTGCATAGTGCTGCTGCCTTTCAGTTAGTACAGTCCTGCCAGGAATATATTTGAGGTATCTTTTAGAGATTTAAGAGCTTTGTTGAAAACGGTAGCTAGATGGGCTTTTGAGACTGTTGTGAGTTGAAGAGCTTGGCTATGGTTCAGAGGCAGGAAGGTTTTCTCTGAATAGAAAGGTTTTCTGTGAACAGGTATTGACCACAAGTTCAGAGCATAGTAGAGGCTTTTAGGGCTTCATGCTAATGAAAGCATCTGACAGACTAGGCTCTTGCCTATGAAAGCTCCTGTCTCAATACATACATTAATATTTAAGGGGCTGCAAGACTCTTTGTTATTTAGTTGATGGATGGATGGAGTGGAAGCTCTGGATTTCCTGCATCAAGCAAGGAATTGGGCTAGGTGGCCCACAAGGCCTCCTCTGACTCTATGGAGCTATTCAGGATACTGGAGGATGCCTTCATTTTTGAAGCAGCAATGTGGATCAGTGACTTTCAAATGAGAAAAATGACTTCCAAGCTGGAGGAAGTTTCTTCTCATGGCATGGTACTGCTAGAAACCTGGGTTTCTTCTCCGTTCTCTAACACTGGCCTGCCTTGAGCACAGACCCTGTATGTGATCTTTTCAGTAGGGTGAGAAAATCCAGTACTACTTGTTTGAGATGCAGCCAAAGCTTTCTAAAATAATGGTCAATTAGGGGTATGAGGATAGTTTTTAAAAGTCATCCTGGTTTGTTTGTAGCACTTGCAGTAGCAAAGAACAGTCCCTGTCTCCAGATCCTACAGAGATAATTGTTTCTAGGGCATCTCATGGGAAGGAGGTCAGAAGCTGCATTGCATTGCACAGCAGCCCTCTGGGGTCACTCAGTGGGGGGATCAGCCACCCAGTGGCCAAAGGAGGGACTGGCAACTATTTACTTGCATGGCAAAAGGTTACAGGGTGCATTCAGGGCCCTACTGGGGGGAGTGCTAACCCTGTTCCCTGTCCCTAGAGTTGGGTTCTTTGCTCACATTAGTCTAGGGAGGATGTTGTGAAATGGTGTAAGTAGAAAGAATGGCTTCCAGTGGGGCCCAGAGGGTGAATTTAATATGCTAGTGTTCTTAAAAGTGCAGCATCATCAGCTTCCCTGCCTAGGTGGTAGCGTTGCAAAAACTGCCCGTGGGCAGATACTGGTTGTGGGATAATGTTGTGGAGCAATTCATGCAAGCTGCCTGAATAGATCTTTTTAGCAGAATACCTGCTGCTACCGTCTTGTTTGCTTCAATTCTCTTTGCCCTGTACAGTAGTGGTGTTCAGTCTTTCCAGGCCCGGGGACCACTTCTAGACCCTGTCCAAAAGAGAAGAGCCTCTATTCTCCCCCCCCATATATGCTTTGTTACTGTATATGCCTTCTTTTACTCCTCTTGACCTCCTACTTTTTCTCCTCATTCTTTCTTCTCTTAAAAATTCAAGATTAAAAAATGGCAAGTGATGCTTCTGTTGTGATCCACTTTTGAAAAGTAAACATTTTCAGGAATTGCTTAGCAACTGTTATTGCTAAGGTTACTTTCTTAACCTGTTTTTCTGCTTTGCCCCCACCTAGGTCAAGCTGGGAACTTCCAGACTTGAGAGAAGGACGTGTAAAAGCAATCAGTGACTCTGATGGAGTGAGCTACCCCTGGTATGGGAACACTACGGAAACAGTGACTTTGATTGGCCCCACCAATAAGGTCTCCAGGTTCTCAGTCAGTATGAACGACAATTTCTATCCTAGTGTGACCTGGGCTGTCCCCGTGAGCGACAGTAATGTGCCACTGCTGTCCAGGATCAAACGGGATCAAAGCTTCACTACGTGGCTAGTAGCCATGAATATGACCACAAAGGAAAAAATTATCTTGCAGACTATAAAATGGAGGATGCGAGTAGACATTGAAGTTGATCCCATGCAGCTCTTGGGCAAGCGAGCCCGGCTGGTGGGGAGGACTCAGCAGGAACAGCCCAAAATTCTGAGCAGGATGGAGCCCATCCCACCAAATGCACTAGTGAAACCCAATGCCAATGATGCCCAGGTCCTCATGTGGAGGCCTAAGAGGGGCCTGCCTTTGGTGGTGATACCAGCCAAGTAGAGGGGTGTATCTGTACAACAAGCGCTTTTGCCACCACTGGTGTAGATATCTGAGCCAAAGAAGAGCTCTCACATTCACTGGCCTTTTGCAACTGTTCGTGGGAAGAGGGCTTCTCCAAGACAGTGTTACCTGCAATGTCCAGTGCTGTGCCACACTAGAATAGTTGGCAGGATGCTCAGGTTGCTCCACACTTCAAGAGTATTCTCATGGGAAAAGAGGCTTCCTTACCTTAACAGTGAAATAAATTGATCAAGAATATGCTTTCCAGTGCCTGTGGCTAATGCTGCTTCCTCGCCAAGTACGTGTAGTTATGGAGGCCATTCTTACCAGATATTCATGGACTTCCAGTATGTTGCCTACTCTCTGGTGGGATAGGACAGAAAGGGATGGCATATTACCACAACGTAATACCTATGCATTTTTGATTGATAATCAAAATGATCACCCCGCTCATTGGAATGAAAAGAATGTTTACGAAGGAGGAACAGTAATGCTGTTCTGTTTAGCAAAGTTTTTGTAGAATGAGCCGTTCTGGCCACTAGGAACTGTCCATGGTGCTGAACTAAAGCACAGCTTGAACTACCAATAATCTCATCCACTCTTCCTCTTTCTGGGGATAATTTATTCGGACTAATGGAGTTAAGATGTGTTTTGCATGTGTTTCAAGTGTGTTTCAAGTAGTCATACGTGTACGAGCTTTGCCATAGTTTCCCATGCTCTGGGTAAAATACGAGGTCAATCAACTGGCAAACACCTTAGTATTTAAGAAACACTATTGTTCCCACACACTACCCCAACTCTGTTTTCTATAGAAGCAAAATTATTCTCTACCCCCCCGATAGTCTGCACATAGCATGTTTCATCAGCTAATGGGGAAAGAGTTATTGGTTATAGGTGGCATAGGAGGGTGATTGCTAGAAGAAATAAAAAGCACTGAAAAACGGGAGTATCCAGACTACCATTGAATATGGACAATGGGGAACATTAGAAACCCAGCATGTCTCCAGGCCCTCCCTGGCTGTGATATATTTGCTCATGGATGGGGGAAGGGGGCACTCAGAGTGAGAAAGAACACCCATGCAGCAAAAAGGCTGCCCTGCTAGATGACCCCTGGGCTACCATTTGAACATCCTTGACTTGGAGGGAATGTTTCCTGAAAATTCTCCTTTTACCATCTTGAATGTAACTAAGAAAATTATTTTTAGATTTCCCCATAGTTGAGGAGAAATACATGAACATAGGTAACAAAAATGGAAGATAATGAGAACTTCCCTTCTCTTGCATCTTCTTGATCATTTGTTAGAGCCACATATTGGGAGCATCTCTGCTTACTTTGGTAATGATGTCATAATAGGAAAAGAGAGAGTACCTTTGGATTTTAGCCCATGAGATTTCTAGAGCTGTGCTTTCAGCTTCTCTTTCTATGCTGTCATTTACCCTCAGTCAACACCGTTATGGGAAACCTGGAGGAGGAAAGTAGAGCGGTTGACTGCAGTTCCAAGTTTTGCTGTTTGGTCGTCTTAGCAGTGTGAAGGGAGCTTAAATAGTCTTGTGAGCAAAGATGGTGCTGTAGAAAACTGTAGAGTACTGCTGTTTACCTCAATTGCAGAACAATATAATGGGCATAGCACTTTGGAAAGAAGCTGCTGCATGAACATGTAGGTGAAAGATGTGCAGGAGACAGAAGTTCATGATGTGATGTCATTTTCAGGAACTGCTAGTTGCAGAACCCATAATAACACAACATGTGTGGCATCCTTGTGTGTTCCCACTAGAATTCTACAAGTAGTGAGCTAGTAGCACTGAGGATTGTATTTCTTAAGCGAGCAGAGATTGGCACTCCCAGAGAGAATGGTAGATTTTCCAGTGAGGAACTTGTCTTTTCCCCATATTTCGTTAGATATACGATGCTCTGATGTCAGTTTGTTGACATGTCTATCATTATTGTTTATTACAGTTCTTCAGCATCAGCTATTATCTTGACAATGGAATCTTTCTGTTGATGCTGCAGGAATTCAGTCTTCTAAAGGGAAGAACCCTTGTAGTTCTACCACAGTCTTTGGAATTGCTTCTTGGCTGCCGTGGCTTAAGCTGCAAGTCCTTGTTAATGCATTTGCACTAGTTCTGGGCTTCATCTTGAGACTGAACTATTCTGCTTTAAAATCAGCTGGACAACATGCTCCTGTTGTTGCCATGAGCTGTTGCCACTGTTATGATATGTGTCCCTGTGGAGTCTTTTCGATCCTGCTTATCTCAGATTCTGTATTACTGATGTCCCATGCAGCTCTTGCTCTCACTAACAATGCACAAGAACTGCTGAGTATCAGTGAGCAGGGATACATGTTTCTTGAAGCCAGTTCCCTTGGAAGATTACGAAAATAATATATGTGAAGTGTTTCGAACTCTCAAAAACTGCTGTATAAATGCTAAGTATTACTGTTAAGTTATGGATCTGCAAGGACATATGTCAGGCAAACAGTACTGAAAATCCATGATGACTCTGACTAGCTCGATAACCCTTTAGAGCCTGTCATAAAGAATTAATGGAGTGGAATCTACTGTGAGGAGGATTTGTGTGACATCCCTGTTGTAGCAAGGTTCAAAGAGCTATATCGAGTCAGTGTTGGGATGTTCATCTAAACTAAGCAGGCTAGTCTTAGATTTTTATGGATTTTCCTCTGGAAGTTCATTCAAACTACTGGACTTCCATAGAAGACCTGACAATAACCAACTGCTTCTACAATCTGATGGCAGTGCTGTCCCCGTGTGCAATGTGCTAGCTTTCGCTCCAGTGATATTTTTTATAATGTATTTATTTATTACATTTCTGTACCGTCCAATAGCTGAAATTCTCTGGGCGGTTCACAACAATTAAAACCATAAAATACAACATGGTAAAAAAAAATTTATAAGTTTAAAACTACAGTGTAAAATAAAAATAAAAACCAAAATAAAATTTAGCAGTAGTGCAAAGGTTTAAAAAGAGTTACAGATTTAAAACAACAGAAACTGAAAGACTTTTGACACACGTAGAGAGCAATCATATGCCCCCTAGACAGTGTCTGGGGGGACATAGCATTGTTCAGTTTCAGAGATCCAAGGTCTGACCTCAGAGCCAGAAACCGTGCTCCCTTCCCCCTTATAGCTGGCGTGGGTCTCTCCCCTTCGGCTACACTTCCGTGCTTGGGAATGGAGCGTGGAGATGGGGAAAAGGGGGTGCTCCCGGGGGCAGGGTGGGGAGGAGACCACAGGAGCTGGTTTATGGAGCTCCGTATCAGGTCTCCAGGCTCCTTCCCTACCTCTCCCCAAAGCCACGCCAAGAGGGGTGAAATCACCCATCTAGGCAAAAATGCAGGGCGGCTGAAGCACAGAGGAGAGGGTCCCGTCCATGTTTCAGGTCCCCTGCATAGGATAGTTGGCAGCCTCCAATTTTGGAGGCTGGCGACTATCTGGATGGGATTTTGCCCTTGTACTTCATCTGCTGGATTCCGAAGAAACAGGGATGGTCTTGAGGCAATGTGGGACATCACAGCTTATTGGTAGGTCTCTGTTTACACTTCAGGAATACTGAACACTAGAACGTAGAGTCTTCCTGCCTCGTTTGCCCACATTCCAAAGAGCTGTGCAGTTGCTTGGCCCTGGCTGGGAGGAATGGCTGTTCTCCATTACCTCAGCAAACCAATGGCTAATTTAGGAGCTGTAGTGCTGTGGAAGGCTAGTAAACACTCTTTCTAGGAATATCCTGGACAACAAAGAATAGCAAAATAACCTGTAAGAGACTGATGGGAGGGTTTCCTTATTTTCTGCAGTTCCTTTCTTTTTAAAAGAAAATAAAATGGGACATTTTATTAGTATAATTGTTAGGAAGTTTCCCTAGCAAAATATTTTAGCAGCTTATTTGAAATGAATTATCCCAATTGTCAGTAAAAATAATTGGATGAAAAGTGAAGGAAAGACGGGAAATGGTCCATTTTGAATTCTAGTATGGAACATTTTTACCCGACGTACTTCCATGTTGGCACTTGGAATTTCTTAACCTAAAGTTTTTGAGCTCTTTTGATGCATTTTAGAGAAACTGAGCTGGACAGTGGTATTCAGGTGTCCAAGCTCCATTTTCTAGACCTACTGTTGTGCCTGCTAACTTCCCCAGTTTTTAAAGTATGTTCTATTAGGTGATATTGACATGAGGCATGAGATGGAAAATCTAATTAGAATCCCGGGGTTGGTTCTCTTTAAAGATGGCCAGCAATATTGCCTGTGAGGAGCAGTCTTAAAAGGCATGTGTAAGAAGCCAAAAGCTGTCCCCATTGAAGACTCCCCACACAGCCAGTCTCCAGGCAAGCGTTGCTACCAGTAAACCTATTCTGATGGCAGCAGAGTACAGTTCTGACTGAGGATGGGTACTGGCTTTGGTTTGAAAACATATACAAGTTTGATCCCAAATCTAAACGGTACATTAAATGTTCTTATGTGTTTTGAGCATTATTGGCACACGTCAACAATTCTGCTCCCTATGGCAAATGTGGTGCTCCTTGCTGGTGAGCGTGACAAGTGGAAGGCTTCCTCCCAACTTTGAAGCTGCAGAGGTGTGTGAAGATCGGCTCAGCGGTTTCTTGGTGGACCTCACCACCTCTCCACCTCCGAAGTTGGGGTGTATTTGGTAGCTGCATGGCCAAGGTGCCAAGCAAGCAAATTGCCCACTGGCCTTTCCTGCTCTGAAAGCAGGTGGAAGAGGGTTGGGTGCTGTTGCCTGGCGGTGACTGGAGCAGGTTCAAGCAGGGTTGCCCAGCCAGCCCCCCCTTCCCACTGCCCCTTCCCTCAGGAAAGGCTGGGGGGCTGGCTTACCCATACAGAAGGGAATCTAGGGGCCGATGACTACTATTCTTTGCTTGGCCAGCCTTGCTGGCCCCAAATTGTAAACACCTGACGATTGATCTTGCTGCTTTCACTTCATTTCAAGCTATTTTACTGTTTCATATGAATGTGGAGTCTGTGTGTGAGTGTATGTGTGTGCGTGCTAAGGACCATGTTGCTCCAGTGAAGTTCAGTCAAGGGGGTTATTAGGAATGTTCGTCTTGTGTGTATTGCATGGTCTCACTACTGTGTGAGTGTGAGGGAACAGCCCAACTTAAGGTGCAGGAGGAGGCCTGATTGCTCAAGGCAAGCCCAAGAATGAGCCCAATGTGTTCGAAAGAGTACTGCAGGGACTAATGTCATGGATATCAAAGCTAACTCTTAAAATACAACAGACAGGATTTGGTGGTACTGCTGAAGCATTGGTAGTTGTTGGCTCAGCTGTGCCACAGGAATACTGGACAGTCAGAAGGGTCTCGACTGCCACTGGTGGGGCAGTTCCAATCCCGGGTGGAGCAGGCAGACAATTCTAGGAAAAGGGTAAAGGAATTAGGGGCCTAGGAAAACAAGACTGGAAGGTGTCCAAAGAGAATGAGGAGAAGGTAAGAGGCCGGTACTCAAATTACATGTGTGCATGTGCATGTGCCAGAGGGGGTCTGACCCTTTACACCAGGCTTGGGAAGCTTGTGGCCCTCCAGAGGTTACTGGACTGCAACTCCCATCAGCCCTAGCAAGCATAGCCAATGGCGAGGGATGATGGAAGTTGCTGTCCAACAGGATCTGGTGGGCCACACATTGCCCCGTGCTTTACACTTTTGTGCCCCCCCCCCCGTAGCTTCTCTTTTAGAAGGATACAAAGGGGTATGGTTTGGCCAAAATTGGGGGGCTCAAGGGGCGGGGCTTGAGGATTTCACTAAGCCCCCCCCATTTTCTCATATAACTTGACCACTGCAAGAAGCAAACATCTAACAAAAGAAAACCAGAAGGGAGAAGTGTACATGGCCAACAGTTACAGAGTTGAGGAGAGCTGAAATTCACAGGTTGACTGGAAATAACCAGCCAGTATAACCAGCATCAGTATCTTTTATGAGACTTATGTCTACTAGTGTAGAGTGTATCCAACCCTTTGAGTTAAACAGTGCCTCCTCCAAATTAACAGCTGTGGAAAGGGCAAGGTTACTTGTTAAGGCAAATATTTCCATCACCTCAGATAAAGCTGCTAGGGTTTCTCCCTTGGTAAAACCAATCTTATTAAGGAGACGTTTTGCATTCCTGATTACTCCTGGCTCTGAATAGCTTTTGGAAGCATGATTGACACTGGGTGTTGGTGAATACGACTACACTGGGGATGGTTCCGGATGAGGCTTTTATTGTGCCATCACTGTGCCTCACTCATAGAATTTTATGAAGGCTCCAGCCAGTGATGTCTTCCGCTTGTAATCCTCCCATGTTTCCCACCACCGCAGAAAACCTCTTAAGGTGTAAAAGATGGAATTGCTGCAAAATGCCGTTTGATTGGTGGCTCTAGGAACCATCCACCTGGAAACACCCTGCAAGAGAGCAAGGAGCTAAGCACAATTTTACATTGGGTAGATTTTAATTTTAAGATTGTGTGGGCTAGAATTGACATTAATTTTAAGATTGTGTGGGCTAGAATAGACATTAAAAAATGACCAGTACAAGCTTCAGCTTGGATACAATGATTTTGTGGCTTTGAGTTTTAAGCCACTATCCACCATCTACCTTAAGATACTAAAACTACGGCTGAGCACTAGCTTCCTCATTACTCTGCCTGATGAATGTTGTGCACCTCAGTCAGCAAAAAACATTGGTGCAAACAAAGATGCTATCTTTGCTGTTTCAACTTTTGTCTTGGGAGATGACACAACAGCAGAGGCACTTGTGGCTGTGGCACTTTCTGCCTTTCCTTTTTCTTCAGGCTGTTTCTGTCTTGGCACATCTTGTTGGATCTCACTTTCAGCTTGTGGCCTGCTATAGTTTGGACTCAGTGGTTTAGCCTGCAAGGAGCTACTGTGTGGCAGATCCTACCTTGGGACAAAAAATTGGACTTTCTGGGCCTTTTCATCCTGCAACCATTGCCTCTGCCAAATGTGTGGGAAGTTATCAGTTGACCATATCCTATTTTGAAATGGTTCCTCCATCCCCTAAAGGGTCCAGCATCTTTACTCTCAGGGAAGAACATGGGGCCAGGTCACAGAATGGGATTCCCCAAACTTTCTCCACCTGTGGAACTGGATTTAAAGCTCCTCCAATGTCTGACTACCTTTTCTGCATGCCCATTTTCACATCTGTGCCTCTGCATCACCGTGTTCTAGCCTCTAATGGAGATGGTTGCATGGAAATCCCATCCCAAAGACTTCTTGTGCAGCAGGCCAGGCTGCCTGGTGGCAGAAATTGCAGGCAAAAGCTCCTGGTCTGTCTTCACATCTGGAGCCAGTAGATAGATTCCCAGGTTCTTTGGCTTTCAGGTCAGGCACACAGTAGCCAACTTATACTCCTTTGGCTCTCATTGATCACAGAGTTGTGTGGTGGTGTCCCAGCAGAAGTATCCCTTGCCCCCTTTGCAGGAAAGCTGTGCCCCTGCCAGACTGTGTGTTACCCTAAGGGAGCAGCCCTCCCAAACAGCATTTTGTGTAGCTCCACACCAAATTCTGTGCTTGTGTTACTGTCCTGCATCAGGGAAACAAGCACTCATTGTGCTCTGGATTGTAACATTGAACTGTTTTAAACTGCAGGCTACGTTATTTATTCTGTTTGTTTATTTATTTGATCTATTTATTTTAATGGATTCCCCCCCCCCATTTTCAACCCCCTAGGCAATCTCCTGAATACAAAAAGTCTTTACAATGACTGTGGGGTGTTTGTTTCAATACAAACAGCTACACATTGGGAGAGAGGGCTTTTTCATGTATGCTACTTATTGTCTTAAGCTTCCACCTTGCTTTTCATTCTCCCTTTGTGACATGATTAGGAGCTTTGAACAGAAATCCTACTAAGCCAGAGAAGGGAGGAGGTGAAGAGAGTTGCATCTGTTCTCTTCAGTGTGTGATTCTACTAATCTGCTCTTCTCAGACATCCCCCACAACCTCATTTTTCTCCTCTCTCCCTTTGTTGTGTTTTCTTTTGACTCTGGTTGTAGATGCTACCAGTTTCCAGAAATATTGATAGGAGCTGGAGCATGTAGAAGTCACTTTGGAGAGGAAAAATCGGGTATTCTGCCATTTGGAAAAGACTGGAAAGAAGGAAGAGTAAAGCTGATTTTGCAGAGTGCCTTAAAACAACATTGACTTTACTTGTGGGGTGGGGGTCATTGCTCTTGATCTCTGGATTTTACAAAGGCTCAATCAGTGTTGCATCCCACTTCTCTGGAATTTTAAGACGTTGTTAAATACATGATGTATTGCAAACAGGAGACGGCTTCCTTTATTTATGGGGGATCTGGTAGGTGTGAAGCTCTGGTTTTCAGAGACTCTAGAATAACATTTGGGACAGGAAAGAAAAGGTTTCTGCTCAAGTACTTGGTGCAGCCAGCAGAGAAACTGACCAGACTGGAGAAGATCCTCTGGACAGCCTTTCACAGTTTCCCTGATTTACTTCCAATTAACTCAGTTATATCACTCCACCCCAGGACATCTTCATTTTATCCTTTGCAATAGTCCCTTTACGATTCAAAGACACTAACATGATGTTCAAGCTGCGCATAAGTGGGGAAGCGCTGTACCACTATTTTCCCCTTGATTTATTTTAGAAGTTTCACTGCTTTTCCAATTATTTGGTTTTTAAGGGTAAAAGCACACACATGCTGAGGCAGGGAAACATTCAATCTTTTTTAAAAAGCTAAAGAAAATGAAAAGTTCATGAGATGAATTGTGATGCAGCCTCAACAATTCTTTGTGAAGGCTAGATGGGAATACTTATGCCAGAGTAGTACAGCATGGGAGAGGAGGACTGCTGTGCTCTGCCACTGGTTAGGCCACAGGCATGATCAAGCAAGAGACTATGGTACTGGCATAACCACCTTCTTTGTACTGGTTTCAATAGCAAAGGCTAGGCTATCCAGGGGAAGGACTGTGTCATCCTAGATATGAAATACTGTGTTTCTAATGCCCCCAAATGCAGCATTTCCATAATAGCAGCGCTGCTATCAGGGAGGAGGTCTGCAAATAAATGGCTGTCTCATTGGAAACAGAGGATGCTTGCTTTCCCAAAAGTGCTGGGAAGTTGGAGAGGGTTGGGGCTATGTTCAAGATGATGTGAAGGAGGAGCTGAGGTTTCTGGTGCAAAGCCTGATAGAGAGCTGACCTACCTGATAAGTGACCACCATGCTTTTTGGTGTAGTGTTGGGTCACATTTTCTATTTGGTGCTGAGGTAACATGCCCCTGACCACCTGCTCCTAAAAGTGATGCAGTATTAGAGTTGTATCCAGTCCACACAGCATCAGGTTATTCTAAATCACTACTTCCTAACTGTACCTACTGAAGTATTGTTTTTGTGTCTAGGTTTGCCATGCTTCTCAATTCTTAAAAAAAATCTCCTTGAATTACAGAAAAGCAAATATCCTCTGCTTTTTGCATTCTGTATTCAAATTCAGCCGTAATTACCCAAACTCTAATGGATGGGGGAAGGCCAATGATTGCTGCATATATGTCTGTTACTACTGTAGGTTTTTTTCCGAGTTTGTACAATTGTGCCACAAAGGAAAAGGAGAATATTAAACCTGACCTTTTCAAACAAATGCAGGTGGGCGCAAGACATGGTTTTAATATGGAAAGTTTGTCTAACCATGTTTTGTAGTGAAAAATGCAGAAACCTGGGAGCCCTCTTAAATTCAGTGCACTTTTCAGAGCTGTACCACTACATCTACCCCCAATTTCAGTATGTTGTTTAAGCAGATGCATTTCAAATTAGATTTATGAGGCAAACCTGTCCAGTCCCTTTGGAGCATGCAACTGCATTACTATTTCATCTCAGCTGGCTTCTTGTTTGTTTATGAGCCCAATTCAGAGTGCTGGGTATCACCTATAAGGCCCTAAGGCTGCAGAAAAAGGTCCTACAGCTCCTAGCATGCCCTAGCCAGCTATGCTGGCTGGGGAATGCTGGGAGTTGTTGGACATTTTCCTCTCTTCTCTGCATTTATGCCAAGGCTGTAGATCTTCCTGCCCTAGGAGGTCAGATTGGCGGTTAGGGACCAGACCACTGTGTTTTGTTTTGGTGGGCATATGGCTTGACTGGCCCTAAAAACAATCCTATTGCTGGTTTATTTTGTTGTCTCTATATAGAATCATAGAATAGAATAGTAGGGTTGGAAGGGGCCTACAAGGCCATCGAGTCCAACCCCCTGCTCAATGCAGGAATCAAATATGCTGCTGCTGCTGCTGTGTGTAATTGCCTGTTTTTAGCCTTTGGGCGATATTAATCTGCTTGTGAACTGCCTTGAGTACCTCATTTATGAGACACAGATGGGATAGAAATTATAAATAAAAGTCCAGCTGAGATTGGCAGAGTTGCCTTTGAGCTGGCATAGAGCCAGTTGAACAAGGCAATAAGCTGCTCCCCAGGACCACATACCTGCTCTGGCTAGAGTCAGAACTTAACTAAGCCTTTGAGAACTGGAGTAGAACTGTTTGTAGCAGTGACTGCTCAAGCCATTTAATTGTAAGCTGAAAGGATCTGAAAACTAGATGTAAATATGTCTGGTAACAGTACAATTCTGCTCCATGAATCAGTCAGTCAAGTGGAAGAATGTCAGCCCATGGAAGCTCACAGCTGACTTTATAGGAATGCACACATTCCATGACCTGAGCAAGACTAAAGAGCGCATTGGCAGCCAGGTAGCTCACAATCCCTTGCTTTGGCATATATAAAAATGCAAGGACAGTGGAGTCTTGAGAAATTGCTCTATGCATATGAGAACAGCTGACACCTATATGATCTGCAGTGAAGGACTAAGCACTCACTCATTGACCTTTTGCATATCCCTTGAGCTCTTCTTCTCCATCTCCCAAGACATACATTTATAGACTAATATTATTTATTATATTTTAACTCACTTGTCTATTCAGAAGCTCAGGGTAGTTTACATGAGTAATCCAAGTAATGAATATGGTAAGATCTGCTTAGCTTTAACAATGTGACAGCACCTCCAGGCTATTTAAGCCTGTGATGGCAGTGGATTTAAAATCGGAATGCAGTATGTTCCATACAAAAGCATGTACCTTCCCCTCATAATGGCTCATGTAGAGAAATGCAGTAAAAGTTCTTGTAGCAGCTAAAAGACAAGCATTGTGGCATATGTTTTTGGTGGACTAGAGGACCACTTCATCATCTGTAGTGGACTCTACTCCCAAGCTTATACCATAATAAATGTGTTTGTCTTTTAAGTGCTACAAGGCTCTTTGTTGTTTTGCTGCAACGAACTAATATGGCTTCCCCTCTGGACGTTGTTAAGAGAGAAATACAGAATACACCTGCTATACACCAAAGACCCTTCAGTTAGGGAATGATGGTGTGCCATGGCTAGGAGAACCCTGAGAGGACCAGACCTCACTACGGTGGGCATCACCATGGTCTGTTTGGAACAGGTTTGAAAGAGGAGGAAGCCACCCTCCAACTTACTGTGGGCAGCATTGGATTAGGGTGGGGAGCCAGATGGCTGGCCTGGTGTGCCCCATTAATCCAGCCCAAAGCCAGAGATGGCAGCTTCAGATTTGCACAGGGTAATTCCCTCTGCTAAAAGTGTGTTGGGTGTCCTGAAGAGACGCTGTCCTTGGTTTTCTGCCTAGAAAATGTACAGCGTCTTCTTAAATGGTAACAGCTCTCTGTCTCTGTTGCCCTCCCCGCCCCCGAAGATTGACTGGGGCTAAAGAGCCAAAGAGAAATCTGAAGTGATGCTGGTATGCAAGTGATATGCAAAGAAGGAACACACACCTCCCTATGAGTGATCTGCAGAAACTCCAGATATGGGGTCAGGTCATCCTTGTCTCCGCATGCAGTTTCCTCTGTTCACAATACCGTTTTGGAAGTATGACTCGCTTCATGCTGTCTTTGAAGTTTTCATCACATTATGACTCATCAAATTTTTTCCAATGGGAAGAAAGCACCCAAGAGATGTAATTGTTGCCGTGCAAATGATTTAAAAGCACCCCGCCTCTTCATAGCTCTCTGAATAGTCATTTCTTCCCCCTTCATGCAGTTTTCCTCAGGTTACAGCTGGGCAACAAGGCCATGAAAAATGTTACTTGGGGTGTTCCCAGACGAAGGGGTCCTAGCACTGATAGCCAGGAGATATTGTGCAGCTATTCTGTCTTTTTTTTTCCTTAACAGATTTTCTGCAGTAAGAAAAAAGACAGAAGAAACAGTGGGAAAACACAGGAGGATTAGAAGTTGAAGATGACATCATCTGGACCCCCCATAAAATTCCATGAATGAGGCAGGGAGATGGTAGGATAAAAGCCTCATCTGGAAGCACCCTTGCACAGAGTCATTCAGTAAACTGATTCAGAGGAGAACCAGTTTAGAGGAGATAATCTAAAATACTTGACGCTTCCAGAATTCTGATACAGTACAATCCTGTGTGTGCTTATTCAGAACTAAATCCTACTGTGTTCAGTGTAGCTTGCTCTCTAGTAAGTGTGTTGAAGACTCTTTCTTCAGGCTTTCTGAATATGTCATTGAATAAAGGAAGTGATCAAGCTCAAAAGATAGGAACTATTCTGGAGTAAAGGGCCAAGGCAATGGCATTTGTATCAAGAAAAGAATATAAATGTAAACTTCCATAAGTGGGTAAGTATAGAAGGGAAAAGCTCCATTATTCAGCTGAGCTGCCAGGAACCTGTTTTTTTCCTTCAGTGACTCTCCCCTTTGCATGATGCCATTTGCTACTTGCATAAAACGACGAGGGTTTTCTTTTGTAATTAATAGTTTATCGGATGTTTCATTCTCCAATACAATACAAACAGTAAACTCCTCCCCCTCCTCCCCCCGTTAGATCCCCCCCCAATCTTCATATTGTCCTGTGAGTTTAAATAAGTGAAATTAAAATGATGAGTCATCAGTAGTGAAACAGGGTGGGGTTGCCGGAAACAGCCTTTCTTGCTGTTCTTCAGCACTGAAAAAAAACTTACATTCCACACAACAGTTTCACTATCTGTGGGAAACAGATTTCCTCAGTACAGATACAATGTGTTGAAAGCTCAGAAAATAGAGTGTTCCTAGCAAAAGCATGTGAGTAGCTAATTATAGGGAAAACTGAAACAAAGGGTAGAGGGGTTTTTAGAGGGGGTTTTTTGGGAACAGTGTAAAAGCCAGAACAGCCCCTTTATATTAAAAAAAAAAAAGCATGCCAAAAATAGTGGCATATGTTAGAAACACCTGAGAACAATATTTTAGGCCTAAAATCCTTGCAATATTTAATTATTAACCCCATAATGCCCAGAACACATCTGGAACAGAATGGAATGACCCAGAATGGACACTTCCAAATGAGCGAAATCAACCAAACTTACCAGTCACAGATAACTCCATGGCGGGCATGCAGTAAGCCACAAAATGTGTACAGAAACCATGTTCTGATACCTGTTCCAGGCAATAGTCCTTACTGAAGAGAAATGGCTTGGAATGGCCACTTCTGAATGAGTCAAATCAACCAAACTCACCAGTCACACACTACTAGGTGGGACAGATATAATAAGATCCAAAACCTCCATGGAAACCAGATGTCAATAGCTGTTCTGGGCCATAGTCGGTATTGCACAAAACAGGCTGCAACGGCAACTTCTGAGTGATCCAAATTAACCAAACTCACCAGTCAAACCAAACTAGACAGATGTAATAAGCTCAAAACCTTCCATGGAAACTACATTTCAATAGCCACTCCGGGCCATAGTCTGTATTCCGAAAAACAAGCCGGAATGGCGACTTCCAAGTGAGCAAAATGAGCCACAAACTGTTGTGGGGAATTTTACTAGATGGAACTGATGCAGTTAAATATGAAACCTCTGCAGAATCCAGAGGGAAGATCTGCAAAGACCACTTCCAACAGCAGCCCATGGGTGTGGTGTGGTTCAGTGCTTAAATATCAGACGGGGATGGGGGAGGCCCGCTTGCTCCTGAAGCTCACCATGACCTTTGGCCATTCACACCTCTCAGCCTAACCAGCCGCACAGGGTTGTTGCAAGGACAAAACTGGGGGAGTCATTTGATGCTTCTTTTATTCCTGGATTTAATTGAAATAAAACAATCTCACTTCAAGATTGCTCATCTGGTTTGGGAAGCAAGTCTGGAAAGTGCCAGTCAGAGAAATCTCTTCTGTCCGCTTCCAAGCTCCGAAGGGAATGCCTGCCCTCCACAGGCTGGAGAGAGAGGGCATCTCTACACCAGCCTAACATCCTGCATTTAAAACAGGGCTTTCAGCTTCCATTTTAAATGCAGGATCACAACCATTCCCTTTTTCATGTGCTTCCTTTTCCCCCACCCCCTTCCCCCTCCTTCTCCTCATATCTGAGTCTTCCATTACCTGTCACTGATCTTGCTCCTCTTCTTGTTGTGTTTCCTCTTTTCACAGAGGAAACTCAAGCGGAACAAAACGGGATAATTTGATAGCTCATTATCTGCGATCTGTTTAAAAACGGAACAAAGGGCATTTAGTGTAGGAGATGCCTTGAATGATCACAGTGTCATGTAAAGAGCCCACAAACTTCCATGAGGGAGCAATCTCAATCACAGGATAAAAGCTCAGTGTGAAGGAGCTGGAGGGGGAGTCAAGGAGGCGAGGGCTCAACGTTTCTTTGAAAAAGTGAAACTTTCTGCCAGCCAGCAGGCAACCTGGGGCTAATCCATACCTTTGGAGCTTGTAAGGAGAAGTCAGGGGGAGAGCAATGGCCTTTGGGCGGGGGGGCAGGGGGAGAAGAAGTCTTACATTAATATATGCACAGGGAGCTAGACATTTCTGTGGCCCAGGCCCAAAGGGTACATCAGCCTTTCACGAATAGTATGTTGATATAAAGAGAGGATCTTTTGATGCTAAAGTCAGGGAGACAGCGAACAAACAAAAACTCCCACAAAGGGAACATGACAGATTTGAAGCTCTGGGAAGACAAAGACATGCTGTAATAGAGCTTCATAATATGACAAAGAGTTGCTCTGTCTCTCTGGGCTAAAATGGAATCCTTCCACATCAGTCCAGTTATGATGTAATTAGGGGTCTGACAGGTTAAAAAGAGTAAAACTGGCCTATACTTTTCTTTCCTTGTGGCTTTAGCAAGAGGGCAAAACTAACACAAACTATTTCTTCGTGTGCACTTCTATGGCAAAATCTTCTCCTGGTAGCCAATGGAGAGAGCAATCCTATAGCTTCTAGACAGTGGCTAGACGGCCATAGGATATCTGGTTTTCCGGGAACTGACCTCAGCGCCCGCACTCCTGGAGAAATGACCTTCTTCCACTTCTGCGCTGCCTCCGAGGCAGCACAGAACAGCACTGCCCTCCGCGCTCGCAAGAGGAGAGTGGAGCGGCCGAAAAGGGGCCTTCTGGGGTGCCTTCCAGGGCAAGGAGGGCGGAAATGTCTGTCCAACACATCCAATGTGTCGTACAGCAGCCTCCTCCCCCACTCAGCCCTCCCGGGGCTAGGAAGCTGCAGTCAGCTGTGTAGCCGAAAATGCAGGGCAGGAGAAGCACAGAGGGAACAATCCCCTCTGTACTTCTCCTGCCCTGCATTGGATAGGTGATCGCCTCCGAGTTCGGAGGCAGCTGCCTATCTGAATAGGATTGCGCCCTAAATCTGCAATCTCCTACCAGACTCCATGTTAAGACTGCAATTAAATGCAGATTTTGTGGCTTCAACATCAAACTAGCTTTTTCTCTCTCCTCTCACCCCCACCCGAAGTATTCATAAGCTTGCTCATAATTTTGTGACATTTTGCTTGGCCCTAATAAAGGTATCACCACACAACATTTCTAGATACCCTAATTGACTGTACCTTATTATCTGACCCTGGGCTTAAAACTAAGTAGTACCTAGGACTTGGTGTGAGATGTAAGTGTTGCTAAATTGACTGGGAACAGTGACAATAGTGCTACTGAATTCAACATATGTGTAAGTTTGACCAAAAAGTAAAGTTTATTTCAATAGAGGAAAGTTCTCAAAAATGGAGAACTGGTTTAAAGGAAGTTGAAACTGAGAGTCAAGGTAGTCGTATCTCTCCAAAATGCTTGAAGGTTATATAAAATGCAAGCTCAGTGAGGATGCATGCTGTAATCAAAAAGGCTCCACCAAATGCAAGATGATGTGAGCATGTTTAGCAAGCAGTGCCAAGGAAGTTAAGAGAGGAAAGAAGTCTGGCTGTTTTGTAAGACTGGGAGCAGGGATGACATTTCCTCCTGGTGGAGCCCCTTGTTTCAAGGGCTCCCCGGGAAAAGAATGCCTGATAGGCTGCCACCAGTCAGGATCAACCTCCTGACACACCCTTGTCTGTCCAGTTGCTTGGGGAGTTTCTGAGCCCTATTGCCAAGGACCCCTCCCTTCAATCCATCTCTAGGCAAAAGGCAACGAGAAAGATGCTTTGGATTTCCTTTCCCAAAGCCCAGAAACTCAGGACTCAACAAAAATCTTGTGAAAATCCTAAAAACATGGGCCACTTGGATTTATTATTATTTTTTATTTAGACATATATGCTGCCCTTCAAACAGAGCAACTTACAATAAAATGTTAAAAGGACCATAAAACAACTAATACATTAGAGTAAGCTAAATAGCAGCCTTTTAAAGGCAGCATCCAAATAAAACAAATGAACAGATAAAACAAATCATGCCCTGCTTGTGGGTTCCCAGTCGACAGCTGGTTGCTCACTGTGTGAACAGAATGCTGGCCTAGGTGGACCCTTGGTCTGATCCAGCAGGACTCTTCTCATGTTCCCATGTTCTAACAGAAGCTAAAAAGCCAGTGGGCTCCAGACAAGCCCCTGTGACAGCAATAGGGACACTCCAGCCCTCAGAATGAATGTGATCTACAAAGCTCCTGAATCCCCCCCCATCCTGGGCCCCTCCCTCCTGCCCCCACCCTTGGCAGGGTCTTCACCTCTACAGCAGCATGCTGTGGATTCAGATCATGCTGCCTCCCCTCCTCAGATCAGGTCAGAGGGCCTGAGCACCATGATGGGATGAAAATGCCCACATGCACTTCTTAGCTGATCTGCAGGTCCTTCCAGCTTGACAGAATGAACCCAGAAGGGCAAGGGCTGTGGTACATGTGGTAGGCTGGGCTTGCCCAAGCATCTTGTCAACATCCTTGAGCCTCAGCAGCTGAAACTCATTCATTAATATAGGGCCAGATGGGTCTCTGGACACCTCCATAGACTGCCCACAGGTCATCATGTCCAAGTCACCACCAACCATTTGAAAAGGTTTAGCTGGATGGAGGCACTAGCGCTTCTTTTTCAGCACTGCCACAGAGTAGGCTTGATCATGTGTTTTATTAGTCAGTTAATTACATTTCTATGCTGCCCAATAGCCAAAGCTCTCTGAGGTTCACAACAATTAAAGTCATATGATACAACATAAGATACACTATAAAAGTTTAAAATTACAGTATAAAATAGAAGTAAAAAAACAAAATAAAACCTAGCGGCAATGCAAAGATGTAATATACAGTAACAAATCTAAAACAACAAAATCTGAAAGACTAAAATGCCTGGGAAAATAACAAGGTCATCACCTGGTGCCCGAAAGAGCACAACATAGGTGCCAGGCAACCCTCTCTGGGAAGCTGATTCCACAACTGGGGCGCCACTACAGAAAAGGCCCTCTTCTTAGTAGCCACCCACCTCACTTCTTTTGGTGGGGGCTCCCAGAGAAGGACCACTGAGGATGATCTTAGGGTCCAGGCAGGTGTATATATGGGAGGAGATGATTGTTCGGGTAAACTGGCCCAAGCTGTTTAGGGCTTTGAATGTTAATACCAGCACTTTGAATCAGGCCTGGATGTGGATTGGCAGCCAGTGCAAATGGAACAATACTGGCATAATATGATCACGTTGGCCAGTCCCTGTTAACAATCTTGAGGCTCTGTTTTGAACCAGCGGAAGTTTCTGGACCATTTTCAAAGGCAGCCCCATGTATAATGTATAATGCATTGCAGTAATCCAGATGAGAGGTTACCAGAGCATGATTAACTGTGGCTAGGCTATCTCTATCCAGATAAGGGCATAGTTGGTATATCAGCCTAAGCTGATAAAAGGTGCTCAGTGCGACCAAGTCCACCTGTGCCTCAAGTGATAGCTCTGGATCCAAGAGAACCCCCAAACTACTAACTTGGTCCTTTAAGGGTAGTGCAACCTACTCCAGAACAGGTTGAACATCACTTAGCTGGACAGATGAACCACCTACTAACAGTATCTCTATCTTTCCTGGATAGGAAAGGAGATACCTACTCTCAGGTAATTGGCCCTCATCCAGTTCTTATTACTAAACTCACAGTGAGTTTTCCACCAGGTGTTCTAGTCATCTCCCTTCCTGCCTCATTGCCCTCAGCATTCCAGTATACGAGGGAGCTGATTGGGCTCTGCAGGAAGGGAGGGGGACTTAGAAGCAACTGTGTCAACTGGTCAGGTCATCTCTGTATTCCATAGTATAACTGGGACATCAACAGCAGCCACAAAAGCTGAGATAAATGTCTTGATCCACCTTGTATACAAGATTCATGTCTTGGTTCTCACCTTCACATGTACACTTAAGGGGTTTTTCTTTTTGCGAAGGTCCCATTTATGACATCCTCCAATGGTACACAGTAGGTATGGGGAGTGTCTGCTCACAGGCCAGATATGGCCTGAACAGGTTCCCCATTCAGCCCAGCAGTTTCTTCCCCAGGCAACTCCTTCCCTTCTTCCCCTGCAGAGAAAAGTTCTTATCCCCAATCAGAAGCACAGAGAAAGGGAGAGGCAGCCTAAGTACTCAGCAGGGAGAATGTTGGTCTTGAAACCTCCCTGCCCAGCACTCCATGGTAGGGATAAAAATGCCCCCTCCAGCTGATCTGCACATATAAGATGAGGATGGCTTCTGGAGAAATTCCCTCTTCAGCTGATCTGCACAGATCAGGTGCAGCGGGGCTGGGAAGGGTGGGTGGTGTATGCAGATGGTATGGATGTGAGTGTGTGGTGTGGATGAAGTGTGTGTGTGTGTTGGGGGGAAAGGCGTCTGTCTGTGTGAATAGTGTGACAGGGGGTGGGCTGGCCACTTTGGGCTCTGGCCACACCTTCTGCTGGCCCCCAGGAGGCTTTCCAGTGGCAATCTGACCCTCAGGCCAAAAAAGGTTCCCTGTCCCTGGTGTACAAATATGCATCATAGATACACTGTTAAATATGCTGCGTGTTCTGAGTGCACTTTCAAAATATCTTTTCAACCCTCTGAAGTAAATCTCTCTATGCTTCCTGTCTTCCAAAGTGCCCTTCTTAGTTGCAATGACACCAGCAATTAGTTGCTGGGGGCACTCTTGGTGAAGGCAGCTTTGCGCCTTTTATGAGAATTAGGTGGTCCGTTGGCCTGAATCTTCCTTCACACATAATATCCAGTCAACCTTCCACAGTGCCCAGGAAATAGTGTTCCCTTCCTTCTGTACTAAACTGTCTTATCCAAAGGAAAGGGAGAGTGCAGAGCCCTTAGAATGTACGTCAAGCCTCAGGAAAATAGATAGCTTGGCTGTTTGTGTCCAACTGTGATGGGCAAAAAGGTTTCAAAGTCCACCTTAGCCAAGTAGACCAAGACATACTCTCATTAGCATAACAGTTGCTGCAGCTGCGCGTTCATATAGGTCAGGGGTCAGCAAGCCAGCACCTGTGGCTGCACTGGTGTCCACCAGAACTCACAAGTGTGCCTGCCACACACTCTTGGGATTTCCTCCTCCTCCTCACCACCGCCACAAGGTTTTCCGCCCCCACCACTGCTGCTGATTTCCTCACACTGCCATCACTGATTCCCTCCCATCAGGTGATGGTGGTGGGGAGAACAGGCAGAATCCATGCATGAGGGGGCAAAGAAAGAGAATCCAGGTATGGGGGGGAGGAGGCAAGGAAAGAGAGAATCCTGAGAATAAATATCCATAGGCCCAAATGACCATGGGACAAACGTACTCCGGGACCCGGAAAAAAGTGGGCCCCCAAAAGTTGCCTACCCTTTATGTATTTATGTATTATGTATTTATGATTATGACCCATTGTTCCATGTGTATGTGTGTGTCTGCCCATCCGTCCATCGCCCATCCGTCCATCCCCCCCCCCCCAATTCTGCAGCATACAGCACAAATGCTCCCCCGGAAGAAACACCTAGAGCAGCCACCTGATCTTTGGACTCATTGTTCATGAGGTGCTACATATTGGACACTTTTGTTTCCACCAATGCTGCCTTCAAAAGAAGAGGAGTTGGATCAGCAAGAGGACTCTGGGGGCAGTTGCACTGCTGCCATACAACGGGTTGTATACAGCCCCTCCACTGACAGAGAAAAGAATGTTAGAACTTACTGTGAATGTTTTTCTTATCTGTGGATGGAGGATATTGAGCCCCATCTGGGTTTGTACTTGGTTTCCCAGGGCTTAATTCCTGTGTAGTTTGAATCCTGGGGATTATCCTGTGCCCTGTCCTCCCTCTTCTCCATTCTCTACTGCTGAAACAGTTGTTTTTATTTTTGAGGAAATTATTTTATTCAAAAGTTTGGATGTCTCAGCTTTACTACATCCCTAGAATTGAGAGGGATCTTTGCCAAGGGGAATGGACAAGGCCACCTAGTTTGCTTGAGCCCTCCCTCAAGAGTGAGTGGGGGAATATGACACAATTTAGATACCCTCCATTCATTGATAAGGAAACATTCCTGCCCTAAGGGTTGGATCTAATGCTGTTGTTCTGTTGATGAAGCTGTTCCATCAGTGGGACTGGGAGGTGGCCATTCCCTGCCCCCACAGCCTGACACACCTTCAGAATCTGCTCCAGAGGGCTGGGAAACCTTCCAGAGTGGATTTTAGATTGGCTGCAGGGAGGAAGAGGGAAAGAGGAAGTCCAATCATGCTAGGGACATTGGATTTAAACCTATATGTTCCTGTTACTCTAGCACTTATGCTTATGAAAGTGCTTTGCCATTCTTACCTCTTTTGCTCTATATTGTCACTGCTAGACCCATCCATAACCTTTCTGTTGGGACTGATGTGGTTCTCAAAGGCCAGGTAACTGCAGTACACAGCATGGGCATGCTCCCTCGTGTGGATTAGATTCAAGAGCCTGAGGTGTGGAAAGATACTGATGATAGCAACACTGTCACAATGCAAAGAGCTGCCTGCATTGTGGCTACAGCTGGCGCCATGTAAGGGCGCACCGAATACCAGGCTTCTGCAATTCCACAGTACAAGTGGAATGGAGAATTAACTGTGTGAGACTAGCAGGCTGGTAACAGACCTGTCCTCCCTACAGGGCCATAACAAAGGGAGGAGGGAGGAGTCATGTTCTGTAATGGCACAAGAGGGGCAATGCAATTCCCACCCCCCAGAAGCTGATAGAATCCAAGATGAGCTCATTCTTCATAAAACCATAAATAAGAATGCTGAATTATTTCATTTAATTATAATTAATCAACTCAGAAATGTATGGATAACTTTTAGTATGGGATAATAGTTTTTAGTATTGCCATATCTGCCAAGTCAAATTTGAGCTCCTTAAGTGCATACTGGGCTTTCATAGACAAAAACAATCCTCCAGTTCTTTAGAAAGATGCCTGAGAAACATGGACATTGCATCTAGAAGCATCAGTTTTCTGGTGGAACACACTTTGCCCAAGCTAGAGATGCATTATTCTAGCCAGCTGGATTAGCTGAAGGTTTTATTTATTTGTTTACAATACTTATATACTGCTCCACATCTAGAACAGATTTCAGAGCAGTGAACACAAAAGATTAAAAAACCACATCAAGATTATACTTTAAAAAACCCACAATGCCAACAGAAACCATGACTGGACAATTAAGGAATGCCTCCTGGAACAGTGCTATTAACAGTGTTCTTAAAAACTGGTAAAAGGCACTTTGAACCCTCATGGCCACTTGGGCTTCCAACAACAGTGATGGATCTACGGGTACCCTGAAACTACGGACCTGATCTTTCAGAGCAAGTGCAACCCTGCCCAGAACAGGCAATGAACCTATCTCCCAGACTCAGGAACCACCCACCCACAGGGCTTCCACCTTGCCAGGATTCAGTTTCAGTTTATTGGCCCTCATCCAGCCCATTACTGAGTTCAGGCACTGGTCCAGGACTTGCACAGCCTCTCCTCCTTCAGATGCCACAGGGAGACAGAGCTGTGTGTCATCAACATACTGATGGCACTTGGCTCCAAGACCCCTAATGACCTCTCCCAGCAGCTTCATATAGATGTTAAACAACATTGGGGACAAGATGATACCCTACAGAACCCCATACCTCAATTGCCAAGGGGCCAAGGAATGGTCACCCAATGTTTCACTCTCTGAAATTGGCCCTGCAGGTAGGACCGGAACTACTCAGAGCCGCAGATACCCATCCCACGGAATCAATCCAGGAGGATACCATGGTCAATGGGGGCTGCACTAATTAACAGGGCTGCACTCCCCCTGTCCCTCTCTCAATAAAGGTCACCCATCAGGGAGACCAAGGCTGATTCAGTCACATAACCAGGGCGACACCCAGATTGCAATCCATCTACATAATCAGTATCCTAGAGTGCCTGCAGTTGCTCTCACACAACCCTCTCAAGTACCTTCCCTAAGAAAGGGGTATTTGTGACTGGGCGGTAGTTGTCTCATACTGTTGGGTCCAGAGTGGGCTTCCTCAGGAGTGGTCACACTCCTGTCTCCTTAAGGGCAGTAGGGATGACCACTTCCCAAACGGAACCATTCACGACACCCTGATGATACCACAAAAAATGATACCACAAAATCAGGCAGATGGTGGTGTCAGACACCTTGACTGGAACTGCACTAACAACAGCATCAATTTTGCTGTGGAGACAAGCGATTTTGTCCTCAAAGTGCGATGCAAAAAGGTCACAGTGGGTCCTTGAGGGGTCCAGGGCCGCATTCACTGGGGACAGCATTAAAAGCCCCCAGGCCACCAAAAAGAGCTCCGCTGGATGACAACTTGAGGATGCAATGGAGGCAGCAACGTAAGCCTTCTTTGCTACCCGCACCACCACACAATAGGCGTGAGTATGCTCTAGAGTGTGCTCGGTCATCTTTGCTTCAAGATTTGCGCTATTTGCGCTCTAGGCAATGTTCAGCCTGTTTCATTGCCCATGGCTCCCCAGTATACCAGGCAGCAGAACGGGTTGCACAGCACCAGAGAGGACACTCAGTTGCAATCAAGTCACTGGCCCTCTGCATCTCACTGTTCCACAGTGAGGCTAGGGCCTCGGCTGGATCACCAGCTTTCTCCACTGGGAAATCCCCAAGAGCATTCAGAAATCCATCAGATTCCATCTGTCTCTGGGGTGGACCATCCAAATGGGTCCCCCATCCCTGCAGGAGGGAATCATGAGTTCAAATCTCACCAGGAAGTGATCTGACCATGAGTAACTTAGACCCCCCCCCCCTGATTTTCAGTTTACACATCTCACAGCTTGGGGCTGTGAACCAAATCAAGGGTGTGCCCTGCTTCATGTGTTGGGCCGATGACAAAGTGAGACAGCCCCATGGCTGTCATGGAGACTATGAAGTCCTGAGCAGGAGCTCCAAAGACAGCCTCAGCATGGAAGTTGAAGTCACCCAGAACTACCATCCTGGGTTCCTCCAGCACCACACTTGAGACCACCTCCACCAACTTGGTCAGGGAAGACACTGGGCAGCAGGGTAGGCAGTACACCAGCAGCATCCCCAATCTGTCCCTATGGTCCAACACGAGGCACAGCCCCTCAAGGCCTGCTCCAAGGTGGTTTCCTGGTGATAGAGATGGAGGTTCTATGACCCACAGCAACTTCCCCCTCCTCCCTAAGGTTACCACTTAGGACAAGACCAGTTCTCCAGCACATGTGAATAAAACACAAATGATTATTCCTTTGGCCATAGAAGCCTGATTTTGAGAACTTAATAGCTCTTCCTGAAGCTATCTGACTAGAGGTCCATGCTCACGGTGCATACACACCACATGCAACCACGTTGAGACAGTGGCTTGGGATGCGCATTCCAATTTGCTAGGCAGTTGAAAACATGTATTTCCACTTGCAGCATGTGTTGATGCCTTGCTGATGAATGCACATTGCAAAACAGCTGTATATTTATTGATTTGATTTTATTTTGGGTGTTTTTACCTCACTCTTCAGCCAAAAACGGCTCCCAGAGTGGCTTACAAAGATGAATATTAAGACAGTCCCTGCCCTCGGGCTTACAATCTAAAAGACATGGCACAAAAGGAAAAGGGACTGGGAGGAAGGAGGGGAAGGAAAGCAAATACACCAGAGACTGATGTATAGGACCAGGTTGGTCTCCCCCCTGCGATGATGTTCATCCTGGGAGGCAGGAGGTGCACCCCCCCAGTGGCCCTCTGTTCTCTAGCCGATGGATGAGGCCAGAGTCTGCAATCCCAAGGAACTGTCATATCCAGCCTATGTGTGCGGTTCCTGGTCCAGCAAGAGTATGCACAGGTGAAGCTACTTCCACATTCTTATCTCTCTTGCTGGTTTGTATCAATACATTTGATACAAATCAAATGTATTTGATTCCACAACCTCTGAGATGTTACTGAATTATAAGGTTTTTACTTGATGTACAGAAAGGGCAGGGAAAGTGTGTTGGTGCAAGAATGGGCTTGCAGAGGGGATTCAGTTTGATTACAGTTTTCAGAAGGCACTGATATTGTTATCTGCTAGTTACTATTCCTTCCATCTACATAAAATCATCACCACCACTACCTCCTTAGTTGTGTTGTATCATGAGCTCTCCATAGGACATATTTGTGCTGAGAACTCTTAAGTGTGGTTTCAAGAAGAGATCTCCAGCAATCTAAAAAATTGTAGGTTTCATTATTATAGTTGTTACTGTGGTGTGACTGTTAGAAATGTATTAGCTGTCAGTAAATTTCAATGAATTTTTTTCAGAAGTTATTTTTTAAAAGCTTGGCATTTTTAGAGGAGTGCATGTATTTTGGGAAAACTGTCTATTACTACATGTTAAGAAATTCTGCCAAAGCCCGCAGGTCACTAAAGAACAATCTACCTTAGGGACAATTCCTTAGACTGAAACTGAACTGTTCATCTGAAAACAGCTTTTTACATAAATCCCAGATATTAAAAAAACAGGTACTTGACAGGGCCAACCCAATGAGAGTGGCCGATAAAAGTCCAGCAAAAGCCTCAGCGGTGGTACATAGTGATCTTTTTAAGTAAACAAGAAAAAACACCTTCTAGCCATTTGACTTGTAGTCTCACATTCAATCATGTAACAAATAACTTACAGGGGGACATAAAGAAGTACTAGCATATTTTATAAGATGTATCAAGCTGCCAAGATAAGCCACCTTTAAAAGCACTCGGAACATAAGGGATTTTTTTTTAAAACAGGAGTGAGTTTAATGAGAACAAACTGATGTGAATATGCTACCATGAATAACAGCATGGATAGGTAGGGTTGACCATTGCGGGGAAATCCAGCCCTTTTTTGGCCTGACAGAACACAGAGATGTATCCAGCTCGGCTTGCATTTGCAAGCCAAGCCACACAACAATCCTCAAAACTTGGGAATGTTACCGGGGTGTGTGTGTGCGTGCGTGTGTGCGTGCAAAATCATGGGCTGATTTGTGCAAAATTGCGGCCGTAAAGACTGCTATTTGTGCAAAATTGCAGCCACAAATGGTCTAATTTGTGCCAGTTAGACCATTTATGGCCATGACTTGGTACAAATGGTGCTATTTATGGCTGCATTTTGTGCAGTTTGTGATCTGCACACATAAAAACAAACCTGAAAATCTGCAAGTTGGCCCAACTCATCATGCATTGTCAGGCCAACTCGTTGATTGAACCGGAGTCCAAGGGGCCAAAAACTCACCAAGCTCCACCCTCAAAACTGAATTCTCCAACATCTCTACCAATAGGTCATCATCCCTGTGGACATTATGTATTTTGTAAATATATGGGTAAAATGGCTGAATTTGAAGATTTTTTGAATCAACAGAGGTATTTTTTTAGACAATTTACCACACGCAACACCAGAAATGTGGTACATGTTATCCAGTGCCCATGTGAAACATTCTGTGTGCGCAAGTCATCCCAAACAATCAAGAAGAGAATTGGGCATTATTACAAATTATTATTTGTAATAAGAGGAATAGTAAGATTGGCATGCCATTAGTCAGTCACTTCACAGAACAGAAACTCAACAACACAGCTGTACAATTCTGGGCAGTAGCAATGATAAACACAGTTAATGGTAAGCTCTTGAGCAGAAAGGAAATGGGGTGGATTTTGAGACTTAAAGCCTTAACTCCACAAGCCCTCAATGAGAAGATAGATTTTTCCTCCCATGTAATTAAGACCTTGCATCTAGAGACACTCCTGCTCTGTGTAGCAATACACCCAGTTTGTCCCTGACATTAAATCATGAGTTATGATGAACACCTGTGTAGCAGATTGATAACATTTATTATATGATATAAAATGTATCACCTTCAACCATCTTTTCACTCACCTATCTTCAAACGTATGAAGCAGTCCTGACAGAGTTCTCTGAAGACTTTTTAAAGAATTGTAAGTATACAAAGGCAATTATGCAATGTGTATTATTTTATGCTGTCAGTGTAATTTTATTGATGATGTACTAAACAAACGTATTGTCCCTTTTTATAGCTCCAGAGGAAGGCCGTTACTAATATATTGGGGAATATGCGTTGGGCTTTCTAAAAAATAAAAGCATTTTTTCAGCATCTTGAGATTAGTTTGCTCTTTTTGGTTCTAATCCTCAGTAATGACAGCAGCGGGTAATCTGAAAATGGTCAGTGCAAACTAGGATTAGACCAAGACAGACTGGTGTCTGAGGCAGAAAATCCAAACACCACTCCACCCTCAGTACTGAACATGGCACAATCCACTGGGGTGTTCTCCTGCATAAGCTTCACTTATTTCAATAGTGTATGCCAAGGAGAATTGTCCAGTGGATTATACCCCATGTGTCTAGGGATGCTGGAGAAATTCAAGATGTATTAAAATGAACTCAGATTTTGAAGAATCCAACCTGCGGAATCTGCTGCGCAGCGACCCCCTCAGGCCCTGCGGAGTCCGTGGACTTTTCGGATGATTTTTTTACTTTCCTGAAATATACACATAAAAATCTGTAGAAAAATACGCAAGTTTCTGCTGAGGAAACATAGAATGGAATAGGGGACAATACACTAAATGTTATGTACTGGGGTTAATTATGTAAATACTTATGTAAATACTCACGTAAATATTTACGTAATTATTTCAGTATTTTTCCTGATGACGAAAAAAAATATTCGCATCCACCTGTGGGCAGACGATGGAACAAAAGTCACTTGACAATCTGCGAAACACAGACGGAGCGGGTTTTACGCAGTCCGTACATCCTTGCATGCGTCAGATCGGTCTCTTCTCTGCTGCCCTTAAGGGCTCCAAAAGGGCTCTCACAGGTGGCAGCACCACAGTTGATTCACCTCTGGTGCGACGTCTAGTAGCAGAGCCCTGTGAAGAAGAAATTAATGATGCCGTCAGCCCTTAATCCTTTTATCAGCAAGCTGATACAAAGAGCCCCAGAAATGCCAACAACGTTCCTCCCCAAATTGGGGCATGCCATACGTTCGCACCTGGACTTCCTCTGGACAGCCACCGTCACCATGGACTACCGTTGTGATACAGTATGGCTGGTAATTTAACAGAATCCCACACTTTCTGGGCTGAGAACCTTTACAACACTTTAGAATTGCTTACAGACCATCACATACCTCTCCCCTTATACCGTTAGCTGAAAACATCCTTGCTTTTTATTAGGAACCTCCCTACCCCCATCCCCATCCCATCCCAGAACTTTTGTAGAACTTTTTTCTCCATGGCCAGGAAATTGGAGAAAGGAATATATAAAGTAGGCAGATGCCATCTCCTGGCTACTACAGGGAATGCAGCTTTGACATTTTGGATATACAAAAAATGAATTATCTCCATGTGGGAGAAGACAAAGGCCCCTCCTCCCATTGGCTTAAGGCAGGTGTCCCCCAAGGGCAGGAGGGGGCTGCTTCGAGTGGTGGGATGAAGGCCACCGCACTAGCAGGGAGAGGGCCGTGAGGTTTTATTACTGGACCTGTTTAGGTTGCTGGATTTTTCTGGCTAAGTGAGAATTAGGTGCGGAGGTTATCATTTTGACATATAAATAGCCAATGGTTGTTTTGGAGCCGGTGGAAACTCTCTCTGACATAGATGGGGTGGCCTTATCCCTAAGTGATGGACTGTGGTGTTTTAGCGTGGGGATCGTGTGGGTGGTTAATTGGGGATCGTGTGGGTGGCAGGAGAGCGCGTAAACTGCCAGATTGTTGCTTTAGAGATTGTAGTCACGTGCCTTGGGCAAGTGGCTAGGGAGAGCTGAGTGGGACAGGGGCGGGGGATGTGTTTATAAGTAGCAGGAGTTATGGTGTATGTGTGGGGGGGAACGGGACTCACCGATCAGAAAAGGAGAAAAGGGGTTAGACATCTGATGTCTGTCTGCCCAGCCAGAGGGTCCATGGTTGCCTTACCAGTCTACCCTCTGGCCTGCTGGTGCTCTTGTTGAATGTCAGTTTGGTTCACAACTAAAGCGTCCCTCATCCATGACTTAATTGTGGATGAGAAAGCTGACCTGGTATGTTTAATGAAGACTTGGGTGAGTAAGCTGCAGGAGCAGGGATTAAGTCTTTCCAGCTACGTCCCCCACTGAGCATCCAGTTCAGCACCAGAATAGGCTTGAGGAATGGGGTACCACTGTGGTCTATTCTCCCCGCCCCAAACTTCCTGTCCCAGTGAGTGCTGATCTGAGCTGTTTGTATTTTGTGTTGGGCCTGAGGGAACAATTAAGATTCTGCCAGCTACCACCCACCTCACTGCCCAGCAGGATCCCTGCCCGAGTTGATGGAGGCACTCTCAGAGCTGGTGTGGAGGCCCTGTGCAGCACGATCATCCTGGGAGGCCTCAGTATCCATGCCGAGGCCCCTGGCTCAGGGCACATGAGCTCCTTGGGGAAACCACAGCACTTCTTTCCTGATCCAGCTAGAGCCCTGGGAGGATACAAGGGTGTTTCATTCCTCTCTAAGGGCAGCAGGGCAGCAGGGCCAGGGGGGAACAGCAGCTACAGCCCTGAGGAAAACATCCATCGCCTCCTGTGCCTTGATCCCCGACTAGGAGTTTGTGGGGGCTGGACCCGAGGCAAGGGTCTTCAGAACAGGGATAAAAGCATCTTGTGGCAGCTAACAAGACACTACAAGACTTTGCTTTGTTGCAAAAGAGGAACACAGCCACTCCTCTAGAAATTAGATAAACCTGAGGAAAATTTCTCTCTCCGAAATAGGCTATCTGAGGAAGGCAAAGATGGTGTTTCCACACTTGAAAACTCCCCCTCCTCCTCCCTTTTCCAAAGGAGTGGGGACATGTCAGAGTGTTCAGAACAAATGACCACACGCTGAAGCGGCGAGGGCCTTGCCTTGTCTCTGCCTGAGGGCTGCGGCAGGAGTGAAGGCTGAGAGCCCTGATTCAGGTTGTGTGTGGGTCCTCTAGGGCTAGGAAAGACCCCCTTTCCCTGTCTTGCCACCACACACCCTGCATAGGTCAGAGGAAGAGCCTCCAGAATAGCTAGAGGAGTGGCAAGCCCTTCCCACCCTTTTTTTTGGGGGGGGGGGTATTGTTGGGAAAGTGCTACTGCTTTCCCCCTTTCAATTTTGTGGCCAAATGCTCTGATGTGAGGTGGGTGGGGCAGGAAAGAAGAGGGATCACACAGTTTGCTCTATCACACTGCCCATACCTCCTTAGATGCACAGATCTGGGTCATCATGGACTACCACCCCTCTGATCTATTCTTCAGATTGGGGGTTGAGAGTCCCGATCTGTCACTGGAGTAGAATGATGGGGAGCACGTAAGATCTCTGGGGTAAGATGGGCTGGGGTACAGCTTGCCATGGTGTTTGCACACCCTCAGCTGAGGTCAAAGTAGTGTCAGTCTGCCCCAGGCTGCCATGCAGGGCAGCTTTCAGAAGCTTCCTCACCACCACTGCAATCATCAGTGGCCTTGTGGAGGAAGGAAGCCACTCCTGGGTGGACTTTCTTCTCCAGGTTTGTGGTGCCTGGGGAAGAGTCTACAGTGTGCAGCAGCCTGAGCCTGCTCCAGCCCCGTGGAAGGCAGTGGGAAGAGCATTTGCTGCACGTATTAGAGGCAGCAGTTACCCAAGAGCAGACAGGAATGGATGCAGGAAGGACGGGCTCCTTCTACTCCAGAGGACTTGGGGAAACTAGTTAACATTGCCCTGCCTATTAAAGTGGGTGGGAGGAATGACCCACACAAGGTCATGGCAGAGTCTCTGTCATGGAAGAGCAACAGTCTGCTCATGTGGGCGTTACAATGAAAGGGCCAACAGAGACATGGCATGAGTCACAAGAAAAGTGCGCCACGCTTAACATGTCCTGTTTAAATGCACACACTACACTCATCAACCCAGTCATATATAGCATTAGCACACCAAGGACTGGCAACCCATACAGCTTTACCAGTGGCACGCTAAATCTAATCCTACACACCAATGAGCCAGCACATAGCAAGTTCACTTTAATGTGACAGGCCACACATGGAACGCTTGGCCCAGGGCACCTCTGTTCTTTTGGCTAGGGGACAAAAGTACTTACAGCAGCATGTCAGCAGGATGCACCAGGAATACAGAAATGCCTGTCATCAACAGTTTCCACTGAATCCCCCATAAACACCCTCGTTTATTTAAATACATTTATTTATTCCCCCAGGGTGGCTAACAGAATAAGAGATAAACCTATTACAATAATATCCCAAATTAAAGTCCTCTGAATAGCTTAAAATAGAAGCATAACACAGACAACTCAAATGAAGAAGTCAAAACCAACACAATGTCACATGAGTTTAAAAGCTTTGGAGGGGGGGGGGGGAGTGGCCTTTGCCTGACGCTGGAGACATAGCGGCTGAAGGTGCACTTTCCTGGGGAGCGCATTCCCAAGATGAGGCACCACAGCCAGAGAGGTCCTCTGCCTAGTCACCACCTGCCTTGTCTCAGGCCCCAGGAGGGACCAGAACAAGGGCTGCCACGGAGGAGCTGAGTCAAGGGCGTCCACCGCCTCTTTCAGCCCGAGGACCAAGTTCCATGTGGCAGAAGTTCATGGGGCCATGTTCCAGAGGTGGGCATGGCCATGGGCAAAAACACCAATGCACTCAGCTCCCTGTGCTCCCTTCCAGTCACTGGGCCCCAGGAGCAGCACCTCGGCCTTCGCGGGGGGGGGGGGGAGAATCCACAAACCCTGGGAAACCCACCAGACAATCGCTGGCCAGGGAAAAGGGAGCAGGGCCACCAGGGCACCCTGGAGGGCCTGACTGGAACCCCGGGCCTGGCTTGCAGGCCACAGGGTCAGCGCCCTGGCCTCAGCGCACAGGCCATTCCGTGCCATGGTAGGTGTCCCTTCTGGCACCCAGCCCCCGGGCCGCGTGGAACTGTGAAGGCCAGCACCAGCACTCTAAACAGTGCTGCGAAGGAAACCAGGCACCGTCGAAGTTGCTTGAGCCTCAGTAGTTCTGTTCCATGCCCTGGCCCTGTTAGCAGTCCAGCGATTGTATACTGCAGTCATGGCAGTTTCCGAGCAGCGCTCAAAGGCAGCCCAATATCTAGAGCATAATAGTAGCCTAACATAGCTCAGCGAAAGCTGTGGCCAGGCTGCCTGCCCAAGAGGGGCTGCAGTGGCATGCCAGTCTCAGGCAGTGGAAAGTTCTCCAGGCCACAGATGCTAGGGAGGGCACACTGGGTGACCTATCAGGGGCCGTGTGAGTGTTCATGCTCATTGGTGCTACACAGGCCTTGGTGGCACAGTGTTTTCAGTGGCTGTGGCTCACAGGTTGTGCACCTCTGCCATAGAGGCAGCTTGGTGGGACAAGGCAGGATCAAAGGGCGTCCTCTGCATTGCAAACCTGATGCTTTAAGTAGGAATCTAACCCAACTAGAAGATGCTGAACACCATCTCTCTTAACAAATAAACCATCCACCAATAATATCTTTATCTTGTCTGGATTAAAACTTCACTATATTGGCCCATATCCATTCCAGACAATTCACAACTTCTCTGCCTTGCAGAGAACTTCTGCAATTCACAACTTCTCTGCCCCACCTCCCTACCCCACCCTCAAAGAAGAGCTGGTTGTTGTTATTGGTGACACCCCACAACTCCCCAAATCCGTGTAGATGTTAAAAAGCATGTGGGAACCAGAGACAGCCTTGTGGGACACTATAGCATAAATGCCACAGGGTTGAGCAGTAGCTGAACTGCAGAACTGAAGATGTCCAAGCTGAGGTGAAGATGTGCAATTCTATCCTTAAAGCATATAGCAAATTTGTTGAAGCATGTATCTGAGGGGACCTTACCAAGCTGGGGTAGTTCTCAAACCACTAGGGAAAACCACCAAGACAACCCACCCCTGAAGATGCAATGGTGACAAGGAGTATTGCTTCTTTGACGGCATCACTGCCAAACAGTAAGCTCAATAATGAACTTTTGTGTTCAGTCAGATTCACATTGTTTTCTGCCTCGTGTTCTAGAATCATAGAATGTTAGAATTTGCAGGGACCTTGGAGGTCATCTAGTGTAACCCCCTACTCAATGCAGGGTGCAGCTACAGTATCCCTGAGATGGCAATCCAGCCTCTGCTTAAATATCCCTAGTAAAAGAGAACCACCACTTCTCATGGCAATATGTTCACTGTTGAACAATTCTGACCTTTAGGAAGTTTTATCTAATGTTTAGATGACTACTAAACAGCTTCCTTGCAATTTTCTCCCATTGGTTATAGTCCTGCCCTCTGCAGCAACAGAGAACAAGTCTACTTCATCTTCTGCATGACAGCCCTTCAGATATTTGAAGGCCTCTACCATCTCTGCCCATTATCTTCTCCCCTAAACTTACCCACTCTCAACCATTTCTCGTAGGACTTTGTTTCCAGACCGCTCATCATCCTGGTTGCCTACTCTGAACATGCTCCAGTTTTTCTACATTCAAGCTGTTTCCCAACCTGCTTCATTAGTCTCAGCTCTCTGGTAAACCAAGGAGACAATGGGCTCTGCATGGTGGGATACAGCACCTGGTTTACCACCTGGGTCATCGCTGTATCCCACAGTATGACTATGGCTTCAGCAGGTGTGTCAGCTTTGCCAACTAAAAACTCCCAAAGGAGACTTGGAAGTCCCTCAGATTCCATCAACCTTCAGGTGCAGACCATATGAAAAGATCCAGCTTTCCTGCCAACAAAAGTGCTGCTGCAAGTCTAAACTTCAACAGGAAGTAGTTTGACCATAAGAAAGGGTCATGGAGCTCTCTCCACACCCAAACTATTATCTTCCCACCCCACTGAGAAGGCCAAGTGTGACCTGCACAGGACAATGACACGTTGGGAGAACTCCATGGTCATCATGGCAGTCTCAGCATGAATGTCAAGGTCACCAGGAACAAGCCTGAGAGTCCTCAACACCAAGTCCAAGACCACCTCCAGGAGCTCAGGCAGGAGGGTGGTCAGGACACTAACAGAATCTGTCCCTAACGCCCAGCACCAGGTACAAACACTCAAAATGTGCACCCAACAGGACAGGAATCCTGGAGAAAGAATCCCTACAGATGTCAGCAACCCTCCCAACCCCTCTGATCCTCAGGGCTGGGTTAATACTGCCCAGGTGGGTACAGCTGAAAAAGATCGACTCTCCCTAGCCCAATCACCCAATACAAGCCAGTTTGGCACCCTCATCCAGTGAAGCCATAGATGGTGGTTTTATTATGGACTAACCAGAGGGTAGGTTGGCAAGGTAAGGACGGACATTGAGTGGGAGAGGACCAAAAGGAAGTATGTGTTTTCCATTTCTGATCTCCCTTTCTCACCCCTACAACCCATAATCACTGTAATAGGGGTGTACCTACTTCCCACAGGTTATTAGCAACCGAATTTCATAAGCAAATGTTGACTCAAACCAACACTACTTGTGTGGGTAAACCACCCATGAACATTATTATTAGTACAAATTAGGATAGATTCATAATGTATAAATTGCCTTTTAGGGATACCCAGTATTTAAGACTTCCTATCTGATGCCAACATGTTTCAGTCAAAATAAAAAGGATACATTGATCCCTGCACAGCACCATGGATACAGAGAGCCATTTGACATCCTTGGGGATCAGGGCCAGCCCTCCCATGAGGTGGAGTGAATCCCCTGCCTCAGGTGACGGAGCATGAGTTATGAGTTCCCCACTCCCCAGCTGATGCCCCACTCCAGCAAGGCAGCACTGCACTGGTTGCCCTGGAGAGCCCCAGAGGCTGCTCTCCCACTACAGCGTTTGCCACAGTGGGAGAGTGGAGCTGGCAGGGCTCTCTGGAGCAGCCGCCTGACCTCTTGTTCACCTGATCCGGAGGGCGGGCAGGCTCCTTGAAGAGCCGCATCAGCTGGAAAAAGCAGCCGGCCCAGTTTTTAGAGAGCCTGACAGGCCCAAATGCATGTGCATGGGTGCAGTCTTGGGGAGGGGAAATGAGCTGGGAATGGCGAATGCAATGAGGCACGTAACCGAACCACAGGAGTGGAGGGTGGGGAAAAAACCTGAAGATAGATGTGCAGATCTTTATGTTAGGATTCTAGTCCTCAGGGTGCTGGACCTTCACAAATATCAGCCCTGCCTCCTGGCCCCTTCTCTTCCTTAGTTTTTGCCTCATGACCCCTAACCCTTCTTTCCCAGCCCTTCTCAAAGAGGAAGAGAGAGCACTCTCAATTTTGTAAGAGATATTACAATAACGCATGTAGAAAGGAAAGAACAAAGAGAGAACATTTGACAGAGGAGTTCAACATGTTTGTCTTATTCAAGGGCAGAATTTTGAACTTTTTAAATACAAAATTCTGCAGCCCCTGGTATTATGCTTGGCAAGGATGAATTCTACAGTACAGCCAGCATGACTAAAGTTTTAAACAAAAGCCATAACACACCTTTCATGCCACTTTTATTAAGGTTGCAGAGAAGTAGATCACATTTTGAAAGCAACCATCATTAACAGCGCACAAACCCCCAAGAGCACAAACCACCTTGCCCCACCCCATCAGGCAGGGGATTCATCCAAACCTCCCTGAAGAACGGGGCTCCTAGACTAGTAGGCAAGGAGGAAGATTTGGAACACCTCTCCTTCACCCCTTAATGGCTGAGGGAAACGCTGGCTGCCGCAGCATGACAAGCAGAGACTCTGGCAGAAACCAGAAAAGCCGGGGGGGGGGGGGGCAGAGGGCTTGCCGATCAGCACGGGCCCAAAATACTACAGGAAAAACAAGCCTTCTCTCATGAACCTCACTTCAGCTGAACTGCAGCTTCTAGAATAGCACTGGTCTCTCCGCACCCATTCCTAAGGCTCAGGATCAGTCCCGTTAATCCAAGATGACGTATGCCCAACTACCTTGCTGCATCATTGGGATGGAAAGCAGACACTCCTGTAGTCTAGCAGACACTACTTGAATGGAAATGCAGCAGTCTTGATCCAAGAACATCAACTGCACACCAGTTCCCAGGCTGGCGCAGGGACATCAGGGAAGGCAGAGTGTATGTGGTGCACACAGCAAACAAGGCCGAAGGCCGAGCAGCACTCCAGAACATTTCAGCCTTGCTCTCATCACTGCAGGATTAGATGACAAGCTGCAAAATCACTGCTTAGATTCTGGAATTGTGGCAGTAAGGGGGGCAGGGGGAGAGAACAGGGGTGTCCCCAACCCAGGTGGTGAGATGTCAGATCAGACGGAGCCTCCTCTCTCGCCCTCACCATCTCTGCCCTTTCCTCAAATCCATCGAAATCAAAAAGCGACCCCATACTCTTGATAACTGGAGGGAAAAGGATGTTTTGCTCACCCTGCCCCTTTCACTGCTGTTGATATGAACTTGAGATTTAGATGCCATTCTTAAGGCGTGGCAAAGCTGTAAAGCCCCCCCGGTTCAGGTTCCATTCTCTCCCTTTGCCATCCCTTGCATACATCAGTGTATATTTTAACAATAGCATGGTATCACCATAAATACTGAGACACTGTCTTGCCACTGCACGAAACCTAGAAATCATCTGTATCCTTATTGAAATAATTTCCTCCTCATGTCCACAGTGGAGTTTGGAGCAGAGCCATTGCAGGCAGGCAAGATCTGGCTGTGGAAGCAAAGTTCTCACCAATCTCTCCAGCCGATGAAAGAGAGGTCATCAAGCCCTGCAGAAGGGCTGGGTGTGTGTGTCTTAAATGCAAGGCAGGGGCCAAGAGGATTCAGTGCATAAAAGGGGCAACAGCGCAGGGCCTCCCTGCAGCCCTGAGGTCAGTGTGGCCGGCTGCTTGATTCTGAAAGCTGTCGCTGGCGGGGAGGGGTATAGCCATTCAGCGGCCCATTGGGCTGGCGCTTGCCGAGGTTCAGGATATCCTGGATGTGCTGCACAATCAGGTTGATGGCCACTGGGTAGAGAAAAGGGAGGAGGAAGAATAGTCTCCAAATCCAAATGCGATGCAAAGATCTTGTTATGTCTAGAAGACAATTATGCCCCTCAGGGCGCAATCCTATGGGGATAGGCGGCCGCCTCCGAACTCGGAGGCAACCGCCTATCCAATGCAGGGCAGGAGAAGCGCAGAGGGGATCATCCCCTCCGCGCTTCAGCCACCCTGCATTTATGGCTGGACAGCCGATTTCGGCTGTCTAGCTGCGGGAAGGCAAAGTGGGGGAAGCGGCTGCCAGATGACACATAGGATGTGTCGTACAAGCATTTCCACCTTCCCCGCCCTGGAACGCCCCCTGAAACACCCCGTTTTCGCTGCTCCACACTCCTCTTTCGAGCATGGAGCACGAGCCGTTCCGACTTGTCTGCGAGGCAGCGCAGGAGCAGGTGAAGGTCAGTTCTCCAGGAACCAACCTTGGAGCACGGGCTCTGAGGTCGGTTCCCGGAAACCGATGTATCCTATGGCCGTCTAGCCACTGACTAGCAGTCATAGGATTGTTCCCTTAGTGTCTTAACTAACAGGAACAGTACCCTCCAAACTCTTCGTCTCCCTCCACACACACTCAAGCTCTACTCTGCAGGGTGGTAATTGTGGTCTCCACTAACAGTTCTAGCCCTTTCCTGTCATGTCCCCTTTCCCAAAGTCTTTCCTTATTAACTCTGGTTGGCTTCCTTATCCAGCTACTGAGATCTCCAAGCCTTTAAGAAACAGCAGATTGATCAGTTTACACAGAGATTTATTAACTACTAGAACAGGGATGGGGAACGTGGAGCCCTCCAGATGTTGCTGGACTGCAACTCCTGTCATCCCTCCCCATTAGCAATGCTGCCTAGGGCTGCCAGGAGTTGGAGTCCAACAACATCTGGAGGGCTACACATCCCCCATCCCTGTACTAGAATGACAAGTGTTGGGAGTCAGGCTTGCAAATCATACTATCACTCTGGAAACTTTTCTTCTCAATAACAGATGTGAGCACCTAGTTGTGGCTACTCAGCCGTGAGGAAAAGGATATTGGACATATTCTCCAGAACTGAGCTGAGCCTTTGAGCAAAACCACCCCAATTACTGCTTGTTTCCAAGCTGCCAAAAGCTAAATCCCTAGTACCACCTCCACAGGTCCATATGCTCCAAGAACAGTTATACATGCCAAATACAAGTTTTGTACTTGGAGGACCAGCTATAAACAGAAAAATGTGAGGACATCTTAAGATCCTGGACTTTAAGGATTCCAACTGAAAAACAACTATTAAGGTGCAGGCCATCCTTCTCTGCCCTATAAGGAGGCTGTGGGCTCTTGAGACTAGCCTTTGAAGCATAACAGTTGGAAGGGACCTCAAATGATCACCTTGTTCAACCCCCTGTTGATGCAGGAAATCCATTACTACAGTATCCCCAAACCCAGCCTCTCTGCTTAAGAACCTCTAGTGAAGGAGAGGTCACTGCTTTCCAGGGACATTTTCTGCTCTGCTGTGGGGGCCTGGTTTCTCATCCTAAGACCCCCAGCCAAGCCCAGTCCTCCCAGCCTTATTAAGCTTGCTGGGCAGGTGGCATTTGCCTTCACAGAGACTTGGGATGATGTCATAAAGCTGATGAGATGTTAATTCTCCATGCTAGCAAAAAGACCTAAAGAAGAGGTGGTGTTAACTGTCTTAAAATATTTTGCACTCTGCACATATACTGAGCCAAAATACCACATCCAGTTAGTCCCTCCTTCTCTATAAAGGATCCAGGAGCACAGTCAGCTCAGATTGCTAGACACAGTGAGAACCATCTTGCTAGCTGCTCTCCTAGACAATGGCTCCTAGTTCTCTGAAGCTAACCGTAAAGACCCCAAATACAGGGACATCTGAATTATCTAACTCTCCACCCAGTTTATCCCCTACTCACCAAGATTATCCACCCCCCTTGGGATAATCACGTCAGCATACTTCTTGGTCTGCCAGAAAGAAGGAAACCATGTTACAGGAGCTGCAGGTGGGACCATGAATAGTTGCCCTTATCCTCCTCTTTGAGAGAGCTTGTTAAGGGTTTTCTCTCCTTGTACTGCTGCTGGAGTGATGCATACAAGCTGGAAATCCCTTTTCTTGCTCTTCTCTCCCCCTGGCAAAATTGGTGCCAGCCGTCATATGCCATAGCAAGGAGCCTGAAAAATTCTCCCTCCCTTCTCTATCAGCAGCCACAAACATTTCACAATTGTCAGAGGGGTGTTGCAGCAAAATCAAAGAGCTTTATGGTACCTTCAAGATTATGTAGTTTATTATGGCATAAGCTTTTGTGTACAAGAGCCCACTTCATCAGATGAATGAAGTGACCTTCTGTTGGCAGTTATACGTATATAGTTTTCTCTGTATGTAAACATACACACTGCATCTGATTAAGTGGACCTGCCCACAAAAGCTTATGCCATCATAAATTTGTTCGCCATTAAGGTGCCAAGACTCTCTGAGGGGCAGCTGTTGCAGGACTGCTTGAGGAAGCTCTACAGAAACAGCCCCTGGAATGCCCAACAGTGGATGTATTCATGGCAAGTTCCCACCCCCACTGCCTGCCATCCCTGATAGCTTTGGATGGAAGTGTGAGCAACTGCAGCAGCTGCCAAAGGCCTGAAGGATATTTTCAGTATAGCTTGCTGTTGTGGAGGAGCCCAACTGAAACAAGTTTCTGCAAAACAAGCTAAACAGCATGACTTATTTTGAGCATTGATTTGTGGGGTTTCCAGCACAGAATTTGGATTTTTTAAAGCACTGTCAGGCAATCAAGGACATTTAGCTAAGCAAATGCTAAAATTATACAACTTAGGGCAGATTCCCCAACTACATGCGAATGCAGCATCCAGCATTAGAAGCTCAGCTGCTGCTCCCAACATCCTCTCTCTGACACCCCCTCAATTATTCAGCTTTATCCTCTCACAGGAATAGCTGCATTCCTCCCTAGCTGGGAACAAGGAGGGCCCCACCAGATCTCCTTCCCTTCAGAGCCTCCCAGGCACCCATAAGCTCCCAAGCCCAGGGTTGATGGGAGGGCAAAGACTAACACTTCACTCACAGGCAAGCAGAATTCTTCAAAGGCTGGCTTGACAAAGGTAATGTACTGAGATAAGACCTGTTCCAGGTCTCTGCCTCGCTCATTGATGTCTCGGAGAACTGCAGGGAGGAAAGAAACAGCGAGTAGGTCAATGACAACAGCAGGGCCAGCACACAGCCACACTCGCAGGTTGTCCAGCCAAGCAGAATATGGAGCCCTGCGCAAAGGGCTCTAGCCACAGAGAGGAAGATTTTAAAAGACTGTGGGTGCGTGTGCGCGCACGCGCATAAATGGGTACTGGGTTGTGCTGACTGGTAAAAATACAACACCTTGACAACTCAAACCCAAGCCAGAAGCGACTGGAATGTGGCTTATCCTCATGGAGGATAAGGCTATCAGTGTCTACTAGCCAGGATGGCTATATACAATCTGCAGGTTCCGAGGCAGCAAGCCCCTCCATCCCAGTCACCAGGAAACAAGAGTAGGAGAGGGCTTTGCTGTTAGCTGGACAGCTTCCCATGGGCATCTGGTCGGCCACTGTAGGACACCGGATGCTGGCCTAGACAGGCCTCCAGGCAGGGCTCTCCTTGTGCTCTGATGGCTTCCAGGAGCTGGGATGCCTGCACTCAGCGGAGATCACCTGACTTCCCTATGACAACCACCCCCACTGTGCCGTCTACCCACTCACTTCCCCCACCCTGTTTTGCAGGTCTCAGCATCTCTTTGGCAGGCCTTCTCCTAGGCCCTAACTAATTCTGGAGGAGCGCTGGCTTGGGAGTAGAAGGAATAAGAGAATGCAAAAGGTGGGCACCATATTAATTGTATTTATACCATCAACACCCCTGTCATTAGGATGGGTAGGCTGTATGTAAAGAGAGGTCACATGTATTGCAACCCCCCACCCCACCATGGGGATATTAAGTGCACCTCTGTGACCCCTGCACAAGATGCACATCCCTATGAATGGGGGCTTCATTAGATCCACCACTGCTTCTTCTGACTTATACTAATGGAGAATCCAACAAAATCAGAATTAACATTATATATGGTCATGTCACCTAGGACTTAGTATGCGAAATATTGGAGACTGCCAGTACATTATCTGCAAGGAATGTTTAGAGGGGAAATGTGGGATCTTGCATTCAGGGCCAAACTAACAAATTATGTGTGTGTGTGGGGGGGGGGAGGATGGGATAAATTTATGGCAAATTGGCTGCCATTTATTAACTTTTTAAAAATTATTTGCCCACTTCCCAATGCACAAATGTATTTCTCTATGTTTTACTTAACTTTATTCTATGTTTAACTTTTAATTGTTTTCCTCCTTTTGAGTGCTGCATCGTTTGCCTTCAACACATACGCCACACATGAGCAGGCCACATGGGTCTCCAGTGTGTCCCCCAGGGGGTGCACAAGTCACACACACACCACCACTTGTTGCCTCCCCACTGCTTTTCTTTCCCTGATAGGCTGGGAGATAGAGACGCCCCTTCTTCCCCATCCTGTATGGAAAGAAAGCTGAATAGAAGGTAACTGTAAATGGGAGAAAGTATGTGAACAGAGGGAAGGAAACTGTGTATGGGAGGAAAGTGTGAAGGGGACAATGTGAATAAAAGGAAAGTATGGAAAGCAGGGAGATTAAATGGATGAGGAGAGAGAGAGGGTGTTTGGGGCTGTGCTCTATCTCCCTGAGATGATGGATGAACTGGGGAATTTGTGACTCTGTGTGTGTGTGTGTGTGTGTGTGTGTGTGTGTGTGTGTGAGAGAGAGAGAGAGAGAGAGAGAGAGAGAGAGGATGAATGGAAGAGAGGATGATGGATGAATGAGAGAAAAGGGGTGTGCCCACCCAGTTTTGGATTTCGTTCCGACCACCATCAGTCTGCAGTCTCCTACCACTCCCCCTTGCAGGAAAGTGGTCCTCAACCCCCCAAAGATTGCCCAGCCATGCCACAGATTAAGTACAGATTTAATTTCTGTTCAGGTAAGGAGTAGTGACTCCCTTTGGCAATTAGAATTGCTGCCATGAACAAATAAAGCAAAGCAGTTTCTCAAATCCCAGACCATGCTAGTAATGTGTGGACACAGGACTACTGCCAACCAATCAGTTGCTAATGTTTTCACTTGGTACAGAGGCAATCCTGCTTGTTTTGCTCCAAATACAACAGGGCAAGTGCACCAGGAATTCTGGAGGCTGAGAAGCCAGCCCCTCTCCAAAGTGTTGATGGGTATCACTCCCCACCCCCCGCCAAGTCATATCAGTTGCACTAATTCTGTGGATACACTTGCAGCACTCACACATCACACGAGAAGTAGCTGCACAGTGCACAGGACGTTTCAGTCACCTGTGCACATGCAGCAGGGAGAGAACATCCCAGAACTTACCCCTGCGGGACAGCCTGGTGTCTGCATCTGTGTCCACAAAGAGCTTCATCTGAAAAAGGTCCCGGACCTCCTGGTTGTAAAAGGCCAGGATGCCCTCAAATAGCACCACATCAGCAGGATACACAGTGACAGTCTCTTCTTTGCTGTTAATATGTGCAAAAAAGATTCCAGTGTAGATGGCAAATCAGGAAGGCAGTTCTGATGGAAGGGGTGTTCGATCCCCAGAATGTTACGATGCTGCTGTTTTTAGTACGTTCGTTGCTTGTTTTGAAAGGGGTTTTAATTTGTTTTATTCTATTTGTCCTACTTTGAGGGGGCCAAAAAGTATTTATATAAATAAAACAATATGCAGTAGACTGTTTCCCCACCCCCATAACACTACAAATTCCTGGGTATTCTATTCTGCCAAAGGAAGAAGTGAGAGAGCCTGTGGTCTAGTTCCAAGAAAGGGAAAAGATTAATACAGCAAAGTAACCTTGCCTCCACTCTGTCCCATTCAATCAGAGCTCGGTGTGCCCATGAACTATAGATATGTATCTCAAAAGTCATCTGAGAAGCTCAAGGGACTTAACCCTTTTGGATATGGACAGGCAAAGGATTTACAAAAAACTTCCTCACCTATGATACTGCTCCATGTTATTCTTCGGTTACCTTACAGGGGATTCCTACCTGAAATACCATCGGTGACACACTAATTCCTGCGCTCATGAAAAAAAGAGGATTATGGGTGTACAACAGGGCTGCTGGAAACTTTTCCTCAGCTTCTCAGATGCAGACAGGTGGCAGCACATCCCACGCACAGAGCCAGGGTGGGAAGCGGCACGCTTACCGAGAATGGGAGACAAAGTCATAGACAGGTATCTGCACTGTTTTTCCCTCCAGGATCTCCCGGACTGTTTTGACGATCAGCTCATTGTCAAAGGCATCTGTAGGAAGAGTGAGACACAAAGCGTCAGTTGTGGCTCTCAGTGTGGGGCAGCCCCACCGCTGAGGCAGAGGCAACTTCCCACTGGTACTCCTGAGTCTTTCAGTGATGCTGTCTCCTGGACCAGATCTGGCAGCTACACCAAAAAATGCTGGTTGCTGCCCCATCTGGCAGCAGTGGCCAGGGAAGCCCCATACCCACCTCTCCTGCAGCAAAGGGTGTTGTGGAGTGAGCTGGCTGTGGTGGCAGCTGCTGCATGGATGTGCCTAGTACCTCTTGGTGGCAGCAGCAGCCACCACTGCCAAGAAAACCCCATGCCTCTCTTTCTGGAACAGGAATGTCGGGGAGGGAGAGGGCATGCCAGTTCCGCCCTGCATGGCAGAGGTGCTCCACGTGCCTTGGCTATTCAGTTGCCAAGGAACCCCTAGCCTTCCTCCCAAATCTGAGGAGAAGGCACGGATCACTGGACAACTGCCAAGGGACCCCTCTCCATCTCTACAGCTTCCAGCATGGGAGGAAGGCTCGCCATGCTCACCAAGAGGCAGCAGCCCATCTCATCACAGCAAGCAACGTTGCCAGAGCCTGTGGATCAGCCTCTGCTACTGTGCTCTTGCATCATTTCTATTCAGTTCCACCAGGCTTACATAGAACTTTCCACTGCACTGAGACATCTGGTGGGTGGGTCTGAGTGGCAGGGCCTTTTCAGCTTTGGCACTTGCACAATGGAACACAATCCCTAGGGAGTCCTGATTTCTCTTGACTCTTTAGAAAGTCATTTGAGGAGTTGGTAATTTGATTACTGGGGAGCTTTATTGCTGTTTTTCCCCAGCTATGATCTTTGCGGGTGGTGGTTTTGTCTTGGTTTTAAATTTTCAAATTGGGCTTTTTAATACATTGTATATTTTTGTTTTACATTTTTGTTCACCATGGATCAGGTCCTGTTCTGGGCCTTTAATGACACCTGTAGTCTGCCAGGCAACTGCTTCAAAGTCTCACGGTGGGGCCACCTCTCAAGAGATCCCTATTTCCATCTTGATCGAGGCAGGCTGTGGTACAAGGACATTCCAGTCTCCCAAGTTTGTCTTTGGGAAGCCTAAGCAGAGGCTAAGGAATGGGTCTACAACTATCCCTTCCCTTCCAAGCCTCTGTGACAAGTACCTGGGTGATCAAAGTTGAACTGGCCCTTGAGGGCTCTGGCTTTCTGCTCTGTGGTGAGAACACGGTAGAAGCTGTCCTGGCTCAGAATTACAACCTGTTTCTGCTGATGGTCTACTTCATTTTGTCCCAGCAGCTGGACAATTTTGGCACAGACAGAGGACTGCAAAAGATACAAAGAAAAGAGAGTAAGCAGAGATTCTGGCCCAGGCAGAAGAAAAATGTTCTGCAGCGGGCTGAAGGACTGGCAGGACAGATGGCGACTCTCCAAGTGTACAGGGCCCACCTCATCTGCCAGTTTCCAAGGCAGCTCCTCTCAAGAATTAGTGAAAGCACATCTGCTCAAAGTACAAGGTGTGCATCAAGGGGGCGCCAAAATACAAAGGCCAGGAGCACTGCATCCAGGGGAGAGGAATCACAACGGAGTACCTTTCATGTATGAAGAGCCCACAGTCCCAAATGTTGCAGGCACATCTTCCCTTTAGTAAGAGGCCATTACTCCACCACTATTTACAGTGGGAAATTACTTATAAATTATCCTAACACTTTAAGGGCTGTTCCTGTTCCCCAACGAGGGAAGGGAAGGACATCAGTTCTAATTTTGGGGCTGTGGTCCCCCACCATCCAGGGCTCTAGCTCATTGCCCCTCCTCCAGGAAGACTTTTCTGCCTCATGCCAGCCCTTCAGGTGACCGTCGCCCACCCCCTCTCCGCACCTGGCACCAAGGCCAGTCTACCTTTGTTTCCAATCCAGTCTGCAGTCACCTGGCACCCACTTCTGGGTATCATATCATATCTGGGTACTGGAGGATATGAGCAAGTCAGGAAAGCTCTGTGTGGTTTGGATCTGGAGTTCAGGTGAGGGGTTAGCCAAGCCAAGCTCACAGACCTTTACCTGAATGCAAGGGGCTGCCAGAAAGGAAAATTCGTGTCGTTCTTTTAGTGCCTCACTCAGCACAGATCCACGCACCTTTGCACAGCCATTAGCAGGACACTACATCCCTTCTCCCTGTACCAGCAGATTAGCCCCACTCTTGTAACTCGCTGCATATATGTTTCTATGTACTTCTTGCACCACTACGTTGTGGTCGCCTTCTGATTGCGCAAGGCAGGGAATCAAGAACATATTGCACTCATGCTCCAGAGTCTTTGCTGGCCTCCTACTGCCTTCAGAGCTCAACTCAAAGAACTGGACACAATGGCACATAATTCTGCATATACATACTATGCACTGTAACTGCACTTTATTGGTTTTTTTCCTAATCAAATATTTCAGTTCAACTACTTCTGGTTATTATAAAAACTTTACAAACATTTATAAAGTATGTAAAACTAACACATGTCTTTAAATTTGTCTTTACTAAATATAAGCCAAATAAACATGTTCAATCTGATCTCCATCAATTTGAGGCAGTGGGAATTTTCTGGAAAACCATATCACTGGCCCTTACCCAACAGCTGTAAAAAACTTTGAGTTTGCAATTCAAAGGATAAATATTAGTAATACCCAACTCAATATTTAACACTGCTCTTACGTTGTTGCCACCACAGAATAAAAAGTGGAACTACACATTCTCAATTTTACTCTCTCTCTCCTCCTCCTGCCAGTAAAACCTGTATTAAGCCTGGCAGCCACCACCAACAGAAAGGAGTCAGGTGGGCAAGCCAACAGAGAAAGGCTCTAGCTTCCCCCCTCCCCCATTAAGGTTTCTGCTGCCACATGCCGCAAAATGAACAAGCGGAGCTGGGTGGGGCAGCAAGCGAGCCCAAAAAGCTAGCACCTACAATGAACAAAAACAGCGCAGGCGTGTGAGTGAGCATGTGGCAAAATCCTTAACTTTGCACAGGCTCCACACATGCACCAGACAACATCCAGGGTACCACAGCAAACACAAGGCAGGTGGCCGTGGGGGAGAATGGGAAATGCCCCTGCACTGCCACCACCCCAAACACAAAAGTCTGGAGGTAAAGCAACGTGGGCAGATGAGTGAACGGGCTGGAAATTCCACTGCTTTACCCCCCCCCCCAAACAAACGGAAGGGCACAGAGGACAAGCGCCACACCTCCCAACACAAAATTAAAGGCCCCTCCCCTCAAAGAATTTAGATCGGGTGAGAAAGCAGGCAAGAAGTGTCCTCCCTTTGCCTGTGTTCCCCTCTCAGATGGAAAAGACCCCAGCCCACTTGGTCCCATCCCCATATTACCGGTTTGCATTCAGGGGGAACACTTACCATTCCCTTCCAACACAGTCACCCACCACTCACACCTGCTTCTAGCAGACACAGAATGCGAGTGAGGATGCTGGTTCGTAAGCGATTACTTTGGCCAATCAGAGAGCAAGGGGGCGTGTCAAAACTGCAAGTAGACAAGACTTAGACTTAAAACAACAGAGAAACCAGGTCAATAGACTTAAAATATAGAGCAACCAGGAAGTTAGAAGACATGCTTTGTATACATGGAAATCACCAAGAGGGTGTCCTTAAAGGCCTCATGGCGCACCTGCGCCCTGTTGGGGACCCCTGACAAAAGCAAAACAAAAAACACTTTGTTATGATGCAATGGTTATGATGTATTGGTTTAAACCAATAAATATCACTCCTTCTAATACTGAACTCGGTCCCAGTGCGCTGACAGCTTTGTAGTCAAAATGGGGTCAATGAGCAACAAGATGGAGGTATCTGTGTGCGCCCTGTGTGAATCCCAAGGTTTACAGAAGAAATAAAAAGTATTTTTAAAAAGCCCTAGAGGCAACCCCTCCCCCACCCCAAAACAGAAGACTGTGCATGGGTGCAGTCTTGGGGAGGGGAAATGAGCTGGGAATGGCGAATGCAATGAGGCACTTAACTGAACCACAGAAGTGGAGGGTGGGGAAAAAACCTGAAGATAGATTTGCAGATCTTTATGTTAGGATTCTAGTCCTCAGGGTGCTGGACCTTCACAAATATCAGCCCTGCCTCCTGGCCCCTTCTCTTCCTTAGTTTTTGCCTCATGACCCCTAACCCTTCTTTCCCAGCCCTTCTCAAAGAGGAAGAGAGAGCACTCTCAATTTTGTAAGAGATATTACAATAACGCATGTAGAAAGGAAAGAACAAAGAGAGAACATTTGACAGAGGAGTTCAACATGTTTGTCTTATTCAAGGGCAGAATTTTGAACTTTTTAAATACAAAATTCTGCAGCCCCTGGTATTATGCTTGGCAAGGATGAATTCTACAGTACAGCCAGCATGACTAAAGTTTTAAACAAAAGCCATAACACACCTTTCATGCCACTTTTATTAAGGTTGCAGAGAAGTAGATCACATTTTGAAAGCAACCATCATTAACAGCGCACAAACCCCCAAGAGCACAAACCACCTTGCCCCACCCCATCAGGCAGGGGATTCATCCAAACCTCCCTGAAGAACGGGCTCCTAGACTTGTAGGCAAGGAGGAAGATTTGGAACACCTCTCCTTCACCCCTTAATGGCTGAGGGAAACGCTGGCTGCCGCAGCATGACAAGCAGAGACTCTGGCAGAAACCAGAAAAGCCGGGGGGGGGGGGGCAGAGGGCTTGCCGATCAGCACGGGCCCAAAATACTACAGGAAAAACAAGCCTTCTCTCATGAACCTCACTTCAGCTGAACTGCAGCTTCTAGAATAGCACTGGTCTCTCCGCACCCATTCCTAAGGCTCAGGATCAGTCCCGTTAATCCAAGATGACGTATGCCCAACTACCTTGCTGCATCACTGGGATGGAAAGCAGACACTCCTGTAGTCTAGCAGACACTACTTGAATGGAAATGCAGCAGTCTTGGTCCAAGAACATCAACTGCACACCAGTTCCCAGGCTGGCGCAGGGACATCGGGGAAGGCAGAGTGTGTGTAGCACACACAGCAAACACGAGTGAAGGCTGAAGGCCAACACAAGGCAGGTGGCCATGGGGGAGAATAGGAAACGCCACTGCATCACCACCACCCTAAACACAAAAGTCTGGAGATAACGCAAAGTGGGCAGATGAGTGAATGGGCTGGAAATTCCACTGCTTTACCCCCCCACACACCCAATAAACAACAGAAGGGCACAGAGGACAAGCACCGCACCTCACACACAAAAAGGGGTTGGAGACCAAGCACACACCCCTCCCCGCAAAAATTGCAGATAGGAGGGTGAGCAAGCAGGCAAGAAATGCCCTCCTTTTGCCTGTGCTCCCTCTCAGATGGAGCAGACCCCAGCCCATTCAGTCCCATGCCCATACTGCCGGTTTGCATTCAGGAGGACACTTACCTTTCCCTTCTGACAGAGCCACCCACCACTCACACCTGCTTCTAGCAGACACAGAATGGGAGTGAGGATGCTGGTTTGGTTGGGGACCTGTGATCTATCTTGCCTTCTGTACATCACCACCACCACCACCACCACCACATTTCTGAGAGCTGCTCTGTGAAAACTCCTGTCCCCTCACACTGCTTCCCCACCCCAAATAGGGACGGAAACTACACAAACCAATGTAGATATGCAGCACCTTTTTGCTTGGTCTGTTTAGTTTTGATTAGAACAACCAGAGCATTAAGAACAAAGCTGTGGACAGACAAAACCAAACAAAACCCCATATCTCTCTCTGCCTCTCACCTATCATGCTAAGTTATCGATACTGTTAGGTTTAGGGATTTTAGGAAAAATAAGATGTAGAAATGTTGAGTTTGGCAAGTTGATTCCTAATATTTTGGCAAATTGTAAAAAAACACATTTTTCTTTAGTATTTTTTCTCAAGGTTCATTTCACAATTGAAATTTGAAACCTGCTTAATTTCACATTTATATGAAATCTATTTATTTATTTAATTTGTAGCCCACATTTCTAAGAAAAAATGGTACTCAAGGCAGCTTACAGAAGCAATTAAAATGCAATAAAAAATAACTTACAGCACATTTTAAAATTAAGAACAGCGCCCAATCCAGGAAACCCACTTACAGGCCAAAGGCCTTCTTAAATAAATGTAATAGAGAGTGTCCCAGGGACCATAGGGTTGTTTGGAGTCCACCTCCTGAGGCCATAGACATGGCTACAACTGTGGACAGACAAAACCAAACAAAATTTTCCAGTGCTTATTTTTCCTTGGAATGTTTTCTGTTTTATAAGTTCATTAGTAAAAATGAATGGATCCCTACTGCAAATACAGTATTAGAAAAGATCAGCAGTTTCAGAGTTGTAATTAATATTTTTCAGGTGATTATTTCTAGCAAGTATGTGAGAGAATACATATATGTCACTGAAATACATATATGTCTCTATGTGATATGGAATGAATAAATAGTGACAGTGAAACTGAAGGTGCCCCAACAACCTCAGTGGAAGAGAGTTGAATGCTGAAACAGATGAGTGGCTGTCAGAACATCATATGCAGTTCTTGGGGTTGCTAAAATTTATTAGTGTGTCAATAGCTCTCCATACCTTTGGGTTTTTCTTAAATTTAAACAAGGTAAGGGAAGTACATCTTTGGATTTTTACAAGTATTCCAATAAAATGTATTTCATTATTTATTTATTACATTTCTATATGGCCCCATAGCTGAGGCTATTCTACATAATATAACATTTAAATCACATTACATGTGCTTTAATTCCCTCCCCCCACAAATATTTCAGGTCAAATACTTGTGGGACAAAAAATTCACATGGGGTACTTTTTTTAGCATTCTTATTCAAATACAAGTACAATAAACATCCTAAATTCATTCACTTCCTAGGACACCAGAAAATGTTTCAATGTAAATAACCCTATGCAATTAATCTAATTTGCATGAGAAAATTTTCTAGTTCAAAATTTTCCAAACCCCCAAAGGCACTGGGGAGGGGGAATCAAATTAGGCCAATCTACATTCAAATTAGGAGAACTCTCCCTCCCCCAGTTCAGTTCACTCTAGCAGTCACAGGCCCTTTGCGCTGCTCTGTCAGGTCACAAATACCTCGCAGTTGTCATATCCAGCTAACACCAACTGCCCTGTGGGAAGGAACAAAGTTTTTTTTTAATAGAGCGATTGCATTTTAGAAATGTTGTAAATCGCTTTGAGGTTTCCAGATGGAAAGTGAGACATAAGTCTACTAAGTCAGTAATACCTACCAGAATTCAGTGGCAACTTCACCAATATTTGCTCCAGCTCCTACTACCTGAGCAATCCAATTTGCTATTCATCCTTGTAGTGCCAAAGGTCTACTGATTCCCTTTACTTCTCATAATCAGCAAAATAGATTTTAATCTATATTCAAGGTAAAAAGCATGTGAAATACTAGTATAAGGCCTTTGCCCATTTGCAGAGTATTGTTCCCACACCGTCTGGTAACCAAGCACAGAGGGAAGAGGAAGAGGAAAGAAAGAAGGGCATCAGATACAAGAATGAAAGGGAAGAAGACCTCAAAGGTGCAAAGAAGGCAATTTATTGCCCAACACTATTTGGACTATTAAAACTCTTCCTCAGTAGTGACTCTCAAAACAAGATTTAAATGCAACCCATTAAGTATTTAGTATAAGAGCTCCCACCTTAAAAGCTTTATGTATCAAGGCAATGAATATAAATATTTAATGCAAAATGAGACAGCCTGTATACTGGAACAACAAATTTAAGAATATTAATGAAATCCTATTAAATCAAAACACAAAACAATGTTAAACACAAAATTAATAGTAAAATATAATCACCCTCCATCAAACAAAAAGCCTAATAAAAAAGCAAGGGAAGAACAACACCTGTCACTCATTTTCTTTACTTGCAGCATACTACCAGTAAGGCCTTTTGATTTCCCTCATAAGATTTCCATTGAGTTCAGTCCCAAACATTGTTTTGAGATGCTGTAGAAGACTGCTTTTCTTTATCTTCAGAAGTACTACTGAATCACGAGTCTTGAAATCCAGTGTAAGAGGAATAGGCTTCATACACATTTTTTTTACATGATATATTTCGTAAGGATGAGAGAAGAATTTTAAAAGAGAGTTTAGATGTTGTGAGTTAAAGTATTCTTGGTTAAGTTATGTTATGTGGTTCATAAGTTATATGCATATCATGTTACATTTAATTTAATGGAAGGTGATGTTTTATTAACACTAATATTTTGGGCATTGTTGCTATATTCTTAGAGAAATAATTTCATTAATGTTATTTTTCAGTTGATTTGTTCCCCTAATATACAGGCTGTCTAATTTTGTTCGTTTTAATGATATGTTAAGCTTTTTTAATCATTGAATTTTTATACTGAAATCTTCTATATGTATCTTTCCTAGAGTCACCCCCATGGAGGAGTATAAATATTCTAGATGTGTTGGGCAATAAACTATTTTCTGTGGATTGTTCCTTAATCCAGCTGCTGTTATCGAAGTGACTGTTTTTCACCTTGCGGCTGCCAGATTACAAAAAAGTGGTGGCTTTTGGAATGTCATTGCCTCCTAGCTTAAGAGCCCACTCCTCAGACATAACATGTCAGACAGACATAATATCCCTGGGAAATTCACACAAACCCCAAATACAAACATTAACAGAAAAGCCTATAGGAAAATCCAGCAGTCTTCTAGGGTCCTGACAGCTGACAGGGTCAAATGCTCTGTGCTCCCAAATCCAAGCTTCTACACCAAGGAAACACACTCTGGGGCCAAAAGAAGCTGTACCATGAACAATGTGTGTTAAATTCCAATCTGAGCAAGCTTAGGCAAAACCTGGGCAATAGCAGATTTCTCAGTCTTTTTTAAAGTGGTAGGTGGAGACACTGGCTGGCAACAAGAAAGGGGTAGATTAGATGTTATGACACAGAAGCATCTAGGTTATATTGTGCTATACACCAAATTGTGTTGAAAGCAGCTGTCACCAAGTTCATTGACAAGAAGCCACAAGGGACTGGCAGGTGAGAGTGCAGGCCATATACTGAAGACCAAGCAAGGTTGGAAAGCATCTTGCACATTCCAAATGCCAGCTTTAATTCTGAGTGTAGGGTTGGAAAGCAGCATCAGAAGGTGCGAGTTGTTGCAGAAAGTCCGTATTATTAGACTGTAGTAAGCTGCTAGGAAAACAGATATCTGAAGACTTTTTTCAGTCGTTGCCTGGAAATGTAAAAATGTGAAAATCACTCAGACAGCGGTGTCACTGGGGTTAGAACCCAGAAATTGTAGTCTTCAGCCTTCATGGTACCATATTCAAAGGCGATGAGTTTTCTCTAAAAAATGGAAAGTTCTGTGCAGATTTTAAGATTCCATATGGAATTATGCACATCTGGGGGGGCAGGTGTTGATGAACAATGGCTCCCTTCATCCCTCCCCATTGGCCAGGGTGGCTGGGTCTGATGGGAGTCAACAACATTTGGAGGGTTCCAAGTTTTCCAGCCCTGACCTGTGCACAGGGGTTCGAATAGTGAACCTGGTTCAAAACTCCTGCAGGCTCGTACTCATTAGTAACTTGCCTAAGGACGCAACTCTCCTCTGCCTCAGGCCCCAGGGGTAATATACTAAGCTGTCTTACAGAATACTTGTAAGAATTTCTGAGGTTACATGTGGTGAAATGCACTGAACATGTTATGTGCTCAGTAAATGTTCACCACCATCACTGTGACTCCTCTATCACACAAGCAAATTCTGATTTCCTCACAGGAAGCCATCTCCTCCCCTTGCTTACTGAAAAACACAATAGAGCAGCAACTCAATTTACCCCAAGCAGTAATGATAGAAAAGATTACCAAGAAGCCACTAATATTGTGTCAAGAAGGCCTTCAACAGATGGATAGTCCATGTTCAACAAGCTGGTAACTTGGTCACAGTGGCTTTGAATGTCACTCAGTCGGGATGGGGTTGCACAGAGATCTGTTCCAAAATGCAGCATGACCATCTCTCCCATGAGAGCAAGAGACCCAAGTGAGGACCAGAGAGGAAGGAGGGATGTAGAAGCCCCTGCCCCAAGCTAGCAAGCACCCCCCACCCCCAAGATCTTGTTCTGCATTGGGAACAATGATGGAATCCCAACCAAATACTATGGTGCACACCATAGTATGGTTTGTTTCTTTTAAAATATTTTAATTGTTTTAATATGGCATTTTATTCTTTTATCTTTGTTGTTCACCGCTCCAAAATCTTTTGATGTGGAGCGCTATATAAATATTGTAAATAAATAAATACACCTACTCCTTATATTCACTCCTATTGGGTAGAATATCTGGAAATGCAGCTTCCAGTCCCACTGGTAGTATGACAATAGCAGCAATCCTACAGTTCTGTGCCAGGCAGAATATGCACTCCTGATTTATTATTCCTCTAAGTGCAATTTTATCACATCTACTCAGAAGTAACTCCCATTAAGCTCTATAAGAGTTATTCCCAGGTGTGTATAGGACTGCAACTTGTGTGTATGTGTCCTTTATTCCCTTCAGTTGTCTTTAATGCTAGTCAAATACTATAGTAATAATACCTGGTATATATGGAAGGCCAAAAGAGAACCTATTTGATTTTTACAGTGGAACTGATTTTTGCTTTTTTGTATTCAGACTGATTTGTTCTGGAAAACAAGAGGAATGGCAGTGGGTGGAGTAGGATGGACTTCTTGATACGATATTTAAACAAGAAGCATATCGTTATTGCTTACTCAATTCAGTTCTTAATAGTGGATGTTTTAATTTTAAACCATATAACATTTAGAGTGCATATTTTCCTTTGTTTTATATAAAAGGCATTACAATTTTAGACAGCAACTAGTGACCGCTGCTGCATTAAGAGCTCAGTGGGTATAATGTAAAAAAATTGCCAAGTTTCTCAGAAGCTCAGGAAATTGTAACATCTGTGTTTCATTAGCCCCATACACCTGCAAAGAAGCACACAAAGCTAAAAGGAAGTTGGCGTAAATGATGCTCAGAATTCCAACTTATTACTTTGCCACCATTCTAACAAGTCTCGGGATAAGCAAGCAGGCTGCAGAAAGGCTTGAGAGCAGATACCTGCTTGTAAAAGACACAGATTGTCCCAGGAGCCTTCCCAGCCATCTTTTCTGTGTGGGCCTAAAGATGGCTTTGCCAGCACAGCTCCAGGCTCACAAGATCCTAAGGACGGACTGGCTGTTTTAGAGGGGGAATGGAACTGAACCAGGAATTTCATTTGCCCAGCTGTTACCAGTAATAACCACAAGAGAAGCAACAAAACACAGTATGGGCTACCAGGACAGCAAGAGAAAGATCACACCAGGCTGTGCCCACTTCCCACCCTATAGATGAGTCCGCATAGCCCTGCTATATGTAGTTCTTTGCCCGCAAGTCCATGGCGGGACCCTGAACTACTCCCACTGAAGCACAGCCTGGCCTCTGGCATTTATGAACCGTTGCCTGCAGCATACTGCGCTCACCTCACTTGCTAGCAGCAACTCCCCACCCCGGTCTCAGCGATGCGGCGGCCTGCCGGACAGCAACACCCGCGGCGCTTGGCGCCCCCTCCTCCAATTGCGGAGGGGGCGTGGCTAGTTGCGAGAGGATGGAGGGCGGTTGCACACGTGCTCGGAGAGGCTCACCGTTCTTAGGCACGCGCTCCACAGGCGAAACCGATATTTCGTTTTGTAATCTATTTTTTTAAGACGGGAGCCGCGGGCGCTTAATCACCTTCGGGGCGGAAAGCCTTGCCCCAGTCACGAACTCTGCATACGTTCCCATATCGCAGCATCGAGTCCCGGCCCTATACAAGGTCTAACGGCAAGTTTCGTGGCCGAGCCCGGAGGAGGCGAGCACCGGGGCCCGAGGAGGGCGGACGACCGCAGCTGCGCTCTTGGTCCGCGCCCGTCGAGCACCGACAAAAGCCCGACGAGGCGCCGCTGCCACGCGCCTGGCCGCGGCCGGCCTTTTCCGCGCACGCTCTTGACCGCCCGCCACCCTCACGGGCTCGGCGCGGGAGGAAGGCGGCCACCAGCCAGGGCCCAAGCCTGCCTCGTTCCCAGGAGCCTCAAGCCCCCATCACGTGCACGGTGCTGGTTGTGGGAATGAGAGGAAGGCCTCTGCACACGTGGTAGCCCCCCATCACTCTCGCGCGCCACGGGCCAGCATGCGCGTGAAGGCCCCCTTCGCACAGCCTCCGTGCCCCAACTTGGGTAGAGGCGGTCGGCCCCGAACGTGCTTGCCCGAGCCAAGAACTGTCGGGTATCGCTGAAACAAACACGACTCGGTGACACGTGCAGAATGCCCGTTCTCCACACCCGGGACCCTTCCCGTCTTTCTTCCGAGAGGGCGCCCTGGAAGAGGCGGCAGCAGCCCGGGAATCGGGAACATCGCGCGCTTCGGTCCGCGCGCGGCAGTGTCAGAACTCACCTTGCCGCTGGCCGTGCCCCCGCTGACGCCGATGAGGAAAGGCTCTCTGCCGCCGCCGCCGCCGGACTGCTCGTGGCCCTGCAGGCCCTGCTCGCTGTCCCCAGCCATCCCGCCGCCGCTGCTCCCAGGATTTCGCTGCTGCTGACCGATTCAGGTGCCTTCCTGCCTGCCTGCTTCAAGTCCCCGCCGCGGCTTGGCGCGCTCCGCGCGGTTCCCTACCAGGGGCCGCCCCCATCTCCGCCTCCTGCCAGGGCCGACTTGCGCAGGGGTTGAGCGGCGCGTCATCTCCGCCGGGACTGCAGTCGCTCGGCCCACCCACGCCGTGCGGAAGACAGGGCGGCCGGGCTGCAGCCCCCTGTCGCCCGCGCCCATCGCGGCCTCATTCATGCCTATTCAGAAAGACGCGAGCCCCTTTGAGGTCGGCGTGCTTGCGCCACGTGGGAACAAAGGCGCTGTGCTGGAGCCACGCTGGCGCAGCTATGCTCTGGAAAAGGCTTCCCGGCCAGTATAAAATTGCCACCAAGACGGCGCCCTTCTTGACGAGTCCTGGGCTCTTGTGTCACTTTTAAAATAAATATTTGTTTTCAAACTTTTTCACTCTTATTCAGGCCATCACCGATCCTTGATATACGTTCAGGGACATCACCACCTCAACTGCAATTGATGAAAATGAAGTAAAACTTAGTGTCATCAGAGTTCCAATGATACTGAAACCCATAACCCCTGGACTGCTCTCCCAGCAGTCTCATGTAGATATTAAAAAGCATGGGAGACCAAACTGAACTCTGAAGAATCCTGTAGGACAACCCCCACCCGCTGGAACCTCTCTTCCAGAAAGCAGCAGAAGAGTGTACAGAAATAGCATCACCGATGCAATGACTATGAACCTGAGCACTCTCCGGGAGAAGGCAGAGGACAGGAAGGCCTGGCATGCTATGGTCCATGGGGTCGTGAAGAGTCGGGCACGACTTAACAACAAAGTGTACAGAAGCATATGATGACAGCAGCAGCAGCCATGAGAATCAAGGTGGAAGGTTTCCTATTATGCTAATTTGCAATATTTATTTAGCATGGAAGTCCATCTCCATCATATCTAGGATCATTTTTGCTATTATTGCAAGAAATAAGTGACAACCAGCTTACTGAGTACTGACCCATATGAAGCTCAAGAAAAACTTACTCATACTTGGTTTTGACCGGTTTGCACTTCATTTACCATTGACCTAAGTGGGACATTACAGTGCTGTTAGAGACACCTAAAGGAGTGTCTTAAATTCCAAATAAATACTGACAGCTGGATATGAAGTATTTTGGTCATAACTTATGTTAAGCTCCTGTATTATATCTGCATTTGCAGTAAAGGAAAGCCCTTGTCCATGCTGTGATTGAGACAGTTCACATATTCAGCAGTCTTTGTGTGCAATGAGCCTGTGTGAATCTGCCCAAGTATTGGGAATTAGTGTGTTTGAGGGCAGATTCTCAGGTTTTTGTTGCTAGCTGCTGTTTGTGTAGAGAAACTCTTTCAAAAAGTACCAGAGCCTGAGAAGTACATGATTGTAATCCCATGCATATTTACTCAGAAGTAAGTCTCACTGCTTTTAGTGGGGCTTATGCAATAGTAAGGGTACAATCCTATGGATGTAACTCTTGCACAGTTACAAGATGGGGGATACGTGGCTCAACAACACTACAAGCGAGAAAGATCTTGGAATTGTTGTCCACAGGCTGAATATGAGCCAACAATGTGATGTGGCTGCAAAAAAGGCAAATGCTTTTTTGGGCTGCATTCATAGCAGCATAGCTTCCAAATCGCAGGAAGTACTAGTTCCCCTCCTCTCAGCACTGGTTAGGCCTCATCTGGAGTACTGTGTCCAGTTCTGGGCACCACACTTTAAGAAGGATGCAGACAAACTGGAGAGGGTTCAGAGGAGGGCAACAAAGATGATCAGAGGACTGGAAACAAAGCCCTATGAAGAGAGACTGAAAGAACTGGGCCTTGAGAAGAGAAGACTGAGGGGAGATATGATAGCGCTCTTCAAGTACTTGAAAGGTTGTCACAGAGAAGGCTAGGATCTCTTCTTGATCACCCCAGAGTGCAGGACACGGAATAATGGGCTCAAGTTACAGGAAGCCAGATTCTGGCTGACCATCAGGAAAAACTTCCTGACTGTTAGAGCAATATGATAATGGAACCAATTGCCTAGGGAGGTGGTGGGCTCTCCCACACTGGAGGCGTTCAAGACGAGGCAGGACAGCCATCTGTCAGGGATGCTCTGACTTGGGATTCCTGCATTGAGCAGGGGGTTGGACTCGATGGCCTTGTAGGCCCCTTCCAATCCTACTATTCTACGATTCTATGTTTAGACAGAAAAAATACTACAATTCCCAGTATGTCCTAACCAGTGTGGCTGGCTGGGGCACGCTGGGAGCTGTAGGACTTTTTTCTGTCTAAATATGCATAGCATTGTAGGCTAAGTGTGTTTAGCATTAGAAGTGTGTTAGCCTAAAAGTCAGTGTGTGTTCGAAACTGGGCACAATTTTGCCTCAAATTGATTTTCACTTGCTGGTAGAGAGAAACATTAAGCCAAGCCCAAATACGAGGACAGCAGCTAGTTTGTTGAGAAAGTGCCCTGTGTCTGAGTCTTTGGCCAAAACTGCTGGGTTGTCACAAGATGTGCAACGGGGTGGTTCCAACATCTGCTCCCTCGTGCCAGATGCATCACCATTTCTTTCTTTTTAATAGAGAAATGGGGATAAATAGGAGAGCGGGGGTGAAGTACCAAAGCAAAGCAAAACACAGGGTGCGGGAGGAGCTCGTCCACGGCAAAGCCACGCCGGGGGGAGGGGTCGCCCCGAACAGACTGGCCAGTGATTGACGAGACGCGTCTAGTCAGCACCTCCCGACCTCCAGCCCGCTTGCGGCGGAAGCTGCTGACTTGCTGGGCGCTTCCTCCTGGCTGTCCGCAGTGCGCACAGAGATAAAAATGTAGTCACGATACCGCATCCGAAGGGGGAACTCCCGAGCTCCTCTACTATCTTTTTTCTTTCGCCTCCGCAGCAGACGGCAGCTGCCCCTCCGAAGCGGCGGGCGCGGCCAGGATTAGAGCAGCTGGGAGGGGCAGCGCGAGCCCCCGCCGAAGAAAAGGGGCGCGGGAAACACGCGAGGAACTTCACGGCCTCCCTAGCTCGGGCCTCGCCTCTTACGGCAAACGCGTCAGCTTTCACCCGTCCTGTCCGCGCCGACGCCACCAGACCTTCTGCCCGGGCGCGGCGCGGCCCTCGGCCCCCCACGCTGTCGCGCGCCGTCGACGAGGCGTCCTGGGCAACTGGCGCCGCAGCCCAGCGCCGCGGAGGCCCCTCCCCTGCGGGGGAGACAGCTTCGGGTTTGCAGGGCGGTCCGCGGAGGAAGGCTAAGCCGCCGCGCGGCCCCTGCCGCGCCCGCCTCCGCGTCACGGGCAGCGCGAGCACCGCGGCCGCTGAACAGAGCCGCGAAACGCGGAGGAGGCTGCGCCGCCCGCCGCAGCCGGGCTCGGGTCCGCAGAAGCGCCCGCCGGCCCGCCTCCGGCCAGCAGCCTGAGGGCGCTGCGCCCCGGCCGCAGCCGCGTCCTCGCTGGCCCGGCGCTGCGCCAGAAGGGGCGGGCGGCGCGTGCGCGTCCCGGAACGGCGCCCCGTGATTTCCGGGCGGTGCGGCTTCCGCTTGGCCCGAGATGAGCACCATGTTCGCCGACACGGTGCTGATCGTCTTTATCTCCGTGTGCACCGCGCTGTTGGCTGAGGGTGAGCCCGGGGGGGTCTCCAGGCGCCGGGGGCGATACGCGCCTGCGTGCATAGCTGCCTCGCAGCGCTCCGATGGGCGCTGTTCTCCGTAGGGGCTTTCCTGGAGTCTCATGTGTGAATGCCGAATGCGTCAGGCGGGGCGAGGCGGGGCGGGTTCTCCTGCGGCCTGGTGAAGGAAACATCGCCGCCGCCTGGCTAGCGAGTTGCCCCCTGCCGGAAGTGCAGCTCTGGAATGTCTGGGAGTCTCGCGGCCTTACTCCGCCGCTGGCCCGCAGCAGGCTTTGCACTGCCGGGAAGGATCTTTCGACCTCACGGAAGTCCAAAACTTCCGCGGCCTGGGTGGGGAATGACTTGCCCCACTTGATCCTCAGTAGCGGGCTTACGCCAAGGCTAATAGCAAACGCATCCTCCAAATGTGGATCCCCATGTAGCCAAAATAGCGCCACCCCATGCGCAGGAGGGAGGTATCAGCAGGGTTGGGAAAATCCCAAGGTTTGCAGAAGTACCAAAATCTTTAGGAAAAAAGGCTGAGGCGGCGGAATTCCAAAACAGCTAAGGGAGAACTGAGCATGCTGTGCAGAAAGCTGAGTGCCTGTTGCATGGGGTGGGGGAAAACTGGCGGTGGGGGTGGACAACCTGGTGCCCTCCAGGAGTTTTGAATTAGAATTCCTATTGGCCCCAGCCAGCATGTTCAGGAGTTAATGGGAGTCATAGTCCAAAACATCTGGAGGGCATCAGTTTCCTCCCCCTAGAGTAAAGGATCCTGGGAAAGGCCATGGCTGGCTAGAACCATGGAACTGGAGCACTTTGCCCTGCAACATTTTGCAGCAAGCCCCACTTACAATAGCTAAATGGAAACTAAAATGCAGTATACCTCTGAATGTCAGGTGTGGTGAAAAGCGCAAAGTGTGGGCTTCCTGGAAAACCCCAGCTCGGATGCTGTTGGAAACAAATTGATTTGATCCATCAGGGCTCTTTTTATGCCCTTATATTCCTAGGAAGTACAGCTGCTTCTATTGCACTAGAAACTTTACTTACCTTCTCCCCATTCTGTGGTATTGGTGCATGCAGCACCGCATGAAATTTTACCCTCTTATTTTCAGAGGCTTCTTCTCATACACCCAAGCCTGAACTCAGAAGGTTCCTGTGCATGTAAGACCCACCATGTTGAGCATTGCAGTTCTCAACCAAAGATTGAGGGTATCTCAAGTGTGGAGCCATATTTGCCTATTCCTCACTTCCTGTTAGGTAGTTCAGTGATAATTTAGAAACTTAGGTGGATAGAAGAATAATGCACCTGGTCATGCCCAAAGGGTCAGTGATGAGCTTGCATCTTCCTTGGGAAGGGACACCACCGGCCAGCACCTCCTATCTTCTACGTTTGAATGATAGTTTGGACATGCTGACGCCGAGCTGGTAACTTGTTCCAGGGTTGCAATTGTAATTCTCTCTAAGCTACATTACTTTTCGGGTGTGAGCTACTCAATGGCTTGTTATTTATGTATTTCATAGAATCATAGAATAGTAGGGTTGGAAGGGGCCTACAAGGCCATTGAGTCCATCCCCCTGCTCAGTGCAGGAATCCAAGTCAGAGCATCCCTGACAGATGGCTGTCGAGCCTCATCTTGAAGGCCTCCAGTGTGGGACAGCCCACCAGCTCCCTAGGGAATTGGTTCCATTGTCATATTGCTCTAGCAGTCAGGAATTTTTTCCTGATGTTCAGCCGGAATCTGGCTTCCTGTAACTTGAGCCCATTATTCCATGTCCTGCACTCTGGGATGATCGAGAAGAGATGCTGGCCTTCCTCTCTGTGACAACCTTTCAAGTACTTGAAGAGCGCTATCATATCTCCCCTCAGTCTTCTCAAGGTTAACATGCCCAGTTCTTTCAGTCTCTCTTCATAGGGCTTTGTTTCCAGTCCCCTGATCATCTTCATTGCCCTCCTCTGAACCCTCTCCAGTTTGTCTGCATCCTTCTTAAAGTATGGTGCCCAGAACTGGACACAGTACTCCAGATGAGGCCTAACCAGTGCTGAGTAGAGGGGAACTAGTACTTCCTGGGATTTGGAAGCTATGCTTCTATTAATGCAGCCCAAAATAGCATTTGCCTTTTTTGCAGCCACATCACATTGTTGGCTCATATTCATATTCATTGTTGGCTCATATAAAAAATGAGATCAGATTTGTCTGGCAGGACTTGTTCTTGATAAATCCATGTTGGCTTCGAGTAATCACTTACATTGTTTTCAAGGTGCTTCCAGATGGATTGCTTTATCATCTGCTCCAGAATTTTCCCAGGGATTGATGTCAGACTGAATGGTCTGTAGTTCCCAGGTTCCTCCTTTTTGAAGATAGGGACCACATTAGCCCTCCTCCAGTCATCTGGCACTTCACCCGTCATCCATGATTTCTCAAAGAGAATAGACAGCGGTTCTGAGACTTCTTCTGCCAGTTCCTTTATTACTCTAGGATGCAGTTCATCTGGCCCTGGAGATTTGAACTCATTCAAAGTAATTAGGTGTTCCTTGACCATATGCCTATCGATCTCAAGCTGCAATCCTGCCCCTTCAGCCTGTACTTCGCCTTTGCCAGGGGGGTCACAGACCCTCTTTTGGGAAAAGACTGAGCCAAAGTAGGAATTGAGCACGTCTGCCTTTTCCTTGTCATCTGTTATCATTTTGCCATCCTTGTTTAATAGCTGAACCACCATTTCTTTCCTCTGCCTTTTACTATGCACGTAGCTGAAGAAAGCCTTTTTGTTGCTTTTAGCATCCCTCGCTAACCTCACCTCGTTCTCAGCTTTAGCCTTCCTGACGCCATCCCTGCAATTCTGTGCTTCCTGCCTGTACTCTTCCTTTGTTACTTGGCTTTCTTTCCACTTCCTGTATGTGTCGTTTTTGTTTTCAGGTCATCTCTAAGCTTTTTTTGAAGCCACACTGGCTTCTTCTGTTGTCTTCCACCTTTTCTTCTTGTTGGAATGGTTTATAATTGTGCCTTTAGAATTTCCTTTTTTAAAAGCTACCACCCATCTTGGGCTCCTTTTCTCGTTAGAGTTGCTTGCCATGGGACCTTACTGGTCATTGTTCTGAGTTTATTAAAATCAGCTTTCCTAAAATCCAGGGTATGTGTTTGACTACACTCGGCTTTTGCTTCCCTTAGAACCACGAACTCAAGTACAACATGGTCGCTTTCCCCCAGAGTTCCTGTAACTGCTACTTTATCCACTAAGTCATCTCTTGTTGGTTAGGATCAAGTCAAGGATAGCCGATCCTCTAGTTCCTTCCTCTACTTTCTGTAGGAGGAAGTTATCTGCCACACAAGTCAGGAATTTCCTGGAGGGGCCATGTTTTGCAGAATTTGTCTCCCAACAAATATTGGGGAAATTGAAGTCCCCCATTACTACTATATCATGCTTCCTTGAAACATTGGCTATTTGCTTTTTTTCGTCTTCTCCTTGATTGGGTGGTCAGTAGTAGACTCTGACCATCAGGTTCCTTTTATTCTTTGCTCCATTTATTTTGATCCAGATGCTCTCGATGGGGCTACCAAGTTCATCCTCCTGTATTTCTATGTAGAGATATGTATTTTTCACATACAGTGCAACCCCACCTCCTTTTCTGTTCCTCCTGTTCTTTTTGAACAAGTTATATCCTTCAATTGCTGTATTCCAGTCATGAAGTCATCCCACCAAGTCTCAGTTATACCTATCAGGTCATCATTTCCCTCTTGTATTAAGAGTTCAAGTTTGTTCTGTTTGTTTCCCATACTCTGGGCATTAGTATATAGACATTGAAGATGTGCTTCATAGTCTGGCTGTCTTCCTACATGTGTCTGAAGACTATTATTGGGCGCTATTAGAGCTGTTCTCACCGTTGCAGTGCATGAGCCTACGTCCATTGTTACCCCCAACTTTACATCTCCCTTCCCCATAGGATTCAGTTTATTTATTTAGTTATTTGATTTGTACCCTGCCTTTCCACCAAAAAAATGGTGTTCAAGGCTCTGGAATCAGATCATGCTGCCTGGTTTGTTGCTCAGTTTGGAGGCACACAGACTTATTTTGTCTCCTGATTGTATGTTTCTTTCAGGCATAACATGGGTGCTAGTTTATAGAACGGACAAGTATAAGAGACTGAAAGCAGAGGTGGAGAAGCAGAGTAAAAAACGTAAGTGCTGCCAGCAAATGGATAATAAGGCTATTCAGACTCTGGGTGATACTTGTATTTGTTTCATCTGAGCTTAACTGGCCTGGCTTGAAGAAATGAATCCCTGCCCATGGGCTACGTGCGAAGGTAGACTCTCCTGTATGGAAGCACGTCATATCTCCCTTTGGAGGCTGGATAGGAGGGCTTAATGCTAACTGTCACAGTATGGGCATTATCAGCAGTCAATCAGGGAATAATGTACACTGGAAGGAGCAATTGTATCTCCCACTGCCCTGTTTCCCCTAACCTCTCTGAGGCTGCAAGCTTAAACTACTAGGGCTACAAAGTTGAAATCTGTGCTCTGAAACCTCCAGACACTACACTGTGCATAAGAAGAGCTACTGTCATGCATAGCAAATCCTTTTAAAAATGTGCTTGCTGGCTTATTGAAGGTTCTGTTTTTGTGTGTGGAGTATATAATCTTGCTTCTAGTTCGCTCAGTTTTTTCTTTCCATTTGGTATAAAAAAATAATCATTTAATAAAAATCAGTGTTTGTCTAGTTCTGATCTTGTTAAAGGATTCTGAAATAAATGACTGTTATGACCAGAATACATTCCCGTCTGAGCCTTTGTTGATACTTAGGATGGCCACACACTTGCATATGAATCCAGGAAAGAAATATGAAAGCTTTCTTAAAAGGCATTGCACTGGGGAAACTGGTTGGACAGAATGCTTCCCTTTATGATTAGTGTGAAATTGATATATTGCTATTGATAAATTACTATTTCTGAATTTTAAGGTTTTCCTATTACATGAATATCTAGTGTTATTACAGTGAACACAGTTATTTGGTTTATTTTAAAATGTATAAGCCGCGCCTTCATCCAGAAATGGATTTCAGGGTGGTCTGTTATTTTACAAAATAATTTTAAAATATGAACATTTTATATTTCTTTCAAAACATAAACATGTGACCTCAGTGATCATATTAGGGAAAACAGACTGAAAAAACTACTCAGGGTGGGGAAGGGGAGAGTTTGGACGCAGAACTTAAAACAAATAGATGAACTTCATTCTTTAAAGTACAGTCGAGTACACTTACAATAACCATATTGATGGAAACTCACTGGTCCTGATGGACAGCATAGGTTGTATTTTTTTAATATCAACTGCAGATGTATTTACAAAATTCTGTTCAAATAAAGGTAAGTTGTTAAGCTCCTTTTTTCAGTTGAGATTTTCAATGGATTATGCTTCAAGGCCACAGCTTGTGCTGTCTGTCTCCTATACCAAAGTGTAGTGTCCTCACTGATCTATGGATGCACTTCAGCAGCAGCAGTGGGCAACACCTGGTGCTGCAACAGCCGAAGTGCACTCCTGTGCTTTGCATAGGCTGTTTAGAGATACGCTGTTTAGAGATATTCCAGGCTCTCTTGGTCTGTTGACACCAGTATGGGGTGCTGGACACCTTCTAGATGGAGATGGCAAGTCTTGGAGGTGGCTTTTATAGCCAGAAGGTCTTTCTTCAGTATAGTGAAGGTATGTTCTGAAGAGGTCAGTTTCTGGGAGAAGTACGCACATGCACATGGGTATGATTCTGCTGTGGGTCCAATTTGAGGCATCTTGGATTATGGCCCCATTTGAAGCATCTGCCTTCATCATGAACTGAAGTGGTGGGTCTGGAGGCTGCAGCATTGGAACCATAGAATAATACTGATTCAGGTGACTGGATGCATGTTGTGATTGGGGCGCTCCACTGGAATGGTTGGTCTGTAAGGGGGTAGTTAGAGAAGAGACATCTCTTTGTAATTTGAGAATCCTAGGACCTGCTAGAAATCTTTCCTTGTTCAGGGAGGCATGTCATTCAAAAGGGTGTGACTCCAGTTTAGCAGAGTCCTGGAGTCTCTTGGGGGAAATTACATACCCCAGGGATTTTACAGGGGCAGTTCAAAAGGGTGTGACTCCAGTTTTGTGCATAGTCACTGATCCCGCAAGTACTGAAGGACTGGAAAGTAGGCATAAATGGTAAATTCTTGCAACAGAAGGATATAAACAGTGGGGGTCCACAGGAATCTGTATTGGGACCAGTACTTTCTGGAATTAGGAGTGAGCAAGGAGGTCACCAAGTTTGATGAAGATACCAAATTATTTAGGGTGGTTAAAACAAAAAAGGATTGCAGAGAGCTCCAAAAGATCTGTCCAAACTAGGCAAATGCGCATTAAACTAGGCAAATGTGGTTTAACTTCTGCAAGTGTAAAGTGATGCATGCTGGGGCAAAAAATCCCAGCTTCATTTATACACTGATGGGGTATGCACTAGCGGTGACTGACCAAGAAAGAGATTGTAGGGTTGTGGTGAACAGTTCGATGAAAATGTCAACCCAGTTTGCAGCTGCTGTGAAAAAGGCAAATTCCATCTTGGGCATAATTAGGAAAGGAATTGAAAATAAAACTGCCAATATCATACTGCCCTTATAGAAATCTATGGTATGATCACACTTGGAATACTGTGCACATTTCTGGTCACCACATCTAAAAAAGGATGTTGTAGAGTTGGAAAAGGTGCAGAAAAGGGGAACCGAAAATAATCAAGGGACTAGAGCAACTCCCCCATGAGGAAAGGTTACAATACCTGGGACTGTTCAGCTTAGAGAAAGGGTTAGTAAGGGGAAACATGATAGAGGTATACAGAATTACTCATAGCATGGAGAAAGTGGACAGGGAGCCATTTTTCTCCTCATACTACAAGAACCTGGGGTCATCCCATGAAGCTGATCACTGGAACATTCTGGACAGATCATAGAATCATAGAATAGTAGGGTTGGAAGGGGCCTACAATGCCATCGAGTCCAACCCCCTGCTCAATGCAGGAATCCAAGTCAGAGCATCCCTGACAGATGGCTGTCCTGCCTCGTCTTGAACGCCTCCAGTGTGGGAGAGCCCACCACCTCACTAGGTAATTAGTTCCATTGTTGTATTGCTGTAACAGTCAGGAAGTTTTTCCTGATGTTCAGCCGGAATCTGGCTTCCTGTAACTTGAGCCCATTCTTCCATGTCCTGCACTCTGGGATGATCAAGAAGAGATCCTGGCCTTCCTCTCTGTGACAACCTTTCAAGTACTTGAAGAGCGCTATCATATCTCCCCTCAGTCTTCTCTTCTCAAGGAAGATAAAAGAAAGGACTTCTTCACGCCGTGCATAGTGAAACTATGGAATTCACTACCATAAGATGTAGTGATGGCCACCAATTTGGATGGCTTTAAAAGGGGATTAGACAAATTCATGGAGGAGAAGGCTGTCAATGGCTACCAGTCCTGATAGTTACATATTGCCTCCAGCATCAGAGGCAGTATGCCTCTGTACACCAGTTGCTGGGGAACATGGGTGGGATGGTGCTATTGCACTCAGTCTTCTGTGTTTTCCACAGGCAACTGGTTGGCCACTGGTCAAACAGAATGCTGGACTAGGTGGACCCTTGGCCTATTTTAGCGTGGCTCTTATTATATTCTTAGGTTCTTATGACTGCCTGAACTAAGTGTACATGCTGCTGCAGGGTTTCAGAGTAGGTTTAAAATACGTTCTGAGCAGAATACCATGAACCAGTCCCACATGTTACAAAATACTTCATCAGGGGGCTGCTATGGAATTTTCCAGTTTCTTCATGGCCTACAATATGGATTCTGCCATCCAAACTGATACAGTGCTTGCCTTCTAGCTAGCTTTCCTCAGTGTCACACTGCAGAGCACAGAGGTGGATTACACTATAAGCTACAAACCAGCAATGTGGCTATGATGTGACAGCCAACCAGTGTGATTTACTCATTGCAGCATATTCTGGATGCTCAGATCTTCTTGACTAGGCTTTTTCCATCCTAGAAACTTTGAGCATTTTTTCAAGATTCTCTGGAGAACAAACGACAAACAAGTTTCTATGCATCTTGGTTTAATGCATATTTTGAAAATATGTGAACACCTGTGTGTGGCAAGTGTTCTGCTTCTGAAAGCCTTGTGGCACCCACCATATCACCCCGTAACAAACCATTACGTATTCTGCCAAAGGCAGTACTGGATTCATGGCAAAACATTGTGGTTTACATATTGAGCTACAGAATTTGAGGATTTATGGCATTCTTTGGGGCACGGTAGCAGTAGTTTCCAGCTGTTGTCTTACTCATTTGTCTTAGCTCTGCTATAGATGTTTGGAGAGGTCTGGGAGGCAATGAGAAGGGGGGGCTGTTTTCTTTATGAAAAGAACTCACTGTGTTGTCTAATCTCTGCAGTGGAGAAAAAGAAGGAAACAATAACAGAATCAGCTGGCCGACAGCAGAAAAAGAAAATAGGTAACAATGGGGGCTGAAAGCATGTGTGTGTGCGCGTGCGTGCGTGCTTGCTGTTTTGTGAGAAGTCTTGGTAAATTTTCATGGACCAAGTTTCATAAGGGTGGAGGAAGTGGTCTTCATTTCAAGTCTGTTGAAAAATTAAGTTCTTGCTCTAAAGTAGGCAATGTGAAATTGGCTATTGGCTGTCTGAAAATTTAAATACTTCCTTTTTACAAAAATAAGTTTTTTGCACTTGCATATTTGTTAAAATTTTCTTTTGAAAACAAAGCATTACATTAAGGTAACATGTTTTATTTATTTTAAAATTTCGTACCCCCAGTTTTCTCCTCTAAAGGAGGACACCTCACAAATGGGGATAGTTACTGAAATACCAACAAATAGAACCACAAACAGCATTTTCCAAGGATAAAAGAAGTCTCACGAAATCAAGGCCAAAACTTTCATCTCCACATTTCCATTTGGTTTCCTCCTGTTCCAAAACTGAATAAACGGTGCCAGTTCTCCTGAAATGGAAGAATAGTGTTGGAATTCTTTTCCTGTGAGATGGAGATCTGGTCCTTTGGGTTTCTATACAAGAATATTACCATCCTAATTAAGTTTATGCAGATGGCACCGTTTGTATGATTTTTTCTGGGAGCTAGTTTTGAGCTTCCTTGGGACAGACGATACTCTGCACTGTCTACACAGAGGGTTTGAAGAAGAGGACACTGTGGTCTCTCTATCACAGCACCTCTAGTGAGCTGGTGACCTTGGCCTGTTTCTTTTTGGCTAAATGCCTCAGCCTCCCAATGTACCTTTCTGTTATGCCAGGAGAGTGGTTCAAAGGCTGCTTTTCCTGCTACAGTGTCTCTTTCATAACATTAGTTCCTCAGAGCTTGTTGGAAGTGAGTTCCTGATTTTGTCACCTGCAGTAAATCCATTACTTACTGTTTTTCAGAGAGACAAGAGGAGAAACTGAAGAACAACAATAGGGATCTGTCAATGGTGAGAAGACACCGCAACTGAATAGGAGTCATTGGGGCAGCTTGTTTGGGAAAGGAGTGCGCTGAACTTGCACACATCACAACAAATAGGAAATGGCCATATTCCACCACCGTTGTGGGATGGAGCAACTGTAACAGCTCTCCTGTAGAAATGGGCTGCAGGAGTGCCCAGTTCACATATAATCTCATTCTTCTTGTCTCCATCAACTGCGACTCTTCAAGTCATGATTTTCCATTAACGTGGATGTGATGTATTTCACTTTTCCATTGTTAGCGACAGCTGAGTGTTTTCTTTCAATCAGTTCCACATGCTTGGTGTTCTGTTGAGCAGTAAAACACTAGTGCTCTGTCTCCCCCCGCCCACCCTTTCCAAGAGGCCCATGTCATGTCTGCATTCTGTGCCCAGCTCCAACTTTCACCATTCACTTTGTGATATGTGCTGTGCAATATGCTGCTGAAGACAACATTACTGAGAGAGCTTGCAGTTCCTCTTTGTGTGACTTGATTTAAAGGCCTAAACATTACCAGCAATATATAATTACAAATAAGGGGGTAAGACAGTGATTCAGACACTGGAATTGGAAAGCCCTTTGCCCACACAGGGAGAGATTGAGAGAGGAGATAACAAGAACGAACATCACTTTTGGAAAGTAAGGACACTTTCTCCTTGAGACCTTGTAAGTGACTAAGGGCGCAATCCTATGGGGATGCCCATCAGCCTCCAAACACGATGCTGTGTTAAGTACCCCATTTTGCACCATTTAGGAAACTTATTAAAAGGGTCCACCCCCAAGGCTAAAGTTTGCTCCTGGTATGGCTGGCACTCTTTGGGATATGGAGATGATCTGGCCAGTTGACACAGTAGTGCCCAGTGCCCTCTCCTGCTATGCAGAGCCTGTGCAGCTCAACTGAGTTGAGGTTAATGAAGCAAGATGGGTGACAGCTAGAACACAGATCACTATCAAGCCTATCTATGGTGGCAAAAAAGAAAGCTTTTCCACCACCATTGCATCTTCTCGGTGTTGTCCAGCAGAGCTTTTCTGGGTGGTTGGAGGCCTCTTGCAATCTGACCCTGGGAGAGATATGGTGAAGCCCTTGTTAGGCCACTGCGATAAGTTTTGTGAGACATTTTAAAGATAAGGTCACTCACATCTGTCGTGACTTAGACTCCACATTTAATGCAGTTCCTTTAATGGAGGTATCCAGAGCATCATCTGGTCCAGTTTTATTGGATGAGTTCCAGTTGCTGAGGCTTAAGGATGTGGATAATGTGCTCAGTCACATCCATCTGACCATATGTATGCTTGATTCTTCCTGGCTTATTACTTGTAAAAAGGATGGGATGTTTGGCCAGGTTCTCTTTGAGAGAGGGGAGTAGTACCACCTTTCTGAAAGATGCTGTGATCAGGCCGTTCATGAAGAAAACTAACCTGGATCCAGAAGATCTAAACCGGGGGAGGAAACTGAGTTGGGGTGGGGGACTGAATCCCACCCAGTCCTCTGCAGGCCAAATGACATAAGGGGTGCAGTCACACCTCCTGATGGCACCATTCCCCCACCATAGCCTGCCACATCCTCCTCAATTGGGAGAGCAAATGGCATGTAAAATATCTGATCAGTGATAACGGGGAGATCCCCCCCCCCCAAGGCTCCGGCAAGCCTCTAGGGGTGGGCTTTGGGCAGGAGTCAGGGCACATCCATGGGCCAAATAAGGCTTGCGGGCTAGAGGTTCTCCTCCCCTGATCTCAACAATTATAGGATAGTTGCCAACATCCCCATCATGGACAAGGTGGCTATTTTAATTTCTTTTAGATTAAACGTCATGTTTTATTCTGTTTTTGTATTTTATGGTTTTAACCTTTTCTTTGTGAACTGCCCAGAGAGCTCTGGCTATTGGGTGGTATATCAAAGTTAAACAAATACATTTTACAAACTGCTTTGCTTCACTAAGACTGAAAAGAAGTAGGCATGTGAAAGTCAGGGATTATGATGTTCCATGGCCCACCCCTCTAGAGACTGTAGCCATTTATGGAGTGTCCAGACAGAAATGTCTAATGGCCTCATCTCTTCAGCCAGAATTGGCTATTGGCTCACCCAAAGACCTCTCAAAACTGATTTAGCAGTAGAGGTGGAAAGGGAACAAGCTGAAGGTGGAAAGTCTTTCCTTTCTTGTCCTCCATTGGATCCCCTTTTGTCAAATGCGCATAAGAGTCCTCACTTGTTCTTTTGATTGCAGGTTCGCATGAAGTCCATGTTTGCAATTGGTTTTTGTTTCACTGCCCTGATGGGAATGTTCAATTCCATGTAAGTGGCCACCGCTCCACTTTTCTTGAAGAGCTGTTGTTAACATTGTGTTGTCTCTTCTTATTTCATGTTTGCTTTCCACAGCTCACTGTGCCTGCGTGAGAACTGTATGAAATCTGCATAAAAGGCTAGAGTGCTGGCGCAGACATTAGTGCAGGTGTGCAAATAACCACACATGCAAGTGGTCAACCTCATGAGCCATGTAATATGTGATGCAGAAGCTTGTGGAAGACCACAGCAGCTCTTTCTAAGATTGAAAAAAAAGATGTGGTTTTTCAATAACAGAAGCAGGCAGTGACCTGGGTCACACAATCAAAACAGCCCATGGTTGGCTGCAGCTTGTGCCATGCTTGCCGGGTGGAATTTGCATATTCAGTGCCCGGCTGCAGCTTGTGTCGTGCGAACCTAGGCGGTTGGGAGTTTGCGAGTCTTAAACATTCCTCGCAAAACCCATCTTCTGTTGGGTTATGTGAGGGTTGTTTAACTCTCGCACAACCCTGACAGCCTGCATTTGCACAACCCGACAAGTTGTGACCAGGCATTGAATAGTCAAAATGCCCACCCACACTGCAGCCCATCATGGTAAGCCTCTGTGGGATGTTTGATCTTGCGAACTGGCCCAGTGTGACCTTACTTTATGCTCCAGATCATACACTTATAAACAGTCCATGGTAATGTCTGCACTGGCTCTTAAATTTCAGCTCTTGGCTTTAGAGACTCTAGCAGGGATTTTGTGCAGATGCTTATGTGTCTCTTAGCAATGAGCTTTAATTTGGTGCTGTCATCCTAAATATTCAGGCAGCTTGTGTAGATTCAAAGCCAGAGAAAATGTAATTGTTCTAATAGAAATCAGTTGAGAGCTGCTCATGCTAGCAATGTGGACAACTGTATTTTTGCTGCCTATTTTTAATCTTCACTATATTAAAAACGCTTTTTCAGTTCTCTTTGATCTTCCTAACAGTCCTGTGAGATAGGCTAGGCAGAAAGAGATTGGTCAGGGCCATTCAGTATGGTTGAGGAGACAAAAAATCTGGGTGTGTAAACACAGCAGTCAAGCAGCTGAAAGTTTAAGTTTACCCTTGGCATTTTTTAAAGAGGCTAACCAGTTCTTTCATAATTAGTTTTTTGTATAAATAAATAGATATATAAATGTAGCGAAACAAGTCTAACCAAGGAATCTCTGGGAAAATAATAACTGCTGATTGGGTCATCACTCTAAAGAAGTAGGAACAGGGGATTATGGAGATTGCATCCATTCTCTGTGGCATAGCTACCTGAACTGTGACATGGAATACCAAGGCTCTTCTGATTTTTTTTATCTAGAACTTAGTGAGAAGCTCTTGGACGGCTGAAACTGGTATATGGTGTGTGTGTGTGTTTATTTGTTTTGATAAGATTGTGGTTCCAATAGGAAGGGGGCTTTGCACCTTACTGTAGCACTTACTGCTTAGGTGTGCAGACTAATAAACTGGTGAACTTCTTGGCATGTACAAATTGGATGTGTGTGGAACAGCCTCAGCATTGCCATCCAGCTCTGAGAAAGGGGAATAGTCCCAGCTTTTAGCAATGACTCGCTGCCCTTGCGCCATCCCCAGTAGTTGCTGTGAACAACCTCGGTAGCCCTAGTTGGGAGTGTAACTGGTTGCCTTTAAACCCAGACTCTTGTCCTCCAAGCTAGTTCTGGGTCTGCAAGATAGAATCTGTGTGCTACGCTGCAAAAGTAGAAATTCATAGATTGGGTCATCCAGTCACTTTCATTTTGACGATTAAATTACGGGTATCAAGCAAGAGAAGTTAACATGGGTTCCCCACTGGTTCTCTTGGTTATCAACATTCCTTCATCTAGCTTGCGTACCTAACAATGTCAAAGGCATCGGGCCCATTCCCTGTAGCACTTCCTGCTATTTTTTTTCTCCTTTTAGCTGTGTCCAGAAGAAGAGGCAGGAACCACGTAGAATACTACAACACTGGGGGGCTATCAAAAGAAGACAAACATCCGTTCCTGAACCTTCTGCCAAAATGCGTTTGCTGTCAGTCAGCAGTGTTGCCACGTGTTCAAAGTGTAGCTCCTTGTAGTCATATTTCTAGAGGAAGAGGCACTCATTTAGGAGTTCACAGTACCAGAAACGCATGCTAAAAAAAAAAGAAGCAAGGTGGGAGAAAAGACAGCCATGCAGTATAGGTGGTGCATTTGGAAATTGGTGTTAGCAAAAGCCTGAATTCAGCTGTCCACATTTATTCCCAAAGCAACCTTAGTTAAGGGGCATCGTGCCCTTCTGCATCTTCCAGAATACAGAGGTTCTCTTCTCCTTCGCCTTAGTAACCAAATTGACTGGCTTGAACTTGCTTCCCCTTTGGCACCTTATAAAGTGCTTTCAAAGCCCTGTTTGATATATGGATTTCTTCCTCTGCTGCGATGTTTGTCCCGTAATTTACATGTACAATTGTTGCTCTACTACTGCAGGCAAGGACATTTTTATTCAAGCAGGCCTTTGGTGTGTAAGCTGGTCTGTTGGGTCGGATGCTGTTTCATTCTGTTACTGTGTTTTTAATGTAATTTGTTTTATTATTATTTTAATCAAGTCTTTATTTAAAACATATTCCTATGATCGTAAGCTGCCTTGCATGCCATTTTCTTGGTAGAACAGTGGGTTACAAATCAAGTTAGTCAATAATATTGTCAGCTGATCTGATCAATGACTGCCTGTATATGATCTGAGAGACTTGGGTGCAGCTTCAAGTCACAATAATTCAATCTTCAATCTGTAAAATAGGCATAATAGTAACGTAACCCAGGGGGTTGTTGTGGCAATGGATGAAATATCTCACTGCCCTGGGTGGTAAACACGATGCTTTTGCTTATCACTATATACTCGAAAGAAAGTCCAGTGCTCTAAGGCAGCCTTTCCCAGCCTGGTGCTCTCCAGATACAGAATCATAGAATAGTAGGGTTGGAAGGGGCCTACAAGGCCATCGAGTCCAACCCCCTGCTCAATGCAGGAATCCAAGTCAGAGCACCCCTGACAGATGGCTGTCCAGCCTCGCCTTGAATGCCTCCAGTATGGGAGAGCCCACCACCTCCCTAGGTAATTGGTTCCATTGTCGTATTGCTCTAACAGTCAGGAAGTTTTTCCTGATGTTCAGCTGGAATCTGGCCTCCTGTAACTTGAGCCCATTATTCCGTGTCCTGCACTCTGGGATGATCGAGAAGAGATCCTGGCCTTCCTGTCTGTGACAACCTTTCAAGTACTTGAAGAGCGCTATCCTATCTCCCCTCAGTCTTCTCAAGGCTATTGAACCACAACTTGCATCATGGCCACTGGCCATGCTGGCTGGAGATGGTGGAAGCTGTAGTGACTACAGTACAATCCAGCATATCTGGAGACCACCAAGTTGGGGGGAGGCTGTGATGCTTTAGCTCTGTTTTGAACCAAATCTATCGTTAAACTTCAGTTTTTGACTCAGGCTGTAAACCTCATCCTGCAGTCCTGTGACTTCCCCTATGACTTACAGGTTTCTGCTGGCACAAACTCTTCATAATCATAATTCTTTGCTTGTAATTTTTCCTACCAGTACTTGCTCACAGGCATTTTCCTTCCCTAAGGGCTTCACTTGTTCAGCAGCAACAGCTCTTAAGATCAACCTGATCAGTTCGGCAGTGGGAAGGGTGACTGTTGTGGGGCCCAGAATGTGCCATATAACTGGTACCCCAGCAGGATATAGGTCAATATAAATTTTCTTTGCTTTATGTTTTGCCTTGAAGCTAGTGCCCTCTGGGCAATGTGAAGCAAAATGCTCTAGCTGCTGCCCTGTATGGTTGCTTGGCTTAGCAGCTGAGTTGAGCTGCACTAATAACCAAATGCTTCCATTTGCTTTTCCCAGATTTGATGGTAGAGTGGTTGCAAAGCTCCCTTTTGTACCACTTTCCTACATCCAGGGCTTGTCCCATCGTAATCTTCTGGGTGAAGATTACACAGATTGTTCCTTCATCTTCCTCTACATTCTCTGCACCATGTCTATTCGGCAGGTAAGTGCTGCATTGCTTTATTTGCAGCCTTTGTTTCTGCCAGGGCACAGCCATAAGTTGCACAAATATTCAGGGAGTGACAGAGGGCCTGTGGGATTTCTCCAGCCAAGACTGGTCTCGCCCCAGTGTGTCTTTTGCTTTGTATGTGTCTGTGTCTGTGTGTGCATGTGATTTTTCTAGTGAACAGTTGCAACCTCCAACATGTGCAGCAGCAGTCATGGTGCTTTGATAGTAACTTAGCTGAGCTTTAATGGAACATCTAACAGAATATCTGCATATGCGTTAATATCAGAACATAAACACAAAAGGGAAGAAATTGGGTTTTTTTCTAAAAAAAAAAAAAATAGTATCCAGAAAGCAATTATAATACACCTGATATTCTTTTTCTTGCTGAAATCTGCTCATTCACATGAACTCAAGGCTGAAAGTTCCAATTTGGCCATGCACCCCAAAACAGGGAGCAGCCAGGGTGGCTATGCTATGACATCCCTAGTGCCTATCTTACTTTGAGGCCTGGTTGGTGAAGTTTCCTGTAATAATATGACTGAAAACCCATGATTTTGCAAACGCTAGAAGGTACCAATGGTATATAGTGCCATTGTGCAAGAGCCCAATGAAAGGGATGCCAGACAAAATATTTCTGTGTGTTCCTACTGAAAAGAAGCATCAGAAAGTAAGGATAGATGCTGTGAGAAGAGATGTTGTTCAGTGAGAAATTTGGCTTTTTGTGGTCAGGACCATTTCACTGTTAGTACAATTACATAAAACATTCGTTATCTTCCAGTATTGCTTTTTGTGTATATTTTAATTTTATTTGTTTCCCACTTTTATTTGTCTCCCGCTGTTTCAAATGTATGCATTAATATAAGCAATATATATGTTTCATATTGTTTTACTTCTACTACATTATACTGGGAGGGCTGAAGATGCTAGATGCAAATATACTTCCCCTTCTCTTTCCTCCCAATACACTTCCAAACTAGCCAGGTGTTTACCACGATTTTTTCATTCTGGCACCATTTTGATATTCAGACACTCTCCTCAACCAAAACAGCTTGATAAGTTCTATCAGGCTGATTTCAAAATAGCCATTCACATTGGAAGTAAAGTAATAAAAACATCCAGGTTATTATAAATGAGTGAGTTCTCCCCCCACTTTTTTTAGGCTACAAATGACTAATATAAATATTTGTTGCAAGTGGGCTAGTAAAAATGTTTGAAGGCTTATACTGAAAAGCTCATTTTCATGCCTGTAACCCCACTATTGATACTCTTTGTACTTCCTACGTTAAAAACTGGCATCTTCAGCTTCATGCAGACTTTATATATTTACAGCTATAACTACTGAGAGGGGAAGAGTCATGATTGTGCATGGGTTTCTGAAATGCTAAACAAAGAGTCATAGAATGGTAGGATTGGAAGGGGCCTATAAGGTCATTGAGTCCAACCCCCCGCTCAGTGCAGCAATCTAAGTAAAAGCATCCCTGACAGATGGCTGTCCAGCTTCATCTTGAATACCTCCAGTGCGGGAGAGCCCACCACCTCCCTAGGTAATTGGTGCCATTGCCGTATTGCTCTAACAGTCAGGAAGGTTTTCATGTTCAGCCGGAATCTGGCTTCCTGTAACTTGAGCCCATTATTCCGTGTCCTGCACTCTGGGATGATCAAGAAGAGATCCTGGCCTTCCACTCTGAGACAACCTTTCAAGTACTTGAAGAGCGCTATCGTATCTCCCCTCAGTCTTCTCAAAGCTAAACATGCCCAGTTATTTCAGTCTCTCCTCATTGGGCTTGGTTTCCAGTCCCCTGATCATCTCCATTGCCCTCCTCTGAACCCCCTCCAGTTTGTCTGCATCCTTCTAAAAGTGTGGCGCCCAGAACTGGACACAGTACTCCAGATGAGGCCTAACCAGTGCTGAGTAGCCGGGAAATAGTATTTCACGTGATTTGGAAGCTATGCTTCTATTAATGCAGCCCAAAATAGCATTTGCCTTTTTTGCAGCCACATCCCATTGTTGGCTCATATTCAGCTTGTGATCGATAACAATTCCAAGATCCTTCCCGCTTGTAGTGTTGTTGAGCCACGTCTTGTAACTGCATTTGGGTTTTTTTCCCCAGGTGCAGAACTTGGCATTTATCCCCATTAAATTTCATTCTGTTGTTTTCTGCCCAGCGCTCCAGCTTATCAAGATCACTTTGCGTTTTGTTTCTGTCTTCCAAGCTGATAGCTATCCCGCCCAATGTTGTGTCATCTGCAAATTTGATCAGCATTCCTGTACCTCCTCCTCCAAGTCATTAATAAAAATGTTGAAGAGCACTGGGCCTAGGACTGAGCCCTACTGTACCCCGCTCATTACCTCTCCCCAGTTTGAGAAGATCCCATTGATAAGCACTCTTTGAGTCTGATTGTGTAGCCAACTGTGGATCCACCTGAGAGTTGTTTCATCTAGCCCACTTTGAGCTAGTTTGCTCATCAGGATATCATGGGGCACTTTGTTGAAAGCTTTGTTGAAGTCGAGGTATATTATGTCCACAGCATTCCCGCAGTGCACAAGGGAGGTTACCTGATCAAAAAATGAGATCAGATTCGTCTGGCAGGATTTGTTCTTGACCAATCCATGTTGGCTTCAAGTAATCACTGCATTGTTTTCAAGGTGCTTACAGACTGACCGCTCTATGATCTGCTCCAGAATTTTCCCAGGGATTGATGTCAGACTGACTGGTCTGTAGTTCCCAGGTTCCTCCTTTTTGCCCTTTTTGAAGATAGGGACAACATTAGCCCTCCCCCAGTCATCTGGCATTTCTCCTGTCCTCCATGATTTCTCAAAAATGGTAGACAGTGGTTCTGAGAGTTCTTCTGCCAGTTCCTTTATTACTCCAGGATGCAGTTCATCTGGCCCTGGAGATTTGAACTCATTCAAAGTAATTATGTGTTCCTTGACCATATGCCTATCGATCCCAAGCTGCAATCCTGCCCCTTCAGTCTGTACTTTGCCTTTGCCAGGGGACTCATAGATGCTCTTTCGGGAGAAGAATGAGCCAAAGTAGGAATTGAGCACGTCTGCCTTTTCCTTGTCATCTGTTATCATTTTGCCATCCTTATTTAATAGCTGAACCACCATTTCTTTCCTCTGTCTTTTGCTATGCACATATCTGAAGAAAGCCTTTTTGTTGCTCTTAGCCTCCCTCACTAACCTCAGCTCGTTCTCAGCTTTAGCCTTCCTGACACCATCCCTGCAATTCTGTGCTACCTGCCTATACTCTTCCTTTGTAGCTTGGCCTTCCCTCCACTTTCTGTATGCGTGCTTTTTTGTTTTCAGGTCATCTCTAAGCTTTTGGTGAAGCTGCATTGGCTTCTTCTGTTGTCTTCCATCTTTTTTTCATGTTGGAATTGTTTGTAATTGTGCCTTTAGAATTTCCTTTTTTTAAAAACTCCCTCCCATGTTGGACTCCTTTTCTCATTAGAGTTGCTTGCCATGGGACCTTCCTTATCATTGTTCTTAGTTTATTAAAATTGGCTTTCCTAAAATCCCAGGAACGCGTTTGGCTACACTCAGCTTTTGTTTTTTTTAGAACCAAAAACTCAAGTATAACATGGTCATTTTCCCCCAGAGTTCCTATAATTGCTACTTTACTGCTACCTGTAACTGCTAAGTACATCACCTACTGTATGCCTGTTTGTGTTTGCCACTCTAAAGCTTCCAAAGTTTTCTAGTCTATGCCTATTCAGATAAGTGGTAGCCTAAAACTGCACTATAGACCAGCTGTATGATTTGCTGTTCACTTGGCAAACTGTTCTTACTTCCCACTGCTTGCCCATTTGTGCAGCTGCAGCACCTCCCTGGGAGCTTATCCATGATCTTTTGGAGCTAGGAAGAGTAACCAGAAAGATTAAACCTCCTGCTGCTTTTGTGCACTATGGCATTTGCTTGCAGCCAGAGGAGTGCGTGCATACACTCTTCTTTTAAGGCCAGAAGACCTCACTGAACCCCCCAAAACATGCCAACAACCTGTCTAAACAGGAAGGTTTTCACACTGCAGCAAAAAGCTATCAACATGGGGGCAAGATACGCCTCCTTAGGGAGAGAATTCTAGGTCTGGAATTTGCCCTCTTGTTCTTGCCAAACACAACTCAGAAATTGGTGGGACAAGCAAGAGAGCCTTTCCAGAAAATCTGAATAATTGGACAGGCTCATGTGGGACCAAGTGATCCATCAAGGTCTGAAGCTGTTCAGAGCTTTATTGGTCATGAGCAGCACTTTGAATTGTGCGCGGAATGAACCTGAAGCCAGTGTAGCTGTTTTAACAAGGGACTAACATGAACCCGGTAACAAGCTACATTTAACAGTCTGGCTGCCGCATTCTGCCCTACCTGAAGTTCCTGGACCCTTTTCAGGGGCAGCCCAGCATAGAGTGCAATAGTTCAATCTGTACGTAACTCATACTTGGGTCATGATGCCAGATCTGACATCTCTAGGAATGGTGTAGCTGATGCGCTAATCTAAACTGGGCAAAGACACTTTGGCCATATCCAAAACCTGAGCATCTGGGTTCAAAGCCAAGTCAAGAAGTACCCCCAGACTATGAACCTGAGTCTTTTAGGAGAGTGCAACCTCCTCCTAAAAAAGCTGAATTTCTATTAGCAGATCAGCTGTTCTTCTGACCAGGAACACTTCTGTCTTGCTTGGATTAAGCTTCAGTGTGTTTGCCCTCATCCAGCCCATTACCATTGTCCGATACTGATTCAGAACCTCAACAGAGAGAGGAAGCTGAGTGTCATCAACATACTGATGGCACCACAATCCAAATCTGTGGATGACCTTCCCCCAGCGGTTTCATGTAGAAGTTAAAATCACAGGGGATAAGATGGAGCCTTGTGGGATGCCATAGCCTAATGGCCTTGGTGACAAGCAGCAGTCTCACAGCAACACCTTTTGGAACTGAGCCTCCAGGAAAGACTGCTGCAGCATGGGGTTCCCAAGTCTCATTCCAGCTAGGCGATCCAGTAGGATGCTATAGCCAATGGTATCAAAAGCTGTTGAGAGGTCCAACAGAACTCCCCTGACCAGTTCCCAGCTAGTTGTTTCCCAGGGTGGCCAAAGCTGTTTTTGTTCCTTAGCCAGATTTGGAGCTGGATTGAAGTGGGTCTAGATAATGTCTCATTCAGGAAGACCTGGTGTTAAGAAACCATCACACGATTGACTGCCTTGCGCAAGAATGGACTATTGGAGACTGGCCAAAATTATCCAGAATGGTGGGTTCAAGGAGGGTTTTTTCCCAATAAACATCTTACTACTACCTCACTAAGGCTAGATGGAACAATGTCTTCGCATAAGGAGGCATTCACCACTCCTCTAAGCCATTCAACCAGCTCCACTCTGGCAGTCTTAATAAGCCAGGATGGGCATGAGCTGACCACTGTGATTCCACTTCCCTGCCCACAGGTTTTGCCTGCTGCTGTACAGAGAGCCGTGGCTATGAGAAACTGACATCCCCAGCACCATCTAGCTATGTCTCCCTAATACATGCCAACGTGGCATGTCCATCCTGGATTAGATTATTAATGGCAGATGTTTTGTCATTCACCAAGTTGGCATTCAGCAGCAAGATACTTAGTCCAGAGGGCCTGCCATCAGTTCAGCCAGGGCCTTGTCAGCCATAAGATGGTCTAGAAAGGGGAATGGCCGAGATGCAGCCAGGGCCTCTTCCCATGCAGTGGTTAGACCACCTCTACCACTGGATCCCACCTTGCTCATGTTATGTTGGCTACACCTTTGGAAATCAATTCCTAATGCCAACAGGAGTTTTTCAAGAAGAGGTTGTATAGACATGTACTAAAGAAATTTTACATGTAGCATAATAAAGTCTGGTCTTAAAGCATGGACATGGACTAGGCGACCCATTGGATCCCTGGTACCTCTATGATTCTGTGCTACTCCTACAGGAAGTAGGTTTTTCCAAGCTGGGAGGGGGCGAGCAGGTTAACAGCAGCTCAGGTGCCTTGTCTCCTTTAAGAAAAGGAGGAGGCAAGCGAGTTATTGTTACCTGCAGATTGGGAAACAATTCAGTTGTGAGGCTGGGTGTTGGAAAGTAGCAACTTTACAGTGTACACTTTGAACAAACTTAGGATTGGAGAATGCAGTATAGCAGAACTGCTTTTCTTGAGGTTAGTTTATGGGGGAGAAAGGCAGACATCTGAGTATTTCACACTTTGGGGAGCAGTGTTTGAAGCTGTGGCATGGGTGACCTTCATGACAAATGAGCAGTTGTTGATATCTCTTGGTTGATTTAGCCTTGGGTATCTAGATGATGAGGAAGTGGTTTGAGCCTTGGCAGGGACACCACTCACCCCTGACCTGAGGCCAGTGTTGCCTAAAATATCTCCCTACAATGAGCAACTTCCTCTGTGCCGTTTCCATCTCCCCTTGGCACGTCACTCCTGTCTTGGAGTTCTTCCTGCCTTCCTGCTGAGGGCGTGAAGTGCTGCCTGGACTAGTGTTCAAGGGCCTTTAAGTGGCTGGGAAAGTAGATCAACACCTGGGCTGGGTGTGAAGACGGACATCCTGTCCCTTGTTATTCTCCCCCCTCCCCCCGTGCTACAACTTGCCTGATTAAAATGGCTCTTTATACAGGTTGTTCCATTTTCTTTCCAATAACTGATCTGATTATGTCAGGGTAGTCTGATTTAATTCAAATTTTCTACTTTAAAATTCATACATTTCCTGAGCATGCATGTATTCTAACTAGTTACTGCAAGCAAAATATTGATGTACAACTAAATAGAGATTTTATGTAACTTACAGTGCAATCCTGTTACTTCCAGGTAAGTGTATGTAACACTGCAGACCTAAAAGCATGATGCAGCCCCTTTGGCCATGCCCCCCAAATGGTTTATACAGTAGCATTACATCTGCTTATAGACAAGATTTGTACACATACAATGATATGAACTAGGATCACATACTTCAAGGCTAAGGCTTCAACTCTGCATCCTTATTTGGAAACAGGTCCCACTGAACAAAATGGAATGTGGTAGCAAATCTGCCCATATGTTGAAAAATGTTGATTTAGTCATTTTTTGATCAAGTAACCTCCCTTGTAGACCGTGGGAATGCTGTAGACATCATATACCTCGATTTCAGCAAAGCTTTCGACAAAGTGCCCCATGATCTCCTGATGAGCAAACTAGCTCAAAGTGGGCTAGATGAAACAACGATCCGGTGGATCCACAGTTGGCTACAGAATCGGACTCAAAGAGTGCTTATCAATGGGACCTTCTCAAACTGGGGAGAGGTAACGAGTGGGGTACCGCAGGGCTCAGTCCTGGGCCCAGTGCTCTTCAACATTTTTATTAATGACTTGGAGGAGGAGGTGCAGGGAATGCTGATCAAATTTGCAGATGACACAAAATGGGGCGGGATAGCTAATACTTTGGAAGACAGAAACAAAATTCAAAGTGATTTGGATAGACTGGAGCGCTGGGCAGAAAACAACAGAATGACATTTAATAGGGATCAATGCCAAGTTCTGCACCTAGGAAAAAGAAACCAAATGCACAGTTACAAGATGGGGGATACGTGGCTCAACCACACTACAAGCGAGAAGGATCTTGGAATTGTTGTCGATCACAAGCTGAATATGAGCCAACAATGTGATGTGGCTGCAAAAAAGGCAAAGGCTCTTTTGGGCTGCATTAATAGAAGCATAGCTTCCAAATCCCGGGAAGTCCTAGGTCCCCTCTACTCAGCACTGGTTAGGCCTCATCTGGAGTTCTGTGTCCAGTTCTGGGCACCACACTTTAAGAAGGATGCAGACAAACTGGAGAGGGTTCAGAGGAGGGCAACAAAGATGATCAGGGGACTGGAAACAAAGCCCTATGAAGAGAGACTGAAAGAACTGGGCATGTTTAGCCTTGAGAAGAGAAGACTGAGGAGAGATATGATAGCACTCTTCAAGTACTTGAAAGGTTGTCACAGAGAAGAAGGCCAGGATCTCTTCTTGATCATCCCAGAGTGCAGGACACGGAATAATGGGCTCAAGTTACAGGAAGCCAGATTCTGGCTGAACATCAGGAAAAACTTCCTGACTGTAAGAGCAATACAACAATGGCACCAATTACCTGGGGAGGTGGTGGGCTCTCCCACACTGGAGGCCTTCAAGACGAGGCTGGACAGCCATTTGTCAGGGATGCTCTGACTTGGATTCCTGCACTGAGCAGAATGTTTTTCTCGATGGCCTTGTAGGCCCCTTCCAACCCTACTATTCTATGATTCTAGTCAATGTCAGCCCCTCCAGCTTATAGCAGTTTTAACATGGTCCTCTAAGTTTAAAATACCAGTTTGGTATCTTTGAAGTCCATGTTCAAAAGATACAAAGTTCATCTTTCCCTATCACTGTGCTAACCTATGTATCACATTTTTATTTCACCCTTACTCCAAGGAGTTGGGGCAGGGGGGTTGTATCCCATTTTCTCTTCACAAAAAACCTGTGACATAAGTTTAGACAGAGACTAAACCCAGCTTTTCTTAGGACAAATTTAGTGCTCTATCCAATTTCTGAATAGAGAACTGTGCAATTGTGACTAAAGAGCTGGCTTGGATCTGACAGTTACCTCAAAGTGTCTGTGAGGCAATGGCAATTATTTTGTATAAAACCCTTCCTGTCTGGATTGACAGGACATCCAAGGCTCTTGCCACTGTTTAGGAGTGTGAATATTGTGGAATGTTTCTGAAAATGTTTCTGCTGTGTAGTGACAACAGAAAGTCAGTGAAATGTACATGATACAACCAAGTTCCAAAGCTAACTAAATCTCCTTTGAGACAATTAAGCAGCAATTTATGAAGAATTGTTCACAGAGACAGAGATAATAAGTGCTAAGGAAACCAAAATAAGTTAATCATGGCCAGACTCAAACTATGCAAGTTTTCTATTTTTTACAAGTATGCTGAATTTGCATGTTTGATATTTAAGCAACTTTTGCAAGGAATTCTGTAGGGGACAAGCAGTTAGGGTAGGGAATTATGAGTAGAAGCCATGAAGAATAGAAAAGTAACCATGCAAGACATACAAGTTCTCTCCCCTTGGCATCTGAAGTTTTTTTGCACACACTCCCTATGTTTTCAGATGTATCAGTTGAGATATGATGACTAGAAATTTGCTAAACATTTAGGTGTTCTGGAATCCCAGTGCAGGGACAGACACCATCCATATGGAATCAGGTGTGGAATCACAGACAAGGAATAATCTTGGTGCTATAGCAATATTTCTTCTTTGTGGTCTCTGTGCGTCACACACATGTGCTCTGTGTCTGTGCAGAGCCTCAATTTGGGAAACTTCTATAGCTGAGGAGTTTTGGCAGGAACCTTACTCCACTGTCGCTGTATGCGTGTCCCTAGCAGGTTCCCACTTATTCCCTCAGCTCCTTGAGACCGACATTGTGGCCTCAGAACCGAGAAGAACCTTTGGTACCCAACATCATACTCCAGTATGACACCAAAGAGGGGACGGCGGGTGGGTTGTGTGAATGCACAGACGACACTCGAAGAATTACAGTTACGGGTAGCAATCTGTCGTACTATTTCATGGTCTCTGTGCATCACACATATGGGAGAGTAGCGAGCTAATTTACATGGAGGTGAGTCGGTGCCCTATTACAACACAGAGGAAAGGACAGCACAACCAAAAGTACAATCAGCTCTAGCCCAAACATCCAATCTGTAATGTCTAACAAAGGTAGACGGTGTCGACCAGGTTGCAGTGCGGCACCGTTCAGGGATGGAGCCCCCCTGTCGAATGCGACTGATGTTGCCACTGCACAAATAAGAGTGTGCTCGGACTGGGGCAAACAGTTCAAGTCCAGCCAGCTCATACGATAACTCGATAGTCTTGATGATGCAGGAAGTGAAGCACTGAGTCAAAAGTGTCTGGGCTTTACGCTTGGCCCCATAACAGACGAACAGGTGAAATGAAAGTTGAAACTGCTCAGTCCTTGACTTGTAAAAGGACAACTCACATCACACTTCGCGTGAATTCAAAGTCAACTCTGAGGGCTTAGATGGAGAAGTGAAGAATGCAGGCAGAATAATGTCCTGATTTAAATGAAATTCTAACACAACTTTGGGCAAGAATGAAGTGTCCAGTCTGAGGACCACCTTGTCCCAGTGAAAGGTAAGATAAAGCTGGTCTACTCTTGAGTGCAGAGAACTCACTAGCATGTTGTGCAGATGTAACAGCCACCAAAAAAGCAACCTTCCAGAACAGAAGGTGCAAGTCTGTGGTCACCAAGTGCTCAAGGGGCTTCAATGACAGCACCTTCAGCACCATAGACAGGCTCCAGCTAGGTACTGTGGAACGAACAGGTGGTGCCAGATTCGTAATCCTTTTTAGAAACCTCTGCGTTGTCAGATGCAAGAAGACTGAAAACCCCTCAACGAGAGGATGAAAAGCAGAGACAGCAGACAGATAAACACTTAAAGATGACAACTTGAGTCCTTTTTCAAAAAGGACAAGAAATTGTAGGATTTGGTGCAAGGAGCACCGGACCAGGTAGAAACCTTGAGCTTGAGCAAAAGACAAGAAAGCAGCCCATTTCCTTGCGTTTGAGCACTGCGTAGAAGGCTTATGAGCGGGATTGAGGATGCAGGAATGGAATCGGTCTTAGTCACCCAATCTTCCAGGCCATCAACCAAAGAGTCATGAGGTCTGGATGCCGGACCGTCCCATTCTCCTTGGTGAGGAAGGATGGGCACTGTCAGGGTGGAAACTGAGCCCATAGAGCCCCAGAGCAGTTCTGATTCTGAGGAAGAGCAACAACCCATGGGAGAGGAGCTCGCTCATCTCTCACGGGCGCAACGGCAGGGAGAGATTCCTCCTGCCTGCATTCCTGAGAGAGGTAGTGGCCCTGGCAGTGAGAGAGCGGGGGAGGAGGTTTTGCTGGACGCTTGGCGCAGACGCACGGAGTGGCGCCAGATGGAAGGCACCGAGAGCAGGTGCTCTGCTCGCTTGGCACTAAAACAACGGTCGCGTCCTGAGGACCCAAGGGTAAGAGGGAGGACCTCTCCATAGCCCATAAGTTCAGAGTCTTCCCGCCCTTCTCCTTCAAACGGGGACCAACTGCCTTACCTGGAGCTTAGGCTACTCTGCTAACTACCCCAGTGCAGTTCCTTGCTTAGTCGCTGGTGATTAGCATCTGAAAGAGTGATTAAGTTGTAAAAGGAATAAAGCCTTGGAAAGAATCCTTTTCGTCTGTGTCTTGAGTTGGCTATTGGAGGGGACTGTAAGAGGCAGGTAGGGCACTCCTGACAGGCACGGTGGGAAATGATGATATCGCCCTTGAGCCATTCTGAGTAAGCATGGTTGGCAAGCCCACCACAGCGTCACTATGATGCACTCAGTATTGTCCGTTCTGATCTTTGCCAGATCTCTCATAATCAAGGACAAAGGTGGAAAAGGTAATACAGTGCTCCCATCTATTGGAGAACGAAGGCATCTCCCAATGAACCTGTGCCGTGGCCGGCCTAACTGCAGAAGGCTTGGCAAACAACATTGTGTTGTGTGGCAAAGAGATCCATCTCCAGTGTACCCTGTCCCCTCTTCTGTATCATACTTGAGTTCGATGTTGGGTACCGAATGTATTTCTTCTTGGTTCCGAGGCCACAATGTCGGTCTCAAGGAACTGAGGGAATAAGCGGGAACCTGCTAGGGACATGCGCACTGGGATGGTGGGAGAAGGTTCCTGCCAAAATTCCTCAGCTATAGAAGTTTCCTGAATTGGAGCTCTGCGCAGGTGCAGAGTCCATATGTGTGAATGCACAGTTGACCACTCAAAGAACTACAGTTAACAGTAGCAACCTGTCTTTCCAGTAACTGTGTTTCTTCTCTTGCCTGTTTAGAAAACTGCACTCTAATACGTTAGGTCTCTGATACTAATTTTGTAATCCTATACACACTTACCTAAGAGTAAGTCCCATTTAACTCAATGGGATTTACTTCTGAATAGACATGCAAAGCATTGCACTGTAAGTGTTGTAGCCTGCAATCCTAAATCCACTTGCTAAAGAGCAAGCCCCATTGATCTTAGTGGGACTTCTCAGTAAACATGCATATGATTGCACTGCACATCTGTTGCTTCAGCAGTTGCCTGTAGAAACCATAAAAGACATTTTCTCTTAAAATGTGCTATATTTTTCTTTCTGAAGCATCGGGGATGAGATGTCTTATGTTAGCTACAGACAGGGCCAGTCCTCCCATGAGGTAGGGTGAATCCCCTGCCTCAGACAGTGGACCCTGCATGCCCTGTCACTGGGAGGGCTGTGTGTCCCAATACTGCCGCTGCCCTGCGCCTCCCAAGGTGAGGTGTAGGGCAGGCAGCCCACTGGCCACTGTCCTGCTACAGCAAATGATACAGCAGGAAAGGAGCTATTACAGCTCGCCGGAGCAGCTGCCACCACCCTATACCTCACAGTAAGTACAGCATAAGTGGGTGGCTGCCCTAGAGAGCTGCGCTGGCCACTCGCCTGCTGCGGGAATCATAGAATCAGAATACAATTGGGCCTCAGGTCTGGTTGAAACTCTTGGTTGCCCTGATGGATGACCTGTGCTGGGAGAGAGACAGAGGGTGTGTGAACCTCTTACTTCTGGATCCCAGTGGCTTGCACTGCTACCAAACATAGCATCCTTCTGGGATGGGACTGGAGGTGTGGTGGGGGGTGCTCACTGATCTGTCTTTGTCATTGAAGGTGCAGTTTGCCTCCCTGGCACAGGCATCCTTCTTCCAGTTTAGGCTGGTTGCGCTAGCTGCCTTACTAGGACAGAGCAATCCATTTCCTGTTAACTTCCAGATTTGACTACTGTAATGTTATACTTGGGGCTGCCTTTGAATCATAGAATCACAGAATAGTAGAATCATAGAATAGTAGGGCTGGAAGGGGCCTACAAGGCCATCGAGTCCAACCCCCTGCTCAGTGCAGGAATCCAACTCAGAGCATCCCTGACAGATGGCTGTCCAGCCTCATCTTGAATACCTCCAGTATGGGAGAACCCACTACCTCCCTAGGTAACTGGTTCCATTGTCGTATTGCTCTAACAGTCAGGAAGTTTCTCCTGATGTTCAGCCGGAATCTGGCTTCCTGTAACTTGAGCCTATTATTCTGTGTCCTGCACTCTGGGATGATCGACAAGAGATCCTGGCCTTCCTCTCTGTGACAATCTTTCAAGTACTTGAAGAGCGCTAGCCTATCTCCCCTCAGTCTTCTCAAGGCTAAACATGCCCAGTTCTTTCGATCTCCCCTCATAGGGCTTTGTTTCCAGTCCCCTGATCATCTTCATTGCCCTCCTCTGAACCCTCTCCAGTTTGTCTGCATCTTTCTTAAACTGTGGTGCCCAGAACTGAGCACAGTACTCCAGATGAGGCCTAACCAGTGCTGAGCAGCCGGGAACTAGTACTTCACGTGATTTGGAAGCTATGCTTCTATTAATGCAGCTCAAAATAGCATTTGCCATTTTTGCAGCCACATCCCATTGTTGTCTCATATTCACCTTGTGATCGACAACAATTCCAAGATCCTTCTCACTTGTAGTGTTGTTGAGCCACATATCCCCCATCTTGTAACTGTGTATTTGGTTTCTTTTTCTTAGGTGCAGAACTTGGCATTTATCCCTATTAAATGTCATTCTGTTTTCTACACAGCACTCCAGCCTATCGAGATTACTTTGAATTCTGTTTCTGTCTTCCAGGGTATTAGCATGTCCTGCCCCATTTTGTGTCATCTGCAGATTTGATCAGCATTCCCTGCACCTCCTCCTCCAAGTCATTAATAAAAATGTTGAAGAGCACTGGGCCCAGGACTGAGCCCTGTTCTACCTCTCCCCAGTTTGAGAAGATCCCATTGATAAACACTCTTTGAGTCCAATTCTCTAGCAAACTGTGGATCCACCTGAGAATTGTTTCATCTAGCCCACTTTGAGCTAGTTTGCTCATCAGGATATCATGGGGCACTTTGTCGAACTCTTTGCTGAAGTCGAGGTATATTTTGTCAACGGCCTTGCCACAGTCCACAAAGGAGGTTACCCGATCAGAAAATGAGATCAGATTCGTCTGGCACGCTTTGTTCTTGACAAATCCATGTTGGCTTCAAGTAATCACTGCATTGTTTTCAAGGTGCTTACAGATGGATTGCTTTATCATCTGCTCCAGAATTTTCCCAGGGATTGATGTCAGACTGACTGGTCTGTAGTTCCCAGGTTCCTCCTTTTTGCCCTTTTTGAAGATAGGGACAACATTAGCCCTCCTCCAGTCATCTGGGACTTCACCCATCCTCCATGATTTCTCAAAGAGAATAGACAGTGGTTCTGAGAGCTCCTCTGCCGGTTCTTTTATTACTCTAGGATGCAGTTCATCTGGCCCTGGAGATTTGAACTCACTGAAAGTAATTAGGTGTTCCTTGACCGTATGCCTATTGATCTCAAGCTGCAATCCAGCCCCTTCAGCCTGTACTTCGCCTTTGCCAGGGGGCTCATAGACCCTCTTTTGGGAGAAGAATGAGCCAAAGTAGGAATTGAGCATGTCTGCCTTTTCTTTGTCATCTGTTATCATTTTGCCATCCTTATTTAATAGCTGAACCACCATTTCTTTCCTCTGTCTTTTACTATGCACGTAGCTGAAGAAAGCCTTTTTGTTGTTTTTAGCATCCCTCGCTAACCTCAGCTCATTCTGTTTTAGCCTTCCGACACCATCCCTGCAATTCTGTGCTACCTGCCTGTACTCTTCCTTTGTAGCTTGGCCTTCCTTCCACTTCCTATATGTGTCCTTTTTTGTTTTCAGGACATCTCTAAGCTTTTTGTAAAGCCACTTTGGCTTTTTCTGTTGTCTTCCGCCTTTTTTTCTTGTTGGAATTGTTTGTAATTGTGCCTTTAGAATTCCGTTTTTTAAAAACTACCACCCAACTTGGACTCCTCTAGAGTTGCTTGCCATGGGACCTCCCTTATAATTGTTCTGAGTTTATTAAAATCAGCTTTCCTAAAATCTAGGGTACGCGTTTGGCTACTCTCGGCTTTTGCTTCCCTTAGAACCAAGAACTCAAGTACAACATGGCCGCTTTCCCCCAGAGTTCCTGTAACTGCTACTTTATCCACTAAGTCATCTCTGTTGGTTAGGATCAAGTCAAGGATAGCCGATCCTCTAGTTCCTTCCTCTACTTTCTGTAGGAGGAAGTTATACTTCACGCTAGTCAGGAATTTCCTGGAGGGGCCATGTTTTGCAGAGTTTGTCTCCCAACAAATATCGGGGAAATGGAAGTCCCCCATACAACAAGAGAACACTTGGCAGCTCCCCAGAATGCCACCCATCCAATGCCTTCCTCAGAGTGAGGCATAGGTTGGGTGGAGGCAGGTGCTCCGCCTCTTGTTCTGAAGGGTCCTGCTGTGCCACAGGCGGTCGCCAGGGCCACCTCCCTGCCAATTCCTCACTCTCATGAAGGACCCCTCTTAGCGAGGCATTGAGGGAAGGCAGATGGAGGTGGTTGGCAGTTAGGAAGGGAGAAGAGGAAAAGTATGACCAGAGGCAGCAGCTCGCACACCTCTTCCCCCACCTCCCGCATACGCGTTAATTTGTGCTCCTCTTCCTCCACCCTGCACAGCTCACACTCTTTCCCCTCATGCAGCTCACACTTTTCCCTCCGCACGTGCAGTGTGTGCTTTCTTCCCCCTCTCCGTGCAGCAGCTCATTCCCCTTCCCACTCCTGTGTGTGAGGGCCGATGCTGCTCTGTCCAGCCCCCCCACACACACACACACGGCCTGCGCTCCTCCTTCCTCCTTTCCCCCTCCGCACAGTAGCAGCAGTGGCTCACACTCCTCTCCCCCCACCCCCTAGGGGCAGCAGCAACGTGTCCTCCCACCTCAGACTTGCCTTCAGTGGCTTATGTATGAGTATGGCTCAGATTGTTTGGAGAGGCATTCTCCCACAGACCAGGTCAGATAGGTCAAGATGTATTTCTGATGCATCTCTGGACATTGGAGGTGTAATGTTTGGTGTTCTTGGGCATAAATAGAACACTCCAAACACAAGGTTGCAAAGGCAGCTTTTACTGAGTCACAATACAAACTTACATTCCCCCTCCTACAGTATCAGGTGAGTCTTTTTATACCTATCAGTGTAACACTCAAATGAGTCCCCCCATACAACACATCCAGATACAAACACATATCGTTACAGGAGGCAGGATTCATGTTGGTGTGAATGTTCCACTGGGGAGTCCTCGTACAATTGATTGATATCCCAATTCTTATAGAAATTAACGTTACATACATTTGTGGGGATTTAGTTTGAGATAACTTTAGCTTTTAGTTGAAAAAATTTCCAAATCTAGGCACGTTTAGATTGAGACCATCAACCCCATCACTTGATTTGTGTGCTGAGGCCTGAGCCTCCTGCGTTTCATTTCCATTCCCTTCCTCCATGAAAATCTGTGCACTGAAGATTCAAGGTCTGTTAATGGTACCCATTACATACATTTTGATTTCCTCACAAATAGGATAGTTAAATAATTGTGGTAGGATGGGCTGTCTCTACTTTTTCAGTTCAGCTTTATGCCAAATAGTATTTCTAACACAGTAAGTGTAAACCAAAGAGTAGCAGTTATTTGAGGCTGACTAGCCTGGTTGTGTAAGATCTTGACTATTTAAGTAAATTTGCATTGTTTCAAGTACAGCACTCAGTTCTTGTGTCTCTCCTCTTTGTCAGAATATTCAGAAGCTCCTGGGTCTAGCTCCTTCCCGAGCTGCCACTAAGCAGGCTGGAGGATTCCTTGGCCCGCCACCTCAAGCTGGGAAGTTCTCCTAAAATAAGACAAGTCATTTGCATCTCACCAGTGGAAACCTGAAAAATTTTCTCACTTTGCAAGAAGCTGTGACTCCACAAAAGGCTTTCTAAACCTTACCTGGATGGCTAAGGGCAACTACATGTTTTATGCACATCTTTGGCTAGATCATACATCCTACTGGGGGGTATTGGAGAAATATCTCAGCGGTACTTAGTGTGCTGCCTTGCTTCAGTGAAAACTTTTTTTAAAAACCTGTTCAGTTTGATGAGAAAACGACAAAGTGAACAATGACTGAGCTACACAAGTAACATTCTGTTGGAAGAATGCCATGTTGATAGCCTTTTCTGAAATGAAAATAAAAATAATTGTTTTGTCTCTGTGCTTACTGCTGATCTAGCTCACTCTTCTGTGCTCTCCTGTAGAGATTGTCCTTTCAGTCCACAAAGGCCTGATGGCTATAGGCTACAGTATTGGTTTTTTCAGTTGCCTGCTTTCCTGGATACTTTTCAGTTGCACTTCATTGGCATTGTATATGAACAATGAGAGTTGTAGCAGGTATGAAGACATCTGTGACTTGCATAGGGATGTCAGAGAATTTTGCCACGAATCTCAGGGAGGCCGAATGCCAGCGCATTCGGCCCTCCGAAATCAGTGGCGAACGGTCTGTGCCCCCCACCCCCCCCCGGGACGGGACTTACCTTGGGCGAATCTCCCTGGCGGCTCCGGTGGCGGTTCGGCAGCGGCGGCCGGTCTTCCGACCAGCTGCCGCCGCCGCCATTTCCAAGTTAAAAAAAAAAAAAAAGTGATAGGCTACATAAAGATTTACTTAGCCTATCACGGCTAGATTTTTTAAAAATATCGTGATAGGCTACGTAAATGTTTACGTAGTCTATCACAGCTGAGTTAAAACAAAAAACCGCGCGTACACAAATGGCAGCGCCCATGGGCGCCGCCATTTGCGTAGATGCGGTTTTTTGTTTTAAACTCAGCCGTGATAGGCTACGTAAACATTTACGTAGCCTATCACGGCTGACTGCAGGGACGCAAATGTTTGCAGACCCGGCCGGCCAGGATTCGCGGCGGGAGGGACGGGGCGCCTCCCCCCGGCCAGAATTTCAGGGGGGAGGGATGGGGCGCCTCCCCCACGGCCAGAATTTCGGGGGGGGAGGGATGGGACGCCTCCCCCCTGGCCAGAATTTCGGGGGGAGGGACGGAGCGCCTCCCCCCCACCGCGAATCAAATTTCGTAAAAGGTAAGTGACTTTCGTACATCCCTAGAGTGTGCAGCTTCCCTGTATAGACGTAGATTAATTTCTGAATTAATTTTAACATATGTTAAAGTATCCATTTCATCTGCAGTTCTAGATTTCATCATTTTTCTGTCTAGTTCTTAATGAAAGCATCAACCCATCATGGTAGCTCTGAAAAGGCAAATTCTATGCTAGGGATCATTAGGCAAGGGATTTAAGGTATAACTACCAATATTTTGATGCCTTTATATATATCTGTAGTAGGACCATATGTGGAACACTGTGTACAGTTCTGGTTACCACATCTCAAACAAGATCCTGTAGAGCTGGAAAAGGTGCAGAGAAGGATCAGGGAGGTGAAGCACCTCTCCTGAATGTTTGGGGGCTTCTTAGTTTGTGTGTGTAGGGGGGGGGGAAGAGATAAGTAAGAAGGAATATGGTAGAGGAGTAATGTGGAGAAAGTGGACAGAGAGTTTTCTCCCTCATAAAACTAGAACCTGGGGTCATCCAATGAAGCTGAACAGTGGGAGATTCAGGGCAGACAAAAGGAAGGACTTCTTCACACGGTATAGTTGTCACAAGGCGTGGTGATGTCTACCAACTTAGATGGGTTTAAAATTCATGAAAGATGATGGCTATATATGCTACCTCAAGAGGCCGCATGTCTCTGCTTACCAGTTGCTGGAGAACAGCAGCAAGAGTAGGCGGTTGCCAACATGTCCTCTTTGTGGGCTTCCCATGGGCATCTGGTTGGCCACTGTGGGAAAAAGGATGGTGCCCTAGATAGGCCTTTGGCCCGATCCAGCACAGCTGCTCTTATGTTCTTAATCATGGCAAGGCACTTGTGCTTTAATGTTGATGGAAGCAGTTTAGAACAGCACCCCATAAAAACATTTTACTAGACAGAGATATATAATAGAGACTTGAAAACTCAAGTTTTGGCTGCTAAATTAAACACAACCACCTTACCATTCCAACAGCCTAATCAAATAAATCTTAGATGACCCCTCATTCTCCTGTTTCTCTCCTGCCCCCCACCCCAGTGCATGTTGATCCCGTCTGTCACCAGCCATTTCTGATGCTGCTCTCCCAATCCCTAAAACATAAGAACAATTCTGCTTGGCTTGAACCAAAGATTCATCTGGTCCAGCATCCTGTTGTCAGATGCCTCAAGCAAAGCTTAGACTGCATTCAAACAAAGCATGAATGCAACAACCCGGCCCTGTTGTTTGTCTCCAGCAGCTGGTATTCATGGAACATGGGGGCTCCATTACATTATCATGGCAAAATGGCCATTGATAGACTTAATCTCCATGGGTTTGTCTAAAATTTTATAGTTTTATTTAAGCTAGTGACTATCACATTTTTGGTAGTCTAAGTCACAGGTTCTGAGATTAAATGCTTGCTTTTGTCTGTCCTGAATCTCTTATTAATCAATTTCATTAGCTGCTCCTGAATCTAATATTAGGCTAAGCAAGGATCCCCAAACTTCTTAAGCTTAGTGGGTACATTTGTAACTTTGAAAAAGTTTTGTAGGCATTTTCACAAAATGGCTGCCAGAGCAGTTGTACCTACTAACAAAGTGGCCGCTATGGTGGGCACGGCCAGTCTCAAAACATCTATTTCACAGAAGACAAATGGGAGGTTAAAAGACAACATGCCCAGGAAACCCAATATAGGAGTTGGGCTTGAGTCCCAAATGTCAAACTACATATATGCCCCCACAAAGCACAAGAATATAACTTTTACCAGCCAGATGCATAGTACACTCACACTCTTTCTCACCCAGGATCACTACCCAGATGCACACACACACATGCCCTTCCCTTCTCCAACACCCACCTCCCCCAGCCTTCCTCAAAACTGCTTCTACTACCATCTCAGCCTCCCCAGAGAGTTACAAACTAAGGCTTAAAAGACAGTGCACCTCGTAGTTACAAACTTAGTTACCAGTACTTCAAGTAACTACACGCTCCTTGGTCACAACTTAGTTGCCCAAACATGGTGCATTAAATGGCTAAATATACAGCTAGTCTCTGTTTGTTACACAGCTCGCCTGCAGCCAAGCTCGCACCAGAGCTGGCTGGCTATGTAACTGTCGCATAGTTTCAGCCAGGCTCAAGCCAAAACCTGCTGTCTATGAAAACCTCCGAAACAGTGAGTATGACAGTGCGAAGATAACTGTGCCTTAGCTATGCCCTGGGCAGTGAAATCCTGTTCCCTGAATTCTACCCAACACATACTCACCACACACTGCCAAGCATTTGGCCAGAGCACTTGACACGTGTCCTGTGGATCACGGGTACTGTTGTATGTGCACATACAATGATCCAGACCCCTCCTGAACACTGGCAGGCTCAGGGGTTTTAGACTCTTTTTCCTTCGTTGGGGCCATTGGCATCAAAGGGGGGGGTCAATGTGTTCTTTGTTGATCCCAAATTCCAAGATCGATGGTTGTTTACTGACAGACTGACACATTCTTCTGTTTCCCCAACACATACGGAAGCACCCTGCAATAAAATCATTCACTCTCCATTTACACTCTCTTCCCCCCACCCCTTTCCTGACCTGGGCTAGAATGTTTCCATTGACACTTAAATGTTTTGGCTAAAAGGATTTACAATTCAAGATCCTTTTCAGCGTCACAGTGATCCAGGCCAATCGCATGAATTAGAAAGAAGTAGGGACAGATAGCAAGCTTTTAGAAAGGAATTTAAAGGTCATAGTAAGAAGCAATCTTTATTGATCATAAGAAAGCTTGATTAGGTGAATGAAAGAGTATAAATGAAATAATATATAAAACAGTATTAAGGAAAGCAATTCAAAGAGCTAAGGTATATAGCATTCTGAGTCCAGTCTTTCTGCACACATATCTGTAATGTGTCACTAGCCACTTAGAAAATTATTGTTTTTAATTCAGCGGGGGGCGGGGGAGGATCAGGTGCCAATAGTGAAGCCGGTGGGAGCCTTGGTGCCCATAGGTGCCACGTTGGCAACTTCAGGATTAGAGTGAGAAATTCTATCTGGTTTCTTAGAATCATAGAATAGTAGGGTTGGAAGGGGCCTACAAGGCCATCGAGTCCAACCCCCTGCTCAATGCAGGAATCCAAGTCAGAGCATCCCTGACAGATGGCTGTCCAGCCTCGTCTTGAAGGCCTCCAGTGTGGGAGAGCCCACCACCTCCCCAGGTAATTGGTTCCATTGTCGTATTGCTCTAACAGTCAGGAAGTTTTTCCTGAAGTTCAGCCGGAATCTGGCTTCCTGTAACTTGAGCCCATTATTCCGTGTCCTGCACTCTGGGATGATCAAGAAGAGATCCTGGCCTTCCTCTCTGTGACAACCTTTCAAGTACTTGAAGAGCACTATCCTATCTCCCCTCAGTCTTCTCTTCTCAAAGCTAAACATGCCCAGTTCTTTCAGTCTCTCCTCATTGGGCTTTGTTTCCAGTCCCCTGATCATCTTTGTTGCCCTCCTCTGAACCCTCTCCAGTTGGTCTGCATCCTTCTTAAAGTGTGGTGCCCAGAACTGGACACAGGACTCCAGATGAGGCCTAACCAGTGCTGAGTAGAGGGGAACTAGTACTTCCCAGGATTTGGAAGCTATGCTTCTATTAATGCAGCCCCAAACAGCATTTGCCTTTTTTGCAGCCCCATCACGTTATTGGCTCATATTCAGCTTGTGATCAACAACAATTCCAAGATCCTACTCGCCTGTAGTATTATTGAGCCACGTATTCCCCATCTGGTAACTATACATTTGGTGTCTTTTTCCGTGGTGCAGAACTTGGCAGTTATCTTTATTAAATGTCATTCTGTTGTTTTCTGCCCGGCGCTCCAGCCTACCAAGATCACTTTGAATTCTGTTTCTGTCTTCCAGGGTATTAGCTATCCCACCCCATTTTGTGTCATCTGCAAATCTGAGAAGCATTCCCTGCACCACCTTCTCCAAGTCATTATTAAAAATGTTGAAGAGCACTGGGCCCAGGACTGAGCCCTGCGCTACCCCACTCATTACCTCTCCCTAGTTTGAGAAGATCCCTTTGATAAGCACTCTTTAAGTCAGATTCTCTAGCAAACTGTGGATCTACCTGAGAGTTGTTTCATCTAGCCCACTTTGAGCTAGTTTGCTCATCAGGATATCATGGGGCACTTTGTCGAACGCTTTGCTGAAGTTGAGGTATATTATGTCAACAGCATTGCAACAGTCCACAAAGGAGGTTACCCGATCAAAAAATGAGATCAGATTCGTCTGGCACGCTTTGTTCTTGACAAATCCATGTTGGCTTTGAGTAATCACTGCATTGTTGTCAAGGCGCTTACAGATGGATTGCTTTATCATCTGCTCCAGAATTTTCCCAGGGATTGATGTCAGACTGACTGGTCTGTAGTTCCCAGATTCCTCCTTTTTACTCTTTTTGAAGATAGGGACATTAGCCCTCCTCCAGTCATCTGGCACTTCCCCCGCCCTCCATGATTTCTCAAAGAGAATAGACAGTGGTTCTGAGAGCTCCTCTGCCAGTTCTTTTATTATTATAGGATGCAGTTCATCTGGCCCTGGAGCTTTGAAAGTAATTATGTGTTCCTTGACCATATGCCTATCCATCTCAAGCTGCAATCCTGCCCCTTCAGCCTGTACTTCGCCTTTGCCAGGGGGCTCATAGACCCTCTTTTGGGAGAAGAATGAGCCAAAGTAGGAATTGAGCACTTCTGCCTTTTCCTTGTCATCTGTTATCATTTTGCCATCCTTATTTAATAGCTGAACCACCATTTCTTTCCTCTGTCTTTTACTATGCACGTAGCTGAAGAAAGCCTTGTTGTTGCTTTTAGCCTCCCTTGCTAACCTCAGCTCGTTCTCAGCTTTAGCCTTCCTGACACCATCTTTGCAATTCTGTGCTACCTGCCTGTACTCTTCCTTTGTAGCTTGGCCTTCCTTCCACTTCCTAGACCTATCCTTGTTTGTTTCCAGGACATCTCTAAGCTTTTTGTGAAACCACATTGGCTTCTTCTGTTGTCTTCCACCTTTTCTTCTTGTTGGAATGGTTTGTAATTGTGCCTTTAGAATTCCCTTTTTTAAAAACTCCCACCCATCTTGGACTCCTCTTCTCGTTAGAGTCGCTTGCCATGGGACCATCCTTATAATTGTTCTGAGTTTATTAAAATTGGCTTTCCTAAAATCCAGGGTACTTGTTTGGCTACACTTGGCTTTTGCTTCCCGTAGAACCAAGAACTCAAGTATAACACAGTCGCTTTCCCCCAGAGGTCCTGTAACTGCTACTTTATCCACTAAGTCATCTCTGTTGGTTAGGATGAAGTGAAGGATAGCCGATCCTCTAGTTCCTTCCTCTACTTTCTGTAGGAGGAAGTTCTCCACAACACAAGTCAGGAATTTCTTGGAGGGGCCATGTTTTGCAGAATTTGCCTCCCAAGAAATATTGGGGAAATTGAAGTCCCCCATTACTACTACATCATGCTTCCTTGAAACATTGGCTATTCGCTTTTCAAAAGTTTCATCCTCGTCTTCTCCTTGATTGGGTGGTCGGTAGTAGATTCCGACCATCAGGTTCCTTTTATTCTTTGCTCCATTTATTTTGATCCAGATGCTCTCGATGGGGCTACCAAGCTCATCCTCCTGTATTTCTGTGCAGAGATATGTATTTTTAACATATAGTGCAACTCCACCTCCCTTTCTGTTTCTCTTGTTCTTTTTGAACAAGTTATATCCTTCAATTCCAGTCATGAGAGTCATCCCACCAAGTCTCAGTTACACCTATCAAATCATAATTTGCCTCCTGTATTATGAGTTCCAGTTCGTTCTGTTTGTTTTCCATACTCTGGGCATTAGTATATAGACATCGAAGACCTTGTGCTTCATAGTCTGGCTTTCTTCCTACATGTTTGTGAAGACTATTATTGGGCGCTATTAGAGCTGTTCTCTCTGTTGTGGTGTATGAGCCTACGTCCATTGTTACCCCCAACTTTACATCTCCCTCCCCCGTAGGATTCAGTTTAAAGCCCTCCTGATAAAGTTCTTCATGCTGTGGCCAAACACGTTCTTCCCAGCCTTTGTGAGGTGCAACCCATTCCTTGCCAACAGTCCATCTTCCAGGAAGTATAGCCCATGGTCTTCACAGCATCATTTCATAACTTCCACTACCCCTTTCCTTTGCTAAATTGATCTATGCACAGGGAAAATGCACACATCACACACATTTAGACAGTGACAGCATATATCCTATGCAGGTGCTAGAAGCCTCCAAGTCAAGAAGGTGGAGAGTTGGAGTGCTTGTTTTTAGATGAGAATATATAGTCGGCATAATGGAAACCTGGTGGAATGGAGAGAACCAGTGGGATACGGTCATCCCTGGATACAAACCCTATAGGAAGGCCAGGGAAGGGCGTACTGGGAATGGTGTTGCTCTCTATGTCGAATAGGGGATAGTGTCAAGCAAACTAGAAACCTCAAAAGGGGCAGACCCTCTCCACAGGATTGTTGTAGATGGCAATACCAGCCCCTAAAAGTAATTTAGTATTGGGGACATACTATCATTCCCCTGACCAAAATGCTCAGGATGATCTTGAAACAGAGAATGAAATCAGAGAGGCATCCAAAGGAGAAAGTAATGGGTGACTTCAATTACCCTCGCATAGACTGGATAACTACAAGATCTGGTCACAACAAAGAGATAAAATTTCTAGGTACAGTCATTTAGGGTATCAAGAACAGTAGGTCACAGAACTGACCAGAGGGAAGACAACCCTGGACTTAATCCCAAGTGGCGCCCAGGACCTAGTGCAAAATGTGAAAGTTGTTTAACCAACTGGAAACCGTGACTGGAGTTATATCTAATTTATATATAAATGGAAAATTGCCAGGTTAATCGTTTTAAGCAAAGAAGAACAAAATAGCTACTTCTTACTTCATGAGATGAAAGACAAATTGCATGACTCAGGAAGTTCCAAGTCAGTATCTATTCTCCCTGAGCAATTCATTTTGTGGATTTAAAAACGGCTGCTGCCTCGTGGAGGCCTGCTGCATGCACAAGTAAGACCACACAGGTAGGGGGGAAATAGACGGCAGCAAGAGGTAGGCAAGTGTTGGGGCATGGCCCTGCATGCACCACATTGGGTATACAGGCAATAGAAGATGTCATAGGAATACTGAATGTTGCTTCTGCTATCTGCTTCAGCTACTAAAGGAGGAGCGGGCAATCTTTTTAATGTCAAGGGCTGCCTTCATCACAGCCTGACCTCCTGTACTCTTGAGATCAGCATTGGAGGCCCTGCTTGTGTGGCCATCTGTAAGAGCACTTAGACTAGCAGGCATGAGGGACAGGGCCTTTTTGGTGGTGCCTCCCCCTTTCTATTGACATCTGCCAGGCCCCTGCAAGGTGACTTGCTGCAAGGTGACTTACATTTCACTTTGGCCTATAATTGAGCTGGTTTACTGGGTGCCATTGTGTAGATGGTGCTAGCTGGTTTAAATTGTTAAAATTTTGATGTTTTATTTTAAGTTGTATTGTTTTAATCTTGTATGCCACCTTGAGAGGGTTTCCCTTAAAATGCAGCCTATAAATCCTTTAAATTAAAATTTTACACTGCCCTCTTCTCCGCTAAATAAATAATTTTGCTTAGAGATTTTTCTGCTCTGTGAAAATCCCCATCAGGTTGTGGGAAGAACAGATCACTTGTTCTAGTAACCTGTTCTCATTTTGGTTCAGAAAGATCTGCTTCCTTTTCCAAATAAATACACATAGACTGAATATCTGGGAAATCTTTCCCAGAAATACTTTGGCCTTTGACACTGTTTTGCTCTGCAACAATTGTATCTCTGTTCTTCTCCTTCCCCATCTCACTGCAAGGCAATGGGGTTGGTTCATCCCCCCCCTTCCCTATCTCCTTCCCTTCATCTTACTTGTATTTCACTGCACTGTTTGTTCCTTCCCATCCGTTCCTCCTCTAGCAGGGCTCTCCCTCTGCTTGTTTGTCCTCTCTTTCCTCAGGTACTACAGCAAGCCCAGTGAAGGTCTTAGGACCACAGCAAGCCCAGCCTGGCAGAAGGAGGAGAAGATAGCAGCAGCAGATGAGGAGTGCCTTTCATTGCATCTGTCCCATTTCAGCTGCCTTCTCCACTTTTCAGGTCCAGTGGATGTAACTTTGGCCCCTACTTGTCCAGTTACAATGGATGCTTCAATGTGTACAGCCTGAGGATGTGGACAGAATCCTTGGAGAAATGAGACCTACTACCTGTGTGCCGGATAAAAAAGCAGCCGGGGGGACTAGCGGAGTAAGGGTAGTGCTGAATGCCTCTTTATGGCAAGGTGTTATTCCATCTCACCTAAGAGAGGCGGTGGCAAGACCTTTGTTTTTTGTTCTTAAAAACCCTCTCTCTGAACCCAACTGTACTGGATAACATCCGGCCAGTCTCCAATATTCCATTCTTGGGCAAGGTGCTGGAGCCTGTAGTGGCTTCTGAACTCCAGGAATTTCTGGATGAGATCCAATTAGATCCATTTCAATCTGGCTTCAGACCTGGTCATGGGACACAGACTGCTTTGGTCACCTTGTGATCTGTGCTGGGAACTGGACAGGGGAGTGTGTCCCTGTTGGTTCTGCTGGACCTCTCAAAGGCTTTTGATATCATCGAACATGGTATCCTTCAGGGGCATCCGTCTGAGATGGGAGTGGGAAGCACTGTTATACTCCGGTCATTCTTAAAGGGGTGAACTCAGAAGGTGGTGCTCGGGGAAATCATGTTTGATGCCATGGATGCTGGCCTGTGGTGTCCCTCAGGGTTTCATCTTATCCCCCAAGCTATTTAACATATACATGAAACCGCTGGGAGAGATTGTCCAGTTTTGGAGTTCGGTGCCGCCAATATGCTGATGACACCTAACTCTATTTTTCCTTTCTGTCCAAATCCAAGGAAGCTGTTCTAGTTCTAAACTGGTGTCTGTTGTGGCCTGGATGAGGGCAAATTAAAGCTTAATCCAATCAAGACAGAGGTGCTCCTTGTTACTCATAAAGCAAATCAGGGAATAGGGATCCAACCTGTGCTGGATGGGGTTACCCTCCCCCTGAAGACACAGGCTTATAGTTTGGATGTACTCCTGGATATATCTGAGGCTTGTATATCTGAGCTAGTGTGCCAAGTGTGCCCATTCCTAGAGATGTCTAATCTGGCCATGGTCACGCATGCCTTAGTTACATCCCATTAAGACTGCTGTAACATGCTCTACATGGGGCTGCCTTCAAAAATTGTTCAGAAACTTCAGCTGGCCCAGAATGCTGTGGCCAGGCTGTTGATGGGGGTTACAGAGCACAGAGTGCTTCGGCTACTGGGTGGTATAGAAATAAATAAATAAATAAATAAATAAATAAATAAATAGTTACAACAACACTGGCTACAGTCTGTTTCCGGGAAGAATTCAAAGTGCTGGTTATGACCTATAAAGCCCTATACAGCTTGGAACCAGGCCACCTGAAAGTCCACCTTCTCCCATGTGAGCCTGCCTGGATGTTAAGATCTTCAGGAGAGGCCCTTTTTTTTGAGACCACTGCCTTCAGAGGCATGTTTGGGGGTGACGCAAGAGATGGTCTTCTTGGTGGCTGCTCCTAGGTTGTAGAACTCCCTGCCAATGGAGCCTATGTTCGCTCCCTCCCAGGTGCCCTTCCTCTGGCAGAGAAAGACCTTTTCATTCAAGCAGGCCTTTGGTACGTAAGGGGTCTGTTGGGCTAGATGCTGCTTTTATTCTGTTATTGTTGTGTTTTTAATTGTGTTTTAATTCATTTGTTTTATCATTGTCTTAGTCAAGTTTTATTTATGATTGTAAGCCACCTTGAGTGCCATTTTTCTTGGTAGAAAAGCAGGGTACAAAGCAAATAAATAATCAAACATTATAACAGCTTGGCTGTGATACTTGACCATACAGCACATTAGATGCTGAGTAGATGCTCTGTCTGGTGTGCTTTGCAGTTGGCTGGGTAGGAGGGAAGCAGGAAGCAGATGGTGGGGCATTGCTTGTTTTCAGCAGTGTGGGAAAAATCAGCAGGGGGCGGATTTGGGGGCTGGCTAGGGCATCAGTGGGCTGCAAGGGAGACCCCTGGGGGTCATATGTGGGCTACAGTTTGTCCAAGTGTGTGCTAAACTATCACTGCCCATTAGGTGGCAGCAGGTGTTACATATTTCCATGCCAGTCTTCTCGAACGTGGTGCCCGCCAGATGTGTCCCCTCCCCAGCCAGCATGGTCGTTGGCCGTGCTGGCTGGGAACAATGGGAGTTGCAGACCAACACATCTGGGGAACACCATGTTGGGGAAAGCTGAGGAGACTTATAGCAGTTGAACACATACCCCTTACAATCCAGTACATAGGCAGAATTTGTAAAAGCCACATGCCTAGGGTTTGGTGTGTGGTGGGAGATGGGGTAAAGAGCCATTCCTAGTTTAAGGAAATCTAGTTCATTTGGCATTTTAAAACACGCACAAAACAAATAACCCTTACTAGCTGTTTTACAAGATAGGTGTAGCGTCTCCTGCTTAAGCTTTGAAACATATCTATTCTCGTAAAAGCAGCCCATTCAGGGAAGAGCAAGCTGGCTCCAACTTATTGTGGGCCTCTGATCATGCTACTCCTATGACTAGGGCTGAAAAATAATTTTCAAATGTCTGACACTATGCACTTAATAGGCAAATGTGAATATTCTGCATACCTTTTTTTAAAAAGAATGAGCGTAAAGCCAGAAAACAACCCTGCCTGCATTCCTTACTCATACATGTATTTAGTTGAGATATAATACATACTACAGTTCACCACATGCAGAAAACCTGGGCACTAGTACAAAGTGTCTGCAGACTATATAGTCACAGATAATTCAAACAGTAATTCTGGAATTGAAAAGCCTTCCATTGAAGGGATGTGTTAAGTTTCTTACAAATTCATTCATACTTCAAAAACCATAGAAACTGCAATTTAAGGGACCTTAATTTTCACACCACATAAACAGCAAAGATGCTCAATTGTCTCACGTATTGTTTCTTGCACCGCTGCTTCCCCTTGGTCTTTCAGTCCCATGCCTTTTCCTCTGCAGGTATCAATGTCTTCAATTAGATATATGCTTGTAAATTCTAGATGTTGAATTCTAACAAGCAATCGCTTGTAAAATGCACCTTCAGCTGCACAGAGAGGTGAAACCTCAGAATAGTGCCGGAAAATGGAATGTTATAAAATAGTAAAATGCCTGATGCATTTTGGTGAGATTTGGGGGGCACTTTTCCTATTAAGGCAATAATATCTCAATAGGAGAATTGTGTTTGTATCTTTTTTACTATTTTGTTTAGTATTTTTACAAGCATTTCACTATTTTCCAGCTTCCCAGGCACTGCTGCAGCAAGGGCTAATCACCAACTGCAGCCTGCCAGTGAGATTGTCCTCCAAGAAGCCTAGAATGTCAGTAGTCATGCAGCTCTGTGCCAACTCTTAGAGGATGCTCTCCTGGAGGTGGACGTGCCTGATTTAGGGTGGCCCACACCCCCAGTTCTTGATTTGTAATTGTCATCTGGAGTTATCACACACTAATGAGGATTAGATAAACCGAATGGTCTGGCTGAAGAGAAATACTGTGAATCTCAGAGGGAACAAGAGTCCTGGAGACACGTGATGTTGGATAGGCCAGTGCTTATTTTGGGGTGGAGGTATAAATTTTAGTTCCTTATTAGGTTTAGTGGTTGAGCCCTTTTCTTTCATGCAAATAAGGAATTGGGAACTAGTAACCAACTTCAGGCAACTGACTGGCCAAATTAGGGGGCAGCCATGGTCTTAAAATAATCAAGAGTCACCTAGACTGTCTGTTTTCTGGGCTTCTTTTTATGCCTTTTTTGTTGTTGCTCTCCCAGGGGCAAAAGTGAGAGTTGCCCAAAGAAAACAATGGAAAATCCAGGATTTAAGCTTGTGAAAACAAATGGTAGTAACAAAGACAAGCATTCCTGTTCTTTCGAAGTTGACTTATTTCATGTGAAAAATGCTAATGTTTTGCTCATTTTAAAACATTTTAAAATGCAGTGATGCTGCATGCATGTTAATGGAGCATGGGGTTTCTTCATCATGCAATACAGTAAGGGATTTTGGTCTGGGAGTTGGTTTCTGGACTTGCTGGAGACTGGGGAAGTGTTACTTGTCAGTGTCCTCCTGCCATTCGTCAGTCTAACAATTAAAAGCAAAAGGATTACATTGCCAAGTGGGAGATACTGTGTCTCCCCCCACACACACTTTTAGTGCACCTACGCTCATTTCACATGCCAGCAAGGTTATGCTCAAAATCCTACAAGCTAGGCTTCAGCAGTATGTGAACCAAGAACTACCGGAAGTACAAGTTGGATTTCGAAAAGACAGAGGAACTAGAGATCAAATCGCCAACATTCGCTGGATCATGGAGAAAGCAAGAGAATTCCAGAAAAACGTCTATTTCTGCTTCATTGACTACGCTAAAGCCTTTGATTGTGTGGATCACAACAAACTGTGGCAAATTCTGAAAGAGATGGGAGTACCAGACCACCTTACCTGTCTCCTGAGAAACCTGTACGAGGGTCAAGAAGCAACAGTAAGAACCGGACATGGAACAACCGATTGGTTCAAAATTGGGAAAGGAGTACGACAAGGCTGCATATTGTCGCCCTGCTTATTTAACTTATATGCAGAGTACATCATGAGAAACACCAGGTTGGATGAATCACAGGTAATTAAGATTGCCGGGAGTATTATCAACAACCTCCGATATGCAGACGATACTACCCTAATGGCAGAAAGCGAAGAGGATCGAAAGAGCCTCTTGTTGAGGGTGAAAGTGGAGAGTGCAAAAGCTGGTTTGAAACTCAACATTAAAAAAACGAAGATCATGGCATCTGGCCCCATCACTTCCTGGCATAGAGAAGGGGAAGAAATGGAAGCAGTGACAGATCTTATTTTCTTGGGCTCCAAGATCACCGCAGACGGTGACTGTAGCCATGAAATTAAAAGACGCTTGCTCCTTGGGAGGGAAGCTATGGCAAACCTAGACAGCATAGTAAGAAGCAGAGACATCACCTTGCTGACGAAGGTCCGTATAATCAAAGCTATGGTTTTCCCAGTAGTAATGTATGGCTGTGAGAGCTGGACTATAAGGAAGGCTGAGCGCTGAAGAATTGATGCTTTCGAACTGTGGTGCTGGAGAAGACTTACGAGTCCCCTGGACTGCAAGGAGGTCAGATCAGTCCATCCTAAAGGAAATCAACCCTGAGTGCTCATTGGAAGGACAGATACTGAAACTGAAGCTCAAATATTTTGGCCACCTAATGCGAAGAGAAAACTCCCTGGAAAAGACCCTGATGCTGGGAAAGATTGAAGGCAAAAGGAGAAGGGGGCGGCAGAGGATGAGATGACTAGATAGCATCACCGATGCAATGAATATGAACTTGAGCACACTCTGGGAGAGAACAGAGGACAGGAAGGCCTGGCGTGCTATGGTCCATGGGGTCACGAAGAGTCGGACATGACTTAACACTGAACAACAACAACCTTTCTCATTTCTGTGCTCCCTTTGACAGCTGAAACATACAAGGAAATTCACAAGGCTGCACATATGAGACAGGCAAAGTGCACTCCTGCACACTTGTGAAGGAACCAGGGCAGGGGATTAAATTAAAAAACACCCCCCGCCTACTCCTGAAGCACCAAAAAACTAAATTTAAAAAGCTGGGGAACAAATAGGGGTAGTGATGAGAGTGGGGAGGGGGCTGAGACGAGAAGACAAGATGGGTCCTGCCACAAAGACACCTGGGAAACATGGTGAAGCTGGCCGGAGGACTGAGGGGGAAGGATGGGGAGAACAAGCAATGGCCAGACTGATCATCTGTCGGGCGTAGATAGGTTGTTCTGTGAACAACCCACCCACTATGGCTTATTCACAGGGTGGCTTAGTGTGACGAGCAAACACACCCACTGTCTCTTAGGCACAGTGCCCCCTGACACGCACACGCACACACTTATAATATAGCAGGGATGTGAAACCTCTGGCCATGGAGGCTCCTTGGGTCTCTTCCATAAACTCCTTGGGTTTCTTCTGGAAGAATCTCCCCTGGAGGAATTCCTGATCTCCAAGCTGAAATCATAGATAACAGCGGGGATCCTAGCACCAGTCATGGCATCCCGTGAAACGCAGCAACCCCATAGGGGCCACACACATGACACAAAGCTGGGGACTCGGCTGGCGCTGAGGAGAGCAGCTGTGCTTCCTAGTGCTGGCCAAGCCTTCCTTCACGCAATGGGGATGGCAAGAGGCATGTCGGGGAGGCTCCCAACCTGGTCAGCGCTGGGAGGAAATCCGCACACCTCATGCCATCTCCATCCGACTATAAGCAGTGCACAAGGCCAGGAGCTCGGCTGGCGTGGGGGAAGCCATGTCATCGTCCTGTGACTCTCACTGCTCCCAGTGAGGACAGACAGTGAGAGGCACCAGATGGAGGGGACTGACTCAGCCAGCGCTGGGAAGAGTGGCTGCCCTCCGAGCATGGGCTGAGCAGTTTCCTGTGGCACACTGTGGGAAGCAAGGGGTTCAGCTAGCACTAGCAGGAGTGCCTGCTGCTCCCAGCACCAGCCAAGTCCCATTCTCTGTGTTTGGCACCCTCTCAGCATGGAGAAAGGCAAAGTGGGTGGCAGAGTGTGTGAGGATGTCAGTGGGCAGGGAACATGGAGGGCCTGGTGTGGGCAGTTCAGCCCCCCCCCCACCCCACCCCACCCCACCGCTGTATAGGAATAATGGACTGCATTGGCATTGACAGCAGGTTTTGTAACTGTTTAAAACATAAATTCTCATGTTTTCCTACAAGGAATACATTTTTGTTTTGTTTTATCTATTTAGTCATTACATTTCTGTACTACCCAATAGCCCAAGCTCTCTGGGCGGTTCACAACAATTAAAATCATAAAATGCAATATGATTAAGTATAATTTAAAAGTTTAAAACTACGGTATAAAATTAAAACAAACAAAATAAAACCTAGCACAGAGCAAAGATTTAAAATACAGTAAGAGATTTTAAACAACCTGAAAGTCACCCTGCCAGGGAAAATGAGAAAATCTTTAGCTGACACTGAAAAGAGCACAACATAGGCACCAGGCAAACCCCTCTGGGGAGCTCATTCCACAACCAGGGTGCCACAACAGAAAAGGCCCTCTTCTTAGTAGCCACCCAGCACATTTTGCATGGGTTCCCACCAGAGAAGAAGCTGAAGAAGATCTTAGTGTCCAGGCAAATATATATGAGAGGAGACTATCCCTCAGTTAACCCAGCCCAAGCTGTTCAGGGCTTTGAATGTTAATACCAGCACTGAAATTGGACCTGGAAATGGACTGGCAGCCAATGCAGATGGAAAAGTACTGGCATAATATGATCATGTTGGCTAGTCCCTGTTAACGGTCTCACTGCCCTGTTATGGACCAGCTGAAGTTGCTGGTCCGTCTTTAAAGGCAGCCCCACACATAACACATTGCAGCAATCCAGATGAGAGGTTACCAGGGCATGGTTAACTGTAGCTAGGCTATTTCTGTCCAGGTAAGGACATAGTTGGTCTATCAGCCTAAGCTGATAAAAGGTGCTCTGTACCACCGAGGCCACTTGTGCCTCTAGTGACACTGCTGGATCCAAGAGCACCGCCAAACTATGAACCTGATCCTTTAGGGGGAGTGCAACCCCTTCCAGGACAGGTTGAACACATAGGCAGACAAAACACCTATTAACAGTACCTGCATCTTGTCTGGATGGCATCTCGATTTATTGGCCCTCATCCAGTCCATTACCATGCCCAGGCACGGATTCAGAACACACATTGCCTCACCTGGATTTGATGAAAAGGACAGAGTGAGCTGGGTTTCATCAGCCCACACCTCCAGATAACTTCCCCCAGGGGTTCATGTAGATGTTGAACAGCATGGGGGATAGAATAGGGCCCTGTAGAACCCCACAGCATAGCTGCCAAGGTACAGAGCAATAATCCCCTAGCACCACCTTCTGAAATGGACCATCCAAGTAGGAGTGGAACTACCACAACACAGTGCCTCCAACTTCCAACCCAGACAACCTACCCCGAAGGATACCATGGTCGATGGTACTGAAAGCCACCAAGAGGTCCAAGGGAATAAACAGAGTCACACTCCCCCTGTCCCTCTCTTGGCAAAGGCCATCCCACAGGGCAACCAAGGCAGTTTCCATGCCAAACCCAGGCCTGAAGCCCAACTGAAATGGGTCTAGATAGTCAGTTTCACTCGAGTGCCAGGAGTTGACCAACAACCACCTGCTTACTCACCTTGTCCAGGAAGAGGATATTAGCTATTGGCCTATAGTTGTTAACATCATGCAGGTACAGGTTAGGCTATTTCAGGCATGACTCATTACCACTTCCTTTAAAGAGACCAGTACCACCACCCCTCTCAAGGAGGCATTTACCCAGCTGGACACCCACTCCCTATTACATGTAATAAGCCATGAAAAGCAAGGGTCAAGCATACAGGTAGTTGACTGGATTTGACTAAACCTGAACATCTCTAACGGAACTGCAATTCGTGATGGATTTGAGCAACTCTTCAAAATGCTGTGCAAACTTGCCACGTGCTACTGAGGCTTCCACCATCTCCCTCTCTGGTCCAGATTGTAGCAGGCCATGGGCTACTAGGAAAAGCTCTTTTGATGACACCAAAAAGATGCAATGGTGGTGGAAGACTCCCTTTTCTCCACCATCAGTGCCACAGTGTAGACTCAGTGATGAGCTCTAACCTGTGTTTGGTCAGACTTGGCATGAGTTTTCCTCCTCCTGTGTTCTGGCCATCTTCCCTCTTGCTTCACTGCCCTCAGCTCAGGTGTATACAAAGGACTTGGCTGAGCTTTGCTCAGAGAGGGTGCTTGGGCACAATTGTGCTGACTGCCCGACTCATCTCTGCATTCCACAGAGTGACCCAGGCTTCGACAGGAGCACCAGCCATATCAGCAGGAGAATCCCCCAAAGCAGGAGAATCCCCCCTCAGAATCCATTAGCCTTCATGGGCAGACTATTTTAATAGGTCTCCCACCCTTGCAGAGGGAAAAGGCCATTGAGAGTCTAAATGTCAATAGGAAGTGATCTGGCCATGACAATGGGATAGATGTTAATTTCCCCACTTTCAGATTCCCATCCTCCTGCCTCGTCAAAAAACCCAAATCAAGCCTGTGTCTTCTCACACATGTTGGACTGATGACATGTTTGTCACGGTGGCCATGAAGTCCTGAGCTGCCCCAGCTCCAGCCACTGGGCATGGAAGCTGAAATCCTCTGGAGCCATAATTCTAGGAGTCCTCAACACCAAATCCAAGACCAGCTCAGGCAGGGAGATGGAAGGGCAGCAGAATGCCCAGTACATCAAGAGAATTCCTAATCTGTCCTGGGTACGAGCACTCAAGATTGGCTCTTGAATGGACAGGAAGCCTAGAGAGGGAGATAAGATTCCTATAGACCACAACAACTCTACCTCCCCAACCCTCAAGTCAATGCTGGTTTTCTGAGCCCCCAGGAGGGCACAGCTGGAAGAAGCTAATTAAACTCAGACTAAGAAGACTTGAGTTCTCAGACTAAAAAGCCTGAGTGAGAGCATGAACTTTCTTTGCTGCTGCTTTTGTATTTGGGAGGTGCGGGTGGGGGGTGCGATGTTGCTGGGATGCTGCTGTCCACCCACAGCTTGCTAAAGTCTTGGATTTTTCTGTTGCTTTCTACGGGCAGTTCTTCTCCAGGTAATTCTTTTTCCAGACGAATCATTTATTGTGCAATCACTGTGACTCATTCACAGAATTTTACACTAAACTCAGAGGATGTCATCTTCCATTTGTAACCCTCCTTATTTTCCCCCTGCTTTCATATTTTTTCTTGCCACAGGGGGTGCTTCCAGATGGATGGCTCTTAGCTCTACCAAAAAGACACTGAGCAGCTATCCTAAGTGCTTCAAGACCAGTTTTATTGTGCAATTGCGTTATTTCATTCACACAGGTTGCTGGCTGCTATGGATTCAAAGGCTACTTTTCTGTGTTGCTCTCTGAATATTCTCATCTTCTCTACCCACCCACCCACCCACCCTGCTTTGCAGGCATGATCTTAAATTCCATGTGCCTCAGTTTCCCCTTTTGCAGTGGGTTGCGGCTGGGTACCAAAGGCTACTTTTCTATTACTCTGAGGATACTAGATACTGGGGCTTTCTGCACAACTTAACCCTCACATAAGTGACATAACCCATGCTCGCTGGGTTTGCACAACACACCCGCCAAGCGGGGGTTGCATATGCAACCTGGTGCACACGGGCACCACGGCTTGTCGCGGATTAAATAGCCTGGTCCGAACCGGTAGTAAGCTCCGCATATGGCGACTCTGCCCTCCATCCCACCAGCCGCCACCGGACATTAAGAACGACAAGGCGGGTTTCCTTTTTGCACCGTGCCTCTTGATTGCTCCCAGACGGAGGGCTTCGAGTACTCTTGTTCAGAAGGTGTTTTGCATCTGCCCTGTTTCCCGCCTGAACAGATTTTCTGCAGAAGCAGCAGGAGGCGACCACAGGAGGGTCGCAAGTAGAAGGCGCCCGCGCCATGAACGAGGCAGGGCGGCGCCATAAGAGCCTCATCCGGAAGCTCCCCAAGGCAGTCCCTCCTCAACGGATCTTTAGCAGAAGGGAAAACACTGAGGCAGCGCAGGGAGGGCGCCCGCGGGCGACGGCGCCTGGGCAACTCCTCTTCCGCGGGCGAGGGGAGGGCGAGTGCGCACGGAAGGCCTTGCCCGGAGGCCTCCAGAAACTCTGGTGTGGACGAGAACAAGGGGAGCCGCACAGGCGCCGGGGGCGGCCGGCCCGGCCCGGCCCGGCCCGGCCGGAAGCGCTTTGAGCCTGCCGCCCCAGGAACGTGGCAAAGGCGGCCGCGGGGAACGCGTCCTCGAGCAGCCGGCGGGGCGGATCCCGCCTCTCGGGCCAGGTGGGCGTGCGCCGATCTCTCCGGGCGCCGTGCGGGGGCGGCGCTCCGGCGAGGGGCGGTGCGGCGGCGAGGGGTCCGAAGGCCGTAGCAGCCCGGGGCCCGCTGGAGTCGATCCTCGGGAGCGCGGTCGCGGAGATTCGTCTGTGAGTCGGCCGCCCCCCCAGAAAGCCGGCAGCGCCCCGTACCTGCCTCCTCTGCTCCAGCGGGGCTTGCGCCGGGGGTGTCCGGGAGGACAGGGGTGTCGCAGCGCCCCTGGCCGGGGGCGCCCAGAGGCCAAGCGCGGCCAACGGCGGGGCTCACGGGCCTCCCGCGCGAGTGCATGCGGGGCTCGGGGCCTTAAGAGCTGCGCCAGCGTGGGCCGGAGGGCCTGTGCCCGGCACGGCCAGGGGCTCCTCGCCTTGCCCGACTCTCCCCTGCGAGCCAGCGGCGTCGTGGCGGGAGGAGAAGGGCTTCCCCCGCGACTGGGATGGCGCCCGTCGCTGTCCAGAAAGGGGCTCGTTCGCTTGCGCCGCGACGCGCGGATGTCTCGGCCCCCGCTGTGTGGCTGGGGAGAAAGGACCCCGGGGGAGCTGCTAGGCCTGGCCCGCGCGGCCCCAGCCCCGCATCAGTTCCCCAGGGCACCGGGTCTGTTCCCCGGAGCCCTGGAAGGCCACTGGGGTAATGGAAGGTTTTTCCTCAGTTTAATTGCTGGGGGTGGGGGTGCAGCTAGGCAGGGAAGGGTTAACTCTCCCGTCCCCACATACTGCAACACCCACCCACCCCCATCCCCTGCTTGCAGTTGAGCTTAGAGAAAAACTGCTTCCCATTAGTTTGGGATGATTGGAGTTAGGGTGCAAATTAACTGAATACTTTCTTTGAGATGATTTGCTTCCTGTGAAAGTTAAATACATTCTAGTAATTATTGCTAAATGTGCATGTATATAAATTAGCATATGAATTGTTTTTTGCACATTTATGTGATATGGGCCTTTTAAGTACCTAGCAACACCCCTGAGAGACCTGCTTGCCTTTCTTCCCTGACCGTAGCATGCCTTCCACTTGAGGCATCATGGAGGTCTTCTCTTTCTCCCTGTTAGGTTTTTTCCTTTCCTAGAATGGGGCCCTGTGTGGGGGAGGGGACCACTGGCCATGTGGTGTGGGTTGAGGGGGGGTGTCTCCCATCAAGCAGGAAAAGAGGGAATATTTCCTCTCCCAGCAGGTGGAGGTACTTCTACTCCTCATCTGTATGTCCAGGCCAGGATAACTATGTTGTTGCCCCCAAAGTAGAATAATTTAGCTTGGAGCTCAACATCTGAGGAGATTGGTTTAGTGCTAGCTCCTTTGCGGAGTTCATTCCCCAAAACACTTCAAGCAAAAACAGAACATTAGGATTCAAATAAGACATCATTGGCTACACAAGAGCTCTTCAAGCGCTATATTTGATCATGTCCCACTGTTCCTAGGAGGAGCTCCCTTTGTTTGGCATTCAGGTGGCTTATGCATCTTCAGACCATTCTCTGTGCCGCATTTTATAAAAGGGGGATGGGGGGCTGCTTCTGCAGAGTTTTCTCCCGTCCCCTGTTGAGATCCAGCTGTCATGCCAATCCCCAAACCCGAAATGAAACTTGCATGGCCTTGCATTGCGTGGTTGTCCCCTCCTTCAGCGCTATTTCCTTGCAAAGTGTAACCTATTGGGTAGGATTAGGAGTTGCTGCTTTGAATGTGTTTCTTTGCTCCCTTTTCCTCTCTTTATAGGAGGATCATGATGGGCCTCATTACTGAGCGTGTAGGAAGAGAGCCACAGAATAAGGGAAAGATGACAAGTAATCCAAAGAATCATTTAGGAAAGGATTACAGGGAGAGTTCGCCGGCTGTATATCACACGTGTTATATTTACCAAAAATATGTTCTTGTGTACAACAGAGCTATGTATCAAAGGGATAAAACCCCTGAAAAGGATTTATTTGGAAAACGCACTGCTTTCCAGATGTTGTTGAACTCCAGCTCCCATAACGTGGCCAGTGGTCAGGGGTGATGGAAGTTGTAATCCAACACCATCTGGAGGTTCCGCCAGGTTCACCATCCCTCATGTAAAATCATGGGAGGGCTCAAAAGTGGCTTAAATGTCATGCTGTGCTTTAGAAGTAGCTTCTCCATCACAGACATGCATGAGCACACACAATTTGTTCCAGCGTAAACCTGGTAAAAGTGTGTAATTTATCTTGTTTTTGAGAACTGCACTAGAAGCTCTGCTGATGTGGATATAGTATAAGAGAAAATCTTTATTTAAATAAAAATAAGACATCTTGATTGTCAGGGAGCTGCATCAACTCAGGGAGCTGTAATTCACATGTGGAAATTACTTCCTATGCAGCCTGGTGCCTGTGTACCAGTCCTCGGATGCTTCCCGGTCCCAGTGTGCTGTTCCTTCTGCGTGGCTTCCCTCGTCTACTCTGTTGTGCTGCAATGAGCACCATCACTGGTACATTTCAACTGCAGCAACCCCTCAATTACCGAGGAGGTGCCCGTACCCAGCCTGCAGATGGGGACCACAGTGAGGAGGCATATGAGCCAGCAACTGGTAATTCTCTTCTGGGGGTCTGGAGTTCAGGGAGTGCACTCCGATTCTACAAGCATATGTCAGTTGCCCTTCCCTCTTATCAGAATTAAGGAGTAACTGGCTTAGGAATCTACTCCAGGACTTTGTATTACGTTAATCTGGCATTATTGTCTTATCATTTAGGCAACATTTACATTGCCCATAAGTAATTGCCTGGCTTAGATTTATTTAGATCAGAAGGAACTGGGGCAAAAAAATAGATCTCTGGTGGCCTTTGGAACAGTTTATTGGTAACTTGTCCTGCATGGCTTATCTTTTTTTTTATAGTAGGACCTTGAACTTAATCTGCTGATAGAGGAAAACCTTGGCTGAGGGTTGGTATGCAAGACATGCAAATAGTGGAGATAGTGTGTCACTGACACTAGACCTACTCTAGGCAGATGCATTTTAAAAAGCGGTGTTTTAAAAATCTTTATTAAATGTACGAAAAGTTTAACCAAGTTATATAAAAACATATACAAATGCTTGCTATAACAGTAGATTTATTTCTTTATTTAATATTTCTTAATTGCCTTTCAAGATTATGGCCTTTCCAAGACAACTAACAATGACAAGCAGTACCATTAAATATCAAAAAACTATAAAAACACCTTAAACATAAATTTACTATAACAATAGATAAAACAGACAATTCTTATGCCTTTTTTTTTTTACTGACAATCATTAATGCTTACTGTGTTGTTCTTTTAGAAAATTGTTTAAGATTGCTTATGAATCATAAGGAATAATTTCCAATAGAGAGTAGATAGGTAAGGATTTCTGACTTCCAGTTGTTTAACAATAGCAGCAGCGAAGTGTCCCCATCCACCCTAAATTATGCAGCTGAAATGAAAAAAAGCTTGACGTAGCCAAGAGTGGATTTTTGTGTGGAAGGGCTATGAGCGCCATTCAGTTCTGGTATGTAAAACAAATTCCTGGGCTCAGAATTCTTCAATTCCCGGGGGGCGGGGGGTTGCAGCAGGCTCTGTTTGGTGGATCTCGGTGTTCTGTTAAAAAAAATAAAATAGATCCCACAAGCATGAAATCTGCCCATGTTTGCAGGTAACATCTGTTGAAATCTCCACAGTTGGAGGAATTGCAGAATAAAAATAAATTATGCAAAACAATAAAAATATAGAATAAAGAACACAAATTAAGAGAAATTATGCAAACTTGCATAATCTGCATAGGCTGCAGAATTCTGCGTTCTGGAATTTGGGTTATATTTTTATGTAACTTGGGCTGCTATTTTAAGTATGCATAGCCCTGGGTATATAAAGTCTTCTCTCTTCTCTTTCTGAGTTGTGAGTTTAAAATTAACGCCATTCAGAAATTTTGGGAATAAATGTATAAAATGCAATGGTAACAGTTTTGCTTGTCTCAAGACTACATACAGTTTTTACAGGCTGTTCTGTAAAAAGTTGTAACAGATATTACTGGTCAAGCTTGCAAAATCTAAATTTGATTTTGTCTTCGCCAGGCCGAGTTATTGCCAAGTTTCTCTTCTCTGGGGAGAAGGAGGTGGATCTGGCTGTGCAGAGTGCACAGGCTGCCTTTAAAATATGGAGTCAGAAATCAGGCATGGAACGGAGTAGTATCCTGCTGGAGGCTGCGAGAATTATTCGGGTATGTGGTAAAATAAAGTTATTTCTTTATAGCTTCCTCTAAGGCAACGTTGGCCACTATTCAAGGGGCTATCCTTGCAGCCAGGCAGGTCACAAAGTTTGGCTTGGCTTAATAGCCCTTGTTTGTGGTTGCCACTTGCCCGTCTCCTCCCTGCATGCTCTGAGATGCTCAGAGGAGAGGACGATCAAGAAGAGAAGAGCCATGCTGGATCAGACCAAGGGTCAATCTAGTCCAGCATTCTGTTCACACAGTGGCCAACCAGCTGTCGACCAGGTACCCACAAGCAGGACACAAGTTCAATAGCACCCTCCTGGCCATGTTCTCTAGCAAGTGGTATACATAGGCACACTGCCTCCGATACTGGAGGTAGCACGTAGCCACCAGGACAAGTAACCATTGATAGCGTTCTCCTCCATGAATTTGTCTAAACTCCTTTTAAAGCTATCCAAATTGGTGACCATCACTATGTCCTGTGGTAGGGAATTCCAGAGTTTAACTATGCATTGTGTGAAGAAGTGCTTTTCCCCTTCCTGAATCTCCCACCAAACAGCTTCATAGGATGACCCCGGGTTCTAGTATTATGAGAGAGGGAGAAAAATGTTTCCCTATCCACATTCTCTACACCATGCATAATTTGGTACACCTCTATCATGTCTCCCCTTACCATTTTTCCAGGCTAAACAATCCCAGCTGTTGTAAACCTTCCCTCATAGTGGAGATGCTCCAGCCCCTTGATCATTTTAGTTGCCCTCCTTTGAACTTTTTCCAGCTCTACTATATCTTTTTAGGTGCAGTGACCAGAACTGTACATGATATTCTAAGTGTGGTCTCACCACAGTTTTGTATAAAGGTAGTATGATATTGGCAGTTTTCTCAATTCCCTTCCTAATTATGCCTAACACGGAGTTTGCCTTTTTTTCAGAGGCTCCACACTGGGTTGACATTTTCATCGAGCTGTCTACCACAGCCCCCAGATTTCTTCCTTGGTCGGTTACCACTAGCTCAGATCCCATCAGGTTATACTTGAAGTTGGGATATTTTGCCACAATATGCATCTCTTTACACTTAGATTGAACCACATTTACCATTTGGATGCCCATTCTCCCAGTTTGGAGAAATCCTTTTGGAGGTCTTCACAATCCCTTCTTGTTTTGATCATCCTAAATAATTTGGTGTCATCAGCAAACTTGGCCACTTCACCGCTCACTCCTATTTTCAGATCGTTTATGAATAAACTGAAAAGCATTTGTCTTAATACAGATCCCTGTGGGACCCCACTATTCCTTCCATTGGGAGAATTTACCATTAATTCCTACTCTCTGCTTTCTGTTCTTTAACCAGTAACTGATCCGTAAAAGGACCTCTCCTTTGATCCCATGACTAAGTTTGCTCAGGAGTCTTTGGTAAAGGACTTTATCAAAAGCCTTTTGGAAGACCAAGTAAACAGTGTCTACCACATCACCCCGTCCACATGTTTATTGACACTCTCAAACAACTCTAAAAAGTTAACGAGACAGGAATTGCCTTTATGGAAGCTGTGTTGATTCTTTTTCAGCAGGGCTTGTCCTTCTATAAGCTTACTAATTTTATCTTTAATAATGCCTTCAACCAATTTACCTGGAACAGACGTTAAACTAACTGGCCAATATTTTCCCAGGTCCCAGCTGGATCCCTTCTAAAAAACTGATGTTACATTGGCCATCTTCCAGTCCTCTGGTACAGAGGCTGATCTGAGGGACATGTTGCATATTTTGGTTAGAAGATCGGCAATTTCATATTTGAGTACTTTGAGAACTCTAGGATGGATACCATTTGGGCCCAGTGATGTATTTGCTTTCTGTTTATGAGTAAGGTTGAGAACTTCATCTTTTGTCACCGCTATTTGCCTCAGTTCCTCAGACTCCCTTCCTGAAAATATCAGTTCAGGCACAGATAATTGTCCTATATCTTCTGCAGTGAAGACGGATGAGAAGAATTCATTCAGCTTCTCTGCAGTTTCCTTGTTCTCCTTTAGCTCCATTGTCATCCAACGGTCCAACTGCCTCCCTAGCTGGCTTCCTGCTTCTAATGTATTTAAAGAATTCTTTATTGTTGCCCTTTATGTTGTTTGCGATATGCTGTTCAAAATGCCTTTTTGCATCTCATATTGCCTGCTTGCATCACCTTTGTGCAAGCTTGTGCTCCCTTTTGTTTTCCTGACTTGGGCAAGACTTCTGTTTTTTGAAGGAAGCCCTCTTTTCTCTAATAGCTCCCTTGACACTGGTCGTCAACCATGCCGGCAACCTCTTGGTGCTACCTTTCCTAGCCTGTGGCATACATTTTAGCTGGGCTTCTATTATTGTGATTTGAGTACCCTCCAAGCATTTTGAAGGGATTTAACTCTCCTGACTCCCCCTTTCTTTGTGCGAGGTGTTGATGGAAGAGGTGGTTGCTAGAGGGGGAAAATTCAATTGCCATTTGCCTCCAGGTTTGTGGACTTCTACTGGCAACGTTGTGTCAGTCGCTAATCTGTTCATGTCTCCAGATAACTGAAAGTAACCTTTGGTCGGAACAGACACTGAGAGCCTTGGGATGCCCTTCCCTTATCTGTTTCATCACACTGCTCGGAGGCCACCTTGTATATCACTAGTTTAGCATGTGCTTTGAAGCCTTTGGATTATATTTGCAATCTTTCTACTTCCTCTCCGCAACTGAGTTATGCGCACAATAACATAAAATGATCCCTGACGTATAAGACTGAAGGTCCATCTAGTGCTCCGGTTTGTTAAGTTATAGTAGCAGCCAGATGCTTCTGGGATGCCCATAAGCAGGACATGAAGGCAATAGCCCTCTCCCATTGTTGCCCCCAAGCAATGTTCGGTAGCATACTGCTTCTGACCCTGGGGGTTCTTGGTATCCATTAACAAATATCATGAATTTGTTTAGTCCTCCTTTAAAGCCATCGAAGCTAGAGGCCATCCCCAAACTTTCTACCAGAAATTCCATGAATTAATTGTGCAGTGTGTGATGAAGTGGTTTTTTTTCCTGGTCTGAATCTTCTGCTAATATGTTTCATAGGAGGATTCTGGGTTCTGGTATTCTATGAGAAGGAAAATTCTCTTTCTCTGCAATATATATGTCAGTATATATGTGAAGTTAGGTTTTTTATCCCAATGTGAATCGCTTTACATTTACTTCTATTCAGCCACATTTGCCATTTTGTTGCACATTTGTCTAGTTTGGAGAGATTGTTTTGGAGGTCTTTGCAGTCGATTTTGGCTGAATAATTTGGTGTCCTCCACAAACTTTGCAGTGTCGCTGCTGTCCCACAACTCAAGCTCTGTTTGAAAGTTTGGGAGGACTGTAGCGATACCAATGGAGAAGTTCTCTCTTGAAGTCCAGGGCTACAGCAGGGATGGGAAACGTATCGCCTTCCAGGTGTTGTTGGACTGCAACCCCAGTCATCACTCACTACTAGCTATGCTGGCCCGGGCTGACGGCACTTGTGAGCCAAAACATCTGGTGGGTCACATCTTCCCCATCCCTGCTTTACAGCAACAGGGAGCAAAATCCAGTTAAGTTGTTCTGCTCACGGAGCAACTTATGTCAGTGGAACTACGAAGGGAGGGCAGTTCCCCCACACATCCTCAAAATCTGCTCTGGAAGATTTAGGAGAGTGATGTGAGTTTATTGGAAAATTTTGAACTGGAAAATGTTCTAATGCAAATTAGGGTAATTTGCATCAGAACATTTTCTGATGCCTTATTGAGTGATCTGACTTGGCCTCTTGGTTTTACTGAATAGACAACAAGACTAAGAAAAATACCCCGTGTCCATTTTTTTTGTTCCGGTGCACCACAAGTCTTTCCCTGAAGTATTGGGGAGGGGGGCAGTGAAGCACACAGAGAGAGACCCCACCTTTTAGGCACTCGGGAGATGGGAGTCTCCAGGGTCAGAGGCTGCTTAGCGCCTCTGCTCTGCTCGGCATCTGCCAGCAGAGGGGGAGGAGAGATGTAGGCGATTCTCACCTCTCTGTCCCCTTTTCAGGCCATTTCCCATTAGATGGTCCTTTGAGTACGTCTAGTGGAATTGTGCCGGTGGGGATGGGAGCAGGGAAGCGGGTGGGTCCTGTGGACCCTCAGCACCTTGCCTCTCCCACCCACTGACCGGCACACCCCTTCCACTTCATTGACGTTGTTCCCTGAGGCTAGAGCACTGCACTTGTGTGAAGAAGCTGCCACGGAGCTTTGTGGGGGGAGGGACCCACACTCAGATTCCTGCCCTTAGGCTGGAGCTGTGTCTACGGCTTCAGGGCAGGAATCTGCACCATCTCATGGCTTCCCAGACACTGTCTGAGAAGCCATAAGACACACTAACTCATTTTAATTTTAGTAACCCAAAGAACTCTGCATGATATGTTGACAACCCCTCATCTGTTTCAACGGAGTTCCACTCTCTTCTGCTGAGGTTGTTGGGTCACCTCGGTTTCACGTTTAGTTCCATTTCACATGGAGACATATATGCATGTAATATGTATTCTTTCACATGCTGGGGATAATTGCCTGAAAAACATTAATTACAACTTTGAAAGTGCCAAGCTTGCCTAACATTATATTTGTGCTTAGCATCCATTCATTGTTACTAATGAACTTTAAAAAAGGGATTTTTTTCCATGGAAAAATAAAGCACTAGAAAATTTTCCATGGAAAAGTTTCCACCCAAATCACTGGTTAGGGGACCTTCCAGAACAGATTTGGGGGGCCAGGGTTGCAAGGGGCAGAGGATGGGAGGAGAAAGTCCTTTTGTGTGAGTGCAAGTCCACTCACCCAACATTGGAGGGTCGGAGTCCTACCACCATATATATCTAGACTACCTACTTGTATAATTGCCGTGGCTTTCTCCCAGTCAACTCTGAAAGTGGTGAAGGGGGTGGGGGGAATAGTGGTTTCATATAGAAGCTCCATTACAAAGTTCAAGTTCCCAGCATTTGTTTGTGGGTGCATGCATGTGCGTGTGTATGTCATTCTGCAGAAACTGTAAGGCAATCTGGTTTTAAACCAGGATAATTTTACATCTTGACCTAAAGACCATTTTACACCAGCATTCTGTTCACAATGATCAACCTAGTGATTTTGTATATCTTTAAAGGAGACTTTCACTAAGTTAAACCTAGGTGTACAATACTTGTTATATTCATTAAAATTATATTTAGCTTCACCAAAAGTAGAGATTCACTGCATCGTGCAATCCGATTACTGCACCATCAGACCCTCCAATGTACCTAATTGTGAGGGCACAGGCTTTCTGTCACTCAGTGGTGAGGAAAGTCACTCTGCCTGTCCTTAGGAAATCTCTTTTATTTGCACATCTCAGGAGTAAGCTCCATCGTTGAAAAGAGATTTTGTGGCTGACTGGCCCAGTACAGATTTCTAAATGTTGATAACTTGAATATCTAGGAAGAATGGGTTAGTACAGCACAAGACAATACATGCAAAACAGGTATCATGTATCCTGTTAACAATTCAGGCATCTTTAGTACGTATAATCTTTTGGTGTGCAAAGTGCACTAAGTAGGCTCAAGCTGTTTAGGCCTGGTTCCATCAGCTGCTTAGCATATTCTGATGATAGAATCATAGAATAGTAGGGTTGGAAGGGGCCTACAAGGCCATCGAGTTCAACCCCCTGCTCAATGCAGGAATCCAAGTCAGAGCATCCCTGACAGATGGCTGTCCAGCCTCGTCTTGAAGGCCTCCAGTGTGGGAGAGCCCACTACCTCCCTAGGTCATTGGTTCCATTGTCGTATTGCTCTAACAGTCAGGAAGGTTTTCCTGATGTTCAGCCGGAATCTGGCTTCCTGTAACTTGAGCCCATGATTCCGTGTCCTGCACTCTGGGATGATCAAGAAGAGATCCTGGCCTTCCTCTCTGTGACAACCTTTCAAGTACTTGAAGAGCGCTATCCTATCTCCCCTCAAGGCTAAACATGCCCAGTTCTTTCCGTCTCTCTTCATAGGGCTTTGTTTCCAGTCCCCTGATCATCTTTGTTGCCCTCCTCTGAACCCTCTCCAGTTTGTCTGCATCCTTCTTAAAGTGTGGTGCCCAGAACTGGACACAGGACTCCAGATGAGGCCTAACCAGTGCTGAGTAGAGGGGAACAAGTACTTCCCGGGATTTGGAAGCTATGCTTCTATTAATGCAGCCCAAAAGAGCATTTGCCTTTTTTGCAGCCACATCCCATTGTTGGCTCATATTCAGCTTGTGATCGACAACAATTCCAAGATCTTTCTCGCTTGTAGTGTTGTTGAGCCACGTATCCCCCATCTTGTAAGTGTGCATTTGGTTTCTTTTTCCTAGGTGCATAATTTAATGATGATGATGATAATGATCCTTATCAGTCATATAATGTGCTGTGTGTTGGGATTCCAGGAGCAGAGGGAAGAGATCGCCACCACGGAAACAATCAATAATGGGAAATCCATCACTGAAGCCTTAGTGGACATTGATGTATCTTGGCAAACTCTGCAGTATTATGCTGGCTTAGCTGGCTCCCTGGCAGGTGAGTGTCTACACTCTGTTTGTTAGTTCTGCTCTGTTGGATCCTTCATTTACCCCCACTAGTCTTAATGGTTTCTTTAGTCTAGTACTGAAGTTAAACATGGGTAAACATATCCATGTCACAGGAAAGGCCTTGGAGAGGAGGTACATTTTAGTTGAGACAGTATGGATTTTCTTCAGAGGTCTTGCAAGCACTTTCTTGCAGCGATGCTTAGGGACCAGCTCGTCTGTCGGGCTTAAAGGCCGCTATGCATGTAATGAGTTCTTGTGGGTGTGCAGTGTTGTGAACCTTCTGAAACTATAATATTTCAAACATGCATGTTGTTTCTAAACCTCTTGTGTGCTATAGAAAAACCTAGCAGGGCACCAGAATCAATCGGGGCTCTCTCAGAATGTTGCTGTGCTGTACTCTGCCCCTGCTAGAGTCTAGCGGGCCCTTAGGCAGTTTCTGATTGGCATGGCTTGATGCTCTGATCACTCTGTGGAATGTGGAGGTGATACAATCACTCCCAAGTGTTCTCTTCTGCTGAGCAGAGCCCAGTTCGTTGCCCAGCTGAAGGCCATGAAGCAGGAAGGGAGATGTCTGAAAGGCAAGTGCTGAAGTGGTGTAAAACTCTGAGTCTGCTCAAACACTAGTAAGAGCTAATTTTGAAGAGTAAGAGCTACTCAGTAGCAGTGATGGCAGCAAAGAAGCCATTCTTCACCACCACCATTTTGTCCTCACAGTGACATCTAGAAGAGTTTTTCCAGGTGACTTGGTCTTTTGCAATTTAGCCCATCCATGGATCTTAAGGAACTCTTGGAGGCACATTGTAATATGCTTAGAAAACGCTAAGAAATTGTCGTGACTTGTATGCTGCTATTGGTTCAGGTCAGTCTGTGGAGGTGTCCAGAATACCACATGGTCTAGTATTAATGGAAGAGTTCCAGTTGTTGAGGCCTGATGACATGGATGAGTACAGCCTACCACATTTGTACTCAACCCTTGCCCCTTGTAGCATGTTACATAAAGTAAGGGGGGAGTGTTAGGCTGCGTCCAAGAGGTAATAACACCTTCTTCAGAGAGGGAGTGGTCTAAGCCACCTTAAGAGGTTGTGGTACAAATGCTCCTGAAGAAACCTGGTTTGGACCTAGAGATCTCAATAATTATTGAGCAGTTGCTATCACCCGCTTCCTGGGCAAGGTGCTTGAGCATGTAGCTGCTATACAACTCCAGGCACACTTGGATCAGACTGAGTTTCTAGATACATTCAGTTGGGCCTCAGGTCTGGTCGAAACTGTCTTGGTTGCCCTGATGGATGACCTGTGCTGGGAGGGTGTGTGAACCTCTTACTTCTGGATCCCAGGGACTTGCAATGCTGTCAAACATAGCATCCTTCTGGGATGGGGACTGGAGGTATGGTGGGGGGTGCTCACTGATCTGTCTTTGTCATTGAAGGTGCAGGTTGCCTCCCTGGCACAGGCGTCCTTCTTCCAGTTTAGGCTGGTTGCGCTAGCTGCCTTACTAGGACAGAGCAATCCATTTCCTGTTAACTTCCGGATTTGACTACTGTAATGTTATACTTGGGGCTGCCTTTGAATCATAGAATAGTAGAATCATAGAATAGTACGGCTGGAAGGGGCCTATAAGACAATCGAGTCCACCCCCCTGACCAATGCAGGAATCCAAGTCAAGGAATCCCCAACAGATGGCTGTCCAGCTTCATCTTGAATGCCTCCGGTGTGGGAGAGCCCACTACCTCCCTAGGTAATTGGTTCCATTATCATATTGCTCTAACAGTCAGGAAGTATTTCCTGATGTTCAGCCGGAATCTGGCTTCCTGTAACTTGAGCCCATTCTTCTGTGTCCTGCGCTCTGGGATGATCAAGAAGAGATCCTGGCCTTCCTCTCTGTGACAACTTTTCAAGTACTTGAAGAGTGCTATCCTATCTCCCTTCAGTCTTCTCAAGGCTAAACATGCCCAGTTCTTTCAGTCTCTCTTCATAGGGCTTTGTTTCTAGTCCCCTGAACATCTTTGTTGCCCTCCTCTGAACCCTCTCCAGTTTGTCTGCATCCTTCTTAAAGTGAGGTGCCCAGAACTGGACACAGTACTCCAGATGAGGCCTTAACCAGTGCTGAGTAGCTGGGAACTAGTACTTCACGTGATTTGGAAGCTATACTTGTATTAATGCAGCCCAAAATAGCATTTGCCTTTTTTGCAGCCATATTGTTGGCTGATATTCAGCTTGTGATCTACAACAATTTCAAGATCTTTCTCGCTTGCAGTATTGTTGAGCCAAGTATCGCCCATCTTGTAACTGTGCATTTGGTTTCTTGGTTTCCCTAGGTGCAGAAGTTGGCATTTACCCCAATTACAATTCATTCTGTTTTCTGCCCAGCACTCCAGCCTATCATGATCACTTTGAATTCTGTTTCTGTCTTCCAGGGTATTAGCTATCCCGCCCTATTTTGTGTCATCTGCAAATTTGATCAGCATTCCCTGCACCTCCTCCTCCAAGTCATTAATAAAAATGTTGAAGAGCACTGGGCCCAAGAATGAGCCCTGCGCTACCCTACTCATTACCTCTCCCAGTTTGAGAAGATCCCATTGATAAGCACTCTTTGAGTCCGATTCTGTAGCCAAATGTGGATCCAGCTGAGAGTTGTTTCATCTAGCCCACTTTGAGCTAGTTTGCTCATGAGGATATCATGGGGCACTTTGTCGCAAGCTTTGCTGAAGTCAAGGTATACGATGTCCACAGCATTCCCCCAGTCCACAAGGGAGGTTACCTGATCAAAAAATGAGATCAGATTTGTCTGGCAGGATTTGTTCTTAACAAATCCATGTTGCATTGTTTTCAAGGTGCTTCCAGATGGATTGCTTTATCATCTACTCCAGAATTTTCCCAGGGATTGATGTCAGACTGACTGGTCTGTAGTTCCCAGGTTCCTCCTTTTTACTCTTTTTGAAGATAGGGACAACATTAGCCCTCCTCCAGTCATCTGGCACTTCACCCGTCCTCTATGATTTCTCAAAAGTAATAGGCAGTGGTTCTGAGAAGTCCTCTGCCAGCTCCTTTATTACTCTAGGATGCAGTTCATCTGGCCCTGGAGATTTGAACTCATTCAAAGTGATTAGGTGTTCCTTGACCATATGCCTATCCATCTCAAGCTGCAATCCTGCCCCTTCAGCCTGTACTTTGCCTTTGCCAGGGGGCTCATAGAAGCTCTTTTGGGAGAAGACTGAGCCAAAGTAGGAATTGAGCACTTCTGCCTTTTCCTTGTCATCTGTTATCATTTTGCCATCCTTGTTTAATATCTTAACCACCATTTCTTTCCTCTGTCTTTTACTATGCACGTAGCTGAAGAAAGCCTTTTTGTTGCTTTTAGCATCCCTCGCTAACCTCAGCTCATTCTCAGCTTCAGCCTTCCTGACGCCATCCCTGCAATTCTGTGCTAACTGCCTGTACTCTTCCTTTGTAGCTTGGCCTTCCCTCCACTTCCTATATGTGTGCTTTTTTGTTTTCAGGTCATCTCTAAGCTTTTGGTGAAGCCATATTGGCTTCTTCTGTTGTCTTCCATTTTTTTTTCATGTTGGAATTGTTTGTGATTGTGCATTTAGAATTTTCTTTTTTAAAAACTCCCTCCCATCTTGGACTCCTTTTCTCATTAGAGTCTCTTGCCATGGGACCTTCCTTATCATTGTTCTGAGTTTATTAAAATTGGCTTTCCTAAAATCCCGGGTACGCGTTTGGCTACACTCGGCTTTTGCTTCCCTTAGAACCACGAACTCAAATATAACATGGTTACTTTCCCCCAGAGTTCCTATAACTGCTACTTTATCCATTAAGTCATCTCTGTTGGTTAGGGTCAAGGATAGCCGATCCTCTAGTTCCTTCCTCCACTTTCTGTAGGAGGAAATTATCAGCAACACAAGTCAGGAATTTCTTGGAGGGGCCATGTTTTGCAGAATTTGTTTCCCAACAAATATCAGGGAAATTGAAGCGGTGCAGCCCATTCCTTGCCAACAGTCTATCTTCCAGGAAGTACAGCCCATGGTTCCAGAATCCAAATCTCACGCGCTGGCACCACCTTCGTAACCAGTCATTCACCCGGAGTATTTTTCTTTCCCTTTCTATCCCTCTTCTAACTTCTGGAAGGATGGATGAGAAAACTATCTGGGCCCCAAAGTTCTTGGGTTTCCTTCCCAAAGCTTCAAGGTCTGACGTGATTTCTTCATAGCTCTGCTTGGCAGTATCATTTGTTCCCACATGGATGAGAAGGAAGGGATACCTGTCAGTGGGCTTTATGAGTGCAGGCAACCCTTCAGTCATGTCTCTAATCCATCCTCCCGGGAGACGGCATACCTGGCGAGTCCATGGGTCTTCGCGACATACTTGGGTTTCGATCCCATGCAACAAGGAGTCTCCCACTACTACTTCTCTTCTTGTTGTTGTAGGCCTTGGTTTCATTGCCTCTGCCTGACTGACCTTCAGCTTCTTGCTCACTGTCATGCAGGTTCCCCTGTAATTCTTCCTCTGCAGGCTGTCCTCCAGTCTCATCCGCAAGTACCTGGAAACGGTTCCATAGTGCCACTGCTTCCACTGGTGTAGAGTGGCTTCTAGTTCTTCTATGCTGTAGTTCTTTGAGTTGCTGAAAGCTGCTTCTTGAGGTCTGGCTACTTGGACTAGCAAAGATGCTTGTCAGTTTGTACCAGCCTTGTATTTAACAACTCACCTGGTGGCCAAAGGTGACTAGGAATTTCATGCAGGCAAATGGATGGAATTCGGGTGGAGGAGGGACACATCTGTGCTAGAATAGAACATCCTCTATTGACTGGAGGTTAACAACAGAGTCCCACTGGTGTGGAAGTGTCTGTTACAAGAAAAAGAAATTTGAAAAAAAGGGGAAAAAAAGAAAAAATATTAGGGGCCTCCCCCTTGACCTTCCTCCCCTGGTCAACTCCTGTTTGCTCTCTCTGATAACTCACTTTGATCGCTAGCTCTCTGGGAGCTTGCTTCCTTGTATAGCCCCTAGACCAGCTGGAGCAGCTTCCTCTGCTCTGCTAGGAGACAGGAAACAGACAGTTCAGAAACTGCAGTTAGTTCAAAATACAGCTGTGAGGCTGTTCACTGGGGCTGGGCGTTATAAACACATTGCACTGCACTGGCACACCGTTCACTCCCAGGTTCAGTTCAAAGTGCTGGTTTGACCTTTTTAACACCCTTTGTGGCTTGGGGAGTGGATATCTGCCAGCCCCTTGTCTTTGTGCATGCCTGCCTGTACGTTAGGACCTTCCCAAGAGGCCCTTCTTCAGGTGCTGTCTGAGGCATGTCAGACGATTACAGGGAAATGGCTGGCTTGGTGGTGGGTCCCCGACTCTGGAATGCCCGCCCCAGGGAGCCTCACCTGATGACTACCTTGATGTCATTTCTGTGCCAGGCAAATGCGTTTTTATTTTCCCAGGCTTTTAAAATCCTTTGACATTGCTTTTAATGCTGCTTGGTAATTCTGCTTGCTTTTATATTGTGGTGCTTATTGTTTTTGTTTTAATTCATTTTATTGTAACTTTAACTTTTTTGTAAGCAGCTCCTGGAACCTGTTGAAGGGTGGGATATAAATCAGATACATAAATCATACCCAGTGGTTTGATTTTAAACTCACTTTTCTTTCAAGCTTTACAGTTTTAGACAGTGCACAGCACAATACAGTAAATACCTATTACAATAGTTTACATGGGAAACACTTTGTCAGGAAGGCTGGCCATTCCTCCTTCGGTACAGTACGTACAGTGTTTTAGCCAATGCCTTCCAGTACACAGAGGATATCTCCATGTAAAACAAGTAGATTGTGCACCAGTGGATGGCCTTAAATGGAGCAGCCCATATTCACTCCTTGTACCTTGTAATCTCTCTTCCTCTCTCGTGGTGCCCTTCTATGCTGTAGTTCTTTGAGTTGCTGAAAGCTGCCTCTTGAGGTCTGGCTACTTGGACTAGCAAAGATGCTTGTCAGTTTGTACCAGCCTTGTATTTAACAACTCACCTGGTGGCCGAAGGTGACTAGGAATTTCATGCAGGCGAATGGATGGAATTCGGGTGGAGGAGGGACACATCTGCGCTAGCTGGTTTTCTCTGCTAGCTGCAGAGGAAGGAAAGCCTCTTCCTTCACAACCAGCATGGAAATGCCATTGGCTGGCAGATCACTCTTTCCCTCCCCTACCAGTCTGCTGAGTAGAATGCCCCCCCCTTTTTTTTTTTACTTGCTTGCTAAGAGCTTCTTAGCAGGCTTAGCTTAGCTAGTCACTTTTGTGAGTTTATTTGCGAGGCTCATGTTCATCTCACTTTCTCTTTGCTATCCAGGTCAGCACATCCAGCTCCCCGGGGGATCCTTTGGTTATACCAGAAGAGAACCTCTTGGAGTCTGTGTTGGAATAGGGGCATGGAACTACCCTTTTCAGATTGCCTGCTCGAAGTCAGCCCCTGCCTTAGCCTGTGGTAAAGGAGATGTTGTGTTAGAGGAGTGAATGGGTATCATCCTCAAGAGCTAGTAGCCAAGGATTATCTCTGCGGGGCTCTAGTGCCATCACTGTTACTGTGGGCATGCAAAAAGTGGGGTAGGGAACAAAACTCTGATGTACTATTACTACTTCTGAAGCTAAAGAAAGTAACATTTAAATGACAGATCAAGGAGGGAGAGAACAGAACACAGTTGTGGGAACAAGCAGTGATTTCGCTACAGGGCTTCCCTATGGCTAGGTGGGATGAGCGTAGTGCTGGTGCCAGGTCCTGCCTTTTTCTTATGGGTAGCTTAATCTGCCATGATCGGGCTGGACACCTTGCTCTGATTAGTGGTCAAATCTACTTTTTTTCCTAGTGCTCTTTCATTTCCTGTGCAAACTTAGCCACATCTAGGCAGAGAGAATGCACACCACTTCCTGTGCTTATTCATGTGAATTGGGTCACCTAGGTAATGCCATGGTCTTCAAGCCTTCTCCCTTCACCCCCATCTCGGTTGTGATGCTGGCAGAGATCTACAACGAGGCTGGTGTTCCCAAGGGGCTTTTCAACGTGGTGCAAGGTGGAGCTGCCACAGGCCAGTTCCTGTGTCAGCACCCAAATGTGGCCAAGGTCTCTTTCACCGGGAGTGTGCCTACAGGCATCAAGGTACAAGATACTATTGAACAATAGCGTTTAACCTTCCTCTGGTTTCCCAAGGCTGGACACCCTGTGTATGACTTGGCTAGCCCTCTACAAAAGTTAATGTATGCTATGCTGAATCTGGTTCTGGGGTGACTTTGTGCCCTTGAAGGAAGATCGCAGTTTGAGAGGTTCCAAAAACTAGCCCTAGGGAAGCATATGTCTTTGCCACTTGCCACAATCAAACCATTGAGTGTTTCATTGAACTTTCTAGGCCTGTGTTTTATTGAGGGGGCTTCACCATTAAAGGTAGCCTAAAAATTTAAAATCAGTAAATTAGAGGAAAATATGTTTTGAATAAGTTGTATGGCATGTCCACACTGTGCTTACACTCAGTGCTTCAGTGTGGTATCCTCTGGAGAAGGAGAGACCACCTCTTAGTATTTCTGTATGCTTCCTCTAAAATCAACATTGCTGGAGAATTGTCTGGAAGCAAGGGGAGATTTCAGTCCTGAGCGGTAACGGTAGTATAGCATAGAAGGCGGAGGAACCAGGTTTATGTGGGGTCATGTATGCTCAGAAATGCTCACCAATGACTGATCAGAAAATCTCTCTTGTGAGCAAAGGACTGATGCAGATGCTTATTCAGCAGCCTCCAGCTAGGAATGGCCCTTTGCATTTATCTAGAGGTTCTATAGAGCTGTGATAGACTTGCTCTTGTTGCTCATACACCTTATCCTGTCTTTTGCTTCAATAGATTATGGAGATGACAGCCAAAGGGATCAAACCAGTTACTCTGGAGTTAGGGGGCAAGTCCCCCCTCATTATCTTCTCTGACTGTGTCTTGGAAAATGCTGTGAAAGGAGCCCTCATGGCCAATTTTCTTACCCAAGGCGAGGTATGCAGCTCCTGGGAGTGGAAGCTGAGAGCCTTCTTACATTTTATCCGGGAGCTCCACTTAGAGTTCAGTGGCAGTGTTCTTCTAGGGCTGGTGTTTTGCTTCATATGATGCCTGCTAAATAAATAGCAAACTTTGATGGCTATTTGTAATTATCCCATGTGATGGTACCAAGAGCTCTTGCAGTTTGGTACTTGTTGTTAAATCACAGGAGATGTTAAATCGGTGCAAAAAAATCCGGTGAGTAGACGCTACCAGAGTTGTTTCTGTGTCTCAGGTTTGCTGCAATGGCACTCGGGTGTTTGTGCAACGGGAGATCCTGCATGCTTTCACTAAGGAAGTTGTGAGACAGACCCAGAAAATCAAAATTGGTGACCCCCTGCTGGAAGACACGAGGATGGGAGCACTTATCAACCGGCCCCACCTGGAGAAAGTGTTGAGCTTTGTTAAACAAGCAAAGGAACAGGTGAGAGAACTGGGCTATATTAGGTAGGAGAGGCTAAGCTACTGGGAATTGCCTCTCCTCCCTCCAAGCAAGCCACTAGAATAGCATCCAAGCACCGTACGTTCTTTGATAGTAATGACAAGGGATGCATCTGGCATAGAACGTGAGCAATGCCTGATGACCTGTCAGAAGAGAGTTGGTTCCCTGTGGTCAGGTGGTGTGTCAGTGTTGTACCTCCCCTTGACTAGTAGCAGCTGATCAAATCATGCATGTTAAGCAAATATATGCAGATTTGCTTAACCAACATGATGTATTCCATTCATAGGAGTGGGGTTATCATCTCGGCATGGATTTGGCTTTTTAAATGCAGAGCATACAGGTCTTGGCAATATCAGCCTGGGAGGCATAATTCAGTACTGAAAGATGTGTCAGAGGACCCTCAATTGTATTGTTAGTTTTTGTTTTAATTGTGGCAAGGGGACACCATTCAGGGGACTTTGACCAGAAGGACTCCTCGATGCAAATTAAAGAAATGGGGCAGGCAGTGGCGGCTGCCTGTTGTGACTGGTGGGGTGTAGGGCAGGGCAGCGAATGGTAAGTGGAGCCAGGGTCTGAGCACCACAACACAAAACCACTTCTTTGCACCTGCATATTTTTTTGCTCCTGCACAAACCCATTTCACACAAAGGCAAACTCTGGCAAACAGACAACTCCCTGATTGTAAGGGAGAGGGAAGTATTTCCCACAACACACAAGACCACTACTTTTTAATCCACAGTTTTCCTTCTTCTCCGGCACAAACCCATCTTACACACAGGGAAACTGAGGCAAGGTTTAAATGATTGAAAAGAAATTGGCAAAGGGGAAACACATGTACATCACCACCACACACTTGCCCCAGGACATCAAGTAAAAAAGGGAGGGTATTTTTAATTGAAAAAAATGAGCACAGGGTAGGGAACTCCAGTGTTCACATGTGCGTGTGTGCACACACAATTCCTGCCTTTATTTTCCTCCCTAAAGCTGCCCATGTGTGCACATGGACACGCACACACAAAAGGTCTCAAAAGCAAAGAAACATACCTGCTGGCTGCTGCTTCCATCTGGGGTCTGTGTGCTGCTGTGTGTGTCTACCACTGCTGCTCTGGCCTTGAGGAGAGTGACTCGTAGCCTAAGGACAGTTAGATGCAATGTGCAGAAACCCACGTACATTTTTTTAAAAATCAAAGACCGGATTGGCTATGGACATTCTTCTGAATACTCTGCTGACCAAAAATTAACAGCATAGCTGTGCCCTGCTTGGCTTCAAGAAACCAATCAGAACAAATGAGGGGAACCTGGCAGAGCATCTAGGAGAAATGCTCTGCCTGCCTTAGAGTCTGACTGAGCATACATACAGGTGGGTCACGAGGAGAGCTACAGGGGAGGATAAATACTCTTTCTCAGTGATATGCTTGTGCAGCAGTCAGCAGCAAGAATAGGACGAGGTATATGAAAGGCATGCCTGTTTCTGGGCCCAACAGGTGACTTGGAGATCTGGGACAAGGAGGGGGAATGTGTGGACTCTGGCAGGCGGTAGGACAGTGTATTGTTCTCCTGCCCCAGTCCTACTAAGAAACAGACCCTAGGGGCAGGCACATTTCTGAATGAACTAGAATGGATAACAAGTATAAGCACGGACTGGCATTAAAAGGGAATGTATCTTCCAAATGTGCTGTAGGAGAAAACTGTTTGGAAGCGAGGGGAGATGAGCAAAAGCTTGAATTCACCCGTGGCAATACTGCCCATCTGCTGCTTATGGACTGGTGGCTACTGCTCCTACTTGGGAGTGTACACGGTTGCACTCCTGACTGAACACAAGCCCAAGGACTCAGTGGTTGTTCATCTGCCAGTGTTTGAGGACTTTGTCCCTTAGCTGTACTCTGTAACGGACCATTGCATTGGGGGATGGCACTCTGCCAAGGGTTGCAGCTTTTGTTTGTGCGACTGTCTCTTCTCAGGAGTGAGCAATGCTGTAGGTTGCAAAAGAGGCTGGGCTGGGCTAGTCAGGAGCCTAGAAATTGATTTTCCATTTAGCTCACTGCTAAGGAGCTCTCCAGATACGCTGGGATATTAATATAGAACTTTTTCTGTTGGGACGAGCTTTCACTGTTGGGTCAGGGAGGTGCTGAGGGCAAGGATTTGGAACCTTAACTGGATCAGGGTTTTTTTGTGGAAGAAGCTCATGCTCTGACGCTTCCACCTTCCCCTCTTCAGAGGAGGATGAGCCCTCCTTCCCTTTCTCCCTCCTTGGCCACCTAATTCCTAGTCCGTTTCCTTCCTTTACAGCTTATGCTTCCCTTTTAAGAGTAAATCTGTACAGAGGAGCAGGCTCCTCTATGCACATTCGTTCACACTTTTTATTTCTGCCCAAGGAGTGAGGATTCAGCAGCAGAGGAGAACATAAAGGGAGATGTGCCAGCCTGCCCCACTGCCATTGCTAGTATTGTGCCAGCAGAGAGACCTTTCTACGCAGTCTGATGTTCCGCTCTAGTCATTCCAGATTTATTCCCTTTGTTGCCCACGCTGAGTCTGCCCATAGTTTGGTAGCTGCTTGTCCTGACCTAGAGGGTTCAAGCAGGCTTTGGCTGATTATGCTCAGTGAACAGCACTGTGGCTGTCTGCCGCTACCTTCTGTTCTGTTGCATTTTCAGGGTGCGGCGGTGCTGTGTGGCGGTGATGCATATGTGCCAGATGACCCCCAGCTGAACAAAGGCTTTTACATGTCTCCCTGTGTGCTAGGTATGATGGCTTTATTCAGCCTGGCTTTCAAATGTGGTCAAAGACATTGATTATGCCAGTTTGTGGGGAGGGTGAAGACAAGCTGGTACGTGGTGCTCACATTTGTATGGATGTTGGTGAGGAAGCAATGCCATTTTTAGTTGGAGAAATTGGCATCTTTCCTGGGATTGAGAAGGGATAGTGGCTCCTTTTCACTGTGGGAAATATTATCCAGCATACTCCTAAGAGTAGTACTGCATGATCAGAAGAATCACTTCCAGCTACAGGTAGATGGTGGCATGTTTGAATGCTTCCTTGTATACAGAACATCTTGCATAATGTGTTGGGGGACTAGATTCCTTCTCCTGATGTGTTTGTTTCTGTCTGCAGGAAATTTTCCTATTTGGAAACATTTAGAGTTCAGGTGAAAGGTTGCATGCTTGGAATGTCTATGGTCAAAGCAAGATTCTCCTGATCATGTAGCTTCGTTTGTAAAGGTTCCCATCATCATGTCTTTCAGGGACTGAAATCCTATGCACGCTCTACTTGGAACCTAGTCCAATGCATGTTAATTTGATTTAGGCTGTTAGTTTGTCCCTGACATAGCAGCATTCAGGTTTTTAAATGGGCAGTTCTAAAATCCCATCCATTTCCTAACTACAGGATAACTATGGTTGGAGAGGTCTATTTCTTCCTCACTTTTTATGCATTCAGAACAGTTGGCTGTCCACTGAATGTCACTTTTGTGTTGTTCCCAGGAAACTGTAAGGACAGCATGACATGTGTAAAAGAGGAGATTTTTGGACCTGTCATGTCTATCCTGTCCTTTGACACAGAAGAGGAGGTCCTAGAACGGGCCAATGACACCCGTTTTGGCCTGGCAGGAGGTGTCTTCACCAGGTACTATTAATGTGAAAAGGTTTCAGGAGGAGGGGTAGGAGACAAGTGTGGCCAGGCTGGCCAACAGCTGGGGCTGGATGCTCTGCTGAATAGCATCTATGACAGCTGTGAATTTGAAGCAGCAAGTCAACCCAGAGCATGGTAGAAAACTGCTTGCTGCACCGTTTGTGTGTGTGTGTGTGTGTGTGTGTGTTTGTTTGTTTGTTTACATTTCTGTATTGCCCAGTAGCCGAAGCTGTCTGGGCAGCTCACAACAGTTTCTGCTTGATAGGACTGCAGCCCATCCTTACCTCCTGGCATCTCCTGGAAGTGGCAAATGTGCCTGGCAGCATTTGGCTCACTCTACCATGCCCCACGAGAAATGGAGTTAGGGAGCACTGCAAGGTTTCTGGGCTGGGGTTGAGAGCAAACTGTGCTTAATCCCGTCCTTCTGCTCCATAGGGATATCCAGCGGGCCCACAGAATAGCTGCTGGCCTCCAGGTTGGGATGTGCTTCATCAACAACTACAACGTCAGCCCTGTGGAGCTGCCCTTTGGAGGATACAAGATGTCAGGTGACCCAGCCAACCAGTTGCCGTAATGTTTAGTTGTTGATTCCTGTCTGCTCACATGATAGCTAGCAAAGAAAATGGAAACATTGGGCATGCTTGGGTTGTGGACTAAGATAGCTGAAGCAGTCTGGAGGCATAATAGAAAGTAGACCTGCTCAAGTATATTGATGCCATTTAGCTCCTTTCTTTTAAGGTAGCTTGGGCCTTGGTCTGGGTCATTGTCTTTTTTTAATGCAATTAGAATTGCTAGTGGAAATAAGAAAACATCTGCATGGATGGGCTTTAAGTTGCGTGCTTGTTCTACTTGGCTTGCTTTGGCAGAATGCAAACCTGTTGCTTCCCCTCCCCAGTGTGGGGAATGAGGTCTAGTCTGTGAGGGCCAGAAGAGAGTGGATGAGACCCAAAGTTGCTTAGGGTGTGTATAGATGTACCTAATGTGGGTGGTGGGACTCCTGTGGAAGTGCACTGAGAGCGTTCTGTTCTGCAGTGTTCTCTTCAGGCTCAAATTCAGGCTAAACTAATTCAGCCAGCTGTTGGCAGCTGTCCTCCTCGTGGCTTTTTTACCCCTGCGTAGGGATGTACGAAATGTACTTACCTTTCCTCGGATTATGTTTATGGTGTGGGGGGGGCATCCCTCGACGGGGGGGAGGCGCTCCGTTCCTCCCCCCCCCCCCCCTGGAATCCTCGATGGCCGGCTGTGCTCTGCGGCAGCTCCACAGAGCAGCCAGCCAGGCCCAGGCCAGAGCAGTCCACAGCTGGATTTCCGGCCACGGAGGGCTCTGGGTAAAACAAACAAAAAACGCGTACACAAATGGCGGCGGCTGTGGCCGCCGCCATTTGCATTCCTTATTTTTGGCCATCTTAGTCTACTTAAATATTTACGTAGGCTAAAACAGTGAATCAAAAAGGGACGCAAATAGCACCCGCTACGCTATTTGCGTTCCCCTTATTTTCACCGTCTTAGTCTACGTAAATATTTATGTAGACTAAGACACCAAAAATAAGGAACGCAAATGGCAGCGGCCGTAGCCGCCGCCATTTGCGTACACGGGTTTGTTTGTTTTTTTAACCCAGCCATGATAGGCTATGTAAAGATTTACGTAGCCTATCATGTCTTGGGGGGAAAAAAACACCCTCAAGTCTGCAAATGGCGGCGGTGGCAGCCGGTCGGAAGACCAGCCGCCGGAGCCGCCACCACCCAGAAGATCCACCCCAGGTAAGTCTTGTCCCGGGGGGGATCTGCGGGGGGGTGGCAGGCTGTTCCGCCACAGATTTCGAGGGGCCAAACGCCAGTGCATTCAGCCTCACCGAGATCCGTGGCGGAATTCTCTGCCATCCCTACCCCTGCGATGTCACCATTTTACCTTCTCCCCTCCTTTCCCAGCGTGTTTTTTCTATTTTAACAATTCATCCGTTTTGTTTAAAATAAATAAGACACTGAGGCTGCAATCCTACACACACTTACCTGTGAGTAAGCCCTATTGAACTTAAATACATAGGATTGTGCTGTGAATGAAGTTGTCGGTGGCTAAGCATACAAGCACTGTTTTTAAACAATGAAGAAGGTGGACAGCAAAACTGGACTTCATCAGACAAATGAAACTGGTTGATTTGGAGACAAATACATCTGGCATTTGCACTGCTCAGCTTGCAGGAGGAAAGAACCACATTGACTCCAGCTTTTAGGTCCATCTGTATCTACCCTTAAGTGAAGATGCCCCTTCCCCTTTACCACTGAACCCTCTTTTAACCTTCACATTCTGTCAGTTGTCAGCAAGCATCCTTTGCAAGTAGAAGTGCTGGAACTTTCAGAAGTGAGCCCTTCTCACAGGGGACTATCGTTGCAGCCCCATCACAGGCATCTCTCTCTTACAGGGTTTGGTCGAGAGAATGGTGATGCAGCAATTGAGCACTACTCCCAGCTGAAGACCGTCTGTGTGGAAATGGGCAACGTGGAATCGGTGTTCTAATGGCTCTGGTTCAGCCAAGTAATTGCTGACTGGAAGCAGTTGAAGTGCTACGTATTGTGGAAGTACATACATACTACATGTATGTAGTATGTGCCCACAGCATGGGCACATACTACATACCTGGAGTATGTGCCCATGCTGTTGTCTTTCTGCCGTTTTGAATTCCCTTGTCCCCCTCTGCTATCTTCTCTTGAAAGAACTTCTAGTGGAGAAAGGAGAAATTGCTCATTGGCTGGAAAGGCCAGTTACTAGACACATGGAACAAAGGTGGCTGATTATCTCTGCTGCCTTTTCTGGGTAGGCACTGTTGTAACTTGCTTTCTGAGCAAATAAAGGAGCTGGGATTGAATATTGACTGTATAAAGTCTCATATGGTGGGCACATGCATTTGCTAGAACTGCCCTAGAAAACACTGAGGTATAATATGGGGTGACTGCTGCTTTACTGAGGGCAGGACTCTGTGTCAACCAGTCAGATTCTGTAGAAAAACTCAGTTTGTCCCCTCCAATAGAAGTTGGTGCACACCGAGAGTTGGGGCAGGGAAGAACCAAAGGCTCACCAGAAGCGGAATGGCCAGCCACACCCCAGCAACCCATACAACACTCTGCATTTTGCGACAAACCTTTGCACAGGAAATGAAAACTGAGGCATGCCACCTCAACCTTTCTGAATAAAAAAGCCCTACAAAACCTAGACACCACCCAAGCCTTAAAAACTAGATTATAGGCCCCAGACACCACCCCAAGCCTTACATTGCAGACCCTGGAGACCACCCCAAGCCTTTAAAAACATTACAAACCCTAGAAGCCACCCCAAGCCTTAAAATCAAAAACTTACCTTCTGTCTGGCCAATGCTGCAGTCCACTGAGGCAAGGAGGAGAAATACATCCAAAAAAAGCGGGGTGGGGGAGAGGATGTGAAAATGGAGCAAAGTCAAGATAGAACCAAAGTAGGGAGGAGAATTGCATGGAGAAAGAGGTGTGTGCAGGGGGAGAGGACACAAAAACAGAGCAGAAATAGAAAGCAGGGAGACCAGGATGTGGTTTGCAGTCATCAGAATCGCGGGGGTGGGGGGCAAAAATACTAATTGTGCATGCCCACACCACAGAAGAGGGAAATTAATTTTGAAAAATTTGTGGAGAGGGAAGGAAATTATCTTTACTGGTAGGCACCCCCCATCCCCATAAATAACTAAATAAATTTAAATGTAGCAGCAGCAGCGCACCATGGTTTGCAGTGAGAGCTGCTGCATTGGCTCTCCCTCTCTCAGTCAAGCACACAGTTGCTGCATACATGAGCCAGCCCCACGGCACGGCCAGGGTGATTCCTCTTGGCTCGAATGACCACGTAATTATTTCCATTTGCCCTCAGTGATGCCCAGCCCTACCCATCCATCTGGAAGGGTGGGGTTATTTTTGATTGGCAGATTGGCAATAGGAGGTTGCTGAGCTGCTGCATTTTTTTAGAATTTCTGGCGAGAATTGGAGGATAGTACCTAAGGTCACCCTCTGAAAAAAGCCCTTCCCCATGCCTTTGGAAGGGGGGTGGTTGTGTGTGCGTGATTCCGGCAATGAGGATGCTGCTGCCAGGAGCTCCTACTCCACAGTGCACGGGATGCAGGGGACACGGGGTGCGGGGAGACCAGGAAGGTGCTGGGGGTGGTGTTAGTGTCAGACTGTCGCTGACTGGGCAGGTGGGGGAGGGGCAGTGACCAGTGAGAGGCTAGTGACCAGCTGTCTTGGTCCCCTCAGCACGGGAGCATTTTGTTGAAAGAGGGCTATGAACAAGTCCTGCCTCAGCAGCCCCTGAAAGTTGGGATTATCTGCCTTCCACCTGGAACGTGTTATCTGAGTAAAGAAAGACTGACTTGCATGTCTCTTTCCTCACTGATTATGAGAAAAAGTAGCAGTGGTGAAACTAGAGGGTTGCAGGTTATGTTTTCCCTCGAATTGCCCTTTGGAGGGGATGGGTGGGGAGTGCCTGTCAGTTTTTCTTGCCTGAATAAGAGAGGCAGATTCCTGTCTCTCCTACACAGGATCGGTCCTTAGAGCCCCCAGACCCGCTCTATAGGCCGCACTTCTTTTCCACCCCTATGGCACACAAAAAATAATTGTTAAAATCATGTCTAGAATGACAAAAGGATCAAAGCTAGCTTGTTTGCAAGCTAATGTTGATCCCTTTGGTGCTTCTTAGTAGCTCTGGAGCACAAAAATATTTTTAAAAGGGCAAAATCGCTGCTACATATGCTTTTTTTTTTTTTTTTTACCATTTCGGAGCAGCAGAGGCCACTTGTGGCCCACCTCTGCCTTAGAGCAATAATTACAGGATCCTTGTTAGCTTCTGAGTCCTTGGGCTACTTTAAGTTCCCAACCTGCTGCCCTCCAGAGGTTTTGGACTACAACTCTCAGCATGCCTGACCCTTAGCCATACTGGCTGGGGCTGATGGGAATTGAAGCCCAAAATACCTGAAGGGCATCAGGTTTGGGAAGACTGCTTTAAGTTAACAGGGCTGCTGTAAAATGAGTCCTGGCCACCGCATCTGTGTTGCAACTACCCACCACTCCGAGTTTGTGCTGCTCTGGGATAGTCAATTCATATCCTGTACCTATGAAGCCTCTTGTATTAATACCCTAGAGTATGATAATTTGATTGCAAATCACGTGTTGGTGTGTGGCATACTGCTACATGTTTGTGAGGGTGCACAGGCAAAGGATCATGCCACATACAGCATGAGCACATCTGGAAGAGCATGCTGCATGCAAACACACATGAGCAAACATGCAGCATGATGTTTGCAAACAAATACACTAATATACCACATGCAGAAACTCAGGAGCATGGCACATGCAAATATGCACATCAATATGCAGGATCATGCCACATGCAAATATGCAGGAGCACACAACGTTGCCAGGCCGTGCCATTTGAAGACACATGTAGCAGCCATACACATATATACGTATATGTATATATACATATATATACACAACATGCAGCACCACGCCTTGGAAGAGATGCAATAATTAAAAGTAGTGCCTAATATTGTACAGAGTGTCTTACCTTCATCCCAGCAACTGTAACCTGTGCCTGCTCACTTAAGGTTGAAAAGCAGTAAAACTAGGATGTGTACTCATTGGGCAAGGCCCACCCCCTGGCAGCATCTGATTGGTTCAGATCTCTACTACTCAAAATATAAGTGCATTTTTTTTTCTTTTAAAATTGTGCGTGAGGCCGGTAGGCTCAGCTGGATGCCATGGCGCTTTGCTAGTGAGGCCAGCCAGAGGAGGAGGAAGAGCTTTGAATGAGTTCAAACCTCCAGGGCCAGATGAACTGCATCCTAGAATAATAAAGGAACTGGCAGAAGAACTCTCAGAATCACTGCCTATTAACTTTGAGAAATCATGGAGGACGGGTGAAGTGCCAGATGACTGGAGGAGGGCTAATGTCCCTATCTGCAAAAAGGGCAAAAAGGAGGAACCTGGGAACTACAAACCAGTCGGTCTGACATCAATCCCTGGGAAAACTCTGGAGCAGATTATAAAGCAATCCATCTGTAAGCATCTTGACAACAATGCAGTGATTACTCAAAGCCAACATGGATTTGTCAAGAACAAAGCGTGCCAGACAAATCTGATCTCATTCCTTGATCAGGTAACCTCCCTTCTTGATAGTGGGAATGCTGTGGACGTAATATATCTCGACTTCAGCAAAGCTTTCGACAAAGTGCCCCATGATATCCTGATGAGCAAACTAGTGAAAAGTGGGTTAGATGAAACAACTCTCGAGTGGATCCACAGTTGGCTAGAGAATCGGACTCGAGTGCTTATCAATGGGATTTTCCCAAACGGGAGTAGTGAGGAGCGGGGCACCATGGGGCCCAGTCCTGGGCCCAGTGCTCTTCAACATTTTTATTAATAACTTGGAAGAGGAGATGCTTATCAGATTTGCAGGTGACACAAAATTGGGCGGGATACCTAATACCCTGGAAGAGAAACAAAATTCAAAGTGATCTTGATAGGCTGGAGCACTGGGCTGAAAATAACAGAATGAAATGTAATAGGGATCAATGCCAAGATCTGCACCTAGGAAAAAGAAACCAAATGCAGTTACAAGATGAGCAATAGATGGGCTCAACAATACAGGTGACAAGGATCTTGGAATTGTTGTTGATCACGAGCTGAATATGCGCCAACAATGGGATGTGGCTGCAAAAAAAGGCAAATGCTATTTGGGACTGCATTAATAGAAGCATAACTTCCAAATCACGTGAAGTACTAGTTCCCCTCTACTCAGCACTGTTTAGGCCTCATCTGGAGTACTGTGTCCAGTTATGGGCACTATACTTTAAGAAGGATGCAGACCAACTGGAGAGGGTTCAGAGGAGGGCAACAAAGATGATCAGGGGACTGGAAACAAAGCCTTACGAAAAGATATTGAAAGAACTGGGCATGTTTAGCCTTGAGAAGAGAAAACTGAGGGGAGATAAGATAGCGCTCCTCAAGTACTTGAAAGGTTATCACAGAGAGGAAGGCCAGCATCTCTTCTTGATCATCCCAGAGTGCAGGACACGGAATAATGGGCTCAAGTTACAGGAAGCCAGATTCCAGCTGAACATAAGGAAAAACCTCCTGACTGTTAGAGCAATGGAGTGACAGGGGGAGTGCGACCCTGTTGATTCTCCTGATGCAGTACTTTTCCAGCTGCACTGGCTGCCAGTCCATTTCCAGGCCCGATTCAAAGTGCTGGTGTTAACATTCAAAGCCCTTAACGGCTTGGGGCCAGGTTACCTGAAGGATCGCCTCCTCCCATATGTGCCTGCCCGGACCTTAAGATCATCCTGAGTGGCCCTTCTCCGTGAGCCCCTGCCAAAGGAAGTGAAGTGGGTGGCTACTAGGAGGAGGGCTTTTTCTGCTGTGGCACCCCGGCTCTGGAATGAGCTCCCTAGTGAGGTTCGCCTGGCGCCTACATTGTATTCCTTTCGGCGCCAGGTGAAGACCTTTTTATTTTCCCAGGCATTTTAGCATTTTAGCTTTCTAAATTTTTATCTTTGCTGTTTTAAATCTGTATTTTAAACTCTTGCACTGCTGCTAGGTTTTATTGTGGTTGTATTGTTATATTGTTATATTGCAGTTTTAATGTTCTGTATATTTTAAATAGTTTTATTGTGTGTTGTTTGGATTTAATTTTTGTGAATCGCCCAGAGAGCTTTGGCTATTGGGCGGTATAGAAATTAAATAAATAAATAAATAGGGAGGTGGTGGGCTCTCCCATAATGGAGGCATTCCAAGATGAAGCTGGACAGCCATTTGTCAGGGATACTCTGACGTAGATTCTTGCACTGAGCATGGGATTGGATTCAGCGGTTTTATAGGCCCCTTTCAACCCTACTATTCTATGATTCTATGAAATATCAAAACCAGAAAACCAGTTTGGGAGGCAGTTGGACCACTGGATGACAATTGAGTTAAAGGAGTACTGAAGGAAGACAAGAAGATTGCAGAGAAGCTGAATGAATTCTTTTTGTCTGTCTTCACTGCCAAAGATAGAGGACAGATATTTGTGCCTGAACTGATGTTTTCAGGACAGGAGTCTGAGGAACTGAGGCAAAGAGTGGCAACAAAAAATGACGTTCTCAACCTTATTGATAAATTGAAAGATTACCGGGCCCAGATTGTATCCATCCTAGAGTTCTCAAAGAACTCAAATATGAAATTGCCAATCTTCTAGCCAAAATATGCAATATGTCCCTAAGAGGACATATACCAGAGGACTGGAAGATGGCCAATGTAACACCAATTCTCAAAAAGGGATCTAGGAAATTACAGGCCGGTTAGCTTAATGTCTGTTTCTGGGTAAATTGGTTGAAGGTATTCTTAAATATAAAATTAATATGCACATAAAAGGACAAGACCTGCTGAAAAAGAATCAACATGGGTTCCGCAAAGCCTTTTAGAGTTCCTTGAGAATGTCAGTAAAGATGTAGACAGGAGTGATCTGGTAAACACTGTTTACTTGGACTTCCAAAAGGCCCTTGACAAAGTCCCTCACAAAGACTTTATTTATTTTATTTATTTATTGCATTTATACCCCGCCTTTTTTCCTCTTGCAAGGAACCCAAGGCGGCTTACATTATCCTCCTCTCCATTTTATCCTCACAACAACAACCCTGTGAGGTGGGTTGGGCTGAGAGTCTGTGACTGGCCCAAAGTCACCCACTGAGCTTCCATGGCCGAGTGGGGAGTAGAACCCGGATCTCCCAGCTCCTAGTCCAACACTCTTGCCACTACACCACACTGGCTCTGAGCAAACTTAGCAGTCATGGAATCAGAGGACAGGTCCTTTTATAGATCAGTAACTGGTTAAAGCACAGAAAGCAGAGAGTAGGAATAAAAGGTAAATTCTCCCAATGGAGGGAAGTAAATAGTGGGGTCCCACAGGGATCTGTATTAGGACCCATGCTTTTCAACCTGTTCATAAATGATCTGGAATTAGGAGCGAGCAGTGAAGTGGCCAAGTTTGTGGATGACACCAAATTATTTACCATGGTCATAACAAGAAGGGATTGTGAAGACTTCCAAAAGGATCTCTCCAAACTGGGCATCTAAATGGCAAATGTGGTTTGCCACTGCAAATGTAAGCAAGTGTATAGTGATGCACGTTGGGGCAAAAAATCCCAACTTCAAGTATAACCCGAGGGGATCAGAGCTAGTGGTGACCGACCAGGAAAGAGATCTTGGGGTTGTGGTGGACAGCTCCAGGAAAATGTCCACCCAGTGTGCGGCTGCTGTAAAAAAGGCAAATTCTGTGTTAGCCATAATTAGAAAAGGAATTGAGAATAAAACTGCCAAAATCATATTGCCCCTATACAAATCTATGGTGCGACAACACCTGGAATACTGTGTACAGTTCTGGTCACCACATCTAAAAAATGATGTTGAAGAGCTGGAAAAAGTGCAGAAAAGGGCAACTAAAATGAGCAAGGGGCTGGGGCATCTCCCCTATGAGAGAACATTACAACAGCTGGGATTGTTTAGCTTGGAAAAAAGGAGGGTAAGGGGAGACATGGTAGAGGTCTACAAAATTATGCCTGGTGTGGAGAATATGGATAGGGAGACGTTTTTCTTCCTCTCTCAAAATACTAGAACCCGGGGTCATCCTATGAAGCTGATTGGTGGGAGATTCAGGACAGATAAAAGGAAGTACTTCTTCACACCGCGCATAGTTAAAACTATGGAATTCGCTACTACAGCATGTGGTGATGGCCACCAATTTGGATGGCTCTAAAAGGGGGTTGGACAGAAGGCGGAAAAGGCTATCAATGGCTACTAGTCATGATGGCTATGTGCTACCTCCAGTACCAGAGGCAGTGAGCTTGTGTGCACCAGTTGCTGGGGAACATGGGTGGGAGGATGCTGTAGTGCTCATGCCTTGCTTGTGGGTTCCTAGTTGGCAGCTGGTTGGCCACTGTGAACAGAATGCTGGACTAGATGGACCCTTGGTCTGATCCAGCGGGGCTCTTCTGAAGTTCTTAAGCTGCAGCTGGTGCACAATGCAGCTGCGAGGCTACTAACAGGGGCCTCTTTTCAGCAGCATGTTACACCTCTGTTAAAAGAGCTGCACTGGCCACCAAGAAGGTACAAGGCCAGGTTTAAGGTTCTGTTGTTAACATATAAAGGCCTAAACAACTTGGGACCAGGTTACTTTAGGGATCACCTCACCCCTTATGTCCCTGCCTGACCCTTGCGGTCCTCAGGAGGTGTACTTCTGACAGTGCTGCTTGCTCCTGAGGTTCTCAGGAGTCTCTGTGACAGAGTATTTAGTGATGTGGCACCTACACTCTGGAATGCATTCCCCATTGACGTTAGGCAGGTGACTTCATTCTGCTCAAAACCCACCTCTTCATGCAGGTTTTCCCAGAGGGATGAGGCAGCCAATATGGTTATTATTAACCATAATAATATGGTTATTAAAATAACCAGATATTATTATCCATTAATAATCCATTAATCCATTAATATTATTATCCATTATTATCTGGTTATTATAATAACCAGATATTATCTGGTTATTAAAATAACCAGAGGTTATTTTATTGTGCTTTTATTGTCATATTTGTTTTTATCAGTTCTGTTAACCACTTTGATAGTCTACTGGCATGCAGTATATTAAAATTATGTAAGAAATAAGTGAAATAAATAATCAAAATCCCCTTGACCAGTGAAACCTCTGTACCAGTTTGTTTCCACATTGTGACAAAATTTTATTCATAGGGGTCTCTTATTCTGGCCTGGAACCTATCTTGCCATCCATGTAATTCCAGAATGGACTTTGCAGGAATTTGATTGTTGCGATGTTCTCATTCTTCTCAAAGCAAAAAAAGACACATGGCCTAAGCAGTTATTTTGCAGCCCCTGCTCCAGGGCCTTCCAACCAGAATCCAGCACTCCTCTGTGTGGGTCCTCATGGCCATTTGACTCCCTGCCCCTTCTTACTTAGTCTTCTGCTGTAAATCAAGGATATGCTCCCCTTGGAGCCGGGGTTCTTTCCTGGCATTGCTCCAGGCATAAGGTAAGTTTTAATAGAGCAGTTCAGGAGGCTGTTCCACCTGGCTGCCACTGTACATTTACCATTCCCTCTGTCAGACCGCATGTCATAGAATCATAGAATAGAAGGGTTGGAAGGGGCCTACAAGACCATCGAGTCCAACCCCCTGCTCAGTGCAGGAATCCAAGTCAGAGCATCCCTGACAGATGGCTGTCCAGCCTCGTCTTGAAGGCCTCCAGTGTGGGAGAGCCCATCACCTCCCTAGGTCATTGGTACCATTGTCGTATTGCTCTAACAGTCAGGAAGTTTTTCCTGATGTTCAGCCGGAATCTGGCTTCCTGTAACTTGAGCCCATTATTCCGTGTCCTGCATTTTGGGATGAGCAAGAAGATCCTGGCCTTCCTTTCTGTGACAACCTTTCAAGTATCACAGAATCATAGAATTATGGGGTTGGAAGAGGCCTATAAGACCGTCAAGTCCAACCCCCGAAGTACTTGAAGAGCGCTATCATATCTCCCCTCAGTCTTCTCAAGGCTAAAAATGCCAAGGCCCTTGGGTTGTGGCAGGAGGCTCTGATTGACAGAAGGGAGTCTGACCAAGCTATGTACGTTGGGGGGGAGAAGGGCAAGCAGCTGGCCAGTTATCTCAACAGAAATCTTGCCTAGGGACATAACATGGGTGCATATGGATATACAGGCTGAGTGAACAAAGCCATGCAGAGCTGGAAACCAGACTGCCCTCAGCCAGGCACAGAGCCACAGAAGGACATGGTGAAGAGATCGTGCGTGCGTGAAAAGAGATAAGGGAGCTAAACCATGCTCACTGGAGCCTTCTAAAAAGAAGCTAAAAGGGCTATCACAGAAGGTAGCGGGGCTGGGGCTGTAATTCAAGCACTACATCTGCAGAACACCCCCACTAGAACAGCTGCAGCGGGGAGAAGAATGAGAGTATGTGCCAACTATGTCTACTTGTAGGCAGAAGAGACTGGAGGTACAGAGCTGTCTTACCGTCCCCTTACTTGCTGGCAGATGAGCTAGGAACACCTACCATCTCCTGCAGCAGAATTGTAGAAAGGTGTGTAGCAGACACCATGGGAAATGGTCTCTCCAGGGGCCCTCCTGCCGTGTTCTCCGTGGTCTCAATGGCTGTGCCTCCCAAGGCGTCGGAGAGGAGCTAGAGCATGCCAGAGCAGGCAAGCATCTGTCTTGGCATCTCCTGGGCTAGGTGGACTCACTCAGTGGGACATGGGCGAAGAGGATCATCTGGAGTTCCTCTGCCTTCATAGTCCTATGTGTATAACTAGTGATGGCTTAGATTTAGTCCATTTATTTTCTTAAATCCTCAAGTAGAAAGAACGCGTTCTCTGGGGGAATTGCCATTCCTAGTTTGGTCTATTTCTGAAGAGTTCTGACTTTTCCCATCAGTTCTCACAGCAGTTTTCCCAGCTTCTCCTAAAGTCTTGTGACATGTTTACAATGGTATTATGCATTTCCCAGGTCCTCAGTGTCAGCATAAAAATATCTGGGATATTTTTATATCCCAGATAAAGATCCAAAGCAAATGGGAAATCCAAAATATTCATGGAATGTCCTCTGCCTGGGGTGGGCCAGCTTCTAACAACTGTCCATAATGGACAGATGTTAATTTGTTGTTGTTCAGTCGTTCAGTCGTGTCCAACTCTTCGTGACCCCATGGACCATAGCATGCCAGGCCTTCCTGTCCTCTGCTCACTCCCGGAGTGTGCTCAAGTTACAGATGTTAATATTTAGACTCAATTTATTCTTTGGCCACCTGAATTCAACAGAGAAGTCAGGTTGGTGATTTTATGTACCAGCATTAGAAAATTGAAGAAAAATACAGTCACAACTTTCTAATGGTGGCTGGCTATTAGAACATTACAATGTGAAGGGACTCCTCTGGCCTGCCCCAGAACAGACTAGGCATAAACTAACCCTGATGGGATCCTGTCCAACCTCCTTTTTTAAAAGCCCCCAAGGAAGGAAGTTCGTGTTTGTGCCATGACAACTCTTGCAAACCGGTGTGAAGGAGCCTTGGCTTCCCATGTCACTGTCCAGCCTTTTTCTCATGAATGGACCCATTAATGTGATCAGCCAGTCACTGGCATCTTGGAAAGCCCTCCTTCCTTCCCCTGCCAGCTGTAGCTTTTCTTGTACCTGCAGAAGCTATTTATACTGCCTTCCCCTGCATATACCCAGCCAGCCTTTAAGATATTCATAGGAGGCCTTGCTGGTCATTCCATGACAACAGAATCACCTGGTTTGCACAATATGGTAGCCCACTGTGGCTTAATTTACCCACAGGGGCTGTTGTGTCATGCTGGGTGCACATGGGCCCTGGCTTGCCCTGTTGTGCAAACCCAGGTGGCAGAGGTTGTTTGAGAGTTAGACAGCCCTCAAATAACCCTAAAGCAAGCCATGGGTTATTGGAAGGTTGTCTAACCCTCAAACAGAATTCAAAGTGCTGGAGTGAAAGTGCAGAATTCAAAGTGCTGGTTATGACCAATGAAGTCCTACATGGCTTAGGAACAGGCTGCCGTATGAGCTGACCCGGTCCTTAAAATCTTCCAGGGAGGCCCTTCTTTCTAGACTGAGGCACGTTTGGTGTCGACGTGAGAGAGGCAGCCAGTCCTAGGCTGTGGGACTGCCTGCCAAGGGAGGTGGGGTTCGTATCGTCTCTGCTGCCTTTCTGATGGCAAGCAAAGACTTGGGATGATGCCTCAAACAGTACCCAGCCTTGAACTAGCAGTCAAGATTAGTACACAGGTTTAGGGTTGCTCTGTGAATGAGACGCATGTTCTAGGCTTCTAGCATATTTGTTAACTAGTTATTTTTAACTATATAATATGAGATAGCTGCACCTTGAAGGATTAAGGTTTGGTTAAGAGAAAGAAAGGGAAGAAAGCATAAGCAGTCATGTCAACTTTTTCTGCTTATATCCCAAAAATGGAGTTTGGATGACTGTTATGTGTGATCTGGATAAAATTAGCCAGAAGAGGGCACAGGGTAAAAAGCCTTCCCTTTTTCTTGGTCTCATGCTTTCTTGGTTTCATTTCTTGGTCTCATTTTTTTTTTTTTTTTTGGTTTGTGCATCAGTTGCAAAGGTTGCCAGCTTCCTGTTTGATTCTTTTCACTAATTATCTTTCCGTTTCTACCCACACCCAGTGTAACAGAATGTTTTTCGCTTTGATGACTAAATGTTTATAGCAACCAGAGTTTCCACAAAACCTCTGAAATAACGATTCATCAAGAATCGCTTGTTCATGTTCATGTGTCAAGTTCTTTGGTTAGGAACAGCTTGTTATGTCAGGAGTTTGCCTAGATTCTCTGGCAAGAAGTTGCCATTTCCATCTGTGAGCAGGTGTTCACAGAATTTAAGCCTCACCCACCATGGTGACCTCAGCCTCTCTTTTCATTATCAATGCTACATAACATTTCAGGATGAATCCCTACTGGGGCTGTCAGCAAACTGAAGCTTCAATCCTAAACACTTACAAGGGAGTAAACCCCAGTGAATGCAGTGGGACTTGCCTCTGAGTAAACAAGCATAGAATTCCAGTGTAATAATCTGCTTTTTAACTGAGTAATTAACTAAATGAATACATTTGCATATCACTGAAACCTCAAAATAGGTGCCTTTTTTAGATACTGAAATGAAAGACAACTTAGTTTAATAAGGGTGCAATCCTAAGCATGTTTAGACAGAAAAAAGTCCTACAACTCCCAGCGTTCCCTATGCTGGCTGGAGAATGCTGGGAGTTGCAGGACTTTTTCCTGTCTAAACATGCATAGGATTGCACCCTAAATGGAAGTTCTCCCTCATTGTTAGAAGTATCACCTTTAATATTATAATATTCGTTCCATACTACAGTAGCACACTAGAACAAAAATACCCTAAACAATAAACAGGTTGCAGCCTCATTGGTTAAAAATGGCTTCCAATTAACTAAATTAAGGGTGCAATCCTATTCAGATAGGTGGCCACCTCCAAACTCGGAGGCGACCACCTATCCAAAGCAGAGCAGGAGAAGCACCGAGGGGATCGTTCCCTCCGTGCTTCTCCTGCCCTACATTTTCGGCTAGACAGCTGATTGCAGCCGTCTAGCCCCGGGAGGGCTGAGCGGGGGAGGAGGCTGCCGTACGACACATTGGATGTGTTGGACAGGCATTTCTGCCCTCCTCGCCCCGGAACGCCCCTTTTCAGCCGCTCTGCGCTCCTTTTCCGAGCACGGAGCATGGGGCTGTTCTGCGCTGCCTTGGAGGCAGCGCAGAAGTGGGGAGAAGTCAGTTCTCTGGGAACCGACCTCGGAACACGGGCTCTGAGGTCAGTTCCCAGAAAACCAGATATCCTACGGCCTTCTAGCCGCTGTCTAGCAGCCATAGGATTGCTCCCTAAAATATTTCATTAACTAAATATTTAGTTGATTAATTTATCAATTACCAATTAAACTACCAGTTGAAGTTTACAGCCCCAACTTTTAAATTACCTGCAGATATCCACAATTCAGGCTGGGTGGTGGTGTTTACTTCACAGGCACCCCCTGGAGCAGATTTAGGGGACATGTGGAAGGAGCACAGGAAGGGAAATTTTCATGGCACAAACAAAATGCATAAGGTTGGATGTAGGTCTCTGAGTGTATTTCTGAGTGGGGCACTGAATAAGACTCTCTTTTAATAAAAGATATTAAGGTTCCCTGACCTAATGGTGCATCATATTGCTATGGATTGTCTTGGACCCCGGAAGAATGGGATTTTCCTGCACCCCCCAAGAGAACCTTTTAACCAATTAAGGGATTTAGTGAGGTCCCAGCCAGATGTATTCTTTTTTGGTAGAAAGGGTCACCCTGACCAAACTCCCACCAAGTTTGGCCCTAAGAAGAAGATAGGACAGAAGCAATTGAATTACTCTTCCTAGTAAGTTTTTAATTTGTTGAAACTTTAACATAGTTCTGGAATATCTGAGACACCCCCTGAGCAATTTATGTAACACATTGTTGGCTACAGCGTTCTTACTGTTTTTAATGTTCTTACTGTAAAAAGGAAGGAGCCTGGGGAAGGAGGACCAGCCAGCAGCTGCACCGGGTGATCCTGAGCCTGCTTCTGCCCCCGCCCGCAGGTACTTAAGGCGGGGCTGCCAGAGGCTGCTCGGGAAGGAGCCTGGGGAAGGAGGACCAGCCAGCAGCTGCACCGGGTGATCCTGAGCCTGCTTCTGCCCCCGCCCACAGGTACTTAAGGCGGGGCTGCCAGAGGCAGCGCCTCGGCGTGTGCCTCGGCGTCGCGCCAAGTGTGACGCTAAGTGCGCACTTAGCGTCGCACTTGGAGTTGTGTAGGACCTGAAGACCTACTCACCTGCTTCTCCAGAGACACCAGCAGCCACAATACCAGCAGCAAATAGCGGCAGCAGAGGGCAGCAGCTTTAAAGACAAGGGGAAAGGGGCAAACGTGGACTTTATCTGCTCCTTCTTAGCTGCTGTTCTCTTTTATCTCTTATATTCTTTTAAACTGTTGTGCTATTTATATCTTAACATTTTAATATGTGCCTGGGAGGACTATTGGGCAACTCAGGGAGTCAGAGAGGTGCCATCATAACTGTGGTCACGGGCAGGGGGAGGTATGGCGTTGGGGGATTAACAGGCCAGCTGAGGAGAAGAGGGGCTAGACACCTTACAGCTGTCCCCTCTTCTGGTTCTTCCCCCAACCTGATGGTTCCTGGCAGCCTTACCAGTCTGCCCTCAGGTCTGGTGGTGCTGCTGCTGAATGCCAGGTCGGTCCAAAATAAAATCTCCCTCATCCAATATTTGATTGTGGATGAGGGGGCTGACCCAGCATGTATTACTGAGACCTGGGTGGGGGAACTGGGAGGGGTCACTCTCTCCCAGCTGTGCCCTCCTGGGTACTCGGTGCAGCACCAACACCGACTTGAGGGTCGGGGAGGGGGGGTTGCCGTGGTCTATAGGAATTCAATCTCCCTCTCCAGGCTTCCTGCTCATTCGAGCGCAGATCTTGAGTGTTTGTACCTTGTGTTGGGTACCTGGGACAGATTGGGGATTCTGTTGGTGTACCGCCCACCCCACTGCCCATCAGAATCCCTGCCTGAGCTGACAAAGGTGGTCTCGGACTTGGTGTTGAGGACCCCTAGGATGATGGTCCTGGGGGATCTCAACTTCCATGCCGAGGCCGCTGTATCCGGGGCGGCTCAGGACTTCATGGCCGCCATGACAACCATGGGGCTGTCCCAACATGTCATCGGCCCAACGCATACAAAAGGACACACGCGTGATCTGGTTTTCTTGACTGGGCAGGAGGATGGTGATCTGAAAGTGGAGGAATTAACATCTTTCCCTTTGTCATGGTCAGATCACTTCCTGCTGAGGTTTAGACTCCTGGCGGCCTTTCCCCTCTGCAAGGGTGGGGGACCTATTAAAATGGTCCGCCCCCGGAGATTAATGGATTCCGATGGATTCCAGAGGGCTCTGGGGGATTTTCCTGCTGGTATGGTTGGTGCTCCTGTCGAAGCCCAGGTCGCTCTGTGGAATGCAGAGATGACTCGGGCGGTTGACACGATCGCGCCCAAGCGCCCTCTCCCTCTGAGCAGAGCCCGGCCAGCTCCTTGGTATACACTTGAGCTGAGGGCAATGAAGCAAGAGGGGAGACGGCTAGAATGCAGGTGGAGGAAAACTTGTGCTGAGTCTGACCGAACACAGGTAAGAGCCCACTATCGAGCCTACTCTGTGGCGGTGAGGGTAGCAAAGAGACAGTTCTTTTCCACCAGCATTGCATCTTCTCAGTGTCGTCCAGTGGAGCTTTTCTGAGTGGTTCGCGGCCTGTTACATTCTGGGCCAGGGAGAGAGACGGTGGAACCCTCGGTAGCCCACTGTGACGAGTTTGCACGCCACTTTGAGGATAAAGTCACTCAGATTTGTCATGAATTGGACACCACCATTGATGCAGTTCCATTGGTAGAGGCGTTCAGAGCACTGTCTGGTCCAGTTTTATTGGATGAGTTTCAGTTACTGAGGCCTGAGGATGCGGACAAGGTGCTTGGCCAAGTCCGATCGACCACTTGTGTGCTTGACCCTTGCCCTTCATGGCTTATTAAATCAAACAAGGAGGGGTTGTCCGGCTGGGTCCAGGAGGTTGTAAATTCCTCCTTGAGAGAGGGAGTGGTGCCTGCCGCTTTAAAAGAGGCAGTAATTAGACCACTCCTGAAAAAGCCTAACCTGGACCCAGAGGATGTTAACAATTATAGGCCAGTGGCCAACATCCCCTTCCTGGGCAAGGTGCTTGAGCGGGTGGTTGTAGGACAGCTCCAGGCACTGTTGAATGAAACGGATTATCTAGATCCATTTCAATCGGGCTTCAGGCCTGGTTTTGGAGCGGAAACTGCCTTGGTCGCCTGTGGGATGACCTCTGCCGGGAGAGGGACAGGGGGAGCGCGACCCTGTTGATTCTCCTGGACCTCTCAGCGGCTTTCGATACCATCGACCATGGTATCCTTCTGGATAGGTTGTCTGGGTTGGGAGTAGGAGGCACTGCACTACAGTGGTTCCGCTCCTACTTGGATGGCCGATTCCAGAAGGTGGTGCTGGGGGATTACTGCTCTGTGCCATGGCAATTGTGCCATGGGGTTCCACAGGCCTCTATTTTATCCCCCATGCTGTTTAACATCTACGTGAAACCGCTGGGGGAGGTTATCCGGAGGTGTGGGCTGAGGTGCCATCAATATGCAGATGACACCCAGCTCTACCTCTCTTTTACATCAAAACCAGGTGAGGCAGTGACTGTTCTGAATCAGTGCCTGGGCACGGTAATGGACTGGATGAGGGCTAATAAACTGAGACTCAATCCAGACAAGACGGAGGTACTGTTAGTGGGTGGTTCGTCTGCCCGGCTAGGTGATATTCAACCTGTTCTGGAGGGGGTTGCACTCCCCCTAAAGGATCAGGTTTGTAGTTTGGGGGTGCTCTTGGAGAACTGTCCAGAACTGTCACTTGAGGCAAAGGTGAACTCAGTGGCACGGAGCACTTTTTATCAGCTTAGGCTGGTATACCAACTACGCCCTTATCTGGACAGAGATAGCCTTGCTACAGTTATCCATGCTCTGATAACTTCTCGTCTGGATTACTGCAATGTGTTATACGTGGGGCTGCCTTTGAAAACGGTCCGGAAACTTCAGCTGGTCCAAAATAGGGCAGCAAGATTGTTAACAGGGACTGGCCTGCGAGCTCATATTACGCCAGTACTTTTCCAGCTGCACTGGCTGCCAGTCCATTTCCAGGCCCGATTCAAAGTGCTGGTGTTAACATTCAAAGCCCTTAATGGCTTGGGGCCAGGTTACCTGAAGGATCGCCTCCTCCCATATGTGCCTGCCCGGACCTTAAGATCATCATCAGCGGCCCTTCTCCGTGAGCCCCTGCCAAAGGAAGTGAAGTGGGTGGCTACTAGGAGGAGGGCTTTTTCTGCTGTGGCACCCCGGCTCTGGAATGAGCTCCCTAGTGAGGTTCGCCTGGCGCCTACATTGTATTCCTTTCGGCGCCAGGTGAAGACCTTTTTATTTTCCCAGGCATTTTAGCATTTTAGCTTTCTAAATTTTTATCTCTGCTGTTTTAAATCTGTATTTTAAACTCCTGCACTGCTGCTAGGTTTTATTGTGGTTGTATTGTTATATTGTGGTTTTAATGTTCTGTATATTTTAAATTGTTTTATTGTGTGTTGCTTGGATTTAATTTTTGTGAACCGCCCAGAGAGCTTCGGCTATTGGGCGGTATAGAAATGAAATAAATAAATAAATAAATAAAAATGGGATCAACCAAGATCAGCTATAGTTCAAACTTTAGTTACAAAGGTAGCATACTTTCAACTTAAAAGGTTATGCCCACCAGGACCCTTTTTAAATGTAGTTGGAACTACCTTCAAGAACCATTTTCATCATTCTTCAGGGCTGAGCATTAACACAGTTCTTCATGCCAATTCAAACCCCAAACTTCCAACCCCCACATCCCTCACCCCATTTCAAAAAAAAGGCCACAGTGCATTAAAATTTTAAGGAGAGTCTCAACTCAGCAGTTGCTGAAGACTTAGTCCACAGCCATGCTGAACACACAGGTGGGAACTTAAAGATCTTCAGCAAATGCTAACAAGTTATTCATTCCCATCTCCCTATCCTGAGACAGACAGAGCCAATCTTTTTAATTCAAGCTTTTATTCAAGGAGACTCACCTTCATGGAGAATGGGCCTAAAAGCAGGCTTAGGTATTTTGGCTAGGGCTCACTTCCAGGAAGCTCCCAGTGCTACCCCATAATATTTTGCAACTGATACAGAACAGGAAATCTCCCAGCCATTTAGAATTATATCTCTTTGGAAAGCCTTTATAATATGCTAGCTCATTACAAGTGGAAAATGCGTTGTGGCTATACTGCTTTTGAAGCTGCCAGGATCCACAGTAAATCCCGTCCTTCCAGCCCTAAAGAGGAACAGAGAACACCGTAAGCGAAAAAGATCTAGGCCACCAGGCCGTCTCACAACCTACCAAGAATAATCAATGGCTCTATCAAGCAGAGGCTCAAAGTGGAGGCAATTACCTGAACTTCATTTGAATGTGTGGCTTTCAGCACCTCCACGGCCAAACCCTGAAAGGAAACCAAAGTCAGGCAAAATAGATAATGCTAGCTCCCCCCCCCCATATCTCTCCATCTACACCAAGAGCAGCCGCCCCCCTTCCCCAAGATCAGGTACTGAAAGGCCTTAGGCCACTGTCATCTCTGACAGGTCAGGCACAACGAGAAGCAAGGCCAAGTACTAGCCAAGACCATCTGCTGACGGCATCTCCCGCTGTAGTATCCTCCGTACACACAGAGAGAAGGACTTTCCCAGATAGGGGTAGGGACAGCCTTAAGCTGCTGACTTCTGCAACGGGGCCAGGAGAGTATCCCCTAAAAGTTCTGAAATTTCCTGTTAAAAGTTGATGGGACACAAATAGCGGGGAGCCATGGGATTGCATTTTATCTGCTTTAAAGGCCTTTGCTCGAGCTCCTTTGACTAGCGTCATAGTCCAAGAACCACACACAGAGAGCCAGTGTGGTGTAGTGGCTAGAGTGTTGGACCGGGAGCCGGGAGATCTGGGGCCAGTCCCCACTCAGCCACGGAATCTCACTGGGTGACTCTGGGCCTGTCACAGACTCTCAGCCCAACCTACCTCACAGGGTTGTTGTGAGGATAAAATGGAGAGGAAAACGTAAGCTGCCTTGGGTTCCTTGCAAGAGGAAGAAAGGCAGGCTATAAATGAAATAAATAAATAGATAGACAGACAGACAGACAGACAGAGATCTTGTGTCACAGTGGGAACACAGTGACTATTTGCAACCTGGCACTGCAATTCTGCTCCATTAACATGGATGGGAATTTCACTGATGATTTCTATAGGACCAAGCTGACACCACTGGACATGAAGCCTTGGTCTAAGCAGAAAGAAAATGGCAGGGCTGGACTGATATACAAATAGTGCTTGTCCTCAAATGGGTGTATCTGTCACTCAAAGAGACAGCTCCACACCACACCATATCCCTAGCACCTAGATTACAGCACAGCTGTAAGGGTGGATACAGGAGGGGGAGAGAGGGAGAACTGAGAGAGGTCATACAAAGCAGGAAGAAGCAGCAGTTGCATGCAGGCACTAATTTATATAGGAACTTATCTGGAAAACATGTAAACTTTCAGAAAAGAACTTTTCATTTTTTTTCCTGATGCACCAAGAGGAAACGTTAACATTGTTGGAAAGACAGAATAGAACATGGTGTTTTTAATGAAATATATTTCACTCAGGATGAACTGTGCTTCCATTTAAAGAAAGAAAAACATACACTGGCATTTCTAAGACCATATAGACCCAGCATGGTGTGGAAGTTGGGAGTGCTGAACCTGAATGTGAGAAACCCAAATGCAAGTTTCTCCTCAGTTACAAAGCTCACAAGGTGACTCTGGTTCACTGTTTCTCAACTTAATCTTCTCAGATTTTTTTCATTCATTTATTAAATTTATTAGATGTTGTTGTTGTTCAGTCGTTCAGTCGTGTCCGACTCTTCGTGACCCCATGGACCATAGCACGCCAGGCCTTCCTGTCCTGTGCTGACAAAATGTGGTCCACTGGAGAAGGAAATGGCAACCCACTCCAGTATTCTTGCCAAGAAAACCTCATGGAACGTATCACAAGGCTAAAAATTTATTAGATACTGTTCACTAAAAAAGATGCAAGGCAAAAAAGCCCGCCTAGCAAAAACGGCTAAGGTTGGGGAGGCAAAGATCACCTCTACCACTCCTCCCATCCTGCCAGCTTCAGCCTGGCAGGGCATAGGAATCTGCCACGCAAAAGGGCTCAGTCAACAGGATTGCACCCTTAGGTGTGGTGCAAAGGCTATTTGGTGGGACTTGGTTTGAGAACCTCATATTCGCATGCAACAGTAAAAAGCACCACTGAGTCTTTGGCATCGTACAGATACCAAACGTGAATGCTGTTAATGTAGGGAGTACAAAATAGTAGAGAGACCCATTTGTGAACTCAAAGTTCATTCTAGTCACTGTAGGGTTTACAACCTGATTGCAGACAGTAACACCTCATATGTGAAAGCATCCTAGGAGTGTCTTGGGTAGACAGAGAGGCTACTGTACTTAGGGATATTGATGCATGTGGTCATGCTTCTTGGTGCTAAAATCCTAGGAGAACTAAATATGAGTCAATCCTCAGCATCACCCTCCCTCCCTGCTGGAATCCTACCTTTGGGTCCAAACAATGCAGCATAGCAGGGGTGGTTGCAGAAAGGCTTCCCGTCATGCTGCAGAGACAATACAAACATCTCAGAGGAAGTACCAACAGCAGGACATTACTCGGGGTTCTTGGGATTATGGCCTATGCCTTATGAAGATAGAGGCATACACAAAGCCACATGTCCAACAGTCTATTCATGCCCAAGGCTAAAAAGGCAAGGGTCACATTCTCTGGCAGTGCAAACAGACCTGGGGCCAGCTACTCTGAGCAGGAGGACTGGCTTTTGTCCCTGCAGCTTGCTTTAATCTGGGTTTTCTTCTGAGTTGTTGCCCTCTCTTCTCCAGCTCCAAACACAGAAAAAGCTTTCTAGTGCCCACACTAGTGGAACAAAAATCAACTACAAATAGGTAAGCTGCAGGTGCCTTGGAGGACTGGAAAGAAAGGGGCTTCCTGATGAGAAAAAACAGGTAACTTTTATAAATAAAAATCATTAATGACATTAAATACGGTTCTCCTGAAGAGTAACTGGCATCCCATCAACAAGATACATGTGGTTAATGAGCAGTGAACATCAGGAATAAATGGCTGACCAGAAATCTTTGACTAATTCTGCAAGGGGACAGTGCCACGTTTGTGGTTCATGAGCTGCCTACGCTGTCCGTCACGAGCAAGTACAAATCACAATTCTGCTTCTGCTGCTCAACCCACATTAAAAAGACTTGGACTTGCAGCAAATCATTCAGAACCATCTGCTCAGAAAAAGCCATCCAGATGTGTGCAGGACAGCTCTGCTAATTATCCATATGGCAAAGTTCCAGCAAGTGCCAACAACAAGCCACCTGCAGTCCACTCACCTCTGCGTGGCCACCTGCAGTCAGGGTCTTGTTGCATTTTTCACACTTCAGGCATGGCCGATGCCAGTCTTTGCCCAGCGAGGTCACCTTTTCAGCTATGGTGGCATGGACACAAATAAGCCACACAGATGAGCAGCAATCTCAAAGAATGGCATATCATAAAACCCCATCCTGCTAGGGCTCCCCTTTTCACTGCCTTGCAAAGGGGCCCCCATGGACATCTGTCTCCCTGGCAACTGTCCTGTTCTGGCACTATGCTGGTGATTGCCCCGTACTGGCCCTGTTTGAACGTATCTTATACTGGGACAATCCACTGACCCATCTAGCCCAGTTCCATCTTCTTCCCCACCACACCTCTCTGCACCAACTAAGCTTGGAAAAAGCCGGAGCTGATAGAAGGCTTTTCTGAAGCCTAATTGTAGTGCAAAGGGGGGGTCACAACTAGAAAGGGGAGGTTACACTGTGCCACCCCCCTCCCAATTTTCTCCAGGCTGCAATTAGGCTTGAGAAAAGCCTTCTATTGGAATGAATGAGAGCCTCAGGGTTGCCCCAGGGCTGTGTGTTCTGTTGTGTGTATGAGAAGTCATGTGGTTGTGTGGCCCTGCCCACTTGTTGCAAGGGGCCACACACCTCTGGAATGCACCCCTGCCTGGAAGGTTGACCACAGGGGAATGCAGCCCTCGGGCTGACACATGTGCCCCACCCAGACTGACCACAGCTCTCCAGTGACTGAGGCAGGGGCGTTTCCCTGCCTTACATCTTTGGTAAACAGCTAAGAAGAAGCTGAAACCAGCAGAACTGGGAGGACAAAAGGTATATTAGCCAACTCAAATCCGTGGCACCAGGCCAGCCTTGTTTGCAGAATATTTTGCTGGTCATTTTCCCACCAACTGGGGATATCAATGCCAAGGGCAGACACATTAACCTGTTCAACAGACCCCACTACATGCAAAAGGAAATTTGCGTGAGCCAAATGGTGGAGTTTTCTAAATACAGCAACAGCAGAATCTGAAGAGGTGGTGGCGAAGGAAATGTGCTCAGAACTCTCCCAGGACTGAGCCCAAGCACTGAAGACAGGCTCCAGGGCTAAGCCCAGAGAAACCTATGTCAAATCAATCCTAGACCCAAAGCACACATTGCATTTTTACTACAGAGTAAGCACAGGAGTCCCAATCCAAATCAAGATGCTAGCATGGGGGAAGGGGGGCTTTAATCACCATTTAGCAATACATATGGCAGGCACAGGGCCCCATATCCAGACTGGGATGCAGCAGAGGGAAAGGGTTGAAAGCCTGCTACCCCCACCCCCAGCTAGGGTCCCAGTCTGGATCGGGGGCTCTGTGTGTTCTCAAATGTAAAGAAGATGTTACTTTTAAAAACATGGCTAGCAGTGTACGTGTGCTTTGGCCTTAGTTACGTCAGCTAGTTAGACTTGTACATTCTGTCTTCCCAGATGCATTTGGGGGTTCTGAATTACGGACACTGTCTTGGAACAGAATATAATGTGTGCACAGAACTCCATGGGTCTCCCTCAGATAGGGCCAAAGCAGCATTCCTCTGGGCCCCAGATAAACTTGTCCCACACACCCTCTACCACCCTTCTGGCTATTTGAAAAACTGGAGGATTTATTGGTGTCCTTTAGGTTCTTTTAGATCCTTTGTTTATGCTCCTTACATTTCTGGCTGCCTGATCTGTATTTCTAGCCACACATGGCAGTGCGGCATGCATACATTTTACCTACAAATGATTTAAGTTCTCTCTCCCTGGAATCTAGGGACAGTTCTTCTGTGTCAGCCTCCCACAACCTGGTGCTCTCCAGATGCTTTGGACTACAACTGCCAGGATTCCTGACCGCTGCCCATGCTGTGTGGGACTTGAAGGGTAGAACACTGGGAGGGTGCTCTGAAATCTGCAAACTTAGCTCATTTATTCATATATATTCTGGGCCTGTAAATCCTTAGCATCCCAGTTCACACATTACAAGAAGCCACCCTGGGGGGATTTCCCCACAGGCCATCTTGTTGCAGTGGACTGAATATTCCGGGCGAGGCAGGGGCTTTTTGTAGCTTCTCGTTATGTGTGAACCCAGAGAGAGTGGGTTGTTGGGGTGGTTAACAAGCCACCCGCAGCCCATGAGTTCTGGATAGCTTGTCAACCTCCCCAACAACCCACCTTCACTGGGTTCGCACAGAATGAGATGCCGCAGCAGTGGGGGCCTGGACCGCTAGCCGGTGCCTATGGGCACTGCAGTAAGCCACAGTGGGCTGTGGTGATCATGTGAACCAAGTCAATGTTTCTGCTTGGTGCTTGTCGAAGCACCCTTGTGAAGGGTGCTCGGCCCTCTGTGCTGCTGCCAGCAGGAGCTAAGGAACTCTGGACCTGTAATTCTTGAGAGAGCGAGTTACACTGGGTCGCTCTCGGTCTCGCTTTCTCAGGCTAGAGGAGACCTAAAGTTTCCTGTACAAGCTCAAGCATTCTCTCTCCCTTCCCCACTCGAGGCAGGCTGTCCCGCTAGAGCTAAGCCATTCAGAAAGTTGATAGTTCTAATACTGCTTCTTATTGGCTCCAGCAAGTCCTATAATATCTAGACATCCCATGTAGCCATACAGGGAAATACGTTTGCACATGCTTCCTCAAGTAGGACCTACAATTTGGCCTCAATTTACCCCCCACAGACCCCATCAAAATGAACTGTTCCCCACCCCCCACGCTTGAGCCCTGCTCTCACATAGCAAATGAGTGCGCTGTACCTAGACCCGAGTCAATGACTGAGAAAGTTTTGCATGATGCCAAAAGAGCAGTGCTGAAATTGTCAATTTCCACAAAATCCAGATTATTGTTTTTAAGAGGGTGACAAGTTCTAAAACAACCATTTAGATATTTCTCAAGCTTTCCTTTTCTATGGATTTGAACACAAGTATCCTGTGCTGCTGAGGTATTTGCTATACAACCTTCCTGAAGCACTGGCGGAGGGGGGGGGGCTGCATCAGGTGTCTCTTAAAGCCCTCACGTTACTCTTCACAACCAAGTCAGCTTACAACCATGATTTCCGAAGGAGGGAAGTGTAAGAGCACAGGAAGCTGCTTTGCACCGATCAGACCACAGGTCCATCTTGCTCAGGAAGCCGGTGGCAGCTCTCTGGGTTTTCAGACGGGGGCTTTCCCGGCCCTGCCAGGGGATTTCAGTACCGGATTCTCAGGCTGCCAGCAGCACATGTCCCTGGGCACATGTGTACGGGGCATTTTGGTGGCTCATTCGGCACTGATCATCCCAACAAGTCCTCCTTCCCCACACTGAGCCTACCCTGGCCCCGGCGCATCGGTAGGGAGGTCTTTCCGAACAGCCCCAGGAATGGAGTCCTGCTACATCAGCTTATTCCTCCATCTGGGGCAACTTCTCCTGGTGCCGAATGTGCTTGTGGGTTGCAGTAAAAGGTATTCTTGGAAGAGAACCCAGCCAAGGGAATAACCGCCTCGCCCGCAAATGCAGGTGGCAGCGGTGCAACGCCAGGTGCTTGGTAAAGGAAAGCCGCTCCAGGAGGGCGCCCCCCCCCCCCCGCGCAGCTTTCTTCCTCCACCCGGCCGGGCTGCGAGCGCGCCGGACCAATCGGCAGCGGAAAAGGCCGGTCGCTCTGAATGTCCAAGAGAGGGGGAAGAATGGCAGGGCGTGGCGGGTCCCCGCGGAGGTGGTCCAGTCTGGGGAGCACGTGCAAAAGAGAGGAATTCCCGCGGCTGGCGGATGCGCCGCGGCGCCTTCGGCTGCGGCAGTAAGTGAAGGACACCGGGAAAGCTACGTCTGGCTCGCCCGCGGGAACCCAGCAAGTTGGGAGGCTCGGGCTGGGGCCGGAGAGCGGGTGGCGATGGTGGCGCTTGCCCCCTCCCGCGCCCTTTGCCCCGTCAGAACTGCCCAAGCCGCTCTGCCCGCGGGGGGAAACGTGCAGCTACCGCACTGTAGCGCCCGCTCCCCCGCCATGGGCTCGCCAAGAAGTTCAGGGAGCGCGGGGGGGGGGGGTGCCAGCACACAGCCCGGCCCCAGCCCTCCCCGGGGGCCAGCAGGAAAGGCGCCCCAAGGTCGCGTTGCGCCGGCTCCGGAGGAGAGACGTGCCGGCGCACAGGCGCTCCCGCGGTCGCGCCGCCCTAGCCCTGCTGTGGCGGGCTCCTGCCACGCGCGAGCGCCGGCCCCAGGGAAGGCGCGCCCCGGCGCTGGAGTAGCAGCAGCAGCCCGGGCCCGCTCCTCCTCAGTCCCCACAGAGCCGCGCCGACCCCGGGGCCGGAGTCCGGCTCCCCGTCGTGCTCCCGGCGCAGCCTCACCGAAGTAGACCTCCTTCTGGCAGCGCGGGCACTTGGGCATGGCGTCGTCGCGGGCGCCCCGTCCGTCTCGGCTGGAGGGAAGCAGCGAGGAGCGAGTCTGAGAGACTGCGCGCTGCCTGCGGGGAACTTCGCCTCCCCGGCCACGCCTGCCTGGCCGCGGGGCGGGAAGCTCTGGCCGCGCCCTCGGGGCGCTGCCGGCCAGACCCCCGTCCCTCTCCTGCGCCTGACGAGGTGTAGCCGCTCCGGTCTGGATTGGCTGGCTAACTTGGTCGTGGGCCGCTCGCTGGCCGCGAAGGCGTGGCCGCCGCCGCCGCCAAGGCGAACCTGCAGCCTCCAGTGCCCAGCGCGGAGGAGCCCGATGCCCGCCCGCAGGGCAGGCTTGGCAGAACCGCGCCCTTCCTTTTGATGGGGAAATCCAAGGCCGCCGGATCAAGGTCACGGTGGGCCCGGGGCCTTCAGACGCTCGTGTGGGCCCTCCCTCCGCCCCGTAGTGCTGAAATCGCACGCGTCTGCGCACGCGAAGAAACACTTTTTAAAGTATTATGGCATATCTTAGGGGAAGCCATCATCTCTGTTTCCCTGGAAGCAAAATAACCATTCTTCATCCGTGGCAGAGAATTAAAATACACACGCCAGTTTCCATTTCTCACTTCCCCTTTTATCGCATTCTACCGCCCAGGAAAGGCAGGCGCCCAGCGCCCCCGTCTCACGAGCACTCGCGCAGCCAGGGCTGGCCGAAGCACTGTCCTGCCCGAGGAGGAGCAACCAGCAAAGCCCCCCCCCCCCCCCCGCGCGCATCACTCACCCGATAACCATGGACCAGTCACTACCTTTTCAGCCTAACCTAGCTCATTGGGTTGCTGTGAGGATAAAAACAGGGAGGCCTTTAGCCCCTGGAGGAAAGGCAGAATATAAACTTAACAGACTTGGGTAAAAAACATATTATTGATAGTTCAAGACAAGCCTGCCTAGCATGCAAAGTGATCAGCTGTGCATTGCTTGCTGCCTTATTGTGTGCACACATTTACATGCATGTGCACTAGAGGTGAGATGCATATCCAGTACCCCATTTGGACATTTATCTTACTCCCTGGTTACAGTCGGGAGCTACATCCTGAAGACAGACACCAACTCTTAAACTCATACTACAAATTCATAGATTCATAGAATAGTAGGGTTGGAAGGGGCCTACAAGGCCATCGAGTCCAACCCCCTGCTCAGTGTAGGAATCCAAGCCAGAGCATCCCTGACAGATGGCTGTCCAGCCTCGTCTTGAAGGCCTCCAGTGTAGGAGAGCCCACCACCTCCCCAGGTAATTGGTTCCATTGTCATATTGCTGTAACAGTCAGGAAGTTTTTCCTGATGTTCAGCTGGAATCTGGCTTCCTGTAACTTGAGCCCATGATTCCGTGTCCTGCACTCTGGGATGATCAAGAAGAGATCCTGGCCTTCTTCTCTGTGACAACCTTTCAAGTACTTGAAGAGTGCTATCATATCTCCCCTCAGTCTTCTCTTCTCAAGGCTAAACATGCCCAGTTCTTTCAGTCTCTCTTCATAGGGCTTTGTTTCCAGTCCCCTGATCATCTTTGTTGCCCTCCTCTGAACCCTCTCCAGTTTGTCTGCATCCTTCTTAAAGTGTGGTGCCCAGAACTGGACACAGTACTCCAGATGAGGCCTAACCAGTGCTGAGTAGAGGGGAACTAGTACTTCCCGGGATTTGGAAGTGATGCTTCTATGAATGCAGCCCAAAATAGCATTTGCCTTTTTTGCAGCCACATCACATTGTTGGCTCATATTCAGCTTGTGATCGACAACAATTCCAAGATCCTTCTCGATTGTAGTGTGGTTGAGCCATGTATCCCCCATCTTGTCACTGTGCATTTGGTTTCTTTTTCCTAGGTGCAGAACTTGGCATTTGTCCCTATTAAATGTCATTCTGTTGTTTTCTGCCCAGCGCTCCAGTCTATCCAGATCACTTTGAATTTTGTTTCTGTCTTCCAAAGTATTAGCTATCCCTCCCAATTTTGTGTCATCTGCAAATTTGATCAGCATTCCCTGCACCTCCTCCTCCAAGTCATTACTAAAAATGTTGAAGAGCACTGGGCCCAGGACTGAGCCCTGCGGTACCCCACCTGTTACCTCTCCCCAGTTTGAGAAAGTCCCATTGATAAGCACTCTTTGAGTCCGATTCTGTAGCCAACTGTGGATCCACCGGATCGTCGTTTCATCTAGCCCACTTTGAGCTAGCTTGCTCATCAGGATATTACGGGGCACTTTGTCGAAAGCTTCGCTGAAGTCAAGGTATATGATGTCTACAGCATTCCCACGGTCTACAAGGGAGGTTACTTGATCAAAAAATGAGATCAGATTTGTCTGGCAGGACTTGTTTTTGACAAATCCATGTTGGCTTCGAGTAATCACGGCATTGTTTTCAAGGTGCTTCCAGATGGATTGCTTTATGATCAGCTCCAGAATTTTCCCAGGGATTGATGTCAGACTGACCAGTCTGTAGTTCCCAGGTTCCTCCTTTTTACCCTTTTTGAAGATAGGGACAACATTAGCCCTCCTCCAGTCATCTGGGACTTCCCCCACCCTCCATGATTTCTCAAAGAGAATAGACAGCGGTTTTGAGAGTTCTTCTGCCAGTTCTTTTATGACTCTAGGATGCAGTTCATCTGGCCCTGGAGATTTGAACTCATTCAAAGTAATGAGGTGTTCCTTGACCATATGCCTGTCGATCTCAAGCTGCAATCCTGCCCCTTCAGCCTGTACTTCGCCTTTGCCAGGGGGGTCATAGACCCTCTTTTGGGAGAAGACTGAGCCAAAGTAGGAATTGAGCACCTCTGCCTTTTCTTTGTCATCTGTTATCGTTTTGCCATCCTTATTTAATAGCTGAACCACCATTTCTTTCCTCTGTCTTTTACTATGCACGTAGCTGAAGAAAGCCTTTTTGTTGTTTTTAACATCCCTTGCTAACCTCAGCTCCTTCTCAGCTTTAGCCTTCCTGACGCCATCCCTGCAATTCTGTGCTATCTGCCTGTACTCTTCCTTTGTTCCTTTGTTGGCCTTCTTTCCACTTCCTATATGTGTCTTTTTTTGTTTTCAGGTCATCCCTAAGCTTTTTGTGAAGCCACACTGGCTTCTTCTGTTGTCTTCCACCTTTTCTTCTTGTTGGAATTGTTTGTAATTGTGCCTTGAGAATTTCCTTTTTTAAAAGCTCCCACCCATCTTGGACTCCTTTTCTCGCTAGCATCGCTTGCCATGGGACCTTATTGATCATTGTTCTGAGTTTATTAAAATCAGCTTTCCTAAAATCCAGGGTACGCGTTTGACTACACTTGGCTTTTGCTTCCCTTAGAACCAAGAACTCAAGTACAACATGGTCGCTTTCCCCCAGAGTTCCTGTAACTGCTACTTTATCCACTAAGTCATCTCTGTTGGTTAGGATCAAGTCAAGGATAGCCGATCCTCTAGTTCCTTCCTCTACTTTCTGTAGGAGGAAGTTATCCGCCACACAAGTCAGGAATTTCCTGGAGGGGCCATGTTTTGCAGAATTTGTCTCCCAACAAATATCGGGGAAATTGAAGTCCCCCATTACTACTACATCATGCTTCCTTAAAACATTGGCTATTTGCTTTTCAAAAGTTTCATCCTTGTCTTCTCCTTGATTGGGTGGCCGGTAGTAGACTCCGACCACCAGGTTCCTTTTATTCTTTGCTCCATTTATTTCAACCCAGATGCTCTCGATGGGGCTACCAAGCTCCTCCTCCTGTATTTCTGTGCAGAGATATGCATTTTTCACATACAGTGCAACCCCACCTCCCTTTCTGTTCCTCCTGTTCTTTTTGAACAAGTTATATCCTTCAATTGCTGTATTCCAGTCATGAGAGTCATCCCACCAAGTCTCAGTTATACCTATCAGGTCATCATTTCCCTCTTGTATTAAGAGTTCAAGTTCGTTCTGTTTGTTTCCCATACTCTGGGCATTAGTATATAGACATCGAAGACCATGTGCTTCATAGTCTGGCTTTCTTCCTACATGTGTCTGAAGACTACTATTGGGCGCTATCAGAGCTGTTCTCTCCGTTGCAGTGCATGCACCTACGTCCATTGTTACCCCCAACATTACATCTCCCTTCCCTGTAGGATTCAGTTTAAAGCCCTCCTGATGAAGTTCTTCATGCTGTGGCCAAACACATTCTTCCCATCCTTTGTGAGGTGCAACCCATCCCTAGCCAACAGCCCATCTTCCAGGAAGTATAGCCTGTGGTCCCAGAATCCAAATCTCTCTCGTCGGCACCACCTTCGTAGCCAGTCATTCACCCGGAGTATTTTTCGTTCCCTTTCTATCCCTCTTCTAACTACTGGAAGGATGGATGAGAAAACTATCTGGGCCCCAAAGTTCTTGAGTTTCCTTCCCAAAGCTTCAAAGTCTGACGTGATCTCTTCGTAGCTCCGCTTGGCGGTATCATTTGTTCCCACATGGATGAGAAGAAAGGGATACCTGTCAGTGGGCTTTATGAGTGCAGGCAACCTTTCAGTCACATCTCTAATCTGTCCTCCCGGGAGACAACATACCTGGCGAGTCTATGGGTCTTCGCGACATACTTGGGTCTCGATCCCACGCAGCAAGGAGTCTCCCACTACTACCACTCTTCTCTTCTTATTCTTGTAGGCCTGGGTTTCATCGCCTCTGTTTGACTGACCTTTAGCCTCTTGCTCACTCTCATGCAGGTTCCCCTGTGATTCTTCCTCTGCAGGCTGTCCTCCAGTCCCATCCGCAAGTACCTGGAATCGGTTCCACAGCTCCACTGCTTCCACTGGTGCAGAGTGGCGTCTAGTTCTTCTTCTCCTAACTGTCACCCTTTTCCAAGGAGTATCCTCTATTCCATTTTTCTTCACCTCAGCATTTCCCACTGCCTCATCTTGCTGTTGCTCTTCAAGCTTCTGGTCTTCCCTTTGCTGCTGTAGTTCCCCCATTCTGTCCAAGAACTCTTCGTGTTCTCTTATTCCCCGGAGGGTCGACAGTCGCCGCTCCAGTCCACTTACTTTTTCCTCCAGCAGCGTTATCAACTTGCACTTGTTGCAGGTGTAGGCCATGTTGTTCTCAGGCAAGAAAACAAACATTGCACACACCTTGCAGGTCACCACCACTGGAGAGTCTTGTCCTTCCATAGCCTCTTTTCCCTTTTTGTGTCTAGCTTTGTGATTGTTCTAGACTAGCCTGTGCCTGCTCCTCTACTCAGTAGAGGTTAAAAGCAGAGTCCCACTGGTGTGAAAGTGTGTGTTACAAGACAAATAAATGGAAAAAAGTTAGTTAAAATAAAAAATAAAAATAATTTAAAACAATGTTAGAAGTTCAGAAGTTCAAACTGCATCCTCTTGCTTCTCATTTGCCCAGCCATCTGCCTCCATATGCATGTTCATCAATTCAAACTTTGTTAACAGCAAAACCCTACACATGTCTCCTCAGAAGTAAGTACCATTTAATTCAGTGGGACTTACTTATTTACTGGGAAGCTGGTGTGTTGCTGTCCTCCAGCCACAATGGCTGGAAGGGGTTTGTGGGCGTAGCTGACTGGCACACCGGCAAGGGGCACCTTCTCCATCACTAGTAGCTTCACCTGCAGGGAGCCCACAAAGAGGGAATGAGTTGCCACCACTTCAGATTCTGTGCCTGGACACACAGCTCCCCGGGAAGGGAGAATTGGCAGATAAGAGATCCAGGCTGGCTGTACCATTACTAAGTTTCATACACATATTTTCAAACTTTGTGGTAGTGGTGGTACACAATCCGCCACCCCTCCCTATGCACTTCCTAAGGTGAGGGTCTCACCCTGCCGCATGGGATGGCCAGCCCTGTTCATGGCCTTTCATTCAGCATGAAAGCCATACAAATCAAGTAGCATTCTATATTTGAAATCTCCATCCCACATTTATCCATAGGTAACAAAGCAATCCCCTTCATGGATCACTGCCTTGTTGTGGCGAAGGGGCTTGTGTAACTCAGTGAAGCCATAAGCTATGCCGTGCAGGGCCACCCAAGACGGACAGGTCATGGCAGAGAGTTCTGACAAAATGTGGTCCACTGCAGAAGGAAATGGCAACCCACTCCAGTATTCTTGCCAAGAAAACCCCATGGAACATATCACAAGGCTAAAAGAGATGACGCTGGAAGATGAGCCCCTCAGGTCGGAAGGTGTCCAATATACTACTGGGGAAGAGCAGAGGGTATTTCCAAGTAGCTCCAGAAAGAGTGAAGCGGCTGGGCCAAAGCCGAAAGGACACTCAGCTGTGGATGTGTCTGGTGGTGAAAAGAAAATCCGATGCTGTAAAGAACAATATTGTTTAGGAACCTGGAAGGTAAGATCAATGAATCAAGATAAGCTGGAGGTGGTCAAACATGAGATGGCAAGACTGAACATCGACATCTTGGGAATCCGGGAACTAAAATGGACAAGCATGGGCGAATTTAATTCAGGTGACCATCATATCTACTACTGTGGGCAAGAATCCCTTAGAAGAAATGGAGTAGCACTCATAGTCAACAAAAGGGTGGGAAAAGCAGTACTGGGGTACAATCTCAAAAACGACAGAATGATCTCAGTACGAATCCAAGGCAAACCATTCAACATCACAGTAATTCAAGTCTATGCCCCAACCACTGAGGCCGAAGAAGCTGAGGTTGATCGGTTCTATGAAGACCTACAACACCTTCTAGAACTAACACCAAAAAAAGATGTCCTCTTCATCATAGGGGATTGGAATGCTAAAGTAGGAAGTCAAGAAATCACTGGGATAACAGGCAGGCATGGCCTTGGTGTACAAAATGAAGCAGGACAAAGGCTAATAGAGTTTTGCCAAGAGAACACGCTGATTGTAGCAAACACTCTTTTCCAACAGCACAAGAGGCGACTCTACACATGGTCATCACCAGATGGTCAATATCGAAATCAGATTGATTATGTCCTTTGCAGCCAAAGATGGAGAAGCTCCATACAGTCAGTAAAAACAAGACCTGGAGCTGACTGTGGCTCAGATCATGAGCTTCTTGTAGCAAAATTTCGGCTTAAATTGAAGAACGTAGGGAAAACCACTAAACCATTCAGGTATGACCTAAATCATATCCCTTATGAATATACAGTGGAGGTGAGGAATAGATTTCAGGGATTAGACCTGATAGACAGAGTGCCTGAGGAACTATGGACGGAGGTCCGTAACATTGTTCAGGAGGCAACAACTCAATCCATCCCAAAGAAAATGAAATGCAAAAAAGTAAAGTGGCTGTCTGATGAGGCTTTACAATTAGCTGAGGAAAGAAGGGAAGCGAAAAGCAAGGGAGAAAGGGGAAGATATACCCAACTGAATGCAGAGTTCCAGAGAATAGCAAGGAGAGACAAGAAGGCCTTCTTAAATGAACAATGCAAAGAAATCGAGGAAAACAACAGAATGGGAAAGACTAGAGATCTCTTCAAGAAAATCGGAGATCTCAAGGGAACGTTTTGTGCAAAGACGGGCATGATAAAGGACAAAGAAGGCAGGGACCTAACAGAAGCAGATGAGATTAAGAAGAGGTGGAAAGAATACACAGAAGAACTATACAGGAAAGATCTGAATGTCCCTGACAGCCATGATAGTGCGGTCACTGAACTTGAGCCGGACATCCTAGAGAGTGAAGTCAAGTGGGCCTTAGGAAGCATGACTAACAACAAAGCTAGCGGAGATGACAGTCTTCCAGCTGAGCTATTTAAGATCCTAAAAGACGATGCTGTTAAAGTGCTGCACTCAATATGCCAACAAATTTGGAACACTCAACAGTGGCCACAAGACTGGAAAAGGTCAGTTTACATTCCCATTCCAAAGAAGGGCAACGCCAAAGAGTGTTCAAATTGAGTACCACACAATTGCGCTCATTTCACATGCCAGCAAGGTGATGCTCAAAATCCTACAAGCTAGGCTTCAGCAGTATGCGAACCGAGAACTACCGGAAGTACAAGCTGGGTTTCGAAGAGGCAGAAGAACAAGAGATCAAATCACCAACTTTCGCTGGATCATGGAGAAAGCGAGAGAATTTCAGAAAAACGTCTATTTCTGCTTCATTGACTACGCTAAAGCCTTTGATTGTGTGGATCACAACAAACTGTGGCAAATTCTGAAAGAGATGGGGGTACCAGACCACCTTACCTGTCTCCTGAGAAACCTGTACGAGGGTCAAGAAGCAACAGTAAGAACCAGACATGGAACCGAGTGGTTCAAAATTGGGAAAGGGGTACGACAAGGCTGTATATTGTCGCCCTGCTTATTTAACTTATATGCAGAGTACATCATGAGAAACGCCGGGTTGGATGAATCACAGGTCGGAATTAAGATTGCCAGGAGAATTATCAACAACCTCAGATATGCAGATGATACCACCCTAATGGCAGAAAGTGAAGAGGATCTAAAGAGCCTCTTGTTAAGGGTGAAAGAGGAGAGTGCAAAAGCTGGTTTGAAACTCAACATTAAAAAAACGAAGATCATGGCATCTGGCCCCATCACTTCCTGGCATATAGAAGGGGAAGAAATGGAAGCAGTGACAGATTTTATTTTCTTGGGCTCCAAGATCACCGCAGACGGTGACTGTAGCCATGAAATTAAAAGACATTTGCTCCTTGGGAGGAAAGCTATGGCAAACCTAGACAGCATAGTCAGAAGCAGAGATATCACCTTGCCGACAAAGGTCCGTCTAATCAAAGCTATGGTTTTCCCAGTAGTAACGTATGGCTGTGAGAGCTGGACTATAAGGAAGGCTGAGCGCCGAAGAATTGATGCTTTCGAACTGTGGTGCTGGAGAAGACTTACGAGTCCCCTGGACTGCAAGGAGGTGAAATCAGTCCATCCTAAAGGAAATCAACCCTGAGTGCTCATTGGCAGGACAGATACTGAAACTGAAGCTCAAATATTTTGGCCACCTAATGCGAAGAGAAAACTCTCTGGAAAAGACCCTGCTGCTGGGAAAGACTGAGGGCAAAAGGAGAAGGGGACGGCAGAGGATGAGATGGCTAGAAAGCATCACTGATGCAATGAATATGGACTTGAGCACGCTCTGGGAGAGAGCGCAGGACAGGAAGGCCTGGCGTGCTATGGTCCATGGGGTCACGAAGAGTCGGACATGACTGAACGACTGAACAACAACAGATGTCTTTTCTGGAAGGTGAACTGGTACATTTTGAAAAGGAAATTAAGTTTTGGTAAAATGTTAATTTTAATGGATTTTTTCCTACTGAGTAAAGATAACTTCATATTAGACCAAAGCTCTAAATCATCTTGAACATTATGTAATAAAGGGGTATAATCTTACATAAATGGTTGCTGTCATGGTTGCTTTCACACAATGCCACAGAAAAAAACTTTTCTCCAAATACTAAAATTGGAATATGGATTGTCCAATGAAATTGATTGACAGTGGTGTCAGAACACACAGATCTTTCACACACTAAGAGAGCAATCCTATGGCCACTAGACACTGTCTAGTGTCATAGGATATGCTCATTTCCAGGAACCGACCTCGGGGCCCATGCTCCAAGGTTGGTTCCTGGAAAACCAACTGTCCCTCTCATCTGCGCTGCCTTGGAGGCAGCGTGGAGAAGCCCTGTCCTCCACGCTCACAAGAGGAGCGTGGAGCAACTGAAAAGGGGTGGGGCTGAGGGGTGTTCCAGGGCGGGGAGAGTGGAGCTGCGCATACGACACATCCTATGCACCTTCCTCTCATGGTCAGCCCCCCCTGCTGCTGCCAAAAATGGCTGTCTAGTGAAAGGCAGGAGAGGAGCAGAGGCACGAGGGGGAACAATCCCCTCGTGCCTCTCCTGCCTTGCTTTGGATAGGGGGTCGCCTCCGGAGGCTGCAGCCTATCTAGTTAGGATTGTGCCCTAACTTATGGAATTAACTAACACAAGATATGATGGTCAGTAATTTAGATGGCTTTTAAAAAGAGAAAGAAAAGGCCTTTCAATATCATATTATAAAAGAGGAATTGAAGATAATTTTATTCAAAATCTGTTATACCAACAATATGTAAAAGCGCAAAATACAGCTGAAATTGTTGTTGTTCAGTTGTTCAGTCGTGTCCGACTCTTCATGACCCCATGGACCATAGCACACCAGGCCTTCCTGTCCTGTGCTCTCTCCCGGAGTGTGCTCAAGTCCATATTCATTGCATCAGTGATGCTATCTAGCCATCTCATCCTCTGCCGTCCCCTTCTCTTGCCTTCAGTCTTTCCCAGCATCAGGGTCTTTCAGCTCAAATTACAAAATCCTTAAGGATAAGCCTTTCAGGGGCAATTAGCCATGACTGCTAAGTGGAACCTTCAGGTCCACAGGCCATCACTGAATGCCAGATTCTGGGAACAAGCAACGTGGTGGTGGGGCTTCATAACCCGCTTGTGGGGTTCTCAGAGGCATCTTGCTGACCTTTGCTGGAAACAGGATTCAGAATGTTGCAAACCCAGGACTACTGCCCCATATGGTGAGCCATGCCATTGCAGCTTCTAAGTGAAGTTGTCCATTGATTACCGTCCCATCTCGGTAATAGACTGGATAAGAGTAAAGAAACTGAAGCTTAATCCAGAAGAGACAGGTGCTTTTCAGCAGTTGAAAGGCAGCTGAGGGAACAGGGATTCAACCTGTGCTGGATGGGGTTATACTTCCACTGAAGTGCTAGCAGCTTACTCTTAAACTCGGCCCCAAACCTGGGTGCCCAGGTCTCAGCAGTGGCAAGCAGTGCATTTGCACAGCTGAGACTAGTGTATCACCTGTGCCCATTCCTAGAGATGTCTGATCTGGCCACAGTCACATATGCCGTAGTTGTATCCCATAGGACTACCGTAATGTGCTGTACTTGGGGCTGCCTCTGAAAACTATTCAGGAACTTCAGCTGGTCCAGACTGTTGACTGGGGCCAGGTACAGGGAGCATGCAACTCCCTTGTTAGAACAGCTTCATGGGCTACTAGTCTGTTTACGGGCAGAATTCAAAGTGCTGGCTATGACCTGTAAAGCCCTATACGGCTTGGGGCTAGGCTTCCTGAAAGGATGCCTTCTCCCATAGGAAAGGCCCTTCTTTCGAGAACACCGTGGCTTTATTCAAGAAGGGCTTTGGCCTGTAAGTGGGTCTGTTGGATTGGGTGCTGTTTTTTATTTTATTATTCTGAAATTGTTATGTGTCAAGAATTCCATTTTCTTTCTGTGCTCTGGCTGTGTGACAACTCCATTTGGCCAAGCTGAAATAGCACATTGTGATGTAGCTACCTTTGGATCTGTTATCTCAAGATAGCGCTAGCCTTCAAGGCCAGAGTAAAGCTCCATTAAACGGGCTGAATGATCTCAGCTGCATTCCTGTGGGAACTTCCACCCTCCCATACAGGGTTTGGGGAACATTGCTGGAGTCGGCCTGTGATTGGCTAAATGAGATCTTCCTTGAGTTGTCAAGGGCTTAAGCATAAAAGACAGGGGCTTGGGACTGCCTGTTCATTTTCACCTTTATGCTCTAACTTGCCTTCAGGCTTGTGGGCTTTTGGACCCTGGATTATGGGACCCTGGATTATGGGCCCTGCACTATTGGAAGACCTGTACTAGGTTACGTAAGGGATAGATTTAGGTATTGCTTTGTTATTTTTGCCTGGAGTATTGTTCCAAAGGGTTTCTTTTTTAATCCTTGTATACCCTTTTTATCCCTTTCCCTCTCCCCTATGTAAATAAACTTATTCTCTACCTCTAGAGCGGTGGGTGCTTTCTTCCAGGTTAACCTCAGGACTAAGTTCAGAGCCTTCTGCTTGGTTAGCTGCTACTATTTAATTGTTTCAGGCTTGGGAATAGGGTGGGGTGAAGCTGAATCCCTGTTCAGTAACCCTCAAGAGTGTCCGGCAAGGTCTGAGAGTCCCCTGGCTCAGGCTGAGGTGGACATAAGGGGTGGTAGCAGTCTACCTCAGTAATTGTTTGCCCCTGCCTAAACTGATGGGTGTTAGGGCACCCAACTCTCTCCCTTCACTTTGTTTTTATTGTATTTTAATGTATTGTTTTATTGTTCTGATCAAATTTAGTTGTGCTTGTAAGCCACCTTGAGTGCCATTTTTTGGTAGAAAGGTGGGGTACAAATCAGATCAACCAATAAATACATAATATGCTTCTCAGTGAAGAACCTTCCAGACTGACTCTGATCAGGCAGGCTGTTGGCTCCTCCTGGAGTATAAGAGAGCTTTCTGTCTCAGTGGAGCGTTGCTTGAGCAACGAGTTCTACCTGAATGCCTCTGTGTTTCCTTCAGGCCTATTTTCTGTCTTGTTCTCTGGTCCTGCCTCCTGATTTACCCTCTAATTCAGATTGTCCTTTGGTATGAATTTCTGGATCCTAGCTTGTTCCAGATTGCTGCCCGTGGCTCAGCTCTGACACAGGACTAGATGAACCCTTGGTCTGATCCAGCAGGGCTCTTCTTACATTTAACAGCAGAAATATCTACATAGAGGTGCTTTCCATTTTACATGAAATCCTTTTTTGGAATTTCCAGAACAAATAAATAAATTGTTTGACAGTGCTGCTGGTCCTTCTTGGAGAGGCACTTTCAGGAGGTGGTGCTGGAGGGTGTCTCCTTGACCCCATGGCCATTGGCCTATGGAGCGCTGCAGCAGGGTTCCATTTTGTCCCCCAGCTGGAAAGCACTGTCTAGGGAGTTGGAGTTTCGTGTCACTGATATGCAGATGACACCCAGCTTCATCTCTCTTTTCCATATTCCAGGGAAGCTGCTGAAGTTCAGAACTTGTGCCTAGAGTTGTTAATGGACTAGATGGAGGGAAGGGCTTGATAATCTCACTTGCCACCCTTGCTGTGTTAAGAAGTAAGCCAGGCTCTGGTGCGTGAGATGAGTCCAAGGCTTCCAACGAACCTGGCACTAGAGAGGAGATGGGATGAGCCCCATCCCTCCCCAGCTCAAAAGTTCTGCTGAAGCCTGGGACTTGTTCTTGCCAGGTGCAAGCACAGAGCCAGAACAAACCTCCACCTCCCTTCTCAAGCTCCAAGCTCAAGACAGGAGGTAGAGGCATGTGGGCTTGCTTCTGCACCCAATTGGACGCTCCCAGTAGCAGTTGTGTGCAGAGGTAGAGGAAGCCAATGGGCGTCCACCTCTTCCAGCTTGAAGCTGGGGAGTGAAGTCAGATGCATGTGAGTTTTTATCTACCTGATGGGCACTCTGATGGGCATCTTCGTTCCAGCTGTGAGCTGGAGGGAGGAGGTGGAGGTGCATGGGCTTGTTCAGCACCCAATAAGTGCTATGGAGTCAGTGCCCACTGCATGTAGAGGCAGAACAAACCAATAGCTGCTCTCTCCCAGCTCCAAGCTGGAGGGGGGGAGATGGAAATGCATGAGTTTGCTCTGTGCCCAACAGGCACTCTGAGAGTGCAGCACCCATAGGAAACAGAAGCGGAATGCCCCCATCTAGCTCTGAACTGTTGGAGAGTAGGGGTTTGTTTTATGCGCCCGGTCCAGGGCCGAGCTTAGAACTGGAGAAAGGAGCAAGAGATTCCCCCCTGGCCTTGTGATGGGTTTCAGGGATACAGCATGAGGTCAGGGCGAAGGCCCTGTTCCTTGAGGGGGCAGGGTCATAGTGATATCAAATGCTGGTTTGGCCTGCAAGGGCAGCCAAAATTTGTTGACCCCTGATAGGGCCTAACAAATTCAAACTTAATCCTAAAAAGATGGGGGTTTTTTCATCAGCAGAACTGCTAACCCAGAAATAGGAATTCAACTGGGGCTGGATGGAAGGGTGGCACATGTGTCGTTCGGGAGTGCTCCTTGAACCAGTTTTGACCTGGAAGCCCATGTGACAGCAGGCCAGACAGGGCTTGGCACAGATTAGTGTCAACTGCGGCCATTCCTGGAGAGAACAGATTTGCCCATAGTGACATGTGCCTTCGTCAGATCACATCTGGACTACTGCAATGCACTCTATATGGGACTACCTTTGAAGAGTATCCAAAAATCTAAAACCTCTTCAAAATGTGGCAGCTTGTTTATTCACTGGAGCAAGATGTTAGGAGCAAGTCATCCCTCTGCCAAAAAAGCTGTGCTTGCTACTAACTTGTTCCTAGGTCCAATCCAAAGTGCTAGTTGTGACCTTTAAAGCCTTATATTATTTGGGTTCAGGATACTTGAAGGTCTGCCTTCCATGATATGAGTCTGCCCCTCTGCAAAGGCTGTCCCATGTGTCTCCAGCTCATGCCTGTCCATGCCCAGGGAGGAGGCCCTGTTGGGGCCCCGCGTCTGGGATGTCTGGCCCCCAGGAGGTCCACCTTGCCCCTCTGCCCCCTTTTCCTTTGGAGGAAGGTCTTTGCTTTTTCCTGTGGCTTCATAGAACCCTGCTTGATTGGTATTAAGCACTGTTTAAGTGTGGTTGCTTCTGCCACCCCCACCCCCCCATCCCTGTCCAGTCAGCTTTGCACTTTCTGTGACTCTTGTGCCAATTTCCAGCGGAAAACAGCAACACCCTTTAGACAGGTGCTGGAGGCTGGGGTCACGCCATAGCTCCCTTTTGGCCTATGAGGCCATTTGTCCCCTTCTCTGACGAAGGCCGGAGCCAGGGACACCACATGGTGGCTTGGTTTTTGCCACTTCATTTTGTCAGCAATCATATTCAGCTTCATGCTGAATTTCATCAGTTTTTATTTTACAGTTTCCCCTAATAAAACTGGCTGAGGAAAACATGTAAAAATTCAGTACCAGAGACACCACATCTGTAAACAATAATGCAGCTGAGACAAGAATAAAGAGAACCTGATTGACAAGCTGTAGTGTTGGCCTTCTAAAGTGCTGCTTTCCCAGCAGAGGCCACCGGCACCAGTGCCAGCACAAGCCACAGCCTCCGCCCAGTCTGGCAGATAAACAGGGAGTGTGTTCGCAAACCTCCGATTACTTTGGTAACCATAACAGAAGTAAGAAGGTTGGGTGCGGCACTGTAGTTGGAAAGGGGAGGCCAGAATGGAAAGGAAGAGACACATCCAGATGGCGTTCTGCCCCAGCTGTTAACTGCAGGAACAAATGCTTCTCTGAATGCAAAAGGAATGAATTAGAGCTGGGGTTGGCAACCCAGGGCCTGCGGGCACTCAGGCATCCACCAGGACTCCCACCCCTCGAGTGTGCCCGCCAGACCCACACTGCCCCCCCCTCACCCCCACTGCTGTCTCCTGCAGTGCTCAGCAGCTAGGAAGCAGGAAGTTGGCAGCTTATCTCCCATCTGCTGACTTCCTGCTTCAATGCTGCTGCGGTGAGTGCAGTGGGGGGCAGAAGCAGCAGTGGGGACAAGTGTGGCGGAACAAGGGGGGTAAGGAGGTAGTCCTCAGCAAGTGATATGCTGTGGCTTACTGCCTCCAAACTTGGATATTCTGCTTCGCTCTCATGGCTAATACTAGTGATTGACAGACCTATCATTCATGAATTTGCCTAATCCCTTTCCTTGCCAGCAGAGGTAGTGCTCATTGCCAGGTCTTTTAGCAGAAGATCCCACAGCTTACTGAGCATGGTGTGTGGAAGTAGAACCAGAGTCACAGAGCTGGAGGGTCCTGCAGGCCATCTAGCCCAACCGCCTGCTTCTTGCAGGAAGTGGAGGGCCAGTGCAGCTCCCACCAGGGGTTATTCAGCCTCTGCTGAAAGATCTCCAGTGACAAGAAAGGGGCAGTTGGTTCCATTGACACACTCCTCTGACACTTAAGAGGTTTCTCCTAATGTTCAACCAAAATCTACCTTCCTGTAATCAATCTAGTGCTGTCCTCTAGAGCAGCAAAGAACAAGTATTTTCCCTCTTCTATGGCACAGCCTTCGGGTGTGTCAAGGAAGCCTGTAGGTTATCCCACCACTAACCACCAAGTTGTTGTGGAACAGCACTTCTCTTGGGTATCCCACAATTGTTACCCCCAAGTTGTGGGGAAATCACATGATGAAGTGGGTTACCCCATCTCTAGACATCAACTTGTGAAGGAGACCCCACTGCTACAAACCAAATTGTGGATCCCAACTACCAGTAATGGATATGTAGGGAACACTTCCCCACTGAGGACTAGTAACTTTCCTTAAGTGGAGGCTCACTCCCCTTTATTAATTATTCTTAATCCCTTTCCACTGCCACCATATGGCTACCTTTCCTGATTACCATTTATCCCATCCAGCAGACTCTTTCAAGTGGGGGCTCTATTTTAGTCCGAGGGCTGAATTCCGTTTTGGAGAAGTTCATGGGGCTGCACTCCAGGGATGGGCGTGGCTGAAGACAAAGGGGGCGGGGCCAAAGGCAAACAAGGTGGGGCTAAAAATACAAAAAACACTAGCATGTTGTAGTTTAAAGCTCTTACGGCCTGTAACTGAGATTCAGGAGAGGCATCTCAGCCTTTTGGAATGGGGAAAAAATCTAGGAAACCATCAGTGGTTGGGGGAAGTGGGGTGGGGCCAGTGCAAGGGAGCGTGGCCATCTGGGGAAACTTGAACAGCCAGACGGGGACCCTATCCCTGCTGTAAATGGATTTAGACACAGGACAGTCCAGAGATTCAAATCCTTAAAGCAAAGGAATAGTATATTTTAAAATTATAAATATAACTATAGAAAATATTATATTAAATAACAATGTATACTAAATGCTTAATATTCAGTTGTTTTCAACAAGTTACTTTTTTTTAAAGGAATTACTTATAAACGATGCATATGTTACCTTACCTTTAAAAAGTGGGTTATATTAACCAAAATATCATGGGGGATTTTGTCAAATACTTTGCAGAAAACAAAATCAATTATGACCACAGATGTCCCACAATCCACTAAACTGATTTTTTTTTTTAAAGATGAAAGAGATCAACAATATTATGCTGGATTCTACCAATTACTGCATTATTATCAAGGTGTAAGAGATTAACTCCTTGAGCGATTTATTGCATGCTCATGATTGGTCACTCACCGGATGTTTGCAGGTCCTTCACATGACGTTTGCAACCTCTAGGACTTCTCCCATGCTTTCTGACCTTTATCCCGCTTTTTTAAAAAATCAGAAATAACCTGATAAGGGACATTAACCGGAGCTATGGGCTGTGTGAAATGATGGTGTTGTGTTATAATGCAGTGCCATCTAGTGGCTGTAAAATGAAACAAATCATAAAATCGTACAATAGTAGGGTTGGAAGGGGCCTATAAGACTATCGAGTCCAACCCCCTGCTAAAAGCCCACTACCTCCCTAGGTAATTGGTTCCATTGTTTAATTGCTCTGACAGTCAGGAAGTTTTCCTGATGTTCAGCCAGAATCTGGCTTCCTGTAACTTGAGCCCACTATTCCATGTCCTGCACTCTGGGATGATTGCGAAGAGATCCTGGCCTTCCTCTCTGGGACAACCTTTCAAGGACTTGAAGAGCACTATCATATCTCCCCTCAGTCTTCTTTCTCAATGAAACATGCCCAGTTCTTTCAGTCTCTCTTCATAGGGCTTTGTTTCCAGTCCCCTGATCATCTTCACTGCCCTTGTCTGAACCTGTTCCAGTTTGTCTGCATCCTTCTTAAAGCGTAGTGCCCAGAACTGGACACAGTACTCCAGATGAGGCCTAACCAGTGCTGAGTAGAGAGGAACTAGTACTTCACGTGATTTGGAAGCTATACTTCTATTAATGCAGCCCAAAAGAGCATTTGCCTTTTTTGCAGCCACATCACATTGTTGGCTCATATTCAGCCTGTGATCGACAACAATTCCAAGCCCTTTGTCCAGGGCTTCTGGAACTCAGCCATCTTAGAAGAGCAGGTTTAGGTTAGGCTAAACCTCTGCAAAAGCAAGATACCGCACCCCACTTAGGAATGACTCCTTCAGTGTCCGGTGAGCTCTCTCTTGGGATCCCCACAGTATGCAACTGTCCATGTACCCCTTGTTCCCAGTCACCATGACAGCAAGTCACTTACCCTAGTAATGCTTTGAAAAGCTTTGAACCACCCTTTGTATCTCATCTGTGGTAAGTTCAATTGCAACATCTCCATCTCATGTTTTATCCACTTCTCCTCAAACTTGTGCTGTGCTCCACCTTCAACCATTCCTCATCCAGGACCCACTGCCTTTCCTTTTCCTGAAGTTCTTCCCCTCTCAAGCACTTCTGCTCTCTCAGCACCTGTATGGACTTAATTCCTGCCTGACAGGGAACTGGGCTCTTTTGCCATCATAAACTCTTGCAGTGCCTGTCTCAATACTTCAACATCCAGGCCCTCACACGCCAGTAAAGCCCAGTAAGTTCTGCTTTATCCATTTGTGCCATTCTTGCTGCCATTTCTCTACTCCAGTCTGTCCCCATGAGAAGGCTCAATACCAACTTAACACCCTTTGGGTTTGTATCTCTCAGGCATCAACTAGCAAGGTTCCTTGCCACATAGACCCTCCCTCATTCCAGTAAGAGGCTCTGCTAAATAAATTGGATTCCACTACTGCTACCACTGATGGCTCCCCATGCAGTAGTGAGAGGAATAGTGCTGGTATTACCAGACCACTTCCACCAGTTGGGGATTTTTCTTCCTTTGCCCTGAACCCCCAAGAATACCAGGGCAATGATGTTGCTGCTGTATGAACTGCCAGGTCCAGTTCCCGTGAGTATTGACCTCCACTAAGCCACACTGCATAAACAGCAATGTGTTTATTTTCTTATTTGGTAATGGTAACAGCAGTTCTCACTCTTTCAAAGCCAAGTGAAATAAGGAACCCCCCCACAACAAAGACATTGAACTCCTTTCTCTCTCAGTCCCCAGCCTCCGTGTCCCATAACTGCCCTTGGAACCCCATTGACCAAGCCCAGCTCAGTAAAGGAGCCCAATCACCATGAAGGTCTCCCTCCAGTACAGCTCATCTTGGCATGAAATATAACCTGCCAAATGGCAATAAAAACAGCACTCCTCAGTTTCACCACATTCTTCAGGAGCTCCTCCTCCAGGTTGTGCAGCCTTTCATGAAGTCCCTCCTCTCTCAAGTGCTCTCTCAGCACCTGTATGTACTTAGGCCCTCTCTGACTGGATCCATAAGCAGCACACTTCCATCTGCAGATCCTGGACCCAATCTATTAACTTTCCGATCATTATTCGTACAACATAGTGAAAACTCCTTTAAATGCTGGTGGGGGGTGGGGGTGTGTGTGACATGCCGTAACAGGCAAACACAGCAGCTTCTTTTCCCTAGGACTGTTACTAAAAACTACTGAAACTTCCTTCAAATGCTATTATGGGGGACACTGTGAAGTGCAGCAATGGGGGGGGTGCGCATGCATGTGTGTGTGCATGTAGGCCCTGATAGATTTCAACTAAGAGAATGCTGGCCTTGACTGGAAAAAGGTTTCCCATCTCTAAGTTAGTTCCTTGCAGTTCAAGCTAGTAGTTGGAAATGTTAGAACTGAGCAACTGTAAAAAGGGTGCAGACTGAAAGAGAGGCACATGCTCCACCTTTCGTTCCCCCACCTTGGTTTTTAAGTTAGAATCCCGACTTGCTTTGATCAATTAACATAGTTAATAAGATAAGGGAGCAAGCATACCTGTACACACTCCTTTTAAATGGGAGCTAATCATCACTAACAATAGTAAAACTTTAAAGCCTCATTATTATCTCATTCCTTCACCAGAGCAGGGAGTGCCTATCACCTAATTACCCTAACAAGTGGATTAGTCAGAGGCTGTGTTTGGCAGATTTATTTTTCCCTATAACCCTTTGGCCCCATTGACCAGTTGTTGTATCTTACTATACACTCATCACCAAGTTGCACATGACCCCTTCTGTACAATTGTCTCATAGTTCCCTGAGACCCTCATTCTCCATGAAAACAGAGGAGATGTTAGTCCAGGACTTAGCCTCAACCTGGAGGAGTCCTCTCTGAGTCCAAGTCTGTGACCTTGAATTCAAGGGAATGAACTTGCTCCCTGACAGCCTGAAGTTCATTGCACTGAGTGCTCACCCATGACTTCTGCATCACAGGCAGATATTCATGCATGTGACACTCTGTGCAAAACACTAGGTATTTCCCATATCCCTGTTTGTAGCCTGTAATCTCATTACTGTAGGGTAATATCAGTGCGACCCAGAGGGTGCGACCCAGGCCATATAGATGGCTAGTGGCATACCATGGAGCTGCTGAAAGTGTACTCCAGTGTCATTCCATCTTGCCCAAGCCCCACCTGGTCCATTCAGTGACCAACATCCCCTGACCTCACAAAAGGAATTCCCTGGTGGCACTGCTACCAACGGCAGCTACTCTGGACCCATCGCCCAGAGTGTTCATTTGCTAGCTAGTCTCTGCTTAGTTACTGTACCTAGGAAAAAGAAACCAAATGCACAGTTACAAGATGGGGGATACGTGGCTCAACCACACTACAAGCGAGAAGGATCTTGGAATTGTTGTCAATCCCAAGCTGAATATGAGCCAGCAATGTGATGTGGCTGCAAAAAAGGCAAATGCTCTTTTGGGCTGCATTCATAGAAGCATCGCTTCCAAATCCTGGGAAGTACTAGTCCCCTCTACTCAGCACTGGTTAGGCCTCATCTGGAGTACTGTGTCCAGTTCTGGGCACCACACTTTAAGAAGGATGCAGACAAACTGGAGCGGGTTCAGAGGAGGGCAACAAAGATGATCAGGGGACTGGAAACAAAGCCCTATGAAGAGAGACTGAAAGAACTGGGCATGTTTAGCCTTGAGAAGAGAAGTCTGAGGGGAGATATGATAGCACTCTTCAAGTACTTGAAAGGTTGTCACAGAGAAGAAGGCCAAGATCTCTTCTTGATCATCCCAGAGTGCAGGACACGGAATAATGGGCTCAAGTTACAGGAAGCCAGATTCCGGCTGAACATCAGGAAAAACTTCCTGACTGTTAGAGCAATACGACAATGGAACCAATTACCTAGGGAGGTGGTGGGCTCTCCCACACTTGGAGGCGTTCATGACGAAGCTGGACAGCCATCTGTCAGGGATGCTGTGACTTGGATTCCTGCATTGAGCAGGGGGTTGGACTCGATGGCCTTGTAGGCCCCTTCCAACCCTACTATTCTATGATTCTACTGCAGTGCATTTGTAATACAATACAATACAACAGACATACCAACTAAAATTAGCTAAAGGCAAAGCCAAAATATGGCATGACTTTGTTTTATATACAGATCAGTAGGGATGGCAGCAGAGTCCAGTTGGGGGCTCAATCTTAGCAGATTACCACCAGCTCCCCCCCCCCCCAACTGGAGTCTGTGGACTACTATGCTTGCCTGACTCAGCATGCGCCAAGCCGGGCAAGTGTGGCAGGCCCCACTGCACCACCACTCTGCGTAAAATAGCAGCGTAGCCTTTTCTGTAAAGGCCGGTTTTACATAAATGGTTGCTGTAAAGAGGCCCATTTATGCAACACTACAGGCATAAATGGTCTACGTGCACCTAGGCAGCTTGGCGGAGGAGTGGGATGCCACTTGCCGGGTGCCTGTGGACTGCCCAGAGGCTCACCTCTGCTGAATTTATGCCTGAGAGCAGAAATTAACTAGATGAAGGCAAAAAACCTGAAGAAGGTGGAGGTGCTGTTGACAGGTGGTTCAGTGGTGTTCAGCATGTTCTGTTTGGGGCTGCACTCCCTCCGGGTTCACAGCTTGGGGTTGCTTTGAGCAGGAAGAGCTGTAGCTTCGTGGCAGAGCACAAGCACTGCATGCAGAAGGTCCCAGGTTCGATCCCCGGCATCTCCAGGTAAGGCTGGATACGCTCCTCTCTGAAACCCTGGAGAGCCACTTCTGCCAGTCAGTGTAGACGATACCAAGCTAGGTGGATCCACAGCCTGACTTGGCATAAGGCAGCTTCCCATATTCCTAGATCACGCCTTGCCTTTGGATGTCCACGTCATGTGAGGTACGACGCGCCTTTCACCAGCAAAGGCTGGAGCAAACAGCAGGGGAGACCCGCGGCAACTCCTCCATGAGCAGAAATAGCCGGGCCACACTCTGGTAACTGCTGCAGTGCATCATATGTGAGGCTGCCTTGGAAGACTTCCTGGGAGTTTCAGCTGCTCTTCACTCCACTCCTGCCAGATAGCTGACTGGGACTGGCCACATGGAACACACCTTGCCAGTGCTTGAATGACTTCACCAGCTGCTGGTCCATTTTTCAGTACAATTCAAAGGGCTGGTTCCAACCTTTAAAGCACTAAAAGGTCTGGGATCTAGGTAGCTGAAGGCACACGTGCTGACTCCAGCATGGATCTATGTATTAAGATAATCTGAGGCCGGTCTTCACATTCCCTCACCTCCTGTGGTTAGGCAGGTGGAGGTTGGTGGCTCCACTTCTGGTGGGGCTGTGAATCCATTCTGGGTTTCAGTCAGAACCAGCCAGAGCTCTAAATGAGCTGTACAAGGTGCTGAACCCCAGCACCCAAACTAGTTTCAGCACCTTGGATAGCTACTTTAGAGTTCTGGCTGGCTTTGACTGAAACCCAGGGTGGATTCACTGCCCCACTGAAATTGGAGCCACCAGCCTCCACTGCTTCCAGTTCTCATTGGTGCCACTCACCCATGGAATGCTCACACCAGGGAGGCATTCCTGGCATCAACTCTAATGTCCTTTTGGAACCAGGCAAGCTCCTTTTTATTTATCTAGGCATCTTACTCTGGTTTTAGTCTCTGCTAAGATGTTCACTGACATGCTATTTCAGTTGTTTAAATTGATTGAAATGGTTTAAATTTTATTTCAATTCATATTCTGTTATTTTACTGTAAACTGCCCTGGGAATGAAAACATGAAGGAACTTATTTAAATAAATCATGTTTCTCTCCAACTGGGCCCTGCTTTGTTATATTCTTCCCAAGAGGCTCTTTGCTGGACTGGTGTGACATCACTTGCCTATGTTTGGGAGGGAAAATGCAGACAAAAAAAATCTTTCCATGCCACGTCCAAATGTCAGGGGTTCTAGTGTCCATGGAAACCTAATTGAAACAAACACATAAGTGGCACTGATGGGGGCGGTGAGGAAACCCAAAGAAATTGCCTTTAAGTGTCTGGGAAACTGACTGAGGCTGGAGGAATTCTTTTGGTCTTCAATTCCTAGGTCAGCTGTTGAGAAAAAATGGTCTTTTGTACATATTATTTTTGCCAATGAATGTTTAACATTTCACTGTTATGTTCATTGTCTTCCTTACCACCCACTCCATACCAGACCCACTGGCCTTGAATGTTAGTGGTAATTATTCAGTATCTCAGCTTGCATTTTTACAATGAAAACATCTCTGTTTCAGATGCAGGAACTCATTCCCTTTGAAAAAAAGTTACGAAAACCTTTCAGTCTGGGTCAGCACAATAAGTGCCCTTATTCTGGGCTGCTGTTACAGCGCCTCAATGCAATGAGCCTTTTTTTTATTTCTGGCATACACTGATTTTGGTCTCCATATACAAACAGGTTTACTGTATGCAGAGCTATTCCAGTCATCATGATTTGTTGTAACAATTGGGTGCAGTGACTCTTGAATGTGGTTGGGGTGTGTGTGTGTGTGTGTGTGTGTGTGAACGTAACTGCCCAGACCTCACTTCTGCTCTCCAGATAGCACATAAAAGATTCTGGTAACTTCAGCAACTTATTATTTCCAACCATAAGATGCATTAATTCCTAAAGAACTACATAGTACACCTCTATGAACATAGTACACCTTTATGAACTTGAGCACACTCCGGGAGAGAGCGGAGGACAGGAAGGCCTGGCGTGCTATGGTCCATGGGGTCACGAAGAATTGGACACAACTGAACGACTGAACAACACCTATAACCACAGCACCGTCTAGTGGCTATAAAGTGAAACATATAGAACTTGCCGAGAAAGGAATTCCCCGATTCAAAGCACGTGTCTGTCCAAGTAAAGGAAGCGATCTTAATCCTGTAAGGAAACTGGAAGCAGAAGCCCAGGTAAGGATGCGGGATTTCAGCCTCATGTGGTGAAGCTCTAGCCCTATGTAGGTGTTTACAAAAACAGGGGGAAGGAATGTGTGTATGCATTTACGCCCCAACCCCAATGCCCTTGCACCTCTGGCTGCTGGTCAGACCTTTGCACATTGAGCATGAAGGTGTGAAAAGGGTTCTGTAAGCATGTTCAGCTGAATGCACTTACAGAACTCCCATGGTCGTGAACCCTGCCTTATCCGGGTTTGCAATCATGGGAGCTTGGTAAGCGCGAAGCCACGATGTGTAGGGACTTGGGGGCAGGACTTCTATGCCTTCTATGCGTTCCTTCTCCCCACTTTTGTCCTACACAAGAGCAGGTGAATGCCTGCATAGGGCTACTGTCTTCTGTTTAAATAACTGCCCATTAGTCAAGTCCTGAATACACCCTCAAATTCAAAACTAGGACTCAGAGGGAATGGCTCACGGTTTTTACCATTATCCCATGACACAGTCCTTAAACTTTGCAGGCAATGTCACCTCGTCTCCACTATTTTGTACAACTGTACCAGGTCCTTGTATCTGTCTGAGAGGAGGTCTCTGGATCTCCCTGAGATCCTTCTTCTGGTGGGAGTGATGCCTCAGGGAGGGTCTCTTCTTCTGTGGGCACTCGATCTGCATCAGCTGTGCACAGTTGTGGAGAAGAGCAGTCCCCCCGAAGGGACCTCTGCCAGCTTTTCAGCACCTTGCACTACACCCCACCCCATCCAGCAGGAACCCCGGCCCTTGGGAGAACTTTTGTGGGGTTGAGGAGGTTGCTGGGGAGAGGAGGGGATGAGAAAATCACCTTCCACCTGCCCTCTTTCGTGGGCTTTTTTCTAGATTCAGCCTATTCTATTGAACCCAACTTTAAAAGATACCCACAGAACTATCTTCGTTAATGCCAGTAAATTTTATTTACAGGTTTTTATCCTGCCTTTCCACCAAAAAATGGTACTCAAGGCAGCTAACAATAAAATCAAGATGAAGACAAATAATTAAAACATATCATAAAAACTAGCAAGTTAAAAGCAGAGTTAAAAAACAACAACAGAACAATAAAGGAAATAAAGCACCCATCCCAGTAAGATTCCCCTCAGCAGCAGACCAGCTCACATGCCAAAGCGCTGCTTGATTAAAAACATATTTGCCTGCCAGCAGAAGGACAACTTAGCCTCTCTCAGCAGGAAGTTCCAAAGCCTGGGAGCAGCCACTAAGAAGGTCCTCTCTCGAGTCTCCAACAAATCTGCCTGCTGTGGTGGCAGAACTAAGAGAAGGGCCTCCCCAGATCTTAAAACCCGGGCAGGCTCATATGGGAGAATGTGGTTTTTCAGATCACTTGGTCCTAAGTCATATTCACATTCACTGGCTGCTTCACAATGCTAATGGCAAGCTGTTCCCTGCAAATACAGTGGGAGGCAAGCCAATCGCTGCTCATATTTCACTCCACATCCCCATATGGACGATGCATGCTTACCTTTTCAATGACTCTTGCTTCTAAACCATTGATAGCTTTCATTTCTCCCTCTGACATGACTGGATTAAACTGGATGTCACCTCTTTGAAGCATAGCAGAGGTACAGACACTAAAACACGGCAGAAGAATATATGATTTGTTGCAGATATTCCATAAATTAACTGTAACACTACTAATTCCTAAAATAGATTCTTCTCTAGGTAACAGCCATAAAAAGTGCTTAGAAAAGCAAATTGACAAACATATGTTCAAATGTGCCAATAGAATGTTCAGCAAAACCATAATACCAATCTAATACTGAAGCCAAAGAATTTGCATATAAATAAAGACAACAATCAGGTATGGTTAAACCTCCCTCTTCCTTATTTTTAGGCATTGGGCTAATATCCTACTTTTTAAACTTTTAATATAAACTTATTCACACTAACAATACTCTGTCGGTCTCCCATATTTTATTCTGTTGCTGTGATATTTGTAACAGAAAATTAATTTTCAGTAACATATCAATTTTTACCTCTGCAGTTCTAACCCAAAAAGAAAGCATTAGCAGTTGCTATTTATTCAATTATTTTCTTATTTTAACTCCTAAGTTCTTATAATTAGTTTTTTTTGTAACTCCTCAACAAGTTTAGAAAAATACATACTGAAATTATGCATTGGATCATTCCAAGTCAAAAAACCAGTATTAATCTCAATTGTCCTTATTTCTTGATTGGATAAAAAGTCAATAAGTAAGTTTTACTAATATTAATTTTATTGCCTGCAACAATGTTAAATCTACTGTTGGGCAATACCTTTATTATTAGGACCAATCGAAATGCCACAAAATACTGTGTAAGCTTTCCTCACTCCCCTTCCCACCCTTCCTGAAACAAGAATAACAGCAAATAAAAACGTAACTTCAAAAATGTTTTAGAACATTTAACCTCTCTCTCTCTCTCTCTCTCTGTCTCTCTCTCTCTCTCTGGGATGCAAATGGAAATACAACTTAACATTAGTACACCCATATTGGGGTGGGGGGATTCAGTAGGATGGGAATTGCAATGGTGCTCAGGGGATAGATGAATTAACCCTTTCCTTGTGGACCATTTTTGCAATAAAATCAGCCCCACCTGCGTTCCCACTCCCAGGACTCTCCCTCTTTCCCCTCTGCAAAAAGGCCCACAAGGAAAGATGACCACTTCCAGTCACTACCTCTTGGCCTAATCTCTCAGCATAACCTATCTCACAGGATTGTTGAGGGAGATGTGTGCGTGTGCAGGGGCGGCCCGTCCCTATAGGTGAACTAGGTGGTTGCCTAGGGCACCAAATTCAAGGGGAAAAATACAAATTTAAAAATATACAAATAAAATAACGACGATATCATTAATTCAATTCCCGTGCGCATACAGAGAGAATATGACCAAGGCCGTGGAGGTGAGCAAAGGACCGACTGGGAATGGTGGGGCTAAGTCAGGCTGCCTGCTTGCGCTCCCGCCTTTGGGAAGGGTGGGTTAGGGGAGTGAGGAAAGCTTACACAATATTTTGTGGCATTTCGATTGGTCCTAATAATAAAGGTTGCTCTCCTTCAGGCGATGCAGGATATCCTCCTGCTCTGCTGCTGCTCCCAGTTGGAGGCAGGGAGTGAGAGGCTCCTCCGCAAGCAGCCGCTTCATTTGCCGTCAGAGGGTGGAGCCTAGGGGTGTTGTGGAGGGGGCCTCTGTTCTTTTGCAGAGTGGATCGCTGCGCTCACCTCCTTTATTGTTTTTATCAGACCCTCTGTGCCGTTACTACGCTTAGTAAAAAAAACACACTTTGGCGTGTTTTATTATACATGATAATATTTCTGCTTCCAAAGATGCGTGGGGTGGGATGGGTTACCTCCTCATTAAACAGAAAATAGGGCAAAATGTTTCCCAGTTTACCAAAAACCTCAGCCTAGATCTGCCCTTGGGATTTGGGGGTGGGGGCACTGATGATGATCCAGTTGCTGGCAGCTAGTCCTGGGCCACCCAGGTGTGTGTGTGTGTGTGAGAGAGAGAGAGAGAGAGAGAGAGAGAGACTTGTATGGTGGAAGGGACACTTGACATATACGACAAGCAGAATCAGGAGGCATTCTGCATGACTGCAACTACACAACAGATACCAGGCTCTTCCCATGGAGGAGGACCCCGAGCCACCTGAAGAGGGCATGCCACCCTGCAACCCCCAGAACACTGAGCCGGACACTCAGGCGTCTCAAATATTCAAACTGAATTTATATCACTGACAAGAAAAGAAGGTGGGAAGTGGATTGTCTTCTGATAGGTGACAAACTGATTCACAAAACTGATGACGGAGGGCGGGATAACAAATACCCTGGAAGACAGAAACAGAATTCAAAGTGATCTTGATAGGCTGGAGGGCTGGGCAGAAAACAACAGAATGGAATTTAATAGGGATCAATGCCAAGTTCTGCACCTAGGAAAAAGAAACCAAATGCACAGTTACAAGATGGGGGATACGTGGCTCAACCACACTACAGGCGAGAAGGATCTTGGAATTGTTGTCGATCACAACCTGAATATGAGCCAACAATGGGATGTGGCTGCAAAAAAAGGCAAATGCTCTTTTGGGCTGCATTAATAGAAGCATAGCTTCCAAATCCCGGGAAGTCCTAGTTCCCCTCTACTCAGCACTGGTTAGGCCTCATCTGGAGTACTGTGTCTAGTTCTGGGCACCACACTTTAAGAAGGATGCAGACAAACTGGAGAGGGTTCAGAGGAGGGCAACAAAGCTGATCAGGAGACTGGAAACCAAGGCCTATGAAGAGAGACTGAAAGAACTGGGCATGTTTAGCCTGGAGAAGAGAAGACTGAGGGGAGATATGATAGCGCTCTTCAAGTACGTGAAAGGTTGTCACAGAGAGGAAGGCCAGGATCTCTTCTCGATCATCCCAGAGTGCAGGACACAGAATAATGGGCTCAAGTTACAGGAAACCAGATTTCAGCTAAACATCAGGAAAAGCTTTCTGACTTTTCTGAGCAATAGGTAGGAATGGTACGAGTGCCCGATTCAGTCCAGGAATCCAGCAGAACCACCCCTGCCCGCACCCCTGAGCCCCGCTTGTCGAGCCTCTGCTCCTGCTCGCCCCCTGCCTGCGCTCGGCGAATGGCCTGCACTCATGTGGGCCTTGTTGAGAGCTTCGTGGTTGCCATTTTTTGAGAAATAAAATGGCGGAACATCCGGTTGGAGCCATAGCGTCCAGCAGTGACTTGTGGAGTGCCGCAGGTTGCTTATCTCAAACAGCTGGGAAAAGGTTGAGAAACCTTTTTATCTTCCCCTGGAATTAAAAGGGGAAGCTTACAGTACCATCTGGAAGAAATCTTGGAAGAACAGTTGCTTCTGTGAAGAAACAGAGGGGCTGAAATCTAAGATTAGACACCAGAGCAGTCAAAGAAACTTGAAACAATTCAGGACTCAATTACTGCTCTTCAGGGGGCTGTGGATTTTATTAATATCTCTTTTCAAAAGATGGAAGTGAAGGTTAATGATCTTGAAGATTGGCTTGAAACAGCTATGAACAGTGTCGCACAATGTTTTGTCTGCTCAAATCTCTCAGCTGGAGGCCTTCCCACGCAGAGCGAATCTACGTATCCTTGGTATTAAAGACATGGCTACTGATATAGGTTTGGCTGAATTTATGGATAAACTTTTGCATGAGCTATTTGCTTTACCATCTGATTTTTTACTTGATATTCAGCATGCATATCATGTTCCTGGTTCAATACGTGGCACTAAAGGGACTTTTGGGACTGTTATTGTTCAATTTTCACGAGTCTCCACAAAAAATTACCTTATGCATCTGGCAAGAGAATGAGGTGAGCTCCGGTGGGGACCAGCAAATGACAAGATTATGCTCTTCATGATTATACTAAAGAAATCGCTGACAGAAGAAGGCAATTTACCAAGGCAAGAAGTTTAGCAAAGCAAATTAATTTGTAATTTCATATTAAATATCTGGCTATATTTTGTATTCTTTCTGAAGGCCAGATGAAAAGATTTTTGGATCCTGATGCTGCAGAAGCATTTTTAATTGGTATTAAAACTAAATTAAAACTAAATTGGTATTAAAACAAATCACTCAGCCTCCGGAGTTGGAACTTAGCCATTTTTACTGTTCCTTTGAGGTGTTGTTTGGGCTTTAGCTGATAAGATTTCTAGGCAATATGCCAAAATAAATGTTTGCATTTTTTCCTCTTTTTTTGTTATATTGTAATAAAGTGCATATTTGTGTGTGTATGTGTGTATACACATATAAATATATCTTTAGATATATTACTTAAAATATACAAATGATTTGTTCCTCTTTTTATCCTTTTCTTAAACTCCCCCCCCTTTTATTGGTATTATTATTAATATCATTATGGGATTATTATTATTACTATTCCTTGTTAGCTAAACCTTTAATGTTTATTAATACACGTTAACTGAATGGTAATTTATGGCCAATGGAAATGGATTGTTTGCTTCTATTTCTGTGCTATAAAGCTATTTGGATATTTGGTTTGTTCTTATTGAAGTTAAATATAATTCTGTTTTTTCTTTTTTCTTTCTTTCTCTTCCTTCTTTTGCTATCCTTCCTTTTTTCTTTTCTCAGAATACTGTATTGTTGGAAACTGAAGATTCTGATTATATTGTTGGTAGTGTTTATTTCATTTATAAAAATAAAATAAAAAATAGATTAAAAAAAGAAATAAAATGGTGATTACAAAAATGTGCATATTTGCAAACACACACATTTGTGTGCGCAAAAACATCGCATTTTTGTGAATGCACATATTTGCATATGAACGAAAATGCATTTTTCAGAAACGTGTATTTTCCACACATGCGAATATGTGCATTTGCAAAATCCAGTTTGCACATACGAAAGATGTGCATTTTTACAATCACCATTTTTTGTTGAAGCTCAAAGAAGCCATTGGGGTGAGTGTGGGCTGCTCACCAAATATGGGAGGGGCTTGAGCATGGTCCGGGGACTGAAAGCAGGGGCTGGGGCTGGGCGGGAGTCCAGAGAACACGGACGGGGGTGAGTTCGCACATTCCTAGCAATACGAGAATGGAACCAATTGCCTAGGGAGGTGGTGGGCTCTTCCACACTGGAGGCATTCAAGATGAAGCTGGACAGCCATCTGTCAGGGATGCTTTGACTTGGATTCCTGCATTGAGCAGGGGGGTTGGACTCAATGGTCTTATAGGCCCCTTCCAACCCTACTATTCTGTGATTCTGTGATTCTATGACACTTACGCACACGCACACACACATCCAAAGCCAGCTGGAAATGGGATGTATCAGACTTTGGTCATTTTAGCTGACTGACCTTTAAAAATCCAGATAATGTCCTTCACATCCTTTCCAAACCCCCCCCCCCCCCAATCTATAATATAGGGAACAGCACTGAGGATAAATCTTCAAAATGCAATGTAACCATTGAGGTTTTTAGTATGGCCTTCAGGGAAATTCCAGCTCTGTGAGTCTAAATGTGTTCCAACATTTAGGGCACAATCCTAAATAGATAGGTGGCCGCCTCTGACCTCAGAGGTGACTGCCTATCCCAAGCAAGGCACGAGAGGCATGGGGGGATCTCTGCGTCTCTCCTGCCGTGCTCTTTTTCACTAGGCAGCCATTTTTGGCTGTCTAGCGGCGGGGGGGGGGGGAGGAAGCTGCCGTACGACACATAGGATGTGTTGTACGTGCAGCTCTGCTCTCCCCACCCCAGAATGCCCCCTAGCCCTGCCCCTTTTCAGTCGCTCTGCACTCGTCTTCGAGTGCGGACAGGGCTTCTCCGCGCTGCCTCCAAGGCAATGCAGACGGGGGAGATCGGTTCCCAGGATAGACCATATCCTATGGCCTGCTAGACAGTGTCTAGAAGGCCATAGGATTACTCTCTAGGAGGCATTTGATGAGAGGTTTTATCAAACTCTTGATGGGAATTATTTTGTATTGCTGCTTCCCGTTAAAAAAGCAGTTAGCACAGTAAAACACAAGGTAGAACTAAATGACCGTTTAGATCATAGATCATAGAATTATAGGGTTGGAAGGGGCCTACAAGACCATTGAGTCCAACCCCCTGGTCAATGCAGGAAGCCTGATTCCCAGGCGGTCTCCCATCCAAGTATTAACCAGGGCAATCATAGTTAAAAAAAGAAAATAAAAAGGAGACCACACTTTTCTTTAGTGAGGAAAAGTAAAATGGTTTATTCAGTTTCTTGCATACAAAGATGCAATTACAGCATATGGTGTCAAAAGGAGTTTGTTCTGTCCATTTCTTTGTGTTCCATTACTCAGGCAGGAGTGAGAGCAAGTACATGTGCTCCCAGCAATGGAGAAGGCCCGAGAGAGAAGGGAGAAGGAAGGGGAGGAACAGGAAACCACTGTAGGCTATAGAGATCCTAAGGCTAGCTATGCCCATGCATAAACTAACTGAAACACTGCCCCTTCCTGTAACTTGCAGACAAGTTTACAATATTCCCAACAACCCTTTTTAGTGTTGCTGTTTTGCCTGGTCCAATTTTGCAAAGAGATGCAGCCCTTTTACTCTCACTCTGTCCAAACACAGTATGTCTAGGTTGTGGACAGAATCAAAAGAATGTCATATTATTATTCCCTTAGAGATATGGCAAAGTGCCTTGTTAATCAGTATTCTGTTGCTCATACTAACCAAAACTGGCAGCCCCCAACTCAGGGGGAATTCCATCTTATTACCATCCACTGCCTCCTCACTCCATTACTTCTTCCTGGTGTGCTTGTGAAGTCTATAGCAGGGGTGCTAACCTCAGGTCCGTGGGCCAAATCTGGCTTATCTAGGGTCCCCATCTGGCCCCCTGAAGTTCCCCTTCCCCAACCGCCAATTTTTGGCAGTTTCCAGCATTTGCAGAGTTTTTCCCCATTCTAAAAGGTTGAAATGTCTCTCCTAAGGGCATGTGCTTTTCACATGAGGCTTTCATCCCACCACTTTACTGAGGCTTTTGCTTCCAGATCCTTTGTGGGATTAAGAACAGCTCCTTTTCACATGTTTTTCTTTCTCTGCCTTTCTATATGTTCCATTACACAAACACTAGGTGGTGCTGTGGTATAGCAGAATTGCACAACTACACTAGGGTTTCATGTTGCCATTCAGGGATATACCAGTCATTCCTCATTAAGAAAAAAAAGACTATAATGGTTGCAATGCACAGGAGAGCCCTGCAGGATGACAACTTTGTGCAAAGCACCTGCAAACTACTGTAAGGAATCATGAGCAAACAATAAATGCCTCATGTAGAAAGGCTCTTAGTTACTGGCAGTAAGAACTTTACACTACAATATGCTGGTATTTGGGGCATTTTGTCCTTTGGCCTTGCCCACCAAGGGGTTGCAGCCCCCGAGAGCTTCTCTGGAATTGAATTTGGCCCTTGGGCTGAAAGAGGTTTGACACCCTGGTCTATACAATATGGGAGGGGGGCTTTTTTGTGGGTAACCACTACAGGGGGCAAGACACTACCACAGCCCCTCTCTCTGACACACATACGTGAAAATTCCCCTTCCCTAGAAAGCTTTTTTCAAGCCTGATTAGGAGGCTTGATTATGGACTGATCTGGAGAGTAATGGGGATTAGGCTGTGCAAGGCAGATTCACCCTTTCCTCCCCTGGTCTCAGTGAATGGCACCCCTCCCCATGTGGCAATTGGGCTTGAAACATTTCCCAGTAGCTCCAATGGTGTTTTTTTTCTTTCTTAAAGCATGGATGGGCAACCTCCAGTCTGTGGAGGCTGCTCATTTGATCTGTGGGGGCATGGGCTCCCTCCTTCTGTGGGCCCTGCCCACTCCCCTCCCCAAGCCGTCCCCTGGCCTAGGGGCTTTGGGAGGAAGGAACAAGGGGATTCTGCTGGTGCTCCTCTCAAGGGAGGGGAACGACACACTGCGGAGCCCCCTTGTCGGCTCTGATCACAGACAGGAAATAACGAGGTGATGGGGGGATAGCTGCAAGCACTGGACCAGTTTTGCCTTCCCCTGTCCCTCCCCCCAGTGGGAGAGGCCATGGGCAGGGAACATGGCTTTGCTGGGCGTGGGCTTTCTACAAGGGGTGGGACATGCACAGTGAAGCTGGCTCCTGGGGCACACTAGGGGGATCCTCCTCCCACTCTGTGTGCTGGGGACCAGGTGTCACTTAGGGGCCATGGCCCTTGGTGCCATTCAGGGTCACACAGCACTTGAAAACAACGCACTTCCAGGTGGGGTGGGAGAGTAGAACTGAATGTCATCAAACTGGCAGGGGCTGTTCAACCAATGAGAGAGGCTTGTTTCCCGCCCCTGTTCAGGCTCCCCCTTGCCACTACGTTACGGAGAGTAACTAACTCACAATTCTGAAGGCTAGAAACAGTGTTAAAAAGGCAGGCTAGATGGTCGTTCCCCATGAGCGCCCCACTAGCACAAATGAGCCCCATTCCAGCAAATGGGGGGGTAGTCAGACTCCCTCCCGTCAATCAGAGCCTCCTGCCACAATCGAAGCGCCTCAGCATGTTTAGCCTTGAGAAGAGAAGACTGAGGGGAGATAGGATAGCGCTCTTCAAGTACTTGGGGGGTTGGACTCGATGGCCTTATAGGCCCCTTCCAACCCTACTATTCTGATACTTGAAAGGTTGTCACAGAGAGGAAGGCCAGGATCTCTTCTTGATCATCCTAGAATGCAGGACGCGGAATAATGGGCTCAAGTTCCAGGAAGCCAGATTCCGGCTGAACATCACGAAAAACTTCCTGTTAGAGCAATACGACAATGGAACCAGTTCCTTAGGGAGGTGGTGGGCTCTCCCACGCTGGAGGCATTCAAGATGAGGCTGGACAGCCATCTGTCAGGGATGCTCTGACTTGGATTCCTGCACTGAGCAGGGGGTTGGACTGGATGGTCTTGTAGGCCCCTTCCAACCCTATGATTCTATGATTTTATGAAGTGACGGACCATAGTGCAGGAGTCTCTTACCTTTGTGGCTCAGTTTGAGATAAATTCCTTGGGAGACCTAGGGGCTCCTTGAACATTCAGCCATAGTATGGGAGCAGTGGGTGGACATGCATGTCACTCATGTCTGAATGAGCGTTCCCCAACCTGGTGCCCTCCAGATGAGTGGGACTACAACTTAGCCATGCTGGCTGGGGTGGTGGGAAGGCTGGTCTAAATGCCAAGTTGAATGAGTGGCAAGTTTCAATCTTGATCTTGTTACGGGGCAGTTTGCCTTTAGTGGAAACTGCTGCCTCTCTTTTAATAATGCTTATGCCCTGCCAAAGGGCTTGGTTCACTATGATAATAACCTGTGGAGGTAATATACTCTGGGTACCCTTTAAAAACACACACCTACGCCCTCTGAATGAGGCATTTGCCTTTCCCCACTGTGTGCCTTGCATAAGTGTGGGTACATAAAGATCTCCCCTTCCCACTAATTATCACCATGCAGATACCCTTGGTGAGGCCACGAATCATTGCTGGGAGAATGAGAAAAGCCCAGAGATGTGGAAGACTCTTTCATAGCTACTTCACACAAGACTATTCACACTGCCATCCAAACACATATAACTGTGGCATAAAGGACATGTGCAATGTTTGCATTGTGGGCATGCTTTGAACATTTTTCTCCACCTTTGAAAAAAAACAACCCCCCCCCCCCCCACACACACACACACACACTGTGTATCAGTCTTCAGAGGCCTTCAAGTGTGAGAAGAGGCGGCATTTTTATCGTTGGTTAGGAGGGAGCTTGTGCTATATTAAGAAGTATCACAGCAGGATGGAAGATTGTCATCCAAACCTCTTGAGGACACTGTCTCAAGATTATCCTGAAAGGTCCTCCCACCACCATGAGCAATGATTCCACTCACATTCCAAACCCCTTTTCTCAAATACCTTTATTAACAGCAAAAATTAGGCTAGGCAGGCATTCTGGGTTGAAGAAGCTGGTCTGCAGCTTAGGGACTGCAAGCTTTGCAGAGTAGATTTGTGAGCACCGCCACAGCTCAGTCTTCTGGATAGTACAGATCGTGCCTCCTGTCCTTGGGCTAATGGCTCAGGGCTCTTAGAAACAACCCATTCTTCAAAGCAAAAAGCACATTACTTTCTGGTTATAAATAAACCTCAAAACAGATAGGGAAGCAAACCCCAGAACTGGTCTCTCTGCAAACAGGGTTCCTCCCCAGCACAAACACACACTGAAAGTCTCTACCCCTCACATTTTATAATGCAGGCTGCTTGACCTTTTCAACAAAGGGCAAAGTTTCCTTTTGGCAGACCGTAAGGGGCAACATCCACAGATCTCACATTACCTAGTTGCACAGGTTTCTGAAGGCTATAGATATCCAGACAAAAAGCCTTTACCTCCTCACCCAAGTTGTAACAACAGCCCTGTCCCGGCATAATATCTGCAGGGCTCTATTTGATAGATTCCCCACCAACACAGAGTGGTTTTTCAAATGACAGCTGCTGCTGCCATCTGCTTCCAGGGAGACTAGTTCTAATGGCAGTGGTGCAGGTCAGCAGAGCATATTTGGGGCTGCTTGGGAATCTGGATGCCAGGCCAGCAGCCACTACTTCAAACTGAGCAGCCTTGCCCAAGAAGATGGCTCAAAACATCCCACCCTTGTGCTCAGCCTCTTCGTATCCTATCTAGGTATTCAGCCATAAAATAGCCAGTGGCAAACTGGATCCATATACAGCCATGGCTACTGTTGGCTGCTGGGGTGCCCCGAGGACAAAGTCTGATTTGTGTGACAGGTAGGAGCCATGTAAAGCACTGGCAGCTGAGATGTTTGCCCAGAACACATGGAGCTGAAGGGGTGAAATAGCAAAGGAGGTCAATGGGAGAGCAGCAGCTCTGTGTACGTTTACAGCATGGCATTATAAAATGGAGGAGGGTACAAAATACCAGCCCACCCAGGGAGGAGGCAGTAAAACACATGAGGCTGCCTTACCAACTGCTGTTATAGGGCTGAGCCAGCAGCTGGCTTCACTACATCTAAACACACGAGGTTAATTAGTCAAGAGAATGCAGTGCAAGTGGGCTGAGCACATAGGGTGGTAAGGCAGGAAAAGCTTTCAAGGTTGGTCCTTCGCCTCAGAGTCTTTATCATAGATGTAGCTTCCAACAGCGCCTGTGTTCACTCCTGCAAAAAGAACAGAAGCATCAGTGGAGGAAGAAGGAGGGCAGACCGAAGGGCCAGGCAGACGGGCTGAAGGGGCAAGGAGAAGCAACCTCTGTTTTTTTGTTTTAGTACATCTTAATTTGTAGAATTAAGATTGTATACAATCTTATACACTAATAGCAAACTCATTCTTCAACTGTGGATCCTTATGCAGCCCAAACAGCACCATTCACCATTCATACAAAAAGGGAGTGTCAGCAGCCTCAAAGAACTGTAGAATCATGGAGTTGGAAGGGCCATTTAGGTTGTGGAGCTCACCCCTTGCTCAGGGCAGGAATCCTTAAGGCATCCTTGGCAGATGGTTGTCCAGTTTCTGCTTGAATACCTCCAGCGATAGAGAGCCCACCGCCTCCCCAGGCAGCTGGTTCCATTGTCTGACTCCTCTGGCTGTTAGGACGTTTTTCCTGATGTTCAACTGAAATCTGCTTTCCTGTAACTTAAGACCATTTTTTCCTGTCCTACAGTCTTGGATGACAGAGAACAGGTTGCAGCCCAGTTCTGTGTGACAACCCTTTAGGTACTTGAACAGTGCTATCATATCCCCCCTCAGTCTTCTCTTCTCTAGGCTAAACATACCCAGTTCCTGCAATCTTTCCTCAGAGCTTTTCTACACGAGGCATTAATTGTACGCTGATCATTCCCCACTCTTGGTTGTTTACAGGTCCTTTTGACGACATCATGACCCTCCAGTTTTGCTTCTGTTTTTAAACTGCACTTTCAGCAAGTTTTTTAGAGCAGGGAAAATGTGGTATTATTTAAAGGAAGTGAAATAAAATGTTATTTCCACTTGTGTAATTGCACTACTCTGCTATACCACAGTGCCACCGAGAGGTTATGTAGCAGGAAAGGAAATGCTCTTTGTGTAGTGCTCGGATCTTAATTCTGCGACGAAACTGAAAGTAGATACAGCAGATTAACAGCCTTGTATAGAAAAGTTCTTAGTTTCTAGTCCCCTGATTGTTTTGTTGCCCTTCTCTGAACTTGTTCCAGTTTATCTGAATCCTTCTTAAAGTGTAGTGTTCAGATTCCAGAACTGGACACAGTATTCAAGGTGAGGTCTGACCAGCAAAGAGCAGAGTGGAACTATTACTTCCCATTATTTTGAAACTATACTTCTATTGATGCAACCTAAAACTGCATTTGCCTTTTTTGAAGCCACATTACTCTGATGACTCATATCCAGCTTATGATCGACTACAACTCCAAGATCCTTTTCACACGTACTACTGCCAAGCCAGGTATCTCCCCCACCCCCCTGTGCACCTGAAAAGGAAACCCCAAGGTTTGCAGAAATACAAAAATTCTTTAGAAAAGTAAACCGCTAGAGGAGGGGGGAACCCCAAGAGCAGTGCAATGAGGACTGAGCATGCTCTGTGGCCACAGAACGCTAACTGACTGTTGGGGGGTGAACGTGGAATGGAGTATCCTGAATCATTGGCTGGCTCCCTGAACAGGAGCATTCCACACTGCAAAATTTTGTTGCAGGTCTTACTTGTTATTCATGAAGGACAAAGCAAACACACTTGAATGCTCTTGGCCACATACAGCTGTACAGCTAGATATGCTGGGGTTACAAGCTTTAATTAATTGATCAGTGCAACACGTCAACAAACGCTGTAAGCACCGATTAAAATGTATCCTTAAAAATTCAACACCAGCCAATATCTTTCAGGGTGAAAATATACAGGATCTCTTTCTGCCAATAAAAAGACAAAGACCAGGCCTGGCATCAGCAGGTGCCACCTACCCCTGGGCAGCTACAGAGGGCCCAGTGACGCTGACACCACTGTCCTGGGGCCCCTTTTCTTGCATTTCAATGATTGCGAGGCAGATGCCACTTTAATTACTTCCTCACCAAACCCTCACACATCCCCCAGCACTGACACTGCTGTCATCCTCCTTTTTTGTGGGTTCTCCTTCTACTACAGAGGTTATTGGCCTTCTCCTTTCAAATTTTTCCAGAGCAAGTCCCTATCCGCCCACTGTTATCCTACTTCACCTCTACCCTGAAGTTCATTCTGTGAGACACTACTCCTCTTTGCATCTCTGTGTTCTTGTCCTACGTCGTTCTCTGGCTCCCTCTCAACTGTCTCTTCAGTCTCTGATGCGTGGCTCACTTTCTTCCTTTCTGACAAGATCTCCCCCCGCCTTCCTCCCCAGTTATTTCAATATTCATGTTGATAATCTATCTGACCTAGCTGCCTCCTATCTCCTCTCCCTTACCTCCATCTCTGCCTTTGGACTGAGTCCCCCATTGGTCAATCTCTTGATCTTGTCTTCCTCAAGAACTATTCAATCTCTGACCTCCCTATGATAGAATACCCACTGTCAGGCCATCACTTCAACACTGCACACACTCTTTCCTTGTGCTCCTTCCAGGACCTGCATTCCACTGAAGCTTCTTGGGAAGTGTAGTCCCCTCTTCTCTCTTCTGTTGCTTCTCCCTGCATGTTGAACTCTGCACCTTCCACCTTCAGTTTATTCCCATCCTCAACTATCGAGCCATTTGCGCTGCCATCCCAATGAACTATTTACCCTCTCAGCCCCACTCCTGGTTCACTCACTCTGGTCAGTATCTCCATTAATGCATTTGTGCAGCTGACCACCACTGGAGAACAAAGGAGTTGGCTGATTTTCCTTAATATGCATTCATCCTTTCCGTCTTCTCATCTGCCATAGATCTGGCTAAACAAGTCTTTGTTCCACACCAGCTCAAGAAATCCTTCACACCTCTTCTTTTGATGCCCCAATGAAGGCTGGACCACCACCTCCCTCATCCTCCTCTGCTCAAGTTTTTACCACCTCTTCAATGATAAAAATTGAATTATACCTTCTGAACTCACTACCTCTCCATCCCTTTCTCCCTCTTCTGGTTCTCCCTCCTCTTACACATCACTCAGTCCTTTCTTCATCTTTGCCTCCACCTCCTTCCTCTTTCTCTGTTGCCTTCCCTATGCCAAATTGTAGACTCTAAGCTCCACAGGGAAGAGATTGTCTTCATGTAGTTTGAAAAGCACACTGATAGTGCTATAATAATAAAAATTGTGATAATGGCAGGTAAGAACCAAAAGGCAGCGATGCATAAAGGAAACTGTTGGTCCTGCTCCATAAATCTCAATCTCTTCTTCCAAATGTGCTACGCTCACCTGCTCACGTGTGTTACCAGATGCAAGGCTACATTTAATGCAGGAAACCAGGTCAGAAAACAGAGAAATGATAGGAAGCAGACCAGAAGGATTACCCCAACTGGAGTGGGAAGGGGCCTATCAGCTACTCCTTAGGACTGCAGCCGCAGAGCTCATAATCAGTCAAAGGTTACCACGGCTCAACAGCCAGGGTTACTGCTGTATGAACAGAGGTCTTCCAGATTGAGTTTTAGCACAGGGCCTTCTGAAAAGTGAAGAATAACAAATTTGCAGGGTCTTGCTGTGACCCAGGCAAGCAACACGGAGGCCAGGATAGAGATGTAAAATTTCCAGTAATTTTGAAGCTGGGGGGGGGGGGGGGATTTCTTTTCGGCGGGGTGGGGCAGAAAAAATCTGAAATTTCGGGAAAACTGAACACACAGAGTGGGTATTCCAGTCTACCTCCCATTCTGCAGTTGACCTCCCCACCAACCCTGGGCTGGAGCAGTTGCCTTTCCCGCCTCTTGAATCCATCTCCACCCATACCACACTCACCCTTTGGTCCAAACAGGATCCCGTAGCATGGTTTGTGGCAATAAGGCTGCCCATCATGCTGGAAGGGAGAAAAATGACAAAGGAATACATCAGTGTAAGCCACAGGGTCAGCCCTACCACCTCCAGTGCATGCCAGGCCTTCAGTCGGCATTTTCCATCCATCAATGCCTGATCAGAAATCTGGTATTCCTGGTTGCACAAAGACACATGAAGTAGGGCTGGAGGTGTCCCGAGTAACAAAAAAAGCCTCTTGGCGCCCATCACACTGAAATGCTGGAACTCCCTGCCTAGAGGGCCTGAAGATTACCTTGTGCCCGAGGGCTCAGGCAGTCCCATAAACCATAGCTGCTCCTGTCCTGGCTGTCCCAATGACAAAGGCTGGTGTCCAGCGGTTCTGCAAACCCTGGGCCCTGTAGGCCAGAGCCACTAAAGGCAAGCTGGGGCATGCTGTGCTGGCGTGAGACAGCAGATTTTGGATCCTGGACAACAAGTGCAGAACGAGAGCAGACACCAGGGGGCACCTTTGCTCTTTTCTGCTTGCTCCTTTGCCATACAACTGCTCTGTGGACACAAGAGAAATGCTGCTTGTCTGCTTTTCAAGCAGTAGCAAAGGAAAGTATTAATGCCCAAACCAGCTGGAGTCCATGGTGGAAGAGCAGCAGTCTTAGCAGCCCTGCTAAGCAGGGCTCAGCTTCAAATAGCTAGGCCAGTTAGAAAACAGGCAGTCCGAAATTACAGGCAAGGCAGGGTTGAATCTGCCAGTGAACTTGTGTCTTCTGAGGTCTGTCTTCCACATTACATTTTTCCTACAAGGAGATTAAATGCTGGGCAGGATTTTGTTTTAAACAAATGTCAAGAACATACAAATGTCTACTGTGCTGTAACTGTACATCTTGGGGAACCACAGCAGCAGCTGCATGAACCAGCCCAAGACAACCTGAAACAGAAGGGAGTGTTGAACTTTGCATAGCTGTGAAAGGACTGAGTTCTGGAGATCACATAATGCTCAAGACAAAGACAGGTGACTCACAGTAATTACGGCCGGCTACCTTCCAACTCTGGGGTGGAGCTAGCCTGTTTGGAAAGGAGAGCAAAACGCCTCTCAGAAATGAATCTATTTTCCTTGATCCAACAGATTCTATGTAAGCTCTCCACATTTTGTCTGGAACAAACCAATAGGCACGTTAACCTGTGATTAGTAAAAGCCAATTGCTCAGTGCCTTTTACTCATAATTTTTATGTGACAAACGTTTTTTGTTCATGTGTTCTCACAAGGGGGGGATCTTCACGACAACAGAATGAGAAGCATGTTGGTATTATCCAGATTTTCATGGAATAGGCTTTTGTCCATCATGGATACACGAAGCAAGAAAAGTCGAGAGTACCGTACCTTTAAAATCCACTTTTCACGGGTCACACAGCACTTGAAAGCAACATACTTCTGGGTTGGGTGGGGAGAGCAGAACTGAACATCATCAGCCTGGCAGGTGTTGCTCAACCAATGAGAGAGGCTTGTTTCCCACTCCTGTCCAGGCTCTCCCCATCCCCACCCCCAGCTACCATGTTATTATCCCTGACAGCATCTGAAGGCTCCCCATGAGAGCACTCCACCAGCACAATTTCACCCTGTTCTAGCCAACAGTCAGGGAGTTAGAGCTCCCACCCACTTTCTCCTTTTCCACAGAGTAAATACAGCGATCGAGCTGCTTCACCCGTTCTCAGGCCGCAGCCTCTGTTGCCTGCTTTCCCCCCACTGAGTATCGGTAGTGTCTTTTTCCCACTGAGAAAATTGGTGCTGCACTGTTTCAAGTACTAACTATCTAGCAAGAGGAGGCGGCCAGGAGTGGGAGCCTGCAGCCCCAATATTTCACTGTATCGATACGGCGAGACAGTGAAAACTAAGGAATGCAGGAGAGGGAGGAGAGGTGGCGGTTGGCAGAGGCCACGGCAGCGGCAGCAGCTCTAGCAGAGGGAGGCAACTCCAGCCAGCCCTTTCCTTTCCCTCCAGGCAGAGAAGCAGTGACGTAGCACAAACATCAGAGAAGCAAAGTTACACAAGCATCAGAGAAGGCTCTCAAGGGGGATGAGCTGGGAAATGGAGGCTAGTTACTCCCACTGGGGAAAAAGAAGTACAGTGCGATTCTGAAGGCACTCTACAACTTGAGTTCCAACTCTACAATGAGTTGGAAAGGCAGGCGAGTTACTCTACTCACCTAGGTTATGGAGGGCACAGCCAGGTGGAAGACACATCCCTAGGAACACTTGATCATACTGAGTTTAAAGCAGAGGAATGGGCACACAGCAGCTGAACCACAGGGGAGCCAAATTAAAGAAAAACAATGGAGAAAAAGTACTCTGCAAAAATGTGGCTTTCCCACAGGTAAACTCCAGGGTGGCTGCAGAGTGGCCATGACATCATGTGCCACAAAGGACCTCCAAACGGCCCAATCCGCAGCACATCACCCATGAAGACAAGCCCAAGGAAAAGTCTGGTATTTATCACATCCTGGAAAGCTTGGTTTTCAGTACTTCTCCAATAAGCAGCTCATACATTATATTTTGATTATATTTACACTGTAGACTTTGGAGTAGGAAGTGCACGAGTGAAGTTGCCCAAACCATAGTTCCAGGAATCATTTGATGTGCATCTGCTTAACCTGAAGCATAAGAAGATAGAGCAAGACTGGGGAAACTGAGGCCCGGAGACCAAATCCAGCTTTCCTGGAGTTCGAATTTAGCCCGCTGGGTTCCCCAAGACAGCCATACTCCCTTCCCCTGGCCCCACCCTCTTTCCCCCAACCACCAATCATTTAGCAGTTTCATGGCTTTTGTATGGTTCTTCCCCCATTTGAAAAGGTTGAGATGCTTCTCCTCAGGCTCCATTACTGGCAGGAAGAGATTTAAGCTACAATAGGCTGGTAGTTTTTGTATTTTTAGCTCCGCCTCTCTTGCCTTTGGCCCCACCCACCCCTGGAATGAACCCCCTGAGAGCTTCTCTGAAACTGGATTCAGCCCTGGAGCTGAAAGAGGAGCCCCACCCGAGGTAGCGTTTGCATCTGGGCGAATGGAGTCCTACCTCAGCATGGCCTCCAGGGATCAGAGTCTTCCTACAGCGCTCACAACGTAGGCAGGGGCGGTGCCAGTCCTTGCCCAGGGAGGTCACCTTCTCAGCTAGAACAGACAAGAAGGTGCATACAAATTCAGTTCTCTCTTTGGACATGAACATTTCTAAACCAGTATTCCCTCACTGCAATTGATGTTGCCTGTGCCTTGGAAAAACCATCAGACAGAAGGTCTTTAAGAGATCAGACAGACCACATCAAAAGCAGTGCAAGTGCCTGAAGGGTTCTAGTGGCGTATCGCACCCACATCCCCCGTCCCTTGATTGCCCTCCCTTAGCTTTACCTTTGCTGCAGCCATGTCAGCTATGCGGAGAGTTGCGCTGCTGGAAGAAGTAGCTGCAGGGCTCTCGTGAGACCTCATAGGGCTCTTGCAGGTCTCATGAGAACTCGGCAGTCACTTTTTCTAGGCGCACAATGAGGGAAGGAGAAGGCGAGCAGCTGCTCAGGAGAGCCCTGCTTGCTGCTGTCTCACTGTGTGTGGCAAATGCCATGGCAGGAGAGCAGCTGGTGGGGCTCTCTCGAGCACCTGTTGGAGACTGCAGCAGAGGGCCTCCTGGTAGGGGCGGGGTGAGGCACAGCACAATTCGCTGCTCCTCCTGCTCTGCTGCCTGATGTAGGCACCTCACCCTACGTCATGGGTGGGCCACCCCTGTTCAAAAGGCATGTTTCCGCCCATTACAGGCGCAGATGTAGGCTTAAGGGCGTGGCCAAAATGGGGTGAAATCTCCAAGGCTACAAGGAAGCTCAAGAGGATTCCCAGCAATCCGGAGATGAAGCTCCAGTTCCCTGGAGAGCTTCTTGCTCCTAGCAGAAGCAGAATAGCTTATGTATAATAAACAACTTATTATGCATAATAAGCTATTTGCTTAATTATGTATGGCACAGAATTTGACTTTTTAAAGTGCAAACAGTCCTGTCTATAGGAGTCAGCAGGTCATTAGAATTCCACACACACACACCCATTAGTGAAAAACATGTGGAGTTTTGATTCCAAATTGGTACCTACCCTCCTGGCCTTCCTGAGAGAGAGAGAACATGCTACTCAAGTATAAATCCAGATATTGTAGACTGTCACTAGATCCATCAGTTCTGTGCCAGAAGCTTCCAGGAACAACAGACCCCATGGAACCTGCTCCACTGGACAATTATTTGATCTGGCATAACTCTACAGCCAAGGTAGAACATCACATATGCCCTTTAGAGACTGTAGTCCCAGGGGACCAGAATGTCCTTTAAACCCCTTGTCTCCCTAAGCACTAGCCCCCCTCTGTAAAACTTCGACTCTCCTCCCCCACTATAAAACCAGGACGATGTCTCCCTTTTAAAAATATTCAAATTATCTACTGTTTCCAGGTGGAGACTATCTCCGGCATACTGGGCTGGAAAATCTCAATGTACAGACAACGATGGGCCAGACATAGTGAAAGCAGGAGACCTGGACAATACTCACCAAAATAGACCTTCTTAGAGCACCGTGGGCAGACATTGGGCTCTCCAGTGAAGGTGGTAATGCTGGAGGCTGAAACACAGGTAAGAAGGCATGAATTCTCAAAGATGTCCAGTTCTGACCCCCAAACCTGGATCAGGCAGACATCAGTCCTCCTTGGAAACATGCACCCTTCAGGCAGCAAGCTCTGTACCAAACAAACTACAAGTAAGCTCTCAAGAGACACATCCAACAATGTCCTAGATTTGTCTCTCCCCACGTGTTTTCTCCCCACATGGGGAGAAAAGTAGAGAAAATTGTACCAGGGTTAAGAAGCTCCACTTGAAGTATGTGAGGAGCTGGGAAGTGTGCTTGATACCTATGTCTCCCACACCCATGCACATGCTAAACAGGGATCTCTCAGAGGAACAGCAGTGCCACTTACTGTCCAGATTAAGGGCCAGAGAAATATTCCATACAGAATTTCAAGGGTCAGGGGACAGATACCGAATGTTCCCCACAGAGCATAACCATTGCCCCCATCAATGTCCTAAGTAGCGCAATACAGCTGCAATAACTTCATAGTTACAATATCTTAATTATGTACTCCAAGTGTTAAATGTGGACTTTCTTAGTTTAAGAGTATACCCCATGGGTTGTGACTACCGTACTCTATAATCAATAATATTTTGCACCAAGAAAAGCTGAATTCTATGACCCTTATACATTTTGCACGTTGAGCCCATGTGCATAATTAATTTTACATAATCTAGTATGGTGGTGTTGTTCTTTGCATTCTCGTTTGCTAGCCACAGGGAACCATGCGCACTTCAGAGGCACTCACTGACGCCACAGAGCAACCATTCTGGCTTCTGATAGTTCAACAGGCATCACCCACACACTTTCAAGCATAACCTCCCTTTTATTTTTTTTAAGTGGAAGATGAGAATCTCAGAAAGCTCAATTCTGTGTTCAGTACCACATTCTATAGGGTACACGGAAGGAGCCTCCTCGAAGAATTGGGCGTACCCTGGTAACAGTGCATTGCGCCACTTAATCCTTCTACCACCTGATCGAACTGCAGCTCGGCGGTGCAGTGGCAGTGGCTACATTTTGGCGGAGCAGAGTTTGGTCTGGACATGACACGATGACAACCACATTCTATATCTTTTCTACACTCCTGGGGAATTGCAGCATTCACACAATCCTGAGCATATTCAGCTCTGGCTGATGGCTAGCAAAGAGCAGCAAAACTGGGTAGGAACAGGACTTTAAGAAACCTTGAAATGAGCAATCTGCAGGATTTCCCCCACCCTGCATAGAGGAATACACTGAAGAAAAAACAGGTGTGGGTTGTCATCCTGCCACATTCCCAAAGCCCCTCTGCACACTCTCCCCATTTTCTGGCTCAGAAGCCTTGGGGTTTCCAGCCTTCTTCTGCTTCAGTGCTCACCTTTGCTGGGTCCCTTGGGTGCAGCACTCACTTTCTTCTCTTCCACTTTGGATATATGCTCAATAGGAGCTGGCACCAACTGTCCTTCAGTCTGGGGCTTATCGTAGATGTAGGAACCTGCTCCTCCTATATTCACACCTGAAAAGGGAGCAGGAGAGGTCAGAGAGTCCTGGTGCCAGATTTCTTGATGGGCTGTCTCATTCTCAATAACGTCTATGTATTTTGGAGAAGCCATGCAGTATCACTCACAGTGTGGACACAGCTCATCAGCCAGTCCTCTCCCATCTAGAGTTCACTAGATGCTTTCCCTGGTTGCAGTGACTGGAGAAAGCTTTTCCCCCAACCTCTGGACACTATTTACCCTGCTTGCTGATTTCTGGACCCAGCAGCAAAATTCCCTACCTGTAAGCCACAGTGGGGTGTGTGTGTGTGTGTGTGTGTGTGTGTGTAGGTGGTAGGTGGTGTTTTCATCAGCTATCAGGGTTCCCTGTGCTAGGGAAGATCTGAAAGTTCCACTACAGGCCTCCTCTGCTCCCCTGCCTTATAAAGTCAGCAAAGCAAGTCTGTTTAACAAAGTAGATACTATCGCTCTCCTTCAGCATGTTAGGGGATATCAGCCCACATGTTCTATGCTTGCCTTCAAACACATAGCTTTGTAAGAGAGAGAACCACTCTTCTTATTTAATTCACACAGCATAGATAAGGGTTGGAAGTGACCAAAATGTCACCCATTTTCACCTTTAGACAGGGCCAACGCTAGATATTATAGGCAAATGCAGGTTTATGAGAGAAACACACATATCTGGAACCACTTCTTTGTACCAAGTCATGCCCTCCCACAGTATTTTTCTTACATGTGTTTGCATGTAATGTTTTGTTCCACCTACAGTAGCTCACATTCCAATCAAAGCACACCTCAAGCAGGCAAGATGCATGACACCAGAGATGCCCGTAGGATTACACCTACGCCGAACTGGATACCTCTGGCTTGCTTTGAGAAGAACCGAGCTCAGAATGAGGTGGTCATAGAAAGACATCCATTTAGCAGCACTTGTGTTGAGAGCTGAGACTGCCCAACAAACTTGAAGGAAAACATACCTTTCGGTCCGAACAATGTTGCATAACAGGGTTTGTGACAGTAAGGCTTCCCATCGTGCTAAGGTAAGAGAAATGGCAAATGTTAAGCTAGCCAGGATTTTGAAAAAGTAATTGGCAAAAAACTAGTAACAAAGAAGTTCCAGTTCTACCAGAGCAGGGAGTTCCAGCAGAAAAGGGCCCTCCCCTGGCTCCCCAGCAGAGCTGATGGCAAGGCTCTCCCGAGGCAGACATAGAGAGGCAGCGGATCAGCTTGTAATGTCCCCAAATTCTCTGACTCAATTAAAAATCCTAGTTGGGAAAGAATTTATGGCTTCCGTCTTGGGGTGGACGAATCTGCCAGTTTTGCTCTCTCCCACATTCACATTTTTAAAATCCCAAGTTCTTTCCATCCTGCATGTGAAGAAATTTGCAAATTTTGGTGAATTTTTATCAGAAAGTAACTGAAGCAAAAATTTCTCCCATCTGGACCAGCCAAATTCAATAGGTACAGTTATTCCCAACATGGTAAAAATACCCTGCCATATAGCTGTTGAAAACGAGGAGCCTGTCAGAAAAGAAGAGGTGGCAACCATAATTCAGTACTAAAAACACCATGGAATACGCAGGGACTCAAACACAGACTTTTAAAAGCTAACTACTCAAAGTCCTGGCCCTAGATGGGCAAATCTGTCTGTTTTAGTTTGTCCTACATTTGATTTTTTTTTTTTAATCTCAAGTTCTTTCTGTCCTGTTTAGGAAGAAATGTGTGGATTTTGGTAAGTTCTCAAAAAAGAGAAAAGAAAAGAACCAAATGAAATTCTCACTCATCACTACTTGCTTCCCCCATCCGCACCAGCCCTCCCTATCCACAAAATGCCACGTGCTCTTCCTTTTCCTTATTTGGCAAGCAGCAGTGACAAGGAGAGGAGGGAGGTTTGTTCCTCCCTATCATCCAAGGGCTCATGGAAGGTGTTGTTTTCCAGAGGGCCACACTTCCCATGCCCTCCTGGGCCGTGCGCCCTGGCGCACAGCTACTCAGTACACCAGGACAGCAAGAGAGAGAAGACATATGCCTCCCTCCTCTACTCGCCCTAAATGCTGCTGCCGCCAGGTGAGAAAATTATTCATAGAATCATAGAATAATAGGGCTGGAAGGGGCCTATAAGACCATCGAGTCCAACCCCCTGCTCAATGCAGGAATCCAAGTCACAGCATCCCTGACAGATGGCTGTCCAGCCTCGTCTTGAATGCCTCCTGTGTGGCACCTCCCACCTAGCACCTCCCTAGGTAACTGGTTCCATTGTCATATTGCTCTTACAGTCAGGAAGTTCACCCGGAATTTGGCTTCCTGTTACTTGAGCCCGTTATTCCATGTCCTGCACTCTGGGATGATTGCAAAGAGATCCTGGCCTTCCTCTCTGTGACAACCTTTCAAGTACTTGAAGAGCATTATCCTATCTCCACTCAGTCTTCTCTTCTCAAGGCTAAACATGCCCAGTTCTTTCAGTCTCTCCTCATAGGGCTTTGTTTCCAGTCCCCTGATCATCTTTGTTGCCCTCCTCTGAACCCTCTCCAGCTTGTCTGCATCCTTCTTAAAGCATAGTGCCCAGAACTGGACACAGTACTCCAGATGAGGCCTAACCAGTGCTGAGTAGAGGGGAACTAGGACTTCCCGGGATTTGGAAGCTATGCTTCTATTAATGCCGCCCAAGATAGCATTTGCCTTTTTTGCAGCCACATCACACTGTTGGCTCATATTCAGCTTGTGATCGACAACAATTCCAAGATCCTTCTCGCTTGTAGTGTGGTTGAGCCACGTATCCCCCATCTTGTAATTCTGCATTTGATTTCTTTTTCCTAGGTGCAGAACTTGGCATTGATCCCTATTAAATGCCATTCTGTTGTTTTCTGCCCAGCACTCCAGCCTATCAAGATCACTTTGAATTCTGTTTCTGTCTTCCAGGGTATTAGCTATCCCACCCAATTTTGTGTCATCTGCAAATCTGATAAGCCTTCCCTGCACCTCCTCCTCCAAATCATTAATAAAAATGTTGAAGAGCACTGGGCCCTGGACTGAGCCCTGTGGTACCCCGCTCCTTACCTCTCCCCAGTTTGAGAAGATCCCACTGATAAGCACTCTTTGAGTCTCATTCTGTAGGAAGGGGAGAGGGTGTTTGGGGGGCTGGCATGAAGGGCTTTTGGGTATGAGGAGGTCAACTTGTGATCCTTCAGATATTTTGGCCTACAACTCTTATCAGCCCTAGCCAGCACAGCCGATGATGAGGGATGATGGGTGTTTTAGGCTAAATATGTTTACTAATGCACCCCTACATTAAAATTAATAATTGTGCCAGGAATGGAAACTTTTCTGGGAAGAATTATATAAAACAAGCCCTATTTGTCTGTACCAGCACTTATCGTTTTTCATTCCTGGGAAGTCTTTCCTCTGGGACACTTTTCCTCTCGAGATCACAGCCTGTGGTGTACACTTCAGAGGCTCAGCAAGCAACAGTGGCACTATCTGCTCCATGCTGTCAACACGAACTTATTTCTGAGAGAAAGTACTGATAAGACAGAGACATATTTTCCCCTTAATGCAAGGAATGTGCCATTTGTACTGCTATCTATCAAAACTGCCACAGAAGGAAATGGCAGATACAGCCAGTAGGCTGAAGGCAATACTTTTCTAGCTTCCTGTAGCAGCAGTTTCTCATCAGTAACGATACAGAGAGAAGCAGTCTGAGAGTGCCATGGAGATTGAAGTACTCTGCTGGTCTCTCACTCACCGCATGAAGCAGAGAAAGAAAAATGGCTGGGCATGACACCTCAAGTTCTATGTAGAAAACGTAGCCCAATCAGGAGGAAATCTGCCAAACTTCCTGGCAGAGCTCAAGATACAAATTTAGAGAGAAAGTGCTTCTGGGGTGAGTCACTTTCCTCAGATTTCATATACTGGGGGGATCTCAAGGACTGGAGACAGATGACTCCTAGCTACAGCATTTCTGTGATATGTGGACACACCCTGTTCTTCATTTCTACCTACAACCTCATTAGAAATAATTGGAGGAATTGACAATTTTGTCTAGAGCCAGGAGTGGCAAAGCCTTGGCAATGTACTCCCCTCCTTATACACACTGCATTTCCAGCCTGAGGGTGTGACCTGCACGTTGTTTTGACTATTCATTCTTTGTCTCCCCAGCCGTCACACTCCATTGTGCATTAGAAGCAGTAGTCAACTCTAGCTGGACCAGCAAACCTGCTTCTTAAGTGTCACAACCATGGGAGCCAGCTTCAGATGAAAAACAAAGGCACTGCCAGCAAACAAAAGTTATTGTCTACTTCCCTGAGCAAGTGGCCTTTGGGGGTTTTCTGAAGAGTCTCTCCCAAAAGAGCTAGCTCCTTGCTGAAGCTGGACAATTCAGCTGCAAAATCAGCTGAATGAGCCACAAGGAATGGCATTAGTAGGCAACCCAGGGGAACTGCAAGGGTTTTGCCGGGAGCATGGAAAAGGAGGGGGTGATAGCCTGAGGATCTCTAGCTATGCCATATTTTTAAAACCAACAGAAAGCAGCATGAAGATAGCTGGGCATGTGTCCAGGCAAATGAGCAGCAGTCCAGCAGTGGGGATGCTTCACCTTCCATTTCCTCAAATACAAATGGTTGAAGAGAGTTATGCTAAATTTCAGAGACACATTTATAGCTCAGGTAAGTTGCATGTGCACTTCAGATCTCTCGTCTAAACCCAACAGATATGGATGTGGGCCTTCCATAAGTCCCAGCTCAGCCTCCTTCATTTCAATGTGTGGGAGCCCTGGAACTAAGTGCAACCAGCATTGGCCTAGGGAACCTTTATGTGACTGTCAGCATGGAAGACAGAAAACGGGCCATTCCTCAATCAGCATGTCCATCCATATTCCTTAACCTATGTCATTCCCACCCTTATAGCCAGAAAGCTGGCTCTGTCTGGTCAGGTTTTGACAGATACTTTCCATTTGTGTAGCCTGAGGATGTGGATAAGTTCCTGGCAGCAGTGAGGCCTAGTGTACACCTGCCCCCCTGCCTGTTCTGGCTGATTAAAGGGAAGCTTGGCATATTCAGCAGCACAGTTAATATGAAGGATTGGTTCCATCCATTTCAAAAGAGGTTGTGATGAGGTTGACAGCAGGCTTCTTTGACAAAGGCATAAATAGCTAACAGCCACTTTCTGAGGAAGGTATTGGAATATACAATGGCCTTGCACCTCCAAGGATTTCTGGATGACATAAGATATCAGAATCCTTTCCAGTCTGGTGATCCCTGCAGTTTGGGGACAGAATAGCTTTGGTCACCCTGATCTGTGTCAAGAACCAGACAGGGAGAATGTATCCCTCTTGTTTTTGCTGGTTTCAGAACCATGTGGAACATTCCCCATATGGGGAACATTTTTCAGTCCAAGGGCCAAATTACAAAATGGGAAGGGTCTCAGGAGCCACATTCCATCTCTTGGCATGACCAAAGATAGCATGAGCAGGGGCCAAGTGTGATTATTACCATTTGAAGCCTACTCAGAACCAAGGAGGACAAAGCTTCTGCATGTCTACTCAGAAGTACGCAGAGCTGAATCACTCGGCAGCACTTTCAAATGGCATTTCAAATACCAAGCCTCTGTATGTCTACACACAAGTAAGCAACAGTTCTGCCTGCCTGCAAAATGCACAGTTCAAAATCTTCCAACAGCTCAATTCTTTGCAAGGTATTTAAAGGTTAATTGTCTTTAAATACCCTCATATCTCTGATCAGTGATAACAGCAAAAGGAGCTTGTGGCCACATCAGTTGGGAGATTACCCATCCTTGAACTTTGGTATCCTTCTAAGATAGGTGTGAAAACACTGTGGGCATTAGACAACCTCCCAAGCCCTGCTTGGCAGCCCCCAGGCCCCCAACATCTGCTCCCACTGAAAAAACAGTGGGGGGAATAGGCTCTATGGACCTCACTCCTAGGGCATCCCAGAAAGCATGTCCTAGGGTGCTCTAGGAATTAGGTTCCTGCCAGAGAGTCTGTTCCTAGAATATTTTGTCTTTTTTGTATGTGATTGCGTTGGAGTGGCTGGGCCTTTAGTACCTTCATGCTGTTGCTGCAAGACCAAGATCTGTTGCTGCTGGGCTGAGTGCGTTACGTATTCTAGGGGTTACTGTGGGTTAGTTATTGTTTTTGAACCTTGGCAGCTCCTGTAAAATTGGAGCAGCAACAGTGGTGGAGCTTCTGCTAAGTTCCTCACTTCTGTGTGTGCTGAATAAAGAACAGTCGTGTTTGAGGCCTGCTGATTCCTGCAGTTGTTCCCTCTAACCTATACAACATTTTGTGGCGATGAAGGTGGGATCCTGAGAGCTATACAGGCAGCAAGGACTGTGAATTCATTTACACAGCTAACAGATAAGCAGTCAGCTAGACCCACTTAAGAACTTGAGCAACTCCTGTGTTTAAAGATGTCTTTAAAAGAGAATTAAAATCAAAATGGCTGCTCTTGGACATATTGAAGAGTTTGATGGGAGGCAACCTGCTTCCTGGGATTCTTGTGCAGAATGGCTTTCATTCTATCTTGAAGCAAATAAGATAGCCAATGCTGAGCAAAAATGAGCTGTGCTCTTAACGGTTTGTGGGCCACAGACATTTGCCATAATAAGATCCCCCACTGCTCCTGCCTCACCCAAAACTAAGACATCTGATTAACTTTTAGGATTACTGAAGATACATTTCTCACCAAATCCTTCCGTTACTGTGCAGAGATTTAAATTTCACAAACAAATGCAGCGATCTAGAGAGGGCATTGCCCCTTACATTGCAGAACTGCGTCATCTTTCTTAACGCTGCAACTTTGGGGATTTTCTAGATGATATTTTGAGGGATCGCCTTGTCTGTGGGGTTTATGATGAAGCACTGCAACAACGCCTCCTGTCTGAGCCAAACTTGTCATTTGCAGTGGCTCAAGAAAAGGCATTAGCTAGTGAGACTGCATCACTATATGTCACAGAACTCAAGAGAGATGCAGAGGATGTAAATGGATCAAGCAGGCTGAGAATTCTGGGCAGCAAGGTCAACAGAACACAGGAAATGCACCTTCCATAAAATCTGCAGATAGGCCCTGGCTTACCTATTCCTGCTCAGGCTGTGGAGGACCACATCAGCGCTCTCTGTGTGGATTCAAGGATGCTGAGTGCAGGTTTGGGAAGAAGAAGGGTCACCTTGAGCAAGTCTGCTGTTCAAAAACTGTCAGCACAAGGCCAAGGAATTATAACAAGGAGTCACTCCTCCTAGCATCTCATGGGGTTGATTATCCACAGGGTGATGAAACTCAACAGCTATATCACATTTACAAGGTCTGTGGCAACAAGTAACCTCAAGGCTCTGTGTTGTATGCAACAGTATTAATCAATGGCCGGACATGCAAAATGGAAGTTGATTAGGGGTCTGGGGTATCCATAATTAAGAGGGACACCTTTAAGCACATATTTTCTGGGATCCTTGCTCCAAAGTTGTCAAGTCCATCATGCATTCTGCTTGATTACAATGCAAAGAAGGTTGATATCATTGGGTGCTGCACTGTAAATGTACAGAATGGCTCCTTCCAAGGAAAGCTTCCGCTTACAATTGTGGATGGGCAGAGGAAAATGCTCTTGGGGAGAAACTCGTTCTCGTCAATAGGGATTAGCATTCAAGGAATTCATGCCTTTACTACAGGTTGGGTTGCAGCAATTGTTAATACATTTCCAAGGGTATTTTCTGAAGAACTGGGAGAATACAAAGGCAAGCCAGTGTCACTTCATCTGGATCCATCAATTGCACCCATTTGAATAAAAGCCAAGAATGTGCCTTTTGCACTATGGGAAAAAATTGAAGACAAGCTTGAGCATCTCATCATAGAAACATAGAATAGTAGGGTTGGAAGGGGCCTACAAGGCCATCGAGTCCAACCCCCTGCTCAATGCAGGAATCCAAGTCAGAGCATCCCTGACAGATGGCTGTCCAGCCTCGTCTTGAATGCCTCCAAGTGTGGGAGAGCCCACCACCTCCCCAGGTAATTGGTTCCATTCTCATATTGCTCTAACAGTCAAGAAGTTTTTCCTGATGTTCAGCTGGAATCTGGCTTCCTGTAATTGGAGCACATTATTACATGTCCTGTACTCTGGGATGATCGAGAAGAGATCCTGGCCTTCATCTCTGTGACAATTTTTCAAGTACTTGAAGAGTGCTATCATATCTCCCCTCAGTTTTCTCTTCTCAAGGCTAAACATGCCCAGTTCTTTCAGTCTCTCCTCATAGGGCTTTGTTTCCAGTCCCCTCATCATCTTTGCATCCTTCTTAAAATGTGGTGCCCAGAACTGGACACAGTACTCCAGATGAGGCCTAACCAGTGCTGAGTAGAGGGGAACTAGTACTTCCCGGGATTTGGAAGCTATGCTTCTATTAATGGAGCCCAAAACAGCATTAGCCTTTTTTGCAGCCACGTCACATGGCTGGCTCATATTCAGCTTGTGATCGACAACAGTTCCAAGATCCTTCTCGCTTGTAGTGTTGTTGAGCCACGTATCCCCCATCTTGTAACTCTGCATTTGGTTTCTTTTTCCTATGTGCAGAACTTGGCAATGGTCCCTATTAAATTTCATTCTGTTGTTTTCTGCCCAGCGCTCCAGTCTATCAAGATCACGCTGAATTTTGTTCCTGTCTTCCAGGGTATTAGCTATCCCACCCAATTTTGTGTCATCTGCAAATATGATCAGCATTCCCTGCACCTCCTCCTCCAAGTCATTAATAAAAATGTTGAAGAGCGCTGGGCCCAGGACTGAGCCCTGCAGTACCCCGCTTGTTACCTCTCCCCAGTTGGAGAAGATCCCATTGATAAGCACTCTTTGAGTCCAGTTCTGTAGCCAACTGTGGATCCACCGGATCGTTGTTTCATCTAGCCCACTTTGAGCTAGTTTGCACTTCAGGATATCATGGGGTACTTTGTCGAAAGCTTTGCTGAAGTCAAGGTATATTATGTCTACAGCATTCCCACAGTCCACAACGGAGGTGACTTGATCAAAAAATGAGATCAGATTTGTCTGGCAAGATTTGTTCTTGACATCCATGTTGGCTTTGAGTAATCACTGCATTGTTTTCAAGGTGCTTCCAGATGGACTGCTTTATCATCTGCTCCAGAATTTCCCAGGGATTGATGTCAGACTGACTGGTCTGTAGTTCCCAGGTTCCTCCTTTTTGCCCTTTTTGAAGATAGGGACAACATTAGCTCTCGTCCAGTCATCTGGCACTTCACCCGTCCTCCATGATTTCTCAAAGAGAATAGACAGTGGTTCTGCCAGTTCTTCTGCCAGTTCCTTTATTACTCTAGGATGCAGTTCATCTGGCCCTGGAGATTTGAACTCATTCGAAGTAATTAGGTGTTCCTTGACCATATGCCTATTGATCTCAAGCTGCCATCCTGCCCCTTCAGCCTGTACTTCGCCTTTGCCAGGGGGTTCATAGACCCTCTTTTGGGAGAAGACTGAGCCAAAGTAGGAATTGAGCACTTCCGCCTTTCCTTTGACCTCTGTTATCATTTTGCCATCCTTATTTAATAGCTGAACCACCATTTCTTTCCTCTGTCTTTTACTATGCACGTAGCTGAAGAAAGCCTTTTTGTTGCTTTTAGCATCACTTGCTAACCTCAGCTCGTTCTCAGCTTCAGCCTTCCTGACGCCATCCCTGCAATTCTGTGCTACCTGCCTGTACTCTTCCTTTGTTGCTTGACCTTCCACTTCCTATATGTGTCCTTTTTTGTTTTCAGGTCATCTCTAAGCTTTTTGTGAAGCCACATTGGCTTCTTTTTTTGTCTTCCAACCAGTTACACAGACCCAGTGGCTACACTCATTGTGCTACTATTAAAGCCTAATGGGAAGGTGAGACTGTGTGGGGATTACAAGCACACTGTGAATAAGGCACGCACTCAAGTAGCATCCGTATCCAGTGCCTGCTGTCAGTCAACTCCTCGCTGTTCTTGGTGGAGGGAAGGTCTTTGCAAAACTTGATCTGGCCCAAACATATCAACAGCTGGTCATTGATGATTCCACAGCAGATGCCCAAACAATAATCACTCATTGAGGGGCATTCCCAGTAAAGCGTCCGCAATTTGGAATTTCAGCGGCCCCTGGACTGTTCCAACAATTCATGGAAACCCTACTTTCTGGAATGGCAGGTATTGTACCATATTTTGATGATGTCCTGCTCATGGGATCAACAGAGGAAGAACTTGCTAAACAACTTCAAGAAGTCCTATGTTGTTTTGACACATCCGGCATTCATGTAAAAAAGGAGAAATGTGAAACTGGAACCTGCAACGTAACATTTTTGGGCTGTCGTATTGATACTTCTGGCATTCACCCCACTGCCAAAAAAATGTGTGCAATTCATGATGCAGCTGCTCCAAAAACAAAGCAAGAACTTCAAGCCTTCTTGGGACTTCTAAATTTCTACCCTGTGTTTCTTCCACAGAAGGCTATCATTGCTGAGCCATTGCATCGCTTGCAGGGAAAAGGAGTTCCACGGTAAAGGCCCAGCCAGCATGGGAATGCTTTCCAGAATGTCAAACACTTGTTGAGTTCAAATTCTGTGCTTGTACATTATGATGACACCCCCCGCCCCCAATCCTTACTACTGATGCTTCTTCTTACAGGGTTGGTGCTCTGCTAAGACACAAATTTCTAAATGGTACAGAAGCACCAATTACGTATTATTCAAGGACTATGTCATCCACTGAAAGGAACTTTGCACAAATTGACAGAGAAGCCTTGGCTGTTACTGCAGGAGTCAAAAAGTTCCACAACTATCTCTATGGCCATGCTTTTAAAATACGCACGGACCATAAGCCTCTTCTAGGAATCTTCTCTCCTGGTAAGCCTATTCCCTGTGTACTATCACCTCACATGCAGTGTTGGAGCATTCTGCTCCATGCTTATGATTATACACTTGTCTACAAACCAGGAAAGACAATAGCTAATGCTGACGGATTGAATTGGGTACTACTTCAAATTCAAGATTTTGTTGTAGCTCCTCCACTGGAAGTCTTGATGCTCAAAGCCCTTCCTGACCCACCTCTTCAGGCTGATCAAATTGCTAGGCTGACTGCTCGAGATCCTGTACTGGGTCATGTTTTAAACTGGGTATGGAGTAGGGATGTACGAAAAGTGCTTACCTTTCGCGGATTATGTTTATGGTTGGGGGGGGGAGGCGTTCCATCCCTCCCCCCGGAATCCTCGCCGGGGGGGCAGGCGCTCCGTTCCTCCCCCCCCGGAATCCTGGCCGGCCGGCTGTGCTCCGCAGCAATTCTGCGGAGCCGCCAGCCGGCTCCGCCAGCAGCCGGCAGCTGGCTAGCAGGGACGCAAATGGCGGCGGCTGTAGCCGCCGCCGTTTGCGTCCCTGCAGTCAGCCATGATAGGCTACGTAAATCTTTACGTAGCCTATCACGTCTGACTTAAAAAAAAAAAACACGCGCGTACGCAAATGGCGGTGGCCATGACTGCCGCCATTTGTGTTCCTTATTTTGGCACGTCTTAGTCTACGTAAACACTTACGTAGACTAAGACGGCGAAAATAAGGAGAACGCAAATAGTGTAGACGCTACGCTATTTGCGTTTCCCTTATTTTCGCCGTCTTAGTCTACATAAATGTTTACGTAGACTAAGACGTGCCAAAATAAGGAATGCAAATGGCGGCGGCCATGGCCACCACCATTTGCGTACGCGCGTTTGTTTGTTTTCAAAGTCAGCCGTGATAGGCTACGTAAACATTTATGTAGCCTATCACTTTTTTTTTAAAAAGCCTAGCCGTGATAGGCTACGTAAATCTTTACGTAGCCTATCACGTCTGACTTAAAAAAAAAACACGCGTGTACGCAAATGGCGGCGGCCATGACTGCCGCCATTTGTGTTCCTTATTTTGGCACGTCTTAGTCTACGTAAACACTTACGTAGACTAAGACGGCGAAAATAAGGAGAACGCAAATAGCGTAGACGCTACGCTATTTGCGTTTCCCTTATTTTCGCCGTCTTAGTCTACATAAATGTTTACGTAGACTAAGACGTGCCAAAATAAGGAATGCAAATGGCGGCGGCCATGGCCACCGCCATTTGCGTACGCGCGTTTGTTTGTTTTCAAAGTCAGCCGTGATAGGCTACGTAAACATTTATGTAGCCTATCACGTTTTTTTAAAAAAAACCTAGCCGTGATAGGCTACGTAAATCTTTACGTAGCCTATGACTTTTTTTTTTTTAATGGAAATGGCGGCGGCCGGTCAGAAGACCGGCAGCCACCGCCGCCGCCGAACCGCCGCCGCCAGGAAGATCCGCCCAAGGTAAGTCTCGTCCCGGGGGGGGGGGGGCAGGCCATTCCGCCACCGATTTTGGGGGGCCGAATGCGCTGGCATTCGGCCTCCCCGAGATCCGTGGCAGAATTTTCGTACATCCCTAGTATGGAGTGGCTGGCTGGATGACAAACTGCCAGAGGATTTAAGCCATTCAAACACCATCAGCATGAGATGTCTGTCCATAAGGGATGTCTGCTATTGGGAAACCATATCGTTATTTCAGATAAGGGTCATCAAACCATCTTGATGCTGCATGCAGCTCATCCAGGGATTGTTTGCATGGAAGTGTTGTCCAGGAGCTATGTCTGGTGGCCTGGTATTGACTCAGATATTGAAAAAACTGTAAATGAGTGTAGCACTTGTCAAGCCACTAGGCACAATCCACCAAGGGCACCTATCTTTCCATGGGAAGTGACCAAGAAGCCTTGGTCAAGAATTCATATGGATTTTGCAGGACCATTTCAAGAAAAACACTTTTTGGTTGTGGTAGATTCTTACTTTAAGTGGCTTGAAATAGTCGAATACCACCACAAACAGCCGCTGCAACAATCACAGCAATGGCCACTTATTTGCAACCCATGGGTTGCCTGATACTACAGTCTCTAGACAATGGGACTGCTTTTACATCTGCTGAATTTAAAACATTTGCAGACAAGAACTTTATTGAGGCTGTCACCATTGCACCTCATCATCCCCGAGCAAATGGCCCATTTGAACACACAGTGCAGACAACAAAAGATGCCCTGAAGTGCATTGTGGGAGAAGACTGGCCAACACGCCTTGACAGGTTTCTCATCACTCAACATGTTACTCCTTCGGCAACAACAGCAGTCAGTCCTGCAGTTTTACTTATGGGGCAGCGTCTAAAATCTTGTCTTGACCATCTCCACCCAGACTTAGCTGAAGACTTACAAAGCAAATAGGAGCAAGCTCTGGATACTGCCTTCTCAGCTCCTACTCTCCGTTCATTTGCCCCACAAGATCAGGTGTTTGCTAGGGCCTATGGTGCTGGATCAAGGTTGGTTCCTTCTTCTATCACTGAAGTCATGTACAGTGTACAGATGGGTCAGTGTGGCATCGCCTTGTTGACCAGCTGAGAAGGCATTCTGGCCACAGTGGGGCTGCGGAAGATCTATCTGGAACCGATGCGTTTCTCTCACTGCCTGTTGAAGTGCCAGAACCACTAAGTGATGGCAGCAATACTCCTTCCTTACCTACAGCAGTTACTGAAAGAAAGCCATCTGAGCAAGCTACACCTACTAGTCAAGTGCAGAGACCATGCCGTGAAAGGGTTCCTCCTCGTTGGCTGGAAGACTATGATAGCTAAGGGGGAAGGAATGTTATGTATTCTAGGCGGTACTGTGGGTTAGTTATTGTTTTTGAACCTTAGCAGCTCCTGTAGCATTGGGAGTAGCAACAGTGGGTGGAGCTTCTGCTAAGCCCTCTCTTCTGTGTATGCTGAAGAAAGAACAGTCGTGTTTGAGGCCTGCTGATTCCTGCAGTGATTCCTACTACCAATACAACAGAGTGTGAGCATGAGTTAGCAAGGGAGAATGGTGTGTGTGTTTGTGTGTGTGTTGTGTTCAAGTGCACATATGTCTGTGCAGCCCTTGACACCCCAGCAGACGCTTGATGTGGCCGTAGAGACCAAGAAGGTTGTACGCCCCTGTTCTAAGACACCTGGAGAGCATACTGTGTTGCCAATGTTGTTTTAACTACATTGTTAAAACATTATTTGTTCTTATTGTTCTTGTTTTAATGAATATATAATTTTGTTTTATTGTGTTATATTGTTTTGTATGTTGTTTTTCTGTAAACTGCTTTGAGTACTTCTAATATAAAAGCAGGGGATACATTTCAAATAAACTATCTAAAAAGGACAGGTTTCAGAAGGCGTTACTGGAGAACTGCTGTTTATTTCCATGGCCTTAGCTTATAGCAGGGGTGGGCTAGATAATCCCCCACCAGGGCCTTGATAGGACACACCCCCTGACATCATTTGGCACAGCTGGAGTCCACCAGGAAAAGAACCTTCAGTGTGATGGCCCCCTTCCTGGGGAACTCCTTGCCTTTGGAGGTCAGGCAGGTGCCAACACTGTGCTGCTTCCGGCACCTGCTGAAGACATTGTGATTTCAGGAAGCCTTCCTTGAGTGACCAGCCACGGTTTATTAAATTCAGAATTTCTTTTAAATTTTAAAAATGGTTTTAACATGGTGTCTTACTCTTTTATGGACTTGAGCACGCTCCGGGAGAGAGCGCAGGACAGGAAAGCCTGGCGTGCTATGGTCCATGGGGTCGCGAAGAGTCGGACACGACTGAACGACTGAACTTATTCTTTTATCTTTGCTGTTCACCATTCTGAAATCTTTTGATGTGGAGTGGTATATAAATATTAACAGAATCACAGAATAGTAGGGTTGAAAGGAGCTTATAAGACCATCCAGTCCAACCCCTGCTCAATGCAGGAATCCAAGTCAGAGCATCCCTGACAGATGGCTGTCCAGCCTCGTCTTGAATGCCTCCAGTGTGGGAGAACCCACCACCTCCCTAGGTAATTGGTTCCATTGTCATATTGCTTTAACAGTCAGGACGTTTTTCCTGAAGTTCAGCCAGAATCTGGCTTCCTGTCACTTGAGCCCATTATTCCGTGCCCTGCACTCTGGGATGATCGAGAAGTGATCCTGGCCTTCCCCTCTGTGACAACCTTTCAAGTACCTGAAGAGTGCTATCGTATCTCCCCTCAGTCTTCTCTTCTCAAAGCTAAACATGCCCAGTTCTTTCAGTCTCTCTTCATAGGGCTTTGTTTCCAATCCCCTGATCATCTTCGTTGCCGTCTCTGAACCCTCTCCAGCTTGTCTGCATCCTTCTTAAAGTGCGGTGCCCAGAACTGGACACAGTACTCCAGATGAGGCCTAACCAGTGCTGAGTAGAGGGGAACTAGTACTTCCCGGGATTTGGAAGCTATGCTTCTATTAATGCCGCCCAAGATAGCATTTGCCTTTTTTGCAGCCACATCACATTGTTGGCTCATATTCAGCTTGTGATCAACAACAATTCCAAGATCCTTCTCGCTTGTAGTCTTGTTGAGCCAAGTATCCCCCATCTTGTAACTGTGCATTTGGTTTCTTTTTCCTAGGTGCAGAACTTGGCATTGATCCCTATTAAATGTCATTCTGTTGTTTTCTGCCCAGCGCTCCAGCCTATCAAGATCACTTTGAATTTTGTTTCTGTCTTCCAGGGTATTAGCTATCCCACCCAATTTTGTGTCATCTGCAAATCTGATCAGCATTCCCTGCACCTCCTCCTCCAAGTCATTAATAAAAAAGTTGAAATAAAAATGTTATCTATATTGTAAATAAGTCAGTCAGTCAGTCAGTCAGTCAGTCCCTGGCTGATGCAAAGGGTGAATGATCCAGCCAGTGTATCGGCCAAGACCTGGCTTCGCTGTGGGTGGATCTTCCCTTACTGGGGAAAGCCCATGCACAGCAAAGCCATCCCCATCAACACAGCGGGTGGATGACCCACACGGCATGTCAGCTGGGGCAACTTTGTCTACCCCACCCCTTCTCCCATTGGTTCAGGACACAGGGCAGGTACAGCTGAGCCAGCCGTGCACCTCTTTCGCCTGCCATCCCGACTGGGGTGGCGAGTGGCAAGCAAAGAGAAGGATTTGTTTGTCTTTCCCTTTCTGCGTGGAGGGAACAAGAAGCAGGGGCAAAACACACTTGGCTGGCATTTGCTTAGTTCCTGCAAGCACCAGCCAAATGCACACCCACCACTCCCCCAGGGAAATCCCCTTGATAACATGGGGATTCCTCTCCTCCCCAAGCCCCAGTAGCCTCCAGGACAGGGGCTGGGGTCCATGGAAGGAACCCAAGCTGCCATGGGGCAGATGAGGTACCAGATTAAGTCCATGGGCCAGAGGTTCCCCAGCCCAGCTTATGGAGTTTCACAGGAGTTTCACTCTTATCCCCTCTGTTATTAGTATGAAACCACAGAGAGTTTTGTAGTAGAGCTCTCTCCTGTTTCTATCAGATTTTAAGGAAACTGTGGAAGTCCTGCATTAGTGTCTGAGATCAGGGAAGAACTGGATGTGGGCTAACAAACTGGTCCAGACAACTCAGACATTTGGTCAGTAGGAAGGATTTTTTACCTGCAAACAGGTATGCAGCCTATCCTAGATTGGACTGTACTTCCACTAAAACGAGTGATCCCAGATCCAGCTTTGCTCCTGCAAGCAGTTGTGGCCAGGAGGCCTTTTGGTCTGCTGTGGCTGGTGTTCCAACTGTGGCCTTTTCTGGGGAAAGCTAATGCATTCCCTGGTTAGGTCCAGATTAGGCTACATGGGGCTATCCTTGAAAACTGACCTGAAAAATGTTACAAAATGCAGTGAACAAGCTGCTGATCAGCTTCATTGGTTCCCGATTTGACTCCAAGTTCAGTTCAAAAGGCTGATACTTACTTTACAAACCCTAAATTATTTTGGGACCATTTCCTTTTACATGAACTTGCCTGCACACTGCAGTCACTGATGGAGGTCCTCCTCCATGTCCCTATACCCTGTGAGGTGCAGTAAATAGGAATACAGGATAAGGCCTTCTTGTCAGTTGTACCCAGACAAGGCTGAGCAACAGACAGCCTGGGGTGGCCGCTGCCCCCCCCGCCACTGTTGGACAGAACAGCTTCACCTGCCCTGCATCCTCCCCCAACGGAAGAAGGAGCTGGGCAGGCAAAGTAGCTTTGCTGTGTGCAAGCCATCTCCCATACCAGAAGCCCTGCGCACAGCAAAGCTGGTTAGAATCAAGGAGTTGGAAGGGGGCAATTAGGCCATTGAGTCCAACCCCCTGCTCAGTAAAGGAATCCAGTTTAAAGCATCCCTGACAGGTGGCTGTCCAGTCTCTGCTTGAAGACCTCCAGTGATGGAGAGCCTACCACCTCCCGAGGCAGCTGGTTCCATTGTCTGACTGCTCTGACCATTAGGAAGTTTTTAGAATCATAGAATAGTAGGGTTGGAAGGGGCCTACAAGACCATCGAGTCCAACCCCCTGCTCAATGCAGGAATCCAAGTCAAAGCATCCCTGAAAGGTGGCTGCCCAGCCTCAGCTTGAATGCCTCCAGTGTGGGAGAGCCCACCACCTCCCTAGGCAATTGGTTCCATTGTTGTATTGCTCTAACAGTCAGGAAGTTTTTCCTGATATTCAGCCAGAATCTGGCTTCCTGTAACTTGAGCCCATTGTTCCATGTCCTGCACTCTGGGATGACCTTTTTCTTCATGTTCAACTGAAATCTGTAACTTAAGCCTGTTATTTCATGTCCTACAGTCTTGGATGACAGAGAACAAGTTGTGGACCTCTTCTGTGTGACAACACTTCAGGTACTTGAAAAAGTGCTATCATATCCCCCCTCAGTCTTCTCAAGGCTAAATATAGTCAAGTTCCTTCAATCTTTGCTTGTAGAACTTACCTTTCTAGTTGCCTTAATCATATTTGTTGCCCTTCTCTGAACTCATTCCAGTTTATCTGAATCCTTCTTCAAGTGTAGTGTCCAGATTCCAGAACTGGACACAGTATTCAAGGTGAGGTCTGACCAGTACAGAGAATAGTGGAACTATTACTTCCTGTGATTTTGAAATTATTTCTGTTGATGCAACCTAAAATTGTATTTTCCTTTTTTGCAACCACATCACATTGATGACTCATATTCAACTTGTGACCAACCCGAAATCCAAGATCCTTTTCACATCTACTATTTCCAAGCCAGGTATCCCCCATCCTATAAGTGTGCATTTGATTTCTTTTTCCTAAATGAAGAACTTTTGTCGCTGTTAAATTTCATTCTGTTATTTTCTTCCCAATCTTCCAACCTATGGAGATCATTTTGAAATGTGTTTGTTTTCTACGGTATTAGCTATCCCACCTAATGTCGTGTCATCTGTATATCTGATAAGCAAATTTGTGCCCCACCTCTTTCTCCAAGTCATTAATAAAAATGTTGAAGAGTACAGGGCCCAGGACCAAGTCCTGCAGCACCCCACTCGATACCTCCCTCCAGCTTGATGAGGAACCATTGATGAGCACTCTTAAGAGTATGGTTCTCCAGCCAGCTATGGATCCATCTATTACCATTCACCTCACACTTAACTAGCTTGTTAATCAGGATATCATGGGGTACTTGTCAAATGCCTTGCTGAAGTCAATGTCCACAGCATTTCCATGATCTACTAAGGAAGTTACCCAATTGAAAAATGAAATAAGATTAATCTGGCAAAACTTGTTCTTCATAAAATCAGATCAACTACATTAGTGTCAAAGTTCCTAGAGATCAAGCACTTTATAATCTGCTCTAGAATCTTCTCAGGTATTGACGTCAGAATGACCGGTCTGTATTTTCTCAGATCTTCCTCTTTTGCTTTTTTTGAAGATAGGGATAACATTTGCCCTCCTCCCGTACTTCACCTGTTCTCCAGGATTTCTCAAAGATGACAGAGGTTCAGAGAATCCATCCGCTAGCTCCACACTCTAGGATGCAATTCATCTGGACCTGGGGACCTGAACTCATTGAAGGTGTTTAGACATTCCATGACTCTGTCAACTTCAGCCACATGCTGCACTCCTGCCCCTTCAGCCTGTTCATCACATATGCCAGATAGAACGCAGATCCTCTTTGGGGAAATGATTGAGCCAAAATAGGAGTTGAGCAGTTCCACTTTTCCTTGTCAGCTGTCAGCATCTTGCCATCTTCACTGAGCAGCTGGTCTACCATTACTTTTGCCATTTTACTTTGAACATACCTGAAAAAGCCCTTTTCGTTATTCTTAGCATCCCTTGCCAACTTCAGCCCATTCTGAGCTTTAGCCTTCCTGACACCATCTCTGCAGTTCTGGGCTATTGGCCTGTAGGCTCCCTTAGTGGCCTGTCCCTCCTCCCTATGTGTGTTCTTTTTTATTTTGATATCATCACTAAGCTTTCTGTGTACCCACATTGGCTTCTTCTGTAGTCTTCCAATGTTTTTCCTCATTGGGATTGTTTCTGCCTGTCCTTTAGTATTTCCTTCCTTAGGAACTGCCATCCCTCTTAACTCCTCTTCCTGTTAGGTTTTTCTGCCATGGAATCCTACTTATCATTGCTCTGAGTTTATTAAAATCAGCTTTCCGTGAAATGCACGTTTGGCTACACTCAGTGTTTGTTTTCCTTGTCACTCCTTTGATATCATACAGCCCACGGAGGGCTTGGTGGAGAGTCATCCCATCCCCCACCCAATTTTGGTTGCCCACCATGCTCTAGAACTATGCCACAGGAGGGGCCCAGCTTATTGCCCTGTTGAGCCAAGACATTTTTGTTTAGACCTGCTTTTTATAGAAAGCTTGCTAACTTTCACTGCCCTGCTCTGTTGCCGTTGAAGGTTTTGATTAATACTACTGGTGATTGATCATTATGATGTTTCAATTGTTTTGATAATTTTATTGTGATACTTGAATTGTGAGCTACCCTAGCATCGCATAGAGATGGAAGGTGCAGGATAGAAATATCTTTAGAATGAATCAATAAAAATGTGTCACATCCCCCAAGTGGTGATTTAAATACTTTTTTTTAAAGAATACAACAGATGAGTGACCATCCTCTAGATCAGGGAGGTGTTCTCCAGACTTTTGGACTATAATTCCTGAAGCTCTAGCCAGCACTACCAATGGCCAGGGATTATGGGAATTGTAGTACTCAACATCTGGAATGTGCCAGGGTGCCTACCCCTGCTCTAGACTGTAGACACAGTTGGAATTGTAAGGAAGTGCCATGGATGCCACCACAAAATGGCTGCCATGTGGACATGGCCAGTCACAAAATCCCAAGAGGGTAAGATCTAGTAAATCAAAAACATAATGAATGAAAAACAATGGAAAACATATCATCATGAATTTGCATTTTTTTAAACCAGGGATCCCTCCCAAACTACCATCAAATTGGAAGTTCCATTGTGATTGTGATGTGAGCTGCCAGCCACTGTCTATTTCTTTAAAACTACAATCATACATAGCCTACTTGGAATACCCCACATCTTTCCTGGGGCTTCCAGATGCACAAAACAGGAAGCTTTTTGAGATATCACATCTACCAGTGGTAGCTAAACCCATCTCATTTTTAATTAATACTGATAGTCCATCTCCTAGCTCAAAAGGTGATAAAATGTACTCACACTTTCATGCAAAAGGAAAAAACAAACAAAGATCACAATACGATACGCTCTCAAGATGGAACAGGCTTCAAGGTGGAATTTGGAGAACTTCAACGAGCTCAAGTTTTGCTTGCATCCCTAGTCGCAACTCTCCAGCTAACCCCTGTGATTTATTTTACCTCAATGAGTTTAGCATAGATTAGCAAGCTCCCACTGTGCTTTCTCTTGTTGTCTCTTATGATATTCCTTTAATGAATATCTCTGTTCAGTTTCGAGCTGAGGTCTGAACATGGGTTTCTGATAACGTCAAGATGGCAGTTTCACTATCTGTGTTTTCCCTGTCTGCACCTAAGGGGGTTGTACATGTGTTTACCTATTTGCACCTAAGGGAAAGTAAGAGGAAAGCAGGTTGCCTGACAGCAGTGACGGGAAGTATCAGCTGCTTGCTAATGCACCCCAAGCAGATAACTAGCTCATAGTTGAGGAAAAAGGGGGTAGGGGTGGCAGTGACCTACTGATCAGATTGAAGTGTGCACAACTGGCCTACCTCACAAGGCAGTTGTGGCATGGTGGATTGTTATAGCATGTAGACCACAGTGTAACGAGCGCATGAATCCAAGTCACAGATCCTCATTGATTTTCATTATGTTTACATGTGATAACAACAAAACCACTATCAAATCATAGAACACATCTGTGAACACAGAGATAACCTATAATTTGATGGTGTTCTTTTTTGGGGGGGGGGGGCATAAAACTCAAGCAAAACAAATTCAAGACAATCTGTTAGAACCCTACTGGATCTGACTTGTACCCAGATCCTATCGAAGAGCAGTGTGGGTGTGCACACTCTCCCTCTGTACACTTTCTCTCTTGCTCTGGGCCTTCTTTCTCTGGGCCTGGCTCCTGTGCCACTGCCCTGGTCACCCCACTCTCCTCCAAGCTCAAGAGGATGGTAGCAGCTACCTCACCCAGCACTGTAAAAAGAAGCACTGTGTGAAGTTCATTCTCCTGAACTCTGATGCCTTAAGGCCCTGCCTTGGCATGTATATTAGGGATGGGACCAGGAGACAATGGGAGAATTGGAAAATGAGGGGAGTGGCTGCAGTTGTCTCCCTTGTCCAGCACTTCTCTTTACAGAGTTGAATGAGGCAGCTGCAACCACTGCTACCTTCCAGAACTCCAATGCCATCAGCCCTGCCCCCAGAATGCATGGACAGTCTCAAGGGCAACACGGCCCCTTTCCATGGGCACCATGGAACATTCCTCTAGATACAGACAGAAATGGAGTCATAAGAAGTACAGACAGAAAGGGGGAAAGATATGCATGAAGGAGCAGGAATGAGTAGCACGGTGTAAACCATTTCCAAAGTTTATCTGAAACTACAAAGGCTACTTGCTTAATGAAACTGAGGTCAGAAAACACTATACTGGGCCAACTTTTGTGGGCATAGAAACATACAAAGCTTTTCAATAGCACAGATCTAGGCAGAAACCATTTCCTCCTTTCTAATCTTCTATGTCTACCAGTGGAGGTTGGTGGCTCCATTTGCGGTGGGACTGCAAATACATTCTGGGTTTCAGTCAGAACCAGCCAAAACTCTAAAGGCGCTGAATTTAACCAAGGTGCTGAACCTATTTTGGGGCTAGGGTACAGCACCTTGGATAGCTTCTTTAGAATTCTGACTGGTTCTGAGTGTAGCCCCACCAAAATCAGAGCCACCAGCCTCCACTGATGTCTACTTGTTCTTATAAATTTGTCCCCACGTGCCTGTGGGGAAGCACAACAACAACTACCAATATCTCCCACTGGAAAGGTCATCATGGTGTGGCCAGGCTTTCTGAGAAGGGGAAGTGGAGACGCTTTAACATGCAAGGAGTTCCAGACAAACCAGTGCCTAAGAGGAAATTTGCTCTAGCGCTGGAGATACACAGGATGCCCTGCCTCCCGCTGCCTCTTCTGGCAACTGCTACAGTGCATTGCTGGAGCCCTCTGCTCTCCGCTCTCTCTATAGAACTACCGCTGTCCCCAGAACTGGGGAAATCACCTTGTTCAATCACGGAATACAGGGAAGAGTTCTGAAGAGAAGCTATCTTGACATGCCCTAATATTTTTCTATCAGGTTTACAGACCAAATGCACACACTCCCCAATACTGCACAGAGTTACTGCAGGCTATGTACAAGGGCTGTCAGTCTTACCTCTGCATGCCCTCCAGGGGTCAGGGTCTTGTTGCAGCGCTCACATTTCAGACAGAACTTGTGCCAGTCTTTTCCCAAGGAAGATACTTTTTCAGCTGCATGGCAGAAAAACAATAGGGGGGAAATCATGAAATTATGGAGCTTCAGAATTCTGTAGACCAGGGGGTCTCAAACTTTCTCCCCCGGGGCCCACTTGAGAGGCCTGAAAATTACTAACGACCACCAGTCCTTAGAAGGGAGGTGGCATGGAATCACAGCTCGTTCCACTTCGTGCTGGCTGCTGGACGGGCTGCTACTGCTGCCACCAATGTCCTGCTTTCATCTAGGCCAGAAGCGGAAGGGAGGACATGGTGGTGACCAAGGCTGGTGGGCGCCCTGTGGTCAGATAGGGTGCTTGATGATAGCACAGCTCTGCCACTCACTCCACCCCTGCCTCCCTGTTTACTAGTGCAGCTGCAGCAGCGAAATGAGAAGAAAGCCAGCTGGCACATGGTCACACACCCAGTTCAGTGGGAGGGAGGGAGGGGTGGGTGGCAGTGCGACCAATGTGCAACACCTGTGGGTCCTGGGCTGCACTCCGCTGCTATAGACTACTGATTCCCCATGCCAAACGTATCCTGATAGCTACACAAGCAAAGGTTAGCCACATCTATAGCAACGTATGCATTTTAGGGGTTATGCTGCTATGAGAAACCCTATGAAACTTACGAAAGCAAGTTGTCTTGTTCTAGATGGCACTAGGTTGCTTCCTCCTGGTCAGTTTTTCTTCCCAATGTTCAGCAATACAGATCATCTCCCTACCTCACATGTAGGTGTTGTCTTCAGATCAAGATGTCACTCAACAATCCTATTTGAACCTTTTTGCCTAGGTTTATTGAACAGTTCTGCATGGCTCACTCAAGTGCCTTATTTGGACCTCTCTCTACATGCCTGCACAGATCTCAGGAACTCACTCTCCTTCTCTCCCTGCATTTTTCCAAGCAGACCTTGTCTCTTACGTTAAAGATCTAGTCCAGTTTTATTTTAGTAGAAAATAATCTATCACTTCTTTGTACACAAGGCCAACCAGGAATTACAGGAAGATTTCTACATCCAGGTGAAACCTAAATATCAAGGCAAACTTGTAAACAGCTTTTGGATTGGTTGCCTGTGGCAAGTCAGAATCACAGCCAGGAAACTAGGCTGGGAAATTGTATAAGCTGAAGGAGCACTGGTTCTTTTTCTTTCTTTCATTCTTTGGCTATTAGTATTAGAGCTATGTACAAATGGCCTCTTGAAATTCTCCACCTTACTTGTGGGTGGAGAAATTTGGGAGACAATTTCACCGAATTTCTCCAGGGGGAGGAGAAATTCTCAACCGTTTCTCCCAGGTAGGGCTCCCCACTGGCAGGGCATGTAGCACAGCTTCTTTATGTTTTCCTAAGGTTTTTAAGGGTTTTTCATGCTACAGCAACATCAGCTGCCTTGGCAGGCTGGCCCCCCAGTTTGCATCCACTGCAGTACAGGTGGGGGCAATGTTGTGTCCAGCTCCAGGGATGAGGTGGAGTTGGTGCTCTGCCAAAATCTGTCCTCCAATTTTCTGAAAGTTTTCTCCCCCCATGAAAGAGGCTTCCATTGTTTTGCTTCATTCAGGATGTTTTAAAATTTATTTTTGTGGAGTTCTTGAGCTTATCTAATCACAGCTAGCCTCTCTGGCTGCCTGCACGTCCTGATCTGAAAAAGCCCTATGGGAGGAATTACCTCATGCTGCCTTAAACGGGGCTTTCATTGAAGTGTAGGAAGCTGAGGAAGGAGTGTAGGAGGCCAGAGAGATGGTTGTACAATGAAAAACAGGACACTTGCACTCACTCCTCGGCCACCTCCTAAGGTGGTAAGCCCAAGAAACTCAAACCCAGCCCATGAGAATTTCTCTGAAATTTCTTCACTATTGAATTTCTTTTCAGAAATGATTTCTCTTCTATAAGATTGACAGAGAATGGTAAAAAACAATGTGGTAGAAATTTTCGGCACAGCACTAATTAGTATGTCACAAAGGAGACGGTTACTGGAAAGTTTTTTAAAATCATTAAAAAATGTATACTGTATTATGTACGATACACCATGTAATGCCATAAAACAAAAATGGTTATTTTAAAAAATGATTTCTAAAACCTTCCAGTCTCTGCCAGAAAAAGGGGGGTTTGGGAAAAAAATTAACATTGTAGTATTATAGTGTTGTACTTCTTTCATTCATAAAAAGTTTCAGTCAGAAAACATTATAGTAATAATTAAAAGATCATTAAAACATACAAAGTGGGGTCATAACATAACACCTACTGCAAAAATTATGATGTGTGCTGAATTGTGATAGGTTCAGTTCTCTGATACATCACTGCCCACGTAAAACCTTTTTAAAAAGATGGTAGAGTAGTGCTAAAGGCACCCAGTTTTTATGAAAATAAAGTCAGTTTTTGTGGTCTGAGAAAGACGGAAGAACTACAGTGAAAATACAAGGTGACAATGATTGGATGACAGCGTTGTAGGGATTTTCAGTGAAGAGTAAGTGAATGAAGCATGGCAATTCCACACTAAGCTCCAGTGTGGAAGCACCCTTAGTTACAGGAGGAATTAATAGGGTTTCAGTTAAAGGTTTCACTGAAAAGCTGGATTTTGAGGAAGGGAGACAGGCAGCACCACTACCCAAGTAGTGAAAAATATTTTAATGTTTACCGAGATGAGGATCATTGGTACAATAATCTAAGAGGAATACTGGGGCTATACAAACTCAATTCAGGATCTTGGTAAGGGTTGCCAAATGTAATTTGTGGTGTCCAGTTTTCTAACTTCATGAGGGGGTGGGGGTGGATAGGAAAGCAGTTCTATGTTGTACCCTCCAGAAGGGTCCATTATCCACTAACCTGCTTAATAGGTTCTGTTGCCATCTCCTGCAAAAGTCCAAAAAAGGGAGATAAACCAGCCCTCCTTTCTTCCATGGAGAGTCTGGAAAAGAAAAAAGGAGGGCTGGATTCTCTCTGTTCTTGCTGAGCTATTGCAGGAGGCCCAGAAACAGCAGTAAGACACTGCTGGCACCTCTTGCAAAAGCCCAGAATGCAGGAGAGGAACCAGCCCACCTTGCCTCCTTAAACTCTCCATGGATGAAAAAAGGGCTGGTGACAACCACAGATAAGGAATCGCCAGTCATGTTTTACGAATGTCTCCCATCCCCCACTGCTTCCACAGCCCAGCTGCTGGACAACAGGTACTGTTCCAGAAGACAGTCCGCTACTGAGGCAGCTGCAAGACAGACAGAATTACCAAACCAAGAAGCCTCTCTCCTGTTCTTCCTCCTCATGATGGCTTCATGGAAAGTATAATATAATCTCTCTTCTTCCTTTCTTTCCCTAGTGGTGGAGCACCTCCATACCAAAGAACTTCCCAAGTGTAACCCACTGGTATATTTTTGTTTAAGAATTCTGAGTGGGAATATTCCTGCACCTGCTCAGTAAAGGAGTGAGATAGGGAATGGCCACCAGTTTAGGTGGTTACCAAAATGCAGTTTGGAAGAAGCTTGCTTTCTCCTCCCTGTAAGACCCTGAACCCTTGAGACAGGTTAGCAGGGAGGTTTCCCTTTGAATTTTTTTTAAAGAGTCATGACTTTCTTTTTCCAAACACTATGAGTTCCATGTTGTTTATGTTCTTTTATATTATATAAAGGGCTGTTTACAAAGTTGTTCCTGTGTTGCTGGATCCTGATCCATTTTGAGAAGACGTTCACGCAGAGCTGGTGTGAACTGAGTAGAGACTGTTTTCTCTCTTCGGCCAGCAGAAAAATCAAGCTTCAGAGAGAAGTTTTATTTATATTTTGTTGTGGCTAAAAGACTTTGGGAGGGCTGTGCTCTGTTTTATTGTTTTGGTGATAAATGAATTGTTATGCATGTAAAATTATTACATGTGCATTATAATGGTTTTTAATTAAGAAATTAAAATGATATATGTTAATTGTCTCTATACAAGGCCTTTGCTGTGAGTCCCTTCAGAGACCCTGAAGAAAAGTGTTACACAAGCACTTAAATGTCAAATCTGTTTTTGGTGGGGTGAAGTTTAAGTTTGGGTTCGAGACAACTAAGAAATCTGGGGTTTGGATTCACTCAGATCAGATCACTGAAAAGAGCCTCTCTGTTTCCAGGTTCAACTCCCTGCTTTTTAAACATTCATAAAATATTTTTGCTTGCAATGCTTGGCTCTAGTAGCATTAACAAACTCACTTAGTATGCTACATCACAAAATCAAAGGGATTCTGAAGGCTGCCTTATAACCCCAAGCTGGGAGCCTCAGACAAACTGCTGAAGTACTGGTGTTATGGCAGGAGAATGCAAGCACACCCTGACAGCACATCCAGCACAGTCTTCTCCCTGACAGTTAACAGCAACAGCCACAACCATGTCCTCCCATCTTAGGAGCAGGGAATGTGTAGCCAGCATACACCAAGTGCCAACAGGACAGGGCTAGGGACACACAATAAAGCAGCTGCCATCTCAATTACTCTTGTAGCTGAAGGCCTCCCTGATACTGCGTGAGCTGCTGGATCAGGTATCTTCCCTTTAATATTTTAGGTTGCTTCCAAGGTGGAGCATGCATGCTTGGGCCTTCCAAACCGACAGAAATATTATCAGCTACCAAAGAGCACGCTAGACCTCTCTTGTGCTTCGGATAATGGGGCTAAGTGGGAAATATTAATTCCATTTGCCTCAAATCAGACCTCAGAGGCAGCATGACTGGAACCACAAGCACAGGAGAGGAATCACATGCCTTTGTTTTTCAGTCCCAACGGCTGCTGACTAAGTGACCAAGTTAAGCCTCCAGACTAAATCTTCCACTGGCTAAAGCTCCAAAAATTAAACACACTTATTCAAGAGCAAGCCCCATTGGACACAATGCTACTTACTTCTGAGTAAGCATGTTTAGAATTGCACTGTAAGAAATCAATGTATCCTTGAAAATAGGTACACTGACAGTACCTAAACCCCTAGTAGGTGGCAATATCCTCTTAGAGCCATGGAATGAAGCATCAGATTTGGACCCTGGCATGTGCAATTACCATGCGGTTTCCCTCATCACTGCACCATTAGGCAGGTCCTGTGAACAGGGTCTGGAAAAACAATGCTAAGGTCCACAACTGAGCCCCCAAGAGTGGCTCTCAAAAGTTGAGTCATGGCAATTCACAGGGTGCTTTTTCTGACTGTAAACTCCAGCTATAGTAACATTTCTTTAATGCCTTGCATTAACATTCTATCTTGCATTAAAATTCCATTATCTATCTGCAACTCCTTGACTATTCAGCTATCTCCAGCAGTGCGGCAGTTGGGAAAAACACTGAAACACAAGAGGAAATGAGGTAGACTGATGAGTATTTCCCCTCAGAATGGCATGGTGCCTGTAGGAGGTCATCCAGAGACAACTGTTTTGCCTCAAAACAAAGACTATTCCTTTCCAGAGGAACACAAAAACAGCTTTTCTTTTCCAAAGGACGCAACTTTCAGACACTTACCAGCCCATTTCCAAGGCAATGGCTTAACACTTAAAGAGTTTCCTACAAATCACTACAGATAAAAAGCAAGAGCCAAAGGGCTTTTCTACACAAGACATCTTTCCTGTGCCTTTAGACGACCGTTGTGACCCTCCAGTTCCACTTCTGTGTCTAACCAGCATGTTTGGTGAGTTTTTTTAGAGCAGGGAAAATGCAGCATTTAATTGTGAAAGAAAGCGCAATTTCCTTTTGTGTATTTGCACTATTCCACTATACCGCAGTGCCACCTAGAGGTTATGTTTGGAAAAGCAGGTAAGGAAATACTCTTGTGTAGTGCTCAGATCTCCATTCTGCAACAAAAACAGAAGTACATAAAGCAGATTAACAGCTGATTAACAGCCTCATGTAGAAAAGCTTAAAGTTTGTTACCGTAGGGTTATTCAGTGAAACTGATTGGTGGCAAGTGCAGGCAGGACAAGCAAAAGAAGTACTTCCTCATACAACACAAAACTACCTTATGAAATTCCCTTCCACAAGATGTTATTATAGACACTGGTTTAAATGGAGTTCATGGAAGATAAACCTATCAATTCACATCAGCCATTATGACCAAATGCAACCTCCATCTTTGGCGACAGTATACTTCTGGAGATAATATGCTGGGGATGGTTTATGCATTGGCTCCAAGGAACACGTCGGGGGGCATGCGCCAGCATTGGGCAAGGTCTTAGCCCAAAGTAGGCAGAACCCCCCGAACCCCCCTCTCACACACACCATTCACCTATACTGGGAAACGTGGGGGGGGGGGGAATCCACAGACAGTGGAGGTTTAAACCTCTGCTAAGTGTGATTCCTCTCCCCCACCCCCACTGCTCTGCTCTTTCTTGATTGGGAAACGCTATGAAGTAGTGATCCAGAAAGAGAGCGATTCCTTCTTAGATAGCCAGGTCACTTGGCTTCCTTTCTGTGCACGGAGAAAGGGGAGCCCCTTTCTCAGTGCACAGAGAGGGGCACTGAGCTGATGATCAAAGAAGAGATTCCCCCTTTCCCGGATCATAGGTTCACTATGTTTCATCTCTGTGCACTAAGAAAGGAGAACCCTTTCTCAGTGCACAGACAGGAACCACCAGAACAGCTTCTTCTTGCTGCTGTTGCAGCAGCAAAAAAGGAGCTAAAAAGGTAAAGGCATCCCCAACCAGTCGTATCCGACTCTAGGGTGTGGTGCTCATCTCCATTTCTAAGCGGAAGAGCAAGCGCTGTCCGAAGATGCTTCTGTGGTCATGTGGCCGGCATGACTGAACACCAAGGTGCACGGAACGCTGTTACCTTTCCCGCAGAAGCGGTACCTATACTTGCAATTTCTTGCTTTCGAACTGGTAGGTTGGCAGGAGCTGGGACTGAAGACGGGAGCTCACTCCGTCACGCGGCACTCGGGTCTCGAACTGCTGTCCTGCCAACCTTCCGGTCTGTGGTTCAGCGTCTTAACCACTAAGCCACCGCGGCCCTTAAAAAGGGAGCTACTCCTTCAGAAATTGCTACTTCAATTCCCTGGTGGAAAGACAGAGGCAAAGGAAGCCTTCAAGAGCCCTCCTTGTGCTTTGTGGAGGTGGCTTCCAAAGCAGCAGGCTTTCCTTTCCCCTTGCCTTTCAGGAAAGGGGAGGGCAACGGGGGGGGGGAACCACTGTTTAGTGGAAGGGTTGGGACCTTAATGGGCAAGATGGGTAAGCCTGGCAGGCCATATCTGGCTGGTTGGCTGGAGGTTCTCCACCACTATTCTACAATATTTGGCTAAAAACAAATAATATTGTTTAACAAAAACAAACATGTAAACTACTTAAAATATTTGGAGGAGAAAAGTGACAATTAAAAAACAAAAGGAAAAGCAGCAGAAAACTGCACTGAATTAATAAATCAATTAACAGTAATTTACCATACCAAATAAAGATTGCCATATGCTGAATGGGTGATTTTGAATGAGTTGTTTACTAGCTGGCAGCAGCTTTTTGACAAACAATTTAGAGCGCAATCCTACGGCGATGGCCCTAAGACTCCAAACTCAGGAGGCTTACAGCCATCCAATGCAGAGTGGGAGGAGCAGCGGAGGTGATCTTTGCCTCCGCGCTCCTCCCGCTCTGCATTTGAGTCCCAAGACAAGCCTCAAGTTTTGTTTAATGATTCTATTTTAGATATAGAGCGGCCGTCTAACGTTGTGCATTCATTACTCTGACAAATATCAACATATATAGGACAGTGAATCCCCCAGCTGGTCTAAGGGCTCCAGCTGGTTTAGGGGCTATACAAGCAAGCAAGCTCCCAGAGAGCGAGCGAACAGAGTGAGCGAACAGGGAGAGCAAAGAAGAGCTTGGCAGGGGAGGTCAAGGGGGAGGTCCTAACAATTTTTTTAAACTGTCTTTCTCTTGTAACATACACCTCCATACCAGTGGGTTTCTGTTGTTAACCTCCAGTGAACAGAGGACAAAGCACAGGCTTTCCAGTACAATCAGAAAGCTAGAAACAAAAAGTGAATAGAGACTATGGAAGGAAAAGACTCTCGAGCGGTGGTGACCTGCAAGGTCTGTGCAATGTTTGTTTTCTTGCCAGAGATCAACATAGCCTACACGCGCAACAAGTGCAAGTTGATCACGCTGTTAGAAGAAAAACAGGACTGGAGCGGCGAGTGTCAGCCCTCCAGGGAATAAGAGAACACGAAGGGTTCTTGGACAGAACGGGTGGAACTACAGCAGCAAAGTGAACAACAGAAGCTAGAAGAGCAACAGCAAGCAAAAAAGGCTGCAAAAAAGGCAAATGCTATTTTGGGCTGCATTAATAGAAGCATAGCTTCCAAATCCCCAGAAGTACTAGTTCCCCTCTACTCAGCACTGGTTAGGCCTCATCTGGAGTACTGTGTCCAGTTCTGGGCACCACACTTTAAGAAGGATGCAGACAAGCTGGAGAGGGTTCAGAGGAGGGCAATGAAGATGATCAGGGGACTGGAAACAAAGCCCTATGACGAGAGACTGAAAGAACTGGGCATGTTTAGCCTTGAGAAGAGAAGACTGAGGGGAGATATGATAGCGCTCTTCAAGTACTTGAAAGGTTGTCACAGAGAGGAAGGCCAGGATCTCTTCTTGATCATCCCACAGTGCAGGACACGGAATCATGGGCTCAAGTTACAGGAAGCCAGATTCCGGCTGAACATCAGGAAAAACTTCTTGACTGTTAGAGCAATATGAGAATGGAACCAATTACCTGGGGAGGTGGTGGGCTCTCCCACACTGGAGGCGTTCAAGATAAGGCAGGACAGCCATCTGTCAGGGATGCTCTGACTTGGATTCCTGCATTGAGCAAGGGGTTGGACTCGATGGCCTTGTAGGCCCCTTCCAACCCTACTATTCTATGATTCTATGAATCCAATGGGGAAGGGAGACGTAAAGTTGGGGGTAACAAAGGATGAAGGCTCGTGCACAACAGAGAAAACAGCTCGAATAGCATCCAATAGTGTTCAAAAACATGTAGGAAGAAAGCCAGACTATAAAGCCCATGGTCTTCAAACTCTATATACTAATGCCCAGAGTATGGGAAACAAACAGAACAAACTTGAACTCTTAATACAAGAGGGAAATTATGACTTGATAGTTGTAACTGAAACTTGGTAGGATGACTCTCATGACTGGAATACAGCAATTGAAGGATATAACTTGTTCAAAAAGAACAGGAGGGAGGTGGAGTCACACTATACGTTAAAAATACATATCCCTGCACAGAAATACAGGAGGATGAGCTTGGTAGCCCTATCGAGAGCATCTGGGTTAAAATAAATGGAGCAAAGAATAAAAGGAACATGGTGGTCGGAGTCTACTACTGACCATCGAATCAAGGAGAAGACGAGGATGAAACTGTTGAAAAGCAAACTGCCACTGTTTCAAGGAAGCATGATGTAGTAGTAATGGGGGACTTCAATTTCCCCGATATTTGTTGGGAGGCAAATTCTGCAAAACATGGCCCCTCCAAGAAATCCCTGACTTGTGTTGCTGATAACTTCTTCCTACAGAAAGTGGAGGAAGGAACTAGAGGATCGACTATCCTTGACTCGATCCTAACGAACAGAGATGACTTAGGGAGCAATTCTATAGCCACTAGACACTGTCTAGAGGGCCATAGGATATGCTCTTTTCCGGGAACCGACCTCCCCCCATGACCGTGGAGAAGCCCCATCCTCCATGCTCAGAAGAGGAGCATGGAGCAACTGAAAAGGGGTTGGGCTGGGGGTGTTCCAGGGAGGGGAAAGCGGAGCTGCATGTACAACACATCCAATATGTCATACATGCAGCTTCCTCTCCTGGTCAGCCCCCCATGGCTAGACAGCCGAAAACGGCTGTCTAGCAGAAAATAGCAGGGCAGGAGATGAAAGGAGGGAATGATTTTCCCCCCTCCGTGCCTCTCCTGCCTTGCTTTGGATGGTTCGGAGGCAGCCACCTATCTTGATAGGATTGCGCCCTTAGTGGATAACGTAGCAGTTACGGGAACTCTGGGGGAAAGTGATCATGTTATACTTGAGTTCTTGGTTCTAAAGGAAGCAAAAGCTGAGTGTAGCCAAACTCGTACCCAGGATTTTAGGAAAGCCAATTCTAATAAACTCAGAACAATGATAAGTAAGGTCCCATGGCAAGCGACTCTAATGAGAAAAGGAGTCCAAGATGGGTGGGAGTTTTTAAAAAAGGAAACTCTAAAGGCACAATTACAAACAATTCCAACATGAAAAAAGGTGGAACACAACAGAAGAAGCAAATGTGGCTTCACAGAAAACTTAGAGATAACCTGAAAACAAACAAGGACACATATAGGAAGTGGAAGGAAAGCCAGGCTACAAAGGAAGAGTACAGGCAGGTAGCACAGAATTGCAGGGATGGCGTCAGGAAGGCTAAAGCTGTGAATGAGCTGAGGTTAGCGAGGGATGCTAAAGGCAACAAAAAGGCTTTCTTCAGCTACGTGCATAGTAAAAGACAGAGGAAAGAAATGGTGGTTCAGCTATTAAATGAGGATGGCAAAATGATAACAGATGACAAAGGAAAGGCAGAAGTGCTCAATTCCTACTTTGACTCAGTCTTCTCCCAAAAGAGGGTCTATGACCCTCTTGGCAAAGGCGAGGTACAGACTGAAGGGGCAGGATTGCAGCTTGGGATTGATACGCATATGGTCAAGGAACACCTAATTACTTCGAATGAGTTCAAATCTCCAGGGCCAGATGAACTGCATCCTAGAGTAATAAAGGAACTGGCAGAAGAACTCTCAGAACCACTGCCTATTATCTTTGAGAAATCATGGAGGATGGGTGAAGTGCCAGATGACTGGAGGAGGGCTAATGTTGTCCCTGTCTTCAAAAAGGGCAAAAAGGAGGAACCTGGGAACTATAGACCACTCAGTCTGACATCAATCCCTGGGAACATTCTGGAGTGGATGATAAAGCAATCCATATGTAAGCATCTTGACAACAGTGCAGTGATTACTCGAAGCCAACATGGATTTGTCAAGAAAAAAACCTGCCAGACTAATCTGATCTCATTCTTTGATCAGGTAACCTCCCTTGTGGACTGCGGGAATGCCGTAGACATATCTCGACTTCAGCAAAGCTTTTGACAAAGTGCCTCATGACATCCTGATTTGCAAACTAGCTAAAAGTGGGCTAGATGGAACAACTACCAGGTGGATCCAAAGTTGGCTACAGAACTGGACTCTAAAGAGTGCTTATCAATGGGACCTTCTCAAACTGGGGAGAAGTAACGAGCGGGGTACCACAGACCTCAGTCCTGAGCCCACTGCTCTTCAGCATTTTTATTAATGACTTGGATTAGGAGGTACAGGGAATGTTCAGGAGACTGGAAACAAAGCCCTATGAGGAGAGACTGAAAGAATTGGGCACGTTTAGCCTTGAGAAGGGAAGACTGAGGGGAGATACGATAGAGCTCTTCAAGTACTTAAAAGGTTGTCACAGAGAGGAAGGACGGGATCTCTTCTCGATCATCCCAGAGTGTAGGACATGGAGTAATGGGCTCAAGTTACAGGAAGCCAGAGTCCCGCTGAACATCAGGAAAAACTCCTGACTGTTGGAGCAATTCAACAATGGAACCAATTCCCTAGGGAGGTGGTGGGCTCTCCCACACTGGACGCATTCAAGACGAGGCTGGACAGCCATCTGTCAGGGATGCTTTGACTTGGATATCTGCATTGAGCAGGGGGTTGGACTGGATGGTCTTATAAGCCCCTTCCAACCCTACTATTCTATGAATATTTATCTGTTTATCTGAATAATGTATCTGAATATATATATTTAATATCTAATGAAACAGACCAACTTTCCTTTGAGACAATATTGTGGAAGTCTTTATTTCCATTTTGCCCTATAAAATAAATATTTCATCATTGCTAGGTTTAATACAAAAACAATAAAACAAGACAGTATGATCAATGAAGTATGTAATATTAAGCATTTCCCTAATATTAGGTATGATTAGAAATAAATCCCAGTTTATCTGGATTAATGCACGTGCCAACTATTTTACTGAACCCAACAGCTAAAATGGAGGCTAAATGTTTATATGCATAATTTTTCTGCAATGAAGGTCTTCTTTGTGGCGAGATCCCAGACCCCTGAGGAATGTGTGCAAACATCCCACCCAGTGGGTGGGACTGATAACATGGGTCATTGCTCCCTGATGGAGAGAGGCACTGATCAAGTGTGCAAGAACCATGGGATTGCCTCCACCTCTATATTTTTGCACACTCTTGAGCAGAGGTGGGTCCTTCACCACCACTAAGTAAATGTAAACGGGTCAAATATTTAGGTAACTGCAGTAGTAAGAACGATTCGGGTCAGACTTTGTGAATCACTGGTTTGCTATCTGCCAAGTCATTTCCTTCTTTCCCCATTGATGATGCAGACAAACTGGAGAAGGTTCAGAGGAGGGCAATGAAGATTATCCGGGGACTGGAAGCAAGGCCCCATGAGGAGAGACTGAAAGAGCTGGGCATGTTTAGTCTTGAGAAGAGAAGACTGAGGGGAGATATGATAGCGCTCTTCCAGTACTTGAAAGGTTGTCACAGAGAGGAAGGCCAGGATCTCTTCTCAATCATGATATACATGACTGGACATATATAGGACCCTTTCCAGGCATTGCAATAAATATGGTTTTTTTCTTCTGTCCAAGATGAACTTGGACAGTTCATCCGTGTCACATTAATTCCATCAGTTAAGGCTTGGGAAGTGTTTCTGAATAGGTTTTAAAATATTCAGGTAATAAGCCATCATCGCAAAGAGATTTGTTACATTAAAAAATATTGCTTGAGTAACTGTTTCCAGAGTAATCTTACTTTTTTAAAAATCTTCTTGACTTAGTTTGGGTAGTTTATAGATTATTTCTGTCTTTTTAAAATGTGTGATAACAACTTCCCTTTTCTTTTTTTTTACTATATTAAAAATATTTTTGGTCTGTGCACATATTTGTTTATTTTATTTTTAACATTATTGTTTATTTTTATAAACATATTTGTTTATTTTATGTATTTGATTTATACCTCACCTTTCTACCAAAAAAGGGGCACTCAGGATTGCTTACAAAAACAATTTAAAATAGACTAAAACAATAAAACACATTAAAAATAACAATTACAGAATAAAAAGAGCACCCAACCCACAGACCCACTTATAGGCAAAGGCTTTCTTGAACAAAGCCATCTTTTCTTGCCATCAGAAAGGCAACAGAGAGGGAGCGAACCTCCACAGCCTAGGAGCGGCTACCAAAAAAGCATTGCCACCAAATGAGCCTTTGATGGTGGTGGTCTAGAAAGAAGGTCCTCTCCAGAAGATCTTAAGGACCAGGCAGGCTCGTATGGGAGAAGGTGCCCTTTCAGGAAGCCTGGTCCCAAGCTGCATAGGGCTTTATAGGTCATAACCAGCACTTTGAATTCTGCCCAGGAACAGACCAGTAGCCCATGAAGTTGCTGTAAAAAGGGAGTCACGTGCTCCCTGTAACTGGCCCCAGTCAACAGTCTGGCCACAGCATTCTGGAGCAGCTGGTTTCTGAACAGTTTTCAAAGGCAGCCCCAAATAGAGAGGGTTACTGTAGTCCAAATGGGATATAACTACGGCATGCGTGATCATGGCCAGATCAGACATCTCTAGAAACAGGCACAGTTGGCACACTAGCCTCAGCTGTGCAAACACACTCCTGGGGTATATCTACATAGAAAAAGGATGAGAAGTGCTTTCTGGTTATATACAGATTTTCTTGAAATCGCTTTGGTCCGTCAGGGGCACACAAAGCAAGAAAAGTGGAGTATATAGCACTTAAAGACCTGCTTTGACAGGTCACATGAAAGCACTTCTCATTCTGGATGGGCAGAGTAGAACTGAACGTCATCAACCCTGCTCAGCAAATGAGAGAGGCTTGTTCCCCACCGCTGTCCATGCTCCCCCTTGCATGAGTGTGTGTGTGAGAAGCAGGAAGAAGCTTTCCTGCTGAAACAAGAGCTTGGGGCTGGGGAAGTGGAGGCTAGCAGAGGATGGCAACTCCAACCCTTCCCCTCCATGCAGGACATCTGTCCTGGGCTAGCTATTCACAATATGTCATGCACAATAAAGAATAATACACAGACAGAAAGGCGAGGGGGCAGCCAGAAGACTTCAGTACTGGCAGTCTTCAGTAGCGGTATTTTGCAGTAGTCTCACTGCCATCTGCTGAAAAGTAAACCATACAGGCAGAAGGGATGCCCAGCGCCAGGAGTGCCCCACCCTTTAGTTCCATGCGCTCAGTCCTGTGTGTGTGTCTACTCAGAAGGAAACCTCATGCCGTCCAAGAGAGGCAGCGTGTCTGAGTTTCGTAGCCATGAAGTGTCATCCTACACCTTTTTTCTCAGGGGTAAGTCCCATTGTATTCAGCAGGACTTACTCCCTGGGAAAAGCGTAGAGGATCGCAGGCTTGCTCTGTCTGCATTCCCTTTCCATGGCTGGAACTTTATATACCATGAACCTCCCACCTGCCCCTTCGGTATAGCCTGGGATTGCTGGGCATGTGTGATGTTGCTCAATCTCATGCCAGGATCTTATTTGAACTTAAGTGACTGGAGGCTGATTGGGGGAGGACATAAAGTGCTGAAAGCAAGATCAGTGGGTGTCCCCCCACCCCAAGAAGCTGCCTCTCTCCTTGGTGAGAGGTGCTGCTCAGGGAATGAGAGAGGTTTGTTTCCTGCCCCTGTCCAGGCTCCTCCCTGCAACTATGCTCTGAAATAAGGCTACATACTGTGAATCGCAAAAGCTACTACTGAGCAATTCTGAAGACTAGGAACAGCACTGTAGCACTTTTATGAATTGGAAAGGCAGGCCAGTTACTCTGACCGGCAAAAGCAAGAACTGCACAATTCTGAAGGCTGGGAATAGCGCTGTAGCACTTTTATGAACTGGAAAGGCAAGCTAGTTACTCTGGCTAGCAAGAACAACAACTGTACAATTCTAATACCTTGTTGTAGCGCTTTCATGAATGGGAAAGGCAGGCTAGTTAAAGCAACTACTTCGCAATCCTGACTCCTCGAAAATACGCAACTGTGGTATTCTGAATGGGAAACACAGTCTGCAGACTGTACATCCAACTACCAATGGGGAATAAAGGGGGGAGGGGCAGCTCCACCCCTTGACCACATCACTACCAGGTCACAGCCACGTCACAGAGGCACACCCAAGATTTAATGCGGGGGGACGGGGCACACTGCAGCGGAACCACCTGGGAGTCGCTTTAAGTAAAAAAAAATACAGACTAAAAGGACTTTCCTAAAATGCAACTTTTCAAGACGGAAGCTGCTGTTTGGCTGTGGACTGACAACAGCATCATCTGTCACAAACAACCCTGGTATGCTCTCCCTCCACATTAACTCGGCCATGTAGATTGTCTCCTGGACACCACTGAGACCTGGGTATCCAGGTTCAGGGCCAAGTCCAAGAGTACACCCAAACTACGAGCCTGAGTCTTCAGGGGAGTCTAACTCCATCCACCATAAATTGAATCCCTATTCCCTGATCTCCCTTTTGACTGACTACAAGCATCTCTGTCGTATCTGGATTAAGTGGCTGTTGAAATCTGGTTTCCTGTAATTTCCAATTTGGTTCTAGCCCTGCGCTTTCTTTCTTTTTTTAGATTTAAGGGTGCAATCCTATGGGGATAGTGGTGAGCTTCTGAACTTGGAGGCTGATGGCTATCCAATGGAGAGCAGGAGGAGCAGCTGAGGCAATCTTTGCATCCATGTTTCCCCTGCTCTGCATTTTAGCTAGATGGGTGTTTTTGCCCGTCTAGCTGAGGTGTTGGGGAGCGGGAGGGAAAGAGGCTGGGAAAGGCTGGTACCCCTGCTTCCCTAGTCCCCGCCCTGCCCACGGGAATGGCTCCCTTCTGTCCTCTCCAAGGTCGCCTCTGCAACCTCAGACAGGAGGGGCATGGTTCCCTCCATGCTGGCTGGAAGGGGGAGGGGAACTCGGACTCCTGGGTCTGAGGCTGGAGTTCTGTCTCTGACCTCAAAGCTAGGAATCCAAAGTATGACCCCTCATGATTACTCTCTAAGGTTATTTCAGCCCTCAACTATCTGATGCTTCTCCTGTGATTTTTGCATTTTCAATAGGCACTTCATTTTCTAAATTAAGCTTTCATATTTTCTAATCTTGCATTCATTCTATCCTCAAATTCCTCCTGAAACATTTTATGTGTATCTTCTTATTCTTTGTAGGGATCTAATTCATTACTTCTTGCTGTTTCTCCCCCTTCTCTTCTATTTTTCTTGCTAAGGTAGAAAAAGAAGGACTCAGAAACCATTTAAGGACATGTTCAGATAGAGCGGTTCCCAACCTTTTTGGGTCAGTGGGCATATTTTGGAATGTTAAGTGTTGTGGGTGCTCTCACAAAATGGCTGCCACAGGGGTGGTTTTCCCATTCATAAAATGGCTGCCATTGTGAGCATGGCCAGTCACAAAACACTCATCTTCCAGAAGGCAAACTGGGAAGACTATAAGAAAAGTAATCAGCCCTTTACTTGCTGAGCAGGGTTGATGACGTTTTTTCTTTACTTTTTTGGTCAGGATGCCTACGGAGGCCAGTGGTGGTAGAAGGATGTGCCACTTAGAAAATGTCCTTTGGTGCCCTGGAAGGATCAGTGTTATCACCTCTGCTATTTATATGAAGGGGCAGGATGAAACTGGCCAGAGGTCAGATAGATACCAATATGATGACACCCACTTCTATTTTTGTTTTGCAGCCTAACTAGCATGTAGCAAGTGAATGAGAACAACCAGGTTACAACCACGTCCAGGCAAGTTGGAAGTGATTATGGCTACCAGTGCTGATGGCTGCCCATAATACATGGTGTTTTTGCTCTTCTCATCCATCGCCAAATGGACATTTCTCAATGGTCCAAATTATACATGTACAGTAAGGATGTCAGAGAATTCCACCACAGATCTTGGTGAGGCCGAATGCCAGTGCATTCAGCCCCCCAAAATCCATGGCGGAACGGCCTGCCACCCCCCCCCTGCAGATCCCCCCCGGGACAAGACTTACCTGGGGCGGATGCTCCGGCCGGCGGTGGCTCCAGCAGCGGCTTTAGCGGCGGCGGTTGGTCTTCCGAGTGGCCGCCACTGCCACCATTTACAGTCTCGTCTTTTTTTTTTTTTACATAGATGTGATAGGCTACGTAAAGACTTATGTAGCCTATCATGGCTGGATTTAAAAAAAAATGCGTACGGAAATGGCGGTGGCTACGGCCGCCGCCATTTGTGTTCCTTATTTTTGGCCGTGTTAGTCTATGTAAATATTTACGTAGACTAACACGGTGAAAATAACGAGGAACGCAAATAGCGCCCGCTACGCTATTTGCGTTCCCCTTTCTTTTCTTCGTCTTAGTCTATGTAAATATTGACGTAGACTAAGATGACAAAAAATAAGGAACGCAAATGGCAGCGGCCGTAGCCACTGCCATTTGCGTATGCGTTTTTTGTTTACCCAGAGCCCTCCGCGGCCAGAAATCTGGCTGCGGACGGCCCTCGCCTGGGCCTGGCCGGCTGCTCCGTGGAGCTGCCACGGAGCACAGCCGGCCGTCGAGAATTCCGGGGGGGAGGACCGGATCGCCTCCCCCCCACACCATGAACAGAATCCGCAAAAAGGTAAGTGACTTCCGTACATCCCTAATTTACAGTATATTTGCTGCCTACTCCATAGCTGCTTTCATACTCTTCCTGAGTGTATTTTGTTTCTGTGATTACATGCCATCTTAGTGATGCAAGCAAGGCTGCCTTTATACTAAAGAACACCCCCACAGTCCTTCCATTCTGGAGCCTTTTCACGTTTATCACAGGCTCCCAAACAGCAACCGTGTCATTGCTGAGAGGGGAAGCTTTTAATTTTTAAGGTTCCATAGAACTCAATGAAGCAGCACCATCTAGTGGCAGTTTTAATCACATAACATTCCGAGTTTTAAAAATGGTTCATTAATTCTGGATCTATTTGAGATGGAATAACCAGGGGTGCATCTACACCCAGCTTTAACTCCGGGGCAGGTACAAGTCAAGGTCTCTCGGCACAGACGATGCACTCACCACTGCACAGTCTTCTGTGGTTTCTGCCTGGAAAATGCAGACTTCCAAGGTGTAGTTTTCCTCTGAATTTTTCGGCTGCTGCGGCTTCACCGTAGTGGGGTGCACGGTCTAACCATCCCTCAGGGTGACACCACGGTTTGCGGTGGATGTGGGGCAGGCAGAGAGTGTGAAGCCTTTTTCCTCCTCCCCTCTCTCTCTTCCCTCTCGCTTCCCATCCTGCCGCTCAGCAGAAGTGGCGCAGTTGCGATGGGAGAGGGAAGTGTGCCACCGCCACTAAGAGCAACTGGTGGTGGAGGCGACAGCGCTCGCCAGACTCCTGTGCCGCAGCAAAACTGCGCAGTAACTCACCCCATATATCTAGCTCGTTGAGCATCCACAGCACAGGAGCTGAGCAGCTACAACAATGCGATGGACAAGTCGGGCGCCATGCAGATGGGGCCTGGGAAATACCTCTGGATGTGCCCTGGAGGTTAATGACGTCATGAAAGGGACCCACAAACTCCCATAAGTAAGCAATCTCAATAGCAGGATAAAAGCTCTGTGGGAAGGAGCTCCAAGAGTTGCCAGAGCCATGCATAATCCCCATGGGTCCATACATTTGGCTTGGCTTCCTAGCCAAGCACGTTCGTTAAAGTCACCACCACCTTCCTTTCCTTAAACATGTGCTAAGAATTCCAGGTAGGGAGGAGTATTTGCCCTTCTACTGGGATTTTGCAGAAGGTGGAAGCAGTTCCTTATGTGAGGGGAGACAAGCTACCTCCCCCTAACTTCCTTAGAGGGGATGGGGAGAAATGAGAGATGGTTTCTCATGCAAGTTGGGCTTTTGCAAAAAGCACCAGCAATGGCTCACTGCTGGTGCCTCCTGCAAAAGGCCAATGGGAAGGGAACAAAGTCTCACACACACACCCCACCAAGCTCTTTACAGAGAAAAGCAGGGGTAATTTATTTCTCTTCCCTTTGGAATTTTGCAGGAGGCGGCAGCAGTGAGGCGCCACTGGCACTTTCTGCAAAAGCTCAACTTCCAGGACAGAAACCACCAGTGGCAGTGGTGCCCAATTGGGCTGATGGGGCAGAGGAAAGGACAGCTAATGGTAGGAAGAGTGAAGAGGTCTGCTCTACAGCAGGACCCCATTGTACAGAAAGGGCAATCTGAGGCAGGCAAGTTAACTTAAAGATTATAAGTGTAAAGCAAAGGTTTGCAGGGAGGGGTCCCTGACCCACAAAACCCACAAAAGCAGTCCTGTCTGAAGCCACAGTTGATCTGTTATAGAAGCAATCCATTGCACAAAAAGGGTTAACGGAAGCAAGTTAATTTAAAGACCATGAGTGCAAAGTGAAGGTTGGGGGGGGGGGTGTCTCTGACTAATAAAACAATACCACAAAATGACTCCTTTTGAAGCCACATTTGTTTTCTACAGCAGCAACCCGTTACACAGAAAGGGAACTAAGGCATATAAGTTAACTTTTAGTTCATGAGTGGAAAGCAAAGGGGGGCGATGTTGTCTCATACAACAGCAAAGGATTCCTTGGAGCTCACATTTCTCTGTTCCATCAGGAAGTGACTGCACACAAAGGGGAAACGGAGGCAAAAAAAGTTTAAATTAACATCAGGATGCAAAGCAGAACATGTGGGGTAGGGTCATCAGGCCCACAAAACATCACTGAAGCACTCTTTTTAGCCCACATTTATCTGCTAAAGCACCCACTCATTGCACTGAAAGGGCAAAATCAGATATGCATGTTAAGTTTAATATCATGATTTTAAAAATCTACATCTGAGTGACTGGGTTGGCTGCTGCAGTGCTGCTTCCCTCCAGCCTCAGGATCACTGTCCAAGACACAAGCAGAAGTAAAGATCTCACACACACTCACCTGCTGTTTGGTGCAGCAGTGCTACTCAAAGTGAAGTTTGAAGTTTAAAAAGAAGACAAGCTGATTGGCTCTGGGTATCTGATAGGGAATCAGTGTTAAAGCTGGGAGCTGACTGGCTCAGAGAAGAACAGATCAGGACCATATTTGAAAGTGGGGCAGAGCGGTCCCCATGAACGCCCTGCTTCACTGCCTGTCTCTGACTGGACTAAGGAGCCAAGTCAGCCAACTGAACATTCTGAGCATGTGCACCACCCCACTCAGAACTAGCCCACTAGCAACAGAGGAAGTCAAGAGGATAAGATGAAGCAAGTGTGCGGCACATTATTTTTGGACAATTTATGAGAGAGGGGCTGTCTTTTGCTTTGGACTAGACTGGGACCTGGCTGGAGAGGCAGGGGTGTTGCCCCACCCAAAGAACAGAACTGCCTCTGGAAGCCACCTCTACTTTCTTTCCCCATCGCCATGAAGGAAAAGAGGTAGTTTGTCTCCTGCGAGGAGTTGAGTTCTGGAAGAAAGTGCCACCACCAGTACATCTGGCAAAACCTGAAGAATGAAGTAAGGGAGACATGATTTCTTTCCCTTCTCATCCAGTTTTTGCAGGAAGCAGAAGTGAAGCACTGTTGGTGCTTTTTCAAAAGCTAAACTTGCAGGAGAGAAACCAGCTTTTCTCCCCACCCCCCACCCCCCATGAGGGTTGAGAGGAGAGGCAGTTGACCCCAAGCAGGACTTCTGGTTGGCGCACACAGGTGCTTGTATAATGGGGGAAGGCACTTGCTATTGCTGAAGAGCTAAGTGGATTTACGGAGCCCCTGATAACCACGCAATCTTGCCCTAACCGCACTACCCTTTCTATGCTACAGCAACATCATGGGAATAGCAGAACTTCAAGTCATTCAGATTATGTCCACATTCGAGGAAATGCTGAACAACAGGGGTCATAGAATCATAAAATAGTAGGGTTGGAAGGGGCCTACAAGGCCATCGAGTCCAACCCCCTGCTCAGTGCAGGAATCCAAGTCAGAGCATCCCTGACAGATGGCTGCCCAGCCTCGTCTTGAATGCCTCCGGTGTGGAAGAGCCCACTACCTCCCCAGGTAATTGGTTCCATTGTCGTATTGCTCTTACAGTCAGGAAGTTTTTCCTGATGTTCAGCCGGAATCTGGCTTCCTGTAACTTCAGCCCATGATTCCGTGTCCTGCACTCTGGGATCACATTGTTGGCTCATATTCAGCTTGTGATCGACAACAATTCCAAGATCCTTCTCGCTTGTAGTGTTGTTGAGCCACGTATCCCCCATCTTGTAACTGTGCATTTGGTTTCTTTTTCCTAGGTGCAGAACTTGGCATTGATCCCTATTAAATGTCATTCTGTTGTTTTCTGCCCAGCACTCCAGTCTATCCAGATCACGCTGAATTTTGTTTCTGTCTTCCAAAGTATTAGCTATCCCGCCCAATGTTGTGTCAGCTGCAAATGTGATCAGCATTCCCTGCACCTCCTCCTCCAAGTCATTAATAAAAATGTTGAAGAGCACTGGGCCCAGGACTGAGCCCTGCAGTACCCCACTCGTTACCTCTCCCCAGTTGGAGAAGGTCCCATTGATAAGCACTCTTTGAGTTCGATTCTGTAGCCAACTGTGGATCCACCGGATCGCTGTTTCATCTAGCCCACTTTGAGCTAGTTTGCTCATCAGGATATTACGGGGCACTTTGTCGAAAGCTTTGCTGAAGTCGAGGTATATGATGTCTACAGCATTCCCACAGTCCACAAGGGAGGTTACTTGATCAAAAAGTGTGATCAGATTAGTCTGGCAGGATTTGTTCTTGACAAATCCATGTTGGCTTCGAGTCACCACTGCATTGTTTTCAAGGTGCTTACGGATGGATTGCTTTATCATCTGCTCCAGAATTTTCCCAGGGATCGATGTCAAGACTGACTGGTCTGTAGTTCCCAGGTTCCTCCTTTTTGCCCTTTTTGAAGATAGGGACAACATTAGCCCTCCTCCAGTCATCTGGCACTTCACCCATCCTCCATGATTTCTCAAAGAGAATAGACAGCGGTTCTGAGACTTCTTCTGCCAGTTCATTACTCTAGGATGCAGTTCATCTGGCCCTGCATCCTCTGGTTTCTTATGCAGCTTTTATGTTCACAAATCCTGATTTTGATAGCTCTTCTTGTCATTCTCACATATATTTTTTACAAGGACATATGATAGCACATATAACCCTTTTGGTATTACAGTTCAAGAAACCTTGATAGAAATACTGTACATTATCTAAAGGATTGCTATAGAGGTAAGAGCTTTCTAAATTATTTTTGTGGACATAATCTGAATAATTTGAAATTCTGCTGTTTGAAAAAGGTTAACAACAGCTGCAGTCTAAACTTCTACAGAAGAAACTGCATTGGATTTACATTTTAAAGACAAAATCTCCAGTTGCTTAAATGAGGAGATGGACTGGATGGTTATGTGGTGAACAAGCCATCAACAACAGTGCTATACATATATGTTTAATTATTGTTTTTTATATATTTGGCCATTATGTGTTACATAGTGTTTCTTTGACAACATTCCAGTAATAGTTTTTTTTTCTGCTGGGTGCCCTTTAAGGAACCAACTGCAGTTCTTTAAGGCTCCAGTAACCACACCTGCAATTGCAGTCTAGCATTCAAAGAGGGAAGCCTACTCAGTTTCAGTGGGTAGCTTGTAGGTTCCTGAAAGGGAAGCCTCCTGAGTGATTCCATTCACATTTTGATTAACCTTCTGGTATATGTGAGCATGTAAGTTTGCATATATGGAAAACTGTGTATGTTTAATATGCTTTAAAACAATAACTTTCTTTTTATGAATTTATTTTCAGGACCACTGCAGTTCCTTGCCTTTTTTCAGAATTATATATTCACAGCGGAGCCAAAGGCCCCTTTCAGTTTTACAGTACTCAGATATGCATATGCTTTGGCATGTGTATATATTATTTTGTAATTGGAAAGGTCCATGAATTTGTGCCTGAATTGGTGAGTTGTTGGGTTGTTTTTTTTACATATGTCTGTATGTTATATTTTGGAAGTAGGTATTTTAAAAATAAATTCATTTTTATAATTACAGGTGGAGACACTGCAGTGTTTTATATAGTCAATAGGTGTGAGAAATAAGCATTTTATGTATCTTTTCATATACCTTTGTATATGCTAGACCACTGAGGGTGGAAACACATTTGGTTATTTCTGGTATTCAATATGTTTGTACTATTTGATTTTACTCTCTTCTATGGCTTATTGACTGTACGGTTGTAGCCTGCATAGATAAAGCAACATTATCAGAATTTTTGGATATTATTCATCTTCACTGGCTTACGTATCCCAATTACCCCATAGCTCCTTACTACAAAACCATCATCCAACATGACTGGCTCCATCTACATGATCATGAGTCTTCAAACATTTCAACCCATGGAAAAATAGCTGCCATGCTGCAACTGTAAAATGTGGAGATATCCTTAGCTGATGGGATACACACAGAAGCAGTAGCAGCCACACACTCTCAATAGGGATCTGGTTGGCACATCACGATCTAAGATTTGGTTTACACACTGACCTAGTTTTGCACGTAACGATGGGCAATTCCTGAGTTGTTTAACCCAGGAATTACAGGAGGAGCAGAGCATGTGAGCCGCATGCATTATTTCTGATTTCAATTAACCCAGGAACACCCCTGGTTGTTTCATGACATCCAAACCCAGAAAGTCTGGCTTATTTCTGGTTAAACAACCCAGAGTTAGCCCATGGTAACTGTTACATTAACCATAAACAACCCGGAGTTTCTGGGTTCAGATGTCACGAAACAACCCAGGAATTGGGCATTCCTGGGTAGGGATGTACGAAACCCCCCTTACCTGGCTCCGCCGGGTTCCGCTGGGGGGGGGGAGGCAGTCCGTCCCTCCCCCTGGAATCCTCGCCAGCCGGCTCTGCTCTGCGGGGATTCCACGGAGCCGCTGGCTAGCAGGGACGCAAATGGTGGTGGCCGTAGCCGCTGCCGTTTGCATCCCTGTATTCAGCCGTGATAGGCTACGTAAAGACTTAAGTAGCCTATAACATCTGGGTTAAAAAACAAAACAAAACACCATGTACGCAAATGGCGGCGGCTACGGCCGCTGCCATTTGCGTTCCCTATTTTTGGTTGTCTTAGTCTACGTAATTATTTACATAGACTAAGACAGCGAAAATAAGGGGGAATGCAAATAGCGTCCGCTATGTTATTTGCGTTCCCCCTTAGTTTCGCTGTCTTAAGACAACCAAAAATAGGGAACCCAAATGGTGTCCTGGGTTGTTTACTGAAATCAGAAATGGCACACATGTGGCTCAGATGCTACGCCTTCCGCAATTCCTGGGTTAAACAACCTCGGAATTGCTCATTGTTACATGTGAACCGGGTCAATGGGTAATCCAGATCTTATGTGTGTCGGATCTTCTGTCTGAACCAGAACCAATGTGTAGCCCAGAATTTCTGATGCCATCAGCCAATAGTGATACTTGGTGCAAACTGTCTCCTGATGGAAATGGGGAGAAGAAAACATCTATATAGTCACTCCTGTGCAAGTAATCTTACTTTTAAAATAAATATTTAGTGACCTTTTGTAAGTGTCATGTTCTTAGTAATATTTTTTAAATGTTATTAAACTAAGGCTTACTTTGCTGCCTCCATCACATCCTTGGATAACTGTCTAGCTGAGCTCATCTAAGCATTGCTTTCATCTACTCCTGTGAATCCAGTGCTGGAGCCCTCAGAGGCCCACTGTGACAATTTTGCCAAACATTTCAAGGATAAAATAGCTCGCTGTCATGCCGACTTGAACACCACAATTAATAAGTGTCTCTTGAGGTGTCCATTGCATTGTCTTGTCCTGTGTTTTGAGATCAGTTTCATTTTCTGAACTCTGAGGTGGACAATACGCTTGCATCTGTGAGACCCACCACATGGTCTCTTAAACTTTGCCCATCATGGCTTCCTTGAGGTAGCTATGGGTAATCATCACATAACCCATGGTCTGTTGTAGGATTATGCAAGATTCTTAACCTCTGCATAACCCCCACCAGCCAGGCTCACATGACCCAACAACCCAGAGTCAGGGGTTGAATATACAAAATATCGGCCAGCATGCACTTTGGCTCACTGTCAGTGCCTGAGAATAACTTTGGGTGACTGTGCCTTGCCCACTTGGCAGCTGAACTGTGGGATGCTACAGAGCAACACTCAGTTCCCAATGTTGTTTAATGTTTATATGAAGCTGTTGGAAGTGGTCATTAGAGGGTGCAAGGTATCATCAGTGTGCTGATGAAACCATACTCTGTTTCACTGTAACATCTGAATTGGGAGAAGCTGTGCATGTTCTGAACCAGTGCCTAGATGCAGTTACGGGCTAGATGAGGGCTAATAAATTGAAGTTGAATCCTGACAAGACAGAGACCCTAGGGGTGGGTGGTTTCCAAGTTGTTTGGGGTTGTTTACTTGTTCTGGATGTGGTTGTACTCCCTCTGAAGGAACAGGTACATAGTTTGGGTGCTCAAGGATCCATTTTTGTCACTGGAGGCCTAGGTGACCTCTGGCTTGGAGTGCCCATTGCCAACTTCAGTTGGTGTGACAACTACAGCCGTTGCTGGATAGAGATAGCCTCCCCTCTGTAGTTCACATGCTGGTACCCTCACACTGGATTACTGTAACACTCTGGGGCTGCTCACGCAACACACTAACCAACACGTGGCGGTTGTGTGTTGTTTTGAACTGTGGGTTGCTTGTTGAACCATGGGTTATCGCATTGTCTGAATGCAGCACATTTTCTGCAGGGTGGGTTAGTGTGTTGTTTGAAGGCAGTCAGGGTGGCTACTTAACCATGCAGTGTGGCTTGTTAACCACCCTGAACAACCCAGTAACAAACCATGGGCTCTCAAGGTGGTTTGCTGAAGGAAATAAGTCACCCTGCATGGTTAACAAGCCACCCTGTGTTAAGACAACACGATAACCCACACTCAACCACTATGTGTGGGTGAGCATACTGTGTGAACAGCCCTTCAATGCGGGGCTGCCTTTGTGCCCGGCTCAGAAGCTGCAGTTTGTGCAGAATGTAGCAGCTAGAATGCACGGGGGAGCACCTTGATCAGGGCTAGGCAACTTTTCAGTCTCAGACACACATTTGTTCTGCAGACATCTGAGCTGGTGGGCATTTATTTTGGGGATTCTCTCTGCTTGCCCCCCTCCACCCAGAGTCTCTCTTTTTTTTGCCCCCCTTCCTCCACTTGCAGATTCCGCCCCCCCCCCCCCCCGCCAGCCGCGTCTGCTGTTACAGAAGATTGGGAGTCTCCTGATCCACCGACTTCCTCCTTCCTGGCCGGAGGTAGAGAGAGGCAGCAAAACCAAGGTTAGTGCATGTGATGGGAGGGTGAGGAACGGGTCTAGTGGGTGCAGGCCGGAGTCTTGGTGGTGCTGCATTACCAACACCTGACCTAGATATACACATATTACGGCTGTGTTAAAAGAACTGCACTGGCCGCCTATTAGCTACTGAACCAAGTTCAAAGTTTTGTTGTTGCTACACAACAACAAGATATTACTGGTCGTTCTGCGACCAATGGACTGTTGCTACATAACAGCACAAAAGCCGGCCTTCCCAGTGGTGGCTCCCACCCTTTGGAACACTACCTCACGCGTAGTCTGAGGGGCTGAAACGGTAGCAAGTTTTAAATGCCTCTTGAAAACTTATTTGTTCACACTAACTTTCCCTAAAGGCTTATGTTACTGCTGTTACCCGGTTTTGTTATTTTGTTGCAATGTTTTTAATTATTACTTTGTTTTTATATTGTTATATTGTATTTTTAATGGGAACTGCTTAGGGATTTTAGTATATTAAGCACTATAAAAGTAATATAAATACATTAATATTTTGAGGAACCAATGATTAGATTTGTATGTGTTTTGTTGTATGTTTTATGGCTGCAAACTCCTTTGGACATTTTGACATGGTATGGTAGGAAAAGTAAAGAAGTTCAGGGGCAAGAGCTGTAATAGCTTGATGAACTATGTCCCTGCCTAGCAGCCAGGAGCTCAGCCAAAGACCATTGGCCACCTCTCAGGGCAAAAGTAGACACAACATCAGAGGACTGTAATAAGGATTTCTCAGAGGGGTTTTCCCCCCATGGGGCAACTTTGACAATCAGGGAAGTGTTCCTCTAGGACAGGGGTGGGCAACTTGTGGTCCTCCGGATGATCTGGCCTACAGCTCCGATCATCCCTCACCATTGGCTATGCTTGTTAGGGCTGATGGGAGTGGTAGGAGTGAAGGGTCATGCTAAGAAAGGAACACAAGGATCAAGCACCCCCTGGGTTAATCTTAGAACTGAGCCAAACCTACAAGCATAAGGGATGCCAAAGAAAAAAGAATGAACTGCTGCCCAAACTCCAGGGCAGTTATAGGTTTTCAGAACAAAGGGTAGAATGGACTTGATGGTTCAGAGGTTGAACCCAGGATGGAATACAATGAAGAGAACTGTTTGACTTCAGGGAACAAAACGGAAGCTGCAGGAGGTTCCTTGCCCCTTGATTTAGCTCAGTCTAGTGGATTATATGCAGCAAGAGCAGTACAATATTCAAAACAAAAATACCACAAAGGTTGCCCAGGTGGTATCTGAACCCATGGGCGTTAACGCTTCAGCAATTGGCTATATTTCCCACCGAGGCTCTGGACTGGTCTCATGGGCTCTCCGGCTGGACATCTTGGCAGTCAGAGAGGTATTTACAAGTTTCCATAGTTACATGAGAAGAGCTCCCTTTAAATCTAATCAACAGCAAACACACACACACATTCTGACCCTGCAGCAACCATCCAGGGCCTTATCATCATTCCTGACAGCTTTCAAGAAGTCTTCCAGAACAAAATGGATTCTTGAGCCAGTGTAGGGATAACGGCAAAAAAATATGCAGCACAAAATACACGTGTCTAGGGAGCCAGGATATCTGAGCTCCTCTGTAACAGTTCAGTGGAGAAAACTAAAGGCAGAAGCAGTGATGTCGCCTCAGAAACAAAACATAAAAGACTATCTGGTCCATCCAGGAAACGCCCTAAGTATGGGAAACAAAATCTAAGCCAGAAAGCGAATGTTAGCATCTAGTAGCCTGCCAGCACAGGAAGCAGCAATGATGTCATGTCCCACTCCCAGGCCCTGGTGATACCCTGCCAGCAGCCAGGACAGAAGCACAGTGTTCTCTCCAGAGAGGAAATTGTGCTAGTCACCATGCAGAGAAATGTTTCCTACTGTATGTGCAACAGTTCAAAGATTACAAAAGTGAAGTTCTGCTTGCTTTCCCCAACTTTCTTGACCTGGTGGTTGAAGGACACAGTGGACAACTTGGCGAGAAAGGAAGGAAAAAGGATCCCAGCATCCTGGTGAATGTAATGAAGTGCCAGCTGCTTCATAAACAAGCTCTACAGACTTAGGGGTATCCACACACAGTTATTAGTTTCACAGGTTGGATTAGGCCAGGCTATATCCATTGCACGTGTTCACAAGGAGGCTTAGGCTCCATTAATCACCGTAGCTTCAAATTGCATCAGAAAAGGGAATGGAGCAAATCGCCATTTCATTCACCATTATACCCATTCTTCAGGGTAAATTAAGGAACAATGAGTTTCTTCCACTGCAGAAAGCAGGGAAAGTGCCCAGGTGTCTAAGCAATTAGAAGAGTCTTTTGGCTTTTATACTCCCAGCTGGTTTGACTCAAGCTATGCCTTGCTTGGATCAGTTTTGCCCTCTGGCAACTCCCTGCTCCTCCCAGTCGCCATACTGTCCAGCTCCAATGGAATCCAGGAAGAAGATGGATAAATCAAGGCTTTGTCTGGAATGCTCCCTTCTTCTACAGAAATTCTGTTGCCTCTGGGTCACAGCTCTCATCTCTATTTCAGCTCACTGTAGACCCTGACTGTCAGCATCCCTATACAACTAAGAACAGTCTTGATATTTCAGCTGCAGGAAGGAGGCATCCCATAACTGCATTTTTAAAAGCTGAAAGGACTGGGGGGGTCTAAAGAAGCGCAGTTCTGGAAGTGGGCAAGCTCCCGGCCTCAGCCTAGGAGAAACCCAGTATTCAATGCTTCTTTCATGTGTCTATTTCCAGGGCCATGGGCATTCAGAGCGCAGCTGGGAGTGTAGCTGCTTGCTTGCCAGAGCATCACCCCCAACGATTTTCCTCCCTATTAGCCTGTGTATGTGTGTGGGGGCAGGGGGGGTGCGGTGGAGAGGCCATCTGCTGCAGGATTTCCCTCTGCTGACTCTGCCTGCCCCTCCAGGGAACAGTTGTACATTTCTACCAGCTGCCCCACATTGGAGTGGACATGCAGGAAAGTCCACAGACAGCCCAGAAATGCTTCCTGAGATTTTAGCAGGAAGACCCAGGACTGGCTTTGCGACTTATTTTAGTACCAAAACAAACATGACGAGAGATCCACGATTGGCTCTCCCAACATTTTAAACTTAAAAGCAGCTGTGCCCCCCCCCCAAAAAAAAACTGTATTGGAGTGGTAGGGGTGTTTAACCCTTCTTTCCCTGGGCCATTTTCCTGAACGCAATTGCTTTTGCATTATTTCCTACTATGAGCATCTCTGCACCAGACTAAAATCCCGCAACTAAAAGGGGCCTTTCTGCTTCCATTTTAAATGCAGGATCACAACAGACTCCCTTCACACATGCTTCCTTTTCCCCTTCCCCTTTCCCCCGACTTCTCCCTCGGAGTCTACCATATGTTTCATTGGAAACAAAGCCCTATGAGGAGAGACTGAAAGAACTGGGCATGTTTAGCCTTGAGAAAAGTAGACTGAGGGGAGATAGGATAGCACTTTTCAAGTACTTGGAAGGTTGTCTCAGAGAGGAAGGCCAGGATCTCTTCTCGATCATCCCAGGGTGCAGGCCAAGGAATAATGGACCCAATTACAGGAAGCCAGATTCCGGCTGAACATCAGGAAAAACTTCCTGACTGTTAGAGCACTACAACTATGGAACCAATTACCTAGGGAGGTAGTGGGCTCTCCCACACTGGAGGCATTCAAGATGAGGCTGGGCAGCCATCTATCATGGATGCTCTGACTTGGATTTCTGCACTGAGCTGGTTAGAATCATAGAATAGTAGGGTTGGAAGGGGCCTACAAGACCACAGAGTCCAACCCCCTGCTCAATGAGGGGAGAGAACGAGAACACATCAGGAGCCTTGCCAATGCCAAGTTGCCTCGTCCACCCCACCCGTCCACCCCACGCTGCCCCACGACTCCATTTGGAGAGGAAGGGGCGAGGAGAGAGCGCAACAGTGGCAGTGAGACCAGCTGGAGGGGAGACCGACTTCTGGGTTGCTGTCCTCATAAAAGCAACACCTGCAGCTGAGGCCAGCACCTCAGCGATGCGCGTAGTGCAGCACTGAGTGCAGCGCACTTAGAGCCACACTTGGAGCTGAACTGGAGCTGGGAGTGTAACTGACTGACCTTAAATTAGCCTATGCTGTAAGCTGAACTGGTAAGACTAACAAACGGGTTCATTAATTTTCTAGGACTTATCACTGAGGATTTATAAACTTGTAAGACTGATAGAAAGGAATATACTGAAGTGATTATTATTTATGATTTTAATTTCTAACAAATTCCTCACATTTGATATTTTCCACATTTGATTAATTTTGTTAGTTGCAGAATTAAGTGCTATAATTGTTATAAATTGAATGGAAACAGGTCATACATTTGGGAAATCCTGTATTTTTTAGGATGGGTAGGAAGGATAAAAAACAGAAAAGGATGAAAATGAAGCAGGAACATCTAGTTCATTAGCAGAGGAAATCAAAGCACTCATAACTAAAGAATTTAAAGAATCTGAAGTGCTTGCAATAGAAAAAGTTAAGGAAACTGAGAAAACACAACTGAAAAAGATAGAAGAGAAACAGAAAGAGGGAGAAGTATTACTAACAAATCTGATTAAAGAACGTGATAAAGAAATATTATCTAAAATAAGGGAGATATCTCCTGCAGTTAAGGGTTTGGAACAATGTTTTGTAGATACAGAAAAAACACTGAAAACTCATAATGAAGAGCTTGTACTATTACAAAAACAAACAAGCAACCAGAAAGGATTCCTTCAGGAAATAGCTGCTGAACAACATGGTACTAAAACTGAAGTGGTTAGGTTAAGAGTAAGAACAGAACAACTAGATTATGAGACGCGGAAATGTAACTTGAAACTTAGAGGAATAAAAGAAGGTCTAGAAGGACAAAATCTTACCAGTTACTTAGAGGAATGCATAAAATAATTTCTTGAACCAGATATGTGCTATGCAATAGAAACAGAATCAGCCTATAGAATTAACTCAGTTTATGCAAACCATAAGCAATTACCTCGGGACATTTTTGTTAAATTTACCAGTTTTAAAACTAAAGAGGCCATACAAAGAAAGATCTGGTTGGGAAACACCTTGAAAATTGATGACAAAGAGATTCAGGTTCTCTCTGATCTACACCCTGAGACACTGAAAAAAAGGAAAAACCTGAAGTTTCTGACAATCTGTTTACAAGAAAGGAAAATTAAATATCATTGGGGAATCCCATTTAAATTAAATGTTTGGGTGGGAAAGGAGTGGGTTATGGTCCAGTCAGCGGAAGAGGCAAAATAACTTTTAGAGAGTATTAGGGATTTACCAACAGCTTCTCTAAACCCCTCATAGTTTGACTGTTTCTATCTGCTTGGTTTCCTATGTAACATCGTTAACGTGCTGTTTGGTTTTAATTTTTCTGAACTGCCCAGAGAGCTTTGGCTATTGGGCAGTACAGAATTGAATTAAAAATAAATAAATAAAATAACACACTGATATTTTTCTTGTTTTTTCTTGTTTTTCTTTTTTCCTTCTCTTTCTCTTTAGTAATAAAAAATGTCAGATAAACTTAGAATTATATCTCTGAATGTTAAAGGATTAAATTCCCTCATTAAAAGAAGGAAATTTGCTAATCTATTGAAAAAAGAAAGAGTAGATTTGATATTTCTCCAAGAAACTCATGTTAAAAAAGGGGATGAACAATTATTAAAGAGTTTAAATTTAGGATAAGTTTATTTTGCTTCAGCAAATAATAAAAAAGGGGAGTGGCCATTATAGTTAAAAAAAACCTTCTCAAATTAATTTTTCTTTAGAGATAATTGATCCAGAGAGCAGATTTATTTTTGGTACTATATACTGGGGAAAGAAAACTTATTTAGTAGGATGCGTGTATGCTCCGAATAACAATCAAAGGGAGTTTTATAAAAAACTGAATAGAATAAATGCTAATTTGGACAAAGAAGTTATTATTGGAGGGGATTATGGAGTGGTCAACCCTCAACTAGAAAGATCATCTTTAAGAATCTGTAGTGGTAAACTGCCTGATTGTTTTATAAAAAATCTTTAAAAAGAAAATCTTACTGATGTGTGGAGATATTTAAATCCCCAGAAGAGAGATTATACTTTTTTCTCTCCTCCTCACAATTCTTACTCAAGGATAGATATGTTTTTTGCCTCCCTAGATAATTAAACAAGTATCATCTGTATCAATAAAACCATATATATATGCAGACCACGCTCCTATTTATGTAGAATGGCTGTCTGGAGAAGAGCAGTTAATAAGCAGGAAATGGCGGTTAGATAATTTTATTTTGCAAAATCAAGAAAATGTATCGGACTTAAATATTAAATTACGTGAATATTTTCAATTTACTAACACTTCTGAACTAACAAAATCAACCATTTGGGAAACTTCAAAAGCTTATATGAGAGGACTGATAATACAAAAACATGCTTCCTAAGGATGCAAAAGGAAAGAAACATACTGGACTTAAAAAATAAAATTCAGAAATCAGAGCAAGAACATAAACAGACATGTTCAAATAGTATATACAGGAGATTGGAAAGTGTTAGGAAGCAGTTACATTTATTGATTTGTGACCAAATGGAGGAAAAATTAAGATATCTTGAACAGCGTTTTTTTGAAAAAGGCAATAAAGCCAATAAATTACTATCTTATAAGTTAAAGAAGAAACAACATAGCACAATGGTTATACAAATAAATAAAGAAAGAACAGTTTATACAGTTTATACTAAATCTAAAGATATAGCAAATGAGTTCAAAAGTTTTATGAAAGTGTATATACTTCAGAACAACCCTCTAGAGAGAACACTGAATCATATCTGAATACAATCAAACTACGAAGCATAACACCAGATGATATAAATTACAGAGGCCTATTACCTTAAAAGAATTACATAACACAATTAAGGATTTAAAAAAACAATGAAGTCCCAGGTATGGATGGTTTTACACCAGAATATTATAAGGTATTCTTAACAGAAATAGAACAACCATTATTAGGTGTACTGAATGAGATCATGACAACTCACTCTCTTTTAAAAACCTGGGAGGAAGCTCATATAGTAGTGATTCCAAACAAATATAAAGATATTGCAAAAGTTGAGTCTTCTAGACCTATTGCTCTTTTGAATCAAGACTTTAAAATATGGACATCCGTCCTTGCCAAAAGATTAAATGGAAGTATTGCTAATTATATATCAGAAGATCAAACAGGCTTTATTAAAAATCATAAATTCTCAACAAATATAAGAAAATTAGTAAATATAATACATCTTGTTAATAAATCTAAACAACCATATGGACTTATTTATTTATTTAATTTATTAATCGTCCATCTGGCTGGTCACCCAGCCACTCTGGGTGATGTACAGAATATATAATAAAATCGTTTAAAACAATAAAATTCCACAGTAAAACGTCATTGTTCTAAAAATACCATAACCCACCCCAAATGCCTGCCTGAACAACCACGTTTTTAATGTGCGGCGGAAACTCATTAAAGATGCCAAAAAGGCATTTGACTGCCTAGAATGGAAGTTCTTGTTACTGATTTTGGATAAAATTGGTTTAGGAGGCCCATTTGCTGAATGGGTTAAAATGATCTATACAAACCCCAGTGCTTGTGTCTCAGTGAATGGTGTTGATTCAGGCAAATTCTATCTGAGGAGGGGCACTAGACAAAGTTGCCCTTTATCTCCTTTGTTATTTGCGTTATCTATAGAGCCTCTTGCTCAAGCTATTAGAATGGAAAATATATTAAAGGGGGTAAAGATTGGTAGGGAAGAGTTCAAAATTAGTCTCTATGCTGACGATATATTTATTTATATGATCCTATGAATACTTACAATAAACTTTTATTTTTGTTACAGGAATATGGTCAAGTATCAGGATATAAAATTAATGTTATAAAATCGGAGTGGATTGGATTCAATATGGATAATTCTACAAAAACTAAGATTATCAAAGAATATAAAATCCCTTGGAAAGATACTCCAGTTAGATATTTAGGGGTATGGATTACACGAAATCTTGATATCTTAACAGAATATAATCATCGTAAGGTCATGCTTGACGTAAAAGATGACTCAGCATGCTGGAACCAGCTTCATATTTTGTGGATGGGTAGGATATCTGCCTTAAAAATGGTGGTACTTCCAAAAAAATTATTTTTGTTCTCAAACATACCATTAAAGGTCCCACAAAAGATACTTGGAGACTGACAAACAATGTTCTTAGATTTTGTTTGGAATGGGAAAAAAACAATAGCAAAACTTTAATAAAACATACAAAGAATGGTGGATTAGCCTTCCCACCCATAAAAAATTACTATGTTGCGGCTATGCTTATGCATTTGAAGACATGGTTTAATCCAGATAGAGCATATGAATTAGAACAGTATAATGTTTCAACAAAGTTGAAAAATACTTTATGGTTCTATAATAAATTTGACAGAAATATATCAAGAATGAACCCTTGTATCAAAACCCTGTTTTAACAACTGGTTGAAACTTAAAAGAGTATTAAGTCCGGGTTTATCTCCATTTAACAGCTATTACATATAATGATGAGATGATAGATGAAACACAAGTAGGTAATCTATCTTTATGGTACAATCATGGGCTAATAGAAATAACCACACTTATAGAAAAGGGAACATTTAAATCATATGAACAAATATGGAATGAAATGCAATATTCCCAGCCTTTATTTTTTCAGTATTTACAGCTTAGAAGTATAACCTTAAGGTTACTAAGGAAATCCGGACCTCTTCGGGAAAAAACCACCTTTGAAAATTTGATGATATATAATCAGGAAAACCTATTACGCAAGCTTTCTAAAGTTCTATTAGATTTAGATCTTACAGTTAATAACTATCAGAAAAGCTGGGAAAGAGAACTAACTTGTCTGATTCCAGTGGGTACCTGGACTTGGATGTGGAATAATATATCACAGCAGAATATTAGCACAAACCTGATTTTTTTAAAATTTATATTCCGTTGGTATTTAACGCCTGTAAGGCTTAATCACATTTATCATAAGGGTGATAACAGGTGCTGGAGATGTAAAGTGCCTAATGAAGATATGGCCTATGTTTTTTTGGTTTTGCCCAATCATTAAGGACTATTGGTTAAAGATAATAGATGGAATTGAGATTATATCAGGATAAAGACTACCTTTGGATCCAATAATTATTCTTTCTGGTTATGTCAAAAAAGCTATCCTTCCTGATGACATAGAGATGATAGTGCATTTATTAACAGCCGCCAGAATGCTGATATCAGCAAACTGGAAAAAACCGAGAGCCCCTACAGTTGATGCCTGGATTATCAAAGTTTGGGAAATAATATATATGGTTAAGTTAACTAATATAGTAAGGGTTAGAGAGGGAAGACAGCAAGAAAAGTGGTCATAATGTATTGGTTTAGCAAGAATCAAGAGAATGTACAGCCTTTTGCGTTACTGGGAACTTTGTGATATTTGCTGGTTCTGTTGATTAATTTGATTATATTCTATATTGTTTGAACTGTTGATAATAATAATAATATTTTTAAAAATGAATTGTTGTAAACTGCCCAGACAGCTTTGGCTGTTGGGCAGTACAGAAATAATAATACAGAATAAGAACTTGGTGGGAAAAGCACAACTTGCCAACATCTAACATGTCACAACAGTTGTATTCTAGTTATATTATTTGCACAGGAACAAGTTGTACCAATGAGCTACAGCCTTCTGGCGCCTCATGAGCACCCACATAGGGGGCATTCAGAGTACTGAGCAAGTTGCCGTCAACTTTAGGCATTAAGGCTGCAACCCTAGCCACACTTACCTGGGAAAAGGCCCCACTGAACCAAACAGGACTTACTTCTGATTGCACTGTAAAGCATTATTTTAATAAGAAAGAAAAACTGATCCTGAATAAGGCTCATTCAACAATGACCTGAAGTAGAAAAGCCACTCGCCATGCAAACTTCACAAGATGACTTCTTGTTCATGTGCCTTTACACGGTGAGATCACAAGCTGTCATGTTCTGAGCAACATTTTTAAAATGCTGTTTTGTTTTATTTTATTTACTTATTTATTTAGTACATCTGTATCCCACCTTTCCTTTAACGAGCCCAGAGCATTGTACATGGCTCCCCACACCTGTTTCATCCTCAGAACTATCCTGACAAGGTCATGCTGAGAGACACGAACATAAGAAGAGCCCCGCTGGATCAGACCAAGGGTCCATCTAGTCCAGCATTCTGTTCATGCAGTAGCCAACCAGCTGCCCACAAGCAGGACACAAGTGCAACAGCACCCTCACACCCATGTTCCTCAACAACCAACGTACAGAGGCATACTGACTTTGATACTGGAGGCAATATACAACCATCAGAACTAGTACCATTGCTGGCACTCTCCTCCATGACTTTGTCTAATCCCCTTCTAAAGCCATCCAAATTGGTGGTCATCACTACATCTTGTGGTAGAATTCCATAGTTTAACTATGGATTGTGTGAAGAAGCACTTCCTTTTATCTAACTTGAATCTCTCATCATTCGGCTTCATGGGGTGACCCCAGGTTCTAGTATTATCACAGAGAGAGAAAAATGTCTATCCACATTCTCCACACCATGCATAATGTTGTACACCTCTATCATGCATAATGTTGTACACCTCTCTCCCCTTTTCTCTAAGCTTAAACAGTCCCAGATGTTGTAACTCATAGGGGAGATGCTCCAGCCCCTTGATCATTTTGGTTGCCCTTTTCTGCACTTTTTCCAGCTCTGCAATATCCTTTTTTAGGTGCAGTAACCAGACCTGTACGCAGTATTCCAATTATACAAACTTGTATAAGGGCAGTATGATATCGCAAGTTTTATTTTCAGTTCCCTTCCTAATTATGCCTAACATGGAATCTGCCTTTTTCACAGCATCCACGCACTGGGTTGACATCTTCAGCAAGCTGTCCACCACGGCCCCAACATCTTTTTCTTTGTCAGTCACCACTAGCTCAGTTCCCATCAGCAGCATACACATGAAGTTGGGATTTGCTGCCCCAGTGGGGATCACTTTACACTTGCTTGCATTGAACCACATTTGCCATTTTAATGTCCATTTGCCCAGTTTGGAAAGATCCTTTCAGAGCTCTTCACAATCCCTTTTTGTTTTAACCACCCTAAATGGTGTCACCGGCAAACTTGGTCACTTCACTGATCACTCCTAATTCCATATCATTTATGAACAAGTTAAAAAGCACTGATCCCAATACAGATCCCAGTGTGACCCCACCGTTCACATCTCTCCATTGTGAGAAAGTACCATTCATTCCTAATCTCCACATTCTGTTCTTTAACCAGTTCCTGATCCATAAGAGGACCTCTCTCTTATTCCATGACTGCTAAGTTTGCTCAGGAATCTTTGATCAGGGACTTTGTCAACGCTTTTTCGGAAATCCAATTAAACAATATCTCACCCCCGTCCACACATTTAATGTCCACACTCCATCCACACTCTCAAAGAACTCTAAAAGATTAGTGATACAGGACTTACCTTTGTGGAAGCCATGCTTATTCTTTTTCAGCAGGGCTTGTCCTTCTGTATCAGGGGTGACCACCTTGGGGAGGTCCAAGGGCCATTTTTGCCCCACCCCCATGGGCCTCACCTCCCCCCTCAGTGTCAAAAAAATTAAAGTATTTCTTTTAAAAAACAATTGCATCCTGAGCAACTATAGAGCACCAAAAGGGTCAGCATCAGCTTGTTTGCAAGCTAATTTTTACCCTTTGGGGGCTTCATAGTAGGGGGTCAAGAAAGGTCAAAATGGCCACTCTTGATGCCATTTTTTCCACACAAAAATTGTGAACAATTTAGGGGGCAGCAAGGGGTGGGATGGGGCTGCATGCGGCCCATGTGTTGCCCACCCCGTTCTATATGCTTACTAATGTTATCTGTAACTATGCTTTCCACCAATTTACCTGGAACAGATGTTAAGCTGACCAGCCATTTTTCCTAGAACTCCCCAGATCCCTTTTTAAAAATTGGTGTTATATTGATCATTCTCCAGCCCACTAGTACAGGAACATATTTTTGTTACATACATACAGTTACATATTTTTGTTAGAAGATCAGCAATTTCAAATCTGACTTCTTTGAGAACTCTAGGATGGATACCATCAAAGCTTAGTAATTTGTTAGTTTTCAGTTTGTGAAGAAGGTCAAGAACTTTATCTCTTGTCACCACTATTTGCCTCAGTTCCTCAGTCTCCCTTCCTGAAAACCAGGGACTGGTATCTACCCTAAATCTTCAGCAATAAAGGAAGATGAAAAGAATTCATTCAATTTATCTGCAATCTCCTTATTCTGCTTTTAGTACTCCATTAACTCTGTTGTCATCCATAGCCAGTTTCCTGCTTCTGTTATATTTAAAAGAATTCTTTATTGTTGGCCTTAATGTTATTAGTGATATGGTTCTCAAAATGCTTTTTTGCATCTATTATTGTCTGCTTGCATTTCCTTTGTGCAAGCTTGCATTCCTTTTTGTTCTCATTTGGGCAAGACTTCCATTTTCTGAGAGAAGCCCTCTTTTCGCTAATAGCTTTCTTGAAGCTGCTTGTTAACCATGCTGGTGACCTTTTGGACCTCCTTACCCGAGGTATACATGTGCTTCTATTATCGTCATTTCAAGTAATCCCCAAACATTTTGGAGAGATTTCACCCTCTTGACTTCCCCTTCAACTTATTATTACCAGTTATTACCTGTTCCCTCATCTTAGAGACATTTCTTCTCTTTTGAAGTTAAATGTGATTGTGTTGGACTTCCTCGGCAATTTCCCACTTAAGTATATCTTACATTTGATAGCACTGTGGTCATTGTTTCCAGCAGGTTCAACAACATTCACATCTCCTACCAGGTCCTCGGTGGCACCACTTAGGCTTAAGTCCAGGGTTTCCTTCACTCTGGTCAGTTCCATGACCAACAGTTCTAGATGGTGACTGGCCCAAGGTCACCTTGTGAGCTTCTTGACTGAGCAGGGATTTGAACTTTAGTCTCCCAGGACTTAATCCAATACTCTAGCCATAGCATGTCATTTTCACAAAATTAGTGGGCTCATTATGAGGTTAACTTCCAAACTGCCTTTTTTCTCATTTAAAGGAGCTTTAAAAAATCCTTCTCTCCTTCACTTTTTTCTTTTTACAAACAGAAGAAATGAAATTGGTTTTCATAATAAAAAATATGATCCTACTGGAAAGGAAGGTTCTTAATTAAACACCATATATTCAGAAACAGTGCTCAACATAGACATACACGCAGAGACTGAAACATGAAAAAGTAATAGGAAGAACTGCTTATGTTCATCCCACTTGTCAGCTGCCTTCACACATTGCATTTTTAAGTACCCACAAATTATTTTAAAGCACATAACTCAAAATGTAAAGTGTGAACATGACAAAAAGGTATCTGAACACACATCTGTCAGAGAGCCACAATTGACTGCAGCTTTCTGTCGCGTATATAGTCAGGGGCAAACTTGGGCTTATGCTGCATAATGTAGGAATCCAAGACTGACACACCCTAAGCACTGCTCATAATGTATATCAGCTCTGTAGACCAAAGTGTACCCCACCCCATTGCTGGCATGCCTCTGCGGCATTAGGATTTGAGGATCGCTTGGTATTGCTGCCATCCCCAAGATTGAGGGTACAGATGCATGTAGAATAGATCATAACCATTTCTGCCCTCTTGCTGCCTTTTTCAAGGGCCGTATTCCCAAGCCCAAGCCCCTCCTCCGTGAGAGGCAGTGTGGGGCTGCCTTTAAAGATGATTTGGAAACTGCAGTTATATCAGGATGCAGCACTTAAACTGCTAACTGGGATCAGGCATTAGGACCATATTACTGCACTGCTCTGTCAACTACACTAACTGTTTAGTCCGTTTCCAGGCTCAACCCAAAGTGATGGTTTTGAACTTTAAAATTCTTTACAGCTTGGGACTAGGTCATCTAAAGGAACACCCATCTCAGTGTAGGCCTGCCCATGCACCGAGATCCTGGAAGACCTTTCTCTGGGTTCTTCCACTGTTTGAAGTACAGCTAGGGATGGCGGAGAATTTCTCCACGAATCTCCGGGAGGCCGAATGCCAACGCATTCGGACCCCCGAAATTGGTGGTGAAATTCTCCCCCCCCCCCCCGGGATGGGACTTACCTCCTTCGAATGTCCCTCTCAGTGGCAGGTCCCAGCGGCGTTTCGGCGGTGGCCGGTCTTCCGACCAGCTGCCGCCGCCATTACAAAGTAAAGTAAAAAAAAACCCACAACAACACGTGATAGGCTACGTAACGATTTATGTAGCCTATCACAGCTAGATTTTCAAAGTCAGCCGTAATAGGCTACGTAAATCGTTACGTAGCCTATCACGTGTGTGGGGGATTTTTTTACTGTACTTTTTTTATTTCGCGGCCGGGGAGACGGGGCGCTCCCCCCCGGCCTGAATTTCGGCAGCGAGGGATGGGGCGCCTCCCCCCCGGCCTGAATTTCGGCCGGGAAGGGCGGGGAGCCTCCCCCCCGCCAAGAACTTTGGGGGGAGAACCAAAGCGCCTCCCCGCCACCGCGAAGCAAGCTGCGGGACCAGGTAAGGGACTTTTGTCCATCCTTAAGTACAGCAGGTGGTTACTGGGGAAAGTGTCTTCTCAGTGCTGGCACCAGGCAAAGACCTTTTTATTTCCCCAGGCTTTTAGATCTTGCTGATTTGTATTAATCTGTCTAGCTTTTTATATTTCTGTACCGCTTTTATAAGAATGCCTGGTGTTAGTTTATTTAAATATTATTTGATTGTATTTTATTTTTTTATTGTAAGCCATCCTGCTAATCCTGACTGAATGTATACACTCTAATAAGTAGTAATGTGATGTAATTTCTGTCTCAGTAGGTGATGCCATCTATCTCCGAGCAAAAGTACATGCGTTGCATGCAGAAGGTACAAGGTTCCATCCTTGGCATCTTCAGGTCAAACAATCTCTGGTGGCAGGGCAAGCAAAGACCTTTGCCTGGGTCCTGGAGAACCAGCAGCCAGAGTAGCCAAGGATGGCAAAACAGACGGATGGTCTGACTCAGAGCAAGCATGCTTCAAATATTTACATATGCAAACAAAGAAGGATCGGTGGTAGTTTAATCTGAATTAAGTGGTTTAACAGTACAGAAGTGAAATAATGGGACCAATTTCTGTTGAAAAGATTGTATGCCTGTGATTGCCTTTGCTCCCAAGCTTACATGCAGTCTGTGCTATGAGGGAACTGTGACAGCACTTCAGACATTATAATTCTGTGTGTTCAGCATCCCAACCCAACTCCTCTTCTCCCATTCTCTTAGTCAGGCAAGAGCCCAGCCTTTAACCAAATATGAACCCTATGTGCCATCCTTCATACTAGCATTCTGAAGAGCTACATTTAACCTAAGGAACAGGGGGTGAATAGAAAATGTGCTAATCAATGAGTCCTTACCCTGAAGCAGGCATGTGCTAACCAGCCTCATAACAATCCCTTCAGCCAAGGGAAAGTGAACTCAACAGCATCTTCTTCCTCCACAGGGCAAGTTCTCTATTTGCTACCCACCCAAGATTCAAGGAGCCTGCTACATATAGGGCAGAAGAGTCACCATGGTGGAGCTCACAGACTATATGAACATGCTGTTGCTGCTATTATGATTCTGTAGCGAGCTTTCCAAGAGGAGAACAGTACCTGAAATTGCCATTGTGGATCGCTACCTCCCAAACGGGAGGCTGTTCTTGTTTCTTTGAGAGTTCCACAGTAATTGTATCTTGCTCATATACTTTATCTTTGGTAAATACGGTTGTGAATCTAGGCATGTGTGAAATGCTAGCAGCAGCTGTGCAGCAGATGAGACCCATTCCTGACAGTTCACCCTGGGAAGTAACTAGGCAAGAGAACCAAGGTGGAATCTGGCTTTGTGCATCAAGCTTCTATCATGGCATTTGCTCTGTTTATTGGGAGTTCTATACTTTATAGAGGGCAGCAAAAGGGACCAGACCGAAGGAATACTTTGGGGCTGGCACGGTCTTGATTGTCCTTTTCTCACAAAAAGAGTGTCTGGGCCAGCAGGGGAGTGCACCCCGAAAGGAAGTGCTGCAGAAGGAAAGGAAGTTGCAGAACTTGCAGAACCCCTCCCTATCTTGAGACCTTTTTGAGCATTTCGATCTTCAAGTTAAGAGATGGCAGTCCTACTGCCAACCTAAGTACCCAGAACTCCATACACATTTCATAGTGCAATAAGAGAGGTGTACCAGTACTGTACCTTTAAACAACTGTGCTCACAAGTCATCAAGACAAAGCACTGGTATTTGTAATGTCTGGTCTCCTAGCAGAAAATATGTAGACTTTGGCAGATAAAATTCACTCTGAACTCAGCACTTCTTCACTTCTTCCTCATCAGCACCTCACTTATCCCATGAACTTCCCTTAACACGTTTTCTCCAATAACATACTTCAACAGAAGCCTAAAACTAGTTCCCAAACATGCTTTCATTTCCAATATGTCTTCATAAATTCTCTGCGCCCTTTTGACAGCTAAAAGACTCTATTACAACACTGGAAGGATAAAAGCTCACCCCCTATAATGCAATGGCTTGAGAACCTTACAACACTGCCAATATCTGAATGGGTGGCATATAGACGCCACCATCAAATGGATACTTATTTGGATATTTGGTCCACTTTTGTTGAAGCCTGTGTATAATTGCTAGAAAGATGTATGTATTTCATATGAACTCATTGCTATGGATATATACAAATCCATGTACATGTATTAAAAAAACTTGAAAAAAAAAGTTTTGCAGGTGTTCGTGGGTGCCACACTGGGAACCTCTTCACAGGCACTACGGGAGGTGCCTGTGGGTGCCATGGTGCCCATGGGCACCACACTGGAGACCCCTGTCCTATGGAATAGTCTGCTGGCTCCTCAGTGGCATAACTGGCAATGGTGGTTGCCCCAACAACAATGACCCTGCCTTTCCAGCAACCGTAATTATCCAAGGCTTGTACAGTTTCACTATTCACATTCTATTATTGACATATTTTCCACCGAAGACAGTAGCTCCGTGCAATTCCCAGCACGGTCACATATCAGCCCCTTCTCTCTGGGTCCTGGATTATTAGCCAGGCAGTAGGATGCTGGACTCCTTCTTCCTAGCTAAGGAAGAACAGCTCTGACATCAACATGATCTCAGAGAGGCTGCACAGATCAGGCATCAATGGTCAGGACCTCAAACATCAGCTGCCCCAATAAGGCAATCTAGCATTCCATAACAAATAAAAGCTGAACACTCTCTCACATTCTCAGTAGAGCTAAGCTGAGCCCAATCCAGGGTTTCCTGGGTCAAAGAAAGAAACTGCCACCACTATCCACAGAACAGGTGCAGGTTATTAACTGAATAGGCATCTTTAGCTGAAATTTTTCAACCCAAACAAGTGTGTATCCAGCTCTTAAAGCACACTGGAAAACTGGGGTAGAGAAACAACCTATATTTAAGTTACAAATATCTTTTCATCAGCTTTCTAATGGGGTTTTGTTATGAACTGAGCAGTATGCCATCTCACTGAGACACACTATTTTTGTCCAGCACCTTCCAGCTTTTGCTTCTGGAAAGTTACAGCCCAACCCTATGTATCAGGGGCACCAAACCTCTGTTGGCTCTCAGAGGCTGCATTCCAGCAGTAAAAGGGGCAGGGGCCAAAACACCAGCACATTTTAGCTTAAAGCTCTTCTTGCCAAGTAACTAGGGATGTACGAAAGTCACTTACCTTTTCGAAGGGTGATATTCGCGGTGGGGGGGAGGCGCTCCATCCCTCCCCCCAAAATTCTCTCTGGCCTGCTCCACTCCACGGAGATTCCGCCATTTGCATCCCTGTATTTTGCCGTGATAGGATACATAAATATTTACGTAGGCTATTACGGCAAAAAAAAAAAGGGAACGCAAATGGCGGCCGCACTCAAGCTTTTAGAAGGGGGGAAACTGCACAAAAGCTGTGAAACCAGCAAACAATTGGTGGTCAGGGGAAAGAGGGTGGCACCAGGGGAGGGGATGTGGCTATCTAGGAAACCTAGGAGGCCTGGGGTTCTACACCTCCGCTATACGCATTTACTCAGTCCTTTTTTATTTACTTCAAAATCAATTGTGCAGAAGATTGCAACTATACACCTTCAAGTCACTGATCTTCTTGCTTACTAATCATTGCATGTATACAGACAGCAGAACAGAAATCAGTCTCTCTTCTCAAAGCAGTTAGAATTCTGTAGTACACAGGAGCTGCCTGACCAGAACTTTTGGATTACGCTCCCATTTAATTTCAAAAAATTATCCCACCTTATTTCCAAAAAAGGAACGCAAGGCAGCTAACAAAAATATCATATACTATTTTAAAACAATAAAGATCATTTTAAAACTCCATATTTAACAAAAACAGCAACAGCTGAGTACAGCAATAAAAAGGGACAGTATTTTTAAACCTGCAAAAGATCAGGTAAAACTTGGGGGTGGGGCATTAAAGCCAGGTTGCTACCAGCCACCAAACACAGTATAGTGTCGGCCCAGATGGATCTCAAGAGGCAAAACATTCCACAAGAAAGGTGCCACTACAGAAAAAGCCTTACCCTGGCAGGCACTCACCATACTTCCTATGTTGTATAAAGGGATGAATGCATGCTTGTTCAGGAAATATGCACTTCAGGATGGGAAATTTTAATAAAATCAATTATTTACATTGCTCTTCATGATTTAAAATTAATTATTTGAATTGCCCTGCTTTAAAAGTCAGTCCACCCAGGTTAAAACACCACATTCTCTCAGTGCAATTCCTTCCTCCTGAAGCTACTTTTCTTTCTCTCGGTCTCCTGCTCTCACTTTCTTAAATTGCACTGGGGTTCTCTTATGCCTTTTTGCACATCACACATAGTTAAACCTTCAGGGTGTGACACACAGGCTGTTTTCCATGTACTGATTAGGTCATGCTGTTTCCACTGTATGTCACATCACAGTCACTACATCCCCACTGCCAGGTAAGTTTGGGATTAATGATCCATTATGGCTCTTGAACTGGTACAAAGCGTGGTCTGGCACTGTTTTCTGCATCTGAACTGCACTCCGTTCATGACATGCTCCTTCTCTGTTTTGCCCCAGGTCACCTGCTAGTATACCACTGGACTCCCTTCTGTACCACTTTCTCCATAATTCCACAGTCTACAGTAGAGTAATACCATCATTAGACCAACCAAAAGATCATAAAAAGTGCAAGTTTTCAAGATCTCCAGATATCTTCATCAGACAAGATGCTACAAAAAACGGGGGGGGGGGGACACACAGATTTGATGGTGGATGTCAAGGTCTCTACATGATCCAAGACCCAAGATGGATCCCTTTAACACAGGGATGGGGAACTTCAAGAGGTCTGGGGGACGCCTGAATCCCCCCACATGGGCTGTACACACACAGACCACTGGTGCTGAGGCGGGGAGGCAAACAAGCTAATTTTACCCCTTCGGGTGCTCTGCAGCCACTACAGACACCCTTAAATTTTTTTTAAAAACTATTGGGGGGGCAGAGGGGGCTACATGTGGCCACAGTGGGAGGGCAGTGAAGGCCAACTCAAATCGGGGCTGCATATCGCCCACTCCTGCGCTAACAGATCATGTAGTGGTTGGACCTGGAGCTCCACCCATCACATGACCTATTAGTATAGGGGTGGGCAATGCACAGGCCCAAGAGCACATGTGGCCCCAATAGGGAGTTCCGAAGACCCCGCCACCACGGCCAGCTTCCCAGAGGAACCGTGCTTCCCAAGTGCACCAAAACGCTGTGTGGCAGGCTGGGGAGCAGCATGATTCTGTTGGGACTCCAGTCACATCACCACTTCCAGGAAAGGTAGCGGGGAAGGGCTGTGGCCTGCAGTGGGCTCTGAGGGGGCCAATGTAGGCCCACAACCCACCCAAGCGGCCCATCCCTGTGTTTGAGCCTAACTCGAATGCCTGCAGACCTCTTGCCCCGCCCTGCCATCTTGGGACTCTGATCATGCAGACCCCATGACTTCAAGTTAGGAGGAGCGTTTCCTATTTCCCCACCTCCCTGATTTTTGTAACATCTTGCCTGATGAAGAGATCCGGCGATCTTTGAAGTTTGCATATTTTTGTTGACCTAATAATTACATTAATACGGACTTGGAAATTTTCGTATGGCCAACATGGCTACTTCTGCTTTTTGTGTGACACAGAAATGGTCAGCATACTATGTTTGAATGCTGATCCCCATCGTTTTCCCCCTTAAGGCAAGAGGAGCATCACACAAGTTAATATTTTCACCCAGATTCTTTGGCAAAAAGGTGCCTGACAGAATTGCTTTAAAAGGCAACAAAAACGTGAAACAGTGTGAACAAGACTGTGGGGCAATACAGAACAAAGGAACAAATAGTTCCTGAAGCAAAAGGGAAGGAATAAGACATACTTATAAGTTGGCAGGGGGAGTACAACTTAATTCTGGCTTTCCCCCAGTCTTCTGCCAATCCCTTGTTCTAATCCCAGTCCCGCCCTGTCCCACCACCAGCTACTATGAACTCCAGCTCACACCCCAACCCCAGCCCACACGGCAGAGAGAAAATGGACATAACATTCCTTCTGATTCATACAGGGAGTTATTAGCAGCAAGCTGAAGAGTAAGGAGCTTTATCTAAAGATCAGGGAAAGTGGCCTTGCAACACTTCACATCATGGAGAAGAAATGTGCCCATGCCAAATTCAGGAGGAGTGCAATCAAGGCTTATTTGGGCCAAGGACTCCTTTTTTAAAGCTTTCCAATCTCCCCCTCCATCCATCTCTATTTGTGACAGGGAGTGCTGCACAAACATTATCCATTTTTGGATTTTTATCATCTTGCTTTTGGAAAGAAGCCACTTTCCTCATGCAGTAGTCCACACATTCTCACTGTTCTCCCAGCCAAGACAGTTTAGGGAAAAGAAAACGCACATTCAGAGACATCTTCCTTAACACTTTGCCAAGTTTCTCAGAGATTAACAGTAAGAGACACACATTCGTTATAAATTTACTCAACTTTTACAATTTTTATTTAGCACTCAAGGGTTGCAATAAGCAACGCTTGGAGGAGGCAACCATCTTCCTCAGCTGCACTTGCACACTGCTCCATTCTCCTGAAGAAGGAAAAAGCTAACAAAAGCAGTGACCCATAAAAACGCTTTGGCAGACCCCTTTTGTATGCATGGTTTAAGAAACCTTCAGTTGTCTTGCTTCAGGGAATCCATACATCAATCACTTATTTCAACAGAATAAAGAAAACTAAAAATGGTAGCATGTAGTAGCATGGGTCCAACAGGGAACTCCAAATAAAGAGTTGTTTCTGCTGTTACATTTTCTCAAATAAGCCATCTCCCCTTTCCAATGTTTTTATAAATATTAGAAAGTGGTACAGCTGGAAACAAAATGCCCAGCATGCATTTTCCAGATTATTTTAAGTTTCCCATGCTACTTTTAACCTCACTCAAAATTTCAAGAACACTCACCCAAATACATCTGTTGCATTTTCCATAGGATTAAATACAAGAAAAAAATCTGGAAGTAGTTTTCCAATGTTCCATTTAAAACAGGACCATCTCCTTTTGGGAATATTTGGGGATACTCACCTATATACAAGGGACTGACTCAAAAAAAAAAAATACCATAAAAATACGATGCTAGCATTTCCAAAAACATGGGTATTTGTACAGCTAAGGGCCAGAGCCAGGACACAATCCAAGGATCCATATACACAGAAACGCTTGCTGCTGCATTTCACTAGTGTAAGTAAAAACATCAGTTCAAATGGATCTTTCAGTAAAGATCCATGGTAGACCGGCAGAAATCTGTGACCAAGCTCACATATAATGATCCAGATCCAACTAACCATGGCTTACTGGACTACAAATAAGCCGAGTGCCTATGTGTGCCCTCTTCACTTCCCCACCTTCCCTTTCTTCCTGCCCTCACATGCCCAGCTTTTCTGAAGCTTTCTTGGGTTCTTAAGCCACTGTTTCCTGTGACATCCAGATGAGGAAACTGTGGCTTGAGTACTCTGTACATATCAGGATATTAAACTGGGATCAGTAGGAAATCAGTTTCCCGGTTTGGACATGATGGGAAACTGTGGCTTAATAGGTCAGGCAAGCGTTGCTAAAGTCAGGCAGATGAGCAAAGGGGACGGGTGCTGAGGAGTGCAGGACACATGGCTCCCAGGACTGTTATAGAATCATAGGATAGCAGGGTTGGAAGGGGCCTACAAGGCCATCGAGTCCAACCCCCTGCTCAGTGCAGGAATCTAAGTCAGAGCATCCCCGACAGATGGCTGTCCAGCCTCATTGTCATATTGCTCTAACAGTCAGGATGTTTTTCCTGATGTTCAGCCGGAATCTGGCTTCCTGTAACTTGAGCCCATTATTCCGTGTCCTGCAGTCTGGGATGATCGAGAAGAGATCCTGGCCTTCCTCTCTGTGACAACCTTTCAAGTACTTGAAGAGCGTCTGAACTGGGCCAGTAACTGTTCTTTCCTGAGAAGTCCATTTAGATTTTCAATTCTGACTTTAATGTTTCCTATGTGTATTCTTGCACAGCAGTCATTCCAAACGTACTCCTAGAGGAAAATGTTAAGAGAACAGACCTCCCCCAGAGAGTAGGAAGAAAGTAGAAATGTTATTCCCAGCCTAAGCTTGATCCTAGAAAAAGGAAAAGATATTACAAGGTTGATCACCCACACACAAGCATCTTTAAATAGAAAACAACAAATCCTTCTTCCTTTGTGTGTTTACTTGGAGATGGTGGGAGGGAAACAAGCACATTGGCTGGTGCATAGCTCACTAACAAAAAGAAGCAGGAAAGATTTAGGAAGATGGACTACTGTGGGGTCATATGCTTTACCAAACCTGTAACAATTCCAGGAAAGGAAAAGGAACAATGCCTGACAAATCCTCAACATGGAATAGATGGTTAGTGTAACAAGGCAATGCTACACACTAATTCCATTAGAAAATGATCTGGTGAGCAGAGATTGCCTCTTGGCACCTCTAAAAGCAGCCAGTAATTCGCAAAACCAAGGCTGTCTGGATAAAGAATTGAGTCAGGCCACAGAGCAGTGGCAATGAACCCACATTCTAGACCAGCACATCAGCTGTTAAACAGGAAGCCATAATGTTCCCTTGACAAAGGCAGGCAAGAAAGAAAATGGCAGTAAAAGAGGACTTGGCTGCATTCTCAGTGCCTTCTTCAATTGACTGAATGAACTAAATACACCGGGATTCAAAGTTATAAACATGCTTTTCTGAGGTGCTCAGCTCCTACTGAATTCAACACCTCAGGAACAGTCAGAGTCAACCTGCTAAGTTAAATACCCCCCAAACATTGGCACAAATCTAACCTCTCTGTGCCTCTGTGCCGCTATAAAATGCCAGAGCGTTGCTTATCCAGCTTAATTGTGTACCGATGGCATTCTGGGCAGACAATATGGTTTTGGTCATATTGGAAGATTTGCTTGAGATGCAGAATTTGTGGGGTGGCCAATGCATGAAAAGCCCTCTTGTATCCTGTTGGGGCTCCAGCTCTCTCTCTGCTTTCCTTACCTGCTCTTGTTATTTGTTAACAGAGGCTCTCTAATGCAAGGTGTGGCTGGCTGCCAATTCCCTTTGCCTTGGGCACCCGAGTTACATGTCTTCACACCTATAAGCAGCTTCCAACAAAAAACATGGGAGCAAACCAGCTGCAACTGCTTATTCAACTGCTGTTTTAAGGGCAATAATAACTTAAAAACAAAACAAAATTGTCATTGCTGTGTATGCCCCAAGAAACCCCCAAAGCCAAAGGTGTGCAAACAGGGCTCAAAGGGTCCCTAACGCTAGCCCTGCCTGTCCCTGCTGACAATGGTTGAACAGGTGGGCGGCTGCTCAGTGGACAGTAGCTGCCTATTTTAAATTTTGCACCATTATTTGAAAGGACAGAGGCTGAAGGGGAGCCCTGGTAACCTGGCAACTGAGTGAGAAAAACGGGATTTTAAGAAAATGAACAGGAGACAGAGCTGACATAGATCTTGTTTTTCTTTCTTGGGGGATCTGGTGGGGAAGGAATGTTGGGGGGATGAACTTCTGAAAGAGAAAAAATGGTCGGGGGAAGAGATCTGGGAGAGAAGCGCATCTGTAAAGAGAGGAAATATTTTCAGAGGAAAGGTATCAGGTCTGGCTGCTGCATGGGAACACCCCTGCTGGATCGCTCTGTGCCAGCCAGCGTCCCTTTCCCAGCCACTACCAGACGCCTCTGGGAAGGGCACAAGCAGCCGCCCGCGCCCGGCCCTTTTGCCTACCCCTGGCACCTGGTCTTCGGTGCTGGACTGTCTGCTTCAGTTCAGCAATCATGGCTGAGAGGGCAGCGCTAGAACGGAGCAGGTAGGAATAGCTCCGGGTGTACCGGGCGGAGGGCAGGTGGGGCGGAGACGGGGGGGGGGGGCTTGGCAGCACCCCCACTTCTGGGAAGAACCAGCGTCAGACAGGAGAGGGGACACAGCCTGCCCGCCCTGGCCTTCTGAAATGACAAACGGCGGGCGGCGTTCGTACATCCTGACCTAGAAATCTTTCACCTTCATCCAAGAAGGGGCAGGAGGACCGGGCTGCCGCCGCCGCCACTACTGCTGACTGCCGTGGGAAAGCGCCAGCGCGCCCCCCGGGGGGGGGGGCTCGAAACTGCCCCAGCTGTATCAGGCCTGCCCCCGGGGAAATCCCCGGCTCAAGTTGGGGCGGGGGGGAGACAATCGAAGGCGGGGGCGCCTACACCGTTGGCCACTCATTTCCCCTGCCAGGCAGTCACGGTCCCCACCACGGGAACGCCATGGAACTCTGCCAAGGAGACAAGGCTGGAAGGGGAAGCGCGTGTCCCTGGGGGGCCGGGGTGGGGGGATACCCCCACCCCACCCCACCCCAGCTCTAGCCTGCCCAGAGAGACGGGCGCTTCCTGCCCAGGTCGCAGCTCTGGTAGATGGGCAGCGCGCCCCGTCTGGCCCCGGAGGAAGAGCCTGGAGGCGGGTGCCCAGCCGTCTCCCGCGGGAGCGCAGCACCCACCACGCGGGCTGCCGCCGCCACGCCGGCGAGGACGAGGGGAGGAGGAGATGCCGCCAAGGCAGCGGCGGACCCAGCGCGGGCGGGCGCGACTCACCGAAGTAGACGGTCTTGTCGCACTTGGGGCACTTGGACGCCATGGGGGCGGCCGCAGCGAGGAGTCCCGAACCCGGCGCAGCGCCTCTCCGCCCGACTGCGCTCTCTCCGCTGCTGTCAGCCCCGCCAGCGCGCCGCTGCGCCCATCCACCCGCGCCGGTGTGACACCGCCTCCGCCGCTGCCCATTGGTTGGGCTTCCGAAGCGGCGCGGGGAGGCATCTGGGCGGCGCCGCCGCCGCCGCCGCCGGGTGGGGCCGCTCGTTCCCCCGCCCCCGCGTGGGGCGGGCGGGGCTGGCGCGGCCGTTCGGCGATCCCGGCCTGCCCGGTCCCTTCGAGCAGGCGGGAGGGCGGCGGCGTCCTGACCGCGCGCGTCACGCCGCTGGCAACCGAGAGCGGGGGCCCGGCAGCGACGGCGCGCCCGCCCAGCCGCACTGCAGGTTTGCGGCCGCCTTCGAGGGAAGGCGCGAGGAGCCGCTTTGCAGGAGTAGCTTCCTTCCCGGCCAGTCGCGCGCCCGTTCCAGGGGCGCTGTGCGGAGGATTGGGCCCAGTAGGGCGGCGGCTCGTCCTCGCGCCGCCTGGGTTAAGGCCCAGCTGCTCAACTCCAAAAGCTGCGTTGCCCGTGGGGAGCAGCTGTGGCGGGTTTTTTTTAAAAGGCCAAGGCTCTAGTCCTGTGCAAACTGACCTGGGAGTGCAGCGAGCGCAATGGGATTGCCTTATGAGGAGATGCACATAGACTGGAGGCCTTCGATTAGTTGTGTACATTTTCCAGTGTTCATTGAACTTATGCTCAGAAAATGTTATAATAAATAATATCCCATAATAAACCTGTTAGTTTTTCAGCTACCACAGACTCTTGCTTTTACAGCAATGCACTAAGATAGCTGCTGCTTTTGTGTAATTGCATGTTTATATTACAAAACACAAGATAAATAAGTCTGATAGTTGTATATTGAAGGGCAGTATAAAAATCTGATAAAATGTGGGAAGGTCCTAAAACTGTTGCCATGAGAGGTTCTTGTGAGAGAATCAGGTTCCAGGCAGGTGCCCTAGGTACTTGTAATTTTACAAGTCAGAACAATAAAAGGCAAAATTCACAGGGAAAACTTGTACTAACAATAATATAGGCATGGACCAGAAGCACAATATTCTGGAGAGAGAGGTTGCTTCCAGAGGATGCATCTCCCTGCATCTGTGGAATTTTGCAAGGGATCCATCTTCAGCTGGTAACCCTCGTGTCTTCCCACCACTTCTCTCATCCTTTTTTCTTACCGCAGAAATCCATTAAAGAGAAAAGAATAGCTGCACAAGGCCTGCTGACTGTTACCACTAGGAGGCCTTCGTTTGGATACACCCGGTTTATGGGGGGAAAGCCTAGCTGTAGGGTTGAATAAATAGCCATATTGTGGGGAAATGGTTCCTTTGCCATTTTCTGTCAGTCGGTTTTGAAATGGGGTATACACATTGCAGAGCTGGGGTGGGGAAGTGCACAGCATAGAACTAAGTATTTTGTGCGCCCAAGTTCTCCAAGTGGTGAGGTTTCAAGGGTTCCAGCATGCAACCCTGGATTGGTTTCCTTTGAAAGAGATCACAAGACTTGCTGGCATTTTGTAATATTTGCCGTTATTTATAAATATACCAGTTGAACATTGATAGAGGTTCACAGTATTTGCACCCCAACAGATACTGCTTCCTTTCTAGGGAACCGCCAGCATCGTGGGATGGTTGCATAGAAAACTCCACTCAAGTGCCAACTTGTCATGTTGCTCCCTGCTTATGCAGAGCCCTGACCCACCCCCTTCCCCTGCTTAGTGTGTGTGTGCGGGGGGGGGGGGCAGATAAGGGTGGGTTATCTGTGCCTGTCACCTATGTCTTCTTGGGCTATCTTGGCTCCCACTGAGACACATCACCTGAGTGCTATGGGCTATCCATGCACTTTTGTCTAGGCTTAAAAGGCATTGTGTCAGAGCAACCTACATGGATAGCTCTACTTACAGCTTGAACTCAAGAATCACAGAGTTAGAAGGGATCCGGAGGGGTCATCTTGACCAACCCCCCAACTTATGACAATATATTTTGAAAGGATACATTTGTGTTCCCACTGAAAAGCTCTCCAAGTGTGAGGAGCCCCAGTGACAAAGCATCAGCAAACAAGCGAGTTAAGCAACTGTGCAAGGGGGAGTTAAGTGAAATTACTTAGTTATCTATTAAATTACCTCAGGTAATCATTTATAATCCATAAATAAAGGCTGAAGCCAAAACAAGGGCAGAGGAAAGGATGCAAAATCTCAGAGGGGTAACGCCTTACAAACTTAAAGTAGAGAGCTAAGTATGGGGGGGGGGGGAATCCAGCAAGAACTTAACTAACTAAGATCCCTGAGTGTCTGAAAAGAACCTCAGCCACATATTTAGTAGTAAGCAACTTTATTATATGGTTACAGATTGGGATGGATGGATTCCCTACCTGCTAGTCTAGGTGGGAATCTGTCCATGGCAGGAGGTGATCTGTCCCTCCCCCCCGGAATCCACCTGAGCCAGCTCCACTCTGCCGCAGTCCCGTGGAGCCAGCCGCCAGGTCCGCATCGCTGGCGATATGGCCAGCCACCATTGCCGTGCCGTATTGCTGGCTGAGTGGGGGCTAACTCCGGACGCAAATGGCATAGTGGACGCCATTTGCGGCCGTAAAGCTGTTAGATTAACCTAAATGCAGCCGTAAATGGCTGCATTTAGGTTAATCTAACAGCTTTACGGCTGCAGATGGCATCCACTACGTCATCTGCGTCCAGAGTTAGCCCTCACTCAGCCAGCGATATGGCACAGCTATGGCGGCCGGCCATATCGCCAGCGATGTGGAGCTGGCAGCCAGCTCCACGGGATTGCTGCACAGAGGAGTCGGCCGAGACAGATTCCAGAGGGAGGCGGAGGTAAGTGCTCCATTCCGCCATAGAATCCAGCCTCACTGGGGTCCGTGGCGGAATTCTCCGCCATCCCTAATTACCATTTGGAACCACATATTTGCACTAATCCCAAGCTTGGAAGGGGGGAATAAAAGCAACAGAGAGTTAAGTAACGGGGGAATCCAGCAAGAACGTACAGGTCTTGCAGCTTTGCTCTAACTAAGATCCCTGAGTGGCTGAAAGGTACCTCAGCCCACACACAGCCTCCCTTGCTTTTCAAACAAGGCCCTCCAATCAGGTTCACTGCAGCAGCAGTTGGAACTATCTATATAAAGAAACATGCTTGCAAGGGAGCCAGCTCTCCAAGTGCAAGGAGCCCCAGTGACGAAGCCTCTCAGCCCCAGTGACAAAGCATCAGCAAGCAACTGAGTTAAGCAAATGTGCGAGTTTAGCAACAGGGCAAGGAAGCCAGGGCAGTCATCTCTTTCCTCCCTATTCTGTACTCACAATAAATAACTGTAAATAAATAACTATAAATTTTCCACTTTCTCGTAGTAAACAGCTAAGTTTTCCAATAAAACACACCCAAATAAAAAACCAGTTATGGAGGTAGAAAGCCAGTAAGGGGGGTGGGGGCTATCCAGTGTATTGCACTACTACATGTACGACTGTGTGTGGACAGAAGTTGTGGGTGTGTGCTCAGTGTAGTGAGCTCCTGGCTCTCAGGGAACAAGTATGTTCCTTTGCTGATCTGGAGAAGCTAAGAGAGGCAGAGAGGTTGGTGGATAAGACCTTCTGGGACCTAATAGCAGTGTCCCACTCCATGGGTGACAGGTTTTTCTGTGGTCACGGAGAATGCAGGTCTCGGGCAAGGACGGCATCATTCTGAGGAAAAGGGACATGATCCCTTAGGTTTTTTATTTATTTATTTATTTATTTATTTAATAGTAGGGATCCATTCCTCTGAAGATGAGCAAATATTCTCTCATACTGAGGATGTGCCTCTGAGGGGAGGGGGGCTCGTGGTAGTGGGAAATTCCATCAGTAGACACATAGACAGACAACTGGGTTTGTGATGGGTGTGTAGACCGCATGGTGAATTGCCTGCCTGGTGCGAAGGTTGAGGACATTACGCGCCGTCTAGATAGCCTAGTGCTAGGGAGCAGTCGGCGGTCATAGTCCATGTTGGTATCAACTATGTGGGAAAACATAGTCGTGAGGAAGCCAAATTCAGTTTGCTAGGTAGGAGGTTGAAATCCAGGACCACCAAGATGGCTTTCTCAGAAATGCTACCTGTTCCATGTGCAGGCGAAGCTGAGGAGTCTCAATGCGTGGATGAGACGGTGGTGCAGGGTGGAGAGGTTCAGATTTGTTAGGCACTGGGGAACTTTTTGGGACAAGCCAGGCCTGTACAAGAGGGACAGGCTCCACTTGAACCAAAATGGAACCAGACTGCTGGCGCTAAACATAAAAAGGGTGGCAGAGCATCGTTTAAACTAAACCCCGGAGGAAAGCTGACAAGAGCCAGGAAGCATCTGGTTCAGGTTAAACCATCCCAAGGAGATGAAGAGGAAAACGTTTTCAATTGCCCAAATGTAGAAAGAGAGGTAATAGGCCATGAGTATATGGTAGAACATGATAGCCAATCAGAGAGGCCTAAGTACCATAGTAAAAGATGCGCACACCAGAGACATCTGGGGAGGGACATTGTGTATCGGTGTTTCTATGCAAATGCTAGAAGCCTCCAACCCAAAATGGGAGAGTGCCTGGTTTTAAAGGAGAACCTGGATATAGGGGGCATTACTGAACCCTGCCCCCTATATCCAGGTTCTCCTTTAAAACCAGGCACTCTCCCATTTTGGGTTGGAGGCTTCTAGCATTTGCATAGAAACACCGATACACAATGTCCCTCCCCAGATGTCTCTGGTGTGTGCATCTTTTACTATGGTAGTTAGGCCTCTCTGATTGGCTATCATGTTCTACCAATCAGAACATGGTTCTGATCCTGGTTTTAAAGGAGAACCTGGATATAGGGGGCATTACTGAAACCTGCCCCTTCATGGATCACTGCCTTGTTGTGGCGAAGGGGCTTGTGTAACTCAGTGAAGCCATAAGCTATGCCATGCAGGGCCACCCAAGACGGACAGGTCATGGCAGAGAGTTCTGACAAAATGTGGTCCACTGGAGAAGGAAATGGCAACCCACTTCAGTATTCTTGCCAAGAAAACCCCATGGAACGTAACACAAGGCTAAAAGAGATGACACCAAAAGATGAGCCCCTCAGGTCTGGGAGGTGTCCAATATACTACTGGGGAAGAGCAGAGGGTATTTCCAAGTAGCGCCAGAAAGAGTGAAGCGGCTGGGCCAAAGCCGAAAGGACACTCAGCTGTGGATGTGTCTGGTGGTGAAAAGAAAATCCGATGCTGTAAGGAACAATATTGTTTAGGAACCTGGAATGTCAGATCAATGAATCAAGGTAAGTTGGAGGTGGTCAAACATGAGATGGCAAGATTGAACATCGACATCTTGGGAATCAGCGAACTAAAATGGACAGGCATGGGCAAATTTAATTCAGGTGACCATCATATCTACTATTGTGGGCAAGAATCCCTTAGAAGAAATGGAGTAGCACTCATAGTCAACAAAAGGGTGGGAAAAGCAGTACTGGGGTACAATGTCAAAAATGATAGAATGATCTCAGTACGAATCCAAGGCAAACCATTCAACATCACAGTAATTCAAGTCTATGCCCCAACCACTGAGACCGAAGAAGCTGAGGTTGATCGGTTCTATGAAGACCTACAACACCTTCTAGAACTAACACCAAAAAAAGATGTCCTCTTCATCATAGGGGATTGGAATGCTAAAGTAGGAAGTCAAGAAATCACCGGGATAACAGGCAAGCATGGCCTTGGTGTACAAAATGAAGCAGGACAAAGGCTAATAGAGTTTTGCCAAGAGAACACGCTGATCGTAGCAAACACGCTTTTCCAACAGCACAAGAGGCGACTCTACACATGGACATCACCAGATGGTCAGTATCGAAATCAGATTGATTATGTCCTTTGCAGCCAAAGATGGAGAAGCTCTATACAGTCAGTAAAAACAAGACCTGGAGCTGACTGTGGCTCAGATCATGAGCTTCTTGTTGAAAAATTTCAGCTTAAATTGAAGAATGTAGGGAAAACCACTAAACCATTCAGGTATGACCTCAATCATATCCCTTATGAATACACAGTGGAGGTGAAGAATAGATTTCAGGGATTAGACCTGATAGACAGAGTGCCTGAGGAACTATGGACAGAGGTCCGTAACATTGTTCAGGAGGCAGCAACTCAATCCATCCCAAAGAAAAAGAAATGCAAGAAAGCCAAGTGGCTGTCTGATGAGGCTTTACAAGTAGCTAAGGAAAGAAGGGAAGCGAAAAGCAAGGGAGAAAGGGGAAGATATATCCAACTGAATGCAGAGTTCCAGAGAATAGCAAGGAGAGACAAGAAGACCTTCTTAAATGAACAATGCAAAGAAATCAAGGAAAACAACAGAATGGGAAAGACTAGAGATCTCTTCAAGAAAATCGGAGATCTCAAGGGAACGTTTTGTGCAAAGACTGGCATGATAAAGGACAAAGAAGGCAGGGACCTAACAGAAGCAGATGAGATTAAGAAGAGGTGGAAAGAATACACAGAAGAACTATACAGGAAAGATCTGAATGTCCCTGATAGCCATGATAGTGCGGTCACTGAACTTGAGCCGGACATCCTAGAAAGTGAAGTCAAGTGGGCCTTAGGAAGCATTACTAACAACAAAGCTAGTGGAAATGACAGTATTCCAGCTGAGCTATTTAAAATCCTAAAAGATGATGCTGTTGAAGTGCTGCATTCAATATGCCAACAAATCTGGAACACTCAAAAATGGCCGCAAGACTGGAAAAGGTCAGTTTACATTCCAATTCCAAAGAAGGGCAATGCCAAAGAGTGTTCAAACTACCACACAATTGCGCTCATTTCACATGCCAGCAGGGTGATGCTCATAATCCTACAAGCTAGGCCTCAGCAGTATGCGAACCGAGAACTACCAGAAGTACAAGCTGGGTTTCGAAGAGGCAGAGGAACTAGAGATCAAATCGCCAACATTCACTGCATCATGGAGAAAGCAAGAGAATTCCAGAAAAACGTCTATTTCTGCTTCATTGACTACGCTAAAGCCTTTGTTTGTGTGGATCACAACAAACTGTGGCAAATTCTTAAAGTGATGGGAGTACCAGACCACCTTACCTGTCTCCTGAGAAACCTGTACGAGGGTCAAGAAGCAACAGTAAGAACCAGACATGGAACAACCGATTGGTTCAAAATTGGGAAAGGAGTACGACAAGGCTGCATATTGTCACCCTGATTATTTAACTTATATGCAGAGTACATCATGAGAAATGCCGGGTTGGATGAATCACAGGTCGGAATTAAGATTGCTGGGAGAATTATCAACAACCTCCGATATGCAGACGATACCACCCTAATGGCAGAAAGGGAAGAGGATCTCAAGAGCCTCTTGTTGAGGGTGAAAGAGGAGAGTGCAAAAGCTGGTTTGAAACTCAACATTAAAAAAACGAAGATCATGGCATCTGGCCCCATCACTTCCTGGCATATAGAAGGGGAAGAAATGGAAGCAGTGACAGATTTTACTTTCTTGGGCTCCAAGATCACCGCAGACGGTGACTGTAGCCATGAAATTAAAAGACGCTTGCTCCTTGGGAGGAAAGCTATGGCCAACCTAGACAGCATAGTAAGAAGCAGAGACATCACCTTGCCGACAAAGGTCCGTCTAATCAAAGCTATGGTTTTCCCAGTAGTAATGTATGGCTGTGAGAGGTGGACTATAAGGAAGGCTGAGCGCCGAAGAATTGATGCTTTCGAACTGTGGTGCTGGAGAAGACTCTTACGAGTCCCCTGGACTGCAAGGAGGTCAAATCAGTCCATCCTAAAGGAAATCAACCCTGAGTGCTCATTGGAAGGACAGATACTGAAGCTGAAGCTGAAATATTTTGGCCACCTAATGCGAAGAGAAAACTCTGGAAAAGACCCTGATGCTGGGAAAGACTGAAGGCAAAAGGAGAAGGGGACGGCAGAGGATGAGATGGCTAGATAGCATCACCGATGCAATGAATATGAACTTGAGCACACTCCGGGAGACAGCGCAGGACAGGAAGGCCTGGCGTGCTATGGTCCATGGGGTCACGAAGAGTCGGACACGACTGAACAACAACTGAAACCTGGTGGAACAAAGAGAACCAGTGGGATAAGGTCATCTCTGGATATAAACTCTACAGGAAGGACTAAAAGGGGTAGACTCTTCCGCAGGAGCTCTGTGGGTGACAATACCAGGCTCCAAAACTAGTTTAGTGCTAGGAACATGCTATTGTGCCCCGGACCAGAATGCTGAGCATGACCTTGAGATGGAAAACAACATCAGGGAGGCCTCCAAACGAGGAAGTGTTGTTATAATGGGTGACTTCCATTTCCCTCACATTGACTGGATGCATGCATGTTCCAGTCATGACAAAGAGGTTAAATTTCTTGATGCCCTTAATGTCCGGGCCCTAGAACAGTTGGTCGTGGAACCGACTAGAGAGGAGGCGACCTTGGATTTAATCCTAAGTGGTGTTGCCCAGGTCCTAGTATGAGATGTAAATGTTGAACCAATTGGAAACAGCAACCACCATGCTATCAGATTTAATATATATTTAAGTGGGAAATTGCCCAGGAAATCCAGCACAGTCACATTTGATTTCAAAAGAAGAAACTTCTCTAAAAAGGGGGAACTGGTAAAAAAGAAGTTGAAAGCCCATTATTCCGTGTCCTGCGATCATCCCAGAATGCAGGACACGGAGTAATGGGCTCAAGTGACAGGAAGCCAGATTCCGGCTGAACATCAGGAAAAAACCTCCTGACTGTTAGAGCAATACGACAGTGCAACCAATTACCTAAGGAGTTAGCGGGCTCTCCCACACTGGAGGCATTCAAGATGAGGCTGGACAGCCATCTGTCAGGGATGCTCTGACTTGGATTCCTGCATTGAGCAGGGGGTTGGACTTGATGGTTTTGTAGGCCCCTTCCAACCCTACAGTTCTATGGAAGGGGGAGTCAAGGGGGTTAAATCCCTTCAAAATGCTTTGCGGTTACTCAAAACCACAATAATAGAAGCTCAGCTAAAATGTATACCACAGGTTAGGAAAGGTAGCACCAAGTCCAAGAGGTCACCGGCATGGTTAACAAGCAGCATCAAGGAAGCTATTAGAGAAAAGAGAGCTTCCTTCAGAAAAAGGAAGTCTTGCCTAAGTGAGGAAAACAAAAGGGACCACAAGCGTGCACAAAGGTGATGCAAGCAGACAATAGGAGTTGCCAAAAAGCATTTTGAAGAGCATATCGCTAACAACATCAAGTCCAACAATAAAGAATCCTTTAAATATATCAGAAGTAGGAAGCCAGCTAGGGAGGCATTAGGACCGTTGGATGACAATGGAGTTAAAGGAGTACTAAAGGATGACAAGGAGAAGCTGAATGAATCAGACTTCACTGCAGAAGTTATAGGACAGATACCTGTGCCTGAACTGATATTTTCAGGAAGGGAGTCTGAGGAAATGAGGCAAATAGTGGTGACAAAAGATGAAGTTCTCAACCTTATTGATAAATGGAAAGCAAATAAATCACTGGGCCCAGACAGTATCCATCCTAGAGTTCTCAAAAAACTCAAATGTGAAATTGCTGATCTTCTAACCAAAATATGCAACAGATCAGCCTCTGTACTGGAAGACGGCCAATGTAACACCAATTTTCAAAAAGGGATCCAGGGGTGATCCAGGAAATTACAGGCTGGTTAGCTTAATGTCTGTTACAGGTAAATTGGTTGAAAGCATTACTAATGATAAAATTAGTAAGCATATAGAAGGACAAGCCCTACTGAGCGAGATAGCATAAGTACATAAGAAGAGCCATGCTGGATCCTGGCAACGGTAAGGGATGATGGGTGTTGCGGTCTGTCATCATCAGACGCAGTAATATCGAGAGTAGGCACTGCCCCAATATTTACCAAAAGGAATAGGACCCTGGTGAAAGCCCAAGGGGCAATTGTGCAGCTGGTTGGCAGGTAGCTGGGCTGGTTCAGAGCTATGGAGGGCCATGGGCAAAGTGCCTCTGATGGGCTTCCCCTTCTTGCCTCCCCCACATCCTCTTTGCTGCACTTCCAAGCAAGAGAATGGCAAGTAAGCCTGGGGAGGCAGCTTTTCCTGCAAGCAGCCCTCTTCCCCCCCTGCTCCTAACATGCTCTCTGGCTGGGATGTACGGATGGTGCTAAACCTGCTCTGAGTTTTGCAGACGGTCAGGCGTCTTTTGTTCTGTCTTCTGCTCATTGATGTAATCGGATTTTTTTTAACCAGAATTTTGTTCTGCTTGTGTTAATGTGCATTAGTGCTAATGTGCATTTGCACCAGTCCCCCCTCAATAGTGAAAAGCCTATGTGCAGCATCTGTGTGACTCAGAAGAAGCCAGTCTGCCACAGCATCCGCAGGTCACGTTCACAGAAATCCAAACCCCTTTGAATCCATTGCGGATTTGTCTGACACCCCTCTTTTCTGGGCAGCCCAGCTGGGCTCATTCCTCTTCGCCATGCTACTCAGAGAGAGAGGAGTGAGCAAGGAGAGACCGCCGCTGCTCCAGCAAGCAGAGACGCAGGGGCTCCTCTCCTTCCCTTGCTTCTCTGGACAGCACCATTGTGCCGCCCAGCAAGAGGAAGAGCAAGAGGGAGTGGGCCAGGAGCAGCCGCTGCCGCTTGGAGGCGTGGCAGTGGGAGTTAGTCCCAGTCCTTTAACGCAAGGCCTTCCCGATGGAGACTGCAGGGAAACAGAAGCACCGGAGATAAGAGGGCAGAGAAGCATCTTGCAGCTGCCACTCGCTGGCGTGCACACAGCAGCAGAGTGTTTTGGGCTACGTAGCCTGCCTTGTGCCCCTGAAGTTGGCCTGCTGCCTTCAGGTGTGGAGGAGGATGCTGCCCCATTGCCAGGGTTGAAGTTAGATCCGACTCCCAGTCCAGTCAGCTTTTGTACATGGAATGGGGGTGGACGGGGAGAGCGCCATCTTGTTTTTGTCTCAGGCAGCAATATGTCTGGAGCCAGGCCTGCCATCCAACAGGGCTCAACTCTCCCCTCTGCCAGTGGTGGCGGCGGCTGCTGACGTGCAGCACCTTATCCGAAGTCAGTGCTGGTGTTCCTTCTCAAGCATCAACCCACAGCAGCCTTAGCAGGAAAGATAACACATCCATCCCTTTCTTCTCAAAGCTATCTGTATTTGGGGTGGTGACATCCTTACTCCCTGAGGTGCCAGTTAAAATCCACCATAAAAGTGCATTATCCAGGGCTGCTGACAAGATCACAAAGTTAGTCATGTCTCACAGGCCACAGCTGCAGTGAGAATGCAATATAAAACCGTATTTTTGAATGTGGGAGGCCTTGTTTGCTCCCAAACCCTCAGAACTGGGAAGGCCCAGCTATGGTGAGGAAGCATGATACAGGCCCTAAGGGCCTGGAAGCTTATACACAACCTAATGCAATGCTAGAAATTGCAAAGTTAATAAAACAATCAAGAAAGGACCTCTTTGAGAAGTGGGCCTCTAAATTTAGGCCACTTGAACAAAAGATACCAGCTATAACCAGCAAAATACATGCTGTTGTAACATGTTCACATTCCCCCTGTAACCAGCTCTGGTCAGCAGTCTAGTTGCAGCATTCTGGACCAGCTGAAGTTTCTGAACGGTTTTTAAAGGCAGCCCCACGAGGAGCCTATTACAGTAGTCCAAACAGGACGTAACAGTGACCATGGCCAGCTCAGATATCTCTGGGAATGGGTGCAGTTGGTGCACTATGCAAGCACACTGCTGGCCACCACTGAAATCTGGGCTTCCAGTTTCAGGTCCAAATCCAGGAGCACACCCAAACTGTGAGCCTGAGTCTTCATGGGGAGTGCAGCACAGGCCATCCCTCTATTCCCTGATCTGCCTTTCGACTAACCAGGATTGTCTGGATTAGCTTCTATTTGTTCACCCTCATGCAGTCCATTACCAGCATCAGACACCATTTTAGACCTAGAGCAGCTTCCTTGGATTTAGAAGGAAAGAATCGCCACCATGGTCTTTCTCTGCCTGCTGCTTCCCTGTCACCAGGCCGGGCCAGGCCTCCCCTCCCAGAGGCTGTTCTAATTCAACTGCCTGTCAGCAGGAGAGGCATAAGTGGGGAAGCACCACAGTCGTCATATCTTCAAATAGGCCATTTTTACAGTTTAATTTTATACTACTGTATGAATTTATCTTATAGCCCCTCTGAATTCCTTATGGGCTGAAGAGCAAGGAATAATTCCTTCAAATACATGGGTATATGACATGAAGAGGAGGGTGGGTCACTGGACAAAGAGAGGAAGCAGATGGTTGAAGGTAATCCCCCCTTTGAATTCCCCCCCCCCTCATGTCAAGGTATCTGGTTGCTCAGGTACTGTGCCTTCTGGGCTAGAGGTGCTGTTATTTAATGCCAGGTTAGTCCATAATAAGATCAATGTCATCAGTGATTTAATCATGGATGAGAAAGCTTACCTGGCATGTATTGCTGAGGACTGGGTGGGAGAGCAGGGTGGTGCTAACCTGACACAGCTGTTCCTACCTGGGTACTCAGTACAGCACCAACATAGGCCAGAGGGCGCAGGTAGGAGTGGGGAGTCATTGATCCATCTTCCTCAACAGGAAACCTCTTCCCCAGGACAAGCTATGAGGGCTTGTACATCCAGCTGGGCCAAAGAAACACACTGGAGCTGCTGGTGGTGTACTGTCCACCCTGCAGCCTACTTGAGCATCCATGACTGAGCTGGCTAAAGTGGTCTCGAGTGTGGTGATGGAGAACCCCAGGACCCTTGTCCTGGGTGACTTCTACATTCATACTGAGGCCATGGTAAATGGGCCAGCTGGGGATTTCATGGCCTCCATGAAAACCATGGAAGTTTGATTACTCAGATTAGTCATTGGTGCATCCCATAATTGGGACATACCCTCAATTTCATCTTAGTCACAGGGGATGGAAGGGGTGGCTTGGATATAGGAGGGGTTGTGGTGACTCCATTATTATGGTCAGACCACCACCTGGTGGAGTTTGGTTTTTAGTGTCTATTCCCCCCTGGAGGCGTGGGGGACCGATTAAGTTGGTCCGTCCTTGGAGGCTTATGGAATCCAATGGATTCCTAAAATGCTCTGGGAGATTTTCCAGTAGCTAGAGCAGGTGATCCTGTCGAGACTCTCATCCAGAATGGCGAGATGTGACAGGCCATTGACAGGCGCTTTGGCATTGTGGAGCTCAGGTTGCCCTCTGGTTCTCTGGAGAGCTCCAAGCCATGAAAGAGGCTGGACATTGGCTAGAACACGGGTGGCATCAGACTCAATGTGAGGTCAGCCGAACATGCATTAGAGCACATAATCAAGCCTACTGCATGGCAGTGAGGGCTACGTAGAAGGATCACTTCACTGCCTCCACTGCATCCTCGAGTACCCATCCAGCAGAGTGGATGGTATAGGGATAACTAACATTTATCCTGACAAGTGTGATGCTGCACCCCTTGGAGTCCTGCGCTGACAATTTTGCAAGGCATTTTGAGGGCAAAATTTCTTGCCTTCATAATGATCTTAATGCTGCTGCTGTAACAGTTCCAAATGAGGTGTCCAATGCACCATCTAATCCAGTTTTTTTTAGATCAGTTTCAGCTTCTGTGGCCTGACAACATGGGCAAGATGCTTGTAGCTATTCAACCCACCACATGTGTTCTCAACCCTTGCCCATCATGGCTTATTTGAGCTAGCCCAGGGGTTTTAACTGGATAGATCCAAGGAGTGATGAATGCATCATTGCATGAGGGGGTGGTATCACCACTTCTGAAAAAAAAACTGCCTGGACTCAGAGGTTTTTAATAACTACCGCCCGGTGGTGAATACCCCCTTTCTGTAGAAGATGCTCAAAAGGGTGGTGGCATCTCAGCTACAAGCATTTTTCTGATTGTCTAGACCCATTCCAGTATAGGTTCCAGCCCAGTTATGGAACAGAATCAGCCTTGGTTGCCCTGATGGATGACCTTTATCAGGAAAGGGACAGAGAGAGGGCAACTCTGTTACTATTACTCAATCTCACAGCCAAGTTTGATACCATTGATCATGGTATCCTCCTGGATCACCTCTGTGGATTTGGGGTTGGGGGCACCGTTTTGTGGTGGCTCCACCGTTTTGTGGTGGCACTATCTACAAGACAGTTTCCGAGAATAGTGTTGGGAACTGTATGTCGGCCTCCTGGCAGTCTTGCTGTGGGTTGCTGAAGAGACCACATGGTCTCCAATCCTATTTAAGATCTATATGAAGCCACTGGGTGCAGTCATTAGGGATTTGGGTGAGGTGCCATCAGTATGTTGATGACACCCAACTCTATGTCTCCATTACATCTGAATCAGGAGAGGCTATGCACAACCTTGATCAGTGCTTGAACGCAGTGGTGGACTAGATGATGCCAATAAGCTGAACCTGAATTCCAATAAGATGGAGATACTGTGGGTGGGTGTTTCCCAGGTCTGGAAATTAGGGGAATTACCAGCTCTGGATGGGGTTATACTACTCCCCCTGAAGGAACAAGTTTGGAGTTTGGGGATACTCCTAGATCCATTGCTATCATTGGAGGCCCAAGTGACCTCTGTGGCTAGGAGCACCTGCTACAAACAAGCTTAGGCTGGTATGCCAACTCCACCTGTTCCTGGACAGAGATAGCCTGGCCACTCTGATCCATGGATTGGTAATCTCAAGATTGGATTGCTCCATGTGGGGCTACCCTTTAGGCTGGTTTGGAAGCTGCAGCTAGTACGGAATGCAGCAGCTAGGTTACTGACTGGGGCGACTTACTGCACATATTACGCCTGTGCTAAAGGATCTACCCGGGCTACCAGTCGGCTACAAAGCTAGGTTTAAGGTGTTGGTATTAGTATATAAAACTTGAGTATACTCCAGGAGAGAGCGGAGGACAGGAAGGCCTGGCGTGCTACGGTCCACGGGTTCAGGAAGAGTCGGACATGACTTAACGACTGAACAACAACAACATTAGTATACAAAGCCCTATGCAACTCAGGACCAGGTTACCTCAAGGAGTGTCTTGCTCTATACCAACCCCCCAGGCCAGTATAATCTTCAGGGGAGGCCCTGTTCTCCATGCTGCAGCGTGCGGATTTCCATTTGGCAATGACATGGAGAAAACCTTTCTCTGCAGTGGTGCCCACCCTGTAGAATGACACCCCTGAGGTACATCAGACCCCAATACTGGTGTGTTTTAGGCATTTATTGAAAACATGTTTGCTTTGATATTCCCCCACCCATGAGCTATAAGAACAGAAGAAGAGCCCTGCTGGATCAGACCAAGGGTCCATCTAGTCCAGCATTCTGTTCACACAGTGGCCAACCAGCTGTCGACCAGGGACCCACAAGCAGGGCTTGAGCACAACAGCACCGTCCCACCCATGTTCCCCAGCAACTGGTGTACATAGGCTCACTGCCTCTGCTACTGGAGGTAGTACATAGCCATCAAGACCAGTAGCCACTGATAGCCTTTTCCTCCAGATATTTGTCTAACCCCCTTTTAAAGCCATCCAAACTGGTGGCCATCAGTTTGCTTCCTGTGGTAGCGAATTCCATAGTTTAACTATGCACTGTGTGAAGTACTTCCGTTTATCTGTCCTGAATCTCCCACCAGTCAGCTCCATAGGATGACCCCAGGTTCTAGTATTCTGAGGGGGAGAAAAATCTCCCTATCCACATTCTCCACACCATGCATAATTTTGTACACCTCTATCATGTCTCCCCTCACCCTCCTTTTTTCCAAGCTAAACAATCTCAGCTGTGGTAGCCTTCCCTCACAGGGGAGATGCTCCATCCCTTTGATCATTTTAGTTGCCCTTCTCTGCACCTTTTCTAGCTCTACAATATCTTTTTTTAGGTGTGGTGACCAGAACTGTACACAGGATTCCAAGTGTGGTTGCACCATAGATTTGTATACAGGCAGTATGATGTTGGCAGTTTTATTCTCAATCCCTTTTCTAATTATGAACATGGAGTTTGCCTTTTTTACAGCAGCTGCACACTGGGCTGACATCTTCATTGCGCTGCCCACCACAACCCCAAGATCTCTTTTCTGGTCAGTCACGGCTAGCTCAGATCCCATCAGGCTATACTTGAAGTTGGGACTTTTTGCCCCAGTGTGCATCACTTTACACTTGCTTACATTGAACCGCATTTGCCATTTAGATGCCCATTCTCCCAGTCTGGAGAGATCCTTTTGGAGCTCTTCACAATCCCTCGTTGTTTTAACCACCCTAAATAATTTGGTGTCATACGCAAACTTGGCCACTTCACTGCTCACTCCTAATTCCAAAGCATTTATGAACAGGTTGAAAAGCATGGGTCCTAATACAGATCCCTGTGGGACCCTACTATTTAATTCCCTCCATTGGGAGAATTTACCATTAATTCCTACTCTCTGTTTTCTGTTCTTTAACCAGTTACTGATCCATAAGAGGACCTGTCATGTGACTGCTAAGTTTGCTCAGGAATCTTTGGTGAGGGACTTTGTCAAAAGCCTTTTGGAAGTCCAAGTAAACAGTGTCTACCAATCACCCCTATCTACATGTTTACTGACACTCTCAAAGAACTCTATAAAATGTTAGTGAGACAGGACTTACCTTTGCGGAAGCCGTGTTGATTCTTTTTCAGCAGGGCTGGTCCATCTATATGCCTACTAATTTTATCCTTAATAATGTCTTCAACTAATTTACCTGGAACAGACATTAAGCTAACCAGCCTGTAATTTCTCAGATCCCCCCTGGATCCCTTTTTGAAAATTGGTGTTACATTGGCCATGTTCCAGTCCTCTGGTGTAGAGGCTGATCTTAGGGACAGGTTGCATATTTTGCTTAGAAGATCAGCAATTTCATATTTGAGTTCTTTGAGAACTCTAGGATGGATACCATCTGGGCCTGGTGATTTATTTGCTTTCAATTTATCAATAAGGTTGAGAACTTCATCTTTTTTCGCCACTATTTGCCTCAGTTCCTCAGACTCCCTTCCTGAAAACATCAGTTCAGGCACAGGTATCTTCTGCAATGAAGACAGATGAAAAGGATCAATTTAGCTTCTCTGCAATCTCCTTATCCTCCTTCAGTACTCCTTTAACTCCACTGTCATCCACTTGTCCAATTGCCTCCCTAGGTGGTTTTCTGCTTCTGATATATTTAGGGAGCAATGTGTGAGTGTGTGTGTGCGTGCGTGTGTAGTTTTTGTTTGTTTGATTTGTTCTGTTTATGCTTTGGGAGAAGTGGTATATAAATATTGCTAATAAATAAATAATAAAGGAGAGCTAGAGCTGTGTGGCATCAGCATACTGGTGGCATGGAGCCCCAAACTCCAGACCAGGCCCCCCAGGGGAGATCTACCCTGGGTACTTTTCATTATGGAGGCATCACTGTGCTGCTATATTTTACTCATGCAATTGTTTGCAGGAAATAATGTGCAGTGTTTATTGGGTTTGTAATACAAAGGAAAAAAGGAAAGGTTCCTCCTGTGCAAGCACTGACTAATTGTTGTTGTTGTTGTTGTTCAGTCGTTCAGTCGTGTCCGACTCTTCGTGACCCCAAGGACCATAGCACGCCAGGCCTTCCTGTCCTGCGCTCTCTCCTGGAGCGTGCTCAAGTTCATATTCATTGCATCCGTGATGCTATCTAGCCATCTCATCCTCTGCCGTCCCCTTCTCCTTTTGCCTTCAGTCTTTCCCAGCATCAGGGTCTTTTCCAGGGAGTTTTCTCTTCGCATTAGGTGGCCAAAATATTGGAGCTTCAGCTTCATTATCTGTCCTTCCAATGAGCACTCAGGGTTGATTTCCTTTAGGATGGACTGATTTGACCTCCTTGCAGTCCAGGGGACTCGTAAGAGTCTTCTCCAGCACCACAGTTCGAAAGCATCAATTCTTCGGCGCTCAGCCTTCCTTATAGTCCAGCTCTCACAGCCATACATTACTACTGGGAAAACCATAGCTTTGATTAGACGGACCTTTGTCGGCAAGGTGATGTCTCTGCTTCTTACTATGCTGTCTAGGTTGGCCATAGCTTTCCTCCCAAGGAGCAAGCGTCTTTTAATTTCATGGCTACAGTCACCGTCTGTGGTGATCTTGGAGCCCAAGAAAGTAAAATCTGTCACTGCTTCCATTTCTTCCCCTTCTATATGCCAGGAAGTGATGGGGCCAGATGCCATGATCTTCATTTTTTTAATGTTGAGTTTCAAACCAGCTTTTGCACTCTCCTCTTTCACCCTCAACAAGAGGCTCTTGAGATCCTCTTCGCTTTCTGCCATTAGGGTGGTATCATCTGCATATCGGAGGTTGTTGATAATTCTCCCAGCAATCTTAATTCCGACCTCTGATTCATCCAACCCGGCATTTCTCATGATGTACTCTGCATATAAGTTAAATAAGCAGGGTGACAATATGCAGCCTTGTCGTACTCCTTTCCCAATTTTGAACTACTCGGTTGTTCCATGTCTGGTTCTTACTGTTGCTTCTTGACCCTCGTACAGGTTTCTCAGGGGACAGGTAAGGTGGTCTGGTATTCCCATCACTTTCAGAATTTGCCACAGTTTGTTGTGATCCACACAATCAAAGGCTTTCGCGTAGTCAATGAAGCAGAAATAGACGTTTTTCTGGAATTCTCTTGCTTTCTCCATGATCCAGCGAAAGTTGGCGATTTGATCTCTAGTTCCTCTGCCTCTTCGAAACCCCGCTTGTACTTCCAGTTGTTCTCGGTTCGCATACTGCTGAAGCCTAGCTTGTAGGATTTTGAGCATCACCTTGCTGGCATGTGAAATGAGCGCAATTGTGCGGTAGTTTGAACACTCTTTGGCGTTGCCCTTCTTTGGAATTGGAATGTAAACTGACCTTTTCCAGTCTTGTGGCCACTGTTGAGTGTTCCAGATTTGTTGGCATATTGAATGCAGCACTTTAACAGCATCATCTTTTAGGATTTTAAATAGCTCGGCTGGAATACTGTCATCTCCGCTAGCTTTGTTGTTACTAATGCTTCCTAAGGCCCACTTGACTTCACTCTCTAGGATGTCGGGCTCAAGTTCAGTGACCGCACTATCATGGCTATCAGGGACATTCAGATCTTGAGGGATGCCGTTTTTCCTCAGCGTTTTCCTGGCAGACTGTATAGCGGGGTGGTTTGCCATTGCCTTCCCCAGTCTTAACTACTTTTCCCCCAGCAAGCTGGGTACTCATTTTACCGACCTCAGAAGGATGGAGGGCTGAGCCGACCTGAGCCGGCTACCTGAAAACCAGCTTCCACTGGGATCAAACTCAGGTCGTGGGGAGAGTTTTGGTTGCATTACTGCCGCCTACCACTCTGCCCCACACAAGGCTCCTTTGTAATACAAACTGGAGCCATACAGCAGTTGTATTATTTCAACTGTGTGAGAAGTAGCTGGGTGATCTTGGCCACATGCAATGCTGTTCCCCCTAAAGTAGTGTGATGTGGTGCCACAATTACTGATGGAGGATTTTACTTGTGAGTTGTTTTTAATTGGGCACAGGTTAGCTTTGCTGATTTATCCAGGGTGGGTGGTATCATAACCTTTATTTTAAATGTGGGGCAGTATCTACTCTGGATATTACTCCATCTGATGATGACAGACTGCAATACCCATCATCCCTCACCATTGCCAATGCCAGCTAGGGATGATGGGACCTGTGGTCTAACAACATCTGCAAACAGGAACATGCACAGCACCACAAAATACAGTTCCAACTGCCCCCCTCTGATTTTTATGTAGCAATATCTTGGGGTTTTCCCCAGAACTAGGGAAGAAAACACAGTGCAAATTGGAATAGTATCAGCGGATACTTCAATCTTTCATCCTTCATCATGTCAATGCTGGCTAGGGATGATGGGACTTGTGGTCCAGCAACATCATCATCATCATCATCATTATTATTATTATTATTATTATTATTATTATTGCATTTATATCCCGCCTTTATTCCTCTTGCAAGGAACCCAAGTCGGCTTACATTATCCTCCTCCTCCTCTCCATTTTATCCTCACAACAACAACCCTGTGAGGTAGGTTGGGCTGAGAGTGTGTGACCGGCCCAAAGTCACCCAGTGAGCTTCCGTGGCCAAGTGGGGACTATCCATATGGCCACAAGTTGACCACCCACCCCTGAGCTAAAGAAATGTGCCATGCTCAGCAATCAAACAGTCCCTCCAACTGTTTGGGACATTTAAACATGTTAGTGTGTTGCACACAAGGGGCAAACAAAACAATATGCAACTGAGGCATATTATGGGGGTGTTGTAGGTGGATGAGAAAATTTGGGATATTGTTGCCTCTGAACATGTGCAGAGTGAGGCTGTGGCAACTGTACAGCAGCATTACACAGATGGACAACGAAGAACCAGCCCAACCAAATTTGTTGAGGAGTGCCAACCACTTCCTGTTTCCACCTGCTATGCAACTCTCCATTTCATTAGCCAGTAATTGAAGCAGATGTGTACTTTATTATATAGCACAACACATGATTTATCTTTCACCCCACCGCTCTATGTAGATGCACTTCCACAGTGCCACAGGAAGAGGATGTGGAAGAAGAAAATGAGCAGCGCGGTCTGCTCTGTGGCCGGAAGGAGATTTAGAGGACCCTGGTCCAAGTAATGGTGAGCGGCTGTGATGCTATGCTACTATGTGCCTGTTTCCTTCCTCTGGTTAGTAGGCACACTAACTGCCCCTGTCACTGCATTGGGCAGCTTCTCATAATTTAAGGACAGGAAACTTCTGTCCTTTTCTTCAACCTTTACAACAGGGGTGCAGAAGCTCTTTCAGCCTGAGGGCTGGGTACCATTTCAGAGAAGCGGGGGCGGAGGTGACATTCCAGTGGTGGGTGGGGCCAAAGGCAAAAGGGCAGGCCCCAAATACCAGCATGTTTCCGCTTCAAGCTCTTCCTGCCAGCAACGAAGCCTCAGGAGAAGGGGCATTTCCACATTTTAGAATGGGGAAAGAATTGCACAAAAGCCAGAAAGCCACCGAATGGGGGATGAAGATGGCAGGACCGGGGAAGAGGGTCTGGCTGTCTGGGGAACCCCAGTGGACCCTACTGGAACCCCAGAGGTTGAGACTTGGCCCCCAGGCCTGAGGTCCAGAGCCCCTGCTTTACAGAATGTCTTGGTGTAGGCCCCCGCAACGGTGATGCTGGTGAAAGGGGAAATGCAGGATGACATGTTTCCAACTGCTATGGAACAATGCACGGACAGGAGAATTTTTCATTCAGATCTAATGACACCTGTTCTCCCTTGAGTTCAGCACCAATGGTACCCTCAACATCCACACAGTGCCAGGTGGACCCCTCCAGGGAAACATGAGAGGAGCGGAGCAGGACCCCCACAGCTGCCCAGACTGTCTGCCGTGATCACCTTGGTGAATACCTGGCAATGCAGCTGTCAGTTAACAACATAAGTATGTGCCTACCACAATCCACAACATGCCCCCTCACTCCTTCAGGAAAGCAGCGTTAAAAGCAAGTAACACAAAGCTTCATTTGTTCCTGCAATGAGGGCACTGGAGGAGCATGTGGCTCTCCTTGAGCAATGTATGTACAAGGAAAAGAAATGCAGAGAGCGGTCCAGGAACCGAGAAAGAAGGGATTTCTACACCGTGCATGGAAAAGGGTGCACAGTGGCTGGCAAGCCCCCCCCCCCAATTGTCTGAACAAAAAAAAATTGGTTATTGTTGAAAACTTGGACTTTATGTTGTGCCACATAGAAAAAGAAAAATTTACTTTTTCTTTTCCAAAAAATGACAGTGCCCATAATTGTAAAAACAGCCTTTGTATTAGAAGTTCTTGACAAATAACACTTCTTGACGTACATTCTATCAGTGTAATAGTGTCTAGAAGTGGTTTATCCAAACTTTCAAAAGTAAGACAACCCCCTAAAAATTTACTAACACATGCACAGTGATGGAATGGAAAAGACTCTGACACCAATAGCAGCACATGACTGGAGCTATATAGCCATTTAAGTTCCTATAATGGCTAAGTACTTGTGCCTTTCTAATGCTGCAGATGTGCCCACTGCAATCACATCTCACAGCTCCCAAAACCAGTCAGGCAAACAACAACAGGAAGCACAGCCTGGGCCATTTGTGCTCCCTACCTGGTCCAGCTCTCACAATAGGCTGCCTCTTGGGGGTGGATATGGTTGCTGCACCTGGGTGGTGACTGTGAACAAATGCACACGTGCGGTTTTCCTTGTTCAGTCTCGGTGGTGGTAGTTCAGTGGCAGAATCCGCCCTGTGGGTTTCCTTGGTCTGGAGAAGGCATTGCTTGTTTTCTCTCTTAGGCCATGTAGAGTATTGGCATGGTTATCAATGGGTCTTCTCAATGGCCCTCTATCCTCCCTACTTCCAGCCGCGTTCAGTGTGGTCGGCATGCTCGGAGGAAGGGCAGCACCCTTCTGCAGCACCAAGAGCAGCCTGCTGTTCTTGGCGGAGCAGTGCTGCGTGACACACCGGGCCAGAGCCTTTCCAGCCTTGGCATCTCTTGCCCCTGATAACAGCCACCTGTGTAGCTGGGGACAGTGGACAGGGTAGCCTGGTGAGAGAGCACACAGCGATAACATGGGACTCTGGGAGGTGGTAACAACGTGTGTTCCCCATTCCCAAGAAAGCTGACCTTGGAGTCTGAGGTACTTAGGTACAAATGATGGATTCATATCAAATACCAGAACACAAGTTCTCCATGTTTGGGTTTCCCATTCAACTCCTATGACATTCACAGCGAGAGATAATATGTTAACTGCACATCACGTTAAACAAAGAGTTACAAACAAGCAGAGCTGGCTAGTTAGCGCCCCAGGAAGAATTACCTCTCTGCACCACAGAGCTGAACATCTCTCTATAAATTCACCTCTCCTCCTCTTTCCCCTGTTCTCACTCTCTCAGCCCCATATTCTTCTGGGTTTTGAAAAACGGTGCTACAACCTTCATCTCACCCCCTTTGCTGTCATTCAGATGACATGCTTGTTTTGTGTGAAGGGAAAACAAGAAAATCATAAATAAATCCATCGACCTACCAAACAACCATCAAAGCCCCAAATAATAGTACCTGGTTCCCACTCAGCATCCTCATTGGTTGTTGCCGCCACAGCATTTCTTCTGGGAGGAAGATGCAAGTTACCAGCAAGAACTGCAAAAGTTGCCTGACTTAACTCATTAGTAAAGCCTCCATGCAGTGTAAGAATGGGTTTGCTGAATATATTGGTGCAGCTAGGTCATGTTAGACCCTGGAGTTACTGAGTTTATGCCCGCCCCCCTTTACATGGCCTTGTGTACTTTGCAGTTGAAGCAATACACAACTAACATTTCTCCCCTGCCCACTATTCCATGCTTAACAACTGCAGTATTAACAGCAGTTAATTCTGCTGATGTATTAGAGCAAACAAAACTAAAACCTGTTTGCCAACCCTGATTTTTAAAAAAATGACTCTGAGCATGTGCAGTTTTGCATTTTAAATTCACCATGTAGCCAGACTAGAAAAATAAAATGGAGCTTGCTTCTTCTGCCCAAATCCAAAAGCCTAAATACATTTGCTTGGGAATAAGCAACATCTTGTGGTAAAGGATAGTACTTCTTGAAGGATAAAAAAGGGAGCAACCACGTACATGCCCAGTCGGCTGTGCCCTACCTGTAAAATGTTTTAAAATGACATCAGCCCCGGTGGGCCCTGGCATGCCTGTACTGGCCCAGGTGCTGATGCCAATCCTGTTTTCCACTGTTCCCATCAGCTGCTGCTGCTCTCTGGATGGGGCCAGAAGTCATCTGGGAGGAGGGATGGGCTGCAGGGGCCCGGGCGTTGGCTCCGAGTCCAGCCCTTGCTCCACCACTGGCTGAACCCACTGTGGCAGAGTACAGCGGTCCACAGCATGGTGGCTTGCTGTGCAAATGTTAGCCGAGAATACCAACAAAGTGTAGGCACACACATAGCCGCTTACAAAGAAGGCAAGTCGGAATGCAGAGTCTCATCCTAATCAGAGATGCAGACGTAAGAAAGCAAGGGAAAGTGCTGAGAACCACCCAATGAAGCCATTGCTGCAGAAGGCCTTCTTTATTTTGGCAACCAGATGGGATCATTCAGAGTTTTTTAAGGCACCACACCGGCTCAAATGTCCCATGCAACACAGGATGGAAGCATTTCCTTAACAGAAATCATTCTCATATATGTGAATTGTTGAGGGAATCAAAAATTTCCCCCTTCCTCCTACAGGCAGCTGCAGCCTAGGGTTCAACAAAGACCATCCCTGCTGGCATCTCAAGACCAACCATACCCCCTTGGGAATGCCAGTAGAGCCTCTTCCACCGCTTCCACTTGCCTCCCATGGCAAGCGACTCTAACGCGAACAGGAGTCCAAGATGGGTGGGAGCTTTTAAAAAAAGAAATTCTCACGGCACAATTAGAAACAATTCCAACAAGAAGAAATGGCGGAAGACAACAGAAGAAGCCAATGTGGCTTCACAAAAAGCTTAGAGATGACCTGAAAACAAAAAAGGACACATATAGGAAGTGGAAGGAAGGCCAAGCAACAAAGGAAGAGTACAGGCAGGTAGCACAGAATTGCAGGGATGGTGTCAGGAAAGCTAAAGCTGAGAACGAGCTGAGGTTAGCAAGGGAGGCTAAAAGCAACAAAAAGGCTTTCTTCAGGTATGCACATAGTAAAAGGCAGAGGAAAGAAATGGTTGTTCAGCTATTAAATAAGGATGGCAAAATGATAACAGATGACAAAGAAAAGGCAGAGGTGCTCAATTCCTACTTTGTCTCAGTCTTCTCCCAAAAGAGGGTCTATGACCCCCCTGGCAAAGGCGAAGTTCAGGCTGAAGGGGCAGGATTGCAGCTTGAGATCGATAGGCATATGGTCAAGGAACACCTCATTACTTTGAATGAGTTGAGATCTCCAGGGCCAGATGAACTGCATCCTAGAGTAATAAAGGAACTGGCAGAAGAACTCAGAACCACTGTCTATTCTCTTTGAGAAAACATGGAGGACGGGTGAAGTTCCAGATGACTGGAGGAGGGCTAATGTTGTCCCTATCTTCAAAAAGGAGGAACCTGGGAACTACAGACCACTCAGTCTGACATCCATCCCTGGGAAATTCTGGAGCAGATTATAAAGCAATCCATCTGTAAGCACCTTGAAAACAATGCAGTGATTACTCGAAGCCAACATGGATTGGTCAAGAACAAATCCTGCCAGACGAATCTGATCACATTTTGTTGATCAAGTAACCTCCCTTGTGGACTGTGGGAATGCTGTAGACATATTATACCTCAACTTCAGCAAAGCTTTTGACAAAGTGCCCCATGATATCCTGATGAGCAAACTAGCTCAAAGTGGGCTAGATGAAACAACAATCTGGTGGATTCACAGTTGGCTACAGAATCGGACTCAAACAGTGCTTATCAATGGGACCTTCTCAAACTGGGGAGAGGTAACGAGCACGGTACCGCAGGGCTCAGTCCTGGGCCCAGTGCTCTTCAACATTTTTATAAATGACTTGGAGGAGGAGGTGCAGGGAATGCTGATCAAATTTGCAGATGACACAAAATTGGGCAGGATAGCTAATACTTTGGAAGACAGAAACAAAATTCAATGTGATCTTGATAGACCGGAGCCCAGGGCAGAAAAAAACAGAATGACATTTAATAGGGATCAATGCCAAGTTCTGCACCTAGGAAAAAGGAACCAAATACACAGTTACAAGATGGGAGATATGTGGCTCAACAACACTACAAGTGAGAAGGATCTTGGAATTGTTGTAGATCACAAGCTGAATATGAGCCAACAATGTGATGCGGCTGCAAAAAAGGCAAATGCTATTTTGGGCTGCATTCATAGAAGCATAGCTTCCAAATCCCAGGAAGTACTAGTTCTCCTCTACTCAGCACTGGTTAGGCTTCATCTGGAGTACTGTGTCCAGTTATGGGCACCACATTTTAAGAAGGATGAAGACAAACTGGAGAGGGTTCAGAGGAGGGCAACGAAGATGATCAGGGGACTGGAAACAAAGCCCTATGAGGAGAGACTGAAAGAACTGGGCATGTTTAGTCTTGAGAAGAGAAGACTGAGAGGAGATATGATAGCACTCTTGAAGTACTTGAAAAGTTGTCACAGAGAGGAAGGCCAGGATCTCTTCTCCATCATACCAGAGTGCAGGACATGGAATCATGGGCTCAAGTTACAGGAAGCCAGATTCTGGCTGAACATCAGGAAAAACATCCAGACAGTTAGAGCAATACGACAATGGAACCAATTCCCAAGGGAGGTAGTGGGCTCTGCCACACTGGAGGCATTCAAGACGAGGCTGTCGGGGATGCTCTGACTTGGATTCCTGCATTGAGCAGGGTGTTGGACTTGATGGCCTTGTAGGCCGCTTCCAACCCTACTATTCTATGATTAATCCTAACTGAGCGTTCTTCAAAGTAGCACAGCTCATTTTTAAGCTAAAGCGGCAGAATGCCACAAAGGTCTGTAACAGATAAGGAGTTTTCAGTGGGCTTCATAGAATTGCAGACAACCACTCACCATTTGGCCCTGCACCAATTACTGTTTGGTCAGTATCTTCCGGAATGTCCCTGTCCCCATGGTCATCTCTTGGTGCATACAAGGAACAATGGAAAAGATAAGAAGAGCAAAGTTTAAAAAACTCCATCTGCAAATAGATTATTGATGGGAAGCAACTTAGAGACAGTTTCTACCTGTGACCCCCACTTCAGTTCCCACAAACTCACCATGTTTATGGTTTATAGGCTGTCAGCAAAAAGATCCCCTGATCCCTCTGCAACATGATGCAGGGATGTGTGAGCTTGCCAAAGAGTGGAAGCCTCTGCTCAAATAACTCTGATGCAGCTCGATATGCACTTTAGTTGGAGTGTCATATTGCTGTGTAGCTTGGCATAGTACGGGCAAGTTAATGCTCTGTTTCCAGACTCCGCATTGTGATTAGCTACCCTGCCGTACTTCAACTGTACATACTCAACTTCATCTTTGAGTGGCACTCAAGCAGTACAGCTGTGACTGGGCTTGTACATTTCTTGTGCTATGCCTATAAACTCAAATGAGTCAATGCTACGGTGATGTGCACGCACTTATTCCTGTATTTTTTGTTCTCAGTTTGCAAGTAGATCAACAATCACCTGGTGCCTCCAGGAAACACCTCTGCTTTTGCCACCTCCAGACATTCTGCTTCATCTTCAAATAGCACGGTGGAGAGTAAAGGGAGGAGGCCAATTACTGGATATCCAACCCTCATTTCAATGCAGTCCCACACATCCCTGAAGGAGTGGAGGGAAAGAAAGCAAAGGAAGGTTCAAAGTAGCAAACGCACGTATGGAGAACTTTAGTTTTCTGCAGTATGAGAGCATACAGAAGTGTGCAAGTGTGTAAGTGTGTAGGAGTGCAGAAAAATCCTCACCACTTCAAAACAAAGAAAGACAAAAAATGGAGGATGCTGAATACTCTATACCCACTTCTGGCCATAGCAGCCACATACATACCTGGAGTAATGGCAGGGAAAATATTTTTCTCAAACAACAGTAGAGAACTGAGAGCACACAGAGGTGTGAAGGTGTGTAGGAGCGCAGGAGCGCAGTGAAGTGGAACAGGGAAGAAACCACCCCTGCAACAACCAACCAACCAAGCAACCTGAGGATGACTATGAAATGGAGGATGATCAACACATGCTGTGCCCCAACCCCAACCACCCCGGTCACAAAACTGCTACCTTGATGGAAGTCAAGTGAAACAAAATTAATGTAGCTGATGCATCCAAAAAGACAATATTAACAACAAAACCCAGAATACCACTTACATGCACACAAAGCTCTTTATCTGTGCAGGAATGCTTTGTTTAAGTAAGTGTCTTCTTCACAGATGCAGTGGAGCACAGCAACAACTACGGTTTAAAAAAAAAGATGTGGGGATAGAAGATGTTGCTCCCTGTTGATACCAACACAAAATGGAGGACAACACTACTTCCCCACAGAGTAGTGGGGAAGCCTCCCCCTCCCCCTGCCCACCATCAGCCACACTATACCTGGTGGGATTTAAATTTATTGGGATATAAAGTTCCTTTACCCCCAGATCACCATCTTCCCACCTAATGCAGAAAACCAGATCCAAAGTGTGCCCTACAGAATGACTGAGGCCAGGTACTAATTGGGATAGACCTATGGTTACCATGGAGGCCATGAAGTCCTGAGCCAGTCCCAACAAGGCGGCCTCAGTGTGTATGTTGAGGAACTCCCCCACAATAAGCCAGGGGAACTCCAGAACCCTGAAGATCACCCTGGCTAGCTCAGGAAGGGAGGCTGGTGGGCAGTGTGCCAACAGAATCCATGTTCCGTCATGAACACCCACTTACAGATACACACCCGCAGCACAGAAGGGGGGAGGGGCAACAGAAGGGCAGGAGCCAGATGCAAACTTCCTGCAGGGTGCATCTCCATCCTATGGGCCAGAGGTTTCCCATCCCTGTCCTACATGAGTCCTCCAGGAGATACATTCATGTTACAGGAACACATTGATTGGTCCATGTTATTGTCCAAATTATGCACAATCCTCTTTCATATGTGAAGCATTAGAAAAGCTAGACAGTTTTAAAGACAGAGAAGTAATTCTAGGGCCAATTTAAATGTGATCGCCAATCCAAAATTAGTCTGGAAGGGTCCATTCTTTAAATGTAAAACGCAGCATTCACAGCTCTACCATATTTTAGTTGAACATGATTTAAAAGATATCTAGAGGATATTATGACTAGGCATTTTATTTTACAAACTTCAAAACATATTCTAGAATGAATTACATTATTTTAACACCAGATCCGATGCAATCTTCTATCTTCTATATATATAAAAGTCAAAAATTGTGTGTGGGTTTGTGCGTTTGTGGCTGGCTGCAGCGCCGTCCGTAACGCAGGGAATAAGGGGGAGCTGCCCTGGGTGTAATCACACTGTAGGGGCCCACTGAGCCTGCCATTTGGGCCCTACAGTTGCTGCCCCCTTTAGTTCACATTCTCACTTGCCAGAGTGTATGACAGGAGTCACTGGGTTATATTATTACTTTGTTTATACTTTCCCTTACTAACAAGTTGTTGTTGTTGTTCAGTCGTTCAGTCCTGTCTGACTCTTCGTGACCCCATGGACCATAGCACGCCAGGTCTTCCTGTCCTGCGCTCTCTCCCGGAGCGTGCTCAAGTTCATATTCATTGCATCCGTGATGCTATCTAGCCATCTCATCCTCTGCCGTCCCCTTCTCCTTTTGCCTTCAGTCTTTCCCAGCATCAGGGTCTTTTCCAGAGAGTTTTCTCTTCACATTAGGTGGCCAAAATATTTCAGCTTCAGCTTCAGTATCTGTCCTTCCAGTGAGCACTCAGGGTTGATTTCCTTTAGGATGGACTGATTTGACCTCCTTGCAGTCCAGGGGACTCGTAAGCGTCTTCTCGAGCACCTCAGTTCGAAAGCATCAATTCTTCGGCGCTCAGCCTTCCTTATAGTCCAGCTCTCACAGCCATACATTACTACTGGGAAAACCATAGCTTTGATTAGACGGACCTTTGTCGGCAAGGTGATGTCTCTGCTTCTTACTATGCTGTCTAGGTTGGCCATAGCTTTCCTCCCAAGGAGCAAGCGTCTTTTAATTTCATGGCTACAGTCACCGTCTGCAGTGATCTTGGAGCCCAAGAAAGTAAAATCTGTCACTGCTTCCATTTCTTCCCCTTCTATATGCGAGGAAGTGATAGGGTCAGATGCCATGATCTTAGTTTTTTTAATGTTGAGTTTCAAACCAGCTTTTGCACTCTCCTCTTTCACCCTCAACAAGAGGCTCTTGAGATCCTCTTCGCTTTCTGCCATTAGGGTGGTATCGTCTGCATATCGGAGGTTGTTGATAATTCTCCAAGCAATCTTAATTCCGACCTGTGATTCATCCAACCCGGCGTTTCTCATGATGTACTCTGCATATAACTTAAATAAGCAGGGTGACAATATGCAGCCTTGTCGTACTCCTTTCCCAATTTTGAACCAATCGGTTGTTCCATGTCTGGTTCTTACTGTTGCTTCTTGACCCTCGTACAGGTTTCTCAGGAGACAGGTAAGGTGGTCTGGTACTCCTATCACTTTAAGAATTTGCCACAGTTTGTTGTGATCCACACAATCAAAGGCTTTAGCATAGTCAATGAAGCAGAAATAGACGTTTTTCTGGAATTCTCTTGCTTTCTCCATGATGCAGCGAATGTTGGCGATTTGATCTCTAGTTCCTCTGCCTCTTTGAAACTTGTACTTGTACCAGCTTGTACTTCCGGTTGTTCTCGGTTCGCATACTGCTGAAGCCTAGCTTGTAGGATTTTGAGCATCACCTTGCTGGCATGTGAAATGAGCGCAATTGTGCGGTAGTTTGAACACTCTTTGGCGTTGCCCTTCTTTGGAATTGGAATGTAAACTGACCTTTTCCAGTCTTGCGGCCATTGTTGAGTGTTCCAAATTTGTTGGCATATTGAATGCAGCACTTTAACAGCATCATCTTTTAGGATTTTAAATAGCTCAGCTGGAATACTGTCATCTCTGCTAGCTTTGTTGTTAGGCATGCTTCCTAAGGCCCCCGTGACTTCACTTTCTAGGATGTCCGGCTCAAGTTCAGTGACCGCACTATCATGGTTATCAGGGACATTCAGATCTTTCCTGTATAGTTCTTCTGTGTATTCTTTCCACCTCTTCTTAATCTCATCTGCTTCTGTTAGGTCCCTGCCTTCTTTGTCCTTTATCATGCCCATCTTTGCACAAAACGTTCCCTTGAGATCTCCGATTTTCTTGAAGAGATCTCTAGTCTTTCCCATTCTGTTGTTTTCCTCGATTTCTTTGCATTGTTCATTTAAGAAGGCCTTCTTGTCTCTCCTTGCTATTCTCTGGAACTCTGCATTCAGTTGGATATATCTTCCCCTTTCTCCCTTGCTTTTCGCTTCCCTTCTTTCCTCAGCTACTTGTCAAGCCTCATCAGACAGCCACTTGGCTTTCTTGCATTTCTTTTTCTTTGGGATGGATTGAGTTGCTGCCTACTGAACAATGTTACGGACCTCCGTCCATAGTTCCTCAGGCACTCTGTCTATCAGGTCTAATCCCTTAAATCTATTCCTCACCTCCACTGTATATTCATAAGGGATATGATTTAGGTCATACCTGAATGGTTTAGTGGTTTTCCCTACGTTCTTCAATTTAAGCCGAAATTTTGCTACAAGAAGCTCATGATCTGAGCCACAGTCAGCTCCAGGTCTTGTTTTTACTGACTGTATAGAGCTTCTCCATCTTTGGCTGCAAAGGACATAATCAATCTGATTTCGATACTGACCATCTGGTGATGTCCATGTGTAGAGTCGCCTCTTGTGCTGTTGGAAAAGCGTGTTTGCTACGATCAGCGTGTTCTCTTGGCAAAACTCTATTAGCCTTTGTCCTGCTTCATTTTGTACACCAAGGCCATGCTTGCCTGTTATCCCAGTGATTTCTTGACTTCCTACTTTAGCATTCCAATCCCCTATGATGAAGAGGACATCTTTTTTTGGTGTTAGTTCTGGAAGGTGTTGTAGGTCTTCATAGAACCGATCAACCTCAGCTTCTTCGGCCTCAGTGGTTGGGGCATAGACTTGAATTACTGTGATGTTGAATGGTTTGCCTTGGATTCGTACTGAGATCATTCTATCGTTTTTAAGATTGTACCCCAGTACTGCTTTTCCCACCCTTTTGTTGACTACGAGTGCTACTCCATTTCTTCTAAGGGATTCTTGCCAACAATAGTAGATATGATGGTCACCTGAATTAAATTCGCCCATGCCTGTCCATTTTAGTTCGCTGATTCCCAAGATGTCGATGTTCAATCTTGCCATCTCATGTTTGACCACCTCCAGCTTACCTTGATTCATTGATCTGACATTCCAGGTTCCTAAACAATATTGTTCTTTACAGCATCGGATTTTCTTTTCACCACCAGACACATCCACAGCTGAGTGTCCTTTCGGCTTTGGCCCAGCCACTTCACTCTTTCTGGCGCTACTTGGAAATTCCCTCTGCTCTTCCCCAGTAGTATATTGGACACCTTCCGACCTGAGGGGCTCATCTTCCGGCGTCATCTCTTTTAGCCTTGTGATATGTTCCATGGGGTTTTCTTGGCAAGAATACTGGAGTGGGTTGCCATTTCCTTCTCCAGTGGACCACATTTTGTCAGAACTCTCCACCATGACCTGTCCGTCTTGGGTGGCCCTGCACAGCATAGCTTATGGCTTCACTGAGTTACGCAAGCCCCTTCGCCACAACAAGGCAGTGATCCAATTCAGTGATTGAGAGGGCGTACTAACAAGTACGCCCTCTCAATCATGGTACAGGCCAGGTTTCTGATTTCAGCTACCAGCCATCCTATTGGCCATCTTTCATTCTACTGGTCTCTCTCCCATTCACTCTGACTTCCTTCACCTTGGATTGGCTGGCTGCCATTTGTTCCCTCCCCTTTACTCATGGTTTCTTTTCTAACTGTGGAGAGCATTTAGTTTCTCTCCCCTGTTCCTGCAATATCCAGCAAGGAAGCCTCTGTTGAACATTTTAAGAGTGGTATGAGATTCAATGTGGATTATATTGTACAGCTTACAGATTCAGTCTCCTGCATTTTTAATAGTGTTTTTTATTAAGTCTGCTCATTATAATTGTTGTTCTTTTTTAATCAAGTATGGTGGATTCAACTTTTCACCTTTCTCATGGGGCCTTTCCAAGAAGCGTAAACCTACCTTAATGTGTTTCTAACAAATAGTACCTATGACAAAATTACATCCCGGGCAACGCTGGGTATATCAGCTAGTGTACTATAAATTCTTACAGTGCGCTCCTATAGATATCTACTCAGAAGTAAGTCCCATTGAATTAAATGGGGTTTACTCCCAGGTAAGTGGGTACAAGATTTCTCATATTGTTATGATAACTGTTTCTGATCATGCCCTGGTTAGCACTGTTTTGGACCTCCATAAGCCCCAACTTGTGACTCCCTCCTAGAAACTAGATACTCCATTGCTCTCCCATCAGGGAACCGTAGATAAACTCAGTTTTTCTACAGACTCAGAACAAAATTACAGTCTTACTTTGAAGTAAATAGTGTTTTACTTGTATGAATTGCAGTGAATCAGCTGCATCTTTTAAAGTGCCGTAATGTGATTAGAGAATCATTAGAAAAAAGAGATATCCCATCTATGCATGCATAAACTGCCAACAATAATGTTGTAAGCAATAGTAGGAAAGAGAAAAGAACTTGAGACCTGGAAGTTAACAAGATTAAGGAACCCATGGTTTATCTACAATAGAATTTTTATGAATTTAGGGATCACAGGGCAGGACCCCACGGGGGGCTTCTGCATGCAGCCACCCTCACTGGCCCTGGTGCAGGTGCAGGCCCTACTCCTGGTGGCCACGATGTACTGCTTCCGGGGACAAGCCCCAAAACAAGCAGAAGCAGTTGTTTCTGGAAGAGGCAGATTTCACAGATTGGAAGGGGCAGATTGTTGTGAACCGCCCAGAGAGCTTTGCCTATTGGGCGGTATAAAAATACATAAATAAATAAGATGGTGATGGGTAATGGATCAGTCCTGTTCGTCATGAGCCATCTATCAAAGGTGGGCCTCTACACAGAATCATAGAATAGTAGGGTTGGAAGGGGCCTACAAGGCCATCGAGTCCAACCCCCTGGTCAATGCAGCAATCCAAGTCAGACCATTCCTGACAGATGGCTGTCCAGCCTCGTCTTGAATGCCTCCAGTGTGGGAGAGCCCACTACCTCCCTAGGGAATTAGTTCCATTGTCATATTGCTCTAACAGTCAGTATGTTTTTCCTGATGTTCAGCCGGAATCTGGCTTCCTGTAACTTGAGACATACAATTCATGTTTATAAACATTTATTATCGATGAATAAATATGACACAAGTGGTTTACAGCAGGAATGGAACAGGGAATTGGAACACCCTATTTTGCTTAATCATTGGACTGCCATTTCGGCGTCTGTATTGGACATTTCAATGGATCTTCGGTTACACCTTTTTCAGCAAAAGCTCTTGTTTCAGGTCTATTGGATGCCACAGTGGCTTTTTAGTAAAGGCTTGTCAAATTCAGCTAATTGTTGGAGGTGTAATACAGTCAATGCTTCTTTTATTCATATGTTTTGGAAATGCCCAATGGCTGCCTCCTTTTGGGAAGAAGTTATTATACTGATAAATTTTGTATTGGAAAGCTCTTTAATATTTACTGATGTAAATGTTCTTTTAAATTACGTACCTGCTTCTTGGAACGTAACACATGGTCAGCGTAAATGGATTTTTCGTGCCCTTTATATTTATGTGTAACCTTGCTAAAAGACTGATACGATATTGGAAAGATAAAAGCTCACTACCTATAACCAAGAAGCAGCTGCAGTTTTTTCTTAACTTTGGGAGTGCTTTTGCTCTTAAAGGTGGCCTAGAAATATTTTAAATAAATTACATAAATAAAAAATATAGGCTGAGACTGGGCTGCGGCACTGATGGAGGCTGCAGAACTGGGGAAGTGAACCTTTTCCACTGTGTGCCATGTTTGCTATCAAACCCAGAGCCAGTGTAGTGTAGTGGTGAAAGTGATGGACTGGGAGCTGGGAGAGCCGGGTTCTAGTCCTCACTTGGCCTCGGAAGCTCACTGGGTGACTTTGGGCCAGTCACAGACTCTCAGCCCAACCCACCTCACAGGGTTGTTGTTGTGAGGATAAAACAGAGAGGAGGAGGATAATGTAAGAGGCCTTGGGTTCCTTGCAAGAGGAAAAAAGGCGGGATATAAATGCAATCAATCAAGCTGCTTTTCCACACAAGCATGAACAAGCAGGGGAACTCCCATGATTGGGAAAGCAATTGTGGAGGATTTTAATGACAATGTTGGATTAATATCCTATGCCTCCATCCCCCGACTGCACATCTGATCCTTTAGTGGGACTGACTCCATCTAGAACAGGCTGAACACCATTCACCTGGGTGGACAAACCAGTGACCAGTTTGTTTGCCCTCATCCATTGGGGAAAATGCATACAAGAAGGCCTACATCAGCAGAAATGTGTAACAAAATGCTTATGAACTTTCATGCAGATTTTTAACCAAAAAATTCTCAAACTAATATGGAAACAGGACAGAACAAACTATGTTTGGAAGTTGAAACTGTGTCCAAAATGTTTGGAAGTTGTAGGAACTGAAACAGACAGATTAATTGAGTATGGGGACAAGAGGAGAAAGAATGCCTGGTGTTCACTGAAGTCATCATATCATGCAACAGAGCAATAGATGCAGAATATTATAGCAGCTGTTATACAGCTGCTAAAGCTCTGTGTCTTTAGCAACTGTATAATAGAGAGACCAACACATGAAACTCTATTCATTTAAAAAAAAAAAATAGAACCCTTGTGGGACAGTGTGAGGGCATATCCACACACTTAACAAGTTTTACCAAAGAGTTCTCTTTGGTAAAACTCTTGGGTTTTTGGAGTGGCTGCAGATGTCAATCTAGGATTGGTGCCTTCCATTTGGGGGCTTATTATTTATTTTCTGATATGTATGAACTGCTTACATTAAAATAAAGTTCTGATATACAAACACAGTACAAAACCATAATAAAATGCTGCATGACAGCAAGGAAGACAAGACCACCATCCTGGGAAAGCTTGTTGTCACTGAAAAGCAGCAGCTTTTCTGCCGCTCTTGCTGAGCAGTTCTGTAGCCAGTTGCCACAACCCACAATGAAATGGCTCCCTGCGTTCGGACAACACAATAACCAGTCATGGGTAAAACTGCAGTTTGATCCATATTCTCATGCTACACTATCCTGATGGGAGAATCCAGTTTTAAAAATAGAGAGAGGACCAAGTATAGCGGGCCCATTCTGGCTGCTGCACTTGCCTGTCAGTATGTCCTTGTCCTGCCTTGCTCTGGAAGCCAAAGCATGTCAAATCCACTATTTTGCACTCATGATCCTAAAGTTCATGTGCCTCAGTTTCCCCTTTCTGTGGTATGGACTGCTGGCTTTTGGAGAGTCAAAAGACTACTCTGCCCCTGCTTCCCCCTTGGCCCCACCTCTGCCAACCCACTTTCTGCCCCACCAGTCAGAACAGTTGCCACTGGTCTAATCTTCTGTCAATAAGAGTTGAGAATCTGCAGGGGGCATCCAATCAGACAGCAGATTAATCAGACAGATGTCACTCAAGGAAATGGAGTAGGCACTCAATCCACAGGTGCTGGAATTATTTGCCACACTGAAAAACTCTGAAGTTGAAAATTTTCTCACAAAGGTCCCTTGTCAGGAGACAGTAGGCACAAATGCCCTGGAAGCAAAATGACTAAAAGGAACACTCCCAATGCTACCCAGAGTCATCCAGAAAATGTTGAAGATGATGATGGAAGCATTATTTTTAGCTCCACACATCTGAGATGCCATGGTTTCCAGAGCTAGTCAATCTAGGAACCTTGGTGTCTGCCCAGCAGGAGGGATCTTCTACCTCAGGGTCCAGTGAGGCATCCTCTACCAAAGCTCTTCCAGTTAACAGCTTGGAAGCTGAGTAGCAGTGGCTGACACAGATGTGTTGGGATACCCAGATGGTGCTTGCAGACATTAAATTTGTCTAGCAAAATGTCCAGTAATACAGTATACAGCATGGCCTCCTTTGCTTGGTGCCAGGGAAAAGAGAGGACTCCAAAGCACTACAGGAGGTTGTAGGTTTTTACAGGTAGTTCTTGACAAGAGCTTGAGCACCAGCACCATTAAGCAGAAGGCTGCCTCGGGTACTATCTTGGGGTTCCAAGATAAGGGAGCTACATCCTCATCTTCCCATCACTTCCTGAAAGAAATGGCCTTGATCAATCAAAGGAATATATTGTACTGACATATCATAAGTACTAATAATGTTATCGTTTAGCTATAAGCAATAGAGTAAGAGAAGGAATATTCAGAGGTGAGCAACAGATTTAGTTCCCAATTTCCTGGCGGCTAGTGCACATAAGGAAACATGTAGGGTACCATAATTCTAATTAAACAACAGAAAACCTATACGTTCACTAGGTGTAACAAAATTCTTCCTGAGTCTAGAAGACAGAGGACAAAACGAGGACACTAGGTAACATAATGGACAATATCCACAGTATCAGTTTTACAAAAGATACAAGGATGTTGTTCCAATAGCACTTTCTAATAATGGCCTTCTAAGAAAGCACAGAGCATAACGTTACATCTTAATTCTGTAAAAGCATTCCTACATGAAGCTAAAGGAATAAGATCCAAATGACTGGCTTCTGGTGATCTGACTTGATACATGGATTGTTGTTGTTGTTCAGTCGTTCAGTTGTGTCCGACTCTTTGTGACCCCATGGACCATAGCATGCCAGGCCTTCCTGTCCTCTGCTCTCTCCCAGAGTGTGCTCAAGTTCATATTAATTGCATCAGTGATGCTATCTAGCCATCTCATCCTCTGCCGTCCCCTTCTCCTTTTGCCTTCAATCTTTCCCAGCATCAGGGTCTTTTCCAGGGAGTTTTCTCTTCGCATTAGGTGGCCAAAATATTGGAGCTTCAGCTTCAGTATCTGTCCTTCCAGTGAGCAGTCAGGGTTGATTTCCTTTAGGATTGACTGATTTGACCTCCTTGCAGTTCAGGGGACTCGTAAGAGTCTTCTCCAGCACCACAGTTCGAAAGCTTCGATTCTTCAGCGCTCAGCCTTCCTTATAGTCCAGCTCTCACAGCCATACGTTGCTACAGGGAAAACCATAGCTTTGATTATATGAACCTTTGTCAGCAAGGTGATGTCTCTGCTTCTTACTATGCTGTCTAGGTTGGCCATAGCTTTCCTCCCAAGGCGCAAGCGTCTTTTAATTTCAGGGCTACAGTCACTGTCTGCGGTGATCTTGGAGCCCAAGAAAATAAAATCTGTCACTGCTTCCATTTCTTCCCCTTCTCTATGTGAGGAAGTGATGGGGCCAGATGCCATGATCTTAGTTTTTTTAATGTTGAGTTTCAAACCAGCTTTTGCACTCTCCACTTTCACCCTCAACAAGAGGCTGTTTCGATCCTCTTCACTTTCTGCCATTAGGGTGGTATCGTCTGTGTATCTGAGGTTGTTGATAATTCTCCCGGCATTCTTAATTCCGACCTGTGATTCATCCAACCCGGCGTTTCTCATGATGTACTCTGCATATAAGTTAAATAAGCAGGGTGACAATATACAGCCTTGTCGTAGTCCTTTCCCAATTTTGAACCAATCAGTTGTTCCATGTCCGGTTCTTACTGTTGCTTCTTGGCCCTCGTACAGATTTCTCAGGAGACAGGTAAGGTGGTCTGGTACTCCCATCTCTTTAAGAATTTGCCACAGTTTGTTGTGATCCACACAATCAAAGGCTTTAGCGTACTCAATGAAGCAGAAATAGACGGAATTCTCTTGCTTTCTCCATGATCCAGTGAATGTTGGCGATTTGATCTCTAGTTCCTCTGCCTCTTCGAAATCCAGCTTGTACTTCCGGTAGTTCTTGGTTCACATACTGCTGAGGCCTAGCTTGTAGGATTTTGAGCATAACCTTGCTGACATGTGAAATGAGCGCAATTGTGCGGTAGTTTGAACACTCTTTGGCATTGCAACAAGAAGCTCATGATCTGAGCCACAGTCAGCTCCTGGTCTTGTTTTTACTGACTGTATGGAGCTTCTCCATCTTTGGCTGCAAAGGACATAATCAATCTGATTTCGATATTGACCATCTGGTGATGTCCATGTGTAGAGTCGCCTCTTGTGCTGTTGGAAAAGCGTGTTTGCTATGATCAACGTGTTCTCTTGGCAAAACTCTATTAGCCTTTGTCCTGCTTCATTTTGTACACCAAGGCCATGCTTGCCTGTTCAACCTCAGCTTCTTCAGCATCAGTGGTTGGGGCATATAGACTTGAATTACTGTGATGTTGAATGGTTTGCCTTGGATTCGTACTGAGATCATTCTGTCGTTTTTGAGATTGTACCCCAGTACTGCTTTTCCCACCCTTTTGGTGACTATGAGTGCTACTCCATTTCTTCTAAGGGATTCTTGCCCACAGTAGTAGATATGATGGTCACCTGAATTAAATTCGCCCATGCTTGTCCATTTTAGTTCGCTGATTCCCAAGGTGTCGATGTTCAATCTTGCCATCTCATGTTTGACCACCTCCAGCTTACCTTGATTCATTGATCTTACCTTCCAGGTTCCTAAACAATATTATTCTTTACAGCATCGGATTTTCTTTTCACCACCAGACACATCCACAGCTGAGTGTCCTTTCAGCTTTGGCCCAGCCGCTTCACTCTTGCTGGCGCTACTTGGAAATTCCCTCTGCTCTTCCCCAGTAGTATATTGGACACCTTCCGACCTGAGGGGCTCATCTTCCGGCGTTATATCTTTTAGCCTTGTGATACATTCCATGGGTTTTTTTTGGCAAGAATACTGGAGTGGGTTGCCATTTCCTTCTCATGGATACATGGATACAATCTATCAAAAATAGATGATTAACATATCATTCAGAAAGTCTTTTTCAAACACAAAAGGCATTAACTGAGATTTAAGCATTAACATCTTGCCTATATTCTTCTTATGTGATTTCTAGATCACTTTCCAGCTACTGCTCCTAAAATAGTGTATAAGACTATCTATGAATCTGAAAATCACACATTAAAACAGACATATTTATTTATTATTTATTATATTTCTATACTGCCCCATAGCCGAAGCTCTCTGGGCGGTTTACAAAAGTTTACGTAAAACTAATATAGTCACGAAAACCATAAACTAAAACAGAACTGCACAAAACCACCTAACAAGAGATAAGTGGGTAGGTAGTCACGGCGATACTTTCTGCACTGTACTGCTTGAAAACAATGGGAAAGATCACCCCTCACTTCATCATTGATAGCTGCTTGAGGAACTGTGCTGCTGCTAATCTCTTTCCCTAAACTCATGATGTACACAGGTCACAAGCCTGGCAGGTACACAGACTCTGGCAACATTGTGTCACATTGTAAGTGATGGTCTACATGGCACCCAGTGAAAGCAAAGGAAGGGGCTACTTGAAAAAGTTGATTGTAGCAGCCAAGTATTACAGCAACGGTATGCAGGGAATGCGTGCCTTGTGCCAGGCTCTTATCCTTCTGAAGAGCTGACTGTGAAATCATCTGTCTTTCCTGCTTGGAATGATCACTTCCCCTCCTGCTCAAAAAGCCTTTTCAGATTCTTCTGTTGAGAGGAGAATTAGCCCCAGGGAAGAGATCAAGTTCTTACCCATCACATGTGCACTCTTTAGAAAACTGAGTATACCCTAAGAGGTCCCCTCCAAACTCAAGAAAGAGTAGCTTATGGAAGGGTGTGATCAGATGGGCATTTGTGCTGTTTCTAATCTTACTTTAGTCCTTACTACTCTTTCCTGTACACACACTTCTCTCACACTGCAAATTCAATTATTTTTTTCTTAATGATTGCTGAATTCATGCAATTACACTTGATAAATGTGTTGCAGTCTGCCAAAAAGCGATAAGAAGCATTAAACATCGCAATGGGATTGTGAAGTAGCTGGGCTACAGGAACATGAAGTATTCAAGTTTAATTTTAGGTGCTAAAAGAAATCATAGGGTGCAATAGCACAAAGTTTCCATTATGTCCCACTAATGAATATGAATGGGAGAAACAGACACCAGGAAGTTGTCACAAGAAATAAATACCAGACCAGGATGTAAGAGAAGAACTGGAGGCTGAAATTTCAGGGTTCTTGGTACTAGATGCCTAGGCACACTTACTTTAAACAGACCCAGCTTGGCCCTGATGTTGTAGGTGAGGTTCCTTCAAGGACCTGAGCTAGAATGTTTTCATTCATTCAGATTTACTTAATTTCTACAAATAAGAACTAAAACAATGTTATAAGCTAAATGCATGTATTAAAGAAAGATAAAGAAAGTTGAACATACACACAAACCTTCATTCAGCAAAGCAAAGACATACTTACAAATCTTGCAGCTATATGCCTACCATTCACACCATACTTTACCAGTAAAGGAAAGATCTTTTTCTCACTGGCAAAGGGAACCTTCTCACAATACAGGACTTCCATTGAGGTCAAGCCAGATCATCAGAAGCCAGCCATGTTGTTTACTCCAAAATGGGTCTTATTTCTTCTTTCCTGCCATCAACGGCTCCTTTTACTTCTCCTTCTTTGTCTAGACGTCTAGACAAAGGACAAACCACAACGAGTTGTTTTCTAAGGGGGGCCTTAGGTATCCATTACCTAGTTCCCTTGTAAGGATACAGACAGTTGGAAGGTTATCAAGACATCTCTTACGCATTTATATATGGCATCTAGCAAGCATTGTTACAATAGATCTTGCTCCCCTACTTGCCCCATTACACATCAAGGCGTACAGTCAGGGCCAGAAATATTGGAACAAGGATAACTGTTTTGGCAGTTGGCCTCTGTACACCACCACATTGAAGTTGAAAGGAAACACACCCAGATGGGAGCGAAGTCAGGGCTTTCAGCTGTAATTCAAGGGCTTTGACAAAAGTGGGGCACTAACCATTCAGGAAGTATAGCCAGTGGCATACACACACACACATCGTTGGTGGCTCATACGTAATGGAACAAATGGCTGACAAGCAGCTGCATGGCCAGGTATGGCCTGTTTCCTGGGTACCCCATGACCAATCAAGCAGATAAAAGGCCTGGAGGTGGTTCTGAGTGTTACATTTGCATTTGGTAGCTGTTCACTGGAACTCCCAACATGAAGTACAAAGAGGTGTCCATGTGCGTGAAGGAGGCCATCATTAGGCTGAGGAAACAAAATGAACCCATCAGAGAGATAGCAAAAACAGTGGGAGTGTCCAGTACAACAGTTTGGAACATCCTGAAAAAGAAGGAATTAACTGGCAAGCTCAGCAACAGCAAAAGGCCTGGAAGACCACGGAAGACAACTAAAGTGGATGACCGCAGAATTCTGCTCATGGTGAAGAGGAACCCTTTCACAACATCTAGCCTGGTCTAGAATGCTCTTGCAGAGGTAGACATGTCATTGTCAACATCTACAGTCAAGAGACAGCTTTATGAATGTAAATACAGAGGCTTCACAACAAGGTGCAAACCACTGGTAACGCTCAAGAACAGACAGGCCAGATTAGCCTTTTCCAGCAAATACCTAAAAAAAGCCTGCCCAGTTCTGGAATAAGATTCTTTGGACTGATGAAACCAAGATTAACTTGTGCCAGAATGATGGGAAGATAAAAGTATGGAGAAGGAAAGGAACAGCTCATGATCCAAAGCATACTACATCATCTGTCAAACATGGTGGAGGCAGTGTTATGGCATGGGCATGTATGGCTGCCAATGGAACCGGGTAACTGGTGCTTATTTATGACCTGACTACTGATAAAAGCAGCAGGATGCATTCTGAAGTGTATAGGGCAATACTTTCTGCTCAGATGCAGCTGAATGCTGCCAAACTGATAGGACGCCGCTTCATATTGCAGATGGATAATGACCCAAAACATACACCAAAGCTACCCAAGAGTTTCTGAAGGCAAAGAAGTGGGATGTTCTTCAATGGCCAAGTCAGTCACCTGATCTCAACCCAATAGAGCATGCTTTTCACTTCCTGAAGACAAGACTGAAGGCAGAAAGACCCACAAACAAGCAGCAGCTGAAGGCAGCTGCAGTAAAGGCCTGGCAAAGCATCTCGAGGGAGGAAACTCCGCATTGGGTCATGTACATGGGTTCTAGACTTCAGGCAGTCATTGACTGCAAAGGATTTTCATCCAGGTATTAAAGGCGATCCTTAAGTTTGAAATGATGTTGGTTTGTTCCATTACTTATGAGCAACCAATGATGTGTGTGTGTGTGTGTGCCACTGGCTGTACTTCCTGAATGGTTAGTGCCCCACTTTTGTCAAACCCCTTGCATTATAGCTGAAAGTCCTGACTTCGCTCCCATCTGGGTGTGTTTCCTTTCAACTTCAATGTGGTGGTGTACAGAGGCCAACTGCCAAAACAGTTATCCTTGTTCCAATATTTCTGGCACTGACTGTATGTGTAATGCCCCCACCCACCCACAAGTACTATCTTCGATGTTAAGTGAAAGTTGCAAAGCCCAAGAGGAAAAACCTTTCAAGGAGACCTCTTGCTAAACTGATAGTACAGAAGTTTGTATCAACACTAGTTTTCACACAGGCAAAAATTAGAGAGTCTGTCCCCTTGGATAGGCTCTGAAATGAATCCATACTTTTAAAGAAACAACTCACTTCATTTTCCAAGGAAATCCAAGGCTCAGAAAAGCACCTGCCTGGCAAAACAACCAAGACATTTGTCCTAGCTTTGCTAGGGGGCTATTTTGAAGAGCTGCCACTGAGAAAACTGGGGGTAGGGGCAAAAGCCCATTTCCCCTTGGAGATCCATGAGGGAATCTTAGGGTAAGAGGTTCTCCAGTGTGGGTGGGCTTTCCCCCCTCCCAAGCCTGAGTTTTCCTGGGGTTAGCTCTTCAAAGGAAATGTAGGTCTGGAAATTCCAGCTTAGGTTTTAATTTAAGCTGTAGAGGAACTTTGGGGCTTTTAATATTCACCCCTCTTTTGAGGTATTATCGAGTACCCAGAACTCATTTCTGGGCCTGAGCCTGGTGAACTTCACCAGTACCTTTAACAAAAATGGTGGGTCGTGGATGCAACATGAATGGCATCATCTCCTCTTGAGATTTTCTATAGCACATCATATGACAAACTGCCAGCCTGGAAACACCTCATCCAAAAGTGACCCCTGAGGCAGGTGACAGAGAAGCTGGATAATACATAGCTTGGTATTATGTACAATAACCCTTGGAATCAGCCCTCTTTCTGGTACTGAGCATGGTTAGTGGGTTCTGTACATTGCGTAACTGGTGAGTTGGAGGAAAGGGTAAGATGCTTAGGAACCACGTTTCAGTGGGGAATGCTAAAGAGTGTGGCAGAAAAACAATCCTTAGGTGAGCCATAGGTGTCTATAAGGAGTAGAAGAAATCCTCAATGGATTTTTTCAGGATTGTCTGTAAGGCACTAGGAGGAGGGGTTTCTGCAAATAAAATTATAATTATCTGTACTTTTTAAATGTATCAGTGCTATTAAGTTGTAGACTGGTCTATTGCCTTTCATAAACTGGTTGTGTGCTATCTTGTTGCCATTACCTGAATATACACCTTGCTTTTGTTTGTAGTTGTTTTCAGGATTATTTATTGTTTTTGTTGATGTTAAATAATGTGATGTTCATGTTAGTTCTTTCAGATATTTAGTGTGCAAGTTAGCCCATGCCGTGGCTGTTGCCCTCAGAATGGTTCCTTATATCCAAGTGTGCTGGAAATGAGGCTTGGAACACAGCACTTGACTAGCTCTTTTCAAGCACAGGACATACCCCATGTCATCAGAACATCAGAAGAGCCCTGCTGGATCAGACCAAAGGTCCATCTAGTCCAGCAGTCTGTTCACACAGTGGCCAACCAACTGTTGACTGCGAACCCACAAGGAGGACACAAGTGCAACAGCACCCCTACCCATGCTCCCCAGGAACTGGTGTACATAGACATGCTGTCTCTGGTACTGGAGCATTTAGGCATCAGGACTAATAGCCATCGATAGTCTTATCCTACAGGAATTAGTTTAACCCCAAATTGTTGGCCACCACTACTTCTTGTGGTAGTGAATTTGATACTTCAACTATGCACTGTGTGGAGAAGTTCTTCCTTTTATTTGTCCTGAATCTCCCACCTATCAGCTTCATGGGATGATCCTGGGTTCTAGTATTGTCAGAGAGGAAGAAAAATGTCAATGGCAAATTCCTTTTCTAATTATCCCTAACATGGAGTTTGCCTTTTTCACAGCAGCTGCACACTGGGTTGAAATTTCCACTGTGCACCACTGACCCCAGATTTCTTCCTTGCTTGGTCTCTGGTTGCTCAGATCCCATCAGACTATACTTGAAATTGGGATTTTTTGTCCCAATGTGCATCACTTTACACTTGCTTACATTGAACTGTATTTGCCATTTGGCTGCCCATTCTCCCAGTTTGGAGAGATCCTTTTGGAGCTCCTCACAATCCCTTTTTGTTTTAACCACCCTAAATAATGTGATGTCATCAGCAAACCAGGTGACTTCACTGCTCACTCCTAATTCCAGAGCATTTATGAACAGGTTGAAAAGCATTGGTCCTAATACAGAACCCTGTGGGACCCTACTATTTAATTCCCTCCATTGGGAGAATTTACCATTTATTCCTATTATCTGCTTTCTGTTCTTTAACCAATTACTGATCCATAAGAGGATCTGTCCTCTTATTCTATGACTGCTAAGTTTTTTCAGGAGTCTTTGGTGAGGGACTTTGTCAAAAGCCTTTAGGTGTCCAAGTAAACAATGTCTACCAATCATCCCATCTACATGTTTACTGATACTCTCAAAGAACTCTAAAAGGTTAGTGAGACAGGACTTACCTTTGTGGAAGCCACGTTGATTCTTTTTCAGCAGGGCTGGTCCATCTATATGCCTACAAATTTTATCCTTAATAATGTCTTCAACTAATTTACCTGGAACAGACATTAAGTTAACCAGCCTGTAATTTCCCAGATCCCCCCTGGATCCCTTTTTGAAAATTGGTGTTACATTGGCCATCTTCCAGTCCTCTGATATAGAGGCTGATCTGAGGGATATGTTGCATATTTTGCTTAGAAGATCAGCAATTTCATATTTGAGTTCTTAGAGAACTGTAGGATGGATACCATCTGGGCCCAGTGTTTTATTTGCTTTCAATTTATCAATAAGGTTGAGAACGTCATCTTTTTTCGCCACTATTTGCCTCATTTCCTCAGACTCCCTTCCTGAAAACATCAGTTCAGACACAGATATCTGTCCTCTATCTTCTGCAGTGAAGACAGATGAAAAGAATTCATTTAGCTTCTCTGCAATCCCCTTGTGCTCCTTCAGTACTCCTTTTAACTCCATTGTCATCCAATGGTCCATCTGCCTCCCTAGCTGGTTTCCTGCTTCTGATATATATAAAGAATTCTTTATTGTTGACCTTGATGTTGTTAGCGATATATTACTCAAAATGCTTTTTTGCATCTCGTATTGCCTACTTGCATCACCATTGTGCAAGCATGTGCTCCCTTTTGTTTTCCTCACTTGGGCAAGACTTCCATAGCTCCCTTGACACTGCTCATTATCCATGCCAGCAACCTCTTGGTGCTACCTTTCCTAGTCTGTGGAATACTGTTTAGCTGAGCTTCTATTATTGTGGCTTGAGTAACCTCCAAGCATTTTGAAGGGATTTAAGCCTCCTGACTCCCCTTTTCTTTGTGTGAGGTGTCAATCGAAGAGGTTTTTAGGAAATTCAGTTGCCACTGGCAACCAGATTTGTGGTAACATGGTGTCAATCACTAATCTGTTCATGTCTCCAGATAACTGAAAGTAACCTTTGGTCGGAACAGACACTGAGAGCCTTGGGATGTCCTTCCCTTCTCGGTTTCATCACACTGCTCGGATGCCACTTTGTATATCACTAGTTTAGCATGTGCTTTGAAGCCTTTGGATTATGTTTGCAATCTTTCTGCTGTTTTTCTGCAACTAAATTATACGCATAATAACATAAGATGATCCCTGACGTATAATACCAAAGGTCCATCTAGTGCTCCAGTCTGAGGGGGGTGGGAGATGATGTTGGCATCCTTGCTAATCAAGAAGTGCCAGTGCTATGTCCTTGTGCGCCCTGGCTCCACTACACCTTTGCTAATAAGGAATCCAGGGGTCAGAAGCATGAAAGATCTGTCCAAAGAACCAAGGTCAGGAAAGCTGAGAGCTGAAATAAGGATGTTGTTCCAGCAGCTAGCAGGTCTCAACTGTAGAGCCAAGTCTCCCAGCCCACACTGAGGTGTAGCTATAGCTCATCCGCAACTTCTGGAAGAAGTCCTCTTTGTGAGAAGGGCCCTGCTCATGAGGAGCCTTTTACTCATGGAGGACCCTCCTCTACAACAAAGCACTTCTTCTCACAGGGATGGTTCTGGTATGTCTGTTGAGATGCCACCACTCTCAGGGCTAGGTGGTTGCTGAGCCTCCATCTGAGAAGTGGATCTCTCCTCCTCTGGTGGGGATGGGGCCACAGACATCTCTCCCAAGGGCTCAGGCTCCTCTTGGTCTGTCTCCTGACCTCCTGCCATGGGCTGCTCCTTGCTGTGGTTTACCTCCAGGATCTCTAGTTCTTCCTCTGAAAAGGATTCCTCCAGCACAGGCATGACACCTGGGACCATGACAGGTGGTGGTGGAAGACAGTATGGGTGCATGGAGGGTAAGTGAGCACAGGCCTGAGGATGTGGACAAAGTGCTTGGCCAAGTCCAGTCAACCACCTGTGTGCTCGACCCTTGCCCTTCATGGCTTATCACATCAAACAAGGAGGGGATGTCTGGCTGGGTCCACGAGGTTGTAAATTCCTCCTTGAGAGAGGGAGTGGTACCGGCCTCTTTAAAAGAGGTGGTAATCTGGCCACTCCTGTAAAAGCCTGACCTGGACCTGGAGGATGTTAACTATAGGCTGGTGGCCAACATCACCTTCCTGGATGGGTGGTTGCAGGACAACTCCAGGGATTCTTGAATGAAACGGATTACCTAGATACATTTCAATCAGGCTTCAGGCCTGGTTTTGGAACGGAAACTGCCTTGGTCGCCCTGTGGGATGACCTATGCTGGGAGAGGGACAGGGGGAGTGCAACCCTGGACCTCTCAGCGGCTTTTGATACCATCGATCATGGTTGTCAGCTCCTGCCAGCTGACCACAGCTGGTGGCGATAAATCATGGACTGATAACAGGGTCGTAAACCTGTCCAAGGCTGGGGGAGCAAAGAAGCGGCTTGTAGCAAGGAATATTTTACCCGGGCAGTGAGTCCAAAGCGTTGAGGCAAAGAGAAGCCCATTGTCCAGTCTGAGGTCCAAAACACACGAGGCAACACGAGGCAACACGAGCAAGGCGATGGGTCAGGTCTGAGGCGGAGGTCCAGCGTGCAACACGACGTTGCTCCTCAGCAGTCTTGCTCCAGCCTGCCATCCCCTTTTAACTGCCACAGCTTGAGGCAGCTGCATCCAATCAGTCCTCCTGCCTCTGAGAGCCTCTCTGTCTTAAATGGCTCGCCTACGCTGCTCCCGGACATGCAGCTGCCTTTGCTCTGCGGGGGACAGTGGCACTTTGCCCTCCGAATCCTCTGAGGAGACTGCAGCTGGGCATGGGACATCCACTGAGGGCTCGGGGGCTCGGGCTCCTTCTGTGCCGGTCCCTTCCCCTGGGTCTGGAGCCTGCCATTCCCTTTCATCCTCGGAGGAGTCCGAGGGAGGCATGACACTGGTATCCTTCTGGATAGGTTGTCTGGGTTAGGAGTTGGGGACACTGCACTGAAGTGGTTCTGCTCCTACTTGGATGGCCAATTCCAGAAGGGTAGTGCTGGAGGATTACTGCTCTGTGCCTTGGCAATTATGCCATGGGGTCCCACAGGGCTCTGTTTTATCCCCTATGCTGTTCAACATCTACATGAAACTGCTGGGGGAGGTTGTCCAGAGGTGTGGGCTGAGGTGCCATCAATACGCAGATGACACGCAGCTCTCCCTCTCTTTCTCATCAAACCCAGGTAAGGCAGTGGCTGCTCTGAATCAGTGCCTGGGCATGGTAATGGACTGGATGAGGGCCAGTAAACTGAAACTCAGTCCAGAGATACTGTTAGTGGGTGGTTTGTCTGCCCAGCTAGGTGATGTTCAACCTGTTCTGGAGGGGGTTGCACTCCCCCTAAAGGATCAGGTTTGTAGTTTGGAGGTGCTCTTGGACCCAGAACTGTCACTTGAGGCACAGGTGAATTCAGTGGCATGGAGCATCTTTTATCAGTTTAGGATGATATACTAACTATGCCCTTATCAGGACAGAGACAGCCTAGCTACAGTTATAGCTGTAGAAGAAAAAAACACAGACTGCAAATGGCGGCGGTGGCAGCCGGTTGGAAGACCAGCCGCCGCCGAAGCTGCCGCTGGAGCTGCCGCTGTCCGGAACATCCGCCCCAGGTAAGCCTCGTCCCGGGGGGGATCCGCGGGGGGCGGGGGCATGGCAGGCCATTCCGCGATGGATTTCGGGGGGCCGAATGCACTGGCATTCGGCCTCACCAAGATCCGTCGCGGAATTCTCTGACATCCCTAACTGCAGGGCAGGGAAAGGATGGCATTATAAGCATCTGCATTAGAGACAAGGTAGAAGTGCATCACTGGCAGAAATATCTCTTAACCTGGAAAGATGGGCATCACGTAATTTAAGCACTTGGGTGCAGTTAATACACTTAAGATGAATGTCTTGCCTCAGATATTTAATGTATTACATGGCATTCCTTTATATATTTTTCAAACATATTTGCAAAAACATTATGTAGCATTTCAGAAGTTCGGGGGGGGGGTCTCCTCCCCATTTTTCATTGAAGAAGATGCAGTTCTGAATTAAAGACAGTGGATTTAACTTTCCAGATCATAAAGCTTATTTGTTAACCTGCACTAATGATCAGAAAACAACTTTTTTCTTTTAATGCTCCTCCATGGGCTGTTTTGGAGTCAAATTATTTGGTGCCCCTTTCTGCCTGGCTGGGAAGGCATGGCTCCACCAACAATTTTAGCAGTGAGAGAGACTTGGAATGCAATGGCTGGCAAATTGCAGTTTGATCTATAGGCTCAATCCACATGGGTGATCTAGTGCGGAGCAAGAGCACATTGGGGTCGACCTTGCCACTCCACAGCATCCCCACAGCTTTCCCCTGAAAACAGTGCATTTTTAGAAAGTCGTTTTACTGCATCTTTTTTCCTTAAATGCATCTCTCATGTGGTTCTGCTGCAGTGTGCCCCATTCCCCTGAATTAAATCCTGCATGCTGGATGTGCCTAGGGGTGTGTCAGTAGGTCACAGACAATGGGTGTTTCCCCCCTCCATTCCTTTCCCCCCACCATTGGCACTAGTGTGCTTTTTGGACACAGGAGGTTCTTTTCCTGCCAGTTAGCATTAATTTGCAGTAGCACTATTTCGTAGCGCTGTTTCACTCTGTCACTACCCCGCAGTGGTGTGCTTTGGATATAGGGCACATGGGGCCGTCTCCTGCCATTCCTTTCTTGGCTGTTTTGTTTTGTTTTCCTTTTAAAGAAAATTCCTTTTATTTCGTATGTTATCCCAGGAGAGAAAGAAACTGAACTGTTTCCGCATAGGTTTACAAGGCGGCCTGAGGCTACACAAATAGATGTCATTAATCTGACAACTGCTTGTGCTCAAGTATTTGCTCCTGTTCAGTTTCAGCAAGAGTTTCAGCCACACAGTGGGATGATTGTGCTTTTATTCCCTTTAGTGATTATTACCATCTCCACTGTAGAGATCTATTACAAGGAGGTACTGATTTATTCTCTTTTCTTTCAGTGATTATGGACTGATTTCACTAATCTCTTTAGAAGGTCATAATGGTAAAACAACAGGTAGCTCACCCTCTGACTAGTTAGACGTACATCACATCAGACATTCTGAAAGAGCCAGTACCCACATGTATATTTTTCTTTCTAATGAGAAAGCATCCCAAAGGACATATGCCATTCCTACTTAATGTTAGATTTGCTACACAGAAATCCCGCTAAGCTTCCCATTTCCTTCTGTTTATTTTTCCCCAATATTAGCTCTCTCATTTATTGAGGACACTCTTCATATCACCAAAGGGAGTATTACAGCGTAATTAGAATTCAACTTTTATGACAAGGTAAATTAATAAGTTACAAATAATGTTTCCCAGCCTTACAAAAATCTTGTTATCCAGTGCCAGGTCAGAAGCCTAAAGTCAAAGCCATATTATGAAACAAGTAATAAAGTGCATAGTGCCAAATGCAAGAACAGCGCACATTAGAAATAAGTCAAGACAGATTAGATAATGTATTTGAAGCTATAGGTGTTATTACAAGACAGTCTTTTGCCTTTGCAGCAGCCACACAGCTCTTGACGGTGGGGCCTCTTGAGCTCAATGTGTCTTTTCTTCTGGGGGGCAGGAGCAACAAGTCTTTGAACAGATATGGCACTGAATTGATCCCAATTTAGGAGGATTAAAACTCTTCTGGCATTTGCAACAGAGCTGTTTAAAGTAAACTTTCCTATCTGGTCTTGCAATCACTGCAATAGAAATAGTCACATTTCTCTTCTAGGAACTGGAAAGTGTTTTTCTTTGTCCTCTTCAGTGCTGCTGCCTTTTTTTGCCATTTCGCCCTCGCAGCTGGGGGGACAAATTCTCCTCCTCAGCCCCCTTCCCTGGCTCCAATAATGGATCCTTCGCCTCAGGCTCCTCAGGGGGCTGCTGTTAAGTTGGCACTTCATCTTGCTCCTTCAGTTCTACAACCACGTCAGGTAAGGTGAAAAGGCAGCAGCTTAGGATAGGAGAATAAACGCCTCGCTGCAGCGGCGGCTCCCGGCTGAGATGACCGGAGGCGCCCTGGGGTCAGACAGCCTGGAACCAAGTGAGCGCTGCACAGCAGCATCTACCTGCATGTTCACATGGATGCCCGCCTTCTTAGTGTTGGCTTTGCAGAGCTGCGGGGTGAGGCCTGGGCTGACACGTGACTGCAGCTCCTTTAGTCTGGCTCGCTTGTAGAACACGGATGGAGCTGAGGAAAGGGCAGACAAGACCCCTCTCTAGGGGCTGGGAGCACTGCTGCACTTGCTTTGCTTCCAGCTTAGCTGTTCCTGCTTGGAGGGTGGCCTGGGGACCACATTGTGGATGGGAGTGAAGGTGCTCCCCTAGCCTTGATAAACGCTGTAGGGCCAGTAGACAAAGCTCTCCATAGTCAGAAGGCTATTTTTACTGTGTGTTACTTCACAGTAGTGCTATTTCACAGTAGTGCTGATTCACCACTACTTCATAGTGGTGTGCTTTGATGCAGGGCACTTCTCTGCTGTTTATTTTTACTTTGCACTATGCAGCACTCAGCTTCCTATCAATGTAACCATTCTAGAAGCGGAGTGCACTCATGAAGACAAATGGTGGATGTGAGGGGAGAGGTGCGGAGTAAACTACAGGGACATAGAATCATAGAATCATAGAATAGTAGGGTTGGAAGGGGCCTACAAGGCCATCGAGTCCAACCCCCTGCTCAATGCAGGAATCCAAGTCAGAGCATCTCTGACAACAAATGGCTGTCCAGCCTCTTCTTGAAGGCCTCCAGTGTGGGAGAGCCCACCACCTCCCCAGGTAATTGGTTCCATTGTCGTATTGCTCTGACACTCAGGAAGTTTTTCCTGATGTTCAGCCAGAATCTGGCTTCCTGTAACTTGAGCCCATGATTCTGTGTCCTGCACTCTGGGATGATCAAGAAGAGATCCTGGCCTTCTTCTCTGTGACAACCTTTCAAGTACTTGAAGAGCGCTATCATATCTCCCCTCAGTCTTCTCTTCTCAAGGCTAAACATGCCCAGTTCTTTCAGTCTCTCTTCATAGGGCTTTGTTTCCAGTCCCCTGATCATCTTTGTTGCCCTCCTCTGAACCCTCTCCAGTTTGTCTGCATTCTTCTTAAAGTGTGGTGCCCAGAACTGGACACAGAACTCCAGATGAGGCCTAACCAGTGCTGAGTAGAGGGGAACTAGTACTTCCCGGGATTTGGAAGCGATGCTTCTATGAATGCAGCCCAAAAGAGCATTTGCCTTTTTTGCAGCCACATCACATTGTTGGCTCATATTCAGCTTGTGATCGACAACAATTCCAAGATCCTTCTCGCTTGTAGTGTTGTTGAGCCATGTATTACCCATCTTGTAACTGTGCATTTGGTTTCTTTTTCCTAGGTGCAGAACTTGGCATTGATCCCTATTAAATGTCATTCTGTAGTTTTCTGCCCAGCGCTCCAGTCTATCCAGATCACTTGAATTTCGTTTCTGTCTTCCAAAGTATTAGCTATCCCGCCCAATTTGGTGTCATCTGCAAATCTGATCAGCATTCCCCGCACCTCCTCCTCCAAGTCATTAATAAAAATGTTGAAGAGCACTGGGCCCAGGACTGAGCCCTGACAGGACATACCACCTGTGCCTCATTTTCAATGCATTTTCTTTCACAATGACTTGGTTTGGATGACATGATAACCCACAAACCTCTGATTATTGTGTCTGTTGGGATTCTCCCCCCCTCCCCATGATGGCTTAATTGGCCCAAATAAGCCACTCTGATAACCCATGGTCTGCAGTAAGGGTTATTTAACCCATTGTGTCATCTGGCGCTCAGCGTGGCTTATTCCAATTGGCTACAGAGTCAGCTGGAAAGAGCAGTGGCCGCTCTGCTCAAGCCTGCAGAGCCCTTTTTCCGAGATCTGACAAACAGCCCAGGGACAACTGCAGCCAAACAAGCACAGCCTTCCCTGATACTGTGCTACAGTTACAAAATGACAGCTTTCCCCAAGTACAATTACAGCCTTGCGCTATCGCGTTACCCTGCTACAGCAAAGTTACACAATTGCAGGCTTCCTTGATAGCTACTTTGAAACTGCGCAACTTGGGGAATAGGGGAAGAACTGCTCACTTTTCCATGAAGAAGCACAGTTTTGCAGTAATCCACTACAGCATCTGGTGGCTCCCCATTAAGGCACCACACCTGTACGATTTTGTCCCATTCCAGCAAACTGTCGAGAAGTTATAGCTCCCAGCCCCTTTTCCCTGTTTTGTGCACTTTTCTATAAAGAAGCAAAATGGCTATGGGGGGAATGCGCAATTTTCACTTTTGCACAATTTCACTTTAGCACTAAAGCGTTATAGCCAACAGAAGTGGCTCTGCCAGCAATGACTGGGAGGGGAGGTGAATGCACAAGTCCACTTTATTGTCATTGATTTTGGACAATAAAGGCATCTATGCCAGCAGTAGCTATGGGGGGAAAGGTGCAATTGAAGGTTTTGTCCCAATCGGGGTGTCATTAAAAGAAGGCCTACCTGGGCACAGGCCCCGGATCTTGTCAGCTGTGCCCCAGATCTTTTCAACTGTCCCAATTGTCTTTTCTTTTTACATATTCCCATTGACTTGCATTGGAGAATAGAAACGGACATAACTTTTTCAGTTTGTATGATACACACATGAAATTTGGAGCCTGGTAGAACCTATGGAGCTGATTGAACCTGCCCAATTTCAGGCAGTTAGGTCAGGTGGTTTTTGTGCTAGTCACAGGTAAAATTTGCTATTTTCAAGAAAATCTGTCAAAGCAAATAATTATGACTTTTTTGTGCTTCCACAGAAGTGCATGGAGTTTGGGGACCTGGCAGCCTCTCTGGAGCTGACTTAATGTGCCAAATTTCAGACAGTTGGGTCCAGCGGCTTTTGTGCTAGCCATGCATAAAGTTTCCTTTTCTCCAAGACTAAAACAAACCGTAGAAACTGTCACGCCACACAGGGGATTAGAGATCTTAATCAGAAGGTGTTTAAGGTGACCATTAGGAGGTCACTATCCCTAATCTCTGGTGTAGGGTTTTTCTGAGGCGCACAAAACCTCTCCCTCTACTTTTTCTGATCTCACATGCCCACTGTTGGGAGCTTGCTTGCAATTAAATTTTGAAGAGGGAGATGGAAGGGAAGAAAGAGTTCCATGTGAAATACTGGTATTTTGTACAGCATCTGATTTCACTGCCCCAAACTGGAACCTTTGGCTTCTGCAGAAGTTTAGTAGCTTCAGTACAGCAAAGGATCCAATCAGCCTCCACAAACTTCTTTCTCCCCCTCCACTTTAATTTCTCCTAAATAGCTGCAGTCCTCATTCCAAAAGGAAGGTTAAGACTATGTGACATCATGACTGAGAAAGTGCTGGGGCTTTTAAATCGGTTTTACAGTTTTAAAAAAGCAAGAAAAAGCCCTCAGCCACTCGTACATGCAGTCCTAACAAACCCTCCACAGCCTCCTAAATTCCTCTGAAGGACTACCTCTCTGAAAGGAGCCACTTCGCTTAGGGAATTCTCTCTACACACAACCCCACCCTGCATTTCCAATCACCATTCTTCTTTTCTTCTTCCCTCCCCTTCCCAGGGCAAATCTTGAGTAATTCTTGAAGAGGATTATCTTCCATGGGCAAGAGAAGTTCTGAACTGTATTTGACTTTATACAAACAGACAAGAGGGCTGGTTTTTCTCCTTCTCACTCAAGCCTTTGAGAAAAGTGGGATCACATGGTTGCAGAGAAACAACACTGGGGCTGTTTTGTTTGTCAGTTGCCATTATCCAGCAATAGGAAGGGCTGCAGCTCAGTGGTGGAGCACCTGCTTGGCAGGCAGAAGGTCCCGGGTTCAATCCCCAGCATCTCCAGGTGGGGCTAGGAAAGAATCCTGCCTGAAACTCTAGAGAGTCAGTGTCAACAATAGTGGGCTAGATGGACCCAGGGTCTGACTCAGTATAAGGCCGCTTCCTATGTTCCTCTGAACAGAAAGCTTTAATAAGAAATAGTGGTTTGTTTTTTAAGTGAAGGGGAGATAAATACTGCTCATTTATGCAATCCTATGTATGCCTACTCAGAAGCCCCATTATGTTTAATGAGGCTTAGCCTCAGGAAAGTGTGCATAGGATTCCAGCACAAGTTACTTTTGCAGGGAGGTTTGCGCCTTGATGTTCTGCATGATTACTCAGAAATAAGTCCTGAGTTGTGAGCATGGTACTGCAGGCTTAATACAGTGCCTGCCCAGTTCCAGCTAGGGATGTACGAATCACTTACCTGGTTCCGGTCAGGGCATCCGCTGGGGCGCTCCTTCCCTCCCCCCGGAATCCTCGACGGGGGGGGCGATCCGGTCCTTCCCCCCGGAATCCTGCCCGGCCGGCTCTGCTCTGCAGTGGCTCCGCGGAGCAGCTGGCCAGGGCCGGCCGCAGCCGGACTTCCGGCCGCGGCCGGGCTGCTGCGGATGCAAATGGCGGCCGCCCAGGCTGCTGTGATAGGCTATGTAAGTATTTACGTAGCCTATCACAGCATGCCCCCCCCAACAGCGTATGCAAATGGCGGAAGCTACAGCGGCCGCCATTTGTGTTCCCTATTTTTTGTCGTTCTAGCCTATGTAAATATTTACGTAGGTAATTACGGCGAAAAAAAAGGGAACCGCAAATAGTGCCCACTACGCTATTTGCGGTTCCCTTTTTTTTCGCCATAATTGCCTGCGTAAATTCTTACATAACCTATCACAGCTGCAAGGATGGCAATGCCGCCACCGCATCCGCTGCAGTCGCCTCAGATAAGTTCCATTCTGGGGGATTCCGCAGGGGGGGCAGAGGGGCAGGAGGCCGTTCCGCCACAGATTCTGGGCGGAATCTGGCCTCACTGGAATCTGTGGCAGAATTCTCTGCCATCCCTAGTTCCAGCTAATGAATTGACTACCCTTTCAGCTCAGTCCTATGCATGTTTTGTCGTGTGTGCATGTGTGTGTGTGTATGCATGAACTCTAGCTTCAGTGGTGACGGAAAGGGACTTAGTACATGCTCAGAGTTTCTCCATAACTTAGCCATAACTGGCCAACCAGATGCCCACGGGAAACTCACAAGCAGGACATGAGTGCAATAGCACCTTCCCACCCATGTTCCCCTGCTGCTAACACTGGTGAAATGTAAATAAATGCTAGTAATTCTAAATTTGCAGACATGTATATCCTTCAGAAACTTTGCAGGTTTCTTGCCTGGGGGACACCTCTAATGACCTGTGCATTTTCATACAAATCTACCCAAAAACTATTGGGAAGGGTGCAAATGTAAGGGAAAGCAAATCACTCCCTCCTCCAAATTGGAGAATTCTCCTTCCACATGAACTGCTGCACCTATCCTTCTGAAACGTTGCTGGTTTCTTACTTAGGGACACCTCTAGGCTGTCTGTAATTTTCAGAACTATGGAACATAGGAACAAGGAACATAGAACAAGGAACATAGAGAAATATGTCCTCTTTTGGAGACCACAAAATGTCAAGGCCACCCTTGCACAAAACCCCTTGTGACTATTATTCTGAAATTTGGCAGGCATCATCTCCTCTGATGAGGCAATGAATCCTGAAATTTTTGTCCAGTTCTTCCGAGGAATAATAATGTTATTGGCAGTTTCCCTTTAAAAGAAAATAAAAATACGAACCCTGCACCTATTTTTTCTGACATTGGGCAGGCGTAATCCCCTTCTAAGGGGCTACCATGCCTGAAATTACCATCCAGAGGAAAAAGTTAGTTTTTTTCCAATTTCCCAACGGGAAGCATAAAGACTCATTTTTCCAAACCGTGACTCAGGTTTGGTGCTGAGCTGAAGTGGACTGACTACAAACTGGTCCGAGCAGAAGCAGGATGTTTTCCAAAATGCTGATCCAGGGTCTGAATTAAAGTGGAGTGGGGGGTCAGTGCACACTTCTTATGTATGTATGTATGTAATCTATGCACACAGGGAAGCACACCACATAGACACACACATATATATTAGAGGCCCGCTTAGACTCAGATAGATATATAGATATATGCGCACACATGCAAATTTGTGTTATGGGCCTGTGCCTCATATCTTTTAAGAACCTAGCAATGCCCCTGCACCACCCCCTTGTTGGGGTGATGCTGGAAGTGCTGAATTAAGCCCCTGTACTTCACCCCACACCTCTCCCCTCACATTGAGATATTGTGGAGGGTTAAAACAGGCTGCTGTAGGCATGGTGGAGAATTCTGCCACGGATCTCAGTGCCAGTGCATTCGACCCCCTGAAATCTGTGGCGGAACGAAGCCCCCCCCCCCCCCGCAAAATGGGTCCAGAACAGAGCACCTACCTGCTGCCGTCTGTGCTGCATAGCGAATGGCGGCCACGGCTTCATCCATATAGCCGTGATTTGCTTCATCCATATAGCCATGATAGGCTACATAAATACTTACGTAGCCTATCACAGCTAACACAGGGACACCATTTGCGTCCCTGCGGAAGCCGTGATAGGCTACGTAAGTATTTACGTAGCCTATCACGGCAAAACTAAGGGAACGGAAATGGCGGTGGCTACAGCGGCCGCCATTTGCGTTCCTTTTTTTTCCTGCCGTGATAGGCTACGTAAATATTTATGTAGCCTATCACAGCAAAACAGAGGGGTGCAAACGGCGTAGTGGCCGCCATTTTCGCCCCTCTGTTTTGCCGTGAGAGGCTACATAAATATTTACGTAGCCTATCTCAGCGGGAAAAAAAGGGAACGCAAATGGCGGCTGCCGTAGCCGCCGCCATTTGCGTTTGCTGTTTTGTTTTGTTTTTGGTGATAGGCTACGTAAATATTTACGTAGCCTATCACGGGCCGGCGTAGGGACGCAAATGGCATCCCTTATACAGGACGCCATTTGCGTCCGCACCAGCCTGGCAGTGGCTGGAGGCCCTGCTGCGGGTTGGCCCGGCTGGCGGTTCTGCGGCCTGGCCGCGGAGCGGAGCCATCCGGACAGGATTCCGGCAAGGAGGAACATATCGCCTCCCCCCCCGTCAAAGATTCTGGGGGGAGGAATGGATCGTCTCCCCCACCTGTGGAGCCCGGCACAGCCAGGTAAGCGGGGTTTCGTACACCCCTAGGCTGCTGTGATGTTGTCAATGGGTGAAACAGCACCACTCCTCAAGCGGGAAGATTGCAGCAGGACAGGGGATGACTCAGATGATGCCAGTAGCTTAATAAGCTATGCACAGTACCTTATTAGCCTGGTTGTGTGGCAGGGCATCATGGTCTATTTCAAAAATAAGTCACTGTGAGTAGTTTATTAAGCCACCCCGGCTTAAAGTGACATCCGAATGCGGCCTGTGTGTGACACAAACTTCATGCGGGCCTTAGAACATAGTGCTACCCACTGTTCTGAGCTGATAGTGCAATTCAGGTCTTTTTCACCACTCCATTTTTGTTCCCTCTGCCTTACCAATAACTCTAGCATTTAACATCTTATATATTTTTGCAGCCAAGCCCTTTGTTTCAGATTTAGTTCAAGCCACTAAACTTTCAAAGCTGCTTGGTGGGTATACAGCTTGTCCCTTTATGGCTGGTGCAGATGTGAAGAATTTGGTGTGATTGAAACCAATGATAACTTTTCTCTTATCTGTGTCCCAGTTTTCGGTTGCAAGCCATTATACAGGTCAGTGAGTTTATATTACCCCCCCATTTTGCAAACTGCTTAAATTTGTCTCTATAATAAAAAAGTGGATGGCATAAACAAGGAATCATAGGGGAGGGAGAAAACATCAAATGTTCATTCCATCTTTGCCAGGTACGCATCATGCTGTTTAAGAAGGGGTTATCTATCATTGACCTTGATTTTGAATAATTACTCTGAAATAGTATACCCCTAAATACTTCTTTCTGGTCTCTAGGTATCTCCATATTAATACAAGATTTAGTTTGATTGTCATGCACTAGGTGAATTAATTGTTTGAGCTGAAAAGCATCATAACATTGAGATAATCTGCGAATTCCCAGTCCTCCTCCTTTACCTTCATCATATAAAATGTTTGCCTTGAACCTACATTTTTTATTATCAAAAATACGATGTAGAAACATCAATTGCCATTTTTTAAACATTTGCTTAGGTAAAGTAAAAGGTAATATTTGAAATTAATATGTTAATTTGGTAATAATTTCACTTTGATCACCATAATGTTTTCTAACGATTTTAAGTTCAATTTGGACCATTCTTTCAATTTTTGTTTAATGTATTTGGTCACTGGTTGGTAATTCAGTTTTATCACTTTTGATAGGTCAACTGGTATAAGTAATTATTCCAAAATATTTTAGATCCTTAATCTTTGTGGGTATCCCTGAGCTTTTCCCCCAGAAGTAATTGCTGTCTGTTATCCATGTTTATACATAAGCTCCTAGATTTCCTATAGTTGATCTGTATTCCTGCTGCTTCTCCAAAGTCTTTTATTAACTGTATGGCCATTGTTAAGCTCTTAATAGGATCTGATAGTGTTAAAAGGATATAATCCGCAAACATATTAATCAAATTTGGTTGCGAATTAATTTGAATTGCTTCTATCAATGGAGAGCTGTGAAGTAAGTGTGCTAAGGGTTCAACAGAAAAGGCAAAAAGTAGTGGGAAAATAGGACAACCTTGTTTGGTTCCCTGGTTAATCTTAATTGGTGGGGAGTCCATTCCATTTGCTCTGATGACTGCTTGATGTTTTGTTTTGTTCTTTCTTTTTTTATTGATTTTTTCCAAGTAACAATGATAGAATGTTGGGTAGAGAACCTAATCGCTGTCCTTGCTTTTCAGTAACCTGGAAGATATTGTGATCTTGCACTGTAATTAACTCCATGGCCTGCGCTGCTCAGCTGTCCAGCAGTGGATGGGTGTCCACCCTGTCCATCATTATAAATTCCAAGCGGTACTATTTCTCGTTGTGTGGATTTCTTACAGATAGCTGGTACTTTCCCAGTGGCCTCAGTTATTTTGTTATACATTAACAGTACTTGGTGACATTTTCCCATTCTGATGCTGCTACTCAATAGATTCACAGGTAGGACATTACATGTGGCTCCACAATCCACCTGGAATCCTGTAGGCCTTTGCTCCAGTGTCATTGTTGCAAATAGGGCTGAGTTGTTGCCTTTCCCCCCCGTCATGTGTGTAACCTGTGAGGATGTGAATCTGTCAAATTTACACAAAAGGTCTCCTCCTCATCTGTGGTCTCCTGGTCCTTCATAACTGCATGAATTTTTTTTTTCTTATTTGGGCCACTGTGACACTGGCTCTTGAAATGGTTCTGCTTTCCACATCCTTTCCACACTTTTCCATAGGGTGGGCATTTGTCTTTCCATGTTTCATGGAGGCTTCCACAGTACATCATATTGTGTTTGCAGGTGGTTTGTCAACTTCCTGCTTCCCTGAGGTAGACCATGTGGACAAGCTCTGTACATGTAACTGTTGATATAGTTTGACTCTTTGTTTAGACAATTCTGCTGCCCTTGCAATTGGATGACAATTTTCCAGGGTTAGATCTACCTCTCTTAGTAGTCTCTCCCTCAAGGCAGAATCCGTTGTGCCATGCACAATTCTATCCCTAATTAGAGAGTCTTTTATGTCTCCAAAGTTACTTAGGGACGCCAGAGTCTTCACTGCTGTGATATAGGCACCTCTTCCTTCCTCTTCCTCCTGGTTCCAGATAAAAACTATTCTCTCTCGACAGTCTTACTTTTCGTGGGGTTGCAGTAGGCATCAAACACATCTATTAACTGTCTTGGTGTTTCAGGGTCCCCTGGAATCTGTGTGACACTCACTTCCTGGCACTTTTCTCCTACTAAATAGTAAAACAACTTTACCTTCATTTTTTCCCCTCTTTATCAGACATGGCTAGCTCTGTATAGAGACTGAATTCTTGTTTCCACTGCTTCCATGTCTGTGCCAGGTTCTTTGCACTGGAATTCAGCTGTCCTGGAGGCCTCAGGCCCTCTGTGATTCTTACAATCTGTTTGAATCACTGCTGGGCCTTGATCTTTCTCTCCTCTGAACTCTCCTCTGAAGCTTCCTCACAGACTTTCTGCTGCCACCATGTTTCATGTGACACTGTTTAGTTAATCAAAGGAGCCACTCCTACCTTAATATAAACAGTGTGCTTTATTAAGATGGTTTCTTACAAAACAGTTACAGAGCCTTCTGCAATCTCTTTGCCTTTCTATCACTCTGCCTCTGTCTCCTTCTCCTCACTTCCTGTTCCTTCTTCAAACTCCACCTCCCCCTACTGCTGGTTTTACTTCTAAACTCCATACATATTTATACACATGGTTTCTTCCCATATTATGATATGGTGACTCTAGGCACATGTTTTTGACTGAGCATGACTTGAAACATCCCAAACTGTCTATCAGTAAAAAGACATATTAGATCAATAATTCTAATGAGGAATGGAAGAAATAACTATGGTGGGAATCTTTACAGAGAGAATTAAAAAACACATACACATACACATCCTGCCCCCATGGCTGAATAAGATACCAAAATTTTACTTCTCTAGTTTTACATTAAAGTCTTCCTATTATGTAGTTTTTAGAAAACATTTTGGGGGAGTAGCAATATATGAACACCTTGTCTTAAACATTTTATTCATAATTTTAACTGAAAGCCCTTGAAGCTTGAAACATAGGAAGCAAGTTGTATACCATGGTTCAATGTTGAAATAAGGGCAATAGAAGGGACTGAAACCAAACAAATCTTTTCAGTACTCATGACCGGGGACTCTGTGACTGAAATAGTAGGCCACCAGTGCTATCCTGGAGAGAGACTCTAAACTGAGACAAGTGACTGTGTCTTGCTTCTTTAGTGAACTTTTAACACCGAGGGCAACGCAGTTTAAATGGTTGTGCCTGTCCAAGGTGGGAACTTTACCCCTGCAACCATGTCACTTCTTAAATGAGACTAAAGAAGAGAGAGTTAAAAAATGAATTGACAAGAGCTTAGAGAACGTTCCTAGTGGGAGTGCTATCATCACTATCAGAAGAAAACTGAGTAGGAAGCGTCCCACATCATAGGTGGAGTGACGACAAAGAATCCTAATTCCCAAGAGAAGAGACTGTACAGGTCTGAAATCCTAGCTGGAGATGTTCCCATGTGATCAGCTAAAATGCCTAATTCCAAAAAGCTGGACATAGTTACCTAACTGCACTATAATATTGGTATTGTCCATGTACTTTCTGTTGTGGACCCATGTGCAGACAGAACTGCCTGAAGTACCTGAAAACCAAAAGGAACCAGGAGCAAGGTAGCTACTAAACATGCTACTTGTTTCCAGATCCTGTATTTCCAGATATAGCTGGAACACATTTACACTTTACCTACAAAGAAATAACATAAATAGAGTTTAAAAATGGTACTGTTGACAAGAACACATACACACAAAACTTACAACAGTCTCTTCAAACAGCTTGACAATAAAAGCTTAGTCATAAAATGAAGCTATCTAGGTTTCCCTTTATGAAAAGAGAACATGGTAAGATTATTCCCCTCCATTTTGTCAATAAGTTAAATTTACTTTGCTTCCTGCTTTCTTACCAAAAAGAGCAGAACAAACTACAAGCAAAGGAAAAATCTGCTACCAAACCTTTTTTAAAAGGAGAAAGCGCACTCATGCGCAAACTGCGGCCATCCAGACCCAGAGCAAGGTCAGTCCCTTTCAGGACTCACTGCTGTAGTTCTGTTCCTTCTCATCAGCAGTGGATCCAACACTGTGGCCACAGAAATTACAGAACAGTACATCAGAGTTTGAGCAAAAGTCTCTGTCAACTCCACTAGTGTTTCAAAGACAGGGCAAGTTTATTTTAGTCCTCAATGATTATTGGTTCATCATTCACAGGCTGTTGTAGATGCATACCCTGTAGTGGCTGGAGGACAATGGTCTTGTATGGGCGTCTTGCAGCTCGCTTAGCTTCAGATGAGGAAAGCAACTTGCGAATTTTCCTATGAGAGAATGGAAAGAAAAACATGTCAGATAATGGATTCTTGTAACTTATCTTCCTGTTCCTTCAGTTGCTCCCAGATCTGTTCAGTTAGGGAGGCTGTATAAACAAACATTTTCCTTTTGTCAGTGGCAGCTGGTGCCCACTGACGCTGGTGGGACTGCCTTGGATCCATTTCTGGTGGCAGGACCACCAGAGATGGATCCAAGGCAGCCACTGGAGGAGAAGCTGTCTTTTGAATCCCCAACTCCCCATACCATAGAAAAGAGAAACTGAGGCACATGAGATTTAGGATCATCGGTGCCAAGTGATGGGAGAGATCCAAACATCCACACAAATACACTCCTTCAGACTCACATTCTCTTGTTCCAGTAACAACTCACAGAGAAATCTCATTGCACACACACACAAAGTGACTTTAAGATTATGAGAGCAAAACAGTTGTGGGGCTGGGGAGAAATCCACACAGCCACACAAAATCGTATCATCATCCATTGCAAAAGGGGACAGAGAGAGCATGCCTGCAAAACTGAGTGTGCAATGGATGGGATGATGATAAATAGCAACAGCCTCAGAGCCACACAGAAAAGCAACCTTTGGGACCCAGCAGCAACTTCTGAGCGCATACACCACCCATTCCTTTGTATGTCCACCACAAAGCATTCCCCAGGCAATCCCTCTGCATGATGACTTAGTGAGAAGCAGCACTGTAAAAAAATTCCAGTTTATGCCTATCTACTCTGAAGTGAGAAGGGCTGGGTTATTCAGGGTAAGCAGGAATGAGCAGACCTGAAAAACTGAGTGCGTGGGGGTTGGGGGGTAATAATAATGATGATGTTTTGTGGTGGATTCGAGAAATACAACTGCCAGAATGCAAGAGACAGGTTTTTTAAAAGGCAGAACAAAATTGCCAGGGAGTTTTCAGAGACATTAAAATGCCCCCCCAATCACCCCCCTTCAGAAACCTATCTTCCTCTGGTGACTAGTCTGGATTCAATTAGCTGGCCTCACACCCAGCTACCCCATTCATGCAGAATAACAACATACACAGAGGTACTCCATTCACACAAACACACACGCTGCCACCCATTCACACAGGGGACACACTCGCACACACACACTGCAGTTCCACACTGGTCTCTCTCCCCAGATGTTCCCCAACCTTCATCTCTCTTGCTTTCTTGTCTCTCTGCTCTGCCTTCTTCTGCTGTTGTGCTCTGAGCTGGCAGACGCTGGAAGAATGCGGGTGGGGTGGTCTGCGCAGGCAGACAATTTCATCCTCACCCCCGCAAAGTGGAGTTCTTTCTCATTGGCTAAGGACACCTCAACAGATGCCCAGTTCCCAAAGGAAATGCTGGGTCCAGTCAGGAGACCCAAGTGGTGCCATATATGATGGGTGGCAGGGGGAGTGCTCCTACCCACATGCTGCCTCCCTTCCCCCTCTGCTCCCTCCTAAGGATCTTTGGTGCTGGGGGAATGTTCTGACCATGCACAGCGACCACCCATGCCCAGTATTCCCCTAGCAAGGAGGAAGCAGGGGGAGAAAGTGTGGTGTGTTGCCATGCTGCTTTAAAATTTCTGGGGGAAAGCGACCATGCTGTACTTGAGTTCTTGGTTCTAAGGGAAGCAAAAGCCGAGTGTAGCCAAACGCGTACCCTGGATTTCAGGAAAGCTGATTTTAATAAACTCAGAACAATGATCAGTAAGGTCCCATGGCAAGCGACGCTAACGAGAAAAGGAGTCCAAGATGGGTGGGAGCTTTTAAAAAAGGAAATTCTCAAGGCACAATCACAAACCATTCCAACAAGAAGAAATGGCGGAAGACAACAGAAGAAGCCAATGTGGCTTCACAAAAAGCTTAGAGATGACCTGAAAACAAAAAAGGACACATATAGGAAGTGGAAAGAAGGCCAAGTAACAAAGGAAGAGTACAGGCAGGTAGCACAGAATTGCAGGGATGGCGTCAGGAAGGCTAAAGCTGAGAACGAGCTGAGGTTAGCGAGGGATGCTAAAAACAACAAAAAGGCTTTCTTCAGCTACGTGCATAGTAAAAGGCAGAGGAAAGAAATGGTTGTTCAGCTATTAAATAAGGATGGCAAAACGATAACAAATGACAAAGAAAAGGCAGAAGTGCTCAATTCCTACTTTGGTTCAGTCTTCTCCCAAAAGAGGGTCTATGACCCCCCTGGCAAAGGCGAAATACAGGCTGAAGGGGCAGGATTGCAGCTTGAGATTGATAGGCATATGGTCAAGGAACACCTAATTACTTTGAATGAGTTCAAATATCCAGGGCCAGATGAACTGCATCCTAGAGTAATAAAGGAGCTGGCAGAAGAACTCTCAGAATCGCTGTCTATTCTCTTTGAGAAATCATGGAGGACAGGGGAAGTGCTAGATGACTGGAGGAGGACTAATGTTGTCCCTATCTTCAAAAAGGGCAAAAAGGAGGAACCTGGGAACTACAGACCAGTCAGTCTGACATCAATCCCTGGGAAAATTCTGGAGCAGATGATAAAGCAATCCATCTGGAAGCACCTTAACAACAATGCAGTGATTACTCGAAGCCAACATGGATTTGTCAAAAACAAGTCCTGCCAGACAAATCTGATCTCATTTTTTGATCAAGTAACCTCCCTTGTGGACCGTGGGAATGCTGTAGACATCATATACCTCGACTTCAGCAATGCTTTCGACAAAGTGCCCCATGATATCCTGATGAGCAAACTAGCTCAAAGTGGGCTAGATGAAACAACGATCTGGTGGATCCACAGTTGGCTACAGAATCGGACTCAAAGAGTGCTTATCAATGGGACCTTCTCAAACTGGGGAGAGGTAATGACGAGTGGGGTACCGCAGGGCTCAGTCCTGGGCCCAGTGCTCTTCAACATTTTTATTAATGACTTGGAGGAGGAGGTGCAGGGAATGCTGATCAGATTTGCAGATGACACAAAATTGGGCGGAATAGCTAATACTTTGGAAGACAGAAACAAAATTCAGCGTGATCTGGATAGACTGGAGTGCTGGACAGAAAACAACAGAATGACATTTAATAGGGATCAATGCCAAGTTCTGCACCTAGGAAAAAGAAACCAAATGCACAGTTACAAGATGGGGGATACATGGCTCAACCACACTACAATTGAGAAGGATCTTGGAACTGTTATCGATCACAAGCTGAATATGAGCCAACAATGTGGCTAAAAAAAAGGCAAATGCTCTTTTGGGCTGCATTCATAGAAACATAGCTTCCAAATCCCGGGAAGTACTAGTTCCCCTCTACTCAGCACTGGTAAGGCCTCATCTGGAGTACTGTGTCCAGTTCTGGGCACCACACTTTAAGAAGGATGCAGACAAACTGGAGAGGGTTCAGAGAAGGGCAACAAAGATGATCAGGGGACTGGAAACAAAGCCCTGTGAAGAGAGACTGAAAGAACTGGGCATGTTTAGCCTTGAGAAGAGAAGACTGAGGGGAGATAGGATAGCGCTCTTCAAGTACTTGAAAGGTTGTCACAGAGGGGAAGGCCAGCTTCTCTTCTCGATCATCCCAGAGTGCAGGACACGGAATCATGGGCTCAAGTTACAGGAAGCCAGATTCCGGCTGAACATCAGGAAAAACTTCCTGACTATAAGAGCAATACAACAATGGAACCAGTTCCCTAGGGAGGTGGTGGGCTTTCCCACACTGGAGGCGTTCAAGACGAGGCTGTCGGGGATGCTGTGACTTGGATTCCTGCATTGAGCAGGGGGTTGGACTTGATGGACTTGTAGGCCCCTTCCAACCTTACTATTCTATGATTCTATGACAAAAGGTTTTCTTTCTTCAACAGATAACAGTCTGGGGAGGCATGATGAAGGCAGAAAGCAGGGAGCCACCCTCCTCACCCCTACTGCCCCTGCCTTGGTTCTGTTAAATATCTACAGAAATTAAGGCATTTTATGAATGCATCTACACCTCTGCAAATTCTTCCTTTGCAGGAAGAACAACCAAAACTCAAGGTCACATTTGGGCATCTCCTGAAGAGGCAACAAATGAACTCTTGAAATGTTATTTATTTAGCTCTATATAGAAGAGTCCAGGACTGGTAACTGCTGTTAAAGACTACTACTATATGAAATACATGTTATAAAATTCCCTCTCCGTCTGGATATACTTCTCTCACATACATGGTTTAATTTTATATATATAGCTCAATCATCCCAGAGTGCAGGACACGGAATAATGGGCTCAAGTGACAGGAAGCCAGATTGCGGCTGAACATCAGGAAAAACGTCCTGACTGTTGGAGCAATACGACAATGGAACCAGTTACCTAGGGAGGTGGTGGGCTCTCCCACACTAGAGGCGTTCAAGACGAGGCTGGACAGCCCTCGTCTTTGACTTGGATTCCTGCATTGAGCAGGGGGTTGGACTCGATGGTCTTATGGGCCCCTTCCAGCCCTACTATTCTGTGATTCTATGATATATATATATGCATGCTTGTGTTACTGTTGTGATGATGATGATGATGATTTTATTCTCCTCCTCCTCAGCAGCAGCAGCAGCACCACCACCATCACATCCTTCATTCGGGAGGTTTAGGGAGGCATACATCATTTCCCCCTCTCTGTTTTGTCCTCGTGGCTCCCTGTTACATAAGTTAGGCTGAGAGGGTGTGTGACGGGTCAGAGTTCACCCAGCAAGATCCATCGCTGAGACATTCGAACCCAGTTCTCCTTGTTTTAGTCCAACCCTTTAACATATAAACATACTGAGTCACACACACACACCATATTGCTGAAAAAAATCCTTGTTAGTAGTGTTGTAATATAAGTGCTGTTTTTTTTAAACTGACTTTCATTATTTTGCCCTGCCCTCATTCCCTCTCTTAACCCCTAACCCTTTCTCTCCCATCTCCTATCTTAACTATTTTATCACATCGATTTACAACTGAGAATGTTTTATTACAGTCTTCTAAACATTTGCTCCCTTTAAGCCTGCTGTAGGGAGAGAGATTTCAGTGTCTGTGTCCACTGTGATGTCACCAGGACATACAACTGACCAGCTTTCTCTTGTTTTTGCAGTGCTGTTGCCTCTTTCTCTTTTTTCATTCGGTGCTACGTGAGAATGTGTCTGCCAAAACCACACCAGACTGTTCCTGTTAAAACAGCTACTGTTTTGCTGAAGAAACTCTGAGAAGGGTAAATAGCTTTCTATCTTACTGCTTCTCTTTAAAAGTAAACCTGCCATGCATGAGTTTGCAAACACAGCACATTAATTCTAATTCTTACTATTTTTTAAAAAAGTTTTCCTTTCTGCTTTGCAAACTTTGGAGGATGCCTAGGTGCAGTACACATATGGTGCTCACTCCAAACAGATCCAGATTCACTAGGTGTGAAAAACAAGTAGGTATCAACAGATCTCCTCACCAGCATTCCAACCAAATATTTTCATGCACCTCAAAGAATGTGAGTACTAGAAGGTCTCTTCTTTCTAAGCAGCTGTTCGGAAGCACTCTCTGCATTTTATTAGAAAACACGCAGTTATAGCAAGGCTGGAGCAGAGCAAGTGGCACATGGGCACATCTGCATGGTTTGAAGAGCCAGGGCCAGCTTCTGGTTTCACTTGGGCCAGTCTCACAATGGCTGGGTGCTCCTGGCCATCTCAAGACAGAAAAATGGGAATTGAGAAATCTTGTAATGGCTGGGAACCTGGGCCTATTGTGAGGTTTGGGAATTGGGGTGAGGCTATAAAAGTGGGGATGTCAGAGAATTCCGCCACGGATCTCGGTGAGGCCGAATGCCAGTCCATTCAGCCCCCCGAACTCCGTGGCGGAATGGCCTGCCCCCCCCGCCCCCCGCGGATCCCCCGCGGGACGAGACTTACCTGGGGCGGATGTTCCGGACGGCGGCGGCTCCAGCAGTGGCTTCAGCGGCTGGTCTTCCGACCGGCCGCTGCCGCCGCCATTTGCAATCTTTCCCCCCCGCCCCATTCGTGATGGGCTACGTAAAGACTTACGTAGCCTATCATGTCTGGGTTAAAAAAAAAATATGTACGCAAATGGCGGCGGCTACGGCTGCCGCTATTTGCGTTCCCTATTTTTGGTTGTCTTAGTCTACGTAAATATTTACGTAGACTAAGATGGCGAAACTAAGGGGGAACGCAAATACAATATTATTTAAAATGTCCTGCTGCATTTTGCATTGTTTCTGAAGGTCAGACGAAGAGGTTCCTAAACCATGAAATGGTGGAGGCATGGCTGAACGTAAAAATGCTTGAGATTTCTGTTCCAGCCCCATGAACTGGAATGTTTAAATAAGCTTTGTTAACTGTTTATGTTTAGTCTACATGATTCAGGCTAGGCCAGAAGATATCTGATTATACATATATTCATTTACTTTCATTTTTTTCCTCTTTTTTATTTTTCTTTAAATTCTCTTTTTCCAAAATAGATATATGCTGTATTTAAATATATTGTTTGAGGGTGTATTGAACACACTCATTTATATATCCAGTATAAAATATATCACTGATTGTTGTAAGGTTGCTTTCAAACTTTATTATTATACAATATTATAATTTTCTTTTTTATCACTATTATCATCATCATCATCATTATCATTACTATAAGACTACTTAGTAAGATTTTTGGTTGGTTGAATTGTTAAGCTTTATTATTACTATTATATTTTAACTTAAGGGCAATATATGGTTACTGGGAATGAATTGTAGGCCTGCTTCCTTGCTATAAGACTGATGATACGATATTGAAATGTAAGGTTGATTATTAAATTGTAATATTGCTAGTGATATAGGTATAGTTTTTAAAATAGAATGGCATCTGAAGCCGGTGGGTATTGGAGTTTAAATTTAACCTTTTGAAAGAGGAGAGGGAAGAGGGGAGAGGAAAGAGGAAGATTGCTCTTTTCTTTTCTTTTTCTTACTGTTGTGTCCTCATAAGAATATTGCATTGTGGGAAACTGTAGTTATTGATCAGGTTGTTGGTATTGTTTATTTCATTTATAAAGAAAAAATAAATAAAAAGTTTTTTTTTTTTTTTAAAAAGGAAAAACTGCCTGACTGTTGGAGCAATACAACAATGGAACCAATGAACTAGAGAGGTGGTGGGCTCTCCCACACTGGAGGCATTCAAGACGAGGCTGGACAGCCATCTGTCAGGGATGCTCTGACCTGGATTCCTGCACTGAGCAGGGGGTTGGACTCGATGGCCTTGTAGGCCCCTTCCAACCCTACTATTCTATGATTCTAAGGCCTGCTGCTTGATACAACAACACTTTTGGGGACCAGCCTCTGCCTCAGAGGTGGAGAACTCCGCCACTTGTGGGGTTGGACCTGTGGCCATCTCCCCTGATGGCCCAGGCTCCTCCTAGTCTTCTGACATCATCTCTGAGAGCTCTAACTGCTCCTCTGAGGAGGATTGCTCCAGTGGGGGCATGACACCAACACCTGGATTCCTGGTAAGACCATTTCTTGGATTGTGTTTGTATTGGAGTGTTTGCCTATATTTCTGACCTCTGCCTGCCTTTTTTATTTGCCCCATAAACCGCCTTTGGACTGAGCCTGAACAGCCACAGCAGCAGAGTTTGTTTCCCATGCTCTGTGCATTAAGTATGTAGACATCAGAGGCCTTGGGTGTAGCATCTTCCCAGTTTCTCTGCTCTACTCACCTGCAAATTCCTGGGCTGCACCTCCATGGCCTTGCCTCCTCGTTGTCTCTCATGCTCTTGTCCCTCATATTTGGCTTAGTAGTTAACTCTGGATCCCCCCACCCCGCCTCCCTGAACATAGTTGGGGTACTGGTGGCTTTGTACTTCCAGGCTAAAGGTGCAGGTTTCTCGGAGCCTTTAGGGTCCTCTGGTCCCTGAAGGGATGGGCTAGAGAGGTTCTGCCAAAAAGGGGCAAGAAGTTGCCTCTTTCTCCATCCACACTGCAGCCAGTCCTGGGGGATCTCCCTGCTGGGTATCCCCCTCCTGAGGAAACAGGATTTTCCAGGAAGCTTCTCTCGTTACCTTCTTGGGGGCTATGAGGATCACGGCATCAGTGCTGGCCATCTATGCTTGCTAAAGGCACTATGTGAATACTTACCCATCCAGCACCAGTTGGGGGCACCATTGTTCCTTCATGGGAATAGCCTACCTCTGACCCATTATCTGTTCACCCATGTTTTCAGAAGGGCAACGGCTGTGACAGGATTGCCACCAGGGAGTTTGCTCTCTACACCTTCCAGCTTGGCACAGAGACCGCAGCTACCTTGGCCAGCATGGGAAAAGCAGAAACTAAAAGGATCAGGATATGGCAGTCAGTACTGAAAAAGTCAGTAAAAAAAACTAAATGGATCAGTACAACCAGAGATATGTTGGTATACCATCGGAAGATGGGACTTCCAGGTCGAAAGATGGTCAAAGTGCTACTGGGGAGGAACAGAGGATAAGTTCAACTGGCCCCAGATGTGATGACGCAGCTAGCTCAAAGCAAAAGGACGGCTAGCGGCCGATGGTGCTGGTGGTGAATGACGAATCAGATGTTCTAAAGATCAACACGCCATAGAAACCTGGAATGTAAGATCTATGAGCCAGGGCAAATTGGATGTGGTTATTGGGGAGATGTCAAGATTCAATATAGACATTTTGGGTGTCAGTGAACTGAAATGGACTGGAATGGGCCACTTCACATCAGATGATCACCAGATCTACTACTGTGGACAAGAGGACCACAGGAGAAATGGAGTAGCCGTCATAATTAATAATAAAGTGGCTAAAGCAGTGCTTGGATACAATCCAAAAAATGACAGAATGATCTCAATTCGAATTCAGGGTAAGCCATTTAACATCACAATGACCCAAATAGACGCCCCAACCACAGATGCTGAAGAAGCAGAAGTAGATCAGTTCCATGAGGATCTGCAGCACCTGCTGGATAATACGTCAAAAAGAGATGTTATTTTCATTACAGGAGACTGGGATGCTAAGGTGGGTACTCAGACGACACCTGGCAAGCATGATCTGGGAGAACAAAATGAAGTGGGACATCGGCTGATAGAATTTTGTCAAGACAACTCACTGCGCATAACGAACACTCTCTTCCAACAATCTAAAAGATGACTTTATACATGGACTTCACCAGATGGTCGACACCGAAATCAGATTGACTACATCCTTTGTAGCCAAAGGTGGTGGACATCTATGCAGTTGGTAAAAACAAGACCTGGAGCTGACTGCAGTTGAGATCACGAGCTTCTTATTGCACAATTTAGAATCAGACTAAAGAGAATAGGGAAGACCCACAGATCAGTTAGATATGAGCTCACTAGTATTCCTAATGAATATGCAGTGGAGGTGAAGAACAAACAGATTTAAGGGACTAGATTTAGTAGATAGGGTCCCGGAAGAACTATGGACAGAAGTTCGCAACATTGTTCAGGAGGTGGCAACAAAAAACGTCCCAAAGAAAAAGAAAACCAAGAAGGCAAGATGGCTGTTTGCTGAGACACTGGAAGTAGCCCAAGAAAGAAGGAAAGCAAAAGGCAACAGTGAAAGGGGGAGATATGCCCAATTAAATGCAAAATTCCAGAGGTTAGCCAGAAGAGATAAGGAATTATTTTTAAACAAGCAATGCGCAGAAGTGAAAGAAGATAAAAGAATAGGAAGGACAAGAGACCTCTTCCAGAAAATTAGAAACATCAGAGGTAAATTCCAGGCAAAAACGGGTATGATCAAAAACAAAGATGGCAAGGACCTAACAGAAGCAGAAGAGAGCAAGAAAAGGATTATACGGAAGACCTGTATAGGACGGATAATATCAGGGATAGATTTGACAGTGTGGTCAGTGAGTTAGAGCCAGACATCCTGAAGAGTGAAGTTGAATGGGCCTTAAGAAGCATTGCTAATAACAAGGCAGCAGGAGACGACGGTATCCCAGCTGAACTGTTTAAAATCTTGCAAGAGGATGCTGTCAAGGTGATGCATGCCATATGCCAGCTAATTTGGAAAACACAAGAATGGCCAACAGATTGGAAAAAATCAATTTATATCCCCATACCAAAAAAGGGAAGCACCAAAGAATGTTCAAACTATCAAACAGTGGCACTTATTTCACATGCCAGTAAGGTAATGCTCAAGGTCTTGCAAGGTAGACTCCAACAATTCATGGAACGAGAATTGCCAGATGTACAAGCTAGGTTTCAAAAAGGCAGAGGAACTAGAGACCAAATTGCCAATATCCGCTGGATAATGGAGAAAGCCAGGGAGTTTCAGAAAAACATCTATTTCTGTTTTATTGACTATTCTAAAGCCTTTGACTGCGTGGATCATAACAAATTGTGGCAAGTTCTTGGTGGTATGGGGATACCAAATCATCTTGTCTGCCTCCTGAGGAATCTGTATAATGACCAAGTAGCAACGGTAGGAACAGACCACAGAACAACGGACTGGTTTAAGATTGGGAACGGAATATGGCAGGGTTGTATACTCTCACCCTACCTATTCAACCTGTATGCAGAACTCATCATGCGACGTGCTGGGCTTGACGAAGCCAAGGCTGGATTTAAAATTGCTGGAAGAAACATTAACAATCTCAGATATGCAGGTGATACCCTTTGATGGCTGAAAGTGAGGAGGAGCTGAGGAACCTTCTGACAAAGGTGAAAGAAGAAAGTGCAAAAGCTGGGTTGCAGTTAAACCTCAAAAAAACCAAGATTATGGCAACCAGTTTGATTGATAACTGGCAAATAGAGGGAGAAAACGTGGAGGCAGTGACAGACTTTGTATTTCTAGGCACAAAGATTACTGCAGACGCTGACTGCAGCCAGGAAATCAGAAGACATTTACTTCTTGGGAGGAGAGCAATGACAAATCTTGATCAAACAGTAAGAGCAGAGACATCACACGGACAACAAAGGTCCGCATAGTTAAACCAATGGTATTCCCCATAGTAACCTATGGCTGTGAGAGCTGGACCATAAGGAAGGCTGAGCGAAGGAAGATAGATGCTTTTGAACTGTAGTATTGGAGGAAAATTCTGAGAGTGCCTTGGAATGCAAGAAGATCAAACCAGTCCATACTCCAGGAAATAAAGCCAGACTGCTCACTTGAGGGAATGATATTAAAGGCAAAACTGAAGTTTTTGGCCACATCATGAGAAGACAGGATACCCTGGAGAAGATGCTGATGCTAGGGAAAGAGGAAGGCAAAAGGAAGAGGGGCCGACCAAGGGCAAGATGGATGGATGATATTCTGGAGGTGACGGCCTCAACCTTGGGGGAGCTGGGGGTGGCGACAGCCGACAGGAAGCTCTGGCGTGGGCTGGTCCATGAAGTCACGAAGAGTTGGAAGTGACTGAACGAATAAACAACAACAACTGAAAAAGTCAAGCAGTGGAAGAGTCTGCTTAAGAAGGAAAAGTGAAGGCTAGCTTCAGATTTAGGCTCAGGGTTTAGGCCTTAAAGAGCAGTTCACCAAAGAAAGCAAGTTTAAGGGTTCAGCATATCATTTAAGTTTTTTAAAAAGTAAAGCAGTGGAAGAGTCTGCTTAAAGCAGGATAAAGCGCAGGCTAGCTTCAGATTGGGCTCAGTTTAGGCCTTAAAGAGCAGTTCACCATTACAGCAAGTTTAAGGGTTCAGACATATTGACCTCCCCTCAATAGGTCTCCCATTCACTAATGCTAAGACTCCTCCCTCCTAAATAGGAATCACCATTCCCTGGGGGGCCAACTGGCCCACATGCCCAGCTACTGAAAGCCAGTGCTGATCAGGAGTTCACACACAGCCTCCCTTGCTTTTCAAACGAGGCCCTCCAATCAGATTCACTGAAGTAACAGCTGGGCCTATCTATATAAGGAGGCATGCTTGTGAGAGAGCCAGCTCTTTGAGGGCGAGGAGCCCCAGTGATGAAGCCTCTCAGCTCCAGTGACAAAGCATCAGCAAACAAGCAAGTTAAGCAACTGTGTGAGTTTCACACACAGTTTCACTTCCAGGAGGGCGAGGAAGCCAGGGCAGTCAACTCTTTCCTCCCTATTCTGTATTCACAGTAAGTAACTGTAATTAACTAACTATAAATAACTCCTCCAACTTCTTGTAGTAAACAAACAAGTTTTCCAGGGAAAACACACCCAAATAAAAAGCCAGTTATGAAGATAGAAAGCCAGGAGTGGGGCAGGGGCTATCCAGTGTATTGCACTGAGTGCCACATGTACTTCCAACTGCTGGATGGAAGTTGTGGGTGTGCTCAGTGTAATGAGCTCCTGGCTCTCAGGGAACAAGTGTGTTCCCTTGAAGCCAAGGTTGCTGACCTGGAGAAGCTAAGAGAGGCAGAGAGGTTGGTGGATGAGACCTTCAGGGACCTATTAGCTGTGTCCCACTCCCAGGGTGACAGCTCCTCTGCTGTCATGGAGAATGTGGGTCTCGGGGAAGGAGGGTGTCATTCTGAGGAAGAGGGAAATGATTCCTTAGAAGGGACCCATTCCTCGGAAGATGAACAAATGTCCTCTCGCACCGAGGATGTGCCATTGGAGGGAGAGGGGCTTGTGGTAGTGGGAGATTCGATCATTAGACACATAGACAACTGGGTTTGTGATGGGCATGTAGACCTCATGGTGAATTGCCTGCCTGGTGCACCGTCTAGATAGCCTAGTAGATAGTGCTGGGGGGGGGGGTCAGTGGTCATGGTCCATGTTGGTACCAACAAGGTGGGGAAACATAGTTGTGAGGTCCTGGAAGTCAAATTCAGGTTGCTAGGTAGGAGGTTGAAATCCAGGACCACCAAGGTGGCTTTCTCTGAAATGCTACTTGTTCCACGCACGGGGGCAGCTAGACAGGCGAAGCTGAGGAGTCACAATGCGTGGATGAGACAGTGGTGCATGGAGGAGGGGTTCAGATTTCTTAGGCACTGGCAAACGTTTTGGGACAAGCTGGGCCTGTACAAGAGGGACAGGCTCCACTTGAAGCAAAATGGAATCAGATTGCTGGCTCTAAACATAAAAAGGGTGGCAGAACAGTTTTTAAACTACACCCTGGGGGAAAGCTGACAGGAGCTGGGAAGCATCTAGTTCAGGTTAAATCATCCTAAAGGGATGAAGATGAACATGTCTTTGCCCAAATGTAGAAGGGGAGGACATACGCCAGGAGTACATGGTAGAACATAATAGCCAATCAAAGGGACCAACATCCCCTGGCAAAAGATGCACATGCCAGAGACATCTGGGGAGGGATACTGTGTATAGCTGTTTGTATGCAAATGCTAGAAGCCTCCAAGCCAAAATGGGAGAGTTGGAGAGCTTGATTTTAAAGGAAAACCTGGATATAGTGGGCATTACAGAAACCTGCTGGAGCAAGAGAACGAGTGGGATACGGTCATCTCTGGATATAAACTGTATAGGAAGGACAGGGAAGGGCATACTGGGGGAGGTGTTGCCCTGTACGTCAAAGCAGGCATAGTGTCGAGTGGACTAGAACACCTAAAAGAGGTAGGCTCTTCCACAAAAGCATTATGGGTGACAATACCAGGCCTCAAACTAATTTAGTGCTAGGAACATGCTATCGTCCCCCAGACCAGAATGCTCAGGGTAACCTTGTGATGGAAAACGAAATCAGGGAGGCCTCCAAACAAGGAACTGTTGTAATAATGGGTGACTTCAACCACCCCCACATTGATTGGATAAATGCATGTTCCAACCATGACAAAGAGGTTAAATTTCTCCATGCCCTAAACAATTGTGCCCTAGAACAGTTGGTCATGGAACTGGCCAGAGGGGAGGTGACCTTGGATTTAATCCTAAATGGTGTCACCCAGGATATGAGATGTAAATGTTGTTGAACCAATTGGAAACAGTGACCACATTGCTATCAGATTTAATATATATTTAAGTGGAAAATTCCCCAGGAAGTCCAACACAGTCAAGTTTGACTTCAAAAGAGGAAACGTCTCTAGAATGAGGGAACTGGTGAAAAGAAGATAAGAACAGTAGCACCAAGTCCAAGAGGTCGCCAGCATGGTTATTGAGCAGTGTTAAGAGAGCTATTAGAGGAGCTTCCTTCAGAAAATGGAAGTCATGCCCAAGTGAGGAAAACAAAAGGGAGCACAAGCTTGCATAAAGACAATGCAAGCAGGCAATACGAGATGCAGAAAAGCATGTTGAAGAGCATATCGCTAACAACATCAAGGCCAACAATAAAGAATTCTTTAAATATATCAGAAGCAGAAAACCAGCTAGGGAGGCGGATGGACCACTGCATGACAATAGAGTTAAAAGGAGTACTGAAGAAGATTGCAGAGAAGATGAATGAATTCTTTTAATCTGTCTTCACTGCAGAAGATATAGGACAGATACCTGTGCATGAACTGATGTTTTCAGGAAGAGAGTCTGAGGAACTGAGGCAAATAGTGGTGACAAAAGATGATGTTCTCAACCTTATTGATAAATTGAAAGCAGATAAATCACTGGGCCCAGATGGTATCCATCCTAGAATTCTTAAAGAACTCAAATATGAAATTGCTGATCTTCTAACCAAAATATGCAACATGTCCCTAAGATCAGTCTCTATACCAGAGGACTGGAAGATGGCCAATATAACACCAATTTCCAAAAAGGGATCCAGGGGAGATCTGGGAAATTACAGGCTGGTTAGCTTAACATCTGTTCCAGGTAAATTGGTTGAAGGCATTATTAAAGATAAAATTAATAAGCAGGGCTTCCACAAAGGTAAGTCCTGTCTCACTAACCTTTTAGAGTTCTTTGAGAGTATCAATAAACATGGAGACAGGGGTGACCCAGTAGACATTGTGTACTTGGACTTCCAAAAGATTTTTGACAAAGTCCTTCACCAAAGACTCCTGAGCAAATTTAGCAGTAATGGAATAAGAGGTCCTCTTATGGCTCAGTAAGTGATTAAAGAACAGAAAGCAGGGAGTAGGAATAAATGGTAAATTCTCCCAACGGAGGGTAGTAAATAGTGGGGTCCCGCAGGGATCCATATTGGGACCAATGCTTTTCAACCTGTTCATAAATGATCTGGAATTAGGAGTGAGCAGTGAAGTGGCCAAGTTTGCAGATTACACCGAAGTATTTAGGGTGGTTCAAACAAAGAGGGATTGTGAGGAGCTCCCAAAGAATCTCTCCAAACTGGGAGAATGGGCTCCTAAATGGCAACTGTGGTTCAATGTAAGCAAGTGTGAAGTGATACGCGTTGGGGCAAAAACTCCCAACTTCAAGTATAGCTTGATGGGATCTGAGTTAGCGGTGACTGATCAGGAAAGAGATCTTGGGGTTGTAGTGGACAGCTCAATGAAGATGTCAGCCCAGTGTGCAGCCGCTGTAAAAAAGGCAAACTCCATGTTAGACATAATTAGAAAAGGAATTGAAAATAAAACTGTCAATATCATACCGCACCTATACAAATCTATGGTGTGACCACACTTAGAACACTGTGCACAGCTGGTCACTACACCTAAAAAAAGATATTGTAGAGCTGGAAAAAGTGAAGAAAAGGGCAACTAAAATGATCAAGGGGCTGGAGCATCTCCCCTATGAAGGAAGGTTACAACAGCTGGGATTGTTTAGCTTGGAATGAAGGAGGGTAAGAGGAGACATGGTAGAGGTCTACAAAATTATGCATGGTGTGGAGAATGTGGGTCGGGAGACATTTTTTCCCTCTCTCAAAATACTAGAACCTGGGGTCATCCTATGAAGCCGATCGGTGGGAGATTCAGGACAGATAAAAGCACTTCTTCACACAGCGCGTAGTTAAACTATGGAATTTGCTACCACAGGATGTAATAATGGCCACCAATTTGGATGGCTCTAAAAGGGGGCTGGACAGAAGGAGGAAAAGGCTATCAATGGCTACTAGTCTTGATGGCTATGTGCTACTTCCAGTACCAGAGGCAGTGAGCCTGTGTACACCAGTTGCTGGGGAACATGGGTGGGAGGATGCTGTACTGCTCATGCCTTCCTTGTGGGTTCCTAGTTGACAGCTGGTTGGCCACTGTGTGAACAGAATGCTGGACTAGATGGACCCTTGGTCTGATCCAGCAGGGCTCTTCTGATGTTCTCATGTTCTTATTCTACCACAGCTAGGTAAGGACAGAAGAGTGGAGGGCTCACCAGATGGCTGGACAGACAAGGCTGCCCTTAGGTATATGCTATCTAGTTGGTGGGATGGATGAGGGCCACTAGTTTGAATCCAAGACAGAAGCACTGTGGGTAGATGGATCATGGGTCCAGGAAATAGGTCAGCTGCCTATCCTGGATGGGGCCGCACTTCCCCTGAAGAAGCAGGTGCATAGCTTGTGGTGGGGGTGGAGTTTCCCCTAGATCCATCTTTGTCACTTCGATAGTTCAGTCCCTGATAGTTCAGTGTTCAGGCACTGGTAACCTCAAAATTTGATTATTGTAATGTGTTGTACGTGGGGCTACCGTTAGGTTTGGTCTGGAAGCTGTAGCTGGTGCCGAATGCAGCTGTGAGGCTACTTACAGGGGCCATATTTTGGCAGTATGATACACCTCTGTTAAAAGAACTGCACTGGTTCAGTTCAGTTCTTACTGGGTGCCAGTAAGCTACAGGACCAAGTTTAAAGTGTTGTTGTTAACATATCAAGTCCTAAACAACTTGGGACCATGTTACCTTAGGGATTGCTTCACCCCTTATGTGGCCACCCAACCTCTGCAATCACCAGAGGGAGCTTTTTTGAGAGTACTGCATGCTCCTGAGGTTTGTCTTAGAAGCTCTTGCAGTAGAGCATTTAGTGTCAGAGCACTCACCCAGCTATGGTCTGTGATGCACAGCAGAAGTGTGCAGTTTTACTGCTGATTAACGTTTTTTAATTAATGTGTTATTTTATTGTTATATTTATGTTATATTTAATTTTTGTTTTGATAGTATTACATCTTATGCTCCTTGCTTTGATACCTCTGTGGAAAGCAGTATATAAATGCTAATGCTAACCCAGTGATAATAATATGTAGGGATGTGCATCTTCCCAGTTCCTCTGTCACAGTATCTTTTTCTGGGCAGAGAGATGTGCCTTCTTCCTCAACACAACTGCAGCAGTGGCAAGGGGAGGAGACAAAAGATGTGTGTGGGGAGAAGAATTCAGCAGTAATTTAGCGGCAGGGGTAGGAAACCCATGGTGCACTGCAAGAAAGGCCTTTGGGGGCCACGTGTGGCTCCCAGGTAGCTCACCTCTGCTGTGTACATATATGCCTTGGCTGAGGTATTGTCCATGTGTATTAGCATGTGTGCTTCCCCAGCCTTATGCTGAAAAGCCTAAGGGGCTAACTGTAGCTCAAAGCTCCAGTTTGTTAATGCTCATGTGAGCCCCTTCTACTGACCTTGATTACCTCATCCAAGAGGACTCTTTGTCCAAAAAACCTTCCATCCAGAGTTTCCATCCAGTAACAGACCTTTCCTTTACGATGCCTTTAAGTCCAGCACTATCCTCACATCTCAGTTCTTCTGTGGCATGATGAAAAGAACTGAATAAACTCTACAGTGATGGTGATTCTATCACCCCAATTCTATCACCCAATTCTATCACTGATTCTATCACCCCAATGTCCACGAGGTACTGGATGTCCATAAGCATAGCTTGATGCTTTTCGGTTATTTTTGTTTTACTTTGTGGACCCACTGGCTGTCCTCACCAGTTCCAGAGCAGATCTCTGGAAGACAGTCTCTAACACCCCAGTATCTATGGTGGTCTCTGCCCATTTCTGCTTGAAGTGCTGGAGACAACCTGCAATGCTGATGTGGGGAGGTGGTATGTTGGCGTGATGTCAATTTTTTCCCCAGAATTGAAGACTGAGGAATGCCCTGAAGATCCTGCTGAAGAGCGTTCTTTCTGAGAAGGCTTGGAGCATTTCCATTTGCTCTTAGAGGCTCTGTGCTCCTTTGACTTATAGGTGGGTTCAGATGTTCCAAAGGGAGATTTGGCCTTCTTGTCCTCCTTGGTCTTGTCTTTGGGGGGCATGGAGAAGAAGCACCTTCGCCCCTTTAGCTGAAGGGATAGAAGTCACTTCCTGTGACATCATCCAACGTCCATCCCACCCACTTTTTTTCTCTGTGCAGAGAGAGGCACAGAGCTCCAGACCAAGGGACTCTGCAAGTGTTAGCCAAGACAAGCACCTCCTTCCCGCACCGCTTGCACTCCAGTGTGGATGTGAGCAGTGCAGGAAGGGACTTGGCTAGGTCTCGCAGGCACTGATCCTGCAAACTGCAGCCAAATCCGGGGAATCCCCACATTATCTCTGATCGGAGATCGCAAGGGGACTCCTCTGCATGCCGCTTTCCCTGCCACTGTCCCATCAGAGGACATGGGGATTCCTCTCCCTGGCCTCCACTCTAAGCCTCCAGGCCAGGGGGTGAGGCTTGGGGAGGGGGTGGGCTTCAAGCAGGGAGGAGGTGCCCAACCCTCCACCGGCCAAATCTCCACGGGCTGGACTGGGCTCATCTGGGTTCTCTCCCCTGCTCTAGATGAACTGCCGTAAGTCTCACTGGGAAATGGAGAGACTTCCGTTCTGTGCTTATGGTGTGAGAGGCCATGAGAGTTGTCCCTGTGCTTGGATTTGAATGTATCAGCTTTGAATATATCGACTATACCGTAACTTTTGCAGTTATGGAAGTGTCAGTGTTCTTCAGGAAAAGGTAGTCTATTCCCTAACCCACCCACAGTTCTTCATCCCTGGTCACCACTGTTAGGGCTGAACCTTGGACATCGCTGGTCACCACTTGCTTAACCCAGCCAATAGAGGGCACTGTCTGTACTCACAGCTCAGACTGAGGAACTTGTCCAGGACTTCACTTCCAGCCTTGACCAGTGCAGTTTCTGTGTCAAGTTGGTGAATAGCTCCTGCTTCATCCTGTGCTCCCAGCCCTGCTCCTTGATGACGCAGAGGAGCAGAACTTTGTGTATTCATACCTTTGTGAATACACAAAATACTTACCTTGTGTATTCATAGAATCATAGAATCATAGAATAGTAGGGTTGGAAGGGGCCTACAAGGCCATCGAGTCCAACCCCCTGCTCAATGCAGGAATCCAAGTCAGAGATGCAGGAATCCAAGTCAGAGTGCACTGGTGCTTTCCCACCCCGAGATATTAAGGTGTGGGGGAAGAGCGTGCCACAGACTGCGAGAGCCACCACTTCTCTACTGGAGAGAGGGGTGGAGGAGAGGCTGTCCTGGCCTGAAGTCTCTGCTTGTTAATTGGTTCTCTTTCTAATCAAGGTGGAAGGGGAAAGGTTGCAGTTATCCTGCTTCCCATTATGGGGAGTGCAATCGCTGGAGTACAGCACCTGCTTGGACAGTTGTTTCTGTTTCCTGGCCAAGGGGAAAGAGAGAAGCTGATTCTTATTTCTTCCCTTCTCATCCCAGTCTATTGTACCCAATATGCATGGTTGGAGGGGGGCAGGGGAGGGAAGGAAGAAGAGAAAGAGCAAACTGGAGCTTTAGGTGGCTCCAAGAAAATCCCTGCAACCCTAGTAGAAGGCAGGTCTGGTGATGAAGTCAGAAGTTGGCCTTGCCTTCAACCAGGAGGTGGTGTCTCCTCAAAAGTAAAGAGGCCCTTTGGCCTCTTTAGGGAGCAAGCTGGGTGTCATCACTGCACTGATCACACTGAATGCCATCGCTCAAGGCAATCTCATCCAGCAGCCCCATTTACTTCAGCCTTCCCCAACCTGGTGCCCTCCAGATGTTTTAGACCTCAACTCCCAGCATCCTGGGACCAGTGGCCATGCTGGCTGGAGCTGATGGGAGTTGAAGTCCTAAGGATCTGGAGAGCACCAGGGGAGTTTCTCCATGACAATGGAAAGAGAAGTGAATGGAGGATTACCCGGATTTTTTCAAGGAATCGGCTTTGGTGCGCTTTGGTCTGTGCAGGGCTCCATGAGCGAGTGCACTGCACCAGTATAAGTTGTGTCACAGAACATACTTCTGGGTGGGGTGGGGGTGGGGATTGGAGTGAACGTCATCTGACTGGCAGGGGTTGCTCAACCAATAAGAGAGGCCCCCCCCACTCCAGGCTCTCCCCCATCTCCTTTGATAAAATCACTCTCCTTCTTCCCCCCTGCTGCATTACTTACTCCCTTAAAGAAACAATCATCACAAGAAAAGAGTGTTCTCTCTGCCTTGAACCTGTTGAGGCTCGAACAATCTCTTTCTCTATCCCCACCCTGCATTACTTACTTCCTTAAAGCAACAAAGAACACAGCGTTCTCCCTGCCATCTTGTGATCAATCAAAGCTTCGAAACTTTGACATTATGGCTCCTAAATGCATTATATCGATTCATGGGAACCTCAGTAATTTCGGAAGTGCACATTTCAGAAACAAGCCTCATTGACCACAATGGGAGTGACTTCTGAGTAGACACACTTATGTTTGTGCTGGGAAAGACAGGGACAGGAAACAAAGAGATGGGAAACAAGCCCCCTTTCTAACCCGATGCTGCGCAGGATCGGATGATCGAAGGTAGAAGTAGTTACTTCCGAATGGCAATAAACCAAATGTGCTATTTCTGTCAATTCTGATGTGCGCATTCAGGGGACAAGCTTCACTGACCACAATGGGAGTTACTTCTGAGTAGACACTAATCGCTTTGTGCTGGGAAACACAGGGACAGGAAACATCCCTTGACTGGGGTTATGGTGAAAGGCACACCCCTGTGCAGGGCTACCATACCCAAGATAAATACGGGGTTGGGGCACATAGCAACTATGCCGGGAAGAACCCAACTTAAGAAAAAGAATCGGACTTTAAGCAGTCTCAGAAAATCTTGTTTTTCTGTGATAAGCTTCAGGGTGGCTGCTGGATGGCCACGATGTCATGTATCCCTAACGATCTCCAGACACAGCCAGCTTGGAGTAAATCACTCATGGAGACACCCCTCAGGTTTGGGAAGGCTGAACACATTGAACAGGATGGAACGGGAAATGAAACAGAACTGCTGAACACCACAGGTAACGTGAAATTGAGCCACTGCCCATCACCACCTTCCGGGGCACCATGCAAATTACAAGCAAAACCATGCAAGAACAGATCCCCAAGTTCCAATCAGATCATGCAGTCTGTCAGGAGGCGCCCTAGCGGCCTCTTTCAGTAGACTCCAATAGCCAACTCAAGACACAGATGAAAGGATTATTTTCAAGGCTTTTATCCTTTTACAACTTAATGGCTCTTTCAGATGCTAATCACCAGCGGCTAAGCAAGGAACAGCAGAGTGGCCTATGCGCCGAGTAGGCAGTTGATCCCCATTTGAAGGAGAGTCACTTGAAGACCCTGAACTTATGGGCTAGGGAGAGATCCTCCCTCTTTCCCTTGGGTCCATGGCAGGCGGCCATTGCTTGAGTGCCAAACGGGCGCTACACCTCCTTTCCGTGCCCTCCATCGCTCGTCGCTCTTTGCGTCTGTGTCGAGCGTCAAGCAAGCCCCGTTCCCGCACTTTCCCACTGCTAGGATCATTATCTCAGGAATGCCGGCAGGAAGAATCTCTGCCAGCTGCTGTGCCTGTGAGGGATGAGCTGGCTCTTCTCCCACGGATTGCTGTTCCTCCTCAGAAGCAGAACTGCTCTGGGGTTCTATCGGCTCAGTTTCCACCCTGACACAGTCATGTTTCCAAAATTTATGATCAACTAAAAGGATGCAGAAAAATTTAATATGGTTAATTTGATGCCATTTCCCCAATCAATTCCTAGGTGGAGATAGTCCATGACAGCCAGAAGCACAGCCTCAGTGCCATACTTGGGTTGAAAACCAGATGGGTATGAATCTTGGCAATGAATGTTATCTGGATATGCCTGGGGCTTGATGGCCACTACTCCCCCAATTACCCTCCCAGAAATGGAAAGCTAGTTACAATGCAGCGTTTGACCAAGGAATCCACATCCAGCAAAGCACTTTTGAAAGAGGGCGGACACACACAGACTGCTGGTCACTCTGTTCTCCTTGAATGAGTAATTAGCTAGTAAAGGGGACCCAGCCTCTGCTGCCTGCGAGAGCGTCCCTCATGCTCCCAGGCACATTATCTGCATCAGTGAAGACTGACTGGAACTGATCTGGATAAATAAGACAAAACTGGGCGTTTAATACCTCGAACTGCTTGCAAGTTGAGATCGATACGCACAATTTTCTCTGCATAGGTAGCAAATTCATCACAATAGGTTGATGAAGATTCAAGCCCAGATTTAGAAAGCTTTTGTGGGGCTGAGGGAGAAGCAACAGAATGGTTTTATTCCCATTTTACCCTTGCTTTTCCACACCACTGTAAAGTAATTCATTTGAAATGTTTGACTAACCCTACATAATCATAGTTTTGATCTTACTGAAGTGCTACCAAGTACTACCTGGTTTCCACAGTGGCTATGTAGAAGACATCATCAGGAGCATCAATCCAGTTCATCCTCCTCCTCCTTTTCACTGGAAACATGGTTCCACCACGGATTAACCGGACTTTTGTTGGGTATGATTTCCCACTGAGCAGCAAGTTTTGACTTGGTCCCTAACGTAATATATAAAACAGATAAACAAAAGATGTTATAGATCCCCACAAACTACAGAAGCAAGCATTTCCAGAACAAGGCTCATCATATTTTTTTGGTATGCCAATGAATGGAAAATGGGATTTTTCTTACTGTAGACTCCTATTCTCATGGGAGGCAGGAGGGCATTCCCTGTCCTTTGAGATATCCCCTTCTCTCACCCCTGTCAGCAGGCAGGGCCAACTATTAATTGTCACCTCTATTGGAGGGGGTCCAACTTTCCTAGACTAGACTAGAGTAGAAAAGAACAGAAACACTACCAAAAAGGGGGGGGGGAGGGGGAGGGGGAGGGGGCTGCAAACAAGAACAAAAACTGTAATATAAAAGAGATTCTCCAGCAGATATGAACAAGATTTTGACTTTCTAGAACCCTGAGGAAATTGAGGGACCTTGTTACATCCATGTAGTGCTATTCTTTGTCCTTTGAAAGAGGGGACTTAGGCAGAAAGAGCGCAAAACCTTCTCCTTAGTCCTATAGAACAATCTAATATTGGAATTAAATGCAGCTTATATGGAGGACAACTAAACCGTCTTGTTTAATTTATTGTATGTAAGCTGCTCTGGGAGCCCTTTTGATTGAGGAACAGCATAAAAATACTTCAGATGAACAAATAAAATAGCTCTTTCCTTGTTGAGTACCAGGATGGCAGTTAAGGCTGACATCTAGCACTTTGAGGTACTTGTGCTGAGCTTATATTTATTAACTCAGTACTAATTGGACTAGTTCAGTTCTTGGATTCACACTTTACCCATAACATTAACCTCCACTGAATAGATAATCACCTTGGAGATCCTGAGTGGGAATAGTTGGACCAGGTGGCTCTTGCAAGTAGGGTGTGTGACTGTGCACATGCCAAGGGAACTATGTGGCTGCTGAACTAAGTGTTTGTGTATATATACTGTCAGCTGAAGTTTAATGCTGCTGGATGGCATTTTATGGGTGCTCCAAGCCGATAAACCAGAGGTGGAATACTGGCCTTCAAACTGTGATGGAGGAGAGCGATCACCGTCATTTGCCTCCTCTGCAACATACAAATGGATGTCCACCTACTGTGAGGTGCTGTGGAATGCCATGGGGCACAGCCACATGACGTGCAGGAGGCCGAGCATCTGCCTTGCCTCCCTCTTGACCAGATCAGGTGGAGGGGAGGTGACACAAAATAGGCAGCCCAAACAGCAGTGCTCACCAGCCTCTTTTGGTTCATCACTGGCTGCTTTCCTGCTCTGTGTGAGAGAAGAAGCCAAGCTGAGGAAGCTGTGCCAGGAATGGCAGGTCCTCTCTCCTCAGGCATGCTCTCCTCACCTCAGTGGCACTCTTTTCCACAGAGCACCACCAAGCATGGCCCGAGCCCCTACCTGAAAGGGAGGATCTCTCCCAGAGGTTAATAAGTTGCTGAAGTACAATCCAAACAGTGTCCCAACAGCTCAGCTATGAGCCATGCCGGAAGCCTGTGGCCTGCTAGCCAGAGAGGGCTGGTCTGGGATCTATCAGGAAGCCCCTCCCCTTGGTGTTGTTTCTTGCTGTTGCCCTGCCTGCCGACCAGAAGGCACTTCTTAAACATATCGACTGCCCCACCCTGGAGCCACTGAAGAATGTGGAGTTAAAGCCTTCTTACTTGTGTCAGAGTTATTTTGAATAATGAAGAGGTGTGAGACTGCACTTACTTTCATTTTGGTGTATAGCATGTCTAAATTGGTTCATTACTTTCAGAACTATGACAGTTTTCCTGAAAGTAAACTAATCTATGCTCTGCAGTGATACATGACCTTGAACATGATCTTCAAGGGTGGTGTGCACACATACCCTTTTTGTCACCCGGTGTACAATTGATTGGGCATGAGTGCCTGTTCTTAACACACCAACGCTGGTACAAGTAAAACATGACATTGGGGCTGGCTGGTTGGTTGTGGAGAAATAAAATTAAGGACTTGATTAATGTTTCTGTTAGAGAAAGCTTTTACAAACTGCAGTTCAGGTGGTATTTAACCCCCTTGATAAAAAAACAAAAACAAAAACACTGCCATAATCTTCAGGGTGATTTATAACCACAAGATTGTATTTCTTGGCTATGTGAAAGATCTGATTTGAACTAAATATATTGGACATGTCTTTTAACAGCTTCCAGAACTTGTGTAGCAGCTAGAAGAAAAACTCCCAACTCCCAAATGTTTGGATGGTTTAGTAAAATGTTGTTAATTGCTTGCATGTATAAACAGATGTTAAGAACTGGAAGAAAGGAATGATTTCACTGATAAACATTGTCAAAAAATTAATTTTGTTTATTAATTATTGGAAGTGTAATTTTCAAGAAAATGTACATCCTTATTCTCTTATTTAACAACCTTTAAAATGTTAAAGACCTATTTATGTGGCTAAAATGAGTAATATTATAAGGCATTTCCTTATTTTTCTTTTGTCTCTTATTTTTCTTTTTTTTTAGTATGTTTGTTACTGGCTGTTTTATTACTTTATCAGAGTTTTTAAAATAACTCTACATTTTATGGTTGTAAGCTGCCTTGGGAGGACTCATGCCCTGAAAGGTGGCTTAGAAATATTTTAAATGTATAAAACAAACAAACAAACTTCTAATCAACTGATAAACTTCTGGAATGGCTGAATGTCCTTTGCTATTAGTCATCCTAGTGCTGGACTTCCCAACTTTAAGAATGTTCAGGTTTTTCCTCACTCGCAACCTGTGCCTCAGATTGCAGTCACACAGGACTCAATGGCAAACACTAAGAACTGGGTTGGCCCACTATCAGCATACCTCCACTCTTGAGTTCTCTCTTTTTTTTAATGTGATGCTATATTGCAGTAGAACTTTGGTTAGTGGTTTTTCATATATATATATATATATATATATATATATATATATGTTAGAGAGTGAAGTCAAGTGGGCCTTAGGAAGCATTAGTAACAACAAAGCTAGCGGAGATGACAGTATTCCAGCCGAGCTATTTAAAATCCTAAAAGATGATGCTGTTAAAGTGCTGCATTCAATATGCCAACAAATCTGGAACACTCAACAGTGGCCACAAGACTGGAAAAGGTCAGTTTACATTCCAATTCCAAAGAAGGGCAATGCCAAAGAGTGTTCAAACTACCGCACAATTGCGCTCATTTCACATGCCAGCAAGGTGATGCTCAAAATCCTACAAGCTAGGCTTCAGCAGTATGCGAACCGAGAACTACCGGAAGTACAAGCGGGGTTTCGAAGAGGCAGAGGAACTAGAGATCAAATCGCCAACATTCGCTGCATCATGGAGAAAGCAAGAGAATTCCAGAAAAACGTCTATTTCTGCTTCATTGACTACGCTAAAGCCTTTGATTGTGTGGATCACAACAAACTGTGGCAAATTCTTAAAGTGATGGGAGTACCAGACCACCTTACCTGTCTCCTGAGAAACCTGTACGAGGGTCAAGAAGCAACAGTAAGAACCAGAGATGGAACAACCGATTGGTTCAAAATTGGGAAAGGAGTACGACAAGGCTGCGTATTGTCACCCTGCTTATTTAACTTATATGCAGAGTACATCATGAGAAATGCCGGGTTGGATGAATCAGAGATCGGAATTAAGATTGCCGGGAGAATTATCAACAACCTCCGATATGCAGACGATACCACCCTAATGGCAGAAAGCGAAGAGGATCTCAAGAGCCTCTTGTTGAGGGTGAAAGAGGAGAGTGCAAAAGCTGGTTTGAAACTCAACATTAAAAAAACTAAGATCATGGCATCTGGCCCTATCACTTCCTGGCATATAGAAGGGGAAGAAATGGAAGCAGTGACAGATTTTACTTTCTTGGGCTCCAAGATCACCGCAGACGGTGACTGTAGCCATGAAATTAAAAGACGCTTGCTCCTTGGGAGGAAAGCTATGGCCAACCTAGACAGCATAGTAAGAAGCAGAGACATCACCTTGCCGACAAAGGTCCGTCTAATCAAAGCTATGGTTTTCCCAGTAGTAATGTATGGCTGTGAGAGCTGGACTATAAGGAAGGCTGAGCGCCGAAGAATTGATGCTTTCGAACTGTGGTGCTGGAGAAGACTCTTACGAGTCCCCTGGACTGCAAGGAGGTCAAATCAGTCCATCCTAAAGGAAATCAACCCTGAGTGCTCATTGGAAGGACAGATAATGAAGCTGAAGCTCCAATATTTTGGCCACCTAATGCGAAGAGAAAACTCCCTGGAAAAGACCCTGATGCTGGGAAAGACTGAAGGCAAAAGGAGAAGGGGACGGCAGAGGATGAGATGGCTAGATAGCATCACCGATGCAATGAATATGAACTTGAGCACGCTCCGGGAGAGAGCGCAGGACAGGAAGGCCTGGTGTGCTATGGTCCATGGGGTCACGAAGAGTCGGACACGACTGAACGACTATATATATATATATATATATATATATAGTATTAATATCATCCTTCTTTCTTTTACAAACAATGAATGTCACAAGATGTATTTATTTGTTTGTTTGTTTATTTAGGATATAGTGGGTGCATGATGGAGTTAGCATTGGGTTTTCATGTTACATTGTAGATCATAAATTGCTCCTAGCTTTTTATTATACATATCCTGCCAGACGTCTGGCAGGAACAAATCTTGCCAGATGAATCTGATCTCATTTTTTGATCAAGTCACCTCCCCTGTGGACTGGGGGAATGCTGCAGACATCATATACCTCGACTTCAGCAAAGCTTTCGACAAAGTGCCCCAGGATATCCTGATGAGCAAACTAGCTCAAAGTGGGCTAGATGAAACAACGATCCGGTGGATCCACAGTTGGCTACAGAATCGGACTCAAAGCGTGCTTATCAATGGGACTTTCTCAAACTGGGGAGAGGTAACGAGTGGGGTACTGCAGGGCTCAGTCCTGGGCCCAGTGCTTTTCAACATTTTTATTAATGACTTGGAGGAGGAGGTGCAGGGAATGCTGATCAAATTTGCAGATGACACAAAAGTGGGTGGGATAGCTTGGAAGACAGAAACAAAATTCAAAGTGATCTTGACAGACTGGAGTGCTGGGCAGAAAACAACAGAATGAAATTTAATAGGGATCAATGCCAAGTTCTGCACCTAGGAAAAAGAAACCAAATGCACAGTTACAAGATGGGCAATACTTGGCTCAACAACACTGCAAGCGAGAAGGACCTTGGAATTGTTGTCGATCACAAGCTGAATATGTGATGTGGCTGCAAAAAAGGCAAATGCTATTTTGGGATGCATTAACAGAAGCATCCCCTTCATGGATCACTGCCTTGTTGTGGCGAAGGGGCTTGCGTAACTCAGTGAAGCCATAAGCTATGCCGTGCAGGGCCACCCAAGATGGACAGGTCATGGCAGACAGTTCTGACAAAATGTGGTCCACTGGAGAAGGAAATGGCAACCCACTCCAGTATTCTTGCCAAGAAAACCACATGGAACTTATCACAAGGCTAAAAGATATGACGCCGGAAGATGAGCCCCTCAGGTCGGAAGGTGTCCAATATACTACTGGGGAAGAGCAGAGGGTATTTCCAAGTAGTGCCAGAAAGAGTGAAGCGGCTGGACCAAAGCCAAAAGGACACTCAGCTGTGGATGTGTCTGGTGGTGAAAAGAAAATCCGATGCTGTAAGGAACAATATTGACTGGGAACCTGGAAGGTAAGATCAATGAATCAAGGTAAGCTGGAGGTGGTCAAACATGAGATGGCAAGATTGAACATCGACATCTTGGGAATCAGCGAACTAAAATGGACAAGAATGGGTGAATTTAATTCAGGTGACCATCATATCTACTACTCTGGGCAAGAATCCCTTAGAAGAAATGGAGTAGCACTCATAGTCAACAAAAGGGTGGGAAAAGCAGTACTGGGGTACAATCTCAAAAACGATAGAATGATCTCAGTACGAATCCAAGGCAAACCATTCAACATCACAGTAATTCAAGTCTACGCCCCAACCACTGAGGCCGAAGAAGCTGAGGTTGATTGGTTCTATGAAGACCTACAACACCTTCTAGAACTAACACCAAAAAAAGATGTCCTCTTCATCATAGGGGATTGGAATGCTAAAGTAGGAAGTCAAGAAATCACCGGGATAACAGGCAAGCATGGCCTTGGTGTACAAAATGAAGCAAGACAAAGGCTAATCGAGTTTTGTCGAGAGAACACGCTGATCATAGCAAACACTCTTTTCCAACAGCACAAGAGGCGACTCTACACATGGACATCACCAGATGGTCAATATCGAAATCAGATTGATTATGTCCTTTGCAGCCAAAGATGGAGAAGCTCCATACAGTCAGTAAAAACAAGACCTGGAGCTGACTGTTGCTCAAATCATGAGCTGCTTCTTGCAAAATTTCGGCTTAAATTGAAGAACGTAGGGAAAACCACTAAACCATTCAGGTATGACCTAAATCATATCCCTTATGAATATACAGTGGAGGTGAGGAATAGATTTCAGGGATTAGACCTGATAGACAGAGTGCCTGAGGAACTATGGACGGAGGTCCGTAACATTGTTCAGGAGGCAGCAACTCAATCCATCCCAAAGAAAAAGAAATGCAAGAAAGCCAAGTGGCTGTCTGATGAGGCTTTACAAGTAGCTGAGGAAAGAAGGGAAGTGAAAAGCAAGGGAGAAAGGGGAAGATATATCCAACTGAATGCAGAGTTCCAGAGAAGAGCAAGGAGAGACAAGAAGGCCTTCTTAAATGAACAATGCAAAGAAACTGAGGAAAACAACAGAATGGGAAAGACTAGAGATCTCTTCAAGAAAATCGGAGATCTCAAGGGAACGTTTTGTGCAAAGGCCGGCATGATAAAGGACAAAGAAGGCAGGGACCTAACAGAAGCAGATGAGATTAAGAAGAGGTGGCAAGAATACACAGAAGAACTATACAGGAAAGATCTGAATGTCCCTGATAGCCATGATAGTGCGGTCACTGAACTTGAGCCGGACATCCTAGACAGTGAAGTCAAGTGGGCCTTAGGAAGCATTACTAACAACAAAGCTAGCAGAGATGACAGTATTCCAGCTGAGCTATTTAAAATCCTAAAAGATGATGCTGTTAAAGTGCTGCATTCAATATGCCAACAAATTTGGAACACTCAGCAGTGGCCACAAGACTGGAAAAGGTCAGTTTACCTTCCAATTCCAAAGAAGGGCAACGCCAAAGAGTGTTCAAACTACTGTACAATTGCGCTCATTTCACATGCCAGCAAGGTTATGTTCAAAATCCTACAAGCTAGGCTTCAGCAGTATGCGAACCGAGAACTACCGGAAGTACAAGCTGGGTTTCGAAGAGGCAGAGGAACTAGAGATCAAATCGCCAACTTTCGCGGGATCATGGAGAAAGCAAGAGAATTCCAGAAAAACGTCTATTTCTGCTTCATTGACTACGCTAAAGCCTTTGATTGTGTGGATCACAACAAACTCTGGCAAATTCTTAAAGTGATGGGAGTACCACCTTACCTGTCTCCTGAGAAACCTGTACGAGGGTCAAGAAGCAACAGTAAGAACCAGACATGGAACAACCGATTGGTTCAAAATCGGGAAAGGAGTACGACAAGGCTGCATATTGTCGCCCTGCTTATTTAACTTATATGCAGAGTACATCATGAGAAACGCCGGGTTGGATGAATCACAGGTCAGAATTAAGATTGCCAGGAGAATTATCAACAACCTCAGATATGCAGATGATACCACCCTAATGGCAGAAAGTGAAGAGGATCTAAAGAGCCTCTTGTTGAGGGTGAAAGAGGAGAGTGCAAAAGCTGGTTTGAAACTCAACATTAAAAAAAAAAAGATCATGGCATCTGGCCCCATCACTTCCTGGCATATGGAAGGGGAAGAAATGGCAGCAGTGACAGATTTTATTTTCTTGTTCTCCAAGATCACCGCAGATGGTGACTGTAGCCCTGAAATTACAAGACGCTTGCTCCTTGGGAGGAAAGCTATGGCCAACCTAGACAGCATAGTAAGAAGCAGAGACATCACCTTGCCGGAAAAGGTCCGTATAATCAAACCTATGGTTTTCCCAGTAGTAACGTATGACTGTGAGAGCTGGACTATAAGGAAGACTGAGCGCTGAAGAATTGATGCTTTCGAACTGTGGTGCTAGAGAAGACTCTTACGAGTCCCCTGGACTGCAAGGAGGTCAAATCAGTCCATCCTAAAGGAAATCAACCCTGAGTGCTCACTGGAAGGACAGATACTGAAGCTGAAATATTTGGGCCACCTAATGCGAAGAGAAAACTCTGTGGAAAAGACCCTGATGCTGGGAAAGACTGAAGGCAAAAGGTAAAGGGGACGGCAGGGAATGAGATGGTTAGATAGCATCACTGATGCAATGAATATGGACTTGAGCACGCTCCGGGAGAGAGCGGAGGACAGGAAGGCCTGGCGTGCTATGGTCCATGGGGTCACGAAGAGTCAGACACGACTGAACAACTGAACAAATAGAAGCATAGCTTCCAAATCCCGGGAAATACTAGTTCCCCTCTACTTAGCACTGGTTAGGCCTCATCTGGAGTACTGTGTCCAGTTCTGGGCACCGCACTTTAAGAAGGATGCAGACAAGCTGGAGAGGGTTCATAGGAGGGCAACAAAGATGATCAGGGGACTGGAAACAAAGCCCTATGAAGAGAGACTGAAAGAACTGGGCATGTTTAGCCTTGAGAAGAGAAGACTGAGGGGAGATAGGATAGCGCTCTTCACGTACTTGAAAGGTTGCCACAGAGAGGAAGGCCAGGATCTCTTCTCGATCATCCCAGAGTGCAGGACACAGAATAATTGGCTCAAGTTACAGGAAGCCAGATTCCGGCTGAACATCAGGAAAAACTTCCTGACTGTTAGAGCAATACAACAATGGAACCAATTACCTAGGGAGGTGGTGGGCTCTCCCACACTGGAGGCGTTCAAGATGAGGCTGGGCAGCCATCTGTCAGGGATGCTTTGACTTGGGTTCCTGAATTGAGCAGGGGCTTGGACTCGGTGGTCTTATGGGCCCCTTCCAACCCTACTATTGTATGATTCTATATTCTTAATTTGGCAGAATTTTGTCGTAATACTTTTTTTGGCTCAGATTAAAATCCAAACCAGAGAAGAATTCAGGGATCCTAATGCTCACCTCATAATTGAAGATGAACATCATGAGCCCCTGAGATTCAAATTTCCAAAGCCAGAAATTTGGGTTTCCGAAACATTGTTATTTTTCATCCTATTGGGACACATCTTTGTACTAATACACATTGAGATGCTTTTAGTTTTGTGGTTAGTGAACAAGGCCTGGAAGTATATTTTGTAAAACTATTCTGGTTATCATTCATTCACAAGGTCAAATATCAGATTAACTCTGCATGTTGAGAAATCCAGTGTGAAGAAAAACTGTGAGGAAAAACACCATTAAAATTATAATGGTATGTCTCACACCTGGTGCTTCTCCATAACAGAACCACAATCTTCATGAACAGCTCATTGTGAAACCTCTATCTATCCCTCCCTCAGAAGAAGAACATTTCCTTAGTCAGCAGAATGAGACTTCATGCTTTCTTGCCCTTCACTACAAGTGAAGACAATGAGGCTATTCCATGTCAGTTTCCTTGTGGAACTGCAAGCTGATTTATGTAGCAGATATCAGCAAGTAGCCAATATCCTCAAGAGACTCACAAACCACTCAACCAGCCATTTTATACCAGTTTCCAAAAGAAAAAAATGACCAATTGCCTCATTGATACAACTCACATGGCAAATATAATATTCAGACTGTAAACTGTTTACATGTTATCCAAAAATATTTAGCAACACACCTGCTGATCATCTACAGTAGCTGCTATTCACAATTCTAGGCAGAAATCACTCAAAATAGTGTAGCTATGGTTATTTTATCCACCATGATTTTTTGTTCAAAAATTAATAGCGACGTGCTCTCTTAAACAAAGGTTCTGCACATGCTCTATGAAAATCTATGCATTATGTAGGTGGCACAGAAGCCCAATATTATTATTCTGCATGGAAAAAAATATTTTCCCCTATATCCATGCGTTTGACATCAGACTGGTGAATTGCTTCCATCCTCTGATAACATCAATAAAAATATAAGACTATAAAAGTAGAACTCCCAAAGTCTTTTTAGCAAGTGCTAACCGCAGCTTCGTTGAAAACAAAATGCCACGTTTACACACACAGATACCTTATGACCTGGGATGGATCCAGTATCACACCATCGGAGGTCTGCACATGTGCTAGGCCTTCCTCATCCTCTTCTCCCCCTTCCCCCCCGCCACACCAAATCTGCTCTGGAGGTACTCCCAACCCTCCAGAGCAGATTTGGGGGCTACAGGGGGAGGGGGAAATTTGTTCCACCAGCAGGGAGAAGGGGAAAATTTGTTCCACCAGCAGTTCTCTCCTGCTGGTGGAATGACACCACTGGATACAACCCATACTTTCCTCTTTTAGTGAAAACACGTTTCTGCCTAACATGTATTTCATGACTTTACTATGATTATAACCACCAGCAGCTATTTTAAAAGCTCTCTGAATAAAGAGATACCAATCTACTTTAAATAGCTGGCGATCCTTTTTATTGTACCTTTTTGTTTGATTCCTTGTTTATTTTAATATACAGAGCCAAGTAAAAATTGCAGAAATAGCCGAGAAAAGCACCAGCAGAAGTAACTACACCTTCGAGCTGTCTATTGCTAAGAGCTTGGGATGGTGGTGTTTACTGTATTTTTTTTTTTCAAATGAACATTCTCTTACCATTTGTCTGGTTTGTCCGTGGTTAGGCAGACCTAACAAACAGGAAAGAGAATAGAGCTCGTAAGACACCATTGCTTTTCCAAGACAAAAGAGAAAATACAAGATCAAAACAGTATGGCTATGTTTGCAAATGGCTCATTTTCCAAAACAGGAATTACTTTCACATTTGCTTTCTTTAATGACTGTCTGAGATTATCTGCTTAAGTGGCCTAAAAACAATTGCCAATTTTTTTTTAAAAAAATTAACCCATTACATTCAGTTCAGGAAAGCAGCAGGAGGTAAGGAGTGTGTACACCACTGCAGCAAAGTGCTTCTTGGCTTGCTTGTCTGTTTGCCCTTGCCTTGTAAACTGAGGCTCAGCTCAGCTAAGACTGTGTGTTTTCCTTTGGGGAAGATTGGGGAGTTCCTGCTTCTGCCAGGAAGCCTCAAAAGGAGGCAAGCAGTGAGGCTTTGGTCTCAGGCAGGCTTAAATGTTTGATTTTAAATTGGAAGACAGGACTACTTTGGTTTGACTGTCATGGGGAAAAAAGGGGGGACCTAAACTAAGCATCCAATTCCTGCCCCTCTCTTTAAAACTACTTTCTGTCTCTTAGGTGTGGGAACTTAATGGAAATAAATTAAGATTTTATTGGTGATTTATCTGTATCTATTATTGGTAGTTTATCTCTTAATTTAAAAAAAGGTAGGGGGAGTGGGAAAAACTTCATTTCCATTGACTGGGTTCACATGACACAACAACCCATCATTCATGGGTAGCCAGCCATGGTAGGCTGTCGTGTCATCCAAACCTAGAGCGTTTTCTGTGGGGCAGCTTATTTCTCACAAACAAGCCACGCCGAGAACCCATGGCTTGTTGTTGTTCATGGTGTCCTCCAAACCTGGGAGACCGAATTTATCGTGGTTTGTGCAGATAGGCTAGAGAGCCGCTCGGCAAGAGCACCAAAAAAGCCCGTGCTGCTCACTTTTCGCGATCTCGCCAGTGACTGCCTTTCCACTAATGCCAAAACAGCAGTAACCACTGCAGTAACTGCTCCAACAACAACAACAACAACAATAATAATTCTTCACATTTCTAAACCACCCATTAGCTAAAGCTCTCTGGGTGGTTTACAAAGATTAAAAACATTAAAAATACAGTAAAAGTAGCTGCGAAAAGGGTGGGGAGTTCGTATCTCCCCTTTCTGGAGTATCTGGAGAGGTGGGGAAGTGCTGAAAAGGTGGAGAGCACGGAGCAGTGTCAGTTCAACACTTAAAAGTGAGAGAATCATATTGCCATGGGGCGATACCATTCCCCTTTTTGATGCACTTACTCTTTTGGCTCCCCACCCCTTTTTGGTGCTTCTGAATTATGCTACTGGGTCCCTCCTTTCTCTTACTATTATTTCTCCCCCAGTCCTTGGCAGCTGTGCACAAATTAGCCTATGTGCAACCTCACCTTGTCACTTTCCTTGCACCTTACACTTCACTGCTCCCTTTGACAGCTGAAACATACAAGGAAACTGACCAGGCAAGACTACACATCTGACAGCCATAAGTGCGCACTTGCAAAAGACTGACCAAAAAACCACCAAAACCCTGATCCCAATTGCATGGTGTCATTTGTTTTTTAGCCAGAAGTGCCCAAGAATGATGCTACCACACTCTGGCAGGGGCTTTGGGGTAAAAATAATTGCAGCCCCTCGTACTGACTAGGGGGGTGCCATCCCCCCCGAATCCCCCATCAGAGTGATACTAAATTATCATTAAGTATTGTCTAGAATGTTGCTGGGTAAATAGAAATGGCAGCTTCCAGCCTATGGTCATCAGGAGGAAAGCTGCATGGTCAGTGATTTTCACCCCAGTCTGAATTTTAACATCCCTCCCCAATCCTCAAATATTCCCCAAACGATGCCCCCATTTTTGCCACTTGCAAATAGGGTAGCAAAAATGAAAGATGAATTTTGGGGCAGCAAAAGCCAATATACTCCATCATGATTAAGATAGCCTACTTTTGCTTTATGTCTCTAGCACTTTACCACAAAACCAACTGAAATGGAGATGTATATATAATGCATTATGGAATGAAGACATATTCCATTCAAACACTGTCAAATGAGAGTGCTTATACGAGATGGAGGGAGTAATCCTATGGCCGCTAGTCAGTGGCTAGATGGCTGTAGGATATCTGGTTTTCTGGGAACTGACCTTGGATCCCGTGCTCCGAGGTTGGTTCCTGGAGAACTAACCTCCGCCGACTTCCACGCTGCCTCAGAGGCAGCGTGGAACAGCCCCATGCTCTGCGCTTGCAAGAGGAACGTGGAGCGGCCGAAACGGGGTGTTCTCGGAGGGCGTTCCGGGGCGGGGAGGGCAGAAATGCCTGTACGACACATCCAATGTGTCGTATGGCAGCCTCCTCCTCTGCTGCGCCCTTCTGTGGCTAGACAGCTGCAATTGGCTGTCTAGCCAAAAATGCAGGGCAGGAGTTTGGAGTTGGCCGCCTATCTGCATAGGATTGCACCCCCATAGCTGGAGGTTCTAAAGAAGACTGTAACTCATTCATTTTAGGAAGCTAAAAAAACTGGATCCCCTCTAAGGCAGCTTGCTCAGTGGAGTTGCTTGTTCCTCTAATCAGAGAGGGGGTGCATTGACTTCCTGGACACATTCTGAAGAAATCTTTTTGAAAGCTGTCTCTCCTGTCTTCTGAAACTTTTTACAGGGCAATTTTATAAAGCTTTTGCCACCTCAATCTCATCACATCTCACAAACCTCTTTAATGAAATCCTGGGGGCTCCAGGATTCCAGAATCTTGGAAAAGAGTGAGGGTGATAATCATTCCTAGGGACGGTAGAGACCTAAAATTACCAGGGTCCTGCCGCCCAAATGCACTGCTTAACCATGATGCCAAACTGTTTACATACATCCTGGCCAAGCGACTGAATCAATTCATCATGCAGTACATCCATAAAGTTCAAATGGGGCTCATGCCAGGCTGTCAGATGGCTGATGGTATCCAACAGGTCTTAAACATTGTCCATCATAACAACTCTACTAAATCCCTGGTCTCTATTGTATATTTAGATGCTTTAAAAGCCTGGGTGGAATGGCCTTATCTGCTCAAAGTTGTACCAAAAACGGGAATGGCTGAGTGTTTCTTGACAGCAATGGTCTAGATCTATGCTCAGGTTAGTTAAGTCTAGATTAATTAAGGCTGTGTAGTACCACAGCTAAATGAGAGGATGATTTGCTACACCCAATTTACAACAGTATTTTGCCTCTTTCCAGATCAAGCAATTAATAAGCATAATAAAAAATGATACAGGCATATCCTGGGTTTCTATGGAAACATTAAATAGCACCCTCCCACACCAAACACTTCCCTTTAAGAAACTTACTAAAGCTGAAGTAGGGAGGGTTGAAACCCCTTCTACAAAGCAACACTCAACATTTGGAAACTATGGATCAAATGTCTTGCTCCCCCCCCTCACCCGTGCCTGACTTTAGACCACTATAACTGTGTAAACTAGACAAACCAGCACAGTTCCTAGGTTGGAGGGACAGGGGATTTCTTCATTTCAGAAACTTGTTTGTAAGGGGATAGCCTCTCTCTCTCCCTATCCTGGAGGCATGTCTACAAGGGATTGTAGTGGAAATGTGAAAGTCAATTGTTATATCAAGGAGTTTAGTGGTGTACAACAATTTTTTATTTATTTATTTATTATTAAATTTATTACTCGCCCATCTGGCTGGTCACCCAGCCACTCTGGGTGATGTACAACATACAATAAAACAGTTTAAAACAATAAAATTCTACAATAAAAACATTTTCTAAAATACCCTAACCCACCCCAAATGCCTGCCTGAACAACCATGTTTTTAATGCACGATGGAAGCTCATTAAAGAGCTTAGAGCTCCAGTTGGGGCTGTTCGTTTTAAGTGGTGAGCTTATTGTTATTTATTATCCCTTGGCTAGACTTCAAGACCTACCACCGAGTATGGGTGGGAATCTCTGGGATGGTCATATGGCTATCTATCCTGGCTGCTTGCCACTTGCTAGAGCTAATCCTTTCCCTTTGCAAGAGTGTGTCACTGGAGTATGGCCAGAATATAGGTGGGATTAGTATGAGCATAATCATATATATGAATCCCTGAGGCAGTCCCAGGGGATCTCAACACAAACCAACCCAGGAAGCATGCTGCATACCTGGCCGATGTTGGAGTGCGTTTGTCACTGCTTCCAAGTTCCAAGTGATTGGAGCATTGTAATTTTACTTTGGAGTTTCCTGCTGCAATTATTGCCCTGTAATGTTTTACTTCCTTGCTGTATTAGTTTTGTTCTTGCTTAATAAAATCTTTAGCCTTCACTCATTAGTGTGTTCATTGTTTTCGAATCCAAAAAGAACCATTGCCTCTTGACAACACAAAGGTGAGGGTTTCCTGGGACATCAAATAATCAATTTTGCTAAAGCACTAGCTAGAGAAGAAGGTATTCCTCAATCACGAATCATCTTTGAAAATGAATGCTTATCCCAGAGTGGTTCCATGAAAGGTCTACTGTCCATATGATATAAACAGTTAATCAATCTCATCTATGGAAACGCACTGGGCTAAAATTAGTATGGGAAGCAGACCTGAAAACAACTATAATGGAACATTGATGGTCTTGACTCTGGTCTACCACCAGCCCCATTTCTCACCATTTTGGCACAAGCAAGGGAAGCCACAATGAAGGTAATTCACCAATGGCACTTCACGCTGACTGAAATACACAATTTTAACAAATCTCTTCCACTATGGTGCTGGAGAGGATGTGGTAGAATTGGTTCCCTAATATATACATAGCAATTATGTTCAATAGTTGTAGACTTTTGGAAACAAGTTCTTTCTACAATATGTGAAATAACAGAACAGCAGTTTAAAAACTGTGGAGCCCTACTCCTACTTTCAATTTTCAAAGATGAGGACAAACACCATTTACATAAAGATTTGATTGCTGTTATGCTTGCAGCTCCCCGACCAGAGATTGCATTGAATTTGAAATCTTCTACTGGACTATCAGTACAAAAACGGATGAACAGAATTTGGAAAATTGCTCTTTCTGAAAAGGTGATGCACAGACTGAGACTTATAAAAGGACTAGAAAACTGAAACTTATTCATAGAAGTGTGGTATCCATTTATTGCATATGTAAAGGCACATTTGGCAACTCTGCCTCCTCTACCTGCACAATTCAAATTCTGGAGTGATGCATTGTAATGCTGCTAGCCTCATAATCTGTGCCTGTTTTGTTTTTTGTTATATTAAAATTCAATTAAAAATAAACAAAAACAAATAACAAAAAAAGAAAGGTTGCCAATAACAAATACACTATTAAGCAAGCTTGGCAGTTTCAACATTGTAATTAATGTTTCCAAGTGATCATCCCTAGTGATCATGTGAGAGAATACATCTGTATCACTGAAATGCATATATGTCTCAGTGTGAAATGGAACGAAGAAGTAGCGACAGTGAAACTGAAGGGGCTTTTTGGCAAATATAATATATAAATAAACAAAGAAATAAATAAGCAAAGAAACCTATGTGGAAGAGAACTGAACTCTGTTGAAACAGATGAGTAGTTTTAAACATATAATGTTACAGTTTTTTCAGTTACTAAAATGTTATAGTGCGTCAACAGTTTTCAGTACCTTTGGTTTTCCCCCCTTCATTTTGAACAATGTAAGGGACATGCTAATGTCTTTACATTTTTACAAGTATTCCAATAAAAAAGTTCTGTGTAACATAATATTTAAATCACATCAAGTGTGCTTTAATTTCCCCCCTCAAATATTTCAAGTCAAATACCTGTGGTGCATTGGGACAAAAAATCAACATGGGGTACTTTTTAAAAGCTTTGTTGTTTACTAAATACAAGTAAAATAAACATGCTAAATTAAATAACTCTCAAGGACATTAGAAAATTTTCTGATGCAAATTACTCTGCGAAAATTAATTAGCATAAGAATTTTTTCCAGAAAATGTTCCAGTTCAAAATTCTCTGGAAAACCCACATCACTAGCTAGGCCCTAAGTGCTTAGTGCTTTAAAGATTAAAATCAGTGCTTTTAATTGAGACTGGAAAATAATTGTCAAAATATTGTTGTGATGTGATCTAGATACAATGTGCTGCATTTTGCGCCAACTGGAGCTTCTGGACAGTCTTCAAGGCTAGCTGTATGTAGAGCATGTTGCAGTAATCCCACTGTGATATAACCAAGGCATGGAGAACTGTTGTCAAAGCAGAATGACTCAAGAAAGCTTGTAAGCGGCACACAAAACATAACTGGGCAAACACTGAAGATCCAGGGATTGGATAGGATCAAGGAACACTCCTGTGCTACAGACCTAATCTTTCAGAGGTAGCACAACCCCTTCCAGAACACGTTGAATCCCAATCACCGAGTCAGTCTACTAAGCAACAGCACCTCCGTTTTGTCTGGATTTAACCTTATTCAACCTATTACTGAACTCAGGCAACATTCAAGGGCATCAACTGCTTCCTTGGCATTACGTGACAAGGAGCAACACAGCTGAGTGTCATCAGCGTATCGGTGGTAACTGACTCCAAAGTTCCAAATTACCTCTGCCAGAGGTTTCATGTAAATATTAAATAGCATAGGGGACAGGACAGAATCCTGTGGGATACTATACACTAAAGGCCGTGGAGTTGAACAGTCATCCCCCAGCACCACCTTCTGGACCCTACCTGACCCGACTGAAAGGACTGGAAACATTGCAGAACAGTGCCTCAAAGGCCCAGCCCTGCCAGGCAGTTCAGAAGGATACTATGGTTGATGGTATTCAAAGTTGCCAAGAAGTCCAGGAGAATTAATAGATCTGGCTCCCACATCCAGTTCCCGGTGTAGTCATCCACCGAGGTGACCAAAACAGTCTCAGTCGTATATCTCAGCTGAAATCCTGACTGAAATGGGTCCTGATATTAGTATCTTCTAGATGTATCTGGAGCTACAATGCCATCACTTTTGCCAGCAATGCTACATTTGAGACTGGCGCATAATTAGTCAAATCTTCTGGGTCAAGGGATGGTTTATTTAATAAAGGTATTTTTACTGTCTCTGTTAAGCAGCAGGGAGGAATCCCCTTCCGCAAAGAAGTATTAATTAATCTGGGCAGAATCTCCTGACCCTAATTCCTCAGGCTCTTATATGCTTGTAAGGGCTCTGCCCCTTTTGCAAAGTAAGGTGTCCGTGTCCTTGTCCGTGTGTGTGTGTGTGTGTGAGAGAGAGAGAGAGAGAAAGAGATGAAGACTGAAAGAAGAATGCTTCTTTTGATCGTAATTAATATCCTCCCAAGGATTTTTTTTTTTTAAGCTGCAACAGGGACAGAGCCTTTAAAAGTTTATAGCACCCTGGACTGAGGTGGGGAATTAGAACTGGGGAATTCACACCTGACACAATTCTATTTTTCCCAGCTAATATATGCTATTAGGGGCTCTCGTCCCTTCTCAGCTTAATGGTTCTTTTGGGCAAGCATAATATTGGAAGCTTGATCTCCAGTTTCTCCCTCCCTACCCCAGTTTCTTCCTATCCCTCCACTTATGCTCATCTACCTTCAACATTGTGATTCCTGGAGAGCAATGAACATAGCTGCCCTCATGGATGGGCCCTGTTTTGTTTGTATTTTACAAACTAATATTTTTCTGCAGGTTGGCAGTTCTCAGGTCCACAGTAGCTCCATGGCCCCCCTTATCTGAGAGATGCCCCAGTTTTATGCCCTGGCTGACACAGCAAAACTGGCTTTATTCCCCTGGCCCTTCTTTTCCTTGGAGGCAGGGGGCTGGGCTGCCCACCATCTTCATTTCCTCTGAGCCCCACATGTGGCCCAGAGGCATTCATGGGAAAAGAAGATGGCAGCAACTGGAGATCCCCACTTTGCTCTGAAATGACCCCAGCCCCCAGGAAGAAAATGGGTTAATTAAAAAATGGTGGGAGGGGAAGGCGCCTTGGAGGGTGCCAAGAAAGGTGTCTGGGGGTGCATCGGTGGCCATGGACACCACGTTGACTACTCCTGCCTTAAGACAAGTGCTCCGGTTCAGGGCTCCAGCCAGCCTCAAACAGCAGTCCTACAGTACTGCTTGGGACTTGCAGAGGACTTCAGGAGATGGGTGGGGGGTGGGGAATGGGCAACTTCATTTTCCCCATCTTCCTGAAACATTACAATGCTGTGCTACATCACTGTCAGTTCTGAACCCAAGTGTTTTCTATACTCCACTTTTCTCTTTTAAAAAACACTGAAAGCAGCTTGTAACAAATTTATTGCTCTGCATTTGGGGGAGGGGGTGGGCTTCTGGAGAGTAAGAAAAGGGGGGGGAAGAATTCCCTTTTTCTTTCTTCCTTTCTGATGCAGAATGTGTATTCTGCATTTCAAAAACCAGAAGGGAGGCACAAACGCCATTCCAATCAATCAAATTCTGAATTAAATAGGCTAAGGGAGCAATCTTATGTCCCCTAGACAGCATTTGGGGGGGGGGGACACATAGGATTGTTTGGGTTCTGGGCTCGGAGGCTGGAAACAGGGATCTGACCTCAGAGCCCAGAAATCACGCCCTTCCCTCCTGCTTGTAGCCAGCGTGGTTCAGCATGGCACTTGGAAACAGAGTGCAGAGATGGGAAAAGGAGAGAGGAGGAACTGGGGCATTGGCCATGCAATGTTTCCTATGGCTGTCCCAGGCCAGCCTCTTTCCCTCCTCCTCCGAAGTGCAGCGGCTAGATGGGCAGAATTGCCTGTCTATCAGAAATACAGGGCAGCTAGAGAGCGGCAGCGAAGATTGCGCCCACTCTCCAGCCGCCCTGCACTGGATACTTAGCAGCCTCTGAGTTTGGAGCCAACTATCTTCATAGGGTTGCTCCCTAAACAGCCCACAGAAATTGTGACCATATTTCTTGCACCATCAGGGAGTGTACAGCGCATGGCCAGCCAGGCAATCATGGGTTGTTCGCGAGCCAGACATGATCGGGATATCCCTCCCCTGCTACTCCCTTGCAGCCAACAGTGAGATTTACAGTTTCTGAAAACAGATACTGTTTCTAGCTACTGAAATCCATTAATTTATAACTGTTGATTCAAATACTACAATGCAAACTGTTAGAAGCTTCATTTAATGCAGTACATCTCCAAGCTGCCAAAGGTGTTTTCCCCTTTCTCAATCACATTTCATTTCATTTTAATGAATATTCCCATTCTGAAGAATTTACACCTTTTGAAATTAAATATTTATTTTTAAAAGGATTTTCACCTCACCTCCCAACATAGCTCCTGTGGTAGCTTACCAAAAATCATTTTATTGATAGATAGATAGATAGATAGATAGATAGATAGATAGATAGATAGTCTAACACACTACCATTTAAGAAAATAACAATAATAAATAGCATTTGATTCTTTTTATAATAAATCCAGTTACTGCCTCTGTGCCATCCCATATCAGAAAGGAAAAGCCCTTCTCAGAAGACCCATCTTTACAAAGCTCTTGAAATATGACAATGAACTGGCAATATGGGCCTTTCTGGACAAGTAGTTCTGAAGTATTTGTGCCATCATTGTAAGGGCTTAAGTCCTGGGATGCCTTTACACTAAAGAAAACCCTCGCAGTCCTTCAGTTTCCATGTTTATCGCAAGCTCCCAGACAGTGACCACATGACTGCTGAGAGGGGAAGCTTTTAATTTTCAAGGTTCCATAGAACTCAATGAAACAGTGCCATCGAGTGGCTGTTTTAATAGTGTTACATTCCAAGTTTAAAAAGTGGTTCATTAGTTCCGGAACTATTTGAGACAGAATAACCAGGAAATACCTCTGGATGTGCCCTGGAGGTTAACGATGTGAAAAGGACCCACACACTTCCATAAGCGAGCAATCTCAGTAGCAGGATAAAAGCTCTGTGTGAAGGAGCCCCTGGTCATCGTTTGTGATGCCTTTAAGTCTGGTGCCTCCCCCTTGTTCATGCTCACATGCAAGTGGGATTATCCAGAAGGAGAGGTATTGGAATGGATGACTGCCACTGGGGAAGCCTGCTCAGGAACACACATGACGGGGAGGGGGCCTGAAGTGAGATAAGGCACTGGAAAGGAGTAGTTGGCTCTGAGAGGCCGCCCCCTCCCCGCACCTGGAACTGGGCCTGCATTTGCCTCAGCTGTGGTTAAATACAAAAATAATGGCCACAATATCTCTGGACTTCAGTGACATGAAAAAAGAATGGAATTACATTTACAGCACTGCCCATGAAATGGTGAGAAATTATTAAGAGAGACCATGTATATAGATACAACACAAACAATATTTACACACAAAACGAGTGGACACAAACACGAGAAGCAAAGTTGAAAAGCCCGATGAAACTAGAAGAGTTACACTGTCCTAGCACAGGGTGAGCACAACAGCAAGTTCTTACCCTTGCTAGGCATCAAAAGACGTTTCTTCATGTTGCCTGGTAGAACACAGTAAACAGAAAAATAAAGAGGTGATATCAGATACAGCATTATTTTACAAATGTAACTTAAAGGAACAGATTACAATGATTACAAATGGACATGGAATAATGAGCTCAAGTTACAGGAAGCCAGGTTCTGGCTGAACATCAGGAAAGACTTCCTGACTGTTAGAGCAATATGACAATGGAACCAATTCCCGAGGGAAGCAGTGGGTTCTCCCACACTGGAGGCATTCAGGACCAGGCTGGACAGCCATCTGTCAGAGATGCTCTGACTTGGATTCCTGCAATGAGCAGGGGGTTGGACTCGATGGTCTTATAGGCCCCTTCCAACCCTGCTATTCTGTTATTCTATGATGACAGTGCAGATGTTTGCTTGTTTTTAAAAATGGATGCTCATTGAATCTAAGTAACAATGATGGGCAATGCCAGAGGAAAACTGTTTTAGTAACAGCACAGCACACTGAGAGGTATGATAGACGCTATGGTGCAGGGATGGAACAATCTTTAAAAACTCCTAGTTGTTAGCACAACATTTTTAGGTACCTGGGGATGTTATGGCATATAGCATTCATCACATACCTTATTAAGTGTAATCTTGTTTTTATGTGTGTAGTAAATAGTCTAGCATTTCCCAAACTAATTTAGCCATGGAATACTTTTGGGCTTGAAATATATTAATAGAACTCAGAAATGGTAATCAGGTGGGCCTGGTGGGTATGGGATATCTCTGGGAGAAAGCGGGGTCAGGAAATTTTGTAGTAAATTAGACAGACGAAATGAAGTCTATTTTCATTCCGAAAAATTGCCACATGTAATGCTCAAAAGTATGTCTGATTTTTCATTTCAGTTTTTAAAAGTTTGTTTTTGCAGGATGTTTTATATTTTACAAAGAATAAATAATATTCTTTGGGACATTGCCCTGAGTAAGACCAGAGCTTCTCACCACCACCATTTGCTTTCTAGGCAATTTTGGAGTTGTTTATATATAATAAAAAGGGGAAACCCCTCAAGCAACATGCGGCAACAGCATTTGCATTATTTCACGTTCTCTGGGAATACTTTTCGGACAGAAAACTTATTAAGCAACTCTAACAGAATGATAGGTGCTTTCTATTATTTATTTATTTACAGTGTTTTTACCCTGCTCTTCAGCCAAAAATGGCTTCCAGAGTGGCTTACAAAGATTAATAATGAGACAACAACAACAGTATTAGCAACAACTAAAATGAAAAGCTAGTGAGGCAACTAGGCTGCAGACTTATTATCTTGCAATAATAACACATTAGTGCTAAGAAATATTTACCATCCATCCCATTGTGCTGCTCATAGCTTCTTTTTCCCAAGATAGTTGGAGATCCACTGTTAATCATTGAAACAAATTTAGTACAAGGCACACTGCTGAGGGAGCCAGACAAACTCTTAGCAGGGTCAGGTTTCAGATGGCAAGGATGAGACTCTGTATGGAGAAAGCAGTGCGTTAGGGCCATACTATAAAAGGGGGTGACAGGCTTATTTATTTACCGCCCAATAGCTGAAGCTCTCTGGGTGGTTCACAAAAGCTTGTTTATTGAAACCTGAGGTGGGGAACCTGTGTCCCAAAAGCCAGCTCATTTCATGAGGCTTCATCTCACTGTCTGGATGCTGCAGTCCCACTGTTGTTCCCCAGACTGCCCCTCTTCTGGCTTGTGTCTGCATGTGTTTGTGTGCATGCACACACAAAAGACGTAGAGAAGGGATAGGGTGGCACAGAGAGAAAGAGCTGTGTAATCTGTTGATGCTGCACACTCTGCCACTCCCCTTTCAGCTCTGCCCACCATCAGTTCTGCCGACTCTTCGTGACCCCATGCTATGGTCCATGGGGTCACGAAGAGTCGGACACGACTGAACGACTGAACAACAGTTCTGCCTCCAGCAACTGTCAGTTGGGGCTCCAGATTTATTTTTCATGTGGGTCAACAGTTCTTCATAGGAAAAAGATTCCCCACCCTTGGTTTAAATCCAAGTCTGACCCTATCATGCATAAAGCAGAATGGAGAAGAAGGGTGCCCAATTTTTAAAACAAAAGGCATGCACAGGTAAGGGGAACTGAATGCTCTCTTTATCTGTCACTTACCTCTCTGCCCAAGCACATTTGTCCCAGCTGAGCTAACTTCAGGTACTGGAGCTCAGCTGAGGAGAGAAATGGAAATTCTGCACTTACCCCATGAATTTCTGTTCTCTTCAAATGAAGGAGGCCAGCTAGTATGGATTAGGCCCTGCCTGTGGGGCCAGGAGGCAGCCTCCTGGTTCAGTTTCCAGAGAAGGAGGCGAGGCTTCCCTCTCAAGCTCCAGTGATGCTTCCTATTGGACTGGCCATGCATTGGACCCACCAATGACTGAAGCTTCATCCGGGCACTGTCTGGCTCTGATCTCCTGGGCCTCCAACACTGGGTAACTGTGAAGACAGCCAAACCTAACTGGGAATAAGTTCCCCTTGAGAGAGAGGCCAGCACCAGGGCAGGCCTAGCTGGCCTCCATCACTTGAGGAGAACAGAAATTCATGGGGTAAAGAGAGATTTCTTTCCTGTAATTGTTCTTCTTTGTGGTCTTTGTGATTCACACATATAGGTACTGCTCCTGTGCAGAGCAACATTCAGAACATTCTAGAGCTGAGCAGAGTTGTGGTGAGTGCCCGCCTGTTCTCCTCTGCGCATACTCCTAGGCATGGCTCCCACTCTCCTGCTCAGTTCCTGTCCACTGCAGCAAACAAAAATGAAAAATAAGTGAGACCCCCAAGTGGGGAGGAGGGTACATTATATGAGTGCACAGATGACCCCCCCCCCCAAGAACTACAGTTACAGGTAAACAACCTGTCCTTTTTATTTGTGATCTCTGTGACTCATGCTTATGAATAACTGACAAGCTAACTCACCAGCAGAAGGGGAGATGTTCTGCCAAAACTGTAGAAACAACTGCCTGACCAAATGCTGCATCCGCCCGCAACTTGGTATCCAGCTGGTCACGCTTGATGAAAATAGACATCTGGGACCATGTAGCTGCACTACACAGTTGTGGAAAAGGCACTCCTCAAAGGAAAGCCGCAGAAGATACCACCGCCCTGGTGGAGTGGCTGCCAACATGCCCAGGAGCCAGACGTTTAGTGAGCTGATAAGCCAAAAGAATAGTTGAGGAGACCCACTTGGCAAAATTTTGTGCCGATGCAGGCTGTCCCTGCTGTAATCCGTTATGGCACACAATTTTTCTTATTGCAGCTCTGAATGGAGTTGTGTGTTGCAAATAAAAGGAAGAGCTCTCTGAATGACAAGGGAGAGGCAGGATGTGGAAGAAACGTAGGCAAACTGTGTCATGTGAAAGCATGTCAAAAGGCAATACCACCGTAGGAAGAAAGGTATTTCTTCCTACGGTAGGAAGAAATACCAGTAGCAAGGCAAGCTTGTCCTTATGAAAAATCAAACAGAACTGGTCGTGTTGCAGTCTGCACAGCTCATCAGGCCTCAGCACTGATGTAATGATAGTAAGAAAAGCTACCTTCATGGTTAGCAAGCGAAGGTGAGTAATTGCTGGGTGAGGACCACATCCAAACCAGGATAGCTGAGGCTGGAGAATAAAGAATAATCAATTGTTTGCGAGACCACTTGACATTCCGACGTGAGTAAACTGACAGAATATCAAGCCTGACATGGTATGCCAAAATAGTGACCAGATACACCCAGGGCGACAATAGCACCCCTATTTTTTAATGAGAGAAGGAAGTCCAAAATCTAGGCAAAGTTGCAGGTCTTGGGCTGCTGGTCCCATGCATGAACAAATGCAGAGAAAGCTCCATAGGGAAGTCTTATGGAGGGTTTTAGGGAAGCGGTAATGACCGTGAGGACCTCCAGGAAGAATCTGCGTGCAGCATTATGTGCCGTGTTGTTTCCAAACCAGGATGGAGGACCTTGCCCTGATCCATCGTGAGGCAGTCAGGAAAGTGCGGGAACTGAAAGAACAAGCCCTGTCATGGCTGATACATCCTGGAACAGTTCACAGAAGTGGGAGATGATTGGAAATGGACACCCATCTTTCGAGTGGATGTTTTCATAGTTTGGATGTGATCTAGCACTGAATTCATAGAGGCACTGAAAAGTCTTTACCACCAAATGGGAGGTCCTCTACTCTGGATTGGGCCTCCTGGTTCAGAGCCACCATTCTGAGCCATGCATGATGATAGGGAGCGAGGGCATCCACCATGGCCTTGGAGCCCAGTGACGAGCTGTATCTATTTGTTGGCCTGCCAGGCGGTGAGCCTCAGTTCTTCACATCATCTCACAGGTGATCGAAAAAGGGAGCAGCTTTTTCCCACAAGGATTTGTGGTATGTTGCCATGCGGGCCTCATAGTTAGCTACCCAGAGAGCTACAGCTGACTTGGAATAGATGCAATGGCCCACAGAGTCCAACTTACTCCCTTCTGCATCCACAGGGGTGGAATGCAGCTTCTGTCTGTCCGTTGTCTAGAATGCCTCCACAATAATCAAGTTGGGAATGGAATGTTTAAAGAAAAAAATCACACTCCTCCTCTTGTACTCTGTAGAGATGTTTAATTTTACAAGATGTTGGTGGCATAGTGGAAGACTTGGTCCACGACTGCTTCACCACATGGAGGATGGGCAACATTGGAACTGTTACCAATGTGGTCAAGTCCAATGGAATTCTGTTAAAGAATGTATCCATGACCAGAACTAGGACAGCTATAATTTTGAGCTCCAAGGATCTGGTCATTTGAAGTACCCTTTCCACATACAGATGGTGTAGAGGAAAAACCACAGGAAGGCTATTGTATATCGAGGAGATAGGGATGGTGCGCCACAGTTGTTCCTTCTATTCCCATGTCTCCTGGAAGACCTTAAAACTTAAGCTTTCTTAAGGCCTTTAGCTTGAAATTTAGTGTTCAAAATTGGTTGCAGGTGGGGATGGCACGGCCTTGGAATGCAGGAGGATGACATACACAGTGAAGCTAGATGGTATGGCCTTGGAATGAGGGAGGGTACCATCTGGCTACTGTCCACTTGCTTCGGCTAATCTTTTAAGTGGTGCACCCATGAAATACATCATCATGGGACTTAAGCACAACAGGTGTGATTAATTGAGGTGCTGTCCTAGACGGCATGTGGCACTCAAGAGATTAAGGTATAAAAAAGCCAAGCAGTTCTGCCCAAGAGGAGCTTCGATGCAGACATGACCGGAAAGGTGCTGCATGTCGGCCACAGACTGGGGTCTCCTCGTTGTCGTCTGCTGGGGCTCCCGACAACTGACTAAGGACAGCTTGCTTGGTATGGTATATTCCTCTTGATATCCTTTTGCCTGCTTTAAATAAAATCCTTTGACTTCAACTCACTTGTGTGCTTATTGCTCCTGAATCCAAAAAGGAACCCTTGCCTTTGGCAAGACAGATGGACATTGTCCATTGCAGAGTGGGGTGGTTGATCTCCCACTACTACATTTAGGGAAAGAGACAGAAGCAACAGCCAAAGAAAAGGAGGACAAATCAGAGCAGGCCCTGAAGAACATTCACCAGAAAGTGGTGGAACCAATGGCATAACTGTCTGACTTGGAGGCAGAATCATTCCAGGATGAACTGTAGGTTAGTGGAGGCTGTGTTACAGAAGGTGCCAAAGCCCCAGCTGCAGTCCCTACCACAGGAGCTGGGATCTTTGGTAGGATAACATCCTGAAAGAAATTCAGAGGTAAGGGTAGTCTTGCCGACAGTGGTAGCACCATAAGTGCAGGCATTGTGTCAGGAGAGGTGCAGTCAGTGGTACAGCTAGTACTGAGTGAGTGCCCATAGGCTTGGTGTCCAGTGGCTGAGAAATAGGCTCTGATCTTCTGTTCCTATCCTCAGATGGGACAGTTACAAATGATCTTTATGGAAAAGTGAACCTGACTGATGGCAGTGTGCATAGTAGCACTCGATATCTCTCCAAACGTAGGGAGGGAAACAAGTAGGGATGTACGAAAGTTCCGCCACGGATCTCAGGGAGGCCAAATGCCAGCGCATTCAGCCCCCCGAAATCGGTGGCGGAACGGCCCGCCCCCCCCCCAGGACAGGACTTACCTTAGGCGGATCTTCCTGGCGGCGGCGGCTCTGGTGGCGGCGGCAGCTGCGGGGGCCGGTCTTCTGACCGGCTGCCACCGCCGCCATTTCCAGGTGAAAAAAACCAAAAAAAGTGATAGGCTATGTAAAGATTTACACAGCCTATCACAGCTAGATTTTAAAAAAACACCGTGATAGGCTACGTAAATGTTTACGTAGCCTCTCACGGCTGACTTAAAAAACAAAAAACGCGCGTACGCAAATGGTGGCGGTACGCTATTTGCGTTCCCCTTTTCGTCGTCTTAGTCTACGTAAATGTTTACATAGACTAAGACTTGCCAAAATAAGGAACGCAAATGGCGGGGGCCATCGCTGCTGCCATTTGCGTACGCGCTTTAAAAAAAATTTTTTTTAATCAGCCGTGATAGGCTATGTAAACATTTACATAGCCTATCACGGCTAACTGCAGGGACGCAAACAGCGGCGGCTACAGCCGCCGCCATTTACGTCTCTGCTAGCCAGCAGCCGAATGTCTCTGCAGAATCACTGCAGAGCACAGCCGGCCAGCCAGGATTCCTGGGGAAGGGACGGAACGCCTCCCCCCCCACCATCAGCATAATCCCCGAAAGGTAAGTGATTTTCGTACATCCCTAGAAACAAGTTTCATCTCCTCCTCTGAGGGGATCAGTCCTTATAATAGCACAATGGAGAGTATGCATGGTATAGATGATAGTGATCATCCAAGGATAGATTGCAACAATGGTGAAGAAAACCTCCAGATGAGATGGATGAAGCCAGTTTCCCAGTATGGAGAGGAATGACTCTGATGATACAGACGGTGCCTAGGAGCTGCAGAAGGAGGCAGCAAGGCAAAGGCGGTTGCCACACCAGTGGCGGAGGGGATTTATCTTGGATTTCACCCTCCAAAACTGACCCTATGCATTGCAACTCATTGGAGAATTGCCAAGCAAGGGGCAATTGGAGCCTCCCCAGAATTGGAATAGGCAAGTTCATAAAGGGTGGAGGAGCAGGAAAGAACTGTACTGTCAGGAGGTCACCCCTCAGGTAGCCAGAATCAACACACAGACAATAGGGCTCTTTTCCAAGACTTTATTCACATTCAACCTAATGATGCGTACAGATGCTAATTGCTTGATCCTACGAGTGAGACTTAAGAGAGCTGCCTACTCGGGGGTTCTAACCTTAGGAATCAGTTGATCTCCATTTGGAGGGGAAGGTGGGAAACCTCTGTACTTATGGGCTAGGAGGAGAGAGTCCACCCTTTTCCCGTGGGGCATTGGGGCGCCGCTGTTGCTGTCGCGCCAAGCAGGCCGAGCGCCTCTCAGTGCCCGCCATCTCCCGCTTGACGCTGCGCTGGCGCCTAGCATCTGGAAACTGCTGTTGCACCTCCCTCTCCCTGCCAGGGTGACTATCACTCTCAGGAATGTGTACCGGGAGGGGCTCTCCCCCGGCTGCTCCTCTGAACAGTGTGCGGGTTCCTCTCCTGCGGTTTCTATCTCTTCCACAGAATCAGAACTGCTTTGGGGCTCTCTGGGCTCCGATCCAACCCTGACATGTACATCTGTCAGAACTGAGGTCAATGCTGCATCAGGAGGTGGAATGGTAAGGCCCTCAGTGGATAGATCCATTGTTCTCTGTGGGTCCTTGCTGGACTTTATTCAGCGCTTCTTTCTCGTCTCTGTCTTAGACTCCTTTCCAGAGGTAGCCACTATGGGGCACTTTGAATTTGATTTGGTAGGTTTCACCAACTCATATTGACCTGCAGCCACCAAACTGCTGGCACCAACCTTTGAGCCTGTGGTTGCCAAAACAGCAGATGTGGATTGTTGCTCCAGATCTGGAAGAGACACCCAAGGAATGGCTGACAATGATGCTGTTTTAGGTGCTATTTTTTGAACTGGCGGTGGGGGGTGGTTTGAAACTGGCTTTATCAGGTGACCAGGATTGGATACCAACAATTATGCTGTCAGTGGTGACCTGGTGCAGATCGTGAAGGAGGCCATATGAAATGGTCAAGAGTCCATGACTTTTAAGGCCTTCTCCCACAGTAGACAAAGGGAAGGCTGTCGGTCAGTGGTATCTTCCCATCCTACCATGAACACTGTTTGAACAGAGCCCTGGAGGCCATAAGCCCCCCAAACAGATGACAAAAAAATGCTGGTATTAAAAAACAAATACATAACATAAACCAAAGAAAAGGAAACTGCAAAGCAGGCCCAAAGGCTGATATCTGAGGTAAAAAGCCACATAACATGGAAAACATTCCAAATGCTGTTATCACTGTGGTAGAAAAAAAGGGACTGAGCAGGAAGGGAGTTGTGACTAGGAGCATGCGCAGAAGAGTGGCTCCCACCAAAACTGAATGCTGCATTGCATGGGTGCAGAACCCATATGTATGAGTCACAGAAAGCACAAAGGGGTACAGAATTTTCATTTCTCCTTTCAAGGGGAAAGAGGCCAGCTAGTCTGGGGGTGTAACAAAGCAGTCCATCCCAGGTGGGGGCAACTTCCTCCACAAGCCACCACCCCCCCTTAAGGGAGAAATATCCTTTGGAGGACCCGCCTCCCAAAGATGCCCTCTGGCGATGAAAATGTGTTGATCTTGTAGTGTATGCACATAGGACCATGTCCTATGCATATTTCTTCTAAGGAAGCCCTTTCCCAGAATGCCGCCAAGATGGCCATCCCCCTAAGTGAATAGGCGAGGATTCCCTCTGGGACTGAAAGCTTGCTGGAGGTATGTTCTAGGCCTATGCATTTCCTCAGCCACTGAGCCAGGAAGGAGGCTGAAACCTTCCTAGCTAACGCAGGTATCTTTAAGGATATGAAGAGGGCACTACATTGCCTGTGGGACCTATTCCTATCTAGGAGGAATTTAACCCCGCCCCTGCATGCATCCAAAGTGCCCCCCCTTCCTTTCCCGGGGCAAGGAAGGATGAGAGCAGAGGAAGGGCACTGCTAACTTTTGTGCTCTGTGGAAGGCCGTGTTGATCCTGGGGACAAAGGGAGGGTCCAGCGTAAGGACTACCTTGTCATGGTGAAAGCTGCACAGTGCCTTCTCCGAAGAGAGGGAGCCCTCGTTCCAGCACCTTTCTGGGTGAGGTGACAGCTACCAGGCAGACGGTCTTGAGGGTTAGGACACTGAGGGGCCATCCCCAGGGTTTGGAGAGGGCCATGCTCAGGCCCCTGAGGACCACATTGAGGCTCCATGCAGGGAACCTTCGGACTGCTGGGGGACTGATTAGGGAAGCCTCTCTTAGAAACCTTCCTATGTGGGTCCCCTGCAATGCTGGACAGGGCTGAGACCTGTCTTTTCAGGGTGTTGGGCTTGATACTCTTCTGCTGGTAGACACCCTACTGGATGAGAGAGGGGCCCTGAACAACTTCCTGCCAGTGACGGCTATGCTGGCCAGGTTAGCCTTGGACTTGGCACCAATGCCCAAGTTGCACAACCATAGGTTCCTCCTTGCTACCATGCTGGAGGCCATATACCTGGCCTCTAGCCATAGGGTTCTGAGGGATGTGTCTGCCAGGAAGGCTGTGCCTGAGGCCATTTCCCAATGGTGTCTGTTGTTATTTATGTGGTACTGTGCCAGGAGGCCGTTTGCCTTCATGTAGATGCCATGAGTTACTATGGAAGGCACTGTAAAACCTTTAGGGCTGTAGCGGATGCCTCAACACCCAACAAAGGGTGTCCTCAGCTCTTCTGTCATGTTGGCTTGCTAGCCACTCATCTGGGCCTAAAGGCCTGGGGGTCTTGGAGGAGTGCGCCACCACCACGGCAGCTACTTTCATCACATCATCTTGCAGGAGGCAAAATGTGCAGCAGTGGCGATGAGTGGAATGGGGCCTGGCTGGGTTTTTTCCCATTCCTTCTGGATGCCTCCCTTGAAACACAGCTGGTGCTGAGGGGGGAGCAGCCAGGAAGCTGCTGCCACCCCTGAAAGCTCTGCTTTGGTCCAGCTCTTTCCGGCATGTGAGGTGGAACACCTCCAGGCAACTAGTGGTCATCCTGGAAATGGCTTCAGGCAAGAAAAGCCTCCCTTGTGCGGGCTTCTCTTTTGGTCTTTCTCAGTCTGAGGGCTCCCCACCCCACCCTTGGGCAGAGTTCTGAACCAGAAGGGGAAGGAGACGCAAGGCCTGCCCTAGACCCAGAACTGTCTGTGTGCCTCTTTGCTGGCCTGGCAGTTTTCCTCAGGCTTGGAGGGGTCTTTAACAGGGGATCCCCTGAATCTTTTCCGCCCCCTATGAGGGAAGAGCTGGAGGGGCGAAGGGCCTTGTTTTGGGGTGGGAGTCTCCCTGTCCTTTATGTGTTCCCTCCTGTGTGGGGGAGTCTGCTGGGTAGCTGTAGAGGGGCCTGCGGCGCCTGCTGCTTCCTGGGCGAGCAGGAGAGGTCCTGCTGCTTCCCGCCTGGGAGGCCCTTCCCTGGGCCTGCTCCTAGAGGGTCTTGATGGGGAAGAGGGAGAGGAGAGCCCTTCAGCCCCTTGCTGGGTGTGGAGCTGGCCTTGCTCCTCCCCTTCTTTATCATTGTCTGGATGTGTTTCTGTGTTCCTCTTCTCCCCCCTGAGGTGGCAGGGGAGGAGGGGAAAGGCAGCAGTGATGCGTGGCCAGGTGGGAAGCTGCCCTGCCTCTGACTAGTCACATCATCTTCTGCATAAAGAGGCTACATTTAGCATAAAACTGGTTTGTAGATTTCAAGAGATCATCCCTGGGCTTTGCCTTACCCTGAGAGAAGGAAACACTACGTTGGGAACACATACAGTTTACAGGACTATCTGTACATTACTGAAAGGCACGTTCCATTGAGTTTAATGGGACCTACTTCCAGGTAAGCAGGTATAGGACAGCAGCCTTAGTTTGCACTGCACAATTCAACGTAGCTTGATCTACCTAAAGAAATTTATTCTAAAGCCCAAGGAAATGGGCTTATGCATAAAACTTTAATTCCCAGAAAGCGTGTCAATATTTTTAGGAAGCTAGAGAAGGATGTAACTACTTTCTAATTTTTTAAAGAACTCATAACTCAGTTGTAGATGCAACAAGTGTAATCATACATGATTCCGCTAAGTAACAGCATAGTCCTATGCATATTTAGCCAGTTATTTCAATGGGAGTTATTGGCCTGGTTCATACATTATGCTAATCCATGGTATGGGTTGTTGAATTCTGCGTTGTGATGATGTGCAAATGCAGCTGTGTTAACAAACCATGCTTGGGTTGTGAACTCTAGGTTGTTTAAACCAGGGGTCCCCAACCCCCAGGCCACGGACCGGTACCAGTCCGTGGCCTGTTAGCAACCGGGCTGCAGGGGTGTGTGAAACCCCCTCACCTTGGGTCCACAGGGGTCCGCGGGGGGGGTGATCCTTCCCCCCGCCAGAATCCTCGCTGGCCCTGGCTGGCTCCACTCCGCAGTGAGCCTGCGGAGCTGCCGGCCGGCTCTGGCTGCTGGCGGACTTCCGGCCACTGGGATGCAAATGGTGTCCGCATAGCAGATGCCATTTGCATCCCTGTTCTTCAAGTAATAGGCTACGTAAATCTTTACGTAGCTGATTACTGCAAAGAATAGGGATGCAAATGGTGTCCGCGATGTGGACACCATTTCTGTCCCAGCGGCCGAAAGTCCGCCAGCAGAACCACCCCCTTGTCCGTGGAAAAATTGTCTTCCATGAGACCGGTCCCTGGTGCAAAAAGGTTGGGGACCGCTGGTTTAAACCATGGGTTGTCATTATATGTGAACCCAGAGCTGTTGGTTGTTCATGGGTTGTTTCACCAAGCTACAGAAAGCCTTTTTACATACGGCATTTATTGTGTGCTCATGATTCCTCTCTCATAGTAGTTTTCAGATGCTTTACATGATGTTGTGATCCTCCAGGGCCTCTCCTGTTCTCTGCAACAATTATAGCTGGGGCATGTGCTTCTATGGAAGAAAGTCTGATATTTCTGTGAATGGCATCATGAAACTCTGGTGTATTTGTGAAATTCCACTATACCACAGGGAACCTAGTGGTTGTGTAATGGAAGATATAGAAAAGCATAGAAAAAAAATCCCTGGAAAAACATGTGTAAAGGAGTCGATCTCAATCCCACAAAGAATTCAGAAGCAGAAGCCTTGGTAAAGTGGTGGGTTAAAGGCCTCATGTAAAAAAGCCCAGAGGCAATAGGCAAGAGGAGTAAAAAACAAAAACCCACTCTACATGCCAGTACTACTGCATCACAAAGGCCTCTGAGATACAGGGAGGAAGTGGATGAAGGAAGAGGAAAACAAACAACGAAAGGACTGAGAAAACAAACTACAATTTGTTTGACTGATAGACAAACTTTGGGTAGGGCAACAAACCATGGGTTAAATAAAACATGGGTTTGCATTATTTATTACATTCATATCCCATCTTTCTTCCTCCTTATGGAACCCAAGGTGGTATACCTAATCCTCCTCCTCTCCATTTTATCCTCACAACAACAACCCTGTGAGGTAGGTTGAGCTGAGAGTCTTTGACTGGCCCAAAGTCACCCAGTGAGCTTCCATGACCAAGTGGGGACTAGAACCCAGATCTCCCAACTCCCAGTCCAACAGTATACCACACTGGCTCTGGTTTGCACATAACCACCTGGTTATGTGCAAACCAGGCCTTTCACTAGTAGGTGTGCACAGGGTTGTAGCCTTAAGCATCTTTTAGAAGTTCTGTTAAGACACTCCCCTTTGAAATGGCACTTGGGGCTAAATTTAAGCCTATCGGGAGGTGAGGGTTTTAGTACTGTTTTTGTTTGCTTATCAAGCTTTTTAAAGTAGTATTTTCTATCTGTTTTTGACCCATGATTGCCTGTCCTAAGCCTTCTAAATACAGCTGAGCTCCCACTTGATACAAAAGTGGCTATTGTTAATCAAACACAAGGAAGTGAGTTGGAGCGGGGTGAGCAACAGGATGCTAAGATATGGAGGGAAAGAAGATAGAGTGCTGAAATGGGGAGCAGGGGAGCAAACGAACCACAATGCTGTGGGGAGATGGCCCAAAAGGAGCTGCAAGTTGGGAGAGGGAGAGGGTCCTTAGGACTCAACATTCTCTGCCTCCCTCACTTGCCAAGTGTTGGGTATGTGGCGTGCCGTTTAGAACCCTTGCCTCATGCTCTGATCCCAGCTGTTTGAGACCTAATCCCACAGTCAAATTGAGGGACAAACATTTTTGTGAGAAACAAAATGTTTAAGATAGTTCCTTCTGTTCAATTGATTCTTCATAAGAACATTGCATCATTCTGCCTGAAGAACTCTGTGTAACTGAAAAGGGAGGATGCTCTCCTGTGCATGGCATAACAAGAGGCAGGTGCCATCTTTCAGAACCTGTTTAAATGCCAGGATTCAAGCCCTGGAACTTGTGAAATGCAGAATTAGCAACATTTTGGAGGGTCTTTAAAACTTCCAATGAGGGGAGATTTTTACCATAACTGCAAAAGAAGTACTGGAGAAAGACAAAAATGTAATGGAAAAAATCCTAGGTTATACTGTAAGTGGTGGGCTCTCCCACACTGGAGGCATTCAAGATGAGGGGACAGCCATCTGCCAGGGATGCTTTGATGTGGATTCCTGCGCTGAGCAGGGGGTTGGACTCGATGGTCTTATGGGCCCCTTCCAACCCTACTATTTAATGATTGTATGACCCTGTTGATTTTCCTTGATCTCTTGGCGGCTTTCGATACCATCAACTGTGGTATGCTTCTGGGGTGACTGTCTGAGCTGGGAGTGGGAAGTACTGCACTGCAGTGGTTCTGCTCCTACTTGGACGGTCAGCTCCAGAAGGTGCTGCTTCGGGGATATTGCTCAGCCCTGTGGATTCTCCATTATGGGGTTCCGCAGGGCTCGTTTTTGTCCCCCACGCTACATAACGTCTACATGAAACCGTTGAGAGGGTTCATCTGGAGCTTTGGAATGTGTTGCCATTAGAATGCTGATGACATGCAGTTCTATCTCTCCTTTTCATCTTCATCAGGTGAGGTTGTGGATGTGCTAGATCAGTGCCTGGCTACAACAATGGACTGGATGAGGGATAAGAACTTGAAGCTCAATCCACGCAAGACTAAGATGCTGTTAATGGGTGGTTCTTCTGACCAGATGGAGAGTGTTCATGACGTTCTGAAGTAGGAAGTTTGTAGCTTGGGGATTTCTCACGTGGCCTCAGTGGAACAGCTTCTACAAGCTTTAGTTGGTGGCCCAGCCATGCCCCTATGTGGACAGGGGTAACCTGACTTCAATAGTCTACACTCTGGTAACCTTCAAGTTAGATTACCGCAATACACTCTACGCGGGGCTGCTCTTGAACACTGTTCGGAAGCTGTAGCTTGTACAAAATGCGGGAGTCAGACTGATGGCAGGTACCAGACATTCTGAGCATATAACACCAATCCTGGCCTGCTTGCACTGGCTGTCTGCACATTTCTGAGCCAAATTCGGGGTGCTGGTTTTAACCTATAAAGCCTTACACAGTTCGGGACCACAATTCCTGACAGAGTGCCTCTCCTGATATGAACCTACCCACATACTACTCTCATCATCTGAGTGCCTCAAATGGAGAATCCATCATCCCCCCACCCTCCTTCTTCCCAGCATGATCAGGGACAGCAGAACCTTCCTGTAACCATCACATGACCTGCTGACCTGCAGACTCCTTCTCCCACACTACATCTTGGGAAGAATCTGACCTTGCAGACAATGTGACTTCACTTTCTAGTCACCTCCTCCCCCAGCCTCCATCTTTTATAGCATCTTGCCTGAAGAATGTCAAAAACTTGCACAATTTTTTATTTTCTGTGTGTGTGATCTTTAGGTTGGCCTAATAAGGGCACAGTCCTCTGCATGGTTAGACAGAAAAAAAGTCCTACAACTCCCAGCATTCCCTGATCAGCCTTGCTGGTGTTGGAATGCTGGGAGTTGTAGGACTTTTTTCTGTCTAAACATGCATAAGATTGCGCCCTAAAGGTATTACAGCGACATGGATCTTGGAAATGTTCTTATGGTCAATACAGCATATGCACATGTGCCTGCTTTGTCTGCTTTAGGTGCATTAAAAAGTTTATTCTTTCATTTAAGAAATGCATATGCTGCCTTTCACGGCAAAGCCCTCCCAAGAGACAAAGCCGGCCAAGAGACATCTGCTTGTGTGTATAAGGACAGAAAGAAGACTGGACTGCAATTCCCATCAGTCTTAGCCAGCATAGCCAAGGGTGAGGGATGATGGGAGTTGCAATTCAACATGGGGGAGCACAAGTTGGCCACCACTGTTATAATGACTTCCACTCAAGAAAAATGATGCCATTTAATTCTATGGAGAAAAGAAAAGCACAGCACTTGAGGGCAGAACTGGGTGGTGAAATCAAGGAGAAGGCTGGTAAGTGTGGACAGGGAAATAGGACAGGGGAAAGAGCAGGAACTTTGCATCCTTTAACACTCTGCCTGTCCAAATCAAACAGCTTTTTTTAGCTAGTGAAAAGTAAAATTATAATTCCAGACTAGATTACAGTTCAAGCACAGGAAAAATATGCAAATGGGTCAGAAAATTACTCAGCAGTCTATTTACCTAGATACTGAAGTACTGCTTCTAAAGGTTTTCTAACAACTTGCTTTAGTAACAACATATTTTCTGAGGCTTCCGGTAAACGAGCTGCACCTGAAGACAATATCGGAACAAAGAATACTTAATTTACATATTAATAATGGAATAGTATCTCTGGAGCTAAAGCCACACTCTTCTGAAGTGTTTCAATAGAAAGGAGATCTACATAATTAAATGTACAAACAATAATATGTAATAAAACGCCACGTTGCAGCGTTATCTCCACCCCCCAAGAGATGTGCTCCTGTTTTCACCTCCAGGGAGCTTGGAACAGGAGCCATGCTGCTCAGGCCTCCTGGGGTGGGTTCAGGGATCCAGGGTAGCTTTTTTCTCCACCCCCTCAAGGCTTCCTCCTGCTGTGCTATACAGCACAAGAGAGCTGCCAACACCAGACCTTTGTACAGCTCTATCGCAGGGTGGGTGTGGGTGAACCACACACTTCTGAAGAGTGGGAGAGCGGGAAAGGGGGCCCTTCTCCATGTCCCCTACTCTATATGCTCAGCTGCTAACAGCATTCTGCAAGCTCATTGGTTCTTGCTAGGCATTTTGTGGGAGGTTTTAAAAACAGATCTCTTAATTTACAAATGAATATACTTCTTCTTACCTACAGAGTTGCCTATATAGAAAACGCTCCCTTTTATTTGGGTGGCCCCATTTCACTTCCAAACCCAAGTTTGCTATTAGAGGGAATGATGTTTAATTATCTCAAGTTATATGTATACTTGGCATCAATCAGAATGGGTGGGATCCTGGATCTGCTCATGGAAAGTCCCTCCGCCCAATTTTGGGGGATCCCCCTCCACCCCACCCTATCCAGCAGTCTCCTGACTCTCTGTGCAGTATTCTCAGGGGGTCGGAGGGGCCGCTGTGGGGGAAAGTCCACTTCCACCAGCACCGCTGATCAAGCACAAATCTGGATCCAACCCAGTATCTGTTCATGACAGTGAACCTTAAAAGTATTCCCTTCCACAGCATGCTTCAGGTCTTCCACCAAATTACCTTTTTTAAAGTATACGTGAGGTAAGTTAACAATGTGCAATTAGGGCACGTAAAGACTCACATTCTGCTTTGATTGCTGCACTGTTGATAGGCATATGAGGGTGTCGCGCTGCATGCCAAGGACGCAAGATGTCCCTACATAATCGTCTGGCAAGCCTGGTCAGCTTTGTTGTGTATAGAAAGAAAGCTTGCCGTGTTTTCATGGCAAACTTGGGGCTCCCGCTGTTTCTTATGGGTGCGCTATGAGGACTCTGGAAAAAGGCAAATTTATGACATGGCTTGGTCAGAAGGGTTCCTTGGGAAAAATAGGTTCTTTGAAAGGGGATCTGTTCAGTCACACATATGGAATCCATGCCCATACAGAGCTTGATTTGTAATATTCTAGAGTGTTAGTTAGGGAACCACCACTCTAAAGATCTGAAGATCCATAAAAAACCTGGGAAGATTGCAGGGGGATCTGTTTTATGCCCCCCCCAGACCATTTTTCATTTGGAAAAATTAGAAATTTTGGGGAAATGGTGACCCCTCCCCCATTTTATTAACTATTTTCTCTTTAAAATAATGGGTGAAATACTTTTGAAGGCAGGGTTTTAAAATATTGTTTTAGTTGCACTTTATTGCCTTAAAGTAACTATATAATAATTATGTAAGAATTCAAATTGTTCCTTTTCTGTTAGGCTAGTGTTCAACATTACTTCTTGGAAACAGTTTGAGACAGGGCAGTTACTTATAATGTGTACAGTCACCCCACTGTTGCCTCATGAAGTTTCAGGCTTTTTTGGTATTGTTTCTTCCGTTTCTGTATGATGCTGACTGACTATCTGACTATCTCTAAATCAAAATAATAAAACCTCCCCTTTGTTTACTAGTTTTGATGGTTTCTGTTTCAAGGCCCCCCACCCCCATTTTCTCAACTGACAAAAATCAAGATATGTTTGGCATCACAGGCTGCTTGTTACTCTATTTTTACACTAGATATATTTGTAATTATTGTTGTAATTATTAAACTTACTAAATATAGCAAGCTGTTCAATTTTATATGCTGGCTGACACACACACACACACACACACACACACACATATATAATGTTATGTCCTCAAAGTAGTAAAATAAGTTTAGAACTTAAGGAATTAAGTACTGTTTATGTTTCAATTTTCCCCAAATTTCCAAAACCACGGGGGTGGGGGTGGGGAGGTTCTATGCCTTCAAAACTGCCCTTCTGAACAGGAGGTCCCAAGCACATGTACAAATTCTATAGGCAGGATGAACACCTTCCTACTCCATTTCTTCTCAACGGTCATAGTTGCCTCCTCAAAAGTTAGAGAAACACCTGCAGCATAGAAGATAGGTATGTTGTGACCAGCCAGGCTAGGCGACCAGCCAGATGGGCGATTAATAAATTTAATAAATAAATAAAAATAAAATGTTGGTGACCGCACAGATGTCCACCCGAAGATTACAGGTGAGCAACCTTGCCTTCTATGTGATCTCTGTGCAGTCCCACATTTGGGAGGCTTCGACCCACCTGAAGGAGCCTGCCGTGCCCTGGGAGCAGGGGCTCTGCAGTTCGCAGTGGTGGGAGGACTGGTCCAGGGGGAGGCTCACATGGTTCTAAAAGAGGCAGCTCTGTGGCAAAGGTGGCTGAAGAGGTGGCAACACTGCCCCTCCAGTGGGCTATCTGCAGATTCTGATGGGCTGGGAGACCAGTTCACCAAAGTACATTACAGAGATCAGCCACCACGAGAGGCGCTGCATGGAGAAGCAGCGTCTGGGCACAAGACTCTCTGGGCCTGGTGGAAATGGTGAGTTGTGCTGCAAGGCACAGAGCTTGCTAGCACACTATGCAGGCATAAGAGCTACAAGAACAGGTGACACAGGTAGCCAGGCAAAGACGATACATGGCTAAGTTGTGACAACAATAGTGAAAGGCTCCAGGAAAGCATAGGGGCTTTAGCTGGAGAGTAGGAATTCTTTAAGACCATATATGGTAGGGAGCCAGCAGCCTGTGGGCCAAACCTGGCCCAGGGCATCTTCTGTTTTTGCCTGCAGCCTCCCTTCTCAGCCCTGCCCCCATGCAGCAATCGTCCCTTTTAGAACAGGCTGCTTTCCACGTGGTGGTGGTGGGGAATTTTCATGGAGGGTTAACCCTCCCTTTCCTAAATGCTGTGATCTCCATGGAAGTCACCTCCCTGTTCAGCAGTGAGGCTTGAAAGAAGCCACCCATTGGCTTTTCTCAAACCTAAGGGGGGATCCCCATGGAGACTGCAGCTGAGGAAGGAAAGGCAAACCCTCCCTTCCCCTTGCGATGTAATCTCCATGAAGAATGCTCCCCTGCCTGGTAAGGAGACTTGGAAGGAGCAGACTTCCAAGCATAATTGCTATGTGTGCGTTGGGGGTGAGGTGAGGGGGGGCAATATCGTCATGTGTAGGTGTGTCTTATGCGCGTGGATGTTTATGAATGCCTGCGTATGTTATGTGTATGAATGGGTGTGTGTGTGTGTTTATGGGAGAAAGACAGAGAGTGAGTGAGTGACTATGGGATGTCTCCACCCACGTTGGATCTGCCCAACACTGCCCACCCCGCCCTGTGAAACGTTAGCCATGGGGGAGAGCAGCCTTCGGGCTGAAAAAGGTTCCCCACCCATGCTGCAAGCCTTAAAAATACACTCGATCAAATCATGTGAAAACAACAAGGAGACTGACACCCACAGAAGGCTAAAATTGCTGCCAAATGCGCTGTTAGTGATAACAAGGCTAAACCCATTCACTGTAGTTTTAACAAGTAAAACAGGATGGAACAGAATATCAAATCCTTAGGCTTGGACCCAGCAAAACAGATGAACGTTAATTTGTATCCATGTGGCTTCCTTGATAACAGGCTTTCATGCACTACCAATAACTTCTTGGAAGAGGCACAAGGAAGCGCTGGATCCTCTATACCAGGGGTTGGCAACGCGTCACCCTGGCGCCTGCCAAGTCACCCTTGCATTCCCCCCCTCATGCACCTTTATTGGGCCAAGGTGAGGTAGGCTGCAAGGGGGATCACAGCTAGGTGCTGGGGAAGGCATGCAGTGGTGAGGAAACTCTGCAGGTGCACAGTAAGGAAGGTGCATGTGAGGACATGAAAATAGAGAGATGCCATGTCAAGGGGTGGGTAAAAATACCTTCCAGGTCAGGGGTGGGTGGAATTAGAGATATTCCAGGTTGGGGGTGAAAACAGAGAGATTCCAGGCAGGGGAGGAAAACAGAGGGATTCCGGGGTCAAGAAGAGAGAATTCAGGCAGGGGGTGAAGAGAGAGATGTGGGGGGTGCAAAAATAGAGACAATCCAGGTGGGGGGGTCAGAAGAGAGAGAATCCAGAGAAAGGGAGGCAAAAAGAGAGAATCCTTCCTGCCCAATTACAAATGTGCCCTCAGGACCAAAAAGGTTGCCTCCCTGCTCTATATCATCAGCTGAAATATACATGATGAAGTATCATGCTGCTGCCTTGGGAAAAGATACAAACAGGCAGATGAAGCTGTGAGCCAAGGCTATCATGGCCATCATGGCCACCTGGATGTCTTGAGAATGCAGTTTGTCCTGTCCCAACAGACCTTGCGGAGGACTCATGGTTGCAAGGGAAGAGGTGGAAATTTGTACATGGGAGCCTCTCCCCGTGTTCTTCTTGCTTTGTTCCCTAGAGATGAAAGATCTTCTCCCACCCCACTGCAGAAGCAGCAGCACTTGGCATTAGTTGACATCACAAATGAATCTATACTCAGTCACAGCTGGGATAAGGTGGGCAATCTCCCCTGCACTACTGCTAGGTGGTCAGCCACCAGAAAGACATCTTGGTGTATGTACTGATCCCACATGTCCGTGGCTAGATATCACATGCCCCTTGCTTGTTGATATCAAATATGGCAGCCATGCTGTCTGTAGCCACCTGAACTGTTGCAGCCACAAAGGAGAGGAAATGCCAAAGTCCTAAGCAGTTAATGTGCCAAGCCTGATGCTCTAAGGACTAAGGAGTGTTGACTGTTCAATTGTTTGGGGTCAGCACCAGAAGATGGAATTGCAGTCTCTGAAGAAAATTCAACAGGCTATTCCACCAGTAGAAATTTCTCCAGCTTGCAGGTGGATGTTGCATGTATGTGGAACTTTACAAATCACCCAATACACTTTCAGACAGCCCTGATAGAAGACGTTGCACTCAAGCCTATCAGATCTACTCACAAGAAAATTTGCATAGGACTGTCTCTTTATAGTGACTATTCTGGGAATATGTACTTAAAATATTGATCAAATATATCTTCCTGAAGAATCTTTACTACCTGGGCAAAAGAGATCCCATCACTGATGGCATTGTTTTCACAGCCATTGTGGAGTTCTCCTTCAAATACAAGGTCCTTCAAATACAAGCCCTGGGAAAATTCTGGAGCAGATTATAACGCAATCCATCTGGAAGCACCTTGAAAACAATGCAGTGATTACTCGAAGCCAACATGGATTTGTCAAAAACAAATCCTGCCCGACAAATCTGATCTCATTTTTTGATCAAGTCACCTCCCTTGTGGACCATGGGAATGCTGGAGACATCATATACCTCGACTTCAGCAATGCTTTTGACAAAGTGCCCCATGATATCCTGATGAGCAAAGTAACTCAAAGTGGGCTAGATGAAACAACGATCCAGTGGATCTACACTTGGCTACAGAATCGGACTCAAAAAGTGCTTATCAATGGGACCTTCTCAAACTGGGGAGAGGTAACGAGCAGGGTACCACAGGGCTCGGTCCTGGGCCAAGTGCTCTTCAACATTTTTATTAATGACTTGGAGGAGGAGGTGCAGGGAACGCTTCTCAGACTTGCAGATGACACAAAATTGGGCGGGATAGCTAATCCCTGGAAGACAGAAACAAAATTCAAGGTGATCTTGATAGACTGGAGTGCTGGGCAGAAAGCAACAGAATGACATTTAATAGGGATCAATGCCAAGTTCTGCACCTAGGAAAAAGAAACCAAATGCATAGTTACAAGATGGGGGATATGTGGCTCAACAACACAACAAGTGAGGAGGATTGCAAGCTGAATATGAGCCAACAATGTGATATGGCTGCAAAAAAGGCAAATGCTCTTTTGGGCTCCATTAATAAAAGCATAGCTTCCAAATCCTGGGAAGTACTAGTTCCCCTCTACTCAGCACTGGTTAGGCCTCATCTCGAGTACTGTGTCCAGTTCTGGGCACCACATTTTAAGACAGATGCAGACAAACTGGAGAGGGTTCAGAGGAGAGCAACAAAGATGATCAGGGGACTGGAAACAAAGCACTGTGAGGACAGACTGAAAGAACTGGGCATGTTTAGCCTTGAGAAGAGAAGACTGAGGGGAGACATAATAATGCTCTTCAAGTACTTGAAAGATTGTCACAGAGAGGAAGGCCAGCATCTCTTCTCGATCATCCCAGAGTGCAGGACATGGAATAATAGGCTCAAGTTACAGGAAGCCAGATTCCGGCTGAACATCAGGAAGAACGTTCTGACTGTTAGAGTAATACGACAATGGAACCAATTACCTAGGGAGGTAGTGGGCTCTGCCACACTGGGGGCATTCAAGACAAGGCTGGACAGCCATCTGTCAGGGATGCTCTGACTCGGATTCCTGCATTGAGCAGGGGGTTGGACTTGATGGTCTTGTAGGCCCCTACTATTCCAACCCTACTATTCTATGATTCTATTCTATGATTCTATGATACAACCTCTTAGGAAATCAAAGATGTAGAATGAATGTGAGAGGCTGTTCTTTCAGGTAGATTTGGGGAAACTGTCATCAAAGCAACCTCTGGAGAAGCCTTTGGAGACAGTGATGAACAAGACTGACAAAATTTGGTCACTTGAAGACAGGATCTGTGGGACTGCGCATGTGCATGTCCTGCACATAGGCCACCAGCTCACTGAACTGTTGCATATACAGCTCAACTGCTATGTGAAATTCTTAATGAAAGTGAAAAGTGCAAACAGGCCAAAATTAAATGTGGGATCTTTACAAACTGCAAAATGAAAAATATCCTACGTTTGATGGGTCTTCATCATAGAGATCCAATCCTATGCAAATTTACATATGAGTAATTCCGCTTAGCCTCCATGGATTTTCCTGCTCTATTTGGGCTATGTCAGAGTGTCTTTGGAGTAATTTGGAAACTTCCACATGCATATTGCAGATACAATCTGCATCTGGTAGCCAGGGTAAAACCTGTGTTTCCTTAGTTCTTCGGCTCCTGCACTAATATGTGGAACTGCACAGAGATCAAATAAATAAATATTAGACCCAAAGATAAATAATATCCATTCTATATTTCCCAAACAGAATCCTACTCCCTGCAAAGACTATTCACTCAACCCTTTGCTCATTCACAAGGCAAAACCATCTGCTTATTTATAATCCAAGAGATGATAATTAAAACAACAAACTTCTCAGAAATGTTAATATTGATTTACTGATCTTCTTGATAGGGATTTTGTAATTTCTTGTGGAGACTTGGACTATACTCAAGTAGCAGCCATATTAGTGTTGTTTTAAACTACTGCATATCTGCTTGCACCAGCAATGAAACTACAGGGTTGGGCAAAAGAGTAAAATCAACTATTTCCAAAACTCAACTATAAAATGATTTATTCTCATGCCACTGTCTGAATAAAGATATGTAGTTTTCTACATTATGAATTTTGCCAAAATATTAAATGGCCTAACTACCTTTTTTGGTGATGGCAGCTAAGAAGCCTCTTAGTCCTATTGGCTGAGCTGGTGCAGAATCATTCTGAGGGAGTGAAAATGTTTAACAGGGAATCTTCGAATGTTGTGCGTTCAATAGGAATGCCTGAAAAACCCAACTGGTTGAAGTGCAACAAGCCCCATGACCCTCTGCAGAAAACCTCATTTCCAACTAAGGGGAGGCCTCTCCTGTATGGAGAGGAGATCCCCCTGCCACCTGTTATTCCTCCTCCTCCTCCAAAATATGCATTTGGGGTTTGAGGAAAGTGGGGGAAGGGACTAGAAGGGAACAAGAGCCCCATTTCAAGTCAGGCCCAGCTTGAAGGGGGCCAGACTCAAAATGAAATGGGGCCAGTCTCTTCAGGTGGAAGGGTGGGTGGGTGAGCTCACATTTTGAGCTCTCCCCTAATTGAAGTCTTGTACATCAGTCAAGTCTTCATGGGCAGACTCCTCCAAGGAAGGGTCAGGACAGTTGCTTGAGATTAAAACTACATATTGGCTCCAGGACTGGAGGAACTGTGTTGGCAAGGTAGGCAGGCTGAATGAGGAGAGAGCCCAGGAGCTGGGAAAGTCAGGGAGCTAGAGGCAGGGTGGCATAGGAAGGGGGCAATATTAGCCATGGCCTGTGATATAGGAATCTGAGAAAATAATAGATGTGGGAGGCACAGGGATCTGAAGAAGAGAAAGGCAGAGAAGCAATGGAACCAAAGAAAAGAAGGGCAAAAGCAGAGGCAGGAAACTACAAGTTCTATGTATTTGCAAAGAAGGCGGCATAAGGCAAAAGCTTGGGAGAAAAAAAAAGGAGCTGGAGGCCAGGACCAAGAAGGCAAAAGCAGAAAATGAGGGCACAATTCTTGGCAGAAGAGTGGAGTGGAAGAAAGTTAGGTGCTACTAAAAATATGGGCCTAGGGACAAACTACATGCAGGGTTGAAAGGTTTTTTTAAAGTTCACTTTCCCTCCTTCCATTTATGCCAGTTCTGCCCTCAGAGAAATAGCAGAGTTGCCACTGCTGAGGGAGACAGACAAGCTGAGGAAGAACTCTGGTCCACTCCAGGTGTTGCCTCACTTCTCTTCCTTTCCTTCTTGTGGTCTAGAGTCCAGAGAGGGGCCTGAGTCTTCTAGGTGCTAACTGAATACTGTGAATGTACATACCAAATTGTTGCGGTTTGGACCTGGCCGCTCTCCATCTAGCCGTGTTGGCATTTTCAAGCCACCATATTTCTTCCAATATGTCCAGCAAGATGTACAAAGACGACACTGCATATTAGGAGGACCCCAAGTATACCACTGGTGAGACTGTGTCACTAGGAATAGCAAAGATAATTAGGACTCATTTACACAGTGTGCCTATTGATACTCTCAAAATAAAATGTGGGCAACAATTGGAAGTGAAAACAACCAGAAAGTGCTGAAAAGCAAACAACTGACATAATTAAACCACTAGGCTCTAATATGTACACAAAAGACATATATATGTTTTCTTGCAAAGTGCAACGTCTCTTACCTGGAACCCAAATATACAATCCTTAAAACCTAATAGACAATGGGAAGGTTCCAGTGGTGTCTGTGTGCTATTGATGTTGTGCCAGTGGAAACCAATGCTTACGCAACATCAATAGCATGCATGCACAGACTCTCTTGGATCCTTCGCAATATACTCCAAGAAAAGATTCTACAACTAAACTGTACTATATGACGTTGGAATAGAAAAGAATCCAGTGCCTTTCATTCCAACATAATATGTATGCAGTTAAATTGTTGGATCTCTTCTTGGGATGTATTGGATAGTTTTTAACCCCTGGTGTAGATGGAACCCTATAGGTAGAATCCAGTAGGTGTAATTGTTTTCCTATTTTTTCACCATCTTAAGAGATTATGCGCTGGGAAATAAAACATTCTCTCCCCGACAGTCAGAAGGTGAGGATCACGAAACAGTCTCGATTCTTTGAAGAAAAGTAACTTTTGCAGAGACATTTCTTCAGGAATGTTTGCAAGAAAGTGACATGTCTGGGTTGGACAGGACCAGACTGAGTTGGGATGGGCAGGGGGAAGAGGTCAAGGCACCAGACAGTGCTGGTGGGAGGGTGCACAGGGGGTGCTAGCAGGCAGAAGCAGGTGAGACCTACCTGCCTCCTGCTATCTACTGGGGACAGTAACACACAAACATTCTTTGTTACAACCAGAACACCTGCCCCCCACCACACCAGTGTTGTGATGTCTATTAAGGACGAGCACATTTCTTGTGGCAGAAACCTCAATGAAAGGACTAGATGCATGAAGCGTTCTCCTCGGTCAACATAATCATTTTATTTATTTGTTGCCATTTTCATCCTACATTTCCCTCCGAACAGTTCAAGGCAGCATAAGAGATACCATGGCCTCTTCTTCCCTTCCCTTCCCCTCCCCAGTTCTATTTTCCCAACAGTTCCATGAAGTAGGATAGGCTGAGGAAGTTGCTGGCTGTCATTTCTACACAAAGCTCAAATGTATACAATCGCCCACAACTTAAGCTTCCTAGCTTTTTTATCTACAGGAGTTAATTTGCAACAGTTCACCACATCTGCATCTGTTTTCAGTGCTAAAGCTCATCCTTGGAACTTATGCAACAAGAATCCATGAAATTGCCCTGAGAAGGTACATAGTGCATTGCCTTCAGCACCAACTAGCTATAGAGAGATCCCACACAACGGGAATTGTGATGAGTCAATGTGGTATAGCGATTAGTGTCAGACTAAGACTGAAGAGACCCAGGGCCAACCTACACAACCAATTTAGTGTGGTGGTAGTCATTTGGGGTCATTTGGGACCCACATTGGACCCGCATTGGACCCACATTGGGGTCATTTGCGACAGATGATACTGTCGCCAATCTGCCACCATCCTGCAGCATCCATCCCCAAAATGCACATTTTCAGAAAGTCCTTTTACTCTGTTGTTTTCTTAAACACTGCTCTGGAGCAGTTCTACAGCAGTGTGCTCCGCCCACCCTGGCATTAAACTCTGGGCATACCCTGTGACCTGGCAAGTGACATGGTCAAGGATGGGGCTGCCCCTCCCCCTATTTCCTCTTTTTCCCCATTTGCAGTCGGGCTGTTTTCACAATACGTAGCCTCCTTTTCCCATTCATAATAGCAGTAGCCCTGTTTCATTCACAGTAGTGGAGTAGCCTGTTTATATATAGTGCACAATAAAGCATACACAGAGCTGAAGGAGAAAGGGCAGCCAGTAGCAGGAACCTGCAGCTGCGGTATTTTGCAGTTGCGTTATTGCGATATACCTACAACTTCGCAGTGGTGCAATACACCAACAACTAAGGAATACACGGACGAGGAGAAAGGGCAGCGAGGCTTAGTATTTTGCCCCAACCAAGGACCCTTGGGGCAACAGGGTCCACCTTTCCACCAAGGACACTTGGGTCAACAGGGTCCTTGGAGGGGGATAACCTTCATTCCCCTTCCAACCAATTTTTGGTAGGGGGCCTTTTCCCCTCTCTATTCAAGCCAAAGGACCAATCCATCCATTAGCTTAAATGGGAAGGAAAAAAGTCCACCCTAATGATAAATGGCGGCGGGGGGGGGGGAGGCAAAGTCCACCCCCCACCAAGGACCCTTGGGGGAACAAGGTCCTTGGCAGGGGTGGCCTTTGCCCCCCTCCAGCCAATTTTCAGCAGGGGGACTTTTTCTCACCCTATGCAATGAATGGAAAATTGCAGGGTCTCCACAGGAAGTAGGAGATGATGTGGAGGATGGAAGCAGTAAGTGTCCGGCCCCAGTCATAGAATTGAGATGTGTATCTACCCTAGAAGGAAAAAAGTGCCGAAAACTGGCCTGGCATTTCCCCACTGACAGCTCTGCAAAGCCATTTCTTCTTTTTCTGCACAAATAGCTACATCCACAAATCACTTACTATAGCAGCTTTCACAAGCTCGTCCTGTTCCCATGTTCTGTGCCTGAACTCCTGTACCATTTACCATTCCCGGCTTGACGTTGTTTAGATTGATCTGGTTGGGATTTGGCTTGTTACTTAACACACAAAACAAAAAGGGGAAAATAGTTAACTGTAACATGCAACATTCTAGTAAGACGTCAAACATGGTAAATAAAGCTTGAATACCTCCTATTTCTAACAGCAATAACACAAAATAATTTAATTAACCAGGAAATAATGTCCTGTACTCATTTCCCAGATTACACTGTCAAAACCCCATCAACAATTCAATCCTATACTCACCTACTCAAAAGTAAGTCCCACTGAGTTCAATGGGGCTTACTCCTCATTGGATAACATGGCAGCCCAAGTCTCTTATTTCGAAATGTTTCAGTAACTACAGAACTATTTAGATGAAAGGAGTGTTTGGAACTCATACACACAATTCCTCAATGTAAGAACACTATCACATTTAAAAATAAAAATATAACTTCATTTATTCTTCATACAATACAGATATTGCACCAGTATGACATATCAGAGTATATTAAATATAGATACACAGCTGCACAGGTCCTGTGTTTACAATAGCAATAAAAAGTTTCCAGTTTACTAAAACAAAGGACTGTCTTTCCTCTTGAATGTTAATATAACTAGTTAGTGTTGCAGATACAGTGAAGTCTATTTTCCTATTCCTCCATACTGAGGGTAATTCCTGATCTCTAATAATCAGCATACAAGAATTGCGGCACACAAGTAACATAAGCTATTTCTCTATAATCTCCTTCTGCAAGTTAACAGATGAAGCATAGGATCTAAATCAGTGCTAGCACTGGTCACTTCATGAATTGTATTCATAATTGTATGCTCTACCCATCAAGCACCTTGCCCGGGAAGGGGATGTTAGCAACTGGCCTATAGTTGACTTCATCTTCAGGGTCCAGGTTAGTTTTCTTCAGGAGTGGCCTGATTACTGCCTTTTTGAAAAGTGGCTGGTACAACCTCCTCTCTCAAAAAGGAATTTACAACCTCCTGGACCCAGGCAGCCAGCCCCCCTCCCCCCGATGTAATAAGCCAAGACAGGCATGGGTCAAGCATGCATGTGGTTGGCTGAAGATGACAAAGCACGCTGTCCACATCTTCAGTCCTCAATACCTAAAACTCGTCCAACGCAACTAGATTAGATGGCGTTCTGAACATCTCTGCTATTGGGATTGCACTAAGTCCTGACGGAGATGAGCGATTTTATCTTCACAGTATTGCGCAAACTTAGTATAACATGCTACCGAGGGTGCAACCAACTCTCTCTGGGCCTGATTGCAACAGACCCCTCACTACCTGGAACTACTCTGCTGGGTGACACTATGAAGATGCAATGGAGGTGGGAAAGAAATGTTTCTTTGCCACCCTCACTGCCACAGAATAGGCTTGATCATTGCTTCTAAGCTGTGGTGAATCACATCTGGTGCAACTTTTCCTCCACCTCCTTTGTAGCCTTTGTCCCATTTGCTTCATTGCCCTCGGCTCAGGTTTACATCAAGGCACTGCTCAGGCTCTACAAAAAGGGAGACAGGGCTTTCATCTGCCCATGTCAATGCCCAGGACGTCTCCATGTTCCACAGAGTGACCAGGGCATTGACAGGAGTGCCAGTTTACTAGCAGGATAATACCTCGGAGTCCTCTGGAATCCGTTAGCCTCTGCGGGTGGGCCATTTTAATAGATTCCCCCACCCTTGCAGAATATAAAAGACACTGACAGTCTAAATCTTAACATGAAATGTTTGTACCATGACAAGGGAGTGTTAAATTCATCAGCTTCAGATCACCATCCTCCTGTCTAACTGAAAAAACCACATCAAGAGTGTGTCCTGCCACATGCAATGGCCCAATGACATGTTGAGAGAACCACATGGTTGTCATGGTGGCCATGAAGTCCTAAGCTGCCCTGGATCCAACAGCCTCAGCAGATATATTAAGGTCCCTCAGAGCTATAATCAATTACTTCTTTATGTGGGAGGGACATAATCCACAAATATAGATAGTAACATCAGTTTAGGGACTATTTTTATTGACGCCAGATAGAATTATCCCTGGTTCTTGCCAAGACTGATTTCATGGTTTGTTTTTTAAATATTATATCATATTCTTGGGTTCTATCACCTCTTTAAAGTCTTTTTCCTACACTATTTTGAGACCATGTGTGCTTCCCACAGTTTCAACAATGAGTATTTTATATATTACAGATGTAAAACTCTTGCTCTGCATTTTTGAGTGACAGATGATTTGTTCAAAGCCAGTTAGGGATCTAGCACTTCATATCCAACCACAAGTGAATAACCAATTATATTGTAGGTTTCCAAATTGTTCTGCCAATTGTAGGCTCATTTTTGGGATTCCTACAAACAGATCTTTAAGTCTGAATAAGCTATTTGACTTCCATAATTAAAATTCTTGGAATTTGTGTTAATGAATAGGGGGTGCAACAGAAATGGGATTAGGTTGATATCGCAGGGGCCAGCTTTTTCAACCACTTTTTCCAAATCCTTAGTGTTAACTGGAGGAAGGGGTTCTGTGCTTCTTCTATAATTTTTGGTAGGTGAACTTGGAATGGGATCAGAATATAATTGGTATTTTTGTCCTTTGTTATATTCCATTTTTACCCATGGATTTTCATTTGTGACATGAAGCAATCTTAATAAGTGCATAAGTTGTGATGTTTCATAGTATAGTTGAAGATGTGGTACTCCCAAGCCCCCATTCTTAAGTAATTTAGTTTCAGTAATTTTAATCTACTTTTCAAATATTTAAGGCCCAGATATTTCAGGGTGCCCATATTCCAGAGAATTTCTGCTCTGGTATGTATTTCTTTCTTGCATTCTTCAGATAAGTTTATGGGTAAGCATTTCTGATTTTTTAACCGTTTATTTGTAAACTTGCCACTTCCTCAAATTTCTTGAAATCTTTGACAGCTTCTGACATAGATCTCTTTGGGTTCATTAATGTTACAAAAACATCAACAAACTGCTGATTTTGTTAGTCACCTCATTTATTCTAACTCCTATAATTTATTTATTTGATCATTTATTTATAGAATTTTTATCCTGCTCCTCAGCCAAACAGGAGCAGGTGACAAATAATCAGTAAACGATGCCCACTGACTTACAGTTTAAAAAGACATGACGCACAAGGAAAAAGGAATAGGGAGGTTTGGGGGGGGGATTAAGCAGGGCTGGTGGAATGCCTGTTTCCCTCTCATCTCTCTAAACAGAACTTGCTGGAATGGGTGCTGGAGATGACAGCTGAGGAAGGAGGCAACTCCATGGAGGGGGTCATCAGGGCTGGGGCAATGGCCCTGATTCCCCTCTTCTTCTTCAGTGCAGCCTGCTGGAATCAGCCTGCAATGTCTGGATTGTTCATTATTGGATGTGGCAATGGTTCTATAAAATAAGCAAACAGGGGTGAGGACAGTGGGCAACTTTGTTTAGTGCCTCTGCTAATGGAAAATGGTTCCGAGTTTGGATCATTAATCCTAATTGTATCTTTACTGTTGATGAGCAGCAGGGAAGGTGAGCACACGAAACGATTAGGAGCTGCCGTTGCTCCCAGCCCCTTTTCCCAGGCACCCAACATCTGACAAAAAGAGCGAGCGAGCCCCAGAGGCATCCCACTCCCCCTGCCAGCATGGGCTATCTTCCTGACAGGGCATAGAATATATTTTAGTGGCACAGAATATATATTTAGTCTTCTTTTTATCAGAGACTCCAGCCCTCTGTCGTTAAACATCATCACATTGATATCAGCCACAGGACTAATCCTGGGGGGGTTGATTTGCTGCAAGCTGGCTCCATTTGGAGGTCATTCGGGGCACATGATGTTGTGGCCATCCTGCAACCACCCTGGAGCTTTTCGTGGAAAAAATCTTGTGCCTTTCACCGTGACCCCGGTCAAGGAGTGTTTTCCATCCCTCTGTTTCCCAGCACGACCCTATGAGTTGTCTACTCAGAATTAACTCCCACTGTGGTCAATGAGGTTTGTTCCCTAAATAGCAATGCTGCTTTTCTTTACTGTTTCTGTTGTTGCTGTAAGGAAGTAATGTGATCCTTCACATAACAGGAGCTTCAGGAGAAGGAAAAGGCTGTCTATAGCGCTTCTCTGGGAAGTGCTATACTGATGCTGCGTTTCTTTAATGCTTGCTTCGTTGCTGAAAGGAAGTAATTAATGGGGGGGGAAAGAGAATGATTTTTGTTGAGACCATAGCACAGGAGGAAACCTCTCAGGATTTTAGCAATTAGCAAAGGATCTGCAGCTGCATTTCTTTACTGTTTCCTTTGTTGCTGTAAGGAAGTAATGAATGCAATCCTTCGCATAACAGGAGCTTCAGGGGAAGGAGAAGGCTGTCTTTGATTCACATTTGCTTTGTTGCTCTAAGGAGGTAATTAATATGTTCAGCAGGATTCAGCCTCCAAATCAAAGGATGCAATTGGTAGAAAAAGTGCTATATCCTCCTCCTCGCCTGCACCACCCATACCTGGGTAGGGAGTTTTGCTTTGTTTTAAGCACGGGGTACCCCTCCATGCGAACGAAGCATCCCTATTTTCACTTCAGGATCAAAAAGCCTTTAAGAGAAGCCAGCCCTAGTTTCTCCCAGCTCGGCTGGGGCGGCTGTCAACATCCCAAGCATCTCGGCTACAGTTGGAAACTCTGAAGCAAATGTTTGCACTGATTTATACTTAAGCAGGCTACTGCCTCTTTGTTACTCTCAAAATTCCAGAGGTTTTTGAAATCCCTCCTCTTGCTTTGACCATCCAGATGCTGCTTATTTATTTATTTATTTAATTATTTATTTATTAAATTTATTAATCGCCCATCTGACTGGTCACCCAGCCACTCTGGGCGATGTACAACCCCCATAAAACAATTTAAAACAATAAAATTTTACCATATTTTTTTTTTTTTAAATACCCTAACCCACCCCAAATGCCTGCCTGAACAACCACGTTTTTAATGCACGACGGAAGCTCGTTAAAGAGGGGGCATGACGGAGTTCCCTAGGGAGGGAGTTCCACAGAGTGGGGGCCACCACAGAGAAGGCCCTCTCCCTCGTCCCCACCAGTCTAGCTGTCCTGGCTGATGGGACAGAGAGAAGGCCATCTGAGGCTGATCTTGTTAAGCGGCCTGTCTGGTGTTGCTGGAGGCGCTCCTTAATATAGGCAGGGCCGGAACCATATAGGGTTTTAAAGGTCAAAACCAACACCTTGAATTTGGCCCAGACAACAACTGGTAACCAGTGCAACTCCTTCAGCACTGGAGTGATGTGATCTCACCGGCGGCTGCCTTTAATCAGGCGAGCCGCCGCGTTCTGTACCAGCTGCAGCTTCCGAACCGTCTTCAAGGGTAACCCCACGTAGAGTGCATTACAGTAGTCTAAACGAGAGGAGACCAGGGCATGTACTACCGATGGGAGCAGATGGTCGGGAAGGAAGGGGCGCAGCTGCCGTATCAGATGGAGTTGATACAGCGCTGTCCGGCTCACAGCTGACACCTGAGCCTCCATGGACAGCTGGGAGTCCAAAATGACCCCCAGGCTGCGGACCTGGTCTTTCAAGGGTAGCCGTACCCCATTCAACACCAGGTCAACATCCCCCAGCCTCCTCTTGTCTCCCACCAAAAGTACCTCGGTCTTGTCAGGGTTGAACTTCAGCTTATTCACCGTCTCCAGACATTTGGACAGGGATTCTACGGCCAACCTTGGTGAAGATTTGAATGAGAGGTAGAGCTGCGTGTCATCCGCATATTGATGACACTGCACCCCAAACCTCCTGATGATAGCCCCCAGTGGCTTCACATAGATGTTAAATAGCATCAGGGAGAGGATGGAACCCTGTGGCACCCCACAAGTAAGTGGCCACGGGTCCGAAACCTCCTCTCCCAGTGCTACCCTCTGGTACCTGCCGGAGAGGAAGGACCGGAACCACCGCAATACAGTGTCTCCAACGCCCAACCCCTCCAGGCGGTCCAGGAGGATACCGTGGTCAACGGTATCAAAAGCCGCTGAGAGGTCGAGGAGAACAAGGAAGGAGCATTCACCCCTATCCAGAGCCCTCCTCATATCATCCACCAAGGCGACCAAGGCCGTTTCTGTCCCATGCCCATGCCTGAAGCCCGACTGAAATGGGTCTAGATAATCAGTTTCTTCCAAGTGTGCCTTCAACTGCACCGCCACCACCCGCTCAATCACCTTGCCCAAAAATGGCAGATTTGAGACTGGGCGAAAGTTGTTCAGAACTTGAGGATCCAAGGAGGGCTTCTTTAAGAGCGGTCTTATCACTGCCTCCTTGAGGGCTGATGGCATCACTCCCTCCTCAAGGGAGGCGTTCACCACCGCCCTGATCCCTTCACCTCGTCTCTCTCTGCAGCTCATAATGAGCCAAGATGGGCAAGGATCAAGTAAGCAGGTGGTCGGCCTTACAGATGAAAGCATCTTGTCCACTTCATCAGGAGGAAGAAGCTGGAACCAATCCCACAAAACCGGTTTGCCACAGGCCGCCTCCTGCTCACTAACTGTATCCACAGTGTGCAGAGTAACACACCTAATCTGATCAATTTTATCTGCAAAGTGCCTTGCCAAAGCCTCACAGGAGGCCTTAGAATGCTCCAGTGGTTCCGGAGCATTACCTTCTGCACACTTACTTTGAAGAATGTCCCACTGAAAGCTAAGGGGTTTACTTCTGAGTAAACATGGTTGAGTGCCAGGCTCCTAAAGTGCAAAAATGCATTTTAATATAACACCATTTAAAACATTTTACAGCCTGCATTTTCATTCGGAAGTCCTACTAAGTTCAATGGGAAGCTTCGATTCTTCGCATAACGGGAGCTTCAGGGGAAGGAGAATGGGGGCGGGGGTAGAGCCTGGATGGGGGAGGCTCTCTTATTGGTTGAGTGCCCCCTGCCAGTCTGATGACGTTCCCTCCAATCCCCCCACCCAGAAGTATGTTCTGTGAAGCGACTTATACTGGTACAGTGCACTCGTTTGTGAAGCCCTGTGCAGACCAAAGCCAATTTCTAGAAAAATCTGGGTAATCCTCCATTCGCTTCTCCATCCATGGTTGTGGAGATCCCTCGCCACCCGCCGCCATTCAAGCATATTACTCGGCTCATTTGTGTTATGTTTATGCGAGGACTTCCCATTACCATAACCAAACAATATAACATAAGCAACATGGCTAAACCTAGCCATACCAACCTGCTAGCTCAAGTTCATGAGGCATGGGAGTTTCACAGACCCATGCATGGTGGTTATGATTTTCCCTCCGCTGCTCCTTTGGGCATGAATACTAGGCTCACTAGCCCACTCCCGCCTCTGTCTCAGATTTTTGTGTAATCTCTCAACAGTATTATGAACAGCTCATTATAATCCTATCTAGTGAACCACAACTGTTCATAAACAACTAAATTGTATATACATCTTTTAACCACACAACCTTGATGCGCTGGTCTTTATGCTAAGGGGGTTCGATTGGGCTGACCTCTTGGGGCAGGCTGGTGTTCAGGTGGGCAGGCAGTCCTGGTTTTCTACCTTTCCCTGTCCCTCCCCACCTTTCATTGGACTCTTGCTCATTCCTCCATATCGTTGTTGGGATCCTCCTCCGAGTCTCCTGCTTTGCCTTCCCTGGGATAAGTGAGCTGACTTGGAGTTATGTAGACCAATGCTAGCAGCTTCTTCACTTCACAATGAGTGGTCGTCATGCAAGTTGAACTCTTGTAGGAAACTATTATCTTAGTTGGATACCACCAGCAGTGGTGCATTTCCCTGGACCCCTGCATTTCGTAGGATTTTTTTTTTAGCATCCCAGCTGACACGTCCTCAAAGGACTGAATTCTATTGTCCTTGTATAACATTTCCTTTCTGTGCCTGGCTGCCTGCAGTATTCTTTTCTTTTATACAGCTGTTGAGAAAGTGGATGCTTACATTGCCTGGTCTTCCTTCTGCTAACAGTTTAGGCAGCAAGGCCCTGTGTGCACACTCCACATTTGACATGTTAATCTCTAGGAATAACTCTTTAAACATTTCTAGAAGGCTCTCTTGTAGATTTGTTTCTTCCAGAGATTCAGCCAGGCCTTTCACCCTAAGGTCTATGGCTGCAGTTCTCTAAATTCTCAACTTGTTACTGTAAAAATGACTGGGATTTTTTAAGGTTGTCAATTTTATTTTGCAATGTAAAGCAACCTGCAGTGCTTCATCTGCTCTCCTGGTTCCCAAAGCAACTGCCTTGGATATTCCATCGATTTTATCTTCTAATGGCTTGAAAGCTTATTTCCAGTCAAGCTTTAAATCAGGCTTCAAGTTGTCTTGAGATCTCAGTAAACATCTCCCAATCTCTTTTGTTTTTTACACTTTCAATGCCATATTGGGCTCATCATCATCAGACTGGTTTCCATGCACATGAGATCTTGTTGGAAAGTGTGGTGTGACTTACAGGAGAGTTGCCTTATACAGAGTAAGCATGGCAACACAGCATTTAGTATTGGAGACAATAAACACAGGCTAGAGCTAGTTTAAAAGAAGTTCCAATCAACTTACTTTATTGGTATTATACACATCCTCAGAGAAGACGATCTAACACTGTTTAATGACAAGCACCCCCTAAAGCTGGGTGTGTGAGTGTAAGTAAGAGAAGGCATGAGATATGGTTACTTGTTTCCTTTCTGGAGAGACTGCATGGTGCCTGTTGCAGAGGCAAAGGAGGAAGAAGGAAGAGTAGGAAATAGGAACTGATCAAGCTACATGACATTCTCTATTGCCCCCTAGTGTTTGGGAACATGCAGAGTTGTTCCTTTTATGCAACAGACCTAACTCCAAAATATGCTTTCAATCCCCACTCTGGAAGTTGTTGTATGCCCTGGATCATATCCTGCATGATTATGCATTGATTATTCAGTTGGGGTTTGTGTCAATGCTGTTAACTGCAATTCAATTGCAGTTTAATGCTGCAAACTGATGATCAAATTTGCAGATGACACAAAATTGGGCGGGATAGTTAATACTTTGGAAGACACAAACAAAATTCAAAGTGTTCTGGATAGACTGGAGTGCTGGACAGAAAACTACAGAATGACATTTAATAGGAATCAATGCCAAGTTCTGCACCTAGGAAAAAGAAACCAAATGCACAGTTACAAGATGGGGGATATGTGGCTCAACAACACGACAAGCGAGAAGGATCTTGGAACTGTTGTCGATCACAAGCTGAATATGAGCCAACAATGTGATGTGGCTGCAAAAAAGGCCAAGGCTCTTTTGGGCTGCATTCATAGAAGCATAGCTTCCAAATCCCGGGAAGTACTAGTTCCCCTCTACTCAGCACTGGTTAGGCTTCATCTGGAGTATTATGTCCAGTTCTTGGCACCACACTTTAAGAAGGATGCAGACAAACTGGAGAGGGTTCAGAGGAGGGCAACAAAGATGATCAGGGGACTGGAAACAAAGCCGTATGAAGAGAGACTGAAAGAACTGGGCATGTTTAGCCTTGAGAAGAGAAGACTGAGGGGAGATATGATAGCACTCTTCAAGTACTTGAAAGGTTGTCACAGAGAAGAAGGCCAGGATCTCTTCTTGATCATCCCAGAGTGCAGGACAAGGAATTTCCATTTCAGAATGTCAAGCAAGGAGAGAACATGTGACCCTTTTTTCTGTTTGACCTGTCTACCAATGAGCCAGCCTTGCTGCATTTCACGATTTCTGTACACTAGAAGAATTAGAAAAGAAGATCCTCCCTTTCCCTTGATTTTCGAGAACGAATGTGCTCACCTGGGACCACGGAGTGCTTCACCATTTCAGTATCTGCAACCTGTGGATCTACATCTCTGCCAGATCTTTTGCTCTCAAATGCTTCTCCTCATCATGAGCAACCTCTCTCCCTCCACCTTCAGGACCCCCTTTCCCCATCTCTAAATCTTCCCCTTTTCTATCATAATTTTTGCCTGAACACTAAACCCTCACTGAAATGTCACCCATTTCCTGTCATTTGCAAAGAATATTCCCCTCTTTCCCCTTTACTGGACCTTGTTTGAGTCTGTCTTGCTTTCTCCCATTCCGTCTGTTTTACTCATTATCAGACAACAACACCCCCCCCGCCCGATGCTAGCGCAGACTTCTGCAACTTGGTGCCCTCCAGATGCTTTGGACTGTAACTCCCAGCATTCCTGACTATTGGCCATGCTGGATGGAGCTGATGGGAGTTGAATTCCAAAACTATTGGAGGGCACCAGGTTGCAGAAGGCTGCCCTACGCAATGCACATTTGCTTTCTATGTATCTCACTGTATTCACTGAATTGCTGGTTTGTATTTTAACCCTGTCAATACCTGTTGTCATTTAAAACTGTCAGACAAGTACTTCATTTTACATCCATTTGAATGTATGATTTTAATTCTTTTTTTATAAACAAAAGATTTCAAGGTCTTTGACTCCTTTACATTTAAGGTGCTGGTTTTTCAGTAGCACTTAGTTTTCAAGATTAAATGGCCCTGTAATATGTCAGGGCTGCATGTCTGAAGTTGCACGCCTGCGTATTAACCAGGATGCTTGGAAACACCGAGCTGAATGGGAGTTATTCTCAGGTAAGTGTCTATTTGTCACAAATTCATACCAAATGAAAAATAAAATCTTGAGAATCTTATTTAAACTTAGATTTTCAACTAGCATATAATAATGTCTGTGAAGCATAGAAAAGAAAAATGATTGCTCTATTTCAGGGATGGGCAACATTCAGCCCACTGGGTCACAGAGGGCCTCCCCTGGCTTCTGCTACCACATCATCAAAACTCACTGGTGGGAGCAACAAAAATCAGTGGTTTGCTACTGACTTTCAGGGGCAAACTGCTATAGAGGCTTAGAAGGGATAAATTTAGATTGAAAACAAGCTATTCATCCCATTTAAACTTCCATAGTAGTTTATTGCTGAAATTTGGCAGCAAACCACCTTTTTTTGGCCACCACACTACCAAATTCCAGGCCCCCTGAAGTTGCCCACCCTGACTTCCTCTGAACAGCTGCCTTTCCAGAATTCATAATCTATTCCAACAGCCACTGTAAGCCACTGTACACAAAAGAGTACAATTTGACATTGTGTACACTTACAGCTCCATCCTTTATTTAATCTTATTTCTTTTATCCTTGCTTTTTTGTTATTCAGATAAATTGGTTGATCTGTCCTTGTCATTTCCCCAGTATATAATCCTGTAATCTTGTTGGAAGTGTTTGAAATAAACAATTATGTGGAGTATCTAGGGGTGCACGAAAGTCACTTACCTGGTCTCGCAGCTTTTCGCGGTGGGGGGGAGGCACTTCGCTGCTCCCCCCGCGAAGTTCAGGCGGGGGGGAGGCTTCCCGCCTCGCCCGGCCGAAATTCAGGCCGGGGGGGAGGCTTCCCGCCTCGCCCGGCTGAAATTCAGGCCGGGGAGGAGGCGCCTCGCCTCGCCCGGCCGCGAAATAAAAAGTAAAAAAAAAAAACGCCCCCGTGATAGGCTACGTGACGATTAACGTAGCCTATCACGGCTAGATCTGCAAATCTAGCCGTGATAGGCTACGTTAATCGTCACGTAGCCTATCACGGGGGCGTTTTTTTTTTTTAGTTTTATTGGAATGGCAGCAGCGGCAGCTGGTCGAAAGATTGGCTGCCGCCCCCGCCCCTGACGAAGACCCGACGAACCGCCACCGGGACCCACCGCCGGGAGGGACATTCGGGAAAGGTAAGTCCCGTCCCGGGGGGGGGTGCGGGGGGCGGGGGGGTGCGGAGAATTTCTCCCCGAAACTTGTTCGGGGGGCCGAACACGTTGGCGCTCAGCCCCCCGAAGTTTCGGGGAGAAATTCTCCGCCATCCCTAGGAGTATCACAATCATTTTGACAGCAGCAATATGGTCAAAGACAGATAAATTTAATTTTGACCACATTACTTTTAGATGTATGTTACTTTCTTAGATTCATCCTTTAAAGATAAGTGGGGTGAGGGGCAATAAGATATGGCAAATGCTTCATTATGCCGATAGAATGCCAGATTTGTCACCGCCATGACATATTTGTTGTTGTTGTTTATTCGGTCAGTCGCTTCCAACTCTTCGTGACTTCATGGACCAGCCCACGCCAGAGCTTCCTGTCGGCAGTTGCCACCCCCAGCTCCCCCAAGGTCGAGTCCGTCACCTCCAGAATATCATCCATCCATCTTGCCCTTGTTCGGCCCCTCTTCCTTTTGCCTTCCACTTTCCCTAGCATCAGCATCTTCTCCAGGGTATCCTGTCTTCTCATGATGTGGCCAAAGTACTTCAGTTTTGCCTTTAATATCATTCCCTCAAGTGAGCAGTCTGGCTTTATTTCCTGGAGTATGGACTGGTTTGATCTTCTTGCAGTCCAGGGCACTCTCAGAATTTTCCTCCAGCACCACAGTTCAAAAGCATCTATCTTCCTTCACTCAGCTTTCCTTATGGTTCAGCTCTCACAGCCATAGGTTACTACCGGGAATACCATTGCTTTAACTATGCGGACCTTGGTTGTCAGTGTGATGTCTCTGCTCTTAACTATTTGATCAAGATTTGTCATTGCTCTCCTCCCAAGAAGTAAACGTCTTCTGATTTCCTGGCTGCAGTCAGCGTCTGCAGTAATCTTTGCTCCTAGAAAGACAAAGTCTGTCACTGCCTCCACATTTTCTCCCTCTATTTGCCAGTTATCAATCAAACTGGTTGCCATAATCTTGGTTTATTTGAGGTTTAACTGCAACCCAGCTTTTGCACTTTCATCTTTCACCTTCGTCATGAGGTTCCTCAGCTCCTCCTCACTTTCAGCCAGCAAAGTGGTATCATCTGCATATCTGAGATTGTTAATGTTTCTTCCAGTGATTTTAACTCCAGCCTTGGCTTCATCAAGCCCAGCACGTCGCATGATGTGTTCTGCGTACAGGTTGAATAGGTAGGGTGAGAGTATACAACCCTGCCGTACTCCTTTCCCAATCTTAAACCAGTCCATTGTTCTTACTGTCGCTAATTGGTCGTTATACAGATTCCTCAGGAGGCAGACAAGATGACTTGGTATCCCCATACCACCAAGAACTTGCCACAATTTGTTATGATCCACACAGTCAAAGGCTTTAGAATAGTCAATAAAACAGAAATAGATGTTTTTCTGAAACTCCCTGGCTTTCTCCATTATCCAGCAGATATTGGCAATTTGGTCTCTAGTTCCTCTGCCTTTTCGAAACTCAGCTTGTACATCTGGCAATTTTCGTTCCATGAATTGTTGGAAGAGAATGTTTGTTATGCACAGTGAGTTGTCTTGGCAAAATTCTATCAGCCTATGTCCTGCTTCATTTTGTTCTCCCAGACCACGCTTGCCTGTAATTCCAGGTGTCGTTTGACTACCCACCTTAGCATTCCAGTCTCCTGTAATGAAAATAACATCTTTGTTTGGCGTACTATTCAGTAGGTGCTGCAGATCGTCATAGAACTGATCTACTTCTGCTTCTTCAGCATCTGTGGTTGGGGCATATATTTGGATCACTGTGATGTTAAATGGCTTACCCTGAATTCGAATTGAGATCATTCTGTCATTTTTTGGATTGTATCCAAGCACTGCTTTAGCCACTTTATTATTATTTATGAAGGCTACTCCATTTCTTCTGTGGTCCTCTTGTCCACAGTAGTAGTTCTAGTGGCCATTTGATGTGAAGTGGCCCATTCCAGTCCATTTCAGTTCACTGACACCCAAAATGTCTATATTGAATCTTGACATCTCCCCAATAACCACATCCAATTTGCCCTGGCAAAACTTACATTCCAGGTTCCTATGGTATGTTGATCTTTAGAACATCGTATTCGTCGTTCACCACCAGCACCATCGGCTGCTAGCCGTCCTTTCGGCTTTGAGCTAGCTGCATCATCACATCTGGGGCTAGTTGAACTTATCCTCTGTTCCTCCCCAGTAGCATTTTGACCATCTTCCGACCTGGGAGTCCCATCTTCCGATGGTATACCAACCTATCTCTGGTTGTACTGATCCATTTAGTTTTCATGGCAAGAATACCCATTAATCGATCTTCCTTCTTTTGGGAAGGAAACTCAAGAACTTTGGGGCCCAGATAGTTTTCTCATCCATCCTTCCAGTAGTTAGAAGAGGGATAGAAAGGGAATGAAAAATACTCCAGGTGAATGATTGGCTACGAAGGTGGTGCTAACGAGAGAGATTTGGATTCTGGGACCACGGGCTATACTTCCTGGAAGATGGGCTGTTGGCAAGGGACGGGTTGCACCTCACAAAGGATGGGAAGAATGTGTTTGGCCACAGCATGAAGAACTTGATCAGGAGGGCTTTAAACTGAATCCTATGGGGAAGGGAGATGTAATGTTGGGGGTAACAATGGATGTAGGCGCATGCACTGCAATGGAGAGAACAGCTCTGATAGCGCCCAATAATAGTCTTCAGACACATGTAGGAAGAAAGCCAGACTATGAAGCACATGGTCTTCGATGTCTATATACTAATGCCCAGAGTATGGCAAACAAACAGAGCGAACTTGAACTCTTAATACAGGAGGGAAGTTATGACTTGATAGGTATAACTGGGACTTGGTGGGATGACTCTCATGACTGGAATACAGCAATTGAAGGATATAATTTGTTCAAAAAGAACAGGAGGAACGGAAAGGGAGGTGGGGTTGCACTGTATGTGAAAAATACATATCTCTGCACAGAAATACAGGAGGATGAGCTTGGTAGCCCCATCGAGAGCATCTGGATCAAAATAAATGGAGCAAAGAATAAAAGGAACCTGGTGGTCGGAGTCTACTACCGGCCACCCAACCAAGGAGAAGACGAGGATGAAACTTTTGAAAAGCAAATAGCCAATGTTTTAAGGAAGCATGATGTAGTAGTAATGGGGGACTTCAATTTCCCCGATATTTGTTGGGAGACAAATTCTGCAAAACATGGCCCCTCCAGGAAATTCCTGACTTGTGTGGCAGGTAACTTCCTCCTACAGAAAGTAGAGGAAGGAACTAGAGGATCGGCTATCCTTGACTTGATCCTAACCAACAGAGATGACTTAGTGGATAAAGTAGCAGTTACAGGAACTCTGGGGGAAAGCGACCATGCTGCACTTGAGTTCTTGGTTGTAAGGGAAACAAAAGCCGAGGGTAGTCAAACGCGTACCCTGGATTTTAGGAAAGCTGATTTTCATAAACTCAGAACAATGATCAGTAAGGTCCCATGGCAAGCGACGCTAACGAGAAAAGGAGTCCAAGATGGGTGGGAGCTTTTAAAAAAGGAAATTCTCAAGGCACAATCACAAACCATTCCAACAAGAAGAAAAGGTGGAAGAAGCCAATGTGGCTTCACAAAAAGCTTAGGGATGACCTGAAAACAAAAAAGGACACATATAGGAAGTGGAAAGAAGGCCAAGTAACAAAGGAAGAGTACAGGCAGGTAGCACAGAACTGTAGGGATGGCGTCAGGAAGGCTAAAGCTGAGAACGAGCTGAGGTTAGTGAGGGAGGCTAAAAACAACAAAAAGGCTTTCTTCAGCTATGCACATAGTAAAAGGCAGAGGAAAGAAATGGTTGTTCAGCTATTAAATAAGGATGGCAAAATGATAACAGATGACAAAGAAAAGGCAGAGGTGCTCAATTCCTACTTTAGCTCAGTCTTCTCCCAAAAGAGGGTCTATGACCCCCCTGGCAAAGGCAAAGTGCAGGCTGAAGGGGCAGGATTGCAGCTTGAGATCGATAGGCATATGGTCAAGGAACACCTCATTACTTTGAATTAGTTCAAATCTCCAGGGCCAGATGAACTGCATCCTAGAGTCATAAAGGAACTGGCAGAAGAACTCTCAGAACCGCTGTCTATTCTCTTTGAGCAATCATGGAGGACGGGGGAAGTGCCAGATGACTGGAGGAGGGCTAATGTTGTCCCTATCTTCAAAAAGGGTAAAAAGGAGGATCCTGGGAACTACAGACCACTCAGTCTGACATCAATCCCTGGGAAAATTCTGGAGCAGATTATAAAGCAATCCATCTGGAAGCACCTTGAAAACAATGCAGTGATTACTTGAAGCCAACATGGATTTGTCAAAAACAAGTCCTGCCAGACAAATCTGATCTCATTTTTTGATCAAGTAACCTCCCTTCTGGACCGTGGGAATGCTATAGACATCATATACCTCGACTTCAGCAAAGCTTTCGACAAAGTGCCCCATGATATCCTGATGAGCAAACTAGCTCAAAGTGGGCTAGATGAAACAACGATCCGGTGGATCCACAGTTGGCTACAGAATCGGACTCAAAGAGTGCTTATCAATGGGACCTTCTCAAACTGGGGAGAGGTAACAAGTGGGGTACCGCAGGGCTCAGTCCTGGGCCCAGTGCTCTTCAACATTTTTATTAATGACTTGGAGGAGAAGGTGCAGGGAATGCTGATCAAATTTGCAGTTGACACAAAATGGGGCGGGATAGCTAATACTTTGGAAGACAGAAACAAAATTCAATGTGATCTTGATAGACCGGAGCCCAGGGCAGAAAACAACAGAATGACATTTAATATGGATCAATGCCAAGTTCTGCACCTAGGAAAGAGAAACCAAATGCACAGTTACAAGATGGGGGATGCGTGGCTCAACAACACTACAAGCGAGAAGGATCTTGGAATTGTTGTCAATCACAAGCTGAATATGAGCCAACAATGTGATGTGGCTGCAAAAAAGGCCAAGGCTCTTTTGGGCTGCATTCACAGAAGCATAGCTTCTAAATTCCTGGAAGTACTAGTTCCCCTCTACTCAGCACTGGTAAGGCCTCATCTAGAGTACTGTGTCCAGTTCTAGACACCACACTTTAAAAAGGATGCAGACAAACTGGAGAGGGTTCAGAGGAGGGCAACAAAGATGATCAGAGGACTGGAAACAAAGCCGTATGAAGAGAGACTGAAAGAACTGGGCATGTTTAGCCTTGAGAAGAGAAGACTGAGGGGAGATATGATAGCACTCTTCAAGTACTTGAAAGGTTGTCACAGAGAAGAAGGCCAGGATCTCTTCTTGATCATCCCAGAGTGCATTACACGGAATAATGGGCTCAAGTTACAGGAAGCCAGATTCCGGCTGAACATCAGGAAAAACTTCCTGACTGTTAGAGCAATACGACAATGGAACCAATTACCCGGGGAGGTGGTGGGCTCTCCCACACTGGAGACATTCAAGACGAGGCTGGACAGCCATCTGTCAGGGATGCTCTGACTTGGATTCCTGTATTGAGCAGGGGGTTGGACTCGATGGCCTTGTAGGCCCCTTCCAACCCTACTATTCTATGATTCTAATACTGGGGTGGGTTGCCGTTTCCTTCCCCAGGGATCGTATTTAGTCTGACCTCTCTGCCATGACCTTCCCGTCTTGGGTGCGTCCCTTCACGGTTTAGCTCATGACGTCATTGAGGTGCTCAAGCTCCAGCACCACGACAAGGTAACGATCTCCTTTGCTGGAGGCCATGACATATACACCAGTGGAATTCCCCAGTTACACAGGCAGCACACTATGCTTGAGCAGCTGTTCTGCTGGTACAGATATACTGGCAGTATGGCTAAAATTAATCAGTCTTGGGTAGGATAAGGAAGGCACTCTACTCTAGCACTTGCTACCGCTAGCCAAACACCCATGAGGACTTTCACCTTGCAGGATCACAGGCCAGATCCATGGGGCAGAGCAAATTTTTGTGACCCGCCCAGACAACTTTGGCTTTTGGGCGGAATGGAAATGAAATGAATGAATAAATAAATAAGTTCTCCTTGTACATAGTTCCACTTCAACCCCAAAGGGGGAAGGGGTATGATCACAGTTGCTGAAATCTCCCCCTCTGTCAACTGCCAAGTCTCTGGTCGTCTTTGTAGTCACACAGCAAAGCTATTCGTAAATAGCTTTTATTATACGATCAGAGCCAGATCAGCTGCACTTCAGGTTCCAGATGTAATCCGCATACAACAACCCCAAGCTAAGTTCTCTAGTCAGCTACTAGACACCTACTGTGCATCCAAATGCTGACTCTTGCTTGTTGCTCTCTCTGTTTCTCCGGATCATCCTCTTACAGGTACAGAACAGGTCATCCTCTTACAGGTACAGAATCCACCCCACCTCACAACTTGTCCCATGCAGATCATGTGAGAGGCCCACCCCACGGCCAGCAGCAGTGACCTGTAGGGATGTATGAGAATTCTGTTTGAGTTTGCAAATCACTCAAAAATGCCCCGTTTGCAATCCTGAACACAAACAGGAGCACACTCTCTCCGAAAATGTTTGCAAATTCCTGAATTTGCGTTCATGTTCACAAAATGTGTACTTGAAAAATGCACAACTTTCTCAATATGTGCCAATTTTGTAAAATGCACAACTTTTCCCATTTGAACTGAAAAGCAGGTCACAAATGAGAAAGGGAGTGAGCTGAACCAAGCTTTGAAGTTTGGAGAATTTCAGCGAACTCAAGTATCCCTGGTGCTCCCATCCCCAGTGACCAGAGTTCTCCCAGCTATTCCTTCATGGAACTTGCCTTTGCACCATGCAAGCTCCATGACAGACAGTTATACAAGAAGTGAAGGTGTTACTCCCATGGAGCTGATGCCATCAAGAACACTGCAGCTTCTACTCTGCTGTCTGTTGAGCCATGATAAAAGGCATGGGAATCCTCCTGGAGTGATGGGAGGTGACAGGCTAGAATGCCACACATGTGACTTTCCCTTTCAGTATCAACTTCATCCCTGATGCCACTTGATAAAGGTTTCTTTAGATGACTTATCACATGTGTTGTTCTTTGTTGCAAGCCATGGTAGACAGAGAATGGGACTCTGACAGGGGTGGGCAAGGGGCTTGGTGGGCTCAGGGCTAGTAGCTCCCACTCTCCCTGCTCACTCAGGGACCCTGCCCTGTGCGGGGGCAGTTCTCTCAGGGTACAGAAGTGGGATGGGTGCTGCTGCCAGGGTATATAAGGCAGGCCGTTGGTGGGGAGGAGAAGGAGGGATGGAGAGGAAGGCGCAATGAAGCTATCCAGAAGTGGAGCCTATTGGTCAAAATATTTGGGGGGGGGGTTGTTCATGTGGGTTGTCAGGTGGAGGGATGGCCCAAAAGGCTGGCTGGCCCTGCAGGTGTCAAGGGCTCCTTGGAGGGCTCTCTCAGTCTAATCCAATAGCCAAGTCCAGACAAAGGGATTCTTTTCAAAGCTTTATTCTTCTCTTACAACTTAATAACTCTACAGGTAGCAACTAGATCTGAGCAGCAGCATCCCTATGACCTAAGTTGGAACAGTTGGTCCCCGTTTGAAAGGCAATTACTGACAGACCCGTGAATATAAGGACTTGGAAGAATCCCTCCCCTTTTCCCTTGGATCCTCTGGGCACAACCGTTCTTTGAGCGCAAACCCTTTGGCGCCGCTCTCTGCGTCTGCGCCGCGCCACCCAGTCTGCTATCTGTGCTGAGTCACTCCCTGAACTGCTTTCTAAACTAGGAATGTGGGTGGGAGGAAGCTCCGTCAGTTGTTGGTCCTGGGAAAAAGGAGCGCGCTCCTCTCCCGAAGGAGCGACTGCTCTTCCTCAGCAGCAGAACTACTCTGGGAATCTATGGGCTCAGTGTCCACCCTGACATCAGGAGCCAAGTTGTTGCTCCATGGAGTACTCCTCCTGATTAGCTCAGATGTGCTGGAGTATGTGGAACCCTCCCCCTTTCCTAATATGGGTTGTCCTCTGGATTCAAACTGGGGACCTTCTATATGTGGAACATGAGCAGTTCCACCTGGCTAGGGCTTCACCTGCAGCCCTTGTGATCCTGGTGTCTAGGACTGGGTGTTGAAACTGGCTATGGAGGGGAAGACCAACACCCCATGATGTGTCTGCCTTTTAGAACTTGTAGTATGGGTTAAAGTGCATGGAGCTGCCTCTCTTTTGCCTCTGCCATGACTTCATTGCCAGACATACGAACGGCACACAAAAGGACCATGTCCCCTGCTTCCCCATGGTGGGGACTGACCTCCCATCTCCTGCTTCCCAAGACTGTGCCCTATACAGTCAGCCACTGGAGGACACGGTTGTCACTGTGTGCCCGTGGTTCCCATCCATCTTTTGTCACCACTATTTGCCTCAGTTCCTCAGACTCCCTTCCTGAAAACATCAGTTCAGGTACTGGTATCTGCCCTATATCTTCTGCAGTGAAGACAGATGAAAAGAATTAATTCAGCTTCTCTGCAATCTCCTTGTCCTCCTTCAGTACTCCTTTAACTCCATTGTCATCCAATAGTTCCACTGCCTCCCTAGCTGGTTTTCTGCTTCTGATACATTAAAAGAACTCTTTATTGTTGGCCTTGATGTTGTTAGATATATGCTCTTCAACATGCTTTTGTGCATCTCTTATTGTCTGCTTGCATCGCCTTTGTGCAAGCTTGTGCTGCCTTTTGTTCTCCTCACTTGGACAAGACTTCCATTTTCTGAAGACAGCTCTCTTTTCTCTAATAGCTCCCTTAAAACTGCTTGTTAACCATGCCAGCAACCTCTTGGACTTGGTGCTACCTTTCCTAACCTGTGGTATACATTTTAGCTGAGCTTCTATTATTGTGGTTTTGAGTAATCTCCAGTAATTCTGAAGGGATTTAAACCTCTTGACTCCCCCTTTTAACTTCCTTTTCACCAGTTCCCTCATTTTGGAGAAGTTTCTTCTTTTGAAGTCAAATGTGACTGTGTTGGACTTCCTAGGCAACCACATAGGGTGAAATCTAAGGTTGCCTCCCCTCTGATCGGTTCCATGACCAACTGTTCTAGGGCACAATAGGTTAGGGCATCGAGAAATTTAACCTCTTTGTCATGACTGGAACATGCATTTTCGTTTGGAGGCCTCCCTGATTTTGTTTTCCATCTCAAGGTCACTCTGAGCATTCTGGTCTGGGGGACGATAGCATGTTCCTAGCACTAAATTTGTTTTGGTGCCTGGTATTGTCACCCACAGTGCTTTTGTGGAAGAGCCTACCCCTTTTAGGTGTTCTAGTCCTCTCAACACTATGCCCTCTTTGATGTACAGGGCAACATCTCCCCCAGTACGCCCTTCCCTGTCCTTCCTATAGAGTGTATATCCAGAGGTGACCGTATCCCACTGGTTCTCTCCACTCCACTAGGTTTCTGTAATGCCCACTATATCCAGGTTTTCCTTTAAAATCAAGCACTCCAAGTCTCCCATTTTGGCTCGGAGACTTCTAGCATTTGCATAAAAACACCTATGTATGATATCCCTCCCCAGATGCTTCTGGCGTGTGCATCTTTTCCTATGGGATGTTGGCCCCTCTGATTGGCTATTATGTTCAACCATGTACTCCTGGCCTATTTCCTCCCCTTCTACATTTGGGCGATCAAAGACATTTTCATCTTCATCCCTTTGGGATGATTTAACCTGAACCGGATGCTTCCCAGTTCCTGTCGGCTTTCCCCCAGGGTGTAGTTTAAAAGCTGCTCTACCACCCTTTTTATGTTTAGAGCCAGCAGTCTGGTTCCATTTTGGTTCAAATGGAGCCATCCCTCTTGTACAGGCCTGGCTGGTCCCAAAAAGTTTGCCAGTGCCTAACCAATCTGAACCCCTCCTCCATGAACCACCGACTCATCCACGCATTGAGACTCCTCAGCTTTGCCTGTCTAGCTGGCCCTGTGCATGGAGCAGGTAGCATTTCCGAGAAAGCCACCATGAATTTCAACCTCCTACCTAGCAACCTGAATTTGGCTTCCAGGACCTCACGACTACATTTCCCCACATCATTGGTACCAACATGGACCACAACCACTGACTCCATCCCAACACTATCTACTAGGCTATCTAGATGGCGCGTGATATCCACAACCTTTGCACCAGACAGGCAATTCACCATGCAGTCTACACGCCTCATTGTATTGTATCAACGATATCAATGTATTGTCATCAATGTATTGTATCAATTGATACAATGCAATGATACAATAATATCATTGTAATGCATGAGACAAGCCCAGCATTAGGGCTTTATCCTGGGCCCAGTGCTCTTCAACATTTTTATTAATGACTTGGAGGAGGAGGTGCGGGGAATGCTGATCAAATTTGCAGATGACATAAAATGGGGCGGGATAGCTAATACTTTGGAAGTCAGAAACAAAATTCAGCGTGATCTGGATAGACTGGAGTGCTGGGCAGAAAACAACAGAATGACATTTAATAGGGATCAATGCCAAGTTCTGCACCTAGGAAAAAGAAACCAAATGCACAGTTACAAGATGGGGATACGTGGCTCAACAACACGACAAGCGAGAAGGATCTTGGAACTGTTGTCGATCTCAAGCTGAATATGAGCCAACAATGTGATGTGGCTGCAAAAAGGCCAATGCTCTTTTGGGCTGCATTCACAGAAGCATAGCTTCCAAATCCCCAGACATACTGGTTCCCCTCTACTCAGCACTGGTTAGGCCTCATCTGGAGTACTGTGTCCAGTTCTGGGCACCGCACTTTAAGAAGGATGCAGACAAACTGGAGAGGGTTCAGAGGAGGGCAACAAAGATGATCAGGGGACTGGAAACAAAGCCGTATGAAGAGAGACTGAAAGAACTGGGCATGTTTAGCCTTGGGAAGAGAAGACTGAGGGGAGATATGATAGCGCTCTTCAAGTACTTGAAAGGTTGTCCCAGAGAGGAAAGCCAGGATATCTCCTCAATCATCCCAGAGTGCAGGACTCGGAATAATGGGCTCAAGTTACAAGAAGCCAGATTCCGGCTTCCTGCCAGAACTTCCTGACTGTTAGAGCAATATGACAATGGAACCAATTACCTAGGGAGGTGGTGGGCTCTCCCACACTGGAGGCCTTCAAGATGAGGCTGGACATCTGTCAGGGATGCTCTGACTTGGATTCCTGTATTGAGCAGGGGGTTGGACTCGATGGCCTTTTAGGCCGCTTCCAACCCTACTATTCTATGATTGTATGCCCATCACAAACTCAGCTGTCTATGTGTCTAATGATCGAATCTCCCATTAATAAACCGCTCTCCCCCCAGGGGCACATCCTCAGTGAGAGAGGATATTTGTTCATCTTCCAAGGAATGGGTCCCTTCTAAGGGATCATTTCCCTCTTCCTCAGAATGATGCCCTCCTTCCCCGAGACCCACATTCACCATGACAGCAGAGGAGCTGTCACCCTGGGAGTGGGACACAGCTAATAGGTCCCTGATCACATAGATGATCCCCAAGACTTCTGGAATGATGCTCTCTGGACAGATGATCCAAAGGTGGCACTTTTTGGCCTCAATGAGAAATGTTATGTTTGGTGAAAAACAAACAGTGTGTTCAAACGTCATCCCAGTGGTCAAACGTGGTGGTGGGAATGTGATGGTTTGGGCCTGCTTTGCTGCCTCTGGGCCTGGACGGCTCGCTATCATTGACACAACAATGAATTCTGCAGTGTATCAGGACCTGGACAGCTTGCCATCATTGACACAACCATGAATTGTGCAGTGTATCGGAAGATTCTAGAGGAGAATGTCAGGCCATCTGTCTGTGAGATGAAGCTGAAATGAAAGTGGGTCATGCAACAAGGCAATGATCCTAAACTGTGGAATGGCTGTGGAAGAATAATATCTGTGTTTTAGAATGGCCTAGTCAAAGTCCAGACCTAAACCCCATTGAAATGGTATAGCAGGACCTCAAGCGAGCTGTTCATGCAAGGAAGCCCTCAAATGTCACTAAGCTGAAGCAGTTCTGTGAGGAGGAATGGGCCAAAATTCCTCAAAAACAATGTGGGAGACTGACCAACAGTTACAGGAAACGCTTACTTGAAGGGGGTGCCACCAGGGACGGAATCTAAAGGTTCTCATACTTTTTCACACATGGATATTGAATGCTGAATCAGGTGTGGATACATAAATGTTGAAAAAACAGCATGTTTGTGTGTCCTTTGTTTACTCAGGTTATCTGTTTCTCTTTATCTAGGATTATGGGGTTAGATTAAGGTCTAATAACATTTTAGGTTGGAAATATGTGACAATCCTAAGGGGTTCACCAACTTTTTCTCACCACTGTATCTCCAGGATTGGTGAGAGATTCCCTCTGTTCCTTGGTCGCTACTGTTTAGAGATCAGTGCCACCACAGGGTCATCTACTTCCCATCTACTGTGGGAATCTTAAGCAATTCCATCATCTCTTTTGAAAGGGAGTAGAGCTTCCTCTAGAGATTATGAAATTATGAGGGGCTCTGGACCTAGCCAACTCCATTCATGCATTACAGTGGATATCAGTGAAGAATTGTGGAAAAGGCACCACTGCGTAGAAACCTGTCTAGGAATCCCTGTGGCTCTTTCTTTCAAGTGGAGCTCTGCACCATCAGGGACACTCGGAGGTCCAGTTGTCCTCTCCCTCTTGCATGAGTGCCTAAGACACTGTTTAGCAAAAAGAGCTACTAACTCTTCAGCCACCATCTAGCTAATTAAACCCAGGAGATCTGCTTGAGAAGGTTCCCCTGCTCCCTGATAAGGAATGTTTGACTTACTACCTCCCATTGGTGATGGGACATCACGTCCCTGTAATGGCAGCCACAACTGGTGCCGGTAGAGTGGATGCATTTCCTGAGTGCAGGCTGTCTCCATCCCATTCACTCAGGGACATGTCATTGTGTGACTTTCCAATTCCTTTGTCTCGCAGGGCCTTGGCTGTCAGGAATCCATGGCAATGTGTGCTGTGTGCTGTAGGGATGGGTGAGAAATTCATTTGGTTTGTATTTAAATGTGAACTTACCAAATTCACACTTACTTAACCTAAACAGATACCAGAATGCAGTTAGATGCTGAAATCTGTGCTTTTCTGAAGTTTGCAATGCAGTACGCAAAAAATAAATGTGTACAGAAACGCATACATTTTAAGAAGTGTACATGCAAAAAATGTGTGTATCTGAAACAGTGTATACAAAAAAATTGTATATTTGGGAAAATGCATGCAAAAATGTTTTATTTAATGGAAAGGTGCTTGCAAAAGATGCATACATTCAGAAAACTGCATACAAAAATGCATATATTTTGAAACATGCCCATGAAAATACACATGAATTGTTATGTGTCTGATGTGGAGATGGGATGAAACAAACCTAGCAGCAGAAAAATGGGAACCTTAGGGAAACCAAGCTTGACAGACTTGCCCATCCCTAGTGTTCTGTGCTCCTTTTCCTGGGCTTCAGCTGAGGCAGTTGTGGGGAGTTGTGGTGGAGAGAGTGGGACATGCTCCCTGTTCCTTCCCAGTGGCACTATGGAATGATGAACACTAAAGAATGCTAGGTTCCTGTCACCAATTGGCTGTGTCTGGGGGGCATGGAGCTACAAAGCTGAGTAGCAGCTGCCCCGCCTTTTCTTTCTTTCCTTCCTTCTCTGGTTCATGCTGAGTAGCACTGGGAGAAGAAAAGACAGCCTCATGTCCCTCTCAAGAGCCAAAAAGGGCTCAAAGAACTCTTCTCCTAACACCCTCAGAAAATATCCAGGAAAATATAAGAGAATTTCCTTTCTTCTTCCTCTTTTTCTGTAGGTAATGCCTTAAGGCCAGAGAAAAAGTAACACTACTCCCAAACAAGGGTTCAAAAGCAGCACAACAACCCTGCTTTTCTACAGAATCAGAGAGTGAAAAAGGACTGGGAGCTTCCATCTCCCTGGGAAGGACATACAGTCAGGACCAGAAATATTAGAACAAGGATAACTGTTTTGGCAGTTGGCCTCTGTACACCACCACATTGAAGTTGAAAGGAAACACACCCAGATGGGAGCAAAGTCAGGACTTTCAGCTGTAATTGAAGGGGTTGGACAAAAGTGGGGCACTAATGATTCAGGAAGGACAGCCAGTGGCATACACCCCCCCCCCCATCGTTGGTGGCTCGTAAGTAATGGAACGAATGGCTGACAAGCAGCTGCATGGCCAGGTGTGCCCTGTTTCCTGGGTACCCCATGACCAATCAAGCAGATAAAAGGCCTGGAGGTGGTTCTGAGCGTTACATTTGCATTTGGTAGCTGTTCACTGGAACTCCCAGCATGAGGTCCAAAGAGGTGTCCATGCAAGTGAAGAAGGCCATCATTAGGCTGAGGAAACAACATAAACCCATCGAGAAAGATAGCAAAAACAGTGGGAGTGGCCAACACAACAGTTTGGAACATCCTGAAAAAGAAGGAATTAACTGGCAAGCTCAGCAACAGCAAAAGGCCTGGCAGACCACGGAAGACAACTAAAGTGGATGATTGCAGAATGCTGCTCATGGTGAAGAGGAACCTTTTCACAACATCTAGCTAGGTCAAGAATGCTCTTGAGGAGGTAGGCATGTCATTATCAACATCTACAGTCAAGAGACGGCTTTATGAATGTAAATACAGAGGCTTCACAACAAGGTGCAAACCACTGGTAACGCTCAAGAACAGACAGGCCAGATTAGCCTTTGCCAGCAAACACCTAAAAAAGCCTGCCCAGTTCTGGAATAAGATTCTTTGGACTGATGAAACCAAGATTAACTTGTGCCAGAATGATGGGAAGATAAAAGTATGGAGAAGGAAAGGAACAGCTTATGATCCAAAGCATACCACATCATCTGTCAAACATGGTGGAGGCAGTGTTATGGCATGGGTATGTATGGCTGCCAATGGAACCGGGTAACTGGTGTTTCTTGATGACCTGACTGCTGATAAAAGCAGCAGGATGAATTCTGAAGTGTATAGGGCTACAATTTCTGCTCAGATTCAGCCAAATGCTGCCAAACTGATAGGACGCCGCTTCATATTGCAGATGGATAATGACCCAAAACATACAGCAAAAGCTACCCAAGAGTTTCTCCAGGCAAAGAAGTGGGATGTTCTTCAATGGCCAAGTCAGTCACCTGATCGCCACCCAATAGAGCATGCTTTTCACTTCCTGAAGACAAGACTGAAGGCAGAAAGACCCACAAACAAGCAGCAGCTGAAGGCAGCTGCAGTAAAGGCCTGGCAAAGCATCTCGAGAGAGGAAACGCAGCATTTGGTCATGTCCATGGGTTCCAGACTTCAGGCAGTCATTGATGGCAAAGGATTTTCATCCAGGTATTAAAGGCGATCCTTCAGTTTGAATTGATGTTGGTTTGTTCCATTACTTATAAGCCACCAACGATGGGTGTGTGCATGCCACTGGCTGTCCTTCCTGAATGGTTAGTGCCCCACTCTTGTCAAACCCCTTGAATTACAGCTGAAAGTCCTGACATCGAACCCATCTGGGTGTGTTTCCTTTCAACTTCAATGTGGTGGTGTACAGAGGCCAACTGCCAAAACAGTTATCCTTGTTCCAATATTTCTGGCCCTAACTGTAACTTTTTTCTGTTTCACCCTGCTTCTATTTCTCTGCTGGTCAAGAATTTAACAGCACTATATCATTACTCAGAAGCAGACCCACCGAATCCAGTGGGGTTTACTCCCTGTTGCACCATTCTATGTATTCCAGTTGCTTCAAGACAGGAACAGGAATACTATATTACACTGTCATAATTTCCCCACTCATCCTCTAAGAAGCTCAGGGAGGCTCAGAAATTACTTTTATCCCCCTCCCCCCCACACATTTTATCTTCACAATGACCATAGGAGGTAGGTTAGGAAGAATGTGTGACTGGCACCAGGTCAGTCGGTGAGCTCCACGGCTGAGTGGGGATTTGAACCCATGTCTTCCAAATCCTACACTCTATTCACTGCACTACACTGGCTCTCATTTCAGAAGTCTTAGCATTGATAAATTCCTGATGCCAGTTTAGCCCACACTCCTCAAAATCCAGCGATTCTTGGAAATTTTTTTTTGTAAAGTTGACATTTACAGCCATATAGCAAACTCTTCTCATTATTCACCTGTACACTGCGAATACTGCACACTGTAGTTCAGAATTCTCAAAAACTAACTCTCCCTCTCCACCCATAGCTTGATTTTTACCTAAATCATCACAACCTACATCGGCTGTCCCCAACCTGGTGCCTCCCAGATGTGTTAGACTATAGCTCTCATCACCTACGACCATTGGCCATGCTGCCTGGGAGGAGTATTTTCTTTTTTATTCATTTAAAAATAGTTTTAGGCCACCTTTAAGGATCAGCACATGTGGACGGCACCAGGTTGAGAAAGGCTGACCTACAGTATCACCACTGTCATCATTATGATCTACTACCATTCAGCATTTCTTCAGAAAGCCTTAAATAATCTGCATTTGGAAACTAACTTGATGGCTTGCTGGGATTTTAAACAGTAAGATTCACGCAATTTTTTTTCTCTGATAATTGCAGTGTGCATAAGATAACCATGGTGTGAGCTGGTCTGATATATAGTGTACCTCTTTTCAGGCAGTAGTTTGAAGCTGCAAGCCTGAGTATACAATATAGTTTTCCTTTTAGTTAATCAAAAAGCTGTGTTTCATCTGTAGATAGCTACAGGCTATATGTAAACACTGAACTGGAGGTAATTACATTCTAATTGAGGGGAAATCTAAACAACTAACTTTACACTAATTGTAGGGTAAACACAGAAAGAAAGACTAAAGCTACAATACATAATCACTGGAGAATAAGTCTCCCTGAAATCAGTGGTACTTACTTCTGAGTAAAAATTGATAGATAATCAAAGCGAAACAATTACAATTTAAAAAACGTGGAAGTGTGCATAAAACCTGCAACATAGCACCCGCCAAGGCCCCCTTCTTTACACACACAACATGCACAACACCCCCACTTTCACACCACTGCAACTTCTCCTTCACACTTGACACTCCACACTTCCCCTCTGTGGGGCCAGGAAACAGGAAGTTGGCACACTGGGAGACTGCCTGCTTCCTTGGAGATAGGCAGCGTTGGCAGTGGCGGGGTGGGGGGAGGAAAGGCGATGGCAGCAGAAAGGTGGCAGCAGGGAGAAGGAAAGGTGAGGTGGCGGTGGCAGTGGCAGTGGGGAGGAAATCTGAAGGAGGAGGCAGAAGCAGTGGCAGGGGAAAGGAAAGCAGTGGTGGGCAGCAGAAGGGGGAGAAAAAATAAGAAAGGAGAGGCAGGAGGAAAGGAATTCTGGAGCAGGAAGGGGTACAAAAAAGGAGAGCATCCTGGCAAGGGGGGCAAGAAAAAAGAGAATCCTGAAAATAAATGCCTGCAGGCCCAAATGCCCATGGGAGCAAAATGACCTTGGCCCCCCCCAAAAAAGATAAATGTCCCAGTGGGCCCAAAAATGTTGTCTACCCCTGATGTAGCTTATGTCGAATATTTAGTTCTGCCCCTGCCTTTTTGGATGTTGGAGGCCCATGTCCAGCCCTATGGGAAGAGGAGGCAGGTGGCATAGGACTGTGGATTATGTTTGCACTGCCTTCTCAGCTGTAACAAAACATTCCTTTAAAACCAACTCCATGCAAGTTCAAGAGTACTGCACACCTTGTCTTGGGAGGAACACCATTTGCTGCTCTGCCACAGGCAGCAAATGTTCTGGGCTCGTCTCGCAGATGAGAGATCTTTAGGTGGTTTGAGGAGAACAGCTATTCTTCCCTCATTCCAGGTGTGTAGCCCTTTTTCTTTTGTTTGCAAGGCTTTGTCCAGGACATTAGTTAGGGGATCATCTCTAATAGTATGCTTCTACAATCTATCTTTACCAGTCTAGTCAATTTAGAATTTTAAAAATTCTTAATCTCTTCCTTATCTGAGTTACTCAATATATACCAAGGAGCATAACCCTCAGATTCAGATAACCTTTTATTAGGCTTATTGGCAAAAGACCTGCTATCCCTCTTCATAGGAGAACCTCATTTTTATTTTGCTCTTCTCTCAGATGGTATCCTAACAGACTAGAGTTTTTGATGTTTGTATGACTGCCTGTCTTGAGGTCTTCAGCTCATCTAATACTTCCTTACTTGGGCATTCATTTTGTGTTCTGTTTCTAATATGGTGTTGTCAATCAAATCCTTTTTTAATTTCTCTTCTTCTACAAATAGATATCAAATATACGATTTGACCAATGATAAAAGCCATCATATCTATATCAGCAAGGACAAAAATGCTGGCTTCCCAAGTAGCAGGTGAGAACAGAAAAATGCCGCAGTCAGAACAGTATTACTTTATGTGTCCCAAGAGTAGAAAAGATACACTGGAAGCAGTAACCACACTGTTCTCTCCAGTTTCACCCACCAACCTACTTTTGTACAACAATCAAACCTAAATATGTTATCTTATATCCTCCTTCCTCTGATAAGACTCCATTTTGCCTGTTAGAATAAAATGCAATACAATGCTCCTAAGAAGTTACTGACCATACATGTACAATCGACAGGTCAAATATACTTTTCAGATTGCTAGGACAGCCAACATTTTTGGTTGTGGTTTGAAACAAGTAAGTATGTTAAAGGCCTTCCTCCACTTTTGTTTATACAAGATTATCTTGTTAGTCACAAAATTTAGCAAACTTAGCATCTATTTCAATGTTTAAAACTTCAATACATATATAGACATTACAAGTAGAGAAATGGAAATCGGTCTTACCGAGAATTTCTGTTCTCAGAGCCTTACGGACGGCATTCCTTCACCTTGGGAATCACACTTCCCTCTGGAGTATGCAGGCAGGGCCAAACTGTTGCTTCTTCAGGGGCAGAGCCACCCTGACCTCCCTGGCAGGATCGGCAGAGCAGAGAAAAAACTCCTCAGACCCTTACTGAAAGGAAAATAGAGAAAAAACTATGCCAAGGGCATAAACTCCAAGAACTACAGTTACAGGTAAGCAACCCACATTTTTTCTTCGTGGTCTCTGTGCATCACACATATGGGCAATTAACAAGCTCACTTACTGGCACTGGGTAGGTGCCTTATGCCAACACTGATGACAGAATGGCTCGCCCAAACACACAGTTGGAACACAGCTTGACATCGAGTTTGTAGTACTTCATAAACGTCAATGGCTTTGACCAAGTCGCTGCCCTGCATAAGCCCAACAGAGGTAAGCCTTTTACAAAAGCTGTAGACGTGGCTACTCCTTGAGTAGAATGAACAATGTGAGATGGGCGCTTGAACCCGGACAACTCATAGGCCAGACCAATGGTTTGCATGATCCATGAAGCAAATCTTCGGGAAGAGACATGAGAACCCTTCTTGGAGCCCCCACAACAAACGAAAAAGCGCTGCGTGGTACGGAACGGTGCTGTCCTGGATTTGTAAAAAGCCAATGCCCTCTTGACATTGAGAGCATGCAACTTTCTCTCCAGGTCAGAAGAAGGCTCTGGGAAGAAAGCTGGTAACAATATGGTTTGGTTGATGTGGAATCAGAAACCACTTTTGGCGGACATTCAATGTCTGGTCTCAGGTCAACCTTGTCCTTGTGAAAGAACATGTAGGGATGATCCACTCGTAAGGCACAGATTTCACTTACATGTCAAGAGGAGGTGATAGCGACCAAGAAGGCAACTTTCCATGATAGCAGGAGAAGGGCTGTCATGGTCAGAAGTTTGAAGGGCTTTGAGAGAAGGGCATGCAAGACAACAAAGACTCTATTGAGGGACCAGAGTTCAAACCGGAGGAGTCAAGTTCTTCAGACCTTGCAGGAACTGATGAGTAGTAAGGTGAGTAAAAAGGGAAAAACCTTGAACTGGCCCTCTGTAACAAGAAAGAGCTGCCAAATAAACTCTTATGGATGAAAGTTTTAAACCTTTTTGAAACAAACTATGCAGAAAGAAAAGAACATTCTCAACCAAGGCCTGAAGAGGTTTGAACACATGAAGATTAGCAAAAGTTAGAAAAGATGCCCACTTTGCAGCATAGGATCGATGAGTAGCCAGTTTCTTAGCCACATCAGGATTGCCTGAAATCCAAGTTGAACTTGAGGGAAAACATTCATTGCTGAATCCTCCAAGCCATTAGCTTCAGAGTGTCGAGATCAGGGTGAGGAATCCTGCCTCGGTCCCGAAAGATCAGGTCTCAAACTTGTGGAAGGTACAAGAACTGCCTTCTTGACAGATGCAGTAGGGCTGGAAACCATGGCTGCCTTGGCCACCAAGGAGTAATTAGAATGCAGCCCATCTTGTTGTGTGCTATCTTCTGGAACACCTTGGAGAGAAGGGGAAATGATGGGAACAGATAAAAACATTCCCCTCACCACTGTATCTCGAACACATTGCCCAAAGACGATAAACTGATCCCCGTTCCCATGCAAAAGTGGGGTCACACGGAATTTGCTGGGGTCATGAACAAATCCATTGAGGGATGGCCCCAGTCCAGAAAGAGACTATCCAAAATGGAAGCCAACATCTGCCACTCGAGAGGCTACTGGTACACCTGACTTAAGGCGTCTGCCAAAACATTGTCTTGTCCGGCAATGTGAAGAGCACTCAAAAGGATGTCCCATTGAATTGTCCATTGGAAGATGTCCAGGGTGAGTGAGCTTCACAAGTCTGGGAGACTACGTTCCGCCTTGCTTCTGGATGTGCCATAAGACCGTCATATTGTCGGTCAGGATTTGTACATGTTGACCTTGAAGGTAAGGTTCGAAAGCCCACTTCGCTTTCCAAGCTGCAAGAAACTCTAGGAAGTTTATGTGGAATTTCTTTTCTTTTGCCGACCAGAAGTCCTAAGTCTGCAACAGACCACAGTGGGCTCCCCATCCAGAGAGAGATGCATCTGTTGTCAGGATTCGTGTAGGCAACGGTCGGACGAAGGGCATGCCTCGGTCCAAGTTGCACAGTTGTATCCATCAAATAAGGGATGCCAACACTTCGTCTGGGATCGTGAGTCGACAACGCCAAGCATCCGAGGTGGAATCAAAGTTTCGGAGCAACCAGTTCTGCAGTGGCCGCATGCGAAGTCTTGCCCATCAAACAACTGCAACCATAGCTGCCATGTGACCCAGCAAAACTTGAATGGTGTGGGCAGTGACCTGTTGATGAAGAAAGACCGTTTCCGCGAGAGCAACCAGCTGATCCTGCTAGTTTCGAGGAAGGTAAGTGCGCACAACTGTCAAATCTAGTAGCGCTTCTATAAACTGGAGATGCTGAGAAGGTTCCAGAGTTGATTTTTCTCTGTTGACATAAAGGCCCAGCACACCCAGAAGGTTCAGAACAGTCCCAATGGCATGGTAAAGATCCCTTTTAGAGTCCAATAAAAGCAGCTTTGCAAGGTAAGGATAAACCTCGATTCCCTGTAGTCTCAGATACGCGCAAATGACCACCATACATTTCATAAAAACTCTTGGGGTGGTCACTTGACCAAAGGGCAGGACCTGAAACTAGAACACGTTGGTGCTGATGATGAAATGCAGGTACCGGTGGTGGGTGTCCGCAATTGCTATATGAAAATATGCGTCCTTCAGGTCTATGGTGGCAAACTAAACATTTTTTCGAAGGAGCGGGACAATAGTAGCCAACACGATCATTTTGAACCTTTTGGGGGTGATTAACTTGTTCAAGTCCCTTAAGTCCATGATGGGACGGAGGCCTCCTGAAGCAGGATGAAATACTGAGAAAAGAAGCTGTCTTCCAACTGGAATGGAAGGACTCTCTGGATAGCTCCTTTCTGAAGCAGGGTGGACATCTCCATAAGGAGGGCTTGTGATGGAGTAATGTGAACAGTCCCTGGGGTGAAAGGGTATGAAATTCTATCATGTAACCCCGAGCAATTATATATAACACCTAGGTGTCTGAAGTTATTGCCTTCCAGGTCGGCAGGAAACGTGCCTGAACGGATCCATAGACAGGCCGACTGGCAAGGTCAGGGACCATAAATGTCGGGAAGTCAAAGGTGATGCTTCAAAGACGACTCAGGCCTGCCATGACCCTGACTAACCTTTGAAGATGGAGCGTCTGCTTTTTCTGCTGTTGGGTGGGGTGGTAGCATTGGTATCGGTCAAACTGCTATTTGGTCGCATATGGTTGAGGTCAAAACCACTTGAGGCTTCTGTATTGGTGCTGCGCGGGTTGAGGCCCCAAGCCCATCTTACGGGCAGTTGTCTTCGCTTTCTGGAGAGTCCCATCTGCACATCTGTTTTCAAGTTAAAAAACCCTGCACTGTCAAAGGGCAAATCCTCTATTCAGGACCTGTCTTCAGGAGTCAAGCCCGCAGACCTTAGCCAAGCATGCCTCCTGAGGGTGATGGTGCCAACCATCGACTTGGCATTACAGTCCCGCCTCATGCTGAGAAATATTAATTTGCTGTCTCGACAGCTTGGCAGCCTCAGTATAGAAGGCCCTAGCGAGGTTCTTTTGGTCCTCTGGAAGGTAGGCACAAAGGGAGTCCATTTTTTTCCCACAGGATTAGCTGGTATCTGGCCATCATGGCCTGATAATTGGCCACACGGAGCAGAGGAATACATTCTCCTGCCCAAAAGATCCAGCCTTATCCCTTCCTTGTCAACAGATGACGCATGAGGTTTCTGCAACCATCCCTGAGCTGATTCCATAATGATGGAGTTGGTGTAAATACAAGAATGCTGCGTCCTTTTCCTGCACCCTATACGGGGATTCAAGGTGCTTAGACATCGGAGCCATGGAAGATGGAGCCTTCCAGGACTGATGAACGGTCTGAAGAAAGGTCAAGAGGAAAGGTACTGCGACCAGTTTCAACGATTTGGTATGGACTGTGTCAAAGATGGGGTCCTGAATATGCTCCTCCGGCTGCTGTACTTCAATGCCCAAAGAATGGGCCATCCTGCCGATTTACTCAGTGAAGTTGGATGTGTCCTCCAAGGGAGAGGCTCCCTCCTGGGACCCCACTACCTCATCCAGAGATGGGATGGAAGGTGGGATAAAGGAATATGAAGATGAATCCGACTGGTAATCATCAGCTGATTCATGATGCGAGGCTGCTCGTGGCAAGGGGTCCGCAGGCAGGATCAGCTGTGGTTCCGACACTGGAATCGATTGAGTCGGTTTAGGTGACTCCAACTGACTCTGCAGCAATGAAGAGGAATGAGGTGGCACGGTGGAGGCACAAAGGACCCATCTCTTGTGGGAGGATGAGAAACAGTTTCTGATGCCCGCGGTAGATACCAAGGTGAAGCTGCTCCCATATACCTGGAGTGGTCAAAGAAGTAGTCCCGGAGAGTACGCCAGTCTTCAAAATGACAGGGGTGTTGTGGAGGGCAAGACCACTCTGAACCCCTGTCTCAGTCACCATCCCTCCACCATGTGGAGACCTGATCTCTCCCTATAATGGTAGTCGAAGTGTTGATCCCCATACAGGGAATGACACAGCCTGGGATGAAACCGATGCTCTTGGTCCTGAGGAGGAGATGGGATGCAGCGACGAGAGGCTTTGTGCCTCACTGGCGACTGACGATCTCTGGATGGAGAAGTCTCTTGATCCCAAAAGAGGGCTAGTGAAGGGGAAAAATCCACAATCTCACCCTCAGACACTGTCAACACCGGCTCGATGACTGGAGTGGTCGGTACCAGTGACAATACACTAATTGGTGAATCCAGCAAAGGAGGGGGTGCTGGAATCTTCAGTTTGAATGATTTTTCAGCAGCCTTCTTTTTCTTCTGTTTTTTAAGGACATTCGATCCTGACTTCGGAATCTTTGCCTTTTTAGTGATCTTTCTCACGACCAAGAGTGCTAAGGAGCGCCCCGGAGTTGGAGGATCAGCCTGTTTGACAGAAGTTGTCGGGCGAGGGGACACTGACTTAGATGAAGACACAGTTGCCCCTGCTTTGTCTTTTGCAGAAGACTCTGAAGCGTTCTTTGGATCTGTAGCCAGTAACGCTCTTCTCCACAGCTCTGTCTTAAGCCTGTCTGATCTGTTCTTTCGTGCCTGTTTAGTAAACAATTGGCACAGAGAGCAGGAATCAGGTAAATGTCCTTCACCCAAACAAAAAAGGCAGAGGGAGTGAGGGTCAGTGGGGGGCAACTTACTCCCACACTTGACACATATACGAAAATGTGCCTTTGCGGCCATAAGTGACACCGCAACTGTGGTTGATAGATGGATGAATGACGAAGGAAATTTTTTTTTTTAATGGAAGACAAGGAGAACACACGAATAACAAGGGAAAAAACCCAATGTCCTCAGCAGCAGCAGCAGAAGGAAAAACACTACAATTCTCTTTCCCACAGAGAGGATGCTCCGAACGGACTATCCACTATGGTGGTCGAAACAGAACTGAGGGAACGGGCAGGAACCTCCTGGGACATGTGCAGTGGACAGTGGAGGAGGGTTCCCATCAGAAACAGTCCTCAGCTATAGAAGCTTCCCGAATGAGACTCAGAGCAGACACAGAGCCCATATATGTGATGCACAGAGACCACGAAGAACTGTAAGATAAGTGAGACAAAATACAATGTGATGATGAAGAACACCAAATCAAACCTGAACAAAGCAGGTAGGGAAATATTGGTAGTACGGAGCATGAGCAGCTTCAAGGAACAAGTGGCCATGGGCTAAAATAGTTTCCCCATGATAGCTGACAGAACCCAGTTAAGGTTCCAATTAGGAAAATGGTATACTATGGGAGGACTAATAAGGGTAACCCTCCTCAAAAGCCTTTTCAAATGTGGATGGGTGGAAATAGGCAGCCTCCCATCACACCCAAAATGCTGCTGATCTTGCTGCTTGTTGTTTAATTGTGTTTATACTTGAAGAAAACCCAGGACTGCCTGAACTCCCTCCAGAGAAGGGACCTTCCCATTGGCTTTACACCATGCTAAAAAAAGTCTTACATGATGCTGCAGGCCCTATTTGTAGAGCTCCTTCTGGATGCCAACAGGGCTTGGAGAACCTTAGTCAGATAATCAAGTTTTGCTAACCACTGCATTTCAGCCTCTAGGCTGTCAGCTGGAAGAGCTCCAGTTGATGATGAAGTACTGCCCCTTGAAGTAGCAAGCCCTTCCTATTGGGGAGATGCCACAGTGCCTGCACAGGTAGGTTGACTAGGTCCAGAATTCAGGGTCATCTGGGTCAGTGCGGGGCAATACGAATCACTTGTGCCACAGTTGTCTTGATCTTGCAAATTACTTTTGGCAGAAGTGGAAGCCACAGAGAAGTCCCAATGACCATTGCTCTTCCAGAATGTTTGTTCCAACCACTGCCATGCGTGGAAACCTAGAGAAGAACTTGGGCACTTTTGCATTTTCTGAAGAGGCAAAGGCACCCATTCATGGTCAACTGAATCTGAGATCCATTTCCTAGACTGAGGGTTCAGAGCCCATTCAGACTCTTTGAGTGGTTGCCCGCTCAGCCAATCTGCTGTCAGTTACCCCTATGACGTGTTCCACTACTATGGATTTGATGTGGACCTCTGCCTAGGTTAGCAACTGCTTCGCCAGCTTGTTCAGAGATGAAGGCTTGATACTTCCTAGTTTATTTATATATGCCTTAGCTGTCATATTGCCTGTTCTGACTGTCACATGACAACCCTCCAGAAGAGAGAGGAAGGCTTGGAGGCCCAAAAAACCTGCTCTTGGTTCTAACCAATTTATGCTGTGGTGTCTGAGTACATCAAGGTTCCTTGGGTGACTTGGTCCTACAAGTTGACTCCTCACCCAAACAGGGAGGTATCTGTAGTGAGGATCCTCCTGAATGGCTCATCCAGAGAGGATCCCACTTTCAGTTGCCTGACTTCTGTCCACCAGAGCAATTCCTATTCAGCTGAGAGGGTATACTCACCAATAGATGTGATTGGGTTGTTATCTGGTCCCAAAAAGGCAACAGACAGTGTTGTAGTGGACTATGGGAAGGTGTGCCCAGGGCACCAGGTCCTGACATGATACCATGACTCCCAGGAGTCAAACCAACTCAATGAAGTCCATTTGCTTCGTTACTAGCAGCTTGGAGAGCAGAGTTTGGATTTTTAAGCAGCATTCCTCCATGAGGAACATCCTGTATCCCATCATATCCAGGATCATTCCCAGATCGATAATCCATTCCATAGGGAGCAGATGGCTCTTCTCCATCTTCACTAACTTATGGGTCTGTAGACAAGATACCATGGTCTGGATATCCTGCAGGCTCTAGAGGTGTGAGGGTGACCAAATGAAAACATTGTCCAAGTATGGGTGTAGCTACATCCTCTGTTTCCTGTGATGTACAACAAGAGTCACCAGACGTTTGGTGAACACTCAAGCTGAGGAAAAGCTGAAGGGCTTGGTACTGGAAGTGCCTGTTGTCATAGCCGAACCTCTACTAGTGATGGTGGGGGTCCCTGATGGGGATGTGTAGACAAGCCTCCCAGAGATCTACAGATGCCAGAAACTCTGCTCTGGATATGGCTCCCAAGATCAATCTGAGGCTCTCCATCTTGAAATGCCATCTTGGACACTCATTTGTTGAGCCATTTCAGATCCAAAATGGCTTGAATGTCCCCACTGTTCTTGGGAACCAGAAAAAAAATGGAATAACCCCAGAGTGGATGTCTGGCACAGGTACTGGCTCTATTGCCCTAATGGTTAGCAGATGCCTTTATGACGTTTCTGTGCTTCTCTGGAGTCCTGGGTCTTGGAGAGGCTATAAATTTGTCACTGGAGTAAGCTGCCAATTCTAGGGCATATCCCCTCTCTTCCCAAAGATCCAAAGTGGTTGAAAACCATATCCATGAGAAGTGCATCAGTTGCCCACTATCTGATGCTGAGTGAGGGCACCGAGGACTGGGACCCCTCTGAGGACCTAGAACAGAAAGAGGATCTAGTCATAGGTCTGTGGTCTTTCTTTGGTTTATGGGCAGACCTGCCTCTGGATTTGTGGCTTTTCTACCTTTTCCTTTGGGTTGAGGGAGAAATGGCTCTAGACCCCTCCTGGGAATCCTCTTTGTCTCTATCAGGCAGGCCCAAGCAACTTGTAGAGGCACCAGGTTTTTAATCCAGGAGGTGGCCTGTGATATCGCCCCCTCTCTGGACAGATCTGGCAAAGGGGGGCAGTGGAAATGACTCACCTCTGTGCCCTGGTGCTAGTCTGCTTTGGCAGCCATGTTCACACCCCTTTCGGTGGATCTTTCATTGCCTGCCTCTAAAGCCTCACAGTGCATGCAGGCCTCTGCACACCATGCCACTATGGCGGATGCGGCCAATGGTGGTGATCAGGAGTGCTGTGTTCACTCCCTCCCCTATGGAGAGGGGAAGGAGTTTGGAGTTGCAGATGCATGTGGTTGTTCCCTCTGGTCGCTTTGGTCTCTGTCCACTTGGCACCTGAGTGGAAGGGCCTGGTGTAGAAAACAGTCGTCGCACAGCAATAGCTGCAAGTGACCCACCCCTGGGGGCAGGGGGATAAATCCCCCAAGCCCCTGACTAGAACATGTCCAAGTGAGGGAGAGAAGTAACAGAGACAAAGAAAAACAACAAACAAAGGTAAAAAAAATGAATAAAAGGAAGCACCTAACAAGCTACAGGAGCTGGGCTTTCAAGAGCAACAGCTCAACCGACCTTGCGGCTTGTGAGACTCAGCCAGTTTGGGAGGTCAAAGCAGCTCCTCCCCTGAAGAAGCAACAGTTTGGCCTGCATGTGCCAGAGGGAGGCACTGTTTCCAAGGTAAAGGAATGCCCTCTCTGTGCATCTCTGGAGAAAGGCTATTTTATTTTCATCCCACCTGAAGATACATATGAAAGTAATGATAGGCACTTACTAATTAGGAATATATACTTGCTTTAACTTGCTTTCTGCTTCTGCAGCTTTCAAACGTTTCTTGATACAAAAGCAAAAACAAAAAGAAATTAGAGCATAAAAACAATTGACATCAATTTTAAGTAAAATTGAGGCATTTCCCCCTTCTTTAACATGTACCACTAAAAACTATCTTAGTAAACAAGAAGTCAATTCACCTCTTGGAAACAGGGGCTGCTGTTCATCTCTTTTGTTAGCGTCATGGATTTATTTAGTAGTTTGTAAATACTACTAATCACCAGGGCTGAAAGTATTAATCAATTAATGAATGCAATTAATTTCTACATTGAGAAATACAGATTAAAACAATAGGATTATATTATAGCTGGAGCCCTACAAAACAACCGCTATAAACTATCTGTGTGCCGCTTAAGGCAATGCATTCAGGATAGTTTCCCAAACGATGTCATTTCTGAGGCAAAAGAAAAGGCTTTAATTCAGTAACCTCAAAATATTCCCAACTCAAATATTTAAGCAGCTAAGTGATCTGCAGATTTAAATGTGACAGACAAGCTCTTTCAGTAAGACTAAGAAGTTTGGGGAAAATTTGTAGTGATTATTCCTAAAAGCTGCTCCTCAAACTCATGTACTTATCCAACAAAGAATCTCCCTTGCCCCTGCTCCCCCACTGTCAGCTGACTGGTTGGCAGCCAGGGCACCTGCCTGCCCATCCATGGTGGCAGCCCAGCCATCTGAGCTGCATCATGCCCACTTCCGCGTGTGTCTGGAGCAGGGCCAGCGCCACCCTGTTTAGAGGTGCGTCAGGGCGGCGTGGCACAAGATACCAGTGCAAGTTAGTTCAGTCCCACTGGTCCAGCATTCTGGTCAGTGCCACTGCTGGGCGGCCTCTGCCCCCAAGTTCTTGCCAGCCACCACTGCAGGTGGAGTAGAGTCCTGCTCCCACCAATCCTGCTGTGTGGCTCTAAACTCTGATCCAGAGCACACGGGTGGGATGAGAGACCTCATGTTACCAGGTGGGTTTCCACTAGGATGTGCTGCTGCCTCTACTCCTGTGGTCCTTGGGAGGATCTTGGCCCATGTGGAGTAGGGGTGTGTGCATTGGTTGCCCTGAACCTGTGGTCTCCTCAGGTGAGGTATTTTCCTAGGTGAGGCCAGCAATGGGGTCTTCCTCTTCTTCCAAGGTCCTGTCTAGTTCTGGCCTGGTCCTGCCAGAAAGGTGGTGGGACACGACAAGCAGTCACTGCCACCACTGGTAGTGCAGCCCAGTGACAGTGGGCCCTGCTAGGCGGGACGCCTCATGCTGGATGCCTCATGTATGGTACAGCTATGGAAGTATGGGCTTCCTTTTATTTTTCCAAAAGTCTGCACTCAAATTTTAGTTGTACACAACACAAAAAATATTCATCACTCAAAAATGCCTGTTCCAAACTGGATCTGCCAAAAAATGCCAGGATCTAGATCCTGTGATATACAAGTTTCTCCCCAGGGTGTCAATTTAGAGAACATGCTAACAAGGTTTTCAGATTATCACCACAAAGATGATCCATAGACAAAAGGTATAGAAGAGCTATACTTTAGGACAAAAGCCTTCCTCAACACTAATACAAAGAACAAGTTAGTCAAATCAACGATATGAAAAGGAACTAGCTACTAAACTCTTTGGTATTTAAAGAGTCAGAAGCCCTTTCAGCCCTTTATTCATTCTGGACAGTGAAATTCTGCAGTTTCATTGCCATAGAGTAAAAAAAGTTATGTAATGTTACAGAAGAACTGCTGCTACTTATTCAAGATAGAAGGCACACTGGGGCACATGAAACGTCAAGTTTTACCAAGCAAGAAAACATCTGAACTCCTGGCAAATGCAATATGAATATGTATTTATTAAGGCATTTCTACTCTGCTCTTTTCAGGCTGCTAAATATTAGTCATAATAGAAGGTTTATAGGGGTGAAAGATTGTGATTAGTTCATTGATTAGACAGAAGATAAGTATCAAACTCCATTGCAAAGGCCCAATAGTAAGAAAATGGACAGAACATCTATTTAAACTAAGAGCAAAAACCACGCAGTTGTCTTTTAGCGAAGAACTACTGGGTCTCTGTGGCAGATGCTTCTTCCAAGTATGAGTTAGAGAGCTGTCCCCGCTACCCAAAATCAATCTATTATATTTTCTGAATGTATTGAGTCATCTGCCAATTATATATGACTGTTTACCCTCTCAAAAAGAAGAACCAAAGTTTCAGGTCATCTACAAGAGGGTTAGCAAAACTGAGTATACAGGATTAAAAAGCCTACTACAAGAAAAATCCCAATTGTCAAAAACAGCCCTTTGGGGTCAGTGTACTACATGGCTCTTACCTGCTGAACATATCGATCTGTTGTTTTCCACATGTAGTAATACTCAATTATGCTGGTCAAGGACTTCCATGGAAGCTAAGAATGCACAAAAAAACCTGAGGTGTCAAATCTACAAGATCCTACCAACATAAGACATGAATAACTGAATTTGTGAACACAAAAAGCCAGGGCTAAAAAGTTCCCAAGCATACAGACAGCCAGGTGCCAAGAAGTTAGGTGTTGCTACATAAGGATATGAACCATTTATCGAGCCTTGTACAGGGCTTGGAACAACACCAAGAAATAATATGCTAGCTCATAAAATATTTAAACTTTCAAGTGGGAGTCTGAAATATTCTTCCCACCCTGGACAACATACTATAGAGAAACTCATCTGTAGCTCATTTAGTAGTCAATTAAATAAAAACACCTTCCTTTGTAAGGCAAGATAAAGCTTAAGCCAAAGGGCCAAAGTGAACCCAAGGCCCATATTTTAAATTGGCTCAAAGACTATAAGGTGACCAAACACAATACCTCTTATAGGATGGAGTGCTCTGGGTGATGTTGAAAATTAACACAGTAGCTCTAATCCTTCCCAGTTTAACCATAACTGGTTTGAATCATTATCAACTTTTTGCTATGCACTAGTTGAGATAATGTTGGTGCAGCTGTAAAGTTATGCTATGATAGCTTGCTTTTCACTCAGAGGCAAGATATTTTAGCACAAATGTACAGCTCTGCCAAAATTTTAATTTGGAACATTTGGGCAGTTTTCTCTCATGTTGAGTGAAACTGTGACCAAATGTTCCAAATTAAATTTAGTTTTAAAATTATATTTCAAGCTTCAGAAAATCCCTGGTAAATAGCTGATCCCAGACCAAATTATCCCAGATGTAGATGAATTTTCACAACTTGCTTGCGGTAGGCAAAACAGTTTTAGAACAGCTGAAGAACAGAGAAAATATTACTCCCTTTAAAAGCCCCACGCAAACACAATTTATCCTGAATAAAAAATTTGGCTTTAATTCTATTCCATGTCACCTTAACAGTGCAACCTGATCTCCACATTACTGACTCCATTCTATGAGCCTGAGGAGGATTACAGGGAAGGTATCCAAAGTACTCTAACTGGAGAATGCTGCCCATGTTTTTCTGGAAGAGCAAAGCCCCTTGCCTACTTACAAAATCTTGCTGAATATCAGTGAAATCTTTTCCATATTTTTCAAGGGCTTCTTCAAAGAGATTTGCCTCAGAAGCGGACCATTCCTCCATCTCATCCCTGCACAAAACAGGCCCACCCTGTGGCACAAGGGCAGAGATCGCCTTGGAAATGTCATAGGCATTTTTGTGCAAAGTATCCATGGCATGGAACTACAAAATAAAACAAACCAAAGATGAAGTGCAAACAAGCTTTCCAGTATATACACGAGAACACAACACATTTCAAAATCACATGGCTATGCAATAAATTAGGTGAGTGGTACATATCTTATGCGCTTTAATAAAAAGAATATGAAAATCTGATATGCTAGCATTCATTAATAACAAACTGAACTACTACTACCAAAGAAGGGGCATCATTGTAGTATTATCAATGGTGTTTTATTTGCACAGGAAAACCCTTCACCCTTCCATAGAATAATTCGTAATCTCCACTTCTGAGGTCTTGGAGTAGATCAGGTACAATTATTCAAATCATTTAAACATGCATGAAAATGATAAAGAATCTGATGCATTATTATCTTTGTGCTATTATGCTATAGCAGAGATACTACTTTTCACTGAAGATCCAACATTAGGATTTATTTTCTTAAATACTTACCAGTGTGATATCCCTAGAAGCTGCTGCAGCACTCATGTGTAAACTTGGTTGCCGAACAGAACTACTGCAGTCTAAAGCACGAGCAAATGTACCAACAGAGCTAAAAAGAACAAAGAAAAAGCTAACTTTCCATGAAAGAGGAAACCCACAGAAGTGAAACTTAGAAGTATCAGGTTATTAGAAAGTCTTTCTTATTCCTCTCCATCGCGTAATGATTGGGTATATATTATTCATTTCTATAATCCAAAAAGTGCTTTTGCCTGATATTATTTATTATACACATTTTCCCCACTTGAAGTAGGGTATAAAAAGGCTTCAGATTTTGATATTGTAGGAAAGTCATTATCACAAGGGGCAAATGTGTGTTTCTGTTAGGACTGTTCTACCTGTATTACAAACATTCATGCCAATCTGGCAAGTAGTGCATGCAGTAGTGCACTGGAAGGAAAGGTGGCAGTCACAAAATCTTGTTTTGGTTCAGTAGAACCCTTCTGATCATGTACTGGTGTACTTCCACTGAAAATGGAGGTAGCATACAGCCATCAGGACCAGTAGCCACTGATAGCCTTCTCCATGAATTTGTCTAATCCCCTTTTGGAAAGGAAAGGTTCCTCCTGTGCAAGCACCGAGTCATTGCTGGCTCCTAGAGGGATGCCGCTTTCTCTGGCGTTTTCATGGCAGACTGTAGCGGGGTGGTTTGCCATTGCCTTCCCCAGTTGTGACTACCTTTCCCCCAGCAAGCTGGGTACTCATTTTACCGACCTCGGAAGGATGGAAGGCTGAGTCAACCTGAGCTGGCTACCTGGGACCCAGCTTCTGCTGGGATTGAGCTCAGGTCATGGGGAGTTTCAGTTGCAATACTGCCACCTACCACTCTGCGCCACACGAGGCCCTTCAAATTGATGGCCATCACTACATCCTGCAGTAGTGAATTCTGTGATTTAACTATGTGATGTGTTCCTGTTTGTGTTAACACAAACATATCTGTACACATTGCTTCACTAATTTTAATGCAAAACAGACTGACTTCAAAATACAGATGTGGCTCTGGAAGCACGGTTGTTGACTGAATCTACATTCCCCTTTCTGTAAAGAATATAGCAGCTTCTACCAAATTCTTGGAAGCAACAGACTTTGCAGAGATGCCCCTCCTCAAATATTGAAACTGGGGTGAAAAGGTTATGGTTCTGCCTTTGGCCAAAACGCCTCAACTTGACTCATAGAATCATAGGATAGAATCATAGAATAGTAGGGTTGGAAGGGGCCTACAAGGCCATTGAGTCCAACACCCAGCTCAATGCAAGAATCCAAGTCAGAGCATCCCTGATAGATGGCTGCCCAGCTTCATCTTGAATGCCTCCAGTGTGGGAGAGCCCACCACCTCCCTAGGTAATTGGTTCCATTGTCGTATTGCTCTAACAGTCAGAACGTTCTTCCTGATGTTCAGCCGGAATCTGGCTTCCTGTAACTTGAGCCCATTATTCCGAGTCCTGCACTCTGGGATGATCGAGGAGATATCCTGGCTTTCCTCTCTGGGACAACTTTTCAAGTACTTGAAGAGCGCTATCATATCTCCCCTCAGTCTTCTCTTCTCAAGGCTAAACATGCCCAGTTCTTTCAGTCTCTCTTCATAGGACTTTGTTTCCAGTCCCCTGATCATCTTTGTTGCTCTCCTCTGAACCCTCTCGTTTGTCTGCATCCTTCTTAAAGCATAGTGCCCAGAACTGGACACAGTACTCCAGATGAGGCCTAACCAGTGCTGAGTAGAGGGGAACTAGTACTTCCCGGGATTTGGAAGCTATGCTTCTATGAATGCAGCCCAAAATAGCATTTCCCTTTTTTGCAGCCACATCATACTGTTGGCTCATATTCAGCTTGTGATCTACAACAATTCCAAGATCCTTCTCGCTTGTCGTGTTGTTGAGCCACGTATCCCCCATCTTGTAACTGTGCATTGGGTTTCTTTTTCCTAGGTGCAGAACTTGGCAATGATCCCTATTAAATGTCATGCTGTTGTTTTCTGCCCAGCACTCCAGTCTATCAAGATCACCTTGAATTTTGTTTCTGTCCTCCAAAGTATTAGCTATCCCACCCAATTTTGTGTCATCTGCAAATTTGATCAGCATTCCCTGCACCTCCTCCTCCAAGTCATTAATAAAAATGTTGAAGAGCACTGGGCCCAGGACTGAGCCCTGCGGTACCCTGCTCATTACCATTCCCCAGTTTGAGAAGGTCCCATTGATAAGCACTCTTTGAGTCTGAGTCTCTAGCCAACTGTGGATCCACCGGATCGTTGTTTCATACAGCCCACTTTGAGCTAGTTTGCTCATCAGGATATCATCGGGCACTTTGTCGAAAGCTTTGCTGAAGTTGAGGTATATTATGTCTACAGCATTCCCATGGTCTACAAGGGAGGTGACTTGATCAAAAAATGAGATCAGATTCATCTGGCAGGATTTGTTGTTGACAAATCCATGTTGGCTTCAAGTAATCACTGCACTGTTTTCAAGGTGCTTCCAGATGGATTGCTTTATAATCTGCTCTAGAATTTTCCCAGGGATTGATGTCAGACTGACTGGTCTATAGTTTCCAGGTTCCTCCTTTTTACCCTTTTTGAAGACAGGGACAACATTAGCCCTCCTCCAGTCATCTGGCACTTCACCCGTCCTCCATGATTTCTCAAAGAGAATAGACAAGTGGTTCTGAGAGTTCTTCTGCCAGTTCCTTTATTACTCTAGGATGCAGTTCATCTGGCCCTGGAGATTTGAACTCATTCAAAGTAATTAGGTGTTCCTTGACCATATGCCTATCGATCTCAAGCTGCAATCCTGCCCCTTCAGCCTGTACTTCGCCTTTGCCAGGGGGCTCAGAAACCCTCTTTTGGGAGAAGACTGAGCCAAAGTAGGAATTGAGCACCTCTGCCTTTTCTTTGTCATCTGTTATCGTTTTGCCATCCTTATTTAATAGCTGAACCACCATTTCTTTCCTCTGCCTTTTACTATGCACGTATCTCAAGAAAGCCTTTTAGTTGCTTTTAGCATCCCTCGCTAACCTCAGCTCGTTCTCAGCTTTAGCCTTCCTGACGCCACCCTGCAATTCTGTGCTACCTGCCTGTACTCTTCCTTTCTAGCTTGGCCTTCCTTCTACTTCCTACATGTGTCCTTTTTTGTTTTCAGGTCATCTCTAAGCTTTTTGTGAAGCCACATTGGCTTCTTCTGTTGTCTTCCACCTTTTCTTCTTGTTGGAATGGTTTGTAATTGTGCCTTGAGAATTTCCTTTTTAAAAAGCTCCCATCCATCTTGGACTCCTTTCCTCGTTAGTGTCGCTTGCCATGGGACCTTACTGATCATTGTTCTGAGTTTATTAAAATCAGCTTTCCTAAAATCCAGGGTACGTGTTTGACTACACTCGGCTTTTGCTTCCCTTAGAACCAAGAACTCAAGTGCAACATGGTCGCTTTCCCCCAGAGCTCCTGTAACTGCTACTTTATCCACTAAGTCATCTCTGTTGGTTAGGATCAAGTCAAGGATAGCCAATCCTCTACTTTCTGTCGGAGGAAGTTATCCGCCACACAAGTCAGGAATTTCCTGGAGGGGCCATGTTTTGCAGAATTTGTCTCCCAACAAATATTGGGGAAATTGAAGTCCCCCATTACTACTACATCATGCTTCCTTGAAACATTGGCTATTTGCTTTTCAAAAGTTTCATCCTCGTCTTCTCCTTGATTGGGTGGCCGACCACCATGTTCCTTTTATTCTTTGCTCCATTTATTTTGATCCAGATGCTCTCGATGGGGCTACCAAGCTCATCCTCCTGTATTTCTGTGCAGAGATATGTATTTTTCACATACAGTGCAACCCCACCTCCCTTTCTGTTCCTCCTGATCTTTTTGAACAAGTTGTATCCTTCAAACTTATACCTTCTAGAAGACAGAGATGAGAAGATTTATTTAGGGCACAATCCTATCGGAATAGTCGGCTACCTCCAAAGTTGGAGGCGGCCGACTATCCTATGCAGGGCAGGCAGAGCACGGAGGAGCCCCTCTCTTCCGCACTCTGCCCATCCTGCTTTAGACACGTGATTTCACTGTCTAGCCGGGGTGCTTTGGAGCGGGGGGGGGGGAGGCTGCACGGTACACAGGATTTCCCCTCCCTGCTCCCTATTCACCCGTTCCATGCTATGTTTCTGAGTGTGGAGACTGGCGAGAACTGCGCCGCCTATGAGGTGGTGGGGGAGAGGGCAGGGAGCATGGTTTCTGGCAACCGAAAAATCCTATGCCCTCTAGACACTGTCTAGTGGCCATAGGATTGCTCTCCTCGAAACTATTATGCGGAGAGTTTAATTTGTTGATGGCTATGCCAACATCCAGAAACACTTTCTAAAACATCTAACTACTGGTGCTGAATTGTCAACCCTGCATTAAGAAAACCCAACAGCAATCTTGGAAATCAGAGCAGGGAAAGACTATTGCTAGGATTTCCATTCACAGTCAGTTTGGGAACAGCAGCAAGCTGAAGCCGCAGTCAAGCACTGTTTGCAATGTATGATACCAGGCACCAGTTCATGCCTTTATACATCCCTCCATGTGCAAGTGCAAACACTACCAAATCCAATGCATGGAAACACTACAAGCCGTACTTTAAAAATTTCTGTCAATTCAGCAATGATTTACAAAATGCTTGTAATGAAGACAAGGCTTTAGGCTGCAGATTTTCCAGTGTGCACACTGCTGAACACTGGAAAATATAAGTAGCAAATCTGGAATACCTGGACAGTCTGCTCTACTAGCAAATCAAACCATTGTTAATAGCTAACTATCATTGTTAACCCCAAGACAATGTTATGTTAATAAAATTACCATAAAGGTACACCTTTTTACAGCAAGCAAGTGTAGCACTGATCATCTTGCTTGACAAAGAGCAAACATCTGATAGGTGTAATAGGTCGCAATAAACAAAATCAGCAGATGAAGAGGCAAATTAGAATACTCTTCTCCTTACCGTGCTACTACAAGGAACTGGTCTATTTGTTTGTCTATTAGTGGATTAAATGCTGCCCAGATTTTTGTTTCAAGTTTTGATTGATCTCTGCCATCATCCTCACCTAAAAAATCAAGTAAAAAGGGTCTTACTAAGGCATCTCGTACAAAACAAAACTTAAAACACTGATTTGGGGCTCTCTTCCCACCTTGCTTGAAAAATGTATCTAGCAGTGACAAAGAGAGTCTAACTCCCACTTTGCACAGAAGGGTAAGGGACTGAAATGTCCGTATCCAACCCTATGGCAATACAGGATTATCCCATAGCAGTGGATGCTGGTGGTTATTTCAGTGGGGCAGTAAATCCACTCTGGGTTTCAGTCAGAACCAATCGGAACTCTAAAGGAGCTATCTAAGCTGCTAAACCCATTTTGGGGATAGGGTTCAGCCCTTTGGAGTTCTGACTGGTTCTGACTGAAACCCAGAGTGGATTCACTGCCCCACTGAAATAGGAGACACTAGCCCCTACTGCCCCATATTAATCAACTCTACTTGCCCAAATAACACACATAATCACATAAAAAACTATGGGTAAAGAGAACCTTCACCAGTCACAGGTCAGGTGCACTTAAGCAGAATGTGTATTCTACAACCTTTAGTTGTAGAAAATTCACACCAGGTAATTGTAATTATAACTACAATTATGTGAATGTCTAGAAATCCAGTATAAAACCACAGTATTTATATTCTAGTCTCTGCAAATAAGTTCACAGCTAGAGCATCCTGTGTCACTAATTACATGACTCTGGCCAGAACAATCCAATTGGAAGAAGAGGACAATCCCCCAGAATTCAGTCTGCTCAGCAGGCTGATTTAAAGCATAATCTTCCCATCCTTAACAGGCCGTATTATGGTTGTACTTTTGGATTTCAGCTCACTCCTGGATGCATGGGTGATATCTGTGGCCAGAGGGTTGTTGCATCCGCTTTGTTCCATTAATCAACTACAGCCTTATTAGGAGGAATGGGATTTCGGAACCTGTCTCCTGTCTCCTCCCCCTCCAGTTTATTAAAACGTAAAATCCTACAGCCCAGCTGATCTGCCTTCCAGGTCCTTCTCCAGGCCTTGCCCCTCTCCTGGCAGGGAAAAGCTCTTAGCAACATGGCTGGAGATAAGAGCAACATGGCTGGGGATACTGAGCAGTGAAAAAGCTGCTGATTGGAGATAAGAGATCTTCCCTTCTGGGGAGGAAACTGCTGAGTGATTCAGTCCTGCTTAGTTCTGAGGCTTATACTACTTACTTGTCAGTAGACAGAGGTTTGCTCTGTTTACTTATGAGCACATAGGCAGAGGCATGGCATTTGGGATGCTACTTGAAAGTGCTGCTGAGTTATTCAGTTCTGCTTACTTATGAATAGAAAAAGGTTCCCCATGCCACTGATGGCAGCAGAGAAACTATGTCCTGCTAGTGGTGGCATAAGTATGTATGCATTCGTATGCACAGACATGCACATGCTCACACACAAATGCACACACATACCCCAGCAGACACTGGATATGGCCCATGGGGCTGAAAAGGTTGTGCACCCCTGGTTTAGAATAATAAAGGAGCAGAAGTGCCACCAAATTGTAGTTAAATTCAATTTGTTGTAGCAGGGAAAAAAAGGAGTTTACTTTCATATATATGAAGCAAAATCTAAGAACTTCTTCATTGTTGCTTATGGAGATTCCTTTTAGCTTGGCCTTAGTACAGTGGGGAGCTTGTTTACAGTTATTTTACCTGCTCAAATTATCTACGAATGGGTTTTTTGTTCCTAATTCTTAGATTTCAATATTAGTCACATGATTGTATTAAATCGCTTGCTAAATATGTAGTTTTCAAGGAAACATTATTTAAAGTGAGCCAAGCAGAGCAGAGATTGAAAATATCCCCCATTGGCTGACAAGATTGTGACATCACTACTCTGTTTACTCAGGAACTACTAAGGAAGTCTGAAGCTATTGTGTTTGGGGTTTCACTCTGTTTTCTGCATTTTTGATAGCTCTGCTTTCAGCTATCTGGCATTAAGATGAGCAAGTTGAGGTCTTTTAGATGGGATGTTCCATGGCTGTGGGATGCTGCAAGGTTCCATCCTGTCCACCATGCTTTTTAACATCTACTTGAAACTGCTGGGGGAACTCATCAGAAGGTTTGGGCAGAAGTGTCATCAGAATGCAGATGAAAGTCAGCTCTACCTCTCATTACCATCTATATATCCCAGGGAGAATGTGGAACTCTTAAACCAGTGTTTGGAGGCTGTTTTGGGGTGGATGAGGCTGAACAAGCTAAGACTTAATCCAGATAAGCTGGAAGTACTGTGGGATGGGAAACCAACTATTCTGGATGGAAGTTTGCAAATGGTCTTAGATGGGGTTGTACTCCCCCTAAAAGAGCAAGTGTAAGTGGGGCTGCCTTTGAAGACAGTCTGGAAACTTCAGCTGATGCAGAATATGGCCATCTGAGTGTTTGAGGTAAAGCAGTCAAATCATACTGTGCCAGTTGCACTGGATGCCAGTGTGTTTCCAAGCCCAATTTAAATGGCTGATTTTAACCTTTAAAGCCCTAAATGGTTGGGGAAGAAACTAAAATTGCACCCTCTCTCTATTTTTATTAACCAAGAAAAAATTACGAACATTAACCTCAGGCCACACTGATACAAAAATTGTCATCATACGTAAAGAGAAGTAACCCATATGTTAGGACATGAAAAGCTATGAAACACAGATTATGGCAAGTTTTGGCACCTTTTAAGATAATGTTCTTTTTTAAAAAAAATCAGGAGTACTTGAAGTTATTTCTGGTAACCATCTTGATGGCTGCAATTTTTCTTAACCAAGTTAACTGCAAATGTGACTATGCCGTGAGTTTCTTCACCACCTGTTGATATAACAACTTATACTTTAACAAACTGGTATATCTTGTTTGGTAAATTCATTCCCAGATACATAATACAGTCCCCTAGTACTGTCATTTTGGAAGTATTTTCTAATTTCAGACATTTATCTTTATTTATATTGTTAGAATTCTGAATTGCATGTAATTTATTTTGAAGCCAGAGTGGGTGCCATATTGTGATGGCAACAGAAGTATTGTTTCAGAATGGGTTGGATGAGGTTAAGACCATCAGCACAGAGAGTTAAGAGTGGGTTTTGCCCATTTCTTTCTATCCCTTTTTATAATTGTGTTTTCCCTTAAGCCATTAGCTAATGATTCTATCAAAAAAGCAACTGGTAGAGGGGACAACAAGCATCCTTGTTTTGTTCCCCTCTGAATTTCAGTGGGCATGGAATCAAGGTGATTTGTTCTTATAACAGCTCTGTTTACCCTATATAGCTGTAACTGTGTTGTTAAATTTAGTTCCCAAGTTCATGACCTTGCATGTTTTGAGCAGGACTCAACATTCCAACTTAATAAACACTTTGGATGAGTCCAGGGATATTATTGTTATAATTTTGATAGTAATCTTTTTCACCATTATAAATAGCATTCAGTAATCTCTGAATGGGGTCTGTTATGTTTAGTTTTTTAATAAAGCCAAATTGATCAGACTGTATATAATTTGGGGGCACACTGTTTAACCTTTTAGGAAGAATACTTGTTTAAAATAGTGCATCTTGGTTTAGAAATTGGTCTGTATGAATCTAATTCTTCTAAATCTGTATCTGGTTTAGGCAGCAAAATAATGCGAGAGAACATCCAAGATCCTGACACAGGGCTATTATTGAGAATGAAGTTAAACATCTTGAGCAAGAACAGTGATAACTACTCCTCAAATCTGAAGTAATTTTAATAGATTATTCATTTGTTCAGAATTATAAATATTTCCCTTATTTTTGAGAGTATTATTTATTTTTTCCTATTTCATATAAAGTTAGGAAATAATTTTGAGCTCTTATTTACAAATCCATAAAATGTTTGGTTGGTAAATTGTAGATTCATCATTATTCTATTTATGTTTAATTGTATTGCTTTCCTATATCTCATAAGTTCATGAATTAACTCCCCCCCGCCCATCACTTATGCTGCACTTCCAGTATTTTAATCTCTTGCAATAACGGCTGCTTGCGAAATTTCCTTAATACAATGGCCCCTTAAGACTGCTTTCATTGCAGCCCGAAGAGTTGTTAATTTCATTTCTTGTGTATTATTTTCTTTAACATAGTTTATAAGGTCCTGTTATAATCTATCCCTTATATCCTACCTCTGCAATAATATAGAATCCAATCTCTAGGGGAAGGATTCCTGTTGTGGATTTCCTAGCGTTAGAAGGGCAGTTACGAATGTCTGGTCAGAAACTGTGATGGACCCTATGTCTGCATTTTTTGTTATAGGTTCTAATGTATCAGAAATGAGCACAAAATCTAACCGGGAATATGAATCGTGTTTCCCTGAGTAAAATATACAGTCATGCTCCCCCAGATGTAAGACCTCTACACATCCAGGAGCCTATGTTGCCAAAGACAGTAATGAAGTCTGAAGGCTTGACAGCTTGATCTGCCAGACCATTTAAACCCCTCCCCTGAATTAGTTTTCCTTCTTGAAATTACTCAATTTTCTGTAAGAGATCTTTCAGGAACTGTTTTTGTTTTTTATTTGGGCTGTATATAGATCCCTTTATCATGTTATAACTGCCTTGGGGGTCTTGAAGCATCCCTGTGACATTAAATGCTAGTTTTGTTTTTATAGTGCCACTAGAACTCCCCTTGCTTTTGAAGTTCCAGCGGATGCAAATATTTTCTCTATTCCTTTGTCTTCTAGCAAATTGTCTGCCGCTGCACCCTTATGGTACATTTCTTGTAATAAAATACCTGGTGTTTCTCTTTTAATGCTATCTTGAACCCTGCTCCTTTCCATTACTGATCCCATCCCCTGTACATTAAAAGCACCTTAATCCACCAGAAGAAGAAAAGAGCAACACTGTCCAAATGGTATATCGAATGCTCTGTTTGGTAGGACTCCAATTCCTCTGGAGTATCTTCCCTCTTTTGAAAAGGAGATATGAAGGCCTAAGTAACTAACAATAAACCCAGCAATAACCAATGTTCTTCCCTCCATTCTGTCACAAACCCTCCACACTGGGAAAGCCCTGACTGCAGACTCATGTCCATGAATAGTATGGGGGAAGAACTTAAAGTGGGGGGTAATTGGGTGATCATGCAAAGCTGTCCCCCTCCCATCCCTCAACAACACAAGTTCTAAGATTTGTTCATTATGTAAATAGCAATATAACTTAGCATGTCCATGAGCAGCGCCTTGATACTTCTGTTCCCCTTTATTATTGAAGTTTGAGTTTTAAGTTTAAGGTCCTGAACACTGTGTTCTTCGTGGTCCCCGTGCATCACACATATGGGCTCTGCTCCTGTGCGGAGCCTTGATTTGGGAAATTTCTAAAGCGGAGGAAATTTTGACAGGGACCCTCCCCCCGCCCCTGTCCAGTGCGCATATTCCTAGCGGGTTCCCACCTCCTCCCTCAGTTCCTTGAGACCGACATTGTGGCTTCATAACTGAGAGAAGCGTACGCTTCGGTACCCAACAGTGAACTAGAGTATGACACCGAAGTGGGAATGGTGGGCGGGTTGTGCAAATGCACAGATGACCACTCAGTTCGACACCCAGATCTGTCTACTCTTCACATGACAGCTTGGAGAATCGGGTGACTGACAATCCTGTGATTCTCCATGGGGTGCAAAGGATACTTGACATTGCGTGTAAACTATCTACGCAATGTTCCTATTCAAAGAAATGGGCTACTTTTGTGGCATTTGCTCGACAGCAGTCCTTCCATCCCAGACGATGTTCATTGCATTACATCCTGCATTTCCTTGTTTCACTTTTTGAGAGTCAAACTTTCCTCTCTTAGGGTTCACTTATCAGCTCTTTCAGCATTTCACCCACCAATTGGGTTTTTTTTCAAAAGTTGTTGAAGGGGATTAGGAATTTAGCGCCTCCACTACGTTCTACAGTACCGAGCTGGAAACCATTTGAGCCTCTCGCTACTGTTGACTTGCACTTACTTTCTTGGAAGGTGGCATTTCTGGTTGCCATAACATCGGCAGGTCGGGCTAGTGAGCTCTGTGCGCTCAGGGTCAACCAGTAATATCTTAAAATTTCATTGAGATAAAGTGGTGCTTTGACCTGACCCAGTTTTTCTTCCCAAAGTTGTTTCGGAGTTTCATTTAAATCAGGATGTTGTATTACCGGCTTTCTTTGCCACCCTGTCTACTCCTTTGGAATCGAGTTGACCTTGCACACACTTGATGTGCGTTGTGCTTTGGCCTTTTCAAGGCAAGGACTGAACAATTCCAACTGTCGCCTCATCTTGTTGTCTGTTATGGCAGTAAGGGAAGGGTCAACCTCTGTTTGTGCAGTGCCTTGCTTCCTTGATCGTCCAGACTGTCGAGCTTTCGTATGAGTTGACTGGACTCAAGCTTTCTGCCCTGCTCAGAGCTCATTCCACTCATGCTATAGCGATGTCTGTCACGTTCGACAAAGGGGTTTCTATTCTTGAGCTCTGTCATGCAGCTACATGGTTGACACTGTCCACCTTTGTCAAGCATTAGATTGGACATTCGGGCTTTTGGTCGTGCTGTTCTTTCATCGATATTGTAGTAGAACACCAACCCACCTCCATCGTGAGTAAGCTTGTTAATCGCCCATATGTGTGATGCACAGAGACCACAAAGAAGACAGGTTGCTACCTGTAACTGTAGTTCTTCGAGTGGTCATCTATGCATTCACACAACCTGCCCACTGTTCCCACTTCAGTGTCATACTCGAGTTTGGTGTTGGGTACCGAAGTGTACACTTCTCTCAGTTATGAGGCTGCAATGTCAGTCTCAAGGAACTGAGGGAGGAGGCGGGAACCTGCTAGGAATATATGCACTGGGGGGAAGGGTTCCCGCCAAAATTTCCTCAGCTTTATAAGTATCCTGAATCAAGGCTTCGTGCAGGTGCAGAGCCCATATATGTGAATGCACAGATGACCATGCGAAGAACTACAGTTACAGGTGGCAACCTGTCTTTCCCACTCATGTATCAGTTGCTAACTAGTTAAATGGAAGCTGCTGCAGCTGCTTAGGTAGTCTGGTCACTTTCTGCCATTTTCTCTTGTCACTTGCCCTAATCCAATCATTGTTATTGGCCAGTCTTCTGTTTCTTTTCCTGAGGTTTCATGGTCCACTTTGGTGGGGATTTTAGCTCCAGGGTTAAGGTGAAGATATGTTAAGAGTTGTCTTGCTTCTTGGAGGGATGTTATTACTCACATTTTCCCCTCTGTTTGTGTAAGTAGTTTAACAGGGAAGCCCATCGATAACAAATGTTAGCATTCCTCAGTTGTGTTGTACAAAATTGGAAGGCACTTCTCTTCATGAGCATTTCTCAGATTAGATTCCAAGAAAACGTGTAGTTGGAGATCTTCACAGTTTTGTTGGTCCCCTAACCATGCAGCAGTCAAAATGGCTTCTTTTACCATCTCTATTACATGATGATGTTACATCCCTCGGTTTGCTCCAGGGGGTGGCTTAGCACCGAGAGCTCTGTGAGCTCAATCAATATCAGTACAATTAATCTGCAGGTTAGGCAACACAGTTTTAAGCCAATTAACCAGGAAACTAAATGTAGCATCTCCTTTCTTCTCACTACATGCTCTAAAGCAGAGGTTTGCCCAATGGCTTCTACTTTCCAGCTGTTCAACCCACTCTTGTAGTTGTTTTTAGTTTTAATCAGTTTTGTGACTTGTTTTCATTGTCCTTTTCCAAGCTCCAATGCTTCATTTGCAGTTTGCCTAATCCTGCAAATTTTTGCAGCCATGTCAATTTTATCATTAAGCATACTGATGGTTTCAGACCATTCTTACCACTAGTGCTATATTTCTGTCAGGAACTCTGTCATTGGGTCTTGACTACTACCCATAGCTTTAGGTGTCTTTTGCCACCCCCACCACACCACCCCCATCAAAGGGCTCAAGCCTTCATCTTTGATGTAATGCTTGTTGGAGCCAAGTTTAGGCCCAAAGAAAGCTGTGAGCTGTCCTTCTTTGTTCATTTGTGAACCCTGGTGCATTCCTATTCTTGTCTTAGCATCAGTATATACTTTGAATTATAATTTTATGCTGTTTATCATTGAAATTATTTGTCAGTGAGATGGAGGTACAGCCTTATACTGCCATCTTGATTGGATGACATCACACCCCCCGGGACCAAATTACTTGAAGGACCACCTTCACCCATATCGGCCTGCTTGCACTTTTAAGATCAGTAACAGAGGCCCTTCTCACTTGCCCATCTTTGAGGGCACTTAGTACACAAGACAAGGCCTTTCCTGTAGTGGCCCCACACCTCTGGAAGGGGTTGCCATTGGGAGTCCACCACTGTAGGCTTTTAGGAAGGCCCGGAAGACCTACTTGTTTACTCTGCTCTTCCCCTATGAGCATCTCTACATCAGCCTAAACCCCCGCATTTAAAATGGGGCTTTCTGCTTCCGTTTTAAATGAAGGATCCCAACTGACTCCTTTTACACGAGCTTCCTTCCCCCCACATTCCCCAATCCTTTCCCCCCTTAGCTGAATCTTCCATATGTTTCATTATACAGCCGCTAGATGGCACTGTGGTCTAGCTCCTCTTATTGCGCATTTTCCTCTTTTCACAGAGGGAACTCAAGTGGAACTCAAACGCTGTAATTTGATAGCTCATTATCTCCAAGCATTAAAAAAAATGGAATAAAGACCATTTAGTGCGGGAGATGCCCTGGAGGTTGATGATGTCATCTAAAGGGCCTGCAAATTTCTGTGAGTAACCAATCTCAATAGCAGGAGAAAAGCTCTGTGTGAAGAAGCCCTGTGTTTTAATGATCTGTTCTGCTCTGTAGCTGCAAATATGATGTAGGTTTTTAGGAATGTTTTATTGCTGATATCTGTTGTTTTATGAATGTTTGATGCCTTACTATTGTATCAGTTTGTTATTATATTAATTTTAATGTTGTAAGCTGGCTTGGGAGGGCTTCTGCCCTGAAAGCCAGCCTAGAAATATTTTAAATAACAAACAAATATCAGCCATAACTTACCAATAGTAATAATAGGGTAGCAATAGTGGCCTACCTTCTAGAGTTGCTGTAACTATTACTGTGATAAAGAAAAGGAAAAGCACAGCACATGCCTTACACATATCCCTGGTTCTTATTTCTCCACTAACCCTTTTTTTAAAATAGAGTTTTTATTATAAACAATTAAACAAAGTACACTGTAACCACATATAGGTACAGAGAAAGTCATTCCAAGATCAGTTCAACAATGTTTCTCCAAAATTTACACTGTGTATTAGGAGTCCACTCAGAACACAGCCCACCAGAACACCTTGATGACTGGATAATTAAGCCACATAGGTATTCATGTGCCTCTCTCCTCACACCCCCTCCAACATAAAGAGCATAACTCTGGAATAATTCTAGAGGAAGCAGGCCGAATAAACACATTAAACTTATTCTGAATCATTACACACAGCAATGCCGATTTACTATAGTTGATTTGGAGCCCTGAGCACTTCCAAAAAATGGACTGTATTTCGGTAAGAGCAGGCACGGCCTTCTCAACATTCAAGAGGTATAACATTATGTCATCAGCAAAGATGATACCCAGTGTTCCTGATCCCAGAGTTTAACCCCTTCAAGTTCTAGGATCCTGCCTTATCATATGGGTCAAGCATTCTGTAACTAGAGCAAATAGGACAGGAGACAGTGGATTTACCTGTCTGGTGCCTCTATAAAGGGATATCAGAACAGAGGCCAGTCCATTAGTCTGCATTACAACCTCCAATTTCTAATAAAGCGACCTACTCCCACCTACTCTCTCTCCAAATCCCGTTATATTCTTGAATGTGTAATTCAAGGAGATCATGCCATTCAAAACGGTCAGAGGGCTTAAAGGCATCTAATGACAAAAAGGAAATGTGTGTTTTAACATGGGAGCCATGGTGTACTTGATCTAGCATTCTACGTATTGGAGTCCCCATATGTCTTTCAGGTATGAACCCATTTGATCAGAATTAACATAATCACCAGTAAACGTGTTCAAACAGCTGGTCATTATAGCTGTAAGGATTTTTGCATTTTGATTAAGGAGCGAATTGGGTGATATGATCCCCCTGCTGTGGATCTTTCCCTTGATTACGAAATAGCATCACCCTGGCCTTCCTCCGTGTATCTGGCAATTCCTGTCCTACTAGAATATCATTTAAGGTGTTTAAAATGTGGCATAATGTCACTACAAAACATTTTAAAAAATATTCCTGTGAACTCACCTATTCCCAGTGACATTCCCATTTTAAATTTCAATATAGCCTCTCTAATCTCATGATCAGAGATCAGGCAGTCTAGAGACTCTGAATAAGCTAGTGAAAAAATTTGAAGTCCTACAGGACCTAACAAGTCTCCTAACTTTTTTTTGTCTGGGTCGTGAGAGCTGTAAAGATCAGACTGAAAAGCCTGAAAAGTGTCATTAATAGGTTGCTGCTTAGTCACAAACATTCTTTGCTTGTTATGAACAGCCAGTATATCATTTCTAGCCCTTGTTTTTTTCACTGCACTGGCCAGCCGTCAATACTTTTTTCTTTTTTTTTAACCAATCTCATTAATTCCTATGGTTAAGAAAAGTTAATGGGGGTTGGATGTCATCCAAATCCAGTGCTCGGAGCTTGCTCTTTTTATAGTCAGGTCTCTGTATGTTTTGTTCTTGCCCGCCCCCTTGTATTCACTTGACAGATGCTCTACCTCTTTAGCCACCCGCTTCCTTGCCTGAGCTTTTTGCTTGATTAGAAGTAGGGATGCATGAGAATTTTGTAGCTGTTTGCAAATCAGGAGAACAAGTCCGGTTCCCAATCCTGAATGTGAGCAGGAACCCAATTCTCAGGAAATGTTCACAATTTCCCAAACTTGTGTTCAGTTTTGAAAGTGCACGTATGCAAAACCTGCGATTTCATGCTTTGCCCAATCATGAAAAAAAGAGCTGCTCACGTTCAGGAATGCAAACAAGGCGAAATGCACTTTGAGGAAGAAGTCAGAGAACCTCAACGAACTCAAACATTGAACGAACTCAACTAACAACAAACTCAAATCACTGCCCTATTGAGAAGTGATTTTTCCTGAACAAAGTAGCCCCTCAGACCTGCTTTCAGCATAGCATAAGAACATTAGAGCATAAGAAGAGCCATGCTAGATCAGACCAAGGGTCCATCTAATCCAGCATTCTGTTCACACAGTGGCCAACCAACTGTCAACTGGGAACCCCCTGAAGTCCCAGGGCAAGAATTTTCTTTTAAAAAATTCTTGATGTTTTGTCTAATCTTATCTACCACAGGTTGATGGGTAAGCAAGGAGGCATTCAATCTTATACCTGAGTACAAGTTTGTGAATCACCTAGTTTAAGCATCAAGATGATGGCAGCATGATTCAACACCATGCTTAGGCCAATATCTGCTTCTTAAGCTGCAGCAACAAGGATCGTGATATGAGAAAACATTCTATGTGAGCATATGATCAACGTCTGGGGAAGAACACTGTATAGAAAACTGACTGTGTTATTTCATTCTCTCCAGATGTCTACCACATCCTGTTCTCGTATTCTATCATATCACTAACATCCTTGCTGGTCTTGTCAAGAGGAGGACTCATGGTGCTGGTCAAGTACTGCATTCATATCACCTCCCACAGTGACCTCCCCCAAGGCAAAGGTGCTTGTCGCCTCAAGGAAGGCCTGTATATGCTTATTTGGAGTCTGGTTGAGGGCATAAAAGGAGCCAATAATGAATGCCCTACAGCCTATTGATCCGGTACCATGTTGCATCTACACAGAACACACACAACTAAACATAACACCAAACAAAAAAACAATCCCAAGCCAAGAACTCCTACCCTAGCTGACCCAGTCAGGCCTTCAGGCTGGGAGACTGTCTCCAAATATCATGAGTGGGCCTCCCTGGCTTCCTGAAAGGGCTACTAAGCAAACCACAACCACCCTCACCCCACCCATCATTATTGCTGAGAGCCCCAAAATACTTCCATGCAAGCCCACACAGTGGATTGAATAGGCCTTAAGTCTCTGATGACAGACTAAAAAAGGCCAGCGTTGTGAAGAAAAGGACTTGAGGGCTGAGATCTGGAACACAAATATGGCTGCTCTCACATAAATTATCATGTTTGCTGGTGAAATAAATCAAAAATAAAATAAAATAAATAAATATCACACTGCCCAGGCATTGTGGAATCATCACTTTCTGCCTATTTCTTCTTCCTCGCAGTAGCCCAACCTTTTTGCCAGCCCATATCTGCTTGAGCAGGTATTAAGGGTTCCTCCTCATTACCATCTTCCAAAATGTCCTCTGCGTTTAGAACTGGCACATCCACGGCTTCACAAATGACCGCTGTTGTCTCCTGTTGACCACAGTGAGTATTTTGCTCCTCTCTCAATCTGTAAAGGAGGAAAGTGCTTTCTACCTCTGGAGTGTTTCTCTAGAAAGATTCTGGTAGATTTGTAGCTGTGAGCCATTTCATTCCACACCTTCAAGCTTGCTGAGCCAATGATAATTTGGTATTTTTTTTTAATAACTAGCGAATAGCACAATCACATCCTAGGGGCAGTCAGCAGCGTTTCTTCTTGGGCCTGAAGTTTGTTTTTTTTAAATATATTTTTATTTATTTTATCTTTAGAAACACTACCAGAATTACCAACAACCTACTCAGTACTTCAATTCTCATCCATACAATATTTTAGTTAGGACACCATAATAACAGAAAGAGAAGAAAGAGAGGAAGAAAAGAAAAATAAACTCTAACATCTCCCAACCTCCAATGGTATTCTATTTTAAAAAACTATATATATTATACAATCTTACAATTTAGTAAAACAATCTTTTATATCAACGCAACAGTTCTACACTTCATTCCCCAAAGCCTGAATATTAGTAATCATCATCATCATCATCATCAAAAGGAGTATAGTATTGTATAATAATAAAATTTAAGATAAATCTTCAACGGTCAATAGTATTTTTATACTAGATATTTTGTCTATTTTAAAATATAAAATAGAAGACACATAAAGAGAAAGAGAGAAAAAATAATAAAAAATACATAAAGGTAAATAAATATATCCCCTTCATGGATCACTGCCTTGTTGTGGCGAAGGGGCTTGCGTAACTCAGTGAAGCCATAAGCTATGCCATGCAGGGCCACCCAAGACGGACAGGTCATGGCAGAGAGTTCTGACAAAATGTGGTCCACTGGAGAAGGAAATGGCTACCCACTCCAGTATTCTTGCCAAAAAACCTCCCAGGGAACGTATCACAAGGCTAACAGATATGATGCCGGAAGATGAGCCCCTCAGGTCGGAAGGTGTCCAATATGCTACTGGGGAAGAGCAGAGGGTATTTCCAAGTAGCGCCAGAAAGAGTGAAGCGGCTGGGCCAAAGCCGAAAGGACACTCAGCTGTGGATGTGTCTGGTGGTGAAAAGAAAATCCGATGCTGTAAAGAACAATATTGTTTAGGAACCTGGAATGTCAGATCAATGAATCAAGGTAAGCTGGAGGTGGTCAAACATGAGATGGCAAGATTGAACATCGACATCTTGGGAATCAGTGAACTAAAATGGACAGGCATGGGCGAATTTAATTCAGGTGACCATCATATCTACTACTGTGGGCAAGAATCCCTTAGAAGAAATGGAGTAGCACTCATAGTCAACAAAAGAGTGGGAAAAGCAGTACTGGGGTACAATCTTAAAAACGATAGAATGATCTCAGTACGAATCCAAGGCAAACCATTCAACATCACAGTAATTCAGGTCTATGCCCCAACCACTGATGCCGAAGAAGCTGAGGTTGATCGGTTCTATGAAGACCTACAACACCTTCCAGAACTAACACCAAAAAAAGATGTCCTCTTCATCATAGGGGATTGGAATGCTAAAGTAGGAAGTCAAGAAATCACTGGGATAACAGGCAGGCATGGCCTTGGTGTACAAAATGAAGCAGGACAAAAGCTAATAGAGTTTTGCCAAGAGAACACGCTGATCATAGCAAACACTCTTTTCCAACAGCACAAGAGGCGACTCTACACGTGGACATCACCAGATGGTCAATATCGAAATCAGATTGATTATGTCCTTTGCAGTCAAAGATGGAGAAGCTCTATACAGTCAGTAAAAACAAGACCTGGAGCTGACTGTGGCTCAGATCATGAGCTTCTTGTTGCAAAATTTCAGCTTAAATTGAAGAACGTAGGGAAAACCACTAAACCATTCAGGTATGACCTCAATCATTTCTCTTATGAATATACAGTGGAGGTGAGGAATAGATTTCAGGGATTAGACCTGATAGACAGAGTGCCTGAGGAACTCTGGACGGAGGTCCGTAACATTGTTCTGGAGGCAGCAACTCAATTCATCCCAAAGAAAAAGAAATGCAAGAAAGCCAAGTGGCTGTCTGATGAGGCTTTCCAAGTAGCTGAGGAAAGAAGGGAAGCGAAAAGCAAGGGAGAAAGGGGAAGATATATCCAACTGAATGCAGAGTTCCAGAGAAGAGCAAGGAGAGACAAGAAGGCCTTCTTAAATGAACAATGCAAAGAAATGGAGGAAAACAACAGAATGGGAAAGACTAGAGATCTCTTCAAGAAAATCGGAGATCTCAAGGGAACGTTTTGTGCAAAGATGGGCCTGATAAAGGACAAAGAAGGCAGGGACCTAACAGAAGCAGAGGAGATTAAGAAGAGGTGGAAAGAATACACAGAAGAACTATACAGGAAAGATCTTCACGTCTCTGATAGCCATGATAGTGCGGCCACTGAACTTGAGCCGGACATCCTCGAGAGTGAAGTCAAGTGGGCCTTAGGAAGCATTACTAACAACAAAGCTAGCGGAGATGACAGTATTCCAGCTGAGCTATTTAAAATCCTAAAAGATGATGCTGTTAAAGTGCTGCATTCAATATGCCAACAAATCTGGAACACTCAACAGTGGCCACAAGACTGGAAAAGGTCAGTTTACATTCCAATTCCAAAGAAGGGCAACGCCAAAGAGTATTCAAACTACCGCACAATTGCGCTCATTTCACATGCCAGCAGGGTGATGCTCAAAATCCTACAAGCTAGGCTTCAGCAGTATGCGAACCGAGAACTACCGGAAGTACAAGCTGGGTTTCGAAGAGGCAGAGGAACTAGAGATCAAATCGCCAACATTCGCTGCATCATGGAGAAAGCAAGAGAATTCCAGAAAAACGTCTATTTCTGCTTCATTGACTATTGGCATATAGAAGGGGAAGAAAGAAGACTATTGGCCTTCTATATTCATTGGCATATAGAAGGGGAAGAAATGGAAGCAGTGACAGATTTTACTTTCTTGGGCTCCAAGATCACCGCAGACGGTGACTGTAGCCATGAAATTACAAGACGCTTGCTCCTTGGGAGGAAAGCTATGGCAAACCTAGACAGCATAGTAAGAAGCAGACACATCACCTTGCCGACAAAGGTCCGTCTAATCAAAGCTATGGTTTTCCCAGTAGTAATGTATGGCTGTGACAGCTGGACTATAAGGAAGGCTGAGCGCCGAAGAATTGATGCTTTCGAACTGTGGTGCTGGAGAAGACTCTTATGAGTCCCCTGGACGGCAAGGAGGTCAAATCAGTCCATTCTACAGGAAATCAACCCTGAGTGCTCATTGGAAGGACAGATACTGAAGCTGAAGCTCAAATATTTTGGCCACCTAATGCGAAGAGAAAACTCTCTGGAAAAGACCCTGATGCTGGGAAAGACTGAAGGCAAAAGGAGAAGGGGACGACAGAGGATGAGATGGCTAGATAGCATCACCGATGCAATGAATATGAACTTGAGCACACTCCGGGAGAGAGCGCAGGACAGGAAGGCCTGGCGTGCTATGGTCCATGGGGTCACAAAGAGTCGGACACGACTGAACGACTGAACAACAACAACAAACAAATATATATAAAGTCATTTCTTCTGAGTTAGCCTAGATCATGAAAACTACACACAAGCAATTAACAGTACTTGTTTAGAAATTCCATTTCATGGAATTGTGACAGCGTTCTCACGCATTTTAACATTCAACCAAGCCTCCGCCATTTCATAATTTGTAAACTTCTTCATCTGGTCTTCAGACACAATACAAAGTGTAGCAGGATATTTTAAGTAATATTGTAAGTTCATTTGTTTTGCCAGATTCTTTGCTTTGATAAATTGCCTTCTTTTATTTGCCACTTCTTTGATGTAATCTGGGAACAGCATAATTTTATCCTGTTTCCAGGAAAGGCTTCCAGCTTGTTTTGCCAAATTCAAGATATAACACTTTGTGGAGACTTTTGCAAATTGAACTACAATTGTATAATCATTCCCTTTAGGATTTGGCACACGAAATGCCTGCTCAAAATCAAGAGAATAATCAGAGGATATAGAAAGTATCTCATCCAAAAATTTGTCCACAAAAGTAGACAGTTTCACATCATTAGACAGGCTTTTAATCCCCACTATACGTACGTTGGCTCTCTTCGTATAGGCCTCCAATTGAGAGATTCTGTCAGATATATTTTTACAAATAACTTGTGTCGTAGTTTCATTTCTTGCCACTCGGTCTTCAAGCTCATTAATTTTGGACTCCATTTTTTTCTGTGACGCATTAATTTAATCCACGGCTCTCTGCATATCAGTGATGGAATTTTGAATTAAGTCCAGTCTTTGAACTAGTCCCGAAAATTGCGAAGATAGGTTTTTATCATTGTAAATAATTCTGCTAAATCTTCTATTTTCGGCATCTTTGACACAGGAGTTGTGGGTGGTGTTGAAGCAAGCCCTTTTCGCCTCCTCGGTTCAGCCATAGTTTTCTCCAATAAATCTTACAGGTCCTCAGATGATCTCAAATATTGTTCAGAGTTCTCAAATCGTCTCTCATAGGTTGCTGATTTTTCTTGCAGGATATATTGTTATGGAACACGCCAGCCCTGTTTTCTCCTATAAGATAGGAGTCTCATTACAGCTTTTCACGTTGGTACAACCCTGGGGGAAACCCTGGCATCCAGTTCCTCCACTATCGCGTGGGGGTTACCTTACTCCAGGCAAAAATCCAGAGCCTTGCCCCCCCCTTCATTTCTAGGGGAGAGATGAAAAGGTTTTTCAACCTTTTAAAAAGCTGTTTGAGAAAGCTCCCACGGAAGCTTCCCGTGGAAGCTGCCAGGACTACATCAGTCCCAAACCAGAAGTCTTCTTGGGCCTGAAGTTTTATGTGCCCTGACAATGTCTATGTCCTTGATTTGCAGCTCAGGGCCTACTTCACCAGCCAGGGCCACCAACGCATTTATCATATTCCCCCTCTCCTCAACATGCTCACTTTATGGGCCTGACAGGATCTGGGGTCCTGTCTGTTTCGCTTTCTGTAATCGTCACATTTTTTCAAGCACAACATTTGCTGCATCCTGTTTCTGCATCAGTTTGCAGCTGTTTTTTAAAGGTCTACATGAAAATTTATATACATGTTTGTACACATTTTCCACTAATATACGGATCTTTTGCAAGCTATTTCCCCTACTGTACATATTTTTGTATGCATTTTTATACAATTTCTCCTAACTTTTTGTACACATTCTTTTAATTAGAAAATTGTGTTGGAGAATTCAGAGAAGTGCAAAAATTGAAGGATAATTGCATTCCAGGTCATGTACTAGTTTCTGAAGTGCAAAGTAGGTTGATTCATATTAAGCACGTGAACAAATTTCTCCCCTATCCCTATTGACAGCTGAGCTAACAAAAAGGCAGAAAAGATGGGGAGAATAAACCCCCCAAATGGAGTAAGATGCAAACTTCTCAGCTGGTTGGCCACTATGTGAACAGAATGCCGGATGAGATGGATCCTTGGCCTGATCCAGCAGGGATCTTCTTTAGGGGCAAAATTCAAGCTTGCTGAAATTCTCTGAATTCCACTGTGTGGATTTGGGGTCCTGATTCTGTCAGCGGCAGGGCCCAGTCAACAATAAATTCTTTTAGGGCGCAATCCTATCAGGATAGGGGGCCACCTCCGAACTCAGAGGCGACTGCCTATCCAATGCAGGGCAGGCAAAGTGTGGAGGGGATCTTCTCCTCTGTGCTCCAGCCCCCCTGCATTCATGGCTAGATGGCCGATTTCGGCTGTCTAGCCGTGGGACTTCGGAGCAGGGGGGGTGCTGGATGATGCATAGGAAGCATCATAACGATGCTTCCTCCGTCCTTGCCCCTCCCTGCCCCCAGGAATGCCCCCCTTTTACCCCGCTCCAAGTTGTTCTTCCGAGTGCAGAGCCCGGGGACGATCTGTGCCGCCTATGAGGCAGCAGGGGAGGGGGCAGGGAAGCAGTTTTCCAGGAACTGACCTCGGAGTGCAGGCTCTGAGGTCGGTTCCCAAAAAACAAACAATCCTACAATCCTATGGCCATCTAGCCACTGTCTAGTGGCCACAGAAGTGCGCCCCAAGATTACCAAGATGAAACAAAGCCTCTTTTGCAAAAAACTGACAGTTTATTGACAGAAAATGGATGCAGAATATATATACATAGAAAGTTCACACTTTCCCCTCAGTTGACAAAGTGGGAAACCTTGTCATGAGCAGATATGTCTGTCTGAGTCCCCAAGACAGACAAGAAAGCTGTTCCTGGGCCAAAGGTTCTCCAAGCTGGTAACGCGTATTTCCTCTTGAAGCGAGACCAAATTGGCCTGCTCTTAGCACAAGCTGATATAGGTTTCTCTCTCTAACTTCAATTGCTAACAGGCTAGAACTTTACCCTCTCAGAAGAAGTGTGTGTGGGTTCCCTCCTGAAGGTCCTGGGAATTGAATTGCCTTTGTGAAGAGAAAGAGATGCTAGCATTCCGTCTTGGGTTAGCGTTCTGTCACCTATGCTCATGGGTGAGATAATCTCATTAACATGAGAAGGTGAGGTAACCACAGTCACATATGCACAGTTGTTGGCATACAAAACTACACTTGCTTGATACCAACTGAAAGTATGTGAGAAGCTCTCTCGAGAAGCCCCACCCCCACATCAAGGGGCCTACTTTTGTTAGCTAAAGCCTGCTCACCTCTACTGTGCTAAATGACACGAGTCTCTATGCATTTAGGAACTCGGTGAAGTCCACATTTCCTGCTCACCAATCAACCCACTACATCCATCTTGAAGCCCATTTTGACTCAAGTCCATATCAGATTACGAGCACTGGAGGGGTTTCTCACATGAAAATCTGTGCATATTTTCATGCATATTTTTCCAAATGTACACATCAATTGTGCGCGTCTTTATAATGTATGCATTTTTCTCCCATTGATTAAAGTGTATTTGTGTGCATCTTTCAAAAGTACACATTTTTTCATGCACATTTTTCTAATGTACACATGCTGTTGAACACACTGGGAGGCGGGTATGTGAATCATATTGCAAGCTCAGAAATGTACGGACTTCAACTGCAGATTGCGTAGGATTCCGTGTTCAGTCCGGAATATGTGAAGTGGCTAAATCGTGATCAAAAACGAACTGAAAAGAATTTCTCACACGACCCTACTCTTCTTATGCTCTCAGCAGGAGCTCAGAAACAGAGTGAACAAAACAGGTGGAAAGGGTAACAGAACAGTGATGTCATAATCCTGTCACCGAATGGGGGTGTTTTCAATGTCTTTCCAGGACAGCAGTTTTCAGCTAACTGTAAAAGACATTTTAATGAAAATTATTAACAGCTAGAGCGATGATCCTTTTTTTCTACTGGTACTGACTCAGTAACTGTTGACAACACACAAGTTCTGACATTAAAAAAGAATCCCCATTGTTGTTGCTTTGAAAGAACAAAATCATACACACACAAAGTGCCAGTGTCAAGGGCAGGCATGGCTGGGCACCTGTAGCCTACAACCCAGCAGGGACCCACTGACAAGGGCCCCCTGGAGTTGCTCCTCCTCTTCACCACTGCAACCTGCTTGTTCACCTGCCCCTTGCTCTGGCCCAGAAAACGGTGGTGGTGTGAAGAAGGAGAGGAGTAGATGGTGCTGCCTACTGGCTTATTGGCTCTCTGCCTGTCAAGAAAGCAAGGGGTAGCAATGATGAGAAAGAGCATGGGGAGCAACAGCAGCTGGTGACAATGGTGGTGAGAAGGTAGACTCACTGAGGGAGGGGCGCTGTTGAGGGTGCCTTGCCCAAGGGCCCTCCAAGACCTGGAGCCAGCACTGAATGCACATGCACACACACATTAAAGGGCCACGAGAGTACCCCTTTAGTTAAGGTGGGTCATGGGGGGAAAGGTTCTGCCATTATAAGTCTCAAAATTCTACAGCTTATGAAAATGACACCTATTGGACTAATAACCTGGAACTTGGCATCCATGATCTATCTACCTGGTGAGGTCTACCAATTGTGCAAAAATTCAGACAAATCCAATACAAATTGCCCTAGGTACAGCAAGTTAAAAAATGCTGAAAATGGATGCAATTGTCCTTTTTACTCCCAAGTTGCAGCTCAGCATATATGTTGGAGATGAGCAGGGCCTGCTCCACCCCAAGCCTTGGGTGCTGCTACTGCCAAGTCCCCCCGCCCCAAGGGCCCATTAACTTATCTTTCAGGCAGGGGGAAGGTGGGAGTGGACAATCCGCAGGCTTTGGCAGAGGAGTCCCAGAATCCCGAAAAGGAAATGACCATATTCACACCCAGGAGAAGGCCCTCTGAGTCTGCCATCTCTGAGATAGGGGAGGTGGACGCAAACCTTTTGAAAGGCTCAAAAGGCCCCAAACCTGGCCCCTTTTGGAGGGAGTCATGGGATGTTAGTGCAAGTCTTCCAACATCTTAATACACTGTATCATGACACTGGGAAATCCAGGAGAAGGGGTTGGGTCATGGAGGGCCAAACTTAGACAGGGGGAGATAACGAACAGCCACTTGAAGCCATGACTGAATCAGTCTTTTTTTTTTTTTTTTTAACCACTATTTATTTATGAATGAATGAATGAATGAATGAAAGAAAGAAAATGTCTATCTTGCCTTTTGGGCCCTGAAAGGCCTCCAAGGTGGCTTCTAGATTAAAGCCAGAAAAATATAAAGGTCCAAAGTCAAAGATGTTTCATATGGCATTCAAGAATTTAATTCCACAGTTATATTTTATTGATGCTGAAAAAGCACTCAACAAACACTTTTTCTTTTATACAATTCAGGCACAAATCCACCAGAACCAGAAAACTTACTAGACTTTAGATTTCTTAATGGTTTGTGTATTTCTTTTAGTTCCATTGGGAAATTGCCAGCAGAAATATATTCAGACAACGAGTTTTTGATGTAGGAGCACAAACTGACAACTGCCCTCACAGCCTCAGCCACCACAAAATGGCTAGCCAGGGCAAAACGACGGCACCAACTTGAAAAATATCTGACATTTCCCATGAAAATGGAATATCGGACAGCTTGTACTAGACTGTATTTCGAACAAATGGACACAATGATGAAATGGGGGAGATACTATGGGATTCCAGCTCTGAAGAGATGGTGTATTTGTAGAGATCTAGCAGTGGAGGATTTGGCCCACTACTTGCTTGCATGTGGGCTGTACTCTGATATTAGAGATAGCTATCTATATCCTTTCCTAAAGAAAATGAAATACTGGAGCATATCACAGAAATCGGATTTTCTTTTACAATTTGAAATTTAGTTTGTTGTTTAAAGGGTAGCAATCAAGGCTGCAAGGTACAGGGAAAAGTTTCTCTTTTCTCTTGACCCTCTTCATGTAAAGTGCCATAATAAGCCTAAGATTTGATTGTATAAAATTGTACTCTGGCGAGATTTTAATTTCTACCCTAGCTTTAATGGTAGTATTTTCCCCCATGCTGTAAATGTTGTTTTTAAACTTGTAATTTTTGGTCATATTATGTAAGTCTTCTATTGTTTAAATGATTTGTATCTGGTTTCTGGTTTGCACTGGTCTTTCGACTCAAGCAGTAAATTATCTATCTATCTAGTTCCATTGAGGAATCAACTATTTTCCTTTCTGAGGGACAAACTGGACATGATAGCAGCAATTCTGTGTGTTTAAATGGAACATATGTAGAAAGAGGGGGTTGGGGAGGTCTATCAAAAGGGGTGAGTAAAAGGATCCTGAACTACTCCAATGCCCACCACGCTCTTCCCTGAAGGCCCTTTCCCCGGGTGTATGTTGCCCAGCAAAGCATACTTCTGTTATTGGATCTTGACAGAGGAGAAAAATGCTCAAGGAGGATGGGGAGGGTTCAGCACCCCTTACCAGTGTGGGCCTTTTATCATTAAACCTAGACACATACGTATACCAAACTCTCTCCTTCTACATCTGGGGTCTTCAACGCAGTTCCTATGGGCACAGATGCACCCATGAAGGCCTGCTCGAAGGCCTGCTCTGATGCCTATGCAAGGAGCCAAGATTGTGGACTCAAACATGCCCACATGAAGCTTTTTCCACCCTCTGTGGCTATTCCTTCTCACTCTGGCCTCTTCTTCCCTGCCCACTTCCTTTCTGATTGGATGCTCTCTCTTCCTTTCCAGATGCCAACCAGAGGAGAGGAGACAAAAAGCAAGTGAGCTGTGGTGGCTGGGCGTGTTGAGGGATGCAGAGGAAGAGAACTGGCCATGCGGGCAGGTGGGAAGGGGCCAGCAGGGAAGGGAATTGCTGAAAGAGGCCTGAACAGGCAAGCAGGAAGGGGGGGCAGGTAGGGAGAAGGGCAGGAGGTCCAGAGGAACACAGAACGACAGGCTGGCTAGATCTGCGACAAGGAAAGGTTTAGGAAAGCGCTCCAAGCAACTAGCCAGAGAAAGATGGGCAGAGCTGACAGAGATCCTTTATTTTAACATTGGAAGGCAAACCTGTGCTCTGTGTGCATGCTCTCTCTCTAGCAACCCATCTCCATTGAGGTATTTTGTCCTGCTGCTGATTTTGGAGTTCTTTCTCTTCACAGTTATCCTGAGATCCTCCCATGCCTTTCTCTAGGGCAAAAATGCAAAGTGCTAAACTCTGAGATCAGGCAACCAGCCCTCACAACTTTCAGAAGAAAAATCCATGGTTCAGTCTTCGCTTCTGCCACTCCCGAGTCTACATGCTTTGACTGGGGGGTGGGTCAGAGATCTGCATTGGTGATTTGCTCCAGCAACCCACCCACCCCCTGCAATGTTGTTCAAGTTCTCTCCTCTTCCTCTCTCTGTCTTCAAACCATTACTTTATTTCAAGGAGAAAAAAGCAACACTTACTGAAGTAAGAAATACAGAGCTTGGTAAATATCATGCGTTTTGCAGAGAGAGAGAGAGAGAGAGAGAGAGCGCCAGGCAGGCAGGCAGGCAGGCTGCAGCTCAGCTGGTAGAAAGGGGATTAACTGTTGCGTTTGCCTGGAAAGCTCTAGGTGCTTCTTGCAAACTTAGCAGGGGTGTGACAGCAGCTGCAGGAAGGTGCTGAAGACAACGTGGCAAAAAGCTTTCCTTACTTCTGTTTTCAGTTGGTCAGTACATCATTTGGCAACAACATCAGAGAGAGCTCCACTTTTATGTAGCACCCCCATCCCCAAAGCGTTCAAAAGTATCCTTAATAAGAAATGTCATTTAATGTTCATCCAATTTCATGCCCCAAATGACCAAATGAAAACAAAGTAAGGAAAGCCAGCCTCCCTCCCTTCAGACCCCTTGCCCTCAGCTGTGGGCTGCCCCCCTGCCCCACCTTGCCTGCCTGTTCAGACCTCCTGAGCTGCTGAGAAAGCCTTTCTTAACTCTCTGGTTGGGTGATTACAGTTTGGAAGCTGGCAGTTTTTCACCCTGTACTCCAGTTAAATCTCTCCCCTCTACTGATGTTATTTTCATGCGGGCAGGAACTGTATGATGTCCCTTGGGCCCTTTGGAGGGTCCTTTCCTTGTCCCAGGAAAGCGGAGGTGGAGGGTGTGTCAAAACAGATTAGTTGCTTCAGCATTAGTGTGTGTTGTAAAATGGAATTTGCATTTAAAATGTCATGTGTTTCTTATACTGGGATTGTTTTAAATTGCTGGAAACTGCTATGCAACATTTAAGAGAAGCTCCCAAAGAGCATTTTAATATAAAGAGGAAAACCAAAGGCAATTACCAGGGCCGGATCAAGGCCATGATGCGCCCCAGGGCTAGCTGTTTGTAGTGGACCACCAACAATACTGAATTCACACATGACATTTGTGCATTCACACACAGTCAAACATGTACAATAATGATGCAAAACCTTCTTTCACTACATATTTTAGTGAAAACATCTTTCATGCTTTCTAACAACTCTTCTATGGGAGTTCCTGATGAAGACTTACAGTTGAAATGGGAATATACCAGGGTTCCATAGACTGATACAGCGGATATGGCTGTTATGACATTGGCGTGATTGTTTGTGTACCTTGAAGGGCTTTATTTATAAACACTGTCTGAAATTAATTGGCATGATTGTTTGTGTACCACCAAGTACTACTTATAAACACTGAATAAAATTATCTTCTTGGTCGAATGCAGATCTGTTAGGTCTCTTGCACCAGCCTAACCTACCTCACAGGATTGTTGTGAGGGTAAAAATGGGGTATCTTTAGTTCCTGGAGGAAAAGCAAAGCATAAATATAATAAAGTAAATAAATCTATACTATAAAAATGTAATTGTCTTACAATACGTTCATAATAACCCTCCGTAGGATGTGTAGTGGCCATCTGTGCACTGGAGACAAGACATATCAAGTACTCCACTTGGAAATGTATCTTTTGGAGACCCTGGGGAGGGAGCCTGAAGACTGACACCACCTCTTATAACTCATATTAAGCATTCAAAAATGTGAAAAAACATCCTCTTGCTTCTCATACGCCCCACCTATGTGCCTCCATCTTCTGCATGAACATCAACTCAAAGAAACTTTATTAACAGTAAAAACAACAAAAACTTTTGTGGCACCTTAAAGACTTAGAAATTTATTCTGGTATACGCATTCGTGGACTACAGATTACTGCATGGAATATTATGAGGATTTTCAGGTTTATATTCAGTACGCATTGGGGGGTAGGGACTGTAAACAGTGAGGTCAGAAGGAAATTAAATTCAGAAAGTATGTAATGAAGGAAAGTATCCTTCTTTTCATTAAATACTTCACAGCACACACACACACCCCGCCCCCCGGTCTCCATTTCCCTTAAAAAACACACGCACAACCCGCCAGCAGACTAGATAACAACTCTGGACTACACTGCAGTGATGCCATACACTACTGCCCCTCTAAGCGATATAGGTACAGCAGCCATGGACTACTTTGCAGTAACTCATATTCAATCACAAAACATGAACTCCTGTTATTCCTGCTATCTATTGCTTGGGGCTGGATATGCTACTGCCCAACCACAGCGACACTAAAATGCTGGATTTCCCCACTGTTTGTCATATGGGTGATAATCATGATTCCACGAGGGGACGGGGTTCAAAGTGAACCAGGAATTCCCTCCTGCAGACAGGTCCTTATACTTAAATGTTGATCATTGCTGTGACTTCACTCATTGGCTAAACAAGCTAATTGGTGATAGCAGGCTCACATCTCACAAAATGATTGGACAAAATGATTGTCCATTTCTCACAAAAAAACTGGGATGAGCCTGAACATTTTGCCTCTTATCTTGGGTTCTATATGGGTTAGAGACCTGCTCTTTTTTATTTAAAAGTTGGGAATCCTGGCTAGCTAGTGGGCCCCCCGAGATGTTGGCTGTAGCCCCTTGAACCATGTGGTTAATCCAGCGATGGAAATTCCTATTACAAAAATTATGAGTGTCTGGATAGCATGAAATGCATAGATGCAGAACAGATGGAGCAAAATGCATATAACATGTATGGAATATGCCAGAGTGCTAAGGTCTAGTTTTCCAGCTGCATATTGTACATCAAAATTTCTTCAATTTAGCCTGCTAACAGAAACAATGCAATAACCAGACAATGCATTATTGGGGCATAACTACTTGGACAACATATCACCCACCCGACCCTCCTTTTCTGTGATGCTCCCACAAATTATTTCAATGCATTGCAGATCTCTTCCAGTCATTTTGAACCCTAGATTAAGCACACAGTGTGAAAGTTATAGCTCTAGACATGTTTACCAACAGTGTACAAAATTCAGTTGTTGGGGTTTTATTTTTAAATGTGTCCTACTAAAAAAAAACTACTGAAAATTTTCAGATAAATTGTAATCCAAAGTCTGGAGGTAGTTGTCCACAAAACAATGTAGAGATTATGAATTACTGGCGGTGAGTGGGTACCATGAAAATGCAATAATGGGCCTTGTCTCACAGCCTAATAGAACACAATAGTTCTCAGAACCTTTTACAATGTAATATTAAACCGTTTCTAGGTTTATGCAGGGATGAGAAATGGAATTACCTTCTTTCAGAAAGTCTGTTATATCAGCCTGGTATCTGTTTCCAACTCTGATCTCTCCTTTATCAGCTAGAAGAGTCTTCTGTTGTGGATCATATACTAACGAATAAAAAAAGAAGTCCTAGAAATAAAAAGCAAAGTAGCATTGTTATTATGAAGGTGAATTCTGATTAGATGGAGACCCTGTGGGTGAGTGGTTCCCAGGTCCAGGAATGAGGGGAATTACCAGCTCTGGATGGGGTTGTACTCCCCCAGAAAGAACAGCTTCACAGTTTTGGGTACTTCTGGATCAGAAAAGGGCAACTAAAATGATCAAGGGACTGGAGCATCTCCCCTATGAGGGAAGGTTACAACAGCTGCGGATGTTTAGCGTGGAAAAAAGGGCGATAAGGGGAGACATGATAGCGGTGCACAAAATTATGCATGGCATGGAGAATGTGGATAGGGAGACATTTTTCTCCCTCTCTCAAAATACTAGAACCCAAAGGGGTCATCCCATGAAGCTGATTGGTGGGAGATTCAGGACAGATAAAAGGAAGTACTTCTTCACACCGCATAGTTAAACTATGGAATTCACTACCTCAAGATGTAGTGTTGACCACCAATTTGGATGGCTTTAAAAGGGGGTTAGATAAATTCCTGGAGGAGAAGGCTTTCAATGGCTACTAGTCCTGATGGCGATGTTCTACCTCCAGTGCCAGAAGCAGTAAGCCTATGTACACAGTTGCTGGGGAACATGGGCAGGAGGGTGTTGTTGCACTTGTGTCCCGCTTATGGATTTCCCATGGGCAGCTGGTTGGCCACTGTGTGAACACAATGCTGGACTTGATGGACCCTTGGTCTGATCCAGCATGGCTCTTCTTATGTTCTTATCACTGCCATTGGAGGGCCAAGTGACCTCTGTGGCTAGGAGCACCTACTACAAGCTTAGGCTGGTACACCAACTGCACCCATTCCTGGATAGGAATAGCTTGGACACTGTGATCCACGCACTGATAACCAATGCACTCTATGGGCCGGTCCGCACATGTGTGTAAGTGGAAAATTGTTAAGGACTCTGATCTGTGGACTCTGGTGAGGTGCCTGTGTTTGTGTCTTGCTCTATGTTTAGTTGCTGATGTTGAGAGGGAGTCGGGCCTGACCCTTGGAGGTAATTTAAAACCGCAACAGAAGTTCAGCTGAGATGCATACCACATTTCCAGCAAGCACAATCAATTCCAAGAGGATACCAGTGTAGTTAACAACACAAGTCAAGAAAGCTATAAAAGGCAGAAAGCTTCCTTTAGAAAATGGAAATCTTGTCCAAATGAGAACAAAAAGGAGCACAAACTCTGGCAAAACAAATGCATGTTGACAGGCAAACACACAAACAAAAAGGTTTGGAGGAGAGTTCTGCTAGAAACATTAAGACTAATAAATAAATAAATAAATAAATAAATAAATGTGCAAATACATCAGATGCAGAACACTGGCTAGGGGAGTGGTTGGACTGTTGGATGACAAGGGAGTTAAAGGTCAATAAGAAGATTGCAGAGAAGCTGAATTTGCATTTGTTTTCACTGTGAAAAATGTAGGGGTAAAAAAAATACCCCTGACTGAACTGAGTTTTTCAGGAAGGGAGTCTGAGGAACTGAGGTAAATAGTAGTGACAAGAGATAAAGTTCTAGGACTTATTAACAAATAAAAATTTAAGAAATTACTGAGTCCAGGTGGCATCCTCTCAAGCATCCTTAAAAAACTCAAATGTGAAATATGATTTTTCCCCCAAAAATATGTAATTTGTCCCTAGAATCGGTCTCCATGGCACTGGAAAGTACCCAATATAACACTGATAATTAAAAGGGGATCAAGGAAATTGCAAGCCAGTTAGCTTAATATCTATTCCAGGTAAATTGGTGGATTAATAGGACATTATTAATAGGACCTTGTTACTTGGTCCTATTAATAGGATTAATAGGACCAAGTAACAAGGTCCTATTAATAATAGGACCTCAGATTACTTTCTCAAGCAACTTATTTGAGAAAGTAATCTGAGGGGACAGAGGGGATAAACTGTATGGGGGTGCAGACACCCCCACCCACCATTTTTCCTCCTGTTGATTCCAATGGAAGGGAAAATGCCGACACCAAGCTGAAGCTAATGTAGATAGGGGGCCCATTCCCACAGCCTCACAGGGAGAGACCTTGAATCCACGACATCCAAGGTTGCCCGTGCTCTGCTCATGCTCCATCCCAAAACATTCCATTTCAGGGCCTACTGCCAGTGGTAGATTTATGCTTGCAGAGTTTTCCATGGGTGTAATTGGGGCCTCCACAGTGGACATGCCCCCCACTGCCAGCAGAGCTTCTCTCCACCAGAAGAGCAGCTTTTCTGCCCTATCCTAGCCCCCACCAGCCAGTAAATATGGGGGTTAGGGTTTTTAGTCAAATAATCTAACTATTCTTAGGGACATTTTCTTGTTCTTCCACTAGGAAGCAACAGTGGTGGTGAAATAAATGAAATTATATTTAAACATGTGAATTCACAATGCAACTCTCACACTATAATTCTCTGTATACTTACTTTTTATTTTATTTATTTTATTATACACATTCAAGACATACAAATTATTAATAGTCACTAATTACAACTCTAATCACAATATTTATCATGACATCACAAACCGTTTGTTCTAACAATCTATCCATACTTATAAATATAAAAACATTTATAAATGAACAAATCAGTGACTAATCATGATTTTCTAATACATAATCCATAAAGTGCTGTAGTAATTTACATCAACATAAAAACTTTGCATGCATTAATATCAATATTGAATTTCTACTTCACTTAATAAATGAGGACCCCAGTCTCCCTCCCAAAAAATTGTCTCTCTTCCCACAGACACATCTTCCCATCATAACTAAATGCCAAATCTTATTGAACCATTCTTTTTCTGCATGTTATTTGACTGTGTTATTTGGCAACTATTAAAATTGTTGCTGGTGTTATTAAATTTCCTACTAAGATGTGTTCAGTGCGCACATGGTTTTTAAAATAATGTAACAGGATTTGTAGAGGATTTGGCTGAAAAGTATATCTGACCATAATGTTTATATGAGTGATCATTCTTTTTCCAAAAATTGCTGATCCTTTTCACAGTTCCACCATGTATGTATAAAGTTCACCTCAGATTCCTGCATCACTAACATCAGGACATATCTTTGCCAGGTGTTGTGAGGTGAAATACCAGCAATGCAATATTATGAAATGATTTTCTTGTATGTATTTCATTTCTATACCGCCCAACAGCCGAAGCTCTCTGGGCGGTTCACAATTTGTTTTATTCACACAAAGTGACAAAGTCAGACCATTGGGGATACATACACCTTTGATCAGTAATGTCCATCCCCAACATGCTTTGCCATTTCAGGTTGAAATCATTTCCCTTTTTTTCCTCCCTCTCTAGCAAGATCTGGTATATCTGGGCTAACATTTTTTAAGTTAATTTTTTTTAACTGAAAAAGGAAAAAAATCCATTTCATCCATACATCTATAAATAACACTTCCATAACTAAGCAACATAATTCTGTAACAACCATAGTCTATATAAAATATAAATATGAATACCATTCCAAGTATAATGACCAATATACATAGATATAAATTCTTAATAAAATATAATTACTTAGGCTGCAGTCTTATGACTCCTGGGAGGGCATTCCAGGGGGCATAGGATACATTAGACCTCACCCTCTGAGGGCAAAGAGAGAGGTCCGTCCTCACAGGTGGAGATCCGAGGTCGGATTCCCCCTAGCCCCCAAATCTTCCAGCCTTTAGCTCTCTGAAGTCTGGAGAGGTAAAAGAAGGATGGATTCTGAAGGAAGCCTTCTTTTCTCTAATAGCTTCCTTGACGCTACTTGTTAGCCATGCTGGCAACCTCTTGGACTTGGTGCTACCTTTCCTAACCTGTGGTACACATTCTTGCTGAGCTTCTATTATTGTGGTTTTGAGTAACCTCCAAGCATTTTGAGGAGATTTAACCCTCTTGACTCCCCATTTCTACCTCCTTTTTACCAGTTCCCATTTTAGAGCACTTTCCTCTTTTGAAGTCAAATGTGACTGTGCTGATTTCCTTGGCAATTTCCCACTTAAATATATATTAAATCTGACAGCACTGTGGTCACTGTTCAACTGGTTTGACAACATTCACATCTCTCACAATGTCCTGGGCGGCACCAATCAGGATTAAGGTGAAGGTCGCTTCCCATCTGGTTGGTTCCATGGCCAACTCTTCTAGGGCACAGTCACTTAGGGCACTGAGAAATTTAACCTCTTTGTTGTGACTGGAGTGTACATTTATCCAGTCAGTGTGGGGGTAACTGAAGTCACCCGTTATTACAACAACTTCTTGTTTGGATGCCTCTCTGATTTTCGATCTCAAGATCACCCTGACCTTTTTGGTCTGAGATACAAGAGCATGTTGCCAGTACTAATTTACTTTTGGAGCCTCATATTGTCACCCACAGCTCTTCAGTGGAGGAATCTGCCACTGTTAGGTTTTCTAGTCTGCTTGACACGATGCCCTCTTTGACATATAGAGTGATACCACCTGCAGCGTGCCCTTCCCTGTTCTTCCTATAGAGTTTATATCCAGAGATGACTGTAGCCCACTGGTTCTCTCTGTTACACCAAGTTTCCATTATGCCCACTATATCTATGTTCTCATATAAAACCAGGCACTCCAACTCTCCAATTTTGGCTCAGAGACTTCTAGCATTACCATAGAAACGTCCCACCCCAGATGTCTCTGGCATGTGCATCATCTGCTATGGTTCTTAGACCTCTTTGACTGGCTATCATGTTTCACCATATGCTCATGGCCTATTCCTTCCCTGTCCCTATTTAAGCAATTGGAAACATTTTCACCTTCATCCCCTAGGGATGATTCAACCCAAATGGGATGCTTCCCAGCTCCTGCCAGCTTTCTCCCAGGGTTCAGTTTAAAAGCTGCTTTGCCAGCTTTTTTACGTTTAAGAGCCAGCAGTCTAGTTTCATTCTGATTCAAGTGGAGCCTATCCTACAGGCCCAGCTTTCCCCAAAATGTTCCCCAGTACCTAACAGATCTGAACCCCTCCTTCCTACACTACCATCTCATCCGTTCATTGAGACTCCTCAGATTTAGCTGGCCCTACACATGGAACAGGTAGCATTTCAATAACAGTAAATGGTAGTTTTAAAAACGTCCTTTCACCTAAAATATATTATCATATTTTCTTTTCAATGAAAACTGTAAGATAGAAGGAGATGTATTAATGTGGCTTGAAAACAACATAAGGAAGGCTAGGGCAAGAACGCTGGGGGCTGGCTGCACCAAGGACTCGGCAGTCAAGCCCTTGTGCACATGAAGCACAAGGGCTTGACTGCCGGAGTCCTTGGTGCTGAGATGAAGCGCAGCTCGTGTGGCTCGGTGGGCAGGGCGAGCAGGGAGGCTCACCGAACGGGGCCAGGCTGCGCAAGCTGAGGGGGTGAGCTCATCGAGCTCCTTCCGCCCAGGACGGGTCCGTCGATCCCTACTTGTATGGCATAAATGGAAAGATAAACTCATGCCTGACCCCACTCCCATTATCCCTTGTTTTACAGCAAAGATAAGCTTCAACAATTCTTGTTATGGTACTCGAAGGGTTTATATAGATATCTTTTATGTATCGATAACAGATCTATACGTGGGATTAATCCTCAAAACGGAACACAAATCACAGCTCAACTACAGGGAGTAAAATTTAGTTGGATGAAAATACATCAAATTCTCAATGTTTCTAATAATCTAACCATAAAGGCACAAACAGTATGCCAACTAATGGAATTTGAGAAATTAGTAGTGAAGGAAAACACAGAAATCAAAGGAATAACCTCAGTGCTGTATGGGCTTATCTCTGATTTGCAATTTGGAATCAGTCTTATGGCTACTCCTTCAGCTTCACACTCCCACACCTCGATAGAGGCCAGGCTGTCCTGCAACATTTATCTAATCAACAGCCTCAGATCTTCTTATTTCAGCTCGGCCTTGAGCTTTTCTGCCGTTTCCTCTCTCCATTCTGAATCCTTCTGCCCGACAGCTCCTAAAGCTGTCAGCAATAACCATGCTAGAGGACCGGCACGCTGTTTCTCTTTAGCTGACCACGTTCCCAGCTGCAGAGATTCTAACGCAGTTTCCAGACCCACTGGGGTGGAGTCCTCTTCGACCTCTAGCCATGCAAACAGGCCACTCAGGACTGCCAATTGCTTTGCGGCTGGACCCCATGGCTTCAACTGTGGACAGTCCGGGAGTCGGTTTAACACACTGACCCCCCGTTCCTCCTTCCCTTTGACTCTGAACATAGCAGTATTTTTGGCACCCTGCTCGCTGTGCCAAATGTATCACCCCGGCTGTGGGCGTTGAACTCTTAGTTAGAAGTGCCAAGCTAGTGATACATCACACTCAAAGGTTTACTTGCAAGGAGTACTTTATTGGGTAACTTATGGCACACAGGCGTACCCAATGGTTGGATCAGATAGCTTCTCTGAACCCCGAGCCATTGGGTACAATGGGTCTTATACTCTACATGTTGGCAATAAGGCAGCATAGCACTATCAAGCACCCCTAGCGTTCATTCCCAGCATAAACTAACAGCACCTGGTTCTCAAGCACAGCCACCTGTAGCTTTAAGGTAAACAAACTCTGCTTCTCAGGCACATCAGTGATAAGACATTCTCCTCATTAGCAAGGGATGTTCTGAGAAGGCTGTTATCGGCCTTTTGACTCATCTGCGCATGCTCAGAGGTTTACTAGCAAGGGAATTGCACCAATAATGAACTTAAGCAAGCATTATGGATCTCTAGGCCCCTCTAACACTACCAACAACTTGGCTACGCTCCTGGGGCCAATACAAGGATCTATTTTAATTCTAGTGGATCCAACTTTTGCCCAGGCCCAATGGAAAAGTAAAGAGTGTGTAAGTGTATGCTTTCTGTGTCACCTGCAAATTTCATAAGCAGGCCCTTTACACCCTCACCCAGGTCATTTATGAAACTGTTGAAGGGCACAGGGCCTAGGGCGGAACCCAGGAGGCCCCCACTTGAGACCTCCCCCCAGGAGGATGCCGAGTCATTACTGAGCACTCGCCGAGTACGGCGGCTCAACCAGCTGTGGATCCACCTAACTGTAGAACTCTCCAACCCACATTTTACCATCTTGTCCCCAAATATAAGGACAAGGATACTTTCCTTAATCTCAAAGGACAAAAAGAAATTACTGACCATTCCCTCCATAAGGCACATTTATTATGTTCTTTATTTATTTAGGAGATTTTACCATAAGCTCCGAAAGCATCATGCAGTTACAATAATTAAACAATGCAATAAAAAACAGCAATAAAACATAACACACAGGAACAGCATCCATCCAATAATCCAGGGCAAACCATAAAACAACAATTACAATTAACTATTCAGCATGCTGGAATGCCTGAACAATTAAAAAACAAGTCTTAATCTGGTGCTGAAAAGACATGAGAGGGGGTACCAGGTGAATTTCTCAGGGGAGGGTATTCCAAATGCAAGGTGCCTGCCTAACCTCAGATGGTAAAACCCCACGGAGGGCCTCTGGTAATAGTGTTAGGAAACATGGCTACAAGCACCACACCCCAAGTCATTAGCATCAGTACCACCTTCAATCTTACTGCATCAGAAGTGACCCCCCCATCTTGCACTGTTTAACCCATCCTGCTAGCTGCTGGTGTAAGGGACACTACCCTTAAGGATATTTTAGTGAAGACGAAAGACAAGAAAAAAGTGACTGCCCCTAGAAAGGAGAAGTGTAAGCTCCCCAAACTATGATATAACTCTTTTCACCTCTTTAAGCCCCAGCAGAGATACAGAGCTATGGAGTTCTGATATCCGACTCGGCTGGAATAAGAAGTTTCTCAGCAGGAAAAACCCCTCGACCTCTGTTAAATTCCTTCCCCTCCCAGCAATTCCACTGAATTTTAGCATCTACTTCTATTGACAGATGTGCCATTCACTGGGAAGGGTACTGTATAGAACCAATAACTATTAAATGCAACAAGTTTCGTAATCCATACTACTGGGTATAATCTGGGCACTGAGTTACAGGGAGGGACCAGCTTGGATCAGGACAAGCCAGAAGCACAGAGGTGCTGAATCATTGATGTTGAGTTCAACAACTAAAGATCCCTCTGAACCAGAGACCTTAAGCTGGGACCTCCAGAAGTGCAGCACAGCCAAATAACACCAAGGGGCCAGCATCCTCACTCCCATGGATCCCATGTTTCACAGAAGATAGTACACCTGACAAACTGTAACAGAGAAATGAGGGAATGTCAGGCTTCAGGCACAAGGGCTATTCTTTTATGTCTCTCCTTTCCTCAACAAGGGGGTGAGATCTCAGAGAGGTTGTCAGACACAGTTGCTGTTCCCTTGGATTTCTCTGAAGGATCTGTCTCTGACCATCCTTGTTTCCTGATTCTGATTTTCTACACTGGAGTGGATCTACAGTCCTGGCCTGTAGTCTTTTGCTCAGGCTACCTGTTCCAGACCTCCACCAGATCTGCTTCCTCTGAACTCCTCTGTGGGTTTGGCCTCACCAGGACTGGACAAGTTTGATTTTTTCCAAGATCCAGGTCGGGGGTGCGGGGGGGGGGGGAGGAGGAACCAAAGATAGCCATGTAGGTCCATGAGAAAAAACACACATCTAAATTCTCCTGACAATCCAACACTGGTTGGTTGCCTGGCAAGTACCTTACCCTTAAAGGTTCTTGGATTTTTACTTGCATTTCTTCATACTGCCAAAGAAAAATGCAGATTGGAGAATCACCCTGGACCTCAAACACCTGAACAAATTTGTCAAGAACTGCACAGTCTGCACGGAGACTCTTCTGACTACTGTAGAAACCCTGCAGTAGTAGGAAGTCTTTTCTTTCATCAGTGTAATGAAAGCTTATCTGCATGTACAATTCACCCTCAGTATCAGGTGTTCCTCAAGTTTGCCTAGGCCTCGCATCACTATCAATCCTCACCAGTAGCCAGGGGTGGTGTTAGGAGAGGCCACCTGGGCACGGGCTCTGGATCTTTTTTGAGCTGTGCCCCGGAACTTTTAAGCTGTCTCAATTGTCTTTTTTTTTTTTTTTACATTTTCCTATTGACTTCCATTGGAAAACAGAAACGATAACTTTTTTATTTTGTATGTTAAATATATGAAATTTGAAGACCTAATAAACCCTATGGAGCTGATTGAACCTGTCCAATTTCAGGCAGTTAGGTGCAGCGGCTTTTGTGCTAGTCACAGGTAAAATTTGCTATTTTCAAGAAAATCCGTCAAAGCAAAGAGCTATAACTTTTTTGTGCTTCCACAGAAGTGCATGGAGTTTGGGGACCTGGCAGCCTCTCTGGAGCTGACTGAACCTGCCAAATTTCAGAACCGGCCAAATTTAGTTGGGTCCAGTGGCTTTTGTGCTAGCCATGCATAAAGTTTCCTTTTCTCCAAGACTAAAACAAACAGTAGGAACTGTCACGCCACACAGGGGATTAGAGATCTTAATCAGAAGGTGTTTAAGGTGACTATCCCTAATCTCTGGTGTAGGGTTTTTCTGAGGTGCAAAAAACCTCTCTCCCTCTACTTTTCTGCTCTTACATGCCCACTGTTGGGAGCTTGCTTGCAATTAAATTTTGAAGAGGGAGATGGAAGGGAAGAAAGAATGCCATGTGAAATACTGGTATTTCGCACAGCATCTGATTTCACTGCCCCAAACTGGAACCTTTGGCTTCTGCAGAAGTTTAGTAGCTTCAGTACAGCAAAGGATCCAGTCAGCCTCCACAAACTTCTTTCTCCCCCTCCACTTTAATTTCTCCTAAATAGCTGCAGGCTTCATTCCAAAAGGAAGGTTAAGACTATGTGACATCATGATTGAGAAAGTGCTGGGGCTTTTAAATAGGTTTTACAGTTTTAAAAAGAAACAAGAAAAAGCCCTCAGCCACCTCACCTCATAAAGTTAAGGTAAGTACGTGCAATCCTAAGAAACCCTCCACAGCCTCCTAAATTCCTCTGAACTACTACCTCTCTGAAAGGAGCCACTTGGCTTAGGGAATTCTCTCTAGACGCCCCCCCCCCCACCTCTGCATTTCCAATCACCATTCTTTTTCTTCTTCCCTCCCCTCCCCTATCCTGTTCTTTCTTTCTCTTCTTTATTCCACCCAGGGCATATCTTGAGTAATTCTTAAAGAGAATTCTCTTCCATGGGCAAAAGAAGTTCTGAACTGTATTTGACTTTGTACAAAGAGACAAGAGGGTTGGTTTTTCTCCTTCTCCTCACTCAAGCCTTTAAGAAAAGTGGGTTCACATGGCTGCAGAGAAACAAAACTGGGGCTGTTTTGTTTGTCAGTTGCCATTATCCAGCAATAGGAAGGGCTGCAGCTCAGTGGTGGAGCACCTGCTTGGCAGGCAGAAGGTCCCAGGTTCAATCCCCAGCATCTCCAGGTAGGGCTAGGAAAGAATCCTGCCTGAAACTCTGGAGAGTCAGTGTCAACAATAGTGGGCTAGATGGACCCAGGGTCTGACTCAGTATAAGGCCGCTTCCTATGTTCCTCTGAACAGAAAGCGTTAATAAGAAATAGTGGTTTGTTTTTTAAGTGAAGGGGAGATAAATACTGCTCATTTATGCAATCCTATGTATGCCTACTCAGAAGCCCCATTATGTTTAATGAGGCTTAGCCTCAGGAAAGTGTGCATAGGATTCCAGCACAAGTTACTTTTGCTAGGAGGTTTTAACCTTGATGATCTGCATGTTTACTCAGAAGTAAGTCCTGAGTTGTGAGCATGGTACTGCAGGCTTAATACAGTGCCTACCCAGTTCCGGCTAATGAACTGACTACCCTGTCAGCTCAGTCCTATGCATGTTTTGTCATTTGTGTGTATGTGAGTGTGTGTGTTGGCATGAACTCTAGCTTCAGTGGTGAGGGAAAGGCGCTTAGTACATGCTCAGAGTTTCTCCATAACTTAGCCCTAGTTTTGAAAACAGACTCATTGAGTTTTGAAAACAGACTCATTGAGTTTTGAAAACAGACTCATTGGCTGAATACTGGTGAAGTCTTGGCACAAATGAAATTATGGAGAGGAAGATACAATGAGAGCTTGTGCATAACAAGGAGGTAGAGGAGAGTTGCACAAAACAAAACATCTGTTTTTTATGAAGAGTTGCTGGAGGATGGTAGGATGAGGAGGGATGGTTGCATGGAGGGGAATAGAATTGGTAGGGGGAGAATGTGGTGAAAGAAAAACATTCTGCACATGCTCAGAGGCACTCTCTATTTAAGAACATAAGAAGAGCCGTGCTGCATTAGACCACGGTCCATCTAGTCCAGCATTCTGTTCACACAGTGGCCAACCAGATGCCCATTGGAAACTCACAAGCAGGACATGAGTGCAACAGCACCTTCCCACTCACGTTCCCCTGCTGCTAACATTGGTGAAATGTAAATAAATGCTAGTAATTCTAAATTTGCAGACATGTATATCCTTCAGAAACTTTGCAGGTTTCTTGCCTGGGGACACCTCTAATGACCTGTGCATTTTCATACAAATTTACCCAAAAACTATTGGGGAAGGGGTGAATGGAAGAGAAAGCAAATCACTCCCTCCTCCAAATTGGAGAACTCGCCTTCCACATGAACTGCTGCACCTATCCTTCTGAAACGTTGCTGGTTTCTTACTTAGGGACACCTCTAGGTTGTCTGTAATTTTCAGAACAATGGTCCACAAGGAACATAGAGAGAGAAATATGTCCTCTTTTGGAGACCTCAAAATGTCAAGGCCACCCTTGCACAAAACCCCTTGTGACTATCATTCTGAAATTTGGCAGGCATCATCTCCTCTGATGGGGCAATGAATCCTGGAATTTTTATCCAGTTCTTCCAAGGAATAACAATGTTATTGGCAGTTCCCTTTTAAAGAAAATCAAAATACGAACCCTGTACCTATTTTTTCTGACATTGGGCAGGTGTAATCCCCTTCTAGGGGGCTACTATGCCTGAAATTACCATCCAGTTCTGAACAAGAGGAAAAAGTTACAGTTTTTTTCTAATTTCCCACGGTAGTCAACAGGAAGCATAAAGTCTCATTTTTCCAAACCGTGACTCAGGTTTGGTGCTGAGCTGAAGTGGGCTGACTACAAACTGGTCCGAGCAGAAGTGGGATGTTTTCCAAAATGCTGAATTGGGGTGGGAGATTGGTGCACACTTATTATGTATGCAATCTATGCACACATATAAGCACACCACATATGCACACACATATATATTAGAGGTCTGCTTAGACTCGGAGATATATATATATAGATATATATATAGATACGCTCGTGCAAATTTGTTATGGGCCTGTGCCCCAGATCTTTTAAGAACCTAGCAATGCCCTTGCCACTAGCAATACAGGGCTCTCATGTACAGGCTCTTGATGGTACCACAAGTGTTCATAAAGCTCAAGATCTCTCTGGTAGCTCATCTTGGTCTTGGGGACATCCCTACTTCAACAACCTTCTTCTCTGAAACAGGGGGAAGTGGATGTCTCAACAACTGCCAGGTACTTGGTGAATATGGATGTCAAGGCACATGAGCCGACATTTGAGTTTTCCAGCTAGTAGTTGTCATGTCCCATCCTGCAGCCTCTCAGATACACAAAACAGGTTGGTCGGAAAAGATTAGCCCTTTCCTTGCTAATTAGCCCTCACTTCATTGCTTGGCCAGCACAGACTGGGAGCATAACCAGCTGTCTTCCTACTCCCATGTAAACAACCTGAGACCAGAAGTCACCCCGAGCAGCGGTGGCAGAGAAGAGAGGGACCAAGAGATGCATGCAGTCAGTGAGCTGTCCTGGATGGCTTTTGCTGAACTGGCTGACCACCATCCATTTCTAGTGAACTGTCAGAAGAGCTGCCTCTGCTCCTCCAAAAGGATTCAACACAGTCATCATAGACAGCGGTAAGTCCAGAATCTTCCTTCCTCAGGATAAGACAGGCCATATCAGGAATTTCATCAGTACACACCTGAATTTAACATCCAGGGCCAGCTGATAGCCATCATAGACACAGTCCCTGAGACCAGTTCCACTCAAGGCCACAACAATGGCTCCTCCTTCCCTACCAAGAGAAGATTGCCTGATGCAGCCCCCTCCAAGTCCTGCACCCCTCGGAGCTGTCATTCTCATTCCACTGGTTGTTACAATTCAGCAATTTGATGAGATGAGTGCCTCTCAAAGAACCATTTTGAAGATGGCTGCAGACAGAACCCAACACAATACACAATCGTTTAGCACTCTTTGCCTTCAAAAATCAGATTCAGAGAATCTGCATATTAATGTGCATGGTCATGATGATGAATGTGAACTAACCAAGTTTGGGGTAGGGGAAGAGACATGATCCCTCTTCCTGTTGCAGGAATTCCATCTCTTCCTATATTAGGCAGAATGTTTTCTCCCCTCCCTAATGGCTCATCATGTTTGGGCATTTATAACTCCAGGGCTGACAAGACCTGGACTTGTCACAATGGAGCTTCAACCTAGCAATACAATGTTGTTCCTAGCAATGCAGAGGAGATTCAACCACCTAGCATTGACCAGTCCAGTTTGCCTCTCCAGCGAACAAACTGTCAAGATTCTTCACCAGATTCCTTGTGGAGGGACAAGAAAGCATCAATGCTCTCAACAATGGCATCCAGGTCTCCTGTATGTGTTTCTGCTAATGGTGTTTCAGGCCAGGATTCAGGATTTCAGGCCTTGCAAGCGAGGGTGCTGCAGGCAGAACTAATCATCATGGCCACTGTGGCTGATAGCAGCTCACTCAGACCCAACCTGGGTCTCTATCTTGAGACAGACCAGAAAATTCTAGAAGGCTTTGCATATTTCAACAGAGTAACCAAAGGGATTCTACCAAATCAATTTATGAGGCCACAATGAAAAGCTTTATCTACTGGTGCAAGATGGGAAAGCAGTTCTTATTCCTCTATGGGCATAAGAGAGGTCTGGGTATTCTTTCACATCTGCCAGGAGCAGGGCTTACATCCTAATATACTTAAAAGCCAACTGGCAGCCCTTTCCATGGTTCTCGGGAAGTGAATGACTTCTTGTCTTCCCAATCTCACAATTGCTTCTTAAGAGCTACATTTATTGCTTCTACCCAAGCCCCCAACTGCTCAAAGATCTCCCACCATGGGACTTACACAAGATGCTCAGAATATTATCAAAAGGCTGCTTCAAGCCTCTCAGGCCCACATGCCTCCAGACCCTATCCTTCAAAGTCATCACTTTTTCCCTAAGGTTCTGCAAAAACATAACATGTTGGAGTCTAAACTCTTAGAGTAGCCATGTTGCAACTACTGAGACCTCAGGAACAATAAAAGTAGTATCACAGAATGGAATAATTTATTATTTAATTGTTTTAATAATTTATTTTTTAATAGTCTAAGGGTGCACTCCTATGCATGTTTAGAGAGAAAACGATCCTACAATTCACAGCATGCCCCAGTCAGCATGGCTGGCTGGAAGGATGTTGGGAATTAAAAGACTTTTTTCTGTCTAAACATGCATAGGATTGTGCCCCAATACATTAAACACAATATTAGTACTGCTTACTGGTTAACAGAATGAGCTATGAACTTATTGAACATATGAAGCTGCCTTTCATATGCAAACAACTAGTTCAATATATTCTATTCACTTAGTAGCTTTGCATTCAAATATCACCTCAGTCATGAACTCATTGGGTTCATTCAGCCTCAGTGATCAATATTATTTTAGAATTTCTCCAAATTTGGTCCTAAGGTGGGGGTAATACTGGTCCACTTCAGAAGGCTATTGTAAGAATTAATGCAAACCATGATTTTTCCACTGTGAATGTGCTTCGGGCTTACTTGCTCTCTCCTTCTCCCACACATTCCGATTACTCCCTGACTTCCTGGTTTCTGAAAAACCATGGTTTGTCATTACATATGAACCAGGCAAACCATGTTTTGCCAAGAAGCAGAAGTACAAACCAACTTCAAACCATGGTTTCTTATTCTATGATCTGCTCAAATCTGTTTTCCTAGTTTTTATGTAACAGCAAACTAGGGTTTGCCATAAAACAGGAAATCAGGGAAGGAATCGGAGCACATAGACACACAACAATTTATGATAAGTGCTTTGAACACTGGGGAAAAGCGCTGTTATTATAAACAATGTGGCAAAATAACTTGAAAGATTTTCAGTTGTGAAAATGTGTTCATACCTCATGTTCCAGATAGGATTTAAGGGATTCTGTCTCATTTAACAGAGTAACACTGCATTTGCCTCTAAAAGAAAGAAAGAAAGAAAGAAAGAAAGAAAGAAAAAAAGATTACATATTGAGAAAAATGGTATTTGGGATTCCTACATTATGTACTATATAAAATATTTTACTATGCATTTTAAAAATTGTCACACAAATATAGTCAGGATTAAATGCTATCCTGTTTAATTGTTTAGTCTATACCTAATATGGGTGGCTGGTAAGGATTCCAACTGCCGTGAGAGAAACAGTTCTCGATGATGTAGCTGATGTTTCTGTTTCTCTGGTAAATCCACCATTTCTGAGTTTTCCATTTCTTCTTCCATTTCCCCTAGTTGAACAAGAAACAACATTAATCTCTGACAATGGGACCAGTAGTACTTCCAACACTACTTCTTGACCAGCTGAAATTCACTGCCAGAACTTAGTATGGAACTATAACTGACAAATGAAATGAAACTGCACACAATCACGTTTAAATCTATAAACGTAACTACCAAGCATAAAATTAGATCATCCTTATTGCAGTACACTGCTAATGACCACCTTTCTGGTTCAAAACTACGGTCTAGTTATGTCCTGTTTCAGGTCAGGGTCTGCACGTCTGTGTCACAGAGATGCAAGGGAAGTATCAGTGCCCCATTGCAACATTTGTGAACTACCTTGAGGCTCATGGATTTCAAAACGGGTGCACATCACTGGGATGGTACATGCCCAGAAAGTCTGTGCCAATTACTACACCAGGGTAATAATGACTATGCCAACCATCAGTGGTTGGCATAGTCAGGTGCCTGAGCCTAGGACCAACCACTGTCAGAGAGAGCATCACCATTTTCCATAAGGCTTGTTTGCATGTCACGTAAAATTAGGAGGCAGCACTGCCAGCGCTTAACAAATTCAGCCCCACCTTGCCCAAGGATAGTGGCTGCCTACAACTTAGTTGCAGCTGATGTGGCACCAACAGGGATATATAGATTTTGTTTAATCTGTTCAGTGTGTGTTTCGTGGCTTGTCAGGAGACTTTCATTGTATTGTCCACTGACTTGACAGATTCAGATTTTTTTCCCCATTCAGAAAAGTACAGAAAGAAGTCCACCACGCTTTACGTAACTTTCATTGGCATGCAACATTTTGCGTATTTTTTTTTAGCTCAGCATACAATCAATGAGCAAAGCACACAAAAGGTGCTACACAGCAGAGGCTGAAGAGAGATCAGAGATATATAAATTGTTGTGTGTCTTTTTTTAAATGTCATATATATTTGCATATTTTCCAGTAACTTTTAGTCGTTTCAAAAACGACTAAATTTGCATACAATTCCAGAAAGTAAATAACAGTCTACAGGTCCACACGACTTGGAAGTTGTCAGTCCGCTGAAGACTCCACAGGTCAAATTCATAGAAATCTGAAGTCATTTGATTCTGTTTTGGATTTCTCTGACCTTAGGCACCACATGCAGTGCATTTGTGTGTCATGCAAGGGAGAACACTGAAGCCAGCACTGAGAGTCACTGGATACAGAGTTAAGTGTAATGTGCCATGCTGTGCCTGAAAGTGGAAGAACTAGAAAATCATAGTTGATGGAGGATTACTTGACACCACTGAGCTACCTGTGGAGAGCACTCAACCTTCCAGGTCACTGCGTGGCTGCACTTACTTGCAGTTCTCAAGATAGGTTTGTGCTGGTTATGGCTGCCTGCCCACCGTCACAGACACGATTGCTGAAGGGAGTCCAAGTACAGATTACCAAGGCCCGGAGACGTAGAGAAATAGCCCAGTTCTCCTATGCCAGCCAGTGAAGAAACCGAGGTAAAATCAAGGTAAAAGTTTAACTGTTATGTTTTGGTTCAATGCCTTAAAGGACTGAATGGGTAAACAGTACCAGAAAAGTGTATGCCTTTTTCTCAAGGCTTGTGCCTGAGGAGTTACACTGTAAATGTGTGTACTACTACTGAGAGGGAAATGAAGCCAGGTTTCTGTCTTTATATATGGGAAGGTAGGATCGAAATCAGTACTATCTGTTTGGAGAAAAACTGAACATTCCAAAGATGCCCATTAGTCCTAAGTTTAAACAGAGGTGGTGTGACAGAATGTTGGCCACACCGAAGCTGATTAGCTGGAGGGTTCTGACTGGAGCAAATATAAGGAGCTGCTGAGAGGCATCTGGGGAGAGTCTGCCGGGAGAGTCTGCCTCGTGGGTTTTGCCTGAGGAAAGTCGTCTGGAGGTGTCTTCGTGAGAGGCTGGGGGAGCCGGAGGAAGATGTTAGCCAGGAAGAAGAGCAGCCACAAGACTGGGAAGCCAAACAGAGAACTAAGAGCACAGGAGGAAGAAGCTGAAGAAGGTTTGCAAGCAAAGGAGAGGGACTCTTGGAACAGACTTTGGTGGAAAGAGCTGAAGCCTGAGTGTCAGCTGGTGGTAGAGGTCTGAAGACAAAGCAGCTGCTGGACCATACTGAAGACTTCAAAGGAAGCCTGGTGAACAGCCTTAAAAATTCCAAAAAGAAGTCAAACCCTACCAGAGAGTTTCAAGCCCTCATTGTTAGGCGTGTGAGTTAACTGGGGTGGAGCTTAATAGGGGAATTGCTCAAGTTTGATTAGGGTTAGGAAATGCAGGTTGTCTACCTGTAACTGTAGTTCTTCAAGTGGTCATCTGTGCATTCATACATATGGGCTCTGCGCCTGCACTGAGTCTCATTCAGGAAGCTTCCATAGCGGAGGAATGTTTTGGTGGGAACCCTCCCCCACTGTGCATGTCTGAGCGGGTTCCCCCCCCGTTCCCTCAGTTCCTTGAGACCACCTAATGTGGCCTTGGACCCGAGGGAAACAACCACGCATCGGTACCAACATCGAATGCGACAATGACACTGAAGCGGGAATGGTGGGAGGACTGTGTCAATGCACAGATGACCACTCAAAGAACTACAGTTACAGGTAGGCAACCTGCATTTCTTCTTCGTGGTCTCTGTGCATCACACATATGGGCAATTAACAAGCTGACTTACTGGAGGTGGGTAGGTGTCTTAAGCCAAGACCAAGGAGAACATGGCTCACCCAAAAGCACAGTCTGAACGTGCTTGAATGTCGAGTTTGTAGTGCTTCACAAACGTTGACAGTTTCGACCGTGTCACTGTCCTGCCTAAGTCCAACAGCGGTAAGCCTCTAGTAGAAGCCGTAGATGTGGCCACTGCTCACGTGGAATGTGCTCTGAGGTGATGAGGGCGCTCCAACCCAGACAAATCATAGGCCAAGCCAAAGGTTTGCACAATCCAGGAAGCCAGTCTTTGGGAGGAAACAGGAGAACCCCTCTTGGGTCCGCCGTAGCAAATCAGAAGGTGCTGCATGGTACGGAACAACGCTGTCCTGGATTTGTAGAAAGCCTATGCCCTCCTGACATCGAGAGCATACAATTTCCTTTCCAGATCAGAAGAAGGGTCTGGGAAGAAGGTCAGTAACGATATGGTCTTGTTGACATGGAAGTCAGAGACCACTTTTGGTAGGAAGTCAATATCCGGCCTAAGGTCAACCTTGTCCTTATGAAAAATCATGTATGGGTGGTCCATTCTCAAGGCACAGAGTTCACTGACACGTCTAGAGGATGTGATGGCGACCAAAAAGGCAACTTTCCAAAAGAGTAGGAGGTCTGTTGTGGCCAAAGGTTTGAAGGGCTTCGAGAGGAGAGCATGTAAACCCACCGAAAGATTCCATTGAGGAACCAAAGTCCGAACTGGAGGGGCTAAGTTCTTTAGACCCCGCAGGAACTGGCGAGTAGTAAGATGAGTAAAGAGGGAAAAACCTTGAACTGGCCCTCTGTAACAAGAAAGAGCCGCTAGATAAACTCATAAAGATGAGAGTTTCAATCCTTTCTGAAACAAACTATGAAGAAAAAAGAGAACATCTTCCAAAGAAGCCTGAAGAGGATCGAAAGCATGAAGACCTGCGAAGGACTGAAAGGACGACCACTTCGCAGCATAGGAATGATGAGTAGCTGGCTTCCTCGCTGCATTGAGGATTGCTTGAACTTCGGGCTGAACCCGAGAAGGAGTGAACATGGCTGGATCCTCCAAGCAGTGAGCTGCAAAGTGCTGAGATCTGAATGACAGATCCTGCCTTGGTTCTGAGATATCAGATCCAGAGCCCATGGAAGGCAAAGGAATTGTCTCCTCAACAGATGCAGTAAAGTTGGGAACCACGGCTGTCTCGGCCACCAAGAAACAATGAGAATGCAGTCCGTCCCGTTGTGCGCTATCTTCTGCAGCACCTTGGAGAGGAGTGGAAATGGCAGAAACAGGTAGAAAAGTTCTCCCCGCCACTGAATCTGGAACGCATCACCCAGAGAGGACTGACCGACTCCTGCTCTTGTTGAGAAGTGGGGGCATACAGCATTCGCTGGAGTGGTGAATAAGTCTATTGCTGGATTTTCCCAATGCTGGAAGAGGAGATCCAGAATTCCAAGGGACATCTGCCACTCGTAAGGAGATTGGTACTTTTGGCTGAGAGTGTCTGCTAAGACACTGTCCTTCCTGGCAATATGAAGAGCACTCACGAGAATGCCTCGCTGAATGGTCCATTGAAAAATGTCTAACAAGTCGGTTTTCAAGTCGTGAAGAGTGCGTTCTGCCCTGTTTCTGGATGGGCCAGAAAACTGACATATTGTCTGTCAAAACTTGTACATGTCTGCCTTGAAGATAAGGCCCGAAAGCATGCACTGCTTTCCAAATTGCGCGAAACTCTAAAAGGTTTATGTGGTATGTCTTTTCTTTTGTAGACCATAAACCCAGAGTCCTCAATGGACCACAGTGGGCTCCCCATCCAGAAAGAGAGGCATCCGTTATCAGGATTCGTGTAGGAGGCTGCTGAATGAAAGGCATGCCCCCATGCAAGTTGTGTGGCTGCATCCACCAAAGAAGGGACAGTAGAACCCCAGCCAGGATCAAAAGGCAACAGCACTGAGCATCGAAGATGGAGTTTAAATTTCGGAGCAGCCAATTTTGTAGCGGGTGCATCCAAAGTCTTGCCCACCTGACAATTGAGACTGTAGCAGCCATATGGCCCAATAGAACTTGGATGGTGTGGGCGGTGACTGAGCAACGGCATCAATAGTCTCCATGAGAGCAATTAATTGTTTTTGCTGGTTCTGAGGGAGGTAAGCCCAGGCAACCATCAAATCCAATCGTGCTCCTATAAACTGGAGGTGTTGAGTCGGCTCCACAGTTGACTTTTCCCTGTTGACATAGAGGCTAAATGCGCTGAGAAGGTTCAGAACAATCTCAATGGCACGACAAATCTGAGACCAGTCCGCTCTTGAACCTGAGACCAGGAGCCAATCGTCAAGATAAGGATACAGCTTGATGCCATGCAGCCTCAGGAACATGCACACAACCGCCATGAACTCGGTGAAAACTCTCAGACGGGTCGCCAGGCTGAATAGCAGGACCCGAAACTAGAACATGTCAGTACCAATGATGAAGCGCAGGTACTGATGGTGGGCATCCACAATAGCTATGTGGAAGTAGGTGTCCTTCAGGTTCACGGCAGCAAACCATACATTCTTTCGAAGAAGAGGAAGAACTGTGGCCAAAGTGATCATTCTGAACCTTCTGGGCTTGATAAACTTGTTCCTTAAATCCATGATGGGGCAAAGGCCTCCGTCCCAGTTTGGTACGGTGAAGTACCGGGAGAAGAAACCGTTGTCTGGCTGGAATGGAAGCGCTCTCTGAATAGCTCCCTTTTGGAGCAAGGTGGATGTCTCCAGAAGGAGGGCCTGCGATGGTGGTGTGATGCAAACAGCCCCCCCGGGGGGGGGAGTGTGAACTCTATCATATAACCCTGAGCAATTATGTCCAAGACCCAGGTGTCTGATGTTATTATAAAGGAGCCTGGGGAAGGAGGACCAGCCAGCAGCTGCACCAGGTGGATCCTGAGCCTGAGCCTGCTTCTGCCCCCGCCCACAGGTACTTAAGGCGGGGCTGCCAGAGGCTGCTCGGGAAGGAGCCTGGGGAAGGAGGACCAGCCAGCCAGCAGCTGCACCAGGTGGATCCTGAGCCTGCTTCTGCCCCCGCCCACAGGTACTTAAGGCGGGGCTGCCAGAGGCTGCTCGGGAAGGAGCCTGGGGAAGGAGGACCAGCCAGCAGCTGCACCAGGTGGATCCTGAGCCTGAGCCTGCTTCTGCCCCCGCCCACAGGTACTTAAGGCGGGGCTGCCAGAGGCAGTGCCTCGGCGTCGCGCCAAGTGCGACGCTAAGTGCGCACTTAGCGTCGCACTTGGAGTCGCAAGATCTACCCACCTGCCTCTCCAGAGACACCAGCAGCCACAACACCAGCAGCAAATAGCAGCAGCAGCAGAGGGCAGCAGCTTTAAAGACCAGGGGAAGGGGCAAACGTGGACTATCTGCTCCTTCTTAGCTGCTGTTTTCTTTTATCTCTTTTATATTCTTTTAAACTGTTGTATATTTTATATCTTAATATTTTAATATGTGCCTGGGAGGACTACTGGACAACTCAGGGGGTGGGGGAGGTGCCACCATAACTGTGGTCACGGGCAGGGGGAGGTATGGCGTTGGGGGATTAACAGGCCAGCTGAGGAGAAGAGGGGCTAGACACCTTACAGCTGTCCCCTCTTCTGGTTCTTCCCCCAACCTGATGGTTCCTGGCAGCCTTACCAGTCTGCCCTCGGGTCTGGTGGTGCTGCTGCTGAATGCCAGGTCGGCCCAAAATAAGACCTCCCTCATCCATGATTTGATTGTGGATGAGGGGGCTGACCTGGCATGTATTACTGAGACCTGGGTGGGGGAACTGGGAGGGGTCACTCTCTCCCAGCTGTGCCCTCCTGGGTACTCAGTGCAGCACCAAAACCAACTTGAGGGTCGGGGAGGGGGGGTTGCCGTGGTCTATAGGAATTCAATCTCCCTCTCCAGGCTTCCTGCTCATTCGAGTGCAGATCTTGAGTGTTTGTACCTTGTGTTGGGTACCCGGGACAGATTAGGGATTCTGTTGGTGTACCGCCCACCCCGCTGCCCATCAGACTCCCTGCCTGAGCTGACGGAGGTGGTCTCGGACTTGGTGTTGAGGACCCCCAGGATGATGGTCCTGGGGGATCTCAACTTCCATGCCGAGGCCGCTGTATCCGGGGCGGCTCAGGACTTCATGGCCGCCATGACAACCATGGGGCTGTCCCAACATGTCATTGGCCCAACGCATATAAAAGGACACACGCTTGATCTGGTTTTCTCGACTGGGCAGGAGGATGGTGATCTGAAAGTAGAGGAATTAACATCTGTCCCTTTGTCATGGTCAGATCACTTCCTGCTGAGGTTTAGACTCCTGGCGGCCTTTCCCCTCTGCAAGGGTGGGGGACCTATTAAAATGGTCCGCCCCCGGAGATTAATGGATTCCGATGGATTCCAGAGGGCTCTGGGGGATTTTCCTGCTGGTATGGCTGGTGCTCCTGTCGAAGCCCAGGTCGCTCTGTGGAATGCAGAGATGACTCGGGCGGTTGACACGATCGCACCCAAGCGCCCTCTCCCTCTGAGCAGAGCCCGGCCAGCTCCTTGGTATATACCTGAGCTGAGGGCAATGAAGCAAGAGGGGAGACGGCTAGAACGCAGGTGGAGGAAAACTTGTGCTGAGTCTGACCGAACACAGGTAAGAGCCCACTATCGAGCCTACTCTGTGGCGGTGAGGGTGGCAAAGAGGCAGTTCTTTTCCACCAGCATTGCATCTTCTCAGTGTCGCCCGGCGGAGCTTTTCCAAGTGGTTCGTGGCCTGTTACATTCTGGGCCAGGGAGAGAGACGGTGGAACCCTCGGTAGCACGCCATGACGGGTTTGCGCGGCACTTTGAGGATAAAGTCGCTCAGATTCGTCATGAATTGGACACCACGATTAATGCAGTTCCATTGGTAGAGGCGTTCAGAGCACCGTCTGGTCCAGTTTTATTGGATGAGTTTCAGTTACTGAGGCCTGAGGATGCGGACAAGGTGCTTGGCCAAGTCCGATCGACCACTTGTGTGCTTGACCCTTGCCCTTCATGGCTTATTAAATCAAACAAGGAGGGGTTGTCCGGCTGGGTCCAGGAGGTTGTAAATTCCTCCTTGAGAGAGGGAGTGGTGCCTGCCGCTTTAAAAGAGGCAGTAATTAGACCACTCCTGAAAAAGCCTAACCTGGACCCAGAGGATGTTAACAATTATAGGCCAGTGGCCAACATCCCCTTCCTGGGCAAGGTGCTTGAGCGGGTGGTTGTAGGACAGCTCCAGGCACTCTTGAATGAAACGGATTATCTAGATCCATTTCAATCGGGCTTCAGGCCTGGTTTTGGAACGGAAACTGCCTTGGTCGCCCTGTGGGATGACCTCTGCCGGGAGAGGGACAGGGGGAGTGCGACCCTGTGGATTCTCCTGGACCTCTCAGCGGCTTTCGATACCATCGACCATGGTATCCTTCTGGATAGGTTGTCTGGGTTGGGAGTTGGAGGCACTGCACTACAGTGGTTCCGCTCCTACTTGGATGGCCGATTCCAGAAGGTGGTGCTGGGGGATTATTGCTCTGTGCCATGGCAATTGTGCCATGGGGTTCCACAGGGCTCTATTCTATCCCCCATGCTGTTTAACATCTACATGAAACCGCTGGGGGAGGTTATCCGGAGGTGTGGGCTGAGGTGCCATCAATATGCGGATGACACCCAGCTCTACCTCTCTTTCTCATCAAAACCAGGTGAGGCAGTGGCTGTTCTGAACCAGTGCCTGGGCACGGTAATGGACTGGATGAGGGCCAATAAACTGAAACTCAATCCAGACAAGACGGAGGTACTGTTAGTGGGTGGTTCGTCTGCCCGGCTAGGTGATATTCAACCTGTTCTGGAGGGGGTTGCACTCCCCCTAAAGGATCAGGTTCGTAGTTTGGGGGTGCTCTTGGATCCAGAACTGTCACTTGAGGCACAGGTGAACTCAGTGGCACGGAGCACTTTTTATCAGCTTAGGCTGGTATACCAACTACGCCCTTATCTGGACAGAGATAGCCTAGCTACAGTTATCCATGCTCTGATAACTTCTCGTCTGGATTACTGCAATGCGTTATACGTGGGGCTGCCTTTGAAAACGGTCCGGAAACTTCAGCTGGTCCAAAATAGGGCAGCAAGATTGTTAACAGGGACTGGCCTGCGAGCTCATATTACGCCAGTACTTTTCCAGCTGCACTGGCTGCCGGTCCATTTCCGGGCCCGATTCAAAGTGCTGGTGTTAACATTCAAAGCCCTTAACGGCTTGGGGCCAGGTTACCTGAAGGATCGCCTCCTCCCATATGTGCCTGCCCGGACCTTAAGATCATCAGCAGCAGCTCTTCTCCGTGAGCCCCTGCCAAAGGAAGTGAGGCAGGTGGCTACTAGGAGGAGGGCTTTTTCTGTTGTGGCACCCCGGCTCTGGAATGAGCTCCCTAGTGAGGTTCGCCTGGCGCCTACATTGTACTCCTTTCGGCGCCAGGTGAAGACCTTTTTATTTTCCCAGGCATTTTAGCTTTCTAAATTTTTATCTTTGCTGTTTTAAATCTGTATTTTAAACCCCTGTACTGCTGCTAGGTTTTATTGTGGTTGTATTGTTATATTGTGGTTTTAATGTTCTATATATTTTAAATTGTTTTATTGTGTGTTGTTTGGTTTTAGTTTTTGTGAACCGCCCAGAGAGCTTCGGCTATTGGGCGGTATAGAAATAAATAAATAAATAAATAAATAAATAAATCTTTCAGACCGGTAGGAAGCGTGTGAGAACAGATCTGAAAAAGGGAAGGATGGGAAGAGTGGGAGCAATGAACGTCAGGGAGTCAAAGTTGACGCTTTGAAGATGAGTTGATCCTGCCACAGTCCTGACAAAACTTTACTGTACTGGTTGAGGACTCAGGCCCATCTTGAAAGCGGTTGTCTTTGCCTTCTGGACAAAGTCCAGCTCGTCCATCTATGAACTGAAGAGTCCCTCTCCATCAAAAGGCAGGTCTTCTATTTGAGACCTAGCTTCAGAAGTCAACCACGCAGACCTTGGCCAGGCATGTCTCCTAAGGGCAATGGAACTGACCATTGATTTGGCACTACAGTCTGCACCATGCCTAGAGGTATTAATCTGCTGTCTCGATAGTTTGACAGCTTCGGCATGGAAGACCCTGGCAAGTTCATTTTGATCCTCTGGGGGGTAGGCACAGAGGGAATCCATCTTCTCCCACAAAAACAACTGATATCTGGCCATTATGGCCTGATAATTGGCTACTTGGAGCCCCAAAGCAACCATCAAGTACATCCTCCTACCGAGGAGGTCTAATCTTCTCCCTTCTTTATCAACAAGTGACGAATGAGATTTCTGCGATCAACCCTGCGCTGATTCCACAATAATGGAATTGGGGCGTGGATGTAAATACAGAAATGCTGCGTCCTTCTCCTGCACCCAATAAAGGGATTCAAGGCGCTTAGACGTTGGAGCCATGGAGGAGGGGGCCTTACAAGACTTCTGGACCATCTGTAAAAGGGTCGGGAGGAAAGGCACTGCTACTGGTTTTGATGACTCAGTGTGAGCAGCGTTGAAAACAAGATCCTGTATATGCTCCTCCAACTGTTGGACATCGATTCCCAAGGAATTCCTGCGTTGAGCAGGGGGTTGGACTCGATGGCCTTGTAGGCCCCTTCCAACCCTACTATTCTATGATTCTATGAATCTGCTGACCTGTTCAGCGAAATGAAACATATCCTCAGAAGGGGACGCCCCGTCATGAGAGCCCACTACGTCATCCGGAGATGGAATGGATGGTGGAACAGATGAGTAAGATGATAAATTGGACTGGTAGTCATCAGCAGAATCATGGTGCGAAGATGGCCACAGCGCACGGTCTGTTGATGGAATTGGTTGTGGAACTGAAGGTGGGACCAAGTGCACAGATTTAGATGACTCCACTTGGCTCCTCAGCAATGAAGAGGAACGAGGTGGTGCAGGTGGAGGTACTAAGAACATGGCCTTCTCAGGGGGCTGGGACACAGTTCTTGACGGAAGAGGCTGATACCAAGGAGAGTACGGGCCAGCATACCTGGAGTGCTCTGAAAGGTATTCTCAATCCCGAGCAGTACTCCATTCGTCAAAATAGTAAGATCCTTGCTGAAGGTAGGACCATTCCGAGCATCTGTCCCAGTCGCCTTGGGGAGACCTTGATAGTTCTCCGTAGTGAGGGTTGAAATGATGATCATGATAAGGAGAACGACACGACCCCAGATAGAAGCGATGCTCTCGATCCCGAGGAGGGGACAGGAGACGGCGACGTGGGGCTTCCTGACTCATCGGCGAATGACTGTCTCCTGGTGGAGAAATCTCTCGATCCTGAGAGACTGGCAATAGAGGGGAAAATTCCAAGATTTCACCCTTGGACACAGTTGACACAGGCTTGGTGAATGGAGCAGCAGGTGCTGGTGAGAGCACATGAATCGGCGAGTCCAGCAACGGAGGAGGTGCTGGGATCGTCAGTTTCAAAGAGTTGTCAGCAACCTCCTTTTTCTTAGCTTTTTCAGGCCATTCGATCCTGACTGGAATCTTTGCCTTTTTCGTGTTTTTTCTCGCGGCCGAGAGTGCTAAGGAGTGTCCCGGGGTCGGAGGAGCAGTCTGTTCTACTGAAGTAGACAGATGAGGAGACTTTGGCTTGGACGAAGACATAGTTGCCTCAAGTTTGCCACTTGTAGAGGACCTTATAGTGTTTTTTGGGTCTGTAACCAACAACTCTCTCCTCCGAAGTTCTGCCTTAAGCTTGTACGCTCTGTTCTTCTGTGCCAGTTTAGTAAACGATTGGTGCAGAGAGCAGGAATCAGGGAGGTGTCCTTCACCCTGACAAAAAAGGCAGAGGGAGTGAGGGTCGGTGGGGGGCAACTTACTCCCACGCTTGACACACTTCTGAAAAGGTGTCTTTGCGGCCATAAGACGGCACCCCAGCCGCAGTTGAGAGATGATGAACGACCAAGATGACGGGATTTATTTTTTTTGGTGGATGACGACAAGAAGACGAAGACAAGGGAGACGAACAACAAATATAACAATAAATATAACAATAAATATAACAATAAATCCTCAGTAACAGCTTGCAATTCTCTTTCTAGCAAAGAAGCAGCTCCCAAGACTATCCACTATGGCGGTCGAAAGAGAACTGAAGGAACGGGTGGGAACCTGCTGAGACACACGTAGTTAACGGTGGGGGAAGGGTTCCTGCCAAAACGTTCCTCAACTATGGAAGCTTCCCGAATGAACAGGCACAGAACCCATATGCGTGATGCACAGAGACCATGAAGAAGAACTGGGGCTTCTAACACCTGACTGGTGGTAAAAGTAACTATAAAGAAACCTTATTTTAAAATAGTAACAGCAATCTAAATTAATATGCTTTCTTGTTTTATTTCTTTTAAATAAAATGCTGCATATCTTTGTTCACTTTCCTGATACCTCTAATCTGTTTTGTCTCATAAATAAAGGGGTGTAGTTTAATGATGGCAATGGAAGCGAAGGGAGGGACTGCCAGTGGTGAGGGGTGATCCTCCACATTTAGTGTTAGCAGTGGGATTGCCCTAGAGTAGAGGGTCCCACCCTAAGACCAGGTTCTTCACACAGCCTACCCTAAACTCCTCTTCAGACAGGACAGGGAGGATTCTGAGTAGCCAGGATTTGAGGAGTGATGAAGGGGAGGGGCCAACCCTTTCCCTCCCCACCTGCTGCTTTCCCTCTCACCCTAATGCTACTTGGCCCCAAGTTATCAGGTCCATTCTTCACTTATCATCTCTGCCCTAGTTATCTATTCACCAACTTTCTACAGTATCTTTTAAAATAAACTAACACTACAATTCTGTGTGAACTTACTTAGTTCACTGAACTCAACAGAACTTACTTCTCAATAAACATGCTGTCTATCCACACTATCTCACCTACAAAGAACGAAAAAGATATACACTTAATGCAGTTGGGTAACTAATCTTGTTATATAATCCTTCAGTTCTGAGAGTCCTGAGTTACTTCATATTATCTGCAGTTGGAGAACAAATTTCACTCCATAATTTTCCATCTTAAGGTCAAAAGGATCACTTCTTGCTTTTAAGATATATTACTATGCAGCTTAATATTTATCAGGATAAAAAAATGTATACATCAATCTTCCTGCAGCTGTACAATGCATAATTGAGTGTTAGGGAGGAAGGGGCCACCACAGAAGTAGTAATGGACAGAGGGTATTATAGTGGTGGGGGACAGGGATGTCAGGTGTTGTGAAGCCAATCTCGACATCTATGTGCTATTTTGCCTTGCAGACAATCCCCCAGCCTGGATAAGAGTGGTGGCCTTTCTGCAGTCCCCTCAAGTCTCAAGGTGCTAGGTCAGTCACAGGAAGGAGGTGACCATCTGTGATCTGGTCCAGGAAGAGAAAACTGATCTGATGTGCAATACAGAGACCTGACTGGATGAAGGGAAAGGTGTAAACCTCTTTCAAATGTGTCCTCCAGAATATGGAGTACAGCATGAGTCAAAGCTTGAGAGGTCAGGGGCTGGGGGCAGGCAGCCATGGTCTCTGAAGATTCTCACCGACCAGATACCCCATTCAGCTGTCAGCCAGTTTTGAGTCTGTTCTTGGTGCTGGGTAATAGACAAGATGGGGATTCTGTTGGTGTACTGTCCACCCTGCTGCCTAACAGTCTCCCTACCTGAGCTGACAGAGATGGTCTCGGAGGTGAGCTTGAGAACCCCAAGGCTTACAGCAGGAGTAGGAAATGTGATGCCCACTAAGACACCGTACTCCTCCCAATTTTTATTTTAAAAATATTTTCATATTTTTTTACTCGCAGCTGGGATTGCTTCAAATCAAAGTGGGAGACTCTAGCTGCTGCCATCTCAATTTCCCGTGAATGCCTCTGAGCAGGTTACTTGTCCTTTGTAACTAGCCAGGCCCGCCTATGGCAACCATTTTATAGTTGTGCTGACAACAGTTCCTCAAATTTGCGTGCTCTTGACTTAATAGTCTTGGGGGACTTTAACATCCGTGTTGAGGTTGCCTTGGGTGGAGTGGCTCAGGACTTCATGTCTGCCATGACAACCATGTTACTGTTGCTAATGACTTGGGGGTGGCGGTGCTTGCAGCCATGTTTCCCAGTGTCATTATGATTGATGATTGTGCCACTAATGAAAAATGACAAAGCAAGTTTTGAAAATAATCTGTTTCACTGATGTTTAAGAGGCATCAAGAAACAGAGCATCTTGGCAGTGTGTGGCTGGGGAATGTACTGATTTTGAGCACAACTGAGTTGCTTAATCCTCTTCATGGATCACTGCCTTGTTGTGGCGAAGGGGCTTGCGTAACTCAGTGAAGCCATAAGCTATGCTGTGCAGGGCCACCCAAGACGGACAGGTCATGGCAGAGAGTTCTGACAAAATGTGGTCCACTGGAGAAGGAAATGGCAACCCACTCCAGTATCTTTGCCAAGAAAACCCCATGGAACGATGAAGCAGGACAAAAGCTAATAAGAGTTTTGCCAGGAGAACATGCTGATCATAGCAAACACTCTTTTCCAACAGCACAAGAGGCGACTCTACACATGGACATCACCAGATGGTCAATATCAAAATCAGATGGATTATGTCCTTTGCAGTCAAAGATGGAGAAGCTGTATACAGTCAGTAAAAACAAGAACTGGAGCGGACTGTGGCTCAGATCATGAGCTTCTTGTTGCAAAATTTCAGCTTAAATTGAAGAACGTAGGGAAAACCACTAAACCATTCAGGTATGACCTCAATCGTATCCCTTATGAATATACAGTGGAGGTGAGGAATAGATTTCAGGGATTAGACCTGATAGACAGAGTGCCTGAGGAACTATGGACGGAGGTCCGTAACATTGTTCAGGAGGCAGCAACTCAATCCATCCCAAAGAAAAAGAAATGCAAGAAAGCCAAGTGGCTGTCTGATGAGGCTTGACAAGTAGCTGAGGAAAGAAGGGAAGCGAAAAGCAAGGGAGAAAGGGGAAGATATATCCAACTGAATGCAGAGTTCCAGAGAATAGCAAGGAGAGACAAGAAGGCCTTCTTCAATGAACAATGCAAAGAAATCGAGGAAAACAACAGAATGGGAAAGACTAGAGATCTCTTCAAGAAAACTGGAGATCTCAAGGGAACGTTTTGTGCAAAGACGGGCATGATAAAGGACAAAGAAGGCAGGGACCTAACAGAAGCAGATGAGATTAAGAAGAGGTGGAAAGAATACACAGAAGAACTATACAGGAAAGATCTGAATGTCCCTGATAGCCATGATAGTGCGGCCACTGAACTTGAGCCGGACATCCTCGAGAGTGAAGTCAAGTGGGCCTTAGGAAGCATTACTAACAACAAAGCTAGCGGAGATGACAGTATTCCAGCCGAGCTATTTAAAATCCTAAAAGATGATGCTGTTAAACTGCTGTATTCAATATGCCAACAAATCTGGAACACTCAACAATGGCCGCAAGACTGGAAAAGGTCAGTTTACATTCCAATTCCAAAGAAGGGCAACGCCAAAGAGTGTTCAAACTACCGCACAATTGCGCTCATTTCACATGCCAGCAAGGTGATGCTCAAAATCCTACAAGCTAGGCTTCAGCAGTATGCGAACCGAGAACTACCGGAAGTACAAGCTGGGTTTCGAAGAGGCAGAGGAACTAGAGATCAAATCGCCAACATTCGCTGCATCATGGAGAAAGCAAGAGAATTCCAGAAAAACGTCCATTTCTGCTTCATTGACTACGCGAAAGCCTTTGATTGTGTGGATCACAACAAACTGTGGCAAATTCTGAAAGTGATGGGAGTACCAGACCACCTTACCTGTCTCCTGAGAAACCTGTACGAGAGTCAAGAAGCAACAGTAAGAACCAGACATGGAACAACCGATTGGTTCAAAATTGGGAAAGGAGTACGACAAGGCTGCATATTGTCACCCTGCTTATTTAACTTATATGCAGAGTACATCATGAGAAATGCCGGGTTGGATGAATCACAGGTCGGAATTAAGATTGCCAGGAGAATTATCAACAACCTCCGATATGCAGACGATACCACCCTAATGGCAGAAAGCAAAGAGGATCTCAAGAGCCTCTTGTTGAGGGTGAAAGAGGAGAGTGCAAAAGCTGGTTTGAAACTCTACATTAAAAAAACTAAGATCATGGCATCTGGCCCCATCACTTCCTGGCATAGAGAAGGGGAAGAAATGGAAGCAGTGACAGATTTTACTTTCTTGGGCTCCAAGATCACCGCAGACGGTGACTGTAGCCATGAAATTAAAAGACGCTTGCTCCTTGGGAGGAAAGCTATGGCAAACCTAGACAGCATAGTAAGAAGCAGACACATCACCTTGCCGACAAAGGTCCATCTAATCAAAGCTATGGTTTTCCCAGTAGTAATGTATGGCTGTGACAGCTGGACTATAAGGAAGGCTGAGCGCCGAAGAATTGATGCTTTCGAACTGTGGTGCTGGAGAAGACGCTTACGAGTCCCCTGGACTGCAAGGAGGTCAAATCAGTCCATCCTAAAGGAAATCAACCCTGAGTGCTCATTGGAAGGACAGATACTGAAGCTGAAGCTCAAATATTTTGGCCACCTAATGCGAAGAGAAAACTCTCTGGAAAAGACCTTGATGCTGGGAAAGACTGAAGGCAAAAGGAGAAGGGGATGACAGAGGATGAGATGGCTAGATCGCATCACCGATGCAATGAATATGAACTTGAGCACACTCCGGGAGAGAGCGCAGGACAGGAAGGCCTGGCGTGCTATGGTCCATGGGGTCACGAAGAGTCGGACACGACTGAACGACCGAACAACAACGAGTTACTTAAACCATCCTGTCAGCTCCTGTTTAACCCATCTTGTTGATAGATTCCCCCCTCTCATAGTATTAGAATTATAAAAGGAAGTACTATTTAATTCAACATATAACTAAAGGAGTTCACTGACACAGAATATGATGATGGCTCCTAAATGTAGATGACTTTAAATAGAAGTTGAACAAATGCATGGAGGATAGTCTATCAACATCTATTAGCCTTAATAGCTCTGAGCTCAATGGCAGTATACCTCTGATTACTGCATGGTGGGGACACAAGGGGGTAGACATTTGTCTTTATGACCTGCTTATGAGCTTCCCAGAAGCATCTAGCTGGCTTGTGTTGGAAATTAGGTTAGACAGACTATTTGTCTCATCCAGCAGAGCTTATACAAGCACTCTCCATTATAATTTTTAAAAGCAGTACATCCCACGGAGGGTAAGCAACTTGTGGCCTTCATGTTTGATTCTGAACTCTTCACGACAGAGTGACTCTCTGCAGAACTTTTCTTCCAAAGATGTTTTCCACTGAGGAGAAGGAGTCTGTCTTGTAGTGCCTGGCAAATGTATGAGCAGATGTCCAGGTTGCCACCCTAAATATCCCTTTTAGGGGAACTCTTTCCGAGAAGTAGCAGCAGAAGTAGCCATGAATCTCACCAAATGGATCTTGATTCTTTCTGGGGCAGGGACTCCTGAAACAAAACAGGTCATTGGAAAACATTCCTAAGCTACCTGAGTACAGTGGCTATAGATATCTTTCCCCCTCACCCCATAATAGCCATGTTGAAGGAAACAAAGCACTGCGTTAATGCACAGGTTTTGTCTTGTCTAAAATGTGCAACGTTCTCTCCTTTGGACAAGAGGGTTGAGGACAGAAAGAAGGAAGAATGAGTTCTTGGGTCCTGCAAAATATAAATTAATTTTGAGTATAAAGGAATGATCAGGACTAAGAAAAACCTTGTGAAAAATATGTAATTGCTTTTCTGAGGAAAGGACACCCAATTCTGCAATCATGCCAACTACAAGAAAAAATAACTGTATTAGTAAGTCTTCCTAGAACTTCCCAGAACTAAAATAAGACTCAGTGGGGGGAAATTACAAAAATCTGGGTGAGAGATGAGACTTTTAGAACACCTGTTGTTTCTGCACATCCCAGGGAAATTTTGGAAGAACATTGGGACTCGGTTGCTCAGTGGCTACATGAACAGGGCAAGCTCTGGATGAACAAACCAGAAGACCACCTTAGGTATTCTATACAGAATGGTAATATGGTTTCTCTCTGCCCAACTATGGGTAACATGGTCTTCCTTCAGCAGGGGTTGAGATCTAGCTCTCCTTTGTCTGTTTATGTAAGCCCTGGTCAAGACGTTGTATGTCTTGCTGAGAAAGTCTGCCATCCCAAATGCTCCAGAAATGTTCAAAGGTGAGATTAATTGCCTTGAGTTCCAGGAAATTAATGCTCCTCCTGAAATCTGTCTGTGACCACATCTTCTGTACAAAGGATCCTTGCAATGTGTGCCCCAGCCCTTGAGACTGGCATTTGTAGCAGTGGTAATTCTGAGAAGTTCTCAGGATAGTAGATTTGTCCTCAGATTATGAGGGTCAGTTGATTACTCCAACAAGTGAAATTTCCAACATGAGTGAGATTGTAATGTGCTGTTTCTCATATTTGTTGGTTTGGTAATGTAAGATAGTTGTTTGAGGCATCTGGAGTGGAGTGGAATCAGGGGACTGATTCCAAGGCCATAAAGCATTCCTTGGATTTGGCTAGAGTTATCAGATCCTGTTGTAGAACCCTCATGGTCTAAATGGCCAGGCTCATGATTCTCAGAGCTCTTTCTTCCAAAAGAATAGCCTTGTCCACCAACAATAAAGCTCAGTTGCTTCGAACAGAATCTTCTGAGGGAGTTTGCTCTTAACCTCCTTCAAGGAGTCTCCACAAGTTGGGGGAAGAAGGGCTGCGCCACTGGCCCCACTGATGATATAATGCAGCTTCCCAGACTGACCTCCTTACATCCAACACATTGCGGGTGGACATCTGAGCAGGAAGCCTACGCACATAGGTTTCAATGCACATAAGCTTTCCATGCACATTGGAAACTTGACTGCAGTAGTCCAGCTTGAAAAGATCTCTACATACATAAGCTACCCTGATGCAGACAATCAAGGGCAGGGCAACCAGTGTGGACCCACCACCCCTTCAAAGCATGGACCCTGATTGAGACATATAAAGCATGACGGGGCTCTTGTTGATCTGGAATCTATGGTTTTGTACAAAATGTGACAATCTCATTGAGCGAGCTCTGGACAGAACAGGCCTGAACCAAAAATGGAAATGTTGTACTTGCCCATGAGTTTCTGTTCACTTCGAGAGAAGGAAACAAGCTAGTGGACCTGGCAGGCAGTCTCCTTTTGATGAATTCTGGAGGAGGCAGGGCCTCCCCTTCTAGCTCCAATGATGCTCCCAACCAAACTTTCATGATCAGCTCTCACTGGAGGTCCCTTTGGGGTACAGCTTGGTACCCTTCTCTTAGTCCTCAGATTCTAGGTTGCCTGCAGAGAATGAGAACCTAATCTGAGGTTATTTCTCCCCAAGAGGGGGACGAATTTCTAGCTGGCCTCCTTCTCTCCAAGAGAACAGAAATTCACAGATAGACTACAGAATCTCCATTTCTCCCTTCAATGGAAGGAGGCCAAATAGCTTGGTGTGTATGTGAAAAAGTAGTGCATCTCAAGGTGGGCCAACTGACCTAGAGGAGAAGGATCCCCTGGAGGATTCACCTGCCGAAGGTACCCTTGGTGGAGGAGTGTTGAACTTGTAGTGTCTAGTGAAGGCATGTATGGAAGACCAGGTTGCTGCTCTCCATATTTCCTCTAGTGGGGCTCTCTCCCAGAAGGCTGCTGAGGTCGCCATTTCCTGGACTGAATGGGCCAGTTTTCCCTCTGAGACATTAAGGTTGCTAGACTGATGTTATAGAACAGGAGACAGGGGTTGAATATTTGGTTGCATTTTTGTCAGCCACTACCTCTTTCGCATATCAAGTTTGACCCTGTTTCTACTCTACCAGTGCCAGCCTGAATGGTATCTATTCCAAGCAGAGACCACAGGGAGAACCAGGAAGGCAGAGCAACAGTTCTGTAAACAAAGCAGAACCATGAACAGCTCTGAGTGGAGCCTAGGAGAATTGAGGCTGAATATGGCCCTGCCCCAGGCAGAAGCAGGTAAGCAAGGCAGGAATTCAGGCAGTGAAGCAGAATTACAAACAGCTCTGAATGAAGCTGGACAAAGTTCAAGCAAAAAATATACTTCCAAGAGCAGAAAACAGGGATGCTTCTTCAGCAGAGGTCTAGAGTGCACACAGCGATTAAATAACCATGCTGCCAGGTATGGTGCTCCTGTCTCAGTCCCAAGGAAGATACTAGTGCTTATAAGGCCCATAACCTATTCCTCAAGTGCTGGCTCCAGTAAGGCTGAGAAGTCTTCAATTCTGCCAAGGGTCCTCAGAATCTGAAGAGGACAGACCAACCTTCTCAGGACACAGAGGTGGTGGTAAGAATGTTTTGTCAGTCTCTTCTCACATAGAGGTTTCTGGTAGAGTTGGATCTTCTGTGGGTAATTTTCGATACCTACCCTTCCTCCTCTTCAGTATCCTCAGATCCTTAGCCTGATTATGGGAGTGTGTGTGTGTGGGGGGCAACCCCTTGGTCATGACAGATGGGCAGGAAGCATCTCCTTCCAAAAAACTGAGAAGTCGAAGTCAAACCTGTCTTCCAGGTTAGCACTATCTCCTCCTTAGAAGTGGAGAATGTCCTCTGGTCAGCTCCAAATGGGGAACTATGGGAAGTAACATTTACTTTTCAAGTTTACACTTCAATTTTTAGAAGGCCTTTTTAGTGACATTATACAAAACGAAAGAACTTTGGCCAACTGTTAAAGCAGCTCAGTAGCACCAGACAGCAATGCAACACAGTAGCTCCTCCTAGTATGCTCCTTAAAACTATGATGACATTTCACTATTTAATGTAATCTTAGGATCAACAGATTTATTAGTAATAAAAATACTTACTTGCATGTTTGTCAGCCAGTACAATTAATGTGCTTGAGATGTCCCTCCGTCTATAGAAACACACCACCTTTGCTTCTACATTTCCATTGGCTGTCTGTAACAGTGGAAATAAAAAAAAAATATAACAACAACAACAATAATAATGAAAAAAGCAATGTGACTTCACTGAAATAGTTGCTATTTAAATTAGGGTTGCGAACCAACTGCAAGACTTAGTTTTGACCCCTGGCAATTGAGAAAACAGCCCAATTTGACTCAGAATAATTTAGAGGTGGTCCAATTTCACTCAGGGACCCAATCTGAATCTCCCATTCACTATCATTAGAAATAAACAAACAACTATAACTGTTTTCCTGTTTGACAACATTGGATAGAATCAGCAGGCATGGTAGCCTTTTGTGAGGGGATGAAATCTGCCAAATGTCAGACAAATAGTGCAGTGGTTTTCATGCGAGGCGTGTTTTAAGTTTTGATTTTGTTTTAAAAGGAACTGCCAATAACTTTCTTGGCAGAATTGGATAAAGTTTGCAGGTGTAGTTGCCCCTTTTGAGGGGATCATGCCTGACATTTCAGATCAATAGGTGCAGGGGGCTATATGCAAGAGCAGCCTTTGCAGGTTAGGGAATTCCAAAACAGATTCCCCTATCCCCCTATGTTCTTTGTAGACAATTGTCATGAAAATGACATGCAGCACTGAGGTGGCCTGAGCTAAGAAGCCTGCAAAATTCCAAGATAGTTGGAATTTTCTGTGGAAGGGGAGCCTTAAATTTGCCTGTGTGTGTGTGTGTCATTTCCCCTTCCGTCCATGTATTGGGGGGGGGGGTGTATGAAAATGGCATACATTATAGGCAAGAACCTGCAAATTTCAGAAGGTCAGGTGCAGGGCCGATGGCGGTATAATGAATGAAAAACAGTTTAAGAAAACTAAAAATAACCAAGGCATCGAAGCAGGGAGGAGAGTGGGTCGTGTGAGTTCACAGATGCCATTTGAAGAACCACAGTTACAGGTTGTGACAGATTTGTTCTTGTCTTGGGACATTATGCTATAGGATTTGGGCATTTAGCATTGATCATGAATCAGTACGTAACCATCTTATGCATATTCCAGGTACAAAGGTGTCACCTAGGAACTGTTTACAATATTCATGATATTAACACACAGAGGTTGTTTTTGAAATAGAGGACTCTGAGATCAGGTGTGTCTTTTTATTTTTTACTACAAAATCTCAAGCAGTTTTTACATTTCATAATATAAGGGCATCAAACACATATCCAAAGTGGTTGTGAGCAAAATACAATTTAAAACATTCTACATTTATCTAGGAGCATTGTCTTTAAGGATTAAAGCATATTACCCAATAACATTTCTGAGCTGGGAGCAGAATGGAGCAGAGAAGTCAATGAGGAGTGGTTCAATGGGCCTTCTGAGGACAGAAGTAGCATCCTGTGAGAACGGATGTTGGGTTCTGTGAGGACAGGTGGAATGTCCTCTAGTTCCTGTATCTTTCTCTCATATTTAAATTATTTCTTATCAACTGCTGATGTATGTTTCTCACGAAACAGGATTTTCTCTAACAATGAGTTATTTTTTCCTCAAGTTATCAGCTATGTTTCAGAAGTAATATATTTACTTCATTACTTGTCAGCAATTCTGAGCTACAGTTCCATTCAAAACAGGATGCCACCTGCTTTTCTTTGCAGGTTTTGTCTTTCTAAAATACTTCATTCATTTGCGTCATAATCTGAATATGTACATTGCTTAGCAGTTATTCTCCCTTTTCTCAACCTCCTTATCTGAAAGTAATTTTATTCCTTTCTTGAGTTCAGCTGGGAAATTTCATCTTCCTGTAGCAGGCTCTTAGGTCGGTGAAAGTACAAATGCTTCTGTTCGAATGCTTCATTAGAATCAAATGGATTCAATCTGAATATGTTAATACATTTAATATATCAGTTATATCTCTATGAAAATTGTAAACTTATGAGAGGCACACTGGTAAGAAAAATGGTGAAAACCAAATAACTCTGTTTTGGATAAATCTTTGCAAGGTAGCCTATTACGCAGGTTGGTACAGGAGTCTTCCAAGATCCAAAGATTTCCTGGGCAAATATTTGCCATCAAGTAGCAACCTGTCCTCCTTCTTCACAGTCTCTATGACTTGCAATCTGTAACTTGCCAGCAGGAGGGGAGATGTCACATCAATATTACAGAGAGAACTGCCCAACACAACACTGCATCTGCACGTGCTGTGGCATCCAGCTGGGAGTGCTGGCTTGGCTTTGTTTGATTGCTTTGACTGTTGCAGCTTGCGACTGAAGGCTTGTGGCTGGGGACTGTGCTGTGGCTGAGCTGGGGAAAAGACTCACCTGTGATGGGACCAGCTCTGGGAAGAGGCTCATCAAGGACCACCCCTGCCATGGGAGGTGGAATTGACCGCAGTGGGGTCAACCTCGAAGGGGTGACACCAAAGGGGGTTGCCCCTTGGGAGAGCCACGTCGATGGGGACATCCGCCCCATTGGCTGGGGATAAGAATGTGACCAGGTTCCTGTGTGAGAGGCAGGCCTGTATCCCTGACCTAGGGTGAGAACCTGGGTGGGGGAATTTGCAGCATATGGGTTCCCTTCCTGAGTGGGAGTCAGTGGAGGAATATAGGTTATAAATTAACATTTTCCATCCAACTGGGAATGGGATGCAATCACTGATGTGGACTCATTTATTTGCCCTAATTTGTCATCATTGGTCCTTATTATTAGATTTTAGTGAGTTGGTTTAGATGTACTGGCTGGCAGAATTATTACTTCTTGCCTGTGGCACTTAAACATTTCCCCCCCTGCTTTCTCCTTCATTCCTTTTTCTTCTTTCTCTTTTTCTACTCTCCTTTCTTTTCTTGCCAATTTTTTGGGAAAGAAGTGTTACAAGCCAGGATGGTCAAGATGGAAGGGAGGTGATATGGGGGTATAGTTATCATGGGTAAAGGATGGTATGGTATGATGGAAAGGAAATGTCATCAGAGTGGTGGGGGACCTTGATGGCTACAAGCCCTCTCCCTCTCTGATTCCCTCCCCATCTTGCAGGTTCCTGGTGGACTAGCTACTGGCCTGGTTATGGTGGTGGTGAATTCATAACAAGGCCTCACTCATGCATGATATGATCGTGGATGAGGGAGCCGACCTGACATGCATCACAGAGACCTGGGTGGGTGAGCTGGGCAGTGTAGAGGTGACCCAGCTTTGCCCACCTGATTACTTGGTTCAGCATCAGCCCAGGCCGGAAGTCCAGGGTGTGGTGGGGGAGTCGCTGTGATCCATAAAAGCTGGATCTCACTCACCAGGAAACCCCTCCACCCTGGGACAGACTGTGAGGGCCTGTAACTAATGTTGGGCCAAAGAAACAGATTGGGGGTATTACTGTTGTACTGCCCACCCTGCTACCCAATGGATTCCCTGACCAAGCTGGCTGAGGCAGTCTCAGATGTGGTGTTGGAAAACCTTGGGAATCTGGTCCTGGAAGATTTCAACATCCAGGCTGAGGCTGCCTTAACAGGATCACCTCGGGACTTCATGTCCTCCGTAACAACCATGGGGCTGCCTCAGCGAATAGGCCCCCAAAATATGACAGCATACCCTTGATCTGGCGTTTGCCTCTGGGCATGTGGGGGGTGGTTAGGATATTGACGGGTGGAAATTACCCCATTGTCATGGTCAGACACTTCCTGGTGAAATTTGTCCTCACGTTACCAGTCTCTCCCTGCAGGGGTGTGGGATGCATTAAGATGGTCTGCCCTCAGAGACTTATGGAATCTGAGTGATTCCTGAATGCCCTGGGGGATTTCTCAGTAGCCAGAGCTGGCGATTCTGTTGAGGCCCTTGTTGCACTATGGAATGGCGAGGTGCAATGGGCCATTGACGTAATTGCTCCTGAGTGCCCTCTTCGGAAATGCGGAGCTCGGAAGGCTTCCCAGTTTACTGAAACAATGAAACAAATCAGAAGACGCTGGAATATAAGTGGTGTAAGACTTGTCATGAAGGTGACTGAGCATGCATAAGAGTGTATAATCTCACCTACTGTGTGGCGGTGAAGTCAGCAAAGAAGGCTTACTTTGCCACCTTCATCGCATCCTTGAGTAGCCAGCCAAGTGGTTCGGGGGCTGCTTTCATCAAACCCAGTGACCTGCTGTGATGAGTTTGCAAGGCACTTTGAGGATAAAATCACTCACCTTCATGATGAATTGATGCAATATCTGTTGTGGTGTCCAGTGCATTGTCTTACTCTGTTTTGTGGGATCAATTTCAGTTTTTGGAGCCTGAGAATGTGAACAAGATGCTTGCATCTGTACGACCCATCACATGCTCTCTCAACCCTTGCCCTTCATGGCTTATTCGAGCTAGCCACAGGGGACTGACTGAATGGATCAGGGGAGTGTTGAATGCATCATTACGTGATGGTGTAGTCCCTACTGCCTTTAAGGAGGCAGTGGTGCGACCATTCCTGACAAAAACCTCCCTGGATCCAGAGATTTATGCTAACTATCACCAGGTCGCAAACACCCCATTTCTGAGTAAGGTCCATGAGAGAGTATTGGCGTCTCAGCTGCAGGCGCTCTTGAATGAAACCGAGTATCTGGATCCATTTCAGTTTGGGTTCAGGCCCAGTTTTGGAATGGAATCGGCCTTGGTCACCCTGATGGATGACCTTCTTTGGGAGAGGGACAAGGGGAGTGTGACCCTGCTACTTCTTTTTGAGCTCTCAGCAGCTTTTGATCCTGGTATCCTCCTGGACTGCTTCCGTGATTTAGGAGTTGGAGGCACTGTTCTTCAGTGGATCGACTCATACTTGCAGGATCGGTTCCAGAGAATAGCACTGGGTGACTGGGCCTCAGCCCCATGGCAGCTGAACTGCGGGGTGCCACGGGGCACCATCCTGTCCCCAATGTTATTTAATATCTATATGAAGCAGTTGGGAGGGGTCATCAGGAGATTTGGGGCAAGGTGTCACCAGTATGCTGATGACACCCAGCTCTATTTCTCCATGACATCTGAATCGGGAGAGGCCGTGCACATTCTGAACTGGTGCCTGGATGCAGTTCTGGCTTGGATGAGGGCTAATAAATTGAAGCTGAATACTGGTAAGAGACCTTATGGGTTGGCAGTTCCCAAGTCTAGGAATTGGGCTGTTTGCCTGTTCTGGATGGGATCGCACTCCCTCTGAAGGAGCATGTACATAGTTTGGGGGTGCTCCTGGATCCATCTGTATCTCAAGGCCCAGGTGACCTTGGTGGCCCAGAGCATCCATTACCAATTTCGGTTGGTACACCAACAATGCCTGTTCCTGGACAGGGATAGGCTAGCCACGGAGATCCATGCACTGGTAACCTCACAATTAGAATACTGCAACGTGCTCTATGCGGGGCTGCCATCGAGGTATTGCATGGTTTGGAAGCTGCAGTTAGTGCAGAATGCGGCAGCTCAGGTGCTCACAGGGACACCCAGGTATGCTCACATAACATCTGTGTTAAAAGAACAGCATTAGCTGCCTATGAGCTACTGAGCCACGTACAAAGTATGTTATTGTCATACAAAGCCCTAAACAACTTGGGACCAGGATATCTAGCAGTCTGCCTTCTCTTATATATACCCAGCCGCCCTTTAAGATTGTCAGAGGAGGCCTTGCTGGTCATTCCAAAATTAACGGAATGTTACCATGCAGTACCTTCTCGATACCCTTTGGAAAACCCTCCCCTGTGCAGTTCAGGAGGGAGAAAATGTGGCATCCTTCAAATGCCTTCTGAAAATGCACTTGTTCACCCAGGCTTTCCCCAGATTGTAATTAATCATGTTGCTCCATCTTACTGCTCCTTGCATTGCTTTTATTGTAACTGGAATTGTTTTTAATGTTGTGTTTTTAATATTGTATTTTAAATGTGATTTTAGTATTTATATGTGAAGAGCTTAGGGATTTTATTATATTTAGCAGTATATAAATACCATACATAAATAATAAAGCTTGATGAAAGTAGAGCTCTTAGCCACACTACAGAGTTGCAGAAGAGGCACTCCACATAGGAAAGCTGTGGACGAAGTCACCGCCCTGGTGGAATGGCTGTGCACATCTGTAGAAGCTGGAAGACGAGTGGGCTGAGAAGCCAGAAGAATGGTCGAGGAAACCCACTTAGCAAAGTGTTGCACTGATACAGGCTGCCCTGCCATGGACCATCATGGCACACAAACAATCTTGTGGCTCTAAACGAAGCCGTATGTTGCAGATACAAGGAAAGAGCCCTCCAAACGTCAAGAGAGTGATGTTTTACCTCCAACAGGAATCTAGGTTGTGGAAGAAACATAGGCAAAACTATGTCCTTCTCAGATATGTGAAACTGTGACACAACTCTAGGGAGAAAGGACAAATCTGGCCACAGGACAATCTTGTCCTTATGAAAAATCAAATAGGTCTGGTTGTGTTGCAGTGAGCAGAGTTCACTAGCCCTATACGAGATGGCAGTATGAAAAGCCACCTTCATGGTTAATAGATGAAGGTCAGTGGTGACCAGCACTCGAAAGGTTTAGTAGTCAATTCAGTAAGAATCATAAATAGGCTCCAAGCCAAGAGGCAGAGCTGGACAGTAGAGATAAGGAAATTTTTTACTCACCAGTGAATTTCGGTTCTCGCCAAGTGAAGGAGGCCAGCCAGTATGGGGAGGTTCCACCTCCAAGACCGAGAAGGCAGTCTCCAAATTAACTTCTGGAGGAGGCAGGGCCTCCCTCATGCTTGCCAGTTGCGTCTTCCAAGTCACTGAAACTCCTCAGAAACCCTCCATCCTGACGGTCTTCAACTGCCAACCTTGATTGATGATCAGGCTGAGGAAGCAACTGTGGTGAAGCCTGCCTAGCCTAAGAGTCGCCTAGAAGGAGGCTGGCCCAGGTGGGCCTGGCTGGCCTCCTTCCCTCAGCGAGAACAGAAATTCACCGGTGAATAAAGAATTTCCATTTCTCCTACCGAGCGCAGAAGGCCAGCCAGTACGGGGATGTGCCAAAGCAGTTCATCCCTGGGTGGGTCAATAAACCCTTAGGCTGGCCCCCTGCTCCAGACCCCTCTGGAGGACCCTCCTGCCGAAGACACCCTCTGCAGAGGCAAAAAGACTGATTTTGTAGTGACGTGTAAATGTAAGCACAGATGACCACATGGCTGCCCTGCAGATCTCCTCAAGTGGAGCCCTACCCCGAAGGCTGCTGATGTGGCCATCCCCCTAGCCGAGTGGGCCAATATTCCCTCCGGGGCTGTTAGACCACTGGAGGTGTAGGCTGGTGCAATGCACTTGCGAAGCCAGTGTGCCAGAGAGACTACTGACACCTTCTTGCCCAAGGAGGATGGTCTGAAGGACACTGTGGGGCTTGGTTGTATCTAGATAGAACTTCAGGGCCCGCCTGGCGTCCAGGGTATGCCACTCCCTTTCCTGGGGGCTGGAAGGGTTAGAGCAAAAGGATGGGATGACCAGTTCCTGGGCTCTGTGGAAATCCGAATTGACCTTGGGGATGAAGGTTGGGTCAGGGCGGAGGACCACCTTGTCCCTGTGAAAAATACAAAGCTCCTTTTCCGCTGAGAGAGCCCCCTGTTCAGAGACCCTCCTGGCGGACGTGATAGCCAGAAGGAACATTGTCTTGAGAGACAACACCTTAAGTGTGGCAGCCCCTAAGGGTTCGAATGGGGCTTTGGACAGTGCCTTGAGCACAGTGTTGAGGCTCCACGTGGGGAACCTTCACACTAGGGGAGGGCTGATCAGTGAAGCCGCCCTCAGGAACCTCTTGATGTGGGGGTAAGAACCTAGGGTCCCCATTCACAGTTCCCTTAGAATGGATCCTAAGGCAGAAACCTGTCTCCTTAGGGTATTAGTTTTAAGGCCTGACAGGCCCTCCTGGAGGAACTCCAGGATATCTCCTACGCCCATGACTAGTGGGTCCCTCCCTGTAGTCTGGGGCCATATGATGAAAGCCTTCCAGATGCGCTCATATGATCTATTAGTGGAGGACTTCCTGGAGGCTAGGAGGGTGGAAACCACCCTTGAAGAGTAGCCCTGGACCCCTAGCAGTTTCCGCTCAACTTCCAGGCAGTTAGTTTCAGGAAACCTGGATCCTGATGTGTGATCAGGCCTTGAGTCAGTAGGTCGTGTCGGGGTGGTAAAGTCAGAGGCTTGGCCATGGACAGGTTTACTAGGTCAGCATACCATGGCCTCCTCGGCCAATTGGGCGCTATCAGGATCAAATCCGCCCACTGGTCCCTCAGCTTCCGGATCACCTTCGGGATGAGGGGTAGAGGAGGGAAGGCATATAGAAGCCCTCCGGGCCACCTGTTGGTCACAGCGTCTGTGAACTCGGCGCCTCTTGTGGCATAGCGAGTGGCAAATTTGGGGAGCTTGGCATTCTGCTGGGACACAAAGAGGTCTATACAGGGCCAGCCTAACCGGTTTGTCAGCCAAATGAAAGTGTCTGGGTGGAGAGACCACTCCCCTGGGTCTAGAGACATCCTGCTGAGCCAGTCAGTCTGGATGTTCAGTACGTCCCTTAGGTGCTTCGCCCTGATGGAGTGGAGGTGTTTTTGAGTCCACCTGAAAAGCATCATGGCCCCCTTTTGAAGGGATTTGGACCGAGTTCCTCCTTGGTTGTTCAAGTATGCCTTCGCTACTATGCTGTCTGTTCTGACCAGAATATCCTGGGACTCTAACTGTGGAGCTAGGTGTCTCAGTGCCAAGCGGATGGCCCTCAGTTCCAGTACGCTGATGCTAAGGCAAGATTCCTCTGTGGTCCATAGGCCCTGGGTGTGGTGGCCCTTGCAGAGAGCCCCCCATCCTGTGAGGCAAGCCTCTGTGGTCAGGGCGGTGAACGACGAAGTCTGGATAGTGACCCCCCCACGAGGTTGGGTGGGTGTGACCACCAAGACAGGGAGTGAGAGACTTCTGCTGGAACTCGCACCGCTGGGTTGATGTTGGCTGTTATTTCCATCTGGAAGGCCAAGAGGAACGACTGTAGGGGCCTTGCATGGAACCTTGCCCACCGGACAGTCTTCTGGCAAGCGACCATTATGCCCAGCAGTTTTGCCAGCTCTCTAAGGCAGGATTTCTTTTTAGTCTGGATCCGGGCCACCAGCCTGCTTACTGGCCTGCTTACTGTAGTCTGCCTGTCCAAGGATAGAGTCATAATGTCCATGGCCCTATTCAGGGTCACCCCTAGATGGAGTATGGACTGTGAGGGTGACAGGGAGCTCTTTTTCTCGTTGATGACGAACCCCAGAGACCATAGGGTTGAAAGAGTGGCACTGGTGTCTTGCATGCACTGTTCCCATGATGGTGAGAGGATTAGAATGTCATCCAGATAGGGATGTAGGCTACCTTTGACCTCAGGTAGGCTACTGGGGCCAGGAGGATCTTTGTGAACACTCTTGGAGCCGTGGCTAGGCCAAAGGGAAGACCCTTGAATTGGAATTGTTTTGTTCTGTAGCTGAAGCACGGAAACTTGCGGTGAGAAGGCTGGATGGGAATATGCAGATAGGCCTCTGCCAGATCCACTGAGGTTAAGAAGTCCCCTCTTTGGAGGCTCTCCTTTATGGAACTGAGTGTCTCTATTCAGAACTTCTGCTTCTTTAGGCAGCGACTGAGACTCTTCAAGTCCAAAATGGCTCTGGTCCCCCCATTCCTCTTCGGGACTGTGAAGAAGAGGGAGAAGCCCTCTCTTTCCGAGGCACCTTCTTGATGGCTTGGATCTGACGGAGGTGTTGTATGCCTGCGAGAGTCCTCAAATGCCCAGCTGGGTCCTTCTGATAGGGGGAACTGAAGAAGTGCTCCCTGGGTGGTCTCTGGAGCTCTACAGAATAGCCCTCCGTCACTGTTTCCAGGACCCAGCTGTTGGAGCAGAGCCTCCTCCAGGCATTTGCGAAGTCCCGCAGCCGTCCCCCCGCTGGGGGGGATGGTGAGACATGCTGAACTGGTGGTCTTGCCTTGCCGGGGTGGGGGAGGCTCTGAGGTTGTCTGGCTTGGCCCTGATGTCATGTTGTTGTTTGGCTTTTCCCTCCGTAGGAACATATGTGAGGGGAAGGGTGGCCTGAAGGGACAAAAGGGCTTGGGCTTCACCTGAAAGCGCTTTGCCTCTTTCTTTGCTGGGTTTAGCAAGGCTTTCTTCTTGTCCTTTGTCTCTACCAGCAGTTTGTCCAAGGCTTCCCCAAACAGCAGCTTACCTGAGAAGGGAACGCCTACCAGGTTGGATTTGGTTTTGGTGTCCACCCCCCAGCTGCATAGCCAAATGTTTCTTCTTGCCACAACATTAGATGCTATGGCCTTTGCCCCTGGCTGGAAGGAGTATAGCGATGCTTCGGCGAGGAACGCTGCTGCCATTGCCATGTCCTGTACGGTTTCACGCGTGTCCTTCCCTAGGTCTCTGCCCTGGAGCAGACCGTTTGCCATCATGAAGATGCCCCTGGCAACAATGGTAGATGTGGTCGCTGCCCGCACGGATGTAGCTGAGGCTTCAAGGCCTCTGCGGTGGGCTGCCTCAGTCCCTCAATCCTGCTGGTCTCAGCGAAGCGCATCCTGCTCTGAGGTCAGGAGGGCCTTGGAGTTGAGAGCTGCGACTGGTTCATCTACACTCGGGATTAACAGATCCTGCATGGCATCCTCTTGTAGGCAACAGAACTTCTCACAGTGGCAGTGGAGTGTCTTAGATCTAGCTGGCCTTGCAAGGACCACTCCTTGCATAGAATCTCTTCCAAACTTAATAGGAATGGCACATGGAGGGGGAGGTGGGGGAGATGAAAAGGCCACCACTGCTCCTGCCCTCTTTGCCTTACCTTGGAGGGGTGTTGTATCTTCTTCCTGGTATGGAAGCTCCAAGATGTTAAAGCATTTGGAGATTAACCTGGGAAATGCCTCCGCAGAGAAAAGACGGCCCTGTTGGAGTTTTTCCTTGGGCTTGTCTCCCTCCGAGGCGTCTCCCCCCTCAGACTCTGATGAGCTTGATCTGGGGGAAAGGGATCTGGAAATCTGGAAGTCAGAGAGGTTGGCCGAGGATGAGGAAGGGGATCTGGCCCTTCGGCTCCCTTCTCCATGTTTCCTCACTTCCTTTCTCTGAATGGGTGGAGATGAGGATTTGGTGCGCTTCCTTCCAGAGAGGCCCACACTTGAGGTGGAGCGGGACCTGCCCGAGGCCTCCCTCCTCCTTCCCCTCTGCTGGCTTTTCCGAGAGAGGACGCAGGGATGGGGGTGTGACTGCACCTCCGTTTGGAGCGTGAATTGCTGTGCTGAATGTCCATGGAGCTGTGGCTGGACAACTGTGAGCAGGTGCATCGCTTTGGATGGGCCCTTTCCCTGGATGAGTTCCTGTGGAAGCGCTCATGGTGTCTCGTCCTCTCCCGGGGGGAGGCCTTGCTTCTGATTTGGCGAATGGCCTCTTCCAGTAAATCCAGCATAGAATTTTCCCTTTCCTGGACTTGTGGGGGGGGCGGGCTGGCCCTCAGGGTTGGGCCTATGGCTGGGCTCCTGGCCCCCCGTCCCTCCCTCCGGAGGCTCCTGTGATGGGGAAGGTGGGGAACTGGAGTCCCCCATTTCCCACCCTTCCTGAGGTTCCAAGCGGAGGCGTGGGCCTGAGGGCCCTGGATTTCCCGCCCTTTCAGTTCCTTGATCGGGTAGTGGGGGGGGACACGAGGGGCCTTGCTGTCGCCTGACTCACACTCTCAGGACCACTTGTGCTCCCCGGAGGGAGGTGGGGCAAAGGAAGCCACCGCCACCCCTCATAGGCCCCAATGTCTGCTGAGGCTTTTCTCTGCCAGACCATGCTGGTTGTTGGTGGGGAAGGGGCTGATAGTGGTGCCTGCCTTGACCTGCAACAGATTTTCCCCGCTTTGCGGTTCCGGAGCATTGGAGCTTCCCTGGCGCCTGCGCAGCGGCGGCCCTGAATCCTTCTCCCCACTGCAAGCCAGCCCTCTGTATGCCAGACGCCTCCCCTGCGTCGTGACCGCAAGTTGCTCTTCTTTTCTTTTGTCTTCTTGTTTTTTAGGTTGCTCTCGCATGCAGAGCTAGGAGACGCTGCCTCCTTCCACGAGGCAGGAAGTACCGCTGGCGAGCATGGGAGAGGCCCCACCTCCTCCGGAAGCTAATTTGGAGACTGTCTTCTCGGTCCCGGAGGCGGAACCTCCCTGTAGTGGCTGGCCTTCTGCACTCGGTAGGAGAATAGCTAATCTTTTGAGAAACTGCTTGATATCTGGGTGTGAGTAGGCTGACAGACCATCAAGTTTGACATGGCTCACAGAGATCACTGCCAAGTATACATGCAGCGTTAATAACACGAGCACCTTATTCTTCAGTGAGTGAAGAAAGTCCAAGACAGAGGTGGTACTGTAGATCTCAGGCCACGGACCTCTTTCGTGAACACACACAGAGAATGTCTTCCAGGGCATCATAGGATGCTCTCATGGAGGGTTTTAGGGCAGTAGTCATGACTGTGAACACCTCCTGGGTTCACAGTCATAACCAGTGTGGTGCATCATGGGCCTTGCCATGAGGTGTAGTGTTTCCAGACTGGGATGCCAGATGCTGCCCTGATCCATGGTGAAGAGATCTGGAGTACAAGGGAGATGAAGGAATGTGTAGTCCAAGAGAAGAAGAAGGGTTGCAAACCATGGCTGCCTGAGCCACTGTAATGTCAAAAGCAGACAATACACATTGTCCTTGATGATCTTGATGATTAAAATTGTAATCAACAGGAAAGGGGGAAAGTTTAAAGCAAGGACCCCCCACCCCCCAATCACGAAGAAATATCAAGGTTGCAAGATCCTTGGTGCATCATATCTCAATAGCCAACTCAAGATCGTTCTCTCTTAGGACTGCTTCATTTCTTCGTAGGAAAACCATATATACGTATAGTGTGTAACTAACTAGTGTGCATACAGAAGGACAAGCCCTGCTGAAAAAGAACGAACATGGCTTCCGCAAAGGTAAGTCCTGTCTCACTAACCTTTTAGAGTTCTTTGAGAGTGTCAATAAACATGTACACAGGGGTGATCCGGCAGACATTGGTTACTTGGACTTCCAAAAGACTTTTGACAAAGTCCCTCACCAAAGACTCCTGAGCAAACTTAGCAGTCATGGAATCAGAGGACAGGTCCTCTTATAGATCAGTAACTGGTTAAAGAACAGAAAGCAGAGAGTACGAATTAATGGTAAATTTTTCCAACGGAAGGAAGTAAATAGTGAGGTCCTACAGGGACCAATGCTTTTCAACTTGTTCATAAATGATCTAGAATAAGGAATGAGCAGTGAAATGACCACATTTGCTGATGACACTAAATTATTTAGGGTGGGCAAAACAAAAAGGGATTGTGAGGTGCTCCAAAAGGATTTCTCCAGCCTGGGAGAATGGGCATCAAAATGGAAAATACAGTTCAATATAAGGAAGTGTAAAGTGATGCACAGTGGGGCAAAAAATCCCAACTTCAAGTATAGCCTGATGGGATCTGAGCTAGTGGTAACGGACCAAGTAAGGGATCTTGAGGCTGTGGTGGAGAGCTCAATGAAAATGTCAAACCAGTGTGTGGCTGCTGTAAAAAAAAGGCAAACTCCATGTTAGACATAATTAGAAAAGGAATTGAGAATAAAACAGCCAATATCATACTGCCTTTATACAAATCTATGGTGCGACCACACTTAGAATACTGTGTACAGTTCTAGTCACCGCACCTAAAAAAAGATATTGTAGAGCTGGAAAAAGTGCAGAAAAGGGAAACTAAAATGATCAAGGGGCTGGAACATCTCCCCTATGTTTAGCTTGGAAAAAAGAGGGTAAGGGACATGATAGAGGAGTACAAAATTATACATGGTGTGGAGAATGAGGATAGGGAGACATTTTTCTCCCTCTCTCAAAATACTAGAACCTGGGGTCATCCCATGAAGCTGATTGGTAGGAGATTCAGGACAGATAAAAGGAAGTACTGCTTCACACAAGAGCATAGTTAAACTATGGAATTCTACAACAAGACGTAGTGATGGCCACCAATTTGAATGGCTTTAAAAAAGGGTTAAATGAATTCCTGGAGGAAAAGGCTATCAGTGGCTACTAGTCCTCAGAGGCAGTGAGCCTATGTACACCAGTTGCTGGGGAACATGGGCAGGAGGGTGCTGTTGCACTTGTGTCCTACTTGTAGTTTGACAGCTGGTTGGCCACTGTGCATATTTTTATTAGATCAGCAATGTTGTATTTGAGTTCTTTTGAGAACTCTGGGATGGATACCATCTGGGCCCAGTGCTTTATTTGCTTTCCATTTATCAATAAGGTTGAGAACTTCATCTTTTGTCACCACTATTTGCCTCAGTTTCTCAGACTCCCTTCCTCAAAACATCAGTTCAGGCACAAGTATCTGTCCTATATCTTCTGCAGTGAAGACGGATGAAGAGAATTCATTCAGCTTCCCTGTAATCTCTTTTGTCCTCCTTCAATAATCCTTTAACTCCATTGTCACCCAATAGTCCCACTGCCTCCCTAGCTGGTTTTCTGCTTCTGGTATATTTAAATAATTCTTTATTGCCGGCCTTGGTATTGTTAGCGATATGCTCTTCAAAATGCCTTTTTTGCATCTCTTAATGTCTGCTTGCATCGCCTTTGTGCAAGCTTGTGCTCCCTTTTGTTTTCCTTACTTGGCAAGACTTCCATTTTCTGCAGGAAGCTCTCTTTTCTCTAATAGCTCCCTTAACACTGCTCATTAACCATGCTGGTGACCTCTTGGACTTGGTGCTACCTTTCCTAACCTGTGGTATACATTTTAGCTGGGCTTCTATTATTGTGGTTTTGAGTAATCTCCAAGCATTTGGAAGGGATTTAATTCTCTTGATTCCGTCTTTCAACTTCCTTTTCACCAGTTCCCGCATTTTAGAGAAGTTTCCTCTTTTGAAGTCAAATGTGACTGTGTTGGATTTCCTGGGTAATTTTCCACTTAAATATATATTAAATCTGATAGCACTGTGTTTAGGTTTAGGCTTCCTGCACCTTTATTCCTGAGAGGGGGTGGGGAACCAATTAGAATGGTCCACCTCTGGATGTTAATGCATCCAGAACAATTCCTGACAGCACCTGGTGGAGTTCCCTGTTAGCAATTAGCATTGCTAACACTCCTGTCAAAGCCTGAGCCACTTTATGATATACAGAGATGGGTCAGTGGTGAAAAAAGTTTCTCCCAACCTCCCTGTCCCAAGGCATACAGCCCATCACCATCATCAATATTTAAAAAAGAGATTTTTAACCCACCTTTCAGGGTGCACTGCCCTCACAAGGCAGCTTACAATACTAGAGAATCATGAACATACAATTACGATTAAACATGCACACATACCCCAGTAGCAGCAGCTAATTATTGTTAAGCACCAAATGCAGATGGGAACAAAAGAATCTTCAGGGCTTTTTTTAAAGCCAGCAATAATGAACATTCTCCCTGGGGAGGGAGTTTCAAAAGTGTGGGGACACCACTGAGAAAGCTAATGGCCGTTGCAGGTGGGCCAGAGAGCAGAGTGATCTTAATGCTTGGGTAGGTTCACATAATTGTAGGCAGTCCTTCAGATAACATGGTCCCAAACCATTTATGGCTTTAAAGACAGCCCATTTCACTCCCTTCACTATGGAGCTTGGCACAATTGGGACAATAGCTAGAACACAGGTGGCAGAAAACTTGAGGGAAATATGATCAGGTAAAAGAAAGACTTCATCTTGAAACCATCCTCCCTGCCACCTTGTGTCCTTGCAGTGCTGTTCAATAGAGCTGTTCTGGATGAATCAGGCTGTCCATCATGGCTGTCAGGATGATGTTCAACAACACTCAGATGCCCACTGTGAGTAATTTTATATGTACAGTCATGTGAGAAAGAAAGTACACCCTCTTTAAGTTCTATGGTATTACGTATCAGGACATAATAAAGATCATCTGGTCCTTAGCAGGTCTTAAAATTAGGTAAATACAATCTCAGATGAACAACAACACATGACATATTACACCGTGTCATTATTTATTTTACAGAAATAAAGCCAAAATGGAGAAGCCATGTGTGAAAAACTAAGTACACCTTTACTGCTTCCATAGGTATGAAGAGGCAAAGTAGCAGCCAGGTGCTGCTAATCAAATGCCCTTGAGTAATTGATCATCAGCAAGTGTGACCACCTCTATAAAAGCCGAAGTCTCAAGAGTTTGCTGGTCTCGAGCATTCAGGTGTGTGTTAACACAATGCCAAAGAGTAAAGACATCAGCAATGATCTTAGCCCCTTCATGGATAACTGCCTTGTTGTGGCGAAGGGGCTTGCGTAACTCAGTGAAGCCATAAGCTATGCCGTGCAGGGCCACCCAAGACGGACAGGTCATGGCAGAGGGTTCTGACAAAATGTGGTCCACTGGAGAAGGAAATGGCAACCCACTCCAGTATTCTTGCTAAGAAAACCCCATGGAACGTATCACAAGGCTAAAAGAGATGACGCCGGAAGATGAGCCCCTCAGGTCGGAAGGTGTCCAATATGCTACTGGGGAAGAGCAGAGGGTATTTCCAAGTAGCGCCAGAAAGAGTGAAGCGGCTGGGCCAAACCCGAAAGGACACTCAGCTGTGGATGTGTCTGGCGGTGAAAAGAAAATCCGATGCTGTAAAGAACAATATTGTTTGGGAACCTGGAATGTCAGATCAATGAATCAAGGTAAGCTGGAGGTGGTCAAACATGAGATGGCAAGATTGAACATCGACATCTTGGGAATCAGCGAACTAAAATGGACAGGCATGGGCGAATTTAATTCAGGTGACCATCATATCTACTATTGTGGGCAAGAATCCCTTAGAAGAAATGGAGTAGCACTCATAGTCAACAAAAGGGTGGGAAAAGCAGTACTGGGGTACAATCTCAAAAACGACAGAATGATCTCAGTACGAATCCAAGGCAAACCATTCAACATCACAGTAATTCAAGTCTATGCCCCAACCACTGAGGCCGAAGAAGCTGAGGTTGATCGGTTCTATGAAGACCTACAACACCTTCTAGAACTAACACCAAAAAAAGATGTCCTCTTCATCATAGGGGATTGGAATGCTAAAGTAGGAAGTCAAGAAATCACTGGGATAACAGGCAGGCATGGCCTTGGTGTACAAAATGAAGCAGGACAAAAGCTAATAGAGTTTTGCCAAGAGAACATGCTGATCATAGCAAACACTCTTTTCCAACAGCACAAGAGGCGACTCTACACATGGACGTCACCAGATGGTCAATATCGAAATCAGATTGATTATGTCGTTTGCAGCCAAAGATGGAGAAGCTCCATACAGTCAGTAAAAACAAGACCTGGAGCTGACTGTGGCTCAGATCATGAGCTGCTTCTTGCAAAATTTCAGCTTAAATTGAAGAACGTAGGGAAAACCACTAAACCATTCAGGTATGACCTAAATCATATCCCTGATGAATATACAGTGGAGGTGAGGAATAGATTTCAGGGATTAGACCTGATAGACAGAGTGCCTGAGGAACTATGGACGGAGGTCCGTAACATTGTTCAGGAGGCAGCAACGAAATCCGTCCCAAAGAAAAAGAAATGCAAGAAAGCCAAGTGGCTGTCTGATGAGGCTTGACAAGTAGCTCACGAAAGAAGGGAAGCGAAAAGCAAGGGAGAAAGGGGAAGATATATCCAACTGAATGCAGAGTTCCAGAGAAGAGCAAGGAGAGACAAGAAGGCCTTCTTAAATGAACAATGCAAAGAAATCGAGGAAAACAACAGAATGGGAAAGACTAGAGATCTCTTCAAGAAAATTGGAGAACTCAAGGGAACGTTTTGTGCAAAGACGGGCATGATAAAGGACAAAGAAGGCAGGGACCTCACAGAAGCAGATGAGATTAAGAAGAGGTGGAAAGAATACACAGAAGAACTATACAGGAAAGATCTGAATGTCCCTGATAGCCATGATAGTGCGGCCACTGAACTTGAGCCGGACATCCTCGAGAGTGAAGTCAAGTGGGCCTTAGGAAGCATTAGTAACAACAAAGCTAGCGGAGATGACAGTATTCCAGCTGAGCTATTTAAAATCCTAAAAGATGATGCTGTTAAAGTGCTGCATTCAATATGCCAACAAATCTGGAACACTCAACAGTGGCCACAAGACTGGAAAAGGTCAGTTTACATTCCAGTTCCAAAGAAGGGCAACGCCAAAGAGTGTTCAAACTACCGCACAATTGCGCTCATTTCACATGCCAGCAAGGTGATGCTCAAAATCCTACAAGCTAGGCTTCAGCAGTATGCGAACCGAGAACTACCGGAAGTACAAGCTGGGTTTCGAAGAGGCAGAGGAACTAGAGATCAAATCGCCAACATTCGCTGCATCATGGAGAAAGCAAGAGAATTCCAGAAAAACGTCCATTTCTGCTTCATTGACTACGCGAAAGCCTTTGATTGTGTGGATCACAACAAACTGTGGCAAATTCTGAAAGAGATGGGAGTACCAGACCACCTTACCTGTCTCCTGAGAAACCTGTACGAGGGTCAAGAAGCAACAGTAAGAACCAGACATGGAACAACCGATTGGTTCAAAATTGGGAAAGGAGTACGACAAGGCTGCATATTGTCACCCTGCTTATTTAACTTATATGCAGAGTACATCATGAGAAATGCCAGGTTGGATGAATCACAGGTCGGAATTAAGATTGCCGGGAGAATTATCAACAACCTCCGATATGCAGACTTTACCACCCTAATGGCAGAAAGCAAAGAGGATCTCAAGAGCCTCTTGTTGAGGGTGAAAGAGGAGAGTGCAAAAGCTGGTTTGAAACTCTACATTAAAAAAACTAAGATCATGGCATCTGGCCCTATCACTTCCTGGCATATAGAAGGGGAAGAAATGGAAGCAGTGACAAATTTTACTTTCTTGGGCTCCAAGATCACCGCAGACGGTGACTGTAGCCATGAAATTAAAAGACGCTTGCTCCTTGGGAGGAAAGCTATGGCACACCTAGACAGCATAGTAAGAAGCAGACACATCACCTTGCCGACAAAGGTCCGTCTAATCAAAGCTATGGTTTTCCCAGTAGTAATGTATGGCTGTGAGAGCTGGACTATAAGGAAGGCTGAGCGCCGAAGAATTGATGCTTTCGAACTGTGGTGCTGGAGAAGACGCTTACGAGTCCCCTGGACTGCAAGGAGGTCAAATCAGTCCATCCTAAAGGAAATCAACCCTGACTGCTTATTGGAAGGACAGATAATGAAGCTGAAGCTCCAATATTTTGGCCACCTAATGCGAAGAGAAAACTCCCTGGAAAAGACCCTGATGCTGGGAAAGACTGAAGGCAAAAGGAGAAGGGGACGGCAGAGGATGAGATGGCTAGATAGCATCACGGATGCAATGAATATGAACTTGAGCACGTTCCGGGAGAGAGCGCAGGACAGGAAGGCCTGGCGTGCTATGGTCCATGGGGTCACGAAGAGTCGGACACGACTGAACGACTGAACAACAACAACAACAATGATCTTAGAGAAGCAATTGTTGCTGCCCATCAATCTGGGAAGGGTTATAAGGCCATTTCCAAACAATTTAAAGTCCATCATTCTACAGTGAGGAAGACTGTTCACAAGTGGAAAACATTCAAGACAGTTGTCAATCTTCCCAGGAGTGGACGTCCCAGCAAATTCACCCCAAGGGCAGACTGTGCAATGCTCAGAGAAATTGCAAAACATCCAAGAGTGACATCTCAGACTCTACAGGCCTCAGTTAGCATGTTAAATGTTAAAAGTTCATGACAGTACAATTAGAAAAAGACTGAACAAGTATGGTTTGTTTGGAAGGGTTGCCAGGAGAAGAACATGGAAGCACGGCTTAGGTTTGCAAAGTTGCATCTGAACAAATCACACTACTTCTGGAACAATGTCCTTTGGACAGACGAGACCAAAGTGGAGACGTTTGCCCATAATGCACAGTGCCACGTCTGGCGAAAACCAAACACAGCATATCAGCACAAATATCTCACACCAACTGTCAAGCATGGTGGTGGAGGGGTGATGATTTGGGCTTGTTTTGCAGCCATAGGACTGGGCACCTTGCAGTCACTGAGTCGACCATGACCTCCTCTGTATACCAAAGTATTCTAGAGTCAAATGTGAGGCCATCTGTCCGACAGCTAAAGCTTGGCCGAAATTGGGTCATGCAACAGGACAGTGATCCCAAGCACAGCAGCAAATCTACAACAGAATGGCTGAAAAAGAAAAGAATCAAGGTGCTGCAATGGCCCAGTCAAAGTCCAGACCTCAACCCGATTGAAATGCTGTGGTGGGACCTTAAGAGAGCTGTGCATAAACAAATGCCCACAAACCTCGATGAACTGAAGCAATGTTGTAAAGAAGAGTGGGCCAAAATTCCTCCACAACGATGTGAGAGACTGATAAAGTCATACAGAAAACGACTACTTCAAGTTATTGCTGCTAAAGGTGGTTCTACAAGCTATTGAATCATAAGGTGTACTTAGTTTTTCACACATGGCTTCTCTATTTTGGCTTTATTTCTGTAAAATAAATAATGACACGTGTAATATGTCATGTGCTGTTGTTCATCTGAGGTTGTATTTACCTAATTTTAAGACCTGCTAAGGACCAGATGATTTTTATTATGTCCTGATACGTAAAACCGTAGAACTCAAAGAGGGTGTGCTTTCTTTTTCACATGACTACTTCAGGCCAGAGTTTGATACAGACGCAGCTCTGGTCACTTGGAGGGATAACATATGCCAAAAGAGACACAGAGGGACTGCAACCCTATTGATTCTCCGAGACCCTACAGAGACATTCAGAGCCATCAGCCATGGCATCTTCCTTGGCTGGTTGGCAGGGATGGGAATTTGATCCACCACACTGTGGTGGCCATGCTGCTCTCGTAACATTATGTTTGAGAATGCTGGGGACTGTTGCTCTACCCTATGGCAATTATATTACTGTATTCCACAAGGCTCTATTTTGAACCCCATGCTACTCAACATCTACATGAAACCAATGTGAGGTCATCCAGAGGTTTAGTTTAGATGTCACCAGCATGCTGAAAACACCCAGCTCTATTTCTTTTTTCATCCGATTTAGGCGAAGTTGTGGATATTCTGATTCAGACTGCAAACAGTAACATACTATATAACAGCCAATAAACTGAAGCTCAATCTGGATGAAAAATGGATATGCTATAGCTCCGTGGTTCACCTGGATTGGGAGATGGTGTTTAGCCCAGTATGAATGGAAGTGTATTCCACCTGAAATATCAGATTCACAATCTGGGGGTCTCTTAGATCCAAACCTATCTTTAGAGGCCCAATACAACGGGTGATAGGCTGATACAACAGATGAGACCCTCTCTTAAGCAGTGATAGGCTGGCCACAGTTACCTATGCTTTTGCAATGTCTTGTTTAGACTATTGCAATACACCAGTCTTGCCCAACCTGGCACCCTCCGGTTGCTTTGTAATTCAACTCCCATCAGCCCCAGCCAGCAAAGCTAATGGTCAGGAATGCTGCGAGTTGTTGCTGAAAACATCTGCAGGGCACCAGGTTAGGGACAGCTGCAAGATGCTGTACATAGGGCTGCATTTGAAGACTTCAGAAACTACAGTTAGCACAGAATACAACAACATGTTTACTAACTGAGACTAGATACACAGAACATAACTTGCTTGGTTTGAAACAGCTACACTTGCTTCTTGTCCATTTGCGGACATAATTAAAGATGCTAGTTTTAACATATAAAGCTTAAACAGTTTAGGACTAGGACAGCCTGCTCCTGCAAACCTGCCCAGACATTAAAATTAGCCTCTGAGGCTCCAAATCCCTCTGACATTGAGCTAAAGTGGATAGTGACCACAGACAGGGCCTTTTCAGCCGTCGCATCCCTCATGCATGCATGCATGCATGCATGCATTCACTCACTCACTCACTCACTTATTAAATTTCTTAATCGCCCATCTGGCCAGTCACCCGGCCACTCTGGGCGATGTACAACAGTACAATTTAAAACAGTAAAATTATACATTAAAATATTATTTAAATACCCTAACCCACCCCAAATGCCTACCTGAATAACCAAGTTTGCAATGCGTGGTGGAAGCTCATTAAAGAGGGGGCATAGCGGAGTTCCCTAGGGAGGGAGTTCCACAGAGCGGGGGCCACCACAGAGAAGGCCCTCTCCCTCGTCCTCACCAGCCCAGCTGTCCTGGCTGATGGGACAGAGAGAAGGCCGTCCGAGGCTGATCTTGTTAAGCAGATCTCGTGTTGCTGGAGGCGCTCCTTGAGATAGACTGGGCCAGAACCATATAGGGTTTTAAAGGTCAAAACCAACACCTTGAACTTGGCCCAGAAAACAACTGGTAACCAGTGCAACTCCTTCAGCACCGGAGTGATGTGATCACGCCGGCGGCTGCCTTTAATCAGGTGAGCCGTCGCGTTCTGCACCAGCTGCAGCTTCCGAACCGTCTTCAAGGTTAACCCCATGTAGAATGCATTACAGTAGTCTAGATGAGAGGAGACCAGGGCATGTACTACCGATGGGAGCAGATGGTTGGGAAGGTAAGGGCACAGCTGCCGTATCAGATGGAGTTGGTACAACGCTGTCCGGCTCACGGCTGACACCTGAGCCTCCATGGACAGCTAGGAGTCTAAAATGATCCCCATGCTGCAGACCTGGACTTTCAAGGGTAGCTGTACCTCATTCAACACCAGGTCAACATCCCCCAACCTACTCTTGTCTCCCACCAAAAGTACCTCGGTCTTGTCAGGGTTCAGCTTCAGCTTATTCCTCCCCATCCAGCCAGTCATCGTCTCCAGACATTTAGACAGGGATTCCATGGCCAACCCTGGTGAAGATCTGAATGAGAGGTAGAGCTGCGTGTCATCCGCATATTGATGACACAGCACTCCAAACTTCCTGATGATAGCCCCCAGCAGCTTCACATAGATGTTAAATAGCATCGGGGAGAGGATGGAACCCTGTGGCACACCACACGTGAGCGGCCACGGGTCCGACACCTCCTCTCCCAGTGCTACACTCTGGTACCTGCCGGAGAGGAAGGACCGGAACCACTGTAATACGATGTCTCCAATGCCCATCCTCTCCAGGTGGTCCAGGAGGATACCGTGGTGAACGGTATCAAAAGCCACTGAGAGGTCGAGGAGAACAAGGAAGGAGCATTCACCCTTATCCAAAGCCCTCATATCATCCACCAAAGCGACCAAGGCTGTTTCTGTCCCATGCCCAGGCCTGAAGCTCGATTGAAATGGATCTAGATAATGGGCTTCTTCCAAGTGTGCCTTCAACTGCATTGCCACCACCTGCTCAATGATCTTGCCCAAAATGGCAGATTTGAGACTGGGAGAAAGTTGTTCAAAACTTGGGGATCCAAGGAGGGCTTCTTTAAGAGAGGTCTTATCACTGCCTCCTTGAGGGCTGATGGCATCACTCCCTACTCAAGGGAAGCATTCACCACCGCCCTGATTCCCTCACCCAATCTCTCTCTGCAGCTCATATGAACCAAGATGGGCAAGGATCAAGTAAGCAGGTGGTCGGCTTTACAGAAGAAAGCACCTTGTCCACTTCATCAGAAGGAAGAAAATTTGGAATTAGCCTAACACTTTTTCGGTGCCTCTCTGAGAGACTGAGCTGAAAAGTGGCTAATAAATAATGTAAAATATCAAGAATGACGGTCTGTTTTCCACCAGAAGATTAAGTCAAGCTGTCACGTTTGATGTAACCACCTGGGATTGTGTGTTATCTAGAGGCTCCTTGGCCCCTTCGCTCAAAGCGGGGCGCAGTCCCTGCTAATTGGGAAGTGAGAACAGCTGGAGTTGGTGGGGAGCTCCAGCCTGCAGGAGGCAAGGGTGGCCCACCCAGGGACTGAGCCAGTGACTGGCTGAAGGAAAATCTGCCCTGGGTTGCCAGGGCTGGGCTTTAAAAGAGGACTGTGGTCATGGGGTCTCCCTTCATCCTGGTGGCCCTGGACCTGCAGATGGCTGGTTGCTATCTGGGGAGATCCATACTTAGGCATGCAAGGATATGCCAGGTAGATTTATTATTTTGCTTGTGTGTGTGTTTTTATGAAGCTCTGTTTATAGTTAAGTGATTTGGCTTTGTACCCTCTTGTGTAACTTGTTACTTCCATTCTTCCCTTTCCCTCTACCCCTTTATCTTTAAAGGGGTACCCCTTTATTTACCCCTTTATCTTTATTAAGATTATTAAGCAATCTTAATAAACCTTTATCCAACTTTTAGTTAGTGTGATCTCTCTGCATAACCTCAGTGCTGGGGTACATGGAAGGAGCCTCCTCAAAGATTGTTGTACAATCAGGCGTACCCTGGTAATGGTGCATTGCACTGGCTAATCCTTCTACCACCTGATCGAACCGCAGCTCGGCGGTGGCTACATTTTGGCGGAACGGAGTTTGGTCTGGACACGCCACGCCAACGACCTCAGTGCTTATTTCAGTGCCTCTTGGCTTAAGAGGGTGGCTACCGGATATTTGGGGGGGATTGAAAGGCCGGGTTTGGCCAGTCCCGTTTTTAGGAAGGGGATCCCGGCATCGGGTCCTGAACGGTCCTCTCTTGCAGGGAGGTTGGGGCTGGTCCCGGTAGCTGGGATCCTCCTTCCCCTTATTTTATCACATAAAATAAAATAAATATATATATAAATTCCAGAGATTCAATGGGAGGTCAATCTATTAAGCAGCTTCATATATGAAAACCAACAACTTTATCATGTGCACAGAGTTGTTGCATCTTACAACAACCCATAATGCGAAAGCTGTTTCTGATGAGCACTCTTGACATTCATTTGTACATCCCATAATTAAGATGGCATTCCTGATGGTTCCCCATGGACCTGTAGTCCATTTGGGAGTCCGCTCAGAGTAAAGCCTTCAGGGTATTGGCTCGCTCTCTATGGAACTCCCTGCTTCTTGATGTCAGGCAGGCACAAGCACTCTTTCATTTTCAGCACCGAGACATTTTTATTTAAACAAGCCTTCCCTAGCTAACCAGCCATAGTTTAATTGGCACAATATAATTTGAGGAGAACACTCAAAAGCTTACTGTGACCAATTTGTGTTGAGTCTTGCAGATAAAATTGCTCATGTCCGCGCCAACTGGGAAGCTACATTTCTAACAGAGTGAGAGAGGGATCTGGTCTTATCGTTATGGATGCTTTCCAACTTGTGCAGCTTAAGGATATGGATAAGCTTCTTGGAGGACTGAGACCTAGAGATGTAACATTTCCAGAAAATTTGAGGCCATGGGGAAAAAAAAACGGGTTTTTTTCCGGAGGCATTTTAGAAAAAGTGGAAATTTTGGGAATCATTGAAAAAATAAGCAATATTTATTTTTTTTAGCACTGTTTACAGATCTAAAGTCACTTTGTTGCTTTAAGACAGCCTTCCCCAACCTGGTGCCCTCCAGATATTTTGGACTTCAGCTCCCATCAGCCTCAGACAGCATGGTCAATCATCAGGAATGCTGGGCACTGTAGTCCAAAACATACGGACAGCACCAGGTTGGGGAGGGCTGCTTTAGGACCATAAAGCAGCCTCTCTATTCCTGAAGTTATTTTATGTATGACTTAATTTGCTCAAAAAAATATGATTATATTTTAAAACTTTTAAAAGTAAACTTGTAATTATTGTCTGAATAGATTAGAACTACATTAACATGTGACATGTTAATACATTTAATTTAATATATTTAAATTTAACATGTATTAAATAAGGATGGCAAAACGATAACAGATGACAAAGAAAAGGCAGAGGTGCTCAATTCCTACTTTGGCTCAGTCTTCTCCCAAAAGAGGGTCAATAACCCCCCCTAGCAAAGGCGAAGTACAGGCTGAAGGGGCAGGATTGCAGCTTGAGATCGATAGGCATATGGTCAAGGAACACCTAATTACTTTGAATGAGTTCAAATCTCCAGGGCCAGATGAACTGCATCCTAGAGTCATAAAGGAACTGGCAGAAGAACTCTCAGAACCACTTGTCTATTCTCTTGTCTATTCTCTTTGAGAAATCATGGAGGAAGGGTGAAGTGCCAGATGACTGGAGGAGGGCTAATGTTGTCCCTATCTTCAAAAAGGGTAAAAAGGAGGAACCCGGGAATTACAGACCAGTCAGTCTGACATCAATCCCTGGGAAAATTCTGGAGCAGATGATAAAGCAATCCATCTGGAAGCACCTTGAAAACAATGCAGTGATTACTCGAAGCCAACATGGATTGGTCAAAAACAAGTCCTGCCAGATGAATCTGATCTCATTTTTTGATCAAGTCACCTCCCTTGTGGACCGTGGGAATGCTGGAGACATCATATACCTTGACTTCAGCAAAGCTTTTGACAAAGTGCCCCATGATATCCTGATGAGCAAACTAGCTCAAAATGGGCTAGATGAAACAACGATCCGGTGGATCCACAGTTGGCTACAGAATCGGACTCAAAGAGTGCTTATCAATGGGACCTTCTCCAACTGGGGAGAGGTAACGAGTGGGGTACTGTAGGGCTGAGTCCTGGGCCCAGTGCTCTTCAACATTTTTATTAACGACTTGGAGGAGGAGGTGCTGATCAAATTTCCAGATGACACAAAATGGGGCGGGATAGCTAATACTTTGGAAGACAGAAACAAAATTCAGCGTGATCTGGATAGACTGGAGTGCTGGGCAGAAAACAAGAGAATGACATTTAATAGGGATCAATGCCAAGTTCTGCACCTAGGAAAAAGAAACCAAATGCACACTTACAAGATGGGGGATACGTGGCTCAACAATACTACAAGTGAGAAGGGTGTTGGACTTGTTGTTGATCACAAGCTGAATATGAGCCAACAATGTGATGTGGCTGCAAAAAAGGCGAATGCTCTTTTGGGCTGCATTCATAGAAGCATCGCTTCCAAATCCCGGGAAGTACTAGTTCCCCTCTACTCAGCACTGGTTAGGCCTCATCTGGAGTACTGTGTCCAGTTCTGGGCACCACACTTTAAGAGGGATGCAGACAAACTAGAGAGGGTTCAGAGGAGGGCAATAAAGATGATCAGGGGACCGGAAACAAAGCACTATGAGGAGAGACTGACAGAACTGGGCATGTTTAGCCTTGAGAAGAGAAGACTGAGGGGAGATATGATAGTGCCCTTGAAGTACTTGAAAGGTTGTCACAGAGAGGAAGGCCAGGATCTCTTCTCGATCATCCCAGAGTGCAGGACCCGGACTAATGGGCTCAAGTTACAGGAAGCCAGATTCTGGCTGAACATCAGGGAAAACTTCCTGACTGTTAGAGCAATACAACAATGCAACCCATTACCTAGGGAGTTAGTGGGCTCTCCCACGCTGGAGGCGTTCAAGACGAGGCTGGACAGCCATCTGTCAGGGATGCTCTGACTTGGATTCCTGCATTGAACAGGGAGTTGGACTCGATGGCCTTGTAGGCCCCTTCCAACCCTACTATTCTATTATTCTACCTCCATAGGAGTTGCCAGGTTCCCAAATGTCATGCATTTATCGTAAAACTAAAGAAGATATGTCTGTTTCTGTTTTCCACTGCAAATCAATGGGAAAACGTAACATCCAAATAAGCGGGCCGGGTCTAAATCAGCCTGAAGATGATCAGGGACAATTCAGAAGCTCCTTATCAGCCTCCAAAGCGGGTTGGGGGGTCTGTGCACACCCCTAGTCAAGGCCACAAAGGGCAAATTGCAAAATTTCTATAGAACTGTACAAGTAAAAACAAAACATCATCCATTCTGAATAAATATGAAGAGTGCAGTAGCCAGAGTACAGTAAGCAAGCACATCAGATATAATGTTCAAGTGTAAAACTATTAAAGTAGTTAACAGATACTGGGGAGATACTGGGTTGGGTTGCTCCAGGAAGGAGTAATCTCCGCTGGCAGAAATCTGTATTGGTAATTGATGCACTGTGCTTTGTCTTATTTTCTTTTCCTGTTGTAACCTTTGTCAACTGTTGTAACTGTTGTAACCTTCCTGTTGTAACCTTTGTCAATTTCTTTCTATAATTGTCATAAATATACTTGCTTGGTGTTAATAAATGTTTAAAAATATGTATCTATGTTGAGTGTAAAATGACTGAATCTTTCTCAGCATCAGAAAAACCACATCTCTTTGGACCCAGATATAGACAAGAAGGAGGAGCCTATCAAGGTAACAAGAGGTCTGCTTAATTATATTTATTTTAAATATATAATACATTATTTTCTCCAACAGTTGACCTCTCCTTTTGCAAGTGGAACTTTCTTCAGCTTCCATTATCTCTTTTAATCCAACCCACTGAAATTAAAGGCATCCACTCTTGCATAGATTAAATCACAAAGGAATGGTTCCAAAGAAATACTGTCAGAAGCCTCTCTCTGAGAGTTGAGGATCACCCAAAATTGGATGAAGGCACCCGCTGCAAGTGAAAGGCTGCCAGAGTCGGGTGGGTGGGCAGACAGAGAGAGAAAGGGAAGGAAGAGTGACCTTCCACTGACCCTCTCCCACCAGTATGTCCTTTGAAAAAGACATAAAACTCTTAATTAAACTATTATGGACTAGAGACATAGGAGTTCATATTTCAAATAAGACATGGGAGATATTTTTCAGTTTGTTCCTCGAGAGACAATGGAAAGTTTTCTATTGATGGTACATGACTCTGCCAAGATTAACATTTTCCAGGTAAATACTTTTGGATACTGGAAATGTAATGTCAACAATGAGGGCTTGCTTCATGTTATGGAATCTTGTCCTAGAATTTAGACTTTTTGGTTACAGGAGCAAATCCTAAACTGACTTACACTAGGCTTAGTGCAATCTTAAGCATTCTTACTAGGGAATAAGCTCCACTGAATTCAATGCAACTGAGTAAATATGCTTTAGATTCCAGTGTTAGAGTTTTATTTAACATCAGATTGATGCCTTGACTATCCTTTTAAATTATAAGGAGGGTAATCTTCTTTTGGAATGAAAGTGAACTACGAATCTTCTTGCAGAAAGACTAGTACTGGCTATAGAAATCTGTTGCAGTTAATACTATTAAAGAATAGGTATAAAAACCACTCAAAATCATGTGAGTGAACTATCTGATGGACATTATTCATCATATAAATGGTTGAACTGGATTATTTGATTCATGTAAAATTACAAAACTTTGTTTTATAATAGAGTCTAGTATTACAGACTAGAAAGATTAGACTTACTACATTTTAAAATTACTTAACATTAATTTTTAAAAGTCTACGTACAATACTTTTATGCCCAACAATATTCATATTCCTGTATTCATATTCTTGTAGTTATTAGGACTGCAGTGTTTATGCTAAACACACTTACTGAAGAATAAGTCTCACTAAACTTAATAAACATGCATACGATTAGGCTATTAGTCAATTAACCTGTTAGATCATTAATTTAAATGCTTTTGATCAACTCTGAATTAATTGAGCATCAGATTTTTTAAAAAGTGTCAATTATTTTAAAGTGAGAACTTACAGAAACAGTGAGTGGCAGGTACCATCTTAGAAGAGGCATTCCCCCTTCTCTTCAAGACAACAGAATGTGTGTTCTAAGAGGCTGCATGATGCAACATGTGCATAACTATCTAAAAATAAGTATGCATTTTCCTTCAGTGCTATTGTTTTATTTGTAAGCAAATATATGCAGATCATTTAATTGATTAATAGTGCAATCCCATTCATGTTTACTCAGAAGGAACTCCCATTGTGTTCATCTGCACTTACTCCCAGGCAAGTGTGTATATAATTGCAACCTAACTCAACTATCATTCATAAGATCAATCAACTAAGATTTCTTTAACCATGTGACAACTCTGTTACACTCCTGTAGTTCTATAGACCTTCGTATATGCCATAACTATAATATGCTTAACAGTGCTTTGCATGTTTACTCGGAAATAGTGGTTAAGACGCTGAACTGCAGACCGGAAGGTCGGCAGGACAGCAGTTCGAGACCCGAGTACCGTGTGACAGAGTGAGCTCCCGTCTTCAGTCCCAGCTCCTGCCAACCTAGCAGTTCGAAAGCAAGAAATTGCAAGTAGATAAATAGGTACCGCTTCGGTGGGAAAGGTAACAGCGTTCCGTGCACCTTGGTGTTCAGTCATGCCGGCCACATGACCACGGAAGTGTCTTCGGACAGCACTGGCTCTTCGGCTTAGAAATGGAGATGAGCACCACACCCTAGAGTCGGACACAACTGGTTGGGGACACCTTTACCTTTTTATGTTCAATGTGCGTTACTCACAGCTAAGTGTGTATAGAATTGCAGTCTTAGCACATGTCACAAATGGGAATACTGAATTGTTGTTGGAGCATCTAATATAATCTATATTCAAAAAGGAAAGGCAAAAAATTCATAGACGTAATTAAGCTTATGCTAATTCCCCATTTCTGACATTGATTCTTTCTATCAATTGAATGATAATTGACAATTATTTCAAAATCATAGAAATAAAGGTTAAATAGTGGAACTATAGTTAATAGCAAGTACATTCAACATCTTCAAAAACCATTTTACCTTATTTAGTTCTTCTATTCTACGTATCAAATATGGATTGCTTGAAGAGCTTTCAAAGTAGACATAATCTGGAGAGAAAAAAGCATTCTTGAAGCAGGCTTTGAAATTTTACAGCTTAGAAAGAAAAATACGAACAACCTATTTCCAACAGACAAACCCTGCGTGCACACACGCTTGCCTCCACTGAAGGTATTATTTGCTCCACCACCACCTCTATCATCCATTGTAGAAGCATCACCCTAATTCCCAATACTTTTGCATCATCAAACTTCCTTAGCCTCACATGAGCTCAGGAGGTAATGACATCTCAAGACGCTTTCTATGCATCTCTTTTTAATCCTTCATAACCTTTGCCAATTTCCTTGGCGGTGTAGGCCAGCATAGCGCCGCATGAGGAGGGATATTTTACATTCGAGATGAGGAGAATCCCCTCCTTGGGAATGTCAAGGCACTGAGCATTGGCAAATCTAATCCCAAAGGCAAGGCTCCAGCTACTAGGCCAGTTGCCATCTCAGTTGCTGGTTGGGGCTATCCTAAATTGGGCAACAGGTGCTCGTACTTCTCTTCCTGCCTGCCTCTCACTCTGCTCTCCTTGCTGTTCTCCTCTTGCTCCGTTTCCACATTCTCCCCCTCCATCCCCTCCTCAGCTACTTCTGCCTCATTGGCTACAACTCCCTGCTTCCCAGCCAGCCCAGCTTGGACCCACCCACTTCTGGATCCTCCCACAACAGCCAGGCACCCATGTCCAAATTCACTTCTGGGAGACAGCAGCCACATGATGAGACTATACTTGTACTGCGGCTTTCTAAAAAAAAAAAAAAAAAAGGGTTTGCAGTGGTATAGCTTAATATGTAAATGTGCAGCAAAAGGTTTTTTTAAAGAAAAAATAGGTCAACATTAAAAAAAATCTCATTACATATCTAATGTAAAAGATACACCACATATCTAGTGACAGCTCATGTATCCACACCTAGTGGCAACTAGAGATGTTTTAAAGCGATGGGAAAAATATGCGTAATTTTCACCTTCGCATTACTGCTCTGCCTTGAAATTTGCATATATTTACCAATCCAACTCACTTGTCTGCCTTGAAAATTGCAAATCTTTACTGATCCCCATCACTGGTCTGCAACCCATACGTACTGTATATCTGACAGCTAACAATGGAGATCAGCTGAGGGAAGCAACAAGTATGAAGTGGGAGGGGGAGCCAAAAGCACCTGGCGCTTTTTAGGCGAGTGCAATTACTTTGGTAGTGCATGAAACAGCCTTTAAAAAAAAGTGTTTGTTAGCAAGGTGAACACTGAAGTGGAAGATGAAATTGATAAGGACAGTGACAAGAGGCGTAGTATGCCGGGCTAAATAGCAGACAGGCAGCCTTGCATTCCTGCACACTTGCACAAGACCCCAAATAATTTTTTTTCCAGTCTGTGAACACATTACCATATTCATAAGGGCTAAAAAAATTATATGCATCTGGCGATCTGATGTGCGGGGGGGGGGGGGGCGCTTACCTCATGAGCCGGCAACCCCAGCAGACCAATTGCAGAAAGGGTGCCGACATGGGGAATGAGAAAATAAGGATTTCTCTGCAAAGTCACCTGGGTTACATGCTAAGAGAGGGCAGGAGAACTGGATGCGGCCTAACCAGTGCTGAGTAAAGGGGAACTAGGACTTCCCGGGATTTGGAACCTATACTTCTATGAATGCAGCCCAAAAGAGCATTTGCCTTTTTTGCAGCCACATCACATTGTTGGCTCATATGCAGCTTGTGATCGACAACAATTCCAAGATCCTTCTCGCTTGTAGTGTTGTTGAGCCACGTATCTCCCATCTTGTAAGTGTGCATTTGGTTTCTTTTTCCTAGGTGCAGAACTTGGCATTGATCCCTATTAAATGTCATTCTGTTGTTTTCTGCCCAGCACTCCAGCCTATTAAGATCACTTTGAATTCTGTTTCTGTCTTCCAGGGTATTAGCCATCCTGCCCCGTTTTGTGTCATCTGCAAATCTGATAAGCATTCCCTGCACCTGCATCCAAGTCATTAATAAAAATGTTGAAGAGCAACCTGGAGAGGGTTCAGAGGAGGGCAACAAAGATGATCAGGGGACTGGAAACAAAGCTCTATGACGAGAGACTGAAAGAACTGGGCATGTTTAGCCTTGAGAAGAGAAGACTGAAGGGAGATAGGATAGCACTCTTGAAAGGTTGTCGCAGAGAGGAAGGACAGGATCTCTTCTTGGTCATCCCAGAGTGCAGGACACGGACTAATGGGCTCAAGTTACAGGAAGCCAGATTCTGGCTGAACATCAGGAAAAACTTCCTGACGGTTAGAGCAATACTACAAGGGAACCAATTACCTAGGGAGGTAGTGGGTTCTCCCACGCTGGAGGCATTCAAGATGAGGCTGGACAGCCATCTGTCAGGGATGCTTTGACTTGGATTCCTGCACTGAGCAGGGGGTTGGGTTCAATGGTCTTATACGCCCCTTCCAATCCTACTATTCTATGATTCTATGTCCACAGCATTCCCACAGTCCACAAGGGAGGTTACTTGATCAAAAAATGACATCAAATTTGTCTGGCAGGAATTGTTCTTGACAAATCCATGTTGGCTTCGAGTAATCACTGCAATGCTTTCAGATTGATTGCTGTATAATCTGCTCCAGAATGTTCCCAGGAACTGAGGTCAGACTGACTGGTCTGTAGTTCCCAGGTTCCTCCTTTTTGAAGATAGGGTTAGAAACCATTAGCCCTCCTCCAGTCATCTGGCACTTCCCCTGTCCTCCATGATTGCTCAAATATAATAGACAGTGGTTCTGAGAGCTCTTCTGCCATTTCCTTTATTGCTCTAGGATGCAGTTCATCTGGACTTGGAGATTTGAACTCATTCAAAGTGTTCCTTGACATATGCCTATCGATCTCAAGCTGCAATCCTGCCCCTTCAGCCTGTACTTTGCCTTTGCCAAGGGGAGACCTTTTTTAGACATTTTTTTGGGAGAAGACTGAGCCAAAGTAGGAATTGCACACTTCTGCCTTTTCTTTGTCATCTGCTATCATTTTGCCATCCTCATTTAATAGCTGAACCACCATTTCTTTCCTCTGTCTTTTACTATGCACTTACCTGAAGAAAGCCTTTTTGTTGCTTTTAGCATCCCTCGCTAATCTCAGGTCATTCACAGCTTTAGCCTGCCTGACGCCATCCCTGCAATTCTGTGCTACCTGCCTGTACTCTTCCTTTGTTGCTTGGCCTCCTTTTCATTTCCTATATGTGTACTTTTTCATTTTCAGGTCAACTCTAAGCTTTTTGTGAGGCCACGTTGGCTTCTTCTGTTGTCTTCCCCCGTTTTTTCTTAGAATCATAGAATCACAGAATAGTAGGGTTGGAAGGGGCCTACAAGGCCATCGAGTCCAACCCCCTGCTCAATGCAGGAATCCAAGTCTGAGCATCCCTGACAAATGGCTGTCTAGCCTCATCTTGAAGGCCTCCAGTGTGGGAGAGCCCACCACCTCCCCAGGTAATTGGTTCCGTTGTCGTATTGCTCTTATAGTCAGGATGTTTTTCCTGATGTTCAGCCGGAATCTGGCTTCCTGTAACTTGAGCCCATTATTCCTGCACTCTGGGATGATCGAGAAGAGATCCTGGCCTTCCTCTCTGTGACAACCTTTCAAGTACTTGAAGAGTGCTATCATATCTCCCCTCAGTCTTCTCTTCTCAAGGCTAAACATGCCCAGTTCTTTCAGTCTCTCTTCATAGGGCTTTGTTTCCAGTCCCCTGATCACCTTTGTTGCCCTCCTCTGAACCCTCTCCAGTTTGTCTGCATCCTTCTTAAAGTGTGGTGCCCAGAACTGGAGAAAGTACTCCAGATGAGGCCTAACCAGTGCTGAGTAGAGGGGAACTAGGACTTCCCTGGATTTGGAAGCTATGCTTCTATGAATGCAGCCCAAAATAGCATTTGCCTTTTTTGCAGCCACATCACATTGTTGGCTCATATTCAGCTTGTGATAAATTCAGCTTCTTGTAGGAATGGTTTGTAATTGTGCCTTTAGAATTTCCTTTTTTAAAAACTCCCATCCATCTTGGACTCCTTTTCTCATTAGAGTCACTTGCCATGGGACCTTATCATTGTTCTGAGTTTATTAAAGGTATATTTCACAACTCTATCCTATTTTCTGGAGGGCCTTCATCTATGAAGTGCAGCCCCCTACTCTGTACTCTTTTCTATTGTGAGCATATTGCAATTCAGTCTGATTTTAAACTATATGTGTTTGGAAGCCCAGCCACTTAGTGCAAGCCTCCCTTAATCAACTAGTGGGAAGAACTGCAGCCGGAACTCCTGTTGCCTCCCCACATTTCCTCTCTTTGCCCACATCAGTTCACGCACCTCAGCCACCAAGATAACGAAGCTAATTTCCCCACAACTTCAACCCAGTAGATGAATCCTCACCCAATCTATTTGGCATACATTTAGTGCTCTGCAGGTTGTCTGTGAGTGATCTGCCAATATTTTGATTTCTGGAACGAACGCTCCACCAGCTCTGTTCCCTAAGTACATTTTCTTGTGGGCTTAATCAATTCCCTGTCTGAAGGAGCTTGTATGTGTGCAAATCATTAGGACCTCTCCTGCCTAGATGCGCTACTGTCAAAGTTAAAAGGTCCCTTAACACATGAGTTTTGACAATGTGCACACGTTTATACGTGTCTACACGAACACATTTGATAACTTCTCCTAAGGCTTGGGTACTGATAGCGAGTGCTTTAAGCCCCTCAGGTCGGAAGGTGTCCAGTACATTCCGGGAGAGAGCGCAGGACAGGAAGGCCTGGCGTGCTATGGTCCCTGGGGTCACGAAGAGTCGGACACGACTTAACAACAAAAATTTTGGCCACACCTCTTTTGCCTTTAGCCCTGCCTTCCAATGGAATGCAGCCTCCGAGAGTATCAAATTCAGGCCTTGGGCTGAAAGAGGTTCAACACCCTGCTGTAATACCTACTGTCCCCCTCCCCTCCGCCACACACAAACACTTTCTTCCTTTCTTTCCTCTTTAAAGTTGATTTAGGGCACAATCCTATGCATGTTTAGACGGAGAAAAGGCCTACAATTCCCAGCATTCCCTAGCCAGCTTTGCTGGGGACATGCATAGGACCCTTGATGATTTTAGGGTGCAATCTTAAGTAAATAGGCGGCCGCCTCCGACCTCGGAGGCAACCGCCTATCCAGCGCAAGGCAGGAGAGGCATGGGGGGATCGTTCCCTCCGGGCCTCTCCTGCCTTGCTCTTTTTCGCTAGACAGCCATTTCTGGTTGTCTAGCGGCAGTGGCGGCGGGGGAGGGGTCAGCCGGGAGAGGAAGCTGGCGTAAGACACATTAGATGTTGTAATCTAATCTAATCTAATCTCCCTCTCCCTGCCCTGGAACGCCCCCCAGCCCTGCCCCTTTTCAGTCGCTCCACACTCATCTTCTGAGCGCGGAGGATGGGGCTTCTCCAAGGCATCGCAGATGATGGGGGAGGTCGGTTCCAGGAATAGACCATATCCTATGGCCTGCTAGACAGTGTTTGGCAAGCCATAGGATTGTTCTCTTAGTTGCTTCTTCATGTATTACACATAGCTTTGCTGGCTGGGGAGTGCTGGGAGTTGTAGGCCTTTTCTATGTCTAAACATTTAGGATTGAGCCCTAAAAAGCACATATTTGTTAAGTACTAACTTATAAATTATTTTTTGTTTCACATGCAACTTATTGCTGACACATGGGCTTTAGCTACCACACTACACTCTTCAAAATAATTTTAAGCTGAACCAGTTTGCAAGAATTCTGAGAACTGAAAATCCCTAGCCCACTCTCAGAGGACTACGGTTCCAAGAATCCTTTCAAGCCGGTTTTGTTTCATGCAAAGAGAGGTGTAGGATGCACAAAGGGAGGAGCAACATGAATGGACAACAGTGACACGCAGGAGAAAGAGATTCAGAAGGCACTCTTGCACCACTGGAACTAAAAAATGCTTTGAAGCTCCTGTGGAAGAGAATGGCTCTGAACCTTTAGCAGAACTTGCAGGACAGGAAGCAAGATGCTGGAACCCTACAGAGAGAGAGAGAACGGTTAGAGTCTCCCTGCTGCGAGGAATAGAAGGCCAGACCTGTTGGCTTGAGAAGTATGTTGTCTCCCAGGAGCACAGATTGGGGATGTGATGGAGCAGCTGCTGACACTTGTCAGCAGTCCACTGATAGTTATCCCCCCCTCCTTATCCATCTGGGAACAAATGATACCGCCAAGGACAGCTATAACCACATTGTGTCAGACTACAAAGCTCTAGGAAGGAAGCTCGAAACCTTTGGACCTCAAGTGGTGTTCTTATTCAGCTTTCCAGTCTATCAAAGAGAAAGGGAAAGAAGAATTCTGTAGGTGAATAACTGGCAACGAAGATGCTGTCACTGGGAGAAATTTGGTTTCTGGGACCATCGTTTATGCTTTTGGGGTGAAGGGCTGCTGGCGGGAGATGGACTGCACCTCACAAAGACTGGAAAGAATGTGTTTGAACGAAGAATGGCAAGTCTGATCAGGAGGGCTTTAAACTGAATCCTGTGGGGGATGGGGATGATACCTCAGAGGTAAGGACTGCAGATAAGGGCTCATGCAGCAGAAACTGGGACAGCAGATGTAGCAGGTCCTGTTAAATCTCTTAATAAAAATGCAGCGAGGTCATTGGAGCATAAAGTTCATGGCTTTCAATGCCTTTATACTAATGCTCAAAGAATGGGAAATAAACAAATAAGCTTGAACTCTTGATTCAAGAACGTAAATACAACTTAATAGGTATAACTGAGAGTTGGTGGGATGACTCCCATGAGTGCAATATAGCAACTGAAAGATATAACTTGTTCAAAAAGAACAGAAGCCATTAAGAAGTTGGGGGGGGGGCGGGTGTTGCACTTTGTTAGAAACGTACACACCTGTACAGAAATGGAAGAGAATTAACCTGGTGGCCCAGCTGAAAGCATCTGGGTTAAAATAAACAGAGGAAAGAAAAAAAACAATACTGTAGTTGGAGTCTACTATCGACCACCCAACCAAGGAGATGTGGATGATGCTTTCCAAAAACAAATTGCAGATATGTCAGAGAAGCATAAAGCAGTTGTAATGGGGGGCTTTACCATGATATCTTTTGGGTGACAAACTCTGCCAAGCATGGTTTCTCCAGGAAATTCCTGACTTGCCTTGCTGACAATTTTCTCCTTCAGAAGGGGAGGAAGAAATAAGGGGATCACCCACCCTTGACTTGATCCTGACCAATAGGGAAGTTAGTTGATGAGGTGAAAGTAGCAGGAACTTTGGGGGAAGTGACCATGAAATGCTTGAGTTCTTGATTTTAAGGAAAACTAAAGCTGAATGTAGACAAACGTATACCTTGGATTGCAGGAAAGCTGATTTTAATAATCTCAGAGCAGTAAGTAGGATTCCACACAGGAAAACCTAACAGGAAGAGAAGCTCTAGAGGGATGGAAGTTCCTAAAAAAGGATGTACTGAAGACTCAATCGGAAACAGTCCCAATTGGGGAGGTGGGCAGGGAAGACAACAGAAGAAGCCGATGTAGCTTCACAAAAAGCTTAGCGATGATCTGAAAGTCAAAAAGGACACATAAAGGAGGAACAGGCCACTAAGGAAGCATACAAGCAGATAGCCTGGAATTGCAGGAATGGTGTCAGGAAGGTTAAAGCTCAGAATGAGCTGAGGTTGGTGAGGGATGGTAAGAATAACAAAATGGGCTTCTTCAGATACATTCAAATTGAAGGGAAGGCCAAAGTAATGATACACTCACTGCTCAACGAAGATGGCAAAATGCTCATAGCTGATAAGGAAAAGGCGGAACTGCTCAACTCCTATTTTGGCTCAGTCCTCTCCCAAAAAGGCATCTGTGTCCCATCTGGCATAGGTGACAAACAGGTTGAAGGGGTAGGCGTGCAGCCTGAGATTGACAGAGAGATGTTCAGGGAATATCTAGGCACCTTAAATGAATTCAAGTTCCCAGGTCAAGATGAATTGCATCCTATGGTATTGAAGGAGCTAGCGGATGGACCATCTGAACCTTTATCTATTATGTTTGAGAAATCCTGGAGAACAGGTGAATGACTGGAGGAGGGGAAATATTTTCCCCATCTTCAAAAAGAACCAGGGAATTATAGACCAGTCAGTCTGACATCAATACCTGGGAAAATTCTAGAGCAGATTATAAAGTGCTCGATCTGTAGGCACCTTGACACGAATGCATCGCTGGTAGACAACATGGATTTGTCAAGAACAAGTCCTGTCAGACTAATCTTATTTTCAATTGGGTAACTTCCTTAGTTGATCATGGAAATGCTATGCATATACTGTAGAGAGAGTTCAGCAAGATATTTGCCAAAGTGCCCCATGATATGATTAGCAAGCTAGTTAAGTGTTGGTTGGATGGCACTATTAGTACATGGATCCACAGTTGGCTGGAGAACCATACTCAAAGAATGCTCATCAATGGATCTTCATCAAACTGGAGAGGAGTATCAAGTGGGGTGCCGCAGGATTGAGTCCTGGGGCCTGTACTCTTCCATTATTAATGACTTGAAGGAAGAGGTGGGGGAAATTACCAGATGATACAAAATTGGATTGGGCAGCTATTACTTTAGAAGACAGAAACATTCAAAATGATCTTGACAGGTTAGAAAATGGCAGACACCACACTTTAAGAAGGATTCAGATAAATTGCAACGAGTTCACAGAAGGGCAACAAAGATGATCAGGGGACTAAAAACTAAATCTTACAAGGAAAGATTGAAGAAATTGGGTATGTTTAGCCCTGAAGAGAGTAGAGGGGGATATGATAGCACTGTTTAAGTACCTAAAGGGTTGTCACACAGAAGAGGACTGCAACCTGTTCTCTATCATCCAAGAGTGTAGGACACGAAATAACAGGCTTAAGTTACAGGAAGGCAGTTGAATGTCAGGAAAAACATCCTTATGTTCAGAGCAGTCAGACAATAGAAGTGGTTGGCTACGAAGGTGGTGGGCTCTCCATCATTGGAGGCATTCAAGTCAAGGCTGGACAACCAACTGTCAGGAATGCTTGAAACTGGATTCCTGCACTGAAGAAGGGGTTGGACTCAACGGCCAAAATGGCCCCTTCCAACTCTATGATTCTATTTTATAGCAATCCCAGCTGCTGGTGAGAAAATATGTTAATTTTTTTAAAAGTGGGAGGGGTAGGACACTTTTGGCAGGTGCCAAGAAAGAAATCTGGGCGCATTGGTGCCTATGGGCAGCATGTTGCCTACCCCTGGGCTAGAGGCTTAGTTGCAGTAGTTTTAGACCTCCAATCCACTGTGAAAATAGTTATAAATAATTCACCTTATTTAAGTTTTCTCATGCATACTGATGTACTAGGAAAATAGGGTTTGTGAGATTTGCTGGTGAAGCCGATCAGAAGCAGTGTTAGCTGGCTGGCCTAGGGTGCTTCTGTAGAACAGGACGTGTGTACTTGTACAGTTGTTCTAGGATGTGTAGTTCTGAGAGATTTATTCATTCATTACATTTCTATACCCCCCAAAAGCTGAAAGCTCTCTGGACAGTTCACAAAACCAGACGTAAAGCTATAAAATACAATAATATAATAAAATGTAGCATAACAACTTTAAACAAAAGCTGAAACAGACAAAAAACCAGATTAACAACAAAAATAAAACTCAGCAGCAGTGCAAAGATCTTAAAACGCCCTAAAACATTTTTTTAACTGAAAGACTAAAAAAACTAGGAGAATAAAAAGGTCTTTGCCTGGTGCTGAAAAGGCCACAACATAGGCGCTGGGTGAGCCTCTCTGGGGAGGCATTCCACACCTGCAGCGCCATCACTGAAAAGGCCTGTGTAGTTCTTTTGTGAAGTGATGGGAAGCATCTGGCTTGTGCAACATGATTGTTTCTAGCTATTCATTTAATATTAAAGTCAAACTTCTTGAATGCTTTTCTGGCATGGCCAAGGGTGGTGCCTGGGCAGTTCTTAGGTCCTGAGAAGTAGTTACCTCAGGAGAACTCAGTCGTGAGGGAGATAGGGCTTACTAGACATGAATGCAACAGAACGTACACCATGCACAAATTCCACCATACAGACTCTTTCCCTGTGCAGACCAACTGTGCCCCCTTCCCCAGTGTTTGTCTCTGCTTCCCCAATGAAGAATGTCTCCCTACACCCCTGCTCTGGTCCCAAACTATTTAGGGCTTAAAGGTTAGAACTAGAAACTCCTAACTCAAAGGTAAATGGAGGGAATATTTCCAGAAAGGACAGAACTTAGGCTGGAGGCAGTCGCATTAGGGAACACCAAAGGGAAGGAGAAAGAACACCATCCTCAAGCATGGCAAACTGGGGGTAGCCATCTTCCTCCCAAGGCCAGTGCCAGAGGGGCATGATGGTGTAGCTTCCACTAGCTCACTAGTGCTCACCACTAGCACTGAGCAGCTGCTGCTGAGGTATACCTGCCCCTGAGAAGTTTGGGTTCTCTTGTGTGGGTGGGGCTCTATCCCATGAATAGCAACACCACCTGCTCCCTCCCACCCCACGTGGCAGATAACACAGAACAGCTGAAGCTCCCATGCCCATTACAGTGGGCAAGTTAGTGGTGATTGCAAAGAATAGCTGCCTCTGCCTTCAATCACTCACCTACCATCTCACTTCGAGAGTGCAATAGTAAGGATTCTGTCTGCAGTGCTACACCCAGAGAGTGCAGGTGAGCAAGAGGCTGCCTCTGCCTGCCACCCTCTCCCTCTGGCCAGTATGGTGGGGAAAAGGGAAGCCTACCAGGGCTGCCTTGCAAGAACAAAAGCAAGTGTGAAGGGATGCACGTTGGGGCAAAAAATCCCAACTTCAAATATAGCCTAATGGGATCTGAGCTAGCGGTGACCAGGAAAGACATCTTGGGGTTGTAGTGGACAGCTCAATGAAGATGTCCACCCAGTGTGCAGCTGCTGTAAAAAAAAAAAAAAAAAAAGAGGCAAACTCCACGTTAGGCATTATTAGGAAAGGAATTGAGAATAAAACTGCCAATACCATACTGCCCCTATATAAATCTATGGTGCGACCACACTTGCAATACTGTGTATAGTTCTGGTCACCACACCTAAAAAAAATATTGTAGAGCTGGAAAAAGTGCAGAAAAGGGCAACTAAGGGAGCAACCCTATGGCCACTAGTCAGCGGCTAGACAGCCATAGTATATCTTGTTTTCCAGGAACCAACCTTTGAGCCCGCGCTCCTGAGGTCAGTTCCTGGAGAACTGACCTTCCCCCCCTCCGCGCTGCCTCACAGGCAGTGCAGAGAAGCCCACACTTGCAAGAGAAGAGTGGCCAAAACAGGGTGTTCCATCCAATGTGTCGTCCAACAGCCTCCTCCTCCGCTATCCCGCAGCTAGACAGCCGAAAATCAACTGTATAGCCAATTTTGCAGGGCAGGAGGAACGTAGAGGGAATGATCCTGCACTGGATAGGCAGCTGCCTATCTGATAGGATTGCGCCCTAAAATGATCAAAGGGCTGGAGCATCTCCCCTATGAGACAACAGCTGGGATTGTTTAGCTTGGAAAACAAGGAGGGTAAGGGGAGACATGAAAGAGGTGTACAAAATTATGCATGGTGTGGAGAATGTGGAGAGGGAAACATTTTTCTCCCTCTCTCAAAATACTGACCCGGGGTCATCCTATGAAGCTGATTGGTGGGAGATCCAGGACAGATAAAAGGAAGGGCTTCTTCACACTGCGCATAGTTAAACTATGGAATTCGCTACCACAGGATGTAGTGATGGCCACCAATTTGGATGGCTTTAAAAGGGGGTTGGACAAATTTCTGGAGGAAAAGACTATCAATGGCTACTAATCTTGAGGGCTATGTGCTACCTCCAGTACCAGAAGCAGTCAGCCTATGTACACCAGTTGCTGGGGAACATGGGTGGGAGGGTACTGTTTCACTCATGCCCTGCTTGTGGATTCCTTGTCGACAGCTGGTTGGTCACTGTGTGAACAGAATGCTGGACTAGGTGGACCCTTGGTCTGATTCAGGAGGGCTCTTCTCATGTTCTTCTAACAGTCACTACCTCTGCTCACTTGCTCACCCCCTCTCTGGGCAGCACGGAAGGACCCAACCCGAGCTCCTAAAGGGAGAGCAAAAGTGCGCAAGCGAGCAGAGCGGGCTGGCTGTACAAGGATGCATCTCCTCGCTCTCTCACTGGAGCTCTCTCGCACACGCTCTCTCAGTTGCGCAGCGGTGGGGACTGGGCCCAATCCTCCCTACTGCGCCACCAGATAAAGAGGGAGAAGGGCCATCCCAGAGCGAGCAAGCTTCTGACACCTCTACTTTAACTGGCCTCTGTCTGGAGAACACAGCAAAGAAGAGCGGGCTGGTTTCACAAAATCCCCCGTTGCACCGCCCAAAGGGAGAGCTCAGGTAAGCAGGGCCGAGGTCTCGGGGTTGCCTTTTGCATGCGCAGCTACCCCTGCCTACGTTTTACACCTGCGTAAGGCGGGCAGAAGCCGCAGCTCGCTCCGCAGGCTGCGCCACGGGGCCCAATCCTCTCTCCAGGCTGCCCAGAGCGCGCGCGCGCGCGCGCGATCAGAGCTCTGTCCCCGGGCCCATCCCGTCTCCCGGAGCTCCGCGGGAAAGGCTGTGCCGACCCGAGGGCGAGGAACGGGCATCTCCCAACGGCAGTCAGCGCGGGGTCTTCGTGGCCCGGAACCGCCCGCCGCCGCCCGGCGCTGTGCCGGCCCTGCTCCACCCAGCCCTAGCCCAGCACAGCTTCCTCGCCAAGCAGGCCCGGCCAGGTCCGGCCTCCCCGCGACTAGGCTTGCCGCTCTCCCCGCCCTCCGCCCGGCGAGGGAGCCTCGCCGCCAGGAGGGCATCGCCGCAGCCGAGGGGCAGGCCTTACCTCCAACGCGGTACATGTTGGCAGCCATGCGAGGGCGCCGGGCAGGCCGGCGAGGGCCCCCGCGCCGCCGCCTCTCGACGCCGGATGCGCTGGAAAACGGAGATCAGGAGGGGGCGAGGCGAGGCGCAGGGAGCGGAGAGGAGAGGAGAGGAGAGGAGCCGGTGGCGGGATTAAAAGGGCCGTGCCAGCGGCGGGACGCGCAAGGTGCGCGAAGCCCGGCCCGGCCCGGCCCACGGCGGCCGGAGCAAGACGCCGGCCTCCCCGGTGCCCGCGCCGTCGCCACCGACGCGGGCCACCGCGCGTGCGCGTGCACTGGCGTCTCCCCCCACCCCAGAATAGGGGCTCAGCGTTCGCGGTCCCGTTCGAACGTCAGAGCATTCAGCATACGAAGGGATAAGAACGAGTGTTTCTGTGTCTGTGAAGTGCCTTCTGAACAGGAGCAATGTAATGGCTAAAGGTCGCAGCCTGTGTGAATCAGGCAGCCCCTGCTTCAGCCCTCGCTTCCGCCACGAAATCAACCCGGCGGGCCTGAGATGCCCCTCTTTTCTCTCCGCCCCACGCACCTGCATCTGCAATACTGACCTATTTTACGAGGTTATTATAAAGACTGCAATATAACGTTTGTGAAGCTCGGGAAAAATGCTATATAAGAACTGGATATTATTTTTATTATAAATGCATATGATAAACTACAACCCATAATAAAACATCAAACATGAAAGTATTAAATATCAAATGCATCAACAGTGCAATCCTATACATGTCTACTCAGGAGTAAGGCCCACTGAGTTTAATTTGGAGTTATTCCCAAGTGAGTGTGTATAGGGTTGCAGCCCTAATGTCAAGACCCAGATTACCAAACATAAAAGATATACGTTGCTAAGTAAAGATAATTATAATTGTTCTGGTGTGGAAGAAAAGCCATTAGCTAAGCACTGACCCGGTATGTAGATTTCTTTGACACCAATATGCAACAAAAAGAGGCCATCTATAATTTTTGCATTTTCTCTTCCCCTTTCCAAATTATGTTAAATTGATCTGCTTATCTATTTCAGCTATCCTCAAAGCTCTTTTAAACTATCCCAACACCATGTATTGCCCCTTTAGATTCCCATTGTTTATGACACCATCCTATGCATGTTTTGACAGAAAAAAGCCCTACAACTCCCAGCATTCCCCAGCCAGCATTTTCCCCACTGGGGAGTGCTGTGAGTTGGACTCCCCCCCCCCCACTTTAGCCTGGCAAGATACACAGAAACCGAGTTCAAAGGCTTCCATCTCACGAGGGCACCACCCATAGGATTGGCCCTTAGTGATTGTAACTTTTTCTGATAGCAACAGGTTTTCAATCTTGTCTTCAGTAAGATAAGATTAATATGATTTACATAAAAGAATCATACATGGATCAAGTTTCAGCTTGCATCCTGTTATCTGAAGGATCATATATACATTTCTTCAAAACCGATTTTCCAAGGTTCATTCCCATCCACACATCTGCATAAAACTGCTGTATATTGCCTGGTATCTCCAATAGCTAATACGATTAGTAACATGGTAAAGGTAAAGGTGTCCCCAACCAGTCGTGTCCGACTCTAGGGTGTGGTGCTCATCTCCATTTCTAAGCCGAAGAGCCAGCGCTGTCCGAAGACGCTTCCATGGTCATGTGGCCGGCATGACTGTACACCGAGGTGCACGGAATGCTGTTACCTTTCCCGCCGAAGCGGTGCCTATTTATGTACTTGCAATTTCTTGCTTTCGAACTGCTAGGTTGGCAGGAGCTGGGACTGAAGATGGGAGCTCACTCCGTCACGTGGCACTCAGGTCTCGAACTGCTGTCCTGCCGACCTTCCGGTCTGCAGTTCAGCGTCTTAACCACTAAGCCACCGTAATAAAAATTAACACCATATACAAAAAATAGAAAAGCAGATACATTCTTTTTAATGGCAGTGAGTTAAAAACAACATTTAAAAACAGATTAAAACACAGAGCATCAGGGAACAACAAATCATCCTCCTGTTCAAAAAGAACAGGAGGAACAGAAAGGGAGGTGGGGTTGCACTATATGTGAAAAATACATATCTGCACAGAAATACAGGAGGATGAGCTTGGTAGCCCCATCGAGAGCATCTGGATCAAAATAAATGGAGCAAAGAATAAAAGGAAACTGGTGGCCGGAGTCTACTACTGGCCACCCAATCAAGGAGGAGACGAGGAGGAAACTTTTGAAAAGCAAATAGGCAATGTTTCAAGGAAGCATGATGTAGTAGTAATGGGGGACTTCAATTTCCCCGATATTTGTTGGGAGACAAATTCTGCAAAACATGGCCCCTCCAGGAAATTCCTGACTCGTGTGGCAAATAACTTCCTCCGACAGAAAGTAGAGGAAAAAACTAGACGATTGGCCATCCTTGACTTAATCCTAACCAACAGAGGTGACTTAGTGAATAAAGTAGCAGTTACAGGAACTCTGGGGGAAAGCGACCATGCTGTACTTGAGTTCTTGGTTGTAAGGGAAGCAAAAGCCAAGTGTAGTCAAACGCGTACCCTGGATTTTAGGAAAGCTGATTTTAATAAACTCAGAACAATGATCAGTAAGGTCCCATGGCAAGCGACGCTAACGAGAAAAGGAGTCCAAGATGGGTGGGAGCTTTTAAAACAGGAAATTATCAAGGCACAATTACAAACAATTCCAACAAGAAGAAAAGGTGGAAGACAACAGAAGAAGCCAATGTGGCTTCACAAAAAGCTTAAGGATGACCTGAAAACAAAAAAGGACACATATAGGAAGTGGAAAGAAGGCCAAGTAACAAAGGAAGAGTACAGGCAGGTAGCACAGAATTGCAGGGATGGCGTCAGGAAGGCTAAAGCTGAGAACGAGCTGAGGTTAGCGAGGGAGGCTAAAAACAACAAAAAGGCTTTCTTCGGCTACGTGCATAGTAAAAGGCAGAGGAAAGAAATGGTGGTTCAGCTATTAAATAAGGATGGCAAAATGATAACAGATGATGAAGAAAAGGCAGAGGTGCTCAGTTCCTACTTTGGCTCAGTCTTGTCCCAAAAGAGGGTCATGACCCCCCTGGCAAAGGCGAGGTACAGGCTGAAGGGGCAGGATTGCAGCTTGAGATCGATAGGCATATGGTCAAGGAACACCTAATGAGTTCAAATCTCCAGGGCCATATGAACTGCATCCTAGAGTAATGAACTGGCAAAAGAACTCTCAGAACCGCTGTCTATTGTCTTTGAGAAATCATGGAGGACAGGGGAAGTGCCAGATGACTGGAGGAGGACTAATGTTGTCCCTATCTTCAAAAAGGGTAAAAAGGAGGAACCTGGGAACTACAGACCAGTCAGTCTGACATCAATCCCTGGGAACATTCTGGAGCAGATGATAAAGCAATCCATCTGGAAGCACCTTGAAAACAATGCAGTGATTACTTGAAGCCAACATGGATTTGTCAAGAACAAGTCCTGCCAGACGAATCTGATCTCATTTTTTGATCAAGTAACCTCCCTTGTGGGCCGTGGGAATGGTGTAGACATCATATACCTCGACTTCAGCAAAGCTTTCGACAAAGTGCCCCATGATATCCTGATGAGCAAACTAGCTCAAAGTGGGCCAGATGAAACAACGATCTGGTGGATCCACAGTTGGCTACAGAATCGGACTCAAAGAGTGCTTATCAATGGGATCTTCTCCAACTGGGGAGAGGTAACGAGTGGGGTACCGCAGGGCTCAATCCTGGGCCCAGTGCTCTTCAACATTTTTAGTAATGACTTGGAGGAGGAGGTGCAGGGAATGCTGATCAAATTTGCAGATGACACGAAACTGGGCGGGATAGCTAAGACTTTGGAAGACAGAAACAGAATTCAAAGTGATCTGGATAGACTGGAGCGCTGGGCAGAAATCAACAGAATGACATTTAACAGGGATCAATGCCAAGTTCTGCACCTAGGAAAAAGGCACCAAATGCACACTTAAAAGATGGGGGATACGTGGCTCAACAACACTACAAGTGAGAAGGGTCTTGGAATTGTTGTCGATCACAAGCTGAATATGAGCCAATAATGTGATGTGGCTGCAAAAAAGGCCAATGCTCTTTTGGGCTGCATTCATAGAAGCATAGCTTCCAAATCCCGGGAAGTACTAGTTCCCCTCTACTCAGCACTGGTTAGGCCTCATCTGGAGTACTGTGTCCAGTTCTGGCACCACACTTCAAGGAGGATGCAGACAAACTGGAGAGGGTTCAGAGGAGGGCAACGAAGATGATCAGGGGACTGGAAACAAAGCCCTATGAAGAGAGACTGAAAGAACTGGGCATGTTTAGCCTGGAGAAGAGAAGACTGAGGGGAGATATGATAGCACTCTTCAAGTACTTGAAAGGTTATCACAGAGAGGAAGGCCAGGATCTCTTCTCGATCATCCCAGAGTGCAGGACACGGACTAATGGGCTCAAGTTACAGGAAGCCAGATTCCAGCTGAACATCAAGAAAAACGTCCTGTTAGAGTACTACGACAATGGAACCAATGATCTAGGGAGGTGGTGGGCTCTCCCACACTGGAGGCGTTCAAGACGAGGCTGGACAGCCATCTGTCAGGGATCCTCTGACTTGGATTCCTGCATTGAGTAGGGGGTTGGACTGGATGGCCTTGTAGGCCCCTTCCAACCCTACTATTCTATGATTCTATGATCTTAGTAGGCCAAAATGCCTATTTAAATAAAAAAGCTCTTTACATGCCAGAGGAGGGCCATCAACAGACTAAATGAGCATCCCTCTCATTTGGTGTTCCAAAGTCTGGCTCCAACCACTGAGAATGCCCTTTCTCAAGTTCCCACCAAAATATGTCAGAAGTTAAGGCCTGAATAAAGAACAATAAACAGAACATTAATTAGCTTCCCCCCCCCCATTTTTAATTTTTTTTTGCTAGGGATCTTCCACTTGGGTGATCCCCAGCTGCAAACTAGCATTTATGACAGGTAAAGTAAATGCTTGAGGAGTACTTTGGTGATTTTACATAGTCCCTCCCTCTCCTCCCCCCCCCCCCGACATGTTATATCTTCCCATAGCTGTTAAACAGCAATATAACCTTAAATGCTGCTACTCAAAAAACCCAAACGAAATCAAACAAACACTAGGAATTTTGTTTCAGCTGTTATGCAAGCATTATTGTCAAGTTCAGTGTCAAGAACTAAAGGCCTCTGTGGAAGATCTCAGCACTTGGGCAGGTGCTCTCCTGGAGAGGGGTGATGATGTTACCCAGAGAAGACAGCAGCATAGTCCAACCTCCACTGACAGCTAATAAAGAGGGCACTTTTGACAGCCAAGACTGAGTGGGAGGTCAATTGCTTTACAAAACCCCTTGAATCCAAACATTCCAAGACTTGAGCCAAGAAACTCTGCAAAAAAGAAAAGCTTTCCACTTGTGTACTTCACAGAAATATTAATATAGCCTATAAACAGGGATTCCTAGTCAAACTGATAACTCAAGTAGAGGGGAAGATATATGTGGCAAAAAGCAAGGAAGCTCCAACTAGAATTGAAATTAGATCCAGGAGCAGAGTTCCCATCAGAATCAAACAGTGAAGCCTCCTTAGAAGATGTGGAAGTTCACTCTGTGGGAAGTAATTGGCCAAAACAAGCAGCAAGAAGGAGATGCATGAAACTTGATGTCCACTTAGTCCAGAACACTAAACACTGCAAGCCTAAAGAAGGAGAATCTGAAAAGTATCCACTGAGGGAAATTTAGTTCTTGATATTCTAGGACAGATAAAATACAGTCAGGGCCAGAAATATTGGAACAAGGATAACTGTTTTGGCAGTTGGCCTCTGCACACCACCACACTGAAGCTGAAAGGAAACACACCCAGATGGGAGAGAAGTCAGGACTTTCAGCTGTATTTCAAGGGGGTTGGCAAAAGTGGGGCACTAACCATTGAGAAAGGACAGCCAGTGGCATACACACACACCCGTCGTTGGTGGCTCATAAGTAATGGAACAAACCAACATCACTTCAAACTTAAGGATCGCCTTTAATACCTGGATGAAAATCCTTTGCAGTCAATGACTGCCTGAAGTCTGGAACCCATGGACAAGACCCAGTGCTGAGTTTCCCCCCTCGAGATGCTTTGCCAGGCCTTTACTGCAGCTGCCTTCAGCTGCTGCTTGATTGTGGGTCTTTCTGCCTTCAGTCTTGTCTTCAGGAAGTGAAAAGCATGCTCTATTGGGTGGCGATCAGGTGACTGACTTGGCCATTGAAGAACATCCCACTTCTTTGCCTGGAGAAACTCTTGGGTAGCTTTTGCTGTATGTTTTGGGTCATTATCCATCTGCAATATGAAGCAGCATCCTATCAGTTTGGCAGCATTCACCTGAATCTGAGCAGAAAGTATAGCCCTATACACTTCAGAATTCATATTGCTGCTTTTCTCAGCAGTCAGGTCATCAATAAACACCAGTGATCCGGTTCCATTGGCAGCCATACATGCCCATGCCATAACACTGCCTCCACCATGTTTGACAGATGATGTGGTATGCTTTGGATCATGAGCTGTTCCTTTCCTTCTCCATACTTTTCTCTTCCCATCATTTCTGGTACAAGCTAATCTTGGTTTCATCAGTCCAAAGAATCTTATTCCAGAACTGGGCAGGCTTTTTTAGGTGTTTGCTGGCAAAGGCTAATCTGGCCTGTCTGTTCTTAAGCGTTACCAGTGGTTCATAGAATCATAGAATAGTAGGGTTGGAAGGGGCCTACAAGGCCATCCAGTCCAACCCCCTGCTCAATGCAGGAATCCAAGTCAGAGCATCCCTGACAGATGGCTGTCCAGCTTCATCTTGAACGCCTCTAGTGTGGGAGAGCCCACCACCTCCCTAGGTCATTGGTTCCATAGTTGTAGTGCTCTAACAGTCAGGACGTTTTTCCTGATGTTCAGCCGGAATCTGGCTTCCTGTAACTTGAGCCCATTAGTCCGTGTCCTGCACTCTGGGATGATCGAGAAGAGATGCTGGCCTTCCTCTCTGTGACAACCTTTCAAGTACTTGAAGAGCACTATCATATCTCCCCTCAGTCTTCTCTTCTCAAGGTTAAACATGCCCAGTTCTTTCAGTCTCTCTTCATAGGGCTTTGTTTCCAGTCCCCTGATCATCTTCGTTGCCCTCCTCTGAACCCTCTCCAGTTTGTCTGCATCCTGCTTAAAGTGTGGTGCCCAGAACTGGACACAGTACTCCAGATGAGGCCTAACCAGTGCTGAGTAGAGGGGAACTAGTACTTCCCGGGATTTGGAAGCTATGCTTCTATGAATGCAGCCCAAAAGAGCATTCGCCTTTTTTGCAGCCACATCACATTTTTGGCTCATATTCAGCTTGTGATCGACCACAATTCCAAGATCCTTCTCGCTTGTAGTGTTATTGAGCCAAGTATCCTCCATCTTGTAAGTGTGCATTTGCTTTCTTTTTCCTAGGTGCAGAACTTGGCACTGATCCCTATTAAATGTCATTCTGTTGTTTTCTGCCCAGCGCTCCAGTCTATCAAGATCACCTTGAATTTTGTTTCTGTCCTCCAAAGTATTAGCTATCCGACCCACTTCTGTGTCATCTGCAAATTTGATCAGCATTCCCTGCACCTTCTCCTCCAAGTCATTAATAAATATGTTGAAGAGCACTGGGCCCAGGACTCAGCCCTGCAGTACCCCACTCGTTACCTCTCCCCAGTTGGAGAAGGTCCCATTGATAAGCACTCTTTGAGTCCGATCCTGTAGCCAACTGTGGATCCACCGGATCGTTGTTTCATCTAGCCCACTTTGAGCTAGTTTGCTATCATGGGGCACTTTGTCGAAAGCTTTGCTGAAGTCGAGGTATATGATGTCTACAGCATTCCCACGGTCCACAAGGGAGGTTACTTGATCAAAAAATGAGATCAGATTCGTCTGGCAGGACTTGTTTTTGACCAATCCATGTTGGCTTTGAGTAATCACTGCATTGTTTTCAAGTTGCTTCCAGATGGATTGCTTTATCATCTGCTCCAGAATTTTCCCAGGGACTGATGTCAGACTGACTGGTCTATAGTTCCCAGGTTCCTCCTTTTTACCCTTTTTGAAGATAGGGACAACATTAGTCCTCCTCCAGTCATCTGACACTTCACCCATCCTCCATGATTTCTCAAAGAGAATAGACAGCGGTTCTGAGAGTTCTCCTGCCAGTTCCTTTATTACTCTAGGGTGCAGTTCATCTGGCCCTGGATATTTGAACTCATTCAAAGTAATTAGGTGTTCCTTGACCATATGCCTATTGATCTCAAGCTGCAATCCTGCCCCTTCAGCCTGTACTTTGCCTTTGCCAGGGGGGTCATAGACCCTCTTTTGGGAGAAGACTGAGACAAAGTAGGAATTGAGCACCTCTGCCTTTTCTTCATCATCTGTTATCATTTTGCCATCCTTATTTAATAGCTGAACCACCATTTCTTTCCTCTGTCTTTTACCATGCACGTAGCTGAAGAAAGCCTTGTTGTTGCTTTTAGCCTCCCTTGCTAACCTCAGCTCATTCTCAGCTTTAGCCTTCCTGACGCCATCCCTGCAATTCTGTGCTACCTGCCTGTACTCTTCCTTTGTTACTTGGCCTTCTTTCCACTTCCTATACGTGTCCTTTTTTGTTTTCAGGTCATCTCTAAGCTTTTTGTGAAGCCACATTGGCTTCTTCTGTTGTCTTCCACCTTTTCTTCTTGTTGGAATTGTTTGTAATTGTGCCTTGAGAATTTCCTTTTTTATAAACTCCCACCCATCTTGGGCTCCTTTTCTCATTAGCGTCACTTGCCATGGGACCTTACTGATCATTGTTCTGAGTTTATTAAAATCAGCTTTCCTAAAATCAAGGGTACGCGTTTGACTACACTCAGCCTTTGCTTCCCTTAGAACCAAGAACTCAAGTACAACATGATCGCTTTCCCCCAGAGTTCCTGTAACTGCTACTTTATCCACTAAGTCTAACTGTTGGTTAGGATCAAGTCAAGGATAGCCGATCCTCTAGTTCCTTCCTCTACTTTCTGTAGGAGGAAGTTATCCGCCACACAAGTCAGGAATTTCCTGGAGGGGCCATGTTTTGCGGAATTTGTCTCGCAGCAAATATCGGGGCAATTAAAGTCCCCTGTGACTACTACATCATGCTTCCTTGAAACATTGGCTATTTGCTTTTCAAAAGTTTCCTCCTCGTCTTCTCCTTGATTGGGTGGTTGGTAGTAGACTCCGACCATCAGGTTCCTTTTATTCTTTGCTCCATTTATTTTGATCCAGATGCTCTCGATGGGGCTACCAAGTTCATCCTCCTGTATTTCTGTGCAGAGATATGTATTTTTCACATACAGTGCAACCCCACCTCCCTTTCTGTTCCTCCTGTTCTTTTTGAACAAGTTATATCCTTCAATTGCTGTATTCCAGTCATGAAGTCATCCCACCAAGTCTCAGTTATACCTATCAGGTCATAATTTCCCTCTTGTATTAAGAGTTCAAGTTCGTTCTGTTTGTTTCCCATACTCTGGGCATTAGTATATAGACATCAAAGACCATGTGCTTCATAGTCTGGCTTTCTTCCTACATGTGTCTGAAGACTATTATTGGGTGCTGTTAGAGCTGTTCTCTCTGTTGCAGTGCATGCGCCTACATCCATTGTTACCCCCAACTTTACATCTCCCTTCCCCGTAGGATTCAGTTTAAAGCCCTCCTGATGAAGTTCTTCATGCTGTGGCCAAACACATTCTTCCCATCTTTTGTGAGGTGCAACCCGTCCCTTGCCAACAGCCCATCTTCCAGGCAGGCAACCCTTCATTCACATCTCTAATCCGTCCTCCCAGGAGACAACATACCTGGCAAGTCCACGGGTCTTCGCGACATACTTGGGTCTCGATCCCACGCAGCAAGGAGTCTCCCACTACTATCACTCTTCTTCTTCTTGTAGGCCTGGGTTTCATCACCTCTGTTTGACTGACCTTCAGCCTCTTGCTCACTCTCATGCAGGTTCCCCTGTGATTCTTCCTCTGCAGGCTGTCCTGCAGTCTCATCCACAAGTACCTGGAATCGGTTCCACAGCTCCACTGCTTCCACTGGTGCAGAGTGGCGTCTAGTTCTTCTCCTCCTAACTGTCACCCTTTTCCAAGGAGTATCCTCTACTCCATTTTTCTTCACCTCAGCATTTCCCACTTCTCCCTCATCTTGCTGTTGCTCTTCAAGCTTCTGGTCTTCCCTTTGCTGCTGTAGTTCCCCCATTCTGTCCAAGAACTCTTCGTGTTTTCTTATTCCCCAGAGGGTCGACAGTCGCCGCTCCAGTCCACTTACTTTTTCTTCCAGCAGCGTGATCAACTTGCACTTGTTGCAGGTGTAGGCCATGTTGTTCTCAGGCAAGAAAACAAGCATTGCACGCACCTTGCAGGTCACCACCACTTCCATAGCCTCTTTTCCCTTTTTGTGTCTAACTTTGTGATTGTTCTAGACTAACCTGTGCCTGCTCCTCTACTCAGTAGAGGTTAAAAGCAGAGTCCCACTGGTGTGAAAGTGTGTGTTACAAGAAAAATAAATGAAAAAAAAAGTTAGTTAAAAAAGAAAAAAAATGTTAGGCACATCCCCCTTGACCTCCCCTGCTGAAATCCCCTGGCCAACTCCTGTTCGCTCGCTCTGGTCGCTCGCTGTCTGGGAGCTTGCTTGCTTCTGTAGTCCCTGGACCAGCTGGAGCAGCTTGCTCTGCTCTGCTCTGCTGGGAGGCGGGAAACAGACTGAAACTTCCCGCCCACTCAGCTGCTGGGAGTACTCAGCCCCCCCCCCCATTCAGTTGGAGCTCTCAGAAGCACCTGGTGAGAACACAGTCACTCAGAAGGATAAAGGGCAGCCCCCTGGGCTTCCTGCAGCCCACTTACCTCTTAGCCTCTGTCTCCTTTGTCTCCTTTGTCTCTTCTACCACTTGCAACTCCCCTGTTTTGCACCTTGTTGTGAAGCCTCTGTATTTACATTCATAAAGCCGTCTCTTGACTGTAGATGTTGACAATGACACGCCTACCTCAGCAAGAGCGTTTTTGACCTGGCTAGATGTTGTGAAAGGGTTCCTCTTCACCCTGAGCAGAATTCTGCGGTCATCCACTTTAGTGGTCTCCCATGGTCTTCCAGGTCTTTTGCTGTTGCTGAGCTTGCCAGTTAATTCCTTCTTTTTCAGGATGTTCCAAACTGTTGTGTTGGCCACTCCCAATGTTTTCACTATCTCTCTGATGGGTTTATTTTGTTTCCTCAGCCTAATGATGGCCTCCTTCACTCGCCTGGACACCTCTTTGGACCTCATGTTGGGAGTTCCAGTGAACAGCTACCAAATGCAAATGTAATACTCAGAACCACCTCCAGGCCTTTTATCTCTTTGATTGGTCATGGGGTTCCCAGGAAACAGGCCATACTTGGCCATGCAGCTGCTTGTCAGCCATTCGTTCCATTACTTATGAGCCCCCAACGATGGGGGTGTATGTGTATGCCACTGGCTGTACTTCCCGAATGGTTAGTGCCCCACTTTTGTCAAAGCCCTTGAATTACAGCTGAAAGTCCTGACTTCGCTCCCATCTGGGTGTTTCCTTTCAACTTCAATGTTGTGGTGTACAGAGGCCAACTGTCAAAACAGTTATCCTTGTTCCAATATTTCTGGCCCTGACTGTATATGCAGCAGAAGGGAGGGTCAAAATCAAGGGGGATTTTGCAGGCATTGACAAAAAAAAGTTGCATTTTAAGGATCCCTGAGGCAGATATATTGTAATTAAAGGATCCTCAGGTGGAGAAATATTGACAGTACAATCCATTTGGAGTCCTAACAAACATCTAGAACAACTTCTGGAAAACACATTGCAAACAACAGAAGAATTCAGCCGTGGGGATTTGAATGCAGTGGCAGAAAAAATGCTAGACAGGAACAGAACAGTTGGGTCAAAGACCACCTCACAACCTTCAGGTTTAGCAAATATTTTTCAAGCCTGTGCATTGCTAGTTGCATAGTGGCTACCCTACCCGGGAGAATGTGGTTTTACTTATTATTCAAAATACATGACCTATACTCCCATCTAGATCATATTTTGGTTTCAGACACACTGACGCACAAAATTAGACACAGAATTTGTGTCTGTTACACTGTTAGATTACACTTTTGTTACAGCAACATTAACATTAGGAGGAGTACAGTGCAAATCCTTTCCCTGCAGAATGAGCTCCTTAAACCAAGAAATGATTATGTTAAAGAAAATAATACACCTGAAATAGGAATAACAATCCTCTGGGATGCTATGAAAGCAGTTATGTCAAGGAAAAGACAGGTTGCTTACCTGTAACTGTTTGTTCTTCAAGTGGTCATCTGTGCATTCACACATATGGAGTCTGCGCCTGTGTGGAGTCTGTCTCAGGAAAAAAACTTCAATAGCTAAGGCGTTAGGTGGGAACCCTCTGCGTACTGCGTATGCTTCCATGGGTTCCTGCCTATTCCCCTTAGTTCCCTTAAGACTGACATAGCAGTCTTATAACTGAGGGAGCGGGGGAAACCAGGAAAAAACCCACTCCAGGGGCCAGCACTGATTCACAATGACAACTGAAGTGGGGATGGTGGACGGGTTGTGTGAATGCACAGATGACCACTCGAAGAACTACAGTTACGGGTAAGCAACCTGTCTTCTTTGTGGTCTCTGTCTGTGTATGGGCAATTAGCAAGCTGACTTAACGGAAGTGGACTCAGGTAAATATTGACGACAGGACTGAATGTCCAAACACTGTGTTGGCTCTTGACCCAACATCCAAGCAGTAACGCTGGATAAATGCCAAAGGAGTGGGCCATGTTGCTGCTCGACAAAGACCTGGGAGAGGTATTCCTCTGTCAGAAGCAACTGACATTGCCACTGCCCGTGTTAAATGTCCACGCAGTGGTGGTCAGTACCAGCACCTCTGCTGTGGTTGTTGCTGCTGTTGCGAGAAACCCATTCAAAGAGCAGAAGTCCAGTCTTTCCACATTGAACCCACAGTTTTGTCTGTCTTTGTATTAAAAAGCCCCTGACCATCAAAAGGTAAGTCCTCAATCCTGGAACATGTTTCCTGTGAGAGTCCTGCTGATCTTAACCATGCATGTCTATGGAGTGCAGTTGCTCTGGCAAGCACTTTAGAGTTGCAGTCCACATGATGTCTCATTGTGTGGATCTGTCTGTAGAGCTTTAAGGCCTCACTTTGGAACAATCGAGTTAGCTCCTTTTTATCATCTGGCAAGTACTCAAACAACTTGCTGACCTTGTCCCACAAGAGGAGTCGATAACCCAACACTGCCACCTGGTAGTTTGCAACTTTTAAACCTAACGATATGGATGAGTAGATATGGCTGCCCAAGAGGTTGAGTCTCTGTCCTTTGTCCACTGGGAACTAGTGTTGTCAAACACTAGTTTGTCCAAGGCCGCTTCCATGATGATTGAATTTGGCACTGTGCGCTGTGCAAGGAATTCAGCATCAGCCTTCCAGATGCTTGAATGTGGGAGGCATAGATGACGGGCTTTTCCAAGATTGCTTGATGACTGTGAGTAAAGCTGGTAGCATGTGGATTGCACCTGGGTGAGCAGAGTCTGTGTTGACCATGTCAAAAACTAGGTCTTGAACAGCAGAAGCCACTGCTGAGTCAACAGTCCAAGGCTTTCCATATTGGTCAGCAAACTGACCCAAATCTTCCAATGGTGAAATGGCTTTCTGAGAAGTGACTTCCGGATCTGGTGATGAGATGGATGGCTAACAGGAAGAAGGCAATGTGGCATCTGAAAGATACTCCTCGGAAATTGGGATTACGCCACCGTAATCAGTTAAGAGCTCAGCCACCCCAAGAGGAACAGTAGAAGCATGAGGTGATTTCACTGGGTACTTGATAGGGACTTGATTCTGTAGTGTTGGTTTGAGGGAGACTGCAACATTTGATGCCCCTGGTAGAAGCAACACCACCAGTTCTGGTACTGGCATAGGAGAGGTCAGTAAAGTATCGGTGTCTTCCCTCAGCCATGGTACCGAAGGCAATGGTAGGTGGCAATGACATTCCTGTCCCACAGGCATGGGGGATACCATCTGACTTCAAGGAATCGGCAAGGGCGCCAAGAAAACACCTTCTGCAGTAGGAAGCTTAGACACTGTAGTGGATGGTCGACGATAATAGCGGTCATCATCAGGATATTCCCATCTATGGTAGTGACGCTCATGATAGGGATCAAACCAGTCAGTGTCCCAGTATCACAGTGGACTGTAGGAGGAATAGCAGCAGGAATTGCACCTGGGTTTTGGTCCTAAGGCAGTGGGAAGTGAGAATGGTCCCAGGTTCGGTAGTAGGTAGAGGGAAAACCTCAAGTGGATGTTGTTGAAAACATCATGTCCGGGGACCCATGTCAATGGTCTCTAATCTCAGCTCTCCATGGTGAGGTATATGACAGGAGGAGCCAGAGAGCCATCCCTGATCTCACCCTCAGAAGTTGAAGGAACTTGAATGGTGTCAGTTTCACAAGCCTCAGACCACTGGGGAATAGGAGAGGACAACAACAGTGGTGCAAGAGGCATTGCTGCCAACACCAGTTCTGGTCGACACTGAGAAGAGGATGCCTGGCCAGGTGACCTATGGTCTGGTGTTGATGGAGGTCGGTCTCAAGGCTTGGAAGCCTTAGTGGGTGATCGATGCTGAGAACCGAGTAAGGGCAGAAACCCCTTGACAGCAGGATTTGACACAGTAGGTCCGTTCTGACCGTCCTTTGAGGATTTCTCAGAAGATTTATTTCTCTTCTTTTTAGGCTCTGTAGCAGTTAGCCCACCCTGGTTTGAGGTCCATGCCCTTCTCTTTAGCTTTTTTGCTAAAATCAGTGTCAATGATCAGCCTGGTGTAGGAGGCAAAACCTGCACATCTGAGGTGCCCTCAGTGTGGGAGATTTTCCTATTATCTGGGCAGGTGATTGTATGGTGGGCTTGGTCAGCTGATGTGGGGAAGCCTGTGGCCATGACACAAAAGGGGTTTCCACAGTAATAGTAATTGGATCCTCAACCACCTCTAGTGCTTTCCACCAAAGCACTGTCAGGGCAGTTTCTCCTAGTTTGCTTTGCAGTGCGGGCAGGAGTCCACTTTATGTCCTTCACCCAAACAAAGGAGGCAGGGAGAGTGTCCATCTGACTGACTCCTCCACTGCGTGTATTTTCCAAAGGGGGCCTGGGGGGCCATATGCCCTTACGGGCAATTGCGAGATCGCAAAAAGAAAGAAAACAAAACTAAATAGGAAGAAAAAATGATGCAGACAGAATAAAACACCAACTGACAAGCTGATAAGCTTCCTTAATGAGTGTTGCTGCTATGGCGGTTGAAAGAGATATGAGGGCAATCGGCGGGAACCCATGGGAACATGCACAGTAGACAGTGGGGAGGGTTCCCTCCTAAAACACCTTAGCTATAGAAGTTTTTTCACAAAACAAGATGCCATACAGGCACAGAGTCCATGTGCAGAGACCACGGAGAAGAAACCAGTGTTATCAGGAAGCCAGTGTATCAAGGAAGTAAGCTTTGTTGTTGTTTTTAAAGTCACAATATTCAAAAACATTAATCTATTAATATTCTGTTACAAGAGATTAAATCCCTAGAGGAACAACATAGACAGTGAGAGCCAGAGTACTACAAGAACTCACAAGAAAAAGGAAATAATTGAAATACTTGAAATCATTTCCCATCTAATCCTCAGATTAAAGCTCAAGTTACTCTTGCGTATACTAGTACACTCACAGTGCTCCAACAATCCATAGGGTTTTGTATCTGGACTATACAAGCTCCTCATAGGTTGGGGCTGGAAGACCTAGGAAAAATCTGCTCCCTGACAAATTGTTGGCAGACTGTCCATCACATTTTCTAATCCCCATTTAATGCCACCTCTCCTAGTGGCCATGACATCTTGTGGCTTTAAATTCCATAAATGAACTATGCATTGTGTGAAGAAGTATTTCTGTGCGTCCTGAACTACTGCCGGTCAGCTCTAATGTTTGACTCCAAGGCCTAGTGCTATTCTAGACCTAGCTGCTGAGTTTGCCTGTGTTTCAGAGTTGGTGGACTGCAACACAGACTATGCCTTCCAACAAACTTACAAGTTTCATTCAAAGTTTCTCCTCAGGCCAGAAGCAGCAGCTGTTGCCCTGAACTACTTCCTGGTTCCTCCCAGGAAGCACAACCCACTCAGGCTGAATCCAGCAGTTCTTTCATATTGTTATAGCTTGAACTGGAACAATATTTGTCTTGTCCCTGCTTGGGCTTCTGGGACACCAAAGATCTGTACCGTCCAGAGGAGAGGAAATGAGAGCACACAATCTAGGCAACTGTCTTTCTGGGCCTAATAACGCAGCGATCTTCACTATTTTTCATGCAGGAGCCACTTTGGCTCCAATTGCCGCCACTAAAGCCACTTGGGGGCCTTCCCCCGCCCTAGCGGCGATGGTGTGCACCTGACCTGGCTGAAGGCTACACACACACACACGTCATCTAAGCAAGACCTCAGCAGTCAGTCACTGTTGTAAGGCAGGCAAAGTCTGACAGACTCACGTGGTCCTTGGACTGGAATGGATCTTCCTGTCATTGCCTAGAGCGTGCGCTGCTCCACTCTGTGCTGCAATATCTCCCAGTGCAGGTCCACGTTGCTCTGTTCCTCTCACCTGCACATTCCATTTCGCCTCCACCTCCTCCACTGCCTGCATAGTGCACCACTGCAGCTAAGCCAAACCAGCTGCTTTGTTACCCTTGGGCTCCTCTTCTTTCACAGCTGACTGGCTGATTGTTCCTGTGTGTTCCTCTCCCCACCTCCCACAGCCACACTACCGCTGAGGAGCGCAGGTCTCCTAACCCCACCCCCAAACCTCTATGGCAGCCCAAGGTCACAGCAGCCAGAGCATCACTGAAGCAAACCACAAAGCAATGCTGGAGAGCCCCTGCTGAGAGTGAGCAGCTACAGAGGGAGTGAGAGGAGGAGGAGGAGAGGTGGTTGGGTGCTGCCTGTAGCCATTGGGTCTTGCGGTGAAGAACAGTGTGCCAACAATGAGTAGGTTCTGTTTCAGGCAAGTGCAGTTTGTAACGAACTGCACTAGCCTGAAACAGAACAGTGCCAGATTGTGAGGACCTCTTGGGGCTGTAAAGTAGGACATAAGTCTGTAAATTAAGCTTTAATATTTTCTTAGTCTTCCGTTGCTTGTTTCCAACACTATTTGCTTGTAAACTTAACAATAAGAAGTTGCACACCTTTGCATTACTTTTCCCAGGCTTAGGGGTGACACCGCCACTGGAGGGAGAGAGGGGGCGGGAGGTAGGATGCTTGCATGTCTATTCAGAAGTAACTCCTCCACTGCATGCAAACAAGGGCGGGGGGAGCCTGTCAATTCAAAGCTGTGGGGGGCTAGACAGGGGGAGCAGAGAGCTAAAAAAATGGAGATGCACAGGTACACAGAGCTTTATTGATTTTTGTCGCTGATGGTTTGAATGTGCGCATATAATGGGAGTGCGGAACTGCACATTTCTATGAGCTCAAAAAGCAAGTGTCCCCCCACCCCTCGAGTGTCCCTTGAATCCATTTCATTTGACTGAGCATGGAAAGGAGTACAGGGGCAGCAGTAACTTGGTGTCTCCTATGGACTTAATAGTCAATAGCACAGGAGTGCAGAGAGGGGGGTGGGGGTCTGTCTGTCCATCCACAGTAATTTAATTCAAGTACTTTAATTCACTCCGACTTCCCCTGAGGGAGGGAGCACATGTTCGCTAAACATGCCTACTTGGAAGTAAATCATGTACATCCATTGCACCTGACTGAGCAGTTTCATTCACAGAGGGGAAGGAGGGGGGCAGCTAGGAGCAGAAGCACGGACAGGGCAGGGAACAAGCCTCTTGTTCGCTGAGCAGCATCGCTGCAGCTGATGATGCTCACTTCAACTGGTGGGACTCCTCCCAGCCCCAAAGTAAGGTGGTGTAAAGTGCTCTTGTGTGACTTGTGAAAGCGGGGTTTGAGGTGGTGTGTATTCCACTTTTCCTGCTTTGTGTGCTGCTGATGGAGCAAAGCGGATTTCTTGAAAATCTGGCTAAAACCAGAAAGTGCTTCTCATTCCATTTCCATGTAGCTTGGGCCTAGGAGATATCAACCGAACAATTCTGCAAGAACAATTCTCACATTCACCCCAAGTCTTCATGAGTGTTAAGTTATTTGAAAGGCAGCTCCATGATGCCTATGGAAATAATGCAGTTATGGACTCTGCCTAGCCAGTGCAGCAAAGATTCTTTGGAAATACATGTTTGAACAATATCCCAGGTTTGATGGACTTTTTATCAGAAAGATTCAGCAATATATCCATGAGTAGTCCCACTGACAAGTGGAACTCACCTGCTCCATCTGGCGTGGGTGAGTGTGATTTGCAAACTTCCCTACCGCTTTCAAACACAACACTTTCAAACACAACACAACACTGTTCTCACAAAACCATACCTTGACAAAGGACAAAAGCATAACTTGGCTCTGTTAAGCTCAATCTTGTTCTTGGTTTTCTACTGCTCAGCTTGTTCCTCTTTTTCTGCACAGAAATTGGTACATATTTTTATGTGCATTTTGCAAAATGTGCACTTTATTTTACGCATGTACCCATTGCTGCACACTGTCCCTGGTTAATCTCATTACATCCCCATGGCTTTCAGTACCACCTGTAAACTAATGAAACCCACCTCTGCTGCTCTACCCCAAAACTACCTCCCTCCAATTCCACATCTTCAGGTGTCTCTCTGATGTTTCCACTTGACTGCTCAGCTTCCATAAAAGCTCAGAATGTGCAAAACCAACGTTCTCGTATTCCCTTCTCTCCTAATTCACTCTCCTTATCCATTGACGAGCATAATAATCTTGTAACCTGTTGGACAGACACAAAGTCTTGGCTTTATCTTTGGCTCTTCTCTTTCCTTTACCCCCCTATATGCAGTCTGTCACCAAAGCATGTAATATCTCTCTTTACAAAGATCTGGTTCACATGTAACAACGACCCAGAGTATCAGATGTGGCCTTACACAGAGCTTACCCATGATTTGTCTGCCAGACAATTGTGCAAAGCGCAGGTTATGTTTTCAATTCCTGGGCTGTTTGATTCCCTCCTCCTTTGCCCGCTTCCTTCCTGTATCCCAAATGCATTTGCAGCACTGTAGTACTATCATGTAGAGTGGCCTTTTTCTTACCACTCTTGTAGCCTAGTGAAACAGCCCATGAACCCATGGTTTTGGGTTTGCAGGTAATAACAAATCATAGTTAAAACAACACAGAGTTCACAACCCAATAACCATAGATTCTCTTGCTGGGTTGTTCATGGTTAACAACCCATAGTTAACCCATAGTTCTGGGTTCACATGTAATGGCAACCCAGGATTCAACAACCCATACACAACCCATACTATGGGTAGTCATTATGTGGGAGGCAGATCAATATGAAAAAAATACAGCTCTTCCTCTTTGGGTAATTCTAAAAGACGTGTGCAATCACCCTGCCTAATTAACGGAATTTTATGGGACATCTAGATGATGTCACATTCAATTTGTAACTCTCCCAAGTATTCTTACTGCTTCTTCTGCTTCACCAGGAAAAATCAGTTAAGGAAGAAACAATGGAATTGCTGCACAATGCCTTTTGATTGATAGTGGTAGGAACCCTCTATCTGGAAGCACTTTTTGTCCACTTGGCAAACACTGGTTCAAATCCTAGTAATCTCTCACATTAACTACTGCAGGTTGCTTCACTCCAGTCTTCCGTTGTGTCATGCTGGTTCAGTCTGCTGCCAAAATCATTCACCACTGACATTCTGTCTGCTTCTCTTTCCTGCACATGTTTCTCACCTTTACCTTCAAAACCCACCAAAGCCCATTATCTGTTTCTTATATTACATCACATCCTTGTGTGTGACCTTTCTCATCCAAGTCCACCGCCCTGACATGCCCAAAAAACTCCTGCACCTTCAAATGACTCCACTCTTTCTTCCCTAGTGCCCCTTATTTCTGGAACTGCCTCACAAAATACCTTCATGATGCCACCTCTTACTTCAAATAGCTCCTCAAAATCTGCTTTCTATGAAGCCTTTGGCTTCATAGAAACCTCAGTCTTCATACCTTACTGGAACTAAGCCTAGGTATAACTGAAATAATTGTATGTTCTTCCCCTCTTGCCATTTCCATCCCCTTTCTCTGTTGTCTTTGTGCCTGTTTTTGTAAAGAGTGATGTATAGATGTTGTTGATGTTGGAGATATTTTAATCTACGCTTGAGCTACTCAAGCCTTTCCTGGTTTGAAAGGGGAGCTTCCACTAGGTGTTTACTCTAGAGTAGCCACACTTTGTTCACCCACTTTCTCAGGACATCTACATGATGTCATCAGAAACTCTCACTTTTTTGCTTTTTTTTAGAAAGACTGGAACAGTAGCATAATGTTCACAGGTGCAGATCACCTAGAGCTACTCTTCTTTCTTTTCTTTTTTTCAGTGGAGTTGTTCTGATACATGCAGTAATATACTGGGTGGGTGAGCCTGTCACCATGCATCTGATCTGACACATTTTCACTGTTGCCTTTGTCATCTGTGTCATTTTATATTTTTTTTATCAATCTTTTAATTTGTACATGTAACTGAAATGCCTTTTCACCTTTAAATTTTGTAAAAAATATTTGCACAATGGCATTTAAATTAAAAAGTGTTAGTGCTAATTTAAGAAATTGATTTAAAAATTGTATTTCTAGTTGCCACCATTTTTCAACTGCTTTTTTTTGCTTATCTTTTAACTAGTGCTAAACTATCAAAGGAGCTGTACAACAGTATCCAAATAAAAAAAGCACTTTAAGGAAATTTCAAAATTAATTTTAAAAAGAATGTGCTGAGAATTGTCCCTTCCTTCTCCACACAGCTATGTCACACTCACTAGTGAGAATAGAACATAGTGCGATTTAAACACCAAAAGAAGTGCTACCTCTTAAGTGTGGAAATCCCCTGAACTGTAATTATAATCATTTGTAGTTTTATCTTTTTATTTATTACGTAAGTTTATATCCCACTGTCCAGTGGGCTATCGAAGCGGCTTACAGAAAAGATAAAAAACATAGCATATGATAATAAAAACACAGTAAAATAATCACTGGTCAGCTACAACCATGCTGGCTGGGTCAGCCTTCAGGGAAACCCTGCATGAAGCGGTGGGTCTTGGGCAGACATCTAATGATCAAGACTGAAGCCTGCCTAATGTCATTGCGAAGTGTGCTCCAGGGGTTGGGTACTGCAACACTAAATGCAGTATTGCAGGGACGCCTGAGGTGAACCTCAGGAGCAAGCAGCACTGTCAGACATCCTCCTCCTGAGGCCTGCAAGGATTGGGCAGGGACATAAGGTGATCCCTAAGGTAACCTTGTCCCAAGTTGTTTAGGGCTTTATATGGTAACAACAGACCCTTAAACCTGGCCTGTTACCTTCTTGGCGGCCAGTGCAGTTCTCGTAACGTAGGTGTAACATGCTGCCAAAACGAGGCCCATTAGTAGCCTCACAGCTACTGGTCTCACAGCTGGACCGGTAGCTCCACATATATTATGTATTATGTATGTATTAGAATAATCCAATCCTGAAGTTACAAATGCCTGAACCACAGTGGCCAAGCTAATTCCATATGTTTGTAGCTGTCAGAGCACTGGGTTGCGCTACGAACACATCAATCATTTTAGTTGCTTTTTTGCACCTTAATTCTCCCACAGAGGGTGCATTGCCAACTCCTGTAGTTTGTAACTGTGCAAATGATGCACTGGAATGACATGTCTTCTCTTTTCCCAGCATGAAAGACTAATTGACTATTGAAATATGTTAAACTCACTCATATTTTCCCACACTTCTTTAAATTCAGTTCAGATCTAGCAATAATTTTCAGTAGTGCAAATTTTTGAGGACTGCAATAATATCAAAAATATGGCCATATGAATTTATTTAAGAAAATTAAACCTAATCAGTACATAGGCCTTTAGCGAATCACTACATTTTGAAAGATGCACTGTAAGCCATCTTAGAGACCCATGTAACTCTATCGTCGCTTTTTAATTTTTGTGAACCGCCCAGAGAGCTTCGGCTATTGGGCGGTATAGAAATGAAATAATAATAATAATAATAATAATAATAATAATAATAATAATAATAATAAAAAAAAGGCAAAGTACATATGGGAGGGGGTAATTCAGAGCAGAGAAACACTATGTGTGGGAGGGATGCTTCATCCCTTTGCCTCAAGCGTGCCCCCTAATGGACCTTCCCCTTCAAAGTCCCCTTCAAAGTTCAAAAAGCATGTTTGTGAAGAGAATTTGTGCAATTTTGTAAGGGGGAAATTTGGTTTGGGAGCAATATATAATGGGGAAAAGTTTTAAGCCAGGGATGGCAAGAAGCGAAATCAGGATCTACCGGTAGCTCTCTGGGTGATTTGCCATAGATCAGCAAGGATTTCTGACTCCCAATTGTTTAACGGTAGCAACAACAACTTTTTCACCTAAATTAGGCAGCTGAAATGAAGAAAGTTAGTGGCAAGCATTTGTTCCTCACATTTGTGTGGAAGGACTGTGAGCTCAGTCCAGTTTTGATACTCAAAAAACTAATTCCTGGGCTCAAAATGTGTCCAGATACACACTGTTCTACGTATGTCTTTTGCACCTGGCTCTTATTGGTGGATCTTGGGTGTACTGGATTTGATTTTGGAAGAATGGCAGGAAGGTGTGAATTTGCCCAGAATTATATGCAGTGTTTAATAGCACAAGAACACTGATTTGCTAGAGAACTGGCAATTTTCTTGATTTAGAGTTGGTTCTCATAGCTCTATTCACATACAGTGAAGGCCACACTTTTTGCTACTAACAGAAGCTAAAACAACGCACAGTAGTCGTTCTTCACACCAGTTACCTTCTAACCGGTAAGGGATGCTTCTTTCTGTATTGTGAGAAACGTACTTTGCTGCCAAGAGAGAGTGGCCGTGGTGAAGGGGGTGGGGGAGCACCATGAACACTTTCTTACAGTTTTCTAGCTCGGGGAGGCTTGCTCCATAAAATCCTGAGCAAATTGGCCTGCTACCTGTTCTCATCTGGTAAGATGGAAGGCACACGACTTGCTCAGATAACCAGCCCAAGGGACAGCGCCTCATTACTCCCCTGGGAACCAGAGTGACTGAACCAAGGGCTAAGGGATGTGTAAGCTCTCTTTTGCTTTTTCTGCATCCATTTTCCATCAATAAATCATTCACACATGTGGACTTGAGTCATATTGGTATCCTCAAATCTGTCTAGTGTGTGGGCCCTGCTAGGCCCCAGGTTAAGACATTGGGGTTCTAGAAAAAAAAACAAAGTAAATCTGACAAGCTTGAAGTCTGCGAGCCCTGGTTTAACTGCCCTTCCCCAAACTTCAAATTCCCTCTTCCTAAGGGCCTTTTGGCTTTAAAAAGGTACTACATATATTTACATGTAGGATATAGGTTTGTCCTTAGGCTCTTCCTCTATCATTAAACAAAGAAGCTTTCAATTTCATAGCTAAAATTGAGTTGGCTTTTTTGAGATGTTGTAGTTATCCTCCTGTAGAATTTGCTAAGATACCCAAATATTCATTTCAAGCATTGATGATGAGCCTATCCCCCGACCAACTATCTATTTATACTTGTGAATCTTTTTTATTATGACTAGCTAAAAGGTTTTAATTTCACCCAAATATTGTGAGCAAAGAACAATAGGTGATTTTGAAGCAGAATGTGGGATAAGACCTTATTCCAAAACAAGACACAGAATAGGTGTTTGCTTTCCAATCCAGTTTTATTAGTGGTGCATTAGGACCATAAAATATTTCATAAAGTAGTATACATTGCAATTTATTCCAAAAAAGCTATGTACATGTGCTGTATTGATTTTTTTTAAAGTACAATGAAAGTGATGGACTGATTAGAAATAGATATAAATGGGCAACATCCCTTCATTTGACCCTGTCTGTGCAATGGCAATATCGCCCTTCAACTTCACTCTTCACAAGCTACACAGGTCGCTTATTGGAGGTACTGGGCTAAGCTGCCAGGTCTTGGGTCCCTCCTGCACTTTAACAGGCAAGAAATCTGGCTAAACTGTTTATCCTTTCAGGAATTCTGTTATTAGGTCTTCTATTTCTTATTCAAAACTTATGAGCCACTGCTTGAGTAGTAGTTTGGAGACAAAGGGTAACTGGGGAACATGATGGAGGGAGCAATCCTATGGCCACTAGACAGCGGCTAGATGGCTATACAATATCTGGTTTTCTGGGAACCGACCTCAGAGCCCGTGCTCCGAGGTTGGTTCCCAGAAAACTGACCTCCTTGGAGGCAGCACAGAACAGCCCCATGCACCGCGCTCGCAAGAGGAGCGTGGAGCAGCTGAAAAAGGGCATTCTGGGGCAGGGCAGGCAGAAATGCTGGTACGACACATCCAATGTGTCGTACAGCAGCCTCCTCCCCCGCTCAGCCCTCCCGCGGCTAGACAGACGCAATCGGCTGTCTAGCCAGAAATGCAGGGCACAAGCGTGGAGGGAACAATCCTCTCTGTGCTTCTCCTGCCCTGCATTGGATAGGCGGTCGCCTCTGAGTTCGGAGGCAGCCGCCTATCTGAATAGGATTGTGCCCTTAAATGGTTAACACATTAATGTTGTACTATGTAATCAGTGAAGCCTAATGGTCATGAAATGCAAGACGTAGCTTGTGACAATTACATTTAAGCTTGACTGCATACAGAGTAATTTTTTATTTTGTACATGCGTATGTTTCACATTGAATTATCACAAACTTTTAAGTTTTTCATTTCATTACTATTTGATCCCACTGTTTACATTGTTTCTGTGTGTGTGTGTGTGTGTCTATCTATCTATCTCCCAACTGTGAATGGGACGCTTGTTCACGCAAGCTTAAATCTGTTGTTCTTTTAAGGTGTCACAAGATGTCAATCTAGTAACTACATTTTGCTGGAAATGGGTATAAAGGCAGAACAGAACCCCTCAAACAGAACCCAACATTTTTATTGCAATAAACATCTCCAGAAATAATAGATCCAATGATTAAGCAGTACATACCTGTGCTGTTAAAAGAAATCCACAGATCCTTCCAGAATGGCAAAATATGAGAATGTTCTTTTCCAGCTAGTCCAAGAACTCGCAGGAACCCATCCTGGAATGAAAGGAAGGCAGGGCCTCTGTACTTATTCACAATAAGGTCCCAGTAACAGCAGAGTGTATGTTGTGTGTATAAATTTATGGAACTACCAGCAGGTATTTGCAGGGTTTCCTGCAGAGAAATGTAACCCTGCCTTTCTATAACTGTGCCTCCCCAGGGCTGAGCACTTTCATTTGACAGATGCTGTCCAATGCAGAAAAAAGGGGGACAATTCAATTTTGTCTTGGACTAGCTGGAAAAGAACATTCTCATATTTTGCCATTCTGGAAGGATCTGTGGATTTCTTTTAACAGCACAGGTATGTACTGCTTTTGTACTGCCCAGATATTCAGCTATTTCACACTTTTGTACTAAGCTAGAAGCACTCTTTGGGTTGCTTAACTACAAAAAATGTCCTGCTTGGATTGCATTTTGTGTAGGAAAAAGTGTGCAAACCAATACATATCTTCACAAGTGATGGTCTAACACACAGTTCACTATTCAGAGGTGCTATCTGTGTAAAATATTACTCACTGTTGAAGAGGCCCTGAGAGTGCACTATGACTGACTTTGTCACAGTAAAATCCATGGCCAATTTAGAGTTGCAAGAGAGGAAACCCGGAGAACTCCTGCTGTTATATCCTGTTAACTCCTGGATCTTCCACAGACCCCCATAAAAATAGATGTGCAGAGAATCTTGAAGTTTGCATGTATTTCAGGCTCATATTATTTATTTCAGGCTCATATTATTTAACTTGGGTAGACATGCCCATTCTGATGCATGAATTCTGTAGCTGCCATTTTCCAAGATGGCCAACACATGAATGTGTCATGCTTGCTCCTTGGGAGGAAAGCTATGGCAAACCTAGACAGCATAGTAAGAAGCAGAGACATCACCTTACCGACAAAGGTCCGTCTAATCAAAGCTATGGTTTTCCCAGTAGTAATGTATGGCTGTGAGAGCTGGACTATAAGGAAGGCTGAGCGCCGAAGAATTGATGCTTTCGAACTGTGGTGCTGGAGAAGACTCTTACGAGTCCCCTGGACTGCAAGGAGGTCAAATCAGTCCATCCTAAAGGAAATCAACCCTGAGTGCTCATTGGAAGGACAGATACTGAAGCTGAAGCTCAAATATTTTGGCCACCTAATGCGAAGAGAAAACTCTCTGGAAAAGACCCTGATGCTGGGAAAGACTGAAGGCAAAAGGAGAAGGGGACAGCAGAGGATGAGATGGCTAGATAGTATCACCAATGCAATGAATATGAACTTGAGCACGCTCCGGGAGAGAGTGCAGGACAGGAAGGCCTGGCATGCTATGGTCCATGGGGTCACGAAGAGTCGGACACGACTGAATGACTGAACAACAACAAATACTATACATAACAATAGAGGCAAGGGTATTGCTACCAACCCCTCAATCTGCAGTTCTTTTTCTGGAACAAGGAAGCATTGCTCCAAACTCCAGCACCCCGAGAAATGAATTCTTCAGACACATGCTCCCTTGTAGTGTTGTTGTTGTTCAGTCGTTAAGTCGTGTCTGACTCTTAGTGACCACATGGACCATAGCGCGCCAGGCCTTCCTGTGCTCCCTTGTAGTGTAGATATACCCTAATTCAGCTCTAGTATCTAGTAAATATGATGAAACAAGATGAGCGAAGAGCAGCCACACCAGCACCCTGGGCTTCTACATCACTAATAGCGGCTTCTTAAGGGTACAGGCAAAGCCCCTTTGCAGCTGTTCATCCTGGAACTTGACAAGCTGAAGAAGTACTGATACTTTTTAAAAATGGGAAATTAATGATATCCCTTCCTTCCAGTTATTCCAGGATGATGACCATTAATGCCCCCTCTCCCCCCATTCTGCAGAGAACATATGTCTTAACACTTGATCCCAGAAATACAGACTCTTCTATGGTGAACCATTGCTGAAAAGTTTGCAACTCGATTAGCCCAATATGAGGACAAAATCATTGTTATGGGGAGTGCAGAAGACCCAGACATGCTAGCATTTGTCTCTATGTAAAATGGATAGAATTTTTGCTTACACCTATTGACAAGGTTATTACAAATAAAAGCAAAGACCACCCCAACCACTGCTGGCCAGTTCAGTTCAGAGCTTTGCAAAGTGGACACTACAGATTCCCATCCCAATGTGTTCTGGTTATTTTGCTTGGACAAGCATGAAGAAGGACTGAAGGAGGAAGCCAAGTCACTTCTTTTCAGGTCTGGTTTGTCAATTGTAACACCATCAGAAAAACTTTTGTGCTTGTGTGCTTTCTTTCCAATGGCAGCTACTCTAGATCAGTAAGGAAAATATCATTGGATTAGATCGGGGTGGGCAACTTGTGGCCTTCCAGTGGTTTGGGCCTACAACTCCCCTCATCCCTTACCACTGGCTATGCTAGCTAGGGCTGATGAGAGCTGTAGGCCACAAGTTGCCCACATCTGGAAAGTCACAAGTTGCTCACCCTGGATTACATCTTGTTGTCAAAGAGAAGGGAAGTGTTATTCTCTGACAAAACTTTATGAAAAGATAGTGTCATCTTCCCTGAATTGCAGCACCAATAGAAGCAATCATGTAAAACAGAGGTGGGCAGAAAGTAGTTCACTCCAGTTGTTGTGAACTTCAACTCTCAACATTCCTGAACACGGGCCATGCTAGCAGGGGCTTCTGGGTGTTGAAGTCCCAAACATCTGGAGATCTACCTTCTGCCCACTCTTGATGGACAGCAAAAATTAAAATGAAAAAACAGATGTCTGCCTGTATGGACATCTTTTTTTTTTCAGGACACACATACCATACCACACCACACAAGAGTGGCTTTGCAGGTATCTTCAACAGGAGTTTTTTGTTTGTGTTTTAAGAGAGATCCACCAAATGGAGAATACACCAAATACACCAAATGAGCCAATTAGGCCAAGCCTAGAGCACCTGCTTTTATTTTGGTGTAAGGGAGAGCAGAAGTACTCAAGCACACAATCCTTTGGAGGTTTTCACCTATCAACTCACCTTCCCAACTATCCATTCTTACTGACCTCCAACCAACACTTTCGCATGTCTGCTCCTTTTCAGGGTGATTAACCCACACAGGGCTGTTTGAAGAGTAAGAAAACTACCATGCAACAGCAATAATAAGATTCTTAAAAACAAACAAACCTGGAGAGTCTTTGTGACCAAGTAGAAAGGCTCAGAGGAAACTTCCCAATGTCTGGGTACTGTCTCTAGTAAAAACATTTGAGTCCTTCTCCCACCTCACAACACATTAGTATCTTTTTGTATGGGGGCTAATTATGAACTTTTCTGACAAGCGGTTCCTTCAGGCTTGGGCCCCTGGAACAGTATCTGCCCCCCAAATATATATGTATCTCATTTGAGAGACCACAGTTGGAAGTAGTGAACTTGGAAGGCCACTCGGGACATATCCTCTGAACATCCTCATTTAATGGAGTGTACAAGTACAGCCTTGTAGAGAGAAGGAGGATGCTCAAAGGGCTTCACAGTGCAACCCTATACATGTCAACTCAGAAGTAAGTCCAATGGGGCTTACTCCCAGCTAAGAAGATATAGGATTACAGCCTTAAGAGGATAAGGAAATAATGTGGAGTGTTTGCAGTACTTGTGTGGAGCATGTGCTATCACGTTCACAGACAGTGCAGACATATCACATTTCCTGACACTGAAAGAAATCATTTTCAAAAAGCTGATCGCAAGCTCCACCACTTTCCTTGCCCTTTTCTTTGGCAACATGTTTATTACAAATGTTATCTCACATTTAGTGGTCAAAATTGTATTTAAAAGTTAGTAAGTGCAAAATGCTAAGTGACAGCAGATGTCCCCACATTTGTATCCCGCATGCTGATAATCGCAGTGGCAGCTTTCTCACAGAAAGGAGTTTCATACTTGGGCTGATTTTGGATGAGACCGTTATACCCTGGAGGCAATGCTACATTTCTAGATAACATTCGTGATTTAGATTTCAAGTACTGCTTTACCCTAAGACAGTCACCAGGTAAGAGCCAGATCGCACCATCAGAGTTAGGAGGCCGGTCTCTTGCATGGGGATGGGCCCACCATTTGAGCAGTTGTTTGCATCCAACGGCGGCAGGCAGCTCATTTGGGGACAAGGAGAGAACCACTGTAACAATGTCACTTTCATCATGTAAATCATGTATGGGGTTAACAATCATGTTAAAGCAAAGCTGTAACGATAGGGAAGGGTCACCTCCACTTGCCTCAAATTAGTTAAGAAATGGGTCACCTCCAAATCAGAAATAACTTGGATCATTTTATGAGCCAATCTGATACACATAATCTGATATACATAAACCTACCCAGCCAGTTCCACCACCCCCCCAACCACCTGCCCCTTCCAAAGCAATTTACCCATATAGGGCAACAGGGCTGGTGGCACTACAGATGCGGTGAAAGGAAATAAGAGAGGACTGATCATCCCCTCCTCCCTCTCCACTCTCGGGGTAGAGCATATGCCCTGGATAGGTTAATTATTTTGAAAGGGATAGTGGGATGTCGTTTGAAACACCAGGGGGGCGGGTGTCATGTCTGGATGGGTAGAAAGCTGAGGATTCTTCTCCTAGTGAGTTTTGTAGAGTTTGGAGAATTTATCAGCATCTGTAATCTGCTGCCAAATGAATCTCCCATCCTACTCCCTGTCCAATTGGGTTCTAAGTTAATAAGCCATACAGTTATGTTTGGGTTCTAAATGTTTATAGGGGATCTTGCAAGTAGCATCCTAGACATGCACCTAGACATACTTAGGTGCATGTCTAGGATTAAAACTGAATTGCTGCTGTTTCAAGTACTATCTCTCCCCTGCAGCCAACTGAAGAACAAACAGGAAAGTAACTGAGCAGTTACCCAAGCACTTAGTAAGTAAATGCAAGAGAGCACAAGTAACTGTTACTCTCACAAACTGATTTGTGGCATGCAGAATTGTCCTTTGAATTCTGCTATGTTAGGATTTGGAATGCCCAAATATGCAGATGGGAAAGTGCTTGACATGGGAGGACCACTGTGCTGCTAGCTGGAAGAACTTCACATCATTCCACTCCACTCCATCAATAAGCACTACAGAAGACAAAAAAAACAACAAAGGGGGTTAGGATAGGATTGCTTTGGGATCTGGTTGCAACTTACACTTTTGTGTGAAGCAGTTCCCCCAGTTTCCACTTCATAATTAAAAAGTAGTCTATCCAAGTATGTTGCACAGGTCTTTCCCTACAGAACTTCACATTTATTTTAAACAGTTTTTGTTATTTACCACTGGTAACATTCACCAAAGAGATTCTCTGGCACTAGTAGCAACCAAATATGTATGTCCTTGCTGACAGAGAAAAGTGCAAGAATCATCAGACATTCTGGTAAATGATGAACATGGCAAAGAGGAGCAGGACTGAGTGAGGAGTCAGACAACTGTTTCTTTGAGTGGTGGAATGTGTGTGATTTAATCACACTTTTCCCCAGTCAGTTCACAGGAGAAATCCTGGGGCATCCATGTGAATGGTTCACCATATTCAGACTGCAAGTAGATCTGAGCTAAGAAACTTTGATGGTGCATGAAAGAGAGTTATTAAAGCATGGCACTTCTCTGTGAACACCTATGGTGGCGTGATCCAGCACCAAGGTATCTTTCACATGGTTTCTAACATTTATAGGACAGATGGCATACACCTCTAAGACAAGGCCAATGATGTCTGGCTGAAGGACATTTGTGGCAGACTGATGGAGCTGCTGTGGCTTTCATGCATTTGGTGGTGGAGTTAAGCTACCTGAGCTGCCTTCCTCTTCTTGTACTTGGATAGCGGGCAGAGCAAATGGGTGGTATCTGATCCCAATGTTTCACCTCCCCACCCCCCTTAAGATGTTTCACCTCACCCATTTCTTCACTCCCAGGAGAAATGGGGTCATGGGCGAGCTCACTTCTGAGAGCGAGCTTAACGCTTACACTCTTCTGGGTGGTCAACGGCGGGGGCCCACACAAGTTCCACATCATGTGCTGCCTGAAGTGCCTACCCCCTTGAAGCTCCCCTGGCAAGATGGGCTTCTCTCAACAGGAGAGCCACCAGATCCTCCAGGGTTCTTGCCCCCTGTGTAGCCAAATTCATGGAAGCTGTACCTAATAAATTGTGGCCTATCTCAAACCTAATTCTGTGTGATTCTCATCCTTCTTGCTGCTGCCCCCACATCTTCCATACTATGTGCACAAGCTGCCAAGAAATCCATGTTCTTGTTAAGACTTAGCTGCTGGGAAGGAAGCTCCATGTCATTAAGAGGGGCCTGCACACATTAATTAACTGGGAGGGAGGGAGGGAGGGATGGGGGGGGGGTGGAATGGAACATCCTGAACTCCGCACTGCAACGGTTGGTTGCAGGTCCCGCTTGTCTGTCTGACCTTCTCTCCACCTTGCGAGAATGGCTTCCCTCACCCTTTGCCTGCCCAGTGGGAAAAGGCGGGGATAGAGGCAGCCTGCTCCACCCTCCCTCTTCTAACCCCAGTAATCATCCTTCACTATTATCAAGTCCTTGACCATCAGTTAGACAAAAGAACTGCACTCAGCTCAGCAGCTCTCCAGGCAAACCGAATTCAACAGCAACCAGCTACTTGCACCCTGGTATTAGCCCACGCGAACTTCAATCACAGTACGGACTGCATGGAAACTATCACAGCTATGATGAGAAAGAAGGCAAGCAGCGACCCCTCTTCTCAAACTGGAAATTCTGGGCTTTATCAGCAGACTCGGCCTGCATGTAATCTGCCCCAAACCCTCGACTGCGCTTTGTTTTGCAAAGGAGCGCCATTTTCTTGGTGGAAAGCTGGGATACAAATCAAGTCAGTAAATAAACTACACACACAAACCTCAAGAGACTTGGGCAGACATTCAGAAAAGACAGGAACCATTGCACTGGGTGATGAGCACTTACCCCGCAACATGTTCTGCTGATGCTTTGCTGTACAAATCAGCCGGTTGATCCCATCAATACTCTGGCTCTTGGAATCAAACTCCTTGTCTTTTGCTTTCTTAGGCAGAAACATCACTAGAAGAAACCAGGCAGGCATTTAAATGCATCAGCACAATCTTTCTGTGTCCTCTTTTTCTGAGGCAGTGTCTGAATGACCAGAGAGCTTGAATACTAATGTGATCTTTTCCACCAACTATCTCCTTTCAGCGACCCCATACAGTAGGGATCTTCAAACTTTTAATCTGGTGGACACATTCAGAATTTTCATAAAGTGTCATGGGCACTGTCACAAGATGGCTGCTATAGGCGAGTATCTTAAAAAACATAGGAAGCTACCTTATACTGAGTGAGACCATTGGTCCATCTGGCCCAGTACGGTCAACATGGATTGGCAGCGGCTCTCCAGGGTTTCAGGAAGGAGATTTTCCAGCCCCACTTGGAGATGCTGGGGATTGAACCTGGGAACTTCTGCATGCAAAGCAGGTGCTCTACCACTGAGCCATGGCTCCCCCCCGGTCAATTCACAAAATGGCCTTGGTCATCAGTCACAAAACACCAATTTCACAGAAAGGCAAACTGGTGAGGCTAAAAGAGAAGTAACTTCCCTAAGAACCTGAATGCAAGACAGAGCCCCAAAAGACAAATCTACTTCTTTGAACCCATAGCCTCATTCTCATTCAGGATCAGTCCCCTCCAAACCCACTCTCTCTCACCCCACACTCCTAGTGATGAGAGCCACACACCCCATATTCCCAGCCCAAACTTTCTTCTCTCTCTTTCTTTCAGGATAACCCCGCCGCTACACACTCCCTCTCCCTTTGGATCACTCCTAAACTCTTTCTCTCACTTTCTTAAGAGCATGCACTCCATGCACATGTAGCTGTGGCAGGGGCCCTTTCCCTCGTGTGTGTGTGTGTGTGTGTGTGTATGAGAGAGAGTAGTGTTATTGGGCAGCTGGCCTGCTGGAAAGCAAAGCACCTTGTCTCCAGCCACCCGCAGTTCTCAACTCTGTAACAATGCCTCTGGGAGAAAAGATATGAAGATGGCAGCAGCTGCAAGCCAGGTACTTTGCTTTGCAGACACCAAAGGTTGTTATTAGAGAGAGAGGAGTCAGGGGCCACACACAGGTGCATACATCAGGCACACAGACACATCATAGGGATCCTGATACAGATAGTTCTTTCCTCACTCATGCTACTACTGAGGAAAGAGCGATCTGGGAGAGAGAAGACTAGCTGTCCCCGCTGGCAGAAGCGTTGGTGTCTACAACTAAATTGGTAGAATTGATGGGAAATCAGGAAAGGGAATTTGGTGTCAGGGGGTCAGGGCACCCTGGGGAGCTGCACTTAAGGTCTTTGAGGCCTGCATGGGGAATGGCATTGCTGACCCTAGCCCTACAGTACAGTGGTGTCATTTCTACTGCAACAGATGCACAGACCCACAGACAAGGACAACTACAAGGGTAGAGCTGTACAATGTTCATCTCAACAGATCCCCCTGAAATACCCAATGCGAGAAACCATTACCGCTGGCCTATGATCTAAGTCTGCTTTGGAAATCAGCCACCATTCAGTGGCTAACCAGGATCCTAAATCCACTGGCACATGGTGGCGCAAAAACGGAGCAAGAGCAAGAACGGAGTTCTTGTGTAAGGTGGTGCAAGACTTTCTCTAACCTGGCCAGAAAGAAGGTGTTAAGGAATCCTCAGAGGCCAACTGTGACTTATTTGCTAAGCATTTTGAAGATAAAACCATTCATATCCATGGTGACCTGAATGCCACCTTATCAACAGTACAGTCAGTTGATGTGTCCAGACTACTGAGCAGACAGATTTTACTGGAGAAATTTCAGTTATTGCAGCCTGAATACATATACGAAGTGCCTGAAGAAATGTAGCCTACACCTGTTTGCTCAACCCTCACCCCTCCTCACTAATAACATCCAACAGGAAAGGGTTAACCAGTTGGGTTAATGCCTCTCTGCGAGAAGGGAAGATTATAAACTGCTTTGAAAGAGGCAGTCACAAGACTGCTCCTGATGAATTCCACATTGGACCCTGACAATAGTGTCAACTATTGGCTGGCCATAAATCCTTTGGGGGCAACATGTTCAAGTGTGTGGTTTCTGTGCCATTTCAGACCTTCTTAGACAACATTGATTATCTGGATCAATTTCAGGCCCGGGTTTGGAACCAAACCCGTTTTGATCACTCAGGAGAAGGACAGGAAGAGCGTGATTCTGCAAATTCTCCTGGACCTCTCAGCAGCTTTTGATACCAATGGCCAGAGCATCTCTCTAGGTTGTCTGCCAGGAATTGGGGCCAGAGGGACAGCACTCCAGTAGTTCTGTTCTGATTTGGATGGCCACTTCCAGAAAATAGTGCTGGGGGACTAGTGCACTGTCCCCCATGCTGCACAGCCCTATGCTGCACTGTACTTTGTCCCCTGTGCTTAAACACTTACATGAAGCTGCTGAGTGAACTCATCCAGCGTTTTGTGGTGAGTTGTTATAAATACTTAACTGTCTCTCATTTTTTATCACATTCAGGTGAGGCTTGGCATGAGCATACAGCATCCTTGGACAGTGCCCACTCCTGCTGAGTAGCAGCAATTGCTGCACTAGCGCACAGCTGCTGCTTCTGCTGTAAGCTGGCTACCTGCCTGCCCACAGTGTGAGCATGTGAAGGTGTATATGTACACACATGTAGGAATTGGGCCCAGCACCTCTGCACAGGCACCCCGAGAGTCAGAGGGGGAGGAGGTGGAAGAGTTGGCTGAAGCGCCAAGGTTGCAGGAGACTCACAGTCCCAGAGTGGAAGTTGCCCAGGTGCAAACTAATCAGTAGCCCACCAGGGCCCCCATCCCCCATGGGAATGCCAGAGCTGGAGGAGGAGGAGTTAGAAAGAAGAGATCCCAGGGCACTGGGCTAGGCGAGATGAGCAATGTCAACTCCGGAGGTGTTCTAAAAGGCTGGCCGTGCAGGGAAGGTCTCTCCAGAAAGACCCCCCCACACACAAGGGAGGGGCGTAACCAGCCAGTCAGATTCTCGAAGAGTTGGCTGGCATCAGTTTTGTTGCAACTGTCTCACATAGTCCATTAACCCAAGGGAGCTGCTTGTAGCCTAAGTGGTTCTTATGCAAAGCTGTCTAGAGACTTAGTATTTCAGCTACTGTTGGTGGATTCCAGTTGTAACCTGAGGCACTGCTGACATGACTGCAACTTGCATAATAAAAAGCAACTGTTTTGCACTTTAACTTCACAAGGGATCACAAGGGAGACCTGAGGCCCAGCACTTGACAGCACATGCACACATGTGTGTCCCCCCCCACTCCATCCAATGCCCGATGTGGCCCTCGGGGCTGAAAAGGGTGCCTGCCTGGGACTGTGGAGATGTGCAGATTTGTATTATCTGTTTCCTTGTCCTTGATGTGGACATGAGAGTGTTAAGTAATTGGTGAAAACACTGTTACGTTATTGCTTTACTTTATATTTTTATATTAATGTTTTATTTTATTTGGTAGATTTGGTGGAGAGGCAGGGACTTATTCTTTCCACATGCGTATGTGAGAAATTGTGATTGTGATATTATTAGACCACTGAAGAAGACCAATTCGTGGTCACAATATATTTGGTGCCTGTTATATTTAAGCATTTTCATGTTTGTTTCATTTAAAGATGCTTAATTTGCTTGCTTACAATTTCTGAGGCCATAAAATTTGGTTCATGTAGCTACAAATGCTTTGGCTCCCAGTTCACTCCCGAGCACAATTTAAAGTGCTAGTGTTTGTCTTCAAAGCGATGAATGGTTTGCAAGGAGTGTGGGTACCTGCAGTACCTCCTGCATCAACCTGCTCAAGTATTAAGATCTTCCTCAAGGAACTTCCTTCAGGTCTCCCCGCCTCTGGAGCTAAGGCAGATGGCGACATGGGACCTTCTCTGTTGTGGCTCCCTGCCGGTAGGATGCACTCTCTAAGAAGGCTCCCCTAAATCCTGATGCCCTTCTGACAGAGATAAAGTCCTTTGTCCTCTTACAGTTTTAGTTTCCAATATTTTATGCTGTTCTTATGCCGAGTTTGTTGGTGTTCTCCTAGTTTTTTGTTTTAGATAAAAGATTGGATTTTATTAACTGTTTGGAAGGAGCAATCCTATGGTCACTAGTCAGTGGATATCTGGTTTTCTGGGAACCAGAAGAACTGACCTTACCCCCCTTCCATGCTGCCTCACCCACAGTGCAGAGCAGCCCTGCGCTCCGTGCTCACAAGAGGAGTGTGGAGCAGCGAAAACGGCATTTCCAGGGGGCATTCCAGGGTGGGGAGGGCGGAAATGCCGGTACGACACATCCTATGTGTCATACCGGCAGCCTCCTCCCCCGTCTCCACCCTCCCGCGGCTAGACAGCTGATAGCCTCAAATGCAGGGCAGGAGAAGCGCAGAGGGAACAATCAACGCCTTCAAGTTCGGAGGTGGCTGCCTATCTGAATAGGATTGCCCCCTGAAATTGTAAGCCACTCTGAAAGTTTTCAAGCTGAAAAAAGCAGTGTAAAATCCAATGAATCCATCAATAAAAGTCCATTATAGCTTTGCAGCAATCTCCAGCTCTCAAAGAACTGTACTTTCAAGCTTCCAAGAGCATTTTTATCAATGTTTTTTCTTTGTGTGGACAAATACAACAATGGTGTGGACTGGCTTGCTATTACATTTTTAAGCCACCCACCCCCCAAACTCTTTCCTTATTGTTTTACCTTGGAATCTTTAGATTCAAAACCTAGTATATCTACAAATACTACATTGTCAAGAATACAATGGCAGCTGAGCTTCCATCAATGCAGCAAGAAAGGCATTTAAATCAGTACTAAGGACAAATGCCAGTATGAAGACACTCCCTACAATTCTGTTTTCACTCTCACTGTAAAAAAAAGCCCAAGGTGAATGCCTGTGTTCACTGGAGATTAGACAGAAATGTTTACAAATCTGTCCAATGTGACAGAATGAAATGGCTTAGGAAGACAGACAGATTTTAAGGATATGCTAAAATTAGCTGGAAACTGTAGGCAGAATCCAGCAGGGCGCTTATGCCCTCACCAATGCTTTTCCTCCCCTGCCGATTCCCCCCTCCCGCTGATTGTGTTGCTCAAGCAGGACCCACCACTTCTGCAAGAGAGATTCAGCGCTTCATGGGGGAAGCCTTGGAATGAGTGTAAATGCTTGTTGCTGGAAGGAGGCAACTCGGCAGAGCTCGCAGAAGGGAGCTCCACCGACCTGCGTCCTTCCTGAAATGAGCATTTCTGCTCATTTCAGGTTGCCCCAGAAGCACTAAGTCAGCACTGTGCAAGAGGTGGGGGCCACTTGTGCCACGCAATTGACAGGGGCGGAAGTACCCAGTTGGATTCTGCCCTATGATGCAATGACATGCATCTCACACACCAATAAGGTCAGTGCCCTCAAAAGTCCAGTGATCTCTCTCAGATCTCACAGGAACATTTTAGTATTGGAAAGCCAGTAGTGTTAGAGCATCTGCTACAATAGCCCCCAAACTTTCCCTTTCTGCACCTTTTTTGTTCTTCTCCTTTGTCACAACTGTCATTGACATGGTTGGCGTGGAAGTGGCTTCCCCACTCATAGGTAGCCGGCTGACTTGGAGAGACCGGAAAATGCATTTCAGCGTGGTTTTGGCTGCGGTGAGATCTTTTTTCTCAGAATCTCTCTTCTTCTCCGTAGGATGAGCTGCAATCCAGTAATCTACCTGAAGTTCCATCAGTTCCATACCAAGACCATGGCTGAAAGAAATAAATGGAAATATTTTCCTTACAAGTTGTGACAGGCCCAGAGATCCTAGATGAAAAGGCATTGATACCAAAGGAAGAGGCATTTTCAGAAGGGTACGTCACATTTCCTACTATGATCTACCTCTGAAGTGTCTTGGCTACACATATTTCACATGCTATTATCCAGTAACAGAGGTACACATATTAGAAAATAAGCAATGTGATTTGAGACTCATGATAACTTATGTTTAAAGCCTCTTCAAGAACCTTGGGCCATATGCATCTTCTGAGCCACGTAGGAACAAATGCCAGCTAAATGCCACACAACATGGATGGCTTAGAACACAACTAGACATGCCTGAATCCTGCTGATTTCTTATGAAGTAAGATGATAAGATTTAGAGCACAGCATGGTGAGAGGGAGAAGTGGAACCCTTTTCCTGCCCACACTTTTTTCCCTGAAACTGTTTATCCCCCCGCCCCTTGTGTATGGTTCCTTTCATCACTGAACACGACAAGTACAAAAACGGCCAGAAAAGAGCAATTTTAGAGGAGGAAGGGTTCATGTCCTACCTTCCACAAATTCCTCCCCCCATTTTCTATGGAAATGCATGACTCAGTTCTGACACAAGAATCTGTTGCCTCCACATTTAGTTTGGCCATTAAAGACTGTCACCAAATTATGTTTCTAAAACATGAAGTGGCAATTTGCATTACAACACTACTTCTAATCTGCACACAGTGTTAAACTGAGGGTAAGAAAGCTGGGAAGGAACAGAGAAGAAAGTAAGCAAACTGGGGAGAGGTAACGAGCGGGGTACCGCAGGCCTCAGTCCTGGGCGCAGTGCTCTTCAACATTTTTATTAATGACTTGGATGAGGAGGTGCAGGGAATGCTTATCAAATTTAATAGGGATAAATGCCAAGTTCTGCACCTAGGAAAAAGAAGCCAAATGCACAGTTACAAGATGAGGGACACTTGGCTCAACAACCCTACAAGCGTGAAGGATCTTGGAATTGTTGTTGATCACAAGCTGAATATGAGCCAACAATGTGATGTGGCTGCAAAAAAAGGCAAATGCTATTTGGGGCTGCATTCATAGAAGTATAGCTTCCAAATCACGTGAAGTACTAGTTCCCCTCTACTCAGCACCAGTTAGGCCTCATCTGGAGTACTGTGTCCAGTTCTGGGCACTGCACTTTAAGAAGGATGCAGACAAACTGGAGAGGGTTCAGAGGAGGGCAATGAAGGTGATCAGGAGAATGGAAGCAAAGCCCTATGAGGAGAGACTGAAAGAACTGGGCATGTTTAGCCTTGAGAAGAGAAGACTGAGGGGAGATAGGATAGCACTCTTCAAATACTTGAAAGGTTGTCACAGACAGGAAGGCCAGGATCTCTTCTCAATCATCCCAGAGTGCAGGACACGGAATAATGGGCTCAAGTTACAGGAAGCCAGATTCTGGCTGAAAAACTTCCTCACCTTTAGAACAATATGACAATGGAACCAATGACCTAGGGAGGTGGTGGGCTCTCCCACACTGGATGCATTCAAGACGAGGCTGGACAGCCATCTGTCAGGAATGCTTTGACTTGGATTCCTGCACTGAGCAGCGGGTTGGACTCTATGGTCTTATAGGGCCCTTCCAACCCTACAAGTCTATGATTCTAAGTAAGCAAGAGAGGAGACACAGGGGTGGGATCACACACACATTAGATATCAGGATAGAGTGAACGTTAATTGTAGGAAATGTTAATACAGTTTTTAATTTTCCATTGTATTATTCTTTCATTTTATATATAAGCATACGTTTTCTATATTTTTCCTAATATATTCATTGCTATACATTTCCTGCTTATTTTTTTGTTCTACAGCAACTAATTTTTTCCTGCAAAAATGATCACTGAGAGCTTTCGCAATTTGTAATTTCCCCCTCATTTTCTTTTTGGCATTTGACATGTCCTCCTCCAGATTTTTTAGCATATGTCCGGACTGCTCTTTTGTTGTTTTCTGGAATAATGGGAGCAACTCATTTAATTAACAACCTAGGAGTTTCTGGGTTGTTTCGCAATGTATGAACCTGGAAACTCTGGGTTGTTTATGCAGTAAACAACCCAGAGTTAACCCAACAATTGTTCATGGCCTGTTGTTGGGTTAACTACAGGTTGTTTAACCCTTAAACAATCTAGGGTTTCCAGGTTCACACATCATGAAATAAGCCAGGACCTGGGTGTTCCTGGGTTAATGTGTAAACATCTGCAAAACCCTATCAGAGAAGGAATCTGATTATCACTAAGCCCTTATATATTACCATTTTTACTATAGTTATTACTCTAATGTTTTTCCAGCCATTATTCTAATTCCTGAGAAAAGTGTTTGCTGACAAGATCAAGCAGCACAGTGTGTGGCTGCAACATAACAGCTTTCAGGATAAAGAGGTTCCTAATTTCTAATATTAACCTATGGTTATTTTCAAAAGTGACCAGTGTGTAATTTCCAGGAGCAGACTATAAAGAGGCTATTTTCAAATATAGTGCTCCAGCAAAATGTATCTTCCTTGCCATGCTTGGCTTCATCTTGAGAGTTCTCAGACTGAACTAATAACTGTAATTTCCACGACGTGACAGGAATGGTTGATGTTCCCACCACTGTTCTCTATGCAGTTCAAGTTACTACAGAGAAAAATGTATCTCTAAATGAATAAAATGTAGTAAAAACAGTTGATATCTGACTGTTATTAGCCCAACTCCATTGCAAAAGAAATGGAGCCATGTCCAAGACAAAGGAGAGTCAGCAGTGTGATGGTAGGACCCTCCAGAAGCCCTGCTGAAGTTTAACAACTGAACATGGCCTGAAAAAAAAGGAGTAACCTATACAAGAGGAAAAAATGTGGGGTGTCAACAGAGAATGTGGACAAATAGCAAAGACAGATGGATGAATTAAGGTCCTCATATAAAAAGGTTGTACTTTTTATATTTTGTAATACTAGTCAGAGAGAAGGCAGAAAGTGCTTTACCTGGAGGAAGCAAAGCTGCTTGTGACAGACGGTGAGGAAGGTGGGGTGGGGGAAGATTCCTTCACAACAGGAGACACAGAAGGTGGAGTAGAGGAAAGGGCATTCGAACTACAGGGAGCTGCATCATCCGAGTCACCTTAAAAAGAATGATTCAAATGGTTGGTCTGTAACCTATTGATTATCAAGAGCACCAGCTGCACACCACAGAAGGATGTCTCCAGAAAATCCTCCACGAGGATTTTCTGATCCTACTTTGCTGCAACAACTAGCTTCTTGTTTTGCATAAAGAATAAAAAAATCCTTCATTTTACACAGGGGATTTAATTCTATAAAAGGTAACAGGCAAAACTTGTAACTTTTTCACAGAGTTCTCACACCACTGCCAATTTTATTAATAAAGTGGTATTTTTAAAAGAGGCACCGTAAACATAAATAGTTTCCTAGTGCTCAGCTCACACAATAATTGCTTACGTGTCTTGGATAGGAAGGAAATTCATATTCATAATCCCCCAAACTACCTGATTTTAGAAATTCAAAGCAAATCTTACTATTGCTACAAATAATTTCCCCATCCAAATATACAGTCAGGGCCAGAAATATCGGAACAAGGATAACTGTTTTGGCAGTTGGCCTCTGTACACCACCACATTGAAGTTGAAAGGAAACACCCAGATGGGAGCGAAGTCAGGACTTTCAGCTGTAATTCAAGGGGTTGGACAAAAGTGGGGCACTAACCATTCAGAAAGGACAGCCAGTGGCATACACACACACCCATTGTTGGTGGCTCATAAGTAATGGAACGAATGGCTGACAAGCAGCTACATGGCCAGGTGTGCCCTGTTTCCTGGGTACTCCATAACCAAGCAAGCAGATAAAAGGCCTGGAGGTGGTTCTGAGTGTTACATTTGCATTTGGTAGCTGTTCACTGGAACCCCCAACATGAGGTCCAAAGAGGTGTCCATGCAAGTGAAGAAGGCCATCATTAGGCTGAGGAAACAAAATAAACCCGTCAGAGAGATAGCAAAAACAGTGGGAGTGGCCAACACAGCAGTTTGGAACATCCTGAAAAAGAAGGAATTAACTGGCAAGCTCAGCAACAGCAAAAGGCCTGGCACACCACTAAAGTGGATGACCGCAGAATTCTGCTCAGGAAATGACCCTTTCACAACATCTAGCCAGGTCAAAAATGCTCTTGCGGAAGTAGGCATGTCATTGTCAGCATCTACAGTCAAGAGACGGCTTTATGAATGTAAATACAGAGGCTTCACAACAAAGTGCAAACCACTGGTAACGCTCAAGAACAGACAGGCCAGATTAGCCTTTGCCAGCAAACACCTAAAAAAGCCTGCCCAGTTCTAGAATAAGATCCTTTGGACTGATGAAACCAAAATTAACTTGTACCAGAATGATGGGAAGAGAAAAGTATGGGGAAGGAAAGGAACAGCTCATGATCCAAAGCATACCACATCATCTGTCAAACATGGTGGAGGCAGTGTTATGGCATGGGCATGTATGGCTGCCAATGGAACCGGGTCACTGGGGTTTACTGATGACCTGACTGCTGATAAAAGCAGCAGGATGAATTCTGAAGTTTACAGGGCTATACTTTCTGCTCAGATTCAGCCGAATGCTGCCAAACTGATAGGACGCCACTTCATATTGCAGATGGATAATGACCCAAACATACAGCAAAAGCTACCAAGAGTTTCTTCAGGCAAAGAAGTGGGATGTTCTTCAATGGCCAAGTCAGTCACCTGCTCTCAACCCAAAAGAGTGTGCTTTTCACCCACAAACAAGCAGCAGCTGAAGGCAGCTGCAGTAAAGGCCTGGCAAAGCATCTCGAGGGAGGAAACGCAGCATTTGGTCATGTCCATGGGTTCTAGACTTCAGGCAGTCATTGATGGCAAAGGATTTTCATCCAGGTATTAAGGTCAATCCTTAAGTTTGAAATGATGTTGGTTTGTTCCATTACTTACAAGCCACCAAAGCTGGGTGTGTGTGTATGCCACTGGCTGTCCTTCCTGAATGGTTAGTGCCCCACTTTTGTCAAACCCCTTGCATTACAGCTGAAAGTCCTGACTTTGCTCCCATCTGGGTGTGTTTCCTTTCAACTTCAATGTGGTGGTGTACAGAGGCCAACTGCCAAAACAGTTATCCTAGATTTATTTATTTATTTATTTATTTATTTAATTTATTATTCGCCCATCTGGCTGGTCACCCAGCCATTCTGGGCGATGTTCAACTTATAATAAAATGGTTTAAAACAATAAAATTTTACAATAAAAACATTTTCTAAAATACCCTAACCCACCCCAAATGCCTGCCTGAACAACCACATTTTTAATGCATGGCGGAAGCTCCTTAAAGAGGAGGCATGACGGAGTTCCTTAGGGAGAGAGCTCCACAGAGTGGGGGCCACCACAGAGAAGGCCCTCTCCCTCATCCCCACCAGTCTAGCTGTCCTGGCTGATGGGACAGAGAGAAGGCCATCCGAGGCTGATCTTGTTAAGCAGCCTGTCTGGTGTTGCTGGAGGCGCTCCTTGAGATAGACTGGGCCAGAACCATATAGGGTTTTAAAGGTCAAAACCAACACCTTGAATTTGGCCCAGACAACAACTGGTAACCAGTGCAACTCCTTCAGCACTGGAGTGATGTGATCTTGCCGGCGGCTGCCTTTAATCAGGCGAGCCGCCGCGTTCTGTACCAGCTGCAGCTTCCGAACCGTCTTCAAGGGTAACCCCACGTAGAGTGCATTCCAGTAGTCTAAACGAGAGGAGACCAGGGCATGTACCACCGATGGGAGCAGATGGTTGGGAAGGAAGGGGCGCAGCCGCTGTATCAGATGAAGTGATACAGTGCTGTCTGGCTCACAGCTGACACCTGAGCCTCCATGGACAGCTGGGAGTCTAAAATGACCCCCAGGCTGCAGACCTGGTCTTTCAAGGGTAGCTGTACCCCATTCAACACCAGGTCAACATCCCCCAGCCTCCTCTTGTCTCCCACCAAAAGTACCTCGGTCTTGTCAGGGTTCAGCTTCAGCTTATTCCTCCCCATCCAGTCACTCACCGTCTCCAGACATTTGGACAGGGATTCTACGGCCAACCTTGGTGAAGATTTGAACGAGAGGTAGAGTTGCGTGTCATCCGCATACTGATGACACCGCACCCCAAACCTCCTGATGATAGCCCCCAGCGGCTTCACATAGATGTTAAATAGCATCGGGGAGAGGATGGAACCCTGTGGCACCCCACAAGTGAGTGGCCATGGGTCCGACACCTCCTCTCCCAGGGCTACCCTCTGGTACCTGCCGGAGAGGAAGGACCAGAACCACTGTAATACGATGTCTCCAATGCCCATCCTCTCCAGGTTGTCCAGGAGAATACCGTGGTGAACGGTATCAAAAGCCACTGAGAGGTCGAGGAGAACAAGGAAGTAGGGATGGACGAAAGTCACTTACCTGGTCCCGCAGCTTGCTTCGCGGTGGGGGGGAGGCGCTCCGTCCCTCCCCCCGAAATTCTGGGCAGGGGGGAGGCGCCCCGTCCCTCCCCGCCGAAATTCTGGGCAGGGGGGAGGCGCCCCATCCCTCCCCGCCAACATTCTGGCCAGGGGGGAGCGCCCCGCCTCTCTGGCTGCGAAAGTTCTTGTCCTGCCAGGACGTAAATGGCAGCGGCCGTAGCCGCCACCATTTGCGTCCCTGGCCTGCAGTCAGCTGTGATAGGCTACGTAAGTCTTTACGTAGCCTATCATAGCTGACTTTGAAAAAAAAAAAAAAAGTGTGTACGCAAATGGCGGCGCCCATGGGCGCCGCCATTTGCGTTCCTTATTTTGGCCCAGGTAGTCTACGTAAATATTTACGTAGACTACCCTGGCCAAAACAAGGAACGCAAATGGCAGTGCCCATGGGCACCGCCATTTGCGTACGCGCTTTTTTTTTTTTTTTTTCAAAGTCAGCCGTGATAGGCTACGTAAAGATTTATGTAGCCTATCACAGTGTTTTTTGAAAATCTAGCCATGATAGGCTATGTAAATCTTTACGTAGCCTATCACGTTTGTTGTTTTTTTACTTGGAAATGGCGGCAATGGCAGCCGGTCGGAAGACTGGCCGCCGCCGCACCGCCGCCAGGAGCCGCCACCGCCAGGGACTTTCGCCGAAGGTAAGTCCCACCCTGGGGGGGGGGGTGGCGGACTGTTTCTCCACCAATTTCGGGGGTCCGAATGCGTTGGCATCCGGCCTCCCGGAGATTCGTGGGGAAATTCTCCGACATCCCTACAAGGAAGGAGCTGACTAAACTTGACTAAATGACTAAACTTGGGATGCATTTGCTACAGCAGGGAGTAGAGATTTGCTCAATGTTGAGGACCACATCAGTTATAGTTACTGTCCTTTCAGACTGATCATCTAGAACTGTTACGAGGAGAAACATGAGGATTGGAGAAAAGATAAATACAAGTGGGGCTTTCCAGCAATGATTTATTACAATAATTATACAGAACACTCAAGGTGGAATCACGTTTATAGATTATTTACAACCAGGGCTGCCCCTCCCATGAACCAGGAAGGCCTACTACTGCCCCACTGTCTCCAGTGGGTGCTCTGGAGAGACCTGCCAGCTGCTCTCCCACCGTGACGTTTGCCACAGTGAGAGTAGCGGGCAAGGCTTCCTGGAGCAGCCGACAGGTCTGTTTCCCTCGTCATGTGCCCCCCTTCCCCTTGCTGCTGCGATACAATGGGGGCATGTGTTCTCTCCTGCCTCAGAGAGGAGAGAGCTTGCACTGGAGCTGTTTGCAGCAAAAAGAAGGGAATGCAAAATCAGAAGTCCAGTAAGGAGGAGCTCTAAGACAACAGATTAACAAGTTCAGAAGTCAACAAATATATCATTACACACAGAGACAGAAAATGTAGGAATGTCGGAAAAAACTGATCCAGAGTTGGCTTCAGAAGGATGTAGTATGAATAATAATTATTTACTTAAAATTAAACAGCCCTGACAATGTCGCAGAACTGAAACATTTATCTGTTAATATAAATGACATTTACAGAACAAACCTATGCATTTCTACTCAGGAGGAAGTCCCCCTGAGTTCAATGGATGCACTCCCAGGTTAGACTGAGTACAATGGTTCCCAGGTTTGTATGTAGTGAGTTGCACTAATAATAATAATAATAATAATAATAATAATTAAAAAGTTCTATAGCAAACTGAAAAAAGAAAATGCAAACTTCATTCTAGCTCAGGAAACATATTACCAACAAACACAATTATTACAAAGTAAGAAGCTTTTTTTTACCAATTCCAGGACAGTCAGAATGCAGAATGCCCCAGTAAATATATGGGAAGAACATTTTCAGGTGATCTTTAACGATCTGAAATACCTTTTCAGAGACTCTGCTACTCCTAATATGCCTGGTGCTCTAGACTGGCCCCCAGTTAGTCAATTGGAAATAAAATAACTTCTTTCCCAGTTGCATTGAGGGAAGGCTCTAGGCCAGAATGGAATTCTTTCAATAATTCAACAGAATTACTGAAGTAAAATGTAGCCTAGTGGGCCCCTTCATTGGCCAATCTTTTTTCTTTAATTAGTTCCAGCAAAATTCCTACCTTTTGGAGCTATTATTATTACTATTTTATTTCAAAGGGGAATAGCTCCAGTCCTAGTAATTATCATCCATTAGCTTGTTATCCACAATTGGAGAAATGTAAACTAATCATCTGGTAATAAAGGGAAGGATTAAGGATTAAGATTTCTAGGATTACTGGCAAAAAGCAGAGTGGTTTCAAAGCTGGGTGGTCTACCTTCGACCGCTGTCTGGCCCTAATGCACATTGCTGAAAAATATGCAAAGGATAAAGAGAGCAAATTGTACGTAGCTTTTATTGATTAAAACTCAGCATCTGATCTGATACCTGGAACAAAATGGAGCACTACTCCAGATCAGATACACCATAATACTACGGGCATACTACCATTCTGATGGTCATCTCTCAAAAGTCATCCCTTTTATTAGAAGAATGAGACAAGGGTGTGTGTTTGCTCCAATACCATTTCATTTTTTTCTGGCTGACTTACCTCAGACTCTTAGTACATCGATTCTCACTCTCCAAAACAGACTTATCAGAAAATTTCTATCCTCTCTATGCAGACAATACTGTGTTTCTTAAACTAGATTTAGCCTGAGACATCTGCTGGATTTTGGGAGGCAAACTATTCTAAAGATAATGAGCTAATTATAAATTATGATAAGTCCAAAATCTTCGTTTTTTCCAGAAGTTGAGGCAAAGAGAAGTGGAAATTAGATGACGATCCTAATGAATAAGCTGAATCTTCTAAATACTTGGTATTAATTTTCCTAATTCAACAAAATGCGTGGTACATAGACATTATGCCATGACAATGGCTGAGCATTGTTATAAAGCTGTTATTTGCTTTTTTTCTCTAGGCATAGTAAGTATGTCACTGCAGCTATCCAGGTTTATCAGCCCAAGTTAACAACTCAGTTTTTCTATGGAGTGGCAGCATGGATTATTGGTTTGCATCCCTCCGCTGAGAGATATCATCACCGAAGCTGTTTTGAATTTGGAAGTCGATTTGAGTTTTTCTGACAAGCCTGGCCTGGACGTTATTGAATTCATCTTTGTTCTAATCATGTTTGTTCTACGCCTGTTTGATCAAAGATCCATTTTTTTGTTATTAACAAAAGGATCCAGGATATTGATGAATGGAGTGTAATACCTCATTTTCATCATGGCTGCTCTCCTGTAGCTCCTAACTTGGAACTCCAAACCTGAATGACTGCACCTCTTCTTCGAGATCATTATTTGTGCCCAAATATAGATGTGCCTTTTTCTTGGTAAATGGGGCAGTCACTTGGGATGGTATTATTGGGATGGCAGGGGTGCACAATTAACACACTTCACATTTTTTAAAGAACATTTTTTAAAATTTATTCTCCTTGTAAGACACACTTCCATACCAGTGGGACTCTGTGTCAAGGGCTACTTGGAGGCCTCTCTCAGTCTAATCCAGTAGCTAAGTCCAGACACAGACAAAGGGATTCCTTTCAAAGCTTTATTCTTCTTTTACAACTTAACAACTCTACTGTTTGCAACTAGATCTGAGCAGCACAGTACCTATGCCCTACGTTGGAACAGTTGGTCCCCGTTTGAAAGGGAATTACTGGCAGACCCCTGAACTTAAGGACTAGGGAGAGTCCCTCCCCTTTTCCCTTGGATCCTCTGGGCGCAGCCGTTGTTTGCGCGCCAACCGGGCACTACGCCTCCTTTCTGCGCCCTCCATTTGGCGCTGCTCTCTGCGTCAGCGTCGCACATCCACCAAGTCTGCTATCCGTGCTCTGTCACTCCCTGGACTGCTATCTAAGCTAGGAATGCTGGTGGGAGGAATCTCCGTCAGCTGTTGGCCCTGGGAAAGAGGAGCACGCTCCTCTCCCAGGAGCGACTGCTCTTCCTCAGAATCAGAACTACTCTGGGATTCTATGGGCTCAGTGTCCACCCTGACACTCTGTTTTTAACCTCCAGTGAGTAGAGGACTAAGCACAGGCTACTCTAGAACAATCAGAAAGCTAGACACAAAAAGGGAAAAGAGACTATAGAAGGAAAAGACTCTCCAGTGGTAGTGACCTGCAAGGTGTGTGCAATGTTTGTTTTCTTTCCAGAGAACAACATGGCCTACATGTGCAACAAGTGCAAGTTGATCACATTGCTGGAAGAAAAAGTGGACTGGAGCGGCAACTGTCAACCCTCCAGGGAATAAGAGAACACGAAGAGTTCTCGGACAGAATGGTTGAACTACAGCAGCAAAGTGAAGAACAGAAGCTTGAAGAGCAACAGCAAGCTGAGGCAGAAGTAGGAAATGCTGAGGTGAGGAAAAATGCAGTAGAGGATACTCCTTCGAAAAGGGTGACAGTTAGGAGGAGAGGAACTAGAAGCCACTCTGCAGCAGTGGAAGCAGTGGAGCTATGGAACCATTTCCAGGTAGTTGAGGATGAGACTGGAGCCTGCAGAAGAAGAATTACAGGGGAACCTGCACGAGAGCGAGCAAGAGGCTGAAGGTCAGTCAAGCAGAGGCAATAAAACCAAGGCCTACAACAACAAGAAGAGAAGAGTAGAAATAATGGGAGACTACTTGCTGCGTGAGATCAAAACACAAGTATGTCACGAAGACCCATTGACTCGCCAGGTATGCTGTCTCCCAGGAGGATGGATTAGAGACGTGACTGAACGGTTGCTTGCACTCATAAAGCCAACTGACAAGTATCCCTTACTATAAGTATCCCAAGTATTCCCCGATACTTGTTGGGAGACAAATTCTGCAAAACATGGCCCCTCCAAGAAATTCCTGACTTGTGTTGTGGATAACGTCCTCCTAAAGAAAGTAGAGGAAAGAACTAGAGGATCGGCTGTCCTTGACTTGATCCTAACCAACAGAGATGTCTTAGTGGATAAAATAGCAGTTACAGGAACTCTGGGGGAAAGTGACCATGTTATACTGGAGTTCTTGGTTCTAAAGGAAGCAAAAGCCGAGGAAAGAAATGGTGGTTCAGCTATTCAATAAGGATGGCAAAATGATAACAGATGACAAAGAAAAGGCAGAAGTGCTCAATTCCTACTTGGGCTCAGTCTTCTCCCAAAAGAGGGTCTATGAGCCCCCTGGCAAAGGTGAAGTACAGGCTGAAGGGGCAGGATTGCAGCTTGAGATCGATAGGCATATGGTCAAGGAACACATAATTACTTTGAATGAGTTCAAATCTCCAGGGCCAGATGAACTGCATCCTAGAGTAATAAAGGAACTGGCAGAAGAGCTCTCAGAACCGCTGTCTATTCTCTTTGAGAAAACATGGAGGATGGGGGAAGTGCTAGATGATTGGAGGAGGGCTAATGTTGTCCCTATCATCAAAAAGGGCAAAAAGGAGGAACCTGGGAACTAGAGACCAGTCAGTCTGGGAAAATTCTGGAGCAGATGATAAAGCAATCCATCTGGAAGCACCTTGAAAACAATGGAGAGATTACCCGAAGTCAACATGGATTCGTCAAGAACAAATCTTGCCAGACGAATCTGATCTCATTTTTTGATCAAGTAACCTCCCTTGTGGACTGTTGGAATGCTGTGGACATCATATACCTTGACTTCAGCAAAGCTTTCGACAAAGTGCCCCAGGATATCCTGATGAGCAAACTAGCTCAAAGTGGGCTAGATGAAACAATGATCTGGTGGATCCACAGTTGGCTACTGAATCGGACTCAAGAGTGCTTATCAATGGGCTCTTCTCAAACTGGGGAGAGGTAATGAGCAGGGTACCACAAGGCTGAGTCCTTGGCCCAGTGCTCTTCAACATTTTTATTAATGACTTGGAGGAGGAGGTGCAGGGGACGCTTATCAAATTTGCAGATGACACAAAATTGGGTGGGATAGCTAATACCCTGGAAGACAGAAACAAAATTCAAAGGGATCTTGATAGACTGGAACGCTGGGCAGAAAACCACAGAATGACATTTAAAAGGGATCAATGCCAAGTTCTGCACCTAGGAAAAAGAAACCAAATGCACATTTACAAGATGGGTGATACTTGGGTGATACTACAAGCGAGAAGGATCTTGGAACTGTTATCAATCACAAGCTGAATATGAGCCAACAATGGGATGTGGCTGCAAAAAAGGCGAATGCTATTTTGTGCTGCATTAATAGAAGCATAGCTTCCAAATCCTGGGAAGTACTCATTCCCCTCTACTCCCCCTCAGGGGACTGGAAACAAAGCCCTATGAAGAGAGACTGAAAGAACTGGGCATTTTTAGCCTTGAGAAGAGAAGACTGAGGGGAGATAAGATAGCACTGTTCAAGTACTTGAAAGATTGTCACAGAGAGGAAGGCCAGGATCGCTTCTCGATCATCCCAGAATGCAGACATGGAATAATGGGCTCAAGTTTATTTGATGGCCTTGTAGGCCCCTTCCAACCCTATTATTCTATGACTATTCTATGAAGTTATAGGAAGCCAGATTCTGGCTGAACATCAGGAAAAACTTCCTGACTGTTAGAGCAATACGACAATGGAACCAATTACCTAGGGAGGTAGTGGGCTCTCCCACGCTGGAGGTATTCAAGATGAGGCTGGACAGCCATCTGTCAGGGATGCTCTGACTTGGATTCTTGCATTGAGCAGGGGGTTGGACTCGATGGTCTCATAGGCCCCTTCCAACCCTACTTTTCTATCATTTCAGATTGTCCAATCTGGCTGTCCGCTCCAAAAGGGGGACTGTTAATTACATCATAAGGTACATGGCTGAAACTGGGACCACCTGGAAGAGACTACCTTCCTGTACCTTAAAAAATCCAGTCTGACAGCTTTTCATAGGGCCAACCCCCAATCAGACCATAGCGTGGAATTATATGCATCATTCCTCAGCAGATGCTCCTTGTTTCATTCATGGACCTTATGATGTAATTATTGACCCCAAAAAGGGGTTTGGGAGTTGCCATCCCAGAAAGACCCCAGTAGTTGCACTGGCAGTTTTGAAGATGCCACAACTTTTGTAAGATGTCCAGACTGTCAAGAGCTTTTGTAACTTACGACGTAATCCTATGCATGTCTACCCAGATGTAAACCCAATGAATTAAATGGGGCTTACTCCCAGATAAGTGTGTATAAGGTTGAAACCTAAAGTTACCATATTTTTGTACTAACGTTGTCAATATATTCTTTATCTTCTTTTTTAAATATATTTTTATTTATTTTATCTTTATAAGTGAAATAAACAAAACCAAAATTACCAACAACCTAATCAATACTTCAATTTCCCAACAGTACAATATTCTGATGAGGATACCACAATAACAAAGAGAGAAGAAAAAAGAGAAAAAAAGAGAAAAAAAAGGGAAAAGGGAGGAGGAAAGGAAGTGAAGAAAAAAGAAGAAAATTCCTTCCCCTTCCCTCCCCCTCTCCCTCCCCCTTAAAGAATTGAGTTTAAAGTCCAACACACCCTGGCCTCCGATGCCATTCTATTTTAAAAACTATATCTATAACCTTAACTTCATCTCTTACGGTTTAATAAACAACCTAACATTTCTATATCATATCATCAATCTTATATCAAAGAAACAGGTCTACAATTCATTCCCAAAAGCCTATATTATTATTAGTAATAATAATAATAATAATAAATTGTATTATATAATAATAAAACTTAATATAAACCTTCAACCATCAGTAATATATTTTATACTAGATATATTATCTATTTTGAAATAAAAAATATAAAGAAAAGCAAGAAAGAATAAAAGATGAAAGAGAGTAGACCAATATATATATAATCATTTATCTTCTGAATTAGCCTGGATCATGTAGACTAAACACCAACAGTTAACAAAGCTTGTTTAAAGATTCCAGTTCATGGGGTTGTAACAGAATTCTCATGCATTTTTACGTTCAGCCATGCCTCCGCCATTTCATGATTCAGAAACGTCTTCATCTGACCTTCAGACACAATACAAACTGTAACAAGATATTTTAAGTAATATTGTAAGTTCATTTGTTTTTCCTCTTTGATGTAGTCTGGAAATAACATAACTTCATCTTGTTTCCAGGAAAGGCTTCCAGCCTCCCTTGCCAAACGCAGGATATAATTCTCTGTGGAGACTTTTGCAAATTGAGCTGTGATCGTGTAATCAGTCCCTTTAGCATTTGGCACATGAAATGCCTGCTCAATATCAAGTAAATAATCTGATGGGATAAGGAGTATCTCATGCAAAAGTTTATCCACAAAAATAGGCAATTTTACATCATCAGGCAAATTTTTAATCCCAATAACATGTACATTGGATCTTTTCGTGAAGGCCTCCAGTTGAGAAATTCTATCAGAGATATTTTTAAAACAAATTTGTGTTGTAGTTTCATTTCCTGCTCCTTGCAGGGCGATGATGGAATTTTGGATTAAATCCAGCCTTTTGACTTGTTCCGTAAATTGCGAAGATAAAGTCTTTATCAGTGTAAATAATTCCCCTATATCTTCTGTTCTCGACACTTTTGACACAGAGGATGCAGGGGGAGTCGATGCCAGCTCCTTTCTTCTCCTCGGTGCAGACATGTTTCTGTCAAACAGATCTTACAGGTCCTCAGGTGTTCTCAAATATTGTTAGCATTTCTTAAATCATCCCTCAGAAGTTGTTGATATTTCCCAAAGCATATATTGTTATGGACATGTCAGCCCTGTTTTCTCCTATAAAATAGGAGTTTCAGTACAGCTTTTTGCGTTGGTAAAGCTCTGGGAAGGTAATCCTGGAATCCAGCCCCCCCCCCCACTATCTCGTGGGGGTTACTTTTCTCCAAGATGTTATCCAGAGCTGCTGCCTTGCCCCCCTTTCAATTCCAGAGGGGAGATGAAAAGGTTTTTCAACCTTTTAAAAAGCTGTTTGAGAAAGCTCCCATGGAGCACCTGTGGGAAGCTGCCAGAGCAACATCGGTCCCAGTCAGAAGTCCAATATATTCTTTATCTGAAGGTACAGAAACAACTGCAACTTCTTCCCATGCATTTCAATGTGACACTTACTAGTTGCATTACAAACTATAGAAGCTATAGGATTTATAGGTAGACAATGCTGTAATACTTTTGAGGCTCATATAGCTTGTAATACAAAGACAAGTTGCTACCTGTAACTGTAGTTCTTTGGGTGGACATCTGTGCATCACACATATGGGCTCTGTGCCTGTGCGGAGCCTCGATTCAGGAAACTTCTGTAGCTGGGGAGTTTTGGTGGGAGCCCCTCCCCCACCGTCCCAATGTGCATGTCCCTAGCAGGTTCCCGCTTATTCCCTCGGTTCCTTGAGATCGACATTGTAGCCTTGGAACCTAAAAGAAATGCCTTTGGTATCCAACATCAAACTTGAGCATGATACCGACGGTGGGTGGGTTGTGTGAATGCACAGATGACCACTCGAAGAACTACAGTTACAGGTAGCAACCGGTCTCTCTTCATCGTCGTCTCTGTGCATCACACATAAGGGGAGTAGAAAGCTAACTTACAAGGTGGTGGGTTGGGGTCCTACTACGAAACAGATGAAGGGACGGCACAACCAAAAGTACCATCAGTTCTAGCCCAAACATCCAGTCTGTAATGTCTACCAAAGGTAGATGGTGTCGACCATATTGCAGCACGGCACAGTTCAGGGATGGCAACCCCTCTGTGGAACGTGGCCAACGTTGCTACTGTAAGACTGGGGCAGCTCGGACTGGGGCAGACAGTTCGAGTCTAGCCAGCTCATTAGATAGCTCAATGGTTTTGATGACCCAGAAAGTGAAGAGCTGTGCTGAGAGAGGCTGACCCTTGCACTTGCCGCCACAGCAGACAAAAAGTCAAGGCAAAAGTCTGAACTGCTCAGTCCTCGACTTATAAAAGGCCAGGGCGTGATGCACATTAAGCATGTGCACCACTTTCTCCCACTGAAAGGGGAGATAGGGCCGGTCTATTCTGAGAGCACAAAGTTCACTAGCCCATCGTGCAGATGTGGTGGCCACCAAAAACACCACCTTCCATGAGAGGAGGCATAGGTCTGCAGTTTCCAGTTGTTCAAAGGGTTTGGATGAAAGTGTCTTAAGCACAACAGAAAGGCTCCAACTCAGTACCATAGAGCAAATGGGTGGTGCCAGCTTTCTGATCCCTTTCAGAAACCTCTTCACTGTCAGATGTGAAAAGACAGAAACACCCTCAACAGGAGGGTGAAAAGCAGAGACAGCCAGTAAATAAACTCTGAGAGATGACAATTTGAGTCCTTTCTTGAAAAGAGAGAGGAGAAATTGAAGTATCTGGTGCAGTGAGCACTGAAGTGGATGGAAGCCCTGAGCACGAGCGAAGGCAGAAAAAGCAGTCCATTTACTCATGGACAAACGCTGTGTGAAATCCATTAAGTATTAGGAACAACTTGTCAAAGTTAGAACTTTTATCTTCCTTTATCGTAAGCGCAATCTTTATTATAAGATTTCACAGTAGCCAAATCACTGGATTGATGTCAATTGTGTATATCAAGCGTATCCATGTATGATTATTGCATTATGTTTGATGATTTGATGTTACATCCCTTTGTTATTAATGTATAATTCAATTAAAATATTAAAAAAAACAATAGCCAAATCATATGCCACAATAGTATGCTCTGCTGGCACTCCTCAACTATTTTGTGACATCTTTTAATTGTTTCTGCCACAACCTGTAGCGATGTTGGGTACTGGTTGATTTGTGGGAAATACCTGGTTTTCTGTCGGGGAAGTTTATCCACCACAATTTTGGAATTCCAGCCTGTCCACATTTGAGCTCTCTCTGTCTTAAATGCCAGTGACATCATTCACATAGTGTGAAGCACAATGAAATCTTCATAATTTCAAATCTACTCCTTGATAGTTGTGGGGTGTTTCCAGATGAGGCTTTTATTGTGAATTAAATTATTCACAAACTGCATTATTCATGAACATTCACGAAATGTCATCATCTTCCATATGTAACCCTACTGTGTTTTCCTACTACTTCTTCCATCTTTTTTCTTTCCACAATAATTCCTTTAAGGAAAAAAGACAGAATAGGTGCACATTGTCTTTTGACTGGTGGTGTTGGGAACTGCCCAGAGAACTTCGGCTATTGGGCAATACAGAAATGTTAAATTAATAAAAATAATAAAACAGGAGCCCTTCTTTTGGAAGCACCTTTGGTCTATTCCTGTATGGTTCCATTTCCACACCAGAAGCTGTAAGAGGTCTTCTCTTCCTTTTTGCTCAATAGCTTTGGTAAAGGCTTTGGTAAAGTGTTAACAGTTTACCAAAGCCTCAGTGTTCCCATACGATGTTCTGAAAACAGATACCATCTGTGTCATGGAGAGTCCATTTGTCATCAATAGTGTTGACCTATGCATCATATCCCAAGCAATTCCTGTTATTAACTGTAGTGATCATTTCATTCCTTCTGTGGTAGCCCACTGCTCATCAAGTGATGCTCATCAGTCCCTATTTTTTGAGTAGCTGAAACCATACCCAGGACTTGTAAGAATATCAAAGATCTTCCTATTACCAGTAATCCTTTTAATTGCAACACCATTTGGAATGTTTTTAATGGCTTCACATGCACATTTATTACAAGATACACAACATCATGGTAAAACAGTGTTGTGTGTCTCCAGCTTGCACCTGTTCATGACATCACCCCCTAGCAATCTTGCTACTACGGGGTTCCACGGCTCCCTGTCTGGTGGCTGCTGGTGATTATGCAGGCTCCCTTCCGCACTAAGCCCGAAAAACAGAAGTAGCAATTTATTTTTGGAGATGGAGTACCAATTCCTTACTTAGTATAGTGGAAATTGTTATGACTGGTCATAGTGAATGGCCTGATTTGGGGTTGACCCCATGTAAAGCAGCCAGATTGGATATTTTAAGATGCAGAAAAGTAATCTCTACCAAGTGGAATCAGTTTCATCCATGTACCTTATGATGTGATTATTGAGCTCAAAAAAGGATTTTGGGGGGTTGCAACCCCTAAACTCACCTTCAGTAAACTCATAAGACTGGCAGTTTTAGAGATGCCACAAGATGCAAGATAAACCTTTTGTTTCTTATGACATAAGTATTTTGACATGGGCTCTTGGACTATAACAAAAGCTGAAACGTGTATCCCACCTTTCAAGAGACTTAAGAGGAAGCTGGTACAGACTACTCTTTAAAATGCAAGCTGTAACACTGAGTCATGTGGAAGGCTGATATGGTAGACTCAGTATCACACAGGAATTGGGGCTACCTCTGGAAAACAATGTTAAAACCTTGTTAATATTGTGTTCAACATTTTTATAAGCTACAATTTAGATGACTACTTGTGCCTTTCCATTTGAAGAATATTTATACTTTCCTAGATCTTTGGAGGTGACAATTACCACCTGGGGGTTTGCTAAATTTGTCCTCATCATGTCCAACAATAAACATTTGGAAAATCATATTAGAAAAGATTAAAATATTAGATTAGAAATACTACAGGGTATGTGTTACCTTGTAGACTAAATACCATGCTTTTTAGTTACCTAAAATCTCTTATTTTGAAGATCTTTAACTACACATTTCTTGATTGTGGCTGGAACCTGCACTGTCATTACTTGAAATCCTCTTATCCTCCATCTTTGATGGACTCGCACTCTTGAATCTAGATGGCCACTTTAATGACGGAGAGAGCAATCCTATGGCCACTAGTCAGCGGCTAGACGGCCACAGGATAGTCGGTTTCCGGGAACCAACCTTCCCTCCCTCCCACGCTGTCTTGCAGGCAGCTCAGAATGACCCCACACTCCGCGCTCGGAAGAAGAGCACGCAGCAGCGAAAACTGGGCATTCTGGGGCAGGGAAGGCAGAAATGCCGGTATGATACACCCTGTGTGTCATCCAGCAGCTGCTTCCTCTGCTCCGCCTTCCCGTGGCTAGACAGCCGAAATCAGCTGTTTAGCCGCAAATGCAGGGCGGCTGAAGCACGGAGGGGACGATCCCCTCCACGCTTCTCCTGCCCTGCATTGGATGGTTGCCTCTGAGTTTGGAGGAGGCTGCCTATCCCCATAGGATTGCGCCCTAAGCTTATGTATTACAGAAGATAAAAATAACAAATTTCCTTAGACAATTTTATTGAATGATGTTTGTTTATTTATTAACGAGTGGAGCATTGAATTTTTGGATAAAGTGCAACCTTATAATTTGTTCTCTCCTTTTTAAAAGATGTCTATGTTTACACTTAATGGGTGCATTGTATCCTATTTTGGGTAATGTTATTAACTTGTGTCATTATAACATATAATTAAAAACTAAAACACCTGAGACAACCTATTCTTCAATGATGCTGGTCCAATGCCCATTAGTGAGAAATTATAACATAGTTGAAAGATTTTATTACCTGAAGTTGCAGAGGACTGTTCAACTATTCCAACCTTTACCACCTGAAGAGAGAAAAAGAGACTGATTTTACACAGAATTACTAGTTCTGCTCAGGAAAGTTGAGCTGAATCAGGGACCAGTTTCGGCACTCCTTGAAAAGCAACTCACATTTTCGGTAATTTTTTGAGGAGGATGCTAAGAAGGGCGGAAAGAAGAAATGTGTCCCCATTGCTTTGGTAACCAGGCTAACATTCCCTGTTTTGCTGCCTACACTGAAACAATGACATTGCCACAGCACAGCATAGGAAACAGGAAGCATCCGTTCTGAAGTGCTTTGAGGCATATATCCCAGTTGCTCTCAGTGGGATCAGAGCTTGAATGTTTATCCCACTGTGTATCCACATGTGCGTTCTGGGGGAACTAGAGAAGGATCACGGTTTCAGAGGGAGGGCAATGCAGCTTTGTTTGCCCTCACTGACACGTATCATAGCCAAAACATATTGGCTATGCAGGTCAATAACACAATCACAATAATTTCATAAGCCATGGTGGGCTGTGGCAATCGTGCAAACTGGCCCACTGTGTCCCTCCCACCATCCCCGAGATTGTGGCCAATGTCCTTGTGTACAGAAACTTTTGGAAATGTAGGTACACCATTGTATTGAACTAGGACTGGAAAAACTCAGGTTAAATCTCCACTTATGAAACTCACTGGGTGACTGCACCAGTCGCTATTGTTCAGTCTAATCAGCCTCACAGGATGATAGAAGGGGTCTTAAAGCAGGGCCACTCCATCCATGCTCGCTCTCTCTCTCTCTCTCTCTGCCCTAGCTCCATTTAGCTCCTCCTCCTGAATTGTTTCCATTCCAGCTGGTCATTGTAAGAACTACTGTGTAACTTAAAGAACTGGTGTCTGAGTTTGCTTGTTTTTTATCTTTCCTCTTCACCCCGTTTTCCTTTTGCGTTGTATCTTTTAGACACTAAGCCTGCGGGCTTATTTTATTGAACTTGATCTTATGAAAGCTGCTCTGGAAGCCTTTCCGGCTCAGAAATAGGGTTAAAATGCTTTAAATAAATAAAATTGGCGGAGGTAACTGTAGAGCTCCATAGAGGAAGGGGGGATGTGTGTAATAAAATGTAATATTTTTATTGATTTGGATTTCTACACCGTCAGTGTTAAGAACTCAACGCACTGCATCGCTCACAGCAGTGTCTAGGGGAACATAGCTGATGGAAATGCTTTTTTTCTGGATAAAACAGTCTGTAGAATGGTGGTGGCTATATTGCTCAATTTGCAGCTACTTTTCCAGGGATTTGATTACAGCTTTTAATCAGTGCTCACATGATTGGAAAAAAGGCAGAGGGCCCTTAATGAAATCTACAAGCCCCACTTCCTGCCTGACCCATATCAATTTAGCCCCTCCCATTGGTCCTCACAAGCCATATCCCTTACTCCTACTTAACAGCACTGAAATGGGAAAGCTAATAGTGGAAGTAAATCCCCCTGTGTTCAATGGGCCTTAGGATTGTAACTTAAGTTTTGTATTTTTTGTGTGTGTATTTTTGTATGTTATTGACTGTAAGCCGCTTTGAGGGCTGTTGAGTACTGGAAAAATGGCTTATAAACGCTGTAATAATAATATATACATACAACAAACCAAAGCAAAATATTGTCTTCTTTCATTATCCTTGCCGTAAGCCACAGTCCTCTCTGATCATCCCCTTTTACCAGTCTCCAGGTCTGTTATGACTGCCAGTGGATATACTTAGTTAGGGTCTTTGCAAGGGAGGAGGAGGAGGATGGGGAGAACAGTAGATCTAGTTGGTTTCACCTCTGGTGACTAGCCCTTTGCCCCACTAGCCTCCATGGGCACCAGCTGCCCTTGCTCCAGCCCAGAGACACAGAATCTGTGTGAATCCTGATGGCCATTTCAGTTTGACTCTCCCTCCCCCTCCTCTCCTGCTCATCGTGCTGCTGGAGTTTAAGGATGTGCTCACCTTTGAGCCAGGATACTTTCCCAACATTGCCTTAGATATAAGGTTAATTTTAAAGCAGCTAGTAAGGCTGGGCCACTTGACTGGGAAGTTCCCTTAGCCAGCATACATAGGCTATGGGCCAAACTACACATCACACTAATTCTGCTAATGGGCGTGCAAATAGGAGAGTTTAACCTCTACTCCGCCTGCCATGGTCCCTACAAAAAGCACTCCTGAAGCTGCTGTATATGTCAGGATGGAAGCCTCCATTCACGGCTTCCCTCCCAATGCAAATACCAGCTTCAGAAGGGGGCATTTTTTGTTGAGACCATGGGGAGGGGGGAAGAAGGGTCAAGCACCTCCCTCCTCACCCTCACGGTCCTAATGCTGCTCCCCACCCTCATGGCTGCTATTAACATTACAAAAAGTGTGCACACTGTTTGCTTTCTCACAACTGACACCATGTCTAGCTTGACCCTGTAAGATAGCTGGGACCCTTGGGGTCTGGTAGGAGGCTCTGCTTGATAGGAGTGAGTGTCTGACCAGATCAAGAGCATGAGGGGCCTGGGGCAGGCAGGCATCTAGCTAGCTAAAGCAAGATCCTGTCTGGGGGCATAAGATGGCTTGCTCTGGACAGAGGGCCTCAATGGAGATCTGGAGACCAGACTGCCCTCCTCAGCCAGGCACATAACCACAGAAAGACATGGTGGAGAGATCCATGAAGGAGGACCCTGGGGGACGTCCTTGAATAGAAGTTGAGGGGTTCATAGAATCATAGAATAGTAGGGTTGGAAGGGGTCTACAAGGCCATCGAGTCCAACCCCCAATTGTTAAATCATGTAACTTTACTGGTCTGAAACAGTAGCTAAGAGGGCCACCACAAAAGGTAAGGAGGCAACTGTTGGTCCCCCTGTAATTCAAGCACAGGTTCTAGTTACTATGTTTTTTCTTTGTATTATGGTACACTTGCAAATGGCCCAGAAGTGCAGAGAAAGCCCTGCAAAATCATCCACATTCATACACAAATATTATTACTCACTCCAACAAAAGGGATGAACTTCTGGGCTGATTCTTCATCCGGGCTAAAAAAAATATCAGAGAGTCATAATCATTTTGAAAGTTAGAAGCAAGTCATTGTCTTAATGTTTCTATCACACATGCAGCAATAAGTAAAAATATGCAAGCATGGATTTCTCTATATGCCCAGAACATTTTCTGCTACAAAACCATGCAGAATAGAAATTAGTGAACACCCGCCACACGCACAAACACGTGCATGCATGCATGCGCACACACGAGCGCACACACATGCACACAGCAGACTTGCCCTTCCTCTGATCCTTGGGTCTTTAGAGGAACATGATTGGACACAGCAGAAATTACATATAAATAACTTCCCACTTCAGAGGTGACTAACAGTATGACTGTAGATTACTTACTAGGAGACTTGATGTTTTCTGCCTGCAATGCATGATTCAAAGCAGTTACCCTGCTAAGGTAAGAACTAAGCTAAGGACTATGGAATAGCTAAGATCTAAGGAACAGAGATCAGACACTGGGACAAAAGCACAGGAAAGCCTGACATATAGACAAAAGTAGCTGTTCCTGACATAGGATGCACAACATACAACTGAGATGTTCCACTAGCTGCAAAACCAAACAAAAATGCTCTACATAGTTGAAAGGATCCAAAAGTAATGTTAGTGTAGTATCTTTTTATTAGGACCAATTATTGGTGAGCAAGCTTTTGAGTTCCCCAGAACTCTTCCTCAGACTAGATGTAAAAAAAAAGAAAAAAAGGATGCATGTTTGGGGATATGATAGAATTTGTAGTCTGCAATTTGTAAGTCTTTAAGATGGAATGCAGAAAGCATTACACATACTTAATTAGGCTAGATTGTGTTAATTAAGCACAAGCCTAATGGGGAGAGCAATCCTATGGCTACTAGACACCATCTAGATTGCCATAGGATTTTTTGGTTTCTGGAGACTGAGGTTGTCTGATCTCAGTTTCCAGAAACCATGCTCCTTGCCCCCTCGTAGCTGGTGCAGAGGCCCAATTTCACGCCACCACTATCTCTGCACTCATATATGAAGGGAGAAAAGGGGGCGGTCCTGGAGGCGGGAGAGGAGAAGACCGTGGAAGCTACTTTAGACAGCTTCCTATCGGGTCTCCAGGCCCCTTCCCTCCCTGAAAATGTGCATCTAGCCACAAATGCAGGGTGGCTGGAGCACAGCGGAGAGGATCCCCTCCATGTTCCATCTGCCCTGTATAGGATAGTCAGTAGCCTCCAGATTTGGAGGCTGCCGACTATCTCAGCAGGATTGTGCCCTGCACAATGCCTCCTGCACAAATTACATACTGTGGGGCTTTACTGTCATGCCCTCAAATATGAGTCCCCCTTTTGTTTACATCTAGTCCAGGGATGGACAGCTTGTGACCCTCCAGATGTTTTGGCCTTCAACTCCCATCAGACTAGCCAACATAGCCAATGGTAAGGGATGATGGGAGTTGTAAGCCAACACATCTGGAGGGCCATAAATTGTCCACCCCAGTCTAACATGAAGAATTCTGGGAAACTCAAAACCTTGTTTACTGCTTTGTGATGTTCTAATTGATCCTAATAAAAATATATTACTGTACTTTTGCTTTTGGATTTTGTTTAATGGACCAAGACAGCTACTTGCATTTTTTTACAATTAAAAAACCACTTCAGCTTTTCCAGCTCTGTCACAGCACAGAAATCAAAATGGAGAAAAGCCTAATTTCTTGTAGTTGGCCATTAATTTCTCACACAAGGTACCTTTTCCAAGCTTTGCACCCTGAGAACAGTCAAAAAGGATTTCAAGTAGCGACACAGCAGAAGAAGTGCTACAACACATGCTGCTTTTATAGCTTCAAAGTTTCATGTAGCTCACTTGCAGCTTTTTTCATTTCCTAAGGTCCTGAGGGCTGGATTGCCTCCAAGGTCCAATCTGGAAGGCTGGATGACATCAGGGTGTGGACCCTTCCCCCAGAGGCCTACCCCTAAAGCCTCACCCCCTCACATCACCCAACCTGAGGGCCTTAACAGTGTTAGCATATGTGGAACGTAATGGCTGTTAAGCAAACGCACTGCAACTGTACAGTGCAAGAAGACTCTGCGATTTAAAGCAGATCTCCAACTCCGTAAGCGTACACAACTGCTTTGGAAGGCACTGGCTCGAGTGTCTTCTTTAGTTTCCTTCCTTTGTTGAACTTTCTGTACCACAATGAAAAAAATATATGCACAACAGTCTTGGACTCTCTTCTGACACTCCAGAAAGCTGAAAGGAACAAGGAGAACCCTCTCCTACCAATACAAGCATAATCAAACCAAACCAATAAAGTGGCCCAGACCCCCAAGCCCTGTTAACATTCCTGGAACTCTATAGCATGTTCTGCTCGGTACATGTCTTGTTTCTGCAGTAAGGATGTTATAAAGAAGAGTTCCAGCTGGTTCTCTGCCATAGGCACATTCGCACACCCAGAACAGCAAGGATGTTGTGGTTCAGATACTTCTGCAGTTGGATTCATTGCTAGTGTCATTCTGGGCAGCAAGAAACCACTTGAGCCTATATTTGATATATATTATTTTTGTATATTATTTTTTCTTAACCAATCTGAAGTGATTAAGGAACTGTCCTGCTTCAGTGCAGCTGGGAACGTTCAAGGATTCTTCTGTGGTCTCAAGCTACAATTGCCAAAAGTTGTCTATGTCTTGCATCTGGTTCACACGCACAGCTATCAAACCCATTCCAACTAGTCCTGGAGTTTTTTCCTCGGGGCTCTGCAATTCCATTCCATTAGTGCTGGTTTAAGGTTTCAGAGACATTTGGAAATCCCTGTTCACACTTATCAACACAACAGTCTCGGTGGTACTTCAGAGAAAGGTACATTTCTTCTTTGCCACATCATACCAGACATAAAGGGGGCAGGGGGTGGGGGATGGAGACAGCCACTGAAGGAGAGCCTGGGAAGGAAACACGAGCAAATTTCACATGTAACCTCCATATAAATGACAACAAGAGCACCAGATGCCTCTGGCACAAGTGATGCTCAACATGCACCACAGTGTAAATCCAAAGCACAAATACAGAGAACCTACTACAGCCATAGAAAAATCCAAAGACAAAAAAGATAGTTGTGCAAGTAGATATGGTTCCCAATGTGTTTCAAAGAACCTGGGGCTGGGGAATGCTGGGAGTTGTAGGGTTTTATTTATTTTATTTGCATTTTATTTATTTCATTTCTATACCACCCAATAGCAGAAGCTCTCTTTTTCAGTAAACATGCATAGGATTACACCTATTAAAAAATTCATTAGGAAAGACCATTCCAAACAAAGTCTTTATAAGCATCTAGTGTCAGGATTTACATCATGAGAAACGCCGGGTTGGATGAACCACAGGTCGGAATTAAGATTGCCGGGAGAATTATCAACAACCTCAGATATGCAGACGATACCACCCTAATGGCAGAAAGCAAGAGGACTGAAAGAGCCTGTTGTTGAGGGTGAAAGTGGAGAGTGCAAAAGCTGGTTTGAAACTCAACATTAAAAAAACTAAAATCATGACATCAGGCCCCATCACTTCCTGGCATAGAGAAGAGGAAGAAATGGAAGCAGTGACAGATTTTATTTTCTTGGGCTCCAAGATCACCGCAGACGGTGACTGTAGCCATGCAATTAAAAGACGCTTGCTCCTTGGGAGGAAAGCTATGGCACACCTAGACAGCATAGTCAGAAGCAGAGACATCACCTTGCCGACAAAGGTCCATATAATCAAAGCTATGGTTTTCCCAGTAGCAATGTACGGCTGTGAGAGCTGGACTATAAGGAAGGCTGAGTGCCGAGGAATCAATGCTTTCGAACTGTGGTGCTGGAGAAGACTCTTACGAGTCCCCTGGACTGCAAGGAGGTCAAATCAGTCCATCCTAAAGGAAATCAACCCTGAGTGCTCATTGGAAGGACAGATACTGTAGCTGAATCTCAAATATTTTGGCCACCTAATGCGAAGAGAAAATTCTCTGGAAAAGACCCTGATGCTGGGAAAGACTGAAGGCAAAAGGAGAAAGGGACGGCAGAGGATGAGATGGCTAGATAGCATCACTGATGCAATGAATATGGACTTGAGCACGCTCCGGGAGAGAGCACAGGACAGGAAGGCCTGGCGTGCTATGGTCCATGGGGTCACGAAGAGTCGGACACGACTGAACGACTGAACAACAACAACAACAACAACAACAAAGTGTCAGGATTGCAAGTTGCTTTTGGGGTGGTTTTGATAAAATATATTGCATTTAATGGCCTCTGAACAGGATCAGCAAGTTGTCTATGAGGCATAATTCCTGCCTGGTCTGGTGTTATATATATATGATGTAACAAGTTTATTTAACCCAGCAGCTACTATTGTTATAAACTGTTTCATGTCTTGATGGAGTAATATAATGGCCTCTATGACTGTACTGTCTTTAGGTCTTTTCCTGGCTTTGACATTATTATAATTTGGGACTCTCTCCATATTTTAGGAATTGGCTCTCCCCTTAAAATGTTATTGAATAAGGTCCTTAAATGTGATGTCAATTGCTCCTTAAATTTTTTTTATAGAATTCACCCATAAGGCTGTCAGGTGATTTGTTACATTTAAGTTTAGTAATGACCTGTTGGATATCTTCTGATATTTAGTTATTTAGCTATTCACTGTGCCCCTTAGCACAGTATTAGTTTGATTCCTGTTTTGTCTAAATGCATTCCTGTTTCCCCTGCAGATAGATCCTTTGATGTATACAATTTCTTATAGAATTTGGCAAAAATTTGACTAATTCCATTATTGTCATACATTTCCTTTTTTGTTTTGAATTGCTACTATTTTGCTTCAAGCTATTTTTTCTACAGGGCATTGTCCTGCTATGGGTGGGTTGCTATGACTCAGCCCTATGACAAACTAGGGGCAAATCTGTTTAGCAAAGTCAGCAAGCAAAAGTTCAAGAGCACAGTAGTACCAGTTCAGCAAGAAGGGCAAGTCAAAAGCAGGGTCTTATCAAAAGTCCAGCAGTCAGCAGCATGAGAGATTGGTCCAAGGAATAGCAAGTCAATGAAAGCCTGGCCCCCACTTGTGGGAGGCAGCAGAAGGGAGAGCTGCAGAGCTTGTAAGCAAGATCACATGCATCCTTACAAGGGACAGAGCAGGCTCTGCCCAAGAGTGGGCAGCCATCATCAAACCACAGGAAAACAAAATATGTGAAATAGCCTCCAGTTAGAGGACGATGCCTCTACAGCTAATGAAAAAGCAGAAACAGGTATAGTGCATGGGGAAAAATAAAAAAATACCTCAAACCACCCAAGACTAGAAACAAAGGCTAGAGGATTTGGAAGGCAGAAGCCATCACATGAATTTTAGGCCAAATGGGGTTCTGGAGTCAGAAAAGGGTAATAACATTCCAGAGTCCCCAGTGAATTAGCTAAATGAATTGCTCCCAGATATGCAACTTGCAGTAACAAATATAGAAAGATCCACTGTGTGCTGAGACCAAAAACTCAAGATCACTCTTAACCCAAGAATATTAACCCAGGCTTTCATTGACTTGCTACAAGTGGGATAACCCAGGCTTTCATTGACTTGCTACGAGTGGGGGCCAGGCTTTCTTTTAACAACCTACGATCATGCTGTTTGTAGGCTGTTAGTATGACGTCCAAACCTGGACACTCTGGGCAGTTCAAGGGTTAAACAACTCAGAGGTAATGCAACAACAAATCATGCTTGTAGGTTGTTAACGGAAAGCGGAAGTTAGGAGCATGCCAAAGGCAGCACACTTGCTCACTCTGCTAGATTTTGGGAATTTGTGGGTTAATAAACCCATGACTGCTGTTATGTGTGAACTGGGTCAGTGTCTACTCTGAAATTTTGTCGAGTCAAATAGGAGGAGGAGCCTTGTGTGGCGCAGAGTGGTAGGCGGCAGTAATGCAACCGAAACTCTCCCCACAACCTGAGTTCAATCCCAGTGGAAGCTGGTTTTCAGGTAGCCGGCTCAGGTCGACTCAGTCCTCCATCCTCCCGAGGTCGGTAAAATGAGTACCCAGCTTGCTGGGGGAAAGGTAGTTAGGACTGGGGAAGGCAATGGCAAACCACCCCGCTATACAGTCTGCCAGGAAAACACGGAGGAAAATCGGTGTCCCTCTAGGGGTCAGTAATGACTCGGTGCTTGCACAAAAGGAACATTTCCTTTCCTTTCCAAATAGGAGGAGCAACCTGCTTCCTGGCCTATGCCAGGTATCAGTTGTTGTTGTTGTTGTTCAGTTGTTCAGTCGTGTCCAACTCTTCGTGACCCCATGTACCACAGCACACCAGGCCTTCCTGTCCTGCGCTCTCTCCCGGAGTGTGCTCAAGTCCATATTAATTGTATCGGTGATGCTATCTAGCCATCTCATCCTCTGCCGTCCCCTTCTCCTTTTGCCTTCAATCTTTCCCAGCATCAGGGTCTTTTCCAGGGAGTTTTCTCTTCGCATTAGGTGGCCAAAATATTTGAGATTCACCTTCAGTATCTGTCCTTCCAATGAGCACTCAGGGTTGATTTCCTTTAGGATTGACTGATTTGACCTCCTTGCAGTCCAAGGGACTCGTAAGAGTCTTCTCCAGCACCACAGTTCGAAAGCATTGATTCTTTGGCGTTCAGCCTTCCTTACAGTCCAGCTCTCACAGCCATATGTTGCTACTGGGAAAACCATAGCTTTGATTATATGAACCTTTGTCGACAAGGCGATGTCTCTGCTTCTGACTATGCTGTCTAGGTGTGCCATAGCTGTCCTCCCAAGGAGCAAGCGTCTTTTAATTTCATGGCTACAGTCACCGTCTGCGGTGATCTTGGAGCCCAAGAAAATAAAATCTGTCACTGCTTCCATTTCTTCCCCTTCCATATGCCAGGAAGTGATGGGGCCAGATGCCATGATCTTCGTTTTTTTAATGTTGAGTTTCAAACCAGCTTTTGCACTCTCCACTTTCAACCTCAACAAGAGGCTCTTTCGATCCTCTTCGCTTTCTGCCATTAGGGTGGTATCATCTGCGTATCTGAGGTTGTTGATAATTCTCCCGGCAATCTTAATTCCGACCTGTGATTCATCCAACCCGGCGTTTCTCATGATGTACTCTGCATATAAGTTAAATAAGCAGGGCGACAATATACAGCCTTGTCGTACTCCTTTCCCAGTTTTGAACCAATTGGTTGTTCCATGTCCGGTTCTTACTATTGCTTCTTGACCATCATACAGGTTTCTCAGGAGACAGGTAAGGTGGTCTGGTACTCCCATCTCTTTAAGAATTTGCCACAGTTTGTTGTGATCCACACAATCAAAGGCTTTAGCGTAGTCAATGAAGCAGAAATAGACGTTTTTCTGGAATTCTCTTGCTTTCTCCATGATCCAGCGAATGTTGGCGATTTGATCTCTAGTTCCACTACCTCTTTGAAACCCAGCTTGTACTTCCGGTAGTTCTCAGTTCACATACTGCTGAAGCCTAGCTTGTAGGATTTTGAGCATAACTTTGCTGGCATATGAAATGAGCGCAATTGTACATTAGTTTGAACACTCTTTGGCGTTGCCCTTCTTTGGAACTGGAATGTAAACTGACCTTTTCCAGTCTTGTGGCCATTGTTGAGTGTTCCAAATTTGTTGGCATATTGAGTGCAGCACTTTAACAGCATCATCTTTAGGATCTTAAATAGCTCAGCTGGATTACTGTCATCTCCGCTAGCTTTGTTGTTACTAATGCTTCCTAAGGCCCACTTGACTTCACTTTCTAGGATGTCCGGCTCAAGTTCAGTGACCGCACTATCATGGCTATCAGGGACATTCAGATCTTTCCTGTATAGTTCTTCTGTCTATTCTTGCCACCTCTTCTTAATCTCATCTGCTTCTGTTAGGTCCCTGCCTTCTTTGTCCTTTATCATGCCCGTCTTTGCACAAAATGTTCCCTTGATATCTCCAATTTTCTTGAAGAGATCGCTAGTCTTTCCCATTCTATTGTTTTCTTCAATTTCTTTGCATTGTTCATTTAAGAAGGCCTTCTTGTCTCTCCTTGCTATTCTCTGGAGCTCTGCATTCAGTTGGGTATATCTTCCCCTTTCTCCCTTGCTTTACGCTTCCCTTCTTTCCTCAGCTACTTGTAAAGCCTCATCAGACAGCCACTTTGCTTTCTTGCATTTCTTTTTCTTTGGGGTGGATTGAGTTGCTGCCTCCTGAACAACGTTACGGACCTCTGTCCATAGTTCCTCAGGCACTCTGTCTATCAGGTCTAATCCCTGAAATCTATTCCTCACCTCCACTGTATATTCATCAGGGATATGATTTAGGTCATACCTGAATGGTTTAGTGGTTTTCCCTACGTTCTTCAATTTCAGCCGAAATTTTGCAAGAAGCAGCTCATGATCTGAGCCACAGTCAGTTCCAGGTCTTGTTTTTACTGACTGTATAGAGCTTCTCCATCTTTGGCTGCAAAGGACATAATCCATCTGATTTCGATATTGTCCATCTGGTGATGTCCATGTGTAGAGTCGTCTCTCGTGCTGTTGGAAAAGAGTGTTTGCTATGATCAGCGTGTTCTCTTGGCAAAATTCGATTAGCCTTTTTCCTGCTTCATTTTGTACACCAAGGCCATGCTTGCCTGTTATCCCGGTGATTTCTTGACTTCCTACTTTAGCATTCCAATCCCCTGTGATGAAGAGGACATCTTTTTTTGGTGTTAGTTCTAGAAGGTGTAGTACATCTTCACAGAACCGATCAACCGCAGCTTCTTCGGCATCAGTGGTTGGGGCATAGACTTGAATTACTGTGATGTTGAATGGTTTGCCTTGGATTCGTACTGAGATCATTCTGTCGTTTTTGAGATTGTACCCCACTACTGCTTTTCCCACCCTTTTGTTGACTATGAGTGCTACTCCATTTCTTCTAAGGGATTCTTGCCCACAATAGTAGATATAATGGTCACCTGAATTAAATTTGCCCATGCTTGTCCATTTTAGTTCACTGATTCCCAAGATGTCGATGTTCAATCTTGCCATCTCATGTTTGACCACCTCCAGCTTATCTTGATTCATTGTTCTTACATTCCAGGTTCCTTAACAATATCGTTCTTTACAGCACTGGATTTTCTTTTCACCACCAGACACATCCACAGCTGAGTGTCCTTTCGGGTTTGGCCCAGCCGCTTCACTCTTTCTGGTGCTACTTGGAAATTCCCTCTGCTCTTCCCCAGTAGTATATTGGACACCTTCCAACCTATGGGGCTCATCTTCCGGCGTCATATCTTTTAGCCTTGTGATACGTTCCATGGGGTTTTCTTGGCAAGAATACTGGAGTGGGTAGCCATTTCCTTCTCCAGTGGACCACATTTTGTCAGAACTCTCTGCCATGACCTGTCCGTCTTGGGTGGCCCTGCACGGCATAGCTTATGGCTTCACTGAGTTACACAAGCCCCTTCGCCACAACAAGACAGTGATCCATGAAGGAGCACGTATCAGTTACTAGACCAAATTTATTAGGTGCCAGAGGCTCCTGTTTTTTTTTTATCCTTGCACAAGCAGACTACTCCCTGGGGGGCAAAATGCAGCATACAGATCTTGAAATCAATGAGAGTTCAGTCCACAACTGTGCACTGAATTGCACCCTTATTTATTTTTTTTACAATTGGAGACGGCATTTCTGCCTTGGCTTCAAATGCCCATAAACCCAATCAAGGTTCAGAGCCATGTTAGTCTATAGTTGTTAATCTAAATAGGGAAGACTTAGTCTTTGCAGCACCTTGAAGAGTAACATATTTAATTTTAAGAGAATACAGTTCCCTTCATGGGAATCTGAAAAGGACTGAACACAAGCAAGCAGATATGGACAGTTGTTTGGATTTTAAGAGGTTCATCTTGTTGAGATTAAATACCAGAACGAATTTTCCAGAAACCATTCTTCCCCAAACACCTATACTCATAAGCATATACTCTCACACAGCCTGAATGAAGCCTCTACACAATACACAACCCACAAGCAGTGCATGCACCCATGTATTTATTTATTTTGCCATGAGCAACAATGCAGAAGGAAGGAAGGGAGCAGAAACTGGAATCAGTTAGTATCATGGAAATTGTCAGGAAACAATTTGGAAAAGAGTTCTCACACAGTGGGTTCTAAAGAGTTCTAAACATGTTCCTCTTTTTCAAATCCTCAGATCACTAGAGATTAATGCTGGAATGCAAAGAACAATATTGAAGACCGACAGACACTTCATATACTTATGAAGGCCCCTGTAGTTCTGAAGCCTTTGGCAGCATAAGAAGGTAGAAAAGCTCCAAGTGTAGAGGAAAGGTCAAAAGCCAGGTTAAAGTGCTCATAAAGGAGGTCAGCTGATATGTAGCAGTCACCTGAGGCAGAATGCAAAGTCCTTTAGGGTCATTCCTAACATTCTTCGAAATGTCTATGTTCGTCTTTCTGTTAACTTTTATAAAAGGGAATACATAATCTAAGGATACAAACAAATGCATCACTGAGGGTGTATTGCCCCTTATCTTCTGCAGTGAGGAGATGCTTCAAGTTTTTTAGTTCTGCAGATTTGCAAATGTATGAACAGCCATTTTTATTTTTTAATGTGAAGCAATCCAAATACTAGAGTTTTACATGAATACACAAATCGTTCTTAGAAATACGTGAACCATTACTTGTAGCGATTAGCTTCACACACATAGATGCCCCTTCCAAGTATTGTTATCTGGAACTGTTGTTCTTTGAGAGTGACCCAGACATAGCCACATGTAGGACACGCTCATAAGTGACATTTCTATAGAAAGCAATGATGGTTAGATCTCGAAAATAGGAGGCCTCCTCCCAAACACTAGGCTAGCATGGGGTACATGTGGCCCTCCAGATGTTGTTGGACTGCAACTCCCATCATCCCTCACCATTGACAATGTTGGCTAGGGCTGATAGGAGTTGCAATCCAACAACATCTGGAGGGCCATACGTTCCCCACCCCTGCACTAGCAAGATGCCTCATCAGTGGCTCAGTGCTCCACCACCCTCAGTTTGAAGTAACTAACTTAAGAAAAAGTACAAATGTACAGATTTAGAGCAGAGACCTATGACTGTGTGGACCACTCTTGGAGGAGAAGGTGGTGGAAAACAGGAACAATAAGAAACTGTTTTCTTCAACAAACATCCAGAAAGAGTCCTTCTTATGGGTGACTAGCGATTGTCCACTGGATGGTGGGGAGGAAAATGAGATGGAGGCAGGTGAGGACAACACCAACCACTTGCTCCTGATCCAACTGGACTGTCCCCCCCTCCACTACAAGGCCATGTACAACAAACTGCCTTCCAGGAAAGAATCCAGGAGAGAAAAGCACGCAGATGAAACCATTACCAGACAGCTGCCCCTGTTCCATATGGCTAGCTTGGCTTTGTTTTGTTTTAAGTCTATTGTTTGTAATGTATCCATTGCAATTTATAAATGTTCTGAACCACTCTGAGGACCTTTAGTTGAAAAGTGGGATATAATCCACAAAATAAATATATAGTCAATAAAAACTTGGTCTTTAAAAATAGAGATGCTAAAATAGAAATAGATTATTAGATATAAAATTATCTCAGTCAGAGGTGCTTCTTCTTGATTATTCTCAAAGTTTCAGTATATAAAGAACACCAAGAACTCATCTTACATCCTTTGACAACTGCTAGAATATCTATGGCTAAGAAATGGAAAACTGAACAGCTGCCATGACAATTAGAATGGCTGATGCAAATAATTTACAAGATAGACGTACTACCCCAGAATATAGCCCAAAATTGAGATTATATATGATAACCTGAATTATATTCATAAGAAAACAGGATGTCTTGCTAGATGAGAACAAAGGTCCACCTAGTCCAGAATCCTGTTCTAACACACCATGCATAATTTTATATAACTGAATCATGGTCCCCCTAGGATGCAATCCTATGCATGTTTAGACAGAAAAAAGTCCTACAACTCCCAGCATCGATCCAGCCAGCCATGCTGGCTTGGGCATGCTCAGAATTGTAGGACTTTTTTCTGTCTAAACATGCAAAGGATTGTGCCCTTAGTCACCTATATACTAAATTAAAAAGTGCAAGACTGGAAAAGGTCAGTTTACATTCCAGTTCCAAAGAAGGGCAATGCCAAAGAGTGTTCAAACTAATGTACAATTGTGCTCATTTCACAGGCCAGCAAGGTGATGCTCAAAATCTTACAAGCTAGGCTTCAGCAGTATGTGAACCGAGAACTACCGGAAGTACAAGCTGGGTTTCAAAGAGGTAGTGGAACTAGAGATCAAATCACCAACATTTGCTGGATCATGGAGAAAGCAAGAGAATTCCAGAAAAACGTCTATTTCTGCTTCATTGACTACGCTAAAGCCTTTGATTGTGTGGATCACAACAAACTGTGGCAAATTCTTAAAGAGATGGGAGTACCAGACCACCTTACCTGTCTCCTGAGAAACCTGTATGAGGGACAAGAAGCAACAGTAAGAACCGGACATGGAACAACCAATTGGTTCAAAACTGGGAAAGGAGTACGACAAGGCTGTATATTGTCGCCCTGCTTATTTAACTTATATGCAGAGTACATCATGAGAAACGCCGGGTTGGATGAATCACAGGTCGGAATTAAGATTGCCGGGAGAATTATCAACAACCTCAGATACGCAGACGATACCACCCTAATGGCAGAAAGCGAAGAGGATCGAAACAGCCTCTTGTTGAGGGTGAAAGTGGAGAGTGCAAAAGCTGGTTTGAAACTCAACATTAAAAAAATGAAGATCATGGCATCTGGCCCCATCACTTCCTGGCATATGGAAGGGGAAGAAATGGAAGCAGTGACAGATTTTATTTTCTTGGGCTCCAAGATCACCGCAGATGGTGACTGTAGCCATGAAATTAAAAGACGCTTGCTCCTTGGGAGGAAAGCTATGGCAAACCTAGGCAGCATAGTAAGAAGCAGAGACATCACCTTGCCAACAAAGGTCCGTCTAATCAAAGCTATGGTTTTCCCAGTAGTAACGTATGGTTGTGAGAGCTGGACTATAAGGAAGGCTGAGCGCCGAAGAATTGATGCTTTCGAACTGTGGTGCTGGAGAAGACTCTTACGAGTCCCCTGGACTGCAAGGAGGTCAAATCAGTCAGTCCTAAAGGAAATCAACCCTGACTGCTCATTGGAAGGACAGATACTGAAGGTGAATCTCAAATATTTTGGCCACCAAATCGAAGAGAAAACTCCCTGGAAAAGACCCTGATGCTGGGAAACATTGAAGGCAAAAGGAGAAGGGGACAGCAGAGGATGAGATGGCTAGACAGCATCACCGATACAATGAATATGAACTTGAGCACACTCTGGGAGAGAGCGGAGGACAGGAAGGCCTGGCGTGCTATGGTCCATGGGGTCACGAAGAGTTGGACACGACTTAATGACTGAACAACAACAAAACTCTCTAACCTTTCCTCACAATGAAGGTGCTCCAGTCATGATGGCTGCCCTTATTCAAGCTCTACAATGTTCTTATTGCAATGGGGCACCCAGAAGTGCACTCTGTATTCCAAATGCAGTTGTATGATAGCTTTGTATGTAGGAACTTGCCTTTTTACTGCAATGTTCCATGCATATTTCTGTCCTGGAAGCCCTGTATAGAAGATGTGAATTGACCTTTGGAATGAAACTAGACTTGAATCTCAAAATTGCTTATCTCTGGGATATTTATTTATCATATTTCTCTCTCTCTCTCTCTCTCTCTCACACACACACACACACACACGCACGCACGCACACATACTGCTCCACATCTAAACAAATTCCGGAGCAGTGAACAATAAAAGATATAAACCTCTAGATCAGGCACACTCTAGACCAGCCTTCCCCAACTTAGTGTCCTCCAGATGTGTTGGACTACAACTCCCAGCATTCCCCAGCTGGAGAACATTTGGAAGGCATCAGGTTGTGGAAGGCTGTTCTCGACACTAAAAAATGTCAGTTTCAGGTGGGTGTAATAGAAGGAGATCCAACAGATAGGAAAATGTGTTCAAAATTATGTTCACATTCTGCATTAGGGATCTACAGATTGCTGGGAGTATCAGTGTACCAGACTTAAGAAACTAGCTATGTGGAGGGTAGCTGAAATCCTTCTCTGCATATCTTCTTCTAGGTTACTGTCTTTTTGGAATGTAATTGTAAAACCTTCGTAATTCTGAAAAACTCAATAAAACAATTATGAACATAAACATGTTATAACCCTCCCTTCCTCATGCTTATTGCTCACTCCTTGAAAGCTAAAATTTCCACGTTATTTAATACATATAAAATGTTTATGTAAGACGCTTAATATAAGCATATAGGGTTGGATCCAGAGGTAGGCTGCAATCTTATACCTAGTCTCCTGGGGATAAGCTCCATTGAATTCAATGAGACTTAGTTTTGAGTAGACGTGTATAATATTGTGCTCTAAGTTAGTTTTATTTAGTTCCCATTGAAATCTATGAGGCTTAAGTTATTGTGACTAAATTGGTATAACTAACTTGAGTTGGATCCAACCCATAGTTTTGCATTTGTTCAGATTATCTGTGTTCACAGGATTATGTTTCAGGTAAGTAATCACTGGCCACCGCTCTTTCATAAAATGATCTAGAAGATTTGCCTGGTGCCAAAAGGACAATAAGCTAAGTGCCAGGCAAACTCTCTGGGACAGTGTTCCACAACTTGAATGCCATCACCACCTTGTGGGTGCCTCAGATGGCGGAGGCACTCACAAGAGGCCTTCTATTGAAGATCTTAATGTACATATGTGTAGGTACATATGGAGACAGGTGGTCCTTCAGGTAACCTGGTCCTAAGCTGTGAAGGGCTTTAAAGGTCAAAAGCAGCACTTTGCAACTGGGCCCTGAAATGGACTTGGAGCCAGTGCAGTGGGCTGGCTCCCATAGGCATAATATGATCATGACACGCAGTCACTAATCTAGTACTAACTCCAGTTTTCAAATAATCTTCAAAGGCAACATCACAGAGTTAACAGAGCATGATAACTTTCCAGGTAGGGTCACACCTGGCCTAGCAGCCTAAGCTTGTAAAGGCGCATTGTGCCAAAGATGGACCAAGCTGTGAACCTCTTCCTTCAATGGGACTCCAACCCTGTCTAGCAGAGGATGAACACCAATCCCTTAGACAGATGAACCACCTACCCATAGTACCTCTGCCTTATCTACATAAAGCCTCAGTTTATTGGCCCTCATCCAGTCCATTACTGTGGCCAGCAGTGATTTAACTTCACTTGAATTTAATGAAAATGAGTAGAGGTGGATGTCAACTGCATGTTGATGCCATCTTACCCCAAACATCTGGATGACCCCACTCAAGAGATTTTATGTAGCTGTTAAATAACACCAGGGACAAAATATAACACTGCAGGACCCCATATCATAAATACAAAAGAGAAGAGCAGTAGTCCCCAGAACCATGTTCTGGAATTGGCCACCCAGGTAGAAATGGAACCACTGCAATCTGCATTTCCCACTTTAAAGATACCTTGGCTGATCCTATTGGAAGCTGCTGATAGGTCTGGGAGAATCAATAGAGCTGCACTCCCCCTGTCTTTTTGGCCAGCACAGGTCACCATCAGGGTGACTAAATCAGTCTTGGTGACATATCCAGGCCTGAACCTTGATTGAAATGAATCTAGAAACTCAGAGTCATCCTAGAGTGCCTGGAGTTCCATAGCAACCACTTACTTGAGCACCTTTTCTCAAGAAGGGAATTATAGGGCTGCAGCTGTGGCCCTATGTTAAGGGTGAGACAGATGAATAATAGTCTTCAGACACATGTAGGAAGAAAGCCAGACTATGAAGCACATGGTCTTCGATGTCTATATACTAATGCCCAGAGTATGGGAAACAAACAGAACGAACTTGAACTCTTAATACAAGAGGGACATTATGACTTGACAGGTATAACTGAGACTTGGTGGGATGACTTCATGACTGGAATACAGCAACTGAAGGATATAACTTGTTCAAAAAGAACAGGAGGAACAGAAAGGGAGGTAGGGTTGCACTGTATGTGAAAAATACATATCTCTGCAGAGAAATACAGGAGGATGAGCTTGGTAGCCTCATCGAGAGCATCTAGATCAAAATAAATGGAGCAAAGAATAAAAGCAACTTGGTGGTCGGAGTCTACTATCGGCCACCCAGCCTAGGAGAAGACGAGGATGAAACTTTTGAAAAACAAATAGCCAATGTTTTAAGGAAGCATGATGTAGTAGCAATGGGGGACTTCAATTTTCCCGATATTTGTTGGGAGACAAATTCCGCAAAACATGGCCCCTCCAGGAAATTCCTGACTTGTGTGGTGGATAACTTCCTCCTACAGAAAGTAGAGGAAGGAACTAGAGGATCGGCTATCCTTGATTTGATCCTAACCAACAGAGATGACTTAGTGGATAAAGTAGCAGTTACAGGAACTCTGGGAAAAAGCGACCATGTTGTACTTGAGTTCTTGGTTCTAAGGGAAGCAAAAGCCGAGCGTAGTCAAACGCGTACCCTCGATTTTAGGAAAGCTGATTTTAATAAACTCAGAACAATGATCAGTAAGGTCCCAAGGCAAGCGACGCTAATGAGAAAAGGAGTCCAAGATGGGTGGGCGCTTTTAAAAAAGGAAATTCTCAAGGCACAATTACAAACAATTCCAACAAGAAGAAAAGGTGGAAGACAACACAAGAAGCCAGTGTGGCTTCACAAAAAGCTTAGGGATGACCTGAAAACAAAAAAGGACACATATAGGAAGTGGAAAGAAGGCCAAGTAACAAAGGAAGAGTACAGGCAGGTAGCACAGAATTGCAGGGATGGCGTCAGGAAGGCTAAAGCTGAGAATGAGCTGAGGTTAGTGAGGGATGCTAAAAGCAACTAAAAGGCTTTCTTCAGATACGTGCATAGTAAAAGGCAGAGGAAAGAAATGGTTGTTCAGCTATTAAATAAGGATGGCAAAACGATAACAGATGACAAAGAAAAGGCAGAGGTGCTCAATTCCTACTTGGGCTCAGTCTTCTCCCAAAAGACGGTCTATGACCCCCCCCCCCGGCAAAGGCGAAGTACAGGCTGAAGGGGCAGGATTGCAGCTTGAGATCGATAGGCATATGGTCAAGGAACACCTAATTACTTTGAATTAGTTCAAATCTCCAGGGCCAGATGAACTGCATCCCAAAGTAATAAAGGAATGGGCAGAAGAACTCTCAGAACCGCTGTCTATTCTCTTTGAGCAATCATGGAGGACGGGGGAAGTGCCAGATGACTGGAGGAGGGCTAATGTTGTCCCTATCTTCAAAAAGGGTAAAAAGGAGGAACCTGGGAACTACAGACCAGTCAGTCTGACATCCATCCCTGGGAAAATTCTGGAGCAGATGATAAAGCAATCCATCTGGAAGCACCTTGAAAACAAGGCACTGATGACTCGAAGCCAACATGGATTTGTCAAGAACAATTCTTGCCAGATGAATCTGATCTCATTTTTTTATCAAGTAACCTCCCTTGTAGACCGTGGGAATGCTGTAGACATAATATACCTTGACTTCAGCAAAGCTTTTGACAAAGTGCCCCATGATATCCTCATGAGCAAACTAGCTCAAAGTGGGCTAGATGAAACAACGATCCAGTGGATCCACAGTTGGCTACAGAATCGGACTCAAAGAGTGCTTATCAATGGGACCTTCTCAAGCTGGGAAGAAGTAACGAGTGGGGTACCGCAGGGCTCAGTCCTGGGCCCAGTGCTCTTCAACATTTTTAGTAATGACTTGGAGGAGGAGGTGCAGGGAATGCTGATCAAATTTGCAGATGACACAAAATTGGGAGGGACAGCTAATACTTTGGAAGACAGAAACAAAATTCAAAGGGATCTGGATAGACTGGAGTGCTGGGCAGAAAATAACAGAATGACATTTAATAGGGATCAATGCCAAGTTCTGCACCTAGGAAAAAGAAACCAAATGCACACTTACAAGATGGGGGATACGTGGCTCAACCACACTACAAGCGAGAAGGATCTTGGAATTGTTGTCGATCACAAGCTGCATATGAGCCAACAATGTGATGTGGCTGCAAAAAAGGCCAATGCTCTTTTGGGCTGCATTCATAGAAGCATAGCTTCCAAATCCCGGGAAGTACTAGTTCCCCTCTACTCAGCACTGGTTAGGCCTCACCTGGAGTACTGTGTCCAGTTCTGGGCACCACACTTTAAGAAGGATGCAGACAAACTGGAGAGGATTCAGAGGAGGGCAACAAAGATGATCAGGGGACTGGAAACAAAGCCGTATGAAGAGAGACTGAAAGAACTGGGCATGTTTAGCCTTGAGAAGAGAAGACTGAGGGGAGATATGATAGCGCTCTTCAAGTACCTGAAAGGTTGTCACAGAGAGGAAGGCCAGGATCTCTTCTTGATCATCCCAGAGTGCAGGTCACGGAATAATGGGCTCAAGTTACAGGAAGCCAGATTCTGGCTGAACATCAGGAAAAACTTCCTGACTGTTAGAGCAATACGACAATGGAACCAATGACCTAGGGAGGTGGTGGGCTCTCCCACACTGGAGGCGTTCAAGACGAGGCTGGACAGCCATCTTTCAGGGATGCTGTGACTTGGATTCCTGCATTGAGCAGGGGATTGGACTCGATGGCCTTGTAGGCCCCTTCCAACCCTGCTGTTCTATGTTTCTATGATTCTATGAATCATATTCCACCATTATAACCAGAGATTGGAGGGGGGGAAAGAGGCAGCAGGTGCTATGGCTTATAGTTAAAAAAAACAGCCCAGTGGATTGACCTGAAATTTAGTGCTACAAAAGAGGCTGGGTTGAGGATGGTCCACGCTGATTGAAAGTTACAAAGGAGAATAAGGGTGCAGTCCTATTGGATCTGCCCTTGATACTTGTTAACCTCTGAACGTGGAGGCTTTCAAGTACCCAAAACATTTTAGTATCCAAAGTGAGTATCCAAAGCTCTGCAATTTAGCCACACGGACATTTTCTCCTATCTAGCTGAGGCGTCAGGGAGGGGGAGGGACAGAGGCTGGGGAAAGTGCACGTCCCTGCTTCCCCAGGCCCCTCCCCATCCACCGGCACACCCCATTTCCCTCCACTCCAAGCTTGGGTTTGTGAGCTTGTAGAGGCAGCTGGTGCAGTTCTCTCTGCGCTGACTGCAAGGGGGAAGGGGCAGGGAGCTCAGACTCCTGGGTCCAAGGTCGGAGCACTATCTCAGGCCTCAGATCCAGGAATCCAAAAAATCCTATGGCCCCCCAGATGATGTCTAGGGCCCACAGGATAGTTCTCTAAATGGTTTATTTATAGGTATTTAAAGTTTGGCAAGTGACTTCCACTAGTTTAATGAGTATTGTCCATTTTTTCCCATAGACTGTGTTGTGCCTGTCTACTCTGTCCACCAAAAATTTTAATAACTGAGGCTGATCAGTACAGGGCTATCCCGTACAAATTGGAATGGGACATGCAGTCTCCCCACCCACTTGCCTGTTTCTCACAGCAACTGATCCCAGTGGAGCTCAATTATACAAGTTGGGAGAAAGAACTGCTGGTGATCATGGTGGCCTTCAAGACCAGACAACACTATTTGAAAGGAGCTCAACACCCTGTGACTGAAAGTGTTCAAGGTTGTGGTGATCAAATAGCCAAAAATCTTAATCTGCATCAAATGCGGTAACCCTTGTTTTTGTCCAGTTCAATATTCACATCATGTATATCATGAACACTAAAAACTGCCAAGTCAATGCCGTTTCTTGGAAACCAGATTACTTGCAGAGATCTGAGGAAGTTCCCTAGATCCACCTCCTGCACCCAATTAATTTTGCAGGGACTGACTAGAGTCCTGACTTGGTACCTGTTATCCAACACCAAAAACACTCCTATACTCAAGCACACACAGACTCATGCTCTGGCCATAACAGAAGACTCCCCACAATAATCTCATTTAAAAGGGGTCCTGTGTCTGCACTCTCCTCTGAAGGTTTCTGCCAGTCTAGCTAGTCTCCAAATCTCTTGTCTTTGCTATGACACTCCCTCAGTGCACCACTTCAGACTTTACAAAAGGCTTTATAAAATAGCCAGTTTTCTTGTGGCCCCAAATGCAAGAAGAGAAACAGCATTACATTACCACAATCAAAACCCTCACTCATGCAAAGGACTATTCTGGAAAAGATTTCCATGACTTTGGACTGTGTCACTGAGCTGCCACTGTTCTGTTCATTAAATGGGGGAGTACAACTCTCCTCTCCTCATCTCCCCAGACAGATAGGCAAATGGAATGTACACACCAGACCCTTGAGTAGTACCTGTAATGCTACGTGACCTATAAATAGGACAATTGGGCCACACTACTGCCTCTTGCTGAATTTGCATGTAACTCCTCAGTACATGCTTCTACTCAGTATGCCCCTTTTCTTTGTGAACTACTGCTTTCATACTATTTCCCTAATTCTTGCCTATGTGTGGATATACACGCGGCGGACCAGTTTTTAGAAGAACTGCATGAAGTACAAAAAGACCTCAAGGAACAGCTAAATGAAGGCAAGAAAACATTGCATGTGAGAGATTGAGTCTGGCTCTCTACAAAAGAGAGAGCATCTGGGTTAAAATAAATGGATCAAAGAATAAAAGGAACATGGTGGTCTGAGTCTACTACCAGCCACCCAATCAAGGAGAAGACGATGAAACTTTTAAAAAGCAAATTGCCAATGTTTCAAGGAAACATGATGTGGTAGTAATGGGGGACTTCAATTTCTCCGATATTTGTTGGGAGACAAATTCTGCAAAACATAGCCCCTCCAAGAAGTTCCTGACTTGTGTTGTGGATAACTTCCTCCTACAGAAAGTAGAGAAAGGAACTAGAGGATCAGCTATCCTTGACTTCATCCTAACCAACAGAGATGACTTAGTGGATAAAGTAGCAGTTACAGGAACTCTGGGGGAAAGCGACCATGTTATACTTGAGTTCTTGGTTCTAAAGGAAGCAAAAGCCAAGTGTAGCCAAACGCATACTCTGGATTTTAGGAAAGCTGATTTTAATCTACTCAAAACAATGATAAGGAAGGTCCCATGGCAAGCCACTCTAACGAGAAAAGGAGTCCGATGGGTGGGAGCTTTTAAAAAGGAAATTATCAAGGCACAATTACAAACCATTCCAACAAGAAAAAAAGTGGAAGACAACAGAAGAAGCCAATGTGGCTTCACAAAAAGCTTAGGGATGACCTGAAAACAAAAAAGCACACATATAGGAAGTGGAAGGAAGGCCAAGCTACAAAGGAAGAGTAGCACAGAATTGCAGGGATGGCATCAGGAAGGCTAAAGCTGAGAACAACCTGAGGCTAGCAAGGGATGCTAAAAGCAACAAAAAGCCTTCTTCAGATACATGCATAGTAAAAGACAGAGGAAAGAAATGGTGGTTCAACTATTCAATAGGGATGGCAAAAGAGCCAGTGTAGTGTAGTGGTGAGAGTGACGGACTGGGAGCCGGGAGATCCGGGTTCTAGTCCCCACTTGGCCATAGAAGCTCACTGGGTGACTTTGGGCCAGTCACAGACTCTCAGCCCAACCTACCTCACAGGGTTGTTGTTGTGAGGATACAACGGTGAGGAGGAGGATAATGTAAGCCGCCTTGAGTTCCTTGCGAGAGGGAGAAAGGCGGGGTATAAATGCAATAAATAAATAAATGAGCAAACTAGCTCAAAGTGGACTAGATGAAACAACTCTCAGGTGGATCCACAGTTGGCTACAGAATCGGACTCAAAGAGTACCTATCAATGGAATCATCTCAAACTGAGGAGAGGTAACGAGTGGGGTACCACAGGGCTGAGTCCTAGGCCCAGTGCTCTTCAACATTTTTATTAATGACTTGGAGGAGAAGGTCCAGGGAATGCTTATCAATTTTGAAGGTGACACAAAATGGGGCGGGATAGCTAATACCTTGGAAGACAGAAACAAAATTCAACGTGATCTTGATAGACTGGAGTGCTGGGCAGAAAACAACAGAATGACATTTAATAGGGATCAATGCCAAGTTCTGCACCTAGGAAAAAGAAATCAAATGCACAGTTACAAGATGGGGGATACGTGGCTCAACCACACTACAAGCGAGAAGGATCTTGGAATTGTTGTCGATCACAAGCTGCATATGAGCCAACAATGTGATGTGGCTGCAAAAAAGGCCAATGCTCTTTTGGGCTGCATTCATAGAAGCATAGCTTCCAAATCCCAGGAAGTACTAGTTCCCCTCTACTCAGCACTGGTTAGACCTCATCTAAGTACTGTGTCTAGTTCTGGGCACCGCATTTTAAGAAGGATGCAGATAAGCTGGAGAGAGTTCAGAGGAGGGCAACAAAGATGATCAGGGGACTGGAAACAAAGCCCTATGAAAACAGACTGAAAGAACTGGGCATGTTTAGCCTGGAGAAGAGAAGACTGAGGGAGATAGGATAGCACTCTTCACATACTTGAAAGGTTGTCACAGAGGGGAAGGCCAGGATCTCTTCTCAATCATCCCAGAATGCAGGACACGGAATCATGGGCTCAAGTTACAGAAGCCAGATTCCCGCTGAACATCAGGAGAAACGTCCTGACTGCTAGCACAATACGACAATGAAACCAATTCCCTAGGGAGGTGGTGGGCTCTCCCACACTGGAGGCATTGAAGATGAGGCTGGACAGCCATCTGTCAGGGATGCTCTGACTTGGATTCCTGCAGTGAGCAGCGGGTTGGACTCGATGGTCTTATAGGCCCCTTCCAACTCTACTATTCTATGGTTCTATCATTCTTTCAAAATATATCTGTGCTACATGTCGTGAAATTGTATTATAGGTTTCTAGAGCCTTTCCCCACAATCCTGGTTCTTAAATCCTTGGCCTTCCATCTCCACCTTCCTAACTCTCCACCTTCCTGTCTCTATGAAAACTCAGTCTTCTACCAGCTGTTACTGGCTCCCTTCATGCCTGACACTGGCCCTTACAAATACCAAGCACCTCCATGCATGTGGATGGGAATGAAGCGTTTGAGGTCTGGGACATTCTAGATTCCAAGGTATAGAGAGGATGGCTCCAATCACTTTTCAAATGGAGGGGCCATGAGCCAGAAGAACACCCACTGGAAGCAGCTGCTCATGTTAATGCTCCCTGGCTTCTTTGAAAGTTCTATAAACAATACCAGACCAAATAAGGTCTGTTCCAACTAGGGTATTTATCTGCCTGGGGGGAGGAGGGGTTCATGACCCCTGAACCCAGACCCTTCCATTGCCCTGAGGAAGACCAGGTGAGGAAGGGATACAGGCTGGTCCACTCAAGGGAAACATTTGGCACCTCCTCCCATGCCCTCCGAGCCTGAGGATGTGGCCCTTCCAGCTTTCTCAGACTCCACGGGCGAGTTTGTAGGAGTGTCCCCTGCTCCTCCACCTTGTTGGCTTCAACAGTTACAGAACCAGACAAACACCTTTTAAAAAGCATGGCCAGCAACTCCAAGGACTTCGGCCCAACTGCAGAACAGGACCTAACAGCCTTGAGCTCACTGAGGCAACATCCTTCCATTTTCTTCAATGACTTGATGTGACATTACTTAAGTGGTCTGGCAACATCCTTCCATTTTCTTCAATGACTTGATGTAACATTACTTAAGTGGTCTGCAACCATTTCCCCTGTGAGCCCTAAGTCCCAACGGAACAAGATTCCTATACATCACAGCAGCAGCACCTTCCTGGCCCCCAAACCTATGCTGGTGCTGAATGGAGTACCCAGGTGAACACAGCTGAGAGAGATCAATTCCATCTCACTCATCCAACCACATTTCAGTGATACAAGCCAGATCAGTTATCATGTTTATCAGTTCCGGAAATCATGGACGCCTGGGCCAATATGGAGCAACCAGGATGACTTCTGCTGAAGTTCTTTGAATTGTGTGTATCACCTTGGAAAGAAGTGCTATTGAAGGGAAGGCGTACAGTAGCCCTTCTGGCCATGGTTCCATGGAAGCATCTGTGCCTGCTGCTGCATGACATGGGAGAAGGTGAGAACCTGTGCATTGTATGGTGTAGCACACAGATCCACTGATGGTTTTCTGAGCTTTCTGGTCAGGATCTGAAAGATTTGAGGGTTTAGAGCCCATTCGGATTCCTTGAGAGATGTCCGACTCAACCAGTCTGCTGTAAGATTGGACACTCCTGCTAGATGTTCCGCTGAGATGGACTTGAGGGAGGACTCTACCCATGTTAGGAACTTCCAGGCCAACCTGTTCAGCGATGAAGATTTCATCCCTCCCTGTTGGTTGACACAGGCTTTTGCCATGTTATTGGCTGTCCTGACCAGAACATGGCTGCCCAACAGGGATGAATGGAATGGGAGAAGTCCTAGGAAAATGACCTGAAGTTCCAGCCAATTGATGCTGTGATGCTTCTCCTTGTCAGACCAGATCCTCTGTGTGACTTCTTTCCCCAGGTGCCCCCCCGCCATCCAAATAGGCTGGTATCTGCGGTGAGTACTTTCTGAACTGGAACCTTCATGGAAACACCTTTCTCTAACCTTAGTGGCTCTATTCACTACTTCAGATCTAACTTCAGATGCGAAGGTACCCGGACCCAGATGTGAGATAACTGTGCTATTTGGTCCTGGAATGGGAGAACGTGGAGTTGAAGCAGCCACGTATGTAACCTTGCCCAGGACACCAGTTCCTGACAAGACACCAGCAGGCCCAGGAGACTGGCTAAGTTCATGAGGCCTGTCCACTTTGCTGCCATCATGGTTGACAAGGAGTTCTGAATCTTGACACGACTCTCCTCTGATAAGAACATCCTGAACTTCCTTGTGTCTAGCAGGACCCCTGAATGAGTCAGCTGCTGGGTGGGAATCAGATGACTTTTCTCCATATTGACCACAAAGCCATGTTGATGCAGGCATGACACCATGGTCTGTATGTCCATCAGGTATTTGTTTCTTGAAGGAGACCGGATCAAGATGTTGCCGAGATAAGGGTGAATCAATACTCCTTGGGTTCTGAGGTGAGCCACAAGAGCTATCAACACCTTGGTAAACACTCTTGGCCGAAGGGCAGTGCTCAAAACTGGAAATGGTGATTGTCATAACAAAACCTCACGAATCGACGATGGGAGTCCCTTATTGGAATGTGCAGATACACCTCTGACAGGTCTATCGAAATGAGGCATTCTGCTTGTTCCAAAGCTTCCACAATTGATCAGAGCATCTCCATTTTGAAGTGTTTCTCGGGGATATGCTTGTTGAGCCATTTTAGATCCAGTATCACCCTTATGTCCTTATTTTTCTTGGGAACTAAGAAAAAATGGAGTAGACCCCGGAGTGGATGTCTGTTTGAGGAACTGGCTCTATTGTCTTGATGGTTATGGCTCTCAAGAATTTCTTGTGCTTTATCGGGTTCTTTGCCCTGGGAGAAGGAATGAACTTGTCCCTGGGCCGAGAAGAGAATTCTGTGGTACAACCCCGAGCTATGGTCTCTCTGACCCATCTGTCTGAGGTGGTAGTGATCCACACTGGGGCAAAATGCATCAGCTTTGTGCTGAATAGGGGGAAGAACTGTTGGTTTCAGCAAGATTGGCGTTTCTTCCCGCCCTTAATGGTAGAGGAAGGATAGCTGGAGGACTGACTTTTCCCTGAGGATCTAGATGAATGTTCCATTTATTCTTGAAACCACCTGAGAAATGGGTTCTCTGTGTGCTCTTGTTATCTTGAAAGGAAAACTGCTGCCTGGGCTTATGGTCCTCCCTTTTACTGGTTGGCAAGTTCTTTTTCTTTTCTTTCTTTCTTTCTTTCTTTCTTTCTTTCTTTCTTTCTTTTTAAATATATTTTTATTTATTTTATCTTTATAAACACTACCAAAACTACCAACAACCTACTCAATACTTCAATTCTCATCCATACAATATTTTAGTTAGGACACCATAATAACAGAAAGAGAAGAAAGAAAGGAAAAAAGAAAAAAGAAAAATAAACTCCAACATCTCCCAACCTCCAATGGTATTCTATTTTAAAAAAACTATATCTATTATACAATCTTACAATTTAGTAAAACAATCTTTTATATCAACGCAACAGTTCTACACTTCATTCCTCAAAGCCTGAATATTAGTAATAACAATAGTAGTAGTAGTAATCAAAAAGAGAGAGTATAGCATTGTATACTAATAAAACTTAAGATAAATCTTCAACAGTCAATAATATTTTTTATACTAGATATTTTGTCTATTTTAAAATATAAAATAGAAGATACATGAAAAGAAAGAGAAAAAAGAATAATAAAAAAGAATACATAAAGGTAAACAAATATATATAAAATCATTTCTTCTGAGTTAGTCTAGATCATGAAAGCTACACACAAGCAGTTAACAGTACTTGTTTAGAAATTCCATTTCATGGAATTGTGACAGAGTTCTCATGCATTTTAACATTCAACCAAGCCTCCGCCATTTCATGATTCATAAACTTCTTCATCTGGTCTTCAGACACAATACAAAGTGTAGCAGGATATTTTAAGTAATATTGTTAAGTTCATTTGTTTTGCCAGATTCTTTGCTTTGATAAATTGCCTTCTTTTATTCGCCACTTCTTTGATGTAATCTGGGAACAGCATAATTTTATCCTGTTTCCAGGAAAGGCTTCCAGCTTGTTTTGCCAAATTCAGGATATAACACTTTGTGGAAACTTTTGCAAATTAAACTATAATTGTATAATCATTCCCTTTAGGATTTGGCACACGAAATGCCTGCTCAATATCAAGAGAATAATCAGAGGATATAGAAAGTATCTCATGCAAATGTTTATCCACAAAAGTAGACAATTTCACATCATTAGACAAGCTTCTAATCCCCACTATATGTACGTTGGCTCTCTTCACATAGGCCTCCAACTGAGAGATTCTGTTAGATATATTTTTACAAATAACTTGTGTCGTAGTTTCATTTCTTGCCACTCGGTCTTCAAGCTCCTTAATTTTGGACTCCATTTTTTTCTGTGATGCATTAATTAAATCCATGGCTCTCTGCATATCAGTGATGGAATTTTGAATTAAGTCCAGTCTTTGAACTAGTCCCGAAAATTGCGAAGATGGAGTTTTCATCATTGTAAATAATTCTGCTAAATCTTCTGTTTTTGGCACCTTTGACATAGGAGTTGTGGGAGGTGTTGAAGCAAGCCCTTTTCACCTCCTCGGTTCAGCCATAGTTTTCTCCAGTAAATCTTACAGGTCCTCAGATGATCTCAAATATTGTTCAAAGTTCTTAAATCGTCTCTCATAGGTTGCTGATTTTTCTTGCAGGATATATTGTTATGGAACACACCAGCCCTGTTTTCTCCTATAAAACAGGAGTCTCGTTACAGCTTTTCGTGCTGGTACAGCCCTGGGGGAAACCCTGGTATCCAGCTCCTCCACTATCGTGTGGGGGTTACCTTACTCCAGGCAAAAATCCAGAGCTATTTGCCTTGCCCCCCCCTTTCATTTCTAGGGGAGAGATGAAAAGGTTTTTCAACCTTTTAAAAAGCTGTTTGAGAAAGCTCCCACAGAGAGTCTGTGGAAGCTGCCAGGACTACATCAGTCCCAAACCAGAAGCTTCTTGTCCTTCACTTCAGTCAACACTGCCTCCAGCAGACTGTCAAAAAGTTTGGCTCCTTTGAAGGTAGAATTAGCAAGCCTGGATTCTGAACCAAGGTCTGCATGCCAGTGATGCAGCCAAATGTTCTTTCTGGCCAGGGAATTGGATGCCATGGCTCTAGCATTGAATTGTAGAGCATCTAAGGGCCGAATCTGCAAGGAGAGCAGCTGTATATGCAATTTTCTTGGACTGTCCTTTAAGGGTTTTGGCATGCAGCTGAGACAGGAGAGGAACTTCTGGATTTGACTCCAAGTTTAGGTAGCAGGTGGTTACCAGCAGAACGGCTGCAGAGGAGAGCAGGTAAAGGTTTTATATGGATCTGTGAACCAAAACTTTACTGAACTCCAAGAGTAGAAAATAAAAGACCTGCAATAGGGCTTCTTAATATGGCATGTTGTTTCTTCCCATCACCAGAAGCAGCTGGGAGGGAATACCTCAGATGAATTCATAGTGGGTCAGTGAAAGGATCCCACAGAATGTATAATGTCTGGAACCTGTCTAAGGTTAAATACTGGCTCTGTTCAGACATCACGCTAAGCCATGACGGTTAGGAGTTTTGAGCTAACCATGTTGGCTTAGCATGATGTCTGAACAGGCGTCTGTCCCAATCATGGTGGTTTATTAACCACGGACAAATCACATTCACTAACCACTTGCTGCAAAATGGTTAGTGGGCTCTACCATGGCTTAGTGGGATGTCTGAACAGCCTCCATGGTTAATTCACAGCTGCCATAGAGCTCCACGGCAAGAGCGGCCAAAGAAGGAGTGGCCGCCAAGCACCATGGCCAACAGTACAATGGCCCCTGGGATGCATGGCCGCCCATCCAGAGGACTGTGGGTTCCTGTGAGAGGAAGGGTGGTTAGGGAATAATTAGTCTAACTACGTTGCAGAACATAGTTAGTTGCATGTGTGGTGGCAGCACTCGCAGTAGTTAGCAGTAGCCACCATGCACCATGGTTAGATTAATCACCCTTCTCCAATGTGCACCTGAACAGAGCCATTGTGTACATTCGGCCTTAGAACAGAGACCATGGCATTCTGATCCAGCAACACCTGGGTGCATTGCCCCGTTTCTCACAGCATTCTGCCTTGCATATGAAACCTCCATTCCAGGAACCATTTAACATGGGTAAGTATGTTTCATGACGATCCCAGACTGGAACATTTCCCATGTTCTCATCTTTGTTTTTCCTACCTCTCAGCTGCCAGCTCAGCTGACTTGTTTTATCTTCCTACATCCTGTCATCCTGATAATGGGAATTTCTAAAAACCCATTTCAGGCTGATACAGACTGGAATATTCCTTGCTTCGAAGCACGAGTGATAAGAGAAAGAGGGATTTCCCACCCTTCTTTGTTTTTGAAGTTGGAAACACAGAGAAATGAGAGAGTAAATTTAATCGTCCACTACTTGTTTTTGCATTATGTGGTAGCTATAACATGAATATGCGATATGGAGCTTCTTCTAAATCTGTTGACAGCTAACTAAAGTGTAGATTAAAGAAAACTATGATTGCTTCCAGATAATGGTATGGCTCCTCCTGAAGCAAACACAGCAAATGCCACAGAGGTGTATTTTAATGCTCACCCACCCACAACATTTGGGACAGTACCCACTGATGTGACAAGGGCCTGATGATTTTGAGGGAGCCCTCCTTTTGAGTTCCCATGATCACTGCTTTCCAGAGAAATCCAGCTTAGTGTGGCCTGCTGCTATAGACTATGTGGGACTAAAAGGGACTGTGCGGAGACTAAGAAGCATGCAACCTGATCATAACGATCACTAAGAATTTCATTCTGTTGGTTTATTCTAAAGTAACTATTTGAAAGATTGCAGCTGCTCTGTGTCTAAAAAGGGAAGCAGGCCACACCTTCGCTGCTATAATTTAAAGGGGGAAAAATGACTGGAAAAAGTTAGTCCAGGCCATTCCAGAACTTGGTAATCCAAATGTCCATCCAGTCAGTAGGCACTGAAGCAAGCTGGTGTAGGGACTGGGCCCAGCACCTCTGCAGATGTGCCCCAAGAAGACATGGGAACTGATTCTGAATCAAACGGGGAGGGAGAAGGAGTTGTCGAGGCACCAAGGGTGCAGGAGGGTATCAGTGCCAGACAGGGTGATGCCCAGCTGTGGTATAATCAGCTGGATGACAGCCCAGAAGGACCCTTCCCTAAACCAATGGGAACACAGGCTCCTAATGAAGAGGAGGGGGTGGGAATAAGAGACCCAAGAGACAAGAAGGGGAGATCAATGCAGGATCATGAGGTGCTCCAAGAGAGTAGAGCAAGGGAGGCAACCCTGTGGAAAGACCCACCTTGAGGGTGGGACTTGGAAGGCCACTCAGTCTGAGAAGGGGGGTCCACAGTAGCCAGCGACAGTTTAGTAGCAACTCTCATTCATGGTGCTTTAACCCAGGTAGTTACTTGAAGCCTACTGTATTATGCAAAGCCTGTTAAGAAAGCTTTTGTCAATTGCTGCATAAGGATACTGTCTGAACCCTGAAGCAAGGCCAAATTTGTAGTTTGTATAATAGAAATAATTGTCTGGAAACATAGCTTGACTACAAAGGAAGCCAGGGCCCGGGCACCTGGCAATTAGCACATGAAGTTCTGGAATGGCCTGTACAAACTTTTTTCAGTCAGTTCTTCTGTCTAAACTGTATTTGCAGTGGTCATTCTTCAGAGATTGCCTTTTTGAAACATGAGCTCTTGATCCTTTGGACACTGCATTCTGCCTCTTGAGGTAATATTAAAAGCAGCAAATCACTATATACTCTACCCAAACTGAGCAGGAAGATAAAAGGTGAAATACCAGTGAAGGAAAAATGTAGAATAACAGAATGTAAAGGAAATTTAGAGAGACTAATACCTTATATTAAAATCAAACTGAAAGTTCATTTTCCTTTTCAGAAGCAACCAAAAGAAAAAAAAATATTACACGTATGGAAGCAAAGTAAAACAAACTATAAGGCAGGATACTCATATTATCCCAGTGGCATGAAAGCCACAGCAACACCACCCTTCCTTCCAGCATTATGAGAGAAGCCTTGGACCACTGCTGCAGATCTTCCCTACGCTAGTGTTAGCCCAATTCTTTAAGGGCTGACACTGCCTGGCAAGCAGTTGCAATGGGGGCTCCTCTCTTGCAGCCTCATCTCACAGCATCATGGAGGCCTGGGAAGAAGCAGCATCGCTGCAGCTTCATGCTGCTCTGGTAACATGCATACCCACCTTTAAAAAGCACCAGCAGAAATTGCCAGAACTGGAAATCTGAGAGAGTGAGAAAGTGCAGCCAACCCCCTGGTAAGTAGTTTTTCTGAAGAAGTTAATGACTCAGCCTTTGGGGGACTGTCCCTTCCTGAACGATACTGATATATGCAGCAATTTAAACTAAATCCACTTTTCAACCACTGACATAACTGCGTGATGAAATACAGACTAAAGAATAAACAGACCAGAATGGACTTGCTATTAATTGGGTTGCTGCACTCGGTTTTCTACACAAGGCTTTGGGGCTTGTCAAAACTATAGAATACATTTTCATACAGCTACTGAAAAGAGTTTAGACCGGGGTTGGGAGTGTCCAGCCTGAGGGCCAGATATGTAGCGTCTGCTCCTTGGCCCCACCAGAGAGCGGGGAGAGTGCAAAGATGGGGAGGGAAGAGCGAGATAATGGAACTGGATGGGTGTGTATGTGAATGGAGGGATGTGTGTGACAAAGTGAGAGAGAAAGCAAGGAAGTGGTGGCTGCAGTCCCACCCACTTTGGGCTCTGGTACCACCCACAACTGGCATATGGTCCTGACAGATAACCCCTGAGGGAATGTGGCCTTTGGTGAAAAAGGCTTCCCACCCGTGGTTTAAACAATCTGAGTCATTATCCAGCAACATGACAAATGAGGGTGGAGGAAAACTTAAAAAAACATGTCAACAATTCTGAAATAGAGTTCATCTTCTATAATTTGAGAGACCTGGTATAAGCAAATTACATCAAGCAGTGCTGCTCCTTCCCATCTTACTAAGGTAAAGTGAGGAGCCTAGGAGGAGTCTATTCTGCAGCTCCTCCTCATGGCAGTGTTACTGCTTGGAAAACGTCTCATTACCCTAATGGCACGGGAGATAATATTTATGCTGTGGCTCCTGCATTGCTAAGGTAAATCAAGAATCTATTCCTAGCATACTTGGGTTGCATCCACAGTACATGTTTCCACATATTATACTTTGGCTTACAGTTGACCAACAGAAAGTCAACTTTCTTGACTTTGTTGACCAAACTATAGTTATCATCATCAAAGATTTGTTTTCTCATTAGCAGAGCTTTCCTTACCACAAAGCACTACTAACTGACTCATCACATTATTTAATTACAACCACAATATTGAAATAGCGTCAGATCATCATCTGCTTCACTGCAGATATCTTAAAGTTAAACATACTTGAAACATGTCCCCCATCTGCAGGATTTCCTCACCATCAAGAAGTTTCTTTCAAAACAATGTACCTTTTCTGTTTGTATGTCAACATTGCTTCTGCAATGGGTAACTGGTGTGAACAGTTTGCTCCCACTATATATTGGGTTATTCTGGAGACAATATCGGGTGATTCCTGGGCTGAAACAAAGCAAACAAACAGAACCAATATGATCATTTACCATGCATTTGTCAGGAAGTATAAGAAAGAACTGCCTTGCAGGATCAGACCAAGGGCCTATCTAGTCCAACATTCATTCATTCATTCATTCATTCATTCATTCATTCACTGCATTTATATCCCACCTTTTTTTCCTCTTGCAAGGAACCCAAGGCGGCTAGACACCGCTGGGGAAACAGTGGCAGGACATAATGATGACGATCATCCCTGTCTGATATCTACATGATATATCTGTAGTGTAATTCTTCTCAAAGAAAGCTCCTTTTCAGATTTATTTTTAACACCTGGCACTAATCGATAATAGTAATGTAATCTCCACTTACCTTATTTATCTGTACCACTTTAAGAGAAATTGGGTTATGGTTTGCATATTCAACAGATTCAATAGTCACTTACTTATCAACTCACCCTCCATTCATTGGAACTACTTCCATATAGTGGCATGTATCCATTACTCAGGTTCTATTTCAGGGGTGAGGAACATTTCGGACCCCAGAGGACAGTTCTCGGAGGGCACATTCCTGCATTGGGCAGGGTAGGTAAAAGTGAGGCCCTCCCCTGGACTTTCAAGAAATGCAGGTAGTGGAGTACCTGAGACTAGCACTTTTTAAAAAAGTTAAAAAGGAACTTTTAACAGTAACAAAATTGTATTGGTCTCAGACACTCCACAGACTGGGCTGCCCACACTTTCTGAAAACACTGGGAGGACCTCAAAGTGTAAGGCAGCCTGGGAGTCTGCTTGTGGACTGCCAGAGACTAGTATGATGGCTTAGACTTCCTTTTAACTTGACAAAAACAACAACATCGCACCAGTCTCAGCCATGCCTCAGCTAAGCAGCACTGGTGGGATGGAGGCAGATCCCATGGGCTCCATATCCAGGAGACAAATACTGTACAATGTCCATTCAATTCAAAAGTAAACAGGCTTTATTCAGCTCTCTGAGTTATATTCATAGTAAACTATGAATTGGGTTCATACGAAACTATGAATTCATAAGGTTGGGGAAGTTAGGTCTGCACAGGTAAGTATTTACAGCAATGATGGGTCTTCTACGATCTTTAGTACATAAAATTTCCTTGTCAGTAAAGTTATAAGGTAAGTATGAAGAGGCAGCGAAAGAACAGCTACTTGTCACTTTTGGAGGAGAACTAGGCTTATTCCAGTAATCCTTTTTCCTTTAAACTGGGAGTGCAGGGGTCTGAGAAAGGTGAGAATAAGCAGGAGACTGGCTGGTTAATTGGCCTTGGGACCATTCCATCAGCCACTCTTGCTTTGGAGGTGTGAATTCATTTTAAGAACTTAAGAACATAAGAAGATCCATTCTGGATCTAACCAAGGGCCCATCTAGTCTAGCATTCTGTTCACACAGTGGCCAACCAGATGCCCACGGGAAACCCACAAGCAGGACATGAGTGCGACAGCACCCTCCCACCCATGTTCCCCAGCAACTGGTGTACATAGCATTGCCTCTGATACTGGAGATAGCTTACAGCCATCAGGACTAGTAGCCATTGATAGCCTTTTCCTCCAGGAATTTGTCCAACCCCCTTTAAGGCCATCCAAATTGATGGCCATCACTACATCCTGTGGTAGTGAATTCTATAGTTTAACTATGCGCTGCGTGAAGAAGTAATTCCTTTTATCTATCCTGAATCTCCCACCAATCAGCTTCATAGGATGACTCTGGGTCCTAGTATTTTGAGAGAGGGGAAAAAATGTCCACACCATGCATAATTTTGTACACCTCTATCATGTCTCACCTTACTCTCCTTTTTCCCAAGCTAAACAGTCCCACCTGTTGTAACCTCCCAGTCTGTTTTCTGTCTCCTAGCTGAGCAGAGCAGAGGAAGTTGTTCCAGCTGGTCTAGGGGCTATACAAGGAAGCAAGCTCCAAGAGAGTGAGCAATCAGAGCGAGCAAGAGCAATCAGGAGTTTGCCAGGGGAGTTGCAGTGGAAGAGGAGACAAAGGCAAAGCGGTGAGAGGGCTGGAGTAATCCTACAGGACTTTCCATTCTGAGTCGCTGTCTGCTTACCATGTGTTCCTGAGAGCTCCAATTGAATTGAAGGGGTGTGGCCTGAGGACTCCTAGCTGATGTGTGGGCAGGAAGTTTCAGTCTGTTTCCTGTCTCCTAGCTAAGCAGAGCAGAGGAAGCCGAGCAGAGCAGCAGAAGATGAGCAGAGGAAGCTGCTCCAGCTGGTCTAGGGGCTATACAAGGAAGCAAGCTCCCAGAGTGAAAGCGATCAGAGCAAGTGAACGGGGAGAGCAAACAGGAGTTTGCCAGCGGAGTTTGGCAGGGGAGGCCCCTAACTTTTTTTTTCATTTTTTAAATTTTCTTTTTCTTGTAACACATACTTCCATACCAGTGGGACTGTGTTTTTAACCGCCAGTGAATAGAGGACAAAGCATAGGATATTCCAATACAATCAGAAAGCTAGAAACATAAAGGGAATAGAGACTATGGAAGGAAAAGACTCTCGAGTGGCAGTGACCTGCAAGGTCTGTGCCATGTTTGTTTTCTTGGCTGAGATCATCATGGCCTATGCATGCTGCAAGTGCAAGTTGATCACAATGTGTGTTGAAAGAAAAAGTAAGACGACTGGAGCGGCGAGTGTCAACCCTCCAGAGAATAAGAGAACACGAAGGGTACTAGGGTGGTGTCACCAAGGACCTCGTACTAGGTCCTGGGTGACACCACTTAGGATTAAATCTAGGATCGCCTTCCCTCTGGTCGGTTCCATGAGCAACTTTTCTATGGCACAGTTGTTTAGGCCATCAAGAAATTTAACATCTTTGTCATGACTGGAACATGCATATATCCAGTCAATGTGGGGGTAATTTAAGTCACCCATTGTTACAACACTTCCTCGTCTGGAGGCCTCCCTGATTTCATTTTCCATCTCAAGATAACCTTCGTGGGCAAATATTTCATTCTCATCAAGATGCTTTCCCCCTCTTCCTCTGCTCTCACCTCTTCTTTTTGTTTCCTCAAAACTCTCCTTTCCTCGTCTTCCTTCTGTGTCTGCATTTATTAGATTTCTTTCACCTCGTTGCCCTTCCCCATATTCCTCCCGCACATCCTCCAGCTCCTCTTATCTCCCCCCCCATTTTAAAGTTCCATCTTAGATGCTGTCACCCTGCCCCACTCAAAATACTACCTGTCAGCTGTTCAGTACATGGACTTCCGGCTTGGCTGGTGGGCCTCTAGGGTAGTCTATTTGCTTCCCAACCAGATGCTAGAACCCGCTGCCAGTCTGGGAATGGTTTTTCCTCAGAGCTGCCTGCGAACCAGAACCGCTTTCAGCCGTTCTCACAGGTGACAGCCCTGCAACAAAATGTTGCAGTGTGGGGCATTCCTGTTCAGGACCCTCCATTCCCTCTCCTTCCCAGTTTTCCATTTCCCCAACAGTCTGCCAGCATTCTGTGTCCACGGACTATGTTCAGTCCCCATTGGGCTATTAGGGTCACCCTCCTTGCTTAGGGTTTTTTCGCCCTAAATATTTGTTTGTACTTTGTACATTGGGTTTTTCACCAAGCCTGCTGATATCTCCCTCTTGTGCATGGACAGTGCTGCATAAGGACCAACACTCAGAGGACTGAGATCACTATTAGTAAGTATGATTATTAGAATATAAAAGGAACACTCAACTACTGTAGACCCTTGTGTGGTGGTGAGGTTAGGATTTGATGCATATAATAAGTCTTCTCTGTGCTGTACCCAAGACCAGATGCTTTGGGCTAGAAACAAAGAGCTACTCAATGTCAGGTATGTGTTACCAGTAAGGCCAAAACACCTGTGTGATGAATAGGCAATTTACACTGCAGTCGACGGTGGAAGGAATATGAACCCAAAGGACTCCCTCAACCATGAACCTCTCTGTTGGCTGGGACTGTGATGTGTGCCACGGCATGCTGGCTTAGGAGCTACATCTGTGCTGATTCAGGGGTTCCTCAGCAACAGAAGGGTTTGTGTATCTGTTTTGTTTCCTCTTATGTTGTGTGTAATTTCTCTGAATAAACCAAGTTAACAGAGGAACTTTCTTCTGTGTGTTCATTGCCTGATCTGAATCCTTATGAACCTCTGCCTCCCTGGCAGAACAACTACTGAATATGAAATTATTTATCTCTAGGGGAGGTGAACAAAATTTTTGGTAGGGAATGGAAATATGGGGAAGAATCAACAGATTCTCTGTTATGCCCCCTGAGGTGGTATGTATTGACATAGGAAACTGGGAAGGCAGATATCTGGGAGAACAAAACAATAATTTTTTTTTTCAAAGTTAGCAATCCAAAGATCAAAGTTCAATTAATTCAATCATCATGCAGTCCCACAGCAGTCAGAATTGCTTACCAGCATTTTGTGCTTCAAGTTTGTTAAACAAATCTCTCCAGGACAAATCTTGGAAGTAGTTGTTGTATCGATAATCAACTGAACCCAGATACTTTGCTACCGGGTGACAACCTACAAAGAACACAAATAAAAACCTGTCCAGTGTGCCAAAGACACATCAGTAGTCCAGAAATCATTTCTTGTACACCCTTGCTTCCTACCTTCAGGTTGAAGATGCACTCAGAATTGTGAAAAGTCATTAAAAGTATTTCCCTGCAACCCCACTTAGAATGTAACCCTATGGCCCCTAGACAGTGTCGGAGGAGCTATAGGATGCGGTGGATCTTCCCTTCCAAGGCCACAGACAGAGCTCCAAGCTTGGAGGAGGAGATCTGGCAGTGGATTTCCCCCTCAGCCCCTGCTGAAAGCTCCTGGGTGGCTCCCTCTCCAGAGGTCAGCACTCTGACCCTGGGAAGGGAGGAAAGGGGTGTGCTGGGAGCAGGCCAGTGGGCAGGGAGGGAGGGGAGAGGCCGTGGATCCAACAGCCTCTCAGCCCTCCTCTCCACCACCAGCAGACAGGAAGCGTTAGAGGCCATCTAATGCAAATATCATCTGTCACTCCTCCTGCTCTGTCAGCAAGAACCCTGCAGGGCTTAGGATGGATGGAGATCTCTGACATCAGAGCCCTCAATCATTTGAGCTGGATGCCCATACAATTACACTCTTAAGCTCTTCTGGATTGTGAGATACTATAGTGTTCTTAAATGAAAATTAAGCGGCCATGAACAAGGTAGTAACATGAAAGGGGGGGGGGGATCAGGCATCTGTTTTATACACATCATTCTGCTACATAATTAACATCTTCTACCATGGGAGACATAAGACTGTTACAGCAGAATGTAGGACCAAAGTAGTGGACATAAGAAATCAATAAACAACCCAAGAACAGAGAGGCTACTGCTGGATGCTCCTTAGGTATGCTCGAAGCCTTTTGTGGGAGTTGGCTGCAGAAGGAACTTATCATCTTGGGTGCAGGAGGAAATGTTCTTGTTCCCCCTTTTATTGTACCTTGATGAGAAGCACAGAATCTGCATAGTTAAATATTTAATGGTTCTATGTAGGACATTTAATACTATGAGGTATTAGTCGCAATAAGGGCTGTAATTAGAGTTCATATATTTTTCCCACTGATGAAGACCACCAAGGTAGAAACACGTTTGGGATAGGGGCATTGTGTTTTTATATAGCCCTCTGTAGAAACCAGTTATAACAGAGCGAGCGAACAGAGCGAGCGAACAGGGGGGGCGAGCAGGGGTTGGCCGGGGGAGTTGCGGTGGTTGAAGAGACAAAGGAGACAAAGGAGACAGAGGCTAAGAGGTAAGTGGGTTGCAGGAAGCCCAGGGGGCTGCCCTTTATCCTTCTGATTGGCTGTGAGCTCACCAGGTGCTTCTGAGAGCTCCAACTGAATTGGAGGGGTGGGGCCTGAGTACTCCCAGCAGCTGACTGGGCAGGAAGCTTCAGTCTGTTTCCCGCCTCCCAGCTGAGCAGAGCAGAGCAAGCTGCTCCAGCTGGTCCAGGGACTACAGAAGCAGGCAAGCTCCCAGAGAGCGAGCGAACAGAGCGAGCGAACAGAGCGAGCGGACAGGGGGAGCAAACAGGAGATGGCCAGGGGAGTTCGGCAGGGGAGGTCAAGGGGGAGGCCCCTAACATTTATTTAATTATTTTTATTTTTTATTTTAACTAACTTTTTTCCATTTATTTGTCTTGTAACACATACTTTCACACCAGTGGGACTCTGCTTTTAACCTCTACTGAGTAGAGGAGCAGGCACAGGCTAGTCTAGAACAATCACAAAGCTAGACACAAAAAGGGAAAAGAGGCTATGGAAGGACAAGACTCTCCAGTGGTGGTGACCTGCAAGGTGTGTGCAATGTTTGTTTTCTTGCCTGAGAACAACATGGCCTACACCTGCAACAAGTGCAAGTTGATCACGCTGCTGGAGGAAAAAGTAAGAGGACTGGAGCGGCGACTGTCGACCCTCCGGGGAATAAGAGAACACGAAGAGTTCTTGGACAGAATGGGGGAACTACAGCAGCAAAGGGCAGACCAGAAGCTTGAAGAGCAACAGCAAGATGAGGCAGTGGGAAATGCTGAGGTGAAGAAAAATGGAATAGAGGATACTCCTTGGAAAAGGGTGACAGTTAGGAAAAGAAGAACTAGACGCCACTCTGCACCAGTGGAAGCAGTGGAGCTGTGGAACCGATTCCAGGTACTTGCGGATGAGACTGGAGGACAGCCTGCAGAGGAAGAATCACAGGGGAACCTGCATGAGAGTGAGCAAGAGGCTAAAGGTCAGTCAAACAGAGGCGATGAAACCCAGGCCTACAAGAAGAAGAAGAGAAGAGTGGTAGTAGTGGGAGACTCCTTGCTGCGTGGGATCGAGACCCAAGTATGTCGCGAAGACCCATGGACTCGCCAGGTATGTTGCCTCCCGGGAGGACAGATTAGAGACGTGACTGAAAGGTTGCCTGCACTCATAAAGCCCACTGACAGGTATCCCTTTCTTCTCATCCATGTGGGAACAAATGATACCGCCAAGTGGAGCTATGAAGAGATCACGTCAGACTTTGAAGCTTTGGGAAGGAAACTCAAGAACTTTGGGGCCCAGATAGTTTTCTCATCCATCCTTCCAGTAGTTAGAAGAGGGATAGAAAGGGAACGAAAAATACTCCGGGTGAATGACTGGCTACGAAGGTGGAGCCGACGAGAGAGGTTTGGATTCTGGGACCACGGGCTATACTTCCTGGAAGATGGGCTGTTGGCTAGGGATGGGTTGCACCTCACAAAGGCTGGGAAGAATGTGTTTGGCCACAGCATGAAGAACTTCATCAGGAGGGCTTTAAACTGAATCCTATGGGGAAGGGAGATGTAATGTTGGGGGTAACAATGTGAAAGAACTGGGCATGTTTAGCCTTGAGAAGACTGAGGGGAGATATGATAGCACTCTTCAAGTACTTGAAAGGTTGTCACAGAGAAGAAGGCCAGGATCTCTTCTTGATCATCCCAGAGTGCAGGACACGGAATAATGGGCTCAAGTTACAGGAAGCCAGATTCCGGCTGAACATCAGGAAAAACTTCCTGACTGTAAGAGCAATACGACAATGGAACCAATTACCTGGGGAGGTGGTGGGCTCTCCCACACTGGAGGCCTTCAAGATGAGGCTGGACAGCCAGCCTCAGGGATGCTCTGACTTGGATTCCTGCATTGAGCAGGGGGTTGGACTCGATGGCCTTGTAGGCCCCTTCCAGCCCTACTATTCTATGATTCTATAAAACTATGCATGTAAGAGAAACTAAAAGAGAGCCAATCTATTATTTTAAATATTGTATTAATATTATATTAAAAGTTCTTATATATTAGGAATATTTTTATATATACTATTTTCCTAAAACCTATTTTGTAGTGATATATTTATTTCATATCTTTGTCAGCCCTGCTGAGCTACATTTACTTAGGTTCTCAACACAGGCTACCATCTACATTTTTCTTCTGCAGGTGTTGCAGAAATCTTGCTTTGAACTCTTTTGACATTCTATTTACTTCCCAAAATATGTCATCTGATCTTTACTCATTTACATCGTAAGCAGAACATATAAACAAAATGACGTGTATGCAGTTATCCTTCCTTCTTTCTTATCTAAAGAAAGCACATTTATCTAAAGCACATTTTCCTGATTTGCTTTTTCCTGACTTCAGATGGGAAAATGGTTCCACCTTGTGTTTCCTATGTTTAGCAATAACAGGCTCCTAGGTCAATGAAAAGTCACAGCATGACAGCACTAATATTTCTGTCAGAATCAAATTGATTCAAACTTAATACCAAAATACATCTTAATATTTTATATGCTTCCTTATGAAAGTTGTACGCTGGTAAGAGCGATATGGAAGACCAATAACTGTTTGGGATAAATATTTGCAAGGTAGCCTAGTATACAGGTTGCTGCAGGAGTCCTGCAAATATTTATCCCACTAAACCATGCGACATGCACACAAGTTTAAAGGTATTTATATACACAAAACATTTTTGTTAAATAAAAACCTTTAAAAAATAAAATCCAAGATTTTAATGTTGCTGTGATTGGGCACCAGCGTATTTACCCCATAACTGGAGCAGTTGAGTTTTTGAGGAGTTTTGAGTTTTTGAACTCAGTCATTAAAAATCAGTCGGATTTCCGGTAAGGAGCCATGTCGTCCTGGTAGTGACTTGCGAGGCTCAGCAGGTCAGTTCTTTCAAACAGCTGTGAAAAGGTTGAGAAACCCCTTTTCCCCCCCCCGGAAAATAAAGGGGAAGTCTGCAGTACCATCCGAATGAAATCTTAGAAGAACAGCTGCCTTTGCGGAGGATGCAAAGGGGCTCAAAACTAAGGTCAGTCGCCAGAGATAAACAAACACCTACTGAAATGCTGTTCTGAAACAATTAATTAAGAGTATCTAAGATTGGAGACAGGCGTGCTCCAATCTTAGATACCATTTGGAAATTTAAGCTACCAGCAAGTAACACTTGCACAGCAAAAAGCAAAAGTATGGCAGTTTTATAAATCTAACATGAATTAAAATTAAAATCAAGGAGTTGCAGACTTTTACAAAGTGAATATAGCTCAAGAGGTCCTTTCAAAAGAAGAAAAAAGAAAGAGTACTAAGACTGCTTGCATTTTGAATAAGTATTACAGTCTAATTAACTTTCTATTTCTTTAAATCATTGTTTGAAGGTTTTAATGTTTGAATTTATATGGCTGAAAGTTATGTTTTTGTCCAGTTGCTTTTAACTTCTGCATGACCCTGAGAAAGTGACAAAGTCAAAATAAATAACTCTTTGGCAGAAATCCTGGAATAGGTTAGGATAAGATCAACTTGTGGGCTGATTGAGTGAAATTTATTAAAGAAGGAGTATTGCTGACACCTGTTGGATGTTAAAAAAATCAGCAGTTTATGAAAAATCTTTCTTCTTTTCATGTTCTTTTTTATTTTTATCTCTTTTTCTCCTTTTGATACTGAGAAAGATCTCTTTTGGCATTGGAGGATCAATAACTTACTGGATATCCAGATAGATTAATTTATAAAGGAAGTAATGAAGAAGATAATTGAATGAGTGCTATGAATTTGGATAAACCAGCAAAGGATATCAGAACAACTTGTAGTAGAGTGAATAGCTGGGAGATGCCTACAGAACAACTAAGTAGAAATACTAAATCCAGGAAAGGCTCCTTAAAAGAGACTCCGAAGGGAACTACGAAATTATTGGTGAAAGCAACATCTATAAGCAAGGAAGAGGTACCTGAGCAGAAGCAAGATATAGAAAAGATGGCCTTGGATGATCAAACACAGAATATTATAGATGCTATAAGCAAAAAGATGGAGGCTTTTGAACTACGCATAGAACAAAGGATGGGCACTTTTGGACAATGTATAGAACAAAGGATGGGCACCTTTGAACAACGTATAGAAAAATGGATAGAAAGACAAGTATTGGAAGTAAAGGAGGAGATTAAAGACACGAAGGAAGAATTGAGACAAGAATTTAAGAAATTAGATGATGCATTAAATCAAAGAACAGAAGAATTTAAAACAATGACAAACAGAGTGGAAGTACTGGAAAATAATGCCGAAATTGTAATTACGGAGTTAGAACATGAGCAGGATGCCTTAGCTTGGTTTGAGCGTAAAGACAAGGAATGCGTGTTATGTTTTAGAGGAGTCGTGGAAAGTTATGGCAGTGCAGAACCTGACCTCAGAACAGAATTGGTAAAGACTATAGCAGCCTTTTTGAGTAAAAAAGAGAAAAACGTGGAAATGGAAATTTCCATAGATCGAGCTTATAGACTGAATTCGACATATGCAAAAACAAAAGGTCTACCCAGAGATATTATTGTCCATTTTGTAAAGAAAACTACAAGGGATTCAATTCTCCAGCAGCACTATAAAACTAAATTGAAGATGGTGGGCAAAGAGATTATCGTCATGAAAGAAATTCCTGGAAGATTTCTGAGGAAAAGGAGAGATTATGCATTTTTAACAACAATCCAGAAACAGAAAAAGATCATGTTTAGATGGAAATTCCCAGAAGGTGTGTGGTCTTCTCTTACAGAGAACAGAGATTTAAGTTGAACTCATTTCAAAAAGCAAGAGAATTCCTTCGAACTTATGGAAAAGATTGGACAGACCTACAATCTGATGTACAAGAAGAGGACAGCACACAGGGTGCAACAGGTGGAAATTAAGAATGTACCTTAATCTTATGTTTTTTAAAAAATGGATTATAAATTTTTAACTTGGAACGTTAATGGGGCGAATGCTCCTCAAAAGAGAAAGAAAATATTTTATTATTTACAAAAATTTAAACAAGATATAATATGCTTACAAGAAACTCATATTAAGAAAGAAGATACCAAATATTTAATTAATAAAAAATTAGGTGAAGAGTTTATAACTGGAGGCCGAAAAAAGAAAAATGGAGTAGTTTTATATGTTAAGCCACATTTGGGACCAGAATTGGTATTGTCAGATGAACAAGGTCGTTTTGTGGGAGTTAAATTACACTGAATGGTGTATCAACGTTGATTTTAGGGTTTATGCACCTAAGGACCACAAAGCGTAATTTTATGAGGATCTCTTACCCAACTCGTGGATCTAACTTTTGACAGTTGGTGTTTAATGGGAGATTGGAATGGGGTGATTGCACGTGAAATTGATAGGATATCAGAGAAAAAAATAAAGAGTAATCAAGGGAAATTACCTAAAAGTTTTTTTGAATTGTTGGACAATTTGGCTTTAGTAAATGTATGGAGAGATAAAAATGGAACCTCAAAAGAAAATACATACCTTTTCAGAAAGACATAGATCTTTTTCCAGGATTGATATGATTTTGACAACTAAAGAGCTTGCTACAAATATTGGCAAAATACAAGTTCTACCAAGATCATTTTCAGACCATAACCCTATATCTATGTTATATGTGAAAAGAAGCACTACTTTTAGATGGAGATTGAATGAAATGATATTTCACAATAAAAGTATTGTGAATGACACTAAAAAGAAACTGAGATAATTTTTTGAACTGAATAATTTTTTGAACAAAGGAACAAATATCCGAAAAGTATGGGATGCAAGTAAGGCCTATATGAGACGTTATTTTATACAACAAAACACGCAACTGAAAAAGAAAAGAGAAGGTACAAAATATTCTAAAACAGATAAAAGGAGAAAGAAGAATTCTAAATTCAGTGACCACACTATCATGGCTATCAGGGACATTCAGATCTTTCCTGTATAGTTCTTCTGTCTATTCTTTCCACCTCTTCTTAATCTCATCTGCTTCTGTTAGGTCCCTGCCTTCATTGTCCTTTATCATGCCCGTCTTTGCACAAAACGTTCCCTTGAGATCTCTGATTTTCTTGAAGAGATCTCTAGACTTTCCCATTCTATTGTTTTCCTCCATTTCTTTGCATTGTTCATTTAAGAAGGCCTTCTTGTCTCTCCTTGCTATTCTCTGGAAATCTGCATTCAGTTGGATATATCTTCCCCTTTCTCCCTTGCTTTTCACTTCCCTTCTTTCCTCGGCTACTTGTAAAGCCGCTTTGCTTTCTTGCATTTCTTTTTCTTTGGGATGGATTTCGTTGCTGCCTCTTGAACAACGTTACGGACCTCCGTCCATAGTTCCTCAGGCACTCTGTCTATCAGGTCTAATCCCTGAAATCTATTCCTCACCTCCACTGTATATTCATCAGGGATATGATTTAGGTCATACCAGAATGGTTTAGTGGTTTTCCCTACGTTCTTCCATTTCAGCCGAAATTTTGCAAGAAGCAGCTCATGATCTGAGCCACAGTCAGCTCCAGGTCTTGTTTTGACTGACTGTATGGAGCTTCTCCATCTTTGGCTGCAAAGTACATAATCCATCTGATTTCGATATTGACCATCTGGTGATGTCCATGTGTAGAGTCGTCTCTTGTGCTGTTGGAAAAGAGTGTTTGCTATGATCAGCGTGTTCTCTTGGCAAAACTCGATTAGCCTTTGTCCTGCTTCATTTTGTACACCAAGGCCATGCTTGCCTGTTATCCCGGTGATTTCTTGACTTCCTACTTTAGCATTCCAATCCCCTATGATGAAGAGGACATTGTTTTTTGGTGTTAGTTCTAGAAGGTGTTGTATGTCTTCATAGAACCGATCAACCGCAGCTTCTTCGGCATCAGTGGTTGGGGCATAGACTTGAATTACTGTGATGCTGAATGGTTTGCCTTGGATTCGTACTGAGATCATTCTGTCGTTTTTGAGATTGTACCCCACTACTGCTTTTCCCACCCTTTTGTTGACTATGAGTGCCACTCCATTTCTTCTAAGGGATTCTTGCCCAAAGTAGTAGATATAATGGTCACCTGAATTAAATTCGCTCATGCTTATCCATTTTAGTTCGCTGATTCCCAAGATGTCGATGTTCAATCTTGTCATCTCATGTTTGACCACCTCCAGCTTACCTTGATTCATTGATCTTACCTTCCAGGTTCCTAAACAATATCGTTCTTTACAGCATCGGATTTTCTTTTCACCACCAGACACATCCACAGCTGAGTGTCCTTTTGGCTTTGGCCCAGCCACTTCACTCTTTCTGGCGCTACTTGGAAATTCCCTCTGCTATTCCCCAGTAGTATACTGGACACCTTCCAACCTGAGGGGCTCATCATCCGGTGTCATATCTTTTAGCCTTGTGATACATTCCATGGGGTTTTCTTGGCAAGAATACTGGAGTGGGTTGCCATTTCCTTCTCCAGTGGACCACATTTTGTCAGAACTCTCCACCATGACCTGTCCGTCTTGGGTGGCCCTGCACGGCATAGCTTATGGCTTCACTAAGTTACATAAGCCCCTTCGCAACAACAAGGCAGTGGTCCATGAAGGGGATATTAAAGACTACTATAGAATTAAAGCCAGAAACTTTTTTATTAGGACTAACAGATAAACATGTAAAAAAGAAGGGGGGAACCCTCTTTCTCTACATGACAACGGCTGCAAGGTTATTGTATGCACAAAAGTGGAAGAATGAAACAATACCAATGGTGAGCGAGCGGATCATGAAAATCATGGAACTGGCAGAGATGGCAAAACTTACTATTATAATTAAAGAAGGGTCAACAACCAAATTTATGTTAGACTGGAAACCTTTTATAGAATTTGTACAAGAAATAGAGAAAAAATAATATCTATGTATGTGGATTTTGAACTTTGAGATGGTTAATTCTCTTTTTGTTGTTGTTGTTGTTAAAATTAGGAGAAATGAGATAAAGTCTGTGTATATCAATGTATGATATACAACTAAGATAAGAACGAGAGAATAATAATGAGCATTTGTTGTGTAAGGGGAGCCAAATCTAGATCTCTTACAATCTTAAGATATATTTTAGTGTATGTGTATTGTGTGTTTATGTTGTTGTTGTGTTTTGTTTTTAAAAAATTATTATATCAAAAAGAAAAAAAATCAGTGTGTCAGTGCAACTGCTGTTCATTATAGTCATTTTGCTTTGGCTGTAAAAAGAGTGGCTACAACACTACAACATAATTCACTTGGAATATTGCAGGCTGGGGGTAGGGTTGAGATAGTAGTTTACAATTTTGCAGTGTAACTCAGTAGTATAGGTATAAGGAATCTCTGTCCTGCCACTCAGATACGCCCCATCAGGGTTCCCTATCTGGTTCCCTGCCGCAGCGCTGAGAGAGGCTCCCATTCCTGGTGACTGGAGAGTAACTTTTCCTTGCTCAGCACTGAGAAAGGGAGCCTCTCTCAGTGTGGAGCAGAGAAAATGCCCCCCACCCTCAGCTGCTCTGAGGAGAGAGGCCGGGAAAGGTGTGTGTACGCACACCTGAACTGTGTGGATGGTGTGTGTGCGTATAGTGTGAAGGATGTGTGAGAGAGTAGGGTGGCTACACCCACTATGGGCTCTAGCCACACCCACTGCTGGCATGCAGCTTCTAGGAGCTTTTGTGTGTGGCCATGCTAAAAAGACTTACCCACCCCTGCAGTAGCATTAGCAGCAGTAGGGTGAGGATTAGAATTAGACTGAGGGCTCCTTCACATGGATCTTTTATCCCGCTACTGAGATTGCTCACTCATGGAAGTGTGCAGGTCCTTTTCACATCGTTAACCTCCAGGGCACATCCAGAGGTATTTCCTGGTTATTCCATCTCAAATAGATCCAGAACTAATGAACCATTTTAAAAATCCTGAATGTTATGTGATTAAAATAGCCACTAGATGGTGCTGCTTCACTGAGCTCTATGGAACCTTGAAAATTAAAAGCTTCCCCTCTCAGCAATCATGTGGTCACTGTCTGGGAGCCTGCAATAAACACGGAAAGGCTCCAGAATGGGAGGACTGCGGGGGGTTTCTGTAGTGTAAAGGCAGCCTGAGACAGTAGCCTTCAGTGTTATCCGGTGCTGTTATTCTCATATTCCTGGTTGGGCAGGAGTACCATACAACAACCTTGCAATGATATCCACTATAATACCCCAACTGCAGATGTGGGGGGCTGTGGCTGATTTGGCCCTGAGGTTTATATGCTCAAGGAAAAGCACAGTAAGAGGAAGACTAATAAGTTTTTCATACTGATTTTTAACTACAAACAGGTCATCTGGGATGTGTGTGGGCAGAGTGGGAGGAAGGGAAGGGGAACTGTGAGGGAGTTGGGGGAGGGGAGGCATAGCATCTTATGAATTTCAGGAGATGGCTATTCTTGGGGATGGGCCTATGGGCCTGTGTCCCCAACTTTCTCAGCATCTGGCAGTGCCAACACTGCTTCAATCCTTTCTTTCTCATCCTCCCGTAACAGTGGCATTGGCTGGTCTTCTTCCCATCCCAAAGGGGGAAACTTTCATTCTTTTTAAATTTTAGATGCCCAGGAAACCAGACTGGGACAGCTTCAGATTTGGTGAACCTCTGATTGCCAGCTACCTTTCCCATTCTATTATAGAGCTTGAAAGGGGAATGATAGTAAAGAGCTGATATTCTAGAGGCTGCAGCCCTCAAATGCACACCCCACAATCCCGTAGCAGAGCACAGTTGAATGAACAGTTGCTGTAGCATTATAAGGTGCTGAGGAAAAGTTGAATTGAATTCAAGAAAGAAAGAAAGAAAGAAAGAAAGAAAGAAAGAAAGAAAGAAAGAAAATGATTATTTACCTAGTGGTATGATGAGAAATCTCATGTAGCTGAGCCAGTCTGGGGTTTTGTGAGACAGCTGTTCTACAAAGAGCCTCAAGACAGCACTGAGATAATTCTGGGCTCCAGCAACTGCAATTTTAATTGGACTGGGAGGCTGAGAATTGCAGTTGCAGCTAAACAAGAGAAAGACACAATTGATATTACTGCTTTTAAAGAAAATCCAGAGATTGATGGTTATTTTCTACCATGTACATTATTAACATCATAATTATAAGTCCATATACTGGACAGAGGGTTCAGGCTAAGATAGAGTGGCTTGCCTAAGGCTACCTATTGACCATGCCAGAGGTAAGTTTTGAACCAGGGGTTTCCAAATTTACAGTTTAGCCTCTTAGACATAAGGCTACACCAACTTGTGTACATAAGCTACCAAACAGAAGAGAATTATCAACTTGACTCCCGTTTTCTATATGTTTTCTTTAATCTAAGAAGAGATGGCTGTCAACAGGGGCAATGAGCCTATGGCATGTCTGCTGCATCTTTGTAACAGCATCAATATTAGGAAGCAGCCCTATGCCAAGCCAGACCCCTGTTCCATCTTCCTTACTGTCTATAGCAGGGGTGGGCCATCTGGTGCCCCCCACATATTTTGAACAAGAACTTCCATTAGCCCCAGCCAGCATGGCCAATAGGCAAGGATCTGGGGAGCTGCAGTCCAAAGTATCTAGAGGGCACCAGCTTGCCTACTCCTGCCTACACTGAGTGGCCGTGGCTCTCCGAGGTGTCAGACAGGAGTAATTTCCAGCCCTAACTGAAGGTGCTGGGGATCAACCTGGGACATTTTGCACAAAAACCATTTGCTCTGCCACTAAACTACGGCCCTTCTCATTATGCCTAATGACTGTAACAGGTGGTGGCAAGCCAGCGAATTCATGAGACAAAGGATACACTGAAAGCACAACCAATTATTATGGCCAGATCGTTTTCTATGCTGCTGAATAATTAATCATTCTAAAGCAATTTCAAAATCAAACACCATCTACGCACACTTTCAGGACAACCTGGGACTTTTTAGGGCCTTCTTTGCCGTGGCATCCTGGTTGTGGAATGCCCTCCCCTTGGAGGCCCAATTGGCACATACGTTGCTTTCTAGGGCTGTGCAAGGACCCCCTGCTCCACCGCTGATGTTGCTTTGGATTCTCCTTAGTGACTCCTATCCTCCTTGGGCTGATTCAGACGCTCTCCACTTTGACTCGGATCTGAATCCGAAGCAAGATCCAGATATCTGAATCACCTGTTTATGGTGTTTTCCCATTGACTTGCATGGGAAAACACAAATGGTCATAACTTTTTCAGTTTTTATAATACAGACATGACATTTGGAGACTTCGCAGCACCCCGGAGGGAACTCAAGCTGCCAAATTTCAGAAACGTTGGCCTAGTGATTTACGTGGTACGTGCAGGTGAAATCTTATGTTTTCCACAAAAGCTCTCAAAGCAAAGAGCTATAAATTTTCCATGTGTCCACAGATGTGTGTGAAACCTTGGCCCCTCCCAGCCCCCTCGAGGGCATCCCACTTGCCAAAGTCCAGGCAGTTTGACCCACTGGCTTGTGTGCTAGGCACAGGTGAAATTTGATGTTTTCCACCAAAACTCCCAAAGCAAAGAGCTACCACTTCTCCCCTGACCCCTCCCAGCCCCCCTCAAGGTCATCCCACCCACCAAAGTCCAGGCAGTTTGACCCACTGGCTTGTGTGCTAGGCGCAGGTTGAATTTGATATTCCCAGAAACTCAGACCAGACTGAGAAGGAATAGTGTATTGAAGCGGAGGTCACTATCCCTAATCTCTGCTGCGGGTTTCTTTGAAGTGTAAAAAAAACCTTATTCAGAAGAATCACCAGCTCAGCCTCTCTGTGGCTGAATACACACATTACCTGGCAGGCAGACTGGAAGAGGTTTTTTTTTAACTGCTTTTATTTCTAGCACACACCTAAATGAGTATTTTGAATGTATCTTGAATGAACACGGTCAGTGCCTAGCCCACAAGGGCCACTGATTTTTGAACGCTGGAAATCTCCACCTGGTGGACCCATATTTTCCCCACCCCATCTCCTCCATGGTGGCCTGCCTAAGCCTCTTGGGGGAGAGAGAGGGAGAGCTTGGAGGAGTTCCGGCAGCACTACCAGCCTTATGCTTGCCCCTGCTGCCAGCCTGCTGGGACATGGGGAGTAGGATCCCATGAAGAAGATTTACAATTCAGGCCACCTGGAATGGAGCGGGGTCCGGGTAGTGCCAGGGCTGGAGATGCCAGGCCGGAGGCCTCATCAGGCTTCAAGGTCATAAACCATCCTGGCCTGTGTAAGGGTCAGCACAGCACAGAGGTGTGAATTGTTAGGCCAGGTAGTTTTATTGTTTTATCTTATGTTGGGTTTCCAAACAGGGAATTGCTTCTTGGGGGTATTCTAAATTGTATTTTGTTTTATCTCTCTTCCCATTCCCTTACCGCTTAACTAAATATCTACCTCAAACTAATTCTGCTATTTCTTTCCTGGGTCAGTGCTAAATCCAGTGGCTACTGTTTCCCTCTCGAGGGTGGGAGGGAGTTGGAGGGTTCCTTTTAGGTCTGGCTGAACCGGCTTGGAGAGGTGGTGGCAGCAGATCATGGGGGCTAGTAGAGCCCTGGAGGTCTCGCCTTCCTTTACAGTAACTATTTTGAGTTTGTCAAACTGGAAAGACAAAGAATTGCTCTGTGCTGGACTTCAAGGAGGAAAGAGAGACATGCTGATTCAGGGGTGGAGGTGCGGGGAGCCCAGATGCACAGAGAAACGAAAGAGATTGGGGATGCACAGCAAAGGGGTTGGGACAGCCAAACTAACACTGTTAGAGCTAAAATATGAATTATTTTTTAAAGAAACCAACATAGCACTGGAAAAGGGATGAAGCACTACAGCACTGAGCCAAGAACAAAGCTTGCAATCCTGTTTGCAACAACAAGACCCAATGAGTGCTCCAGAGTGCTCTGAGAGTGAAGACTGTGCCAACATGGCAGTGACTGGGAAACTGGTCAGGGTTGAGGGAAAGACGGATGGAACCAAATACAGGGCAATACTAGAGGAAAACCTGTTTCGGTCTGCAAGGGACCTGGAACTGGGGAGGAGGTTCCCCTTCCAGCAGGACAATGACCCTAAACACACAGCCAAAGTTACACTGGAGTGGTTTAAAAACAAGAACCTGAATGTCTTAGAATGGCCCAGTCAAAGCCCAATCTGATTGAGAATCTGTGGCAAGACTTGACAATTGCTGTTCACCAACGGTCCCCATCCAACCGGACAGAGCTTGGGCAATTTTGCCAAGACGAACGGGCAAAAATTGCAGGATCCAGATGTGCAAAGCTGGTAGAGACATAGCCCCAAAGACTCACAGCTGTAACTGCTGCCAAAGGTGCTTCCACCAAGTATTGACTTGGGGTGTGTGTGTGTGAATACTTATGCAACCAATAAATGCCAGTCTGTTTTTGTTTAATTAATTTTTGTGCCGCAATAAAAATATTTTGCACCTTCAAAGTGTTAAGTACCTTGTGTAAATCAAATGGTAAGAATGGCAATTAAATACTTTTTATTTCCAGGTTATAACACAAAATGTGGAAAAGTCAAAGGGGGGTAAATACTTATGCACTGTATATATAAGTGAGGCAAGTAACTTAAAAAAGTCAACCAAAGCCTCTACCATTTTACTGGATGATATAGCAAAATTAAAGAGCAAATGTAAATAGGAAGCATAAAGGTATATAGACTATTAACTAGTAAAAGAGCAGAGTTGCAAGCCATTACAGACAAAGAGATACAGATGTGATAAGAAAATTGAAAAGAGGGAAGGCCCCAGAGTTGGACAGATTTACAGATTTAGTTCTACAAGAAATCTGAAGAAATATTGACATCACAGTTGCAACTGTGTCTGATGCTATTCTGGAGAGAGAATCCATACCTAATTCCTGGCAACAATCCAAACTGGTAGTTATCCCTAAACTGGGGAAGGCTTGTAGGTCTGTAATGTATCATCCCATTGCTCTTCAATCAAGATGCTAAGTTATTGTCAGCGGTTACAGCCAAAGGATTAAATAACTTCATAATAACTTATATCAAAAGAGATCAAACTGGATTTGTGCCTGGAAGGTATTTAGCCAATTCTATTTGCAGAGCACTAAACATAGTACACCATGGTGTTACTAATCGGATTCGGGTTGCTTTGCTTTGGGCTTTGGGGAGACTTATAAGAAGAGCCCTTAAAAGGCCTCAGATTCATATTTAAGAATCAGACTTACTGTATATTCTAGACTCTTGACTCTTGCGCAAGAAGACCTTGAAGTTTTGATTCTATGCTAATTGATGTTAGCTCACTAAGACTTTAACTAAGACAAGAGCCTGTGTGGTGTAGTGGCGAGAGTGTTGGACTGGAGTGTTGGACACCCAGGTTCTAGTCCCCACTTGGCCATGGAAGCTCGTGGGGTGACTTTAGGCCAGTCACAGACTCTCAGCCCAACCAACCTTACAGGGTTGTTGTTGTGAGAATAAAATGGAGAGGAGGAGGATAATGCAAGTCACCTTGGGTTCCTTGCAAGAGGGAGAAAAGGTGGGATATAAATGCAATCAATCAATAAGATTTTTCAGGACTGGTTTTGAAGAAAAGAAAAAAAGTGCAGCTGTCTTTACAAGCAGCTTTACAGAGCTTGTTCAAGGCCATGATGTGCCAGCAGAGTGTATGAGCAAGACGAATGGAAGAACCGAGCATGCTCAAACACCCACTAAGTGGGGGAAAAGTACTGTCTTGATGGTGTACACCTACAGATAAGAGAATGTCTTTACTTGACACTAGTTGGGCGGGGGAAGCTGTAGCCTTGAGCACAGGCGACAATTGGGAGGAGGTGTTCAGACAGGTATGACCAAATATGATCGAAGATGACCGTGAGTTCAAAAGATGTACCAAGGAGAAATACGTCAATCAGGATAACATGCTCAGATGGCAGACTTTTGGCCACGTTTTAAGACACTTCAAAGTAACCTGTTGGTAGTAGTGCTAGAGAAGTTCTCAAAACACGTGAGATTGTGGGAGACAGATAAGACACCTTACTTCTAATTGGTGAGCAGATCGTCTAACTGCACACGCACCCCATTTTGATTGGAAGATGGCTGTCTCATTACTCACTGGGGCCTTCACCTTTGGCTAGAGCAAGTGCATAAAAGAACAGGCAGCAAGAGCTCATTTCCGCTTCTGCTGCTCTTGCTTTGCTTTGCTCTTTCTGCTTTGCCACCGGACCCAAAGACTTGGATAACCTGCAGATGTCTTTAGATTCTTAGACTTTGGAACTTAGAATATTTTCTGAAGTTAAAATTTAGAGTATTTTCTGAAAGTAGAACTTAGAAACATTTCTGAGTCTAGGACTTAGAATTGTTTCTGAGGCTGAATCTTAGAATTATTTCCAAGTCTTGGGTTTTTCCGTTCACTCTAGCTGCTAGCTTTATTCTTCACATGCCTAGAAAAACATAGCTTCAGCTTTTATATTCAAGTGAAGTGCAGGAGGAAGTAATGGGAGAGTTAACAATTATGTTAGTTTAATTTAGTTTTAGTTTAGCTTTAAACCACAAGTAGTAAACAAGAGAAAGTAGGAGTCATAGCAATGATCAAAGCTCAAGCTGTTACCTTATTAGCTAAATTCATAATACCAGCTTTAGCAATTGCAATTCTTTTAATTACTCTCCTATTTTTGTTGCATTCTCTTTCGCTGTAATCACAGAGAAAGTTTCTAATGCTCAAATAACCACCATGCCAGCACATGCTTTTTATTTTGTACTTTTCTAAAATAAAGCCTTATTCAGTTTACAGTTTTGTCTGTAGTGATTTTTGTCCACTGAGATTAGATTAGTTACCCACCAGGGTGTTTCAAACCCATTTGGTACAAGTTCTGAAGTCAAACAAGACAAAATTTACACTGGTGCATTGGCCAGGAAACAAAGCCATTTCCAAGGATAGGGAAGCCATTTCCAAGGGCAGAGCCAGGCAAAGTCAGGCCGCTCTGCAGACATAATTGTTGAATATTTACTGATTTGTAGATTATTTGTAGATTACCCCGAGATTATTTCTGGCATAATGCTGAGTTTTTTTTGAAAAAGTTGTTTCATGCTCAGAAAAAGGTACAGAACATGGAGAAGAAATCTAAAGCTCTTTTGAATGATTTATTAATTTGCAAAAAGAGTCTTCCAATAGCAGTAAAGTCTAAATTAGTACAGATTTGTGAAAGCATGGAGACTAATCCTTGGGGGAAAACACATGAGATTGTGGGAGACAGATAAGACACCTCATCCTGTATCATTTGAAGAGGACAGTGTAAGTTGCTTGGACAGTATGTGGAGCAGGAAAAAGTGAAGCTGGGTAGTATGAAGGAACTGAATGCATGCTTTTGGCTCATGAGTATTATATTAACACAAGCAACTGAGCAATGGGATCAAGCAAGGCTAGCTTTGATAAACAAGACTGGGGACTATGAGAAATTACAGCTGAAATGTAAATGTTTTCAGGGGGAATTAATGCAAGCAGTAATTCAGAACCTGAGTTTAGTCACAGAAAAAGAGGGATTGAGGAAACAGGTAGACCTGTTGGAATCTAGTTGGAATCAGCTGGAAATCCAACTAGAAGCATTCAGTGCAAGGAATGCAGACCTAGAAGATGTCATTAAGGTTTTGACACAGCAGTTGAAAAAGCAGCAGGCTACACAGAAGTGCGATTCATGCACAGCTCTGATTGATGAGTTGAAACAGCTCTACAAAGTACAAAAGACTATTTGTTCCATACGTGGAAGACCTGTGTTGGATGCCAGTGTAGATGACTTAGAATGTTACGAACAAGAGCAGGAGAAGAGTTGTTGTCAGGAGCAACAGGAAATAATACTGTCTGCTCCTCCCTTAACATTAAAGAAAAAGAATAAGAATCCCAAACATATGAATATCATCCTGCATAGTGGGATTAAGTATGAGGAAGAGCCTACCACCCTGAAACATATTCTTACTACACAACCTGCCACACCTTTTAAAAAGCAGACAAAACGTAAGAAAACTTTAGCTCCTTCAGAGATGATAGATGGGGGAGAGACTGAGGTAGAAGAAACAGCTGAAGAAGAAATTATCACTCCTCCAGCCCAACATGTAAGAAAGTTACTGAGGCAGTTTCTAGGTGTCTTACAGAAACAGGGAAGCAGCTTTGGCAAAAATGATTTGCCTATTAGATGCTGAAAATGTGCACAGATGGGCTACTATGGTTTGGTCCCAGACACAGTTGGATAGGCAAAATATTGTAGATATGATTCCAGTCTGGGCCCCAGGTATAAGAAAAGTGATGCAAGCAGAATTAGAAGATAAGAGAAGAAATTGAGAAAATAGATAACAGTTTAGAATACAGTACATACTGAGCTATGTTTGGTAATCAGTTCATGACTGTGGCTCAGATAGGAAGACATTTTCTGACATGTAATCAACCAGAGGAGGAGACAATACCAGAGTGCTTCTTAAGTTTTCAGGTTATAGGCATAATTTCAGAACATATAAATCTAGATGAGGATGGAAAACCTGACATGCTACCTGCTACCTGACATGCTAAAGAAGTGTAGTTTGAAAGACTGAAGTAAGGAATATGGTGTTTGATGAGAACAGATGACCCAATGCTGGTTCTACTTGAACAGCTGGTGGAAGGAGCCAAAAAGAGCTGAGAAATAGGGACAAGAAAGATAAGAAAGTTGCTGTAGTAACTTATTCAAATCGAGCAGGTTATGAAGGTGGTCTTCCAAGTTGAACAAAGTGCCAGGAGAAACCAGAATAAGTCCAATGGACCCCAAGGTGCTCTTGTGAAAAGAGAAGGACAAGGTCGACATTTGAGAAGTCGAATCTAGCAACAAATCTAGCAACCACTAGATAAGGCCTCATTACAGCATTTAGTTGACAAGTTGGTAAGTTTGACTCGAGACAATAAAACGTCTAAATACCCAGAAGCATCTGGAGAGTGCCGGGAATCCTAGCCACCTCCACCACTTCATTCTGATTTTCTACAGATTTCCCTCCTATACTGACTTGCGAGCTAAGGTTCAGCACCTAGCTGGAATTCCCAGTATAGGTGAAGAAGACAAGGAATAGAAAAGTCTGAGCCTTTGCAGTCCCTGCGAACAAAAATGAACTATGGTAGCTCTGCTACAGCCTCATTATATTGGCAGACCTGATGTCTATGCTAAACAGAGGAGCTGTTTGGGAAAAATAAACTGCTTCCAAATTGATTAGGTTCAAGAGTTCAATGTTATTTAGGTAGAAAGTAACCTGCAGAGGTAATGTTAAATGACCCAGCCCCATTGACTGGACATGCAGTATATGCAGCCAAGATAGCAGACAAGGTATTGAGTACAGAACAAATAGAAGCTGATGCGTTAGTGTGTGTTAACAGTTTTTCAGACAGAGCAATTAAAAAAGTTGTCCAGTAAAAAATTGTAGTACCTACTCAACTTCAAGTGAAGGAGCAGAGGGAACAGTGGTTTGTACAAGAACAGTGAGCAAAAGAGGGAACAGAAAAAAAATGAAAAGAAGCTTGGCCAGACAGTTTAGAAAAGGGAAAGGAAGAAAAGAAAAATATGTAGTCAAGAAACTAGTGCAAAAAGAAAAGGTAGACCTAAAATAGACAAGACCTTATAGAATTAAAGTGAGTGATTAGTCTTATAAGGATGCTAGTCACCGCTCTAAAACAGAATTCTAGAGATGTGGGTAATTCCACCTCCACTAGATAGACAAGATAGAAATGTATTAGATTGCCCCTGTGCGTTGTGATGGCTATATAGTTATGAATTTCCCTTTGCTGTACTATGGCTTGTAACTATGTTTCCTTGATGTTTCAGTCAGATCTGAAAAACATTGAATTAATTTGGCATATGAGTTTCCTATTTGTTCTGAGGCTGTTTCAGACACTAGATTGATTTTAACGGTGTATTATTGCTGAAGAATGTATTGCTGGCATTTGACTAACTGAACTGGGAAAAGGAGTGAGACCACCAGAAAGGCCACGGGAAGAGACCCTCGTGAGTTAAGATGTCAAGTTAGGGAGATCCAATGTTCTTGAATGCAATGCTTGATTTTGGATCGGAATGGTGGTGAGAACAGTTGGATGATCTCCCAACTGAAATAAAAGATATTTAGCCCATTGTGTGTCTTGCCTATAGCTCACTCCATGTGGCATTTTCTCAGGAGTAAAAGTGATTGTCAGCCAAATTCTCTAGTTGCATTTTTAAGTTTATAGCAACAAGAAAATTAAAGGAATAAAGAATGTTTTCTTTTATATAAAAATACTAACAATTGAATTAGGTTTCAATAGATTATATGTTAAACAACCTTTAACGTATTTTCCTTACCTCAACTGTTATAAGTCAAGCAAAAGTAATAAAAATGTATAAAATGAATATGCAGATAGTCTGATTAGGAAATGGTTAGAAAAACATAGCAAGCATAGTCTATTTGATGCATAAGTCCATTTCTATAGAATAGTATAGTTAAGTCCTAATAAAAATAATTGAAACTGTACAGAAATGTCCTGAGAGAGTCTATTAGAGTGAATAAGGGTGGAATGAATGTTATTACTGTAACAATTTAAGAGATACCTACTGCAGGTATGATGAGTATATGCAGCAACTTAGAGAGAGAGCAGGATGGACCCTTCCATTAAATGTATTAAACGCATCTCAAATTGATTGCCTACTTTAAGAAATGGTAGATCCTGAAGATGAAGAAGTGAATGAGGGTGACATCTTTCCATGGGCTATTTAATAAATTAAAGTTCTGAAGTTAAACAAGACCAAATTTACATGCAGGATTGCAAATGAACTGAGTGGGAGCTCAGTGGAGCAATGGAACTGGAGGGCAGCAGCAAATGGAACTCAGCTGGGCTTCTCTTTCAATGGTATTTGAGCACACCATGCTTCAGTCAAATTTAGAGAAACCCAGCTAGGCTGGGCACTCCACAGCTGCTGGAAGGCACCCAGCATTCTCTTCAAGTGCCAGGTGGCCAGCAGCAATAAGCAGGTGGGTGGAGCGGCGGGTGGAGCGGCAGGTGGCAGCGGCGGGGTGTGGGTGTGTGCTCACTCCACTGCTCCCTCTCATCTGCCTCCTGAGACAAGGCATTCACTTTGCCTCATGGTAGGGCTAGCCATGGCTGTGAGGGAGATTCCCCAGTAGCAGGAGAAAAGAGTGCCCATATGCAACCTTGAACCCTTGTTCAAGCCCCTACTGCTTTCTGTAAGAGTAGGGCCTCGCCTATCATTCTCTCTCCCACCGTTCATTTGCCTGGGATGTTCACACAGGCACATTCAACCTATCTGTACATATCACTGTTTTTAATATCTAGCTACTTATGTGTAGATATCAAGGAAGATGAATCTTTCACATAGCTTCAGCTATGCTGAAATGAACCTTGGTCATATATTTTTGGAAATAAGCAGAATTCTACCTTGCCTTGTTTACATTGGAAGTAGATCTCTTGTAACCTCAGATGTAAAGGCAACTAGCAATGACAGAATTTCCAAAAAAAAAAACCCCAAAAGAGCATGAATATGATGAGAAAGATCTGTTTCTACCAATGCAATATTCCCTGGACCAGATAAAGTCTATTCAGGGCACAAGAATTGCTGGAAACTTGACGCAGCAAAGAAGAGCTGCCTGAAATGTCTGTCTTGTGACCAGCACATCCCTTGTCATTTATAAACTTTTTTGCAATTTCTTACTTAGTAATTTACTGTTGAGATGTAATGACCTATTTATATTTTGTTAAGTAAAAATAGTTTAGATTTGGCTACTGGATATGCTTCTTTATTACGGTTCCCACTGCAAGGCCTGGGCTTTCATGGCATTCTGTCATTTCTACTGCTCTGTTATCATGTGAAGTCAGTGAGCAGTGCTGGCTCCAGTTTTTTGAGGGCCCCTGGGCAAGACTCCCTCAATGGACCCCCTCTGTCAGTGACTAGTCTTCCTTCTCACTACCACTGCCACCAGCTGCTATTATTCCTCTTTCTCATCATTGCTGCCACTTCCTTGCTTGACAGAAAGAGAGCCAGTGAGTAAGTGGGCAATGGCAGCTACGGATTCTCTTCCTCACTGCCACCATTGTGCAGTGAGATGTACGAGCAGGTTGCAACGGTGAAGACAAGGAGCACCTTCAAGGGGCTCCACTGAATGGACCCCTATGTTGTGGGCCCCCAGCAGGTGCCCCACCATTCACCCACTTGGTGATGGCCATGTCTGCAAGTAATTTGTGGAAGGAAAACTAAATAGTTCCATGGTATTGTGAGAAAGTTGGGGAAGACACTGAAAGTGAGCAGGAAGATCTTAGAGAAGCTCTTGCTGCTATAGATCAATACTGAATTACCTGTTCTATTGTCACTAATTTCACAATACAATTCTATGTCTTTCCCTTCAGATGTAACTGACTGTGTTTAGGACTGCAGCCTCAGAACATCACAAAAGTTTTTATTTTTCTGTTTTAATGAGCTGACAATCCTTTTGTCGATCTTCTCTGTTTATATTTTAAACCATCTTTTCTATCTGTAAAGACAACTCAGAACGTCATGGGATCTCAGTAGGATATAAGGTTACTAGTACTACAAAGAACATTACTTACATCATGCCCATAGCTGAAACGTCCTACTCTTTACTTAAAATGCAAGCAATGCAGAGAAAGATTTGCATCCATGCGAAGGACAGTATAGGAATTTCCATTCCCGCAGAAAGCAGCATAGGAAACTTCCCTGACAGAAGTAATTTTGGATCCATGCAGTAAAACCAAGGCGATAACAAAGAGCCTGCTGCTTACAGTTAGCAAATTTTGCAAAGATTGTTTCAGCTTTAAGTTTTTAAGATAGTTGGGTCTTTCATTACTTTATGTCTCTAGTCAGCTATGACAAGAGATACAGTCCCCTCTTGCCAGATGCCATCTGACAGTACTTCCTTCCTGGCACATCTTTTACAGAAAATTCTGTTTCTTAGCTCTCTAAAGTTTAATTGTACACACTTTCCATTTGTAACTTACACATTAGTAAAATAATAAAGTGCTTTTAGAAAGGCTCTCTCCAGACATCTTCTAGGAAAGTAACTTGAATCTCTCCAGATGATCCAGACTCATGGACATGTGCCTGGCAATAATGTGTGGACAGCTCTGCTGATGAGTGATGGTGGAGTGATGCACCAGCAAGGAAGGAGCACATATAATAAAGATGAAAAAAAGCCATAACTTACTATCTCTGTATTCTGGTGACAATAGTGCTAAAAGCTGCCTGAATATCAGCAGAAGAGCACGTGCAGACTACTGGAAGGGCATGCTTTTGCAAGACATCTGAAAGAAACTGAGAAAGACATGCAAATATGTCAAAAAAAAAGAAGAACCTTCTGATTAATTTTTCATTGAATTATTTACTTTAGGTCTGATTCAGCATGGCTCTTCTTATGTTCTTAGGGTTACCTCTAAATTTTAGAGTATAAAAATACTCCTTGAAATATGTAACAATTAGGGATGCATGGTTTTTGTTAAATCCATTCTGTGTTTTCCGGATTGTCAGGTGTCTTCCGTTCTGTCATCCGCTCATCCCAACATCCCTAGTAATAATGGATGCCATGGAGTAGGGCATTTTCAAACATTAGCTAAAGAGATTGTGCAAGTGCTCTCCCTAATCTGTTTCTAAGCACAGCACTTTATTTTGAAAGTGCGTCCAGTTGTGGAGGTGGGGCCAGGTAGAGACCACTATATTTTAGGTAATCCAGCTGCAGAGGTTCTTGTAGCAGAGATTGGTGAGCAAACCTGACCTAGAGGTTTTCATATACGTCAGAGAATATCAATTAACAGCTCTGGCCTATTATTGTTAAGAGATTCGCTTTTTGTTCTGCCTGGTGTCCCAGTAGTATTTTTCCTTGGCTAGAGCTAGGGGGTGTCATACATGCTGAGCTGCAACTTCCCTCAAGTCTCAGGTTTAGGAACCTCAGTGGGCTGGGATGCTGACTAAAATTGGATGCAAATGGTGTGACTGGAAATGTGAACTAGTTTTTATAGTATGAGCCAAGCCCAGCTTGGCTCAACCACATTTGGAACCAGTACTATTTAACTTGTGAGAAACAAAAGTGGCCAAGTTTGTTATGACACCAAATTAGGATGGTGAAAACCCAAGTGGTTTGTGAAAAGCTACAAAAGGATATTTCCTAATTGATAGGTATATTGGGCAAAATCAACCAGGCTTTATTTGTGGACAGTTAATTTCTGATAGTACAAGAACAGTATTGGATCTATTAAATGAGTGTCAAAATTCAGACGTTACCAGCAACCTTTGTTTTCTTGGATACCATGTTGGAATAATATTATTACTTAGGATACTAGACAAATTCAATGTCTGTAATATATTTACTGATAATTTCAGAAAATGAGATAGGAAAGCAATAACAAGATTAAATATTAACAAACACAACCTTTCTATTTACAGTGTGGTACATGACAAGATTGTCCTATCTCTGGCATAATTTGTGAAATATTTATTGAGCCATTAGCCATAGCTATAACAGCAAATAAGAATATTAAAGGCATTCCAATAGACAAAGATGAATATAAAACTATTTTATATGTGGATGATGTGGCAATTACAATGCTGGAACCACAAACATCCATGAAAGCATTATTTGAGACAACTGATAGGTTTAGTATTATTTCTGGGAATAGAACAGATGTCAACAAGTCAGAGTTAATAGCTATTAATTTAGATATAGAGTTTAAGAATTAGATGCAATAACATACAAATGTTGACTGAACAACCAGTTAAATATTTAGGAATTTTAAAAACTAGAAATACGGAGGTTTATACAAAGCGAATTGCACTTTAATAATTAAAAAATTAAAAAGATTTACAAATTTGAATGCATTTACCAGTTGGGAAGACTGACAATCTTAAAAAACGAATATCTGGCCTAGATTGTTATGTGTTATGAGAAATGTATCATAGAATGATAGAATCATAGAATAGTAGGGTTGGAATAGTAGGGGTCTACAAGGCCATCAAGTCCAACCCCCTGCTCAATGCAGGAATCCAAGTCAGAGCATCCCTGACAGATGGTTGTCCAGACTCATCTTGAATGCCTCCAGTCCACAAGGGAGGTTATCCGATCAAAAAATAAGATCAGAGTTGTCTGGCAGGATTTGTTCTTGACAAATCCATTTTGGCTTCAAGTAATCACTGCAATGTTTTCTAGGTGCTTCCAGATGGATTGCTTTATCATCTGCTCCAGAATTTTCCCAGGGATTGATGTCAGACTGACTGGTCTGTAGTTCCCAGGTTCCTCCTTTTTACCCTTTTTAAAGATAGGAACAACATTAGCCCTCCTCCACAGTCATCTGGCACTTCACCCATCCTCCATGATTGCTCAAAGATAATAGACAGTGGTTCTGAGAGCTCTTCTGCCAGTTCCTTTATTATTCTAGGGTGCAGTTCATCTGGCCCTGGAGATTTGAACTCATTCAAATTAGGTGTTCCTTGACCATATGCCTATCGATCTCAAGCTGCAATCCTGCCCCTTCAGCCTGTTCTTTGCCTTTGCTAGGGGGGTCATAGACCGTCTGTTGGGAGAAGACTGAGCCCAAGTAGGAATTGAGCACTTCTGCCTTTTCTTTGTCATCTGTTATCATTTTGCCATCCTTATTTAATAGCTGAACCACCATTTCTTTCCTCTTTCTTTTACAAGTAACCTCCCTTGTGGACTGTGGGAATGCTGCAGACATCATATACCTTGACTTCAGCAAAGCTCTCGACAAAGTGCCCCATGATATCCTGATAAGCAAACTAGCTCAAAGTGGGCTAGATGAAACAACTCTCAGGTGAATCCACAGTTGGCTGCAGGATCGGACTCAAAGAGCGCTTATCAATGGGATCTTCTCAAACTGGGGAGAGGTAACGAGCGGGGTACTGCAAGGCTCAGTCCTGGGCCCAGTGCTCTTCAACATTTTTATTAATGACTTGGATGTGGAGGTGCAGGGAATTCTGATCAAATTTGCAGATGACACAAAAGTGGGTCGGATAGCTAATACTTTGGAAGACAGAAACAGAATTCTAAGTGATCTTGATAGGCTGGAGTGGTGGGCAGAAAATAACAGAAAGAAATTTAATAGGGATCAGTGCCAAGTTCTACACCTAGGAAAAAGAAACCAAATGCACAGTTACAAGATGGAGGATACTTGGCTCAACAATACTACAAGCAAGAAGGATCTTGGAATCATTGTAGACCACAAGCTGAATAAGAGCCAACAATGTGATGTGGCTGCAAAAAAGGCCAATGCTATTTTGGGCTGCATTAATAAAAGTATAGCTTCCAAATCCTGCAAAGTACTAGTTTCCCTCTACTCAGCATCAGTTAGGCCTCATCGGGAGTACTCTGTACAGTTCTGGGCACCACACTTTAAGAACGATACAGACAAACTGGAGAGGATTCAGAGGAGGGCAACAAAGATGATCAGGGGACTGGAAACAAAGCCCTATGAAGAGAGATCGAAAGAACTAGGCATGTTTAGCCTTGAGAAGAGAAGACTGAGGGGAGATATGATAGCACTCTTCAAGTACTTGAAAGGTTGTCACAGACAGGAAGGCCAGGATCTCTTCTCGATCATCCCAGAGTGCAGAACACGGACTAATGGGCTCAAGTGACAGGAAGCCAGAGTCCGCCTGAACATCAGGAAGAACTTCCTGACTGTTAGAGCAATACGACAATGGAACCAATTACTTAAGGAGGTAGTGGGCTCTCCCACACTGGAGGCACTGGAGATGAAGCTGGACAGCCATCTGTCTAGGATGCTCTGACTTGGATTCCTGCAGTGAGCAGTGGTTTGGACTCGATGGTCTTATAGGTCCCTTCCAACCCTACTATTCTATGAACCACATTTGGAATGCTGTGTACAGTTGTGATCCCTCCATCTTAAAAAAAAAAGATATTTTAGAGATGCAAAAGGTTAAGGGAAAGCAAATGATCAGGGGGCTGGAGAGTCTTCTTTTCTCAAGGCTAAACATAACGGGCTCATTCAATCTTTCCTCATAGTTCCTAGTCCCCTGATCATCTTTGTTGCTCTTCTCATAACATGTTCCAATTTATCTGCATCCTTCTTAAAATGTGGTGTCCACAACTGGAGGTGTCCACAACAAGGTGAGGTCTGACCAGCGCAGACCAGAGTGGAACTATTACTTTCTGTGATTTTGAACTTTACTTCTATTGATGTAACCTAAAATTGCATTTGCCTTTTTTGCAGCCACATCACACCATGACCATATTCAGCTTGTGATCAACTCCAACTCCAAGATCCTTTTCACACGTACTATTGCCAAGCCAGGTATGGCCCATACCTATTTATTTATTTAAAGTATTTTTATCTTGCTCCTCAGCCATAAAGGCTCCTTGAGCAGCTTACATATAATCAATAAACCCAAGACCATCCCTGCCTGCATGCTTACAATAAAAAAAGACACAACACAAAAGGAAGAAGGGATGGGGAGGGAAGAGGAAAAAAAACAAGGGTTCTTTCAACAGGGCTGGTGGAATGGCCCTGCTTCCCATCTCATCTCCCTCTGCTGAAGCCTGCTCGAATGGGTGTAGCTTGTGACAGCTGAGGGAGGAGCCTAATGGAGGGTTTACATTGCATCTAGGTTTTACATTTGACACCTAGCTTACATTAGAAAGCAGTCAGTTTGGGAGGGAAAATCACGTATGCCAGAGACAATTAATTGCTATATACACAAGGGTGGGCAAATTGTGGCCCTCCAGATGTTTTGGCCTACAACTGCCATCATCCTTCACCATCGGCTATGCTAGCTAAGCCTGATGGGAATCATAGGCCAAAACATCTGGAGGGCTACAGGTTGCTGTGGCTTGCAGTGGATTAGGGGTGAAAAGATATCAGCCCTATAATAAAGTTGGCACTATCTAGCAGTAAGGGCTTCACACAAAGTACATGGCTTCAGGTACAGCATTACATATAAATATGTAAGAATGTACCAACACACATGTTTACATATTGCATTCAAAATCCAGAAGAGATATCCAAGTGTGGAATCCCATTTTTACAACTTGAAAATATTTTTGGTATGGCCACCAGCAGTTTGATAAAATTGTTTTGGATTGGCCATTCCTGCCTTAAGCTAAGATAACCATGGAGTGACCTCATTGGCTTTCCTTACCTGTCCTTGCCAGTCAGAAGTATTGACTAAAATGATATTTTCTGGTAGCTGCTCATCTGAGATCAGAATGTGATTCAACTGGTCATACACAGTTTTCCTAGGGATCTGTAAATATAAAAGCACCACAAATGAAAGTACCCCTTAGGATACCTCAGTTCTTGGGACCAACTCTATCATCCAGATGTTTAACCAGTGCTGACTCTGTATTGCTCCCATAATCTTCCAGTGTTTTTCCTCAACCCTGTAAGCTGAGGCATCTATGAACTAGTCCCTCAGATATCTCAAAATGTCAGGGCACAGCCCCTGCGCATCATCTGGCTGACCCAAGCATCTTATGTACTGTCTTGTTACTCATGCACAAAATCACCAACTCCTAGCCTGCTGAGGATCAACAGTCATCCTGAAATCAATTGCAGCCTCTTTATTACACTTTCTGAAGCCAGCGCTGAAGAACTCTCCCACACTGGAGGCATTCAAGACAAGGCTGGACAGCCATCGGTCAGGGATGCTGTGACTTGGGTTCCTGCATTGAGCAGGGGGTTCGACTTGATGGTCTTGCAGGCCCCTTCCAGCCCTACTAGTCTATGATTCTATGAACTCCACAGTGGTGGAGTTACCTAATCCACTAGACACTGGCTTGCCATTACCCCAGGCTGATTTACTCAGTGTGTGGAATGTGGAATGGTAGAAAGAATGAAAAGGCCACAACTAACAAGATCTTTTTCTTTTTCTCATTCTCCATTAGAGCAGCCTTGAGTAGAGATGTGCACAGCTTTGTGCCTGATGATGTGAACCCTACCACTTTGGGCTTGGAGCCTGGGTTCATTTTTCACAGCAAAAGATTCTGTCTGGCCACCTCATTAGAAGCCAAAGCATGAGAATAGAACTGAATGCTGTCCAAGAACAAATGAACTAGCAAATTAGTTGTCAGCAAAAAACCCCAGCTCTAATCCCCATGAGCCATTCAGTCTGGCACTCTAGCAAAAAGGGAACAAGTAATTAATGCCTGTAATGAGGTAGCCAACGCTCCAAGAACTTCTGAAGTACTGGCTCTTATAGTTTGCATCTTGTGAGAAGCTACCCTTATTGACAAGGGTGACAGTTGTCAGTTATAATACTGCCACTTCCATCAGAGGTATCACGAAGGCCATGACTAGGGTCAATATGTCTGACTTCTTTTCTTTTTACTAATTGGAATAGGGTTCAGCCCCCTCCATTCTGCTCCCCTGATCTTGTCTTACTGAACTGGCAGGGGTACTGAAACCCTTTAGAGGGAGTACTTTGGGAAAAAGAAACTCACCCCATGGTTTCTGAACTGATTCTGTGCAACCTTGACCTATTTACTTCCAGATAGAAGAAGAACCTGGGAGCTTTGGTCAGTAGGCTAGGAGAACATTGCAGACTGGGGCTGGGGGACTGCAGAGCCAAGAATCTCAAGTGTCCTAATTCAAATGGGGCCACACAACAGGGGGAAAGGAGTTATGCTCCTCATCCTGCACCTTGTTCTTGATTTACATTGCCCCTCCCAAAGTGGCTATTTGTCTGTGTGGGAAATATACAGCTCCTCATATGGTATCTGTATGTTTTCCCACATAGGGCAAACAGCAGCTTGGTGGTGGATGGGAAACAGATTTAAATTGGAGAGATGGCCAATGGGAAGGGGAAACAGTTAAGCCCACTCTCTCAACACTGCAGCCCGGGTCTGAACTGGAGCATCCTCCAGCTTTTAAAATTAAGAAAACCTGTGTGATATGCATGTTCATGGATGTCCTGTATCAGAACTAATTTGGCCTGCAGAATAAGGCTGACCTCAGCCATCATCACCTCAAATTCCCCCAGGAGATCTTGATTTTGGCAACTTGAGCTAAGTCCACATTAGCACTAGGAGACTAAAGTTCCTTTCTGGAGTTCTTGGAATCACCAGGCAAAGGAATGGTAAGACACCAGAGGCCTCAACAGTCTGGAATCCAATTATGCTATATGCACAAAGAAGGGGAACACACCAGCCTTGCCCCTTCTGTCACCATTTTATCACCCTCTACATGTGGAGAGCAACTTTCTGCAGGGGACAGCTTCCTGTATCCGTGAAGGCCCTCTTTGTGATTTAGAACCATAGAAAATCACGGTTCTAAATCACAGGGAGAACCCCCATGGATACTTGTTTATTATTTATTTAAAACATTTCTTGGCTGCCTTTCAGAGTAGAGGCCCTCCCAAAGCGGCTTATGTTTTTATGTAAAATACATAAAAACAGTTATGATATTAAAAGCGATAAAAATATAAACACAATAAAAACAACAATAAAAGCAAACAATAAAATCAGCAACAATGGTAACGGCAGTAACAGCAACAACAGCAGTCATATTAAGAGAAAGCCACAGTAAAATGTTTTTAAGGCCTTCTTAAAAGCCTGCAATGATCGAGCATGGCGGACCTCTGATGGCAGCTTGTTCTAAAGGTGTGCGGCCACTGCAGACAAGGCCCTCTTGCGTGTGATCACCCACACGACTGCTCTCACAGGTGGGAAAATGAGAAGGGTCTCTCTTTCTCATCTTAAAGTGTGGGCAGGCTGATATGGGTGAAAGCGGTCCTTCAAGTAACTTGGTCCCAAACCATTTAAGGCTTTAAAGATCAAAAACAGCACTTTGAATTGGGCTCGGAAACACACTGGTAACCAGTACAGCTGGCGCAGTACAGGCCTTATGTGATCAAATCGCCTTGCCTCCACCAATACTGAGGCAGCCACATTCTGCATGAGCTGGAGTTACTGAACCGTCTTCAAAGGCAACCCCACATATAGTGCTTTACAGTAGTCCAGGCTGGACGTCACTAGTGCATGGATAACTGAAGCAAGGTCTGTCCTCTCCAGATAGGGCCGCAGCTGGTATATGAGCCTAAGCTGGTAAAAAGCACTCCTGGACACCACAGCCACCTGGGCTTCCCCAGTTATCTCTGAGTCCAGGAGGACTCCCAGACTGTACATTTGGCCTTTTAGGGGGAGTGCAACCCCATCTAAGACCAGTTGTAAACCTTCATCTGAAGTAGTTGGTTTCCCAACCCACATTACCTCCGTCTTGTCTGGATTAAGTTTCTGCTTGTTCACCCTCATCCATCCCAAAACAGCCTCCAGGCACTGAAACGTTGGTACTTACCATCCTACGTTAATTTTTTGTAGTGGATGGAGGATATCCTCTAATGGATTCCTCCTCCCACTCGCTCCAATTGGCAGGTCATGTAATTACACAGAATAACTCTCTCATATGGCAGAGCAGCCTCCTCTTTCCAGGTTCAGAAAATATCTCAGCATAGAAACAACAACAACAAAACAGAATGTCCAAAACCAACAAGGGCCAAAGCAGAAAAGAAATGTGCCTCCCCCCAGCAGTGACCAGAACAGACTGCCAGGTGGGCAGTCTATCCACTACAGAGAATGAACATATCGCGGTAAGTATCAATGTTCCTTTTCCTTGGGTGGAGGACGATATCCTTGTAGGGGACATGGAGCAGCACTGCCCAGAACGGAGGGCTGATCGCTGCCCATGTGTGCACCTAGACAGAAACCATCTTTCGGAGCACCTTTTGGCCAAGGGAGGCTTCAGCTGAAGCATAAGTGTCCAGCTTGTAATGCCTAATAAAGGAAGACATCAGTTTCTATGTGGCAGCCCTGCAAATGTCAGCAAGGGGAGCACTGGTTCCAAACACTGTGGATGTGGCTGCACTCCTCATAGAGTGGGCTGAAATCCCCCCAGGCAAAACAGAAACAGAGGATTGATAGCAGAATGTGATGCAGGCCTTAACCCACCTTGCCAAAGTCGATTTAGAGATCTTCTTGCTAATGGAGACTGGCTGAAACAAAACCAACAGAAAATCAGACACACGGAAACAAGCGGTCTGCATAAGGTGTACCATGAGAGCTCTCTTATGTCCAGTGAATGCCACTCCCTCTCAAGGGGCCAACTTGGCCATGGACAAAAGGAAAACAAGATGAATTCCTGAGCCCTGTGGAAAACTGAATTAAATTTGGAAGTGACCGTTAGATCCAAATGAAGAACAATGACCGTAGGCCAAAAAATGCAAAGCTCTTTCCTCACTGACAGTGCACCCAGTTCTGACAGCTGGTGAGCTGAAGTGATGACTATCAGAAAAAGAACTTTCCAAGTGAGAAATCGGAGAAATACATTGTGGAGTGGCTCAAACAGTGGTCTGCTAAGTGCCTTAAGCACCTTGTGCAGGTCCCAAGTTGGATAATTGTAAATGGTGGGTGGCTTCAGGAGAGATGTACCTCCAAGAAAGCACTCGATGTGGGGGCTGTTGATAAAGAAGGGGGCCTGGCACCATGGAGGAAATGGCCATTACTTGCCTCTTAAGAGTGTGAGGTCTCCAACCTCACCTGTAGGAATGCTAGCACCACCCTCAGAATGGCCTTGACCAGATTCTACCCTTTCTGTCTGCACTATCTGCAGAATGCTCTTCAAGTTGTTTCATAAATTCTGCTTGTAGAAGCAAGAAGATAAGATGGTAGACATGACTTTAGTGCCGTAGTCTCTCTGTTCTAGGACGAACCTCTCAAGATCCAAGCATGGAGCCATAGCCACACTGCATTTGGATGAAATATGTTGCCCTGGCTGAGAAGGTTGGCAAGATCAGAAGAGGCCACAACACCACCAACATTTGTAAAATGCCTGAGTACCATGCCTGCCTGGGCCAGTTGGGTGCTACCAGAATCACAAGCGCCCTCTCCATCTGGGCCCTGCACAGGAGCCGGGTCGATGTGGGAGGAAAACTGTACAGGATGCCTGATGGCCCAGGAGCGGACATGGCATCCATGTCTCTTTTGTACCCTCTGCCATGTAACTTGATACAAACCTGCTCTCTTCTTGATTCACTGGAGACATGAGCAAGTCCATGCCCTGGATACCAAAGCATCTGGCTATGCTCTGGAATACCTTGGTGTTGAGGCTCCATTCCATCTGGCTGATGTCCTGTCGACTCAATCAGTCTGCAGTGATATCTAAGACCCCCTGCATGTGTTCAGCTAAGAGGGAGATGAGATTTAACTCCGCCCATTCTAGAAGGCAGTCTCTCTCTGCCATGAGAGAATTGGACCTGGTCCTGTTTTGGCAACTGACATGTACCTTGGCTGTCATGCTGTATGTTCTCATAAGAACCGCCCTGTATCTCACCAGCTGACTGAAGGAGGGGAGCACTAGGTGTATTGCCTTCAGCTGGAGCCAGTTGATGGTGTGCGGCACGTCTTCCTAGTTCCACCTCCCTTGAGCAATGGCAGCACCACAATGTGCTCCCCACCCCACCCCCACAATAGGCTTGTATCAGTTGTGAATTGTACTGACGGCACCTCTCTCAATGGGAGGCCCTTGAGAGTCACTGCTGACAACCACCAGGCTAAAGACTGTCTTTAGAGTCAGCTAAACCCTTTTGTGCCTCCAGGCTGTAATATCCTCTTGAAATGGAAGCAGCCTGGAGTGCTTCCTGATCCACGGAATGCAGTCTATGGAAGCTATCATCAGGCCCTGCAGTTTTGTCAAGGTCATCCGGTCCGCAGAGGAAATCTCTGAAGACTAGCTTTACCGTAGACTTCATCTTCTCCACCTGCTCTGGTGGGAGGCAAACAACACCTAAGTGTGTGTTCAGGATGACTCCAAGATGTTCAATCTCTCTGGAGAGACAAAGATAACTTCTCAGCATTGCCCAGGAAGTCATGCGCTGACTTTGTTCCACACCCACTGGAATGAAGGAGTTCTTATTAGGATGTCTTCAAGATAGGGATATAGGTGTATTCTTCTTCACCTGAGGGAGGCCACCAGAATTTTGGTAAAGACTCTTGGGTTGATGAGAGGCTGAAGGGGAGGGCTTTGTATTGGTAATATTCCCCCTGGTAGGTGAAACACAGACACTGTCTGTTAGGTGGATTAATTGGTATGTGTAAATAAGCCTCTGTGAGGTCTAGCAAGGCCAGAAAATCACTGGTTTGGGTGGTGCAGATGGTCTGCATTCTGAATTTCCTCTTTCTTAGAAACCAATTCAACTGTTTCAGATCCAGTACCAGGACCTCCAGTCCCCATCCTATTTGGGAACAATAAAGAATACTGAATAGTAGGCTTTGCTTTTTCTGAGGATGGCATTCTCTTGACTGCATCTATTTTGATGAAGTGATCTATGGCTTGCAGGAGCAGGCAATGTTTCTCCAGCTACTGAGAGCTTGGGAATGAAATGAAAACAATTGTGATGGATTTTGAGAAAGACCAGAATATAGCCTTCTCTGATTGTCCTCCGCACCCACTGATCTGTGGTGGATTCTTCCCAATGATGGAAATTTTTGTAGTCTCCCTCCTATAGGAAGCTTGGGAGAGTCTGGATGGTTGTTACCTATGTGGTCCCTTAGGGGGTGCTGCAGAGCTGGCTGTGTTAAACCCCTGGTTCCGCTGTTGCCATGGCTGAGATTTCTGCAGTCCCCAGAAGGCTCTAAAACCCCAGTTGTCCCTGGGGCAGTAAGGTGGGCAAAAAGACCAAAAAGAAGGAGATGAGGAGCCCTCCCAATGAAAGGGCTTACATCCCTCTTCTTTGTCGCAGGAGGCAGAACTTCCTTTTCATCATTAGTCTCTACAAAGACCTCATCCAAGGAGTCTGCAAATAGCTTCCCCCCTGCAAAGGGGCAAAGGCTAAATGGGACCTAGAATGGGCATATGTGTTTCGGTTTTTTACCCAAATCTAGTGCCAAACAGAAAGCGCAGCCACTTGTGCCCAGGGAGCAAATTGTACTGCATCTAGGCTAGTGTCAGCCATGAAGGCAGCAGTCTTCAATATTTTATCGACACCGTGCTGAAGTTTCATGTTATCTGTTGGAATGCCTCTTAGCAAATCCTTGGCCCATAAAAGATGCCCTAGCTACAATGGAGACTGTAGAAAGGAGGATGCCTTCTGAGATTTACGTAGACCATTTCTCCTTTTCTGTCCTCTGGATTTTGGGGGGTGTCTTCCCCATTCTTTGGGGAAAGCACCCCAGAAACCAGTGCAGCATCCACTGCATCCACCAGGGGAACCTGAAGCTTGCCCATCACGGTCTTGGGCAGATTATAGATTTTTTTGACGAATTAGTTGTTCAGATTGGAGGCCCCAGACTTATCCCATTTCTCCTTCATAACTTCTATAAGGGAATTGGGGAAGGGGACTGAAGTTGGGGAGACCCCCTGTTTAGACAACACTTCAGCTACTCCATCAGGTAGGTGAGCATTTGGTTGCTTTTCTTGCTCCCCCCACCCCTCAACTGCCCGTGTTAAGAGCCAGAGTCTTAATGGTCTTAGTCAGGAGAACAGGGACATCCTCTGCTTTACAAAGCCTTTGAGAGGTGTTAGATTTAACGGGGGCTTCCATGCCCTCTTCCCCCTCGGATAGGATGAGGGAAAGGATGCCTCTGCTGCCTTCGACTCTGAGGATCGGCAGTTAGGGAGAGCTGGCCTAGCCTTCTTTGGAGTATGTCTTGGAAGAAGCCCAGCCACCTCTGCCTTTGTCTTCCTCTGCTTAGTGGCTCCAAGTATTAAAGGGGGCAGCTGTGGTGTGGCCAATTCAGCTGATCTTTCCAGTGTGGCACAACCAAAATGGCATCTGTGCCAAAAAAAGGTAGTAACGAGGGTATCAGCCTTCCGACTGGGGAATGGCCGCAGCACCTGGCTGAAGGGAAGAGGGTGTGGTCAAGGACGATGCCCTCTCCTGGCCTTGTGCCCAGGCTCTAAGACTAGGATGCTGGCATCCCTCTAGTGTGACTGCAGCTTCTCTTGGCATACTAGGCCAATGTTTGAAGGGCTATGGCCAGGCCCCCTCCCATGAGATAATCTGCCTGATCCAACGGCAAAACTCTGGATGTATTGCCTGGCCTTTGATGACTGGAGGAGGAGAAGTGGGATTAGTAAGAGTGGGTGGAAAACTCCCAACACTCACCCAGCCAGAGCCCTCCTTAGCCTGCTCCTGGTCCCTGGGCAGGGTTGGAATGTGGCCCCGTGCAAGACCTGCCCTGATCCTGTTAGGCCCACCTGCATCAGGAAGGACAGCATTGGAATTGCCCAATGGATACTGAACTCCTGAGGAGATTGTGTCCAGGAGGACTGCCTTGTTCTCAGAGGCCCCACTGGACGGCAACGTTGGTCCCATGAGGGAGTCACATGACATGCCAGGGCAGTCCTCCTCAGATTGTTTGGCATTGCAGGCGCAGGCCTAATCAACATCCTCCACAGAGAAAGGCAGAAGGAAAAGGTGTGTGTGTGAGGGGGGTGTTGTTTTCTTTATGGACAACTAAGGGAAAGGCTGAGGAGAAAAGACAGGAGGTAATAAAAGAAGTACAGTTCTGATAGAAAAAAAGAGGGTGGAGGAGTGAGCAATGTCTGCAGCAGCCTGCTTAGAGCTATGGCAGGAACAAAAATGGAAAGAGGAGTGGGAAACTACTCTTGAAGAAACAGTTACATATCAATAACTGCTTTTGAGAAATGCAGGGAATTAAAAACGACATTGCAAGTCACCCCAAACGAGAGGAAGCCAGAGGGAGGCTGCCTCTTGGACAGTGGGGAGCCCATCTCACCTGCAAGTGGTGCCTGGTGCCTGGCGATCGCTCACTGTCCAGGCTGTTGGCCCTTTCGTTCTGCTGCTTCACTGGCTGCCTCTCCTTCAGTGATGTGCTTCTGCCCCTGCGGCCTATCGGCTTTCCCTCTGATCTGCTAAAGAAGAATATCTGCACCTTGACCGTGAACGTGAAGATAGCACACATGCTGCCCTCTATACTGTCACTTTCCTACACACCACGGGAAAGAGACAGGGAGCAAAACCATGAAGCTTTTCCTTCCTTCCTTCCTTCCTTCCTTCCTTCCTTCCTTCCTTCCTTCTCTTTCTTTCTTTCTTTCTTTCTTTCTTTCTTTCTTTCTACATTCATATAACACCTTTTAACAATGATTTCAAAGTACTTTGCAAAAATTAAAACAAATAAAACAACAATACAAAACAATAAGTAGCTAAATGCACAATTAAAAGTCAAAGAGTTTAAAATGCTTAAGACAGTAAAAGTATTTTAAAATGCCTGGGAGAATAAATATGTTTTTACTTGGCACCCAAAATTCAGTAAAGTTGGTGCCAAGTATACCCCCTTCCGTAGCTAGGACACCACTACTAAAAGAGCACTCTCTCCCTTGTAACAAACCTCACCTGTAATGGACACGGTATTTGGAGAAGGACTTCAGCCAATAACATTAATGTGTGGGCAGGTTTGTATGAGATTCCTTCTAGTACTTGGGTCTCAAGTCTTTTAAGACTTTAAAGGTAAACATCAGCCCTCTGAATTGAGCCCAGAAGTGAATAGGCAGCAACCAGTGAAATTATTTTAGGGCTAGTAAGATACCACCTGAGTGAACATTGGCAGTCAAAACTCTGGTCACTGCATTCTGCACTAACTGAAGTTTCTGAATAGTTTTCAGTGGCAGCCCTACATATACGCATTGCAGTAGTCCAGATGGGATGTTACCACAACATGGACAATGGCCAGGCTATCTCTGTCCAGAAGAGGTTGCAGTTGCAGCTAGTGCAGCAGCCCAAACTGATGCAAAGCATTCTGTGCTACAGAGGTCGACTGACCCTCTCTGTTCAGGGCTGGATCAAAGGACAGATAATGTATGCTACAGATGACACTGCAGGCAGTTGCAGAGACTGCTGACTAGTACTTTCATTGAAAGCGGGGAAGAGGCTTGTTTATCTCTGGTATTCAAGTTTCAGAAATGTTGGCGATATTGTCTTACAGTATATGCACCTCTGTATCTTCCTGTGGATGTTCCTTGCTCTGCCTGTTGAGCCTCCTGCCATTAAAAGGCAACAGATGGAGAGTGTGGCTGAGGAGGGTGGTTAACACAGAAATGCAGTCTTGTTTGATTTAAGAGTTCCTTCACAATGCTCCACTCATGCAAGCTGCCTCTGCCCAATGTTCCACAATTCCCTCCTCCTTCCAAGCCCCTCACTCTACATTCCAAGTCTAAGGGTCACCCAATCTTCAGGAGAGGCTTATTAGGGGTCACAAGGGGCTTCAAGAGGGAGAAGGGGTGGGGAATTTCTCTGCAATGATGTTCTTGTGCTCCTACTGCACTGGATACAACCCTATATTTTCAGTGGCTATGCAGTATAGAGTTGCACCCACCTGAAAAGGCGAGGTCTTTTTAAACTGCATGTATATTATGGATTCATGCAGCCTCTTCAAGCAAACTGTGTTTCAAACGTGCTTGGAAACTGCGATTGGTCTAAAATATGGCAGCCAGGTTGTTAATGAAACTGGCTGCAGACATCATATCACATCTGTTCTCAATAAATCACACTTGCTCCTTATCAGCTTCCGGGCACAATTCACAGGGCTTCTCATATGTGGCTTGGGACCATACAATTCCCACAGACTGCCTTCTCTCGTATACACCCCCCCCCCCAACATGCCTTTAGATTATGCGAGGAGACATTGCTTAGAATGCCTTGTGGTGGCAGGTGGCTCTAAGGTAGAGGGCCCTCTCAGGAGTGGCCTCTTCTCAGCCTACAGAAGGCCTGCCTCATAAAGCTACCTGTTACTGTCCATCCACTGAATTGGTCAAGGGACATCAGGATCAGAAGTGCTGCTGTTTTGTGGGGTCAAATGTATAGGTGCTAGGGTGCTTTCGAGGAGCTACAACAAATGAGAGGTTCAGCTAATCTGTAAATTATTACTAGTTCCATGAATCTCAATACTGGAAGAAAAAAGAACCGGGCACACCTTAATTTGTGGCTGGTCAGTTATTCGTTTATCTAGATCTGTTGTGCCCATTTCTTGGTTTTGATGCATTTTGTTCCTTTGCATAGACTCTACACTTGAAATACTTTTTCTAAATTATTTTTGTATGTTTAATTAAAATTTCTTTTTTGAAGGATGGGTAAAAAAGCAGGTAGGTCACCAGGATACAAGACTAGGAACTAGATGATAGATGGGGCAGAATGTTGGGACTTCATCTGAAATTGGACTGGAAGCAAAGCAAACCAGAGTTCAGCTGCCACATGTCAGGAGATCCAGAGTCACCTGTTTCCAGACAAGAGGCAGATGCCAGTTGCTCCTGTTTACAGACAGGTTACCTGCTGGAAGGAATTATGAGAGATTCTGTCTTCGTAATTCTGCCACTCGGTGGAAGCATTTCAATGAAGATATCCAGAGCAGAGGGTTGTTCTGTTTCTGGAGTGTCTTCCTGTTGTTCATTCTTCTACAAAAATACATATTTTTAAATTACATGAGAGAAGACATCCTGTGGAAGAGAGGCTGCTCTTGTACTCTGCTACAACAGAAGGGCATCAAAGGGTTTTCCCTTAAAAAGATTTACAGGAAAGGGCCATAGCTTTCCTATGGTAGGAAAACCATAGGTAGAGGACATGATATGCATGCAGAAGGTCCCAGGTTCAACTGCTGGTGCCTTTAGTAGGGATGGGAAAGACTCCTGTCTGAAACCTTGCAGAGCCACTGCCAGTCACTGTAGAAAATACAGAGCTACTTGGATACATGGCAGGGAGGGGGAACTTCCCACCCACGGGACTAATTTGGTCGATGGCGGTACGTCAACCAGCCTGCAGAGGCGTGGGCTTCCTCTGTAGGCCTTGCCCACTCCCCTCCAGGAGACCGCCCCCCAGTCTGGGGAGGAGGTAGGGAGAGGAGCCCAGTGAGATTGCCATACTATGATTAGAGAGAACAAGGGGACTCCCCTGTATGCTGCTCACCCTCCCTTCTCATTTCCCACGTGGGGTACGCAGACGCCGCACACTCAGCTGGTGCTTGCGGGGGCTCATGCAAGCACCGGCCAAAGCCCTTCCCTTTGTGTGCTGCTCCACTTGGGACAGTGTGCAGCACACAAAGGAGGCACCCAACTAGGCTGTCGATTGGAGGAGCAGCTCCTCTGAGGGACAGCCAAGTCCCCCCCTTTCACAGGTGCTCTCTGCCCAAACAGGATGGTGCACAGCAAATGGTCCTCCAGGCACCACCCAAGTCCTGTTCTCCATGCAGAGAGAGGAGAGAGACATGGAGCTCTGAGCAAGGATGTATGAGAATTCTACTGCAGTTTCAAATGATGTGGACATGTCTCATTTGCAATCCCAAACGCAAACAAGAGCATGAGTGCTTTGTTTAAAGAAATGTTAGCAAACTCCTGAATTTGCAATTGTGTTTTAAAAATGCATTTTTTAAAAATGCACACTTTGAAATGCATATTTCCCCCCAAATACACATTTTCATGCTTTAGTCAATGGGGGAAAGCGGACACTTTAGAAAAATATGCACAGAAATGTGCACCTTTCCTGTTCAAAATGGCCACTATTCCCATTTGAACAAACTGAAAAACAGGTTGAAACTGAAAATGGGAGTGAGCCAAAACAAGCTTCGAGGTGATTTTTGGAGAATTTAGGCGAGCTCGAATATCACTGGCTCTGTGCCTCTCTTTGCATGGAGAAAAGAAAAATGGTTGAGGTGGGCAAAGCCTTGTCTAGTCAGACCTCTAATATTCATTTTCACTACTTTTCTCCTACACTTCCCTGAACCTAAAATCAACCACCCTCCCAGTTCATATCGCCATGCTCATTGATGGGTCTCAGCATTCTCCATTTCCATCGTTGCCTCACCTCATCACCTCCCATGGACTAACCCCACACCATCCCTGTGCTGTGGGCTGGGGACTGCTGACCCCTTACAGCAGGGGTGCAGAACTTCTGGCTCACAGGTCTAATCCAGCCTGTGCCCCCCTGGAGGATTATCCCCACTGTTATCTCCGATTGGAAATAGCAGCAGGGGTGCCCAGTGGGGGGGGGGGTAGGACTTGCCCGAGTGCAGGGAAGAGCCAGTGCTCCCACCCCCTGCCACCCCCATCTGAGCGAGTCCTGCTGCCCCTCATCCCCATTGCTAACCCAACCCTCACTGCCAACAAAGAAGAAAGGGGGCGATGCCAGGGGGTGGGGCACACCCCCTGAAGTCACCCAACACACAGGGCGAGGGTGGGGGGCCACCCAACACAGGTCTGCACCCCTCCCTTGTAGGACTGGATGCTGATGATGTTAGTAGTGCCACTCAAAGGGGACTGGGAGGGAGGAGAGAGAAAAATTAACTCAGGTACTAGTTCTTAATTACAAAATACTAACAAATACAATTGCACTTACATAAGACATGGTGTCAGAGATGCTATCTGCTGCTTGTTTACTTTCAAGAGTCTTGTTCTTTTCAGGCACTTCTACCTGTTTTGTACAAGAGTAAGTAAATCAAGGAACGATGCACACCTGGCCAGTCCCAAGGACAGTCCCGAGGCCTGCTCAGCGCTGCACTACAGTAATATTGCAGACACACCCTATATAGGAACTCTGGATGGGCTGACTGACTGAAATGAAATTGCTCACAATCTTTTCATAAAATTTAGCATGCTGCATTTTCCATTGAACAATGCAGACATACAACATGGTCTGTCACATCTGAGTGGGAAGGAGCAGAAAATTATCTTTTCCAGGTGGACTTTCCATTCATAAGGCTTAGATTCCTCTTGTCTGAAATCCACTTCAAAAAGCAGGCATTTATAGGTTAAGGGCAAATCCACAGATTTGTAAATCAGTCTTAAACGCTTTACCACAGCCATACTAAGAGACTGCAATTCATTTGGGATTTACTGAAATGTTAGTTGGTTTCAATTATTTTTACGCACAGATCAGTGTGATTCTGGAAGCACGACTTACAGGACTGGGTAGCTCCCTTTGGCTTCTGATGCTGTGGAGGCTTCCAATTTCTGTCTGAGAACTTGAATGCGACAAGCCTTCAAAGTAAGGTCTATAGTAAGAACACAAACAACAGTGTAACCATGTGTTTACTAGGAGTTCCAAAACTGCAGCCTCCAGAAATTGTGTGAATGAGATGCCAGAAGATGCTGGGAGACTTGTCTATACTTCCCATCAGCAGTAGGGTGACACTGGAGGAAAGTCTGATGAAATGAGTCAATACCCCAGACCATCTTCACTTCACTACTGACCCAAGACAAGAGCAGGGGCCTGTTCAGAGATAGATGTTATTTTATTCACCAAACGCTCCCTTGGGAAAAATTAGGAGCGGATCTGAAAGTCATACCTCCCCCTCCACTGCCCTTTCATCACTCCACTCACTGTGGGAAGAAATGAAGGACCAAACTGGAAGAACTTGCAATGATTTGCTTGTGGAATCTCCTCTGATCAGCTGAAATGTCCATATCCCAAACTGTTTCAATCTTTTTTCCCCCAGCCCTTTAATTGACGTAAACATTCATCGCCTGATCCCACTGGAAACATCTCTGCAGCTGATAGCTCCTTTTCAATATCAACTGAAAGGATCATGCTGATCCTGTCTGAGCACCAAGTTCAAATATCAAGCACACATAAAAAGCCAGCAGGGGAGCACCACTTGTACAGAGCTCTTCACCAGAGGTTCAAAGTGCCAGCCTGAGCATATTCCATTATCAGTGTACAATCAATCTGTTTATGCAGACATTTGGTAGCTGGGGTTAAACAAATTAAGGCATAGCTTTAATTTACTCTATTTTATAAGGTTTCTAATATATATTATTATTTTATACATACACACACACACACATACAATTTTTTAAGATAGGGTAGATATAAACACAAATAGACAAGTATTTACTTCTACTGCACCTAAAATATCTAGGTACTGCACAAAAGAAAATTTGAATTTCACCTAGCATATGCATCTATAGTGTTATAGCTTAAAATTCTGCATTAAATTCTCTTCGTGCTCAACACCATCGCCTAACCCAACCTTCCTCAACCAGGTGCCTTGCAGATGTTTTGGATTTCACCTCCATCATCCCCAAGCAGCATGACCAATTGCCAGGAATGCTGGGAGTTGTAGTCCAAAACATCTGGAGGGCATCAGGCTGAGGAAAGTTGGCCTAGCCTATTCCTGGCAGCACCTCTCCTGTCCAACACCACACTTCCTCTGCAATCCTTGATGCAACATTCAAGGCTTTTGATTACAGGTGGGATCTTGGATGCATGCGGGAAGACTTTTCTATCCCCAATGCATCAGCACTTTCATCCTCTTTAATTCACTGTTAGCAGGTAACTTTCAGAAGGAGAGAGGGTTGAATGTGCCCCTTCTCATGTGCCCCTTGCTGGTAACATTATCACTAGCTCAATACAGCCCAGCAGTTTGCCAAACTGTCTTCTGCCAACTGGACAGCAAATACATCACCACACCTACTCTTCACTTTTCTCACACAGGGAGAACATCTCCCCGATGCATATTGGTCTGCACTGTGCAGCCTCAGATATTTACAGGAGATAAAGCAAAACAGAGCCATACTTTGCGCCTTCAGAAGATAACAGGAATTTCTCCAGGTTCCTGAGGTGAGCCAGGTTTCAGTAATAGGTCACTGGAGCATCTTGCAGCATTTTAATCTGAACAGCGACTATTCTTGGGACCTGAGGGGTGATCTAAGGGACCTGGGCTTGTAATCCTTGCTGTAGACCCCATTGCTAAGGACTCATCTTATTTCAATAAAATCACAGAAGTGGAAAATCCCAAAGGGTGGACTGGAAATCCCTAAAATCATAATAAAAGAGGTCTAATTAGGCACTGTAAGTACCAAGAGAGCTGTTTTTGTTACATTAATTAATGGATGAAGATTATGAATTGCAGGAAATTGGGGGGAAAGTAATGTATAGAGAAGCTGTTATGGTTCAATTTGTTTTGTAACAACAACATTCTCTGTGTGCATGACTGACATTTGGTCTGATCCTAAATATGGATCTCTTAACCACCAAGTCTTGTCTTGTAGCCATCCCAGGTATGGGGTTGTTTGTTATACGGAGATTTATCTCAAGAAAGCAGCTTGTCAGAGGAGCTACCTGGCCACGTTGGTTAGACTTTTTCTTCCAGAACCTTGATGTCGTCAAAAGGTCCTTTAACTGACCAAGCAGTGTCTTAGAGCTGATGGTTAGGGGCTATTAAAAAGCCCTACTTTTGGGTCCTTAGAGATAAAAACAAGATTATATGAAGAAGGAATATATACCACTCCCTGACAGCCATTGATTTGAAACCTGAACTTGGAGCTGCAGTTGCCTCCATAGTTACAGAAGCTGAGTGAGATCTGTTTTAGTTTTACAGGCCTGACACACAGGTAATCTTAGTTGGTTTCTTCTTTCAAGTGAGAATGAAGTGTATTGCATATGAACTAACCACCAACTAAGCTAGCGGTATGAGATAAAAAATAAAGAGTATGTTACTGCTTTAAATCCAGGTTGTCTTTCTGCCCTGAAATGCAGCCTAGAAATATCTGAAATACATTTTAAATAAAATATCACTGATACACTTCCCAGAGCTGTAGCCATGTTAGTCTGTTGCAGCAAAAAGAAGAAAAGACTATTGTGGCACCTTAAAGTCTAGGGAAGTTATTATGGCAATAATAAAGGGCAAGACTAGAACCAATGGGTGGAAATTGCAGGGAAGCAGCTGAACATTAGGAGAAACTTCCCGACAGTGACTTGCTATTCAGCAGTAGAACAGATTACCTTGGGAAATGGCAGGTTCACCTTCGCTGGAGGTATTTTAAGCAGACGCTGGCCAGTCATCTGTTAGGGGTGCTGTAGTTGCATCCTACACTGCAGATCCTGCATGGAGCAGGGGATTGGATTACATGACCTCCAAGGTTCTTTCCAACACTTTGATTCTATGATTCTGTGTTGTTCTTGCTGCAACAGACTAACATCTGGAAACTGCTACAATGGAATGCACCAGATTTAGTCATATGGAGTGAAAATCCATCAGTCTCATGAAGAAACTCACTCAGATACAGACAGATACCATCTTTCTGACAAAATGCAAAGAGCAGGACATCATTCCTAAGGGACAGAAGGTGGAAAATTTGCTATAGTCCATGATCCACATGATCTCAACTCTATGGTGAGAGACTGCTACACTCACTCCAAAAAATTGCTGGACCAACTTCCTATACAGCAAAGAGAAGAAGATTAAGAATGAGCCCTCAGATCTGGAACCCCATATAAAGAACCAACCTTTACCACATACACACATCTGGCAGAAATTTACCAAAACAAGACAAGTCATCTGTCATGCACAATTAGTTTCCCTGAAGAAAAAGATACCAAACTATCTTCAGGCCTCTATAGGCCACAACAGGCATGCCCTGAACTCACCCAACAATATTGTTAATCTATTCAACCACACACCCAGCCAGGCAAAACAGTCTGTTCTTCCATGGGGCCTCTCCTTTTGCCCCACCAAATCCACACATGATACAATTCTGTGGTGACCTAGAGGCTTTCTTCTACCATCTACATACTTCCAGCACAACAGTAACCAGTGTGCCACTGCACAACTACCAACTTCACAGCGTATCGCTGGACAATGCACTGATACACAACAAGCTACAGGAAGAAGAATTCTGCATAGACCTTTCCAGGTGGTCATAACAAGACAGTAGATTTTTACATAGAGTGTTTCTGCTGCTACACACAAGCTGAAGTAATCAGCAAGCAGCACCATTTACCACACAATCTCAGCCATCCAGAACATGATGCCATCCATAGCCACAAAATCAATTCTGACATCTTAATTTAAAAAGCCAACAAAGGTGGTGCTGTTGTCATCATGACCAAGCTGGACTACATATGGGAGACAACACCCTGACATCATATTTTAAAGGTCCCTATCATCAGACCCCATTGGAGAATACTAGAAGGAACTACATAACCTGAGAAGGGAATTCCTGCAGATGTGCAGGACCAAATCCTCACAGACATACCCAACAAACCTCGGCCAGGGGTCTTCAACTACTTCAAATAGAAGAAGAAAAAACTCTCCCAGGCTGATTGCCAACCTGAGCCAGCTGTGTCGGTCTCCTGGGATTGCTCCAACAAAGATTGGACAGTCTGGAATTATATGCATTATTCCCCAACAGATGCTGCTTGTTTCATCCATGTACCTTATGATGTAATTACCATTTATTTAGGTTTTTACAACATTAAACAATAAACAAATATTTTAATACATAGACATCATAGCAGACATGATAATTGTATCTTGAATGCACTCTTACACATTTTTTTGTATCTTGCCTTATTATGTTCAAAAAATGGGTACCATTCTTCATAAAATCTGTCAGCCTATGAATATTCCAGCTGGAGTTGGATCTGGTTAGTTAGTTTCTACATCAAGGTGAAGTCCCACAACTTGAGCTTCCAGGGCACAATGGAAAATTCCTTGAGCATCTTCCAATTAGCTGTTACTTCTGGTCTTGCTGCTGTCCAAAAATATGACAACAGTTCCTTGTATTTCAATTGTTTGTTGAGTCTAGTGTACAATGATAATAAATGTATAGCTGCAGAGGGTTTCATTTCTTGTTCCTTGAGTTCACTAGCATATTTGAACACTGCCTTCCAAAACTCTTGGGTTTGTGGAAAATCCCATAACATACGCAGATCGTTTATTGTTTTTACATCTCCAACAAAACTGGCTCAGGATATATAATTTAATATAATGTAAGTTATTCATATAACTTAATTTCATCTGAGTGGTGTACCATCTATGCCTCGTATTCCCCTTACTCTAAGAGACACAGATTTCATGGGTGCTGTGAAGCAGTCTGAACTATTGCTCTGTGCTAACTGTATCATCTAGATCTTTTTCCCAGACCAATTTGGTCCCTCTCCTGGACCATTCCCTATCATTCAGTAGTTTGTATATAGTAGATGTCAGGGCCTTAAGTTCTGAGGCTGATGTTATTACTATTTTCTCAAAGCTATTCAAATGCCACACTATCTGGGCATTTACTTTTGGATTCTTGGTAAAGCATCACTTGGTGTATTATTGTTATTGGCATCACTTGGTATATGTGAAACCCTGATAATTGTTCCCAAAGATGTGCAGCTGATTTTGTTGCATCCTCTTATATAGGTCTCAGGGAGATCAATCCTACTGCCCCAAGAAAGAGTCTGGGGGGCCATAGGATAGTTTGGATTCCTGGATCCGAGGTCAGACATAGCGCTCTGATCTCAGACCAAGGGGAGTCTAAGCTCAACCCCCCGTCGCAGCTGGTGGGGAGAGAACCGGGCCAGCTGCCTCTCCAAGATCACGCCAGCAACCTCAGAGAGGGGCAGTTCTGTGGGAAGGGAGGGGGATGCGACCTATCCCCGGACTTCCCTACCTTCTGTCCCTCACTGGCCCTGGTGCCTCAGCTAGATGGGCAAAAACACCCATCTAGCAATAATGCAGCACTGGAGAAGTGTGAAGCCGAAGATCTCCGTTGCACGTTCTGCTCTGCTTTGGATGGCTGTAAGCCTCCAAGTTCAGAGGTGTATGGCCATCCCCATAGGATTGTGGCCTAAGTGTATATAGGCTTTTTTCCTCTCCTGCTTCAAACTGTTTACATTTGTTGTTGCTACAAAATATATGACAGAGGAGGAAGATCATAGGGGATGGGGTGAAAGCCCTTCTCCATCTTTTCCATATTTGAAGCATATCATGTAGCAACAGGTTATCTGCTTCAAATAATGAATTTGAGATCTTGTCCTGAAATGAAAGATTGCGTATTATTTCCTTTTTTTCACTGGACATTTCCATATTGATCTGCGATTCTGTTTGAATGTTGTTTAAGAAGTGTAACCACTGTCTGATTTGGAATGCATTGTGATCTCTCAGTAGATTAGGAATCCCCAACCCTACTCCCTTGCTTTCTTCATACAAGGTATTTTGCTTTGTTTTGTTTTGGGGTTGTTGTTTTTAATGAATCTCGGTTTTTATCATTGAAAATAAATATTATAAATGTTTGCCAATAGTTTAGTGTACTTACAGGTATGTTAATTAGTATAATTTGGAATAAAAGTAATAATTTAGGAAGTAATTTCATCTTAACTGCTGTAATTTTTTCCAGCCAATTGAACTTCAGTTTAGACTATTGTTTCAATGTCTATTTTATATCTCTGGTAACTGGTTTATAATTTAAGTCTAATATTTTTGACATATCTGTTGGGATAATAATCCCTAAAAATTTCAACTTTTTGGAACAGGTGGGTATGCCTAAGAGTTTTTTCCAATCTTGATAGTTGTTGTACATCCATACTTATACATAGATTGATTGATTTTTTATATGTAGTTAATTTGCATCTCTGCTGCAGATCCATACTCTTTAACTGCCAGTGTAGCCTTCTTTAGGCTTTGATGGGGCCTCAGTACTGTCAGTATTTTATCAACTGCAAATAGATTGGTAACAGTCAATTGCGAGTTGATGGATATACCTTCTATACCTGGTGAAGTGTGTAACAGACTGGCAAGAGGTTCTATGGAGAAAGTGAAGAGAAGTGGGGATAGTGGGCACCCCTCTTTAGTGTCCCTATCAGTCTGAATAGGCTGCAAATCCAGACCATCTGTCTTGACTATTGCCTGGTTTTAATTGGTGTAAGCAGTTACAAAATGTGTCATTCATTACTTAAACAGGAAGTCCCACTCAAGTTTGTCAAATGCTTTCACAGCATCTAATGATGTTATAGAGTATGATTCCTTATTCTTAGTTTTGCAAAAGTGGATTATATTCAATATGCATCTGATTGGGTCTGCAATACTGCATTGTCTGACGAAATCAAACTGCTCTGCAGATATATAATTTGGTGCTATTTGGCCCAATCACTTTGCCCTGTTACTTATAACAAAAATTAGGACTTGATTGAAGAGACTAATTCGGCAATAAGAATCTAACCCTTTAGATTCTTTACCTAGGGCCAATCTAAATGGAAACGCTTTGTGAAGCGATTTGGACAAAATCTGCATTTTCACAGAATTGAATTAGCTCTTTCCATGAAAGCTTTTGCAGTGTATATGGGAATTGAAGCTGCATTAGTTGGGGTGCGTGAGTCCTGTTACAACTAGAAATGAACAACAGCAATAGCGTAGGTGTGGGGCAGCCAATGAGCAGAAGATTGCTCCTCCTCCCTCACGTGTTCAACAAAGTGCAATGGAGGACTTACTTACGAGTAGATTTTATGACAAACCCTACATACCCCACATACACACACACATTTATGAAGTGGGCAGGCAAGCAAGCAGCCGCTGCTACCTGAAGACTGATCAGAATAAGCGGGAGTGCAAGAGGTACTGAGAGCAGAGAGTGTGGAGCCGGTGAGGAGGGAGAGGCTGAAAGGGCAGGATGGCAGCTTGAGATTGATAGGCATATGGTCAAGGAACACCCAGTTACTTTGAATGAGTGCAAATCTCCAGGGCCAGATGAACCACACCCTAGAGTAATAAAGTAACTGGCAGAAGAGCTCTCGGAGCCACTGTCCATTATCTTTGAGCGATCACAGAGGACGGGTGAAGTGCCAGATGACTGGAGGAGGGCTAATGTTGTCCCTATCTTCAAAAAGGGCAAAAAGGAGGAACCTGGGAACTACAGACCAGTCAGTCTGACATCAATCCCTGGGAAAATTCAGGAGCAGATGATAAAGCAATCCATTTGTAAGCATCTGGAAAACAATGCAGTGATGACTCAAGCCAACATGGATTTGTCAAGAACAAATCCTTCCAGACGAATCTGATCTCATTTTTTGATCAGGTCACCTCCCTTGTGGACTGTGGGAATGCTGTAGATATCACATACCTCGACTTCAGCAAAGCTTTCAACAAAGTGCCTCAGGATATCCGGATGAGCAAACCAGCTCAAAGTGGGCTAGATGATACAACGATCCAGTGGATCCACAGTTGGTTACAGAATCGGATTCAAAGAGTGCTTATCAATGGGACCTTCTCAAACTGGGGAGAGGTAAGGAGCGGGGTACTGCAGGGTCCTGGGCCCAGTGCTCTTCAACATTTTTAGTAATGACTTGGAGGAGGAGGTACACGGAATGCTGATGAAATTTGAAGGTGACATAAAATTGGCCAGGATAGCTAATACCTTGGAAGACAGAAACAAAATTCAAAGTGATCTGGATAGACTGGAGAGCTGGGCAGAAAACAAGAGAATGACATTTAATAGGGATAAATGCCAAGTTCTGCACCTAGGAAAAAGAAACCAAATGCACAGTTACCAGATGGGGGATACTTGGCTCAACAACACTAGAAGCAAGAAGGAATTGTTGTCGATCACAAGCTGGATATGAGCCAACAATGTGATGTGGCTACAAAAAAGGCAAATGCTCTTTTGGGCTGCATTAATAGAAGCATAGCTTCCAAATCCTGGGAAGTACTAGTTCCCCTCTACTCAGCACTAGTTAGGCCTCATCTGGAATACTATGTCCAGTTCTGGGCACAGCACTTTAAGAAGGATGCAGACAAGCTGGAGAGGGTTCAGAGGAGGGCAACAAAGATGATCAGGGGACTGGAAACAAAGCCCTATGAAGAGAGATGGAAAGAACTGGGCATGTTTAGCCTTGAGAAGACTGAGGGGAGATAGGATAGCACTCTTCAAGTACTTGAAAGGTTGTCACAGACAGGAAGGCCGATGTCAGGGTGGACACTGAGCCCATAGAATCCCAGAGTAGTTCTGATTCTGAGGAAGAGCAGTCGCTCCTGGGAGAGGAGCGCGCTCATCTTTCCCAGGGCCAACAGCTGACGGAGATTCCTCCCACCAGCATTCCTAGCTTAGATAGCAGTCCTGGGAGTGACAGAGCGCAGGAAGCAGACTTGATGGATGCGCGACGCCGACGCAGAGAGCGGCGCCAAATGGAGGGCGCAGAAAGGAGGCGTAGTACCCGGTTGGCACACAAACAACGCCTGCGCCCAGAGGATCCAAGGGAAAAGGGGAGGGACTCTCCCTAGTCCTTAAGTTCAGGGGTCTGCCAGTAATTCCCTTTCAAACAGGGACCAACTGTTCCAACGTAGGGCATAGGTACTCTGCTGCTCATATCTAGTTGCTAACAGTAGAGTTGTTAAGTTGTAAAAGAGGAATAAAGCTTTGAAAATAATCCATTTGTCTGTGTCTGGACTTGGCTACTGGATTAGACTGAGAGAGGCCTCCAAGGAGCCCTTGACAGCCAGGATCTCTTCTCGATCATCCCAGAGTGCAGGACACGGAATCATGGGCTCAAGTTACAGGAAGCCAGATTCCGGCTGAACATCAGGAAAAACTTCTTGACTGTTAGAGCAATACGACAATGGAAACAATTTCCCAGGGAGGTAGTGGGTTCTCCCACACTGGAGGCATTCAAGATGAGGCTGGACAGCCATCTGTCAGGGATGCTCTGACCTGGATTCCTGCATTGAGCAGGGGGTTGGACTCGATGGTCTTACAGGCCCCTTCCAACCCCACTATTCTGATTCTATGAGAGCGACTAGCATGTTGTCTTTGATGTATATTAACTGCCCAATCAACAGGCTCCCCCACTCTCCAAAGCACAGGCTCAATGAAGTGCTTCTGTGTACATTTTCATGAAAATCATCCACCCCAGTATCCACCCTTTCTTAGCTGTGCAGCTTTGAATCAACAGATGTCCGTTTCTCAGCTGTGCTCCTTCATAGTTGCACAGTTTCAAAACAGCAGGGCTGGCTCTCCCCCAGTCCCCACAAGCCCAATTACTATTTAAAGTGAGAGGCAGCAACTGAGCCAGCATTTCTCAGCTGTGCTCCTTCATAACTGCACAGTTTTAAAACAGCAGGGCTGGCTCCCCCGCTCCCTCCACCATTCCCAAGCTCAATGATTATTTAAAGAGAGGCAGCGACAGAGCCCATGTTCACAACAGTGCAGTTTCAAAGCAGCAGGGCTGCTCCTGTACTCAGCAAAGCGGAACTGAAGGCAACGAGCTACTTCCAGGTAGACACATTTACCCTTCTGCTCTCCCCACACCCCTGCCCCACGCTATTTTGCCTTCCGCCAATCAGCACCGCTTCCACCAGCGTGCGCCAAAGCCAGCTTAGGTCACACAGACTCCCAAACAGCACTGAAGCTGCTTTGACAGGAAAATCCAACATAAAATGAGTTTGAAAAAAAAAACAGATTTAGGGCAAGAAATGCCGGGCTAGCTACGGAGAGCAGTGCATGTCATCTGACACTATCTGTTTGGGGGTGGAGTAGAACTGGAGTAAAAGCCCCATGTAGATGGGGCCCTGGTTTGTGCAGAACTATGATGTAGGGATGGTGGAGAATTCCGCCACGGACTCCAATGAGGCCGGATTCTAAGAATCCAGCCCCCCGGAGTATGCGGTGGAACGAAAGACTGACCTCCACCACCCAGGGGAATCTGCGCCGGCCGGATCCTACCTGCTGCCGTCCATCCGCTGCCGTCTGTCTTCATAGCCTATCACAGCAAAGAGCAGGGTCGCAAATGGCATAGCGGATGCCATTTGCATCCCTACCTTTTGCCATGATAGGCTATATAAAGATTTACGTAGCCTATCACGGCAAAGAGCAGGGATGCAAATAGCGTCCACTATGCCATTTGTGACCCTGCTCTTTGCCGTGATAGGCTATGTAAAGATTTATGTAGCCTATCACGGCAAAAGGCAGGGACGCAAATGGTGTCCGCTACGCCAGACGCCATTTGCATGGCAGTGGCTGGAAGTCTGGCTGCGGACGGGCCTAGCCGGTGGCTCCGTGGACTCGCCACAGAGCGGAGCCGGCCAGGAAGGATTCCGGGGGGAGGGACAGATCGCTTCCCCCCCCCCGTGGACCCCCCCAGAGGACTGGTGAGTATGTTTCGTACACCCCTACTATAACGCAGGGTATTTCCCATGATTGGGGAGCTGGGTCCTTGTTCATAATTCTGTTAAACAATCTGACCATATATGGTTTCAGGTGGTCAGCAAATGTTTGATAGAATTCTCCTGTAAATCCCCCGGTTCCACATGATTTATAATTTTTAATTTTTTGTAGGGCCTTTTGCACCTCATCCTCCATTATTGTCTTATTTAGCTGGGATCTGTGTTCTTCTGATATTTTCTTTAAATTTGGTTAAGATCTTATGAATTTGGGAGGCATCTGGTTTCTTAGTAATACAGAGATCTGCATAAAATGATGCAAAACCCTGTTTACTGTTCTTGATTCTGATGTTTTGAAGCTATGAGGGGCAGCCAACACCACAGAAGATAGGATCAAGATTCAAAAGAAAGGCTGGAACACTGGGCCGAATCAAACAAGATGAAATTCAACAGAGATGCATGTAACCTCTTGCATTTAGGTACAAAAAAATCAAAGATATGTATAGAATGGGGGAGACCTTGTTTGGCAGCAGTACATGTGAAAAGGACCTAGGTGTCTTAGCGGATCACAAGGTGAATATGAACCAGCAGTATGATGAAGCAGCTAAGAAAGCTAATGCAGTCTTGGGCTACGCTAATAGAAGCATAGTGTCTAGATCATGGGAAGTAATAGTTCTGCTCTATCCTGCATTAGTCAGGCCACATTTGGAGTAATGTGGCCAATTCTAGGCACTCCATTTTAAGAAGGGACATTGACAAGGTGGAGCATGACCAGAGAAGATCAACTAAGATGGTGAGGGGTCTGGAAACAAAGTCCTATGAGGAATAGTTGAAAGAGGTTGTATGTTTAGCCTGGAGATTGAGGGGAGACATGATAGCGATCTTCAAATATTCAGAAGGCTGTCATGCAGAAAATGGAGCAAACTTGTTCTATGTTCTAAGTCAGAAATTAAAACCAAGGGGTGGAAATTGCAGGGAAAGGAGATTCTGGCTGAACATTAAGAGAATTTTTCTAAGAGTGAGAGCTGTACAGCAGTGGAACAGATTGCTTGGGGAGGTGGTCGGTTCTCCCTCGCTGGAGGTATTTAAGCAGAGGCTGGACGGCCATCTGTCAGGGATGCTGTAGCTGCAGCCTGCAGTGCAAAGCCTGCATTGAGCAGGGGGCTGGACTAGATGATCTCTGAGGTACCTTCCAACTCTATGATTCTTTGATCAAATGTGCAATACCACTTGCCCCAATGATTGCTATGTGTTAGCCTACAAAATATGTAATTTGGTGCCTCTACAAAAAAGGACAGGATTATTATATGAGTCACTGTGTTTTATTCCATATGCAATTGGCTCCACATGAGTACATCTGTAAAATATCATATGCCTCCATATATGAAAATGATCACCATATGCTAATCCACAGCTAGTGCAAATTTGGTGCTTTTCTGAAAAAGTGTACAACTGTTGTGAAAAACTGAGCTACAGCTGCTGCACTAGCAAGAGAATCCAGGACGTATTAGATTTCCTGCACGTAGGGCTCAAGAAGAGCTTGAACATCAGTATGCCCAAGCAGGAGGTAGCAACACTGAATAGTGTTGTAACAGCAGGTGAGGAGGTGGATGGCGGGGGAGGATCAACTTCCAACCATCCTCAAGTCTATAGATTCCTAAAAAGGCAAAGCTTGCTTAATGTCCTAGTGATTCATCAGTTCCCACCATGACTCTGATATGGGTTCTTATGGTCCGCCATGTGCTTGCTTAAGAGCATGACATTACAAGATGGTTTCTTGGTGGTGGTCAACTGCCAGAAGCATTTCAGAGCAGAGGGCACTGTCCTCTGTGTCTTCCATGCAGACTAGGTGGTGCTAAATACAGTCCCCTCCTTCATACCAAAACAATGCAGTGTTTCAGAGAGCCCAAGAGACATCTCTTCTGACGTTCTGCCCTAAGCTGGCACACAGTAAAGAGAGGAGGTAGAACATGCTAGATTTGTGGAGAGCTCTCTATTTCTGTCTAGACAGGACAGTGACCACTAGTAAGTCCAAGTTGTTTACCTGGACTTTCAGGCCAGATCAGGGGCAAACGGTCTCAAAGTCTACCATTTTCATGTAGCTAGAGGACTGCATTGTTCTGGCTTAAGAGTCCCCGGGTAAGTAACCACCCAGGGCATCACAGTCAGGGGACCATGGCATCAGTAGCCTTCTGGAGCTGCTCTCCCCTAGATGAGATCTGTAGGTTAGCGACCTAATAGTCAGTGCAGACGTTCACCAGAAAATACAAAATCAACACTTACTCCTCAGCAGGCATGTCATTTGGGAGGAGGGTATTACAGGGAGTTGTTGCTCCATGAAAGCCTGGGATGGCAATCCTCTGATACATCCTGAAGCAAGTTGGAATGCCCTCCTTGAGTTGGGGGAGAAAAAGAAATTACTTGCCATGTATTCCTTGTTCTCCATCATGCAGAGAAGGCATTCCATTCACCTTATCAAGCCGGGGATCTGTGCATGCTAGGGATTCTACCACTGACATATATATTAGGTTGGTAGGTAGGAACCCCTATGGTTGATCACACTGTCCTTTCTGAGTTTGCTCTTTTTAGCTGCCTTGTAGGCATACAGGTTAAAGTGATGAGGGTCTCTTCCAGTCTGGTCTGGAAGCATGGAGACGGATTTTATTTATTTATTATCAAATTTATTAATCGCCCATCTGGCTGGCCACCCAGCCACTCTGGGCGATGCACAACATACCATAAAACAATTTAAAACAATAAAATTCTACCATAATTTTTTTTTTAAAATACCCTAACCCACCCCAAATGCCTGCCTAAACAACCACGTTTTTAATGCATGACGGAAGCTCATTAAAGAGGGGGCATGACGGAGTTCCCTAGGGAGGGAGTTCCACAGAGTGGGGGCCACCACAGAAAAGGCCCTCTCCCTCGTCCCCACCAGTCTAGCTGTCCTGGCTGATGGGATAGAGAGAAGGCCATGCGAGGCTGATCTTGTTAAGCGGCCTGTCTGGTGTTGCTGGAGGCGCTCCTTAAGATAGGCTGGGCCGGAACCATATAGGGTTTTAAAGGTCAAAACCAACACCTTGAATTTGGCCCGGAAAACAACTGGTAACCAGTGCAACTCCTTCAGCACTGGAGTGATGTGATCTCGCCGGTGGCTGCCTTTAATCAGGCGAGCCGCCGCGTTCTGTACCAGCTGCAGCTTCCGAACCGTCTTCAAGGGTAACCCCACGTAGAGCGCATTACAGTAGTCTAAATGAGAGGAGACCAGGGCATGTACTACCGATGGGAGCAGATGGTCGGGAAGGAAGGGGCGCAGCCGCCGTATCAGATGGAGTTGATACAGCGCTGTCCGGCTCACAGCTGACACCTGAGCCTCCATGGACAGCTGGGAGTCCAAAATGACCCCCAGGCTGCGGACCTGGTCTTTCAAGGGTAGCTGTACCCCATTCAACACCAGGTCAACATCCCCCAGCCTCCTCTTGTCTCCCACCAAAAGTACCTCGGTCTTGTCAGGGTTCAGCTTCAGCCTATTCCTCCCCATCCAGCCACTCACCGTCTCCAGACATTTGGACAGGGATTCTACGGCCAACCTTGGTGAAGATTTGAATGAGAGGTAGAGCTGCGTGTCATCCGCATATTGATGACACTGCACCCCAAACCTCCTGATGATAGCCCCCAGCGGCTTCACATAGATGTTAAATAGCATCGGGGAGAGGATGGAACCCTGTGGCACCCCACAAGTAAGTGGCCACGGGTCCGAAACCTCCTCTCCCAGTGCTACCCTCTGGTACCTGCCGGAGAGGAAGGACCGGAACCACTGCAATACGGTGTCTCCAATGCCCAACCCCTCCAGGCGGTCCAGGAGGATACTGTGGTCAACGGTATCAAAAGCCGCTGAGAGGTCGAGGAGAACAAGGAAGGAGCATTCACCCCTATCCAGAGCCCTCCTCATATCATCCACCAAGGTGACCAAGGCCGTTTCTGTCCCATGCCCAGGCCTGAAGCCCGATTCAAATGGGTCTAGATAATCAGTTTCTTCCCAGTGTGCCTTCAACTGCACCGCCACCACCCGCTCAATCACCTTGCCCAAAAATGGCAGATTTGAGACTGGGCGAAAGTTGTTCAGAACTTGAGGATCCAAGGAGGGCTTCTTTAAGAGTGGTCTTATCACTGCCTCCTTGAGGGCTGATGGCATCACTCCCTCCTCAAGGGAGGCGTTCACCACCGCCTTGATCCCCTCACCCAGTCTCTCTCTGCAGCTCATAATGAGCCAAGATGGGCAAGGATCAAGTAAGCAGGTGGTCGGCCTTACAGATGAAAGCACCTTGTCCACTTCATCAGGAGGAAGAAGCTGGAACCGATCCCACAAAACCGGTTTGCCACAGGCCGCCTCTTGCTCACTAACTGTATCCACAGCATGCAGAGTAACACACCTAATCTGATCAATTTTATCTGCAAAGTGCCTTGCCAAAGCCTCACAGGAGGCCTTAGAATGCTTCAGTGGTTCTGGAGCCACAGGACCGACCAGGCTCCGGACCACTTGGAACAGCCTCCTGGGACAGCACTCTGCAGACGCGACGGAGGCAGCATAATATTCCTTTTTTGCTGCCTTCACCGCCACGTGATAGGCTGAAGATACAGCTCTAGCCCGTGTCTGATCGTCTTTGGAGCGAGACTTCCGCCACCGGCACTCTAGCCGTCTCACCTCCTGTTTCAGAGCTCGTAACCGCGGATTGAACCATGGTGCAGTCCGAGCCCTGTTCAGGGGGAGAGGGCGTTTCGGAGCCACCCGATCTAATGCCCCAGTGATTGCGGCATTCCAGCCACCCACCAGGGTCTCGACCGAGTGGCCGTTGGCATGCCCCTGAGAATCCCCAAGCGCGTTCAGGAATCCATTTGGATCCATAAGACGCCTGGGGCGGACCATTTTAATGGGTCCTCCACCCCTGCGGAGGGGTTGTGGAACCGAGAAGTCCAACGTCACCAGATAGTGATCTGAACAACTAAAGTTGACTGACCTGCTTCTGGATCAAGGGGAGGAACCTACTCCCAAAGCAAGTTGGAATGCTCTCCATGAGTCAGGGGAGAACAATGCTTCCTCAGCTCCCATCCCCAAAGATATCTCAGATTTTCTCTATCTGAGATAAACTGATGACATTTTTTTATCATCTGGACCCATGGACAAGAGGCATTTGAGAAGTTCCACCAGGACTTCAACAACTTTCACCCACCATCAGCCTAGGCCAGTCTACCCAGCAGGTGGATTTGCTGGACATGACGTGCAACTACCAAATGGACATATAAGAACAACCTTATATCAGAAACCTTCTGACTGCTATACATACCTACAAGCTTCCAGCTGTTAGTCTGGTCCTATTAGGCCCAAGGAGCCATTGGTTTCTACAAGATCTAGGGCAGGAATGATGGATTAAGATGAATGACAGCTTTGGGAAGGTTGAGCTCTGTGCAAGCTGTTTGGAAATGTTGCTGAATCTTAGTGACAGCCAATGAGTGACCATCTGGACTGATGATAACAACAAAGAAAACTTCACACCTACAAAGATGCCAAAGGAGCACCAACAGGCATCACTGCAGATGATGATATAATTGGGCTGCTTTGGAAGAAGATGCTGATGTGGAATGTGCTTACAAAGCAAAGACAATGAAAAAAGCACTGATGACTTCTCCCCTAGAAAGATCATGGGCTATATGATCTACACTTTATTTATTATTAAATTGATACAGATCTTAAAATATGATATGGTTCCATCTCTGATCAATATAAAGAGGGCTTCAGGATCACTTTTAGGAAAGGAAGGAAGATATACACCACTTTTATTTCCTCCTCCCCCCGCCCTTTTCCCTCTCCCTTGCTTTTCGTTGTATTTTTCCAGCTCTGATGAAGATGAAAGGATTCATAACCCACTGCACTGGATTGGTAGATGTGAATTTTTCCTATCATAGCAGAACAGTCCAAAATAGCCAGGAAAATTACAGTGGTGAGAAAAAGTTTGTGAACCCTAGTGATAATTACAGAAATTCCATAGTTGTACCATGATAGCCTTCGTGAATCAAAGCCAGTCCTTTTCTAAATATCCAACAGAGTTTATATTAACCAATTCTGTATCTTGTGAAATAAAACGATGTATAAATTAGGCAAACAATGAGTACTTGAGGGTTAGGGTATGTGCAAAAGGAAGTGAAGCCCTGATTGCATCAGCTCAATTAAAGGGACTAATTAGAATCAGGTGTTTAAATCATTAGGTAGATCTTCAGGGATGCGCTTGGGAGGCCTCACTCTATAAAAGAAGCAGAAACTTCGTGAGTTTAGTTGTCACCATACAGTTGTGTGGAAAGATGTCATGCCACAATCAAAAGTCATCTCTGAGGACCTCAGAAAAACAGTTCTTGCTGCTCATCAGTCTAGAAAGGATTACAAAACCATTTCTAAGGATTTGGGGCTCCAACAATCCACAGTTCGACAAATAGTGTACAAATGGAGAAGGTTCAAGACCACAGTCATCTACCCAGGAGTGGTCATCCTACCAAAATCTCTCCAAGAACAAACTGGCGCGTCATTCAGGAAATCAAAAAGAATCCCAGCGTAATATTCAAGGATCTGCAGGCCACTCTTGCCTTGGCTAATGTGAGTGTTCATAACTCAACAATCAGAAAAAGACTGAACAAGAATGGCGTTCATGGGAAGACAGCCAAGAGGAAACCACTGCTCTCTAAAAAGAACATTGCTGCCCGACTGAAGTAAGCTAAAGATCACATACATGATCCCCAAGACCTCTGGAATAATGTTCTTTGGACAGATTAGTCAAGGGTACAACTTTGGGGCCTCAGTGAGAAACGTTATGTTTGTTTTTCATGAAACACTGAGTTTGAACAGGAGAACCTCATGCCAACCATCATAGTTACGATGGGTCACACAAGAATCTGTATTAGGACCAATCCTTTTCAACCTGTTCATAAATGATCTGGAATTAGGAATGAGCAGTGAAGTGGCCAAGTTTGCAGATTACACCAAATTATTTAGGGTGGTTAAAACAAAAATGGATTGGGAGGAGCTCCAAAAGGATCTCTCCAAACTGGGAGAACGGGCATCTAAATGGCAAATGCAGTTCAATGTAAGCAAGTGCAAAGTGATGCACGTTGAGGCAAAAAATCCCAACTTCAAGTATAGCCTGATGGGATCTGAGCGAGCGGTGACCGATCAGGAAAGAGATCTTGGGGTTGTAGTGGACAGCTCAATGAAGATGTCAACCCAGTGTGCGGCCACTGTAAAAAAAAGGCAAACTCCATGTTAGTCATAGAAAAGGAATTGAGAATACAACTGCCAATATCATACTGCCCTTATACAAATCTATGGTGCGGCCACATTTGGAATACTGTGTACAGTTCTGGTCACCACACCTAAAAAAAAATATTGCAGAGCTGGAAAAAGTGCAGAAAATGGCAACTAAAATGATCAAGGGGCTGGAGCATCTCCCCTGTGAGATAAGGTTACAACAGCTGGGATTGTTACAACAACATAAGGTTACAACAGCTGGGATGGGAAAAAAGGAGGGTAAGGGGAGACATGATAGAGGTGTATAAAATTATGCATGATGTGAAGAATGTGGATAGGGAGACATTTTTCTCCCTCTCTCAAAATACTAGAAACCGGGGTCATCCTATGAAGCTGATTGGTGGGAGATCCAGGACAAATAAAAGGAAGTACTTCTTCACACAGACCATAGTTAAACTATGGAATTCACTACCACAGGATGTAGTGATGGCCACCAATTTGGATGGCTTTAAAAGGGGGTTGGACAAATTCCTGGAGGAAAAGGCTATCAATGGCTACTAGTCTTGATGGCTGTGTGCTACCTCCAGTAGCAGAGGCAGTGAGCCTATGTACACAATTGCTGGGGAACATGGGTGGGGGGGTGCTGTTGCACTCAAGCCCTGCTTGTGGGTTCCTGGTCGACAGCTGGTTGGCCACTGTGTGAACAGAACGCTGGACTAGATGGACCCTTGGTCTGACCCAGCATGGCTCTTCTTATGTTCTTAATCATGGTGGTGGGAATGTGATGGTTTGGGCCTGCTTTGTTGCCTCAAGACATTGACAGCTTGCCATCATTGACACAACCATGAATTCTGCACTGTATCAGAAGATTCTAGAGGAGAATGTCAGGCCATCCATCCATGAGCTGAAGCTGAACAGAAAGCAACAGGACAATGATCCTAAACAGACAAGCAGATCTACAAAATAATGGCTGCAGAAGAAAAAATTCCATGTTTTAGAATGGCCTAGTCAATGTCCAGAACTAAACCCCATCGAAATGTTGTGGCAGGACCTGAAGCGAGCTGCTCATGCAAGGAAGCCCTCAAATGTCACTGAGCTGAAGCAATTCTGTATGGAGGAATTAGCCAATATTCCTCAAAACTGATGTAAGAGACTGACCAACAGTTACAGGAAACGCTTACTTGAAGTCATTGCTGCTCAAGGGGGTGCCACCAAGGACTGAATCTAAAGGTTCACATACTTTTTCACACATGGATATTGAATGCTGAATCAGGTGTGGATGCATAAATGCTGAAAACGAACCATGTTTGTGTGTCATTTGTTTACTCAGGCTATCTGTTTATCTAGGATTATGGGGTTAGATTAAGGTCTAATAACATTTTAGGTTGGAAATATATGACAATCCTAAGGGGTTCACAAATTTTTCTCACCACTGTATGGGGCGGAGGGTAATGTAAGCCTAGGATTACTTTCCAAATTGCTTTTATTGCTTTATAATGACATTTCAATACCATTTTTATGCCATTTCTAAACCATTTACATTGTTTTGCTGATGCGTTGATTGCTTTCTTATGACCTTCTCTGACAATTTATACTAATTTCTAAATACTCATGTTTCTATGCCTGCAAGTTAATGATATTTTCTATATGAAGATAATATTATTTTCAGGCATTGTGTATCAATAAACTAATTCATTTGTTTCACTTAAAATCTTGAGTCAGTGGTCTTTTACACTGGTCATGCTTTGACCCAATGGGCTGCAGAGCTGCAACAGCAGACTCAGATTAGACCACTGAATTAACACCAGCTTCCATCCAGAACACTCTACAAAATCCATTATCTACAACCAAACCCCGCAATACAACCACATCTGTTCTGACTCATCAGAGAGACTCACAATTTAAGGATTTGCCTCAGACATTTCTGAGATTATCATGCCCATTCAACAAAGTGAAAAAGCAGATCAATAAGGCTATACCTGTACCCATCACTAATCTACTACAGGATAGACCTAGAAGAGAAATTGAGTAAACACCACTTGTTGACACCTACAGCCTCCAGCTAAAACCACTCCAAAGTATCATTAATGATCTATAACCCCTCTTGGACAAGGGTACTTCCTTCTCATAGGTCTTAGGTGGCAGGCCTGTCCTGGCTTGCAGACAGACCCCTAACCTGAAACAGTTGCTCACCAGCAACAAGCCATATAACAGACACACAAATAGATGCATGGACTAAACCCTCCAACAAGCCCAGATGCCAACTCTGTCCTCATATCCACTTAGGTAATGCTATTACAGGTCCTAATAATGTCAGCCACAACATTAAACAATAACATTTAATACTACAAGGCCTAATAATGTCAGCCACAGCATTAACCTATTCATTTCCAAACTGAGATATGCTATCACCTGCCAGTAAAACCTTTCTGCATTCTAAATAAGACAAACATGTCAGCCTCTATATAATCTGACATTGGAATGAGTGATATTCAGAAACCAGTTGGATAATATTTCAATCTCCCAGGAAACCCTGTTGCTGACCTTATAGTGGCTATTCTTAGACATAAGAACTTCAGAAGGAGAATCCAGTGTGAAACTGCTGAATTAACATTTATCAATAAGTTCAATTCTATCACCTGTGATTTGATTCAAGATTACAAAGTTTTATGTACTTTAATTCACTTATCAATGCCAGGAAGTGCATCAACACTATTTTGTGGATGATCATTGTAATTATTTTACATACATCTAAGCTTTAATATAATTACTGTCTCTACTCCTTGCACTGAATTCCCCTCTGACCTCACACTTTTTCTTTTCCCTAAATCCATGTGTGTGTGTGTGTATCTATCTATATCTATACATATATCTGCCAACTCAGGATGACATTCCATGAATCTGATGAAGTAGGCCCTGGTCCGTGGAGGTTTATGTCATAATAAATTTCTTTAAGGTCTTTAAGCTGCCACAAGATTTGTTGCTTGTATCACTGATAAAAGATCTCATAGGAGACGAGTTCTAACTAGTGGAATGGACCGCTACCTGTTAGACCTCCAGGGGAAAACTTAACAGACTGAAGTGATAGGATGAAACACCAAAACCTTTTTAACTCTCCCTTTTCTGCTGTCCCAGCATCTTCCATCCCAATAGACAATAAACAGGCCTAAGAATCTGCAAGGTAGCTATCAGACATCAAATCCTCTTACCTTAGCTTTGGTTTAGGAGTGCTAAGGACACTGTCATCATCTTCCATGTCAGGCCCACTTTCACTAGGATTGTCTATATCTAGCGTGTCATAGAGAAGGTCTAGATCTTCTTCTACTTCTGGGACATGGTCAGCTGGATCCTGCTCAGAATCCAAAACCTAGGCACAAAATCACAGGCATTTCAACAGACAGTAAGTGACAGCAATAGAGGCTTCCCCTGAAATGTAAATAACTGCTTTATAGAGGCCACTTTTATCAGGATCATGGTAAGGGTAGAAAGACTGGAATTTCCCCTCCACAAACTCCAAAGGCGCCTTAGGTTTTCCTATGATAGATCTAAGAACTTGCTGTATGCCAAAGCCTAAAAGTGATATAAATGGACCCTATCTTTTATATTCTTTTACACTGTTGTATATTTTATATCCTGACATTTTAATATGTGCCTGGGAGGACTATTGAGCAACTCAGGGGGTTGGGGAGGTGCCACCATAACTGTGGTAATGGGCAGGGGGAGGTATGGCGTTGAGGAATTAACAGGCCAGCTGAGGAGAAGAGGGGCTAGGCACTTTACAGCTGTCCCCTCTTCTGGTTCTTCCCCCAACCTGATGGTTCCTGGCAGCCTTACCAGTCTGCCCTCGGGTCTGGTGGTGCTGCTGCTGAATGCCAGGTCGGCCCAAAATAAAATCTCCCTCATCCATGATTTGATTGTGGATGAGGGGGCTGACCTGGTATGTATTACTGAGACCTGGGTGGGGGAACTGGGAGGGGTCACTCTCTCCCAGCTGTGCCCTCCTGGGTACTCAGTGCAGCACCAACACCGACTCAAGGGTCAGGGAGGGGAGGTTGCCGTGGTCTATAGGAATTCAATCTCCCTCTCTAGGCTTCCTGCTCATTTGAGTGCAGAACTTGAGTATTTGTACCTTGTGTTGGGTAGCCGGGACAGATTAGGGATTCTGTTGGTGTACCGCCCACCCCACTGCCCATCAGACTCCTTGCCTGAGCTGACGGAGGTAGTCTCAGACTTGGTGTTGAGGACCCCTAGGATGATGGTCCTGAGGGATCTCAACTTCCATGCCGAGGCCGCTGTATCCGGGGCGGCTCAGGACTTCATGGCCGCCATGACAACCTTGGGGCTGTCCCAACATGTCATCGGCTCAACACATATAAAAGGACACACGCTTGATCTGGTTTTCTCGACTGGGCAGGAGGATGGTGATCTGAAAGTGGAGGAATTAACATCTGTCCCTTTGTCATGGTCAGATCACTTCCTGCTGAGGTTTAGACTCCTGGCAGCCTTCCCCCTCTGCAAGGGTGGGGGACCTAATTAAAATGGTCCGCCCCCGGAGGCTAATGGATTCTGATGGATTCCAGAGGGCTCTGGGGGATTTTCCTGCTGGTATGGCTGGTGCTCTTGTTGAAGCCCAGGTCACTCTGTAGAACGCAGAGATGACTCGGGAGGCTGACACGATCGCGCCCAAGCGCTCTCTCCCTCTGAGCAGAGCCCGGCCACCTCCTTGGTATACACCTGAGCTGAGGGCAATGAAGCAAGAGCGGAGACGGCTAGAACGCAGGTGGAGGAAAACTCGTGCTGAGTCTGACCGAACTATCTGAGTCTGACCGAAGCCCACTATCAAGCCTACTCTGTGGTGGTGAGGGTGGCAAAGAGACAGTTCTTTACCACCAGCGTTGCATCTTCTCAGTGTCGTCCAGCGGAGCTTTTCCGAGTGGTTTGTGGCCTGTTATATTCTGGGCCAGGGAGAGAGACGGTGGAACCCTTGGTGGCACACTGTGATAATTTTGCAAGGCACTTTGAAGATAAAGTTGCTCAGATTTGTCATGAATTGGACACCACAATTAATGCAGTTCCATTGGTAGAGGCATTCAGAGCACCGTCTGGTCCAGTTTTATTGGATGAGTTTCAGTTACTGAGGCCTGAGGATGCGGACAAGGTGCTTGGCCAGGTCCGATCGACCACTTGTGTGCTTGACCCTTGCCCTTCATGGCTTATTAAATCAAACAAGGAGGGGATGTCCGGCTGGGTCCAGGAGGTTGTAAATTCCTCCTTGAGAGAGGGAGTGGTGCCTGCCGCTTTAAAAGAGGCAGTAATTAGACCACTCCTGACCTGGACCCAGCCTAACCTGGACCCAGAGGATGTTAACAATTATAGGCCAGTGGCCAACATCCCTTTCCTGGGCAAGGTGCTTGAGTGGGTGGTTGTAGGACAGCTCCAGGCACTGTTGAATGAAACGGATTATCTAGATCCATTTCAATCGGGCTTCAGGCCTGGTTTTGGAACGGAAACTGCCTTGGTCGCCCTGTGGGATGACCTCTTCCGGGAGAGGGACAGGGGGAGTGCGACCCTGTTGATTCTCCTGGACCTCTCAGCGGCTTTCGATAGCATCGACCATGGTATCCTTCTGGATAGGTTGTCTAGGTTGGGAGTTGGAGGCACTGCACTGCAGTGGTTCCGCTCCTACTTGGATGGCCAACTCCAGAAGGTGGTGCTGGGGGATTATTGCTCTGTGCCATGGCAATTGTGCCATGGGGTTCCACAGGGCTCTATTTTATCCCCCATGCTGTTTAACATCTACATGAAACCGCTGGGGGAGGTTATCCGGAGGTGTGGGCTGAGGTGCCATCAATATGCGGATGACATCCAGCTCTACCTCTCTTTCTCATCAAACCCAGGTGAGGCAGTGGCTGTTCTGAATCAGTGCCTGGGCACAGTAATGGACTGGATGAGGGCCAATAAACTGAGACTCAAGCCAGACAAGACGGAGGTACTGTTAGTGGGTGGTTTGTCTGTCCGGCTAGGTGATAGTCAACCTGTTCTGGAGGGGGTTGCACTCCCCCTAAAGGATCACATTCGTAGTTTGGGGGTGCTCTTGGATCCAGAACTGTCACTTGAGGCACAGGTGAACTCAGTGGCACGGAGCACTTTTTATCAGCTTAGGCTGGTATACCAACTACGCCCTTATCTGGACAGAGATAGCCTAGCTACAGTTATCCATGCTCTGATAACTTCTCGTCTGGATTACTGCAATGCGTTATACGTGGGGCTGCCTTTGAAAACTCTCCGGAAACTTCAGCTGGTCCAAAATAGGGCAGCAAGATTGTTAACAGGGACTGGCCAGCGAGCTCATATTACGCCAGTACTTTTTCAGCTGCACTGGCTGCCAGTCCATTTCTGGGCCCGATTCAAAGTCCGGTATTAACATTTAAAGCCCTTAATGGCTTGCGGCCAGGTTACCTGAAGGATCGCCTCCTCCCATATGTGCCTGCCCGGACCTTAAGATCATCAGCAGCAGCCCTTCTCCGTGAGCCCCTGCCAAAGGAAGTGAGGCGGGTGGCTACTAGGAGGAGGGCTTTTTCTGCTGTGGCACCCCAGCTCTGGAACGAGCTCCCTAGTGAGGTTCGCCTGGCACCTACATTGTATTCCTTTCGGCGCCAAGTGAAGACCTTTTTATTTTACCAGGCATTTTACCATTTTAGCTTTCTAGAGTTTTAGCTTTGCTGTTTTAAATCTGTATTTTAAACCCCTGCACTGCTGCTAGGTTTTATTGTGATTGTATTGTTATATTGTGGTTTTAATGTTCTGTATATTTTAAATTGTTTTATTGTGTGCTGTTTGGTTTTAATTTTTGTGAACTGCCCAGAGAGCTTCGGCTATTGGGCGGTATAGAAATGAAATGAAATAAATAAATATACAGCAACAATATAGTGCAAGTCCCTCATATAAGATATCTAGGTATACAGATGAAGAGCGCTGGCTCTTGGTCTGAGCAACAGTGAACATCTAACCAGAAAGGATGGAGGACAGGTTAGGTCTGGGGTCCCCAACCTTTTTGGGCCCATGGACACATCTCAGGATTTGAGAAACTGTCCTGGGCACTACCACAAAATGACTGCCCTGGGGGCCTAGCTACTCAAAAAAGGCAAGTCATTTGCCCAAGAAAGTCATTTGCTTTAGAAATACTTCTACATTCCTGGTATGTTACCGGGGATGGGGGGGAATGTTTGCTAACCCTAATACAAAAAGAAAAGAAAAAAAAATATTCAGAGCATGTGCAGTTTTGCATTTTGACCTCACTTAAATCAAACCACCCTCATTACTACAGGAATAAAATGGAATTTGCTTCTGCTGCCCTGATGCTGAATACATCTACTTGGGAATAGGCATGGCTTTGTTCACCACAGAAAGTGATAATACACTGTATATTTTAAAGTAAAAATAATAAAATGAGTACCTGTAACAACAGCCAGCTGCTCTCTGGCTCTAAAATGCTTTTTGAAATGCCCATGCGAGCCTAGACACTGACAATGTCCCCATCCCCTGCCATTTCACTCCACGGAGCACAAAATGCCCATTCCCCCTCCCCCACCAATGGTGATGCTCAGAGAAACTCACACATACCCAAATCACACAAAAAAACAGGCACCTCCTTCCCAAAAAACCCAAATTCCAGGCAACACATACACATGCAACACACACACACACCAGGCAACCCGCCCAAAACCACAAACAAAAATATATGCCAGGCACTGACCCCCCTGCAAAAAAGCACCAGGCAAAAAGCTTCCAGGCAACAGACACATGTAAACCTAGGCAACATGAAGTTATCCAAAACACATATACACACACAAACCTGGCAACCCCCCAACCTCCCCAAAAAAACAGAAACCCCCAGGCAAAATGCACACAGAAAACCCCCACAAAATCATGCAACCCCCCAAAATGCAGACAACCCCACAGAACATAAAAAATAGGCAATTACTCCCTATAAAAACACTCCCAAACCCTAGGCAACATACACACAAAACACCCAGACAACAGTCCCCCCAAACAAACACACAAGTCCAGAAAAGACACACTAATACCTCCTCCCCAAAAATAAAAACCCAGACAAAATACATTCAAACTCCACAAAAATACCAAGTCAACATCCACCCAAAATACAGATGGACAACACTCCCCCCCGCCCAATACTGCCCTCACCAGGATCCCACATTTACCAGGCAGCATCAGGATCCTTATTTCTTTTTGCCCTTCCTTCTTGTTTTCACAGACAGTTCAAGCTGGTGGGTGGCTGGACAGCAAAGCAGCCACTTCCAGCTACTCCACACTCTTCCTTTCCTTTCCTTTCCTTTCCTTTCCTTTCCTTTCCTTTCCTTTCCTTTCCTTTCCTTTCCTTTCCTTTCCTTTCCTTTCCTCTCCTTTCCTTTCCTCTCCTCTCCTCTCCTCTCCTCTCCTCTCCTCTCCATGACACCTAGAGGCATTCTGGAGAAAGGAAAGAAAGAGGGTAGGGTGGTTGGAGGCCTGCACTTCCCTGTTCAGCAAGCTAAGCCACTGCCATAGGTTACCAAAAAAAGAAAGGAGGGGCACGAGATCTCTGTAGGCACCAAAGGAGGTGTCTGGGGGTGTAGGGGTGCTCCCAGGCACCACACTGAAGATTTCAGTGTTAGGTGATGGATTGTTATGGAAGGAGCATTTTGGGAAGAACACAGAAGCCAGAAACAATCTTCACAGACAGGAGCGTTGCTAGGGTCTTAAAAGATCCGGGGCACAGGCCCATAACACAAATTTGCGCGTGCACACAGACACACACACACACACACACACACAGAGTCTAAGTGCGCGTCTAGTGTGTGTGTGTGTGTGTGTGTGGTGTGTCCATGCAGTGTGCTTACCTGTGTGCATAGATTACATACATACATATGTAAGAAGTGTGCACTGACCGCCCACCCCACTTCAACTCAGACCCTGATTCAGCGTTTTGGAAAACATCCCGCTTCTGCTCAGGCTAATGTGTAGTTGGACCACTTCAGCTCAGCACCAAACCTGAGTCAAGGTTTGGGGAAATGGGTCTTTATGCTTCCTGTTGACTACCATGAGAAACTGGGGGAAAATATGTAACTTTTTTCTCTTGGTCAGAACTGGATGATAATTTCAGGCACAGTCACCCCCTAGAAGGGGATTACACCTGCCCAATGTTAGAAAAATAGGTGCAGGGTTTATATTATTATTTCCTTTTAAAGGGAAATGCCAATAACATTATAATTTCTTGGAAGAATTGGATAAAAATTTCAGGATTCATTGCCCCGTCAGAGGAGATCATGTCTGCCAAATTTCAGAATGCTAGCCACAAAGGCTTTTGTGCACAGGTGGCCTTGACATTCTAAGGTCTCCAAAAGAGGACATACTTACCTCCCTCTGTTCCTTGTGGACCATTGTTCTGAAAATTACAGATAGCCTAGAGGTGTCCCTAGAGCTGGACTATAAGGAAGGCTGAGTGCTGAAGAATTGATGCCTTCAAACTGTGGTGCTGGAGAAGACTCTTATGAGTCCCCTGGATTGTAAAGAGGTCAAATCAGTCCATCCTAAAGGAAATCAACCCTGAGTGCTCATTGGAAGGACAGATACTGAAGCTGAAGCTCAAATATTTTGGCCACCTAATGCAAAGAGAAAAGTCACTGGAAAAGACCCTGATGCTGGGAAAGATTGAAGGCAAAAGGAGAAGGGGATGGCAGAGGATGAGATGGCTAGATAGCATCACCGATGCAATGAATATGAATTTGAGCACACTCCGGGAGAGAGCAGAGGACAGGAAGGCCTGGCATTGCTATGGTACATGGGGTCACGAAGAGTCGGACATGACTTAACGACTGAACAACAACAGAGGTGTCCCTAAGTAACAAACCAGCAAAGTTTCAGAAGGATAGGTGCAGCAGTTCATGTGGAAGGGGAGTTCTCCAATTTGGAGGAGGGAGTGATTTGCTTTCCCTTCCATTCAACCCTTCCCCAATAGTTTTTGGGTAAATTTGTATGAAAATGCACAGGTCGTTAGAGGTGTCCCCCAGGCAAGAAACCTGCAAAGTTCCTGAAGGATATAAATGAATGAAAATTTAGAATTACTCGAATTTATTTACATTTCACCAATGTTAGCAGCAGGGAACGTCGGTGGGAAGGTGCTATTGCACTCATGTCCTGCTTGTGGGTTTCCAATGGGCATCTGGTTGGCCAATGTGTGAACAGAATGCTGGACCAGATGGACCTTGGTCTGATGCAGCACAGCTCTTCTTATGTTCTTAAATAGAGAAGCATTTAAGCATGTGCAGAATGTTTTTCTTTCACCACTGAGCACTTACATTCTCCCCCTACCAATTCTATTCCCCTCCATGCAACCATCCCTCCTCATCCTACCATCCTCCAGTATCTCTTCATAAAAACAGATCTCTTATTTTGTGCAACTCCTCTCTACCTCCTCGTTATGCACAAGCTCTCATTGTGTCAGGAGCGCCCTAGCAGCCTCTTTCAGTACACTCTAATAGCCAACTCAAGACGAAAGGATTCTTTTCAAGGCTTTAATCCTTTTACAACTTAATGACTCTTTCAGATGCTAATCACCAGCGACTAAGCAATGAACAGCAGAGTAGCCTATGCTCCGGGTAGGCAGTTGGTCCCCGTTTGAAGGAGAATCATTTGAAGACCCTGAATTTAGAGGCTAGGGAGAGATCCTCCCTCTTTCCCTTGGGTCCATGGGACGTGGCTGTTGCTTGTATGCCAAACGGGTGCTACGCCTCCTTTCTGCGCCCTCCATCGCTCATCGCTCCCTGCGTCTGCGTCGAGCATCTAGCAAGCCCCCCTCCCGCACTCTCTCACTGCCAGGGTCACTATCTATCTCAGGAATGCCGGCAGGAGGAATCTCTGCCAGCTGCTGTGCCTGTGAGGGATGAGCTGGCTCCTCTCCCATGGATTGCTGATCCTCCTCAGAAGCAGAACTGCTCTGGGGTTCTATCGGCTCAGTTTCCACCCTGACACATTGTATCTTCCTCCCCATAACTTCATTTGTGCCAAGACTTCACCAGGATTAGCCAATGAGTCTGTTTTCAAAACTAGGGCTAAGTTATGGAGAAACTCTGAGCATGTATTAAGTGCCTTTCCCTCACCACTGAAGGTAGAGTTCATGCAAAAAAACAAACCAACCCCCAAACCCCCAAATGACAAAACATGCATAGGACTGAGCTGAAAGGATAGTCAATTCATTAGACGGAATTGGGTAGGCACTGTATTAAGCTTGCAGTACCATGCTCACAACTCGGGACTTATTTCTGAGTAAACATGCAGAACATCAAGGTGCAAACCTCCTAGCAAAAGTAACTTGTGCTGGAATCCTATGCACACTTCCCTGAGGCTAAGCCTCATTAAACATAATGGGGCTTCTGAGTAGGCATACATAGGACTGCATAAATTAGTAATATTTATCTCCTCTCCACTTAAAAAACAAACCATGAACTCCTATTTTTTATTAAAGCTTTCTGTTCAGAGGAACATAGGAAGCGGCCTTATACTGAGTCAGACCCTGGGTCCATCTAGCCCACTATTGTTGACACTGACTCTCCAGAGTTTCAGGCAGGATTCTTTCCTAGCCCCACCTGGAGATGCTGGGGATTGAACTTGGGACCTTCTGCATGCCAAGCATGTGCTCCACCACTGAGCTACAGCCCTTCCTATTGCTGGATAATGGCAACTGACAAACAAAACAGCCCCAGTTTCTCTGCAACCATGTGAACCCACTTTTCTTAAAGGCTTGAGTGAGAAGGAGAGAAACCAACCCTCTTGTCTGTTTGTATAAAGTCAAATACAGTTCAGAACTTCTCTTGCCCGCCAAAGAGAATTCTCTTTAAGAATTCCCCAATATATGCTGTGGGTGGAATCAAGAAGAGAAAGGAAGAAAGAACAGGGGAGGGAAGAAGAAAAGAAGAATGGTGATTGGAAATGTGCACGGAGGTGGGGGGGGGGGGCAGAGAGAATTCCCTAAGCCAAGTGGCTCCTTTCAGAGAGATAGTACTTCAGAGGAATTTAGGAGGCTGTGCAGGGTTTGCAAGGATTGCACATACTTAAATGAACTTTATGAGGTGAGGTGGCTGAGGGCTTTTTCTAGCTTTTTTAAAACTGCAGAACCCCAGCAGTTTCTCGATCATGACGCCACATAGTCCTAACCCTCCCTTTGGGATTATTTGAGTCTTGCAACTATTTAGGAGAAATTAAAGTGGAGGGGGAGAAAGAAGTTTGTGGAGACTGATTGGATCCTTTGCTGTACTGAAGCTACTAAACTTCTGCAGAAGCCAAAGGTTCCAGTTTGGGGCAGTGAAATCAGATGCTGTGCGAAATACCAGTATTTCACATGGCATTCTTTCTTCCCTTCCATCTCCCTCTTCAAAATTTAATTGCAAGCAAGCTCCCAACAGTGGGCATGTATGAGCAGAAAAGTAGAGGGAGAGAGGTTTTTTGCACCTCAGAAAAACCCTACACCAGAGGTGACCTCCTAATGGCTTAAACACCTTCTCATTAGGATCTCCAATCCCCTGGGTGACTTGACAGTTTTTACTTCTTGTTTTAGACTTTGAGAAAAGGAAAATTTATGCATGGCTAGCACAAAAGCCACTGGACCTAACTGTCTGAACTTTGGCAGGCTTAGTCAGCTCCATAGGGCCTGCTAGGTCCCCAAATTCCATGAATATATGTGGAAGCACACACAAAAAATATAGCTCTTTACTTTGACAGATTTTCTTGGAAAAAGCAAATTTTACCTGTGACTAGCACAAAAGCCACTGGACCTAACTGCCTGAAATTAGGCAGATTCAATCAGCTCCATGGGGGCTACCAAGTCTCCAAATGTCATGTATTTATCATACAAACTAAAAAAGTTATGGCTGTTTGTGTTTTCCAATGCAAATCAATGTGAAAATGTTAAAAAAAATGGCAATTAGGACAGCTCAAAAGATCCGGAGCACAGCTCAAAAAAGATCTGGGGCCCGTGCCCAGGTGGACCTTTTCTAACAACGCCCTTCTCCACAGACCTCACCAAAACTCTTAACATTCTAATCATTCAATGTGATTAGAACCTAAAGAGGTCAGTCAACTATCCCTCCCACCACCTCCTTTTCCTCCCTCCTCTCCCCACCTGGGCAGTTTCCTTAAAGATCTTGGGGAGAAATGCATCGGTTTTTGCAGACAGATCTTCTATGTCCCTCCAAATCTCTAATGAAGCTTTATGAGGGTTTTGATTCAATTTGCATTGGAAGATCCCTGCTTTGGTTCTGACATCTCCCGAATCTTTCTGAATCAGCTGATTCAGTACTGGATTTGGCTGAACCTGCTGCACACCTCTAGTATTTATAGTGATAGTTGATGCCTGTATATCTGTCTTTCTGGCATACGAACAACCAAGTGGAGTTGTATGGAGCTTGGGGTTAATTTTAAAAGAATTGTTGAAACAGAGGTCTATTCTTTAATATATATTTTTTTTCCTCCAGCCATTACCAGTTGCTTGCAGTTATGTAAAATGCTTTGTTGCAGGTGGGCCTGTTGTGTAGATTAGCAAGAAAATAAGCTCTGACTTAAACATGTCCTTCATGTAGGACTGCAACCAGTAGGTCTTTGAATACTGACTAGGAGAGTGCTAAGACTGGGCAGAAGCTCCTTTCAGGTTCCCCTTACTGAGGCCCATCTAAGCTTTGTTACGCAGGATACAGTCAACATGACACAGTGCATTTGTCCTTACCTCGCCCATGGACTCTAGTGGCCTTTCTGTCTCAGTCTGAATCCAAGCCAGAAAAACTGTTAGCTGAACTTAGGTCCCACTGAACGACACAAGTTAATCATGACAAGTCCCACTGATTTCAGTGGGAACCAGGTTCAACCAACTTAGTTTAGATCCAGCCCAGAGGAACTAACACAGAAAAGCCACTAGGGCCCATGAAAGAATTAAGATGCTTTCACATGAGACAAGCTGGTAATGACATTGTAGCAGCCATATCAGGGGTCAGACTAAGTAGCCTCATGTTACTGCCAAGTTATTGTTTAGCAAAACAAAAATGTGGAAATCTCCTGACTTGTCAGCAAGGCTAACATTAAGTCAAACTGCATATCATGTTCCTGTTCTTTGCTTATTGTATATCATGTTCTCTTCTGTTCTCTGCTTATCATGGTTACCCTATAACCCATTTCTTGTATTATAAACAATGGTGCTAGGAGAAGAAATGTTGAGGACTGCAACCCCACACGGGAGGGAGAGGAGGAGCCGTTTCCTATGTGTCACAATATCTATAAAAACAATGTGCTGATGTAAATCGGGGCTTCTGGCTCTTTGGAAATGATTCCAGCCTTAAGCCCGCGCATTAAATAAAGAAACTCTTTTTCCTTCACTCCGTGGTCTCTCTGACTCTGAGTTCTGCAACATAAATGGTGCCGTGACACGGATGTGGCAGGCTCTGAGACAGAGAGGTGGCAGTTGCCTGCTCTTAATCGCTGCACCGGGAGGGAGAGCTCGGCGCACACTTCCCTTTCTTGGCGCCACCGACCTTTTTGTCGGGTAAACGGGAGAAGGCCTGTGCCGGGATCGCCCAAACGGCAGCGAGCAGCAAGAGAACCTTGGGAAGCAGAGGAAGGAACTTGAGCCCTGCCTGTATCGCTGCTGCAATTGAGCTGAAACCCACATTAGAAGCCTTCAGGAGAAAGGCAAGTATGTAGTAAAAAGTGGGCCCCGCCTTTAGGGAGAAAGGCCACTGGGCAGAAAAAAAGAGGGCCCTGCCTTCTGAAGAAGGTCAGTGTTGGTATACGTATACAAAAAGAACCTACTCCTTGCGGGTAGAAGGGGGGCCTGATCACACCCCCGAGCGGACGCCAGTACTCAGCTGGCCAGTACTCAGCAAGAAGCTGAGGAAGCTGGGGAAGCCACTCTCCGCTCTAGTGGAAAAAGTGGGTGGCAGGGACATATGAATGAAGTGGTGAAAATTGATGATTGTGTGAGTGGCTACTGCGGTTTCTGTCGCATACCGTTGACCGTCCAGGTGCCCAGGCCAGTAGCAAAGTGCGTGGTGTGAAATTCCTTTTGTGTCGGCCAGTGAGACCCCTTACTCACTGACCAATCCCCTTTCCCTCCTTGTGTCTGTCTTTATCTTAGGAGGGAGGCTATGGGAGGTGGGGGAAGCAAGACTTGCACCCCCTTGAGATGTATGTTAAAAAAAAAAAAAGGAAAAAGATTTTTTTTAAAAGGATTCAGAATAGAGAGAGGAAACAGAAAAAGCTCAAGGCCGAGCTGAGACAAAAACAAGAACAAGATCTGAGGCTGTTAATTAGAGAAATGTTGCAGGACAGCCTGGCTTTTAACGAAGCGTGAGAGCGTGGGAGTGTGAGGCCGAAGAAGTAGCTAGTGCGCCAGGAGGGGAGCAGGAGAATTGCCCACAAAGTTCTGAGTTGTGCAACGTCATCACCTCACCTAATTGAGATGAAATCCCTAAGAAATGGAAACTGAAAATGAAGACCCAGAAGATGAAGGAGCAAAATGGAATAAAGGTGAAGAATCAGCCCCCAGGGCACAGGCTAGACCCCTCTTCGAGTGGAAAGTGTGCCATAGGACGGTCCCAAGGCAGAATGAAGCGGAGAGACCATGTTGAAGATCTCTGTCAAGGTAACCGTGTTTAGCTTTGAACTGTGTTAGAATTGCATAGAGCCTGTAGCTACTGACCATCAGCTATATGATTTCTGAAGAGCGTAACCATTAAGCTTTTGCCGTGGGATTCCCTGCAATGAAGAAATCTCACTGATTTGAGTGTCCAGTGTTAGACTGCCTGAGTGTGTGTGCTGAAAAGACCGAGAGACCAGACAGCATGTTCCTGGCCAAGCCAAAATCACACTACTACCATGCTCCTGGAAGCTGCAATAAACTGTGTAAGCTGGGAGACCCAACCTGATTGAGAAGAAAAGAAGATATTGGAGTAACTGTCTTGAAAAACAGTGAAATCTGTGTAGCTGGCTGGCTGACGCTGTCAGTGATGTTACAACTTTAAATTAAGACTGTTTTCCTGTTTGAGACCCCAGCGAAGAAAGCTGACCTGAGTTATTTGTTGCCCGCGCCAAAGCAAAGTTTTGGCTGCCCTGTACCTCATCGTGTGCTGTTTTAAGCTTGGGATTTACAAATACAAACAAACTGGGAAGCTTGCCTTTGAAGTCCTGCAAATCACCCCACCGCCTCCCCGAAGAAGATTAATGGCTGCCTGAAAATGCAAGTATAAAGTGATGCCCATCACTCCCCAGCGTCCTGAGTTTCGGCACTTTGCTTTCGTGTACCAAGTTAAAAGAGAGGGGAAAAAAAGAGTAAGTTTTTAAAATGTCTGTGAGAACCTGACAGAAGTAGAATAAAATTTACAGAGGAGTTGCCCAGGTTGAAGCGTCACGGCTAGAGAGGTGAGCTGTGTCGCTCTGTTTAGACAGAGGCCTTGCTAAAAAGTTAAAGGCCCTTGTCTGTCAGAAGGGGTGTAGGGCCACATTTCCCCTTTTTAAACTGACGCAGAAGTGGGGAGCCTTTGCTGGAAACATCTCATCTTCATTGCCCAGAGCCTTCTCTGTTTGCCTCCATCATCATCTGGGCTTTTTAGAGACACTCTGCACATGGACTAAAATTTTAAATTGTCAAAGACTTGCCATGGACAGTGCTGTGAAGCTTTTCATAAACTTGAACTCTCATTGCTGTAGACTGTGTGTCTGTGTTTGTAGTCAGCTCAGTGTACAACAGGCTGAGTTTGATCTATGACTTTTAGATTTCCTTCTGCCAGAACTCATGCAGCATAGAGTTGCCGATGAAAAAATGGTGACCTAGAACTCTTTGCGTGTGTGGGTATGCCCATCCCTTGATTTTGATAGGCCCTGAGCTTTTAGCCAGAAGAGCAGTATGATTGCTGGATCTGCTCCATCATGCCTTACCATGCAAAAAGTGTTTTCCATTCATTGTGTTAAATTGCAGAAAAACTTTGTTGTGTATATTTTATGATTTCTTAAATATCATAAAATATATGTGATATTTGCAGATTAGTGTTAGTTGCAACTCCAAATGATACTGAGTGTGGTTCCCAATGAATGACAAGGAGAAAAGACAAAGTCAAGTAGAAAAGACAGAGAAATAGAGAAAGTGGCAGACAGATAGAGAAGGGAGAAAAAAAAGAAGAGAAGGCAAGAAGCAAAGAGAAAGAACATTTATAAAGAAGAAGCGTGGCCATAGTTGCCCCCAGGGTAAACTAGAAGCAGCTGATTGTGCCTGGAGCTTATTACCTGGGGTAAAGTAGCCACAATAATGTAATAGTTCTTTAAGATGAAGAAAATGTAAATAGAAGGAGAAGAAGAGCCTATCCCAAATGTGTGTCATTGGGACTAGTGTAAGGCAGAAAGGTTTAAGTGAGTTTAACTTGAAAAAAGACAAATAGACAAGGCTGGTGCATAAAAAAGAAAGTTTTATGTAAAAAGTTTAAAATATGATCTGCAATACAGGCAGATCAGCAAGAAAAAGAAAGCAAAAGAAAGAGAGAGAGATTTCTCTTCCCATACTAATAAATAAAAGTGTTATCAAGCACTTTGTTTGGGAAGCGAAGTCTGTTTACAGGAAGCTGTGCCTGAGAACCAAACACTTCTAGCCTATGCTGAAAATGTTTGCTAGTGTTGTGCTGCCCCATGGGTAACATGTATAGTATAAAACCCATTTAGCCCAATAGCTCGTGGTTCAGAGAAGCTGTCTGATCCAACCATTAGGTATGCCTGTGTGCTGTAAGTTACCCAATACAGTCTCCTTGTAAGTAAACCCCTCCTGCTGGAATCCCAAAAACACAAGTGGGGCTAGAGCGCCTCACCCAGTATCAAACCCTGCTGTTAGAAGCCATGAAGGCAGGTATAAAGAAGTCAGTTAATATGACCAAAGTGTCTAAAGTGCTGCAAGGTGCCACCGAGGCCCCAGAGCGTACTTAGAGCGTCTTTTAGATGCCTATCGCCAGTATACCCCCCTCGACCCAGAGGCCCAAGAAGACGTGGACGAAAAAATAGAAGAAGACCCAGCAGAGGCAGAAGATTCTTAAGAAAGAACCAGTGTGCCCAGTGTAGACAAGATGGACATTGGTGGCATGAATGCCCAAATAAAATGAATCAAATACACAAAGGAGAATACCAAAGGGGCCAGAACAGGCGAGAGCCAGTGTGGTGTAGTGGCTAGGGCGTTGGACTGGGAGTCGGGAGATCCGGGTTCTAGTCCCAGCTCGGCCATGGAAGCTCACTGGGTGACTTTGGGCCAGTCACAGACTTTCAGCCCAACCTACCTCACAGGGTTGTTGTGGGGATAAAATGGAGAGGAGGAGGATTATGTATGCCGCCTTGGGTTCCTTACAGAGGAAAAAAGGCGGGATATAAATGTAATAAGTCGATATAAATGTAATAAGAGAAAAGACAGCTTGAGAGGGGCCATGACATTGACTGTGAGGGGCCGTGACATTGACTTCATGATTGACACTGGAGTGGCATCAAGAGCAAGCAAACGTTAGCCTTAAACAAGAAGTCCAAACACTGGGCAAAGTTCTTCAAGCCCAGCGTCGCTTTGTCTTAGAAAATAAGCCCCCAATTCCCATCACAGAAGGTCATCCTTTCCAACCAAGTGATGAAGTATAAGTTAAAGAGGGAAAAAATAACCCTTTAACTCCCAAGTGGAGAAGACCAAAAACTGTTATACTTTCCACCCCCACAGCTGTAAAAGCAGCTGGAGTTAAACCCTGGATACATTGGACACGAGTCAAAAAAGCAAAAGGGAAAGTGGACTGTAGCTGAAAAATCCTTTAAAAATCATTCTGAAGAAGCAGTAAGAAGACTCAGGCTAGACCTTACTGTGGGCACACCGGGAGACTGTCCATCCTGCGTACGGTCAGACCTGCAACTGGAGAATTAAAGAAGGGGACTAGACCCTAGTGCAGCTTGCCAGGTGAATAGCTGCCCAGCGTACGGTCAGATCCCAAAGAAGATCAAACATGCGTGTTGTAGTGTTAGTAGTGTTGCATTGTGTTTCCTTAATAAGGTGCGAAAAAGGGGGGTCTGCCCTAGAGAGGGAAATCTGTCCCAGCGATTCGCTGATAATTACTGGCTTCACCTGGCTAACATCACTGGAGTAAAACATTTTTGTTTGCCAAGAGATATACCTGCAAACAGGTTTTTTTTTATCTTTTTCTCCTCCATCATTTAATTTGACTAAGAATAGTAATGCTGTAGATGTTCAAATCAATAATCTGCATGCATAATATAGTGGCTGACATAACAATGGGACAAAACAATTAGCTAAATTGGTTAACCCCTTGGCTTCCAGATCTTAGCTGGTTTAAGGCATTGTTCATCCGAATTCTACCAGTGTTGTTCATAGAGACACTGTTATGCCTTTGCATTCCTTGTCCTATGCGCTGTTTAACCAATCTGTTTTATGTCTCGGCTAGTAAAACTGCCGCCCTCTACGCTCTAATAGCTCAACAAGATATTAAGTAAGACGGTTGCTATAAGAGTCCTGTGTTATGCTTCGCAAACCAGAATGTCTATTTGCGTAATGAAATGCTATAATTGTAATGAAATTATGCATTTAAGGGGGGAATGTAGCAGCCATATCGGGGGTCAGACTAAGTAGCCTCATGTTACTGCCAAGTTATTGTTTAGCAAAACAAAAATGTGGAAATCTCCTGACTTGTCAGCAAGGCTAAGGTTAAGTCAAATTGCATATCATGTTCCTGTTCTTTGCTTATTGTATATCATGTTCTCTTCTGTTCTCTGCTTATCATGGCTACCCTATAACCCATTTCTTGTATTATAAACAATGGTGCTAGGAGAAGAAATGTTGAGGACTGCAACCCCACACGGGAGGGAGAGGAGGAGCCGTTTCCTATGTGTCACAATATCTATAAAAACAATGTGCTGATGTAAATCGGGGCTTCTGGCTCTTTGGAAATGATTCCAGCCTTAAGCCCGCGCGTTAAATAAAGAAACTCTTTTTCCTTCACTCCGTGGTCTCTCTGACTCTGAGTTCTGCAACAACATCACTTTCAATATGCTGAACACACACTGAACACCCACGTAATGCAAAAGCAAAATATTCATGCTCTTATATTTCTCCTATTATTGTTCAAGAGAAGCCCCCAAACAGAAGGTAGCCTAGATGGTTCAGTTTCAGTCATGACACTGATGTTCCTCTGGAAGACTAACGTTGGTTATTTGCAAAAATTAAGTAGCCACAATTTCAAAAACAACGGCATGAATGTAGAAATATGTTCGGTATCTTGTACGAAAAGTGCCCTTAACCTCCTAGAAAATGCAAAACCCATATGGAACTTAAGGAAATTGCTGGATTACCTCATCAGATACTTTAAACCGTCTCAACAGTGCCACCACTTTTTGCTTGAAGTTTTGCTGCTGTAAACGTAAACACAAGTGCAATGAAAATCAATACAACATTATAATGAATGCATCCTGAAGTATACCACCACTCCAGTACACACACCATTTTTCTCAGTTAATACATGCAAATAACTCACAAACAGTAAGAAGCGACTACTGCCCATTCATTTTAGGGATGTGGTAGATTCCATCCCACCCAGAATTTGGGTCAGAACCTCAAGCTCGCCTGAGACAGCGGGTCCACACTGGTAAAGGCCTGCAAGGTGAGTCTAGTCTTCTCTGCTGCAGCAAGAGGTTGATGGGGACATTGATTCTGTGTTGCATCAAATGTCTCTGAGCTTGTGAGGCTATATCCAGGCTATGCTAGGTCTTTCTTTGACTAGAGGCCTTGGGACATGCAGCGAGAGGCTTAGCATAGTCTGGCCCTCCTTGACTTCTCCATCTGAAGTTGTGCAATCCATATTGGATTCCACAACTCACGTTAGAGTTTTGGTGAAGTGGAATTAATTCATGACTGCCAAACAAGCTTTTGCTGTAGGGCCAAGCAGTTCCACTCATTCCTAATCCCCATCATCTACATTCATCCCTAGAGCTCTTTAACATTTTTGTGCCTCTATGGGTGCCCAACACATATTTGGGGTACAATCCTATGCACGTTTTGGCAGAAAGAAGTCCTACAACTCCCAGTATTCCCCAGCCAGCCATGTTGGCTGTGGAATGTTGTGAGTTGTGAGATGTTTTTCTGTTTAAACATGCAAAGGACCGCACCTTTAAAGTTATATTAGTTGGTTACCCACCCACAACATATAAAGCCACAGGACCATTTAGCCCTGGAAGATCCTATGGTCCATCTGATGCCCATCCTCTCCCACTGCCAGTAAGTGAGCTAAATAGGATCAGAGGCCTATCTAGCTGACTTTTTTTTTTTTTTTTAGGAGAAAGAGGAGGCAAAATCACCTCTGTCCTGGACCTCCCCTGCTTGGCTCTTGCCGGCAGGGCATAAGATAGATGGAGGGCTCTGATCTTGGAACCCTCCATCTATCAGGAACACAATCCCACTTTAATTGGTTTTAGTCACTTTATTATACAGTCTTGAGGAGGCTTTGCCTTGAAAGGTGGTATAAGAACATTTTAAATTCATACATACATATTTGTTTAGCTCTTTCCTATATACATTATACGCAAAGCAATTCACAACAAATCATGATAAAACATATACATACCACTAGTACAACTTCTGATTGTTTGTACTACTCTGAAGAGATCATTAGATCTAGCTCAACCTCTTTCAAACTGCACATTCTGTCCAAATCCTCATTAATGTTAGTAAAATTAACTTCCACCAACCCTAGTTATGGATGATGTTCTTACAATCGATCTCCACTGCTTCTTTGGCTTCCCCAACTCATACTCATCATCATCCAAATCCTGAACAGAAAGAAATGTTAGCTAATACTGTTTCATCAGTAAAGGGTAACGTGAATGAAATGGGTGCCTCACTTACCTTGACACAGATACAAATGTTTTGTGCAGAGAATATCTTGCAGGTATTTTTGAGAGCTATAACCCACTCTACATATAACCTGCTCTCTTCTTTGGGGAATACTGCCACTCTTTTAGAAACTTCTGCATGTGTGGATGCGAGGAGGTTGCATCTTTCTTATGATGTCCCAAGATACTATTTAGGGACACTCTCTGGTGTGTCAGAGTGTTGTACAAAGTCCCTTAGCCAAGCCAGTCCCATGTCCAGCATTCTATTGCACTCAAATCTTGTTTTTTTAAGTACACTATGAACAAAGCATCCTCCAGGTAGCTCCATAAACCTTGTCACTAAACTTTCTTTGCAAGGCCATCTGTGTAACTAGAATATCATAAGATTAAGCAAGTTGACCTAGTCAATTCTGGACAGGCTCAAAGCTGTCAGATGGAAAATTCCGAGGTAGTTAGGAGCCATTGAGGCTTGAACCTTTAGATCCGTTGGCAGCTGCTTCGCAAGGTGAGCTACTGAACTGCATGTTGCAGACTCTGCATAGGCAGTTTAGGATCCTCCTGAACAGAAAGGACCATAAGAGGGGTTCTAAGTATTATAATGTTGCCCGGTTAAAAGTTATTGCTCAATGGTACAAAAGAATATGCCTTGGTTTATTATAGAACAGTATTGTAGTAAAGTCCTGCTCCCAACGCTCCCATGGTTAACAGGAGAAGGTTGACTGATACAGGTGTTTTACTCCATGCAAACTGTTGTACTGAGGCTGTAATGGCAACTTGGGATAAACTTAAAAATATTATATCATTCAATATATCCTTTATCTTTAATGAAAGTTTTAATATTGAGGGAGAAACAGCAACGTGCAGAAAGAATGGTGGTGAGGTTCATAGATGTAATTAATAATGGCAAGTGCAGACCATGTGGTGATATTTTTTTCTGATGGATCCGTTCCTTGTTGGTTCCAATATCATCAAATTAAAAGTTACATTGACTAAAACAGACAACTATGTAAAATATCTGAAACTCTCCTTTTGAGAATCTGGCATACCAAAACAGTCTCTGAAAGGAATATTATCCAAGGTGCATATATTACTCTTGTCTTTAGCTAAACAGAAAGGGAGCGGTTTCAAATCCAAGTGAGAAAAACTGGTAGGACACTCAACTGCAGATCAAGTATGGAGACAAAAAAATTGTACGCAGGGCCCTGCTTCATCACCTTGGTCTTTTTGAGATTCAGCTGCCTGTAAAAACTGCTTTTTGCAGAGATGGGCTTACACACACTCATTAAACCACCTACGTGCGTTATCTCATGCTGTTCTGGCTTCAAGGTCCTTCAAGGCCTGAGCAAGGCTCTCATTAAATTAGACTGGATGATTTCAGCTGGGCTTCTATGGGAGCTTCCCACCCCACCCCCGAAAGCCTGGAGAAACTATTCAGCCAGCTAGTGATTGGCTAGGGAGGCTCACCTCACATTTGTCCAAGGCTAGTGAGTATAAAGTCAGGGGAGCTACTGTTGTCCTTTGTCTTTGGTTTTGTCTTTTCTTGTCTTCATCTTCATCTTCGTGTTTCAACTTGCTTTTAGGTTTGTGATTCTCTGGTTCCAGGACTGGACCCTGTCCTCTAGGTAATGTATAGGGCAGATTTAATTATCTTTTGTTATTTTTTGACTGAAGTGTTGTTTTCAAATGTTGCTCTAGTTCTTCCATGCCTTTTATTCCTTCTTTCCTTTCCCCCACTGTAAATAAACTTCACACCTACTTCAAGATTTGTGTGTGCTTTATTCTAATTAGTATTAAATCCAGAGCCTTCTGTTTGGTTATTGCTACAGTTTAAAGTTTCAGGCTTAGGGCTGTGTTGAGCCCTTACAGGGTGCTGGGTTGGGCCCTTATTTCTAAGCCCTAGAAGTGTCCTGTAAGGTCTGAGTGTCCCCTGGGTTCCACCATCATCAAATTAAAAGTTACACGGACAAAGGGTGCAATCCTATGGGGATAGTCAGCTGCCTCTGAACTTGGAGATGACTGACTAGCCAATGCAGGGCGGGTGGAGCATGGAGGGGATCTTCCCCTCCGTGCTCCGGCCACCCTGCATTTGCTGCTAGACAGCTGATTTCGACTGTCTAGCCAGGGTGCCTCAGAGTGGGGGGAGGAGAGGCTGGATGGTGCATAGGAAGCATCGTAACAGTGCTTCTGCTGTTCCCTCCCCACCCCCAGGAATGCTCCGTTTTCGGACATTCCATGCTGGTCTTCTGAGGAGGGAGCTGGGAAAGCACTGTGCCACCTATAAGGCGGTGGGGGAGGGCAGTCAGGTTTCTTGCTCCAAGCTGAATTCCCTGAAAACAAAAAAAATCCTATGGCTGTCTAGATGCTGTCTAGAGGCTGTAGGATTGTACCCTAAAGCAGACAATTATGTAAAATCTCTGAAACTCTCCTTTTGAGAATTTGGTGTACCCAAACAAGTATCTAAAAGGAATATTATCAAAGATAAGGTAGATGTAAGGGGTGATGGCAGCCTACATTGGTAATTGTATGTCCCTGCTTACACTGCCGGGACCGAGGGCAACCCCCTCCCTCCCTTCACACCTTGCATCAATACATGAGAGAACCATTACAAAATCATGTACCAATGGTACTTGACTCTCTACAGGATGAGTATGTTAATACTAATGATGTGTGCCTGAGGTGCGGGTCTCAGAAAGCTGATTTGAGTATATTTGGTGGAGTTGCCCAAAGATTGCAGCTCTTTGGAGGGAGGGATGTAATGCAAATTCACTGATGGCAAGTGTGTCTATCGCCTTAGATTCCCTAATAATTCTGTTATTTAAACCAGTTTGTTTTAGATCAAAGAGAGCTCATTTGGAACTTATTAATGGCTGCAAGAATTTTGGTAGCTCAAAGCTGGAGAATTCTGTACCTCCATTCCTTCACTTACAGAATGCCTAATGAAAGTCTGAAAAATTGCAGAACTGGAAAAACCAACAAGAGTTTCTAAGACTGAGAGATGGCAAAAAAAAAAAAAAGGGAAAATGTAATATTAACTGGTCTCTTTTTATTTCTTTCATGAAAGTAAGATACAATTTTGCTAATCATAAGTATAATATTTTCCATGTAATACTGTAATATTTTATATGATAGTTATGTAGATATTAAAATATTAAATATTTTAGCTGATTGACTTCAAGAAGTCATTGCAACGTTAGGTGGAACTTATCCAACACAGGCCGGGGCTGACAATCTGACAGCAGTCGTAGATAGGGATGTACGGATTGTGCAAAGTCCATTCTGTCTGTGTCTTATGGATTGTCAGGTGCCTTTTATTCCATCTTCCGCGCACTGGATGGAATCAGATTTCTTTTGCTTCTGAATTTGCACAAATCCACTTTTGCACAAATGCGCATTTGCGCAAAATAGCACATGCAAAATGTGCAAACTCCCTCCAAATGTGCATTTTCACACTTTAGCTTATGGGGAGAAATGCACATTTTTTGCCTGGGTTTTTTTTTTTTTTTTTGCATAATTTTCTACAACAGAATTTGCATAAAATTCAGGAAAATTAGAAAACCAGTGCACAAGTCCATTGAATCCACCCAACAGGGAGAAAGCCAGTCCGCTGTGGAATCTGAGGGTCAGATTCATGAAAATCCAAAATTATTTGGTTCCGTTGCAGAGTTCTCCAACATCCCTAGTCATAGATCTGGTAGCTTTAAATAGTGATAGAACGGACCAGGCCACCATTGTCTGTTTGGAAAAAGCCTTTGATAAAAATTTACTGACAATTTATTTTTGCTACTTTTACTAAAAGTTCTAAGGGAAGGGAAAATCCAAGTGTAGTCAAACGCGTACCCCGGATTTTAGGAAAGCTGATTTTAATAGACTCAGAACAATGATCAGTAAGGTCCCATGGCAAGCAACGCTAACGAGAAAAGGAGTCCAAGATGGGTGGGAGCTTTTAAAAAAGGAAATTCTCAAGGCACAATTACAAACCATTCCAACAAGAAAAAAAAGGTGGAAGACAACAGAAGCAGACAATGTGGCTTCACAAAAAGCTTAGAGATGACCTGAAAACAAAAAAGGACACATATAGGAAGTGGAAAGAAGGCCAAGTAACAAAGGAAGAGTACAGGCAGGTAGCACAGAAACAGTCAGGAAGTTTTTCCTGATGTTCAGACAGAATCTAGCTTCCTGTAGCTTGAGCCCATTATTCCGTGTCCTGCGCTCTGGGATGATTGAGAAAAGATCCTGGCCTTCCTCTCTGTGACAACCTTTCAAGTACTTGAAGAGCGCTATCCTATCTCCCCTCAGTCTTCTCTTCTCAAAGCTAAACATGCCCAGTTCTTTCAGTTTCTCCTCATACAGCCTTTGTTTCCAGTCTCCTGATCATCTTTGTTGCCCTCCTCTGAACCCTCTCCAGCTTGTCTGCATCCTTCTTAAAGTGTGGTGCCCAGAACTGGACACACTGCTCCAGATGAGGCCTAACTAGTGCTGAGTAGAGGGGAACTAGTACTTCCTGGGATTTGGAAGCTATGCTTCTATTAATGCAGCACAAAATAGCATTGGCCTTTTTTGTGATAGACAACAATTCCAAGATCCTTCTCGCTTGTAGTGTGGTTGAGCCACGTATCCCCCATCTTGTAACTGTGCATTTGGTTTCTTTTTCCTAGGTGCAGAACTTGGCATTTATCCCAATTAAATGTCATTCTGTTGTTTTCTGCCCAGTGCTCCAGTCTATCCAGATCACTTTGAATTTTGTTTCTGTCTTCCAAAGTATTAGCTATCCCACCCAATTTTGTGTCATCTGCAAATTTGATCAGCATTCCCTGCACCTCCTCCTCCAAGTCATTAATAAAAATGTTGAAGAGCACTGGGCCCAGGACTGAGCCCTGCGGTACCCCACTCGTTACTTCTCCCCAGTTGGAGAAGGTCCCATTGATAAGCACTCTTGAGTCCGATTCTGTAGCCAACTGTGGACCCACCGGACCATTGTTTCATCTAGCCCACTTTGAGCTAGTTTGCTCATCAGGATATCATGGGGCACTTTGTCGAAAGCTTTGCTGAAGTCGCGGTATATGATGTCTACAGCATTCCCATGGTCTACAAGGGAGGTGACTTGATCAAAAAATGAGATCAGATTTGTCTGGCAGGACTTGTTTTTGACAAATCCATGTTGGCTTCGAGTAATCACGGCATTGTTGTCAACTTGGTTCCAGATGGATTCCTTTATCATCTGCTCCAGAATTTTCCCAGGGATGGATGTCAGACTGACTGGTCTGTAGTTCCCAGGTTCCTCCTTTTTACCCTTTTTGAAGATAAGGACAACGTTAGCCCTCCTCAAGTCATCTGGCACTTCCCCCGTCCTCCATGATTTCTCAAAGAGAATAGACAGCGGTTCTGAGAGTTCTTCTGCCAGTTCCTTTATGACTCTAGGATGCAGTTCATCTGGCCCTGGAGATTTGAACTCATTCAAAGTAATTAGGTGTTCCTTGGCCATATGCCTATTGATCTCGAGCTGCAATCCTGCCCCTTCAGCCTGTACTTCGCCTTTGCCAGGGGGGTCATAGACCATCTTTTGGGAGAAGACTGAGCCCAAGTAGGAATTGAGCACCTCTGCCTTTTCTTTGTCATCTGTTATCATTTTGTTATCCTTATTTAATAGCTGAACCACCATTAACCTCAGCTCGTTCTCAGCTTTAGCCTTCCTGACGCCATCCCTGCAATTCTGTGCTATCTGCCTGTACTCTTCCTTTTTTACTTGGCCTTCTTTCCACTTCCTATATGTGTCCTTTTTTGTTTTCAGGTCATCTCTAAGCTTTTTGTGAAGCCACATTGGCTTCTTCTGTTGTCTTCCACCTTTTCTTCTTCTTCTTCTTCTTCTTCTGGTGATGGTGAAATAATCCCCACAACCAGTCCCTACTCAGTTATTAAATATATACACTAGTAAAAAAAAAGGGGGGGGGAAAGTGGGTATTTCAGAAGGTATTTTAATCTGCTTGTAAACCTATATTAAGTACATTTAACCTACAGTAAGTAAATATAGGAAATATATGAAAGTGTATGAAAATATATAGAGTGAAATCGAAGAGAGAGAGACATACAGACAGAGACAGAAAGGGCAGAGAAAGAAAAACTGGAATGAGGTAAAACATGGCCAAATGTTCAGAACTTTATCTACTTAGATAGCATAAGCATTAGCTAACAAACAATGTGAAGCCCAAATTCAACTTCTTAAGTAACAGCAGAGGCAACTGTATGAATGTGGGTAAGAAACGACTCTGCTGCTTCAGGAGATTGAAATTTCTTTAGCTGATCTTGATAGGTAACACAAAAAATTGCAAGATAGCGGATATGATAGTGCAAACCGATCTGTCTTGTCAAGATTCTTACCTTAGTAAATGGTCTTCTCAGGTCTGAAATCTCCTTGGTGTAATCCAGATAAAGCATGATCTTATTGTTGGCAGAACCCCACCAAAGCTCCTATCTCTGCCTGGCTGTACCAAGCAGATATTCTTTAGCTATTCTTTAGCCTGTAGAAACTGAACAATAACAGACCCTGCCCTGGACCCTCATGTGGAACCATGAACATGATAGATTCGTTCAATATCAAGCTGAAAATCTGGTGCCAATGCCAATAACTCATGCAAAAACATATCCGTAAACTCTGCCAAAAGGACCTGTGTAAGCTGTTCCCAAAGTCCAAGGACATGAAAATTAGCTCTCCAAGAAAAGGTTTCCAGAAGAGAAACTCAAGTAGTTATCACACTGTGCAAAGCCACATTGCTGTTTCATGAATAGTAACCCGGTTTTCCAAGATGTTAATTTTGGATTCCATCAGTTTAAGATGAACATCAATAGAATCAACAGACCTTTAATAGAGTCCTGGATCAGCTGTAGCTGGTCTAATTGCTTAGGCTGATGGGATAGTTGTGTTGACATATTTTTCAGCAAATCAATTATATCTTCCCCATCAGAACCCACTTTAGAAAGTTTAGCTGGAGGAGGCTGCAGAGGAGATTTTTTCCTTTTTGGTGTAGTAATGATCAAATTCATCCCCCCCCCCCCCCAAGCACTACAAACACTGCAAGCAGATATATACAAAAAAGGCTAATACAAAATACCAGGATGACAGTAGCTGTGTAGTAATCAGGATTTTAAAAGCCAAAAACTGGGAGAGGTACAGGCTGCGTCTGATCATGTCACCATCTTAGCCAGAAGTCCAGCCCATTCCCACCTCCCGGCACCAGTTCAGAACCTCAACAGCCTCCTTGGATTGTGATGGAAAGGAGTGACAGGGTCATTCACAAAGTGATCACACTGTTCTCCAAAATCCCCAGATGACCGCTACCAGCAGTTTCATGTATATGTTAAACAGCATGGGGGATGAGATGGAACTCTGAGGGACACCACAGGCCAGCAGCCAGAGTGCTGAACAGGAGTCCCCCAGCACCACCTTCTGTGACAGCCATTACAGGAAGCACCTGAGGCACCATAATATCATGCCCCATCCCAGGCTGATGGTCTAGATATCATCAAAATGGTATCTAAAGTCATTAACAGGTCCAGTAGAACACGCCCTCCCCAGTTCCCAGTGTAGATCATTCACAAAGAGTGTTTACATTCCCAAACTGGGTCTGAAGCCATACTGAAATGCATCTCGATAATCCACATCATCTAGAAACACCTGGAGCTGAGAGCTTCCATACACTCAAGCACTTTGTCCGGGAATAGAATGTCTGAGACTAGCTGGAAATTATCCACTGTAGTGTTGCTGAGGGAGGGTTGTTCCCCAGTAATGGTCTAACTACTGCCTCTTTTTTACTCCTCTAGAACACCTTCTGAAAAGGAGGCATTCACCACTCCCATCATCAACTCAAGTCAATCCACCTTTGGCAGCTCAAATGCAGCAGGAAGGGCAAAGGGGCAACTGTGCATCTGGCAGGCCTCACCTCCCCAAGAATTTTGTCCACATTCTCAGTCTGCACAAATAGAAAAGAATCAGACAAACCTGGACAGTTGCCAAAAGTACACCCACTGTCCCTGGCCTAACTGCAGCATCAAAGCTGGAATGGATACAATCAATTTCATCTGCAAAGTCACAGGAGGAGGGGCAAAAGAGTCACAATGGGAATCTGCATGGTCCTCTTTTCCCCCTCAAGGGCCAAGATGCAACAGCCTTCTGACCACTTCAAAAAGTTCCCCTGAACAATTCTGAGCAGATGCAATGGTGATGGAAAAGTAAAATTGCCATCATGGCCTTAAAGCAAGCTCTAGCCCATATTTGTTGGGGCCCAGCCCCAGAGCAGCAGCAGGTTCTAGAGTTTAAAGTCAGAATCTGATCAGGAGTGGTTTGGAGTCCAGTTCAGTAGTGAGAAGCTGGGGGCCTAAGAGTGTGGCCTATGCCTTGCTGTTCATGTAATGGGGGGGTGGGGGGCTGGTTTGGCCCGAATCAGCCTGCAGAATGTCAGAATAAATGCGAGCTCATTTGTTTTCTCAGAGAAAAGCAGAGGAGAGTAAGTCACTCCCATCCAGCTGCTAGTTGGACCTTGAATGTCATGCCGACCCTTAAGAAAGCTAACAGACTCTCCATGATAAACTAGCAGAAGGGGCAGAGGGTTTCAGAGGTGTCACACAGGTTGATAAGTCAACTCAAGAGGGGGGGAAAGAAATGTGCTGTTTGGCATAGGGGTCGTTTATGGGCTAAAATCCCCTGTCCATTTGATCGTTAGGAGGTGAGTTATTGTAGGCCCACCCTTGCTTTTAAGCCAATGCCCCGGCTGGGAGCCTTTGCTGAGAACATTGTCTTTACTGTCTATTGTCCGTCGTTACAGCCTATTACTGTCCATTGTTTACTGCCTATAACCCTTCACATTTGGGACTCACACTTCTCACCTGGACTTTTAGTCTGTTTCTCCTGAATTGCCTGTGAAATCTAGAACAATGTATGTTGGAACTTCAAACTATTAAGAACCTGCCATGGAATGTATTGCTATAGTTTTCAGAGACCCTGAATTCTTGTTTCTTGATTGAATATGCTGGCTTGGACAGATCGTGACTCTTGGATTTTGCTATGCCTTTACTCGTGTAGCATGGAGATACCAAAGTGGATGCTATCGTCATCGAAATCTCTCGTGTGTGCGTTTACCTGGGACTTACTCTTGAACCTATGTTCTGACTCTTGGATTTGATAGACCTCGACCCATGTAGGATGGAGGTACTAACGAAGAATTTAAGGCTGGACTAAATCTCTCTGTGTGTGGATTTACTTAGGTCTTTTTACAGAACCCTTGTCTTTGATTGCCTGGGATGGTTTACACCAGAAATCATTAGAGCCCCTTGTCCTGTGTTGTGAACTGTAGAGATTGCAATGGGGAAACCAAGTTGTATTGATCTCTAACACGGTTAAAGACATATATAGCTTTTGAAGGTTTTTTGAATTAAATAATGAGCCTATAGCTAATTGCCATCACCTATCTGATTTCTGGAGAGCTGCAACATTAAGTTTTTGCCATTAGAGCTAAGAAGGTTGTCTATGAAACCTGATTTGCTACCAATAAAAGTTCGCACTGTTTCTGTTTTGTGTTAGCTACCAGGATTTGTTTGTGCCAAAGACGGGCCCAGTACAATATTTGATGGGATTTGTTATGAGCTTTCCACCACTTTTGCTCTAGTTGTCATCCCTGGCATTTCATTGCCACCAGCTCCTCAGTATAAACCATCCACATCATTTCCCCATTCCAGAAGTAGACCAGAATTTTAACAGAACTGCCAGTAATAGTGAATAGGAAAATCCCCCAACATCACCAAAAACTATTTGGATCTATCAGTCTTCTGGAGAAACCATTAAAATAAATTAATAAAATAATCAGTCCACTCCCTTGCATTTCTGACCTTATGACAATTACATTAAAAAAATTAGCTTTACAAGGGACAGTATAATTAGAGCAGGGGTTGGCAACTTTGGGAGGTCCAGGGGCCATTTTCACCCTAGGACACCCCACCCCCGTAAAGGCTGCACTCTGTTTGGTGCTGATGGACGCTGATGGTGACAGCAAAAAAAGTTCACCGATTTGCTGTAGCAAGTTAACAGGGGCTTGCTATCCCAAATTTTGGCAGTGCAGTGGCAGGGGGCTGTGAGGGCAGCAACGGGGATCTACAGGAGCTGTATGCAGCCTGCGGCCTGGGTGTTACCCACCCATACATTAGAGAGTAATTCTAGCAAAGGGCTTGTCTGCATAGCAGAGTGCAGGGAAACTTTAGACAGTACCTGTCCCTGAACAGCATCATCACTTGCTTCTTGTTCTGAAGAGAAGCTTTCATATTCCTCTTCAGAATAGTTGTCTGTAAGAAGAAAGGCAGAAACAACTGGATAATGCTTTTACAAAAACAAAAAAACCAGCCACCCCAACAGTGGTTCAAAAAGTATAGTGAAATCGCAATGGTTCATGTGTTACATAGAAATGCAACTGATTCACGCTTCTGCTTCCCTCAGTATCTGAAGTGGGCAAATTTGGAGTTGCAGGGGTTGTCTGCAGCTTATAGATTACTGAAGAGATGACCCATGAATCCCATGTGAGGTAATTTCTAATATTATTATCATATTATTATATTATTATCAGCACTGTCAACATAGATGGTGTTTTAACTTATGCAAAAAGCCAGATTCTTGACCATGAAGAACTTAACCATATTAATATTAATTTGGATGATTAATCTAAATTATATAGTTTATTATTTATTTCATTTCTATACTGTCCAATAGCCGAAGCTGTCTGAGAGGTTCACAAAAATTAAAACCACAAGGTACAGCATAAAATATAAAAGTACAACCAGAATAAAACCTAGCAGCAATGCAGAGATTTAAAATACAGGTTTAAAACAGCAGAGCTAAAAGACTAGAATGCTAAACTGCTGGGAAAATAAAAAGGTGTTCACCTGGTGCCAAAAGGAGTACAAAATAGGTGCCAGGAGAACCTCTCTAGGGAGCTCATTCTACAGCCAGGTTGTCACAGCAGAAAAGGTGCTCTTCCTGGTAGTGTCAGGAGCCCCCTAGCTGCCTCTTTAAGTCCCCTCCAATAGCCAACTCACGACACAAAGGGATTCTTTCCAAGGCTTTATTCCTTTACAACTTAATGACTCTTTCAGATGCTAATCAGCAGCGACTAAGCAAGGAAATGCACTGGGGTAGTTAGCAGAGTAGCCTAAGCTAAGGTAAGGCAGTTGGTTCCCGTTTGAAGGGAAAGAGCGGGAAAACTCTGAACTTATGGGCTATGGAGAGGTCCTCTCTCTTACCCGGGGATCCTCGGGACACGACCATTGTTTTAGCACCAAGCAGGCAGAGCGCCGCCTCTCTGCACCCTCCATTAGGCACTGCTCCCTCCGTCTCCGCCAAGCGTCCAGCAAGATCCCATCCCCCACTCTCTCACTGCTAGGGTCACTATCTCTCTCAGGAATGCAGGCAGGAGGAATCTCTCCCTGCCGCTGTGCCTGTGAGAGATGAGCGAGCTCCTCTCCCACAGGTGTTTGGTCCTCCTCAGAATCAGAACTACTCTGGGGCTCTATGGGCTCAGTATCCACCCTGACAGGTAGCCACACACCTCATTTCTTTTGGCAGGGGCTCCCAGGGAAGGACCCCTGATGTTGATCTTAGGGTCCAGGTGGGCACATATGGGAGGAGGCGATCCTTCAGATAATCTGGCCCCAAGCCATTAAGGGCTTTGAAAGTTAATACCAGCACTTTGAATCGGGCCTGGACATGGACTGGCAGCCAGTGCAACTGGAAAAGTACTGGCATAATGTGATCTTGTTAGCCAGTCTCCGTTAACAATCTTGCTCCCCTGTTTTGGACCAGCTGAAGTTTCCGGACCGTTTTCAAAGGCAGCACCACATATAACGCATTGCAGTAATCCAGACGCAAGGTTATCAGAGCATGGATAGCTGTAGCTACGCTATCTCTGTCTAGATAAGGGCACAGTTGGTATATCAAGTAAGCTGATAAAAAGTGCTCCATGCCACCGAGTCCATCTGTGCCTCAAGTAACAGTTCTGGGTCCAAGAGAACCCCCAAACTATGAACCTGATCCTTAAGGGGGAGTGCAACTCCCTCCAGAACAGGTTGAACATCACCTAGCCAGGCAGATGAACCACCCACTAGCAGTACCTCCATCTTGTCTGGCTTGAGTCTCAGTTTATTGGCCCTCATCCAGTCCATTACTGTGCCCAGGCGCTGATTCAGAACACCCACTGCCTCACATAGATTTGATGAAAAAGAGAGGTAGAGCTGGGTGTCATCCACATATTGATGGCACCTCAGCCCACATCCCCAGAGAATCTCCCCCAGCAGTTTCATGTAGATGTTGAACAACATGGTGGATAAAATTATATCCCATGGTATAATTGCCAAGGCACAGCACAGTAATCCCCTAGCACTACCCTTCTGGAAGCGGCCATCCAAGTAGGAGCGGAACTACTGCAGTGCAGTGCCTCTAACTCCCAACCCAGACAACCAACCCAGAAGGATATCATGGTTGATGGTATCGAAAGCCACTGACAGGTCCAGGGGAATCAACAGCATTGCACTCCCCTGTCCCTCTCCTGGCAGAGGTCATCCCACAGAGCGACCAAGGCAGCTTCCATTCCAAAACCAGGCCTGAAGCCTGACTGAAATGGATCTAGATAATCTGTTTCATTCAATACTGCCTAGAGTTCCCTATCTAGAAAGGCAATAAAGATTTTAAAGGCACAATCCTATGACAATACTGCTTGCTAGTCAGAAGCCTCCAATCTTTGAGGCTTCTGGGTATCCTACGCCCTGCCAGGCAGCAGCCAACAGGTTCAGGAGGAGCGATGGAGGAGATTTTCACCTCTGTCCTTTTCTTTCTTTTTCTTCTCTGAGCCCCTCTAGAGAGGTTGTGCTGCTGGGCCCACATGATACAGCAGACACTGGCCTCTCCTCTCCACCCCCACCCCCCGCTCACCGAAACACTGCATTTCCACAAGGTCATCCAAGGTCGCTTTCTGACCTTGAGAAGCAACCACCACAGTTCTTTCCATGGCAGCTGCAAGGGGGTGTGGGTGCCCCCCCGAAGTCACAGGTCCCCAGCGCAGGAGGGGGACCCAACATAGGGGAAGGTAGAGGATGGACAATCCCTCCACCTACAACACAGCAAATTACCATGGGCCCAATACATCCTTTGATGCTTTCTGGCTAGTGTCTTTCATTCTGTAAGTCCTTCTCTCCCCTTCCTTCCAGGTTTTCTGGGATTTATGTAGCTGAAACTTTCCTCCTTGGTCTTTGAACTTCTCTGCTTCTCCAGCCCTACCCTTCTCTGCTTCAGCTATGCTTGATTTCAGCCAGCTGGTGTAGGCAGGAAGCCAAGTCAAATCAGTCCCTTTGTGGAGCTCATCAAACATATATTCCAAGGATCAAAATAAGAGGTGGCCAACGGGACATTAGCAGTCTTTTTAAAACTAGTTTTAAATGAAAAAGCCATGTTTTACAGAGAATACTACTGTTTGTTTCTCTTGGACTTACTTGTCCAGGTATATAATTGTCATATGGTTCTTGCTTATCAGATTCCCATTCTTATGACACTCCTTCTTATGGTGTGTCTAAGACCAGGTGACCAAAGGCCCCGATAGTTTACCATATGGTTGAGGCTGTTCACTCCTGTCCCTTGTGGGTTATCATCAACTTTCAGAGGAGACCCCAACAATAGAAGACTCCTGCTTCCTACTATTTATTTGTAAAGGGATGCAGAGTTCTTCTTTTTTATGGGGTTTCCGGACAGAGGTCTTGAGATACAAAGATCTGCTGTGAAGGGCTTCATATTTGTTAGCCCAGCAGATATCTTTCAAAGAGCATCTCACAAATCTATTAGGTCTCATGGCCATGCTAATTTGGGGTTAGTGCCAAAGCTGTGCAGATTCTCTCAAAATCTGCACAGCTTTTGTGACAGCAAGGTCTAGTAAAAGCTCCAAAACTCACAAGACCAGAAATTCTTTTACACCCACCCCACCTCCCATTGTCCAACATGCCATTCTGACATCCATTCTGATTGTCAAGATTCTTCATCATGATTTGTATGCCGTTTGTTGCTATCAGAGTTGCAACTATTTATTTGTTCGTTTGTTTGTTTGGGTGAGATCAGAAACGGCAGCGGGGATGAGGGATGGGTCCTTTCCACGTGGGGAAGAGCAGCTCTTCTCCCCAGCACAGTCAAGTTCCAGTGCCTGCCACCCCTCAGTCCCAGACATTGTAACCTTTCCTCATAAGGGAGTTGCTCTGGCCCTTTGATAATTTTGGTTGCCCTTTTCAGCATTTTTTCCAACTCTACAATATCCTTAGGTGTGGTGTGGTGACCAGAACTGTACACAGTATTCCAAGTGTGGTCGCACCATAGATTTGTATAAGGAGAGTATGATCTTTGCAGTTTTATTTTCGATGCCCCTAATTGGTGTTACGTTGGCCATTCTCCATTTCTCTCATACAGAGGCTGATCTTAGGGACATGTGACATATTTTTGTTAGAAGATCAGCAATTTCACACTTGAGTTCTTTAAGAACCGTAGGACGTATACCTTCTGGGCTGGTGATTTACTAGCTTTCAATTTGTTGATAAGTTCGAGAACTTCATCTTTTGTCACCACTATTTGCCTCAGTTTCTCAGACTCTCTGAAAACATCAGTTTAGGCACAGGTATCTGTCTTACAGCTTCTACAGTGAAGGCAGATGTAAAGAATTAATTCAGTTTCTCTGCAATCTTCTTACCCTCCTTTAGTAATCCTTTAACTGTTGCCATGCGATGTCCAACTGCCTCCCTAGCTGGTTTTCTGCTTCAGATATGTTTAAAGAATTCTTTATTGTTGGCCTTGATGTTGTTAGCAATATGCTCCTCAAAATGCTTTTCTGCATCTCTTATTGTCTGCCTGCATCTCCTTTGTACAAGTTTGTGTTTCTTTTTATTCTCCTTGTTTTGGCAAGACTTCCATTTTCTGAAGGAAGCCTTCTTTTCTCCTAAACCTTCCCTGATGCTATTCGTTAATGATCCTGGTGACCTCTTGGACTTGGTGTTACCTTTCCTAACCTGTGGTAAACATTCTAGTTGAGTTTCTATTATTGTGGTTTTAAGTAACTTCCAAGAATTTTGGAGAGATTTAATCTTCTTGTCTCCCCCTTTCAATTTCCTTTTTACCAGTTCCCTTCATTGTAGAGAAGTTTTGAAGGCAAATGTGACCATGTTGGACTTCCTTGGCAATTTTCCACTTAAATATATATTATCTTTAAAATATTCAATGAGTTATAATGCTAAATTTTCTCTGGATCTTCTTAAAACAATAAAATCACGTTTAATGTCCACAAGTGTAATTTAGGCTGGGGTTGGCCTAGTCTGGTCATTGTCAAAATAAAAGCACGGTCTGAAATCATAATTGCCAATTTCTGAGTGAGTAATTTTTGAGGTCCATTCATCAGAGATTATAAATATTGGCAATTCTAAAATACATATCGTGTCTGTTCAAGTAAAAAGTGTAATTTCTTTCATTTGGATGTTGCGCTCTCCAAGCATCTGTTAATTTAAATTCTGTCAATATTTGCAGCATGTCCACATTTTTCTGCTTTTCTCTTGCATGTGTTTTTCCACTCCTGTCTATAACCTCATCCAACACAATGTTTGGATTAATAAGTGTCACCTTTCCTTCTCTAAAATTGTCTAAGACCTTACATATCAGCCTCTAGGTCATATATTGTATCCACTGTTATGAAATTTACGTTCTTTGCTACTGCAATTAAAACCTCTCTAGCTTTAGATATACCAGGTGTTACAAATAACACCCATTCTTGGGTAAGATTTTAAGCTTTTTATTTTCTGGTGAGTTTCCTGTAACATCACTATGTCAGGTTGCTCTTTTTTTTTCTTTTTCTTTTTTGAGCACATTTTGGACTCTGCTTCATTTCTGGGGCATTCCCGAACCTTTCACATTAAAGGAGATTACTTTTATGTCTGTCATTTGCATATTTAAAAGAAATTATGCTTTCCTTTTTTTCCCAAGTCTGGCTACCTCAGTATTATCAGCCTTCAATGCATATTCAACAAAAACATTTCTTAAAACTATAACAGTTAGTAATGTCAACAAAACACAAACTGTAACCCTGCCTTTTTTTTTTGCCTGAGAGCACCTATATGGGAGCTCCCACGTCATGGGACCTCTTCCCATGACTACTAAAGGGAAATTAACTGGGGGTGGGGGATAAGAGGGAGATTTCCATCACTCCAACCATCAATGTAAAGTTTATTGTTCTCAGACAAACACTGAAATTAAAGACCTTTATGGGTGCTTGATAATGTTATTGCATAATAATTGAAACTGTTCACCATCCAACTCCAAAGGCAGACCGCTTCCTTGCCCACAGCACTTATTTCAGGTGTTTAAAGCATCAGTACTTGCAAAGGCCCTGAATCCCCATTTTGCTTGCACTCTTTTTCCTGAGAGTCAGGATTTCGTGCTTCCTCCTCATTGTCGAAGTGGTCACCTGGGTGTCATTCCTCCAGTTCCAAACTGAAGGCAGACATAAGATGATCTGCTTCTTGTCTAGCTGACACTGGGTATGTTTTCCCTTCCTTGTATATTATGATTTTCACCCACTGCCTCCATCTGTATCAATCCCTGCCTTGCAGAGCTGATAAATGTAGTAACATAGAGCCCTACTTCTCTGTAGAGTCTCCAAGCAGAGATCTTGGAATATCTGTATCTGTACACCCTCAAATTCCAACCTCCCTCCTGTTGTTGTTGTTGTTCAGTCATTCAGTCGTGTCCGACTCTTCGTGACCCCATGGACCATAGCACGCCAGGCCTTCCTGTCCTGTGCTCTCTCCCGGAGCGTGCTCAGGTTCATATTCATTGCATCCGTGATGCTATCTAGCCATCTCATCCTCTGCCGCCCCCTTCTCCTTTTGCCTTCAGTCTTTCCCAGCATCAGGGTCTTTTCCAGGGAGTTTTCTCTTCGCATTAGGTGGCCAAAATATTGGAGCTTCAGCTTCATTATCTGTCCTTCCAATGAGCACTCAGGGTTGATTTCCTTTAGGATGGACTGATTTGACCTCCTTGCAGTCCAGGGGACTCGTAAGAGTCTTCTCCAGCACCACAGTTCGAAAGCATCAATTCTTCGGCGCTCAGCCTTCCTTATAGTCCAGCTCTCACAGCCATACATTACTACTGGGAAAACCATAGCTTTGATTAGACGGACCTTTGTCGGCAAGGTGATGTCTCTGCTTCTTACTATGCTGTCTAGGTTGGCCATAGCTTTCCTCCCAAGGAGCAAGCGTCTTTTAATTTCATGGCTACAGTCACCGTCTGCGGTGATCTTGGAGCCCAAGAAAGTAAAATCTGTCACTGCTTCCATTTCTTCCCCTTCTATATGCCAGGAAGTGATGGGGCCAGATGCCATGATCTTAGTTTTGTTAATGTTGAGTTTCAAACCAGCTTTTGCACTCTCCTCTTTCACCCTCAACAAGAGGCTCTTGAGATCCTCTTCGCTTTCTGCCATTAGGGTGGTATCATCTGCATATCTGAGGTTGTTGATAATTCTCCCAGCAATCTTAATTCCGACCTCTGATTCATCCAACCCGGCATTTCTCATGATGTACTCTGCATATAAGTTAAATAAGCAGGGTGACAATATGCAGCCTTGTCGTACTCCTTTCCCAATTTTGAACCAATCGGTTGTTCCATGTCTGGTTCTTACTGTTGCTTCTTGACCCTCGTACAGGTTTCTCAGGAGACAGGTAAGGTGGTCTGGTACTCCCATCACTTTAAGAATTTGCCACAGTTTGTTGTGATCCACACAATCAAAGGCTTTAGCGTAGTCAATGAAGCAGAAATAGACGTTTTTCTGGAATTCCCTTGCTTTCTCCATGATGCAGCGAATGTTGGCGATTTGATCTCTAGTTCCTCTGCCTCTTCGAAACCCAGCTTGTACTTCCGGTAGTTCTCGGTTCGCATACTGCTGAAGCCTAGCTTGTAGGATTTTGAGCATCACCTTGCTGGCATGTGAAATGAGCGCAATTGTGCGGTAGTTTGAACACTCTTTGGCGTTGCCCTTCTTTGGAATTGGAATGTAAACTGACCTTTTCCAGTCTTGTGGCCACTGTTGAGTGTTCCAGATTTGTTGGCATATTGAATGCAGCACTTTAACAGCATCATCTTTTAGGATTTTAAATAGCTCGGCTGGAATACTGTCATCTCCGCTAGCTTTGTTGTTACTAATGCTTCCTAAGGCCCACTTGACTTCACTCTCTAGGATGTCCGGCTCAAGTTCAGTGTCCGCAGTATCATGGCTATCAGGGACATTCAGATCTTTCCTGTATAGTTCTTCTGTCTATTCTTGCCACCTCTTCTTAATCTCATCTGCTTCTGTTAGGTCCCTGCCTTCTTTGTCCTTTATCATGCCCGTCTTTGCACAAAACGTTCCCTTGATATCTCCAGTTTTCTTGAAAAGATCTCTAGTCTTTCCCATTCTGTTGTTTTCCTCGATTTCTTTGCATTGTTCATTTAAGAAGGCCTTCTTGTCTCTCCTTGCTATTCTCTGGAAGTCTGCATTCAGTTGGGTATATCTTCCCCTTTCTCCCTTGCTTTTCGCTTCCCTTCTTTCCTCAGCTACTTGTAAAGCCTCATCAGACAGCCACTTTGCTTTCTTGCATTTCTTTTTCTTTGGGATGGATTTCGTTGCTGCCTCCTGAACAATGTTACGGACCTCCGTCCATAGTTCCTCAGGCACTCTGTCTATCAGGTCTAATCCCTGAAATCTATTCCTCACCTCCACTGTATATTCATCAGGGATATGATTTAGGTCATACCTGAACGGTTTAGTGGTTTTCCCGACGTTCTTCAATTTCAGCCGAAATTTTGCAAGAAGCAGCTCATGATCTGAGCCACAGTCAGCTCCAGGTCTTGTTTTGACTGACTGTATGGAGCTTCTCCATCTTTGGCTGCAAAGGACATAATCAATCTGATTTCGATATTGACCATCTGGTGATGTCCATGTGTAGAGTCGCCTCTTGTGCTGTTGGAAAAGAGTGTTTGCTATGATCAGCATGTTCTCTTGGCAAAACTCTATTAGCTTTTGTCCTGCTTCATTTTGTACACCAAGGCCATGCCTGCCTGTTATCCCGGTGATTTCTTGACTTCCTACTTTAGCATTCCAATCCCCTATGATGAAGAGGACGTCTTTTTTTGGTGTGAGTTCTAGAAGGTGTTGTAGGTCTTCATAGAACCGATCAACCTCAGCTTCTTCGGCCTCAGTGGTTGGGGCATACACTTGAATTACTGTGATGTTGAATGGTTTGCCTTGGATTCGTACTGAGATCATTCTATCATTTTTAAGATTGTACCCCAGTACTGCTTTTCCCACCCTTTTGTTGACTATGAGTGCTACTCCATTTCTTCTAAGGCATTCTTGCCCACAATAGTAGATATGATAGTCACCTGAATTAAATTCGCCCATGCCTGTCCATTTTAGTTCGCTGATTCCCAAGATGTCGATGTTCAATCTTGCCATCTCATGTTTGACCACCTCCAGCTTACCTTGATTCATTGATCTGACATTCCAGGTTCCTAAACAATATTGTTCTTTACAGCATCGGATTTTCTTTTCACCACCAGACACATCCACAGCTGAGTGTCCTTTCGGCTTTGGCCCAGCCGCTTCACTCTTTCTGGCGCTACTTGGAAATACCCTCTGCTCTTCCCCAGTAGCATATTGGACACCTTCCGACCTGAGGGGCTCATCTTCCGGCGTCATATCTTTTAGCCTTGTGATACGTTCCATGGGGTTTTCTTGGCAAGAATACTGGAGTGGGTTGCCATTTCCTTCTCCTCCTCCCTCCTACCAGCCACCAAAATAGTGAGTTTTTGAGAATCCTTGGCTCAACGGGCCATTATCGAGGGGCCTGGCTCCAGGTGGCAGTTTCGCAAATAGGGCTCTATACATCCTGCCAATATCAGTTTGGACAATGTCCAGCTCCATTCAAACAGAAATGCTATCATGTTGCCCCTTCTAGGTTTTCTTTCAGCCCCCTTATATGAATATTAGCCCTCCAGCTTCTAGTTGCGAATGATCCTAGTAAATCAGCATTGGAACTCACTAGACCTGTCAATGTCTTTTGGTGCTTTAACCCAAGATTTAGGGCTTCATTGGCGGTGCTTGAAATTTCTGTCAGCTTTTTCCCTAACTCATCCACCTTCGCCTTTCATGGGTTGATATCTTGAGGCCAGCCCTGCTGTAGTTGTTGTCTTTGATCAGTCATGTCTGCCATTCATGCCTCTCTGTGGTTTGGGCCTACTTCCCCCCAGTAACTGGCTGTCACTCTCCTCTTCCTTGTTTTGTTGCTTTGTTTTTCAGGTCAAAGAAAGAGATAAGCTGACCATCTTTGCTCAGCAGGATGTACTGTTGTATGCCATAGAGAAGAACCTCCTCTCTGCTGTTGTTTGCTTTCACTGTTGTTTAGGTAAGTTTGTTTTGATTGTGCTGTTTGGCAAGTCAGAGCTCTAGTTCAAAATGCCACCAGGGTGTGTGTACGTGTGTGCGCACAGGGGAGGGGGAGTTGCATGCAAGATTTTTATTTTGGGTGATAGAAATCTAGCAGTTTAATTTTAAGAACATGAGACCTGATTTATGCAAGCCAAATTCAATTCAACTCTGGAGTAGCTAATCCTCTATTTGTCATTTGTGTAACACTGAAGACCGCAAGATTGAAATGCATCTGGCAAAAGGAATCACTGTGTATATTGGCAATTAAATTTATTCCTCTGTCCCGTGATAGGGGCATCATTTTGTAGATGTGTTAATTTTCTTTGTACTTTAAACATCTCAGTTTGATTTTAAACGTTTGATTATTTATGTGCAATAGTAAACTTATTTATTATACTGCTCCTCAGCCCAAAAAAGGCTCCCAGAGCAGCTTACAGTCAGTATAAGACAGACTTAAAACTTCAGCAACATTTGTATATTATTTTGACACAGATGTTTATGTTGCTTCTCAGTTTTTCTGGACAGGCATTATTTCCCTTAATTGCTTTGGTCCTGAGAACCCAGGCAAACACAATTGGGAGAGGCCAATGCCTCTCCCCTTTGTCCAGCTTGGTTTCTGTGATACAGGCCAGGCTGGTGCTTTCGTTCAGAATTAAATCCCAGATGGCAGTCCCTAGATGCACCAACCTGACATAGAACACCAGCACTGTGAAGCCCGATAAAATCCAGAAAGGGGGATACAAAAGGGACCAGAACAGAAGGGACAGAATGGCATCCTGAAGAATCCCACAGGTAACCTCCCAGCATGAGAGATGGGTATGCATCCATTACTATTATGTCAAGACTGAGTGGCCCAATTCAATAGGAGTTCCCCAAAAACCCACCATATCCCACACTTGTGTAACCAATACCTCAGAATCAATTGGCACAACATAACGTATCCCACAGTGCAGAATATAAACTTTTCAGTTCTAAAATTACCTGTAGACTGTATTTTCTGACTCATGTGTATAGTACTATCCTCTTGGTCTATTGGTTGACTAGACAGTGAGAAAATCCAGATCTCTGCTATTTTGGCTGTAGCTTCCTTGATGCTGCTGAAAAGGCTCAATACCTGGTCTCCTTCTGTTGGGTGCTGCATTACCTAGAATTGGAGACATAAGCACATACTTCACTCACATTTTGTGGTACCCTATTTCTAGTTCAGGTAGTTCAAAGAACTGTTCTCCTAATTTCAGAACGATTAATAGTCTGATTCCTTCTGTTGCCAAGGCAACTACTAATGACAGGATGCTGACAAGCAACTCCTGCATGGCCACAGTAGCAGAGCCAAGAGCTCTCACCCCTGCAGCTAATCAGTATTATTGTTGTACCACACATATGGGCAACCCATGGCCCTCAGCCAACTTCCATGTGGCCTCCAGGCTGATTGCCTCCCATGCTGGGCAGCGAGGGAAGGAAATGGCAGGATTGCTGCATTCCCATTGCATGCCTCCCCACACGCCAACATTCTCCAACAGGGCAGTGGGAAAGGGGAATGCATACAATGCGGGGAAGGGTGAGCGTGTGTTTGCATGTATTTGTGGGGGGAGGGATGTGAGTGTATGTGCGTACGCGTGAGAGAGAGAGAGAGAGAGAGGTTGCTAGGTAGAGCTTAAAAGTCAGGGCCTCTAAGGTAGCTTTCTCTTAAATGTTACCTGTTCAAAGTACAGAGCCAGCCAGACAGGTGAAGTTGAGGCATTTCAATACATGGATGACAGGGTGATGTAGGCAGTAGATTTGTTAGGCCCTGAGGAATGTTTTCAAACAAGCTAGGCCTGTACAAAAGGGATGATCTCCACTTGAACCAGAATGGAATTGGACTGCTTGTGCTTAAATCAAAAAGGTATCAAAGCAGTTTTTAAACAGATTTCTGAGGCAAAGCGGACAGGAGCTGTGATGAGGGTGGTAATGTTCTTGATCGCCCCAATGGTGACAAGGTGGAAGTAGACCAGGAACATACAGTAAAACATAATAGCCAAAGGACCATAGGGGGAAATGCACATGCCAGAGACAGCTGGAGAGGGACATCATGGACAGGTGTTTCTATGCCACTGCTAGAAGCCTCTGAGCCAAGATGAGGAAATTTAATGCTCGTTTTTAAAGGAGAACATGATAGAATGGAGAGAACCAGTGGGATATGGTCATCTCTGGATATAGAAAACTCTATAGAAAGGACAGGGAAGGGCATATTGGAGGTGCTGTTGCTCTGTATGTCAGGGAGGGCATAGTGTCAAACTAGAAAGCTTAAAAGGGGCAGACTCTTCCACAAAATCACTGTGGGTGACAACACCGGGCTGTAACTGTAATTTCATACTGAAAATGTGCTATTGGCCCCTGATCAAAACACTCGGGGTGATCTTGAGATGGACAATGAAATCAGGGATGCATCCAAACAATGAAGTGTTGTAGTAATGGGTGACATCAATTACCCTTACATTGGCTGGATAAATGCACATTCCAGTCACGACAAAGAGGTTAAATTTCTCAATACTCTAAATGACTGTGCCCTAGAATCATTGGTCACAGAACCAAGCAGAGGCAAGGCTACCTTCAATTTAATCCTAAGTGGTGCCACCCAGAGCCTAGTGTGAGATGAAATAGTTCCTGAACCAACTGGAAACAGATCGCAGTGCCATCAAATTTAATGTATATGCAAGTGAAAAATTGCCAAGGCAGTGCAATACAGTCACATTTGTTTGCGAGAGGAAAATTCTCTAATAGGAGAGAAACAGCAAAAAGGAAGTTGAAAAGGAAAGTCAAGAGGATCAAATCTCTCCAAAATGCCTGGGGGTTAATCAAAATCGCAGTAACAGAAGCTCAGGTAGAAAGTATACCACAGGACAGTAATAGTAGCACAAAGTCCGAGAGATCCGGAACAGAGACAGAAATGGGCTGGAGCTCTTTTCTCCCCTACTACCTGTGGATGCCTTTCCACGTCATTTCATAAACTTTGGAAGTAGAGGATCTGTATGAGACCAGAATGGTGCTAATTACTTTCTCCACAATCCTCTCTGTCAACAGTTTTCAATTATAAATCATCTAAATGAAACTAAGTGAACAAACAGATTTTAAACTCCTGTTTCCCAAACAGATTCCAGAGGTGTCATTGTTAGTCCACATGGATACAGCCCATGTCCCTATAGAAAGCTAATGAAAATAAAAGTTGGTGACAGACAGAAGAACCCTGAGGGAGGCTTCTCTTCATATTAAATAATTCAGATATATACCCATTTGCCATCACTTTTGCTTCTGGGGATCTATACATTAATTAAATCCATATTGAAATACACACACACACACACACACACACATTAAGCATAGAATCATAAAATAGTAGCGTTGGAAGGGGCCTATAAGACCATCTGATTAAAGCAATTTAAAGTTTTCTTTCTATTTTAGGATTAACCACTTCAGTTTAAATAATGCAATTTTATGTGTCCAGCCATAACATAATGAAAATGTCAGTACAAAATAAAATCCAAGTACAGTGAGACCAGTATCACAGCTCATATATAGGAACCGTAATTTGGACAACAGAATACAAGTTCTCAATATATGCAGGGTTAATTAAACCAGTCTATCACGTGCACAGGAAAAAAAGCCGTTTTGGATAAATTGTCTTAGAATCAGAATAGTAGGGTTGGAAGGGGCATACAAGGCCATACAAGGCTGTGATCCAAGTCACAGCATCCCTGACAGATGGCTGTCCAGCCTCGTCTTCAATGCCTCCAGTGTGGGAGAGCCCACCACCTCCCTAGGGAATTGGTTCCACTGTCATATTGCTCTCACAGTCAGGAAGTTTTTCCTGATGTTCCGCCGAAATCTGGCTTCCTGTAACTTGAGCCCATTATTCCATGTCCTGCACTCTGGGATGATCAAGAAGAGACCCTGGCCTTCCTCTCTGTGACAACCATTCAAGTACTTGAAGAGCGCTATCATATCTCCCCTCAGTCTTCTCTTCTCAAGGCTAAACATGCCCAGTTCTTTCAGTCTCTCTTCATAGGGCTTTGTTTCCAGTCCCCTGATCATCTTTGTCTGGCACGATTTGTTCTTGACAAATCCATGTTGGCTTCGAGTAATCATTGCATTCTTTTACTTTCTTTCTTTTTTGAATATATTTTTATTTATTTTATCTTTATAAATGAAATATACCAAATATACCAACAACCTGATCAATACTAGAATTTCCCAACAATACAATATTCTGATGAGGACACCATAACAACAAAAAGAGAAGGAAAAAGAAAGAAAGAAAGAAAGAAAGAAAGAAAGAAAGCAAAGGGAGGAGGAAAGGAGGTGAAGAAAAAGGAAGATTAATTCCCCTTTCCCCCCCTTAAAGAATTAAATTTAAACTCCAATACCCCCAACCTCTGATGCCATTGTGTTTTACAAGCTATATCTATAACATTACCAATCTTACAGTTTAATAAACAACCTTACATTTCAATATCATATCATCAATCTTATATCAAAGTAACAGGTCTACAGTTCATTCCCAGTAGCCTAGATTATTACTAATAATTATTATTATTAAAAAAGGAATATAGTGTTATATAATAATAAAACTTAAAATAAACCTTCAACAGTCAGTAATATATTTTATATTTTATACTAGATATATAAGTACACATTGTACCCCCAAACAATAAACCTAAATACAGCATACCATATCTACTCTGAAATAAAAAATAATAAAAAATATAAAGAAAAGCAAGAAAAAGAGAGAGATGGAAGAGAATAAACAAATATCTGTATAATCATTTATCTTCTGACCTCGCCTGGATCATGTAGACTAAATACAAGCAGCTAACAAAGCTTGTTTAAAGATCCCAGTTCATGGGGTTGTAACAGAAATCTCACGCATTTTTACGTTCAGCCATGCCGCCACCATTTCATGATTTATAAACTTCTTCATCTGACCTTCAGACACAATACAAAGCGTAGCAGGATATTTTAAGTAATATTGTAAGTTCATTTGTTTTGCCATATCTTTCGCTTTGATAAATTGCCTTCTTTCGCCACCTCTTTGATGTAATCTGGAAATAACGTAACTTTATCTTGTTTCCAGGAAAGGCTTCCACCCTCTCTTGCCAAACGCAGGATATAATTCTTTGTGGAGACTTTTGTAAATTGGACTATGATGGTATAGTCAGCCCCTTTAGCATTTGGCACACGAAATGCCTGCTCAGTACAAAGTAAATAATCAGATGGGATGGGGAGTATCTCATGCAAAAGTTTATCCACAAAAATAGGCAATTTTACATCATTAGACAAATTTTTAATCCCAATAATATGTACATTGGATCTTTTCGTGAAGGCCTCCAATTGAGAAATTCTGTCAGAGACATTTTTAAAACATACTTGTGTCGTAGTTTCATTCCCTGCCATTCGGTCTTCTAGCTCATTAGTTTTCGTCTCCATTTTTTGCCATGACACATTAATTAGATCCACAGCTCCTTGCAAGGCGGTGATGGAATTTTGGATTAAATCCAACCTTTTGGCTTGCTCCATAAATTGCGAAGATAAAGTCTTTATCAGAGTAACTAATTCCCCTATATCTTCTGTTTTCGAAACTTTTGACACAGGAGGTACGGGGAGAGTTGGCAGTAATGCCTGCCCCTTTCTTCTCTTTGGTGTAGTCATGTTTCTCTCAAACAGATCTTGCAGGTCCTCAGATGTTCTCAAATATTGTTAATATTTCTTAAATCATCCCTCAGGAGTTGTTGATATTTCTTAAAGCATATATTATTATGGAACACATTAGCCCAGTTTTCTCCTATGACATACGAGTTTCAGAACAGCGTTTTGCGTTGGTAAAGCTCTGGGGAGATAATCCTGGAATCCAGCCCCCCCACTATCTCATGGGGGATACTTTTCTCCAAGATGTTATCCAGAGCTGCCTTGCCCCCCCCTTTTTAATTCCAGGGGGGAGATGAAAAGGTTTTTCAACCTTTTAAAAAGCTGTTTGAGAAAGCTCCCACAGAGAGCCCATGGGAAGCTGCCAGAGCATCACTGGTTCCAACCGGAAGTCCTCACTTCAAAAATTCTAAAGGAAAGCCAAATTTAGTAAAAGTAGCAAAAATAAATTGCCAGTAAATTTTTATCAAAGGATTTTTCAACATCCAAAGTGATAATGGTGGCCTGGTCCGTTCTATCACTATTTAAAGCTACCAGATCTATGACTAGGGATGCTGGAGAACTCTGCAACGGAACCAAATGATTTTGCATTTTCAGTGGGGAGATGAAAAGGTTTTTCAACCTTTTAAAAAGCTGTTTGAGAAAGTTCCCATGGGAGAACCCGTGGGAAGTTGCCAGAGCGACTTCGGTTCTAACCGGAAGTCATCGCTGCATTATTTTCAAGGTGCTTACAGATGGATTGCTTTATCATCTGCTCCAGAATTTTCCCAGGGATGGATGTCAGACTGACTGGTCTGTAGTTCCCAGGTTCCTCCTTTTTATCCTTTTTGAAGATAGGGACAACATTAGCCCTCCTCCAGTCATCTGGCACTTCCCCCGTCCTCCATGATTTCTCAAAGAGAATAGACAGCGGTTCTGAGAGTTCTTCTGCCAGTTCCTTTATTACTCTAGGATGCAGTTCATCTGGCCCTGGAGATTTGAACTCATTCAAAGTAATTAGGTGTTCCTTGACCATATGCCTATCAATCTCAAGCTGCAATCCTGCCCCTTCAGCCTGTACTTCGCCTTTGCCAGGGGGCTCATAGACCCTCTTTTGGGAGAAGATTGAGTCAAAGTAGGAATTGAGCACCTCTGCCTTTTCTTTGTCATCTGTTATCATTTTGCCATCCTTATTTAATAGCTGAACCACCATTTCTTTCCTCTGTCTTTTACTATGCCTCTGTCTTTTACTCAAGTCAAGCTGAAGAAAGCCTCTTTGTTGCTTTTAGCATCCCTCGCTAACCTCAGCTTGTTCTCAGCGTTAGCCTTCCTGACGCCATCCCTGCAATTCTGTGCTACCTGCCTGTACTCTTCCTTTGTTACTTGGCCTTCTTTCCACTTCCTATATGTGTCCTTTTTTGTTTTTAGGTCATCTCTAAGCTTTTTGTGAAGCCACATTGGCTTCTTCTGTTGTCTTCCACCTTTTTTTTCTTGTTGGAATTGTGTGTAATTGTGCCTTGAGAATTTCCTTTTTTAAAAGCTCCCCCCCATCTTGGACTCCTTTTCTCATTAAAGTTGCTTGCCATGGGACCTTACTTAGCATCATTCTGCATTTATGAAAATGAGCTTTCCTAAAATCCAGGGTATGCGTTTGACTACACTTGGATTTTGCTTCCCTTAGAACCAAGAACTCAAATATAACATGGTCGCTTTCCCCCAGACTTCCTGAAACTACTACTTTATCCACTAAGTCATCTCTGTTGGTTAGGATCAAATCAAGGATAGCCGATCCTCTAGTTCCTTCCTCTACTTTCTGAAGGAGGAAGTTATCCGCCACACAAGTCAGGAATTTCCTGGAGGGGCCATGTTTTGCAGAATTTGTCTCCCAACAAATATCAGGGAAATTGAAGTCCCCCATTACTACTACATCATGCTTCCTTGAAACATTGGCTATTTGCTTTTCAAAAGTTTCATCCTCGTCTTCTCCTTGATTGGGTGGCTGGTAGTAAGACTCCAACCACCAGGTTCCTTTTATTCTTTGCTCCATTTATTTTGATCCAGATGCTCTCGATGGGGCTACCAAGCTCATCCTCCTGTATTTCTGTGCAGAAATATGTATTTTTCACATACAGTGCAACCCCACCTCCCCTTCTGTTCCTCCTGTTCTTTTTGAACAAGATCTATCCTTCAATTGCTGTATTCCAGTCATGAGAGCCATCCCACCAAGTCTCAGTTATACCTATCAAGTCATAATTTCCCTCTTGTATTAAGAGTTCAAGTTTTCTCTGTTTGTTTACCATACTCTGGACATTAGTATATAGACATCGAAGACCATGTGCTTCATAGTCTGGCTTTCTTCCTACATGTGTCTGAAGACTATTATTGGGCACTATTAGAGCTGTTCTCTCCGTTGTGGTGCATGAGCCTTAATCCACTGTTACCCCCAACTTTACGTCTCCCTCCCCTGTAGGATTGAGTTTAAAGCCCTCCTGATGAAGTTCTTCATGCTGTGGCCACACACATTCTTCCCAACCTTTGTGAGGTGCAACCCATCCCTTGCCAACAGTCCATCTTCCAGGAAGTATAGCCCGTGGTCCCAGAATCCAAATTTCTCTCGTCGGCACCACCTCCGTAGCCAGTCATTCACCCGGAGTATTTTTTGTTCCCTTTCTATCCCTCTTCTAACTACTGGAAGGATGGATGAGAAAACTATCTGGACCCCCAAGTTCTTGAGTTTCCTTCCCAAAGCTTCAAAGTCTGACGTGATTTTTTCGTAGCTCCGCTTGGCCGTATCATTTGTTCCCACATGGATGAGAAGAAAGGGATACCTGTCAGTGGGCTTTATGAGTGCAGGCAACCTTTCAGTCACATCCTAATCTGTCCTCCCAGGAGACAACATACCTGGCAAGTCCATGGGTCTTCGTGACATACTTGGGTTTCGATCCCACGCAGCAAGGAGTCTCCCACTACTACTACTCTTCTCTTCTTGTTGTTTTAGGCCTGGGTTTCATCGCCTCTGCTTGACTGACCTTCAGCCTCTTGCTCACTCTCACGTAGGTTCCCCTATTATTCTTCCTCTGCAGGCTGTCCTCCAGTCTCATCCGCAAGTACCTGGAATCAGTTCCACAGCTCCACTGCTTCCACTGGTGCAGAGTGGCATCTAGTTCTCCTTCTCCTGTCTCCCTTTTCCAAGGAGTATCCTCTACTGCATTTTTCCTCACCTCAGCATTTCCCACTTCTGCCTCAGCTTGCTCTGTTGCTCTTCAAGCTTCTGGTCTTCACTTTGCTGCTGTAGTTCCACCATTCTTCCAAGAACTCTTCATGTTCTCTTATTCCCCGGAGGGTCAACAGTTGCCGCTCCAGTCCTCTTACTTTTTCTTCCAGCAGTGTGATCAACTTGCACTTGTTGCAGGTGTAGGCCACATTGTCCTCAGGCAAGAAAACAAACACTGCACACACCTTGCAGGTCACCACCACTGGAGAGTCTTGTCCTTCCATAGCCTCTTTTCCCTTTTTGTGTCTAGCTTTGTGATTGTTCTAGACTAGCCTGTGCCTGCTCCTCTACTCAGGAGAGGTTAAAAGCAGAGTCCCAGTGGTGTGGAAGTGTGTGTTGCAAGAAAAATAATTTAAAAATAAAAATAAAAAAATGTTAGGGGCCTCCCCCTTGACCTCCCCTGGCCACCTCCTGTTTGTTCCCCCTGTTCGCTTGCTCTGGTCGCTCCCTCTCTGGGAGCTTTCTTGCTTCTGTAGTCCCTGGACCAGCTGGAGCAGTCTTCTGCAAAGGTAAATAAAGCTACCTTTTCAGATATGTTACCTGAAACAGCTGGCTATCAGGATTTATTTTGCAAGGGTGGGTGGGTATGTTGATCAAAAGACAGTGCTAGCAAGAAGTTGTTCTAGATAGCTACGTACAGTTTTTTTCAGGTGGTGTACTGTGGCCACCTTAAGGTGCAATTCTATGCATATTTACACATTTAAAAATCCTAAAACTCCTAGCATTCCCAAGCTAGTTGGCTGGGGCATGCTGGGAGTTTGTAGGAATTTTCCATCTAAACATGTATAGGATTGAGCCTTTAAAGATCTTCTGTTGCATGAATTTTCATGGGGTAGAGGCTACTTCTCAGATAACACAGGATGATGGGGGGGGAAACTACTCTGGGGTTTGTTTATTTTAATCAAGACTGATGATGAAACCACTTTTTTGATATTTAAAACTCAGAATCAGAACTGGGACCAGAGCACATGATGAAAGGGAGGTTTAACTCTTTCCCCCTGCACATTTAGAGATCTCAAAATGGCCCCAAACATTTTGCTTTTTGAATACTGAGCAATGGTGTCCATGAAAAGGGAAGGGGGAAAAGCTGCTGTGTTCTGATTGTATTCTGGAATGACTGGAAGTTACAAACTTTGACTCCTCACTATGTTCTTCTGTAATCCTATGCACATTTAGCTCGGAGTAAGCTCCACTGAACTCAGTTGGCTTACTTCTGAGTAAGCATGCATAGGATCAGGCAATAAAATACGTTGATTATTTGTTCAGCCAAGGCTCTTCTGCCATTTGTAATGCAACCTTCACATTTGTATAAGCAAACTAAAATTTCTTATTTCTAAAATTTATACTGACTAGTCTTCATAAACAGCTAGTCACTAAACTCAGAGGGAATTACTTCTAAGAAAACATGCATCACATTGTGTTTTTAGGGAAGAGGAGAAGGATGGGACAGAGGGAACCTAAGTAAATAAAAATGTTTCCACATCACACCCAGATTTAAACCATTAGCTCATTCATTCACATACAAGATTCAGCAAATGTATTATGGACAAAGCAACTAGGAGAGGTGCTCCTCGTCTCCCAGCAATGTTCTGGCTGATCACCACCACCTCAATGCCAAACATGCATTTTTTAAATTGCAAAAACCAGGGGCTCGGATCAGAACTGGGACCACAGCACATGATGAAAGGGAGGTTTAACTCTTTCCTCCTCCTGCACTACAGAGCTGATAAAATTGGCTCCCCAAATGCTGCTATTAGCTGAAGGTGAGGATTTTCCATAGATGCCAATGGGAGCTCCTGTGCCAAACAGTAGTTTGGGAAGGTGATTTTAGTCAGAACCACATGATGGGAAGAAAAGATTAAACTAACCTCCCCGTACGAAGGTCCTAATCAGGCCCTCTAGTGGCTGCTTAACAGTTTAAAAAAGGAGATGTGATGTTAAACAATGTGTTTGTCACAACGTGTTTAATGTTATAACGTGTATAATGTTATAATGTCAGCCCTCTGCTTGTGGACAACCTAGGTGAACCTGAAAACTCGTATTTTCTGACTTTCAAAGTAAATACAACACTTAAAAAGAACTTAAACAACACTTCTGCAATAGAGCCTTTACAGAAGATCAGAAAAGGTCTATTAATACCTGTAACAGAATCAAGAGATTTCCCCAGACAAAGCCCACAACCTCCCCAAGACAGGTGAGAAAGAATAAACTAGCATGCTGACAAACCAGGCTTGCAGTTAGCTAGCAACGGCACTCCTGTCAAGGGCTGGGCAGCTGCAGAAGCGCCAAGGAGAACTAATGAGGGTGAGGTGAAGCAGCAGAAGGCCTCAGCCCTCCTACAGGAGAGTGGGAAGACGCCAGGCCAGACTGAGGCCTCAACAGAGGCGAGGGAGGGGAACCAAAGCTCTAGCTCTCAGGAGCCTAAGGAAGAGGCCTCCCCACCCAATGCTTTTCGCTCCCATTCTGGGATTGATGGACCTCAGCAAGATCGTACGCCAAGCAGACTAAAATTTCACTCCAGGAGGGAGGTGAACCAGGAGTTTGGATTGGAGTGGGATAAGAAGACAGTAAGCTGTCAGAAGAAACCAGTTTGATTTAAGGTCAGGTTGAGACTGTTTATTTTCAGTTTGAGTCTGTGACAAGAACAGGCTGGGGGTGCCATAAAAACAAGGAGCTGTAATAAATAAACACTGGATACAGGCAGAGAAGCCTGAAAGGTAACTCCAGGCAAATGGTTCTGTTTATTCCCTTCATTTAACATATGAAAATTCCATCTGTAAGACAATCACTATGCTTATGAGCTATGACGACAGGCACCTACCTCCACCATGTCAATAGATCCCACTGCCAAAGTTTTGTAGCCAAGAATTGTTCTATTTTTATACCGTTTCCGCCTCTGCAGCATGATCTGAAGTGTGTTGCCTTCTCTTTTCAAGAAATGAAGATACTGCAGTTAAAACATTTCAAGGCTTATTATAATGTACAACAGGAGAAAACAAGGGTGTAGCACCGGATATGAATTAGCACATTGACTGGTGACTAACCCTACCGTGTGCGGGCTGTTGTTGGGTTATTTGAGGCTTGCTGCCCCCCCTCCCCAAGCCATGCACCAGTAAAGGTAATTAGGAAAATATGGATGGCACATGCAGTGGGGGAAATAAGCCACCATGGCTGATTTCTCTCACTGTGATTGTGCGCAGTGGCCCACAGTCTGTAAGAACAGGTTGAAGGTAGATTAAAGCCTTCATAAAAAGAAGTATTGGACAAATACAAATCTAAAATATAGAATCTTACGGAAGATTAAAACACTGTTACATGACACTGTCATTTTAAGTACACTCCTAACACTTTTAACTCTGAAAAATCTGCTTTGTCTGGGTAAAATATGTCAAGTAAATGCTTAGGCACACAGAACAAACCAGATATGCATGGCTGTCCTCTTCTGCTATACACAATAGGTGGCATTTCTGCTCCACAGTGATGGGTGTGAGAACTTCGGATATATGCAGATGCCTTACTCTCTGACTGCTCCAGGGCCGGCCCTACCATGAAGCAAAGTGAGTTGCTCACCTCAGGCAGCAGATGCAGGGAGCGGCAACATGAGTGAGCCCCCCTGCCCCCACCACCAGCCACCTTCCCCTGGCACCACCTCTCTGCCCACCTAAAAGAAAGCTATGTGTGGAACAATGGCAACAGAGCCTGGCTGGAACCAGGCTTGGCCCTGCTTCAATCAGCTTTCTCTGTGTTGGACTGAAGCAAGGACCAGACCGGCCACTGTCTGTGACCAGCCACTGTCATTGGGCCATTCATCATTTGTTTTTGTTCCTTAGTAATTTTTGGTAGATTTTGTTTATGAATATATTTATCCATTAATTCAGATGAAATATCATGTCCTTTATACAAATTCGAATAATATTGATGAAAGACTTTCTGAATTGCCACATTATCAGTTAATTGTAATCCACTTTCCCTTGTTTTCACAATTGTTTTCTTTTCTTTTTCCTTTCTAAGTTTATAGGCCAACCATCTTCCTGGTTTATTAGCAAATTCAAAACGTCTTTGTTTTACAAAGTTTAATTTTTTAGCATATCCTGAACTGTTGTCAGGGTGGACACTGAGCCCATAGAATCCCAGAGTAGTTCTGATTCTGAGGAAGAGCAGTCGCTCCTGGGAGGGGAGCGTGCTTCTCTTTCCCAGGGGCCACAGCTGACGGAGATTCCTCCCACCAGCATTCCTAGATTAGATAGCAGTCCAGGGAGTGACTGAGTGCGGGAAGTAAACTTGGTGGACGCGCGACGCCGACGCAGAGAGCGGCGCCAAATGGAGGGCGCAGAAAGGAGGCGTAGTGCCCGGTTGGCACGCAAACAACGGCTGCTCCCAGAGGATCCAAGGGAAAAGGGGAGGGACTCTCCCTAGTCCTTAAGTTCAAGGGTCTGCCAGTAATTCCCTTTCAAACGGGGACCAACTGTTCCAACTTAGGGCATAGGTACTCTGCTGCTCAGATCTAGTTGCTACCTGTAGAGTTGTTAAGTTGTAAAAGAAGAATAAAGCTTTGAAAGGAATCCCTTTGTCTGTGTCTGGACTTGGCTACTGGATTAGACTGAGAGAGGCCTCCAAGGAGCCCTTGACAACTGTTACCATCGACAATTGTTGTTGGAGTAATTTAATCTGTCGAAGGACACTTGCTTTTCCCGGTTTTTTCTTTAGGAATTCTTCTTTCTCCTTTATCTGTTTTAGAATATTTTGTACCTTCTCTTCTCTTTTCTTTTTCAGTTGCGTGTTTTGTTGTATAAAATAACCTCTCATATAGGCCTTACTTGCATCCCATACTTTTCGGTTATTTGTTCCTTTGTCCAGATTCAGTTCAAAAAATTCCCTCAATTTCTTTTTAGTGTCATCCACAATACTTTTATTGTGAAATATCATTTCATTCAATCTCCATCTAAAGGTAGTGCTTCTTTTCACATATAACATAGATATAGGGTAATGGTCCGAAAATGATCTTGGCAGAACTTGTATTTTGTCAATATCTGTAGCAAGCAATTTAGTTGTCAAAATGATATCAATCCTTGAAAAAGATTTATGTCTTTCTGAAAAAAATATGTATTTTCTTTTGAGGTTCCATTTTTATCTCTCCATACATTTACTAAAGCCAAATTGTCCAACAATTCAAAAAAACTTTTAGGTAATTTCCCTTGATTACTCTTTATTTTTTTCTCCGATATTCTATCAATTTCACGTGCAATCACCCATTCCAATCTCCCATTAAACACCAACTGTCAAAAGTTAGATCCACGAGTTTGGATAAGAGATCCTCATAAAATTACGCTTCGTGGTCATTACGTGCATAAACCCCTAAAATCAACGTTGATACACCATTCAGTGTAATTTAACTCCCACAAAACGACCTTGTTCATCTGACAATACCAATTCCGGTCCCAAATGTCACTTAACATATAAAACTACTCCATTTTTCTTTTTTCAGCTTGCAGTTATAAACTTTTCAACTAATTTTTTATTAAATATTTGGTAACTTCTTTCTTAATATGAGTTTCTTGTAAGCATATTATATCTTGTTTCAATTTTTGTAAATAATAAAATATTTTCTTTCTCTTTTGAGGAGCATTCGCCCTATTAATGTTCCAAGTTAAAAATTTGTAATCCATTTTTAAAGAAATATAAGATTAAGATGCATTCCTAATTTCCACCTACTGCACCCTGAGCGCTATCATCTTCTTGTACATCAGGTTGTCGGTCTGTCCAACCTTTTCCATAAGTTCAAAGGAACTCTCTTGCTTTTTGAACTGACTTCAGCTTATATCTCTGTTCTCTGTAAGAGAAGACCACACCTTCTGGGAATTCCCATCTAAACACGATCATTTTCTGTTTCAGGATTGTTATTAAAAATGCATAATCTCTCCTTTTCCTCAAAAGTCTTCCAAGAATTTCTTTCATGACAATAATCTCTTTGCCCACCATCTTCAATTTAGTTTTATAGTGCTGCTGGAGAACTGAATCCCTTGTAGTTTTCTTTACAAAATGGACAATAATATCTCTGGGTAGACCTTTTGTTTTTGCATATGTTGAATTCAGTCTATAAGCTCGATCTATTTCCACGATTTTCTCTTCTTTACTCAAAAAGGCTGCTATAGTCTTTACCAATTTAGTATTTCTACTTAATTGTTCTGTAGGCATCTCCCAGGTATTTGCTCTGCTACGAGTTATTCTGATATTCTTTGCTTGTTTATCCAAATTCATAGCATTCATTTGTCTTCTTCATTACTTCCTTTATAAATTAATTTATCTAGATATCCAGTAAGTTATTAATCCTCCAATACCAAAAAAGATCTCTCTCAGTATCAAAAGGAAAAAAAGATTAAAAAGAGAACATAAAAAGTTCTCTTAATTCAATAATTAAGTTCTCATAATTCAATAATTATGAATTATCATAAGCTGCTGATTTTTTAGCATCCAACAGGTGTCAGCAATACTCCTTCTTTAGTAAATTTCAAGCAGTCAGCCCACAAGTTGATATTATTCCAGCCTATTCCAGGCTTTCTGCCAAAGATGTATTTATTTTGACTTCATCGCTTTCTCAAGGTCATGCAGAAGAAAATAGCAACTGGACAAAAACATAGCTTTCAGCCATATAAATTCAAACCTTCAAACCATGATTTTAAGAAATAGAAATTTAAATAGGCTGTAATACTTATTTAAAAATGTAAACAGTCTTAGTACTCTCTTTTTTCTCTCCTTTCTCTGAAAAAAATCTCTTGAGCTAAATTCGTTTTAATGCCTTGATTTTAATTCATGTTAGATTTATACAACTGCCATACTTTTGCTTTTTGCTGTGCAAGTAGTGCTTGCTGGTAGCTTAAGTTTCCAAATACTATCTAAGATTGGCGCTCATCTGTCCTTATAGTCTCTTAGTTAATTAAGGGTTTCAAAACAGCGTTTCAGTAGACGATTAACTCCGGCGACTAACCTTAGTTTTGAGCCCCTTTGCATCCCCCGCAAAGACCGCTGTTCTTCTAAGATTTCATCTGGATGGCACCTTAGGCTTCCCCTTTATTTTCCGGGGGGGGGGGGGGAGGAGGTTTCTCAACCTTTTCACAGCTGTTTGAAAAAAGCAACCTGCGGAGCCCCACAAGTCACTGCCAGGACAACATGGCTCCTTACCGGAAGTCTTACATCAAAAAAAGTTGATGAATAAGACGGGCTTCCAAATTGAAAAGAAGGTAAAATATCTGGGACTCTGTATGCTTTTTCAAAATAACTATGTGTGGAATGAAATTAAACAAGACCTATCAAAATTGGAAAAATACAGCTATCACTTTTGGGAAGAATTGCAACAATTAAAATGAATGTATTACCTAGAATGTTATTTTTGTTTCAAATTATACCCATTATTACATCGGATTTACCTTTTAAGCAGTGGCAGAGAGATATAACAAAGTTTATATGGCAAGCAAAAAAAAACAAGAGTTAAAATAAAAATTTTACAAGATGCAAAGGAAAGAAGTGGCTTGGGATTACCAGATTTTAAAACCTATTTTTTTGCCTGCTGCTTGATGTGGATGAAGGAATGGGTGACACTGAAAAATAGAAGACTTTTAGAATTAGAAGGACATGAATTGAGATATGGGTGGCATGGTTATTTGTGGTGTGATAAAACAAATGTGCATGTATATTTTAATAATCATTATACAAGACAGGCTGTATTAAGAATTTGGAATAAATATAAATTAAGGTTTTATCAAAACACACCACGTTGGATATCATCAAAAGAAGCAGTGCATAGAAGAGAATTTGATAGCATGCATAAATGGATAAGATATAATGATTTACTGGAATGGTCGCAAGGGGAATATAAGTTAAAATCAAGGGAAAACTTATTGGAAGAAGTTTTCATATTTGCAAATTAAAGAAAGGTTTAAAATAGATGAGAAAAATGGTGGATTTGAACAAACAGAATCTGAGTTTGAAACAGCACTGTGTACAAATGATGAACATGTTATTACTAAACTGTATAAATTACTGTTAAGGTATGAGAGACAGGATGAGCAAGTAAAGATTGTATGATAAAATGGGCACAAAATCTTGGTCATAATATATTAATGGAAGAGTTGGAAAGTATGTGGGGAAAAGATCTAAAATTTAATTTATGTACAAATCTTAAAGAGAATTTTTATAAGATGATGCATAGATGGTATATGTCACCGTTCAAACTGTCTAAAATGTATAAGGGTGTTTCTGGAAAATGTTGGAAATGTGACTATCAGGATGGAACGTTTTTATCATTTATGGTGGACTTGTAAAAAAGCTAAAATATTTTGGAAATGAATACAGTCTTTAGCTCAAAGAATATTAAAGACTACAATAGAATTAAAGCCAGAAACTTTTTTACTGGGTCTAACAGATAAACACATAAAAGAGAAGGGGGGAACCCCCTTTCTCTACATGACAATGGCTGCAAGGTTATTGTGTGCACAAAAGTGGAAGAATGAAACAATACCAACTGTGAGCGAGTGGATCATGAAAACTATGGAACTGGCAGAGATGGCAAAACTTACTATTATAATTAAAGAAGGATCAACAACTAAATTTATGTTAGATTGGAAACCTTTTATAGAATTTGTACAATAAACAGAGAAAAATGATATTTATGTATGTGGATTTTGAACTTTGAGATGGTTAGGGTTTTTGTTGTTGTTAAAAATTAGGAGAGAAATGAGATAATGTCTGTGAACTTAATGTATGTTATACAACTAAAATAAGAAGTAGAGAATAATAATAAGCATTTGTTGTGTAAGGGGAGCCAAAAGTAGATATCTTACAATCTTAAGAGATATTTTAGTGTATGTGTATTGTGTGTTTGTTATTGTTGTTTTCTTTTTATAAAAAATAAATTATATAAAAAAACCCATCACCAAACCTAGAAGGATTGCCTTCAAATTCACCAACATTTGAAAGAAATACATGAGATGCCTATTTAAAAAATGGAGTAAAAAAATGTAAATGTGTCAATTAACAACGTTTAACTTCACACACCTTTTCTCTCTGCACAGAACCAAGTGTGCTTTTCCAGACACCTTCTTCTCCCCACCCCCTTTTGTTGCCGTTGTTGCTCAGAACACCTTTTCCAAGGCTGCATTTTGTTAGGGCCTAACGCCAATTCAGGAGTGGGATGCCAAACTGGAGGATCGGGGAGGCCACACACCATTTTTCCCAGCAAACATCCAAGTGTGGGGACATTGTAGGGAAGGTGCTCCCTCCCCTGATCCTTGTAGCTGCTCCTCCTCGCATTTTTTCCAGTACTTCATGGGAGAAAAGGTTTGTGGCCTCCACCTCCCCTTACAACTACCCCAATCCTCCAGTTAGGCACAACACTCCTTGAACAAGAAGTTTATACCCAGAACTTTCAGCCCTAGAAAAAGGAAAAGAATTTACTCACAGTAAAATTCATTTCATTTCAAAGAGGGAAATGATGTTTATAAGATCATGCATATCGTATCACTGAGAAAGATAAATATTTCTCCCTCTCGTATAATACTAGAACATGTGGTAATCCAATTGACCACTATTAGGTTCTAAATGGCCAAAAGGAAGCGCAGTTTCACAGAACACATAGTTAACCAGCTCACTGCCTGTGGTGATGGCCATTAGCGCAGATGCTTTTAGGGTTAGGATACATTGATGGAAGATGAATGCCTGACCTATCAACAGCTATTAGCTCTGATAGTGAAATTTGAATCCCCACATTTTATGAGATGCTGGGCAGGGATGAGAGCTGCTGCCCTCATGCCATTTGTAGATTTTCTGACAGCGCCTATTAACAGAATCTGGGGCTAGACGGCCCCTCAGTATGTATCAGCAGAACTCTTTTCATGTGCAACATGTGTCACGTCTGAGTTCTGGCCCTGAAAAGTGCTCCACTTAAGCCTGGCACAAAACTAAGCTCAGCTTCAATTATTTCCAACATGTATTATCTACACATGTTGGGGACAGATATTTCACCTCAGATGGTAGAGAGTCATGGACTGGCTGGAATCCATTGCAATCCATTGCAAGGGATTCTGCTTGCAGAGAACCTGTTTTGGGGCAAGTGAGTATCCAATTACAATCTTCTAGTCTCTTCCAGCCCTATGATTTCATAGGGAATAAGATCAATGGATCAAATTTTTAAAAAACATCTTATGTGGTTTAGTTAATGTCATACATGAAGGTGCTTACAATAACAGACAGGTGGGTAAAAGTTAGGAGTTCCTACGTTACCTGTAGGGAAAAGGTCAGTGCAAGTTCTGTTTCTACATGCCCACTAGGGTGCACCACAATTTCATGAGACCGCAATATTCGTTTTGAACCCTGAAAAGAAAAAGAAAACTGATCAGGGATTACTATCAATCACATCTACTTAGATGTCACATTAGACTAATACCTAGTGTGGAGGTTTGGGTGTGGCACGTGTCTGGCTCTGACCACACCATGGCTGAGCTGGCTGGAAATGAGTCCAGCTGGGGCAGGCAGGGCTTGTGGCAGCTGCTGGGCATCCAGTGCTCTCCTGCCACCTCTGCTACCATTTCAATGCCAAGCAGAGCATGCAGCAGCTGCAGCAATAGGGAAAGTAGGAGAAGCCACCCTAAGGGAGGTTAGACAAAGCAGTGAGGAAGGGGGAGCTTTCCAGATTGTGGTAAGGAATTGGTGAGGTAACTGCCCATTGTTTGTGTGCACTAAAAGTGGGAAAGGAGTTGAGAGATTCTGGATCCAGTGACAAGCCAAGTTTGGAAAGGGAAAAAGGAAGAAAGTCAGTGCTCTCTGGAAGAGGAATAGTAGAAGCAGTTAAAGGGTGAGTGGGTATATTTAGGTATTAAGAGTTTGTTAACATTGCTGCAGGAAAGTTCCACTAATGAACTTAAATGAACTCCTTAACCTTACTGAAAAGGTGAGAAGAACCCACACTCTCTCTAAGCTAAAGAGTGAGCGGTGGGCTCTGAGGGTTTTTCCTTAAGATGAAAAGATTGCATCACCTCCACCGTCATGGAGCTAAGCTGACACCCAAGCTCATACAGTTACCAGGCTATCAAGCTCCTTCCTGCAATGAGAGCATACCTATTCCCTCCACCTCACACCTCCCTAAATGTGCAATACAAGGGTCTTTCATGTATGGCTGTACAACCAATGGCTTTATATGAACTTCCCTTTTTTCATGAGAAAATTGGGCTCTAACATGTACAGCTATGCATGCACAAAACTTTCACATGTTACAGGAGGTATGTGGTCAAGAGGAAGGGCTATTTCCATTTCTACTCAGAACATGATTTTCAGCAACATACTGATTGCACGATTACAGAAAAAACAATGGGATGAAACCCAAGAACCAATCGTGGTTTGGGTTTTAACTACAGATTAAAATCCAACAACCCCAAGAACAAAACATGGATCAAACCCCTGGGTTGTTTCTCCCTTAAAAATCCAGAGTTCCGGGTTTAGATGTAATGAAGAACAACCAAGGAATGTTCCTGGGTTGTTTAGCGAAGCAGAGGTGGATGAGCAATCATGAGTCAGCACACTCGCTCACTATCACGCACTCCAAACAACCCATGGTTAACATGGTGTGTTGATCTGGGGTCCTGATTCTATCAGGGCCCAGTCATCAATCAGATTCTTTTGATTATCAAGATGAAACAAGCTACTTGTGAAAAAGATGACAGTTTATTGATAGAAAATGGATGCAGAATACATACATGCAAAGAAAGTTCACACCTCCCTTCTAAACCAAAAGAGTTTATTATCCCCAGATGCCCTCCACCCAGCTCTGTTGACGCACAGCCTCTGGGGCCAAGTGGGGCTGGTGCTTGATCCCCACAGAAATGCATGGAGATTGAGCAGCATGGGTTCATGGAGGACCAAGCCCTTAAAATGATATATTTGCACTATTGTATAACACAGACAAGAACTTCTTGCTGAATTCATTCTCTTCCCCACCCTGTTTGAACTCAGTTTAATTCCTGAGACTGAATATGGGTTATCTTTCTATTCCTTGCTTTACTGAGCAATGTCTGTAGGCATGATGGTCAACTCCTACAGCCCCCCTGTGAAAGAAAAAGAAGACAGATTTGACCCTCCTAGATGCGCACCTCCCTTCATGTGACAAAGCAGTTGCCACACCCTGAGTGTCTATCTGGGTCCCCAAGGCCGTTCCTCAGGGCCCCAAGTTTCTTCAGGCCAGTAGTATGCATGTTAGAGCAAGACTGAAGATCAAAACCAGCCCACTTGCTTTTATAGCTTTCTCCCTTGGCTTAGGAGCTGACAGAAAGAAACACTCTCTTAGGAGAAGGAGGGCAGGCTTGCCTCCCCCTCAAAGGTCCTCAAAGCATTTTAGTCTGGGAATTTAATTGCCTTTCTGAAGCAACCCTAGCATTCGTGCTTAGGAATGAATCCTCCCAGCTCATGGGTGAAATAAGGGTGAGGTAACCAGGCATATGCACAGTTGTTGACATATGAGATTGCAGTTGCTTGATACCAATTAAAAGTATGTGAGAGGCTCGCTACAGAACCCCATCAAGGGGCCTACTTTTGTTAGCTAAAGCCCACTAAACTCTACTAACTGTGCTAAACGACAAAGGTCTCTATGCATTTAGGGACTCTGTGAAGTGCACATTTTCTGCTCACCAACCAACCCAGTACACATAGGTTAACTGTGCAAACTGAGTCACTATATCTGAATGTGGCGATTCTATTTTACCTTTAATGGCTAATTGCTCTGATAAACCTATTTGTTTATTATTACATTCGTATCCCACCTTTTCCCCTCTTGAAGGAACCCAAGGCAGCTTACATGGTTGTCTTCCTCTTCATTTTATCCTCACAACAACCCTGTGAGGTAGGTTAGGCTGAGAGTCAGTGACGGGCCAAAGTCACTCAGTGAGCTTCATTGCCAAGTGGGAACTAGAACTCACATCTCCCAAGTCCCAGTCCAACCACTACACTACACTGGCTTTCATTCCCATTAATCTGTCTGATACGTTTTATAAAACAATCTAAACGAATGACTATCACCAGCAGCACCCCACAAATGCCTTTGACAGGTGGCTGCTGTCCATACCTTTTGCATCAGGCAAGCGTTTGTGTCAAGGACAAGCCTACCTCCAAGGCTCCCTGCTGTGGCCTCCGACCAAAGGAAAGGGGCTGCCACCTTACACCTGTCTCCTTCTCCCATGCTCTTTCCAATGTGCCTGGCAGCCAAAGGGAAATCCTTCTTAGCTGTGCCCTCTGCTTCCTTTCGAGCTGTCAGTCATACCCCACATAGTTTCCCCCGACCTCCCACAAGGGCCCCAGGTTTCATGGGATCATAGTAGCATGATCCAGTTGCAGTGTAGAAAGCAAAAATAATATGTTAAAACATAAATTCAAAAATTTATTCAGTTCACTATTATACATAATCATATACAGGAAAAAGGGAACCAACTCACCTGTTGTCAGTAATTTCTCAACTAAATAAGCATAACCACCCAGGCTTCTAAACAAGAAGGCAGCATCTTTGGTTTAAAGGGCCACAACTGCTTCAAACTAGCATCCTTATAGAAGCACAGTAACAAGGCTGAAACAACAAAGAGTCTTGTGGCATCTGAAGGACTAACACATTTATTCTGGCACAGACTTTTGTGGACTATACCCACCTCTTCAGATTCATGGAGTGTTATCAAGCGTTTCAAGAATATATACAGTACAAACGATGGTGGGGTGGGGGTGGGAGCTGTAAACAGTGAGATTAGAAGGAAATTAAATACAGAAAGTACTAGCAGTGACAATCACATTACTGTAGTCTTTGGGCCTGTTCAGACATGCACAGGGGGAGGATGGTTACAGTAACTACAGAGGGGGTAGTGAAACCATGACACGCACGCCTGTCACACAACTGGGAATGGCGTGGTGCCGTGTGGTTCCCGTAACCACCCCCTTCTGTAGTTACTGTAACCAACCTCCCACCGCCGGTGATCCCAGCAGCCCATGCATAACGAAAACATGCATGCTGGCCACTCCATCCGTTCTAGCATGCCAGTGACCACAGAGGAAGTCTGCACAAGCTAGAATGTCTCCAGAAGTGTGGAATGTTCTAGGCTGCTGTCTCTACATCCACATACCCACACAAAAACACTCCTTTGGATCCACGTTCTCCTATTACAGCAACAACCAACACTGCACAAAAAAGGGAAACTGAGCCAAGTGAGTCTAAGATCGTGAGGTGGATACAAATGCACTCCTATAGACCCACATTTAGCCAGAAACAACCCTCATTACACAGCCAAGGAAAACTGAGGGAGGGGGGATTGGTTTAAAAAAAAGAAAAAGGAAAAATCGAGACACATACACTCGCTTTCATCCTTCCTCTTCTCCCTCTCTCCCTCTCTCTCTCATTGCTGCTGCTGCTCACTCAAGCAAAGAAAGCTGCATCTCCCTTTTCCCTACCAAATCTCAGTGCATCAAATTAATATTTGAATTAATATTAATAAAATTAATAAAATGATTTGGGAAAGGGGCAAACTACAAGCAACTCAGCAGCAGAAACATAATCCCACACAATGGGAAGGGAAGAGATGTTAAGAAGGTACAGGTAGCTAGGCAAAGACTCTCTTGGAGGGCTAGGCATCCAAAATTTGCTTGCCAGGCTGTTAGGGGTAAGTACCTCAGGCCCTCTGGTAGTTCCTGTCCTGGCCAGGAGCATACAGATTCATTAATCCAAGTCTTCTGGAATGAAAAAAGGACTGGGGGGTGGTGTCACTCATGTCCTGTTGAGGTTTGGAGTGAGCAAATGCAATCAAGAGATTCACTGCTTCTACCTGATCTGAAGCCCAGTGCAAAACATGTAACCTCTTTTCATCTCCCTTGAGTTCTCTGGTACATTCAGATGACTTGGGGGAGGCGGGGAAGACTTTTGCTCTCTTGTGTTACTTCTGCCTGCTCCATTGCTCAATGTGGTATGAGAGAACCTCCTGAGGATCAGTTTAAGACTCTGAGGCCTGGAGGCTGAATGTTCGTTTGAGCCTCCCTCCTTTGCTCGCTTCTCAGGTGAAGTGTTTGTCATCGCTGCTGTAGCTCCCTTCATGTGTGAGGTCCAGGGCAACAGCCCCCATCTCCTCCCCTGCTAAAAAAAAGTTTAGCTTTTCTAAATGAATCTAATTTCTTACACAACACAAGATCAACACAATCTTTTCTGAAAGGCTCGGAACTCAACTAATTTTTCCACATAAGTGATGTCAGGGAGCAGGATTTTGTTACTGTGCTATTAAAACTTTGTGATATGCACCTGATTATCTTATCACATCTAGTAAGATTTATATTACCTGCATTTTGACGGCAATTACCACAGAAATGAGATCTTTATCCAATTCTTTCAACACTATCAGTTTCTTCAAAGTCAAACTGCACAACCTGCAAATTAAAACAGATATCCATTATTCAGTTATTCCTGAAATTGAACCTTGAGAAAACAGGGGGGATCTTCACGACAATGGAATGAGAAGCATGTTGGAATATTACCCAGATTTTCATGGAATCTGCTTTGATCTGTCAGGGGCATACGAAGCAAAAAAATGCGAGAGTACCATACCTTGAAAATTTGGTTTCCAGGGGTCACACAGTGCTTGAAAGGAACATACTTCTCGGTGGGGGGAGTAGAACATCATCAATCTGCCCTGGCTGCTCAACCAATGAAAGCGGCTTTTTTCCCACCCCTGTCCAGGCTCCCCTGCTACTACATTATTATGAATAGACAACAACTACTTCTCTCCATGTGTGCAGATTTCCCTGAAGAAGCCAAAATCCCCAGTTCTCCAGTGCAACATCTGAAGACTCCCCCTGAGAGCTTCCCCCCACCCCAATTTTACCAGCAATCTTCAGTGGAGTTATTGCTCCCACCCCATTTTTCCCCATGTGTACACTTTTGCCTATTGCTTCCAACCCCACCCCCCTGCCCTTTCTCCTCCTCCCTGTTCACAATGAGAAGCTCCCATTAAGCCTGAAAGATCCTTACTGCAATAAAGCAGAGAAGGGAATTTACATAACAACAGAGAAATGACTTTACATCAGAGAAACTATAAGACATCAAATAAGCACAACATCACAACAGCGATTTAAGTGAGCAATGGAGAAGTGAAAGAGTGCTTTAGGGTGAATTACTAAGTTAGCCTTTAACCCATATACTGCAAGGGAGCAAGATTTATTCCTTACTTCTGAGTAAACATGCACAGAAGTGGGGGATATGTTAAAGATTAAAAACAAGCTAGATAAGGTGAATGAGCGTCCCCACTACTGCAGTAATGTGAGGGGTCGCTGCTGCACTTCTGGGAATTTTCTCAATGGGAAAAACTACTTCTATTGGGGAAACAAAAGGGAATGGGGCATTCCACCCCCTTGACCACATCACTGCCAGGTCACAGAGGCATGCCCAGGATTTAGTGTGTGTGTGTGTGTGTGTGTGTGTGTGTGTACACACTGTACCACACTGTGGTAAAACCGCCAGGGAGCCGCTTTCAGTGTAAAAAAGGCGGAGTAAAAGGAGTTTCAGAAAATGCGGCTTTTCAAGAGGGAAGCAGCTAGTTGGCAGCGGATTGGGGACAACATCATCTGTCATGAAGGAATTCAGACTGATCTACCTTCACACTAAATCACTCATGAAGACAGCCCCCAGGTTAGAACACAAAAGACCGAGCCAACACACTAACCCAGAAACAACCAACCAAAAAGCATACAATTAAATATTTGAGGCTGAGTTAGGGCAATCTCTCACATTACAAAATTCTTGACATGTGCCTCCATTTAGGAAAAGTATGCCAATCACATAAAATAACCATACATCTAGATTTCCTACTATTTCCGACACAAAACTGCTTTCGATATAGGAATACTGTCAGCTATGAAGAAGCCCCTGGACCTCCATTTCAAGAGTAACTGCTCCTCCCTTATAAACTTGTAACAGACGAAGGCATATAACTTCTCAAGAAAATTTAATGCCGGGGGGGGGGGGTCTTTCATTGGAAAAAAACCACAATTTGGGTGGTGTAGTGGCTAGAGTGTTGGACTGGGAGCCCAGCGATCTGGGTTCTAGTCCCCACTCAGCCGTGGAAGCTCACTGGGTGACTTTGGGCCAGTCACAGACTCTCAGCCCAACCTACCTCACAGGGTTGTTGTGAGGATAAAATGGAGAGGAGGAGGATCATGTAAGCCGCCTTGGGTTCCTTGCAACAGGAAAAAAGGCGGGATATAAATGCAATAAATAAATAAATAAATATTAAATATATGAAAATACATGAGCCAGCATGACCACTGGTGAAGGATCATGGGAGTTGAAGGCCCAAACATCTGGAAGGCCAACAAGTTGCCCACCCCTGCATTACTACCTTAAGAACATGAAATATCTAATGTATAATTTTGGAAGCAATCCTATCTTCACCGAGAGGCTGGCTGAGGGGCCATAGTAAGCAGAGAAAATTCTTCTCTGCTGGCAGGATGACACCTGTGCTGTCAAGCAGCCTCCAGTACACCTACAGCAAACTCCACCAGCATAAATGCTCTGGTGCTGATGTTCTGCCAGCATTGAGAGGCAAAAAAGGTTTTTTGGAGTGCTTGTTGGGGATATGCAGATGTGGATATGCAGAATCCAAATCCCCCGTCCGCCTGACATGCCCACAAAATTGAACCAAAACTATGCCAGTCCAGGGGCTAGGGTAGTTATTTCTCTCTCATTGGAGTCAATGGGAAGGGAAATGAAAATTTCTGCCCCCTACCTTCCATTCTGGCCACAGCAAGCAGACAGTGCTTTAGATATGGTGATTGCGCCACCACAGAATCCCCCCACCTCCACTGCCCAGATAGGACTGCTCTGCTAGTCAGCACATATAATTGCAGTTTGGTATATTATGAAATGTACATGTATAAACATCTCAGTTCTATTCAAACCATAATTCTAAACACACTTAGAGTTTAGAGATAGAGCTTCAAGTTGCTGCATCCTAAGGTCAATGATGTAGGTCTTCCACAGAAAACTCCACTTCCCTAAATGTATTTGTTTGATTTGTATCCTGCACTCCCGGCCACCACCAAACCAGGGCATACAGGTTCATGGCTGAGTCCAAATGTAAACCCAACTGCGTACCTGAGTCTTCAGGAGGAATGTAATCCCATCCAACACAGACTGAGTCCCTATTCCTTGATCTGCCTTTCGACTAACCAGGAGCACCTCTGCCCTGTCTGGATTAAGTTTCAATTTGTTCGCCCTCATCCAGTTCATTACTGACATCAGACACTGATTTAGAACTAGAACAGCTTCCTTGAATTTAGATGGAAAGGAGAGATAGATTTGGGTGTCATCAACATACTGGTGGCATCAAACCCCCAAATTCTGGAAAATACCTCCTAGCTGTTTCATGTATATATTAAATAGCACGGCGGATAAGATAGAACCCTGAGGAACACCACAGACCATGAGCCATAGTGCTGAACAGAAATCCTCTAGCATCACCTTCTGAAATGGCCCTTCCAAGAAGGACCGAATCCACCCAGTCTCATCTCAGACAGATGCCTCAGGAGGATACCATAGTCGATGGGTATAGAAAGCTGTCAAGAGGTCCAGCAGAACCCACAGGGACACACTCCCTGTGTCCACTTCACAGCGCAGATAACCCACCAATCCAAGCAAAGCACTATCTGACCCATAATCAGGGCTGAAGCCAGACTGAAGTGGATCCAGCTAATCTGCCTCATCCAGAAATCCCTGGAGCTCAGAAACTAGCACACTGCCCAAGAATGGAATATTGGAGACTGGTCGGAAATTATCCAATACAGTGGGATTCGAGGGGTTTTTTAAACAGGTTTTATCACTGCCAGTTTTAGGCAAAATGAAGTCACACCTTGCTATAAAGAGGCATTCATCACTACTCTTACCCACATGACCAGACACCCCCCCACACCCCCACACACTGCTTTTATAAGCCAAGCAGGACAACAGTCCAGCACACAAGTGGCAGGCCTCATCTCTCCAAGGATCCTGTCCACATCCTTGGGCTGTACAAATTGAAAAGTATCCATTATAACTAGCAACGTACAAGAATTTCGTTCCTGTTCTCAAATCATGAGAACGTATCCTGTTCGCAACCCTGAACACAATTGTGAGCAGAAATACAATTCCCAGGAAATTGTCACAATTCCCCAAACTTGCATTCAAGTACACAAGTGCACACATACACAAGTGTGCACTTCCAAAAATGTGCATTTGTGCCCTTGTGCACATGCACAAATGTCCACCGAAGCTGCATTTTCACATTGTAGCCTATGGGGAAAATGCATATTTTCAACTGGGAAAAATCCACATTTTAAAAAATGTGTATTTTTTCAATTGGGAAAAAATGCACTTTTAAAAATATGCATCTTTCCAGTTGAAAAAAAGACACTTGTATTCAATGTAAATAAGGCAAAACAACCTTTGAAGAACAATTTGGAGAGCCTCAACGAGCTTGAACATCACATGTTCGCCCATCCCTAATTATAACCAGAGAAGTAGGGGCCAAAGTTATATCCACCGGACCTGTATTAACTCTGGCATCCAAGTCGGCATGAATATGATCAATTTTATCTGCAAAGTGTTGCACAAATTGTCACAATGAGCTCGAGTGGCCTACCTTTTCTTCTTGTGGGCCAGAGTACAACAGGCCTTTGACCACCTGAAAAAGCTCCATTGGACAACTCTGTGCAGACACAATGATGAAAGAGAAGTACAATTTCTTCGCTACCCTCACTGCCACAGAGTAGGCTTTCAAATGAGATCTAGCCTGTGTTCAATTGGACTAACTGAACCAATATCACTCTAGTCAACGTCCCATTTGTTTCATTGCCCGCAGCTCCCTGGAAAGCCAGGGAACTCTGGTCTGCACAGCTTCAATCCATAGGAGAATACACTCAGGAGAGATCATGTCAACCACCCAGGCCATTTCTCCATTCCAGAGGTCAACCAAGGCTTCAAGAGAATCACCTGATGAGGTAACAGGAAAATCTCCAAGAGCCATCAGAAAACCATCCAGATCCATCAGTCTCTGTGGGCAGATCAACGTAATGCCACTCCCCTGCCCCTGCAGAGGCTTCGAGTCCCAATAAATCTAAACTCCACCAGGCAGTGATCTGTCCATGACAAGAGAACTATAAGAAGTGATCTGAGGCAGTGATCTGTCCATGACAAGAGAACTATAAGAAGTACACAGATCACCATTATTCCACCCAATGCAGAAAACCAGATCCAATGCCTGGCTAAATGAGTGGGGACAGATACTAACTGGAATAGACCTGACCCACTCCCGACAAGACGGCCTCAGCATGTATTCTGAAGTCCCCCAGATCAACAAACTGAGGACACTCCAGCACCACCCCAAGACCCCAACTAGCTCAGAAAGGGAGACTACTGGGCAGCAGGACAGGTGGTACACTAACAGGATCTCTATTCTGTCCGAATACCCACCTTCAGATGCACACACTTGAAAACGGAAGACTGTGGAATGGGGCACCAGGACAGGGGGACAGAATCAGTGTAGACCACCACAACTCCACTTCCCCACCCTGAGGTCTTGGCTGCTACAACATGGAGTACCCAGGTGGGCAAAGCTCAGAGAGACTCACTCCCTGGTCTCATCCAACCAGGTCTCTGTGATACAGGCCAGGTCGAGACACTCATCAAGGATCAAGTCTTAGGTGGCAGCTGTTCTCCCATCATTGACCTTAGTTCAATTTGGTTCAAAATCTTCATGTTAGATACCTTTCAACTAATCCTACAATAATTAAGCAGGCCACATGTGCTCTAACTATTTTTTAATTGCTCATAATACAGCAAAATTAAACAAAGAAGGGGGGGCGTAGCCTGCGATTGAGCAAAATAGTCAGCTAACTAGAAAGCTCCTCACTCCCTAGGGCCTTTAAAAGCAGAAACACCTTCTTAAATTGCATGCATTTGGGGAAAATCAGACAGGAAGGACAAGGAATGCAGCAGCAGAAAGGTACAAGTCAAGAGAGAAATCTCCACTCTTAGCACACCTGGGTACTCAGAGAGTGAGGAGAGCTATGATATGGTGCAGGAGCCAACTAATAATCCAAGGAGTGTTGAAAAAGGAACAGCATGGGGTCTAGGGAAAGAAATAAGAGTTGAAATTTAAACAACTGAGAAAAGATTTAAATGAGCACGAGCTGAAAACTTTGACACTGCTTGATAAGAAACTGACAAGACGCGGCAGCAAAAATGGCAGAGCTGTCAAACATGGATAATTCCACCATGGAACTAGGGCTCCAACAACAAGCTAAAATCAACAGGGAGGCCTGACTGGGAAGAGAGTCATCCTTGAAAATGGCAGACATGGAGGACAGAGATTAATGGCTGAATATTAGAATCTGAGGTGTTGTGGAATAGGAGAAAGGGTCAAAAATGGTTAAATTTATATCAGAATGGATCCAGGAGAAATGTCCTGACATTGCCTTCTTGGAAGCTGACTTGGAGAGGGTCCACAGATCACTTGGGCCTATCAGGGTGGGCTCAATTAAGTTGCAAGATATCATAATCTGATTTTACAGATACCCTCAGAGAGAAAGGCTGTACAAAGTGCTGACAAATTTGTCCATCTTGGAATATAAGGGAGAAAAAAATCCTGATATTTCAGGATTGCAATCAAAAAACTACGTGGGGTTCCATACTGTGGAACATCAGGCAAATCTTTCATATTTGCATCATCTAACCCCTGCTGCTCAATTAGGAAATTCTATAATTAAATGCCTCCAAGAGAACTCTGGAATTAAAAGTGAGATCCCAATGGCTAATGCAACGCAGCTTGGCTTTCTAACCCACAAGTAGTAATGGTGTCTCATATCTGGGGTTTGCCAGATGAGAGACAGTAAAGCCAGGCCAGTGGAGATTGATCATTAGTGCCTATTACTGATAAGAAAGGAATCCAGATAAGGAGGTGCCAATGTTAAATTTATAATAATGTCTTCCACTTAGCATCATTAAAGAAGTTACCATAAAACAATCAGCTATATAACGAGGTCAGATGAGCCATCAGATAAATAACCAAAAACCTTATTCCAGATTGTAAATACAATAAGCTCACAAGGCAGGATGATATCAAGGAAATATTTTTGTGTCACAAGCATACCTGTAACATATCAAGGAAGGCTAAAATGTTTGTATAAGTTGTTATGCTCATTAATCTTGAAAGAAGTTTAATAATTCAATAATCTTATTTAGGAATATGAAGATTTAGGGTAGCAATGCTGTCTTTGGAATTCTTAGATAAGTGATATAAATAGTAGCAAAATAGTTTGAACATATTTTATAGCATTCAAAAGTATATAAAAGACTCAAAACACGTGGGAGCTCTCCTCTTAGAATCAGCTTCCCCTGGCACGTTGCCTGTAGAATCAACCAGATAAACTTGATATTGATTATCACTGACAACAGGCAAATGTACTTGACTCTGCTTAGAAGTAGGGATATTAGAGAAATCCGCCGTGGATTCAAATGAGGCCAGACTCTTTGGAATCCGGCCTCCGGAATCCACGGCAGGACAGCCCCACTTACCTCTGCTCCAGGAGGATTCCACACAGAATAGCTCTTGGCTACTTGCTTAACCGGAGCTGTTCCCCTCCACTCTGATCACCATTAAAAAAAAAAATGGCGATCAGCAGGCAGTGCCCATAGACTTATACACAAAACAGAGCCATAAATCTTGTGCAAAAGTCTATGTGTCCATAGACTTATATGCAAGATTCATGGCTCTATTTTGCATATAAGTCTATGGGCACATCCTGCCAATCGCCATTTTTTTAAGCAACATGGCAATCAGCACAGAGGCAAACAGGTCCAGGTAAGCGGCCCTCAAGCCAGGCAGCTCCGCAGAATCTTCATGGAGCTGAGCCGCTCCAGAGGGTTCCGGGGGGGGGGGGGGAGACAGATCACACACACCCCGGGCGGATTCCCCATCGGAATGGACTGTGGGGAATCCGTACATCCCTACTTAGAAGTCTTGGTTAGAATGATGTTGGATGTTTCATGTGTTTGAATTTATGCATGCATAAGCTCTTGTATTTAGTACTGTTATGCTGATCCTTTTATAGTAAAAAGAAAGATAAAAAGACAAATCTTGCCTAAGAGTGTTTCTTAAGAAATAGAATTCTGTATTACCCACACTGAGAGTGAAGCATTAAGCTTGCTCTAAGATGGTATCTGCTTTTAAGACGGCTTTCTGTATGTGTGGTTAATCAGGTAGCCCAGTGTTGCCTACATCCTGGTAATGTCTCTGGAGAGAACCTCTGAACCAGGGCATATGCCACAATGTCACTGGGGACACCCCTTTAAACTCATAATCCAGCATGGAGGAAAAACATAAACAGCTAGCTCCAGAATGCAAACGCTCAACATTCTAACAGAACTGGGATACAAGCTGCAAAATATACCCAACAATTATGACTCAAAGGAGGACTTCTACCTGAATCCCGAAGATCCCCAAGGAGTGTGGATCACAAAGACTACCAAAAAGGGGGGGAAATGAAGAAAATTCCCATAAAGCCCTCCCTACTACTGTGACTGTAGAGGTCACTCTGGAAATGAAAGCCATAGGATAAGTGAGGCCAGACCTGCTGGACATACCACCAATCTGACACTGGAGAGCCTGGGCTGACCCAGACTAGCTTTACAGAAAGTATTACCCTTGTTCTTTGTTAAAATCCATAGTGAATTTGCTTACTAGACTTGAGACAAATCACTCTCTGCAATTTGAAGTAACACTCAACCTCTAAGTGCATTATTACAGAAAACTAGAACACGAGCTGTATCATTATGTAAGAATGTGGCTGTTTGTAAGTGAAATAGACTCCTTTGGGAGGTGGGAGGTTCTCCTTTACTAGAGGTATTTAAGCAGAAACCGGACAGTCACCTTGTAAAGGATGCTGTAACTGCATCCTGCATCACAGAGCCTGTATTGAGCAGGGAGCAGGACTAGACGATCTCCAAAGTCTCTTCCAACTCTATGACTCTGTGACCCACGCCCTAGAGGAGACCAAGAGGAAATATGAACTCCAATATTGTCACGTTTTGCCCCTCTTCATCGCCCTCAGGGTACAAAGCTCAGAGAGACCTGATAATGAGGGGACTTCTGCTCTTTCTCCCTCTCCTGAAAGGTTGTTTTATTATGTTTGTTTCATTCACACAGAAAAAAAGAATACATACTCAGTACTTGCATGCCATAACATGAACAGAGGTTATTGGCACAAACCTCAGAGGGAATGACTAAATAAATGGAAGGGTTAAAATAATATATTTCAGTGTAAATGGACTGGGTTCAGGAGTGAAAAGAAGGAAGGTAGAAACTACTCTGAACCGATTAAGACTCAACATTGTGATACTCCAGGAAACACATCAAACATGCTCACACTATAGCTTAACCACTCAAAGTTTGGGGAGCAATATAGTGCTCCTGGAGCGCTCAAATCTTACGGAGGAGTAATTTTCATTGCTTAAAATTGCCCTTTTATACTTCAGGATTACCTGTCTAACCCCAAAGGGATATTTTTATTTATAAATGGGAGCACTGGGGAAATACAACTCACTTTAGCTTCTGTATACAGCCTGAACCAAGGTCAAGAACAATTTTTTTAAAACACTCTAGAGGAAAACTTCAAGCAGGGAGGAATAATACCAGGGGGTGGGGGGCTAAACATGACTGCAGACTCCAAACTGGCAAAAGTGGTAACAAAACAGATAGGAGAGATTCTAAACAGCTGGCAAATCTATTAAAGATTCACAACACTGTTGATACACAGACTGAATTTATAGAGATTATAGCTTTTACTCCCCCCTAATATGTGACATTCCCATACTGATCATTTACTTGTTTCTGCAACACTAACTTCTAAATATCAAGCTGAATATGAGCCAACAATGTGATGTGGCTGCAAAAAAGGCCAAGGCTACTTTGGGCTGCATTAATAGAAGCATAGCTTCCAAATCCCAGGAAGTACTAGCTCCCCTCTACTCAGCACTGGTTAGGCCTCATCTGGAGTACTGTGTCCAGTTCTGGGCACCTCACTTTAAGAAGGATGCAGACAAACTGAGGGTTCAGAGGAGGGCAACAAAGATGATCAGGGGACTGGAAACAAAGCCCTATGAAGAGAGACTGAAAGAACTGGGCATGTTTAGCCTTGAGAAGAGAAGACTGAGGGGAGATATGATAGCGCTGTTCAAGTACTTGAAAGGTTGTCACAGAGAGGAAGGCCAGGATCTCTTCTCGATCATCCCAGAGTACAGGACACGAAATAATGGGCTCAAGTTACAGGAAGCCAGATTCTGGCTGAACATCAGGAAAAACTTCCTGACTGTTAGAGCAGTACGACAATGGAACCAATTACCTAGGGAGGTAGTGGGCTCTCCCACACTTGGAGGCGTTCATGACGAGGCTGGACAGCCATCTGTCAGGGATGCTATGACTTGGATTCCTGCATTGAGCAGGTGGTTGGACTCGATGGCCTTGTAGGCTCCTTCCAACCCTACTATTCTATGATCCTATGATCCTAAAGTTAAAGATACCTATATTGGAAGCATAACAATATCAGACCATGCACCCATAGCAGTAAAAATACCCATCTCTGAGATGCAGAGGGGGCTACCCACTTCGAGCTTTAACCCAGCATTACTGTTAAAGCAACCTATACTGAACAAGTTAAGTGAAAGTTATAATTACTATTTTGAACAGAATGCCACACCAGGGATTTCCCAAGCAACCCTGTAGTATGCTATGAAGGCCTTAGTGAGAGTTCTCTGGATTAGGGAGGCCAGCACACTTCAAAAACAGAGACACCTGGTATTAGAGAGGCTACACAAAGACAGCAGACAGTTAGGCAAGGAAAATAAGGGCACAGGGGGAGCAGGGTAACAGGGCATTAGACAAAAAAAGTCAGGCCTCACCAATATACCTCCAAAGGAAGTGTTATGAATTTTGATAAAAATAAAAAATTATTGACAAATTTTTAAAAGAAAGGATCAAGAAATAGTAGAGGTCTCAAAATGTTAATAGAGAAATTATGTATAATTTAAAAAGATATAAAACAGGAATTCAGGGAATTTTACAAGAAGTTAGATCGATCTAACTTCATCATCTCATACAGATGAATTTTATATCAACTACCACTCAAGCAACTTTCTAATGACCATTGAATGTACCTAAATCAGACCATATTGGACAAAGAGATAACTGCAATAGACAAAGCTAAAATGGATGGGTTCACAGGAAAATTTTATAGAAGATTTAAAGGGACTCTTATTCCACACCTCAAAGAACTTTTCAGTGACATTTGAGAGGGAGGTGATGCTGTAGATACAAAGAAACAAACCAGGTTAGTTCTGATTTTGAAACTTAATAAGGATCCCACAACCCCCAGAATCTTACAGGCCAATAGGCCTGATACACAAAATTTTTATCTTCTATACTAACAAATAGATTAAACTCACTCATTACAAATTATATTAAGACTAGGGATGTACGAATCCCCTTACCTTGAGTCCGCAGGAGGGGTCCGCAGAGGGGGGAGGCAATCCGTTCCTCCCCCCCCCCCCGGAATCTTCGCTGGCCGGCTCCACTTTGCGGTAAGTCCGTGGAGTCACCGGCTGGCTCCGTTCCGCAAGCGATATGGCCACCGTTGCCGTGTCCTATCACTGCTGGGCAGAAACAGGAAGTGATCTGGACGCAAATGGCGTCTGCTACGCCATTTGCGTCCCTGTTTCTTCTCGCGATAGGCTACGCATCTGTATTTACGTAGATATTTACGTAGCCTATCACGACGAAAAAAGACATGCAAACGGCGTAGCGGACACCATTTGCGTCCGGATCACTTCCTGTTTCTGCTCAGCAGCGATACACACGGCAATGGTGGCCATATTGCTTGCGGAATGGAGCCGCTGGCAAGGAGGATTCAGCTCTGCAATGGTCCAGCGGGAGGCGGAGGTGAGTGCGATCGTTCTGCCACGAACTCTGGAGGCCAACTTCCTTGGAATTCGGCCTCATTGGAGTCCATGGTGGAATTCTTGGACATCCCTAATTGAGACCAAACAGGCTTCATTCCTAACAATGTCCCACTTAGACTGAGTCAGACTCTGCATTAAGGTACTGAGGGGCAAATTCAAAAGCAAGCCAATAAACAGGCAAGATCAAAGGCACAGTTTTACCAAGTAAGTAGGTAATTTCCAAAAGAGACATCTGATGTACAGCCAACATCAAAACACAATAGAGCGATTAAACAGAAAGACAGAAAAGTAGACTCAAGCAGGAGTCCAGAGATCAGTAACACAGAGGTCCAATCACAAGGCAGCATCAAGGAAACAAGAATAAAAAGCGCTAGAAGCTGAGGTAAGGTGTTGCTTCCAAAAGCAATCAAGTTCCAAACTAAGAGCTGATAAAGCCAGAGCTTCCAAAGCCCCACCCAGAGCTCAGCTGAAGTTCATCACCAGTGTGTACTGAAAGTCCTCCTCATGAGGAGGGCCCTACTCATGAGGAATCCAGTTGCTGTGGTTCTTGAGGCATGCAGTTCACCTCCAGGTAGCAGCCTGGGCCTCTACCTACTGGCCACAGCACGTTCTAGGGTTAGGTGGATGCTCGGCCTCCTCCTCTGATTCTATGGGGGATAGATGGTCCTCAGAGCCCTTGTCCAGGGTTCCTCAGTGTCCACCGGAACTGGAGGACCTGGTGTAACTTCCCTGGAGGTGCTAGGAGTGCCAGTGTCAGCATGATACACAGGGTTGTTGGACTCCGCAACCTCAGAACCATCATCTGATGAGTCGTCCTGGCCTGGGTCAGGCATGGCAGCCGGGAACCCAGCAAACAGGAAATGGACTCCATTAGGAGGGTCCTAAATACTGTATTTCAAAACAACGCAGTAAGAAGGCCACAGCCCTGCTTTCCTTAGATGCACATAAAGGCTTCAATAAGTTAGAGTGGGGCTTTTTAAAAAGTGTACTACTTAAATGTGGGTTTGGAGACTGGTTTATGAATCTAATTCACCAGATTTACACTAACGCATGAGCAGTAGTCAGAAACAGTGCAACGGACTCCCAGATATTTAACATTTGTAGAGGAACAAGACAAGGATGTTCCTTATCACCCATCCACTTTGCAATAGCGACTGAGCTGTTAACAGTGGCAATTCGAACTAATCAGCAGTTGGACCCAGCTGCAAGGTGCTTCTCAAGAGTGGCATGCTGGAAGGTTTTTTTTAAAGGTCCCAGATCAGGCACTTTGGTCCTGCCAGCTACCCAACAATACCAGGGTCTGATGTCTGCCTTGGGAACTTTCCAGAGGGCTACTTTCTCCCTTAAGCTCCACTAACAGCAGGGGAGGTAGGAGGCTTTGGGGAACGCTCCTTGCCAGTCTCTGATGCAGAAGGAGGAAGAGGCTGGGGAGCTTCCTGGCTGTAGAGAACCGCTGGCACTTGTGCTGGGCAGAGGGCAGGGAGTGCCATCACATCCCCTATTCTCTGCCCAACCATCTGGGGTCCTGATGTTACCTTGGGGGTCACACTGTCCCTAGTTGCTCAGCTGAGTTCTGTACAGGAAGTGATCTGAGGGAGACTTATGTTAGGCTACACATACATCTATACCCTGAATACAAAGGGAGTAAAGGGATGGGGTTAAATGTTCTGTCATTATGTTATTTTCTGTTCCTTATTCATCTGGAGAAAATGTTGTCTTCTGTAATAACATCCACTTAAGTGACCATTTCACATGTCTGATGAAACAAGATCTGGCAGGGAAAAAGCTTATACTACTATACATTTGTCAATCTTGAAGGTGCAAGATTAGGAAAAGGAATCCTTGTCAGAATGCTATAGAGAAACTGGATGCAATATGATGGCCTTCATATTAACTGAAGATCAGGACAGTCTACCAATCTCATTCTTACTTTCAGTTTTATTGTATGTTTTTAATGGTTAATATTAATGCTGTTGTACATTTCTTTTGAGTGCTGGTTCAGGTCAGAGGTGACAGACAACAAACTTAATGTAAGGATGAGGCAAGACAAGTGTCATTGAAACTTTGACATATCTGAGAAGATAGCAATGAATTCGTGGAATTAAAAGAACCCTTGCTATTTCCTGCACTTCGGTCAAGACTGAAAAAAATAAAGATGAACAGAACAGGTAAGAATCACAGTGACTCATCATTCTCTCAGTCAAGACTTCTGTTTGCAGGTGGGAAAGGGGACATTTTCCCCACTGAAAGAATTTCAGAACTTTATCTCTTTGAAGCTGCAAACAGACTAGTGAGAGTACTGTCAGAAATTACTTAAATGGTTGAGACTGGAATAAAAAAATATTTTTATTACTAATAACCACAAAATAAATCAAGCCATCCTTTTCATCAGCCACACATGTTGCCCTCTGCTCCCAAGAATGAGAAGGAAGTGTTTTCTCTCTCTTCTAACAGCTTAACATTATTTCTGAATTGGATATTTTGCTGTTGGGTTTTAATTGGTTTGTTGTTGTTTTGTATTTGTTGTTGTTAGGTGCCTGGGTTATGCTTCATAGAAAGGTGTGATATAAATATTTTTAATTAATTAATTTTCCCCATGACTACATTTTATAATAACTGATCATTGCAGCTCCATGTCTGTGTGAGGAGATAACCCAAAAGATCTGAAGCTCCTACAACATGATTTTCACCTCCAGATAAGAGATACCCTTTCTCAAGGAGTCTTGAGTGATAATCTACAGTGCAATCCTATCCACATCTACTCAGAAGTAAGTCTCACTTTCAATAGGACTTATTCTTAGGTAGGTGTGTATAGGATTGCAGCCTTAATCAGGTTTATTTTTCAGTCTGAAACATGGACTATGATTTTGCAACCACATTAGCAGAAGAGGTGGTGGGCCAACTGTAAAAAATCACTTCCATTTAGATAATTTTGCAAGGTAGGGCCTGGAAACAGGAGCAAAGGAATTCAACCACTTAGAAGCATTACCCTCAGCCATATCTAATTGGCTATATGGCACCATTGTGTAGTTGTTTTTTCAAAGCAACCCACAGTTTCTCATGTAAATCTCTGTCTATTTACCAGTACAACGTTAGTCCAACTTTTAAAGCATGGCAAGGCACAGAATCAAATTAATTCCAACTGGCCACCACTATAACCCCTTATCCTAGAATATGTGTTTTGGCATTTACATTTTGGTATTTGTCCATTTTTATTGTCATGGCACTTCCCCCCCACACACACACGCGAACACATGCACCGAATGGTAAGACTCCTGATTCAAAAGTGTGCACACTTAGCACCTAGTCATGTGCATCACCCTGTCAAGCAATGATGCAAGCCAGTTGATTGGAGGGGATAAGGTGACTAGTTTCCTGACATGCATATGTGTGAAACCTCAGAAGTAGGATCAGGGGAAGAGCTGCTTGCACCGCATCCATTTGCATACATGGTTCTTCACTGAGCTAAGGTTATGCCACAGAAGCCTGCTTCTCTGCATATATGTTCCCTTGCTGGATTGGGGTGTACACAGTAAAGTTTTCAAAGTTCAGTACACACTGTGCATTCCACATCCTGAAGATCAACAGCATAGTGCCAACTAAACTGGTCATTTGGCCAGGGAACTCCAATAGTAAATACAAATATAAGCTCTTTAAGTAATGTTCATGCTGCCCTTCTGCATAAGTACTCTTAGGGCAACTGACAAATACAAAGGTTTGCCACCACCTCTTTTGTCCCCTCAACAAGGTAGATAAGGCTGAAAGACAGTGACTGGACCAAGACTACTCAGGAAGCTTCATGGCTGAGTGGGGAATTGCATCAAGGGTGACCTAGTCTGGCACTCTAGCCACTACAACACACTGGCTCTCAAACTTTCCTCACAGATGCAGGATCTAATGGCCATCGTTCATAATTTTGAGGCAACTACTGTCATGTGTTTTGTTCAGGGCTGCCCTTGATGGCAGTAGCATGGGTTCAGCAGGTGCACATTACTATGGCCTGCAACCTAATGTGGTGGATCATTAGAAGCCTATCATACTAGTGCTTATGTGCTACTTCCCTATTACCTTTCAGGCTCAATTCAGGCTGCTGCTGAGGACCTATAAAGCCCAAAAGGGCAAAGGCCCACCCAAACCGAGAGACTATCTCCATCCACCTTTATGCTCCATCATAACCTTTAAGTGCAGGTAGAAAGACTCTTTCAAGTCACCACACCTTACAAAAGATATTGTTGCGATGGAAAAGGTATAGAAAAGGGCAACTAAAATGATCAAGGGGCTGGAGCAACACCCCTATGAGGAAATGTTACAACCTTAGAAAAAGATGAGTAAGGGGGGAACATGGTAAGAGGTGTATGAAACTATGCACGGTGTGGAGAAAGTGGATAGGGTGATATTTTCTCCTCTCATCATACTAGAACACAGGTTCATCAAATGAATCTGAATGGCAGGAGATTCAAGACAGACAAAGGGAAGTACTTCTTCAGACAGGGCATTGTTAAACTATGGAATTCACTGCCACAAGATGTCATGATGCGCACCAAACTGAATGGCTTTACAGGGGGATTAGGCAAATTCACAGAGGATAAGGCTATCAATGGCTATACACTACCACCAGTATCAGAGGCAGTATGCCTCTGTATACTAGTTGCTGGGGAACATGAGAGGGAGGGTGCTATTGTGTCATGCCTTCCCCTGATGCCATGGTCTCAGAGGAAGAGTCTGATTCAGAGGTAGAAGAATATGATTTAGGGCCTAGTCAAGGTTTGGACTGTCAAAGTGCTCAGAATTCATCTCTGCCTGGTTTCACAGTAGACTGAGGTCAGGGGGAGGTAGCTACTTCCCAACTACAGCCAGAGTTAGCCTTTGAAAAAGCACCCAAGTTGCCCCAGTCTGTGGAACGTTCTTTGATAAGAGACCAGGAGGCAAACTCAGCTGAGGGAGGGGCACGACCAAGGCTGTCTCCCAGCCAACACTGGTGGCTGAAAAAGCGAGAGGAAAAACAACCAGCGAGTTCTCACCTCTGGGCTCAGTTTTCCCATAGGACTGGATTGACAAGGGAGGAACTAGTCACCCCACCCCACATAAAAGCTGGTGCACAGTTGAAAGAGGTTTGTGGTACAATATTGCTAATCCCGTACATTCCTTTGCTTGGACCACCCTTGAACACTGAACTGTTGCATACCTTGAATACTGTGCCTTGGGAGCCTGTCTTGGATTATATTTTTAGACCTTGTTTCTGGCTCATGAAGGACTCCGACCTGTGGGCTCTGGTGAAGTGTTTCTGTCCTGCTATAATAAAGGAGTTTGCTGTTTCACATGTGTTTGGTTGCTGGTGTTGTGAGGGAGCTGCGTGTAACATATTGTATTTTTGTTATCTTGTGGGCTTCCCATAGGCATCTGGTTGCCACTGTCTCTGCCTGGTTTCACAGTAGACAGAGGTCAGGGGGAGGTAGCTACTTCCCAACTACAGCCAGAGTTAGCCTTTGAAAAAGCACCCAAGTCACCCCAGCCTGTGAATGCTGGACTAGACAGGCCTTTGATCTGATCCAGCAGGGCTCTTCTTAAGTTCTTACATTTCATTAAAGAAATCATATAATATACTAAAGCATACGCACAATATTCAAGTATGTTCCAGGTACATGCTTTCCCAATTACAATTACCTCTGGCCTTCAATTCAAAAATATAAAGCACCAAAAATCCTTTAAAACATATGGGGAAATGGCCTCATATGAACCAGTTTCCAAACTGACTCAATTAGTCACTTGATCCAATATGTCGAAGAATGAGGGGAAGCTAAAGATTACAATCAAATGCAAATCAATTTCTGTTAAGAAACAAAAGAATAATAACACAATAAATTGTTCTGTTAGAAAACTAAATTAGATACAAAGTATTCAAAAAGACTGGAAAATGTGACTGAAGTGTTTCTGAAGATTATTTGTTTCATCCCACCTATCGCTGGATAATTTTTCTCCTTTTGCTAGAATGGAATAAAATAGGTTATGTTGTCTCTTGGTTTGACTGCTATTGAAGGCAGCAGTGTAAGTGCTCTATGTCCACTTCAGAAACAGAAGGAAGCAGCTCTGAGCGTGGGTTAAGAAATCCACCATATTATTTCCATCCAGTGGCTCAGAAATCCTGTGAAATCTGAGGTTCAGTTGGCCACTGCAGTTTTTGAGATCTTAAAGTTTAAATTGCAGATTTCTAAAAGCTTTTGTTAAGACATGTAATTTTTCTTCATATTTCAGTCCTATTCTCATTGCCGCATTAGCTGCGACTCAGAAATGTTTTTCTTACTCCGACGGTTTGGTAGCACTCACCCATCCTGCTTTCAGATCATCTTTTAAATGCCTGAAGTCCCACATGACCTCCATCATCAGGCTTGTCAGTTAAGCCACCTTCTGTTACTGTTTTCATTTTTTTAGGAGCAATGGTGTGTCTGTTACCAGAGCTTCTGTCAGTAACAGTATTTTTTAGCTTTGTACTTCAAGATTCCATTTTTCTTCCCTACAAAAAGAGAGACCAAGTGACCCACTTAAGGGGGTTCTTGTTGTTTAATCAGTCTTTAGCTGTTCGCTGCATTTTATGTCATCGATAATCTGATAGGGCTCAGACCCATCAAGCTAGTCCAACCATCTTCAGTTACCTAGCAAGGAAACCCCAGAACTCATCAGGTATAACTAACACAGAATTGTGATCAAACAGGAAAAAATGTTGGTTCTAACTTCTAATAGCACTAGCTGTTAAAACATGCAGGTAGAACATATCTTACATGGCACTAGAAAATCCACAGCACCAGAATGTAGGTTTGGATTAGAAAACAGAAATCCTTCTTCTGTCCTCCTGGAAGAAAAGATAGGACAGACTCCAGGGAGCATAGCTAATAAACACCAAACTAAAGCCACTGAAACACAAGACTTAGGGTGCAATCCTATGCATATTTAGGTGGGTGGAATTTTGAGGGGGGGAAAACTGGTTTGGGGGGAAGGTTTAATCCTTCCCTCACCAATCAAGCTGGTCCCATTCCAAAGGGGACTGCACGCAGTTACACTGAAGTAAATTAAACTGCCTCAGCTTCATGCCTCCACCAACACGATAATCAGAACGTTTATTTTGGTGTTGGAATAATTATTTTAAAGGAGAGGAGGAGGAAAGAGAGAGCAGGTCCTTGATTGCTTGCTTGCCCAACGACAATGTCGATTTCTTTCTACCTGAGGTTGTGTTCCCTGGTGTCAGGATTCCCTTAGCCCCCACTTCACTTCAATGCCCAAACATACACAGACGAGAGGCTTCAGTATACAGCTTTTAATCCATTACTTCCCAGGGTCATACAGATGCAAATTCTCAGAGAACTCTCCGTCTACAAAGGAATGCTTCCAAGAGATCCAAATGGAATGTACGAGAGTTGCCCACCATTTGAAGAGGGAGGCGGTTTCGCTAGCCTAACGTAAGCGGGGGAGGTCCCTCTCTTGTCATGAGGCCTCTAACCGCAGCTTTTCATACAAGGCTAATCAGGTAGACCGTCTAAGTTCCGCCCCGCCTTCTCTCTCTTTGCTCTGTGCCTGCGCCTGGCATCTATTAGGTCAACCTCCTGTTCACTGCCTCTCACGGGGTGGGGGGGTGAGGAGGGACCCTCAAGCTCAGCCATCTGTACGTTTGTACCCTGAGAAGCAGGCCTATTCATATCTGGACTACCCTGGGAAAACACCTCCCCCATGTCTGATGGTTCTCCTTCAGAATCTGAACTGCTATCCCACTCCCTGCGCTCAGAAACACCACTAACACCTGGCAAATGGAGAGCATTTTCTGGAGGTAACATATTTAACTTGCGTAAGAGGGAGGTGGGTGAGTTTCTGTCATAGTTGCTATGCACTATATGTATATCGACACAGTGGAGCTACTCTATAGAAAGGGTGCTTAACATTTTAGTGCAATTGCCAAAGCATTCCCCAAGACAATTAACATCCTAATTAACACCAGACTGGATCAAGGCTGGATTCTGATGCCATATCCAGGTTTGTGAACCCACCCAGTCAGCATCAGAACATAAGAATAGCCCTGCTGGATCAGACCAAGAGTCCATCTCATCAGGCATTTGGTTCACACAGTGGCCAATGAGCTGCCTGTGGGAAACCCACAAGCAGGACATGAGCACAACAGCACCCTCCCACTCATGTTTCCCAGCAACTAGTGTACATAGGCATACTGCCTCTGGTACTGGAGGTAGCATATAGCCATCAGGACTAGTAGCACTGACAGCCTTCTCTTCCATGAAGCCACCCAAACTGGTGGCCACCACTACATCTTGAGGTAGCAAATTCCATAGTTTAAGTATGGGCTGTGTGAAGAAGTACTTCCTTTTATGGATGGCAATCCCATGGGGATTGCAATCCCATGGGGATAGGTGGCCACCTCCAAACACAAGAGGCGACCGCCTATCCAATGCAGGGTGGGCGGAGCCCGGAGGGGATCTTCTCCTCTGCGCTCCGGCTACCCTGCATTATCGGCTAGACAGCTGATTTTGGCTTTGAGGCGGGGGGAGAGGTTGTGGTGGCCAGATGACACATAGGAAGTGTCCTACCAGCGTTTTTGAGGTCACCTCCCCTCCCCACCCCCGGGAACGCCCCCTTTCCTCCTGCTGCGTGCTGTTCTTATGAGTGCAGAGCCAGGGATGATCCACGATGCCTACAAAGTGGTGGGGGCGGGGAAGCAGTTTTCTGGGAACCGGCCCCAGAGCACGGGCTCCGAGGTCAGTTCCCAAAAACCAAATAATTCTATGGCCATCCAGCTGATGCCTAGTGGCCATAGGATTGCGCCCTTAGTGGAATTTTCAGGATGATATGGCCCATAAGGCACCTCCCCATAACCCAAGAAAAGCATCCTAACCTGTTATACGGCACCACCAAGCAGTACTGAACACCTTGAGAATAAGTAGGCATATTACAGCTAGAATACTTCCCGACAGCCTCGCAGCAGCCATGGCATCTCTACTTCATGGCATAACTAGTATTGTGCCTGTGATGCCAGCCCTGTTACAGGTCTCACAGTATGGTCTGCAACACTGTTGCCTTCCTGGAGGCTGAAAGTGGCCTTGATGTTTCTGATGTGTAGACGCTCCTGTAAAGGGCCACTGTTAGGGTAGCATGTTAGTTGCATGGGGGAATGACTGGGGGGCCTGGGAAGGGAGGTAGCAATGAGGAGTCCGGGGCACTGCACAATGCTAACTCAGGCTGCCTCCCCATAGATTGCTGGAATCCCCAGCCACCTCTGCCTAGTGGTGCCGTGGATGGGGCAATTGGCGCAGGGCACCCTCAAGGGGTGGCTCGGTGGGGGGGCTGTGGACGTGCAGGCCTAGCCACTGCCCCAGGCACAAGATGCCCAGCTTGAAGGAGTGGGTCGGGGTGTCCAGCTGCAGAGGAATAGGGGGAAGGGGTGGGAGGAATGGGTAGGGCATGTAGGGTGCCAGCACAGGGTGCTGTCTGGCTAGACCCTGGATGGCAACGGTGAGGTTCACTAATGCATCAGTCTGCCGTTCTATTGCAGCTCTACATACAGCCATCACTCTTCTATAGATCTGACTAGATGCTCTCATGCATCGTCCTCCATGGCTTTGCAGAATTCTGGGCAGAGTCCTGGACCAGCTATGTAGCAGAGCAATGTGGTATACTACTTGGGGCCTGGTGGACCAGGACAATCTGCCTTCCTACCAGTATCTGCCCTCCACAGTGGTGTTTTAACAGTATCAGTGGGGGGAAATGCAGTAGGCAAAACATAGGGTTTTTTTGGGGGGGGACACGACTCAGCATCGGTGTCTGCTTTGGTTGGCGGGGGCAGGGGTGGTGACAGGAAAGCATGTAGTTGAAATTCTTCATTTGGCCCATGAGGGGACGGGTTGCTTTTGCAGCTGGATGGTGCTTACAAGATTGTCTGGGCATGATTGTTTAACTTATTAAAGTTAAACTTACGTTTATGCCTGGGAAAGCTGTGAGCTCAACAATGCATTGCCAATAACAGCAAGTCAGATCCCCAAACAGCTTTTTAATGAGTGATTCTCTGCTGGCGCACATGTGGCTGTTGCCAGGGGGCGGCGTATTGGTGGGCTCCCGGCAGCTGCGTCATGTGTTGCTAGGCAGATCTCGACCATAGAGATCTGCCGCTCAGGCAAAAGCGGCTACTCCATCCCTGGCCACTCTTGCCGTGGAGCAATATGGCAGCTGCAAATTAACCATGGAGGCTTTGCAGACATCATGCTACGCCATGGTAGAGCCCACTAACCAACTTGCGACAAGTGGTTAGTGAGCATGGTTAGTCCATGATTAATAAACCACCATGGTTGGACAGATGCCTGTTCAGACATCACGCTAAGCCAACATAGTTAGCTCAAAACGCCTAACCATCATGGCTTAGTGTAACATCTGAACAGGGCCAGTATTTGACATTTCATTCTCATTCTGAAAAAATAATCACAGGACTCTTCCAATTTTCAAAATTTTCCCATGCTTCTATTTTCTGCTGTGGAAAAATATAAAGGGAAATGCTTTTTTTGCCTCCTAAATGTCCTTTTTCTCTAGATCACTGTATTTTCCAGCCACTCAAGCATTACAAAGAATGTAGAGCATAAGCAGCCTCCAGGGTCCAATCAGAATACAAATGGTTGTGAGTCACTTCTGAAATATTCATTCACAATTTACCTAATCAAGCACAGCTTTTGGATGCATATCATAAAGCAGTATTTTAATTGCCCACTTTGATTTCAGTAAGACTACACAGTTACTTTTAGAATCAATGCCAAGACTATCACGGTGCATGAGAGGTGCCGAAGACCTATGATCTGTTCTGTACAGGATCAGACAAAAACACGTATAACTACTTACCAGATTAACAGTCGATCTATGTCAGCATCAACCATATCCTGGATATCATGACTTTATATCTATTTACCGCCGCCTTTCAAATGTCTACAAAAGTTACTACCCTATCCACAATACACTGGTAGTGCAATCCTATGCGTGTCTATTTAAAAATCCTAGTGAGTTCAATGGACTTATTCCCAGGTAAGTGGGTATATGATTGCAGCCTTACCGTACATCCTATATCAAAGGTCTGCTGGCTGGAAGGAGTTGGATGAGGTGGAACTCCCCCCACCTCACCCAAAGAAGCTGTCCACTGCTGGAGTACTTCGCCCCTCCCCACCAGTGGATTTTCCTCCATCTGACAATCCAAGCCAATGCTCGGAGATCCCCTCTGCAAAAGCAGAGTAGCTGGCAGAGGGGCCAAGAAGTGGGCACTGTGTGAGCAGGCCATAGGCGGGCAGTCCTGCAGTATGCATTTTTTTTCCATTCCTAGGACACACCCATTTTGAGTACTTAAAATTACACCTGGTCAAGGGCTGGTTTACCCAAATTCCGCCCCCTGCCCCAAACTCGGCCCCCTGCAGGCCAAAAATCAATTTCCAGAAACCTCCCACCACCACCTGCCTGTCCACTAGGGATGGGCGGATTCCCTACCTGCTGGTCCGTGGGGAATCCGCCCGTGGGGGGGAGGCTATCCGTTCCTCCCCCCGGAATCCTCTTTGGCCGGCTCCGCTCCGCGGCAATTCTGCAGAGCCACCAGCCGGGTCCAAAGCACCAGTGATACAGCCGGCATGTTGTATCGCTGGCTGAAGGGGACTGACTGCGGACGCAAATGTCCAGGACGCCATTTGCAACTGTAAAGGTCTTGGTTTAAGGTAAATGCAGCCAGAACTGCAGCCATATACTCGCTCAGGACTGCAGCCAGCAGCTCTAAGAGGAATCTTGGAGTGCTGCACCAGGTCTTGGAATGGGGAGGTAGGGAAGAAATACACCTTCTTTTCCTACCATCCCTTCCTCTGTTGTGCTATATAGGTTTGGAGGTGGATGCCAGTTGTATACCAGGGGTGGCAGCTGTGATGAGTGGAAAAGGGAGTCCTTTTTCCATTCATTCCACCTCGGTCATCCCCACAGAGAATAGGAAAGGGAATTTTTAACTGTGTCAGGGTGGAAACTGAGCCCATAGAGCCCCAGAGCAGTTCTGATTCTGAAGAAGAACAGCAATCCGTGGGAGAGGAGCTCACTCATCTCTCACAAGCACAGCAGCTGGCAGAGATTCCTCCTGCCAGCATTCATGGGATAGATAGTGACCCTGGCAGTGACAGAGCGCAGGAGGGGGGCTTGCTAGACGCTCGGTGCAGATGCAGGGAGCGACGACAGATGGAGGGCGCCGAAAGGAGGCGTTCCGCTCGTTTGGCACTCAAACAACGGTCGTGTCCCGAGGACCCAAGGGAAAGAGGGAGGATCTCTCTATAGCCCATAAGTTCAGAGTCTTTCTGTGGTTCCCCTTCAAACGGGGACCAACTGCCTTACCTGGAGCTTAAGCTACTCTGCTATCTTTCCCCAGTGCTGTTCCTTGCTTAGTCGCTAGTGATTAGTATCTGAAAGAGTCATAAAGTATTAAAGGAATAAAGCCTTGGAAAGAATCCTCGTCGTCTGTGTCCCGAGTTGGCTATTGGAGGGGACGGCAAGAGGCAGCTAGGGCGCTTCTGACAAACTGCATGGTATGCATCACCACACAAATCTAATTCCCCCTCCCTCCAGGATACTCACTATAATCTGTTAGGGCCAATTTCCTTTCTCCCCTGCTCTCCATTTTCCTCCCCCTCAGCTCAGCTGACACCATAACATTCTGAGCCTCATCTACTCTCATCCAGAATCTTAACACACCATCTGCCTGCATTTTGGTTCCAGCTTTCTCCAGCCTGGGTCACAGAATCATAGCACTGGAAGTGAACTTAGAGATCATTTAGTCCAGCCCCCTGTTCAATGCAGGCTCTGCAATGCAGGATTCAGCTACAGCATCCCTGACAGATGGCTGTCCAGTCTCTGCTCGAATACCTCCAGTATTTAAGAAAACTACCACTTCCCAAGGCAGTTTATTCCCGCTGAACCGCCCTCACCAAAGGACATGTCTCCCCTTAATTTTCTCTTCTCCAGACTAAACATACCCAGCTCTTTCAACCATTACTCATAGGACATGATTTCCACACCCCTCACTATCCTGGTTGCTCTTTTCTAAACACACTCGTTTGTTAATGTCCTTCTTAAAACATGGTGCCCAGAATTGGACACAGTACTCCAAATGCTGCCTGACTAACGCAGAACAGAGCAGAACTATTAATTCCTGGGACCTAGATGCTATACTTCTATTAACACTGCCTAAGATTGCATTTGCATTTTTAGGAACCACATCACACTGCTGGCTTAAATTCAGCGTGTGATTCACTGATATACCTAGGTCTTTTGCACATGTAGTGATGCCAAGCTAGGTTTCCCACATCCTATAATTGTGCCTTAGATTTTTTTGTCCCAAAATGCAAGACTTTACATTTGTCTTTGCTATCTTGTTAGTTACCCAGCGTTCTAAACTGTCAAGATCATTTTGAATCTTGATTCAATCTTCTATGGTGCTGGCTATCCTTCCTAGCTTTGTCATCTGTAAATTTGATAAGCAGCACCTCTACATCTGCATCATCAGTCATTTATAGAATGTTGAACAGCACAAGGCCTAAGAAAGAGACTTCTGGCATTCTACTAGAGACCTCCCTCCAAGACGATGCAGAGCCATTAATGAGCACATTTTTTAGTATGGTTGCTCGATCAGCTATTGATCCACCTAACAGTAGTGACAAATGGTTAGTTTAGTCTAGAGATTCCATCTCCCCCTCTCGGCTTCCTGTCTGTCTGAGTGCCAATTCTGAATGTCTGTACCTTGTGCTGAGCACTTGGGACTGATTAGGGATTCTTCTAGTGTACTGCCCACCAGTCTCCCTGGCTGAGCTGACAGAGATGGTCTCAGATTTGGTGTTGAGGACTCCCAGGTTCTGGGTGACCTTAACATACATGCTCAGACCACTGGATCAAGAACAGCTCAGGACTTCATGGCCACCATGACAACCATCGGGCTCTTCTAACACGCTATTAGCCCAATGCATGTGTCAGGACACACTCATGATGTTTACTGTCTACTAGCTGAGCAGAGCAGAGGAAGCTGCTCCAGCTGGTCTAGCAGCTATACAAGGAAGCAAACTCCCAGAGAGAGAGCGATCAGAGCAAGCAAACAGGGAGAGCAAACAGGAGTTGGCCATGGGAGTTGCAGTGGAAGAGGAGACAAAGGCAAAGTGTGGGACTCTGTTTTTAACCCCCAGTGAACAGAGGACAAAACATAGGCTATTCCAGTACAATCAGAAAGCTAGAAACATAAAGGGAATAGAGAGTGGTGACCTGCAACGTCTGTGCCATGTTTGTTTTCTTGCCTGAGATCAACATGGCCTACGCATTCAACAAGTGCAAGTTGATCACACTGTTGGAAGAAAACGTAGGAGGACAGCAGCAGCGAGTGTCGATCCTCCAGGGAATAAGAGAACACGAAGCGTTCTTGGACAGAACAGTGGAACTACAGCAGCAAAGCAAAGAACAGGAGCTAGAAGAGCAACAGCAAGCTGAGGCAGAAGAGGAAAATGCTGAGGTGAGGAAAAATGAAGTAGAGGATACTCCTTGGAAAAGGGTGACAGGAGCAGAAGAACTAGAAGCCACTCTACACCAGTGGAAACAATGGAACTATGGAACCGTTTCCAGGTACTTGAGGATGAGACTGGAGGACAACCTGCAGAGGAAGAATTACATGGGAATCTGCATGAGAGCGAGCAAGAGGCTGAAGATCAGTCAAGCAGAGGCGATGAAACCAAGGCTTACAACAACAAGAAGAGAAGAGGAGTAGTAGTAGTAGTAGTAGTAGTGGGAGACTCCTTGTTGCATGGGATCAAAACTAAAGTATGTCGCGAAGACCCATGGACTCACCAGGTATGCTGTCTCCTGGGAGGACGGATTAGAGATGTGACTGAAGGATCGCCCACACTCATAAAGCCCACTGACAGGTATCCCTTCTCATCCATGTGGGAACAAATTATATCGCCAAGCAGAGCTACGAAGAAATCACATCAGACTTTGAAACTTTGGGAAGGAAACCCAAGAAATTTGCGGCCCAGACAGTTTTCTCATCCATCCTTCCAGTAGTTAGAAGAGGGATAGAAAGGGAAAGAAAAATACTCTGGGTTAATGACTGGCTACTAAGGTAGTGCTGGCATGAGAGATTTGGATTCTGGGACCACGGGCTATACTTCCTGGAAGATGGACTGTTGGCAAGGGATGGGTTGCACCTCACAAAGGCTGGGAAGAATGTGTTTGGCCACATCATGAAGAACTTTTGAGAAATCATGGAGGACAGGTGAAGTGCCAGATGACTGGAGGAGGGCTAATGTTGTCCCTATCTTCAAAAAGGGTAAAAAGGAGGAAACTGGGAACTACAGACCAGTCAGTCTGACATCAATCCCTGGGAAAATTCGGGAGCAGATTATAAAGCGATCAGTCTGTAAGCACCTTGAAAACAATGCAATGATTACTCGAAGCCAACATGGATTTGTCAAGAACAAATCCTGCCAGATGAATCTGATCTCATTTTTTGATCAGGTCACCTCCCTTGTGGACTGTGGGAATGCTGTGGACATCATATACCTCAACTTCAGCAAAGCTTTCGACAAAGCGCCCCATGATCTCCTGATGAGCAAACTAGCTCGAAATGGGATAGATGAAACAATGATCAGGTGGATCCACAGTTGGCTACAGAATCAGACCCAAAGAGCGCATATCAATGGGATTTTCTCAAACTGGGGAGAAGTAACAAGAGGGGTATCTCAGGGCTCAGTCCCGGGCCCAGTGCTCTTCAACATTTTTATTAATGACTTGGAGAAGGAGGTGCAGGGAATGCTGATCAAATTTGCAGATGACACAAAATTGGGCGGGATAGCTAATACCTCAGAAGACAGAAACAGAATTCAAAGTGATCATGATAGGCTGGAGCGCTGGGCAGAAAACAACAGAATGACATTTAATAGGGATAAATGCCAAGTTCTGCACCTAGGAAAAAGAAACCAAATGCACACTTACAAGATGGGGGATACTTGGCTCAACAACACTACAAGCGAGAAGGATCCTGGAATTGTTGTCGATCACAAGCTGAATATGAGCCAACAATGTGATGTGGCTGCAAAAAAGGCCAATGCTATTTTGGGCTGCATTAATAGAAGCATAGCTTCCACATCCCAGGAAGTACTAGTTCCCCCCTGCTCAGCACTGGTTAGGCCTCATCTGGAGTACTGTGTCCAGTTCTGGGCACCGCACTTTAAGAAGGATGCAGACAAACTGGGGAGGGTTCAGAGGAGGGCAACAAAGATGATCAGGGGACTGGAAACAAAGCCCTATGAGGAGAGACTGAAAGAACTGGGCATGTTTAGCCTGGAGAAGACTGAGGGGAGATAGGATAGAGCTCTTCAAGTACTTGAAAGGTTGTCACAGAGAAGAAGGCCAGGATCTCTTCTCCATCATCCCAGAGTGCAGGACACGGAAGAATGGGCTCAAGTTACAGGAAGCCAGATTCCGGCTGAACATCAGGAGAAACGTCCTGACTGTTAGAGTAATACAACAATGGAACCAATGACCTAGGGAGGTGGTGGGCTCTCCCATGCTAGAGGCACTCAAGACGAGGCTGGACAGCCATCTGTCAGGGATGCTGTGACTTGGATTCCTGCATTGAGCAGGGGGTTAGACTCGATAGCCTTGTAGGCCCCTTCCAACCCTACTGTTCTATGATGTGGTTTTCTCAGTTGGGTGGGAAGAGGATGATCTGAAGGTGGGGTATTTAATATTTATTCCCTTGTCATTTCCTGTTAAGGTTTAGACTTTCAATAGCTTTTCCCCTCTGCAAAAGTGGGGAATCTATTAAAATGGTCCATCCCTGGAAGCTAATGAATTTTAGAGGACTCTGGGGTGTTTTCTTGCTACTAAGGCTGGCACTCCTGTTGATGCCCTGGTCACTCTGTGAAACATGGAGACAACCAACAATGTGATGTGGCTGCAAAAAAGGCCAATGCTCTTTTGGGCTGCATTAATAGAAGCATAGCTTCCAAATCCCGGGAAGTACTAGTTCCCCTCTACTCAGCACTGGTTAGGCCTCATCTGGACTACTGTGTCCAGTTCTGGGCACCTCACTTTAAGAAGGATGCAGACAAACTGGAGAGGGTTCAGGGGAGGGCAACAAAGATGATCAGGGGACTGGAAACAAAGCCCTATGAGGAGAGACTGAAAGAAATGGGCATGTTTAGCTTTGAGAAGAGAAGACTGAGGGGAGATAGGATAGCGCTCTTCAAGTACTTGAAAGGTTGTCACAGACCAGGATCTCTTCTCGATCATCCCAGAGTGCAGGACACAGACTAATGGGCTCAAGTTACAGGAAGCCAAATTCCAGCTGAACATCAGGAAAAACCTCCTGACAGAGCAATGCGACATTATTGAATTGGAACGAATTACCTAGGGAGGTGGTGGGCTCTCCCACACTGGAGGCGTTCATGACAAGGCTGGACAGCTATCTGTCAGGGATGCTGTGACTTGGATTCCTGCATTGAGTAGGGGGTTGGACTCGATGGCCTTGTAGCCCCTTCCAACCCTACTATTCTATGATTCTATCCTGAGCAGTTGACATGGTTGGACCAAAGCGCCGTCTCCCTCTTTATAGAGCCTGGGCAGTGCCTTGGTGTAAACCTGAGTTGAGGGCAATGAAGCAAGTGGGAGGAAGACTAGAACTTGTGCTGGAAGTGATTGAATGCAGAACCAATTATTAAGCATATTCTGTGGTGGTGAGGGTGGCAAAGAAGCATTTCTTTCCCACCTCCACTGCATCTTCAAAGTGCCACCCAGTGGAACTTTTCCAGATCGTGAGGGCCCTGCTGGAATCAGTGAGGTCCAGTGAGAGAGTTGGCTGCACCCTTACTACCATGCTGTAACAAATTTGCATGAGACTTTGAAGATAAAGTCACATTCGTCATGACTTAGGCTCCACAGTTAGTGCAATCCCAATATGGGATGTGTCCAGAACACGATCTAGTCCAGTTGGTGTTGGATGAGTTTCAGTTGTTCAGGTCTGAGGATGTGGACAAGGTACTTGATCATGCCCCCCAACTACATGTACGCTTGACACATGCCTGACTTGGCTTATTACATATAGTAGGGAGGGGAGTGCTGGTTGGGTCGAGGAGGTTATAAATTCTTCTTTGAGACAGGGGGTGGTACCAGCAACTTAAAAGAGGCAGTAATCAGGCTGCTCCTGAAGAAAACTAACCTGGACCCAAAAGATTAAATAAACTATAGGCTAGTTGCTAACATCCACTTCCTGGGCAAGGTGTTTGAGCGAGTGGCTGCTAATCAACTCCAGGTGATCAAACTGATTTTCTAGATCATTTCAACCCAATTGTAGGTCTGGATATGGAACAGACACTATCTGGATCATGCTGTGGAATGACCTGTGCCCCATGATGACATGGGGAGTGTGATCTTGTTGGTTCTCTTGGACCTCTCACCCATTTCCAAATACCATCAATCATAGTATCCTTCTGGATAGGCTTTCTGAGTTGAGATGCGTGGGTACTGTATTTCAGTGGTTCTGCTCCTACTTGGATGGCTGATTTCAGAAGGTGGTGATGGGAGATTATTGCTCTACCCCATGGCAATTGTGCTGTGGGTTTCCTCAGGGCTCTATTTTATCCCCCATGCTTTTCAACATCTACATGAAACCATTAGAAGAGGTTATCTAGGGATGTGGACTGAGGTGTCATTCATCCAATACAGGTGAGGTAGTTGATATTCTGAATGAGTGCTTGGGCAGGGTAATAGAGTGGATGAGGGCCAATAAACTGAGACTCAATCCAGAAAATATGGAGATCCTTGTTGTGGGTGGTCTCTCTGTTCGGTTAAGTGGCATTCAACCAGTTCTGGAAGGGATTGCACTCCGCTAAAGGCAGTCAATAAAATTTTAAAATAAATAAATAAAGGAGCAGGTTCATAGTCTGGGGGGTGCTCTTAGATCCATCATTGTCACTAGAGGCATAGGTGGTCTAGGTGGCTCAGAGCACCTTTTATAAACTTAGGATGATATACCAACTATAACCCTATATAGACAGAGAAAGCCTTCCAACAGTTATTCATGCTTTGGTAACCTCTCGCGTGAATTATTGCAATGTGTTGTGCATGGTGTTGCCTCTGAGAACAGTCTGGAAACTTTTGTTAGTCCAAAACAGAGTGGCTAGACTATTAACTGGGACTGGCCAATGTGAACATATTATGCCCATACTTCTCCATCTATACTGGCTTTCAGTCTGTTTCCAGGCTTAATTCAACATGCTGATTTCAGTCTTTAAGGCCCTAAACAGCTTGGGCCATGTTACCTGAAGGTATGTCTCCTCCCATATTTGCCTAGCCAGACATTAAGATCATCATCTGAGGCCCTCCTTCAGGTGCCCCTGCCAAATGAGGTGAGGCGGGTGTCTACAAGAGAGAGGGCATTTTCAGTTGTCATTCCATTTGTGGAACGCCCTCCCCACAAAGGCTTTCCTGGCACTATGTTATTTGTGGTCTTTTCGGTACAAGTTGAAGACCTTTTTATTCTCCCAGGCAATTTAAGAACTGTTTTAGTGATTTTAGTATTTTGGTTTTATTTGCTGGAATGGTTTTATTCTTGGCTGCTGGTTTTCTCTTGGTTTTATTCTGTGCTGTTTTTATTCTTTGTTTTAACCTTTGTATTTTTATGCTTTCAATCTATTTTACACAACCCAGAGAACTTTGCTTATTGAGCAGTTTAAAAGTACAGTAAATAAATAACATCCAACCCTCATTTTACTATCTTGTTAACAGAGGTATCATGAGAAACCTTGTTAAAGGCTTTGCTGAAATCCATCCAAATGTCATGGAAATGTCCATGACACTTCAACAATCCACAAAATTAGTAACTCTATCTAAAAAGGAGATAAGGCTGGTCTGGTATAACTTATTCTCGGCAAACCCAAGTTGGCTTCTACCAATCAATGCATTATTTTCTAGATGCTCACAAACATAAGAACTAAGAGCAACCATGCTGGATCAGACCAAGCGTCCGTCAGCTGCAACACTCTGTTCACACAGTGGCCAACTAGCTGCCTGTGGGAAGTGAAGACAACTACTTAATAAACTGCTCTAGAATTTTACCTGTTATTGCTATGAGGCTGACTGCTCTGTAGTTTCCTGGAGCTACCTTCTTCCCCTTTGTTAAGATGGGGACAACATTTGTCCTTCTTCTGTCTTCTGGCACCTCACCTGTTCTCTTTTCAAAGATTACAGATAGCCGCTCTGAAATAACAGCTGCAAGCTCCTTTGGCACATGAGGGTATAATCCATCTGCCCCTAGACTCACTTAAGGTAGTGAGGTATATTCTCTAACCATCTCTTTACCTTCCCTGGGCTGCATGTCCCTCCTTATACCATTTGTCCTGCTTGTCCCAAGTTGAACATTTCTTCTTATGGAAAAAGACTGAAACAAACTAGCACTTGAGTAGCTTTGCCTTCTCTCCATCAACTGTTAATAATGTGTCACCTTCCATAAGCAGTGAACTAACCCCTTTCTTGGGCTTTTTCTTGCTCCTAATGTAGCCAAATAAGCCTTTTTTGTTCATTTTAAAATTCCTCTGAAAGCTCAGCTCTTTCTCAGCCTTAGCCTTCCTGACACCATCCTTACACATTTGGGCTAGTCCTTGGTTACATGTCCCACCTCCTATACATATCCCTTTTGAATCTCATCTCATCAGAAAGCACCTTGTGCAGCCACACAGACTTCAGATGTTTCCCATTTTTCCTTTTGATGGGAAGAGTTTGCAACTGTGCCTTCGGTATTTCAGTTTTCAGGATCTCCCACCCCTCTTGAACTTTTTGCTCCTTCAGACATAGTAGCCATAGGATCCTACCCAACTTATCTCTGGGCTTTATACATTTTTTTAAAGCCCAAGGTTCATATTTAACTAAGCTCAGTTTTCAAAGCCATCGCCACCACAAATTCAAAGATGATGTGGTCACCTTCCCTAATGTTCCTGCCACTTGCACTTCACCAATCAGTTCTTCCCTGTTGGTCAAGTTTAGAGTTCAGAAAAGCAGATCCCCTTGTCCTTTCTTCCACCTTCTGAGAGATGATGTTGTCAGCAAGACAAGTTCTGAATTTCTGTACACATCCTGTACAAATAATGCTATTCCCCCTCCCTTTCTATTGGGTCTATTCTTTTTAAACAAGGTATACTCCTTCAATTTCTGTATTCCAGTCACGAGTCTCATCCCACCAACTCTTGGTGATACCTATCAGATCATATTTACCATTCCATACTAGGTTTTCAAGTTCAATTTGTTAGTTTCCCATGCTCACTGTGTTAGTATATAGACATCAGAGGCCATGGGTGTTGCAACTTCCCACCCCCAAGTTAGTTTAAAGCTCTCTTGATCAGATTTGCGAGGCTCCTGCCAAAGACATTCTTCCTAGTTCCTATGAGGTGCACCCTATCATCTGCACATGTCCTTCATATTGGTATCACATGCCATGGTCCATGAAACCAAACCATTTCTGATGACACCATCTGTATAGCCAGCTGTTCACTTTCAGTATTGCCCTTTCCCTACCAATGCCCTTACCTTCGACAGGGAGGATCAATTTAATACACCATTTGTGCCCCCAATTGCTTCACTTTCCTGCCCAGAGTCTTTGGAGATCCATTAAATATCTCCTATGGCCATACCATTTTTCCCCACATGGGTCAGCAGGAGAGGATAGTAGTCAGTTGTTTGATTAATCTCGGTAGCTTCTCTACCACATCTTGAACACATGCTCCAGGAAGGCAACACATTACCCAAGATGACATGCCTGGTGTGCACATGGCTGCCTCCATTCCTCTCAGTAGGGAGTCTCCAACCACCACCACTTGGCTGCTCCTCCTTGGGTTGGTGATTAAATTCCTCCCATCCATGTGGGACTATCTTCCTTAGTGTTCTGTGGAGCGCAAGGTGGCCCTTCATCTTCAGGTGGCCCAAGGTTACCCTCCATGGAAACAGCCTGGTATTGGTTGTGTAGTTCCAGTGGTACACAATGTTTCCTGGTTCTCCTGGCCCTATATGTCAAATTATTCCATTTCCCTATCCCTTGCCCTTTGTTTTCTTCTTCTTGCTTGCAAACCTCTCCCTTCTGGTGCTCTTTCAGGAGGGCATCTAAAAACCTTTCACCCTCCGTGATAAGCCCAAGTATAGAGAGGTGTGCCTCAAACTTATTTGCCTTCTCTTCCAGCAGAAATATTAGCGCGCACTTGCTGCAGGTGTATGTCATGCTGTCATCAAGCAGGAAAACAAACCTGGCACATACCCTGCAGGTCACTGGAACAACTCCCTCAGTGTCCATGGTGCTAGGATTTCCAGATGATTTTGCCATTTCCCTGGACTGTGCCTCAACCTTCCCTGCTACCACACAAAACACCCCTGGTCACTCACTCTCAGGAAACAGAGCCTTGCTACAGAACTCACTTGCTCTGATCACTCCCAGCTGGAGAGCATCATCCACATCTGCCAGCTGGCTGGGCATTCTGCAGTACACTGCCACAACAATATCACTCTTATTTCTCACACCTTCTACCCTTACCCAGATGATTTTAACAGGGCTTCCATTCTTAGAATCTTGGATTTCTATCTGCTTGCGAAGCAGATTCACCTGGCCAAAAAGAAAGGAAAAGGGTATGACAGAAATAGAGCAAGTGTACCATTTCAGGCCATGTGTTCTGATGATGCACTGTGATGTGGCTTGGTTGCAAGGTTCTGGTATGGATCAGCCCTGGAGCAGGGGTCAAGTTAGGTTTCTCAGAAAGCAAGAAGAAAAGAGATCAGCACCACAGAAAGCTCAGAGTGGTGTTGGGGCTGGAAGCTAGGCAAGGTTGTCTCTATGTTGCTCCAACAAGGATCAGAGCAAGACTGAGGTTGAAACAGAAATGCTGCTGAATTTAGGTTTGTTGGTCCCATCTCCATGGTGTCTGAGGATTTGCCTCTTAAAGGGGCCTGGCCTGCTTTAGCAATCTCAGGCTGCAATAACATGGGTGTGGCTGTGGATGTCAGGGTGGAAAATGAGCCAATAGAACCCCAGGGCAATTCTGATTCTGAGGAGGAAAAGCAATCCGTGGGAGAGGAGCTCGCTCGTCTCTCACAGGCACAGCAGCTGGCAGAGATTCCTCCTGCCAGCATTCCTGAGATAGTGACCCTGGCAGGGGGCTTGCTGGACGCTCGACGCCAACGCAGGGAGCGACGACTGTTAGAGGGCGCGGAAAGGAGGCGTAGCGCCTGTTCGGCACGCAAGCAACGGATCTCTTCCTAACCCATAAGTTCAGGGTCTTCCTGTGATTCTCCTTCAAACGGAGACCAACTGCCTAACCTAGAGCATAGGCTACTTTGCTATCTTTTCCACAGTGCTGTTCCTTGCTTAGTCGCTGGTGATTAGCATCTAAAAGAGTCATTAAGGTGTAAAAGGATTAAAGCCTTGAAAAGAATCCTTTTGTCTGTGTCTTGCGTTAGCTATTGGAGTAGACTGAAAGAGGCAGCTAGGGCACTCCTGACAGCTTGGTCCCCATTCCTCTTTTTTTCCTCTCTCTCTTCTCCTACTGCCGATGGAGGTTGCCATGGACCCGGCGGTGCAAGCTCTCGCGCAAGAGAACCAGGCTCTTCGGGATCAAGTGGCTCAACTGACGACTGCCATACAGAATCTGCAGGCTGCGGTTCAACCCCCACCACCTCCGATTCCCCCCCGCCGCAAGTGCCCGGTGGCTTTGCCAGAGAAGTTTTCTGATGAGAAAGGACTTTTTCAGAATTTCCTGGCCCAATCGGAGCTGTACATGCGCCTATGACCTGCGGATTTCCTGACAGAACAGGTTCGTGTGGGCTTCATCATTAACCTACTTTCAGGCGTGGCAGCTAAATGGGCTTCGGGACTTCTTCTCGCGAATGACCCCCTGCTCGGGGACTATCAAGGTTTCATGGCAGCGATGGCCCGTTTTTTCGGTGACCCCCTGCACACACAGATGGCTTCTCAGGAGATTCGCCGCCTCAGGCAGGGCAAGGACTCAGTTTCCAGCTACGAGACAACTTTTCGCTTGCTGATGGAGGATTTACAGTGGAATGATGCCGCGCTGGTGGCTCAGTTTTTGGACGGTTTGAACAACGAGATCTTGGATGAGTTGGTGCGCACGCCTAGCCTGCCTACTCTGGAGGACCTCATCCAGACCTGCCTCCAGATAGATAGTCAGCTGGAGGGGCGCCAGCAGACCCGGCGGGGCGCCAGCAGCTGAGATTTCCCTCCTCCCATTCCCCCATGTTTCCTGCCGCCTCCCCCACTCCCCGCCCCTGCGGTGGGGGTGGGGGAGACCCCGATGCAGCTGGGAGCTACCCGAGCCCTACTGCTGCTGGAGGAACTGGAGCAGAGGTGCGCGGACCGCTGATGCTTTCAGTGTGGAAAGCTGGGACATTTCGCCAAAACCTGCCACGCTAGACCAGCAGCCCCACTGCCTCCCCCTCCTCTCCTTCCTCCTCCTCATCCCTAGGCCTGACTAGGCTGCCCCCCAAGCCTGTTGGGGGTCTCCAGTGTGGGGGTCAGTTCCCCACCAGGTGGGTGCCTTCCACAACCCCCCCACCTTCCCATCTGCTATTGCATGTTCACCTTCGCTCCTCCCAGTGGGGTGGGGTGGAGGCCCTAGCTTCAGTGGACTCTGGGGCTACGACCAGTTCATGGATGAAACATTCGCTCTCTTCCACAAGATTCCTACCCTGCCTCTTCCTGCCCCCTTGGCAGTGGAGACCATCGATGGGCATCCTCTTTCTTCGGGCGCGGTGACCCATATTACAGCTCCGCTCACTCTGCGCGCCCAGTCCCACATTGAGCAGATTCAGTTTCACTTGGTCAAGGTTCCCCAATACCCAATCGTGCTTGGTGTTTCCTAGCTCTCTAAGCATAATCCTCAGATTTCTTGGGGGCTTCAGGAAGTGGAGTTTGCATCTCCCTACTGCCGGGCTCCCGACCGAGGCACCAGTCCCAGCCCAGGCCTTAACCCTTTCCTCCCCCTCATCTGCTTCTGACAGTTCTTCAGCTACCATGATCCTCCCAGAGAAGTATGCGGCTTTTCGGGATGCTTTCAACAAGAAGGAGGCCGACCAGCCCCCCCCCACCGCCCTTTTGACTGTGCCATTAACCTCATTCCTGGGGCGATCATCCCCGCTGGCCGGCTGTATTCGATGTCGGAGCCAGAACGTCAAGCTCTGCAGGAATTTTTGGACACAAACCTCAGACATGGCCTCATTCGCCCCTCCTCCTCCCCCGTCTGCGCCCCTACCGTGTTTGTGTCCAAGAAATCGGGCAAACTCTGCCCAGTGCACAATTTCAGAGTGTTGAATTCGATCTCGATCCCCGACAAGTACCCCCTCCCCCTCATACCTGAGATGTTGGAGCGCCTGGGGCGAGCCATGTTTTTCACAAAGTTGGACCTTCACGACACCTACAATCTGATTCGCATTCGGGAGGGGGATGAGTGGAAGACCTGTTTCGGCACCCGGTACAGAGCATATGAATACCTAGTGATGTCATTTGGGTTCGCCTGTGCCCCGCCCCCCATGTTTTTGCATTTTATGAATGCCATCTTCTGGGACTATTTGGACACTTTCCTCATTGTGTATCTCGATGATGTACTTATATTTTCTGAGGACCCCCACGCCCATCAGCACCATGTCTCCGCTGTCCTCCAGCACCCCCGCAAGCACCATCACTATGCCAAGCTGGAGAAATTTGCGTTTGACCGAACCTCTCTGGACTACCTTGGCTACATTATCTCAGCTGAAAGTATCAGGATGGAACCTGCAAAGGTCCAGGCTGTCCTCTCCTGGCAGGCTCCGTCCACCAAGAAGGACTTGCAACGTTTTCTGGGCTTTGCAAATTTTTATGGGAAGTTCCTGCCCAGCTTTGCTCGGCTGACATCTCCTCTCACGGACCTCCTTAAGGGCAGGAAATTACCTTTTCATTGGATGGCATCTGCTCAACAGGCTTTCGAGGAACTTAAGAAGCTTTTTAGTTCTGAGCCGATCCTGTTACATCCCGACCCGAGAAAGCCTTTTGTAGTGCAAACTGATGCCTCTTACTTTGTGGTGGGGGCGGTGCTTTTTCAGCCAGATCAGGCGGGCGGCGGGTCCTGCGCCTACCACTCCAGGAAGCTGAACATGTCTGAGAGGAATTATACCATCTGGGAGAAGGAACTGTTGGCCATCAAGTGTGCTTTGGAGACCTGGCGTCATCTTCTGGAGGGGGCACAGCACCCAATTGAAGTTAGAACCGACCTTCGCAACCTGCAACATCTTCAGACAGCCCTTGCCTTAAACCAGCGGCAGATTAGGTGGTCGCTTTTTCCCCCCCAGTTCCACCTTAAGATTTGCCATGTGAAGGCCTCCGACAACCTACAAGCAGATGCTCTTTCTCATAAGCCGGACCTCCAGCCAGGGGGTGAGGGTAATCCCCCCCCTCTGATTCTCCCCCCCTTGAGCCTGGCGGCAGCTGCAGTGCCTCACCCTTGGGAGGAGCTCCTTCACACTGCACAGGCGCAGGACGCTTTTGTCCGCACAAAAGTGGAGGAATTGGGGCTAGCCTCTGCCCCCCCCCACTCAACCCCCTTCTCTTTGCAAGGTGGCCTGCTTTACCATTCCGGTCAGGTCTATGTGCCTTCTAGACTCCTCTGCGAGAGGGTCCTCCATCAGTGTCATGACTCCCCGGTGCCGGTGGCCCATGAGTTTTTAGAGGAGTTGCGAACGGTACACCACCTCTTACGGGACTCCCTCAAGCAAGCCAAGACAGCCTACAAGGCCTCTGCAGACCGGCAACGGTCGCATCCTGAGGGCCCAAGGGAAAGAGGGAGGATCTCTTCCTAGCCCATAAGTTCAGGGTCTTCCCATGATTCTCCTTCAAATGGGGACCAATTGCCTAACCTGGAGCATAAGCTACCCTGCTATCTTTTCCACAGTGCTGTTCCTTGCTTAGTCGCTGGTGATTAGCGTCTGAGTCATTAAGTTGTAAAAGGATTAAAGCCTTGAAAAGAATCCTTTTGTCTGTGTCTTGCGTGTCTTAGCTATTGGAGTAGACTGAAAGAGGCAGCTAGGGCGCTCCTGATAGTGGGTCCCAGGGAGTTCGAAGCCTCATGACACTTTTCCATAGCTGAGTCTTCTCCCTGAACCATTAACTTTGGAGCCTCTTCCTCTGAGGACAAGGGGTGAGAATCCTCTGAGGATGAGGATTAATGGTCCTGGCCCATGACAGCAAAAGTGGAAAAAGAGTGCCAGAAAGAGAGGGAAGAGAGAGAGAAGAAGGGGTGCCAGAAAGAGGCAGGGGAGAGAGAGAGGGAAGGTGGCTTTGCCCATGTCCAGCATGCTGCTCTGCCCACTGCTGGCTCTACCTCCACCCATTACTAGTATGCAGCCTTAAACAGGTTACTTTAGCAAGCGAAGACATCAAGGGAAAAAGGGTTTTCCACTCCTCTAATGTAGAAACTGCTATATTTTGGCTGGCCCTGTTTCATTTCCATATTGATAAATACTCAATCATCTGAGTTTGCTATGATAATTAATCAACAATATCTAAATTGTTATGGATAACTCTTGTTATTCTTATACTTAATGCTTAATCTAGCATTGTAGCTTGTTTTTAGTAGCAGTATTCAACTCACTGTTGCTCACTCTACTCCTTCCTTATCTTTAATTTAAGAAGATTTCTTTGATTCTAAGCTCACTGGTCCTTGTCAAGTCAATACATCTTAGCTTGCACACAACATTCAAAGATGGGCCTTATTGATTTCAGTATGTTTCAGAATGCCAAACTATGCATCAGATTGGAGCATTAGAAAATTTACAATTTCACTGTCTCCTTCAATTATATTTCAGTTCTCACATTAAAGATTTGTATTTTCCCCCCATCCTAGCTAAAGGAATAAAATATATTTACACAACCATAAACTTTTGATCACACACTAGATGTCCATATTTAGACTGCCAGCATTATATAAAGATTGGTTTTGTGTTTCAATTCAGGTTTCTTTGCAATCTGTAACAGATTCCTATTGTTCTCAGACTGCTACCACAAAGTGACACCACCAACCTCTTTGCCAAGTCAGCTATCACAAAGTCACAAATGCACTTCATTAATCTCTTAAACAACCAATAAACATGGCATGTGCGACTATGGCAGCAAACTAATGCTAGGTGTCAGTCTACTACCTTCTGTAAAACACATAGGGAAAAATCCAGGGAGCAATCCTTCCCCAGCCTGGGGAACATAACCACAATTATTGTATTTCACCTTTAACATAATTTGTTTTTGGAAACTTGTCTAACATAGGTCATGGCATCCTTCAATGTGAATAGTTGGGAGACCACAGAATGTTCAGGGACTGGGGCTCTCGCACCTCCCACTTCCCTCTGCAGTCCACTGTGCTCCTTAAAAATCTGCCCCTGATTGTTGGGGGGCCCTTGGGAACGGTGTGGGATATGGTGTCAGGGGCTGCAGTTGGAGGACTAATTGGTAGAACTCACCCAACTTGCATGGATCCAAGCCAATATAAGAATGTCATCTGATGGGGCTTTCCTAATGCAGAAAATTTGTGTTAAGTAATTTCTAAAGCCTTAGCAGGATCTCTGTCCACATTAAAAGGGTGACACGGATGAGATGTTCAGCTGGTATATTAGACTCACAGTTAGGTTCTTCATTAGTTTCAGACTTACTGAGTTTTAGATCACCAGCAGAACATGATTTTGCCCGCTGAGGAGATCCAGCATTGTCTTCTGAGCCTGTTGGCATGCATTCTGAGATAGGCACTGAAAACATGTGCTTGAGGAATTCCATCACTGCTTCTTCCTGAAATCTCTTTACGTTTCTATTGGCAGCTGGTCTTTCAAAATGTGATGCAGACATTGTGGAAACACTATACTACTTAGCAGTATGGGGAATGGTATTGTCTACAAAGGCAGCCCAATGCAGAAAAAATTCTGGCACATTATCAGCTCTGTTCAGAAAGGTACACCCTGCCCCAGCTCCCACTCAGTTACTGGTCTGTGTCCCAGACGCAAGCTAAATGCAGACTGATGCCTGCAGCCACTCCAGCTGATGCAGTTTTGCCACCTCAGTAGTTGTGCTACTAAATTTTTTATTTTTTACACGTGGGGTAAATTCCTGTTTAGTGGTCAGTAGGCAAAAGGGTGGTTGTTCTAACAGAGGAAAGTGGGTTATTGTCCCAGGGATTTTCTGAAGCTAGGAAAACAATGTTTGTTCAGAAGCTATACTCACAGGCAAAGGCAGCTGCTAGCCAATAAGAACCCAACCAGAATCTGACTCAGTCAGCATTTTTATTCATTCTATTTATTTATTATATTTCTATACTACCCAAAACCTGAGGCTATCTGGGCAGTTCACAAAGCAAAACTTAAAACCATAAAATACAAAATCATGATCAAACACAATACTAAAACCCTTTAAAAGTTTCAAACAACAGAATGAAACCAAAGCAAAGGTAAAAGCCACAGCAATGCAAAGATCTAAAAACGCGGCACATTTTTTAAAAACTGAAGGATTAAGAAACCTGGGAGAATAAAAAGGTCTTCACCTGGCACTGACAGGCCACAACATGGGCATCAGGCAAACCTCTCTGGCAAGCCACTGGAAAGGCGCTCTCCTTAGAAGCCACCTGCCTCACCCCATTTGGTGAGGGCAGCCAGAGAAGGGCCTCTGAAGACAGTCGTGGTGCCCGAGGAGGCATATATATGAGAAGATGGTCCTCCAGGAGGCCTAGCCCCAAGCCAGTACTTAATATAAGAGTTGAAGGTGGAATCATCACTCTCAGAGCCACTGTCCCGGCCACTTGACTCCTCCAACCAAAGGCAGAGGGTGGAGAGAGAAGGTCAACTCTTATTTTTGTTTGTAAGCTGTGGAAGTAATTGATTCCACTCCCAAAACATAAAGTCCAATTGGTGACAGACCACGCATCAGCTACAATTTGTGTTTCTTAAGTGCGTTTAAATTAAAGGACAAAAGGACTTTGCCATCTCATAACGGAGCTTAGAGTTTTTCACAATGTTTTGTCATTTTTGGATTGGGTTCGGACAATTGCAGGGGTAAAAGAACCCATTGTGCCTTCTCGCCCCACCCATGTGACCGGCATTTGCACAATTACCCACAATGCAGCAGGGGTTGCCGTGTTGTCCGATCAGACCAAGGATGCACCTAGTCCAGCATTCTGTTCACACAGTGGACAACCCACTGTCAGCTAGGAACCCACAAGCAGGGCATGAGCGCAACAGCACCCTCCCACTCATGTTCCCCAGCAATTGTGTACATAGGCTCACTGCCTCTGCTACTGGAGGTAGCACACAGCCATCAAGACTAGTAGCCATTGATAGCCTTTTCCTCCAGGAATTTGTCCAACTCCTTTTAAAACCATCCAAATTGGTGGCCATCATTACATCCTGTGGTAGCGAATTCCATAGTTTAACTATGCGCTATGTGAAGAAGTATTTCCTTTTATTTGTCCTGAATCTCCCACCAATCAGCTTCATAGGATGGCCCCGGATTCTAGTATTTTGAGAGAGGGAGAAAAATGTCTCCCGACCCACATTCTCCATACCATGCATAATTCTGTACACCTCTACCATGTCTCCTCTTACCCTCCTTCTTTCCATGCTACACAATCCCAACTGTTGTAACCTTCTCTCATAGGGGAGATGCTCCAGCCCCTTGATCATTTTAGTTGCCATTTCTGCACATTTAGTTGCCCTTTTCTGTGGTGACCAGTACTGGACACAGTATTCCAAGTGTGGCCACACCATAGTTTTGTATAGGGTCAATATGATATTGGCAGTTTTATTCTCAATTCCTTTTCTAATTATGCCTAACATGGAGTTTTCCCTTTTTACAGCTGCTGCACGCTGGGTGGACATCTTCACTGAGCTGTCCACCACAACCCCAAGATCCCTTTCCTGGTCAGTCACTGCTAGCTCAGATCCCATCAGGCTATACTTGAAGTTGGGATTTTTTGTCGCAACATGCATCAATGTACACTTGCTTAGACTGAAATGCATTTGCCATTTAGATGCCCATTCTCCTAGTTTGGAGAGATCCTTTTGGAACTCTTCACAATCCCTTTTTAACCACCCTGAATAATTTGGTGTCATCCGCAAACTTGGCCACTCCACTGCTCACTCCTAATTCCAAAGCATTTATGCACAGGTTGAAAACCATGGGTCCTAATACAGATCCCTGTGGGACCCCACTATTTACTTCCCTCCATTGGGAGAATTTACCATTTATTTCTACTCTCTGCTTTCTATTCTTTAACCAGTTACTGATCCATAAGAGGACCTGTCCTCTTATTCCATTACTGCTAAGTTTGCTCAAGAGTCTTTGGTGAGGGATTTTGTCAAAAGCCTTTTCAAAGACCAAGTAAACAATGTCTACTGGATCACCCCTGTCTACATATTTATTGACACTCTCAAAGAACTCTAAAAGGTTAGTGAGACAGGTCTTACCTTTGTGGAAGCCATGTTGATTCTTTTTCAGCAGGGCTTGTCCATCTATATGCCTACTAGTTTTATCTTTAATAATGCCTTCAAGCCATTTACCTGGAATTTACATTAAGCTAACGGGCCTGTAATTTCCCAGATCCCCCCCGGATCCCTTTTTGAAAATTGGTGTTACATTGGTGATCTTCCAGGCCTCTGGTATAGAGGCTGAGCTTAGGGATATGTTGCATATTTTGGTTAGAAGATCAGCAATTTCATATTTGAGTTCTTTGAGAACTCTAGAATGGATACCATCAGGGCCCAGTGATTTATTTGCTTTCAATTTATCAATAAGGTTGAGAACTTCATCTTTCGTCACCACTATTTGCCTCAGTTCCACAGACTCCCTTTCTGAAAACATCAGTTCATGCACAAGTATCTGTCCTATATCTTCTCCAGTGCAGATGGACGGAAATAATTCATTCAGCTTCTCTGAAATCTCCTTGTCCTCCTTCAGTACTCCTTTAACTCCATTGTCATCCAACTGTCCAACTACATTCCTAACTGGTTTTCTGCTTCTGCGATATTTAAAGGATTCTTTATTGTTGGCCTTGATGTTGTTAGCGCTATGCTCTTCAGCATGCGTTTTTGCATCTCTTATTGTCTGCTTGCATCACCTTTGTGCAAGCTTGTGCTGCCTTTTGTTTTCCTCACTTGGGCAAGACTTCCATTTTCTCTAATAGCTCCCTTAGCTATTAGACACTGCTCATAAATCATGAGGTCCGGTCACCTCTTGGACTTGGTGGTACCTTTCCTAACCTGTGGTATACATTTTAGCTGAGCTTCCATTATTGTGGTTTTGAGTAGTCTCCAAGCATCGTGAATCGATTTAATCCTCTTGCCTCCCCCTTTTAACTTCCTTTTCACCAGTTCCCTCATTTTAGAGACATTTCCTCTTTTGAAGTCAAATGTGACTGTGTTGGACTTCCTGGGCAATTTTCCACTTAAATATGTGTTAAATCTGATAGCACTGTGATCACTGTTTCCAAGTGGTTCAATAACATTTACATCTCGTACTAGGTCCTGGGTGACACCACTCAGAATTAAATCCAAGGTCACCTTCCTTCTGGTCGGTTCCATGACCAACTGTTCAAGGGCACAATTGTTAAGGGCATAGGGAAATTCAACCTCTTTGTTGTGGTTGGAATATGCATTTATCCAACCAATGTGGGGGCAATTGCAGTCAGCCATTATTACAACACTTCCTCCCTGATTTCATTTTCCATCTCAAGGTCACTCTGAGCATTCTGGTCTGGGGGATGATAGCATGTTCCTAGTGCTAAATTATTTTTGGAGTCTGGTATTGTCACCCACAATGCTTCTGTGGAAGAGCCTACCCCTTTTAGGTGTTTTGGTCTGTTCGACACTATGCCCTCTTTGATGTACAGGGCAACACCTCCCCCAGTACGCCCTTCTCTGTCCTTCCTATACAGTTTATATCCAGAGATGACCATATCCCACTCTTTCTCTCTGCTCCAGCAGGTTTCTGTAATGCCCACTATGTCTAGGTTTTCCTCTAAAATCAAGCACTCCAATTTTCCCATTTTGGCTTGGAAGCTTCTAGCATTTGCATAAAAACACCTATACATGGTATCCCTCCCCAGATGCCCCTGGAGTGTGCATCTTTTGCTATGGAACATTGGCCCCTTTGACTGGCTATTATGTTCTACCATGTACTCTTGGCCTATTTCCTCCCTTCTACATTTGGGGAATCAAAAACATCTTCATCCCTTTGGGATGATTTAACCCGAACCGGATGCTTCCCAGCTCCTGTCAACATTCCCCCGGGGTTTAGTGTAAAAGCTGCTCTACCGCTGTTTTTATGTTCAGCGCCAGCAGTCTAGTTCCATTTTGGTTCAAGTGGAGCCCGTCCCTCTTGTACAGGCCTGGCTTGATCCAAAACATTCCCCAGTGCCAAACAAATCTGAACCTTTCCTCCCAGCACCACTGTCTCATCCACACACTGAGACTCCTCAGCTTTGCCTGTCTAGCTGGCCCTGCAGGAACAGGTAGCACTTCAGAGAAAGCCACCCTGGTGGTCCTGGATTTCAACCTCCTACCTAGCAACCGAAATTTGGCTTCCAGGACCTCACGACTACATTTCCCCACCTCGTTGGTACCAACATGGACCATGACCACTGACTCCTCCCCAGCACTATCTACTAGGCTATCTATCTCACCTTTTCGATAGTCCAGAAATGATGTCATTTAGTTTATGTTGTTTCTCACTGAAATGCTTGATGGTTGGTGCTCCTGCCCTTTGATGTCATAGATTGCAGGTGAATGGGGATGAAATATTATTAAGCAAAAGAGAACTGTTCTGGATCATCTCCCTACAAAGTATGTGGCCCACAGTGCTTAATGAGGATTTGTATTTCTCAGGATTAAAATAAAGGCAGGAATAAAATTTAAAAAGGTAAAAAGGTAAAGGTGTCACCAACCAGTCGTGTCCGACTCTAGGGTGTGGTGCTCATCTCCATTTCTAAGCCGAAGAGCCAGCGCTGTCCGAAGACACTTCTGTGGTCATGTGGCTGGCATGACTGAACACCGAGGTGCACGGAACGCTGTTACCTTTCCCGCCGAAGTGGTACCTATTTATCTACTTGCAATTTCTTGCTTTCGAACTGCTAGGTTGGCAGGAGGTGGGACTGAAGACGGGAGCTCACTCCGTCACGCAGCACTCGGGTCTCGAACTGCTGTCCTGCCGACCTTCCAGTCTGCAGTTCAGCGTCTTAACCACTAAGCCACTGCTGTCCATAAGGAATAAAATTAGAATCAGCCAAATAATGTACAATATAATGTAATAATAAAAAACGGAACATAGAAGATTGCAAGAATGTATAACACCAATCATCAAAAATACCATATACGAAATGTTACCTGTAAGTTACAATAAGAGTAACACATGATAGCACACACAATGGGGTGGTGTTCAGCTTTAAATCATTGAGCAGACATAAGGCATGCTTCAGGCTCTGCTCTGGATGTGAGAGCAGTACATGTTATCTACAGCATGTACAAGCTTTCAGAAGCAAGGACACTCATTCACTCCAAAGTAAGAAAACAAATGGCTTCCAATAGATCAGTTTTTTTTCAAGAGACTAAAAGCTGATGTAACCTTTCTTATGTTTGTTAAAAAGCCAGACAGCTATGAGATGGTTAATGTTAATGTAATCTCTTGAGTTAAAAGATATTATGTGAGAGTTTTCTGTATTATATTTAAATGGTAATTGCTGTTTTGTAGAGTGGCTTAAGATGGTGGAATTTTAATATTTTCATATAAAAAGGTGGTATGAAATTTTAAAATATAGGAACAGGGTCTAATCTATAACACAGCATTTATAATGTAAGTGTTTGGTTTAATTTATAGCTCCTGACAAAGGAAGAAAACCTTCCGAAATGCATCGAGTGTAATAAATATTGTTTTCATGAGCACCAGAGCTTTTCTCCCCTTTTTTACCTTAATTTAATCCAGCCAACAAAACCTCTGTTACTAGATGGATCAAAAATACAGTAAATAAGAAAACATTGAAGCATAGTACCGTTTAGGACTGACACCACTGCCAAAGCCCTGGGAGAGCCCACCAATTGCCTGTTTCACAGCAGCAGCCACAGCCACCTGTCCTCTCTCCAGCTCTGGTCAAAGGTGGAGGGGAAACTGGGCCCCCTGCCTCCCTCCCTCATCTGCACTGTGGTTCATCATGGCTGCCACCATCACCACTTCGGGTAACAGCTCTCCCCCTCCTCTCCACCAGCCAGTCAACAGGCAGACAGCAGTGGTGGAGGGGAGGGAGAGGGAGTGAAGGGCAGCAGCTGCTCCTCATCACCACTGTGGCTTTCCTAAGCAGATGACCAGTAATGGTGACTAGGAGCAGGCAGAGGACAGCTGGCAGTGCTAGCTGCTAGTACTTGCCACTGCTGTTCACTCACCTGCCTAGCTAGGCAACCAAGCAAGGAACAATGACCATTTGGAGTGAGTAACTGGCAAGCAGCACCTACCACCCCTTCTCCTCTGTCTGGAAGAGGAATGAGGGGAGACAGCAAAGGTGACAGCAGCACAAAGGAGGGAAGGGGGAGGTGCTGCTGCCTGCAAGGTCACCTACTTAATTTAGCTATACCCCACCCAGAGCATTAGGTTACTGGGAAGTCTAAAAGTGTAATAAATAAGTGTCTGAAGAACAGGAAAACCACCCCTCCTCCAAAAAAAGGGGGCCACGGGAGGGGAAGATAAATGTGGAATAACCCACTCCAAGGCCCACCAGGTGGGTAGTAGAGTTTTGTGTCAAGTTCATAGAATCATATAGTTGAAAGGGACTTCAAAAGACATCTAGACCAAACCCCTGCCAATACAAGAAATCCACTACTACAGCATCCTTGATAGGTGGCCTTCCAGCCTCTGCTTAAGGGGAGTCCACCATTTCTTGAGGCAGTCTATTGCAGAGGTGGGCAAAAGGTAGATCTCCAGATGTTTTGGACTTCAACTTCCAGAAGCCTCTGCCAGCATGGCCAATAGTCAGGAATACTAACAGTTAAAGGCCAAAACATCTGGACAGCTACTTTCTGCAAACCCCTTGTCTATTCCACTGTCAAGAAGCTTGTACCATCATGATTTTTTTCTAATATTTAGTTGAAATCCTTTTTTCTTGTAATTTGAAACCAATGGTTTGGGTCGCACCTTCTGGAGGAAGAGAAAACAAATTTCCTCCATCATCTATGTGACTACCCTTCAAATACTTGAAGATGGCCATTATATTATTTCTTAATCATCTCTTCTCCGTGCTAAACAGTCCCAACTCCTTCACCGTTCCTCATAGGACCCCTCAACCATCTCTGTCACCCTCCTGTAAACACATTTTATAATCCTTCTTAAATTGCAGTGCCCAAAACTGGACACAGTACTCCAGGCGAGGTCTGACCAAAGCAGAATAGAGTGGTACTATTATGTCTTAGTATCTGGGAATTATACTTTTGTTGATGCAATCTAAAATTGCATTAGCCTTTTTTAGCTGCCACATCGCACTGCTGATTCGCACTTGTGGTTCATTAAAACTCCTACATCTTTTTTACATATACTGCTATCAAACCATCACTTGATTATTCATAACTAAATGAAGAAGCTTACATTTATATCAGTTGAAATTCATTCTGTTAGTTTTGGCCAAGTTCTCCACCCCATCAATTTTATTTATTTAGTTGTTTGTTACACTTTTGGATCACCCAATAACTGGAGTTCTCTGGATGTACAGGTAAATTAAAAACATAAAGTACAAAACAATGACAAAAACAGCACATGATAAAACCCAGATAAAACCAGCCGCAATGAGTAAAAACAATGCAGTATATAAAATCAAAAGTAAAACCAGCAGCACAATTAAACATTGTGAAGATCAAAAAGCAATAAAATAGTGCTTAACGTGCCTAGAATAAAAACATACTCACCTAGTGCTGAAAAGACTGTAATGTAAGTGCCCAGGTGAGCCTCTCTGGGGAATACATACCACAAACGGGGTGCCACTGTTGAAAAGGGCCTGTCTCTTGTAGCCACCTCTCTCTCCTCATTTGGCAGGGGCACCTGGAGGGCCTCACACTATGACATTAGGATCCCGGTAGGTAAAGATGTTGAACTGTGGTGCTGGAGAAGACTCTTACGAGTCCCCTGGACTGCAAGGAGGTCAAATCAGTCCATCCTAAACGAAATCAACCCTGACTGCTCATTGGAAGGACAGATACGGAAGGTGAAGCTCAAATATTTTGGCCACCTAATGCGAAGAGAAAACTCCCTGGAGAAGACCCTGATGCTGGGAAAGACTGAAGGCAAAAGGAGAAGGGGGCGGCAGAGGATGAGATGGCTAGATAGCATCACCGATGCAACGAATATGAATTTGAGCACACTCCGGGAGAGAGCGGAGGACAGGAAGGCCTGGCGTGCTATGGTCCATGGGGTCACGAAGAGTCGGACACGACTTAACTACTGAACAACAAAAGGTAAAGATGTGAGGAGTCACTTCTTCAAGTAACCTAGCCTCAATGTGTTTAGAGTTTTAAAGGTTAAACCAACACTTTGCACTGGACCTGGAAGCAGAATGGCAGCCAGTGCAGATGGCAAAACACTGGCATAATATGATGGCATTGCCCAGTCCCTGTCAACAGTCTAGCCACTCTATTTTGGACTAACTGAAGTTTCCCGACTGTTTTCAAAGACAGCCCCAGATATAACGCATTGCAATAATCCAAAGTGGAGGATACCAGAGCACAAATAACCTTTGCTACGCTATCTCTCCCCAGGTAGGGTCATCATTGGTATATCAGCCTAAGATGATGATGATGATAAAGCTTTTATTGTTTCAACCAACAGTTACAACAAGAATACAAAAATATAAATAAATAAAATATCAGATAAAGCATATGTTACAAGTTTTTAACATCCTGCAAGGTCATAAAATTTACTCTATACTTTTGGGCTACAACAGCAAAGTTGGCCAGTGCCAGAAGAATTGTCTTATTATGGCATATAAAGACAAATGTTATTCTCCCCGAAGGAGCTTGGATCTAAATACCTAGAATGAATCTGGGAAAAGACAGGGCAGTAAAACAGGTAACGGGGCAAGTCCTCCACTTTGCTGCTATGGCAAGGGCAGAGTCTGCACAAGGCGTTTTGTTCTGCTCCATCCCTAATTGTGTTAAAGCTGATCTGACGCCAGGATTAGAAATTAGAGTCAGGTATCTTTCACATTCAAATTTGATCTTGGTCTTTGCAAACCAAGATGCTATGTTGTTACTGGAGACTGCACAAAGGTCCAGTTGGGGAGAGACACTATAAATCCTCTCCTTAAAAACTTCTTTACTGTGAGCTATATTTAAAAAGGTAAAATATTGAGAAGAGAAGCCATAATAACGCATTTGGGAAATTAATCTCTGAAACCAAGATACTGTATTTGGTGGATTAGCTCTCATTTGCTCTAGAAGACACAGTTTGGGTAGTCTGGTTAGTGATAAGAAAATCTTGAGCCCTAAATTGAAGGCCCTAATAACAATGACAGTTTTAAATGCAATTACACTGGTTTCCACACGCAAAAATGAAGTGGAAGTACTCCTTGATACACCAAGAATTGTCCTTAGCAATTTATTTTGAATCACTTCAATGTCAGATAGGATTTTTAAACCCCAAAGCTCTCCTCCAGATGCAAATTGGGGGATAAGTTTTTATTGCAGAAAGGTTAGAACTGGGTAGATTTGATAACCTCCCCTTATGCGCCAAAACTTCAGTAATCCATTTAATTGCTGCTTTGTCTTTAATTTCAAAGACTTGAAATGGGCACCCCAACCTCCTGAGGATGAAAAAAGAACACCCAAATAACGATATGAGGATTTGTGCTCAATAGGGTAAGAATTTATTCTCCACTTCTGTATTGGAGATCTATGTCCAAAGACCATTACTTTAGTCTTCCACGATTAACAGATAATTTGGCTTTCTGGGAATATTCAGCCAATGCTGATAGTACTCTAGGCAGACCAATCTATGTGAGATAAGAATCAGCTCATCAGCATAGAGAAAAAAGGACAGCTTCCTTTCACCTATTTTTGCCAGAAAAAAAGAATTGCCACTGAAGAGCTACATCATTTGCAAATAAATTAAATAAAAGGGGAGCCAGGACACACCCCTGTTTAACAACTCAAGATACTGTGATGTTATCTGACATGTGACAAGCAGGGGAAAAATCTCACCCAGATGTTTGAATTTTGATGTAACACTTGTAATAAAATCATGAGGCACTGATCTATGTTTAACTCTGCCAGTTTTGTCCATAACCTGTTCCTAGTCAAAAGCTGCTTAGAAATCAGCAAATGCCACATACAGTTTTGACTTTTCTTTTATGTACTTCTTAACCAAGTGGTCTAATACAAAACAATGGTCCATTGTTGAGTAACCAGCTCAGAACCCAGCTTGTTCTTCTATAAGAATATTATTCATAGTAACCCAATCTTCCAGTTTGTTCAGCAGACATCTCACATATAGTTTGGCTGCAATATCACTAAGACTAATTGGCCTGTAGTTTGACAAGAGCTTATGATCCCCTTTTTTTAAAGATCGGGATCACTACAGAACCAACCTCCAACCCTTTCGGAGGTCACCAGTTAGATTAATATAGTCAAACAATTTGGCCAAAATATGCAAACACCATTTGATGTTATCTTTGAATGCCTCTGCTGGAACATAGTCTTCTCCTGTTGCTTTTTTTAACTGGCAATGTGATAATTAATAACTCTCTCTATAAGATACAGGGAGCCATGGATCTATGGTGCCAAGAATGGAGCTCAAAGGCAGATATAATTGCAGAGTATAGGCATTAAATAGGACACTAAAAAAGTTTCTCCCAGTCCATCTTTGATATTTGAGGAGTTACAATAAATTTATTGCTACTTAAGCCATTATTTACTATCTTCCAAAAGGCTACTGTATCTTTCGTCTTCATAGCTGTGTCCAAGCTATGCCAGAGATGTCTTCGGAATATCATTTTCTTATTTCTAATTAGCTCCCTATATTCTTTTTTCTTCTTCACAAACCTCAATTGTTTCAGGGGAATAGTCAGACTTGATTTCCTAGCATATCTAGGAAATCAAGTCAGACTTGATTTCCTAGCATATCTAGTAGCATATCTCCACTGATCGAGCCTTCCTGCAGTCCGAATTGAATCAATTTTTTTGAGATTGAATAGGGAGCACTCTATGATTGCCTCCAGTCAGATAAGACTTTAGATTTCTCATTATATGCTGATACAGATGTAATACGTTTGCTGAGTTAACGTCTAGTTGCAATATGTTAACACGGAAGGATAACATCTGCTCCGATAAAAAGGTGAAATTAATTGTATCCATTATAGTATTCCATTTGACCCTCCTTTGACCAGCTAGTTCAACTCCAATCTGGTACTCTTCATGAGCAAAAATCTGAGAACTTCCATCCTCTCTAAAAAAAACCTCAAACCTCAGGGGCTGATATCAGCCTATGCTGAAAAAATGTGCTCTGAGCCAACGAGGCAATCTGTGCCTCTGGTGACAATGATGGATCCAAGAACACACACACACCCAATCTATGAAACTGATTCCTTAGGGGGAGTGCAAACACCTTCAGAACAGGATGAACACCATTTAACCAGATAGACGAACCACCCACAACCAATAGATCCCCATCTGGTCTAAACTGAGTCTCAGTTTATTGGTCCTCATCCATTCCATTATGCTGGCCAAGGACTGGTTCAAAACATCAACTGCCTCACCTGTATTAGATGAAAAGGAGACGTAGAGCTGAGTGTCATCACATATTGGTGATACCTCAACCCACATTCCTAAATAACCTCTCCAAGTGGTTTCATGTAGATGAGCACTGAACTGAGCACTGAAGAACCCCATAGACAATTTCCATGAGACAGAGCAACCCCTTCTAGAATCCACCATCCCTGTAGAAGTGGAAACGCTGCAATAGAGTGCTCCCACGTCCCAGTTCAGACATCCTATCCAGCAAAATACCATAGTCAAAGGTATTAAAAGCCACTGAGAAGTCCAAAAGAACCAAGAGGATCACATTCCCCTGTCCCTCTTCTGGCACAAATCATCACACAGGGAAACCAGGGCACATTCTGCTTGAAAACCAGGCCTGAAACTGGATTAAAATGGATCTAGAAAATCAGTTACATCCAAAAGTGTCTAGAGTTAATCATCAACTGCTTGTTCAAGCACCTTGCCCAGGAAGGGGATGCTGGCAACCAGATTATAGTTGTCTTCATATTCCAGCTCCAGGTTAGGTTTCTTTAGCAGTGGACTGATTGCCACCTCTTTTAAAGGGATTGGTACTGCCTCTCTGTCAAAGAGGAATTTAAACCTCCTAGACCCAGCTACAGATCCCCTCCCTATTAGATGAAATAAGCCAGGAAGGGCATGGGGAAGCATACAAGTAGTCAACTAGTCATAGCCAAGCACCTTGACTGCATCCTCAGGCTTTAACAACTGAAGTTCATCCACCACAACAGAACCAGATGGTGTTCTAGTGGAACTCTATGGTGTTATGATGGATGTGACTGAATTCTTCAAAGTGTCTCACAAATCTGTCACAATGCGCCACTGAGGGTGCAACCAACTCTCACTCTCTGGGCCTTATTGTGGCAGGCCCATCACCACAAGGTGTCAAGATCATACTGAAATGCACTTCTGTCTTCTATTAGCTAACTCCACTCAGGAGTAGAGCATCCCCTCTACCCCTTTGACCAAGTCACTTCAGACATTAAACAGCACTGGGCCCAGGACAGAAACCTGTAGTAACCCACTTGTCACTTTTCTCCAGGTTGACAAGCAGCTGCTGCTGATCACTCTTTGGGTATGGACCATCAACCATGTACAAATGCATCTAACGGTAGCATCACCTAGTCCACATTTTACCAGCTTGCCAACACGATTATCATGGGGGACTTAGTTAAAAACCATGCCGAAATTATGATATAATTACCTCCACAGCATTCCTCTGATCTATCAGCCTAGTGACTATATCAAAAAAAGGAGATATGGTAAGTCTGGCATGACTTGATCTTGGAAAATCCATGCTGGCTCTTTGTGATCACAGCAATTTTTCTAATTGCTCAAGGATGACTGCTTAATGTCTTGTTTTAAAAACCTTTCCAGGTATCAACATCAAGCTGACTGGTTGGTCGGCCTGGATCCCCTTTTAGCCCCCCCTTTTGAAGATAGAGGCATTTGCCTTCATCCAGCCTCGCAGCACATTGTTCTCCAAGAATTTTTAAAATTTGAGGCTTTGGGATTACATCTGCAAGTTCTTTTAGTACTATAGGATGCAATTAGTCAGGCCCTGAAAACTGCCAGATTCTACCTGGAATGTATTGCCATATACAAATGACAATGGCATCTGAAAACGACATAGGGGAACATGCGGCCGGTGGTCTCAGGGACAAATTAACAGTATCCTAAGTGTACAAATATAATTAACATGTACATTGGGGGGGGTGTTATGGAAGTGGCAATGGCAGGAAAGCCTGAGCAGGCTTGCCACGGGGAGGGGGGAGCTTAACTCTTTCTCCCCCTTTCACAGTTCCAACAAAAATCACCTTTCTGAAGCTGATATTTACTTTTCAAGAGACGTCTCCGTTGGCAGCAATGGGAGCTCCCCCGGAATACAAAGCGCAACTTCGAAGAGTGGATTTTTGTCTAATCCTGGCAGGGAGAGAAAGGGCTGGCCACCGCGGCCCCCCCCCCCGCCCCATCATTCCGGGACTGCACCGATTTCCTGATTTCCGATTTCCTAAATCTTTGCTTAATAAAAACGTGCACCTCAGTCGCCTTCACACCGTTAACATCACGCCTCGGGCGGCCCTCAGATTGCGAGCCTTGCTTGCCCCAAGGCAGCCAGCAGCACACGTCCTCCGACACGAGGCGGGGAGCAGGCGAGGCCGGCCAGGGATGCTTACAACGCCGGACCGCAAGAGAAGGAGCAGACGCAGCGGCGCCCCGGAGGAGCCCTGAGGGAAGCAGCGCGTGGAGAAGCTGGCGGCGAGCGGCAGGGGCGACCCGGCTCCCCGACTGGCGCAGCGGACTCACCGCGGGACGCAGCTGGGGCTCGAGCCGTCGATCTCCCAGGCCGCGAACAGGTTCATGGGCACCGGGCTGCTCGACGCCCCCAGCCCGCTCAGGAGGCCGCTGGGGCGGCCGCGCGGTTCGGCCGCGGTCGAGACCGCCATCGCCCGGCGAGGAGGAGGCGCCGCCGCCCAGCTGCCGCGGGTCTCGCGCCGGCCCGGCCCCTGCCGCGGGTCTCGCGCCGGCCCGGCCCCTGCCGCGGGTCTCGCGCCGGCCCGGCCCCTGCCGCGGCTCCCGCGAAGGCTCCCTGGCGCAGGCCGGGAGAGGCGCAGCGTCCGCCCGCGCCGCCGGAACCAAAGTTCGAGGGAGGCGAGGTCCCGGCCGGCCGGCGCCGCAGCTCACAGGAAGGGGCGGGGCCCTCGCAGGAAGCCGGAATCCGCCGCCGCTTCCGGCCAGCTCAGGCTAGCGATCCATATTGGGCGGGCAGGGCTTCGGAGCGGCGGGTGGCGTCTTCTTGCTGACATGGTGCTTCTCACGATGATCGCGCGGGTGGCGGACGGGCTTCCGCTGGCGGCTTCCATGCAGGAGGACGAGCAGGTGAGTGGGAGGCGTCGCTTGCGCGCCCTGTTCGCGGCTGGATGTCGTGCGAAGTGCCTGGCGGTCTGGCGCGCTTTCTCGGCGGCTGGCACCGCGACCCTAAGCGTTCGTACAAAGACATAAACTGACTCGTGTCGGATTTAGGTTTGTATGCTGAGGGCGCAATCCTATGCTTGTTTAGACAGAAAAAAAGCCCTACAACTCCCAGCACTCCCCAGCTAACCATGCTGGCTGAGGAATGCTGGGAATTGTAGGGTTTCTTTTTGTCTAAGCGTCCTAAGACCACCTATTTAAAAAAAATTGTGAGATGGGTTTGGGGGTTAGGGTTAGCCTAGGGTTCTAGGATTTCCTAAGTGTGTATGGCCAGACAGTAGTTGCTTAGGAAGAATGCCATTCCTTAGTACTTTTGGTTTGAAAGTCTTGGCACTAGAGGGTAAGCCCCAGCCTTGACATAAGAACTGTACCTGTGCTCCCTCCTGCTGCCAGGAGAAGAAAATCAAGAGCTGGGATGTGCAGGGACCCACTTCTCCCTTTCTTTGATCTGAATATGTTGCAGTACCTTACCTTGGATGGACAAATTACTGGAAGACTGAAAGGTCTGATAAAATAGTGAAGAGCAGAGACATCACACTGACAACAAAGGTTCGCATAGTTAAAGCAGTGGTATTCCCCGTAGTAACCTATGGCTGCGAGAGCTGGACCATAAGGAGGGCTGAGCAAAAGAAGATAGATGCTTCTAAACTGTGGTGCTGGAGGAAAATTCTGAGAGTGCCTTGGACTGCAAGAAGATCAAACCAGTCCATACTCCAGGAAATAAAGCCAGACTGCTCACTTGAGGGAATGATATTAAAGGCAAAACTGAAGTACTTTGGCCACATAATGAGAAGACAGGATACTCTGATGCTAGGGAAAGTGGAAGGCAAAAGGAAGAGGGGCCGACCAAGGGCAAATGGATGGATGGATGATATTCTGGAGGTGACAGACTCGACCTTGGGGGAGCTGGGGGTGGCAACAGGCGACAGGAAGCTCTGGCGTGGGCTGGTCCATGAAGTCACAAAGAGTCGGAAGCGACTGACCGAATAAACAACGAAAGGTCTGAATACAAATAAGGGGGGAGTAGAGCAGGGTGTCCTTCAAACAGTGTATGCTATACAGTGGGAACAGTCTAGCAGCAAAGGAGAAGTGGAGGTTTGGTTACCCTTACTTCAGTTCCTAGTGGTTTGTGGACCCTCGCTCACAATTTGTCAAGGTTTGTTGGACCTGTGTATTTAAGATTTGTGTTCTCTTATAGTCAGGTCGAGACCTGCAGCAGTACCAGAGCCAAGCCAAGCAGTTGTTCCGGAAGCTCAATGAACATTCTCCTACAAGGTGCACCTTGGAAGCGGGACCCATGACTTTTCAGTAAGTACAGCATGAATCACAAAGACCCAAGAGGTTGCTGAAGGCTGTGTGTTTTAGAAGGGAAAATATAGAAATGGAGCATGCCAGGAAGTTTACATGCACTGGAGCAGCAAATCTTGGTGAAAGAAACTGTATAGTACCTCTTGAAAGACAGGCTGCTACTTTCATCCTAGGGGCAGCTCCAGGTTCAACCTTGTAACCATTACATATCCTGCAGAGCCTAATTTGAATGTCTGCAGACTGTTCCTTTCCCACTTCATCTTGCGACTCTGAATATGCAGATACTAACCATCCAGTCGTGTTTTTTTTTTTTCTTTTTTCTCCCCATTCTCTCACCCCTGCCAAACCTGATTTTTATAACATCTTGCCTGATGAAGAGATCTGGAGATCTTGAAAGCTTGCACCTGTTTTGTGATCTTTTGGTTGGCCTAATAAAGTTATTACACTAATATGGATTTTGGAACTTTCAAACACATGAAAGTTGATGCATTTCACTTGTTTTTTTAAAATAGTTTTACATAAAGTTCATTTCACTGATTTAAATTCTCAGTTTGTCTATCAACACTAACCCTGTCCAGGCATTTAGCCTGCTCATGTGAGAGCTAAAAGTGGGATGGGGATGGGAGCATGTACACAAGCCTTGTCCCTTCAGTCCCTGACCTTCCTACAAAAAATGGCCTCTGCCCACCTCAAAGACGCTGTGGGCGCTCCCCCCACTGCAGAGAGATCTTGGGGATATTAGAACATAGCAATAAAAATAGAAATCGATGGGACTGCTGGAATTTTGCACGGGGGGGGGGTTATCACAAAAATTACTGTGTAGAGCATTTGCACAAATCTGATGTACTAGCTCAGCCTTTCCCCCTCCTGCTGACTATTACTGTGGTTGCCTTTGGTTTATGGTCCAGATAGTAAGATTCTCACTTAAATTTATTGCTATCGGGAATATTAAGGAAGAGAATATCAAGATAAGTAGGATCATCACTGTTAGAATTAAGATATAGGTTGATGCCTATGTGTAAATTAAGATGTAGGTCTGTGTCTATGAGTGGGGAGCCCATCTGGCCTGCAGCCTCTCTGTACAGCTTTGATGCCAATGGACACTTGTAAAAACCCTAATTGCCATGCAAGGGAAGGGGGGTTGCTTCTGGAGAGGGAACTGCTAACCATCCCTGTGTGATGCAGCCCCCTTGAAAAATCCTCCTCATGCTGCCACCATTATTGAGTGGAAGGCTTTTTCCAAGCCTAATTGCTGTGAGGGTGGAACAAGGAGAGGGGGTCACAGCTGGGATGGGGAGAGCTAATCCTCCACAGCTGCGACCCCTCCCTAATTGCCCCCCTTTGCTGCAATTAGGCTTTGGAAAAGACTTCATTTGGCTTCAATGGAAGGCCTTTTCCCAGCCTAATTGCAGTGCAGGGGGATCTTCGTGGGAGGGTGAACATTGGGTGGCACCACCTACTGCTGTCATGTTGCCCCTGAGGCAGTACAGCCCTCGGGCTGAAAAATGTTCCCCATTTCTGCTGTAATGCGGTAGACCTAGGGATGGATGGACTGTAAAATCCACTCTGTGTTTCGCGGATTGTCAGGCGCCTGGCACCTTTTGTTCCATCATCCACTCACAGGCAGATGCAATTTTTTTCCCGTCGTGCAGAAAAATACATAAATAATTATGTAAGAGGTTTCATAAGAATGTACATAATATTCCTTAGTATGTAACCTTTAGTGTATTTTCCTGCATTCCATTCAACTTTTCCTCAGCAGAAACTTGTGCATTTTCCTACGAATAAATATGCCTAAATTTCAGGAAAGTTTAAAAAAAAAAAAATCCAAAAGGAGAGGGGTCACTCCGCAGTGGATTCCACAGGTCAAACTCTTAGAAATCTCAGCTCATTTTAGTCCGTCTCGAATTTATCCAGCATCCCTAGGTAGAACCTCTGAAGTAAGTACAGTTTTGGACAAAATATTCATAATTAAACTTAATGTAGATCGGAGCACTGGCTGTTGAAAAGAGGGAAACTGCTCTCTGTCTTTGGGAAAAATTAAGGAAAACTGTCAGGCTGTTCACACAACACACTAACCCCCAGTCGGTGGTTGAGTGTGGGTTGTTTGTTGAACCGTGGGTTGTTTGTTGAACCATGGGTTAGCATGTTGTCTGAATGCAGCATGTTTTCTGCAGGGTGTTGTTGTTTGAACGCAGCCAGAGTGGCTCGTTAACCATGCAGTGTGGCTTTTAACCACCCTGAGCAACCCAACAACAAACCATGGGTTCTCAAAGTGACTTGTTTAAGAAAGTAAGCCACGCTGCATAGTTAACAAGCCAGCCTGGATTTGTTCAGACAACACAATAATCCACTGTTCAATAAACAATCCACAGTTCAAAACAACCCACACTCAACAACTGAGTGTGGGTTAGCGTGTTGTGTGAACAGCCCCATAATCTGGAAATGGGAATTGTCAGTCTAAAGTTGGGAGTTGGTTTCCTGCCAGCCTAACATTTGGCCTACTTAACCTTTTTTTGCAGTTATATTATTGAGAGAGGAGTGTGTTACCTGGTACTGTGTGAAGCTGCCTTCCCCAAAAAGCTGGCCTTTGCATACCTGGAAGATTTACACTCAGAATTTGATGAACAGCATGGAAAGAAGGTGCCAACGGTGTCCCGGCCATATTCTTTCATTGAGTTTGGTGAGGTTCTTACCCTTGAGACGTAACTAGTAAGGGCCAATCTGGGAGATTCCCTTTGTATCTGGGAGATTTCCACCTCTCCCTCCCTTCAGATTGTTTATGTCCTGAGCAGTTTAAATGTGTACATAGATGTTTGCTATTGTGTATGGACCCTTCACTTCTAGGCACGACCATCCTTTCAGCAAGCAAGCTGCTCCCACCAGTTTCTACACTGGTCACTGGAGAGTAGACTAGGCAGCTTACTAAAAGGATGGTCTTGCCTAGAAGTGAAGGGTCCAAGATGATAACCATACACAACAATAGCATTTACATATACATTTAAAGTGCTTCTGGTCTAGTATTTCCTGCCTACTTCGTCTGTATCTACCTCTCCAATGCTCTTATTGTTCCACTAGACCCAAAAAGTAATCATACTGACATGTATGACAGTCTGTCTCTGTTACTGAAGGTTGCAGTGCAAGTTATTGACAGTTTCCATAGCAAAGGAAACGTTTAACCAGTCAAACAAAACTTGGTCAAGCATTAATTCATTAGAACAGTAACACAACCAGAGGTAATTACATTAATTACAGAAAGACTAGGCAGATCAGCCCCTCCCAGGAGCTGTACAAATACCAGGTCAGATTATGTAAAGCTCCCTTCTCCACAAAAAATACAGTGGACTCCAACAGTCTTGACTCCTGGGTGATCTCTGTCTTCTCTTCGTTGCAATCACTCTTTCACTTAGGGCTGGGTGCAGCACTCAGACAGTTAGGTGGAAGGCATAAAGTATGTGTACAATATCACCCACATGGGCTATGCTGAAGATCCTGGTGGCATATAGGTGACAGTTGTTTGCTTATTATAAAAATAACGTACTACATGAAATAATACAGTCAAAACACCAAAGTCCATTACAAAAACGCAAAAAGCTTCAAAATTATACTAATACATGGAGGGCTAATACAGTCCTATCGGGATAGGCAGCCGCCTCCGAACTTGAAGGCGACTGCCTATCCAGTGCAGGGCAGGAGAAGCACGGAGGGGGTCGGCCCCTCTGCATTTCAGCTGCCCTGCATTTACGGCTAGATAGCTGATTTTGGCTGTCTAGCTGTGGGACCTCAGAGCGCAGGAAGCGCTAGCCTGATGACATGTAGGATGTGTTGTACTGGCATTTCCGACTTCCCCGACATGCCCCCAGGAATGCCCCGTTTTTGCCGCTCCACGATCCTCTTCCGAGTGCGGGGCTGTGCCGCACTGCCTACAAGGCAGCGTGGGAGTGGGTGGAGGTTGGTTCTCAGCCGCTGACTAGCAGCCATAGGATCGTGCCCTAAGAGCTCTAACTTACCATTAATACAAAAACAAATCTGACTCTAAAATTGTTAAATTTTCTTATATTACCATTAAAGAATCCACTTTTTGTATATTAAGATTAAGGAGTCTATTATGATTATATTACTATTCAAGAGTCTACTTATCATATTTACATTAAAGAATCCCCATGGAAATCTTAATTACATCATAAAATGTCCCGCTGCAGGTGAAATATAAATGTCAACATATGTACCTCACTAAACTTTAAATTAGTACTCTTGCAGTCATGTAAGGAATATTTCCAATCCACAGCCAACATTTTCTCCATTTGCCGGATGGTAATCTACCCTTCTCTATCATGTTCAAAACCTTGATTCAGCTCAGGATAAACCATACCAACCAATCTGTTTTGTAGGGGAGCTCATTTCTTTCCTCCTTTGAATTGTTAATGCCAGAATAACCAATGTATTATCCTCATGGCATTTCCTAGATCCTAGCACAGGTGATGATTTGTTAGTCTTGTGGTCCTTACCCTCAAAAGTCAGATATTAGGAACATAAAAAGTTGCCTTAGGGCACAAGCCTACTGGAACAGCCCTGAGCCTCCGAACTCAGAGGCTTACGGGCATCCAGTGCAGAGGGGAGGAGCAGTGGAGACAATGTTCTCCTCCACACTCATCTTGCTCTGCATGTTGGCTAGATGGGCTTGTTCACCCATCTTTCTGGGGCTCTGCAGAGCGGGAGGGAAGGAGGCCGAGGAGGCCTGGGGTTCTGCGTGAGCCAGCCTCACCAGTCCCCTCCCCTCCTCCACTGGCATGCCCCCTTTCCCTCTTTTCTCAAGATTGCCAGCACAGTTCTCTCCGCACCAGCGGGGAGCTTGGATTCCTGGCTTCGAGATCAGAGCAGTCTTCAGTCTCAGATCCAGGAATCCGAACTATCCTATGCCCCCCCCAACTCTGTCTAGGGGCCATAGGATTGCTCCCTCAGTCAGCCTGTTTTGTCCATCTAGTTCAACATTATCTATGCTGAAGGGCAGTGGCTGTCCAGGGTCTCAGGTGGATCTTTTAACTGGAGATGGTGGGGATTGAACCACAGACCTTTTCCATGCAGAGCATGTGCATGAAACTATTGTCCAGTCCCAGTTCTATAGAAGAACAGCCTTTAAAGCAGGGATGCAGGACTTCTTTCAGCCCAAGCACCAAGTTCTGTTTCAGAGACGCTCACGTGGGCTGCGTCCCAGTGGTGGGCGGGGCTGAAGGCAAAAGGCGTGGGGCCCAAAAGCCCAGCCTAGTTTAGCTGAAGGCACTTATTGCCAGTAACAAAGCCTCAGGAGGGGCATTTCAGCCTTTCAGAGTGTGGGGAAAAGGGCTGCACAACCCCCCACCAAACCATCAGTGGGTGGTGGAAAGGTGGCAGGGCTAGGAGAAAGGGTAGGGCCTTTTAGGCAACCCTGGAGGGCCGATTGTGGTCCCCAGGCTTGAGGTTCTGCACCCCTGCTTTAAAGCTCAGTGCATTTCACAGGTGGTTATTTAGCTTTAAGAAGTTGTCTGGGCCAGCCTTACCCAGCCTGGTGCCCTCCAGATGTTTTGCAGTGACAACTCCCAGCGTTCCTGATCATTGCTCATGCTGGCCGGGGCTTATGGGAGTTAAAGGCCAAAACATCTGGAGGGCACCAGGTTGGGGAAGGCTGGTGTAGACCGTAACATTGTTTCCATTAAATTCTGTTTTCATTTTAAACCAGATCACTGAAGGGCAGGGGTTGGTGGCAACTGCAAGTCATTGCTCGCTAGTAAGCCAAGCCACGATGTATGGATCCTCGAGAATATGAGTTCAGTTGACCTGTGTCTCAACCCAGTTTCATCAATGTTCAGGTTCACCTCCTGTCCCCTCTGTGAATTATTGTCTTGGCGTCCGCAGTGATGAGGATGTGGACTCTTAGAGCCTCATCTCCACAGAAGACTGCTATTTTAGGTTTTCTTGGTTATAGCTAGGGAATTGTTCCCTCCTCTGTGCTGTGAGCCTGCCCTGTGGGATGCTGAAATGGATGTGGCGTGCTAGGGGTGTGATGACTAAATGGTGAGTGACTAAATGCAACTGCTCAGCCATGATAGGGAACATAAGGCAACTGGCTGTCAAGGATTTCTGAGTTTTTTCCTGAAGCAGCTAATTACTCAACTGTCTACTCTCCCCTTGTCGCTCTTGATCTGGAACCCACTGGATCCTTAACCACTCCTTGCTACATGTCAGCTACACAAAAGGTATATTGGATATAAAGCAAAATCACTTTAACAGAGCAAGCACATTCTCGCTGTAGGAAATTCAGTTCGTCTAAGAGTTTTCAATTAACTTGGGGCGATTTTGTTCACTTTATAGCCAATTACATTAGCATAGGTAACAAAGAATTAGCCAATTATATAGACCGATGAATATTCCATTACTCGTTTAAACTTGTCTGTCTTATCAATTAAATTAAGGGAAGTACACATCTCTGGAACATGAGTGAACTTTCATACTTAGGGAGAGAAGGTTGTATGAGTTTTGAAAATGCATTTAGTTATTGTCAGTATATACTGACTTTAGTTCTGGGCTCTGTCTTCTGGGGGCTTTAGAGGGAGGCAGACATCTAGAGTTGCAGGGGCACATGATGGAGCTTGCTTGGTTTTGAGTAGAAGTGTGCACCAACCACAAGTTTTGACTCAGACCCTAATTCAGTGCTTCCTTGTGGACCCTTTTGAAAAGGACAGACAGCGCAGAGGTGGCCCTATATAAGAAAACTGCAGAGTTTCAGGAAGATAGGTGCAGCAGTTTAATGTGGAATGGGAGTCCTCAAATATGTGGGGAGGGGCGGGGGGGGAGTGATTTGCTCCCCGTCTCCGCCCTTTGCCTTTTGGGGCAATTTGTATGAAAATGGCACACATCACTGAAGTGTCTCCAGGCAAAAAGCCTTCAAAGTTTCCGAAGGATAGGCGCAGGGACTAGGGAGTTATGATGAATGAAAACTAGTGTAAGGATTTTTTCATAGTAAAGCCTAGTAGCTTTGGAAGAATAGCCACTTCAAGGTCCCACCCTTGCCCTCCCCCAAAGCACAATGATTGGAGAGCCTTTGGTAAAACATGCCCTATGATTAGAAGGTGAAACTGTCAGTCACTAAATTGCATTCCTCTCCACCCCCCTTAGCATTCAGAGAAAAGCAAAAGATGCTATTTTTGGAGACACTATCTGCCTTTCCAAAGCTGAATTGCGAACGAAGCCTCATGCAGTGTCCAGCTTCAGTTCAAGTCACTTTGGGAAAGGCCCACTTTGCCTTGGGAAGCACCAGAAATGATTGAGGCAGCCCAGTTTGGCTTGTGCTTCAGCCAGATCTGATGCACATCCTTAGTCTTGAGTGATACCACTGCGTCTGTTCTCCGAAAGGCGAGTTTGCTCTCGAGAGACGGGTCATTGAATTGGAAAGGGCATTGTGATTGGCAGAGAACCTAGGCTGCCTAGAAGTGTGGAATGGGTGTGTAAGGTACAGCTTATGTATATTGGAGGGAGAAGAGGGCCATTCTTGAGCAACTGTCTCTTGTTCCAGATACTTACATCCAGAAAACGAAGAAACTGTATATCGACAGTCGTGCCAGAAGAAACCTTGGCTCCATCAACACAGAGTTGCAGGATGTACAGAGAATCATGGTAGCCAACATCGAGGAAGTCTTGCAACGAGGCGAGGCACTTTCAGGTACAGGGACAAGTGGAAACACAAGCCGTTGCCCCTTGTTGAGGATGATTAGGCAGACAGTTGCAGGCTCTGCAGGGTAACTGTCTGCCCATAAGGAAAAGGGAAAGTAATCGCAAGCTGCTCATCATGACGTAGCTGCCCTTTCTTGTAACAAAGAGCCATCCGAGCCCCCCCATGCCTGTCCACAGTGGAAAGTCTTCAGTAGAAGCCCTCCTCTGGGCGGCCCCACTGTTGGAGGTGTGGCACGTAAAGGGTCCAGGGGTTTTCTGTGTTGGCACCCCAAGCGTGGAAGGCACACCTGTTCCAGTGTCACCTTGGCAGCAGGTGAAGGCCTTTGTATTTTTCCAGGTATCATAAGTCTGTAGTTCAATCTCATGTCATTATGCTCTTTCAGAATTGTGCTGCTTTGAGTATGCCTGTATACTTTATTTATTTGCTACTACTCAAATGTATATAGTGCTTTCCACAGAGGTCTCAAAGCAGTGAACATAAAATACAGTGGCATCAAAATAACAACACAACGCTTCAAAATTAATCAGCAGTAGAACCGCACACTCTGCTGTGTGTTACCAACAGAAGCTGGCTGGGTCACACTTTGGGGAAAGCCTGGTGGCAAATGGAGTTTCAAGAAGATGTCTAAATGTCAGAACGAAGGGGGCTTGTCTAACATTGGTGAAGCCTTCCAGACGGCGGGTGCTGCAACAGAGTGACATGCTCTGCTTCAAGTGCTCCTGAGATGCACCTCCAGAGCATGTGCCACCCTCAGAAGAGGTCCCTCTGATTATCACAGGAGATCGGGCAGGGAGGTTTGGGCTGAGGCTGTCTTCAAGGTAACCTGCTGCCAAGTTCTTTTGGGCTGTATAGGTTAACAACAACACCTTAACTTTGGCCCGGGAGCTTATAGGCAGCCAGTGCAGTTCTGTGTGTTTCCCACCCCACTTTCTTGGTAAGCCTTTTTGTAAGTGCTCCAGCAAAGTTGCCTGAAGGGCAGAGTAGAAATATCAATAATAAATAAACAACATTCTTCGCGTAGCAGTACCAGGAGTAATTCCTAATTTTTGTCAAGCAGTTTAATGTCTTTTATGTGTGTGACTTTCAGTGCAGCGATTCTTTCACACACAGGGGTCAGCACACAGTGCGTCACCTTAGATCACGCCTGTTGTTAATGCACCCCCCCTTAATTCTGTTCCTGTTAGTTCATGACCCATTTTTGCTTGGCAGAGGAGCTTGAGCAGGGCTGCACCCTGGAAATCACTGCTCTAACTATTATTTAGGGACACTAACACACACAAAAAAAAGGTTGCAAAGCATGGCTGGCCTCAGGAATAGGCATGGCTGGGCAGCGGCTAAGGGCCCAGTGCCTCAGCAGAGCACACTGCCAAACCCTGCGGAAGAAGAGCAGTAGGAGCAACTAGGGCTGCCTGCCTCCCACTATCCATCCCCCAGAAGATGGGGCTTCCCCGCCGGGGCTCACTCCTCAGTGTTCTGTGTGGTACTACCGCATCTTCTCCCTCCATTGGACCCAGCCAGCCCTCATGGTTGGGGTGCCTTCTGCCTCCCAGTTGCTGCAGCCTGCAGCTAAGCACAGACAACGCACATACGTCTAGGAATCTTTGTGGGAATCTTCCCAGTTTTGAGGAAAAGGCAGTCTGCACATGCTTGTGTCATTTCTGCTAGATTTTGGTTCCTTTCTCCCACTAAAAAGGTATTGCAGTGATAGACCTCTCTCCCTCCCTAGCTGCTCCTGAAACCCTGTTCTCCAACTCTACTTAAAATGGTGGTAAGGGCACCTTTTCTCTCTGCTTAGGAAACTGGAAAGGAAAATCACTTAGCCCTACTTTCTACGATTTTTGGTGGGGGCAGGGCTGGTCCTGTTAAGTCGTCATCTTGCCATTGCTCTACTTGGTAGGTACTGGGCATCTAGTTTAAAAAATTAAAAAGTAGATCCCATAGATCTGAAGCCTTTGCTGTAAAGCTTCATGTACTTTGACAGTGCTGTCTAAGCTGTAGATAACAGCTAATTAAAATTAGAAAAGAGGAAGTAGAAAAAAGAATTGAATTCAAAGAGTAGTAGGAAAGACATGACAATGAGCAAGAGAATAAAGGGAAGAGATGTGGTTAGCTGACTGAATAGCAACATTACACTCTTGTGTAATGCAGAATGACTGTTTATATGAACTTGCTAATCAAATGTTTTTACCTCACTCCCCTTCTTTGCTGCTTTTCACTTCGTTTTACTTTCTTGAATGTTATCTTCTGTCTCTTTGCCTTTTCCTTACACTGAAGTTGCAGCAGATGCTATAGTTGGATGATGGTATGTCATTATTTGGGGCAGGTATCCCACAGATTATGAGGAGAATTATATGTGTATTGGAAACAAAAAATCTTTGAAAGGACATAAGAGTGTTTGACTGGGACTGGGGAGACTCAGATTCAAGTCCCCGCTCAGCCATGAAGCTCCCTGGGTGACTTTGGGCCAGTCACTGTGTCTCAACCTAACCTACCTCACAGGGTTGTTGTGAGGATAAAATGGCGAGGAGGATCACGTATGCTGCCTTGGGCTCCTCCGAGGAAAAGGCAGGATATAAATGCAACAAATAAATAGAAAAATGAGGGCTCAGAGGCTGATGGGCATCTTACGCAGAGCAGGAGGAGCGCGGAGGCAATCTTTGCCTCTGGGTTTCTCCTGCTCTGCACTTTTTGCTGGACTGGCATTTTTGCCCACCTTGCTGGGGCTCTGTGGAGGGGGAGGGAAGGAAGCTGGGGAGGACTGGGGATAGCTCATATCCCCACTTCCCCAGTCCAATCCCTGCCCACAGAACTCCTTTTCCCTCCTCTCAGAGGTCGCCTTTGCAACTTCTGAGAGGCAGCAGGTGGGGTTTGCTCCACGCTGCCTGCTTGCCTTGCCCTGCATTTTGGCTAGGCATGCTTTTTCACCCATCTTTCTGGGGCTCTGCAGAGCAGGAGGGAAGGAGGCTGAGAAGGTCCTGGCATTCTGCGTGAGCCAGCATCCCCGGTCTTCTTCACCCGCTCCCACTGGCATGCCCCCTTTTCCTCTTTTCTCGAGGTCGCCGGCGCGGTTCTCTCCGCACAAGCGGGGAGGAGGCGGGGAGCTTGGACACCTGAGTCCAAGCCTGGAGCACTGCCTCTGACCTCAGATCCAGGAATCCGAACTATCCTGCTGCCCCCCAGACACCGCCTGGGGGCCATAGGAGTGCTCTCGAAATCCGTTAATGTAGCTGCAGAAGGGGCCTGGGAGCCCTGTCTGAAAGGGTTGGGAGCAGTCCTTCAGGCTGAGCAGCAGGCTTCTCTCTTTATGCAAGGCAGATTTACAGACAGCCGTAAAGACAGGTGCCTGACGGTCCACATAAACTTGTGGAGAAAGAATAGTTTTGCCTGTTTCTGACATGAGTTTGGAATACTCAAGTTAGCATTTAGATTACACATTAAAAGATACAAATGTGGGTTTGCAGGAAAAAAATCAATAAAAATTATTAACAGTATTTGCTATTGATTAGCAGTTTTGAATAATAAGCACCTTGGGAACCAAACCTATTTGGGGGCAATTCCCCCTCCCTCACTGTGTAAGAGGACCCTTCTGAAAGGCTTTTCAGAGGCTGAGTGGTGGTTGTGGGACGGGAAACTGGCCTTCCATGAACTTCCTTAAGCTTAACTTATCTTAAGTTACGGTCCACTGTCTCTAATTTACAGCAAAAGTTTCTATTATAGTAGATAATAGACAACTGACAGCAACTTTCAGCACCCTGTAAGCTTTTCAGCAAGAAAGACTAAAACTCCTAGTTTAGGTCAGATTGAAGTGAGACCTTTAATATCAAACATAATATATGGCAAAGATACATAAATCCAGATCTACACAACTATCATTACTAATTTGCTTTATTTCAGAAGTTTAATATCTTTTTGTATTTTATTCTTTTGAAACAGCTTTGGATTCCAAGGCAAACAACCTGTCCAGTTTGTCCAAGAAATACCGCCAGGATGCGAAGTATTTGAACATGCGTTCCACCTATGCCAAGCTTGCTGCTATTGCTGTGTTTTTTATCATGTTGATTGTCTACGTGCGGTTCTGGTGGCTGTGAGAGCTTTCCAGGCACCAAGAAGAGGCGACTAGTAATACAGCAGGTGTATAGTTGTAAGATGCCAGGATCACAGGGATGTACATTAGAATCCCCATAAGATGTTCTTAGAATGAGCATTGCTGCTATTCTCAAGTGAATTATAATTCCCAAATGTTAGAGCTTGCTGGCAGCCACAGATTTTCATTTCTAGCAGTTGCACACTTAGAAGACATTATATTTGTCCTTCCCACTAGCAGCAGTGATAAGGGTGTTCTGCGTTGTCCTGGCTGATCCGCTCGTTTCACTGCTACTCCGCACTGCTGGCAATAGGCTCATCCTTTTCCTTGTAAATGAGCCCAGCCCTGGTAGTAAAGGGACTCTAATGAACATTCCTGGTACTAGTGGCATTTTCTTATTAAGAATTTGGGTCTTGCTATTTGAACAGAAATCCCTGTTTGAAAGTTGACATTTTATTACACACATTTTTTTTAGTTTGTCCAGTGCTGATTTTTGTATTCTCAGACATCTCCGTGAATCTAGTAAGTAAATTCTGCTTTAACAGACCTCATCCAACGCTAAGTGAAATGTTGAAACAGTTGTCACAGAATTAAATTACTAGTACATAATCCAGTTTCATTTCAGAGAAATCATGTTTTAAAACTTCCTTTGAATGTAATAACCGCAGGAAGCCTTGGGTTCATATGCTCCCCTGTTCCCTCTCCTCCTCCTGTACGGCTGGGAGAAGAAGTTCGGAGCTATCGCTTCTGCTTTTGCTTTACCATAGCTTGTTCTGTTGTCTGGACTGATGAACTAGTTAATCCTAACTATACTTTCTAGCAAGCCAACTTCAAACCAAAGTAAATAAAATAAATAAACAAACAAACAATAATTATAGAAGCTAGATTGTTTAAACTAACCAAAGCTAAGATTAACTATGGTCTGTCAGCCAGGACAAACCATGGCTAAACAAACATGGAAGCTTCTGAACTCTTCTCTGCTTTGTGGGGAAGGGAAAGGGGAGTGCATAAGCCCCAGGCTTCCTAAGGCTCAGCATGATGTGCAAACTGCCTCTAGGGGACTTGCAAGTGTCCCCTCTCCACGAATGTGGCTTCTTCCTGTACTTCCCACAGTATATAAGACAGCCTATTGTCTGGATCCCCCTGCTTACAAAAGGACTGAAGAAGAGCAGGCCTCTTCCTGAATGCTGTGTGTTTTGAAAAATTAATCTCCTTTGTCAGTCTCCTGTTTCCCAGGTCTTTGTTTTCTTCTTCTGTGTAGCAAAAGATAATTCATTGCTGTGGGGCAGAAACTGTCAGCATCTAAACTCTGTAAGGTATATTTGCTTTGGAGTTTCCTAGTTCTCAAGCAAATTCCACTGAGTGGATCTGCACAAATTCAGGAAGTCTGAAAAGCATGTGTCTTCGTGTGTGCCCCAAGCCGGGGAATAAGGCGAATAACCTACTCTCAAAGGCAGCCTATCTGACTCTTGCTGCCATCCTAAGGCTGTAAATGTAGGAAGCTAGCTTTTGTGGCAATGAATCTGTTCCTGACTTCTGCATGCTATGTGATGTTTTGCTGCTGACAACTTGTTTCTGAATTCCTACTGACAGTGTCCCAGTTCAATATACAACTAGTATAGGTCTGTGGGAGCTCTACAAGGTAAATAGAGTCATTTCTTGATTCTGACAAGGTCAAAGAAATCCTCAGCATTGATTGGTAGTTCTTATGTTAGTTGTCTGATGACACCCAAGTGTCAGCAGTGAAATAAACATGTTAAATTTAATCTTTAGTTTGCACTGACCTGGTCTCACTCGTACTTTCCTAAAGCCACTATCTATATTTGCCCCTTTAAGAGACCAGTTAGGGCCCTCAAAGGGGGATGGTGTTGTGAATCATGGTCTTAAGCCCCACTCAACGGCACTATTGATAGAGCCAACCTGTCTCCCTGTATTTTTTTTTTAATTTGACTTAAAATTTTACTCTACTTTGTTTTGCTTACTTTGTCCTAGTGGCTGGGACCTAGCCTTCTCCACTGGAGATCCAGGCAGAAAGTAGCAGACCTTCAGTTGATCCCTGGAGTTAAGGAACCATTGAGGATGTGGAGTTCTGTCTCCCAATGTGGTATATCATATGGTTTGAAGGTATATGACACAGCAGTCTTGCTGAAGCTCAGCAGGTCTGGGTTTGCTTAGTGCCTCAATGGGAGAATACATGGCAACCCTATGTACAAATAAATATGCCCCAAAGTTATTTGCAACATTGTGGTTATATTTCCAAGGAACTATAAATGGCATGAAATGGCTCATAACATTTCTAGTCCACCTGCTAAAAGTGATTGGTTGTATTTAGGTTAGTGCCCTAGAAAGCTAGCTGACTCTTCCCGTAGTGTTGCCTGGTGGAAGAAGAAAGTCCCCCCAAGCCCATTCTCCTGGCACCATCACTGACATGGAAAAGGGTCCTTAGGTCCCAGGACCTCCAATCCTCAGCATGGACGACAGCAGGCAATGGGAACATCCAGTTGTTAATGGATCTCAGCTCCCATCAGCACTACCCAGTGTAGTCATTGGTGAGGGATGATGGAAGTTGCAGGCCAGCAGGATCTGGAGGGCCACACGTTCCCCATCCCTGGGCTATAGAGACAATGGGATGTTCTGTTCATTGATGCCAAGATCTTGGGAAATGATCCATCTGGAGTCTTAAGAAAAAGTAGTTGGACCTTCATTGGGAAGAGAATCACGGGCTTCCAAGGGAATAATCACAGAGCACATCGGCCTCCATGGACTGAACCAGAACATGAACGAATCCATCAGTCATGGGCGCAGCCATGGCGCAAAAAGAGGGATCCAAGGCAGGGATCCTCATGATTTTTACAAGAAACATACCCCCAAACGCTGTATCACAGAGCACATTTGTTTCCATGAGATGAACCAGAAAAATCACAGATCTGCTATTTGTGCGTGCAGCCACAGTGTAAAAACAGGGATCTTTGGCAGCAATCCTCTTGATTTCATATGGTTTTTACAAGAAAAATAACTGTAAACACCATCATATCTGAGAACACATCTGCCTCCACTGCCTGAACCATGAAAATCATGGGTCTGCCACTCGGTGCCGCCACAGCACAAAAACGTGGAGGCAGGGATTTGCAGGGAACCTCATGACTTTTACCGAGAAAATCCCCCAAACCACAATCTAATCACAGATTACATCTTCATCTATGAAGTGGACCATGAAAATCTGAGATCGGCCACTCGTGGGCACAGCCATTGTGCAAAAACATGGATCCGAGGTAAGGATCCTCTTGATTTCATATGATTTTCACTGAGCAAATCCCTCAAACCACAATCAAATCACAGAGCACATCTTCCTCCATGGACTGAACCAGAAAAATCCGGTTCAGTCCAAAAAAGGATCATCTGCTCATGGGCACAGCCACAGTGCAAAAACTTGGATCTGAGGCAGGGATCCTCATGATTTTTACAGGGAAAGCCCCCAAAACACCATCATATTGCAGAACACACCTATGCTCAGGGAATGAATGACAGAAAACATAGATCTGGGGCTTCATAGAACCATCATGTTATAAAACCATGGCGAAGACACACAATTCAATATGGATCCTCTGAATTTTTACATTGGGTCCCCCCTGCCCAAAATGCCCCCATCAAAGCACAGAACTCATCGTCGTCCAAGTATGCACACACTAAGAATCCCAGATCTTCTGCTTCCCAGCAGATCCCAGATCATCTGCTTCACCTCAAATGGTGTGAACCCTTTAGGAGGGGCATGGATTCTGATGGATCATCTGGATTTTATATGTAGTGCATCCAAAATCATAGCTGAATCTCATGGCTTGAATGACAAGATCTTAGATGAGCTAGCATGGGCCCCACGTCCACCGACGCTGGCGGAACTCATCCAATCATGTGCAGATTGACAGTCCGCTGGAAGGGCGCCGTCAAGCCAAGAAGGCCTCTGTTAGCAGGGATATACCTCCTCCCATCCCCCCACGGCCACTGCCCCCTCCCCCCCGCAGCCCTGTTGCAGGGGCGGAGGAGACCCCGATGCAACTGGGACCCGATCCATGCTACTGCCGGAAGAACTGGAGCAGTGGCATGCCGAGCCACGGTACTTCAGGTGTAGAAGGAGGGATCACTTTGCCAGATTCTACTGTTTCCGACCAACAGTCCCACCCCCCTCCCCAGCTCCTGCCCCCCAAGCCTGACTAGGCCACCCCCCCAAGTCTGCTGGGGGTCTCCAGTGATGAGGCACCATCCACAACAATCCTGGGCTGCGACTGTGGCAGTGTGCTGGTTAACACTGCCTGATCACTTCTGCTGTGAGTGGGAGCACCGAAACACCCCGGGGATGTCCTGGCCCCTTGCTAGTTTGTTGTGACATGAAACCAAGAACTCTGGTTTGTCTGTTCATGATCAATTTCAGAGAAATAAGCTACGGTTTGGTTTGGGGTTATTTCTCAGGCTTGTTCTGGAAGAGACAAGCCAGACTCCCTTGTCTGCGCATCACAACAAACAACCCAAGGACAAAACATTCCTGGATTATTTAGCTGTTCTCACTCACAGCAGGCGATCAGGCAGTGTGCACTAGCACTCATTCCTAAAAACCCATGGTTTTTAAAAAGTGATTACAGGATCCATGATTTTTAAGGGTCAGTTCTAAAGATACGTGCTTTGAATCAATGCTTTTGTACTGTAGTGGAACAGTCAAGTACAGGATCAGTAAATGGGTTCAGTACATGGACATCTGTGGGATCTATGATCTGACCATGGTTTCTTGTGGATACCATAAAATTCCTATCCATGTTTTTGTGCCGTGCCTGTGCCAATGAGTGGCAGATCTGCAATTTTTCTGGTTCAGTCTGTGGAGGTAAATGTGCTCTGTGATATGATGGTGTTTGGGGGTATGTTTCTTGTAAAAAAATCATGAGGATCCCTGTTTCAGATCCCTGTTTTTTGCGCCATGACTGTGCCCAGGAGTGGCGGATCTGTGATTTTTCTGGTTCAGTCTGTGCGAGCACATGGGCTGTGATTGGATAGCGGTTTGGGGAGTCTCCCCTTTAAAAATCATATGAAGTCATGAGGAGCCCTTTTTGATTTCAGGGATCCTTGTTTTACTTCCAATTGCTAGCAGATCAGCTGTAGCATCCAAATATGTTAATCCTTCTCTGCTCAGGACCTCTCTTGTCTGTCTGGTCTGCCTTTCTCCAGGCTTGTAGCTTATGGGCATCTTTACACCAGCCTCAAATCCTGCATTTAAAACGGGGCTTTCTGCTTCTATTTGAAATGCAGGATCACAACTCCTCCCTTTTTCACGCGCTTCTTTCCCCCGGCCCCCATATCTGAGTCTTCCATCTCTTTCATTGATCTTGCTCCTCTTCTTGCCACTTTTCCTCCTTTCACAGAGGGAACTCAAGCAGAACACAACGAGGTAATTTGATACCACATTATCTGCGATCTATTTAAAAACGAAACAAAGGGCATAGTGCAGGAGAAGCCCTGGAGGTTCACAGCGTCATGTAACAAGCTCCCAAACTTCCATAACAGAGCCATCTCGATCTCAGGATAAAAGGTCCGTGTGAAGAAACCATCTGTCTAACTAAAGACTTCCTAAAGTTTCGTTAGGCAATGAAATGCAAATTCCCCCAAGAAAAGGCTCCTAAGATTATCTGTGGGGGCAGATTTGAAGAAGATGGTTTGCCCAGCGCACAGGATACTCTGCAAACTGATTATTAACTCCTCTCCATCCGTTTCACTTAAGCAATTGAAGGGGAATTTATCTAATTTTTAAAGTATTGAAATAATCACGCAAGAGCGTTTAATTTCTAATTATGTTAATTGCTTTATTCAGCACAACACAAAAATAAAATATAAAAAGAACGAGGAAAGGGTGGAATAGAAGGGGACCGCCCTCCACCGTGGCAGCCTCCAAAGCGGGGAGTTGTCGGCGCTCGCACCTAGGTCTCCTGACCCCCTCGCAACGCCCGCAGACAGCCGCTCCCCGCCCGCCGGCGACAGGTGAACTGAACGCGGGGGCGAGCCGCCACCGGCCCTCCGAAAGCGATTCTGCCAAGGGCCTCTTCGGGAGGAGGGCGCCGGCTTCGTTGACCGGGCGGCAAAGGCAAAGCACCCCACTGCCCTCCCGCTTCCCGCCGGTGTGGATGGGCTTGCCACGGAAGCGCAGCGGCTCTGCGCGTCGAGGAGGTTGCTGCTCCGCCCCAGAGGCCGGGGGCTCCGGCCCGGCCCTCGCACCGCGGGGCCTGGGCGTGTCTGCGGCTGCCCCGCCCCGCGGAGGAGGCCCGGCCTCGCCCAGCGAGACGGCGCGGGCCGAGCAGAAGCCCGCGCGAGGCTCCGGGCGCCGCCATGCCGTCCTACGCGGTGACGGTGGCGACGGGCAGCCAGTGGTTCGCGGGCACCGACGACTATATCTACCTGAGCCTGGTGGGCTCCTCTGGCACGAGCGACAGGCACCTGCTCGACAAGCCCTTCTACAACGACTTCGAGCGGGGCGCGGTGAGTGGGGCGGGCGCGGGCTCCGGAACCCCCGCGCTGTGCGCGCAGGCGGCCTGCGCGGCGGCGCCCCAGCTTCGCCTCGGCGCGAAGCCCCGCGTGCCCGCCGCTCCGCGCCGCGGCTCCACCACTCCTCGTGGGCGCCGCCGGCCTTCCCGCGGAGCTCCGTCTCGTGGCCCGCCCCGCGCGCCTCCCCATGTCCAGCTCCTCCCGTCAGGGCGCGGGCTTTTGCGCCCAGGCGGGGCAGCCACCGAGGCCCCGGCGTCTCCCGGAGGCCCTCCGGCACCGCCCGGCCGCTGCAGGGGCGCAGCTGCCCGAGAGCTCGGGCTGTCTGACCCGCACAGCGGTGCCGTCTCCCGTCCCGTCCTCAGAAAGCGGGCGTCGCCGGCCGCTCCCCGCCCGCTGAACAGGCGGGCTGTGGCGCCAGGGACAGCACCTCCGCCGCCATGCGCGCGCGCGGCTCACCTGGGCGTCAGGGCGGGGCGCAGCACGCCCGTTCGTGAGCCCGGCCAGCCTTCTCCTCTTGGGCGTCCTCCAGGTGATGGACTGGAACCCCCGTCATCCCCAGCCAGCGCTGGTTGGGGCTGATTGGAGCCGTAGCCTGACGCCTTTGGAGGTCCCCGGCGGGGAAGGCTGGCCGGAGCGGGCGGCTGGGCAAGAGGCGGCGCTCCCGCGTATGCCTGCTCGCCTGCGCCTGCTGGGTGGCAGGGAGGAAAGGAGGGGCGCCCGCGGGGCTGCCTGGCAGGAGCCGCTGCCTGCTGCGCTTGCTCGCCCGCTCGTCCTCTGGCCAGCGCGTGGGGGAGACGGGCCCCGCCGCACTGCCCCGAGGAGGAGGCCCGCGTGTTCGCGCTCAAACCTCACAGCCGCAGAGCCCCGAGGGGGCAAGAGGGTTGCAAGCGGGCGGAGCAGGCAGTGGGGAAGGAGCCGCCGGGGCTGCCGCCTCTTGCGCCTTTTCGGGGGGGGGGGTGGCACAGGAGCTGGGATTTGGCCCCACCACCCGGGCGGGGCGGGCAGGCACGCACGCTCCTATAAGGAGCACGCATGGCTTCCACTTGCTCAGTCCTCAGTCAGGTGGGCAAGTGTCAGTGGAGGCTTGTTAAAGCCTAATTACAGTGGGGTGGGGGTGCTGATAGGGAGGGAAGGGCTAACCATTCCCTCCTCATCCTTTCCACTGCCCCTGAAAAATCAACCCTCCCTTGCTGCATTTAGGATTTTAAAATCCTTCATTGATGTCAATGGAGGCTTTAAAAAAGCCTAATTGCAGTATGGGGGACATTTTGGGTGGGACTGCCTGGGAGGGAAGGGCTGACTCTTCCTTTTCAATCCTGCAGCCCCCCCCCCCCCCAATACTGCCTCCCACTGCATTTAGGCTTTCAAATAGCCTCCATTGGTGCAAATGGAGGTTTTTGAAAAGTCTCATTGAAGCATGGGGTCAGGGGAGGGTTGCTGCTGAGGCTGGATGGGCTAACCCTCCCTTCCCCAACCCTGTGACACACCTCCCCCCGACACAATTGTCACCCCAGAATCAGGCTTTAAAAACCTTCATTGCTACCAGTGCAGGCTTTTTAAAAAGCCTGATTGCAGTGGGAATTACGTGGTGAGTGAGTGAATGGGGTCTGAGCAATTATGTTGGGCTTGCATGCCAGCAGTGGGATGTCCCTGCCCAGTTTGGAGTGTGGTCCCACCCATTGCTGGCATGCATCCCCTGACATATTTGTGCAGAACCAATTTGGCTCTTGGGCTGTAAAAGGTTGCCCACCCCTGATGTAATCACCCTTGATTATGTAATCGGATAACCTAATAAACAACCACTAACATTAGATCGTTCTATAAATAAACATACTGTTCATATGGTAGCATAGTGGTATACTAATTATAATGACCATGATTACACATCAGCACAGAAGACTGCCAATTATATACCACTGATATCATTAACCAAGAAAGACTTATTTGATACTCAACTCTGTATTAATTAGATGTAGATGGAAATTCTTGGCAGGGTTGCCAGCTTTATAACCAGCCTCTGCAACTATGCTTTTAAGAGCAGAATGAGATGCAGACATTAGTAGATGATTGTAGTTCACTTCACACGTTATACAATATGAAAGGGATCCAAGAGCAGAATGGAAGTTGGGCCCCACTCCCAATGTTGGGCCCCACTGTTGGTCATGTGTAGCCATTCCTTTGCAGGTGTCCTTGCTAAATGCCTGGATGTCAAGGGGGTGGGGCTAGCAGTGCAGCATAGTTCAAATCCTTCCTCTCATGGACTCACTTGATACATATAATGCATGAAGGGGGCTTTTGTTTATCTCCGTGTTGTGAACAGCTTCCCCTGCTGTAGATCAGGGTGCTATTAAAGGTGCAGGAGTAGGCCAGGCTGTGTTGTTGTTTGCTCCTGGTTGGCAGCTCTAGGTTCTGGGAAGGCCAGGAGTCCCCAGTATCTACTCTGAGGTCACTGCAGAGATGCACATCCACCCACCCCTGTTCACAAGCTGCCCTCTCTCTCCTTCATAGCTTCTTGCCTCCCACATGCCAGCAGATGTTGGTGATTGTTAGTCTCCCTTCTACATATGCTCTGTAGCTTCCATCACCATAGCACCTGCTTCCTCTGAAGCCATTCAAATTTGTGGTGGAATTTTTAGATAGCAAAATCCTTCTGGGCGTTTTTGCATGTCGAATATTCCATGAGAGCAACCGATAAGAAAGGTCATATCTGCAGGGACATTTGCTTCATAGGTTTGATTGTTATCATGTTGACCATTAGAAGCACCCTTCTGGCCGCGGGGCACAAGAAGCTTGATTGGAAAATCAGAATTGTGGGGACATGCTGGAGTAAACTGTAGTTGCTTGGATTTCCCACAGCAGCACACATCTGAGTAATTGGGCACATTTGTGTGATCACGAGGTCCAATGGATGAGCCACGCTGAGGAGAGGGTTAGGGAAACAATGGGCCGCCCACACACGACCATTCAACCATGCTGCACAGTGAGGTTTGCCTACCCTGCCCCCTACGGAGTCCTCCCGGCCCAGCAGCCTCACATCCCAGCGGCCACTGCAACAGAAACGGGATCCCGGTGGCCACACCAGCTGTTGCTAGATGATCTCGGACATAGAGATCTGCGGAGTGGAGCGGAGCAGCGTTTCTAGGTTCCCACCTCTGTGCTTGGTCCCTGTTACTCCCACATGCTCTCCACATGACATGGTAAGCCAGTGCATGGCCCTTAACCCCTACTGCAGAGCGTGGTTTATGACGGTAGGTAATTTACCTATCATGGGCAGGGAGAACACACACACACCCGCCAACACATTAACCCCTTGTGGGTCACTCCTGGAAGCTACCCACCATGTGTTAGCATGTTGTCTGAACCCAGCCATTATGCATGAGGACACTGCAGTGTAGGTGCAGTAGAATCTAACATTTATAGAACCCTCATTGTGTTCTAGCAGTTGGATGAATGACAGAGGAGAGATTCCATCCTTCAGTGTAGAAGAGGGGGCTTATATAAGTCCTGAACCTAGAGTAGTATTATGGGAATATTTGATATGCTCCATTTTTAAGGTGTGTCATACCACAAGATTCTTTGGGTTTTTTGTATCAGACTAGTATGACTACTCTTGTTGAATTGGTATGTTGTGTACACATTCTGTATGCATTCTTCTTTTCTAGTTTGGCCCCCGCATGCAGAGGAAGGGAAAATTTAGTGGGGGAAGCAGTTGGAGGGAAGGTTGAAACCTCTCCTACCCATGCCCAGGGGGCCTAATTTGTATCAGCAGCCCACATGCTTACTTGGACATAAAAAATAAAGTGAGGCTTATCTGCACACCAAGTATTTACTGTACTGTGCCATTTAGCCCATAGTTCCGCTTCTTTGTCTACTTTTGTTCCTGTTACTGTACAGATAATTTCATGAGTCTTCTTGCATAATATCCCAGTTCCCCATCTCAATTAACTTGTCCAGTGAACAATGTTTAAATGTTTTGAAAAGCAGGACTTCGCAGTTCAATTGAGAATGTTTTGCCTTTTTCGGATTAAACTTAGTTTTAGAATGTTTCCAGGTGAGGCTTTTATCACCTTGCCTCATTTATGGAACTTTACAGAGGGTGGGTGGGGGGTGGGGTGTCCAGATGGCATCATCTTCTGCTCAGAGCCTTCCTATGTTTCCCTACCGCTACTTCTGCTTTTTTCCTTACCATAGAAAAAGGACAGAGTTGCTGCACAATGCCTTCTTAACTGGCTTATTCTTAACTAATTATTTCTTAATATAGGTTCATTTTGTGTCCAGCAAGGTATATTTCTATTTGAGACATTGTAGCACTATTAACCACCTTCATGGATCACTGCCTGGTTATGGCGAAGGGGCTTGCGTAACTCAGTGAAGCCATAAGCTATGCCGTGCAGGGCCACCCAAGACGGATAGGTCATGGCAGACAGTTCTGACAAAATGTGGTCCAGTGGAGAAGGAAATGGCAACCCCCTCCAGTATTCTTGCCAAGAAAACCCCATGGAACGTATCACAAGGCTAAAAGAGATGACGCTGGAAGATGAGCCCCTCAGGTCGGAAGGTGTCCAATATACTACTGGGGAAGAGCAGAGGGTATTTCCAAGTAGCGCCAGAAAGAGTGAAGCGGCTGGGCCAAAGCCGAAAGGACACTCAGCTGTGGATGTGTCTGGTGGTGAAAAAAAAATCCGATGCTGTAAAGAACAATATTGTTTGGGAACCTGGAATGTCAGATCAATGAATCAAGGTAAGCTGGAGGTGGTCAAACATGAGATGGCAAGATTGAACATCGACATCTTGGGAATCAGCGAACTAAAATGGACAAGCATGGGCGAATTTCATTCAGGTGACCATCATATCTACTACTGTGGGCAAGAATCCCCTAGAAGAAATGGAGTAGCACTCATAGTCAACAAAAGGGTGGGAAAAGCAGTCCTGGGGTACAATCTCAAAAACGATAGAATGATCTCAGTACGAATCCAAGGCAAACCATTCAACATCACAGTAATTCAAGTCTATGCCCCAACCACTGATGCCGAAGAAGCTGAGGTTGATTGGTTCTATGAAGACCTACAACACCTTCTAGAACTAACACCAAAAAAAGATGTCCTCTTCATCATAGGGGATTGGAATGCTAAAGTAGGAAGTCAAGAAATAACCAGGATAACAGGCAAGCATGGCCTTGGTGTACAAAATGAAGCAGGACAAAGGCTAATAGAATTTTGCCAAGAGAACACACTGATCATAGCAAACACTCTTTTCCAACAGCACAAAAGGCGACTCTACACATGGACATCACCAGATGGTCAATATCGAAATGAGATGGATTATGTCCTTTGCAGCCAAAGATGGAGAAGCTCCATACAGTCAGTAAAACCAAGACCTGGAGCTGACTGTGGCTCAGATCATGAGCTTCTTATTACAAAATTTTGGCTTAAATTGAAGAACGTAGGGAAAAGCACTAAACCATTCAGGTATGACCTCAATCATATCCCTTATGAATATACAGTGGAGGTGAGGAATAGATTTCAGGGATTAGACCTGATAGACAGAGTGCCTGAGGAACTATGGACGGAGGTCCGTAACATTGTTCAGGAGGCAGCAACTCAATCCGTCCCAAAGAAAAAGAAATGCAAGAAAGCCAAGTGGCTGTCTGATGAGGCTTGACAAGTAGCTGAGGAAAGAAGGGAAGCGAAAAGCAAGGGAGAAAGGGGAAGATATATCCAACTGAATGCAGAGTTCCAGAGAATAGCAAGGAGAGAAAAGAAGGCCTTCTTAAATGAACAATGCAAAGAAATCGAGGAAAACAACAGAATGGGAACGACTAGAGTTCTCTTCAGGAAAATCGGAGATCTCAAGGGAACGTTTTGTGCAAAGACGGGCATGATAAAGGACAAAGAAGGCAGGGACCTAACAGAAGCAGATGAGATTAAGAAGAGGTGGAAAGAATACACAGAAGAACTATACAGGAAAGATCTGAATGTCCCTGATAGCCATGATAGTGTGGTCACTGCACTTGAGCTGGACATCCTCGAGAGTGAAGTCAAGTGGGCCTTAGGAAGCATTACTAACAACAAAGCTAGCGGAGATGATAGTATTCCAGCTGAGCTATTTAAAATCCTAAAAGATGATGCTGTTAAAGTGCAGCACTCAATATGCCAACAAATTCGGAACACTCAGCAATGGCCACAAGACTGGAAAAGGTCAGTTTACATTCCAATTCCAAAGAAGGGCAATGCCAAAGAGTGTTCAAACTACTACACAATTGCGCTCATTTCACATGCCAGCAAGGTGATGCTCAAAATCCTACAAGCTAGGCTTCAACAGTATGCGAACCGAGAACTACTGGAAGTACAAGCGGGGTTTCGAAGAGGCAGAGGAACTAGAGATCAAATCGCCAACATTCGCTGGATCATGGAGAAAGCAAGCGAATTCCAGAAAAACGTCTATTTCTGCTTCATTGACTATGCTAAAGCCTTTGATTGTGTGGATCACAACAAACTGTGGCAAATTCTTAAAGAGATGGGAGTACCAGACCACCATACCTGTCTCCTGAGAAACCTGTATGAGGGTCAAGAAGCAACAGTAAGAACCAGACATGGAACAACCGAGTGGTTCAAAATCGGGAAAGGAGTATGACAAGGCTGCATATTGTCGCCCTGCTTATTTAACTTATATGCAGAGTATATCATGAAAAACACCGGGTTGGATGAATCACAGGTCGGAATTAAGATTGCCGGGAGAATTATCAACAAACTCAGATACACAGATGATACCACCCTAATGACAGAAAGCGAAGAGGATCGAAACAGCCTCTTGTTAAGGGTGAAAGAGGAGAGTGCAAAAGCTGGGTTGAAACTCAACATTAAAAAAACTAAGATCATGGCATCTGGCCCCATCACTTCTTGGCATATAGAAGGGGAAGAAATGGAAGCAGTGACAGATTTTATTTCCTTGGGTTCCAAGATCACCGCAGATGGTGACTGTCTGACCATGAAAGTAAAAGACGCTTGCTCCTTGGGAGGAAAGCTATGGCAAACCTAGACAGCATAGTAAGAAGCAGAGACATCACCTTGCCGACAAAGGTCCGTCTAATCAAAGCTATGGTTTTCCCAGTAGTAATGTATGGCTGTGAGAGCTGGACTATAAGGAAGGCTGAGCGCCGAAGAATTGATGCTTTTGAACTGTGGTGCCGGAGAAGACTCTTGAGAGTCCCCTGGACTGCAAGGAGGTCAAATCAGTCAATCCTAAAGGAAATCAACCCTGAGTGCTCATTGGAAGGACAGATACTGAAGCTGAAGCTCAAATATTTTGGCCACCTAATGCGAAGAGAAGACTCCCTGGAAAAGACCCTGATGCTGGGAAAGATTGAAGGCAAAAGGAGAAGGGGACGGCAGAAGATGAGATGGCTAGATAGCATCACCGATGCAATGAATATGGACTTGAGCACGCTCTGGGAGAGAGCGCAGGACAGGAAGGCCTGGCATGCTATGGTCCATGGGGTCACGAAGAGTCGGACACGACTGAACGACTGAACAACAACAAGCACTACTAGCAGAAATTAAATTTCTTATGCTTACGAAATGCTATACATGAACCAAGGCATATAATATTTTCTAAATGAGAAAAAGATTTTGGCAAAAGATGGAGAAGAATTACAATGCAGACTGACTGGAAGTGTTAGCCAAATGTTCTTCATGGGAAATGATCCAGGCTTCTTAAACAGTTCATGACCACTTCAATTATCCAATTATTTATCAAGCATAATAACTATTTCTAGTACCTCTCTCTGGTAAAGAAATGTTCCTATTTTGCTTTTTAGGAAGACTTCTAGTATGATCTATTTAACTATTTTTATTTCAGAAATGTATATGCTGCCTTTCAGTGTAAAACCCTTGCAAGGCAGCTTACGTTAAAACCATAATATCAGTAAAACCACAATATAAAAGTAAAACATTAGAATATGATGTTAAAACATCAGCCGTTAAAACAATACTTCTGATGAATACACCTGATGAAGTGGACCATACTCCAGGAAAACTCATGTCATCATACATTTGTTAGTCTTTAAGGTGCCACAAGACTCTTGTTATTTTTAGCAGAGCACCACCCATTAAAAAGCCGCTTGAAATTAAAAAGTCCTCAGGATCCATTTAATAACCAGTAGAAAAGGGGACATACGTATCTTCCTAGGGAGAGAATTCCACAAACTTGGGACAACTATCAAAAGGCCTTCTCTTTTCTGTCCACTGATCTAATAGATCTCCGTGGTGGGCCCCTGATCGGGTCTTCTGAGGCCAATCTCAAGGATCAGGCAGGCTCATATGGGTAAAGGCAGCCCTGTAAACAACCTGGTCCCAAACTGTTTAGGGCTTTAAAGGTTATTACCGGTGCTTTAAATTGAGCTCAGACATGAATAGGTAAGCAATGTAACTGGCACATTATAGGTGTCATATGGTCCAGCCACTTGGCAGCTTCATTCTGAACTACCTAAGCTTTCCAAATCATCTTTAAAGGCATTCCCCCTGTACAGTTGATTACAGTAGGGCATGTGTAACTGAGGCAAGGTCTACTTCCTCTAGATAGGTTTGTAGTTGGTGAATCAATGCAAGCTGATAAAAAGCACTCCTAACTACTAACTCCACCTGCATCTCCATAGACAGTGACTGGGTTCACACATCATGATAGTCAAGGGTTGAGTGTGGGTTGATGTTCAACTGTGAGTTGTTGTTGAAACATGGGTTATTGTGTTGTCTGAATCCAGCTGTGATAGCAAACCATGGTTTGTTAACCATGAACAACCCACAGTTTACAACCCAACAACAAACCATGGGTTCTCTTCATGGGTTGTTTGTGGTTAAGAAACCATAGTGTGTTAGCATGGCTGGGCTCAGACAACACAGTAACTCACGTTTCAACAAAACCCCATGGTTGAATGACAACCCACACTCAACCCATACGCAACACTTGAGTGTAGGTTGTCATGCTGTCTGAACCCAGTGCATTCTCTGCAAGGTTTAATTTTTGCAAACAAGCCACCCTGAGAACCCATGGGTTGCTGTAGGGTTGTTCATACCCATAGTTAGTTATTGTGTCATCCAAACCAGGGAGAGCGATTTTATTGTGGGTTGCTAGGATAAACTACAGAGCTGCTTGGCAAAAGCAACCTCACCAGTGCCACCCCCTCCTTCGCCAGTGACAGCCCTTCCACCAATGCTGAAACGGCACTTTGGAAGGACCGTTGCTCATTTGCCACCTTTTTTGTTGTTGTTGCCTCATAAATGCACAAATGGGGTCGTAATTTTTAATTACTAGTAGTAGTTTTGTCAGTCTTTCGCAACAGTGCAGATTCAGTTGTCCAAAATGTGTAGTCTTGCCTAGTCAATTTCCTTATATGTTTCAGTTGTCAAAGGGAGCACTGAAGTGAAGTAGGTAACATACAAGAACATTGACAAGATGAGGCTGCATGTAGGCTAATTTGCACACCGTTGTGAAGGTTCCTGGGGGAGAAATAATAGTAAGAGAAAGGAGGGACCCAGTCGTGCACTTCAGAAGCACCAAAAATGGGGGAAAGGGACAAATGGAGTAAGTGCACCAAAAGGGTGCACAACACCTCTCCCTTGGCAATGTGATCCTCTTGCTTTTAAGTGTTGAACTGACACTTTTCAGTGTGTCCCCCCCCTTTTCAGCACTTCCCTGAGTCTCCAGCTACTCCTGAAAGGGAGATATTAACTCCCCCTCTCCTTTTCACGGCTCCTTTTTGGAGCAGGTACTGCGCTTTAGTGGATGTGTGCAAACTGCCCTGATAGTTTTTCAAAAAATCCTAAGAAGGGAGCTGCTTGGGACGGAGTGAATAGGGCTCCAGGGGAAGAGGCGGGTGTAAATATTGCTGGTGCAGGTGCCCCATTTGCTCCATCCCATTCAGCCACCCTCTAATGGTGTGTTTTTTTAAACTGTCAGGAATATTTGAGGATATTTAAAGGCTGGGAAGTAAATGGAGGGGAGATTTGCACACCTGAAGTTACTGCTCTGTTACTGCAGATGCACAAGTTTCCCCTGCATTTACTGTTTGGGAGATTTATACACATCCACTGAAGTGGAGTAACCATAGCAGTAAGTGCTCCAAAAAGGAGCAGTGAAAAGGGGAGCGGGGAGTTAATATCTCCCCTTTCTGGAGTAGCTGGAGAGTTGGGGAAGTGCCGAAAAGGTGGGGACACTGAGAAGTGTTAGTTCAACACTTAAAAGCGAGACACTTACATTGCCAAGGGGACGATATGGTCCCCCCTTTTGGTGCACTTACTCCATTTGGGTGCTTCTGAAGTGCACTACTGGGTCCCTCCTTTCTTTTACTATTATTTCTCCCTCGGGACCTTCTCAATTGTGCACAAATTAGCCTACATGCAGCCTTGTCTTGTCACTTTCCTTGTATGTTACCTACTCCACTTTGCTGCTGTCTTTGACAGCTGAAATGTACAAGGAAATTGACCAGGCAAGGTTATACATATTGGTCAGTGTAACTGTGAAAGACCAACCCCCTCAAAATGATACCATTTGCGCATTTTTGAAGCGCCATTTTTTTTTCAAACCAGGGAATGAAAGGGGGTAGCATTTGGGAGGGAGAGGGGCGCCAGCATGAGGAGACAAGATGGGTTCTGCCACAAAGGCGCCTGGGGTAGTGCTGGAGCCAGCTGGAGGACTGAGGGGGAGAACAAGCCACGGCAAGCCCAGTTGTCTGTCAGGCATACCATGGGTGGTTCTGCAAACAGACAACCCACCATGGCTTATTCGCAGGATGGCTTAGCATGACGTGCAAACCTGCCTAGCATTGAGTCCAGGAGAACCCCAAACTGTGAACTTGGTCTTTCAGGGGTTTTGTAACCCCATCCAGCACTAGTTTCACTCTTCTGTTCAGATCAGCATAATTCCTAACCCACTATATCTCTGTTTTATTTGGATTAAATTATATCTTATTCACTTTCATCCATCCTAAAATTGTCTCCAGACACCTGTTCAGGACTTCCACAGCCTCCCTGGGACCGGTGGAATTATAGAGCTGAAAGAGTCCTCAAAGGTCATATAGTCTAACCCCCTGCTGATACAGGAAAGTTACTACTACAGCATTCCTGATAGAGTGACCATCCAGCCTCTGCTTAAAAACCTTTTAATAAGGGAGAGTCTACCACCCTAGTGGTACATCCTAACACATGATGTAACACATCAGTAACACATCCTACTTCAGAAGTGCATCTCAACTGTTTTTAATGTGAAAATGGGGAGTTGGAATTGAAGGAAACAATAGGGATCATCTTATTCTTATTCTGAAGGCCTGCATGACTCCTAAACCATATTTTGCAAGGGCCACACAAACTGTGTTGCCACACACTGCCCTCCCTCTCTAGCAGTCATGCCATTTTCTCCTGCCTCTCAATAAGAGGAGCCCTGCTGGTTCAGATGAAAGATCTGCCTAATAGTGGTGTGAACTGTTCACAAGATTTGGTTCAGGCCCCAGTTCGGAGAACTTGAAAACAACCTGGTTTTGCCTTGAGCTTGGTGGCTAACATGTACACCCTTCCCCAGCACAACAGCCCCCCATGCCATTATGCCTTCTCTCGGTTGCCGGATTCCTCCATACACCTCTGGTGTGAAAGCTCTGTTTCCTCTGTATGAGCCAGTGGAGTGAGCGAACTGTGTTCTGAGGGGCGGGTAGGCATGCACTCCACCTTGGCTCCTCTGATACCAGAGGTGAACCATCTGTGCCTCTGCCCTCTACACCTGAGCCAACTCTTTCTCTCTAGCTGCTCTGTACAGGAAGGGCATCACTGTTTTGCTGAAGGAGGTGTGGGATGATGGCATGTAATATACGACCCCAGTCTCCATCAGGCACCAGAACCCAGCAAACTCCACCATACTGAATGGCTGGTAATCCAGTACCAACATCTCGCCAGTGTGATTGGTGATCTGTGGTGATGTTGAAAACCGCCAACTTGTGGCCCCAACTACCCCATGATCCCCATAGTGACCTGCTGAGGCTTCTGCTTCTTGGGGTGGGGGAGGCCGACGGGGTCCCCTTGCGCTCTGTCTGCCCTGCTACACCAGACTTGTCCTTGCCACCTGACATATCCGCCTCTAATAGGGCAGGCTGGTGCTGCCTCCGCAAGTGGTGGCATAGTTTCCAGGGTTCCTCCCTTGCTCAGAACTGTTCTGCAGTGCAGACAGGAAGCATGGCTGGGATCTGCTGCCTGCTCGAAGTGATTCCATATCATGCTTTGCTTCTTCTGGGTCTCCTCTACCACCACAGAAATAGGGGGAATCAGAGTGGGCACTGCTGGCATTGGTTCTTCTGCCTGCTCCTCCCCAGTGCTCCACACAGAAGCGCTGCCACTGCCTCCTCATCTGAAAGAGCTGGTACGGCTGTGAAATCAATCCCTCTCCTGTGCAGACATGTCCACCACATTAGAGATCTCTTCAGGCATGTTAGTGTCTTCACTCTTCTACCAGCAGAGCTGCCACTGGCCAAGATTTAGCCTTCTCACCTCCTTTACAAGAACAGCCCCCTTTACAGTGGGAGTGTGCTGACTTCCTCTCAGCCGCCTTGGGACCAGGGTGAAGCTGCGGTGTCTGCTCCAAACTGCTCTTGCCCATAAGTGCTGGATGTTTGACTTTTGACTCAGTTGGGCAAGGGCAGTGCCAGCAGCAGCTCTGCCTCTGCGGGGCCTGTCTCCCCCCGCCCCATAGGTCACACTGTGATTTGCCACCACCATGAACTGGTTTCATAATGTATTTGTAAATATGTATCACATACCTTATTCATAGAAGTGAGTGCTCGTGCACACTAGGTCACTTCCAGCAGTGTAGCTGTGTGTGTAAAATCAAATTCACACACAACAAACCACACCGAAGTGAGACAGAACAGTGATGTATATAATAATAACCACCCTGGCACTACTTCTGCTGTATGCTGAAGAACAAATATTCATCTTTTACATTATAGGATTTTTTTAAAGGAGCCCAGCACTGGCTGACCTCATGTACTTTCCACCCAGTGTTGTTGGGATCCTAGGATGTACCATTCTTAGCTCAATAATTAATCTATGCCTGCTTTACATATATATAAACAGCTGGGATCGCAGGATGACGGAGTCTTTAGATCATGGTAAGAGCCTTGCAGCAAATAAAGCTGTACATTACTGGATTAGGGCTGTTCTACACTTCATGTCTTCTGATGTTCTCACAGAGAATGACAACTTTCAAGTAACATTTTGGCCACCCAGATTAATCCTGGATCAGTAGTATTTCATAGTTAGTATAATTATTTTCTAACGTGGCGAACTTGGCTGTTTGATGGTATCAGATGTGGTTTTCTTGGTGGTAGACTGCAGCTATCATGATGTGATTGCTTGCTTTCATGAAATCTTTATCACAGTCTTTTGTCACATGATTATTTTTTATCACTTGCTTCATCTCCTTACAAAAGGAAGTGGACCAGGACTTGATTTAAAAAAAGAACAATCAGTAAAAACAGCTTCATACAAACAAGTGATCACATGATTTTATTTACTTATTTATTTCTGTACTGCCCAATAGCTGAAGCTCTCTGATAGCTGTAGCTTATTCTGCAGAAAACAAAAGAGGCTGGTGCATATATTATGGCTGTCACATGCAGACCACTTTAGTTCCATGTGCTATATCCACAAAATGAGACATTCATGTGTAGCAGTGGCACATGATGTATCAGGCGATCTTCTATATACCATTGCAGATAAATTAAAGGTCCGTACAAACATGAGGAAGAATCTCTATATTTGAGCTGTTGCACATGAATGCTTTGTGGATACAGTGCCCAAAGTTGTTTTCACACTTGCCACTAAAAGTGCTATTAGGCCATTCATATGAACCTGTTTTAATACATGTGTGAATGCTGCTAATGCAAGAGAGCAAGTAGAAGAGTATTTTTAATTTTTTATTAGTTTTTAAAAATACATATTCTTAACATTTTGTTTTAAGGCATTTAACAAACGACTAAAGTGTGTCCAGACATTGGGCAAAGGACTTCCTAGGATATCTAGCCACACAAATACTAACAGAAGAGCCACATCTTCACATATGAATCTGCCAGTTCTTTCAAGTCTTCAAAGCCTTTCTTTGGATCTCCTCACAGTTTGGGGAACAGCAGAGGATGTCTCAGGGCCCTTTTCATGGTGGTCTGGACATTCTGATACTCCCTCCTGGAGCTTTCTTCCTCTCCTGGCCTTCTGGCAGCCACTGAAGGTTGTTTTATTTCATTTTTTAAAATATGTAATACCATCAGTGCACATTACCTTATTCATATTTCTTTAACATCCAGTAGATACATGGTTTGTTTGTTTTTTACAAGAAATATCAGCTGCTGAGCACTTAATTTGTTGAAAGACAAGAGGGAAATCTGTTGTTGGAAAACCAAAGTGTGATTAGTGAGAGTAAAATAGATATTAATGGCCAGTGGAAAAAAATATAGTTATAGATGATCTTAAAATAACTATAGTCAAGGGGAAGAGAGTTTTAATAGGACCAGTTACTAATTATTGCTGATTTTACTGTTTTCTTCAGATTCACATAATCATTTCTTATACAAAAAGCGAAGGTAAGTCTTCTCAGTTGTAGATCAGCCACCATTCTCCTGTCAGCTTCCTGTGCCTTTAGTAGTTTGTTATAGGAATAATCATTCACATCAGTCTTTATCTGATAGAGTCAGCTTCAAAAAAGGGGACATTTGAGAAGGTCTGAATGCATCTGGCCTATTCACACAGATCCCCTCCTCAGCTGTCTCAGAGTATGTTATGGCACATGTACATGGAAGAGATAATTTATGTGCAACTGTGAATCTGTGATTGCAGTTTGTTTTAAAGTGCTGTAAGGATGTTCTCCAGGTTTGCAAGAAAGACACCTGTAGTTATAATCTCTCTCTCTGTTCACAGGGATCTAGGATCCCTCCAGCAGATTTTATTCAGAGGCAGATGTCAGCCCTACCACCGTAACTTTCAAATCACTAGCCTAGATATGGGGAATGTGTGGCCCTCCAGATGTTTTTGGACTGCAACTCCCATTATTACTATTGGTTATGCTGGGGCTGATTGGAGTTGCAGTCCAACAGCATCTGGAGGGCCACACATTCCCCACCTTTGCACTACAGTATTGCAGACGCTTCGCTACAAAAAGGGAAGAAAGCCGCCTTTGGCAGCTGGGCTGAACTGAAAGTAGCCCCTGAAAGGGTTGGATATTCAAGAAGAAAGCCAAGAGCAAAAAGCATGGATGGGGGACATATGGGCCTCCAGATGATGTTGGACTACAATTCCCATCATCCCTTGCCATTAGCTATGCTAGGGCTGGAGGGAGTTGCAGTCCAAAAACATCTGAGGGCCACACGTTCCCCACCCCTGGCACAAAGGGTGCCTCTTAAATGGACTCCCCTTGGTAGAGGACAGAGGGGGGTCTCCATGAGCAATTTACTCTGAGCTGGCTGTGTCTGGAGGACCTTAAGGATACATGATGTCATGCCATCCAGCAGCCACCCCGGAGCTTATCAGGGAAAAACCGGATTTCCTGAGATTGCTTAAAGTCAGTTCTTTTCCTCAAGTCAGGTTCTCCCTGGTATAGTTGCTGTGGGCCCCAACCCCTGCATTGAGCTCCACTATGCCCAGGGCTGTGCCTTTCATCATGACCCCAGTCAAGGGGTGTTTCCTGTCCCTGCACAAACCCATTATTGTCTACTCAGAATAACTCCCACTGTGGTCAGTGAGGCTTGTCCCCTGAATCTGCACATCAGAATGTACAGAGATTCCCCCCGCAATTGAAATAGCACATTTTAAAGCACCAGTTCCCTAAAGGCTGTAAAGCGCTTTCTCAAAGCTGCAATTCTCCCTTGTTTGGTTTATTGCCATTCGGAAGTAACTACTTCCACCTTGGATCATCCTGGTCCTGCGCAGCATTGGGTTAGAAAGGGGGCTTTTCCTATCCCTTTGTTTCCCCTCCCTCTCTCTCCCAGAACAAACATATGTGTGTCTACTTGGGAGTAACACCCATTGTGGTCAGTGAGGCTTGTCCCCTGCATTCCCAAGATTCCCATGAATCAAAATAATGCATTTAGAGAGCCTTAATGTCAAAGCTTCTGAGCTTCAGTTGATCACAGCAGGGCAGCTAGAACATCGTGTTCCTTTCATAATTGGGGGGCGGGGAAGAGAGAGAGAGAGAGAAAGAGAGTGATAAAAACCTCCCAGGATTTTATCAAAGGAGAAAGGGGGGGAAGCCTGGGCGGGATCCTCTCTTATTGGTTGAGCCGCCCCTGCCAGTCAGATGATGTTCACTGCAATCCCCCTCCCCACCAGGAAGTATGTTCTGTGAAGCGACTGCGATACACTTGCTCGTGGAGCCCTGTGCAGCCCAGAGCCAGCTCCTTGAAAAATCTGGGTAAGCCACAATTGGCTTCTCTGTCTGCCTCCTTCCGTTGTTGTGGAGAACCCCCCAGAGGGAAGCCCACTAGTGGGCAAAGGAAATCACAAGCCAGCTTGCCACAGGGCAGAGGGCTGGATCCAAGAGTTAAAACAGAAGTGAACCTCACTGGTCATGTAAGAGGTAAATCAGAGGGCAGGACCTGTGCATTTTCCATGAATCCAGCAGGTGCCAACATCTTCAGTATTTTGAAATATCAGAAATCAAAATAACTGAAAGATAACACCTTCTCAAGCTAAGTCCCCTCCAGTTTTCTCTCAAGCCTGTACTTTTTTCATCCTGATTTTCTCAAATTTTCCACTGATCTCTCCTACAAATCTCTTGTGAGTAAGAAAATGCCACTGCTGGGGACAGTGTAACCCCCTGAAAAGCTGCTTCTGGCAGGAATAGTTGCTGTCTTATGTCCATTCTGAGCTCAACTTCTGCCACTGCACACACAGAGAGGGAGAGATGTTGCCTCTGCCCGTTTTTCCCCCTTCCCTTTTTTGCCCTCTCTCAGTGCGGCCTAATCACCACTGCAGTGTGGGCCAGAAGGTAAATGCAGGCAAATGAGAGGAGAAAAGAGCAGCAGAAGCATCTTATTCTCCCCCTGCACACACCCCTGCTGCTGCCGCCTCATAACCAGACTTAGGGCAGGTGGCAAAAGGCAGCTGCCACTTGCTCTCCTGCAAAAGGGAGCAAACAAGTGTCAGTTGCAAGGAGTAGCCACTGCTGTCTCTAATTGTTCACCTGCCCACTCCCACTGCGCTGATTCCAGTTGCTCTTGTGCCTCTCCTACTGCATGCTTTCTGCCAATCCTACCTGTTGCACTGCCCAGAGGAAGAACTAGCGAGAGGAGATGCTGGTTGCTCATGCTTCTGCCTGTTCATTTGACAGAGCAGAGGGAAGGAGGATGGGGCTTACCAAATACATGTTGTTAAGGGGCCCTCATAACCTGAAATGGGCCCAACCCAGTGTAGTTGCACTATACAGCATATTATATGGGAGCATTAAAGAATGTAATTTGGATGTGGCTGCACTTTGTGATCTTCAGTAGATCACAGCCTATATTTTCTTCTTCCAGGTTGATACTTATGATGTGACAGTGACAGAAGACCTGGGGGAGATCCAGCTTATAAAAATTGAGAAACGGAAGTACTGGTTTCCTGATGATTGGTATCTTAAGTATGTCACTGTGAAAACACCAATTGGTGACTACCTAGAGTTTCCATGTTACAGGTGGATTACAGATGAAAAAGAGGTGGTACTCCGAGATGGACGAGGTAAGTGCTTTGCAGGGTTTGTTACATAAGGAGCTAAACTGAGAACTGCTTTAGCTTCAGTTGTCAACTTTAATCCAAGGTAACCAGCCATGGGATATTGGATTCACATTGGTTGCTCTTGGATGTAATGATAAACTATGGCTTAACATTATGGATCAAGCCTAGGTGCACCTTGGGTTCATGCACCCAATGCTATAAAACTCTAAAAATTAGTCAGAAGCAAAACAGAAGCAAAATAGTACATACCAATGACTATTCAGCAGCAGAAGAAAAAGGGCCAAAGACCTGGGTGAAAGGGTGGACAAAAAACTGATGATTTAAAAAAGCAAACACACACCAAACTCAGATTTTAAAAATTTAAATTGGATTTTATAGCTTTTTTTAAAGTCTTAAATAAAATACTAAGTGTTTCTCTCATTTTTTAAAAATAACAGTTACAATTAAATCTCATCATAAACATGCTAAACCTACACTTAAAGTCCCAAAGAAATGGAAAGAAAATAGAAGGTAAGATTGTCCAGTATGCATCTGCCTATATTTCCATACTTGGGTTGCAATCCCATAACCACTTGTAAGAATGAAACAGTGTCAATAATACTCTATTTAAGGTACAATCCTATGGTCACTAGACAGTATCTAGATGGCCATAGGACAGAGCTCGGAGCCAGGGTACCATCCAGCCTCCCCCCGCCCCACTCCAATGAGCTGCAGCTAGACAGCCGAAATTGTCTGTCTAGCCACAAATGCATGGCAGCTGGAGCGCAGAGAAGAGGATCCCCTCCATGCTTCACCCACCCTGCATTGGATAGTTGGCCAACTCCAACTTCAGAGGTAACCAACTATCCCCACAGGATTGCGTCATTAAGTTGTAAATTAACATGGTTTACTGGTCAGATTTGCACCATTGTTCAGAAAATATATGAAAAAGTTTTAATGGGAAACTTGACTTAAATCAACCTTTTTTTCTTGCTGCTTTAAATCGTGATTTAAATCAGTCCACCCTGCAGTCTTAATTAACTGGCAAAATAAAGCTACTGAATTGGCCCCCCACCTAATATCCCACCTAATATCTCCATAGTGATAGGCCCTCCACCTCTTATCCCACCTAATATCTGTAAAAGTCAGGATGGGGTACTTGGGTTGTCTTAATGATGAGGATATATTTGGTTTGGCCAGTTTCTTTTAACGTTTAACGGATGCTAAATTGTAGGCAATAGGCAAAACAGAATAATAGAAATCGAAAGACTGGTGAAAACCTTCTCATGTACTGCCAAATGCCTGGGTGTAGAAGAAAGTCTTAATCTGGTGCCAAAAGGATAATAATGTTGGTGCTACGCGGTAATTGGGGGGGCACCACTGAAAAGGCCCTCTCCCTTGTTGCCATCGTCTGAACCTCCTTCAGAGGAGGCAGCTGGAGGAGGGCCTCAGATGACAATTATATTGGTATGTTAATAACGGGAGAGGCGCTCAGTCAGGTATTTCAGTCCCAAGCTTTGTAAGGATCAAAAGCAGCACCTTCAGTTGAGCTTGGAAACATACAGGCAGCCAGTGCAAAAGGCCAAAATTGGTGGGATGTTCTTTTGGTCCTTGCTATCAATCTGGCTGTCACATTTTATTCAAGCAGCATTTTCTGAACCATCTTTGAGGGCAGCCCCACATAGAGCGCATTGCATGAATCTAGCCTGGAAATTTACAGAGTATAGATGAGTGAGGCTAGGTTTCCCTGTCCAGATAGGGATGCAGCAAGGCCACTAACAGAAGCTGGTAGAAGCTACTTGGTGCCACTGAGCCTTCAGAGACAAAGAGGACAACAGGAGAACCCCCAAGCTATGAACCTGCTCCTTCAGGCAGAGTGCAACCCCATCCAGAACAGGTTGAGCACCCTCCATCCAGGCAGAAGAACCACCCACAAAAAGCATCTCAGTCTTGTCTGGATTGAGTTTCAGTTTATTAGCTTTCACCAGTTCATTGTCACAGCCAGGCACAGATCTAGCACATCCACAGCCTCACCTGATGATAATTAAAAGGAGAAATAGAGCTGTGTGTTATTCATCATACTGATGACAACACCCTCCAAAACTCCTGATTACCCCACTCAACTGTTTCCTGTAGATGTTACATAGCATGCGGGACAGAATTGACCCCTTCAAAACCCCATAGTGGAGAATCCACAGGGCTGAGTAATATCCCCCAGCACTGTCTTTTGGAGCCAACCATCCAAGTAGGAGTGGAAGGACTGCAATGCAGTATCTCTCACTGCCAACTCAGACAATTGCCCCAGAAGGGTACCATGGTTGATGATATCGAAAGCTACCAAGAGATGAAGGAGAATCAACAGGGTCACACACACCCTGTCCCTCTCCTGACATAGGTCATCATACAGGGCAACCAAGGCTGTTTCCATGCCAAAACCTGGTCTGAACGCCAATTGAAATGGATCCAAATAATTTGGTCTCATCCAAGAGCATCTGGAGTTGGTTGGCAACCACCCACTCAAGGACCATGCCTGGGAAAGGAACATTTGCCACCAGCCTAAAGTTGTTGTTGTTGTTATATTTATTTATATCCCGCCCTTTTCCCAATACTGGGACTCAGTTGTTGAGATCGTCTGGGTCCAGGGAGGGTTTCTTCAGGAGTGGTCTCAGCACCACCTCTTTCAGGCAGCTCAGGACCACCCTCTCTCGCAAAGAGGCATTAATCACCTCCCAGCCTGCTAGTTCCCATATAAGCCAAGAGGGATAGGGATCCCCTTTGGCTCTTAAATAGCTCCTAAACTACTGTCTGTAAGTCTCCTCAGTTATTTCATATTTATCCAAAATAGGTGCTTTTATTTTCTCATAGTTTAAGGCATCAGCATTATTAAGAGACTTGTTTGGGCGGGACCTGTTAAATGAAGATCTAGCAGAGATTTTCATTGTTGTCTAGGCCATTGGGCCACTCTGCCACATGCTCAGAGGTATTAGATAAGTTTTTGTATCATCATCCTTGGTCAACTTTGTCACACTGGAAGTTTTATTGGGTGCTGTCAGAGTGGAAACTGAGCCAATAGAGCCCCAGAGCAGTTCTGATTCTGAGGAGGAACAGCAATCCGTGGGAGAGGAGCTCGCTCATCTCTCACAAGCACAGCAGCTGGCAGAGATTCCTCCTGCCAGCATTCCTGGGGTAGATAGTGACCCTGGCAGTGAGAGAGCTGCAGGGGGGCTTGCTGGACGCTCGGCGCAAATGCAGGGAGCGACGACAGATGGAGGGCGCAGAAATGAGGTGTAGCGCTCGTTTGGCGCGCAAACAACGGTCGCGTCCCAAGGACCCAAGGGAAAGAGGGAGGATCTCTCCCTAGCCCATAAGTTCAGGGTCTTCCCGTGATTCTCCTTCAAACAGGGACCAACTGCCTTACCTGGGGCTTAGGCTACTCTGCTATCTATCCCCAGTGCAGTTCCTTGCTTAGTTGCTAGTGATTAGTATCTGAAAGAGTCATAAAGGAATAAAGCCTCGGAAAGAATCCTCATCGTCTGTGTCCTGAGTTGACTATTGGAGGGGACTGCAAGAGGCAGCTAGGGCACTCCTGACAGGTCCCTGGTCTGCTGCCCATAGTGCCACTGGCCCTTTTAAGGATGCTATTTCCCATACCAAAACTTCCTGTGCTTCTATTGACTCAGTACCAGTCCTTCCAACAATTCTTCCTGGGACTTTGCTATCCACTCACTGAATGCAGCAAAATCAATCCCCCCCCCCCCCCCGTTTGTATTCCTGGAAACAGGAAATAAACTTCCTCCATACAGGCCACCACTTGTGATAAGATAATGCCTCTCAGAGTTAGTTTAACAGGAATTGAGGTTCCTTGTGTGGCTCATTTTTTTAACCCTCCACCCAGGAGCTCACACAGAGTGTGCAACCTCCCAGCTTGGGTGAACAGTTAAACAATCAGTGTGGAAGTGGGGCTAACCAGCTGAAAGGATGCCAAACTTCTACTTAAGACTCAAGACACCATCTGTTGCTTGTTGGAGCAACATACAGTCAAGGTAGTCTGGCTTCCAGAACCACTCAGAGCTTTTTGTGGTGCTGTCCTAGTCCTGTTCCTGTCTACCTGGGAAATCTGTCTTGTCCAAAACCTTGGTAAAGACCTCACTTATAGTGAAATCCTGTAAACCAGGCCTCAACCACCCAAAGATGCTAAGCCCTCACCAAGACAGAAGCAGAACAGAACAAATAAACACACGTGCACACATGCACACACACAAAGAGAACACCCAGAACAAACAAATGCATGCACACAAGGAATACTTAAACACAGCACAGAGGGAGAACACGCTGAGAAGACAGAGAGAGAGAGAGGACACACACACACAGACACAGAAGACGCATGGATAGAGGAGACACAGAAAGAAGATACAGGCATATTGTGTGAAAGAGAAAGAGAAGACACACGCACACACACAAAAGACAGAAGATGCACAGGCATACACACAGGGGGCAGGGGAGAGAGAGATGATACAGACAAAGGGCATGCACAGAAAGGGAGAAAGGACACACACACAGAATCAGCAGTCAAACTTTTTAAAAATCAGAGAAGCAGGAATGGAGCAGGAGAATAGGGGAAGCAGGATCCTACAATACTAGCAGGCCAAGGGAAAGCAGTGTGGAATTAGACGTCTTTGGGAGCAATGAGAAGAGAAGGAAAACATGCAGAAAGTGTAGGCAAGCGAGGAAGGTGCACGTGGCCCTTAACTGCAGAGTTGAGATGGACATTTCATGAGTGTTTCTCCTAATATTTGCAATTTTGTGTGCAATTTGGCCAAATACACACTTTTTTTGCAAGCAGTTTTCTGCGCTATGTTGCTTTTTTAGCATGTTTTCCCCATTAATACAAGCATTTTTGTGCACACATTGCACTGTTCTGAGAATTGCACATACTGAAGGTTTGTTTTCTGGTTTGCATATTGATTCAGGAAGTGTGAATGTGGTAAGTTATCAAAATGCGAATTGAATTAAATTCTCCCCATCCCTGCTGCAGAAGTGAGGAAGTTAGAAGTTCATATTGACCTTCAGTCATCCTCTAGCTTGTTAGTAGAGAGAAGACAACATTCCCCCCTAAAGTCCAGCAATTATAGAAAATATTTCACATATTGATTTCAAACTAAATATTGTCCTGATCTTTCCATTATCTTCCACAGCCAAGCTTATTGGAGATGACAAGACTCAGATCCTTAAGCATCACAGACGTAAAGAATTGGAGGACCGCCAGAAGTTGTATCGGTGAGTTTCCTTGAAGTTTACTATTTTGTTCTGTGATTTTTTTTAAAGTGTTCTGAAGAGATGGTTATAATGTCATTGTATAATGACACACGAATGGCTTCAGGGCTGTGGCTCTGTCTTCTTTTCCCTGTTGTCTAACAATGCTGTACAGGGAAGAGCAAGGACCACACTGCCTTCAGTTACGGCTCTAATTTCAAAGACAGAGAAACCACTTCATGCAGGGCAAGAACCCTGTATGTATTCATGCATCACATTACATACTAATGGAGCGTAGGAGCCCCCCTTTTGTTAAGTGAGTCACAAAAAGAAAGGTTCCGCCATTATGAACCTCACAATTCTACTGCATATAAAAATGACACCTGTTGAGCTAATAACTTGAAACATGGCATCCATTATCTACCTGATGAGGTCTATAATTTTGGAAAAATTTCAAACCGATCTGATAAAATGTGCCATAGGTACAGCAAGTTAGAATGTGATGGAAATTGACACATTTGTCCTTTTTACTCCAAGCTGCAGCTCAGCATATCCTATATTTCTTTCAAATGTTGGTGAAAGCTGCTGATCTGTGTTATTCTGGCTTGCTGAGAAGGTGTGCCTTTTATTGGTTTGGTGAAATTCTGAGTAGCGGTTCAAAAGTTATTCACGCACTACGCTACACATACATTCATATGTACATTCATTAAGATGGTTGTGAGAATTGAGTCCTATTCATTCATTTTCATTGTGTATAACCTTTAAACATGAGGAAGGGAAGCAAGGATGAGTTCTTTAGTCCCACCCCCTCGCTTTTCTCATCAGTGACTACATGTGGAGGTCACGTCTCTTGTCTTTGTGGAAGTTCTCCCCAAGGTTTTAGAAACCCGATTCTTGAAATGAAATAATGATTACCATTAGATAAGTATTTATAATCCCATTTATCATATAGGTAAACTTGCAAGAAAACAGATTGAGATACATAGGGGAGAGAGTAGGAAAGCCAGTACTGTGAATATCTCAAGGAGCGCCTCCAGCAACACCAGACAGGCCGCTCAACAAGATCAGCTGCGGATGGCCTTCTCTCAGTCCCATCATCCAGGACAGCTAGACTGATGAGGACGAGGGAGAGGGCCTTCTCTGTGGTGGCCCCCACTCTGTGGAACTCCCTCCCTAGGGAACTCCGCCATGCCCCCTCTTTAATGAGCTTCTGCCACGCATTGAAAACTTGGTTGTTCAGGCAAGCATTTGGGGTGGGTTAGGGTATTTTTAGACAATGTTTTAATGTGTAATTTTACTGTTTTAAATGTATTGTTGCACATTGCCCAGAGTGGCCGGGTGACCAGCCAGATGGGCGATTAAGAAATTTAATTAATAAATAAATTGTAACTTTCCTTTTGGAAAACCAAGGAAAGTCAATGATCAAAAAACTTTCCAGTTTAAGACCAGAGTTAAGGCTGTCTCATGTTGGCTCAAGTTCCACAAAACCAGGAATTTGGAAGCTAAGGCTGTTGCCTGAACTGACATGCCCCATGATCAGTGATGAAGTTATTCAATGTCACAAGCTGTGCTTGCTTACAACTTACCTTCCATGCTCCCACATCGTTAGTCAACAAAGATGCCCCCCATTTTCCTGGCCCTGTATTGCCTTATGAAGCACCTAGCTTCACTGTTTAACTCGTGTCTCTAGCTACTCACGCAACAAACTGGCATGGGTCAACTCATAGGATGATTCCTCTGGCAATACAGTAAGCCTGAGATGCTTCATGAGGCAATACAGGGCCAGGACAACATGGGCCATCTTTGCTGGTCCCAGGCACTCCATCTTCCCCCTCTGGACTTGGGCCCCCCAAAACAAGGAAAAGCGTGGTTATGGCTTTGTGGCGCTTGAGTGAACATACGATTTCTGGTCTTAAACTAGCAGGGTTTTTGATAATTGAATATACATATATATATTAGGATCTACAAATTACGGCTGGTCTTAGTAGTCAAGTGTTGGGTGAGTCAGTTGTCCCAGATGCATGCATTTTAGGGTGAAGAATGCCTAATCTCACCATAGCAGAGATGGGTGCCAAATAATAGTCTTAGTTATCTTTGATAGCCATGTATCTGAAATTAAAATCAAAGAAAAGAAAAAACAGCAGGGAAAAAAAGAAAAACAAGCGGAAGACTTAGAGCTTAGAGATGACTTGAAAGCAAAAAAGGACACATACAGGAAGTGGAAGGAAGGACAAGCTACCATGGAAGAGTACAGGCAGGTAGCACAGAATTGCAGGGATGGCGTCGGGAAGGCTAAAGCTGAGAATGAGCTAAGGTTAGCGAGGGAGGCTAAAAGCAACAAAAAGGCTTTCTTCCGATATGGGCACAGTAAAAGACAGAGGAAAGAAATGGTGGTTCACCTATTCAATAAGGATGGCAAATGTCAGGAACGCCTTGGCGGCCTCTCTCAGTAGATTCCAATAGCCAACACAGACAAAAGGGAATTCTTTTCAAAGCTTTAATCCCATTACAGCTTAATGACTCTTTCAGATGCTAATCGCCAGTGGGTAAAGCAAGGGACAGCAGCGTGGCCTAAGCTTCAGGCAGGCAGTTGATCCCCATTTGAAAAAGAGTCACTTGAAGACCCAGAACTTATGGGCTAGGGAGAGATCCTCCCTCTTTCCCTTGGGTCCATGGGAGGCGGCCATTGCTTGCGCACCAAACGGGCGCTACGCCTCCTTTCCACACCCTCCATTGCTCGTTGCTCTTTGCGTCTGCGTCGAGCATCTAAGAAGCCCCCCTCCCGCACTCCTTCACTACCCGGGTCACTAACTATCTCTGGAATGCCAGCAGGAGGAATCTCTGCCAGGTGCTGAGCCTGTGAGGGATGAGCTGGCTCCACTCCCACGTATTGCTGTTCCTCCTCAGAATCAGAACTGCTCTGGGGCTCTCTGGGCTCAGTTTCCACCCTGACATCAAAATGATAACAGATGACAAAGAAAAGGCAGAAGTGCTCAATTCCTACTTTGGCTCAGTCTTCTCCCAAAAGAGGGTCTATGACCCCCCTAGCAAAGGCGAAGAACAGGCTGAAGGGGTAGGATTGCAGCTTGAGATTGATAGGCATATGGTCAAGGAACACCTACTTACTTTGAATGAGTTCTAATCTCCAGGGCCAGATGAACTGCATCCTAGTGTAATAAAGGAACTGGCAGAAGAGCTCTCAGAACCACAGTCTATTATCTTTGAGCAATCATGGAGGACGGGTGAAGTGCCAGATGACTGAAGGAGGGCTTAAGTTGTCCCTATCTTCAAAAAGAGTAAAAAGGAGGAACCTGGGAACTACAGACCAGTCAGTCTGACATCAATCCCTGGGAAAATTCTGGAGGAGATTATAAAGCACTCCATCTGTAAGCACCTTGAAAACAATGCAGTGATGACTCGAAGCCAACATGGATTTTCCAAGAACAAATCGTGCCAGATGAATCTGATCTCATTTTTTGATTAGGTAACCTCCCTTGTGGACTGTGGGAATGCGGTGGACATAATATACCTCGACTTCAGCCAAGCTTTCGACAAAGTGCCCCATGATATCCTGATAAGCAAACTAGCTCAAAGTGGGCTAGATGAAACAACAATCCGGTGGATCCACAGTTGGCTAAAGGATCGGACTCAAAGAGTGCTTATCAATGGGATCTTCTCAAACTGGGGAGAGGTAGCGAGCGGGGTACCGCAGGGCTTGGTCCTGGGCCCAGTGCTCTTCAACATTTTTATTAATGACTTGGAGGAGGTGGTGCAGGGAATGCTTCTCAGATTTGCAGATGACACAAAATTGGGCAGGATAGCTAATACCTTGGAAGACAGAAACAAAATTCTAAGTTCAAGTACTTGAAAGGTTGTCACAGAGAGGAAGGACAGGATCTCTTCTCCATCATCCCAGAATGCAGGACACGGAATAATGGGCTCAAGTTACAGGAGGCCAGATTCCGGCTGAACATCAGGAAAAACTTCCTGACTGTTAGAGCAATACGAGAATAGAACCAATTAGCTAGGGAGGTAGTGGGCTCTCCCACACTGGAGGCATTCAAGATGAGGCTGGACAGCCATCTGTCAGGTATGCTCTGACCTGGATTTGAGCAGGGGGTTGACTTGATGGTCTTATAGGCCCCTTCCAACCCTACTATTCTATGATTCTAAGTCTGAACATGGGAGATGATAACAGAATGGAGTTGAATAAACTGTATAATATCACAATGTATTCTTCATAAAATCCTTGAGAATCCAGTTACCAGGCAAATGGCAAAAGATCATTATACTGAAGTACAGACCCTTATTTAGACAAATAGAGAGCTTATTAAGAGGATAGACAAAACTCAGTTTATCGTGGTTAGGGAAGGTAGCAGTGATGAAAATGACAGTTTTGCCCAAACTGTCTTATCTATTCCAAACCCTTCCAATACATCTCAGATGGTTACCTGAAAAAATGGCCAAAATTAATTATTTACAAAAATAAAAAACCCATACTTACATATAACTCATTCTTTTGACAAAATAAAGCAGGGGTATCAGGATACCTAATTAGGCAGCTGCTACAAATTATAAATCGAAACGAGGGGAAATCGATTCACACAGAAAGGGACCTGAAATCTATGGAAGAAATATAAGGCTTGATATACAGAACAGTATATCAATAAAAACTCTCAAAGAAATAGAAAATCCATTCCTTAAGTGTACATTACTAGTATGGCATAAATGGAAAGATAAACTCATGCCTGACTGCACTCTCATTATCCCTTGGTTTACAACAAGGATAAGCTTCAACAATTCCAGTTATGGGACTTGAAGGGTTTATATAGGATAACAGATCTGGCTGGAGAGCCATCTGTTAGGGATACTCTAACTTGGATTCCTGCATTGAGCAGGAGGTTAGACTCGATGGTCTTATAGGCCCCTTCCAATCCTACTATTCTATGATTCTATGATCTATTCACAGGATTAACCCCTAAAACAGGAACACAAATCACAACTCAACTACAGGAAGTAAAATTCAGTTGGATGCAAATACATCAAATTCTCCATTTTTCTAATAATCTAATCATAATGGCACAAACAGTATGCCATCTAATGGAATTTGAGACATTAGTGGTAAAGGAAAAGACAGAAATCAAAGGAATAACCTCAGTCCTGTATGGGCTTATCTCTGATTTGCAATTTGGAAATACAGAAGGGATCAAACCAGTATGGGGAAAGGATGTGGGCATGCATATTGAGCAAACAAAATGGGTAAAATTATGGAGACAGGGTCCAATGAACTCTATTTCTACAAAAATAAACACAATTAAAATTTTATACAGGTGATACTTAACACCACAGAAGTTAGGCCAGATATACAAATTAACCACCCCAAGTGCTGGCGGAACTGTACAAAAACTGGTACATTTTTTCATATGTGGTGGTCATGTGTCGTTATACAACAATTTTGGCAGGAGGTGTTTGTAGAAGCCGGCAAGATAACAGGGCAAGTGATTGATCTGTATCCAGCTATGGCTGTGCTATCAATATATGACAAATATGATGACAAACTACAAAACAAAGAACTACTGACTTTCTTATAGGCAGCAGCCTGGATGGAAATTACAGCCAGCTGGAAAGGAACACACAAACCCACAATACAGCAATGGTATCTCAAGGTTTGGTCAAGCGCTCTTATGGAAACGCTGACGCATGTCAAAAGAGTAACTAGGAACGTTAACTATAAACAAGACTTCTATGCAACTTGGCATCAATTTATAACTTATGTGACTAAGCACAAGGAATCATTAAAAGCACCACAGGCTCATAGTCAATTATGGAAAGTTTTGTTAGGATAACAGGATATGAAGGGAGTAGGATAGATGAACAGAGTATAGGTGAGGTAATCTCTATACTGTAATGTAGGATATTGATGACGTATGTAGTCAGTGTATTCCCAAGCTGTCTTATTATCTGTCAATGTTTTTATTTGTTAAAAATCAATAAAAATAATTGTAGAAAAAGAAAAGGCACAGACTCAAACTGGTACCCAGGTTAAATTAGTTCTGTTAACTCAGGCCTCAAGACAAAGACTCCCCACCTCCTCTCCAACAATCTGGAGGTTTAATATTATCTGTAAGGATGGGAAAAGCTCTGAACAATAATCAACATATATTCCTGGAAAATGTATTTCATTTCAGTAGTGTGGTGTTCTTTTTAATGTTGTAAATGTGCTGATGGGTAAACCCAGGAATCCTGCTGCACCTAGAATTCCAGATGTACGTGTAGAGGTCTTAGTAGGTTCAAGTTTATAAATGTTTGTATCGTACTGTTGGCATTCCAACGCTAATTCCATGGCAAATATATGATATTTGCTGAATAATCTTTTAATCTTCACACTGTATGACTGTTTTGAGTTCATTTTTGTTCGAACATACATAATGATTTTAACATATAGCTATACACAAATATAAGCAATTTGTTTTACATTGTTTGTTAGACATGGGAGCCTTTGATATGAGATATATAATTGTATAATAAGGATCACCTTCTATTGCTACCGGCAACATCCATGTTTCATTTTCCAGTCTTCTTGGCTATTCTTCCTTTCCAGAAAGATGACTGAGCATTTGGTGGATGCTGGTCTGTGGAACTTTTATTAACAAAAGTTATGAAGGGAAGCCACATTTCCACGAACCTGAACTTTTTATTTGTTCCTGTGCTTAATCTATTTTGCTCTGTTAACTTCTCAGCTAAAGCTACTTTCCAAATTTTGGAAAAAGATCCATCCTCTGAATATCCCTGACTTGTTTTCCAATATTGAGCTAATTCCATCCTTGCTGCTGCTGGATGGACCAACATTCAATCCTTATGCATTATGTTTATGCTATCCCCATAGCACCAATATTCAATCCTTATGCAATAGCTTTTTCTGTGTGTCATTAAAAATAGATGGAGGAGCAATCCTATGGCCACTAGACAGCGGCTAGATGGCCATAGGATATGTTGTTTTCTGGGAACCAACCTCCCCCCACTTCCGCGCTGCCTTGGAGGCAGCACAGAACTGCCCCATCCTCTGCGCTCACAAGAGGAGTGCAGAGCGCCCGAAAAGGGGTGTTCGGGGGGGGGGGTGTTCGGGGACGGGAATGGCAGAACTGTCTGTATGACGCATCTAATGTGTCATACAGCAGCCTTCTCCCCCACTCAGTCCCCTTGCAGCTAGACAGCTGCAATTGGCTGTCTAGTCGAAAATGCAGGGCAGGAGAAGTGTGGAGGGAACGACCCCCTCCGTGCTTCTCCTGCCCTGCATTGGATAGGCAGTTGCCTCCGGGTTTGGAGGCGGCCGCCTATCTGGATAGAATTGCTCCCTAAAGGGCCCACAGTGGTATGTTGTGTATTGTTTGTTGGGTTATCTGTGATATATAGTTGAAGATGGATATCCCGAATACTTGCACATATTCACACATCCACCACATATGGAATAAAGGCCCTCTAACTTGGCATCCTTTCCAATAGTGTGGCAAAAGGTTCTTGTTGATGTGATTTAATTTCACTGATGTTAAATGCTACCTGTGTATGATTTTTATGTGGGTGTCTGTCGTTGTAGCAGAAACAGATTTGAGAGACTTCTTTCTTCAAATTGTGTTCCACTGTTTCTGTGCACTGAACCCCAATATCCCCTTCCCATACCATTTTGAATCCTACTGTTGGACTACTTGGATGCACCATAAGCCAGCTATATATATGAGACACTGTCCCCTTAAGTTTGTTCTGTGAGTCAAGACAGTCACTTTCAAAGATTTGTAGTGATCTGATTGCCTCATTCCTATGTATAAATGTTGATGTAAAGCTTTGGAACTTGAAGTATGAGAAGCCAATTCATTTTATGACTTCATAATTTCTCTTTAATTTTTTTCGCTGTTATAGGTTTTCCTCTATTATGTACCCGATTCTGAAAAAACCCTGTTCTGCCCAGGTGTTTTATTGCCTTTTTTTCTGGATCTGTGAACTAGGACAGTGATCTAGGAATAGGAAAAGTGCTGAGACAGATGGGACAGAAGTTTATTCCTTGAGTTTCACACCTTTAATGTGTTTCTTAAGAAGGGTTTTTAATTTCTTCCAGAGTCGTCTTCCTCAAAGAGGAATAGAGAAGAGGCCGGGGGGCATGGTTTTCAACTGGGAGTTGGTTACACAAAGGATGATGTAATCTGCTCGTATTAGTAGCATGATCTGCTTGATCTGAAAAGATTCATAATAAAGCTTTAAATTTGTAAAACCAAAGCCTCCATGTTGGTCAAGCGTTTTTGTACAGATACATAATTTCCCCTCCACCATGCTAAATGTCTTCATTATATTCTGTTTTTAAAAAATAATAATAAAGAAAATTCTTTGAAATAAAAATTTGGCTTTGAAATAAAAATTTGGGGAGGGAATTCATCTTGCCATTCTGCCTAACAAGGAGAGATTTGTTTTTTTCCATTTCTTGACTTCTGCTTTGAGTTCATAGTTCCTTTTCCTCCATTGTTTTAAATCCTTTGGAATTATAGTCTTCAAATACTTAAAACTGGATGGCAGAAATTTTAATTTTGAGATTTTTTGGAGTTCGTTTTGATCCACCCTTGTCATGTTTAAACACATTAACTCATTTTATTTCCAGTCCCTTTTGGTTTATGTTCTGTTAGCAGTATTCAGATTTGATAACATTAACAAGATATCATCTGCATATAAGGTTCCTGGTGTGTGTTTTGTTACCAATTTGAACAGCTTTTATTTTCTTGTTGTTTTGGATTGTCTCTGCTAGTGCCTGTAGTTGCTATGGTCAAAGACTAATTTTTGCAAAAATTTTATGAGAAAAGGAGTGAGGCAATTGAGTTTTTAGTGAATATAATATATTGACCACCTGGTGAATGGAGTCTGCTAGGTACTGTCCAGGCATACAACAGGTTTGATCTGTTTTGATTATTGTGCTATAAAGTTATTCAATCCGTTAGCCGTAATTTCTGTTAGCATTTTAGCATCTTGATTAAGGGATGCCATGGGGTGGCATGCATTCACTAAGCTACAGTCCTTCCCCAGCTAAGGACGACTACCCACCTGGTGTGTCGTCAGGAATCTGGTATTGGTTCTCTTCCTAGAATGGTATTAAAGAGGGCTTGTAAATGTGGTATCAGGGTTTCCCTAAATCTTTTATAAAATTCATTTGTAAAACTGTCCATTCCTGGGGCCTTTCCTCTTCCCTCTAAGAATTTATCAATATTTTTGGGATTAGGGTTGCTTGTGGAATTTTGGTAAAACTTTGAGAATATTTCATTGATCTTTTTTGGGTTGGGAGTTTTTTCCTTGTTGTCTTTTTGTGTATATGGAGTATTTCTGCTGTTCATTTTTTTTGTTGGTGCCCTAGCTAATAGCTTTAATTAAAAAAAAAAAAAATTCATAGTGTTCTCTATTTGTGTATGGCATGGCTATCGGTATCTTTTCTATTTTGATTGCTTGTACTTTTGCTCCTTTACTAACACATATTTTATTGCTCCCTGTATGTTTACGTTTACTTTGTAATTTTTCCATTTCCTCAAATAACTTAGCTGTAGCTTTTTCTGATTGTTTCCTAACATTGTTTGCCTCACTCATACAGCACCTGCCCCTCATATCACCACATTCATTGCGTCCCGCAGGAATGTACGTCTAATATTGAGATTTGTATTTGTAGTGAAGTAGTATGATATTTTCTCTTTGATCTTATCTGTTATTGATTCTTTGGTTAACAAATTGGCATTCAGTTTCCAAAGTGGAGGGTAATGCTGAAGCTTTGTGAGTGAAATCAGGAGGGAGACTGGGGCATGATCTGATATGGTAATGTTGCCAATGTCTGCTCTTAGTAACATTGGTATCATTTATGTTGAAATCAAAACATAATAAATCCTGGAATAAGACATATGACGTCCCAAATAGAAAGTATTTTTTTCCAACCCCTTATCTACTCTACAGGAGTACAACCAATCATACAAATAGGTTGAGCAGACAGGTCGAGATTCTGGTGTTGTGCAGTGATGGGGTGCTTCTGTCCAGTTTTCTATTGGGAGTTTAATATCTCCCCCAGTAATCACCATTCGCTGTTTAAAGTATTTAAGTTTTAAGAGGATGTCCCTCATAAAGGAGATTTGTTTTGTATTTGGAGCATATATGGATGCGAGTGTAATATTGAATCCTTGTAAGCATCCCTCAATGAAAAAATATATCTACTGTTAGGATCCTGAAAAATATAACTTACTTCTAGTGGACATAATTTCATCAAAATAATGGAGGCCTCTCTGCCTTTTGATATTCCAGGGGCACGATATTGTTCTTCAAATTTTGAGCGCTGTAACAGTTTATGACTTAAGGCCCTTTGATGCGTTTGTTGTAATAAAATTATATCTGGATCTAATCTGTTACATTTAGCTTCTACTATCTTTAATTTGATTACCATGCCCAGCCCACTGACATCAAAATAAGTTTCCTTTATCTAATCTCTTGTCATATCGGTAATCTAGTTAATTGCCAAGCTTTCCCTCCCATCCAAATTGTCAGTTTCAAATTCTTGTGTGATCTGTCTTTAAGATTCCAATGTAAATACAATAACATACAAAGTAACAGCATGTTCTTCCTTGGAGGAGGAGACCTAGAATTAGACTCCTCACATTCTGGCAACGCTGTGTTTGACTTCTTGGCCCAAGGGAAAACCTGGGAGCTCGGAATTGGTCTGATATGAAACTGTTCCTGATCTGACTGACAGGCTTGCTAAGGACCAGTGTACTTGTACATATACAGACAGACACAACCCTACTGACACACAGAGGGAGAGAAGTACATATATATGCACATACACACGCGCGCGTTTTCTCTGTAAGGAGGGAAGCATTCTTACTCCTTTGTGACTCAGAGCTCTTTCAAATCCCCTTACTAACCTAACTTTCAAGTAATTTTTAGAACTTGCTATAAATCACATCCCTTTCCTTTCCCCTCCTGCAATTGTATTTTTCTATTGAGGATATACATTCATCCCTTTATTTTGTCCTATCCCATCGTCACCCTGATTCTCCCCTTTCTCTTGTTTTATCCTATGTGTGTAAGTGTCCATACCTTTACATTTATAAATATGAACACTTTCCTCTGCTTTTTCTTTTATCTCTCTCCCTCTCCAGTGAATTAATGCCTTTTATGTTTATTTGCCAAAACTGATGCTTGTTATCTGATGCTTTACTTGTCTTTCTTTACCTATGCCCCTCCTATATCCCTCCTTCCCCATCTCTTCCCTCGCTTCCCACTTAGCCAGATTCAAAGAATTTTCCATCTTCCTTTCCTTCCCCCTCTACCCCTTTACTTAACTGTTTGTACTCTTGGTTCCCCCTTTATTGAGTCTTATTTATGAACCCATCTAATTTTATCTATAGAGCATTTTTACACAAGGCATTTATTGTGTGCTCGTGATTCCTTACATACAGTTGTTTACAGATTCTTTAGACGATGTTGTGATCCTCCAGTTTTGCTTCTGTTTTTTAAGAGCACTTTCCTGGGCTTTTTTAGAGTGGGGAAAATGGGGTATTATTTCTTAAAGCGAAAGAGAAGCTATTTTCCTACTTGTGTAATTGCAATATTTTGCAATACCACAGCACCACCTAGAGGTTATGTAGTGGAAAAGCAGGAAAGGAAATGCTGTTTGTGTAGAACGCAGATCTCAATTCTGTGATGAAACTGCAAGTAGTTTCAGAGGTTAACTGACTCGTATAGAAAAGCCCATAATTGCACAAAGGCAATTGTTCCAGCAACATTGAGCAGAATGCAGTAAAAGTACAGAACTCATAGTTTGTAACCTTCAATGCAGCAACCCTCAATTGGCATTAATCTGTTTGCTTTTGGTGCCGCAACTCTTCCAACCAGCCACTTTCAACTCCAGGTCATCCTGATCTGAAGCATTCATGTTGTCTTCTCCATTCTTTTTCGGGGGTTGTATAGGTTGCAACTTTAGATCTTGCAACAGTGCAGCCACTTGTGTTGTTGTCTCTGCTACTAAGGTTTTCCTGCCTTTTTTCACCAGCAACTTCAAATGGTGTCCCCAGTGAGATGTGATTCCTGCATTCCTCAGTGCCTCAGTGAAAGGCCAGAGGGCCTTAGAAATCTTAGAAAGATTTGGATCTTTTTTGTGTTCCTCTGTGTTCTAAGCCGTGTAGGTTGCACAGTGCCCTGTGTATTTCTTCTCATTTAGTGTATCTAGCAAACTGCAAGAGACAATTCTGTCCTTCAGTGCAGCATTTTCTGGTTTCATTAAAGCAGCAGCTCTGTGTACCCTCTCATTATCATTCTGTGACAATTCAGTGCGTGGGCATTTCTGCTTAATCCAGGAGACTAAATACTCAGTTATGTCTGATCCTTCCTCCTGCTCAGCCAGACCTCTCATTCTGACGTTGCAACCTCTGTCTTCTGTGTCAGCTGTTTGAATCTGCAGTTCTCTGGTAGTTCTTGACGCACTCTAACTTTCCCTTCCGCTTCAAACTGCTCTCCATTGTTACATCTGTCTGTTTCCCTGTCAGCTATGAGTTTGGTTCCTAAAGGCAGTAATGCTATTTCTAAGGCTATCTGCCACTCCTTTGCTAAGAAGCAGGACACCTCGGAGGATCAGCTGTGTTGGATGGACAGTAGTAATCTTGTTTGCCTTGTAAATTTGCTTTGTGAACTGAAATGGAAGGAAATTTCTTGGAGATCAACCTGAATTGTCTGCACCTCCATGGCTTGAGAAGCCTCAGGAGTGCTGAAGAGGGCTTTGGCACAGTGAGTGTCATTCTCAACCATTCTAGCTACAGTCAGGGCCAGAAATATTGGAACAAGAGTAACTGTTCTGGCAGTTGGCCTCTGTACACCACCACATTGAAGTTGAAAGGAAACACACCCAGATGGGAGCGAAGTCAGGACGTTCAGCTGTAATGCGAGGGGTTTGACAGAAGTGGGGCACTAACCATTCAGGAAGGACAGCCAGTGGCATGCACACACCTCCATTGTTGGTGGCTCATAAGTAACGGAATGAATGGCTGACAAGCAGCTGCATGGCCAGGTGTGGCCTGTTTCCTGGGTACCCCATGGCCAATCAAGCGGATAAAAGGCCTGGAGGTGGTTCTGAGTGTTACATTTGCATTTGGTGGCTGTTCACTGGAACTCCCAACATGAGGTCCAAAGAGGTGTCCATGCGAGTGAAGGAGGCCATCATTAGGCTGAGGAAACAACATAAACCCATCAGAGAGGTAGCAAAAACAGTGGGAATGGCCAACAGAACAGAACAGTTCGGAACATCCTGAAAAAGAAGGAATTAACTGGCAAGCTCAGCAACAGCAAAAGGCCTGGCAGACCACGGAAGACCACTAAAGTGTATGACCATAGAATTCTGCTCATGGTGAAGAGGAACCCTTTCACAACATCTAGCCAGGTCAAGAACACTCTTGCAGAGGTAGGCATGTCATTGTCAACATCTACACTCAAGAGACGGCTTTATGAATGTAAATACAGAGGCTTCACAACAAGGTGCAAACCACTGGTAATGCTCAAGAACAGACAGGCCAGATTAGCCTTTGCCAGCAAACACCTAAAAAAGCTTGCCCAGTTCTGGAATAAGATTCTTTGGACTGATGAAACCAAGATTACTTTGTACCAGAATGATGGGAACAGAAAAGTATGGAGAAGGAAAGGAACAGCTCATGATCCAAAGCATACCACATCATCTGTCAAACATGGTGGAGGCAGTGTTATGGCATGGGCATGTATGGCTGCCAATGGAACCGTATCACTGGTGTTTATTGATGACCGGACTGCTGAGAAAAGCAGCAGAATGAATTCTGAAGTGTATAGGGCTATACTTTCTGCTCAGATTCAGCCGAATGCTGCCAAACTGATAGGATGCTGCTTCATATTGCAGATGGATGACCCCAAACATACAGCAAAAGCTACCCAAGAGTTTCTCCAGGCAAAGAAGTGGGATGTTCTTCAATGGCCAAGTCAGTCACCTGATCGCAACCCAATAGAGCACGCTGTTCACTTCCTGAAGACAAGACTGAAGGCAGAAAGACCCACAAACAAGCAGCAGCTGAAGGCAGCTGCATTAAAGGCCTGGCAAAGCATCTCGAGGGAGGAAACTCAGCACTGGGTCTTGTCCATGGGTTCTAGACTTCAGGCAGTCATTGACTGCAAAGGATTTTCATCCAGGTATTAAAGGCGATCCTTACATTTGAAATGATGTTGGTTTGTTCCATTACTTATGAGCCACCAACGATGGGTGTGTGTGTATGCTACTGGCTGTCCTACCTGAATGGTTAGTGCCCCACTTTTGTCAAACCCCTTGAATTACAGCTGAACGTCCTGACTTCGCTCCCATCTGGGTGTGTTTCCTTTCAACTTCAGAGTGGTGGTGTACAGAGGCCAACTGCCAAAACAGTTATCCTTGTTCCAGTATTTCTGGCCCTGACTGTCTTTCAGCAGCAGTAGTCAATGAAGGCTTTCTTTCCATTAAAAGTTTATCTTGGAGTTTGGAAGAAGAGGTTTTCTAACAATTTAGTCTCTTCTAATTCCCTCAGCTATGTTACCAAAATCACAGGTAGCACTGAGTGCACATAATGCAGTGACATACTGATCTCTTGGCTCTCCTGGCAATGGAACCCTTGAATAAAATTTGTCATGTTCAGCAATCACTTTTATAGGAGGATTAAAGTAATCATCCAAGGCCTGCAGAGCCACGTTATAATGATTTGCATCCTGATCCACAGAAGCAGGGAAAGGCAAGTAATTATAGATCTTCTGGCTCCAAGCAATGAAACAATAAGGCCTTCGATATCATCAGTCTGGATGGTAAGGAGATAAATTGCAAAAATGTGCCTTCCACTGTTTCCAGGGAATAGGAGGTTCCCCTGGGGTGGGCAGGAAGAAAGGTGGTGGAGGTATAGGACTCATATTTTGGTGGTCATGCAGGAGAAGAAGCTGAAGCAGAATCAAGAAAATTTAAATGCAAGAGAACCTGGAAGCAGTAGTTGCAAAAGCAGTAGGCTCTGCATGAGGCTGAAAGCAGCAGCAGAAGCAGAGAAAGGCCAGAAGTTGAAGCAGTGGATGTGGCAAGACAAACTCATTTGCTGTGGGTTCTATAGAAGATCATTGCCACTTGTTTTGTGTCTGCCCCTTTCTCCATAAGAAAGACATCCCAGTGTTGTTTTTTTAAAAACCACTTTATTGATAAGCTCTAACTCTCTTCACAGGCATAACTGCAATCTTTTATCCCTTCCACTGTGCTTTCCTTCTTCTGTTATGGCAGTCGACCACATCCTAAGTCTTCACTATTGTACTGTAGGCCTTTGAGTGCTTTTCCAAATACCTGCTATCTCCATCCTGGGATGAGCGAGTGAACAGGGTGAGCTAACTGGTCTGGTGGTGGAGGAGACAAGATGTACTACAGGTGTAGACACAAGGAGAAGAATGAACCTGATCAACAGTGTGCTCTGATTGACTTCGTGCTCAGCTGTGTGGATTGAAAAGAGGGTGTCCTGAGAGCTCCTAGACTGCTCCTTGTGTGTGCTTGGGGGATTGCTTCCTGCTGAGCAAGCAGAGGCTGCATCAGTAGGTTCAGAAGGTATATTGGGCAGCCACTTCCCAGGGATTTTTTGTCAGTTTTGAAGATTTATCCCAAGGTCTAAGGCTTTATGTTTCTGAGATATCTGAGAATTGTCTCCTACCTCCTTGATTTGTTCTTTTAATGGTTTAATCGCCAATGCCCAGTCTTCTAGTAGTAGTTTTATCTGATTAGCTGTGTCCACTGTCAGGTCTACTACCATTTCAGTGCTTTTGGCGTGCTTTCTCCCATTGACAGGCTGTCACTGTCCTCCTCCTCTAGGCCCTGTTTAGATGCCTTGGTTTTGAAGTCAAAAAAGGAGGCATGCTCCCACCTTCATTTGATGATGTGGAGTGTTGCATTTGCTAGACACTGTAAACGTCTGATTTCACTGTTGAATAGGTTCATTTGCTTAAGTTGTGTTGTTTTTATGAGTTGGAGCTTCAGCTCTGGACACCACCTTAGCCCTATGATGTCATTCCCCAAGGGATGACCATATTCAGATTGGGTTGCCAACTTTCCAACAGGCAGAAATTAGCAGGAAAATGTCCTTATCCCAACAAGGAGAAAAAGTGGTGGAAAAAGTTTCATCTTCTGTCTTCTGCGTGTTGGGCAACTATTAATGACACAAGATCTTTGCCAGATAATAAGTTAGTAAATCATAAATTTAAGACAGCTAAGTTAGTGAAGACATCTGATGACTTGTTAGCTGCAGAACAGTTCGGGGGTGGGGGGAATGAATGTTCCATTCTCACTTCCTTGTATATTTTCCAAGGTTGCAGGTTTTAAGACAAGTGAATCGTGTGTTTTTTATCCTCCCCACCCTCATCCAAAGAAGCAAAATGTGGGTAGAGAAATCTGCAAACAAGAATGCCAGAATTGGGGTGGGAAAGAAGAGACTCTGGGAAATGGGGCAGAGGGGAAAATATATGGGAAGGGACAAACAAAGAAGGTAACAAAGCATAATGCTGAAAGCCCTTCACATCACCCACCAATCCAATGCCTGCAGAAGCTGCCCTGGGCCAAGGATGCTGCTGTTTTTCAAAAGTATTTGGAGCAGCCACTCTGGAGGGTGGTTGAAGAAGACCCTCCACACACACACACACTTCCATAGCCTACGTCCCTTTGCAAAAGAGATATCAATTGTGTTTGGGGGGGAGGGGAGGTGACGTGAAAATGGTTTGGCTTTTGGGAGCAGGGATGAGCCATTTACAAGGTGGTAAGAGTGGGTTTATTCTTTATTTTTTTCCTGCTTTTGTTGTATTTGAAAAGTCAGGCTATGGCTCTGAGACTGAGAGATCAATCAGCAGGTCATCCATGGCTGTTTTGAAAAAGGTGGTGAAAGGAAATGGGAATGGACTGACACTATATAATTGCATTCAGTGGCTGTCCGTCTCTCAGTCAACCCACATCTTGTCTTTAAAGTACAACAAAGGATCAGGAGAGGAAAATCACCCTTGCCACCTCATAAACTTGTAAGAAGTTAAGTAAGATGGGTGGATAGAGGCAGGATCAAGTAGAGAGGAGGAGGAGCCATCTCAAAACATCAGGTGAGTCAAGAGGGGAAGGGTACAGGCTGTCCTTGCATGTGACTTCAAAGACCCAGCTGCCAAATAGGTACAGGAAGAGATCCTGCTTCATCCCACTGGGGCTGTGTTTCCACCAGCGATTTACTCCAACCTGACTGTGCAGTGCGGTCTCTGTGTTTCCATGACGTTCTGGCCATTCAGCCCCAACCCTGCATTGTATCGCAGAAAAACTGCTTCTTCTGAGACTGGTTATAGCCCGACTTTTCCTGCTTACTTCGGCTCCATTACTGAGCTGTTTCCACAACCACACTGGGTTTGGCGTCATAGTCCTGCCCCTTATGGGTGTGTCGCTCACCTGCCTCAGTCACCTGCCCCTGTCCTCACCAGAAGCAGCTGCGTGTGAAGGAGAAGGGGAGATGATACTAGAGGGAGCAATCTGGCAGAGATGAAGAGATGCACACATAAGCACCCCTGGCATCCAAGTGCAATGTCCACCCACCCTGGGTATCCTTATGAAGTTCCCAGTCAAGGTGGTGGCAGGGAAATCAGGAGAGCTGCAAAGACAGCTTCACAGAGAGTCATTAAGTCATCCCGCCTTAGGGGAAGAAAGGGTTTAAAAGGGGAGGAGATGCTACACACAGCTTTTTCGCTCTGTGAAAGTGCTCTTTAAAACTCACGTTAAAGGGAAAAAAACAAAAGGGCTGGAACAGAGCAGAAGAGGGGGATGAGGGAGGCAAAGATGAAGAGATGCACAACTAGTACATCATCCACTGTCTCTGTTCACCATTTCCTCCCTATGTATTTCCCCTTTAAGGCTTTGTCCCACTTTGTGTGGGCATGTGCTAGGGGGTGTTACTTCTGAGTAAACTCATTGGCTGTACGGCTTTCTTTTCCTGGGAGTAAGTGCGATTGAAATCTGTGTGGCTTGCTTCTGAGTAGGCATGCATAGGAGTGTGTCCCCTTCAATGCATTTACTTGGGGTCTCCCTCCTCAGCCATGCAGGAGAAAGGCTTGACAGTTAGGATTTCAATAGGTATTAAAAGTGCCTTCGATTGGGAAGCCAGCCATCCACTACTTCTTCTAGCCCACCTTGCAGGGTCATTGGGAAGCCAGAATAAGGGGGAAGAGCAACAACAGCGGGTGGGGGAGAGGTGGCCTTGTGCTTCACTGGAGTGAAGCACAAGGGGACGAGGGAGGGGGAATCGGCAAGAGGAGGCGGCGGTTGGGTCTGAGGTAATCAGACCCAACCCAGCCACCGCCCAGCCATCAAGAAAATAATTCGATTAGTGCTCAGTGGAAACAGCACAGAACCCCATGCTACAGCGATGATAAGCTGGCTCTTTAAGGACTGTGGAAATAAGAAAAGGAGAAGATGTGATTGGGGAAACATCGCAACAAAGTTGCAAACAAAGTGAAGCCGATAGCATGGAAACACACTCTGGGACTACATCCCTACTGTGGGGAATGTATGTCTCATGTCTTGGTGCTTGTGAATACAGAACAAAGAAGTGATCATTATTTCTTCCTGATTGATCTGGAAATATGTTTAATATTTTCTTACATGATTCCCAGTCTTGGAAATCCTAGGAAGAGAAAGTGCTGCTCAACACTTTTTATTTTTAATCAGGTGGGCAGAATGGCACCCAGGCTTTCCATTGAACATAGATGGCAAATCTCACAAGGAGCTGCCTCGTAACATCCAATTTGACAGCGAGAAAGGAGTTGACTTCATTTTGAATTACACCAAGGCGTGAGTATTGTGATGGTTCTCATTATTTTATATTGGTACTCTAGGTTGGTATATTAAAATGGGAAAAGGGACAAAATAGATTAAAACACAATTTTAAAATAGAGTTGAACCAAATTACTACACTTTAAATGACAAAATAAAAGAGCACATGCTTACATATTGAATTGCAACTTACAATTGAAATAATCAAAATGAAAAACGTACAATACTTATGGCCATAAATATTAGCCCTACAGTCTGATCCAGTTACAGTCTACTTAGAAGCAATGGGTTTCATGGAACTTATTCCTAGGTAAGTGTGTATAAGATTGCAAGTGAGCAGAGCAATCCTATTTATGGGCGGGGTGGAGCGGAGATCCACAGCTTAGTGACCACTAAATTCAAAGTCCAGGCAGCTTACAGTGGCTAGGGCAGGAGATGGGGCGGGGGAGCTTAAAGCTTAGGGTTGCTTCTTAGTGTCCCTCAGTACTAAAGTACATAAGTACTAAAACAGCATTGTTTCTATAGGAATGTTCTGGTTAAAATAGGAAATCCAGTAACATACAAAATGGTTCTAATGTTCATTAATATTCTGATTTTACCTACACATTCCCTACCTTCTCATAATCTAACTAAGGGCGCAACCCTATGGCCTCTAGACAGCATCTAGACAGCCATAGGATTTTTCAGTTTATGGGAACCATAAAGCCAGTGCTCCAAGCTCAGTTCCCAGAAATCTGACTCTCCTCCCCCACTGACTCGTAGGAGGCACGGTTCGTCCCCAGCTCCACACTCATAAGAGCAGCACAGAGCAGCCAAAAAGGGGGCATTCCTGGGGAGGGGAGCACGGAAGTGCCGGCATGACGCTTCCTATGCGCTGTCCACCTTCCCACCCCCCACTCGAGGTGCCGAAATCGGCTGTCTAGCCGCAAATGCAGGGCAATTGGAGCGCGGAGGAGGAGATCCCCTCCATGCTTCGCCCACCCTGCATTGGATAGTTGGTTGCCTCTTGAGTTCAGAGGCGAGCGACTATCCCCATAGGATTATGCCCTTAATGTTTAATCCTAACCAATTCTAATGTATTTATGTTTTTTTTTTTTTAAAAAATGTCTTCTGTATGGGTATTTTACCTGTCTTTGTTCGACTTTATGGACCATGTGTTCTGTATATCTGAAGACAAGCACAAATAAAAGGATATATTCCAAATGTTACCTACACTACTTTCCAGTACTCTGCATCTCTCCAGAGTTTCATCTTTTCTTTCTTAATGGATTTTCTGCAGGAAGAGAAAAGGTGGAAAAAGCAGTGGGGAAACATAAGAGGGTTACAAGTGGATGATGATGTCATTTGGACCCCCCCATAAAATTCTGTGAAATGTGGCAGGACAATTGCATATTAAAAGTCTCTATTGGTTGACTTGATTTGTAGAAATGCTGGGGCCTTTCTACCAAGAAAATGGCACTCAAACTGGCTTACAATCAAACAATTATAAAACGAATACATTAAAAACACAATTAAAACACAACAATAACAGAATAAAAACAGCACCTAACCCAACAGTACTCAACCCCACAGTCCCAAAGGCCTGCTTGAATAAAAATGTCTTTGCCTGTCAGCGGAAGGGCAACAGAGAGGGAGCCTATCTAGGCTATTTTTTCCTGTCATGTAATTTCCTGTCATGTGGCCCCCTAGTTGAATACCTATCTAGGCTCACTAGAGTCTCACTGGCTTTCTTAGCACGTTCAGGAGAAGCACTTGTTCAGCTGGGCTTTATGGAAGAGTGGCGAGAAGATAGCCATAGCTGAAAAAACTCATATCAAATCCTGTTTGGATTTTGCCAAAAGGCATGAGGGAGACACAGCAAACATGGGGGAAAAGGTGCTCTGGTCTGGTGAGACTAATACTGAACTTTTTGGCCTTACTGCAAAATGCTGTGTGTGGTGCAAAGCCAACATTGCTCATTGCCCTGAGAACGCCATCCCCACGGTGAAACATGGTGGTGGCAGCAGCTTGTTGTGGGGATGCTTTTCATCGGCAGGGGCTGGGAAACTGGTCAGGGTTGAGGACAAGATGGATGGAGCCAAATATAGGGCAATTAGAGAGGAAAGCCTGTTTCGGTCTGCAAGGGACCTGCACTGGGGAGGAGGTTCCCCTTCCAGCAGGACAATGACCCTAAACACACAGCCAAAGTTACACTGGAGTGGTTTAAAAACAAGAACCTATGTGTGGCCCAGTCAAAGCCCAATCTGATTGAGAATCTGTGCCAAGACTTGACAATTGCTGTTCACCAATGGTCCCCATCCAACCAGACAGAGCTTGAGCCATTTTCCAAGATGGATAGGCAAAAATTGCAGGATCCAGATGTGCAAAGCTGGTAGAGACTTAGCCCAAAAGACTCACAGCTGTAGTTGCTCCCAGAGGTGCTTCTACCAAGTATTGACTTGGAGGGGGGGATACTTATGCAACCAACAAATGCCAGTTTGTTTTTGTTTAATTAACTTTTGTGCCACAATAAAAATATTTTGCAACTTCAGTGTGTTAAGTACTTTGTGTAAATCAAATGGTAAAAATGGCAATTAAATACATTTTAATTCCAGGTTGTAACACAACAAAATGTGGAAAAGTCAAAGGGGGGTGAATACTTATGCAAGGCACTTCAGTACAAAGCAAACTAGAAAGTGCACTGAATGAATGAATTTATGAGGAGGGGTATTTCTATTTAATATTGGATCAGAAATGTCATTTCTTGCATGGGCTGGAACAGGGGGGAAAAACTCTTAATTTCCTTATATGTTAACCTACACAACCAGGATGGGTACAATATTGATAATGATAAAAACAAAACACAATAGAGTTCAGCCGTACATCAAACATGGGCATATGAAATATCTTATGACCTATACATAATTAAATGAGTTAAAAACACTTGGTAGCATGCTTTGTTGATACATTATAAAATTACACATTATCCAATACCATGTAGAGAACATTTTTTCCTCTCCTCTTTTTTCTCCTTAAAAAAAAGTATGGAGGGTTTTAAAAAAATAAATTCCTGGTATGTTAACATTCACATCCAGAAATAATAAAAAAGATGGGCAGGGGAGGGAAAGAGACAAACAAATTATCACAATTCTATATACTAACAATAATAAATCTTTGTTAACTGTCCAGAGAGCTGTTTATTATTCTTATTATAATAACAGTTATTATTCTAACAGTAATAAAACTTTACTCTTTGTAAACTGCCCAGAGAGCTTTGGCTATTGGGCGGTATAGAAATATAATAATAATAATGTAAGAAAACTAAACAAACTGAACAATTCAAAAATATAGATACAGACACAAATTGCCTGTGCTCAATGTCATCAGTCTTAAGTTGATGGCAGTTAGTAGCACATCTTATGGATATGGTATAAATTACATATCAAATACCGTAAATAAAACAAATATTTACTAAAACGTAAGATAATGTTGCAGAACTCAGAGTCAGAGAGGCCACGGAGTGAAGGAAAAAGAGTTTTTCTTTATTTAATGCGCGGGCTTTATGGCTGGAATCACTTCCAAAGAGCCAAAAGCCCCGATTTACATCAGCACATTGTTTTTATAGATATTGTGACGCATAGGAAACGGCTCCTCCTCTCCCTCCCGTGTGGGGTTGCAGTCCTCAACATTTCTTCTCCTAGCACCATTGTTTATAATACAAGAAAAGGGTTATAGGGTAGCGATGATAAGCAGAGAACCGCAGAGAACATGATATACTGTGGTTTTAATGTTCTATATATTTTAAATTGTTTTATTGTGTGTTGTTTGGTTTTAGTTTTTGTGAACCGCCCAGAGAGCTTCAGCTATTGGGCGGTATAGAAATGAAATAAATAAATAAATAAATAAAATAAAATATACATATCACTATGACCTTAGCCTTTGTTGACAAGATAAGAAATTTCTGTGTCTCGTCAGCTTACAAACATATATTTCAGAGAGCAAGAGCTCAGCAAGAACATGAAGCATGAGACTGCATGAGGCTACTTAGTCTGACCCCCGATATGGCTGCTACATTCCCCCCTTAAATGCATTATTTTATTACAATTATAGCATTTCTGATAAGCGAATGCTCATAATAGTCTGCAAAGCACAATACAAAACTTTTTATAACATACATATCACTCAACTTCTTGTTGGTCTATTAGAGCGTAGAGGGCAGCAGTTTTTGTGGCCGGGGCAGTAAACAGATTGTTTAAGCAACGCATAAACCAGGGAGTGCAGAAACATAACAGCACCCCTACTAATACCACTGGTAAGATCAGAACAAATAATGCTTTGAGCCAGCTAAGATCTGGAAGCCAAGAGGTTAACCAATCGAGCCAATCATGTTGTCCTATTGTTATGTCAGCCACAATATGATGCAGATTGTTGATCTGTTCATCTACAGCATTACTATTATCAGTTAAATTAAAACAGCAAAGCTTTTGGTGCGTCTCACAACCCAGATGATGAAGGAAGAGGTAATCTATACCAGCTCTATTTTCTAAAACAGCACCTCTTAAAAATGCTCGTGAGGTGGCATTTATGCTCTTGGCCAAGCTGCAAGCTAACCGGTTGATTTCCAGACCATCAGCCAAGGCTAGACCTGGAACTCTAACTAACGATACTGCCAGTGCCAATTTTTCTGAGTCAGAGTATAGCTGTACATGGTTATTACAATCTTCAGTTAGTTGGAGTGCTCTAGGCCGCCGTCGACGGATTTTCTCTGGCCACGGGGGAAGAATTGGCACCAGGCAACAGAAGAATTGGCACCCAAGGCAACATGGGTGGTTATCAGACAAGTTGGCTGGAATGAATGACCAGGTACGGGAACCACAGGTTCAAAACCATCCATGAGGCAGAACTATATGTGCATAATTAAAAGACATGTTTTGAATTTCATTACAGTGGAAGGGGGGGGGGCAGGGATAGCTTTACATTTCCCAGAAGATTTTTGACAATCATTCATGCACAAATGGCATTTGTTCCAGCTACGATGGGAGTACGTAGAGTGAACTCTGTAGGGGGTAAGATTTTCGTAACTATGCCCCAGTCAGAATTTTGGGAATAAGTCAAGTTTATATTAAAATAGCTTAACATAGTCTCGTTTTGAATTTTTTCAGGATGCTTACAGACCGGTATTAGGCAAGAGCTAATAAGCCTGTTTGCAGGTATATCTTTTGGTAAACAAAAATGCTTTACTCTAGTGATATTAGCTAAGTGAAGCCAGTAATTATCAGCGAATTGCTGGGACAAACTTCCCCCTCCAGGGGCAGACCCCCTTTTTTCACACCTTATTAAGGAAACACAATACAACACCACTAACACTACAACATGCATATTTGATCTTCTTTGGGATCTGACCATATGCTGTTCAGTCGTGTCCGACTCTTCGTGACCCCATGGACCATAGCACGCCAGGCCTTCCTGTCCTGCGCTCTCTCCCGGAGCGTGCTCAAGTTCATATTCATTGCATCCGTGATGCTATCTAGCCATCTCATCCTCTGCCGTCCCCTTCTCCTTTTGCCTTCAGTCTTTCCCAGCATCAGGGTCTTTTCCAGGGAGTTTTCTCTTCGCATTAGGTGGCCAAAATATTGGAGCTTCAGCTTCATTATCTGTCCTTCCAATGAGCACTCAGGGTTGATTTCCTTTAGGATGGACTGATTTGACCTCCTTGCAGTCCAGGGGACTCGTAAGAGTCTTCTCCAGCACCACAGTTCGAAAGCATCAATTCTTCGGCGCTCAGCCTTCCTTATAGTCCAGCTCTCACAGCCATACATTACTACTGGGAAAACCATAGCTTTGATTAGACGGACCTTTGTCGGCAAGGTGATGTCTCTGCTTCTTACTATGCTGTCTAGGTTGGCCATAGCTTTCCTCCCAAGGAGCAAGCGTCTTTTAATTTCATGGCTACAGTCACCGTCTGCGGTGATCTTGGAGCCCAAGAAAGTAAAATCTGTCACTGCTTCCATTTCTTCCCCTTCTATATGCCAGGAAGTGATGGGGCCAGATGCCATGATCTTAGTTTTGTTAATGTTGAGTTTCAAACCAGCTTTTGCACTCTCCTCTTTCACCCTCAACAAGAGGCTCTTGAGATCCTCTTCGCTTTCTGCCATTAGGGTGGTATCGTCTGCATATCGGAGGTTGTTGATAATTCTCCCAGCAATCTTAATTCCGACCTCTGATTCATCCAACCCGGCATTTCTCATGATGTACTCTGCATATAAGTTAAATAAGCAGGGTGACAATATGCAGCCTTGTCGTACTCCTTTCCCAATTTGCAACCAATCGGTTGTTCCATGTCTGGTTCTGACTGTTGCTTCTTGACCCTCATACAGGTTTCTCAGGAGACAGGTAAGGTGGTCTGGTACTCCCATCACTTTAAGAATTTGCCACAGTTTGTTGTGATCCACACAATCAAAGGCTTTAGCGTAGTCAATGAAGCAGAAATAGACGTTTTTCTGGAATTCTCTTGCTTTCTCCATGATGCAGCGAATGTTGGCGATTTGATCTCTAGTTCCTCTGCCTCTTCTAAACCCAGCTTGTACTTCCGGTAGTTCTCGGTTCACATACTGCTGAAGCCTAGCTTGTAGGATTTTGAGCATCACCTTGCTGGCATGTGAAATGAGCGCAATTGTGCGGTAGTTTGAACACTCTTTGGCGTTGCCCTTCTTTGGAATTGGAATGTAAACTGACCTTTTCCAGTCTTGTGGCCACTGTTGAGTGTTCCAGATTTGTTGGCATATTGAATGCAGCACTTTAACAGCATCATCTTTTAGGATTTTAAATAGCTCGGCTGGAATACTGTCATCTCCACTAGCTTTGTTGTTACTAATGCTTCCTAAGGCCCACTTGACTTCACTCTCGAGGATGTCTGGCTCAAGTTCAGTGACCGCACTATCATGGTTATCAGGGACATTCAGATCTTTCCTGTATAGTTCTTCTGTGTATTCTTGCCACCTCTTCTTAATCTCATCTGCTTCTGTTAGGTCCCTGCCTTCTTTGTCCTTTATCATGCCCGTCTTTGCACAAAACGTTCCCTTGAGATCTCCAATTTTCTTGAAGAGATCTCTAGTCTTTCCCATTCTGTTGTTTTCCTCGATTTCTTTGCATTGTTCATTTAAGAAGGCCTTCTTGTCTCTCCTTGCTATTCTCTGGAACTCTGCATTCAGTTGGCTATATCTTCCCCTTTCTCCCTTACTTTTCGCTTCCCTTCTTTCGTGAGCTACTTGTAAAGCCTCATCAGACAGCCACTTTGCTTTCTTGCATTTCTTTTTCTTTGGGATGGATTGAGTTGCTGCCTCCTGAACAATGTTACGGACCTCCGTCCATAGTTCCTCAGGCACTCTGTCTATCAGGTCTAATCCCTGAAATCTATTCCTCACCTCCACTGTATATTCATCAGGGATATGATTTAGGTCATACCTGAACGGTTTAGTGGTTTTCCCGACGTTCTTCAATTTAAGCCGAAATTTTGCAAGAAGCAGCTCATGATCTGAGCCACAGTCAGCTCCAGGTCTTGTTTTTACTGACTGTATGGAGCTTCTCCATCTTTGGCTGCAAAGGACATAATCAATCTGATTTCGATATTGACCATCTGGTGACGTCCATGTGTAGAGTCGCCTCTTGTGCTGTTGGAAAAGAGTGTTTGCTATGATCAGCATGTTCTCTTGGCAAAACTCTATTAGCTTTTGTCCTGCTTCATTTTGTACACCAAGGCCATGCCTGCCTGTTATCCCGGTGATTTCTTGACTTCCTACTTTAGCATTCCAATCCCCTATGATGAAGAGGACATCTTTTTTTGGTGTTAGTTCTAGAAGGTGTTGTAGGTCTTCATAGAACTGATCAACCTCAGCTTCTTTGGCCTCAGTGGTTGGGGCATAGACTTGAATTACTGTGATGTTGAATGGTTTGCCTTGGATTCGTACTGAGATCATTCTATCATTTTTAAGATTGTACCCCAGTACTGCTTTTCCCACCCTTTTGTTGACTATGAGTGCTACTCCATTTCTTCTAAGGGATTCTTGCCCACAATAGTAGATATGATGGTCACCTGAATTAAATTCGCCCATGCCTGTCCATTTGAGTTCGCTGATTCCCAAGATGTCGATGTTCAATCTTGCCATCTCATGTTTGACCACCTCCAGCTTACCTTGATTCATTGATCTGACATTCCAGGTTCCTAAACAATATTGTTCTTTACAGCATCGGATTTTCTTTTCACCACCAGACACATCCACAGCTGAGTGTCCTTTCGGCTTTGGCCCAGCCGCTTCACTCTTTCTGGCGCTACTTGGAAATACCCTCTGCTCTTCCCCAGTAGCATATTGGACACCTTCCGACCTGAGGGGCTCATCTTCCAGCGTCATCTCTTTTAGCCTTGTGATACGTTCCATGGGGTTTTCTTGGCAAGAATACTGGAGTGGGTTGCCATTTCCTTCTCCAGTGGACCACATTTTGTCAGAACTCTCTGCCATGACCTGTCCGTCTTGGGTGGCCCTGCACGGCATAGCTTATGGCAGCTGTTCACCTGGCTAGCTGCAGTAGGGTCTAGTCCCCTTCTTCAATTCTCTCCAGTTGCAGGTCTGACCGTACGCAGGATGGGCAGTCTCCCCGTGTGCCCACAGTAAGGTCTAGCCTGAGTCTTCTTACTGCTTTTTCAGAATAATTTTTAAAGGATTTTCAGGATTTCTGGTCACAGTCCACTCCCCCCCCCCTCGCTCTCTTGACTCGTGTCCAATGTATCCAGGGTTTAACTCCAGCTACTTTCACAGCTGTGGGGGTGGAAAGTATAACAGTTTTTGGCCCTCTCCATCTGGGAGTCAAAGGGTCATTTTTCCACTTTTTGACCCATACTTTATCTCTTGGTTGGAAAGGATGAACTTCTGTAATGGGAATTGGGGGCTTATTTTCTAAGACAAAGCGACGCTGGGCTTGAAGAACTTTGCCCAGTGTTTGGACTTCTTGTTTAAGGCTAACGTTTGCTTGCTCTTGATGCCGCTCCAGTGTCAATCATGAAGTAAGTGTCATGGCCCCTTTCAAGCTGTCTTCTCTCTCGCCCGTTCTGGCTCCTTTGGTTTTCTCCTTTGTGTATTTGATTTATTTTATTTGGGCATTCATGCCACCAATGTCTATCTTATCCACACTGGGCACACTGGTTTCTTTCTTAAGAATCCTCTGCCTCTGCTGGGACTTCTTCTATTTTTTCGTCCACGTCTTCTTGGGCCTCTGGGTCGAGGGGGGTATACTGGCGATAGGCATCTAAAAGACGCTCCAAGTACGCCCTGGGGCCTCGGCGGCACCTTGCAGCACTTTAGACATCTTGGTCATATTAACTGACTTCTTCATACCTGCCTTCATGGCTTCTAACAGCAGGGTTTGATACTGGGTGAGGCGCTCTAGCCCCGCTTGTGTTTTGGGATTCCAGCGGGGGGGTTACTTACAAGGAGACTTTATTGGGTAACTTACAGCACACAGGCGTACCTAATGGTTGGATCAGACAGCTTCTCTGAACCACGAGCTATTGGGCTAAATGGGTTTTATACCATACATGTTACCCATGAGGCAGCACAACACTAGCAAGCATTTTCAGCATAGGCTAGAAGTGTTTGGTTCTCAGGCACAGCTTCCTGTAAACAAACTTCGCTTCCCAGGCAAAGTGCTTGATAACACTTTTACTCATTAGTATGGGAAGAGAAATCTCTCTCTCTTTTGCTTTCTTTTTCTTGCTGATCTGCCTGTATTGCAGATCATGTTTCAAACTTTTTACATAAAACTTTCCGCTCCATGCACCAGCCTTGTCTCTTTATTTGTCTTTTTTGCAAGTTAAACTCACTTACTTAAACCTTTCTGCCCTACACTAGTCCCAATGACACACGTTTGGGATAGGCTCTTCTTTTCCTTCTAGTTACATTTTCTCATCTTAAAGAACTATTACATTATTGTGGCTACTTTACCCCAGGTAATAAGCTCCAGGCACAATCAGCTGCTTTTAATTCACCCTGGGGCAACTATGGCCATGCTTCTTCTTTACAAATCTTTTTTTTTCTTTGCCTCTTGCCTTCTCTTTCTTCTTTTTTTTTTCCTTTCTCTATCTGTCTGCCACTTTCTCTATTTCTCTGTCTTTTCTACTTGTCTCTATCTTTCTCTACTTGTCTTTGTCTTTTCTCTTGTCATCCATTGGGAACCACACTCAGTATCATTTGGAGTTGCAACTAACACTAATCTGCAAATATCACATATATTTTATGATATCTAAGAAATCATAAAATATGCACAACAAACTTTTTTTTTTTGCAATTTAACACAATTAATGGAAAACACTTCTTGCATGGTAAGGCATGATGGAGCAGATTTAGCAATCATACTGCTCCTCTGGCTGCATGCTCAGGGCTCATCAAAATCAAGGGATGGGCATACTCACACACGCAAAGAGTTCTAGGTCACCATTTTTGCATCGGCAACTCTATGCTGCATGAGTTCTAGCAGAAGGAAATCTAAAAGTCATAGATCAAACTTAGCCTGTTGTGCACTGAGCTGACTACAACACAGACACACAGTCTACAGCAATGAGAGTTCAAGTTTATGAAAAGCCTCACAGCACTGTGAAAAGGGGGGGGGGGCTCTCGGGGCTATCTATCACTAGACAAGCTAGCCAGGGATTTACAATATCACACACACACACCCCTCTTTTCTTCTCTTTCCCTTCAACTTGGTACACGAAAGCAAAGTGCCGAAACTCAGGACGCTGGGGGGTGATGGGCATCGCCTTATACTTGCATTTTTCAGGCAGCCATTAATCTTCTTCGGGGAGGCGGTGGGGTGATTTTCCGAGTCATGGCACCATTTATGTTGCAGAACTCGGAGTCAGAGAGACCACGGAGTGAAGGAAAAAGAGTTTTTCTTTATTTAACGCGCGGGCTTTATGGCTGGAATCACTTCCAAAGAGCCAAAAGCCCCGATTTACATCAGCACATTGTTTTTATAGATGTTGTGACACATAGGAAACGGCTCCTCCTCTCCCTCCCGTGTGGGGTTGCAGTCCTCAACATTTCTTCTCCTAGCACCATTGTTTATAATACAAGAAATGGGTTACAGGGTAGCGATGATAAGCAGAGAACAGCAGAGAACATGATATACATATCACTATGACCTTAGCCTTTGTTGACAAGATAAGAAATTCCTGTGTCTCGTCAGCTTACAAACATATATTTCAGAGAGCAAGAGCTCAGCAAGAACATGAAGCATGAGACTGCATGAGGCTACTTAGTCTGACCCCCGATATGGCTGCTACAATAAAATTTAAACAGTTATATAGATTGCAAGAATAGTATTGCCCTGGATTAAAAAAAGCAGTGATAGACTCTTTCAAATTGGACATGTTAATGTTTTTATGAGATGAAGCTAACATGAAAGTATACCAAGAGAGGTGTGCAGTATAGAAGAGCACTTAATCATAGACTTCAGTATACACACCATCTGAGTGGTGCCATGAGAGGCAACTGTCTACATTAAGTCTGCTTGCATATGCTTGCTTATGTCCATCTCACTCCTGATCTTTCCTCAGCAGGCGAGCAGGTAGGCAGGCAGCCTCCTTTGCTGCTGATTGTTGCTCATGGAAAGCATTTGGAGTATTACAAGTGATTTAAAGAGGATTAAGGCAGGCGTTCTGTTTGCCCCTGCTGTCCAGAATTGGAAAGACGCTCTGGTCATCCAGTGCCCTCCACTCTGCTCTTGCTCTGAAGCAGAAGATGATATATTTCGAGGCCTGACCAAACCTTTCTTGAAAGCCTCCAAGGAAGAATGCTTTACAAACTCCATATGTAGTATTATTATTTATTTATTTGTTACATTTGTATCCTGTCCTTCCTCCAATGGAGATCAGAGCACAATTTTATCCTTAAAACTAGGGCTGTACCGAATATTCTCCAGTTTCACAGTTTTAGTTGAAAATATCTATTTTGGTGGAGTAGAAATTTCAGTATTTCATTTACATGTCATTGTTTCAGAAATTCATTTGCTTTCCCTAGCTGCTGTTCTCCCCCCCACCCCGGTCTTGTCACATGCATGATCCAAGTTAATCAGATGATACCTATGATGCTATGCAGCCAATCAGATATGGCTGATCATAGCATTTTTAAAATTTATTTTTCTTGTAACACACACTTCCACACCAGTGGGACTCTGTTTTTAACCTCCAGTGAGTAGAGGACCAAGCACAGGCTACTCTAGAACAATCAGAAAGCTAGACACAAAAAGGGAAAAGAGACTATGGAAGGACAAGACTCTTCAGTGGTGGTGACCTGCAAGGTGTGTGCAGTGTTTGTTTTCTTGCCTGGGAACAACATGGCCTACATGTGCAACAAGTGCAAGTTGATCACACTACTGGAAGAAAAATATCTGTTGGGAGACAAATTTTGCAAAACATGGCCCCTCCAAGAAATTCCTGACTTGTCTTGTGGATAACTTCCTGGTACAGAAAGTAGAGGAAGGAACTAGAGGATCGGCTATCCTTGACTTGATTCTAACCAACAAAGATGACTTAGTGGATAAAGTAGCAGTTACAGGAACTCTGGGGGAAAGCGACCATCTTATACTTGAGTTCTTGGTTCTAAAGGAAGCGAAAGCCAAGTGTAGCCAAACGCGTACCCTGGATTTTAGGGAAGCTGATTTTATTACACTCAGAACAATGATCAGTAAGGTCCCATGGCAAGCGACTCTAACAGTCCAAGATGGAGAACAGGAGTCCAAGATGGAGGGGAGTTTTTAAAAAAGGAAATTCTCAAGGCACAATCACAAACCATTCCAACAAGAAAAAAAGGTGGAAGACAACAGAAGAAGCCAATGTGGCTTCACAAAAAGCTTAGAGATTACCTGAAAACAAAAAAGGACACATAGGAAGTGGAAGGTAGGTCAAGCAACAACAGAAGAGTGCAGGCAGGTAGCACAGAATTGCAGGGATGGCGTCGGGAAGGCTAAAGCTGAGAACAAGCTGAAGTTAGCAAGGGATGCTAAAAGCAACAACAAGGCTTTCTTCAGATATGGGCACAGTAAAAGACAGAGGAAAGAAATGGTGGTTCAGCTATTAAATAAGGATGGCAAAATGATAACAGATGACAAAGTGCTCAATTCCTACTTTGACTCAGTCTTCTCCCGAAAGAGCAACTATGACACCCCTGGCAAAGGTGAAGTACAGGCTGAAGGGGCAGGATTGCAACATGAGAGTGATAGGCATATGGTTCAAATCTTCAGGGCCAGATGAACTGCATCCTAGAGTAATAAAGGAACTGGCAGAAGAGCTCTCAGAACCACTGTCTATTCTCTTTGAGAAATCATGGAGGACGGGGGAAGTGCCAGATGACTGGAGGAGGGCTAACGTTGTCCCTCTCTTCAGAAAGGGTAAAAAGCAGGAACCTGGGAACTACAGACCAGTCGGTCTGACATCAGTCCCTAGGAAAATTCTGGAGCAGATGATAAAGCAATCCATCTTTAAGCACCTTGAAAACAGTGCAGTGATGACTCGAAGCCAAAATGATTTGCCAAGAACAAATCGTGCCAGACGAATCTGATCTCGTTTTTTGATCAGGTCAACTCCCTTGTGGACTGTGGGAATGCTGTGGACATCATATACCTCAACTTCAGCCAAGCTTTCAACAAAGTGCCCCATGATATCCTGATGAGCAAACTAGCTCAAAGCGGGCTAGATGAAACAACCATCAGGTGGATCCACAGTTGGCTACAGAATCGGACTCAAAGAGTCAATGGGATCTTCTCAAACTGGGGAGAGGTAAGGAGCGGGGTACCGCAGGGCTGAGTCCTTGGCCCAGTGCTCTTCAACATTTTTATTAATGACTTGGAGGAGGAGGTGGAGGGAACGCTTCTCAGACTTGCAGATGACACAAAATTGGGCGGGATTGCTAATACCTTTGAAGACAGAAACAAAATTCAAAGTGATCTTGATAGACTGGAGCGCTGGGCAGAAAACAGCAGAATGAAATTTAATAGGGATCATTGCCAAGTTCTGCACCTAGGAAAAAGAAACCAAATGCACAGTTACAAGATGGGGGATACTTGGCTCAACAATACTACAAGTGAGAAGGATCTTGGAATGGTTGTCGATCACAAGCTGAAGATGAGCCAACAATGTGATGTGGCTATAAAAAAGGCCAATGCTCTTTTGTGCTGCATTAATAGAAGCATAGCTTCCGAATCCTGGGAAGTATTCTTTCTTTACTCAGCACTGGTTAGGCCTCATCTGGAGTACTGTGTCCAGTCCTGGGCACCGCACTTTAAGAAGGATGCAGACAAGCTGGAGAGGGTTCAGAGGAGGGCAGCAAAGATGATGAGGGGACTGGAAACAAAGCCTTATGAAGAGAGAATGAAAGAACTGGGCATGTTTAGCCTTGAGAAGAGAAGACTGAGGGGAGATAGGATAGTGCTCTTCAAGTACTTGAAAGGTTGTCACAGAGAGGAAGGCCAGGATCTCTTCTCAGTCATCCCAGGGTGCAGGACACGGAATAATGGGCTCAAGTGACAGGAAGCCAGATTCCGGCTGAACATCAGGAAAAACTTCCTGACTGTTAGAGCAATACGACAATGGAACCAATTACCTAGGGAGGTGGTGGGCTGTCCCACACTGCAGGCATTCAAGATGAGGCTGGACAGCCATCTGTCAGGGATGCCCTGACTTGGATTCTTGCATTCAGCAGGGAGTTGGACTCAATGGTCTTATGGGCCCTTCCAACCCTACTATTCTCTGATTCTAGCTGAACAGGGATTTGCACCTTGGTTTCTGTGTCCAAGACTAGCACTCTTAACCATTGCACTGCGTTTTGTCTGTTGCTTCATTGCTGCACTGCTCTCAGAGTTAACTGCTTTGTACTAATTAAGTATTTTACTAATTGAATAGATAAAATAGTTTGAAAGTGCCAATTTCCCCCACAATATATTAATTACATTTGTATCCAATTAATTAGCCCCAGGGCAGGGCTTTCAACAAGACTAACAAAATAGTAATAGAAGTACAGTTCAACGCAATAAAATCGCATAAAAACATTCAGAACCAGTAAACATTCAGCTGTAACTTCATCAAGAAAGCATGAGCAACTCAATAGTCCTCAGTTCTTTTCAAAAGCTTTCCTGAATACACCTAAATCCAGGAGAGAGATCACTAGAGGTTGGCATAGATATGGAGAAGGCCCAAGCTCTTGCTGCCTACAACTCTGCCTCCCGAGAAGGGAAACAATTGGCATGATGGCCGGCTATGAGGAGGGAGATTCCCTCAGAGATCCTAGACCGAAGCCATTTAGGGCAGCACTTTGAACTGAGCCTGGGCACAAACAAGAAACCAGTGCAGCTCCTTGAGGGTAGATGTTATGTGAGCCCTTTAAACGCCATGGTGATTAAATGCCAATGCATGTAACAGTACCTGAACAACTTTTTAAAAAGAGGAATGTTGCTTCAGGAGGACGAAGTGTTCAGCCAAAAGCTCGGAGGGGGTGCTTAGCCTTTTCTTCACCTGCTGTTTCCTTCCTGTACATCACCACCAGTGGCTTTTCCTCCTCCTGGGTTTCAAATGTTTGCTACCCTCACCACTTGGAACAGAAGATCTTCACATGGGGACCTGGTGGGTTCTCTCATCTAAACTCTCCCCTTCTAAAACAACTTTGCTTCTTTAAAAAGACCAAGAAGTTTTGTGGGCATTGTAACATGCATTAGCATGCAACGCGGTGGAAAGTGTGGGGCAGGTTCTCGTGCAGACATGAAACAGCTGGAAAGGGAACACAAAGTTCCAAGGAGGGATAGGAAGGGTCCTGAAGCAGGTGGAGCCTCCCTTCCCTCACCAGCCAAGACACAGGTGGATTTTTAGTAGAGGATCCTCATGGATTTACTTTGGATCTATGCAGGTGCTCTTCCCTCTTGCTTCAGCATTCCAACCTGATATGGGAAGAGCTGCTGCTTTGTCCTAATGGTATTTCTGTGTATATGTAGCTTTAGAAGGAGGGGGCAAAGATGTCTTGTTCTAGTCTCCCTTCTAACGCTGTTGGAACAGGGTCCCCATACACAGATCTTTTCACTTAGCAGCAGACTATATGCAGAGGACTGTATCTTTGTATGATCTTTGTATGTTTGGCTGTGTAACAGGTCGTTGGTGCTGGGTTGAAGGTGATCCAGAAGACAGAACAAATTTTGAAGAGGGGCTCAAGCTCCATACATTTGAAACCTCAATTTAACCTGTGTCCATTTCTGCCAATGTAACTTCCATACATTAAATTCCCTTCCATTTAACCTATATCCTTCATTTCTAGAATTTCAAGCCAGAGCAAAGAGGAGATGGGAAAAGTGAACTTTGTTGGGGAAGGGGTGGAAGAGAGACAGATTGTAGCCAATAACCATGCAGTGTTTTGTTTTTGTTTTTTTAGAATGGAAAATCTCTGTGTTAACCGCTTCATGCATATGTTCCAGTCCTCTTGGAGTGACTTTGCAGATTTTGAGAAGATCTTTGTCAGAATAAGCAATACCATTTCAGGTGAGTTTAATTGCAGTTGTTGATTGCATTCCAGAGTTTCAAAGCACTGGTACAATCAAATCAGTCCTAACTCTGATGTACACAAAGTTGATAAAACAGGACTGTCAGATTTTTCTGGCCTACCTCCTCTGGAAATCCTGGAGAAACGGAAATTAACCATCAGCTGGAATATTCATTTGTGGGAATGTGTGTTCCATTTATAATTAGATAAACTGCAGGCACTAGGTTTACTATCATGTGAGTCATATGACCTTTAACACGTTATGGCCTATGCCAAGTTTGGTGTAGGAAGGAAAATGCTCAGGCAAAAGAGATGAACTGATGATCAAGTTGTAATTATAAGAGGAACTGTGTGATCTGTGCTGCCATGTTGGTTTATTATGTTCTTTTTATTCGTTCTAAATATTGCTGGTGGTAGTAGCGTGTAAACTATTTTAAGATGAAAAAGTGTGTTCTTTTAAACTTTGTGGCATGCGAATCTTTAATGGATTTACCTGGAACCCACTGACTTTACTGGGACATAACAGTGTAGAAGGTCGTAGTCCAGAGGCACATTGGAAGAAAGTACAAGTATGTGAAGAAAGTATGTCCACTCAGTGAAATAGGGTAGAAGTTCTGCAAATCAAGTATAGATAGGACAATATTTCTATGAAAGTTACTAGGAACAAAAAATGCTAACATCCTGTTTTTTTTTCCTGTGAAACTTCCTTTTTAATGCAACTTGATGTTGATACTGGCATGTTGTCATTGTTCTTTACCTCATGTCATTGACTGAAAAGTAGCAGCATCGTAACATAAAATCAGCAAAGCAACATAATAATAAAAAAATATTGTAGAGCAGGAAGACATCACAGTGCAATCTGTTCACCACATGTGCTTAATACAGACTATCTGTTTAAAATATTTCTAGGCCACTTTTCAGGTCAGAGCCTTCCCAAGGCGGCTTACAGCAATAAAATAGACTGATTCAATTTCATAAAAATAACTATCTAAAAACCAATAATAAACACACACACATAAATAATCACATAATCAGGGGGAGGTCAGAGTAAACAACAAAGTGTTCAGAGACTTCCTAAAGGCCTGCAATGTTAGGGCAGGCCAGATGCTTGATGGCAACCCATTCCAGAGGGCTGGGGCCCCTGTGGAAAAGACCCCCTCTTGTGTACTTGCCCACCTAATTGCCTTCAAAGGTGAGCAAGTGAGAAGGGCCTCTGTTGCTGTTATTAAAGGGCAGGCAGGTAGGCTGATATGGGTGAAAGTGATCCTTCAAGTAATTTGGTTCCAAACCATTTAAGGCTTTAAAGGCCAGTCTTTTGACAGACTTTAGCTGTCAAAAGGGCGTGGAGAATCAATTTATGCTGACTATTCATTAATTTCTATGAAGCAGGTAAATAATTTAAAGAACGTGTACATCAGTGAGTATTAAAGACTGTTCCAGTGCAAAATGTATCCATATAATAACTCCTCCCCAAAGGAATCAACTACTGGATGCTGCCAAAGCATACATTTAAAAGAAGCATGAGCTGCATTGCACCACCAGCAATTAGCCAAATTAGACAATCCCTTATTAAAGAGACGTTGCAGTATCCAGTAGACACGAATTTGATAGCAGTGTGGTCACCGTTTCTAATCAGTTCAACAATGCTCACACCAGTCACTGGTCCCTGGGCAGCAGTGCTTATGATTAAGTGAAAGGACGCCTCCCTTCTGGTTGGTTCCATGACCTGCGGTTCTAGGGCAGCTATTTAGCCTATCAAGAAATTTGACCTCTTTGTCGTGACTGGAACATGCATTTATTCAGCCAATGTGAAGATAATTGAAGTCATCCATTACTACAACAGTTCAGTTGGATGTCTCCCTGTTTTCATTCTCCATCTCAAGGTCACACTAATGGTTTTGGTTAGGAGGATGATAGTACGTCCCCAGCACTAAATTTCATTTGGGGCCTGGTATTGTCACCCACAGCTTTTCTGTGAAAAACTCTGCCCATTTAAGATTTCCACTTTGTTCGAGACGATGCCCTCGTTGACGTACAGAGCAACCCCCCACACCCCTAGTATGCCCTTCCCTGTCCTTCGTATAGAGTTGGTATCCGGAAATGACTATATCCCATTGGGTTTCTCCATGCCACCAGGTTTCTGTTATGTCCACTATATCTGTATCTTTCAACCAAACACTCCCAATTCCCCACCATTTGGCTTGGAGGCTTCTAGCATTAGCATAGAAAAACCTATCTATGCTGTCCCTCTCCAGAAGTCTCTGGCATGTGCATTTTACCTGATGGCCCTTCACTTTCTTTGACAGGCTGTCATGTTTTATGGTATGCTCATTGCCTATTCCCTCCCCATTCCCATTTAGCAACTGGAAAATTATCACCGTTATCTCCTAGGGATGATTCAACTGGAGCTGGATGCTTCCCAGCTCCTGGCAGCTTTCCCCCAGTGTTCAGTTTAAAAGCTGCTGTGCTATGTTTTTTATGTTAAATGCCAGCAGTCTGGTTCCGCTCTGGTTAAACCTGTCCCTTTTGTACATGTCTGGCTTGTCCCAAAGCATTCCCCAGTGCCAGGCAAATCTAAACCCCTCCTCCCTACACCATGTCTCATCCACACACTGAGTCTCCTCAGCTTTGCAACTGTCTAGCTCGCCCTGCGTGTTGAACAGGTGGCATTTCAGAGAAAGCTACCTTGGAGGTTCTGGCTTTCAACCTCCTACTTAGCAACCTAAATTTGGCTTACAGGCCCTCATGACTATATTTCCCCACATCATTGGTACCAACATGCACCATGACCACTGACTCCAGCACTATCTACCAGGCCACCTAGAATATGCATGATATCTGCAACTGTTGTACCAGGCAGGCAATATTCCACGTGGCCTACATGCCCATCTGAATCACATTCTTAACTTGCACAAGTGCTTCACTTCTTTTTATCTTGACGCTCAGTGAGCTTGCAGCTCACCAAGCACAAGGGCCCCTCCTTGTGGTTGGTGAGCTGCAACTATTTGATTGCTGCAACTCACAGCCAGTATTAAGGATTGTGCAGCACGGTATTAAGGCTCCCACCCCCCTAATTTACCTTCTCAGTTAGTAGACACCCCTCTGCAACCCTGTGAAAATCATGTCCCTAACGTGATGTGTTGTAAGTGGGGGAAGAGGAACCTAAAAGAAAAAGAAAGGCTTTTTTAATGCAGGAGATGGCTTGCCTGCAAATCAGCAGAGGCCCGTAAGGAGCCCCACTGATGTCCTGCTGCCTGCCTGTTAGGCGGGGTAGGTCTGGGCAAGCTGGAGGAGGAATCTTCCGGGAAGGAGCAGATCAGTAACTGGCCTAGCCTCCTAGCTCATGGGAGGGGATGTTCCCAAGAATACTGACTCCCCCCCCACCCTTCCTCAGAGAACATTGTTTTTAAAGCAGGAGTATATGTGAGGGTGGATCCACATCATGCCGTGTTTAGTCAACGAGTTTGATGCCTTTAAGTGTGTGATTTGGTAAAAAAAATCCTGGCTTAACTGTACTGCTTACAATGATTCTGAGCAGACACATGTTATCAATCTACTCCTCTTATATGTGTTCTGAGGCTAGGGTGTTCATGCAAAGTTCTCTTTCACCAAATTTTATTATTATATTTATTTCATTTATATCCCACCTTCCCTCCAAGGAGCTCAAGGTGGCATACATGTTCCCACCCACCCCACTTTTTTCATTGTTCTCACAGCAACCCTGTGAGACAGGTTAGGCTAAAGAATAGTGACTGGCCCAAGGTCACCCAGTGAGCTTCATAGCTGAGCAGGGATTTGAACTTTGGTCTCCCCAGTCCTAGCCTGGCCCTCTAACCTAGTTTGACACTCACCATACTGGCTGTCCAAACCACTGGTTCCCTCTTGTGTACTCCTGAGTTTGCTTGTCAAGGCCAAGAATGTATAGTTCTGTGCCGCTCCTCCACATCACACCTTTTCTTTCTCTGTAATGGAGTTTACAGTACACTGCAGACAATCTGATCTTTATATGACATACTCTAATCAACAATTATGTGTAGTTTTTATTAAGGCCTTACTATTAAAAAAACCCCAGTGTTCTACTTTTCAGAGACCAGATGATAGATACCTATTTAGAATTGCCTTTATTATGATGCGTATTTACATCATAGATTGTAGATTTTATATTTGAGGTTGAATATATATTTGAGGTTTGTATGTGTTTTTGTTTGACTATTTTAATATCCAGTAATTTCAGTATAACCTTGGTCATTCTCTCTCTTTTAGTGCCCTGGAAGAAGGCGTGCCCATTGGGCACATTACAGAAAGTGAAATTATTTTACTTTGAGCATCGTTTTCAAGCTTTGTTGCCCCCACCTTTTTAATTTCTTCTTTTTTACTTGTAATTTGATATAAAATTGCTAATATTTTGTGCTTAAACTGCTACTAAAAGCAACCCTTAGCTTTATTTTTATATTTTCCTTCAGAGTATGTAATGAAGCATTGGCAAGAAGATTTTATGTTTGGATACCAGTTCCTGAATGGGTGCAATCCTGTATTGATCCAAAAGTGCACAGAATTACCAAAGAAGTTTCCAGTGACCACAGAAATGGTAGAATGCAGTTTGGAGAGGAATCTGACTCTGGAAGAGGAAATAAAGGTACCAACGTAGAATGGGCACTTATTTCAGCAATATTGTACTCTTCAGTTGAAAAGCATTTCAGGAATTTGGGGAAGCTGATTAAATTATTTGAAAGAGAAGTGCTTTCCTTGCCTGGAAGAGAACATGCAGTTTGAACACTGAGTTGATATTGAATCCGACAGTTTCTACTGTACAATAACTAGCGTTCAGATCAAGATGTTGTTGTTCAGTCGTGTCCGACTCTTCGTGACCCCATGGACAATAGCACGCCAGGCCTTCCTGCCCTGCGCTCTCTCCCGGAGCGTGCTCAAGTTCATATTCATTGCATCGGTGATGCTGTCTAGCCATCTCATCCTCTGCCGTCCCCTTCTCCTTTTGCCTTCAGTCTTTCCCAGCATCAGGGTCTTTTCCAGAGAGTTTTCTCTTTGCATTAGGTGGCCAAAATATTTCAGCTTCAGCTTCAGTATCTGTCCTTCCAATGAGCACTCAGGTTTGATTTCCTGTAGGATGGACTGATTTGACCTCCTTGCAGTCCAGGGAATCGTAAGAGTCTTCTCCAGCACCACAGTTCGAAAGCATCAATTCTTTGGCGCTCAGCCTTCCTTATAGTCCAGCTCTCACAGCCATACATTACTACTGGGAAAACCATAGCTTTGATTAGACGGGCCTTTGTCGGCAAGGTGATGTCTCTGCTTCTTACTATGCTGTCTAGGTTGGCCATAGCTTTCCTCCCAAGGAGCAAGCGTCTTTTAATTTCATGGCTACAGTCACCGTCTGCGGTGATCTTGGAGCCCAAGAAAGTAAAATCTGTCACTGCTTCCATTTCTTCCCCTTCTGTATGCCAGGAAGTGATGGGACCAGAGGCCATGATCTTTGTTTTTTTAATGTTGAGTTTCAAACCAGCTTTTGCACTCTCCTCTTTCACCCTCAACAAGAGGCTCTTGAGATCCTCTTCGCTTTCTGCCATTAGGGTGGTATCATCTGTGTATCTGAGGTTGTTGATAATTCTCCCAGCAATCTTAATTCCGACCTGTGATTCATCCAACCCGGCGTTTCTCATGATGTACTCTGCATATAAGTTAAATAAGCAGGGTGACAATATGCAGCCTTGTCGTACTCCTTTCCCAGTTTTGAACCACTCAGTTGTTCCATGTCTGGTTCTTACTGTTGCTTCTTGACCCTTGTACAGGTTTCTCAGGAGACAGGTAAGGTGGTCTGGTACGCCCATCACTTTAAGAATTTGCCACAGTTTGTTGTGATCCACACAATCAAAGGCTTTAGCGTAGTCAATGAAGCAGAAATAGACGTTTTTCTGGAATTCTCTTGCTTTCTCCATGATCCAGCGAATGTTGGCGATTTGATCTCTAGTTCCTCTGCCTCTTCGAAACCCCGCTTGTACTTCCGGTAGTTCTCGGTTCGCATACTGTTGAAGCCTAGCTTGTAGGATTTTGAGCATCACCTTGCTGGCATGTGAAATGAGCGCAATTGTGTAGTAGTTTGAACACTCTTTGGCATTGCCCTTCTTTGGAATTGGAATGTAAACTGACCTTTTCCAGTCTTGCGGCCATTGTTGAGTGTTCCAAATTTGTTGGCATATTGAATGCAGCACTTTAACAACATCACCTTTTAGGATTTTAAATAGCTCAGCTGGAATACTGTAATCTCCGCTAGCTTTGTTGTTAGTAATGCTTCCTAAGGTCCACTTGACTTCACTCTCGAGGATGTCCAGCTCAAGTTCAGTGACCACACTATCATGGCTATCAGGGACATTAAGATCTTTCCTGTATAGTTCTTCTGTGTATTCTTTCCACCTCTTCTTAATCTCATCTGCTTCTGTTAGGTCCCTGCCTTCATTGTCCTTTATCATGCCCATCTTTGCACAAAACGTTCCCTTGAGATCTCCAATTTTCTTGAAGAGATCTCTAGTCTTTCCCATTCTGTTGTTTTCCTCGATTTCTTTGCATTGTTCATTTAAGAAGGCCTTCTTGTCTCTCCTTGCTATTCTCTGGAACTCTGCATTCAGTTGGATATATCTTCCCCTTTCTCCCTTGCTTTTCGCTTCCCTTCTTTCCTCAGCTACTTGTAAAGCCTCATCAGACAGCCACTTGGCTTTCTTGCATTTCTTTTTCTTTGGGATGGATTTTGTTGCTGCCTCCTGAACAATGTTACGGACCTCCGTCCATAGTTCCTCAGGCACTCTGTCTAACAGGTCTAATCCCTTAAATCTATTCCTCACCTCCACTGTATATTCATCAGATCAAGATGGGGTATGCCTTATTCTAAGGTTGCAGCCTTATTCACACTTAACTGGGACTAAACCCCATTGAGCACAGTGGGATGTAGTGCACTCCTGTGCATGTTTAAAGATGGGTGCATGACTCCTTCCCCGATTTTTTGTAAATGGACCTTAAAGACCTGGATATTCCAGTCTGCTTTTAAATAAATGGATGCCCATTTATATTTTATTTTAAATGTTTTACGTGCTGTTTTAGTTAATTGTATTTATATTTTATTGTTTTACAATTTTACTATGGAAACTGCCTTGAGGAGCCTTTGCTTTGAAAGGTGGTATAAAATATTTTAAATAAATTAAATAAATCATAGTTTCTCAAAGACATAATGAAATTTAAGCCTTCAGCCACCTTCTGGACAAAGTACGTTAATTGTGATTCAAGTAATATATGGCCAGTTCTCGCTTTCTTTTTCTGAAACGTACTCTTTTCTTCTTTTAAAAAATACTCACCCAGCCTGCCATCAGCCAAGATATGCAACAAAACCTATTTCACTCCTTTCTACACCCAACATATATCTTGTAATATCCTAATGGCTTGTCGGGAGCATTGCCAGTCGTGGCAGTGATGACAGGACTCAGGCTGCTATTGACTCAGCTGATGTGATGGTTACAAACATTCTAAGTGCTGGTGAAATTAAAAAAAGGCAGTGTGGAATGTTCTCAGGCAGTCTGCTCTGAGGGATGTGAGAGGCCAAATAGGCTGGGCCTAAAATTTCACACTGGCATGAAAATTATAGATTGGGAACAGGAGGAGCAGAGGTCTGAGAAACAGACAGGGAACTGAGGCAAGTATTGACAGGGCCAGAGGGAAGGAGGGAGAAAAGAACCTCACACAGTACATGAGGTCAGCAGAACCATATAATGTTGGCAGGAAGAGGATAGGAGGCATTATCAGTGGGGAAACAGTGATCTTGATCAGGATCACTGGAGTAGGGAGATATGCCCTGCTGCAATCCCAATGCAGCCAAGGTTGCTGTTTCCACATTGATAATAGCAGCAGGGAAATGGCGATCTTGATCAGGATTGATGGGGGATGGAGAGGCTTTCGCTCTGAGGCTTTCTTAAATGGGGTCCAACAACTGCCTGGGGATAAGCTGCCTTCCTTTAAGAGGCACTTAAGAGGCCACCTTTGAGGTCCAGATTGATAATCCAGATCTGGCTGTTCTTAAGAAGACAACCCTACAGGTAACAAGAGCTTTGGAAGCTGGGAAATCACTGACCAGAAAGTAAAGAGGGCCAGGTCCAAATCTTAGAGGGCACCTGTACATTTTAAAAGATGCATAAAATGGAAACTTTTCAACAGTTGAGGATTCTGCTGTTACTGTCCTCCTTGTGACACTGGCCACACCTCATTTAATTCCTGCTTCTATGCAGTTATTACAAGAGCTGCCTCAAGGTCTGGACTTGGAAAAGAGGAAGTGAGACCCAAGAAGCCGTGACATGTGAAATGAAATTCGAATCTGTTAGTACCCTGACTTGCCAAATCTGTTCTGGAGAAAGGAAGGCCAGGCAAACTCTTGGCCACACAGGCCCTGCATTGCTCTGGGAAATCACCATCTGCGTGGTGTCACCAGGCATCCTTCCCTCCATCTGTGGCAATACTTCTGCCCTCTGAGAATACTGCTGAAGGAGTCTGGCAAGAGGAGTAGAAATCATGGCCTAGTCCAGACCTCACCTCATTTCTCATCCTCTATCTGGACTACAGATCATAGGCATGGCAAATTTGTGGCCTTAGGCCTCTAGTTTTTAATCATGTATGTTAAAGAAAAGGAAACACAGAGATGGAACTCTTACAAAACACACACTGTAAATATGTTGATTATCATAAAACATTCTGTCCTGTCAACATACTTGAATGAGGCCTTTCACCTAAAACTGCAGCACATCATATTTTGTCTATTTGAATCTAAAGGTGGCAAACTGATATTCCAGTTTTACTTCCCAATCTCTGACAGAAACAAATTAAATAAAATTCCAAATTCTGAAAAGCATTCAAATAATCCAATAAAGCACATGATTTAAGAGAATTTCTACAAATCTGTTTGCATAATTTGCCTAATTATTTGTCTCTTGATTTGCCTAATTTTCTGTGAAGAAGTCAATATCCCCTGCTTGTACTTCAAAGCGTGGTTTAGTTTCAACTTTCATCACTCAAGCAAATAACACAAATGTAGTAGATAGAGTGCTGGACTTGGACTGAGGAAACCTGAATTGAAATACTAATCCAGCCATGAAGTTTACTGGATGACCTTGAAATAGTCCCTGTCTCTAAACCTAATCTACCTTCTAAGATAAAATGTGGGTGACCCTGTGTATGCAGCCCAGAGCTCCTTGAAGGATGTATAGGACGTAAAAGTAATATATAATAGTTTGGCTGGCAATTAAGTTGTTCCTGTTACTCTCCCTGTTCATTTATTTATTTGAGTATTTATAATGGGTTTGATCCAGACTTAAAATCATGTTTGGAGTAGAGCCATTGAAATCATTGAGACTTAAGTTAGTCATTACTAAATTGTCCCATTGATCTCAGTGGGTCTGCACGAAGCATGACTAATTCTGAATCAAATCTAATATACTTGTTAACTCAAATAAGTCCTCAAAGCAAAGAATATTAAAAAACAAAACACACACACAAATATTAAAGGAAAAATACAAGCTAAATCAGCATTACCTACAGGGAAAATAAATAAACCAAACTAAACAGGCTGTGTATGTTTTCTTTTCCTTTCCTGCAGCAAGGAAATATTTACATAGTGGATTATGAACTTCTGGATGGTGTTGAAGTCAATAAGACAGACCCTGGAACAAAACAGTATTTAGCTGCTCCCATCTGTTTATTGTATAAGAATTTAGAGAAGAAGATTGTCCCTATTGCAATCCAGGTAACCTGCGTCTTGCCCACTAAAATAATACATCTCTGTTTACTATAAACCCTAAAGTTTGGTATCTCCTCAAAATGTATATCAATATATTTTGCGCTCGTTTTGTGCTGCCACCCACTAGCATGTATGGACATAGTTCCTAGTTATTACCCCAAAACCCAACATTTCCATATTTGAATGCCAGTGTTTTATGCCACCAACCCTGAGTTTTGTACTGCCACCCACATACCCAGTTTGGGGGCCTACTGAATACCCCAAAACCAACATTCTCATTCACTCAAAACCTATGCCTACTTTTTGTGAACTGCCCAGAGAGCTTGGGTGGTATGCGAGGGCTTTGACTATGGGGCGGTATAGAAATATATGAAATGAAATATTGTTATGTTCTGTTTTACCCTGAATACCTATAAAAATAAAATAAAACAGTTATTTAAAAGGGGGAAAGGAGGGGGGAAATCTCTTACTTAGTCTACTTAGAAATTAGTCTCTGCAAGCCTGTCCAAGACATACTAGTGGATGGCAGCACAAAACTAGTGGATGGCATAAAACTAGCACAAAACCATGATACAGTTTTTGAGGAAATAATCAAATTTCAGGTTTAGTAGTTAGCACAGCTAAATAATAGTTATGTCATTATTGAAGGAATTGTGTTGGAGCAATATGACAATGGAACCAATTACCTAGGGAGGTGGTGGGCTCTCCCACACTGGAGGCATTCAAGACGAGGCTGGACAGCCATCTGTCAGGGATGCTCTGACTTGGATTCCTGCATTGAGCAGGGGGTTGGGCGTGATGGTCTTGTAGGCCCCTTCCAACCCTACTATTCTATGATTCTGTAACTCTTCTGTTCCTCTTTTCAGATAAACCAAGCTCCTGAACCAGACAATCCTGTTTTCCTTCCATCAGATGCCAAATATGACTGGTTATTGGCCAAAATCTGGGTACGGTCTTCTGATTTCCACATACATCAGACTGTTACACATCTCCTTCGCACTCACTTAATTTCAGAAGTGTTTGGAGTGGCCATGTTCCGACAACTGCCTGCTGTCCATCCTCTCTTTAAGGTGGGCTCTTTTTGTGCTAAAATAATGTAAGCATGGGGGGGCGGGGGGAAGCATCCCCTGTGTGTATGTGCATGTGTGTGTGTGTGCATATGCACATGTGTGAACCACCTAAATGAGAGTAGGCCTAGAACGAAGGGACACTCAAAGAAACCTGGATTGACTAAGTAAGGATTTAACCAATGAGTAGGAGAGGAACAGTTCTCAGAAGTGCCAGAATTTATTCAGGCCAAGTGCGTTTCAGAAACAAATTTCCATGCCAGCCTGTGATGGATGGAAGTTGGCAATGCTGCCATAGATGCTTGGGGAAGTTGCTGTCATTGCTCCATTCTGTGTTTTTTGTAGTGGCATTTTTCTCTCTCTTCAATTTCTGTGCTGAACTACATTAAGCTGGCTTTGCAGCAGTGCAAGTGGCTGGCCAGAAGCATGGGATTGCTTGGCCCATTAACTTCCTTTTTTCCATGGAATGCCAATCTGTTAACAGAGCCACTGTAACAGAAAGAGTATATCTGTTTCCCCAAATCTTCTGAATAACATGCTTTACTGCTTTCCAAAATTGTATTTTTCTGTAACAACCCCACCATCCATGGATAAAGTCTGCTGAACACACTTTACACCTCCAGTATTCCATTGTAGTGGGATCAAACATTTTCTTAATCCAAGCTAGGGACCAAGGGCCTAACATGATGAATCATGAAATGGTGATCATAGTTTATTTAAATAGCTGTCAGGAGGTAGCGTGGAGGATTCAACAATCAGGATTGAGGAGCGAGGTTTAACCCTATCCCCCTGCACTGCAGTCCCACCAAAAATAGTCACCAAACCCACACACAGTCACATGTCCTGGGAGGCAAGCTGCTATTACTGCTGATTAGAGCTGCCCTCTTGGGTGAAATATCAGATTTTTCAGAATGGCAGTTTCCATCAGGACCATAGCACAAATAATTTTTTAAACACACACACAGGCACACAATTCCAATCCTGACCTACAGATTCTATTTAATGTTTTTAAACACAGATATGTGAAATGCAATCATATATTTCACATAGCTTGGTTGGCCTTAAATTTCACTGTTCAAAAGGCCACCCTACATACATATCTGGCACCATCATGAGAAGGAAGTTGGAGCTCTATGGAAGAGAAGGCTGTTTTGAGAGGGGAGACAGGAGGGAGAAGAGGCAACTAGTAGAGAAAGCACAGTCAGGGCTAGGATAAATAGCACCAAAGGCGAAGAGTGCCTTTGGTGCCCCCCTCCCCCATGGTCAGCTTTGCAGGGCCACCCAGAGGGCTTATGGGGCCTGGTGCAGGTGTGATGTTGGGGACCCTGCTGTTGCCCCCTGCAAGGACCCCTGCATATGAACACAAAGCTGGGGGCCACATGCAAGAGTTCTTGCACACACGGACTGCATCTGAGAATTCTCACCTGCAGCTCCTCCTTGCCCTTGGATCAAGCAGAATGGTAGATGTGCTTTTTTCCTTACATGGGGATAAGGGAATAGGGATCACATCTGGCAGAGCTTCTTTCTGCTTCCTGGGGCTCAGTCTCACAGGTCTTCTGGGCGTTGCCTGTGGCTGGTCTCCGCTACTCAGGAAGGAAGGCAGGATTCGTCCCTTCAGGCCTGGCCTCACACCATTCCTGTGCCTTTCCCTGTAGTAACGGCCACAGAAAATTACTCTCCAGTGGCACCTTGCCTGGAAATCTTAGGTGGCGTCCACTCACTCCTCAAATTCTTTCCCAGGTGGGCCTGGAGTTCTTCCTGTGATCAGAACAAGCTGCCTGCTCTGCCACAGAATCCCTCCTGAAAGCCTTCCCTGCTCCTTCTCTCCTTGCAACAAATTTTTGCAACTGGGGCTACTTGGGCTGGCCCAGCAATAAGCCTTCCTGCCAATCTTTTCTCTACTGCTGCCCAGACATAAAGGAAGATTTTACCTGACTGTGATGGGTTTAGACTCCCTTACAGCTGGGCTGCAGGCCTAGCTGATAACCAGGCCCCTCCCTCCGTTCCAGCCTCCCAAGGATGCATTTTACAGCCAGCTTAAGTCTCAAATTAGCATCGATGCACAACTATGTAAAATATTTACTTCATCATGGCCAGGGAGAGCTCCCCTTATGTCACAATTAGATGCTGACATTCAGTGTGTCATCTTACACTCGAATATACCATTTCCTCTTTTTATGAAAACTTTAAACAAAATACCAAGAATTCTGGTGAGCAATGCAGCAGGGTCAGGGCCAGGGGCCAATGGTACAGACAGGAACTGAGGCAGGAGCCCTCTTGCTTTGTGGGGGCTTGTGGCAAATTGCCCCATTTCCACACACACACACACACACACACACACACGTACACTCTGGGCAGCCCTGCAGCTTTGCAGTGTTACCAAGTTGTATGGCAAATGACATCAAAGTAGAAATTGAAAAAGAAACATATTTTAAAGCTAATTGAAGGAAGATAATTTTTGTAGTTAGTACCCAAACAACCTGTTGAACCTTGAAAGCAAGGTTACGGTCAGTTTCTTTTTGCCACCCTAGCTCACTGCAGACAGTGCATTCAAAAACCACAGCCACTGAGCTCAGCTTTGGACCCCCCTCAGCTTGGCACTCTGGACAACAGCCCAGCTTGCCCACCCCTAAGTCCAGCCCCAAGCACAGTAATGATTATACTATGATTTTGGCAAATTTTAATTAGTTTTGAATTATTTTAATTGGAAAGGCATTAGATCAAAGCAGTACACAAATAAACATATAAAGTTTCCAATTCAAGTGGCAAATGGGCTATGGCCGTCCTTGGTCTGAAGCTGGAAGGATGAAGCTGGATTAATGAAGAGAGGGATATGTGACATCAGCTTCCTTATAACTCTTTTATTAACTATGAGGTGTCCTTGGACAACAACACGATGTGTGGTTGGTCTAAGCTATGTGCATCCCTAAGGCTTTTCTGAACTATCCAAATAGGCAATGCATATTTAAACTGCAATTCCAGTGGGGTCCAAAATGTTGCTGAAATTTTTTGATAATACAAACAATGTGTTTCTCACATTGCAGTTTTGTTATCTCATAGTGTATGTCAAATTGGCTTGTAAAGGAATCTGTTTTGGAGTTGTCTTCATTGTCCATTCAGGTGGTTTGTTTAAAAGCATGGACCCAACTGAGATTCTGTAGTTCATTGTTTGGAAGTATTTTGGTTTGTGAACCAATCATATTACACTGGGAAAACTGTGCAAAGAATATTTCATCCTGAGCTGCTTTCTGTTCTGGTTTACAGCTCCTGGTACCCCATGTACGGTTTACAATTGCTATCAACACCAAAGCCCGGGAGCAGCTTATCTGTGAATATGGCCTTTTTGACAAGGTGAGATAGCTTGCTTTCATAGGTCTGGAACAATTTCCAGCTGGTCTGAAAGGACAGTTTTTAGAATGCTCCACAAAAACCATGAGGAGATTCTGCTTACTTGGAGTTTCTAATCTGCCTTTTTTGGGATGCTGAAGAGGGTAGTCGCCAGTTACACCCAGGCGCTCTTGGAGGAAGCCAATTAACTGGAACTATTTCAGTCATAACTCCAAGCCCTTGCAACAAGTGTCTTCCACATAGCTCCCCCCACCGATTCACCCCACATGGTAACACCCATTGCCTTCCCTCAAATATAGGTTTAAGAATAATAAGAATAATATAATACAAACTAAAAATACCTCGACAACAACAAAAAACATTAAAAGGCCATAGCTAAAAACAAAATACAGCAGGACAATCCAAGAATTAATCCGCAAAGCTCAACTGAAATGGAAAGGGGTTTCTTTCACTTGTCAAGTAGCAAGGAGGGCCCTTTTGAACTTTCCTCAGAAGGGAGTTCCATAATATAGGGCTGCTACCATGCTTCTGTTGGAGGCTAATCTGTCCATGAGATTGAAGTTCTTGAGTGCTTTTGGGAGGTGGCTGAGGAGCTTGTATAGAAAAAAAAAATTCTCCCAGCACACAAGCCATTTTGGGATTTAACAGTAAGAATCAGCATTTTAAATAGAGTCTAAAAACAAACTATCAGCCAGTGCAGATGCTTCAAAACAGGTGGTATGTGAGAATATCAGCCCACACCTGTTAATAGGCAGGCTTCCATATTCTGTGCTAGCTGAAGTATCTGAATCATCAGACTGTTCATCAGATTTAAGCCATATGCAGTCTCCAGTTATTCTACCATTAAAATGCTTATTTTCTCCAAAACTTCAGAGCAACTAAGGGTGCCTGCCTTATCTGCTATGCCCTGTAAGCAGTTAACATATTCTGCAGTTTCTCATATTGTGCTCACTTAACATTTAGCGTCTGGGTTTGTTACTTTGTACAAGCGAGCGCCCCGCCCCGCCCCACCCCGGGTTCAATGACTGTGTAAAAGAAAGTACAGGTCTATTTCTTGCTTAGCACAACAAGGTTGTGTGTCTTTTTCAGAGGGCTTGGATGTGGCCAAGCCTTGAACACTGGGGACAATCCTGCTTCCGTCAGAGGCACATGAAGGGCAGGCACTGGAGGCTTGCAATGTTACCAATCCTAGTCCAGTGAATAGCGCACACACAGAGTCCCATGCTATGCCATGGCTGTGTGGGGCGGGTATCAAAGCTCCCGTCTTTAAAGCTTGGTCACTCAGGCATCCAGTGGCCCAGGCCCCCATCTGTGCATCCTCCAGTGCAGCCTACTTATGTTAGGGATTTAGGATCCCCCCCACTGTTTAGAACATTCCTCTGAATGGCCATGGAATTGCCTTTGCTTAATGCCCTGTATCACTTGTTTTGGGTGCCAAAGGCAAATGCCACTGGAGGAGGTGGACATGTGCAAATGGTCCAGCGAGCAATGAAGCACTTCACCTACAGCTCCCTCTGCTTCCCTGAAGAAATCAAGGCAAGACACATGGAAAGCAATGAGGATATTCCATACTACTACTATCGGGATGATGGTGTCAAAGTATGGGAGGCAATAAGGAGGTATGAGGCTGTCGGAAATAAATTCTATTATGTTTGACTGACTGAGCTTTTCAAGTGTGGTTTTGACTGTGGCAATTCATGTGAGTTCATCCTTCACATAGCTAACCCCTTTTGAACTGTTTCGCTGTATGACAACATGGGTGTTGTTAGGCCTGGGCCCAGGGGCCTCTAGGCCCGAATCTATTTCACAAGGACCCAGATCGGGGAAATATCTCAGAGCATCCATTGGTACCAATGGAAGTTTTTTTTCTCAGCTTAATTGCCACGCAGGGGGTGATTTTCAAGGGGGATTGCAGCTGAGGAGGGAAGAATTAACTCTCCCCACACGTTGTAGTAATCCACAAATCCCTCATCCGTGGCAATTAAGCTTTTAAAAAATCTTCTGTTTGTGCCAATGGAGATTTTTCCCTAAGGTTAATTACCATGCTGTGGGGAGGGGGATTTCCAAGGGGATTGCAGTTGGGGAGGGAAGGGTTAACATTCCCTACCCTGTGTGTTGTGTCCCCTTCAACTCTGCCCTCCTCTGCATGGCAACTAAGGTTAGGGGGGAAAATCTGTTGATGCCAATGGAAGCTTGTTTTCTAAGCTTAACTGCAAGGTGTGAGGGCAATTTTCCTCCAGGAGAGAGAGAGAGAGAGAGAGAGAAGTGAAAGAAGGGACAAAGATATGAATGTGGAAAAAAGGGAAGAAAAACATGTGTATTGCCCTCCTGAAAGGTTAATTCTTCTCCAAATACCCCAAGTGTGTGATAGATTGTGGTTGTGCATGCGTGTGGTATGGCTCCACTTGATCTTTGTGTGTCTCCATGCCCTGTATTGTGGTACATGGAGAGGTGATACTTCTTCATAGAATCATAGGATAGTAGGGTTGGAAGGGGCCTATAAGACCATCGAGTCCAACCCCCTGCTCAATGCAGGAATCCAAGTCAGAGTATCCCTGACAGATGGCTGTCCAGCCTCATCTTGAATGCCTCCAGTATGGGAGGGCCCACTACCTCCCTAGGTAATTGGTTTCATTGTCGTATTGCTCTAACAGTCAGGACGTTTTTCCTGATGTTCAGCCGGAATCTGGCTTCCTGTAACTTGAGCCCATTATTCCGTGTCCTGCATTCTGAGATGATCAAGAAGAGATTCTGGCCTTCCTCTCTGTGACAACCTTTCAAGTACTTGAAGAGCGCTATCCTATCTCCCCTCAGTCTTCTCTTCTCAAGGCTAAACATGCCCAGTTCATTCGGTCTCTCTTCACAGAGCTTTGTTTCCAGTCCCCTCATCATCTTTGCTGCCCTCCTCTGAACCCTCTCCAGCTTGTCTGCATCCTTCTTAAAGTGTGGTGCCCAGAACTGGACACAGTACTCAAGATGAAGCCTAACTGATGCTGAGTAGAGGGGAACTAGTACTTCCCGGGATTTGGAAGCTGTGCTTCTGTTAATGCAGCCCAAAAGAGCATTGGCCTTTTTTGCAGCCACATCACATTGTTGGCTCATATTCAGCTGTGATCTACAACAATTCCAGGATCCTTCTTGCTTGTAGTGTTGTTGAGCCACGTATCCCTCGTCCTGTAACTGTACATTTGGTTTCTTTTTCCTAGGTGCAGAACTTGGCATTGATCCCTATTAAATGTCATTGTGTTGTTTTCTGCCCAGCGCTCCAGTCTATCAAGAGTGCTTTGAATTTTGTTTCTGTCTTCCAAAGTATTAGCTGTCCTGCCCCATTTTGTGTCATCTGCAAATTTGATCAGCATTCCTGCACCTCCTCCTCCAAGTCATTAATAAAAATGTTGAAGAGCACTGGGCCAAGGACTCAGCCCTGTGGTACCCCGCTCATTACCTCTCCCCAGTTTGAGAAGGTCCCATTGATAAGCACTCTTGAGTCCGATTCAGTAGCCAACTGTGGATCCACCTGATGGTTGTTTCATCTAGCCCGCTTTGAGCTAGTTTGCTCATCAGGATATCCTGGGGCACTTTGTCGAAAGCTTTGCTGAAGTCGAGGTATATGATGTCCACAGCATTCCCACAGTCCACAAGGGAGGTGACTTGATCAAAAAATGAGATCAGATTCGTCTGGCAGGACTTGTTCTTGACAAATCCATGTTGACTTCGAGTAACCTCTGCATTGTTATCAAGGTGCTTCCAGATGGATTGCTTTATCATCTGCTCCAGAATTTTCCCAGGGATTGATGTCAGACTGACTGGTCTGTAGTTCCTAGGTTCCTCCTTTTTGCCCTTTTTGAAGATAGGGACAACATTAGCCCTTCTCCAGTCATCTGGCACTTCACCCGTCCTCCATGATTTCTCAGATAATAGACAGTGGTTCTGAGAGCTCTTGTGCCAGTTCCTTTATTACCCTAGGATGCAGTTCATCTGGCCCTGGAGATCTGAACTCATTCAAAGTAATTATGTGTTCCTTGACCATATGCGTATCGATCTCAAGCTGCAATCCTGCCCCTTCAGCCCGTACTTCGCCTTTGCCAGGGTGGTCATAGACCCTCTTTTGAGAGAAGACTGAGCCCAAGTTGGAATTGAGCACTTCTGCCTTTTCTTTGTCATCTGTTTTCATTTTGCCATTCTTGTGGGATTTCCTGTTCTTCCTCTGTATGTGTCTATGTGCATGTGTTGGGATTTGGGGGGAAAGTCACAAGGCCCATTGGGCTTTCTCAGTGGTGGCCCCACATCTTTGGAACTCCCTCCCCAGCCCTCGTCACAGCTGGGTTGTTTTTTTTTAATTCCACATTTATTCCAGTCTGCTTTGGGTGATTGAAAATCATTAGCTGTCGTCTGTCTGTCTGTGTATTTAATCGTAAAGTGTATGTTACTGTTTTTATAATATTGTAAGCTGCCTTTTGAGCGCAGTGTGCCCTGAAAGGCGGGTTAAATTTTGTTTGTTTGTAAATAAATAATAATACCCTGCCACAGAGAGAGACAACCCGGGAAACTGCAGAGCAGGAGAACCCCCCTTCCACCCCACCCCCTGCCTCTGACACCTCTTCTGCCTTTCTCTTTCCAGGCTCCCTCTATCTTCTCCATGTTGCTCAGTCCTGGCTCCATTTCTCCCTCCCTCTGTTCCCCACCCCAAAACCTCCCTCTTCCTTCAAGCCCTCCCCCCTCACTCTCCTTCCTAATCTTCTTCCTTGCTCCTTTTCCTCTCCCTCCGCTGCCACACCCGCTACTCAGGAATGGGCAACTTGTGGCCCTTCAGATGTTTTGGCCTACCATTTTATTCTATTTTAAACGTAAGGTTTTTATATTACCTTTTACCATGTTACTGTATTGCCCCCCTCCTCTAGCCCTCCCACCCAGCATTTTGACACCCCCCCCCATGGAATTGTGCCCCATTTTATTTTATTTTGAATTTAATGTATGGAAGTAATGATGATTGGTTAATAGAGAAATTAATTGATGGGGAATTGCTTAAATTTTGGAACAGGATCTGGGAGGAATTGATTGGTGGTGATCCCCTAATTTGTCCTTGGCTGAGGACATGCAAAGTTTATGCAGATTTGTGTCCCATGGGCCTGGACCCCATATCCTTACAGTGCCTAGCAACATGCCTGACATTCAGAGTATGTGAATTACCAGTGGGCTACCTTTTGTGTTGGTCTCCTTAGCTACTGTTTTAGAAGGCAAGGGGGGGGGGGATGAATTGCCCCTCTACAGAAGGGTCCACATTCCCCACACCTGAACTTCTCTAACATGTCTCCCTCTGGCTGTGTGCCTAGTCGAGGAATGGAATTTGGCCCCCAGTTTAGCATTGCTCTCTATCTAGATCCACTCATGGAGGATCTAGGAGGACCTCTCTTTTGCTAGCTGGTTGACTCCCTGCCCCTCTCTCCCCATGCACTTTGTTTGGTCAGGTTGTGGCCCAGTACAGACAACAAACTTACCAAATGGTTTTCTACCATGGGTGTGATTGGTTGTCTGTTTTGCTTATTTATTTATGTCTTTTATTATATACATTTATATACTGCTTTCTAGTGAACTCTCAAAGTAGTTAACAGGAATGACAAAGAGATAACATATAACAAGAAAAGCACAATAAACTAATCACTGGTCAGTTATAACCATACTGGCTGGGTCACCCCTCAGGGAAAGCCTGCATGAAGAGGTTCCTTGACCATATGAAAAGTGTGATACTTTTTCTTGCCCTGCGTTCTAATGTGTGATCAGTGTTGGAGGCCTCTATCGCCTGGTGTGGTGTGGCTTCTCCACCGTGACCACTTGCTCTGTATTAAAAAGCTGTGGTAGGTAACATCAAATAGGGAAGGCATTTCCCCAAGCTATAAGAGTTTCCTAGCAAGAGCTGTCTTTTAAGAAACAGCTTCCTGCTTTTTCATGGTTTTTAGCTTTTAAGATTTCACATTTTTATTCCACGTGGTGTTTATACATTTTGAAAAACTTAAATGTTGGCTGTTTGGGGAGGATTTTTAGAATATCCATTTATGGTTTGGTGTGTTTTGATAGGAACACTTTCTCATGTATAAATAAAACTCACTTATTTCAGCAGTAAGCAGCCAGTTGTCACAGGCTGCTTCCAGACAAAGCTTTTATTGTGCTGTCACTCTGTCTCAGGCACACAGTTTTACAGGCGGTCCAGACAAGGTTGTCTTCCATTTGTAAAACATACACATACACCTGTGTTTTCCACTGCTTCTTCCATTTTTTTTCTTACCACAAAAAATAGATGATTTCATGGGTTTAAAAGCAGCACAATCTTCTTTTTCTCCGAACCGAAAAGGAAGAGAATAACTCAGAAGAGAGGGGAAATGTTTTATTGACTTCTTTGAAACAACACTGTTACCAGTATTAATACACTTTTAAGATTGTGAGAACAGATTAACTTACTCAGTATGTGAGGCTGCTCACAGCAGGTGTCTGATAATGATCTCGGGGCACGCATAGGCACATATGGAAAGAGGCCATCCTTCATATATGGTGGCTCCAAGCCATGAAGGTATTGATAGGTCAAAACTAGCAATCTGAGCCTGGAAACAAATGGGGAACCAGTGAACATGATTCAGTACTGGCATAATTCAATCATAATACCCAGTTCCAGTCAGTACTCTTTCCACCATATTTTGTACTAACTGAGATGCCCAGAATGTCTTCAAACGCAGCTCCGCATGCAACACATTGCAGTAATCTAAATGGGAGGAATCGCTGATGCTAGGCTATCCCCACCCAGGTAGGGGCATAGTAGGCATACCAGCCTAAGCTGGCAAACACCTCTAGTGACCTACTGACAAAGATGGATCTACAAGCACCCCCAGACTATGAACCTGATCCTTTAAGGCTGGGGTGGGGAACCTCTGGCCCATAGGCCAATTTAAGGGAAGTAAAATCCACCAGCGCCACCTTCTGAAAACAGTCATCCAAATAAGAGCAGAATCACTGTTCTGCCCACTCCCAATTCAGACAGCTTTTCCAGATGGAAGGCTTGGTATTGAAAGCCAGCAAGAGGTTCAGGAGAATCAACAGAGTTGCACTCCCTCTGTCTCTCTCCCAGCGTACAGCATCTCAAGAGGGCATCCAAAGCTATTTCTGTGCTGAAACCAGGTCTAGCCCTGATTGAAATGGATCCAGAAAAACTGATTCCTCTAAGAGAGCATGGATCTGACTGTCCACCAGCCACTTGAGCACCTTGCCCAGGAAGGGGATATTGGCCATTGGTTAAGTTCCTCTGGGTCCAGTGATGTATGTTTTCAGAACTGGTTGCACTGCCCCTCCTTTAAGGAAGCTGGGACCACGCCCTTTCCTAAAGAGGAATTTATATCTTCCAGAACCCAGACAATCATTCCCTCCTCACTAAATGTAATCAGCCATGAAGAGCAAGAGTCAAGCAGGGAAGTGGTTTGTCGAACATGACAAAGTGCATTGTCCACGGTCTTAGGCCTTAAAAAACTGAAAACCTTCCAACGGTATCTGACCTGACAGTGCCCTGGACACCTCCACAGATTGAACTGCACAAATTGTGGAATCTATTTTGTGTCAAAAGCAAGCAATTTTGTCCTCAGAACATTTAGCAAACTTGTTGCAGTGCATTACCAAGCAGTCTTGGATCTCCTACAGGGTCTTCAAAAGGACCTGAACCACTCAGAAAAGCTCCACTAGACAACACTGAGAGGATGCAGGGGAAGGGGATTCTTTGCCTCCCTCACCACCAGAGAGTAGGCTCAATAATGAGCTCTTCTTGTGCTTGGCCAGATTCAAGACAAATTTTTCTCCACCTGTGTTCCAGTAATTTCCCAACATACTTCATCGTTCCCCTCAACTCACAATATTTACCAAGGAACAGAACAGGTTCTGCAACGTAGGAGAGGACTACTCAGGAGTGATCATATCAATTGCCCGAGTCATCTCTGTATGCTACAGAGTCACCAGGGCTTCAACAGGAGTATTTTATTTTTATTTTATTTATTTATTTACACCATTTTTACCCAGCTCTTCAACCATAAAAAGTCTCCCAGAGCAACTCACAAAGATTAATATTAAGACAGTCCCTACCCTCAGATTTACAATCTAAAAGACATGACACAAGAGGGATTGGGAGGGATGAGGAAAAAAGCAAAACTCAGGGCCCTCACTTTTAATTTCGAAGTTCTGACAAAGTGTTCTTTCTGGCAGGAGGTGCAGCCTTCCAGTGGCCTTTCATTCTCTTGCCGATGGATGAGGCCAGAGTCTGCAATCCCAGGGAACTGTCAGTTGGGACAGTGTGCTCTTTCTGGCCAGGGAGAGGTGAAGCAAGCTCTCCGCAGCTGCTTCCTCTCTGGCTGATGTATGGGGCCAGGCTAGTTTCCCTCTTGCCCTGCTGTTCTTCCTGGGAGGCAGGGGGTACAGCCTCCAAGTGGCCCTTGGTTCTCTAGCCAGTGGATGATGGATGAGCAACTTCCTGCCTGCATGTTCCAGTGCTGCAGCAGATGCAGTGCTGGCAAGGGGGCTGGAGGGAGGGGATCCACTGCACTAGCTAGAAAATCTCCCAGAACCCTCTAGAATCCTTCAGAATCTATTGGCCTCCTAGGGTGCATCATCCTAACAGGTCCTCCACCCTTGCAGAAGGGAATAACTGCTACAAGCCTAAATCTCAACAGTAGAAGACCTGACCGTGACAAGGGAATAGATGTTAAATGCCCCATCCATCAGACCACCATCCTCCTGTCCAGAAAACCAAACCAAATGTAGCGTGTGACCTGCTACATGTGTCAGACTGATGGCATGTTCGGACAGCTCCATAGTTGTTGTGGCAGCACAAAGTCCAGAGCTACTCCAGATGTGGCCCCAAGCATGGATTTTAAGGTCCCCCAGAACCACCATCGTGGATGTCCAAATCTGAGAGCATCTCTGTCAGCTCAGGAATGGATACTGATAGATAGCACTGTGGGCAGAAATACCAGCAGAAACTGTAATCTGTCCCGAGAGCCCAGCACAACATGCAAACACTCCAGACTAGTACTCAAGCAATCAGAATGGCTGGAGGGAGAGATGGAACTCCTACAGACCCCAGCAACTCCCTCTTCTTGACTGTCTGCTCTGGTGCTGAGCTGAATACCCAGGAGGGCATACCTAGGAGACACTAACTCCTCCCAGACCTAACCAGATCTCAGTTATATGCACCAGGTTGGCCTTCTCAGCCATAATTAAATCACAGATATGACAGTCTTATTTACTGACCTGGCATCTAATAGCAGCACCAATAAACTAGAAGGTAAATTAGTAAGGCTGCCACATTTCCTCTGGATGAGAGAGAAACTAGAAGAAGAAATAGACAAAAGATGTCTAATATCTCTTATCCCCATCTGTGACATGGTGGCAGTTTGGTAACCCTTGTCTTAGAAACATTTTTACAAAAAGATATGTGTGTCTGTGTGAGTGTGTGCACATGTGTACACACCAAGAAGGTGTTAACAGAGCAAGTTCAAGAGTTATTGGAGACTATACTTTTTTGGTAACTTTCTTTGCTGTTTTCTACAGCTTTGTGACGGAAGTTGTTGACATTTATTATCATAGTGAAGAAATGGTGTGTGAAGATTTGGAACTCCAGGCCTTTGTGAAGGACATCTATGTCTATGGGATGAGAGGCAACAAGGCTTCAGGTGAGACTTTGGGGCACCATTAGAGCCAGATTCTCTGATGCAGAAATGAATGTGACTGAACTTTCCCCTTGGATCTATTTGGGTTTGAGATATAAAATTTGCAGCAAATGAAACTCCTTTTTCTGGAAAAGAAATGGAAGTTTTGGAAAAACCTGAAATATATGCAATGTGTATCAAATCTTTTTTAAATTTATTGAGAAGAAAACATTGATAGGAAAGGAATACATCAGAATTACAGTTAGCCAAATACTTCTTTTACAGAATATCATCTGTGTGTTCTGAATCTCTGTATTAAAAGTAGTATGAGTTTTAATTATTAAACATCCTCCAGTCTCTTGAAAAATGTATTACACTACTGTCTTCCTTCTCAAGTCCCAACATAGTGAGTTAGCTGGACTAACAGTAAATTCATTAACCCTATTCCCCCATTCACTTACAGTGGGGACATTTTTAGTCACCTAGTATGTATCAAAAATAATCTATGTATAATAAAATTCAATGTAAATTATTTGGGATTTAAAAAAATAGGATAATGCAAATATATTAGGATCCATATCAATTTGATAATTCATGGTTTTCCATATGACATTCCTATTTTTAACCCAAAATTGTTAGGTAGCCAAATGAAAAATAAAGTGCCTATGTTGTTTTTGCACTCCCAGCCCAGAGCATATAGATCCTGTTATCTTAGAGAGTCCTCTGTGGTGTGGCCTGCACTGGACCTCAGCCCCACTCCCCCATGTGACCACCTAGAGAGCGGCAGGCAGTGGGGGCAGCAGCAAACAGGCCTGGCTTTTCTTGTTTAAAAACACACATTTTATAGTCGGGGCCACCAGACAGGCATGTACATAGTTGCAGATGCTCATTTTATTATTTTTACTTTAAAGATATAGCCTCCTTTTCTACATCAAAATGGTTGCTTATTTCCAAGTAAATGTGTTTAGTGTAGCTTAGCAGGAGAAGTGAACTCTGTTTTATTCATCATATAGTCATGATGGTCCTGAGGTGGGGGCAGGGAGAGAAATATTAATTGTGACCTTCAGGGCTGAAGTAATATGCACAGCCATCTAAAGAGCCCCCTTTAGACCATTACATCTAGAGTCTAAAATTACCTAGCTGCACTACTGAGAATCCTCTCATGGTGCCTCTGCCTGTTTTTCAAGGATCCCCTCTTATCCCCTGCGCCACAACCCAACCTATTCCACAGGGTCCCCTGACTTGGAAGGGGGGCTGGAAGGACTCCTGGGGCTTTTCTGTGGATCCAACCCTATGCTTTTAATGAAGAAAGGTTATTCTAAACTCCCCCCCGCCCAAATATGCTTTTTATTTAATTGTTCTTGTGTAAGCAGCAGCTAAGCCTGGCACATACAGTCCTGAGCAGAATTTCACTTGGGATGCTTTCGATGATGAGAACAATTAAGAAGGAACTTTCCCCTCACATTTATTTCCAAGATTCCTCCAAAATGTCTCTTTTTAGATTCCTCTCTTCTCCTTGGAGGAGAAGTTCAGACTACACTACTGAACTTGTTCCATCAATATTTTATATTTGTTTGCTTGATATTAATATTCAGAATAATCTCTTAGTGGACCATATTATCTTAATAATGACCTTATAGTATGTCAACTAATTTCATAATAGACGTAGAATTTTGCTAACATTTTATTTTGTAGAATCAGAGAGTTGGAAGGGAACTCAAAGGTCATCTAGTCTAAATCCCTGATGATGCAGGAAATCCATTACTACAGCATCCCTGACAGAGAAGCTATCCAGCTTCTGCTTAAAAATATCTAAGAAAGGAGAGTCCAACACCTTGTAAAACAGTCTGTTCCTTGTAGAGCAGGGATTGAACAGCTCATAGCATTGAGAAGTTCTTCGTGATGTTTAGTCAAAATCCCTTTTCTTGTAATTTGAACCGTTTGGTTCAATTGCTACCCTGTAGAGCAAGATAAAAAAATTTGCTCTGTCTTCCCACTGTCTATTAGATAAGCAACATTCTTGATCTTGAGGAATATATTAATGAAGAATCTCATTTAAACAAGATGGCAATATAAAAGTAAGCTTGCTGGTTCGCACAATATGCCAATTTCTGGGTTGTTTAACCTAGAAATAGGAGAGACTATGTGGCAGCAAGCACTCTGCCTCTTGTGTGCTCATCTTCTGCTTTCAGTCACCTGTAATCAACAACCAGGAACACCCCATTCCTGGGTTGGTGCCATGACGTCCAAACCTGGAACTCTGAATTGTTTAGGGGTTAAACAACCCAGAGTTTAACCCAGCAACAAACCATGGGTTTAACCCTAAACAACCTAGAGTGGCAGGTTCACATGTCACAACAACCCAGGACTGGGGCATTCCTGGGTTCTTTAGCAAAGCAGCGAGTGGGTGAGGGCCAGCACGCTCACTTGCTCCCATACCTGCACAAATGAACTGCGTCAACATTATTTAGGTATTATACTGGTTCTTGCTTCATTCCATGTAGGTAGCACTATTTTTGTCAGAAGAATTTAATTCCTTATATTTGTGTCCTGTCAGAATTCCCTTTAAAGTAGCCACCAATCCATCTGGGCCAGGTGCTTTGTTTCTTTTTTATATATTTATAGCCTTTATTACCTCTTCTCTACTTACCTGTTTGTAAAAGTGTTTCTTGATCTAGTTTTGTTAGACCCTGTTTGCACAGAATGACAATTCACAGGTTGTTTAACCCACAAATTCTTGGGGCCACGCAAGAGACAGCAAGTGCACTGCCTTCTGCCTGCTCGCCTCTTCTGCTTTGCATGCAGATTACAAAACAACCCAGGAACATGACATGAAAACCTGGAACTCTGCATTGTTCCTCCCTGGTTCACACATCATGGATATGTAAGGCCTCAGGCCTGAACCAAGTTATTAGTAGTTTTAGAGGGGCTTAGATGATCCATCATGTTCTCTGACTTTGGTTCAGTCAGCTGCTGTTTTCCCTGATAGGCCTCTTGATTTACCAGGATGACTCAAAGATCAATAGCGCGACCTCAGCACATTCCATACTAATGAGCTGCGGTATCTTATCAGGATGTGCCTGAGAAGTGAACCTTGTTTGCCTTAAAGCTGCAGGTGTCTGTGCTGGGAAAGTTCTGATTGTTTTCCTTCTGACCAAGTGCTGTTAGCCTGTGCTGGGAAAGTTGCCAGTGAATACTAATTAACGCTTGCTGCTGTCATGCTGCCTCACTGCTAACATGTATGGTATAAAACCCATTTTACTCCATGGCTCTGGGTTCAGAGAAGCTGTCTTATTGGGTATACCTGTGTGCTATAAGTCTCCTTGTAAGCAAACCTGGATCTGGCTTATCATTATCTCAGCATCTCCAAACCTTAGCAGCCCATGGCCAGGGCAATCCAGGAACTCCTGAGTTGCTTTACATCCAGATGCAAAGCAGAAGCAGCAAGTGGGTGGAAGGCAGTGCACACACTCACTCCCACATGGCCCCGACAATTCTTGGGCAAACAACCCATGAACTCTTGTTACGTGCAAAGCAGGTCTTAGTGTAGGCAATCCTATTGAACACAGAAAAGAGTTATAATGTCTTCTTTCTCTTAGAGAGCAATCCTATGTCCCCTAGGCAGCATCTGGAGGACATAGGTTTTTTTGGTTTCCTGGCTCTGTGCTCAAAGACAGGGCTCAGAGCCAGGAAATTGTGCTCCCTGTCCCCTCCCTCTTGTAGCTGGTGTGGAGAGAACTGCACTGGCTGCCTCTCCACCAGGGGCATCGTTAGAGATAGGCCTACCTGGGCACAGGGCCCAGATCTTTTGAGCTGTCCTAATTGCCATTTTTTTACCTTTTCCCATTAACTTGCATTGGAAAACAGAAATGGCCATAACGTTTTTATTTTGTATGTTAAATTCATGGAATTTGGAGAACTGGTAGTCCCCATGGAGCTGATTGAACCTGCCCAATTTCAGCCAGTGAGGCCTAGTGGCTTTTGTGCTAACCACAAGTAAATTTTGCTTTTTTCAAGAAAATGTGTCAAGGCAAAGAGCTATAATCATAGAATCATACAATAGTCTATAAGACCATCGAGTCCAACCCCCTGCTCAATGCAGGAAACCAAGTCAAAGCATCTCCGACAGATAGCTGTCCAGCTTCATCTTGAATGCCTCTAGTGTGGGAGAGTTAGTGGGCTCTCCCACACTAATTGGTTCCATTGTCGCATAACAGTCAGGAAGTTTTTCCTGGTGTTCAGCCGGAACATGTGTCCTGCACTCTGGGATAATTGAGAAAAGATCCTGGCCTTCCTCTCTGTGAAGTCCTTGAAGCGCTCTATCCTATCTCTACCCTCAGTCCTCTCTTCTCAGAGACACAGACACACGGGGGGGACCACAGGCATGGTCTGTTTTTCCCCTCCCCTCATTGGGTCATTTCATCCCCCCTGCCTCCTTTACCATTTTCTGTCTTGCTTTCTCTCCTGGTTGCTCCACTTTCTGCTTGGCTGCTTACCTCATTCTCACTTCTTCTCTCACCTCCATGTGCTTTTCAAGGCTGAGATAGCTCCCATCCCACTTCTAAAAGGGAGTGGTTAATGGGGGAAGCACAGAGACTTTATGGACACACAAGGAAGACTTCATGGGTTCTATTGCACTTTCAGGGGCTGCGTTGGGGATACCAATTTTAGGGAGAGCACAAAATAGGGAGAGCACCACTCAGCTGGGCAGACAAACCACACATTAACAGTCCCTTCATGTTGTCTGGATTAAACTCAGTTTATTGCCCTCATCCCATACATTATTACATCCTGGAACCAATTCAGAACAGCTACTGCCCCACCTGGATTTGTTGAAAAGGAGAGAGAGAGCTGTGTATCCTCCACATATTCATGACACCTCAGTCCATATTCCCAGTTAACTTTCCCCAGCAGTCAGCAGTTTCATGTAGATGTTAAAAAGCATGGGGGATAAAATAGAGCCCTGTAGAGCCCAATAGCATACCAAGGGGCAGAGCAATAGTCCTCCAGCCACCACCTTCTGGAATCAGTCCTCTGTGCTGCACCTAGCCCTGACAGCTTATCCAGAAGGATGCCATGGTCAATGGTATCAAAACCTGCTGAGAGGTCCAACAGAATGTAGCTAGCTCTGCTTCCTTTTTCCCTTTTCCCAATGTCCCTTTCCCACATCGGTGTTCATTGTTTTACACTGGTCTAGCCAGGGCTCTTAGGGATTGATTGATTGATTGATTGATTGATTGATTGCATTTATACCCCGCCTTTTTTCCTCTTGCAAAGAACCCAAGGCGGCTTATGTTCTCCTCCTCCTCTCCATTTTATCCTCAGAACAACAACCCTGTGAGGTGGGGTGGGCTGAGAGTGTGTGGCCCAAAGTCACCCACTGAGCTTCCATGGCTGAGTGGGGACTAGAACCCGGATCTCCCAGCTCCTAGTCCAACATTCTTGCCACTACACCACAGTGGCTCTCACAATGCACAACTTCATGCTTCCTCTCTAAACTTTCCAACAAAAAGCTTAAAGGGGCCTGCAAGGCCCCCGTTCTCCACTGCAGGACAACGAATCATCAAACATAATGCAATAATCATACATGGATATGCTTGATATACACAATTGACATCAATCCAGTGATTTGGCTATGGTGAAATCTTATAATAAAGATTGCACTTACAATAAAGGGAGACAAAAGTTCTAACTTGGACAAGTTGTTCCTAATACTTAATGGATTTCACACAGTGTTTGTCCATGAGTAAATGGACTGCTTTTTCTGCCTTCGCTCCTGCTCAGGGCTTCCATCCACTTCAATGCTCACTGCACCAGATACTTCAATTCCTCCTCTCTCTTTTCAAGAAAGGACTCAAACTGTCGTCTCTCAGAGTTTATTTATTGGCTGTCTCTGCTTTTCACCCTCCTGTTGAGGGTGTTTCTGTCCTTTCACATCTGACAGTGAAGAGGTTTCTGAAAGGGATCAGAAAGCTGGCACCACCCATTTGCTCTATGGTACTGAGTTGGAGCCTTTCCGTTGTGCTTAAGACACTTTCATCCAAACCCTTTGAACAACTGGAAACTGCAGACCTATGCCTCCTCTCATGGAAGGTGGTGTTTTTCGTGGCCACCACATCTGCACGATGGGCTAGTGAACTTTGTGCTCGCAGAATAGACCGGCCCTATCTTTCAGCGGGAGAAAGTGGTGCACATGCTCAATGTGCATCACGCCCTGGCCTTTTATAATTCGAGGACTGAGCAGTTCAGACTTTTGCCTTGACTTTTTGTCTGCTGTGGCGGCAAGTGCAAGGGCCAGCCTCTCTCAGCGCAACTCTTCACTTTCTGGGTCGTCAAAACCATCGAGCTATCTAATGAGCTGGCTAGACTCAAACTGTCTGCCCCAGCCGAGCTGCCCCAGTCTTGCAGTAGCAACATTGGCCACATTCGACAGAGGGGTTGCCATCCCTGAACTGTGCCGTGCTGCAATATGGTCGACACCATCTACCTTTGATAGACATTACAGACTGGATGTTTGGGCTAGACTTTTGGTTGTGCCATCCTTTCATCTGTTTCGTAGTAGGACACCGACCCACCACCTTGTAAGTTAGCTTTCTACTCCCCTTATGTGTGATGCACAGAGATGACAATGAAGAGAGACCTGCAACTGTAGTTCTTCGAGTAGTCATCTTTTCATTCACACAACCCACCCACTGTCAGCATCATGCTCAAGTTTGATGTTTGATGATACCAAAGGCATTCTTTTAGGTTCCAAGGCTACAATGTCGGTCTCAAGGAACCGAGGGAATAAGCAGGAACCCGCTAGGGATATGCACATTGGGACGGTGGGGGAGGGGTTCCCACCAAAACTCCCCAGCTACAGAAGTTTCCTGAATCGAGACTCCGCACAGGTGCAGATCCCATATGTGTGATGCACAGATGACCACTCAAAGAACTACAGTTACAGGTAGCAACTTGTCTTCATATTACAAGCTATATAAGCCTCAAAAGTATTACAGCATTGTCTACCTATAAATCCTATAGCTTCTATAGTTTGTAATGCAACTAGTAAGTGCCACAGTGAAATGCATGGGAAAAAGTTGCAGTTGTTTCTGTACCTTCAGGTAAGGAATGTATTGACAACGTTAGTATAAAAATATGGTAATTTTAGGTTGCAATCTTATGCACACTTATCTGGGAGTAAACCCCATTTAATTCAGTGGGGCTTACATCTGGGTAGACATGCATAGGATTGCAGTGTTAGAGAACTAATAGCCATAAGAGCCTGGGTAAATACATTGTAAGGTACAAAAACTCTTGACAGTCTGGACATCTTACAAAAGCTGTGGCATCTTCAAAACTGCCAGACTATGTGCAACTACTGGGGTCTTTCTGGGATGGCAACTCCCAAACCCCTTTTTGGGGTCAATCATTACATCATAAGATCCATGAATGAAACAAGCAGCATCTGTGTATGGACCTAATAATAATTCTCCATTTATGTTTTATGCATATTTTAGCAAATTGGTTGATATAGCTTACAATTATTTAATTGTGGGCAGGGACTTCAGTGAGAATTTGAGCCCTTTACTGGATAGGAGTACGCCTGCTCCTAAGAGGCAAATGTGGGTGAGACTTACACTTTAGACTTGAACTCAGTTTGGTTGATGCTTGGAGAATTTTGCAGCCTTTCGAGAGAGACTACGCCTTTATTACACCTGTCCATCGTGATTGCTCTGGATTAGAATGGGGGGGGTTCTACATTTTTGCTACGTCAAATAAATGTTTGTGAGATTGATACACTAGTAGTCTCAGACCATGGCCCAGTATGCTTGAAGTCGCAATTTTCAGATTTTGCCAAGGCCCTCCTAGTCTATGTTTTAATGTTTCTCTTCTTAATGATGAGATGTTTACAAAACAGATCACTGCTGAGTTACTTGAGTATTTTAAAATGAATGAGGGTATTGTTGATTCTTGTGCCATTGAGTAGGAGGCCAGGAAAGCTTTCATATGAGCCTGAATTATTGCCTGTGCTTCCTATAAGATTTTTTCTTAAATGCAACAAATGTCTCTAAAGAAGAAGTTGAAATCTCTTATAACCCACTTTGCCATTTGACCAACTTTATCAAGAGCGGCAGAACATTAAATACGAGCTGGATAATATTCTTTCCCAGCAGGTGGAATTTGCCTATATAAACTCACAATTTTAAAAGTTTTATTCTGATTTGTATGGAACAGGTACTGAAATATCAGAGCAGGATATGGATGCTTTTTTCTCATGTTGATCTTCCATGTTTAGAGTTCTCTCAGCAACAGTTACTCCTGGCTCCTTTGCATATGGTGAAAATTATGAGCACGATTACAAATATGAATACTGGGAAATCACTTGGTCCAGACAGGTTTCCAATTGAGTGGTATAAAACATTTTCCAGCCTCTTGGCTCCAAAGCTTTATCATCTTAATAATCATATTTGTGAATCAAGCTTACTGTCCTCACCATTAAATGATGCTTACATTACGGCGATTCCTAAGCCTGGCAAGGATCATACGTATTGTGCTAACTATCAACCTATTTTGTTAATTAATGTAGATATTTTGTGAACCATCCAGAGGGCTTTGGCTATTGGGTGGTATAGAAGTGAAATAAATAAATATTAACTGCAATTCTAGCCAATAGATTGCAACAACTTATTACAGCACTGGGTCGACCAGACGAGGTGGGATTTATAGACTTATAATCGTATATTAGTTGTTGATTTGATAGCTTTAAATACTGATACTGAGACCAGGCTGCTGTTGTTTCTTTGGATGTTGAAAAGGCCTTTGACAAAATTCATTGGAAATTCATTTTTGCTACATTGAGTAACTTTGGCTTCCCTGTGGAAGTTTTGAAGTGGGTCCCATTTCAACCCTATATTCAACCCCAAGAGCTAGAGTTATGACTAATGGTCTTTTCTCAGCTTTCTTTTTACTTGGGAGAGGCACCAGACTGGGATGTCCACTTTCTTGTTGATATTTGACTTATGCTTGGAACCCCTGCTGTGTGCTATTAGACAGACTAGTAGTATTGGTGGCTTTGTCCATGTTGGTTTAGAATGTAAAATTATTGTTTATGCTGATGATCTTTTATTGTCTATTTTGAAGCTCCAGTTGTCCGTTTTGGCGTTGATGCAGTTGGTCAATACTTTTGGTGACCAACTGGCTATTCAATTAACTGGTCAAAGTCTGAACTGATGCCAGTTGGCGATACTGCCAATTTCGATGGGAATTCTGTGTTTTAGCAACTGCCAATTTCGATGATGACCAGATTTTATTACTTATTTGGGAATACTTGTTCCCAGAGACATATCACAAATGATCAAGCTAAATTTTAATAAGTTGATTAATGAGATCTCATGGGACATAGATAGATGGGCACCTTTAAGGTTAAGTTTGCGGGGTAAGGTAAATACACTTGAGATGAATATTATACTTTGGATTGTTTATGTTATGCATGGGATTCCTCTATTTATACCTGGCAAATATTTTTTTAAAATTCAATGCTCTGTTTTGTAAATTTGGGTCTGGTGTGTGTTCCTCTCCACCACAAAGATCCTTGAAAAGGATGCAACTTCCAGTTAAAGAAGGAGAGTTTTGTCCTTCCGTATCTTGCTTTGGGCCTATTTGTTGAACTCTACTAATTTTTTCTGCTCAGATTACATTTTTCATCTTGGTCAGTTTTGGAATCTTCCTGTCTGGATCCTCTCTCCGAATGGATGTCATTATATTCTCGGCACATTAAGATGGATAGGGTTCCTCCCACAGTTATGGCCATTAGAGACGTGTGGCATATAATGTCACGACAGTTCCATTTTGATCAATTTTCTCATGCTAAATGTACTCTATGGGGAAATCCAGATTTAAAAATGGGTAAGTAAATGTTTTTGTGGAGGGCCTGCACATATCAGTTTATTTTTTACCTTGTATCAATGAGTGGGTGCTGATGATGAGTTTCTGTCATTCTCAGCGTTGCATGCGAAATACATTGGCTGTAGCAAACTCTGTGCAGTGGAGTCAGCAAACTAGCCTACAGGTGGCTATCCAGTGGGTTTCAGGTTACAACAGAGGTGGTCTAAATCCAGGCAGAATCATAGAATCATAGAATAGTAGGGTTGGAAGGGGCCTACAAGGCCATCGAGTCCAACCCCCTGCTCAATGCAGGAATCCAAGTCAGAGCATCCCCGACAGATGGCTGTCCAGCCTTGTCTTGAATGCCTCCAGTGTGGGAGAGCCCACCACCTCCCTAGGTAATTGGTTCCATTGTCGTATTGCTCTAACAGTCAGGAAGTTTTTCCTGATGTTCAGCCGGAATCTGGCTTCCTGTAACTTGAGCCCATTATTCCGTGTCCTGCACTCCTGGCCTTCTTCTCTGTGACAACCTTTCAAGTACTTGAAGAGTGCTATCATATCTCCCCTCAGTCTTCTCTTCTCAAGGTTAAACATGCCCAGTTCTTTCAGTCTGCATTCAGCAGTCAGCATTCCTGCACCTCCTCCTCCAAGTCATTAATACAAATGTTGAAGAGCACTGGGCCAAGGACTCAGCCCTGCTGTACCCTGCTCGTTACCTCTGCCCAGTTTGAGAAGATCCCATTGATAAGCACTCTTGAGTCCGATTCAGTAGCCAACTGTGGATCCACCTGATCGTTGTTTCATCTAGCCCGCTTTGAGCTAGTTTGCTCATCAGGATATCCTGGGGCACTTCGTCGAAAGCTTTGCTGAAGTTGGGGTATATGATGTCCACAGCATTCCCACAGTCCACAAGGGAGGTGACTTGATAAAAAAAATGAGATCAGATTTGTCTGGCAGGACTTGTTCTTGACAAATCCATGTTGGCTTTGAGTAATCACTGCATTGTTTTCAAGGTGCTTCCAGATGGATTGCTTTATCATCTGCTCCAGAATTTTCCCAGGGATTGATGTCAGCCTGACTGGTCTGTAGTTCCCACGTTCCTCCTTTTTACCCTTTTTGAAGATAGGGACAACATTAGCCCTCCTCCAGTCATCTGGCACTTCCCCCGTCCTCCATGATTTCTCAAAGAGAATAGACAGCAGTTCTGAGAGTTCTTCTGCCAGTTCCTTTATTACTCTAGGATGCAGTTCATCTGGCCCTGGAGACTTGAACTCATTCAAAGTAATTAGGTGTTCCTTGACCATATGCCTATCGATCTCAAGCTGCAATCCTGCCCCTTCAGCCTGCACTTCGCCTTTGCCAGGGGGCTCAGAGACCCTCTTTTGGGAGAAGACTGAGCCAAAGTAGGAATTGAGCGCCTCTGCCTTTTCTTTGTCATCTGTTATCGTTTTGCCATCCTTATTGAATAGCTGAACCACCATTTCTTTCCTCTGCCTTTTACTGTGCACGTAGCTGAAGAAAACCTTTTTGTTGTTTTTAGCATCCCTTGCTAACCTCAGCTTGTTCTCAGCTTTAGCCTTCCTGATGCCATCCCTGCAATTCTGTGCTACCTGCCTGTACTCTTCCTTTGTTGCTTGGCCTTCTTTCCACTTCCTATATGTGTCCTTTTTTGTTTTCAGGTCATCCCTAAGCTTTTTGTGAAGCCACATTGGCTTCTTCTGTTGTCTTCCACCTTTTCTTCTTGTTGGAATGGTTTGTGATTGTGCCTTGAGAATTTCCTTTTTTTAAAAGCTCCCACCCATCTTGGACTCCTTTTCTCGTTAGCATCGCTTGCCATGGGACCTTACTGATCATTGTTCTGAGTTTATTAATATCAGCTTTCCTAAAATCCAGGGTACGCGTTTGACTACCCTCATCTTTTGCTTCCCTTACAACCAAGAACTCAAGTATAACATGGTTGCTTTCCCCCAGAGTTCCTGCTACTTTTTCCACTAAGTCATCTCTGTTGGTTAGGATCAAGTCAAGGATAGCTGATCCTCTAGTTCCTTCCTCTACTTTCTGTAGGAGGAAGTTATCTGCCACACAAGTCAGGAATTTCCTGGAGGGACCATGTTTTGCAGAATTTGTCCCCCAACAAATATTGGGGAAATTGAAGTCCCCCATTACTACTACATCATGCTTTCTTAAAACATTGGCTATTTGTTTTTCAAAAGTTTCATCCTCGTCTTCTCCTTGGTTGGGTGGCTGGTAGTAGACTCCGACCACCAGGTTCCTTTTATTCTTTGCTCCATTTATTTTGATCCAGATGCTCTCGATGGGGCTACCAAGTTCATCCTCCTGTATTTCTGTGCAGAGATACGTATTTAAAGTCAGAACACAGGCAGGCAGGCAACAAAGATCAGGCAAGAGCGGAAGGAGTCAAGGTAACAAGCAAGAGGTCAAACACAGTAAATCAGTTGGGTCGTTAGGCAGTCTGAAAGGCCACGAAAACAGAGCATCAATCACAGGGCACAATTCAGGAGGCAAGGTACATGACACAGAGGCTGGATGGATGATGTTCCAACACTGGTTGGGTTTTCAGTATAGGCTTTAAAGCCCAAAGCCTGCTGGACCCCACCCACAGGTCAGCTGCAGTAATCAAAGCTCCCCTCCCAGAGCCCTAGTCCTGAGGAGTTGCTTTCTCCCAGCGAGCACTCCTTTGCACAGGAGCCCTACTAGCTTTCACTTCAGGCAATGACACTCCCAGGGGTCATTGAGGTTGCTCAGCCTCTACCTCAGAGGCAGAGTTCCCCTTCTCCTGACAGGAATGGCCCTGCAACCATCTCCCCTGAGGGCTCAGGCTCCTGTAAGTCTGGTGGCAGTCCTTGGTTTGGGGTGCCCAGGGCTTCTGGGAGCTCCAGCTCTTCCACTGAGGAGGACTCCTCCAGTCAGGGCATGGCAGCTACATCTGAATGGCAATACTTGCAGTTGCAACATTTGTTAGAATCTAGGTTTGGTCCTGCTGCTTTTACAGCTTCAGGGTCTCCTTCACTATTAGAAGCACTTTTTGAGGCTGATCAGTTATATCGATCCACAATCCATGTTTATAAATACTTAAAAACATAAGAAGGTCAGACCAAAGGTCCATCTAGTCCAGCATTCTGTTCCTGTAGTGGCCAACCAGCTGTCGACCAGGAACCCAGAAGCAGGACACGAGTGCAACAGCACCCTCCTGCCCATCCTGGTGTACATGAACCACAGGGATTTAAGCAGGAATGGATAGAGAACTGGACTGTCCCATTTTGATTGACACTTTAGCATCTGTATCTTGAAGCATCTGTGTATCTCAAGTTACGTTTCAGAAATTCAGAAAAAAACTCGTGTTCTGTATCTATTGGATGCTACAACATCTCGTTAATAAGAGTTGCTCTAAGCCAGCTAATTGCTGGAGGTGTTCAGCTAACGCTTCTTTTAATCATAAGTTTTGGCAATGCAAAAGATTATGGATAAACTTTGTATTGCAACACTCTTTAATATTTACTGAGGCACATGTCCTTTAACATTATTTACCTGCTTTCTGGAAGCACAAATGGATTACAAGCGTTAGAGATGAAGCTGCTGAATTCTAAGGTGTAAGTGAAAAGCAAGAGGAATCACGACGCGATGGTGTAGGGGCAACAAGCTCGGCAGTTCTAGATTGCCCCAAGAGTATTTCTTGCTTAGTAATAGAGACAAACGCAACAGCAATATTGCTACAGTTTAACCTTGAATCTAGGAGTTTTGTAGCACTGTATTATTCACACAAGTTTTCCTGGCTTATAATTGATCATCATTATGTCAAGGAGTGCTTCTCTGTTTTACTATCTCTTTTTATTGTCTCTTTTTATCTTGCCATCATTGTAAGTTGAATCTTTTAGTCTTATATTGTATTATATATTTACTTTTTATCTGTGATTTTTAATATTTGTGTATATAAACCATGTAGAGATTTTCTTATATTAAGCGGTACAGAAATACTACTCATAAATAAATATAATATAAAACAATGATGTAAAAGGTATTTCACTCATGCGGAAAGAAAATATTGCATGTCTTTTAATTCTCCCTCCCTCTCATGGTTGAAGGGGGAGGTTTCCCCCCAGAACATCACATTTCTAGTTGATGGCAGTACAGTGGATGGCAGTGTTAGCATTTGCTTAGATACTAGATACCAATTCACCGTTCCTACCCAACTTGTAGCTGACACCCCAGTGCCATTTCTGTTGACTTTATATCATGTCATGCAAACAAGAACTGTGACGCTTCAGAATAAGTATATCACATGAGTCTGCAAGCAGAGACTAGCCACTGGTGGTGTAGCTTCTCTGGAAAAGCAGACTCATATTCAAATTAGTGTCACAGGTTGGTTGAGTAGAGCAATTCAGTGCGACTGATTCTTTCAAGCCACCTGGCACGTTTGCAAATTGCATCTGATAATACAGCATTTTGGAGAAAGAGGGAGACCAGTGCAGGTAGTGTTGTTCAGGGGAAGAATGTACAGAGCCTAGTGTATGGTAACACTTCCCTTTGGAACAGTGGCATCTTCACCACTTCTGGGCAAACAGGACGTTTGTGTTGACATGATGCCATGCTGGGCTCTCTGCAACTGCCTGCAGTTTTCATCTCTTCTCATCTCAAGTGTGGGCTTACATCCATGCCTTGATGGCAAAAACTTGCATCTTTGCCTTGATGGCAAAGTCAAAAGGAATTAGTGTGATATTGTTGTCTTGAAAAAAAAACCCTGCATTTTGTTGTCCTTGCGTCACTGAAAAAGAAAAGTTGATCTTCTTTTAAAAACCTCCTACACATTCCAGAGCCATCTTCAATTTTTCAGCATAATTACTGAGGGTTTTCTTCTGCTTTCCAGGATTTCCTAAAGCAATCAAGACACGGGAGAAGCTGTCAGAATATCTTACTGTAGTGATATTCACAACATCAGCACAACATGCAGCTGTAAATTTTGGTCAGGTAGGGTTCATTTGGAAGTAATTCTATACCCACGTTATGAACGTTTAAAGTAGGTTCATGCAAGCAGATATTTTAGGGTTTGTGAAAGGAATATCAAGAGGTGGAAAAGAGTAGGGTTACCTTGTAGCAGACAGCAGGAAGGGTGAACTAAGGACACTGGATTTTCAGAAGGGAATAAAAATAGGAAAGCTGTATGGCAATGCCTAGAACGTATTCCAATTCAATAAGGAAGATGTTCTAGGCACACAGGGCAGCAGTTAAAAAGGCATAGAGTTAGGAGTGGAACTAACCCCCACCCCCACCCCAGAATGGTCCAATAACAAGTGGCTGTCAAAAGGGCAGAAGATGTGAAGAGGGAAAATGGAGAGACATAGCCAAAGAATTCATGGCCCCTGGGTCTGCCTCAGTTACTCTCCGGACCAGCACATGTAGCAGGGCACACATTTCTTCTGGTTTTTGCTGGTAAGTATGAAAGTGGACAGAGCACTACCTAATAGGTTTTAGATTAGGTCCCACTCTGCAGAAATGGTGGGTCTAGTAAATTAGTCCACCCTCAGAGGTGGCCCAGAGGTGGATCTTGAGGAATACCTAAATAGTCTGGGTTTTTCTAACTGGCAATGCTGCCCAGGCCCTGATTAATCGGTGGAATGAGGAGCCACTAGGGGAGGTCATCCAGAGTTTGGGGGTTGAGAGGCCTCATTATGCTGATGAAGCACAGCTCTAGCTCTCCTTTTCAACCAATGCCAAAGAGGCTGTGGAAGGTCTGAACAGTCCAGGCAGTACAGAGGTCAGTAGACACATGATTGGCAGTGCAATCTGTTCTGGATGGGGTAGCTCTCCCTCTGAAGGACCCGGTACACAGCTAGGTGTGTTCGTGAATCCAGCACCGTTACTGGAGGGTCAGGTGGTGATGGCGGCCACTTTTACTTGCTCTGAAAGGAAGACTAGTGAGTTACAGATTTCTGTTTTCGTTGAGCTTGGTTCTCTCCTGGGTGTTGCCCATTTTGTCTTTAGTAATTTGCCTGAAGATAATTTGCTATCATTTGATAATTTGGGGATATAATTTTGAGCTCGTCAGGACCCCCCCACACACACACACACACACATTTCACTCAGGCTGTGCTGCTTTGCTTGTCTGCTTTGTCAATTATCCAATGGCGTAAAGCGTAGGTATTCCTTGAAAAGAATTGGGCCAAGGAGATTCTGGACTTCATTGCTATTCCGTCACATCTTCTCTAGCTCGCCTTCCATTTAGGTAACTATAGTTGGGTCCTGGTGCTAAAATCAGAGGAAAAGGAATTAGTCAGTTGGATCCAGAGCATCATAAGCACACTTTCAGTGACATAATTGATCTTCCCCATCTCCTCGGCCAGCCCCTTACACCCCTCAAAAAGCAGCTTCTGAAAGGGGCCCACAGGAACTGTGTGCCTGGGTCTTCTGAAGGGGGAAATTGGGATTCCTCTTGCATGAGTAGAAGTGCCTTCCATTGGCACAAGCGCCCTTTGGGATCCATCTATTTATATTCCCTGTGTGGTGTTAATTACCTCTATGGGAATCATTTCTTGAGTCATAAACATATGAGCTGACTGCCTTATTTTGCAGTGTTACTGTTCTGTCGCTGCTTTGTTTAATGCCTTAGTCCCTAATGACCTTTGATTTTACTGGCCTTTATCCTTTTTTTTCTCAGTATGACTGGTGTTCCTGGATTCCTAATGCCCCCCCAACTATGCGCTGCCCACCACCGACAGAAAAGGGGAGTGTCACCATTGAGTATATCATTCAGAGTCTACCTGACAGGGGACGCTCTTGTTGGCATCTTGGCGCTGTTTGGGCCTTGAGTCAGTTTCAGGAGAATGAAGTGAGTGAGACCTTCTCAGTTCTAAGTTGTTTATTTGCCTACATCTCACTCATTGCGTACGAGTAAAACCCAGGTGCCACACTTTGCCTGAAGCCCATAAGTGTTTCTGTAGTGCTTTCAGAGTTGCCCAAAATTTAAGAACTCCTGGGACCTGTTATCCTCTGGACAGCTCTAACTGCTGGCACTGAAAGAGACGCCCTAGGACTTCCATTCCCTGTAGACCAGTCTTTTGTCTGTACTGGTCCATGGTATCCACCCATCTGCTAAGGCTGTCTACATGTGGAATAAGATACTGTCTTCCAAGATGCCTCACAGCACTCAACTTGGGGTATAGAGACATATTAATGGAAAATGTCATGGTGGCATGTGGAGGATCAAGAGATGGGACTTGTGCTTCCAGCCTTATCACAAAATAGCTACATAATGTTTTATAAGTTGCTCCACTGCTGCAAATTGCCATTGGTCTTCCTGAGCTACTGTCCTTCTATGCCTACTGTTTGAAGCAAAACTTGAAAGCATTATGAAGTTTTTCTCCCTCCCGTTTATTGGAGGATCTGTCTCATCCTAGCCCAGAATGGTGATAGTCTGTTAACTGGCAGTAGTCCAAGCTCCTGCCTTAAGATCTTGGTTTGAGAAGGCATGTTCCCTGGAACTTATTTATTTTATTGTATTCATTTAGAATATTAACTTTCAACAAAAAAGTTCTCAGTGATGTATAAAGTAAAACTGGGCACAATTAAAACATCTTAGTACATCTCCTAACGTTTTCACTAGTTTCATATACAGATAAAGCTCACTGGGCCAATGCATGACTGATGCTTTTTAACAAAGCCAGATCAGGACTGTGGCATGGGAAGGAAGGGCCTTCAGCCCTTTGCCACAGTCTCAATCAGCGTTCTCCCCCCTTCACACGCCCCCACCCACACCTGCCATTTGCAGTTGGAATAGCAGACAGGAGCAATTTCAGTTGGGACCACAGCAGGGCTAGAGCCTCCAGCCCCATGCCCCTCACTACCCCTCCCCGGGTCCCAGTCAGGCTCAGCTATTTGTTTTTTAAACATCTGCCTCACAAGGCCACATCACAAATATCACGTCTAGTTTGGCCCTAAGAGGGAAAAAGGCAATGAATTTGTTTTGCAACAACATGCAGCGACCAGGACTGAAATTATTCAAAAGTGTCCCTGAACAAAATGCACGAGGCTCAGTTGGAGAATTTTTCTTTTGTACCAGGAGGTTTTCTTCTTTGAATGGATTTATCAGCAACACTGCTCAGTCTGCAATCATTTGAGAGACAGAAAGTTTGAAATCTGTGAGCAAGCATTTCAAGCACTCTGGAGTGGTTCCCTATTTTGCAGAGAATCCCAACGGTCTGGCTCATTAATATGTGTATTCATGTTAGCTCACCAGAGAGAGATGGGTGCATTTTTGCAGTGCGTCACAGTTAGCGGCAAAACATCTCATAGACCTCTCCCAGCAGATAACGTCTGTGTCTTTTTCTCCAACTAGGTGTTTCTGGGGATGTATCCAGATGAACACTTCATAGAGAAGCCAGTCAAAGAGGCCATGAGGAAGTTCCGCAAGAGTCTTGATGAAATTGCCAGTTACATTGCTGAACGAAACAGGAACAAGAACCTCCCCTACTATTACCTTTCCCCAGATCAAATCCCTAATAGTGTGGCTGTCTGAGTTAAGCTTTGCCAAGACATGAAAAGCTGTCTAGATACAATACGATAAATTATACATAAGTCAATCATATAGCTAAAAAGCAACTTGACTATTACAGTTTAAGTTCCCAGAAGGTACTTAACTAATTTAGGGAGCAATCCTATGGCTGCTAGTCAGCAGCTACACAGCAGTAGGATATCTTGTTTTCCGGGAAACGACCTCAGAGCCCATGCTCTGAAGTCGGTTCCCAGAGAACCGACCTCCCCCCTTTCCACACTGCCTCGCAGGCAGCGCAGAGGAGCCCCATCCTCCGCGCTTGCAAGAGGAGCACAGAGCAGCCAAAACGGGGCGTTGTGGGGCAGACAGTTGCCTCCTCCCCCGCTCTGCCGAAAGCGGCTAAAAACATTTCTGAAGGCTTTGCATCTTAAGAACAGAACTTTTATGCGTAGAGAGAATGTATTTCTCATTTGTTATGAATTGTCTTCATTGCTGTCCCTCACGCGCTTCTGTTGGGAGGACACCACCTTTTTCCAGCCCTCAAAAAGGAAGATGTTGTATCTGGAGGAATTCAGTACTTCCTCAGATTCATAGCAATTATGATTACCATATAGGTTTTTTTGCAATTCCCCATAGGAATTGCTATGTAATTCTAGCGCAGGAGTACATCAGCCATGTTTGGAAAACTTTCAACAAAAAAGTTCTCAGTGATGTATAAAGTAAAACTGGGCACAATTAAAACATCTTAGTACATCTCCTAACGTTTTCACTAGTTTCATATACAGATAAAGCTCACTGGGCCAATGCATGACTGATGCTTTTTAACAAAGCCAGATCAGGACTGTGGCATGGGAAGGAAGGGCCTTCAGACCTTTGCCACAGTCTCAATCAGCGTTCTCCCCCCTTCACACGCCCCCACCCACACCTGCCATTTGCAGTTGGAATAGCAGACAGGAGCAATTTCAGTTGGGACCACAGCAGGGCTAGAGCCTCCAGCCCCATGCCCCTCACTACCCCTCCCCGGGTCCCAGTCAGGCTCAGCTATTTGTTTTTTAAACATCTGCCTCACAAGGCCACATCACAAATATCACGTCTAGTTTGGCCCTAAGAGGGAAAAAGGCAATGAATTTGTTTTGCAACAACATGCAGCGACCAGGACTGAAATTGTTCAAAAGTGCCCCTGAACAAAATGCACGAGGCTCAGTTTTCTAGCTGAAAATGCAGGGTAGGAGAAGCACGGAAGGAATTATCCCCTCCGTGCTTCTCCTGCCCTGCAGTGGATAGGCGGTCGCCTCCAAGTTCAGAGGTGGCCACCTATCTGCATAGGATTGTGCCCCTAATTAGTTGCTGCCGTGCTACTATTCAATATGACTTGCATTAGAGATAAAAACATTTCTGAAGGCTTTGCATCTTAAAAACAACTTTTATGCGAAGAGAGAATGTTGTGAATTGTTTCAGGACATTTGTTGTGAATTGTCTTCATTGCTGTCCCTCACACATTTCTGTTGGGAGGACAGCACCTTTTTCCAACCCTCAAAAAGGAAGATGTTGTATCTGGAGGAATTCAGTACTTCCTCGGATTCATAGCAATTATGATTACCATATAGGTTTTTTGAGCTGATGTAGCTTGGGGAGCTGCACAGTCCAGTTTCCCTGAGAAAAAGTGTCAATTTGATTGGGTTTAAAACATAATACAAGAGATGGCTGAGAACTTGTAAGAAGCCCTGGGAGATGAGGAAGCTAAGGGACAACAGCCCAGAGACAAGGACCTTATGTGGATGGTAAGGCTTCAGGAAAATGGAAGCGGGGATAGGGAATTAAGGCCGAAAAGGGCTAATCAGAGAAGAAACTTCATAGTACGTAAGCTGAGAAGCGTTGATATGCCCTAGTATAAGCGAGGGGAGTGCTAGGGAGGTTGGTCAAAAGAGCCATTGTAGTATAGTGGGTAGAGGCTGGCCTGGGACTTGGGAGATTCAGGTTCTAGTCCCACTCAGCCATGAAGGTCACTGGGTGACTTTGGACTGGTCACTTCCTTTCCTTCACCTTTCGATGCGCTCTTGTTTGTGTGAGATGAAAAGCCACTTCCTGTTCTTCAGATTAGCTAAAAGCGAATCTGCTTTTCTTTAACCACAGTAATAAATGTTGCTGACTCTAAGAATCTAAAAGTTCTCTTATTTATTGAGTGGATCTCTCTATCAGCTATCTTGGCGTGCAAAGCCTCTCTCCCACAAAGAATCATAGTTTCATTTCCACCGCTGCTGAAGTGAGACTCTATTTCAAGCCAAGAATTTCTCAATTCTATTGCCATCTTCTTGTGCAATTCTTTTTATAAAGCTGGCCTCTTTTTCAAATCTTGTTTTTAAGTTTTTTCCCCCTGATGAGAAAGTTGAATCAGCTTCATATAATATATTAACAGTACAATCCTATACTCAGAAGTAAGTACCACTGTTTTCAATGGGGCCTACCTCCAGGTAAGTGGGATACGATTGCATTCTTATTAGCACAGTGACATCTTGGTCTTTCAGCAGTAGTCTTATGCTGCTTCTTTCATCAACAATGCATGGCGCTTCATAAGATATGATAAGGAAGATACAAGTCCTTTTGAGCTTTCCCAAGACCAACACCAAGGGATGTTTTATTTTAGCATGAGCAACTCCTCAGACAAAACAGAACATCAGTTTGTATTTGTAATCACACACAAATCAGCATGGTTAGAATGTAGCACATAACTTCAAGCACACAGCCAGTAAAAGAAGCTAAACTAAGCCCAAATGTCTGGTTTTGTTTCCCAAAATCTGGAAAACACAGCAACATTCTCAGCAGACCCGAGTTTGCTCCTCAAAGCTGGGGTAACAGTCAATGACGGTGCCTACACCATCGTTATGGTCTTCCTCCTAACATCTCTGTATTTAGGATCGCATTAGAGCAAACATGATACATTTTTCCAACAGTGGAAACACTGTCATATGCCAGGTTCACAGCAATGACTGCGTGGTTGTAGTTGTCACTCATGACACTTCGTTGTACTGTTATGTTTTGCTTTACTCTGATTACCTGAAAAATGAAAAATAATTATTTAAAAAACCCACAACTCCTGATGAACTCTCTCTCTCTCTCTCTCTCTCTCTGGAGAGAGAGAGAGAGAGATGGGGCTTCTTACAGAAGAGGGGGCAAAAGCATGCAAGTGTGCAAAAGAGATCGCATGAGAGTGAATGTGCAAGCGAGAGCAGAAGAGGGAATGTGCAATGGACATACACAAAACACAGTGTAGCTGGTTGGGATATGAATGGCATGATTAGTTACAGGTTCCCTATAGTAAGTTCCACCATTCTCGCTATGCACAATTCTGGCTTGGCTCCGGAGTGGATCATCAGCAACTGGATGCTACTGAGAACAGAAGAAGGTGTCAATCTTGGTAGATTCCAACTTATAGTCAACAGTAATATCCCCAAAAATATGGTAGGGAACCTTGAGGGCCATCTTACATCAACCTGTTAGGATTTCCCCCCAATCTTATATTACATTATCCTGAGGGATAATGCTGTGTTACATGTGAGCATCAGTATCTCTCAATGTGACAGCCAACTGTGTTCCATGACAAAATATTCTCTAGAGCCATCCTCAGGGTTACCGGACCTACAGCTCAATGGGACATGACAGGATATTATCTATCCTGACCTAACAGGGCTGTTGCGTGGACCAGTATTAGCTGTGATGGTCTGGATTGTGCAGGAAGAAGGAGAATAACTAGAACGATGGTGAACTTTGCAGAAGAAGAATTCTGCTTCTGCTAAGATCGCCACGGCTAGATGTTTGAACACATTTATTGCTGAACAGATTCATTCAGCCCAAATGAGCTTCATTCTTGGCCAGCACATGGAAACGCCTCTTCAGAGAGTGCTTAATCTGGTTCAGCACGGTACTCACTCTGAAACATCAGTCTCCTTTCCGCTTGGAATGGTCCTACATCACAGAACTGCGGAGAAGGAAACATGTCCCAACTGCAGAAAAGAGAACACTCTCCCTTTGCTGCCCCCTGGTGGTGTGGGACGCATTTCCTGATGGGAATGGGACTACCTCGGAAGCCCTAATATACGCTAATGGGTTAGACTCTCCTCCCCACTAGTATCAGTGCCCAGAGGCACTAGACAGGAATGCCCCTTGTCCTCCATTCTGTTTGCTCTCACAATACAGCTGCTGGTCCATATGCTCAGGATGGATCCCAGGAACGGGAACAGGTTCATCCAAAGGTGCCACTTGCTCTAAAGCCTGTCAAAGAGTCATTTATACGACCTAACCTCACTTGGTTAGTCCTCTACTGCAGCGGCCATCAGTCCACCACTATCCTTGGATTGCAACAATGGAAATATATCCCACAGGAGAAAGAACGCTTCCAGTTGAGACGTCTGTTCTGCAAGCACTGTGCCTCATCCATGCCCACATGGGGTCATTGTAGCTGGCTGCATGTGGGCACACCATTGTTTTAAACAATATGCCTCCTAAATTAGTCTCCAAATTGCTGGTGGTGGCTGTCAAAACTGGTTTTGCTAATTTAGAGTCTAGCTGGATTTACTCATTTAGTAAACTTCCTGATTGCCCTAGATGAAATTCAGGATGTTGAAAGAAATGATGTCCGACTGTAATGTTTTTGACCGTAAGTTACTTGTGGGACACTTTTGGGGGGGAATCCTAACAGTTTTTTTCCAGTATCTCAATAATCTTGACTGAGGTTGCTGTAAGATGGCCTCTCCCATCACTCCCACTCCTACCTGCCATTTAATCACTCTTAGTGACCTATCATATGGAACAAAATGTGTGTGCATGTATGAAGCGGACCCTTGAGCTGTCTTTGGAAAGAGACCAAACTATTCGCTTTACAAAACTCCTGAACTCTGACTTGGTAGACAGCTTTGATGGGCCCAACATGGTGCCATCAAGAGACCCCCCCCCCCAAGCTCAAAAGTAAAGGGACAAATCCAGAAAATGCGAACATGCAATCCCCATGCCAGCAATTCAGGACAGAATTACAATCACACTGGGTCAGTAGTGCCCCACCCACTTGGGCTGAAACTCACTAAATTGTCAACGAGCTTGTGGGACACTGAAAAAGCAGCCAATGGCAGACATGCCAATTGTCTTGAATCCCTAACCCAGACTTTACAAAACAAGGTGGAAGATTAGGAAAATTGCAGTTGCTGGCAAAATATTTGAGACTGAAGCCTAGGCAGAGCAAGAGGATGAGGAAAACATGATTACTCTCTGGGGCGGGGGGTCATCTTCAGAACCACGGAATGAGAGGTGTGTTGGAGCATTATCCAGCTTTTCATGGAATCGGCTTTGACTCATCAGTCAAAGATACAGACTTGCCTTATCTTTCAAAGAAAGATAAGGCAAGTGTACCGTTCCAGTTTTCAGGGGTCACAGAGTGCTTGAAAAGAACATACCTCTCGGTGGCGTGGGGTGGAGTAGAACTGAACGACATCATACTGGCAAGGGCTGCTCAAGAGAGGCTTGTTTCCCAGCCCATGTAAGGCTCTCCCCTCCTACTATAGTATTATGAATGGAGAACAACTAATTTCCCGTGTTTGCCGATTTCCCTGAAGAAGCCACTATCCCCATTTATCCAGCAAAGCATCTAATGGCTTCCCCCTCCAATTTCACTCCATTCTAACAAACTTGCGGAGTTATTCCTCTCTCCCCCCGACACACAATTGTGGGCATTCCCCCCCACGCACAATTTCACCCATTAAAATCAGCTAGGCAGATTACTAGCAAAATGGGAGCGAAGGGCTGGAATGGCTCAGTGAGGACACAGCCAGGTGAAAGACACACCCCTATCATGTCAAAGTACATGTGGAGGATGGGGCACACAGCACTAGAAGCACAGAGAACCAGAATTAAATAAATAAAATTGAGTAAAAGTTGTCTCAGGAAATCTAGCTTTTTCACCAGAAATCTCCAGGCTAGAGATAGGCCGTGACGTCATCTGCCACCATTTATGCTCCCAATTCGCAGCAAATCCCCCATGAGGACAGCCCCCTAGTTCCCTGGTCCAGCAAAATCTGTCCCAGCCTGCAGTTTATGGCTAAATCCCGTGGTGCGCCTCACCAGATCATCCTCAAGACATCATAATTCGTTTTGTAACTAATTCTTACAAAATCCAAACTTGCCAAACCCCTCATCATCGGAACGCACTGGAATCGAAGGTAATTAAGGCTCAGAAGTACCAAGACCTTTCAGTAGAAACACAAAATGCTATACCCTTTCACCTCTGAACATGGTGTGGGGGGACTCCATTACAATGGTTCCCTTTTAAACTGATTATCAGGAAAGGAAAAGATAAAGGAAAGACTCTTAAAGTGACAATGAAAGCTGTAGCAGCTGCTCTGTGTGAAGCACTTGATGTACCTGTGTCAAAATTGGCTGAGCTGTCAGAATACTGCTGACCGCGTTGAAGCCAGTTGGCAGGAAGTCCACAAAACTGCAGAAATGACTGGAAGTCGGCCATGCTTTGGTCTCCATATGTTTTTCTACAATGGTTTAAATTGAATTTTACCTTTATAACAAAAGGATGTACCATCCGATCACATCGAACATAACACAATGATCAAATATGGGATCTACTTGATACACATAATTCCAAAGTAGTTAGGAGGCACAGTAGACCTATTGTAATTGTACAATACAAAGCTCGAAGAAAATATTTCAAAATAATCTCTGCCTCTATTTTCTTCCTTTGAGCTTCTTTTATTATTTTGAGAGCGCTCATTTCTTTTATATAATACATCCTGATCACTGCCTTTAAGGTGTTCCAAATTATGTTGTTTGGCAATTCTGCAGTCAAATTCTCTTTTAGAAAATCGGAGATGGCTTTTTGGTTTGTTCACAGATTTCCTATTTTTGTTGGCTGAAGTTTCCAGGGTGAAGTTTCCAGACGGAAGACTGATGTACACAGTTTCCCAAGTGTTTCCCAGAGACTGATGACACTGGAGCTTGATCCAATATATTTACGGACTATTTTGGCTTTCATTAGCTTCAGCCCAGCCATATTGGAAGGTAACATGTGATCCATGCATGAGTGCGAGCTGTCACACCTGGAGAACATATAAACCCTTTTTGATTATTGTAGAGTGCACCAAACTCACGCTCCATTTCTGAGTTGCTATCCTTTTGCTTGTTATGCCCCTCACTTCTGTAAGTCGACTACTTAATTCAGACCCCCACCCCGCACGCTGTTCCTTCCTTAAAGTTCTGCAAGGTTAGCAATGTGTTTCCCAGAAACTGAGTTTGGCCGGAATTGGGTTATCTTTTTACCTCTTAAAGCAAACGCATATTGCCCTCTAGTGTCTGACAACATTTCTGAGATGGTGATGTCACATTTGTTCATTATCGCTATCAAAATCCCACATGATTTGAAGTTAATGTGGGATTTTGGGAGCAAAAGAGCAAAAAATAAATATGCTTAATAATGTCTTCCTGATTTTGTTTACGATGTGTTTCTTGTAAAACACTAACATCCGGAGTCTCCTCTTTTAACAACGTCTGTACGTTTCTGCATTTAATTGGGGAGCCCAGTGCCCTTGATGTTTAATGGCCATAGCTTCAGACCTGCCATATTCTAGTAGTCAGTATAAGCTTTAGGGTACTCTCCGTCTCCAGTCCCCCTTTGCTCCCACTGGCAGGATCCTTTCCACAGTTATTATGTGCACGTATACATGCATCCCATTAACCCTGAACAAATCATCATCACAACCCTCCTTTATTTGAACAGATCCCTCCCTGTGGAGGGCATCCCTCCATGCCCCCACAGTATTTATGAGGCAACTTAGGGAATTTCAATGGAGGGAAAGTCCAATCCAGATTGCCCCCTCACCCCACCAACCCAGTATCTAAAACAGTTTTAAGACACTTTGTGTAGTTTTGTTTCCATGGAAGTTACAAGTGACAAGTCCCTCATTGCTGGTCTAAGGGAGCATCCCTCCAGCTTCACCCCAGAAGCCCCCACCAGACCAGGAACTGCCACCAGAACCACAGGAGCCTGAGCCCTTAGGGCCAGTGGTTGCAGGGATATCCCTAACCCGACTCTGCCTCTGAGGCAGAAGCTGAGCAATCCCCTGACCGCCAGGACATCGTCGCCTCAAGTGACAGACTAGCAGGGTTCCCGTGTGAAAAAGCCTTCACCTCCAGAAAAGGTCTTCTCAAGAGAAAATGACTTCTCAGGAGTAAGCTGTGGCAAGGCAGATTGGATTACTGCAGCTGAGGTCTGGGTGGGGTGCAGCAGGCTTTGGGCTTCAAAGCCTACACGGGAAAACCCAATCAGCGTTAGAACATCGTCCATCCAGCCTCATGTACCTTGCCTCTTGAACCATGCCATGTTGATCAATGCTCTGTTTTGTGGCCTTTGGGGCTGCCTAATGACCCTGCTTCTGGATGGTGTAATGCACTTGACTGATTTGTTTGATATCTTGTGTTTGACCTCTTGCTTGTTCTCTTGACTACTGCTGCTGCTTGATCCTCTTTGTCAAACTGCCTGCCTGTGTCCTGACTGCTGCCTGGATTTAGTTATAGTATGACTATAGTATAACTGTTATAGTATGAGCCCCATTGCATAACCACCAGTAGGCTTGAATGTTCACTGACTTCACTGCGGTTAGGGTGCAGTCAAAGGAGGACAGGCTTGGATGTCATGCTAACAATCCAGGAACAGGGTGGAAGCGATATTTCTATGGGAGGCAGCACACTTGCTCACTCCCAGTCAGCTGTAGCAGTTCCTGGGATAAGCAACCCAGGAATTGCTGTTATATGCAAGCTAGGTCAGAGAGTCCAGAAGACTATAACGGGCCACAAACCTGATATTCTCATGTGACAGATCTATGAAATATGCCCTCTTTTCCCCCTCCCTGGGGATCAATTCTGTGCACATGGATCCTCCAGAAAACAGAGAGTGGCCATAATATTTGCTAGACATTGTCCCTTTGTGACTGAGGGTATATTTAATCCGTTTAAAGAGTGGTGCTTGGTGAGCTTTCACCGGTTTGCCTCTTCCCCCCCGGATGTCAACCAGCTGGAGTCGTGCAAGCTGGAACATTTTTGCCCTTTGTACTGTGGCAGTGGAGGGTGGGATGGGAGTGCAATCCTGTCAATCCCACCCTCCCACCGCCTCTGTCACCGTGAAATCATCATGCCTCTCTCTCTGCTGGAGTTGGCCCTGGTCCCAGCTCAGTTCGCAAGGGCAGGCCAAGCTGGGGGCAGTGCGGGAATCCAACAGGCCCTAAAAGGTCCGGATTCCCATGCAACAGCCATCCCTACTGTCAATCACCAGAGGAAAACACCCCGACCAGCCAAAATGCCATCTTTGTTTCACACAGGGGATTTCAAACATTGACCCTCTTCTTCTCCAACAGACTCAGACCCTTCCTATCAGTGTGGGAATCAATCACGACCTATACGTGAGTACTCTCGAGTTCAACGGGGATCCCCCCATGGGGATCTTTTGCACCATCCACCCTACACCTCTACCTGTGGAAGAAATCACTATGCTTTTGGACAAGGGAGTCATAGAAGGGATCAACCCTTCCCAAAAGCTTACTGGCATTCTCCCCACTATTTCACTCTGCCCAAAAAGGATGGAGGCCTTCGTCCCATACTTGACCTATGGGGCGTCAATTGCTATATTAAGACCAAAAGTTCTGAGTGGCTACCATCCCTTGTATACCTCCATTACTCCACTGCAGAAATAGGCTCAATACCATAGACCTCCACGATGCCTACTTTCATATCACTGTTCATCCAGCTTCCTGTCATTTCCTCCATTTTGCCTTGGGAAAAGGTACTTCCAATTCAAGGCTCTTCCCTTTGGCCTGGCCAGGCCACCACACCAAGGGTTTAATGAAATGCATGGCTGTAGCAGCGGCACATTTGAGGTGGCAAGGCATCATTGTCTTCTCATACATAGATGACCGGCTCTTCATTGCCCCATCGTTCCATCACTTCCAAAACAGCATTGATGCTGCCTTAGGCCTTCTTCAATTGCTAGGCCTACAGGTCAAAGAGGAGAAATTTTGCCTAATTTCTTCTCAAACGTGACAATTTGTAGGGACTCAATTTGACTCCACACAGGCCTGAGGTGACCTGCCCACTGACAGGGCAGATACACAAAGATGCTTGGCATGCTCTGTTGGGTCTCTCCCTTGATCATGGGTTAGATGTTCTACAATAATTGGCTTCATTGCCACGACCGTGGCAGTTCTGCTTCCAACTCACCTCTGCATGAGACCACTCCGGTCCTGGTTCCTCCAGGTCTTCCCAGAAACGGATCCCCCTTCATGTCATTTGGATCTCCCTCATTGAATCCAATGGTCCTTAGGCTGGTGGACCAATCCAATTGAACCTCCCAGCAGGACTCACCTTCCAGCCAACCTGTCCATTCATAACTGTCACTACAGATGTCTCACTATCTGGCTGGGGAGCTCTCAGAGTATGAGCTCACTGGTCCCACCAGAAGCAAACTATGAACATCACCCAACTCAAACGTCTCACCATGGTAAAGGGTTTCTGAGTGTTCAAATCCACCCTCAATGGATGCATGGTTCAAATCACTACAGACAACATCAATAAGCAAGGGGATACGATCTCTCTCTCTCCTGCTTCTCACCCTGAACTTTTGGAACTGGTATGTAGGCCATCAGATCTTTCCCATTGCAATTGATCTCACCTGTACTATCAACACAGTTGAAGACTCAACTCAGTTGGTGCCGAATCAAGCCCCAGAACTGGGAGCTGTCCCCAGTAGTTATGTTGAACCTGTTCAAAATGTGGGGCACCACTATGTTGCAATGACAGCAAACTTGAAGTGCTGGCAATTTTGCAGCAGGGCAGACTACAGCCCAGACTCCCTGGGTGATGCATTTCTCCTAGACACTCTGAATTACACCTTTCTTCTGTTTCCACACATCATGTGAGTCATGAACACGATACAGGAGAACAATGCTTCATCTTTGTTGCCCTCCTCTTAACCCTCTCCATCTTGTCCACCCTCTACTTGGCATGACATTCTCCTTCTTCCAGTGAGGTTTGCTGGAAACTTCACTGCACCCACATGTGTGCATCACAGAGACCATAGAATAGTAGTGTTGGAAGGGGCCTATAAGACCATCGAGTCCAACCCCCTGCTCAATGAAGGAAACTTCCTGCCCATTAGAGCAATACAATAATGGAACCAATTCCCTAGGGAGGTGGTGGGCTCTCTCACGCTGGAGGCGTTCAAGATGAAATTGGACAGCCATTTGTCAGGGATGCTTTGACTTGGCTTCCTGCATTGAGCAGGGGGTTGGACTCGGTGGTCTTATAGGCGCCTTCCAACCCTATTCTATGATTCTTAGGAGGAAACTAGAAGTCTGCTACTGCAACATGTGAAATATAAACCTTTGAGAAATATAGTTTCCTGATTTCTGATCTTATACATTTTAGTGAAATAAATTGATACTAGTTGAAAATGCCCACATGCAAGCAAGGTACTAACTGTGATGCGAGAACCTTCTTTTAATTAATAACCTTCAATTTTCTGAAGTCTATAAAACTTAAAGTGAGAGTTAGAAGTCAAAGTGGATCTTACAAAAAGACCCTTGATATATGCTAATATCTTCAAGGGAATTATTTACTAGGGTAGACTATAAAAAATATGGGTTCAGGGTAGCTACTCTTCTCTTGCTATTCTGACGCAGTCAGAACGCAGTGCACGTTTACTTAGAAGCAGGTCCTACTAAGTCCAGTTGCACTCATTCCTGCAACTGCAGTCTTAATGTATAATAGTGATATACTCATATTCAAATGTATGGCCTTAAATTACAGTATTTATTAATTACATTAAATTGCATGGGTTTTTTTATCTGAGCATTTTTCTCTAACAGAGAATCCAATGGGCGCGGCAGGAAGAATACGAGGGAGCCAGAGGAACCAGCAGGGTGGAAGGTGTGAGGGAGCATTTCCTCACAGGATGGCAGCCTAAAACTACAAGTTTCTCCTATTTCTGCTTACATACTGAAGCTTATGTGCTGTTTCTAACAGGATATTTTGTTTGCTACAATGTTGATTGTTTCACATTTATATTTTGTTTCATTAATTTCCCTATTTTTTCAAACAGGAAAAATAAAGACATACCTTAGAGCAGGTGTGGGCGGAAAATAGATCTCCAGATGTTTTGGACTCCTTCATTCCTGACCATTGGCCATGCTGGCAGTGGCTTCTGGTAGCTGAACTCACGAACATCTGGAGATCTACCTTCTCCCCATCCCTGCCTTATGAGTTCAGTAGCTTGAAACTCCATCTCTAACAGTGGGTATATCTATAATTATTGTTTGAATAAAAGCCAAGGAACTCATACCTTTAAAATATTATAAATTTACAGAGCAGTAGTTTCATATGAAAATTACACATAATGCATTTCATGTTCTTAACAATAAAGTAATTTTAAGTTCAAAAAGAATGTTCACATCCCTTGAAACTTCAACTTCGTGTCTAAAATTATAGCAACTAATCTTGTTGGTCTAAACACCTCTATTAGAGAACTTTGATTTGCAGTAGTTCTTTGGGTGGGAAAAACAGAACATAAAAAGAAAACCGACAAAATTAAAAACAGCATTGTATGTGCCCCAATGGACCAATTTCAGAGCTATTTTAAATTATCCTAATGAATGTTAACGGCCCCATTTAGACAGTGTGTTTCATTAACCAATCAAAGGTTTCAACCATTATGTGGTTAACACCACAAACGGGTGGGGAATAGGTGCACTATCCATTCCTGTTAAAGGACCTTTTTGAAACTCCTTTTTGAAACTGTAGAAATTATAGATGACACATATAAGCAGCATTACAAGCCAAGTGGCTTTTATACACAAGTTAGAACTGCAGCATCAAAATTCCCTTTGCTCAGCTGGCTTTGTCAGTTGACTTCACTCTTAGGTCAAGCCATTCAAGGACACTTGTACATGTTAAATCAAATATGTGATGTATGTATGATTAGTAAATAATTCTCTGTTACAAAATTCGTATGTTCAACATTCTCTGAAAAATACGCTCCTGGAAAAAGTGCCAAGGGAGCATTCAGTGTTAGGTTTAAGAAAGTTTGTGGATTTCTTATACAAACTAGGTCTCCTTTTTGTTGTTTTAAGGCAAGTGGTTAAGTCTGTGGGTCTTTAGTAATTCAAAGGAACAGACTGAAATGAAATTCTTTCAAATTTATTCTAAAATAAAAATAATTAAAAGGGCTCTATGCTTTGCTAGCCCCTGCTGTTGTTCTAAATATGAAGCAAAATCCACAGGCGGAGCTGGAAGAAACTGTTGGCGGTAAAATTCGAACTCCCTAACAGCAGTGGAGGCGTCTCCCCGATAGGCTAGCTTTATATGTGCAGGATGTTTTAACATACAGCAAAGCATTCAGACATATAGTCTAAGGATGCGGATTGCATGTTTGAACTCCTAGGTGCCTCTTTCAGTTATTTCACACCAAGGAATGGAAGCAGATCTTTTCATCAACTCTTGCATGGCCTTGGAATATTTAAGAACTGATTTTGAAAAAGAAAAAAAAAAAAGCAGGCTCCCAAAACTGACAATTCTTTGAAGTCGGCAGACAATGACGTTCTACCTCATTTACATTACTTGTAATCAATCCTGTATTTTTCCCTGCAGGTCAAAATGAGATTTGCAGCCCTGGTAATCTTAAAATATTTAGTAAGTGCAGAAGGAAAAAAAAATCCACCAGCTCACTTAGCTGACTCTGAATGGTTAAGAAGGCTGGTGCAGATCTTCATGGAAGAACAGAGTATGTCAGATAAGAAGAATGTTTGCCTGGGAGTCTTCAGGTTCTGGGTAATGTGAAGTGTTAGTCTCTGCATGATGACTTGAAAGGATGTCTGTATTTTCAAGATTTGGCTCAATCAGCGTTGGTTTTTCAAATATGCTCTTTTTGCTTGTTTCTGGACAGTTCTGTACATATATTACACGGTTATAAGCTTTAAGTCTTTTCCAAAGCTGTATGTAGACTTTGCACTGAACATACATGAACAGAATTCCTCCAGTGAAACCAATAGCCACAACCACTAGCTTAGTCCAAAATGGCCACTCTAGAATACCTGGAGAAAGGTTTTTTAAAAAGTGAAAGAGTTAGCATACAGTGCATACGTTAAAGAAAGACATAACACAACAACATCTTCAGATCCAAGACCTTCCGGTATTAAGACTGAAAAACACTATACAGACATATAACAGGAATGTTTCAGAACTGATGCATATACATTAAACAAAGTAAGTCTTGTCCTCCCGGAGGTGCTCAAAGAAAGGGAGTGTTGCTATCAGGCCATGCAGATCTGATTCATAATGAGGGGGCTGCCACAGAATAGTTTTCTGCCCATGGCCTCACGTTTTCATCCCTCCCACTCATCTCCATGATGACAAGCCTTACTAATTTTTATCCAGAAATACTGGGTGAGGGCACAATTTGCTCTACTCCAATTGTTAAACTGAAAGAATCCCACTAAAACCCTGCTCCCCCTGCTCCAAACTAAACAATACTGACCTTCAGTTCTTCAGACTTAAGGGCTCCCTCAAGTGTTCCCAGGAAAGTCACACTCACGATTCCATACTACTTAGAACCTCACTGTGATCCCAGAAAAGCTATCTCTGTGGAACGATGCAAGCCAAGCACTACTGCCCCTTCAGGGCAACCTTTTTTTCCTTTTCTTTTAAAAATTATTTTATCGTAGTTAAAAATAAGCAAATAATGCCAATTCACTGTATTATACTATACAGTATGCAGGAAAAAAGGATCTTCTTCTAATTTATTCCTCGTAATAAATTCTGATACAAGAATAAAATAGAATGAAATATGAGGGGAAACATTACAATATATATATTATTTGTTAACACAAACCTTTCAAGAATGCAGAGAAAAATATTATTTCACACTTGGATATATTACATTCTTTTAAAAGTAATCAATAAATGGCTTTCACTTTTCTTTAAAGGTATTCCATGTCTGACTATTTTCTTTTTCTAATAAAATGAGTTAATTTAGCTATTCCACATTTTATCCCACAGTAATTTAGCCACTCTCACATTTTATAGTCCCAATCTTTCCATACAGTGAGGTTTTTGAGCTCTTCAATTCTTCGCATACAAAAGCCTAGCAGTAGGACGCTAATTCCATGTGCTCTTGAACTACTGACAAATCAATAAAGTTCGAAAGAAAAACTACCGGGTCCAAAGAACACAGGAATTTCAAAACCTAACATCTTTCTTACTAGAAGTTTCATTCTCCTCCAATATTTTTGAGCTAAGGAACATTTCCACCATAGATGAAAATAACTTCCTCAGGGCAACCTTGATGGATGGCAGCAGCGTGGTTCCTCTAGAGCATGTGGCAGCAATTGCTTGGGAGGGTGCAAGTCTGTGCCTTTTCCTGAGGATGAGGAAGAAATACCTTAATCTTCAAAATTGCATTAGGGGTTCCCTCTTGAGATCTGAAGGACACAGAGGTCAGTTTCTACGCTGCTGCACTTGCAGGAGCAATCTGCTATGCCAGGAAGACCCCTCCCTCTCACAGAGACTCCTGTCTTTGGCTGATGGTAGGTGTGCTGCTGCTGCCTGCCACCTCTGCCTGCTTGTCCCGCAGCTGCCCTTCCTGTTACAGTGGAAATATCCCACGATCGTCTTGCTTGCCTCCAACAGCTCAGTGGTGCCCCTGGATTAGCCCTGTCCATGGGCATCCTCAGGGTCCTTGGCATGGAGTGGGCTTCCACCCGCTTCCAGCCATTTTTGGCAGGCTAGCTTTTCCCAAGCTATTCACGTGAATGGAGTGCCTTCACCATTCATTTGAGTAGGGGGAAACAGCCTGGCAGGTCCAGCACAGCCTTGCGGGCACAGCAGGTCCTGCAATGGATTGACGAACCCATCACCAACAAAGGGACACGATATTCAAGAGAGTGATGGTATGGATTTTTTTGGCAGTGATAAAAATGTTGACAGCATGGAGATCCAAAATTCTGCTGAGGCTTCTGTCCTTTTTCAGGACAGTGAAAAACCTGGAATAGAAGCCAGAGAATGGCAATGAGAAAGAGAGGATCATTTCGTGGAGAGGGGGAAGACTCCGATCTGTGGCAAAGAACTGAATTATGCGGCTTAGCCTTCACAAATTATGGAGAGGACCCACTGGTCTGAAATGATGTTTTGCCAAGCATCCACAAACCATCCAGTTTGGTGTTCACAAGGCAGGGTGGAGAGGAGGCAGTCAAAGATGTTGTTTATTATTCCCATGGAGGAGAAGGCTGTAAGTGGCTACTAGTCATGATGACTATATATTACCTCCAGTATTGGAGGTGGAATGCCCATGTGCACCAATTGCTGGGGAACACGAGAGGGAAGGTGCACTTGCACTCATGTCCTGCCTATGGGCTTCCCAGGGGCAGCTGTTTGGCCACTGTGTGAACAGAATGCTGGCCTTAGATAAGCTTTTATCTGATTCAGCATGCTCATGTCAATGGGCTCATGGTGAGATATGGACTGACACTCAGAGGAGGAGAGCACTCCTTTAGAACAGAGGCACCAAACCTTTTTCGGCCTGGGAATGAATTTGGGAAGGGTCTCAGGGAGCTGCATTCCAGTAGGGAGCAGGGTCAAGGGCACAGGGCAGGGCCAAGGACAGAATGAGTGCGGCGAGATGTAAGTCGTACCAATTTGGACATTTTCCCACCAAGCATGCAAGCCACAGTTCAGTTCTGGGCATGTCTACTCAGGAGTGAGCCCCAATGCAACAGTTTTCAGGTGTGAAAAGGCTAGCTCAGTTCTAAATTGTAAAGGTATTACAGTTTAAATCCCCAGCAGAGCATTTACAGTTTAATAGCATTTAAATCGCTGTTACCACTGACTGGAGTGATACCAGAGTGGCGTTTCCCTGAACAGTTCCCCTCCATCAAAAGGCAAATCCTCTACCCAAGACTTGGCCTCTTAGGCAAGTCTAGCTGACCTGCCATCACCCTTGACCCACACTCTGCCATGTGCCTAGAAATGCTGATTTGCCATTTAGCAAGGCAACATACGTCACTGTAGAACATCTAGGTTAGCTCTTTCTTGTCCTCCCGGAGGTACTCAAAGAAGGTCAATACCTTCTCCAAAAGGAAATGTTGCTGTCTGGCCGTGCAGACCTGATTATTAGAGATTCATAATGAGAGGGCAGCCACAGAATAGAATTTTCGGCCCACGACCTCAAGTTTTCATCCCTCCCGATGAATGTGGGCCAAGTGGACCTTCTGACAAGACTTACTTTGGGCTATCTCCACTACTGGTTAGAATCCACAATTCTGTATGCAACAGATTCTCCAACCTTAGAGAAGGTTGAAGGCATGAATTATTGCTTTTGCCAGGAATTCCTGGGGACATGGACCTGGTAACTTCCCTGCCCAGGTATGGGTAACCTGTGTGAAAGTGTTTGAATGGACTCACTGAAAGACCAGGTTGTTGATTGATAGAGGTGGTTGCTTAATGTCTAGTGTGAGGGATTTGATCATATGGAGTAGCTGTTCCACATATGGGCAGACAACCTCCTTGGTTAACAGAAAGGTCTGTTCCATTAGGGGACAACATAGAGGTTACTGCCAAAAAGTTAGATCCTCCAGATCTAAAGTGGGCTCTGCAGGTCTGGCCTTCACCAGAAGCATCCTCAGACATTCTACATACCAAGGCGGAGGGGGTCACATGAAGAGAACTGAAGGGCTGGCATAAGCAAAGCAGGGAGAGTTGACATCAGGGGCTCAGTTAGTACATCTGAAGGTGGTGGTGGGACAGTCTGCGAAGGTGCCACAGGTTGTGGTGCTGAAGGAAATGCCATTGCTGGCTGTGCCTGAAGGTGGTTCAGGACTGAGGATGGCAATACCGAAAGGTCAGGGTAGGCAGTGGCATTGATACTGGAGGAAGGTGATGTATGACTACAATTGGGATTGTCACCAGGATACCAACCATAGGAAGGACCAAGGTTAATGCAGTGGCATCCCCCAAAGCCCTCCACCAGGAACTCGTGGAGGTTACCCACAGGTGACATAGGTAGTAATCATACTGTGGTGACAGAGGGTGACTAGAGCAATAATGAGATGCTCGATCCCATTCACAGGCACGTTGAGGTTCATGGTACCAGGGGTTTTCACAAGCCAAATATCTGAAGGATACTCAGGGATGCAGCGGGGAGGTCTCCTATCCCATTGGTAGGAGGGCAAACAAGATTAGCGACTACGCAGGCACTCTCTCCATATGTTCTCCCAGGTATGTCAAGTAGGGTGACCATAGCCTGAGCCACTTGAACAACAGGATTCAGAAGACTCAGGTTTTATTGTGGTTGTATTGTTACATTGTGGTTTAAATGTTCTATATATTTTAAATTGTTATATTGTGTGCTGTTTGGTTTTAATTTTTGTGAACCGCCCAGAGAGCTTCAGCTATTGGGCAGTATAGAAATGAAATGAAATGAATGAATGAGGTGGCAGTGGTTGGTGTGTGGATTTCACCTTCAGCTGCGAAATGGGTGGATTTCACCTTCAGAAATAGTTCTGCCAATGTGAATGTTGTCAAATGAATGGTCCAGAATCTGCTGCATCTCATACAGCTCTGGAACTGAGGACGCAAGGAATGGTGAGGTTCCAGGACTGGATGTTTGTTTTGAGGGGCATGGCAAGGGCTACAGGCTGTCCCAGTGTAGGAGGCATCTGAAGGTCAGTAGGAGCTGCTGGTATCTGGGTGCTCAGTGCTGAGCTCAGTATTTAAGCTCGTGCTGTTGGTGCTGATGGGGCCACTGAAATTGGTGGCAAGTCTTGAAGGGACCATGGCTGGTGCCTGAGAAGCAGGAAGAGTATTCAGTCAGGAGCAACATGGTTGGTGCAGGCATGGAGCACAGGCTGGAGAACTGCTGCTGGCGAGGCCAATCTAATGAGGCGTAATCAGCTGCTTGGAGTGCCTGTTCCCAGAGGAGTCAATATGGTGGCAAAAGTTCATTCTACATGTCTTACAGCTGGGGAGTGCCAATTCACAGGTCACAGGTTCTCTGCAGCAGCAGAAATGGTGTTGCTGGCCTGGGTGATCTAACAGCAATAAGTGGCAACCCCCCTCGAGCCAAGCACACCTTCCCTGGTGTGCTTGGCTCGAGGCTGGGAGGTGGGGGGATTTTCCTCAGAGTCAGAACTCTGATTCCAAACCAACAGAGAAGTTTAACAAACCACTTCACCATGTGTCAGTCACCTTTGGGGGCTGCTAGCAAATCTAATTAAAAGCCCATGGGGCTGCAGTAATGGCAGCAAGCCTCTGTGAGGCATGCCTAACCCTGGGGGAAGGGGGTGCTCATGTGCCAGTCTTAGAGCATGCAAAGGCAGTTGGGATATCAGGTGGATACTTGCAGAGTATCCACCTGAGATATTGCAGAGGTGGGAAAACAAATCAGCATCATTTTATGCTTGTTCGTCAGCTGGATCCTGGCTTGTTCAACAAACCATCATTAAATTATTACATCTGAAGATGGCCATTGAAATGAGCATTGTTATACATATTTACGAAATTTTGAATTCAAACCCAAACTTGATCTCTGCACCTATTTTCAAGGGGCCCAGGAAAAAAAAATGCAAAGTTCATTCTAATTCTGAAACATTGCATTCTACTAGCTATTACATTTCGTCACATCATTCCTCCAAAGAACTCAGGGCAGCATAACTGTTCCACTTCATCCAAACAACTCTGTACATTAGGCTAAGTGTGTGGGGTGGCCTAATTTCACACAAGGTCATGAATCTGGTTTCTCTGGTTCAGCCCACTACAGCATATTGGCTCTCACTGCTCAAGACTTTACATTTTTTATTAAAAACGAAAACCATTATTTTCAGGACCTGAATAATACAAAGTTCTGTGCTTTACACAGCCCTGAAAAATAACCAATGTGGTTGTTTGTTTACAAGTGGAAAGTGAGAGCATTCAAATAGGTGAGTTGATGTTGGGCCAGAAAAAGACTTTGCAGAAGAAATGAATTTGAGGAGGTTTTTCCAATTATTCATATTACAAGCATAGGGATCAGCAGGTAAATAAAAATGAGGCCTACTAGCAGACAACATCAGTGTAAGTGGAGGAAGGAAGAAAGGTAATAAAGTAACACAAACAGCAAGAATGTGATGTGAGAATGGAGGGTTGGATTTTTTATGTAAGAAAGACAAAGGGCCGTATCCAATGCTCTCTGTCCACCAGCGGAAGACAAACTGCTGGTGAAATACATTCCCCTCCCCATTGCAGCCCCCCTCCCCCCAGTCTGCTACTTTCCCATCCAAAGTTGCTCTGTGTGAAGGAACAGAGTTGAAATTAGTTTACCATAAAGTTTTTGTGAACCGCCCAGAGAGCTTCGGCTATTGGGCAGTATAGAAATGAAATAAAAATAAATAAATAAATAAATAAGATGTATGGAAATCGCAAGCTTTTTGGGGGGGTCTTTTATATTGCTACACTGTTCTATCAGGGTAAATAAAATGATACTTTATACATCCTCGTTCATAAGAGTCATCAGTATGCTTATGACACCTAGCTCTATTTCTCTGTGACATCAGAATCAGGAGAGGCCGTGCATGTTCTGAATTGGTGCCCGGATGCAGTTATGAGCTGGATGAAGGCTAATAAACTGAAGCTGAATCCTAACAAGACAGAGTGGGTGGGTGTGTTCCAGGTCCAGGAACTGAGTTGTTTATCTGGTTCTGGACGCAGTTGCACTCCCTCTGAAGGAACAGGTACATAATTTGTGGATGCTCCTGGATCTATCTTTGTTGTTCAGGGGACCTCAGTGGTCCGGAGTGCCCATTACCAACTTTTGGCTGGTTCACCCTTGTTAATTCCTTGATATGGATAGCCTAGCCACTGGTAAGCTCACAATTAGACTACTGTAATCCACTCTTTGTGGGGCTGCCCTTCTACCTGGTTTGGAAGCTGTGGCTGGTTGAACCCTTAGATATACATAGTACACCTGTGTTAAAAGAACTGAACTGGCCATGTTCAGGGTTGTTGACATACAAAGCCCTAAACAATTTGGGACCTAAACAATTCTCTTTTCCCTCAGTCGAACCCTGGGATCTTCTGAGAGGACCTTACTGGTTGTTCTGCAACCAATGGTAATGGCATGGAAGTGGGCCTTCTCAGTGGTGGAAAACTTCTGGAAAACTCTCCCACATGTGGTTCGAGGCAGAAACATTGGCAAGTTTTAAATGCCTCTTGAAAACATATTTGTTCACACAGGATTTCCCTGACCTATGAAGGATTATGTTACTGCCCTGTTTTACTGTTATTTTGTTGTAATGTTTTAAATTATTTTTTGTATTGTTTTTACATGGTTACATTGTGTTTCTTATGTGAACTGCTTAGGGATTTTAGTATATTAAGAGGTATAAACGTATTGTACATAAATAAATGTTGTTTCTGGCAGGAAAAGGAAAGTAACATACCAGTGGACTCCCCCTGTTTTATCTCTTCAGCAGTCCGGTCTATGAGGACATAGAGAGACCACACCACACATGCGACAGCAATTACATGGAAAGTTACGGAGCACATGATCTTCCTTCGCTCACTGGATGTCATCTGTAGCTTCTCCCACTAGGAGGAAATCCAGAAAGTAGAACAAAGACTAGGATCAGGGGTCCCCCAACATTTTTGGGTCAGTGGACACATTTGAGTGTGTCCACTGTCTACTCATTGAGCTCACAAAATGGCTGCTATGGGGGCAGAGCTCATCCATTCACAGTATGGCTACCATGATGGGCAGGGCTGGTCACAAAACTTCCAGGAAGGCAAACTGGTGAGACTAAAAGAAAAGTAACTTGCAGAGGTGCAGTCTGTGCTCCAAAACACAAAACCACTCTTTTTAACCCAAGTAAAGAGGGTGCTGGACTGTACTCCTTTCTCTTTGCAGCATGTCGGCTTTCCAGGTGAAATAAAAAATAATTTTAAAAAGTCTTAAGAAATTTTTACAAATCAGGGACAGGGACCTGGCAGGCATCAAGAGAGGTTTCAGGGGCCTATTGGTGCCCTTTTTGGAGGCCCCATAACATAAAAAGGTTAGGAACCAGATTTTATTTTACCAAATTTGACTGACAGTGGTTCCCAATTTAGCAGCAGACATCCTGAAAAGCACATGTGACTTACTCCCTTGGCATGTGATACATTACTTAGTATCCTTTACGTTCAATTCATTACAATTCTAAACCATTAATGTACCACTCTATCACTTGTATACATTTACTGGCACAAGCTCTGTTAAAAATGTCATGAAGTAGCTTTCTTAGGTCAAGTTAAATGCCAAAAAGCATAACTGAGATAGTGGAAGATTCATATGGTAATATATTCATTGGAATAATCACAATTAAGGTTCACCAGTTATAAGATTTAAAAGCCAGTGCTCTCAAACACATTTTATAACCACATTTTACTGAAATGAGGTGATCACACAGCCCCTCCCCCCATTGCCAATGGTAGTCCCACCTTTCTCTGCTCTTGCACTAAGGGATGCATGAATGTGTGACAACTTCCAGGGACAGAAGGGGGGGGGTGGCATAGGTAGAAAAAGCATTTCCTCCTCCTCCTCCGTTCCCCACTCAATTCCTGTGCTGTTATCCTTCACTCCCTTGGATACCTACCTGCCTTCCCCATACCTTCTGCTAGTCTCGCCCTCCTTTTCCACAAGCCTCCCCCTGCTGGTCATTATCACAGTCAGAGGGCGTGCCTTCAAGATGGATCCTTTTTCCCCTGACAGAGCTTTGGGGAAGGTGGGAGGACAGGAAATGGGAGTGAGGTCAAGGCATCTCTGTTAGGCACTGGACCTCAGCAGGTGTTCAGCCATAACAACCTGACTCCAGCACTATTAGCTGTGACCCTGTAAAGTTAGCATTTATACTGTAGGTTAGGGTGTTGAAAGCACATCACTTCTATTATCTCAGTAATCTTTACTTCAATCCTGTATGATAGGCCATTTGTATTATCATCCCAATATCATCCCTGTTTTTATTATCTTTATAGTTAGCAGGCATACAGTGTAACCCAATGCTGCCCTGGTGTGTGTGTGGGGGGCATATAATCATAATACCATACTATTGTACATACAACTGGCATACAATGGTAATCTATTGCTGTCCTATATTGTCCTGAGGGGGAGGGCTAATGTTAAGATACAAGCACCTATCCCAAACACTTTCCCTCTCCTACATACAGCTCTCTGCCATTTAGCTGCCTCAAATATCTGTAAAGTGAAGCTACTTAAATGTGTGTAAAGTGGCCCTGAGAGCTAATGAAGACATTACTACATGTTTGCCCAGAAATGGTAACCATTTGAAACCCACCCTTGCACCTACTTTTCTTAAAGGTTTTAACTTGGTCTCCATGATGAATTCATATCTGCAGAGTTCACAGCAGCGGGTATCTGAGCTCTTGATCCACTGCTGCAAGCAAGCCTGATGTACAAAATTAAGACTTCCCGTGCAGTGACAGGGAGTTATTAGAGGGCTCTCGTCATCTCCTTCACAATGGCATATCCTGTATCAGAAGCACAACAATTTGTTAAGCAGAAGGAAAAACAATTAGGGCCCAATCGAGAAAACATATGGCTGAAGATGGAAACCATGTGGGAGAGGCAGAGCAGGCATTGTCAGCCAGTGCAAATCACCCCACAAAACTGAAAGAACTATTCTGTTCAATAGTGAACAGATATTCTGTTCAATATCTCATGAGATGGAACAGATGAGGCCAAGAAAAAAAATGTAGCCAAGACAGGGCAAAATAATTACAAGGTATCATCTTGTTAACAGGGACAGTGGTACTTTATTTACTGCAGTACTTCTCAGGACATACATGCAGACAGAGTAAAATGAGGCTTCTAGTTATGGAGAGTAAGTTAATTCAATCTACTACTGAACTCTATAACAGGGGAACTGAATATATAAATTTTAAAATGCTGATTATGTAGCACTGCAGAAGGGATGGGCTTGAATCAGGTCCAAAGTATCTTCTTCTACCAAATGTCTGGATGCCACTTGTGCCTTGGGTGCCACAAAGATCTGTTTGCATTGCCTTGCAAGCTCCTACATAGCTTGTATGGCACCTCCCAAATCACTGCTGATTTCAGTAGAGTTGTGGTTCACCTTGTTTCAGGGGGAGAGTATATGTGGTCACTCTGGGGGAAATGGTGGCTGGGGATGGGGTTAAACTGAAAAAAGAGCCGCTCCTCCTGCCACCATCATAGTAAATGATCCTAAATGTCCCCTTCCTCCCACCCCCTCTGAAAATAATCAGAACCCCATCCCACGAATTGCCACCTGCAAATAGGCGGGGTGGGGGGGCTTTCAGGTCTGACTTCGTGGCTTGGAACCAAAGATCTACTCATACACTTAACTAGGTGTTAGATTTGGTCCTATAACTACAGCTCCCCAAACCACATTCCATGCATTCTGGAGGGCCCTGATCCTCAGGAGTAGCTTTTTTAGGGTTAGGAAGGAAGTCCTGTTTCAGGCATAGGATACTGGAGGTGGCTCTTTAGATCCAAGCCAATCTTCTCAGCACTTTAGTTTATATAAAAGCATGTTGAAGAGACTACAATGTTACAACAATAGTTCAAAAATCTAGGAAGTGGTTCTTAACCTTCCCATTTTCTAATGACAACTGGCGAAGTACAACTTTTAGATTATATGTTTAATTGGCCTTTCATATGCATAGCTGATTTACTTGGATATTTATGGGAAAGAGATTCCCATAAAGAGATTTATGGGAAAGAGATTGTTTTGGGTTTTCAAAGAGCTTACAAACTCAGAAGAGAGGTATTCTCAAAAGAGTAACAGTAGATCATGGTCCTAAAACTGCATGTATGGAAGTAAGCAAGAGTGAACACAGAGGGCACAGCAGGTTACAATAGAATAGGGAGGGGGAAGAGAAAGGTGGCTCTTTGTAAACCAACCTGCAAGCATCCCCAGAGGTGGACACAGGGGAAAGTGTGGGGAAATTTTCTGACAAGAGGGAAGGACAGTCTAGGTCACTATCCTTTTCAATTGAACAGAGTGGTGCCCGCAGCTCTGTAATTTTCAGCCTCAAAGAGGAATTGTCCTCAAAGACATCATCGTCTCCCATGTCATCTGAACAAAAACCTGTGCTCTCTACTATCACACTGGATGATTTCTCTGGTTGGAAGCAGCTTGAGTAATTATCCAATTCATGATTGCTTGCACTGGAGCTATGAGAGAAGGAGAAAATATAGTGCAGCAATGTTTTACTCCGGGACATTTCATGGTCACACTTGTCCTCCAGGAGAGGAATGTGTACTGCACTATGGGTACCGCTAGCCCCAGAAGCGCTCGAGTAATTTGTGGAAAGTGACCGGAAATAGGAGAGCTTGGAACTGCTAAAAGTAAACGGCCTGAGGTTGAATGGTTTCTTCTCCTTTTGATAAAATGTGTTAAGCTTTAAACACTGCTCCTGGGTTTGTGTCAGTTTGCCTTCCGAACATGTTCGTTCGACGTAGCTAAAGCTTTGGGTTGTACTCTGAGCCTTCTGGTCCATATCACTGAGAGACTTGGAGAATTTCAGAGCTTGGGTAGCTTTTCCATTCTTAGACTTGACCACATGGATACAATCATGCCTATGGAGGTTTTTCTTGGAAGCCTGCACCATATTCTGACAGATTACTGTCACAGTGGCCCCTTGAGTCAGAGAATTCTGGCAGACAGGATTTTTCAAGACAACAGCAGATTGCACTGGACTGTGATGACAACATTCAGAACACACTGCACTGGAACTGCATGCAGAACAGTGGAATAAAAGCACAGAAAGTAAAAACAATTATTAAAAGAATGCATACAATTATGTGAAGAAATGACAATTTCAGCTAGTGCAGGGATGGCAAACAGCAAGCAGAATAGAAGTGGCAAACAGCATTAAACACAAAAGTCAATATGATGGCATGAGTTATATGCTACAATGCGTTATCATGCCAATTTCCTTTAAAGTGTTTGTGTGTGAAGGAAACTGCAATTTACAACACAGTATGTGTGGCCGGGGGGTGTTGAATTCTTCCCCTACATGCTGCCTCAACCTCCAAAAGTATTTTTTTGTAGCTGTTGTGGAGCTCCAAGACCAGAAATAATCCTCACTGGGGGAAAAACAGCTTGGGAGAAGCCATTTCCAGCAGTTCAGCATCCACTCCCGCTGCCGTTGTGCTTTAAATGCCCATGTACTTCCCCCCCAGCTTATAGGAAATTGGCATTTCTGTACTTGCATTTTGAAAACGCTTGAAAGATGACTACTTATTGGCAGGGTCAGCTTACTGCAATATCTGTCTTGCAAAATTTCCAGAACCTTCATTGTAATCCATGCATCTGGTATCAGACTTCATGAAGATGTACATGTGTAGCCATCAACTGTCATGTTTTACTGCAATGACATAACCAATACTTTACCTGCAGCTGTCCTGATTGGTTGGCGAGACAGATGTCTGAGAGAAGCTACGAGGAGCAGAAATAGAGGTTGAACTGCCAGTCTGCAAGAAAAGTAATAGTTATGTTTGTTTTCAGGTAAGTTTGCTTTCATGCAACATGGTCCTCTGGCTAACCACAATGCATGAGAACTGTTAGATCAGGGAAGTGGCACAGGTTTTTAAGTCTGTGTTTAGCTACTTTGGTCCTAAGATACTGAGTTATAATTATGCATAAAACATAACTGCCTTTAATTTGGAGACTTTTCACAGTTGTTATGAAGTTGAAGTTTTGTTGTAATGGAAAGTGGTTATAGTGATGAAGTATTATTCAGCCAACAGCTGAAACAATATGATTGGGAAGTAAACTATTGAAGTTGTGACCCAAAATCAAAACATACTTCTCAAACTTTGTGACTGATATTTAGCATAGATAAAGTAGCAGACCCATTTAGAGTGCAGAGTAACAAACTGAACTTGAACACTTTGTCGTGAAATTTTGAACTGTATGACAGGAAACCCAATCTGTTGGATTTAAGGCTGCAAATTTCAACTGGAATATTTTGTAAAAATATTTTGCTGAACCAGGAAAGCCTGAGGTTTGACCATCTTATCATACTCAAATGTAACTTTTCCTCTCAGTTTCCCATAACTTGTTTAGACCCCATTATTCTTTGTAAACAATGCCAATTGGTTTATTTTTAACTGAAACATTAGTACAGAGTGGCAGCCTTATAGAGAACACATTTGGGAGGGGCTGTTGGCAAGTTCATAACTTGCCAAACAGCCACCTAAGCAGTTTCTGTATGGAGAGCTTCAGTACCTTTTTTCGTTTTTATAGATATATAACGTTTCAACTTACACAGTATGTTAACCTGCATAGTTCATGTTTAATAAAATCTAATACAGTACTGATAAACAAAACAGGGATGAATTAGTCTCATTAATTCCAAAATCAGTAAGTAAATAAATCAACAGATACATCAACAGATCATTAAAAAAACCCAAAGGTTCATGAGAACAAAAATCCAAAACCCAGTTAGGCAATACCTTTATTAAGAGCAACCAACATTCCACAAAATTGTGCAAGCTTTCAAGTTCCCCAAAACTCTTAATTGGGCAAGAAACAGGGATAAGGGAACAAACAAAGTCCCAAACACTTGGCCAGGTGTTATGATCATGAGGTCTGCAGTTTAGATAGACCCAGTCTCAAAATGGAGTGGAATTTGGATCAATATATCAGTTATAAATATATAGTTTAGGCCATGACCTAAACTACATTTTAAATTATTCCCAACATGGTAAATGGTGATACTAATTCCTGTACCTTCATATTCCAGGACATTATAAAAATACTAAATTTTTAATAAACTTGCTGTGTAATTATCAATCTTCTTGAGTTCTGAAAAGTTTCTTAACCACATACATGATATCCAAGATCTTTAGTAGCCATTCCAACAAAGAGTCTTGTTACACCTTAAAGACTAACACATATATTATGGCATATGCATTTGTGGACTAGACTCCATTTCATGCGATGGATGGGGTATTATCCCCATATATACACATTGGTGTGCTACAGGTGTGCGTGTGTGTGTGCGCGTATGAATGAATGTTAGCAGGGAGGTTACCCTTATGGATATAGCTGTTCCATTATTGATGAAGCCTCTTCTTCTGATTTTGGCTAGCAGTAATTCTAGCTGTAGTAGATAACCATTTCTTTATCCTCTAATGAAATTAGTGATTGACATGAAGAAATAATATAATTAAAGACTCCAGAGGTAATGTACAATCTAGTGGCACTGCAGAAGTAATGTATAATGCAGTGGCCGCCCCACCACTGCCACTTCTTCCACACCTACGAACAAAAAAATAAACTAAATATCTTTGCCATGGCATCAACGGCTTCTTTCATTGTAGTGGCTGGATGCTGCTGCCACTGCACTGCTGCAGACCAAGAATTTCTGGTCTGGTGCAGCAGTGTCATTTTCCGAACTGTGCATGTGCACACTGATGTACATGTATAGAGCCTTTCCCTGCAGGAGAAAGGCTTCTTGGAGGGGCAGCTGAATGCAACTCCTGGTCTGGTGTTATTTTCTGAACTGCACATGTTCCCCTTTCCTGCAGGGGAAAGCCCTCTTGGAGGGGCATGCTCCCCTTGTGCGGGGGAAACTTTTTTTTAAAAAAGGGCTCTGCTCAGGCTCTTAGCCAATCAGAGTAGACCCCGTCCGTCCCCATGGGAGGGGGGGTTGTACTGGGTGATAGGAAAGTCACCCAGGGCTCCTGCTCACTACATTTGCTGGCTGGCTCATTGGATAGTTGAGCCAAGTCCGCCAATCATTGACCTTGTAGGCGGGCTCGGCTGGCTAGCCAATTGTGGGCATGCCAGCAGCAACCAATCCAGCACTGTATAGGATAGCAACTGTCTAGTGGCACTGTCACATGCTGCTAGACTGACTCTTGAGGCGTAGCAGCTGCTGCATTGCTCCAATCTATTCCCAACCATTTTCCCATGAGGGGTGTGGGTTGTGTGAAGAGGAGAGTAGAAAAGGACAATTGGTTTCATTTCATATTTAGACCAGGATGACCTTGTTTTTATTAAAATTCATGTCTGTGGGTTTGTTTGTTTTGCATAATTTACCCAAGTACAACTTTTTTCCCCCTAAATCCAGGTCCACCTCTGTGGTCTCCAATTAATTCACTTAGGCTGCAATCCTATGCACACTTTCTTGTGAGTAAGCCTCATTGAGCACAAAGGGACTTCCTTCAGAGTAAACATGCATAGGATCACTCTGTGATAAAAACTGACCTCTGGGCTCTTTGGCTGGCTCTACATTAATTAATTTGGCCCTTTGGAGAAAGAAAACTTTCCTTTCTCTCTGTAAGGAGTCTGGAGAAGTGTGTGTGTGTGTGTGTGTGTGTAATGAATGTAAGTCTGTGTTCCTGTCTTATTTAAACCATCCCCCTCCCTGGGTAACTTGGGACTGGAGAAAGCAAGGGGGTTGTGGGGGAAAACAATGAATTTGGCCTGTGTCTGGAGTCTTTCCTAACAAATGCTTTCCTTGTACATGTCTGTTTCTCTAGCCCTTTTCTTTCCTCTGTGTAAGTCATTTGTGCAAGGGGTTTGGGTGGATAAACAATGCATTTTGGCCTGTGTCCTCCTCCATCTTGTGTTTCCTAACAAATGTTTGCCTGGTGTGAGTGGTTAAAGTGTACCTCAAGCACTTTTCCCCCTCTGGGTTGGGCAAATTAATATCTGTGAATTTCTAGCTCAATTCCTCCTGTTTAATGCTTGCTGGGCCACACTTAAAAAAAAGCCTGCTCTCTGTTATCTAACACAAACTCTCTCTTGCAAACACTAACACTCATAGTTGCCTGCTGCCTCAGTGTGCCTGTGTGTGAAATGGTTTTTTTCCCTCTCTTCCCCGACTCCCCTTTGCTTTAAATCTTGGAGAAGTGGGTTCTGCCACAAATCACTTCTCTCTGCATTGTTACTCTTGAGAAATGGTGGTGGTTTGAACTGCATGTAAATTTTGGCCTCCATCTTCTTTGCCTTAACTAATGCATCTCAGACTGGATACATCGTGAACATGTGGTTTTAAAAATCCTTTTTTTTCCTTTCAGTTGAGTAAAGTAATGGTCTAGGAAGGAAGGCTAACTTCATCCTGCTTACCGTTTAAAGACATTTCTGGCTCACACTAAAAAAAGAAGTTTGTTCTGGCTCCACCTCTCCTGACCCATCCTACTCCCCACTAGTCAGACTAGCCACCACCCTCCAATGGCATAACCCATCATTTCTTGTATATGGGTCAACACTGATTTCCAATTATCTGTGATTTGGGGCATGTCCAGTAGATACTGTCTCTATCTCTCAGATAAGAATTACAGTGCCAGCAAATATAATTAACCTCTGGGTAGATCTTATTTAATCTTAATGGAGAGAGATACCATCTAAACAACAATTTGTAGGAAATTATTGTTAATTGAAGAATGGAATTATGGACCAATTTCCAGAAAAGCAGTGGATATATTTCTTTGTATGTCTTTTCCTATTTTTCTTTATAGGAATTTATGTTTAACTTCTCTCTCACTGTCTCTTTCATCTTAATGTGACTTTTGTCCTTAAGGATAAATTCAATTTCTCAAAAGCTGTGCAATTTCTCAAAGGACCATAATAAAATATTAATCAGTGACACACTTGAAGGACTGAAACCCAATATCCTGCATAAATTTAAATAGGACCTAATTTCTATAAAGCCCACCTTACCTCCACAAGATCATAATACTCCTTTAACTTCATATCCCACATATATTTTCTACCGCCATGTTCTAATGCACTTTATTACTTTACACAAGTTGACAAATATTTGTCTTTAATTGATTTACCTTTGGTACAATATGGGGTATGGAGAGTTTAGAGTTTAGGGAGTAAGAGATGAATATTAAAAAAGAAGAATTTTTTTTTGCAGATGGATTAAAGTATCTCCAGAAGTCTATTAAAAATCACTGTTAATAGATTTTAGGTGAATTTTTGACAACCTGAACTGTTTAGGATTGAACACACCATTAAAATTTCATCCTCCAAAGGTTATCCTCCAAGAATTTTTCAGTTTATTCAAATAAATGTTTTTGGTTACATGGTGCAACTTTTGCTTTATATCAAAATCTTCTTTCCCGAGAATATAACACTCTTCTATCCATTCAGAGAAAATGATTGGTACAGGGTTTCTGGCAAGAACTGCAACTCCCTTTTTCTTTTCAGGTGCACAAGCTGTGAATACCTATCCTAACTTTAACATCTCTAGATACTTTTCTTCTTTTTAAATACAGGTTTCTTTCAGAAATATTATTGGCACTCTCGTTCCTTAGAAACATAGCATATCATCTGAATGCATTTCCTGAGTTTAGTCCTTTCATGTTCAATGACAAAACTTTATTTATTCATTTAAAAATAAATACATAAATAAAACAAAACAGAAGGGAAAAAGAAAAAGAGGCGGCAGAAAAACACCTATTAATGAAATTCAGGAATGACCCTAGCTGATCTTATTATTCAAGATTCAACTATTAAGCAGAGTTATTTATAATTTCTAGTAACTGGTTCAATTGTTTAAACTATAGTTTAAACTATAATCCACTCCTTTTCCTTTCCCATATGAACATCTATTTATTTATTTACATTTCTGTAATGTACTCCTTTTTTTGCGAGCAAATCGTGAGAAGCTTCCCTTCCTTTAAATATTTAAATATTTCTGGATATAGATCTGCCAATGTCTCAGTTTCTTTATCATTTATCTCAAATTGTTAGCCCAGATTTTCACATTACAGCTTCTTTTACTCTGATGAATTTTACAGATATCACTTTAAAAAAATTTTTCTCCTCACTATCCTGGAATTTATCCTGTATGACCACAGCACAGTCCTGGTCAAGACACCAAAATAACTTAAGCCAATCTTCAAGAAATCCTACTAAGAGTGTGGCTTGGATGTGATCAACATGGAGGCATAATGTACGTGCTCACCGAGCAATGGGGCAATTGATAGCATTGTCACTATTAGATGATGCAGCAAGGTAAAACACTGTGCTGAGAGAGATATTTGAGAAGCTATTTCTTGCTTCATCACTTGCTGAACACCCTGGTGTACTCTGACAGTGAAGACACCTTCGATAGGGTGAGAGGTTCTTCAAGAGGGCCATAAGGCACCCAATCATCCAGCCCTATATCAACAGAAAGGGAGATGGGAATGCAGCCAAAACAACTGCAATAACAGTACCCTTTGTACTGAAGATCTATGTCTGTGAAAGTAACGGACATCGCAGTGACTGCCAGCTCAGGTTGATCCTAAAACAGCAAAACAAACTCAAGTGCTAGAGACCTGAAATTAAAGATGGAACACTGGGGTGGGGGTACAGACCCTCAAATCTTTCCTAGATCAGCTTTGTCAAGAACACATTGCATACCAATGGCCTTCAAGCTGGTAGTTAAACAAGGAGGAAAGCACTGACACCAGCACTGAGTTCCCAGGTGGCAGCATTGCTAGGAGATCGTGCCCTAGACCAACCTTGTCAGGCACTGGAATCTGATGGGATGATGGAGACTTTACCTTGAGAGACAAGACAGCAGCACCATGGATCTGGAAGATCTCTGCGTCAATGCTCTGAGCCCCATCTCCAGAAAATATGTTGCTGCCAGAAAACTCAGCTCCACTGACTGGCAACTGAACTTGCAGTTACCCAACGGGTGACTCTAGCAATCCCACACTTTGTCTTCACCTCAAAGAAAGCTGCCATATTACATTAATTGTTAATGTAATTGTTAATTAATTGTTGTCATAAGCTGTTGTTAAAAACTGCTATCAGCCAGAGCTGTTCCAAATGAGATGTCAGTTTGTCTGATCTATTACATGCTGGCCCCAAATTAGTTTGGCCACTCTTCAGTGGTGCCTTTCTGAGCCTTTATGGCTCAGTCCCTGTCACTATCTTTCAGCCTGATGGGCAATTCAGACTTGACTGCAAGGAGGTTTCCCTTAGAGCTCCTCTCCTGAAGGACATTATAACTGTTAACTGTTTTGTTATGTTTCTTACTCGCTCAAAATGCCTAGTAATGGTAGACTACTTCATGAATGGAAAATCAGGACTCTAAATTCTCAGGGAGAGCATCTACGGATAGAGGAGGCTCTGCTCTGCAGACGGTCGGCCTCTACACATGGAGAGGGTGAGGAGAATGATGAGGGAGTGGTGGAGCTAATATGCAAGGAAAAGTGCAGGTGCTTGGAGGGGAAGTTGTAAGCAAGCATGATTTGTGGCATTGCACAACATCAACACTGATCACAGGGCACATCTGTTAAGGCCTCAGCCTTGGCTTCCAGTTTCCTGGCTTTGTGGAACTTGAGCCAACATGACATAGCTGGACTTAAGCCTCCTGAAGCCGGTTTCATTGTGGAGAAAATAGAAGGAATCAAATTCCACTGTGTTCCTCACAACCAGTGTTTAATTCAATGATTTTTTTTCAGCCCTCTGGTCTTAAGCAGGCTGAAAAGAATCACTGAATTAAACACTGGTTGTGAGGAACACAGTGGAATTTGATTCCTTCCATTTTCTCCACAATGAAACCTCCTGAAGCCGCTTTCCAGTGTTCAGCTTCTGCAGATAACTACTACTACCTCTATGGTGTGTGTGATATTTCAAGGTGCAACTTGCTATTTCCTCACAGAAGCTGACTGGTTTTTTAGTTGGTAGTTTGAATGTATGTGAAAGCTGAGAGTTATGCAAGGCTGTCACCTATTTTCCAGCACTAGAGACCTGGCCAAAATTTGAGGTCCTGGCTCAATATTTCACAGATGTCCCTCTCACTGTGAATGTCTCAAAGCAAATATTTATTTATTTATTTCATTTATATACCGCCCAATAGCCGAAGCTCTCTGGGCGGTTCACAAAAATTAAATCCAAACAACACACAATAAAACAATTTAAAATACACAGAACATTAAAACCACAATATAACAATACAACCACAATAAAACTTAGCAGCAGTGCAGAAGTTTAAAATACAGATTTAAAACAGCAAAGATAAAAATTTAGAAGGCTAAAATGCTAAAATGCCTGGGAAAATAAAAAGGTCTTCACCTGGCGCCAAAAGGAATACAATGCAGGCGCCAGGCGAACCTCACTAGGGAGCTCATTCCAGAGCCAGGGTGCCCCAGCAGAAAAAGCCCTCCTCCTAGTAGCCACCCGCCTCACTTCCTTTGGCAGGGGCTCACGGAGAAGGGCCGCTGACGATGATCTTAAGGTCCGGGCAGGCACATATGGGAGGAGGCGATCCTTCAGGTAACCTGGCCCCAAGCCGTTAAGGGCTTTGAATGTTAACACCAGCACTTTGAATCGGGCCCGGAAATGGACTGGCAGCCAGTGCAGCTGGAAAAGTACTGGCGTAATATGAGCTCGCAGGCCAGTCCCTGTTAACAATCTTGCTGCCCTATTTTGGACCAGCTGAAGTTTCCGGACCGTTTTCGAAGGCAGCCCCACATATAACGCATTGCAGTAATCCAGACGAGAAGTTATCAGAGCATGGATAACTGTAGCTAGGCTATCTCTGTCCAGATAAGGGTGTAGTTGGTATACCAGCCTAAGCTGATAAAAAGTGCTCCGTGCCACTGAGTTCACCTGTGCCTCAAGTGACAGTTCTGGATCCAAGAGCACCCCCAAACTACGAACCTGATCCTTTAGGGGGAGTGCAACCCCCTCCAGAACAGGTTGAATATCACCTAGCCGGGCAGACGAACCACCCACTAACAGTATCTCCGTCTTGTCTGGATTGAGTCTCAGTTTATTAGCCCTCATCCAGTCCATTACCGTGCCCAGGCACTGATTCAGAACAGTCACTGCCTCACCTGGTTTTGATGTAAAAGAGAGGTAGAGCTGGGTGTCATCTGCATATTGATGGCACCTCAGCCCACACCTCCGGATAACCTCCCCCAGCGGTTTCATGTAGATGTTAAACAGCATGAGGGATAAAATAGAGCCCTGTGGAACCCCATGGCACAATTGCCATGGCACAGAGCAGTAATCCCCCAGCACCACCTTCTGGAATCGGCCATCCAAGTAGGAGCAGAACCACTGTAGTGCAGTGCCTCCTACTCCCAACCCAGACAACCGATCCAGAAGGATACCATGGTTGATGGTATCGAAAGCCGCTGAGAGGTCCAGGAGAATCAACAGGGTCGCACTCCCCCTGTCCCTCTCCCGGCAGAGGTCATCCCACAGGGCGACCAAGGCAGTTTCCATTCCAAAACCAGGCCTGAAGCCCAATTGAAATGGATCTAGATAATCCGTTTCATTCAACAGTGCCTGGAGCTGTCCTACAACCACCCGCTCAAGCACCTTGCCCAGGAAGGGGATGTTGGCCACTGGCCTATAATTGTTAACATCCTCTGGATCCAGGTTAGGCTTTTTCAGGAGTGGTCTAATTACTGCCTCTTTTAAAGCGGCAGGCACCACTCCCTCTCTCAAGGAGGAAATTACAACCTCCTGGACCCAGCCAGACAACCCCTCCTTGTTTGATTTAATAAGCCATGAAGGGCAAGGGTCAAGCACACAAGTGGTCGATCGGACTTGGCCAAGCACCTTGTCCGCATCCTCAGGCCTCAGTAACTGAAAATAACATGTATCTAGGTTCTTTTAACCCCTTCATGGATCACTGCCTTGTTGTGGCGAAGGGGCTTGCATAACTCAGTGAAGCCATAAGCTATGCCGTGCAGGGCCACCCAAGACGGACAGGTCATGACGGAGAGTTCTGACAAAATGTGGTCCACTGGAGAAGGAAATGGCAACCCACTCCAGTATGCTTGCCAAGAAAACCCCATGGAACGTATCACAAGGCTAAAAGATGATACCGGAAGATGGGCCCCTCAGGTCGGAAGGAGTCCAAAATACTACTGGGGAAGAGCACAGGGAATTTTCAAGTAGTGCCAGAAAGAAGCCAAAGGAGTGAAGCCAAAGCCGAAAGGACACTCAGCTGTGGATGTGTCTGGTGGTGAAAAGAAAGTCCAATGCTGTAAAGAACAATATTGTTTAGGAACCTGGAATGTAAGATCAATGAATCAAGGTAAGCTGGAGGTGGTCAAACATGAGATGGCAAGATTGAACATCGACATCTTGGGAATCAGCGAACTAAAATGGACAAGCATGGGCGAATTTAATTCAGGTGACCATTATATCTACTACTGTGGGCAAGAATCCCTTAGAAGAAATGGAGTAGCACTCATAGTCAATAAAAGGGTGGGAAAAGCAGTACTGGGGTACAATCTCAAAAATGATAGAATGATTTCAGCACGAATCCAAGGCAAACCATTCAACATCACAGTAATTCAAGTCTATGCCCCAATCACTGAGGCCGAAGAAGCTGAGGTCGATTGGTTCTATGAAGACCTACAACACCTTCTAGAACTAACACCAAAAAAAGATGTCCGTTTCATTATTGGGGATTAGAATGCTAAAGTAGGAAGTCAAGAAATCACTGGGATAACAGGCAAGCATGGCCTTGGTGTACAAAATGAAGCAGGACAAAGGCTAATAGAGTTTGCCAAGAGAACACGCTGATCATAGCAAACACTCTTTTCCAACAGCACAAGAGGAGACTCTACACATGGACATCACCAGATGGTCAATATCGAAATCAGATTGATTATGTCCTTTGCAGCCAAAGATGGAGAAGCTCTATACAGTCAGTAAAAACAAGACCTGGAGCTGACTGTGGCTCAGATCATGAGCTTCTTATTGCAAAAATTTGGCTTAAATTGAAGAATGTAGGGAAAACCACTAAACCATTCCGGTATGACCTAAATCATATCCCTGATGAATATACAGTGGAGGTGAGGAATAGATTTCAGGGATTAGACCTGATAGACAAGAGTGCCTGAGGAACTATGGACGGAGGTCCATAACATTGTTCAGGAGGCAGCAACGAAATCCATCCCAAAGAAAAAGAAATGCAAGAAAGCCAAGTGGCTGTCTGATGAGGATTTACAAGTAGCTCATGAAAGAAGGGAAGCGAAAAGCAAGGGAGAAAGGGGAAGATATATCCAACTGGATGCAGAGTTCCAGAGAATAGCAAGGAGAGACAAGAAGGCCTTCTTAAATGAACAATGCAAAGAAATTGAGGAAAACAATAGAATGGGAAAGACTAGAGATCTTTTCAAGAAAACTGGAGATATCAAGGGAACGTTTTGTGCAAAGACGGGCATGATAAAGGACAAAGAAGGCAGGGACCTAACAGAAGCAGATGAGATTAAGAAGAGGTGGAAAGAATACACAGAAGAACTATACAGGAAAGATCTGAATGTCCCTGATAGCGATGATAGTGCGGTCACTGAACTTGAGCCGGACATCCTCGAGAGTGAAGTCAAGTGGGCCTTAGGAAGCATGACTAACAACAAAGCTAGTGGAGATGACAGTCTTCCAGCTGAGCTATTTAAAGTCCTAAAAGATGATGCTGTTAAAGTGCTGCACTCAATATGCCAACAAATTTGGAACACTTAACAATTGCCACAAGACTGGAAAAGGTCAGTTTACATTCCAATTCCAAAGAAGGGCAACGCCAAAGAGTGTTCAAACTACCGCACCATGCCGGCAAGGTGATGCTCAAAATCCTACAAGCTAGGCTTCAGCAGTATGTGGACCGAGAACTACCGGAAGTACAAGTGGGTTTTCGGCAGAAATACTAGAGATCAAATCACCAACATTCGCTGGATCATGGAGAAAGCAAGAGAATTCCAGAAAAACGTCTATTTCTGCTTCATTGACTACGCTAAAGCCTTTGATTGTGCGGATCACAACAAACTGTGGCAAATTCTTAAAGAGATGGGAGTACCAGACCACCTTTCCTGTCTCCTGAGAAACCTGTACGAGGGTCAAGAAGCAACAGTAAGAACCAGACATGGAACAACTGATTGGTTCAAAATTGGGAAAGGAGTATGACAAGGCTGTATATTGTCGCCCTGCTTATTTAACTTATATGCAGAGTACATCATGAGAAACGCCGGGTTGGATGAATCACAGGTCGGAATTAAGATTGCTGGGAGAATTATTAACAACCTCAGATACACAGACGATACCACCCTAATGGCAGAAAGCGAAGAGGATCTAAAGGGCCTCTTGTTGAGGGTGAAAGTGGAGAGTGCAAAAGCTGGTTTGAAACTCAACATTAAAAAAACGAAGATCATGGCATCTGGCCCCATCACTTCCTGGCATATAGAAGGGGAAGAAATGGCAGCAGTGACAGATTTTATTTTCTTGGGCTCCAAGATCACCGCAGATGGTGACTGTAGCCATGAAATTAAAAGACGCTTGCTCCTTGGGAGGAAAGCTATGGCAAACCTAGACAGCATAGTAAGAAGCAGAGACATCACCTTGCCAACAAAGGTTTATATAATCAAAGCTATGGTTTTCCCAGTAGCAACATATGGCTGTGAGAGCTGGACTATAAGGAAGGCTGAGCGCAGAAGAATTGATGCTTTCGAACTGTGGTGCTGGAGAAGACTCTTACGAGTCCCTTGGACTGCAAGGAGGTCAAATCAGTCCATCCTAAAGGAAATCAACCCTGAGTGCTCATTGGAAGGACAGATACTGAAACTGAAGCTCAAATATTTTGGCCACCTAATGCAAAGAGAAAACTCCCTGGAAAAGACCCTGATGCTGGGAAAGATTGAAGGCAAAAGGAGAAGGGGATGGCAGAGGATGAGATGGCTAGATGGCATCACCGATGCAATGAATATGAACTTGAGCACACTCCGGGAGAGAGCGGAGGACAGGAAGGCTTGGCGTCCTGTGGTCCATGGGGTCACGAAGAGTCGGACACGACTTAACGACTGAACAACAACAGGTTCTTTTAAAAAACCAAAAACTTCAAGGGGAAAAATGCAAGCGGCCTCATCAGGGAGTATGACTGCGAAGTTATTCTTCCCAATTTCCCTCAACATTTTGATTATTTAATAACTAAACCTCCTAAATGAAAGAAAAATCAAGAAGTCTTTGACAATACCTGTTCTTTCCCTTTGGCCTTGCTCTTGGAGACTCTGGAAAAAGTAGCATCTCGGGCTGGAATTACAGAGATTTGATGCAATGGCATATTCATCACACTACCAATATAGGAGTGGTCCTCTTACACAGACGGAGTTCCTGATATGAAGTTCATTATCTGCCTTTGCTAGGTCATGTACCTAAATATAATTAATTTGAAAATTAGAGAGGAAAATAGCAGTTAGCTGATGGGAAATGTACAGCTCAATTATGATTTATGGATGATATTCTCGTGTATGAGTTATTTATTTATTTAATTTCTTAATTGCCCATCTGGCTGGCCACTCTATGTACAATACAATAGTTTAAAACAATAAAATTCCACATTAAAACATCGTATTTCTAAAAATATCCTAACCCACCCCAAATGCCTGCCTGAGCAACCATGTTTGTAATGCATGGCGGAAGCTCGTTAAAGAGGGGGCATGGTGGAGTTCCCTAGGGAGGGAGTTCCACAGAGTGGGGGCCACCACAAAGAAGGCCCTCTCCCTCGTCCTCACCAGCCTAGCTGTCCTGGCTGATGGGACAGAGAGAAGGCCATCCGAGGCTGATCTTGTTAAGCAGCCTGTCTGGTGTTGCTGGAGGCGCTCCTTGAGATAGGCTGGGCTGGAACCATTTAGGGTTTTAAAGGTCAAAACCAACACCTTGAATTTGGCCTGGAAAACAATTGGTAACCACTGCAACTCCTTCAGCACTGCAGTGATGTGATCACACTGGCGGCTGCCTTTAATCAGGCGAGCCACCGCATTCTGCACCAGCTGCAGCTTTCGAACTGTCTTCAAGAGTATCCCCACGTAGAGCGCATTACAGTAGTCTAGACGAGAGGAGACCAGGGCATGTACTACCGATGGCAGCAGATGGTCGGGAAGGAAGGGGCACAGCTGCCGAATCAGATGGAGTTGGTACAGCACTATCCGGCTCACAGCTGACACCTGAGCCTCCATGGACAGCTGGGAGTCTAAAATGACCCCCAGGCTGCGGACTTGGTCTTTCAAGGGTAGCCGTACCCCATTCAACACCAGGTTGACATCCCCCAACCTCCTCTTGTCTCCCACCAAAAGTACCTCGGTCTTGTCAGGGTTCACCTTCAGCTTATTCCTCCCCATCCAGCCACTCACCGTCTCCAGACATTTGGACAGGGATTCTATGGCCAACCTTGGTGAAGATTTGAATGAGAGGTAGAGTTGTGTGTCATCCGCATATTGATGACACCGCACCCCAAACCTCCTCATGATAGCCCCCAGCAGCTTCACACTGATGTTAAATAGCATCGTGGAGAGAGGATGGAACCCTGTGGGAACCCACAAGTGAGCGGCCATGGGTCTGAAACCTCTCCCAGTGCTACCCTCTGGTACCTGCTGGAGAGGAAGGACTGGAACCACCGTAATATGGTGTCCCCTATGCCCAACCCCTCCAGGCGGTCCAGGTGGATACCGTGGTCAACAGTATCAAAAGCTGCTGAGAGGTCGAGGAGAACAAGGAAGGAGCATTCACCCTTATCCAAAGCCCTTCTTGTATCATCCACCAAAGCGACCAAGGCCGTTTCTGTCCCATGCCCAGGCCTGAAGCCCGGCTGAAATGGATCCAGATAATCAGCTTCTTCCAAGTGTGCCTTCAACTGCATCGCCACTACCCACTCAGTCACCTTGCCCCAAAATGGCAGATTCAAAACTGGGCAAAAGTTGTTCAGGACTTAGGGATCCAAGAAGGGCTTTTTTAAGAGTGGTCTTATCACTGCCTCCTTGAGAGCTGATGGCATCACTCCCTCCTCAAGGGAGGTGTTCACCACTCAGTCCACCATGAAATCACTCAGCCTCTCTTTGCAGCTCATAATGAGCCCAGATGGGTAAGGATCAAGTAAGCAGGTGGTCAGCTTTACAGGTGAAAGCACCTTGTCCACTTCATCAGAAAGAGTTGTGGGCAAGTGGGACTTGCAACAAAGCATTCCCATGTGGAGTGTACTTCTAAGCACATGTCATCACCTGGGGCAGTCCTGCTTGAGCTTGAAGGATTATGCCCCATTTACTCAGAAGAGCAGAATGCTCTCCTTTACCTCTCAATCTATACTTCTCCTTTGTTATATTCTGTGCAACCTCATCCGACAGATGAATGTGTGACCATGATACAGTGCTTAGCTTCTTCAGCATACATGGAAATCATGTATCCTCTGAATATTCAGAGGATTGGGGTCACAGTTTACTTGTTCAAACTTTAGGATAGAAGCTACTTTACAAATGCATTTGTCTATTGCTGGGATCTCCAACATATACCCCATTGCTGCCAATGCACCCACCAGACTCTCTGTTACCCGCACTGCTAGATTATAATAATGGCTGAAGAGCCCCATTTTCTCTTCACTCTCTCCCATGTTGTCTACTTAGGCCCTCCTACCATTCTGACTGGCCCAGAGACTCAGAAAAGAGGCGAGAACAGTGCTAATTGGTCTCTTCTCTCTGTTGGTAATGCACCTCCAGCAGGCAGTGTGTAGACTCTGAGGAGACAACAAACTAGTAGGTGTGCTTAGGTGGAAGAAGGAAGGTAAACTAATGGGGGGTAAGAAAAAAATCGAGGGCCAGGATATGGGGGAGGAAGGAAAAAATGGAGGAGCTGGGCAGGTGTGCGAACACGCACACGTGCGCTGAGGAAGGAAGAGAAAACAGAGCGGACAGGCCAGGTTGGTGATCCTGGGAGAGAAAAGGTATGCATATATGCGGTGCATTCATTTTAGAGGAATTTATTTAGAAGTTATTTGGGTAAACTACCTTCCCTAATATGGGTGTTCTGCTGGAGCAGGACAACATGGGTTCCAAAGAGTAATTTTTTTTGTCAGGGGGCTCAGACCCCATCTCTGTTTAGTTGCAGTAGTAAATATTGTAATCGTTCACACATGCAAGGCACCCATTTTGTGGCTCACCACACCCTCAACCATGGCAGCCAATTTCCTCAAAATTCCAAATGTGCCCACAGTTACAAAAAGACTGTGGATCCCAATCTATTGGGAAAGGAAACTGGGTTTTCATTCAGCAAGAACGTTATGGGGTCTGTATCTTTGACATGCATTTTGTCAAAAGTTGTTTGGGTTCCCTTGAACTTGGAAATGTATGGAGTTCTCAGTATGATCATAGAAATCAAGGGACAAATGAAGCAACCCTCTTTGGCTGCTGGAGATTTGTTACATGAAGCATTGGGCCAAGCAGAGATGCATGGATCCACAGCATGTGTAAGCCCAAGGAAGATTGTCGGGGGGGAAAAAACCTTGGATGGGAAAGAAAGGAGGATTTTTTTTTAGTACAAACACTCTCCATTGCCACAATAATTGGGGAAACATCCAGACAAAAGATACAGGGCAGGGGCGGGAAACTTGTGGCCTTCCAGATGTTTTGGCCTATAACTTGCATCATCCTCCACAATTGGCTGTACTGGCTAATTTTTTAAATTGTGTTTTAATGTATTTGTTTCATTACTGAAACGTTTTAAATTTAATTTAGTTCCTATTAGTCTAAGGTTCAATGTGTGATGAAGTCAGGTCACAGGCTGGCATTCTTCATGCAGCTGCCAGATCTTTTGGGTCCTCAGGCGGGCTCACCACTGCCCTTGCACTGGACTTATTTTTTTTTGTCCTGCCACTGAAAATAAGTGGAGTATGTGGGGGTGCAGCACACTTCTAAATGACAACCACACTTTGCCTCGTCAAATCAGGCGGCAGAGGTAGCCAGAAGCAGCAGCACTTGTAGTCACGTATACACATGCTACTGCATTTGATGGGTTGGCATGGTCACTAGTCATGCAACATGCTGTTGTCTTGTGTTGGTATTGCATTGCTTGCTCTTTTGGTGGTGGCAAAAGGCACTGCCTGCCTGCATAATGCATTACTTTCAGCCTCTTATTAATCATTTTCATTTTAGCTATGAAAATAGAAGGACTGAGGAGAAAAGAAAATAGAAGGACTGAGTGGAATCAAAGGAGAAAAGAGGATGTCTGCTCAGATATACCAAACACAGGAACTGCTGTCTTTGCTGCTAGATATTGCTTGGGTGGAGGTGAGTTGCTTGTTCACATCCACCTCAGGAGTGAACAAAGGGGGTCTAAAGAACCAGATATTTGGCACATTGTGGGAATCTATCAATTTACTATAGTCGAGAGCAGTTCAGATGTTGAATGTCAAGGTGTCAGTTGAAGGTAAATGGCAGGAAAATAGGTTGGTCAGATCTGAGACTATGCTTTGGAAAGCTTATGTTACCTGCCGCCTTCAATGGCCTTCTATATGGAAACTAGAAAATTTTAAATATCGGGTTGTCGTGGTATCGAGACATTAAACAAAACGTCAAAATTAATCTGGATCCCCTTGTTGATATTATCAAGTCTATTTAAGTGGCCAGCCACATAAACAACTTGAAAATGAATGCAACACCCCACTTAATCTATGTGCTAGGGAGATCCTCCAATTAATATTCTGCAATCCTATTTTGACAGAATAACTAAACAATCAGAAAATGTACAGTCATGTGAAAAAGTACACCCTCTTTGAGTTCTACGGTTTTCCGTATCAGGACATAATAAAGATCATCTGGTCCTTAGCAGGTCTTAAAATTAGGTAAATACAACCTCAGATGAACAACAGCACATGACATATTACACCGTGTCATTATTTATTGTACAGAAATAAAGCCGAAATGGAGAAGCCATGTGTGAAAAACTAAGTACACCCTTTGCCAGGAGCGCCCTAGCTGCCTCTTTAAGTCCCCTCCAATAGCCAACTCACAACACAGACGAAAGGGATTCTTTCCAAGGCTTTATTCCTTTACAACTTAAATGACTCTTTCAGATGCTAATCACCAGCGACTAAGCAAGGAAACGCAGAGTAGCCTAAGCTCTGGGTAAGGCAGTTGGTCCCCGTTTGAAGGGGAAGAGCAGGAAAACTCTGAACTTATGGGCTATAGAGAGGTCCTCCCTCTTACCCGGGGATCCTCGGGACGCAACCATTGTTTTAGCGCCAAGCGGGCAGAGCACCGCCTCTCAGCACCCTCCATCAGGCACCGCTCCCACCGTCTCCGCCGAGTGTCCAGCAAGATCTCATCCCCTGCTCTCTCACTGCTAGGGTCACTATCTCTCTCAGGAATGCAGGCAGGAGGAATCTCTCCCTGCTGCTGTGCCTGTGAGAGATGAGCGAGCTCCTCTCCCATGAGTGGCTGGTCCTCCTCAGAATCAGAACTACCCTGGGGCTTTATGGGCTCAGTATCCACCCTGACACCCTTACTGCTTCCATAGGTATGAAGAGGCTAAGTAGCAGCCAGGTGCTGCTAATCAAATGCCCTTGATTAACTGATCACCAGCAAATGTGATAAAAGCTGAAGTCTCAGGAATTTGCTGGTCTCGAGCATTCAGGTGTGTGTTAACACAATGCCAAAGAGTAAAGACATCAGCAATGATCTTAGAGAAGCAATTATTGCTGCCCATCAATCTGGAAAGGGTTATAAGGCTATTTCCAAACAATTTAAAGTCCATCATTCTACAGTGAGGAAGATTATTCACAAGTGGAAAACATTCAAGACAGTTGCCAATCTTCCTAGGAGTTGGACGTCCCAGCAAATTCACCCCAAGGGCAGACTGTGCAATGCTCAGAGAAATTGCAAAACATCCAAGAGTGACATCTCAGACTCTACAGGCCTCAGTTAGCATGTTAAATGTTGAGGTTCATGATGGTACAATTAGAAAAAGACTGAACAAGTATGGTTTGTTTGGAAGGGTTGCCAGGAGAAAGCCTCTTCTCTCTAAAAAGAACATGGCAGCACGGCTTAGGTTTGCAAAGTTGCATCTGAACAAATCACAATACTTCTGGAACAATGTCCTTTGGACAGATGAGACCAAAGTGCAGATGTTTGCCCATAATGCACAGCGCCACGTTTGGCGAAAACCAAACACAGCATTTCAGCACAAACACCTCATACCAACTGTCAAGCACGGTGGTGGAGGGGTGATGATTTGGGCTTGTTTTGCAGCCACAGGACCTGGGCACCTTGCAGTCATTGAGTCGACCATGACCTCCTCTGTATACCAAAGTATTCTAGAGTCAAATGTGAGGCCATCTGTCTGACAGCTAAAGCTTGGCTGAAATTGGGTCATGCAACAGGACAACGATCCCAAGCGCACCAGCAAATCTACAACAGAATGACTGAAAAAGAAAAGAATCAAGGTGTTGCAATGGCCCAGTCAAACCTCAACCCGAATGAAATGCTGTGGCGGGACCTTAAGAGAGCTGTGCGTAAACAAATGCCTGCAAACCTCAATGAACTGAAACAATGTTGTAAAGAAGAGTGGGCCAAAATTCCTCCACAATGATGTGAAAGACTGATAAAGTCATACAGAAAACAATTACTTCAAGTTATTGCTGCTAAAGGTGGTTCTACAAGCTGTTGAATCATAAGGTGTACTTAGTTTTTCACACATGGCTTCTCCATTTTGGCTTTATTTCTGTAAAATAAATAATGACTTGAGCACACTCCGGGAGAAAGCGGAGGACAGGAAGGCCTGGTGTGCTATGGTCCATGGGGTCACGAAGAGTTGGACACGACTTAATGACTGAACAACAACAACAACATGTTCATCTGAGGTTGTATTTACCTAATTTTAAGACCTGCTAAGGACCAGATGATTTTTATTATGTCATGATACGTAAAACCATAGAACTCAAAGAGGGTGTACTTTCTTTTCCACATGACTGTATTTGGGGAATCAGGAGTTTGCCCCTGTGTTGCATATAAATAACTCCAATTATCAGTGAATAGTGAGAGCTTTAACTGGCCATACTACAGGATCTATCACAATGCATTGCTGATGGCACAGGTGAGATGCTGGAGACCTGAGGTGAATGGCCAATGTGGCTATAAGTAGAAATGAGCTCTGCAGCAACAGGAGAGGTGGGTAGTTCTGGACTGAAGTACCCCCCAAACACCCAAATCACAACTTACCTGTCATTGTGGCAGCCAGGCAAGCCTAGCTTCATGTGGTTAAGCAATTACACTTTGATTCCTATTCTCATGCAGTCTACCTTATGGGGAAACTTGTAGATTTAAATTGGGCAAAAACAGGTCCTCTTGTGAGCCTGGGCAGAAAGAGAAGTTGAGAAAATAAGCCACCTTGTAGAAAACAATTGAAATCTAAAATCATCTGCTGATATCTGAGTATCAGCCCTCATCGTCTGCAGCATGGCAATACATCCAGATGTGACACTTTGTTGAGAAGGTCTTTGGCTAAGATGCACTCCATGTGTTGAAGGTTCCACCGATTAAAGACGTTACAGCCCTTAGAACAGGAGTACACAAACTTTTCATCCCCAGCAGCCGATTCCATCCAGTGTCAGATAGTTAGCCATGGGCTGCACATGCACTCTCTCTTCCACCCCGTCCCCCACACATACATGTTCATACTCCCTCCACCACACACAAACACACTCTTCCCTCCTCACCCCCATACACACACACTTGCACACTTCTCCCATATACACACTTGCACAGTCTTCCCCCCACACACATACATTCCTGTACACTTTCCCCCCGCACACACACTCCAACCACATGCACCTTTGTAGCACATAAATATGTGACGCTATTGTGAGGTTCCTCCTCCAAGTGCCTCCTTTGAGGGAGGCATGGAAGGTGGCAACAAGGGAGGGGGCCCTTTTCAGTGGTGGCCCCCCGATTCTGGAACAATCTCCCCAGCGAGGCAAGGCTCACCTGGCAACAACACTGTTATTTTTTCAGCACCAGGTTAAGACCTCCCTCTATTTTCAGGCATTTGGCAGCATATGATAACGTTTTTAATCAGGTCTTGGGTTTTCTCATTGTTGTTAAAATTGTGTGTGTGTGTGTGTGTTGCCTTCTTATATGTTTGTATGTAAATGGTTTTTATATTATATATAATATTGTATTTTTATGGTTTTTAATTTTTGTAAACTGTCCAGAGAGGTGTGGTTACTAGGTGGGATAGAAATGTAACAAATGAAAAGAAAAATGAAAATAAGGTCTTTGGCTCAGATGCGCCCAGCATATAGGACCTTCGAGATTCAAAACCTTACAGCAGGGATGCATAACCTTATTAGGCCCAAGTGCTGAATGGGGGCAGTGTCATATTGGGGCCTGGGGTGTGCATATATGCACACTCGCACTCCCCCCCCCAAACCCTTCCCCCTTGCCAAACACACACATACATGGGTGCCTGCAGGAATTTTTCAAGGCTGGGGGCAAAGCTACCCGGTATTGTGTGATTTTAATTGTAGCAATTGTGTGCTGCTACAGCACACCTGTGAATTTTCCCTGTGTGTGTGCTTTGTTGCTTAGTATCACATTCCATGACATTTGGAAGTCTACACAGAGTAGCAGAAAATACTGGGAATTTCACAGCACGAATGCAGAAGAGGGTTATAGTCAAGCTTCACAAAAGAGGCATCATGAACTCCAACAAAACTTTATTTGGAGTAAGGAATATCAAAAACAACACCAACCTAGGAACAAGAGAAAAAAAACCAGATACAAAAATTCAGTATAGCAGTCTTAAGAATGTGGTATCTGATATTTTATGGCACCACAGCCCTTATCATAAGATCAACAATTTCACATGACATGACTTGTCCTAGAATGCTCTCATTTATCTTGGGAACATCAGTGACCATTCTGTAGAGAGCAGCAGTGCAGTCTGTGGGGCGTGTCTTCAGCATGGGGAAGAGAAATGCCTATGCTGGACCTAGAGGAGCCTGGACTACTCATGGCTTGAATTTTGAGCAGCAGCAAAATTCTATTGGAATTGCATTTTTTCCTGCACATTCTGTGTATGGCTGCACATTTCAAAAAAGCCCTGATCGCATCAGCAAACAGGTCTACCATTTCTGGTAGACTTGGTGATGGAGCAGCGATGTGGTCTGTGCACCAGGTCTACCTGGATACTTAGCCCTGGCCTCTGAGAAATTGGTACACCAGGGCTACCCCTTTGTCATTGCTCACTGGGTGGAACTGGTATCCGGACAACGTCTTTCCAGTTGCAGCTGAAACCCTCCATTTTTGGGCTCCCTTTATCCCTGGGCCAAGTGCACCAGCTGGCAGTCTACCCTTCAGCTCTGTTCTCCAGGCAACACACAAGAGACTCTGGTATCTTCACAACAGGGCTCTTTATTACTACAATACATGATAAAACACCAACTTTTGAGGAGCTGCATGGCACACTGTCTCAGCTCCAAGGCCTGCACTGAGAGAGAGAGGGGAGAGGCCCCATCTGGATCTCATGAAAGATGGCAGGTTCTCGTCTCTTTTTAAATTTCATATAACACATTCCCATTTAGGAACAAATAATTATCCAACCTCCATACCCTTTCTATATCCTGACACTGTAAAGGTTTTCAAACCAAAACTAAAAGGGCATGATCTGTACAAAGGAAAGGTTGAATATTGACTTCCTTAACCTGTTGTACTGTCAAGGGTGCAGCAAAAAAAATAGTATGTTCTTGTGTATGAAGAATAGGAGTACAGAAAAAAAATAATTCCTTTCCTTATGATAATATCTCTATACATCTAACCATGATCACATCTCTAAATGTTTCATTAAAGTTTTTGGAAGAGTAAGCACTTTCACTCATTGCTGCCTCATCCTATCTAAAGCTCAGTTCATAATTCCATTGAAATCCCCACCCCAAAGAATTTCCCCTTCTATAAACTGTTCAGTTGACTTTCTTAGTTCTGTAAAAATTTTCCCTGAATAAAGATGGTGGGATACATATTTCCTATAGTTATTTTAACTCCATAAATCTTCCTCTTACACATCCTCTACTATAAAATGGGATTATTTGGAATAATTATAGCCACTCCCCTTTTCTTTACACTGCCTCCTGAGGAATACACTTTCCCCAAATCCAGAACCCTTCCCTTCCCTTCCCTTCCCTTCCCTTCCCTTCCCTTCCCTTCCCTTCCCTAATAAGAGTTTCCTGCAACAAAAACAGACCTGCCCTTTCTTTCCTTAATAGCACCTTCAACTTCCTTGTATTACCAGAATTGAGACCTTTTATATTAATTGGTAAGGTCTCTGTTTCCATATTATCTCAATTATGTCAAACAAGCAAATAGCAATAGTAGCTACATCTTTACTGTCAACTACCGCATCCCCAGTCCATGCTTGTCCTGAATGGGTTTGGGAATTGCCTTTCAATAGTCCAATCTGGTGTTGTTGGTCTGCAACTTTAAGAATACCTAAATGTTCCTTATTAGCTAACAGTGAATCACCCATTTCTCCTGGAGATGACCTTGGGCGTTCCTGAATCCACAAAAAACTGGATCTAATTTCCGATTCCAGTTGACAAGCCTCTTCTAACATTTGTATTCTAGTCCACTAATCTTTGATCTATGACCAGAGCAGATAGTTCAAAAAAGGGCTAAACAACCTCCAACCCATGGACCTAAACCAGCCTGCAGGGCGCCACAATCTGCCCTGCATAGCCTCTTGGGGATCCTACAAGCCCCACCCCCTGGAGGAATCCCTTTGGAGGCCTCTCCCTACTGTACCTCTGATCTGAGATTAGCAATAAGAGCGGGAATGCCCCTGCTGGCACACACTAGCAGCAGAACCCCACTGTTATAGATGGGGGGGGGAAATGAAGGGCAGCCTGGGCACAGGGACTTGCCCACCCTGGAAAAAGTGGCCACTTTTCCCCATGCGCAGGCGAGTCCCAACGCCTCTCTTCTTCTTCTTCTGCTATCTCTAATTTGAGATCAGAGATAGCACCTGGGAAGCGGGACAGCCTGGGTGTTGGGATCTGTCCACGCAGGGAAGAGTGGCTGCTCTTCCTAGCATGGGTGAGTCCCAACACCCCATACCTCTCAGGATGCAGGGGTGGCCTGGGTCCCTTTCTCCATGCTGGGAGGAAGCACAGTTCAGTGCCTTCTTCCACAATGAAGAAAAAAGGGGGCAACATCAGGGGGTGACATCAGGGGGCGGGGCCACCTCCCACGTCGTCTGGCCCACAGAGGGCCTGCTGGGGGGCAATCCAAACTCCACACCCCTAAACAGTTCTGCACCCCTGGTTTAAAAGGAATCCCCCATTTATATCTGATTTTATTCTCTTTAAGTCGACATGTCAGAAATTTGAATTCCTTACGCTTAGCCTATATTTCTGAATGTAAATCTGCTAATATTTCAGTCTGATATCCATCAATAATCAGTTTCTCAACCACTCAATGTTCATAATGGATTGCCTCAATTCTCAAACTCATAAATTTAACCAGCATGACCAGATAACCAATATTAAGATAACCTATAAGCAGATTCTATATCCAAGAAACACAGCACAGCTATGTGCTCCTGCAGAAAACCACCAAATGCCCCCTTTCTAAATTTGCTGGTATCCCATGAAGTTTCAATCCCCGCTGCCACTTCAAATATAAGCTCTTCCACCACTTCCTTTTTATGGAAAAATAGAATCATAGAATAGTAGGGTTGGAAGGGGCCTATAAGACCGTCAAGTCCAACCCCCTACTCAATGCAGGAATCTAAGTCAGAGCATCCCTGACAGATGGCTGTCCAGCCTCATCCTGAATGCCTCCAGTGTGGGAGAGCCCACTACCTTCCTAGGCAATTGGTTCCATTGTCGTATTGCTCTAACAGTCAAGAAGATTTTCCTGATGTTCAGCCAGAATCTGGCTTCCTGTAACTTGAGCCCATTATTCCGTGTCCTGCACTCTGGGAGAAGAGAAGAGATCCTGGCCTTCCTCTCGGTGACAGCCTTTCAAATACTTGAAGAGCGCTATTCTATCTCCCTTCAGTCTTCTCTTCTCAAGGCTAAACATGCCCAGTTTTTTCCGTCTCTCTTCATAGGGCTTTGTTTCCAGTCCCCTGATCATCTTTGTTGCCCTCCTCTGAACCCTCTCCAGTTTGTCTGCATCCTTCTTCAAGTGTGGTGCCCAGAGCTGTATACCGTACTCCAGATGAGGCCTAAGCAGTGCTGAATAGAGGGGAACTAGTACTTCCCGGGATTTGGAAGCTATGCTTCTAGTAATGCAGCCCCAAACAGCATTTGCCTTTTTTGCAGCCACATCACATGGTTGGCTCATATTCAGCTTGTGATCTATAACAATTCCAAGATCCTTCCCGCTTGTAGTATTTTTGAGCCAAGTATTCCCCATCTTGATAGCATCACCAACGCAATGAATATGAACTTGAGCACGCTCCGGGAGAGAGTGCAGGACAGGAAGGCCTGGCGTGCTATGGTCCATGGGGTCACGAAGAGTCGGACACGACTGAACGACTGAACAACAACAATTCCCCATCTTGTAACTGTGCATTTGGTTTCTTTTTCCTAGGTGCAAAACTTGGCATTTATCCCTATTAAATGTCATTCTCTTGTTTTCTGCCCAGCAATCCAGCCTATCAAGATCACTTTGAATTTTGTTTCTGTTTTCCAGGATATTAGCTATCCTGCCCAATTTTGTGTCATCTGCAGATTTGATCAGCATTCCCTGTACCTCCTCCTCCAAGTCATTAATAAAAATGTTGAAGAGCACTGGGCCCAGGACTGAGCCCTGCAGTACCCCGCTTGTTACCTCTCCCCAGTTTGAGAAGATCCCATTGATAAGCACTCTTTGAGTCTGATTCTGTAGCCAACTGTGGATCCACCGGATCGTTGTTTCATCTAGCCCACTTTGAGCTAGCTTGCTCATCAGGAGATCATGGGGCACTTCGTCGAAAGCTTTGCTGAAGTTGAGATATATTACGTCTGCAGCATTCCCGCAGTCCACAAGGGAGGTTACCTGATCAAAAAATGAGATCAGATTTGTCTGGCAGGATTTGTTCTTGACAAATCCATGTTGGCTTCAAGGAATCACTGCATTGTTGTCAAGGTGTTTACAGATGGATTGCTTTATCATCTGCTCCAGAATTTTCCCAGGGATTGATGTCAGACTGACTGGTCTGTAGTTTCCAGGTTCCTCCTTTTTGCCCTTTTTGAAGATAGGGGCAACATTAGCCCTCCTCCAATCATCTGGCACTTCATCCATCCTCCATGATTTCTCAAAGATAATAGACAGTGGTTCTGAGAGTTCTTCTGCCAGTTCCTTTATTACTCTAGGATGCAGTTCATCTGGCCCTGGAGATGTGAACTCATTCAAAGTAATTAGGTGTTCCTTGATCATACGCCTATTGATCTCAAGCTGCAATCCTGCCCCTTCAGCCTGTACTTCGCCTTTGCAAGGGGGATGATAGACCCTCTTTTGGGAGGAGACTGAGCCAAAGTAGGTATTGAGCACTTCTGCTTTTTCCTTGTCATGTTATCATTTTGCCATCCTTATTTAATAGCTGAACCACCATTTCTTTCCTCTGACTTTTACTATGCATGTATCTGAAGAAAGCCTTTTTGTTGCTTTTAGCCTCCCACCCTAACCTCAGCTCGTTCTCAGCTTTAGCCTTCCTGATGCCATCCCTGCAATTCTGTGCTACCTGCCTTTGTTGTTTGGCCTTCCTTCCACTTCCTGTATGTGTCCTTTTTTGTTTACAGATCATCTTAAGTTTAGATGTTTAGCCCCATTGAGAGCATCTGGGTTGAAATAAATGGAGCAAAAGATAAAAAGAACATGGTGGTTGGAGTCTAGTACCAGCCACTCAATCAAGGAGAAGACGAGGATGAAACTTTTGAAGAGTAAATTGCAAATGTTTCAAGGAAGCATGATGTAGTGGTAATGGGGGACTTCAATTTCCCTGATATTTGTTAGGAGACATATTCTGCAAAACGTGGCCCCTCCAAGAAATTCCTGACTTGTGTTGCTGATAATTTCCTCCTACAGAAAGTAGAGGAAGGAACGAGAGGATCGGCTATCCTTGACTTGATCCTAACCAACAGAGAAGACTTAGTGGATAAAGTAGCAGTTACGGGAACACTGGGGGAAAGCGACCATGTTATACTTGAGTTCTTGGTTCTAAAGGAAGGAAAAGCCGAGTGCAGCCAAACGCATACCCTGGATTTTAGGAAAGCCATTTTAATAAACAGTGATCAGTAAGGTCCCATGGCAAGTGTCTTTAATGAGAAAAGGAGTCCAAGATTGGGGGGGGGGGGAATTTAAAAAAAAGGAAATTCTAAAGGCACAATTGCAAACAATGACAACAAGAAAAAAGGTGGAAGACAACAGAAGAAGCCAATGTGGCTTCACAAAAAGCTTAGAGATGACCTGAAAACAAAAAAGGACACATACAGGAAGTGGAAAGAAGGCCAAGTAACAAAGGAAGAGTACAGGCAGGTGGCACAGAATTGCAGGGATGCTGTCAGGAAGGCTAAAGCTGAGAACAAGCTGAGGTTAGCGAGGGAGGCTAAAAGCTACAAAAAGGCTTTCTTCAGATATGTGCATAGTAGAAGACAGAGGAAAGAAATGGTGGTTCAGCTATTCAATAAGGATGGTAAAATGATAACAGATGACAAGGAAAAGGCAGAAGTGCTCAATTCCTACTTCAGCTCAGTCTTCTCCCGACAGAGGGTCTATGAGCCCTGGCAAAGGTGAAGTACAGGCTGAAGGGGCAGGATTGCAGCTTGAGATCGATAGGCATATGGTCAAGGAACACCTAATTACTTGGAATGAGTTCACATCTCCAGGGCCAGATGAACTGCATCCTAGAGTAATAAAGGAACTGGCAGAAGAACTCTCAGAACCACTGTCTATTATCTTTGAGCAATCATGGAGGGCGGGTGAAGTGCCAGATGACTGGAGGAGGGCTAATGTTGCCCCTATCTTCAAAAAGGGCAGAAAGGAGGAACCTGGGAACTACACACCACTCAGTCTGACATCAATCCCTGGGGAAATTCTGGAGATTATAAAGCAATCCATCCGTAAGTACTTGGAAGACAATGAAGTGATTACTCGAAGCCGACATGGATTTGTCAAGAACAAATCCTGCCAGACAAATCTGATCTCATTTATTGATCAGGTAACCTCCCTTGTGGACTGTGGGAATGCTGCAGACGTAATATATCTCGACTTCAGCAAAGCTTTCGACAAAGTGCCCCATGATCTCCTGATGAGCAAACTAGCTCAAAGTGGGCTAGATGAAACAACGATCAGGTGGATCCACAGTTGACTACAGAATAGGACTCAAAGAGTGCTTATCAATGGGATCTTCTCAAACTGGGGAATGGTAATGAGCAGGGTACCGCAGGGCTCAGTCCTGGGCCCAGTGCTCTTCAACATTTTTATTAATGACTTGGAGGAGGAGGTGCAGGGAATGCTGATCAAATCTGCAGATGACACAATATTGGGCAGGATAGCTAATACCGTTGAAGACAGAAACAAAATTCAACGTTATCTTGAAAGACTGTCGTGCTGGGCAGAAAACAACAGAATGACATTTAATAGGGATAAATGCCAAGTTCTGCACCTAGGAAAAAGAAACCAAATGCACAGTTACAAGACGGGTGATACTTGGCTCAACAACACTAAAAGCGAGAAGGATTTTGGAATTTCTGTAGATCACAAGCTGAATATGAGCCAACAATGGGATATGGCTGCAAAAAAGGCAAGTGCTATTTTGGGCTGCATTAATAGTATAGCTTCCAAATCCCTGGAAGTACTAGTTCCCCTATAATCAAGACTGGTTAGGCCTCATCTGGAATACGGTGTCCAGTTCTGGGCAACACACTTGAAGAAGGATGCAGACAAGCTGGAGAGGGTTCAGAGGAGGGCAACGAAGATGATCAGGGGGCTGGAAACAAAGCCCTATGAAGAGAGATGGAAAGAACTGGGTATGTTTAGCCTGGAGAAGAGAAGACTGGATAGGATAGCGCTCTTCAAGTACTTGAAAGGTTGTTACAGAGAGGAAGGCCAGGATCTCTTCTCGATCATCCCAGAGTGCAGGACACGGATTAATGGGCTCAAGTTACAGGAAGCCAGGTTCCGGATGAACATCAGGAAAAACTTCCTGACTGTTAGAGCAATACAACAATGGAACCAATGACCTAGGGAGGTAGTGGGCTCTCCCACCTTGGAGGCATTCAGGATGAGGTTGGACAGCCATCTGTCAGGGATGCTCTGACTTAGATTCCTGCATTGAGCAGGGGGTTGGACTTGATGGTCTTATTGGCCCCTTCCAACCCTACTATTCTACGATTCTAGGGTTTGTCTAAGTCAGCTAATTGCTGGAGGTGTAACACAGCTAATGCTTCATTTAGGGTACAATCCTGTCCGGATGCCTGTCAGCCTCCAAACCCGGAGGCTGATGGGCATCCTATGCAGGGGAGAGGAGCATTGAGGTGATTCTCACCGCTGTGCTCGTCTTGCCCTACATTTTCACTAGATGGGCGATTTTGCCCATCAGCCTCCAAGTTTATATGCATCAATTGAAATTGATACATTCAACTTATGCAGTCATATTTTTTCTTTTTTCTTTCCCTCATGGTTTTTTGATGAAATTTACAATTAAAGAAATAAAACTTAAAAAAATCTCTCAGTACAGTCTGCTGTTTTTGAACTGCTTGACTGAAGGCTGATATTTCTTTTTGATGCCTATCTAGCTTATCTTGCACAACTGTGATAACCTTCTCAAAATTTGAAATCTTTTCTAAAGCAACTATCAATTTCTCGCCGAGCTTCTTCTCTCTCTTCTGATTTAAGTTCCCAAATCTGACCATCATTTATCCAATTTTTTGTCCCTTTCTCTCATCCAACTCTCAATTTTTTCTTCTTTTCTGACTGCAGTTGAACAAAACAATCCTCATATAATTTTAACTCCTTAGCTAGCTTCTTGCACTCTATCCCTTGAAACTATATTGATAAACCTCTCATCTCCCTCTTTACTTGCTTTGAAATATTTTCTAGGAGACATTTTATTCAAAAAAGTAACATACTTAATTTGTGGATCTTGAACCTCCATCAGTTATTGTAACAAAAAAAATCCTTCAAATAAAGTAATTTCATAACCCAATAAAAAACATGATATAATTAATTTCAAAAAGGAAACTGTGGGCAATTACTTCACCTATACATACAAGACTACAATGAACATAGACTCGATACAAATATATATGAAAGAAAAAAGACCCAATGTATATCATAGAATCATAGAATAGTAGGCTTGGAAGGGGCCTACAAGGCCATCGAGTCCAACCCCCTGATCAATGAAGGAATCCAAGTCAGAGCATTCCTGACAGATGGCTGTCCAGCCTCATCTTGAACGCCTCTCCAGTGTGGGAGAGCCCACCACCTCCCCAGGTAATTGGTTCCACTGTCGTATTGCTCTAACAGTCAGAACGTTCTTCCTGATGTTCAGCCGGAATCTGGCTTCCTGTAACTTGAGCCCATGATTCCGTGTCCTCCCCTCTGGGATGAACAGGAAGAGATCCTGGCCTTCCTCTCTGTGACAACCTTTCAGGTACTTGAAGAGTGCTATCATATCTCCCCTCAGTCTTCTCTTCTCCAGGCTAAACATGCCCAGTTCTTTCATGTCTCTCCTCATAGGGCTTTGTTTCCAGTCCCCTGATCATCTTCATTGCCCTCCTCTGAACCCTCTCCAGATAAACCCAATCTGCTTCTGCATCTATTCTTCCAGAGTCACAGCCAGGTACAAACAGGCAGAGAGAAGCCTCAACAATCTGGCATCCTAATTGCATCCACATTTACTCCCTTCCGAAATAAAAATTCCCAAGCAGGAAAGCCTCTCTGGTTGTGGCCCTCCCAGCTTCATCAGCCCAGTGTTGGTGGTCTTGGGACTCTTGTACAAGAGTCCGGAGCAGCAACATGAAACAACCCCTCCCAAATTAGGGTGGGACAGCAACCATCTGCAGAGGCAAATGGGGAGAGGGAGAGGTGTCTGCTGTGGGGTTGGGAGTCAATGGCAGCAACCCCTCTCACACCGCCAGCAGGCTTCCTCCTCTCCAGTAATTGTTTAAATATTTACATACTCAGGAAAAAAATTATTAACAAGACCCAAGTTAGAAAAATCATGAACTCCAATCCTTGTTGCTACCTTTTGTTTTGGGGTACGACTGCCCAATCTCAGTTATGCTAAATTCCTGGATTTCGAAATTGTTTTTTATGAGGCAGCAAACACTTCCCAACAGGAAGGACCACCCCCCCGCCGCTTAAAATGAACCATGAAGTTCCTTCTCCTGACAATTGGTGTGTTAACCACTGCTATGATTTTATTCATTAGCTAAAAACACTGAAAGGCGGAAACAGGCTACTTTCTCATAAAATGAATGAACTGAATAGTGGATGCATACTTTGCCTCATATTGCCACAGGGGCTAGAGACTTGCATTTTTTTTAAAATGAAAGTATTCTGGAGATTATGGATCATCAAGGAGGGGCAACCAACCCCCTCCCCTCTACACATGCACACACTCCCCCCTCCAGACAGGCACACGTACTCCCCCGATAATATGCACTCTCCCCCTTGGTGTTCACCCCACACACATACTCCCCCAGCTGCGTGTGCACCATCACACACACAATAGCACACATACTCCCCCTGTATGTGTTGTATGTGTTTCAGGCCCATGTAGGAACATGTTTAACTTGGATAGAAATGCCCATTCTGTTCCATGAAGTCTGTAAAGTCATAAAACAGCACATAATAAAACCAAAGTAAACTAGAAGAAAAATAGATCAGGTGAAAGATATAAAAGCACAAAAACAGTTCTTAAAATGCCTGGGAGAATAAAAAGGTCATCACCTGGCTGTACAAAATCCATATCATCAGTGCTAGGCGAGCCTCTCTGGGCATCCCACAGGCAGGGTGCTATCACTGGAAAGGCCCTCTCTCATGCAGCCACCAGCCTTGCCTCATTTGGGAGGGACACTTGGAGGAGGAAGCTGGATGATGACCTTACGGTCCAGGTAGGTAAGGGTGAGAGGAGACGTTTCTTCAGGTAACCTGATCCCAAACCTATCATCATCCTGCTTTTCCTCCAGGGAGTCCAAGGTAGCATATATGATCCTCCTCTTCCTATTCTCACAACAACCCTGTGAGGTAGGTTAGGCTGAGAGCCACTGAGTCACCCAGTGAACTTCATGGTCAAGTGGGGACCAGAAGCTGGGTTTTCCCAAGTCCCAGTCCAACACTCTAACCACTGAGGCTAAAGGTTAAAGTTAAAACTAGCCTTTTGAATTGGTCCTGGAAACAGACTGGCAGCTAGTGCGATTGGCACTAGCATAGTATGATTATATTAGCCAATGCCATTAACAGTGTAGCTGTACTGTTTCTGGACCATTTTCAAAGGCTGTCCTATGTACAACACATTGTAATAATCCAAACTGAAGCTTCAGCTATTGGGCGGTATAGAAATTAAATAAATAAATAAAATACACTGAAGGTTACCAGAGTGTGAATAAATGTCACAAGGCCATTGCAAGTATTATGCAAAGTTTGCCATCGTTGACATAACCGTCATTGCTTTGGAATATTTGTAAATAGCGACTACAGTTGAAATCCATGTTGTATTCAATTTGGTTTTGGCTTTTTAAATATGTGAAAATGTTTATGTCAAAATTCTTTTAATACAGAGGAAAAGACCTCTTGCAAGGCTATCCCTGTCCAGGTGGGGTCATAGTTTAACAGCCTAAGGGGACAATCCTATGGATGTTTAGACAGAAATAAGTCCTATACCTCCCAGCATTCCCAAGGCAGCATGGCTGGCTGGGGGATGCTGGGAGTTGTAGGACTTATTTCTGTCTAAACACCCATAGGATTGTGCTCCAAGTTGATAAAAAGCCCCCCTGAGCCACTAAGGCCACCTGTTCCTCCAGTGACAATGCTGGATACAAGAACACCCCAAACTGAACCTGATCCTTTAGGGGAGTGCAACCCCCTCCAAAGCAGGATAAACACCACTTCATGGGACAGAAAAACCACCCACTGTACCTCCATCTTATCTGGATTGAATATCAGTTTATTGGCCCTCATCCATTCCATTACACTACCCAAGCACTGGTTCAAAACATCATCTGCCTCACCTGTATCAGATGAAAAGGAGAGACAGAACTGAGTGTCATCAGCATATTGGTGACACTTGGCCCACATCCCCAAATAATCTCTCCCAGCAGTTTCATGTAGATATTGAAAACATGGGGGATAATATAGAGCCTCACGGTAGAGCAATAATCCCCCAGCACCACCTTCTGGAATCAGCCTTCCAAGTAAGAGCAGAACCACTGCAAACAGTGCCCCCACATCCCAACTCAGACGGCCAGAAGGACACCATAGTCGATGATATGAAAAGCCACTAAGAGGTCCAAGAGAACCAAGAGGGTCACACTCACTCTGACCCTCTCCTAGCACAGGTCATCGCAGAGGGGAACCAGGGCAGGTTCTCTTCTAAAGCCAGGCCTGAAGCCAGATTGAAATGGATGTAGAAGATCAGTTTCATCCTCAGGACTCTATTTTATCCCCCATGTTTTTCAACACCTACATGAAACTGCTGGAGAGGTTACGGGGATGCAGGCAGAATGTAACCAATATGCAGATGACACAGTCTCTCTCTTGGTCTCATTGAGTTCCTCTCTCATTCAGAGAATCTCTCTCTGTGTCTCACTCAGTCTTTCTCTTTCAGTTTTTGTCTGTATCTCTTTCTCTGATTCAGTCTGTCACATTCAGTTTTTCTGTGTCTCAATTCAGTCTCTCTCTCTTATTCTCTCATTTAGTCTCTCTCTTCCCCATTCAGTTTCTGTCTGTCTTTCTCTCATTCAGTCTCTCTCTTAGTCTGTCATTTAGTCTTTCCCTCTCTGTGTCTCATCCAATCTCTCATTCAGTCTCTCCCTCACTCACACACACACACACACACCCCATGGGCAGTCCATGGATCTGTTGGGGACTTGCAGTCCAATTGTAGATAAGTTTACTGGGAAGTCCTTATTCTCCTCAAGCACAAGAGTGTTCTTATACCTTGGCTTTTGTTCACTTTTAAAGGACAAATAGTACCTACACATATTGATACCCCTTTCTTCCCATCCACTACATGCAGACTAAATAATTTCCTCTTTATGAACAGGAGCTTTTGGGATAATCAGACAAATGCTAACACGCATTCATTACTCCTCTGGACATCCCCCCCCCACACACACACACTTCAAAAGGATCTTTGCAGAGTAAGAGGGGAGAGGGATTGTATTTCCTAAGACATTCAAGTAGAAAGCAACTGACATTTACAGTATTGCATTAGGAAATGCATCGAAATAGTGCACACCTAAGCACTCTTACTGGGGAGTAAGCTCCACTGTGCTCACTGAGACTAACTTCTGAGTAAACATGTTTAGAATTACACTGTTGGGCTGTGATCCTATGAGCCCTTAATGAGGAGTAAGTTTCATTTAATAAAGTAGAAATCACTTCAGATTAAATTTACATGCAGAGGATTGGGCTGCATATATCTGGTCTGCCAAAGTGTTTGCAGTCAGTCTGTCTGTCTGCATTCTCTCTCTGACGCATATTCAACCTCAGACTCTCTTGTTTCACTCTAGAGTAGGTGTGCAGGCCTGATCTGGATCAGGACCACCATGCATGGGGCAGGGAGAGGATTTTTATCCAGCCTCTTGCTTCCAGAAATCCCTCCCTTTGCTGGGGTTAGGGAAAAAAAAAAAGTCTCTATTCATGCCAATGGAGCCTTTGTTTTTTCTTTAACTCCAGCTGGATAGGGGAGTTTCAGGAATGTGAAGCAAGCAGCTGAGCAAACCTCTCCACCCTCATGCAATGATTCCAGTCCAGATCAGGCCCTGCACACTTACTCTGGAGTAAAACTTACTCTTTTATCTCACTCTCTTATTCTTACTTTACTATGTCTAGTTTAATTGCACGAGCCTAATCCAGATTGGAAACACCATGTGTGCTGGCAGGTGGGTAGGTGGGGCTTATCCATCTGTTTGACTCCCCAAACTCCCACACCCACTATGGAATTTCAAAGGGGGGCACCCGTTTTTAACTCCTGCAAGGGGGAATTTGGGGAACTAGAAGTGGCTGGATAAGCCCCCCCCCCCCCTCGCTGCATGGTAGACCTGATCCAAATCGGTTCCCACATGCTTACTTTAGAGTAAAACATGCTGCCTTAGTCACTCTCCTCGGCTGTGTATGTAGCATCCTCTGTGGCTGCTCTCCCTGCCTGCCTTGATGAGAATGACAAAGAAGGAGGTCCTACAGATGCGTCCACGCAGGCAGGGAAATAAACTAGGGAAAAACAGTACAGACAACAACTGGCTGTCCACTCTCTGTATGGTTATAGCTGGGTCCTGTTTGGTTTTGGTGAGCTGGATCAGGCCCATATTTGGACTTCAGGCAGTGCTCCTCCCAGAGACTCTCCCTTGGCAGTAGAGGCATGCATGCACACCCACCCACCACGTTGAGATTACTCCAGAGAGCACTGCCTACAATCCTGAGCAGGCGCAGTTCACTAGAAGCAGCCAGTTTGAGAGCAGACAGCTAAAACAATGAGGACCCTGACAGAGGGGCTGAGGAAGCAGGGAGGTGGAGAGCAAGCAGCAGTGTTGTAACTGCTGGAGGGTGCTCTCTCTCTCTCTCTCACACACACACACACACACACACACACACACACACCACTGGTGGGGCCAGACAACCAGTGGGGTGTTGTCCCACCTGAGAAATACGTGGACTGCCCCTCTCCTCCACTCCCAAGCATGCAATACATCTGCAGCATACTACATTCTGTAAAAAAAAATGCAAGTAGAAAGGTCTATACTGGGATACAGTGATGTGTCTGACAGGAACGGGAACATGACTGGAGTTCAGAACAATACAAATAACTTTGCTTGGAAAATGTGCCCTTTAAAATGCAGTAGTTTGGTTAGAGTCTCTAATTTTAATGATAGGAGGTGGGGGAAAAACTCTGTGGCATGCCGGGAAAAGTTGATTAGGCAAAACAGACAGGCAGCCTGTCCAGTCCAGAAAAAAAGCAAACATTACCACTGGGACTTAACAGGATGGGAATTACTGGTACTTAAAATAGTAGGTTTTCTACTTCAATACAAAATTTGCTACAAGTACTTGATGTAATTTGAATTAGGTCTTGAGAATTTGCCCTTCAAGGTGACAAATGCTCATCTTTCCCTGATTTGGCCCTTCCTGGTCATCTCTTTATCAATTTACTTCCCAAGGGCTATCAGAAATGTGTTTCTCCTTGGTCAGCATGCATAGCGTAGTGTGGTGGCAACCAGTCAGTTCTGGAGTTGGTGGGGTACCCTTTCTTATTTGTACACATAGTGCATTCAATCCATCTGTAAAGTTTTTTTGTCCCTGTCCATGCTTTTGGACATGGCTTTCTTCCTGTATACAGTGAATAATCACAGCCACCCCCAATACACTTCAGGGATTATATTTATTACTATCTGCATTTGTGTAACCGGGAACTTTTCAGGGAGGAAAATGCCTCTGGATGTATAACCAACCCTACTTCATGAATCATATCTACTAAATCACAAACTGGAACTGTCATCCAGGACTTTATGTATAAAATTTTCCACAGCTTTCTTTGATGGGCAAATTTCTGTAAGGTCTGCGTGATAAGTGAGCTTTAGGAGTTATAAAACCTCTTTACACAGGATGGATGTAATAACATGGGGAAAATGGTGTTTCTGGGACAGGGCACAGTGTTCAGTCAGCAGAAAAAAAATCTTGTGGACTAATTAAGAGCTGTCTTATTTATATATTTAAGACATTTCTATACAGCTTTTGTCTGGGGAGCTCTCTGAAGCTGTTTACATAAAATATGGGAAACCATCATTGGGGGGGGCTGAATGATCACCCACCCAGCCTGCCACATGCCTGATGACATCATCATACCGCTCTTCCAGCCAGTGCTTTGGCTGGGGAGCTGGTTTCAGTGTGTGCTGGCTTTCCCCAGTTGTGCAAAGCCCACCCACAGGAAATTCACCTTGGCTGAGGTGTCCAGCAGAGGTCTCACAGAGGCTTAGCACAAGAATCTATTTTGAATGACCAACTTGGCTGGTATACCAAATACGCCCTTATCCGGACAGAGATAGCCTAGCTACAGTTAACCATGCTCTGATAACCTCTTGTCTGGATTACTGCAATGTGTTATATGTGGGGCTGCCTTTGAAAACGGTCCAGAAACTTCAGCTAGCTCAAAATAGGGCAGCAAGATTGTTAACAGAGACTGGCCAATGACATCACATTATGCCAGTACTAATCCCACAGCCACACCACCCAGAGCTGAGCAAACAAGAGGTGGTGGCTGTTGTTTACAGGCACATCTGCTACCATCAGCCCCCTTATCTGTGTATGTGAGTGTAATCAGAGAACTGGGCTAAGTCAAGCTACCAAGAGAAGGGAAATAGTTGCTGATCCTCACAGGAACTGACCAGCACCAACTGTAGCATTTGCAAGATTATAAGATGAACAACAGAGACTGAATTATAAGGAACAAACTTTACTTAACAGTGGGCTGTTACCAAACTATATACAAAACTGAAAGTAAGTCAGATGCTCCTTAGCTTTCTTTCCCTGCTGGTCTCACCCAGAACTGATCCCCCCGCACACAACTATTTCTAAATCACTTTTGTTCCTACTCACATTACACCAACACCAAACCAGCTGCTGCTCCAAGTGCAGCAGCCACTGCCACCAGTAGATGGCCTCCTGGAGAGCTGGGGTCCCCTCAGGTGGATGAGCCACTCTCCTCCATGCCATTCTGCTGCCTCCGGGGGTGTCACCACCTCCTCTTCCTCCCATCCACTCTCAAGCGAGAGGCAGCACCAGGTAGCCACTGTCTTCAATGGCTCACCTTGGGTCTTGTGAACCCAATCCCCACCAGCCAGAGGAAACTGGCAGCTGCTCCTTCCTCTGCATGCTTGCTCACCCTGTGACTCTGGGCAGCAAGGCAGGCAGGACTGAGCTGAGTCACTCTCCCATCCAAAGGGAGAGAGTGAGGGCATGAGCTGAGATGGCTCCTCGGAGGAGCAGCCGCCGTCTCTCGCTCATTCACTTGTAGGACAGTGAGGAGGACTGGCCAGAAAGTACGAAGTGCCACCTTTGCTTGCTCACTTGTCCTCTCTGCCTGGGCTACACAGCAAGCATTGGGTCTGTTGGGACCAAATGCCTCTGCTGCACTACACAGAGGAAATGGCATCTCATTGTCTAGGACAAGGGTGAACAACCTTTTTGACCCCGAGGGACACATCCGGTGTCAGATGCACATGAGCATGCCCTCAGATGTAGAGACTGCTTGAGGTTGGGAGAAATCACCGTTTCTCCACTGCTAGCGACAGTGGGAAAACAGCTTGCAGACTGGGGACTGGGATGTAAGAGCTTTCCTTTGCCAGCGCTAGCTGAGAAATCCTGCTCTCATCTTTGATCAGTGTTTGGAGCTGAGACTGGGCCTTCCCTTGCCAGAGCTACTGCTGACAAGGAAAACCCTGTTCTCTCCCAACCCCCAGTGGGAGAGCTGTACCAGCACTACTAAATAGCAGAACCAAAACAGCGTCCCTTTCCTGGCAGTCCAGCTGATCTGCAGGGAAAAGTGGGTGGAGGTCCCCCAGGCCACACTAGGAGTGGCCAAGTGGGCACATGGAGTCCATAGATATTGCACTCCTGGTCTAGTAGCAGACAATTCCCCCATCCCGATTTCCAATCACACACCCGCAATCTCATTGCCCAAACCCATCCACTGCATTGCCCAGAGAGAGAATGCAGTCAAGCTAGCTTACAAGCAGCCCTGCTGGATCAGACCAAAGACCCATCTAGTTCATTACTGTATTTCCCACACTGGCCAACCAGTGTGAGAAATAGTGTGAGGAGTCCAGAAACAAGGCATGAAGGCACTAGCCCTCTCCCCTGCGATGGGTATTCACTGCCTTTAAACCTAGAGGTTCCATAGATCCATTTTGGTAATTAGCCACTGACATACTAAGAGTGCAATTCTATGGCTTACATAGAGGCTTACAAGTATCCTATGCAGAGCTGCATTTTACTCAGATGGGCATTTTCACCCATCTAGCGGAGACTATGGGGAGGGGAAGGGATGGAGGTTGGGGTGGCCACAGGATATGTCATATGGCTGCTGCCCAGGTCTCCTGCCCTCTTTGCTCCCAGGAACACCCACCTTTCCCCATCTCTGTGCTCCATTTTCCGAGCACAGAGAGGTAGCCAGAGCGGTTCTCTCTGTGCCAGCTACGAGGGGGGGGGGGGGAGGGGAGCACAGTTTTCTGGCTTGGAGCCAGGAAACCGAAATATCCTATGTCCCCCATAACGCACATAGGACTACTCCCTTATCCTCTTTGTCTAATCCTTAAAAAACACACACCAAACTTCTAGGCTAGCAGCCATCACTACATATCGTGGTAATAAATACCATACATTAATTATGTGCTCCATGAAGTAATTTCTTTTGTCTGTCCTGAATCTCTAGGAAATCTTTTCCAAACCGTCACTGCTACAAATCTCTAGCCTGTTCCCCCTCCATCATGTTTGTTTTCTAAACTAAAACTGCCCAGTGGTTGTAGCCTTGTACTTCAGCCCCCCGCAGTGTCCTTCTCTATACACTCCCCCCACCCCCGGTGTCCTTCTCTATACTTTTCCCAGCTCTACACAATCTTTTTTTGAGCAGAATTGTACACAACATTCCAAAAGTTGCCACACCATAGAGAGCATTACATTATTGGCAGATTTGCTTTCAATACTTCTCACAATACTCTTTAACATGGAATTCACTTTTTTTTTTTACAGCTGTTGCACTCTGGACTGACATTTCTATTGACCATGATTTTGTTGATTCCAAGATCTCTTTCCCAATTAGACCCCCTCTGTGGATATGTGAAGTTAGGGTTCTTTTGACCCAGTGGGCGTCACTTTAATTTATTAACACTGAACCTCAGTTGTTGCCCAATTTGCAGATCCTTTGGGAGCTCTCTGTAGTTTCCTTCGGTTTCCACCATCCGGAATAATTGGGTGGCATTCATAAGACTGGCCACCTTGCTGTTCATCTTATGTTTTATTCTGGTTGCATTGTTATATTGTGGTTTTAATATTTTATATTGTCTTATTGGGTGCTTTCTGGTTTTAATATTTGTGAACCGCTCAGAGAGCTTCGGCTATTGGGCGGTATATATCAATCAATCAATCAATCCCTAACTCCAGATCATTTATCGATACTGATTTCAACACAGGTCCTTGGTGAAGCCCGCTTTCTCCTCTCCTTTATGGAAGCAGACAGCAGCTGCTATCGTCCGCCCATTTGCTCGCCCTGTCTCCGGGCAGCAGGGCGGGCTGGATTAGGCCCACGACGGTGCCATGAAGACTGGGAGCATCAAGGGCAAATTGCCAGGGCCCCCCAGGATCTGGGGCTGGCGTTAAGGCTGCAAACGGGGAATCCCCTCCAAGGCCTCCCGCACAGAAGAGGAAATCTGGCTGGAGCGGGCGCGCCGCCGCCCGCCCGGCCCCCTCCCTAGGGCACCCCAGCCCCTGCCGCCGCAGCAGGGCAGCGCCACGCCATCGTCCCTGCGGCCGCGCCGCCCCCGGCTCACCTCGCAGCCATGAGCGGGCCCTACCCGGTGCGGGGCGCCGCCCATCGTCCGGGCAAGGCGCTCGGCGGGAAGGACAGCCGCGGCACCTCCGGAGACGCCGCCGCCCACCGGGCGCGCTCAGCCCGCCCAGCCAGGAAGCGGGTCACGCTCCGCTTCCGTCTCACGCGCAGACGGACGCGCGGGCCCGCCCCGCGAGGCAGCGGCGCCCGGATGACGCAGGTGGGCGCCCGTGCAGGAGCGGCTTCGGGGTGCGCTGCTCCGCGGCTTCGGCGTGCTCGTCGCGGGGGCGGCGGGGGCGCCTCTCGGCCGGGCCTCTCCGACGCCTCCGCCTCCGCGCCGCGCGGCCGCGTAGCAGGGCGGCGCCGTGCGCGTGGAAGGGGTGCCGCGGGTCCACCCGCCCCAGCGGCTTTCGCGCGGCCGCCTGAGCCTGCCCGGATGGTCCCGTGGCTGCTCGATCCCCCAGCAGCCGCGCTGCGGAGGGCGCAGCTCCCTCGCCGCGCGCTCGCCGGGTGGTGGCCGGAGGAGCTGGAGAGCGCGGCAGCCCCGCGGGGCCTGCCGGCCCGGCGCCGTCCTCGCCCGCAACGAAGGCCGCCCCGGCTCTCGAGCCGCGGCGGGAGGGAGCAGCCCCGGCGTTGACGTGGCCGGCCGCTTCGCGAGACGCAAGCCCGCCGCCCCATCCCGCGCGCCGCCGAGGAGCGCAGCCCCTCCTCGAGAGAAGCGTCGGATGGCCGCTTGTCTGCGGAAGGGCTCCGGGATCCTTTCGAGCCGCCTTTGGGTTTTTTGCTTACCCGCGTGGAACAGCCATGACAGCCCATGGGACACGACGGAGAGCCCTCGAACTGAGTGTAGCGGGTAATCCAGTCATGGTTCGATCCTGCTCAGTTGCCTGCGGGCTCTTATGCCTGCCTCGTCAGTCAAGTGAGCTTACAAGCGGCCATGGTAGTGGCCAAAGGCTGAAGAAGGCTGCATGAGGCAGAGCAAATTGGCCGAACGAAACAGGGAGCCCCTCCCCAGCTTGCAAAAAGCCCTGGGAAGCGGCCTTTACGCTGCCATTTGGTTCGCTCCCCATACCTTATCTCGATAGATCTGACATCAGACCTGTGAACAAGGCTGGCGTTGCACAGGGCCCCACCCTGGCATGGGTCCATTGCCTAAGGCACCCTGGCTGTGCTCCTCTGCAACCTGCTTGTTCACCTGCTTCTCGCTCTGGCCCAGGCAACTGTGGTGGTGGTGAGGAGCCCAGGAGGCCACAGCCTCCTTCCTTGCTGTTCCTCTGGCTGTCTGTCTGTCGGTCAAGGACACAAGTGCGAGCAATGATGGGAAAGATAATGGTGCAGGTGGTGACCATGGCGGTGAGAAGGCAGGCTCACTGAGGGCGGGGGCCCATCGAGTGTGTCTCACCCAATGGCTCTCCAAGCCCTGGAACCAGAACTATTCATGAAGTATTAGAATTTCAAAATAAATCCAGACAAACATTTCACTTCAATAGCTATAGGAATGTATTGAAACAGTTTGGGATGCTGCACAACTGCCTATGGCAAATACTTATTTAGGTATTTATATCCTACTTTACACGGCAAAAAGCAGCTTACAATCTATCTTCTCTGTCTTTACGTAATATTATTTCTATTACACTATATTGTTTTTTTAACAATATAGTGTAAATATAATTTCAAAAAATAAAAATCAATGTAGAAAACAAAAACAATTCCACAAATCTCTTCTAGTTCTATAGCTAAGATTCCAGGACATGAGCAAATATGTTAGAGAAGTTTAGGAGATGAGGGAATTGACTAAGTGAAATAATTTGCACTGGATCATCTTTGAGATAGCCTGAAGGAGCTGTGTTACCACTGTGTAACACATCATGCCATAACTGGGAATGTGGCATTAATATTTGGTTGCTCTACAGTTGTTTTCATGAACATGAGGATGTAGCCATCATTACCCCAGTAGGCAGACCAGGAGTTCTTGACAAGCTAGTAAACCTTTCCTTGGAGACCATTGTAACTTACTGCCTGTATCTCTCCTTTCTGTATTTGGGCAGTAAATGCTGGAATAGAAGGAGAAGGTTCTGTGGGAGGCTTCAATGCTGACAGACACAGAACCATGTTTGAGAGTTGTAGCGTTCTCAGAATTGTGTGACGTTGACATAGCCCAAGAATTTGTCCAGAAGCTGGGTCTCATTGCTATGATAGTAGCCATTTGGCCATTTGTATGGCCAACAGTACTCCATGCTGGCAGTGCACCATGCTTCATGACTTGCAGCTATCAGTCATGTGTTCACAAGGATTTCTTGAACAGAGTTCCTTCAAAGCAGGTCAACAAAAGGTTCCATTCATTCTGCTTGCAGAATATTAATTTTTCACGGAAACTGGGGTTTCCCAGTCCCACATCTGGATGGATGTGCATGGTCGCTTCAGTGGGCCACTGCTTAACTACCATAACCATAGGCAGTTCTGCTCTTTCTGCTGAATTAATATTCAGTCCTGGTGAAATTGAGTGTTTCAGCTTTCACCAACTTATATGTGGGCACAACCATCCCAGAATTAGTGTACACTTGGGCTGGCTATCCAGCTGTTCTATACAATTGCTGGTTGAATATTTGATCTAGCTGGAACAGGCACTTCCATTTTTCTCTCACTCAAGTGGCATGACATCTTTGGAGTGGGGTGGCTAGCAAGACACCTGCATCTGAGGCAAGGCAGGCCAACAAGCAGCCCCTCTCAGCTAGCAGTGTGCCCTGGTTTTTAGTTTAGCTAGAATTTGTGCTGCTGCCTTAACACACCAGGGAAGATGGGCACAGATACATGTTGGGGGGTAGGCAGTGGAAATGTCCTGAAGAAAAATTTCCAAAGCTTCCCAGCTAGTTTTGCTCTGTGATCACCAGAAGGCAACAGAGAACAAAGAGGCTCACAAAATTTCAAGATTGTTCATCAGACTGGAACAGGCCTGAACAAGGCTTCGAAAATGGCTGCAAATTACATGAACTCTTCAAGAGACAGAGAGTAAAATGGATGCAATAATGTGAATCATTAATCACCAGAAGGCAGCAGAGAGCAAACAGACTGATGTTAATAATTACATTATTTGGTGAGCACACAGGACTAGAACAGGGTGGAAAATCTATGGAACTCCAGTTGTTGGACTACAAATCCCATCAGCCCCAGCCCATATGGCCAATTCAGAGGTGATGGGAGTTGTGGTTCAAGAATATTTGGAGAGCCGTAGGTTTCACACTCCTGGAATATAGGACATGGGACCCTGGTATTAGTTTGTTCACCAGGTGGCAACAGAAAGCAAATAGGTTGAGGAAAAAAGCTGCAGTTGTGTAATCTGGTCATCAGACGCGAGCAGAGATCAAGGAAACGGGCACAACTGCTAATCCAATTGCAGCACACTGCAGCTTTGCTCTCATCCGGTGAAGAAATATAACTGCAGCTGACCTCCCACCTATTGCTTTTTTGCTCTCTGCTGCCCTTTCATGACCAATCGCTTAGCTACCGCTTTTCTTCAGCCTCTGTTCGTTTGCTATCCAGCTCAGGTGTTATCAATTGAAATGTGTAGCTTTTTAACAAAAGTTGTAAACATTTTAAAGATGGCCCTGCCAATGAAAATGTAAATACAGTCTGTCATTAGTATTATGCTTACGATGGCCCTGGAATGTAGCCCAATGTTAATATTGCAGGTTAGAGGGTGACTGAGGTCAGTGGAGGCTGGTGGCTCTGATTTCAGTGGGGCTGTGAATCCATTCTGGGTTCCAGCCAGAACTCTGAAGGAGCTACCCAAGGTGCTGAACCTATTTTGGGGTAGGGTTCAGCACCTTGGGTAGCTCCTTCAGAGTTCTGGCTGTTTCTGACTGAAACTCAGAATGGATTTACAGGCTCACCAAAATCAGAGCCACCAGCATCTACTGACTGAGGTTGCAAAAGAGGTTGTGTGATGACCCTGCAATATAGTCCCGCATTAGCTAGTCTCTGGGTGGTGTGTTTTTAAAGGGGAATGCAGGCAGGGGCAGGCTGTGAGGCCCACTGCTATTAATCCTTTTTTATGATCAAAGTCACTCCCCATTTGCTTTCCCACATGAGGGGAAAGTAAGGAGATTCCCACAGATGGGAAAGCAATTTAGATTGCAAGCGGGGGGGGGGGGAGCCAGCAGGGAGAGTGTTTCCTCCAGCCCCAGCCCATCTTTCTGTCAGTGGCTGGTTTGGATTTCCAGGGTGGGGATGGGGGAATCCCCCATACAAAACACCTCAGTCACAACAAAGGTAAGCCTATTAAATCCCCCCCCCCTTCAAATCCAGACCTTAATTGTATGCAAACTGCTTGGTGCCATTGACTTGCATGGAACCACATCATTCCTTTTAATCCCCAACAGAGCATGGCATGAAAATTCCAAATCAACCTGACAGCCCAGCGGCAGCACCAGCTGTCCAGCCACCTACTGGGGTGAACATTTGCCACCGCTCTGCCCGCCCCCAGCCACCGTGCCCCCCAATCACCGTCATGACATCGCCCCCATTGGCAGCATGGGTGATCTCCTGGAACACCTCTCCCACAATGCCTGCCTTAGAGGAAAGACCCCTTTGATGGTTAGTGCCCTCTGATGGTTAGTGCCCTCTGTTTGAAAGCACCCCGAGCTTCCCACCCACCATAACGAGGAAGGGGACTGTACTCGGAGATGAACAGATGGATAAAGTGCATCAGCTTGTAATTCTGCTGCTGCCAGGCACAGTGAGCCTAGACTCACTGTGAGTCCCATTTGTCAAAGGGACTATTTATTTTTCTTGACAATGTCTATAGACATTGTAGGGCTTCAAATTTCCTTGGTTTCAGTTCTGTTTCCTCACATCCACCTTTTTCTTCATTACTAGAAAACAGAGTGTTACTAAAGGTTACCCCATTGTATTGTCTTTTCATTTCAACTTAATTGAAATAGGAAGTTTTCAGTCTTTTTATTTTTCTCTCTCTCTGATTTGTTCACTGTCATGTAGGAATTCATGCAGTGTTCTGAAACGCTCTTATTATTGCTACTCGAGTTCCATTCTCTCTCTCTCTGTTAATAATGCATTATTAGTTTTCAGTTTCATATAACAAAATCAGCAATGTCCACTAGTCCATGTCTTTGTACCGATTAAACATGAATAAACCTTCTCAAATCTTGGACATTGTTGCATGACTTTCTGTTTCTTTTTCTCACAGTCCTTTTCCCCCCTACCAATCCTCCCTCCCCCTACCCTCCAATAACACCCACCACCTGAGTGATCCCACCTCAGGACTAACTCAGGGAAAAAAAAACCAGGATAGACAAATAATATTCAAAGGAAAGCAAAATGGGAAAATAACTTAATAAGAGTGATTAATTCCACATGTGGCTGCCAAATCAGGAGGCCTCTGCCCTCTTTCATCAGGTGTTTAAACAACATTAATTCATGAAAGGCCAAATATGACATGGCCTCACACCATGCTTCAATCCTGGGTGACCGTTTTACTTTCCATGCCTGGAGCACCAATCTTTTAGCCACTAGAGTCGCCCTCAACAATCAGTCCATCAGTGGTGTGTCACTCCTCCATTTCGATGCCCTGAGTCCTAACACCACTGTATGGCCTAGTATGGCAAAATCTAATTGAAGAGTGAATTTGATCCTTTCAGTCACATTCCCCCAAAACAGTCCAGCACTAGACAACTCCAGAGCATGTGCATTAGAGTCCCTTTCCCTTTTTGACATCACCATCAAAGGGGAGAGTGACTTAAATTCTTCTGGTACAGTCGTTCAGGTGTCCAGTAGGCTCCTAGAATAATATTTTGTTGGATTAATCTTAATTTCAGATCTAGGGTGCTTTTTAAAATTTGTGTTCTTAGGGCCCGCCAAACTGATTCTGGTTCTCTTGACCAAGTTCGGTGTTCCACACTTCTCTGATATGAGAAAGATTAAACCTCTGGAATTTTTTTTAAATTGGGTAAATACCACTAGTGTTTGCTAGGACTAGGAGGGAGGACGCTGACTGGAAGACCGTCCATGGTGACGGGAATTCTGATGAAGGCAGCAGGACCTAATTTAGCTCTTGAGAGCATGTTGCAATTGTAGTAGGTGCCACAGGTGGGAGGGGAGCTGTGATCGATAGATTCTCAAAATTTACAAAATTCTGGTGCTGTGCTCAACTGTGTTAAGGAAGTATCCAAGGCAGGTTGGGTTGAACAATCAGAAATTTATTAAAGCACATCATGGCTGTGGGAGAGACAGATGAAACTGTCTCTTTAAATAAAAGAAACACGATGCATTTATTCAGACTGAAAGTTGGAGAACAAAGAAAATACACTACGCATGCTCAGAAACCAATTAGAACTCAGCACCAGTCTTATCCCCCTTCATGGATCACTGCGTTGTGGCGAAGGGGCTTGCGTAACTCAGTGAAGCCATAAGTTATGCCGTGCAGAGCCACCCAAGACAGACAGGTCATGGCAGAGAGTTCTGACAAAATGTGGTCCACTGGACAAGGAAATGGCAACCCACTGCAGTATTCTTGCCAAGAAAACCCCATGGAACGTATCACAAGGCTAAAAGATATGACGCCGGAAGATGAGCCCCTCAGGTCGGAAGGTGTCCAATATACTACTGGGGAAGAGCGGAGGGTATTTCCAAGTAGCGCCAGAAAGAGTGAAGCGGCTGGGCTAAAGCTGAAAGGACACTCAGCTGTGGATGTGTCTGGTGGTGAAAAGAAAATCCGATGCTGTAAAGAACAATATTGTTTAGGAACCTGGAATGTCAGATCAATGAATCAAGGTAAGCTGGAGGTGGTCAAACATGAGATGGCAAGATTGAACATCGACATCTTGGGAATCAGTGAACTAAAATGGACAGGCATGGGCGAATTTAATTCAGGTGACCATCATATCTACTACTGTGGGCAAGAATCCCTTAGAAGAAATGGAGTAGCACTCATAGTCAACAAAAGGGTGGGAAAAGCAGTACTGGGGTACAATCTTCAAAATGATAGAATGATCTCAGTACGAATCCAAGGCAAACCATTCAACATCACAGTAATTCAAGTCTATGCCCCAACCACTGATGCCGAAGAAGCTGAGGTTGATCGGTTCTATGAAGACCTACAACACCTTCTAGAACTAACACCAAAAAAAGATGTCCTCTTCATCATAGGAGATTGGAATGCTAAAGTAGGAAGTCAAGAAATCACTGGGATAACAGGCAGGCATGGCCTTGGTGTACAAAATGAAGCAGGACAAAAGCTAATAGAGTTTTGCCAAGAGAACACGCTGATCATAGCAAACACTCTTTTCCAACAGCACAAGAGACGACTCTACACATGGACATCACCAGATGGTCAATATCGAAATCAGATTGATTATGTCCTTTGCAGCCAAAGATGGAGAAGCTCTATACAGTCAGTCAAAACAAGACCTGGAGCTGACTGTGGCTCAGATCATGAGCTTCTTGTTGCAAAATTTTGGCTTAAATTGAAGAACGTAGGGAAAACCACTAAACCATTCCGGTATGACCTCAATCATATCCCTGATGAATATACAGTGGAGGTGAGGAATAGATTTCAGGGATTAGACCTGATAGACAGAGTGCCTGAGGAACTATGGACGGAGGTCCGTAACATTGTTCAGGAGGCAGCAACGAAATCCATCCCAAAGAAAAAGAAATGCAAGAAAGCCAAGTGGCTGTCTGATGAGGCTTTAGAAGTAGCTGAGGAAAGAAGGGAAGTGAAAAGCAAGGGAGAAAGGGGAAGATATATCCAACTGAATGCAGAGTTCCAGAGAACAGCAAGGAGAGACAAGAAGGCCTTCTTAAATGAACAATGCAAAGAAATCGAGGAAAATAACAGAATGGGAAAGACTAGAGATCTCTTCAAGAAAATTGGAGATCTCAAGGGAACGTTCTGTGCAAAGACGGGCATGATAAAGGACAAAGAAGGCAGGGACCTAACAGATGCAGATGAGATTAAGAAGAGGTGGAAAGAATACACAGAAGAACTATACAGGAAAGATCTTAATGTCCCTGATAGCCATGATAGTGCGGTCACTGAACTTGAGCCGCACATCCTAGAGAGTGAAGTCAAGTGGGCCTTAGGAAGCATGACTAACAACAAAGCTAGCGGAGATGACAGTCTTCCAGCTGAGCTATTTAAAATCCTAAAAGATGATGCTGTTAAAGTGCTACATTCAATATGCCAACAAATTTGGCACACTCAACAATGGCTGCAAGACTGGAAAAGGTCAGTTTACATTCCAATTCCAAAGAAGGGCAACGCCAAAGAGTGTTCAAACTACCGCACAATTGTGCTCATTTCACATGCCAGCAAGGTGATGCTCAAAATCCTACAAGCTAGGCTTCAGCAATATGCGAACCGAGAACTACCGGAAGTACAAGCGGGGTTTCGAAGAGGCAGAGGAACTAGAGATCAAATCACCAACATTCACTGGATCATGGGGAAAGCAAGAGAATTCCAGAAAAACGTCTATTTCTGCTTCACTGACTACGCTAAAGCCTTTGATTGTGTGGATCACAACAAACTGTGGCAAATTCTTAAAGAGATGGGAGTACCAGACCACCTTTCCTGTCTCCTGAGAAACCTGTACGAGGGTCAAGAAGCAACAGTAAGAACCGGACATGGAACAACTGAGTGGTTCAAAATTGGGAAAGGAGTACGACAAGGCTGCATATTGTCACCCTGCTTATTTAACTTATATGCAGAGTACATCATGAGAAATGCCGGGTTGGATGAATCAGAGGTCGGAATTAAGATTGCTGGGAGAATTATCAACAACCTCCGATATGCAGACGATACCACCCTAATGGCAGAAAGCGAAGAGGATCTCAAGAGCCTCTTGTTGAGGGTGAAAGAGGAGAGTGCAAAAGCTGGTTTGAAACTCAACATTAAAAAAACTAAGATCATGGCATCTGGCCCTATCACTTCTTGGCATATAGAAGGGGAAGAAATGGCAGCAGTGACAGATTTTACTTTCTTGGGCTCCAAGATCACCGCAGACGGTGACTGTAGCCATGAAATTAAAAGATGCTTGCTCCTTGGGAGGAAAGCTATGGCAAACCTAGACAGCATAGTAAGAAGCAGAGACATCACCTTGCCGACAAAGGTCCGTCTAATCAAAGCTATGGTTTTCCCACTAGTAACGTATGGCTGTGAGAGCTGGACTATGAGGAAGGCTGAGCGCCGAAGAATCGATGCTTTCCAACTGTGGTGCTGGAGAAGACTCTTACGAGTCCCCTGGACTGCAAGGAGGTCAAATCAGTCAATCCTAAAGGAAATCAACCCCGAGTGCTCATTGGAAGGACAGATACTGAAGCTGAAGCTCCAATATTTTGGCCACCTAATGCGAAGAGAAAACTCTCTGGAAAAGACCCTGATGCTGGGAAAGACTGAAGGCAAAAGGAGAAGGGGACGGCAGAGGATGAGATGGCTAGATAGCATCACGGATGCAATGAATATGAACTTGAGCACACTCCGGGAGAGAGCGCAGGACAGGAAGGCCTGGCGTGCTATGGTCCATGGGGTCACGAAGAGTCGGACACAACTGAACGACTGAACAACAACCAGTCTTATCAGCACAGCTGCTTTCTTATCTTTAGGGATGAGTTACTTTGGTGGATAGGAATTTCTTGCTTATGAGCAAGTTACAATTACCTTCTCATGGTCAGACACACATACACACTGACTCAGTCCCATCAGGCACCTTCAGGCCTACCTTCACAACTGGTTTAATGAAAAAATGCCTGCTCTAAGCCAATGTCTCCAACGTATTTATCTACCCCCTACAACTATGTTGGGATTGTTCCAAAGCATGAGGCCTGCATGAGAGTGAGGGTCAAATTTCAGTCTTAATCCGAGTCCCTTCCATCATTCAATGTCCAGTTTTACGTGCTCCATTAGGGGACTAAGTTATATGGCATTAAGTTATTTAATAGTTTAGGGTTGGAGAGACCTAAATTCTTGAAAGAGTCTTCACTAAGTTTAAATCCCCATTCCGAATAAACCATCTGTATGCCCCTGCTGTGGGCTTCCAAGTTTTAGGGGTGCTGAGAAAGTGTTAAGTCAGGTCCAGGTTTGGTTACAAGGAAATTTTTATTGAGTACTTACAGTGCACAGGCACAACCAATGGTTGGATCAGACAAAGCTCTGAACAAATAGTGTGCTGCAAGATGACTTTCATATCATACATGTTATTCAGGCATAGCAGTGAGGTAGAATGACATGTGCAAGCATTAGAGTTCATCTACAACTTTCCCAGCCTAGCCTAGCAGTGCTTGGTAACATATTTGGCAGAAGCAAGACTATCACAATTTTCTCAGCATGGACATCTGGGCTTAAGATAAACATAGCTTTACTCTCTGGTGCATCCTAGGCTCTGATAAGATAAATGGCGCCAGAGCTCGTTAACTCTGGAATGTGCTGAAGGGGCACTACACCGGCTGTTGACTCATCTTATGAGCCAAGAGGCCCAACTGCAAGAAATTGCAACTAATAAGCTAAAGCAGAGAGCATTATGGATCTCTAAGCATCTCTAGAACTACTGTTAGCTTGCTATGTGGGGTTCCTAGGGCATAACCTCTGATTTCTTCCAGTTCACCCTGTAACCTGAGGCTTTGCTATATTGGTTTAGTGTGGTAATTAGCTTAGGGAGGGGCTTTGGAGTGTTGGAAAGTGACACCAGGGCATCATCCACATACAATATTTTTTGTTCCGTGTCACCCTGTCTAATCCCAGCCAATGGTTCTAATAACAAATCAAAGAGTAAGGGGGACAGATGTGCCCCTGTTTCTATGGGTAAACGTTTAGAAATCAAGCCATTGGTTAACATTCTGGAGGTGGGTGAGCGATATAGAATATTAATCCAATTTATAAACTCGGGGAAATTGAGAGGCTTCTAATATTTTAATAAGGAAGTCCCAGGAGACCCGGTCAAAGGCCTTCTCGGCATCTATTGCGATTAGGGTACTTGGTGGTGCGTCTGGTGGGGTAGAGGAAATCAGGTCTATAACTGTTCTTATATTATCTGCTCCCTGTCTGCGTCTAATGAACTCTGTTTAATTAATGTGCATTAGACTTCTAATGATGCCTTGCACTCTCTCCGCCAATATGGCTGTTAGGATTTTTAGGTCAACGTTAATGAGGGAAATAGTCCTATAGTTATTGACCAACATTGGGTACCTGCCCCCCTCAGGGAGGACACAGATTGCTGCCCCATATTGAGAGTCCAATAGTCTGCCCTCACCAAAGGAGTTTCTGTATGTGTCCAACAGCCGGGGGAGGGCTGTCAGTGTCTCTCCCACGGCTGTATACCACTCCACTGGAAACCCATCCGGGCCTGGTGCTTTACCTGTTTGTATCGAGCCCATCACTTGGTGAACGTCCTCTAAAGATATTGGTGCCCGCAGAAGTTCCCGTTCGGCCAGAGTCAGGGTGGGGAGGTTAAAAGAGTTCAGGAAGGGGCCTGGATCTGCTGTAGTACTTGTCCCTTCTTTCGTGTATAGGTTTTGATAGAAGGCATCAGTTTTTTACTGGATCCATGGTATGAGAACCATTGGGTAACCTGATACTTGGGATTGCCCTCCATGAAGTGTTCAGATCATAGGCTAGGAGCTTTCCTACCTTGTCTCCCAATTCCCAAAATGCTTGCTTAGTGCATTGCATTAAAAACCCTGCTTTTTAAAAGAGGTTATTAATTTCAAATTGGGTTCTCTGCATCTTACGTAGTAAAGAGTCGGTGGGTGATGTGCTCTAAGAATCGATGAGAGTTCCCAGCTCCGTCTCAAGCTCTTTAAGTTGCTGTTCTTTAGCCCTTTTAGTGTAGGATGCAAAGGCAATAATTCTGCCCCTACTATAGGCCTTGTAATATAGGCCCAGAGAGTTAGTTGGGCTGAGAGTGCTCCCTGATTTAACTTTAAAAATTCCTCTGTTTCCTCTTTCATCTGCTGTATAAAACCCGGGTCATGGAGTAAAAACGTATTTAGCCTCCATGAGCAGTTGTGGGGAGGGGAACGTTTAAGCGCAACGTCAATGTTACTTGTGCATGATCTGAGATAATGATGCTATCTATTTTTACCTCCCTTATTAATGGGGCCACTGTGCCAGACAACAAAAAATAATCTAGTCTAGAAAAATTATGATGTGCTCCTGAAAAAAAGGTCTGCGAGATGGATAAGTCTTGAAGGGTCGATTAGTTTCAAATCACGCATATAATCCAATATAGCTGCTCTCATGCCTGTGTGTGGTTTAGTTGGTGGAGGGATATTTCCAGCTAATAAAGGGTCTAGAATTTCATTAAAATCTCTGCCCCATAGAATATTTTCAGGGGACATAGCAACTATCTTATTAACACATTCCTTCAATGTCTGTACCAAATCAACTTGTGAACCATATAAATTTGCCAGAATTAAGGATTGCCCTTAATTCTAATTCTAATACTTGCATACAGCAATAAATATCGGCCCATTGGGTCCGCTACAATTTGATTGATTTGTATGTTCATGTTTTTTCAGATCAGTATTGCCACCCCTTTCACCCTTTTTGAGGAGGCAGCTGCATATACTTCCCCCACCCTTATAGACTGGAGCCTTTGTGCATCTGAGGGGAGCAGGTGGGTTTCCTGCATGCATGCATGCATGCCATATGCCAGCAATTTTGGAAAACACAAGAATGGCCAACAGATTGGAAAAAATCAAATTATCCCTATACCAAAAAAGGGAAGCACCAAAGAATGTTCAAAGTATCGAACAGTGGCACTTATTTCACATGCCAGTAAGGTAATGCTCAAGGTCTTGCAAGGTAGACTCCAGCAATTCATGGAACGAGAATTGCCAGATGTACAAGCTGGGTTTAGAAAAGGCAGAGGTACTCGAGACCAAATTGCCAATATCCGCTGGATAATGGAGAAAGCCAGGGAGTTTCAGAAAAACATCTATTTCTGTTTTATTGACTATTCTAAAGCCTTTGACTGTGTGGATCATCACAAATTGTGGCAAGTTCTTGGTGGTATGGGGATACCAACTCATCTTGTCTGCCTCCTGAGGAATCTGTATAACGACCAATTAGCGACAGTAAGAACAATGGACTGGTTTAAGATTGGGAAAGGAGTACGGCAGGGTTGTATACTCTCACCCTACCTATTCAACCTGTACGCAGAACACATCATGCGACGTGCTGGGTTTGATGAAGCCAAGGCTGGAGTTAAAATCACTGGCAGAAACATTAACAAAGAAACATTAACAATCTCCGATATGCAGATGATACCACTTTGATGGCTGAAAGCGAGGAGGAGCTGAGGAACCTTCTGACGAAGGTGAAAGAAGAAAGTGCAAAAGCTGGGTTGCAGTTGAACCTCAAAAAAACCCAAGATTATGGCAACCAGCTTGATTGATAAGTGGCAAATAGAGGGAGAAAACATGGAGGCAGTGGCAGACTTTGTCTTTCCAGGCGCAAAGATTACTGCAGACGCTGACTGCAGCCAGGAAATCAGAAGACATTTACTTCTTGGGAGGACAGCAATGACAAATCCTGATAAAATAGTTAAGAGCAGAGACATCACACTGACAACAAAGGTCCGCATAATTAAAGCAATGGTATTCCCCATAGTAACCTATGGCTGCGAGAGCTGGACCATAAGGAAGGCTGAGCGAAGGAAGATAGATGCTTTTGAACTGTGTTGCTGGAGGAAAATTCTGAGAGTGCCTTGCACTGCCAGAAGATCAAACCAGTCCACACTCAAGGAAATAAAGCCAGACTGCTCACTTGAGGGAATGATATTAAAGGCAAAACTGAAGTACTTTGGCCACATAATGAGAAGACAGGATACCCTGGAGAAGATGCTGATGCTAGGGAAAGTGGAAGGCCAAAGGAAGAGGGGCCGACCAAGGGCAAAAGGATGGATGATATTTTGGAGGTGACGGACTCGACCTTGGGGGAGCTGGGGGTGGCGACGGCCGACAGGAAGCTCTGGCGTGGGCTGGTCCATGAGGTCACGAAGAGTCGGAAGCAACTGACCAAATAAACAACAATACAAGGGTGTAAAAATCAGGCAAAATAACTTGCCCGTATCATTGGAGCTAGGTGACAGCCAGTCCCCTGGGGGAGCAAAGTCAGAGGGTGTCTCTATATTAAGCAAAAAAACCTGCAAAACCCTTTCCGGAGCTTCCTGCTTTTGGTTTCTTTGGGGGATTAGGAAGGGCTTCTTTACACAGCAGCTATGTGGTTTGAACTGAGGGAGTGCCTCCCTCCCGCCCTGGCATGTGTGCAAAGGAGGGGGGGGTGTCTTGTTTTCGTCGCTTAACTTCTGCTGTACTGTTTTCTCGCAGCTCCCAGGAAACCTCTGACTTACTTCTGAGTAGACATAAGATCACCCTGTAAGTCTGCAACCCTTGGTACACTTACTTGGGAGTAAGCCCCAATGAACTTAATAGGGTACTCTGAAACAACAGAGGGGGTGGGGGATCAGAGGTGTTTCCCTTCGTTGCAGGGAGGCATTTTGCCCTCTTCTCCCTCCAACTGAGCAATGTGGAGGCAGGAGTCGCAATCAGCAGGCAGTTCTTGCCCTCGCGCCTGTCAAATCTGCTTGGGTCTCCTTCCATGCAACCCCCGCTCCTATCCTCAGTGCCTTCATAATTCTGACCTTACCCCCAACAACTGAAAAACAATCGCCCACAGCAGGCAGACACAGCAGTTTCTTCTGCTATTGTAGATCTTTCTGGGGAGGTCATGGCACTCCTGTTCCATGGGCTGGGAGAAATACCACATTTTTTGCATTTCAGGAAAACACGAGATAGGCTGGGGGAAATTGTGGGGGGGTGCCTTGGATGTTAACAGCAACGTGTAAAGAGCCTGCAAACTTCCAACAGACAGCCATCTCAATAGCAGGATAAAAGCTCCGTGTGATGAACCCCAGAGAGGCCTTGACGCCAATATAAATAATTTCCTATGACTAGGAAGGAGTGAATGGCTCTGATCCAAATATAGGATGCACAGACAGGAGGCGAAACCTCAGGACAGATGTTTCATTGCCTTCATGACTGCATGTTGAGAGTGGCTTTCTGTAGGGAGCCACTTGGCTCCATATGTGGAAGGGAAAGAAAATGTAAATAGGTTACATAATGATAAAAGAAAATTTTCAACAAAAGCCTGCGCCTTAACAAGGCATAAGACAAAATCCCCAAGTACACCTATAACACTGGAACAAATTCTATGCTGTACTCTCCCCCCCGCCCCCGGTAAGAACAGTAACTTCCAGGCTTTACAGGTGCGAAAAATAAGTCACCCCCCCTTTGCCCCCCCCAACGCCCTATTGCAGAGTTCAAATGTCTCAGCTCTATAAACCTCCTGCCAATCATAGAAACCCCATGTTTAACAAGCTGCCTAACTCCCTCATATATAATTGAGCAGATATACCCACCCCATGGAAAAGAGAATACTCCTCTGGCATGGATTTTTCCATGCTTCCCTGGGATAAGTCCCCATGGTCAGGTGAAGGGAGGATAAGAGGCCCCCCCCCCCATGTTCAATAGACTATTGGTTGTTAAGGGAAAAGGGGAAAAAACAGTAGAAAATTTCTTGTTTTCAATTCCACTTTACCTTCAACTATGGGGCTGGGTATTGCTCTCAAAGTCATGCTCTGGAAGATGTCCAGAGTACTCAACAAGAGGAGCTGTGTATGTTCCCTGCCCTCAGAGTCATAAAAGATATTAAATAGATATTTAATCATTCCTTTCCCCATTCTCTTCTATTCTTTTTTCCTCTTCTTTCCTTCCCCCCCTTCCCTTCCACCTGCCCCTCATCTCCTTCCTTCTCTTCCTCCCCTTCTCCTTTCCTCTTTCCTTCTCCCTTTCTGGTTGTTAGTATTGTTGTTTCGTCACCTTCTTCGTTGTTCTACTGGGTCCAGACTTAAAATATAGTCCTCTGCTTCTGCCGAGGAACAAAATGTGCGTATCCTCTCCCCTTGCCGGATTCAGAAGATTGCTGGGAAGCTTGTGAAATGTTGAAGGTTGAATTCACAAGCCATTGCCTGTGCTCCCATGAAGGCTCTCTGTTGGTGTACTACCTTAGCATCATCCTTTGCCCAAATTAAGAGTTGGGCCAGATCCAGTGGTATGCAACTCAGAGAGGACACTCTGCTCAAGGCTTGGTGTATGGTTTGGTGAGGCTGAAAGCTTATTGTGGGGAGCACACCTCCACTTCCATATTCATTTCTGCATACACTGGTATTATTTACATGCGAGCACCATGCTTGAAAGTGTCTTCCACCCCAAGAAAGCACTGACATGAATGCACCTTGTACTGTCAATTTCCTGTAATGTATGGAGCAGTGTTTTTTAGGCCTATACGTCTTGGGTTTTCCCAGTACAAATGTTACGCCCACACATGGATGCCTGGTGGGACTGGCGTGTCATCTTACTCCCCCACTGTTAACCAGTATTCCATAACCCAGCCTTCCCCAACTTAGCACAGTCCAGAGGGGTTGGACTACAGTTCTCATCATCCCCATTCAGCATGGATGGGGTGATGGGAGTTGTAGTCCAACTGATCTAGAAAGCAACATATTTTGAGGGCTCCAGAATAGGAAAGTTTGCTATATCCTATAATCAGGTAGCAAACTGCAATCACAAGCCATGCTTAGGATTCAAGATGAGAGCTCTCAAAGGTGAGATGCTTCAACTTTTCCAAATTTAACTCTCAGTGAAAACCTTTATTGTCCACACAGCAGGTGGATTTTACCACAGAGATCAAGGCCAAAGCACATCCATTTCATTGCATTCATTTACAAGGATACCTACTGCCAGCTCTCTTTAATGGAGGCTATCCTCCACTGTAGTTGCATACATCCCTCCTAACACTTCTCTTTTTCCAGCTAGAAAATAATTGCACCAAACAGACAGTGTGTACATGTTCTGCTACTAGAGGCAAATATTTTGGGGTTCTTGCTGGTCAGAGTCATGCTCTGGAAGATGACCCTACAGCAGGTACTAAGGCAGTTTTTACCAAAAAAAGAGAGTCCATTTATAGACTGGTTCTTGCAGAGTTTACTTTTATTCCTTTAAAAAACGAAGATAGTTTCTGGTCATTACTGTCTTTGTTGTTGTTCTCTGCAGTATATAACTGCATTGTGTAGGAACGTATAAAGCATTTAGTAAGGTGAAGAGCATATCCTGGATTTTGGATTTGTCAAACGGATGTTCCTTCCTTGACACTATCTTCATTTTCTCCCTGAAGCAGAATGAAAAGTCGGTTACTGCATCTGAACAGCCTCGGTTTTCAAAAAACAGCATGCTAGAGCCACAGAAAAATGTGTCCTACTAAGCAGGACCCAAGCACAGGGTGGAGGTGGGGAGCTCTGCTTTATCACAGGAGTGTTGGGTCTCCAGCCCACCTAGAGTCTCGATCCAGTTCTCTGGGGTTCCCCTGGTCATGCCCCCTTTCCCCCGAACACCACTTGTTTGGTGGCTTCCCAGCTTTTGTGCAGTTTCTTCCCCGTTCTGAAAAGCTGAAATGCTTCTCCTGAAATTCTCCTTAGGCTGAGCTGCTGGCAGGAAGAGCTTGAAGTAAAATGGGCTGGCATTTTGGCCCCACCCCTTTTGCTTTGGCCCCACCCACCACTGGCATGCAGCCCCCAAGTGCTTCTCCAAAACTGAATTTGGCCCTTAAGCTGAAAAAGGTTTGATGCCCCTGCTTGACTGGGCCCAGAAATCTACAGGGCCTAGTCCATGCTACAAACATGAGAGAAACAACTGAGACTAAATTGTAGATCATGCTTCAGGAGATTTATGGAAACTTATTTCTCTGCATCTATCTATCTATTTTCCAGATGTTGTGATATTTGCTGGAGTCAATCAGAATGTCAGGGTGGAAACTGAGCTGATAGAACCCCAGAGCAGTTCTGATTCTGAGGAGGATCAGCAATCTGTGGGAGAGGAGCCAGCTCATCCCTCACAGGCACAGCAGCTGGCAGAGATTCCTCCTGCTGGCATTCCTGAGATAGATAGTGATCCTAGCAGCGAGAAAGTGCGGGAACGGGGCTTGCTAGATGCTCGATGCAGACAGCGACAAGTGATGGAGGGTGCAGAAAGGAGGTGTAGCACCTGTTTGGCGCGCAAGCAACGGCTGCCTCCCATGGACCCAAGGGAAAGAGGGAGGATCTCTCCCTAGCCCATAAGTTCAGGGTCTTCACGTGGCTCTCCTTCAAACGGTGATCAACTGCCTACTCGGAGCATAGGCTACTCTGCTGTTCCTTGCTTAGTTGCTGGTGATTAGCATTGCTGGCTCAGGGCCTTCTCTAGCAGCGTAGCGTGTGAGAGTGCTTGTGCCGTTAGACTTGTGTCTCTCACCTGAGAGACAGAGAGGTTTGTGCTTCCCAATGTGACTTGCCCTCTCAAGAATTCACAGAAGTCACAGAATTCCTTGTGCATAGACAGGAGGGAGCGACAGAGCACCATAACAATCAGGGCATTGATTCCAGGGATAGTGGAAGCTACTGTTACTGGTAGGATTTACAGCCCCAAATATATATGAGTAAATGACATGGCTGGCTATAAACACAAATCAGCCAGCCAGAAACATAAGGGGATTAAATAAAGGGAACTACTAAAAGAAGCTAAAGAAGAGCAATGAACCTTCACCTTTTCTTTTTGCAGTGAAAAAGGCCAGAAAAATAACACTTCTCTGTGAATTGGTCTATCTATAAAATGTTTGCAGCTGTGTTGGTCCATTTGAGTATTTTACAAAAATCAAAAAATCAACAGGATTATAATACCTTTATTAGGACCAACCCAAAAGCTGCAAAATACTCAGAAAGCTTCATAAGACTGTTCTTCAGGCTGGAAGTTATGTAAAACAAAAGTAACAAAAGAAAAAAGGGGGAAGGGGGGCATTGTAGAAAAGCTTCATTGTGGGCCACGGTCTAATGTCAGAAATGTAGCAAAGACTTACCTGTACCCGTAGTTCCTGAAGTGGTCATCTGTGCATTCACACAAATGGGCTCTGTGCCTGCATGGACCCTTGGTTGGGAACCTTCCATAGCTAAGAAATTTTTGACAGGAACCCTCCCCATCATCCCAGCGCTCACGTCCCTGGCAGGCTCCTGCCTATTCTCTCAGTTCTCTTTCGACTGCTAAAACAGCAGAGAAACAACTTGGTATCAGCACAGACATCAAAGTGGGGCAGCGGGTGGGTTGTGTGAATCCACAGATGACCACTCGAAGAACTACAGTTACAGATAAGCAACCTCTCTTTGTTCTTCATGGTCTCTGTGTATCACACATATGAGCAAGTAGCAAGCTGACTTACCAGAGGTGGGGTCAGTGTCCTGTTGTAAAATGGCCGATAAAGACCAAAGGAGCAGTCAGCTCTAGCCCAGACATCCAGCCTGTAGTGACTGATGAAAGTTGATGGTCTTAGATTCCTGCATTGAGCAGGGGGCTGGACTCAATGGTCTTATAGGCCCCTTCCAACCCTACTATTCTATGATTCTATGACCAAGTGGCTGCTCGGTACAGTTCCATAAGAGGAACCACTTTACTATACACCACTGACACTCAAGTGGAATGAACCTGAACAGGGTCTGAGAGCAGAAAACCTGCCAGTTTGATGGTGTGCACTACCCAAAAGGAGAACCTTTGAGATGATACTGGCACTCCCCATCACTTGTTCCCATAGCTGAGGAACAGAGGTGATGGGCGAATATTCTCCATTCAGGATTTGTAGAAAGCCAAGCCATGCTGGGCATCCAAGGTGTGAAGAGTACATTCAATAGTAGTCCAAGGCAAAGGAAAAAATGCTGGAAAAACAGTGCCCTGATTTAGATGGAACGCTGGAAAAGCAATATAGATTTAGAAAACAATTTAGATGGAAGTCAGAGAAAACTTTAGGCAAAAAAGCCAGGTCAGGACAGAGCATCACTTTGTTATGACTGGATGTCAGATAAGGTGGATCAACATGCAAAGCACAATGCTCACTTGACCTAAGTGTCAAACTGATTGACAAGGAAAGCAATCTTCCAGGAAAGCAGGAGAAGATCCAATATAGCCAACGGTTCAAATGGCTTGATAAACAGGGCCTGCAGAATGGCAGACAGACTCCACACCTGTACGAGCTGGCGAACCAGCAGAATGAGACTGTGGGCATCTCTACAGTAGCCTAAAATCCTACATTTAAAATGGGGCTTTCTGCTTCGATCACAACGACTCCCTTTTTCACCTGCTTCCTCTCCCCCCTCCCCTTCCCCCCTCCTTCTCCCCATATCTGAGTTTTCCATTATCTTTCATTGATCTTGCTCCTGACACTAACAAAAGGGGGTAATTTGATAGCTCATTATCTGCGATCTATTTAAAAACGGAACAAAGGGCATTTAGTGCAGGAGACACCCTGGAGGGTCACGGCAGGGTCACAGCATCATGTAAACAGCCTGCAAACTTCTGTGAAGGAGCAATCTCAATCACAGCATAATAGCCTGGTGTGAAGGAGCCTTGTGGGCTCCCTGGAGAAACTGCTTAATCAGAGGGTGTGAGAAAACTGATACTCCTTCCACTGGCAGGTGAGAAGCTGAAATTGCTGCTAAATAAACTTAATGAAGACAACAGGCCGTTCTCGTGAAGGGATAAAATAAACCACAGAACTTGGAGTAATGGGCACCCAACTGGATCAAACTCATACAGGTTTCACAAAAGTGCAGAAAGATGTCCACTTGTGGGCATATGGGCTCTGTGTGCTGAACAGTGTCTGGGACAGGATCAGGAGGAGTGATCACCAAATCTTCCATACTGTCATGCAGTGCTTCAGCAGATGAAGGGGAGGCAACATGCTCTCAGAGGGACAGGTGGAGACGAATTATGAACCAGGACTGTTTTGGCCACATGGGCTAAGATTTATGCAGTTCACCTGTCCACCCTGATTTTCACCAAGATCCTGGTGTGGAGAGGAAAAGCATGTAGCAGTGGACCCATTCAGTGGTACAGAAACACATTTCCTAGTGATCCCAAGTCCACTCCCACTCTGCTGCAGAGACTTTGGCACATGCTGTTCTCCACTCAGTGAGTAATTCTATGTTTGGAGTATCCCATCTGTGGAACAGATATCATATCACTGAATGGAGCCACTGTCCACTTGTGGATGACTAAGTATTTCTGGTGGAGACCATCAGCAAGACAGTTGTCCATCCCAGCTATGTGCACTGCTATCAGTCCAATCTGACGAGGGATGCACCACTGGAAAATGCAGAGCGTGATCCTGAAAGGAGAGAGGGACCTCATTCCACCTTGCATGTTCAGATAGTAGTGGTGCTGTTGGATACCATCTGAACCATGTCCTCATAGCTCCATTTTGAACAACCTCAGTGCCTTTTGATGGCCAAGAGCTCCAAAAGTTTGATATGCGCAGAAGCCTCTGACATGGTCCACTTCCCCTGAACCTTCAGGGACCCACAGTGTGTGCCCCAAACTGAAAGGGAAGTGTCTGTTGTTAGCATTCATGATGGGAAAAGCGGAGAGAAAAATATGCCCTTTTGAAGACTGAGGATGTCCATCCATCAAATTGGCATAGCAGCCACAGATGTGAGAAAGTGTAGGTGCATCCACCTGGCATCCCAAGCTAGGTTGAATGCAGGGATGAACAAGTTCAGGACTGGCCTCATCCACAACCATGCCAGTGCAACCACAGTGATAGTAGCTGCCGTGAGACCTAACAGGCTCTGTACTGCTCTGAACTGTAGAAAAAACAATTGTCTGGAGGGTTAATGCTCCTGCAAGTTATGCCAATGTTGATGCCTGGTCTAAGAGGAGAAAGACTCAATCCAAAGTAGACTCCAGTGTTGTGCCAATGAACTGGATGCATTGCATTAGTGTTAAGTGGGTCTTCTCTACATTGGTACCTTGGTAAAGATTGGTAAAGGCAAAGGTGCAGCAGCAGATGGCAAATAATGGATAGGGCCCTCAGGGTCCCTGCTCTTATACCACCAGTAACCAGTCATCTATATGATACACCTTGGATGTGAAGATGGAGAACAACCATGGCCATACACTTGGTGAAAACCCTCAGTGCTGTATTAATAATGAACTGCAACACCCGGAACCGCAAACCAAAGGAAACCTCAATGGTTTTCATTGCTGGAGATGTGGAAGTAAGCCTCTTTTAAGTCTATGGACGTGAACCAATCCCCTTTTTGGAGTAGGGGAAGGATGGAAGCAAGCATGACCGTCTAGAAGCGCTTGGGGGTGATGTATGAGTTTACCAGAGTGACAGAGAGCTGAAAAAGTATATCTGGGGAGTCAAAGACAAAGTTTGCTGACAAAGCATCTTGCTTCCTATGAGTGTTCCAAAATGTTGAAGAGTGGAACTGGCGCCTGGTGAAAAGCTTGGCCCACAGGTAAATGGGACTGTTTATAGGAAGGCTGCTTAAACCATTTCTTCTGCTGATACACGGAGGACTGTGGACCCATCTGTCTTCACCTTTCGGACCAAGTCCATGGCCTCATCAGTCTTGGCATTAAACAAGCCCTCCCCATTAAATGAAACCTCCTTGATTTAAGAGTGAGCTTCCTGTGATAGACCTGCAGACCTAGGTATGTCTACACGAGGCCACTGAGCCAACCATCACCTTTGCATTGCAGTCGGTCATGTGCCTGGATATATTTATCTGCTGGCGAGAAAGGCACATCACCCTTGAAAACTTGAGCCAATTCCCGCTTATCCTCGGAGAGATGGCTGAAAAGAGATCCTATCTTCTCCCATAGGAAAAGCTGATATCTGGCCGTTGTGGCGTGATACTTAACCACTCTCAACCCCAATGCCGCAGTGGAATAAATGTGATGCCCCATCCAGTCCAACCTCCTACCTTCTTTATCTACATGTGAGGAATGGACTTTTTGCAATTTTCCTTGTGATGCCTCAACAATTACAGAATTCCATGTGGGGTGCTGGAACAAAATCCCTGCGTCTGTTTCCAGATCCTTGTACATTTGTTCAAAACACTTCGAAGTGGGCAGAACAGAAGAAGGAGCCTTCCACGACTGCTGAATGGTTTATAATAATGTCCCAAGAAAGGTCCTGTATCTTCAGATGGAGAAGGGGATTCCGATTCCCCACCACTGCATCTGGTGATGAGATAGATGGAGCCACTGATGAATAGGATGTCAAGATCAATTGATAATCGCCCAGTGCTGACTGTGGAGAGACTCATTCCTGTTGATGGGAAGGTCGTGACCTGCCAAGTCCCAAAGAGATTACTGACTTTGGATCCCGTGGATTTGACTAGATGGTATGAGTGGATGCAGGTAGTGTGGTGAGCACCACAGGAAGTGCTGCATTTGTCAGTCCCATTGGTGGCTATCATAACTATTGAATGTTGAGCTGTATTGAAGCAGGCATTGGTGGTTGAGGGGACCAAGGACATTTCCTGATCCAGCGGAGGCCTTGACACCATAGCCGACGGAGTGGGTCGATACCAAATATTCCCCTGTATAATGGTGGCATGACTGCTACACCAACATCCATCCCGTGTTTCCAGTGAGGCTCCTTGGCACAATACTGGTGTTGAGGAGGATCCTAGAGGAACGGGGGATCATCTTTCCCAATCAGAATATGGCAATCTCCATCAGTACCACTACTTACGCCACTCTGAACCCGAACCTCTAACTTTGGAGTAGAAGTAGCCTTAAAACGCTGAATTGGCTATGTGCAATATCAATAACTACACATGTTTCTATATTATCACCATCATCTATATCTGCATCATAGCCAAAGCTCTCTGGACAGTTTACAAAGATTAAAAACATTAAAAATACAGTATACAGAGGTTAAAAGCCATTTACATAAAAAACACAAACAGTCAATATACACACAGAGAAAGGAAAGGAAAGGTTCCTCCTGTGCAAGCACCGGGTCATTACTGATGCTTACGCTGGTGTTTTCATGGCAGACTATAGTGGGGTGGTTTGCCATTGCCTTCCCTAGTCATGACTACCTTTCCCCCAGCAAGCTGGGTACTCATTTTACCAACCTCGGAAGGATGGAAGGCTGAGTCGACCTGAGCCGGCTACCTGAGACCCGACTTCCGCTAGGATCAAACTCAGGTCATGGGGAGAGTTTTGGTTGCAATACTTCCACCTACCACTCTGCACCACACGAGGCTCTACACACAGAGAACATATATGTAAAAACAACATTCAAGCAATCAACCATAACCATAAGACAACCAAGCCCTTTTATTGTCTTTATGAGGGATAGATACAACTTGGATATTGACAGATATAATTGTTTTTCCTGGTTATACCTGATAAAGGGGTGACATTTACTAATTTATTCACTATAGCCTTTGTGGCATCACTTTATAACTGTTAATTTCCAAAATCTATTGATGCTAGGATGCTATTCTGGCTATTTAAAAGAAAAAGACAGCTGACCCTCATCCTGGCTTTTGTGCACTCTTGCATAAAAGATCTGTCACTGGAAGTAAAATAAAGCTGTCAAGACCTTGATCTGATTGCACTGAACTTCCAGTAACATTCTAGCAGATGATAAATTCCCAGCTGTTCTTTGGATTCTGTATATGAAACATAAAATGTTTAATGAATATCTAAGTGTGGAAATGCATATAGCTTAATGTAGTAACTCAGAGAAGGGATGCCTTATTGACTGTTGTATATAGTATGCATTGTATCCCTCTTATTGTATGTGTAATTTATATACATTTAAAAATAAACTAAAAAAACACACTGAATTGGGAGATCCCCTTTGACATGGGGGGTGGCCCCTGCGATAAGAAGGTGAGTGGCTTTGCCTAGCATCAGTCCGCTTTCAGGGTGGTGGGTTCAGGGACAGCTCCTGAATCTCACCTTCCAACATTGAGGCTAGAACTAGCAGATCATCCAGTGGCTGGGTGGCCAGTATCACTTCCGATGTTTGCTGTAAATGCACTGCGATCGGTGAATTAAGCAATGGTGCTGGTGGTGGTATTGTGAGTAGCAATGGTATTGGCACTGAGGCCACCGGTATCAAGGACAGGACTATTGGAGGTGACTTTTTCTTCAGTTCCAACTGGAGCAGCTTATGAGCTCTTGCCCTTTCACAGTTTTTTAGCTGCAGCAGTGTTCAACAACCAGCCTGGTGTTGGTGCAAATGGCCTTAGAGGGGGCCAGCAGGGATGGAGATCTTGATCCTGGAGCTACTGAAAGAGCCTTATGTAAGTGGGCCAGGGTCTCTCATGCTGAGAGGTGTGTGTGTGTGTGTGTGTGTCCTTCAATACCCCAGTATTTTTGAAGACGTCCTGCCTTCTGTAGGCTGAGCAGCAGTGTCTGCTGCCCTCAAGGTCTGGTTCCACAGCACAAAGTCTGGTGGATCGATTGCACCTCTCTTGCTTAATGAAAGCTTGACAAAAAGCACATGCACCACCTTGTATCCCTTCCTTAAATGAAGGAGGCAATGTGAGTGTCTGTCTGTGGGAAGGAGCTAACTGCCACAGTGCACACTTGTGAAAGGGGGTCTGAAGGGCCATGCTTCCTTAAGTGACCACAAAGTGGGTCAACAAAAAACAAAAACACAAATCAACAGAGAAAAACAAGAAGATAGAGAAAAAAATGAAAATAAACCTTAGCGATCTAATTTCCACACAGGAATAAGCAAACAGAGAAGATTCCTTATGAGGCTGCCACAGCGGCGGTGGAAAGACTGAGGAAATAGGTAGGAACCAGCTAGGGATAGGCATCCTGGGATGGTGGCGGAGGGTTCCCACCAACATTCCTCTGTTATAGAAGGTTCCTGATCCGCTGTTATAAAAGGTTCCTGATCCACGCTCTGCGCAGGTGCAGAGCCCATATGTGTGAGGCACAGAGATCACAAAGAAGAACTGTAATTTCAGAATTAAAATAGAAATTGTCAAGATTCATGAGGTTGTATACAAGATTGTCTGCACATGGTGTGCGTGTGTGGGAGGGGCCCACGTTTGTGCTGGCCCCTCCAAAAATCATGCTTGGCCCTTGCTTGTAAGATCCAGTAGTTAAGAACACTGTGGCTTCTAAATGCACATTCACATTAACCTTGTTCAGGCATTTGCCTGAATGTGTGAGGTCTTAAAGTGGGCAGAGTGACGGGCTGTGCACAGAATGCAGGCCCTGTTCTCCTTCGTGTTGAATGGGCAGGGTCTGAAAGGGAGTTCTACTCATATTCACCTGAACATGAGGAGAACACTTGGAGTGATTGCAGACCTCTCCTGAACACAAGCAAGGTCTGAACTGAGGTGGGCAGGACCCAGGGAGGGAGGAGGTGGAACCAACAAGCACGGCCCCATCGCTTCACCCACTTTAAGCTTTCACGCATTCAGGCAAACACCTTCACATTTATAATTCTTTCAGATTCAGACTACAGATGTGGAATTCAAATATAGATCTGTTTATAATGAAAAGTCATACTGCAAATGAATGAATGAATGAATGAATGATTTATTACAGTCACTGACGAATAAGAACTTGGTGAATTAAACTGTAAATTAATGTAAGAAATACAGGGCTGCTGTAAAAGCAGCAAGCCTGTATTTACTTTTCCTACTCCTCCTGCATAATGCATCATACAACTATCCCCATATCCTATCATTATTACAAATTGTACCGCACATTATGGGGGGAGGGGTAGACACTGGGCTACTTCTACTCAGTGAAGTAGACACTGGGCTACTTCATTTCAATGGGTCTACTCTAAATAGCACTTATGTTGCATTTTACCCATTATTAGTTGCAGCCCTGTATTTCCTTCAGTGTTTAGTTCTGCCCTCAGAGTCGCCCAGTAGTAAAAACTGCTTCCTGTTCTAGTGGGAGGCAATATCAGTTTAATGTGGCCAGCCCAGCCCCCTTGTTACAATAGGGAAAGAGGACAGAGTCAAGTACCCTTTCCTGAAGCTGTTCTTGCAACTTCATCACTGCTTCTCTTTCCTTGGCCAGCTGCTCTTGGGTGACCTTCAAAAGCTCTTTTAGTTTAGTAGCTGCACATCCCAGGTCCTTTGTTAACTTCTTCTCCTTGTCCAGTGTTTCCTGCAATTGGAAATAAAACCAAGCTTTCTTCTCTGGGCAACACATGTTAGGTACTTCCAAGGACAAACATAGTAGTGAGTTCTCATATCTCTTGTCTAGCAATTCAGAAAAGAGATGGAGCTTTAGAAGTTTTACCTGAAGTTGGAGAACATCTTCCTTTGCAGAGGCAGCCACTTTTCCATCAAGTCTCAGCTTCTCCAGTTCAGCTTGTAAGCTGCACACCAAATCCCAAGCCTGTAGTTTCAAAAGGCTGAAAAGTTAGTTCCAAGCAGCCACATTCTTGAAGTGCAGAAATAAATGAAATAAAATGAGCATTAGAAAACATCACCCAAATTCAAAATTAGCAAAAGGGAAGTCATTTAGGAAGCTCAAATGTAATACTTAATGTAAATTAAGAAGAAATATTATGTATGCCAAATATTCAACCTAGACAAATGTTAAATCCAGTCCTAGCGTTCTTTGCTAATGACAGACTCAGGGACCAAGGGAGACACTGTGTATCAAAAAACATCAAAGGTCAGCCCTTTCCCAGGGACACGAACGTGTGTGCCAAGGCACTACATGGGCAATTTAAGAACTGGGCCTGGCAACTGATACTTGATGTCTAGAGAGGGTAAGAAGCAGGTTTACTTTATACTCCTCCACGTACTGCTGAATGTAGGAGATCTGGCTGCTTTTCCTCTTCCATTCTTCCTTCCTTTCTCACATAATTATCTTCGTCATCCTTCCCTCCTCCTGCTTGATAATTCTTTATTTTCTTCCAATTCTTTTGTCCTTTTACAAGTCCCCGATCCAAAACCTTTTCCCACCTCTGTTCCTCTTTCATCCTCATTTCTATCCATCATCTCTGAGGAATTGCAACCAGTAATCAGACTTGAAAATGAATTTATCTGTCTGTGACACAAAGGCCATTACAAAATATAAAATATAGCAATGCAGAGTACAAAAATATACCTATAAAAGCACACCAGACAGTGACACTTATTTACAGAAGGTATAGCAGATGGTCTCCTTTACAGTCCACCACAGACATCCTTAAAAACCTACGATGAATTTTCTGTGTTGCTACTGCACAGAGTTATTTGTGATGGATTTACTATAAACTCTCAACAAGTTACAGATAACGGCTTTCTTCACATGGAGTTGTCCTTCATAGAAGTTGCAGGCTCTTTAGATGATGCTGTGACCCTGCAAGGCATCTCCTGCACTAAATGCCCTTTGTTCCGTTTTTAAATAAATCGCAGATAATGAGCTATCAGAAAAGTGGCAAGAAGAGCAGCGAGATCAATGAAAGATAATGGAAGACTCAGATGCAGGGAGAAGGAGGGAGAAAGGGGAGGGGGGAAAGGAAGCAGGTAAAAAAGGGAGTTGATGTGATCCTGCATTTAAAACGGAAGCAGAAAGCCCCATTTTAAATGCAGGATTTTAGGCTAGTGTAGAGATGCCCAATGTCTGCCAGAGGCCATCAAGCTCTTATTTTCAAAAGATCCCCCAGAAATCGAACCCTGGGAAGGAACAATATGCAGGGGACAATGTAACAGGTGATGCACTTCTATTTCCCCAGTGCCACAAATAAACAGCCACTGTTCGCAGGGGATCCCTTTATACTTCTCTTCCAAATATGCTGAGGCCATTATATGAAAATGAATAGCACCTTTCTAAGGGCAACAAAAGTCAACTCCTAAAGGTAGTGTTGGAAAGTATTATCCTCTCTTTAAAAAATGGAACAACGAGGAAAATTATTGAAATTGGCTGGCATGTACATTTTCATGAAATCTACCTCAAAAATACTGTCTCTGATGAACTGTTTATTCTTATGAACTAAGGTAGTTTGAGCCTCTCCAAATAAAACTGTGACAATGTTAGCCAATAACGGGCCCATCCACCTTTGGAAAGTTGCTCAACAAAGCATTGTTTCGCCAGGTTTCCTTTTTCAGCATTCAGCAATCTTTTACCATGCAAAATAGATGCCTTGAGGATTGCTGCCTTAACAGACGGGAATCCAACTTCCAATCTCAGCAAGGAGGAAGAAACCCCTGAAGTGAGTGCCAACAATTCCTTCAGGAACCTATTCTGTCCCCGGCCCCGTATTTCAGCCTCATATAGGAGGGGCTGAATAAATTTTCAGCATAGGGCCTACCAAGGAGCCCCTTTAATCTTGTCAAAAGTTAGAATTACCTTTGCTGTCCTCCAAGCTGAAAGTCTTACTGACCCTATATGAGATTGGAACATTGTACAATCATGTGGTCCTTTTCAAAGAACATTACATTTGTTTTCGAGTAGTTTATAATCGAAGTCTCCAGTTCTCCAACCTTGCCTGGCTTGTTTAGAAGAAGAGTTCTTCCGTTTGTTTATTTTTGCGTGACACATTCTATTCAGCTGCACGTGTTCTGCGATTCTGTGCAAATGCAGAAAACCACATATCTGACTTGATGGTGAAGTCACAGTGGCTGCACGTTCAGAATCCCAAGATGAAGTTGGGGATGAAGGGTCTGCAGGTCATGTGATGGTTATGAAGTCAGGAAGGAGCTTGGGAAGAGTCTGTGGGGAAGGAGTGGCCAGAGTCTAGCTGCACCTGTGGAGCCTGAGCCTGTTTTTGTCTCTGTCCCTGCCCACCAGGTATTTAAGACGGCGCTAAGTGCACACTTAGTGTTGCACTTGGCGTCGCACAGGAGGCTACCCACGTCAATAGGCTTCTCCAATCCAAGTGGTCCCTATACTACATTGGAACATACCGTAGCATGACAACTCATCTTGAAACATCGGAAGAACATTCTATGGGATTTGGTCTCACCAATGTTCTGTTTTAGCAAAATGGGTGTTATAGTTACTCTGTGATACTTTATTTAGGTGGAACCACTATACAGGGGTTATTATCTCAACCCTATTGTAACATATGTTTTTAATATATTTTACAACAGAATTATACTTTTTGTGTTTTGTATAGGTTTTTAAACAGAAACAATTTTAAAGCAAAAAGTTAGCTGACTCATCTTTTTAGCTTGCTTTAAAAGAATTGTATTATTATTTTAAAATAATTTTGTAAGTATTTTGTTATCTCAGCAGATGACTTCTCATTATTATTATTATATTTATTTATACCCCACCTTTTCCCCAGTACTGGGACACAAGGCGGCTTACAAACATTAAAACGTATACAATTAAAACATATGAAAATATATGAAAGTTAAAATATAATTAAACAATACAATTAAAATTATATTAAAATATATTTAAATGTTTTAAGGTTCTCTTTCCTTAATTGCTGACAGTTTCCCTTTTAACTTTTCAGCTATATTATTGTTGCTGGTCAGAGGTTTTTACTGTATAGTTTGGTAAAGCTTTTTAGGTATGAACACCTGTATTACTAACAACTGTTAAAAACATTACTATGGCTGGACCCTGATAGAGTTGGCCTTCACTGGTGAGTTGCTATTTATTTTTGTTTTTTATTTTTTTACATAATGGCTCTCACCAGAGAAGGGACTGGAACCAGTGAAGGAAGTTGTGGCATCCTTTGTTAAGGCCCATAATCAACCTAAAATCATTCAGTTTTTCCATCCTAACTCTGAGAAAAGAAAATTACTAGTTACTGACTCACCAGTCACTGAGACTAGGGTTGCCCATGTGGAGATTTTGGATTGGTCATTGGGCCCTCAATGTATAATTATGTCCTTGGATTTGGAAACTCAGGAGGAAGGCAGGTGTAGCCTAGCAATGGAATTGACCTCTGCATATGACCCTGACGGTCATATGACTGGCAGGACTTCCGCAGGTGGGATTCCTGGCTAGCGCAGGGCATCCCGTCTCCTTAAGGGGGTGCAGCACCTGTCACTTTTGAAAAAGGGGCCTGGTTTAGGGTTTGATGTGGGGTACCCACTTTCACTACTGATACATTCCAGGTAAACAAGTTCCTGTCTGAGTGCAAGGAGCTTCTGCTCACCCTGACTGACTTTGTACTAATCAACCTAAGTGGGGGAATTACAGCTATCTGAGGAGAAACTGAAATAAAGAATAGCAAACAAAAGTCTAAGCTAAAAACCCATACTATAATAGCTATAGTTACAAAGTTGGGCCTGAAGCTGCGCCATGGGTTGCTGGAAACCAGAAAAGAAAAACTTTGGCTCCTCTGTTTTGGAAATATAAAATCCAGCTGTTATTCAGAAGTGTATCCATCCTAGGTGAAGCACTGGGCAATGAGAGATTTTGGAATTAAATGAAATGAAAATCAGCCAAATCAGTAAAAATATATATATTGGACAATATCCATTGCTAACAGAGTGGGAAGCTAGTGGATCCTGCAGCAATCAGAAATTACTGAAATGCTCATTTCCAAAAACTTCCCGAGCTTGCAGAAGGGAGTTTTGCTGACCTGCTCTGATTCAGAAACCAGCGATTCTGCTCATTTCCAGGATTACTGTTGGAAACACTAGTTCATGTAGCACAGGCAGTGGGTCCTGCGAGCACAACAGAACCAGTGGGAGCACAGTAGTAGTATTGGATACTGCCCATTGCTTGGTTCATTTTGTTGCCAGTTTCACAAGACACAATTGATCACAAGCACCTCTGAGCAATATTTTTGTGATCACAAAATTCATTGCCAAACACACGCAAGTGCTCTCAGTTCACAAGTTACATTTCTTCAGTTACAAAACTGTGCATCCAGAGATTTTTATTTATTTATTACATTTCTATACAGGCCAATACTCAAAGCTGTTGTAAGATGAAATGTTTTAAATCCTTGCTGAAGTGAGCAAGGCGGTGTTTCAGCCACACAGGGTTGCTGGCTGCTGGATCATTTACAGATCACTCTGGCCTAGAGTCTTCACCGAGAGGGTCAACGTGTAGCTTCTACCAGGCCAGGGATAAGATTTAATACTTCTCTATGCAAAAAAAAAAATCCCTCCACATGGTAGTCTAAAGGTTCTAGCCAAGATTAACATGGCAGTTTTTTACATGCAGGGATTTTTATTTCATTCAAATGGAATCTTCACCTATGGTGTGAAATGGTAAAGTCCAGACAGAACTGGTTGATTACCCCAATGAGAATGAGGTCTGAGTTTCTCTAGGGCAGGGATGGAGACCTTTTCTCAGCCTGAGGGCCAGATCCCATTTTACAGAAGCTCTTGGGGGCCATGTTCCCATGGTGGGCAGCCACAGACAACAGTGGGTATAACTGAAAAACCCAAGCCCCCCCCCCATTCCATTGTTACTGATTTATAACAATCAGTTGTTAACATACTTTGGGAAGTATGTCTACGTGGAAGTAAGCATGAACATCATGTCTACTCACAAGTAAGCAGCACAAGACTGATCACTCACCTGCTTCCTTCCCTAATCCTGTCCCATCTCACAGGAAAAAGCAGCTGATCAGACAGAAGTGCTTTCCCCTGCTAATGGGAGCTTTTCCCCTCTGTGGCAGAGCAGGTGAGGCCAGGGAAAGAAGCTGTGGGGCTGGATGGGGAGGTCCACATGCTGGAGGCTGCTTTAGGCAACCATGATAACAACTCTCCTACTATTAATACAATCACTTATTGTAGGATGAAAAACCTAAAAGTCAAGAACCTCTGATCTTGTTATCAGAGTTGAAGAGATTTCATTGATCTTCTGGAGTTCAAGGTAATCAATAGCCTATGAGTGTTACTTTACTATTGGAAACAATTTAGAAACTATCCATTATGATATAGCTATTTACCTGTACAAGCTCCTGACTTTGCTTGAGTGCTTCTGTTTTTGTTGCATCGAGGTGTTCTTGGGAGTCAGATAACAGTTGTCTCAACTAAAAAAACCAAACATATGAAATTAGTATCTAAATCCAATTTATGTGAAGATGAACAGTAACAGCCCTTTGCTACCATCAGACTGAAAACCACTCTTTGGTATCAGTTTGGAATCCAGTTTTATAGTAAACTGGAACTAAGGTTGGCATGCCCTTCAACTGACCAGTCAAATATTAATGGCAGCTTATCTTTAAAAAAAACATGATAGTGACAGTTGTTAGTAAGATTAGCTTGACCTCTAGCCCTGCAGAAATCAGAGGTCAACCTGGCAGCATAGCAAAGCTTCTCCCACTGGCTACCTAGTATAACTTCAGGCAACTCTATAGGAACACAAGCAGTCATCAATAGTAAAAGTCACTGAATAGTTAATAGAGCATCAGAGTTTGGACCAGAGAGTAGGACCAGGGAGACCTTCACTCAGTCATGAAGCTCATTAGGTGACCTTGGGCCAGTCACACTTTCTCTCAACCTAACCTTCCTAAAGGTGCAATCCTATACATGTGGCTGGGGCATACTGGGAGTTGTAGGCCTTTTTTCTGTCTAAACATGCAGAGGATTGCACCTTAAGAGAGTTGATGTGAGGACAGAGTGGAGAGGGGAACTAAGATCACTGCCCTGTGCTCTTTGGGGGAACGGTGGAATAAAATGTAACATACTTAATTAACTCCATTATTTTAAGTTGATGCAATTATTTCACAGCAACACAGCTTTCCCCAACCTGATGCCCACCAGTTGTTTTGTACTTCAATTCCCATCAGCCCCAGCCAGCATGGGCAAGGGTCAGGAATGCTGAGAGTTGTAGTCCAAAATATTTGGAGGGTACCAGGTTGGGGAAGGCTGCAGTGACAGCTATCTAATCATTTTGTAATTAACACAAGTATTAAACTTGATGGTTATCTTTTATGTTCTTGTCATAATGCTAATGTTTTAAAACACATGACCATTGCTAAACAATATTTTGGTCAATTGACAAAATCCTTTTTGGTGAAATGTCCAATAGTCTAAGATATTATCATACTGTGTCAAAATACTTATGTCATAAGGTACAAATGGTTTGACTATATGGACATTGGTGCATGTTAAACTAGATTTGGCTGGCCATCTTACCTCCAAATAAACAATTTTACTGGAGTTAAACAGGGATGTATTTTGGTACCTTTTCTGTTTAACTCTTACATTAATGATATGGTTAAGGAATTGGATGGTCTGCAGTCTGCCCCTGTTACAATTCTTGATCAAAAATTTTCACTACTAATGTATGCGGATGACCTAGTATTTGTAGTGACCCAAGATGGGAGTTTTAAAAACTCCACTGGCACCTAATTGCCACGTAGGAGGGCAGACTGGAGGCTGTGGGCAAGATCGGCAGGCCCTGCGGGTCCCATCTAGCCCATGGCTGGAGGCCCCCCCCCCCCTTTTACAGTATCCATCAGGACTAGACCAAGTGGAATAACTATAACCAAGAAATACCATGCTTCATCTGAGGATAACCTCAGAGCAGAGGAAGGTACCTTACATTAAGCACTTCATTCTGCACACCATGCCCCAAATACTCCCTTGTTCTCTGTAGGTTAAGAAGAGACAAACACTCACAACTTCAACTTCTTTTGTGTACTTCTGGCATTCAGAGTTGGCAGTTGCCAAGTGATTTTCCAGCTGTGCTTCCAGAAGAGAAGTGTACTCTTTTAACTGTTGTAAGAGAGGGGGGAAATGAAAGCTCTTCAGATGACAACATTTTTTCCTTAGATTTGCATACTAGTGTGGTAAGTCCTCCCCTGTCTTAATACAAGGCAGGTTTGCAATTGCCACATCCCAGTGATGCTTTGGCTTGCTCTATGCTGGCAGATTTCAAGACCTACTTTCTAAGGAAGAGAGGTAAATTATCCTATTTTTTCTAGTAATTCTGTGCCAAGATTAAAGGCTCACAACACAGTGTTTCATACATTACACCTAAAATTTATATTTGCTTTTGAATCCTTCCCATCCCCAAACCAGAGCTGCCATATTCTGCAATTAAAGAATTACCAAGTTCTTGAAATGTAGCATTGAACACAGGATCCCAAGCCACTTTGTGAAGGGTGCAGGATTCAGCTTCTTTGGGAAGGGACCAAAGTTCAGTGGTAGAACACATGCTTTGTATGCGGAAAGGTCCACATTCAATTTCTGGCATCTCCAGCTAAAAATAGTGATATGTCTGTCTAAGATCCTGGAGAACTGCTGGTAGTCAGAGCAGTCAATACTAGGCTAGGTGGTCTAATTGTCTGAACTGGTATAAAGGCAGCTTCCTATGTAATCCAGGGTTCTAGCACTCCCCCCAGGCGTCACAAAATGCTCCCATACCTTGTCCGTGTTCTGCAGTTCCATCTTGAGCTTCTCCACTTTGTCTTCAAGATATTTCACTTGGTCATGCGACTAAATTAAGCATTTCCAACACCCAAAGAACCAGAAATTAGAGAATTAGTGTGCAGCCTTTACCGTTTCTATTTTCACTTGTGTGAGAGTGTACTCAGCACCATCTAGAATTCGAATTACATTCCTGGTGCTCAAGAAAAAAGTCATTTGAAATACCTACAAACTGCCATCAGTAAGCGGTGGTTTGCAGGCATATAATGGGCTCCTTCACACGGGCTTTTATCCTGAGATTGAGATTGCTCCTTCATGGAGGTTTGTGGGCTCTTTACAAGAGGCTATGACGCTGCTGTGACCCTCCAGGGTGTCTCCTTCACTAAATGCCCTTTGTTCTGTTTTTAAATAGATCTCAGATAATGAGCTATCAAATTACCCTGTTGTATTCCACTTCAGTTTCCTCTGTGAAAAGAGTTAAAGGGCAAGAAGAGGAGAGAGATCAATGACAGATAATGGAAGACTCAGATAGGAGGAGGAGGAGGAGTGGGGAAGGGGAGGGGAGAAAGGAAGCGTGTGTAAAGGGAGTCAGTTGTGATCCTGCATTTAAAGCGGAAGCAGAAAGCCCTGTTTTAAATAAAGGATTTTAGCCCTGTTTTATAACCCAATAAATTATAGTGCATACAGTGCGTTATATGTTCAGTAGTGCTTCTGCACTCTGTATTGTGTCTACTGGTACAGATAGATAAGAAACAGAACCTAGTGTAGACTCCACTGGGCACTGAAATGTCTTCAGAGTTGCTTTTCCTTCAGTGTACAGCAGGGGTTTCCAGTTGTTTTGGACCTGTGAACACGTTTGGGAATTTGAGAAACTACTGTGGGCCCCACCATAAAATGGCTCCCATGGAGGATGTGGCTAGTCACATAATGGCTGCCATGGGGGTCTGCCCTGTGTTGGGGACAGAAATAGCAAGGCTAGAGGCTGGGTGGGAGGGGGAAATGGAAAGAGTTACTTCCTGGCCTGCCCAGTCTTCTGCCCACACAGGGAGCTTTGTGGGCACCGCTGGAGGTCCCTGCAGGTGCCATGTTGGGGACCCCTGATGTACAGTGTAGTTCTGTGCATGGCTGAATGTGTTCTTCTGTTGTAAGATGTGTTCCACAATTAGGTGTTTCCAGACTATTCACTGGGCCTATTTTTCCTTCTGTACACAACACATTCACCAACAACCAGATCCAAAGTGGTGTCTCCAGCATGGACATCCAGATAAGCCATAATCTCCAGATTCCCAGATTTCATTTAAAAAGAAAGCAAGTCAGTAGCCCTTGTAGAACCTGAGATAGGAGGCAAAATTGTCAGCCACTACTGTTACTATTTGTTTTGGCCTACTCCTGCCATTCAGTGTTTTTACCCAATGAATGAAGCCATAGCAATGGTTAACACACCAACTATCTGGAGATAAAACTTCCTGGATCATTTATAAGCTTTTTGTGGGGTCTTCCCTGTTGGGAAGTGATTGTTGCCTTTTTTTTTTTTTTTAAAGTTTAGAAATCCAGGAGTTCAGTGTAGCTGAGACTGCGCAGTAGTGTGTCAACCCCCACCCCCCACCCCGGCCAGGTATCAGCAAAGACTGGAGTTCATGATTTTCCTAACTCACATCTTAATATTTTTTCTGAGCTTTTAAACAAGCATCAAACTAGTACCCTCACAGTGCATGCAGATGAAGTTCATCATTATTATACACATACTGCAGGAGGCAGGGCTGTGGCTGTGATACTGCAAAGTAGCCCAGTCTTATTACCATTTTGGGAGGGTGAGGGGGAGAAGGTTGAAGCTTTGCATGAAAACAAAGACTGGACAACACTACAGAGTTATCTAGTCTCCTGGTGTGTTGTTTTTCAAGGAAAATCAGATGAGGCTCTGAAGTTGACTGTAGCAACGGTGCAATTTTTAAGGGCTAGAAAGGGTTGTTGCATGTATGTATGCGTGTATACGGCTTTAAGAGAACCTGCCATTTTTAGTTCTTGCATGAGGCCAAGACAGGGCCTGCCCCTCCCTCTCTCTCTCTCTCTCCTCTCTCTCTCCCTCTCTCTCTGTGCAGGCCTTGGAGCTGAGACAGTGGGCCATGCAGCTCCTCAAAAGTTAGTGTTTTCTCATGTATTGTTATAACAAACCCTGTTGCGAAGGCACCAGAGTCTATTGGGTGTTGCCTGGAGAGCAGAGCCGAGAGGTGAACTGCAACCTGAGCAGGTTACCCTCCACTAATATTAACCATAACTTTCACCCCTGTAATGGCCCTTGGCCCAGGGATAAAAGGAGCCCAGAAATGGAGGGTTTCAGCTGTGACTAGAAAGATGTTGTCCAGATACCAGCTCTACCCACTGAGCAACAACAAAGGGGTAGACCTGGTGTACCAATTTCTCAGAGTCCACGGCTACTTATCTAAGTAGACCTGGTGTCCAGACCATGTTGCTGCTCAGTCACTAGATCTACCAGAAATTGTAGACCTGTTTGCTGATGCTGTTTTTAAAAAATGGTTTTTAAAAAAATGTGCAAAGGTTTTTATTTTAATGTGCAAGTTCCAGGAAAAAAATACTTCCAAAAGAGCATTGTTGCAATTCAAAATTCAAGCCACACGAAAAATATATTGTTAGATGATGCAAATAGTGGCTGATAATATGAAAAGTAAAGTGCGTAATCCAGGTTTCCTTAGAAACCTACACCTGATAATGCATACCACATACCTGCTTCTCCTCCCTCTCCGCCAAAGACACTCCCCAAAGACTCTACTTTGTTCACCAGTGTTTTCAAAATGAAGAAAATCATTTTGTCAATGTTATGATAAGGGCAGTGAAATATCTGATATGACATTCTTAAGATTGCTGCACTGTATTTGTGCATCTGAGTTTTTTTCTCTTGTTCCTAGGTTGTTATTTTATTAATATCCCTCACTCCAGATAAAGATTTGTTAGAGGTCATGGTGCCTCTTATGTGAAGCTTGATTATAACACTCTTCTGCCTTAGTGCTGTCAAATTCCCAGGATTTTCTGCCACACTTCAAAGGTTTCCAGATGTCATGGACTGTGACCACAAAGCACACACACAAGGCTATGTGCGCGAATTACAATTACACATTAGTGTGTAGCTTGCCCCACCCTGGAAAAATTCCTGCAGATGCCAGTGTCTCTAGTCTATTTCGATAGTGCCTTGGTTTTCAGTGTAATAGTAGTATTCTGTTTGCGACAAAGGGAGCACATCTAACCACTAGCATAATACCATTATTAAGACTAACTAAAAGTCACAACGTAGTGAGTGACCTTTCAAATTTCACAGAACTCCGTCTCAGAGTCAATGTTCAATAAAAAAAGAGGGTGAAATAGTAGAGAAAAAGATGTTGTTGATAAAAGACATGGTGCAACATGTGACAATCTTAAAATGGTGATTCAGGAAACTCTTTGCAAACTAATGAAGTTACATTTTGCATTGGGCACACATTCTTCCTTTGAAAATATAAAAGTTCCCGCAGGTATTTGGATCTGACTCTAGCACTAATCAGAACACTTGTAAAGCAGAAAGCAGAAATAAAACATGGTAGTCATATCAGCAAAACAAGAGATTTTAGATACATAATGCATAACTACTTTTATTTATGTATTTTTATTTAAAATATTTATATCCTGCCTTTCTTTATAAAACTTCACTTAGTGGTATATGGGCAATAGAAGCCAAACTAAGAATAGTCAATAGAAGCCAAACTGACATAGTGGATAGAGGGTTTCACCTGTAGACAAAGGTTGCCTTTAAATTAAAGAAAAAATCCACAGTCCTACCATCGTAGAGCCTTTCCGCATTTACAGCAGGCTCCCAGATGGCAACCACGTGATTGCTGAGAGGGATCATTTTTAATTTTCAAGGTTCCAGTGAACTCAATGAAACAGTGCCATCTAGTGGCTGTTTTAATAGTGCAACAATCCGAAGTATTTTAATACTTCATTATTTCTGGATCTTTTTAACATGGAATAACCAGGGGGTGTCTCCACTACAACAGAAGGAGAAGCCAATGGTGGCTTACCCAGATTTTTCAAGAAGTTGGCTGTGGTCCGCGCAGAGCTCCATGAATGAGTACACCACCCCATTCTAAGTCCCCTTCACAGGAGTGGGGTGGGGGGATTGGAGTGAACGCCATCAGACTGGTGGGAGCTGATCAACCAATGGGAGATGCTTCCCCCCTCCACCTCCAATGCAAGTGGCTTCCCTTCCTTCCTTACAGCTGACAAAGCTGCAAACAATCAAGCTTTGCATTAATTACTCCAGAGCAAGCATTGGAGAAACACAGATGCAGCTTTCTTTCTCCCCTGAAGCTCCGGATGCTGCGAACAATGGAAGCTTTGCATTAATTACGCCCTTACAGCTCAGAAAGCAGCTTCGACTTGGCACTTCACAGCCTTTAGGAGAGTTAACCCTCTGAATACCTGAAGCACTGTGGTTCCAACCAGCCCCCTTTCTAATCCCCATTCTCATTTTCACTGAAACTCCCAATGCTGCAAAGGATTGAAGCTGCGAATTAATTACTTCAGAAAAGCAAGGCAGCAGACATCAAAAACACGCAGCCTCAAGATTAAGGCTCCTAAATGCATTCTTCCAACACATGTGAATCTTGGTAACTTGTGGAGTGCAAATTTCAGGAACAAGCCTAATTGACCACAATACTTCTGAGTTACTTCTGAGTAGACACACACATGTTTGTGCTGCAAAAGACAGGGACGGGAAACACAGGGATAGGAAACCAGTCCCCTTTCTAACCCGATGCAGTGTGGGGTCGAAGGTGCGAATTAGTTACTTCTGAATGGCAATAAACCAAACAATGGAGAATCACAGGTTCAAGATAGTGCTTTACAGCCTTTAGGGAATTAGTGCTTTAAAATGTGCTATTTTGATTGAGGGGGATCTCTGTAAATTCTGAAGCGCTCATTCAGGGGACAAGCCTCATTGAGCACAATGGGAGTTACTTCTGAGTAGACACTAATTGGTTTGTGCTGGGAAACACTGGTCCCAGCAGGGGTTCGGGCACACAACTATACCGCGGAGAACCCGACTTAAGGAAAAAAATCAGACTTAGTCTCAGGAAATCCGTTTTTTCCATGAAAAGCTCCAGGGTGGCTGCAGGATGGCCACGACATCATGTGCCCCGATTGACCTCGAAACAGAGCCAGCTTGCAGCAAATTGACCATGCAGACACCCCCCAGGAAATACCTCTGGATGTGCCCTGGCGGTTGACAACGTCATTAAAAGGACCCGTAAACGTCCAAGTGTGAGCAATCTCAATAGCAGGATAATACCTCCATGTGAAGAAGCACAAAGCCCATCAGCCTAATTGTGAGAGGCCCAGTTGGGCCACCCATAGTCATGGTTGGGAACACCATTTTGCACCTTTTCCCCATAGCGGCAAAAAGTCAGTTTTGGGGGCATAGCTCCCCCTTGTCCAATCTGCCCCAAACTTTGCATATAGATAGCTATGCTAATTTGCTAGCAGATTACCTAGGCTTGGTGCCTAACAACACTATGGGATGTTATAGGGAAAAAGGATTAGACCCCCACGCAGGCCCTCATGGAAGGAAGTTAGCATTGCCCTTTGACATATAGGTCCATGGGGAGTTCTAGTGTACAGGCTATGGTAGATTTTTTTTAGCGTGAAAATGTGAGAAAAAAGAGTAAAAACACATAACCAACTGTCTGTCACATGAAATATGGAAGGAAAGCTGCCATATTTGGCAGGTTGGGAGAGAAAGGGCTAATTAGCTGTGAGGTTGAAATCCAGCAAGATCGGTCAAAGACTGGGGGACATATGAGCTCCCCCCACCACAAATCCCATTAGTTTGTATTGAGGGAAGTCAGCTGGAAGTGTTGGAATGTATGCACTGAGATGTAGCATGCGGCCACAGGGGGAGGATTTAATGGGGCCCTCTGGAGTCCCATGGCAGAGCAGCTTGGTCCAGGTCAATCAATCAAGGTTTAAGGCAGGGAGAGCGAATTAAAGGGGCTGTACTCCACCCCTGCAGAAGGGTGGTTGACAGTAATTCCATATTTCAACCAATATGGATGCATCCCTACCTGGTACAATTTTTCCTTATTCCTTATCCTTCACCTCTACTGCAAAGCCTTTTGCAAACAATGCATCAACAGTATTGCCATCAACCAACTTTAGGCAGCTGGTGGAGAACTGTTTTCTCTACCTCAGCAGCAGGATGCTTTCCAGTTTTTCCTGGCCCTGGTGGAAGCTTTGAAAAGTCAGGGTTGAGATATGGAACCACTCATCCAATGCAACACAGCATGGGTGCAGACATGTGCCTCTTGCCCAAATGTCCACCAGCCAAACTTGCAAAACAACTGTGCCTGTTCACCTATTTTCCCACAGTACCTACAATTGCATTCAGCCACTTGTATCAGGCGGCATCATTTGGGGACAGATGCACACAATGTGGTGAGGATGTCCTCTCTGAGTGTCCCCATATTTAGTTGTGTTGCTATATTGCTTCAGTGCTCAAGGCCAGAAAGAATGTGTCCCTGTAAACGACTTCAATAGCAACAAGCTGTGCATTCGGGGCACACTGTTTACCACGCTGGCAGTAGAATTTCATCTTGGCAAACAGCCACATCTGGTCACTATGTCACTTGGTGCAAGCAAGCAGATGGGTGCTGACTACTGTGCAATGACACCCACCTATCTGTACTCAAGCGACTACTGACACATTTAAAGGATGCATACATTCTGTTTGTGGATAAGAAATAATAGACTGCTGTTGCATGGCGCTTTGCATGAAGAGAAATAAAGGAGCTGGCAGAAGAACTCTCAGAACCACTGTCTATTATCTTTGAGAAATCATGGAGGATGGGGGAAGTGCCAGATGACTGGCGGAGGGCCAATGTTGTCCCTATCTTCAAAAAGGGTAAAAAGGAAGAACCTAGGAACTACAGACCAGTCAGTCTGACATCAATCCCTGGGAAAATTCTGGAACAGATTATAAAGCAATCTGTCTGTAAGCACCTGGAAAACAATGCACTGATTACTCGAAGCCAACATGGATTTGTCAAAAACAAATCCTGCCGGATGAATCTGATCTCATTTTCTGATCAGGTCACCTCCCTTGTGGACTGTGGGAATGCTGTGGACATAATATACCTCGATTTCAGCAAAGCTTTTGAATAAGTGCCTCATGATATCCTGATGAGCAAACTAGCTCAAAGTGGGCTAGATGAAACAACTCTCAGGTGGATCCACAGTAGGCTACAGATTCGGACTCAAACAGTGCTTATCAATGGGATCTTCTCAAACTGGGGAGAGGTAACGAGCGGGGTACTGCGGGGCTCAGTCCTGGGCCCAGCGCTCTTCAACATTTTTATTAATGACTTGGAGGAGGAGGTGCAGGGAATGCTTATCAAATCTGCAGATGACACAAAATTGGGCAGGATAGCTAATACCCTGGAAGACAGAAACAAAATTCAAAGTCATCTTGATAGGCTGGAGCACTGGGCAGAAAACAACAGAATGAAATTTAATAGGGATAAATGCCAAGATCTGACCTAAGAGACATAGACCTGCGTCTGACAAAGAAGCCGGTGCATTCATTCCATGGATACTATCAGCCTGGTTTTGGCTGTTAGATGTTGTTTATCTTAGGCTGATTGTTAAAGGCATAACTAAACAACCAACAAGGAATATAAATACTTCTGGCCTTGGTAGGTAATCTCCTAAAGAAAGAGATTAATTGTCCTGTGGACCTAGCAGAGCCTGTGGAACCAGCGGAGCTGACAGAGTGGAGATATTACTTCACGGCAACTCATTATTTATGATTGGTTACCTCCCTGACTCACATTCCAGCATCTAGAGCATTTGGAGGTTTCATTATTTCAGTTTTTAGGTCTTACTAACAAGCCTTGGACAATCTTTTGTTATAAGAAGAGTTGATACTGTTGATGCTGTTGTAAAAGTTTAACGAATGGTATATGTGAGAAGCTTAACTAGTTACTTTCTTGGCTTTCGATAAGGCTTCTTTTGTTTATGATAAGAACTCATTGGATCATTGGATTATTTATTCATTTAAAGTACTTTGTACTTCTTCTGGCCTTCTCCTCCTCCTCCTCCTCCCTTTTACCTTGTATTTATCTTGTAAAAAAAAAAAAAGGTAAAGGTGTCCCCAACCAGTCGTGTCCGACTCTAGAGTGTGATGTTCATCTCCATTTCTAAGCCGAAGAGCCAGCGCTGTCTGAAGACGCTTCCGTGGTCATGTGGCTGGCATGACTGAACACCGAGGTGCACGGAACGCTGTTACCTTTCCCGCTGAAGCGGTACCTATTTATCTACTTGCAATTTCTTGCTCTCGAACTGCTAGGTTAGCAGAAGCTGGGACTGAAGATGGGAGCTCACTCTGTCACGCGGCACTCGGGTCTTGAACTGCTGTCCTGCTGACCTTCCGGTCTGCAGTTCAGCGTCTTAACCACTAAGCCACCGCGGCCCCTTATTTATCTTGTACCTACCTTGTATTTAGTGGGTTAAAAGCTTCTTAATACTTTAAGGGTTCATATAAGCCTAACAAGGGAAGTACAGGCAGTACAGGAAGAACTATAGTTGGTCAAATTGCCTTATTTAATTTTGGCTGTACCTAAGCTTATGCAAGCTTATGCAATGGTATTCACCAGACAGGGGTATAAGAAACATGGAATCTCTCCCATACATGGCAATTTATTAGGACAAAGGAAAGAAAGACAAAAGAAAATTACGAACTCCTTTCTTCCTAAAGATGAAGGAATTAATAATAAGGAAGTAACATTGGTATCACCCCCTGCTTCCAATTTAGATTGATCAATCGATCATAGATGTATGACACTGGAGACATGATGGGAGGACTCTGTTATTGATTTGGCAATGGAGCTGGATGCTGCAGAGAATGCTGTGGCTACCAGTAGGGTAGAGAAGAAGGGAAGAAAAGAACTAGATGATTTTATGCTAAAACAAGCAGATGACTTAGTACCGGGATATATTCAACCAGAGAAAGAATCCTCCCCAAAAACATCTGAGTTGAGAGAGGAGACAGATACTAACATACTGTTTCAATGGGTAAAAGATATTTTAGATGAGATGAAGCTAATCAAATTATTCCTTTATGACTCTCACGAGTTGTTAACTATTCTAATTGAGTTAGGTAAGTTGCCCAAGAAGAGTAATGAACAAACTGACCCTGGCACTGGAAACCCCCAGTATGTTTCCTGTGGTGAGGAAAAAACTCCTGAAGAGAAAACTAAGAGCATGACTCAAAATGAGACCCTTCATAGATATTCAGATAAGAAAAGATCAAATCCAAGGAAAAATAAGAGTATGTCAACAAAAATTAAAAAGAGTAAAAATATTAAGAATACAAAAAAGATAGGAAAACCAACTCATAAAATGAATTATTATAACTTATTTAAACTCCTTGAGAATAAACCAAAAAAGGAAAAAACACACCTAGATTTAAAAGCCAAAAAAGCTATGTAGTGGTAGGGTCTCTACAGATACCTATCATACCACTACCCCCTTCATTATAGATGACACTAAAGAATTGGTGGGAAGTGATCCATGGGATGATGGTCTGAACATCAACATCAAGAAGGGTAATCAAATAACAGCAGAATTAGTACCGCTTAAGTATAATGCCACATGGAAATTAAGACTAATGGCTAATATGTTAGTATTTTGTGGATATCCAAAACGAAAAGGAATGCTTTCCCAGAATGAACGTAAATGGCATTTACTTAGAATTTTACAACCAACAATCAATTAATTATCCTCTATAATTAAAATGATGAAGGTGGAATATTTGTTCCATAATTATACCCATGCCTGGGCGTTGGTAACCTTTAAGGAGAGTATAATAACTAATAGGATTTACAAGAAGAGTAAGGGGCATAATTGTTACCAGATATTTTAAAAATTTGGCATGCCCTATGCCCCTGTTAAGTGTATGCCCAAGAGGGACAGATAGGAGTATTTCAGTCCTTGTGAATGAGAAACCTATCAAAGAAGACCTTATTAATATGGAGGCAACCCTGGAAGATCAGTTGATAGAAAGCCAAATTGGCCGTGGTTGTCTTACAGGGAATATATGACCACATAACAGATAGGATCAACTCTGATTTTAATTGGTCAGAAATTGCGGTGGAAACTAATCTTCTTTCTTCTTTTGGCAATCTACCAATGCGTGGGCAAGTATCCTTGATAAATCGCTTTGAATGTTTGGTGGCTACTCTGAAGGACTTGAAGTGGGCTTCTCACTCTAAGGAGAAGACAGAGAATGACCAACTTCTCATTTGTAGTTCATCAAGGAAGACACTGGATGAAGACAAAATTGAACCCCCACTGGAACCTAACGTAATAGTAAGGAAGAGAGCCCCCATTTCAAATTTGATTGTTCCCTCAGATGACCCCGAGTATGATAGTTGAGGATCCCCCAATGAATAAAGAGAGTAACTTTTCTGAACAGCTATTTACTGAGGGGGTCAAAGTATGATGAGCCTCAAACCAGCATATGCAGGATACAATAAAACCTTTGGAAATCATCTCATGGAATGTAGCAGGGTGGGCACGCTGTAAAAGTCAGGAGCACTCCCTCTTTCAGCAGAAATACGATATAATATTAATACAAGTGGCCTGGACAGCTGAGGACCTGCTGATTTGTGGCTACCACTCCTATAGTAGTGGGGCAACACCAGGAGCGGGCCCAGGGAGGCTTAAAGGGGGTTTAGGAATTTTAGTATCTACTGCATTGAGGGCTAAGTGCACCTTATTACAGCCACTGAATCAACAGGCTATGGCAATACTAGGCTCTGTTGCTACACTGGTGGTAAATATATATTTCCCCCTCCAACGAAGTAAGATGATCATCACAATGATCTGGACTGATCTGGAACATTATCTTGAAGATCTAATAGCAGACAATGTCATAGATAAGGTCCTTTTAGGGGGGGATTTTAACGCCAGACTGGGCCCAAATGATCATTTTCTTTATGCTAAATATAAGGTGCCTATTGCTGACAACAAGGAAGAACATCTTTATTCCCATTATCCTTGCTTCTCTAAAGATGGCATGGCAAACTATGCTGGTATATGCCTTGCTAGAATGGCTGAAAGATTGAACTTTACTATTTTGAATGGATCTACTTTAGGGGATTATCCAGAGATTTCATATTCATGGCTGGAACAAGACATAGTATTGTTGACTACATGTTAACCAATTAAAGTTTAGTCCCTTTTGTTAAGAACTTTCAGGTGTTACCTGTATTTGTGGTATTTCACTTACCACTTCTGCTCCATATGGCTTCTTCAGAATGCCAGTTGTATCTTAAGATCCAGTCCGGGGCTTATATAACACCTACCCAGCAATTGGGGTGTCATGCTAAATGGTCACCCCTACTCGAGCAGAAGTTGAAGGCAGCTTTAGAGGATGAAGGCATGTTAGAGTGCTGCGCAGCTATAGTGGAAAGGCCAGTGGGACAGGAGCCAATAACCGCCTACAATAACTTATTGCCGTTATTGAATCCAATACTTACTCACGATGCTGATTTACATCACGATGCTAATTTACAAAAGAAAATAGCAAATAGGCTCTCAAAGTGGTGGTTTGATACGGAATGCCGGGAAGCAAAAAAGTCGCTCAATTCTGCATATTACTCTTATAAGGCTGCCGCAAGGTCAGATGGCTCGAGCCTTCTTAATCAACTATTAGAGAAAAAGAGAGCTTATAAACAGATAGTGGTCCAGAAGAAGAAAGATGACACCAAAGCAACATGGGTACGGCTTATACAGGCAGCCAGAGACAAGAACTCTTCAGTCTTCTGGAAACTGACGTCAAAATTTTCACCTAAGGATGCCTCCCCTTTAGATTCCATAATCACACCAGGTATTTGGGAAGCATACTTCCGGAAGATACATGTTGAGTCTGCTTGTGAATTTTGTACAGAGAAGATGGCTGATCTCCCTGAATGGTCTCCAGTTTCTAATAAAGAAATTAAGTCACTGATTAATCTACTTAAGAGAGGGAAAGCCCTGGTATTGACAATATTCCTCCTGAACTTTTGAAAACCAACAATGATTGGTGGGCTCCCCCCTTGGTATCGTTATTTACTTATATTGATTATTCAGGGCATATCCCAAAGGAATGGAGACAGGCGATAATAATTCCAATTTTTAAGAGAGGGAGGAGGAATGATCCAGCCAATTATAGATCAATTAGCCTGCTCAGCATAACTGGCAAACTTTATGCAAGCCACTTGTTAGATAAACTTAAATTATGGATTGAACAGGAAAATCCATTGGCTGAGGAGCAGGCTGGATTTAGGGAGGGTAGATCAATTCAGGGTCACAGCTTAATTCTGCAACATTTAATAGAGAAGTATGCGGCTAAAACCACGGTTTCACTATATGCAGTGTTCATTGATCTTAAGACTGCATTTGACTCTTTATCTAGAGAAAGATTATGGGAGAAACTTGAAGTCACATCCATCGATCGAAGGCTTTTATATTTAATATGAGCCCTATATTCTAACACATCTTTGAAAGTCAGATGCAATAGGATTGGACATCTTACCGACTCCATTATATCATCAAAAGGAGTGAAACAAGGATGTGTTTTGGCACCCTTTTTATTCACTTTTTATATTAATGACGTGATCAGTTGTCTAAATACCCCTGATATATTCCCCCCCCCCCCTTAGCCAATAGAAAAATTCCTGTACTCTTATATGCCAATGACACGGTATTACTCTCCAGAACTCCTGTGGGTCTCAGAAGAGCCCTACGGGCATTTAGTCTCTATTGTAATGAGAATCAGTTGGAGATTAACTACCAAAAAAAAAGATTATGTCTTTCGGGAAGCGTCCTAAAATTAGGATATGGAGTATTAATGGACACAGAGTGGAGCAGGTGACGTGCTCTAAGTATCTGGGGGTGATGTTACAATCTTCAGGGGCAAGGAATGTCCATCATGAGTATGTGGCCAGGATTGGCCAAAGATCTGCTCAGGCTATATTAAAAATTTTTTAACACTGATGGAGGGCAATATATACCTGCTGCCCTTAAATTATCTCAGCTTCTCTATGGGACAACTCTAGGCTCAACATCCTCTTGTTTTGGCCCATTAGAAAGAGTTCAATCAAAATTTATAAGGGCAATTTTCCGTATGCCCAGTTGTGTTTCTAACACTGGTATGCGTTTAGAATCTGGCATGATTAAATAGAGGCTAGGGTAAGCCTTGCCTCTATTAATGTTTGGCTCAAATTAAATTATTGCCCGCAAGGATTAACTTATTTAATTCTTTGGGACAGCTTTCGTTCTTCTTGGCTAACTGCAGTCCATCAAAAGATTACATTGTTGGGATTCTCTCCACAGACTCTCCTAACAATGGGATTGGATAAGGCGATGGTAACTACCAAACAGAGAGTGTTAGATATTGAACAGCAGTGTGATATTAACAGAGTACCAGACTTTCTGGCACTGGAGGACATCAGATACACTGTAAAAAATGGCTACCTATGTATTGTTTTTGGAGTCTCCTACTCTTCGCAGGGCTTTCTCTTTAGCCAGATGGCAAGTACTCCCCTCAGCAGTGCTGGAGGGGAGATATAGGAAGACTCCAATGGCAGGGAGGATTTGCCCTTGCAGTGCTGGAGTGCTTGAAACAACCGAACATGTTATCTTTTCTTGTTGATTTTATCAAGAAATCCGTGTAAAGTTTATTTCTCCTCTGCTTAGAAGGTTTCCGGGCAGATCTGATGTTGAGGTTGCCAGGAAGCTTCTTTTAGGTGCTAATATGCAGTTAACAGATCCTTGTGCAAGGTTTTTTGCAGCCGCCTGTAAGATCCGTGGGGATACTGTATATAATGCTTTAAAATTCTAATAATATTAATTTTAATCTGTAATAGGTAATCTTTAATAATGTTTTATTGTTTATTTATTGTTTATATTGTTCACTTGTTTGTTGTTTGGGAACATTTTAGTTTGTTGTGACATTTTTGGATTGTTTATACATATGAGCTGGTCATGGACTATACTATTAAAATAATTCATTCATTCTGCACCTAGGAAAAAGAAACCAAATGCACAGTTACAAGATGGGGAATACTTGGCTCAACAATACTACAAGTGACAAAAATCTGGGAATGAGCAACAATGTGATGTGGCTGCAAAAAAGGCAAATGCTATTTTGGGCTGCATTAATAGCTTCCAAATCCCGGGAAGTACTAGTTCCCCTCTACTCAGCACTGGTTAGGCCTCATCTGTACTGTGTGCAGTTCTGGGCACCACACTTGAAGAAGGATGCAGACAAGCTGGAGAGGGTTCAGAGGAGGGCAACAAAGATGATTGGGGGAAACAAAGCCCTATGAGGAGAGACTGAAAGAACTGGGCATGTTTAGCCTTGAGAAGAGAAGACTGTGGAGATATGATAGCACTCTTCAAGTACTTGAAAGGTTGTCACAGAGAAGAAGGCCAGGATCTCTTCTTGATCATCCCAGAGTGCAGGACACGGAATAATGGGCTCAAGTTACAGGAAGCCAGATTCTGGCTGAACATCAGGAAAGAATTCCTGACTGTTAGAGCAATACAACAATGGAACCAACTACCTAGGGAGGTAGTGGGCTCTACCACATTGGAGGCATTCAAGACGAGGCTGGACAGTAATCTGTCAGGGATGCCCTGACTTGGATTCCTGCATTGAGCAGGGGGTTGGACCTGACGGTCTTATTGGCCCCTTCCAACCCTAAGATTCTATGATTCTAAGAGGTGATGGGAAGAGTGACTAGGCAGGTTTTAATCATTATGATAATTTGATGATATTGGAAAGCATCCTAGTCACAGATAAGGCTTCTGAAAGGTCTTCGGTTGTGAGGGGCAGACATTCTTCTTTGACCACCACTTGTGCCCAACTTCCCTGCTCCCAGGCTTCATAGCTTCTCCAGCCTTCTGAACTGTATCTGGTGCCTCATATTCCAGGGTGAGTCATAGCAGATGTGTCCTCCTGCTGCTTCGGATGTACTGGTAGCCAGACACTGGAAGGGGCTGGGAAGCTGTGAACTCCTCACACCCAGCTGCCATGGTCCACTCCTGCCCACCACAGACGTATTCTGACCACTTGTGCCCAACTTCCCTGCTCCCAGATTTTTAACCTGCCAATTTTTCTAGCAACTCTACACTCCAGACAACATGTAAAATGTAGAAATGCACTAAATGTGGGAACATCTTCTCTTAAAACTTGTGTTGATAAGTAACAGAGTCTCCACACCCCTTCATGCTCTTACATCTGTATTTGTAGGGAGGCAGGAGTGCAGCAGGAGGGGGTCACCAAGGACATGTCTTAAAAATGTTCCTAACAAAACCTGTGATATCAGTAGCAACACCTATGGTGGTTTGTGAATTATAGTTGAACTGAACACACAAAAGCTGGGAAATCATTTTTTCAACCATAACACCAGCCCCCTTTCAGCCCACAGGGCACCTTGGGCAAAGGGACCGTGTGTAGCAAGTGACGAAGGGCAGGAGCCCACTGGGATGCATCATCATCATCATCATCATATTTCTATCCCACCTTTTTCCCAGTACTGGGACTCACATGTGAGGAACACATGACAGTTGAACCACAGGGCTCTGGGGCAGAGCCAACAGCCTGAGAGCTCAGACCTGTGAAATATTATGCATACCAAGTCAAGAGTTGCCCCCTCATGCCTGAGTGAAAACAGCTCAGGGAAAGCCAGCAGTACAGGGGTCAACAGTTTAGCACCCATAGCCTCCACCCCATATCCCACTTCCCATTTGTTCCGCTACCCCCTACTCTGTGCCACTGTCAGCAATGAACGGAACAACAGCTTGAGCACTGGTTGGCAAAGAGGAAGTTGGGACGTCATACTGGATAGAGAGAGGAAAGCCAGGGCCCAGCACAACAAAAAGTTAACAGTCTGGCCCGCACTGGGCTGCAGCAGCATGGCAAGGGCAAACAGCCCCCCCCCCCACCTCACCCCATTTCTACCTGCCTATAGGAGTGCAGGAGTTAATTTCAGGCAGTTCCAGTCACTAGCTTCAAGTGGTATCGGCTCATTGTTGATGTTAATAAGCTATCAGTGGCTGAGGATACATTTGTGGTGCCTTGTAATTAGCTGGGGATGCATTTTCAGCTATAACGTACCAACCGGTTGTTGAAGCCTCTTAGCTGCTACAATGAGTACTGCCCCTGCAACACTATATGCTGCTAGAGCTTCTGCTGATTGTACAAGATTGGGAGAGTTGGGGAAAACAGGGAGAGGGAAAAGAGGTAAAGGCTATATGTGCCATTAACCCCTGCAGTGGTGGTGCAGCCGGGGGGGGGGGGGGAGAGAGAGAAACACTGTTAACCCTTGTACTGCTGGTCGCTGGCTTTCTCTCTGTATCACAACTTCCTCTCTGCTAGCCAGTGCTCAATGCTGATACCCCCTTCACTGCTTCAGGACTATAGGCAGCTTGATCTTCAGGTACAGAGAAGGCTATAGAAGCAGAATGAAATCAGCATGAAATGAGGGGGCAACTCTGACTTGGCATGCATAATAGCTCACTGGTCCAAGCACTCAGGCAGTTGACTGGTAGGTCCCAGAGCCCTGTGGTTCAACAGTCACGTGAGCATCCCAGTGGCCTCCTGCCTTTTGTCACTTGCTACACCCATGCTGGTCTCTTTGCCCAAGGCACACTGTGGTTTGAAAGGGGGCTGAAATTATGGTTGAAAAAATTTCCCAGCTTTTGTGTGTTCTGCTCAACCGTAATTCATGAATCACCGTACGTTTTGCCACTGATCAAAGTACCTGATTGCAGAGGAGAGTGTTTATGTGGCTAATAAGGAGAACATGGTGTTGGAAAAACTATAAGGCATGCACACACACACACTACATTCAGAAAGTACCTTTTGAAATGCTTCTTCTGATGCAGCCAGCTTTGCTTCCCACACCACCTCCTCCTCCTCCACACTCTTCTGCAAGTCCTTGAGCATCCTTTCCTACAGTTTTGAGAAAGAAACGAAGCATGAAGAAAGTCAGCAGGAAAAGAAAGCAAAGTTGGGCTTACCATACGTTTATTCTGCTCAGAGGCTAGAGGGTATTCTTGAATGGGTTACTCCAGCCACTAGCTCTGATGGACAACCCATGAAAATTGGGCTCCCTTAGTTCTTTGAGAGCCCACCCAGGGAGATCCCACCCAGGTTGGGAACTTGAAAAACTTTCAACTGTAAAAAAAGTATGTTAAATACAAAACAATTAATCACCATTACTAGAAAATACAGAGTAGAAAACAGGAGAGAGGAGAATTCCCAGGGCTTGAATTATTCTGGCTAAATATCCTGGGAGTAAGAGGCCCTCATCCTATCTCCTATCAGTAAGAACAATCATACTTGAGTGGCTGGGATACCTTCTGTCCACCGAGGAGAATTAATTTACCATAGTACATTCAACATTTTTTCTCCTTTAGTGGTAGAAAGTATTCTTCCAAGAATGCCCAAAAGCAGTGTCCATCCCAGGACAGGAATCTTCCTAAAACAACAAATGCTTTATGGAAAAAGCACCTGTTGAAACACCCATCTGTTAAAGCACACCTCAGCAGAGGCAAATGTGTCCAATTCATAATGCTGGACAAAAGTAACCATGAGGCTGCTCCGTAAATTTTGTAATGGGGCTAGAATTACATTTTCCAACTCCTGCTGTGAGATGTCTTCTCTGAGGGTTGCCTTCTGATGAGAGAGGATGGTAAAGAGAGGGAAGGAAAGAGAAAGGACTGCATCTTGGATGCAAGCTGACTCTGTAGGAAAAGCCCTAGAACAGTAACACCTAACAAACTGTTGAAGCTGTGCCTACTGTTTAACTGAGAAACTGTTACATTTTGAATTGAGTTCTTTTGTAAGCCACTTTTAAGTGACTGAAAATATTTCCCATTTACCTACCCCATGGAGGGAGCAACCCTATGTCCCCTAGACAATATAGTTTTTTTCCGTTTCCTGGCTCCATGCTCGAAGGCAGGGCTCTGAGCTCTGAGCCAGGAAACTGCGCTCCTCATCCCTTCCCTCTTGTAGCCTGCATGGAGAGAACAGCACTGGCAGCCTCTCCATGCTTCGTAAAGTACTTGGCCTTCCTTCCACTTCCTATATCTGTCCTTGTGTTTTTTTAGGTCATCTCTAAACTTTTGGTGAAGTCACACTGGCTTCTTCTGTTGTCTTCCACCTTTTTTCCTTGTTGGAATGGTTTGTAATTTTGCCTTTAGAATTTCCTTTTTTAAAAACTCCCACCCATCTTGGATTCCTTTTCTCATTAGAGTCACTTGCCATGGGACCTTCCTTATCACTGTTCTGAGTTTATTAAAATTGGCTTCCCAATCCAGGGTACGCATTTGGCTACACTCAGCTTTTGCTTCCTTTAGAACCAAGAACTCAACTAGCTGATCCTCTAGTTCCTTCCTCCACTTTCTGTAGGAGGAATTTATCAGCAACACAAGTCAGGAATCTCTTGGAGGGGCCATGTTTTGCAGAATTTGTATCCCAACAGGTAGAATTTGTCTACCCAACAGAATTTGTCTCCCTGAGGAAATTGAAGTCCCCCATTACTACTACATCATGCTTCCTTGAAACATTGGCTATTTGCTTTTCAAAAATTTCATCTTCGTCTTCTCCTTGATTGGGTGGCCAGTAGTAGACTCTGACCGCTATGTCCCTTTTATTCTTTGCTCCATCTATTTTAACCCAGATGCTCTCGATGGGGCTACCAAGCTCATCCTCCTGTATTTCTGTGCAGAGATATGTATTTTTAACATATAGTACAATGCCATCTCCCTTTCTGTTCCTTCTGAACAAGTTATATCCTTCAATTGCTGTATTCCACTCATGGGAGTCATCCCACCAAATTTCAGTTACACCTATCAAGTCATAATTTCCCTGCTGTATTAAGAGTTCAAGTTGGTTCTGTTTGTTTCCATTCTCTGGGCATTAGTATATAGATATTGAAGACCATTTGCTTTATAGTCTGGCTTTCTTTCTACGTGTTTTTGCCAGTCATTCACACGGAGTATTTTTCTCTCCCTTGCTATCTCTCTTTTAACTATTGGAAGAATGGATGAGAAAACTATCTGGACCCCAAAGTTCTTGAGTTTCCTTCCCAAAGCTTCCAAGTCTGATGTGATTTTTTTATAGCTCCGCTTGGCAGTATCATTTGATCCCACATGGATGAGAAGAAAGGGATACCTGTCAGTGGGCTTTATGAGTGTAGGCAACCCTTCAGTCACGTCTCTAATCCTTCCCTCCTGGGAGACAGCATACCTGGCGAGTCCATGGGTCTTCGTGACATACTTGGGTTTCAATCCCACGCAGCAAGGAGTCTCCCACAACTACTACTCTTCTCTTTATGTTGTAGGCCTTGGTTTCATTGTCTCTGCTTGACTGACCTTCAGCCTCTTGCTCGCTCCCCTGCGGGGTCCCCTGTAATTCTCTGCAGGCTGTTCCCCAGTCTCATCTTCAAGTACCTGAAAACAGTTCCATAGTTCCACTTCTTCCACTGGTGCAGAGTGGCTCCTAGTTCTTCTGCTCCTGTCACCCTTTTCCAAGGAGTATCCTCTACTGCAGTTTTCCTCACCTCAGCATTTTCTTTTTCTGCCTCCGCTCTTCTAGCTTCTGTACTTTGCTTTGCTGCTGTAGTTCCTCCTTTCTGTCTAAGAACTCTTCGTCTTCTCTTATGCTCTTGAGGGTTGGACACTCGCCACTCCAGTCCTCTTACTTTTTCTTCCAACAGTGTAATCAACTTGCACTTGTTGCGCGTGTAGGCCATGTTGATCTCAGGCAAGAAAACAAACATTGCACAGACCTTGAAGGTCACCGCCACTCGAGAGTCCTTTCCTTCCATAGTCTCTATTCTCTTTTTGTTTCTAGCTTTCTGATTGTACTGGAATAGCCTGTGCTTTGTCGTCTATTCACTGGAGGTTAACAACAGAGTCCCACTGGTATGGAAGTGTGTGTTACAAGAAAAAAAAATTAAATAAATTGTTAGAGGCCTCCCACTTGACCTCCCCTGCCAAACTCCTGTTTGCTCTCCCTGTTTGCTCGCTCTGATTGCTCGCTCTCTGGGAGCTTGCTTGCTTGTATAGCTCCTAGACCAGCTGGAGCAGCTTCCTCTGTTCTGCTCACTTAGGAGACAGGAAACAGACTGAAACTCCCCACCCAAACAGCTGCTGGGAGTCCTCAGGCCATGCCCCTTCAATTCAATTGGAGCTTTCAGGAGCACATGGTGAGCACACGGCAACTCAGAATGGAAAGTCCCTGGGCTTACTCCAGCCCACTCACCCCTTTTCCTTTGTCTCCTCTTCCAGTGCAACTCCCCTGCCAAACTCCTGTTTGCTCTCCCTGTATGCTCGTTCTGATGGCTTGCTCTCTGGGAGCTACGCATTACTACAATGTGGCATTCTGGGGGTGCCATGGCACCTGTGGGCACCTCCAGTGGTCCCCGCAAAGGGGTCCACAATGTGGTCCATGGGCACCCAATTTTTAAATCTTTTTATTTTTTCTGTTTTTTAAAGAAATGTATATAGATTTGTATGAAATGCATGCAACTTTCTAGCAACTATACATAGGCTTCAACAAAAGCAGACCAAATATCCAAATAAGTATCCATTTGAAGGTGGCATCTATATGCCACCTATTCAAATACTGAAATCATTGTAAGGTCCTCAGTCCATTGCATTTAGGAGGTGAGCATTTATCCTTCCAATCTTGGAATATCAATCTTTTAGCTGTCAAAATGGTGCAGAGAATCTATTTACGCTGAACATTTGATAATTTCCATGAAGCAGGTAAATAATTTAAAAGAGCATGTACATCAGTGAATATTAAAGACTGTTCCAGACAAAATTTATCTGTGTAGTAACCTCGCCCTCTAAAGAACCAACTATTGGACACTGCCAAGACATCTGTATAAAAGAAGGATTAGTTGTGTAGTAGCTGAATTACGCAATTACCTGAATTATGCAATCTCTTATTAAAGACATATTGTGATGTTCAATAGACAGAAAGCAAAAGTATTTGCTGAATATGACGCTGCCCAAGATCCATAGGCATGAGAGGGAGATGCCAAAGCGGCGATCCACTGATTAGGCATTTTGTGGTGGTGCCAACAACAGTTTCTCAAATTCCTAAATGTGCCCAGAAGCTTGGGAACCCCTGTGTTATATGCTGGGATGCCTTTGAAAATGATCCAGAAACTGACACTGGTCCAAAGTAGACTGTTAACAGGGGCTGGGCAGTGTGATCATATTACACCAGTGCTTTGTGATTTGTATTGGTTTCCAGTCCATTTCTGGGCTCAATTCAAAATGCTGGTATTAACCCTCAAAGCCCTAAATAGCTTGGAGCCAGGCTACCTGAGGAATAGTCTTCTCCCATGTACGCTCAGACCCGAAGACCATCTTCAGAGGTCCCCAGTTGCCCCTGCCAAATGAGGGGAGGCAGCTGCCACTACTGCCTTTTCTGCGGTGGTACCCTGGTAAAGGAACGCCCTCCTCAGAGAGGCTCATGTGGCGCCTATGCTGTAGTGCTTTCAGTGCCATCTGAAGACCTTTTAATTCTCCCAGGCTTTTTAGACCTTTAGTTTTTAAAAACAGTGGTAGTGGTTTTTAAATCCTTGCACTATTGCTGATTTTACTTTGGTTTTTATTCTGTTGCTGTTTTAATCTTTTTAAGGATTTTATATTATGTTTTATTATGTTCTTAAATTTTATGGTTTTAAGTTTTATTTTGTGAACTGCCCACAGAGCTTTGGTTATAAGGCAGTATAAAAAGGTAAAGGTGTCCCCAACCAGTTGTGTCCGACTCTAGGGTGTGGTGCTCATCTCCATTTCTAAGCCGAAGAGCCAGCACTGTCTGAAGACGCTTCCGTGGTCATGTGGCCGGCATGACTGAACACCGAGGTGCACAGAACGCTGTTACCTTTCCCGCCGAAGCGGTACCTATTTATCTACTTGCAATTTCTTGCTCTCGAACTGCTAGGTTGGCAGAAGCTGGGACTGAAGACGGGAGCTCACTCCGTCACGCAGCACTCGGGTCTCGAAATGTAGTAAATAAATATTCCAACATAACAGGAGGGCACCAGGTTGGGGAACACTGCCTTGGTACGACACCCTTCTTCTGCTTTCCCTCTCTCCACTGGGTTCCCTCAGGGCTCTGTACTTGGCCCTCCACAGTTCTCCCTTTATGCCTTATCCCTGGGTTGTCTCATCGTTCCCTGTGGCTTTCAGTACCCACTGGACATGAACAAAAGCCAGCTCTACCATTCTATCCTGGAACCTTTGCCCGGCATCCAGTTCTGCATCTCAGCTACCTGTGATTTCTGCTTGGATCATCACTCATGCTCAATATGTTGTTGCCTCACGCTCAATATGTCGAAAACCAAACTTCTCATCCTTAACTGTCACCTCCTTTGTTCACTTCCCTTATCCATGGACACAGTCACCATCTACCCTGTTGATCAGACACAAAGCCTTGGTTTTATCTTGTTTCTTCTCCCTCCTTTAACCCGCAAATTCAGTGCATTGCCAAAATATGCTTCTTCTTCTTTTACAACATTACAAAAATATGGCGCTTTCTCTTTGTCCCTTCTGCAAAAATTCTTGTCAATGCCCTGGTCATTTCTTACCTTGACTTCTGCCATCTTTTCTCTGGCCTTCAATTGTCTTGCCTTTGTCCACTCATATTCATCCAGCACTCTGCTACCAACTCTCTTGTCATTCTGACCATGTGACTCCACTCCTTAAATTCCTTCACTGGATTCCCATCTGCTCTCAGGTTCGGCAGAAGCTTCTTGTCTTGACTGTCAAAGTCCTTCATAGCCTTGCCCCTTCTTACCTCTCTGTGCTTGACTGCAACACATCCCTTTCTTTGACCCTCACACCTGTGATCCCAGCTCTACCATCCTCAGCTATCCAAGGGTCTACTGCTCCCTGAAAGGATGCCATCCATTTTCCTTGCTGCTCCTTATGCCTGGAACTGTCTCCCACAAGGCCTCTATGCCACCAACTCCCTTGCTCCTTTAGGTCCCTTCTCAAAACTCACTTTTTTCAGGAAACCTTTGGATCATTCCCTTAGTCTGGGGTGCACAACTTGTGGCCCTCTAAATGCTTTGGCCTACTACTCTCGCCATCCCTCACCATTAGCTATGTTAATTAGGGCTGATGGGAGTTGTAGGCCAAAACATCTGGAGGGTCACAAGTTGTCCACCTATATGCCCTAATCCCTATACCTTATTGTAACTAATTCAAAGTATAACTAATTCAAAATAATCACATATTTTCCCCCAGCTTATCCATGCCTCCATTTCCCCCTTCTTATGTTCCTTGTAAAGTGTCATGCAAATAGATGGCACTTTACACTGCCTACATGTGTGGGAACCTCATCAAAGCACACATAATACAAGGGATTGGAGCCAATGTATATGATCTGGCTAGCATACACAGTTTCACTTACCGTCTCTGCAAGAATGGTCCTATACTGATCACATTCTGCTTGTAGTGTGCTCAGTGCCTCATTTGCTTCTCTTAATGACAGTGCCAAGTCCTAAAAGAAAGTTTCATAGATAAGCTTTCAAAAGATTCTCCATGCTGTCGAATCATTAATAATGATCCCTTTCAACTAAGGGATCAAACAGGCCATCAAGCCCAAGTGCCCAACAAATGACACATCTTGGTATGCCAAAACCAGAGCCTACAATATCAGTAAGTACACAGACATGAATACATGTTATAGAAGGAATGCCGAAATCAACCCAACTGGGGAATGGATTGCTCCAAATATGGTGATCAAAGTCCACCCATCAAGTCTTTCAAAGGGAAAGTTTTACTGCAATACAGCTTCAACACACCCAACATATCCCATTCTTTACAGCTATTAACTAATTCACATTTTGATGAATTAAATTTAAATGATTATATATTCCAGTGCTTTAATTAGAAGAACCCTGAAGGAAAAGGATAATTTCTCAATGAAGTTTTATTTTGTTTCTATAGTTGCACACTTAAAAAAATATTTTATGAAATAGACTTTCCACTAATAATATTACTCGTAAATACTTTAAGTGCTCCTATTTGCTCTCTATCCAGGCCTTGCAACTTAGATTCATACTTTATATGCAAGTCTGCATGCCTTCAGTGGCTGGATGAAGGCAAAAGCATCTGGGCACCTTCTGGGTGGAGGGAGTTACTTTGTGGTTTGTCTTTCCCAGTGGCATTGGCTACCTCCCTGACCTTCCCCCATGGATCTCAGACATGGGTGGGGAGGGGGTTCTAACTCCACCATGCTGAGGCTTCCACCCTTGGGAGTTTGAGCTCAGCATCCAAGCTCCACTCCCAGGTGACTCCTTGGCCTGGCTAGCCTTAAAACATGCCAGTGCAAGACATGCATGCCCCATGCCCCACAGGAAAGCCCTGTGAGAAATCCAGGTCACCCAGGGCCCGGCTAGGCAGTGTTGTCAACACAATGTCACTTTGCTGGCTGGGCTACTCTGACCTGCCTGGTGGCTTTGTCCACATTGGTACTGCTGGGACAACTGGCCCTGCCCTTCTTCCTGACATCAGTTATTGCTAGTGGCCCTCTCCGGCTTAAGGGATCTGTCAAGTTCAAGGTAGGGTGCTGCTGATCAATGGCCCTTTACACTCTTCTTTAAAGACAGCCCACAGCCACTAGTATTTCTTATTTATTTATTTTGTGGCGTTTATATACTGCTGAAAATAATAAAATGTCTCAGCACTAGACAAAAGGCCAAACTACACAATACGTTAAACATATATTTTGTTGTTGTTAAATAGCAGTCATGGAAAATCCATGTGTGGTTTTGCAAGCCTTTCTCCCTTCACAATGGCTCTAACAAAAATCACCCCACTGAAGTTGCTGTTTGCTGCAGGAGGGAAGCTGTTACTGGTGCCCAATCAGCCCCCACCCACAACAGCTGCTATTCAACAAATTAAACTTCAGCCACTATTGTGTGATTTAACCCAAAGTTTTCCAAATAAGGCCTTACTAACATTGGACACCCTCATTATTTGTTCTTGTGTACCTTCTGCATGTAGAAAAGTTCTGATATCAGATTTACAGCCAGAGTATGGAACCTTTCACAGGTGGCATTCTCTTGTGACTGCATGCCAGTGGAGGGTGGCCCTCCACACAAAAAGTGGGCAAGCCAACCCTAAAGTGGGTGGGGGCACCCCACACACTCTCTTTCATCCACACATACATTCATACTCATCCACACATAACACACTATTCATTCACACCCATTCATTCATTCATTCATTCATTCACTCACTCACTCAGTCACACACACACACAATTTATTTTAAACATTTATAAATTGTGCCTTCATCTCAGAAAGGATTTCAAGGAGGTGTACATAAAATTATCTAAAAATAATACAATAAAAGCAACCTATATACAATAAAAACCAAACTAAAATCAAACAATAAACTCAAGACAGATAAAACTATTTCAACCAGCTAAAAAGATACTGATTTGAATTTAAAAATGTAAAATTATGCAAATTTGTTTTCAAATTCCTGTGTAAATAGAAAGATTTTAACCTAGTGCCTAAAAGAGTACAGCGTAGTTGCAAGGCATACCTCCTGTGGGAGGGCCTTTCAAAGTTGTGGTGCCACCACCAAGAAGGCCCTCCCTTTTGGAGAGGACAAGTGTACTTGTCTTATAGAAGGAGTACGGAGAAGAGCCTCGTCACATTATCGAAATGCATGGCAGGCTGATATGGGAAGAGGGACTTTTTCAGATGTTTGGGCTCTAAAGGTAAGCACCTGAACCCTGAATTGGGCTCGGCAGCAAAAAGGCAGCCAATGTGGCTCCTTCCAAATTGATGTAATATGGCTCCACCTAGGCAAACCAGCCAGAATTCGAGTAATTCAATGATGTACTAGTATGTACTGGTGGCTGAATGATGAACTTTTACGTACTAGTAGCTGATGAACCAGACGAAGCTGATCAAGTGTCTTGTTTACTAGGGACTACTGATCTGTAGTGGAAACCCTCAAAGTTCACAAAGTCCAGTTCAGTCAAGGAGTGGGCAATAAGCAAAGTCAAGTTAGTCCAAGGTCAAAGCCAGCAAGTTCTCAGAGCACAGTGTCAGACAGGGATTTAGCAAGAAGGGTGGTCAAAGGCAGTCCAAGGTTACTTACAGGAGTTCAGGCAGAGGAGGCACAAGGCCAAGGTACAATCTATCCAGAGTTGGTGAAGAGATGTTGTTTCAGCAGCTCTCCCAGCCTGGAAGTGAGGCTTTTAAGCAGGAGCTGCCAGAACTGCACCTGGGGTTCCACTGTGGCTCATTAGAAGCTTCTGGTAGAAGTCCTCCTCATGAGGTGAACCCCTACATAGGAAGAGCCCCTTACTCATGAGGAGTCCTTTGCTATAATTGTACACTTCTCCTGAGCATAACGACTTGAGCCTGCCTCTTTGGGTGTTGCTACTCCTGGGGGTTCAGAGGTCATTCCACTTCTACCTCTGAGCCAGAGTGCCCATCTTCCTGGGGAGGGGAACCCTTGGCAGTCTCCCCTGAGGGCCCAGGCTCCTCCTGAACCACTGGCATGGCTAGATCCTGGGCATTGTTAGCTTCTGAGGCCTCTGGGTCCCCCCCCCAGAGAGGAGGAATCCTGTCATTGGGGCTTGACATAAAGAGAGCTCTAAGCAACTGAGGCCTCAAGAGACCATATTGGATCTAAGAGCATTCCCAAGCTGTGCACCTGTTGCTTCAGGGGGAGTGCAATCCCACTCAGAACAGGTTGCAAACCAGCTTCCTGGACCCAAGAACCACCTACCCACAATGCCTCCATTGCCCACTATCGAGTTCATTCAACTATTCAGCACCTCCACAGCCTCACTTGAATCTGATGACAAAGAGAAGTAGGACTGGGTCATCCAAATATCTGGATGACCTCACCCTGCAGCTTCATATAGATATTAAAGAGCACGGGGGATAAGACAGGACTCTACAGCTCAGATGCCATAGTGTCAAGCAAAAACCTCCCCCTGCTAGTTTCTGAAACCAGCCCTACAGTGGAACCATCCCTGACACACAGAGCTAGTTTAACAAACTATGGTCAATAGTATTAAAAGCCACTGAGAGATCAAGGAGAACCATCAGAGTTGCACCCGCTCTCTCCTGACAAAAGTCATCTATCAGGGTGACCAAGGCTGTTTGTATGCCAAACTCAAGCTTAAACACAGATTGAGATGGGTCTAGATAATCTCATCCTAAAGTGCTTGGAGTTGGACCACCTCAACCCTCTTGAGCAGCTTGCCCCCAAATATTCAAAACTGGGTGATAGTTGCAATTTTCTGGACCCAGTGAGGATTTCTTAAGAAGTTGTCTCACAATTGCCTTCTTCAAGGCATCTGGGACTAATACCTCTTTCAACAAGGCATTAATAACCTCCTGAATCTACCCAATCAATCCCCTTTGACACAATGGCCCTGCTCAGACGCACACTGGAGAAGGGTGGTTAGACTAACCATAGTGCACGGTGGTTACCGCTAACCACTGCGTGTGCTACTGCCACATGTGCCGGTAACCATGTTCTGCAATGTGATTAGACTAACCATTCTCTAACCGCCCGCCCTCCCATAGGAACCCACAGCCCTCCGGATGGGTGGACATCCATCTCAGTGGCCTTTGCACTGTCGGACATTTTGGTGCTTGGCAGCTACTCCTTCTTTGGCCACTCTTGCTGTGAAGCTCTATAGCAGCTGTAAATTAACCACAGTGGCTGTTCAGACATCACACTAAGCCATGGTAGAGCCCACTAACCATCTTGCAGCAAATGGTTAGTGAATGTGGTTAGTCTGTGGTTAATAAACCACCATGGTTGTGACATACACCTGTTCAGACATCATGCTAAGCCAACATGGTTGGTTCAAAACTCCTAACCATCATGGCTTAGCATGATGTTTGAACAGGGCCACCATAACTAGCTAAGGTGAGCAAGGGTCAAAAGTACAGGTGGTTGGATAATCCTCTCCAAGCATGCTGTCCATACCCTCAGGCCACATCAATTGAAACAGCTCCCATAAAACTGGACCAGATGGTGCTCTAGAGTGACACTTCCAAGGAAGTGTACCAATAATAGCATCAAGACCAGAGTGAGTATGAGCAACTTTATTCTCATAGTGCCTAGGGAACTTGTCAAAGCAGGCCTTCGTAAGTTCCAACATAGCCAGGGTCCAGAGGTAATAACTGATTAACCAGTTGAAAAAGCTCTGCCAGACAGCTACCCAAGAACATAATGGAGATGGAGAAATAAAGTCACTTTGCTACCCTCACTACAACAAAGTAGATATGATAACGTGGTATGATATGATAATATCAAAGTAGATATGATCATTATCTCCAGTCATACTTGCCATGTGACTTGCACCTTCAGCATTCTAGCAAACATCTTGCTTGTTTCATCACTCCCAGCTCTCTGGTAAACAGGTAGCTGGCTGAGTTCTATAATGTCAGAGAGGATGCTTGGGAATGATAATGTGCACTGTCCTAGCCATCTCACCATCCCGTGTTGAGACCAGAGCTCTGACAGGAGCGCCAGCCACGTCAACCAGAAAATCCACGGAGCATTCAGGAATGCATTGGATTCCCTAATTTTTTTTTGGGGGGGCACAGCTTAATGGGCTCACCTACTCACCAGAGGGGAAAGCCACCACAAGACAACAGATTTCAGGCTTGTAGCCTACTACTCGGTTAAAAATACGAGGTCAACAGTGTGTCCTGAAAGATGTGTTGGGCTGGTGACATATTGAGAAAGCCCCATGGTTGTCATGGCATCCATGAAGTCCTGATCAAGCTCTCCTAAAGTAGCCATGCCAGGGATGTTGAAATCTCACAGAACAAGCATCCTGGGATTTTCCAGTATTACTTCCCCTCACCTTTTGTGTCAGGGCAGGGCTTGGGGGAGGGGGCTTGGGGGGTGGATGGGGAAGGGGGGCTGGCAAGCCAGAGGTTCCCCATTGTCGATTCACATGATACTTACAGATTCTGTTTTTTCATTCTTCTGTTGTAGTGTTTCCAAAGCCTTCTCTGTAAATTGCTGTAACCATTCATCATAAGTCTGAGAAGTAAACAAATATAGTTCAGGAGCTTAGAGTATCATATTTCTCCCACCTGAAGGTTTCAGTACTCTGTCCCAAATTTCCTCCTAGATTTTTAAGTGTGTAAATGTTTTTTTTTCCTTGCTTCCTTGTACCCTCTATGCCAGGGAGGGGCCAGATGACCCTCAAACACAGCCCTCCATGGGCCAGATGACATCAGGGGGCACAGCCACCCCCCGACACCATCATTCCCTAACATGGAGGAGAACTGGCATTACATGTTGGGGATACTTTGCCCACACATCCTCCCTGATAGGGGAAGGCATGGCTTGGGGCAAAGTACCTAGAGCACCACTTGCCTACCCAATTAGGAAGGAGACTTAAGGGGAATCCCCTTGTATTTCTCCAATCAATGGCTGGAGGTAATAGGGGGATTCCTGCCCCCTTCCCAAGCCCCTGGTAGATTCCTGAGTGCAGAGCTTTGGCAGGGGACAGGGCCTGTAGAGGGAGCCAAAGCCTCTGCAAGCTGGATGGGGAATGCTGGATTAGGCCCTTGGGCCGAAGGTTCCCCTCCACTGTGTACCACTCTCTCACCTTCTCTGCTGCCTTCAACTATACCTTCTCTCCTTTCAACCTCGCCTATTTAATACTTCATAGTGGAAACGCAGAAGATCATTATTATTTTGTGGAGTCAGTGGTGCACAAATTCCCTTGCCCATGTCTTCCATTTGGGCCTGTTTACTGAGCTGGTGAGCTGTGCCAATTTTGTTGATGCTGTACAGCTCAAGGCTGGTAGATACACCTCAAGCTGGAAAGATCTCAAGGTCAGGATACTTGTTGTTAGCAGAGTAGCTGAGATGGGAGTTCTCTAGGCTAGCTGCCGGCCAATGGTTAGGGCTAGTTCTTTTCTAGTCTGTAGGAATGTATGAACATTCTTGAAGCTGGTGGGGAAATAGCTCACTAGATGCGAGTTTAATATTAAACGGATCTGTGAAGCAATTTTTGAACCAGAACTTGGTTGCAGGCTTATCCAGAACGTGCTGTGTGTCAGGCCTATTGGGGTTCACCTCTTGCTGTTTTAAGAGGTTCCTGGAGACTGAAGGGGTGTAAACTTATGATTTTGCCTTGACGTAGACTGCTGCAATTATCGTCTCCTGCTCTGTTAATTTGTTCCTGCTTAATAAAAACTTTCTTTCATGCATTAGTGTGTTTATTGTATTCTGAATCCTAAACAAAACCATTGCCTTTTGGCAGCACATACTTTAACTCCCACCCCTAAAAACACCTTGTGCTATTGCCTTGCAATCAGCCAGTCAACTGACAGACCCATCCTGGGCTTAGGAGATAATTTTTGAGTAGTGGCTCCCCACCCCCATGACATGTGGTAAGAGCAATTTTAACCAACAACACTTTACTTTTGAGAACAGGTTTGCAAACAAGGTTAAAGATGTTTTATACAAATGGCTTCCAGGTGTGTACAATGAAGCACAAACTACTTCACTAGTATACCTTAAGAACTGGCATGAAACCAGTTCTCCACTTGCTTGCAGCCATTATGTAACCCACTGACTTCATCATCCTTTTATATGCAACTTATGAAGCTGCCCTAAGACGCTGAACTGCAGACCGGAAGGTCAGCAGGACAGCAGTTCGAGACCCGAGTGCCGTGTGACGGAGTGAGCTCCCGTCTTCAGTCCCAGCTCCTGCCAACCTAGCAGTTCGAAAGCAAGAAATTGCAAGTAGATAAATAGGTACCGCCTCGGCGGGAAAGGTAACAGCGTTCCGTGCACCTTGGTGTTCAGTCATGCCAGCCACATGACCACGGAAGCGTCTTTGGACAGCGCTGGCTCTTCGGCTTAGAAACGGGGATGAGCACCGCACCCTAGAGTCGGACACGACTGGTTGGGGACACCTTTACCTTTTACCTTTTTTACCAAGTCAGGCAATTGATTCATCTAGTGCAGATCTGTCTCCTCTGACTGGCAACAACTTGCCAAGGTATTAGACATAGATCTGAGCCCTGCTATCAGAGGTATTTTTAACTAGAAATGTAAGGGAGAGATCCTCTATGTGCAAAGCATGTGCTCTATCGCTGAGCTATAGCCCCTCTTTCCTCTAGCCCTTCCCTTTAGTTCCCCCGCCCCCCGCTTTTCATTTATTATATTCGATACTGCCCAATAGCTGAAGCTCTCTGGAGGTTCACAAAAATTATTTTCATATTTGGAACTGTCCAGACCACTATGCATTTTAGGTCTATAAAGTGTTAAGCAACAAATGGTGTTATCATGTAAAATCATTAATCGCCCCCTTTGGGTGAAAGGGTTCCCGAGGTTTGAATAAAGGAAAGTTACCAGAAGGAAAAGGGTGAATAATTGGAAAAACAGGTGTGCATAGATGCAAAGCTGAGTGTGGAAATGCAAAACTGACTGTGGAATGTGAACAACAAGAGGCTGGTAATTAATTGAGTTTGGGGAAAAAACACTGAAAACACCAGATAAAATAAGCCCCAAACCAAAGGCAATGGTTGTATAATTTAGTAATGTTGCTAACAAGTGGAATTATGATTGTACAGTCCAGGCTTCTGAGGAAAAGGATGTCCTTTAACATCGGAAAAAGGAATTTCCAAAAGAAATAAGATGAGCCCATTTAATGTAAAACCAGGGCATGTAGTCAAAGACATATTTTTCCACATCGTACAAAGACTTGGGGAAAAAATACATAAAATATGCTGAAGTCAGCAAACCCCGAGAAGGAAACTGAACACCAGAAAGAAGCTGCTACCACACCTCCTGCTTCTGAGTATACAATCTGCATTGGCCACCTGGTTCTCTTGTTCCAATGTTAGCAACTATTTAAGTAAATGTGAAAAGTATAAATGGATCAAATTTAACTGCATTTCATCTAAATAAAGGTGTTCTACAAATAGCATTCAGGTTTTTGAGTCTCAGTCTGCATCTCACCCCAGGATCCCAACAATTTATAACAGTATCCACCTGTTCACCACCCAACAGGACTTGTGGGAAGAGAGACAACAGCATCTTCTTTGTTTGTGCCTGAATAACTCCAAGCTGTTGCTCCAAGGCTTCCTGAAAGAACAAGCAAAGAGGGACTTTCACAAACTGAAGACTACTTAATGCCTCATTCTTGATTAACAGGGAACTTCAGATTATTGCCAATGTCCCTTGATCTGTCAGTTTCAGGGCCTTTCCACATGTTAAGGAACTTAAGTGTACACTTAAAGGGTGAATGTGATAGACATGTACCATACACACACACTCACCAGAGCCAGGATTCACTGTGTTTCAGTTTTAAATGTCCACTCCATTTTGTCACTACACTTCATGTTTGGTTTTTATTTCTCAGTCTCCATCCTGTCTAGGAGGGATAGCTATCAAGAATTGTTCCATTCTGCAGCTGCTTGAGGCTCACAGGAGAAGCTCATGGCATCTGACAGGGCCAGCTAATGGCATCTGAGAGGGCCAAATCTGAGCAAGGACAGACTAGACAAGGGTCTGGCAGTCGAGGTTGTGTCAGCTGAGTAGGATCCAGTCAAGGTAGGAAGCCCTCTTGTATAAAGGACAGCTGAAACAGGACCATGGATTTGCTCAGAGTGAGCTTTGTTGGCTGGAGCTCTCTTCTACTAGAACCATAGGAGGATGTTGTCTCAGCAGCAAGCTAAAGACAACCGAAGCCTTATGTAGGCAGCCATGATCTGTAGTGCAGTCAGGTCCACCTCTTCTGGAGGAGCTGGCTGGACCCTTGAATGACTTTGTAATCTCAGATCTCTGTGAGGTTGGGGGAGATGGAAGTTCTGTCAGGGTTCATCCTCTGACTCGGAGGAGGATGGCAAGGCTGTGAAAACACCCAGCTCTGTTTTCCTTTTCAGGATTCAGGTGAGGCAGTGAAAATGCTGAACTAGTGCCTGGAATCAGCAATGGGCTGGATGAGGGCCAATAAACTGAAACTCAGTCTTGAGAAGGTGAAGGTTCCATGACATGAATAAAGACATCTTTATTCTTTATGTTATTTTAAATATATTTTCCTCTTTTAACATGTTGTTTGTTATTTTATATATTAACTTGTTTTTGAAAACCACTCTGGAAGTTCCATTTAAGGGCAATATATAAATCTTTTAAAAATGTACACAACTGAGAACTCTGAAGTCTTGTATGACCTTTCCACTAAAACACAACCATCAAGTGTCTAGTGCCTTCAATTCAGGATAAGTGGAGACAACCCCCCCCGCCCCAAAAAACCCCTTTCAGTTGCTACACAGGTTTTCATTTCTAAGACTATAAATGCTCTTGGCCCAAGTTTGATTTCAACAGTCTATCTTGCTGATAGACACATAGTATGACCAAGTCTTACAATTCCTGGCTTGGCTATCAATCTTTGTGCTCCATCACCCTGAAGTCCTTACCCGGCAAAAGGTAATGGTTGCTCTGCCTGCCTTTTGGGATTCACTTTGTTGCTGAGGATTACCCTGCCCTATCCCTGACTGCTCTTGATAGATTGTAAGGAAGGGTTGGTAAAAATCTCTCTTTTGTTTGTCAGCACTTCCAGTTTTCACCCCATCCTCATCCTCTATGTACTTGGCTTGCTGCTGTCTCTCCCTATCCCTCTCCCATTTGGATCAGTTTTCAATAGTAGACCTGCAATTTACCTTTTGTTTTGTTCTATCAGTAATGTTCCCTTTCTGGAAAGCTCTGCTTCTACCTTCTTGGTATCTTACGAGGTCACATCTAGACCAAAGTTCCTATCATTACTCACACTGTGGTCCTTCTGATTGGGTAAAACATGCTAGTTTCTGCGACAGCTCTGCCAGACTCACAACAGCCTTTCCTGCAGTAGAACAGAGCCAGAGCAGCAGAGGGAAAAGGTCCCCTAGTACCAGGGCAAAATTACCCCAATAATTCATATTCCAGAAGGGTTTATTCCAGGAACATTGAAAAGTAGGTTTCAGAGACGTATAGAGATGCCTGTCCCTAGCACGTATTGTAACAGCTCTGTGACAAACTTGGGCTGCTGCTACGTTCTGTGTGAAATGGCCTTCCCTCTGGAGATAGTTTCATTTCCCCACATACCATTATTTACACTGAAGAGATAACCTATCCAAAGCTTGTAGAATAATAACCATATAAAAAGATTATGGTGTCACTGTATGGTAAGTTGGGGAAAACCAATCCTAACCACGCATATGCTGATGAGTCTCAGCTGGTGGTGACTGACGAAGAAAGAGGTCTCGGAATTGTGCTGGTTTGCTCAATGTAAAATGTCGAAAAGGCAGATTCCATTTAACCCAAAATAAAACTTCCAATATTATAATACTTTAATACACATCTATAGTGCAAACACACTTGGCATACTGTGTGCAGTTCTGGTCACCACACCTCGAAAAGGATATTGTAGAGCTGGAAAAGGCTCAGACATCAGCAACCAAAATGATCAAGGGGCTGGGCAACTCCCCTAAGAACATTTGGGGCTTTTTAACTTAGAAAAAAGGCAAGTAAAGTGGGGGCATGTATAAAATTATGCACGGTGTGGAGAAAATAGATGGGGAGAAGTCTTTTTCCCTCTCTCATAATACTAGGACCCAGGGTCATCCAATGACGCTAAATGATGGAAGATTCAGGACAGATAAAAGGGAATACTTCTTCACACAGCACATAGTTAAACCATGAAATTTGCTCTCACCAACTTGGATCACTTTAAAGGGGGATTAGACAAATTCATTGAAGATAAGGCTATCAATTGCTATTAGTCATGGTGGCTATATATTACCTCCAGTATCAGAGGAGACGTATGAAAAAGGAGGACACTGAATGGCCATTGAAATGCATTGGTTCAATCCAAATGGCCATAGTAAATCACTGGAGGATTTTAAGGAATTATGCTGCCTCCATCGCGTCTGCAGAGTGCTGTCCCAGGAGGCTGTTCCAAGTGGACCGGAGCCTGGTCGGTCCTGTGGCTCCGGAACCACTGGAGCATTCTAAGGCCTCCTGTGAGGCCTTGGCAAGGCACTTTGCAGATAAAATTGATCAGATTAGGTGTGTTACTCTGCACGCTGTGGATACAGTTAGTGAGCAAGAGGCGGCCTGTGGCAAACCGGTTTTGTGGGATCCGTTCCAGCTTCTTCCTCCTGATGAAGTGGACAAGGTGCTTTCATCGGTACAGCCGACCACCTGCTTACTTGATCCTTGCCCATCTTGGCTCATTATGAGCTGCAGAGAGAGACTGGGTGAGGGGATCAAGGCGGTGATGAACGCCTCCCTTGAGGAGGGAGTGATGCCATCAGCCCTCAAGGAGGCAGTGATAAGACCGCTCTTAAAGAAGCCCTCCTTGGATCCTCAAGTTTTGAACAACTTTCGCCCAGTCTCAAATCTGTCATTTTTGGGCAAGGTGATTGAGCGGGTGGTGGCGATGCAGTTGAAGGCACACTGGGAAGAAACTGATTCTCTAGACCCATTTCAGTCGGGCTTCAGGCCTGGGCATGGGAAAGAAACGGCCTTGGTCGCCTTGGTAGATGATATGAGGAGGGCTCTGAATAGGGGTGAATGCTCCTTCCTTGTTCTCCTCGACCTCTCAGCGGCTTTCAATACCGTTGACCACGGTATCCTCCTGGACCGCCTGGAGGGGTTGGGCATTGGGGACACCGTATTGCGGTGGTTCCGGTCCTTCCTCTCCGGCAGGTACCAGAGGGTAGCACTGGGAGAGGAGGTTTTGGACCCGTGGCCACTTACTTGTGGGGTGCCACAGTGTTCCATCCTCTCCCCGATGCTATTTAACATCTATGTGAAGCTGCTGGGGGCTATCATCAGGAGGTTTGGGGTGCAGTGTCATCAATATGCGGATGACACGCAGCTCTACCTCTCGTTTAAATCTTCACCAAGGTTGGCCGTAGAATCCCTGTCCAAATGTCTGGAGACAGTGAGTGGCTGGATGGGGAGGAATAGGCTGAAGATGAACCCTGACAAGACCGAGGTACTTTTGGTGGGAGACAAGAGGAGGCTGGGGGATGTTGACCTGGTGTTGAATGGGGTACGGCTACCCTTGAAAGACCAGGTCTGCAGCCTGGGGGTCATTTTGGACTCCCAGCTGTCCATGGAGGCTCAGGTGTCAGCTGTGAGCCGGACAGCGCTGTATCAACTCCATCTGATACGGCAGCTGCACCCCTTCCTTCCCGACCATCTGCTCCCATCGGTAGTACATGCCCTGGTCTCCTCTCGTCTAGACTACTGTAATGCGCTCTATGTGGGGTTACCCTTGAAGACGGTTTAGAAACTGCAGCTGGTACAGAACGCAGCGGCTCGCCTGATTAAAGGCAGCCGCCGGCGAGATCACATCACTCCAGTGCTGAAGGAGTTGCACTGGATACCAGTTGTTTTCTGGGCCAAATTCAAGGTGTTGGTTTTGACCTTTAAAACCCTATATGGTTCCGGCCCAGCCTATCTTAAGGAGCGCCTCCAGCAGCACCAGACAGGCCGCTTAACAAGATCAGCCTCGGATGGCCTTCTCTCTGTCCCATCAGCCAGGACAGTTAGACTGGTGGGGACGAGGGAGAGGGCCTTTTCTGTGGTGGCCCCCACTCTGTGGAACTCCCTCCCTAGGGAACTCCGTCATGCCCCCTCTTTAATGAGCTTCCGTCGTGCATTAAAAATGGTGTTGTTCAGGCAGGCATTTGGGGTGGGTTAGGGTATTTTAGAAAATGTTTTTATTGTAGAATTTTATTGTTTTAAACTGTTTTTATTGTATGTACATCGCCCAGAGTGGCTGGGTGACCAGCCAGATGGGCGATTAATAAATTTAATAATAAATAATAAATAAATAAAGGAAGAGCTTCAAATTAAAATACCTATACGAGATAAACATTTATTTTTAATAGAAAACAACTTTGAATCAAATATTTACTATATTTTAAGGAATATATATTTTATAAAGGAATAAAGGGTTATTTTATTTTATTTTTATTTTATAAAAGGGTTATTTTATTTTATAAAGGATTATTTCATCCTATGACCCACCCCCCAGCAGTTTCTAGGGATCAACTCCAAATACACCGAGAAATCGGAATGCAATAAACAGAAGGTGACTGCAGTGTCACATAATGTTCTACAAGCACCAGTTTCAAATGGCCTAGACATGTGGAGCAGTCGGGATGGTGGTGGTGTTCAAATGGCCTAGACATGTGCAGGGTTTTCCCCCTAAAACTGCATAGGATTATTCCCGTGCTTACACATCTACCACCTTCTGATGGAGCATGCGTCAAATAATGACTCTTGGGATGCTTGAGTCACCCGCGGTAGCACCCAAGAATGGGTTGGGGGCTCCTCTGTTTCCTGTGGGGCTGCTCATCTCAGTCCAGTGCATTCCTATGGCCAGTCGGAATGACTCCTGAATAGGCTGGATGGGGCATGCATCACACCAGGATGCCTGGCAGCCTCCCCTTACAACTGGCCTGGATTTCCAAATGGCCACAAGAATACACTGGAAAGATACCAGAAGCCCTACAGGAAACAGAGGGAGCCCCCAAACTGCTCACGGATAACAGAGATAGCACCCCCAAACCTTAATACTTCGGATGTGATGCGTGTTCCGTTTGAATGGCCATTCCTTCGGCACAGCCTCAATATGCAAGTGTTGTTTGGAATGGCCATAGGAATGCAATGGACTGAGACAAGCAGCTTACAGGAGAAAGCAGGAGCCCCCAAACTGCGCATGGGTGATAGAGTTAGTACTCCCAAAGACCCCAAGAGTCACTGTTTGAAGTATGCTCCATAAGGATGGTCCCTCCTTGTGCACGGCCATAATATTCAGATGTCCTTCTGAATGGCCCTAGGAATGCTTTGGGCTGAGATCAGCAGCCCTGCAGAAAGGAGCAGGAGCCTCCAAACAACTCATGAGTGAGAGAGGAAGTACCCTGAAAGGCCCCAAGAGTCATGATCCTATTCCCCCTTCCATAGCAATCGCGCCTCCTTCCCAATGGCCATAATATTCAGCTGTGCAGTAGGAAGGGCCATAGGAAGGCACTGGACTGAGATGAGCAGCCCCATATGGAACAGCAGGTGCCCCCACACTGCTCACAGGTGACAAAGGTAGTACCCTGAAACATCTCAAGAATCCCAATGTGATGCATGCTCCATAGGAATGACCCCTTCTTGCGCTTGGCCACAATAGTCGGATGTCCTTCTGAATGACCATGGGAATACATTGAGTGGATACAAACAGCTCCACAGGAAACCGCAGGAGCTCCCGTGGAGCTGTTCGTATTTGTCCAAAGCATTCCTAGGGCCATTCTGAAGGACAACTGAATATTATAGCCATGTGCATGGAGGGGCCATTCCTATAGAGCATGCATCAAGCAGAGACTCTTAGGAAGCTTGGGGTACTAACTCTATCACCCATGAGCAGTTTTGGGGCTCCTGCTGTTTCCTGTGGGGCTGCTTGTCTTAGTCCAATGCATTTCTATGGCCATTCTGAAGGACACTGTAATATTATGGTCATGTCGAAGGAGCGGCCATTCCTATGGAGCATGCATCACATCAGGACTATTAGGATGTTTGGGGGTAGTACCTCTGTTACCTCGGAGCAGTTTGGGAGCTCCCTCAGGGGAAGTTACTGGGGCTGGGGGTGGAGAAGCATGTGGAAGCATGGAAATAATCCTAGGTCGTTTTAGGGGGAAAACCCCGCACATGTCTAGGCCTTTCGAAACTGGTACTTACAGAACATTATGTAAGAGTTCAATCACCTTCTGTTTATTGCATTCCAATTTCTTTGTGTGTTTGGAGATGATCCCTAGAAACCAGTGTTGGCGGTCATAGGAGCTGTTCCATAAAACCATGCCGTTAGTAAGTATTTTGATTCAGAGTTGTTTTCAATGAAAAATAAATGTGTATCTCTTTTAGGTATTTTGATTTGAAGGAAAAAGGAAAGGTTCCTCCTGTGCAAGCACCGGGTCATTGCTGACCCCTAGAGGGACGCCGCTTACTCTGGTGTTTTCATGGCAGACTATAGCGGGGTGGTTTGCCATTGCCTTCCCCAGTCATGACTACCTTTCCCCCAGCAAGCTGGGTACTCATTTTACCGACCTCGGAAGGATGGAGGGCTGAGTCGACCTGAGACGGCTACCTGAGAACCGGGTTCTGCTGGGATCGAACTCTGGTCATGGGGAGAGTTTTGGTTGCAATACTGCCACCTACTACTCTGATCCCTAAAAACTTCCAATGATTTCCTATGGCCATTCGGAATGAACCAACGCATTTCAATGGCCATTCGGCGTTCTCCTTTTTAGTACATCCGGTATCAGAGGCAGTGTGCCTCTGTATACCAGTTGCTTTGGAGCACAAGCAGGAGGGTGCTATTGCATTCATGTCCTGTTGTGGGCTTTCCAGGAGCATCTAGTTGGCCACTGTGTGAACAGAATGCTAAATTAGATAGGCTTTTGACGTGATCCAGCATGGCTCTTCTTAAGTTCTTATCGTACAAAATACCATGGCATTTACAGGAAAGCTAACCTTTGCTTTAGTTGCAGAGAGCAGCTTTTCTTCACATGCCCTTTCCACTGAAATAACAGCTTCCATGGCTTCCCAGTTCTTTTCTTGCAAGTCCTGTTGGAAACAAACATCACAAACAAACCAAATATTGGTAAGAAGGTGGCCACAAAATTTTATGTGCAGCAACTCAACCATTTGGACTCAATGGTCTTATAGGCCCCTTCCAACCCTACTATTCTATGATTCTGTGATTCATCTTAAGAAATTCAGGTTGATTTTCAAAACTGCTGGATCTTTATCTAATTTGAAATGTAATTTATGTTGCAGTTTAAATCTATTCCTCTTGCAGCAACTGAGGGCTGTTTTTCTTCTTTACGGTGTCCCTTGAAATGTTTACAAAAAGTCAGTACTTCTTAAAAAGCATAATGTTAACCTCCACAACCCCTGCTGGATTGCAAGCCAGGCCCTACTTCCTTTGCCCATTGTCCCCCACATGAACTTTTCTAACTAAGCAAACCACATTCCTTTATTTTTAAACTTTTGCCTTGTTAATTTAGTCTAACCACTACTTCACCTAATTCCATACATGTGTGCCTGTGTACGTGTGTGCACAGACACTCGCGGTACCTTCGGTCCATTTCATACATCTTATGCAGTTGGCTCTTAAAAAGGTTCATGCTAGATCCCTGTGGCACTTTACAGGCTAAGTATATTTCTTCAATCTCCCTCTCATACATACTTTGAATTCTAAGACACCTTAACTATGCTCCCCTGCGAATTCTTTCTAGTTTGTCCCTGTTTTTCATTATATATGCAACCTCTATAGAGACGAATCCGTAGGTTCTCAGAACACAGGATGGCTCTAGTAACTAAAAGAGTCCAAGGTTCTCATTATATTGAAGGAAATGGTTCCCATAACATAAGGAACCAGTAACAACATAACTAGCATTTCTGCATTACGTAGCCAGGGCACCCTAATCATGTTTTTTCAACATTCTATCATAATAAAAACTAAGCAGTCTATTCTTCACAAAATCAAGACAAATTGTCTTATCGGTATGAGATACGACATGAGGAATGTACTTAGTGAAAGATTCAACCTGACTGAATCTCAGAGATATCTCATGAAGGATGGTCAAGTCATAGCAATTTAAAAATATATATGGACGTATGATGGTTCCTTGCTTGTGACCATTTTAGCCATTGAAAACATGTCATAAATGTCTCCTTTGCGCAGTTAAAAAACACATTCAGGTGAATTGCAAGGGTCTCCCATTCATTGGTTTGATCCCAGGATGAATACGTTTTCAAAGTTCCCATTTTAAAGGGGAAGGGATCTGCCTCCTTCTCCCAAGTATGGGGCAATATGAGGATAACAGCAGTGGACTACACTGTATGCCTAGTACACTTCTGGAAGTATTGGATAGTCTATGCAGATAATATAGGAATAATTAAAATGGCCTGACTTGCAGGGTTGATGTTTGAGAAGTGCTCTCAACACTTTATGAAGTGCTCTCAACACTTTAAAGCACACTATAAATGCCAATTATTACAGAGTCACAATTAAGGTAAATGTTGTCATGCTCCTTCCCTCAAGAGCACTTATGTAATCCAGTGAATTCCCTTTTCAAAACACAAAGACATTCTAGGATCAAGAAATCGTAGGGTTGACAAATGCAGTCATGCACCAAGGAGCATGGAGACTGTAAACAATAAAGGTAAAGGTGTCCCCAGCCAGTCGTGTCCGACTCTAGGGTGCGGTGCTCATCTCCATTTCTAAGCCGAAGAGCCAGCGCTGTCCGAAGCGGTACCTATTTATCTACTTGCAATCTCTTGCTTTCGAACTGCTAGGTTGGCAGGAGCTGGGACTGAAGACGGGAGCTCACTCCGTCACGCGGCACTCGGGTCTCGAACTGCTGTCCTGCCGACGGTCTGCAGGTTCAGCGTCTTAACCACTAAGCCACCGCAGCCAATAAAATAATAAAAGCTTTTTACAATTCTTTCATATTGTACTTGCTTCCATCTTCTCTTGTTCCTTTCAGCCCCAATCCTCCTTCCTCTGCAGGTTTTTTTTAAATAATATGCCCTACAAGATACAAAACATCTACTACAAGATAGTGAAAGAAGACCTCACCCTTGCAGAAGAGGATACTTTGAAATGCCTTGGGCATACCCTGTACTACAATATGTTTTCTACTTCTCAGGCTTTGCCCCCATTTTCTGTTCTTCTCATGCTGCTCTTTTTCCTGCTCAGATTGTTTCCTTTACAGATTTTACCAGGGGGAAGGGCCAGAACTCAGTGGTACAGCACTTGCTTGGCATGCAAAAAGTTCCAGTATCTCCAGGTAGGGCTGGAAAAGACCCCTTTCTGAAACCCTGGAGAGCTGCTGCCAATCAGTGTACATAATACTGAGCTAGCTGAACCAGTTGTCAGACAAGGGTGTGTCCACACAGAGGACTCGTAGTGCTACCAGTCAAAAGGCATTGTGCAGCTATGCTACCTTTTCTTCCTTAGCACATGTTTTCTGGTAAGAAAAATGATGGAAGAAGCACTGGGAAAACATGGGAGGGCTAGAAATGGAAAACTACAATGTCTGGACCCCGTGAAAAATTCTGTGAATGAGGTGGCAGTGTGATCATACAATAAAAGCCTCACCTGCAAGCACCTGAGGCAGCTTCCTGTATTCCTACCCTTCACTAGGGGCTTCATCACACAAGGCTAAAAATCCTGCAATTTACCAGGGCTTCTGCTTCCAGAATCTCTGTGGGATTAGATCAGGTCCTTTCTGTTGTTGTTCAGTCGTTCAGTCGTGTCCAACTCTTCGTGACCCCATGGACCATAGCACGCCAGGCCTTCCTGTCCTGCGCTCTCTCCCGGAGTGTGCTCAAGTTCATATTCATTGCATCGGTGATGCTATCTAGCCATCTCATCCTCTGCCATCCCCTTCTCCTTTTGCCTTCAATCTTTCCCAGCATCAGGGTCTTTTCCAGAGAGTTTTCTCTTCACATTAGGTGGCCAAAATACTGGAGCTTCAGCTTCAGTATCTGTCCTTCCAATGAGCACTCAGGGTTGATTTCCTTTAGGATGGACTGATTTGACCTCCTTGCAGTCCAGGGGACTCGTAAGAGTCTTCTCCAGCACCACAGTTCGAAAGCATCAATTCTTCGGCACTCAGCCTGCCTTATAGTCCAGCTCTCACAGCCATACGTTACTAGTGGGAAAACCATAGCTTTGATTATGCAGACCTTTGTCTGCAAGGTGACGTCTCTGCTTCTTACTATGCTGTCTAGGTTTGCCATAGCTTTCCTCCCAAGGAGCAAGCGTCTTTTAATTTCATGGCTACAGTCACCGTCTGCGGTGATCTTGGAGCCCAAGAAAGTAAAATCTGTCACAGCTTCCATTTCTTCCCCTTCCATATGCCAGGAAGTGATGGGGCCAGATGCCATGATCTTAGTTTTTTTTAATGTTGAGTTTCAAACCAGCTTTTGCACTCTCCACTTTCACCCTCAACAAGAGGCTCTTTAGATCCTCTTCGCTTTCTGCCATTAGGGTGGTATCGTCTGCGTATCGGAGGTTGTTGATAATTCTCCCGGCAATCTTAATTCCGACCTGTGATTCATCCAACCCGGCGTTTCTCATGATGTACTCTGCATATAAATTAAATAAGCAGGGCGACAATATACAGCCTTGTCGTACTGCTTTCCCAATTTTGAACCAATCGGTTGTTCCATGTCCGGTTCTTACTGTCGTTTCTTGACCCTCGTACAGGTTTCTCAGGAGACAGGTAAGGTGGTCTGGTACTCCCATCTCTTTCAGAATTTGCCACAGTTCGTTGTGAGCCACACAATCAAAGGCTTTAGTGTAGTCAATGAAGCAGAAATAGACGTTTTTTCTGGAATTCTCTTGCTTTCTCCGTGATCCAGCGAAGGTTGGCAATTTGATCTCTAGTTCCTCTGCCTCTTCGAAACCCAGCTTGTACTTCCAGTAGTTCTCGGTTCACATACTGCTGAAGCCTAGCTTGTAGGATTTTGAGCATCACCTTGCCGGCATGTGAAATGAGTGCAACTGTACGGTAGTTTGAACACCCTTTGGCATTGCCCTTCTTTGGAATTGGAATTTAAACTGACCTTTTCCAGTCTTGTGGCCATGGTTGAGTGTTCCAAATGTGTTGGCATATTGAGTGCAGCACTTTAACAGCATCATCTTTTAGGATCTTAAATAGCTCTGCTGGAATACTGTCATCTCCGCTAGCTTTGTTGTTAGTAATGCTTCCTGAGGCCCACTTGACTTCACTCTCTAGGATGTGCGGCTCAAGTTCAGTGACCGCACTATCATGGCTATCAGGGACATTCAGATCTTTCCTGTATAGTTCTTCTGTGTATTCTTGCCACCTCTTCTTAATCTCATCTGCTTCTGTTAGGTCCCTGCCTTCTTTGTCCTTTATCATGCCCGTCTTTGCACAAAACGTTCCCTTGAGATCTCCAATTTTCTTGAAGAGATCTCTAGTCTTTCCCATTCTGTTGTTTTCCTCGATTTCTTTGCATTGTTCATTTAAGAAGGCCTTCTTGTCTCTCCTTGCTATTCTCTGGAACTCTGTGTTCAGTTGGGTATATCTTCCCCTTTCTCCCTTGCTTTTTGCTTCCCTTCTTTCCTCAGCTACTTGTAAAGCCTCATCAGACAGCCACTTTGCTTTCTTGCATTTCTTTTTCTTTGGGATGGATTTCGTTGCTGCCTCCTGAACAATGTTACGGACCTCCGTCCATAGTTCCTCAGGCACTCTGTCTATCAGGTCTAATCCCTGAAATCTATTCCTCACCTCCACTGTATATTCATCAGGGATATGATTTAGGTCATACCTGAACGGTTTAGTGGTTTTCCCGACGTTCTTCAATTTAAGCCGAAATTTTGCAAGAAGCAGCTCATGATCTGAGCCACAGTCAGCTCCAGGTCTTGTTTTTACTGACTGTATGGAGCTTCTCCATCTTTGGCTGCAAAGGACATAATCAATCTGATTTCGATATTGACCATCTGGTGACGTCCATGTGTAGAGTCGCCTCTTGTGCTGTTGGAAAAGAGTGTTTGCTATGATCAGCATGTTCTCTTGGCAAAACTCTATTAGCTTTTGTCCTGCTTCATTTTGTACACCAAGGCCATGCCTGCCTGTTATCCCGGTGATTTCTTGACTTCCTACTTTAGCATTGCAATCCCCTATGATGAAGAGGACGTCTTTTTTTGGTGTTAGTTCTAGAAGGTGTTGTAAGTCTTCATAGAACCGATCAACCTCAGCTTCTTTGGCCTCAGTGGTTGGGGCATAGACTTGAATTACTGTGATGTTGAATGGCTTGCCTTGGATTCGTACTGAGATCATTCTATCATTTTTAAGATTGTACCCCAGTACTGCTTTTCCCACCCTTTTGTTGACTATGAGTGCTACTCCATTTCTTCTAAGGGATTCTTGCCCACAATAGTAGATATGATGGTCACCTGAATTAAATTCGCCCATGCCTGTCCATTTCAGTTCGCTGATTCCCAAGATGTCGATGTTCAATCTTGCCATCTCATGTTTGACCACCTCCAGCTTACCTTGATTCAGGTCCTTTCTACTTGGCTTTAAAAAAACCCTAAACGTCTATGTGTTTAATTACAAAGCCATTAGGTGGCGCTGTTGTTTTATTTGCAATAAAAGCGACTTTAAACAGTATACCCTCATTTATATCAACTCCATGGTGGGAGGAGGGAAAATGCCGGACTTTCATCATCATGGAAAACAACGCAATAGAGCTCACAAAGAGCGGGAGGTTCCCTAGGAGGACTGTGTCGTGTACAGGACGCGCAAACTTCTGTGAGTAAGCAATCTCCATAGCAGGATAAAAGCCCTGTGCGAAGGAGCCCTAGGTTTATTCTCTCTGCCAAATTTCAAACTGAAAGGGCAAATTGTATTGACTTCATGACAGAAAGCTTAAAAATACAGCCGCCTTAATTTTCCACCATTCTTGGCACTGTATATTTATAGGTGAGGCATAACCTACTAACCTAACTACTAGTATTATCACATACAGTTTATCAGCATGCCAATTCACTCCCTAAATCCTACAAGGAGTGTAAAGTTATTCCAGTTATCTGGAGTGTTTTTCCCCACACAGTCAGGGCACCATTGGTTTGCTCAAGCCATCTTGTTATACAACCATATTTGAGAGGGGATCTCTCTTTGTGCTAACAGAATCAGTCACACAAAAGAATGAAGAGTTGTCAGACAACTAGAGATGTGAAGGCCCAGGAAAAAACCTCAAAAAATATGGAGAAAAAGGTTTTCCCCAGTTTTTCCCCAAGGACCATTGTTCTTGTTTTCTGAAAAATTGGGAAAATTGAACAGCTTTGGATTATGAAATATTTTATTTTAGAATGGTGAATACAATATTTAAGATAATATATTTATATATTGTTACCGAACCTTTACTCCCTATAAATGACTTCTAAAAACCACATAAAAAGAAAACGTTTATAGAAAGACTAGAGACGTAAAATGTGTGGAAAGCCATGGGGGGGGGGGGGGATTTAATCCTCTCTGTAAGATTCCCAGAATAGTTTTTCTCTTTCATTCCATATTAAAATTATTGATCTAAAGTAAATTTTACTGATAGACATTTATGTTCAGTTTCCCAACATGTGAGTAGAGTCACCATTATGCATCCTTGACAGTAAATGTACATTCTTGACAGTTGGGGTTTTGTTCTATTAGAGTCCTGTGTTTTTGAGCTTGTTCTGGTTAGATGCTGTTGCAGTGAATTAATGTAGTCCTTGGCTTTCTTCACATAGAGCTTTTATCCTGCAATTGAGATTGCTCCCTCATAGAAGTTTGTGGGCTCTTTACATGATGCCATGACCCTCCAGGGCGTCTCCTGCACTAAATGCCCTTTGTTCCATTTTTAAATAGATCGTAGATAATGGGCTATCAAATTATCCCGTTGTGTTCCACTTCAGTTCCCTCCATGAAAAGAGGAAAACTGGCAAGAAGAGGAGCGAGATCAATGAAAGATAATGGAAGATTCAGATATGGGGAGAAGGAGGGGGAAGGGGAGGGGGAAAGGAAGCGGGTGAAAAAGGGAGTCGCCGTGATCCTGCTAAAACGGAAGCAGAAAGCCCCATTTTAAATGCAGGATTTTAGGCTGGTGTAGAGATGCCCCAATCTAAAACCCACATGTGAAAGAAACATTATAGGTTATCCCACTACTACCATCAAATGCAATGGAACAGCATGTGGATTATCACACACACACACACACACACACACACACACTTTTAGGCTTTGGTCTACAGAACTCACTGCCACAGTAATAAAGTTCTCAATTAGACCCCACTACTAGCGAATGCTGTCTCACTTATAAAACCTGTAACTGCTGCCACTAGAATGAACCTTTTGTAGCTAAAAGAGTAGCTTGGTTCTTATGGGGTAGGCATGGGATTGACACCACCACTAGAGACAACCTTTTAAAATGTATAAAAAAATAAGATGTTAATTAACAAAAATTATTTACTAAAGTGAGTAAAACATCACTCTTCAAATAATAGGATGAGATTGCTTAAAGCTTCTTAAATTACAAATGATTGCTTACCATTCCTAATAGGTGAGAGAGCTTTTCCAGGCTAAATAAAATCTCAGTAGCTTTTCCTTCAGATGAGATTTCCCTAAACTCCACCCCACAAACAGGAACAGGTTTAGGAATTTCCCTACGCTTCCTTACAAATAGGAGCAGATGCTGCACACCAGTCTTCCTCTGTCTCCAGTTCTTCCTGCTTCTTCTGGCTTCTAGGATGATTCAGATGTTTCAGGGACTATTTGCTGAAGTTCTTCCTCATCAGACATAAAATAGGAACCTAAAATATGTCATGTATAACTTGCTTTGCTCATAAGATTATCATGTTTGGTATATTAAATTTAAAAGCATAGCTTATTCAGACAATAATTACAAATTTACTAAGGGTACAATCCTATTGAGATAGGTGGCCGCCTCCAGATTCGGAGGCAACTGCCTTTCCTAAGCAGGGCAGGAGAAGCACGTGGGGGACTTTTCCCCCCACGCTTCTCCTGCCCAGCTTTTTTGGATAGACAGCCGATTGCAGCTATCTAGCTGCAGGAGCACAGAGTGGGGAAGGAGGCTGCTATACGACATACTGGATGTGTCGTACACGTAGCTATGCCCTCCCCGCCCCAGAACACCCCCAGCCACACCCCTTTTCAGCTCATCTTGTGACTGTGGAGGATGGGGGGGATGTTGGTTTTCCGGGAACCGACCTCAGAGTGTGGGCTCCAAGGTCAGTTCCCGGAAAACGGCATATCCTATGGCCGTCTAGCCACTGTCTAGCGGCCATAGAATTACTTTCTAAGTTTCCTTTTAAAAGTGTTTAATTTTAATGATAATTTATGAACAAACCAAGTTATGCATAATATAACTTATGTTCCTAACACAGCCTTCCCCAACCTGGTACCTCCAGATGTTTTGGACTACAACACCCAGCATTCCTGATGATCGGCCATGCTGCCTGAGGCTGATGGGAGCTGAAGTCCAACATATCTGAAGGGCATGAGGTTGGGGAAGGCTGCCGTAAAGCAACAAAGTGACTTTAGATCTGTAAAGAGCGCTAAAAAAATAAGTATTGCTTCTTTTTCCATTTTTCCCCAATTGTCATTTTTTCCCAAAAAACAAAAAGGATGTGTGTGTGTTTTTTTCCATGGCTTCAAAATTTCCAGAAATTTTACATCTCTACCCATAACATATTATAACTCAATATATTCCATGTCAATAACATGGGCAGAAAATACCTATCTTCACCTTTTCTACATTTTCACTGGACCCTGATTTATCTATTACTCACATTTTTTTTCTCTTAGTCTAAATGTTTTCCTTCTACTTTTTCAACAGCAGATTTCTGCTTCTCTAGTTTTTCTCTATGTTCCCACATTACCACCTGCACAAATCATATTATCTTAATGGAACTGAATTTAAGCATAGTTTAATCCCACAAGTTTGAACAACACATGGCACTGCAAATAGCCTTGTCATTGTGTTGGTCCCATTTGCTCCGCCACAGTGAGGAATAAGTGCATCACCTTCACCCACTGCTTGGCCCAGGCAAAGGTGGTATCAGAAACAATGCCCATCTCATATTCTGCAAGCATGTGGCACTGCACCACCCAGTGAGGTCTGGGTTTAGGCCACATAGAAGTGGTTCTCATATGTAACGCCTTGGATAAAATTGCCAATGCTTTGGGACAATCATTCATTCCCATGACTCCACCCATTCATTAAAGGATGGGAAAAGGATAAGAACATTAAGGGTGCAAGCCTATGCAGGTTTAGACAGAAAAAAGTCCCTACAACTCCCTGGGAGTTGTAGGGATTTTTTTTCTTTCTAAACTTGCGTGGGATTGTGCCCTAAATTGATATTTAAGTTTGGTAACAGTACAATTAGTTTAGTTTGCATTCGCTTTGATGGTTACTCACATTGTTTTTTATTTTCAATTGTTCGACTGTATCTTTTAGTTCTGCAGCTTCATTCTCTATTGTGGAGAGTTGTGTGGATGAATCTTGGAATCTGAAACAGAAAGAGACTCTGTGTTTCAGCCTCTGTCTACATTTTAGATAGCACTCCGTTTTGTGATGTGCTTATGCTATTAAGAACAAGCGAGAGAGCTTCGGCTATTGGGCGGTATAGAAATGAAATAAATAAATAAATAAAATAAGCGTCCTTTGGTGATCTCTACACTAAGAAGAGACCCAGCAACACTCATCTGTGTCTACCCCAGAAGAGGAGTGCACAGAGAATTTCTGCTGGAATGAATGCTCAAATAAACATGGGAAGCTGACAGAAAGCATTATGGACCAGTGGGCCCTATCCTAATGCAGTTTGATTGGCATTTCCAGTTTCCAACAGAATGAAAGGTGTTGTAAAAGACTGGGTTCATTTTTAGAAGATTGCCCAATATGTTTTGAGCTTGCTGCTATATTTCAACCATACTATAATATAAAGAACAATGTTATTGCTAATAAATATACAAATATATGAAGATGAAGTAATTGCTCCCATTATCGTGTTATACAGTGCATTTAGTAATGTGTAGATACCAGGGGTAAGGGGCCCTGGTGCCCTCCAGATGTTTTGGACTACAACTCCCAACAACCCCAGCCAATGGTCAGAGATTGTGGGAGCTGTAATCCAAAACAGTTGAAGGGTATATACAATAGAATATAAACCCAACATATATTTTCTTGTAGAAGTTCTTTTAAAAAAGTTTTAAATTTAATTTAGGGGGAGATTTAAACTGGAATGTCAGAGGTATGTCACACAGGGACTTGATTGATCCAAAGTGGAAGAGGAAATGTTAGAATGTCAAAAGAAGTTAAAAAGGGGCAGGAGCAGCTGACTCTGCTATGATTGTTAAGAGATAGGGGCATCGTGGATGTCTGGAGTGAATGCAACCCTAGAGATAACAGTTTCACATTTCAGTCATCGAGATTCCAGACCCTAAGTCATATAGATTTTATCTTAACCCCCAAATCCTTATTAGAGACTGTTAGATCAACCCATATTGGAATCATTAAAATAACAGACCACAGCCTGGTGGCAGTAGAACTGGCTCTGGTCTCTGACCTGCCCCAAAGCACACCATCTTGGTCCTTTAGCCCATTATTAATTGCAAATGAGACTATTTGAGAAAGAATTCAGGAGGCGCTTACACAATATTTTAAGGAGAATTCCACTCCAGGAATTTCAAATAGCCTCCTTTATGAAGCAATGAAACCTGCTATAAGAGGGGTCTCCATTCGGGAGAAGGCATGGTTAAAGACAGGTCTCAAAAAGAAGTAAATATCTAGAATTATCAATAGCAGATCTATCCTCACAGTATGCACGAACAGGCTCTAGGTACTTATATAAACAAATTGAAGCTAAGAGGAAAGAGCTGGAGGTGTTAGAGACAAATCAGACAACACTTAGTCTCCTGTATCTGAAACAGAAGTTTTATGAAGGGGGGGGGGGTATTCTCAGATGATGGCAAGAAGATTACAAAAGAAAAGGGTGAGAAATCAGATATTAACTATCCAGGCAGCGACAGGGGAATGTATATATAATACTCAAAAAATCTTTAAGGAGTTTGCAGACGTTTATGACACTTCCTCGCCTCCCCCAGCACGTATTCAATTTTTTAAAGGTTCAATTAACTTGTCACTGACTGTTGGCAGGGAGGATAGAAGGCTGATGGACTCTCCTATTCTAAATGATGTCAGCGAGGAAATAAAAAATTTAAAGGAAGCAAAGTCGCCTGGCCCAGACAGTCTCAGTACACATTTTTATAAAACTTACGAGGACACGCTGACACCCTATTTAACTGCAGTATTTAATGGTGTCCTAGGAGGGGCACCCCTCCCATCAAGAACTAGATCAATACAGGGTGAGGATACATCCCCGTACGATAAGCCCTTATGCGGATGACACAGTCGTATATACAGAACACCCGATAGCAGCTGCAGCTAAACTTAAATTAATTCTGACTGATTTTGCACAAGCAGCAGGCCTATGTGTTAATTATTCAGAATCAGAGTCCATGTTTTTCAATACCGCACCAAAAATACAACGCCTGTTCTCTGATCTGATGGAGATCCCAGTGGTCCATACTATGTTTCTTTATCTAGGGATGCAAGTTACAAAAAATCTAAACAAACTCTACAAAGCAAACTATGGAAAGGTCCGGAAAGACATCAACAGGGACATAAGGCAACGGAGGTTAATGACGCTCTCTATAATGGATAGACTGATGGCAGTAAAGATGACAGTCCTCCCTCACCCTATGTTCCTTTTCTGAACACTCCCAGTTTATATCCCTCAGAAGCACTTAAATAAACGGCAGAAAAAAAATTAATACTTTTATCATTGCCATAAAACGCCCAAAGATTAGAGCAGCCCTACTCCACCTGCAAGCACAGCAGCAGGGTTGGGGGGATACTCTATTATGATGCTTGTCAACTTCAGCAGGCAATCCGCATAATTTTAAAAGATGAGGGAAAGCAATGGGTTTCAGTGGAAAACACAGAGATAAAGGGAATATTGTTAAGCGAGCACCTATTGCTAAAATATAAAACTGACCTTAGGGGCCTAGTTGAAAATAGGTTTATACAACCACTTGCCAGAGCTGGACAAGGTGGGCAGCAAAATTCTCCCAGGGGACGTCACCACTACTCCCAGTGGAAAGTCACCCTAATTTCCGTAACAAGACCAGGACACATAATGTCACTGAATGGAAAGAAAGAGGGTTCCATCGGCTGTACCAATTTTATGAGGAGGGCCAACCAATAAAAAAGGAGGCTTTAAAAAAAAAGTTGGGCAACGTAACATTGACCTGGCTTTTGAGTTGCCAACTCCAGTCCTTTTTTAGTTCCCCTACGGTGAAAAATGAGGTCACTACAAGCCTAACTATGTTTGAAAAATTAATGGTAGGGAACTCGGGAGAGACCCAGGGATTTATTTCTGTAACATACAAACAGTTCCTGCACTTCACATGTGATTTAACCACTCCACAAAAAACTTGGTGGGAAACAAACTGGAACTTTAAAGTAGATGACTATGACTGGCAGCAACTAAGGGATAAGCCTCCATATAAATCAGTATCAGCCCAAACTAGAGAGATGTCACTGAAAACAGTTCATGGGTGGTATCTGACTCCAAGGCATCTCGCACTTATGACACACTCAACTTCTCCTCAGTATTGGAGGGGATGCCAGGAGTCAGGAACATACCGGCACATGTGGTGCGACTGTGCAGAACTCCAACCATTCTGGCAGGCAGTGGCAGCAAAGATTGGCCATATTACAAACCAAAATATCCCACATATGCCAATTCTAGCAGTATTAAATTTGTTTATAGGGGAGGCTGTTTAAACAGTAAGGACATGATTACTTACTTACTCATAGCTGCCAGATCCACAATAGCTAGGTTTGGGAAGGGATTAGATTATTGGTATGCCATGGTTGGGCAAACTGCTATAATGGAAAAAATACCACACAAGTTGAAGGTGGCCAGGGGTCAAAGCAAACACGATTCATTCCATGCGATATGGTTTGACTTTATCACATATACGAACAGAACAGAACATCAATATTTGATTCCCTCGCACTATAAAATCCTATGGCTTTTATAAGGAAGTAAATAAATGAAGAATAATCCTGAATTCATCTGATAAAACATCTAGTAACACCAACAACCTGTGACGTCTGTATATCCATTAAAATATAACTGTATGGTAAGAAGATGTAATCCTGATGGAATTTGTTTTAGTTTAGTTTTTGGTTTGGTTTGATTTTGTTTTGTTTGAAATTCAATAAAATCTGTATTAAAAAATATGTTGCTGATCTTCTAACCAAAATATGCACCATGTCCCTCAGATCAGCCTCTATACCAAAGGCCTGGAAGATGGCCAGTGTAACACTAATTTTTTAAAAGTGATCTGGGGGGATCCAGGAAATTACAGGCTGGTTAGCTTAACATCTGTTTCAGATAAACTGGTGGAAAGAATTATTATTAGAAACAAAGGGAGCAATTTTATGGCTGCTAGACAGCAGCTAGATAGCCATAGGATATCTGGTTTTCTGGGAACCGACCTAGGAGCCCGTGCTCTGAGGTTGATTCCCGGGGAATCGACCTCCCCCCACTTCTAGCAAGCAAGGAGAGACAATAGCAAGGAGAGACAAGAAGGCCTTCTTAAATGAACAATGCAAAGAAATCGAAGAAAACAATAGAATGGGAAATGGTCCGTGGGGTCACGAAGAGTCGGACACGACTGAACGACTGAACAACAACAACAACAAACTCAGTCTGCTGGCCCATCACAGTCAGTCCTTCTATATGCTTATAACTTTAGGGTGCAATCCTATTCAGATAGGAGGCCACCTCCGAACTTGGAGGCGACTGCCTATCCAGTGCAGGGCAGGAGAAGCATGGAGGGGATCATTCCCTCCATGCTTCTCCTGCCCTGCATTTTTGGCTAGACAGCTGACTGCGGCTGTCTAGCTGCGGGAGGATGGAACGGGGGAGGAGGCTGCTGCACGACACACTGGATGTGTCATACAGGCATTTCTGCCCTCCCCACCCTGGAACACCCCCAGACACACCCCTTTTTGGTCGCTCTGCGCTCCTCTTGCGAGCGCAGAAGATGGGGTTGTTCCGGTCTTGAAGTGGGGGGAGGTGTTGTAGGTCTTCATAGAACCGATCAACCTCAGCTTCTTCGGCCTCAGTGGTTGGGGCATAGACTTGAATTACTGTGATGTTGAATGGTTTGCCTTGGATTCGTGCTGAGACCATTCTATCGTTTTTGAGATTGTACCCCAGTACTGCTTTTCCCACCCTTTTGTTGACTATGAGTGCTACTCCATTTCTTCTAAGGGATTCTTGCCCACAGTAGTAGATATGATGGTCACCTGAATTAAATTCGCCCATGCCTGTCCATTTTAGTTTGCTGATTCCCAAGATGTCGATGTTCAGTCTTGCTATCTCATGTTTGACCACCTCCAGCTTACCTTGATTCACTGTTCTTACATTCCAGGTTGCTAAACAATATTGTTCTTTACAGCATCGGATTTTCTTTTCACCACTAGACACATCCACAGCTGAGTGTCCTTTCGGCTTTGGCCCAGCCGCTTTACTCTTTCTGGCGCTACTTGGAAATACCCTCTGCTCTTCCCCAGTAGTATATTGGACACCTTCCGACCTGAGGAGCTCATCTTCCGGCGTCATATCTTTTAGCCTTGTGATACGTTCCATGGGGTTTTCTTGGCAAGAATACTGAAGTGGGTTGCCATTTCCTTCTCCAGTGGACCACATTTTGTCAGAACTCTCTGCCATGACCTGTCCGTCTTGGGTGGCCCTGCACGGCATAGCTTATGGCTTCACTGAGTTACGCAAGCCCCTTCGCCACAACAAGGCAGTGATCCATGAAGGGGATGAGTTTGTTGGCTGACTATAATTATGTTAACCCCTTTTTAAAATTGTGTCCCAGCTCATTTGCAAAACACCAAGCAACTATTAGATGAATTGCATCAGATGGAGTTCCTGACACAATGCATATGGAGGGCATTGACACTGAGACATTGTACTCCATTGTGGATAATGAAGGAGCAAGATCCAGTTTGATATAACTTTTAAAAGAGAATTACCATTTGATTAATTGCTATTGCTTCAATATTGAGGACACTGATGGACTGATAGCTGCATGTTTACAGTGTAATGTATTTCACTTTAATGATGAATATTTTTCACAGAAATGTGCTTTAGCAATGGGAAATTGATTGGCACCATTATTGGCCATTGCATATATAAACTCAGTTGAAAGACACTGGGCATCTCTACACCAGCCTAAAATCCTGCATTTAAAATGGGGCTTTCTGCTTCCATTTTAAATGCAGGATCATGACGACTCCCTTTTTCACCGGCTTCCTTTCCCCTGTCCTCTTTCCCCCGCCTTCTCAACATATCTGAGTCTTCCGTTATCTTTCTCACTCCTCTTCTTGTCACTTTTCCTCTTTTCACAGAGAGAACAGAAGCAGAACACAACAGGGTAATTCGATAGCTCATTATCTGTGATCTATTTAAAAATCGAACAAAGGGCATTTAGTGCAGGAGACACCCTGAAGGGTCACAGTGTCACATAAAGAGCCCACAAACTTCTATGAAGGAGCAATCTCAATCGCAGGATAAAAGCTCCATGTGAAGAAAGCCACTGTATTGATTGTGATATCCTCCTGTATCGCTGTTACATAGATGATATAACTATAACACATACAGTGACAGAAGCAGATAAAGAGTTTGATGCAATGAATGGGGTTGACTGTATAACATTAACATGGGAGCAGCCAAATGTAGATAGTTGGCTTCTCTTTTTGGATGTGGAATTAAAGATCTGTAATGGGCAGTTTAAAACAAGGTGGTACAGGAAACCTATGAAAAGGGGCATACTATCGAATTGTAAGTCTGCACACCCTGTGCTAGTGAAAAGGCAGGTGGTAAAGAGCTTGATTCAGATCTGTTGGAGTGTCTACAATTAATTATGCTGAAGAATCAAAACAAAAAGCAGTAAAACTGGCAGAGGTCAAGGGTTATAGGTTATTTGTTCCAGCTGTTAGAAGTATGAGGTATATCAGAGGACTGACTGTTTTGAAAACCCCATCTGCGACAGACAGGTTTGTATGGGAAGCCCAAAAGATTCTTGATCGCTGAAACATCAAGGCTAATGTTGTTTGTACTGCCCCAATATCATTGAAACAACATCTTGTGAAGTCTCAGCTGTATGACAACAAATGCTGGACACGGGAATGCCCTATCTATGTGGAAAGTAAGGGGAAGTATACAGTTAAGGGAGCTATCTATAAAATTTACATGTTTGGAATGAAACTCTTTTTACACTGGTAAAACTGGAAGACCTCTTTTAAAAAGACATAAGGTACACTTGGCAGATATTCAGTATAATGAAACACGTGCTAAACCTTGGTCCCTTCAGATGTGGGAGAAAGATGCTAGCAGTGCAACTTTAGTGAAGATCTTGGTGCCTGCAGCTGAACGGAGACTCCAAAGGAGAAAGATTAAGGAGGCAATGCTTATTGATAATGTGAAACTTGGTATCAGTTTAAAGGATGAGATGAAACAAGCCATGATGTTTATGAATGCGGCTTGATTGGTTGTTGTATAGAGGTGCTTGATTGTTAACCCATGTTTCCTCAAGCCTCATTGAGGCTTGGCTTGGTCCTGATTGGCTCTGGCTCAGTTTATAAGTGGTATTGCAGCATGCTCTTATTTGTAACTGAAGATGGTGTTTTATACCAACGTTTTAAAATCTGTTTATATGTATGTTTTTAGAATATTAAAAATCTATAAAAAATTTAAATGTATAAAATGTATAAACTGGATGCACTACTAATGGTTGTTTGTTTTGTCTGGAGTGCTGAATTATGTGCATCGCCTTATGTGCATTGCATCAATAGATACAAATATATCTGCTTACATTTCTCAGTTACAAAAAAATTCATTTTATTTTTTTAAAAATTATAAACTGTACCTTCATCCAAAAAATGGATTCCAGGGATACAGAAAAATTACAATCATCAATACAATAAATATTAACCAACAATAAAGTTGAGAAAATAAACAAAACCATTCAAATGGCTAAAAACATTCTGAACATAAAGTCACTCTCATCAGAAGCAAATCTCAATTCCAAGATTAGGGAAGCTTTTCTTATTCTTCTCACAGTTCTGACATATTTACTAATAAGTACAGGGTAGTCCCAGTGGCATTATGAGGGGGGAGGGCCCATTAGGGCCCATATGTTTGCTGTGGTGCCCCGGATCTCCGGGGCTGGGCCCTGCTGCAGATAAGGGACTTACCAGCTTCTCTGAGTTGCAGTTCCCTATTTGGAGTTTTTTTCTTTCTGCCATGCCCTCACTAGAGGAATCCTCTTCAGAGGAAGAACTAGGGCCTCCAAAAACCAAGGGCACACTAGATCAGTCGCCAGCACCAGACCAGGAGGAGCCTGTCAGGAGGAGAGGACTCTGATTCTAGAGCAGATGCTGAGCAACCCCCTCACTCCCAGGAGCATCATTGCCTCAGGCAAAAAGCCAGTAGGCCTCCTGTAAGAAGGAATGCTGGCTTACAAAGATGGTCTCCTTGGGAGAAATCAACTCCTCTGGAGTAGGGCTCTGGCAAGAGAGCTCTAATGGACAGCAGCTGAGCATGGGTGGGGCTCAGCAGCCTTTGTGGTTAAAAGCCTTTAGTCAGAGCTTGCCAAATGCTGGAAACAATGTGTTATCTGCTCTTCCTGCTTTGTTGTTGCACCACATTATGTGACTAAACCTCTGTGCTACAGACCTTGGACTCCTGCATGATTCTGCTGCTGGATTGTGTATATATCTGGCTGCTTGTGTTTGGCAGCTGCCTGTTTAACCACTCCTGCTTTGCCTGACTCCATATGCTGGACTGATTGCCTGTGCTTGGACCCTGTGCCTGTTACCATGATCACTACTGCCTTTGCCTGAACTCCCATGAACTGAAACCTGTCTGCTCGAAAAGGGGTATACTGCAGCCTTCCCCAAACTGGTGCCTCCCAGATGAGTTGAACTATAACTCCCTTGCTGGAAGATGCTAGGAGTTGTAGTCCAACCCATCTGAAGGGTACCAGGTTGGGGAAGTCTTGTGTAGTGGGTTAGCAACATGTTAGCCATGCGTGAACCTAATGGCTATCTAGGTGTGCTGGGCTCAAGTCCTGCTTTTGCCACCAATTGTATGGCTTTGAGCAAGGCTATTTATTTTATTTAAAACATTTATGTCCTGCTGTATATCATTAGGATCTCAGGGTGGCATATAGATAAAATAAATTTAAACAGTATAAAACAATAAATAATTTAAACAGCTAAAATCATATTAAACATTAAACAAGCTAATACCAATTAAAATCTAAAGCAATAAGACAGTTAAAACAATGTGCTATTTTGGGGAATGCATTTAGCCCTCAAAGGCTTTGGTAAAAAGCCATGTTTTTACTTGTGCTGAAATGAAACCAATGTCTGCGCCAATTGGCCTCCACGGGGAGGGCATTCCATAATTGGGCTGCCACAGCAGAGAAGGCCCTCTCCCATGTCCCACATTGTGTCTCAGCCTCACTTTCTCCTTTGTAAAATAGAAACCAGGGCTCTGTTAGCCATGATAGCTGAACAGAATCTGTTTAGTTTTGAATGCCAGAAGCTGGGGGTAAACCAGAGAGAGGAGGGTGTTGTTCCTCTCCACCCATGCCCTGCTATGGGTGACCCGAAAGTACCTGGTTGGCTGCCTACTGTTGGGAACAGGAAGCTGGGGTAGATGAACATTTGCTCCAATTCTGCAGGGTACTTTTCATGTTCTTATGGAAATAAGAGTGGCCTACCTTAAAGGGTTGTTGTAAGGATCATTATGATTAAAGAGTGTAAAACGCTTTGCCTGCAACTTACATTTAAATAACTGTTTAGACAAGTGTGACTTGCATGAATGATGTTCTGTAGGTAGATCTCGAGATGTGTAGGATTTCAGCTCCCATAAGCTCCTGCCAGCACAGCCGATGGTGAGGAATGCTGGGAGTTGACATTCAAAACAGCCCAAGATCTACTGTCTGCCCACTCCTGGTGTACTGTAGTGCTGCCTAGTTTGGCCCTAAATGGTAAAACATTGTGATATCCCCCACCCTTTAAATACACCCCCTTGCACTGTTGTTTAAGGCTCACGAGGAGGGGATGTTTTGTGTGGTGATAGCAGGGAAGAAGTAAAAAGAACACATTTTTCCTTTCCTACTTCCCTAATGAATAGTGATGCTCACTGCTGAAACAGTGTGTACATTATACTGCCATCTGGGTAAGCTGGACCTCTTGGCCAATGCCCATAGTGGCTGCATCTTCTTATAGTGGACAAATGTACATGTAATGCTTTCACTGATCTATCCAGCATAGGAGGGATACTGTCTATATACCCTGCAAACACTCAGATCTCACACATGCACAACAAACACAAAGATGCTGCTGCCTTTGCTTGAGTGGTGTGTCGTCCCCCCCCCCCCCCGGCCTCAGTCCAGTCTCCGACTGCTGGAATCTTAGAGGGGAAGGGGAAGAAAGAAGAATTGCAATGCCCCTAGGCCCTGTTTGGGTGAAGAGGATTCAGCAGAGCTTTTCTGTATCCAACTTCAGATCTGCAATATCACAGGAGTGCTAAAATGCCTATCTGCTTATTTTAGGGTGTCCTTTTTGCCCTTTTTCAAGCAAATAGGACATGGTATTCAGCAAGCTGTTCTTTTGCCAAACATGGTGTGTGTCTTATGAAATCCTAAAAACAAAGTTACAACATAATTCTAAATATACTCAGATGTAAGTCTCATTAAGTTCAATAGGACTTACACTGAGGTAAATGTGAAGAGGATTGCAGCTTAAAAAAGAAGCATGGAAAAAAGGCAGGAGAAAGGGATACAGATGAAGGTATTACAGAAATAGGATAGCAGGATACCTTGGGAATGTTTTATCATATTTAAAGGCTATAAGTGCAATAATTATTAGTGCTTCAGTCATGCATAATTGATGTAAATTATGCTCATTTTTAATTTGCATATGCAAATTTGGGCAACTATTTTTCCCTACAGGCAAGTACCCAGACAGGCCCCTGGGTAATCCAGAGGCATTACAGGAAGACCTCCTTCCTCAGCATTTCCCATATTTGCAGCTACAGTGCACTGCTTTCAGAGTATTATCTGATGCATGGTTTCCCATCTTCCAGATGAAGACAAGCAGCTTGCCTTCTAATAGCCAACATGCTGAAGGCAATGCAGCAAGTGGGATCACAGGTAGAAGGTCAGTGAAGAAAGACTCATGCTGAATCCAATCAAAAACAGGTTAGAGCTCATTATCGAGCCTATTCTGTGGTGGTGAGGGTGGCAAATAAGGATTTGTTTTCCACCTCCACTGCACTTTCACACTGTTCAGCAGAGCTTTCCTGGATGGCAAGGGGCCTGTTGCAACCTGGCTTGGAGGGAGAGTTGACTGTACCCTTGGGTGGCACGCTGTCACAAATGTGTGACGCATTTAGAAGATGAAGTTGCACACATCACTAACTGTGATGTCTAAGTCATGGCTGATGACCAGAACACCATCTGGTTAAGTTATGTTGGATAAATTTCACAAGGTGCTTGGTTGGATTTGGCAAACCACTTGTATGCTTGACCCTTGCCCTCGCTGACTTATTACATCTAATAGGGAGGGGATGTCTGCCTGGACCCATGGAGTTGTAAATTCCAAAAGAGTGGGTGGTGCCTACCTCTTTAAAAGAGGCAGTTATTAGGCTGCTCCTGAAGAAACATTCCTCATTTGTTAACATTTCCCTTCTTGGGTAAGGTGCTTGAGCGAGTGGTCAATGACCACTTGCTCAAGCACTCTAGGCACTCTGGGATGAAACTGATTTTCCATATCCATTTCAATCTGTCTTCAGGCTTAGTTTTGGAATTGAAACTGCCTTGGTCACCCTGTGGGATGACACACAGTGAGAGAGGGACAGGGGGAGTCTGACACTGTTGGTCCTCTTGGACCTCTCAGTGGCTTTTGATACCATTGACCACGGAACACTTCTGGATAGGCTATCTGGGCTGGGTGTTGGAGGTACTGTGTTGCAGCATTTCTGCTCCTACTTGGATGGTTGATTCCAGAAGATGGTGCTGGGGGACTATTGCTCTGTCCCGTGGCACTTCTGCTATGGCATTTCCACAGGGCTCTATTTATTCCCCATCCAACATGCCAATGCAGGAACTATGCTGCTACAGCATCCCAAATAGGTGGCCAGCCTCTGCTTAAAACCCTCTATTGAAGGAGAGTCCGTCGCCTTCCAAGGCACTCTGCTCCACTGAGCTCAACAGCTCGTATCATCATGTTTCATCACAATCTCCTTTCTCATAATTTGAACCCAGTCTCCAGGCATTTCCCCTTTTCTCCAAGAACTCTCAAACATTATAGAGAGAGGCTTTGAGATTATATCTGCAAGTTCCTTTTATACTCTAAGATGTGATTCACGTGATCCTGAAGACTTGAATTCATTTAGAGAACAAACCTATGGCTCCCAAATAGTAATTGGGAAGCCATAGGATGCTGCAGATCTCTGTGGCTGTAGACTGTAGAGCTATGACTGCAGAGGAAATCCGATCATGGACTTTCCTCCCCTCCCCCATTCCTAGCAGCCATGGAAAGCTCCACAGGTAGGATGGGAAGGGTGGATGCCAGTGGGTGGGGAGAGGAGAGAACATTGTTCTACTGCATCCACAAGCCTCTCCAAAGCCCAGGATGAGAGCTAGATGAACCTCTGAGCTTCTCTAGCTCAACATGGATTTAGAGAGAAAAAAGACACCAACAAGCCTCTGTTGTTCCTCCCACCCTGCCTGGCAGGGCTTGGGATAGATGGAGAGCTCTGAGATAGACAGGTTGCTACCTGTAACTGTAGTTCTTCGTGCTTATATATGCATCACATATACAGGCTCTGCGCCTGTGCGGAGCCTCAATTCAGGAAACTTCTGTAGCTGAGGAGTTTTGGTGGGAACCCCTCCCCCACTGCCCCAGTGTGCATGTCCCCAGCAGGTTCCCACTTATTCCCTCAGTTCCTTGAGACCACCGACACAGTAGCCTTGGAACCTAAAGGAAATACCTCTGATACCCAACATCAAACTTGAGTATGATACCAAAGACGGGACGGCAGGTGGGTTGTGTGAATCCACAGATGACCACTCAAAGAACTACAGTTACAAGTAGCAACCTGTCTTTCTTTGTCATCTCTATGCATCACACATATGGGGGAGTAGCAAGCTAACTTACAAGGTGGTGGGTCAGTGTCCTACTACAAAACAGATGAAAGGATGCCATGACCAAAAGTACAGTCAGTTATAGCCTGAACATTCAGTCTGTAACATCTAAGAAAGGTGGAAGGTGTTGACCAGACTGCAGCAAGACACACTTCAGAGATGGCAACCCCTCAGTTGAATGCAACTGACATTGCTACTGCACGAGTAGAATGAGCTTGGACAGGGGCAGACAGTTCAAGTCCAGCCAGCTCATATGATAGCTCAATGGTCTTGATGACCCAGGAAGCGAAGGCCTGAGTTGAAAGAAGGTAGCCTTTATGCTTGCCACTGTAGCAGACAAAAAGTCAAGGCGACAGTCTGAACTGCTCAGTCCTCAACTTATAAAAAGCCAGGGCATGATGAACATCGAGCATGTGCAGGGACGATTCCAGAGGTGTAGACAGGTTCTGGTCTACTCTGAGCGCACAGAGTTCACTAACCCATTGTGCATATGTGATGGCCATCAAGAATGCCATCTTCCATGACAGGAGGTGTAGGTCTGTAGTTGACAGTCGCTCAAAGGGTTTGGATGAAAGTAGCATAAGCACAACAGAAAGGCTCCAACTCAGTACTGTAGAGCAAATGGGTGGTGCCACGTTTCTGATCCCTTTCAGAAACCTCTTCACTGTCAGATGAGAGAAGACAGAAATGTCCTCAACAGGAGGGTGAAAAGCAGAGACAGCTGATAAATAAACTCTTAGAGATGACAGTTTGAGTCCTTTCTTGAAAAGAGAGGAGGAACTGAAGTATCTGGTGCAAGGAGGAATTGAAGTATCTGGTGCAGTGAGCAACTTGAGTGGATGGAAGCCCTGAGCGTGAGCGAAGGCAGAAAAAGCGGTCAATTTACTTGCAGACAAACGCTATATGGAGGGCTTATGAGCAGTATCAAGAATTCTCTTTATTAATGCCGGGACCAATCCAGTCTCTGTCACTGGATCTTCCACGCCATTACGTGGAGGGTTGCTAGGTCTGGGTGTTGGATCTAGCCATTCTCCCTGATGAGAAGGGATGGTGTATGCCTGGTCCAGGGACTACAGAAGCAGGCAAGCTCCCAGAGAGCGAGCGAACAGAGCGAGCGAACAGGGGGAGCAAACAGGAGTTGGCCAGGGGAGTTGCAGTGGTTGAAGAGACAAAGGAGACAAAGGAGACAGAGGCTAAGAGGTAAGTGGGTTGCAGGAAGCCCAGGGCGCTGCCCTTTATCCTTCTGACTGGCTGTGAGCTCACCAGGAGCTTCTGAGAGCTCCAACTGAATTGGAGGGGTGTGGCCTGAGTACTCCCAGCAGCTGACTGGGCGGGAAGCTTCAGTCTGTTTCCCGCCTCCCAGCTGAGCAGAGCAGAGCAGAGCAAGCTGCTCCAGCTGGTCCAGGGACTACAGAAGCAGGCAAGCTCCCAGAGAGCGAGCGAACAGAGCGAGCGAACAGGGGGAGCAAACAGGAGTTGGCCAGGGGAGTTGCAGTGGTTGAAGAGACAAAGGAGACAAAGGAGACAGAGGCTAAGAGGTAAGTGGGTTGCAGGAAGCCCAGGGCGCTGCCCTTTATCCTTCTGACTGGCTGTGAGCTCACCAGGAGCTTCTGAGAGCTCCAACTGAATTGGAGGGGTGTGGCCTGAGTACTCCCAGCAGCTGACTGGGCGGGAAGCTTCAGTCTGTTTCCCGCCTCCCAGCTGAGCAGAGCAGAGCAGAGCAAGCTGCTCCAGCTGGTCCAGGGACTACAGAAGCAGGCAAGCTCCCAGAGAGCGAGTGATCAGAGTGAGCAAACAGGGGGAGCAAACAGGAGTTGGCCAGGGGAGTTCGGCAGGGGAGGTCAAGGGGGAGGCCCCTAACATTTTTTTTTTTAACTAACTTTTTCCCATTTATTTGTCTTGTAACACACACTTCCACACCAGTGGGACTCTGCTTTTAACCTCTACTGAGTAGAGGAGCAGGCACAGGCTAGTCTAGAACAATCACAAAGCTAGACACAAAAAGGGAAAAGGGGCTATGGAAGGACAAGACTCTCCAGTGGTGGTGACCTGCAAGGTGTGTGCAATGTTTGTTTTCTTGCCTGAGAACAACATGGCCTACACCTGCAACAAGTGCAAGTTGATCACGCTGCTGGAGGAAAAAGTAAGTGGACTGGAGCGGCGACTGTCAACCCTCCGGGGAATAAGAGAACACGAAGAGTTCTTGGACAGAATGGGGGAACTACAGCAGCAAAGGGCAGACCAGAAGCTTGAAGAGCAACAGCAAGATGAGGCAGAAGTGGGAAATGCTGAGGAGAAGAAAAATGGAGTAGAGGATACTCCTTGGAAAACGGTGACAGTTAGGAGAAGAAGAACTAGACGCCACTCTGCACCAGTGGAAGCGGTGGAGCTGTGGAACCGATTCCAGGTACTTGCAGATGAGACTGGAGGACAGCCTGCAGAGGAAGAATCACAGGGGAACCTGCATGAGAGTGAGCAAGAGGCTAAAGGTCAGTCAAACAGAGGCGATGAAACCCAGGCCTACAAGAAGAAGAAGAGAAGAGTGGTAGTAGTGGGAGACTCCTTGCTGCGTGGGATCGAGACCCAAGTATGTCGCGAAGACCCGTGGACTCGCCAGGTATGTTGTCTCCCGGGAGGACGGATTAGAGACGTGACTGAAAGGTTGCCTGCACTCATAAAGCCCACTGACAGGTATCCCTTTCTTCTCATCCATGTGGGAACAAATGATACCGCCAAGCGGAGCTACGAAGAGATCACGTCAGACTTTGAAGCTTTGGGAAGGAAACTCAAGAACTTTGGGGCCCAGATAGTTTTCTCATCCATCCTTCCAGTAGTTAGAAGAGGGATAGAAAGGGAACGAAAAATACTCCGGGTGAATGACTGGCTACGAAGGTGGTGCCGACGAGAGAGATTTGGATTCTGGGACCACGGGCTATACTTCCTGGAAGATGGGCTGTTGGCTAGGGATGGGTTGCACCTCACAAAGGCTGGGAAGAATGTGTTTGGACACAGCATGAAGAACTTCATCAGGAGGGCTTTAAACTGAATCCTACGGGGAAGGGAGATGTAATGTTGGGGGTAACAATGGACGTAGGCGCATGCACTGCAATGGAGAGAACAGCGCTGATAGCGCCCAATAATAGTCTTCAGACACATGTAGGAAGAAAGCCAGACTATGAAGCACATGGTCTTCGATGTCTATATACTAATGCCCAGAGTATGGGAAACAAACAGAATGAACTTGAACTCTTAATACAGGAGGGAAATTATGACTTGATAGGTATAACTGAGACTTGGTGGGATGACTCTCATGACTGGAATACAGCAGTTGAAGGATATAACTTGTTCAAAAAGAACAGGAGGAACAGAAAGGGAGGCGGGGTTGCACTGTATGTGAAAAATACATATCTCTGCACAGAAATACAGGAGGAGGAGCTTGGTAGCCCCATCGAGAGCATCTGGGTTGAAATAAATGGAGCAAAGAATAAAAGGAACCTGGTGGTCGGAGTCTACTACCGGCCACCCAATCAAGGAGAAGCCAAGGATGAAACTTTTGAAAAGCAAATAGCCAATGTTTTAAGGAAGCATGATGTAGTAGTAATGGGGGACTTCAATTTCCCCGATATTTGTTGGGAGACAAATTCTGCAAAACATGGCCCCTCCAGGAAATTCCTGACTTGTGTGGCGGATAACTTCCTCCTACAGAAAGTAGAGGAAGGAACTAGAGGATCGGCTATCCTTGACTTGATCCTAACCAACAGAGATGACTTAGTGGATAAAGTAGCAGTTACAGGAACTCTGGGGGAAAGCGACCATGTTGTACTTGAGTTCTTGGTTCTAAGGGAAGCAAAAGCCGAGTGTACTCAAACGCGTACCCTGGATTTTAGGAAAGCTGATTTTAATAAACTCAGAACAATGATCAGTAAGGTCCCATGGCAAACAATGCTAGCGAGAAAAGGAGTCCAAGATGGGTGGGAACTTTTAAAAAAGGAAATTCTCAAGGCACAATCACAAACAATTCCAACAAGAAGAAAAGGTGGAAGACAACAGAAGAAGCCAATGTGGCTTCACAAAAAGCTTAGGGATGACCTGAAAACAAAAAAGGACACATATAAGAAGTGGAAAGAAGGCCAAGTAACAAAGGAAGAGTACAGGCAGGTAGCACAGAATTGCAGGGATGGCGTCAGGAAGGCTAAAGCGGAGAACGAGGTGAGGTTAGCGAGGGATGCTAAAAACAACAAAAAGGCTTTCTTCAGCTACGTGCATAGTAAAAGGCAGAGGAAAGAAATGGTTGTTCAGCTATTAAATAAGGATGGCAAAATGATAACAGATGACAAAGAAAAGGCAGAGGTGCTCAATTCCTACTTTGGCTCAGTCTTCTCCCAAAAGAGGGTCTATGACCCCCCTGGCAAAGGCGAAGTACAGGCTGAAGGGGCAGGATTGCAGCTTGAGATCGACAGGCATATGGTCAAGGAACACCTCATTACTTTGAATGAGTTCAAATCTCCAGGGCCAGATGAACTGCATCCTAGAGTAATAAAGGAACTGGCAGAAGAACTCTCAGAACCGCTGTCTATTCTCTTTGAGAAATCATGGAGGACCGGGGAAGTGCCAGATGACTGGAGGAGGGCTAACGTTGTCCCTATCTTCAAAAAGGGTAAAAAGGAGGAACCTGGGAACTACAGACCAGTCAGTCTGACATCAATCCCTGGGAAAATTCTGGAGCAGATCATAAAGCAATCCATCTGGAAGCACCTTGACAACAATGCCGTGATTACTCGAAGCCAACATGGATTTGTCAAAAACAAGTCCTGCCAGACAAATCTGATCTCATTTTTTGATCAAGTCACCTCCCTTGTAGACCGTGGGAATGCTGTAGACATCATATACCTCGACTTCAGCAAAGCTTTCGACAAAGTGCCCCATGATATCCTGATGAGCAAACTTGCTCGAAGTGGGCTAGATGAAACAACGATCATGTGGATCCACAGTTGGCTACAGAATCGGACTCAAAGAGTACTTATCAATGGGACCTTCTCAAGCTGGGGAGAGGTAACGAGCGGGGTACCGCAGGGCTCAGTCCTGGGCCCAGTGCTCTTCAACATTTTTATTAATGACTTGGAGGAGGAGGTGCAGGGAATGCTGATCAAATTTGCAGATGACACAAAATTGGGAGGGATAGCTAATACTTTGGAAGACAGAAACAAAATTCAAAGTGATCTGGATAGACTGGAGTGCTGGGCAGAAAACAACAGAATGGCATTTAATAGGGACAAATGCCAAGTTCTGCACCTAGGAAAAAGAAACCAAATGCACAGTTACAAGATGGGGGATACGTGGCTCAACCACACTACGAGCGAGAAGGATCTTGGAATTGTCGTCGATCACAAGCTGAATATGAGCCAACAATGTGATGTGGCTGCAAAAAAGGCAAATGCTATTTTGGGCTGCATTAATAGAAGCATCGCTTCCAAATCCCGGGAAGTACTAGTTCCCCTCTACTCAGCACTGGTTAGGCCTCATCTGGAGTACTGTGTCCAGTTCTGGGCACCACACTTTAAGAAGGATGCAGACAAGCTGGAGAGGGTTCAAAGGAGGGCAACAAAGATGATCAGGGGACTGGAAACAAAGTCCTATGAAGAGAGACTGAAAGAACTGGGCATGTTTAGCCTTGAGAAGAGAAGACTGAGGGGAGATATGATAGCACTCTTCAAGTACTTGAAAGGTTGTCACAGAGAAGAAGGCCAGGATCTCTTCTTGATCATCCCAGAGTGCAGGACACGGAATAATGGGCTCAAGTTACAGGAAGCCAGATTCCGGCTGAACATCAGGAAAAACTTCCTGAGTGTCAGAGCAATACGGCAATGGAACCAATTACCTGGGGAGGTGGTGGGCTCTCCCACACTGGAGGCCTTTAAGACGAGGCTGGACAGCCATTTGTCAGGGATGCTCTGACTTGGATTCCTGCATTGAGCAGGGGGTTGGACTCGATGGCCTTGTAGGCCCCTTCCAACCCTACTATTCTATGATTCTATGATTCTATGATTCTATGCCCTGGCCGTGGGTTGCTAAGATTTGGAGGTGCTGTGGAAGTGGTAAGTGAGATCCAAGTTTACTTACAAGGAGACTTTGAGTACTTACAGCACACAGGCATACCCAATGGTTGGATCAGACAGCTTCTCTGAACCCAGAGCCAAGGGGTAAAATGGGTTTTATATCATACATGGGTAGCAGTGAGGCAGCATGGCAGCAGCAAGTGTTCATCTGCAACTTTCCCAGCATAGACACCTGTAGCTTAGCACTAACAGAGCTCCACTTCCCAGGCGCATCCTAGGCCCTGATTAAGATACCAGAGCTTATCTTGGAATGTGCTGAGGCAGCGATATCAACCTTTGACTCATCTTACCAGCCAAGAAGCCCACTAGCAAGAGAATTGCACTAATAAAGCATTATGGATCTCTAGGCCCCTCTAAAACTACTGGTGACTTGGTTACAGACCTGGGGCCATTACAGATGGCTGTGATAAGAGACGACAGTACTGACCTTGCACCATCCTGAGCAGCAGGGCAAACCACAGTTGGCAAGACCACCAAGGAGTTATGAGGTACCATCCGTCCCAATCTTCACCAGAATCCTGATGATCAATGGAAAGGCGGGGGGAGGTAGAACAGGGCTCCCATCCACCTCAGAACAAAAGTGTCCCCCCAACGAATCCATGCTGCAGCCTGCTTGGCTGCAAAAATCTTGTAACACAGCATTATTCTGAGTGGCAACTATGTCCCCAAGCGTGAAGCAAAGTTGTCAGGACTGACCTGTCCAACTTCCACTCATGGGAGGTAAGTTTGGCCTGGCTGAGCTGGTCTGCCAGGGTAATGTCCATGCCGATAACGTTGCAACCAGACCAGTATGACATGGCAGACATCAGTGAAAAGTTTCTAGTGTTAAAGCAATGAGTGGGAGCAATCTTGAACCCCCTTCCTTGTTCAGGTATGCAACAACCATGGTATTGTCCAAAGTGACCTGGACCAGCCTACCCACTGGATCCAGCTCAAACACCCAAAGGGCCTTTTCCACTGCCCTGAGCTGGGATGGGGTGAGGTTCCTGAACACTTCTCTTGTGTTCAGTTCTGAAAGTTGTTTTTGAACCTGAGGTTTTATTCTGCCTTCTTACCTATCGAAGTATTTGTCTTTATCTTAACTTTTTTATTTTTTATTTACTTTTCACAATCTCACGATCGCCCTCACAGGCATATGGCCCTTAAGGCACCATTTCGAAAGTGTATCCATTGTGGGGCTAAATTGCTGCCGTCTGACTAGCATTCTCTTTGCCTCTTTTGCCTCAGAGAAGGGCACATTGTTGAGGTTTGCCCTCATTGTCAACCTTTCTCGAAGCAGGTGAGTTGAAATCATTCTGACCAGTTGGAAACTGTTGAGGAGCCAACAGGTATGGCAGAGAAGCCAACCTCACCCTCAGAGACTACCTGCCATCCAGGAGCCTGCTCCAGTGCCTGCAGGAGCCTGCCTCCGACTGCTCCACCCGTGTCTGTGCCAGCATCTCGGGATCAACAGTGAGCCTTGGTGCCAGCCACATCTCTTGCTGCTCCATCAGTGCCTCAAGGTTGAATACAGTATCCTGTACTGATGACCGTACCTACTGCTCCACCAATGTTATTGACCCTTCCTGCTATGCAAAAGTATGGGAACTCCAAAACATGCAAAAGACCTCTCTGACTACTTAGTCACTAATGTATTTAAGGTGCTCAATGCACTTCCTGAATTGGCCAGTCCAGAGCCCTGGCAAAGGAAAAGCTTTATACCGGAAGATAAACACATTAGCAGTCATAAGTGACCATTAAGGTTAAGAACTGCCTCCCAGGTTCGCACATGGAACTTGTGGTGCATCCAAATCAGCTTAGATACCCTATTTGATTTTGTACAAGAGAGCTTTTGTATGAGACAAAGAGTCTAGATCTTTTTTTCGATTTTGTACATAACACCCATGGTAGGAAAACCAACGTCTTTATCTACATCACTTAAAACTTGCTCTTTTCGTTCAGTGAAACCTCTCCCTGAGGTCAACTAAGAGAGCAATCCTACGGTCCCTGGAGAGCATCCCAGGGCTACAGAGTTTTAGATTCCCCCTCCTGAGGCCACAGACACTCTTATGAGCTTGTGAAGGGGACTCTGGAATCCAATCCCTCCCCTTGCCCCTGCCCCTGCCCCATTGCAGCCGCTGCAGAAAAAGGGGGACCTGCTAGAGGGTGGGGGAGGGATTGGATTCCCCTCCCCCACCCCCACCCCCACCCCCACCCTTAGCAGGTCCCCTTTTTGACCTCTACAGGGTTCTTTCTGCAGCCAGGATCTACAGTACCCTGTAGCCTCTCCATCCCTGCCCACCGCCAGCAAGTTAACTAGATAGGCTTAGAGGAACGGGAGGTGAAATAGCGTCCATCCTCCTCCCACTCTGCCTGGCTCCTGCTGGCAGGACCTAGGATAGGTGGAGGGCTCTGATGTCATGTCCCTCTGTCTATCGAGTCTATTAAAGTTCCCTCCTTCCAAAACTCAGTGGGCTGGAGCAAGATTAAGTCATATTGAGAACAAACCCACTGAAATCAATGGGCAGAATCCAACAGGGTGCTTCTGCCCCCTGCCAATTCTCTTCGACCCTCCCAATTCCATTGTACAAGTGGCCCCTACCACTTATGCAATGACAATTTAGCACTTCTGGGGCAACCTGAAACAAGCAGAAATGCTTGTTTCTGGAAGGAAGCAGGTTGGTGGAGCTTGCATAAGGGAGCTCTGCCAACCTGCTTCCTTCCAGAAACTAGTGTTTCTGCTCGTTTCAGGGCTTGCCCTAGGAAGTGTTAAATTTCCCTTGAGTAAGCCATGGATCCCATCTGTGCAATGGACTTGGCGGGACCCACCCCTTGTGGAAAGGAATTGATGGGGGCGTAAGTGCCCCTTTAGATTCTGCCCAATAGAACTTAAGTTGGTCAACAGAACTCAAGTTACTTAGTAAGTGTAACTCAGTCTGGATCAAACACATTGTTCAGTCTGGTCAGCTGGAAGTGCAGCTTAGGTGCAACTTCGATGGCAAAGCAGGCTGCTCCATCCTGTTTAGTGAGGTCTACCCTTCTTTTTCCCTTTTCCTTGTGGTTTTGCTGTTTTGGATTTAGTTCAGTTAGCATTCCAAGGGAACACTGCTTCGCACGCTCACCTTTAGCTAATTTCACAGAAAGCCTTCCACAGTATAAGGGTCTGCTGGGCTCTGCTTTCCCCAACACAGTCCAAGCTATTTTGGGCATTTTGGCTTCCCTGTGATCTGCTGATTCCCCAAGGAAAAGGACAGCCATTCATTTCCCTTGATTAGGTGAGGTAATATTTGCATTTTGCTTCCTTATCCTTCCATTTTTCTCTCTATTTCTCTGCTTTTTCTATCTGCACTGCCTCAAGTCCTGTGTCACCTATATATCAAGTTGCCCAGTTATGACCAGGCCTCCTCGGCTATTCACCTCACTTGGCTCTCCTCCCCCCAAACCTTCCTGTTTCTATAGTAATCTCCAAATAAAATGCCAGGCCAAGTTAGCGTACTGCTTATCTGACCAATATTTCTATCCTGTACCAAAACTGTATACAATATGTATACATATCTTCATATTCTGTAACAAAGTTTGTGTTCTGTTGCTAATTTCTCCTTGGTTTATACTGCAATGTCATCGTGGTGCACTGTGACTCTTCGCTGAAGTCCAGTACACATGTGTGTGCAAGTGTGACCAAGGACACATGGCGATGATGTCTTCGCCTCATTGACAGAAGTAGTTTATTAGTGGCCAAAACCCATATTTTAAAACTCACCAGCCTTACCTTAACTGCATCAGACAGACTTCTGTTTGGTTCGCTTCCTGAAAATTGGGATGGGGAGAGAAAAGTCAGTTACTGTCTTCAAAGCAGTCACTTGTTTCCAAAATATAGCAAGCAACACAATATGTAATACTGTCACATTGCCAAAATATTGCATCATAAAGAGGAGAGTCCTTCTGAATGAGAGGCAACATTATCAAAAGGAGAGGATGGCAGGGAAGAACATTGCAAGACACTGACCTGGACATCTTTGCTTTTCTCCATTCCGCTCATTTGGCCTGCCTCCAGGAGGGCTTCGGTTGATTTAATCCTTTCTGCAAGCTGTACATTTTGGGAAGTGGCTTCTGACAACTTAACCTGTAAACTATTTAGTTTTTCCACCTTTCTCTTTACCTCCATTTCAGAGTACAGCAGTTTAGACTGAAGTTCTGTTAAAGAATGGAAGATGGAAAAAATACTGTTTAGAAACATGCAACTTAAGATACACAGGTCATTCCCCTTGCCTTGTAAATGGACAGTTGCTTACATCATTAAAAAAACAACTGGTAACAGTTTGTAAGCAACACTCTTCTGAATCTGGTAACAGTATTTATTTTATTTATTTTTTTATTAACATTTATATACCACCTTTTCTACAAAAAAGCCATTAAAATTTTAAAACAATAAAATATTAAAACAGTAAGAACAAGAACATTAAAACTAAACAATTTAAAAGGCTAAATTTAAAAATGTATCTTTACTCCCTTTCTAAAGGCCAAGGGAATGGTAGCGAATCACAGTTTTTGAGGGAGCACATTCCACAGTTTGGGGGCAACACAGGAGAAAGCCCTTTCACACATGCCCAATGAACAGGCCTCTCCACTGAGGGCAGTGGCGCCCTCCTTAATCTTAATACCCAGGCAGGTTCATAGTGAGAGAGGCAGTCCCTTAGACAGACACGTCCTAAGGTGTTTAGGGCTTTAAAAGTTAAAACCAACCCCCTGAATTGAGCCTGGAAAGCAACTGGCAACCAGTGCAGTTCTTTCAGGGCAGGTGTAACATAGTCATGATACAGGGCACCAGTTAGCAGCCTAGTTGCTACATTTATCATATCACCACGCCACCTTCTTTCCATTCTGCAAGATGGAAAACACATAGATTTAAACATCTGTTCCTATTTTCAAGGTCTTCCGCCTTGTTTTGTAGTTCTGGCATGAGGGCTGAAAGGGCTTTTAGTTCATGATCTTGTCCTCGGCTTCATCTGACATTTTGTCTATGCTGGTCAATGTTAGCAAAGTGTTGTCATCCAAGCACTGTAGTTGTATTCAGCCGAACACAAAGTTTCTCTTCAGACCTTCCCTATCAACATGGGGAGGTCAGGGTGGGGCCAGCATGTGCTTCCCCATCTCCCCTTCACACTTAAGGTTTTAGAAAGCCTGAATAGAGCTAGTGTCTGAATGTGCACATATGTGTGAGAGATTGGGCCTGAGTCCCCAGTCTCTGCTGGCCTTGTTGCTATTTTGTTGTTCAGTCATTAAGTCATGTCCGACTCTTCGTGACCCCATGGACCATAGCATGCCAGGCCTTCCTGTCCTCCGCTCTCTCCCGGAGTGTGCTCAAATTCATGTTCATTGCATCACGTGGCGTAGTGGCTAGAGTGTTGGACTGGGAGCCCAGAGATCCGGGTTCTAGTCCCCACTCAGCCATGGAAGCTCACTGGGTGACTTTGGGCCAGTCACAGACTCTCAGCCCAACCTACCTCACAGGGTTGTTGTTGTGAGGATAAAAGGGAGAGGAGGAGGATCATGTAAGCCGCCTTGGGTTCCTTGCAAGAGGAAAAAAGGCGGGATATAAATGCAATAAATAAAAAAAATAAATAAATCGGTGATGCTATCTAGCCTCATCCTCTGCCATCCCCTTCTCCTTTTGGCTTCGATCTTTCCCAGCACCAGGGTCTTTTCGAGTGAGTTTTCTCTTCGCATTAGGTGGCCAAAATATTTGAGCTATAGCTGAAGACAAATACAGCATTCCAAAAGGAGGTGGGGCCAGGATGCCTCTTATGCACAGACAGCTCAAGCCACAGAGAAGGAGATATAAACAGGGGAAGGAGAAAAGGCAAGGGTCCTGTTGGTGAAGACAGACTAACAGCCAGGCAAGCATTCTTTCTTAGAGGATTGCTGGAGATAACAGGACTAAGAGGTGGATTAATGGAGTTGGGAAAGTGTATACAATAAAAGCTTCAACTTCTGTGATGAACTAGCTCTCCCTAGTCCAAGGTCAAGGCTGGGAGGTATTTGGCTCTCTTTAGGAATGCACAGACACAAACTTAAGCTTTGTGAGGGATCATCAGCAGGGGAGTTTATCACAACAGGTATTAAAATTCTACTTAATCTAGGGTACATACGTGTGCAGCCGAACCTGGTTTGAATTAACAAACACATAGTTGTGTGAACTGACGAACACATATTCACACATTACATTCAATGCATGTACTATCTGTGTACAAGAGTAGACAGACTGTCGATCTGTACAGTTAAAATCCAACATGTGCACAAGCTATTTACAGTGTATACAGATTGCTGATCTGTACACATGCACAGTTATTCACATGTAAAGGATTTACATGTGTTCATAAAGGGGTTTCTGGGTGATAGCTCCATTTCCTTTTGCCCTTCGAAGGGTATTCCTTTACCTGGAAGAATGTGTGGCAGAACACTGAAACCCTTACATTTTTGTTGCAGTATTCAATACTGCAGACCAGGGGACTGTCTACATGGGAGGTTTTCTCTGATGCTGCTGTGGCTTAAAGTCATTAGGGACACATGACATCATGGCCACTCTATAGCCACCCTGGAGTTTACCTGTGGGGAAGCCACATTTTTGCAGAGTACTTTTACTCCACTGTTTTTCTTTAATTCAGCTCCCCTGTGGTTCAGCTGCTGTGTGCCCATCCTCCTGCTTTAAATCTGGTATGACTGGGGCATTCCTACAGGTGTGTCTTTCACCTAGCCATGCCCCCCATAACCTAGGTAACTAAAGTAACTTGCCTGCCTTTCCAGAACAGAAAAGCCCTAGAGTGCTCTTTTGAGCCTTCAGAATTGCCCCGTACAGCCATTTCACCAGTGGGAGTAATTAGCCTCAGTGATTATGCACTTTTCTGATGTTTGCATTACTTCGATTCCCAGATGTTGTGTTAAATCACTTCCCCGATGTCAAAAGTTGCTTCTCTGATGCGTAAGAGCTTTATCTGGGGAGGTTTTGGGACCACTGCGAGCAGAGAGAAAGTGCCCAGAGAAGGAGAAAGGGCTGTGTGTGGAAGCTATAACTCTGTGACAGTTTGCTGGAATGGGGCAACATTGGGGGGGGGTGCTCTGTGGGGAGCCTTCAGATGCTGCACTGCAAAATTGGGGATTTTGGCTTCTTCAGGCAAAAGTGCACACATTGGGAAAAATGGGGTGGGAGCAATAACTCCGCAACAATTTGCTGGAATGGGGTGAAATTGGGGTGGTGGGCTGCTCTCATAGGGAACTTTCAGATGCTGTACTGGATACTTGGGTTGTTTCTAGAGAACTGTGGATTAGTTACTCTCCATTTATAATAACGTAGTAACAGGGGAGCCTGTACTGGGGTTGGGAAACAAGCCTCTCTCATTAGTCGAGCAGCCCTTGCCTGGTTGAAGGTGTTCAGTTCTACTCCTCCCTCCCAACCTGGAAGTATGGTCCTTTCAAGCGCTGTGTGACCCGTGAAAACCAGATTTTAAAGGTGTACCAGATTCCATGAAAATCTGGTACACTTGGCTTTTCTTGCTTCGTGTGTCCCTGATGCACCAAAGCTGATTCCATGAAAATGTGCTAATACCCCAACACGCTTCTCATTCCATTGTCGTGAAGATCCCCTCCCCCCAGGAAAGGTAGCACGAAATCCAAGAGATCACCACCATGGTTAACATGACGTGTCAAGGAAGGAAGCATTTAGAAATAAGGCTTCCTTCAAAAAATGGAAATATTTCCCAAATGACGAGAATAAAAAGGAAAACAAAATTGCACAAAGGAAATGCAAGCAGACAATAAGGGGCACATGCACACAAAAAGGATTCTGAAGGGCATATTGCTAATAACATTAAGACTAACAATAAGAAGATTCTTTAAATATATCAGAAGCAGAAAACTGGCTAGGGAGGTGTATTCACTGGTTTTTTTTCTTTTAAATTATCTGTAAATATAACAGAAACAAAAAGGAAAAAGGGGGAAAATAGCAGCAAAAGAGGAGGGAAAGAAAGAAAGAAAGAAAGAAAGAAAGAAAGAAAGAAGAGCATGGTACAAAAGCATAACCATTTACAGTTATCATTCACACCATTAATAAAAAAGAAAAAGAAAAGATTTGACACTTCTGTTTCAAATGTATATGTTAATATAAGCAGTCCATATATCTAAATAAGCATCCAAATGAAACTGTTGGCTGTAGGATACACATTCAAATGTAGCAAGAGCAATAAGATCTTCAGACCACTGAAGGTTAGGTGGTGGGTGTTTATCCTTCCAGGTTTGAAGTATGAGTCTCTTTGCAACTAACTGTAAGGGCTCTCAAAGTCCACTTTTGCTGTCCATTTGTTAATCCCCACATCACAGGAATATAATTTAAAAGTGCATGAACATCCACAATTATCACAGATTTTTCAAGAACAAAATTTATATGAGCAATGACTTGCAAACAAAAAAAAGCCAGTACAGGGCATGCCCACATCATATGCCTCAATGAGGCATTGTCCTCATTACATCACCAGCATCTGGCAGAGCTAGCTGGCTTCTGCTTGGGAAGCCTCTGTGGTGTCCAATATACAAGAAACATCCATTTTTGTTGAATTTTAAATTAACAGAAATAGTACATATGGAAGCTGGTGCAACTTTCCATTGATTAGGCTAAATAGAGCATTCTAATTCCCCATCCTCTTCCTCTCTCACATTCTGAACATCCATGTTATTACATTCCAAAAGACATTTATAAACAGCTATTGTAGGCTTAGCTTTCTGTAAAGAACCAATTAGTTCCTCCAACAGTATTGGAAGTGCTGATGCTCTCATCACTGATGTCCCCATATGCAGACACCAACAGGTGCTGTAACTGACTATATTGCCACACAGCACTCGACAGTAGGTGATATCTAAGCCACAATACTGAAAATGGTAAAAACTCTTCATTCAACTGTATTTACTGATCTAAAGTATAAATTCCACTATCAACCCAACTCCTCCACATAAAAGGCCATCTCTCTATTTTCAAAACTGGATTCCCTCATAAAGTTAATTCAGCATGATAGTATGGATCAAACTGCAGCTGAGTATGCCATGGCTGGATCTACATGGCAATAGAATATGAAGCGCTTTAATTTTCAATGCAGATTTTCATGAAATCTGCTTTGGTCTATCAGGAGCACACAAAGCAAAAATGTGAGGTAAAACCAACCCTAAAATCCACTTTTCACAGGTCAAAACTGCACTTTAATCCACCTTACTTTGCGGTTGATTGGGTGGAGTTCCGCTAGTAGAAGTGAACATCATCAACCCCATAGATGCTTCTCAGCCAGTGAGAGAGGTTTGCTCCCACCCCTCTCCATGCTCCACTGCTCAGAGAAGTTCAATGGAAGAGATGAGTAATGTTGGATAGTTTACCCTACACCTCTCCCCCTCGCATCCACCATGAACCAGCAATATCGAAGCCCGGGGACAGACAAATGGGGGGCAGACAGGAGGTGCCTTGGACCTGCAGGGAGGGAAAGGGCTGGAACTGTCTCCCTCTACTAGTGCTCTGGAGTCAGTGCTGCCTCTGCTTCCCCAATAAGAACTAAGCCTCCTCCTCCTCCCCACAAACACACAGGAAAATCACACACACAGGGACTATTCTGGAGAGGAGACATGAATGAATCAGAGGCTGCTGCTGCATTACTCTGAAGGGGCAACCAAGAGTGATTCCGTGATTGGGGAGGTTTGTTCCCAGCCCTGTCCATGCTCCCTTGCTATATTGCCTGCCCTTTCTCCTTCCCCTCTGTGTATTCCTTAGTTTTAGGTGTATCGTGCAACTGCAAAGTTGTAGGTGTATCGCAGTAACATGATTGTGAAATAGCGGCTGTGGGCTCCTGCTACTGGCTGCCCTTTCTCCTTCTGCTCTGTGTATTCTTTATTGTGCATGCCATAAAAATGAGCTACTCCACTATTGTGAATGAAACGGCACTACTGCTATTATGAATGGGAAAAGGAGGCTACTTATTGTGAAAGCAGCCCTACTTTTCACAAAATGGAGGAAAAAGAGGGAATGGGGGTGGGAGATGGCACCACATCACTGACAGGTCACAGCCAGGTCACAGAGGCATGCCCAGGATTTAATGCGGGGGGGGGGGGGATCGGGGACAGAGTACACTGCTATGGGACTGCTCCAAAACTGCATTTAAGAACAACAGAGTAAAAGGACTCTCCGAAAATGCAGCTTTTCAAGAGGGAAGCCACTTGTTGGCTGCAGATTGGCGACATCATATGTCCCAACGGACCTCCAGCTGCTCTCCCTCTGCACTAAACTGCTTGTGTAGATTGGCTCCATGTCTCTCTAGCTGCTGAAATTGCAGGTAGAGCCATTTCTTTCTTTTTAATATACTTAGCGCCTAATGCCATCCAGCCACACAGAGTTGCCAGCTCTAGACCAACTCACGGAGGAGTATTAAGGGAGATACACCATTAGATGACAAGGGAGTTAAAGGAATACTTAATGCGGATAAGGAGATTGCAGAGACGTTGAATGAAGATATAGAACAGATACTCATGCGTAAACTGATACTTTCAGGAAGGGAGACTGAAGAACTGAGGCAAACAGTGGTGAAAAGAGGTAAGTTCTAGACCTTATTGACAAACTGAAAACAAACAAATCACTGGGTCCAGATATCCACTCCCGCTCCCCCACCACACCACACACACCACAAAAAAAATACCCATTTTACAGAAGGCAAATTGCTGATACTCAGATATGCGCGTGCACACACACACAGGCAAGAGACCCACCAACACCAAAAAACAAAAAAGAAATGCCACACAAAACACACACACACACACACATTCCCAAGCACACCACATACACATAAAACCCAGGCGCACGCGCGTGTGCATGCGCGCGCACACACACATTATAAACACAGGGGGAAGGCTGCTGAAATCTAGGGAACTGTAGGGATCTGAATGCCTCTCCCATCCCCCAGTTATCTCCACTGAAATTGGGGTTTCTCCACTACTACTATCAGCAGAAAACAGCAATCTTGGAAGTGGGATCACTGGTGGTTAGGAGAGGCTTTTACCCCTCCCATCCCCCAGGGATCCCCAGCAAGATAGAACTGAAATGTTACAGTCAACGTGTGTGAGGCATATCCCCACAACAGCTGGGCAGCTCTGCCCCCCCCAGTAACACCGCCTGCCCCCCCCGTCATTCTCTAAGCACAGGTTATTCTCCAGCGTGGCCAACTGTTTCAGCCCAAGCACAGTCTCGAAGCGTACTGAAATGGATAAAAACAACAACGGTATCCTCTACAGGGGCCTGGTGCTGGGTTTGCTACAATTCTATTAAGCACCTTTCTCTTAAGTCTGCCTATAGCAGCACCAAGTACAAGATCTGCCCCAAACCATTTGGATTCACCAGTTAGTTACCAGTAGTAGATCAACCACAATGGTCCTCTCCCCCTGTAGAGGTTAGGAGGCACCAATGACCATGACTGTTATCCTTTACTTATTGACAGCATTTTACTTCAGCCAAAAAAGGCTCCTAGAGCAGCTTACACAGATTAATAATAAGACAGTCCCTGCCCTCAGTCTTACAAGGTTGTAAGGCTGAGAACAGTGAATGTCTTATTATTTCAGCACTCAACACAAAAGGAAAAGGGATTGGAAGCAAAACTCATGGTAACCATTTTTCAAATTGAAGTGTATAAAATATGGCAACCTTGATTAGTTCAGTGTATACTTTTCATTAAGATACACTAGGTTGCCACTAGTTCTTCTCAAATGCCTCCACCTTCCACGTTTTCCAGAAATCTGACTAGTCTAACTTGGTATTTTGACGATGGTGATAAGAGTCTCGCTGACTATAAAGGTTAAGTTGGTACTGGGCTGAGAACCTAAAGAGAAACAAATGGGAGAAGTGGAAACCTACTTTATCTAGCCTGGACTCAGAAATACAAGCCAGGTTAGTATCCTCATATCCTGGATTGCGGTTGTTTTTAAATGTACCTACCTGGCATTTGGCAAGAGCATCAACTGACGTGGTAGTACAAACAACCCAGGTTTCATTGGAAGGACAAGAAATCCTTCCAGTGAAATCAGACTGCTCTCACGGGGTCACCATCATTCCTCACCAGACTAGCCCCACCCTCCAACATACCTGCCACTGCCCACAGTGACAATTGGGACAGCCCTTACCTCTCCCTCATTGTCCATCCTGTACCCATCAAGAGCACACCGTAAAAACAACCCAACCCAACAGGTATAAAAGATCCCACAAACCACTGAACAGAAACTCCTTAGTAGCAAAATAAGAGAGCAAATCCTAATTAGAGAAAATGGCCACTATGGCAAGAAGCTGTGTTTCTTAGAAGTTTCTCACTCTACCTTTAAGTGTTCCTGGCCTGTAGGACGTGTGCCAAAAAACATCTTTTAGGTTATCTGCCAGCCTTGCTAACAAGGTACAGGGGTGGGTACATGCAGCACATTTCCCTTGACCAGCTACCTCTTAAAAGGGGGATCTGACACCCAAGTCAGGAGACTGGGCAGGGGTGGGTCTGGCAGAAAGTGGAGGCGGCATTGCTCCAGACCAGAAGCTGATCCCGTGAAAGAGCGTAAGGTGCAGGAGTTCCCCTTTGGGAGTTTCAGTCTGTATGTGAGTGACAGAGGCACAGGCTAAGGAAAGCAGACAGCTTATAGGGTTTAGTTCGTCATTTTAGTGTATCCTCTGTTGCTCCCTTACCCTATTTGTCTTGTTAATTGGTTAATAAAGTCATTTGGTTAACAATTGGGTTTGTGTGGTGTAACTGGGAGGTGTCTGACCAAGACCCAAGGGAGGGGATTACCCCACATGTGGCCTGACCACTCAGGAGCACTACCCAAAATAAGATCCGAATCATAAAAGGATGGTAAAGAGGAATAAAGCCCCTGAGGAAAACCGTTACAGCCACCTTTGATTGATTGTATCTTTGTTTATTGAGCCAAGATATGTATGAGCCTTCTGCCTACACATATAACCCCTTTGCCACAAGCCACAATTAAACCTCTAATTAACTTGAACTTAGGAAAAATGTCCTAATTGTCAGAGCAGTCAGACAATGGAACCAAGTGCCTAGGTTGCTGGTGGGCTCTCCATCACTGGAGGCATTCAAGCAAAGACTGGCCATCCATCTGTCAGGTCAAAGCTGGATTCATGCACTGAGCAGGGGGTTGGACGTGATGGGCTGAATGGACCCTTCCAATTCTATGAGTTGAACTGTAGTTTCCCATTTAATCTGAACCAGGAAACTATGCTTACCTACTTTGGAACAAACCAAGATATAAAAACGTGGTTTGAAGCTGGTTTAAAATCTTGGCTTTATTTTAAGCTGGCTCATACAAAGGCTTTCTGTGCACAAGCAAATTGCTCGTGCATGACTTGGTGTAATAAGCCAAGATATGAGTGTCCAACTTGGCTCATTGTCAAGTACAGCACTTGCTCTACAATTTAAAGTCCTGAGTAATGGAGGCAACAATTTTAAACATACCACTTTTGGGGACCTAGTGGCTCTCACCCACAATTGCCCCTAGTCCAGCACACAGGTGGACCAGTCTTCTATCCCTCTCCTCTCGCAAGAAGGATCAATCAATTAACTCCCACCACCGCCATATTACCTAGATCAAAAATTAGGGCTATTGCCCATGTTATACTCCTAAATAATCTCTTGTTCAGAAAGGGAGGTGGGTGGGTTAAAGAGCCTACCTATGTCTTTGAGGGAATGGCTCTACCAAAGGTAAGTGCCAAGACAAAATTTTGGTTGCTGGTCACACCAGTGAGGAAGAATTTATAGACCCCTTTGTTTTTATTTCAGCAGGGGTCTGCTGTCAGTGAATGGAGACAATGTTACTGACCCTCCAGAATTCAAGATATTGCCTCTGTTAAAAAAAATTAGCTGATGAAGGCTACGCTTAAATTTCTGTCAAGAGGCAAGCAAATGTCTTCTACCATTGTAATTTAATATGCACAACATGGACTCACCAGCAAAACTGGATTGCTGCTGCTCTTGTGCCTTTTCCAGCTCTGTCTGCAAGCTCTGACAGCTGGCCTGGGATTTGCAGAGTTCCTCACCAATCTCATCCAAGCTTTTCTGTAGTGGAGCTTCATTGTCTTTCCAGGATATCTGCATGAAGGAGATGGGGGAAAATTAAGACAAAAGCTAGCATATACCTAAGTACAGGGTTAGTTTTTAAAAGCTGCGTAACTTCTAGCATGTCACAAGAGGGAATTGTTGTCTTCAGAATTCCTTTCCTGCTCTTAAAAAGGTGTCCCCAACCAGTCGTGTCCGACTCTAGGGTGTGGTGCTCATCTCCATTTCTAAGCCATCTGAAGACGCTTCCATGGTCATGTAGCCGGCATGACTGAACACCGAGGTGCAAGGAACGCTGTTACCTTTCCCGCCAAAGCGATACCTATTTATCTACTTGCAATTTCTTGCTTTCAAACTACTAGGTTAGTAGGAGCTGGGACTGAAGACGGGCGCTCACTCCGTCACGCAGCACTCGGGTCTCGAACTGCTGTCCTGCCAACCTTCCGGTCTGCAGTTCAGCGTCTTAACCACTAAGCCACCGCGGCCCCCTACCTGCTCTTACCAAAGCATTAATACAGTTAGGACAGCTTCACAATTGACAATATCACTGGTATTAATAAAACTTGGTCACATATGAAACATATATGTCTGTTTGACACATGTACACTCATTGGAAAGCAACAACTGCCACAGCTTTCCAATACATATACTTTCATAAATAAATACCACATTCATATCCTCCTTTTTCCCAAGAAGCTCAGGAGGTTATTCCATTTTATCTACACAACAACCATGAGAGGTAGGTTGGGCTGAGAGAGAGGTCCAAGGCCATCTAGTGAGTTCTATAGATGAACAGAAATTCGAACCAACATCCCCCAAACTGATCACTCAATTCCATCACTATTTTGAACAGTGAATGAACAGTATACATGAAGTTTTCCTACATGGAAGTACATAAGAACTATATTGCTAGTTTATATCAAAGTTCATCTAATCCAGCATTCTGCTATCAATAGCAGCAAGCCAGATTTTTCTGAGAAGCATAGGTGTTGTTAGGACAAGGCCCGCCTGGGCATGGCTCCCAGATCTTCTGAGCTGTGCTCCTGATCTTTAGAGCTGTTCCAAGTGCCATCATCTGCCTTAAGACAAGCCTGCTTTTTACCTCTCAACTCAAAATCCTTGGAGTTAATAGGAGACCTTAGGGCTCACTCCCTTAGCAGACCAATAGGGAGTGAATGCACCAGCCTTTAGAGGGGAGACTGCCACCTTTCCTTCCACACTGTGCTCATTGTTTTTTTCTTTCTCCCCAACTTTTATGCTCCTACGTGCCGACTACTGGGAGCTTGCTTGCAATTAAATTTTGAAGAGGGAGAGGGAAGGGTGGGAAGAACTCCATGTGAAATAGTGGTATCTCACATACCATCTGATATTACTGCCCCAAACTGAAACCTTCACCTTCTGTAGAAGTTCAGTAGCTTCAGCATAGTGAAGGATTCAGTCAGTCTCCATAAGTGTCTTTCTTCCCCTCCAGTTTAGGTTTTTCTAAACAGCTGTAAGCCTCAGATTATATCAAAAGGAGGGTTAGGACTATGTGACTTCATGATCTAAAAAATGCTTTTAAATAGGCTTTAAAGTTTTTAAAAAGCAAGAAAAAGCCCTCAGCCATCTCACCTCATAAAGTTCATTTAAGTATGTGCAATCCTTACAAACCCTCCACAGCCTCCTAAATTCCTCTGAAGTGCTACCTCTCTGAAAGGAGCCATTTGGCTTGGGGAATTCTCTTTTTACCCCCTCCATCTCCAACCACTATTCTTCTTTTCTTCTTTTTCCCTTCCTTTCCCAGTCCTGTTCTGTCTTTCTGTTCTTTATTCCACCCAGAGCATATCTTGGGGAAATTTTAAAGAGAATTCTCTTTGGTGGCAAGAGAAGTTCTGAACTGTATTTGACTTTATACAAACAGACAAGAGGGTTTGTTGTCTCCTTCTCACTCACTCACTCAAGTCTTTGAGAAAAGTGGGTTCATGTGGTTGCAGAGAAACAAATCTGGGCTGTTTTGTTTGTCAGTTGCCATTATCCAGCAATAGCAAGGGTTGTAGCCCAGTGGTCGAGCACATGCTTGGCATGCAGAAGATTTCAGGTTCAATCCCCAGCATCTCCAGCTAAAGATAGGGAATAATCCTGCCTGAAACCCCAGAGAACCGCTGCTGCCAGTCATTGTTGACAATACTGGGCTAGATGGAGGTCTGACTCGGTATAAGGCAGCTTCCTATGTTCCTATGGACAGAAGGCTTTAATAAAAATAGGAGGGGCGTGTTTTTTTTTAACCTGGAGGGGAGATAAATACTGCTCACTTATACAATCCTACGTATGCCTACTCAGATGTAAGTCCCATTATGGGGCTTACTCCCGGGGAAGTGTACATAGGATTCCAGCACAAGTTACTTTTGCAGTGAGGTTTGCAGCCTGATCTTCTGCATGTTTACTCAGAAATAAGTCCTGAGTTGTGAGCATGGTACTGCAGGTGTAATACACTGCCCACCTGATTCCAGTCTAATGAACTGATAATCCTTTCAGCCCAGTCCTATGCATGTTTTGTCATTTGTGGTTTTCTTTTTCCATTTTGCATGGATGAGGGAAAGGCACTTAGTACATGGTCAGAGTTTCTAAATAACTTAGTTCTAGTTTTGGAAAAAGACTCCTTGGATGAATCCTGGTGAAGTCTTGGCACAAATGAAGTTATAGGGAGGAAGATACAATGACAACTTGTGCATAACAAGGAGGAGGTAGAGGAGAGTTCCACAAAACAAAAGATCTGTTTTTATGAAGAATTGCTGGAGGATGGAAGAATGAGGAAGGAACAGAATGGGTTGGGGGAGGCTGTAGGGCTCAGTGGTAAAAGAGTGCTCAGAGGCACTCTATAGTTAAGAACATAAGAAGAGATGTGCTGCATCAGGCCAAAGTCCATCTACTCCAGCATTCTGGTCACACAGTGGCCAACCAGCTGCCCATGGGAAACCCACAACCAGGACATAAGTGCAAAAGTGCCCTCCCACCCATGTTCCCCTGCTGCTAACATTGGTGCAATGTTTGAACCCCAAGCAGAATCAGGCAGTCTTTGTGTCTCAAAATAACGTATTTTGGTTTAGTTGCACTAAATGCTGCAGGAGGAGGGAGGGAGTGTGGTTCAATGACTTACAAGTCCACCTTCTAATCCTAGGGCACATTTTTACCATGGGCTCCCCTCACTGTGCTTTGGGGGAGGGCAAGGTGGGACCATGAGATGGCCATTCTTCCATTGCCAACAAACTTAAAGCTTTAAGCTAGATTTCAAGCATCATAATTCCTTAGTCCCTGCTCCTGTTCTTCTGAAATGTTGCAGGTTCTTTGCCTAGGGACACCTCTATGACCTGTGCATTTTCATACAAATTTCCCCAAAACCACGGGGAGGGTGTGTGTGAAGTGAAAGCAAATTGGAGAGTTCCCCTTCCACATGAACTGTTGCACCTATCCTTCTGAAACTTTGCTGGTTTCTTACTTAGGGACACCTCTAGGCTGTCTGTAATTTTCAGAACAATGGTCCACAAGGAACGTTCGTCATTCTAAGGAAGAGGGAAATGATCCCTTAAGGAACCCATTCCTTGGAAGATGAACAAATATCCTTTCACACCGAGGATGTGCCTTCGGGGGGAGGGGGGCTTGTGGTAGAGGGAGATTCGATCAGTAGACACATAGACAGTTGGGTTTGTGATGGGTAGGGATGGTGGAGAATTCCGTGACGGACCCCAATGAGGCCGGATTCTAAAGAATCCAGCCCCTTGGAGTCCGTGGTGGAACTGAGCACTTACCTCCTCCTCCCTCTGGAATCCTCTTTGGCTGGCTCCTGCTTACGGCGATCTTGCGGAGCCTCGAGCTGGTTCCAGAGCGCCAGCGATACGGCCGCCATTGCCATATCGCTGGCTGAGGGGGGCTGTCTCCGGATGCAAATGGCGTCCAGTACGCCATTTGCAGTTGTAAAGGTCTTAGTTTAAGCTAAATGCAGCCATTTATGCCTGCATTTACCTTAAACTAAGACCTTTACAGCTGCAAATGGCGTACTGGGCACCATTTGCGCCTGCAGTCAATCCCCCACAGCCAGCGATACGGCAATGGTGGCAATATCGCTGGCGCTTCAGAGCTGGCCAGCGGCTCTGTGGAATTGCCATGGGGTGGAGCTGGCCAACGAGGATTCTGGGGGGAGGAACGGATCGCCTCCCCCCGGGGCGGATTCCTGGCCAGAACGACAGGTAGGGAATCCGCCCATCCCTAGCGATGGGCGTGTAGACTGCATGGTGAATTGCCTCCTGGTGCAAAAGTTGCAGATATCACGTGCCATCTAGATAGTGCTGGGGTGGAGTCAGTGGTTGTGGTCTATGTTGGTTTCCATGTGGAAAACGTAGTCGTGAGGTCCTGGAAGCCAAATTTAGGACGCTAGGTAGGAGGTTGAAATCCAGGACCACCAAAGTGGCTTTCTCTGAAATGCAACCTGTTCAACACACAGGGCCATCTAGACAGGCAAAGCTGAGGAGCCTCAGTGTGTGGATGAGATGGTGGTGCAGGGAGGAGGGATTGAGATTTGTTAGGCACTGCGGAATGTTTTGGGGCAAGCTGGGCCTGTACAAGAGGGATGGGCTCCACTTGAACCACAATGGAACCAGATTGCTGGCACTAAAGGGTGGCAGAGCAGCTTTTAAACTAAACCCTGGGGGAAAGTTGACAGGAGCTGGGAAGCATCCGGTTCAGGTTAAATCAACGGGATGATGATGAAAATGTCTTTAATTGCCCAAATGTAGAAGGGGAGGAAATAGGCCAGGAGTACATGGTAGAACATAATAGTCAAAGAGGCCAAAGTCCAATAGAAAAAGATGCACATGCCAGAAGCACCTGGGAAGGGACATTATGTATAGGTGTTTCTGTGCAAATGCTAGAAGCCTCCAAGCCAAAATGGAAGAGTTGGAGTGCTTGGCTTTAAAGGAAAACCTGGATATAGTGGGCATAACAGAAACCTGGTTAAACAAAGAGAACCAGTGAGATACGGTCATCTCTGGATATAAATTCTACAGGAAGGACAGGGATGGGCATACTGGGGGAGGTGTTGACCTGTACATCAAAGAGGGCATAGTGACGAGTGGACTAGAACACCTAAAAGGGGTAGGCTCTTCCACAGAACCACTGTGGGTGACAATATCAGGCTCCAAAACTAATTTAGTGCTAGGAATGTGCTATCGTCCCCCAGACCAGAATGCTCAGGGTGACCATGAGATGGAAAATGAAATCAGGGAGGCCTTCAAACAAGGAAATGTTGTAATAATGGGTGACGTCAATTGCCCCCACATTGATTGGATAAATGCATGTTCCAGCTACAACAAAGAGGTTAAATTTCTCAATGCCTAAACAATTGTGCCCTTGAAGAGGTCATGGTCCTCTTATGGATCAGTAACTGCTTAAAGAATAGAGCACAGAGAAGGAATAAATGGTGAATTCTCCCAATGGAGGGAAGTAAATAATGGGGTCCCACAGGGGACCCCTGTATTAGGACCAAAGCTTTTCAACCTGTTCATAAATGATCTGGAATTAGGAGTGAGCAGCGAAGTGGCCAAGTTTGCCAATTACACCAAATTATTTAGGGTAGTTAAAACAAAAAGGGATTCTGAAGAGCTCCAAAAGGACCTCTCCAAGCTGGGAGAATGGTCATCTAAATGGCAAATGTGGTTCGATGTAAGCAAGTGTAAAGTGATGCATGTTGGGGCAAAAAAACCCAACTTGAAGTATAACCTTTTGAGATCTGAGCTAGCAGTGACCAACAAAGAAAGAGATCTTGGGGTTGTGGTGGACAGCTCAATGAAAATGTTCACCCAGTGTGTGGTTGTTGTAAAAAAAGGTAAACTCCATGTTAGGCATAATTAGAAAAGGAATTGAGAATAAAACTGCCAATATCATACTGCCCCTATACAAATCTATGGTGTGACCACACTTAGAATACTGTGAACAGTTCCGGTCACCATACCTAAAAAAAAGATATTGTAGAGCTGGAAAAAGTGCACAAAAGGGCAACTAAAATGATCAAGGGCTGGAGCATCTCCCCTATGAGGGAAGGTTACAACAGCTGGGATTGTTTAGCTTGGAAAAAAGGAGGGTAAGGGGAGACATGATATAGGTCTACAAAATTATGCATGGTGTGGAGAATGTGGATCAGGATACATTTTTCTCCCCCTCTCAAAATACTAGAATCCAGGGTCATCTTATGAAGCTGATTGGTGAGAGATTCAGGACAGGTAAAAAGAAGGACTTCTTCACGCAGCACATAGTTAAACTACCACAGGATGTAGTGATGGCCACCAATTTGGATGGCTTTAAAAAGGGGTTGGACAAATTCCTGGAGGAGAAGGCTATCAATGGCTACTAGTCCTGATGGCTATGTGCTACCTCCAGTACCAGAGGCAGTGAACCTATGTACACCAGTTGCTGGGGAACATAGGCAGAAAGATTTTGTCATGCTCGTGTCCTGTTTGTGGGTTCCTGGTCAACAGCTGGTTGGCCACTGTGTGAATGGAATGCTGGACTAGATGGACCCTTGGTCTGATACAGCATGGCTCTTCTTATGTTCTTAACATAGCGATATAAGTATGTCCTCTTTTGGAGACCCTCAAAATGTCAAGGCTACCCTTGCACAAAAACTCCTGTGGCTATCATTCTGCAATTTGGCAGACATGGTGTCCTCTGATGGGGCAATGAATCCTGAAATTGTTATCCAATTCTTCCGAAGAATAAAAATGTTATTGGCAGTTCTCTTTAAAAGAAAATCAAAATATAAACCCTGCACTTATTTTTCTGTCATTGAGTAGGTGTAATCCCCTTCTAGGGGGCGACTGTGCCTGAAATTATCATCTAGTTCTGACCAAGAGAACTAGAGAACTAGAGACCAAGAGAAAAAAGTTATAGGGTTTTTTAAAATTTCCCATGGTCAGTGCACGCACACACATGCAAGCACACCACATTTATAGATGTATGTATGTACATACGTACGTATGTAAAGATGTGCACTTAAGACTGGGATAAATATATATGTACATGGAATTTTGTGTTATGGGCCTGTGCCCTGGATCTTTTAAGAACCTAGCAATGCCTCTGCTCAAACCAAGGGTGGTTCCTCCATCATGGGCTATAGGGCTAAGCATAGTTTGCCCAAGTTGGGCTGTAACAAAGCTGTGGTATAAAGCTTCTGGTCTCCTCCTTGCAACCATGCCAAGGGAGAGGGGACTGTGTCAGCCTAAGGCTTGCTGTGGCGTCTTCCTGTAATGAGAAATCATAATTTATCATCACCTAAGAATACAACCACTGCATTAATCAAAGGTTTTGTTTTTCCCATTGCTGTGCTGTCCCTCTTTCAGATTCCAGCAGGAAGAGGGAAGGGATGCAGTAATACAGTGATCCCATTAACCAATCATGTTGTCCTCTTTGTTGTCTTCTCTCAGACTTAAAGAAAGGAGAAAGAAGCACATGACAAGACTTCTAGCCTCCCATAAATGTCTCATACATCTACTCTCTGTAAGCCCTTGGCTGGGAAGCTTCGCACAATGGCTGTAAATCCTTCCTGGAAAGCCTCCCCTCATAGCTGACTGGAGCGCTATGAGAAGACTGCCCTGGAGAGCTGGTGTTACATTGCTAAGAGTAAAAAGCCAAGGCTGAGCAAGAAAGGCAAAGCCTGGGTCACATGGTCATGGCTCTGAATTTTTCTCCCATTTCTGGAAGAGACATTTTGGGTGTCTGCTTGTGTAGCACGGGTTGTGTCAGGAGCATGGAAAAGAGGGGGATATTGCAGCTGAGTGTATTAGTGTTTGGCACGAAGGAGGGATGGGACTTTTCTTCCTGTCGCCTCACTTGCCTCACTTGGCGTTCTCCTCACACCCTCCAGCTCTTCTCTGCAATTCCCTAAATTTATTTGTCTACTGCATTTGTACCTTTCCACAAAATATGCTGAAGGTGGCTAATGACAATGAAATCTACAATTTAAAAACAATGTAACAAACAATAGGAAATATATTAAAATCAAGTAAGACCACATTTTTTAAAAAATAGCGAGTTAAAATATCATTAACGTAAAACACAAAAGAGAAGAAAAATCACCTCTATAGGCCAAACATTTGTTTAATCAGAAAGGTTTTTGTGGGCATGGCCCGTGACTGACCCAAGACGGACAAACAAGTCCCTTGCTCCTGCTTCCCCCCACCAGCAAACTGCCCTCAGAGGTGAGGAAAGCAGCACCAAGGGCACAACCCTGCCTATGCATGCTTAGACAAAACAGCCCTACAACTCCCAGCATCCCCAGCCAGCATCTCTTGGAACTACTGGCCAATTGTACAACGATACTGCATAGATGGTCCAGAGCCTCTCTTCTCAGGCCTACAGCTTGTTGTGCCCGTTCAATATTCTTGCCTATTATCTGCAGATCAGGGTATATTTTGCCACCAATACTTTGCTCAGGTATCCCTGCGCCTCTCATTCTGCTAGTCTGAGAATTCGAATAGTCTGGTGTTGATTACAATTTTACAGGCCCTCTACCTTATCTCGCAGATTTGCTCAGAATGCAGTCAATTTTGTGTCTAGCAGATGGAGCACATTTGGTGCACCTCTTGTAATGCACCTCAGAGTTGTTGGGTGGCTGGGGGATGCTGGGAGCTATAGGATTTTTTTTCTGCCTAAACATGCCTAGGATTGTGTCCTAAATATACCTTTTTGGGTGACTGAAGAGTGGTATGAAGGAAAACTTAAGACTCCCTCCGCAGAGAGATCTGAAAACCTATTTTTCTCTTGGGAAGCTTTCAGACTCCCCTCCTTACTAGACAGGCCAGCCCCCCCCCCCCCAATATGGTGCCAGGCTTCTAAAAACCCCAAAGGAAACAGTGCCACACAGGAGAATGAGAATATGAGATCTCTATTTCAACAGCTCTGAGGTCAAATGCAGCATGATGGACAGTACACCAAAAGAATCCCTATTCTGTCCTTGGCACTTGCTTTCAAGAACATATGCTCAAAACTAGACAACTGCTGGATGGGACACCTGGTCAGGGTGACAGACTACTGCAACAATCAAAGGCTTTAGCGTAGTCCATGAAGCAGAAATAGACGTTTTTCTGGAATTCTCTTGCTTTCTCCATGATGCAGCGAATGTTGGTGATTTGATCTCTAGTTCCTCTGCCTCTTCGAAACCCAGCTTGTACTTCCTGTAGTTCTCGGTTCGCATACTGCTGAAGCCTAGCTTGTAGGATTTTGAGCATCACCTTGCGGGCATGTGAAATGAGTGCAATTGTGCGGTAGTTTGAACACTCTTTGGCGTTGCCCTTCTTTGGAATTGGAAGGTAAACTGACCTTTTCCAGTCTTGTGGCCATTGTTGAGTGTTCCAAATTTGTTGGCATATTGAATGCAGCACTTTAACAGCATCATCTTTTAGGATTTTAAATAGCTTAGCTGGAAGACTGTCATCTCCACTAGCTTTGTTGTTAGTAATGCTTCCTAAGGCCCACTTGACTTCACTCTCGAGGATGTCCGGCTCAAGGTCATCAAGGATGTCCGCACTATCATGGCTATCAGGGACATTCAGATCTTTCCTGCATAGTTCTTCTGTGTATTCTTTCCACCTCTTCTTAATCTCATCTGCATCTGTTAGGTCCCTGCCTTCTTTGTCCTTTATCATGCCCGTCTTTGCACAAAACGTTCCCTTGAGATCTCCGATTTTCTTAAAGAGATCTCTAGTCTTTCCCATTCTATTGTTTTCTTCGATTTCTTTGCATTGTTCATTTAAGAAGGCCTTCTTGTCTCTCCTTGCTATTCTCTGGAACTCTGCATTCAGTTGGATATATCTTCCCCTTTCTCCCTTGCTTTTCGCTTCCCTTCTTTCCTCAGCTACTTGTAAAGCCTCATCAGACAGCCACTTAGCTTTCTTGCATTTCTTTTTCTTTGGGATGGATTTCGTTGCTGCCTCCTGAACAGTGTTATGGACCTCCGTCCATAGTTCCTCAGGCACTCTGTCTATCAGGTCTAATCCCTTAAATCTATTTGTCACCTCCACTGTATATTCATAAGGGATATGATTTAGGTCATACCTGAACGGTTTAGTGGTTTTCCCTACGTTCTTCAATTTAAGCCGAAATTTTGCAACAAGAAGCTCATGATCTGAGCCATAGTCAACTCCAGGTCTTGTTTTTACTGACTGTATAGAGCTTCTCCATCTTTGGCTGCAAAGGACATAATCAATCTGATTTCGATATTGACCATCTGGTGATGTCCATGTGTAGAGTCGTCTCTTGTGCTGTTGGAAAAGTGTGTTTGCTACGATCAGCGTGTTCTCTTGGCAAAACTCTATTAGCTTTTGTCCTGCTTCATTTTGTACACCAAGGATATGCTTGCCTGTTATCCCAGTGATTTCTTGACTTCCTACTTTAGCATTCCAATCCCCTATGATGAAGAGGACATCTTTTTTTGGTGTTAGTTCTAGAAGGTGTTGTAGGTCTTCATAGAACCGATCAACCTCAGCTTCTTCGGCCTCAGTGGTTGGGGCATAGACTTGAATTACTGTGACGTTGAATGGTTTGCCTTGGATTCGTACTGAGATCATTCTATCATTTTGAAGATTGTACCCCAGTACTGCTTTTCCCGCCCTTTTGTTGACTATGAGTGCTACTCCATTTCTTCTAAGGGATTCTTGCCCACAATAGTAGATATGATGGTCACCTGAATTAAATTCGCCCATGCCTGTCCATTTTAGTTCACTGATTCCCAAGATGTCGATGTTCAGTCTTGCTATCTCATGTTTGACCACCTCCAGCTTACCTTGATTCATTGATCTGACATTCCAGGTTCCTAAACAATATTGTTCTTTACAGCATCGGATTTTCTTTTCACCACCAGACACATCCACAGCTGAGTGTCCTTTCAGCTTTAGCCCAGCCGCTTCACTCTTTCTGGCGCTACTTGGAAATACCCTCTGCTCTTCCCCAGTAGTATATTGGACACCTTCCGACCTGAGGAGCTCATCTTCCGGCGTCATCTCTTTTAGCCTTGTGATACGTTCCATGGGGTTTTCTTGGCAAGAATACTGAAGTGGGTTGCCATTTCCTTCTCCAGTGGACCACATTTTGTCAGAACTCTCTGCCATGACCTGTCCGTCTTGGGTGGCCCTGCACGGCATAGCTTATGGCTTCACTGAGTTACGCAAGCCCCTTCGCCACAACAAGGCAGTGATCCATGAAGGGGCAACTGCCCTAGGTGGACCTTAAAGAAATACCCAACTCCCAGCAAAAGCTAGGCCACAATTGGCTTGATCATGCCATTGTCGGTTCTATTATTTTATGTATGTATTTATTTATTACATTTATATACTGCCCAACAGCCAAGGCTCTCTGGGCAGTTCACAATAAAAGCATAAAATGCAACACAATAAAATATAATGAAAAACTTTAAAAGTAGCATATAAAACCCCAAAGCAGTCACAACCCAGGGAAAGCCTGGGTGAAAAAGTGTGTTTATAGGATGCACTTGAAAGATGCCACATTTTCTGCCTCATGAACTGCATGGGGGTTTTCCAGAGGGTGGGTGCTGCTACAGAGAAGTCTGCCATTGGGGTTCTTCATGGCGACATTCCTTCCATTTTGGAAAGGCTAGCAAGGCCTTCTCTCCTTCATGTCACCTCATGAATGGTGACAAAGTAGTGGAGTGGACCTAAAATACCTGCCTTGAGTCAAACAGCAGTTTGTGGGGTGGGTGGGGTCTTGTCAAATAACTCAACTCAGCATCACTCAACTCAGTTCTTATCGGGAAGTCAAGGTTGTAGCCACGTTTTGGGTTTTGCCAACCAAAATTATTCACTGGAAACTTCAGGTTCCAATGAAAACAGAGATAGGTGGTGACCTAAATATATGGACCTGAAATGAAAAACAGGTTGTTCCAAATATGTACAGAGAACAGATTTTGGAACTAGCTTACAATATTCCTTGTGCAGGCCATCTAAGAATGAACAAAACAAGAAAAAGGCTAAAGAGTCAATTTTACTGGTCAGGTATGGCATGCCATATACAAGCCTATTTCCAGTCATGCAAGGTGTACATAAGTATGCTAAAAGAAAACTGTGAGTCTGGTGTTTTGTTTTAAAAAGGTGTGTCTAAACTTCTTCAATTGGGTCCTGTGCATTATAAGAACATGTTTAAAAGATTGGATCCTTAAGGTACCAGATCAACACTTCAGAACTGGTGTTAAACTTCAGGAAAATAAACTAAAGGAGAAGTGTGGTGAGAAAGGAAAGGGCTTTGCAAATAAAGCAGGCCAACAAGTTCCTCCAATGGGTAAAAACTTTTTTACTCATGAAGAAACTTAAAAATATGGGATTTAATTTTTAATTAATTACCTTTATGAATTAATGACCATTCCATCTCAAAATTACCATATAACTTATAATTTTACATGCACACCGGCCATTTTTTTTTGGGGGGGGAAATGTATGTTCCTTGGGACCTATTAAACGGGTTTTAGTTTTTTTAATGGGGTTTGAAAGCTTAATTGAATACGAATAAAAAAGGTTATTACAATGTTTTTTATTAGACTGATAGATGTTTAGTTATGTGGCAAAATGTGTTGTCATGTTCTTAGGAGCAGCCGCCATATTTAATCCACCATTTTGAACGTGTTGCCCTATATATATTTTTTCTAGATTTTTAGTATGTTGTTTTTAATGGTCTAAGGAACATTACACTGAAGGAATTATTTCTGTTGCGATTAGTTCTAAGTCAAGCCCTATTTTTTACTAGACTATAGGTATCCTGAAACAGTTACACTGGTTTCAGTGGGGAACATTGTGCTTGCAGCAACACTGTTGAATGTGTTTTTCAGAATGGGAATTGCATGACTATGGTTCAAATTAAAATCCTATGTGTTGGTGGTCTAGCAGGTTATGCACTGAAATGGTTACAGACTGTGAGTAACGCAAATACAAAATTGCAGAGATGGTTGTGGATTCTGCAAAAGCTTAATTTTAAGGTAGAACATATAGCAGGTAAACACAAGGTAATAGCAGATGCATTCTCTAGGAAGAGACTATTAGAACGTGGCACACAGTATCCTTGAGTGGAAGACTGTGTTCTGCTTGTTTATAAGGTGTGTGTGCGTGGGGGGGGGGGGGGAGATGTGCCGAAATACCATGTAACTGTTGCTGTTCTGTAACGTTTACTTGTGTGGGCCTATAATGTATCTGAGTAGGCCTGAGGCCTTACTTTGTTACTGTCAAAGTCCTGTGTAGTAGATGCTTAGTGAAGTTCTGAAGCGGGAGAGAGAGAGACTATCGTTTTGAATATTGTTAGATGAGGCCAGGATCAGGTAAATTCAGTTCTCATTGGCTGGGGATTCTAGCTAGGTGGAAAAGAGCATTTGGGAAATGACAGTTAGAAGTTTTGTCAGTCTGTGAAGAGAGGCAGAAGGTCTGCTGGTTGGTGATATAGAAAGACTAAGAGAAATTGAATAGCTGAGGCCTGAATATTACGTCATTCCTTCTCTGTAGGATAACTGTACATGGCTGGTGAAGATCAGGAGTAGGGAGAGGATGGCTGTGCTATGCCAGGAGGCTGCCCTAAGATCTTGCCAGAGAAAGGTTAGAGAACCAGGCAGTAAAAAACCAGATAAGCTGTCCAAGCAGCCAGAAATACAACAGGAGGATCTTTGGGAGTCAGAGGAAGACTGTATCCAAGAGCTGGACCTGGTTGTTATATCTGGCCAGGGTGGAGGTTTAGGGAATTTGGCCTGAGGTAAAAGAAGTCATTAAGAGGCTTGTATTAGTAACAGTGACTGGGTTAAGATGTCACAACAACCCACAGTGGGTTAAATAAGACACCATGGCTTATTTAGCTCATTGTTGGTTATCGTGTTGTCTGTCAGGCTTAAATAAGAAACTCTGATAACCCATGGCTTGCAGTAAGGGTAACTTAACCCAACATGGGTTATTGTGTTATCTGGCACTCAGCGTGGCTTATTCCAATTGCCTACAGAGTCGGCTGGCAAGAGCAGCCAAAACTACTGTGGCCGTTCTGCTCCAGTCTGCAGAGCCCTTTTTCTGAGACCTGACAAGCAGCCCAGGGACAACTGCAGTGAAACAAACACAGCCTTCCATGATACTGTGCTTTCCCCTAGTACAATGACAACCTCGCGCTATTGTGCTACCTCGCAACAGCAACATTACACAATGACATGCTTCCCTGACCACTACTTTGAAACTGCACAACTTGGAAAATAGGGGAATATGGAAGGAACTGCTCACTTTTCCGTGGAGAAGCACAGTTCCGTGATTATCCACTATAGCATCTGGAGGCTCCCCATGAAGGCACCCCACCTGTGCAATTTTGCCCTATTCCAGCAAACTGTCAGGGAGTTATAGCTCCCACCCCTTTTTCCTTCTCTGGTCACTTTTCCATGAAGAAGAAAAATGGCTGGGGTGGGGCGGGAATGCACAATTGTGCTTTTGCGCAATTTTGCTTTAGCACTAAAGCACTGTAGCAAACTGAAGCAGCTTTGCCAGCAATGTTGGGATGTGTGTGAAATGTGCAACTCCACTGTATTGCTAAAACGCTATAGCGTTTTAGTGATTTTGAGGCTTTATTGCCTTTCAAGGCTTTATTGCCTTTATTGTCTCAAAATCAAAATGGCTATGGGGGGCCTTTGGAGCAATTTCGCTTTAGGGCTAACACGCTATAGCTTTAGTGCTATGAACCGAAGCAGCTCTGCCAGTAATGTCTAGGGTGCATGTGTGTGTGTGAAACGCACAACTCCATTTTATTGTCAGCAATTTTGATGATAATAAATGTGTCTATGCCAGCAATGGCTACGGGGGGAAATGCGAAATTGAGGGTTTTGTTCTAATCTGCAACCCCCCAAGGGTTTATTTGGGCAAACCCTTTTTTGCTGCACCTGGGATTTTCCCTCTTCTGGGGTAATTGTGGAGGGTTTTGATGGTGCATCGGTCCCTCCTGACTAGGGGAGGCTGTTTGTGAAGTTTGGTCCTGATCCTGCACTTTAGAGCCCCTATCCCCTTGTCAGGGTGATGCTGGAAGTGCTGAATTAAGCCCCTGTACTTCACCCCACACCTCTCCCCTCCCCTGGGATATTGTGGAAGGTTAAAACAGGCTGCTGCAATGTTGTCAATAGGTGAAACAGTGCCTCTGCTCCAGTGGGAGGCCTGCAGCAGGACAGGGGGACGAGGATGTCTTAGATGACGCACAGTAGCTTAATAAGCTACTCACTACTGTCGTGTGGTGGGGCATCCTGGATTATTTAAAAAATAAGCTACTGTGAGTAGCTTATTAAGCCACCATGGCTTAGAGTGATGTCTGAATGTGGCCAGTGTCTCTTGTGTCCTTAAGAAGTGTTAGCAAGTATTCTTTTGAAAACCCCAAAGTAAATATTAGTACTACCTTATGTACAAAAATATCCCTTTAACAAATTACCTTAATAGTTCATCTTGTCCCTAGTGTTGGTGCCTGTCTCACGCCTAAGGCACTTATATCAAGCTACTAGGAGGTTTTAAAGTATTCAATGAGAATTGATGGCAGCAGAAAAGGGCCAAATGGGGGGACCCTGAGTTATAGTGGCAGAGTTTCTTAGGCCCCAAAATATAAGCATTTGCTGGAAATAAGAACCCACATAGGTGGGATTGTCCATGGAAGGCCAGTTTCCCCATAGATGGTAGTGCTAGGGAGAGAAAATGCCCCAGAGTCACCTTCGGGGGAACAATACCACCCTGCTGGATGCTTGAAAGTAATATAAAATGTTCATGGAAGATGAAGAGTAGGCAGATCACCAGTGGAAATGTCCTTCAGGATACTTGGAAAGGTTTAACAAAGAAGCCAGCTAGTTTTCTTGGTGAATGTCTACGAAGGGACAGTGTGTGTGTGTGTGTGTGGGGGGGGATGTTAGGGCTGTATGAGGGATGCACTTCATGCACTTCATCTATGAGGAGAACAGCCAAAGCAGTGAGCAGAAGTCGGGAACACACTGATGCTTTGTCAGTAAACTGGGTGCTGCAGAACATTTTGGGAGAGCAGTAAGGTATTCCTAGACGAGGTGCATGAAAGTAGAAACCAATCACTATACACCCACAGAAACAGCAGTGTATCTGAACATCTGTGAGCCAGATCGTGTGTTAATAAACCAACGATCTTTAAAACAAACCATGGGTTCACATTACCTCTGAACTGGCTGGGAGACTATTGTGGAATCTTTATTCTCCACAAAGCTAATCTCCATGTATCAGCAAAATAATCTGAAGCCAGTCTTTCCCACACTCCTCACCAAAGCACAAGTATCAGAGTTCTTAACTATGGGCTCACACTGTAATTTATGTGGTCAGTAAGATCTGCATTCAGGAAGGAAGGGATTCAAAACAGATGAAAAGATTTTACTAATACTGTGTCAGCTTGTCTGAAACAATTAAATATACATATTAAGTAGCTGCTGTTCCTTTCAGGTTCAGGCTCATTCACATACCTGAATAATCTGATAAAGTCAAAACATGAGACAATAGCCATTAGTAATGCTTTTGTAGCAATGGATTATGATCCCCTGACTTGATATCCTATTTAACAGCATACACATGATGCTATTTTGAGTAGTTACAGGTGTCCATTTTATCATACTTCAGGTTTTAGCAGTTAGCAACAAGCCAGCACTCTGACTTCCAGAAGTGCTCTAGTTGAGGAACATTTCTCTTATAACCCACGAAGTTGCTTTGTGCAAACCTTATATGAGCCGGACCAATCAGGCTCATATAAGCTCAAAATGACTGTCAGGATCTGCTCAAGCTGGGCAGCTCTGCAGCTCTACCTGGTGGCCAGATACAGAAGGCAGCTGGGTCCACACTGCAGTACTTGCAGTGAGTCTGCAGGTGCTCACAGGCCCTCTAACTCAGACTAGCTGGGAGCCTCAGGAAGCCCTATGAAGGGCTTCCTCTTCCCCCCAAGCTTTGCAACAGCAGCACAAGTCTTCATGGTGGCAGCACTGTGCTTTTGCCTCTTGTTCTTGATCTTGCTATGCCTTGCTGATACTCGACCTTTGCCTGTTCTCGACGACGCCTTTGCCTCTGGCCCTGCAGCACCTTGCCGGTAACTGACCTTGGCCTGCTCTGGATACTGCTCTTGCCTCTGGCCCTGCCATGCCTTGCCACTGCCTGATCCTTGCCCGGTAACCTTGGCTCTCTGCCCACCTCCATCACCCTGGACCCTGGTGCTCTAGTCAAAGACACCTGCCGCCCATGTCCCAGACCTGACAATGGCCCTTCAGCTTCTATGAAAGAGGTGCTTTTTTACAGTATGCCATATGTACACAGATAACTCTCACTCGAGCTAAGAACCTACCATTTCAGGCATATCACAGCTACAGAGAATAGTAACAAAGCTCAAAAGCCCCCCCCCCCCCCATCATTCTTTATTCAGTCTTGAGTTATTGCATCTGGAAATTTCCAGTCACATTTTTTGGTCCAGAATTTCTGGACTTTGATTTCAGATAAGGTTCAGCATTTGGTGAGATGCAGCTGAATGTGTGAACTAACTCCACTGACAGCACTGGCCCAAGACATTTTACTGCCAGAAGCCTAGCGGCAAATTATGCCCCCTCTGCCCCCACAACTCAAGGTATACAATACCCAAGCCCAACTACATTACTTTGGCAGAAAATCCCACAAACACCTCTTCCCTTCCCTGGAAGGTATTTAATTTATTATTTTTACTAACAATCTGGTGCGTTTTCAAGGCACCCTAAGTCAGCTGCTTGAGGCAGCTGCATCACCCTGCCTAACCCTGTCCACTGAAAAGAATTATGCCAGAGATGACAGTAGAGGATGTGACACATACACATGTGGATGGGCCCATCCACATAATACGTTATCAAATGAAGAACAAGTATGTGTGAACCAGATTCAAGTAACCTTCCTCAAGTCACAAAGGGAATCTGGGCCATAATGAAGAATATTTATTTGTTTAGAGTATTTTTGGATAGCCCCTCCACTCAGTGAGTGATGTACAATCAAAATACAAAGCTGAAAATACATAAACATACAAAAAAAACCCAAACCTTTCTACTCCTGGCAGTATCTTCATCACAAGCACAGCCATGCTCTCAAGGGCACTTTCACTGAAGGCAGCTTTTTGATTGGCACAGATAGTAGCTATACATTACTAACCTGGAGCTGGTAGATTTGCCTTTCATAGGCAACGGCCTTCATCTCCAGGACCTTTTTCTGTTCTTCTACCTGTTGTAACATCTCCAACTTTTCAGTCAGCTCTTTGCCTAGTCTGCTACATTCCTGACGCAATTTGGCCAGTTCAGTATTTTGCCTGGATTATAAAAGCACAAGAAATAAAGTTTGCATCAAGCTGATTTACCATTCTGATGTAACAGAACTGAAAAATGTGCCTCTCTGCAACACTTAAAGGAAATTTACTGCCATCTTCTTTCCTTGCCCCTAATTTTTTTCTATTCTATAAGAATCTTCATGCAAACAATGAACACATATCCAGTTATGCAATGTAGAAAAATGAGGAAGTAAAACTTCTAGACATAAAAGTTTTCTCCAAATTTCACATGTAAGAAATTGTCCTATGATTCCAAAGCTCGTGAAATAAGTATTCTGAAGTAGACATACTGAGAAAGTTCATGCAACCTCAAAAATAGGAGCCAAGTGACTCAGCAGCTCAAATTAAAGCGATCATAGGACATTCTGTAATACTGAGTGATGGTAGGAAATGGAATATGTCAAGATTGTCCAAAGTATATATGACGGAACAAGTAAGAGAGGAGTTTGATCCTTACTCTGATTTGGACCTTTCAGAGGGGCTAAGCAATTATCAGTTCAGACAGATGGATTTTCAACCAGTAACATTCCTGACATGGGTATCAGGAGAAGTTCTGGAGATAGAAGACCACCAAAAAGATTTCAGGACTTTGTTACACAGTTTTGAGCTGTTAGGTTATATAATATTTGTTAATATAAAGGAGGAGGATGTGCTGTATTCTGTTAACTATTTGTTCACGTTCTGAGAAGTTTGTCCTTACTGTCAATGTAAAAATGGTCATTGTAACACATACATGTCTTGTAGACTGTTTACAACTTCGTACACCTACCTAAGAGTCTGAGGACTCCCCCTAATGCAGCAGGGGCTCAACATGAGTATTCTGGCCCTGAGGTGGGTAAAGGGCAGCAAAGTGTCCTTCCTGGCCACAGCAGAGGCAGAGCCCATGTGCCTGCTGCCAACATTGTTCTGTTTCTGTGTGCTGAGCCTGGGATCCACCCACCTATGCAGACTCTGGTTTCTTAGGCAAGAAGCCCTTTCCTTGGATTCTATGGGATGAAAAGCAACTGATGGCCTTCAGCCTTGCCTCTCTTGAGCCCACTCAGCCAGGCAGCTATCAATTCAAAGTTCTATGACTCTGCCCAAGCCTCTAGGAGCCTCTATTTGTACCAGCTGTTCTTTGATGAAGGCATTCAAACCCACCCGGAAAGAAAATGTTGGGCCACCTCATTCTACTCAGGATCTGCCACCACTGGGAGACAGAGAGCCTCCCCTGATACAGGTCTTGTAGAGCCATCTCCACCATCCAAGGCCAGTCAGAATACCTAAAAAACGCCAGTCGGGGCTTTTATGAAATTGTCAGCATTTCCCAACAAAGCATTGCCCTTCTCTAACAATGGGGAGGACCACTCAAGGGTGGCTCTCGTACACAGGCTTACCCTGAGACATACTCAGCTATGCTCCATAGGATAAGCTTTGGGGCAGATCTGGTAAAGGCAGCAGCATTGTTTTAGGAACCCTGCAGCTTTCTTCAGTCCCCATCAAACCTCTTTAGTGGAGGGAGGTAATGGCAACCATGATCCAAAAGTCCCAGTCACCACAGGCATTGTAGTCATAAGAGGCACTGTGGGTTGTATGGCTCGAAGGGATGGTATTTCAGTCTGTAAAGCTGCTACTTGAGGCTGCAAGGTCTGGAGAAGCTGCATAAGGGCTGGATCCATGGACCTGCTTGAAATTACATCTATGTCGCTCTCACTTAGGATTCATTGTTTGCTTGGCTTGAGCAAACTGCCAGGGCTAGGCTGTAGGCAGCAGTCTGGAACGTCTCAGGAACCAGGAGCCAGGACAGAACACAAACCAGAAGACAGGACTGAAGAACAAGCTATGAGTCAGGAACAAAGCAGAAAACCAGAAACACAAGACACAGCACAGCACAGTAGACCTTGCTGCTCAAGCAACATTCCACTGAGACTGGAAGCTCTCTTATATTCCAGGAGGAGCCAATGAGTTGCAGCCACATGCAGCAGTGATCAGCAATTACTGACAGTGCTCATCTACCCTTGGACAAGGAAGAGGGAGACCTCTCAAGTAGTAAGACCCAGATCTCTGCATCCCCACACTGGTTGTTGCCAATGGACGACTTCCTTGCCTTACTAGTTAAAGCACTTATAATGCAGGAGCTCCCCTAAGATCCCTGAGCACCAACTGACAACACTGCAAATCCCACACCAAGGAATTTCCTCAAGACAAAGGATGCAGATGTCACCATCTCAGTTCCTGAGGCCTTCACTGGAACACCCCTCTTTTCTCTAAGGCTCTATGTTGCCTAACTAGGGAGATGTACAGTCCCCACAAGGATCATAAGGATTTCCTAAAGTTTCCAGTTGTAGATGCTCAAGAGTCTGGAGCCATACTGCCAAAAGACAGGGTTAAATGCTTCAAGAAGGCAGACAAAAAAAAATGAACTAGCACTGTGCAAATCCCATGAGGCCTCTTCCTTGCAATCAAAGTGGGTACCATGAACTCTGTCTTAACCTGGTCTTTGATCCTGTAATTCCTACAGGGCCCCCTCTCTACCACTGAACATATGGCTTTAAATCATGTTATTGCGAATGACCTTGAACATTTTATAAAAAAGTGGGATGTACATACTTTAATAAATAAAAATTAATCAAGAGATGAAAACTGCAGACTCTGAGACAGGCGACTTCCTAGACTTCTGAAGGGTCCGCTAAGACTACTTAAAGATCCCACTACACCCTAACTACAGGAGGTGGAGCAGCAGATTCTAGATTCTAGGACCTAGAATAGGGATGGCCAATTCCAACTCCTCCCCCAGAATCCCTGCTGCCACACCTCCACAGGTACACTCACTCACATTCAAGACACACACTTCCACCCCCACCTTCCATCCCTGTGATTTGGATTATGAGCCCTGAGAGGAGGAAGGGGCTTTGGCATCACCCTCCTCCCAGTGATCATGATTCAAGTACACAGAGATGGGGTGGGGGGAGACAAGGCTAACGCCTCCCCATCCATTCCTGCTGTTCTCATGATCACTGGGAGGAGGAAGAGGATCTGCCTCGTCCTCTTCCCAGCAACTATGCTGGGAAAGAAGGCACACGAGGCTAACACTCCTCATGAATTCTATTTCCTGGTATGAGGAGATTCTACTGGGAAATGGGTGCACAAGGATGATTCTCATTGCGTGTCTGCTTCCCAACAGGATCTGCTCCCAGCAGCCCATGGCTGTGTGGTGGTGGGCTGATTCTGCTCCAGAACAAGGCATGTGGAGAGAGGCCTCCCCGCATGCCCTTGTTCTCCAGCAGGATCAGTTCTGCTGAGAAAAAGGTGCATGAGGAGAGTCCTCCTTGCACACCCACTTCCCAGCAAAATCAGGCTTCCGGCAGCCCAACAAACAGCTGACTGGCAGGCGCCCAATTTTGCTGCTACGCATGGTGCATGGGGAAGACTCTCTGTGGGGGCAGCAGCATGCACGTTGGGGGTGGATTGGGCTGGTAGGACACCCTTGGGGGTTGCATGCAGGCCACATGTTGCACACCCCAATCTAGAACAACATGGCTATGACAAGGATGCAATGGATATAATCCTAGCGTCCAGTCGTGTATCTACAAATAGGATTTTTATGACGAGCTCAAAGTGCAGAATTCTTCAGGTGTTGCAAATGGATGGGGGTCTTTGCAGTGTCCATGGCTGTCAAGATCATTCCAGCCTCTCTAAAGCCAAGGCTCTGGCCAAACAGTCACAAGATGGCTATACCATCCACAGTACTTCCAAAGTTCAATAAAGGCACCCATTTCATATTCTCAACTGAAATGTGAGAGATTTCAGGTGAGGATATTAGGGATTTGCTTCGCAGTCCCTTTATCCCCTCCTGGGATATTCATATGGTCTTGTAAGCCCTGATCAAGCCTCCTTTGAGCCACTGAGGTCAGCATCCTTTAAGCTTGTTATGGAAGGTCCTCTTCCATACAGAGTTGGGGTTCCTGTCAGTTAAAAGAGAGCTCTTCATCCTCCACAAGGACAGAGTGTTTCTGAGAATAAATCTAAGATTCCCGATAATGGTCCACAGAGCGTTCCAAAAGCTCAGGAGTCGGTATTCCATTCATTCTTTTCTCACCTCAGGCATAATGAATGGTAAATTTTGGATGTATACCAAACCCCAAAATTGAACCTCAAGTGCATATGTTTTTCTGCAAACTATTGGAGGCACAGTAGTGCCTCCAATAGATAAGGCGATAAGTCAAAAAAGGATTCTGACATGTTAAATGAAAATCAGGGGGTGGGTTATTCTAACTTTAATAAAATCAAAAGGGTTTCACCAATCTTCCTGAAAATCACACGTGTCAGACAGAAATGTCTATTTTATATAACCTGAAAATTTCAGGAAGATCGGTTAGAGATTGAGGGAGAAAGGGCTGTTAACAAAAAACATAAAATAAATACTCACTCACGCAGTTTTGGCATTAAAAACATGTGCTGGCAAACTTTTGTGCCCATCATTTGTCAGGGGCTGGGGTCTATTTATGAAAAACATACATGTTTTCATATTCCCTTTGTATTGTAGTTGGTTGAAGGGAATTTCTTTTTTAAAAATTCAATTTACTTTAAAAAAAAATAATTTCTATTGGTATAATGAATCCCTATGAGATTTCATAAGCTGTCACTTGTTTCTGGGTCCTCTGTGTGTGAGTACGCAGACAAGCAATCCCCTCAGAGTGACCAGATCCCACTGCTTCTGTTTACTGGTTTGCACTCCCAGCTGTTCCTCGGTTTTTATTTATTTCATTTCATTTTATTTATTTCATTTCTATACCGCCCAATAGCCGAAGCAATAGCCGGTTCTTCCTCTGCTCCCCCCTTTCCCCTTAATCATTTGAGTTACTAAGGTCCCTTTCTGGATTGAAGTGCTGGGAAGAGAGCCCGGAGAAGGAAGCTATGGCATGGAATAGGAGTGAAAATTTGCTTCATAAGCAGGCCTGTCTTTCCTTGAGGGCAGAACGTTTTGCTGCTGCCTGAAGTTTGAGGAGCAGGTAGTTGTGCTCAGAAAGCTGTGGTCAAACCATGGAACAATGGAGCAGTATTGTCAGGGTAGACACTGAGCCCATAGAATCCCAGAGTAGTTCTGATTCTGAGGAAGAGGAGCCGCTCCTGGGAGAGGAACGTGCTCATCCTTCACCGGGCCAACAGCTGACAGAGATTCCTCCCACTGGCATTCCTAGCATAGATAGCAGTCCCGGGGGTGACAGAGCGCGGGAAGCAGACTTGCTGGATGCGCGACGCTGACACAGGGAGCGACGCCAAATGGAGGACGCGGAAAGGAGGCATAGTGCCCAGTTGGCGCGCAAACAACGGTTGCGTCCAGAGAATCCAAGGGAAAAGGGGAGGGTCTCTCCCTAGCCCCTAAGTTCAGGATCTGCCAGTGATTCTCTTTCAAATGGGGACCAACTGTTCCAACTTAGGGCATAGGTACTCTGCTTTGATCCCCCCCCCCCCCGCTGCAAGTGCCTGGTGGCTTGGCCAGCGAAGTTTTCTGGTAAGAAAGGACTTTTTCAGATTTTCAGGGCCCAATCGGAGCTGTACATGCGTCTTTGGCCTGAGGATTTCCAGACAGAACAGGTTCGTGTGGGTTTCATCATTAACCTACTTTCAGGCATGGCAGCTAGATGGGCTTCGGGTCTCCTGCTTGCTAATGACCCCCTGCTCGTGGACTATCAAGGTTTCATGACAGCCACGGCCCGTTATTTCGGTGATCCCCTGCGCACGCAGACGGCTTCTTGGGAGATTCGCCGCCTCAGGCAGGGCAAGGACTCAGTTTCCAGCTACGCTACAACTTTTCGCTTGCTGATGCAGGATTTACAGTGGAATGATGCCGCGCTGGTGGCTCGGTTTTTGGACGGTTTGAACGACGAGATCTTAGATGAGTTGGCGCGCACGCCCAGCCTGCCTACTTTGGAGGACCTCATCCAGACCTGCCTTCAGATAGATAGTCGGCTGGAGGGGCACAGGCAGACCTGGCAGGGAGCCGGGGGCCGGGATTTCCCTCCTCCCGTTCCCCCACATTTCCTGCCCCCTCCCCCCCCGCTCCGGCACTGGGGGTGGAGGAGACCCCGATGCAGCTGGGAGCTACCTGAGCCTCACTGCCGCCAGAGGAGCTTGAGCGCCAGCAAGCTGAGCGCCGATGTTTTCGATGTGGAAAGCTGGGGCATTTCGCCAAGACCTGCTGAGTTAAATCCACAGCTCTGCTGCCTCCCTCTTCTCTCCTTCCCCCTCCTCCTCCTCTTCGTCCCCAGGCCTGACTAGACTGCCCCCCAAACCTGCTGGGGGCCTCCATTGTGGGGGTCAGTTCCCCACCGGGTGGGTGCCTTCCACAACCCCCCACCCTCCCATCTGCTGTTGCATGTTCACCTCCGCTCCTCCCAGTGGGGTGGGGTGGGGTGGATGCCCTAGCTTTAGTGGACTTGGTGGCTACGACCAGTTTCATGAATGAAACCTTCGCCCTCTTCCACAAGATTCCTACCCTGCCCCTTCCTGCCCCCTTGGCAGTGGAGACCATCGATGGGCGTCCTCTCTCTTCGGGCTTGGTGACCCGTAATACGGTTCCGCTCACTCTGCGCGCCCAGTCCCACGTTGAGCAGATTCAGTTTCACTTAGCCAAGGTTCCCCTATACCCAATCGTGCTGGGTGTTTCCTGGCTCTCTAAGCACAACCCTCAGATTTCTTGGGGGCTTCAGCAAGTGGAGTTTGCGTCTCCCTACTGCACTGCCTCCAGGAGGAGGCGCCAGTCCCAGCCCAGGCCTTAACTCTTTCCTCCCCCTCTTTGTCTGTTTCTGGCAGTCCTTCAGCTACCGTCATCCTCCCAGAGAAGTATGCGGCTTTTCGGGATGTGTTTGACAAGAAGGAGGCTGACCGGCTTCCCTTCCACCGCCCTTTTGACTGTGCCATTAACCTCATTCCAGGGGCGACCATCCCCGCTGGCCGGCTGTATTCGATGTTGGAGCCGGAACTTTGAGCTCTGCGTGAGTTTTTGGACAAGAATCTCAAACGCGGCTTCATTTGCCCGTCTTCCTCCCCTGCCTGCACTCCTACCTTCTTTGTGGCCAAACGATCTGGAGAGCTCCGCCCAGTGCACAATTTCAGAAATTTAAATTCAGTCTCCATCCCTGATAAGTACCCCCTCCCCCTCATACCTGAGATGCTGGAGCGCCTGGGGCGAGCCAAGATTTTCACAAAGTTGGACCTGTAGCGCATATAATCTCATTCGCATCCGGGAGGGGGATGAGTGGAAGACCTCTTTCGGGACCTGGGACAGAGCGTATGAATACCTAGTGATGCCGTTTGGGCTCACCTCCCCCCCCCCCCACGTTTTTATGAATGCCATCTTCCGGGACTATTTGGACACTTTTCTCATTGTGTATCTCGATGATTTACTTATATTTTCTGAGGACCCCCACGCCCATCAGTGTCATGTCTCCGCTGTCCTCCAGCGCCTCCGCGAGAACCATCTTTATGCCAAGCTGGAGAAACGTACGTTTGATCTAACCTCTTTGGACTTTCTTGGCTACATTAGTAGCCTGACGGTATCAGGATGGATCCTGCAAAGGTCCAGGCTGTCCTCTCCTGGCAGGCTCCATCCACCAAGAAAGACTTGCAACGTTTTCTGGGCTTTGCTAATTTTTACAGAAAGTTCCTGCCCAGCTTTGCTCGGCTGACTTCTCCTCTCATGGACCTCCTTAAGGGCAAGAAATCTCCTTTTCATTGGATGGCATCAGCCCAACAGACTTTCGAGGAACTTAAGAAGCTTTTCAGTTCTGAGCTGATCCTGTTACATCCCGACCTGAGGAAGCCTTTTGTAATGCAAACTGATGCCTCTGACTTTGCGGTGAGGGCGGTGGGCTGCAACCCTGCGCCTACCACTCCAGGAAGCTGAACATGTCTGAGAGAAATTATACCATTTGGAAGAAGGAACTGTTGGCCATCAAGTCCACTTTGGAGACCTGGCGTCATCTCCTGGAGGGGGCACAGCACCCAGTCGAAGTTAGAACCGACCATCGCAACCTCGAACATCTTCAGACAGCCCGTGCATTAAACCAGCGGCAGATTAGGTGGTTGCTTTTTTTTTTCTTTGTTCCACCTTAAGATTTGCCATGTGAAAGCCTTCGACAACCTATAAGCAGATGCTCTTTCTCTTAAGCCTGACCTCCAGCCAGGGAGTGAGAAAATCCCCACCCCACCCCAACATGCTTTGACATTTCTCGCCATTACTGGCTACATTATCAGTCATACTGTCACTACATGTACCACACCCCACTATTAGCATTAGTACTGCTCTCAGCCCATCTGCGTTAAAGGAGTCACCCATCTCTCACTATGAACTGACCCAGTAAAGACTCACAGTGAGTCAACCAGACTCACAGAATAAAGGTGTGAATCATGTCACAGTCAGATTCCTCTAGCAATACAGTAAGGCTCAGATGCTTCATAAGGCAATACAGGACCAGGACAATGTGGAGCATCTTTGCTGGTCCCAGGCACTCCATCCTCCCAATCTGGATTTGGGACTGAAAGACCCAGGAAAAGTGTGGGTACATGGAAGGTAAGTTGTAAGCAAACACAATTTGTGACATTGCACAACATCATGACTGATCACAGGGCACGTCAGATAAGGCATCAGACTTAGCTTCCGATTTCCTGTCTTTGTGGAGTTTGGACCAATATGAGATTGTCTGGTCTTTTTAACCAGCAGGTTGTTGCTTTTTAAAATACTTTTTATTTATTTTTGTCTTTATAAATGAAATAAACAATACCAACAACCTGATCAATAACTACAATTTCCCAACAATACAATATTCTTAGGAGGACACAACAATAACGTAAAGGAGAAGAAAGGAAAAGAAAAGCTGTTCAGTCGTTAAGTCCTGTCCTCCTAAGGTCTTCGTGACCCCATGGACCGTAGCACGCCAGGCCTTCCTATCCTCTGCTCTCTCCCGGAGTGTGCTCAAGTTCATATTCATTGCATCGGTGATGCTATCTAGCCATCTCATCCTCTGCCGTCCCCTTCTCCTTTTGCCTTCAATCTTTCCCAGCATCAGGGTCTTTTCCAGGGAGTTTTCTCTTCGCATTAGGTGGCCAAAATATTTGAGCTTCAGCTTCAGTATCTGTCCTTCCAATGAGCACTTAGGGTTGATTTCCTTTAGGATGGACTGATTTGACCTCCTTGCAGTCCAGGGGACTTGTAAGAGTCTTCTCCAGCACCACAGTTCGAAAGCATCAATTATTTGGCACTCAGCCTTCCTTATAGTCCAGCTCTCACAGCCATACGTTACTACTGGGAAAACCATGGCTTTGATTATACGAATCTTTGTCGGCAAGGCGATGTCTCTGCTTCTTACTGTGCTGTCTAACTTTGCCATAGCTTTCCTCCCAAGGAGCAAGCGTCTTTTAATTTCATGGCTACGGTCACCGTCTGCGGTGATCTTGGAGCCCAAGAAAATAAAATCTGTCACTGCTGCCATTTCTTCCCCTTCTATATGCCAGGAAGTGATGGGGCATCACATCATTAAAACGTTTTTTTAATGTTGAGTTTCAAACCAGCTTTTGCACTCTCCACTTTCACCCTCAACAAGAGGCTCTTTCGATCTTCTTCGCTTTCTGCCATTAGGGTGGTATTGTCTGCGTATCTGAGGTTGTTGATAATTCTCCCGGCAATCTTAATTCCGACCTGTGATTCATCCAACCCGGCGTTTCTCATGATGTACTCTGCATATAAATTAAATAAGCAGGGCAACAATATACAGCCTTGTCGTACTCCTTTCCCCATTTTGAACCAATCGGTTGTTCCATGTCCGGTTCTTACTGTTGCTTCTTGTCCCTCGTACAAGTTTCTCAGGAGACAGGTAAGGTGGTCTGGTATTCCCATCTCTTTCAGAATTTGCCACAGTTTGTTGTGAGCCACACAATCAAAGGCTTTAGCGTAGTCAATGAAGCAGAAATAGACGTTTTTCTGGAATTCCCTTGCTTTCTCCATGATCCAGCGAACGTTGACGATTTGATCTCTAGTTCCCCTGCCTCTTCGAAACCCAGCTTGTAATTCTGGTAGTTCTCGGTTCACATACTGCTGAAGCCTAGCTTGTACGACTGTGAGCATCACCTTGCTGGCATGTGAAATGAGCGCAATTGTACGGTAGTTTGAACACTCTTTGGCATTGCCCTTCTTTGGAATTGGAATGTAAACTGACCTTTTCCAGTCTTGTGGCCACTGTTGAGTATTCAAAATTTGTTGGCATATTGAGTGCAGCACTTTAACAGCATCATCTTTTAGGATTTTAAAATAGCTCAGCTGGAATACTGTAATCTCCGCTAGCTTTGTTGTTAGTAATGCTTCCTAAGGCCCACTTGACTTCACTCTCGAGGATGTCCGGCTCAAGTTCAGTGACCGCACTATCATGGCTATCAGGGACATTCAGATCTTTCCTGTATAGTTCTTCGGTGTATTCTTTCCACCTCTTCTTAATCTCATCTGCTTCTGTTAGGTCCCTGCCTTCTTTGTCCTTTATCATGCCCATCTTTGCACAAAACGTTCCCTTGATAGCTCCGATTTTCTTGAAGCAATATCTAGTCTTTCCCATTCTATTGTTTTCCTTGATTTCTTTGCATTGTTCATTTAAGAAGGCCTTCTTGTCTCTGCTTGCTATTCTCTGGAAATCTGCATTCAGTTGGATATATCTTCCCCGTTCTCCTTTGCTTTTTGCTTCCCTTCTTTCCTCAGCTACTTGTGAAGCCTCCTCAGACAGCCACTTGGCTTTCTTGCATTTCTTTTTCTTTGGGATGGATTTCGTTGCTGCCTTCTGAACAATGTTACGGACCTCCGTCCATAGTTCCTCAGGCACTCTGTCTATCAGGTCTAATCCCTGAAATCTATTTGTCACCTCCGCTGCATATTCATAAGGGATATGATTGAGGTCATACCAGAATGGTTTAGTGGTTTTCCCTACGTTCTTCAATTTAAGCCAAAATTTTGCAACGAGAAGCTCATGATCTGAGCCACAGTCAGCTCCAGGTCTTGTTTTTACTGACTGTATAGAGCTTCTCCATCTTTGGCTGCAAAGGACATAATCCATCTGGTTTCGATATTGACCATCTGGTGATGTCCATGTGTAGAGTCTCCTCTTGTGCTGTTGGAAAAGAGTATTTGCTATGATCAGTGTGTTCTCTTGGCAAAACTCTATTAGCCTTTGTCCTGCTTCATTTTGTACACCAAGGATATGCTTGCCTGTTATCCCGGTGATTTCTTGACTTCCTACTTTAGCATTCCAATCCCCTATGATGAAGAGGACACCTTTTTTTGGTGTTAGTTCTAGAAGGTGTTGTAGGTCTTCATAGAACCGATCAACCTCAGCTTCTTTGGCCTCAGTGGTTGGGGCATAGACTTGAATTACTGTGACGTTGAATGGTTTGCCTTGGATTCGTACTGAGATCATTCTATCATTTTTATGATAGAATGATCATTTTATGATGATATTCTATCATCATTCTATATCCCGCCGCTTCACTCTTTCTGGTGCTACTTGGAAATTCCCTCTGCTCTTCCCCAGTAGTATATTGGACACCTTCCGACCTGAGGGGCTCATCTTCCGGCGTCATATCTTTTATCCTTGTGATACGTTCCATGGGGCTTTCTTGGCAAGAATACTGGAGTGGGTTGCCATTTCCCTCTCCAGTGGACCACATTTTGTCAGAACTCTCCACCATGACCCATCCGTCTTGGGTGGCCCTGCACGGCATAGCTTATGGCTTCACTGAGTTACGCAAGCCCCTTTGCCACATCAGGTAAAAAACATATTTTGTTCCCCTTCATACTGGGTAGGAAACTGGGGTCTACAACTTGTACTGTTCTCATAATGGCCCATGGCCTAGGGGAAATGGCTAGCGAAGTGGGAACCAAATTGTGTGGAAAGCATCACTAGAGAAATTTCTTGCTAATTTTAGCGCAGACTCTGAGGAAATGTCTAAAGGAGCAGAAGAATACCTCATAAAAGTCCTGCTGTCATTGAATAGCTGCAAAATATTTGATGAACCATAATAGGTATATACAATAAAAAATGAAGCCAATATCACAGCTTCCATCCGCTTCCTTCTCCATTCATAACAGATAACCAAAAGATCATTCTTTGAGTTATGAGAATGCCTAACCTTGTTATATAGCAACTGTCAAACTCCTTGCACACAGCAACTTTTGGGAGAGAAGAGGAATCTTGTAGGCATTTTCTTCCAGAAAAATGCCTTCACTTTGTTTCTGAGATACTGATGATAATGTGTAACTGCCTGATGCAATGCTAAACGAATTTAGTTGGCTTTTCAGAATAATGCCAGAGTACTGAAAACATTAAACAAATGTTTCAGTACTGTTACTATTTGCATTCAGCCTCCAATGTTAATAACAAGTTTTCTTGTTAAAACTTGAGGGAGGGATATATTATTTGTTGTCCAAACTACATAGTCCCAGGGCACAGTCTGAAGGCACATGAGGCAGCCACCCTGCTGAAGCTAAGCAGGTTTGGGTCCACTCAGTGCTTGGAGGGGGGACTACCTGGGAACCACATGTAGCCACCTTGAGTTCCATGATGGAAGAAAGGTGGGATACAAATGTAATAAATAAATAAATAAATAAATAATACATAACCTAATAAATGAAAAGTTATATTCCTATTGTATATTGTTTTTTGTGCCCTGTCTGCAAACACCAGACATGAGAGCAAAGCCACTGTTGTCATTTTTAAACATTATGTCTGCAAACCTCAGATAACACCACTTTCTTTGTCCCGATGTTCTTAGGGCCATTTCCAATGGCTTTGATCTCAAAAACCTATGATTAGAAAGGAATATTAATTTCTAGGTTATCCAGGAATAGATTCATGCCAAGATAGCATGACCAGGTGACCATTTAACAAGATGGGTTCCATCCAGCCAAACAGGGGTGGCTACCCAAGTGTTTATGTTTTTTCATATGCAATTTTATGATGCAAATAGTTAACTAAATCAGGTTTGACTTTGCTATGGTGGGAGTCTATGGCATGGACCGGATTAACCAGGAAAGTTTTCCCTTTCATGATTCCACATTCACTCAAATACTTCCCATCTTACTTGCTCTCAGTCTGGCTCATGGCTTGGTTTAAAGCATCCCTGAGAATGGAATTTTCTTGCTGCAAGCGAGCAAGCTGGGTATTAGGGCCATTCTCCAGCTGTTCTTGTAGAGTTCGAATCTGAAAATCAACAAAAGAAAAATATCAGGACAGGTTTCAGCTGTTATTTGTATCTTGACATACGTAGAGCTCAGGGCTCTTATGTAGACAGCCTTTTACTGGCATCTCTTTTCACTCTACACTAATCTTTCTTCAACTGACATTACAAGGATGTAGACCAACACTTTGAATCAGGCCCAGAAATTGACTGGCAGGCAATGCAGTTGACACAGCACTGGAGAAATATGTTTGACATAGCCAGTCCCAGTAAGCAGCCTTGCTGCTCTATTTTGCACTGGACAATCTTCTGGACAGTCTTCAGAGGTAGCCCCATGTCTAACAATCCAGGCAGGGGGTTACCAGCACACGGGTAACTGCAGCCAGGCTTTCACTGTCCAGGTGGGCCTGGAGCTGATATAGCAGTCAAAGCTGATAAAAGGCACTTTGAGTCACTCAGGCCTCTAGGACTTCAAGTGACAGAGCTGGACCTATGAGCACACTCACACTATGAAATTGCTCCTTTGGGGGAGTGCAACCTCATCTAAAGCAAGTTGAACAGCACTTAACCAAGTACTCTATTCTTCTGCTGGTTTTAATTTGGTTTTATGGTGTTATAATAGTTTTCTTCTTTGTTGCTGGTTTTATCTTGGTTTTATTCTGCACTGTTTTTATTTTTTACTTTAATGTTTGTACTTAATGTTTTTAACGTATTGTACACCACACAGAGAACTTGGGTTACTGGGTGGTTTAAAAGTACTGTAGTTAATTAACTGGACAAGTGAACTATCTACCAACAGAACCACCATCTTCTCTGGTTTGAGTCTGTTATTGGTCCTCATCCAGCACATTACTGAGGGCCAATAAAGGGTTCAGGATAATCACTGCCTCATCTGCACTTGATGAAAACGAGAAGTAGAGTTGAGTGCCATCTACATATTGATGATACCTCAGTCCATCCCCCCGGACAACCTCTCTCAGTAGTTTCATGTAGATATTAAAAACCATGGGGGACAAAACAATGGAACACCCACGAGATAGAACTGTAGTAGCCCAGCATCACTTTCTAGAAATGGCTATAGAAGTAGGAATGGAACCACTGTAAAACAGTGGCTCCAGTTCCCAATTCAGACACCTTCCCCAGAAGGATACCATGGTCGAAAGTCATAGAGAGGTCGAGGAGAACCAACAGTAATGCATTCCCCCTGTCTTTCTCCCACAGGGGGACCAAGGCAGACTTCATCCCTAAACCAGGCCTAAAACCCAACTGAAATGGGTCCAGATAATCAGGATCACCCAGAAGTGTCTTAGCTGACCATGCTCAATTACCCTGCCCAAAAATAGAAGATTGACCACTGATTTAAAATTCCTAATGTTCTCTGGATCTAATCCTGGCTTCTCCAGGAGGGACCAAACCACCAACTCTTTTAAAGAGATTGGTAGTTGGCCATCTCTTAAGGAAGAATCGCTCACCTCCTGGATCCAGGTCCTCAAGCCAGATCTACTGGCTGTAATCAGCCAAGAAGGGCAGGGATGAAGAGCACAGGTGGTTAGACAGACAGATACAAGCTCACTGTCCATGTTATCAGGCCTCAACAACTGAAACTCATCCCATAAAACTGGACATGATGGTGTACTGGACACCTCAACATCTGGTTTGCATCACCTATGGAGTCTGCGTCGTAATAGATCGTGAGGATAGAGCGACTTTACCCTCAAAGTGTACAGCATATCAATCACAACAAGTAGTCAAGGTTTCAATTAGATCTTTCTTCTGCTCAGCTTCGAATGGGCAGCAGAATACCAGAAAAGCTCTGCAGGGAGCCATGGAGAGGATGCAATGATAGTGGAAAAGCAATTATTCTTTGCAACCATCACTGCCGCAGAGTAGGCTCAGTAATGGGCTCTAATCTGTGTTCGGTCAGATTCGGCATGAGTCTTCCTCCATCTGCATTCAAGCTGTCTTCCCCTTTGCTTCATAGTCCTCGTCTACATAGTATACCATGTCTCAGAGTAGGCTTGGCAAAGGTAAGAAAGCACTTGGGAGCAATACATTCAGCAGCCCTGATCACGTTCAAATTCCACCAGGAGACCAAGGCTTCAACAGGAGCACCAGCCATATCAGCAGGAAAATCCCACAGTGCCCTCAGGAATCCATTGGGTTTGTTTATTTATTTTATTAGATTTCTGTACTGCCCAATAGCTGAAGCTTTCTGGGAGGTTCACAAAAACTAAAACCATAAAATACAATATAAAATGTAATAGCTTAAAACTCCAGCATAAAAGTACAACTTTTATGTAAAACCTAGCAGCAATGCAGAGAATGTAAAATACAATAGCAAATTTAAAACAAAGCTAAAAGACTAGAATGCTAAAATGCCTGGGAAAATAAGGTCTTCACTTGGCGCTGGAAAGAACACAACTTAGGTGCCAGGTGAACTTCCTTAGGAAGCTCATTCCAGAACTGGGGTGTCACAGCATAAAAGGCCCTCTTCCTGGTAGCCACCCGCCTCGCTTTTTTTGGCGGGGGCTCCCAGAGAAGGACTGCTGAAGATGATCTTAGGGTCTCGGCAGGTACACATGGGAGGAGACGATCCTTTTGATAACCTGGCCCCAAGCCATTAAGGGCTTTGAATGTTAATACCAGCACTTTGAATTGGGCCCGGAAAGGGACTGGAAGACAGTGCAGATGAAAAAATACTGGCATAATACAATCACATTGGCCAGTCCCTGTTTGTTAATAGTCTTGCAGCCCTATTTCATCATTTTCTGGGGGCACAGACTGTTCTAATAGGTCCATCACCCTTGCAGAAGGGGAAAGGAGACACAAGTCTAAACCTCGAAAGAACATGACCTGACCATGACAACAGGACCAATGTTAGGTGTCAGGAGTGTTTCTGAGCACAGAGAGTGGGACAGTAGTTCAGATTCTGAAGAAGAACCGCCAGACATGGGGGAGGTATTTTCCCAGGCTAGTCCAGACATGGCTAGGCAGGCTCCTCAGGTTTCAAAGGGCCAGCTGGTGGAGGAGGGTCCCTCTTCACCCCGTGCTCCCGTAAGAGATAGCGAACAAGGAGAGGTGGGGTTCGGGGAGTCTGAATTAATAGATGCCAGGCGCAGACGCAGAGGGAGAAGGCCGGGGTGGAACTTAGACGGTCTACCTGATTGGCCTTGCGTGAACCCTGAAGTTCCGCCCCGCACCTAGAAACCTCACGAGAGAGACAGAGACCTCCCCCCACCCCTTAAGTTAGGCTAGTGAGACCGCCTTCCTTTCAAATGGCAGGCAACTTTATTAGCTACCTTTGGAACCCCCTGAAGGCATTTCCTTGTAGGCTGAGAGTCACTGAGAATTTGCATCTGTATGACCCTTTGAAGTATGGATTAAAAGCTGCAGACTGAAACCTCCTGTCTATGTTTGATTCGGCGTTTGAGGTTCTGTGGGGGAAAAAGGAATCCTGACAGCAGGTCCCTGACTTCCAGATCACCATCCTCCTGCCCAGCAGTGAAGAGCAAATCATGTGTTGGGCCAATGATATGTTGGGACAGCTCATGGTTGTCCTGGCAGCCATGAAGTCCTGAGCCACCGCAGAAATCACAGCCTCGGATTCAGTGGAGGTTGAACTACTATTCTATGATTCTAAGTCACTGAAGACCACATCAACACCAAGTCTCAGACCACCTCCATCAGTTCGGGCAGGGAAACTCCGGCAGCAGGGTAAGCAGTATATCATCAGAATCCCTAATCTGTCCTGAGAGCTCAACACTAGGTACAGATACTCCAGATCAGGGCTCACCTGGACAGGAAGTCTAGAAGGGGAGATGGAACTCCTATAGATTTTGGCAACCCCACACTTTACCTTAAAGTCTATGCTGGTGCTGTACCAAATACCCAGGTGGGCAAAGCTGGGATAAACTAACCCACCTGGCTCTCCCACCTAGGTCTCAGTAATGCACACCAGGTCAGCTTTCTCATCCAAGATCAAACCATGGATGATGGAGATCATACTGTGAACCGACCTAGCATTAATTATTAGCACCAGCAGACCTCAGGGCATGCTGACAGGGCAACCAGTCTCCACCCAGTTATTCTATGTAGGTCCTTGTGGGTGCCTTCTCAAGGGGGAGAGGCCTGGCCTACAAATGCACTGAAATATAAATAATTAAGGAACCCATTCCAGCTCAAAATCAGTATGTTCCCCCACCCTCACACTGCCAAGATGCATGTTTTCTTGGTGGCTCTTAAAATCCATGAAATGCATAGATTATTTTCAAGATTTGTTTCAAAATTTTCATTACAGGCACCATCTTAAATCACAGTGATGTTAGGAAACATGGCTATAAGCACCACACCCCGAGTCATTAGCAGCAGTACCACTGTCATCCCTACTGCTTGAAAGGAGACCCCCATCTCCCACTGTTTAACCCATTCTGCCAGCTACTGCCATTAAAAGACACAATTATTAAACAAAATATGGTATATTGCAATGCTAGAAAGAACAGAATGATAGAATCATAGAATAGTAGGGTTGGAAGGGGCCTACAAGGCCATCGAGTCCAATCCCCTGCTCAATGCAGGAATCCAAGTCAACGCATCCCTGACAGATTGCTGTCCAGCCTCGTCTTGAATGCCTCCAGTGTGGGAGAGCCCACTACCTCCCTAGGTAATTGGTTCCATTGTCATATTGCTCTAACAGTCAGGAAGTTTTTCCTGATGTTCAGCCGGAATCTGGCTTCCTGTAACTTGAGCCCATTCTTCTGTGTCCTGCACTCTGGGAGTGCAGGATCGAGAAGATCTCCTGGCCTTCCTATCTGTGACAAACTTTCAAGTACTTGAAGAGCGCTAATCATATCTCCCCTCAGTCTTCTCTTCTCAAGGCTAAACATGCCCAGTTCTTTCAGTCTCTCCTCATAGGGCTTGGTTTCCAGTCCCCTGATCATCTTTGTTGCCCTCCTCTGAACCCTTTCCAGTTTTTCTGCATCCTTCTTAAAGTGTGGCGCCCAGAACTGGACACAGTACTCCAGATGAGGCCTAACCAGTGCTGAGCAGAGGGGAACTGGTACTTCACGTGATTTGGAAGCTATGTTTCTATTAATGCAGCCCAAAACAACATTTGCCTTTTTTGCAGCCACATCACATTGTTGGGTCATATATCTGTTGTGGGATGTTCGACCTGGGATGGCTTATTCAGATTCTTGCAGTCATCAGGTGAGGAACATACACACAAGACCAAACATCCCACAACAGAAATTTTGTATCTCCTAAAATTACAATACAGTTTCAACTGAGTCAGTTCTCACATTCAGCTGCAAGTCATCCTGTAACATGTGTATGTGAACCAGTCCTTATTCTAACATGAATGAGAATCAGGTTTACAGCCCCTGATTATGCTGAATGTTGCTGACCTTCCATTTACTTCAACCTCTGATTCATCCCTTCAGTGTATAAAGCAAATCAAATGTTGAAGGGAGTTCAGAGATTGCTATTCCAGGAGAAACGATTTTGTAAACACGCTGTTACTGTGCAATTCTAAGTGTATTTACTCAGACAAAAGTCCCATTCAGCTTAGTGGGGTTTACTCCCTAGTAATTGTGCTTAGGATTGCATCCTTAGCAACTAAATTCAGAAATCATGTCAAGCCACGGTTTGATCTTCCAATCACACAGGCAAAACACAAGTTATTTGCCTGTTTTAATTTTCTATTGCTCAGCGCTGCCATCTCAAGGTGCAGTTGCTTATGCTAGCGGAAAAACCATAACTATGGTTTGTTAATTTAGAAATCACACCAAACCATAGTTTGCAAACTCATTTCAAATCATGGCTTTCTGATTCTGGTTTGCCAGCCTATTACAAGGAATGCTTCCTCCATTCTGCCCTGGAGTGGCTGCAGGCATTTGGTGAGTGGGTGGGAGTGAGGGAGAGGAATTCTTTTTCAGCTCTGATTACAATTCCTTCAGAATACTGGCGAGAACTATGAGTATGCCAAATTTGTTTTCTGAACTGGGTGATTATATGTTGCAATGACATCAACAGCAAAATATAATTGAACTCCAGAAAGTGAAGAAAAATTTGACCATTTTTTGAAAGATTAAAATAAAATCTTTATAACTGCCATCTCTTTTCTCCCTAAAATTCCTGCATGCTTTTACTCAGCTTCAGGCAAATCAGAGCTGGTTCCCATGTGCACATTCAATGCTTGATCAGTGTTGCATTATGACAACTATGTGTGCAAATGAGCTATCACAGAACAAACACAACAGAAAGAATGTCCGTATCACCTTGCCCATAATGTTTTTCAGTTGAGTCAGTTCTTACATTCAGCTACAAGTCATCATCTGTTGACTAATCAAGCAATGCAGGCTTCTGAAACAACTCAGTTAACCACTTTGTGGTTCTGATTTTTGTGAACTGCCCAGAGAGCTTTGCCTATTGGGCAGTATAGAAATGTAATAAAGAAAGAAAGAAAGAAAGAAAGAAAGAAAGAAAGAAAGACATTTTAAATTGGACCAATAAATGTGAGGCCCTCTTCATGGGTTGGACATTAATGTCCTAAGAGATGCTACCCCTAGTCAGTTGAGGCAAAGACAAGGTGTTGGATTGTCTCACAGTTGGAATATACAGTTCTTTCTGCTTTACCACTTTATTAAGAGAAACTATGGTCCACCTAATTATTTCCTAGAGTTACAGATCAGTGTCTTGACTAATGCTTTCATTTCTTGGAGATTTCAGACAATGTCTTCAACTTATTTAGAAGGAAGAGATAACAAAAGTCTCTGTGAGTTATTAATTATATAGTTGTGGCCTGGGAGAATGGGGGACATTGCACATTAGGTACAATATTGCTCGTTATACCCTCCCCTAGAAAAAGATTTCTAAAGGAAATCCTTGACATCTTATTTTTAAGTTAAGATAAGAAAAGCGTTTCTTTGATGAGGATAAATATTTAATGCACAAGGTTGCCATATTTGTCCTTGCAGTCCAAAGAATCATGCAAAAATTTGCCTCAAAAAATGTGATACATTGTGCTGAGGATAATCTATTAAACACTGAACAATATGTTTCTTGGTATATTGTACCTGGTCACCAGAACTGTGAATGTGTTCTTCCTAGGTTTGCCATAACCAAGGTTTTTAGCAAATAAAGCTTGACTTCAAACAAGTGATACACAACTCAATTTTCTGATTCCATAAATTGATAACATCAAAATCCAAAGAAGCCAATATCATATAGACCTAACAACTTCTCCCACCTTTCCTTGCAACTGGTGGGTCTCAGTCTCATGATTCTGGTAACTGGCCTGCATACGGGCTTGGACAATGGACATCTCTTGCTCATGTATCAGCAGTTGCTCTTTCCACTTATTCTCAATAGCGAGGGTCTTCACCTTCTCAGCTGCAACTTCCTTCAAGAGAAGACATTTATAATGAGGAAGGCCTAAAGGGGAGAGAGTCAGGGTATATAATATCCTCAGCCATCACTGCAGTTCCTGTGGTTGCATAGTACTGGTATGGTAGGTCTCAGTTTAACAGAAATACAGACCTAAAAAGCTATTATTAAACCATGAATAGCAGCCCCCAGGGCCATCACCTGCTTACAGATGCCACCAGCATCCCATTCTGAATGATGGTGCCATGATTTCCTAGCATAAGACACACATAAAGCAGTGTTCAAGCACACATATCTTAGCTATTATGTTTGTTTACGTGGGGCAGTGGGGCAGAAGCTGCAGGACTGGCCTTCCATTCCCATCCTCACCAAGAAGGCACCCATAGGTCAAAGAGGCTGTTCTTTTACAGAACTTCCAGCATAGGAGCTCCATGCACTTTGACTTCCCAAGGGGATACCCTCTCCCCCAAACAGGTCTTGGTTCCTTTACATTTCCTTCTCAATAATGAGACATACTGGCTGGCTGACCTCATGGCAATGAGCTCCAGCAACTTCTGTTGCCTCAGGACTGTCTCTCCAGCCCAGACACAGGGAAAAGGTAGCAGCTGGTTCTTTCTCCCTCTAGCTTCCTTGTCCTCCTCCTCCTCCTCTCCTCCTCCTCCCTTCATTCTGTCACCCATCTCTTCCTTTAAATCAGGGATGGGGAATGTGTAGCCCTACAAAAGTTACCGGACTGCAAATCCCAAAATCCCTCACTATTGCCTATGATTGCTGTGGCTGATGCGAGTTGCATTCCAACATCTGGAGGGCCACACATTTCCCATCCCTGCTTTAAGCTGCATGGCTGTAGCAAGAAAATAACAATAAGAGGGCCACACATGCCCCCTTCTTCTTTTTTTCTTTTTTTAAGAACATGTTAAAAAAATCCTCAGTTTCTAACATTACAATATTCGAGGAAAAAAAGGAAAAAAGGAAAAAGGGGGGGGGAAAGGTTATATACATAAACTTCAGTAAAAGCAGACCAAATATCCACATGTAAGTCCATTTCCAAGTTACGCCTATATACCACTCTTTCAAATGTTGCTAGTGTTGTTAAGTCTTCAGTCCATTGCCTTATAGGTGGTGAGCTTTTATCCTTCCAATATCGTAGTATCAGTCTTTTAGCAACCAAAGGGGCACGAAAAATCCATTTATGCTGACCATGTGTTACATTCCAAAAAGCAGGTAAGTAGTTTAAAAGAACATTTACATCAATAAATATTAAAGAGCTTTCCAATACAAATTGTTCTGTACAATAACTTCCTCCCAAAAGGAGGTGGCCATTGGGCACTTCCAAAACATATGAATAAAAGAAGCATTGACTGCATTACACCTCCAACAATTAGCTGAATTTGACAAGCCTTTAATAAAAAGACGTTGTGGCATCCAATAGACCCGAAATAAGAGCTTTTGCTAAATATGGCATAACCGAAGATCCACTGAAATAGCCAATACAGGCGCCAAAATGGCAGTCCATTGATTAAGCAAAATAGGACGTTCCAATTCCCTGTTCCATACCTGCTGTAAACCACTTGTATTATATTTATTTATTGATAATAAATCTTTATAAACATGAATCGTAGGTCGATACATCTGATCAGCTTCAATAAGTATTGAACGCATGCCCCCATCTTAAGTCCTGCCCCTCACCCACATCTGCTGCACGCACCCCTCTGGGAGGCAACCCCAAATGAAATTGTATCCACTGGAAATGGGCATATGCCAGCTCCTGGCAAGAGTGAGCCAGGTGGGAGGTAAGGGGATACATCCTCTACTCACAGGCAGCCATTTTCTTTTCAAACACTGCTTGCACATTCACAGGATCCTATGGAGAAAACAGTGCCTGGGGCAGGCATGAAGGAGCAACAGAGAAAGCTGCAGGGGCAATGGTGGTGGGAAAGAGATAAAAGAGGAAAGACTAAATGGGCCAGTCTCCAGACCGCCAACAAACCTAATGTGGTACAGAGTTAGCATTTGGGCAAAGGAACTAAGGGGCTGGTGCTCACATAAAACATATGCAAATGTAGCATATACCTACATGAGAATAAAGCTCAAACCCCTTATGGTTGTAATCCTATACACACTTACCTGGGAGTAAGTCTCACTGAATTCAGTGGGGCTTACTTCTGAGTAGACATGCATAGAATTGTACTGTTAGTGGATTCATTTGTATTCTGTAGCTGTTGGATGCTCTAACAAGCTCTGCCATGTGGTGGCGGTGAGATATAACAAATGAGAAAGCCTTCAAGTCTCCTGGTTATAGGCCTGACCTGGAGTGGGGATCACCACAGAAATGACGGCACTTTCCCATATTAGATTTAAGCAACATTGGATGGTTCCCATTTAAAGTCCTGGTCTGCAAACAGTTTTACAAGGTCACCAAGGAAAGGGTGAGGGTGGCAGGCTAAGGCTTCTGTGGTGGAAGGCATCTTCTTGGAAACAAACTTTTTCATCTTTGATAACAATTTTGATTAAAAATTAAATGTCTCTCTGAGACCTCAGTCTAACTCTTATGTTCACAGTGTCTTTGATAATGTGTCAACTATGGAGGATAAGGCTATCAATGGTTACTGATCATGGCGACTACAGGGGTAGGCAACTTGTGGCCCTCCAGGTGTTTTGGCCTACAGCTCCCATCAGTGCTAACTGGCACAGCCAATAGTGAGGGATGATGGGAGTTGTAGGCCAAAAGATCTGGAAGGCCACAAGTTGCTCACCCTGATATATTAGCTCTAGTATCAGAGGAAGTATGCCTCTGTATGGCAGTTGCTGGCAACACAAGCAGGAGCGTGCTGTTGCAGTCATGCACTGCTTGCAGGCTTCCCATGTGCATCAGGTTGACCATGGTGGGAACAGAATGCTGGCCCAGGTAGACCTTTGGTCTGATCCAGCTTGACTCTTCTTATGTTCACATATCCCCTGACAGCAGGCAACAAGAGACATCCTTACTGATATAGGCAGTTGAAGCTTCCCCCTCAATAACAGGGCTGCATTATATCTATTATTCACTTTTCATTCTGCCAAATTGCTAGCAGCTGTTTTAATCTGTCTTCCTGCCTATCTTTACATGAGACCACAAGGGCTTTCCTTCAACTTACATACAGACCACCCCTGAAAGCAGTTACTGGTACTATCAACTGACCATGACAAAGTCTTCTCCCTTGGATCTTTCTGACCATGTTGGGAAGATGTACCAATTTTAACTTCCTAGGAGGTAATAGGAAAATCTATTCCTCCTCCAACCATCCTTTAAAGCCTGCAGAATTTAAAAAGTGATGCTGTATCCCAAGTAATGTGTCAGCTGTTTGTTTGGTAAAGTTGCTGCTTCTCACTGAGATATATAAATATATCTAAGCCTGCCTAGATTTTCAAAATGTATGAGTAAGATAGCACTAACCCTCTGGCTTTAACTCTTTTGCTTTTCTCTTTATGATAGAGTATGGTTCAAATTAAGAAGTTTGTAAACCAGAAACTTCTCCCAAATGTTCTCCTACTCTACAAGGCATTCAGGAAGGCAGAACTGGGAAGATTTGCTGCAGTTTTGCCTGTAAAACCTCTTGCAAAATATCAGACACTCTCAAAAGTGTCTTAGCCTGCAGAGACAGTGGCGCCAGTGAGGGTGGTGGCAGTCCAGCAGAATTTAAAAGGGGCACAGAAAGATCCATGCACTGCTGTTCTCCACAGTCCCACCTCTGTTTCTCACAATTGGCTTCAGGCAACTCCTAGGTCTATAGTTGCTCCTATTTGCACAAACCCATCTAGGTTCCACGATGGCAACCAGCTCTGGGGCTGCCAATTACTTACCCCTGAAGCAATATATTACTACCAGGGGAAATACACGAATATACAGTCAGGGCCAGAAATATTGGAACAAGGGTAACTGTTTTGGCAGTTGGCCTCTGTACACCACCACATTGAAGTTGAAAGGAAAAACCCAGATGGGAGCGAAGTCAGGACTTTCAGCTGTAATTCAAGGGTTGGTTTGTTGGTTTGTTCCATTACTTATGAGCCACCAACGATGGGTGTGTGTGTATGCCACTGGCTGTACTTCCCGAATGGTTAGTGCCCCACTTTTGTCAAATCCTTGAATTACAGCTGAAAGTCCTGACTTCGCTTCCATCTGGATGTGTTTCCTTTCGACTTCAATGTGGTAGTGGTGTACAGAGGCCAACTGCCAAAACAGTTATCCTTGTTCCAATATTTCTGGCCCTGACTGTACCATGAGTTTGGAAATGGCTTGGCATCAGAGTGTCTTCACTGGAGTTAATTATGCATCTTAATACCTCTCAGTGACACTTTTAGATACAGAAACACTCTGGCATCGTAACTGTGTCAGAAAAGGCACTGACAGCTCCACGTGACAAAATCCTCAGTCTAGTTTTGATCACTTTAGGGCACAATGCTATTCAGATAGGCAGCCGCCTCTGAACTCGGTGTCAGGGTGGACACTGAGCCCATAGAATCCCAGAGTAGTTCTGATTCTGAGGAAGAGCAGTCGCTCCTGGGAGAGGAGCGCGCTCCTCTTTCCCAGGGCCCACAGCTGACGGAGATTCCTCCCACCAGCATTCCTAGATTAGAAAGCAGTCCAGGGAGTGACCGAGCAGAGAAAGCAGAGTTGGTGGATGAGCGACGCAGAGAGCGGCGCCAGATGGAGGGCGCGGAAAGGAGGCGCAGTGCCCGGCTGGCACGCAAACAACAGCTGCGCCCCGAGGATCCAAGGGAAAAGGGGAGGGACTCTCCCTAGTCCTTAAGTTCAGGGGTCTGCCAGTAATTCCCTTTCAAACGGGGACCAACTGTTTCAACTTAGGGCATAGGTACTCTGCTGCTCAGATCTAGTTGCTACCTGTAGAGTTGTTAAGTTGTAAAAGAAGAATAAAGCTTTGAAAGGAATCCCTTTGTCTGTGTCTGGACTTGGCTACTGGATTAGACTGAGAGAGGCCTCCAAGGAGCCCTTGACACTCAGAGGCGACCACCTATCCAATGCAGGGCAGGAAAAGCATAGAGGGGATTGTTCCCTCTGTGCTTTTCCTGCCCTGTATTTTCGACTAGACAGCCGATTGCGGCTGTCTAGCTGCAGGAGGGCTGAGTGGAGCAGGAGGCTGCTGCATGACACTTTGGATGTGTCATACAAGCATTTCACAGAATCATAGAATCATAGAATAGTAGGGTTGGAAGGGGCCTGCACGGCCATCGAGTCCAACCCCCTGCTCAATGCAGGAATCTAAGTCAGAGCATCCCTGACAAATGGCTGTCCAGCCTCGTCTTGAAGGCCTCCAGTGTGGGAGAGCCCACCACCTCCCCAGGTAACTGGTTCCATTGTCATATTGCTCTTACACTCAGGAAGTTTTTCCTGATGTTCAGCCGGGTGATTTCCACCCTCCCCACCACGGAATGCCCCCCAGAACGCCCCTTTTCGGCCGCTCCACACTCCTCTTGTGAGCATGGAGTATGCTGTTCCGCACTGCCTCCAAGATTGGTTCCTAGAAAACCAGATATCCTATGGCTGTCTAGCTGCTGTCTAGCAGCCATAGGATTGCTCCCTCCATATGCTATCCATAATAGTCACAACTCTCGGACTAGCCTAAACACAATCTAAAAATACCAGATCAGACCACAGTTCTTCAAAGGAGAAGAAATTTCAGCCATGTGCTTGCCTCACATAAAGGGGCGCATATGCTTATGTTACTAATGATAATCATAAATACAAACATGTAGCATGTAACTGAAGATCCTTTACCATTAATAGCCCAAACAGACATACAGCTCTGTGTGCAGTAAGGCATGATGCCAAACTCACATATGTGCAGAAAACCTGTTGCGGTGTGCAACCCATGCTATAAGGAGTGGAAATATCAAACAACACAGAGGAGGAGTTTTTCTTTGGGTAACAGGTTGCAAAATGCTGGTTCTGAATATTCCGAGCTCCGCTTCTGAGGAGTTCAACCTACCTTTGTGAGTTCCCTAAGTTTAGCTTTTGCAACAGCTGCATTTTCCTGCTCCACTGCAAGCTGCTTCTCTCTCTCTTCTAGCTGTCGTTTTAGAACAGCAAAGAGGTCACCTTTCTGAGTTGCCTATAACAAGAATCGATGATTAGAAGTAAAAGTAAGAATTCAGTGCTTTAGAACTACCACATTGTTCTCTCATGTGCTGATCCACTATTTGACTAAATAACAATTCTTACCATTATTGCTTGTTATAATGATAATCACTGGAAGTCCACAAGCTCCATATACTACTACTTCAGAGTTATCCATGGTTCATGAAAGCCTCAGTTCCCCAGTGCAGCCTCTAATGGTGTCACAGCCCCTGCAGAGACCTCCAACCATGCCTGCAAGGCTCTCTGTTCCACACCCCCAATGAAATTGATTTTTAAAAATATGTTTAAAAACACATTTGTGGCATGGGGCTGCCTTTCCCATAGCTGGATTAGCCACAGGGCTAACTAATACCTGGGGGTGGGAGCACTAGCTAGCCCAGCTTTCAAAGTCCAAAAGAGGCAAAATGTCCAGGCACATTCCAGTCGTTTGGTCCAGTCTGTGAAATGAGCCTGCTACTACCTTTCAGTGTGTTTAGCCAATGAGGTCTAAGCTATGATCAACATTTGGTCATAGAGAGAAGTGTAGAGTGAAGACTTGTCTCCAGAAGAGACTTCCTGATTCATTTTGACCCTCCCCCCTTTTTGATCTACCCTCTTGAAATAGTGGTTACTGTCCATAGAAAACAATGGGGAAATCCAGTAGTATATCCAGCCCCAAGCAATGGGTGGTAAGAATTACAGGAGCGCATGTTCTTATTTCATGCTCAGTGCATGCTCAGATCTTATTTCATGCAACGAAATAACTTTTTAAAATTACTGTATTTGTAACAAATAAAAAACACACACCTGCCTACATAAATAAAGTCTGCCACTACATCCTTATTTTGTGCGTGGGGGGTGGGGTGGGGACAAGGTGGTTGACTATGGGTTACATCAGCACTGCAAAGCAGTCCATGGTTGTTATACCCATATTGCTGGGAGAGTAGTGTATGACATCACTGCAGTGTGGTCCAGAGTTGTTATCTAGTCTGCTAGTGGGTTGTTGTGTTTTTGTTTTATAATTGTGGGGGGCTGTGAAGTATTTAATGAAAAAGGATACTTCCCTTCATTAAATACTTTCTGCATTTAATTTCCTTCTGACCTCACTGTTTTTAATCATACACCGCATACTGTATATAAACCTAAAAATCCCCATAATATTCCATGCACCTGATGAAGGGGGCTGCAGTCCACAAATGCTTATGCCAGAATAAATTTGTTAATATTTAAGGTGCCACAGGACTCTTTGTTGTTTTTGCTGTTAATAAAGCTTATTTGAGTTGATGATCATGCAGAAGATGGAGGCACATGGGTGGGTCGTATGAGAAGCAAGAGGATGTTTTTCAAATTTTGAATGTTTAAAATGAATTATAAGAGTTAGTAACAGGTTCCCTCCCCCGGATAACTTTGATGTAACTTGTCTCTACTGCTCGTGCAGGTAAATGAGCGCACACAGTAATGCGATGCACAGATGGCCAGTTTACACGCTAGGAAGGCTTACTATTAACATGGTATAAGAGAAATTATGTTTTCTAGCACAGAATAATTGACTTTATTATATTTATGTTTTGCCTTTCCTCCAGGAACTAAAGATATCCCAACTTTTACCTTCACAACAATCTTGTGAGGTAGGTTAGGTTGAGAGGTATTGACTGGCCCAGATCATCCAGTGGAAAATGAGAGGCATTTGCTGGTCCTCCTCAGGCAGCACAGTGTCCTGGGCCAGCCTTGGCTGTGTACGTACATCTTGTTTGGCTGTTGTGTCTGAACAAGGCAGTCACTTTCATGAGTGTGTGTGTGAGAAAGAGTGTGTGCTTCGATGTGTGCTTGTTTTCTGTGTCTATGTGCTGTATGCCATAAAAGGGGACGCTGGTGTTTGTATCTGAGTTCTCTACCATTGAAGAGATATTAGTGCTTTGCTTCCAGGAAAGCATGAAAGATTATTTCCACTAAAATATGTAGTGAAAAATGTTTTCACAGTATTATTATACATTGTTGACTGTGTATATGCACAAACATTGTGTGCAAGTTTAGTATTGGGGGCAGAGGAGGGGCCCAACATGGCCTTGATTTGGCCCTGGTCTTCCCATATGTGGTTTCTTCTATCCAGTCTCTTTTGACATAGTTGGCTTGTCAGAACTGGGCCAAGTATTTTTCCTTAATTAATACCGGCCCCTTTTCCATTCCAGCCTAATCAGGAGCAGGTCTATGCCTGAGGTGTACTGATCCCACTTGATCAGCAAGTTATGGCAGCAGTGGGGGCAGGGGGACTCCTTTGTCTTTGCCTCCTTCTTTGGCTAGCCTTGATAAAAATGAGGTGGAGTTCCGGCTCCTTTGAGGCTGGAGGTCCATTGGGGTAGCTGGATGTGTTATTGTTCTGGACCCTGGTTCCATTCCTGATTGTCTGTGGGGATGGAGGCGGTATTCCCTGGTGACTGTAGTGTGGGAATAACTTTGGAGTCTGTGCAGGTTAGATTGTCTAAAGCAGGGGTGGGCAACATACAGCCTCCCAGTAGTCCCCACCCTACCATTCAGGGGTTGTTGCTGTTCAGTCGTTAAGTCATGTCTGACTCTTCGTGACCCCATGGACCATAGCACGCCAGGCCTTCCTGTCCTCCGCTCTCTCCTGAAGTGTGCTCAAATTCATATTCATTGCATCGGTGACGCTATCTAGCCATCTCATCCTCTGCCATCCCCTTCTCCTTTTGCCTTCAGTCTTTCCCAGCATCAGGGTCTTTTCCAGAGAGTTTTCTCTGCGCAATAGGTGGCCAAAATATTTGAGCTTCAGCTTCAGTATCTGTCTTTCCAACAAGCAGTCAGGGTTGATTATCTTTAGGATTGACTGATTTGACCTCCTTGCAGTCCAGGGGACTCGTAAGAGTCTTCTCCAGCACCACAGTTCGAAGGCATCAATTCTTCGGTGCTCAGCCAGCTCTCACAGCCATACATTGCTACTGGGAAAACCATAGCTTTGATTATACGAATCTTTGTCGGCAAGAATCTCTGCTTCTTACTATACTGTCTAGGTTTGCCATAGCTTTCCTCCCAAGGAGCAAGCGTCTTTTAATTTCATGGCTACAGTCACCGTCTGCAGTGATCCTGGAGTCCAAGAAAATAAAATGTGTCACTGCTTCCATTTCTTCCCCTTCTATATGCTAGGGAGTGATGGGGCCAGATGCCATGATCTTAGTTTTTTTAATGTTGAGTTTCAAACCAGCTTTTGCACTCTCCACTTTCACCCTCAACAAGAGGCTCTTTTGATCCTCTTCGCTTTCTAGGGATGTACGAAAGTCACTTACCTTTTCGTGGAACTGAATCCTCGATGGGGGGGGGAGGCGATCCAGTCCTCCCCCCCGGAATCCTGCATGGCCGGCTCCGCTCCGCAGCAGCTCCGCTCCGCAGCTGGCCAGGCCCGTCTGCAGCCGGAGTTCCGGCCGCGGATGGCCTGCTGCGGATGCAAATGGCGGCCACCGTAGCAGCTGCCATGATAGACTACGTAAGTATTTACATAGCCTATCACGGCTAGGCAAAAAAATAAAAATAAAACAGCGTACGCAAATGGCGGCAGCTATGGTGGCCACCATTTGCGTTCCCTATTTTTTGCCGTTTTAGCTTACGTAAATATTTACGTAGGCTATTACGGCGAAAAGAAAGGGGAACGCAAATAGTGTAGTGGGCGCTATTTGCGTTCCTTTCTTTTTCGCCATTTTAGCCTACGTAAATATTTACATAGACTAAAACGGCGAAAAATAGGGAACGCAAATGGCGGCCGCCGTAGCTGCCGCCATTTGCGTACGCTGTTTTTTTTTTTTGCTTGCTGTGATAGGCTAGGTAAATACTTATGTAGCCTATCACGGCAAAGACCAGGATGCAAATGGCAGCTGCGGCAGCCAGTCGAAAGACCAGCCGCCCACCAGAGCCGCCGCCATCTGGAACATCTGCCCCAGGTAAGCCTCATCCCAGGGGGAATCTGCAGGGAGGGGCGGGGGGGCAGGCCATTCCACCACGGATTTCGGGGGGCCGAATGCCAGTGCATTTGGCCTCAATGAAATCCGTGGCAGAATTCTCCACCATCCCTATCGCTTTCTGCCATTAAGGTGGTATCGTCTGCGTATCTGAGGTTGTTGATAATTCTCCTGGCAATCTTAATTCCGACCTGTGATTCATCCAACCCAGCGTTTCTCATGATGTACTCTGCATATAGGGGCCGCCGTGGCTTAGTGGTTAAGACAGTGAACTGCAGACTGGAAGGTCGGCAGGACAGCAGTTCGAGACCCGAGTGCTGCGTGACGGAGTGAGTTCCCGTCTTCAGTCCCAGCTTCTGCCAACCTAGCAGTTCAAAAGCAAGAAATTGCAAGTAGATAAATAGGTACCGCTTCAGTGGGAAAGGTAACAGCGTTCCGTGCACCTTGGTGTTCAGTCATGCCAGCCACACGACCACGGAAGCGTCTTCGGACAGCGCTGGCTCTTCAGCTTAGAAATGAAGATGAGCACCACACCCTAGAGTCGGACACGACTGGTTGGGGACACCTTTACCTTTTACTCTACATATAAATTAAATAAGCAGGGCGACAATATACAGCCTTGTCGTACTGCTTTCCCAATTTTGAACCAATCGGTTGTTCCATGTCCGGTTCTTACTGTTGCTTCTTGTCCCTTGTACAGGTTTCTCAGGAGTCAGGTAAGGTGGTCTGGTACTCCCATCTCATTAAGACTTTGCTACAGTTTGTTGTGAGCCACACAATCAAAGGCTTTAGCGTAGTCAATGAAGAAGAAATAGACATTTTTCTGGAATTCTCTTGCTTTCTCCATGATCCAGCGAATGTTGGCGATTTGATCTCTAGTTCCTCTGCCTCTTCGAAACCCAGCTTGTACTTCCGGTAGTTCTCGGTTCGCATACTGCTGAAGCCTAGCTTGTAGGATTTTGAGCATCACCTTGCTGGCTTGTGAAATGAGTGCAATTGTACGGTAGTTTGAACACTCTTTGGCATTGCCCTTCTTTGGAATTGGAATGTAAACTGACCTTTTCCAGTCTTGTGGCCACTGCTGAGTGCCCATATTGCCTTGTAATATGTTCCATGGGGTTTTCTTGGCAAGAATGCTGGAGTGGGTTGCCATTTCCTTCTCCAGTGGACCACATTTTGTTAGGACTCTCCACCATGACCTGTCCGTCTTGGGTGGCCCTGCACGGCATAGCTTATGGCTTCACTGAGTTACGTAAGCCCCTTCGCCACAACAAGGCAGTGATCCATGAAGGAGACCATTCAGGGGTACCCCCCCAAGTGTGTGTGTGTGTATCTCTCTCTCAAACAAAATGCAAAAGCTGCTACTGAGTGCGCAAAGGGTGAAAATTAGCTTGCAAACAAGTTAATTTGGACCTTTAAGGTGCTCCATGGCAGCCATTTTTTTTTTTTACCCCCTTTCCCCTGTTTTTGGCACTGCAGTGGGGGGTGTCCAGGGAGGCAAAAATGGTTTCCAGGCCTCCCAAAGTTGCCCGCTGCTGATTTAAAGGGCATGTTTTTTTTTTTTTAAGGGTATGGTGTTTTTTCCTGTTTTATATATCCTCTGTTCTCCTCTTGTCTCTGTAAAAGCTCTTTTGAGGATTATTTTTCCTGCTAATTTGCGTAAGCATGTGGTTCAGGTTTCTGACTAGTACCTCAGGAAGAGAGTTTTTCTCCCCACGTTGCCTAACCACTACTATCAAGCCATTTGTTCTGGGCTCTGGAAGGGGGGGAATTCCCGCATAAGGCAACTTGAGTAAGCTCCAGGCCTGCCACCACATTCCTAATGGATGCCAGGCTCCCCTCTCTCGTGGACTTCAGCAGCACAGCAGGGACATCAAGAGGATCGCATCCCCCTGCTCACTCACTCTTCTTCTACCTGCCCTGCCCCTTCCCTCACTCCTTTCCTTTCCTTTCCTGCCCCAGCCTTGCAGTTTTCCACCCTCTAGCTAGATGTGTTATTTCTACCCCTTCCAGCCCCCAGCCTTGCTGCTTCCCTCTCATCCATCCCCTTCTCAGTGGGAAGGTAAAGGATGCTGGGGAACAGGGAATGTTTTCATCACCACTTCCTGTTGAAGGCCATGGTCTAAGGCAGGGTTAGGCAACCTTTTTGTTCCCATGGGCATCTTTGACAATGGGCATCTCTACATGATCCCTTCAGTGGATCCCTTCATTGAAGGGATGATCCCTTCATCCCTACATGATCCCTTCATGGATCACTGCCTTGTTGTGGCGAAGGGGCTTGCGTAACTCAGTGAAGCCATAAGCTATGCCATGCAGGGCCACCCAAGACCGACAGGTCATGGCAGAGAGTTCTGACAAAATGTGGTCCACTGGAGAAGGAAATGGCAACACACTCCAGTATTCTTGCCAAGAAAACCCCATGGAAAGTATCACAAGGCTAAAAGAGATGACGCCGGAAGATGAGCTCCTCAGGTCGGAAGGTGTCCAATATACTACTGGGGAAGAGCAGAGGGTATTTCCAAGTAGCGCCAGAAAGAGTGAAGCGGCTGGGCTAAAGCTGAAAGGACACTCAGCTGTGGATGTGTCTGGTGGTGAAAAGAAAATCCGATGCTGTAAAGAACAATATTGTTTAGCAACCTGGAATGTAAGATCAATGAATCAAGGTAAGCTGGAGGTGGTCAAATATGAGATGGCAAGATTGAACATAGACATCTTGGGAATCAGTGAACTAAAATGGACAGGCATGGGCGAATTTAATTCAGGTGACCATCATATCTACTACTACGGACAAGAATCCCTTAGAAGAAATGGAGTAGCACTCATAGTCAACAAAAGGGTGGGAAAAGCAGTACTGGGGTACAATCTTCAAAATGACAGAATGATCTCAGTACGAATCCAAGGCAAACCATTCAACGTCACAGTAATTTAAGTCTATGCCCCAACCACGGAGGCCGAAGAAGCTGAGGTTGATCGGTTCTATGAAGACCTACAACTCCTTCTAGAACTAACACCAAAAAAAGATGTCCTCTTCATCATAGGGGATTGGAATGCTAAAGTAGGATGTCAAGAAATCACCGGGATAACAGGCAAGCATGGCCTTGGTGTACAAAATGAAGCAGGACAAAGGCTAATAGAGTTTTGCCAAGAGGACACGCTGATCATAGCAAACGCTCTTTTCCAACAGCACAAGATGAGACTCTACACATGGACATCACCAGATGGTCAATACTGAAATCAGATTGATTATGTCCTTTGCAACCAAAGATGGAGAAGCTCTATACAGTCAGTAAAAACGAGACCTGGAGCTGACTGTGGCTCAGATCATGAGCCGCTTCTTGCAAAATTTTGGCTTAAATTGAAGAACGTAGGGAAAACCACTAAACTATTCGGGTATGACCTCAATCATATCCCTTATGAATATACAGTGGAGGTGACAAATAGATTTAAGGGATTAGACCTGATAGACAGAGTGCCTGAGGAACCATGGACGGAGGTCCGTAACATTGTTCAGGAGGCAGCAACGAAATCCATCCCAAAGAAGAAGAAATGCAAGAAAGCCAAGTGGCTGTCTGAGGAGGCTTCACAAGTAGCTGAGGAAAGAAGGGAAGCAAAAAGCAAGGGAGAAAGGGGAAGATATATCCAACTGAATGCAGAGTTCCAGAGAACAGCAAGGAGAGACAAGAAGTCCTTCTTAAACAAACAATGCAAAGAAATCGAAGAAAACAACAGAATGGGAAAGACTAGAGATCTCTTCAAGAAAATCGGAGATATTAAGGGAACGTTCTGTGCAAAGACGGGCATGATAAAGGACAAAGAAGGCAGGGACCTAACAGAAGCAGATGAGATTAAGAAGAGGTGGAAAGAATACACCGAAGAACTATACAGGAAAGATCTGAATGTCCCTGATAGCCATGATAGTGCGGTCACGGAACTTGAGCTGGACATCCTAGAGAGTGAAGTCAAGTGGGCCTTAGGAAGCATTATTAACAACAAAGCTAGTGGAGATGACAGTATTCCAGCTGAGCTATTTAAAATCCTAAAAGATGATGCTGTTAAAGTGCTGCATTCAATATGCCAACAAATTTGGAACACTCAACAATGGCCACAAGACTGGAAAAGGTCAGTTTACATTCCAATTCCAAAAAAGGGCAACGCCAAAGAGTGTTCAAACTACCGTACATTTCACATGCCAGCAAGGTGATGCTCAAAATCCTACAAGCTAGGCTTCAGCAGTATGCAAACCGAGAACTACCAGAAGTACAAGCTGGGTTTCGAAGAGGCAGAGGAACTAGAGATCAAATCGCCAACTTTCGCTGGATCATGGAGTAAGCAAGAGAATTCCAGAAAAACGTCTATTTCTGCTTCATTGACTACACTAAAGCCTTTGATTGTGTGGATCACAACAAACTCTGGCAAATTCTGAAAGAGATGGGGGTACCAGACCACATTACCTGTCTCCTGAGAAACCTGTACGAGGGTCACGAAGCAACAGTAAGAACCAGACATGGAACAACCGAGTGGTTCAAAATTGGGAAAGGAGCACGACAAGGCTGCATATTGTCGCCCTGCTTATTTAACTTATATGCAGAGGACATCATGAGAAACGCCGGGTTGGATGAATCACAGGTCGGAATTAAGATTGCCGGGAGAATTATCAACAACCTCAGATACGCAGATGATACCACCCTAATGGCAGAAAGCAAAGAGGATCTCAAGAGCCTCTTGTTGAGGGTGAAAGAGGAGAGTGCAAAAGATGGTCTGAGACTCAACATTAAAAAAACGAAGATCATGGCATCTGGCCCCATCACTTCCTGGTATATGGAAGGGGAAGAAATGGAAGCAGTGACACATTTTATTTTCTTGGGCTCCAAGATCACCGCAGATGGTGACTGTAGCCATGAAATTAAAGGACGCTTGCTCCTTGGGAGGAAAGCTATGGCAAACCTAGACAGCATAGGAAGAAGCAGAGACATCACCTTGCCGACAAAGGTCCATCTAATCAAAGCTATGGTTTTCCCAGTAGTAACGTATGGCTGTGAGAGCTGGACTATAGGGAAGCCTGAGCGCAGAAGAATTGATGCTTTCGAACTGTGGTGCTGGAGAAGACTCTTACGAGTCCCCTGGACTGCAAGGAGGTCAAATCAGTCCATCCTAAAGGAAATCAACCCTGAGTGCTCATTGGAAGGACAGATACTGAAGCTGAAGCTCAAATATTTTGGCCAACTAATGTGAAGAGAAAACTCTCTGGAAAAGACCCTGATGCTGGGAAAGACTGAAGGCAAAAGGAGAAGGGGACGGCAGAGGATGAGATGGCTAGATAGCATCACCAACGCAATGAATATGGACTTGAGCACGCTCCGGGAGAGAGTGCAGGACAGGAAGGCCTGGCGTGCTATGGTCCATGGGGTCACGAAGAGTCGGACACAACTGAACAACAATCTCTACATGAGGCTTTTATCCCGCACCTTTACTGAAGCTTTTGCTTCCGGATTCTTTGCGGGATTAAGATTGGCTCCTTTACACCTGCTATTTTCCAGGGGTTCCTTTCTCTGCTTTTCTTATGTTTCATTATGCCACCACTAGATGGCACTGTGGTATAGTGGAATTGCGCAATTTCAGGGAGGGTTTCATGGCACCATTGGCTATACATGGTTAGGGAAAAAATGGCAATAATGATTGCAAAGCATGGGAGAGGCCCTGGAGCAGAATAATCATGTCATATAAAGGACCTGCAAACTTTTGTGAGTGAGCAACCACAAGCACACAATAAAAGCCTCGTGTAGAAAGGCACATTGTGAAAAGGTGTGTTGGGCACCACCACAAATTGCCATCGGGGTAAAATTTGGGGAATACCCCCTTTCTGGATTCTCACTCCCCCCCCCCCGCACCTTTTCTGCAGTCTTACTTTTCTTGACACACACCACTCCAGTCATTTTTTGGTAGGAGACTCCCCCCCCCCCCCGCATTAAAGTTAATGGAGTGAGATCGCTCCATTGGCTTTAACAGAGGTGAGGAAAAAAGTCCCCTGCCCAAAAATGATTGGATGGGGGGAAGCCCACCCAATGGTTTGATGCGCCCAGTAATATGCCATGTACAAACACTGTGATAACCAAGCTGGTGAAGACCACTTTGAATCTGTCCTTGAAGAAGATAATTATGACAATGACATTGCTGTTTTTGTGGATTTCTGAATACAGGTATCATTTTAATCTATTGACATAATTCAAAGCATTGTCAGGGAATCAAGTTCTCTTTCATTTTCATCACTCTCACTTTTATTTCACCTAAAATGCATTGAAACCACTTCTGTACTGGATCCTTGCCCCTCTTGGCTTATAAAAACTGACAGGGAGGGAGCAGCCAGCTGGGCCAGAGAGTGATTAATGCCTCTTTGCGAGCGAGGGTGGTCCTGGGCTGCCTGAAAGAGGCGGTCATGAGACCACTCCAAAACACTCCATGTTCCACTGGACATGGAAGATCTCAACAACTTTAGGCTGGTGGCAGATGTTCCTATCCTGGCAAGGTGGTTGAGCGGGTGGTTGCTGACTAGCTCCAGATGTCCTTGGATGAAACTGATTATCTGGATCCATTTCAGTCGGGGTTCAGGCCTGGTTTTACCATGGAAACAGCTCTGGTCACCCTGTAAGATGATTCGTGTCAGGAGAGGAACAGGGGGAGTTTTACCCTGTTGATTCTCCTTGATCTCTTGGTGGCTTTTGTTACCATCAACCATGGTATTCTTCTGAGGCGATTTTCTGAGTTGGGAGTGGAAGGTACTGCATTGCAGTGGTTTTGCTCCCATTTGGAAGGTGGCTGATTCGGGGATATTGCTCAGCCCTGTGGATTCTCCAGAATGGCGTTACACAGAGGTCAGTACAGTCCCCCAAGCTATTCAACATTTACATGAAACCAATGAGTGGGGTCATCAGGAGTTTTGGAGTGCACTGACATCAGTATGCTGATGACCTGTAGCTCTATTTCTCCTTTTCATCTTCATCAGGTGAGGCTGTGGATGTGCTAGATCAGTGCCTGGCTACAACAATGGACTGGATGAAAGATAATAAACTGAAGCTCAATCTAGACAAGACCGAGATGCTGTTCGTCAGTGGTTCTTCCGACTGGATGGAGTGTGTTCAACCTGTTCTGGATGAGGTTGCACTCCCCCTGAAGGAGCAGGTTTGTAGCTTGGGGGTGTCCTGGAGTCATCTTTGTCTCTGGAGGTTCAGGTGGTCTCAGTGTCACAGAATACCTTCTACCAGCTTCTGTTAGTGGCTCAGCTACACCACTATGTGGCCAGGGCTAATCTGGCCTCAGTAGTCTATGGTCTGGTAACCTCCAAGTTAGCTTACTGTAATGTACTCCATATGGGGTTACTCTCAAAGACGGTTCAGAAGGTGCACTCTGTGCAAAATGCAGCAGCCAAACTAATAGCAGGGACCACACATAGCACCAATTCTGGCCCACTTGCACTGGCTGCCTATACATTTCCAAGCCCAATTCAACTTGCTGATTTTGACCTATACAGCCTTACACAGCTCAGGACCAAAATACCTGCAGAGCGCCTGTCCTGGTATGAACCTATCTGTACACTACAATCATCATCTGAGGCCCTCCTCCACATCCCTCTCTGAGGGAGGTTCGGAGCATGGCAACAAGGGAGTGGGCCTTTTTGGTGGTGGCCCACCAATTGTGGAACACTCTTGGCAGTGAGGTCCGCCTGGAACCAACACTGGCATCCTTTCAGCGCTAGGTTGAGACTGTCCTCTCCTCCCAGGCATTTGACAGTATATGATAAGACTTTAACCAGTCCTTGGATTTCTATTGTTGTCAAATAAGTCAATCCTAAAGGAAATCAACCCTGATTGCTCATTGGAAGGACAGATACTGAAGCTGAAGCTCTAATCTTAATTCTGACCTAATGCAAAGAGAAAAGTCACTGGAAAAGACCCTGATGCTGGGAAAGATTGAAAGCAAAAGGAGAAGGGGACGGCAGAGGATGAGATGGCTAGATAGCATCACCAATGCAATGAATATGGACTTGAGCACACTCCGGGAGAGAGCGCAGGACAGGAAGGCCTGGCGTGCTATGGTCCATGGGGTCACGAAGAGTCGGACACGACTGAACATCAAGATGCAAATAGTTTTATATTATGTTTTATATTGTATTTTTAAGGTGTCAATCTTTTGTAAACTGTCCAGAAAGTTTTGGCTATTGGGCAGTACAGAAATGTTAATCACCATTATTGTTGTCATCAACTTTTTTTGTCACCTTGTGCTCAAATGTGAGTATGATGTGTAAAACAAAGTGAGAAATACAATAAAGCAGGGGCTTTTCAGTAAAAATTGTTCATTAACCGCAGGTATCACAGCTAATATTTTTACTAGCGTCATAGACAATTTTTAAAAATAGTAACCAATTAAATCCCACAAGATGGTACCAACCACTCCATTTAAACAACTATGTAAAGACCCATGTATTTGGAAGGAAATGTACTGACAAGTGTGTGTGTGCACGCACGCGTGCTGTGGGGTGGTATTGTTGTATGCCAGGAATGTTACATTAATAGAGTTATGACCAACCATTGATTAGTGTCAGATAGCAGGCTAAATGCAGAAACATTTCGTGTATAATTTGCCAAAGACAGACCACACCCTGTCCTCTATGAACAATTTTATCCATAAGTTAAATCTAAAAAACAAGACTCTCCATGTCTCACTTGCAGAACACCGAGCAAAATCTGTATCTTTTCAGAGATGCTCCCAAAAATTATTTTGATACACTGTGGATTTTTTCCAGTCAATTTGAGCCCTTCTAGGCCCTAACTGGGCAAAAGGTGCCACACCTATAGCCCCACACATGTATTATCAGCTCTTACACAATTAAGGAGATTTTTCAGTGAAAGCTACTTGTTACAGATGGCCATTGTCGCTAATAATTTTACTAGGGTCATCGGCTATCAAAAAAGGCTACCTCATTTATTCACTCTTGGTGATAATGACCAACCCTTTGGCTCATGGACCAAAAGAACAGAGCACCCCACACTGCAAAGTATAACTGCCCTAAATATCTCTCTTGTCTCTCTCTTCACACCATTGCTATCTATGAAAATTGTGTCTTGCTTAAATTGTATTGGAGAAACAATCCTTCCCCTCCAACGGCTGCTACCAGTGCCTCACACAGGAGACATAAGAGTAAGTATACCCCCTGCCCCCAATGCATACATGCTATCCATAGGTGAATGCCACAAACTTAACTCCAACTAGTGCAACTACTGGCTAAATATGCATGAGCACCTTTGATTTTCAGGGTTACTGCCTGGAAGCACGGAGCAGAACAAGGTGTCACTACAAACACAGGAGTTCCACTGGAACGCTCTATAAGGGAAGGGTTAAATATTTTGCCTCAGTCATTGCAGTCCCCTATGAAAAGAGGTGGGTCCTGAGGCATGTTCACTGGAACAGCACTCTGAGGACACCACTCACATTTTCCAAACACTTCTTCACAGCCACCCACTGTGTATTCAGGTCCAGGGGCCTCGTCTTCTCAGCTCCTTGCCCACTGTTCATTACTCATGCTCACCCTCCCTTTACTCTTCACAGGCAGTCTCCAACAGTGAAGCAAACAAGACCTACCCCCATGCCAGACCACAAGGGAGGCTTACCACATGACTGGCAGTGATCAGAATAGTTCTAGCTGTTCCCCTGTGTGGTTGCCAACATATTTGTTCCAGTCAGGCTCCTGCATATGAGCAAGCTCCATGACAGACAGTTATTCAACTGGTGAAGGTGTTCCTATCACAGAGATGGAGCTGTGAGGGACCCAACTATCTGCTGTCTGTCAAGCAACTGTCAAAGGCACAGGCGTCCTGCTGGGCCGACTGGCTGGCAAGCCAATATGACCCTTCCTGCTCATACATTCATCTAAACACATGCTGGCACAAAATGCACAAGGGTTGCAGCACTGTATACACATGTCCCACCCCCAGCATGCCCATGCATACCGCCTCTCCCCTTTTCCTCTCAACCTTTGCAAGTTCAGCGTGAAGGTTTGAAATGAGATTCGAAGCATATTCTGCTGAACGTATTTAGAATGCTGTCCTGATTTTTGCACTAAATGTGTGACAGTTCAAACTGGGGCCAGCACACGTGGAGTTGTTCGGGGTGAGGCTTGCATTAGCATCCTTTCCCCTTCCCACTGTAAGCCCATGTGCACTCACCCAAATGCCTAGATAGGGCTCCAGATGCTGTTCAATAAGGATCTGTCACAAGTATTGTTTCTTTGTTGCTATGGGTTGGTAGATAGGGACCTATTCAAGACCTTAGTTGACTTTAGCTCTGACATGAGACTTCACTGTGGGTAGTGGTGGCTAGGAATTCCTGGCCATTCTCTGCTCACTTAGGCTGTGTGGACTATAAGGGGGGGAGGCATTCCAGGTATGGTGAGGCTGCCATGGGCAGCAAAGACAAGAAAAGGGGAAAGATGGGATAATGAGGCCTGCTGGGATGAGGCCTGCATCCTGTCAGGCAAAATAGCAGGATGAGGTTGCCAAGTGCCTGAGTGTGGGAGCCCCTCCCAGCCTTTCCCAGTAAGAGGTCAGGTCCTGGATTTGAACCTAGGACCTCCTGCATGTGAAACCTGAACTGTTCCATCAAGCTAGGCCTCCTTTTGCAACGTGTGTGGTTTAAGTCAATATCAGGGGATCTTCAGGATGGAAGATGACAAATGCCCAAGGATGTTTCTGTTTTCTGTCTGCTGATGTGGCTGAGTGGATAGGGAGTTTATAGTGTTAAGTTGGGTCCTATGAGCTCCCATTTTTTGCCAATTGCTGTTGACCAGGCATGCAAAATGTAAATGGGTGAACCTCTGTCGGGGCTTCAACTCACATCCTTTGCTTCTTAAGTCTATGCCCTATGCAATGAGCTAATGGAACTTTGGAAGCTGCCTAACACCAGGGGCCTGTCTTCACAGGTGATTTGCTGTGGACTGGGACTGTTTGGAGGTCTTTTATGGCACATGATGTCGTGGTCAGTCTGCAGCCACCCTGGAGTTTATCTGTGGGGAAGCTGCATTTTTGCAGATTACTTTTATTCTGTTGTTTTTTCTTTAATTCAGCTCCCCTGCCTTTCAGTTGCTGTGTGCCCATCTCTCTGCTTTAAATTCGGTATGACTACGGTGTTCCTAGGGGTGTGTCTTTCACCACACCATGACTTCGGTAACCTCGGTAACTAGAGTAACTAGCCCGCCTTTCCAACACATCAAAGGGCTAGAGCGCTCTTTTGAGCCTTCAAAATCATGCGGCACTTCCTTTTTGCCAGTGGGAGTAACTAACCTCCATGATTATGAACTTATGATGTTTGCATTGCTTAGCTTCTCTGATGTTGTGTAAAGTCGCTTCTCTGTTGTTGCTTTACTTCGCTTCTCTGTGCCATTTGCAGTAAAAATGGGTTGGGAAGCATTAGACAAATGTGCATGAGGGCTATATTGTGGGAGCAGAGAAATCTGTCATTGCAAGCAGGGAGAAGTGGCCAGAGAAGGAGAAAGCAGGGTTGGAAGCTATTAACTCCGCAACAGTTTGCTGGAATGGGGCGAAACTGAGCTGGTGGAGTGCTCTAATAGGAAGCCTTCAGATACTGCACTGGATAATTGGGGATTTGGCTTCTTCATGGAAAAGTGAGCATTTCCCCCCATTTTCCCGTATTCTCCTTATTCCTTTGGCATTAAACAAATGCACATAAGGGCTTTACTAGCGATCTACCGCAGTCTCAGGATCACAGGAGCAGAGCAGCCTGTCTTTGTGAGCAGGCAGAAGTGGCCAGAGAAGAAGAAAGAGGAGTTAGAGCTAGAACTCACTGACTGTTTGCTGGAATGGGGCTTATTGGCACTGGTGGAGTGCTCTCATGGGGGGTGAGTATCTGGCCTTTGTAGCGCTGTTTCTAGGCTTCAGAATTGTGAGTTACTCTCCTTTCATAATAAAGTTGTAGAGGGGGGAGCCTGGACAGGAACAGGAAGCAAGCCTCTCTCATTGGTTGAGCAGCCCCTCCCTAGTTGATGACATTCAGTTCTACTCCCCACACCCAATGCGGAAGTATATTGCTTTCAGGCACCGTGTGACCCATGAAAAGCGGATTTTTAAGGTATGGTACACTCAGCTTTTCTTCCTTTGTGTGTCCCTGACGCGCCAAAGCCAATTCCACAAAAATCTGGATAATACTCCAATGTGCTTCTCATTCCGTTGTCATGAAGATCACGCACCCCCAAATCACACCACTGGTCCATCTTGCCCACTACTGTTGGCACTGGCCGGCAGTGGCGTTCCAGGGTTTCAGGCAGGAGTTTTTCCAGACCTAGAGATCCCAGGGATTGAATCTGGGACTTTCTGCATGCAACGCAGGTGCCCTACCACTAAGCTACAATGAAGTGGTGTTTCTAAAAGCACAATTGTGGCTTCCCACGTTGCCTGTTATAGTTCCCACATTTCCCTGCCTAGAAAAGGGCTCATCCTCTCTCTCAGTGGGTCTTGAACCCTTGTCCCACAGAGAGCTGTGTGATTTCTATGCAGGCCTTCTCCCAGGTGAACTCTTTTCATGCTGCATTATGCAGTCTGTCTTTAATTCCCTTTGTGTTGTGGCGCAAATGTTAGAGTGCCAAAAGGAGATTGGAACCCCTGCGTGCAGGTATGCCCAAGGCTCTCATTGCTGGTGCCTTCCTGCTGTGCCGCAGTGGAGGGAACTGAGGCAGCATTGTGGTGCAGCGCCCTCCGTTGGCTGCAGCAGGAAATTCTTCAACATGGAGTTGCATATACAAATTGCACTGGGCTAACAAAACTGGAAATTTGTCAAGAGCCCATCAAACTTCTCAGCGGGTGCAATTGGACATTTGTGCTTTATAGGCATAGGTGGATGCAGCTATTGAGATGCAAGTTGATTCCGCTGAACCTGCAGGGCAGCTACTGTAGCACTGAGCTTATCCACCTGGTCCCTGAGGATCTGTTTTTCCTACAGCGTAGCATGCATTATATGCCAAAAATTTAAGGGCTAGAAACAAACTGTTCTGCAATGGCTGCAGCAGACTCTGAATGAAGGGACTGACCAAGAAGCAGGGTAATGAAACAGACAAAGGTCAAATCACAGGCAAGCAGTCAGATACATGGGGCAAGCTAAGGCAGGAGCAGCTGAGATACCAGGCAAAGATCAAAGCACAGTTAGGCAGTCAGATAGGGTACACAGACCAGAAACATAGTCAAGAAGGAGTCAAGGGTCAGTAGCATAGAGCATCAATCACAGAGCAAGGTCCAGGAGGCAAAGTGGAAAACATGGGAGCTGTGTTGTTTCCAGCACTGGCTAGGCAGACACTGAAGGCTTTCAACACCAGAGCCTGCTGAGCCCCACCCAAGGTTCAGCTGCAGTACATCACAGCTCTCTGGTCAGAGCCCTCCTCCTGAGGAGTCAGTCTCCTGAGGATTTCCTTGCAGTTGCACACTTCTTACTGGAGCCCTGCTGATTTGCCTCTGAAGGCACCAATGTTCTCGGGGAGAGGGGTGTTGCTCAGCCCATTTCTCCCCTCTTTCTGTGGGGATAGACCTGTGGTCCTCTCCCCTGAGGGCCCAGGCTTCATCGAATGGCATCATTCAACTCTGAGAGCTCCAGCTCCTTGGAGGACGAGGAGTCCAGCAGGGGCATTACATGGGAGCTATGTGTGGAGTGGGATGGGATGGAGGATGTAAAGGGGGCCATGCGTGGATTGGCTCCTCCCATTTCTGGCTGACATGGGAGCATCACCACGTCATCGCCGCACTGGCCCATGATGGGTGGGCATTAAATGCTGGGGACGTGGCTGTTGCTTCATTCTATGCTTTTCAATATTTTTTCTCTCCTATTCTGGGCTGGGTGAGTATAGGATATAGTGGATATTCGGCTGACACTCTCGCTCCCTCAGCCATAACCGAAGTATAGAATTGTTCTGTTATGTTTACATAGAATTCCAGACTGTAGGGGGCAGAGTTTGGACACCGAAGGCAATGGCGGCATGATTTTGGCGCTTCCTGCCCTTGGGAAATATTCTAAGCTGAGAAAAGTTACCTAAAAAGAAAATAACTCTTGGAAACAAAATTCTGGATAGTTGTAAATGGCTCCGACCAATGTTTGGAAAAGAACTGCAAGAGGAAGCTGGGACCGAAGGGATGGCTGCATCAAAAGAACTGACTGAGGAATTAACAACACTCAGATAAGATTTATTGACTGCCTGGAAGGAAATTCTGGAAGACAAATTGGAGCAATTACAAGAGAGGATGAAAAAAATAGATGCTGCAGTTTCTAGGGGTGTACGGAATACTCAACCCATTCCGGTCCAGGCGTCCATGTGTGTGGGGGGGAGGCGATCCGTCCCTCCCCCCAGAATCCTGCTCAGCCAGCTCCGCTTCATGGCAAGTCCGCAGAGCCGCCAGACGGGGCTGCCCGCAGCCAGACTTCCCCCCGCTGCCGGGCTGCGGCCGCAAATGGTGTCCGGCGTAGGGGACGCCATTTGCGTCCCTGCCCTTGGCCGTGATTGGCTACATAAATATTTATGTAGCCAATCACGGCCAAGGGCACGGACGCAAATGGCGTCCCCTATGCTGGACACCATTTTGTGCCACAGCCTGGCAATGGATGGCTGCGGAATGAAGACGACGACCCGGACCAACTGCCACCAGGTAGGGTCTGTCCCAGGGGGATTTCGGGGGGTGGCAGGAGGGTATTCTGTTCCACCATCCCAGTTTCAGAGAATGCAGACAGGCTCGATGCACATGAGGTACAAATTAATCTTTTAGGGCGCGATCCTATGGGGATAGGCGGCCACCGCCAAACTTGGAAGTGACCGCCTCCAATGCATGTGTCCAATGCATGTGCATGTGTCGTACCTGCATTTCTGCCTTCCCCGCCCCGGAATGCCCTGTTTTGGCCACTCTGAGCCCCTTTTCTGAGCACGGAGTGGTTCCACACTGCCTCTGAGGGCGGAAGGGAGGTAAGGCCAGTTCTCTGGGAACCTACCTTGGAGCATGGGCTCCAAGGTCGGTTCGTGGAAACCCACATATCCTATGGCCATCTATCCGCTGAGTAGTGGCCACAGGATTGCTCCCCCCGACAGCTAATTGAAGAGAACAGCTTAAAATATGAAGATTTGTCCAAAAGAAATAGTAGGAAAAATGTACATATTTGGGGAATTGTGTAGACTGCGGAACAAGAATCTATTAAAGACTTTATAGTAAAATGGTTTACAGAACTACTTCCTGTATGTAAAATACAGATGGACGATCTTGAAAGAGATCATCAGGCACTAGGACCCAGAAAGTTAGGAACAAGCATTCCATGGGACATTATAGTCTGTTTTGCAAACTATTCTCTAAAGGAAAAGTTAAAGAAAGAAATACAGCTAATGAGAGAAATGAAGTATACACATGCCTGCGATGTTTTTACAAGATTTAAGCCCCAGAGTTCTACAGAAAAGGAAAAACTTAGGTGCATTTACAATAAAACTTTGAGAGGAAGGTATTGAGTATTTCTGGGGCTTCCCTTTCAAACTGACAATAATACATAAAGGGAAAACATATCTGGTAACAACCGAATCTGGGATCAAGGGACTGTTTCGAGAGTTAAAGATAAAAATCCCAGAAGAAGAAAAAGGGGAAGAAAGGACTGCAGATGACCAGACAGATGTTTCAGATGGCATGGGGGAGGAGATATGGTGGCCCACGACAAGTATAAAAGGAAATAAGAAGGAGAAAAGGATAGCAAATGCTTCTACAAGGGAGTTAAGGGAGTATCCATGAAGGAGGAAATAATGAAAGGAATAAATATGGATTGAGTTATAAACAGAAGACGATGAAAAAATTATCAGCAAAAAAAGGAAAAGAAAAACAAATGGAGGGCAAGGGAATCTAAGGCAAGGAGCCATCTTAGGAAGAAATAAGTTGGCTGACCACCCCAGGGAGGATAAGGAAGTTAAGTTATTCTTTCATATTGTTCAAGTTTTGCTTTTTTGTTTGTGTTACAACCTCTCTCTCTAAAGTTGTAAAATTTGTCTAAATATTATTTGTGTTTATATAAGAGAGCACTGTGACACTATTGCGATAAGCTTTAGAGATAAGAAGAAGGAGGGAGAAATTAAAAGGAACAGAAGGTGATACTGGCTCTTGGAAGCAGGGGCAAAGAACCTTTCAGGAAGAGGCGATGGGGAGGGGAAATTAGGAGGGATTGGAAATAAAGGAAAAAATAAAAGGGAAATAACAGGTAGCTTTTAGGAGAAAAGGCAAAAGTAGAAGGAGAAAAGTAGAAGCAGGAGAAGGGAAAGGGGGAAAACAAAAAAGGGAAAGAAAAGGGAAAGACAACATAGAAAAAAAAGAAAAAGAAGATTTAAAATATGGTATAGTGTACGTCTCTGAATATAAGAGGAGAAGGGGGTTGGGTAATACAAACTCGAATGTATAAACTGATATCCGAGATGAAGCCTGAGATATTATTTTTGCAAGAACTTCATAAACCAAAACTTCATAAACTTCATAAACCAAAGATAAACAGTGGGATTTTGAGTAGCAGACAATGGGGACATAAATTCTTAGCTCTAGGATCTAGAAGAGCAAGGGCAGTAGGGATATTAATTAATAAGGAGATACATTTTCAACTTAAAAGAATTATGAAAGATAAAAAGGGGAGATATATATTTGTAAGGTATTATAATAATGAGTTCATAACATTAGCATCAGTATATAGCCCTAACATGAACCAATTAAATTTTCTACCGCTGAGCTAAAGTTAACAGATTCTCAAAATCAGAAAAAAATTATTGCAGGGGATTTAAATTGGAATCTGCCAACGAGTGATATAAAACAAAGAACTACTGTAAAGCAGGACAGAAGAGTATCCCGATATATGGACATTTGGAAAAAAAATGGTATTTGCAATGCTTGGATCGAAATAAATCCTAACGATTACAGTCATACATATTTTTCAGAAGTATATAAAAGTTTTAGCAGGTTAGATACAATTTTAATGACAAACTTTTTTATGAAGATTTAAAAAAATGGAAATTGGACAAATAAAAGTAACAGACCATGCCCCAATCAAAGCGTATGTAGAGATGGACCAAGAAATTAAAAGGGATTATATATGGAGATTGAATCCGATATTATTAACTAAGATATTAAAGCTAAGATAAAAAGGAACATAGAAAGATATTTTGAAGAAAATTAAACAGGAGAAACAAGAGAAACAAAGATGGGAAGTGGGCAAGGCAACAGTAAGAGCGATAGGTATAAAAGAGTTAAGCTTAGTAAAGAGGAAGGAGAAGGAGGAGACACTGGATAAAGAAATTAATAGATTAATGGAGTACAAGTATACTGGTCAGATTAGAATTAGAAAAGAAATGGAAAAATTGAGGAAAGAAAGAGAGGCATTAGAAATAAATAAAATAACAATAGATATATGTTAAGAAAAGGTATTATAAGTTTATGGGGAAAAGTTCAAAATTGTTGGTGAACAGACTCCAGAAAAAGAGAACTAAGAATAGAATTTTAGCTTTGAATACAAAAAAAAAGGAATTATAACATATGATCAAAATGAAATGGGAGAAATATTACAAAGTTATTTTAAAGTCCTTTATGAAGGGAAACAGATATAAATAAAGCAGATTTGGGAATACCAAGAGAAAACAAAAATACCCTCACTACAAGAAGAAAAGAAACAGTTTTTAGAAGCTGAGACAGGAGAAGATAAGATTAAAGAAGCTATAAAAGAATTTAAAAATTATAAATCACCAGGCTGAGATGGGTTTATGGGCAAATTTTATAGAGCATTTGTGGATGTGTTAGTACCACAACCGAATAAATTATATTGGGAAATACAAGAGGGGGGCCCACTCCAGAAAACATGGACACAAACTATAATAACGTTGATACCTAAATTAAACAAAGATAAATGTCATTTGGACTCCTATAGACCAATGTCTCTACTGAATGTGGATTATAAAATATTTACTAAAATATGGGCAAAACGCCTGAAAGAAGTTATTAATGATTGTATAGATTTGGATCAATATGGCTTTTAAAAATAGGTTTATAGCAGATCCAATTAGGAAAGTTTTTAGTATGATTAATATTTGTAAGATAAGAAAAATCCCAGTTGTAATAATGACACTTGATCTCTACAAGGCATTCAATACGGTTAATCCAAAATTTATATTAAGTCTGCTAAATAGGTATAATTTGGGGAATAAGTTTAAACATATAATAGAGGTGAAATATGTACAAACAACAGCAAAAATAAGGTACGACAAATTAGAAACAGAAGAAATAAAGCTTAATTCTGGAACAAGGCAGGAGAGTCCCCTTTCACCACTCTTGTTTACTATGGTAATTGGGTTTCTGGCTGACAGAATTAGAAGAAAAAAGGAGATCAAAGGGATACTTGTAGGCAAGAAAGAATTTAAATTGAACCTAGATGCAGATGACATTTTCTTTATGCTAGGAAATTCAGAAAAGGGAATAAAGGAACTGATAAGGGAATTAACAGAATTCCAACATGTGGCAGGACTAAAGGTAAATACAAAGAAATCTGATTTGATGTGTCTGAATATAGGACCACAAGAACAAACAGAAATTTTTTAAAAAAACAAGTATCCCCTTAGTGACAAAAGCATTTAGATATTTAGGAGTTCAAGACACTAAAAGAGGGATGAATGTGCTGAAACTAAATTATGGGAAGTTATGGAAGGAAATAAAGCATGACATAGCTAGATGGGAAAAGATAAATTTAACACTTTTTGATCGGATTATGACTATAAAAGTGATGTTATTACCAAAATTTACTTATCTTTTTAATGTGCTTCCACAAGAAATTCCATTTAAAAGGTTTAAAACATGGCAAAACATCATAGAAAAAAATTATTTTTTAAGACTAAAATGCCATGAACAGAAAAGGCTTTCAGATACAGATCTATGCAAGAAGGAGGATGAGGTATACCACATTTAAAAACATATTATGATGTGTACCAACTAAGACATGTTAACAATAATAAAGGAATGGATGAGGGTAAATTGGATAGAAATTGAAAGGGAATTGATAGGGTAAAATGAAGAGGAATTACAGAATGTTTTATATTAAAAAGGATATAAAATGACAAATGAGAAACAATGGAAGAATAAAAGGATTATTAAAAGCATGGAACTTTAGGAAAGAGAAACTAATGTCATTAATTATCTTCATTAATACTGATTTGGGTGCACCCAGAGTTTGATATAAAAGGGAAAGCAGTGGGGAAAAATAAGTTGAAAGAAATAAGATTGACCCAAATGAGAAATTTTTATGAACAGCAAAACCCTGTAACACAAGAAGTATGGAATAATCATGTACAGTGTATGGGAATGTCATGGTTATTATGGATGCAAATCAGTAAATTTATAAGAATTAGAAAGATAATAAGGCAAAGTGCAAGAGATTTAACAGAATGGGAAAAACTTGTCGATAATTATCAATTAGGAGATAAGGGTATAATAACCCAAATGTATAAAATTCTGATAAAGCAGGAGATAAGGGGGAATGTAACAATAAAGTAGATATGGGAAACAGATATTGAAGAGAAGATAGAGGAAGAAGATTGGAAACAAGTTTTGAGATAGATTTCACTTTCAAGCAATATCCACCCAAATAAAAGAAGGTGGAGTAAAGTTCGTTCCGAAGTGGTATTTGATACCAGTGAAGTTAGCAAAAATGAATAAGAATCTATCGCCTTTGTGTTGGAGAGGATGTGGAATTAACAGATTCAAATACATATGTGGTGGGAATATAAGAGGGTTAGAAAATTCTGGGACAAGATATTTCAAGAAACAGGAAGAATTACTGATCAAGAGATTTGTAAAAACACCAGAATTAGCTTGACTGAATATGTTTGTAAAAGAAAATAGAGAGATTAGAGAAAAAACATTCATTGGGTTCTTGTTGACAGCAGAGAGGAAATTAATTGCAAGTAATTGGAAGACAGCCCGGATGCTGACAATACCTTTGTGGAAAAAGAAAATCTGGGACATAGCAATAAATGAAAAGTTGACACAGAAGTTAAGAATGCACAGAGGAATAAAGAAAAGAGACACCTTCAAGAAAGGCTGGCAAAAATACATAGATTTTATGAAAAAAGATTCGAATAGAATAACCTTGGTAGAAGCTTATAGAAATTTGTGGGACCCATGAAAAGAAGAAGGTAATAAAGGAATGGATGAATTACCTTGGAATATTACCTTGGAATAGATACAGAAAATAAAGGAGGGGAAAAGAAGAATCCTGAAACTGTCTAAGCTGGGGGAGTGATTGGGGAGGGATTCTAAATCAATATAAATGTAGTTTTGTAATTTATTTTGAAAAATAAAATAAGAAATTCAGACTGTACCTCACACATTTCATGGTCATTTGGCTCCACTGTTTAAAATTTCTCCCTCTGTATCCCCCTTTATGCATGTTTTTATTATTATGTGTACATATGAGCACAGACACGCAGGTGCCAACTGCAGTTAACACATCAAGCATCTGATGAAGTGGGCTCTAGACCACAAAAGCTTATGTCACAATAAGGGTGCAGCCCTATGGAAATAGTTGTCAGCCTCCAAACTCAGAGGCTGATGACTATCCAATGCAGGCTGGTCGGAGCACAGAGGCAATCCTTTTCTCTGTGCTCTGGCTGCCCTGCATTTTTGGCTAGACAGGTGATTTTGCCTGTCTAGCTGGGGAGTTTCAGAGGAAGGGGAGGTGCATAGGAAGCTCTGTAACACAGCTTCCATGGTCTCCTGCCCTCCCCCGGGACTGCTCCCTTGGCCCCGTCTCCGAGCTCTGTTTCTGAGTGCGGAGACATAGCTTTCGCAGAGAGAACCGTGCTGGCTATGAGGGGGCAGGGGAGAGGCGGGGAATGCGGTTCCCAGAAACCAAAAAAATCCTATGGCCCTCTAGACAGTGAACAGAGGCTATAGGATTGCTCCCTAAATCTGTTAGTTGTTTTTGGAGGGAAGAGTAGCGGTTAAACTCTTTTCACAATATAGATTTGCCCTAACATGATATTTTAAATTAGCAGTAACGTCAGGAAGGGCTTTTTAAAATTTCCCTGGGCATACAAGGCATCCACAGTCTTGTTTCTCACTTTGCACTGGGCTTCGGAGAAAGTTGAAAGAAGCACAAGTCTCTCTTTCACTGCTTTTACATTTTTCCCAGTGCCTGATGTGCAGCAAGAGACAGTAAGTTCACACAAGGCCCTGGGAAACATAAGAAACAGTGAGAAATTCACATGGGGTCACACGTTCTTCAAAGCCTGTCAAGTAATTAGAAGAGAAGCTGTCCCTCCCCTCACTTCTCTGCACATGCCAGAGGACTCTGAGATTGTGCCTGGCAAGCTGGGATACTGGACTATGCTGCCATGTTGTTCCACAGAAGCATCACTACAGTACTTTTTATCTAATTGCTGCCACTCCAGATGTGGGCACATCCAGAAACTTGTTGTTTATGCAGGCTTGAGATCTACAGCTGACCTTCTTGGTGACTACTAGGCACCACTCTGCTTTCCACAACAGAACCCCAAATGACTGGCCTATCAACTTGTCTTATGGTAGGGCAACTTGTTCCATGATAGTAAAGCCATTTTTATTCCCCTCTTGCACTGCCATCACACAGCTGCACTCACCTGTGAAGTATTTATACAGAGAGGAAAAGATGATCTATATTGGCTGGATCTATATTCACAGCAGAGTTTTAAGTATCAAAATATGTTCATACCATAAGCCATGGGTCCTGAGCACCTCCTGCTTTCTCAGTCAGGATTTCAATCAGCTGCTGGGCCTCACCTTCACCAAAAACCATACTGTTGATTATGGAAATTAGGGTCTTGAATGGAGGGCAAAGCATGCTCCCAACATCTGTGGTAGCTACAGAAAGAAGCGGGGAGGAAGAGAAGCTGAGAACTTTTAAAGGTACAGTCTACTAGCAAAAATATAAACCAAGGTTCTGGAAATATGAGAAACATTCCACTGCTCATTTCTATTTATAGATACACTCAGGGACACTTCTTTCAAAACATTTCCTTCACCTTGCAATACGTTTGTTGAAGTTTCAAGTCCAATACAAATTAATAACCCATCAGCTCATATAGGTCCTGTCTTGTGGCTTAAATGAGGAGAAAAAACCTTCTGTAATGTTCATCTCCTCTTCTTAGTTGCCATAAGCAAGCAGGTGAGAATGACCTGTGTTGTATTTAAAGATGGGGGAGCAATCCATAGCTTGCCTCAGATTGGCTTGGAAGTGAGCTAAGCCATTTTCTGATTTTGGGGGGAAGTGGCATGGCTTATTCCTGAGCTAATTTGAATTTGAACCCCCTCAGCCAGCCCTCTGACACCATGCCACCACACCCCCTTTCTTTTAAACCTCTTTCAAAGAACAACTTCATGGTGTTGAGGAGAGGACTGAAGCCTGTTATAAGAACTCTGCCAACAGAGTGCCCCATTCAAATGGAGTGCAACATTATCTTTCCCTCCTGCCCCAATAAGAGGTCAGGAAAATCACCAGCATCTTTATCGAATTATGGAGCTAAGCAGGACGTGTTTACATATAAGACAGGCCCTTTGCATAGTAAGCAGAAGTCAAACGGATTTTTCTTTTTTAGAATGTTTGAAGTCACAAGCTAAGATACAGGCAGTGAAGCAGCATATATTTTTTCCGGGCAGTGCAATTATATCCTAAGAGATTTTGGTGGGCAACAATAACAAGTATGAATAACAGTGCTGTGCCGAAAATTTCTCCCACATTTTTTTCGACCATGCTCATTCAATCTGACAAAAAAAAAAATTGCTTTCAAAAAGAAAATCAAAGGAGGAGAAATTTTGGAGAAATTCTCATGGGTTGGGGTTCTTGGGCTTACCTGACGTGGCTGAGGAGTGTGAATGAGTGTTCTGTCTGTCATTGTACAGTAATCTCTGTGGCAGCGTGTAGCCTCCTTGGCTTCCCACACTTCAGTTAAAGCCATCATGAGGAAGACATCATGGGGCAATTCCTCCCATGGGGCTTTTTCAGTTCAGAAAGTGCAGGTGGCCTGGGAGGCTGCAGAGCAATGGAAAGTTGTATAATCGAGAGAGAAGACACCCACAGCACCCTCAGCCACCTCACAAAAGAAATTCAAAATTCTGCCTCAGAAAAGTAGAAACCTCAACACAGTTGATGCTGTTGCCACCTACAGAAGCAGTGCAATAAACCAGAAACAGGAAAAAAAGAAAGTACCTGTGCTACAACCCCTGATAGTAGTGAGTCCTATCTGTGAAAAACTGTTGGAGAATTTCTCCTCCCCTAGGAGATATTCAGTGAAATTGTCCCCCCAATTTCTCTTCCCACAAATAAGCTGGAGAATTTTGAGAGGCCATTTGTGCACAGCTCTAATGAATAAGCCAAGAGAAGGCAGTAGATGCTAGATATTTTGTGAATTTAAGTATAATTAGAAGCTTGTCTACAAAGCATCTTGGGATGATGAAAACAAGAATCACAGGATCTACTAAGTCAGGGGACATCAAGAGGTAAAGCAAAAACACTCTAATAAAGGCCCAATAACCTTTACAATTTGGCTTTTCAAATGATAAAGGGTGAATGAAATTTCTTTTGATGAATGGAATTTCTGCTTGTAACAAACTCAAGGCCCAAACCCGTGGTTCTCTCCTAAATTTCCCATCTTTCTCTGAAGACCCATTGATCCATACTACCCAAAGCAAGCTAGTAGGTAAACACTGAGTTGTTTTGCAACAATACACAAGGAAGTGTATGGAAGAGAAGGAAGAAAAATGTCTCCTTATATTTATATCTTTCCATGTTACTTCCAGGAATTCAACTCTCTGCTAAATATTGCACCCAATGTGTAAGTGAGAAACATGATACACTCAGAATCCTGTCTGGGTCTTTTTTGCTTCCTGCCCCAGGATTCACCCCATAAAAAAGTATGATTTTGGAAATAACTTGTCTCCATCCACACTGGGTCAGAAAAATGCTATCTGTCCTCTTCCACCAACAGGAGCAGGGAGTACAAACGTATATAACACAGGGCCCTCCAATATAGATAACATGATCACATCCCCTATATATCCTCTCATGAATCATGAAATAAAAGTTTCTATTTTAATTCATAAATTACAGTTTCTACATTTCTGAAATTACAACATGGCCCACATTGGTGTTTTTTTACCATGCCCCCAACAGCCACCCCTTTCTGCTCTTTTGGTTTCACATAACAGCCAGCCTGAAGAATGGTCTTTAAAAGCCTTTTTTTGTTTTGTTATGTTGTTTTTCCCTAATAAAGGTATTATTATCCTATTGATATTTTGATTTTTTAAATTCAAATGGACAACACAGCTGCAAACAATTTATAAATAGACCAATTCACTGTATAGCTTTATTTTTCTGGCCTTCTGCAGCAAAGCCATGAAAAACTTTTGCTGTTTTTTGTTCCCATTGTTTAACCTCCTTATGTTTCTGGGTGACTGATTTATATTTATAGCCAGATAAGGCAGTAGGAGATATGTGTATGCATGAGAAAAAAAGAAAACTAGACATTTGCTCAAATATATTTTGGACCTGTAAATTCTACCAGTAGCACCGACTACCACTGTCCTGGGGATAAATTTCCTGATTATTATGGTACTCTGTTCCTGCCTTTGTTCAAGGAATCCTGGGATTGGTAATTCTTGAGAGAGCATATCACATAGGGTAGCACGAATCTGTCTCTCCAGTGGTGCAACCAGATAATTTTAGTTCCTGGACTGAATGGATTTATGGGGGCCCTCTTTAGATGACCATGTGTATCGCTTCAGTTATGGAGCACACAACTTACATTTCTCTTCTTCCCCCATGCTTTACAACTGCGTCTACACTCTTGGTATGGTAAAGCAAAAAACAAATAGAAGGCAGTTTGTCAATCCTGATAAAAAAGGAACAGCCTGAGCATGTGGCGTTTCCCATTTTAAACTTTCATAGATCATAGCACCATCATGACTACATGAATAAAGGTGCTTGCTTCTGCTGCCCAGATGCTAAACAAATATACTTGGAAATAATCACCATTTTGTTACAGAAAGAGATAATATATTTAAAAACTAAAAATGGAAATTCTTTACCCACTGGTGAGTTTCTGTTCTCCTCGAGAGAAGGAGGCCAGCTAGCTTGGGGAAGGCTCCACCTCTGGGGCTGGGAAGGCAGTCTCCTCCTTGTTTTTCCCAGAGGAGGTGGGGCTTCCCCCAGGCTCACCAGTTGACACTTCCAATGCCACTGTGTCCCATCGGAAGCAACTGGTCTTTGGCAACTCCTTGTTGAACACATTGGATGATGTCTAGGCTGCAGAAGCAATCTCGATAAGGGCTGCCTAGCCTGTAAAGTCACCTAGAAGGAGGCCGGCCCAGGGCAGGCCTAGCTGGCCCCCTTTACTCGAGAACAGAAATTCACTGGTGAGTAAAGAATTTGTTTCTCCCCTCAAGTGTAGGAGGCCAACTAGCTTGGGGATGTTGAAAAGCAGTGCATCCCCAGGTGGGCCAACAGAACCTCCAGCTGGCCTCCTGTCAGAAATGCAGGACCCTTTGGAGGACATGCTTGCCAAAGGTGCCCTCTGCAGAGGCGAACAGATTGATCTTATAGTGGAGGGTGAATGTGTGCACTGACAACCACGTGGCCACTCTGCAGATCTCCTCAAGGGGAGCCCCCCCCCCCCGAAGGCCATTGATGAGACCATTCTCCTTACTGAGTGGGCTAATATCCCCTCTGGCATCAGCAAGTTGCTGGTGGTATATGCCAGTGCAATACACTCGTGGAACCAGTGAGCAAGGAAGGCTACGGAAACCTTCTTGCCCACGGAGGATGGTCTAAATGAGACAAATAGGGTACTGTGCTGCTTGCGGGGTCTCGTTCTGTCAAGATAGAACTTGACCACCCGCCTAGCATCCAGGATGTGCCATTCCCTCTTCTGAGAGTTCTATGGAATTCTGTGTTAATCTTGGGAATGAAGGTGGAGTGTGGACAAAGAATTACTTTGTCTTTATGAAAAACGCAAAGCTCCTTTTCTGAGGAAACTGCCCCTAATTTGGACCAGGAGGACTACTGGGCTGGCTGTTGACAGGTTTTCTAGGTTGGCGTACCAAAGTCTTCTTGGCCAGTTGGGAGCTATTAGGATAAACGCCGCACACTGGTCTTCACCCTCTAGATTACTTTCAGGACGAGAGGCAGTGGTGGGAAGGCATACATAAGACTTCTGAGCCACTTGCAGGTTAGGGAGTCCGTGAATTTTCTGCCTTTTGTTAGGTAGCAGGTGGTGAACTTGGGAAGCTTGGTATTCTGAGATGAGGCGAGGAAGTCAAGGCAGGGTAGGCCCAATTGGTTCATACGTGTCCTGAAGGACTCTTGGTGGAGTGATCACTCCCCTGGATCCAGGGAGGTCCTCATGAGCCAGTCAGCCCAGATGTTTAAAACACCTTGGAGGTGTTCCACCCTGATGGAGCAGACGTGCCTTTGAGCCCACTTGAAAAGTTCATGGCCTCCTTCTACAGGGCCCAGGAACAAGTCCCACCTTGCTTGTTCATGTACGCTTGGCCACGATACTGTCCATCCTGACCAAGACATCCTGGGCCTCCAGATGTGGGGAAAGTGAATTGGGGCTAGCCGGATCACCCTCAGTTCCAGAAGGCTGATACTGAGTTGGGTCACCTTCTTGGACCAAAGGTCTTGTGTGTGTTGGTCCCTGCAGATGGCACCCTATCCTGTCACACATCCATCTGTGGTTAGTGGGGTGCATGTCAGTGTCTGAATGGGAATGCCCCTTGAGAGGTTCGCTGGGTGGGGTCCACCAGGTCAGGGAGCAAATTACCGCCACCAGGAGCAACACCGATGGGTTAAGGTTGTTCACTATCTCTGTCTGGAAGGCCAACAGATAGAATTACAAAGGCCTTGCATGGCACCTTGCCCACCGGATGGAGTCTTGGCACGAGACCATCATTCCCATCAGTTTTGCTAATTCCTGGAGGTAAATTCTCTTTCTGGAATGGATCAGCCTCAGCAACTGACTCACCAAGGTTTGTCTATCTGCTGATAGTGTCATTATGTCCTTGGCAGTGTCCAGGGTGACTCCCAGGTGAAGTAGGGACTGTGAAGGTGAGAGAGAGATTTTTCACTCACTGGTGATGAAGCCCAAAGAGAGCAAGACTGTCAGCATCTCGTTGGGGTCTTGGATGCTTCGTTTCTTCAATCAGGATGTCATCCAGGTAAGGGTGCACCTGGATTCCCTTTGATCTTAAGTGGGCCACCGGGGCCAGTAGGATCTTCATGAAGACCCAGGGCGCAGTGGCCAATCCAAAGGGCAGGGTCTTGAACTGGAACTGTTTTCTTCCATATCTGAAGTGCAGGAGCTTGCAATTGGAGGGATGGATGGGGATGTGTAGATAGGCCTCTGTTAGCTCCACTGATGAAAGGAAGTCTCCTTTCCCGAAGTTCTCTTTTATGGATTTGAGTGTTTCCATCCAGAACTCGTTTTCTCAGACAGTGATTCACTCTCTTCAAGTCCATGAAGGGTCTGGCCTCCCCGTTCTTCTCTGGGACTGTGAAGAACATGGACAAAATGCCCTGGCAGCTCTCTTTTTCTGGCACCTTCTCAATGTCCTATATCTGGAGTAAGTGTTGTATTGCTGCTAGAGTCCTCAAATGCTTGGCAGGATCCCTTAGATGGGGAGTCCTGAAGAAATGATCTCTGGGTGTCCTCTGGAACACCAGAGAGTAGATCTCTCTCACCGTCTCCAGCATCCACTTGTCAGTGAAGAGCCATCTCCAAGCATCTGAGAAGTCACACAGTGGCCCTCCCACAAGGGGAGTCAGTGTGTCATGCTGGTCCGGGCTTTTTCCCCAGGTGGGGTTGTCCTCCCTGAGTTCCCGGGTTGGATATGGGGCACTGTTGCCATCTGGGTTTGTTCTCTCTGGGCATATAGCTGGAGGGAAAGGAGGGCCTGAAGGGTTGAAAAGGCTTAGACTTACTGGGGAAGTGCTTTGTCTCCTTCAGTGGGTTTGACATGGCCTTCCTCTTCTCCTTGTCTCCACCAGGATCTTGCCCAAGAAATCCCTGAACAGGTGCTTGCCTTGAATGGGATGCTCACCAGGTTGGACTTTGTCTTGGCACTGTCACCCCAGTTGCACAGCCAGATATTCCTCCTCACTGCAACACTTGACACTGTGGCTCTCACTCCAGGCTGAATCTCAGGACACGTTGGCCAGAAATGCTGCTGCCATGGCTGTTTCCTATGCATCATTCCCCAAGGACCTGTCATAAAGTAAGCCATTTGCCTTCATGTAAATACCAGATTTGGATTCTGGGACCATGGGCTATACTTCCTGGAAGATGGACTGTTGGCAAGGGATGGGGTGCACTTCACAAAGGCTGGGAAGAATGTGTTTGGCCACTGCATGAAGAACTTCATCAGGAGGGCTTTAAACTGAATCCTACGGGGAAGGGAGACGTAAAGTTGGGGGTAACAGTGGATGAAGGCTCATGCACCACAACAGAGAGAACACCTCTAATAGCGCCCAATAATAGTCTTCAGAAACACGTAGGAAGAAAGCCAGACTATAAAGCACATGGTCTTCCATGTCTATACACTAATGCCCAGAGTATGGGAAACAAACAGAACAAACATGAACTCTTAATACGGGAGAGAAATTATGACTTGATAGGTGTAACTGAAACTTGGGGGGATGACTCCCATGACTGGAATACAGGAGAAGCAGAAAGGGAGGTGGAGTTGCAGTATACATTAAAAATACGTATCTCTGCACAAAAATACAGAAGGATGAGCTTGGTAGCCCCATCGAGATCATCTCAGTGTGGTGAGCTCTCCCACACTGGAGGCGTTCAAGATGAGGCTGGACAGCCATCTGTCAGGGATGCTTTGACTTGGATTCCTGCATTGAGCAGGGGGTTGGAAGTCATGAAGAGTTGGAAGCGACTGACCATATAAACAACAACAATTGTTTTAACACTGTATTTTAAGCTGTGATTTATATATTATCATTTGTAAACCACTCAGAGATCATAGAATCATAGAATCGAATCATAGAATCATAGGGTTGGAAGGGGCCTACAAGACCATCGAGTCCAACCCCCTGCTTAATGCAGGAATCCTAGTCACAGCATCCTTGACAGATGGCTGTCCAGCTTCATCTTGAAAGCCTCCAGTGTAGGAGAGCGTACTACCTCCCTAGGTAATTGGTTCCATTGTTGTATTGCTCTAACAATCAGGAAGTTTTTCCTGATGTTCATCCAGAACCTGGCTTCCTGTAACTTGAGCCCATTAATCCGTGTCCTGCACTCTGGGATGATCGAGAAGAGATCCTGGCCTTCCTCTCTGTAACAACCTTTCAAGTACTTGAAGAGTGCTAATCATATCTCCCCCCAGTCTTCTCTTCTCAATAAGGTTGGAATAGTAGGGTTGGAAGGGACCTATAAGACCATCGAGTCCAACCCCCTGCTCAATGCAGGAATCTAAGTCAAAGCATCCCTGACAGATGGCTGTCCAGCTTCAGATATTATATTAAGCAATATATAAGTATTAATAATAAAAATACCCCCAAAATGAATTATAAAAGCAGCATAATATAGTCACCAGGAGACAGCACTGCAACCTCAGACCCAGGAGTCTGAGCTCCCCTCCCCTTCCTCCTCACAGCCAGCACGGAGACAACCACGCCAATTGCCTCTCTGTGGTCGCAACAGCAACCTCGGAGAGGAGGGAAAGCGGGTGTGCCAGTGGGCAGGGAGGGGACAGCTTACTCTGTATCCCCAGGTCTCCCCAGTCTCCTTCCGTCCCCAATGCCTCAGCTAGACAGGCAAAAAACCCCGTCTAGTGAAAATACAGAGCAGGAGGCACACGGAGGCGAAGCTCACCTCCGCCACACCTCCTGCTCTACTTTGGAGGGCTGTAAGCCCCACAGTTCTGAGGCTTACGGCCATCACCATCGGATTGCACCCGAAGATGCTCGGGAGAATAAAAAAGGATTTGCCTGGTACCAGAGGGACAATACGGTTGTCTCCAAGCAAATCTCTTTGGGCTGAGTGCTCGACAACTGGGGCACTACCACTGAGAAGGCTCTCCCTCTGCTAGCCACCTGCCCCTCACCTCAGGGCATCCTCCACTGATGATCATAGTATATGGCAACCAGCATTCCTTCGGGTTTCAAGCCTGATCTAAGCCACAAAGCGCTTTAAAGGTCAAAACCAGCACTTTGGATTGGGCCCAGAAACAGACTGGGAGCCAGATCAGACATAATAGGATCATAGCACCTAGTCTCAGTTAATGATCTAGCAGTTGCATTCTGCACTAACTGCAGTTTCCAAACAGCAGCCTCACATAGTGTATTACCGTATAGTAGTCTAACCTGGCAGTTGCCAGAGCACGACTGGACTGAAGCCAGGCGGGGTCACAACTGGAGTACTGGCCTTAGCTGGTAAACAGCTGTGCCACAGAAGCAACTTGCACTTCCAATGACAAAGATGGATCAAGGAGAACTTCCAAGCTATGAACCTGTTCCTGCAGGGGTAAGGCAGTCCCATCTAGCACAGGATGAACTCCACTCCTTTGGGCAGGCAAACCACCTACACACTATACTGCCATCTTGTACAGACTGAGCTTCAGTTCACTGGTCCTCACCCAATCCATTACCTGGCCAGACACTGATTTAGCACTTACAGGGCTTCACCCCAATTTGATGGGAGTTGGATGTCAACCACATATTGAGGACACCTCAGCCCAACCTTCCAGATGCCATGCAAATGTTAAATAACATAGGGGACAACATGGAACCCCATAGCATAAATGCCAAAGAGTCCAGCTGTAGTCCCCCAGAACCACCTTCTGGAATTGGCTGTCCAGGTGGGAATGGAATCATTGCAACACAGTGCTTCCAACTGCCACCCCAGTTTGTCCAAGATAACATGGTTGATGGTACTGAATGCCACTAAGGGCACAATCCTATGGGGATGCCCGTAAGACTCCAAACTCGGAGGCTGACGGCTGTCCAATGCAGAGGAGGAGGAGCAATGGAAGTGACCTCCATCTCCACACTACTCCCGCTCTGCATTTTGGTTAGATGGGCTTTTTTGTCCGTCTAGCTGGGGCACTGAGGAGGGGGAGGGAATGAGTCTGGGGAGACCTGGGGGTACTTCGTAAGTCAGTTTCCCCAGTCCTCACCCCTCTCCGCCCACCAGCACACACCCTTTCCCCCTCTCTGAGGTCTCTTGCAGTTTTCTCCGTGTCAGCTGTGAGGGGGTGGGGAGCTTGGATTCCTGGGTTTATAAGCTCTGAGCATTACACCTGCAGAGTCACAGGGGCATCATAAGGAATTAATGTATTCTACCTATGTTCCAGAAACCAAGGATCACGAACCAAGGACACACAAGTAGCACAAACACAGCAGCACATGTGTTATATGGCACACGAGGCATAGCAAAGTGGCCAGACTGAGACAGAGAAAAACTCAGAGGCCTCATACTGCACGTATCTTGGACATTCATGCAAGCTTCCTGTACAGCTCTAATTTTATTACTACAGCCATGAAGGCTGCCACATGGATTGAAACTACTTTTTGTTTCAAAATAGGCATAGACTATTTTGCAGCAGAATGAGGTGACCCCAAGGTAGTAGAATGAAACAGTACCAGACTGTAGATGGGATATAGAATTTTTCAGTGCTCTCAGGTGTCTGACTTGGCCACAGTAACAAATGCCTTAGTTGCATCCCGTTTGGATTACTGTAATGTGCTCTATGTGAGGCTGCCTCTGAAGAGTGCTAGGAAACTTCAGCTGGTTCAAAGACCTGCTGCCAGATTGTTGACTGGGGCTGGCTATAGGGAGCATACAACTCCCCTGCTAAAACAGCCTCATTGGCTCCCAGTCTGTTTCCCGTGCTGGTCATGTCCTATAAAGCCCTGTACAGCTCGGGTCCAGGTTATCTGAAAGACCATATTCTCTCCTATGAGCCTACTCGTGCCCTGAGACCTTCAGGGGAGGCCCTCCTCGTGGTCCTGCTGCCATCACAGGCTTGTCTGGTGGGAACGTGGGAGAGGGCCTTCTCGGTGGCTGCCCCAAGGCTCTGGAACTCCCTTCCCAGGGAGGTGAGAGTGGCACCCTCCTTGGCATGTTTCTGCAGGCAGGCAAAAACTCTTATTCCGGCAGGCCTTTGGGGATAGCTAGTCTGGACCTGTGAGAATATGATGGATGGATACTATGGATTATATTTCTTGTCGTCTTTTAAAATTGTGATATTTTATATAATTTTAATATTATTGATGATCTAATTATATTTTTAACTGTTGTATATTTCTATTTATAGGTTTTAACTGTGTAAGTTTTTAATACTGTAAAGCCACCTTGAGTCCTCGTCTTGGGGAAAAAGGCGGGATATAAATTAATATAATAATTATAATAATAATACAACAAAACAACACCCTGGGTTTTAGTACAGCCCATGCCCTGCTGTGCTGATTTTCTGTGCAAATGAGCAATTAACACATTTGATTCCCCATCTGCAGTCTGAAGTGTGACAGTCCACTCTACCACATATGTAGATCCACAGGTATTGTTTCGAAAGGGGTAATTAATATACAGTTCCTGAAACAAGATGCATATACGTATGTTGTACAGTGTTCTGGAACATAAATATTCCAATATAAAACATTTCATAAGAAGTTATCCTGATTCACATGAAACACTAACACCAAAATTTAATTTTTTTAGAAGACATAGGAACAGAGAGTCACTTAAATAATAAAGATGCCTTTAGAATAGCAACTTCTGAGTGAGAAGTTCAGCCTATTAACATAATATGGCCCCACCTAGGACTGTACCACCTCAAAATGTAGGTGGACGATTGCATGTTTGAATGTTCCCTCTTCACTATTAAAATATATCTGCACATAGAAACCTAGTATGTCAGGAAGAAGGGTTCTAGCCTACCCTTCTCTTTTATGTGTTCAACATGGGCTATTGTTCAAACATATGGTTCCCCTCGTTGTATACAGAAGTGACTAAATTCAGTTTAGTGTACTCAAGAGCTCCTCCACATGGGGCTTTTATCCTGCAATTGAGATTGATTACTCATGGAAGTTTGCAGGTCTTTACCTGATGTCATCAACCTCCAGTGCCTCTCCCATGGTTTCTGACCATTTCCATAACTTAATTTGAAATGGAAATAAACAGCCAATAAAAAGAAGCTGTTTGAATGTGTCCATGTAAAGAGGAAGTGGCGCTATAACAACACCACCATCTAGTGGCTGTATAATGAAACATATAGAACTTGCAGATAAAGGGAAAAAGGGGGGGGGAAGGGAAGCACATATAAAGGGTCGACCTTAATCCTGCAAGGAATCTGGAAGCAGAAGCCCCAATAAAATTATGGGATAAAAAGCCTCTGTGTAGAGAAGCCCTTAGCGTATATAAGGGTGTATAAAAGCATGCAGCATGTCATAGTTTTGAATGCTTAGCTTGGCTTGCAGGATCTACTTTGTTTTTCACTAGAATCCTCAGGTCCACTGGTGCAAAACAGTGGCTCAGGAGGGCAGACACAGAATTGAGACATGAGATGCGCCTGAGCACAAGCTCAGTACAGAAATTAGTTTTCAATACTGTAACTGGAGCTCACACACAAATCTACTCCTGTTTCCCTCCGTTTTCTTGATTTTAGCAGCCTAATTTAGGAAGGAAAATTTGCTGTTAAATCATTGGCAGTAGGAAATCCCTGCTGATCTACCACAAATCACTGGGAGATCTACCAGTAGATTCTGATCTGCCTGCCCCTGTCCTAACAGACAATATCTTTGTATAACAGAAAAATGCATGTAGTCCATGGGCATAATGCAACCAAAATTAAGGGCACAATCCAAGGTGGATAGTTGGCCGCCTCTGAACTCGGAGGCGACTATCCAATGCAGGGCAGGCAGAGCGTATCTTCTCCTCCACGCTCCAGCCACCCTGCATTAGCAGCTAGACAGCCAATTTCGGCTCTCTAGCTGGGGTGGGGCTCAGAGCAGGGGGGTGGGAGGCCAGACAGCGCATAGGAAGCGTTGTAATGACGCTTCCGCCATCCCCTCCCCATCCCCAGGAACGCCCCCCTTCCCCTCGCTCCACACTGCTCTTACAAACGCGGAGCCAGGGAAGAACCATGCCTCTTATAAGGTGGTGGGGCTGGGGAGGCGGTTTTCTGGCAACCAACCTCGGGCGCTGGCTCTGAGGTCAGTCCCCATAAACTGAAAAATCCTATGGCTTTCTAGCTGCTATCTAACTGCCCTAGGATAGTGCCCAAAGTAGCTTTAGGATTTACTGATGTAAATGGTAACACTGAACACATGATCAAATCTCACCCACAGGAATCAATGGGATTTAAGAGCGTTCAGGTTTGGATGGATTATACCCCATGCATACTCTTGAATGTACATGTGTCTGTTTCACCAAGCAGTCGTAGGCTGAAAGCGCCAAAGCTTCTTACTACATATACGTATCACAAATTGTCACAAGCATATTCATTTAACTTCTCAGTTTACAGACCTGTTCTTACATTGGTGTAACTTACAATATATGTACGAATAAAAGTATATTCATTTTCCCTGTTAAAATAAGGAAGTATATCAGAGATGGGAAACCTTTTCAAGTTCAGGGGCCTGCATGAGTGGGCAGGCCTGGTCATGAGTGGGGCAGCAGTGAGTGGGGGCAAGCCATAAACACACATCCACTCACACACATTCCCCCTCTCCCACACACACATTCACTTTCTCACATACATGCACACCCTCTTCTCCCTTTCCCCAGCAATCCGGATCAGGATCATTGGAAGGGGCCCAGGTTAAAGCTATTAGCAGCAAGGAACACCCCAGAGTTGGCGGGCCACACAGACAGTGGACAAGGGTTTGCCCATATCTGTATTATATGGTATACAGGAAAATGTGTAACAGACACAGAGTCTGAAAACCACATTTAAGTGCTTGCTCTCATACAAATTATGAGTGTAAGGAGGAGCTGCACGTAGGCCAGTTAATATTTAACTGATGTTACATTCTTTGTTATGATGCACAGAATGGGGAGCAAGTCTTGCAGTTGCATGGTGTTATTTCATCCTCTTGTTCCAGAGCTGCAAGCAGGCCACGCTCCTTGCAGGAGAGCTCCAGCAGCCACTGGCACAGTTCCATATCCTCAAGGAGGTGTCCTCATTCACTCTCTGTACAATCTGTGGCGCTCCCAGATCTCCTTGCCTACTGTTCACAGCCCTCAACTGGGCTGCAGGGAACAAACAGCTGTTTCCCAGCTACAATTAGTCTCCACCCCACCCTTGCAATCATGATCAAAAGAATATCAAGATCAATATCATCAAGAGGGGCAATGCCAAAGCCTCTCCCCACCCCCAACAATTATTGAGTCTGTTTCCCGCCTCCCAGCTGAGCAGAGCAGAGCAGAGCAAGCTGCTCCATGGACTACAGAAGCAAGCAAGCTCCCAGAGAGCGAGCAAACAGGAGTTGGCCAGGGGAGTTCGGCAGGGGAGGCCCCTAACATTTTTTTTCATTTTATTTTTTAACTAACTTTTTTCCATTTATTTGTCTTGTAACACACACTTCCACACCAGTGGGACTCTGCTTTTAACCTCTACTGAGTAGAGGAGCAGGCACAGGCTAGTCTAGAACAATCACAAAGCTAGACACAAAAAGGGAAAAGAGGCAATGGAAGGACAAGACTCTCCAGTGGTGGTGACCTGCAAGTCTGTGCAATGTTTGTTTTCTTGCCTGAGAACAACATAGCCTACACCTGCAACAAGTGCAAGTTGATCACGCTGCTGGAAGAAAAAGTAAGTGGACTGGAGCGGCGACTGTCGACCCTCCGGGGAATAAGAGAACACGAAGAGTTCTTGGACAGAATGGGGGAACTACAGCAGCAAAGGGAAGACCAGAAGCTTGAAGAGCAACAGCAAGATGAGGCAGTGGGAAATGCTGAGGTGAAGAAAAATGGAGTAGAGGATACTCCTTGGAAAAGGGTGACAGTTAGGAGAAGAACTCGACGCCACTCTGCACCAGGGGAAGCAGTGGAGCTGTGGAACCGATTCCAGGTACTTGCGGATGAGACTGCAGGACAGCCTGCAGAGGAAGAATCACAGCTACATGAGAGTCAGCAAGAGGTGGAAGGTCAGTCAAACAGAGGCAATGAAACTAAGGCCTACAACAAGAAGAAGAGAACAGTGGTAGCAGTGGGAGACTCCTTGCTGCGGGAGATCGAGACCCAAGTATGTCGTAAAGACCCGTTGACTCGCCAGGTATGTTGTCTCCCGGGAGGACAGACTAGAGACATGACTGAAAGGTTGCCTGCACTCATAAAGCCCACTGACAGGTATCCCTTTCTTCTCATCCATGTGGGAACAAATCATACCGCCAAGCGGAGCTACGAAGAAATCACGTCAGACTTTGAAGCTTTGGGAAGGAAACTCAAGAACTTGGGGGCCCAGATAGTTTTCTCATCCATCCTTCCAGTAGTTAGAAGAGGGATAGAAAGGGAACGAAAAATACTCCGGGTGAATGACTGGCTACGAAGGTGGTGCCGACGAGAGAGATTTGGATTCTGGGACCATGGCCTATACTTCCTGGAAGATGGGCTGTTGGCAAGGGACGGGTTGCATCTCACCAAGGATGGGAAGAATGTGTTTGGCCACAGCATGAAGAACTTCATCAGGAGGGCTTTAAGCTCAATCCTATGGGGAAGGGAGATGTAATGTTGGGGATAACAATGGACGAAGGCACATGCACTGCAACGGAGAGAACAGCTCTGATAGCGCCCAATAATAGTCTTCAGACACATGTAGGAAGAAAGCCACACTATGAAGCACATGGTCTTCGATGTCTATATACTAATGCCTAGAGTATGGGAAACAAACAGAACCAACTTGAACTCTTAATACAGGAGGGAAATTATGACTTGATAGGTACAACTAAGGCTTGGTGGGATGACTCTCATGACTGGAATACAGCAAATGAGGGATATAACTTGTTCAAAAAGAACAGGAGGAACAGAAAGGGAGGTGGGGTTGCACTGTATGTGAAAAATACATATCTCTGCACAGAAATAGAGGAGGATAAGCTTGGTAGCCCCATCGAGAGCATCTGGATCGAAATTAATGGAGCAAAGAATAAAAGGAACCTGGTGGTCAGAGTCTACTACTGGCCACCCAATCAAGGAGAAGACGAGGATGAAACTTTTGAAAAGCAAATAGCCAATGTTTCAAGGAAGCATGGTGTAGTGGTAATGGGGGACTTCAATTTCCCCGATATTTGTTGGGAGACAAATTCTGCAAAACATGGCCCCTCCAGGAAATTCCTGACTTGTGTGGCGGAAAACTTCCTCCTACAGAAAGTAGAGGAAAGAACTAGAGGATCGGCTATCCTTGACTTGATCCTAACCAACAGAGATGACTTAGTGGATAAAGTAGCAGTTACAGGAACTCTGGGGGAAAGCGACCATGTTGTACTTGAGTTTTTGCTTCTAAGGGAAGCAAAAGCAGAGTGTAGTCAAACGCATACCCTGGATTTTAGGAAAGCTGATTTTAATAAACTCAGAACAATGATCAGTGCGGTCCCATGGCAAGCGACTCTGACAAGAAAAGGAGTCCAAGATGGGTGGGAGCTTTTAAAAAAGGAAATTCTCAAGGCACAATCACAAACCATTCCAACAAGAAGAAAAGGTGGAAGACAACAGAAGTAGCCAGTGTGGCTTCACAAAAAGCTTAGGGATGACCTGAAAACAAAAAAGGACACATATAGGAAGTGGAAAGAAGGCCAAGTAACAAAGGAAGAGTACAGGGTGGTAGCACAGAATTGCAGGGATGGCGTCAGGAAGGCTAAAGCTGAGAACGAGCTGAGGTTAGCGACGGATGCTAAAAGCAACAAAAAGGCTTTCTTCAGCTACGTGCATAGTAAAAGGCAGAGGAAAGAAATGGCGGTTCAGCTATTAAATAAGGATGGCAAAACGATAAGAGATGACAAAGAAAAGGCAGAGATGCTCAATTCCTACTTTGGCTCAGTCTTCTCCCAAAAGAGGGTCTATGACCCCCCTGGCAAAGGCGAAGTACAGGCTGAAGGGGCAGGATTGCAGCTTGAGATCGATAGGCATATGGTCAAGGAACACCTAATTACTTTGAATGAGTTCAAATCTCCAGGGCCAGATGAACTACATCCTAGAGTAATAAAGGAACTGGCAGAAGAACTCTCAGAACCGCTGTCTATTCTCTTTGAGAAATCCTGGAGGACGGGGGAAGTGCCAGATGACTGGAGGAGGGCTAATGTTGTCCCTATCTTCAAAAAGGGCAAAAAGGAGGAACCTGGGAACTACAGACCAGTCAGTCTGACATCAGTCCCTGGGAAAATTCTGGAGCAGATGATAAAGCAATCTATCTGGAAGCACCTTGAAAATAGTGCCGTGATGACTCGAAGCCAACATGGATTTGTCAAAAACAAGTCCTGCCAGACAAATCTGATCTCATTTTTTGATCAAGTCACCTCCCTTGTGGACTGTGGGAATGCTGTAGACATCATATACCTCGACTTCAGCAAAGCTTTCAACAAAGTGCCCCATGATATCCTGATGAGCAAACTAGCTCAAAGTGGGCTAGATGAAACAACGATCCGGTGGATCCACAGTTGGCTACAGAATCGGACTCAAAGAGTGTCTATCAAAGGGACCTTCTCAAACTGGGGAGAGGTAACGAGTGGGGTACCGCAGTGCTCAGTCCTGGGCCCAGTGCTCATCAACATTTGTATTAATGACTTGGAGGAGGAGGTGCAGAAAATGCTGATCAAATTTGCAGATGACACAAAATTGGGCGGGATAGCTAGTACTTTGGAAGACAGAAACAAAATTCAAAGTGATCTGGATAGACTGGAGTGCTGGGCAGAAAACAACAGAATGACATTTAATAGGGATCAATGCCAAGTTCTGCACCTAGGAAAAAGAAACCAAATGCACAGGTACAAGATGGGGGATACGTGGCTCAACAACACTACAAGCAAGAAGGATCTTGGAATTGTTGTCGATCACAAGCTGAATATGAGCCAACAATGGGACGTGGCTGCAAAAAAGGCAAATGCTGTTTTGGGCTGCATTAATAGAAGCATAGCTTCCAAATCCCGCGAAGTACTAGTTCCCCTCTACTCAGCACTGGTTAGGCCTCATCTGGAGTACTGTGTCCAGTTCTGGGCACCACACTTGAAGAAGGATGCAGAGAAACTGGAGAGGGTTCAGAGGAGGGCAACAAAGATCATCAGGGGACTGGAAACAAAGCCCTATGAAGAGAGACTGAAAGAACTGGGCATGTTTAGCCTTGAGAAGACTGAGGGGAGATATGATAGCACTCTTCAAGTACTTGAAAGGTTGTCACAGAGAAGAAGGCCAGGATCTCTTGTTGATCATCCCAGAGTGCAGGACACGGAATAATGGGCTCAAGTTACAGGAAGCCAGATTCCGGCTGAACATCAGGAAAAACCTCCTGACTGTTAGAGCAATACGACAATGGAACCCATTCCCTAGGGAGGTGGTTGGCTCTCCCACACTGGAGGCATTCAAGACGAGGCTGGACAGCCATTTGTCAGGGATCCTCTGACTTGGATTCCTGCACTGAGCAGGGGGTTGGACTCGATGGCCCTTCCAACCCTACTATTCTAGGATTCTATGATTGTAAGCAAAATCGCTGGGTATTAGGAACAGGCTTTAAACTCCCCCCACCCCTGCCAACAACCGTAGCACAGACAAGATTGGCTGCATCTGGAGTGTGTGTGTGCGCTGTGTTAAAACATCTTCCTCCCCGCCCCCAGTGATCCCAAGTATGTGTGTGTGGGGGGGGGAGGGAATGATTATGTAAACAGGGGCATGTGCCCTGGTCCACCCACCACCAGCCCCGCCCATATGGGTGGCCCTGTTCTATGGGGATCATCACAAGGGAGAAGAAATCCACATCAGTACCAGGGCTTTCTCCATCTAGTTTCATCGTGGGATTTGATCGGGCTCCTTTACACAGTTGCTTCTATCTCGTTATATTCTGTTCCTTACCTTTTCATGGGGTGGATACTTTTCCACGAAAAGCCTTTACATACATTTATTTATTTATTTATTTCATTTCTATACCGCCCAATAGCCGAAGCTCTCTGGGCGGTTCACAAAAACTAAAACCAAACAACACACAATAAAACAATTTAAAATATATAGAACATTAAAACCACAATATAACAATACAACCACAATAAAACCTAGCAGCAGTACAGGAGTTTAAAATACAGATTTAAAACAGCAAAGATAAAAATTTAGAAAGCTAAAATGCCTGGGAAAATAAAAAGGTCTTCACCTGGCGCCAAAAGGAGTACAATGTAGGCGCCAGGCGAACCTCACTAGGGAGCTCATTCCAGAGCTGGGGTGCCACAACAGAAAAAGCCCTCCTCCTAGTAGCCACCCGCCTCACTTCCTTTGGCAGGGGCTCATGGAGAAGGGCTGCTGCTGATGATCTTAAGGTCCGGGAAGGCACATATGGGAGGAGGCGATCCTTCAGGTAACCTGGCCCCAAGCCGTGAAGGGCTTTGAATGTTAACACCAGCACTTTGAATCGGGCCCGGAAATGGACTGGCAGCCAGTGCAGCTGGAAAAGTACTGGTGTAATATGAGCTCACAGGCCAGTCCCTGTTAACAATCTTGCTGCCCTATTTTGGACCAGCTGAAGTTTCCGGACCGTTTTCAAAGGCAGCCCCACGTATAACGCATTGCAGTAATCCAGACGAGAAGTTATCAGAGCATGGATAACTGTAGCTAGGCTATCTCTGTCCAGATAAGGGCGTAGTTGGTATACCAGCCTAAGCTGATAAAAAGTGCTCCGTGCCACTGAGTTCACCTGTGCCTCAAGTGACAGTTCTGGATCCAAGAGCACCCCCAAACTACGAACCTGATCCTTTAGGGGGAGTGCAACCCCCTCCAGAACAGGTTGAATATCACCTAGCCGGGCAGACAAACCACCCACTAACAGTACCTCCGTCTTGTCTGGATTGAGTTTCAGTTTATTAGCCCTCATCCAGTCCATTACCGTGCCCAGGCACTGGTTCAGAACAGCCACTGCCTCACCTGGTTTTGATGAGAAAGAGAGGTAGAGCTGGGTGTCATCAGCATATTGATGGCACCTCAGCCCACACCTCCGGATAACCTCCCCCAGCGGTTTCATGTAGATGTTAAACAGCATGGGGGATAAAATAGAGCCCTGTGGAACCCCATGGCACAATTGCCATGGCACAGAGCAATAATCCCCCAGCACCACCTTCTGGAATCGGCCATCCAAGTAGGAGCAGAACCACTGTAGTGCAGTGCCTCCAACTCCCAACCCAGACAACCTATCCAGAAGGATACCATGGTCGATGGTATCGAAAGCCGCTGAGAGGTCCAGGAGAATCAACAGGGTCGCACTCCCCCTGTCCCTCTCCCGGCAGAGGTCATCCCACAGGGTGACCAAGGCAGTTTCCGTTCCAAAACCAGGCCTGAAGCCCAATTGAAATGGATCTAGATAATCCGTTTCATTAAACAGTGCCTGGAGCTGTCCTACAACCACCCGCTCAAGCACCTTGCCCAGGAAGGGGATGTTGGCCACTGGCCTATAATTGTTAACATCCTCTGGGTCCAGGTTAGGCTTTTTCAGGAGTGGTCTAATTACTGCCTCTTTTAAAGCAGCAGGCACCACTCCCTCTCTCAAGGAGGAATTTACAACCTCCTGGACCCAGCCAGACAACCCCTCCTTGTTTGATTTAATAAGCCATGAAGGGCAAGGGTCAAGCACACAAGTGGTCAATCGGACTTGGCCAAGCACCTTGTCCGCATCCTCAGGCCTCAGTAACTGAAACTCATCCAATAAAACTGGACCAGACGGTGCTCTGAATGCCTCTACCAATGGAACTGCATTAATGGTGGTGTCCAATTCATGACAAATCTGAGCGACTTTATCCTCAAAGTGCCGCGCAAACTTGTCACAGCGTGCTATCGAGGGTTCCACCATCTCTCTCCCTGGCCCAGAATGTAACAGGCCGCGAACCACTTGGAAAAGCTCCGCTGGACATGCACTGGGGACATCATGAAATTTCCTCCCTGGTTCCTGCCCCTTTCCCTCCCCTCGCAGTTTACTGGTACTTTGGTTGTAATTGACACGCAACGTGGGTGGACAGCAACCTCACCCATGAACCACCTGAACCCTGCACCTGCAGGTACTGGCTTTCTGGCACACTGCTGGAACACTGGCATGCCAGCCATTCTGTGTTGTGGAGTAAGCAGCTGAAGTTGGGAGCAAAAGTCAGTGCATTGCATTTAGTCATGGCATGGCGGAAAGCTGGCATGGCGGCAAGCCAGCAGGTCACTATACCAATACACCCACCACCCCGAGAAGTTACTGCTGTCGTCATCATGACCACACCCAAAGCAAACCAAAACAACTGCCCACAGAGAGTGGGTTCTTCACGCTATGGGAGAAATACACAGGGAGGTCATGGCACTCCTGTTACGCAGGCTGAAAAAGCATTTGTTCTGTTTGGGGGTAACACGAGATAGGCGGGGGAAATGGTGGGAAAATCACTGGAGAATTACGACATTGTGTAATGCATCCGCAAACTTCCGTGAGTGGCCAATCATGAATGTGCGATAAACTGCAGGTGCAGAGATGCCCTCACTGTTCTTTTAAGGGCAGCAGTAGACAGTGGCATAGGGCTGTAGCTGTAGACAGTAGCATGTACCTTAATGCAGTGTTGTGCCAAACAAATCTTTGATCAGGAGCGGTCTAAGGAAGTCAAGAGACAGTTAAATTATGCAGACTATTATTGATCCTCATGGCTTTTTCAGCAAGGAGGAGCAGGATACAGTATCACTACATATGAAGTTTTGGTTTATGGTCAGACCATTTACAAATAAATCTATGATTCTTCATGGTCTGTAATGACTCTCTGTTGCTTTCCAGATGTAACACACTGATAAAAACCTATAAGGCTCTGAAGAGCCTGATAGGCTGCTTTCACCTAGGGGGTCTAGAGAGCTGCTCACTATGGCAAGAGTCCCTCTCAGTTCTGGTGAGCATGAGGAGACCCATCCCTAGCAGGTGCCAGGGAGAGTAGGGGGGCCCTACCACTGCGGAATCCTTTTCAAAAGACATTTGGCTGGTTCCATCTGCGGCTGGCCTCTTAAAGAAGACTTTAAAAACATACTTGTTCACTTTTGAAAATACTGTATAGTATTTGCTGCTGTTAGATCTTTTAAAATAAGCCAGTTAAATACATTTAAGGTGCTTTTATAATTTGTTTGATACTGAATGGTAGTTTTTATATTGTAAGCTGCCTTGGGACAATCATGGTATTGAAAGGCAGGTAAGAAATATATTAACTAAAAGAAATAACTCATCCCTGAAATTGCATTACACTTTGGAGATACTCTTGAGTGCCCCAGACGTGCGTTGTGACTATGGTGCCCCGGCTCAGAGCAGAGATGAGGCTAGTCCAGAGTGCCCTGCACTTCAGAGTGCTTGGAGCACAGCACAATACAGACACACTCCAGCCCTGCTCCGCGCTGTGAGACAATAGGGATTATCCCTGACCTCACACTCGCTCCTAGCACCTCTGATGTTCAGTTGGATGCTGGAGGCAAAACCCCACCCCTTCCCCGCTGAGGGGTGGGCAGAGTCCTGGTGGCCACAAATCCTGGCTGGCCAAAACCAATGCCAGCCAAAATGTGTAGACTCCGGCTTCCATCATAATTTCTATCAGCAATTGGGTAACAATCCCATTGTTTTACGCTAGGGGTAGGCAACCTTTTTGGTCCTATGGGCGCATTTGGTAATTTGAGAAACTGTCCTGGGCGCATCACAAAATGTCTGCCATGGGATGTATGGTTAATCACAAAGGACAAGTAACCTGCCCAAAAGAGGTGGGTTCTCAGCACCAACACACTGAACAACTCCTTTGAACCCACAGTTTTCAGCACCAAAAGAAACATATTTTCTGTTGCCCCCCCCCGCCCCGCGAGCCAGCTCATTCACCATCTTTTTCTCTCTCACTGTAGATCACCACCATTGCTCTCTCTCCCTCACACACCTTCCTCACACACTCTTACTCTCTCCCCTTCTCACTCATGCACAAACACACACACACCTATCCATCCTCCATCTATTCACACACATGCACACACCATGCACACACATCATGCACACATACACAAACTTCCCTCTGACACCTCACTGCAGCCACAAACAACCACAGTCACCCTTTCTCAGGATCCCTCCAAAATCCCCCCTACACTCTTTCTCTCCCTCGCTTTCTCACACACATGCAGCCCCCATATATTCAGACATACAAGCACATAACCCTTTCCAACCTCCCAGGTTGCTCCAGACTGGCTTCCCCAGCTGGCTTCTTGCTGCTCTCCCTCCCCACCCTCCCAGCTGGCTTCCCGGCTTTTCAGCTGGCTTACTGCCACCCTTACTAGCCCGCACCACTCTTCTCCATAGCCCCCTGCTACTCTCTTTAGCGCCCTCCTCACCTTACCCAGCAGAAGTTACAGGAGTCCCTTTTTTGTTCTTCCCCTTCTTTTTCTTGATGGCTGGGCATGCTGTAGAGGGAACACTGGCCTGCAGCCACCTGCCATCTTCATTTTCTAAGAACATCTCCAGGTCCCATGTGTAGGCCAGAGCCATTAACAGAAAATGAAGATGGCAGCAGCTGGAGACCCTCATTTGATTTTGAAGCAATCCTGGCTGCTGGAAAGAAAACTGGTTATTTTTTTAAATACAAAGCAGGAGAGGTAGGGCACTTCAACAGGGGGTCACTGGATCTACGTGCTGTCAGAACCAACCACTACATGCAGAGAGGTCGTCTTGGTGGCTGTCCCTCAGCTCTTTCCCTTTTTTTTTTTGAAGATCATCATCATCTATTATTTATACCACACCAATCACTATTCTGGTCGCCAAAGACTCACCAAAGCTGAAGTGTGAGCATCTGGAAATTATTTAAGATCATAGAATCATAGAATAGTAGGGTTGGAAGGGGCCTACAAGACCATCGAGTCCAAACCCCTGTTCAGTGCAGGAATCCAAGTCAAGTTTGTTTTTATTCAAGTTGGCCTTTGGTGGCCAGGAAAAGATAGAGAGACGGCAAGATGAGGGTTTAATCCCTCATCTTTATAATTTATAATTAACGTTTTGTTACCCACTCCAAACCTTTGGGATTGGGAAAGCTATAAATGGAATAATACCTATGTAGATATTTTACCTATAAATTTCAACGTGATCTTTCCAGCAATTGACTTACTTGATTCTCTTTTCTTTTTAGCAATGGCTTTTTTCTTAAAAGCTCCATCATGCTTTAGCTCCTCTTGATTTCCAAGAGCTTCTGTTTTTTTGAAAGTCACAGAGTCAGTTAATGGGGAATTCTCCTGAGCCCCACCTGATGGAAGAGAGCCTCCTGGCAACTCTTTGGGAGCCACATCAGAAACCAGATCTTTTGAGGCAGTAATTGGCAGAAAAGGAACTGCCAGGCTGGGAGCTGGCTCTGTCTTCATCACTTTCTTTTCCTTTTTTTTCTTGTCTTTAGGATATGGTGTTAGCTTTTCCTTCTCCTGAGAAACTGAGAGTGGCACTATTGGTGACTGAAAGACTGTTGGTTCAATGACCAAAGGTTGTTCAGAGCTTGCATCTTTATAACTGTCAGAAGCATCCAGACCCACTTCTGGCTTTAGTATTCTTCCATTAGGTTTCTCCTCCCTTTTTTTTGCTTTTCCTCTCTTCTCAGCAGTCTTCTCTTTCTTTTTCTTCTCTACCTTGTGCTGGCTAGCTTTTTCCAGCTCTCTGCGTTGCTTTGCCAAAGCTTCTTCGTATGATGTCTCTTTCATAGAAAAGGTGGATACCAGGAATATTCCAATGGCTGATACCAACATGAATCCTCCAAAGACCATGACACCCAACATCTGGGGGTCATAAAAATCCATTCTTGTTCCCTGGTCTTAACCTGCAAAACAACAGAGCAAGTTAACCTTGATATATGAACATAGAGTGTTACCTTACCTGACCCAATCCAGCCCTCTAGGGTCTCAGGAAGGAGGTCTTTCCCAGTTCTGATGCCTGACATCTTTTAACTGGGGATACCTTCTGCATGCAAAACTTGTGTCCCAGGGTGAAGAGCTATAGCCCTGCCCCCAAATTCTCAGAGGTGCCACTCTCTCTACCTTCTTTCACCATGTCCCAAACAACCAACCTGCAGCTTACTAGATAAGAGTCAGCCAACCACAGCCAGCCAGGTATCTCAAATATATTGATTTCTAAAAGGCTTGTTTCCAGTGTCTAACTCAGTGAACAGAGGACTGGGGGGATCTCCAAGGCGATGGATTTAGTTCGCTCTCCATTTTGCTGCAGGTTTTACTGGAGTCGAATCTGCTCTGTCTGGGGACACACAGAGCTTGAAAGCCCGGATTATCCCAAAGCTAGACTGAGGCTCTCGGCAGGTTGCACGACATTTTACCACAAATTGTATGGGTGGCTACCAGGAGGAGTTCTGATCCATGTCATCACTTAGAGAGCCTTTTCCCTCCCTCCCTCCCACACCTTGTTCTGCCCTTTCTGCTTTCTCTGGCCAGTGCACCTACCTCCCCAACCTATGCCCGATTCCACCCAATTTTTATTTATTTCCCTCTATTACCACAGAACTGCATTAGAAGCTACTCCTGAACAAATGCGCTATTTCGCTACAGCGCTATTACATGATAGCACTATAGTAAGATAGGGGGTATAGGATTTGCTGGATCAATGCGTCTGTCAGGACTTTGTAGGTTATAGCTAGGATTTGATTAGAAGTAGCCTGGAAAGGCTTGGGCCTATTCAGCCTCTGGAATGTCAGAATCTGTGTGAGCTTCTCTCTGTCAGCATTGTCAGAGCAGAGCCAGGAGTCAACCAACTCCCTGTCTACCTGCTGGTCTGGCCTTAGCAGGCAGGAAGGCTGGAAGCTGTTCGTGAGAACCTGACAGAGATGGGGTGGGGTTTGCAGAAGCATTGCCTAGGTTGAAGCTTCACTGCTGGAGGGCTGAGCAGTGACGCCCTGTTTAGACAGGGGCCTTGCTGAAAGGCCAAAAGTCCTCGTCTGTCAAGGGATCTGATAGGGATGTCTTACAGACACATCTTCCCTTTTAAGCTGATGCAAAGGTGAAGAGCCTTTGCTAGGAACATCTCGTCTTCATTGCCCAGAACCTTTTCTGTTTGGATCCATCATCATCTGGGCTTTTGGATACAGTCTGCACATGGACTGGAACTTTGGATTGTTAAAGACTTGCCATGAAAAGTACTGTAAGGCTTTTCATAGACTTGAACTCTCATTGCTGTGGATTGTGTGTCTGTAGTCAGCTCAGTGTATGACAGGCTGAGTTTGATCTATGACTGTTGGACTTCCCTCTGCCAGAACTTATGCAGCGTGGAGTTACCAGTGCAAAAGTGGTGGCATAGAACTCCCTGCGTGTCTGGGTTTACCCTTCCTTTGATCTTGATAGGCCTTGACCATGTAGTCTTGAGTTATCAACAAAAGATTCAAAGTTGGACTCTCTATGGGTGTGGTTTGTTTAGGCCCTCCAAGACGTTATCCCTTGATTGCCAGATGGGTTCATTCCAGGAATCATTCCCTTTCCATGTCCAGGGTTGGAACCCTGTGAAAGGACTGCCTAGGTTAGGTACCCAGGAATCCAGAGTCCCTTCCCTTGGGTTCAGAACCATGGAGAATGGCAATGGGGAAACCACTGAGGATCTCAGTCACGGTAGTAGTGTTCAGCTTTGGGCTGTTCTGGAGCTACTGACCATCAGCGATATGATTTCTGAAGAGTGTAACCATGAAGCTTTACATGGGATCTCCTGCAATAAAGAAATCTCACTGATTTGGATGTCTGGTGTCATATTGCCTGAGTTTGTGTGCTAGAGGGATCAAGAAACCCGACAGCGTGATAGTGCTATAGTGACATAGTGGGTATAGATACTGCTTGACAAATGCACGATAGTGCTATAGTGAGATAGGAGGTATAGGTACTGCTGGACAAACGCGCGATAGTGCTATAGCGAGATAGGGGATATAGGACAAATGCCCTATTTCGCTATCGCACAATAAGGATAGCTTTTAAATGACCAACAGTGGATTCTGCAGTAACTACCTCTGGTACTGCGATCTGGCCCAGTAAAGCGCTATTTTGCTTTAATCCTCTACTTTAAAAAAAAAAGCCAGAGGCTGCCCGGAGCACACCTATACTTTGCGGGGATGGCCACCAGACTTTAGTGGTTGGCAAGGTGAAGTAAATGCCATGAGGTAGCTCCGAACTCTGACAGCCAGCCACAAAATGACACCTGGGGATGCACAGGTGGGGAAAACATTGGGGAAACACCCCTTGACTGGGTCAGTGAGCTCACAGCCAGGTGAAAGACACCTCTGGGCAGGACTATCATGCTGGAGTAAATGCGGAGGGTTGGTGCACACCACAACAGAAGCGCAGACAAGCAAAATTAAGGAAACTGACTGGCATTAAACAAAACAATCAGACTAAAAGTAGTCTCAGAAGAACTGGTTTTTCGGCTCAAAACTCTGGGGTGGCTGCAGGATGGCCACAATATCATGTGCCCCGAAGACCTCCAAATGCAGCAATGTTGCAGTACGTTGGAGACACCCCCCTGGTCTTGCAAATATACCAGATATTACCTCAGAAACAATAAAATATGACCAAATGGGGGGAAAATGCTATGATTAGAAATGGAAGAGGATTGGAATAAGGTCTGATACCCCAACCAGCTCACTTTATGTAAGTATAAATTGTTTTTTGAGGTGTTAACCCTGTGGTATTTGGCCTCAATTAAGATTGAGTGTGTGTGTGTGTGTGCGCGCGCGCCCACACGCATGGCTCAAGAAATTGGCTTTCTTGGATGGAATATCTGGAACAAGATAGATAGATATTCATATTCCATCCTCTCTGTTCTGTAACTGCCAACATGGCTACAGGACACTTTGATTCATATCAATGCAACTGAAGAAAGCGGAAGCTGAAACATTTTACTTTAAGATTCAATTTTTTTGTTTGGTTACTCACTCTAATTCTCCAGGTGTCGGTCCAGGACCCACCAAGGGGGTCTCACCTCACTTTCAGGTGAGTCTTAGGCTGCCCAGTTCCTCTTTGCTTGACCACCCTGTGCCATGGCTGCACCATGTAGACAGGTATGGAAGTGGAAGTTGGACAAAAAGTTTAATATTTTGAATATATATATTTTTTTAAAAACCTGGGAATAAAAAGGAATGGGGTAAGAAAAGGAAGCTGTTATAGGAGGAAGCGAATGTAAAAGCAGCAAGAATAACAGAAACTCACAGTTTGGGATACAGTATAATTTAAGTGTGAAAGGAGAAGGGGGAGACAGAATGACAGGAGATGATGAGTAAGACTACTCTGAGAGGCATGTGAGGCAAAGGAGCAAAACAATATAAGCAAAGTCTTCTCTGCTTAGAGTCTCTGGATCAGCACATTCTGCCCGAAATGGGGAGGCTGTGTAATGATACCTCCACAGCCAATGTCTGCACCTCAGATGAGGAAAGCTGAACTATGGAACTCCCTCCTACAAGGAAATAGCTGTGGCAATTTTTTTTTTAAAATTTTGGAAATTGGTGTGAGCTAGTACATGAAAATTACAAAATATGAGTTAAGTTTTGACCCGTTATATTAATGACAAGGGTATAACATGCTTCTTTAAGAAATTAATTCATACTTCATAAATGGCTACACGATCCGTGATAATGCATAAATGGAAATATATCAAAACACTGACAACACTAGGCACAAAAATGGTATTTATTAATTATGGAGAGAAGGGAGGGGACACCAGGTGAGGAGAGCCATTCCTGCACTCTGCCTCCCCATCATGATTCCGCTCCCGCTAATCCACTGAATAGTGGAGCTTTTAGGAAGGAATTCAGTGGCTTGAGCACCCACAGCAGGCCACATTCAAAGGCCTCTGAAGGCCCACCAGTGGTCTAAAGAAACCAGAATTCAGACAACAAATGCTATTGTGGCACCTTAAAGACTACCAAATATATTCTGACGTAAACATTCATGAACTACAGTCCACTTCATCGGATCCATGGAGTATTATGGAGAGTTTCAGGTTTTTTATACAGTACGTATGGTGGTGGGGGAAGATTGAACAGTGATGCCAGAAAGAAATTCAATGCAGAAAGTACATAAAAGTTCAAGGGATCAGTTGGGAAAAAAGGAAAGAAAGTGGAAGGAGGGCAAGGGAACTGGCCTGTTTGATTTTACACAATTTCCAGTATTCTGGAGGTATGCACTGGGCACGGGGAAAATTAGCATAAGGTTAAAACTCGTCTACCTATGTTTTTCACTCCCCCCAGCTATATAGCAGTAAAGGGCTCATCCAGCCCCAATTGTGAACCTTGTTGCATAGTGAGAGGTGATTTTAGGAGAGTGGGAAAGAAAAAAAGGTGTCCTCTGCACGCCCCAAACAATGCCACAGAGTTCCTGTTCCACGGTGGCTCAAGCTATGGTTTGAGGTGAGTTTGCAATTCTGGTTTGGAGAGCAAATGCTAATCATTATTTGCCAATTCAAGTGTCAGAGCAACCTTCAGTGAAAAGGAGAGAGATGATGCACATGAGGTGAGAGCACACATGAATCCACAACTCTTCATGATCCATGGTTTAAAAAAAATTCTGAATTGAGCCTAAGTCCAAACATGACAAGGTTGCATCCATGATTTCCAAAATGATGAGAACTTTACTTCTTGAAATTTAGTACTGTACTTTTCATTTTTTCCTTTATTGAAATAATCCCCTGCTAATTGTCTTAAAGATGGAACAGGAGGAGAAGAGACACTTTTGTAATCTGATCTGTATTCTCTAAATCCACACCTTTGAATTTTTTTAAAAATTCTAAACAATTGGTGGAAGATTCTAAAGATTCTTACTGCTAACACAGTAGGTGGGTATAAAGTCCCCTCCCCAGGAGGAGGGGAGATCTGTTGATACTTTTCCTTTTATAAATGCACTGTCCGAAAATTGTATGTTGCTGTTTCTATTCTGAGTGCCCAGTTCTGATAAAATGTACATGAAATCTTTCACAACAGAGGGGTTTCAGGGTGATATTTACAAAAGTGTCCTTTAATATACATTTTTAAAACTTTCTTATTTGTCTCAATGCACAATAAAAACTGGAAAGCTCACTCTGATACTCACACAATTTACAGAGCAATCTTATACTGCAGTTACATCAGGCCCAGAGATATGTCACTGCTATGCTGGTGGTGGAATGGATACTGGTAGATATCCAATACATGCACAGCCTGGGATTGGGGGCGGCGGGGGGGGGGATATATAGCAGAAAGAAAAAGAGACCACAAAAATGCCACCCATACCCTGTGATCTTGGCAAATACCACCACTTCCCCAACAATCCCAGGATGTGGCAGAGACATCTCCACACCACCCAGAAGTGGAGGGATCTCTGGACCACACTCCCTCAACTTGCAGAACACATGAATACCACCCAGAACACAGCATCGCTGCACATGAACCCTAGTAGCAAAGATGGCAAGCACACAGCTCTCAAGAGACACTATTTGTTTCTTTATTATTAACATTTATATACCACCTTATCTGCTAAAAAGCTAGCAACAATTTAAGACAACAAAATCATAAACAATAAAAGCAAGAACTTTAAAAACAGTAAAAAAAAAAAACAAAGCAGATACCAAAACTAGACATTTTGAAAGGCCAAACTGAAAAGTTGGGTCTTTGCACCTTTTTTAATGGCCAAGAGAGCGGGGGCCAATCATAGCTTTTGAGGAAGCGCATTCCATAGTTTGAGGGCAGCATCAGAGAGAGCCCTTTCACACATGCTCGACAAGGTGGCCACTGTGGGTAACGGAGGCCCCTAAATGGCTTGTCCTGCAAATCTTAATAAATACTCAGGCAGGTTCACAGTGAGACAGGCGATTCCTCAGATAGCCAGGTCCTAACCCATTTAGGGCTTTAATGGTTAAAGCAACACCTTGAATTGCGCCCAGAAAGCAGCTGGCAACCAGTGAAGTTCCTGAAAGATTAGGCCAGGTGTAATATGGTCCCAATACTATGCACTGATTAGCAGCCTAACTGCCGCATTTTGCACCAATTTAAGCTTCTGGACACTCTTCTGGGATAGCTCCACACAGAGCACATTGCAATAGTAAAATGTGATGTAACCAAGGCATGGATCACTGTTGCCAAGTTAGAGAGATTCAGGAAGGGTCAAAGCTGACGCACCAAGCACAGTTGTGCAAATGCGCTCCTCTCCAGCGCCTGAAGATCCAAGGCTCAAGGAGCACCCCCAAGTGACAGATCTGATCTTTCATGGGGAGTGTAGCCCCTTCCAGAAGAGGTTGAATCCCAGTCCACAGGTCAGGCTTTTTACTGACCAACAACACCCTCATCTGGTTTGGGTTCAAACTCATCTTGTTCACCCTCATCCAGCCCATTATCAAACCCAGGCAACTTTCAAGGGTTTCAGCTGCTTCCTTGGTGTTAAATGACAAACAGCAATAGAGTGCTGTTTTTATTCTGTTATTGTTTTATTTTTATTTGTTTTAATCTAGTTTTATTATTGTTTTAGTCAAGATTTATTTATGTATGATTATAAGCCACCTTTAGTGGCGTTTTTTCGTAGAAAGGCAGGGTATAAATCAAATCAATAAATAGATTTGGGTGCCATCAGCACACTGGTGGTGCCTTAACCCAAAGCTCTGAATGACTTCTCCCAGCAGCTTCATGTAAATTAGGGATGTACAAAACACTTATCTGGTTTCGTCCTGGGACATCTGCGGTGGGGGGGAGGCACTCCGTCCCTCCCACCGAAATCCTCGACGGGGGGTGGGAGGCGATCCGTTCCTCCCCCCAGAATCCTGCCCGGCTGGCTCTGCAGAGCTGCCAGCCAGGGCTGTCCGCAGCCGGAGTTCCGGCCGCAGATGGGCCGCTGTAACACAAATGGCGGCCGCCGTACCGGCCGCCATTTGCGTCCAGCGAAGCTGCCGTGATAGGCTACATAAGTATTTACATAGCCTATCACGGCAAGCCAAAAAACACACAAAACAAAACAAAACAAAACGGAGTAAGCAAATGACGGCGGCTACGGCGGCCGCCATTTGCGTTCCCTATTTTTAGCCTTTTTAAACATTTTAGCCGTTTTCTATTACGGTGAAAAAAAGGGGAATGCAAATAGCGTAGTGGGCGCTATTTGCATTCCTTTTTTTTTCTCGCCGTAATAGCCTACGTAAATATTTACGTAGGCTGAAACAGCGGGAAAAAAAGGAACGCAAATGGCGGCCGCCATAGCCGCCGCCATTTGCGTACGCTGTTTTGTTTTGTTTTGGCTTGCCGTGATAGGCTACATAAATACTTACGTAGCCTATCATGGTTATGAGGAAGTGAATGGCGGCCGCAGGGCAGCCACCATTCACAAGTCAGCACAGATGGCAGCAAGTAAGTGCTCCATTTCGCATGCCTTTCGTGGGCTGGGCGGGTGGGGGCTTCGTTCCGCCACGGATTTTAGGGGGCCCAATGCACTGGCAGTCAGCATCACCGAGATCCGTGGCGGAATTCTCTGACATCCCTAATGTAAATATTAAACATGGGGAGCCAGATAGGACCCTGTGGAACACCATAAAGCAATGGCCCTGGAGTCAAGCAGTAATCCCCCAGCACCAACTTCTGGACACTGCCCAACAGAAAACACCGGAACCACCACAAAACACCACCCCAACCTCACCAGAAGTCCAGAAAGATAAAACGGTCAATGATATTGAAAGCTGCCAAGAGGTCCAGGAGCACTAATAGGGTTGTACTCCCCACATTCAGCTCCCAGTATAGGTCATCCACCAAGGTGACCAAAACAGTCCCATAACCCACCCAAAAGCCCAATTGAAATGGGTCCAGATAATCAGTTTCATCCAGATGCATCTGGAGTTGCACCACCACCACATTCTTGATCACTTAAACCAGTGTTGAAGACTCTGGGCATTGGGCCCAAGACTGAGCCCTGTGGTACCCCGCTTGTTACCTCTCCCCAGTTTTTAGAAGTTCCCACTGATAAGCACTCTTTGAGTCCAATTCTGTAGCCAACTGTGGATCCACCTGATAGCTGTTTCATCTAGCCCACTTTGAGCTAGTTTGCTAATAGGGATATCATGGGGGACTTAAAGCTTTGGTAAAGTTGAGGTATATGATGTCCACAGAATTCCCATAGTCCACAAGGGAGGTTACTTGATCAAAACATGAGATCAGATTCATGTGGCAGGATTTGTTCTTGACAAATCCATGTTGGCTTCGAGTAATCACTGCATTGCTTTCAAGGTGCTTACAAACTGATTGCTTTATAATCTGCTCTGATTGGTCTGTAGTTCCCAGGTTCCTCTTTCTTCCCTTTCTGAAGACAGGGACATCAGCCCTCCTCCAGTCATCTGGGACTTAACCCCCGTCCTCCATGATTTCTCAAAGAGAATAGACAGCGATTCTGAGAGTTCTTCTGCCAGCTCCTTTATGACTCTAGGATGCAGTTCATCTGGCCCTGGAGATTTGAACTCATTCAAAGTAATGAGGTGTTCCTTGACCATATGCCTATCAATCTCAAGCTTCACTCATAAAACTGTCGACAATACTGCTCTTCCAAATGTGCAATCTGACCTTGCTTGCACATCTCACTTGTAATGTTTCACAAGTCTACGGTGTAGCCCACATCACAGCCTTACATAGGTCCTGCAAAGGCACCCCTCTACCGAATGCCGTAGATACTGACATGGCTCATGGAGTGTGCAATTTTATAGCCTGAATTATCCAAACAGCCAGTCTCTGGAATGACACAGGTAAGCCCTTATTGGGCCTGCCTTAGCAGACAAATAATTTCTAATATTTATGAAAAATTCACTTTAGGCTTTGTAAAAAGCAAGAACCGCATGAAGATTGAGGTTATGCAGGCTTCTCTCTAACTCTGAGGAAAGTGACGAGAAAAAAGCTGGGAGGACCACAGGCTGGTTTGTATTAAACTCCAACACCACCTTCAGCAGGAAAGAAATATCTGGTTGAAAGACAAATGAAACTTGTCCTAATGAAACACAGTAAAGGGAATGTCAATATGGAGAGCACACCACTTGCATGCTCCCCTAGTTGAAATGATGGCTACCAAGAAAGCCACTTTCCAAGGAAGTAAATCAATGTCTATAGAAGCCATTGGTTCAAACTGCTTCAACCTCAAAGGCCATAGCACCAAGGAAAGATCCTAGTCCAGTATTATCCTTCTTATAGGGGGAACCAAATTCCGTAGTCCACACAAAAATTGTTTGGTGAGTGGATACTGATACTGCCACTGCATAAACTCTCATCAATATTTAAGGCCCCTTTGAAACAAGTGATGAAGGAAAGACAAAAGATTTGTAATTGAACAAGAAAGAAGGGAAAAACCCTTAGATTCCATAAACTTCCGGAAAGTTGCCCATTTGTTACTGTAAGAGTGGCGGGTAGCTGGTCTTCTCACAGCATCCAATATTTGCTGGACTGGACAAGGGACCGACCCCCTCAGTCCTACGTGTGAATCCTTCCCACTGTCAGCTTCAATGAATGTATATCCGGGTGTGAGATTCTCCCCCGATCCTGGGAGATTAGGCTCCTTAAGAATGGAAGATGGATGAAGTTGCCCTTGGCCATGTCTGACAGGATCGTAAACCAAGGCTGTCTTGGCCACCATGGGGCAATCAACAAGCAGTTGGTCTTCTCCTCCTTCCTGATCTTTGCTATTACTCCTGGTAGCAGAGGAAACCAAGGAAAGAGATAGAAGAATGCTCCGCTCCAGTGAAGGAGAAATGAGGCTTCCAATGACGAATGGCCTATTCCCACTCTCAAACAAAACGTCTTGCATACTGCATTCGACGGGGTTGCTAAGAAGTCATCTGATGGCTGAGCCCACCTTCGAAATATTCTGCATAGGATGACTGGAGCCAGTTCCCACTCATGGGATGTCCGGAAGGTGCGACTGAGGGAGTCTGCCAAAATGTTTTCTGTCCCCGCAATGTGAATTGCCATGATATGTACGCCCCAGGAGGCCACCCAATCGTAGATTTTTAGGGTTAGGTCCACTAGGTTGGATGAGTGAGTGCTCCCCTGCTTGTTCAGGTGCCAAAAAACAGAAGTATTGTCCATTAGAATCTGAAGGTGCTTGCCCTTGAGGTAAATTGCAAAAGGCTAAAGAACCTTCTACACTGCAAGGAGCTCCAGAAAATTTATGTGAGGCCGACACTCCACTGGCGACCATTGGCCTTGGATTTGCCGAGGCCCGCAATGAGCTCCCCACCCAGTTAGGGAGGCATTGGTTGTGAGAATTCAAGATGGAGAGAGTTGCAGAAAAGGCATGCCTCGACTGAGATTGTTGGAATCCATCCACCAGCGAAGGGATTGGGAAATGTGGTCTGAGTCTGGTTCAATGAGCGGTGGTCTTGTTGTGGAAACCTGTTTTGCATGGGCCGCATTCTCAATCGGGCCCACTCCACTACAGACACTGTCGCTGCCATATGTCCTAACAAGTGTTGGATGTCATACGTGGAAACAAGTGGTTTTTTTTAATTACACAGTCCTGAGGGAGATAAGCACGGCCCGTAGTTGTATCCAAGAGTGCTCCTATGAATTTTGTAGCCTGAGTAGGGAGTAAGGTTGATTTCTCCTCATTGAGGCAGAGTCTCAGAGCATCAAGAAGGCTCCAAAGATGACAGAACAACCCACGGCCTCTTGGAAGTGTGGACCAGAAGGCAGCTGTCTAAATACAGGTAAACTTCAATGCTCTTGAGCTGGAGATACGTGCATACTACTGCCACACATCTTGTGAACACCCCAGGTGCCATCGCAAGTCTGAATGGTAGCACATGGAACTGAAATATATCTGGTCCTATGGCGAAGCAAAGGAATCTCCAGAATGACTTCTCGACTGCTATGTGGAAATAAGCATCCTTGAGGTCCACTGCTGCGAACCAGATGCTTTTCCGAAGGAGGGGGATTGTTGAAAGAGTAGTCATCCTGAATCTCTGGAAGTCTGCCGTCCCGTTTTAGAGCCATGAAGTAGTGGGAGAAAAAAGCTCTTGTTCTGCGTCTCAGAAGAAATACGCTGGATAGCTCCCTTCTGAAGGAGGGACTCAGTTTCTAAATGTAATGCTACCGACGGTGGGGTCATCTGAACCATTCCCACAGGAGGGAGGACATCAAATTCAATCTTGTATCCGCGACGAACAATAGCCAATACCCATTGATCTGAGGTTATCGCACACCAAATCAGGAGGAAGAAAGAAAGACGATCGTGAAACTGTGGGCCTGGGAGGTGTCGATCAACGTGAGCCAGTACCAAGTCAAAGATGCCATTTAGAGGAGATGTCCGCCTTATATTGGGAGGTACAAAATCTAGCAGCAGAATACTGTTTCCTTTGCTGCTGCTGCGGCTGGTACCAAGAGGTACTGTCTGTGGCTTGCTTCTGATAGTATGAAGGGTGTTGTCTAAACCAATGGCAAGGTCTGTATGACTGTTGCTGTTGAAGTTGTCTGATTCCCATCTTCTTAGCTGTTGTCCTGGCCTTCTGCATGGAGTCCATCTGATCATCTGTTTTAGAATTAAACAGGTCTTCTCCATCAAAAGGTAAGTCCTCAATTTTAGAATGGGTCTCAGGTGTTAGTCCCACAGACCGGAGCCACACAGGTCATTTCAGTGCCATTGAGCCCACCATTGACTTCGTGCTGCAATCCGCTTGATGATGTGCGGTGTTGATTTTTTGGTGTGAGAATCTAACTGCCTCCGCTTGGAATACTCTGGCTAATTCCTTCTGATCTTCCGGCAGGTAAATACATAGGGAGTCCATCTCCTCCCACAAAAATAATTGATAATGGGACATCATGGCTTGGTGCTTAGCAACGCAGAGCCCCAACCCTGCTGATGAGTAAAATCTCCGTCCCATAAGGTTGAGTCTGTGTCCTTCTTTATCAACTGGAGACGCGTGAGAACGTTGCTATCGTCCCTGAGCTGATTCAACTATTATTGAATTGGGATGTGGGTGTGAAAAAAGGAATGCAGTGTCCTTCTATTGCACCTTATAGACTGACTCTAATCTTTTAGACGTAGGAGCCATTGAAGATGGGGCAGACCACGTTTGCTTGCACTGTTTGAAGAACAGTAGGTAGGAACGGGATTGCTACCAGTACCAACAACTCGGAATACACCACATGACTGGATTCTGGACCTTTTCTGTTGACTGTTACACCTCTATTCCCAACAAATGCACCGTTTATAGAACTTGTTCTGAGAAATGTCCCATATCCTCCGAAGGAGAAGATTTATCTCGAGCAGCCACCACATCATCAGAAGAAACAGACGGTGGAACAGAGGAATAGGATGGAATCCAATAGGAATCCAATTGATAATCCTCTACTGAGTCATGAGATAACTCCTTCTGAGCAGCAGTCTTTAGTTGTTCACTCTGTTCCTGTCCAGAAGGGGTTGGCAAGGGATGGCTTGGAGGTCTCCTAACTGTGTTGTCTCTAGCCAATTGTAAAGCAGTCGAGCACGGGGGCACTGGTGGTGGTGGCTGAGAAATGTCAGTATCTGGAGGGCGTGAAATTGAGGCCGATGGACAAGATCTGTATTGAGGAGAAACTGCTCCTAAATATCTCACACGATCTAGTACAGGTCATAATGTCTTCTGAGTGACCAATTATGACAGTGACAAGACCTCAGAGGAGGCATTGACCAACCTGAGTATCGATCCCACTCCCGCTAAGAAGAGCAAGTTCTGCTGTGGTAGTCCTCATCATAACAAGGAAGGAGCGAGTGGTACCAAGCAACAGAGTCCCCATGAGCTGCTGAAGGTTGTGGTCTCCCGTTTTGAGGGGCTTGTAATCCTCGGTCATGGTACTGCAGCTCTGGAGATCGGGAGCATCGGTCCTGAGGACTGAGACTGGGTCCATGTCAAATGGGGGAGTGATCTCTAACCTCCCCATCCGAAACTGTAGGAGGAGGATCCAATGGTATGGTAGCAGTTGGTACCAAGGGCAATGTCAGAATCGGTGAGTTTAAAAGAGGTGGGGGAGGAGGGATCCCCGACCCCAATGATCTTGGTGGGGTTTTCTTAACCTCCTTTTTTCTCTTTTTCTTAGGTACAGCCTTCGTCGCAGTTATAGTGCACTTGGCCTTTTTGAAAAAAAATTTAGCCGCCAAAACTGCCAGCGAACGGCCAGGAGTAGGTGGGTCTACTCTCTCCATCTCTGAAGAGGATCAGGGAGGAGAGGTTACTTCAGAGTTTGGCATCTCCTCAGCTCCTGAGGCCCCCAATGGACACTGAGGTTTCTTAGTGTCCACTGCCTGTAGGGCTTTCTGTCACAAAATCACCTTCAATCTATCTGAACGATGTTTACAGGCTTGCTTGGAGAATGATTAACAATGGTGGCACGACATGAGCCTCCCCAAGACAGAGTAGGCATAAAGAATGACCGTCAGATGGTGGCAATTTGCTGCCACAGAGGACACACTTTCTGAAGAGGACCTTCAATGCCATACACTGGTAAAAAAAAACCCTAACAAATCCAACCAACTTTTAAAAATATACATAGATAGTAGGAAAAAAACACCAAGGAAAGCAGAAAGACAAGCCGACAAAGTGAAAGAAGAAAAACCTCCGCAGTCTAGTCCTAGAAAAAACGGACGAAGTTACTGGAGAGGCAACCATAATGGCAGTCAAAAAGGAACTGAGGAGATCGATGGGAACCCACTTGGACATGTGCAGTGGGACGGTAGGTGAGGGTTCCCGCCAAAACCAGCATTCTTCAGCTATAGAGGTTTCCCAAATAAAGACTCCACGCAGGCGTAGAACCCATACGTGTGATGCACAGAGACCACAAAGAAGAACCAGAAGTGCCAATCCAAAGCACAGAAGACAGTGAAGATTACAGTGGTATGCCAGAGATATAAGGCAAGGAATCAAGACCAAAAAATGGTGCAGATCCAAATGAAGCTGCACAGCCAAAAGGGGCAGCACAGCGTGTGTGAAGACGCTCAACCCACCCAAATAAAGGCGACCAGCAACAATGAGGTCCTACCTAGCAAGGTAATTCCCAAGCCAACATTATAGGAAGAAACTGAAACGTAACTCAAAGAAGAAGCTCACAAATGCAGCTCTTTAAGCAGCTAAAGGGGACCTGGATGCTCTTTGCCAGAACAAAACTTGGATGCTGACCAAGTTACCACCTGGAAGGAAAACAGTAGGTTGCAAGTGGATCTTCAAGAAAAAGCTTGACGCTGAAGGCAAGATACAAAGCAAGATTTGTTGCTAAAGGCAACAATTATTATTATTAATTAACCCATGGTCTGTTGCAGACTTATTTGAGGTTTGTTTAACCCTCGAACCTGCTACCTGGGTTCGGACAACACAACAAACCATGGCAATCTCCTGCCAGGGTTTGAATAGTCAAAATGGCTGCCAGCATGTGCACCAACCCACCATGACTTAAATAAGCCATGGTGAGCTGCAGTGATTGTGCGAAATGGCTCTCCATATACAGGGGTGCCAATTCAGGTTTCAGTGGGAGAAGGGAAAGAGTACCAGCAAGACTGAGAGGTTCTTGGATATATTTAAGATTAAATTGCAAAAACACAGTGTATTAAATTTAATATCACCTAATGCTGTCATCTGACAAAGTTATAGCAACATTATCAAAATGGGACAAAAACCTTTCTTTTAAAGCACAGATTTGTGCCTTTAGCATACATACCCAATTACTGTGTAATTGTTTATAGTTTGTAACAACTATTATGCAGTGTGAAGAACCTATGAACTGACAAGATAGATAAGTTCTCCAGAAGAACAATGGAACATTTGAAAACTGAAGAATTTTTAAACTTTTAAGTCCCATCCCAGTGAGGCAGCCCAGAAGGATACCAGAGTCGATTGGTTAAATCATCCCAAAGGGATGACGATTAAAATGTTTTTGATTGGACCAATGTAGAAGGGGAGGAAATAGGCCAAGAGTACATTGTAGAACATAACAGCCAATCAAAGAGGCCAACATCTCATGGCAAAAAATGCACACACCAGAGGCATCTGGGGTGGGATACCATATATAGGTGTTTTTATGCAAATGCTAGAAGCCCCTGAGCCAAAATAGGAGAACTGGAGTGCTTGATTTCAAAGGAAAACCTGGATACAGTGGGCATTACAGAAACCTGCTCAAAGAAAGTGTCAACCCAGCGTGCGGCTGCTGCAAAAAAGGCAAACTCCATGTTAGGCATAATTAGAAATGGAATTGAGAATAAAACTGCCAGTATCATACTGCCTCTTAACAAAACTATGATGCAACCACACTTGGAATACTGTGCACAGTTCTGGTCACCATAGTAAAAAAAGATATTGTAGAGCTGGAAAAAGTGCAGAAAAAGGCAACTAAAATGATCAAGGGGCTGGAGCAACTCCCCTATGAGAGAAGGTTACAACAGCTGGGATTGTTTAGCTTGGAAAGGAGGAGGGTAAGAAGAGACATGGTAGAGGTGTACCAAACTATGCATGGTGTGGAGAAGGAGACATTTTTCTCCCTCTCTCAAAATACTAGAACCCAAAGGAGTCATCCTATGAAGGTGATTGGTGGGACATTCAGGACAGATAAAAGGAAGGACTTCTTCACGCAGTCCATAGTTAAATTATGAAATTCACCACCACAGGATAGCCACTAATTAAAAGGGGGTTGGACAAATTCCTGGAGGAAAAGGCTACTAGTCCTGATGGCTATGAGCTACCTCCAGTACCAGAGGCAGTGAGGCTATGTACACCAGTTGGTGGGGAACATGGGTGGAAGGGTGCTGTTGTGCTCATGCCCTGCTTGTGGGTTCCCAGTCAACAGCTGGTTGGCCACTGTGTGAACAGAATGGTGGACTAGATGTACCCTTGGTCTGATCCAGCATGGCTCTTCTTACGTAACTACATGCCCCCTGCTCACCCTAAATAGTGTCTGTAACTATAGTCAGTGGTTGCCTTCAAAGTCTACTTTCTCATGTTCCTCAGACCAAGAAAAATGGTAGAGGAAACTTAGACAGAACTAGAGCAAGCTGTTGTAATACATAGGTGGATGCAAGTCCCTTAGGATCAATGTTTCACCTGGCCAATGAATGGGCCAGTCGTAATCAGACCTCAGAAGAAAGCTGGGACCTCATCCCTGGCCAAGAGTGATAGGTGCAATGCCTATTGTTGGTGAGAGGCATTTCAAGGCAGGCCAAAGGAGCAAGTTAGGAGGGAAATGCTGCAGATCCACCTATCTTGGGGGGAAAGGAAGCTTGGGTTGGGGGCGGGAAGACTCCTTACAACAGGCTAGAAAGCTGGGAGTCAGGGCGGGGACTGTATCGCACTTCTGCTAAGCCGAAGACATCAGCCCGGCCAGAGGAAGAGCAGCAGGAGAGCGAGCAACAGCGCTTGAGTAGAGCGAGAGGCACCAGTGAGATACATAACGGCCCTGGAGAGATCATTTGGGGACCCGGAGAAGACACCGGGAAGAGGCACCAGCTACTTGGCCGCGCAGCCGCGGAACTCCGCCCGGCGCTCCTCCTCCCGGGAGAATCGGACACGTCCTCATTCCAGCCGGCCTGGGGCGGCCTCGGCCAGTTTCTGCGAGCCAAAGAGGCAGCCCGGGGGACTTGCAGAAAGGGCTCCCATTAAGGCGCCAGCAGAACAGAGCGTGCGCGCAGGGAAAACAGGGCTCCACACGCTTCTTCCAGGCACGTTTCCTCGGGAGAAAGTCCTATTTCGCGACCCCGACGGGGCGCCCTTCCTAGTACGCGCGCTTAGTACTACAGCCTTCAGCGGAAACATTCCCGCCCCGCTCCAAGCTCGCCGTCCGGCCCGGCGGACATTTAAAGCGACAGGCCGTCCACAGACAGTAGCGGCAACCCCTTCCACGGAAGCATGCTCCCGGGAAGGTTCCGTTCCCGGTGATAACTTACCTGTCCTGCCCACGCATTCCAGGAGGCCCCCTCCCTCCATTCAGTGCATGTTCTGTGAGTGGCATCGAAGCTCTAATCCGCATTAGTGGGGGGGCGTTTATTCCGGATTAGTTGATGCGGAGGGCGGGCTCGTGTGCGTGCAAAGCGGCAGTAAGCGTTTCCACCCCACGCCTTCCAACTGCGCGCTCGCCGCTACTGCCCAAGACGCGCAGCCCCCCGCCTACCAAGAGCGCTGCCCTCAGCCAAGAAGGGGGCCCCGCCGCCGCCTTCCAGGGCGGATGGGCCCCCCCCGGGCTGCGACGCGCAGCACCGATGCACGTGGTGAGCCGCGGCCGAGGCGCAGCCTGATGCCGACCGCAGGGAGCTCCACGCCGCCGGGCGAGTACGCCTCCCTCTTCGTCGCGGTGCTTGGAGGAAGGGAAGAAACCGCCGCTGCGCGCTCTTTCTGCTCACCTCTCACCGGGGCCGCTGTCCCCGAAAACGTCCCGCTGTGGCAGGCAAGCGCGCTCTCCTGCCCGCGCTCGCCGGCCTCGCAGAGGCCGCTCCGCCGGCGACGCTGGGAAGGAGCTCGCGCCCCACGCAGGCGGCCCGGGACGGCCGTCAGGTCTGGAGCGCGCGCGCCCCGCCAGCCGCGGCTGCTCGCGTCGTGGCGCTGCGCGCGGGGTGAAGTCGTGGCACTTCTTCCCAGAAGCTCCCCGGGGCTCGCGAGGAGGCTTCTCCGAGAGGCGCCCTCCCCGCCAGGGCCGTGGGCTGGGGTTGGCGGCGGGCCTGCCAGTCAAAGCTGTGCCGACCCAGTGAGCGGCTCGGGCGGCTTGGAAGCGGCGGCGCTGGAGGAGGAGGGAAGGCGAACTCGGCCGGGCCGGGCCGCGAGCGAGACCAATGGGGCGGGGGGGCAGGGCCCGGCGGGAGGGATCCCCTGGCTGCGCCTGGCAGGGTCTTTGGTGAGCAAACAGCGGGCGTCTTTCCACCCGATGGGCAGATAACGGCGAGAATCCGCCCCCTGCGCTCGCAGCGAAGGCTGTTGCTTCAGGCCCCTGCCCGAGGGGGCCAGGCCAACCCCGCGAGAACCTCGTTTGGCCAGCACCTGTTAACTGTGACCGGGAAGCGAGAGCTGCAGGTGCGGAGACTGTCTGTCCCTGGGCGTGGTCCTGCGGGGCTGGGGAGCGGCGCATGTGAGAACGCGCGCTCCACGAGGCTGGCCTTTAGGAAGCCCCGCGCAGGTGCTCGCCACGCCCGCGGGGATACAAAGTGTGGGGCGCGGGGAGGGGTGTGCGCCACCCCCTCACCTGCCCACGTCCAGTGCGAAGGTGGGGTCCTGCTGATCGTGTGTAGAAGCACCTCCCCGCAATCCGGGATCGTGATCGCGGGGAGGTGAACGGACCTTTACACTGCATCGTTGGGCGTGGAGGGGCAGGCCGGCCGGCGCACGTGGGGACGTAAGCAGGGACAGCTATGGCGGCAGGATGGCAAGGAGCGGGAGAGAGGATTCCGTCGCCCAGCTATATGGAAACGGGGAGCTTCCTTCCACCAGGTCGTTATTTGTCCATGGATGGTCTGCTCTGATCAGTAGTAGCTCTCCAGTGTATGAAGCAGAGGTCTTTCTTGTCCCCTGCTACCTGGGCTCTCCAACCAGGGGTGCTAGCCATTGCAGCTGTGATCAACTGCTTGCAGGGCAGGATTTGAACCCAGGACCTCTTGCCCCCTAAGCAAGAACCGGACCACTTGACTAGCACTGAGACCGACAAGCCAGCCAGGTGGAGAAAGACCGCTTTTCTCTTTTTAAATGGCATACAAGAGAGGGAGAGGGGGCTGTGTGCTTTAGCCCTTTATGAGACGTAACATGTTTCCCCAGTTCATTTCTATAATTTCAAAGATTAGTGTACGTTACCATAGCTATAAGATCAAATTCCCAACTCACACAAGTGTTGTGCTAAAAATTAGGTCGGTAACAATATATCAACCACTATGATTTATTGATTACAACTCCTGGCTTGTTAAAAATATTGGCCGATTCATTGGCTCTCTGCTGGCTCAGCCAGCAGAGACAAGGTGCTCACTCTGATTCAGCCCTACTGCCTGTCAGCTGCTACAAGCCAAGTGGAAGCAGCATGGAGAGATCTGGGGAAAAGCAGGAGAGGTTAGAACTGTGATTGCTGTCTGGGCCTCCTGCTCAGGAAGAGGGAGAGGAGGAAGGGCAGTGTCACTCTTTGTGGGGGAGAGTAGAAGAACCAAGCAGGGAGGGAAAATATAGCCAAGCATTTTTCCTAGTTTGTTTCCCCATTTCCTGCCCTTCAGAGCAGAGGAAAAAAGCTGTTCAAGAGAAAAAGAGAGCACCCCTGCCCAAACGGAGAGCAAGAGAGAACGCAGCAAGCGCAGACGCAGAGCGTTCAGCTGCAAGAGAGGGCTGTTGCTTGCGGGCTTCTCAGAAGCATCTTGTTGGCCACTGTTAGGAACAAAATGCTGCACTAAGTGGACTTGTGGTCTCACCCATCAAGCCAATTATATTTTTTTATTAGCCATGGCTGAGAGGGGTCCTTCTCCTACATCTTGATCAGTTGTACCTCTGCCACTGATGGGACATGAAGAAGAGCTTCTCCTGCACATCTTCAAGGCTGGGAGGTTCCTTTGGGTACTGTGGAGCCAAGCTGTTTTAAGCAGGGGCGGAGAGGCTTCAGCCTGGGTCCTGGATGTGGCCTGCAGAGGGTCCCCATCTGGCCTGCAGCCTCCCCTCCTCACCACCTGCACTGTAAATATACCTGAAAAAGGTTTTCTTTCATTTCCAAGCTTAATTGCATCATGGAGGTGCAACTGGGGGGGTGGGTCTTGGCTGAGGCTGGGAGGATTAACCCTCCCTATGCAACGTCCCCCCCTCCCGAATTTCCCTCTGCGCAATTAGGCTTGAAAGAAGTCATGCCTGGCAGCCAGTGGAAGTCCCTCCCCCCACAGCCCAACTGCAGCGCAAGTATGGTGATTTGGGGGGTGGGGGTGTCACCGCTAGGGAGGGAAGGGATAACCCTCCCCCCAGCTTGCTGCCCCCCCCAATCCGCCCCTACAAGTCTGCTCTTGGGAAAAGTCTTCCCTTGCAGCGTACAGGCTTTTTCCAAGCCTAATTGCAGCATGGGTGGGATCTGCGTGCATGTTTGTGTTGGAGAGTGGGTGCGTGAATGAAAGGGGGTGTTCCTGTGGAGGCATATAAGAGTAGGTGGCCCTGTCCACCTTTGGCATGGGCCCTGAGGCATTTCTCTGGATGGAAATGCGGCCCTTGGGCTGAAAACGTTTCCTCTACCCTGATTTAGAGGTTCAGGGTACAATCCCATCCAAATGCATGCGAGCCTCCAATCTTCGCCTCCACACTTCTCCTGCGTTTTTGCTAGGCAGGAGCTTTTGCCTGTCTAGCTAGGGCTCTGGGAGGGGGAAGAAAGGAGGCTGGGAATAGCTCATATCCCCAGTCCCCTCCCTGCCCACAGAACCGCCCCCTTGGCCCTACTGTTTTATTCTCACAAGGATATTTGTGCCATGTGTCCTTTCACCAGAATTCCCATAACTAATATTCTCCGTACTTGACCTTGGGGGAGCTGGGGGTGGTGACGGCCAACAGGAAACTCTGGCGTGGGCTGGTCCATGAAGTCACGAAGAGTCAGAAGCGACTGACTGAATAAACAACAAAAAATATTCTCCGTGTTCACTGAAAGTTCTCTAGAGACAAGGCCAAAGTGATGTAGGATGGAGTATAGGCCAGCTTAGGTGCCACCGGCTGAAGGTGGTCTGGGCCCTTCCACTCAATGGCACCCAAGCAAGCTCGGACACTGTTAGACGGGCCTGTCATCATCTGCCTTAATGCACATCTGCTTCTTCCCTCTGAGCTCAGTAGCCTTGCAGTTCCTAAGGAGGCCTTAGGACTTGCTCCCTTAGAAGACCAATAGGGAGTGAGAGTCTAGTCTGAATGCACCAGCCTTTTAAACTAGAGGGGAGACTGCCACCTTTTCGTCCAAAGTCTGCTCATTGTTTTTTCTCTCTCCCCACCCTTCTCTGCTCCTACATGCCCACAGCTGGGAGCTTGCTTGCTTGCAATGACATTTGGGAGAGAGAAGGGCAGGAAGAGCTCCCTGTGAAATATTGGTATTTCACATAGCATCTGATTTTACTGCCCTAAACTGGAACCTTTGACTTCTGTAGAAGTTTAGTAGCTTCAGCACAGCAAAGGATCCAATCAGCCTCCACAAACTTCTTTTCCCCACCCCACCCTCCATTTTGATTTCTCCTAAGTAGCTGCAGGCCTCATTCCAAAAGAAAGGTTAAGACTCTGTGACATCATGATTGAGAAAGTGCTGAGGCTTTTAAATAGGTTTTACAGTTTTAAAAAAGCAAGAAAAATCCCTCAGCCACTTCACCTCATAAAGTTCATTTAAGTATGTGCAATCCTTACAAACCCTCCACAGCCTCCTAAATTCCTCTGAAGTGCTATGTCTCTGAAAGGTCCCATTTGGTTTGGGGTATCCTCTCTCTCCCCCCTCCATTTTTAATCACCATTCTTCTTTTTCTTCCCTCCCCATCATGGTGTTTCCTTCTCTTTTTTATTCCACCCAGCACATATCTTGGGGAATTCCTAAAGAGAATTCTCTTCACTGGGCAAGAGAAGTTCTGAACTGTATTTGACTTTATACAAACAGGCAAGGGGGCTAGTTTTTCTCCTCCTCCTTACCCAAGTCTTCAAGAAAAGTGGGTTCACATGGTTGCAAAGGAATGAACCTGGGGCTGTTTTGTCAGTTGCCATTATCCAGCAATAGGACATGCTCAAAGTTTCTCCATAACTTAGCCCCAGTTTTGAAAAGCATTCTGCATATACTCGGAGGCACTCCTTTCAAAATGAACCTTTTTGGGTCTTCTTTTTGTATTTCTTGCTCATATCAGTGAACAGTACAATCCTATGCATTTCTGCTCAAAAGCAAGTCCTATTTTCTATGGGACTTACTCCCAGGGAAGTGTGGATCACAGCCCAATTCTCTTTATTTCATCTATACCAAGATCCCCTCCAAAATCAGCTTCTAGTGGTTCCATCAACCATCCACAATGAAACCTTCAGTGATTTCTGTGACCACCCACGGCACTTCTCTGGAGGAGTCTGCCCCTTTTAGGTGTCCTAGTCTGCTCAACACTATGCCCTCTTTGACGTACAGCACAACACCTCCCTCAGTGTGCCCTTCCGTGTCCTTCCTGTAGAGTTTATATCCAGAGATGACCATATCCCAGTGGTTCTCTCCATTCCACCAGGCTTTCTCTAGTGCAGTGGCAACAGCATTAACTTGCGCAATGGATTTTCTGGGGAATTGCACTAGATGTCCCTTATGCTAGTGCAATGTAATTTACATTAGTGGTATGATACTGTAGGATACTGCGCTGTGAGTCATTTCTGTTATATAAACATCAAATTCATATAAACATCTAAGTCTACATACATTTTATAGGAAAGGGTTTCCATTTATCATTCCAAAATATTCAAATAGTAAACATTTAGGGATAATTTGTTTCTGCTTCAATAGAGAGTCTTCAGTTTAAATAGATATCAATTTGGCCATTTTATAGCAAATGTTCCAATAACTGAGCAGGGGAGCAATGTTATTTTTCCAGTATGAGATCAATAATTGTAATAAGTAACTTTAACTTTTTTTTCTGTTTACAGGAAGTGGATGATTACAGGAGACAAGGAAGGACCAGAAAATGATGCAATCTGTATTAGGTGTGAACAAGTACAAAGAGGAAATTACTAAATAAAGAGTTGTGCTTTGTCTGCCAATCTCAAGGCTTCCGAACTGTACATTTTACATAGGAATGTGCATTGGATTCAGATCAGAATCTAAGTGGGCTGCTTTGCAGAGATTCGGAAGATGTCCAAGGTGAAGTAGGCTCCCTGCAACAGCGAACATGGTGGAAATAGCTATTTCAACCAAAGGACGCTCCATAACAAGTATTTGCCAGTGTGTAAGCAACAGACAGGAATGTGATTAAGTTGAAGGAAGCACTTACATCAACAGTCAACTCATTTCAATGCAAGAGCAATGAATCGGTCCATGTTGGCACCGTCAGGATGTAGAAAACAGTATGTGTTGACTGAAAGAAGTTGGCAAATAATGTTTTGTATTCATCCAAGAATGTATGACGACGCTTTACAATTCTGGTCACCGACAGAAAAAAGTGGAACTGAAAAACTACAATTCAGCATATTGAAAAGTAGAAGTAACACTGAAAGACAAGATAGGAGAGATGAAGCCAGACTTTTCACTCTTTTCTAGACTCATGATTGCTTCTAGATCCAGACTCAGTATCCAGACAGGAACACTTGGTGTCTTGTACCACGTTAGAGCAGTGGTCCATGGTGACAAACTCAACCTTCCCTCTGTCCCATCTTTTAATGAAGAACATGGCCAGCCTAGACACCCGAATTTACATCTCTGTACAGTCTCTCCAGCTTCACTTCCCCTCCCCCATAGCTTATGTAAAAGCAGTACTGTAGAGATAACCTGGAAGATGCATGAACAGGTCTTCTCAAGCTGTCAATTGGTCAATTTGAATTTCCCTCTGAGATTTTCCATTATCTTTCGGCTGGTGGGCAAGGAGTCAAGGAAAAACTCTTCCACCCTCTGAAGACCAAGGGTAAGACCCCCCTGCAACCTGTTTTGCTGAGTTACTCTTAGGATCTTGATAAGGAAGGGTTTGTGAGGTAGTTTGATGTTTCATTCTATTTTTTAAAGCTACTGACTATTTCTTAACTTCTGTCTCTTGATTCTTTAATAAAACAAATATATTGAACTAAAACTGGAGTTGATCTTATTGTCTTTCCTAACCTGGAAGTTGGCCTTACTTATGTGCTAGACTGCTTTTTATTAAATTTTACTGTGAATTTCAACAAAACATAACCATAAAAAAGAAAAAAACTTTAAAAAATGCAGCATTCTAGAAAGACTAAATTATACATAAACTTCAACCAAAGCAGACCAAATAACCATATAATGTATACTGGGAGCGTATCCCTACCACTCGTTCAAATACTGATAGCACTGTTAGATCCTCAATCCATTGCATTATAAGAGGTGGGCATTTATCCTTTCAGTGTTGTAGTATCAGTCTTTGAGCTGTCGAAAGGGCGTAGAGATTTTCACTGACTGTGTGTTTACTTCCAGGAAGCGGGTAAATAATTTAAGAGGACATGTACGTCAGTGAATATTAAAGAGTGTTCCAATACAAAGTTTATCTGTATAACCACCTCCTCCCAAAAGGAGGCAACTGTTGCGCATTGCCAAAACATATGGCTAAAAGAAGCATTAGCTGTATTACACTGCTAGCAATTAGACAAACACTTATTAAAGAGATGTTTCGTCTCTATTGGATGCTGCAACAAGATTTTTTTGCTTAATAAGGCGTAACCTGAGCTCAGTAGACACTTCAGATACAGATGCTAAGTGGGATACTCCAATTCCCTATTCCATTCCTGTTTAAGAACTTGTGTATCATATTTACTTACCAATAATAAGTATTTATAAACATGAATCCTGGGTCAATATAACTGATCAGCCTCAATAACTGTTTCCAATAGCAATGGAGACGGAAGCTGTAAAAGCGGCAGGGCCACATCTAGATTCTAATATATGTTGCAATTGCAAGTATTGCCATTCAGCCATAGCAGGCAAATTGCCTTTGGCATTTTGCAAAGCCAAGAATGATAAAAATTCATCATCAGCGCCCAATAATTTATCCACAGTAAAAATCAACTTATCCATCCAAGTCTGCCACAAAAACATGCCAGTTCCTGGCATAGATCGTCCACCAAGGAGACCAAAGCAGTCTCTGTCTCCATAACCAGGCCTGAAGCCAGATTGAAATGGATCTAGATAATCCATCTCATCTAGAAATCCGTGGAGCTGAGAAGCCACCATATACACCAGCACTGAGCCCAAGACTGGAATATTGGAGACTGGCCAGAGAGTATCCAACACAGTGGGGTTCAGGAAAAGTTTTTTTTTTTTTTTAAAGACTGCTGTTTCCTTTAGGCAAGACGGAATTGCACCTTGCCATAAAGAGGCATTCACCATTGCCCTTCCCCACTCAGCCAGTCCCCCCCACCCCTGCTTTGCTTTTATAAGCCAGGTAGGGCAAGGGTCCAGCACACAAGTGGTGGGCCTCACCTCTCCAAGGATCCCGTCCATATCCCCGAGCTGTACAATTTGAAAACTATCCATTGTAACTAGACAAGCAGGAGCTAAGTTACATCCACTGGACCAGTATCAAGTATGTCATCCAAGTCAGCACAGATACAATTAGTTTAATCTGCCCAGTGTCACACAGATTGGTTACAGCAGATATTGAGTGGTCCACCTCTTCTTCCGGACCAGAGCATGACAAGCCTCTGACCACCTGAAAAAGCTCAGCTGCGCAACTCTTGAGCAGACACAATGGTGTGGAGAAGTACAATTTCTTCACTGCCCTCACTGCTACAGAGCAAGCTTTCACATGAGCTCTAGCTCATGTTAGATAGGATTTGTTCCACGTTTTCCACCAATGTTGCTCCAGTTGACATCCCACTCTTATTTGTCTATCCCTAGCATTGGCGCAAAACAGCTGCTATGGGAGACAATAAATTATATATGTATTTTTAAGGATACAAATCTGGTACAAAAAGACTTCCTGGCCAATCATGGCAGAGGCAAGGAATCGTGACACAAATGGCTATATTGAGAAGATGGCTATACTGATTTGGCTTTCCTGAGAAGATGGGACCAAAGTTTTTCATTCGCACTTCATGAGAGTTTGCAAACAATGCACATAATGCAGTGCAGGGGATGGGGATGTCCTCCAACTCCCATATCTTTGCTGAAGTGGACTGTACCTTTCAGCCAAATTGGAAGCACAGGATTGGGGGGTTACTTTCTTGGTTCATTTTTGCCTTGCTAGTAGCCCTTCTATGTCCCAGCCTCCTATTTTTTGGAAGTGTACAGTAATAATTCACACTTATATAAGGAAATTATCACTTTTTAATGAGTCCTTTCATGGTTTGAAGAGAAGGTCACTCACCTACAAAAAAGAGAGGGTGACCCTGGAAAATAAGGGAGGAAAAGTAGCTTTGCTGTTAAGGGGCAGAAAGCCTTGAAGCAGTGCCCTCCGCCCTTCTCTCACACTTGGGGATCTTGCAGCTGCTTAAAGACTGCACACATGTTAAGGAGCAGGGCGAGTCACCTAGAGTCTCACAGCTACTGGTGATGCAGCACCCAGGCCGGAAGGTGTTATCTGTGTCTGAGGAATGCCTCCTGGAGAAGGTTCCTGGAGGGCTGTTAGCCACAAATTAATTGCCACCACCTCTTTAAAGGCCATGCCTGCCCCATTTAGACTGCCATGTGCATAATATCTGATGTGAAGCGCACATTTCCTTTCTGACTACAGGATGGAGGGTTTGGTGGAGGAGCGTGCTAGTGAAGCCTCGCTTGAGGCTTCTCCCAGCTGCCTGCCATCACCAGGTGACCAGCCACACTTCTCTTCCCCAGGTATTAAAGGGCGGGGGCTGCCCAAGGCAATGCCTCAGCGTTGTGCAAAGTAGGGCACCAAGTGGGGCGCACTTAGGGTCACACTTTGAGAAGCACAGAGGAGCGCAGACCAGACCCACCCTACTGCCTTTTTCAAGGATGCCTATGACCAGCTAATAGCAGCAAACAGCAGCAGCAGAGGGCAGCAGCTTTGAAGAACAAGAACGAAGGAGCAAATGTAGCTCTTCACTTGCTCCTTCTTAGCTGTTGCTCCCTCTTTTATATTGTTTTATATTTTAATATTTTTTAAATGTGCCTAGGAAATACATTGGGTAACTCAGGGGGGTGAAGGGGGCCCCCATAACTGTGGTCACAGGTAGGGGGAGGGAAGGCAGATTAAGAGGCCAGCTGAGAAGAGGGTCTGGACACCATATGGCGATCCCCTCTTCTGGTTCTTCCCCTAATCAAATGGTTCCTGGTGGCCTTACTAGCTTGCCCTTGGGTATGGTGGTGGTGGTGCTGCTGCTGAATGCCAGGTCGGTCCAAAACAAAACCTCCTTCATCCATGTTTTGATTGTGGATGAGGGGGCCGACCTGGTATGTACTCCTGAGACCTGGGTGGGAGACCTGGGTGGGGTTACTCTCTCCCAGCTGTGCCCTCCTGGGCGCCCAGTGCAGCACCAACACCAACTCGAGGGGAGGAGGGGGCGTTACTGTGGTCTACAGGAGTACAGTCTCCCTCTCTGGGCTTCCTGTTGATTCGGTTGCAGATCTTGAGTGTCTTGGGTACTTGGGACAGATTAAGGATTCTGCTGATGCACTGCGCTCCCCGTTACCCATCAGACCCCCTGCCTGGTCTTGGTGGTGTTGAGGATCCCTAGGATGATGGTTCTGTGGGATTCAACTTCCATGCCAAGGCTGCTGTATCCTGGGCGGCTCAGGACTTCATGGCCACTATGACAACCATGGGGCTGTCTCAACACATGTGAAAGGACACACGCTTGATCTGGGAAGGAGGATGGGATTGGGAGGCATTGCACTGCAGTGATTCCGCTCCTGCTTGGATGGCCAATTCCAGAAGGTGGTGCTGGGGGATTATTGCTTTGTGCCTTCAGTTCCACAGGGCTCCTATCCCCCATGCTGTTCAACCTCTACATGAAACTGATGGGGGAGTTTATCCAGAGGTGCGGGCTGAGATGTCATCAATATGTGGATGACACCCAGCTCTACCTCTCTTTTTCATCAAATCCAGGTGAGGCAGTGGCTGCTCTGAATCAGTGCCTGGGCACAGTAATGGACTGGATGAGGGCCAATAAACTGAGACTCAATCCAGACAAGACAGAGGTACTGTTAGTGAGTGGTTCATCTGTCTGGCTAAGTGATGTTCAACGTGTTCTAGAGGGGGTTGCACTCCCCATAAAGGATCAGGTTCATAGTTTGGCGGTGCTCTTGAACCCAGAACTGCCACATGTGGCACAAGTGGTCTTGGTGGCACGGAACACCTTTTATCAGCTTAGGCTGATATACCAACTATGTCTCTATCTGGACAGAGAGAGCCTAGCTACCGTTATCCATGTTCTAATAACCTCTTCTCTGGATTACTGCAATGCATTATACAGTCAGGGCCAGAAATATTGGAACAAGGATAACTGTTTTGGCAGTTGGCCTCCATACACCACCACACTAAAGTTGAAAGGAAACACACCCAGGTGGGAGCGAAGTCAGGACTTTCAGCTGTAATTCAAGGGGTTTGACAAGAGTGGGGCACTAACCATTCAGGAAGTACAGCCAGTGGCATACATACACACCCATCATTGGTGGCTCATAAGTAATGGAACAAATGGCTGACAAGCAGCTGCATGGCCAGGTGTGGCCTGTTTCCTGGGTACCCCATGACCAATCAAGCAGATAAAAGGCCTGGAGGTGGTTCTGAGTGTTACATTTGCATTTGGTAGCTGTTCACTGGAACTCCCAACATGAGGTCCAAAGAGGTGTCCATGCGAGTGAAGGAGGCCGTCATTAGGCTGAGGAAACAAAATAAACTCATCGAGAGAGACAGCAAAAACAGTGGGAGTGGCCAACACAACAGTTTGGAAGATCCTGAAAAAGAAGGAATTAACTGGCAAGCTCAGCAACAGCAAAAGGCTTGGAAGACCATGGAAGACAACTGAAGTGGATGACCATAGAATTCTGCTCATGGTGAAGAGGAACCCTTTCACAACATCTAGCCAGGTCAAGAATGCTCTTGAGGAGGTAGGCATGTCATTGTCAACATCTACAGTCAAGGCCAGATTAGCCTTTGCCAGCAAACACCTAAAAAAGCCTGCCCAGTTCTGGAATAAGAATCTTTGGACTGATGAAACCAAGATTAACTTGTACCAGAATGACGGGAAGAGAAAAGTATGGAGACGGAAAGGAACAGCTCATGATCCAAAGCATACCACATCATCTGTCAAACATGGTGGAGGCAGTGTTATGGCATGGGCATGTATGGCTGCCAATGGAACCGGGTCACTGGTGTTTATTGATGACCTGACTGCTGATAAAAGCAGCAGGATGAATTCTGAAGTGTATAGGGCTATACATTCTGCTCAGATTCAGCCGAATGCTGCCAAACTGATAGGACGCCGTTTCATATTGCGGATGGATAATGACCCAAAACATACAGCAAAAGCTACCCAAGAGTTTCTGAAGGCAAAGTAGTGGGATGTTTTTTCACCTGATCTCAACCCAGTAGAGCATGCTTCTCACTTACTGAAGACAAGACTGAAGGCAGAAAGACCCACAAACAAGCAGCAGCTGAAGGCAGCTGCAGTAAAGGCCTGGCAAAGCATCTCGAGGGAGGAAACTCAGCATTTAGTCATGTCCATGGGACCCAGCCTTCAGGCAGTCATTGCCTACAAAGGATTTTCATCCAGGTATTAAAGGCGATCCTTAAGTTTGAAATGTTGGTTTGCTCAATTCTTATGAGCCACCAATGATGGGTGTGTGTGTATGCCACTGGCTGTACTTCCTGAATGGTTAGTGCCTCACTTTTGTCAGACCCCTTGAATTACAGCTGGAAGTCCTGACTTCGCTCCCATCTGGGTGTGTTTCCCTTCAACTTCAGTGTGGTGGTGTGCAGAGGCCAACTGGGCTGCATTTGAAAATGGTCCGGAAACTTCAGCTAGTCCAAAATAGGGTAGCAAGAGTATTAACAGGGACTGGCAAGCATGATCATATTATGCTAGTACTTTCCCAGCTGCACTGGCTGCCAGTCCATTTCTGGGCCCGATTCAAAGTGCTGGTATTAACATTCAAAGCTCTAAACAGCTTAGGGCCAGGTTATCTGAAGGATTCTCCTCCCATATGTACCTTCCCAGACCCTAAGATCATCTTCAGGGGTCCTTCTCCAGGAGCCCCTGCCAAAGGAAGTAAGGTGGGTGACTACCAGGAAGAGGGCCTTTTCTGCTGTGGCACCCCAGCTGTAGAATGAGCTTCCTAGAGAGTCTTGCCTGGTGCCTACATTGTACTCTTTCCAGTGCCAGGTGAACACCTTTTTATTTTCACAGGCATTTTAGTATTTTAGCTCTGTGGTATTAAATCTGTTATTGTATTTTAAATCTCTGCATTGCTACTGGGTTTTATTCTGGTTGTACTTTTGTACTGTAGTTTTAGGCTTTTATATTTTATATTGTATTTTATGCTGTATTTTGTGGCTTTAATTTTGTGAACTGCCCAGAGCACTTTGGCTATTGGGTGGTATAGAAATGTAATAAATAAATAAGTAAATGTGCTTCTGCTATCCTAATCACTGCAGCTCTCTGGGTGGTCACCTGTGCTCCCCCACCACCAGGGCTTGGACTACTTTTTACTGCATTTCCTCTGCATCCTTTGCCACTTGCTAAACAACCAGCAGACGTCAGGAGGGGGTTGATGGGGAGAGAAAGGCTGAGGACAGGAAAAGTTCCTCTCTTACCTGTCACCACCTCATTGTTGGTGCTCGATGTACCGGGAGGGAAGGGAGGAGGTCAGCCTGGGCAAGACAGGAGATTCTCTGGCTCTGGCCCTCCCCACTCCCCATGTCTAAAAGCTGTTTGGCAAGCAGCAAAGGATAGAGAGGAGATGCAGCAAATGGCAGAGCTTCTCAAACCTCCAGTCCTGCTTGGAGGGGCAGTGGTGATCGTAGCTAGATTTACCAGCCAGGAGGCTCCTACATCCCCTACCCCACAGTCAAGCCCCTCCCTCCACTCTGGGCTGCTGTACCTCTCCCAAGGAGGGGGCTGCTGGCCTTGCCAACTCCATGGGCAACCAGGGCTTGTCATCTTCATTCTGTGAGAGAGGGAGGAGCTGCCACAGCTGAAAATCATCAGGCTATTCCTGAAAGTTCAGCATACCCTGGTGTTCCTGTTGTATCTTTTTGTAACAAGGTGTCCAGCAAGTCTAGCTTTCTTTCCCTTGTGTACAATCAATCATATATTGCTATCAATCATATATTGCCAGGTCAAAAGACTCTCTGATGTTAATATTATAGGCAAGTCTGGAACAAGAACATGAGTTTGAGACAAGCTATTATTTTTACTGCCAGAATGTAGCCGACCAGAAAAGACTCGATTTTTGTCTTAATGTTTAACTCTTGCTTGATCTGTCTCAAAATGGGACCAACATTCAGATCTGTTAAGCATGTTAAATTATTGGGAATATTAATTCCCAGTTATTTTATAGAATTAGGACATAATGACAATCCTGAAAGGGTCTTAATCCGTGTTGAATTGCCACGCCCATGTTCAGGCAAAGCATCTCAGACTTAGAGTGATATATTCATAAAACCTGCTGCAGAACTGTATCCGAATGACTCTCAAGAACAGACAATTACTGTATCTCATAGGAGGGAGATAATGTCAGCAGACTCATGATACAACCCCAAACTACAAACTTTTCACCTTTGGATGACTGCACAGGATTTGCCAACAACTCTGTCAAAATCACACACCGTAATGGAGGGAGGGGGAAGCCCTGCTTACTTCCCTTGTGAAGTAGGATTTCCTGTGAACCATCTTCAGCTGAAATACGGTTTTAATAAACCTGTCCCTATTTTTCTAAGCACTTCACCAGAAAGAACATAAATTATACCCTGCCAAAGGCTTTACAGCTATCAAGAGCTGTAATGGACAGGTTTTAAAGACCCTGATGCTGGGAAAGACTGAAGGCAAAAGGAGAAGGGGACGGCAGAGGATGAGATGGCTAGATAGCATCACGGATGCAATGAATATGAACTTGAGCACGCTCCGGGAGAGAGCACAGGACAGGAAGGCCTGGCGTGCTATGGTCCATGGGGTCACGAAGAGTCGGACACGACTGAACGACTGAACAACAACAACAACTAACTGGACTGAGGAAGCCAACTGACTGAGTCAGATAGACCCAGGCATAGAATGGAGCAGGGCTTCCAACGTTCACTCAGACAGAATAGTCTAGTTGCTGGTACTGCAGCGAAGATTTTTGCATCTCAGTTAATTGTATATGCCAATATGACAGGTATCAGGTTATGTGGCCCTTTCTGGTATACCATTAAAATGTTTTATGACACAGCATTTTTCTAAAGGTTCCCAGAAAATCAATCAGGCATGGGAGATGTACAGTTTTTCAGTTTAATGGTTATATGTTTTACATCCACCTCTGAAATATTTTTATTCAAGAGGATTTTATTATCATTGAAAATCGGCTGGATTCCCACTTTATCAAGGTATACCTCAATAGAATGGACTAATGTGTTTCCTGGTGTTACATATTATTTTGCCCTTGTTTTGAATTGCCACAATCCTATTCCTAACTTTTTAAAATACTATTTGCCAATAACTTGGAATTCTTATTACCAAACTCATATTTTGATTAAGAACAGAACAGAAGTTATTTCTTCCACCTCTAAGACATTTGTGAACAAAGAAAAATAAAATAAAAAACAAAGTCATTTTTGCATTAAGTACACCCACACTCCCACAATAAGTACACCTGCCCACCTCAATATCTCCTTCCTATTCAGCCGCTGCTTTCAGACTTCAGGGTCAAGGGAAGTGCCGAAGTGGGGGAGGAAACTGACAAGTGTCAGTTTAAGACATCCATTTCATCCTCTCACTGTATTACAAGTGGGATTTCAACACCTACAGAGGGATATTGATCATAGAATCATAGAATAGTAGGGTTGGAAGGGGCCTACAAGGCCAAGGAGTCCAACCCCCTGCTCAATGCAGGAATCCAAGACAGAGCATCCCTGACAGATGGCTGTCCAGCCTTGTCTTGGATGCCTCCAGTGTGGGAGAGCCCACTACCTCCCTAAGGAATTGGTTCCATTGTCGTAGTGCTCTAACAGTCAGGAAATTTCTCCTGATGTTCAGCCAGAATCTGGCTTCCTGTAACTTGAGCCCATTATTCCATGTCCTGCACTCTGGGATGATCAAGAAAAGATCCTGGCCTTCTTCTCTGTGACAACCTTTCAAGTACTTGAAGAGTGCTATCCTATCTCCCCTCAGTCTTCTCTTCTCAAGGCTAAACATGCCCAGTTCTTTCAGTCTCTCTTCATAGGGCTTTGTTTCCAGTCCCCTGATGATCTTTGTTGCCCTCCTCTGAACCCTCTCCAGTTGGTCTGCATCCTTCTTAAAGTGTGGTGCCCAGAACTGGACACAGTACTCCAGATGAGGCCTAACCAGTGCTGAGTAGAGGGGAACTAGTACTTCCCGGGATTTGGAAGCTATGCATCTATTAATGCAGCCCAAAACAGCATTAGCCTTTTTTGCAGCCACATCACATTGTTGGCTCATATTCAGCTTGTGATTGACAACAATTCCAAGATCCTTCTCGCCTGTAGTGTTGTTGAGCCACATATCCCCCATCTTGTAACTGTGCATTTGGTTTCTTTTTCCTAGGTGCAGAACTTGGCATTGATCCCTATTAAATGTCATTCTGCTGTTTTCTGCCCAGCACTCCAGTCTATCCAGATCACGCTGAATTTTGTTTCTGTCTTCCAAAGTATTAGCTATCCCGCCCAATTTTGTGTCATCTGCAAATTTGATCAGCATTCCCTGCACCTCCTCCTCCAAGTCATTAATAAAAATGTTGAAGAGCACTGGGCCCAGGACTGAGCCCTGCAGTACCCCACTCGTTACCTCTCCCCAGTTTGAGAAGGTCCCATTGATAAGCACTCTTTGAGTCCGATTCTGTAGCCAACTGTGGATCCACCAGATCGTTGTTTCATCTAGCCCACTTTGAACTAGTTTGCTCATCAGGATATCATGGGGCACTTTGTTGAAAGCTTTGCTGAAGTCGAGGTATATGATGTCTACAGCATTCCCACAGTCCACAAGGGAGGTGACTTGATCAAAAAATGAGATCAGATTTGTCTGGCAGGACTTGTTTTTGACAAATCCATGTTGGCTTCGAGTCATCACAGCACTGTTTTCAAGGTGCTTCCAGATGGATTCCTTTATCATCAGCTCCACAATTTTCCCAGGGATTGATGTCAGACTGACTGGTCTGTAGTTCCCAGGTTCCTCCTTTTTGCCCTTTTTGAAGATAGGGACAACATTAGCCCTCCTCCAGTCATCTGGCACTTCCCCCGTCCTCCAGGATTTCTCAAAGAGAATAGACAGCGGATTTGAGAGTTCTTCTGCCAGTTCCTTTATTACTCTAGGATGTAGTTCATCTGGCCCTGGAGATTTGAACTCATTCAAAGTAATTCGGTGTTCCTTGACCATATTCCTTTCAATCTCAAGCTGTAATCCTGCCCCTTCAGCCTCCACTTTGCCTTTGCCAGGGGGGTCATAGACCCTCTTTTGGGAGATGACTGAGCCAAAGTAGGAATTGAGCACCTCTGCCTTTTCTTTGTCCTCTGTTATCGTTTTGCCATCCTTATTTAATAGCTGAACCACCATTTCTTTCCTCTGCCTTTTACTATGCACGTAGCTGAGGAAAGCCTTTTTGTTGTTTTTAGCCTCCCTCGCTAACCTCAGCTCGTTCTCAGCTTTAGCCTTCCTGACACCATCCCTGCAATTCTGTGCTACCTGCCTGTACTCTTCCTTTGTTACTTGGCCTTCTTTCCACTTCCTATATGTGTCCTTTTTTTGTTTTCAGGTCATCCCTAAGCTTTTTGTGAAGCCACATTGGCGTCTTCTGTTGTCTTCCACCTTTTCTTCTTGTTGGAATGGTTTGTGATTGTGCCTTGAGAATTTCCTTTTTTTAAAAGCTCCCGCCCATCTTGGACTCCTTTTCTCATTAGCGTTGCTTGCCATAGAACCTTACTGATCATTGTTCTGAGTTGATTAAAATCAGCTTTCCTAAAATCCAGGGTATGCGTTTGACTACACTTTGCTTTTGCTTCCCTTAGAACCAAGAACTCAAGTACAACATGGTCTCTTTCCCCCAGAGTTCCTGTATTTATTGATCCTTATTGCTGAAGAAAGTAAATAGTGGACAGGCAAATGTGCGCAAAAATGCACACTTATGAATGACAGAAAAATAAAATAAAATAAAATAAATGAACCCATTTGCATACTTCCGAAGCACCTTAAAAAAAAAAAGTTGCAAATGGAAAGATTGCACAGAAAAGGGGCAGTGACTGGAGTGAGGCGGGAAGCCAGAAAAGTTTCCCTCCACAAGTACAAGGATATAAGAGAGGTTGTGCTGCAAAGGCCATGCAATATGTGGTGGGAGCGGGTGGGAGGGCTAAGGGAGAAACAAGCCAAGGCAAGCTGCAGAACACCCAATCGTCTGTCAGGAGTAACATGGGTTAGCAAGCAAACAATATACCCACTGTGACTTATTTTCAGGGTGGCTTATCATGATGTCCAAACTCACCCAAATGTGATGAAGTTTCTCCTAATATTTAGTTAAAATTGGTATCCCTGCAATTTCCACCCACTGGTTCTAGTCCTTCCCTCTGGAGCAAGTCTGTTCCATGTTCTGCATGACAGCCTTTCAGATATTTGAAGACTACTATCATATCTCCCCATAATCTTCTTTTCTCCAGACTAAGCATGCCCAGATCTTTCAACTGTTATTATTATTACCGTGTGTTAAATTATCTACCTGCTTCCTGGAAGTTAATAGGACATGTACATCAGTAAATATTAAAGAGTGTTCCAATGTGAAGTTTATTTATATAATAACCTCCTCCCCAAAAGAGGCAACTATTGGGCATTGCCAAAACATATGGTTAAAAGAAGCATTAGTAGTATTACGCCTCCAGCAATTAGCTGACTTAGTTAAACCCTAATTAAAAAATCCTAGTGGCATCCAATACACAGGGAACAAGAGTTTTTGCTGAATATGGTGTAACCTGAGATCTATGCATGCTTTAGATATGGACACTACAGCAATGATCCATTGATAAGGCAAAATAGGGCAATCCAATTCCCTATTCTATTCCCGCTTAAGAATATCATTATTATATCATTTTTATTCACTAATAAGTACCTATAAACACAGATCGTGGGTCAATATAACTGATTGACCTGAATAAGTGCTTCCAATACTGAAGGAGACTCTGAAGCTGTAAAAGCAGCAGGGCCAAACCTAGCTTCTAATAAATGTTGCAATTGCAAGTATTGCCATTCAGCCATGCATTACGAAGTAGCTCTCTCTTGAGTGAACAGTACTGACTCCATTTCGAGACAGCCAAAAAGCCAGGCATCTTCATTCCCAACCTCAGCAAAGGTGGAAGCACAGGAATAGGGTTGGAAGCATCATGCAAGACTAGATCAAGCAATTCAGTTTCTAATGGACTTCTTAAAATACATTCCCTAAAGGCAAAGGTGGGAGCAAAAATTCAGCAAAACATGAATGTGCTGGACAGCAAGTGTGATATCTGGTAAGTTACCTAGTCAAGTACCTGGCAATATGCTCCTATTGTTGAACCCCAGCCTTGACACCTGTCTAAAAGAGTCATTAGCATGTAAAGTCATTGTTTGGTAAAAGAATAGAGATAGCAAGTAGGACTTTTATTTTGAGCAAGTACAGCCACCATCCCCAAGCCCCCTCTTTTGTTATACGGGATGGAAGGCCAACTCGGTCTTTATCCCATAGCAAGTAGCACCATTTCCAGTACCTATGACCAGTGTCTGGCTCATCAAGGTTGTGATATCACTGCCTTTCTCTGAACTGTATAAGAAGCCTCAGGTTTGGGCAGTCCCAGGTCCCCCATCCTCCTCTTCCCAGAGGCATGGGCCATGCTGCTGAAATCACTAGGTGCCTTACTCTCCAGAGGTAAAGTGCCACAGTGCTGCTGAAATCATTGAGTCTCTCCTCCCAGAGGAAAGGCTCCATGCTGAAATCACTGAAGGATTAGCTTCCTTCCCACTGGAATCACTGGGCTCCTTGCTTGCCACAGCAAAGTGCCATCAGTGGGTGCCTTGCCTCCCCTAGTCAAAGCCTCCTGCTCTCCTTCCCCTGAGACCAGGAGTTTCAACACTCGCTAGTTCTTGCCTGCAGGAAAGGGCTTCAGCCCAGGGAAAGGTATATTGCTTTTGGAGTGTCTTAGTACAAATTGTAGCCTCTATCCCCACTTTCCATTCTCTCTCTCTCTCTGTACGTGTGTGTGTGCGTGTGTGGGCTTCAAGCATCAGGAAGACTCCTCTCTTGAAAACACTTTTCAGCCTGGAGCTCAGCTTCACCAAGAATGCAACTAATTTCCCCACCAAAGCATAACTTGGTGAAGGCTGGAACATCCCCAATTGGTCTTAAGTGTTAAATCCATTTGCTCAGCTAGTTGCCCCCAAACTGGCTTGTGCATCTGAATCTTTGTAAACCCCAATACATGTGCCATTGTGGCATTATTCTCTCCAACAGTGTCTGAGTGTGGATCTCTTTGGGTGGGAACCGCCTTCTCAGCCATAGATGCTTCTTAGCCATAGATGTTTAGACATTTGCCAATCTCTAAACATTCCTCATAAGTGGATGTGTGAGTCTCATTAGAAGATGTGCTAGTTTGTACACAGGTCTAATTAGAGCACATGACTCAACATGTAGCAGGCAAATCGCATCTAACATGCAAAGCTCCAAATGACAAAAACTCATCATCATCATCCGCTTGTTGATCCAAAGCAAATATCAATTTACCTTGGACTAACTACCTTTGGTTCACCACCAAAACACTTTTTACCAGTTTTTAAATCTGGGTTTCCCCATAAAGTCAATTTAGCATAAGAAAATGGATCAGAACGTAATTGACGTGACATGACGTGACGTAATTGACGTGACATGACGTGATGTGACATTTAGTACAAGTTAACGCCAGACGTCTCTAACGGCCGTAACTGTGGGAGGAACCCCAACCATTTTAATGGGTCGGGAACCGAATACCATCCAATTAGAAAGAGGATCCAGACAAGAAGATTCCAAAACTGACCAAGGTGGAAAATCTGATCTAAGCGGAAAAGATCAAAATTTAGTACAAGTTAACTAACAGGCCTGATGATATAAAACAAGATCCAGAAAGCCAAACCCACCTGCTTTAACTGGAAGATGCATCCTTTTCAAGGATATCCAAGGAAGGAAGCCCCCATTTACAAAACAAAGCATTACATTTTAGAAAATATTTGCCAGGCATAGATAAAGGAATCACAAACGAACTGAGGTAAAGCATTCATCTTGAGTTCATTAACCTTACCCCACAAACTGAACTTTAAAGATGCCCATCTATATAAATCCCATGAAATCTCATTAATCAACTTATTCAAAGTTAGCTTGATCATTTGAGATACATCTCTGGGAATACAAAATTGCCAATAAGCCAATATACTATGAGGTGTAGCATTTCCAATCAGTATCAATTCAGACTTTGACCAGAATTTACGAGTTTCCTGGCAAGGTTTATATACTGCAATTGGCGTGCAGTGACCAGATTTTAACTAACTCTTGCAGCCAGTGCTCCATCATGGCCGTGTGGGGTAAAACAAGAAGGGAGGCAACTGGAGGAAAGCTGGCTCTCTATCGTCTTCAATGGTGGCGTTTTGACTTATACCACCTCTTTTGATAGCAGCCATCACTGTGGGTGGGAGCAAGGTCTGAGGAACTTACAAACCTGACAAAATCCTACTCCTTCCCCAACAAACCCCATTTTTAGCCCTGCACTGGCAGGATCTCTTTTTGATCGTCTCAGAGCGCAGGGCACAGAATAATGGGCTCAAGTTACAGGAAGCCAGATTCTGGCTGAACATCAGGAAACACTTCCTGACTGTTAGAGCAATACGACAACGGAACCAATTACCTGGGGAGGTGGTGGGCTCTCCCACAGTGGAGGCGTTCAAGACGAGGCTGGACAGCCATCTGTCGGGGATGCTCTGACTTGGATTCCTGCATTGAGCAGGGGGTTGGACTCGATGGCCTTGTAGGCCCCTTCCAACCCTACTATTCTATGATTTCTATGAATTGCACCAGTGGTATGTCCTCTCCAAACATATGAATGAACACATTCTGAGATAGACACACCAAAAGGATCTTTTAACGTTGGTCATAGTGTGTCTTAGCAGATTTGTCCCAATGATACACACACACACACACACAGTCTACTCCAAATGGAGGTTGGTTTAATTAATACACAAGAATAAAAAATGTACATGCTGATTACTTTGGGAATTAGCATATTGATAAAAGGCACTATATGAACTCTAAAATTGAATTAATCCATTCATATAAAACAAACAATCCTAGGCATACTAAACATACCAGGTAGAAAACCAAATGCAGGCATGAGGTTCAAAGTGGGGTGGGGAAATGAGCTCAAAAACCAGCTTGGTGTATAAACTGAGGGCTACTGTGCAAGGAAGGCTAGGCTGCGGACATGTGCGCCGTGTTTTGGCCTAAATGGGCTGGACTATGGGATACCGAAGAAGTCGTGGCTAGGAAAATCTGGGTTCTAAGTCTTTGTGGAAGAGGGAGAGAGAAGGAAAGCAGCGAGGGAGAGGAAGGAGGTCATAGCTCAGTGGTGGAGCCCCTGCTTGGCATGCAGAAGGCCCCAGATTCCATCCCCGGCATCTCCAGGTAGGGCAGGAAAAACTCCTGCCTGACACCCTGGAGAGCCGCTGCTGCCAGTCAGTGTCGACAACACTGGGCTAGATGACCACTGGTCTGACTCAGCATAAGGCAGCTCCCTGCATTCCCATGCAGCCCTTGCATCAAGTCACTGAGGCCAAGGGGGAACAGCAAGATGCTTGGGGAAGCTTCATTCAGAACTCTGACACCATCTCCAGCACCTCGTGTGCCACTGCCTACTTCTCCCGATTTCCTTCTCCAGCAATTTGTTGCGAATCACTTGAATCAGAATGACTACAGAACGACTACAAGGAGGACCACAGAATGGAAGCCTGGCCAATATCCTTTCCGCTAGCCTAGGAAAAGAGTTATTAAAGTGGCCAGTTAAAAAATACAGCAAATTCCTACATACACACTCACACAATCAGCTGATAGAAGAAGTTGGTAAAGGGGTAAAGGCTACAATTTTTAGGGGAAGGGTATCCAGAAAATAGAGCAGAAAGACAGGTAGCTGCCTGTAACTGTAGTTCTTCAAGTGCTCATCTGTGCCTGTGCAGAGCCTCAATTAGGGAAACTTCTATAGCTGAGGAGTTTTGGCGGGAACCCTCCCCACACTGTCCCATTATGTTCCCGCTTATTCCCTCAGTTCCTTGAGATTGACATTGTAGCCTCAGAACTGAGAAGAAATACCTTTGGTACCCAACACCGAACTCAAGTATGACACTGAGGAGGGGCTGGTGGGTGGGTTGTGTGAATGCACAGATGATCACTTGGAAGAACTACAGTTAGGGGTAGCAACCTGTCTTTCTTCGGTGGTGTCTCTGTGCACCATACATATGAGCAAGGAGCAAGCTAACTTACAAGGTGGTGGGTCGGTGTCCTATCACAAAACAGAGGAAGGGATGGCACAACCAAAAGTACAGTCAGCTTTAGCCCAAACATCCAGTCTGTGATGTCTAACGAAGGTAGACGGTGTTGACCAGGTTACAGTTCAGGGATGGCAACCTCTCTTCCGAAAGTGACCGACATCTATACCACACAAGTAGAGTGAGCTCAGACTGGGGCAGACAGTGAATTCAGCCAGCTCATATGATAGCTTGATAGTCTTGATGATGGAGGCAAAGCGCCGAGTTGAGAGAAGCTGGCCTTTGCGCTTTCCACCATAGCACACAAAGAGGTGAGGTGAAAGTCGAAACTGTTCAATCCTTGACTTGTGAAAGGCCAAAGCGCAGCAGACATCAAGCATGTGCAGGGTCAATTCCAGTGGTGTAGACAGGGAAGTAAAGAAAGCAGGCAAAAACAATGTCCTGATTTAAACGAAAGTCTGACATAACTTTCAGCAGGAAAGCAAGATCAGGTCTGAGCACCACTTTCTCTTGATGAAAGTCAAGATAAGCCTGGTCTACTCTGAGTGCACAGAGTTTGCTGGCACGGTGTGCTGATGTAATGGCCACCAAAAATGCCACCTTCCAAGAGAGAAGGTGCAAGTCCCTAGTTGCCAGTGGCTCAAAGGGCTTAGATGAGAGTGCCTTTAGCACCACAGACAGGCTCCAGCTCAGTACAGTGGAGCAACCAGGTGGTGCCGGATTCCTTATCCCCTTCAGAAATCTCTTTGCAGTCAGATGTGAAAAAACTGACCCCCCCCAATTGGAGGGTGGAACGTAAGGATGGACGAAAGTCCCTTACCTGGTCCCGCAGCTTGCTTCGCAGTGGGGGGGAGGCGCTCCGGTTCTCCCCCCGAAATTCAGGCCGGGGGGGGAGGCGCCCCGCCCCTCCCGGCCGAAATTCAGGCTGGGGGGGAGGCGCCCCATTCCTCGCTGCTGAAATTCAGACCAGGGAGGAGCGCCCCGTCTCCCCGGCCGCGAAATAAAAAAGTAAATTAAAAAAAAACAACACGTGATAGGCTACGTAACGATTTACGTAGCCTGTCACGGCTAGATTTTCAAAGTCAGCCGTGATAGGCTACGTAAATCGGTACGTAGCCTATCATGGCTGACTTTGGAAAAAAAAAAAAAGCGCATATGCAAATGGCGGCGCCCATGGGCGCCGCCATTTGCGTTCCTTGTTTGGGCATGGGTAGTCTACGTAAAGATTTAGGTAGACTACGGCGAAAATAAGGGCAACGCTATTTGCGTACGCGCTTTCCCCCCCCCCCCAAAGTCAGCCGGGATAGGCTACGTAAAGATTTACATAGCCTATCACGGCTGACTTTGAAAATCTAGCCGTGATAGGCTACGTAAATCGTTACGTAGCCTATCACGTATGTTTTTTGTTTTTTTTAATTTACTTTGTAATGGCGGCGGCGGCAGCCAGTTGGAAGACTGGCCCCCGCCCCTGCCGAAACGCCGCCGGGACCCGCCGCTGAGAGGGACATTCAAAGGAGGTAAGTCCCATCCCGGGGGGGGGGGGCGGGGGGCGGAGAATTTCACCACCAATTTCGGGGGGCCGAATGCATTGGCATTCGGCCTCCCGGAGATTCGTGGAGAAATTCTCCACCATCCCTAGTGGAATGCAGAAACAGCAGACAAACTCTGATTTTTTGAGAAAGGATTCAAGATGACAGCTTGAATCCTTTTTCAGTGAGGGACAGGAGAAGCTGGAGGATTTGGTGAAAGGAACACCAGGACAGATTAAACCTTTGCACTCGAGCAAAGGATGAGAGAGCAGTCAATTTCCTCGCATATGAGAGCTGCATGGAAGCCTTATGTGCTGCACTGAGAATTCTCTGTACTGATGCCGGAATCAGTTAAGTCTCTGTCACCCGATCTTCCATGCTGTGTTCTCCCTTGTGAGAAGGGATGGATGTGAGGGGAGACAACGGTATCAACCTTGTGCCAGTCTGAGCAGTGGGGCAAACCAAAGTTGACATGGCCACCACGGGGTCATGAGGATGCACTTGGTATCATCTGTCCCGATCTTTGCCAGGACCCTCATAATCAGAGGGAATGGAGGGAAGAGATAAAACAGCAGTCGCCTCCATGTGAGCATGAAAGCGTCTCCCAACAAACCCGTACCGTGGCGTGCCTGGCTGCAAAAAGCTTAGCAAAGAGCGCTGTGCTGCATGGCAGAGATCCACCTCTGGTGTGCCCCAGCGTTGAAAGAATGTCCCCAGGACCGATCTGTCCAGCTCCCTTTTGTGGGAGCTTGACTTGGTCTGACTGAGTTGGTCGGCGAAGACATTGTCCACCCTGGCAACATAGATTGTGACCAATCCAATCAGACAAGGCAAACACCACTGGAAGATCTCAAGAGCCAGAGCAAAGAGAGACAGCAATCTCATACCCCCTTCCTTGTTCAGGTATGCAACAACTGTTGTGTTGTCCAAAGTGACCTGGACCAGTCTGCTCACCAGGTCCAGTTCTAACGCCTGATGGGCCTTTTTCACCACTCTGAGCAATACGAGGTTTATATGCTGTTTTGCTTACATAGCTGACCTCTGTCCATGGACCATGAGGCCTGAGCAATGAGCCCCCGTATCCTCAGATCAACACATCCATAGTTACTACTTGAAATGGAGAGGGTTAGAGGAAAGGAATGCCCCTTGATAGATTGTCTGGCAGCGTCCACCACCTCAGGGAGTTCCTGACATTCTGTGGAAGCCACAGCCTGGTCCAGCAGGCATCTCACTCGGTATCCAAAGTACATGTGAACTAGTTCTGGGAAGGCCTCATATTCAAACGAGCATAACGGACAACCAAAGTCGTTGCAGCCATCAGGCCTAAGAGACACTGGACCTTGAATACTGAAACAGACTAGGGATGTACGAAAGTCACTTACCTTTGCAGGGGTGATTCGCGGTGGGGGGGAGGCGCTTTGCTTCTCCCCCGAAGTTCAGGCGAGGGGGGGGAGGCGCCCCGCCTCGCCCGGCCGAAATTCAGGCCGGGGAGAAGCGCCCTGTCTCCCCGGCCGTGAAAGAAAAAGTGAAAAAAACAACAACAACCCCGTGATAGGCTACGTAACGATTAACGTAGCCTATCATGGCTAGATTTCCGAAGTCAGCCGTGATAGGCTACGTTAATCGTCACATAGCCTATCACGGGTGACTTTGGAAAAAAAAAAAAAGCACGTACGCAAATGGCAGCGGCCCATGGGCGCCGCCATCTGCGTTCCTTATTTTGGCACGTCTAGTCTATGTAAAGATTTACGTACACTACGGCGAAAATAAGGGAACGCTATTTGCGTTGCCCTTATTTTCGCCGTAGTCTACGTAAATCTTTACGTAGACTAGACGTGCCAAAATAAGGAATGCAAATGGCGGCGCCCATGGGCCGCCGCCATTTGCGTACGCACTTCCCCCCCCCCCAAGTCACCCGTGATAGGCTACGTAAATCGTCACATAGCCTATCATGGCTGACTTTGGAAATCTAGCCGTGATAAGCTACGTAAATCGTCATGTAGCCTATCACAGGTGTGTGTTTTTGTTTTTTGTTTTACTTTTTTATTTTGTAATGGCGGCGGTGGCAGCCGGTTGGGAGACCGGCCGCTGCCCCCACCCCCGCCAAACCACCGCCGAACCGCCGCTGGGACCCGCCGCCGAGAGGGACATTCGGCCACGGTAAGTCCCATCCCGGGGGGGGGGCGGGGGGCCGGCGGAGAATTTCCCCAACACTTTCGGGGGGCTGAATGCCTCGGCGCTCGGCCTCCTGAAGATTCGTGGAGAAATTCTCTGCCATCCCTAAAACAGACCCGCAACGGCCTAACGGACTTCCAATGGCCTAACTGCTGCCAAAGAAATTAGCACTTCCACCCAATCTCAAGGGAGAAAAGCCCGACCCGAGTGGGAGTCCAGCAACGCCCCAATGAACTAAAGATGTTGGATAGGCTGTGGATGGAATTTCTCGAGACTGAGGCAAAATCCCAGACCCTGAAGGAGATTGAAGGTTACCTCTATTGATCAAAGAAGACGGTTTCATGTTGACACCAGTAGCCAATCGTCTCTATACGGATATACCTCAACGCCTAGCAGTCTGAGGTGTGAGCACACCACAGACATGCACTTCATAAATACCCCTGGATCAATGGCTAGGCCAAAGGGTAGCAGCCGGAATTGGTAGAGGTCAGTACTGATGGCAAAACGAAGGTAACGCTGGTACGATTTCTCTATGGCGAAGTGGAAATAAGTGTCCTTGAGGTCGATAAGAGGCAAACAAATCTCCTCTGGAGAGAAGAGAGAGTTTTGACGCTAAGGAGATCATACGGAACTTCCTGGGAGAAATTAAAAGTTCAACTCGTGTAGGTCCACGATCAGCCAAAGTCCTCCAACTTTCTTCGGTACCATGAAGAACCTTGAGCAGAAACCATCCTGAAGATGGGGGTGCAGGACAGATTTGATCGCTCCCTTCTCAAGCACCATCTGAAATTCAAGGTGGAGGACCCGAGATGGAGTTGTCACACATGCAGTACCGAGCAGAGGGCATCGAACTCAATCTGGTAGCCCCTGCAGAAGATGGAGAGGACCCATGCATCTGATGTGATGTTGCACATCACCAGGCCAGACGATAAAAGGACAGAAGAGTTCTGAAGATGGGGTGATAGTGCACCAGCCCAGGAGCTCCTCGCCACAGGGACAAGCCGCTTCCTTTAGGAACGGGGGCTACTGTACAGAGAATTTGCAGATAGAGCAGCTGGGGGGGGGCGTGTTAAGGAAGCAGCTGGTGGTTCTGACAACTTACCGCTCTGGAATAATCCAATTAGCACATGAGAGGATGTGGGGATGCCATTTAGGCATCCGATGAACACTAGCTCGAGTAAGTCACCGATTCTACTGGCCTCTAGTGGCCACTAATGTGAAAAACTATTGCAACACTTGTGAGATTTGCCAGCAAGTTGGGTTCCCACGAGATCATCCAAAAGCACCCATCCAGCTGTTGCCAGTTGTGAGGGAGTCCTTTGAGAAAGTGGGAAGAGATATTATGGGACATTTTTCACCACCGACCTGGACCAGGATTTTAACTATTGTATATTTTGCCACCAGATATGTGGAAGCCATACATTTGACTTCAATTACCTCCATTCAAATTGTTAAAGCTTTGTTATCTGTTTTTGCTCGATTAGGAATGCCACAGACTTTGGTGAGTGACTTGGGCTCTGGTTTCATGTCACAGTTAATGAAGAGACTATGGGAGATGGCGGATGGCAAAATGATAACAGATGACAAAGAAAAAGCAGAACTGCTCAATTCCTACTTTCACTCCCCAAAGAGGATCTATGAGCCCCCTGGCAAGGCGAAGTACACGCTGAAGGGGCAGGACTGCAGCTTGAGATCAATAGCGATATGGTCAAGGAACACCTAATTACTTTGAATGAGTTCAAATCTCCAGGGCCAGATGAACTGCATCCTAGAGTAATAAAGGAACAGGCAGAAGAGCTCTCAGAACACTGGGCAGAAAACAACAAAATGAAATTTAATAGGGATCAATGCCAAGTTCTGAACCTAGGAAAAAGAAACCAAATGCAGAGTTACAAGAGGGGCGATACTTGGCTCAACAACAATACAAGCGAGAAGGATCTTGGAATTGTCGATCACAAGCTGAATATGAGCCAACAATATGATGCGGCTTGAAAAAAGACAAATGCTATTTGGAGCTGCATTAATACAAGCATAGCTTCCAAATCCCAGCAAGTATTAGTTATTATTATTACTATTATTATTTATTTCATTTCTATACCGCCCAATAGCCGAAGCTCTCTGGGCGGTTCACAAAAATTAAAACCAAACAACACACAATAAAACAATTTAAAATATATTGAACATTAAAACCACAATATAACAATACAACCACAATAAAACCTAGCAACAGTGCAGGAGTTTAAAATACAGATTTAAAATAGCAAAGATAAAAATTTAGAAAGCTAAAATGCTAAAATGCCTGGGAAAATAAAAAGGTCTTCACCTGGCGCCGAAAGGAGTACAATGTAGGTGCCAGGCGAACCTCACTAGGGAGCTCATTCCAGAGCCGGGGTGCCACCGCAGAAAAAGCCCTCCTCCTAGTACCCACCCGCCTCACTTCCTTTGGCAGGGGCTCACGGAGAAGGGCCACTGATGATGATCTTAAGGTCCGGGCAGGCACATATGGGAGGAGGCGATCCTACGGGTAACCTGGCCCCAAGCCGTTAAGGGCTTTGAATGTTAACACCAGCACTTTGAATCGGGCCCGGAAATGGAATGGCACCCAGTGCAGCTGGAAAAATACTGGCGTAATATGAGCTTGCAGGCCAGTCCCTGTTAACAATCTTGCTGCCCTATTTTGGACCAGCTGAAGTTTCCGGACCGTTTTCAAAGGCAGCCCCACGTATAACGCATTGCAGTAATCCAGACGAGAAGTTATCAGAGCATGGATAACTGTAGATATGCTATCTCTGTCCAGATAAGGGCGTAGTTGGTATGCCAGCCTAAGCTGATAAAAAGTGCTCCGTGCCACTGAGTTCATCTGTGCCTCAAGTGACAGTTCTGGATCCAAGAGCACCCCCAAACTACGAACCTGATCCTTTAGGGGGAGTGCAACCCCCTCCAGAACAGGTTGAATATCACCTAGCCGGGCAGATGAACCACCCACTAACAGTACCTCTGTCCTGTCTGGATTGAGTTTCAGTTTATTAGCCCTCATCCAGTCCATTACCATGCCCAGGCACTGATTCATAACAGCCACTGCCTCACCTGGTTTTGATGTAAAAGAGAGGTAGAGCTGGGTGTCATCTGCATATTGATGGCACCTCAGCCCACACCTCTGGATAACCTCTCCCAGCGGTTTCATGTAGATGTTAAACAGCATGGGGGATAAAATAGAGCCCTGTGGAACTCCATGGCACAATTGCCATGGCACAGAGCAATATTCCCCCAGCACCACCTTCTGGAATCGGCCATCCAAGTAGGAGCGGAACCACTGTAGTGCAGTGCCTCCAACTCCTAACCCAGACAACCTATCCAGAAGGATACCATGGTCGATGGTATCGAAAGCCTCTGAGAGGTCCAGGAGAATCAACAGGGTCGCACTCCCCCTGTCCCTCTCCCGGCAGAGGTCATCCCACAGGGCGACCAAGGCAGTTTCCGTTCCAAAACCAGGCCTGTAGCCCGATTGAAATGGATCTAGATAATCCGTTTCATTCAAGAGTGCCTGGAGCTGTCCTACAACCACCCGCTCAAGCACCTTGCCCAGGAAGGGGATGTTGGCCACTGGCCTATAATTGTTAACATCCTCTGGGTCCAGGTTAGGCTTTTTCAGGAGTGGTCTAATTACTGCCTCTTTTAAAGCAGCAGGCACCACTCCCTCTCTCAAGGAGGAATTTACAACCTCCTGGACCCAGCCGGACAACCCGTCCTTGTTTGATTTAATAAGCCATGAAGGGCAAGGGTCAAGCACACAAGTGGTCGATCGGACTTGGCCAAGCACCTTGTCCGCATCCTCAGGCCTCAGTAACTGAAACTCATCCAATAAAACTGGACCAGATGGTGCTCTGAACGCCTCTACCAATGGAACTGCATTAATGGTGGTGACGAATCTGAGCGACTTTATCCTCAAAGTGCTGTGCAAACTTGTCACAGCGTGCTACCAAGGGTTCCACCGTCTCTCTCCCTGGCCCAGAATGTAACAGGCTGCGAACCACTCAGAAAAGCTCTGCTGGACGACACTGAGAAGATGCAATGCTGGTGGAAAAGAACTGTCTCTTTGCCACCCTCGCCGCCACAGAGTAGGCTCGATAGTGGGCTCTTACCTGTGTTCGGTTAGACTCAGCACGGGTTTTCCTCCACCTGTGTTCTAGCCGTCTCCCCTCTCGCTTCATTGCCCTCAGCTCAGGTGTATACCAAGGAGCTGGCCGGGCTCTGCTCAGAGGGAGAGGGCGCTGGGCGCGATCGTGTCAACCGCCCGAGTCATCTCTGCATTCCACAGAGCGACCTGGACTTCGACAGGAGCACCAGCCATACCAGCAGGAAAATCCCCCAGAGCCCTCTGGAATCCATCGGAATCCATTAATCTCCGGGGGCGGACCATTTTAATAGGTCCCCCACCCTTGCAGAGGGGAAAGGCCGCCAGGAGTCTAAACCTCAGCAGGAAGTGATCTGACCATGACAAAGGGACAGATGTTAATTCCTCCACTTTCAGATCACCATCCTCCTGCCCAGTCGAGAAAACCAGATCAAGCGTGTGTCCTTTTATATGCGTTGGGCCGATGACATGTTGGGACAGCCCCATGGTTGTCATGGCAGCCATGAAGTCCTGAGCCGCCCTGGATACAGCGGCCTTGGCATGGAAGTTGAGATCCCCCAGGACCATCATCCTAGGGGTCCTCAACACCAAGTCCGAGACCACCTCCGACAGCTCAGGCAGGGAGTCTGATGGGCAGCGGGGTGGGCGGTACACCAACAGAATCCCTAATCTGACCTGGGTACCCAACACAAGATACAGTTCCCCTCTACTCAGCACTAGTCAGGCCTCATCTGGAGTACTGTGTCCAGTTCTGGGTGCCATACTTTAAGAAGAGTGCAGACAAACTGGAGAGGGTTCAGTGGAGGGCAACAAAGATGATCAGGGGGCTGGAAACAAAGTACTATGAGGAGAGACTGAAAGAACTGGGTATGCTTAGCCTTGAGAAGAGAAGAGAAGAGAAGAGAAGAGAAGAGAAGACTGAGGGGAGATATGATAGCATTCTTCAAGTACTTGAAAGGTTGTCACAGAGAGGAAGGCCAGGATCTCTTCTTGATCATCCCAGAGTGTAGGACACGGAATAATGGGCTCAAGTTACAGGAAGCCAGATTCCAGCTGAACATCAGGAAAAACTTCCTGACCATCAGAGCAATACGACAATGGAACCAATTACCTAGGGAGGTAGTGGGCTCTCCCACACTGGAGGCATTCAAGATGAGTCTGGACAGACATCTGTCAGGGATGCTCTGACTTGCATTCCTGCATTAAGCAGGGGTTTGGACTCGATGGTTTTATAGGCCCCTTCCAACCCTATTATTCTATGATTCTATATCCTCAGCATACCATCATGAGGGAAACAGATTAGTGGAAAGATTTAATCAGACTTTAGGGAAGATGTTAAAGGTTTATGCCTTAGCCCATAAACTGACTGGGATCAAGTGCTGCCTCTTTTGCTGTTTGCATATAAAAACTCACCCCAGGTAGCTTAGGCTACTCCACAAACGAACTTATGTTTGGAAGAGAACTTTGGGGACCATTGGCTTTGCTCAAAGAACAGTGGGAGGGGCAGCTGGTGTCAGCCCCCACCTTTGTGGTGGCATATGTGCAGCAGTTACAAAATACACTGTGGGAAGTGGGAGAGATTGCCCGGACTCATTTGATGGCAGCCCGGGGCCGTCAGAAGGCCTGGTATGATGTCAAGGCCAGAGAGAGGATGTTCCAACCAGGAGATAAGGTTTTGGTATTGAAGCCGACAAAACTGGATAAGCTGTCGGTGAGATGGGAGGGCCCTCTGGTGGTAGAATAATGCCTGAACTCTGTGAATTACTTGCTGAAGCCCCCTGACTCTTCCAGGAGGGCTAAAGTCTATCATGTAAATATGATGAAGCCATTCCAAGAGCAAGAGAGAGTGGTGAAGACAATTGGGGCTGAAGCCGATGGGGCACGTGGTGGACTTACTGGAGGAGTACCAGCACAGGGGAGGGGTGGCCAAGATATGCCTGCCTGAGACTCTAGGAGCCAGACAAAGGACTCAGCTACAACAAATATTAGGCAAATTCCACAATTTGTTTTCTAGTGCTCCAGAACGGACTTCTTTGGCCTGCCACTCGATCCTCATGGGAGACTATCCACCCATTCAGTCTCCCCCCTTCAGAGCCATGGGGCGCCACGCAGAGCTTGTGGCTAAAGAATTGCAAAAGATGTTGGTTCTGGGGGTGATTAAAGAGTCAACACCCCTAGTCTTCCCCAATTGTGTTGGTAAACAAAAAGGGGGGGTAACGTTCTGTGTCAACTAGAGAGCCATCAATCGTGTTACCCAGGCAGATAGCTACCCCTTGCCTCGTGTGGATAATCTGATAGAGCTGCTGGCTGGGGCAAAATACATCTCCACCTTAGATCTGACTAAAGGGTACTGGCAGGTCCCATTGGATGAAGATCCTTCGTTAAAATCTGCATTTAGAACCCACCTCGGCTTGTTCAAGTTCACTGTTCTACTGTTTGGCCTCAAGGGGGCACCAATGACATTCCAGAAGCTCATTAGCATCATACAATCATAGAATAGTAGGACTGGAAGGGGCCTACAAGCATTTATGCCTATTAAATGTCATTCTGTTGTTTTCTGCCCAGCACTCCAGTCTATCAAGATCACTTTGAATTTTGTTTCTGTCTTCCAAAGTATTAGATATCCTGCCCAATTTTGTGTCATCTGCAAATTTGATCAGCATTCCCTGCACCTCCTCCTCCAAGTCATTAATAAAAATGTTGAAGAGCACTGGGCCCAGGACTGAGCCCTGCGGTACCCCGCTCATTACCTCTCCCCAGTTTGAGAAGGTCCCACTGATAAGCACTCTTTGAGTCCGATTCTGTAGTCAACTGTGGATCGACCTGAGAGTTGTTTCATCTAGCCCACTTTGAGCTAGTTTGCTCATCAAGATATCATGGGGCACTTTGTCGAAAGCTTTGCTGAAGTCAAGGTATATTATGTCTACAGCATTCCCACAGTCCACAAGGGAGGTGACTTGATCAAAAAATGAGATCAGATTAGTCTGGCAGGATTTGTTCTTGACAAATCCATGTTGGCTTCGAGTCATCACGGCACTGTTTTCAAGGTGCTTCCAGATGGATTCCTTTATCATCTGCTCCAGAATTTTCCCAGGGACTGATGTCAGACTGACTGGTCTGTAGTTCCCAGGTTCCTCCTTTTTGCCCTTTTTGAAGATAGGAACAACATTAGCCCTTCTCCAGTCATCTGGCACTTCACCTGTCCTCCATGATTTCTCAAAGAGAATAGACTGAGAATTCTTCTGCCAGTTCCTTTATTACTCTAGGATGCAGTTCATCTGGCCCTGGAGATTTGAACTCATTCAAAGTAATTCGGTGTTCCTTGACCATATGCCTATCAATCTCAAGCTGCAATCCTGTCCCTTCAGCCTGTACTTCACCTTTGCCAGGGGGGTCATAGACCCTCTTTTGGGAGAAGACTGAGCCAAAGTAGGAATTGAGCACCTCTGCCTTTTCTTTGTCATCTGTTATCATTTTGCCATCCTTATTTAATAGGTGAACTACCATTTCTTTCCTGTCTTTTACTGTGCACGTAGCTGAAGAAAGCCTTTTTGTTGCTTTTAGCATCCCTCGCTAACTTCAGCTCGTTCTCAGCTTTAGCCTTCCTGACGCCATCCCTGCAATTCTGTGCTACCTGCCTGTACTCTTCCTTTGTTGCTTGGCCTTCTTCCCACTTCCTATATGTGTGCTTTTTTGTTTTCAGGTCATCTCTAAGCTTTTGTGAAGCCACATTGGCGTCTTCTGTTGTCTTCCACCTTTTCTTCTTGTTGGAATTGTTTGTAACTGTGCCTTGAGAATTTCCTTTTTTAAAAGCTCCCACCCATCTTGGACTCCTTTTCTTGTCAGAGTTGCTTGCCATGGGACCGCACTGATCATTGTTCTGAGTTTATTAAAATCAGCTTTCCTAAAATCCAGGGTATGCGTTTGACTACACTCTGCTTTTGCTTCCCTTAGAAGCAAAAACTCAAGTACAACATGGTCGCTTTCCCCCAGAGTTCCTGTAACTGCTACTTTAGCCACTAAGTCATCTCTGTTGGTTAGGATCAAGTCAAGGATAGCCGATCCTCTAGTTCCTTCCTCTACTTTCTGTAGGAGGAAGTTATCCGCCACACAAGTCAGGAATTTCCTGGAGGGTCATGTTTTGCAGAATTTATCTCCCAACAAATATCGGGGAAATTGAAGTCCCCCATTACTACTACACCATGCTTCCTTAAAACACTGGCTATTTGCTTTTCAAAAGTTTCATCCTCGTCTTCTCCTTGATTGGGTGGCTGGTAATAGACTCCAACCAACAGGTTCCTTTTATTCTTTGCTCCATTTATTTTGATCCAGATGCTCTCGATGGGGCTACCAAGCTCATCCTCCTCTATTTCTGTGCAGAGATATGTATTTTTCACATACAGTGCAACCCCACCTCCCTTTCTGTTCCTCCTGTTCTTTTTGAACAAGTTACATCCTTCAATTGCTGTATTCCAGTCATGACAGTCAACCCACCAAATCTCAGTTATACCTATCAAGTCATAATGTCCCACTTGTATTAAGAGTTCAAGTTTGTTCTGTTTGTTTCCCATACTCTGGGCATTAGTATATAGACATCAAAGACCATGTGCTTCATAGTGTGGCTTTTTTCCTAAATGTGTCTGAAGACTATTATTGGGTGCTATTAGAGCTGTTCTCTCCGTAGTGGTGCATGAGCCTTCATCCATCGTTACCCCCAACTTTATGTCTCCCTCCCCTGTAGGATTGAGTTTAAACCCCTCCTGATGAAGTTCTTCAAGTTGTGGCCAAACACATTCTTCCCAGCCTTTGTGAGGTGCAACCTATCCCTTGCCAACAGTCCATCTTCCAGGAAGTATAGCCCGTGGTTCCAGAATCCAAATCTCTCATGCCGGCACCACCTTCATAGCCAGTCATTCACCTGGAGTATTTGTCTTTCCCTTTCTATCCCTCTTCTAACTACTGGAAGGATGGATGAGAAAACTATCTGGACCCCCAAGTTCTTGAGTTTCCTTCCCAAAGCTTCAAAGTCTGTCGGGATTTCTTCATAGCTCCGCTTGGCAATATCATTTGTTCCCACATGGATGAAAAGAAAGGGATACCTGTCAGTGGGCTTTATGAGTGCAGGCAACCTTTCAGTCACGTCTCTAATCCGTCCTCCCGGGAGACAACATACCTGGCCGGTCCACGGGTCTTCGCGACATACTTGGGTTTTGATCCCACGCAGCAAGGAGTCTCCCACTACTACTCCTTTCTCTTCTTGTTGTAAACCTGGGTTTCATTGCCTCTGCTTGACTGACCTTCAGCCTCTTGCTCACTCTCATGTAGGTTCCCCTGTGATTCTTCCTCTGCAGGCTGTCCTCCAGTCTCATCCGCAAGTACTTGAAATCGGTTCCACAGCTCCACTGCTTCCACTGGTGCAGAGTGGCGTCTAGTTCTTCTTCTCCTAATTGTCACCCTTTTTCAAGGAGTATCCTCTACTCCATTTTTCTTCACCTCAGCATTTCCCACTTCTGCCTCAGCTTGCTGTTGCTCTTCAAGCTTCTGGTCTTCCCTTTGCTGCTGTAGTTCCACCATTCTGTCCAAGAACTCTTCGTGTTCTCTTATTCCCCGGAGGGTTGACAGTCGCCGCTCCAGTCCACTTACTTTTTCTTCCAGCAGTGTGATCAACTTGCACTTGTTGCAGGTGTAGGCCATGTTGATCTCAGGCAAGAAAACAAACACTGCACACACCTTGCAGGTCACCACCACTGAAGAGTCTTGTCCTTCCATAGCCTCTATTCCCTTTTTGTGTCTAGCTTTCTGCTTGTTCTACACTAGCCTGTGCCTGCTCCTCTACTCAGTAGGGGTTAAAAGCAGAGTCCCACTGGTGTGGAAGTGTGTGTTACAAGACAAATAAATGAAAAAAAAAAGTTAAAGAAGAAAAAAATGTTAGGGGCCTTGTCCTCCCCTGCCGAACTCCCCTGGAGTCCATAATTAATGGACTGTTGAATGGGCTGGGGGTGAGGTTGCTTGTGCGTATTTGGACAATATTGCAATTTTTAGTTCGACTTGGGAAGAGCATTTGGCCCATGTTTGTCAGGTGCTGCAATGCCTGAATGGAATTGGTTTGACTATTAAGGCTACCAAGTGCCAATCTGGGAGGGGAGAAGTAACCTAGGCCACAGGGTTGGCAGCAGAAGCCTAAAATCCTGGAAGCTAAATTAGAGGCAGTACAACAATGGCCCATACCTACCACCAAAAAGAAGTGCAATCCTTCTTGGGATTGGCAGGATACTATTGACATTTTGTTCCCAACTTTAGTGCTGTGGTAACCCCTCTGACTGATTTATGTAAAAAATGGCAACCTGTAAAGGTACATTGGACAGAATAATGCCAGAGAGCCTTTGATGAACTGAAACATTGGTTGAAACATTTTCCTGTTTTGAAGACCCCCGACTTTTAACAGCCTTTTACACTACAGACTGATGCTTCTGAGACTGGGTCGGGGGCTGTCTTGCTACAGACCAAGGAGGGGGGAACTCTCCATCCTGCGGCTTACATTAGCAAAAAGTTATTGCCCAGGGAGAAGAACTTACCCACAGTTGAGAAAGAGTGCTTGGCTATTGTGTGAGCTTTAGGAAAATTGCGACCTTACTTATGGCGGAGGCCTTTTCGGCTCCAAACAGACCAGTCCCCCCTGTGTTGGTTGACTAAGGTAAAGAATACAAATCAAAAATTGTTGCACTGGAGCCTGCAAGATTATGATTTTTCGGTGACCCACGTTCCCGGGCGGGAGAATGTAGTGGCCGATGGGCTGTCTAGAGTCTACCACAGTGATTGAGCTAAAATAAAAAGAGAGAGACTGTTGCCTAGTCTAAATTTAGAGGTAAACCCTGTAAACTTCATCTTATGTGGGGAGGTGTCAAGGAGAAGGTCTTACAGGGCCAAAGCTGTGGTGAGAAAGAGTTAATTTTACCTTGCATAGTTTTAGTTGGTGTTTTAGGGTAGGAGAGAGAGTGGGATCCTGCAAGAAGATCAACAAGCCAGGCCACCTGGAAGGAGGAAGAGATGTGGGTATACCATGATTGAAGGCCCCAGGATGGAGGCCTCATCAGGGGCCCAAGGTGGTAAAACAACTTTGCCTGCCAAAAGGCCAGCACAGCTGAGGAGGTGTGAAAAAGCCCAGCTCATCCTCCCTGAGGGAAGGGAGGGGGGATGAAAGAGTGAGGGACTGGGTTTGGAATGGGATAAAAAGAGACCTGCAGCCATTCTTCTTGGTGCTTTGGTTTCCATCTGGTCCAGGTGGAACGTGTTGGAGTGCTGACATTAACTAAGGATCCTACTCCGAGGTGTGAGTAGACTAGGGTTATGTAGTCTTTTATTGTTTTAGTCTGTGTTGGGTTTCCAAACGGGGAGTTGATATTTGGGGAAATTCTACATTGTACTTTGTCTTCTCTCTCTTGTCATTCCCTTACCCCTTATTAGCAAATAAACATCTACCTCAAAATCATTGCTGCTATTTCTTTTCTGGGTCAGTGCTAAATTCAGTGGCTACTGTCTCCTCCTCTGGGAAGGGAAGGGGGTGGGGGGTGCTCACAGGCCACCTGGCTGGCTTTGAGAGACAGGAGGGCTGTGGATCAAGGGGGGCTGATTGAGCCCAGAGATCCGGTCTTCCAGATTTTATACAGTGATAAACAGAGCAACGAAGAAGGGGTGTAATGACTTACCGGGAAACGCCAAGGCATGCCCTGCCCTAGGAGACCCCACTGCAGCTGTTTCACTCCCAAGGCCACTCACCTCTCAGCCAAAGCAGCGAGAGGAATAGTCAACAGGCTGTTTGGGAGTAGTAAGTGGGGGAGGCCAGGCAAGCTGTTGCTGCTACTATGCAGCGCATCCTGGAAGTAGCAGAGAGATGCTGCTCAGCTGGCCAGAGTCATGGGGGCGTGGGGCTGCACCGGGAGAGCATACTCAATGAGGCAGCATTTAGGCAAGAGCGGGAGGACAGAGATAAGACAGAGGAAGCAAGTCAAAGACAAACACTAACTGAAGGCTGACAAAATGCTGAGACTGCAGGCAAGCTGAGGCGGGGACAAAGACTAGATGAAAGAGGTGTTTCAACCCCTAGCCTAAATCCTGCAGCTGTTAGTGCAGTGAGAAGAGGAATAAGAGCCAGCAGGGGCTGTAAAGACAGAGAAGGGAAAGGAGTGGAGAACGGTGCACTGACCTGACAGGAAGAAACAGAGCCCAAAGCTGCAAGTGATGGGAGACTTAACAGAAGAGCTAGCTCAGCTCCAGATTGGGTAAACCATGGGGTGGAAGGCATAGGCATTCCCAGCCTTTATCCTGTGGGAACTGCTTATCTAGGGCCTCAGTAGAGGTGTGAGAGTGTATTTAGAAAATCCTGTCTTGAGGAACAGCTCCAGGGGGAGGGCAAAGTAAAAGAACACCTGTCTTCAGAACTAATTTCCCCAGCAGCCTGAGAAGAAAACAAGAACAGAGGAGCTTATCTGCCTACAAGCCAAAACACACAACTTTAGAGAGACTTGGCTGGGAGGAACTTCGCTGTAGCGATTCCCTGGCTTGGGAGTTTATATGTTGTTTTGTGTGGGCTGTCAGTGATGTAACTCGACACCTTTTGAATAATAAGAAAATAAATAATAAATGTAAGTTTCAGCCAGAGTTTATGGTCATGTGATCTATAGAAGCAATGAAACTAGGGGGATTTGATGTTCCTCTTCCAATGGACCCACCAACAATGGGGGTTGTCAAAGGTGCCATTTATTTCTGCGGCACCTTTGTGGTGATAGTTGCAAAACTTCAAAGTCAAGAAAGACTTTGCTGGTGTCACTGGGTGAGTTCAAAGACCTTGGCTGTTGGGGTTGCTACCTGGCGGTAGTTATTTTGAACCAGCGCTGTTGCCTTGGCTGCTGCTGAGACAGGAATCCCATCCACAGTGCCATGACTAGGTCTTCTGCACTGAGTCTAATGTGTTGTCAGATTTTGTATTAAACAGGCCATGGCCATCAAAGGGTAGATCCTCGATGCGGGCTCTAGTTTCCTGGGGGAGGCCAGCCAACCTCAACCAGGCATGGTGACGCAGGGCAATGGAACCAAGGAGTACTTCTGAGTCACGGTCGACTTGATGGTGAGATATATTTATTTGCTGTCTTGACAACTTCATTGCCTCAGATTGGAAGAGGCAGGCCAGTTCCTTCTTGTCATCCAGAAGATGTTCAAAAAGGCAGCTAGCTTTGTCCCAAAGAAGTGGCTGTTACCCAGACATAGCTGCCCGATAATTAGAGTTTTAGGTCCATTACTACCAAATAATATAATCTCCTCCCAAGTAGGTCAAGGTTTCTTTATCAGTTGGAGAAGAATGTGCCTTCCAAGACTTCCCCTGAGCGGCCTCAACAACCACTGAGTTCAGGGCAGGGTGTTTACACAGGTATTCAGCATTAGCTTCCTGCAAGCGATACATTCTCTCTAAACACTTAGACATTGAAGGCATAGTGGAGGGGGCCTTCCAGGACTGTTTAATATTCTCTTCCAACACAGGAAGAAGAGGTATGGCCACAGGCCAGGATAGCTCTGCATTCACCAGGTTGAAAAATGGATGCTGCACTGTGGGGGTCACTTGCTGGGTTTCCAAGCCCAGGGATTGTGCCATTCTCAGAACCTGATTAGAAAATTGTCCAGGGTCCTCTGATGGCGAGATAGCATCATTCAACCTGTTAATGGCATCAGGTGAAAAAATTGACAAAAGGCAGGAAGATGTGATGTCAGATTGATAGCCTCTTATACCAGAAAGTGGGGACTCCCCCGGTGGAGCCTGTGGTAGAGCTTGTTTATCACCTTCCTTGTGGTGGAGCGATGAGACATCACCAATGTTAATTTGTGGCGGGGGCTGTAGCATGGCTGGCAGTTGTTCAATAAGACAAAACAGCCTGCAACTGAGTTGTTTGTTGCTGCTGCAAAACAGGAGTTGCAATTGGAGAGGGTGCATGAAAAACACCTTAGCAATCCAGTAGTCTTGATACTGTAACCGATGGGTGCCGACTGTATCAACTTGCTTCCCAGTAGGGAGGGTCATGATGGCGGGGATAGTAGTAGGCATCATAAGGAGCATCATGGTCTTCAACCCAATCATGGGGTCTTCTATATCGGGAATCCAAAGCCGAGCGCTTGTTCCACTCAGAGAATGGTGATCTGGACCAATCTTGATCACGGCTTTGCTTGTAAAAACTAGGAGGATGACCTCTGTTGAAGGATGCAACCGAGCAGAGTGAATCTGAAGACCCTGGACATTGATCTTGGAATGTTTTGTACCCTTGTGGGCGGTAAGGACAAGGTGGCAGAGCGTGTGGATTAATAGGGATGGATCCCGGATCTCACCCTCCAATGTCAATGTGATCAGAATGGGATCTGCTACAGGAGCTGGAGTCACTGAATGAATTGGCGAGAATAACATTGATAGAACGGGAGGTACGGTCATTGGTACAGGTGACAGCATTCGATCCTGAGGCATTAGTGGAGCAATGGGAGATGTGACCGGTACTGGAGGTTGCTGTCGATCCCAAGATATCGAAGTAGGATTGGGGAGAGTGGTGAAACCCAAAGGACGCATTTGATCCCAAGTAAAGTCATCTGACTTCTAAGAAGTCTTTTTCTTCTTTTTAGGTTCTGGAAGACGTCCCCAATACTGGATCAGGTTCCTGCACAGCAGGTAAATCCCTTGGCGAGGAGGTTGGCTTCTCCACCATACCCTTTGGCTCCTCCACTGCTTCCAACGCTCATTTCCAAAGAGTGGCTTTCAGCCAGTCAGAGCAATACCACCTCACCTGCTTGGGAAAAGCTGGGCAATGTGGATAAGCCTCCACAATTTGCCCTTCTCTGAGGCGAAAGAGGCAAAGGGAACACCTGCAGGTTGGCGGTAACTTCCCCCACAACGGACACACTTTCTAAATGGCGCCCTAAGGACCATCCACTGATGAGGGTGATTGCAATATCGCAAAAAACAAATATAAATAAAAGCACAGAAGTGTAAAGATAGAAAACGCTGATAGAAAGAAGAGAGAATAAAACCTCAGCTTCTGAAGTACTTTGAGAATGAACTGAACGCAGCTGAAGTTCCCTCATGAGGCTACCACAACAGCAGTTGAAAGAGACCTGAGGGAATAAGCAGGAACCTGCTAGGTTCATGTGCACTGAAACAGCGGGGGAAGGGTTCCCGCCAAAACTCCTCAGCTATAGAACTTTCCTGAATCGAGGCTCCGCACTGATGCAGAGCCCATATGTGTGATGCACAGAGACCACAAAGAAGAACTGACAGATACCTATCCAGGAATCTCATTGGATCATTCTTAAGATAGAGCTGGGGAGCAGGGAAACTCCTGCAGTTGCTATGAAAAAGGCTGCTGGGTTGCTCCTTCAGCAAAAACAGGGCCCTGAAGCAGGTGTTCTGGGGGAAAGAACTGATGAGACTCTCTGGCCCTAGGTTCTGTGGCCTGAGAGTGACTTCAGTCAAGGGAGCGAGAGCCAGGAACACTGACCTTGCCATGCACCAGAAATGTATGGGGACACGGGGAGGCCAGGTGTGGTGCCCAGACCCTGCCAGGAACAACAGGCATTTGAGCCCTGGGTTTTATAGTATTTGGACAAAAGGACCCATGCCCCAGGATTAAATGACTACTGAAGAATACATCTTTTGACATATTGGAGACCTTTTATCCAAATCTAATCAGGCCAGGACATCCTCAGGTCTGCTGTACTTAGCCTGAAGACCTCCACCCGACCACCATTCTTATCACTAACTATGCAATACTGAGGTGATATGTGACTCTTTGCCTGGGGTGTATTCATGGCTACACTCTGATTACTGTGTCTTATTCTAATCGTAAGGTACTCAATGTTAGTGTGGTTGATTAAACCATATTGCTGATTTTCGACCCGAGTAGGTAACTTCTTAAAATGACCATACATATCTCGAAATATTGGGATGAAGTGTCTCTTGGGCAGCCTGCCAACAAGGGGGTGTCAGTCTAGGGATGTGTGAACCCACCCCTGTCTGGGTTCACCAGAAGCCCGCTGAGCCACTGTCCCCGCTTGACAGTCCCTGGACCGCCTTCGAGCCTCTCCCACACTTGCCAAGCAGCCCACGCTCACCCCAGTAGCCTTGCCGAGCTCTGTAGTCACCCTTTTTTTGAGAAATAAAACGGTGATCACAAAAATTAGATATTTTCGTATGTGCGTAAATGTGCCTTTTGCAAATGTGCATATTTGCATGTGAAATGTGTGTTTTTGCAAAAAACACACATTTTTGGGCCTATGTAAATATGTGGCTTCACAAAAATGTGTATTTTTGCATAGGTGAATATGCACATTTGCAAAATGTGCATTTTTGCACATGCAGAAATGTGTGCATTTTTGCGACCGCCATTTGATTTCTCAAAAAATTGCAACCACAAAGCTGGACGAGGCTGCCGGGATGAGTGCAGGCTATTTGCTGAGCGCAAGCAGGGGGCAGGCGGAGGCTTGGTGAGCAGGGCTTGGGGTGCAGGCAGGCAAGGTTCTGCTACATTCCCGGACTGAATTGAGCGCCCACTCCATCTCTGGGTTTCACCAACATATTCCTGGCAATATGCCAATGCAGTGTCTCCAACCCAAATCTATCTTAGTTGTGACCCTATAGTTCCCAGCTAGTGTATATAGAGCATACTGTTCCCAGGGATGAGCAATCTGGTGCCCCCAAATGTTTTCGACTATAACTCTCATAAGGCCATGCTGGCTGGGCCTTCTGGAAGTCATAGTTCAACACAACTGGAGAGCACCAAGTTGTCTAGTTAATACTGTTTGTTTCCATATGTAAGGTGGTAATAGCCATCTATCTTCCATGACACTTGTAGGGAAGGATGAGAAGGACTCTAATTCAATACTATATAAAACAACTATATCAAAAACATTCTAGTGGTTAGACATCTTTTATTCTGTATTGTCCAACAGCATGCAGATATAGAATCCAAAATATAATGCAATATAAGTCTATGAAATGGAATGTATTTCCTTATAAAAGTGCAAGAACATTTGCTGTAGTCATTTGCAAAATAGGCTGAAATGTCTGTGTTATGGTATATCTACAACAGACACCATGACCGACTGTAATTTTCAATTTTTCCACTACACACGCTCCTTTTCAACGCTAAGCAATTTTCTCAGAAGCCAGTTTCTGCTACAACAGCAATTTACCAGTTATCAATACATATATTGTTTGCTCATCTGGAGGAATTCATACAATATTAATCACAATTCAAGCAAATCTATATGTAGTACAATATTTATATTTGATATTTTGTATCATTAGTGTCAGCCTGATTTTAGTTTTCAGCCAAACAAGGTAATTTAAGGAAACCAAGCTAGAAATGAACACTTACATGGCTGTCCAGTGCAACTGTCGAGTGCCTTTCCCCCCACCCCCTCAATCAGATTAAGTCGCCTTCAGTTGTTCTTTAACAAGTCAATGCAGCTTCGCACAAGAGAAACATTATTCTGGAAGGTAAAGGAGGTAGTCAGTTTTGCAGGAGAGACAGCCAGCCACCAAACCTAACTGGAGAACAGTAATGGGGTTTCAAACGTTCCTATTCAATGCATTTATCTGTTACAGGAGATTCTGAAGTCAGTTTGATAGCTACATACATAAACCCTACACACTATCTACAATACAGGTGGGCAATTTGTGGCTCTCCAGAGGTTTTGGCCTACAAAGCTCACCAGCTCTAGCCATCATAGCCAATTATGAGAGGTCAGGAGAGTTGTAGGCCATCTGGAGGGTCACAAGTTGCTTGCCTCTGATCTACAAGTAGATCCTCCCACATAAAACAACAATGGACATGACTAGACAAGGGGAGCTCTCAGGTGTGTGTGTATGTTGTACCTTATCTTTCAAGCTTAATTATTGGAGCTGGTATTTTTCTACTAAACAAAGCACCATGTCATTTCATAGCTGACCTTTCTTAGTCATACTGAAGTCTCAATCAGAATTTCCTTAAAAGGCCAGGGCCAAGTCAGACATGAACAACTCAATCCAGAGGAAAACAATGGAACAGGACTTATTCATAATTTAAATAGCACTGATTTATGTGGGATTTCATTACAAACAGTTTTCTTTATCTTTGTTTGAAGATTTCTACCATGTCAAAAAAGCAGCAGATTTAAGGGCTTATTTAGGAAAATGTGAAAGTTTTACTTGACACCATAAAATGATCATGTCTTTGCTGGGGTTTAGATCAATCTATTTTGTTATTAGCAATTTCTGTAAAGTTTATCCAGTTTCCACTTGGATGAAATTTATTCTGCAAACATCTCATTTGCTAACCGAAAAGAACAAGCATCTGAACTATGTGCCTGTAGATCAGTTGTCCCCAACCTGATGCCTCCTGACGTTTCTGACTTCAGCTCCCAACAGCAATTCTGGAGTTGTAGTCCAAAACATCTGGAAGACACCAGGATGGTGAAGGCTGATGCGGTTTCGAAAAGTTTTTATGATTTGGGTAAGCTCCAACTGTAAGTCTCCCATTAGAACCAATACCTTTGCATGCTTGATCTCGAGTTCAGTCATTTCAATTAGATTTTTACGAAATGCTGCTATTCGCTTCTGTTTGAAGTTGTTCAGTTCTGCCATTGAGAGAAGACAGAAATGATCTGGACATGTAATCTTGAGGGGTCCCTCATTCCACTTGGTTTTGTATAAACTAAAATTATTTTAAGAGGATAACATTTAGAGGATGATTAGTTTTGAATCCCAAATGCAAAAAATTGAGCACAAGCCTGTGTGTGTCTGTGCGTGTGTGTCTCTTTCTCACTCTCCCCGCACGTGTGTGTCTTTATCCCCACCTCTTTGAGTTGCCCGCACCTCTCTCTCTCTCTCTCTCTCTCTCCATGTCCACGTGTGCCTCCTCCCTCTATATGCACACCTCTCCCTCTGTGTGCGTGTGTGTGTGCGCGTGTGTGTATGTGTTCGTGTATCAAAAAAGTATGAAAAACATTTTGGGGTGCCCCCTTGGAGACCTGCTGCTTGTAGAAGCATAATCTGTGCTCTGTCTGTATTTTTATAATAACCCAAATATTGGGAAAAAGCTGTAAGCCTCCAGTAATCTCTTCCTCCAAAGGAAACCAAACATAGGGAAGTGCTGCCCTGAAACTTTACACCATTCAGGGAAGTGGGGAGCAAGCAACACTACTGAATAAAGACGCATACAAATGGTAAATATATCCTGGGGGGGCAGGCAGGGGAATCAGATGCTCCATTTGCTCCAACAGACAATCCAATTTAATTTCTTGAATTAATTCTTCAAATGCTGGCAGGGCATGTACATGTGGAACATACTGGGCAAGGTAGCAATACAGGATGGTTGGGTTTTATTTTTAACTCCTTCTCAGTGTCCAGAAAGCAGGGGAGGATGCAGAGAGGCCATAATGAAATTTACAAGGCCTACCCCATGATTCCCCCCTCCCAGTTTTAGTCAAGTTATGCCCCTGTAGCCTCCTAACAAATAGTAACTAAAAGAGCCAGATGCCTTTTGCCACTCCTGTAATTTGGACATTGTTCCTAGAAGTTGAAGCAGAAAACAGATACTGCTAGGACCAATTTAATCTATTCCTACCATGACTAGGGAATGCAGCTACAATGTAACAGCAATGCCCACCCACACCCCACCCCACCCCTGGTGCCTCTGCTAGACTGCATATCACTAGCCAGAGATAAATCTTTGTACTAGGCAACAAATCTAAACTGTAGACTGACAAACTCACTTCAGGTATGTAATTACACCACACAGCATTACCCACAAAGAACTCACAGTATACCTTTACCTTGCTTTGCAGATTCAGAAAGTTTTTCAAATCGTCGACAACATTCTTGCTGATGTGCTTCCGCCAATTTGACATCTTTGCTTTTCAACCTAGCTTTATCCAGAGCTTTATTTGAATTTTCATAGTCCACAAGGGCCCGCGTACGTCTGTACAAGAGATCCTGAACGGATTAAGTTACAGAAGAAAAGTTACTGATCTCAGGGATAGAGAATGATGTAATCCAGAAACCATACCCCATCTTATATATATAGACTGACCTAAAGCTCTGGGAAGGTTAAGATTCCATATTATAAGCAAGGAAGGGGCCCCTCCAGCATGGATGCAGGGGAGGGTGGGGGATAGAATGCACAACACTGCACTGCCATGATTAGAGAGGGAGCACCATCAGTGATGGAAGTGGCAGTGTACAGATAGGTATGAATATACAAGAACATTGTGTATTGGAAAAGATATTTTACCCTCATCCATCAATTAGTTTATAGCACTGGTATAATATTAGGGGAGTGCCAGAAACTGCCAGTCTACTATCATCACTCACTATAAGCTTTGTGTGTTAGCATTTCACCATTCCTATTCTTTGTTAACCTCTTGACAAAGCCCCCACCCCCTGTGCCATTACTAGGCACCAAGTACTAATAAGAGGTGAATTGCCAAAGGCATGCTCTGAAGACACACGATGCAGCCATTTTGCTGAAGCTAAGCAGGTCTCGGTCTGTTGAGTCTGGATGGGGGATGGGACAGCTTGGGAACCGCATGTATACCACCTGAGTTCCATGATGGAAGAAAGGCAGGATATAAATGTAACGGACAAGACATTAAAATCAGTATCACCAGAAGTTCCCACTACAGAAACAATCTTGGGTAGGAAGGTAGAGATTTTATGGAAGAACTAGGGTACTTAAAACAATACATGATTTAAAAGTGAGGTAAACAATGCAACGCATGCAGGACTTCCCTCTTCTGCAGGTACTGGTGATATGGACTTCAAACCAAGTCACTTCCCTGCCTGCACTTCCTCAGGGGTGACCATGACTGGAGTGCAGTCTAAAGACCATATTCCATTTCACTGTTCACCACCTCACTGCTTCATCACAGCCAGCAGATAAAGCAGGGCTTTATCTGCTGTTCCTCCCAGTTTGGGAGGAAACTGTTCCTCCCAGTTTGTCTCTCATCAGGTGGTATCAGGAGCAGGTGCTAGATGTAGCAAGCAAAGTCTCCCCCTGCTCCTGGATGTACTGGCCGCTGCTCTCACTATTCTAAGCCAGATTATCTCTAAGCACCTTCAGCAGCAGCAGTTGTCTTTGTAGGTGGAGTCAGTCAGGGCCTTGCTGGGTGGGAGAAAAAACAGGTACCCAGGTCTGGGCAGGACTCACAGTTAGATAGTGTCCAGGCATCAACAAACAACACAGTTCTAAGATGATTATCCTCACAAGTTCCCTATGAGGTAGGTTAGGCTGAGAGATAATGGCAGACCTTTGTGAGCTTCATAGCTGACTGTGGATTTGAAGTCCAGCCCAAGTCTGCTAGTTTAGATACTACACCATGCCAATTTTTACATAATAACTGTTATGTCTGAAGACTGTTTGCAGGCTTTTCACCAGAGGGAGATGGGTAAGAGTGCTTAAGGTCACTCCATATCTTAATTCCAGGCATGGCAATGGGTATAGGAACAGTCAGTTCTGAGCCTCAGTGACCAAAGATGAATCCCATCGGCAATGAGAAATGTCTCCCGTCATCTTGATACCTTTTTGACCTTCAGATACAAGATTACGTATTAATACACTGCTACGTATTCTTTACTGAAGCCACAGTTCAGACAGACTGTTCTGATAAGGCAAGTATCAAAGAAAACGTTCAGAGAGGACTCACCTTTGCGGCTTCTATATTGAGCATATAGTATCTTAGTAACTCTGATAGTTTCAAATCTTCATCAGAAGAAACACGATTCTCTACTTTCTATGGAGAAGATGACAGAATTACTCATTATAAGGACCTACATTATTTTAAAATTTAGCATATGCTGACTGTAGCATCTTCAAAAAGAAAAAGGATTACCTGCCTTGGACTCAACAAAGGTAAGATAAGTATCCTTCTGGTTCACCCGGCCAGAAAGAGACTTAAAGGCATGGCGTTTCAGTGGTTCTGGTCCTTCCTGAAGGATTGATTCTAGAAGGTGGTGCTGGTGGACTTCTGTTTGAAACCTTGGTTGGCCTGTAGAGCCCCTCAGGATCCATCTTGTCCCCCATATTGTTTAACATCTACATGAAACCACTGGGAGAGGCCATCCAGGGATTTGGAGTGTAGTATCCCTAATTAATTAATTAATTAATTAATTATTACATTTATGTTCTACCTTTTTTCCTCCTTAAGGAACCCAAGGCAGTGTACATAATTCTCCTCCTCTCCATTTTATTCTCACAACCACCCTGTGAGGTAGGTTGGGCTGAGTCTGTGACTGGCCCAAAGTCACCCAGTGAGCTTCCATGGCCAAGGGGGAACTAGAACCCAAATCCCCCGTCTCCCAGCCCAACACTCTAGCCACTACACCACACTGGCACTATATGTGGATGACATATCATCTCTCTCCTTTACATCTCAATCCAGGGGAGCTGTTGAGGTTCTGAACCAGTGCCCAGGAGCCATTATGGAATGGATATAGGCTAACAAACTGACTCTTAATCCAGACAAAAAACAGAAGTGCTCAGGTAGACTGAAGTTTATGGCACAGCAGCAGCAAGGCCACATTGCACCTCACACTAGCGTTTTTGCAAATGCAGGAGTGTTTTCATCAGCAACTTGTCCCCAATAATCCAAAAAGTCTTTAAAAAAAAGGATAGCCATCCAATAGAGGTCAGGAATTCAAATAAAGTTTGTACATTAGCAACATCACCTAGAATTGAGGGTAAGTTTGGAGTGGGGAACTGGATATGCAGAAATGCTTACTGTGCACTTGAGAATCATAGCAAGATGTATTTCATAGTGAGGGGAACACTAGAAGGCATGCACATTGGTGGGGTCCTGTTCAGTAGGGTTGCTAATCTAGGAATAAAGATTCCACAAGTGTTGGAGTGGGTTGCACTCACCTTAAGCACAAAGGCTCATATTTGGGGGGCATTCTTAGACCCAGCTCTGACAGTAGATGCTTAGGTGACAGCTGTTTCCAAGTGTGCCTTCGCCCAGCTTAGGCTGGTATGCCAGCTACAGACACATATGCCTTAGTTACGCTGCATCTGGACCACTATAGTTCACTTGATATGTGATTGCCTTTGAAATGTGTCCAAAAACCTCAACTGGTCCAAAATGCAGTAGAAATATTGTTAATTGGGACTGCTTGATTTGGCCCCAGGGGTTTCACTTTTGTTGCCCCTTCGGTTCCATCCAGGGTCTTTTGAAAGTGGCAGACACATGTGGTTTTAAAGAATGGCAGGATAGGGGGTTGTATAAGTTGGAAGACTTTAATCAAAGTAAAATCCCTCTTTCGATTACAGAAATTAAGCAGCAAGTAGCTAACCCTGAAGTTACATGGCTCCTGGGGCAATGACTGCATCCTTTCCTATCCAACAAGGATGTAAAGGACCAGGCTGTTCAACACCTAACTAATTTTGAGAAATTAATGGATAATTATAAGGGTAGTGTTAGGGGGAATGGTGTCCACCATATTTAAGATACTTTTGTTCTCTGATGAGAGCAAGAGTAATGGTCTTAAGAGCTGGTGGGAGTAGAATCTAGACATCTCGATTGATGACGCTGTTTGGGTCAACACATGGGTGAGACCACCATATAAATCTACATCAGCCAACACTAGGGAAACATTGTTGAAGTTATTGCATGGCTGGTATTTGACTCCTAGAAAATTGGCATACATTAAGTCTGGTTCCTCCCCCATGTGCTGGAAGGAATGCCAAGTGTTTGGCACCTACCAGCACATGTGGTGGGAAAGTGCTGAGACTCAAAAAGTTTGGACTGCAGTTCTTAATGAGATCACCCAGACTGTAAAAGTAGAAGTACATACTGATCCTGTCTGATCTCGGAAGCTAAGCAGGGTCAGCCCTGTTTAGTACTTGGATGGGAGACCGCCTGGGAATCAGGCTTCCTGCAGGGGGCTGGACTTGATGGTCTTGTAGGCCCCTTCCAACCCTATGATTCTATGATATGGACTTGGAATTGGCTCTACTGAATATATTTGTTGGAAGTGAATTTGAAGCAGAAGGACCTAATTTCTCATCTTTTATTTGCTGCCAGAAAAGTAATAGCATCACATTGGAAGGACTTTAAATTTACAGATTTGAATGACTGGAATGCAGTGGTGTGGAAGACAGCAATAATGGAGGAAAAATGTCATATAAATTACAGGTCATGAGAGGCCAATGAAAATATGATTCTTCTGCGCTATTCGGTTACCATTTATTGAATACACTAATGTATTGGAATATGGCCAGATGGTACCAGCAAGGTATAAATCATTATGGTTATTGTAAATGACCCTATTTTCCAGGCTTGGATATTATATATTATTTCATTTTTAAAGTTAAATATGCATCCTGAGGGACTTTGTATTCTGTAACTTGATCTAGGGGTGGGAGGGGAGAGAAGGAATTGTTATATAGTTTTGGATTTTGTATAATACAATAAAAATTATATTTAAAAAAACTGAGACTGCTTATCAGAAGCATGAAACTCCCTTGTTGAAAGAGCTACACTGGTTTCCAATTTGTTTCCAGGCCCAATTCAAAGTGCTGGCAATGACCTTTAAAGCTTATGACTGTTTAGTGCAAACACCTGAAAGAACACCTTCTACCATATGAACCTGCCTGCTGATTAAAGATCGAAGCCCTCCTGGGTGTTCCAACCATCCCTGAAGTCCATCTGGGCTGTAACTAAGGAGAAGGCACTCTCTGAAGTAGAGATGTAAAATTTCCAGAAATTTTGAGGTCATGGAAAAAAACTGTTTTTTTTCCAGTTTTTTCTGGAAAAAACAGAAATTTTGGGGAAAATAAACAAATAAGCAATACTTATTTTTTTAGCGCTCTTTACAGATCTGAAGTCACTTTGTTGCTTTAAGACAGCCTTCTCTGACCTCATGCCCTCCAGATATTTTAGACTTCAGCTCCTATCAGCCTCAGGCAGCATGACCATTCCATGGTCAGGAATGCTGGGCACTATAGTCCAAAACATCTGGGGGGCACCAGGTTGGGAAGGCTGCTTTGGGAACATAAAACAGCCTTTCTGTCCTTAAAGTTATTTTATATATAACTTGGCTTGCTCATAAAATTATCTTTATATTTAAAACTTTTAAAAGTAAACTCGGTTAGTAAATTTGTAATTACTGTCTGAATATACTATACTTTAAAATTTAATGTACCAAACATGATAATTTTACGAGCAAACCAAGACATACGTAACATATTTAGGTTCCTATTTAATGTCTGACCTGAGGGAACATCAGCAAGTAGTATCTATCTGAAACATCTCATCCTAGAAGCCAGAAGTAGCAGGAAGACCTGGAGGCAGAGGAAAACTGGTGTACAGCGCCTGCTCCTGTTTGTAAGGAAGTTTAGGAAACTCCTAAACCTGTTCCTGTTTGTGGGATGGAGCTTAGGGAAATCTGATCTGAAGGAAAAGCTATTGAGATTTTATTTAGCCAAGAAATACTCGGTTTAGGAATGGTAAGGAATCATATTTAAGAACCTTTGAGCAATCTCAAAGTATTATTTGAAGAGTGACATTTTATTCACTTCTGTAAATAATGTCCATTAATGAACATCTGATCTTTTGTTCATTCTGAAAAGTTCTCTTTAGTGGTAGTGTCAATCCCATAGGAACCAGGCTACTGAATTTCTTTTATGTAGAAATGGTTTATTCTAGTGGCAGCAGTTAAGAAGTTTAATAGCTGAGGCTGCATTCCCTAGTGGTGAGGTCTAATAGACAACTTTATTAAAAATTGTGGCAGTGACTTCTATAGATCCAAGCCTCAAAGTTAATTCCAAAAAAGGAAACATAACCCCCATGCTGTTCAGGCACATCTGGTGACAGTAGCTGGATAGTGGTTTTTTTCACATGTGGGTTTTTAGATTAGGACTATATTAATTGACTGCAACAGCATCTAACCTGAACAAGCCTCCAAACACAGGACTCTATAGAACAAAATCCAAACTGTCAAGAATGCACGTTTGCTGTCAAAAATGCACAATGGTGATTCTACTCACATGTTGGGAAACTGAACATAAATGTCTATCAGTAAAATATACTTTAGATCAGTAATTTTAATAAGGAATGAAAGAAAAAAACTATGCTGGGAATTTTATAGGGAGGATTAAAAAAAACAATCCCCAGAAAAAAAGTTTTCCTGGGTTTTCCCCAGGCCTTCCCAGATCTACTGTGAGGTCAAGGCTCCAGAACTCCCTCCTGAGGGTAGCCTTACTTCCTTATGATATTTTGGCGAATGGCAAAGAAGGTTCTTTGTAGAAAAACATCTGATACACTTTTATATGGCTGACATGAGGTGCCAATTTAGCCATTGTTTTGTATTCTTCTGCTTTTATAGATTATGTTTTGATATTGCTGCATGATGCTATTTAGGTTTTGCAATTTAATTTTCAATGTTTGTAATAGTTATGTTAGCCACCATGGACTATTTTTTGGAAAAGGCAGAGTATAAATCTTTTAAAAAATAAAATTAAGTTACCCTGAGTTTCTCAAAGAGCTCCGAAATTTTCAGCAAGTACCTGGGGAAGAAGACAGTGAGAAGAGAATGTTAACTGTATCTCCCAAATCCTGCTGCACTCAGAATAACAGCTCTACATTAACAGCTGATTTCCTGCATCAGCAGGGGGCTGGACTAGACTTTGAGGTCCCTCCCAATTTTATGATTCTATGTGTTCAAATACATCTGTTCAGATTTCCATATTCTAGAAGACTTCAGAGTTATTACGTCAAAGACTTGAGGAGATCTTCTCAAACTGGGGAGAGGTAACAAGTGGGGTACCACAGGGCTCAGTCCTGGACCCAGTGTGTCAGGGTGGACACTGAGCCCATAGAATCCCAGAGTAGTTCTGATTCTGAGGAAGAGCAGTCGCTCCTGGGAGAGGAGCGCGCTCCTCTTTCCCAGGGCCCACAGCTGACGGAGATTCCTCCCACCAGCATTCCTAGCTTAGAAAGCAGTCCAGGGAGTGACCAAGCACAGATAGCAGACTTGGTGGATGCGCGATGCAGACGCAGAGAGCTGCGCCAGATGGAGGGCGCGGAAAGGAGGCGAAGTGCCAGGTTGGCGCGCAAACAACGGCTGCGCCCAGAGGCTCCAAGGGTAAAGGGGAGGGACTCTCCCAAGTCCTTAAGTTCAGGGGTCTGCCAGTAATTCCCTTTCAAACGGGGACCAACTGTTCCAACTTAGGGCATAGGTACTGTGCTGCTCAGATCTAGTTGAAATCGGTATAGTTGTTAAGTTGTAAAAGAAGAATAAAGCTTTGAAAGGAATTCCTTTGTCTGTGTCTGGACTTGGCTACTGGTTTAGACTGAGAGAGACCTCCAAGGAGCCCTTGACACAGTGCTCTTCAACGTTTTTATTAATGACTTGGAGGAAGAGGTGCAGGGAATGCTGATCAAATTTGCAGATGACACAAAATAGGGTGGGATAGATAATACTCTGGAAGACAGAAACAAAATTCAAAGTGATCTGGATAGACTGGAGTGCTGGGCAGAAAACAACAGAATGACATTTAATAGGGATCAATGCCAAGATCTGCACCTAGGAAAAAGAAACCAAATGCACAGTTACAAGATGGGGGATACGTGGCTCAACAACACTACAAGCGAGAAGGATCTTGGAATTGTTGTCAATCACAAGCTGAAAATGAGCCAACAATGTGATGTGGCTGCAAAAAAGGCAAATGCTGTTTTGGACTGCATTAATAGAAGCATAGCTTCCAAATCCCGGGAAGTACTAGTTCCCCTCTACTCAGCACTGGTTAGGCCTCATCTGGAGTACTGTGTCCAGTTCTGGGCACCACATTTTAAGAAGGATGCAGACAAACTGGAGTTAGTTCAGAGGAGGGCAACAAAGATGATCAGGGGACTGGAAACAGCCCTATGAAGAGAGACTGAAAGAACTGGGCATATTTAGCCTTGAGAAGAGAAGACTGAGGGGAGATATGATAGTGCTCTTCAAGTCCTTGAAAGGTTGTCACAGAGAGGAAGGCCAGGATGTATTCTCGATCATCCCAGAGTGCAGGACACGGAATAATGGGCTCAAGTTACAGGAAGCCAGATTCCGGCTGAACATCAGGAAAAACTTCCTGTTAGAGCAATACGACAATGGAACCAATTACCTAGGGAGGTAGTGGGCTCTCCCACACTGGAGGCATTCAAGATGAGGCTGGACAGCCATCTGTCAGGGATGCTCTGACCTGGATTCCTGCACTGAGCAAGGGGTTGGACTCGATGGCCTTGTGGGCCCCTTCCAACCCTACTATTCTATGATTCTATGACACAGGGCAAGAAATGTGCCATTAATAACAGGTACGAAGACAGGGAATAGGAGCCATAGGAAAGGACAAGAATATATGCAGACTATGAACAGAACAGTCTGTTTCCCGCCTCCCAGCTGAGCAGAGCAGAGCAGAGCAGAGCAGAGGAAGCTGCTTCAGCTGATCTACGGACTACAGAAGCAAGCAAGCTCCCATAGAGTGAGCGACCAGAGCAAGCAACCAGGGGGAGTAAACAGAGTTGGCCAGGGGAGGTCAAGGGGGAGGCCCCTGACATTTTTTTTAATTTAATTTTTTTTAATTTAATTTTTTAACATTATTTTCTTGTAACACACACTTCCATACCAGTGGGACTCTGTTTTTAACGTCCAGTGAGTAGAGGACCAGGCACAGGCTAGTCTAGAACAATCAGAAAGCTAGACACAAAAAGGGAAAAGAGGCTATGGAAGGACAAGACTCTCCAGTGGTGGTGACCTGCAAGGTCTGTGCAATGTTTGCTGAGACAGAAGTGGGAAATGCTGAGGTTAGGAAAAATGCAGTGGAGGATACTCCTTGGAAAAGGGTGACAGTTAGGAGAAGAAGAACTAGAAGCCACTCTGCACCAGTGGAAGCAGTGGAGATATGGAGCTGATTCCAGGTACTTGGGGATGAGACTGGAGGACAGCCTGCAGAGGAAGAATTACAGGGGAACCTGCATGAGAGTGAGCAAGAGCCAGAAGGTCAGTCAAGCGGAGGTGATGAAACCCAGGCCTACAACAACAAGAAGAGTAGCAGTAGTGGGAGACTCCTTGCTACGCAGGATAGAAACCCAAGTATGTCGCGGAGACCTGTGGACTCGCCAGGAATGTTGTCTCCTGGGAGGATGGATTGGAGATGTGACTGAAAGGTTGCCTGCACTCATAAAGCCCACTGGCAGGTATCCCTTTCTTCTCATCCATGTGGGAACAAATGATACCGCCAAGTGGAGCTACGAAGAAATCATGTCAGACTTTGAAGCGTTGGGAAGGAAATTCAAGAACTTTGGGGCCCAGATAGTTTTCTCATCCATCCTTCCAGTAGTTAGAAGAGGGATAGAAAGGGAAAGAAAAATACTCCAGGTGAATGACTGGCTACGAAGGTGGTGCCAGCTTGAGAGATTTGGATTCTGGGAACACGGGCTATACTTCCTGAAAAATGGACTGTTGGCAAGGGACGGGTTGCACCTCACAAAGGATGGGAAGAATGTGTTTGGCCACAGCATGAAGAACGTCATCAGGAGGGCTTTAAACTCAATCCTACGGGGAAGGGAGACGTAAAGTTGGGGGTAACAACGGATGAAGGCTCATATACTGCAATGGAGAGAACAGCCGTAATAGCGCCCAGTAGTAGTCTTCACAAACATGTAGGAAGAAAGCCACACTATGAAGTACATGGTCTTCGATGTCTATATAGTAATGCCCAGAATATGGGAAACAAACAGAACGAACTTGAACTCTTAATACAGGAGGGAAATTATGACTTGATAGGTGTAACTGAGACTTGGTGGGATGACTCTCATGACTGGAATACAGCAATTGAAGGATGTAACTTGTTCAAAAAGAACAGGAGGAACAGAAAGGGAGGAGGGGTTGCACTATATGTGAATAATACATACAGTATCTCTGCACAGAAATACAGGAGGATGAGCTTGGTAGCCCCATCGAAAGCATCTGGATCAACATAAATGGAGCAAAGAATAAAAGGAACCTGGTGGTACGAGTCTACTACCGGCCACCCAATCAAGGAGAAGACAAGGACGAAACTTTTGAAAAGCAAATAGCCAATGTTTCAAGGAATTGTGATGTAGTGATTTGAGATGTAATCACAAATTGTGATTTGTAGATCAAATTGAATTGGGGACTTCAATTTCCCCGATATTTGTTGGGAGACAAATTCTGCAAAACATGGCCCCTCCAGAAAATTCCTGACTTGTGTGGCGGATAACTTTCTCCTACAGAAAGCAGGGGAAGGAACTAGAGGATTGGCTATCCTTGACTTGATCCTAACCAACAGAGATGACTTAGTGGATAAAATAGCAGTTACAGGAACTCTGGGGAAAGCGACCATGTTGCACTTGAGTTCTTGGTTCTAAGGGAAGCCAAGTGTAGTCAAACATGTACCCTGGATTTTAGGGAAGCTGCTTTTAATCAACTCAGAACAATGATCAGTAAGGTCCCATGGCAAGCGACGCTAACGAGAAAAGGAGTCCAAGATGGGTGGGAGTTTTTAAAAAAGGAAATTCTCAAGGCACAATTACAAACCATTCCAACAAGAAGAAAAGGTGGAAGACAACAGAAGACGCCAATGTGGCTTCACAAAAAGCTTAGAGATGACCTGAAAACAAAAAAGGACACATATAGGAAGTGGAAAGAAGGCCAAGCAACAAAGGAAGAGTACACGCAGTTAGCACAGAATTGCAGGGATGGTGTCAGGAATGCTAGAAGCTGAGAACGAGCTGAGGTTAGCGAGGGATGCTAAAAGCAACAAAAAGGCTTTCTTCAGCTACATGCCCAGTAAAAGACAGAGGAAAGAAATGGTGGTTCAGCTATTCAATAAGAATGGCAAAATGATAACAGATGACAAAGAAAAGGCAGAGGTGCTCAATTCCTACTCTGGCTCAGTCTTCTCCCAAAAGAGGGTCTATGAGCACCCTGGCAACGGCAAAGTACAGGCTGAAGGGGCAGGACTGCAGCTTGAGATCAATAGGGATATGGTCAAGGAACACCTAATTACTTTGAATGAGTTCAAATCTCCAGGGCCAGATGAACTGCACCCTAGAGTAATATAGGAACTGGGAGAAGAACTCTCAGTCTATTCTCTTTGAGAAATCATGGAGGATGGGTGAAGTGCCAGATTACTGGAGGAAGGCTAATGTTGTCCCTATCTTCAAAAAGGGTAAAAAGGAGGAACCTGGGAACTACAGACCAGTCGGTCTGACATCAATCCCTGGGAAAATTCTGGAGCAGATGATAAAGGAATCCATCTGTAAGCACCTGGAAAACAATGCAGTGATTACTTGAAGCCAACATGGATTTGTCAAGAACAAATCCTGCCAGACGAAACTGATCTCATTTTTTGATCAAGTAACCTTCCTTGTGGACTGTGGGAATGCTGTAGACATAATATACCTTGACTTCAGCAAAGCTTTCAACAAAGTGCCCATGATATCCTGATGAGCAAACTAGCTCAAATGAAAGAACTATGATGATGAAAGATCAAATGATGAAAGAACTATCAGGTGGATCCACAATTGGCTACAGAATTGGCCTCAAAGAGTGCTTATCAATGGTACCTTCTCAAACTGGGGAGAGGTAATGAGCGGGGTATCGCAGGGCTCAGTCCTGGGCCCAGTGCTCTTCAACTTTTTTATTAATGACTTGGATGAGGACTTGCAGGGAATGCTGATCAAATCTGCAGATGACACAAAATTGGGCGGGATAGCTATCACCTTGGAAGACAGAAACAAAATTCAAAGTGATCTGGATAGACTGGAGCGCTGGGCAGAAAACAACAGAATGACATTTAACTGGGATCAATGCCAAGTTCTGCACCTAGGAAAAAGAAACCAAATGCACAGTTACAAGATGGGGGATACGTGGCTCAACAACGCTACAAGCGAGAAGGATCTTGCAATTGTTGTGATCTCATCTGGAGTACTGTGTCCAGTTCTGGGCACCACATTTTAAGAAGGATGCAGACAAGCTGGAGAGGGTTCGGAGGAGGGCAACAAAGATGATCAGGGGACTGGAAACAAAGCCCTATGAAGAGAGACTGAAAGAACTGGGCATGCTTAGCCTTGAGAGGAGAAGATTGAGAGGAGATAGGATAGCGCTCTTCAAGTATCTGAAAGTTTGTCACCGAGAGGAAGGCCAGGATGTCTTCTCGATCATCCCAGAGTGCAGGACATGGAATAATGGGCTCAAGTTACTGGAGCCCGATTCTGGCTGAACATCCGGAAAAACATCCTGACTGTTAGAGCAATACGACAATGGAACCAATTACCTAGGGAGACAGTGGGCTCTCCCACACTGGAGGAGTTCAAGACGAGGCTGGACAGCCATCTGCCAGGGATGCTCTGACTTAGATTCCTGCACTGAGCAGGGGGTTGGACTCGATGGCCTTGTAGGCCCCTTCCAATGCTACTATTCTATGATCCCATGGAATGGATGGAAGCTGCCATCCATCCTCCAACTCTTTAACTGGAATATCTGGGGAATGCATCCATGCTTATGTAGAAAGCTATGCTGCCACACAATAATGACATTTTAATGGAGCCTTCCTCAGGGACTCCATGGACATCACCACAGCAAATAAATTGGGAGCAATGGGGAATGTTTAAGGAACACAGATTATTGCACTGGAAGAAGAAGACTCGGATGCTCTCTAACTGCTGCTCTAGCAGTTAGAGAGCAACTGAGGTAAAGAACTGGAGATATATTAGCATATGGGCTGGAGGGACCAGCGGTTAGATAACATATGGAACATTTGTACCTATCCTCTTACACAATGGTCTACTTCTGAAGTTAGTGCTGGACTAGAGTATTTTGTATTGATAGCTGTGGAAACACTGAAGTGAACAGGAATAGTTTATTCCTCACTGTGTATCAGTGTAGACAACATAAAATAAGGACTTTACTAGAGTAAACTATTGCTATATGAGAGGGTAAGTGTGAATGCAGCCAAGGAATGGGCAGGGGGTAGAGGCAAGTGGTAGTTGGGGAATCAAACCTATTATGATAAAGCCAGAAAAAAAAACAAATTAGAGAAAAGGGCAATTAGAAACTCTATCAACAACCAATAGGATAGAAACAGAAAAAAGAGAAATGCAAAGACAGGAAAATAACTGGAAATAATATGACAACCAATCCAAGTTACAAAAGGTACAAAAATATAAATTGCCAATTCTTAAATTTAACTATCCCTTAATTTTTAATACTGCTTTCAAGTCTTTGATTTGGCTTAATTATATCGAAAGTATCAACTCTATTAGCAGTAACAAATCCGTATCCCCCCAGCAGTTTTTAACTACAGAAAAAGACACCAGGAGAGCCAGTCATGGATCTCGCACATCACATCTAGCTTGGACCTTCGCTGACTCATTCACTGTGACAAATTTTGAGAATCCTTATTAGGGTCATTTTTGAAGAGAAATGGCATGAACTTACTTTTTAATGACAGTTGGCTCTTCCAGAGCCAGGCTATTTAAGGAAGCTGAAGTATGAATATAGTCATCTGCAACATCTGTTGAGGCAGAACGGGGAAAAAAGCTTTCAGTCTTGCCTCTGAACTGTTTAGAAATATCCTAATAAAGTGACTCAACAGGTGAAAAAAGTTACTTTTATGAGATCTTGTCATCTTATCTGCCTTTGCACAGGCTTCCTTGATTCTGTTGTAGTAGTTTACAAGAAATGTCTTCTCTTGTTCAAAGAAATCATCTACCTCCTGGAAAGAGAGATTTTAGGGTGATTACAGCACCCCAGGTAGAATTTTGGCCAGGCAAAGACAGTATTCGGCAAGATATATGATTTGTACAATACATAAAACACTGATGATGATGTGAGGACTCAGGCTGGGGAGACTGCAGCAGCCACCGCTCACTTCCAGAGGGGCTAGTGTAGGAGGACGCTCCGAAGGATTGTACCCCAACCCTTTTCCTTTCACAAAACAATTTAGGATGCATCATTATTTAAAATTATTCACGCTAATTTGATTCATCACCCTCCACCATGAGCCAGTAAGGTTGCAGAAATATACCAACTCCAAAATTGTTAAAAGTCAGTTCTATCCAGCCAGTTTTTATACATTTGTTCTCCATATTTGTCTGGACTTAAAAGTTTTTCTACAACTTCCTTAAAAAAATTCATTAACAAAAATTGAGAAAAATTACACAAAGGAAAAAACAAAACAAGACAGTTACATATGCAGACCCATACATTAAAAAGAACGTAACAAATCAGGGCCCATTGCCTAAATTGTAATCAAATCCAAATACAACAATAAAGGTGAAATCCTACACATGTTTGGGGCATGCTGGGAATTGTAGGACTTTTTTCTGCTTAAACATGCATACAGGTTTAGATTTTTATAAAGCTTATTCCAACACAACTCTTCTCCACACTTCCAAAAATGCTTGGCTTTGTTTTTACCATGTCTAGTTTGATAATGGCAGCCAATTTCCACAATATATTCATTCTTTTGTGGTTTTCATTGCATTTGATTGTATTCTGAATGTTTAAAATTGTAAGTCACCTCAAGATCATTCAGCAGGAAGTGGGTTATGAATATGTTAATAAAATTAAACCATTCCATTTTTTTCTGCAACATTTTTCTTCTGCTGGTTTCTTGCCATTTTTAAAAGATGTTTTGCGAAGAGCATTCACTGTCCAGCTAGTAAACTCACCAAGGGCAAAATCCAACATTGCACAAGTGGACATTGGCTCATGCAACGGGACTTTCCCTTCTCCTCCCGTCCTCTCAAGTCTGCTGTGTAGAGCCTCCCAACTCTCTGGAATAAATCTGGTTGAGAAGCACGGGGGGGGCGCTCTAGGGGGAGGGGGCATCTTGTCGGGAGGTTGCCCCTGCTGCCTTCTGAAACCCTCAGGTAGCCAGTATCAACACGCAGACAATCGGGCTCTTTTCCAAGGCTTTATTTCCATTCAGCCTAATGACGCTTACAGATGCTAACTGCTTGATCCCACAAGTGAGACTTAAGAAAGCTGCCTACTCGGGGGTTCTAACCTTAGGAATCAGTTGATCTCCATTTGGAGGGGAAAGTGGGAAACCTCTGAACTTATGGGCTAGGAGGAGAGAGTCCACCCTTTTCCCGTGGGGCATCGGGGCGCTGCTGTTGCTGCCACGCCAAGCGGGCTAAGCACCTCCTCTCAGCGCCCACCATCTCCTGTTTGACACTGCGCCAGCGCCTAGCATCCAGAAACTGCTGTTACACCTCCTTCTCCCTGCCAGGGTCACTATCACTCTCAGGAATGTGTACCGGGAGGGGCTCTCCCCCTGGCTGAACCTCTGAACAGTGCGCGGGTTCCTCTCCCATGGTTTCTATCTCTTCCTCAGAATCAGAACTGCTCTGGGGCTCTCTGGGCTCCGATCCAACCCTGACACATCTTTTGTAAGTAGTGTCTGTTCCAGTGGAAAACCATTGGATTTCACTCCCAGAACTTTATGCTGTTTCTTCAGTTCCTTAAATCATTCAGAAGAACAACCCATCGCACATTTACCACATCTCTTGTAATTTCCTTTATTTATTGATTAGATTTATTAGCCACCCAGTTGGCTGGCTACCTGGCCACTCTGGGCAGCGTACAATACTAATAACAACACGTAATACAACGAATTTACATAATCAACTGAACAAAACAGCATAACAAAACAACACTGCTCTAAAAAACCCTAACCCACCCCAAATGCCCACCTGAACAGCCAGGTTTTTAAAGCCCGGTGGAAGCTCATCAAAGAGGGGGCATGGTGGAGGTCACTAGGACGGGAATTCCACAGTGTGGGGCCCACCACAGAAAACGCTCTCTCCCTAGTCCTCACTAGCCTAGCTGTCCTGGCTAATGGGACAGCCAGAAGGCCTAACGAGGCCAATCTCGTTGAGTGGCGTCCCTGGTGTTGTTGGAGGCATTCCTTAAGACAGCCTGGGCCGGAACCATATAGGGTTTTAAAGGTCAATGCCAACCCCTTGGATTGGGCCCGGAAAAGAACTGGTAACCAGTGCAACTCCTTCAGCACTGGAGTGATGTGGTCTTAGCCAATGGCCGCCTTTAATTCGGAAGCTTTAATTCGGAAGCTTTAATTCGGAAGCTGCGACTTCCGGTCTTCAAGGGCAACCCCACATAGAGCGTATTGCAGTAGTCTAGGCAAGAGGAGACCAGGGCATGAACTACTGATGGGAGCAGATGGTTAGGGAGGTAGAGGTGCAACCACCACATCAGATGGTGTTGGTACAGCACCGCCCAGCTCACGGCCAACACCTGAGCCTCCATGGACAGCTGGGAGTCTAAAATGACCCCAGGCTGTGGACCTGGTCCTTCAAGGGCAGCTGCACCCCACTAAACACCAGGTCAACATCCCCCAACCTCCCCTTATTTCCCACAAAAAGTACTTCAGTTTTGTCAGGGTTCAGTTTCAGCTTAGTCCTTTCCATCCAGCCACTCACCGACTCCAGACACTTGGACAGGGTTTCTACAGCCAACCTTGGTGAGGATTTAAATGAAAGGTACGTTGTGTGTCATCTGCATATTGGTGACACTGCACCCCAAACCTCCTGATGATAGCCCCCAATGGCTTCACATAGATGTTAAATAACATTGGGGAGAGGATACAACCCTGTGGCACCCTGCAAGTGAGCAGCCAAGGGTCTGAAGTCTCCTCCCCGAAAGCTACCCCCTGGTACCTGCCAGAGAGGAAGGAACAGAACCACTGTAATATGGTGTCCCCTATGCCCAACCCTTCCAGGCAGTCCAGAAGGGTACCATGGTCGACAGTACCAAAAGCTGCTGAGAGATCAAGGAGAACAAGGAAGGAGCATTCACCCTATCCAGAGCCCTCTCCATATCATCCACCAAGGCAACCAAGGCTGTTTCTGTCCCATGCCCAGGCCTGAAGCCTGAGTGAAATGGATCCAGATAATCGGCTTCTTCCATACGTGCCTTCAATGGCAACGCCACCACCTGCCATCACCTTGCCCCCAAATGGCAAATTCGAGACTGGGTGAAAGTTGTTCAAGTTTTGGGGATCCAAGGAGGGCTTCTGTAACAGTGGTCTTCTCACCGACTTCTTGAGGACTGATGGCATCACTCCCTCCTGAAGGAGTGATTCACCACTGCCTTGATCCCCTCCCCAAGTCTCTCCCTGCAGCTCATAATGAGCCAAGATGGGCAAGGATCAAGTAAGCAGGTGGTCAACCTTAAAGATGAAAGCACTTTGTCCACTTCCTCAGAAGGAAGAAGCTGGAACCGATCTCACACAACCAGACTGCCACTGGCCGCCCCTTGTTCACTAACTGTATCCACAGCACTCGGAATAGCACTCCTGTTCCAGATGATTTTATCTGCAAAGTGCTTTGCAAACTCATCACAGAAGGCCTTAGAATGCTCCACTGGTTCCGGAACAACTGGACAACAGGTTCTGGACCACTTGGAACAGCCTCTTGGGACAGCGCTCTGCAGACGCAATAAAGGCAGCATAAAAATTCTTTTTTGCTGTTCTTATTGCCACGTGGTACGCTGAATCTACAGCTCCAACCCATGTCTGATCGTCTTCGGAGCAAGATTTCCACCACCGGCACTCTAGCCATCTCACCTCCTGCTTCACAGCTCACAACCGTGGGGTGAACTATGGTGCAGTATGAGCTCTGTTCAGGGGGAGAGGGTGTTTCGGAGCCACCCCGTCTCATCATCGTCATGGTGATCACTCGTGACCGAGTAAGATTTTCTTCCAAAGACAGAGTCTATATAGATAACTCTTTAAAAGGATTAGACAGATTCATAGAAGATAGGTCAATCAACACATTAATCTCTAGCAGTGGGTCTGCAGGTGGCTGTAAAGGCCGATTCTGGATCTACACAGCCTCCCACAGTGAGAACATAGGTTTCCAGGTGGAAGGCAGTCATGGTGAGGGTTTGCTTGACGTGCCTTCTGCTGAGCTCGTTTCTCCCTTTCTCTCTGTACTCGTGCTTCTTCAAAGTCCATAGTGCCTTTAATATAGGCTGACCTCCAGTTGGAACACTCATGAGTTAGAGCTTCCCAGTTCTCAATGCTTATGTTACATTTTTTTAGATTAGCTTTAAGAACATCTTTAAATCTCTTTTGCTGTCCACCAATATTCCGTTTTCCATTCATAAGTTGGGAATAGAGTAACTGCTTTGGAAGACGATAATCAGGCATTCGAACAACATGGCCGATCCAGCGAAGTTGATGTTGGAGAATCATTGTTTCACCGCTGGTGGTCTTTGCTTCTTCCAGTACGTTCACACCCATCTAATGCCCTGATGATTGCAGCATTCCAGCCATCCACCAGGGTCTCAACCAAGCGGCCATTTGCATGCTCCAAAGAATCCCAATGTGCAGTCAGGAATCCATTTCGATCCCTAAGATGCCTGGGGTGGACCATCTTAATGGGTCCTCCACACCTGCGGAGTGGTTGTGGAACCAAGAAGTCCAACCCCACCAGGTAGTGATCTGACCTCCAGTACATACAATCAGCAACCCTGGTCTCCTGGAAAGGGAGTCTGGTGAGGACCAAGGACTCATGGTAGATAATAGCCACTCCCCCTCCCTGACCCCCAGCTCTCGGCTGCTGCATATATGAAAATCCAGCTGGACAAATGGCCCCAAGAGTGGGAGCAGTGGCCTCATCTAGCCAGGTCTCTGTAATACATGCTAGGTCCACACCCTCATCCAGGATGAGAGATGTTTTATGGGCAATGGACCTGGCATTTCACAGCAGCAGACGAAGGCCAGAGGATGGAATCACACATTCCCCAGCCATCCTTCAGCTCTGGACAGGCCCGGAACAGGGGACAGATATTACGCATCTCTCCCCTGTTCCCTTTACCTGGCATGGCCTGCCCCTAGCACTTGCCAGCATCTGTCACCCAGCCTCAGTATGTTCTAGCCCCCAGAACTCCCCGCACTACCTCTGCCAGTTGGACACGTGCCTCCTTCACTTCCACCTATCAGGTGGGCACCCCACCCCTAAAATCACAAACACAGCCCCAAAGTCCACCACCCACCAACAATTTTTCAAAACTGCAACCCAGGCCCTCTGCTCCCTAATGGCTCCCCTGAGTGGTTCACCCAAGTTATAAGCCTTTTGGGGTCGACCGAAAGCTGTGTGATCTTTCTAGCAGGGAGGGGTGGATCGAGCTCCCTGCAGCTCCTCCCTCTCTGGCTGATGTATAGGACCAGGTTGGTCTCCCCCTTGTAATGATGTTCTTCCTGGGAGGCAGGAGGTGAAGCCCCCCAGTGGCCTTCAGTTCGCCAGCCGATGGATGAGGCCAGAGTCTGCAGTCCCAGGGAACTTTTTTTTTGCACATCTGGTAGCAGTGTAATACTGAAAAGTTGGAACTCCTAAAATGTATTTCCAACTTTCTAGTATTACATTGCTACCAGATGTGCAAAAATGCACATTACTAGCCAGACATCTCCAGTACTTACCATAATTAGTATGATTACAATATGTTTTTATTTAAACCATTCTTTAATTGCAATATTGTTTGGAATTCCTAGACCTGTTTTTCAGATATAATTTGTACAGGGATTGGGGGGGGTGCACATGTGTGCATACTAGTCTACAAAACACTCTCCCACAATCTCCTGGAGATTTACCACCATCTGCTTGTACACCATGAGAATACTGTAAATCTTTTTCATAGAACATGCACAGCTACTGTTGACTGTAGCAACATTTGCTCAAAATCAATTAGCGTTCTTATTATCAAGTGAGCTCCGTGTATTTTTACCAAGTCCTTTATCTGTAAATACAAGAATCTGTTAAGAAAATGCATGGTGATCTGCTTCTTTCTCTCACTGTATTCTAATAATATGAATCACAAATTGGTTTCTTTCCAAATCATAGAGCCTACTAGCAAACAGAAAAATCTTAATATAAAGGAGAAGCAAAAGACAAGTATCAGGATGCCGTATCTTTTTTATACTTGTCTCAAATTCTAACCAGTTTCAAATGACCATACATTTTTAGTTTTTCTCTTATAAAACACAGGAAGCAGACTTATACTAAGTCAGACATTTGGCTCATCTAGTTCAGTATTATCTACACCAGGGGTTCTCAAACTTTCTACCCTGAGGGCCCACCTCAGAGATTTGAAAATGACTGTCATAAAATGGAGACAGATGGAGGCAGAATTCAGCACATTCAGCCGGCAATTGCTGGCAACATTATTTTATATCTGATTATCTAGACCCATTCCAGACTGGGGTTTGACCTGGTTATGGGACTGAATCTGCCTTGGTCGCCCTGATGGATGACCTTTAAAGAGGGACAGGGGGAGCACAACCCTGTTAATTCTGCTCAATCTCACACTGGCTTTTGATACCACTGACCATGGTATCCTCCTGGATCGACTCCACAGGATGGGTATTGGAGGCAGTGTGTTACCTTGGTTCTGGTCTTAATTACAGGGATGATTTCAGAAAGTAACATTGGGTGACTATTCCTTGGCCCGAATTTGTACCCTATCCCCAGATGCCAGTCTCTTTCATCCCTCCCTCCTGTGGCTTTTACCTTCACTTCCTCCAATACAGCCTCTCTTATCCCGTTCCTCTTTATTCCTAGTTTTTAAAAAATTAGTATTAAAAATAAAAACCCTACTTGCACACCAGCTCCTACTGCCACACGTGCCTATGAAGCGTGCCCAGTGCCCATGGCACAGGGCAGTCATACTAAGAGGCACTGCACAGTCCACAACACTGAGACCCACCTCAAGTTGGCCGAGACCGATTGGTGGGTCCTGACCCAGTTGGAGAAACACTGGTACACGCTGACTGGCAATGGCTCTCCAGGGTTTCAGAGAGAGATCCCTCTCAGCCCTATCTGGGAGATGCTAGGGACTGAACCTGGGAATTTCTGCGTACAAAGCATATTTGTACCACCAAATCATATTTGTACCACCAAATTTGTACTACCACCAGTCATTCTTAAAAGGGTAATATACTACTTTATCTACTTCAGTCAAGCTTCAAGGATATTTTGATAACCTTTTACCAAAAGAGGCACTTTGATATACTTATCTCTTCTTCACCACACCCCCAATCCCAATTGCTGACTTTTCACAAGTCACAGTTACTGAGAACCGATGTTCATGTAATTTACAAATGATTCACAAGCCACTCTGCCTGTAATATTGTCTGCAATTCAGTATCTAGGGCAGCCATCCCCAGCCTGGTGCCTCCTTATGTCTCTAACTGCAACTCCCAGCATTCCCAAACATTTGTCAAGCTGGCTAGGGCTGAAGTTGAAGCCCCAAACATGTGGAGGCCACCAGGTTGGGGAAGGCTGATCTAGGGATATAGAGAAGTAAGGCAGACAGCTGAATGTCTAGCAGTGCGGGCAGGCCTGCAGATTTACAGAAGAGGACAAAAACTAACTTTCAAAGAGATCTTACCTTAACCCCAGAGAATAGAACTTCATCAGCGCTCTTTGCCACAATTTTGAAGAAGCCACCAAACATTTCTTTTGTATTCTTCCTCCGAACACTTAGCTAAGAGAAATATGACAAAACAGATGAAGTAGGAAGTAATGATCTCTCCAGTATCATTATTATGCTGGAATGTAAACTAATTGGAGAATAATATTTGTACTGAAGACCTCACAGTATTGAGTACAGAAACTACAATAGAAGGATGGGATATAAGTCTGCTTAAATAAAAGTCTGCAGGAAATCTGAAAAGAAGTGATGATTGCTGGGGAAACAGTGTTTCTCTGTAAGAGGGAAAGGGATTAACCGCTGTTTGGCTGCTAAGTATTCATAACTTGAGAAAACACTGCAAAACTCAGATAATTGTAGATCATAAAACAGAGCTGCAGCGATAAGCCTGATAAGTTACAGGACGGCATCTCTGGGATGCTAGTGCCTGCAATGTTACATGCTAGTGCTTGGCTCTAATAGAAAGCCCACAATAATAAGTCATGTATGGTGTCATTTATAGCACTTTACCTCTCAAATTAGACAGTTTTCCTCATGATTTTCTCTCACATAGAAAAGTAGCTTTAGGGCGCATTCCTACAGCTGCTAGACAGCTAGAGAATCGGCTCCCCCACCATCTCGTAGGCGGTACGTATTGTCCCCACGCTCGGAAAAGGAGTGTGGAACGGTGGAAAGGGGGCATTCCCGGGGGCGGGGCGAGGCATTCGTAAGTGCTGGTATGACACTTCCTCGCCACCTGTGTCATCTGGCCTCGCCACCCCACACTTTGATGTCATCTGGCCTTGCCACCCCAAAATCAGCCATCTAGCCGCGAATGCAGGGCAGCTGGAGCACAGAGGAGATGATGGCCTCCACACTCCTCCCTCCGAGTTTGGAGGCGGACATCTCTCCGCATAGGATTGCTCCCTTAAACTCAGAGTTGGATTGGTAAGTCATGAAACTTTTAAAACATAAGTATGGAGCCAGACTTAGGCATACTTAGACTAGACACACTGAAGTCAATAGGACGCAAGTTAGTAATTACCAACTAAAGTCCAATCTACTTCAATGGGTCTACTCTAAGTATGCTTCAGTCTGGATCCAACTCATAGATTTTAACATGTAATAAAATCAGAATACTTTTTAAACTCAGTTATTTTTACAGGGATTACGACTTATTTTTTAAAATCACATTTTAAAAAATCAATTTGTATCCATCCTGGACAGAATGGTTATTGAACAGAAATTTCACATAACTGGAGTATGACAAAGCCGGGACAAGGCTATAATGAGCACAGGTGGAAGTTGTGTAGCATCTCCCTTCTCTTTTCACAGAAACCACTCACACTACATTTCTCTTTTCAGACAACAGGCATCCTTCAATATCTCCCCTCTGTACCCTACATGCTCCTCAGTTATGCATAAGCTGTCAGAGGAGCACCTACGCAAACCTGCCAGGTTATGACACTGAGATGAGATAGTTGGCAAGAACTGCTGCACCATTAAGTGAATAATTAAGACTATCGGCACAGGATTTCAGAAATGTTACACAGGTGTTAGCGGCTCTTAGGATTACCACATATGGTATAGTTTCAAATACATGGTTATTAATTCACAAGGTTATCTTAAACAAAATTTAAGACACCTGATAATTCCACATTTTAAAGAGCAAAAATTAAGCTAGGATAACAAGAACTCGCCAACTGGCACATTTAGGCTACAATCCTATGCACATTTAGATGGCAGTAAGACCTACTGAGCACAATTGGGCTTACCTCTGAGTATACATCAAAAATAAATTGTAGAGATGAACTGTATTTTCTTGTAAATTTATTTTTATTTGTATTTGGTGTATTAAATTGATAAAACTATATTACTATGAGTATTTTCATTGTATAAATGGAGGGTTGCACAGTCAGTAGTAAATCTACTTTCAGAAATGTGTACTTTGCATTTTACATTGGTGGGACTCTTTTTGGCAGTCAGTTCCACAAGTCTTAGAGGCCGTAGCCATAACGTAAAGTCTCTCTACTGCTAGACATTATCTGCAATTTTTAATGAGGGATCACAGCATATATTTGTAATATATTGTTCTGAGTTCAGTTTAGAGACAGAATATGCACAGTGATTTTTTTGCATTAGAGACAGCAAGCAGTTTGTACCAGACATTAAATACGTCATTTATGTACGTATTGGCATATATTCCAGGCCAGCTAGCGATGATGGGAGTTGTAAGTCCAACACATCTAGAGAGCACCAGGCTGGGGAAGGCTGTTCTAGACTGTTATCCATAGGATCTACATGGCACCAGTGGGTTTGTAGAATATGAACACAGGTTTCAATAGTAAATCTGACAGCTGATATGGGATCCTGGAGCTTTCACAGAAAGGAGCAAGTGTTTAATCCTCATGATAGCAGGAGAAGAAAATATATGAGCAATTTTCTGCCAACTGCATAAAAACTGAAGGAGCTGCACTGCAGGTGGGGGAGAGCTTCTAATAGTTGACAAGTAGAGTATTGCAGGTCTGCAGGAAACAAAGGCCCAAACTGTCATCTGTCCACTTGCTTCCCAGTTCTGCATCCAGGCTCTCATTCCATAAAAATGTTGGTAAAAAAATAAGATACTCTCAAATAAACTGTTGTAACTGTACAAGCAATGCATATTTGGCTGGTTCGCTAATTCACAACATTTGAGTTTCATCAAAGAACTTAGATTTGTAGCACAGAATTCCAGACCCACCTGGTTATGGCCAAGATTGAAGTTTCTGACAGCTTACCTTGCAGACCTGTACAGCTTGCAGACCTGTACCAAGCCAAATGAAGCCCAGCCATGCACAGCAAACTTCCTCAGGGTTTGCAGTACAAGACAGGAAACAAATATAGGAGGCTTAACATGCTTTGGGTGGGCTACCACAATTGAGTGGAGGGTGTGCATGTGTTCAGTTGTATGAGCAACTAGCAGCTCAAGCTTGGCTTATGACATCTTATTTGCCCTGACTGTCTAGAAAATGAGATGCCTTACATCCTGATCATACTCAAGGAAGACATGGAAGTTGCGATCTTGGCTGAGAACAGGGTGAGCAGAAATTCGTTGAAGGAAGACTTCATGTGATGATACAGTCTTCTTGAAGACAGCAAGGTATTCCCTGGAAGAAAAAAATATCATTTGAATGGAGGCAAGCATACACTTCATTGTGCACACTTCAGCCTCAGATTCAGAAGAGGAGTAAGTTGTCTCCACAAGCTAGCAATGAAGTGGACCACAATCCAGAGAGATGTTTGTACAGCAGCAGGCTGTGCGTGACCACATTTCCAGGCTCTACTTCCCATTTAGTTGTTGTCATCACTGATGGTTCCCATCACCTGTTCACGTATTAGCTACCGAGCCATATAAGGCTCTGTTGTTACACAAGCTTTTCCTTGCTTGAAATTGATCTCATGATGCTACTCTATTTGATTGTTTTCTATTGCTTGTTTTCATTGCTTCTATTATTTATTTATTTTTGTTGTACCTGACAGGCAACTGCACAGTAAAAAATAATAGTTTTAAATAAAATGGGTGTCTAACTAGGACTGGGAAAACCAGCTTCAAATCCCCACTCAGACATGAAGCCCAAGTGATCTTAGGCCAGTCACTATCTTTAAATCGAACATACCACAATGGGTTGTTGTGAGGATGAAATAGGGGTGGAATCATATATACTTCCTTGACCTCCTTGGAAGAATGGCAAGGTGTGAAGGTAATGAACAAACAAATCACACAGAGCAGTTGGAAACCCTGCTCCTGACCTACATTTCTCAAAATAAGGGGGAAAGACCAATGTAAATTCAGAAAGCTTGCTAGGCTGTTCAGTAAGTTCAGCCTTGGCACTTCAGAAGTTTCCCTTAAGCTTGCACAGATTCATCAGCAAATCACACTCACGCTTCCAGCTCTTGCTTCATTTTGGCGAATTCCTCTTTTGTCATAGACATTTCTCCTTCCCCAAGTTTATGCATCTTCTCTCTTGGACCATCAAAGTCAGGCTTTGCAGGTGCTGGAGGAATCTTAGACAAAAAGATCTGTTGCTAGCAACGATGTTATGCAAGCAAAGAACTGTTGTAGATGTTTCTACAAGAACATTGCGAGAATTTGGCTCAATAATTATTCCTCTATGGAACAGCAGGGTCCTTGGCACTCTGAACAGCTATGTTATGAACTAAAGACATTTATTCAGCATCTCCTCCAATAATCACTATATAAAGACAGGTCTATAACCAGACCTGGAGGGACTGGAGTTTAAGGATACACAGGAGTGGGTGGGCAGCACATTGTACGTTAATGCATAACAGCGGCAATCTAAATAAAAATAGTGTAGTATGTTTACATTTAAATGTACTATTAACAATGAAATGATAAAATTAAAAAAGTGTGCCAAGTGCTTGACAATCACCCATTGCTTTTGCACTCATTGGCCAGAGCCCCGAGAACTATGGATTAGCAAAAGTTGCTGGTCTGTATTACTTGGGGCTGAATATTTAAGAAGTACAAGGTCAAGCCGTTCTGGAAATAGCACTCTCTTGCTAGGAAGTCTAGCTTCCCAGTCCCAGATATACAAGTACACATACACTTGTTTCCAAATCTATATGCCATTTCTCAAATAGTCAGTGGCAAGGCAGCATGACTTTTGTACATGACAGTCTTACTGCTCTCGGTGAGGATTAATTCAACTCAAATAAGCGCTGAAGAGAGCAATCCTCTCTATGGCCCCAGGCAGCAACTGGGGACCATAGGGTACTTCAGATTCCTGGATCTGAGGTCAGAAACAGTGCTCCAACCTCAGATCTGGGAATCTGCACTCCATTCCCTTCACAGCCGGCATGGAAAGAAACATGCCAGCTCCCTCTCCAAGGTTGGGAGCTCTACCTCGGACAGGGGGTAAAGGGTGCATTCCGGAGGAAGGGGAGCTATCCCAAAGCCTCTCCAGCCTCCTTCCCTCCCCTCCAGAATGCCCTAGCTATATGGACAAAAATGCCCCTCTAGTGAAAATGCAGAGCAGGAGTGGCGGAGGCAACAAATTTGGAGGCTTACGAGCATTGAGGGCGAAAATCATTGGAATGTGCCCAAAGTGTGGTTACTCAATAGTTGAGTAACACTGCAATCCTATATGTCCCTACTCCAAGTACGTCCCATTGAACTCAGTAAGGCTTACTTCAAGTTATGTTGGTACAGGATTGCAGCCTGTCTCGAATATCCAGGGACATCTTAAGATTTATGATTTATTTACTTGCGAATGGAACCTGCTTTGCACAGGTCGGAATAGACCCTTGGTTTGATACAGTGAAGTCTTCAAGTAATGTTACATAGCTGTCAGACTCGGACACATTGTGCCTGGCTCACCTGAGTGAAGCCACACCTACTGGAACCCCTAGCCAAGGCCCCTGCTGTGGTGTACCCCTCTGCCCCGAGAGAGGATTCTGTACACTCAATTCTGTATAACAGCTGTATAATTTTGTCCCTTGGACTTCTCCCTGCTGGCTTCAAACTCTGCAAAACTATGTGCTGGTTGGGAAAGTCTGCTACCTAGTGACTGAAGTGCACACCCTTAGAATCTCCTCAGCATGCATACTAAGTTTCAAGTGTCTAAGTTCCATAGTCTTAGTGCTATGGCACTGACAAATAGACATGCATCCTCCTTTAATATTATAGATTTATTCATTTCATATTTGTGTATCCCACCCTTCCTCTAATTCTGCAACACAGAGTGACTAACACAAAATACCTGGGAGTTCCATAAACTTCTTCACATACATTGAAACTAGGTCCCAGGACTAAGCCCTTGCTGAAATTACACCGGACATATTCTGGGAATGAGAAGCAGTACTACAAAAGTCTAAAAATTAAGATGCAGAAAGCAAGCAATGGCTTGATTACAATTTCTTTATTCACCTGAGATGCCACCATCTTAATGAGATTTTGCAAATACTTACGATTAATCCTGCATACACTTCTGTCTCAATAAATGTATCATGCAGCCACTCAAAATCTTCATGCTGCCTTGTAACCGAGAATTCTGTGCCCTGAAAAGCTGGCAGTGTAGTCTGGAAGCAAAGATCAGACTCCTTCTTGTTATTTACTTAAATATCCCAGCCTTATTATTCACTTAAGAGATTTTTAGGCCGCCTTTCAGGGTGTACTGCCCTCACAAGGCAGCTCTCAATACTACAAAAAACATGAACAATTACAATTAAACATAGTCACAGACAAACATACTATTAACAGCAGCAGCTAATGATTTTAAAGCACAAAATGTGGACTGGAACAAATGAATCTTCAGGATTTGTTTGGTTTTTTTGAAGCCAGGTGTGATGAAGCCATACATATCTCTCTAGGGAGGGCATTCCAAAGGCACGGGCCCACCACTGAAGAAGCCCTCTCCCCAGTGCCTGCTAGCCTAATGGCTCTTGCTGCTGGGCCAGAGAGAAGGCCCCTGACACTGATCTTAATGCTTCACAGGCAGATAACACAGTCCCAAATCACTGAGGGTTTTAAAGCCCAAAACCAGCACCTTGATCTAGGCATGGAAACAGGCAGCCAATGTAAATGATACAGAATATGAGTAATATGATCCGAGTGCCTGGTTCCCAACAAGCATTCTAGCTGCTGCATTCTGTATGGCTGCAGTTTCAAAACAGTCTTCAAGGGCAGCCCCACTGAGAGCGTGTTGCCTTGGTTACGTCCAGGTTAGATTACTACATGTGTCACTGCATCTAGATCAGCTTTCTGCAGATAGGCTGGTTCAGCAGCTGTGCCCTAAACTGGTAAAAAGCATTCCAAGGCAATTGATGCCACCTGAGCCTCCGTGGAAAGCACAGAGTCCAGGAGCACTCCCAGACTGTGTGCGAGGTCCTTTAAGGGGAGTGCAACCCCATCCATAGTCAGATCTAAACCTCCATCCAGATTAGCAGATTTCCCAATTTCCATCTTATCCAGATTAAGTTTCAACCTGATAGCCCTCATCCATTCCAATACTGCCCCCAGACACCCAACTGCCTCCGTGAGATTACATGGCAAAGAGGTAGAACTCCATATCATCCACATATTGATGACACCGCAAACCAGACCTCCAGATGACTTCTACCAGTGGTTTCATGTAGATGTTGAAAAGCATGGGGGGGCAAAACAAAACTCTGAGGCACCCCAAATGTCAATGGGCAAGGGGTGCAATAAAATTCTCCCGGCACCAACTTCTGGGTCTGTCCTCCTGGGAACAACCTAAGCCACTGCAACACTGTGGCCCCAAGTCCTACCCTAGAGAGATGGTCCAGAAGGATACCATGGTCAGTGCTACTGAAAGCCACTGAGAGGTCCAGGAGAACCAATATGGTCACATTTCCCCCATCCATTCCCGAGCATAAGTCATTCCCAAGGCGAGCAATGCAGTTTATGTATGTATTTATCAACACCACCCCTTGCTAAGACACAGTAAGGAAGAGACCACCTGCCCAAATAGATTGTGAGTGCACTGCTACCCGTGACTTGCCTGCTACCTGTGACTGCTCCAGTGAGACTCCTTGCAGGATCAGGCTCTTGAGTAGACTTTCTCCCAGGGACTTTTTGCCACTTTGCAACAGCTTGTATCAGCTTCTTGCAGCTGGAGCATAAAAAGGTGGCAGGGCCATCACTGAAGGGGGTCTCAGCCAGCCTTCAGGTGGGTCTCAGTGCTGTAGACTGCCCTGTGCCACGGACACACCGGACACACTGCAAAGGCCCGTATGGCAGTGGAAGTTCATAGAATCATAGAACAGTAGGGTTGGAAGGGGCCTATAAGGTCATCGAGTCCAACCCCTGTTCAATGCAGGAATCCAAGTCAGACCATCCCTGACAGATGGCTGTCCAGCCTCGTCTTGAATGCCTCCAGTGTGGGAGAGCCCGCTACCTCCCTAGGTAATTGGTTCCACTGTTGTATTGCTCTAACAGTCAGGACGTTTTTCCTGATATTCAGCCGGAATCTGGCTTGAAATAATCAAGATTGTTTGTATACATTCTTCTGTCTGAAAGGCCACATCTCAAGCCCCAAATCAAAATATACTTTGAATTTACCTAAAATTCAAAGTGACAGTAGTCAAACTTAAGCACTGATACTAGTTTTAATTTAAGAAGTTCTTTTATTGCTATTTGTTAAACCTTGAACCATATGTTGGGAATACTGCCTGATAGTGCTTTTATGGACATGTAGGGGTTTTTTAGATTTGTTGTTAGTAAGTATGGGGAGAGGCTGGTGCTTAATCTGTCAATTTTAAAATCAGTTCAGTCTCTTAAAAAAACACTTATCTTCTGAATGTTCCTGATGGTAGTTGTGTTGCCTTCCTGTATCTGAATATGGGCTGTTGTTTTTATTTTTTTTATTTAATTAATTAAACACTTTTTGAAGTAGATTGTTCTAGATGTTATACAATATATTTTAAACATAATAGTAACATAATAAAATACAATAAAATCATAATATAACACAACACAGGCATATGACACAGCATAGAACAGAATATAAATGCAAAAAACTAAAACCACCCTAAAGTACATGCTTTAAGACCACACCAGAGGAACTAAAATAGTAGGGATTTTTTTAAACAGAATACAGAAATATTTCAGAGAACACTTAGCCTAGTACCAAAAAGATAGCAGGATGGGTGCCTGGTGAGCTTCCATCAGGAGAGTATTCCAGAGCTTGGGTGGGGGGAGGGGTACCACAAAAGCCCTCTTATCACTACCCCCAAACCTCTGAATGAGGGGGCACTTGAAGCAGGGCTTCTGTGGATTACCTTAAGACACAGGAGGTGTTTTGTCAGGTACCAAGATCCAAGCTGCTAAGAGCTTTATAACTCAAAACCATCACTTTGAATTGGACCTGGACATTTATTGGAAGCTGATACAGGCAAGAGACTTCCGTAATATGATTGTAATGCCTGTTCCCAGTTAGAACTCTCACAGACACATTTTGCACTAGCTGAAGTTTCCAGGTAGTCTTCAAAGGCAGCCCCGTGTACAATGCATTACAGTAATCTAAATGGAAAGCTACCAGGGCATGGATCACTGCAGCTAGACTGTCCACCTTCAGATAGGGTCATAGCTGGGATACTGATAGCAAAGAGAACTTATTATAGGCCTGCTGCATCATTTCATGTAGCTTCCTGGAGAGCTAGACTAAGGAACTGCAAATGCTTTGCTGTGGTGTTCTCTCAAGGGTCTAAGAAAACGCCTTCCCGCCAGGCCTGTAGATAGCTGAGTGTAATTTTCCCTCTGACATATCCCTAAATATCAGTAAAAATGTCCTACTACTTCCCCTAATTAATCATGTACAGGCATTTTAGAAAATTCCCTTTAAAACTATTCTTAACAGGGAGAGCAATCCTGTGGCCTCCGGACAGCATCTGGGGGAACACAGGATAGTTCGGATACCTGGATCCAAGGTCGGAGTCAGCAGTTACTGAGTTTCCTGTAAGTTGGTTAGAGAGTAAGGTTAGTTAGTTAGTTGGTTATTTTCTATACCGCCCAATAGCCGAAGCTCTCTGGGCGGTTCACAAAAATTAAAACCAAAGAGCACACAATATAAAATATATAAAACATTAAAACCACAGTATAACAATGCAATCAGAATAAAACCTAGCAGCAATGCAGGGATTTATAGATTTAAAACAGCAAAGCTAAACGTCTAGAAAGTTAAAATGCTAAAACGCCTGGGAAAATAAAAAGGTCTTCACTGGCGCCGGAAAGAATACAGTGTAGGTACCAGGCGAACCTCACTAGGGAGCTCATTCCACAGCCGGGGTGCCACAGCAAAGAAAGCAGAGAAATAATTTTGAATTATAATTTTAAAAAAACTAGGAATAAAGAGGAATGGGATAAGAAAGGGAAGCTGTATTGGAGGAAGTGAAGGTAAAAGCCATAGGAGGGATGGATGAAAGAGACTGGCAGCTGGGGATAGGGTACAAGTTAAGTGTGAAGAAGGGGAGAAGAAATGACAAGAGATGGGTAAGACAACTGACAGGCATGGGAAGAGGGGGAGAGAAAAAGAATATAAAATACACATTTTCTCTACTTAGAGCAAGGCTCCCTAACCTTTTGGGGTTGGTGAGCACATTTGGCATTTTGAGAAAGTGTCATGGGCGCTGTGTTGCCAACCCAAGGACAAGGGTTGGCAACACAGTGCCTATGCACTTGTGCCCGCCAAGATCCCCCAATGTGCCCACCAGACCCCTTGCAACTCCCTCCACTCACTTCAGACCGCTCCAGATTCTCCTCCTCCTGCCACCACCACTACTTGCTGCAGTTCCCACTGTGCTGCACAACAATTCCAAATCTTCCCATTGCCGCCTCCTTCCCCCGCTTCGCTGGCTACAAAGCCAAATGGCTGCTGCAGCTGTGTCTGGCCATGGTACAGGCTCATGGGGCCTGCAGGCAGAAGAAGCAGGAAAGCCTGCTCTGAAGGGGAAACTGGGGAAGAAAACAAAGTAAAGACGAAGCTGCGCAAGCATAGCATGTAGTCTCAGATGGCTCAAAAGCAGCTGTGCTGTGCTGGAGACCACTGCAGGGTGTCTGGAGAGTGACTGTATGTGGGGTACGTTTTTGCCCTCAAGCTGTGCTTTGTGTTTGGCAGCAGCATCTCCTGGGTGAGCGTGGCAGGGGTGAGCAGCGTCTGGGTTAGTACGGCAGGGGTAAGTGGTATGAGCAGTGTTTGGGGTATTCCTGGGTGAGCATGGTGGGAGTGAGTAGTGTGAGAGACATTTTATTACTTCAGGTATTTTATTACTGGTCCTCTCTTTGTGTGCCTGTCCCTCTGTCTATGTGAATGAAAGTAGGGGATGACTGGAGCTCCCTCACCCCCAGAAAAAAAATCAGTGCTCCTTCTTTGACATGACTGATTGAGCTATTGTGTTTCTCTGATCCAGCACGCGCATGCGTGTGTGTGAGAGACAAAGAGATTGTATATTCCACACACACAACACAAACAATTGCTCCTTCTTTGCCAGTATTGTATGTGCAGCATTTGGTGATCCCCATGAGTGGGCCATCCTCCAGAAGAGTGAGAACGTATGTTTTCAACAAAGACTGGAAGTAGAAGTATATGTTTATGGATCTGAAAGAGAAATGCATGTGCCTATTGTGGTCTGAAACAGTTGCAATTCCTAGGAAGCATAACAACGAGATTTCCAGACAAACCACAGCACTTGTGTCATGAACTGTCCACTTCATTCTCAGCTTCAGAAAAAGGAGGTCAATGAACTCAAAGCCACACTGGTGAATCAACAATCACTGTTCACCAAACATGTGTTTCAATCCAAGATTGCAGCAATTGTCTCTTTGGAAATAGTCATTTACTTGTCAAGAGAAAGAAGCCTTCTGAAGATGGGGAACTGCTGAAAGAGGCATTTCTGACTGTTAGAGACATTTTGAAGGTTGCTCCTATAAAAAGGAAATGATTGGAACTTTTCAAAAGATGCAGCTGTCTGCCAGGACAGTGACCAGAACAGTTGAGACCGTATCAACTGACTTAAAAAATCAACTTAAAAATGACAACAAACATTAAGGACACTTCACAGCTTGCAGTTACTGTACACATGGTGTTCAATGACTTCTCTGTGAAAGTAGAGTGAGTGAATGTGCTACCTCTGAAAGGAAGAACGAGAGGTGAGATTATCTTTCACTTTCAAAAATTATGCAGTAGAAATACTTTGCCTATTCACAAACAATCATCCATGACATTGGATGGTGCTCCTGATATGACTGGCATCCAGAATAGATTAATTGCACACTGCAGGAAAGATACCACTTTCCCAAAGTTTACTGAATGACCAGGAAGCATCGCGTGCCAGAGTGCTCTGGCTTAAACACGCCATGGAAGTTGTAACAAAAATCATGAACTCAATCCAGGCTGCCTCGTTGCAACACAGGCTGTTTAAGGCACTTTTGGAGAAAGTAGAGGCAGAGTATGATGATCTTATTCTGTACTCAGAGCAGGGTGGACTGATCTAAATCAAGATGATTTAAATCACTTATTTTAAATCATAATTGAGATCACCTAGAGAAAACCCTATTTAAATTAAGTTTGCCACTTATTGTTCTTCACGTATTTCTTAAACAATGGTGCAAATCTGATTACTAAAATGTTAATTTACAACTCAATACAGCATTTTGCAAGGAGGATGTACTTTGTGCTGTGTCAAGCTGCAGGCGCAGTAGATGTACATTAAGAATGGTAACAATTAAATCACATACACAATCACAATAGTACTTATTAAATATTCTTAAAAATTACATAAAGGCTTCACATTGCAATTGTACCCATCTCCTGAATTGCCAGATGACTGCCTTAAACTTTTTTTATTTTTCAAATTCTATTAACTCCAACAGACAAGTCATCACACTAAATGTACAGCACTGTCCTTTAAATGAGATATCATCTTCCCCAATCACACTGTCATTTTTACTCTTGGACTGAAAGAGAAATATGAGTTTTCCTGCTTGTTTAACTCCCGGTCGATTTCTTGGCTTTGAGTAAACAATGCCAAATGATGAAAATATTCTCTCTGTGCCTGCAGAGGGAACTACTGTTGTGGAAAGTTGGCTTAGAAACTGAAGGAACTCTGGTTCAAGGTGTCTGGCTGATGATTTCCACCAATTCAAAGGAGTGACTTTGACATTACCAGTAAACATGTAATGCTTACATTGTTCCCCTCCACCCCTGAAATTTATTATGAATGGCATATCAGAGGAATGGTTTTGAGATGCCCATGCCATGGCAACATCATCTTCTTTAGACGATAGGCATCTACCTTTATATCTGGGTTTGAGAATGCTTGCAAGAAAATGAGGTGGAGTTAGTGCTTGATCCACCCGCTTCTTTGTTGCCTGCAGTTCAACTTTCTGGTTGGGTATGTCTTTTTTCAATGTTTCTTGAAAGTTCAATGTTTCTTGAAATTCCTTCCAAATTTCAACAGCATTAGGAATGCAGCAACACTCTCTTTGAAGTTTGTCTAAGGCTATGGATATAGGCATCAATATACTGAGCATATCTTCTATGTTCCTCTTTAATCCAATGTTAGATATTTTGGATGAGATGCTTCCATCTATTTTATCATGGTTTTCATCACAAATTTTTAAGAGAATAAATTATTCAAATCAACTACAAAATTCCACTGAACATCTTGAAGGAGAATTAGTTTGGTTCCTCCGGCTTTCTTCAGTGAAGCTGAAGTAAAATGATAGTTGCAGAAGTATTTTGGGACTTCAACAACACTGTCTTTTATTCCTGGAGAACTTAAGTCTTTGGCTAAAAGATGCATTAAATGAGCACTGCAGCCATATGTTATTAAGGAGGCTCCTTCCATTCTTTCTTCTAAGTATCTTCTCAACTTCACTATGTTTGTGGCATTGTCTGTAGCAAAACTGCACACATGTCACTTGAATTTTTGTTCTCAGTTTATTACAGCTTTTACTGCCACTTCTTTTAAGTATTCTGCTGTGTAGGCATTTCGTGTTGTATCTATTGATTCTGAAAGATATCCAACCCCATCTTCTATTGTCACAAAGCCCATATTACTGGAACATTGTGTACATTGCTCCACCCATCAAGGCTTAAACTGGCAAATTTCCCTTCAGTATTTCTTGCACACTGTTCAAGTTCCTTCTTATACACTGTATCTAGCAACCTTCCACCAACTTCTGCTCTATGTGGTGGAGTGTAACCCAGTCACAAGGACGCAACCAGATCAGTGAAGTATTTATTGTTAACAATGCAAAAAAATGTAGTATAAATGAACCAAGAAATCTTTTCACCTATGGTATCTTCCTGGTATTTGCTGGTCCCCACTATAAACCAGTCCATGGTGGTGGCTTTACTGGGTGACTGCAATTTTTTGCTTGCTACTGATACTTCAGTTACAGCACTGTTGCTAAAAGTACCAACAGATGATAATGACTCTGACATTGCTGCAGATGGACAGTCAAAGTTTCTAGTGCTTACGCAGGATCCTGAAACACAAATGATTATAAGTAGTAAGTACCATTCAGGTATGACCTAAATCATATCCCTTATGAATATACAGTGGAGGTGAGGAATAGATTTAAGGGATTAGACCTGATAGACAGAGTGCCTGAGGAACTATGGACGGAGGTCCATAACATTGTTCAGGAGGCAGCAACTAAATCCATCCCAAAGAAAAAGAAATGCAAGAAAGCCAAGTGGCTGTCTGATGAGGCTTTACAAGTAGCTGATGAAAGAAGGGAAGCAAAAAGCAAGGGAGAAAGGGGAAGATATATCCAACTGAATGCAGAGTTCCAGAGAATAGCAAGGAGAGACAAGAAGGCCTTCTTAAATGAACAATGCAAAGAAATCGAGGAAAATAATAGAATGGGAAACACTAGAGATCTCTTCAAGAAAATCGGAGATATCAAGGGAACGTTCTGTGCAAAGACAGGCATGATAAAGGACAAAGAAGGCAGGGACCTAACAGAAGCAGATGAGATTAAGAAGAGGTGGAAAGAATAGACAGAAGAACTATACAGGAAAGATCTGAATGTCCCTGATAGCCATGATAGTGCGGTCACTGAACTTGAGCCGCACATCCTCGAGAGTGAAGTCAAGTGGGTCTTAGGAAGCATTACTAACAACAAAGCTAGTGGAGATGACAGTATTCCTATTTAAAATCCTAAAAGATGATGCTGTTAAAGTGCTGCACTCAATATGCAAACAAATTTGGAACACTCAACAATGGCCACAAGACTGGAAAAGGTCAGTTTACATTCCAGTTCCAAAGAAGGGCAACGCCAAAGAGTGTTCAAACTACCGCACAATTGCGCTCATTTCACATGCCAGCAAGGTTATGCTCAAAATCCTACAAGCTAGGCTTCAGCTGTATGTGAACTGAGAACTACCGGAAGTACAAGCTGGGTTTAGAAGAGGCAGAGGAACTAAAGATCAAATCGCCAACTTTCGCTGGATCATGGAGAAAGCAAGAGAATTCCAGAAAAATGTCTATTTCTGCTTCATGGACTACGCTAAAGCCTTTGATTGTGTGGATCACAACAAACTGTGGCAAATTCTGAAAGAGATGGGAGTACCAGACCACCTTACCTGTCTCCTGAGAAACTTGTACGAGGGTCAAGAAGCAACAGTAAGAACTGGACATGGAACAACCGATTGGTTCAAAATTGGGAAAGGAGTACGACAAGGCTGCACATTGTCGCCCTGCTTATTTAACTTATATGCAGAGTACATCATGAGAAACGCCGGGTTGGATGAATCACAGGTCGGAATTAAGATTGCCGGGAGAATTATCAACAACCTCAGATACGCAGATGATACCACCCTAATGGCAGAAAGCAAAGAGGTTCTAAAGAGCCTCTTGTTGAGGGTGAAAGAGGAGAGTGCAAAAGCTGGTCTGAAACTCAACATTAAAAAAACGAAGATCACGGCATCTGGCCCCACCACTTCCTGGAATATGGAAGGGGACGAAATGGAAGCAGTGACAGATTTTATTTTCTTGGGCTCCAAGATCACCGCAGACGGTGACTGTAGCCATGAAATTAAAAGACTCTTGCTCCTTGGGAGGAAAGCTATGGCAAACCTAGACAGCATAGGAAGAAGCAGAGACATCACCTTGCCGACAAAGGTCCGTCTAATCAAAGCTATGGTTTTCCCAGTAGTAACGTATGGCTGTGAGAGCTGGACTATAAGGAAGGCTGAGCGCCGAAGAATTGATGCTTTCGAACTGTGGTGCTGGAGAAGACTCTTACGAGTGCCCTGGACTGCAAGGAGGTCAAATCAGTCCATCCGAAAGGAAATCAACCCTGAGTGCTCATTGGAAGGACAGATAATGAAGCTGAAGCTCAAATATTTGGGCCACTTAATGCAAAGAGAAAACTCTCTGGAAAAGACCCTGATGCTGGGAAAGACTGAAGGCAAAAGGAGAAGGGGACGGCAGAGGATGAGATGGCTAGATAGCATCACTGATGCAATGAATATGGACTTGAGCACGATCCGGGAGAGAGCACAGGACAGGAAGGCGTGGCATGCTATGGTCCATGGGGTCACCAAGAGTCAGACACGACTGAACGACTGAACAACAACAACTAGTAGTCAGACTCATTCTTCTCAGTCCTTCTTACTCTATTATGTTAATCATTTACATTTAACACGGATGCAGTAGATCTGATTCCAAATTACCAAAATGCTAAGATGACTTTTGCAGCAAGACCCATTGAACTCACTCAGGACCATGGAACTCAATGTTAGTCATGACTAAGCCCACTGAAATCAATGGGCTTAGTTGTGACTAACACTGAGTGTAGAATGGGGTTGCCTAGGGAAGCTGAGTTATGCTGAAATAAAATAGGGAACAGATTTATGGCATAACCATTATGGTCTGCCACAACATTCCAAAATAAGGGCTATGTACCGTGTTACATTAAATAGGAAAATAATACCCAGTGGCAACTGGCAACTCTAGATTTCTCTTACGGCATCTTTCTGTACTTGGGCGATAGATTCTAAACTTAGGTATCTAACTAAATGAGGCATAAGGATTAGCTTAGCTAAGTTAAACTTTTTTTCTAGTAACATCCCACATAACAAACAGCTTCAAAATTTACTTGTTAAATCACACTAATACTAAAAGGTATACAGAGTCTTGGGAAGGAACACATTGCAAACTAAATTATTTAATTTACTAACCAACTGATCCAGATTGTTCTTCAGGCATGTCCACATCTTCATTCACATAGTTTTCTCCCAATAAGCAGTTTTTGTTATGTTTCATTCTTGCAACTAGGCCTTCCATCTCCTTCTGGCACAGCTTACACTTGGCACATTTTCCCTTTCTACCCAGAGAAGGAATTTCTTCAAAATATTCCCAGATAGGGTCTCTCTTACATTCAGAAGCCATGACAGTTCTTGTGTTGCAAATGTGTAGGGGAACATAGGAATCTGAAGTTGTGAGTCTTTACGGTCCCCTCTGCCTTTGTGAACCGATCCTGGTGGCCAGGCAGACACCCTTTTAGTCCTACGTCTAGAAGCGAACACCGCCTCCTTTCTCGCATCATTTCCTTCAGCTGTCTTTTACACTTCCAAAGGAAAATACATTTTCATTCCAAAAGAACATATTTGTATTGATTAGTTGCAAGCTTCCCATTGATCCAGGACTATCCACTTTTTACGCAGGGACCACTTTAAAGCCCATCATCATTGGCTGCCTAAAATGTGCATTTTAAAATGTGGGCAAATTACCTCAGGCACCTTCGCAAGAGGACTCATCATCCTCAGATGATTTGACAGCTTCCCCAACAATGTACCAGGTTACGCAGACTCAACAATAAACAAAACCCTTCAATCAACAAACTTAAACTTATGCATACCAACATGATATGAACTCTCCACAGCTCCAGCCATCATTTCCTTTCCTATACTGTCTCTCTGTCTTCCATGGGCATAGCCCTGCTCTATAAGCAAAGAACAACAATCCTAGCCTGCGTCTTTGGACATATGACCTTTGGTCAGAGAAACAGACATTGAAAGCTCAGAACTTTCAAGAAGCAAGAGCTGGTAGTTAGGTTGTACAGAGACATTTCCCTGAGATGCATGTAAAACTGAAATGAATGCTCATGTCTGATTGGTAGGTATAGAATCATAGAATACTAGGGTTGGAAGGGGCCTACAAGACCATCGAGTCCAACCCCCTGCTCAATGTAGGAATCCAAGTCAGAGCATCCCCGACAGATGGCTGTCCAGCCTCGTCTTGAACGCCTCCAGTGTGGGAGAGAGCCCACTACCTCCCTGGTAATTGGTTCCATTGCCATATTGCTCTAACAGCAAGGAAGTTTTTCCTGATGTTCAGCCGGAATCTGGCTTCCTGTAACTTGAGCCCATTATTCTGTGTCCTGCATTCTGGGATATCGAGAAGAGATCCTGGCCTTCCTCGCTGTGACACCCTTTCAAGTACTTGAAGAGTACTATCATATCTCCCCGGAGCCACTGGTTCATTTTTATGAGGCTGTAAGTGCTGGTTTAGCATGTTCATGATGAGATGTAATTATAACTGTTTTGTTTTTTTAATGAGATGTTAGTATTTTGATAGCTACTTAAGATTTAGGATTTTAAAAATCCATTTTAAAGAAATCATTCATTTTTATCCACCCTGACTCAGAGGTTAGGTGGCTGAGTAAAGGAAAGGTTCTTGCCGGATTCTTGAATGTGACCGAGGAAATGAAGAACTCCTTGATTTCTTCAATCAGCATTCAGTCAAAAAAGCAGCAGGTAGAACAATTGGAAAACAGGCTCTGGGTGCTGGTCCTAGTTTTCCTTCCTGAGTTGTTGGAAAAACTGAACAGTTTGAACATTGAGCTTCAGGGAAAAGGTAAACATATTTCTGGAATGATCACTTCAGTCAAGACATTCAAAGGTAGACTGAGTTTGTGGAAGTCACACTTCCAAAGAAAAAAATTTCTATACTTCCCTGCAATGAAGCAAGTTCTTGGTGAGAGTCAACTCAACAACATACCATTTGTGGACCACCTTGAAACACTTGAGGACCAATTCCATGCCAGATTTCAATAGTTCACTGACAATGAAACAGTGATGTAATTTGCTGTCATTCAGCCCAGCTGACGTCACAGAAACTGCAGCATTCATTGGGAAACAATGTCAGGTTGGAGTAGACCAAATACAGCTGTAGATAGTTAATTTTCAGAATGACTTTGTTTTACAAGAAAATGCTGGGCATGACAATTTTTAAAATCTGGTTGATTTACAAATTTCTTTTTCTGAGAAAGACTGCAGCAAATCTATCTTCTTTTTTGGATCAGCGCATCTATGTGAATCACCCTTCTCACTAATGAAATTCATCAAATCAAAGTACAGAACACGGATGACTAATGATCACTTGAATGACTGTTTGCAAGCCAAGCTCTTCATACATTCCTGATTATGAGAAATTCTCTGATGGGATATAGTTTCAAATATTGCACTAGCCTGGAGATTTGCACTTTTATATATTTTACATGTTATTTTTTACCTGAGTTAATTGTGATACCCCTTCATATTCTTAAAAAAAGTTTTTGAATAAATTCTTCCACTTTAACCACTCGGGTGTCCTGTATTTTTTTCTGCGCCACATTGCAGAGCACCCCTATAGCAGCCAATTTTGTGGTGATGCCCACAATACTTCCTCAAAATTTCAAATGTGTCCATGAACCCACAAAAGCTGCCTACCCCTGGTATTGGAGTTTTGGGATACTTTTCTGTATGTCTGATAGAGCACATCTTCTCGAACATTTTGTTGTAAGAAATGCTTTAATTACAATTTGTTTGCTGTTAGCTAGATTTACTAGCACTGCCACTGAGATTAGTCAAAGTTTGTTCTGGGAGGTGCCCCACAACTCCCTCCACCAGGGCAAATCCCCACAGCTCCCCCATTACTGTGAAATGAACCTGCTCTGCAATAGCACCGTGTGATTGTGCTGACTGCTGCTATGCACTCTGTGAGTGTCAATCGGCTGTGATCTCTGGCACAGGCCAGGCAGTAGTTCGTTTTTCAAATCACACGTATGCAAATCAGGGCAGACCAAGATGGCAGGTTTCCCAGAGGGTGCTCTGGGGAAATGATCTCCAACAGGATCAAAGGCATCAGCAGTGCACTGTGGAACTTCGAGGAGGGTCCTGTTTCCAGTGCTTCGTAATGGACATTGCTGGCGATGACTAAATCTATGTGACTAAATCTGGCCAATGAGAGTTTCAGGAGGAAATGGAAAAAAAAAACATGAGGGAGCCAGCCAAGATCTGAACAGCTAGCAGCACATCATGATCACTTGCCTTCTGAGCTCGGAGAGGCGACTGAGAAAGGAGCAAGCCAAGCAACCAACCTCAAAAGCAGCAGCTGAGATTTACTTTGTTTTTTGAAGAGGAGAAGGGGGGAAGAGAGAGAGAGGTGCACTGTGTGTGTCCCTGCTGTCTTTTATTTTTATCTTAGCAGCAACTGCTGAGTTGAGCTGAGTTTTTTTTTTTTTAGTTTTAGCAGGTGATTTTATTTTACTATTTGAAGGGGGGAGAGCAAGAGAGAGAGACCAGCATGTGTGATCTCTTTGTGAAAACCCAACCACAAGGATGACTCAGGAGACAGCCAGGCACAACACTCCAGTAAACGTTTCATAGATTTTTTCATTGCGGGGGAAGAAGGGGAAAGGATGGGGTTGCTTTGCTATGATATACTATGTTGAGGTTGTTCTGTATTTTTTTTTTAAAGAATTCCATCTGTGGCTCTGTGTGTTTGTGTGTGCATGTGTGTATGTGTTGGGTGCAGGGATCTGTACCTAGATAATGGCTATGGTGGTTAATCAGCTTGATGAAAATGCATGTGGTGTGACTAATTAAATTGGCTTGGTTAATTGGAGAGAAAAATGAATATTTCATCTTGCCTTCCAGGATAACTAGATAGACAGAAAGTAACTTATTCCTGCAGCTGGTTTGTGGAGCAGGAAATCTTCATTCATCATGAATTCTACTTCTTTAAAGAAAGGCTTCTGGCCTGCATGAGTAATCCTATTGTGTGTGTGTTTTAACAGTGCAATCCTATGTAACTACTCAACACTGAGTTCAATGGGACTTGCTCCTAGCTAGTGGGTATAGGATTGCAGCATAAGAAGCCTTTCTGGCCTGTTTGCTTCTCTAAAACAAAGCCAACTTGAGTGCCATTTTGATGGAAAGGTGGAGTACAAATCACATAAATAAATGAATAAAACAAAGGATTTCTGGCTCGCTTTGATCAAAAATGCTTAAATAAGGATTTGCCTAGCCTGTTTACCCAAATTGTGCCAGTGTGGCTCTGAAAAGATCACACAAAGGATTCCTGGCCTGCTTTGCTCAACGATGCTTGTGGTCTGTGTGGTTTAAAGAAGGACTTTGTAGGGTTTGCTTTACCAAAGTATGCCACTGTGGCTCTAAAACTGTCTTCATGGCCAGGTTCTCTCTCTCTCTCTCCTGTGTGGTTTGCCCTCCAAGGCTCGTCTAACCTTATGCTGTGTTTTACCATGTAATGTTTTGTTTTGTTTTTTAATATATTTTTATTTTATATGAATGAATATGAATGAACAGTACCAAAATTATCAACAACCTCATCAATACCTCAATTTCCCCGCAGTACAATATTCTGATGAGGACACCACAGTAACAAAAAGACAAGAAAAAAGAAAGAGAAAAAGATAAAGGGAAAAGGGTGGAGGAAAGGAAGTGAGGAAAAAAGAAGAAAATTCCTTCCCCCTCGTTCCCCCCTCCCTCTCCCTCCCCCTCAACGAATTGAATTTAAGTTCCAACACCCCCGGTCCCCAATGTCGTTCTGTTTTAAAGACTATATCTATAACCTTAACAATCTTACAATTTAGTATACAACCTTACATTTCTACATCATATCATCCAGTTCTGGGCACCGCATTTTTAGAAGGATGCAGACAAACTGGAGGGGGCTCAGAGGAGGGCAACAAAGATGATCAGGGGACTGGAAACAAAGCCCTATGAAGAGAGACTGAAAGAACTGGGCATGTTTAGCCTTGAGAAGAGAAGACTGAGGGGAGATATGATAGCGCTCTTCAAGTACTTGAAAGGTTGTCACAGACAGGAAGGCCAGGATCTACGAAGGTAGTGCCGACTGGCTACAAAGGTGGTGCCGACAAGAGAGATTTGGATTCTGGGACCACGGGCTATACTTCCTGGAAGATGGGCTGTTGGCAAGGGACGGGTTGCACCTCACAAAGGATTGGAAGAATGTGTTTGGCCACAGCATGAAGAACTTCATCACGAGGGCTTTAAACTGAATCCTACGGGGAAGGGAGATGTAATGTTGGGGGTAACAATGGACGTAGGCACATGCACTGCAACGGGGAAAACAGCTCTGATAGCGCCCAATAATAGTCTTCAGACACATGTAGGAAGAAAGCCAGACTATGAAGCACATGGTCTTCGATGTCTATATACTAATGCCCAGAGTATGGAAAACAAACAAAATGAACTGGAACTCTTAATACAGGAGGGAAATTATGACTTGATAGGTATAACTGAGACTTGGTGGGATGACTCTCATGACTGGAATACAGCAATTGAAGGATATAACTTGTTCAAAAAGAACAGGAGGAACAGAAAGGGAGGTGGGGTTGCACTGTATGTGAAAAATACATATCTCTGCACAGAAATACAGGAGGATGAGCTTGGTAGCCCCATCGAGCGCATCTGAATCAAAATAAATGGAGCAAAGAATAAAAGGAACCTGGTGGTCGGACTCTACTACTGGCCACCCAACCAAGGAGAAGACGAGGATGAAACTTTTGAAAAGCAAATAGCCAATGTTTCAAGGAAGCATGATGTAGTAGTAATGGGGGACTTCAATTTCCCCGATATTTGTTGGGAGACAAATTCTGCAAAACATGGCCCCTCCAGGAAATTCCTGACATGTATGGCGGATAACTTCCTCCTACAGAAAGTGGAGGAAGGAACTAGAGGATCGGCTATCCTTCACTTCATCCTAACCAACAGAGATGACTTAGTGGATAAAATAGCAGTTACAGGAACTCTGCGGGAAAGGGACCATGTTGCACTTGAGTTCTTGGTTCTAAGGGAAGCAAAAGCCGAGTGTAGTCAAACGCATACCCTGGATTTTAGGAAAGCTGCTTTTAATCAACTCAGAACAATGATCAGTAAGGTCCCATGGCAAGCGATGCTAACGAGAAAAGGAGTCCAAGATGGGTGGGAGCTTTTAAAAAAGGAAATTCTCAAGGCACAATCACAAACCATTCCAACAAGAAGAAAAGGTGGAAGACAACAGAAGAAGCCAATGAGACTTCACAAAAAGCTTAACAAAGGAAGAGTACAGGCAGGTAGCACAGAATTGCAGGGATGGCGTCAGGAAGGCTAAAGCTGAGAACGAGCTGAGGTTAGTGAGGGAGGCTAAAAGCAACAAAAAGGCTTTCTTCAGCTACGTGCATAGTAAAAGGCAGAGGAAAGAAATGGTGGTTCAGCTATTAAATAAGGATGGCAAAAAGATAACAAATGACAAAGCAAAGGCAGAGGTGCTCAATTCCTACTTTGGCTCAGTCTTCCCCCAAAAGAGGGTCGATGATCCCCCTGGCAAAGGCGAAATACAGGCTGAAGGGGCAGGATTGCAGCTTGAGATTGACAGGCATATGGTCAAGGAACACCTAATTACTTTGAATGAGTTCACATCTCCAGGGCCAGATGAACTGCATCCTAGAGCAATAAAGGAACTGGTAGAAGAACTCTCAGAACCGCTGTCTATTCTCTTTGAGAAATCCTGGAGGACGGGGGAAGTACCAGATGACTGGAGGAGGGCTAATGTTGTCCCTATCTTCAAAAAGGGTAAAAAGGAGGAACCTGGGAACTGCAGACCAGTCAGTCTGACATCAATCCCAGGGAAAATTCTGGAAGAGATGATAAAGCAATCCATCTGGAAGCACCTGGAAAACAATGCACTGATTACTCGAAGCCAACATGGATTTGTCAAAAACAAGTCCTGCCAGACAAATCTGATCTCATTTTTTGATCAAGTCACCTCCCTTGTGGACTCTGGGAATGCTGTAGACATCATATACCTCGACTTCAGCAAAGCTTTCGACAAAGTGCCCCATGATATCCTGATGAGCAAACTAGCTCAAAGTGGGCTAGATGAAACAACGATCCAGTGGATCCACAGTTGGCTACAGAATCGGACTCAAAGAGTGCTTATCAATGGGATCTTCTCAAACTGGGGAGAGGTAACGACGAGTGGGGTACCGCAGGGCTCAGTCCTGGGCCCAGTGCTCTTCAACATTTGTATTAATGACTTGGAGGAGGAGGTGCAGGGAATGCTGATCCAATTTGCAGATGACACAAAATTGGGCAGGATAGCTAATACTTTGGAAGACAGAAACAAAATTCAAAGTGATCTGGATAGACTGGAGTGCTGGGCAGAAAACAACAGAATGACATTTAATAGGGATAAATGTCAAGTTCTGCACCTAGGAAAAAGAAACCAAATGCAGAGTTACTAGATGGGGGATACGTGGCTCAACAACACTACAAGCAAGAAAGATCCTGGAATTGTTGTTGATCACAAGCTGAATATGAGCCAACAATGTGATGTGGCAGCAAAAAAGGCAAATGCTCTTTTGGGCTGCATTAATAGAAGCATAACTTCCAAATCCCGGGAAGTACTAGTTCCCCTCTACTCAGCACTGGTTAGGCCTCATCTGGAGTACTGTGTCCAGTTCTGGGCACTATGCTTTAAGAAGGATGCAGACCAACTGGAGAGGGTTCAGAGGAGGGCAACAAAGATGATCAGAGGACTGGAAACACAGCCCTATGAAGAGAAACTGAAAGAACTGGGCACGTTTAGCCTTGAGAAGAGAAGACTGAGGGGAGATATGATAGCACTCTTCAAGTACTTGAAGGGTTGTCACAGAGAAGAAGGCCAGGATCTCTTGTTGATCATCCCAGAGTGCAGGACACGGAATAATGGGCTCGAGTTACAGGAAGCCAGATTCCAGCTGAACATCAGGAAAAACCTCCTGACTGTTAGAGCAATACGACAATGGAACCAATTACCTAGGGAGGTGGTGGGCTCTCCCACACTGGAGGCATTCAAGATGAGGCTGGACAGCCATCTGATACGGATGCTCTGACTTGGATTCCTGCACTGAGCAGGGGGTTGGACTCGATGGCCTTGTAGGCCCCTTCCAACCCTACTATTCTATGATTCTATTATCTCTTCTCGATCATCCCAGAGTGCAGGACACGGAATAACGGGCTCAAGTTAAAGGAAGCCGGATTCCAGCTGAACATCAGGAAAAACTTCCTGACTGTAAGAGCAATACGACAATGGAACCAATTACCTAGGGAGGTGGTGGGCTCTCCCACACTGGAGGTATTCAAGATGAGGCTGGACAGCCATCTGTCAGGGATGCTCTGACTTGGATTCCTGCATTGAGCAGGGGGTTGGACTGGATGGCCTTGTAGGCCCCTTCCAACCCTACTATTCTATGATTCTATGATCAATCTTATATCAAAAAAATTGGTCTAGAGTTAATTCCCAAAAGCCTAGTATTATTAGATAGATAGATAGATAGATAGATAGATAGATAGATAAAAATATTATATAACAATAAAACTTAATATAAACCTTCAACATTCAGTAATACTTTATACTAGATATATTATCTATTTTAAGATAAAAGGAAGAAAAAACAAGAAAAAGTAAGAAATGAAAGAAAGTAAGCAAATATATATATATATATATATATATATATATATATATATAAATCATTTCTCTTCTGAGTTAGCCTGGATCAAATAGGCTAAAAAGAAACAATTAATAAAGCTTGTTTAAAGATTCCAATTCATGGGGTTGTAACAAAGTTCTCAAGCTTTTTTACGTTCAGTCAAGCCTCCGCCATTTCATGATTTTGAAACGTCTTCATCTGACCTTCAGACACAATACAAAGAGTAGCAGGATATTTTAAGTAGTATTGTAAATTCATTTGTTTTGCCAAGTTCTTTGCTTTGATAAATTGCCTTCTTTTATTCACCACCTCTTTAATGTAGTCTGGAAATAACATAACTTTATCTTGTTTCCAGGAAAGTCTTCGAGCCTCCCTAGCCAAACGCAGGATAAAATTATTTGTGGACACTTTTGCAAATTGAGCTATGATGGTGTAAAGTCCCTTTAGCATTTGGCACACGAAATGCCTGCTCAGTATCAAGTAAATAATCAGATGGGAATATTTCATGCAAAAGTTTATCCACAAAAACAAGCAATTTTACATCATTAGGCAAATTTTTAATCCCCAAAATACGTACATTGGATCTCTTCGTGAAGGCCTCCAGTTGAGAAATTTTATCAGAGGTGTTTTTAAAATAAATTTGTGTCGTGGTTTCGTTTCCAGCCACACGGTCTTCAAGCTCATTAATTTTCGACTCCGTTTTTTGCCATGACGCATTAATCAAATCTACAGCTCCTTGCAGGGCGGTGATGGAATTTTGATTAAATCCAACCTCTTGACTTGCTCCGTAAATTGCGAAGATAAGGTCTTTATCAGCGTAAATAATTCACCTATATCTTCTCTTCTTGACACTTTTGACACAGAAGGTTCAGGGGGAGTAGATGCAAGCTCCTTTCTTCTCCTCGGCACAGACATGTTTCTCTCAAGCAGATCTTACAGGTCCTCAGATGTTCTCAAATATTGTTAAAATCATCCCTCAAAGGTTGTTGATATTTCTTAAAGCATATATTATATGGGACACATATATTATATGGCCCTGTTTTCTCCTATAAAACAGGAGTCTAATTACAGCTTTTTGCATTGGTAAAGCTCTGGGGAGATAATCCCGGCATCCAGGCCCCCCAACTATCTCGTGGGAGCTACCTTTCTCCAAGATGTTGTCCAAAGGTTGCCTTGCCCCCCCCCCTTCCATTCCAGGGGGGAGATGAAAAGGTTTTTCAACCTTTTAAAAAGCTGTTTGAGACAGCTCCCACGGAACCCCGTGGGAAGCTACCAGAGCGATATTGGTCCCCACCGGAAGGGTCACCATGTAATGTTTTGAAAACCGCTATGCTGCACCATCTTGCCAACTTGCAAGGAGGCTGTATAGCAAACTAGGTGTAGTTGGCCCCGCCCATGGTGATGCCTTGGCTCTGCCTTCACCAAGTTACCTGCCCTCTGCCCTCCATGCCCTAGAAGTCACAACCTGCAACTGACTAATCTATAGCTTCTTACAAGACAAGTATCTAGGTTGTTAAATATGACAAAGCTATGGCTTTCTTCCAATTCTAATCCTCCTTCCTCGTCATCTTACCTTAGTATGGACTGTGAACTTCACTCTGTCTTTTTCACTGAGGGCATCAGGGATATCAATTTGCAATGATGGGTCAACATTTAGATCCACAGACACAGCCCTCATCTGAAATGTAAGTAGAAGAGATTTAGAGAGCTAGAGGCATTGCAGTGAGAGCTTGCTTTAGCAGCCTCCAGCCCCTGGCAAGCCACCCACTGGAAGTGGTGAACTGGGAGATTGGGACAAAACAGCAGCTCTGTGGAATTCATTTCTGGGTCATCTCCTTATTCTACCACACCGCTGCTGACACAGTGCTTTGGCATGTCTAGAAGCAACATGAAAAGGGTGTTGCTAAGCAGGTACTTAAATAGGCACTGGATGCTGGGCTTGATCACTCACGGAGAAGCCTATTACCAACATAAGAGCAAGTGGGGGAAGACTATAGGAAGAGTGCATTAGAGAGACTTGCCCACCTTTCCTTCTGTAACTGTCCTTGACTGTCTTCTTCTGGGTCCAAGATTTCCTCTAGGATATCCCCCCCTTCTATATTTGTGGTATGACGCTGATTTAACTGACAACTTTACCTTACTAATGGAATTAGATGATGGACTTACTAATGCTTATATTTTTGTTTCTGACCCCAACTCTGCTGAGCTGATGACCTCCCCCTTCTCTTGGTAATGAACCGAATACTTGGATAGGATGTAATGAGTTGAAAGAACTAAGTGAATTGAGTAGTCTAACTATTGAATTAAGTAGATCAACTGATTTGAATAGGACTAGTTGTTGCCTTACTTCTTGACAGAGTTTACTGCAGGGATCTACGAATTATGGCTGGACTTGGTAGCCAAGCCTTAGTTTCTACTAGACAGCTGTGAAGTCTACTCCCACCATGATAGGGCAACAATATCATATGCATTTATCAACACAGATATTGGCCATGTTCACACATCACAATAAGACAAAATTCCTTAAAATTCTGGCTTATTGTGAATGAGCTAGCATGCCCATGCATGCTACTCACTCAGTTGCTCCCTTGGCTCCTCCTGCAAGCACATGTTACGATGATCCCTTGGCTCCTCCCAGTTCACATGTTACAATGAAAAGACCATGGTCTGTGGTTTGTTTAGCTGCTCCTGCTTTGCAGCAGGAGCTATCAGGGAGTGTGCATCTGAACCAAAAACGGAACAAAACTTATTATTTTCCTAAACCAGAACTTGAACCATTAACTGAAAGTCTCTGTTGAACTGGAAAGAAAAGAAAATCAAGTTACTACTTTAGAATAAGGGTTCAATAAAACAGCAAGACACCTACTCAGAAATAGGTTCCATTGAGTTTAATGGGGTTTACTCCCAGGTAAGTGGATACAGGATTGCAGCCTTAGTATGAGGATACAGGAAGATTCGTGCTGGACACTTTTGTCTTCTCTTTTACTTTCCAGTATCACTCCTTACTGTTTCTCTCTGATTTCGTTCACACAATCAAAATAAGCTATGGTGGCTTATTTAAATTGCAGCATGTGCTGAGCATATGTAGGGTGTGATTTCCATAATCACCACCCAGGCAAGGCTTGTTGTGTCATCAGAACCTGGATGGCATGGCTTATTGGAGGGGGAAACAACCCTCCAATAACCCATAGGCTGTTGATTATGGAAATTGTGCCCCACACATGCCATGATTTAAATAAACCACTGTGGCTTATTCTGATCTTGCGAACTGGTCCTCCATCTTGGCCCAGCCTTGCTCTCACAAAAAAACATAGTAGTAAACAAAAACAAAATGCCTATAACTGATAGGTCAAAGCAAAGTTTGATCATTACTGGGCAGAAAACAATCAATTTAATTGTGTTTTTTTAATTGGATATTTGGATTATCAATTTTCCACCATGAGGCAAGAGACACTGTTTGGTGAGCAGGTAAGGAGAATTGTCAGTGGCAGAATTTCATCAAGAGAAAAAACAAGACCTCCACAAGTAGGCTCATTGATGCCACCTGCAGTGTCCTTTTGGTACCAAGCAGAGTCACCTTTTTATTTTCCTAGGCTTTTAATTCTTAATTTTTAATTTGTGGTTGAACTGTTTTAACTAATACATTTAGTTTTAAATAAAATATTTATCAGATCAGCGTTTTTAGCCTGTAAGCTGCCATGGAAATGTTTTTAATTAATTAATTGAACAAAAACAAAACCATGCTATTTTGGAAACAGAGACTTCAAACTAAGTATGCTGAACATATTGAAGAAAAAGAGGCACTGCTATAGTGCTAACGAACTTTTAATTTATGGACATTTTTATGCCCAATGTGGCCTGTCTCATTATTTATGGCAATTCATCACTTCAGTGATGTCCCTCCTCCCTCTCTGAACAGACCAGCTTGGGGGGGGGGGAGAAATAGCAAGGCTAGAAGCTGGGGGGAGCAGTGGTTTCCTGGCCCGCCCGATCGTCTTCTGTCCACACAGACCTTTCCCTTTTGCGCTCTCTCTCTTCTCCAAGCCTCCAGCCTCGCTATTTCTCCCTTGCCCATCCCGAGCCTTCTTCCTTCTCTACTTTCCTAGCCCCTAGCCTTGCTCTTTCTCTCCTACTCACCCCTTTAGCTTGTCGTTTCTCTCCACTCCCAGCCTCTAGCCTCACTATTTCCCCCAACACACCTCTGTACCTTGCTGTTTCTCCCTGCTCCTAGCATCTAACCCATGCTCTCTCTCTCCCCTCTACCCTTTTGCCTTGCTTTCCCTTCCTAACAGCTGATCAGCAGCAGATACAGGAACAGGAAGAAGAATGCACCCTAATGATTTTCAATTTTTTATTAAAAATTTTTTTGGAAGGGGCAGGAAGAGCTGTGTGGGTGCCATTGGAGGTGCCAGTGATTACTCAATACGACAATGGAACCAATTCCCTAGGGAGGTAGTGGGCTCTCCCACACTGGAGGCATTCAAGATGAGGCTGGACAGCCATTTGTCAGGGATGCTCTGACTTGGATTCCTGCATTGAGCAGGGGGTTGGACTCGATGGTCTTCTAGGCCCGTACTATTCCAACCCTACTATTCTATGATTCTATGAACACTTGCAACCAGTTTTTTTTTTTTAAAGAAAGAGCTTCTCTTTTCCTCTGTCAGTGGCTAGAACAGACAAAAGGAACCCAATCAAGGGAGCTCCTTCACTCCCCCACTGACCAGAACCTGCACACTTAGTCCAGGTTAACAGTGTCAATAACACTGCACGTGAGGAGCTCCACTGTGTCACCTGGTTGGTGCTGAATTTGAGATGTGTGTCTTGGCAAGTCATTTATTTATCTTGGAGAAACAGTGATTTCAGAAATGCTCGTCTACAGTAACTATTTACTAACTTGTTATTTGAGCCAACTTAAAAGACAGAAGTACACGGGGCCAGGTTGTTACTAGATGAGCAAAGTGTATGTAAAAACAAACAAAGCCAAAGTTGAGCTTACCTTGCATACATCTACATTAGCTACCTGTGTGTGTGTGTGTGTGTGTGTGTGTGTGTGTGTCTGTATTTGTATGTGCGTGTGTTTAGAGGGGGAGAGAGAGAGATCCCCTTTGTACAGAAAATCAAAGTCTATTGGAGAAGAAGAGAAAGGACTAGGCTACCACTTAGGGGTTCATCACACGGGGGCAGAAATCCACATCAATACCAGGGCTTTCTCCATCCGGTTTCATCACAGGATTAGATCGGGCTCCTTTACACAGTTGTTTCTATCTTGTTGTATTCTATTCCTTACCTTTACATGTAAAAGGTTCATGGGGTGGCTACTTTTCCATGAAAAGCCATTATACACACTGGGGGCATCATGAAATGTTCTCCCGGGTTTCTGCCCCTTTCCCTCCCCTCAGAGATTACTGGTGGTTTGACACAATGCACGTGCACAGCAATCTCCACTGAATTGTCCCAACCCTGCCCCCACAGGCACCAGCTTCCTGGCGAACCGCTGGAACGCTGGCCATGCTGTGTTGTGGAGTAAGCAGCCAAAGTCGGGAGCAAAAGTCAGTGCATTGCATTTAGTCATAGCATGGCGGCAAGACAGCTTGGCAGCAAGCCAGCAGGTCACTATACCGACACGCTCACTACCCCGAGACAGCACTGCCATCATCATCATGACCACATCCCCAACAAACCAAAATGAACGCCCACAGCTGCGCGCACAGAACAATTTCTTCGCACTGTGAGAGAAATACACAGGGAGGTCATGGCACTCCTCTTTTGTTGTTTATTCATTCAGTCGCTTCCGTCTCTTCGTGACTTCATGGACCAGCCCACGCCAGAGCTTCCTGTTGGCTGTCGCCACCCCTAGCTCCCCCACGGTCGAGTCCATCACCTCCAGAATATCATCCATCCATCTTGCTCTTGGTCGGCTCCTCTTCCTTTTGCCTTCCACTTTCCCTAGCATCAGCATCTTCTCCGGGGTATCCTGTCTTCTCATTATGTGGCCAAAGTACTTCAGTTTTGCCTTTAATATCATTCCCTCAAGTGAGCAGTCTGGCTTTATTTCCTGAAATATGGACTGGTTTGATCTTCTTCCAATCCAAGGCACTCTCAGATTTTCCTCCAACACCACAGTTCAAAAGCATCTATCTTCCTTCGCTCAGCCTTCCTTATGGTCCAGCTCTCGCAGCCATAGGTTACTATGGGGAATAACATTGCTTTAACTATGCGGACCTTTGTTGTCAGTGTGATGTCTCTGCTCTTAACTATTTTATCAGGATTTGTCATTGCTGTCCTCCCAAGAAATAAAAATCTTCTGATTTCCCGGTTGCAGTCAGCGTCTGCAGTAATCTCTGTGCCTAGAAATACAAAGTCTGTCACTGCCTCCACATTTTCTCCCTCTATTTGCCAGTTATCAATCAAGCTGGTTGCCATATTCTTGGGTTTTTTGAGGTTTAACTGCAACCCAGCTTTTGCATGCTGAAAAAATACTGCATTTGTTCTGTTTGGGGATAACACAGGATAGGCAGTGGGAAATGGCAGGAAAATCTCTGGAAGTTTACAACATTGTGTCATGGTCCTGCAAACGTCTGTGAGTGGGTAATCATAAACGTGTGATAAATTGCAGGTGTAGAGATGCCCATAGTGTTCTTAAACAGCTCTCATCCATTTCAATTAAGCTTTCATGGAATAACTTGCTAGTGAACTGTGCTGTGCAAATCGGTTCAGTCTGCTTTCCACTCTGCAGCCCTCAACAGTACCCAAAATCCACCACCTCACTGAGGTGGCTGCTTCCAGTAATATCTTCTTGAACAAGGCCACAGGTCATCAATACTTATTTTAATATCAGAAGTATCAAAATTGCTAGGCACTGTTCAAAAACCAAATACAACACAGGCCTTGCCTACAGATTTACACTTTAGAGATTGTAGGGATTTATTACAGCAATACAATATTTTACTTAAGAAAAAGAATAGAGGTATCAATCCAGGGAGACCAGATGTTGATAAACTGAGGACATCCTAAAAATGAGGACATGATGCAGTCCCATTTATGCCTTTCAGGATGCAATCCTATGCATACTTGCCTGGGAATAAGCCCAAAGAGCTTCAGCTAATGGGCAGTATAGAAATGTCATAAATAAATAAAAATGAATAAAATAATTAAATACAGTGGGACTTACTTCAAAGTAAACATGCAGAGGATTGAGCTTCAAGTCCCATCAATATTAATGAGTGAGACTTAGAGCCAAACTAAGCACTCTGTGTGTTTAAACACAGACCTGCTCTATCACATAAACTGAAGGGAGAGCAGGCAGATTTTAAAAGCAAACAGGGTACGTGGGTGAGGAGCAGAAAACCCAATCACTGCCTAGAGCTTAACTCCCAATAGCCCCACTCTTCAGGTACCTTGTTTTTTGCTCCAATCCAAGAAAGGATTGTGACATGCGCCTTTTGCTTTTAAAACCAGACACCACCCCCTCTATGGGGTGGTTCGAATGTAATGGTAACGTATTTGGAATGAGCAAGCATAGTAGTGCACGCTCCTTGATCACCCCATGTGGCTCTTCCTGCCTGCAGAAGCAGCTAAACAATTCAAGAAGCCTGTGTCTGTGAATTTAGTGTTACATCCAAACCAGGATGTCTGGCTTGTTCCTCTCCTAACAATGATGGTTTGTTGTGATACCAACAAGCCAGGGATCCTGGTTTGGACTCAACACTAAACCAACCACAGATGGAGGCGTCCTTATTTGTTTAGTCACTCTCTCTAGCAGGAAGAGCCAAGTGAGAGCAATCAAGCAATGCAAACCAGGGTGCTTGTTTCAGGACATACTAAAACAAATGACAGTACTTGCCCATAGGGAAACCATGAATGGCCATAGGGAAAGTATGAATGCCCATACGGAAACATAGGATTCTACCTGCCCATAGGAAGATTCTGAATGCCCATAGGGAAACACAGGCTTCTACTTTCCCATAGGGGAACATAGGCTTCTATCTGCCCATAGGAGGATCCTGAATGCCCATAGGGAGACACAGGATTCTAACTGACCACAGGAGGATCCTGAATGCCCATAGGGAGACACAGGATTCTAACTGACCACAGGAGGATCCTGAACGCCCATAGGGAAACCATATATGACCATGGGGAAATGTGGGACAGTACTTACCCATAGGGAAACAATACCTCCCATATGGAAACATGACATTCTTAGTAGCATGAGCTGTATCATCCCCACCGTAGAGACTGTGAATGACGCTCCAATGATCCTGTTTTCGGTTTCAGAAGAAGAGGGGTGGGGTGCTTGCAACTCAGCAGCGATGCCCTACTGTGTTGAACGTATTTACTGACTTGATGCTTCTTGCTTGCAAACAGTATGTTGCTACATTCTTATGACCTGTCACTCCTTAGGGGAGGGGGATATATTTGCAGCAGGGAGGGTATTATCTGATTTCTCTTCATCTGGAGGTAGGTCTATTAGAACTTTTACCCTTTTGAACTTGATCCCTGGAACTTGCTTAGAAGCATAATATGCCTCTGATCAAGTACAGAGTGCCTTTATTTTACCTGTCCTTGCTACATTGAAACTAGAATGGAATTTACTGCTGAACGAAAGACTGGATTGTTCTTTGGAAGTCATGAACTGGTCTCCTTGGGAATACTCCCCCCACCCCCACCCCCACCCCCACCCAGAAGTTACTCTGAACAACAATGTGAGCCCCAGAGCCTATATTCTCTGGAGCCAGCATTGTATTCATAAAACCCATTGGGCCTCTGAGCATACACAAAGTCTAGAAGTTAAGAAGCACCTGCTGGTTTGGATAGGAAAAGAGCATAAAAGCAGGATGAATTGCATATTGAGGCCTTGCACATCCTGAGTGGAACTACAGATTGCTTGCATGCCAGTTTCTGACCAGCCACTGTGCTCTGATTGCCTTAATTCGTTGGTGTTAATACTTGCAAATTTCAGATCTTGCCCAAGGACAACAACCACAAAAGCCCATGACATATTTTACACTGATTTCAAACCTTGTTTAAATAGAAGGAAAAATAATGAATTCAATGTCTTCTTAAGCTGTGAGACCATGAAAACCCATTACAGCATAGTCAGGCATGACTCTACATTACTCTTTTGTCACCAAATTTACAACAATCACCAAACCCACCCCACCCACCCAGCCCCGGCTATCTTGCTTACCTGGACCTATGATAGCCAAAGCACTTATCAACTCCCATGCTTTCATTACATCAGGAAAGAAAGAGGAGCCCACTGTCTTCTTTCTTCCTTTAATGTCTGACACCTAAAAATCCATTTCCACACATCCATTAGCCATATTAGAAGAAAGACTTTTTGGTTTTATTTTGATTACTAAATCCTGATAGAACAGCGAGAAAAACAGAAAACACCAAAATCAAACACTGCAAGGGCGAGATGGTAAGAGGACTCCTTCTGTCCTTTCTGCTTGGAAGAGCACCCCACCTTTTCTCCAGTCTCCCCTTCTTTTCCATGGAAGAAGCTCAACATAGTTTCCTCTCACTTCCAAATTCAGCAGATATAGGTAGATAAAGCTTTGAATTATCTTTGGTTTTCCTTCTAAGTGTTCTATGAGCAAATTATTCTGGATTTCTCCCTGCCTCTTAATATTCCATCCCATTCCAAATTTATAAACCCCTTTCCTTTGGAGCTCTCAGTGGGTTTTTTTACACCCCTCCATCCACTTTCTTCAAAACCCTCTGCATTTGTTCTAGCCTCTTTCTCCAAAGACTCACAGTTCCCCCAGTCTGTTTCTCCCCCCATTCAACTTATCCCCAGTTGAAACTTCTCTCCCACCACCCACCACTTTCTCCCCCTTACTTCATGATCAGCCACACACACACACACACACACACACACCCCTTGACTGAAGTTAAAAATTCTCTTCGAGGTGCTGCACTTTCATCAAACTTTCTTGTAAACACACACACAGACACACCCACACTCTTTTCTACAAATCCCAGTGTAACCAACATCACTATTTACTTTAAGTGCATTATTATCTTTAACCTTCTTGGTGTTAATGTATGATTCTAATTCTCCTGATGAGTGATTTTAATTCAATTCAAATTCTTAAGTAATAAAACAAAGACTTGCTATCAAAGACCTTCTTGTGGTCTCTGACGCTTTCCGATTTTGTGGGTATCAGGTTCTCATTATTGTCCAGAGTTCAATGCCCAAAGATCCCTCATGGTTACATTCATTTAAATTAAAGCATACTTATGACACTGAATAACCACATTCTCAAAGGAGTACCTAATTTTTAATTTCTCTTGTTGACATTGTGTTTTGAGGTAGGTTGTAATGTGTGTTGGGTATAGCTGGGTGTTGGGATTCCACTTGTGGAAGGCTCAATATTAGCTGCAGTTTGGAACTTGGGTCTCTGAGGTGGAATGTAGAAGAGTCTCTGAGAATGTGCAAAGTGTTTCTACCTCATCACTGAGTCACAGTAAGCATCACAAAAGGAATTTCTCTGCTTTCTTCTGTGGGGATTTATTGAGAAGTTGGAGGTGGTTGTATGGGAAAGGGGCTCATGGCCCTCTCTTGGTGGGAGGGCTCAACAGGGTGTAATGGCCCTAGGAGTATAACCAAGTCACCTGCAGTTTTAGAGGGGCCTAGAGATCCATAATGCTTGGCTTAGGTTCATTATAAGTGTAATTTCCTTGCTAGTGGGCCTCTGAGCATGTGAGATGAGTCAAAGGTCGACAGCACGGCCTCAGCACATTCCATGCTAATGAAGGCTAGTATCTTATCACGGCCTAGGATGTGCCTGAGAAGTGAGGCTATGTTTATGCCGAGTTACAGGTGGCTGTGCTGGGAAAGTTCTGATTGTTTTCCTTCTGCACAAGTACTGTTAGCCTATGCTGGGAAAGTTGCAAATGAATGCTAATTAACGCATGCTTCTGTCATGTTGCCTCACTGCTACCATGTATGGTATAAAACCCATTTTACCCCTTGGCTCTGGGTTCAGAGAAGCTGTCTGATCCAACCATTGGGAACACCTGTGCACTGTAAGTACTCAATAAAGGCTCCTTCTAAGCAAACCTGGATCTGGCTTATCATTATCTCAGCACCTCTAAACCTTAGCAGCCCATGGCTGGGGCATACAACTGGCACATCGAGCAGGGTGCCAAGAAAACTGATATGTTCAGATTCAAAGGGAAGGAGGATGCAGTTGTTGGCGTGCAAAACCGACTCCCGGGCTGTCCGCAGTTGGAGCTGTGGGGTCTGGTCGCAAAGCAATCAGGGGTCCTGAGCGGGCCAGGAGCATGGCCAGAGGTGGAGAAGGACTGCACACCAGTAGCTCTGGAAACTGCACTGGAATCTCTGCAGCTGGAAAAGTGGTCAGCTAAGGAGGCGCAGGGTGCAAGAACTCTGGTGTGGCTTGTGCTGACAGCATTGAAAACTGTCAGGCAGAAGGAGTCAGAATAGAGAGAGAAAGCTGAAAAGCTCAAGGACGAGCTGAGAAAAGAACAAGAGCTGAGGATGTTAATTAGAGAAACATTGTAAGACAGCCTGGCCTCCAACGAGCTGTGGGAACGTGAGGCTGAAGACTTAGCTGTTAGGCTGATATGCCGAGCTCGGAAGAAGTGCCCACAGCATTCCGAGGTGTGAAACATCACCTCACCTGATTGGGATGCAATCCCTAGGAAGTGGAAACTGAGGATGAAGAACCAGAAGATGAAGATGAGGAACGGAGTAAAGGTGAAAAATCAGCACCCAAAGCACAGGCTAGACCCCTCTTAGAGCGGAAAGGGCACCAGATGGACAGTCCCAAGGCAAAATAAAGCAGAGCAGCCACATTGAAGATCTCAGTCACAGTAATAATGTTTAACTTTGAACTGTTCTAGAATTTCATTGAGCATATAGCTACTGACAATTAGCTATATGATTTCTGAAGAGTGTCACCATTAAGCTTTTGCCTTGGGATTCCCTGCAATAAAGAAATCTCACTGATTTGAGTGTCCAGTGTCAGACTGCCTGAGCGTGTGCACTGAAGGGATCGAAAAAACTGGACAGCATGTTCCTGGCTAAGCCAAAAACACTACTACCATGCTCCTAAAAGCTGCAACAAACCTGGTAAGCTGGGAGACTCAACCTGATTTAGAAAAAGAAGGTATCGTAGTAGCTGTCTTCAGAAACACTGAGATCTGCGTAGCTGGCTAGCTGATGCTGTAAATTATGTTACAACTGCAAACCAAAGATTGTTTTCCTTTTTGAGACCCCAACAGAAAAAAACTGACCTGAGTCATTTGTCGCCCCTGACAAAGCAAAGATTCGGTTGTTGTTTCGAACCCGGGATTTATGAATACAAACAAACTGTGAAGCTTTACTTTCAAGCCCTGCAAATCACCCCACCCGCCTCCCAAAGAAAATTGATGGCTGCATAAAGAATGCAAGTATAAAGTGACCCCCATCAACCTGTGGCGTCCTGAGTTTCAGCACTCTGCTTAAGTCTGTGTGCCAAGTGAGAGAGAAGACGGGTGTGCGTGGTCATGTTGTGAATCCCTGGCTAGCCTATCTAGTGACTGATAGCTCCAAGAGAGTTTTTCCCTTCACTCAAGCCTCAGTTTTTCTTAGTCCTCGTTTAAGAAGCGTTGAAAAGTTCCATTGTTGTTCCTTTGTTGTTAAGAGCCTGGCAGTTCAAAACTGCCCTGTAAGTTTACTTTTGAAAAGGGGAGGGGATCATAGCCAATTATAGTGTGTAAAGCCACATGAACAGCTTTAAGAACGACAGCCAATGCAGATCTCTCCTTTTCTCCTTGCAAAAGAGAAGGTTTTGTTGTTTTTAACGTGTTTGAAACAACTTGGATTTAGATTCCCAAGTAGTCTCATTGAAAGCTCAGAAGCACTGGCAACGTTTTTACAAGCTCCCTAGTTTAGACAGTCGCTTCCTCTCAGCAATCTCCGAGCAACCAAAGAGTAAAAGAGGTGTTATGGGAGCAAAAATAATGTCAAGGCCCAGCTTCAGTAATGCAGTGAAGCCTTGTAAATTATAGCCAGGATTTGATTAGATGTAGCCTGGAAGAGTTTAGGCCTATTTGGTTTTTAGAATGTCAGAGTCTGTGTGAGCATATCTCTATCAGCGTGCTCAGAGCAGAGCCAGGGGGAGTCATCCAACTCCCTGTCCACCACTGGTCTAGCCTTGGCAGGCAGGGAGGCTGGAAGATGTTTGTGAGAACCTGACAGAAGTGGAGTGAGATTTGCAAAAAGGTTGCCCAGGTTGAAGCATCACTGCTAGAGAACTGAGCAGTGCTGCTCTGTTTAGACAGAAGCCTTGCTAAAAGGCTAAAGGCCCTTGTCTGTCAAGGGGATCTGGAAGGAGTGTACGGTCACACCTTCCCCCTTAAGCTGATGCAGCGGCAGGGAGCCTTTGCTGGAAACATCTCATCTTCATTGCCCAAAGCCTTCTCTGTTTGGATCTATCATCATCTAGGCTTCTTAGAGGCCCTCTGCACATGATCTAGAACTTTGGATTGTTAAAGGACTTGCCATGGAAAGTACTGTAAGGCTTTTCATAGACTTGAACTCTCATTGCTGTAGATTGTGTGTCTGTGTTTGTAGTCAGCTCAGTGTATGGCGGCTGAGTTTGATCTATGACTTTTGGACTTCCCTCTGCCAGAACTCATGCAGTGTGGAATTGCCAATGCGAAAGCAGTGGCCTAGAGCTCTTTGCATGTGTGAGTATGCCCTTCCCTTGATCTTGATGGGCCCTGACCATGTAGCCTGGAAGAGCAGTATGATTGCTAGATCTGCTCCATCATGCTTCACCACACAGAAGGTTTTCCGCTCATGGTGTTAGATTTCAATGAAAGTTTGTTGTGTGCATTTTATGATTTCTTAAATACTATGCGATACCTGCAAACGTCTTTAATGTTAGATACAACTCCAAATGATACCGAGTGTGATGCCCAATAGTTTGATGTCCATGGCACCCGGGACAGAGCCTTCAAAGTTAACACACAGAAGGAAAACAAATCCATATCAATCAAAAAGAGATTTGAGCAATTACATGATGGGATAAGATAGCTTACCCCATTAAGAGTGTATGCAATTAAGCCATTAGTGAGATGGGTAATCACAAATTAGAAAGAGTGTCCTGGCATTAACTAGGCTGCCCCTAAGGGTAGTTATTAAAGCTGTAGAGAAAAAGCTGGCATTGGTTGCCCCCAGGGTAAATTAGAAAGTGCTCCCTGGGACTACTGTGGGTCCCTATTGGTTTTGAAGAGCCCTGCGGTAGGTAATTACAGGGCTTGGAAGGTGAGATGGCAAGGAGACATCTTCAGTTCAGCTGATTATGCCTGGAGCTTATTTCCTGAGGGTGGAGTAGCCACAATAATGTACAAAGAGAACATTTTTGGAAGGGCAATGGAAAAGGTATAGAACAACACGGCTGAGGCACTACAAGCCATTGGGATAGAGATGACAAGCATGAGAACTGCTGTTTTGCAGAACCACCTGGCCTTAGACATGATTATAGCAGCCCAGGGCAGTGTTTGTGCCATGCTGCAGCAGGAATGCTGCCTGTGTATTCCTGACAAGCAAAGTGTGATAAATCACAGAGTCAGGGCTCTGCATGCGCAAAGTGAGAAGATACATCACCTAGATCAGTGATGGGCAACCTTTTGAGCTTGGTGTGTCAAAATTCGCCAAAAAACCGAGCATAACTCGGGTGGGGTGTCACTTTGCGAAAAAAACCATAATTTCACGATATTTATAGTTTAAATAACAAAAATGTATAATTGTAATATATAACTGTATTTAATAAACCAAAACTAATTATTTAACTTACCTGCTTAGTGACTTCTTTGTTCATCTGTCAGTCGGTTTCTTTTGTTGGTCTTGATATTATTTAACTTGTGTGGGGTGCCGTGAACTAAGATAAGTGAGGGGGAGGGAGAATTCTTTAAGTAACCTGCCTATTAGTGACTTTTTTGTTGCTGAATTTCATTGGCTAAACCTTCAATTGAAGGTTGGTATTTTGTACACTTCAAGCCCAAGCAAGCGCTACTAACTTCATCTGTCAATCTGTTTCTTTTGTTGGTTTTGATATTATTTAACACTGAGAATAAGGTCTCACAAAAGTACGTAGAGGGAAAAATTGTGAGTTTCATTTCATTTTGTACAGTTGCACTGGCCTTCTCAAAATACTTTGTTACTCGAGAAAAATACTTATAAGTTTTAGTTTCTACATCTCGCTTGAAAATTTTAAGTTTACTTTCAAAAGCTTTTATGTATCCAAACATAACGTCAATACTTTTGCCAAAACCTTGTAACTTTAAGTTCAGTCCATTAATATGAACAGAGAGATCTGTAAAAAATATCAGGGTTCAAAAAATTATCAAAAAGAAATATGACCCACTTATCATCATCGAGCTGAGAAAAGTTTCCCAGATCCTTATCCTCAAGAAATACCTTAATTTCTTCAAAGCACTCCACAAAGCGCTCAAGAACTTTGCCTCGGCTCAGCCATCTTACATTATTGTACATCAGCAGTCCACTGTAGGTGGAATCAACCTCCAGTAAAAGTGCAGAAAATTATCGCTTGTGAAGGGGGCGAGCAGCTATTAAATTAACTATTTTTGTAACAACTGACATTAAGTCGTTTAAGTCGGTGAATCCTGCCTTGGCACATAAAACCTCCTGATGGATAATACAATGAAAAGGCACAATCGGATGTCCAATAGCTTCCGTAAACAATTTGACAAATCCGACTTTTTTCCCCACCATGTTTGGTGCCGCATCTGTCATCACTGACACAACTTTAGAGATATCAATGTTTAGGTCACGGAATGTTTGTATAACAACCTTACATATTTCGCTTCCTGATGTACTTGTTGGCACTGATACTAACTTTATCAACTCTTCTCTCATTGTGAGACCATCAGAATATCGACCAATAATGGCCAACTGAGCATGTGATGTGACATCAGTAGTTTCATCAAGAGAGATCGAAAAATATTTACAATTACTTATGTCTCTCTTTAACTGATGTTGTACGTTTGTGTTCAGTCTCATTATTCGGTCTTTTATGATATTTCTACTGAGTGGTAACTCAGATCTTCTCTTAATAATTGCATCTTTATTCTGCATATCATGAAATAGAACTGGTGCACATCTTAGGAGAGTTTCTTTAATAAATTCTCCCTCACTGAGTGCTTTTCCATGCTGAGCTATGGAGTGAGCAATGCTCAAACTTGCAGATGTTAAATTTGTAGAGCCGTTTATAAATTTAAGGATGGAATTACATTGGCTCTTATAAAGGTGTAGCTGCCTGGAAATGTATTCCTTCCTTTCATCCTCACTTTTTTTCAAGAGCTGGGAATGATTAGTTTCAAAATGTCTATTTATATTCCACGTTCTGCTTACTACCGTTTCAGTACACAGAACGCAAAATGATCTGCCATTTTTTTCTATAATGCCATACATCTCGGTCCATGTCTCTTGAAAGGGTCGGCTACTGCTACTACCACTTCCTTTACTTAACCTTGGTTTTTTATTTTTTGGGTTCTCCATCAGGGGGGCAGTGACAGAAGATAGAATTATAGACAGCCTGTTAGCCCTGCAGGCAATTAGGGGTTAACTAGTCTAACTGACCACAAGATGGCACATGTAACTGTCTTTTAGGAAAGGGCAGGGTTAATAAGCAGAAATAGGGGTTAATAAGGATGCACAACAGTAATAGTGGTGAAATGGAGTCTGCACTATGCTGCAAAATGGCGTTCCTTATATAAATTAAGATGGCTGCCGCTATTACTAATGGCGGGAAACGGCACCCATAGCACAGGCCCTCGACTCTCCCAGCCTCCCCCTCACTTATCTCAGTAATGATGGTCAATTAGAAATCCATGACACCCCAGAACAGTAGATTGGATGATGGTTGCTGTGGTTATGTGGTTGCTGGTAATGGCGATCACAGGGCCCCCAGAGATGCGTCCCCCGCGGCATTCCGCTGCTCCCTGCTCTGCCGGCCGGAAGTGAGGTCAAAGATCCCCTAACGGCCTAACCGGAAGTCCCAGAACTAGACGCTCTGTGCCAGAGTTCTGTTGTTTTGGCCTACAGACCTCCAGCACAGAGTGTCTACACTACACTACAGCAAATGTTTCATCCTCGGCTACTGCACCTGGTCGTGCAGTAGCCAAGGATGAAACGTCCTTCTCGGCATGCGGCCCCATACTTCTCTGCATGCGGCCCCATACTTCTTGGCATGCGGCCCCATACTTCTCTGTATGCGACCGCATGTGGCCGCGTGTCATCAAAAATGGCTACGCGTGTCAGTGCTGACACGCGTGTCATAGGTTCGCCATCACGGACCTAGATACATCCCTCTCCAGACCAATTTCGGACGAGTTTCAAAGAATCGGGGAGCACTGGAAGCAAGTGGTTACAGTAACTGTGACTATCATAAGTAGTTTTATAACTCTGTGTGCTTGCTCATATGGCTGTCATATCTTAAAATATATAGTAAAATCCCCTGGTGATCAAACGGCAGGGCAAAGAAGATCCAGCCCTCTGTGTAAGAACAGATTGTGACGTGTAGACCAGTATCGTCCTTTGATCATCTGGGGGTGGAATGTAATGGCCCCAGGAGTGTAACCAAGTCACCTGTAGTTTTAGAAGGGCCTAGAGATCCATAGTGCTTGGCTTAGGTTCATTATAAGTGCAATTTTCTTGCTAGTGGGCCTCTGAGATTGTGAGATGAGTCTAGGGTCGATAGTGCAGCCTCAGCACATTCCATGCTAATGAAGGCTAGTATCTCATCAGGGCCTAGGATATGCCTGAGAAGTGAGGCTATTTTTATGCGGAGTTACAAGTGGCTGTGCTGGGAAAGTTCTGATTGTTTTCCCTCTGCACAAGTACTGTTAGCCTTTGTTGGGAAAGTTGCAAATGAACACTAATTAACATGTGCTTCTGTCATGCTGCCTCACTGCTGACATGTATGGTAGAAAACCCATTTTAGCCCATGGCTCTGGGTTCAGAGAAGCTGTCTGATCCAACCATTGGGTACGCCTGCGTGCTGTAAGTACTCAATAAAGGTTCCCTTAAAGCAAACCCTTAGCAGCCCATCGCCGGGGTATACACAGGGTTATAGAGATGTGTGTCTTCAGAATGACACGGGGATGCCACTTCTTTGAAACTGGATAATTAGGCCTCTAACAGAAGAGGTAGGGGTCAATGTGCTTTCACAGAAACCTGCTTTTAGTGTCTCACTGGAGTACACACCCCGGCCATATCTGGTTTATAAGTTTCAGGGGAAATCTTTTTCCCTACTACTTTATGGACTAGACAGTGCATTTCCAAGTAAGAACTCCCCAACTGTGATCAAACGTGCTTGCTTCTATTTCTGAAAACTTCACACATATTACATGCTCCTAGATCCAACTCTGCTGACCTCTGGGCTGTCTGTGTCTTTTCCCTTGGCAACAGTATTTTTCACTGAAAAGATTGTGAGAATAACTAAAGAGCAGCAACCTGAATAAGGTATGCAACCTGGACAAGTTTAAGGAAACTTTCACTAAAAAGTAATCGAGTTGCTTCTTGCTAATGTTGCTTATTGCCAGCCTTTCTAAACTTGCTTTTTAATTTATGCATGGGATGACCCAGAGTAAAAAAAAAAAATCTGCCCACAAAGTAATATTTTTCAAAATTAAAATTAATTTTCCCCTCTAGGTGGTAGGCCCATAGTAACTTTTTCCAATTTATTTCAGAAAAAAACTTTTACGAGGAAAGTTTTAGTGTGAAATGTACTGTTATTCTTCTTTCAGAGATCTTCACATATGGGACACAGCTCACCCACATAGAAATATACTTTGCCCCTTCCGTTACCACCCCGATTTTTCTTCCTGGTGCTTCCCCTGTGGGAGATCAGGCCAACCACATTAGAGATGAGAGACTGTCATGATACAGGTATGGATTCATCCAACAACCCATATTTGACTGGTCGAAGAAGTGATCTTCCAATGGAAGAAGTACTCACAATTCTCAAGAGAGAAAACTTAGATAAAAGTAAAATTGTTTCATTACCACCTGTGCTGGGTGTTTGTGTTTGTGTACTCTTATTCCTCCCCTGTTCCTGAGCAGGAACATAATTATCCTTTTGACAAGTACAGATGGATATCAAAGGGATCAAATTTCCATCGAAAACATTTGCACCCCCCAGCTGTACTGAACAGACACTACTATCAAAAGGACCCCAATGGGTCCTGGAAAGATTCGCTGCATGGTTTCAAGAAATATGAATTCTGCCTCAGGGAGTGCACAGATCCTAGAAAGTTATACATCATCTACTATTTCAGTGATGAAACATTGCACCAAGCTTCCAGTCATGGCAACGGGAAGGATTCTAAGAAGGCTTTTGCTGGCACTATGATGCAGGTTTTTGGAAAAATGGAAATTGCATTGGAGTCCCACAAAAAAACATTGAAGACCTATAAACATTTACAAACAATTGCATCAATGGACACTTCTCATAAAGGCCGTTCATCGTCCACGGAATATCAAACAGGTACAAAATGTATCATATAAACAGAACAAAAAAAGTAGAATTGGCAATGATGAAATATTCAACTTGGTGGAACTCTCACACCATCTTGAAAATTTTATAACAAAGTTTACCCTTCTGCCCGATCTCATTGTTTCATTTGCACATCCCAATATCATTGCTGAGGGACATGCTCTACTCTCTCTCAAGGAAAGATGCATCCTTGCCACAACTTGTGTCCTATGACACCACGTTCAAATTAGGAGATTTCTATTTATCTCCCATAGTAATGAGAAACGTCATCTTAGAAGGTGACCAAATACTCCCTGTTGCGCTTCTCATACATACCAAAAGATTCATAGAATCACAGAATAGTAGGGCTGGAAGGGACCTATAAGGCCATGGAGTCCAACCCCCTGCTCAATGCAGGAATCCAAGTCAAAGCATCCCTGACAGATGGCTGTCCAGCTTCATCTTCAATGCCTCCAGTGTGGGAGAGCCCACTACCTCCCCAGGTAATTGGTTCCATTATCGTATTGCTCTAACAGTCAGGAAGTTTTTCTAGATGTTCAGCCGGAATCTGGCTTCCTGTCACTTGAGCCCATGATTCCATGTCCTGCATTCTGGGATCATCGAGAAGACATCCTGGCCTTCCTCTCTGTGACAACCTTTCAAGTACGTGAAGAGCGCTATCCTATCTCCCTTCAGTCTTCTCTTCTCAAGGCTAAACATGCCCAGTTCTTTCAGTCTCTCCTCATAGGGCCTTGTTTCCAGGCTCCTGATCATCTTTGTTGCCCTCCTCTGAACCCTCTCCACTTTGTCTGAATCGTTCTTAAAGTGTGTCGCCCAGAACTGGACACAGTACGCCAGATGAGGCCTAACCAGGGCTGAGTAGAGGGGAACTAGTACTTCCTGGATTTGGAAGTTATGCTTCTATTAATGCAGCCCAAAAGAGCATTTGCCTTTTTTGCTGCCACATCACATTGTTGGCTCATATTCAGCTTGCGATCGACAACAATTCCAAGATCCTTCTTGCTTGTAGTCTTGTTGAGCCAAGCATCCTCCATCTTGTAACTGTGCATTTGGTTTCTTTTCCTAGGTGCAGAACTTGGCATTTAACCCTAATAAATGTCATTCTGTTGTTTTCTCCCCAGCACTCCAGTCTATTAAGATCACTTTGAATTCTGTTTCTGTCTTCCAGGGTATTAGCTATCCCACCCAATTTGTGTCATCTGCAAATTGGATCAGCATTCCCTGTACCTCCTCCTCCAAGTCATTAATACAAATGTTGAAGAGCACTGGGCCCAGGACTGAGCCCTGCAGTACCCCACTTGTTACCTATCCCCAGTTTGAGAAGATCCCATTGATCAGCACTCTTTGAGTCCGATTCTGTAGCCAAGTGTGGATCCACTGGATCGTTGCTTCATCTAGCCCACTTTGAGCTAGTTTGCTCATCAGGATATTATGGGGCACTTCGTCGAAAGCTTTGCTGAAGTCAAGATGTATTCTGTCCACAGCATTCCCAGAGTCCACAAGGGAGGTTACCTGATCAAAAAATGAGATCAGATTAGTCCGGCAGGATTTGTTCTTGACAAATCCATGTTGGCTTCGAGTAATCACTGCATTGTGGTCAAGGTGCTTTCAGATGGATTGCTTTATCATCTGCTCCAGAATTTTCCCAGGGATTGATGTCAGACTGACTGGTCTGTAGTTCCCAAGTTCCTCCTTTTTATCCTTTTTGAAGATTGGGACAACATTAGCCCTCCTCCAGTCATCTGGCACTTCCCCCATCCTCCAGGATTTCTCAAAGATAATAGACAGTGGTTCTGAGAGTTCTTCTGCCAGTTCCTTTATTACTCTAGGATGCAGTTCATCTGGCCCTGGAGATTTGAACTCATTCAAAGTAATTAGGTGTTCTTTGATCTCAAGGAATCATGGCCTATTGATCTCATGCTGCAATCCTGCCCCTTCAGCCTGTACTTCGCCTTTGCAAGGGGGATGATAGACCCTCTTTTGGGAGGAGACTGAGCCAAAGTAGGAATTGAGTACCTCTGCCTTTTCTTTGTCATCTGTTATCTTTTTGCCATCCTTATTTAATAGCTGAACAACCATTTCTTTCCTCTGCCTCTTACTATGCCCATATCTGAAGAAAGCCTTTTTGTTGCTTTTAGCCTCCCTTGCTAACCTCAGCTCGTTCTCAGCTTTAGCCTTCCTGACGCCATCCCTGCAATTCTGTGCTACCCGGCTCTACTCTTCGTTTGCCGCTTGGCCTTCCTTCCACTTCCTATATGTGTCCTAGTTTGTTTTCAGGTCATCTCTAAGCTTTTGATGAAGCCACATTGGCTGTGTCTGTTGTCTTCTGCCTTTTTTTCTTGTTGGAATTGTTTGTAATTGTGCCTTGAGAATTTCCTTTTTAAAAACCCATCTTGGACTCCTTTTCTCATTAGAGTCACTTGCTATGGGACTTTACTTATCATTGTTCTGAGTTTATTAAAATTGTCTTTCCTATAATCCAGGGTACGCGTTTGGTCACACTCAGCTTTTGCTTCCCTTAGAACCAAGAACTCCAGTGACATGGTCACTTTCCCCCAGAGTTCCTGTAACTGCTACTTTATCCACTAAGTCATCTCTGTTCGTTAGGATCAAGTCAAGGATAGCCAATCCTCTAGTTCCTTCCTCCACTTTCTGTAGGAGGAAGTTATCTGCAACAAAAGTCAGGAATTTCTTGGAGGGGCCATATTTTGCAGAATTTGTCTCCCAACAGATATTGAAGTCCCCCATTACTACTACATCATGCTTCCTTGAACATTGGCTATTTTTTTTTCAAAAGTTTCATTCTCGTCTTCTCCTTGATTGAGTGTCCAGTACTAGACTCTGACCACCAGGTTCCTTTTATTCTTTGCTCCATTTATTTTAACCCATGTACTCTCGATGGGACTACCAAGCTCATCCTCCTATATTTCTGTACAGAGATATGTATTTTTCACATATAGTGCAACTCCACCTCCCTTTCTGTTCCTTCTGTTCCCTTGTTTCTTCCCAAGAAGGCAGAATTCTCTACTGTTACATCTGAACTAGGTCTACATGACTGGAGCACATTCACGTTTAATACACAGAATACTATAGTTACACATCTAATTTGGCCACAGGTCTCTCCTATTATCATCACCAGGGCTCAAAGTGCTTAGCTTGGAGCAATTCATGCCCATAACGTACACATAGCTTTGTAAAATTTAAATAACACTGATTCTCTCATTGTAAGGAGAAAGCACTACATATGTTGATAATGATTTAGGATATAGACACTGATGGGCTTTTATCTGTGGGAGGAAACCAAGGAACAAGAAGGGCAGGATGAAACTGCAAGTACATATGCACTTGACAGGGAGCCACCCACAGCCAATTTCAGTTACCTGACAAATATAACACTGCAGGGCACCTGTTCTATAGCACTCACGGGCTTTTAGTACCAGCGGTAATGCTTACAAAGCCGTAGCTGGGGCAGCTTCCCAGGCATCTCATGGAACCAGGATGGGCTTTTTCCGCCAGGCTTTTCTTTTTATCAGTAGTTTATCGAATCCAAAATCCACAGTAGGGCAATGCCTTCGTTGCGGCATTTTTATTGGTCCTAATACAGCTACTACCAAACGATAGATTTTGGATATTTTTCTCATGGACCAGCAAGGCTATCTGGACCGTTTATAGACGTTTTCCCATTACCGTTAACAGTGACAAATTATATCGCTTTATAATCCGCTCACTAACTTATCCTCGTTTAACCATATCAAGCCATCCAGGATGCGCCGCCGCCGCCACTGTCAGGGCGTCCTCTCTCGGGGAGGCGCGACACTTTCCAGAGAGGACCGGAGCTCCCCTTCCGTCCACGGAGGCAGCGCGCGGCGGAGGCGCCGGGCCTGCCCCACCGCCGCTGCCCCTGCGGCGCGGCCCGCCTGCCACAGCGAGGGCGGGGACCGGGCTCGGCTCCGAGACGCCTCCTGCTCACCTTGCTGCAGCTCGTCGCCTCCTGCTGCTGTGCGGCCGCCGACATCGCGAAGATGGCGGCTCTCCTCGCCTCAGCCGCCGCCGCGCCTCCCTCTGTCAGCGCAGCGCCGCCTCTACGGCGACGGACGCGCCGCCCGGCACGACAGAGCTAAGAAGGCCGTGGAGAGTGTGGAGGGGACCGGCGGTAGCGCGGGGCCAGGGCTTCAGCGGCGAGGGATCCGCCGGAGCTGCCCTTCGGGAGTCCGCCTGGCTCCGGGACAGCCTCCTCAGCGGAGCGTCCGCGCGGCGGAGGAGGAGACGCCCGACTTCGCGGGGCACTTCCGGGAGGCCGATCGAGAGCCGGACACGGAAGCGATGCTCCCCGGCGGCTAAAAGGACGCGCGCCTCTCCGAAGACCTCGAGGGGCGGCTGCGCCGGAGGCGGGGAGGCGGCGCCGCGTGCCGCACTGCGGTAGCGACTCCGGCCCCTCGTCTTGGCTGGTGCGAGACGCTCCCGTAGTAGCCGTCGGCGCGGGCGATCTGCGGGCGCGTTCGAGAGCGCGCGGGCAGTCGCCGCCGGGAGGCGAAGGCGCCTCTTGGCCTGGGGTCCGTGCCAAGGCCCACGCCAGTGGTTCTGCGGGTGCGCGCGTGTTTTTAACCCTTTTTTAAAAGATTCCATGTTTCTGTACGTGATGCCCGTCCGGTGAAATGAGTGGAAGCGATCACAGGCTGGACCTGCGCCAGGTAAGCCTGCGGCGTTGCCGGAAGGGCCAGGCCCGGTTGAGGGACATCGGTCTGGTACAAGGGCCGGGGAATCCTCAGCAGCTGTGAGCGGTGTGTGTTTTTGAACAGAAGCAGCTTGCTGTGTAATGTCACTCCTTTGGTTTTGATACAGGTGGGGAAAAGGCTGTTCTGCCCAAAAACAGTTGGGTGGGGGGAGCCAAGAAAAGGGAGAATCCGGAGGAAGGGGGGAGGGATTCTCCCTCTCCTTTTGGTATAGGAGTTTTCTTTCATTGCTCCTATCCCTTAAAACAGCCTTCTCCAATCTGGTGCCCTCCAGATGTCTTGGACTTCAATGCCCCGGACCTCCAGCAATTCTGGGAGTTATAGTGCACAATATCTGGAGGGCACCAGTTTGGGGAAGGCTGACTTAGAAGCCCTTCCTTCCTTTCTCCGAGCTTCCCATTTTGACTTGTTTCTCCTTGTTGTAGCTTCATTCGGCTGCTAGCATTTTAATGGTTAGTGACTTGACAGTCTGCATTGAAAACCCCAAGTTGCTATTTGAAACCCATGTACTAAGAAATAGGTTTCACTAGTATTAATGGCACCTGGCATCTGAGGAATTGTTCTTTAGATATAGCTATAAATAAGGAAAATATATATTTGCTTTGTACAGTCTAAGAAGACATGATGACAATTGGAGCTAGGACAAGACATTTTGGTGCCAAATGGTGGCCCTCATTGTAGTAAAATATAATTATACCCCAGATATTTGATACTTTGCTACCGTTTAGTGGTACCTCAGAACCTGCCGTCTGAAGCCAACCTGGTAGTAATGCATCACCCTGCCTAATGGTAGTGGCAGACGCGTTGATAACACACAGTAAATAACCAAAGCATGTTATTTTTTTACACTAAGGAAGGTAAAAGTGCAAAGGTGGAAGTGTTTCTTCAAAAAAAAAAAAGAACCTCCTGGATTCAACCATCTGTAAAGTACTGTCTTGCAGTATGAGGCCATTCCACCTGTTAACCAGAAAATGTACGAGATTACCAAACTTATTGACAGGATTGTTGAACGAGGAACAACTTCTGTGTAGATCCTTTGCTACTTCTTCTCTTGATGGGAAAAAGAAAACAAGTAAATACGAAACCATTGACCAAGAAAAATATGGAGAGTTGATCCACTGCCTCACATCCTGCAAAACCAGTTCTCGAAGACCTGAATCAATATTGAAAGAAGATAGTATGATATATGGACTAGGGTGTAAATATAAGCCTCCAGCTCAGGAGGTTGAACCAAAACTGAATGGTAACTGGATTCCTCTAATGAATCCCAGTAAGAGCTCATTGCCTCAGAAAACTGCCCCAGGATTGCCCTTGCAAATCACTTCGCCGAAGAACAGTTTGGCCAGTGTGACAACTGTTCTACAGCAGACCATACCTCTGGAGCAGGCCTTTCATCTGGAGAGCTGGAAACAGCGAATGGTTCTGGAACTTGGGAAAGAGGGCTTTGCAGAATACACTAAACGTAAGCAGTCAAATGCATTGGTTGTTCATAATAACAAGCACATCCTAGGGTGGATTGATTTAAATCACCAAGAAAAAAGACCAGTTTAAACCAGTAATCTGTATGAAGTTTCTCATTCTGAAATGCATATTTTTCGTGAGCAACTATGCATTCTAGCTGGTTACTAATTAGGACACATTCGTTTGCAACTAAAGGGAGCCTTTATGTAAGCTAAAATACATCATTGAAAAATATTGGCCATGCAACACACGTGATTTTTTAATTATTCCTGCTTTTAGCAGGCATGGACCAGATAAAATTGAGCAGTGGTCTTGAGAGATCTTGAGGCAGAGGTTCCCAACTACAAGCATACATATATACTAAGCAAGATTACTTTCTTGAAGGCCTAAGGCTTCAATCCTGTGCACTCTTACTTGGCAACAGGTCCCACTGAACAAAGTGGAACTTAGAGAAAACAGGCATAACATTGGGCTGTAAGAAGCATCCAGAATTTTTGAGAAGCAAGCAGTGGTAGTAAACTGGGCAAAGTAGTGAGATGGAAAATGAATGCCTGTGCTGTTTGTACTGTTTGGTTGATAGTCGTAAATATTAATAATTTCAGAACAGAACACATTGCAGATCTCACGTAGCTGGGCGTAAAATATTTATTTGTTATATATTTATTTGCTTTTTACCCTACCTTTCCACCAAGAAAATGGCACTCAAGGTGATAAATAATAATAAAAGAGGAGTGCAAGTTTATTCATATGGGTTCAGTGGATTGATACAGGATAGCATCGCCTAGTGCCTACGAAGCTATAGAGTCCATGTCCCCCAATATCAAGACATCATGTAAGCACGTTAACTACTGTGCTGTATAATGACTGACACAGTTGTTTTCCCCACAGTTTCTTCTTTAGAAAGAAAAGCAGCCTTTGATAACAGGGTCATAAGTTCAGTGTAAAGAAATTACATGGGTGGTATCCTATACTTCTGCTGCTCCTCTGCTAGTTCTTTTGCATCAGCAGAAAGGACCGCTGGGACAACAGGAATTAGTGGTTCCTGAAATAAGCACAGAATAGAGCTGGTCAGTAGAGCTCCATTATGTGAGCTCCGCTGATTTCCAGTTGTTTCATAGAATCACAGAATAGTAGGGTTGGAAGGGGCCTACAAGGCCATCAAGTCCAACCCCCTGCTCAATGCAGGAATCCAAGTCAGAGCATCCCTGACAGATGGCTGTCCAGCCTCGTCTTGAATGCCTCCAGTGTGGGAGGGCCCACTACCTCCCTAGGTAAGTGGTTCCATTGTCATATTGCTCTAACAGTCAGGAAGTTTTTCTAGATGTTCAGCCGGAATCTGGCTTCCTGTAACTTGAGCCCATGATTCCAAGTCCTGCACTCTGGGATGATCGAGAAGAGAAACTGGCCTTCCTCTCTGTCACAACCTTTCAAGTACGTGAAGAGCGCTATCCTATCTCCCCTCAGTCTTCTCTTCTCAAGGCTAAACATGCCCAGTTCTTTCAGTCTCTCTTCATAGGGCTTTGTTTCCATCTTTGTTGCCCTCCTCTGAACCCTCTCCAGTTTGTCTGCATCCTTCTTAAAGTGTGGTGCCCAGAACTGGACACAGTACTCCAGATGAGGCCTGACCAGTGCTGAGTAGAGGGGAACTAGTACTTCCCGGGATTTGGAAGCTATGCTTCTATGAATGCAGCCCAAAAGAGCATTGGCCTTTTTTGCAGCCACATCACATTGTTGGCTCATATTCAGCTTGTGATCGACAACAATTCCAAGATCCTTCTCGCTTGTAGTGTCGTTGAGCCACGTATCCCGCATCTTGTAACTGTGCATTTGGTTTCTTTTTCCTAGGTGCAGAACTTGGCATTGATCCCTATTAAATGTCATTCTGTTGTTTTCTGCCCAGCGCTCCAGTCTATCAAGATCACTTTGAATTCTGTTTCTGTCTTCCAGGGTATTAGCTATCCCACCCAATTTGTGTCATCTGCAAATTTAATCAGCATTCCCTGCACCTCCTTCTCCAAGCCATTAATACAAATGTTTGTACACTGTTCCCCTTCTACCCCCCTTCTCTAGCTCTCATGTGCCTGCTAGTTCATCCACTGAGTCTTCCTGTCTTGCGGTGCTGCTATTTAACACCAGGGCGGTCCACACTAAGAACACAGTCATTCATGAAAGAAGGCTTATTTTGCTGCCTCCATTTTGGTGCCTCGAGTAGCCATCCAGTGGAGCTCTTCTGGGTGGTCTGGGGGCTGTTAATACCCTCTCCAGCAAATGGGGCCCTGGCCCCCATCAAGGACCCACTGTGATTTCTTTGCATTGGACTTTGAGGACAAAATTGCTTGTCACTGCAGTGACCTTGATGCTGTTGTTAGCGCAGTTCCAGTCAAAGTGTCTGATGCCACCATCTGCCCGATTTTGCAGGATCAATTCCAGTTGCTGCACCCTGATGATGTGGATGTGATGTGGTTGGGCAGTGTGCCCAACCATGTGACCTCTTGATCCCTGCCCCTCTCGGTGCTAATAGAAGGTAGCTGAGGGGGTATGGTTGGGTGGGTTTAGGGAGTGAGAAATGCTTCCCATCGAGAACGGGTGGTCCCTACTGTCCTTAAGGAGGCAGTAGTGCGACCACTACTGAAAAAGCCCACTCTGGACCCAATGCTATTGGACGATTATGGCCTAGACACAAATACCCCTTTCTTAGAGAAGGTACTTGAGATGGTTGTGGCGGAGCAACTGCAGGCGCTCTTGGAGGATACTGATTATCTAGACCCACTCCAGTCTGGGCTTCATTCTGGTTACGGGACTGAATCAGCCTTGGCTGCCCTGATGGATGATCTGTATTGAGAGAGGGATGGGGGAGTGCAACCCTGTTAATTCTGCTTGACCTCTCATCAGGTTTTGATACTACTGACCCTGGTATCCTCCTGGTTCAACTCTGTGGCATGGGTATCAGAGGCACTGTGTTACAGTGGTTCCGGTCCTACCTATGGGGCCAATTTCAGAGAGTAATGTTGATCCCTTGGCAATTGAGCTATGGGGTTCCACAGGGTACCATCTTGTCCCCAATTGTTACTTAACATCTGTATGAAGCTGCTGGAAGCAGGATTTGGAGCCAAATGCCATCAGTATGGTGATGACACACAGCTCTATCTCACTGTGACATCTGAATCAGGAGAGGCTGTGCAAGTCCAGGATCGGTGCCTGAACTCAATAATGGGCTGGATGAGGGCCACTAAACCAAAGCGGATTCCTGCCAAGACGGAAGCCCTGTGGGTGAGTGGTTCCAAAGTCTGGGAGATAGGCTCATTGCTTGTTCTGGATCGGGTTGCCCTCCCCAGACTACAGGTTCGTAGTCTGGGGGAACTCCTAGATCCATCATTGTCACTGGAGGCACAATTGGCCACGATGGCTCGGAGTGCCTTTTACCAGCTTCAGCTGGTTCGCCAGCTGTGGCCTCTCCTGGACAGGGATAGCTGGACCACAGTGGTCCAGGCACTAGGAACCTCAAGACTGGATTACTGCAACGTGCTCTATGTGGGGCTACCTTTAAGGCAGCTCCAGAAGTTGGTGTTAGCGCAGAACGCAGCAGCTTGGCTCTTGTCAGAAGCTGCCCCCTTTCAGCATGCAACTCCTTTGCTGAGGGACCTGCACTGGCTGCCTATTTGCTACTGGGCCAGGTTTATGATTTTGGTACTATTGTATGAAAACCTAAACAACTTGGGACCAGAATACCTGAAAGAGTGCCTTCTCCCTTACCAACCTGCCCGATCACTGAGGTCATCAGAGGGCATGCTCCTGGTGGTCCCATGGCCCAATTGGAGTCCACCAGGAAAAGAGCCTTCAGTGTGGTGGCCCCCTTCCTCTGGAATTCCCTGCCTATGGAGGTCAAGCAGGCCCCAACGTCGTGTTGCTTTCAGCGCCTCCTGAAAACATTGATATTTCAGGAAGCCTTCCTCGAACAACTGGCCACAGTTTATCAAACTTGGTTTTATCAGAACATTTCTTTTTTAAAAAAAATTAAATTATTTTAACATGGTGTTTTTACTCTTTATCCTGTTTGTTGTTCACCTCTTCGAGGTCTTTGGATGTGGAGTGGTATACAAATACTGTAAATAATTAAGAAATAAAGAAATTACTACTTTCGTGCTACCATTAGCGGCATGGAAACAGCAGTGCTGGCTACTGCAAGGTCAGGCTTCAGCCACCAAAAAGAATGAATTCTTACCATACTTTCTTAATGCAGAACATGATTTCTGGAATGGTCTATTCCTCTAGAGCTGGAAAACAGGTGGTAAATTGCAGTAATCATGTGTGTAATCACAGTTTTAACCAGATTTTAACAATTTTAATCTTTATCAGGACTTCTGTGTGTGAAATGCTTATTAATATTCTACAGAACGTTGGAAGTAATTTTTTTTGTCAAAAAGTAAGCCAGTGGCCTGCAGTACACTCTTAGTAAGTTGAAAGGCACAGTTAATCTTTTCTGTAAATAAGAACTATATAAGAATGTCCTGTAATCCTACTACTTTTACTTTTCATCTCTTCAAAAAGTGGATACATATTCTTAGACATGGTCCTACAGGTCAAACATTAATTAACACTACAATCCTATTCCTAGTTACTTGGAAGTAAGACCTATTGAATGCAGTGGGACTTAACTGTTGAGTAGACATGTTCTGTGCTTATGTGGTGGTGGAATTGGGCCAAGCAAAGGCAGAGGAGTTAGTTAAGACAGAAAGACAATTATAGCAGAATGAATACAAATATATGCTTAAAGAATTTAAAAAGACAGGTTTTTTAAAAAATTAATTGGATTTTTTTTCCTGCCCAGTAACTCTCAAGCCTTGTCCCGGGCCTTTCATTTTTGGCTGCTGCTGCTGCCGCCGCTGCCGCCGCCACTTTTTAGTGAGGGCAGGCGTTTTGTGTAGTGTGGCAGTTTCTACATGATCTTATAAATTGCCCTAGAGATAAAGTTCCAGCAATGTAACTTACAGAAAAGACTCTTGGAAAAAGAATTTCACAAAGACTTCTTGAATATACTTCTTGTTTAAATTTTCTACTATTACATGTATAACACGTCTACATTGCTTTTCATATTTATATTTCTGTTTAAGCACTATTCATTTTCACTAAAAGATAAATCAGCAAAAATTATAAATGATTGTAAGTGTGTTTCAATATTGTTACATTATTAGATTAATAGACCAGTTTTCAGTTGTGCACTAATTGCAGTTTCATATTTGGTTCTCTATAACAGTGGCCCTATTTTTTGTTCTATAACAAAAATCCTATTCATTTCAGTGAGTCTACTCTAAATAGGACTAAGTTGGATGCTACCCAATGGTATGCCCTTGTCTTGCAAAACATCCAAAAGTTCAAGGTGCAAATGGGAGGGAGGAACTTAAATCCACAGGATCCTGAACCACCTGTTTTGCTTGACCATCCGGAGGTGGGCAGCCCTTCACAGCCTTACATCCTGCCTCTGCCACCACCGAATTTGCTGCTCTGGCAGCAGCAGCAAAACTATCAGTGGTTTGGCAGCGAATGCAGACCCTAAATGTAGTTAACATTTAGCTTTAAAGCTGCTAAAAAGTACAGTTTTGCTGCTACTGTGGTGGGGGTGCAGCCCCCAGGGGGTTCTGGGGGATTGAAATTGGCTCCTGGAGCCCCAAAGCTGCCTCCCCTTGATTTAAAGTAAGGAGAATCATTTCTGAATTAACCTGTGCTCCCCCAATTTGATGAATAAAGAAAGTATCTTTAAAGTAAAATGAGTAGAAACATAAGACTAGAAAATAATCAAAATGTTTGGCAAGGGGTTCCAAGATGGAGCCTGATCTCAAGATAATAGGACTTCCCGGTGGTGGAAAACCTGACATTACCTAAAAATTGCCACAGCCAAGCAAGAGATGGAAGAGGGAGCAGCCTGCACTTTAACATCTAGGTCTGGGTAAGGATAGTCTGCCCCCCTGTGACATTTCTACCATCTTAGCCCTAGAGGCACCTTAAGAGGTGGCTGAGCGATTTCCCCCCAAGTTTGATGCAGGCTTCAGAGCAGCAGCAGACCAAAGCTGGTGCTTTTTTACTACTGCCATAAAGAGGGCTAGCTATTGCGGCCTTTCACTTTGTTTTGCCCTGTGTAAGACCATGTGCCTGGAAGATTTTTCAGTTGATCAGCTAGGGAGGGATGAGGGGGGTCTCTATCAGCTTAGTTCCGAGTAGAGGAAAGTATGGCGTTTGGGGATTGACTTGCCAGGTGACAAGAAGAGCTATTATGCAATTTGTGCCTATTCCCTCTTTTGGTCTCTCCCTCACTTAGAAGACCTGTGGTGGTCTTCTAGCCTGCGCTCTGGTCTGGTGGTGCTGTTATTAAATGCCTGGTTGGTTAACAACAAGAACTCCCTCATGCATGACTTGATTGTGGATGTGGCAGCAATCTGGTGTGTATAACTGAGACCTGGGTTGAGGAGATGGAGGGAGTTAGTTTCTCTAAGATATGCCCTCCTGGATACTCAGTTCAGCACCAGAATAGAGGGTCTAGGAAGGGGAGTTGCTCTAGTCTGTAGAAATTCTATCTCTCTCAAATTCCCAAATGTATCATGTTCATGACTCAAGGGACCGTCATTAAGTGATAAGACTGAATACCACAAACATCATACTTTTCAATAGAGGCAGCTCACACATTGATTTGTGAGTCTTCAGGTACTGAATAATCTGGTTATTTAGACCTAAGTAATGTTCGTGCTAGTGTGAAGCAGGGCCTTGGCTGTACATTGAAACACCTGAGTTTGAGTAACCACTTTATGCAATTTTTCTTATTTTGCAGATACCTTTCAACAAGGTAAGCTCTTCCATGCAGCTGTGGAAGCCTTATTGTTAGCTAAAGAAATACCTGTGAAGGAACAGGAAGAGGACACCAGTGTCTCCAGCTATGTAACAAGCATAAAGCATGTGTTAAAAGATGTCAGTTGTGTGAGAGCCCTTGAAAGTGCGGTACAGCATGAGACCCTTCATTATCAAGGCCTAGTGGACTGTGTGGCAGAATATCGGTGAGAGGCTAACTTTAGGTAACACTGTATATGCACGTTCCAACCAGTGGAAAGCCTTTTAAAGTCACATAGAATTAATTGGGAGTTAGGCATATGCTTAAGTTTCCCATTGAAACCAATGGGACTTAAAAATGCTTAACTTCAGCTGCCTCATGCCCTACATTTATAAAATTGTGTGGATCAATACTCAGAACTAAGGCAGGGCAGACATGGAAATCCTCCCCCACACTCCGGCTGTTGGATCACCATTGTTTCCATTTACTGATGAGAAATTGAAGCCAAAAGAGAGTCGCTTGCCCAAGGTCACTTAATCAGTTCATAATTCCCTCTAATATTAAGTGGGTGGCCTCATGCTGACTAAGCCTGCAAAACAGGGCACCCAGAGTAAAGGAGAGGGGGGATTCCATATTGCCATTGTCACATTATTTATATGCTGCCTTTCCTTATATCTTTTATGCATTGGAAATGGCAAAGCAGCATAAATAAAACAAATATGTGCAGAATAATGTATCACAACACTACTAGGGGAAATATGTGGGAAAGAGCTGGGGTGGGGTGGCATGTCTTCGCTGCTCACACACTGCCATGAAACCCTCACAGCATGAGGGCGTATGTGTCTCCTTCACAGTTTAGGGCTGCAATCCTATACCCACTTACCTGGGAGTAATCCCCATTGAACTCAGTGGGACTTACTTCAAAAGACTTGTGCTGGATCCCAAAGCCTCAAAGGAAAAATCTGAAGGTTTGTGTGAGAACCGAGCTCTTGCCAAGACCCACAGAAGGAAATGGACTTATCTAGCTGGAAGTTCTGAGTAAATATGCATAGGATTGTTCTGTAAATTTCATAAATATGCCAAATAGTAAAACTTTATATGCGAAGTTTTAAATAATGCATTTTATGTTGCTAAAGTGGTTCAATTAGGTTTGATAAGTAAGTATTGCATATATTTCACTTTTCGTCCCCCAAAGCCATTTTTTTTCCCCGGAAAAAACATCCAGTTTTTTTCCATGCCTTCAGAATTTCTGGAAACAACTATAACAGCTATGGCCAATCGCATATCCCCTACTTACGCAATACAACAATGGAACCAATTACCTAGGGAGGTGTTGGGCTCTCCCACACTGGAGGCATTCAAGATGAGGCTGGACAGCCACCTGTCAGGAATGCTGTGACTTGGATTCCTGCACTGAGTAGGGGGTTGGACTCGATGGTCTTATAGGCCCCTTCCACCCCTACTATTCTATGCTTCTACTTGGCCAAAGTGCTTGAGTCTGATTTTACAACAGAAACTGCCTTAGGCACCATAATATCTATTCCAGGAGAAGGACAAGTGGGGTGTGACCTTCTGCATTCTCCTGGACCTCTCTGCCATTTTTAAAACCATCAAGCATGGTATCCTTCTGGACAGGCTGTCTTGTTTAGGGTTTGGGGACACAGAGTTTCAGTGGATGGCCAATTCTAAAAGGTAGCACTGGGAGACTGCTGCTGAGCTCCATGGTTATGCAGTGGTGTTCCACAGCATTCCATCTCGTTTCCTTCACTTTTTAACATCTGAGTAAGATCATCCTGAGATTGGGGGTCAGGTGCCATTAATGTATAGATGACATCCAGTTTTATTTCTTTTTACCAGAGTCCAGTGAGGCAGTGGAAATGCTGAATCTGTGTCTAAGATGAGGGCCCGTAAACAAGCTTAAACCAAAGAAGATGGAGGTTCTGTGAACAGTTGGTTCGTGTGACCAGAGGGGTGGTGTTATGCTGTTCTGAATGAGGTTACACTCCCCTTAAAGGATCAGGTTTATTGATAGATCCAGTACTGCCACTGGATGCCCAAGGAGTGTTCCTGGCACACAGTAGCTTTCAATATATAGTCCTTAGAGGAGATAACAGATATTAAACTGATAAGAGATACTATATTTGATCTTAGCCAAAAGGACAAGAAGTTCAAGATCAAGTGTAGAAAGCCAAGAAGTTCAAGATCAAGTGTAGTATCTGTTCTTATCAGTTTAGTATTTATTTTATTTTTATTTACAACTTTTATATACTGTCCCACATCTAGACAGATTCCAGAGCAGTGAACAATAAAAGATGCAAATATAAGAGAAAAGAATAAAACTCCATGTAAAAAAATTATTATTATAAACAGAATTCCAGTATCTGATACCTCCTCTAAGGACTATATATTAAATAGATTTTTTTAAACACACATATAGTACCTTTTACCAGCTATGGCTGGTATACCTACTATGAACTTTTCTAAACGGAGAGACCCTAGCCACAGTAACCTATGCTCTGATAACCTCTTGCCTGGACTACTTTATTGTGTAGCACTGCCTGTAAATACTACCTAGAAACATCAGTTAGTACAAAACGTAGTTGCTCCATTTCTAACTGGAACTGGCTACAACCAACACAGCTTGTCAATACCTAAACAGCTACATTGGCTGTTTCTGGGCACAGAATCCTGATAATTAATCCCTAATCCCTAAACTGTTTGGGACCTGACTACCTGAAGGAGCAACTTCTCCACATGAGCTTGCCCACATCCTCCACGTTTTGTTGGAGGCTCCCTCCAGAGTTCCTACCATAGGCAGGTAGTGACTGGAGAGAGGGTTTTTTGTTTGTGCCCTGTAGATGGCATGCTCAACTGTTTTTAGTTTTATGGTCAGGTAGCCGGCTCAGGTTGACTCAGCCTTCCATCCTTCCGAGGTCGGTAAAATGAGTACCCAGCTTGCTGGGGGAAAGGTAGTCACGACTGGGGAAGGCAATGGCAAACCACCCCGCTACAGTCTGCCATGAAAACGCCAGCGCAAGCGGCGTCCCTCTAGGGGTCAGTAATGACCTGGTGCTTGCACAGGAGGAACCTTTCCTTTTTCCTTTCTGCGGGAGTGTAGTGGTTTTGAGGCTGTTTCTGTGCTTTTATTTTTTTTAAAACAAAAACAAAAGTTACAGCTTAATTTACAATATGTCATTTTCAAGATTGCGCTGCTAGAACTGGCTTATATAATGTCTCTCCAGAACTTAGGGTGCATCACAGGTATACCAGGTACCCCTGAATTCTCATTGATGTAAGTTATTAATGGGAACCACACAGTGATAAATATGTCCTGAGATTCAGTTCCTTTGAATGCTCAGTTTACGCATCAGTTTCTCTGAGAGTGCCATAGAGCATATTCTATCCATCCACCTTCTTTCCAACAGTCCATCCCCGCTTTTCCAGTGGGCTGCCACTTCCAGTTGTACAGCCGCTAGTACGAGCCATGTCAAGTCCTTGTGTGACAAATATTGGTTCTCAGCAGTAAAAATTCACAATAAAAACAGAGCTCCACAAAAGTTGATAGTTTGATTTATTTCAGTAAGAACCTGGAGTACATTTCACCAATATTCTGTGACCACTGGGCAGCTGAGCCACAAGTGGATCAGTGTGCCTTCGACCTACACCCCTGCCAGCATAGTGGGGAGGGCCTTGGGACCATTCTAGAAAACATACCGAGGGAAAGGTGCCAGCAATGCACTCTTTTTAGAGATGCTTCCTTAATTCGTGCAGAAATGTAGCACGCTCTGAGTGTCTACACTTCGTTCTATTGGGATTCCAAGATCCGCCCTTCAAGATTGATTTCTTGTTGGATCTTAAGACCCATAGAGATATTACCAGCACTGGTACAAGCTATGTTACCACCTGAGATGGGAGAGCACACATGCCCATGCACTGCATACCCTCCTTGCCATCGCATTGGCCACCATCCAGTCTGTTGCCTCTGCCTGCCCTCTGTAGAGCAGCGCTGGCCAGAGAAAGTGACGGGCACAGCTCTTCAGAGAACCTTCCTTAGATGGAGCCATTGTGGAAGGGGTGTCCCAGAAGATTGCCAGCAGTACAGGTGTGCGAATTAATGCTTCCAACTTCCTGTATAATTGCCCCAACCCTGTTAAAAACTACACTCAAATGTTTTAGTCAAACCATAAAACAAATCCAGGATCAATTAAAACTCATCACGTGCTGCCAAATGCCTGGGGAAAGAGAAAAATCTTGACCTGGCACCAAAAAGATAATGATGTTGGTGCCAGGTGGGCCTAATCAAGGAGATCATTCCCACAATTTGGGGGCCACCACTGAGAAGGCCCTCTCATTGCTGTCTTCCAAGCCTCCCTTGGAGTAGGGACCTGGAGGAGGACCTTAAATGTTGAGTGTAGTGTACGGGTATGTCTGAGCTGGGAGAGGCGCTCTTTCCTGGTATTGCGGTCCCGAGCCATGTAAGGCTTTATAGGTTAAACCTTGAATTGGGCTCGGAAACATATATAGGTAGCCAATGCACGTGGGCCAGAGTAGGTCTTATGTGTGCAAACCTTCTGGTCCCCATTATCAATCTGGCTGCCACATTTTGCAAGAGCTGCAGCTTCTGAACCATCTTCAAAGGCAGCCCCACATAGAGGACGTTGCAGTAATCTAACTTGGAGGTTACCAGAGCATAGACAACTGAAACCAGGTTATCCCTGTCCAGGTAGGGGCATAGCTGGACCACTAACTGAAGTTGGTAGAAGATACTCCATGCCACTGAGACCACCTGAGCCTCAAGTGACAAGGATGGTTCTAGGAGAACCCCCAAGCTACGAACCTGCTCCTTCAGGGGGAATGCAACCCCATTCAGAACAGGCTGAACACCCTCCATCCAGTCAGAAGAACCACCTAGTAACAGCATCTCAGTCTTGTCTGGATTGAGTTTCAGTTTATTAGCTCTCATCCAGTCCATTGTCACAGCCAGGCACCAATTTAGCACATCTGATGAAGATGAAAAGGAGAAGTAGAGCTGCATGTCATCAGCATACGGATGACAACGCACTCCAGATCTCCAGATGACTGCATTCAATGGTTTCGTGTAAATGTTGAACAGCTTAGGGGACACAGTGGACCCCTGTGGAGCCCCATACTGGAGAATCCATGGGGCCAAGCAGTGTTCCCCAAGCACCACCTTCTGGAACCGACCATCCAAGTAGGAGCAAAACCACTGCAATGCAGTGCCTCCCACTCCCAGCTCAGACAGTCATCTCAGAAGGATACCATGGTCGATGATACTGAAAGCCGCTGAGAGATCAAGTAGAATCATAGATCGTAGAATACTAGGGTTGGAAGGGGCCTACAAGGCCATTGAGTCCAACCCCCTGCTCAATGCAGGAATCAGAGCAGGACAGATGGCTGCCCAGCCTCATCTTGAACGCCTCCAGTGTAGGAGAGCCCACTACCTCCGCAGGTAATTGGTTCCATAGTCGTATTGCTCTAACAGTCAGGAAGTTCTTCTAGATGTTCAGCCGGAATCTGGCTTCCTGTAACTTGAGCCCATGATTCCAAGTCCTGCACTCTGGGATGATCGAGAAGAGAAACTGGCCTTCCTCTCTGTGACAACCTTTCAAGTACTTGAAGAGCGCTATCATATCTCCCCTAGGGATGTCAGAGAATTCTGCGACGGATCTCGGTGAGGCCAAATGCCAGTGCATTTGGCCCCCCGAAAACCATCACGGAACAAAGCCCCCACCCCCCCAACCCATGAAAGGGGCGCGGGACGAAGTGCCGCCATTCGCTTCCTCCTTCAACCATAATAGGCTACGTAAATACTTAACGTAGCTTATCACGGCTAATGCAGGGACGCCATTTGCGTCCCTGCGGAGGCCGGGATAGGCTACCTAAGTATTTACGTAGCCTATCATGGCGGCGGGGGGGGGAACCCCAGCGTACGCAAATGGCGGCAGCTACCGCCATTTGCATATGCTGGGTTTTTTTTCCCCCTGCCGTGATAGGCTACGTAAATATTTACGTAGCCTGTCATGGCTCCCTGCAGGGACACAAATGACGGCGCCTAAAACAGCTGCCATTTGCGTCCCTGCAGGGCTGCCCAGCGGCCGGATGTCCGGCTGCGGGTGGCCGGAGCCGGCCGGCAGCTCCGCAGCTTGACAGCGGAGCGGAGCCAGCTGGCCAGGATTCCAGGGGGAGGCACAGAGCACCTCCCCCCCGGCAAGGATTCCGGGGGGAGGGACGGCGCGCCTCCCCCCACTTGCGGAGCCAGGTAAGCGAGGTTTCGTACACCCCTAATCTCCCCTCAGTCATCTCAAGGTTAAACATGCCCAGTTCTTTCAGTCTCTCTTCATAGGGCTTTGTTTCCCCTGATCATCTTTGTTGCCCTTCTCTGAACCCTCTCCACTTTGTCTGCATCCTTCTTAAAGTGTGGTGCCCAGAACTGGACGCAGTAGTCCAGATGAGGCCTAACCAGTGCTGAGTAGAGGGGAACTAGTACTTCCCGGGATTTGGAAGCTATGCTTCTATTAATGCAGCCTCAAAGAGCATTTGCCTTTTTTGCAGCCACATCACGTTGTTGGCTCATATTCAGCTTGTGATGGACAACAATTCCAAGATCCTTCTCGCTTGTAGTGTTATTGAGCCACGTATCTTTCATCTTGTAACTGTGCATTTGGTTTCTTTTTCCTAGGTGCAGAACTTGGCATTGATCCCTATTAAATGTCATTGTGTTGTTTTCTGCCCAGCACTCCAGTCTATCCAGATCACTTTGAATTTTATTTCTGTCTTCCAAAATATTAGCTATCCCACCCAATTTTGTGTCATCTGCAAATTTGATCAGCATTCCCTGCACCTCCTCCAAGTCATTAATACAAATGTTGAAGAGCACTGGGCCCAGGACTGAGCCCTGCGGTACCCCACCTGTTACCTCTCCCCAGTTTGAGAAGGTCCCATTGATAAGCACTCTTTGAGTCCGATTCTGTAGCCAAGTGTGGATCCACTGGATCGTTGTTTCATCTAGCCCACTTTGAGCTAGTTTGCTCATCAGGATATCATGGGGCACTTCGTGGAAAGCTTTGCTGAAGTCAAGATGTATTATGTCCACAGCATTCCCAGAGTCCACAAGGGAGGTGACTTGATCAAAAAATGAAATCAGATTCATCTGGCAGGACTTGTTCTTGACAAATCCATGTTGGCTTCGAGTAATCAGTGCATTGTTTTCCAGGTGCTTACAGATGGATTGGTTTATCATCTGCTCCAGAATTTTCCCAGGGATTGATGTCAGACTGACTGGTCTGTAGTTTCCAGGCTCCTCCTTTCTGCCCTTTTTGAAGATAGGGACAACATTAGCCCTCCTCCAGTCATCTGGCACTTCCCCCGTCCTCCATGATTTCTCAAAGAGAATAGACAGCGGTTCTGAGAGTTCTTCTGCCAGTTCCTTTATTACTCTAGGATGCAGTTCATCTGGCCCTGGAGATGTGAACTCATTCAAAGTAATTAGGTGTTCTTTGACCATATGCCTGTCAATCTCAAGCTGCAATCCTGCCCCTTCAGCCTGTATTTCGCCTTTGCCAGGGGGGTCATAGACCCTCTTTTGGGGGAAGACTGAGCCAAAGTAGGAATTGAGCACCTCTGCCTTTTCTTTGTCATCTGTTATCTTTTTGACATCCTTATTTAATAGCTGAACCACCATTTCTTTCCTCTGCCTTTTACTATGCACGTAGCTGAAGAAAGCCTTTTTGTTGCTTTTAGCCTCCCTCACTAACCTCAGGTCGTTCTCAGCTTTAGCCTTCCTGACACCATCCCTGCAATTCTGTGCTACCTGCCTGTACTCTTCCTTTGTTACTTGGCCTTCTTTCCACTTCCTATATGTGTCCTTTTTTGTTTTCAGGTCATCCCTAAGCTTTTTGTGAAGCCACATTGGCTTCTTCTGTTGTCTTCCACCTTTTCTTCTTGTTGGAATGGTTTGTAATTGTGCCTTGAGAATTTCCTTTTTTAAAAGCTCCCACCCATCTTGGATTCCTTTTCTCGTTAGGGTCGCTTGCCATGGGACCTTACTGATCATCGTTCTGAGTTTATTAAAATCGACTTTCCTAAAATCCAGGGTATGCGTTTGACAACCCTCGGCTTTTGCTTCCCTTAGAACCAAGAACTCAAGTACAACATGGCCGCTTTCCAAGGGTCCATCTAGTCCAGCATTCCATTCCCACAGTAGCCAACCAGTGGCCAACAAGTAGAGAAGAGAAGAATGCTTAGCTAGCATACCAACCCACTAGCACATGCACTAGCACACTATTCCTAATGACAATAACAGAGGCAGACAAAGGTGGCAGGGAATTAGTATCTGCCAAATGTGTAGTGGGAAGGATGCTGTGGAAACTGCAAAGTGAGGCTTGGGAAGCTGCCTGCGAGGCAAAGCCATTATTGGGAACCATACAGCCAAAACAATTTGGCTGCAAAAATAGAATTTAGAGTGGAAAGTCTAAAACTGAGATTTCTGTTTAGGCCAGGAATGGAGAACCTGATAAAGTCTACAGGAGTTCTGCCTTGGGGCAATGCTGCTGAGTGATTCAGTTCTGCTCCCTTCCGAGCCTTATACATTAGAGCAGAGGTGGACAACTTGTGGTCTTCCAGATATTTTGGCCTACAACTCTCATTAGCCCTAGCCTGTCCTAGGCAGGCTAGCCCCACCTGTCCAAGCATCTTGTCCACGTCCTCAAGCTGTACCAACTGAAAGTCATCCAAGAAAACTGGACAAGGCTGTACTCTGGATACCTCACCTGATTCACCTGCTGTAATACTGGAGTATAAGTCCCAGCAGATGCAAGAGATTTTATTCTGGAAGTGCTTAGCAAATCAACAAGGTCACACTCCCCTTGTCTTTCTCCAGACATAGGTAATGATACAGAGCGACCAAGGCTGTTTTTGTGCCAAAACCAGGCCTGAACCCTGACTGAAATGGATCCAAATAATTGGTGTCATCCAAGAGTGTCTGGAGCTGGCTCACAACCACCCGCTCAAGGACCTTGCCCAGGAAAGGAACATTTGCCACTGGCCTGTAATTGATAAGATTTTCCAGGTCCAGGGAGGATTTCTTCAAGAGTGGACTCACTCTTGGTGACATTTCTTCAAGAGTGGCCAAGGACCACTCCCTCTTGCAGAGAGGCATTAATCACTTCCCTGACCCAGCCGGCTGTTCCCTCCCTACTAGTTTTTATTAGCCAAGAGGGGTAAGGATCTAATATGGAAGTGGTTTCACACACCTGTCCAAGCATCTTGTCCACGTCCTCGAGCTGTACTGAAACTCATCCAAGAAAACTGGACAAGGCTGTACTCTGGATACCTCATCTGATTCACCTGCTGTAATACTGGAGTATAAGTCCCAGCAGATGCAAGAGATTTCATTCTGGAAGTGCTTAGCTAATGTTTTACAGTGGGCCTCAGACAGATTGACAGTGTACCTGGGGCTGGCATGTAATAGCCCTGGACAACTCTGAAAATGAGTTGTGGAGTCAGAGACCAACAGTGGGCACGCAGGAAGACTTGGACATTTCGCTGAGGTTCTTAAGGATCTCAAGTCAAGTGCAACCACGTCCATACCCATGCTGTTAGCTAGTTTCTCTCCCTTGCCTCTTTCCCTAATTCCCTTGTCTCTCTCCATGTTTCTTATTTTCCTCAGAGTACTCATGGTCTAAAGCAGGGGTGGGCAATCTTTTTCAGCCCAACGGCTGAAGCTCTCCCAGACCACATTCCAGTGGTGAGTGGGACCACAGGCCAAAGTGGGCAGGGCTGAAAAAATCCACCACCCCCTTTCCATTGTTACTTATTTATAGTAGAAAGCATGTCTCCTCACAAGTAGGCATGAGCAGCAAGTCTGCTCAGAAGTAAGCAAGACAAACCTCTACAGCAAGGGTGAGCAACTTGTGGCCCTCCAGATGTTTTGGCCTACAATTCCCATCATCCCTCATCATAGGCTGTGCTAGCTAGGGCTAATGAGAGTTGTAGGCCAAAACATCTGGAAGACCACAAGTTGTCCACCCCTGCTCTACGGTATAAGGCTCGGAAGGGAGCAGGACTGAATCACTCAGCAGCATTGCCCCAAGGCAGAACTCCTGTAGACTTTATCAGGTTCTCCATTCCTGGCCTAAACAGAAATCTCAGTTTTAGACTTTCCACTCTAAATTCTATTTTTGTGGCCAAATTGTTTTGGCTGTATGGTTCCCAATAATGGCTTTGCTTCGCAGGCAGCTTCCCAAGCCTCACTTTGCAGTTTCCACAGCATCCTTCCCACTACTCATTGGCAGATACTAATTCCCTGCCTCCTCCTTTGTCTGCCTCTGTTATTGTCATTAGGAATAGTGTGCTAGTGCATGTCCTAGTGGGTTGGTATGCTAACTAAGCATTCTCCTGTACTTGTTGGCCACTGGTTGGCTACTGTGGGAATGGAATGCTGGACTAGATGGACCCTTGGTGTGATCCAGCACGGCTCTTTTTAGGATCTTAGTAAAATAAAGCTTGTATCATTTACACTTAATAGTTGTTCCTAGACTATTTCCCATTTTGAAGTAACTAATTTTTCCTTTTTGCTGAAGTACAGTGCATTATCTGCTGTTTGCATGCCACATCTTTGGGAAAGATCCCTTTGTTTCCGTGTTCATCATGACATGTGTACATACATGAGTGAGAACGTGCGGTAACAGCATGCAACCTCCACCACCAATATATTGGTAGCTACCTGGCACTGAACTCCTGCGCTAAGAGGGCTGGTCCACTAACCAGGCTCATAGTCTGCCCTGCAGGCTCATAGCTTGCAGGGTTTGGTTCATGGTTTTGAAGTGATAAAGGGCTGGTTTGCACCATCTCCAATGGTTAAACGAGCCATCATGGCTTGTTTAATCCTCAGCGTGTACAGGGCACAATGCGCCTAATTACCCTCCTGGGCATGTCACTGAACCTGGACAGCATGGCTTGTTGGAGGGGGAAACAGCCCTCAAATAGCTAGTATGCCTAATTACCCACCCTACAAGTGCCGAGGATTAAACAAGCCACGGGGGCTTTTTTAACCCTCAGTAATCATGCAAATCAGGTCACTGTGTAGAGAATAGAACACTGTATTATATGGCCACAGTTCACTTCTGTGGTCTCTGCTGCTCTTGTACAGAAGTAGAAGGTGGTGGCCTTATGTTAGACAACTGTGAGGAGGCAAATGGTTCATATATTTATTACTAAACAAGTGTTCACAGATATGCTTGCCAGTGGCAAATGCATCTTTTGATTTGATCAGATGTCAACACGGCACTAAGTCGGGTCTCTACCCTTCTCCTGGGCCTGGGATGGGCTCTTTCTGACCCTGCGCTGATTGGGGTGGCTGCTTTCCATGCATCCCCAAGATGCGGCCCAAGAGTGAGAAGCTGCTGCCACCCATCTTGCCAGCAGGTAGAGGAGAAAATGTGGACTTGTCCCACAGCTACACTGGGCTTATTGCTCAGTGAGTCCAGTCTTCACCCTCTCAGCGAGGAGGTCAGCAGTGAGCCCAGATGTTTGCTGGCTATACATAACTGAATCTCCTTTTTATTCTTGGCCACACAGAGGAACATTGTGCTTAATTGACTGGAAGACCTCAGGGAAATCAAAGCCATTTCTCCAGAATACGTTCGACAATCCACTACAGATTGCAGCATACATAGGAGCCATTAATCATGACAGGAATTATAGCTTCCAGGTCAGTAAGACTAATAGGTGTTGAGATGCATCTCGGTGCAAATACAGTTTTTGTGCTTCCTTCCTCTCAATCCCACCCATTCAGCTGAAGCAGAATCTATTTTCTTCTGTTGTATTCCAAATAAATCTGATCCAATAGTCCCACTATGACAACCTTTCGCCATGGTATCAGTCAAAAAACTCTTAAAAAAAAAAAGTAGCTTGTGATCATGGTTTGGATGATTGTCTGAATTTAGTCTTTAGCTCTTAAAGTGATGAGTGTTGATAGGGAAGCAGTCAGCCCACAGGGCTTGTGTATGTGGGAGGGAGTGTTGGAGACAATGGTATCTTGCACAGAATCCTGAGGACTGTTAGAAAGGCCTCACCCCCCCCCCCTGCAAAATGTCCTGCCTATGGGAATCATCCTTGTACTGGTGATGACAGCAGACATTACACCAACCCACACTGTTATCTCAGATCTATTTGCATGTCTAGCAATCAGCTCATGGTATGGAACGGGGCAAACAAAAAGTCTAGAACAAAAATGGGCAAGAGGATTTGTGAAGGTGTAGAGATGAGCACAGCATTTCCCTACATATTCACCACTTGGTGAGCATTTCACTTGTATAGCCATAAAGAACAGTAAACTGACATTGCTTATCTACTCAATAATTTGCTTGTTTTGTTTCTCAGGTTAATTGTGGACTCCTTGTGGTTGCCTACAAAGATGGTTCTCCTGCACATTCACATTACATGGACTCGGAGCAATGCTCTCAGTATTGGAACAAGTGGCTGCTTCGTTTAGAAGAATATAAAGAGAAAGGGAAGGACAGTCGAACGGTGTAAAGCCGTTCTTTGAAATTAAGATCCCTGACTTAAAAGCTGGCTGCTTCTTTGGCTTTGAAGTTATTTAGTTCCATCATTGTGGTTCTCAGTCCCATATTTCCCTCATAAAGTTTACGAGGGGCATTTGCAGAGAGAGAATTAACACATAAGGAAATATTAAGCACCCCCTCCCTCCAATCTGCCAATTCTCCCCATACCACTTGGGTGGATTTTAGCTAGGCTGAACTCAGAAGCCCAGCTGGTAGGGAAATGGTCTTGGGGGATCAGAGCTTGCAAGAGAGGCAGCAGATGTGAGTGGCACTTTAGCATTCCTTCCCTTGCTACTGATATTCCCCTAAAAATGCTTCCTGCAGCCCTGAATTCTCACTATCTTGGCAAACATGGTTTGGGTCAGTGTATTCTCACTTTCTTGGCAAGCACATTTGGCAAGATGATATGTAGTTCCACCCTTAGAAATGAATTTTGTTCTGGGTTTTTTCTTAGCTGTTGAGTCCTTGCCAACCCTAGTTGCAAATGAGGAAAGGCTGCCAGTTTGAATTGTGCACAGCTACTAATACCAGACATACTTTGCCAGTCTGATACATCCAGCTGCCTGTGAGCTGGTTTTCACTTGTGTCCTTCATTCTAAAAAAACACACACACACACACGCCTTTCCATTGAATTTCCAGATCTGTCTGCACCAGGAATTTCGTTTGGATTTAGTGACTGAGATAGGGGAGGAGGTAAGAAAGGGGAACTGAGGATAAAGTATCTATGTGAAAAAGAGAGGTGGAGAGGTGGGATCTTTGAATGAGTGAGGAAAGTGAAAGATAGATTCTATATTTGGGATATGCGAGTGCAAGGTGTCTTTTGGATTAGTAGTTGGAGCATGGGATTGATCCAATAGGCTCCACAAATCACAGTATCATGTGAATGTGTCTTGTGCCTAATAGACAGTCCATAATTGGCCAAGTGACATGAGACCTTGAGTTTAATTAGCCCATTCTGTTTGTTTTTAAACATAACTCCCTTGAATGCTGAGATATTTGAATGAAATTTGATACACATATTCATGACACAAGCCCACATTTCAAGGTCAAATACCAACTCAATCCCCACATATATTTTCAAAGAGGGAAGGAAAATACGAAGTATACTGTAATGTGAGATTAAAAAATGAATTCCTTGAAAATTGAACAAAAGCTGATGTGCATGTTCAGGACTCTATTCTACATTTCACATCTGAACCACAGCCTGACCTCTGCACTTGTTTTCAAAGGGGCCGGTAAAATAACAAAATGAAATTTGGTATGTATATTTCATACACCATTGCAGTTTTAACATCTGCTTGACCCCTGTACCTGTTTTCAAGATGGGAAAAGGAAAGATGCAAAATAGATATATGAAACAAGACCTCTTTAGCACTGTACTTTACTAGCATTCGCTTGGACTAGGCCAGCTTATATGATACGTTAATGTCACAAATATTCATTTCAAATCATTTCTTTCAACCTCTTTTTTCACACCAGGGTTGGTTGATCACAAAAACGCAACAGTGCATGGCTTCATGAAGCACAATAAACTGTTAACTTTTGTTGGCAGTTCTGGAACTGGCAATAAATAAAAATAAGAAAATACATATTAATTTTTCTATACCGTACCGGCCAAGCAAAGTGAGGCCTTTGGTTTAATGTTTGGCATTCTGCTTGTTTGTAATGTGATATCTCTGTTGAACATTGAGATATCGGAATGAGATATGGTATGCACGATTAGGACATAAATCTACATTTCAAGTTTTTAGACCAGCTGCATGCGTTTTCAGAGGGATTTGTGTGTTGTAATACGTGTCTTGAAGACTGAAATATTGAAATGAAAGTTTCTGTGTGTACACATTCAGAACACAACTTTACATTTCATGGTGAAATGTGGGCTTGATCCCCACATTCACTTTCACCAGAATCCAAAAATATGTAAAACACTGTGATGCCATATCTGTTTAAATATCACAATGAGACTTCGTATGTACATTCATGAAGTTTAACCACTAGATCAACCCCATTTTCTGGGGTTGGGTTGGAAGGGAAAAGCTGCAAAATATATTGCAGTGCCATGGCTGAATTGAGACTTCTGTTTTACTCATTTTAGAGCTACAATACTGGAGGTAGTTATTATTTGCCACCCCTAATGCAGACAGAAGCCACATTCTCACTGGTGGCACACCTGTGTCTGGGCTACCACTTGTAGAGCTCATATGACTAAATGCTCCATACAAAGTAAACTGTTGCACACAGACAACTACTATGATAGGGAGAAGGCAGAAGGGTAGTCTAGAAGCCTTCTCCCTAACAAGCTTATTTTCTGCGTGCAAGGAATTGTTTTGTGTGGAGGAGCATTCAGTCAAGTGAGCTCCACTTTCAGTTTGAAGTAGTACAGCCCAAACCCAGGTCTACCATAAATACTCCAGTAGCTATAAAGGGATTCTGTTGTAATTTTAATTTATGTATGTTACAAAGCTTACGATGTGAATTATGTTCCTATATTGGGACAGGCAGTAACTAAAGGCTGCACAGGCACTGACAGACTTACCACCAGTGGAGGCTGGTCTGTAAGGGGACTGGGGGGAACACCAACCTGCCAGAGCCCACACTTTTCTCCTGACTCTCACCTGTAGAAGACACTTGCATTTCACCCTGGCAGCGTCAAAAGTCTATTCAAGCTTCTGCTCACACAGTCCACATCTTTGTTCGTTCAGCTTCTTGACCTGTGGCTTGCCTTGTCCCCTGTGCCCACACATCACCTCCAAGGGGTGAGGGAAACACTGGTCTTCAATGTATTATTTCCTCATGCAAGGCATCAAGGAGGAACTTCACCAGATTTCCCCAGTATTGCTGAGATTGGCCACAAATCATGTCCCTCAGCCAATCAGGAGACAGCTCTCCTAGTGGGGCAGGCTACAGTGCTTGCTGCTGCTCTCTGTCATCCGGTCTGAAATGCCAGAGGGAACACAATGTGATTGAGTGTGCGCTGGGGAGGTGACTAGCAAGCAGACTGTGGCCATTTTCCTCTTTGTTTCTCTCCCCCCCCCCTTGTTTTCTCCTTCATATACTTGGCCCTCTTTTTCATTCTGCTTTGCTCCCTCCCCCTTTTTTCCCTCCCAACCTTTTCATTCTTTTTTTGTCTGGTCTTTCTCCTCCCCTTCATTCCTTTTTTCTTCACAGTCCTATGGGTTCCCCTCCCCCCCGGCAAATATAGCAAGGTTAAGGGTATTGCATGTAAAAGAGATGTGGATGGGCTATGCAAAGCAATCCTATGTAGATCTACTCATAAGTACGTCCCACTGAATTTCACTGGGGCTTATTCCCATTTAAGTATGGGTAGGATTGAAGCCTTAAGAAGAGAGGCCAATTGAAGACAGGAAACGGGGTGTAAAGGGGGGGGGGGCTCTTTTGCATGTTGTCACCCTATGAAGAAGCCTTCACAAGTTCTAAGATCTGGTTTTGTGGCAAATTCCTTTTTCATTAGGGTGCCAAAGTACTGCATGTGTTTAATATTTTCCTAGAGCCTTACATAACTCGTTTGAAAAATGGGGAATTGTAAACTAATCTGACAAGAGTGTTATGGCAAAGCTATATGATACTTTGTCCATTGGCTGCAGTATATTCTCTCAAGAATGCCACCTCAATTTGTTGTTCTCCAAAATAGGTTTCTATTACGTGTTATTTCTACCCACTGGCTCCACTTATTGTTAGCTGCCCTCCGCCCCACCAGCCACAATGGGCACCAGGCACCACCACTTGCAACTAACTATTTTGAGGACCCTTGACCTCAAACTACATGGTAGATAAGTTAGCTGATTTTTTTTTTAAGTACACATAATTACATTGTCAAGACTGAATACCTTTTCACCAGACATGGTTCTGATTTAAAGTCTGTGTAGAAAGCTCTACTTAATATGTTGATAATTATGTTAATCAATGCTTTGGCCACTACACATTTTTTGCCAACTTATTAATAAACATATTAATGATGATGTTGTTACAAAAGACAGCTATTATGTTCTTTATAAAGATATTTCATTTTAATTCATGGCCCATTACCTGTATCCAAGTTGAATAAAATTATTTTGAATAAAATTATTTAAAAAACATTTTACGTTTTTATTTATCGAAGACACTTGTAAGATGTCTATACAAAGACTGAGGGAATCAAACAAAATTCAGATTATGGTGTGTTCTGTAGTGTGTACCACTCATTCCATGTTGGGGACAGTTTATTCATGTTCAGAAATTCAATACAGTCAAATCAGTCCAGGTACCTGGTTTAAGCACTAACATCCTTTTGAAGGTAATTCTGGTTAGGGTTGCCAGATCTCCTGAGGTTCAGAGTCTTAGGAGCGAACGGGTGTTGCTTGGTTTATCAGCAGGTAGATCCTGGTGGAGTGTCAGCACAGTCCAGTGTCACCTGCTGCGAGCAGAGGACAGTGCCTGGCTGATCAAGGACTGGCTCTGGCCTAGTGGACTGGCAGGACAGGATAGCAAAATATCTCAAGCCAAGCAGAAAGTGATCTGCCCTCTTTGTCCTGTTTTACTCTTTCCCCTACCCTGGACACCCTAAGAAAACAGGTCAAACTCTGATGCATGTAAACCCCAATGCATTTTGCCACCATAATCCAGTCACCGTTACTGCTTCTCATTTGTGATTGAGGCCACCTCCCTTGAAGAAGTCAGTTTGTTTTTCAAAACTGCTGCAAGTTTTTTTGACGTTTTCTTCAGAAAAGAACTTCCAGGGTGAATATTGCTGATGTGCACATACAAGTCCTCTTGGGTTGGGCCTGTATAACCACAATCTTCACAAACATAAAGCTTATCTCTCCGTTGCTTGTAAGCATACTGCTGCTGCACCCCATGGATCTTTCTAAGATGGGACTCCAGGGAACAACGCTGGGTGAAGGCCTTGTTGCAGATCTCGCATTTGTATGGCCGAATTCCTAAAATGCAACATTGTGTGTTTTAGGAAACACATTTTAAGCGGAACACCCAGCATTTAAACCCACATATATATATATATATATATGTATGTATGTATGTATGTATGTATGTTTACAAACTTCATATCAGGGTGGGACTGCTTTGGCTCTCTGCCTAATTTTGAAAGCCCCCTGCAAGCAATCAGGTCAGACCTCCAGCAAGAGTGATCTCTCCTCTCCTGGCAGTCTGCTGGACAGGTAAGGGAGGGGGAAGAGGAGGGGATGACAGAGACACAAAAGGGGGTAGCCCTGCCCTATTGACTCCAGCCCCACCAGCAGCCTGAGGCTCCTAACAGATCACTGGAAGGAATGCAGCCCTTGGAAGAAAAAAGGTTCCCTCCCCTGCTTTATGTCATTATGAACTGTAGTTGATGGTCATTTTCAGGGCTGTGTGTATGCTGCAGTTCTGCGGCAGCAGAGGAATACTGCAAAATGTACTGGGCACAACGTTTCACTTGGAGATCTCAGCTTCCAGCACTTTGAATTGTGACCGGACACAGACCCGAAGCCAGTGAAGCTATTGTAACATGCTCCCTGTTAAGTCACCCAGGTCAACAGTTTGGCCGGCAGCTTTCTGGACCAGATGAAGTCTCTGAACACTTTTCAAAGGCAGCCCCATGTAGAGCATGTAACAGTAGTCTAAACAGCAAATAAGGCATGCTTGACCATGGTCAGTTCAGACATCTCTAGGAACAGGCGCAGTCGCTGCACTAACCTCAGCTGCACAGATGTGCTGGGCATACTGCAACCTCATCTGCAAGTTACAAGAAGGGGGCAGTGTTGCAGTTAGCTAGTTAATGCATGGAAATTTGGGGCATAGCTAGCTTAGGATCTCTATAACCTACAGTGTGGTTTCCTTGTCCTCCCCTTCCTCCCCCCCTCATCCAACCGCCCCCATTCCTGAGAGCACATTGTGTGCTCTCTTGCTCCTGTCGGTTTTACAGAACACAAAATGGACTGAACAAACGTTGATTTAAACCCTACGCTGGACTTGCATTTATATGCAAGAATACTTTTGAATAAAGCCTTTTTTTTTTTTTTTACTAAAGCTTCTTACTAAAGAAGCTTATTAAAGAAGAGTATGGTCTCCTTTTGTTCTAAGATAGCTTTGTGTACATGTGGGTCTGGTAAACGCTCATTCTATATTGCCTTTTGGTTTTTCTCTGCTAACTGCCTTCCTAACAGGAGACATCATTACTAAATAATTCACATCCGGTTATGGGCCCAACACGCTTCCACTGCGCAGGTTTTTCCAGACTGTTTTGTGATTTTTTTTTTTCTCTCACCTTCACACACATAGCGAAGGCTAGCTTTTTGCTTTTTGCTTTTGTTGTTGTTGCTGCTAAACATTTAAAAGAATGTCCTCAAACACTAATAGAAATTTCTTCGGAAGATTACTAAAACTGAATAGCCACAACTTTGAGCAATGGAGAATGAGGTTAATTGTTGCTTTAGAAGCAAATAAGGACTCAGAGACCATTGCAAATGATAGGCCAGAAGATGCAGGAGAAGCACAGAAATGGCTGGAGAAAGATGCAGTAGGGAAAGCTTTTATTTATGATGCATTAGATGATGATCAGTTAATGCATGTAGAGGAGTCTAAAACATGCAAAGAGATGTTAGACTTCCTCCAAGCTACATTTGTTACAAGTTCCAAGAGTCAGTCCATCTGGATCAGAGAAATGTGAAAACGAGGCTTGAATCCAGAAGAAATTGTGAGAGACATATAACAGATTTGAACACAATTTTTGATTAATTAAAACTAACTGGATTCGCATTTACTGATTATCAAAAACTGGAATTTTTTATTAAATCTATAGGAGAGAGTTTTGGAAATTTTATCTCTGTCCTGGATGGGAGAGCTGGGCTAACTTTTAAATATGCCATCTCCTTCTTGAGAGAGGGATGCATGGAACAGAATCTCCACGTTAATCCCCAGGCATCTGGATCAAATTACCTAGTGAGTGGGAAGAGGGGAAAAGCCCAACCCAGGGAAAGATTCAAGAACCAGTCACCATTATTTTAACTGTAATGGCAAAGGACTTTGGCAAAGGACTGTCCGTCACCTAGCAACATGAACTCCCACCCCTCAACCAATAGTAGCTCCTAAAATTTTAAAGAGACAGAAGAAGCGGGAGAGGCAAGTTTTTTAAAATGCTGGGACTAGAGGGAGTAATTTATTTCTGGATCACAGAAGCCTCATGGCTAATAGCAATGAGCCAAAAACAAAGAACTGGATTTAAAGATGGTGGATGCTCTAGCCACAGTACATTTTCCAGTGAATTTTTTGATAAACTTAGGAAAAGCGATTATGAAAAAGTCCAAACAGCAAATAGGCAAACTATGGAGATTCAAGGCATAGGGCGTATTACAATGCCAGTTGCCTGATAAAAATGTTGCAAATATAGCAAATGATGTATTGCTCATTCCTGAGTTGAACTGCAACATGGTAAGTGTGTCTGCATTAGACAAAAGAGGTTTTGCAATACACTTTGAAGACAAAAATGCACAGTAACCAAAAACAATGTTGTTGTTTTTTATGCACAAGCATTTGAAAATGGAGGTGTCTATTAGTTAAGTATTTCAGTCAGCAAGCAAACATGGCCCAAGTGCATGGAGATGAAAGCAGCCTGCACCTCTAGCACAGAAGACTTAGCCACCACGGTACAAAGGCGATCTTGGAGCTGCAGAACAGAAACCTTGCTACAGGTATCATGGTAAAACAAAGTGATAGTGATACTACATCTAAGTGCATGTACTGTGTAAAGGTAAAGGGGACCAGGCCCTCCTTTTCAACTTGAACTGAAAGGAGAAGCACCAAAGTGTTAGATTTTGTGCACAGTGATCTCTGTGGCCCCATCAATGTGGCTTCATTAGGAAATAATGGATAAGTTTTAAAATTTGTGGATGATTTTTCAAGATACTGCATAACTTATCTACTGAAGGAAAAGAGTGAAATCCACAACATGCTAAAGAAATACGTCACCATGGTCAGCAACAAGTTTGGCAAATGATCTTAGGCACTGCAATCAGACAATGGTGGTGAGTACATTTTGCACCACACCCATGCATTCCTGGATGAACAGGGCATACTGCAAATTAGGAGTGTGACGTACACTCCTGAGCAAAATGGCACTGCCAAAAGGAAGCTGAGATCTCTCCTGGAGATGTCAAGGGGAATGCTGACAGATACAGACCTACCGGACTGACTGTGGGGAGATGCCAACATGACAGCAACCTATCTCCAGAAGTGATTGCCAGCCAGGGGCACCACACAGACACCATTCCAGATATGGGACAATAGAGCCCCAAACGTGGAACACGTTAGAGTATTTGGCAGCAAAGCCTATGCTTATATACCAGAGCAAAAGAGGCAGTGGTTAGATGCCAAAACAGGAAAGATTGTGTTAATTGGCTCTGCTCCAGGAACCAAAGGGTATAATGATGAATTTTAAAACAGGTGACGTCAGCACAAGGAACGTGGTCTACTTTGATGAACAAAATAGAGCTGACAAGAAAAGAACTGTATGAGCCAGCTCAGAGAAGCCTGTTAAAATAAACAAATCCCTTACTAGCGCACTGGAGTACAGAAATGTGATCATAGAGCCCTCACTACCAGAAACACATCCTGAATCACATATGGAGCAGGAAGACAAAGTAGATGATGCAAGAGGCAAACCAGAGGCCAAGGGCAGTACAGCTAAAGAAGGGGATGTAGATGGAGATATTGAGACAGATGTGGTGGAAGATACTGCAACAACAGATCAGATTCCAGAATCAGCTCTCAGATGCTCATCAAGACCCAGCAAAGGCATACCAGTTTGACACCTGTCCTACCTCACAATGAACCATCAACTTGGCAAGAAATTGAACCAATGCTGAAGGCTGAGGCCAGCTGATGGAGGGAAGCGGCCCCAGAAGAAATACAACCCCTGCACAAGAACAAGTGTGGAACCTAACAAACCCACAACCAAGCAAGAAAGCCATAGGATACAAATGGGTGTTCAAGATAAAGCAAGGTGCAGAAAGCAAAGTAGAATACTATGAGGCAAGACTGGTGGCTGAAGGTTTTCTACAGAAGTATAGAGAAGATTTCGATGAAACCTTGGGCCCTCTTGTGAATGACAGCACCATCAGAATACTCCTGAGTCTAGCAACATCCAGAAAGATGAAAGTAAGGCACCTAGACATAAAGACTGCTTTTCTACATGGAGAGATAACAGAGGAGTTGTATATGGAACAACCCTAGGTTTCGCAAACCTCAGGCAAGAAAATCTTGTGTGCAAACTCAAGAAAGGACTTGGTGGACTTAAACAGGCAGCAAGAGACTGGAATGAAATGCTCACAGAGCAAGGCTTCAAAGGGGTAAGGCAGATCCATGTCTGTATATCAGAAACAGAAATGGTCATTTGAGCTTGATTCTTGCATATGTAGATTACGAGACAAAGAGATGAGGATTATGCAGGAATTGTGCATCACCTAAACAAGGAAGTGGAAATAAAAGAATTAGGAAATGCAACTTACTATTTAGGCATTCGGATTGAAAGCAAAGAGGACGATTCCTATCTTCTATGTCAATTGCAGAAGATTATTGAACTTTTGGAGGAATTAGGATTCAAAGATGCTAACACAAACTTTTGCCAAACAGCAGCTAGTACAGAACAGCAATAGGTAAACTCCAATACTTAACCAGTACTACCAGACCAGACATAGCAAGTGGTGGAAAAATCCTAAGCAGAAAAACCAGCTCACCCACTGAAAGACACCAGGTCACTGTGAAAAGAGTAGCTAGATATTTGGAAGGGACTATGGCCTTTAAACTAAGATTGCCAGCCAGTAGCAGTCCAGAACTACACTGGTAGGCTACACTGATGGAGGCTGGGCCGGGAACAACTCCAAACCACAAATCCAACAGGGAATACTTGTTCATGGATGGCAATGAGCTGGTCTCCTGGGCCAGCCAAAAACAAACAGCCGTAGCCCTATCATCCACAGAATCTGAGTACATAGCAGCAGCAGAAGCATGCAGAGAATTAATGTAGTTGAAACAGCTGCTGATGGATCTTGGAACTGATTCAGATTATGGAAGACAACCAGAGCTGCATCAGACTTTCTCAAACTGCACCAGGCATATTGAAGTAAACTACCACTTAGTGTGTGACTTAGCAGAACAAGGGATTATTGAGATGAGCTACTGTCCAACTGCAGAGATGACAGCAGGCATCTTAACCACGCCATTACCAAGAGAGTGCTTCGAGAGTCTGTGGCTCAAAATGAAGCTTCAGGACTCTTGCATTCGACGTTGAGAAGGGGTGTGGGGAATATTGCAACCTCGTCTGTATCAGGTTTCCCAGGCTTTCAAGCGCACACACATTGGCAAACTGACACTGGACATCCAAATCAGTGAGCCTTCTTTATTGCAGAAATCCCAGCAAAAGCTTAATGGTTACACTCTTCAGAAATCATATAGCTGATGGTCAGTAGCTATAGGCTCTATGTAATTCCAGAACAATCCAAAGCTAAAAACTACAGCCATGACAGAGATCCACACAACAGGTTTCCCCATTGAAATCTCTGAGGCTCAAAACACAGGGGAAGGGACTCAGGATTCCTGGGGTCACCATTTCCAGGCAATCAAGGACAAGAGTCAGTAACCTGAATGATTCCTGAAGTCAACCTTTCCAGGCAAAGACACAAATCTCCGCCAACGTTAGAAGGAACTGGGATGATTCCTGGGTTCATCGTTCTCAGGCAATCAAAGGCAAGAGTTCGAGAAGAGGCCCGAACAAATCCACACAAGAGACTTCATCCATCCTTGAACCTTCATTGGGATCTCTGTGCTGCATGGGTGAGGCCTATTAAGACCAAGAGTAAGTCCACACAAACAGAGAGTTCCACACCGCAGCTTTTGCCATGGTAACTCCACACTGCATGAGTCCAGACAGAGAAAAGTCCAACAGTCAGGATCAAACCCAGCCTGACAGCACTCTGGGCTGGCAACAAGGAAGACACACAATCCACAGCAAAATGAAAGTTCAAAGTCTATGAAAAGCATCATTTACAGTACTCCTTGTGGCAAGTCCTTAGCGATCCAGAGTTTCAATTAGAAGGAGAGTCCATGTGCGGAGTGCCTCCAGAAGCCCAGACAGTGATGGAACCAAACAGAGAAGGCTTTGGGCAATGAGATGAGATGTTCCTAGCAAAGGCTCTTTGTCTTTGCATCAGCCTAAAAGGGGAAGGTGTGACTGTAAAACACCCCCTCCGGATCCCTTGACAGACAAGGACTTTTGGCCTTTCAGCAAGGCTCCTGTCTAAACAGGGCGTCTCTGTTTGGCACTCTAGCGTTGATGCTTCAATCTGGGTGACCCTTCTGCAAACCACACCCCACCTCTGTCAGGCTCTCACGGACAGCTTCCAGCCTCCCTGCCTGCCAAGGCCAGACCAGCAGGTGGACAGGGAGTTGGGTGACTCCCCCTGACTCTGCTCTGGGAAGACTGATAGAGAGAAGCTCACACAGATGCTGACATTCCAGTGGTTGAATAGGCCCAGGCCCTCCCAGGCTACTTCTAATCAAATCCTGGCTATAGCCTACAAGGCCAACTGCAGTGCTGAAGCTGGGCCATGACAGTCTGCAAGTTACAGGAAGGGGGCAGTGTTGCAGTTAGCTAGTTAATGCATGAAAATTTTGAGCATAGCTAACCTTAGGATCTCTATACCCTACAGCATGGTTTCCTGCTCCTCCCCCCCTGCAACCTTCTCCATTGCTGGAAGCACATGGTGTGCTCTCTTGCTCCTGCCAGTGTTACAGAGCACAAAATGGACTGAACAAACATTCGAAAACCTATGCTGTGCCTGCATCTATATCCAGGAATATTTGTGAGTAATGCTTTTTTCTTTCCTTCACTAAAGAAGAGTGTGGTCTCCTTTTATTCTGAAATAGCCTTGTGTGCATATGGAACTGGTAAATGCTCATTCTGTTTTGCCTTTTTGTTTTTCTCTGCTAATTACTTTCCTAACAGCGAGTATAAGCAATTAGTGATGTTAGAGAAATCCACAGCGGATTCAAATGAGTGGATTCAGCTCCGGAATCTGCAGCAGACCAGCTGCACTTACTTCCGCGTCTGGAGAATTGTCTGCAGAACGGCACTCGGCTGCTTCCTTAACCGGAGCCATTCTCCTCCGCGCCAATCGCCTTTTTTTTTTTTAAAAGGCGATCGGCAGGATGTGCCCATAGACTTATACACAAAATAGAGCTGTGAATCTTGCATATTAGACTTATACGCAAGATTCACGGCTCTATTTTGCGTATAAGTCTATGGGCACATCCTGCCAATCGCCATTAAAAAAAAAAAAAGCGATCGGCATGGAGGAGAACGGCTCCAGGTAAGCGGCCCTCAAGCCAGCGGCTCACTGAATCCTCACGGAGCAGAGCCACTCTGGAGGATTCTGGGGGGGAGGAACGGATTGCCTTCCCCCCCAGGCAGATTCCCCACTGGAACGGATGGTGGGGAATCCGTACAGGAGTCTGATCCTGCAAGGAGACAGCAGTTTCTGGCCCCAGAAGTCTCTCTGGAGCAGCCACAAGGCAGCACAATGGTAAAGCACACTTACAGTGTACCTGGCCAGGTGTTTGTTCTTCGTCCTCTTTCAGCAGGGGGTGCTGGTACTATATCATGACTTCAGCAAGTCAACTGATAAAATGCCCCATGATATCCTGATTAGCAAGCTAGTTAAATGTAGGCTGGATGGCACTACTACTAGGTGGATCCACAGCTGGCTGGATAACTGTACTCCAAAAGTTCCTCATCAAACTGGAGAGAGGAATTGAGTGGGGTGCCACAGGGCTTGGTCCTGGGCCCCGTATTGTTCAACATTTTTGTTAATGACTTGGAGGAAGAGGTGGGGTACAAATTTGCCTATCACATTTGCAGATGACACAAAATTTGGTGGGATAGCGATTACCTTAGAAGACAGAAACAACATTCAAAATTATCTTGATAGCTTAGAAAACTGGGCAGTAAATAACAGAATGACATTCACCAAAGACAAGGGCAAAGTTCTTCATTTAGGACAAAGAAATCAAATGCACAATTAGAGATGGGGGATACCTTGCTTGGCAATAGAACTTGTGAAAAGGATGTTGGTGTTGGCGTTGGTCACAAGCTGAATGTGAGTCAGCAGTGTGATGTGGCTGCAAAAAAGGTAAATGCAATTTTAGGTTGCATCAACAGAAGTATAGTTTCAAAATAGCTGGAAGTGATAGTTCTACTCTAGTCTGTGCTGGTCAGATGTCACCTCAAATACTGTGTTCAGTTCTGAACACCATGCTTCAAGAAGGAACAACGATGATCAGGCGACTAGAAACGAAGTCCTATGAGGAAAGATTGAAGAAACTGGGTCTGCTTTGAGAAACCTGACAGGGCATATGATAGCATTTTTTCAAGTCCCTATAGGGTTGTCACACAGAAGAGGGCTGCAACCTGTTCACTATCATCCAAGACTACAGGACACAACACAATGGGCTCAAGTTACAGGAAAGCTGATTTCAGTTCAGGGAAAACTTCCTAATGGTCAAGGACAATGGAACCAACTGCACAAAGAGGTGGTGGGTCGCTGGAATATTTAAGCATCTTAGGGTGCTGAAGGAGCCAGCAGATGGACTCTCGGAACCTCTGTCTATTACTTTTAAGAAGTCCTGGAGAACAGGTGAAGTACCAGAGGCCTGGACAGCCATCTGTCAGGGATACTTTAAACTCAACTCCTGCACTGAGCAGGGAATTGGGCTCGATGGCCCAGAGGGCCCCTTCCAACTCTGATTCTATGATTTGTAGTACTTGGTCCAGGCTTCAGTGTCTTGCATAACTTTCCCCTCCCAAAAACTAACACAACGAGGTGGGGTAGGGTGGATATAAAGTAGTAAAAACTGCAGAATTAATTATGCAAAATTAAAGAAAATATGAACATTTGGAAAAAATTGAGGCAGATTGCAGATCTTAGCTTTTCTTGATGCAGAATTTGCATTTTCAAGATGTTTCACTATTAGTATCTTGCTGCTTCTTTTCAGAGAAATAAATGTGCTTATGAGCTGCCTTCAAAGCCAGGGCTCTCTTAATGTGTGGAGAAGGAAATGGGCTAAATTTCTCTTAGCAACTAATTATTAGAACTGTATGTATGCTATGATTCAGTAGGAGCATAGGGAAAAAAAGAATGTGGTATTGTGTGCAGAATTCAGCTCCCTGGGAATCTTGGCTTTTATTTATTTATTTATTATTAAATTTATTAATCGCCCATCTGGCTGGTCACCCAGCCACTTTGAGTTTAAAAAAGAAGTTTCCATTGCTTGGAAGTGTGTGGAAAATGCCTGCTTAGATCTCAGGAACCAGAAGGGCAACTGAATTAAGATTTCCATTATTCAGGGTTGTGTGGCTTCAGTCCACTGCATAGCTGCTCCCCCTGACTATCAAAATAAGATCATGAAAAGTGGTAAGAATCGCAGATGTAAATAAGTAAAATGTGGACAATTTGCATAATTTAGACCTAAATTCACAGCATTCAGCTTGTCTTGATGCAGAATTTAAATATTTTTTAGCATGGAACACAATCCTGCTTATTATTCCCCACTAAAACTCACTGAACAGTAAGGAAAGCAAATGGACCATCCTCTCCTATTAATGCCATGGATATGTGCAAAGGATGGAAAGCCCATCACATTTCTTGGCAAATAACCTCTCTCATTAAGATTTGCTCTTACCTGTATGAGTCCTTACATGTCTTTTCAGATCAAAGGTATCATTGAATCCTTTCCCACAGAAGGTGCACAGGTGTCTTTTTACTTGGCTGTGACATTTTATGTGGCGATTGAGCATGCGCTGCAAGCGAAATCCTTTGCCACATAACTCACAATTATGCATCAAGGCATCACCACAGGTGCCAGTGGTGAACTAAAAGAAGGAAATAAAACAGAAAGTTAGAATCACAAGAACTGAGGCACCGGTGGGTCCCTCAGATATTATATCCAACTCCACCTTGCCCTAAAGTACATCTGACGTTTTCTAGGGCTGGCCTGCGCAACTTTTGACCAACCAAACTGAATGCAGCCTACCAACCATGTACCTTGTGGAGCTTGACAATTCCCTTATTTTGCAGCTAGCAAAAATAGGAGTTTTACTGAGCCCCTGGAAAGTCCCCATCCATGATTGATGCGCTGCATTTTACTTGGTGGTTCACAAGTTGTACAAGCCTGGTGTAGAAAAATAATATTAATGATAAAAGGGTTTATTATGGAATAAACATTGTAGTAATAGATGTGAAAACTATGAAAACACAGACCCTTTCTACTTTTTGCAGCTGCAGGAAATTTACAGGAATCTTGTCTATGACAAGATCTCTAACTGATTAGGAGTTATATGTAAAGACTGTTCCTCACCCATGGATAGATAGACAGATAGATAATTTCTCCAGCACATTTATATTCAGCTCTCATAATTTTTAAACTATATTGAAGTTTTTCATAAATATTATAAAAATAAATAAAACAATAATTTAAAACCCACAGCATAATAGGAAAGCTACAAACTAGAGCAGAGCTTTCCAAACTTTTCAGGTTGGTGACACACTTTTTAGACATGCATCATTTCGTGACACGTTAATTCAGTTTTACTAGCAAACCAGAGGTTAAACTAACCCGTTATAAGAGATACGGACACATACATAAATTGTAATAAAAAAATGTATGGGGATAGAACATATCTCATGAAAACCTTTCATTTATATTTTTTAAAATATATGATTTGTAAGATAATAACATACATTGTTGTCATTTATAAGTAACAGTATGTAAATATGTGCAAGAAAATTTGAAAAATAAACAAAATTAACTAAAGTATTTACAATACATATTAGGACACATAGGCCCAGGTAGGAGCTCAGCTGCAAAAACACATGAAGTAGAGAAGCAAAAGTCCAACAAAAATGGTGTAAATATATATGTCTCACTACAAGGCTATATTGCTGTAAATATTTGCAATGCCTATGTCCAGAGTCCAGTTCCAGCACTCTCCGGTGGTACACTGCCAGTGGGTGGTCAATCCACGATTACAGCAGAGTAAAAATAAAAATAAATGGCAGAAATCAAATTATAAGTGCCATGTGGTGGGTGGCTTGCTGTTTGCCACATTGGGTTTGGGAGGGTAGCCTCCCTTCAGCCAGCAGCAGGTGGGTTGCCTGCAGCTGCGCTCGCCCAGGTGATTGGGAGCACACTGATTCTCCACTGAGCTCCATTCCGACTGGCCAAGAGGACAGACGGCCCGCTTGGTGCAGTCCCAGTCTCAGGTGGTGTTTCCACCCACGTGCTACTCTGGCCTGGCTGCGCAGGAGCACGGTGCAGAAGTCCATGAAGGGCGCGCTCGAAATCTCTGGTGCCGCTGCCACTTCTCCGTGCCGGCGTCGGCCAAGCTCTGCTCCCAGGGCAGTGCCTCCCCTCCCCTCTCTTCACCCCACGCCTCTACCTCGCCGTACTGCTCCAACACCGCCAATCATGTGTGCCAAGACGCCACAGGATCCCAAAGCAGCTAATGTTAAAGCAGCTAAGCTTTAGCTGCTTTAACATTAGCTGCTTTAAGAAGTTCCGGGGGAGGGGCCAAGGGAAGCAAAGTAAGGGAGCTCTGCGGTGCCCTTCCGCACAATTTTCTGCATTTCGCACGACATACCTACACACTGCCGCCGACACACTAATGTGTCGCGGCACACAGTTTGGAAAGCTCTGAACTAGAGCAACATAGAAATTAAGCCTTAACAATCCTATACCTGTCTGCTCAGAAGTAAGCGCCACTGAGTTCAGCAGGGTTTACTCCCAGGTACACCTATACAGAATTGCAGCCTTAGTTGTCTGAAAAGAATTATACAGTAAATATATCAGACCAAAATGATATAATTCTTTCTGGAAAGCATTCAATGGGGCAGACATATTGTTTTCTGTACAATAAGAACATAAGAGCAATGCTGAATCAGACCAAGAGTCCATCTAGTCTTGTATTGTACATAGATGAGGGAGGATTGTATCCTGCCAACTGCAAGAGCGTTACATTCTGCCCATGTAGCCACTAGTTCAGCACATGTTTTTTTGGTTTTTGCTTCCTGTTCCTCAAAGAGGGTGCCCACTTTTTTGGTCGGTTTATAATTTTGCTTTTCTTGTTTTGTTCCTAGAGGGGAGCCCTCCTGAATGAACAGTCCCCATAGTGCCCCATTCATGTGTCCTGCGGAAGATTTGTGGAGTCTGTGACAGGTCGATTGTCTGCATGAAAAATTGCTATGCAATTTTCAACAATTTTCTCTTTAAAGGGCTGTCTTGTGAGCAAGTTTGGATTCACTCTCCGCATAAATGTTTTGCTACGGGTGAAATCTGTGCTTAAGATCAATGACATGGGAGCATGATCAGAGATACCAATCAGGCCTGTGCTGGCCGCAGTTACAGCTGGCAAGACAGCAGCTGATACTAAGAGATCTGTTCATGAGTACGTCCCATGCCTTGGGGAGTGCTAAGTGCAGTCACGCTCATTCCCATGTAACATTCTCCATGAGTCAGCTAAGCCGTGTTTATCACAGAGGTTCTTTAAAGCAGCATGTGTCTTAAGTCATTGGGGCGCACTAGTACTTCTATCCAAATTCCGATTAAGGATGACATTCATGTCTCCACCCAGCAATACATCTCCAGTTTTGAAATATGCCAAGGCCTGAAGCACATCCGTCATAAAAATAAATTTGCGCCTAGTTTGGGGCATGAAAGGAGACTAGCGTGAGGTAGCGATCTGCAAGGGTACCTTTAAAAAAATGAAGCGTCCTTGAGGGTCACGGAAGCAGCACTTTCAATGGGTGGATCTTGGTGAGAATTACGGCAACCCCCCATGCCTTAGATGATCCCCCAGCACAAAACTGATCCCCTAGAGTTGGGTGGGACAGAATTTTTTTGAACTCTGGGACGGCAATGAATCTCTTGGAGCATTATAATATTGGGCATCCATTTCATAAGAGCATTTCTTACTCTGCATTGTTTAATGAGAGAGCCGAGCCCATTCATATTCAAAGATGTGATTTCTAAGTTATCCGTGTGTGGCCAGCTCCTCCGTGCGGCGATCCTGCAGAGCTGGCCACCAGCTCCACAGGATTGCTGCGGAGCACAGCTGGCTCAGACAGATTCCAGGGGGAGGGATGGAACGCCTCCCCCCGTGGGCGGATTCCCACCCGGACCAGCAGGTAGGGAATCCACCCATCCCTACTTGTAGCACACCCCAGCTTCTGTCAGGGAATCTGCACAGGGTACAGCACTTTCCACTTGCAAAGTGCTTCAGGAGGAAGGTCCTGAAATATTTGCACTTTGATGCCTCTATGTTCCAGTGATCACAATTTGTTCAGGCCCAGCTTGACGTTTCCAGGCGACATCCTGCAAAGCAGACTATAATGTCTCTTGATTGGCCTGGGGAGTTGGGGCAAGGCCCCAGGGCCCAATGGGCTCGTTCAGTATCCAGATCTGTTAAATGCAAGTCTGGACAGATCTCAGCAAACCAGGCCACAAGAAGTGTGATCATATCCTCCCTTCCTTCACATTCCTCCACACCATGGACACACAGATTTAACTTCTGTAAGCACCTTGAAAACAACGCAGTGATTACTCGAAGCCAACATGGGTTTGTCAATAACAAATCCTGCCAGATGAATCTGATCTCATTTTTTGATCAAGTAACCTCCCTTGTGTACTTTGGGAATGCTGTAGACAGTTCCTCAGGCACTCTGTCTATCAGGTCTAATCCCTGAAATCTATTCCTCACCTCCACTGTATATTCATAAGGGATATGATTGAGGTCATACCTGAATGGTTTAGTGGTTTCCCCACATTCTTCAATTTAAGCCGAAATTTTGCAACAAGAAGCTCATGATCTGAGCCACACTCAGCTCCAGGTCTTGTTTTGACTGACTGTATAGAGCTTCTCCATCTTTGGCTGCAAAGGACATAATCAATCTGATTTCGATATTGACCATCTGGTGATGTCCATGTGTAGAGTCGCCTCTTGTGCTGTTGGAAAAGCATGTTTACTATGATCAGCGTGTTCTCTTGGCACAATTCTATTAGCCTTTGTCCTGCTTCATTTTGTACACCAAGGCCATGCTTGCCTGTTACCCTGGTGATTTCTTGACTTCCTACTTTAGCATTCCAATCCCCTATGATGGAGAGGACATCTTTTTTTGGTGTTAGTTCTAGAAGGTGTTGTACGTCTTCATAGAACCGATCAACCTCAGCTTCTTCGGCCTCCGTGGTTGGGGAATAGACTTGAATTACTGTGATGTTGAATGGTTTGCCTTGGATTCGTACTGAGATCGTTCTATCGTTTTGAGATTGTACCCCGGTACTGCTTTTCCTACCCTTTTGTTGACTATGAGTGCTACTCCATTTCTTCTAAGGGATTCTTGCCCACAGTAGTAGATATAATGGTCACCTGAATTAAATTCGCCCATGTCTGTCCATTTTAGTTCGCCGATTCCCAAGATGTCGATGTTCAATCTTGCTATCTCATGTTTGACCACCTCCAGCTTACCTTGATTCATTGATCTTATATTCCAGGTTCCTAAACAATCGGATTTTCTTTTCACCACCAGACACATCCACAGCTGAGTGTCCTTTCAGCTTTGGCCCAGCCGCTTCACTCTTTCTGGTGCCACTTGGAAATTCCCTCTGCTCTTCGCCAGTAGTATATTGGACACCTTCCGACCTGAGGGGCTCATCTTCCAGCGTCATATCCTTTAGCCTTGTGATACGTTCCATGGGGCTTTCTTGGCACGAATACTGGAGCGGGTTGCCATTTCCTTCTCCAGTGGACCACATTTTGTCAGAACTCTCCGCCATGACCTGTCCGTCTTGGGTGGCTCTGCACAGCATAGTTTATGGCTTCACTGAGTTACCCAAGCCCCTTCGCCACAACAACGCAGTGATTCATGAAGGGGGTAAATTCATTACATGCGTTTTAATAGATAATAAAACTCTGCATACATTTGCATAATATCTAAACAATAGTTCTAATGAAAAAGACATTCTTCCTTAGTTTTTAGATTATGCATGCATATGTAGCAGCCGGCACCAAGCTTAGAAGAAACAGTCCCTCCTGTGAGGGAGGAATTACCTCTTTTATGATGTGCCTGTTGCCTGGAGTTTGTGTACTTCTTTTAAAAATAATGAACCATTTTAAAATCTGCCAGATCGCTCAAGGGCAATCAGTCAAAAGGTTGGTATTTGGGTGTTTGACTGGCTACTTAGCTTGGCCACAGTTCCGGCAAGGCTTCTGCAGGCCATGATCCCCCTCACCCCGCCCAGGTCTACATGCTAAGGGCTGCGGAACTCCCCATGAAGGTTGGGAGTTGATGGCTGTGCCTCCAATTTGCAGGAGCTCCCCAGAGGACTCAGCAGATAGCCAACTTGGGGATGTTCCGGTGACCAATTTGGAACGGTGCAGTTATGGTGACATCATCAATGGACTAATGCATTAGCTCCCTCTCAGTGGGCATGATTGTGGCCAGACCCCATGGCTGCTGTGAGCTGTTGGCAATGGCTCGTGCATGGCGCTGGATAACTGTGAAACTTTGACCAAGGCAACACTGTGGCTTTGCCATCTGGGGTGGCTCCTGTGCCACTTTCAATGGCAACAGACACATGCACAGACTAACATGGAGCCTCAGCAGTAGGAATTACCACCAGACAGTGGGTGGGGAAAGGGTGCTGGGGGTCATCATAGGCCAAGCTGGGAGCTGGAGGGGAAGCACTACTACCTCCTATACCAACTGGTTGCTGCCAACCACGAGACAGCTGTAGAAACCCTGAACGGCTAACCTGGATAATGGTGTAGTTCACCTCTGTGGATGACAGGCGTTTGCCCTGAGTCACAATCAGCATGCTGTCTAGGCAGCCCAGAAGAGGTGGGGTGACACCTTGGGGCCCTATAGAGCCAACTCAGGGACATTCTTGCTCAGGGTCTGGACTTCACAGAGACACATTGTCTGAACCTGATTCCAGATGACATTGCAGTTCAGAACATGGTCTCATGGATACTGGTGTAGCGCATGGGCTGGATATCTTGGGAAGTGATTTGGGGCCATGGCATTGGCACTGGTGTTAGCTATCATTCCCAGTTCTGTGACATCCACAAATTTGATAAGGATTCCCTCCACCCCTTCACCTAAGCCATTGATAAAAATGTTGAGAAGTACCAGGAAGGAGCCCTGCAGGTGCCTCGCTCAAATGCTCCCTCCAGTTTGACAAAGAAGCACTGATGAGCATTCTTTCAGTAAGTGTTTCCAACCAGCTGTGAATCCACCTGATGATATTATAGTCTAGTCCACATTGAGCCAGTTTGTTCACCAAAATATCATGTGGGACTTTGTCAAATGCTACACTGAAATAAAAAAAAAATGTCCACGCATTCCCACAATCCACTAAACCAGAAACCTGACCAAAAAGTTGTAAGATTAGTCTGGCAGGATTTATTCTTGGCAAATCCATACTGGCTCCTACTAATCACAGCACTGCTATTAAGATGCTTACAAACTGACTCCTTCATAATCTGTACCAGTATCTTCCCTAGTATTGAAAACAAAATGACCAGCCTGCAGTTTTCTAGATCTTCCTTTTTTTTCCATTATTGAAGACTGAGACATTTCCCTGTCTCTAGTCCTGTGCCACCTCACAGGATTTCTCAAAGACAGTAGACAGAGGTTTGAAGACTAGATCAACAAGTTCCTTTAGTACTCTAGCATGCAATTAATCTGTCCCTGAAGGCTTGAACTTGTTTAAGGTAGCTAGGTATTTCCTGACCAACATCTTATCAATTTTGAACTGAAATCTTGAGCCCACACCAGTTATACTATTTATGTGAGGCTGCATACAATTTACTTTTGGCAGAAGACAAAGGCAAAGTAGTTGAAAAGTTCTGCCTTCTGTTTGTCACCTGCTATCATTTCACCTTCCTCACTGAGCAGCTGGCCTACCACTTCCTTCCTCTCGCCTAACAAAGCCCATTTTGTTGCTCTTAATATCCCTTTGCCACCCTCAACTCATGCTGAGCTTTAGCTTTCCTGAAAACAGTCAGAAAAACAAGCTGAGGGATTCTGAATGACCTAAATTCTTGTGGTTCCTGAAAGAACTTATAGATTCACGGCACAAGCCTATACATGTCTACTCAGCAGTAAGTTTAATGGGGCTTACTCTCAGGTACAGGAACCTATACTGGGTGTAGGACTGCAGCCTTATTGCCATGCTTTGGTGAACTAGAGCTCATTTCAACACATTCATGAAGCATTGTCCTCACTGGACAGACACTGAACTGCAGAGGTTCAATAATTTTAGACATCTTGTTTGGTTTGGTTTTTGTTTTTTGTTTTTTTTAGCATTCTATCATTATGAAACCTGAAAGTTCCATTCTATTCTGTATTATTGTATTTCATAATAAAAATAAGATAATTTGTCCCAGCAGTATGAAATTAGGTATGGAGAATATCTACTTGGTGAGGAGCATAATCTGGACAAATTTCAGGGAGAAAAACTGATGCAGTTGATTTACAGCATTTTAAATTATTGTAGTGAGGTATGAGGCCTTCCTGATTGTGACTGGCTCCCCCCACCCCCCATATACCTCAGTTTTCTTCTTTTGATGGTTTTGATGGTTCTCAAACCTTTTGTGTATGGACCACTTCAAAATTGCTTGGGGGTCTCAGCGGACCACTTTAAAAACTTTTTTTGTTTGTTTCACAAATGAAAGCATATACATAACTCGTTTATTAAATTAAATAAAGAAAAAATATAAAAACTCAGCTCATTGTCATTATTTCATTGCTTACAGGATTTATGTGTGGTATCTAAATCAGTAAAGATATGTCACAATCAATATTTCAGTTAATTAAAATACTTTGCTGGGAAATACGATTCATAGCACCCTGACGGCACGCCTCTCCCGAAACGAACCTACCCATACACTACGTTCAGCATCTAAGGTCCTCCTCCGAGTGCCTCCTCCAAGGAAAACTCGGAAGGCAATAACGAGGGAGAAGGCCTTCTCAGTGGTGGCCCCCCATCTGTGGAAGAAGCTCCCTGATGAGATCCACCTGGCATCAACATTATTATCTTTTCAGCACCAGGTTAAGACCTCTCTCTTTTCCCAGGCATTTGGCAGCACATGATGACTTTAATGGGTCCTGGATGTGTCTTTAGTTATGTCTGATAGTTCAATGTTATTTTTAGTTATATGTTGCTGGTGTATATTGTTTGTGTGCTTTTATGTGCTTTTTTGTAGATGGCTTTTAAACTTTTTTTTTTGTATTTAATGTTTTAACTTTTGTAAATCACCCAGACAGCTTGAGATATGGGGCGGTATAGAAAGGCAATAAATAATAACAATAAATAATAATAGCAGGGGTGCAAAACCACTTTTGGGTGGGGGCCAAGTTGCCCAGATGATGGGCAATTCTGTGGGCCGGATGATGTCAGTGGATGTGGCCACACCCACTGATCTCATCCCTCTGCTGGGACCTTCGGCCTAATCCAGTATGGCTCTTCTTACGTTCTTAGTAGTAGTTTTATTCTGATAGAAGCCTGGCCTGATTTGCTCTGCTGATTTATACCTCTGGCTGCTTAGCCAGGGGACTGTCTGTTCTTGACTCAGTACTTTCTGAATTCAGTCTGCTTTATTCAGCCAATTCTGCTAACTTTCTTCTGCAGTGTATGCTGCCTGATTCTGTATTTATCTGGTTCAGAATACACATTTGCCTGGTTTGTAATGCTCAGATGTATTATGAATCAAATGTTATTTTCCCCCAAAGTTCTTCTCTGGCTCACACCATAAAATGAAATTCTGCACATCCACCACCAGCATTTCGGCTGACAAGGCTGCATGTGCAAAAGCTATTTGGCATTAATCTCTTTCTCTCAATTAAACTGTTGTTGATTGGTCACATAGTTAATTGCAGACACTGCTCAACCAAGCAGTCTTTTGTTTGGCAAATATCTTCTCTCTATTTGAGTCAGTTTCCTTTGTGCGAACATTCTACATGGTTGCTATCTCCCATTCAGATCCTAAATTCTCTTTTTTCTAAGTGTGTTTGTGTTGGCTGTGAGGTTTGTGTGTTGAATCACAGAAACATAGAATTTTAGAGTTGAGAGCAACTTTGGAGGTCATCTAGTGCAGCCCCGTCCTCAGTGCAGGAATCTTGCAACTATAGCAAATATTTCCAAAGAGCTCTTAGCCCAGGCTGGTGCTTGGAACTACAGTTCCCAGGGAGAAATACAATAAGGCACATGTGTGCAGTACCATCAGGGTACATGCACCAACATTATGAGCTGGGAAAGGATTTTCTGAATTGGGCAAGGTTTTCTCCAAATGTTTGCTAAAAGAGCTCATAAATACTGAACTGATTTCAAATTGAGCTGTGAAGAATTCTCCCACCAATACTGAAGCTCTATCTGAGTGCTGGGTATGTTTTAGGACAGATCACATGCCAGCATCCCCCGCAATGCACCATGGTTCCATGGCAGATGTGGAGGGGTTCCTCGGCAAGTAAATAAATATAGGAAGAGCTCCCTGAAGGTAGAAAAATTGAAATCTGCAATTTTGAGTGATTCTGATATTACATGGACAGTTGGCTTTGCTGTTCTCATGCAGCTAAAACCTTCTGCAGGAAATTTTGCTTAATGCTAAGGGGACAATCTATATCCGTGGTGCAGAACTTCTTTCAGCCCAAAGGCCGAATTCCCTTTCGGAGAAGCCCTTTGGGGTTGCATTCCAAGGGTGGGTGGAGGGAAGACAAAAGGGGCAGGGCCAAGCTCTTCCTGCCAGCAGCTCAGCCTTTGGAGGGGCATTTCAGCCTTTTAGAATGGGGGGAAAACTGCACAAAAACCGGGAAACCACCAAACAATCGATGGTTGGGGAAGAAGGTGTGGGATCAGAGGAAGGGAGCATGGCCAACTGGGGAACTCTACAGGGCAGGGCTGGGGCCCTAAGTGGACTGGATTTGGCCCCTGTGCCTGAGGTTCTGCACCCCTGATCCAAATGTCTGATAATTCAAAATCTTTAATTCCATATAGTTTTCTTTGTGCTGGGCAGCCTATTGTAACTATTCTTCAGTTTCAATTGGTATATGGACAATAACAAATGGAACAACTGGCAATACTTTTTAATGCACATGTCTGAAAATCTTGAAGAGCAGCTGTGTTAGACCACAATCCAGCACAGAGTTAAGAACAGAAACCAAGTGGGGTCAATGGGCTTAATCACATGAAGCCTTTGTTGATTTGTAACCTTCGTCCACTGCACCAAAACCAAGAACGGCTCCTGTGGACATGAGTTTTCAGACTTCATCAGATGCATGAAATGGATGATCTTCAACTGACTAGTTTAAATGCTTCTGATTAAGTCAGCTCTAGCCTATAAAAGCTCATGCTGCGATAAGCTTTCAAGACATGATCCTGCTAAGGTTGAGCACTCTTTCTGCACAAGTGATTTCAGTGGGAGAGTTAAGCACACATATTTATCTTCCCTTGAAATACATAGGACCCAAAACAATTGTCAAGAATTGTTCTCAACAACTCTCAACTACAATATAGTGCTCACTACACAAAGCCATCCAAGATCACCACTTTAAGCATGGTAATATCATAAATCATTGTATACTGGAAACCAAAAATGTAGGGAAATCCATGTGGCAACTTCACCAAGTCAAAAAAGCTATACAAATCGGCCTCTAGTTGTAAGGAAGGAACATTCCCTAAGCACCTGAGGTCTTCATTCCCAATGAGGGACCAATAACAGTCTGTACCTTGATTTTGGATCTGACTGTGGGGTGGTTCACACCCAAGTCCAGAAGTGTCTCTGCTACTGTGGATTCAGGGGCTGAGGTATTGGTAGTCTCTGTGTCCCTGCTGCTACTGCTCTCCAAGCTGCAGCTGTCTTCACTACGATAGTTCAGGAGCACACACCTTATATCTCCTGGAAACAGAAGACATTGTTTTTAATATTTCTTTATTTCTATACCACCTTTCTGAGACCAACAAATGCAGTTTACAAAAAGTTCAGAACATAAAAACCATAGACAAATCAAAGCAGTAAAACATTAAAAACAATGCTAAAAACCATAACAGTAATTTTAAAAGCCATGTTAAAAGGTATGCCCTGACCCCCTTCCTGAATGCAAAGAGAGCAGGCACCAATCAGGACCCCTAAGGGGTGTGTTCCTGAGATATGGAGCAACACAGAAGAAAGACCTTTCCCACATGGCTGACGAAGGGGCCTCTTCAAGCAAGGGTGTCTTCAAAAGGGCCTCTCCTACTGATCTTAATAACCAAGCAGGTTCATACCGTGAAATAGGTAGTCCCTCAGATAGCCAGGCCTTAAGCCATTTATTATTCATTCGTTCCTGCCAGACGAATCTGATCTCATTTTTTGATCAAGTAACCTCCCTTGTGGGCTGTGGGAATGCTGTAGACATCATATACCTTGACTTCAGCAAAGCTTTCGACAAAGTGCCCCATGATATCCTGATGAGCAAACTAGCTCAAAGTGGGCTAGATGAAACAACGATCCGGTGGATCCACAGTTGGCTGTAGAATCAGACTCAAAGGGTGTTTATCAATGGGATCTTCTCAAACTGAGGAGAGGTAATGAGCGGGGTACCCCAGGGCTCAGTCCTGGGCCCAGTGCTCTTCAACATTTTTATTAATGACTTGGAGGAGGAGGTGCAGGGAATGCTGATCAGATTTGCAGATGACACAAAATTGGGCGGGATAGCTAATATCCTGGAAGATAGAAACAAAATTCAAACTGATCTTGATAGACTGGAGCGCTGGGCAGAAAATAACAGAATGATATTTAATAGGGATAAATGCCAAGTTCTGCACCTAGGAAAAAGAAACCAAATGCACAGGTACAAGATGGGGGATACTCGGCTCAACAACACTACAAGCAAGAAGGATCTTGGAATTGTTGTAGATCACAAGCTGAATATGAGCCAACAATGTGATGTGGCTGCAAAAAAGGGAAATGCTAATTTGGGCAGCATTAATAGAAGCATAGCTTCCAAATCCCGGGAAGTACTAGTTCCCCTCTACTCAGCACTTGTTAGGCCTCATCTGGAGTACTGTGTCCAGTTCTGGGCACCACACTTTAAGAAAGATGCAGACAAGCTGGAGAGGGTTCAGAGGAGGGCAACAAAGATGATCAGGGGACTGGAAACAAAGCCCTATGAGGAGAGACTGAAAGAACTGGGCATGTTTAGCCTTGAGAAGAGAAGACTGAGGGGAGAGATGATAGTGCTCTTCAAGTACTTGAAAGGTTGTCACAGAGAGGAAGGCCAGGATCTCTTCTCGATCATCTCAGAATGCAGGACACAGAATAGTGGGCTCAAGTTACAGGAAGCCAGATTCCGGCTGAACATCAGGAAAAACTTCCTGACCGTTAGAGCAATACGACTATGGAACCAATTACCTAGGGAGGTAGTGGGCTCTCCCACACTGGAGACATTCAAGATGAGACTGGACAGCCATCTGTCGGGGATGCTGTGACTTGGATTCCTGCATTGAGCAGGGAGCTGGACTCAATGGTCTTGTAGGCCCCTTCCAATCCTACTATTCTATGTTTCTATGTTTCTGTGATTCTCATTTATTTATTTAGGGCGCAATCCTATGTGGCTGCTGACTATCCAGTGCAGGGCAGGAGGACAGCAGAGGCGATCTTCGTCTCCACACTCCAGCCACCCTGCATTTCTGCTAGATGGGCAATTTTGCCCATCTAGTGGCGTTGCCTCAGAGTGGGAGGGAAGGAAGCTGGGGCAGCCATAGGATATGTAGTATCACAGCCACCCCTGTCTCCTCCCTTCTCTCCCCCAAGGAATGCCCCCTTTTCCTCATCTCCACACTCCATTTTCCGAGCACAGAAAGGCAGCTGGTACGGTTCTCTCCATGCCGGCTACAAGGCGACAGTGTCTGAAGGACATAGGATTGCTCTCTTAGAGCTTTGAATATTAAAAACAACACCTTGAATCGAGCCTGGAAAACAATTTGCAACCAGTGTATATCTTTCAGTATTAGGGTGATATGATCATGATACTATGGACCAGCTAGCAGCCTAGCTGCCCCATTTTGCACCAACTGAAGCTTCTGGGCACCATCTAACAATAGTCTAACTGTGATGTAATCAAGGCATGGATAGCTATTGCTGGATCGGACTAATTCAGGAATAGTTGCAGCTACCACACTAGATGTAGGTGTGCAAAGGTGCTCCTCACTACTGCTAACACCTGAAGATGCAAGACAGCATAGGATCCAGGAGTATTCGCAGGGTATGAAACCTGATCTTTCATGGGGAGCTCAACCCCACCAAGAACAGGTGGAATCCTAATCCCCACTTAAGGCTTCCTACTGAACAACAGCATCTCTGTATTTTCTGGATTTAATCTCATATTGTTTACTCTCATCCAACACATTTGTGAACTTGGGAAACATTCAAGGGTGCCAACTCCTTGGAGTTGGGTGACAAAAGGCAATATAGCTGAGTGTCATCAGTATATCAATGGCATCTCATCAATGGCTCTGGGTGACCTTTCCCAGGGGTTATATGATGTTAAATAACACAGGGGACAGAACAGCACCCTATGGGACACCGTAGACCAAATGCCGCAGTGCCAAACAGTTCCCCCCCCAACATCATCTTCTGGGAATGATCTGACAGGAGACTGGAACCACTGCATTATGGTGCCCTTAAGGCCCAGCCCTGCCAACTTATCCAGAAGGATACCATGGTTGATGGTACTGAAGGCTGTCAAGAGATCCAGAAGAAGTGGAAGAACTCCCCCCATCCAGTTCCCAGCATAGGTCATCCACCAAGGTGACCAAAGCAGTCTCAGTCCCATATCCCAGCTGAAAGCCCAATTGAAATCAGTCCAGATAATCAGCATCCTCCAAATGTATTTGGAGTCGCATGGCCACCAGCTTCTTGATCAGTTGGCCAAGAATGGAATATCTGAGACTGGCCTATAACTTCCACGATCTTTTGGGTCAAAGGGAAGTGTCATTAATAAAGTTCTTATTGCTGCCTCCTTCAAGCAAGAGGGAAGATGCCCCTCCTGCATGGAGGCATTAATCACTTCCTTTAGCCATGAGGCCAGGCCCATCCTGGCTGATTTAATCACCAGGATGGGCAAGGGCTGAACAAACGGTATCCCTCATCTCTCCAGGCACCTTGTCCACGTCCTTGAGATCCACAAGCTGGAAAGAATCCAGACCAACTGGACAGGCCATTGTCAAGGTTACATCCACTCGACCTGCTCCAACATTGAATCTGAGTGACTTTATCCATGGAGAATGAAGCAAATTGCTCACAGCAAGCATCCAAGTGTTCTGGCTCTCCTTCTCTAGCATACTGAAGAAAAAGGTATTGCACAGTGTGGAAAAGCATCGCCAGTCTATTCTGTATGGATGCAATGGAGGCAAAGATATAGGTTTTCTTAGATGCCTTCACCACCACAGAGTAGGTCTCCAACTGGATCCTAGTCTATGTTCAATCATATTCATCCAAGTTTTCATCCAACAACACTCTAGCCTTCATCCCTCCTGTTTCGTTGCCCTTAGCTCCCTGCGGAACCAGAGCCAACCTGGCTCTACGAAGGGGGAGAAGGCATTTAGGAACAATAGTGTCAATCACCCTGGCTGTTTCTATATTCCACAGATCAGCCAGGGCTTTGACAGTATCTCTAACCTGCCTTATTCCAAATATTTGGGATGGGTAACAATATGCCAGTTATTTTACTCCATCAAAAACTAGTTTGAATTAAAAAAAATAGTTATGCTGTTTTCAGAAAATGTAGAAGCTCCAACTTAAGCAAATTTCCAGGGGAAGAAAAAACAAAACAACCAAAGCTGAGGAGTAGCCACTTTACCTTTCAGCACAGCCTTTTGGTACTGACTTTCCCACTGATCTTAAAGTTCATGGTGGAACATAGGGGTGGAGGTAGTCATAAAGAACATAGGAGTGGAGAAGGTATGGTGGGCCCAGACCATTTAGGACTTTATAGATTATCATTTTTTTGAACAGGGCTGAAGGTAACAGGAAGCCAGTATATACGCAGGACACACTAGTGTAATGTTCTCCTGATGACTCAAAATTGCAACAAAAAGTTGCAGCATTTTGCACCAGTTGAAACTTCTGAGCTCTCATTAAGTGCATCCCTACCTAAAGCAATTATTGTAGCCTAATTCAATGGTCTGATTTGCATGTAATGACAACCCATGGTGTGGGTTGTTGAAATCTGGATTGTCATTGCTTCTGAACTGCCCTTGTTAATAAACTGTGATTACTTAACCAGCCACAAACCGGAAAGAGAAACCATAGTTTGTTCTTAGATTATCAACTCTGGGCTCTTTAAATCATGGATTGTTGTTATGACCAAACCCAGAACCCAGAATGGGTTGTTTCTGGTTTGTCTCTCCAGTTCACCCCCCACGGAACTGAGGCTGCATCAACATCCATCTCAAAACCAAGCCACCTTTCCCCCTTCTTTGCTCTCATTTGCCCTTTTCCTGAACTAGTCCTGCTGCCAAAGTCTACCTGGCAACATCCATCAGTCTCGTCTGCTCCCCCCACCCTCTAGGCAGACATCTGAATCTCAGAGCTATTACTGACAGAGCTGTGGGAATTTTTAAGGACTAGTTTCTGAGCAGGGAGCCCCAGTGCCAAATCAAGTGGAGCTTCAACTATCTGTTCCTGAAATCAAAGTCCCTATTCACCCACCCAGGTGCAGATAATTTGCCTGCATCATGATTATCCCTTGTCAGTATAGGGAAAGGTCCAGGTCTCCTCATGGAGATTGGGATAGGAGCTGCAAGTAGTCTCACCCACTGCTGTGGCACTACGTGTTTGCGGACTGGCATTATTCTAGGGATCATGAAAATTACTATGATCAAGCAAGGTATCTTGGGGCAACTTTGCCTCGGTACCGTCCTCAGCCTTCGGCGACTCAGTCTCGTCCCCCTGCAGGAGACAACCTTGTTCCAGCTCCACCTGTGCCACCCCACTCATCATCCTTACTACACAGCCAGGCATGTTGGTCAAGCCTATCCAGCTGCCACCTTCACCTTTGCTGCAAACTAACCCTCCACCTGTCCCGGTTTCTTGACCGCCTCCACCTCGTAATTCTGCAGATTACCAGTCTGATCCCTTTTCGTATTCCTCCGTCCCACCTTCGGTTCCTTCTCCAGATGGTGTCGCGGGGATGCAGGAGGGAGCTTCTCCTTCGGAGGGCATGTTTAATTTTGCTGAACAGGTTAGCAGAATGGCCCATTCACTGGGTACTGATGTGCAGCAACTGGAGCAGCATGTCCAGGACCCAGTTCTTGACGCAGTCCATACTGAATCACCAAAACCAGGAGCAGTCCCTTTCCTCCCAACCCTCCTTCAAACAGCTCAGCAATCATGGAAGGCCCCCTCTTCCATGGCACTGATGTCTAAGCGACTCGAAGCCTATGCCATGTACAAGACACAGCATTTTTATATTCACACCCACGACCAAATTCTATTATTGTGCAATCCACACAAGGGTGTGCACAGAAGGTTCATGTGTCACCTGTCGACAAGGAACATAGAAGACTGGATCTGTTAGGGAGATGGTTGTACTCTTCCGCTGCTCTTGGTCTCCATGTGGCGAACTGTCAGGCCACGATGGCCAGATACCAACTGTTCCTATGGGAGAAAATGGACTCTCTTTGCACTTATCTCCCAGAGTACCAAAGGGATCTCACCAGGGTTTTTTTACATGGAAGCTGTCAAGTTGCCCAGGCAGCAGATTAAATGTTCCCATCATGAAGCTGACTTTAGCGCCAAGTCAATGGTGGGTGCCATCATGCTCCGGAGAAATAATTGGTTGCAGTCTGTAGGCTTAATCCTGGAGGCCTGATCACAAATTGAGGATTTGCCCTTTGATGGTGAAGGCCTCTTTAATGCCAAGACTGATGAACAAATGGACTCTGTTCAAAAGGCAAAGACAACCACCCAAAAGATGGGTTTGGGTCCTCAACTGCTGCAGCACCAGTACAAGTCGCACAGGTGGTTCCGCCATCAACCGCATTCGACCAAGTAGCGGTTTGATTGTTACCCTAGTTACCAACTTCCTCAGCAGCAGCAGAAGCAGACCGCTCCTTCTTCCAAGTATCACCAGGGTCGTGGAAGGAGTGACTCTTCTAAGCAGCAGCTTTGACTTCCTGATGTTGGCTGTTTCCAGTATCCCCAGTCAACCGTTCTTTGGGTCTGTTCTGGCTCAGTTCCTGCCAACCTGGAGAATTGTAACAATGAGAGCTGGGTGTTAAACCTAACCTGCTGGGGTTACTTGATAGAGTTTCATACCTTTCCCCAGTTGGGTGCTGTTTGTGTCACCCCTCCATCGCTGGCCCTCCTCTTGGAAACAACCACCCTGCTCCAGAAAGGAGCAATTCAAAGAGTTCTTCCATACCAGATGGGGGACGGATTCTTCTCCCAGTATTTTACCATACTGAAGCAGGACAGAGGCCTCCACCCTATTATAGACTTGAGGAACTTGAACAAGTTTATTACTCCCAGAAAATTAAGAATTATCACTATGGCTTTAATCCTTCCTCTTCTTTGGAAGGGTGTTTGGTTTGCGGCCATAGACTTGAAGGATGCATATTTCCACGTAGCGATCACAGAAGCTCACCAGAAGTACTTGCATTTCATTGTCCATACTGACATGTTCCAATTTCAAGTCCTGCCCTTCGGTCTGGTAATCGCCCCAAAAGTCTTTACAAAGTGCATGGCGGTTGTGTGCGTACCTTCGACTTCAAGACATTGAAGTCTACCCTTACCTGGATGATAGGCTCCTCATATTGGACTCCAAAGATTCCCTTTTTCATGCCATCGAGATTGTTCTGAACCTTCTGGGAGCATTGGGCTTGTATGTCAACAGGGAAAAGTCAACTTTGAAGCCAACACAACAGCTCCAGTTTATAAGGGCATTGCTCGATTAGACAGTTGCACGTGCTTAGCTTCCACAAAGCAGCAAGAGCAGTTGATTACCCTTGTGGAGACTATTTTCAGCAGTTAGTCACCGCTCACACTGTGCAAACACTCCTAGGACATATGGCAGCAACGGTCACGGTTGTTTACTGGACAAAGCTTCAGATGCGACCCGCTACAGAACTGGCTTCTCCAAAACTTTGACACCGCCACCAGCGCTCAGTGTTGTCACCTAAGGATCCCAGCCACCATAGCGGATTCCTTCCTGTGGTGGATGCAACCACGCAATCTCTCTCAGGGCATACCTTTTGTTCAAGCCTCTCCTATGCAGGTATTGACAACAGATGCTTCCCTTTGGGGATGAGGCGCTCACTGCGATCCACTTCAGATTCAGGAAAAGACAGTCTGCAGTGGAAAAGACACATCACATAAACTATCTGGAATTTCTTGCCATTTGGAAGGTGGTGCGTGTATTTGAGACTTACTTTTGGGGAAGGCATGTACAAATCCTGACAGACAATATGGCAGTGTTGTGGCACATCAGAAGCAAGGGAGCACGCGTTCGTCCAAGCTTGTGAATCTCACGATGGATGTATTCCAGTGGGCAAACCATCAGGACATTCTTTTGAGTACTCTACATATTGCCAGAGAAGACAATGTTTGAGCGAACAATCTGAGCCAGTCATACAAATTGTCCCACAAATGGCAGATGTCCACCTCCATCCTACATCATCTCTTCATGAAATAGGGTTGGCCCACGATGGACTTGTTCACCTCCCCCCTCAAATGTGATCTGCAAGGGATTTTGCATGAGAGCGGGGATTGGCTGATCATTGTTAGGCAATGCCTTTCAACTTCGATGGCATGGGGAGCTGTTTTACCTATTCCCTCCTTTTACCGTTCTCTTGAGGGTGCTCCAAAAACTAGCACATGATGGGACAGACTGTATTTTGATCGCTCCTTGGTGGCCAAGGTAGTCGTGGTTTGCAGCCCTGCTGCATCTGTCCAAAAGACAGTTCTTATGTCTTCCACAATCCTCAGATCTGATCTCTTGGGATCGAGAAAGGATCTGACATCCACATTTCGACACCCTGAAACTCATGGCCTGGAGGATTTGGCAGTGAATACTGATGTTCAACTCCTGTTGGACATTCAGGTGGTTTCGGATGCGGCTAGGAAGCCAGCAACACGTTGATCCTATGCGGCTAAGTGGTCATCATTTTCAAAGTCTGTTGGTCTACATGGTTTCGATCCACTTAAGGGTTGATTGAAAATGTTCGTTTTGCATCATTTGTTTCAGAAAGGTTTACAGTTTTCATCCATAACTGTCTACTTGGCAGCTCTTTTTTTTATACAGAGGGCAAGTTCAAGGTTTTTCACTGTTCACTCACCCTACTACTCGCCAGTTTCTGCGGGGCTTAAAGAATTTGGCTCCCCCAGTTAGAACTATAATACCTCAGTGGAGTCTTTCTGTTGTTTTGCACACCCTTCTCTCAAAGCCCTCTGAACCTATGGCCATGACGGATCTTCAGCTGCTATTGTGGAAAGTGGCCTTTCTGGTTGCCGTCACGTCCTCCAGACATGTTAGTGAGATTTGTGCCTTATGAACTGATCACCCCTACCTGATCTTTCATAAGGACAAGGTTGACATGAGGCTGGACATTGACTTTTTACCAAAGGTGGTCTCTGACTTCCACGTCAGCCAATCCATCTCATTTCCGACTTCTTTCCCAGATCCTTCTTTTGACCTAGAACGGAAGTTGCATGCTCTAGATGTAAAGAGGGCATTGGCCTTGTATAAGTCAAGGACAGCATCTTTATGTAAGATGCAGAGACTTTTCGTATGTTACGGTGGTCCCAGGAAGGGTCTCCCTGTTTCTCAAAGGCTCTCCTCATGGCTTGTACAGACTATTGGTCTGGCCTATGATGTATCAGGCTTGGAGTGCCATCTCATGCTCAGGCGCATTCCACACGAGGAGTTGCCACATCTACAGCCTTCAGCAAAGGTGTGCCATTATGTAAAATGGCGATGTGGTTGAAACCCTCAATGTTTGTAAAGCATTACAAACTGGATGTCGAGGCATGTTCTGATTGTACTTTTGGATGAACTGTGCTGTCATCAGTCTTGTTGTGAGACACCTACCCACCACTGGCAACTAGGCATTGCATTTTGTGTGTTACATTTGGTTGTATGTGTTATCATGTATGTGGTTAAGACGCTGAATTGCAGACCGGAAGGTCAGCAGGACAGCAGTTCAAGACCTGAGTGCTGTGTGACGGAGTGAGCTCCCATCTTCAGTCCCAGCTTCTGCCAACCTAGCAGTTCGAAAGCAAGAAAGCAGTTCGAAAGCAAGGCAAGAGCCCAGCTGACACTAAGTGAACAGTTCTTAGGCAAAAAGGAACCCAATCTCCCCAAAGTCAGGATCACAGGGCCTGGCTGGGACTGAGAATAATCCTGTTAAAGAGACTGGAATCACCTTTACCTGAATGGCAACAGGTGTTGGCAGACCTGGGGCCATCTCCATGTGATAGAAGGGTCTCAGAAGACAAGGTCTTGAGGGAAGAGGTAGAGAACGTTTTCCAACAGTAGCGCCAGAAACATAAGCCCAGAGATAAGAGAACACCTTCAGCAGCAGTAGGACTAGCATATGTCATTGCTAAAGAAAGATGGATTGATGGTCCCGCAAAAAGCAGAGAAGGCAGTAAGCTGAAAAGGAACTTGAAAAGAAAATGGATGAGGCTGCTGAGTTAAGAACTCAGTTGTGCCTATCAGGAGAAATAGGGCAGGGACTAAAAGAGAGAGTGAAAGAATATGGAAGAGAGGCAGAAACGTGGCAGGAACAATGTGAACATAAAGAAGGACTAGTTAAACAGATACCAGGGCTTCAAGCCCTTGTGAAAATCCTAACGCTAAGGCTTCCATCAGGACCTAGAGATCATCTGATGGAAGACTAGCCTTGCGTGTGCAATTAAAGAAAAGATTAGAATATAGAAGCGTCGAGGGAAAAAAGTAAAAGATTGAAAAGTGTGAAAGACTTTGAGGACAATATGGCCAAACAATATGACTAAATCCTAAAAGATACAAAAAGAGAAGAAATAGAAGGCCAAGCATATGTTTATGAATTGTACGAGTGGGGTAGAATTAGTCAGTATGTGGCAATAAATAGAATGAGGAAGCTAAAATACTAGCATTATGAATGGCAGTTGTTTAGTCTGTTTTCAGCTTGAAAGGATAATGAAAGAAGTAAAAGAGAATAGCGAAGCTTTTAACTCATTTAGACGTTAAGAAGTTTTTGTTGGCTATTCTAAAAAAAAAATCTAAAAATTAGAGTGAGCTCCCGTCTTCAGTCCTAGCTCCTGCCAACCTAGCAGTTCGAAAGCAAGAAATTGCAAGTAGATAAATAGGTACCGCCTCGGCGGGAAAGGTAACAGCATTCTGTGCACCTCGGTGTTTAGTCATGCCGGCCACATGACCACGGAAGTGTCTTCGGACAGCGCTGGCTCTTCGGCTTAGAAACGGGGATGAGCACCGCACCCTAGAGTTGGACACGACTGGTTGGGGACACCTTTACCTTTTACCAAGAGGGGACACTTGGCCCCTAAGAGACAAGAGACCAAAAGAGAAAGAGAAAACCTTAGATCAACACTGGGTGACAAAAACAAGAAAAACTTAAAATTGCATCCTGTATTTGTTTAATATTGATGCCTGCATAGATGTCTGCAAGAGACGGTGCATTGTGTTGTTTTGATTTCCTTCCCCCTTTCTTTTTTTCCCCTACAGCAATACCTATGATGAAAGGAGATGAAGGTGTTGATCTGATACAGTTATAGAACTCTAAGAACATATAAAGATATATACATGTCCCCTGTTTATGTTTACGTGAGTGTCTTAATATGTGATTTATGTTGTGCGTTTAATATGAGTATAGTAAAAATGGCCATACAAACAACTGTTTACTTTTAGATTTTACTGCAGTAAAGGAAGTACCTTTTTTCCTTCTTCCTCTTTCTTTCTTCCTTTCTTTCTAAAAGTAATTTTGTTTTGAACTTAACTTTTTTATTTCCCACAGAAGAAAAACATCTCCTCTATGGAACTAATTAATCATACTGGTTAAAGCCAATATAACACCAAAGCTTTAGTGTACATAAAGTTGCTTAGTTAATGGTCCAAATACATGAAGGATAATTTTGTGTGGTCAGTGAGTTCTGGTCAGTCACATGTCAACAGGCAGTTAAAGTGAAGTTACTAAAAGGAACTTGATTTTACAGAGTGTGGGTGTGTGAGCATGAGTGTGTGCTAAGAGCAAGTGTAAAGATTCCTGGCGTCCTACCTTAACTCAAAAACCATATGCATTTTAGAAGTAAAGTTGTACCTCAGGCATACTAACTTTACTTCTAAGAGGCCAGAATACGTGGGCCATAACATAACCCTGCAGGATCAAACAGACTTTTTTTTAATAAAGCATTTTATTTAAGAAATACAAGGTAACAATTATATAACAACTAAAACATCAACACACGCAGGCTGTTTTACATTATTTATCACAGTTTCTATACATATTTTAGAATCATTGTCCCTGAACATACCTTGTTGTATACATGTTAAGCTTCAACGCAGCCACAAAATATTCATTCCTCAATTATTAGCCTTGCTGGTTATTCATCCTTCCAAAAATAGGACTGTGCACTACATGGATGCTGGTCTGCAGACCTTGCATTAACGTATGTAATAAAGGGGAACCACATTTCAAAGAATGGGTTCTGTTTGATAATCCCTCTGATCAATCGCTTATGTTGTTTTAGTCTTTCAGCAAGAGCCACCTCACAAATTTCAGAAACTATCCATTCACAGTGTGTCCTATGTTCGTTTTCCAGTATTGTGCTATAACCATTCTTCCTGCTGCTAGAAATAGTAAAATTAGATCTTTATGTAACAGCTGCTTTTGGATGTTACTAAAAATAGAGAGAAGAGCTAATAATGGGGTCCCATGAACTGTTTTTTTTTTTTGTTATTTGAGAAATATAATTGAAAATGGCTGCTCAAAATACTTGCATGTGTTCACAAGACCACCACATATGGAATAAAGTACCTTTGACCTGACAACCTCTCCAGAAATTTGGGGAAAGATTTGCGTTAGTATGATTTAGTTTCACAGGCGTCAGATGCCACTTATGTATTAATTTTAAATGTGTTTCTCTAACTGCTGCTGAAATAGCCTTAAGGAGCAATCCTATGGCCACTAGACATTGGTTTCTGGGAACAGAGGTCGGACCCAGGGCACTGAATGCTCTTCCCAGAAACTGCGCTCCCCGCCCCCTCATAGCTGATGCATTCTCTCCATGCTGGCTATGTCTCCACACTCAGAACTGGAGCGTGGAGACACCGAAAAGGGTGTGGTCCCAGGGGTGGGGAGAAGAGGAGACCGCAAAAGCTGCATTATGCAGCTTCCTATGCACCGTGAGGCCTCCTTTCCTCCCCTTCCCCAAAACAGCGGCTAGACAGCCAAAATTGGCTGTCTAGCCAGAAATGCAGGGTGGCTGGAGCATGGAGGTGAGGATCGCCTCTGTGCCACGGCCACCCTGCATTGGATACTCGGCAGCCTCCAACTTCGGAGACTGCCAACTATCTCAATAGGGTTGCACCCTTAAGTGGGTTCTTTCCCCAGATTGTATTCCATTGTGTATCTGTAATCTCTTCCCCAATATCATTCTCCCAAACTATTTTTATCCTCCTGTTGTTCCGCTATGCGTACAAGAAACAAGAAACTAAACCTTTAGACCTGCCTTGTATAGCAGCACATTCATTTTCGATGATGGTGAGGGATTGGGTTGCCTCATTCCTTCATATTAGTTTTGAAACAAAGCTTTGTATTGAGTGATTTGACACCAGTTCCTTTCTGGATCTTGTAATTTCTCTTCCAATTTTTCTGTTCAAAAAGGGTTCCCTCCCTTTATGATATTGCGAAGTCTGTGCATTCCTTTTTCCTCTCCCAGTTTTTGTATAGCTTATATTTATCCAAATCACTGAACTCTGGATGGTCCAGAAAGGGGATAAGTGAGGATACAGGAGGAACAAGAATTTTGTTCCAGGAGGCCCACACTCTCACTAGTTTTTTTTTTTAAAGAAGGGATTTTTTTAATCATTTCCAATGCCTTCTTCTTTAGAGATGAAAGAAGGAGAGATCTGGTATTACACTTGTCTGGGGGGAGCTCTGTGGCCACCATATAGTCTTGTTTGTATTAGCTGTATAATCTGTTTAAGTTGAAAGGAATGATAATAAAGTTTAAAATTAGGAAAACCAAAGCCTCCACTTTTTGTTTATCTGTACAGTTTATTTTTACTTATCTGTAATGTTTTATCCCCCCTTCATGAATCACTGCCTTGTTGTGGCGAAGAGGCTTGCGTAACTCATTGAAGCCATAAGCTATGCCGTGCAGAGCCACCCAAGACGGACAGGTCATGGTGGAGAGTTCTGACAAAATGTGGTCCACTGGAGAAGGAAATGGCAACCCACTCCAGCATTCTTGCCAAGAAAACCCCATGGAACGTATCACAAGGCTAAAAGATATGACGCCGGAAGATGAGCCCCTCAGGTCGGAAGGAGTCCAATATACTACTGGGGAAGAGCAGAGAGAATTTCCAAGTTCCAAGTGGCGCCAGAAAGAGTGAAGTGGCTGGGCCAAAGCTGAAAGGACACTCAGCTGTGGATGTGTCTGGTGGTGAAAAGAAAGTCCGATGCTGTAAAGAACAATATTGTTTAGGAACCTGAAATGGAAGATCAATGAATCAAGGTAAGCTGATGGCAAGATTGAACATCGACATCTTGGGAATCAGCGAACTAAAATGGACAAGCATGGGCGAATTTAATTCAGGTGACCATTATATCTACTACTGTGGGCAAGAATCCCTTAGAAGAAATGGAGTAGCACTCATAGTCAACAAAAGGGTGGGAAAAGCAGTACTGGGGTACAATCTCGAAAACGACAGAAAGATCTCAGTACGAATCCAAGGCAAACCATTCAACATCACAGTAATTCAAGTCTATGCCCCACCCACTGAGGCTGAAGAAGCTGAGGTTGATCGGTTCTATGAAGACGTACAACACCTTCTAGAACTAACACCAAAAAAAGATGTCCTCTCCATCATAGGGGATTGGAATGCTAAAGTAGGAAGTCAAGAAATCACCGGGATAACAGGCAAGCATGGCCTTGGTGTACAAAATGAAGCAGGACAAAGGCTAATAGAGTTTTGCCAAGAGAACACGCTGATCATAGCAAACACGCTTTTCCAACAGCACAAGAGGCGACTCTACACATGGACATCACCAGATGGTCAATATCGAAATCAGATTGATTATGTCCTTTGCAGCCAAAGTTGGAGAAGCTCTATCCAGTCAGTAAAAACAAGACCTGGAGCTGACTGTGGCTCAGATCATGAGTTGCTTCTTGCAAAATTTCGGCTTAAATTGAAGAACGTAGGGAAAACCACTAAACCATTCAGGTATGACCTCAATCATATCCCTTATGAATATACAGTGGAGATGACAAATAGATTTAAGGGATCAGATCTGATAGACAGAGTGCCTGAAGAACTATGGACGGAGGTCCGTAACGTTGTTCAGGAGGCAGCAACTCAATCCATCCCAAAGAAAAAGAAATGCAAGAAAGCAAAGTGGCTGTCTGATGAGGCTTTACAAGTAGCTGAGGAAAGAAGGGAAGCGAAAAGCAAGGGAGAAAGGGGAAGATATACCCAACTGAACGATCCAAATTTGGAACACTCAACAATGGCCACAATTCCGACCTGTGATTCATCCAACCCGGCATTTCTCATGATGTACTCTGCATATATGTTAAATAAGCAGGGCGACAATATACAGCCTTGTCGTACTCCTTTCCCAATTTTGAACCACTCGGTTGTTCCATGTCTGGTTCTTACTGTTGCTTCTTGACCCTCGTACAGGTTTCTCAGGAGACAGGTAAGGTGGTCTGGTATTCCCATCACTTTAAGAATTTGCCACAGTTTGTTGTGATCCACACAATCAAAGGCTTTAGCGTAGTCAATGAAGCAGAAATAGACGTTTTTCTGGAATTCTCTTGCTTTCTCCATGATCCAGCGAACGTTGGCGATTTGATCTCTAGTTCCTCTGCCTCTTTGAAACCCAGCCTGTACTTCCGGTAGTTCTCGGTTCACATACTGCTGAAGCCTAGCTTGTAGGATTTTGAGCATCACCTTGCTGGCATGTGAAATGAGCGCAATTGTGCGGTAGTTTGAACACTCTTTGGCGTTGCCCTTCTTTGGAAATGGAATGTAAACTGACCTTTTCCAGTCTTGCGGCCATTGTTGAGTGTGCCAAATTTGTTGGCATATTGAATGCAGCACTTTAACAGCATCATATTTTAGGATTTTAAATAGCTCAGCTGGAATACTGTCATCTCCGCTAGCTTTGTTGTTACTAATGCTTCCTAAGGCCCACTTGACTTCACTCTCTAGGATGTCTGGCTCAAGTTCAGTGACCGCAGTCTCATGGCTATCAGGGACATTCAGATCTTTCCTGTATAGTTCTTCTGTGTATTCTTTCCACCTCTTCTTAATCTCATCTGCTTCTGTTAAGTCCCTGTCTTCTTTGTCCTTTATCATGCCCGTCTTGGCACAAAACGTTCCCTTGAGATCTCCAATTTTCTTGGAGAGATCTCTAGTCTTTCCCATTCTGTTGTTTTCCTCAATTTCTTTGCATTGTTCATTTAAGAAGGCCTTCTTGTCTCTCCTTGCTATTCTCTGGAACTCTGCATTCAGTTGGATATATCTTCCCCTTTCTCCCTTGCTTTTCACTTCCCTTCTTTCCTCAGCTACTTGTAAAGCCCCATCAGACAGCCACTTGGCTTTCTTGCACTTCTTTTTCTTTGGGATGGATTGAGTTGCTGCCTCCTGAACAATGTTACGGACCTCTGTCCATAGTTCCTCAGGCACTCTGTCTATCAGGTCTAATCCCTGGATCAAAGTTTCTTTTACACAGCTGTTTTAAATCTTTTGGAATTTTTATACCTAAATATTTAAAGCTGGATTGGTGCAAGGTCAATTTTGAGATTTTTTTTGTAGCCCCTTCTGCTCCTCCTCTTTCATATTCAAACGTATCAACTCAGATTTTAGGCAATTTATTTCTAATCCTGCTATTTCCTCATATTCAGGAAGTTTTAATTTAAACTCTGGAATAGTGTTCTTTGGATTTGAGAGCATCAGCACTATGTCATCTGCACATAAGTTTATGGTGTGAACATCTGTATTACTTTGGACTCCCTGAATGTTCTTATTGTTATGGATTGATTCTGCCAGTGCTTCTACCACTATAGCAAATAGAAGAGGAGATAATGGGCATCCTTGTTTAGTGCCTCTGCATAATTTGAAAGAAATGGAATCTGTGGCATTTGCTCTGACCACTGCTATGGATTGTGAATAGAGTTGCCTAACAAGATTAATAAGTTTGGGGGAAAGTTCTAGTTTTTGTAGTATCTTGATTAAAAAAGCCCATTCAAATCTATCAAAAGCCTTACAGGCAACTAAAGAAAGGCAACTAATGAATCCACTTAGTAACATTATGGTGTACTACCTTTAGTGCTCTGCTAGAGTGGCCAGGTAGTTGGCCAGATGGGCAGCTAATAAATCTAATAAATAAATAAATCAGCTAAATACTTTCCAAGCACAAATCCAGTTTGGTCTGTTTTGACATAAGTTGTTATGAAGTTATTTAATCCTTTGGACATAATTGCTGACAATATCTTGGCGCCTTGATTAAGAAGGGCAATGGGATGATATGAGTTTACAGAGCTACAATCCTTCCCCCATTTAGGGATACCTACCAGTCTGGACTGGAACTATGAATCAGGTACAGATTCTCCCTCCAGAATAGCATTAAACAGGTGTTGCAACTGGGGTGTCAATATTTATTCAAATTTCTTGTCAAACTAATTTGTAAATCCATCCAACCCTGGGGCTTTCCCAGTTTTCAGATTTCTTATCGCTGTCTGCATCTCTTTAATTGAAATGGGTTGGTTTAAAAAATTACTGTGATTCTCAGAAATTGGCTTCATGCTTAATTTATCTAAACATTTATCAATTTGTTTAGAATCAGGATTACTTTTAGAAGATAGGTTTTCATAACATTTTGAGAAAATCTCATTTATTTCCTTTGGATTGTGTATTGCTTTCCCGTTAATTTTCAATTTGTTTTGTAGGGCTCTTGCCAATGATTCTGAGTGTTTGTTTCCAGATTCATAATTCTGTTTGTGCATGTCATAGCTAGCTGATTTTTTTTCCTACTTGGGCTGCTTGCAACTCTGCTCTTCTATTGGTTAATAATCTATATACCTTTATGCTTCCTGTTTGTTTATGTTTGCTCTCTAGTTTTGCTATATCATCTAATAAAGTGGCAGAAGCTTTGGCTGCCTGTTTCTTTACTTTACTTGCCTCACGTATACATATGCCTCGAATCACTGCTTTCATAGCATCTCATATTACTGCTTTCTGTATTGTATGAATGATGATGGGTTCCAGGAAGGCCATCAGCTATTGGTGGCCATTACTACATCTTGTGGTAGCGAATTCCATAGTTTAATTATGCGCTGTGTGAGGAAATACTTGCTTTTATCTGTCTAGCATCTCCCACCGATCAGCTTCACAGGATGATCCCACATTCTATTCTTATGAGACAAGGAAAAAAATTTCTCCCTGTCCACTTTCTCCGCACCATGCATAGTTTTGTACACCTCAATCATGTCTCCTCTTACTCGTCTTTTTTCAAAGATCAACAGTCCCAGATGTTGTAGTAACCTTTCATCATAAGGGAATTGCCACCCCCCCCCTGATAATTTTAATTGCCCCTTTTCTGCACTTTTCTCAACTCTGCAATATTCCTTTTTAGGTATGCCAACCAGAGCTGTACACAGTATTCCAAGTGTGGTTGAACAACAGATTTGTATAAGGGCAATATGATATTAGCAGTGCCTGATTGGAGGCCATGTTGATTCTTTTTCAGCAGGACTTGTCCTTCTATATGCTTACTAATTTTATCTTTAATAATGCTTTCCACCAATTTAGCTGGAGCAGATGTTAACCTAACTGGCCTGTAATTTCCCAGATCTTCCCTGGATTCCATTTTTAAAAGTTGGTGCTACATTGGCCATTCTTCAGTCCTCTGATACAAAGGCTGATGTTAGGGACATGTTTCATATTTTTGTTAGAAAATCAACCATTTCCCATTTGAGTTCTTTAAGAATTTTAGGATGGATACCATCTGGGCCCACTGATTAGTTAGCTTTCAATTTGTCAATAAGGTCAAGAACTTCATCTCTTGTCACCACTATTTGCCTCAGTCCCTTCCTGGAACATAGGAAGCTGTCTCATGATGACAGCTTCCTGTACTGTATGGACCAATACTGGTCCATACAGTATTGTCAACACTGAATAGCAGCAGTTTTCTCTGCCCTACCAGGAGATGTCATGGATCAAAACTTCTGCATGCAAAGCATGTGCTCTACCAATGAGCCACAGCTCCCAAGTTCCTGAAAACATCAGTTCAGGCACAGGTATCTGACCTATGTCTTCTGCAGTGAAAACAGATGAAAAGAATTCATTCAAGTCTCTGCAATCTCCTTATCCTCCTTTAGTACTCATTTAACTCCATTGTCATGCAACAGTCCAACTGCCTCCCTAGCTGGTTGCCCGCTTCTGATATATTTAAAGAATTGGTTATTGTTGGCCTTGATGTTGTTAGTGATATGCTCCTCAGAATGTTTTTTTGCATCTCTTATTGTCAGCTTTCCTTGTGCTAGCTTGTGTTCCTTTTTGTTCTCCTCATTTGGGCAAGACTTTCATTTTTTGAAGGAAGCCTTTTTCTCTCTCTGGTAGCTTCCAGCTCATTAACCATGCTGGTGACCTCTTGGAATTGGTGCTACCTTTCCTGACCTGTGGTATACATTCTAGCTGAGTTTTGAGTAATCTCCAAGAATTTTGGAGAGATTTAATTATCTTGACTCCCCCTTTCAACTTCCATTTTACCAGTCCCCTCAATTTTCTCTTTTGAAGTGAAATGTGACTGTATTGGGCTTTCTTGGCAATTTTGATAGCCCTATAGTCATAGTCAACTGGTTTGACCACACACACATCTAGCACAAGGTCCTGTGTGGCATCACTTAGGATTAAATCCAGGGTCTCCTCCCCTCTGGTTAGTTCCATAACCAACTGTTCTTGGGCACAGTCGTTTAGGGCATCCAGAAATTTAACCCCTTTGTAATGACTGGAACATGCATTTATCCAGTCAATATGGGGGTAAATATTACACTTCCTCATTTTGATTCCTCCCTGATTTCATTTTCCATCTCAAGATCACCCTGAATGTTCTGGTCCAGGGGACAATAGTATTCCCCAGGACTAAATTACTTTTGCAACCTGGTATTGTCACCCACAGCGCATCTGAGTATGAGTCTGCACCATTTAGGGTTTCTAGTCTGCTTGACTCTATGCCTTCTTTAACATACAGAGCAGCAGCACCTCCAGTACACCTTTCCCTGTCCTTCCTATAGAGTTAATATCCAGAAAGGGCTGTATCCCAGTGGTTCTCTCCATTCCATCTGGTTTCCTTTACGGCCACTATATCTAGGTTCTCCTTTAAAATGAAGCACTGCAAGTCTCATGTTGATGTATGACTCTCATGTTTACCCTTGTGTGAAGCTTAACTAGAATACTCTTCTGCATTAGTGCTGTCAAATTCCCAGGATTTTCTGCCACTGTGTGTAGACTTCTCAATGTCGTGGCTGTTAATCTGGTACTAAAAGGGTTAACAGAGAGTAAAGATGGCTGATTTGATCTGTGGGAGGCCTACAAGAACAGCCCCTAGAAGACCCCAGACTCATAACCAGCTTTATATTCCAGACTCTTGACCCCTGGGCGAGAAGACCTTGAAGTCTGATTCTATGCTAAATGATATTATTTCACTAACTGAGACTCTCACTGAGATTTCGCAGGACTGTCTTTGCAGAAAGTGAAAAAAAATGCAGCTCTCTCTACAAGCGGCTTCACAGAGCTTGCTCAAGGCCATGACATGCTGCCAGAGTGTCTAAGTGAGATGAAGAGCAGAACTGAGCATGCTCAGATGCCTACTGAGAGGATGAAAAGTGCTGTTTTGACATCTCATGGTATACACCTGCTGATAACAGAATGTCTTTACTCGATGCTAGTTGGGCGGGGAAGTGTAGCCCTGAACACGAGCGACAACTGGGAGGAGGTGTTTGGGCGGATATGACCAAAAATGGCCAAAGATGCCAGGAGTTCAAAGAAGATAAACCAAAGAGAAATGCGTCAATCAAGATGACATGCCCAGATGGCAGACTTTGGGTCATATTTTCGGACATTTCAAAGTAACCCGTTTGTAATGGTGCCACACATTCCCCAGACACATGAAATTGTGGGCGATAGATGAGACACCTTGTTTCTGATTGGCGAGCAAATGCTCTAACCACGTGCACCCCATTTTGATTGGAGCCTGATCGTCTCATTGTTCCTTGGGCCCCACCTTTAACCAGAGCAGGGCTGTAAAAGCACAAGGAATGAGAGCGGAGGGGAGGGGTGCTTTTGTTCCTGTTGCTCTGGTTCCTTCTGCTACTCCACCTCACTCTTTCTGCCATGCCACCAGACCCAAGGATTTGAGTAGCTATGGATCTCTTTAGACTCTTAGACTTTGGAACTTAAGATATCTTCTGAAAGTAGAACTTAGAATTATTTCTGAGTTTAGGACTTGGAGTGCTTTCTAAGCTTGAGACTTGGAGGTTATTTCTGAGGAGGGGATTTGGAATCCCATCTTCAGAAGTGGCAAATGGAATTATTTCCAAGTCTTGGGTTTTCCTTTCACTCTAACTCCTACCTCTATTCTTCATATGCCTAGAGGAACTTAGTAGTGCTTTAGCATAGCTTTTGTATTTAAGTAAGAAGCAGGAGGAGGAAGCAGGAGGGTTAACATTTAGTTTGGGTTGTTTTAGTTTAGTTTTGAACCACAAGTAGTAAACAGAAGTAAGTTGGAAAGAGGAGTCATAACAGTGTTAGAAGCTCAAGCCATTATCTTATTGGCCAAGTTCATAACACCAGCTTTGGCAATTGCAATTCTTTTGATTACTCTTCTATTTTTGTTGCATTCTCTTTCCCTGTAATTGTAGAGAAAGTTTCTAACGCCTCTGAGCAGCATCACCACCCTGTGAGAAGGAAAGAAAAGAAAAATAACATGATGGGAACAGCCATCTAAAGAGAACAACCCAGTCCAGCAATGATACTGGATGGGGGAAGAACTGGCATTGATGTGGAATTCTCTGCCCTAAGTGTTCTGTAGAGCACTTGAAACAATTACTGGATTCAGCACAGTACTCCTGGCCCAGGAGTTATGCCCTGCGTTCTGCAAGCTGTGGATAATCAGCACAACCCAATGAAGCATGGGGTTAGAATCCGAAGAAGAATGCTGAGGCTGAAACACAAAGGTGTGTTTTATATGGGAAAGGGGTTTGTGGGGGAGGGGGAGGAATTCTATTTTGACATCACCTTTGACATCCATCTGTTCATGCTCTAAGTTATGGGGGGAGGGGCTCAGTTTAAGAGGTTGCTGCCTAATGGGTGCTGCCATTGACGTTAATCCTACATTTGGAATCTAGGATGTTGCTTACGTTTCTCTTAACAGAAAAACGTACTTGCGCCAAATAACATCAACCGTAACAGACAGCACAACCTGAGGGTCAGCATAACAACTCCAAGAATAAGTTCTCCTATGTTCCTTTTTCCCCATCTTCACCACCTCTTTATTTCTATATTCCTTTCTGCAGAACACAAACATACTGCGCAAAGCAATATGGGTGTTTAAAGGGTGCTGGCACATTCTCCAGAGAGCAATTCTCATGGTTGCTTGGAGAACTGAGGGAATGGATGGTGGACAGCCCCTGGGGCTTGTTAGGAACTGCTCCATTTGGAGAGCCATGTGGAAAGAGAGGGAGAAACTGCAGAGGGAAGCATCATTTCCAGTTGGACAGGGAAGGAGAGGCCACTGCAGTCGCTGAGACCCAGCAGAACATTTCCTCCCCACTTTCAAAAGTTTACAGAAATGTAAGCACACTGAGAGCAAGCGTGGTGTAATAGTTAGATTACTCGAGAGACCCCACTTGGCTATGACGCTGACGGGGTGACTTTGGGCCAGTCACTGACAGTCAGCCTAACCTACCTCACAGGGTTGCTGTGAGGATAAAATGGAGAGGAGGAAGAGGATCATATATGCTGCATTGGGCTCCTTGGAGGAAAAGGTAGGATATAACATAATAAATACATAAAATAAAATAAATGAATCACAGAAGGGAAATTTAAGTATGATCCTGCTATCCTCTACAACTGCTGCTTTGTGGGTACTGTTATTTCTAAAGTGTTTTACATCCATTGTCCCTCAACCCACCTCAGAATGCCTAGCCACCATAGTTAGGCCACCGGACTTGCACTCTATGCTTTGTAATTGCTATCCATGTCAGTGTTAAGGGATTGGGAAGCAGCCATGGGCCATCCCCAAGGCATCTGGCAGTCCATGGAACAGCACTGCATAGCAGGGCTGTCAGTTACACCATCAGCAAAGCCCTGCCTAAGCACATCCAGGCATGCTGGGGGTGGGTCCACTCACACAAAAATGCAGGGAGCATATCTCTGGCTCCGGCCTTTGGCACAGCCAACATCAAGGGAAAGCACGATAGCAATGTCCACCCACCAACATAGTGCAGAACCCTTCTCCACACTCCCGCACTCATCTCCTTCCAATCCATCCCACCGTGTCCTGCCTCCCCCGCCCCCATCCAAGTGTCTAATGTCACTGCTCTATAGGTGAACAGAGGAAAGGAAAGATGGTGGTGCACAGCAAAAGAGCAGCTGCCCTGTATGCAACTCTTTAGTGCATATTGGAGAATAGGGACTTTGCAGAGGAAGAATAGCGGATGCACTCCAGGACAGCAGTGCTTGAATCCCTGGAGCAGTGCAGCAGTGCTGTCTCCACAGCTTCTGCCTACTCCTTGTGCAGGGAATGCCAAGAGAGGCAGAGCAGCAGCTCTGGAAAGCATGCAGGCAACTGGAGCCACCACCCTAATGGGGGAGCGGTTGAACATGGAATGATCCACTTCGTTGCAGTGCTGTGTGGCTCTCCGTGCCAGAGGTGGACTGATGCACAGTTTAGAGCAGGGATGTACACCTTTTCAGTCCAGATGGCTGCATGTGCACTGGGGGCTACACATATATAACATGCACGTGCACATATATGCATATACGCACATACATGCACACACACATCCCAGCAATCCTGATACAGATAGCTCTTTCACTGCTGTTACAGCAATGAAAGTACTTTCCCATGGAAGTGCTGGGGAGAGAGAAGTGTATTTGTCTTTCACATGAAAATGCCAGATTCCAAATACTTTTTGAAAAGTATTTTGCAATACTTTTTTCCCACACTGTGGGAAAGTGACTACACTGTGCAACACAATCAAAAGAACTTTTTTCTTTGTTCCAGTGGGGTGAGAAAGGGTTAAAGTTCTCCAAAAGCAAGGATTCTAGCATTTTGACTAGGGAAGAGGGAAGGAAGTCTGACTTAAGCTTAACAAAGTTATCAGCAGTGAGGAGAAAAGCAGGGGAGTCTTCCACACCCTGTCTGTGAAACAGACCAATGGTAAGAAGGGTTGTGGGCTGTCTTAGAAGCCACACCCACTGCGCACCTCACTGGGTTCAGACGACACATCAGCCTGCGCCGTGCCATGTGTAATAGGGCAACGACAATCGCTCAAGCAGAATGCACGGGGCAGGAAAACCACGCTAGGTGGCTTCTTCTCCCCCTGTGATCATAGGAACCCAGCCACTGTGACCGGGTTCACATGATCGCTGATGCTGCAAGGCGCAGCCACTGTCTCCTCTTGTTCACCCCCTCCCTCTCTCCCTCTGGCTAGAAAATGGGAGGTGGCTCATTTTCCCTCCCCACACATGCAGGTTGTAAGCCATAATTGCCATAATTACCCTTGCCGGGCGCAGGCTGCTGCAATGTCCTAACTCAGCAAGAGTGGGTGGCTGGGGTGGTTTACAAACCACCCTGAACCAGGGTTTCAGGGTGATTTGTAAACGGGCTCCATCTTGTTCTTCACCACAGGCAGCAAAACCTGGTGACTTCCCTGAGCCATCATAACCTGGGATTGAGACCTCCGCCAGGCCTAGGCTGCACTGAGCTCCCCCCAGCTCCTAGCCATGTGACTAGCTGCTTTTTGCTAGAGGTCCCCTGGGAGTTGATCTTAAAGCAACAGTAACATATACTACCGGGAGAGGATTTAGCTGCACCTGAGGTGGTCCTCCTCCTCATGGCTTAGCTAAGCTTCAGCGGCTGCCCAACAGATCCATTTCTTTCTCCCTCTCCCTACTCCATCAAAAAGGCAGCATGAGATAATGAGATAACCCTCCCCTCACAGTAGAGGGGAGGCAGAGAAAGCTTCCTAACTGGCACCCAGGGTCTGAGCACCTTGCAAAGCACCAGTAAGCAGAAAGATCCCCTGCCTTGAAAAGTTGTGGGAGCTTGGGCACCCGGACTGGCAGCTTCCTCCCTCCCCTCACAGCAGGGGGAAACCAGGTGCCAGCTGTGCAGTGTTTGGCTGCCAGGTGGTCAGCTGCCTCTTGCCCATTCAGTTGCTCACTGCTCCACCAGCACATCTGCCTGGTAACTCACCCTGAGTCTACACCAAAGGCTTTAAAAGAGACAGAGGGAGAGACACACACACCCCAGCTAGGAAGGGAAGGGACACCCCAGCCACTGCAACCACAAAGCTCCCTGGAGCTCCCATTCTTGATGGGACTCGAGGGAGCTTCTCCAAGAACCTCCTCTGAGCTCTGCTGCTTTGGGGGCATGGGAAAATGTGCAAGCAAAAGAAGGCAGCGCTGTGCCTCCTGTCTCCTTTCTCTTGCTCACCCTTCTGGAAGAGTGGCCAGATGCCAAAGGGGAGGGGCTCTTGCATCTTCAGCAGTTGTGTAGAAATGGGAACAGCCATGTATATGAGGAAATGTCAGCAGGAGGCCTGCTCCATTTTGTGCCAGACCACCCTAGTCTCTGGCTGCTGAGGGCGGATGAATTGGGGCTGTGGTGCTGCCTGCAGAGAAGGTGGAAGCAGCTGCTTCTGCCTGTTTGCTTGCCCTCCCCCCTGTGGGTGGTAGAGTCTAGAGAGTTAATCACCTGAGTTCTCTCTATGAGTGGTGCAGCAATAGGGATCCAGCCCAGCAAGCCAAATCCTCTCTGCCATGCTAGCCAGAGAGAGAGGGGGAGGGAGGGTGACAGACCAAGAGGGGGCCATGGTGCTTCTTGGAGCAGCAGTGTGAGCCTAGCAGGGCCATCCAGAGGGAGTGAGAAAAGAGGAGGAGGCCATGGCTGCCCCGGAAGAGGAGCCACCATCTCTACCTGCTCACTCGCCCTCTCCCAAAGGCTGCTACTGTGGGGAGGGTCAGGCTTTTTTGGCCCAATCCCACCACCTCCCACCCAGACGGAGAACACGTGTGAGTGACAGGATGAATCTGCTGCTCCTTCCATGCCCACTTCCTATGCTGCAATGCCCCAAGAGAGAAGGCAAGTAAGGGGCAGAGATAGCTGCTCATGAAAGGGGCACAGGAGTGCCCCGTTAGTTAAGGTGGGACTTGGCTGCCATGATTTACCCGATAAGGTCAATGTGCAAAATCAAAGCAATCTGATGCAAATTGCCAAACGTACAGCAAGTTTAAAAGTGCTGAAGATTGACACATTTGTACTTTTTGCTCCCAAGCAGCCTCCGCTTGGCATTTCCCCCCCGAATTTTGATGAAAACCACTTATATACTTTATTCATGTTTGTTGAGGAGAAAGTTTGCTTTCCATTGGTTTGGTGAAGTTCTGAGCAACGGTTCAAAACTTATTAAGGTTTTTCTGTCCCATGAAAGCCTATGGCAGCAACTATGGGCAAAGTTATGCCAGGCATGTTCAGTTTCACTCTGAAGCTAGAATGCTGCCAGTACTCCAGTGTTTTGAGAGGAATTCCAGTGTTCCTGTCAGCATTCTGACAATGGGGGAGGGGTAGCAGGAATCTGTCAACTGAAATAAGGGAGGGGTAACTTTAAAGGCTGAGGGAATCACTGTCTGTGATTGACAGATCACTGATGAAGAGGGGACAGGGAGGGAAAGGAAAAGGGTATGCTGGAATTCTGTGCAGGCTTACTCATAAGTAAGCCTTTCTGAACATAGGACATATTTATTCATTTACACACATGTACCCAACTAATAATATGTGTGTGTTTCAGAATAATTCCATCAGTTGGAAATACTGTAGGGCTATTGTATCAGTACTGTGCCAGTGCCAGTACTTGTAAGGATCTGTGGTAAAATGCATGAAACAGACTTGAGTGAATGAGGCCTTAACATTCATAGGAGGGGCTATCTGCAAGGCAATGTAAGAACAAGAATGCCTTGTTATTGTTGACTATTACTGTTAGCCAATCAACCATGTCACTATTGGCTGATTGTAGTCAAGAGGCTCTAGGCCTCTACTGTTTTATATTCAAATAAATGGTTTAAGTTAATTCCTTTGACACTGTCTATTCTGCTTGGAAGCCAGATAATACTTCTGAATCTCTATTTCAGCAGGGTCCTGGGCACCAATAGTGATAGCTGTGTAAACACAGAGGGAGCATCTCTATTTTTTTTTTTTACCCTGGGTCCTACTCCACCTTATCTGTGCTTCTCAGGGAAGGGTTAGGAGGGAGGGAACTCTGCCTGCTGAGCTTTTGCCTGTATTCAAAGCAATAGGGATTCAAAGCTGAGTTAAACAACTCAAAGTTTTAGGCCAACAACAAACCATAGGTCATGGCTAACTATGGGTTGTTTAAATAATGACCTGGTTCACACATAACCCATTGTAAGCCATTATGTGTGAACCATGTTATTCTTTTCAGGCAGCGCAGAATTTCCTCTCTGTGCTTGGAGAGTTCAACAGCATTAATTATGCAACAGCATTAACTATCCATCCTGACACCTTGAAAAAAATGTGCATTCTCCAAACAAGAAGCTAGAGCAGACTACTCAGAGATTGCAGAAGAGTCCAGGTAAAGGAGTCATTGTTCAGACCGGCCAACACAAAACTATGTGGGAACTAGGGTATCATGACGTTTTGGCAATAGCACACGTTTACAATAATTTCTTGGTCCGCTTCTTTGTTGCATCCTCATCCCTATCCTGGAAGCTCATTGGCTTCTGGAGCTAATATACAGTTCCCTATAAACTTGTTATCTTAGGGACAGACAGTAAGACAGGGTATCTGGGAGGAACTCTCTGCCTCACTGCCAAACATGGAGCATCTCTACACCAGCCTAAAATCCAGCATTTAAACGGGGATTTCTGCTTCCATTTTAAATGCAGGATCACAACAGATTTCCTTTACATGTGCTTCTTTCCCCACTCTTTTCTCCCCTTATCTAAGTCTTCCATATGTTTCATTATACAGCCACTAGATGGCACTGTGGTCTAGCACCTCTTATTGCAGCTTTTCCTTTTTTCACAAGGGAATGGAAGGAACTCAAGCAAGGTAATTTGATAGCTCATTATCTCAAATATTTTTTTAAATGGGGACGGTGTAAAGGCCGGAACGGAACTGGCTGGAACAGCCCCTTTATATTAAAAAAAGCATGCCCAAAATAGTGGCATGTGTTAGAAACACCTGAGAACAATATTTTAGGACTAAAACCTTTATATTATTAACCCCAGAACACATCTGGAACAGAATGGAATGGCCCAGAACAGACACTTCCAAATGAGCGAAATCAACCAAACTCACCAGTCACACATAACTCCTTGGCAAGGATGCAGGAAGCCACAAAACAGCAACAGAAACCATGTTCCAATACCTGTTCCGGGCAATAGTCTGTATTGAAGAAAAGTGGCTTGGAATAGGAACCTCCGAGTAAGCCAAGTCAACCAAACTCACCAGTCACACACTACTAAGTGGGACAGATATAATAAGCTCCAAAACCTCCACGGAAACCACGTGTCAGCAGTCGTTCTGTGCCATAGTCCGTATTGCGCAAAATAGGCCGGAACAGCAACTTCCAAGTGAGCAAAATGAGCCACAAACTGTTGCTGGGAAATAGCCCAGAATGGCAACTTCTGAGTGAGTGAAATTAACCAAATACACCACTGTCATTTCACTAGATGGAACTGATGCAGTTAATCACGAAATGTCTACAGAATCCAGAAGGAAGATTTGCAAAGACCATATCCAATAGAAGCCCATAGGTGTGATGTGGTTTAGTGCTTAAATATCAGACTAGGGGCCAATCCAAATGGAAATGCTTTGTGAAGCAATTTGGGCAAAATCCTCACTTTCACAGAATCAAATTATCTCTTTCCACGGTACACGCAGTGCTGTATTTCTCCACTTTTGCAATGTATATGGGAACTGAAGCCACATTAGTTGGGGTGGGGTAGGCAAGTCCCGCCACAAGAAGAAATGAATCTCAGCAATTGCGTAGGTGCGGGACAGCCATAGAGTGGAGGCTTGCTCCCCCTCCCTCGCATGATCAACCAAGTACAATGGAGGACTTGCTTACAAGTAGGCATTCATGACAAACCCCACATACCCGCACACATTTATGAGGCAAGCAAGCAACAGCCGCTGCCTGGAGACTGAGCAGAATGAGCAGGAGTACAAGAGGTGCTGAGAGCGCGGAGCCAGCAAGGAGGGAGAGTGACCAGCACGTTGTCTTTGAGGTAGATTAACTGCCCAATCAACAGACTCCCCACCCACCCCCCAAACAAACACAGGTTCAGTGAAATGCTTCTGAGTACATGTTCATGAAAATAATCCATCCTGGCAATCACGATTTCTTAGCTGTGCAGCACAGGTATCCACCATTTCTTAGCTGTGCTCCTTCATAGCTGCACAGCTTAAAAAGAGCAGGGCTGGCTTCCATCCCCCGCCCCCAAGCCCAATTTAAAGTCAGAGGCAGTGACTGAGCCAGCCTTTCTCAGCTGTGTTCCTTTGTAGCTGCACAGTTTTAAAACAGCAGGGCTGGCAAAGTGGAACTGAAGGCAATGAGTTACTTCCGGGTAGACATGTTTACCCCTCTGCTCTCCCCACGCTACTTTTCCTTCCACCAATCAGCGCCTCTTCCACCACTCCACACCGAAGCCAGCTGAGGTCACATGGACTCCCAAACAGCACTGAAGTTGATGTGACAGGAAAATCCGACACAAAATGAGCTTGAAAAAAGTCTGGATGTAGGGCAAGGAATGCCGGGCTAGCTCTGGAGAGCAGCATGCGTCATCTGACACTATCGATTTGGGGGTGGAGTAGAACTGGAGCAAAAGTCCTGTGTAGATGGGGCCTAGGTTGGGGGAGTCGCACTCGCTCCTGAAGCTTACAATGACCTTTGGCCATTCATATATTTCAGCCTAACCTGCACAGGGCTGTTGCAAGGACAAAACTGGGGGAGGCCATTATATTTCACCATGAGCTTCTTGAAGGTAGGTGGCATATAAATGTAGCAGTTAAATATTATGTTGCCAGAGGCATGAGGTAAAGACTGGGTTCAGACATCACGATAACCCACGATAGGTTAAAGAAGCCACGATGGCTTACTTAACCCATTGTGGGTTATCGTATCATCTGTCAGGAATTTTTTTAACCCACGATGGCTTATTTGGCCAGAAGAACTCACTCTGCTAACCTACAGTCCGCGTTAGGGGTTATTTAACCCATTGTGGGTTATCGTGTTGTCTGGTGGTCACTGTGGATTATTTTGGTCACCTACAGAGTTGTGGGGCAAGAGCATTTGAGATAGCTGACACTCTGCTCCTAGCAGGTGTCTTCTATTTGTTGCACCTGGATTTTCCCTCCTCTGGGATAATTGCACAGGGTTTTGATAGTGCATCAGGTGCCTCCCAACTGGGAGAGGCTGTGTGTGAAGTTTGGTCCCAATCCTGCAAACTTCCAAGGGTTTATTTGTGCCACCCACTTTTTGGTGCACATCAGGATTTCGCTCCTTATAGCCCCTGCTGTGATGTAATGACTGGGTATTGGGTTTCTGGGGTATCTCTTACAAGCAAATGAACAAGACACATAATATTATAATCCTACAGGGAATAAAGCAACCTAGCCTAGTCCAAAATTATGCAGTCATAATCAAATTAAATTTGTCTACTATTAAACCAACCAATGTTATATTTGTCTAATTTACCACTGAAACAATTGCAGCATGTCGCCTTAATCTTTCCCTGTGTGTGTAAGTTGAATAGTGGAAAGTTAGTTGTTTGGGAACGTGGACTATGGCCTGGAATGGCTATCGAAATGTGGTTTCTATGGACGTTTTGGAGCTTATGACATCAGTCCCATCTGTGTGACTGGTGAGTTTGGTTGATTTGGCTCACTCGGAAAATGCCATTCTGGCCTGTTTTGCGCAATACAGACTATGGCCCGGAATGGCTATTGAAATGTGATTTCTGTTGAGGTTTTGGAGCTCAATTAATCTGTCCCATCTAGTAATGTCTGAGTGGTGAGTTTGGTTGATTTCGCTCATTCGTAAGTGTCCATTCCAGGCCATTCCGTTCTGGATGTGTTCTAGGCATTATGGGGCTAATTATAATTCAGCATTGCAAGGGTTTTAGTCCTAAAATATTGTTCTCAAGTGTTTGTAACACATGTCGCTATTTTGGTATGCTTTTTTAATATAAAAGGCCCGTTCTGTTCTGGATTTACACTGTACCTAAAAAATGGAATAAAGGTCATTTAGGGAGCAATCCTATGGCCACTAGACAGCGGTTAGATGGCCATAGGATATGCTGTTTTCCGGGGACCGACCTCAAAGCCCACGTTCTGAGATCAGTTCCTGGAAAACTGACCTCCCCTCACTTGGAAGAGCCCTGTCCTCCGCCCTCGGAAGAGGAGCGTGGAGGGGCCAGAAAGGGGCGTGGCTGGGGGCGTTCTGGGGCGGGGAGATTGTGGCTGCCTGTATGACACATCCAGTGTGTCATACAGCAGCCTCCTTCTCTGCTTCTGAGGATAGACAGCTGCAATCGGCTGTCTAGCAGAAAAAGCAGGGCAGAAGAAGCGCGGAGGAAACGATCCCCTCCGTGCTTCTCCTGCCCTGCTTTGGATAGGTGGTCATCTGAGTTCAGAGACAGCCACCTATCTAGATAGGATTGTGCCCTTAGTGTGGGAGCTGCCCCGGAGGTTGATGATGTCCTCTAAAGTGCCCACAAACTTCCGTGAGTAACCAATCTCAATAGCAGGATAAAAGCTCCGTGTGAAGAATACCATGGTCTTGATACTGCACTTGCAGCACCTGGATTTTTACTCTCAAGATATGTGCACCTAGTAGGAGCCCCTAGCCAACTGGCTCAGTATTTTTTCCCCCAAGGATTTACATTCATAGGGTGCTTCTTTTATTGTGCAATCACACTGCCTTATTCAGAGAATATTAAGGGTCCAGATGATGTCATCTTCAATTTGTAGCTATCCTGTGTTTCCCTGTGCTTCTTGCGTCCTTTTTTCTTAACAGAAAAAAATCTGTTATGGAAGAAAAGATGGAATAGCTGCACAGTGCCTTTTTACTGTTAGCGCTAGGAGCCCACTGACTGGAAGCATCATTTATTTCACCCAAGCAGCAAGAAATAAAACAAAATATGGGTGGGATCTGTCTTTGGAACTCCTCAGAGCAAAGGCTCTACAAGAGCTCTGTTTAATCTCAGGGTGGGTCTGCTGGCCACAGAAGGAGGAGGCGCCTCAGTCAACTAACAGCAGCAAGGAAAATGAAACAACCGGAGGAGGCCAAAGTTCACATCGCTTCGGCCACACCAGCCCCAACCCTCCTACCCGCTACACTTTGGAAAAGGGGCGCCGCTCCTGCTGGGCTGCGAGGCATACGAAGTCCCTGGAAAGGCGGAACGTTCCAGATTTGCCGGCAGAGCGCTTGCGCCGCGCAACGCAACGCAAGACGTGCCCTGCTCTTACACGTGTTTTGTCTGGCTGCCCTTTCAGGAAGAGCGGGACGACACTTGAGTCGCGTGCGCACAATCTCCAGGCGGATGGGCACGCAAGGCATCATGCACACGACGATTAACGTTTCTGCAATTCTTGCCCAAACTTCGTCAACTTTTGGAGAAGCGGGAGGGTGGGAAAGGAAAAGGGCCCAATTGGTCTCTGATCATGGGAAATTGTGGGCACGTGAATGTTTTAGGCTACTGTGATAAAACGGACCTCCTAAGATCGCAATCCGTCTAAATCTGGATCCTAACCATGTTTACTCAAAGGGAAATCCTACTGGCATCAATGGGACATACTCCTGGGAAAACATCCATAGAGCCGAGCTGCACAGCGTTTTCATATCTTGTCACTACAGCATTATATTCCTGTTTCAGCTAGATAACGTTTTAAATGCCAGACACAAGTCTAAAGTCTGTGAAGCATTACAAAAATGATCTCTGCGCACATGGAAAGTGCCCCCTTCTCCCCAACGCCTAGTGAAGTCAATCGGGTCTCATGCGCCCAAGATTTAGAGTGGGGCGTCCAGTCAGGCTAAATGCTGTCGCAGGGGGGCGGGGGGGGATCGAGGTAACTCAACCACTGGTTTGCCATCTCCTCTGGGAGAACCTTAACGGTCTGGGGCTAGCCCGAGTTAGGCGCTTTGGGACTTTGAACGGGGGGGGGGGAGATCCGCTCAAGGCGTGTTCCTGTTCAGTACAGTAACGACGCGGGGGGGGGGGTCGAATGTGCAGTTCTCTCCGTCTTACCTGGGACGTAGGTGTCTGCTCTCTCTTCATCAGGCAGCTCGTCCCAGCTGCGGATCGTAGGCAGCGGGTTCCTTCTCTTCACGAGGAAGACTCGGGGCATGGTGAGCACTTTCCCTTTACTTCTTACGGCTCTGCTCTTTGGGAGCTCCACCCGCCTCCTAGGGCAGTCTTCAGCAGCCCGCGCTTCGGGTCGCCTCCCCACCCCGCTGCTGCTATCCCCCCCCCACAATAAGAGCAAGACACCACACGCAGCAGCAGGAGGTGCCCCCCTCCACCCCCCCCCCAAGTTTCATAAGGTGTATGAGCAAAAGCACCACCAGGAAACCTGGAAAGGAGCATGCGTGCTGCAAACATAACGGTGTCAACAAGCCTCTCTACCTGTCTGACCGGTTGGAGCAGCTCTGCTTTGTTCCAACCCTTCCTTAGGCATGAATGTTTGCAAAGAATGTAACGTCTGAAAACGGGGGGGGGGGGATGCCCAGGATTCCCAAATCACCTGTGCAACCAGAAAGAACAAGCTCCCCGCCCGTCCCCTCGTGCAACAAAGATTCTGCAGAGACCTGGATACACCTTGGGCTGTGTGTGTGCGTCCGTGGTTCTGGGCGCTGTTTTGTGCACTGGCCTGCTTTCTCTTTGTAGCGCTTGTGAGTAATAAATAACTAAACCAATGCCACAATGCCATCTTAATATAATGAACTCCCCTTTTGGTTATGCACGCACTTCCCTCTGTAGCTGGTTTTTGTGTGTGGACACACAGAGCATTCCATCTCCTCACGGGATGTAACTACAGGCTGACATTTGAAGCCAAACGGCTCCAGGCTTTTTTTGCTCTATACATGCAGCGATCTTCAGATGCGTCTGCCTCTCTTGTTGAGCGTGGTGATGGAGATGCCTTCAAGCACTGGATGGGTGGGACAAAGATACTTCACTAGATGTCTGCATGAAGCTTGAAAGTCTCCGGTTTTATTCTCTCTGTATTTTCATTGGGGCGGGGATCATAGAATCATAGAATAGTAAGGTTGGAAGGGCCCTATAAGACCATCAAGTCCAACCCCCAATGTAATGTTTGTTTGTACCCTGAGTAGAGCTGCCTGCTATGTATGTCAAGGTGGCACATTTTCAGCAAGGCCTCTGAACTGTGTTTGATGTAGCTTCAAAGGAGGAAAAAACATTTTTAAAAGAATTAACCAGATGGCTTCAAAACAAGTGATAGTAGAATAAGGACTACTTCACATTAGTGGTGGAGCAGGGTGAGGAGACAGCCCTTCCCCTGAATATTTAGTTCTCATTAAAAGAAAAAGTAAGCTATCCATTTTACTTATGAAGATATAAAGAAAAATGTATGGGCTGTCATTTAGTCAACTGCTCAGTTAATAAGTAAACCAGCTTCCAGTTTACATGTTACAATTATATTTTCAGTGAGTTTTCAATAATTCTTTCCTGGCCAATCGCAGCTATTTTAGACCCCTTCCTTTCTTCAGAACTCTGTCTTGAGTTCTTTGGAAGAAAGGTGAAGTATAAATACACTTTTAAAATGTGAAATTGGGATTATTTGTTGTTCAAATATGGACTCCTCGCTATGGATTTACAAGGAATAGTATATGCCGTTATTGAATTGAATATTATGTTATATGCCATTATTTTATTGAATATTGTGTGCAATTTTGTTGCTATTTCACCCAGCCTGGAAACATCTTCCATATTCAAAGGCAATGTATCCCCGAATACGTATTGCTGGGGACTAACAGGGGAAGGCTGTAGTGTGAGCTTCCTGGAAGTATCTAGCTGGCTAGTGCTGAAACAGGACAGTGGACTCAACAGCCTTTTGGTCTGATCCAGTAAGACTCTCTCTATGTTCAGATCCTTTTTGGTGGTCTTATTTTTTTTAATAAAATAGTTCTAACCTGCCCTACATCAATAGATCTCAGGGTGGGGTACAATAAAAAAATAATAATTCAACATAAAACCACAGTAGTATAAAAGCAGCATTAATAACCCAAGCAACCAAATCAAAATCAAGCTACAGTCAATAAGACCCAAATGGCTGGGGAAATAGCCAGGTCTTAACCTGATGCCAAAATGAAGCCAGCTTCAGTACCAGCCAGGCTTTCGAGGGAAGAGCATGCCGTAACTGGGGTGCTACAGCCAAGAAGGCCTTTTCTTCACATAATGGTGAATGGTGGGGCACAGAAGAGAGCCAATTTGGCAGATCTTGGTGCTCAGGCTGATGTATACAAGGAGTGGCACTAACTCAAATGTTGAGGCCCCAAGCAGATCATGGCTTTAAGCTGTAACACTGCTACCTTGAAGCCTATTGACAGTCAGTGCAGTTCCTCCACACCTGGCGTTATATGATGCCTTTGAGCTGTTCCTGACAGCAATCTAGCTGCTGCATTCAGTAGTGGAGCTGCAGCTTCTGTGTCATCCTCAAGGGCAGCCCCACATAGAGGGCACTGGAGCAGTTGAAATGGGAAGTTACTAGTGCATGAACTGCTATGACCAGGTTATCCCTGTTCAAGAATGGTCAAAGCTAGCAGGCCAACCGAATCTGGTCAAAAACACTCTGAGCCAGCAAGGTTACCGGAATTCCCAGTGACAAAAGTGAATCTGGGAGTACTTCCAGCTATGTACTTCTCCTTCAGGAGGAGTGCAGTTCCATCCAGGGCAGGTTGCTTATGCAATTCCCGAACCTGGGAACCACCAATCCACATAGCCTCCATCTTGTTGGGATTCTGCTTCAGTTTACTAACCCTCATCCAGCCCACTACAGCATCTAACATCCTAGCACCTGCACAGCCGAGCTGGCACCCAACTCCAAACCTCTGTTGACTTCTCCCAGTGGCTTCATATAAATATTAAACAACATGGGGGACTGAATGGAACCTGCAGCATCCTACAGCTTAATAGCCATGGGGCTGAACAGAAATCCCACAATGCCACCTTCTAGAGCTGACTCTGCAGGTGGGAATGGAACCACCATAACAGTGCCTCCAAGTACCAACTCATGGAGTCGGTCCAGGAAGATACCATTGGTTGATGGAATAAAAAGCCACTGAGAGATCCAAGAGGAGCAGGTCATCCATCAGGGCAACTAAAGCTTCTTTCAGTTCCAAACCAAAGAGATTCTTAGGGGATTCTATTGTGTAGCTAGCAATTTATATACACTGCAGATATTAACTTCATCTTTATTTCACTTATTTTGAAGCAGAGAAGGGGAACCTTCACACTGCAAAGGCATGGGCTCCCCCCGCCCTGGGCCTTGCCCCTCCAGTCTCCAAGCCCCACCTCCTGGATGCTTCCAGGGGCTTGGGAAGGAGGAAGGGAGAGGAATTTATATTGTTATCTCCATTCTCTGATAAGAAATAAAGGGTGGATTTCCCTGCATACTGCTCCCCCTCTCAATTGGTAGAATGAGCAGTGGAGAGGAAGCCACACTTTATCTTCAGTCACAGGATGAGACAACAGTGGGGATTCCCTCCTTAGCACATGTTCACCCACCCCACTGGGAGGATGAGCACCATGCTCAGTGCCTCCCTGGCTGAAGGCACTGAATGGAGGAGGCAGTCCTTCACCCAGCACCTTGTCCAGAGAGGCATCGGTGCACATGTGCTTTCCTCGGCTGGAGAAAGCATATGAGTACCAAAGCTGGACCAAAGTCAACTATTTCACTCCACCTGGGCTTTCCTAGGGATCCAGTTAGACCATTTATGCACATACATTTGCATAAATGGCCCTACTTATAGTCACCATTTGCACAAAAGGGGGGAGGGTTGCAGGAAAAGCCTAGCTGCCATTTTGTGCAAAATGGCAGTCAGCAGAGCAGAAGGATGCCTTGCGCCGCTTGCCCGCAGACCGTCTGATGGCTTGCTGCGAACAGGGTTGGGTGGCTGGCAGGGGTCTGGTGAGTAGCACACAGGAATGAGCAACGGCAAGTTCATAGAATCATAGAATAGCAGTGTTGGAGGGGGCCTACAAGGCCATCGAGTCCAAGCCCCTGCTCAATGCAGGAATCCAAGTCAGAGCATCTCTGACAGATGGCTGTCCAGCCTCGTCTTGAACGCCTCCAGTGTGGGAGAGCCCGGTGTGGGAGAGTTCACCCACCCCTAAACTTTCCCTGGCTGCTCAGCTTTGCCTGCCCCACATCTTCTCCAGTGGGAGAAGGTGTGGCATGGCAAAGCCCCAGTAACGAAGCCCGCTCACAGTGAAGCCAGGTCTGCTGCCAAAATGCTGGGTCAATCAGCTGCCTCAGCCAAGGACCAGATGAGGTCTGGGTGCATGGTCCCACACCTCTGGCATCATCTGGCCCATGAAGGGCAGGCAGGGGCATCTGGTCCTCCACCCCAAAGTGCTTCACCAGCCCTGTTTTAAAACCAGCCCTCTCCCTACTCCCTTGCTCAGTTTGTACAAATAGGCTTTTGCCTCAGTTATTCATGCTTTCGCAAATCCTGGAAAGATTACAGTAATGTGTGATTTCATTAACAAAAAACTTTAGGTTTAACATGTTGTGTTAAGTGCTTTCCGTGTTCAATCAGGCTCCAAAATGCTGAGAAACTGTGTTTTTAGGCAATATGCATATGGTATGATATCCTGTTCAGTGGAATAGACACACAGAGGCTGTGCTACTGACATCATCATTCAACTGATGCTACTAATCTACATTACAGATATCCAACTAGCAACCAATACCATTGACACAAGATGCTAAGAGTTGGAAGGGACCTTGAAGATCAGTTAGTCCAGCCACCTGCTTAGTGCAGGATAGCCAGAGGTAAACCATCCCTCCTTACCCCTCTTGTACATTTCCCATACATGGTTTTGGTTACTTTTGTAATCCTGAAACAAAAATCCTGAATAGTTGGCTATTTCCCATTAGTGCAGAATCAGCAAAAGAGTTGAGAAAGAAAGGGTGTCTTACTTTTAGGGAAAGGAAAGGTTCCTCCTGTGCAAGCACCGAGTCATTACTGACCCCTAGAGGGACACCACTTACACTGGCGTTTTCATGGCAGACAATAGTGGGGTGATTTGCCATTGCCTTCCCCAGTCGTGACTACCTTTCCCCCAGCAAGCTGGGTACTAATTTTACCAACCTCGGAAGGATGGAAGGCTGAGTCGACCTGAGCCAGCTACCTGAGACTCAGCTTCCGCTGGGATCGAACTCAGGTCGTGGGGAGAGTTTCGGTTGCAATACTGCCGCCTACCACTGTGCGCCACACAAGGCTCGTCTTAGTTTTAACATAGTCAAATATAAGCTTATATAAGTAAGGACTGGAATTAAGGCAGAGTAGCCCTCCATAATTTTGCAGTGTTACTTCATGTCATTGGCCACCTTTTTGGACTTCATTTCCCATCAGCCCCACCCAGCATCACCAATTATCAGGAATGCTGGAAGTTGTAATCCAAAACATCTGGAGGGTACCAGGTTTGGAGAGGCTGGCTTGGGCAATGTATATAAAGGACTCTGAACAATGGCACTTACTTTATATTAGTAGTTAATATTCCTATTCCTAAACTCTTATTGTAAACCTCATCTCTATCATAAAATCACCCTCAGTGGGGGAAGAAAAAAGGGTGAAGGGGCTATAGAGCCTGGAGAGGAACACATTCAACAACAACAAGAAAAAAGCTCAGAACTTTGGAAGAAAGGTATATTCTCTGAACCAAAACCCTATTCCACAGATACTACAAATGGCTGCCTTTTTGCCAATGTAAATAAGAGGCATTCTGATCCAGATTGGGACCACAGCAGGGGGGCAAAGTCTCCCCACCCACTCACCTACCCCATATCAGGGTCCCCATCAGTGTAGTAATATGCAGTCAGAGTTTGTGTGGTCACAAATGAATAGAACTCCCTCTGCCACATAGAGTCTCAATGAAAGCCCTGGAATTCCTCTAAAAACACTGGCATACAGGCACATTCTTGCTTCATGGTGAAATTGAGCATGCCCAACATAACTTTGCCAGCAGTTGCTGCCATAGGTTTTCATAGGGCAGAGAAAACTTAATAACTTTTGAACTGCTGAACAGAACTTCACCAAACCAATAAAAGGCACATATCCTTGACAGGTCTGAATAAAGTACATCAGCAGGTTTCACCAGAATTTGAAAGAAATATATGATATACTGAGCTTGGAGTAAAAAAGTAAAAAAGTGTCAATTTTCAGCACTTTTAAACTTGCTGTATCTGTGGCAATTTGGATCAGAGCGGCTTGAAATTTTGCACATCATCAAATAGATTAGGGATGCCACGTTTCAATTTATTTGCTCAAGATGTGTCCTTTTTATAAGCAATAGAATTTGGGGGCTTATACTGAATTTTTTTTTTAATTTACTCACCTTAACTAAACGTGCACTCCTGTGTGCCTTTAATGTTAAGATCTTTTGTTGAGGGCTTGCTCTAAGGGCCCTGACCGTTAGAGCTTGCTGGCTACAGAGACAAGGCCTTTCCCATTTTGGCATCCCGGAATGGAGGTATGACTTTAGACAAATCTTGAATTGAAGTGGGGTACTGCTGAGAGAAACGGAATTGGTCTGAAGTAAAGCAGGTGGCCTCTGAAATCGCGCTAATCGAATCTGGCCCCTCCTGAAGCCTCATGAGCAGTTCAGAGGAATGTGGAGACACAGACCAGGTGTCTGTGAAAAAGGATACATTTTCCCCCAAGCTCTCTGTATAAAGTAAATGCAAGGGAGGGAGAGGAATGTAGTCTTGTCATGGATAACTCTAGCTTCTATTCACAGGGAATTGTTTTACTAGGGCCCTCCAATCACAGTGCTTTGAGTGAGGGACATTCTTCATTGTAATATTTTTTATTATTTAGGATGCAATCCTATCGGGATAGCTGGCCACCTCCAGACTCGGAGGTAGCCAACTATCCAAAGCAGGGTGGGTTGACCATGGAGGGGATCCTCTCTTCTGCACAGCCACCCTGCATTTGTGGCTAGACAGCTGATTTTAGCTGTCTAGCTGGGGACGTTGGAGTGGGGGGGGGTGGAGGCCACACAGCACATAGGAAACATTGTAACAACGCTTCCAAGGTCTCTTCCCTGTCCCTGGGAACACTCCCTTTTCATCCGCTCCATGCTGTGTTTATGAGCACAGAAACGAGGAAGAACCACACCGCCTATGAGGCAGCAGGGGAGCGGGTGGGGAGCTCGGCTCCCAGAAACTGAAAAATCCTACGGCCATCTAGCAGCCATAGGACTGTTCTCTTACTGTTTTATATTGTTGGTACACTGTGTTTACATTGGTGTTTATACCAACTAGCTATACCAGCTGCAAAATTTTTTGCAACCGTGTGTGTGTAACTTATGATTTAGTAACTTCATTAATCAGCTGTTTTACCTGATCTTGAGATTTCAAAACTTCGTATTAAATTTGTATTAAAACTGTTAGAGATAGACTGGTAGAGTAAGTGAAGACGTTGTACAGTTTTGAAAGCTTTTTCACCCCACCCCCTCTGCCTGAAATTGCTCTGACCCACCGTTTTGGAGTTATACATAATAGAAAATACGTATTTTTCCAATTATTTTGATGAAATTAGCCCCAAAATGGATTTCAGTATTTTTCACCAAATATGTGTGGCAAATGCTTTAAATAAACAAAGAAAGAAAATCAGCCGAGTGGAACTCCAGATATTGATTGCTAAAGAAATTGCTTCATGTTTTAATATATATCACATGGTGAAAGATTTTATGATGGAAGTGCATGTAAAGAATTCAAAGTGCTGGGGAAATCCCTGGGAAAATTCTGAAGCAGATTATAAAGCAATCCATCTGTAAGCACCTTGAAAACAATGCAATGATTACTCGAAGCCAACATGGATTTGTCAAGAACAAATCCTTCCAGATGAATCTGATCGCATTTTTTGATCAAGTAACCTCCCTTGTGGACTCTGGGAATGCCATGGACATCATATACCTCGACTTCAGCAAAGCTTTCAACAAAGTGCGCCATGATCTCCTGATGAGCAAACTAGCTCAAAGTGGGCTAGATGAAACAACGATCCGGTGGATCCACAGTTGGCTACACAATCAGACTCAAAGGGTGCTTATCAATGGGATCTTCTCAAACTGAGGAGAGGTAACGAGCAGGGTACCGCAGGGCTCAGTCCTGGGCCCAGTGCTCTTCAACATTTGTATTAATGACCTGGAGGAGGAGGTGCAGGGAATGCTGATCAAATTTGCAGATGACACAAATTGGGCGGGATAGCTAATATCCTGGAAGACAGAAACAGAATTCAAAGTGATCTTGATAGACTGGAGCGCTGGGCAGAAAACAAGAGAATGACATTTAATAGGGATAAATGCCAAGTTCTGCACCTAGGAAAAAGAAACCAAATGCACAGTTACAAGATGGGGGATACATGGCTCAACAACACTACAAGCGAGAAGGATCTTGGAATTGTTGTCGATCACAAGCTGAATATGAGCCAACAATGTGATGTGGCTGCAAAAAAGGCCAATGCTCTTTTGGGCTGCATTAATAGAAGCATAGCTTCCAAATCCCGGGAAGTACTAGTTCCCCTCTACTCAGCACTGGTTAGGCCTCATCTGGACTACTGCGTCCAGTTCTGGGCACCACATTTTAAGAAGGATGCAGAGAAACTGGAGTTAGTTCAGAGAAGGGCAACAAAGATGATCAGGGGACTGGAAACAAAGCCCAATGAAGAGAGACTGAAAGAACTGGGCATGTTTAGCCTTGAGAAGACTGAGGGGAGATAGGACAGCGCTCTTCACGTACTTTAAAGATTGTCACAGAGGGGAAGGCCAGCATCTCTTCTCGATCATCCCAGAGTGCAGGACACAGAATCACGGGCTCAAGTTACAGGAAGCCAGATTCCGGCTGCACATCAGGAAACACTTCCTGACTGTTACATAGGGATGTCAGAGAATTCTGCCACAGATCTCGGTGAGGCCGAATGCCAGTGCATTTGGCCCCCCGAACTCCGTGGCGGAATGGCCTGCCACCCCCCTGCCACCCCGCGGATCCCCCCCCGGGACGAGACTCACCTGGGGCGGATCTTCTGGGTGGCGGCGGCTCCAGCGGCAGCGGCGGCAGCTGGTCTTCCGACTGGCTGCCACCGCCGCCATTTCCAGGCTTGCCTTGTGTAAAAAAAAAAAAAGAAGAAGACGTGATAGGCTACATAAAGATTTACGTAGCCGATCATGGCTAGGTTTAAAAAGAAAAAGACGTGATAGTCTATGTAAATCTTTACATAGCCTATCACGGCTGGGTGGGTAAAAAAAAAACAAAACCGCGTACGCAAATGGCGGTGGCTACGGCCGCCACCATTTGCATTCCTTCTTTTGGCCGTCTTAATCTACGTAAATATTTACGTAGACTATGACGGCGAAAATAAAGGGGAACGCAAATAGCATAGCGGGCGCTATTTGCGTCCCCTTTTGATTCACTGTTTTAGCCTACGTAAAGATTTACGTATAGCCATAGCCGCCACCATTTGCGTACACAGTTTTTGTTTTGTTTTGTTTTACCCAGAGCCCTCCGCGGCCAGAAATCCGCGGCCGGAAATCCGTGGAGCACAGCCGGCCGTTCGAGGATTCCGGAGGGAGGAACGGAGCGCCTCCCCCCCCAGCCAGGATTCCAGGTGGAGGGACGGAACGCCTCCCCCCCCACCATCAACATAATCCGTGAAAGGTAAGTCACTTTCGTACATCCCTACTGTTACAGCAGTACGACATTGGAACCAATTACCCAGGCAGGTAGTGGGCTCTCCCACACTGGAGGCCTTCAAGACGAGGCTGGACAGCCATCTGTCAGGGATGTTCTGACTTGGATTCCTGCACTGAGCAGGGGGTTGGACTCCATGGCCTTGTAGGCCCCTTCCAATCCTACTATTCTATGATTCTATGCTAATTCAAGTACTAAATGTCGATTTTACCACTATTTTTTATTTCTAGACATCTTTGCCATTCTACATCTTCAATTAGTAAATTGCATGCTTGAGCTATTTCTTTGAAAGTATCATATGCTACCCCATTACGTGTTCAGATATCTCCGTAACTGGGCACAGCAACAATGAGTAGTAATAGTACTCTAAGAAAGCATCTTTCTGCATCTGAAAGTGATCCACCATACATTCTCCCTAGACAGGGACCACCCAAGGCATTGGGACTGCATACATCAGGGATGCAGAATCTCAGACCTGGGGTCCCAATCCAGCCCTTTAGGGTTCTGCAGATAGCCATACCCACTTTCCCCCAACCACCTATTGTTTGGTGGTTTCCCAACTTTTCTGCAATTTTCTCCCTATTCTAAAAGGTCTAAATGCCTCTCCTAAGGCTTAGTGTCTGGCAGTTCAGAGCTTTAAGGTACAATAGGCTGGTATTTGGGGTCCTTTCATCCCTCTCCTTTGCCTTTGGCTCTACCCACTGCTGGAATGCAGCCCCCACGAGCTTCTCTGAAGTGGAATTCGGCCTTTGGGCTGAAAGAAGTTCAACACCCCTGGCATACATCCTATAGCCTGCAGTAGAGTTCGGGATGCGGAGCCTCTCATCCATGGGCCAAAGGCAGACCTCCAGACCACCCAGTCCAGACCTCCAGGCTCTTCCGAGGCCACGCCCCTTCATTGGCCCCACTGCAGGTTACCAATAGTATTTATTCCAACTACAATTATTGATTCCCTCCAACTACAAAGGAGGGCTCACGCATGTTGGGGAAGGAGAACGCCTGGATGCAAATGTCTTTTCCCCCATTGCATGCTGGACAAAATTAAGAGTAACTTCTGTAGCTCCATCCATTTTTGTGTTGGCGCATCCATTTTGGCTCTGTCCCCGCCCACTACTGGAGTGTGGTGGGGAAACCCCCAGAGAGGTTTTGACTGAGGTAACATGGTATCCTGCTCTAGAGCAAGCCTTGGCTGTTTGCAAGCCTGTACAGGGAGCAAGGCAATAGAGTAGTGAAGCTGGCAAACAACTGGTCAGGCACACAGGTTTCAGTCCAAGGAGTTTTAAGTTAAGGCGGGAGTGGTCAAAATCCAGGCAGAGGTCAGAACACAGCAGTCAGGCAACAAGGATCAGGCAGCAGCAGGAGTAGTCAAGATAACAAGCAAGAGGTCAAACACAGTAAATCAGCCAGGAATGTTATGTAGTCCAGAAGCAGGGTTGTTCAGCAGTCCCAATGGTCAGGAAACAAAGCATTAGACACAGGGCAGGATTCAGGAGGCAAGGCACATGGCAGAGGCTGGAAAGGCCATGTTGTTCCAATGCTGGCTGGGTTTCCAGTGAAGGCTTTCCAAGCCAGCCAGACCCCACCCAGAGCTCAGCTGTAGCAATCAGAGCTCCCTTCCCAGAGCCTACCCCAGGAATCCCTTTCTCTTGAGGAGACCTCTTTTGCAGGTGAGAACTCCTTCGCACAGGAGCCCTGCTAGTCTGTTGCTTGAGGTGACGACGCTCCAGGGGATCAGGGGGTGGCTCAGCCTCTGGCTCAGAGGCAGAGTCCCTCTGTCCTGACAAGGATGGCCTGGCAGCCACTTCCCCCAAGGGTTCAGGCTCCTGTGGGTGTGGTGGCAGTCCCTGGTCTGGGGTATCCTGGGCTTCTGGGGCCTGTAGCTCCTCCTCTGAGGAGGAGGACTCCTGTTGGGGCATAACATCACTCCCCTCCCCATAATTCCCCCCAGACCAATTTGAGGGGTCAGGTTTTCCTGGATATTGTCAGTGGAATTTCTGGACCAGGTCAAGAGCATGGACATTTATAGCATCCTCCCAGGAGCGATCTTCTGGCCCATAACCTTTCCACTCCATGAAATATTGGAGGCAGCCTCGGTATAGCCAGGAATCCAGAATGCTATCCACTTCATATTCCTCCTCCCTGTCCACTGTAATGGGAGGTGGTGGTGATGAGTGGTTCTGGAAAGGAAGGGTTGGTAAGTCAGGGACCAGAAGTGAGCGGTGGAAAACTGGGTGAATATTTAGGGATGAGGGCAACTGTAGGCAAAAGGCTAGGGGATTGATTTGAGCGACAATAGGAAAGGGTCCAATGTAACAGGCGTCCAGCTTGCGGATGGGCCAGCGGGTGGAGAGGTATCGGGTTGACAGCCATACCCGGTCTCCAACTGCTAAGACTGGGCCAGGTCAGCGCCATCAGTCTGCAAAATATTTGTATGTATCTTTGGCCTCATCCAGTTGCTCCCGTAAGACTTGATGCAAGGCTTGGAGTTCCTGGAGCATTTGGTCTGCTGCCAGAACAGAAGAAGGTGGAGAGACTGAAGGGAAGAACTGGGTGTGGTAGCCATAATATGCAAAGAAGGGGTCTGGCACGTAGAAGAGTGTAAGGAGTTATTATATACAAATTCTGCTAAAGGTAAGAGCTCTGCCCAATTGTCCTGCTGGAAGTTCACAAAGCAACAAAGGTATTGCTCCAGCACGCTCAGTTTGCCCATCTGACTGGGGATGATGGGCCAAAGAGAGGTGGAGCTGAATTTCCAAGGACTTGAACAAGGACTGCCAGAAATGAGCTGTGAACTGGGTGTCCCAGTCTGAGACCATGTGTTAAGGGAGACTGTGTAGCTGGAAGATATTTTGATGAACAACTGAGCTGTCTCTTTAGCTGAGGTGATCCCAGAGCAGGCAATGAAGTGGACATTTTAGAAAACAGGTCTACTACCACCGGGATGGTGTTGTAGCTTCCTAAAATAGGCGATTCTATAATAAAGTCCATAGATATTGTTTGCCATGGGCCAGAAGGGGTTTGAAGTGGGAGCAAAAGACCTGCAGGCTTTCCAGGTTGATTGTTGGCTCAGCGGCAGATGTCACATGCTGCTGCAACATAGTGTACTGTATCCGCATGTACTTTTGGCCACCAAAATTCCCTCGTAACTAAGTGCAGTGTTTTGTATAGGCCAAAATGTTCTGCCAGCCATCTGTCCTGGCAGAGCCGAAGTGCTTCTGCATGGAGGGACCCAGGTGAAACATAAAGACATCCCCCATCGTATAACATTCCATTTGGGACTGAGAAGGAGAAATTCCCTGAAGCTTTGGTATTTCGACAGTCAAGGAGGCGGGCCTGAGCATAAGGATCCTGCTGCTGTTGGTCATGGATCTGGTCAGCCATGGATAGTGGGATCTGGGTAGCCAAGAAGTTTTGAGGGCGTAAAACAGTAGATACTGGGTTTTCAGCCTGAACCAGGCAGTATTCAGGCTTCTGGGACAGAGCATTTGCTTGCCAGTTTTGAGTCCTGGGAATGTAAGTCACAGTGAAATTAAAGCAAGAAAAGAAAAGGGACCACCAAATTTGATGTTGGTTTAATTTGCAAGCTGTTTGTAGGTATTCAAGATTCCAGTGGGCTGTGCTCACCTGAACTGGTTGTGCTGCACCTTCCAAGAGATGTCTCCAGGTTTCAAATGCAACTTACATAGCCAGTAACTCCTTGTCCCAGATGGTATAATTCTGTTCAGCAGGAGTGAGCTTACAACAATAATAAGCACACAGGAGCAGTATTTGGTCCTGTTTGGAAGGTTGAAGTAGCACGGCCCCCAGAGCTATACCGGAGGCATCAGTCTCCACCACAAAAGGGGTCTGAGGATCTGGATGCTGCAGGATCATTTCAGAAATAAAGGCCTCCTTCAGTTGCTGGAATGACTGCTGTGAGTCTGTATCCCACTGAAATGGCACCTGTGACTGAACCAGGTTCGAGAGGGGTGCTGTGATCTTTGCAAAGTTGGTTTATAAACCAGTGGTAATAGTTAGCAAAACCCAGGAGGTGCTGGACATCTTTAACTCACTGAGGGGCCTGCCAAGATGAAATTGTTTCCACCTTGGATGAATCCATCTAAATCCTAGCTGGGGATATGCCGATGTCCCAAAAAGTCCACTGAGGAAAGATCAAAAGCACACTTTTCCAGTTTGGCGTACAAATTATGTTCCGTGAGTCGCTGTAACACAGCCTGGATATGATGAACATGGTCCTGTGGATGTTTGGAGAATATCAGAATATCATCTAAATAAATTATTACAAAGCAGTCCAAAATATCACGAAAAATGTCATTCATGAAATGTTGGAAGACGGCTGGAGCGTTGCACAAACCGAACGGCATTACGGTATATTCATTCATAGTGGCCATACCGGGTGTGAAATGCAGTTTTCCATTCATCCCCAGCCTGGATTCGGACCAGGTTATAGGCCTCACATAGATCTAGTTTGGTGTAGACTAGCTCATCGGAGATGTTCCAAAAGTTCTGGAATTAACAGAAGAGGGTACCGTTTGTGGACTTTAATCTTATTCAGTGCTCAGTAATCATTGCAGAGTCTGAGTTCTCCACACTTCTTTTTCATTAAAAGAACAGGGGCCGTTACAGGAGAAGTGGAGGGTCATAGAATCATAGGGTTGGAAGGGGCCGAGAAGACCATCGAGTCCAACCCCCTGCTCAGTGCAGGAGGCCTGATTCCCAAGCAGTCTCCCATCCAAGTACTAACCAGGGCTAACCCTGCTTAGCTTCTGAGATCAGATGAGATCAGGCACATCCAGCCCTTTGTGTAAATGTTTGTCAAGGAACTTCTGCAGAGCAGCAAGCTCTGGTTCTGACAGGAAATAAATCCGCCCAACAGGAATCTGAGCTCCAGGCTTGAGGTCGATAGAACAATCATAGGGCCAGTGTGGGGGAAGCTGATCTGCTTCCTTCTTCCCAAAACCATCGCTGTATTCCTGGTACTTGACTAGGAGACCCTTGAGGTAAGTCAGTAGCACCTCTTTGGTAATGGATCTCACCCTCTCACATAGACAATGTTCCTGAAAATATGGTGAGGAAAAGTTCAGGTTACCCTGGGCCCAGGAAATTTGTGGGTCATGTCGGGATAACCAGCTCATTCCTAGTACCAGAGGGAAATGGGGCATATTTGCCAGATAGAACTGGAGTTCTTCCTTATGTCCCTAGATCTCCAGAGTCAGGGGCACTGTCTCATGGGTTAAGGATCCTGATATCAAGGGCCCACCATCAATCGTCCCTACCACCACTGGGTGGTCTATGGGCTGGGTTGGGATCTGCTGCACAATAGCAAATGAAAAGTCCATGAAGTTGCTAGAGGCTCCTGAGTCCACCATGGCAGAACTATGAATACTGGCCAGTCCCGGCCCCTGAAGAATCACTGGGAGGAGTAGTTGTTCTTGCAATGACCACCCAGGGTGGGGGACTGCAGTTGTAACATCCAGCCATTGGGCTACTGCTATGTCTGTCAGGTTTGCTGGTTGGGACCATTTGGCAGGGCACATGATTGCAAAATGGCCAGTAGTCCCACAGTACAGAGACCCCCTTGTCTCTGCCGGTCCTTCTCCTCAGGGGTCAACTTTGGCTGGGATCCCCTTTATTTTAAGCCACCTTGATGGGTAGAAACTTCTCAAGGCAGCATACATAATTAAAGAAACAATACAGCAATAAAACAATAAATATCAATGAAAACAATAACCTGAGCTAATAATATCCCCTGTGTCTCCTACGTGACAATTGTGTGTGCATGTTGAGTGGGCAGCAGGTGGAAACTGACTGCCATGGCAAATGTAAACACAGGAGCCTGGTGGTCAGCAGGCGGGCAGCACAATGAGGCCCAGGTGCAACCACCTGGAAAGCCACCTTCAAACAGACCAGCAGGAAACCACTGAATAGTAACTTATCAAAAATTTTGATTTTAACCATTTGTGCATGAATACGGATCCTCTGTACAGTTCTGTTAATAAGGCTTGTTTATTGCACAATAAAAGCCTCATGAGGAGGTACCCAGTGTTATTAAGTTGCCACAATACTTTGGTTTTGATACAGACCTAGTCATATTTAAAGTAGGTCTACTGAAGTCAGTGGGTAGTATCCAGTGTTAGTCCTATGTAGAGTAGATCCTACCTAGACTAGATCCATTGAAATGCAGGAGACTTAAGTCCCATTCATTTCAATGGGTCGGGGGGCCACGGTGGCTTAGGGGGCCGCGGTGGCTTAGTGGTTAAGATGCTGAACTGCAGACCGGAAGGTCGGCAGGACAGCAGTTCGAGACCCGAGTGCCGCGTGACGGAGTGAGCTCCCGTCTTCAGTCTCAGCTCCTGTCAACCTAGCAGTTCGAAAGCAAGAAATTGCAAGTAGATAAATAGGTACCACTTCGGCGGGAAAGGTAACAGCGTTCTGTGCACCTCGGTGTTCAGTCATGCCGGCCACATGACCACGGAAGCGTCTTCGGACAGCGCTGGCTCTTCGGCTTAGAAATGGAGATGAGCACCACCTCCTAGAGTCGGATACGACTGGTTGGGGACACCTTTACCTTTTTTTTTTTTTTTTACCTAAGACTACCATTGGATACTCATCAATGCGAATTAAGTTAGTAGTGACTAACTTACGTCCCATTAATATCCGTGGGTCTACTTTATGTATTACTAAAGGTGCTTCCACATTATGCTTTTATTGTGCAATCTCCCTGCCTCAAATGCATAATTTAAGAGGGGCAGCCAGATGGCAACATCTTCCTTTATAACCCTCCCATGTTATCCCGCCATTTCTTCTGTCTTTTTTCTTACCAGAATAATAATCAGAGAGGGAGGAAAAGATGTAATAGATGCACAATGTTTTGGTAGTGCTAGGAGCCCTCCATCTGGAAGCACCCCAAGTCAGAATCCAACCCGGAGGGATCACTGTATTGGTCTATTGCATCAAAAGCAACATAAAGTTGGATTGACCTTCAGTTTATTTGTCCTTATCATATCCATTATCATGGCCAGGCACTAATTAAGCACATCTACTTCCCCACCTGGATCAGATGAGAAAGGGAGATAGAGCTATGTGTCATCTGCATACTGATGACACTGCACTCTAAATCTCCTAATGATCTCACTCAGCAGTTTCAATGTAGATGTTAAGTAGCATTTGGGACAAGATGGAACCTTGTTGGGCCCCAAAGCATGCTAAGGAGTTTAACAGACACTCCCCAGCACCACCTTCTGTAAATGGCCATTCAAGTATGAACTACTGCAAAGCTGTACGCAACTCAGACTGCCTATCCTGAAAGGTGCCATGGTTGATGGTTTTGCAAGCCACTGTGAGGTCCATGAGAATCAACTGGGTTGCATCCCCCATTTTCTCTCTCCCAGCAAAGCTCATCCCACAGGGTGACCACTGCATCTTCTATGCTGAAACTAGGCCGAAATCCTGATTGATCTAGAAAATCAATTTCATCCAAGTGATGGTATTTGAACTGCTGCCACCCTCTCAAGCACCTTGCCCAGGAAAGGGATGTTAGCTAGTGGCCTATAATTATTCAGATCTGCTGGATCCAAGGATGTTTATTTCAGAAGTGGTCTCAGCACTCTGACCAGTAGGGAAGAACTGATAACCTTTTGAAACGAGCCAGTCATCCCCTCCCTTCTGGATGTCATAAGCCACGAAGGGCAGGGGTGCTTGTGCTAATTTAAACAAGCACCTTGTCCACATCCTTGGGTCATAAAAACTGAAAGTCCTCTGACATTAGATGGTGCCCTGGATACCTTCAAGGATTGAACCTCCTAAACTGTGGTGTCTAAGGGCAGGATCCAGTGCTGCCCATCTGTTAGTGGAGCTGGCTACTGATTCTGGTTCGCACACAGCCAGTCCCGCCAATTCCGTTGCACAAGTGACCCCTACCACTTGTGGACTAGCAATTTAGCGCGTCCAGGGGAAAGTCCCAAAGCAAGTGGAAATGCTCATTTCTAGAAGGGGGCAGGTCACTGGGTCTGATCTGCTGATCTGCCTCCTTCCAGAAATGAGCATTACTGCTCAGTTTGGCTTGACCCCAGAAGCGCTAAATCATAGGTAGTGGCCACTTGTGGAACAAAATTGGCAGGGCTGGCCATACACACAAGGGCTGCATTGGATTCTGCCTCATGTCAAAATTAGAAAATGCAGCATACCAACAGTCAATTGATTTTTTTCTTCTTCCTCTCATATTATGGTTGAACTAGTAGCTATCCAGTTATATTGGTGGACAGCTCCCAGGCTACCATCAGGAGTCAATTTCTGGAGCAAATTGCTCCTATAATTTTTTAAGTTATATTGGCTCCTGGTATGTTTTCATGACAAATTCAAAATACTGGTCTTGATCTTTGAAGCATTACCAGCCTCAACCAATATTATGTGACGGACCCTGTATCTCCATGTGATCAAGCCCACCTGTTTAAAATCTGGAGGGAGGGTTCTACTTCACCTTCTGCCACTGCCTGAGGTTAGTTTCATTGGTACAACGGACAGGACCTTCTCAGTGTTGGCAACAAAGCTTTGAAACAGTCCCCCATGGGAAATGTGCCTGGTCTTCTCTCATTCCCCCTTCTGAGAAATGGTGAAAAGCAACTTTCTTCACTAGGCTTTTAATGATAATTGAAACTGCGGTTTTATCCCCCTGAATCTGTATATTTGCTGTCTTTACAGACATTGGTGCTGTTCTGTATATTATTATACAATAATATATTGGTGCTGTTTTGTATATTATTTATTTTGTAATTGTTGATGTTGTATTGCTAATTTATGTTGCATTGCTAACTGACTTGCCACTTCTTAGCAAGAAAAAAGCAGAGAAATAAAACAACATACTTTTGGTTAGGGATGTTGGCAAAATCTGCAACGGATTCAAATGAGTTCAGATTTCTATTTCTGTGACCTGCGGATTCTGCTCCAAACCGGCTTCTACTGTGTGGATTCTGTGGACTTCCAGACTAGGGATGTACGAAAGTGACTTACCTTAAGCGGATTACGTTGATGGTGGGGGGGGAGGCGTTCCATCCCTCCCCCCGGAATCCTGGATGGGGGGGAGGCGATCCGTTCCTCCCCCCCGGAATCCTCGATGGCCTGCTGTGCTCCGCGGCAGCTCCGCGGAGCAGCCGGCCAGGCCCAGCCCAGCCCAGAGCCATCTGCAGCCAGATTTCTGGCCGTGGAGGGCTCTGGGGAAAAAACAACAACAACCCGCGTATGCAAATGACGGCAGCTATGGCCGCCGCCATTTGCATTCCTTATTTTAGGCCGTCTGAATCTACGTAAATATTTACATAGACTATGACGGTGAAAATAAAGGGGAATGCAAATAGCATAGCGGGCACTATTTGCGTCCCTTTTTGATTCATCGTTTTAGCCTACGTAAATCTTTACGTAGGCTAAAACGACGAATCAAAAAGGGAAGCAAATAGCGCCCGCTACGCTATTTGCGTTCCCCTTTATTTTCGCTGTCATAGTCTACGTAAATATTTACGTAGACTAAGACGGCGAAAAATAAGGAATGCAAATGGCGGCGGCCGTAGCCACCGCCAGTTGCGTATGCAGTTTTGTTTTGTTTTTTTAAACCCACCCAGCCATGATAGGCTACATAAAGGTTTACGTAGCCTCTCACGTCGTGTGTTGTTTTTTTTTTTAACCCAGCCATGATAGGCTACGTAAATTTTAACATAGACTATCACGTCTTTTTTTTTTTTTTTTTTAACAAGACTGGAAATGGCGGTGGCGGCAGCCGGTCGGAAGACCAGCCACCGGAGCCGCGTTGTCTGGAAGATCTGCCCCAGGTCAGTCTCATCCTGGGGGGGATCCGCGGGGGGGCGGCAGGCCGTTCCGCCACGGAGTTCGGGGGGGGCAAATGCACTGGCATTCGGCCTCACTGAGATCGGTGGCGGAATTCTCTGACATCCCTATTCCAGACCATTCTTTTACTTTTGGGAGAGATTTGCATCTCTGCTCATTAGCGCTAATGCGTACTTGCAATTATGTTTTAATGCACATTAGCACTCATGAGCATTAGTGAGAATGTGCATTTGCAGAAGTGGAAGATAATTCTCATAGACAGTAATCCAATTCCATCAGTGAGTGGCCAATGGAATTAAAGGTACCTGACAAACACAGATGGAAAGGACCTAACAAAGTCTGTACATCCCTACTTGTACTGGATTACCTGCAGGTGGATGCGACTGTAATTAGATGGGAGTAGTAAAGGAGGGGGGTTCGCATCAAATTCTAAACCACGCCCCGTTTGCGAAGGTGACAGTTGCGCCGCCCCCCCATTGAGACGGGAAGTCCTGCCCTAGCTGGAAGCCCCACGTATGCGATCAGCTGACCCGGCCATATGACCTTCAGGGTCACCTTACAGGGGTCATGTGACCCCTCTACAAACTCGCCATGCCATCGTGGACCCATTGGAATTGGTTTTAGAGCCCTAGCGGGTACAGGCACGGAGATGGCCCGCAGGGCCTTTTCCAAGCTGCGCCCGGATTAGTCCTGCGGGGTCATGTGACCCCTCTACGAACTCGCCAAGCCACCGCAACCCAATAGGAAGAGGTCTTAGAGCCTAGCCCTGTAAGGTCACGCCCCGCAACCCCATTGACCAATAGGGACAGCCTTGCCCCCAGGAAAACAGCCTTTTATCATGCCCAGACACGTTTTCTGCACAGAGAACATGGCGCGGCCAAACACCCCTCCGGGGCCATCTGCTGATCCTCCACTGGCTGCAGAACATGACCCCCGGAAACGGTATATTAGTACCAGTTTTGATGACTCTGCTTTTCCACCACCTAAACGTCTAGGCGAGGAGGAGGCCAAGGTTTCCCAAATGTGGCAGAACATGTTGGAGGCCATTTCACTAGAGAACCTTGTAGCACAGGTAAGATTTCAATGTTTCTATCTATGTGCATGGATGGATGGTTGGAGGGGGTATTTTGTGGTGGTTTCCGAAGTTTGCAAAAGGGTTACAGACAGGATACAGCTTCATAATAGATTGTTCCATTTTCCAGGACCCCTGTGTGAATAATGTTGGTGCAGAAGGCCTTGGAAAAACTGTTGAAATTAAAGTAGAGGGGCCATCACCGATGGCATTATGGAAGATGGCCTCAATAGGAAACTTTCAAATACAGGTACGTGTGATTATTTGTAGCATCGCTATTAAAGACATGCTGTATGTGCTTAGGAGACACCAAAAGTATTTTCTTAATTTCTTTTTAGGGTTGTGCTGATCTGTCAATGGAGCAGCCAGGCCATGTCATCCTGAAAAGTATTCTAGGCCTGGAAGCGGATGAAACAAGCTACAGCTCACCCAGAAAGTGCCGCAGAGCAATGCAATGTATTGTCAGAACCACTGTTTTTGGAATTCTGAAGCACTGCTTAATTGAATATCTACATGATACATGTATTGGTTGTATAATCCAAGCACCAGGACAATCCTCACATGAATGCTTATCTTGGCCAAAGAGGGTCATCTCTAGAAAGCTGAGAATTGTATGTGGGAAAATATGTTTTAAAAGTATACTGTATATTATTACTCTAATCTGATATAGTTTAAATTGCCTCATGCTAACACAAGATTGTGTCGATAAAGTTTTAATTTTGGTGAGTAAAATTGGGCGTTCACACAAGGCCCTTAAACTACCGGATGAAACCCTGAAAAATACCTATCATGTATTTTTAAATCATGTAATGAAAGTGATTAGAAACAGGTCCTATAAATATTTTCTTACATCTGTAAAGCAAAACTCTGAATAAAATGGCTCATTTGAAAACTGCTGCATTTTTTTTGGTTTTGTTTTGTCAGAATCATTTTTGAAAGAATCATTAAACATAGAAATCACAAGGGCTGCAAGGAAAACCTTCAAGAGTCTTTAAAAAGTAAAACACTCCTTAAGCACCACTTAGATTTTCTAAAAAATACCCTAGCTAGCCCCTGCAAAAAAAACTATGATCACCCCTGTAAAGTGACTTTTGAGATGAAGAAGACACAGATCAAGCAAAGGAGTCCACAGAATATCAGGATCCAACCACAACATTCCCCTCTGTTGTTAGAAAGTTTTATGTTCTTTCTGCAGAGCACTTGTGTCTTATGTTTAAAACCTACTATAAGCCTACCTGCAATTGACCCATCACCCTAGACACATTTAAAAATGCTGCTAGGTTTCCCAAAAACTATGCTCACCCCTGTAAATGACGTTGTAACATTAATTTCCATTTTTGAGATGGGTCCTGAAACCCCATTACGTGTTTTGGGTAGGGTGTTGCTAAATTTTTGGAATCCGCTTTTTATCACTAGCTTCCATTATAGGTCAGAGGGCTGGTCCCGAAAAGGCTCATGCCGCATGTCTCCAGATGGGGGTAGATTACATGGGCCCTGAAACCGCATTACGTGCTTTGCGCAAGGTGTTGCTAAACTAAATTTTAGGAATCAGCTTTTTATCACTAGCTTCCAATACAGGGCAGAGGGCTGGTTCCGAAAGGCTCATGCCGCATGTCTCCAGATGGGAGGTAGATTACATGGGTCCTGAAACCGCATTATGTGTTTTTTGAGTAGGGCGTTTCTAAATTTCAGTGTTGGGAAAACAACCAGTGTTCTAAATCTAATCTTTACACATTTATATGTAGGGGGAAACTATTCCCTCCTTTTCTTTTCTTTTTAAATTATTATTATTATTTTATTTTTGTCAGAATCGTTTTTGAAAGAATCATTAAACATAGAGAACATAAGGGCTGCAAGTAAAACCTTCAAGAGTCTTTAAAAAAAAAAAGTAAAACATTCCTTAAGTGCCACTTAGACTTTGTAAAAATCCTACATGGCCTGCCCTTTAGAAGGGGGGGGGGATAATGGTCTAGTCCTCTCATATTTGCTGTTAGCAGCTTGGTAAAAAAGCATTAATGTAAACATCTGATATTGGAGAGGAAAAAAAATCTCAATAACTGTCTTTAAATGATGGATACATAGGTATCCATTTTTTAAAAATAAACATGATGGGGTGGTAGGGAACACCCCCGACTTTGTGCATTTATATATAGGGAAAACTATTCCCTTTTTTAATTATTATTATTATTATTTTATTTTTGTCAGAATCGTTTTTGAAAGAATCAACTTCTATCACTAGTTTCCATTACAGGGTAGAGGGGGTGGGCCCCGAAATGTCTCATGCTGCATGTCTCCAGATGGGGGGGGGGTAGATTACAGGGGACCTGAAACCCCATTACGTGTTTTTGAGTAAGATGGTACTTTTAGTGATAGGTTGAAGGCCAACCTTAGGGGTGGAGGGATCCTTAACTTTATCCAATTACAGTACCAGAATTCACACAATGGGACTAGCGCTGATAAAAAGAGCCCGCACTTCTCTGTGTCTTTACACCCCCCAAACCTGAAGGGAAGGACCTGGAAGCCTACCTTACATGTGAGTATACCTTAACTCTTTTTCCTTCTGCCAACTAATGTAGATGGTTGCAGATAAACTAAAATAAAATGCAATACAGTTTATGCTTCTTTTCCCAATTTACCCCCGCAGAAAAACTAAAACACCCTTCAGTATTCTAAGAGGTGCAGTATGCCTGCAGGCAAGTTCATTTCTCATATATATATATATATATATATATACACACACATATTTATTTATATTTATATTTATATTTATATTTCCCTTTCTGGGGTTGTTATATTGTAAAAAAAAAAAAAGACTCTCTAAAACTGGTCTATCTTTTTTTTTCTTATTATCCATAGAACAATCCCCAAAAGCAGTCTTGATGTCACAGGTCTATCAAGAAGGCATGTATTTTCTAGTTAATTTGTATGTTTTAAGGGGTTTTGTGGGGGTGGGGGTAGGGGGGAACCACCTGGTGCTATCTACCTGCTGCTCTTGGTAAAAATGAATCTGCATGACCAGGGGGCGCCAGTAGGTGGCGATGCAGGATCACAAATAGGTTAACCATTTTTTAGGGGTGCACGAAAGTGACTTACCTGGTCTCGCAGCTTGCTTCGCGGTGGGGGGGAGGCGCTTCGCTGCTCCCCCCGAAGTTCAGGCCGGGGGGGGAGGCTTCCCTCCTCGCCCGGCCAAAATTCAGGCCGGGGGGGAGGCTTCCCGCCTCGCCCAGCCGAAATTCAGGCCGGGGAGGAGGCGCCTCGCCTCGCCCGGCCGCAAAATAAGAAGTTAAAAAAAAAACGCCCCTGTGATGGGCTACATGACGATTTACGTAGCCGATCACGGCTAGATCTGCTAAGTCAGCCGTGATAGGCTACGTTAATCATCACGTAGCCTATCACGGGTGACTTTAAAAAAAAAAAGCGCGTACGCAAATGGCGGCCCCCATAGGGAGCCGCCATTCGCGTTCCTTATTTGGTCGCTGTAGTCTACGTAAATCTTTACGTAGACTACTGCGAAAATAAGGGCAACGCAAATAGCGTTGCCCTTATTTTCGCCGTAGTCTACGTAATCTTTACGTAGACTACAGTGACCAAATAAGGAACGCAAATGGCGGCTCCCTATGGGGGCCGCCATTAGCTGTACGCGTGTTTTTTTTTTAAAGTCACCCGTGATAGGCTACGTGACGATTTACGTAGCCTATCACGGCTGACTTTGCAAATCTAGCCATGATAGGCTACGTTAATCGTCATGTAGCCTATCACGGGGGCGTTTTGTTTTTTTTTTACTTTTCTTGGAATGGCGGCGGTGGCGAAAGATCGGCTGCCGCCCCTGCCCCTGTTGAAGCCCTGCCGAACCGCTGCTGCGACCCACCACCAGGAGCGACATTCGGGAAAGGTAAGTCCCATCCCGGGGGGGCGGGGGGCGGGGGGGTGGAGAATTTCTCCCCGAAACTACTTCGGGGGGCCGAATACGTTGGCACTCGGCCCCCCGAAGTTTCGGGGAGAAATTCTCCCCCATCCCTACCATTTTTTAATTTTTAATCATTTTTTGTACTTTCAACATTTATATTTTCATTCAGAGCTGTTGCTGCAGTCTCTATGCATAGAACAACAGCCATTTTAGGGGAAAATAGTGCATGCAAGCAGCTTTGATTTTTGTCTTCACGTTGTAGGAATGTGTAGGAATCCAAGCGCTTCTATCTTCAAACGTCCTTACAAATCCTTTTTCCTGCAATAAATAGAAAATAGTACCTTTATCATGCCCTATTTTTTATGGAAGGTAAAGCATTATGGGGGGGTCTTGTTTTTAATACAAGAGCAGTATAGCTTCTTTATCATCTTAGAACCCACACCCAACCGTGATATCCCCCCCCCCCAATAAATATTAAAAAAACACACATCTGTAGCAAGGGATATGGATCTTAGTGTGGTGGGGTGTTTCAAACTTACCCATCCATCATGATCCATGATCCAATTTGCTTTGGTGTTTATGATATAGGCAGTGATAAAATTAGCAAGTTCTTCTATATTCTGTCTTGTTAGAGCCCCATCGTGTGTCTGTAGCTTTTGTACAATTATACCTCCAAACAGAAAAATGGTTAAAATCTGCCCCCAGTTGATTTTTCCATCAGCAAACTCAGACTGCATCACCACAGTAAAAGTGTTGAACGCATCAGCCAGACTATGAATTTGGAGATCAAGGATGAGGGGGTTTAACTGCTGTTCAATATCGTATTGAATTGTAGAAAGTGTTTTTTGCAAAATTAAGAACGTTTTGCATTTTGCTATTTTATGGGGTATTTGTCCACAAGCTGTGCTTAAATAAGCATGAACTAGCATAGCCATTTCCCCCTCCATTCTTCTCAAGGGGTCTGCTAGAAATGGTCAAAAGGCTCTCACATCATACGTAGTGGGGGGGAGAGCAAAAGCTTGAGGCAAGACTCTACATGCCTTTGAGTGATCAAACTAGCTCCTTCTCCTTATTTACTATCTCATGAAATCACACACCTGACAGAGATGCACCAAAATTAAGTCAAATGATAAAGAACTGGGTAAGGCTTTGGGGGTGGGGGTATTTTTAATGTAAAAACAACAACATGTTGTTTCTGAAAGTACTGGCTTTATGTATAATGTTTTATTTTTATATATTTTTTTTTACAGAAGACTTTATGGCCAGTCATCCTTTTAGCAAGAAAAGGCCCAGGACAGCACTCACATCGGCATCTGGTAGCACAGATAAAACAGAATTGTTCTAATAATTATGTGGTTTTTAAGATTTCCTGTAAAGCTGAAAGCAGTGTATGTGTGTGTGTGTGTGTGTGTGTGTGTTCTTTTTTAGAAACCACAACCAATGTTCAGGAGGCTGCTGTGATTAACCCCCCAAAGAAGGCCACAAGAAAAACCAAGCATATAGACTCACCAAGTTCTGATGATAAAATAGGTAAAAAGTTAATGTTGGCAAGGGATTGGGGGAGGCGTCATATCGAAAGTAGGAATCTACTGAAGTGGTTATTGCTTTTTGCAGTGAACATGATGCCTGTTAGAGCTCCTTTTAAAAAACCGAAGGCTACTGGCCTGTCAGCAGCAAGGGTAAGGCATTGACTGTGCGTGTGAGTGAGAGAGGGAGAGGGTTGTACCTAACTAATAAGGATGTGCCCTGCCCCTTCGCATTTTTTGGTTTTAGACCAGAAACCTGCAACTGTGAAATGTTCCTCTGTAGAACTACAAGAAGCCACAGGTCCAAAGGCCAAGACAATGAACATGACACCTGTTAGAGCTCCTTTTAAAAAACCGAAGGCTACCAGACCGCCAGCAGGCAAGGGTAAGGCATTGACTGTGCGTGTGAGTGAGAGAGGGAGAGGGTTGTACCTAATTAATAAGGATGTGCCCTACCAGGTTTTTTTTTTGTACCTAATTAATAAGGATGTGCCCTACCAGTTTTTTCTCTTTTTTTTTTTTGGTTTTAGACCAGAAACCTGCAACTGTGAAAAGTGCCTCTGTAGAACCACAAGAAGCTACAGGACCAAAGGCAAAGTGATCAAGATATGAAGGGCACCCAGAGTCTGCAATCTCTAAACCAGGGAGGGGGCTTGCTAATTGGCTTGAACATACTTCTAAAAGACTGAAAGAAGGCTATGAGCTCATGAAGCGCCATACAGAGATTGAAGCAGCCATACGCAAGTTTTTAAGTGCTGATAATGATGGGGCATCTGAAGTAAGCTCTTTTCAGAATATTAAAATGCATACAAAGTACCCTGCACATGGCAACACATTCTTTAGACACGTACAAGTTGGGGGTGGTAAACCATGCTGGAGGTGTTGGAAAAGACGGCATAGGAAGAACAGATTCAACAAAGCATGATTTTACTGGCAGAGGAGGGTTAGTAAAATATTAAACAGGGCTAAAAAAACCCTCTCTGCCTGTAAAAATCAAAGGCCTCCTAAGAAAAGCTGCTCTCCAATGGCAGATTCTCAGGATGCCTCACAATTTTCTGAAGCATGCATAGTGGGTGACCCTCCAGAGGTGGCGTCTCAAGATACCTCACAGTCTTCTGAAGCTTCCAGGGATGCTTCAGGGTTGGACCAAACCCCACCCACAAATAACACAAATGCGGACCAACCCCCACAAGTATATGCAGAGCTTGTGCGTAGGTGGGAGTGGGAACATAAGCGCTACAGGTCAATGCACATAGGTGAAGAATTTAGATTTGTTAATTTAGAACATGTAACATCATTCTCACAGGCTGTGACTGCATTATACACAACGATCCAGCAAATCCTGGATGATGTTAATAGGAGAATCTCTCCTCAAGATTTTGTCCAACTACGGTTGGACTGCAGAGGATTAGCTTATCCTCTTTTTTCAGTTAAAAGACATAGGGATGTTTTACATGTAGAAGATTTTCTATCCCATATCAGTAATCTCCTGCAAAGCTGTGCTGAAATATGTGGGGATGTTACGCTGCGGTTGATAGTTACAATTGTGAGGGCTCCACGGGGCGGTGGGAATCCAAGTAGGAAAATAGGTTCACTCCCGAACAGTCAAATCATCCTTGGAAAACGACAACATTTGGTAGATCTAAATTACACAGGCACCAATCTCTGCTTTGCTGGGGGTCTTTTAGCAGTAATGGCTGAGAGGACACCCACAGATGCAGAATTGTTGACCGCCGCCAGACAGTTACATACAGAACTTGGTTGATCTGAACAAAAAAAAGTAGCCCTCAGTGACATTTCATTGATTGAAAACCATTTAAGGGTCAACATTCAGGTCATACGTTTCGCAAAAAAAGTTGGGGGCTATTTAAAGTACCAGGACCTAGGTACCCCAAAACCTATACTATGATGCTGCATGACGATCATTATTATGGTGTGCGTAGTGTAAAGGCGGTTTTTGGAGCTCAAAACTATTGTGAAATATGCAGTACAATCGTTACCCACAGTCACAGTTGTCTATATATGTGCAGGCTCTGCTTGAGTGCAGATTGTGCTGTAAATGTCAGTAAAATGAAGAGGTGCAGACATTGTCAGATGAACTGCAGATCCAGTACCTGCTTAAATAGACATAGAGAATTGGCCTTAGAGGGTAAAGTAAAATGTGTCTTTAGAGAGTATTGTGAGACTTTCCAGAAAGGTGATCATGACTTTGAGTGTTGTCCAGGAAGGCGGTGCACTGTCTGTTGGGGGTTTATCATATATGGTGATAAGCATGAGTGCTATATGGGGCGTCTTAAGAAGCCTAAAGTGTCTGTGAAATATGTTTTATGACTTTGAAGCGCACCAGTCTTCAGGATTTCATGTTCCTAATTTCTGTTTTGCAAAAGCGTTTGCGGGTGAAACTGTAGAACGCTTTAAGGATAAACCAGGTAAGGGTAAGAAGAATAGAAAGCGGCGTGTGAAAGCACATGGAGATGTAAGCCCGTGGGCCACGGCTGGCAAAATGTGGGAGTTTAAAGGTGATTCCTGTTTCTCTGAATTTATCAAGACCTTCACAGACAGTGCGCAGTTCAAAGGGTGCACTTTTATAGCCCATAACTCGAAGGGGTATGATGGTTACTTTATTCTCAGCCAGCTGATAAAAGAGAAACTTACTGTAGATCTCAAGGGAGAAAATTGCTGTGTATCACCGTGAAGGGGCTAGATAGAAAATTTATCGATTCACTCTGTCATCTACCCATGGCCCTCTCAAAGCTACCAAAAGCCTTGGGTTTTACTGGCACCAAGGGCTACTTCCCACATTAGTTTAACAAACCTGAGAACTGGGACTATGTGGGCCTGCTGCCTAAAGCAGAGGACTGTGGTGCCCAATACATGATGCCTAGAAAGAGAGAGGCTTTTTTAGCATGGTATGATGAGAACAAGTCAAAAACGTTTGAAATGCAGAAGGAGTTGATGTTTTACTGCAGGCAAGATGTTAGTATTTTGGAGCAGGCATGCACCAAGTACCAACATGAAATCATGGAACTGACACAGACAGTGAGAGTGTTTTGGAATGGTAAGAAGTATGTGAAGAAAAGGTTAGCAACAGATCCATTCCAATACCCCACTCTGGCTAGTACATCTTTTGCAATGTATAGGTTTAAGTTTCTGACAGAGTACACCATTGCCATACCCCCACCAGATAATTATCACAGGCAGTGTAAACAGTTTTCTACCCCTGGAGATCAGTGGTTGAGCTACATAGAGCATAAAGAAAACATTCAGATTCAGCACACCTTAAAGGGTGGGGAATTCAAAGCTGGCCCTTATTTTCTAGATGGCTATGCAGTCATAAATAATAAGAAGACAGCCTTTGAATTTCACGGTTGCTTTTGGCATGGGTGTTTAGTGTGTTATTCTCCGGAGGATAAGAACCCCCTGCAGGGTAAAACATATGAATTCCTCTACAACTCCACACAAAAAACAGCTACTGAACTGAAACTGATGGGGTTTGAAGTCAGGACTATATGGGAACACGAGTGGAGGCATATGTTAAAAACAGATGAGGACCTCAAGAGTTTTCTTGCTGGTGCTCATTTTCCAGACCCTCTAGAACCTAGAGACGCTCTCTTTGGGGGGCGTACTAATGCGGTCTGTCTGCATTATAAACCTGAAGATGGGGAACGGATTCATTACTATGATTTTACAAGCCTGTATCCCTATGTGAACAAGAATAAAGCATACCCTTGTGGTCATCCCAAAATAATTTATGAGAACTTTAAACCGCTCTCAGATTACTTCTTCCAGCTGAGCTATTTAAAATCCTAAAAGATGATGCTGTTAAAGTGCTGCATTCAATATGCCAACAAATCTGGAACACTCAACAGTGGCCACAAGACTGGAAAAGGTCAGTTTACATTCCAATTCCAAAGAAGGGCAACGCCAAAAAGTGTTCAAACTACCGCACAATTGCGCTCATTTCACATGCCAGCAAGGTGATGCTCAAAATCCTACAAGCTAGGCTTCAGCAGTATGTGAACCGAGAACTACCGGAAGTACAAGCTGGGTTTCGAAGAGGCAGAGGAACTAGAGATCAAATCGCCAACGTTCGCTGGATCATGGAGAAAGCAAGAGAATTCCAGAAAAACATCTATTTCTGCTTCATTGACGACGCTAAAGCCTTTGAGTGTGTGGATCACAACGAACTGTGGCAAATTCTTAAAGTGATGGCAGTACCAGACCACCTTACCTGTCTCCTGAGAAACCTGTACGAGGGTCAAGAAGCAAGAGTAAGAACCAGACATGGAACAACCGAGTGGTTCAAAATTGGGAAAGGAGTACGACAAGGCTGCATATTGTCACCCTGCTTATTTAACTTATATGCAGAGTACATCATGAGAAACGCTGGGTTGGATGAATCACAGGTCGGAATTAAGATTGCCGGGAGAATTATCAACAACCTCCGATATGCAGACGATACCACCCTAATGGCAGAAAGCGAAGAGGATCTCAAGAGCCTCTTGTTGAGGGTGAAAGAGGAGAGTGCAAAAGCTGGTTTGAAACTCAACATTAAAAAAATGAAGATCATGGCATCTGGCCCCATCACTTCCTGGCATAGAGAAGGGGAAGAAATGGAAGCAGTGACAGATTTTACTTTCTTGGGCTCTAAGATCACCGCAGATGGTGAGCGTAGCCATGAAATTAAAAGACGCTTGCTCCTTGGGAGGAAAGCTATGGCAAACCTAGACAGCATAGTAAGAAGCAGAGACATCACCTTGCCGACAAAGGTCCATCTAATCAAAGCTATGGTTTTCCCAGTAGTAATGTATGGCTGTGAGAGCTGGACTATAAGGAAGGCTGAGCGCCGAAGAATTGATGCTTTCGAACTGTGGTGCTGGAGAAGACTCTTACGCGTCCCCTGGACTGCAAGGAGGTCCAATCAGTCCATCCTAAAGGAAATCAACCCTGAGTGCTCATTGGAAGGACAGATACTGAAGCTGAAGTTCAAATATTTTGGCCACCTAATGCGAAGAGAAAACTCTCTGGAAAAGACCCTGATGCTGGGAAAGACTGAAGGCAAAAGGAGAAGGGGACGACAGAGGATGAGATGGCTAGATAGCATCACCGATGCAATGAATATGAACTTGAGCACACTCCGGGAGAGAGCGCAGGACAGGAAGGCCTGGCGTGCTATGGTCCATGGGGTCACAAAGAGTCGGACATGACTGAACGACTGAACAATAACAACAGATTACTTCGGGATTGCAAAGGTTAAAGTTTACCCACCCCGAGGTCTTTTCTTCCTGGTCCTCCCTACCAAGGTGGGCGGTAAGCTCATGTTTGGCTGTGTGCAGCTTGTGCAGCAGTGCATCAGCAGGAAACATGTAAACATTCTGATGAGGAACGGGCTCTGCTAGGAACATGGTGCACTGTTGAGCTGAATGCAGCTGTAGAAAAGGGCTACAAGGTTGTGAAAATTTATGAAGTCTGGCGGAGCTTTTCCGAGTGGTTCACGGCCTGTTACATTCTGGGCCAGGGAGAGAGACGGTGGAACCCTCGGTAGCACGCTGTGACGAGTTTGCGCGGCACTTTGAGGATAAAGTCACTCAGATTCGTCATGAATTGGACACCACCATTAATGCAGTTCCATTGGTAGAGGCGTTCAGAGCACCGTCTGGTCCAGTTTTATTGGATGAGTTTCAGTTACTGAGGCCTGAGGATGCGGACAAGGTGCTTGGCCAAGTCCAATCGACCACTTGTGTGCTTGACCCTTGCCCTTCATGGCTTATTAAATCAAACAAGGAGGGGTTGTCCGGCTGGGTCCAGGAGGTTGTAAATTCCTCCTTGAGAGAGGGAGTGGTGCCTGCTGCTTTAAAAGAGGCAGTAATTAGACCACTCCTGAAAAAGCCTAACCTGGACCCAGAGGATGTTAACAATTATAGGCCAGTGGCCAACATCCCCTTCCTGGGCAAGGTGCTTGAGCGGGTGGTTGTAGGACAGCTCCAGGCACTCTTGAATGAAACGGATTATCTAGATCCATTTCAATCGGGCTTCAGGCCTGGTTTTGGAACGGAAACTGCCTTGGTCGCCCTGTGGGATGACCTCTGCCGGGAGAGGGACAGGGGGAGTGCGACCCTGTTGATTCTCCTGGACCTCTCAGCGGCTTTCGATACCATCGACCATGGTATCCTTCTGGATAGGTTGTCTGGGTTGGGAGTTGGAGGCACTGCACTACAGTGGTTCCGCTCCTACTTGGATGGCCGATTCCAGAAGGTGGTGCTGGGGGATTATTGCTCTGTGCCATGGCAATTGTGCCATGGGGTTCCACAGGGCTCTATTTTATCCCCCATGCTGTTTAACATCTACATGAAACCGCTGGGGGAGGTTATCCGGAGGTGTGGGCTGAGGTGCCATCAATATGCGGATGACACCCAGCTCTACCTCTCTTTCTCATCAAAACCAGGTGAGGCAGTGGCTGTTCTGAACCAGTGCCTGGGCACGGTAATGGACTGGATGAGGGCTAATAAACTGAAACTCAATCCAGACAAGACGGAGGTACTGTTAGTGGGTGGTTCGTCTGCCCGGCTAGGTGATATTCAACCTGTTCTGGAGGGGGTTGCACTCCCCCTAAAGGATCAGGTTCGTAGTTTGGGGGTGCTCTTGGATCCAGAACTGTCACTTGAGGCACAGGTGAACTCAGTGGCACGGAGCACTTTTTATCAGCTTAGGCTGGTATACCAACTACGCCCTTATCTGGACAGAGATAGCCTACCGACAGTTATCCATGCTCTGATAACTTCTCGTCTGGATTACTGCAATGCGTTATACGTGGGGCTGCCTTTGAAAACGGTCCGGAAACTTCAGCTGGTCCAAAATAGGGCAGCAAGATTGTTAACAGGGACTGGCCTGCGAGCTCATATTACGCCAGTACTTTTCCAGCTGCACTGGCTGCCAGTCCATTTCCGGGCCCGATTCAAAGTGCTGGTGTTAACATTCAAAGCCCTTAACGGCTTGGGGCCAGGTTACCTGAAGGATCGCCTCCTCCCATATGTGCCTGCCCGGACCTTAAGATCATCAGCAGCAGCCCTTCTCCATGAGCCCCTGCCAAAGGAAGTGAGGCGGGTGGCTACTAGGAGGAGGGCTTTTTCTGCTGTGGCACCCGGCTCTGGAATGAGCTCCCTAGTGAGGTTCGCCTGGCGCCTACATTGTACTCCTTTTGGCGCCAGGTGAAGACCTTTTTATTTTCCCAGGCATTTGAGCTTTCTAAATTTTTATCTTTGCTGTTTTAAATCTGTATTTTAAACTCCTGTACTGCTGCTAGGTTTTATTGTGGTTGTATTGTTATATTGTGGTTTTAATGTTCTATATATTTTAAATTGTTTTATTGTGTGTTGTTTGGTTTTAGTTTTTGTGAACCGCCCAGAGAGCTTCGGCTATTGGGCGGTATAGAAAGGAAAGAAAGGAAATAAATAAATAAAATAAATAAATTTTGAAAAGCGGACCACCCATTTATTTTCAGATTACATTGACATGCACCTTCGCCAAAAACAGGAGGCTTCAGGGTACCCACACTGGTGTGTCAGCACAGAAGATAAACAGCAATATATCGCTGATTATCTCCAAAATGAAGGGGTGGCATTGCGCCCCGATGAGATTGCCATGAACCGCACAAAACGGCAAATTGCAAAATTATTCTTAAATTCTCTGTGGGGGAAATTTGGCCAGTGGACAAACCTGCCTAACACACAAGTGGTGAGAGACCCTGATGAGTTATTTCAGATTCTGTTTTCTGATGCTTATGACGTTTCAGTGTGTGAATTTATCGATACTAATGCCACATGCGTGTCCTGGAAACATTCTGAAGACGGCATGATAACTCTAGGTAGGAAGAATGTGTTCATAGCTGCCTTTACAACAGCATATGCTCGGCTGAATCTCTACACTTTGCTAGATGGCCTTCAAGATCGCTGTTTATAACACAATACAGATTCTGTGATATTTGTGAGTAGGGAGGGGCAGTGGATACCCTCTCTCGGTGATTACTTAGGAGACCTCACAAGCGAAATCCCTGCAGATGAATTTATCACAGAGTTTGTGTCAGCCGGTCCTAAGTCCTATGGTTTTAAACTTTCAGGAGAAGGGAAAGTTTTTTTGAAGGTCAAAGGCATTACATTGAACACCACTAACTGTGAAAAAATTAATTTCAACAGTCTCAAAGACTTAGTTTTTGCCTATGTCTCAGACAGGGAGCGCAGACCGCCTTGTGAGATTGTCGTACAGCAGCCAGGTATTGTAAGGAACAAAAGCCATTGGACTCTGGAAACTAAGACTCTCAGGAAAACTCAAAAGGTGGTATATGATAAAAGAGTTATTACTGAAGGGTTTAACACATGGCCTTACAGATTTTGACTATGAATACACACTGGCAACACCCCTTTTCAGCCATTCTAGCGGGGCCTAGCAACTGTGGGAAAAGCTTTTTCATCAAAAAATATGCTGGACAATGCTCACAGTGTGTTCTCGGTTGTACCTGAAAATATCGTGTGGTGTTGTTGGCAGCCTCTGTACAAAGATCTGCTATGTAAATACCCATTTATTCAGTTTGTGGAGGGTTTGCCTGCAAAATTTGATGATAATGATTTGTTACCCCTCAATAAAGTAAATTTTTTGATGATAAGACGATCTGATGTTGTCGGCGTCTGAGAGCTGTGAAGTTGAAAAGGCCTTTACTCAGTATGTACACCACAGGAACTTGAGTATTTTTTTCATCACGCAGAATATTTTCTGCAAGGAAAAAAGCAACCGCACCATCAGCCTAAATGCAAAATATATGGTGATGTTCAAAACCCCCAGGGATAAATTTCAAATTGCAATTTTAGCTCATCAAATGTACCCACAAAACAGTCAATTCTTCATGGAGGCATTTGCAGATTCTACAAGCAAACCTTATGGTTATCTGGTGGTAGATTTAAATGCATCTACCCCAGAAACTTACAGGTTAAGAACAGGTCTTTTTCCACCAGACTGGCCTGTAGTGTACATCATGAAAAAAGCTCCAGCTGGTTACAAAAGGCTTCACCTTTAGTGCTAGCCCATCTATTGATGCCCAGCTCCTCTGCAAGACAACATGTCTAACTGTGTAAAGAGAAATTTGGCACTCTTAAAAATTCTTATTAAGGTACCGCCATGCCAGAGGAAAGCCATTTTATGTGCAGCATCTGATGATCTTATTGCGGCCATCTCAGAAATAGCACTCAATACTTTAAAAGGCAACATTCCTCTATCTCCCCAACAGGTACATACATTAAGAAAGAAACGTAACCTTATTAAAAGCCTGAGTAACAAGAAAGTCTCTCTGAGAAGAAAGAAGCATCTGGTGAGACAATCTGGTGGGTTTCTTGGACCGTTACTAAGTTTTGCAGTCCCCCTGCTTACCGGGTTTTTAGGCAATCAGTGATGGAGTATGCTGAAAAGATGTATTTGGTCCCTAGCCACCAGCTGGAAAAATTAAAGGGGCCACCTCCTAAGGAGGAAAACATCAGAACTGCAGCAATCAGCTCACTAGATACTGAGATGCAGGGAATTCTCCACAGGAGCGACTTAACAGAACATGAAAAAGTTAAACGTTATGCTTCTTTGCTTCAAAAATATCTGACCCATGTAAGACAGAGGGAGGCGGAGAAAGAAAACCTAAACCTGTTTCTACCTCAGCCACAACAAGCCTCTGTGGAAGTGTCAGTAATCTCTGACAATGTCTTCCAAGAAGTACTTGACAGTCTTCCTGCTAGATATAAGAACAATGCAAGGCTCCTATTGATCAAAATGCAGCCAAACAGAGATGTTTCTTTGTGGGATGAGAAAGGAGCCTTTGTGTACAAGGGGGTGGCTGTACCTGGTTCCAATATTCTGGATTTGGTGAAGGGGGTCACACAGACCCTGAAAACCAAGCGTGCCCCAAAAGGATGGGATGTTTTTATGAGTGCTCTGGCTGAACTAAATGTCCCAGCATCTGTAGTGGGTAATCCTACCCATAGAGAAACCTTGGACTACCTAAAGAACCCCAAAGGCATGACGCCAATGTTGTTGCACACCTCTACGAGTGCTAAAAAACAAAAGCGTTCTGATGCTCCTACCTGGTTCAGCTTATGAAGTAACCTTTTGTGGGTTTTTTTTATCAGGACTAAAAATAAATTAGTATTTATATAAAAAAAGCTTACTTAAAGTAATCTGCGCTGTGCCTGTCTACTTTAAGGGTAAATAGTTAGAAAACATACAGACAAGAAATTATTTGTTTTAAAAAAACCCAATATGCTTTATTGGGAAATGCGGCTATGAAAATCACAGTATGATCTACAGCGGTGGGCAGGTTGGAGCATGTCTGACGCATGCCTGGGCAGGTTGGAGCATGTCTAAGGCATGCCTGGGCAAGTTGGAACTTGTCTAAGGCATGCCTGGGCAAGTTGGAACTTGTCTAAGGCATGCCTGGGCATGTTCTTCTTGTTTTTTACAAAATGATCCACCATTTGATCATTTCTTTCTAAATTGTGAGAATAGGGTAAATAGTTAGAAAACATACAGACAAGACATTCTTTGTTTTAAAAAAACCCAATAGAGGGTACTTTTTTGGGAAATACGGCTATGAAAATCACGGCATGATCTACAGCGTTGGGCAGGTTGGAACATGTCTAAGGTGTGCCTGGACATATTCTTCTTGTTTTTCACAAAATGTTCCACCATTTGATCATTTCTTTCTAAATTGTGAGAATACAGTTCTTGAATCTGTTTAAATGTTAGGCCTTTACAACGCTGCTGCAGGAAAAATACACAGTGGTAGCCAAAAACCACAGACTCATCGGCTTGGAGTTGCCTGGGTTGAAACACAGTCTTCCTGGCATTTTTTCTTTAAAAATTCATGATGGTTTTAGGGAAGAGGCGGTGGTTGGGCGGGTGCCCATAGGGATCAAAAAACTCTCCACTTTTATCCTCTGTCAAGTAGATGGCCAGCCAGCGCTCTCCAGGTAGGTTGTGGGGGTGGGTATTGACTACTAACCCCACAGGCCTTTGGTGTACCCTCCCACTGGGAAGCATGTCACAAGGGAACATGCCGTAGAAAATCTTTCTGGTGTAGGAGCTTGAAGATAGCACACGAGTTAGCTGCACGCTGTCCATGTTACATATAGTCAAACAGGACATTTCTCCTGTGATTTATTTCTATCACATTGTCAAAAACACCATAAACAATCATGTTGACCGTGGCGGCCAGGGCTTTAGCAAAACGGAATTCTGCTCTCAGGTTCCCAGTTTTAATCAAAGACTAGTGATCTCCGCATTCTTGGTCTGGCGTCAGGTCGAATGCAAAAAGTGTGTAACCGTTCGCATACTCCTCACGGTTAATTAAAAGGGCCCTATCTTTCATATGTTTGCCAGCTGTTTGTACCAGACTCATGTATTCTCTTACACAGTTTCCATCTTCAAAATTGGGTTGGAGTGGCTTCGTGGGGATTTGCTCTCCATCCAGGTAAAGAGCTGCGAAATTAATATCATAATGCTGAAAATTAAATGGATTTTTATTGAAACCTCCGCTGAAGGAATCCACTAGGCCTATAACGACCTGTTTAGGCAGTTGCCCCAAAAACAGGTTTTCCTGATTGGCAACATGGCTTCCTCTTGGAATGCTAAACACTTTCATACACACACGATCCACAGGGTATTTGGCGTTGGCTGTCAACAGAACCTCTGCATGGCCTAAGCGAACGCCTAGGGCCACCCTCACTTTTTTCACAAAAAGGGAGGCTGACAAAATTTGCAGTCTGTAACGTCTTGCTGCGTTTTCTGTCGTTAAGCAGAAAGCATCTTTGCTGCGTGTAAGTTTAATTTTCACATCAACTCCATTAAACAACAGTTTTTCCTGTAAAAACAGATCAGTGTGAAGATGTCCCAATAGCTCTATTTTTCGGCTTTGAGCTGTTAGGTTCGCTCTTTTAATGAAGCCTTGATTGTTTCCGTCCAGACCCGCAGACTCGTGTTCCCCGGCTGTATCTTTGTAAAACAGACCTGCTGAGAATTGTGTTGCTAGAGTATCCTCACTATAGTTCAGCACAGATTCAATGAAAGCACGATAAGGGTAAGAATTATTACTCTGACTTATAAGTCGATCCCCCACCGTTACATCCAGTTGACTAAAGATGGATGCTATGGGGTAATTCACCAGGCCTACTGCCGCATCTGCAGCAACGTTGCTTCCATCTTCGTTGACAATTTTGCAGCACACACAGAGCAAGGTGTTATTTAGATCCATATAATCTTCACAATTTCCTGTGATGAAGAAGTCTAGGGGTGCAGATTCTGTCAGGGCTGACAAGGGGGGTACTTCGATAAACAAACTTCTCTCCATACTGGTCTGCATAGGACCAGTGCTGAATAGATCCAATTCAAATTTAGTGCATTCTTCAGAGCCACAGTGGATAAAAGCCATGATTGAGTCTAAAATATATCTCTTTTTGATTGCAGTCTCTTCTTTCTTACAACACGTCGCTTCTGACATTTCTTTCCTCTCACAACTTTTCTTTTAAGGGGGTGGGGTGGTCCAATCAATCTCACCCGTGATGCTTTTCTTTTTTGGCTACTTTTCCTTTTAATATACATTAGGCCTGACCCCTCTTGAGAAAGTGGATTGTTCACTCTATTCAGAACTGCTTGAGTAACGTGAGCAGCCACATCTTTAGCAATATTACGTGCAGCAGTCTTCGCGTGGGGTTTGATGATGTCCAAGCCTCTTCTCAAAAGGGGAACTGCTTTTCAGAAAAGGCTCCTGAAAATCCCACCAATCCCCACCCCGTACATAACGGGCACCATGGAATCCTGGCAACGCATTTCCGGCCTGGGTCCTGTACTATCCCCTATATAGGGTAGGTTCCCCATATGTTTTTAGGATGACCATTTTAACTTTAAAATACCTGGGATCTCTGAGGGCGAAAGTGCAGCTTCACAACCACCTTACCAAAACGAAATGGTACACTTTTGTTCTGATCCATCTTTATTTCAACAGTGATGGTGTCGATGTGATGCTTACTCACAGGTATGTAGTGAGGCTTGTCATACCCAATATTGACACATTCGTTGTTCTGTCCACACACCGGCACACAGCGCAGTAAAGGTACATAAAAGTCCCTAACAATCTGATGTTCTACAATGTGCGTGTAGATATATAAGGTGTTAAAGCCACCAGTAACGTCAGAATTTCTAGTCAATGGCCCCAATATGCGGATCAGCTCTGTACTGGCTTCTATGCTATACGGTGTTGTGGCTTTAACAACAGCTTTTCCAGACACCACATCGTAGTGCATAATTGCTTCCGGGCCACCTGGTTTATCTAGTATAAGCTTGTTTATGTTTTCGACCAGATCAGGAATGCTCGCATAATAGCTACTGCACAGAAAAAAGGTCCACTTGCTTTTCCCTTGATGAATTTCAATGTGTGCATCACTACTTAGAGTGTACCAGCTGTGCAGGTATTGTATCTCAACCAGACCCACTTCCCATGACCCTGGAAGGTCCAGAGATCTTGCTAGGCGTATAGTAAATGCAGAGATGGTGTTCTGTGGGAAAACCTCTGCACAGGCGTTACTAGGCAGGGTAATGTAAAACCCACTGTCACCCATCCTGTTCTGCCCTTCTATACAGGTTCACAAAGATCAGAAGCGAGCACCCAACTGTTGAACTTGCTAGGCCAGCCTAACCATTTCAATAGGTGATACTTTCTCCTACCCCTACCTTTTGTAGCCAGGACTTCTTCGATCCTGTACACCCTATCCTCTGTGGCATTAACCTTCTGTAATTCTTCAGGATAGAAGGTCCCCACTACTGTGTCTCCTTCATAATCTTTTAACTGATAGACAGGTCTCTTTGCTCTTTGGATGACTTGATCCACTATAAATAACTCTGCGGTGAAATTCTGTTTCGGGGAGAAATTCTCCCCCATCCCTAGTTACTACAACGCATTTTTATTGGTGCAAAAGAAACAACCACCACAGAAAACATTATCTTTCTATGACTGTGTCTGGGGAAATACATGACAGGCAGGAAATGTTGACTGTCGGTGAACTCTCGATGTTCAGGATCTCGATATCACCGCACATTCCATGTTCCTGTGTAAAACAATGAAAAGCTTAGAGTCAGCAGCATGTACCTCCACCCCGGAATTGCTCTCTAAATACTATTAAGAACAAATCTCAAAAATAAACACTTACTGGTGTGCCTCCTTTCTCTACCACAACTTCTATCTCCTCTTCCAGGTCCTCAAGGGATGTGTGGAAGGTAGACCAGGTTGTGTCAGGATCCCCCAGCTCCATTTTCTCTAAAGGCGAGGTGGCTATTTTCATAAGCACCCCGCCATCCATGTCTTCAACAGGCTTCACCTCAGTGCTATCCATACTCCAAGCGGCATGTAACTCAGTTTCAGGAAAAGTTCTTTGCCCCATGGGAAATACAGCTAAAGGTAAGCTCTCTGTTATAGTCACTCTGACAACAGCTCCCTTCCCTGGTTTACTGTTTATGACTCCAGGTTTCATAGGTGCAGTTTCCATCTTTCTGGGCTCAATGCACAAGGGTACTGGGAGATGAGTAAAATTCGAAGGTCCCTCCATCACTCTTGGCTGCGCCACATTCTCTGTGCAGAAAACGTGTCTGGCCATGATAAAAGGGTGTTTTTCTGGGGGCAAGGCTGTCCCTATTGGTCAATGGGATTGCAGGGCATGACCTTACAGGGCTAGGCTCTAAGACCTCTTCCTATTGGGTCATGGTGGCTTGGCAAATTCATAGAGGGGTCACATGACCCCGCAGGACCAATCCTGGCGCGGCTTCGAAAAGGCCCAGTGGGCCATCTCCGCGCCCATACCTGCTAGGGCTCTAAAACCAATTCCTATTGGTCCACGGTGGCGTGACAAGTTTGTAGAGGGGTCACATGACCCCGCCAGGCCAATCCGGGGTGCGGCTTGGAAATGGCACCACGGGCCATTTCTGCGCCTGTACCTGCTAGGGCTCTAAAACCAATTCCAATGTGTCCACGGTGGCATGGCGGGTTCATAGAGGGGTCACATCAGGTGACCCTGAAGGTCATATGACCGGGTCAGCTGATCGCATATGTGGGGCTTCCGGCTAGGGCAGGACTTCCCGTCTCAACAGGGGGTGGCACAACTGTCACCATCGCAAACAGGGCATGGTTTAGAGTTTGATGCGAACCCCCCTCCTTTACTACTGATGGGCATGCCTCCAAAAACCATGAAGACCCATTAGATCTTGTGCCTCAAGAGACCGGTTTTTGTATCATTACGATTACATGGTGGGGTTTGTGTGCAAGAATCATGAGGACCGTGCTTCTGATCCAAGCTTATGCTGCATGGTGTAGCACAGCATGCTGGATCCATGCTGATTTTTATGATGTACTCCATAGACAAGGGTGTAAAGTGTGACTTAACATTTGATTTTAGGTGTTCCATGCAGAAACTATTCAGATGATTCATGAGGATCCATTCCTCATATACCTGTTGATGGTGGTCCATGGGAACACCTTGCTCCAGTGGACACATGCTTTTTAGAGGCCAGTGAGTATAGAAGGATGAGAGCTGATTTGATTATGGATTTGGAGAAAGAGGCCTGGTAAATATATTACAACAATCCTGGGCTGCAAGCGTGGCAGTGTGCTGATTAACACTGCCTGATCACCTCTGCTGTGTAAGCACCGAAACACCCCGGGGATGTTCTGGCCCCTTGCTAGTTTGTTGTGACATGAAACCAAGAACTCTGGTTTGTTCACCAACCTGGAGAAATAAGCCACGGATTGGTTTGGGGTTCTCAGGCTTGTTCTGGAAGAGACAAGCCAGACTTCCTTGTCTGTGCATCATGACAAAGGACAAAACATTCCTGGATTAATTAGCTCCTCTCGCTCACAGCAAGTGATCAGGCAGCGTGCACTAGCACTCATTCCTAAAAACCCATGGTTTTTAAAAAGTGATCACAGGATCTATGATTTTTAAGGGTCAGTTCTGAGGATACGTGCTTTAAATCAGTGCTTTTGTACTGTAGTGGAACAGTCAAGTACAGGATCAGTAAATGGGTTTAGTACATGGGACATATGATTTGGCCATGGTTTCATGTGGATCCCCATATAAAATTCCTATCTATGTTTTTGTGCCATGCCTGCGCCCATGAGTGGCAGATCTTCAATTTTTCTGGTTCAGTCTGTGGAGGCAAATGTGCTCTGTGATATGATGGTGTTTTGGGATATCTTTCTTGCAAAAATCACAAGGATCCCTGCCTTGGATCAAGTTTTTGCACCATAGCTGTGCCAACGAGTGGCAGTTCCGTGATTTTTCTGGTTCAGTCCGTGGAGGCAAATGTGCTCTGTGATTTGATTGCAATTTGGGGGATTTGCTCTGTAAAAATCATACGAAATCAAGAGGATCCCAGCCTCAAATCTGTTTCTGAGCCGTGGCTGCACCCAGAAGCGTAGGATCCGTGATTTTTCTGTTTCAGTCTGTGGAGGCAGATGTGCTCTGTAATTGGATGGTGGTTTGGGGGTTCTCCCCTTTAAAAATCATATGAAAACATGAGGATCCATTTTTTATTTCCGGGATCCTCATTTTACCTTCTTCCAGAAAAAATCTCCTGATGGCCAGGTTGGATTTCTAGGCGGAAACGTCTCCCATCAGAAAACACACCCCAAATTGCAGAGCAAGGGTCAGTCCAGTTCAGGTGTCCTATTAGGTTCTTCCATGCTTAAACCTCAGCACTCAATTGCAGACAAAAGGCTTCTGCTGACATACAAACACGTGTGTTTTCGCTACTAGCGACGCCAGAAATGGCCAGTGAACACGGAAGGCAGGCGGCGCTCGCTCGTCGGCTTTCCGGGTCTAATGAGAAAAGGTGGGCGAATGCTTTCATTGGCCGGGGACAGAACTTCCGGCTGCTTCCGACGCGGTGGCGTGCTAGGGAAGAGGAAGAGCGGCCGTCTGGCGGCGCGGACAGCCCCTGGCTGGTTGCGACCGGCAGCGGCGCGAATCGGGCTGGCGGGCGAGTTTCCCGCAGCGGCTCTTTCGCGCGCGCGCCTTCCTTATTCGGCGTGACGCCCTTTCGGCGCTCCGTTTCAAGCCGCGAAAAACGTCCCGCCGACGTCAGCAGGAGGCGAGTCCCCCGCCGCGCCCCGCAACATCGCGGGGGCGGCGGCGCTGAGAGCGGGCGGCCGCCAACCCGGGAGCCGGCGTGAGCGGGCACTTGGCCAGCCCCTGCTCCGGAGCCCCGCAGCGCGCCGCTCGCCTCCCCGGCGCTGCCGCGCGGCGCCCTCCGCCTCCCCGGGCGAGCCGGGCCATGTCGACGGCTTCGCGGGTGGTCCTGGGTGCCTCCGTCCTGCTCTCGGGCGGAGTCGTCGCGGGCGTCCACGCCCAGCAGAGACATCTGAGAGAGGTGACTGCGACCCAGGGCTTCGGCGGGCGGGCGCCATTTCCCTCCTCCGGGCTCGAGTCGCGGCTGCTCGCGGAGAAGGCGTGGCGCGCCCGCTGCCAGGCTCCCCTCCCCCCTCGGTCCCTCCGCGCCCCTGTATTGCCCTGTGGGGAGAGGGCTTCTCCCTCAGTTTTTAAACGCAGCGGCGGGATGGGCCTGCCTGTAAATCAACGGGCCGCGGAGCTTGAGCCGGATGAGGATTGGAAGGTCTCTTGAAAGACAATCTAAGGGCGCAATCCTGTGCATGTTTAGACAGAGAAACCCTTGCTGGCTGGGGAATGCTGGGAGTTGTAGGCCTTTTCACTGTCTAAACATAGCGCCCTAAGTAGATTTACTTTTGCTGCTAACTAAGGGGCGTGTTGCATCGGGGTTTGGGGCTCTTTGGCTGGAAGTCGAACTCCGCTCAGACCCCTACTCTGAAATATTAACAGCGGACTACATGGCTACTCGCTTAGTCACAGCCTGCAATGTTGGGATCATGTGCTGTATTGGCGTGGTGAAAAGGTTAATGTACTCAGAACAATCATCTTTTTCACATGGAGTAAGGCGTGATATAGTGCAAGAACTCCTTTTTTGGCCATCTTTTGTTTCTGGGAAGACCTGTTTTTTATGGGTTGCTCTCCCCTGGGGAGGAGTGGTGTGTGTGTGTGTGTGTGTTTGTGTGGAAAGTAGTATCAAAGGGAACCAGAAAGTTGTCTCCAAATGACTGAATAGCTTTTTTCTGTCTCTGACTGCTACCCAGGAAATAACTAAGGTGGTTGCAAGGACTTCCGGGCTCCTTTTGCCACTGTCCTTTCCTCATCTTATAAATATAAAATGGGACATGTAAGCAATATACAATATGTATTGGCAGGCACATTACTACAAAAGCATTTGATTAAAGACTTGCAGGCCCAGCTCCTAGACCAAAGTGTAAATTTGTATTGCTGCATTGGCTATATTTGTACAAGCTGTCTCAGATTTACCGTGATATCTTAACATGTTTACTCAAAAGTAAGCCCACTGAGTTTTAATGGGGCTTGCAGGTAAATGAGTATAGGATGCATCCTCTATCACTGATGCCCCAGTTCTGGACAAATGTACTAGGGAATAGACTCCACATTGAACACAGTGAGACTTGCTTCTGAGTAAACATGCATAAGATTGCATTGCACAGATCAAAGCAAAACAGATGCAGTAAGTGACAATTTCACAGGTAAAGTTGTCCATTGTGCATTATTTATTTTAGGCATTTTTCCAAGCATTGATTTGTGCAAGTGTTTGCATGGTACTCGTCAGGTTTCATAACTAACTGAAAAGCTTTGCTAAGAGGCGACTCTACACATGGACATCACCAGATGGTCAATATCAAAATCAGATTGATTATGTCCTTTGCAGCCAAAGATGGAGAAGCTCTATACAGTCAGTCAAAACAAGACCTGGAGCTGACTGTGGCTCAGAACATGAGCTTCTTGTTGCAAAATTTCGGCTTAAATTGATGAACGTAGGGAAAACCACTAAATCATTCAGTATGACCTAAATCATATCCCTTATGAATACACAGTGGAGGTGAGGAATAGATTTCAGGGGTTAGACCTGATAGACAGAGTGCCTGAGGAACTATGGACGGAGGTCCGTAACATTGTTCAGGAGGCAGCAACTCAATCCATCCCAAAGAAAAAGAAATGCAAGAAAGCCAAGTGGCTGTCTGATGAGGCTTTACAAGTAGCTCACGAAAGAAGGGAAGTGAAAAGCAAGGGAGAAAGGGGAAGATATATCCAACTGAATGCAGAGTTCCAGAGAATAGCAAGGAGAGACAAGAAGGCCTTCTTAAATGAACAATGCAAAGAAATCGAGGAAAATAACAGAATGGGAAAGACTAGAGATCTCTTCAAGAAAATCGGAGATCTCAAGGGAACGTTTTGTGCAAAGACGGGCATGATAAAGGACAAAGAAGGCAGGGACCTAACAGAAGCAGATGAGATTAAGAAGAGGTGGCAAGAATACACAGAAGAACTATACAGGAAAGATCTGAATGTCCCTGATAGCCATGATAGTGCGGTCACTGAACTTGAGCCGGACATCCTCGAGAGTGAAGTCAAGTGGGCCTTAGGAAGCATTAGTAACAACAAAGCTAGCGGAGATGACAGTATTCCAGCTGAGCTATTTAAAATCCTAAAAGATGATGCTGTTAAAGTGCTGCATTCAATATGCCAACAAATCTGGAACACTCAACAATGGCCGCAAGACTGGAAAAGGTCAGTTTACATTCCAATTCCAAAGAAGGGCAACGCCAAAGAGTGTTCAAACTACCGCACAATTGCGCTCATTTCACATGCCAGCAAGGTGATGCTCAAAATCCTACAAGCTAGGCTTCAGCAGTATGCGAACCGAGAACTACCGGAAGTACAAGCTGGGTTTCGAAGAGGCAGAGGAACTAGAGATCAAATCGCCAACATTCGCTGGATCATGGAGAAAGCAAGAGAATTCCAGAAAATCATCTATTTCTGCTTCTTTGACTACGCTAAAGCCTTTGATTGTGTGGATCACAACAAAATGTGGCAAATTCTTAAAGTGATGGGAGTACCAGACCACCTTACCTGTCTCCTGAGAAACCTGTACAAGGGTCAAGAAGCAAGAGTAAGAACCAGACGTGGAACAACCGAGTGGTTCAAAATTGGGAAAGGAGTACGACAAGGCTGCATATTGTCACCCTGCTTATTTAACTTATATGCAGAGTACATCATGAGAAATGCCGGGTTGGATGAATCAGAGGTCGGAATTAAGATTGCTGGGAGAATTATCAACAACCTCCGATACGCAGACGATACCACCCTAATGGCAGAAAGCGAAGAGGATCTCAAGAGCCTCTTGTTGAGGGTGAAAGAGGAGAGTGCAAAAGCTGGTTTGAAACTCAACATTAAAAAAACGAAGATCATGGCATCTGGCCCCTTCACTTCCTGGCATATAGAAGGGGAAGAAATGGAAGCAGTGACAGATTTTACTTTCTTGGGCTCCAAGATCACCGCAGATGGTGACTGTAGCCATGAAATTAAAAGACGCTTGCTCCTTGGGAGGAAAGCTATGGGACACCTAGACAGCATAGTCAGAAGCAACAAAGGTGCGTCTAATCAAAGCTATGGTTTTCCCAGTAGTAATGTATGGCTGTGAGAGCTGGACTATAAGGAAGGCTGAGCGCCGGAGAATTGATGCTTTCGAACTGTGGTGCTGGAGAAGACTCTTACGCGTCCCCTGGACTGCAAGGTGGTCAAATCAGTCAGTCCTAGAGGAAATAAACCCTCATTGGAAGGACAGATACTGAAGCTGAAGCTCCAATATTTTGGCCACCTAATACGAAGAGAAAACTCTCTGGAAAAGACCCTGATGCTGGGAAAGACTGAAGGCAAAAGGAGAAGGGGACGACAGAGGATGAGGTGGCTAGATAGCATCACCGATGCAATTAATATGAACTTGAGCACACTCCGGAAGAGAGCGCAGGACAGGAAGGCCTGGCGTGCTTTGGTCCATGGGGTCACGAAGAGTCGGACATGACTGAACGACTGAACAACAACAATGGCTATAAAGCACCACAATTATTTTTGTGCAAATGTACTTCTCCTCCCTGCCCTCCTTCCCCACCCGGAGATCTCCTTTTCTTCTCTGTAACAATCTTACATGTCTTCTCATTTCCCTTTCCATGTTCTCTCTTTCCTGTCACCCCCTCTCTTTCCTCAGAAATATAGGAGCAAAGAAACAACACATACTTGATTTTCTGATTTCCATACACGTCTTTACTTTTTCTCCCCCCAGCTGAAAGTGAGAGCTTCCCTTAGAAATCAGTGGAGAAAACCAATATTTTAGAGAGCAATCCGGGGGGGGGGGGGGCGGGGACGACGGCGGCGGCGGCCGCCTCCAAACTCAGAGGCAATTACCCATCCACTGCAGGGTGGGAGGAGCGGAGAGAAGTGCATCTCTTCCATGCTCCAGCTGTCCTGCTGTGGCGGCTAGACAGCTGATTGCGGCTGTGTAGCTGTGGGACCTTGGAGCATGCTGTGGGGAGGGTGGACGACACATAGGAAGTGTTGTACTGGCACTTCCAACCTCCCTGCCCCCAGGAATGCCCCATTTTCCCCGTTCCATGCTGCTCTTCCAAGCGCAAAGCATGGGGGGGGGAATTCATGCTGCCTACAAGGCAGCACAGGAGGGAGTGGAGAGTGGTTCTCCAGGAACCGACCAATCCTATGGCCGTCTAGCCACTGACTAGCGGCCATAGGATTGCGCCCTTACTGTATGTGTGACTGGAAAGCAGATGTCCACTCAGGAAACAAAAGATAGCAGCAAAAGCAGGCTTCCCTGCTCTTTCTAACTCTGGTCTTTTCTTGGTGTACAAAATTTAACTGGAGTATTGAGCATTTCAAAGCACAACCTGTCTGCATGCAAATTATTGGAGCATGAGGCTTTTTGCATGCAACTGTGTCCTGGATTTAGCCTGAGAGGTCACTGAGGAAGCAATTTAAGTAAACTGACCTTTGCTGCAACCTGATGGCTGTTTTATATGGGGGATTTTTTGCTGGGAACCGAAACCAATCTCAGCCCCAACTTTGAACTTCAGTGTGTGAACAGTGGCCTAAACTGCAAGGTTGCTGTAAGTTACTGTCTCTTAGCACAGTCCTTTCTCCCCCCCCCCGCCCCCCATTTGCAGCAGGAGCATAATATCACCAGACAACACTGCTAAGATGTAAACCATTCTTTCAGCCAGTCTAGCTGGTGCTATGTATGGAATAGGTAGGAATTCAGAGAAAGCCACCTTGGTGGTCCTGGATTTCAACTTCCTACCTAGCAACTTGAATTTGGCTTCCAGGACCTCCTGACTACACTTCCTCACATCATTGGTACCAACATGGACCACAACCACCGTCTCCACCTTGGCAGTATCTACTAGGCTATCTAAATGGCAGGTGATTTCCACTGCCTTCATACGAGGCAGGCAATTCACCATGCGGTCTTCATTCCCATCATGAACCCAGCTGTCTATGTATCTAAAGATCGAATCTCCCAGTACTGCAAGCCCCCCTCCCCCTGGAGGCATATCCTCTGTGCAAGAGGATATTTGCTCATCTTCCAAAGAATGGGTCCCTTCGAAGGGATCATTTCCTCAGAATGACGCCCTCCTTCCCTGAATCCCGATTCTTCGTGACTGTAAAGGAGCCGTTACCCTGGGAGTGGGACATTGCTAATAAGATCCACCAACTTCTCTGCTTCTCTCAGCTTCTTCAGGTCAGCAACGAACTTGTTCCCTGAGAGCCAGGAGCTCATTACCCCGAGCACACACCCAAGACTTCTGTCCAGCAGGCAAATAGTTGTACATGTGGCACTAAGTGCAATACACTGGATAGCCCCTGGCCTCCTGCTGGCTTTCTACCTTCATAACTTTTTAAATTATTCCTATTATTAGGTTTGTTTACCTGGAAAACTAAGTTGTTATTAGAAGGTGGGGAATTTATTTATAATTATTTCTGTACAGTTACTATGTGTAGGGAGGGAAGAGTCGACTGCCCTGGCTTCCTCGCCCTGTTGCTAAACTCACACAGGGGTCTGAACCAAGATTTCCTGCACATCTCTCTCTCTCTTTTTTTTTTACGGGGTCTTTGGCAGATCTAGGACTATTATTACATGGATGGTAATAGTCGGTAAGTAGATACAGGAACAATGAAAGAAGGGATCACTTTTTTACATTCTCCCCCCCCCCCTTTAAGGAATGTACTGCCTTCATCATGGCTTCCCAAAAGAATTAGAAAAGTTAATGTATGTCAGAACAGTACATATTTTATTTACTTAAATTGCTGCTCTCCTTAGTCCTGAAATTTTGAGTTGCTAACAGAAAGAAAAGTCAACAAATAATGCTAAGACGATAGGAAGCTATTACTCAAGATTCAATCACAATTTATTCAAAATCGTTACATTAGTAAAGAAAATATAATGGCACTAAATCAGTCATGTCTTTGAGTGATGTTTTCAGTTTTGGTCACCTCCAACTGAGGGATCATAGCTCAGTAGTAGAGCACGTATTTCTTGTGCACATGGTTCTGGGTTCAATCCCTAGCATTTCCAGTTAAGAGGATCTCAGGTAGCACAGCTGAGAAAGACCTTGGAGAGCTGCTGTCAGAGTAGACTACAGAGCTAGAATCAGAGAATCAGAGAATAGTAGGGTTGGAAGGGGCCTACAAGGCCATCGAGTCCAACCCCCTGCTCAGTGCAGGAATCCAAGTCAGAGCATCCCTGACAGATGGCTGTCCAGCCTCGTCTTGAATGCCTCCAGTCTGGGAGAGCCCACCACCTCCCTAGGGAATTGGTTCCATTGTCGTATTGCTCGAACAGTCAGGAATTTTTTCCTGATGTTCAGCCGGAATCTGGCTTCCTGGAACTTGAGCCCATTATTCCGTGTCCTGCACTCTGGGATGATCAAGAAGAGATCCTGGCCTTCTTCTCTGTGACAACCTTTCAAGTACTTGAAGAGTACTATCATATCTCCCCTCAGTCTTCTCTTCTCAAGGCTAAACATGCCCAGTTCTTTCAGTCTCTCCTCTCAGGGTTTTGTTTCCAGTCCCCTGATCATCTTTGTTGCCCTCCTCTGAACCCTCTCCAGTTGGTCTGCATCCTTCTTAAAGTGTGGTGCCCAGAACTGGACATAGTACCCCAGATGAGGCCTAACCAGTGCTGAGTAGAGAGGAACTAGTACTTCCCGGAATTTGGAAGCTATGCTTCTATGAATGCAGCCCAAAAGATCATTGGCCTTTTTTGCAGCCACATCACATTGTTGGCTCATATTCAGCTTGTGATCGACAACAATTCCAAGATCCTTCTTGCTTGTAGTGTTGTTGAGCCACGTATCCCCCATCTTGTACCTGTGCATTTGGTTTCTTTTTCCTAGGTGCAGAACTTGGCATTTATCCCTATTAAATGTCATTCTTTTGTTTTCTGCCCAGCGCTCCAATCTATCCAGATCACTTTGAATTTTGTTTCTGTCTTCCAAAGTATTAGCTATCCCGCCCCATTTTGTGTCATCTGCAAATTTGATCAGCATTCCCTGCACCTCCTCCTCCAAGTCATTAATACAAATGTTGAAGAGCACTGGGCCCAGGACTGAGCCCTGCGGTACCCCACTCGTTACCTCTCCCCAGCTTGAGAAGGTCCCATTGATAAGCACTCTTTGAGTCCGATCCTGTAGCCAACTGTGGATCCACCGGATCGTTGTTTCATCTAGCCCACTTTGAGCTAGTTTGCTCATCAGGATATCATGGGGCACTTTGTCGAAAGCTTTGCTGAAGTCGAGGTATATGATGTCTACAGCATTCCCACGGTCTACAAGGGAGGTTACGTGATCAAAAATGAGATCAGCTTTGTCTGGCAGGACTTGTTCTTGACAAATCCATGTTGGCTTCGAGTAATTACGGCATTGTTTTCCAGGTGCTTCCAGATGGATTGCTTTATCATCTGCTCCAGAATTTTCCCAGGGATTGATGTCAGACTGACTGGTCTGTAGTTCCCAGGTTCCTCCTTTTTACCCTTTTTGAAGATAGGGACAACATTAGCCCTCCTCCAGTCATCTGGCACTTCCCCCGTCCTCCAGGATTTCTCAAAGAGAATAGACAGCGGTTCTGAGAGTTCTTCTGCCAGTTCCTTTATTACTCTAGGATGCAGTTCATCTGGCCCTGGAGATTTGAACTCATTCAAAGTAATTCAGTGTTCCTTGACCATATGCCTATCGATCTCAAGCCGCAATCCTGCCCCTTCAGCCTGCACTTCACCTTTGCCGGGGGGGGGGGGGTCATAGACCCTCTTTTGGGAGAAGACTGAGCCAAAGTAGGAATTGAGCACCACTGCCTTGTCTTTGTCCTCTGTTATTGTTTTGCCAGCCTTATTTAATAGCTGAACCACCATTTCTTTCCTCTGCCTTTTACTATGCATGTAGCTGAAGAAAGCCTTTTTGTTGTTTTTAGCCTCGCTCGCTAACCTCAGCTCGTTCTCAGCTTTAGCCTTCCTGACGCCATCCCTGCAATTCTGTGCTACCTGCCCGTACTCTTCCTTTGTTACTTGGCCTTCTTTCCACTTCCTATTTGTGTCCTTTTTTGTTTTCAGGTCATCCCTAAGCTTTTTGTGAAGCCACATTGGCTTCTTCTGTTGTCTTCCACCTTTTCTTCTTGTTGGAATTGTTTTGTGATTGTGCCTTGAGAATTTCCTTTTTTAAAAGCTCCCGCCCATCTTGGACTCCTTTTCTCGTTAGCGTCGCTTGCCATGGGACCTTACTGATCGTTGTTCTGAGTTTATTAGAATCAGCTTTCCTAAAATCCAGGGTACACGTTTGACTGCACTCGGCTTTTGCTTCCCTTAGAACCAAGAACTCAAGTGCAACATGGTCACTTTCCCCCAGTGTTCCTGTAACTGCTCAGTTCCTGTAACTGCTATCCACTAAGTCATCTCAGTTGGTTAGGATCAAGTCAAGGATAGCCGATCCTCTAGTTCCTTCCTCTACTTTCTGTAGGAGGAAGTTATCTGCCACACAAGTCAGGAATTTCCTGGAGGGGCCATGTTTTGCAGAATTTGTCTCCCAACAAATATTGGGGAAATTGAAGTCCCCCATTACTACTACATGATGCTTCCTTAAAACATTGGCTATTTGCTTTTCAAAAGTTTCACCTCGTCTTCTCCTTGGTTGGGTGGCTGGTAGTAGACTCTGACCACCAGGTTCCTTTTATTCTTTGCTCTCTTTATTTTGATCCAGATGCTGTCAATGGGGCTACCGAGCTCATCCTCCTGTATTTCTGTGCAGAGATATGTATTTTTCACATACAGTGCAACCCCACCTCCCTTTCTGTTCCTCCTTTTCTTTTTGAACAAGTTATATCCTTCAATCGCTGTATTCCACTCATGAGAGTCATCCCACCAAGTCTCAGTTATACCTATCAAGTCATAATTTCCCTCCTGTATTAAGAGTTCAAGTTCATTCTCTTTGTTTCCCATACTCTGGGCATTAGTATATAGACAATATACTATTGTCTAGCTAGATGGACCACTGGTCTTACGCAGTATCAAAGCTTTATATCTTTGTCTCAAAAAATTCATATAGGAGCTGGAAGGGAGAGAGAGGAAAAGGAACAAAAATGAATAGTGATATGTAATACATTTCAAAGGAGGAGAGCTTGCGTCTGTCACTTTATCCTCACTTCTTCTCTTCCTCAGAGACTTGCCAAGGCTCACATTGTCCCTACCTCCCCTATTGCATCTGTTCCTTCTCTGTTCCTGCTTCATTTTGTAACTTAAATCATCCCCATTGTTTTATGCTCCAGTGTTTCATGAAGTCAGTTGTTTCCATGATTTGAATGCTTTTGGTGATTGATTATTGAGGCTGTGGTTACAAGACATTGATCCTTGGATAGCTATGATTTTTTCCTGTGTAATTTGCAAGTGGCTTATTTATTCTTGTTGGTGTGGAATAAATTATTACTGTTTGAGGGTTTTTAACTTCTTGCAGTTAACAGAGTGTAAAAACCTATATTTGGAAGTAATTTTTGCACTTCATGATTGCATGTTATGTTTCAGTGTTAGCCTTTCTTTCTTGCAGCGGTACCTTTTCCCCAGGGGAGAGCAACAAGTTTTGGTCCAGGGGCCAGATTACCCCATTGGACCAAGCCCGTGACACCATCCGTCCCACCCCACCCACTTAAAACACATGTTTTTCCTCCCTGGCGCCCTCCATAGAGAAAGGGGCTCAGCTTGGCCTTACCGATGCTGGTGGCTCCTTCCTGGGCACACACATAGGGACTCAGCCAAGGAGCTGTAGTCCAACATATCTGGAGGCTACCAGGTTAGGGAAGCCTGCATGACACCTCTGGTCTTTCAACAAGATAATATTAGAGACAGATAACATAAAAATTCATGTTTTTTTCAGAGGCTACGTGAAGGAGTGGTCAGAGATTTAGAGAGACAGAATTGTAAACAAGAAAATCTTCGTCTTTTGGAGGACCAGACTGCTTTGACTAAACAATCTGAAATGGAAAGAAGCAAAATGCTAATGGCAAGAGAATCCCAACAGTGAGGGAGAAGAGTTGGCATCTTCCTTTTCACTTCAATAATTTGATTGGATTCATATTTATTGAGACAATCTTTATATTGCTGGTGTTTTGAGTGTTGGAAGAGAGGGCTTCTTACATAGTAAAAGTAACTCTGTTCAAAGCACAATGGATAATGTGTACATGAGTGAGATGATGAGCTGTCATGATGATGAAGCTACAAGGACGTCGCCTTCGGAAGGGCTGGAAGAGGGGGAAGTAGAAGGAGAGACACTTCTCATAGTAGAATCTGAAGATCAGGCATCAGTGGATTTGAGTCATGATCAAAGTGGGGACTCCATGAATAGCGATGAAGGAGATACATTGTGGACGGAGGAGATGTCTTATTACTGTGAAAGATGCCAGAAATGGATACCAGCAAGTAAGACTCCCTAATTTTTAGTATCTTAACTTTTGCCCTTTGTGTACTTTAGCTGTGTGCTTGTGTATGTATCTATATCGGGTGGGTAACTGGGTGGTCCGGGGGCCATTTTTGCCCCCCAGAAAAGCCCCATGTAGGTGCCCGCCCAAATAAAAATAAAATACAGATACTAAAAATGGTGTTGGTAGTGGCTATGGTGCCTAAAGGGTCAAAATTAGCTTGTTTGCAAGCAGGTTTTGACCCTTTTGGTACTCACTAGCAGCTGCAGAGTGTTAAAAGGATCCAGGTTAGCTTGCAAGCAAGCTAATTTTTACCCTTTTGGCACTCCTTAGCCACTAAAGATATCTTTAAAAAAAATGTAAACCTCAATTGGGGGGGCAATGGGGACCCCATGTGGCCCGCCCCTGATCTATATGTATTACCCAGTGATGAGGAATCAAGTGATAAACTTGCTTGTGTGAACTGGCTCTATAATTATGCTGTTAGAGAAGTGTTTGTGTATATTTACGTTGTTGTTGTTGTTGTTCAGTCGTGTCCGACTCTTCGTGACCCCATGGACCATAGCACGCCAGGCCTTCCTGTCCTGTGCTCTCTCCCGGAGCGTGCTTAAATCCATATTCATTGCATCGGTGATGCTATCTAGCCATCTCATCCTCTGCCGTCCCCTTCTCCTTTTGCCTTCAGTCTTTCCCAGCATCAGGGTCTTTCCCAGAGAGTTTTCTCTTCGCATTAGGTGGCCAAAATATTTGAGCTTCAGCTTCAGTATCTGTCCTTCCAATGAGCAGTCAGGGTTGATTTCCTTTAGAATGGACGGATTTGACCTCCTTGCAGTCCAGGGGAAGTCCAGAGTCTTCTCCGGCACTACATTATATTTATATGTATATTTACATATGGATGTATATTTACATACATATGTATGTGTGTGTATTTACATACATTTACATAAATGTATATTTACATACATATGTATGTATATTTACATACAGGCACCTTTCTAATAGCCTAATTTTAGAGCCAGTTCACACAAACCAGTAAATCACTTGATTTCTCATTGCTGTATTGCTCCATACATCTGAACTTACTTCCAAAGCATTGTATGATATGATAGGAAAGTCATAAATGTGATACCATATTCATACATGCATGTCACTGTCTGATGTTACAGTCATTGAGTGATGAATATGCAGGTGTGTGCCAGCCCTTTTGTTACTTTTAAAAGATAAATGCTATAGTAAAAGCAACATCCATGAACTGAGGCCATCTAGGCAGAAAGAAAAGCAAAAAATTGATTACAATTAATGTATGCATTTCCTGTTTTCCCCCAGCATAGTTGCTAAACAACTGGGAATGTTATTTAGATTTTACATTTTTGGATGTTAGTTTTTACTTTTTATTAATCTGATAATTGTTTTTCCTGTGCTGTTTGGGGTTGTTTTTGTTTTTGAATCGTATTGCATTACTTCTATCTTGATGTAATCTGTCTTTTAAGACGGAAGTACCTGCCTAAGTTCCAAAGAGCCCCACATTCACACATAAAATGCTTCTGTCTGTATGTGGAGACTTGCTAGTTTTTGCTTTCCGTTGCAGCACTTGTACTTTGTTGGATCTGCACTAGACGTTCCTCTGACCCCCATGAGTGGCTTTTCAGGAAGTGTTGGGATTTGCTTTGGAGAGGGGAGCCTTGAAACTTTCCAGCAGAAGCGACCTCACTGTTCTTTGGATCTTGGCTGCTGTCTCACTATCCTTCATATCTGCTGCTGTATGAGTAGGGACAGAACTCATTTCAGTGCCAGGCAAGAAATCTGAGTAGTGATTATCCAATTATCCTTCTCCTTCCCATCATGTGTGTGCATATGTGCACAGGAAACTTTGTCTCAGCATAAGTTGAGGGATTCCTTTTCAAATAGCTGCTGTTCCTAGGAGGTGATCACTTATTGTATAAAGTGCAAAAACAACACCACGTAAGCCTGCCTATTCAGAAGTCAGTGAGATGTACTCCTGTGAGGTTTGGATTAGGAGCTTCTGGTTAAGCTGGGGGTTCTGTGGCCCTCCAGATGTTATTGGACACCAGCTCCTATCAGCTCCAACCTGTCAGGGATGGGATTTGTAGTCCAACAACATCTGGAGGGCCATGTGTTCCCCAGCCCTGCCCTATGGTGGCATAACTGAAGAAACCGTGAAGCCTCTAAGTTCATAGGACATGATCTGGAACTATGAAAAACCCTTGCATGGTCCAATGGCTGTTTGAAAGTATTCCAATCAATATTTATTGTGTGGTAAGAAAAATGAATGTGTTTCAACATGCGTATGTATTGAACAGGGGGTTGGACTTGAAGGTTTTATAGGCCCTTTCCAACCCTACTATTCTATGATTCTAGTTAGGGTGTATGAAGTCCATTTTTCTGCTGATCTCTTGATTTCTATATTTGCAGTCTTAATATGAAAATGAATTAGAATTGTGAGTCCCAAAAAGTTTAACACCAACTTTTTGTGTATTATTCAAAGATAAGGGATCACTTCTGATGAGTAGCAGCTATTTGGAAAGGAATCCATCAACTTGTGGTAAAACAGTTTCCTGTGCATGTTGCATACATGTCTGCTGAGAACAGTCCCATTGAGTTCATTGGAGCTTACTGTCAGATTAATGTTTGTGGGATTGCAGCCTTAATCTCAAGAGCATGAAATGTACTTATGTAATTGTATGACTTGCAATATTTGTTTTTGTAAAAGAATTGAGGCTCTGCCTTTTGCTTACTTGCTTTACAGGTCAGGTGAGAGAACAGATCACCTATCTCAAGGGTGATAACTTCTTCAGGTTTACTTGCTGTGATTGTTCGGAAGATGGGAAGGAGCAATTTGAACGGCTGAGGCTAACATGGCAGCAAGTAAGTAGCCATCGTAGCCTTAGTAGTCACACAGTAACTGGATTTCAGATTTCTGGGTATTACAATTCTTCGTGGAGTTTTTGTTCATTTAGGGCATAGTCCTATGAGGATAGTTGGATTCCTCCAAACTCATCTATCCAATGCAGGGCGGGCAGAGCATTCCGGCCGCCTTGCATTTGCAGCTACTTGGCCGATTTCAGCTGTCTAGCCAGGGTTTATCAGGGCAGGGGAGAGGCCGGAGGGTGCATAGGAAGTGTCATAATGGTGCTTCCGCATTCTCCTCCCCTCCCTGCCCCCAGAATGCCCCCTTTTCAGCCACTCCATGCTGCTCTTACAAGCACAGAGCCAGGGATGAACCGTGCCACCGTTGAGGCAGTGGGGGAGGGGGCAGGGAGTTGGGTTCTGGGAACCAAAAAATCCTATGGCCATCTAGATACTGTTCAGCGACTATAGGATAGCGCCCTTAGAGAGCTTGTAAATGTGAAAATAAGGATTTTTCCTCTCTACCTTTCCTGGAACATGAGCTTTCCATGTGTGGTTGTACCACAGATTTGTACAAATGCAGTATGATATTGGCAGTTTTATTTTCTGTTCTTTTTCTAATCATGCCCAACATGAAATTCAGCTTGTTCATAGCAATACCCTTGGTCTGATCCATCACTGCTCTTCTTATGTCTTTATGTTCTTATATTCTTAAATTTAGCTTGTAAACAAATTTGTAAACAAGCTGAATTTAACCTTAGTAGCACTGCGGAGCAGTTAGCCACCGAATTTCAAATTCAAACCAGACATTACTCTCTTTTTTTGAGGAGGTGAACAGATTACAGCCTGGGGGGAGGTCCCAGGGGCGAAATTGGCTTCCAGACCTCTCAAATTTGCCCATCCCTGTCCTAGTTGCACACTTCCAACAAAAAGGCATTCATCTCCAACTTTATCCTTCGATCTCCGACCAGGGAAAAGGTGGGCCAGGATGGAGACCCGTCTCACTCAGCATGGTTTCCTCATCAACGCAGACAGAGGAAGACAGAGGGGGGGAAATCGTTCAGCTTCTCTGCAATCTCCTCACTGTGGTTTTGAGTAATCTCCAAGCATTTTGGAGGGATTTTAACTCTCTTGAATCTCCCTTTCAACTTCCTTTTTACCAGTCCCCCCATTTTAGAGAAATATCTTCTTTTGAAATCATATGTGATATGTTTGGCTTGCCTTGCATTTTCTCTATTCCGTATACATTAAATATGATAACGCTGTGATCACTGTTTCAGCCTGGGTGAGATTAAGGATTAAGTCAGAGGTTGCTTCCCCTCTGGTTGGTTCCATGACCAACTGTTATAAGTTGTTTAGGATACTGAGATGTTGTTTCCAAGACCAGCTGCTCCAGGGTACAGTTGTTTAGAGTACTGAGAGACTTAACTTCTGTCATGTGACTAGGACATGCATTATCCAGTCAATATGAGAGTGACTGAAGACACCAAAGTCTACAACACTTCTTTGGTTGGATGCCTCCCTGATTTCATTATATCAAGATCATGCTGAGTGTTTTGGTCTGGGAAAAGATAGCGTGTCCTCAGTGAATTGTGGGGGTCCTAGTATGTAGCACAACCTTTTGGCCCCTCCTCAGCTTCCAGGGTCTTCCGCAAGATCCTGGCAGTTCTGGTGGGTCATCTGTTGATGAGGAGGTGCACATCTATCCCTACCTAGACAAACTTTTGATCAGTGCTTCATCAAAAGGGAAGACACTAGAACACATGTCTGTCATCATCGATTGACTGTCCATGACATCTTCATCAGTAAGAGAAACAGCTCTCTGTGTGGAGGGTTCAACACCTGGAAGCCATGAACAGCACGGCCAGCAAGAAACTCTTCTTGCCTCCAGAGCAGATGGAAAGGCTGCTGAGCAGTGCTCATCAGGTTTTGTCCCAGAGAGTCCTCATTCAAGTCTCTGGCCCCACTGCAGGGAGCTGTGATTGCGGTGATTGACTCTGTGCCTTTGACACACTTCCACTCTCGCCCACTCCAGTGGCGGCTTCTCCCTCATCAAGCGCGCATCTCTTGCAAGGTGCAATTGAAGCTGAGTCTCCTGGATTGTATTGCCTCTTCCCTCTGGTGACGGATTGTTCCAGTGCACCTGGCCAGGGGGCTTCCCCCAAGGGAACCTATCTGTATTCATATCACCAGAGATGCCAGCCTGTCAGGATGGGGAGCCCAGTGCTAGGAGGCTGTTGCTCCAGGGCTTTGATCAAACAGGAACAATCTTAAGAACATAAGAGCCATGCTGGATCAGAACAAGGGCCCATCTAGTCCAGCACTCCATTCACACAGTGGCAAAGCAGCTGTTGACCAGGAACCCGCAAGCTGGACATCAGTGTAAGAGCACCTTCCCGCCCATGTTCCCCAGCAACTGGTGTACATAGGCATACTCACTCTGGTACTTTAGGTAGCACATAGCCATCAGGACTAGTAGCCATTGATAGCCTTTTCCTCCAGGAATTTGTCTAACCCCCTTTTAAAGCCTTTGAAATTGATGGCTATCACTATGTCTTGTGTTAGCGAATTCCATATTTTAACTGTGTGCTGTGTGAAGAAGTACTTCCTTTTACCTGTCCTGAATCTCACACCAATCAGCTTCGTGGGATGACCCTGGGTTCTAGTATTATGAGAGAGGGAGAAAAATGTCTCTATATTCACATTCTCCACACCATGCATAATTTTGTACACCTCTATCATGTCTCCCCTTACCCTCCTTTTTCCAAGCTAAACAATCCCAGCTGTTTTAAACCTCCTCTCATAGGGGAGATGCTCCAGCCCCTTGATCATTTTAGTTGCTCTTTTCTACACTTTTTCCAGCTCTATAGTATCTTTTTTTTAGGTGTGGTGACCAGAACTGTACACAGTGTTCCAAGTGTGGTCGCACCATAGATTTGTATAAGGGCAGTATGATATTGGCAGTTTTATTCTCAATTCCTCTTCTAATTATGCCTAACATGGAATTAGCCTTTTTTACAGTGGCTGCACACTGGGTTGACATTTTCATCAAGTTGTCCATCACAACCCCGAGAACTCTTTCTTGGTTAGTCACTGCTACCTCAGATTCCATTGGGTTATATTGAAGTTGGGGGTCCCCCCCCCAGTATGCATCATTTTACACTTGCTTATGTTGAACCGCATTTGCCATTTGGATGCCCATTCTCCCAGTTTGGAGAGATCCTTTTGGAACTCCTTTTTGTTTTCACTACCCTAAATAATTTGGTGTCATTGGCAAACTTGACCACTTCACTGCTCACTCCTAATTCCAGATCATTTATGAACAAGTTGAAAAGGATTGGTCCTTGTGGGACCCCAGTATTTACTTCCCCCTTCTGCCTTCTGCCCTTTAACCAGTTACTGATCCATAAGAGGACCTCTCCTCTTATACCATGACTGCTAAGTTTGCTTAGGAGTCTTTGGTGAGGGACTTTGTCAAAAGCCTTTTGGAAGTTCAGGTAAACGGTATCTACTGGATTGCCCCTGTCTACATGTTTATTGACACTCTCAGAGAACTCTAAAAGGTTAGTGAGACAGGACTTAGCTTTGCAGTTGCCGTGTTGATTCTTTTTCAGCAGGGCTTGTCCTTGTTACTAATTTTATCTTTAATAATGCTTTCAACCAACTTACCCGAAACAGATGTTAAGCTAAGTGGCCTGTAATTTCCCAGAGGTCCCCTGGATCCCTTTTTAAAAATTGGTGTTACATTGGTGATCTTCCAGTCCTCTGGGACAGAGGCTGATCTTAGGGACATGTTGCATATTTTGGTTAAAAGATTAGCAATTTCATATTTGAATTCTTTGAGAACTCTAGGATAGATATCATCTGGGCCCAGTGATGTATTAACTTTCCATTTATAAATAAGACTGAGAACTTCATCTTCTGTTACTACTATTTTCCTCAGTTCCTCACACTCTTCCTGAAAACATTAGTTCAGGCACAGGTATTTGTCCTATATCTTCAGTGAAAACCGATGAAAAGAATTCATTCAGCTTCTCTGCAGTCTCCTTGTCCTCCTTCAGTACTCCTGTAACTATATTTTCATCCAACTGCCTCCCTAGCTGGTTTTCTGCTTTATATATATTTAAAGAATTCTTTATTGTTGGCCTTGATATTGTCAGTGATATGCTCTTTGAAATGCTTTTATGCATCTCTTATTGTCTGCTTGCATTGCCTTTGTGCAATCTTGTGCTCCCTTTTTTTCCCCTCACTTGTGGAAAGTTGATCTTGCTTGATTAACTGGCTTGAACTGAGAGCAGCCTGCCTGGCCCTGCTGGTGTTTTCAGCAAATACTGGGGGCAAGGATGTCCAAGTCAGGATGGACAGTGTAACCACAAAGGCCCCTATCAATTAACAGGAAGCTCCTGCTCCAGGGACCTCCAGAAGCAAGCTTTCCATTTTCTGACCTGGGTGGATGTTTAGTTCAGAATCATCAATGCTGAATATGTAAAAGGAGACCTGCACATCCAGGCAGACTGGTTGAGCCGAACCACACTACAGCAGGGAGATTAGGTGTTTCATCCTCAGGTCTACCTGGAAATTACATGGATGTCGGGGATGACCGTCATCATCCTCTTTGGCAACATGTCCAACAGGAAGGAGCCTCAGCTCATGTCAGAGTTTGAGGATCTCAGAGCACTGATGCGCTGTTTTCCCACTGAGCCTTGAGGACTATTGTATGCCCTACCCCTGTTTCCTCTTCTCACCAGGGTCCTGAGGAAGGTGAGAGCTTTGAAGGCCCAGGCAATTCTGGTGGCTCCTCACTGGCTGTGCTGGCCATGGTTTTTGGATTGCAAAGAACTCCGCATCAATCCTCCCTGGAAGTTCCTGACACATCCCAGCTTCCTGTCTCACGATCCCCTGTTCCATCTGGATCTGGAGTGGCTCCACCTCTGCACCTTTAGGTTGAACAATGACAGCTCCTTGACAACTGACTCTCTGAAAGTGCAGTTAATACCATCTTAGCCTCCGGGAGGGCCTCCACTAACAAATCTATCATTGTGCTGTCCTAATTTTTGCCCAAGTATGTTCTGCTCAAGAAAGAGAAGTTGTGGCATAAATTATATGTGCAGAGAGTTCAGAAATTTACTTCAGACAAATGCAACCTTTTTATCCGCCATTATAAATCAACAAATATGTTTCTGTTGAGGCATCCTTGGGTCACCAGGTTCTGTGTGAGTTCTGTGAGTCAGTGTGCCAGCCTAGAGGGGATATTGCTGTTCGACATCCCTTTCCTGTTGGATCTGCTCCTCTGCGAACTGAGAATGGGCAGCTGGGCTTGCCGTGGAGTGTCCTTCTGATCAGCAGTCCCACTCTGAGGTCTCTCCAGTGACTTCTGTTGTGTGAGGGAAGGGGGGGTGGTTCTTAGTATTTGTGGTCACGTGGTGCTGACATTCATCCCTCTGCCCCCCACAGTTGGTGGAAATTATTTTTCTTCAGTTTGTTTGTAGTTTCAGTTGATTCTACTGCAAGTTCTTTGACTGAGGCGGGTTTCCTCCTCTTAGGGCAGAGGTCAGACTTTTGTTGGCTCTGCTTAACTGCCTTCCTGAGCTGGAGGAGTTAATCCTTTCCTGTTGGCTCCACTCTTTGTGGACAAAAAGAGCATTTCAGAGTAAATTCACCTTTCTGTTTTTCCCAATGCCCCTAGTGCCGGCCCTATCACACTGGCATCATCGTTATGCCAGCCTCACCTGGATGCTGGTGTGATATCACTGGTGTAGGGGATTTGGTGTCTTGAGGCTTTCCCAGGTGATATAACTGAACTATAGAACTGGAGTAGAACCCATGTTAGAAATTCTAGCCACAAATATTGATTTGTTTTGGTTAAATTTGAAAGCTTTATCATACAAAAAGCAAAGACATTTTCTATAAATAAAACCTGTTAGGAGGGGAAGAGAATTGTCTTCTACCAGAAAAAAAGACCCTTTTAGGTGTTACTTGTAAATGAAACATTCCTGTTTGTATTCCAGGTTGTCATGCTGGCAATGTACAATCTATCCCTGGAAGGAACTGGCCGTCAAGGTTACTTTAGATGGAAGGAAGATATTTGTGCTTTCATTGAAAAGCATTGGAGTTTTCTACTAGGAAACAGGTAATGCCATTATGTTGTCTTAAAACTGAAGAGAAAGAACAAAACTGAACAAAAGTTCAAATATAAGTAGAATGTAATAAATCAAGTTTTTCATAGTTGAGAGGAAAAGAGAACTTGTGTGTGTAGTGCAGGAGTAGACAACCTGGTGCCCTCCAAAACTCCAGATCTGGGATTCTCAAACTTTCTACCCATAGGGCCTACTTGAAACTGAAAATTACAGAGTCCATCAGGCATAAAACGGTGCAGGGGCAGAGCCTGTCACAAAAATGGGGCCAGTTTGCGGTGAAGTTTGGCATAATCTGTTGGTAATTGCTGGTAGCATTTTTTATTGATCTTTAATATGTCGTTGAAAATATCTAAATTCTTTGCCACACTGATTTACTTGTGGCAGGGCGTTCCATAGTTCAACTTTTCTCATATTAAGTAGGCTGTGGAGGTACCATATCTCAGCCTCCCTTTATATTTTTCCTCTCCTCCCACCACATGCCTCTCAAAGTATTTTTATTCATCTCCTGTTATTTCTGTTCCCCTTCTCCTTTCACATTTAACTTGTACCCTACCCCACCCCTGCAACTGCCAGTTCCTTTCATACCTCTCTCCTGCTGCTTTTACGTTCACTTCCTCCTATAGCAAATCCTCTGTCATATCCTCTTCTTCTCTATTTCCAGTTTCTAAGGGGAAAATCTCATTTCCTTCTTCTCTGTTTGCTAGTTTATTATCATCATCATCATCAACAACAACTCTTTTCTTGTCTAAAACTTCTGGATAGCACTTGGTTGCCTACCCCTGGTCTAGTGGATAAAGGGATGGACTTGAATCAAGGAATCTGGCTTCAGATTCTTGCTTTGATCATACAGCTCATTGGATGGTTTGAGAGCAGTCACACTGTGCCTAACCTACATTCCTACAAGCTGTTGGAAGAATAAAGCTGAATAATCTCCATGTAGGCTTCCCTGAGCTACTTGGAGGAAAGTTTGGATATAGATGTTATTTAAAAAAATAATTAGATTATCGCAGTGAAGTAAAATAATGCTATTTTGTGGATTAGATTATGGAAAGGCTTAGGAGAAGTAAGATTCAGCTCTTTAATTTCCTATGGGTTTCTGCTAACTGCATTATAGAAACAAGCCAGGATCATTATCTGCAGTTTGAAGATGACTTGTTTCACTAAACCATAGTTCAAACTAACAACAGTTTGTCTAGGTTTGGACATAATGAGAAACCACAGTTCATTGAAATCAGAAGCAAAACCTCCAGCACACCTGCAGGAAGGAGAAGAGGAGAGGGTTGAGCAGATGAGCCCTTTTTCACACACAGCCTCTCCTAGTCGGGAGGCACCGATCCGCCCTCAAATGGAGCAGCAAAAAGGGGGTGGTGACTAGAAAACCTTGGGCATTTGCAGGATTGGGGCCAAACCTAATAGCCAGGCTTCCCTACTCAGGAGGCACCTGATGCACCCTCAAAACCCAGTGCCTTGACACTGATAGCAGCAAAATTCCAAGGTGGCTATAAAACCTTGGAGGTTTGCAGGATCAGGCCAAGCTTCATAGAGATGAAACGCTCATTCACTAAAGGGCGATTCTCCCTGTAGCCATTGCTGGCAAAGAGGCTTTAACAGCTTCCCAATACTGAAATTGCGAATTCACTGACTTGGGCTTTTCGCTCCTCTGAGGCACAGAAATAACAAACCCTCAAGGTTTTCTAGCCATCTTGGATTTTCACTGCTGTCAGCGTGCTGGGTTTTGATGATGCATTGGGTGCCTCCTGAGTAAGGGAGGCTGGCTATGAGGTTTGGTCCTGATCCTGCAAACCCCCAAAGCATTACAGACATCTCCCCCTTTTTGGTGCACCTGGGATTTTTGCTGCTGTCATGGCACTGGATTTTGATGATGCATCGGGTGCCTCCTGAGTAGGGGAGGTTGGCTATGAGGTTTGGTCCTGTTCCTGCTCATTTACCCACCCCGCCCCCATTTACACTGCTGACTTGGTTGCTTTAATGTGTTCCTAAGTGCTAAGCTAGCAAATAGCAGAGCGGCAGTGGCTTTGACTGCTCATCTCGCACAGCTCTGTAGCCGGCCAAAATAATCCACAGTTGCCGTCAGAAGACATGATAACCCACAGTGGGTTAAATAACCCACTCTGCAGACCATGTGTTACCAGAGTGGGTTATTTTGGCCAAATAAGCCATCACAGGTTACAAAAACTCCTGCCAGACACCACAATAACCCACAATGGGTTAATTAAGCCATTGTGGCTTGCTTAAGCTGTCATGGGTTATTGCGACATCCAAAGCCAGTCTCTCTCTCTCTCTCTCTCTCTCTCTCTCTCTCTGTCTCACGCACACTCATGAAAGAAACATAGACGGACTCACTGCCTCGTTCAGACACAACAGCCAAACAGGACATACACATACACAGCTAGGGCTGGCCCAGGACATTTTGCTGTCCGAGGAGGACCAGCAAATGCCTCCCATTTCTCACTGGATGATCTAGCCCAGTCACCACCTCACAGCCTAACCTGCCTCACAGGATTATTGGGAAGATAAAAATGGAGAGATCTTTAATTCCTGGAGGGAATGCAAAACATAAATATAATAAAATAAATTATTCTGCACTAGGAAACATAATTGTCTTACCCTATATTCATAATAAGCCTCCCTAATGTGTAAAATGGCCACCTGCGCATTGCATTATTACTATGTGCACTTATTTACATGCATGCACATGGGAAACAAGATGCATCAAGTACCCCACTTGGAAATTTATCTTCTAGAGACCATGGGGAGGAAACCTGAAGACTGACAACTCTTATAACTCATGTGATACATTTAAAAAAATGGGAGAACTTCCTTTTTCTTCTCATATGCCCCACCCATGGGCCTCCCTCTTCACGATGACCATAAACTCAAATAAACTTTATTAGCAGCAAAAACAGTCTTGTGGCACCTTCAAGACCAACACATTTATTCTGGAATAAACTTTTGTGGACTGTAGCTCACTTCATTAGATGCATGGAGTATTGTGGGAATGTTCAGGTCTATATACAAACCTGTGCAAAAATGGGCACAGGGAAGTGCAATTTTTTTTCCCCCAGCCCTGTTTTTGTGCAAAAGTGGGGACAGGAATTTTTTTTCAAGGGCCCCGACTGGAATCAAGATCATAATGGGAGCTAGGAAGGGGGGATCGGCAGGGGCAAAAGGACAGTCTCTCCAAGGTGCCATTTGGGCACCATTTGAGGGGCTGTCACTGGCAAGGGGAAAGGGGCATGGGCAACAGGGGTTTCTGATCCTCTTGCCAAGCAGCTCACTGCCCGATGCCCTTTACCCAGTTGTCATGCCTGGGTTCGCACGACACATCAACCCATTGCGGGTAAAGCAACCCCTACTGCAGATAGTTGGCTACCAGGGTGGGTTGTTTGGGAAAAACAACCCACTGTGATAAGAATGGTCTGGGTTCACACGACACGCTAACCCATTGTGGGCAATCACCCATGATGAGTTAGCCTGGCGTGCAAACCCAGTCATTGAAAGTTGGTAGTAGGCTCTTTTCTCACAAAACAGTTGTCCATTTCTCAAAAAAAATTGGAATGTACCTGAACATTTTGCTCATATCTCGGGTTCTACAAGGACTAGAGACTTGCTCTTCTTCATTTGAAAGCTGGGAATCTGGGCTAGCTAGGGCCCCCTCCTTGAGATGGGGGCCCCCTCCTTGAGATGGGGGCCCCCTCCTTGAGATGGGGGCCCCCTCCTTGAGATGGGGGCCCCCTTAGCCCTGTAGTTAATCTGGCTATGATTGCACCATAAATAACATTTCTGTCTTGCTATATCTCATATCAAAATTGATGTCTTAGGATATACCAACCAACCATAACAAAACATTTTATACCCTCTTCCCTCAGCATTAATATGTCATCAAGTCATCACTTCATGGATGATTCATAGAGATTGGCCATACCATAAATAAATAGTTATTCAAAGTGACTCATATATAGATTTGTAATCTCAAGGAGTCTTGAATGTATTTCACTTGCCAGTAAAATCTATCATTGAATGAGAAATATTTTTTGCATGGTGCAGTTACAAAGATCCTCCTTTCTATGAAACACTGTTTTATAACCTGTAATTCTTCCTGTTGCATGTTGATGTAAAGAAATTTCACATCAAAAGCCATCAGAAAATCATCATTAATAAAATCTGCTAATCCCTTGAATTTATTAATAGTTACATTTTTTCTATACAAAGTTCCCCTCTGTAGACCTCCGCTACCATGAGATTATCAAAACACCATACATTTGTGATTGTATACAAAATGGCAGAATCAGAGTTGTTGTTGTTAGAGATTTTTAACTCACCTTTAACCCTTGTAAGAGCGTATTGCTCTTACAACACTTCAAAAGCAGGAACATATAATTACAGTTAAATGCAGACATATACACCCAGACCAGTAGTAGCAGCTAATGAAGTTTAAGCAACAAATGCAAACTGGAACAAATGAGTCTTCAGTGCTGAAGCTGTATGTATTTCACTGGGAAGGGAGTCCCAGAGGTGTGGGGCCACCACTGACAAAGCCCTGTCCCAACTAGCTACCAGCCTAATGGCTCTTGCTGGTGGGCGAGAGAGTTGAGCCTCCCAACACTGATCTTAATGTTTGGGCAGGCTCATACAAGTGTAGGTGATCCTTCAGGTAATGTCCCAAACCATTTAGGGCTTTAAAAGCCAAAACCAGCACCTTGAATTAGGCCTGGAAATTAGCAGGCAGCCAGTGTAAATGATACAGAATAGAAGTAATATGATCTGAACACTCAGATCAGTCTGTTTCCCGCCTCCCAGCTGAGCAGAGCAGAGCAAGCTGCTCCAGCTGGTCCAAGGACTACAGAAGCAAGCAAGCTCCCAAAGAGCGAGCGACCAGAGCGAGCGAACAGGGGGAGCAAACAGGAGTTGGCCAGGAGAGTTCAGCAGGGGAGGTCAAGGGGGAGGCCCCTAATATTTTTTAATTTTTTTTAAATATTTGTTTATTTTTTTTAACTAACTTTTTTTCATTTATTTGTCTTGTAACACACACTTCCACACCAGTGGGACTCTGCTTTTAACCTCTACTGAGTAGAGGAGCAGGCACAGGCTAGTCTAGAACAATCACAAAGCTAGACACGAAAAGGGAAAAGAGGCAGTGGAAGGACAGGACTCTCCAGTGGTGGTGACCTGCAAGGTGTGTGCAATGTTTGTTTTGTTGCCTGAGAACAACATGACCTACACCTGCAACAAATGCAAGTTGATCACGCTGCTGGAAGAAAAAGTAAGTGGACTGGAGTGGCAACTGTCGACCCTCTGGGGAATAAGAGAACACGAAGAGTTCTTGGACAGAATGGGGGAACTACAGCAGCAAAGGGAAGACCAGAAGCTTGAAGAGCAACAGCAAGATGAGGCAGTGGGAAATGCTGAGGTGAAGAAAAATGGAGTAGAGGATACTCCTTGGAAAAAGGTGACAGTTAGGAGAAGAAGAACTCGACGCCACTCTGCACCAGTGGAAGCAGTGGAGCTGTGGAACCGATTCCAGGTACTTGTGGATGAGACTGGGACCACGGGCTACACTTCCTGGAAGATGGGATGTTGGCAAGGGATGGGTTGCACCTCACAAAGGATGGGAAGAATGTGTTTGGTCACAGCATGAAGAACTTCATCAGGAGGGCTTTAAACTGAATCCTACGGGGAAGGGAGATGTAATGTTGGGGGTAACAATGGACGTAGGCGCATGCACTGCAATGGAGACAACAGCTCTGATAGTGCCCAATAACAGTCTTCAAACACATGTAGGAAGAAAGCCAGACTATGAAGCACATGGTCTTCGATGTCTGTATACTAATGCCCAGAGTATGGGAAACAAACAGAACGAACTTGAACTCTTAATACAGGAGGCAAATTATGACTTGATAGGTATAACTGAGACTTGGTGGGATGACTCTCATGACTGGAATACAGCAATTGAAAGATATAACTTGTTCAAAAAGAACAGGAGGAACAGAAAGGGAGGTGGGGTTCCACTGTATGTGAAAAATACATATCTCTGCACAGAAAAACAGGAGGATGAGCTTGGTAGCCCCATTGAGAGCATCTGGATCAAAATAAAGAGAGCAAAGAATAAAAGGAACCTGGTGGTCGGAGTCTACTACCGGCCACCTAACAAAGGAGAAAACGAGGATGAAACTTTTGAAAGGCAAATAGCCAGTGTTTTAAGGAAGCATGATGTAGTAGTAATGGGGGACTTCAATTTCCCCGATATTTGTTGGGAGACAAATTCTGCAAAACATGGCCCCTCCAGGAAATTCCTGACTTGTGTGGCAGATAACTTCCTCCGACAGAAAGTGGAGGAAGGAACTAGAGGATCGGCTATCCTTGACTTGATCCTAACCAACAGAGATGACTTAGTGGATAAAGTAGCAGTTACAGGAACTCTGGGGGAAAGTGACCATGTTGCACTTGAGTTCTTGGTTCTAAGGGAAGCAAAAGCCGAGTGTAGCCAAACGTGTACCCTGGATTTTAGGAGAGCTGATTTTAATAAACTCAGAACAATGATCAGTAAGGTCCCATGGCAAGCGACGCTAACGAGAAAAGGAGTCCAAGATGGGCGGGAGCTTTTAAAAAGGAAATTCTCAAGGCACAATTACAAACCATTCCAACAAGAAGAAAAGGTGGAAGACAACAGAAGAAGCCAATGTGGCTTCACAAAAAGCTTAGGGATGACCTGAAAACAAAAAAGGACACAAATAGGAAGTGGAAAGAAGGCCAAGTAACAAAGGAAGAGTACAGGCAGGTAGCACAGAATTGCAGGGATGGCGTCAGGAAGGCTAAAGCTGAGAACGAGCTGAGGTTAGCGAGCGAGGCTAAAAACAACAAAAAGGCTTTCTTCAGTTACGTGCTTAGTAAAAGGCAGAGGAAAGAAATGGTTGTTCACCTATTAAATAAGGATTGCAAAATGATAACAGATGACAAAGAAAAGGCAGAGGTGCTCAATTCCTACTTTGGCTCAGACTTCTCCCAAAAGAGGGTCTGTGACCCCCCCCCTGGCAAAGGCGAAGTACAGGCTGAAGGGGCAGGATTGCGGCTTGAGATCAATAGGCATATGGTCAAGGAACACCTAATTACTTTGAATGAGTTCAAATCTCCAGGGCCAGATGAACTGCATCCTAGAGTAATAAAGGAACTGGCAGGAGAACTCTCAGAACCGCTGTCTATTCTCTTTGAGAAATCCTGGAGGACGGGGGAAGTGCCAGATGACTGGAGGAGGGCTAATGTTGCCTCTATCTTCAAAAAGGGTAAAAAGGAGGAACCTGGGAACTGCAGACCAGTCAGTCTGACATCAATCCCTGGGAAAATTCTGGAACAGATGATAAAGCAATCCATCTGGAAGCACCTTGAAAACAGTGCTGTGATGACTCGAAGCCAACATGGATTTGTCAAGAACAAGTCCTGCCAGACAAAGCTGATCTCATTTTTTGATCAAGTAACCTCCCTTGTGGACCGTGGGAATGCTGTAGACATCATATACCTCGACTTCAGCAAAGCTTTCGACAAAGTGCCCCGTGATATCCTGATGAGCAAACTAGCTCAAAGTGTGCTAGATGAAACAACGATCCAGTGGATCCACAGTTGGCTACAGAATTGGACTCAAAGAGTGCTTATCGATGGGACCTTCTCAAACTGGGGAGAGGTAACGAGTGGGGTACTGCAGGGCTCAGTCTTGGGCCCAGTGCTCTTCGACATTTTTATTAATGACTTGGAGGAGGAGGTGCAGGGAATGCTCATCTAATTTGCAGATGACACAAAATGGGGCGAGATAGCTAATACCCTGGAAGACAGAAACAAAATTCAAAGTGATCTGGATAGACTGGAGCGCTGGGCAGAAAACAAGAGAATGACATTTAACAGGGATCAATGCCACGTTCTGCACCTAGGAAAAAGAAACCAAATGCACAGTTACAAGATGGGAGATACGTGGCTCAACAACACTACAAGCAAGAAGGATCTTGGAATTGTTGTCAATCACAAGCTGATTATGAGCCAACAATGTGATGTGGCTGCAAAAAAGGCCAATGCTCTTTTGGGCTGCATTCACAGAAGCATAGCTTCCAAATCCTGGGAAGTACTCGTTCCCCTCTACTCAGCACTGGTTAGGCCTCATCTGGAGTACTGTGTCCAGTTCTGGGCACCACACTTTAAGAAGGATGCAGACTAACTGGAGAGGGTTCAGAGGAGGGCAACAAAGATGATCAGGGGACTGGAAACAAAGCCCTATGAAGAGAGACGAAAGAACTGGGCTTGTTTAGCCTTGAGAAGAGAAGACTGAGGGGAGATATGATAGTGCTCTTGAAGTACCTGGTAAGTTGTCACAGAGAAGAAGGCCAGGATCTCTTCTTGATCATCCCAGAGTGCAGGACACGGAATAATGGGCTCAAGTTACAGGAAGCCAGATTCCAGCTGAACATCAGGAAAAACTTCCTGAGTATTAGAGCAATTTGACATTGGAGTCAATTCCCTAGGGAGGTGGTGGGCTCTCCCAGACTGGAGGCATTCAAGACGAGGCTGGACAGCCATCTGTCAGGGATGCTCTGACTTGGATTCCTGCACTGAGCAGGGAGTTGGACTCAGTGGCCTTGTAGGCCCCCTCCAACCCTACTATTCTATGATTCTAGTTCCCACAAGCATTCTAGCTGCTGCATTCTGTAGCAGTTGCACTTTCCAAATTTTCTTCAAGAGCTGCCCCACGTAGAGTGCATTGCAGTAATCTAATCTGGATGTAGCCAAAGCATGTGTCACACTGTGGCTTGGTTAGCTTTCTCTAGAGAAGGCTGCAGCTGGCGCCACCTGCAGCACCGTAAAAATCGCTGAGTCTAGGAGCACTCCCAGACTGTGTACCTGTCCCTTCAGGGGAACTGTGACCACATCCACAGTCAGACTTAAACCTCCATCCAGATTAGCAGATTTCAACCTGCAGTACCTGTGTCTTATCCACATTAAATTTCATCTTGCTGTCCTCAGACACCTGTCGAGTGTGGGTTTAGATGACGAAAAAGAGAGGTAGGCCTGCATGTCATCCACATACTGATGACATTGCAACCTAAACCTCCAGATGACTTCTCCAGTGTTGTCATGTAGAAGTTGAAAAGCATGGGGGACAAGACTGAACCCTGAGGCATCCCAAATATCAATGGCCATGGGGTAGAACAAAAGTCCCTCAGCACCACCTTTGGAGTCCGTCCTTCCAGGAATTGAGTTTTGGAGGCGTATAAGAGAAAATTACTTTCCCTTGCTTGTCTTCCTCTGTGTACAGAATGCTGGAAAGCTATCAGTTTCTGCAATCAGCAAGGACCATAATGTCGGGGTATTTATTTCAAATGTTATCCAGTTTCTCAGAATCTTAGGACAGATTACAACTGGTCTAGAGTGTCTCTTTAATTTCTGTTAGCTCCTGTTTGTCCCCAGACCAGTTGTGATCTGTCCTAAGATTTTGAGAGACCAAGATAAAATTTGAAATACATATCATTTCTGGCTGATAGTAGGAATTGGTGCTTACTACAAGTTCTTACTACCGTGTGCAGATCCCATTAATTTTGTTGAAGCTTCTGAAGGGGAATTTCCCCTTACTATGGTATATTATTTGTGTGTGTTGGCGTGGGGGGCGAGTTGCTATTTGGATTTTCTTCCATAGGCATGCATTGGGCAAGCCCTGACTGTAGTGTCTAGCTCTCCTGACCATAAATCTCTTTTCTGAGGTTGTTTGTCTTTCTCTTGATTTAGAAAGAAGACTTCTACTTGGTGGAGCACTGTTGCTGGTTGTCTTTCTGTAGGAAGCCCTCTGTATTTTCGCTCAGGGGCTCAGGAATTTGGAGAACCTGGATGGTGGAAACTTGTTCACAATAGGCCCCCTACAATGAAGCCTGAAGGAGAGAAGCTTTCTTCATCTTCCCTAAAAGCAAAAGGTAATGCTTTCTAAACTGCGCATAGGTTTGCACATTTAAAAATATGAGTTTGGGGGCAGGGGAGGGGAGGGGAGGGTGTGTTTCAGCGGAGAGCAAGCCAGAGGGTTGCCCTTCTGTACTATTGACACTCTGTGCATTCTAACCAATATAAAATGATTTACTTCAAATATAGAAATGTGCGAGGAATGAGCCATAATGTAGGCATCCTTCATGTTTAATATCTATAAATATCTCATGGCATTTCTGCATGAGATGGGAGGGTGTTGGGTGGGGAGAGAGGATTCTAGCTCCTTGCACGTCCCATTATTACTCTCTTGCCTGCTCTCCCCTCCTTATCTCCCTTGCTTTCATTCTTGCCCCCTGTCAAACTCTTCTTGTCACCCATTTAGCACCCTTTCTCTTCACTTTCTCCCCCCACCTCTCTCACAATTCTTCTTCTCACTGCTTCTTTGCCTGTCTTCTCTCTTTCAGATATATGGATGTAAAAAGTTCAGTGTACGTGACAGAGATAGCTCATTCCCATATTCTGCTATATGTAATGTGTGGGTTTAAAATATGCAAGCACCTTTTTATATGGACTTGTATTACTGTTTTCCCATATCTGAAAGGTGCCTTTTACTTGTCTTTTCCTTAAAAAAAATCTTGACTTTATGCTGGACTCTTTACACAGAAGTAGATGTTGCCCTTGCATTGGAGTCAAGTTCTAAAACCGATATGCTCTTTGCTTTTTCGAACAAACACACTGCTTGTTCTCTAACAGGTTCAAAACCATCTTTAGATCCGATCATTACAGTGGAGGGACTTAGAAAGCGAGTGAGCCGCAATCCAGTAGAATCTGCCATGGAGCTGAAAGAAAAAAGGTCTTGCACTCAGGAAGCCAAGGACATCAGGAGAGCACAGAAGGAGGCAGCTGGCTTCCTGGACAGAAGTACGTCCTCCACACCAGTGAAATTCATCAGTCGAAGTCGCCGCCCTGACATTATACTTGAGAAAGGGGAGGTGGTTGACTTTTCTTCCATGAGCTCCTCTGATCGAACACCTTTAACAAGCCCATCTCCATCTCCTTCTCCGGATTTCTCTGCTCCTGGAACACCAGCTTCACACTCAGCTACACCTAGCCTGCTCTCAGAAGCCGACCTTGTTCCAGATATAATGCCACCCCAGGCCCTGTTTCATGGTAAAAGCTACCTTAATGTTTCCTTGTCTGTTAATTTCTGTTAGATCTCATTTACACAATTATATCTTGACCATGTTATATTTCTGGTAATGTTTAACATCTATCAGGAATGTGTACATGACCAAACACTGCGATACTTATTCTCCATAATTTTAATGACTGCAGTACCTGGAAAATGTGATTAATCGTGTATATACAAGCACTTCTTGGTGGTATTATACCATCGCTGGTATTAATTTAACTAAGGTAGTATGTACCCAATCAGTGCTTCTGACTTTCACATGTGGTATACCATCTGTGGTATATCTTACTATTGGATGGCTGGTTAATGCTATTAATTTACTCCTCTGGAAACACATATGTGGCCAAAGAAGAAGAAAAAATACTACAAGTGCTGTTTCCTTATTAAAGTGTGTGTTTGGTCTTTTACAGAGGGCATTATTATAGTATTCCTTCATGCACTAAAAATGCTTGACAGTGGTAATTTCTCTTCTTAACTACACAAAAAACAACAACAGTGTGTCCAGTTTGGCAGGTGTAGATTGCATTTAGTCAGGGCGAAGTTAGAGCTATTTTTCATTGATGAAGAATTGTTCCCAGAAAAGTTGTCTGAATGCATATGCTAATAGGAAATAAACAGTGGTGTTGTGTAGACAGCCATGTTCATTATTTGGTGGATTAGGCTGGGCAGTCTAGGGTCTCTACTAATATGTGAAACATTATAGACATGCAAAAAAAGAAAATGGGGAAAAGGTGGGTGACTTGAAACATTGCTCCATTTCTGCATATGCTGTAGCCTGAGCGGTTGATGTTGACAGGCTTGCTTGGGAAGAGGGTTCTGTGTTTTATTGTTGCAACTTCTCCTTTGTGCCCACCATTTCAGCTTGCGTTGTGTTCTCAGCTAGCAGGAGAGCAGGTGGAAAAGCATTAACCATTCCTTTGGCAAGGATAACCCTCCCATGTTCGGGCTCTGCCTTAGTACAGACAGCAGCATGTTTTTGCTGCTTCTGAGCTTCAGGCATAGGAGCAAAGCCACCTTTTACTTTGCTTCCTTTTTCTCTTCCTTCCCTAATGCTTCTAAGCAGTTTGGAAGGGGAATATTGGGGTTAGCAATGCTCCCAAACCAGCACTAGTGTCACTGCTATGCTTTCTATTGGCTCCTCCCTCTGGAGAAGGAGAACACAGCCCATGTGCTCTGCCCCCGTTTGAACCTTGGTCTGGGAAAGGGGTGGCTGTGCAACCAGATGTCATCGTATAAAGGACTTTTGAGTGGGGAGGACAGGTCATGTATGGAAGATGTCTTAAACATTGGATTGTCCCGCTTCCAGTGTTGAGGCCACACCTGAAGGAGGTGATGAGTGGGGACCCCAAACCTTCCTTTCCTGCCTCTTTTTTCTCCCTCCCAAGTTATTGATGGGTAGATTAATAAAAGAATGGTCTAGGATGTCTCTGCAAGGCTAGCCAGGGAATAGTGAAGCAAGGCATGCAAGTAGAGGAAGGATAGCGATGCCTTAGACTCTAGCCCTTTCTTCAACACAAGAGAAATAGTCCCAAATGCACTCATAAGCTCTGGCTCTGTCCTTCAAGGACTGAGGGGTCAGTCTCCAAGTGCTTCCCCGCCCCTGGTCATAGTTGAATTTCCACTGAGGGCCTTAGCCCTCAGCAGCCTTGCCAGCATCCTCCACCAAGCCAGCGGGCACTTGTTCACTCCGAGGGTGATCTGGTCAGAATGAGGAGGAGGAGGAGGTTGGGGACTTATGTGAGTCCCACATGGAATCTGAGAGGGAGGGAGGGGAGCTGTCTGGGGATGTCGTGTACCCCACAGCTCAAGCTTTTTAAACCTTCCCAGTCATACTGGCCGAGGCACTTAGGGATGTTACAGCTTGGAGAACCTTCCTCTCCCCTCCCCACCCCTAATGCACGGAATAACCTTTTAGGGCCAAATTTCAAAGCCTCCTCCCTGGGCTACCACTGTACTTTCCCCAGGTTATGACATTCTGAAGAACAAATTCTCAGGGATTCTCTGGGTAACCAACAGGATAAAAATAGTGACTCTGCCCTGTGCATCTTCTCTATCCATCAAAGTAGTCTGCCTATTTAATATTGGCAAGAGGATCTGTGCTCTGGGCCTAAGCCCTCTTACTGAAGTCTCCCCACTTCCCAGGGGCAAAACATCCACAGGTGGGGCTGAACCAACCAACAACAACCTAGTTCATAGTGGATTCCTCCATGGATTGCCTCTAGTTTTCAATCCGGCCCCGCCATAGCCTGAGGGGGTCCGCAAGATAACAGCTGCCTAGCCTGTTTGCTCCTAGCTGTGCTGTGCTAAAACAAAGCAGCAATATCCAATCCACATAAGCGCTAAACCCCAGTGGGGGACTGGGAATGTCTCAAGACACCCACCTAACTAAAGAGTGTGACCTTAAAACCTATTTTGCCTTTTAGTCAGCAGGACAATCACTCTGTAAGCACCTTGAAAACAATGCAATCATTACTCGAAGCCAACATGGATTTGTCAAGAACAAATCCTGCCCGACTGATCTGATCTCATTTTTTGATCAGGTAACCTCCCTTGTGGATTATGAGAATACTGTAGACATAATATACTTCGACTTCAGCAAAGCTTTCAACAAAGTGCCCCATGATATCCTGATGAGCAAATTAGCTCAAAGTGGGCTAGATGAAACAACTCTCAGGTGGATCCACGGTTGGCTACAGACTCAGACTCAGAGTGATTATCAGTCGGATCTTCTCAAATTGGGGGGAGATAATGACTGGGATACCGCAGCGCTCAGTCCTGGGCCTAGTGCTCTTCACCATTTTTATTAATGACTTGGATGAGGAGGTGCAGGGAATGCTTATCAGTTTTGCAGATGACACAAAATTGGGCAGGATAGCTCATACCTTGGAAGACAGAAACAAAATTCAAAGTGATCTTGATAGGCTGGAGTGCTGGGCAGAAAACAAGGGAATGACATGTAATAGGGATCAATGCCAATTTCTGCACCTAGGAAGAAGAAACCATAGTTACCAGGTGGGGGATACTTGGCTCAACAATACTACAAGCGAGAAGGATCTTGGAATTGCTGTAGATCACAAGCTGAATATGAGCCAACAATGCAATGTGGCTGCAAAAAAGGCAAATGCTCTTTTGGGCCGCGTTAATAGAAGTATAGCTTCAAATCCTGTGAAGTACTAGTTCCCCCCTACTCAGCACTGGTTAGGCCTCATCTGGAGTACTGTGTCCAGTTCTGGGCACCACACTTTAAGGAGGACGCAAACTGAAGAGGGTTCAGAGAGGGCAACGAAGATGATCAGGGGCCTGGAAACAAAGCCCTATGAAGAGAGACTGAAAGAACTGGGCATGTTTAGCCTTGAGAAGAGAAGACTGCGGGGAGATATGATAGTGCTCTTCAAGTCCTTGAAAGGTTGTCACAGAGAGGAAGGCCAGGATCTCTTCTCGATCATCCCAGAGTGCAGGACACACAATAATGTGCTCAAGTTACAGAAAGCCAGATTCCGGCTGAATATCAGGAAAAGCTTCCTGACTGTTAGAGCAGTACAACAGTGAAACCAATTCCCTAGGGAGGTAGTGGGCTCTTCCACATTGGGGGCATTCAAGATGAAGCTGGACAGCCATCTGTCACGGATGCTTTTACTTAGCAAAGTCAACCTCCTGCACTGAGCAGGGGGCTGGATTCGATGGTCTTATAGGCCCCTTCCAACCCTGCTATTCTATGATTCTATGACTCCATTAGAGGCCTTGAACATGGAAGAAGGAGACAAAATGGCCTCTGGCTCTGATAAGGAACACAGAGGGAATATGGTGGCAGCAGATGTAGTAATGGAGATTGCAGCAACCCTTCAGAAACACAGGGAAGACATGCACAGGAGTGGGCAATCCACCCTTAAGCCACTTGAGGAGGAAATGGATAACTTTATTGCTCAGGTCCCCAATATTGCTGCAACAGAGGATGAAGCACGCCAGGTGGGGATACTGTATGAGAGCAAAGTACAGAGACTTATGCAGGCCTCCCAAGACAGGTGTCAGAAGCTTGAGGATTTGGAAAACAGAAGCAGATGCCGGAATATTGGTATTTTGTGGCATTCTAGAGTTGGGGGAGGGGAATAATATGGCAGAATTTGTGGTGCACTGGCTGTCTGACATCACCCCAAACCTGCAGCTTTCAGCAGCAGGGATAGAAAGGGCCCATCATGCAAGAGGCCTAGAGACAGTGTAGTTTGCTTTGCAAACTTCATAGTCCAAGAGGTGCTGATACAGGCACTCCATAACTCTGGGCCTTTCACATTTAAAGGCAGATGTGTTACGATTTTTCAAGACCTGAGTGCGGAGACTCTTCTAAAGAAGTGATTATTCTGATACATCACAGCTAAACTCAGGAATGCTAAACTTAGATATCACTGGGGCTTAGGTTTTCACTACTGGTCTGCTGAGAGGACACCACATACTCAGCCAATACCATTCATAAGGCAAAAGCCTGTTTTCATGCTACGGTTGGGCCACCAGATGAGGACATCCTGGATGACAATGAAGAAAAGAGCTGCCCAGCAGACAACCCAGTCTGGAAAACTGCGAGCACAAAGGCTACTCGCCAACCACGCCTCCAAAATTCTGAAAAAGGAGGCCTACTGTCTGATGAAAGACATCTATGCTCAGACCTGGTCAGACGGAAGAGAAATATATTAATAGAGATTGTATCAAGAGGACCCTTGACAACCTACAGTTGCTGAAAACAGCATGTGAGATGAATGGGAAATTACAAGTATTGACCAAGACCTTGGATGCATACCAACTGACATGCAGATCTCAAGTCATGCTTACGTGTACTAAAATGTATTTGGTGGTAAGCTTACACAGACTGATGTGCATGCAGAGTCTGTGTGCATGCATTATCAATGCAAATGCCTATCACTTTTATAAAAGTAACAACAGTTCATAAAGAGTTGAAAATTCTGGATGGAAACACTGAAGATAATACCAGCTAATTTAATGGCATCTGTTGTAAAGCACCTCTTTACATCCTGATATTCCTGGCTCGTCTTGCTTCTTAAGGTTTACCTGTATCAATGTACTAGCACGCAGTACTACTGTTTGAGCACTCATCTGTGTATTTCTGAAGATTATGATGGCCTTGGTAGCACATATTAGGCCAAGGGGTGTCCTATCTTGATGCTTTCTGATTGGGTCTCTGTCAGCAAATGGGACAAAAAGGATATAGTAGAAATAACCTCCCTATTGGAACATCAGTACTAGTTCCCCTCTACTCAGCACTGGTTAGGCCTCATCTGGAGTTCTGTGTCCAGTTCTGGGCACCACACTTTAAGAAGGATGCAGACAAACTGGAGAGGGTTCAGAGGAGGGCAGTGAAGATCAGGGGACTGGAAACAAAGCCCTATGAAGAGAGACTGAATGAACAGGGCATGTTTGGCCTTGAGAAGAGAAGACTGAGGGGAGATATGATAGTGCTCTTCAAGTCCTTGAAAGGTTGTCACAGAGAGGAAGGCCAGGATCTCTTCTCGATCATCCCAGAGTGCAGGACGCACAATAATGGGCTCAAGTTACAGAAAGCCAGATTCCGGCTGAATATCAGGAAAAGCTTCCTGACTGTTAGAGCAGTACAACAGTGAAACCAATTCCCTAGGGAGGTAGTGGGCTCTTCCACATTGGGGGCATTCAAGATGAAGCTGGACAGCCATCTGTCAGGGATGCTGTGACTTGGAGTCCTGCACTGAGCAGGGGGTTGGACTCGATGGTCTTATAGGCCCTACTATTCTATGATTCTGTGATCATGGCATATCTGACAAAGAGTGCTCTTCATCCAAAACACAGACATGTATGCCTTGGTGTTTTTTTGGTCATAGATCTAAAGATAATCTTCCTATTCCTGGATAGGAGAGACAAGATCTGATCAATGACTTGTAAGATCCTCACAAGTCAGGCGTATATGTCTAGCTTACCTGCAGGAAGTGATGATGGTCTCCTGGATAAGCTTCCATTCAGTGGCTCTTGCTGCCTTGGCAACAACAGATTTCTCTCAAGCAGTTGATTTAGATCAGGATTCCCTAAGTTCAGAACTTCTCCCCATTGGTGGATCAACCCCACAATCTAGCTATAGGGATGCTCCTGAGGGAACCACTTCACATATATGTCACTATGAAAGTGAGCCTCTCAGTGTGGGGATCCACTGCAAAGGGAGTGTGAAGCAATCCAGTGGCTAGTTGCAGAATCTTTGCATCCAGTTGGTTGGTTGGGGCTGACAGCTGCCAGTTTTGTCCTTCAGACATTCTTGGGCAAGCTGTTCCATGAGCATGCCCTGATCCATATGGACAGTGTTACTTTCAAGGCTCACATCAATTGTCAGAGCAGAACCTATTCAGGTACCCTGCAGGAAGAAGTTCATTTCATCTTATCCAGGCAGTGGAAAACCATCTCTTCCTTTCAGGAGCATATGGGCACCCAGAACTAACAGACCCTCAACAAGGGTAGTGGGCTTTTCACCAGGAATATTTTTCAGAGGCTCACTCACATGTAATATATGCTGGTGATTGAACTATTTGCACTTAGCAACAGCATCAAGACAGCTCATTTCTTCTTCCGGGAGAAGGAAGCAGAGGCGATAGGCACTCTTGTCGGTGATGTGGCTGTAAAAGGTTGCTCTACACTTGCTTCTGTGTCTCCTCCTAATGAGGACACTGCGCAAGGTAAGATTCCTATGGGAAGAGGTTAAAGTCAATGCTCCTTTCTGGCCATGGACACTGTCTGGCTTAAACTTGATAAGCTTAAACACAGTGGAGCCATGGCCATACCCAGTCAGGTGCACTGTTGCTCCAGGGGCCAATACTTCATCTGGATCCAGCCTGGCTACAGCTGCAGACCTAGAGATTGAGTAGCCCCAACAGCAAATAAGGACTGGCCTCCCACTGCCAAGATATACAATATGATGTGGAGGGTTTCCAGAGGTGGTGCAAGTGTAAGGAAAAGGGAAATATATGGGTGTCTCTTCCACCTCAGTCTCCATACTGGATCTCCAGTCTTTCCTCCAGTCAGAACTGGACAGGGTCATACTCTGAAGGCAATATCTATGTATGATGGGCTGGTCCTCCCTGTCATGCTATCATGCAAGGGAACGCTTTCTGAGAAGAAGCTTCTCTTGTCAATTCTCTGACCATCCACAAATTTCCTAAATGGGATTTCAGGTTCTGAGATAGCTTACAGGACCTCCCTTTGCACCCTTCCAGATCCATCTGCTTTGGGAGTTTACCTGGAAGGTGGTTTTCTCGTAACCTTTACCACCACCAAGAGATAGGGGCATTGTCAGTTAGAAAAGAGCTACAGTGGCAAGAAAAAGGTTGTGAATCCCTTAGGATTGTCACGTATTTCCAACCGAAAATGTTATTAGATCTTATTCTAACCCCATAATCCTAGATAAAGAACAACAGATAACCTGAGTGAACAAATGACTCACAAACATGATGCTTTTCAACAGCTATGCATCCACAACTGATTCAGCATTCAATATCCATGTGTGAAAAAGTATGTGAACCTTCAGATTCAGTCCCTGGTGTGCGTGTGTTGCGTGAGCAGCAATGACGTCAAGTAAGCATTTCCTGTAACTGTTGGTCAGTCTCTCACATCAGTTTTGAGGAATTTTGGCCCATTCCTTCTTACAGAACTGCTTTACTTAAGTGATGTTTGAGGGCTTCCTTGCATGAACAGCTTGCTTCAGGTCCTGCCACAACATTTCAATGGGGTTTAGGTCCAGACTTCGACTAGGCCATTCTGAAACATGGAATTTCTTCTGCAGCCATTCTTCTGTAGATCTGCTTGTCTGTTTAGGATCATTGTCCTGTTGCATGACCCACTTTCAGTTCAGCTTCAGCTCACGGACGGATAGCCTGACATTCTCCACTAGAATCTTCTGATACACTGCCGAATTCATGGTTGTGTCAAATCATGGCAAGCCATCCAGGTCCTGAGGCAGCAAAGCAGGCCCAAACCATCACATTCCCACCACCACGCTTAATGGTTGGGATGAGGTTCTTCGGTTCGAACTCCGTGATGGTTTTTCACCAAACATAACGGTTCCCACTGAGGCCAAAAAGTTCTATCTTTGACTCATCTGTCCAGAGAACATTGTTCCAGAAGTCTCGGGGATCATCTATGTGATCTTTAGCAAACTGCAGATGCGCAGCAATGTTCTTTTTAGAGAGCAGTGGTTTCCTCCTGGCTATCCTCTCATGAACACCATTCTTGTTCAATCTTTTTCTGATTGTTGAGTCATGAACACTCACATTAGCCAAGGTGAGAGTCGCCTGTGGATCTTTGGTTGTTACTCTGGGGTTCTTTTTTACTTCCTGGATGATGTGCTGGTTTGTTCTTGGAGAGATTTTGGTAGAGTGACTGTAGTCTTGAACCTTCTCCATTTGTAGGCGATCTGTCTATTGGTGGAGTCCCAAATCCTTAGAAACGGTTTTGTAACCCTTTCTACACTGATGAGCAGCAAGAATGTTTTTTCAGGGGTCCTCAGAGATGTCTTTTGATTGTGGCATGACGTCTTTCCACACAAACGTATGGTGAAGGCCAAACTTACAAAGTTTCTGATCCTTTTATAGGGTGGGGCCTCCCAAACTGACCCCGAAGATCTACCTAATGACTTAAAACACCTAATTCTAATTATTCCCTTTAATTGAGGTGATGCAACCAGGGGTTCACTTACTTTTGCACATACCCTGACTCGCAAGTACTCATTGTTTGCCTTATTTATGCATGGCTTTATTTCACAAGACATGGAATTGGTTAATATTAACCCTATTGGATATTTAGAAAAGGAATGGTTTTGATTCACAAAAGCTATCATGGTACAACTATGGAATTTCCATAATTGGTGTTAGGGTTCACAAACTTTTTTCGCCACTGTATGCATTAGGGATAGGCAACATGGTACCCACAGACACCTCCCCCTGCACCCACAAAGTGCTCTACTGAAACCTGTTAATTGTTATTTTTATTTAATTTTTCAAACGATTGTGGGTGACCAGAAATGCTTCAAAGTGAATTGCTGGCCTCCAGCTGCCTGCTATCTTTATTCCCCTGAATGCTTCTGGGCTGTAAATGAATCCAGACACATTCTTAGGAAGTAAAGATGGGTCGCAGCTGGAGGCTACCACTTTGCTTTGAAGCACTCCAGGCCACCTGAAAAAAAAAGGAAGGAAGAGATGGACTCAGTTGGCAGTGCTAGGTAAGGGGGAAGACTACAGGATGGCAGCAGTGAAGCCAGGGGAGACATGGGGGTGACACTGTAGAGTGGAAGGAGAAAGCGGTGAGGCTGGGGTGGGGAGGCTGTAGGGTGACCTGACATGGCGAAGGATGAGACCAGGGATGGGGTAGCTGCAGAGAGCAACAGGAGGAGTTTGGGTGGCTTGAGGGTCAGCCCAATTGCAGGCAGCAGGGAGAGAAAGTGGGAAAGGGGTTTGTGTGTGTCTTGGGTATGAGGTATTTGTTGTGGGGGAGATGAGAGAGTTTGGGGCAGGTGTGATCCTGAGAGAAATGCGTGACTGGGGTGAGTGGATCTTGTGGGGTAAGACGGAAAGAAGGAAAAGAGTTGTGGTGTGTGATCCTGAGCACGAGAGAGAACAGTCTGTTCAAAGGAGCGGGTTTGTGTTTTAGGGCTCAGACCACACCTCTGCTATGTATTCAGGTTCTTGAGCAAGTTACTTGTCTTTGAGTGTGACCAATTTACCTTTCTGTCAAATGGGCTTCTGTTGAAGCAGAAAACTGTGGATTCAAAGGAGTGGCTTTATGTTTAGGGCTTAGACCCCATATTTGTCTTGTATTCAGATTCTTAAGCAAGTTACTTGTCTTTGAGCATCACCAGTTTGCCTTTCTGGGTGTTTTGTGATTGTTCCGTGCCCACCATGGCATCTATTTTGTGAATGAGCAGTCACTTTGTGGCAGCACTCATAACACTTTCTCAGAATTCCAAATATGCCCCCTAGCCCAAAAAAGTTAAAGATCCTTTGATTGTTTTTGATAAAGGTAAATTCTGTATTCCATTATAGCCAGGAGCTGGCATTTCCTGACTTCACTATGAACCCTTCTCTTGGCTGGGAGCAACTGTGGCACAAGGTGTATGTAGTATTAGGATATGCTTTCACAGATCTTGAAAATCCAGGTGTTCAGATAGTCTTTTCGTATCTTGATCAACTATAGGTCTATGGGTGAAGAAGTCCATCAGCATTGTATACATTCTCAAGCATCCCTCCTGCTGTATGGGGTTCACAGCCACAGTAAAGATCATCTCTATAGACCTTAGTACCAGTGCCCAATTGAAAGAAATTTGTAGAGTGGGTACTTTCAGCCACCCCTTCAACAATTGTGAGACATTTTAGAATTGATACCTATTCCTTGGTAGATACATCCTTTGACAGGAGGGTGCTCCAGCAGTCCTCTGTCTGGTGTTCTTTATCCTGCCCTGGTATGTAGGAAATTCTGTTGGACATGTTTGCTCTCCTGCTATCTGACTGCAATGGGAAGTTGGACTCGCCGTGAGGATCCATTCTTGAACCTATGAATTGGATGGTTTAAGGAGGGTGGACCAGTGTTGCTCTGAATAGAGCATTTCCTTCTCTGACTGGAGGAAAGACAGGACATCCAGGATGGAGGCTCAGGAGGAAGGCTGCATACTGAATTAGTGCCAGTTAAGGACTCCTTAAGATTCCAGTTGGTACCATCTTCCCCCTTCCCTCCCCCTTTTTTCTTTTGCCTTTTTCTGTTTCTCTGCTGCTGTTTTAATTTTGGTTGCCCTGTTAAGGGTGCTAGTTCTGGATACTGTTTCCACTACAATTACTTTTGAACCTTCTGCTTTCTTATTTATTACATTTTTGTTCTGCTTTTCCTTTAAAGTTTATGGTCCTTTTATCCTCACAGCAGCTCTGTGGTGAGGTAGCTTAGACTGACGGAGTATGATTGGCCCAGGGTTCCCTGAGAGCATTTAACTATGCTCTGAAAGTGGGAGGGTCACCCTTTCAGGAAGGGGCATCAGGTTTGCTGGCCCTTCCTTCTGCCAGAAGAGGGGTTAATCTTTCATTGCTTGCTCTGGTGCTTGCTGACATAAATGGGACCCCCCCCCCCCCACAGGAATCCCATCTTTGCATACTATCCTACTGACCACAATCCTAATGTACATCTATTGGCTTATTGTCATTGCCCATCCTGCTCATACTCATGTAACAGAGCAGGGCCTAACCAGCTTTTCCACCGTCAGGCTTTTGTGGCCCACCTTCCTCCCTCTTTCAGCTACTTTGTTCAGAGCAAGTTTGGATCTACTTTTCTTAAACTGTGTGATTTTCATAAGTGCCTTTTTGTAAATCAAATTCTCTTTAAAATAACAAATAGAGGAATTGACTGTTAACAGTTTAGTCTGGAAAGGGCAGTGCCAAACTGAATCTTACTTAGGGAAACTAAGGAAATTGCTGTGTATCTTTTCACATTAACGCCACAGTCTCCTAAGAAGAGCACCCCGTTGTATTGTTTATACTGTCACTATTTGTGAAGTATTTTGTTCTGTTTATAGATGACGAAGAGATGGAAGGTGATGGTGTCATAGACCCAGGAATAGAGTATATCCCGCCACCCAGTGTGCCAGTGGGAATGATCCGAAAGAAGGTGAAGACACCTGAGCAGATTAAGCAAGAGCTGGAGAGTGAGGAAGAAAAAATAGGAAGGCTGGAAGGTTATGCTGAAAACCCTGATAATACACATGCAGCCTTTCAGGACCAGGGTCGAGACAAACGGAAGACACGGCTGATCCATAAAGATGTGAAGCCCCATATGGCCAAGTTCATGCCTGTTAGTATCTATGAAGAAAAGCTTCTGTTGAGGAGCTTGGAGGCCTCCCCGAACGCTGTGGCCATGACCCCTGAAGCTTGTAGACTGAGGCGCAAGCTGATAGTCCGACAGGCCAAGCGAGAAAAAGGTCTTCCCCTCTTAGATTTGGACAATATTGTGAATGCTGCTCTTCTCCTGGTTGATAGGATTTATGGAGCCAAGGAAGGAAGTGTTGCCTCTCTGCCAGCAGGTTATGCAGTGTACAGAACTACTAGTCAGGACCTACGAATCTTGGATCGATACCAGGTTAATATTTCCAAATACGACTATTCTTTCAGTAGTTCCCATGGTCAGGATAGGGATAGGGGCAGGGGCCTTTCTGCAAAGAGGGCAGGGGCCTTTTATGTTCTATTTTTTTGATAAATCTCTACAAATCATTGTCCATAGAATTTTACCACACCTCAGGTGCAGATGTCATCTGCATCCACAGTATCTTGTTACAGTGTGTTGTCACAACATTGCTGTTAGTCATTGGCTTCTTCCCTAGTTTGCCTTTTTGTTTTGTCTTATCTTGTTTTACAGACTAAGCTGTCTGCTGTGAAGGGGTTTCGACAAATGGCAACAAAATTTCTGTGCCGACTAGGCTCAGAAGATGAGTTGACTGACCATAGCATCATCAGTCCCTATACATCTCGTGTCTTGAAACCTTACATCAGGTACAGACCACCAAGCTGTTTTCATTTGGGAGCATGCTGCTTTTCTCCTTTTTTCCCTTCAGATTTGTTATTTGACTTGGTGGATAAGTACAATAATCATCATTGCTAACTGTAGATTACTTTCATTGAGCAAACAGCTTTGAGGACCTGACTTGAGTCTGAAAGGTAGGATAAAAATTACCTTATGATCACTGTAATCCACATTCTACAAATGGAGAACTGAAGATGGCAGAGATGATTCGACTGCCAAGGGGATCCATAGCCATGGAGAGACATATGGGCACCCGGTGTGGAGTGCCCCCTGCAGGGCTGATGTGCAACTTGCCCCTTTATGTGTTAGACCAAACACACGAAAAGAGGACGTATGACTTGCTTGCGTTTCCTCTTTCCATACTGCTACTTAATGGTTTATTAGACTGAGATCATTATGTCTGAACTGGGCCCAAGAGTCCTTCTGAAGGTGACTTGTACAAACCAAGTGGGCTCTACCCAGAGCAAGCATCAGATTATAATGTGACAATGACAAGTTGTACATCTATAGAACGCATTCCCTCCTCTCCTGTATCCCTTGACAGTGGTGATTCTCACCTTGGTACACAAAATACAGGTAATAAGCAATCCCAGATATTTTGAAAGGGAAAATGACTCCATGGAAAGAATGTATAAGCTTCCAGGTCCTTGATCATATATTATTTTTTGCCATTGTGGAAGGGCTGCCTCTGGCCAGTTGTGCCCCTTTGTTGGTGGTTATGATTTGGAAATAGCGTCTCAGCTTTCCTTGCCTTCCTCTATAGGTAGCCTAGCTGCCACCTAAAGAAATGTGAATAACTCCTTGCTTTGCAGTTTTCTATTATCATTATCAAATATTAAGAACTGACCGAAGCCTGCAAAAATTGATTTCTTTTATTCCCACTTTTAATTGGCTCAATTCATTAATGCAGTGAATTAGAGGGAACATTAATGCTCTCTAATCACAGTTTTCATGGCATCCCAGTAGCTTTTTTAATTCTGAGGCTATTTTATCTCTTGAGTCCTTTCATAGCAATAAAATTGGATTTAATTTTTGTGTGTATGATTTGGACTGAGGTTGGCCTGTTCTGATTATTGCTGAGATAGGGGCATGATCTGAAATTGTTATATTTCCCTTGTCAGAGTTAATGGTTTTTGTGTGTCTGATGGTCATTGAACAGATCATAACAACCATAACAACTAAATTAACCTTTAGTGTATATCCCATAATAACATTAATAAAAACCAAATGATTAATAACAACAACAACACAACTCATTATCCCCTTTCTCACTGCCCAAGAGCCCCATTTGGAGGCTTCCTGAACGGCCAAAGGGAAAATGAGCATGGGGGTGCAGGGAGAGAGGGAGGATGATTTCCAGAGCGCTTTCACCCCACTCATCATTGTGACTTAATGTTCTATGTAGTTCAAAAAACATATCAAATTATTACTAATGCTAAAATAAGGAAGTCAGTATCAATTATTATTCAGTATCAATCACTCCCAACGTACTGCCTCAGACCTCTTCCGGATTGTTTCCAAAGTCCTGTGTTGATTGTTGTTTTTTAGTTGATTTCAGGTTTTAATGCCATTTCCTCTCTAACCGGCTGATCCCTTGGATGTTGTTGAACCTCTGGCTCCAAATGAAAAATATGCACAATGCAATCTGCTTCCTTCCTAGTCGATGCTGAGAAAAATTTTCCTGCCTTCAGTACCGTTATTGTCACTGGGTGTCCCCAGTTATACCTGTCAGCCTTCGAAAATCAGTGAAAAAGCGAAGAGCCCTTCTTTTCTGCAAGGTCTCTGGGCATAGATCTTGGAATATCTGCATCTTCATATTCTGTTTTTCCTTTCAGTCTAGCTGCTTCCAGTATGGTGAGATTAGCCTGAGATTCAAAGCTTCATTAGCTGCATTTGAGACTTCTGTCAGTCTTTCCAGTATCTGCCACTTGATCTTTTCAGTGGTTTGATGTCTTGGTGAAGTTGTTTGATTTGACTGGCTGTGTCTGCCATTGGGTCCATTGTAGCTTTTGGTGTTTTTGACACATTTTTCCCCATAGTCAGACTGTCACTTTCCTCCTCTTTTAGCCCTTGTTTATTTGTCTTGTTTTTAAGGGCAAGAAAGGATGTGAGTTGTCTGTCTTTTTTCAGCAAGGAGCACTGTTGCATCCCGTTGTTCTCCCCTTAGATGTGTAATTTTGTGTAGCATTTTTTAAACATTTGTTAGAGTTCTTGCTCCAGAGTATCTGTATTTGAATTTTTTCTTGTACTGGCAGATATTCCAATGTATGACTCATGGGTGCATCAGGTAATTATAACTGCTCTGTCCTTGAAGCTGCCATTGTATGACTGGCAACAAAAAAAATCTGCCCACTGCTGGTCTTACATGCACTGCATTCATGTCTTCGTTACATGCTTGACCCAGTCTGATTGCTGCTATGCTGTAGAAATGACAATATTGTTTGTGTTTCTGCAGGCGTGATTATGAGACTAAGCCCCCAAAACTTCGGCTGCTGACTGAGATTCGAGCCCATTCACACAAGAATAATCCCAGCTGGACTGCTGAGCCAGAGGCACCCCTTGATTATTGTTATGTGCGCCCTAATCACATTCCCACTATTAACTCCATGTGCCATGAGTTCTTCTGGCCAGGTAGGATTTATCAGATGGTCTAGCTGGTGGACAACTTCAGGGAGTCTACGTTTAGACTCTAGATCAAGGGTGGGCAACTTGTGGCCCTCCAATTGTTTTGGCCTATAACTCCCATAATCCCTCACCATCGGCTATGCTGGCTAGGGATGATGGGAGTTATAAGCCAAAACATCTGGAGGGCCACAGGTCGCCCACCTCTACTCTAGATGGACAAAGGAAATAATGGGATGAATGTACACGTGACATGTCAGTAGATGTACTGAACGTTGAAGCCACTTCCTTGTTCTTGATTTCTTTATTTACTAAAAGCAGCTTTTGAAGGGGGGAAACAGTGGGAGTGTGTGCGTGCGCGTGTGCTTAAGCCCACAGCTTCTCCACTCCAAATTGCTCCCCAGCTGCTTTGCCCTGTGGGGTTCAAACTGAGGGTATACATGCTTTTTGAAGGGGGAAAGTGGATGGGTGAGGGAAATAGGAAAATAATAGCTTATGGGCAGGAAAAAGGTTCAGCATCATGAAGATGCTTTTTAAAATACAAAAGCAAAAGAAAAGGTGTTGGGACCCTAATTTATGCATTTGTGCATAATGTATACTTAGCTTCTCTGTGTGTAAAATAAAAATATACATACATATAAGGATTTTATCTTAAATTAATATTCTCCTAGTTCGTATATTTTAGATAAACCTATAGTTTGTTTTAATATGAATCCTATTTGGTGTCTTTCATTTTATACCCCAAGAGCCCATGCCAAGGTATTTACTTCAGGAGGAATAACAAATTTGGTTAATTAAATATCATAAGGAACATGGCTGAAACTGGTGCATTGGACCAGGAGCAGCACCCATTTGTAGCTTTGTTCCTTAGGGTGTCATTATTGGGCCCCATTGCCCCTGTTCCACGGGGTCAGGGGTCAAGGCCAGACATGGGCAGTCAGACTGGGCAATTTGGCATTATGTATATTATTCAGCAAAATATATCCTCTTGTTCTCTACTTAGCACCATCGAGTGGTCCAGACACTGTATGCTCTCTGCTCTGCCCAGCAGGAGGCAGGGTATTTTAAATAAAGGAAAAAAGACTAAGGAGTAGGGATGGATGAGAAATATGCTTCATCGATATTTTTTAATAGATTTATCTGATTTATACCTCCCAGAACTGAACACTGATCCAAACACAATTTGCAGTCAAAAATCCATAAATTTCCAAGCTTGCAAAGTGTTCTGCAAAATAAAACAAAAATGTGTTCAACAGCATGTACATATTTGAACAATATGCAAAGTAAACAGTGTCTGTTTCTAAAATGCATACAGATATGCATGCATACAAAAATGTGTATATTTGAAAAATGTGCACATAATTGCATACAATTTTTTTGGGCGGGGGAGCTTGTATTGAACTGGGATGCAGCAAGCTTGGAGGTGAAAAACAAGACAGATTGACAGATTTGCCCATCACTAGCTAGGAGGCATCTCCACCTTCCTAAGGCAAATCTTATCCTGCCTCCACATAGTTTAGAAAGAGGCTATTTGCAGAATATGTGCTGTGTTGAAGAACAGACTTCAGGGAAAAAAAGAAACTGCCAGTGCCACAAAGGAGGTGCTTATCTCCTGGGGATCACTAGCCTCCTCACAGCCGGCCTCACCGTCCCCTTTCAGCACTCTGTGGCTTTTGCAGGCCATTGAAGGGGTCCTTCCCTTCCCTTCCTGCCTTGCCCCCAGACATGGGACAGATCATTCTCTGGAGCACCCCCCCCCCCTTCTGCCTGGAGTTGGTAATGTACTCAGGCTGTTGGGGAGCCTTAAGGAGTAATTCAAGCCGTTTCTCTACTTGACTGCCTTTAGGGGTTGGTGTGAATACTGCTTTTGCTTCTGCTTTTTGGAGGAGCAAGCATTTTCTTCTGTTATTCAGCAGTTTTTGCTTTCCGCTCTCCACTGCTGTTCTCAGCTCTGTTGAGGAGCGAGTTCCTCTGATTAGGGGAAAGGGGCACCCCGTTTCGCTGATTCGATGTCCAGTGCTCCAGGTATTTAGTTCTTCTATGTTTTTGGGCTCTGCCTTGCTAACCCTACTTGTGGTTGCAGTGCTCCCTATGGTAGACTTAAAAGAATAGCACTTTCTACCTTTTGGTGGGGCACTTGTTTTGCCCACAGGTGTTCTCAGGCTGTCTCACTGGCATCTTTGTTGCCCCCAAACATGGTAGGCACCATCTCTCTCTGTGGCACCATCTCTCTCTGGTTTTCTGTTGACTTGTCTAACATTGTCTTCACTAGGCCTCATGGAAGACAGTTTCCAAAAAAGATGGCTCTTCTTCCTGGTGGTCTCTGTAGCTCACACATATGGGTTATGCACCTGTGCAGAACAGCCATTTGGAACATTCTAGAGCTAAACAGAGCTGTAGGCTGGAGCCCCGTCCACTTTCTCTGGCGCACTCTGGGCACGGCTCCCGCTTCCTCCCAGTTCCTTTTCATCTGCTGCAGTGATGGCAGCAATGTATATGGGAGTAGGATTCCACTCCTCAGCGATGTCCACTAACAGTTTGCGCCCCTACTAGCACTGCCACTGGTCAGTTGTATTTATATTTTTGTTTTGTCATAGATATGAACCACTTTGAGTGTGATGTATAGAGGAGAGTGGCTTACAAATAAAATGACTGTGCTGCCTTTGGCTCTGCTATGTTCTATGTGACCTTTCAAAAGTCACTTTCTGTTTATATGTCATGAGGTACAAAAGGTCTGGTTATCTAGACACCTTACAAAAGTTGTAGCATCGCTAAAACTTTCTTGAAAAGTCTGCTGGTTATTCTCTAGTACTCTGGTACAGAGGCTGATCTTAGGGACATGTACATATTTTTGATAAAAGATCAGCAATTTCACATTTGAGTTCTTTAAGAACTCTAGGATGGATATCATCTAGGCCCAAAGATTTGTTAGTTTTTAATTTGTCAGTAAGGTCTAGAACTTCATCTGTTGTCATCGCTGTTTTGCCTCAGTTCTGTCTTCCTGAAAACATCAATTTAGGCAAAGGTAGCTACCCTACATCTTCTGCAGTGACAACAGATGAAAAAAATTCCGCTTTTCTGTACTCTCCTTATTCTCCTTTAGTATCCCTTAAATGCTTTAAGTCACCTAACAGGAATTTTTTCACCTACCAATTCAATATCTGCCAGACAAATATGGGCACAATATTTCATGAGAACAAGCATTTTGAGAAATGTTTTATAAGAATATCTTGCGATATGCCTCCAACAACTTGGGCTCCTCGAAAAGAAGACATTACTTCTGAACTGTGACCTGCCAGCATGAGAAACAATTGAACAGTAAATTGAACAGTAAAGACCATGCTTTCAGCTGATAAATTCATTCTCATAAGAACATTTGAAAGCAAAATTGACAGTCAGGAACCAATGATAGACTGCACATTGGTTGATGCGGTGTTTCTTCTTCGTATCCTAGGTTGAGCTTCCTCCAGCATTTGGAGGCATCGCAAGATATTCTTGTAAAACTGTGCAACATGAGCAGCAATGATGAACACATTGTTTCCCACAGGATGGTTAATCTGAAGTTACCTAAATGACTAACCTGAAGACCCTAAATGAGACAGGAGTGAACATTAGCTATCGTGACCAGCAGTATGCAATTTCTGGAGTAGAAATGTGATGACCTTCCAGTTTCATTGGAGTGCTAAGGAATGATCACTTCATAATAGTTTCTAGTGAAAGTGTGGATGCCTGATGTTTACACCATTCTTGGTCCCAAAATATTGCATGCAACCCTAAAAAAAAAGTGTTACATTTCCCATACGGTGGATGGTAACATGCAGTAACATGAAGAGAGCTCCTTAGAATTCACCCATAAAGAGACAGATTCCAAACCTTGCAACATCTTGTACCTCACCAAGTAACATTGCCATACACATCCATAGCACAGATGGTCATTTCACACTTAAGAGATGAGGTAATTGTTTGGATGAAAGTAGGCTTGTAGTCACAAAACCATTTGAAATACATAGATGTGTGAGAGCTAGCAGATGCTTTTGGATCATCAGTGTGCAAATCCCTATGTGGATTTCATTGCTTCACTGCACAGCAGCCTTTTCAAGAAAGGAGAAGATTAAGACTTCCAAGATTCTGGGAAGAGATGAGAATGAAACAGTCACACTCTCTTCCTTAGGGGCTTCGGGCTGAAGTATGAGAGGAAATAAGGTGTTGGGTTCTCTGGGGGTTGTACGTCCATTGTTTTCAACGTTTTCATAACTGATAAAAAATGCAGTATTTATTCCTGTAGCCAAATAAATAAATACAAGTCCTTTTACTTGGTCTTTATTTATAAGATGGTTCATAATTTTAGAATTGATGTTCACTGTTCCAATTAAGTACCTTCGAAATTGTTATGGTCTGATTTGGGACTAGCCCCACGTAAAGCAGTCAGACTGGATATTTTAAGATGCAGGAAAGTGATCTCTAGGTAGTGGTATCAGTTTCAGCCCATGTACTTTGAAATGTAATGAATGATCCCCATTACCTTATTCAGAGGTGTTAGAAAGGGGATAAGCCTCAGCAAAGTCGATCAGATTGGACAGTCTGGATTTATGAAAATGACTCCCCAACAGATAATACTTGTTTCATTTATGTATTGTATGGCATAATTATTGGCCACAGAAAGGGATTTGGAGGGGCAGGGGGGGGGGGCTAAACACCTCAGTAGTTCCTCATAAGATTGGCAGTTTTAGAGATGTAAGACTTTTGTAAGGTGTCTAGGTAGTCAAACTTCTTGTACCTATCTTCAAAAAGGGTAAAAAGGGGGAACCTGGAATCTACAGACCAGTCAGTCTGACATCAATCCTTGGGAAAATTCTGGAGCAGATGATAAAGCAATCCATCTGGAAGCACCTGGAAAACAATGCAGTGATTACGTGAAGCCAACATGGATTTGTCAAGAACAAGTCCTGCCAGACGAATCTGATCTCATTTTTTGATCAAGTCACCTTGATCAAAGGTGAATGCTGTGGACATAATATACCTTGACTTCAGCAAAGTTTTCAACAAAGTGCCCCATGATATCCTGATGAGCAAACAAGCCCAAAGTGGGCTAGATGAAACAACAATCCGGTGGATCCACAGTTGGCTATAGAATCGGACTCAAAGAGTGCTTATCAATGGGACTTTCTCAAACTGGGGAGAGGTAACAGGTGGGGTACCGCAGGGCTCAGTCCTGGGCCCAGTGCTCTTCAACATTTTTATTAATGACCTGGAGGAGGAGGTGCAGGGAATGCTGATCAGATTTGCAGATGACACAAAATTGGGCGGGATAGCTAATATCCTGGAAGACAGAAACAGAATTCAAAGTGATCTGGATAGACTGGAGTGCTGGGCAGAAAACAAGAGAATGTCATTTAATAGGGATAAACGCCCAGTTCTGCACCTAGGAAAAAGAAACCAAATGCACAGTTACAAGATGGGGGATATGTGGCTCAACAACACTACAAGCAAGAAGGATCTTGGAATTGTTGTCCATCACAAGCTGAATATGAGCCAACAATGTGATGTGGCTGCAAAAAAGGCCAATGCTCTTTTGGGCTGCATTGGAAGCATAGCTTCCAATTCCCGGGAAGTATTAGTTCCCCTCTACTCAGCACTGGTTAGGCCTCATCTAGAGTATTGTGTCCAGTTCTGGGTACCGCACTTTAAGAAGGATGCAGACCAACTGGCGAGGGTTCAGAGGAGGGCAACAAAGATGATCAAGGGACTGGAAACAAAGCCCTATGAAGAGAGACTGAAAGAACTGGGCATGTTTAGCCTTGAGAAGAGAAGACTGCGGGGAGATATGATAGCGCTCTTCAAGTACTTGAAAGGTTGTCACAGAGAGGAAGGCCAGGATCTCTTGTTGATCATCCCAGAGTGCAGGACACGGAATAATGGGCTCAAGTTACAGGAAGCCAGATTCTGGCTGAACATCAGGAAAAACGTCCTGACTGTTAGAGCAATACTACAACGGAGCCAATTACCTAGGGAGATGGTGGGCTCTCTCACACTGGAGGCATTCAAGATGAGGCTGGACAGCCATCTGCCAGGGATGCATCTTGTTTGGATGCTCCGTTTTTCCTGCTGAATATTTGAATTTACAAATTAATTACGATTTTCTTCCAGTTCAGTGATGAAACGTAACTGTTAACCTTTGTTAACTTTGGGTAGTGTCTGGCAAAAGGTTGAAAGGAGTGGCATGAAACTTAATCATGGCTAACTGAAGTTTCAATGATTTCAGTAGGAGTTAGTTATGACTAAATTGGTTGGATTTGGCTTTTTATGCTGAAATTAAAATAGTACATGAAATAAGAAAATTGCACAGTAGCTTTCAGGGGAGAATTTCATCCAGCCTTGTCCAGCTGGATGTAAAGGCATTTAAAAAAAAAAAAAAGAAAGAGGATAAAACTAGATTTGCACCACAAATTTCAGTAGTAGTTTATATTAGGCTAAAATGGCCTGTTTCCATTAGAACAATGTCACAGCACTGGCTTGCATGAAATCCTGTAACCTAATAAAGCTGGTTTTAATTCTCTGTCATGACTTTGAGTAATTTTAACGTTTTAAAGCATAGGTTGAAAAGTTAAATAATCTATTTTTTTCTATGGGATTTGGGCTTTTTTCTATGGGATTCTAATTTTCTTTGGGATTAGGCCTGCACTTGGTTTTGAAGTAAGACCTGCTGAACTTGGTGGGACTTGGGAATAAACATGCATTGGATTGGGCTTTTAAGGCCAATCCTACTCATGTTTAGGCAGAAATAAGTCCTACAACTCCCAGCATCCTCCAGCCAGCCATGCTGGGAGTTGTAGGATTATTTCTGTCTAAACATGTGTAGGATTATGCCCTTAATTACTTAAATTTAATGTCTAATAATATGCTCCTCCCTTGATGTGAAAATCTCCTTAAAGTCTCTGTGTACTTCTTACAGGATTACCCTCAATCCTGTAGTTACATTTTGAGTCCTTTTGATATTGCAAACTGCTCTTCATAGTAAAGTTAAATTGCAATAATGAGAGAGCTCTATATGGCCAGTCTTGGTGAATTTATATCACTTGTGTCATTTATATCACTTGTATACAGCATTGTTCATGGGTCTGCTTTTCTCATCCCACAGGGATTGACCTGTCAGAATGCCTGCAGTATCCAGACTTCAGTGTTGTTGCCCTTTACAAAAAAGTCATAGTTGCTTTTGGTTTTATGGTGCCAGATGTTAAATACAATGAAGCATATATCTCTTTTCTGTTTGTTCACCCTGAGTGGAGACGATCAGGGATTGCAACCTTCATGATTTATCATCTTATTCAGGTACTTTGAAAGTGATCCATTCTCTTGATAAGCACGTCCGGTGCCTTTACTTTAAGTACAAATGCAAATAGGGCAGATTTACTCAAGTGAATTTGTATACAACTTTGTTCAGTTGGTTTTTCTCTATAATGCTTTGTAGATTCATTGAGAGGGGAGAAACATCCCTTGCAAAATACAAAAACATTGGTTGTGATTGTGATTAAGCTACAGCTGCCTAGTCCCCACAGTAGCAGCACAATCTTAAATCCTGAAGGGCACTTATACTCCATACAGCTTGCTGTACTAAGTAAATTGATGAAACATTATTTACCTGTCTTACATTTGCCTGTCTGGGCAGCGAGTGTGACTTACGGCCAAGTCCCAAGCAAGAATAAAGCCAAAGTCTTGTTGTACAGACAAGGCCCTAGGCTGCAAGTGCTTACTGCTGATTTCTGCAATAACATAAGGAAATCAATATAGACATATTACTACATGCTAATTAGCATAGCACAGTCCTACGCACACTTACTAGGGGTTAAGCCCCATAGAACACAGTGGAAGTAAATGTACATAGGATTGCTCTGTAAATATTGCACCAATTTAGAGGGGCAGACGTCCCTCTTTACCTTACAGTGCAATAAAAATGTTTGTAGCTGGTTCACGCACTGGCCCTTCCTAGTATTTTCTGTGGGTACGTGGTTTCTGTTCATTTTGCTCCTGCTAATTTATATGCAGTTTTGCTATCCCTATAGTTAGATATATTTTTTAAATATGTCCAGCTGTATATACATCTATTTAATAATAATAATATCACAATAAATGACTAGCAATTGCACATCCAGTTTATACATTTTACATGATTTTTAATAAACAGATTTTAAAGTGTGAAACGTTTCAGCATAAAATGCCAGCTTCAGTCACAAATAAGTTTATTCTACAATGCACCTTATAAACTGAACCAGAACCAATCCGGAACATACCAGAAACAAGCTGCAGGTGGAACAAAGGTTAACAGTCAGCACCTGTCTTAGGCAACCAATCAAGCCACATTAATGAAGATTATCGCTTGTTTCATCTCATCCTTCACAATAATATCAGATTTCAACTGATCAATAAACATTGCCTTCTTAATCTTTTCCTTGTGGAGGCTCCATTCATTGGCCAGTAACTGAAGGTGCCCAGCCAGCATGTTTCTCCCTCCTACAAAGGGACTGCGTTCCAGCACAGAATGTTGCTTCAATGCTACCGGGGCAACACTTACCCCTATTGTCAGAAGCTGGGTTCTGATCGATGCTGGAGGACACAACTGCTGTGAGTGTGAATATTATGCTGCCTTTGCGCTGCTTTACCACACCCTATTTGCACATGCTGCAGTCACTACTGCTCATTGGTAAAATAGATCAGCTATTGGGAATGCAACATTTCAACTGGCTGGGAAGTATATTCAGTTTTTCTTCTGAATTACCTCTGTATTAAGAGTGTTCACACATGACACCAAAAATGCAAGAGAGGTTCAAACAAGCTTCTTAATGCTCTATATTTGAAAATGGCTTAAGATAGCCACAATAGCCCCATCACCCAACATTTGGATTTTGCCACATAAAATGCATCACTATATTTAATTTATCATAGCCCACTGTGCAAGGGTACAAAACATTTCAAGGAGTGGATGTTGAGAGGAAGAGGGAATGTGTTAGCAGTGCCAAGGCAACTAGCTGGGACAGAATGTGGGCGGGGATGCTTGTTTGGATGTGCATTCGAATATACATCCTATTGGAAGTGCAGACTGTGGTGTATCAGAATGCAGGTGTCATTCATCCATAATGGGTTACTTTCACGTTCACATCCAAACAAGCATTTCTATTCACATTTTGCCCCAATGAATCATAACAGCTGGAATGGGATGAAGTTCATTGCCACGCAGCACTGTTGGGCAATAAACTGAGAGCAAAGTACAGCAAGACAGGGAGTATTGTCCTGCTGGGCAGCAGGGACGTGTTCCCTCTTACCATCCTATATGGATGGTTGCCAATTGGGTGCTTGTAATGCAGAATGGTAGCTTCAGTTGCATGATGGCTTCAGTTGCACAGAGTCCACATGTTTATTCCACTGAATAGACAAATGTGGGATTTAGGTCCACCCCTGACAGCCATCCATCTCCAAGGTAGTGGTGAAGCTGGAACTAGCCACAGCATAGAATACCATACCATATCTCTATTGCCCAAATAACATATATCTTAAGGGCATTCTGTACCCTCTCCCACCCGCAGGATGGTTCGGAGCATGCCGAGGGATAGACCTTATGAAGTCCCATATGATAACGTGGCCCTAAGATTCATTTTTAATTTAAAAAAATAACTAGAAACATGTTAGGTGACTACTAGGGCACAACACATTCTGCTTGACCTGACACATCAAATGATTTCCCAAAAGAGTCTGTACAAATGGAGAAATCAGCCATAAAGTTTTACCCCAGCAAAGTCTATGAGGAGGAAACTAGTAATACCTGTCGAACTGCTTGAGGTCACTTGTCAAATTTAAACTCCTGTAAATCAGCCAGTTCTTACCCTTTATACCTCAAAGCTGGCACAGAACTATCCTCAAACCAACCTCCCCTATATTGCCAAGTTTCTGATCACTCATCTGAGCCTTTTTCTGAGTATAAGCTGTAGAACTTACTGCCCACCTAATTTCTGGTTATAATAGCACCCAAAAAGCACTTTGTGATTATAATAGCATCCAAAAAGCACTTCTGGATACCAAACAGGCATATTTTAAGAGGGGTAACTAGCACGGCAGACTTCAGGCATGGAAACTGAGAGGTGCTCAAACTAAAAGACAAGTGCTGGCCATCTGGACCCCATTGAACACCCTGACTACTAGGAAAGATGAGATTTGTTCTGCATTCTCAAAATATTGTCAGGACTTACACACATCACAACAGCTACATCTCAACCAAACAAAGGACTTCCTGGATTCTTGGCTATTCCAAAGATTACATCAGACCATAGGGCTTTGGAAAGGTTAATTTCAGAAGAAATAGACCAAGTTATTAAAAACCTTAAAACATGCAAATCTCCTGGTCTTGATCAGTTTCCAGCAGAGTTTTGTAAATCTTTCAAAGATTAATTGCTTACACCTCTTAGAGATCTGTTCAATCATGTTACGATAGGAGGCATAACTCCAAGTACATTGTATGATGCAAAGACCATAGTGATACTAAAGTCAGAGAAGGATCTAGATGCTCTAACATCTTACAGACCTATATCTTTAATCAGGATTCAAAGATTTTTACTGCAGTTCTCGCTCAAAGGCTGAATGCATTAATTACTCAATATATTCATCCAGACATTCCACACAAGCATTTGGCAGATAATGTGCAATGAACCATAGATCTTATACATAAAGTGAAGATGGACAAAATTCCCATGGCAATTTTGTCCCTTGATGCAGAAAAAGCTTTTGATTATGTTCAATGGCCTTATCTTAAATTTGTTGTTCAGTTGTTTAGTCGTGTCCGACTCTTCGTGACCCCATGGACCATAGCACGCCAGGCCTTCCTGTCCTGCACTCTCTCCCGGAGTGTGCTCAAGTTCATATTCATTGCATCGGTGATGCTAGCTAGCCATCTCATCCTCTGCCGTCCCCTTCTCCTTTTGCCTTCAGTCTTTCCCAGCATCAGGGTCTTTTCCAGAGAGTTTTCTCTTCGCATTAGGTGGCCAAAATATTTGAGCTTCAGCTTCAGTATCTGTCCTTCCAGTGAGCACTCAGGGTTGATTTCCTTTAGTATGGACTGATTTGACCTCCTTGCAGTCCAGGGGACTTGTAATAGTCTTCTCCAGCACCACAGTTCGAAAGCATCAATTTTTCGGTGCTCACCCTTCCTCATAGTCCAGCTCTCACAGCCATACATTACTACTGGGAAAACCATAGCTTTGATTAGACGGACCTTTGTCGGCAAGGTGATGTCTCTGCTTCTTACTATGCTGTCTAGGTTGGCCATAGCTTTCCTCCCAAGGAGCAAGCGTCTTTTAATTTCATGGCTACAGTCACCGTCTGCGGTGATCTTGGAGCCCAAGAAAGTAAAATCTGTCACTGCTTCCATTTCTTCCCCTTCTATATGCCAGGAAGTGATAGGGCCAGATGCCATGATCTTAGTTTTTTTAATGTTGAGTTTCAAACCAGCTTTTGCACTCTCCTTTTTCACCCTCAGCAAGAGGCTCTTTAGATCCTCTTCGCTTTCTGCCATTAGGGTGGTATTGTCTGCATATCGGAGGTTGTTGATAATTCTCCCAGCAGTCTTAATTCTGACCTCTGATTCATCCAACCCGGCATTTCTCATGATGTACTCTGCATATAAGTTAAATAAGCAGGGCGACAATATGCAGCCTTGTCGTACTCCTTTCCCAATTTTGAACCACTCGGTTGTTCCATGTCTGGTTCTTACTGTTGCTTCTTGACCCTCGTACAGGTTTCTCAGGAGACAGGTAAGGTGGTCTGGTACTCCCATCACTTTCAGAATTTGCCACAGTTTGTTGTGATCCACACAATCAAAGGCTTTAGCGTAGTCAATGAAGCAGAAATAGATGTTTTTCTGGAATTCTCTTGCTTTCTCCATGATGCAGCGAATGTTGGCGATTTGATCTCTAGTTCCTCTGCCTCTTCGAAACCCAGCTTGTACTTCCGGTAGTTCTCGGTTCACATACTGCTAGCTTGTAGGATTTTGAGCATCACCTTGCTGGCATGTGAAATGAGCGCAATTGTGCGGTAGTTTGAACATTCTTTGGCGTTGCCCTTCTTTGGAATTGGAATGTAAACTGACCTTTTCCAGTCTTGCGGCCATTGTTGAGTGTGCCAAATTTGTTGGCATATTGAATGCAGCACTTTAACAGCATCATCTTTTAGGATTTTAAATAGCTCAGCTGGAATACTGTCATCTCCACTAGCTTTGTTGTTAGTAATGCTTCCTAAGGCCCACTTGACTTCACTTTCTAGGATGTCCGGCTCAAGTTCAGTGACCGCACTATCATGGCTATCAGGGACATTCAGATCTTTCCTGTATAGTTCTTCTGTGTATTCTTTCCACCTCTTCTTAATCTCATCTGCTTCTGTTAGGTCCCTGCCTTCTTTGTCCTTTATCATGCCCGTCTTTGCACAAAACGTTCCCTTGAGATCTCCGATTTTCTTGAAGAGATCTCTAGTCTTTCCCATTCTGTTGTTTTCCTCGATTTCTTTACATTGTTCATTTAAGAAGGCCTTCTTGTCTCTCCTTGCTATTCTCTGGAACTCTGCATTCAGTTGGATATATCTTCCCCTTTCTCCCTTGCTTTTCGCTTCCCTTCTTTCGTCAGCTACTTGTAAAGCATCATCAGACAGCCACTTTGCTTTCTTGCATTTCTTTTTCTTTGGGATGGATTTCGTTGCTGCCTCCTGAACAGTGTTATGGACCTCCGTCCATAGTTCCTCAGGCACTCTGTCTATCAGGTCTAATCCCTTAAATCTATTTGTCACCTCCACTGTATATTCATCAGGGATATGATTTAGGTCATACCTGAACGGTTTAGTGGTTTTCCCTACGTTCTTCAATTTAAGCCGAAATTTTGCAACAAGAAGCTCATGATCTGAGCCACAGTCAGCTCCAGGTCTTGTTTTTACTGACTGTATAGAGCTTCGCCATCTTTGGCTGCAAAGTACATAATCAATCTGATTTTGATATTGACCATCTGGTGATGTCCATGTGTAGAATCGCCTCTTGTGCTGTTGGAAAAGAGTGTTTGCTATGATCAGCGTGTTCTCTTGGCAAAACTCTATTAGCCTTTGTCCTGCTTCATTTTGTACACCAAGGCCATGCTTGCCTGTTATCCCGGTGATTTCTTGACTTCCTACTTTAGCATTCCATTCCCCTATGATGAAAAGGACATCTTTTTTTGCTGTTAGTTCTAGAACGTGTTGTAGGTCTTCATAGATCCTTAATTCCGCATCCAAAAAGGGGATTTTTGGATCTGGAAATTGGCTGCTTCTGTGTTAACTTTATATTGTATCAAACTTGATTCACTTCTGTCACTGAACATGTTATACTTATGATATAAGTATAACGAGGCTTTGACGACGCTTGGGTTTGGTCTGTTCCTGCTTAGTTTTGGCTCTAGTTTTGGCTCGGTGGCATTGTGGCATACTGTCAATCTGTGACTGAAACTGGCATTTAATGTTGAAATGCTTCACTTTTTAAAAGCTGTTTATAAATATATAGATATTTAAAATTTATAAACTGGATGTGCAATTGCAGGTCATTTATTGTGGATTGGAGTGAAATCACCTACATACTGTTAATTTGGTCCTGTTTAACTTCAGAACTTACACCAATTGGTTTCTAGACACCCCAGTGGGTAACCAAGCTAGGTTCAAACAGGCAAACATCACCACAGACTAAAATGTAAACTGAAATTGATTTAAATGCTTTATTTAAGACAATTACAACAATTAAGAAAAGATGGTCATTCTATGAGCATTTTCTGTGATTACATTATTGGCAGTGAAAAGAATGTAACATAAGATTAGCTAAAAGAATTGCAAGTGACAAAGTTGGCACAGCAAATATAGAGAGCTAGATAACAAATTGAGCTTCTAACATTGTTATTCAAATAATATGACTCCTCTTCAACACCCCCTGCATTCCACTTGTGGTTTAAAGTAGAAGTAGAAAGTAGAAACTAAAACATGCTAAAATCGCTAACTCTCCTTTTTACTTCCTTCTGCACATTACTTGTATAAAAAAGCTAAGCATTACCAAGGCATGTGAAGAATTAAACTTAGTTAAATGTAGAAGCTAAAGTGAAAGTAAAAAGCCAAATAATTCCAATCTCCATAAAAAATAATCTAAGACCTAACTTCAGAAAAAAAAGTGTTAAAATTATTTGTTAATGCTAAGGTCTAAGACTCTAAAAGGGTCTACACTTACCCAAATCCTTGTAAACATCCAGTAAAAAGCAGCCAAAGCAGCTAGAGAGTGAAGATGCGCAAAGCTCTTCCTACCTGTGATTAAACCACCCACTCATCAGTCAGAATCCACCCCCTCCAATAATATGATGTTCTATGCCCATGTGGTTTGGGAACATTCCAGGCACTATCATTAAAGACTTCCTAAAATATCTACCATCTGGGCATGCTAAATAAGCAGATAGATAACATCCCCAGTACATCTTCCTCAAGACAGCTTCCTTGAATTCACAGTCATCTTTGGCCACATCGGCCTCAACACCTCTTCCCAATCATTGCTTGTCCTTAATGTTATGGCTTCCCCATAGCAAGTCATAAGAACATAAGAGGAGCCCTGCTGGATCAGACCCAGGGTCCATCTAGTCCAGCATTCTGTTCACACAGTGGCCAACCCGCTCACAACAGGAAACCCACAAGCAGGACACAAGTGCAACAGCACCCTCCCGCCCATGTTCCCCAGCGGCTGGTGTACATAGGCATACTGCCCCTGATACTGGAGGTAGCACACAGCCCTCAATAATCCTTGCTGTTATGGCGAGTAAGGACATTATCTGTAGGTGCAAAACACGAGGTGTCTAACAGCAATTTTTTTCCTCCTAGTTGGCATCTGAGCATGGTCAGTTCTTCTGTCCTTTCGCTCTTATCAGCATCTCTGCCGACACAGTTCGCTGTGACCTTGGTCTGCAAAACAAACCATTTGCAAAAGGCAGCTGCCTTTTTTTTCTTTCAAAGCCAGTCCTGTAAAGTCTTAGAGGTATTATAATGCCATAATGTTAATTAGCATAGAATCAGGGTCTTCTTGCCCATAGGTCATGAGTCTAGAATATAAGTATGGAGTCTTCTTAAATATGAGTCTTGGGTCTTTTAGGGGGTCTTCTTTTGGGTCTTCCTCAAACCCTCATTCAGACCATTCTACCATTCCAGATCAAATTAGCCACCTTCAGTTTGAAGCAGCCTCTTCAGTCTTTTGTTAGCAGCATTATTTAACCCTTTCAGTGCCAGATTAACACATTTATTATAAATAATGAATGCAACTATTATAAATAAAAACCAAAAAGTTCATCTAGATGGGTAAGCAGGTGCAACCAAGGACAATCCAAATAAAGCTGCACATGCAGCTACAGGGAGAGGCAAATGAGAAACCTGAACGTGCAAAGATACAGAGGTGGCCCAAGCACCTGATTCCTAAGTCCAGTACAGCCGATTCAACCCAGCAATGCTAGATGGTTAATTCAAGTCCAGTACAGTTTAGGGGTCACACTAGTGGCCTCTTTTCTTTTGGGGCTCTCAAAACCTGCACCCTTATAAATATCTAACCAAGAGACATTATTTATTAAATTTATTAAATGTATTAATCGCCCATCTGGCTGGTCACCCAGCCACTCTTATTAAATCTTAATAAGATCTTAATCTTAAACCACATAGAGGCCTTTCACCCAAAGGCAAAGCTGAATTATAGCAGTGTTTCATCACTGAAAGTGACAACTCTTTTTTTAGCATTTTCGAAATATTAATTGTTTACAAATAAAATTATTTTAATCTGAGCCATGCTGGTATAAAGCCAAGAGAATGCCTTATATTTCAGTGAAATTCACTGGAGGTCAATTTCAATTATAAAAATAAATGGCCATTTCAGAAGCATCTTCTGTTAAGATATTATGGAGGCACCTGTTCTTCTTAGGAAGCTTGCTTCAGAAGTTGGCTCACTTCAGAAATTAGTTCACTTCAGAAATTCGAGACTTGTGCTTAAATTTCTCGAAGCATTTTTGAGTAGAAGTGGGCAGATGTATGTTGTGTTGTGAGCTGGATCCAAATCTCTTATTTTCACCCCTTCACCCAAAAACCCTAAAAAAAAAACCCTCACCAAACCAAAATGGCAGCCTGCTTTCACAGAGAATGAAAGATCAAAACAGGCTTTAAGGAATATGATACAGGAAATGAATGGAAGAACACAAAATGAAAGAACACATGTAGCATCCCAGAATAATACTTTTCATGCCTAAGAATACAAGAATGGTGTACAGCTGCCATATTTAACTCAAAATAGTCACCGCTTTCACTTTTGACATGTTTCAGGCATTGGGAACTTCTATATTTTGTGATTTGAATTTGATGTTCCTGTGTTTTCTTCTGATGGTGTTCGGTTATGATGACTTTAATAGTATATGATTAATATATGTAATAGTATACAGGAGAACTGTCTAGAGATGTTATTATATTAAGCAATATATACATACTATAAAATAATATATACATAAACATGTTGCATACAAAATGGATGATAATAAATCAGTTGGGTATTCACGAATTCCCAGGTTCCTGCAAATTCCCTGCTTTTAAGGTATTTTTAAAAAGAAACAAGTGCTTAGTACACAGTTGCACTGTTCACTCATTGTCTGGCAAGTGCCAGACATTGTTGTCATGGTCCCCATCATTAACGTTAATCTTAAAAGTTTCTACACCTGCATAAAGGTGTACATGTTTTAGTCATACTGTAACTACACAATAGTGATTTACATCTGGTGAGACAGGCATAGGGACCTGAGGCTAGCTTTGCTCTAGGCACAGGTGCAGTGGACCTGAGGACTGGTGTCAGATTATTGCCCTCGTACGTCGAACTCATTGTGTTAGGAGTGGCTATATCTCAGTGGTGGAGCACATGCTTTGCAGGCAGAAGGTCTCAAGTTAAATCCCTGTCGTCTTCCTTTAGAAAGATTGCGGGTCAGCATAGATGGGAAGAGAGTCTGCTTGAGACCTGTTTCCAATAAGTGTAGACAGTGTTGGTCTGATTTCGTATAAGGCAGCTTCATCTGGGTGCAAGCAATGATGTCTATCTATCTGATAGTCACTATATTGCATAGTGATTTAATAAGAAACAGTAGCTGAATAACTGCCATTCTTTTTCCTGTTTTTATTGATGCATGTTGTAATTGTTCAGTTTCAAAACCAATTACTTCCTCGGAGCCGCTTTACAGAAGGAAGCTGCATGAGTGACTTGCAGTTCCTTCTTTCTTTCTCTTGCAATGTGGTTATTTGGGACCTGAGCCTCTCACCATGTGTAAGATCTATGAGACCTGCTCCCTTAGGAGCAGAGGAGACAGCTCTGCTTCTTACCCTGTCTCCGTAATGACAGAGCTGGCCCTTCCATAATTCCACTCCTCAACTGTGACACAACTCTTATTTCCTTTTGACAGACTTGCATGGGAAAAGATGCAACCCTTCACGTCTCTGCAAGTAATTCTGCAATGCTGCTGTACCAAAAGTTTGGATTTAAAACTGAAGAGTACATTTTAGATTTCTATGACAAATACTACCCTTTGGACAGTAAGGAGTGCAAGCATGCATTCTTTCTGAGGTTGCGACGATGATATATAGGTTTGCCGGGAGTTTCATAAAACCAGTCCCTGGAAGTAAATTTGCAGCAAACCTGCCAAGACAGAGCTCCAAGACAGAAATACCAAAATTCATTTTACTGTACAGATGGAATTGGTTCCCTGTTCTTTGTGAAGAACCCTTTTGACAACCTGGTTGCTGGTACTCCAAAATATAAAATACCAAATGATAACACAGTAGTAGCATTCACTTTGTTTATGGAAAATTCTAAAATGCTTGAATCAGTCCCTCCAGGCATTGTAGCATTTATTAGACAGAAACATATTTCCCTTCTCATCTGTCAAGTTTCAGAAGGGTATATTCATCAAAAAGGCTTTATTTTGGGACCTGAGCGTATTTGAAAGGCTTTTTGAAGACAATGTACAAATTCCTAGGAACTGAAGTCTATAGGATTCCTAGTGCAATAATTCAATACTAATAACGTTTGTCATGTTGTTAGGATAGGATTTAGAATAGGAGATGTAGGCTGTAATCCTAGGTTGCATTTCCATTTGATGCATGTCTCCTGTGCTGGTTCTCTAATGCTGATGCGATTTTATGCTGGCATATCCCCACTGCCAACACAGCGCAGCCAGCAGAGGGGCCAAAAATGGTTGGTATCAGAGGCATGTTGAGTAACGAATGGGCTTAGTCTAAATACTAAACTCTGTCAAAAACTACTCCAGACCTTATGCCAGCACAATATGACATTGATTAAAGAGATAATATAAGTTGAAGTTTTCCCATTTATCTCACTGGAGAGTCAAAATACGCTGCCTCTCTGTCTCCTTTAGCTCCATCCACACTGTGCATAGGATCGAGACATATCCTGCAGCGAATAACTCTCTGACCTTATGGTGTGCATTTTAGAGATGGGAACCATGGTGAAAGAAACTGTACACAAAGAACCTAACCTCAAAGAGCCTTCAAAGCACTCCACATAGGAAGGGAGAATCCATGCTTTGAAGTACAAATACTGCACTTTGAAGTACAGTTTCCCCTGCAATACATGGAAAAAAAATATTAGTTAATCCATCCTTCTTCCTTCCAACAGCCAGTGGCAATTTCTCCCACATGGGACACAGAATATGGAGAAGGGGGTGGGGGGATTGGGGAGCATGTGGCCATATAGGTAATGGTGAATGCCAGACACTGCAATCAATGCTACTTACTGGCCAAACATTACAATCTCATTTGCCTTGCAGGACCATAACACATGGAGCAGAACAATCACCGCACACAGAGTTTCGCTCAACTTTTTACAGGGGGGAAGTAAATATCTTGCTGATTACACTCTATCCCCAATGGGAGGGGGAAGATGATGTGAGGGCAGTGAAGGAGCAACCTGGGTGTTAGCACTCCATAGAACACCTGCTGAGGTTCTAGTTCCCCAGAATATCTATTGCTGACTATCATTACTATCCCCATAGTAATGGCTCTCCATAGTTGGCCTCCAGTAGGCACAAACGATGTGTTGCCAGTACCCATGGCAACACAGACCACAAGTAAGGCCAGCTGGAGGAACCACCATGACTAGCTGGAGGAACCACGGTGTTTCCAGTTGCTTTGGGGAGTTGCCGGCCATCTTGTTTCAGTGGGTTCCTGTGCCTTTGTAAGCTGCTTGGCAAACAGTTTGTCAAATAATACTCACCATGGGGTGGGAGTCCTGAGGAGAATCACAAGGCTTCTAAAGGCACAGGTGCCCTGGTGGGATGAGTAGCCTGAGTAGCAACCCCACTCATGCGTCTTGCTTTCAGAACCCCACTCCACTGGTGATGCTGTTCAATAAAAGCTTTCACTTTTGTTGCCACTGTTGTATCTATGTTAATAGGGACTAGCAGGTAAGGATTCTGTTGTCTCCATCTTGCCAGTTGGCCTCAGAATGGAGGGTGTAAAGGGCCTGTCTGGGTAGAATTCGTGTCCTGGTTCTGTCTGAGCAGAATTTCACAGCCCTGTGTGTGTCCAAGGTGTGCCACTCCCTTTCTAGGGGAGAGGAGGGATATGGCAGAATAAATTCTTGAGCTCTGTAGAAAACTCATATAAAGGTTACATCTGGTCGAAGGACAAAAATGCATAGCTCCTTTTTTTGATACGGCCCTATACACTCCTCTAGTGGGCATGATCATTACTAGGAATATGGCCTTCCATGTCGGAGGCTTAAAGGACACGGCCCCCAGTGATTCAAAGGCTGCCTTAGTCTGGGCCTCAGCACCATGTTGAAGCTCCAGGTGTGGAATCCATGAGCCACAAGGGGACTAGCTAGAGAGGCTGCCTAAGAACTTCTTGATGCATGGGATGAGTAGTCTCAGCATGTTAGCAGGATCTGCTCAACCTCCAGGTGGTTAGCTTTAGTGTTTTGATATAAAATGAGACACTGGTGCAGAAGGTCACTCTGGAACAGATGTGGAAGCAATTGCTTTATCGTGAGGTGTACCAAAGGTGTTTTGGCCACCTTGGAGCTATGAGGACCACCCCTGCTCATTTGTCCTTGATTTTCTGGATGACTTTGGCGATCTGAGGAATCGGGAGGAGCCCTCTGAGCCAAGACTTGCTGTCATGTTCCTTCGTCCTCCCCCTTCGCAGTCAACACCAGGAAGCAAGTCTTCTGGCTACACTACTTTATTAGTTAATGACTAGCTTATTTACAAATGCAGTTTCTAGGAAACTCTCAGACTGCAATGAAACAGCTAATCCACACATCTACAAATGTCAATAGAGGACCAGAAGTGGAAGTTAGAGAACTTGCCAGCAGTCTAGGCAAGAACTTCTCAGCCAGTCTAGCTTCGCAGTGATGCCCCTCCCTTAGGATAAATTAAATCCCTTAAAATAAATGGAGCAAAGAATAAAAGGAACATGGTGGTTGGAGTCCACTACCGGCCACCCAGTCAAGGAGAGGACACGGATGAAACTTCGGAAAAGCATATTGACAACGTTTCAAGGAAGCATGATGGGGGACTTCAATTTCCCCGATACCTGTTGGGAGACAAATTCTGCAAAACATGGCTCCTCCAAGAAATTCCTGACTTGTGTTGCTGATAACTTCCTCCTACAGAAAGTGGAGGAAGGAACTACAGGATCAGCTATCCTTGACTTGATTCTAAACAACAGAGATGACTTAGTGGATAAAGTAGCAGTTATAGGAACTCTGGGGGAAAGTGACCATGTTGTACTTGAGTTCTTGGTTCTAATGGAAGAAAAGCTGAGTGTAGCCAAATGCCTACCCTGGATTTTAGGAAAGCCAATTTTAATCAACTCAGAACAATGATAAGTAAGGTTCCATGGCAAGCATCTTTAATGAGAAAAGGAGTCCAAGATGGGCGGGAGCTCTTTAAAAAAGGAAATTCTAAAGGCACAATTGCAAACCATTCCAACAAGAAAAAACGGAAGACAACAGAAGAAGCCAATGTGGCTTCAACCAAAAGCTTAGAGATGACCTGAAAACAAAAAAGGACACATGCAGGAAGTGGAAGGAAGGCCAAGCTACGAAGGAAGAGTACAGGCAGGTAGCACAGAATTTCAGGGTGGTGTCAGGAAGGCTAAAGCTGAGAACGAGCTGAGGTTAGCGAGGGAGGCTAAAAGCAACAAAAAGCCTTCTTCAGATACATGCATAGTAAAAGACAGAGGAAAGAAACGGTGGTTCAGCTATTAAATAAGGATGGCAAAATGATAACAGATGACAAGAAAAAGGCAGAAGTGCTCAATTCCTACTTTGGCTCAGTCTCCTCCCAAAAGAGGGTCTATGACCCCCCTGGCAAAGGCGAAGTACAAGCTGAAGTGGCAGGATTGCAGCTTGAGATCGATAGGCATATGGTCAAGAAACATTTTGAATGAGTTCAAATCTCCAGGGCCAGATGAACTGCACCCTAGAATAATAAAGGAACTGGCAGAAGAGCTCTCAGAACCACTGTCTATTATCTTTGAGAAATCATGGAGGAAGGAAGTGCCAGATGATTGGAGGAGGGCTAATGTTGTCCCTATCTTCAAAAAGGACAAAAAGGAGGAGCCTGGGAACCACATACCAGTCAGTCTGACATCAATCCCTGGGAAAATTCTGGAGTAGATGATAAAGCACTCAGTCTGTAAGCACCTTGACAACAATGCAGTGATTCCTTGAATTTATTTTATTTATTTATTTTTATTTTATTGCATTTATATCCCGCCTTTTTTCCTCTTGCAAAAGAACCCAAGGCGGCTTACATTATCCTCCTCCTCTCCATTTTATCCTTGAAGCCAACATGGATTTGTCAAGAACAAATCCGTCCAGACTAATCTGATCTCATTTTTTGATCAGGTAACCTCCCTTGTGGACTGTGGGAATGTTGTGGACATAATATACCTCAACTTTAGCAAAGCTTTCAACAAAGTGCCCCATGATATCCTGATGAGCAAACTAGCTCAAAGTGGGCTAGATGAAACAACTCTCAGGTGGATCCACAGTTTACTACAGAATCGGACTCAAAGAGTGCTTATCCATGGGATCTTCTCAAACTGGGGAGAGGTAACGAGCAGGTTCAGAGAAGGGCAACGAAGATGATCAGAGGCCTGGAAACAAAGCCCTATGAGGAGAGATGTGAAAGAACTGGGCATGTTTAGCCTTGAGAAGAGAAGACTGAGCGGAGATATGATAGTGCTCTTCAAGTACTTGAAAGGCCGTCACAGAGAGGAAGGCCCAGATCTCTTCTCAATCATCCCAGAGTGCAGAACATGGAATAATGGGCTCAAGTTACAGGAAGCTGAACATCAGGAAAAACTTCCTGACTGTTAGAGCAATATGACAATAGATTAGGGAGGTGGGCTCTCCCACACTGGAGGCATTCAAGATGAAGCTGGACAGCCATCTGTCAGGGATGCTGTGACTTGGATTCCTGCACTGAGCAGGGGGTTGGACTCGATGGTCTTGTAGGCCCCTTCCAACCCTACTATTCTATGGTTCTATTAGTCTTCCATGAAGCCCCACCCCCTGACATAATTGGAATCCCTTTCTTTGTGCACAGAGAAAGGGAATGCCTTTCCCTTTCCTAGAGAAAGGCTGCCTTTCTTTAGTGCAGAAAAGGGAAACCCTGCTCTTAGCTCTAAAGAAAGTGCTGACCTTTGGGTGAGATTGGGGAAAGAAGCTGGTGGGCTTGATGAGGAACCCCAGTGGGCTAGTGGTTCCCCATCCCTGATCCAGAGAGTGTGACGAGCTCCAGTCTTCTTCCCAGCCTTGGAGCTGGTGGGAGGGTATTGTCCCAGCAATTGCATGGCAGTTCCTGCTCTCTCTGCAGCTCCGAGGTTGGGAAGAAAGTTGGGAATTATTTGGCTTGCAGAGGGCTTCCCTGACTATTGCTTGGCTGCACTGCTCTGACTTCATGGTGCTGCTTTTGACCTTTCAAACCCTAAATGGCCAGGGTCCTGATTAATTCAAGGAACTTCCCTCTAGCCCCAGCCATTTGAACCTCCATGAAAATAAAGATCTTCAAGTGAGGTTCTGCCTCCGATTCCATTTTGCATGGAAGCTAGGCTGGCTTCTTTAGGAAGCAGGGACTCTTCCTTTGCAGTTCTGACATGGTGGAAGAAGATGTGCTTTCTCCCTCCTTGCTGTTTTTTGCTTTTTGTCTTTTTGGATCGTTTCAAAGGTGGTTTTTTTTTACATTTTTTGTTTCTTCTACTATTCTGTTTTTTTTTTAATTCAGATTTTAACTATTTTTAAACATTTTCATTTAGCTATGTTGAACACCACTTTGAAAAACTTTTTTTTAAGGTATGTGTGTCTTGTCTGTGTATCTGTTTAAATAAGTAAAATAAGATCCTTCTCATTTGTATTGTTGAGGCAAGTGTCGCCCATCTGGTAACTGTGCATTTGGTTTCTTTTTCCTCGGTGCAGAACTTGGCATTTATCCCTATTAAATGTCATTCTGTTGTTTTCTGCCCAGCGCTCCAGTCTATTAAGATCACTTTGAATTCTGTTTCTGTCTTCCAAAGTCTTAGCTATCCCACCCAGTTTCGTGTCATCTGCAAATTTGATCAGCATTCCCCGCACCTCCTCCTCCAAGTCATTAATACAAATGTTGAAGAGCACTGGGCCCAGGACTGAGCCCTGCGGTACCCCACTCGTTACCTCTCCCCAGTTTGAGAAGATCCCATTGAGAAGCACCCTTTGAGTCCGATTCTGTAGCCAACTGTGGATCCACCGAATTGTTGTTTCATCTAGCCCACTTTGGGCTTGTTTGCTCATCAGGATATCATGGGGCATTTTGTCGATACTCCATACTCCAATTAACTCTCTCTTCCTCCCTTTTTCCTAATATTCCATCCCATTCCAAACTCCAAAATCTTTTGCTGTTTATGCCTCTCTATCCACTTTCTTCCAAACCCCATGTATTTATCTAACCCCCTCCTCCAAAACTCTCTCATAATCCCCTCGGTCTGTTTCTCCCCCCCCTTCAAATTACCCCAGGCTGAAACTTCTTTCTCTTCCCCCTTCTCCATGATCAACTACACACACACACACACACACCCCTTGCTAGGAGTTAAAACTGCTCATTGAGGTGCCCCACTTCCATCACTCTTTTTTTGAACACACACATACACCAATTTTCTATGCATCCCAGTGTACTACCGACTTCACTACCAACTTTAAATGCTTGCTATCTTTAGCCTTCTCAGTGTTAATGTATGATTCTAATTCCCTGGATGTGTGATTTTACCTCATTCTAAACTATTCTTTATTAAAACAAATAATTGCTTTCAAGGACCTTGTTGTAGTCTCTGACACTCTCGGGTTTGGGGGTATCAGGTTTTCCTAAGCGTCCAGAGTTCACCACCAAAAGATCCCCCATGTATGTGTTTCATTTACATGTATGTAATAGGCACATCCATGTAAATTAACGCATACTCCTTAACATGGTGAAACAGTAATGGTGGAGGGAACTGTACTTTTTCACAGGTACGGCAGAGTATGGCAGTTAGCCTACTTAAGAGCATTGCTATTCCCACGGAGACAATAAACAACCAAGGGTTCAAATCCAAAGAAAAGGTCAGGCATAGTTCCACAAAGGTCAACAAGGTCAGCCAAAGTCAGATCCCAGTTAATGCAAGCAAGGAATGGATAGCACCATAAAGAACTCCAAATGGGGTTGGGCTGGAAGCCGGACAAGCTCAGCTTGTATTTTGCTCCAACAAGCTCTGTTAACTATGAACCACAAACCACCCCACCCCAGCTCATATCTCCTCCAAACACAAAAAATCACAACATTGTCTTATCACCTCAGAACCTGTGCCAAAGTTTTGTGCTACGTTGTGCCACAAATCCCGAGTTTTGTGCTGCCACCCAAAGTATGAAAACGACATACCCTTAGGTGTAGCCTGGAGAAGGCTGAAATTTCCACAGTCTCCTCTCACCTTCAAACCTGTCCAGAGTTTTGTGCTACTTCATGCTCTTTTGTGCCACAAATCCCAAGTTTTAAACTGCCACTATCTAATGAAGCCTTGCTGAGTTTAATGGCGGTTTCTCCCTTCCCCAAGTTTTAAACTACCACTATCTAATGAAGCCTTGCTGAGTTTAATGGCAGTTTCTTTCTTGTGAATAAGGGGAGAGGTTCCCCTTTTAAAATATTTGTCTCCCAGCAAGCTGTTAAAGGCACAAGGACCGAGCCAGGAAAAGCTGGTAACCCTGCTATGTCCATATCAAATTCTCCACCTTCCCATTCAGTATAAAATAGTATTTTAATGACACTGATAACAGCACTGATAAGTACTGCTGAGATGCTCTTGGGATCCACAAGTCAACCTCACGTATTTGATATATTTCCCAATCCTGTTTATTGCCCAATTCTTTGCATATTCATGCATATATGCTTTCTTATATGTAAGTAACTGTTCCTGTCTGGAGATCAGCAACTAGTGTATATGGCACATTGGCTGTACAATTGTCAATGTTATGTGTGAATATCTGTACCTGTGTTCAGGTCTATTATTATTATTATTATTTACATTCCTACACCACCCAATAGCCAAAGCTCTCTGAGCGGTTTACAAAGATTAAAAACATTAAAAATACAATATACTGAGATTAAAAACTATTTACATAAAAACACATGGAGAGCCAATATACACAAAAGAAACATATATCTAAAACAACTTCAAACAATCTCAAAAGCAAATGACCATAAGACCAGGATCGATTAAAACTTATGCTGCCAAATGACTGGGAGACGAGAAAGGTCTTAACGTGGCGCCGAAAAGATAATGTTAGTGCCAAGCAAGCCTCATCGCAGAGATCATTCCACAGTTTGGAGGCCACCACTTAGAAGGCCCTCTCCCTTGTCACTGTCTTCCGAGCTTCCCTCGGAGTAAGCAGCCAGAGGAGGACCTTAGATGCTTAGCATAGTATATGGGTAGGTTTGTGTTGGGAGAGGCACTCCATCAGGTATTGTGGTCCCAGGCCATGTAAGGCTTTATAGGTTAAAACCAGCACCTTGAATTGGGCTCAGAAACATACAGGCAGCCAGTGCAAGCAGGACAGAGTAGGTCTTATATGTTCAGACCTTCTGGTCCCCGTTATCAATCTGGCCGCCACATTTTGCATGAGCTTCAGCTTCTGAACGATCTTCAAAGGCAACCCCACATAGACTGCATTGCAGTAATCTAACTTGGAGATTACCAGAGCATAGACAATGGAAGCCAGGTTGTCCCTGTCCAGATAGGGGCATAGCTGGGCTACCAACCAAAGTTGGTAAAAGGCACCCCGTGCCACTGAGGCCACCTGAGCCTCAAGTAACAAAGATGGCTCAAGGAGAATCTCAAGCTACAAACCTGCTCCTTCAAGGGGAGTGCAGCCCCATCCAGAACAGGTTGAGCACCCTCCATCTGGTCAGAAGAACCACCCACCAACAGCATCTCAGTCTTGCCTGGATTGAGTTTCAGTTTATTAGCCCTCATCCAGTCCATTGTTGCAGCCAGGCACCGATTTAGCACATCCACAGCCTCACCTGAAGAAGATGAAAAGGAGAAATAGAGCTGTGTGTCATCAGCATACTGATGACAATGCACCCTAAAACTCCAGATGACCGCACTCAACCATTTCATGTAATAGCATGGGGGACAGAACTGACCCCTGTGGAACCCTGCACGGGAGAATCCACGGGGCCGAGCAATATTTCCCAAGCACTACCTTCTGGAGCCAACCATTCAAGTAGGATCGAAACCACTGCAATGCAGTGCCTCCCACTCCTGGCTCAGACAATTGACCCAGGATACCATGAAAGCCGCCGAGAGATCAAGGAGAATCAACAAGGTCACACTCCCCCTATCTCTCTCCTGACATAGGTCATCGCACAGGGCGACCAAGGCTGTTTCTGTGCCAAAACCTGGCCTGAACCCTGACTGAAATGGATCTAAATAATCAGTCTCATCCAAGAGTGTCTGGAGCTGGGTGGCAACCACCCACTCAAGAACCTTGCACGGGAAAGGAACATTTGCCACTGGCCTAAAATTACTAAGATTTTCCAGGTCCAGAGAGGGTTTCTTTTGGAGTGGTCTCAGTACTGCCTCTTTGAGGTGGCCTGGATCCACTCCCTCTCACAAGGCTGCATTAATCACCTCTCTGGCCCAGCCAGCTGTTTCTTCCCTGCTAGTTTTTATCAGCCAAGAGGGGCAAGGATCCAGTACGGAAGTGGTTGCACAAACCTGTCCGAGCACCTTGTCAACATCCTCAAGCTGAACCAACTGAAACTCATCCAGGAGAACAGGACAAGGCTGTGCTCTGGATACCTCACCAGATTTACCTGCTATAACACTAGAGTCTAAGTCCCAGTGGATGCAAGAGATCTTATCCTGGAAGTGCCTAGCAAATGCATTACAGCAAGCCTCAGAGGGATCTACAGTGTTCTTAGGGCCAGCGTGTAATAGCCCCTGGTTGACTCTGAAATGTTCTGCTGGGCAGCAGATAGAAGATTCCATAGAGGCAGCAAGGTGTATTTTTGCCGCCCTCACTGCCCTTTACTTTACTGTACTTTAATGTACTTTACCATACTTTATGTACTTTACTGTACTTTACTGTACTTTAATGTACTTTACCATAGGTACATACCAGCATTCGATTGCATCCGCTAGGCATTCTTCTCCATCTGTACTCAAGCCATCTCCTATTTTGTTTTATCGCTCTCAGCTCTGGGGTATACCATGAAGCAGTTCAAGCTCTACTCAGGAGAGGGCACTCAGGAGCAATCATGTCAACCCCCCCAGGTCATTTCTGCATTCCATAGATCAACCATGGTTTTGACAGGAGAGCCTGCCATATCCGCCGGGAACCTCCCCAGAGTCCTCTGGAAAGCATCTGGATCCATTAGCCTCTGGGGGCGGACCATCTTAACAGTTCCCCCATCCTTGCAGAGGGGAAAAGCTGCTGTAAGTCTAAACCTCAGCAAGTAACGATCTGACCATCACAAGTCATCACAAACCTTCAGACCACCATCTCCATGTCCAGTTGAGAAAACCAAGTCTAGAGTATGCCCCGTTACATGCATCAGGCCGAAGACATGTTGGGACAGTCCCATGGCTTAGCGACTTAACCATGGCTTAGGGATTTTTGACTTAGATTCCTGCATTGAGCAGTGGGTTGGACTCAATGGTCTTATAGGCCCCTTCCAACCCTACTATTCTATGATTCTATGAAAATGAAGTATTTCTTCACACCACACATAATAAAACTATAGAATTTGCCCATGACAAGATGTCAGTGTTACATTTTTGGTACTGGCACAAAGCTCGGGATTTGGTACTAGCACAAAACCTTGGCAGAAGTTCAGAGGAGATATGTCAATGTGGATTTTTTTTATACTTCACTATGCCACACCTAAGTGTATGTCATTTCAAATAGCGTTGCCCTTATTTTCGCCGTAGTCTACGTAATCTTTACATAGACTACAGCGACCAAATAAGGAACGTGAATGGCGGCTCCCTATGGGGGCCGCCATTAGCCGTACGCGCTTTTTTTTTTTTTAAAGTCACCCGTGATAGGCTACGTGACGATTTATGTAGCCTATCACGGCTGACTTTGCAAATCTAGCCGTGATAGGCTACGTTAATCGTCACGTAGCCTATCACGGGGGTGTTTTGTGGGGTTTTTTTTACTTTTATTGGAATGGCGGCTGCCGCCCCTGACGAAGACCCGACGAACCGCCGCCGGGACCCGCCGCCGGGAGGGACATTCGGGAAAGGTAAGTCCCGTCCCGGGGGGGGTGCGGGGGGCTGCGGGGGGGGGGCAGAGAATTTCTCCCCAAAACTTCTTCGGGGGGCCGAACACGTTGGCGCTCGGCCCCCCCGAAGTTTCGGGGAGAAATTCTCCGCCATCCCTAGGAAAGGACAGAGTAGGTCCACAATGCTTTTTGATTTGGAGCACTATGAGTCCTCCATCTGGAAGCATGTAGGGATGTCAGGGGATTCCATCTGGGGGGTGAAGTCCGGCGAGCATTCCACAGCTCGGGCCCCCGAACTCCAACTTGACAGTGCGTGAACTGGCCCAACTCAATCTGCGTAAGTTGCGCCAGCTTGTGAATTTCTGCTTTATTTCTCTCTCTCTAAAAATGGCAAGTGAAGCAAATTGCGGCCACAATTTGCGTAACTTGGACAAATTACAGCCGTAATAATTTGTGCAAATTTCAGCCATAAAGTGCTTAATTATGCGCAAACTGCAGCCATAATTTCCACAAATTGCCGGATGTTTTTGATTTTTTAGAGGAAAAATAATAAAGCAAAATTCTGTGAGTTCTGGGGAAAAGCTTGCTGGAGAATGCAAGCTGAGCTCATGGCTCTGGAGAAATCAGTCGAGCCCAAGAGGGCTGGATTTCCCATGACAGACATTCCTAGAGCATGTCATGATTACATGATAAAAGAAAGAGATTTAATCTGATCGAAGATCCCAAGATTCCTAAATCCTAACATTCCTAAACATTAAGATTTTTTTCCCATCAACACTGGTTTATAAACGTGGTTTATTAATCTTTACTGGTGGAATATACCAACTTATCATCATTTTGATAAAAAGGATCCTGAATATCCGTATTCAAGATGTCAAAACCTAATGACCATATATTCCTAAACTGACATTAAGCTGCATATTCCTTAAGAGGATTCAAATCCCTGGAACATTTCAGCTGTTGATCCTCTGCTGCTTGCACCACAGTGGCTTATGCAGTGGAGGATTCTGTTGGGTTTGCGCTGTGTGTGAGGTTTCATGTACCCATGAGGCAACTATTCCCCCACCTTCTGTGAATTGTCTCATTCTGTGCATGGCTAAAACAGCTGACAATCAAGATGCTGCTCTGTGATTGATGGGAATCAGTAGTGTGGCCATGAATGCTGGGGGAGTGGCTGTCAGAGTTGCTCTATTCTGTTTTGCTTAAAGTCCTCTCTGTTTTGCTGTATACTTTGCAGTTCAGTGCATAGGATCCCAATGAAGCCCCCCCCCCCATTAGTGGCTACCAATGTAGTTTGGATTATCCATCTTTAATCTTCAACTCGAGTCTGCAGAAAGGATTGGAAATATGCCGGCCTTGGAAACCGGGAACACACAGGGAAGGGGTGGCCCTGGTAGTGTCTGTCACACTCTCCCTATGGGTCTTCTCTCACTCTGCGTTCTGCCTCTCCCTCCGACGACAGCTCTCTCCCAAGCCCAAAAGATACCAAACTTTGTCATCACAGCAACTGCACATTTCTTTAGTTTGTACAATTTATTCTGATCATTATTGGCAATGCTGGCTGAGGATGATGGAAGTAGTAGTCCAACAGCTCTGGAGGGCACCAGGTCAGGGAAAGCTCTTTTTCCTAGACAGTTTTACAGTTTTCTGTTCATGGAGAAGTGTAGTGAGTTGGTTAATGAAAAAAGACAGAGTTCTTAGATGCTGGTAGTAGACCTATGTAATTTAGCTTAGCCAGCAATTTTATGGTTGTATAAGAAGGCCTTTTGCACCAGGCTTTATTTGGTTCCCAGCAAGTACAGTTCCATATGTCAGCATTTGGACACTGCTAGGCCTTTGCCCAATTAAAGAGATAGGGGTGTGCTGCTCTGAGTCTCACAGAGGAGCTGGGAACTCCCTTCCAGGAGCTGGGATGTTGGGGCCTCTTTGCAATTAGTTTCCCAAGCTGGATACTTCAAGCAGGGGAGGCCCCCCTTCTCCTAAATGCGTGTTGGTTTGAGGGGAGGGGGGCAAGTGTTGCTCAAGGGCTAGAAGGAGGCATCTAACAGAGAAGCTTATATGATCCAGCTTGCTGGGCCACCCTTTGGTCTCGCTCTAAGGAAAAATATGCATGCTACTGGCCTAGAAAAACTTTAGGTACTGAGGAATAGCCTTTGTCTATCTTGGGGACCCAGATAGACATTCAGGGTATGGCAACTGCTTTGTCACCTGAAGGGAGGTGTGAACTTTCTTTGCATGTATATATTCTGCATCCATTTTCTATCAATAAACTGTCATCTTTTGCACAAGTGGCTTGTTTCATCTTGGTAACCAAAAAACCCTGATTGATGACTGGGATCTGACAGAATCAGAACCTCAGATCAATGCAAGAAGTCTTGCTGAATGAGCTGCTCTTGCTTAAAGAAGCAATTGGAACTCTCTTTGGGGTGGGGACATTTTCAATTTTACATTGGCTAGTACAGCCCAACAGAAAATATCCTCCTCTGAGACACAGGAGGCAAAAGATCCTACGTGGTGCTATATAATGACAAACTGAACCAAAGTAGGAGCTTGTGTCTAATCAGTACCTATGCTTGAGTGAGTGTATAAAGCTGTAAATAAGTGGATATGATTAAGTACTCTGTATCGGTAAGATACTACAGCAGCATCTTGAATGTGGGACAGCGGTGAATCTTTTCTGCCAACTTAGGCAGAAAAGAACAGCTGTTGAGTCTGAACAATACCTGGCCTCAGCCATCAGCCAGAGAAGGAGCAGTTGCAGGGAACTTGCTTCCCTCTTCCCGACTAGGAAAACATTTCTCACCTGCCAGTCACCCTGGAGCTACTGAAGTGAGGGATAGGGCACACTGGCCTCTGCTACTAGCCAGAAGAGCAAGGGCTAGTGAGTTTTTTGTGTTGTTATGTGTTGTAAGCAGCCCTCGGGATCATTTGATCAAAAGAGTATAGATCTTCTAAATAAATAAGCACTCTGATCAGCAGAGCCTGCTCATGAGTCTCATGTTCTGCTTCTGCTGATGAGTAGCACCATAGAGGGATGCATGTTCTAATGTTGTTTAAAACTCCATCTATGCCAATAAATTCACCCATTAAGTTCAGTGGGCTCAGATGTCCTTGCCATTAATTCAACTGAGGTAACTGCTTTGGCAACAGATTCCAGGCAACATTAGGGTGGCTACTGGTTCATTATTATCATATTTTTGGCATGTGCTATTTGAATTTTCTGCCACAGGCACCACTTGTCACTAGACAACACTGCCTCTTAAGTCAGGTACAGGCTTTACAATATAACTAATTTTACAATCCATTTAAATCAAAAAGAAAAGTTACACAATTTTACAAATATTTCTTCCAAACAAAATGGCTTCTGGGACAATCTCTCCATCAGTAGTCAGTGGAACTCAGCTTTGGTGGGGTAAGTTTGTCCAACATCCCAGCTCACCAGCAAACAAGGAAACTATTTTGTCATTGCCACTCTTTAGTGCCAAGTCGCAGACTGACAACCCTCCGGCATTCTTCTTTTGGATGTCTGCATTACATCTGTGAAGAGAGACCATCTGCTGTAGAAAAGGGTCTAGTTACTAGAGCTAAAGGGAAATCTAGCGTCACAATCCTTTATTCTAACAATACAGTGTTGAACGTGAGAACTGACCCTGTGAAGACACAGTGCCCCCTCCAAATCAAGGCCTTTCCATGAGGCTGCCCAACTTACCCTAGCAGCGCTTCAATGCATCCCCACCCTTCCAGTCCGAGGGAAAGTGCTTCATGAAGAGCTGTGTTGTTAAGTCTGTGTGAAGGGGGCGGAGGGGAAGGTAACAAGGTGTAATAAACATAGGTTGTCAGAAGTAAGGACAGAATAAAGAGGCATCCTTCCTACGTTTAACATACAAAGTATTTTACTATACAAATAATTTTAATAAAGCAGCAGATATCAACCTTTCTGAGACCCACCTAGCAACATATAAAATGGGATCCACTTTTGGTTTTATCATATGTCTGTTTTTCGCCTTCTTGGTTTTTTTTTCTCACTCTTGAAATTTAAGCAACAATAAAAAGAGGACATTCCTACCATGAATTTCAGTTTTCTGAGTCCCACGGAGGGCATTCTCCTCCTCAGGAAGGCACCTGCTCCTGGAGCCTGTAGGCAGGGTCCACATCCAAACTTTATCTCTCCAGGGGGAGGAGCCATCCCATCTCCCAAACCAGACTGGAAAAAGCAAACACTCCTCACCCCTAACCTAGTAGAAAAATGACAAACTACACCAATGGTGCATGTCAGACTACAAACAGATACTCAAGGTAGTCAAAAGAAATAGAGGTTCAGCAGAACTCCTAGAAGCTGCCTACCACCCAATATCTACGGCAATGGCAGAAGCCTTTAAACTATCAATAATTTAAATAATGTACATTTAATTATCCACATTCTGTTCTTTGCATGCCTGACAGGAAGTAGAGGCGGGCCGAATGCCCACCATGGGACTCAGAAAACTGAAATTCACCGTAAGAATTTCCTCTTTTTCCTGAGTCACACAGAGGGCATTCTCCACCTCAGGATATTTCAGAGCTGTGTAAACTACGGGTGAGCTTCCAAGAATGGCATGCTATTGTACCATCACCTTCTGGAGCACACGCCTCCCAAAAGCTACTGATGCAAAAGCATACCTATCAACTTTGTAATGTTTTGCAAAGGTATGTACAGAACCCCAAGGGCTGCTGAGGTAGCCATTCCCCTAAGAGAATGGGCCATGATTTCCCCCTGGAGGTGGTTTCCCCAAAGCCTTATATGCCTCCATGATACAATCCCTCAATCATCGGGAAATGGTGGACTCAGAGGCCTTATTCCCCATGGAGTTTCCCTGAAAAGACATGAATAGGGCTTCTGATTTTTTTAAAAATCTGAAGTCCTGTCCAAGTAAAATCGAAGCGCCTGGTACACATCTAACCTGTGCCAACTTTTCTTCTGAGAATGAACAGGATTTGGACAGAAGGAAGGTAAAGAAACCTGTTGGGCTCTATGGAACAGGGAAATTGACTTTAGGAATAAGGGTCTGGCCGAAGAACCAACTTATCTAAATGAAAGACACACAGTTGTGGTTCTGATAAAAGAGCCCCCAACTCGCCTGGCGGAGGTAACAGCCACCCAAAAAATCACTTTTAGTGTCAGATGTTTCAAGGAACACGTTGTCATTGACTCAAATAGAGCCCCTGTCGATACCGTTAATACCCAGTCCAAATTCCAAGTGGGGAATCTGTGTACTGTAGGTGGATTTAACAACACCACTCAACTTAGGAAGCACTTATAGTGAGGGTGAGAAGATAGTAACATCTTTCCCCTGCAACCCAGGATGCTGTTGAGGGGTACCTCCTGCCTCCTGATGGTGTTAGTGCTCAGACCCTTGTTTTATCCTTCTTGGAGAAATTCCAAGATCACATCTTTCCAGGTGACGGGTCTTCCCCATCTTTGTGCACCATGCTAAGAAAGTCTTCCAGCCTATGCTGTGAACCTTATTGGTAGAAGATTTTCGCAATGACAGCACAGTCTTCAGTACGTCATTCGTATATCCCACCTGCCTCAGCCACAAGTGTTCAACTTCCAGGCTGTCAAGACAGAAGAGTCCCAGCTATGGATGACATATTGGTCCCTGAGTCAACAAGTCTTCCTGACGGGAAGTCTCCGATAATTTGTCCCCGCCAATTCTAGGAGGTCTGAGAACCACGGACAGCAAGGCCAGTGAAGGGCAATTAGAATGACTAATTCTTGTGCATTTGATCTTCTTGAGCACTTGCAAAAGGATCAGCTGAATGGGGGATGGCGTAGAGTTAGACCCTCCAGCCACTGAGATGTGAGGGCAACCAGCCCCTTGGCACCAGGTTCAGGAAACCTTGTCATGTACTTGGATACTTGGGCATTCTGTCTGATAGCAAACTGATCCATGATTGGAACCCCGAACCGGAATGTGATTGACCTGAAAATATGTGGATTGAGTGTCCATTCTGATTTCCTGATGTCCTGCTGAGCTAATCTTCCACAATGTTGGAACTCCCTGCTAAGTGCTCTGCTTTAATAGATTGAAGATGTTTCTCTGCTCACATCAGTAGCTTGTGGGCCTCCTTGATGAGAAATTTTGAACGAGTTCTTCCTTGCTTGTTCACATAGGCTTTGGCTGACATATTGTCTGTTCTGATTAGGACATGTGCTTCACTCCTGACTGAAGTTCTTTAGGGCTAGCCAGATGGCTCTTAGTTCAAGCCAGTTGATGCTGCACTGTTGTTCCTTTTGGCTCCAGACCCCCTGAGCCATTCTGTGTTCCAGATGCCCCACCCCAACCCAGGAGGCTGGCATCCGTTGTTATGGTGACTCTCTCTGGGTCTTCTAGGCTCATTCTATCTTGGAACCTCATCTGGTCCAGCCACCATTCCAGTTCCTGAAGTAGTCACTTCCGAACGTCCATTTGTCTGTGCGTGCGGGAGGCAATATCATTCTGGAGCAGAAGCAGCAAGCTCTGAAGTTGGCGTGAGTGAAATCTTGACCATTGCCTCAAGCCCTGACATGACACCATCATCCCCAGTAGTTGAGCCAGGGCCATCAGGTCTGCTGTTTTCTGAGAGCAAATGGACACTGCCAGTTGAGATAGTTCCCAAACCTGTTCTTGTGTGAGAAACATCTTGAAATGAGTGGTGTCCAGTATCACCCCCAGGTGTTCTAACTGCTGGGTGGGACATAAGACACTCTTCTTCATATTTACCAGAAATCTGTAGTCCTTGAGGCATTTCAGTGTGAGCTGGGTATTGTCTGTACATTGCTGCCCCACCCTCTGATTAAAATGTCATCTAGAGTAGAGGTATACCTTCCTCATCCTCAGATGTGCTTCTAGGAGCTTGGTAAAAAAATCGAAAGGCTGAGGCGAGTCCAAATGGCAGAGCTCTGTATTGAAAATGTTGGTTGTTGTAGCAAAACTACAGACACTTCAGGTGTTTTCTTTTGATCTGAAAATGCAGGTATGCGTTGGACAAGTCTATGGATGCTAGGAAATCCTGCTTGTTCAGAGTTGCTGCAATGAGTTTCAGAGTCTCCATTTTGAAATGTCTTTTGATGATGTGTTTAACCATTTGAGGTCCAAAATGGCTCTGATGGAGTAAATACCAGTTTTGATCTTTCTGGCTAGGACTGGTTCTATAACTTTTATCTCCAATAGGTGATGGATAGACTTTCGAAAGCTCTGATGCTTGGAATGTTTGTGTGAATGTGGGGAAGCTATAAACTTCTTTCTGGGAAGATGAGCAAATTCCAGGGTGTAACCCTTGGTTATTGTCTCTGACCACTTGTCTGAAGTAGTGTGGAGCCACATGGGGGCAAAGTTTAGCAGCCACCCACCCAAGGCACCCACAGCTGGGCTGGCATCAGATGGATGAGGTCTTCTTTTGCCCTTTGCTGTACTTTGAGGCATAGTCTGAGGATGCTGACTGCATCTTAGGCTTGTCAGAAGATCTGTGGATTCTTTGCTTATAACTATCCTGTTGGTTTCTTCTGTGCATTTGTCTGTGAGGATGAAAGGACTACTGTGGTTTGGGTTCCCATTCTTCTTTCTTTGAAGGAAGCACATATTTTCCCCTTATTTTCGACCAAAACGTTGTTGAGAGGTTCCCCACAAAGTTGGGCACCTATGAAGGGTGAAGTGGCCAGCTTAATCTGGGAGCCTGGGTCCACATCCCAGTTCCTAAGCCATATGTTACATCTCATGACTGGGTTAGCTGCCATGGCTTTGGCTCCACACTGGATCACATCCAAGGAAGAGTCAGCAAGCAGGGCTGCTGAATGAGAGAATTTCTTCAACCCATCCTTAATTGGTTTGGGAATCAAATCTGAGCCTGCCAATTCCTCTCCCCACAAGTAAGTTGCCCTAGCAAATAAGGAATTAGTTGATGATGCCCTGAAAGCAGCAGCAGTTGCCTCAAATCCTCTGCACAGAGCTGCTTCTACTCACTTATCACAAGGATCTTTAGACCCACTTTCCCCATCAGCAGGCAGGGTTACTGAGGTCAGTGCAACAATAGGTCACTGGGACTTTCAGCTGATCCATAATCTTAGCTGGCAGAGAGTAAGGTTTATCAGTCAATTTGCGTGGTTGCTTGATTTTCCCCGGTGAGGTCCATTCTGCCTTCCAGACTTCTGAGAAGGCATCAGGGAAGGGGACTGTCAAGGTGGTCCAGATGGAAAGGCGAGCTTAGCCCCTGCAAAGGTAGACGGGGATGTAGAATCCTCTGGCTTAGGCATATCCTCCTCAGTTTAAAGAATTCTACTTGCTTTAGCTAACAGGGCTGGAAAAATTATTCTGAAAACAAGTGTCTCTGAGCAGCAGGGGAATCCAGTTCTTCCTCTGACAATTCTCCTTCCTCCTCATTATTTGAACCAGAGTCCTGTTTGGATGGTTTACATGCCTTGGAACCTTTTGCCCCATCCTTTTACCCCATTTAAGGCCTTAAGGGCTGGGGAGGGGGGAGCTACCCTTATGGCATCTGGGGGAAGAAGGCGGGGAGGAGATGGAGAGTGACAAAGATGGGCTGGAAGATCTGGAATCTGAGAAAGACTCCCTAACCCTCTTCCTTCCCCTTTCATCCTTGTGTTTAGTGGAGCGTCTATATTCATGTCTGCTCCTCTTTCTTTTCCCTTTGTGCTTCTTACAGGGGAGAGGGGCTTTTATTCCTGATGGGCCACTTTCCTTGACCCAGTAATTCTTGGGATATGTCTCATCCACTGGCAACATTCCACCTCCTCCTGGGGTAACTCCATGGTGGGGGCTTGCAATGTTGGAATATTCACCCCCATCTCACTCTGGTGCTCCATATTGCTTGGCGCTGAGAAGCTGTCCCCTTTTGTAGCTGGAGCCCGGCCCTCTCAATGTTCTTTTGAAGGGGTCAGGCCAGGACTGCAGTTTCTTCCTCTTTTGTCCCCCCCCCTCAACCCTATCTGTAAGCGAAGGGAGTTGGAACTGGGTGCGACAGTGGTGGCAGTGGCGGCCTGGGCCTTCTGTGGACCTGCAAAGCAGGAAGAAACACCCTTGTGTCTTCAGAGTCTTCCAGCTGAGCCACATCTAAAGCTGAACGCAGGCTGTGCCCAGTCCTGGAGCCTTGCAAATGTTGCTGCTGCTTGCTCTTTTTCCATACCGACAAAGTGCCCACGCCTTAGTGGAGCGTCTGTTGCAGGCTGTCTCTAGGCTTCAGCAGAAAGGCTGAGGAAGACCCTTCCCCCGCTGCTAACTTATTTCCCCCAGCTCTAGCTGCTGCTAGATGGGAGAAGGGGTAGGAAGGGGGAAAGGAAAGGGGGCGGGGAGAGAGAAATTAGAACAGAGAAGAGGGAGAGAAAGGAATTTTCCTATGTAGGAAACAAATGTGAAACTACAATATGGGCTGAAGCGCTGTAGAGTTCCAGCAGGACCCAACCGCTCTGCTCCCTAGGCAGGGCCAGTCTGGGAGATAGGACAGCTCCTTCCCCTAGAGGGATAAAGTTTAGATGTGGACCCTGCCTACAAGCTCCAGGAGGAGGCACCTTCCCAAGGTGGAGAATGCCCTCCGTGTGACTCAGGAAAAATGTGGTGTCATTTATCTGAGGGTAGGGTGCAACACACTAGTTGAATAACATAATTTAAAATGACAGAGGACTAGAAAAGGTCAAGCATAACTGTATTTAAAGTGCTGCTTAAGTGTATTTTTCTGTGAGCTGCTGTTTTCCTTTTTTTTGGATCATGGGAGTTGCCACTAATGAAGGGAGGAAATAATGGATGTTCTCAAAAGAGGAAGAGATGAACACTAAAGCTGCAGGAAGTTTCAGAAGCTCAAAAGAATCATTAACCCAAAGTTAACAGAATGAAAATTCTGTGTTTGGGAATAGAATTTTACATTTGCAGCTGCAAAATATTCCAATGCACATGAACTAGCTAGGTTTGAAAATTTGACACAGAGAGTGCTGTATCTCAGTGCTGATCTGAAGTTAGTTTGATGTGCATCTCTACTGAAAGTATCAGGAATAAATGCATGTCACTAGAAGTTGTGTTTGTACAGTTCAAACTTGAAGAGAGGCAACAAGACATTCAAATATATGGATATGCAAAACCTAGCTATCTGTAGCCTCGCTCTTTCTAGCTTCAGTGTGGTGCAGATCTGGTCTGTGATTGTGCTCTTGTGCCTTGTCACCCACCCTCAGTCTTTGTCCATTCTGCCTGCACACAAGGTGATTGCTTACCAAATAAGTCTATTTTCCAACTGAAGAGAGGGTTTGGAAAGGGGGGGGAGGAAAATATGTGCCATAAGGTAAGTGTATGAGTGGGCTGGGCTGCACAGCGGGCATAGGGTCACATTAAAACCATCAGTTGGTTTAATACGCAAACATGGTGCAACCCTTGTGAACATGTCTCCCCCTCTCCACCGCTGTATTTATAACTCTCCATTCCAAATAAATATACAAGATCAGATCTGATCAGAATGAAACAACTGAAGATGGCTGACGTACAATCCTGACTGATGATCAATGTCTGCACCTTTTTGCACGAGAACAGGAATAACCTGATGATGCTTGTTCAGGACAGCCAATGTTAAAACAGGTTGGTCAGCATTGTTGGTGCAGTTGGGGTCAGCTCCCTGGAGTGTATGGGAGAAAAAACAATCAAGCATTCCTTCTTCCTTCCCACTTTTAATGCATTGTACATATTATTCAAGTGGTATGTGAATTATAAGAGGCCCTAGTTAACATCAGGAAGAATTATAACTTTTAGATGTTTGCCAAGTAACATGTACATTAGCGATCAGCAACTGGAGGACCCAGAGCCAAACCTGGCTTCCTAAGAATTTATTGATTAAATAATACCTCCTCCCAACATAATATACACATACACAGAGAGAGAGAGAGAGAGAGAGAGAGAGCGAGAGCGAGAGCGCAACCTAGAGGGGAAAGGGAGAGGTAGCTGCGGAAACAGGACTTGCCAACAATTCTCCCACTCCATAAGACTAGTTTGCAGGTGAGGTTACCTAATGTCTCCATTTGCATTTTGATACTGACAAAACTGCCTGTTTAATTTGCTAATTATGCAGAAAATGTACATATTACTGACCCACAGGAATTATCCCAATTTTGGATACCATGCAGTAATTAACTTCACTGCATGTCAACTACTTTATTGTATAACCATCTAAAAGCTATATCCTTCAGCACATATCCTTCCCGTGTATAACTCTACTGGCCTTCTGCTTTGACAATGGAGGTGGCGGGTAAAGAAAGACACAGCCTTAGCCGAGATAATGCTATGCACTCAAAGGAGAGCTGCCCAGAGTGATGGTGGATGAAAGGGGTTTGCTTCCACTCCACATGTCTCTAGGATGCTTGGAGTTTAAATTAGTGCACTCCATTGTCCCCTTTGTGTACTGAGAAAACAAAGTCTGGGCTTAACTGTGAATTTCTGCCCTTCTAGCTTTAGGGCTCATATGGGTGGGCCACATGTGGCCCTTGGCCACTCTCCTTGGCCTGCGGACTCCCTGGGTGCCCTGCCCACTTTCCCTCAAGACCCAGCTGTTTCTCTGCTGTATCAGCAGTGATCTCTGTCAGGATTGCTGGGGGGTAGGGCAGGCCAAAGCCTCCCCTGCAGCAATTCTGATCAAGATAAATTTCCCCATTGCAATAGGGAAACAATGAGCAGGATTGGTGTGGGCAGCGGGAAAGAGGCATGAATCTTACACCCCACCCCGGCCATGATCCTGATCTTACTGGGGGGAAGTGTGTGTGTGTGTGTGAGAGAGAGAGAGAGAGAGAGAGAGAGAGAGAATAAGTATGTGTGTGCATGTGTGTCCTGACCCATGGCTGCTCCAATCACTAACAGCCCCCCCATACAGCCCCCAAAGAGATCTGCAGGTGTCAGTGCAAACCCCAACCCTGAAAAGTTGCTTAAGGAAGCCCTTTGGCCCTTCCTCTCAGCCTGGGATTCAAGTCCCCAATCTCTGTATCCAGAGGATGTGGGTCTCTTCCCTTAATCCCCAGATACTCTGGGACAGAAGTAGGCAAACTCTTGCAAGTTAGATCAATTCTGAATAAAATTTGTTAGAAAACTCAGCAGATAACAGTTTCACCTAGAAAAACTGGAGGGAAAGAAAAAAACCCCACCATATCAGGGTAAGACATGAAGCAAGAGGGAGAGACACGGAGGAAACTGCTTGGAGTTCAGTGTCATCCTTGGCCCCCGCCTAATAAGTAGTCACTGGGGGAAAAGAGTGCATGACTAGGGCAGGCCCAGCTGCCCTCCTTCCTCTGGGAACAACAGAAATTTCAGGTAAGTCCAGAATTTCCATTTTCCCCTTTCAAGGGAAGAGTACAGATACTACGGGCTGTTTAAGTACAGTACATCCCAGATCAACAGCCTCCAGATGCAGTCTCTCCCTACAAGTGCAGGAATCTTTAGAGAACTACCACTGTGCAGGAACCTTTGGAGGCTACCACTGAGAAAATGAAGGAAACTATTGTTATATGTGGCAAAGGAATGTACCGAAGGACGACAGGTTTTTCCCCTGTAACTGTAGTTCTTTGCATGGTCATCTGTGTGTTCACACTTATGGGCTCTGTGCCTGTGCATTCGGGAACCTTCTGTAGCTGATCATTTTTGGCAGGAATTTGCCCTCACCGTCCCAGTACACATGTCCCAAGTGGGTTCCCACCTATTCTCTCAGTTCCTTGAGACTGCTGAATGCAGCCTTGGAACCAAAGGAAACCTTAGAACCATGCATTAGACATCGAAGCGGGGATGGTGGGTGGATGATGTGAATGCACAGATGATCACTCAAAGAACTACAACTACAAGTCTTCTTCATGGTCTCTGTGCCTAACACATATGGGCACTTGCAAGAGGTGGGTCCGGTGTTCTACTGCAGAACAGCCAGAAGGACAGCACATCCAAAGGAGCAGTCAGATCTAGCCTTGATGTCCAGCCTGCAGCAACTTATGAAAGTTGACCAGACAGCTGCACAATACAGCTCCAGAAGAGGGATGCCTTTAGCATCCCTGCCACTGCGCAAGTGGAATGAGCTAGGAATGGATCTGAGAGCTGGAGCTAACTCATAGGCCCATTCAATGGTGTGCACGACCCAGGAGGAGAATCCTTGGGACGACACTGGCAAGCCCTTGTGTGGATCTTCGTAACACAGCAATAGGTGAGGTGACTGGTGAATCTGTTCCATCCGAGACTTGTAAAACACCAATGCATGACAGATGTCCAAGCAATGAAGAACAGATTCAACTGACGAAGGTGAAGAGAAGAAAGCTGGCAGAAAGCTGGCATAATAATTTAAGTGGAAATCAGAGACAACCTGAGAAAAAAGATGGCCAGGTCAGGTCAGAGCACCACATTGTCGTGATGAAAAGCCATCTGCAAAGTTGACTAGACTTACACACAGAAGTCACTATGCCAATTAAAGCTGTCTTCCAGGATAGTAAATGAAAGTTAATAGCAGGTAGCAGTTCAGATGGCTTGGCAGTCAAGTCCTGCAGAACAACAGATAGGCTTTGTGCCTGAGCCAGTCTCTGAATCAGAGAAAGGTTCCGAATACCCCAGAGGAAGTGCTTGACTAAAGGGTTTGAGAACACTGGTATCCCATCCACAGGCAGATGAAAGGCACAGACTATCACCAGATCAACCCTCAATGAGGAAACATATAAATCCTTCTCATGAAGGAAGAGAATGAACTTTAGAGCTTGGTGCAATGGGCACCAAACTGGATTGAACACGTGAAGGTAGGCAAACCTACAGAAAAAAGTACACTTGTGAAGATAATACTTCCGTGTAGACAGCTTGCATGCTGCATCAAGGATCTATTTGAGATACAAATAGGTGGAGCACTCACTGAATCCTCCATGCTATTATATGGAGCATCTCTAGATCTGGATGGTGGATCCTGCCTTCCTTGAGAGTCTGTAGGTTTAGGATCAATGGGAGGCAATGTACTCCCCAAAGGATAGATGGAGAAGTAGTGCAAACCAGGGGTTGAGAGGCAGACAATTTGCCTCGTCTGTTCTGATCTTTGCCATGACTTTGGTAAGTGGGGGAAAGGTGGAAAAGCGTATCAGAATGGTCCCATCCAATGATAAACGTATGCGTCCTCCAGTGATCCCAAGTTCACGCCTGTCCTGCTGCAGAAAAAGTGGCACTTGCTGTTTTCCACTTTGGTGAATAAGTCTATCTGTGGCAGAGAATGTCCATGACCAAGGATGTCAAGTGTCCACTGACAGGATGATGAGAATTTCTGATAGAGGTCATCCACAAGGTGATGGTCTACCCCCGCTATTGATCTGATACAACAAGGAATGCACCACTGGCACATCCAGAATGTAAGGTCGAAAAGGGATAGGGATCTCATTCCTCCTTGCTTGTTTAGATAATAAATGATAGTGATGTTATCAGATAATACCTGAACCAAATGACTGCGCAGCACAGTAACAAAGGCCTTTAAGGCCTTCATAACAGCCAGGAGGTCCAGCAGGTTGAAATGAAGCCAGGACTCTTCCTTGCACCATTTCCTGGTCACCCATAGAGTCCACACTGTGCGAGCCAGCCCAACATGGAAGCATTTGTGTTAGAGTCGTGCACCGCTTTGGCCCAAAGCCCAAACTCTGAGCTGAAATAGGGTGCTTCAGGCTGCTTCGGAGGCAAGGTGGAAGGAGGACAAAGCAGCACAAAGCACGTTGGGTGGCTCTGAAGTGCTTCGGTATGCTTTGGAGAGATCTGGAAGCCCAGCCACGCTGCAACTGCCCAGCCCCCAGCTCTGTACCTGGGCCCTTGGGACATGCGCCAGCAGCTGTCTTCTTGTTCTGTGGAGTAATGGTGACTCCCTGTATTTCCAGAAATGGATCCTATGCAAATGGCAGCCATCAAGCTGTCAAGTATACTACATTAATGTTGTGTGCTTGACAGCCACCATTTGTGCAGGATCTATTTCCGGAAATACAGGGAGTCGCCATTTTAAAAATGGCAATTCCCTGGAACAAGAATATGACTGGCGGCATGCATCCCAAGAGCCCAGGTAAGGAGCTAGCGGTGGCGGCAGCAACTCCATGGAAGAAGACAGCTGCCAGCACACGTCCTGAGGTCCCAGGTAGAGTTGCGGGCTCGTGCAACATGACAGGGTCGGCAGCCCCCAGGGGGGGACAAAGCAGGATTTGAACATCCAAATCCTGCTTCGGCTCCAGAGGCTGAAGCGGGTCAGTGGGACCCAAATTGGCCCGGAGTGGATTGGACCCGCCTCGGAAGACCCAATGCAGCCTCCAAAGCAGATCGGGGTCCCTGCACAGCCCTAATTTGTAGCTCCTACTCTGGACAGGGTTGCAGGGAGAAAGGCATTCCCTCCTGATGATTGGAAGTGTCTGTCCACCAAGTCAGGGAGGAGGCCATGAAGCTTGGAACATGCAGCCAAACAGGTCTATCTCTGGGCGTCTTAGGTTGGGTTGAATGTGCAAATGAACCAGTTCTGGAGGCTTTGTATCTGAAGATGCGCCAGCCCATCCATAGATGTGGTGGCCATCATAACACCTAGGAGTCTCTGCACCCATGTAGAGGTAGGATCCCTGTGTAGAAAAATCTCCCTTGCAAGACTTGCGAGCGTTAGTGCACAATCATTGGAGAGAAACACCCAAGCAGTAACAGAGTCCATTACTGTGCTGATTCATCGCATGCGCTGGGTTGGGATCATGTTGGACTTCTCTGCATTGATGCAGAGGTTGAATCTCTGAAGAGGGCAGCAAGTGGTAGAGAGGGTGCACACCACACCTGCCTGCATCGCTGCTACCAAGGGCCTACATGGAGTAGATGGATACTCCCTTTGGGCAAAGGTGGGCTGCAATGACAACCATGCACTGGTGAACAGCCTTGGTGCTGTCACCAGTCCAAAGGGCAACACCCCAAACTGATATGCTTCTGTGCCTATGGGAAAGAAGAGGAAATGTTGCTAGGCAGTGTCAATGGCTATACGAAAGGTGTCTTTCATACCCAGAGATGCAAACCAATCTCCCTCCTAAAGAAGGGGAAGGACAGAGGTGAGTGTCACCATTGAAAAGCACTTGGGAGTTATAAATAGGTTTACTTCCCTGAGGTCCAGGATTGGGCAAAGTCCTCCATCCCATTTTGGGATGGTGATATAAGGGGAATAAAACCTATTAATAAGGGGAGTAAAACCTCGTCTAAAACAGCTTCTATCTCGCCTTTCGACAGAAGGATGTTCACTCTGGCAAGCAGCACAGTTGAGGGAGCCATAGCCTTGACAGTGCCCATCGGGAGGAGATCATCAAACTCCATCATGTACCCTCTTTGAGTAATGGAAAGGACTCATGTATCTGATGTTATCTTTCTCCATGCCTGGAGACAGTGGGAAAGCCGAGAGCTGAAGATAGGGTGACAGGCAGAGGGACAAAGCAGAAAACTGGAAGAGTCAGTTTATCATCCCGTTTCTATCAAGTATTTCTGAATCTGGAAGACTGGAAGTGGCATTTTGGAGCTGGAGACTGATGAAATGATTGCCTAGCCAGGGAGCGGGCTTGCTTATAGGGGGACTGCTTATACTACTAATGAGGTTGATAAGAGGATGGTTCCTGGCCAAAACCCATATGCCTCACGGTGTTCTTTGCGTTCTGCACATTACCCAGTGCCTTGTCTGTTTGATGTTGAAGAGGCCCACCCCATCAAATGGAAGATCCTTCATTCAGAAGTGGGACTGAGACAGTCCAGCCAATCTGAGCCACACATGACTCCGCAATGTGATGGAACTGACCATCACCTTTGAGTCACAATTCACCATGTGGTGGGTAGTATTTATCTGTTGGTGAGAGAGACATGTCGTCTCACCTTGAAAAACTTGAGGTGTTCAAAGACAGTTCCAACTTTCTCCGAAAGAAAAGTTTATGTTTGGCCATGGTGACCTGGTAGTTGGCCCCACATAGGCCAAGCACTGCTGACAAATAAATCATGTCTAATCTTCTACCCTCTTTATCCACTGAGGAGGAATTGACCTTTTGTGATTTCCCTTATGACACCTGGAACATAATAGAATTTGGTCTCTCATGGTGGAATAAAAAACCAGCACCAGTTTCTAGCACTTAATACATCTGCTCAAGACATTTACCAAAGACAGAGCTTTCCATGACTTCTGGATAGCTTGCAGTAAAGTAGGGAGCACTGGTACTGCTACTCTGAAGAAGCCTCCGATTGCAATGGCGTCAAATACTGAATCCTTGATGGGTTTCTAGCCCCAGGGAATGAGCCATATTGTCAGGGTGGACACTGAGCCCATAGAATCCCAGAGTAGTTCTGATTCTGAGGAAGAGGAGTCGCTCCTGGGAGGGGAGCGCGCTCCTCTTTCCCAGGGCCAACAGCTGACGGAGATTCCTCCCACCAGCATTCCTAGCTTAGATAGCAGTCCAGGGAGTGACAGAGCGCGAGGAGCAGACTTGATGGACGCGCGACGCCAATGCAGAGAGCGGCGCCAAATGAAGGGTGTGGAAAGGAGGCGTAGTGCTCGGTTGGCGCACAAACAATGGTTGCACCCAGAGGATCCAAGGGAAAAGGGGAGGGATTCTCCCTAGCCCTTAAGTTCAGGGGTCTGCCAGTGATTCCCTTTCAAACGGGGACCAACTGTTGTAACTTAGGGCATAGGTACTCTGCTGCTCATATCTAGTTGCTAACAGTAGAGTTGTTAAGTTGTAAAAGAGGAATAAAGCTTTGAAAAAAATCCCTTTGTCTGTGTCTGGACTTGGCTACTGGATTAGACTGAGAGAGGCCTCCAAGGAGCCCTTGACAGATATGGAGTACTTGTACAGAGAATGGTTTTGTGTCTTCTGATGGAGAAGGAAGGTCTTGGGGCCCTGTAGCCCCATCTGGGGACAAAATGGACAGTGTCATGGAAGAAAAGGATATCAAGTGTGACTGGTAATCTTCCTGAGCCAATGACTGGGAGATCTCTAGCAGTTGTTGAGGGGCCTGAGAAACACTTTGTGCCCCAGGATGCCCAGGAGTCATCAACATTAGACGTGATGAGGTGGGTTGAGCGGAGGCGTGATCTGATGAAGGAAGCATTATCCTTGGTAACGTGGATATCGTGAGGATGGACACTTCTGTTGGTGGTATTGTAGGGGCAGACATGAGTATCAAAGTCATCAGTAAAGTCATTGGTGGTATCATGGCAGCAGATTACATCAGTATCAATGGGGCTAAAAGTCCAGACTGTACTGCAGCGCAACAGTATAAGGAGACTCAAATGTCATCAGGCCCAGCGGTGGACTTGATAGCACAGCCAACAGAGCCTGTTAGTACCTATCTGGTGAACAATCAGTCAGATAATGGTTTTATGATTGGTAGGCATCTCTATAGGTCTCTGCACTGTAGCTCGGGGGGGGGGGGTATCTTGGAAATATCTTCACAAAGGTGGATCCCAGCATGAGGGTGATCACTGACCCCAATCAGAATAGGGGGAATATGATCTATGCCGAGGTTGCTACACAGAGCCCCAACCTCTCCATTCTGAACAAAAATAATCAGAACAGACCAAATCATTTTAAAAATGGCGACGCCCTGGAACAGGAAGACAGCTGCCGGCACGCATCCCAAGGACCAGGTAAGGAGCTGGAGGCTGGGTGGTGGCAGTGCAGCTAGGCTTCACAGCTACATAGCACCTGAATACCCAGTAGACATCCAGTGTATACCATTGCCCTTCCCATGGTGAGGCCAGACAAGGGCAAAGGGATATTTATGTGCCTCGTGGAAAAAAGAACTGATTTGGGGGATGAAGTATGTCCTAGTGGACAACTTTGTCCTGATGGAAAATACCTATTTCCTTTCCATGGAGAGAGGGAGGGAGGGAGGAGTCAGGCTCATAAGATTATAAGAATGCCTTATGCTGCTGCCTTATGCGGAATCAGAACAATATATACATTGATGGGGGAGTGTCTCTCCAGTTTCAGACAGGAGTCTTCCCAGCTGTAGCTGGAGATGCGAAGGAGTGAACCGAGGGCCTTTTGCATGCAAAGCATGTGATCTACCACTGAGTTACAACCCCTTACCTAAATGCTGCTACTAGGAACACAGTCTTCAGAATCTGCACTTCAAGAGAAGAGGTCCCCAAATCTAAGTACTGTGGGTGGGTGGCAGGGAGTGTTTTTACCTCCCCTTTCCTAGGCTACATGCGAGAATTGGCAGAAGTGTTTGAGTGTGCCCCTCAATTATAAACTCACCCTGATTCGAGGATATTAAAGGATAGTTTAAGATTTTAGGTGTTTGAGATGCCAATTTCCATCTCCCCCTTCTTTTTTTCTTCTTTTTTTTAAAGGCTGAAGCTCAACTGATTTCAATCTTCCATGATTCTTGGAGGGTAATGAATATATTTAGTCTTCTTTGGGCTATTGTTCGGTGTGGGGTTGTTGTTTTAATTTGCAAGCTATTTTTTCTGCATGCCTGGGAAGCCCCCCGCATATGCTGAAATCCAAACTTTTCTGTGGCCTAGTGACAAGAACTGGGTATTGGATAGTTTGATTTTCCTTTGGTAAATATATTAATGGAAAGAGTCTTTTATTCATAACGGTAACACACACTATTGGAATGGTACTGAAAATTTACCTCATCAATTAGTTGTTCTACCAGAAAAGGCTGCCCTTGTCCTTTTGGCCCCACTTCATTTAGTAGCAACCTTGACTCAGGCTAGAAAAATGCAGAAGACAAATAGCCAATATATTATCTGTCAATACATACAACAGGTCCAATTGCATCTCTGTGAACCGCCTAGAGAGCTTCGGCTATTGGGCGGTATAGAAATAAATAAATAAATAAATAAATAAATCTTTAAACATAAATAAATAAATAAATCTTTAAATATATACACGCAAACATGGGATCTGATACACAGGTACATTTCTGTTAAAACTGCAGTTTCTAGGCAACTGATAAAGAGCCAAATACAATTGCCAAGCTGGATCAGATCAATAATCCATCAAGCTTAAGTAACTTAGTTTTTGCAGAACATTCTAAAACATACGTTCATTACTCTGCAGACGTCATTTGCCATTGAACCTTCCCAGTACAGTCCAGAAACAACCTGCCCACCCTGAAAATCATGGGTGATGCTGCCTGACCTTCTCTTTGCTGGCCAGAAGAACACTTCACAGTAAGTCCAACTTATCCTTAATCCTTATCCTCCTTATTTTTATTGTTTTTATAATTCCTTTTTGTACTTTACTTCTTGTCAAACAGAAATCTCATCTGTTAACAGTTTGAGCAAGTCCAACTTCCTGTTCTCGGTCAGTGAGAGAGTGGAGCAGGCAGAAAAGGGATGTCCAAAATCCCCATATGGGTAGCCCAAATGACTCCCTTTCTCCTGAAGGAAGCCTCTGCTGATGCAAACTTATCAATCTTCTAATGACATATGAGAGCTGAAGGAGTCATCCAAGTGGCTGCTCTACAAATGTTCTCCAAGGGTGCATTAGTACGTAAGGCTGCCAATGTAGCTGTACTCCATACTGAGTGAGCTGTGATGTCAGAAGGAGGGGCAGAACTCAGTAGTATATGCCAAGGATTTAAATCTCCTTGTTTCAAATCAATCCACCCTGCTTGACCCATAGATGACTAGACAGCCAGACCTTTCCTTGAATCTTCAGAACATGCAATGAGAAGAAGTGGAGGAAACACATAAAGAAGTCCCTATGGCCACACAGTTATCAGAGCATCAACAGCTTCTGCCATTGAATCCTGATACATTAAAGAACCACTGCACCTTGCCATGAATATGAAGTCTATGGGACTTCCCCAAAACTCTGCTGTTCTTCGGAATATGTCTGAGTTCAGAGCCCACTACAGTCTCCAGCCAATTTGCCTGGGTATTCAAGTCCCCCCAAATGTATTCTCCCAAGATTGAAGCCAGATTCTCTTCTGCCCAGGAGAAAATGAGGGTTGCCTCCCCAAGAAGGATGCAGTGTGTGTGTGTGTGCGCGCGCGCGCGTGTGTGACAGAGAAAGAGAGATTGTCTGATCCTATAAAGACATGTTGTTGATACAGTATCTAGGCAAAGGAATATGGCACTCGTGCCTAGTATGAAAACCTTCTGTCAAGCTTATCATACTAAGAAGAACATGGAGTGCCTTTTGGTGAGAGGAACTGGTTCTATGGTACCAAAATCCACTAGGTGCTGGATAACAGCCAAAAGCTTCTGACGTTTTTCCTGGGTTGTGAGAGAAGAAAATGGTATTTTGGAATTTTTGAGGGAATAACTGTGGTGGACTGTCTTCAAGATCCATTCATCTGTGATGGGTTGCTCCCACATGTGACTGAAGTCCACTAGTGTCAGGCAGAGAAAGACTTCCCCTGCTGCTTCTCTCAATAGGTGGACTTGTGAAACCCAGATTTGGGGGTCTGGTGTGCTGATCAGGAAACCCTGAACTGCCTTACTGGCTTGATATGGAGCTGAGAAACATCTGGAAGGAAAGGACTGTGATGCCTTCTTCATCAGGAAAGGACCATAGCTCAGTGGAAGAGCACATGCTTTGTATGCAGAAATCCCAGGCATCTAAGGTAGGGTTGGAAAAATTTCTGCCTGAAACCCTAAAGAGCTGCTACCAGTCGGTGTTGGCAATGCTGGACTAGATGGACCAATGGACTGACTTGGTATAAGGCCAGGCTTGGCCCAATGTATCTTTCCACTTTAAGCAATACGGCAGTGCTGCTGCCACCAGCTTGGTCCACTCAGCCAGCTGGCCGCTCTCTCCTGTCCACCTGGCTACTCCCACCTTGTGCACCAGCTGTGCAGCTCCCGTGAAGTTTGGCTAACCTCTCATGGGAGCCCTGCAGCTGGGGAACATAGCAGGAGCAGATGCTCATGGTTAGAAGAAGCAGCTGCTAGCAGCACACCCAGCAGGTTGCTCTAGAGAGCCCTGCCAGTTGCTCTCTTGCAGCGGCAAATGCCACAGCAGGGGAACAGCTGGCAGGGCTCTTCAGAGCACCTCCTGGAGGGGGCGGGGAGGCAGCAGCAGGCCATCTTGGGGGGGGGAGTGGCACAATTTGCTGCTCTTCCCACTCCACCACCTGATGCGGGTGCATCAACCTGCATAATGGTAGGGCCAGCCCTGTGTATGGCAGCTTCCTATGTTCCTGCTTCCTATGTTCCTTTTTTGGTGCAGATGGGAGTGCCTTGTTTTCCTTTGTCTCAATATTGGATCCAGGGATTCTCCAAAAAATTTACCCCCTCGGAAGGGCATGACAGACAGATTAACCTTTGACTAAAGATTAGCCTCCCATTGTCGAAGCCCTAAATTACGATGTGCCACTATTCCAGAAGCCATCACTCTGGTGGAATATTGCAGGCAGTATTCCTCTAAGGAGGAGCCCCAACTCAACCTCTCGGGCAAGCTTGTTAAGCCCTTCTCAAAAGTGTTTGGCCCCTGCCAGAAACTCTGCAAGCACCAACAATTATGCTCATGCAACAATATAATTGGTGCCAGTGGCCCTAGTGGCTACAGCAGAGGCCTCAAGGAGGCAACGGAGAGCCACATGACCTCAGATCAAAAAGAGATTCACCCCTTTCTTGGGGCACCACAGATTTAGAGGTCAAGTCCACTGATGGGATCTTCAAAGACTCCATGATCTGAGGAGGCAAGTTATACAGCTTCTTATGAAAATTATGGGCGGCATTGTATTTGCCAGGATCTTTCAGTTCACTTTGCAGGTCACTGGAGAAAGACTGTGGAAAGCGCACAGTGAGAGCTGAAAGCTCATCCCTAGGGTATTCCTTAGACTTCCCTCCAACTTATCCTTGGCCTCAGCAGGTGGAGCTGCCTGTGCTCCAAGGATCTCTAATTCCAAGGTCATGTTTGCCTTAGATGGGATGATTGGGGGAAAACAGGCTAAAAAGCCTATGGTGTGTGGGAGTTATGGTGGATGTATCACCTTCCAAAAATTCTCCCTCCTCCTTTCCTGATCCCAACCTGATCCCTCCTCTGCACTGGAAAGAGATTGTCACCTCTCCCTCTTGCAGGCAAAGGACATAGCATCCACCTTGGCAGAGAAATTGGGGAGGTGAGATAGAACATCTGAGACTGAGGCGTTTGCCCCTTGAGGTTGCAAATTGTTATTACGGTCAGTCTAAGTGACTGAGAGGCAGGGGGGAGGGGCTCTTTCTTGTCTGTCTTAGCCGTGGCATCACATTTTAAGAAGGTATGATGACTTACCGGGGATCGCCGAGGCATGCCTGCCCTAGGAGACCCCACTGCAGCTGTTTCACTCCCAAGACCACTCACCTCTCAGCCAAAGCAGCGAGAGGAACAGTCAACAGGCTGTTTGGGAGTAGCAGCAAGTGGGGGAGGCCAGGCAAGCAGTTGCTGCTACTACGCAGCGCGTCCTGGAAGTAGCAAGGAGACGCTGCTCAGCTGGCCAGAGTCCTGGGAGGTGGGGCTGCACGGGGATAGCATATTTAATGAGCCAGTGTTTAGGCAAGAGGGGGAGGACAGAGATAAGACAGAGGAAGGAAGTCAGAGACAAACACTAACTGAAGGTCAACAAAATGCTGAGGATTTGGAGGAGGAAGAGAAAGCAAAACAATGTGGAAGACAAAGACTGCAGGGAAGCCGAGGGAGGGGACAAAGACCAGATGAAGGAGGTGTTTCAACCCCTAGCCTAAATCTGCAGCTGATAGGATGGTGGGAAGAGGGGTAAGAGCCAGCAGGGGCTGTAAAGGTGGAGAAGGAAAAGGGGTGGATGAACCATGCACTGACCTGGCAGGAAGAAACAGAGCCCAAGGCTGCAGGTGATGGGAGACTGAACAGAAGAGCCGGCTCCGCTCCAGCTGGGGTAAACTTTGGGGTGGAAGGCATAGGAATTCCCAGCCCTTATCTCGTGGAAACTGCTTATCTGGGGCCTCAGTGGAGGTGTGAGAGTGTATTTAGAAAATCCTGTCTTGAGGAGCAGCCCCAGGGGGAGGGCAAGACAAAAGAACTCCTGTCTTCAGAGCTAATTTCCCCAGCAGCCTTGGAAGACAGTGAGAACAGTGGAGCTTATCTGCCTACAAGCCAAAACACACAACTTTAGTGAGACTTGGCTGGGAGGAACTTCACTGTAGCTGTTCCCTCACTTGGGAGTTTATATGTTGTTTTGTGTGGGCTGTCAGTGATGTAACTCAACACCTTTTGAGTAATAAATTTAAGTTTAAGCAACACAGATTCCACATGATCTATGGAAGCAATGGAACAAGGGGGATTTGATCTGCCTCTTCCAATGGATCTGCCAAGAGAAGGATATTGACAAACTGGAGCATGTCCAGGAGAGGGTGACCAGAATGAAAACCAAAGCTTATGAAGAACAATTGAAATAGCTGAGTATGTTTAGCCTGCAGAAGGGAGGCATGATTGTGGTCTGCAAATATCTGAAGGGCTGTCACACTTGTTCTCTGTTACTAGAGAACTAGAGCCAGGACTAAGCAGTGGGTGAAAAATGCAGGGAAGGAGATTTCAGCTAAGCATTAGGAGAAACTTCCTAACAGTACAAGCTGTTCAACAATAGAACAGATTGCCTTGGGAGGTCTTGGGCTCTCTCTTGCTGAAGGTGTTTAAGCAGAGGCTATACAGGGAGATTGCAGGATGGAGGAAAGAATTTCCTTTCCCACTCCCACCACTCCTCTTCAGGACTGCCTGGTAGGGGGGCACCTGGGGCAAATTGCCCCAGGTCTCTACAAAACAAGGGGGACCCTGGCTCAGTTCCTCTGCACACTGTTGACTTCTACCTCAGCCCTGCCACTTTGCTCACCAGAGCCCACAATGCATGGGTCCTTGTAGGGGGCAGCAGCAATGCCCCTAACATCACATTACCCATCACATTATTCAGGCCCCATAACCCCCTTCCCACTGCTATATAGCAATAAAGCATCCATGTTCAGGGCTGGCAGCTAGCCCCTAATGCTAGCAAAGCAAGAGAAGGTTTCAGGAGGCTGGGAAAGAAACCCCCCACCATTTTTCCTTTCCTCTTCCCTATAACCTTTCCCCTCTTCTGTGTGTCCTGAACAAGGTTCAACAAGGTTCCTGTTCCAGGCTAGTTGGAGTTCTGAATCAAAATTGTCTTTTAGCTGTGCAGGAGGCAGAACCCCAAACAACTTACAGTATCCTGTAATGGGTACTGAGAATATTCAGAGGGTGTGTGCCTGGAAGTATGCATCCTTCAACTCCAATCTTTTCCATACAAAATCTTCCATGCAGCTGGAGGGTAGGTAAAAATCCCCCCTCTCTGTCCTGTATTCACCTAGCCCTAAACCTTAACAATCAGCACTACTATGCTGGATGTTTAACTACTTGCTACATTAAATGCACAGCATGCAGTTGATCCTAATTTATTGTTTTACTTCCATGTAAGCACCAATGGAGGTTTTTTCTTTCTTTAGTCCCTGCATGATGGGACAGGGGGATGGAAGCATTTAGGTAGGAAGGTTTGACATCCCTACCCATGCGTGGTGGTACCAATCTAGATCAGGGGGCCCATGTCCACTAAAGCAAAAAAAGTTAGGATTAGCTATGCATTTACCTAGCTACTCATCTAGCACTGGAAATCAACAGCAGTGCTTTGACACAGCTGGGGAGGTGTTCCCAATTTTTTTCCCTTCTCCACACACACAAAATTCCTTGAAGCCCTTGATTTGTAGATACAGAAATAAAAATAGATGAAGGACAGAAACAAGAGGACATTTTTAAAAAATCCATTTTAGATAAATTCAGTTTCAAAAAACATGACACATTCATAAAGAGACAGTTAAAAAAAAAGAAGCAGAGATAGTACGAGTTAAGAATGGGAAAATAAACTTGTAGATCATCAGCATACAAATGATAATTGATATCAACAAAATGAAAAAGGGGGCAAAAGGACAAAAGGCCTTAAAAGAGGGTTGTTTTAGGGTGTGTGTGTGTGTGTGTGTGTGTGATTTCAAAATAGAAGGGAACCAAAATGAAAAATATGTAAAGCATATTTTACAATATTGTACAATATTTTACTGTACAACAAACATACGTTGTAGGTGACAAGCTGAATATGAGCCAACAATGTGATGTGGCTACAAAAGAGGCAAATGCTATTTTGGGCTGCATTAATAGAATCATAGCTTCCAAATCCCGGGAAGTACTAGTTCCCCTCTACTCAGCACAGAGAGGTTAGGCCTCATCTGGAGTACTGTGTCCAGTTCTGGGCACCACATTTTAAGAAGGATGCAGACAAACTGGAGAGGGTTCAGAGGAGGGCAACAAAAATGATCAGGGGACTGGAAACAAAGCCCTATGAAGAGAGACTGAAAGAACTTGGCATGTTTGGCCTTGAGAAGAGAAAACTGAGGGGAGATATGATTAGTGCTCTTCAAGTACTTGAAAGGTTGTCACAGAGAGGAAGGCCAGGATGTCTTCTCGATCATCCCAGAGTGCAGGACACGGAATAATGGGCTCCAGTTACAGGAAGCCAGATTCTGACTGAATATCAGGAAAACCTTCCTGACTGTTAGAGCAATATGACAATGGAACCAATGACCAAGGGAGGTAGTGGGCTCTCCCACACTGGAGGCATTCAAGACGAGGCTGGACAGCCATCTGTCAGGGATGCCCTGACTTGGATTCCTGCATTGAGCAGGGGGTTGGACTGGATGGCCTTGTAGGCCCCTTCCAACTCCACTATTCTATGATTCTAGAGCAGAAGTCGAAAAAATAGAAGCAATACAATTTCTATGTTTTCCCCCTCCCAAATAGTACTTTCCAGAAGAGACCCATTTTTAAACCAACTGCTTACACTGCAGCATACAGTGGCAAGAAAGTTTGTGAACCCCTTAGGATTGTCACATAATTCCAACCGAAAATGTTATTAGATCTTAATCTAACCTCATAATCCTAGATAAAGAACAACAGATAACCTGAGTAAACAAATTATACACAAACATGATGCTTTTTGAACCTTTATGCATCCACAACTGATTCAGCATTCAATTTCCATGTGTGAAAAAGTATGTGAACCTTCAGATTCAGTCCCTGGTGTGCGTGTGTTGCGTGAGCAGCAATGACTTCAAGTAAGCATTTCCTGTAACTGTTGGTCAGTCTCTCACATTGGTTTTGAGGAATTTTGGCCCATTCCTCCTTACAGATCCTACAAGCTAGGCTTCAGCAGTATGCGAACCGAGAACTGCCGGAAGTATAAGCTGGGTTTCGAAGAGGCAGAGGAACTAGAGATCAAATCGCCAACATTCGCTGGATCATGGAGAAAGCAAGAGAATTGCAGAAAAAATGTCTATTTCTGCTTCATTGACTACGCTAAAGCCTTTGATTGTGTGGATCATAACAAATCTGGCAAATTCTGAAAGAGATGGGGGTACCAGACCACCTTACCTGTCTCCTGAGAAACCTGTAGAAGGGTCAAGAAGCAACAGTAAGAACCAGACATGGAACAACCGAGTGGTTCAAAATTGGGAAAGGAGTACAACAAGGCTGTATATTGTCGCCCTGCTTATTTAACTTGTATGCAGAGTACATCATGAGAAACGCCGGGTTGGATGAATCACAGGTCGGAATTAAGATTTGCGGGAGAATTATCAATGACCTCAGATATGCAGATGATACAACCCTAATGGCAGAAAGCAAAGAGGATCTAAAGAGCCTCTTGTTGAGGGTGAAAGAGAAGAGTGCAAAAGCTGGTTTAAAACTCAACATAAAAAAAACTAAGATCATGGCATCTGGCCCCATCACTTCTTGGCATATGGAAGGGGAAGAAATAGAAGCAGTGACAGATTTTATTTTCTTGTTCTCCAAGATTACCGCAGACGGTGACTGTAGCCATGAAATTAAAAGACACTTGCTCCTTGGGAGGAAAGCTATGGCAAACATAGACAGCATAGTAAGAAGCAGAGACATCACCTTGCCGACAAAGGTCCGTCTAATCAAAGCAATGGTTTTCCCAGTAGTAACGTATGGCTGTGAGAGCTGGACTATAAGGAAGGCTGAGCGCCGAAGAATTGATGCTTTCGAACTGTGGTGCTGGAGAAGACTCTTACGAGTCCCCTGGACTGCAAGGAGGTCAAATCAGTCCATCCGAAAGGAAATCAACCCTGAGTGCTCATTGGAAGGACAGATACTGAAGCTGAAGCTCAAATATTTTGGCCACCTAATGCGAAGAGAAAACTCTCTGGAAAAGACCCTGATGCTGGGAAAGACTGAAGGCAAAAGGAGAAGGGGACGGCAGAGGATGAGATGGCTAGCTAGCATCACCGATGCAATGAATATGGACTTGAGCACGCTCCGGGAGAGAGCGCAGGACAGGAAGGCCTGGCGTGCTATGGTCCATGGGGTCACGAAGAGTCGGACATGACTGAACGACTGAACAACAACAACCTCCTTACAGAACTGCTTCAGCTCAGTGACGTTTGAGGGCTTCCTTGCACGAACAGCTCGCTTCAGGTCCTGCCACAACATTTCGATGGGGTTCGGGTCCAGATTTTGATTAGGCCATTCTAAAACATGGAATTTCTTCTTCCGCAGCCATTCTTTTGTGGATCTGTTTGTCTGTTTAGGATCATTGTCCTGTTGCATGACCCACTTTCAGTTCAGCTTCAGCTCATGGACGGATAGCCTGACATTCTCCACTAGAATCTTCTGATACACTGCCGAATTCATGGTTGTGTCAAATCATGGCAAGCCATCCAGGTCCTGAGGCAGCAAAGCAGGCCCAAACCATCACATTCCCACCACCACGCTTAATGGTTGGGAAGAGGTTCTTCGGTTCGAACTCTGTGATGGTTTTTCACCAAACATAACGGTTCCCACTGAGGCCAAAAAGTTCTATCTTTGACTCGTCTGTCCAGAGAACATTGTTCCAGAAGTCTTGGGGATCATCTATGTGATCTTTAGCAAACTGCAGATGGGCAGCAATGTTCTTTTTAGAGAGCAGTGGTTTCCTCCTGGCTATCCTCTCATGAACACCATTCTTGTTCAGTCTTTTTCTGATTGTTGAGTCATGAACACTCACATTAGCCAAGGTGAGAGTCGCCTGTGGATCTTTGGTTGTTACTCTGGGGTTCTTTTTTACTTCCTGGATGATGTGCTGGTTTGTTCTTGGAGAGATTTTGGTAGAGTGACTGTAGTCTTGAACCTTCTCCATTTGTAGGCGATGTGTCTAACAGTAGATTTGTGGAGTCCCAAATCCTTAGAAATGTTTTTGTAACCCTTTCTACACTGAATAGCAGCAAGAACGGGTTTCTGGGGTCCTCAGAGATGTCTTTTGATTGTGGCATGACGTCTTTCCACACAAACGTATGGTGAAGGTCAAACTCACAAAGTTTCTGATCGTTTTATAGGGTGGGGCCTCCCAAACTGACCCCTGAAGGTCTACCTAATGACTTAAAACACCTAATTCTAATTATTCCCTTTAATTGAGGTGATGCAACCAGGGGTTCACTTACTCTTGCACATACCCTGACTCTTAGGGCGCAATCCTTTGGGGATAGTTGGTTGCCTCTGAACTCAGAGGAGCCCAACTATCCAATGCAGGGTGGGTGGAGTGCACTCCAGTCACCCTGCATTTGTGGCTAGATGGCCGATTTCAGCTGTCTAGCCACTTGGAGCAGTGGGCAGGGAGGATGCTGGACGGTGCATAGGAAGTATCGTACTAGTGCTTCCGTTGTCCCTTCCCCTCCCTGCCCTCAGGAAAGCCTCCCCTTTCCCCTGCTGCCCAGAGCCTGGGCCAAACTGCACCAGGGGAGGGGGCAGGGAGGCGGTTCTCTGGTAAATGACCTCGGAGAGCTGGCTCCAAGGTCAGTTCCCGAAAACTGAAAAATCCTATGGCTGTCTAGCAGCCATAGGATTGTGCCCTTAAGTACTCTGTCTGCCTAATTTACACATGGTTTATTTCACAAGACATGGAAGTGGTTAATATAAACCCTACTGTTTATTTAGAAAAGGACTGGTTTTGATTCATGAAGGCTGTCATGGTACAACTATGGAATTTCCATAATTATCATTAGGGTTCACAAATTTTTCCTCACCACTGTACTTACGCAGCTGTAACCTTCAAGTTAAAAGCACATACATACCGTAAGCTTGTCTTCTCTTTCTAGACACTTTCTTGTTTTCATGATTTGTTTGACTTTCTCATCGAGGCTTGAAATTCTCCGAATCTCTTTACTTGCTAAAACAGAACACTATATTGAAATTCAAGTTATATCCATGATATAGCAGGACAACACTGGGAATCACATGTGACATATTGTTGCCCCTGATTAACAAAAGTTTATTTACATTTACAATTTCAGCTGTAGTTTCATGGGCTTGTCCACATTCATAACAAACCTACAGCTCCCCCTGCTTTCTGAATCCTTACATTTTCTGACTTAATTGATCAAGTTATTTTATTTTCTTATTTTAAAAATAGATTTTGAACATGAAAATTTTGAAACAATCTTTCCATAAGCAGATATTATCTTCCTCTTTTGTCTTGCCAAGTTTGCACCCTATTTCAGGCCAGCTGTGATCAGTGAAATGCAGTCAAGAGTCCTTGAGACTAATTATATCCCATTTGGGATCTACTTTAGGTTTAATTTTCAAATATTTCAAATGGTACATGCTTGGATAAGCAACTCTTCAGGGTGGACTTTACTGTTTGAATATATAACTTATAAGTTACAGGAGCTGAATTTCCTTGCACCAAATCACCATAACACAAGAGCACTTACCCAAAGTGGCTTGACTGTCATACAGTCCAGCTCTACCTGCTTCACTGGGGCTCAGAACATGATAGCCAAACGTCACTGGTTTACTGGTCAAAATATCCTGGAGAACAATAGATACTTAATTATAGATAGCCTTTGCTGTATCAGCATAAGCTATTGCTCAAGGGAGCCCTAGGGCTTATCAGGAACTCTTTAATGGGATGATCCATAAGGGCAGACAAGATGCCCCTATTAACACATATGGGAAAGCCATGGCCCACAGTCAGCTTATGTTGCTCGCAGATTATTCCCGCCTGACTGCACAGCTGATAAACAATGAGAACAATTGAGGGGCAGTTGAGGGGCATTTTAATTGATGCTGTCCTCAGTTGTTCCCAGCACTAATCAACTGGGGGCGGGGGAGCACCCAATGGGATCTTAATGTGCCAGGCGGGGTAGGGTTAAACCTCCCCATCTCCATGTGGGGGATGTGTGTGTTCGTGTGTGTTTGCTTGTATATTCTGAGACAGAAATGGGGAGGGGACCCCACCACAGGGTCCAGCCTCACTCTCTGCTGGCTGATTTTATTATACAGGCGGGGTAGGGTTAAACCTCCCCATCTCCATGTGGGGGATGTGTGTGTTCGTGTGTGTTTGCTTGTATATTCTGAGACAGAAATGGGGAGGGGACCCCACCACAGGGTCCAGCCTCACTCTCTGCTGGCTGATTTTATTATATCCAGCAGTATATAAATGGCAATGATGATGATGATGATGATGATGATGATGATGATGCAGGCCCCAAGCCAACCATCCACTGTTGCATGCAGCTCTTGGGAGCAACAAGGGTGCCCACCCCTGCCTTGGAATATGCACCTCTGTTGAGCATAATCTTAGTTCAAACAGGGCAGCAATGAGACCAGACAGGCATGGCTAGAGCATTCCTCGAAGTGAGCACGTGCCACAGAATATACCCCCACATTGACTAAAATGCTCTGGGGTTCTGTGACAGATGTGCAAACGTTCTTCAACTTTGTGGAAAGAGTTCCCTGAAGTTAATTTTTTTGAAAATTAGTGATTTGAAATAATTAAAATATTTATTTAGCCTCAAATGAGGCTGGATTAGCCTGGCTGCAGTTAACTAACACTTCAAAGTACTACAACCTTCCTGTCTTTAGCAGCCTAGATTTCCATACTGACCTTATTTACAGCAAGAGCATAATTTAACTGGAGACTGACTTGATAACCATCCTTGTGGACTGTAGCAGAAATAAGCTATAGAAGAAAAAGCAGTGGTTAGCTATTCTTCCTATAAAAAGGAAAATTGGCAATGGTCAATTATTTTACTTATTTAAACAGACTGACAGACAAGACACACATACCTTAAAGAAAGTTTTCAAAGTGGTGTTCAACATAGCTAAATGAAAATGTTTAAAAATAGTTAAAATCCGAATTAAAATAAACGGAATAATAGTAGGAGAAACAAATGTAAAAAAAACCCCTTTGAAACGATTCAAAAAGTCAAAAAGCAAAAATACAGCAAGGAGGGAGAAAGCACATCTTCTTCCACCATGTCAGAACTGCAAAGGAAGAGTCCCTGCTTCCTAAAGAAGCCAGCCTAGCTTCCATGCAAAATGGAATCGGAAGCAGAACCTCACTTGACGATCTTTATTTCATGGAGGTTCAAATGATTGGGACTAGAGGGAAGTTGCCTGAAATAATCAGGACCCTGGCCATTTAGGGTTTGAAAGGTCAAAAGCAGCACCATGAAGTCAGAGCAGTGCAGCCAAGCAATAGTCAGGGAAGCCCTCTGCAAGCCAAATAATTCCCAGCTTTCTTCCCAACCTCGGAGCAGCAGAGAGAGCAGGGACTGCCATGCAATTGCTGGGACAATACCCTCCCACCAGCGCCAATGGGAAGAAGGCTGGAGCTCGTCACACTCTCTGGATCAGGGATGGGAACCACTAGCCCACTGGGGTTCCCCATCAAGCCCACCAGCTTCTTTCCCCAATCTCACCCAAAGGTCAGCACTTTCTTTAGAGCTAAGAGCAGGGTTTCCCTTTTCTGCACTAAAGAAAGGCAGCCTTTTCTCTAGGAAAGGGAAAGGCATTCCCTTTCTCTGTGCACAAAGAAAGGGATTCCAATTATGTCAGGGGGTGGGGCTTCATGGAAGACTAATAGAACCAAAGAATAGTAGGGTTGGAAGGGGCCTACAAGACCATCGAGTCCAACCCCCTGCTCAGTGCAGGAACCCAAGTCACAGCATCCCTGACAGATGGCTGTCCAGCTTCATCTTGAATGCCTCCAGTGTGGGAGAGCCCACAACCTCCCTAGGTAATTGGTTCCATTGTCATATTGTGCTAACAGTTAGTTTTTCCTGATGTTCAGCCGGAATCTGGCTACCTGTAACTTGAGCCGATTATTCCGTGTCCTGCACTCTGGGATGATTGAGAAGAGATCCTGGCCTTCCTCTCTGTGACAACCTTTCAAGTACTTGAACAGCACTATCCTATCTTCCCTCAGTCATCTCTTCTCATGTCTCTCCTTTCAGGCTCTCCTCATAGGGCTTTGTTTCCAGTCCCCTGATCATCTTCATTGCCCTCCTCTGAACCTTTTCCAGTTTGTCTGCATCCTTCTTAAAGTGTGGTGTTCAGAACTGGACACAGTACTCCAGATGCTGGTTACTCCTAACCAGTGCTGAGTAGAGGGGAACTTCCCAGGATTTGGAGGCTATACTTCTATTAATGCAGCCCAAAATAGCATTTGCCCTTTTTGCAGCCACATCACATTGTTGGCTGATATTCAGCTTGTGGTCTACAACAATTCAAGATCCTTCTCGCTTGTAGTATTGTTGAGCCATATATTCCCCATCTTGTAACTATGCATTTGGTTTCTTTTTCCTAGGTGCAGAACTTGGCATTTATCCCTATTAAATGTCATTCTCTTGTTTTCTGCCCAGCACTCCAGTCTATCAAGATCACTTTGAATTTTGGTTTCTGTGTTCCAAGGTATGAGCTATCCTGCCCAGTTTTGTGTCATCTGCAAATCTGATCAGCAATCCCTGCACCTCCTCCTCCAAGGCATTAATAAAAATGTTGAAGAGCACTGGGCCCAGGACTGAGCCCTGCGATACCCCGCTCATTACCTCTCCCCAGTTTGAGAAGATCCCATTGATAAGTACTCCTTGAGTCCGATTCTGTAGCCAGCTGTGGATCCTCCTGATCGTTGTTTCACCTAGCCCACTTTGAGCTAGTTTGCGAATCAGGATATCATGGGGCACTTTGCTGAAATAAGGCAGTAATGTCGAGGTGGTTTTCTACAGTACTCCCTCCCAACTAGCCAGCCACTATCTCTTCTCCTAGCCCAACTTGCAGGGTCGTTGGGAAGCCAGAATAAGGGTTAAGAGCAAAAACAGCGATAATATCATTGTTCACATTTCCTGAGGGGCAAGAAGAGTGAGGGAGAGAGCAGTGGCACTTTGTTCTCCCAAACTGGGATTTGAGCAGGAATTTAGCAGCTGCAATTTTGGAATTGGGTACTGTTGGCGGCAGAGCACTAGGTGCTATGGCTGCAATCCTATACACACCTGGGAGTAAGTTGCATTGAACTCTGTGAGGGTTACTTTTGAGTAGCCTTGCATAGAATTGCACTTTTTAATGAATTTATTAACGAAGGAGACAATTTTGGAAAACTGAGCTGACAAGGAGCTGCTGTCTCTATTAGGGTATCCCCCCCATTGTTTCATTTTGGTGTGTTGATATTTTTTTTCATGGTTATGTCTGCATCCATAAAAAGAGACGCACTCCTGCAACTGAAGAAAATGATTGGAGGGGTATGATTCAGCTGAGGCAATGGAAAAATGCTGCAAGGCATGAGTAGGGGGACAGTGATGTTTCAACATGCTCCTAAAGTTTCCCCCTTGCTCCATTACTTTCTGGTTCAAGTTAGGCAAATATAAGGACAGTAATTTCACATCCTCTGAGGGCAATTTCTGCAGATTCAAACAAAGAGAAAAGTGCAAACTTCCCAGTCACACAGGATTCTTTGTGGAGCAGTATCAGAAGTATGCCATATCATGCACTCAGAATTTTTCATTAATTTTTATCACAGAAGCCACAGCAACAACAAAAGCAAAGAATCTTGTACACAGCTAACTTCATCAGATGAATAATGGGTGGAGAAGGAGTAAGTAGTGGTGGTGGTTTTGTGTGCTGCAGTTCTCTTAATTTACTGAAGTGAGCTGGAGCCTGTGAAAGTGTATGGCCTAACAAATCTTTATGACTTTAAGGCGATGCAGGACTCTTTGTTGTTCAACAACATGTTTTCAACCTACATCATCAATGACAGTGGGGAAGTGTGGCATTTGGCCCAAGCAAACAAGCAGACTTAGAAAGCAAGCCTTTTTAAAATGTGTCATGAAGAAATGATTTTTTTTTACCATTCATACATAAATGAATTTAAAAACAATAATTTGTCCTGGTTAAAGCCCACCACAAGCAGAGGGGCAGCTAGGTAATTTTAGACCCTGGACCTAGTGTGTGTGGGGGAGCTCTTTGGATGGTAATGTCGCCCTCAAAGTTCAGTGGGAACTGCCTGAATGTACATGTGCAGAGGATCACAGCCTTTGTTGTGCACAACAACCATATTTTCTAAGCCCATCCATATACACACACATTGCAGAGAGGAGGAATAATAAAAAATATTTTTAAAGGACCCATTCAAAACCAGGCTGTTCCATTACATGTTCAGAATTTAACAATCAAATGCACCTGGAAGCATGCCTCACTGAGTGTAATGGGATTTACTTTTGATTAAGTATTCCTAGGATTGTGCTGTAAAGCTAGGCAGCAATGTGGTGAAGCCTGCAGTCCTATGTACACACTTACCTGGAAGTAACCTCAGTGGGGCTTACTTCTGAGTAGATATGGATTGGATTGTGCTGTAACAAGCTCCCAGTTTGAATTTCACATGTGCCATGTGGGGCTGATTGTCTCAGTCCAATGCATTCCTATGGCCACTCCAAAGGACACCTAATATTATGGCTATGAGGAAGGAACAGCAATTCCTATGGAGCATGCATTGCACTGGAGATCCTGGGATGCTGGGGGCACTGCTCATCCATGAGCAGTTTGGGGTCTTCTGCTCCTTTCTGTAGGGCATGTTTCAGCCCAATGCATTCCTATGGCCATCCCGAAGGACACCTGCCTATTATGGCTATGTGCAAGGAGGGAGTCATTCCTATGGAGCATGCATCAAACAGAGACTCTCAGTTGCTCAGGTACTAACTCTATTGCCTGTGAGTCATTTGGGGTTCCTGCTCTTTTCTGTAGGTCTGCTCATCTCAGTCCAATGCATTTCTATGGCCATTCTGAAGGACACCAGATTATTATTCCCATGCAGAAGTAGAGGCCATTCCTATGGAGCATTCATCAAGCAGAGACGCTTAGGATGTTTGGGGATGCTAACTCTATCACCCCTGAGCGGTTTGGAGGTTCTTGCTCCCTCCTGTGGGGCTGTTTGTCTCAGTCCAATGCATTCCTATGACCATTCAGAATGGCACCTGCATATTATGGCCATGTCGAAGGAACAGCCATTCCTATGGAGCATGCATCACATCAGGCCTATTAGGATGTTTGGGGGTAGTACCTCTGTTATCTGTGAGCAGTTAGGGGGCTCCCTCTGTTTCCTGAGAGGCTTGTGGTATCGTTCTAATGGCCATTCGGAAACACAGGCCTGTTGTAAGAGGAGGAGGCAGGGAGATATGTAAGCATGGAATAATCTTTAGCAGTTTTTGGAACCCCCTCTCTGCCAACATGTTTAGGCCATTTGAAACTGGGGCTTATAGATCATTATGTAAGACTGCAGTCCTCTTCTGCTTATGCATTCAATTTCTTTTTGTATTTGGAGATGATCTCCAGAAACTGCTGTGTTGGGGGGTCACAGGCATTGTTCCTTAAAACCACTATGTTAGTAAATATTTTGATTCTGAGTTGTTTTCTATGAAAAATAAATGTTTATCCCCTTTAGGTATTTGATTTGACGATGATCCCTAAAATCTTCCAATTATTTCCTATGGCCTCTTGGAATGAAACAATGCATTTCAATGGCCATTTGGTGGCCTCCTTTTTAGTAATTCCCATGAGTCTGCACCTCCCCATGTTGCAGGAATTGGTGTTTCGGTAGATGCAGTGAGAGAGTGCAGCAGCATCTGCAAGGGAAGGATGGATGGAAGGAAGGGAATCAGCCTTGACTTGGAGGTCCCAAACCTCTAGCAACAGGCAGGTGTTTTCTACAGTGACTCCTTCTAACCTACAAAAGCAGTTGGCCTGCATGAGCCATGCACAAAACTCATTCTCTCTCTTGCAGAGGTGAGGGGTAACTTCACTCTCGCACACATCATTATAAAATTCCTCCCTGGAAACTGTAGAGCTCACTGGACAGGTTGAAAATAATGTGTGTCTGTTAGCTGAGCAGGAAGGCTGAGCAAGGAGGGAATCTTTCCAACTTAAGGAAAGGAGGGTGCCTCTTTTCCCTGATACAGTCACCCCCTTTCCATTCCCCACTTGCCCCTACAGTGATGAAGGGGATGCTCGCTATATGGGGCTGGGAAGGGCTCTTCTGCCTGTCCTGCAGACAAGCATCCAGGCCTTTAGAAGTATACTGCCTTGGAATATGGAGGCACCATTTAGCTGCCATGGCATAGAGAAAGAGAGAGAGAAAAGAAGGTGGCAGGAAGTAAGTTCCTTCCCATTTTGGGCTCCATCCACCACTGCCATGTGGGCCTTAACAGATCATCCCAGAGGGAATGTGGCCCTCTACAGAAAAAAGGTTCCCCACCCCTGGTCTAAGTCTTCTTCCCCTTACCTGGTTTATTTAAGGCCCAACATAACCAACTGTAGCCTCGAGCCCTCTCTGTTTCTCCCTCCCTGCACTCTGGCGAAGCATACAGAACACAGTAATATATTTATTTATTTTTTTAGGAGAGAGGCATAAACTGACCAGCTATTTTATACATTTACAAGACACACAGAATCTATACATCTACAAAAAGCAATAAAAAAGATTACAAGAGGCACTATCTCATCATGAGAACATAAGAAGAGCCATGCGGGACCAGACCAAGGGTCCATCTAGTCCAGCATTCTGTTCACACAATGGCCAACCAGCTGTCGATCGGGAACCCACAAGCAGGTTATGAGCACAACAGCACCCTCCCACCCATGTTCCCTAGCAACTGGTGTATATAGGCTCACTGCCTCTGGTTCTGGAGGTAGCACATAGCCATCAAGACTAGTAGCCATTGATAGCCTTTTCCTCTAGAAATTTGTCTAACCCCCTTTTAAAGCCATTCAAATTGGTGGCCATCACTACAGCCTGTGGTAGCAAATTCCATAGTTTAATTATGCACTGAGTGAAGAAGTCCTTCCTTTTATCTGTCCTGAATCGCCCACCTATCAGCTTCATGGGATGACCCCACTGGGTTCTAGTATTTTGAGAAAAATGTCTCCCTAGCCACATTCTCCACACCATGCATAATTTTGTAGACCTCTACCATGTCTCCCCTTACCTGCCTTTTCCCCAAGCTAAACAATCCCAGCTGTTGTAGCCTTCCCTCATAAGGAAGATGCTCCAGCCCCTTGATCATTTTAGTTGCCCTTTTCTGCACTTTTTCCAGTGCTACAATATCTTTTTTTAGGTGTGGTGACCAGAACTATACACAATATTCCAAGTGTGGTCGCACCATAGATTTGTACAAGGGCAAAAAAACCGCTTCATTTTGCATCTCGTATTGTCTGCTTGCATCGCCTTTGTGCAAGCTTGTGCTCCCTTTTGCTTTCCTCACTTGGGCAAGACTTCCATTTTCTGAAGGAAGATGCTTATTTTAAGTAATAAAATACTTAAAATTAAAATAAAATACCCTCCCCAGATGCTTATTTTATTTATTTATTTCATTTCATTTCTATACCACCCAATAGCCGAAGCTCTCTGGGCGGTTCACAAAAATTAAAACCAAATGGCACACAATAAAACAATTTAAAATATATAGAACATTAAAACCACAATATAACAATACAACCACAATAAAACCTAGCAGCAGTGCAGGAATTTAAAATACAGATTTAAAATCGCAAGCTAAAAGTCTAGAAAGCTAAAATGCTAAATTGCCTGGGAAAATAAAAAGGTCTTCACCTGGTACCGAAAGGAATACAAAGTAGGTGCCAGGCGAACCTCACCAGGGAGCTCATTCCAGAGCTGGGGTGCCACAGCAGAAAAGGCCCTCCTCCTAGTAGCCACCCATGTCACTTCCTTTGGCAGGGGCTCACGGAGAAGGGCTGCTGAGGAAGATCTTAAGGTCCGGGCAGGCACATATTTGTTGTGGCGTGTGCATCTTTTGCTATGGGACTTTGGCCTCTTTGACTGACTGTGATGTTCTACCATGTACCCCTGGCCTATTTCCTCCCTTTTACATCTGGGTAATCAGAAATATTTCCATCTTCATCTCCTTGGGATGACTGAACCCGAACCAGATGCTTCCCAGCTCCTTTCGGATTTCCCCCAGGGTTTAGTGTAAAAACTGCTCTGCCACCCTTTTTATGTTTAGCACCAGCAGTCTGGTTCCATTTTGGCTGAAGTGGAGCCCATCCCTCTTGTACAGGCCCGGCTTGTCCCAAAATGTTCCATAGGGCCTAACAAATCTGAACCCCTCCTCCCTGCACCACAGTCTCATCCATGCATTGAGCCTCCTCAGCTTTGCCTGTCTAGCTGTTCCTGTGCGTGGAACAGGTAGCGTTTCAGAGAAAGCCATCTTGGTGGTCCTGGATTTCAACCTCCTACCTAACAACCTAAATTTGGCTTCCAGAAGCTCATGACTGCGTTTTCCCACATCATTGGCAGCAACATGGACCACGACCACTGACTCCACCCCAGCACTATCTACTAGGCTATCTAGATGGAGTGTGATATCCACAACCTTCGCACCAGGCAGGCAATTCACCATGAATGAATACATCACAAACCCAGCTGTCTATGTGTCTAATGATCGAAACTCCCACTACCACAAGCCCCCCTCCCCCTGGAGGCACATCCTCAGTGTGAGAGGATATTTGCTCATCTTCCAAGGAATGCATCCTTTATAAGGGATCATTTCCCTCTTCCTTGGAATGATGCTGTCCTTCCCTGAGACCTGCATTCTTCATGACAGCAGAGGAGCTGTCACCCTGGGAGTGGGACACAGCTAATAGGTCCCTGAAGGTCTCCATCCACCAACCTCTCTCCCTCTTTTAGCTTGTCCAGGTCAGCAACCTTGGCCTCAAGGGAATTAGCTTGCTCATTACACCAAGCACACACCCACGACTTCTGTCCAGCAGGCAGATAGTTGTACATGTGGCAGTGCAATACACTGGATAGCCCCCACCCCTCTGCTTTCATAATTGGTTTTTTATTGGGGTGTGTTTTCACTGGAAAACTTAGGGAGCAATCCTATGGCCGCTAGACAGCCATAGGATAGCGTGTTATCTGGGAGCCAACCTTGGAGCCCGTGCGCCAAGGTTGGTTCCCAGAGAAATGACCTCCTCCCACTTCTGTGCTGCCTCAGAGGCAGTGCAGAACAGCCCCATCCTCCGCGCTCACAAGAGGAGCGTGGAGCAGCTGAAAAGGAGCATGGCTGGGGGCATTCCGGGGTGGGGAGGGCAGAAATGCCTCTACGACACTTCCAATGTGTCGTACAGCAACCTCCTTCCCCGCTCCATCCTCCCGCGTCTACACAGCCGCAATCGGCTGCCTAGCCAAAAATACAGGGCAGGAGAAGTGCGGAGGAAACTATCCCCTCCATGTTTCGCCTGCCCTGCTTTGGATAGGCGGTCGCTTACGGGTTTGGAGGCAGCCGCCTATGTGGATAGGATTGCGCCCTTAGTTGCTTACTTCAAGAGGGTGGGGAAATTATTTACAGTTATTTATTTACAGTTACTTACTATGAGTAGGGAGGGAAGAGTTCACCACCCTGGCTTCCTCGCCCTGTTGCTAAACTCACACAGTTGCTTAACTCACTTGTTTGCTGATGCTTTGTCCCTGGGGCTGAGACACTTCACCACTGGGGTTTCTCACCCTCGGAGAGAGGACAACTATTCCTACACCAACCTCCTCCCTCTCACTGAAGAGGTGATATAGCAGAAATCCAACTATTCGCCCTATTCTCAGCAAGCCTATACTTAAAAAGTCAAGAGTCACGTCACCTTTCACATTAAATCTCAGCCTTTGTGTTTATGCATCATTATCATAGAAGGAAGGAAGGTTAGATCTCTAAAAGTCCCTGCACCAAGAAAGGCCCCCTCTTACCTTCCCCATTTGAGGCTCTCCAACCAAAGTCCTGAACTCCAGGTTATTCTGTGTATAGCTTCTGAGGTGTGCACAAATATGATCTAGTTGCCTCCTCCAGTAACCTGAAAAGAGGAAGTCAAGGTGAAGGGAAAGATCACAGCAAGGTCACCAGAGAGCTAGTGTAATAGAGCAGCTAAGAAAACCTGTTATGAACCAGGAAATACCTTGATTCAACTCATCTTTGCCATGGATGCTCACTGGGAGGCCTTAAGCAAACCACTATTGTATAGTCTTAGCTAACCATTAGCAATATGGAGGTATGAAGAAAAGTTGTTTTTGAAGATATAACAATTTCTTCTTTAATAATCCAGTGTTGGCTCCTTAGTGGTCTTAAGATCAAGTTGCCTTTCTGCCACCAGAAAAAACTGGTATCCTCTCACATAATGTCACCCTTAATTGCAGCATAGAAGCACTGGTGTGCCCCAACCACTTAAGGCATTTGCCGCCCTGAAAAACCTTAATAAAGATGGCTTAGCTGACTCATGGAAAATGTTACATGGGAATGAGCATGAGTACACTTAGTACTTCCCAAAGCATACTCATGAATAGGTATCTTAGTATCAGCTGCTCTCTTGCCAGCTGTAACTGATGGCCTTTTTAATATCTCTGATCATGCTTCCATGTCATTGATCTTAATCATGTATATCACCCTAGCAAAGTATTTATGTAGAGACTGAATCTGAGCTTGCTTGCAAGACGGCCCTTCAAAGAGAAAATTGTTGAGAGCATAGCAAATTTTTATGCATACAATCAATTTGCCACAGACTCAACTCTTCTTCTGTGGGGAGCCAGCAAAAATTTCCTCCCAGCGATGGAGAAGATCTCCACCTTCTTGTCCAACACTGGTAAAAATGTAAGGTGTCAGCAACATGCACCCAACACCTTGCTTGCTTGCTCCATTATCATAAAGACAATGCTAGAAGCAGACCCTCAGTTCCACTTGACCATGGGAAAATCATTTTCCATTGGATCACTATATGGCAACCTATCTTCCCCTTCTAGGAGCTGACTGGAAAGCTATCCCCCCCCTCTTTCTCTAAGCGGCAGAACTGAAAAACCTTATCTATTTATTGTTTATTTTAACCATTTATTTTAATAATTTATTATTATATTTTAAAATATTTTTCATGAAGTGGCTAACAAATCAAGAAAAGGCAGAATAAAGCAGTATTTCAAATAAATCACATGCCAAACACAGTAAAACATATCAGCCAATAAAAATCCAGCATTAAACTATTATAAATGTATCATAGAGCCTTCTCAAACAGAAATATTTGCAAACTCCATTTAAAAATGGGAAGGTGGGTTTTTTGTCAGATCTACCATGCTAAGCAGTTTTGTCAGCTATTTCAGAATTCAAAAGCTTTCACTCATGTAGAAGTGGGCATCAAATTTCTTTAGCATGCCAGATTTTCAATATATGGCAAGCTTGGATAAGTAGTTTTGTTTTCTTTTTCAATGTTTTTAAAATTGCATTTTAAGAGAACACACAAAAAAAGAGGTACAGATAATGCAGCTAGCAGCGTTCCAATGCATCACTCCAGAATTTGAACTGTGCAGGTGGAGGAGCAAGGGTTGCCAAATGTGCTTTTACCAGCCTTTTCCAAGACTTTGGAATCCTGGATCCCCCTAGGATTTAATTAAAGAGTGTGGTGCAATGTTGTGAGATTGACATGGCCAAAGTTTTATAACACTCCCCTGTAATATTAATGTTGATAAATCAATGCTGGCAGATTTGCCCAGTTTCAGGTGTTTAACAGAGTTTGTGACCTTTTGCTCTGTTATATCGTACACACATCACAGAATAGTAGGGTTGGAAGGGGCCTATAAGACCATCGAGTCCAACCCCCTGCTCAATGCAGGAATCCAAGTCAGAGCATCCCTGACAGATGGCTGTCCAGCTTCATCTTGAATGCCGCCAGTGTGGGAAAGACCACTACCTCCCCAGGTAATTGGTTCCATTGTTGTACAGTTCTAACAGTCAGGAAGTCTTTCCTGATGTTCAGTCGGAATCTGGCTTCCTGTCACTTGAGCCCATGATTCCGTGTCCTGCATTCTGGGATGATCGAGAAGAGATCCTGGCCTTCCTCTCTGTGACAACCTTTCAAGTACTTGAAGAGTGCTATCATATCTCCCCTCAGTCTTCTCTTCTCAAGGCTAAACATGCCCAGTTCTTTCAGTTCTTTCTCTCATAGTACTTTGTTTCCAGGCCCCTGATCATCTTTGTTGCCATCTTCTGAACCCTCTCCAGTTGGTCTGCATCCTTCTTAAAGTGTGGTGCCCAGAACTTGACACAGTACTCCAGATGAGGCCTAACCAGTGCTGAGTAGAGGGGAACTAGTACCTCACAGGAATTGGAAGCTATATATTAATGCAGCCCAAAATAGCATTTCCCTTTTTTGCAGCCACATCACATTGTTGGCTCATATTCAGCTTGTGATCGACAACAATTCCAAGATCCTTTTTGCTTGTATTGTTGAGCGAAGTATCGCCCATCTTGTAACTGCATTTGGTTTCTTTTTCCTAGGTGCAGAACTTGGCATTTATCCCTATTCAACTTTATTCTGTTGTTTTCAGCACAGCGTTTCAGCTTCTCAAGATCCCTTTGAATTTTGTTTATATCTAAGGATATACAAGTAGTAACACAGAACTCCTGAAAGGCTTTGTTAATAAGCTTGGGACACAATCCTATCAACTGAGCCCTCGATTATTGGAAGCCCCTGAACTTGGAGACTTCCGATCATCCAATGCAGGGCAGGAGGAGTGACAGAGGCAGTCTTCGCCTCCTTGTCCTCCCGCTCTGCATTTTCCACTAGCTGGGCTTTTTTGGCCCACCTAGCGATGGCGCTTCAGAGGGGGAGGCTGGAGAGGCCCTCAAGAGAGCTTGTATCTTGGCCTCTCTGGTCTCCTCCCCTCCCTGCCCACTGAACCACCCCCTTTCTCCCCTCTTCAAGGTCACTTTTCCAGCCTCAGAGAGCAGCTGGCGCAATTCGTTCTGCAAAAGCTACGAGGGGGAAAGGGGGTGGGTTGGATCGCCGACTCTCCTGCCCAAGTCAAAGGGAATCCCCAGTATCCAATGGCCCCTCAGACAATGGCTAGGCCCCTTTTTTGTTAGAGTAGCCAGGACTGTCACTCTAGTGCTCCTTTGCTTGATGTTCCTAGACAGTAGCTTTGTTCCCTTGTTTCCAAATTCATAATAGTTGCATTGTAGGTAGATTAGGGAGGATTGCACTTTGCTACAGGAACTCTGCCCATTTAGCACTAGTTTAGCATGTTTTTTTCTTCCTCTTCATTAGTGTCCATCAAAGAGGGCCTCCACTTCTTTTGTTAGTTCTTCATTTTGCTTTTATTGTTTTTTTTGGTTTTTTTAAGAGAGGGGCCTTTCTTGAATGAACAGCCCCTGTAGGACAGCCTTCAATGTATCCCACAGAAGACTGGTAAAGTCTGTGGCAGGTCGACTGCATAAAAACTTGCTATGCCCTCAACAAGGTCAGATTCGGTCTCCACATAAATGTTTTGCTACGGGTGAAATCTGTGCTTAAAATCACTGACATGGGAACATGATCAGAGAGATTAATCAGGCCAATGCTGGCCTCAGTTACAGCTGGCAAGAGAGTGGCTGATACTAAGAGATCTGTTCATGAGTACATCCCATGCCCTGGGGAGTACTAAGTGTAATCACGCTCATTCCCATGTAACATTCTCCATTAATCAGCTAAGCCATGCTTATCAAGGAGGTTTTTCAGGGAAGCAAGTGCTTTAAATGGTTGGGGCGCACTAGTGTTTCTATCTAAGATGTGATTAGGGACGCCATTTCTCCACCCAGCACTACATTTCCTGTTTAAAACATGCCAAGGCCTGAAGCATGTCCACCACAAAGCAAAATTTCACCTGGTTTGCGACATAAAAGGAGACTAGCATGAGGTGACGATGTGCAAGAGTACCTGCGACAAAATCACAATGCTTGCCATGTGGCGTCTATATTAATGTATATATGTGTTTGCTGTGTTAAATAGAACTCAGGTAAATTAGGGTTAACTGTTTGGTAGCGAGTGAGGGAGAGGTGGGAGGGGCTTGTGTGTGTGTGTGTGTGTGTGTGTGTGGAGACTGAGTTTATAAAAGGCAGGTTGTTGCTGTTCAGTCGTTAAGTCATGTCCGACTCTTCGTGACCCCATGGACCATAGCATGCCAGGCCTTTGTATCCTCTGCTCTCTCCCGGAGCGTGCTCAAGTTCATATTCATTGCATCGGTGATGCTATATAGCCATCTCATCCTCTGCCGTCCCCTTCTCCTTTTGCCTTCAATCTTTCCCAGCATCAGGGTCTTTTCCAGTGAGTTTTCTCTTCGCATTAGGTGGCCAAAATATTTGAGCTTCAGCTTCAGTATCTGTCCTTCCAATGAGCACTCAGGGTTGATTTCCTTTCGGATGGACTGATTTGACCTCCTTGCAGTCCAGGGGACTCGTAAGAGTCTTCTCCAGCACCACAGTTCGAAGGCATCAATTCTTCGGCGCTCAGCCTTCCTTATAGTCCAGCTCTCACAGCCATAGGTTGCTACTGGGAAACCCATTGCTTTGATTAGACGGACCTTTGTCAGCAAGGTGATGTCTCTGCTTCTTACTATGCTGTCTAGGTTTGCCATAGCTTTCCTCCCAGGAGCAAGCGTCTTTTAATTTCATGGCTACAGTCACCATCTGCGGTGATCTTGAAGCCCAAGAAAATAAAATCTGTCACTGCTTCTATTTCTTCCCCTTCTCTATGCCAGGAAGTGATGGGGCCAGATGCCATGATCTTAGTTTTTTTAATGTTGAGTTTCACACCAGTTTTTGCACTCTCCTCTTTCACCCTCAACAAGAGGCTCTTTCGATCTTCTTCGCTTTCTGCCATTAGGGTGGTATCGTCTGCGTATCTGAGGTTGTTGATAATTCTCCCGGCAATCTTAATTCTGACCTGTGATTCATCCAACCCGGCGTTTCTCATGATGTACTCTGCATATAAATTAAATAAGCAGGGCAACAATATACAGCCTTGCCATACTCCTTTCCCAATTTTGAACCAATCGGTTGTTCCATGTCCGGTTCTTACTATTGCTTCTTGACCCTCATACAGGTTTCTCAGGAGACAGGTAAGGTGGTCTGGTACTCCCATCTCTTTCAGAATTTGCCACAGTTTGTTGAGAGCCACACAATCAAAGGCTTTAGGGTAGTCAATGAAGCAGAAATAGACATTTTTTCTGCAATTCTCTTGCTTTCTCCATGATCCAGAGAATGCGGGCAATTTGATCTCTAGTTCCTCTGCCTCTTCGAAACCCAGCATGTACTTCTGGTAGTTCTCGGTTTACATACTGCTGAAGCCTAGCTTGTAGGATTTTGAGCATAACCTTGCTGGTATGTGAAATGAGCGCAATTGTACGGTAGTTTGAGCACTCTTTGGCATTGCCCTTCTTTGGAATTGGAATGTAAACTGACCTTTTCCAGTCTTGTGGCCATTGTTGAGTGTTCCAAATGTGTTGGCATATTGAGTGCAGCACTTTAACAGCATCATATTTTAGGATTTTAAATAGCTCAGCTGGAATACTGTCATCTCCGCTAGCTTTGTTGTTAGTAATGCTTCCTAAGGCCCACTTGACTTCACTCTCTAAGATGTCCAGCTCAAGTTCAGTGACCACACTATCATGGCTATCAGGGACATTCAGATCTTTCCTGTATAGTTCTCCTGTGTATTCTTTCCACCTCTTCTTAATCTCATCTGCTTCTGTTTGGTCCCTGCCTTCTTTGTCCTTTATCATGCCCGTCTTTGCATAAAACATTCCCTTGAGATCTCCGATTTTCTTGAAGAGATCTCTAGTGTTTCCCATTCTGTTGTTTTCTTCGATTTCTTTGCATTGTTCATTTAAGAAGGCCTTCTTGTCTCTCCTTGCTATTCTCTGGAACTCTGCATTCAGTTGGATATATCTTCCCCTTTCTCCCTTGCTTTTCGCTTCCCTTCTTTCCTCAGCTACTTGTAAAGCTTCATCAGGCAGCCACTTTGCTTTCTTGCATTTCTTTTTCTTTGGGTGTCAGGAGCGCCCTAGCAGCCTCTTTCAGTACACTTCAATAGCCAACTCAAGACATAGATGAAAGGATTCTTTTCAAGGCTTTAATCCTATTACAACTTAATGACTCTTTCAGATGCTAATCACCAGCGACTAAGCAATGAACAGCAGAGTAGCCTATGCTCTGAGTAGGCAGTTGATCCCCGTTTGAAGGAGAATCACTTGAAGACCCTGAACTTATGGGCTAGGGAGAGATCCTCCCTCTTTCCCTTGGGTCCACAGGAGGCGGCCGTTGCTTGCGCGCCAAACAGGCGATACGCCTCCTTTCCGCGTCCTCCATCGCTCGTCGCTCCCTGTGTCTGCATCAAGCATCTAGCAAGCCCCCCTCCCGCACTTTCTCACTGCTAGGATCACTATCTATCTCAGGAATGCTGGCAGGAGGAATCTCTGCCAGCTGCTGTGCCTGCGAGGGATGAGCTGGCTTCTCTCCCATGGATTATTGATCCTCTTCAGAATCAGAACTGCTCTGGGGTTTTATCAGCTCAGTCTCCACCCTGACATTGGGATGGATTTAGTTGCTGCCTCCTGAACAATGTTATGGACCTCCGTCCATAGTTCCTCAGGCACTCTGTCTATCAGGTCTAATCCCTTAAATCTATTTGTCACCTCCACTGTATATTCATAAGGGATATGATTGAGGTCATACTTAAATGGTTCAGTGGTTTTCCCTACGTTCTTCAATTTAAGCCGAAATTTTGCAAGAAGCAGCTCATGATCTGAGCCACAGTCAGCTCCAGGTCTTGTTTTTACTGACTGTATGGAGCTTCTCCATCTTTGGCTGCAAAGGACATAATCAATCTGATTTCGATATTGTTTATCTTGTGATGTCCATGTGTAGAGTCGCCTCTTGTGCTGTTGGAAAAGCGTGTTTGCTATGATCAGCGTGTTCTCTTGGCAAAACTATTAGCCTTTGTCCTGCTTCATTTTGTACATCAAGGCCATGCTTGCCTGTTATTGTCAGGGTGGACACTGAGCCCATAGAATCCCAGAGTAGTTCTGATCCTGAGGAAGAGGAGTCGCTCCTGGGAAAGGAGCATGCTCCTCTTTCCCAGGGCCAACAGCTGACGGAGATTGCTCCCACCAGCATTCCTAGCTTAGATAGCCGTCCTGGGAGTGACAGAGCGTGGGAAGCAGACTTGATGGACGCACGACGCCGACGCAGAGAGCGGCGCCAAATGGAGGGCGCAGAAAGGAGGCGTAGTGCCCAGTTGGCGCGCAAACAACAGCTGCGCCCAGAGGATCCAAGGGAAAAGGGGAGGGACTCTCCCTAGTCCTTAAGTTCAGGGGTCTGCCAGTAATTCCCTTTCAAATGGGGACCAACTGTTCCAACGTAGGGCATAGGTACTCTGCTGCTCATATCTAGTTGCTAACAGTAGAGTTGTTAAGTTGTAAAAGAGGAATAAAGCTTTGAAGAGAATCCATTTGTCTGTGTCTGGACTTGGCTACTGGATTAGACTGAGAGAGGCCTCCAAGGAGCCCTTGACAGTTATCCCAGTGATTTCTTGACTTCCTACTTTAGCATTCCAATCCCCTATGATGAAGAGGACATCTTTTTTTGGTGTTAGTTCTAGAAGGTGTTGTACGTCTTCATAGAACCGATCAACCTCAGCTTCTTCGGCCTCAGTGGTTGGGGCATAGACTTGAATTACTGTGATGCTGAATGGTTTGCCTTGGATTTGTACTGAGATCATTCTGCTGTTTTTGAGATTGTACCCCAATACTGCTTTTCCCACCCTTTTGTTGACTATGAGTGCTACTCCATTTCTTCTAAGGGATTCTTGCCCACAGTAGTAGATATGAGGGTCACCTGAATTAAATTCGCCCATGCTTGTCCATTTTAGTTCGCTGATTCCCAAGATGTCGATGTTCAGTCTTGCCATCTCATGTTTGACCACCTCCAGCTTACCTTGATTCATTGACCTTACATTCCAGGTTCCTAAACAATATTGTTCTTTACAGCATCGGACTTTCTTTTCACCACGAGACACATCCACAGCTGAGTGTACTTTCGGCTTTGGCCCAGCCGCTTCACTCTTTCTGGTGCTACTTGGAAATTCCCTCTGCTCTTCCCCAGTAGTATATTGGACACCTTCCGACCTGAGGGGCTCATCTTCTGGCGTCATCTCTTTTAGCCTTGTGATACGTTCCATGGGGTTTTCTTGGCAAGAATACTGCAGTGGGTTGCCATTTCCTTCTCCAGTGGACCACATTTTGTCAGAACTCTCCACCATGACCTGTCTGTCTTGGGTGGCCCTGCACGGCATAGCTTATGGCTTCACTGAGTTACGCAAGCCCCTTCACCACAATAAGGCAGTGATCCATGAATAAAAGGCAGGTGCAGACCATTAATTAGGGGTAGAGACAAGGTTTGGAGAGAGGGTCGTGGGGTTTGATGAAGCTACTTCTAGATAGTGGGGTTGTGAGAATAGCAGTTAGAAAGGGTAGAGTAGGCAGGTAGACCAAGAACTGAGTGATTAATTATAAGACATAAGATATCTTATAAGAATTATAAGATATAACATCTCTTGTATTAAATATATTTTAATTAGCTTGTTTTTAAATTATAAAATCCCACATATTGGTCAACTTTCTGCGCTACCAATAGTGTTCCTATTTCCTGGGTATGTCTCCTAGGAAGGGAACCAATTAGGTATATTGGGTGTCTCTTTTGCCTGGTGATTTTAGGGGCTGAAACTTGTGGGACAGTGAGGACGGCTATCTCAAAGCGGAGGCAGACAGACCTGAGGGAGGGTCAGAAGTGATGGCAGCGTCAGGATATGGAAAAAATGTGTTTTATTTTGCCTCAAGTAGCAGCAGAGTGGGAAGATCCAAAGTAAAGGGATCTGAAATAAAGAGGCTTTATTTCTTAATAAATAAAAATTTCTTTATTTCAGAATAAAACAGGGACAGAGATTTCTGTAGTCAGGAAGTAACAGGCAAGTACATCACTGTTACAAAATAGCAATCCTAAACCTATCTCAAGAAAACCCAAGTAGCAACATCGTATGGGTGGAAAGATTTTGGGGAGAAATTGAGTTTTTAAGCATGAAGAAGGAAGGACTCTTAGAGAGATGTCAGAGTCTGAATCTCTCATATGAGGGAAAATCAGTAGATGAGTTAAAAATGATGTTAACAGATCACCTCAGAGGCAGAGGTGCTGGAGAGGCTGAGGTAAATCCACGAAGACATGCACATATAGAACTGGTGCCTCAGTATTAGGAATTTGTACTCAGCCATGGAAGCTCACTGGGTGACTTTGGGCCAGTCACAGACTCTCAGCCCAACCTACCTCACAGGGTTGTTGTTGTGAGGATAAAATGGAGGACGAGGAAGATTATGTACGCTGTCTTGGGTTCCTTAAGGAGGAAAAAAGGTGGGATATAAATGTAATAAATAAATAAATAAATTTGAAAGAGAGGAAATGAGGACAGAGAGGAATTCTAACTGCACCTCTTTCGGCTCCTAGAACACTTACAGACGTCATTCTGGTGTCTAAATAAATGTTTTTGCAGTCAAGGAATTCAGTTTTAAGGTTCTTAAATTAATATGGACCTTAGATTTCATGATAAATAGGTTTCATGTTATTTATTAAATAAAAATTGCCATGAACAGTAACATATATGAAATTCTGATTGTTGTTGTTCAGTCTTTCAGTCGTGTCCGACTCTTCGTGACCCCATGGACCATAGCACGCCAGGCCTTCCTGTCCTCTGCTCTCTCCCGGAGTGTGCTCAAGTTCATATTCATTGCATCGGTGATGCTATCTAGCCATCTCATCCTCTGCTGTCCCCTTCTCCTTTGGACTGATTTGACCTTGCAGTCCAGGGGACTCATAAGAGTCTTCTCCAGCACCACAGTTCGAGGCATCAATTCTTCGGCGCTCAGCCTTCCTTATAGTCCAGCAGTCACAGCCATATATTAATACTGGGAAAACCATAGCTTTGATTACCAGACATTAAATGTACATTATTAGATAAATTTCTCTGTTTCAGGTAGAGGACCACTGAAGAAAAATGGATGGTGAACGAGGACTCGGAACTGAACTTGCTTCTGTTCATCGGGAAGCTTTATTTGATCTGAAAAAGTGCATTATTTGTCAAACTGCAGATACGAAGACAACAGTTACCACAAGTATAAATGGTAGAAAACAAATACAGAAGGCAGCTGACATTAGAGATGATGTGGTTGCGACAAGACTTAATTATGTGGCAGATGAGGATGAGTTTGTGCATCATACGACTAACCAATGTGACAAAGTATACTCTTTGAAAAAATCTCTTGATAAAATATTTCAACGAGATAAAGAAGTAAGCAAGCATGAAGATTTGGTCAGCAGCAAAACTGCCACTGCTGGAACGTCATCTAAAACAATGTCAACGGGTCCACCATGAGTGCCTCCCTCTTTAGTTATGCCATCAACACATGTAAGATATATAGTCTGTGGACAACATCATAATGGTGTGAAGCAGAAGTTTTTAATAAGTGAATTAGAAAGAGCAAATAATTGTTTGGCCACAGCTATTTATTTTCAAGAGGATGTTTACACTCATGTGGCAGATCTGGAATCAGATACTCAGGTATTTGGTGCAGAGATACTGTACCACAAAACATGTTTAGAAGGATATTTAAAGTTGTATAAATATGGTATGCAAAATCCTAAAGACCAAAAAACAATTTCAGCAAAAGATGTTGCCTTTGAAAGAGATAATTAAATTATTGGCCCTAAGCTTAAAGGATACGGATTCACACTGTCGGAAATCCGTCATCTCATAAATAAATTGGCTGGAGAAGATCTATTTAGAAACAATGAAGTAAAGCTTAGACCACAAAAACATTATGGAGAAGACATATGCTTCAGTTCATCTGACAATAAAAACAAGCCCTTGATGGTGTTTTCAGCAATCTAGAGATTGATGAAATAGTCTGATGCATACGAAAAGTAGATAACATCAAATCAGCTGCAAAGAACATCAGAGAGGCTTTAAAGGAAGTTAATTTTGGACTTGCAGATAGGTTCTGTGATTCTGAAGAACTGAAGACATCTTGGATGGCTGCTGAGATGCCAGATGAAATTATAATGTTTTTATCAGCGTTTTTTAATGTTAAAAAGGGACTACTGATGTCAAATTGTATTTCTCCTGAAGATGAAGAGGACTCATAGCAAGATCCATCAGAAATGGGCAGTGATGATGATGAATGCAATGAGGAACAGGTTGCTCCTACCTTCATTGAAAGAAAAATGGCGGTTTCTGCAAAGGTTATCTACCAAATACTATACTATTGTCTTCGTCACAGAAAGAAACAGACATCCCTTCACGTTATGGTAGGTCATGCAATATATGACAAGTGCAAAAGTGGAGACTTAATTAACATGCATGAACAAAGCAGTAGTGTTAGTGAGCTACAATGAAGTATTGCGGAAAAGACAGCCATTAGCAGCATATGCTATACAAGGAAGTGGAGATGGAAATACACCATTGCCAAGCCATTTTGATACAGAGTAGGGATGGCGGAGAATTCCGCCACGGATTTCAGTGAGGCCGAATGCACTGGCATTCGGCCCCCCGAAATCCGTGGCGGAACGGCCTCCCACCCCCCGGCCCCCCGCGGATTCCCCCCCGGGACGAAGCTTACCTGGGGCGGATGTTCCGGCGGCGGCAGCTCCGGCAGCGGCTGGTCTTCCGACTGGCTGCCGCGGCCACCATTTGCATCTGCTGTTTGCCATGATAGGCTAAGTATTTACATAGCCTATCACGGCAAGCAAAAAAACACCAGCGTATGCAAATGGCAGTGGCTATAGCCGCCGCCATTTGTGTTCCCTATTTTTTGCTGTTTTAGCCTACGTAAATATTTACATAGACTAAGATGGCCAAAAATAAGGAACGCAAATGGCGGTGGCCGTAGCCGCCGCCATTTGCGTGTTTGTTTGTTTGTTTACCCAGACATGATAGGCTACTTAAGTCTTTACGTAGCCTATCACGGCTGAATTCAGGGACACAAACGGCGGCAGCTATGGCCGCCGCCGTTTGTGTCCCTGCTAGCCAGCAGCCGGATGTCTGGCTGCTGGCAGAGCCAGCCGGCGGCTCCATGGAATCCCCGCAGAGCGGAGCCGGCCAGCCAGGATTCTGGGGGGAGGCGCAGAGCGCCTCCCCCCTGCAAGGATTCCGGGGGGAGGGACGGAGTGCCTTCCCCCCAGCGGAACCTGGCGGAGCCAGGTAAGTGGGGTTTCGTACACCCCTAGATAAATGCCAAGTTCTGCACCTAGGAAAAAGAAACCAAATGCACAGGTACAAGATGGGGGATATGTGGCTCAACAACACTACAAGCGAGAAGGGTCTTGGAATTGTTGTCGATCACAAGCTGAATATGAGCCAACAATGTGATGTGGCTGCAAAAAAGGCAAATGCTGTTTTGGGCTGCATTAATAGAAGCATAGCTTCCAAATCCTGGGAAGTACTAGTTCCCCTCTACTCAGCACTGGTTAGGCCTCATCTGGAGTACTGTGTCCAGTTCTGGGCACCACACTTTAAGCAGGATGCAGACCAACTGGAGAGGGTTTAGAGGAGGGCAACAAAAATGATCAGGGGACTGGAAACAAAGCCCTATGAAGAGAGACTGAAAGAACTGGGCATGTTTAGCCTTGAGAAGAGAAGACTAAGGGGAGATATGATAATGCTCTTCAAGTACTTGAAAGGTTGTCACAGAGAGGAAGGCCAGGATCTCTTCTCGATCATCCCAGAGTGCAGGACACGGAATAATGGGCTCAAGTTACAGGAAGCCAGATTCTGGCTGAACATCAGGAAAAACGTCCTGACTGTTAGAGCAATACGACAATGGAACCAATTCCCCAGGAAGGTAGTGGGCTCTCCCACACTGGAGGCCTTCAAGAATCAAGACGAGGCTGGACAGCCATCTGTCAGGGATGCTCTGACTTGGATTCCTGCATTGAGCAGGGGGTTGGACTCAATGGCCTTGTAGGCCCCTTCCAACCCTACTGTTCTATGATTCTATTCTATGTAGGACCAAAGAAAAATACACTGTGTCTACCAAGCAAGCAGAGAAAATTGAATTGCATGTTTCAACAAAGAATGTAACAACATGCCCAGCAGAGTTTAACGAACTTTTATCTGGGATGTCAGTTGTATGATGACTTCAACCAATTCTCTAGTGATTATGCCAGGAAATCTGAGATGTGTAGAAACTGGGATACTTTCCTTGACCTACTGAGATTTCTAATAGCAGCCAACAGAGATAGTGATGGGGCAGCCACCTTCAAGCTATTCAAAGTATTCTATGAATTTGACAGTATTAACTACTTACAGTATGCATCATAGTATAAGGAAAAAATGAGATTTTTACCAACAGATCATCCCGACCTGTACCAGAAGTTTACTACTGGCCATTTTGTAGTTTGAGAAAGCAACCGGTCATTCAGTGCTGTGTCACCTGACATGAAATTTGAACAAACTATACAGAGATCTCAAAATAGCTCAAAAGGAATAATTGGATAGGCAAGCAACAAATGCACATCACTGAATGGGTGTATCCTGAGGTGCTAGCAATAAGCTATTCTTTCAGAGAAATAATTGGTGCTAACAGTACTGGCTACAAGGAGGCAACTGTTCATTATGAACTGTCTGGGAATTTATCTTCCAATGTGCTACTGTCTGTTACGGTGCTCTGTGAATTAATGATTAGCAGAGGCAATCCATATGAAATGTCCAGGCAGATGCAACTACATAATTTCATCACCCAACAGTGAGTACTTAGAGAGATCGCTCTCCATCTAATGAAAGTAAAGGAACATGGTGAAGAAGGTTACTTAACATTTAGAAACGAATGGTTTGTGAAGAAAACTAAAAAACTTTTGGATGCCATTACAAAGATGAAACTACCAACAATGGAGAGGGAAAGAATAGTGCCTATTCCAAAATCAAAGTCTACACTAGGTTACCAAAAAAAAGATACCGCTGCTGCTGAAAGAAGTGTACATATAGCTAAAGAAAGGGGAGAAAGTATGAAGGATATTTTAAAGAATGATCTATTGCCATCAAATATGCTGTTTGATGACAATGGCTTTCCCACTAACAGTAAAGTGTCTTCTGCTGGCTGAGCTTGAGAAGCAACTGGAGCCATTAGATTACTGCTTTCAACAACGTGACGTCATGGAAACTGCTGTTATTGTAGATTTTACGTCACAAGTTCACCAACTGAGAACAGAAGATATGAACGTTTTAAAAAATGCTTTTAACAAACTTTGGGCAAATGCAACACAGTATCAAAGAGTAGACAGAGTAGACTTTGTGTTTGATAGTTACACTGAGCAGTCCCTTAAAGAGGGAGAAAGAAAATGACGAAAGACTGCTGATCCAATCGAACTGATGAAGATAGAATGTGATAGTTCTGTTCCCATTCAGATGGACATATTCTGGTCTTCCAACAAAAACAAAGAGATGCTCCACTGGCTCCAGTAATTGTTTCATCAACAATGCAAAAGTGACAACCATAATTACAGTATTAAGTGGAACCATGACAGGAGACAATGATAATAGAGAGCACTTATAGTTAGAAAGCAGGAAGTTGAAACCTGCTCTGAGCTTCAGATTTCTGTTAAAGAAACAGATGCTAGAATGATAATCCATCTGTTCCACACCATTCAGTCAGGAATGAAATACCTCATAGTATTATCAAATGTATTCCCCCTTCAATATATATTTGAACTATTCACAAATGGTTCGGAAGAAGTGTGTATAAAAGTAGGAGTGATAGACAAATTGTGCTACGTATCTCTTCACAAACTTACCATGCATCTAGGAGCTACACTGTACAGTATTTGAATGAAGCCACATATCATTACAGGCTGTTATGTCACAAGTAAGGTATGAACAAAGCCATCAGTCTTGAAAGCAGTACCAGAAAAGTTTCTACTTGGTTTTACAGAACAAAATATTCTGTCTCAGGAAACATGTTACAAAGCAGAAGAATATCTTGTTAAGGTTTTATATCCATCAATGAAGAGTAAGACATTTGATGACCTTGATATTCACTGTGGACACACCAACACATATCAGAACTTCTGCCTTCATCTTTCTCAGTTAGAAATGGACATTTGAGAAGATGCTTTTTTATTCTTCAGGCATACTTAACTCTTTCCAGTGGATACTTTATTTATGAAGCTCTACAGCCAACAGACTTTGGATGGTACAAACCATCAAGTGGTATTCTAAAGCCTGACCTCTGTGTTAACATGATGCCTTCCCAAGTACTTGTACAGTGCACATGCACAATTTGCGTTACTAGTAGATGCCAATATTATTTAAAGTTTGTGGCTTGCACAGAGTATTGTAAACGTGGAGAACAATGTAAAAGACTGTAAAAAAGTCATGATGCGTGTTCACATATACTAAATGTATGCTTTTGTTTGAATAATACTAGCAAAATTTTTCATGTTGTGTACTTTACTATTTCGTTGTAATAATAAATCTTATGCAAAATTATGTTCAATATTTACAACAATTTTTATTTAATAAATAACATGAAACCTAATTACCATAAAATCTAACGTCCATATGAGTGTAAGAACCTTCTAACTGAATTCCTTGACCCCCAAAAAATATATTGAGGGTGCAATCCTATCGGGATAGGCGGCTGCTTCCAAACTCGGAGGTGACCGCCTATCCAGTGCAGGGCAGGAGAGTTAACTTCAGCCACCCTGCATTTACGGCTAGATAGCCGATTTTGGTTGCTTAGCTGTGGGACCTCGGAGCGTGGGAAGCAGCAGCCAGATGACATGTAAGATGTATCATCCCGGCATTTCCAACTTCCCCACCCCGACACACCCCCAGGAATGTCCCGTTTTTGCTGCTCTCCACTCCTCTTCCAAGTGCGGAACGCAGGGCCATTCCGTGCTGCCTATGAGGCAGCACAGGAGGGGGTAGAGGTCAGTTCTCAGGGAACGGACCTATCCTATGGCCATCTAGCTGCTGACTAGCAGCCACAAGATTGCTCCCTCTGACACCAGAATGCCGTCTGTAAGTGTCCTAGGAGCCAAAATAGGTGCATATACTAGGTGATTTTGTTGGCTACACAAATCAGACCAGAAATTGTACAGGACTGCATTACAGGGACAGGAGTATAATAAATAAGGAGAAAATCCAAGGGTTATTTTATGGAGGACTTATTTTGAAACAAAAAAAACCCCAGTATTTATTTTTACCTTTTCCAGGACTGATGGCTGTGAGTTTGTGATCACTGATCTTATTCTGCTGCTTCTTTTGAGAAACCAGCTGACATTCTTTCTTCTCCAGAAGTTTGCTAGATGGGTAGAACAAACCAGTGGTTTGAGTTCCTTGTTCTTTTTTCCGTAGTAAATTCCGTGTTGATGGTGGCAATGAAACAATTGCTTGCTGCCAGGTCTGCAAGTTGTTATTCTGCTAAAACAGTTCAAACTATAGATAAAGATGCTGATATAGATTATGAGAAATACACAAAAATCCCATCAATATGTTTCCAAAATAAAGTTAACATTTCTTCTGAGGGAACTCAGGGGTTCTCTGATATCTAACAGGCCAATCAAGCATTTATACACAGCCTTTTCAGAGTTCATAGTGCATTATGTAAAATATCTCAGTAATCTTTACAACAGCACTGTAAAATAGATCAGTATTATTAATCTGATCATACTATTAACCTGGTATTTGCAGATGATGGGCTGAAATAGTGGCTTGCCTAAACCAGCATAGTAAGTTCATGACTGAGGTGAAATTTGAATGAGGGCCTCTGACTCACACTCTTAGCCACTAGATCACACCGCAGAAAACAAGCCAGTGTTTATAACCAGAATGTGCCTTGCTTATTCTAGCTCAAAAATATAGAGTCATGGCAGGAGAGGCGTTTTCAGTATTCACATTTTTGTTAGAGATAGAAGAAAAGGGGAGACTGAAGGCATGTGATGTTGGAGGGTATGAAGGAGCAGCAAATAGACCAAGGACCAGGAACTTGGATGGAACAGCCAGCTGAGAGGAGTGAAGAGTTCTCTCCTCTTTATTAGTGACAATGCTACCTGGATCCTTTGGTTTCTGAACCATTAGCAAAAATGGCCCATGTATTTTTCAATGTTTCCCCTACACCCACAAGGACTAGTAATGTGCTTAAAAGTAATAATGGAAACTTGAAATATCAGAAGCCACCAGATTTAGCAGTAGAAAGTAAAATCTTGCTATTTGCAGCATAATTGCAAGCTGACACATCTGTTTATATCAACTGAAGTCATGGGCAAGTGTCCCCAAATGTGACTGCCATTTGTTTGTGAAAATTTACCTCAGAAAACACAGAGCCATCACCAGTACTAAAAGGTACCTTATCTTCAGAGGCCAGTCTAGCCTAGTATTATCTAATCGGTAGCAGCTCTCTAAGGTCTCAGGCAGAGGTCTTCCCTTTCCCAAACCGGCAACCTAAAATTCTTTTAACTGGAGAAACCAGGGATTGAACCTGGGTCTTTCTGCATGCAAAACATGTGCTCTATCTCTCAGTTATATGGTCACAAAGCATGGCCTGTAGATGAGTCATTAAAACAGGTCATTTAAGAAGACACCATACCTATATTCCAGATCCCTAACTCGTGAGCAAGAAGACTCTGAAATTGAGATTCTATTGCAAAAGGCTTCTGCAAAGCAATAGCAAGGTTATGGCAAATTGGGCTGGCAGAGATGCTGATACGAAGTGGAAGAACAGAAGAACTGATGCATGCTCAGACACCAACTAAGAGGAAAACATGTCAATCAAGATAACGTGCCCAGATGGTAGATGTTTAAGGAAGTCTGAGATTAAACCTTTAAAGAAAGTGCCTGAAATGTTCCCAAACCATGTGAGCATAAAACATAAGATTATTGGACGAGGTAGACAGACATCACACTTCTGATTGGTGAATGGGTGGTTTAATCACAGATGCACCACATTTTTTATTCAAAGATGGTTGTTTCATCACTCATTGGGGCCCCACTTCTAGCCAGAACAAGTGTATAAAAGCACAGGTGGCATGAGCCCCATGTTTTCTTTTTCTTTGCCTTGCTCTATAGCTGCTTCACCTTTGATATTTACTAGATTACTAGGCCCAAGGATTTTGGTAAATATGGATTCTTTTAGACGTTTGCAAATAATTTTAACCCTTTTCTTTCTGAAATTAAGTCTTAGAATATTTTCTGAGCTTGGGATTTTATCTTATTTCTGAAGATGGAACTTAGAAATAATTCCAAGTTTGAAGCTATCTTAGAATCAAACTTGGTTAACTCTTTTAATCTCAAATTTGGTTAACCCCTTTAGTGCCATTAATTTTCATTTTTAGACTTTAGGGTTTTTTCACTCTAGCTTCTACACATAACTAAGTTAATTCTTCACATGCCTAGAGGGACTTGGTAATGCTTTAGCATAGCTTTTTACATTAAAATAATGGGCAGGAGGAAGTAGAAGGAAGAGTTAGCTATGTTAGCATGGTTTAGTTTAGCTTTAAAACACAAGTAGAATGTAGGAGGGTGCTGAGAAGTCATGTTATGAAAACAACAATGTAAACAATAATGTTGGAAGCCCAATTTGTTATTTTGCTCGCTACGTTTGTAGTGCCAGCTTTGTCAACTACCATTCTTTTACTTAATCTTATATTTATGTTACATTCTCTTTCATGGACAATAATGTAATCACAGAAAAGTTTCTAAATTATGCTCATATAAACACCAAGGCACTTTTTTAATTTTGTAATTTTCTTAAATAAAGCATCTAATGGATTTCAATTTACTTTTTAGTCTGTGGTTTGCCTGTTTGGACTTAGCTTGGTTACCCGTCAGGTTGTCTAGAACCCAATTGGTATAGGTTCTGAAGTTAAAGAGGACCAAATTAACACAGGCCTTCTCCACATGGGGCTTTTATCTTGCGATTGATATTGGTTACTCATGGAAGTTTTTAGGAAGTGGGTCCTTTACTTTATGTTGTCAACCTCCAGTGTCTCTCCTGTGGTTTCCAACTATTTCCATGGCTTAATTTGAAATGGAAATAATGAGCTAATAAAAAGCTGTTTGAATCAGTTTGAATTTTCTGTGTAAAGAGGAAGTGGTGCTATAACAACAGCGTCATCTAGCAGCTGTATAATGAGACAAATACAACTTGTAGATAAAGGGAAAAAGGGGGGAAGGGAAGCGCATGTAAAGGACTGATCTTAATCCTGCAAAGAATCCAGAAGCAGAACCCCGGTAAAATTGCGGGATAAAAAGCCTGTGTGGAGAAGGCCACAGACTGCAGTTTTAATTCTGTTTTTGTTTCAAGGCTCATTATATCCCCAAGATGTTGACTTTCGTAGTACAGAGGGAAACATTATTGCCACTAAATTGAATTAAAGCAACCCCCTTGTACAACATAAGAACATAAGAAGAGCTATGCTGGATCAGACTAAGGGTCCATCTAGTCCAGCATTCTGTTCACACAATGGCCAACCCCATTGACCCAGAACCCACAGGCAGGACACAAGTGCTCCTGAGCACCCAGCCAGATGTGCATGCTCAAGATTGAGCCCAAGAAGCCACAGAGCTTCCAGGGTCAGAGCAGCACAATGAACAGTACCGAGCATTCATGCCTGGTGAGCATGCTCAATATGACCCTAGGAAGCCATGGAGCTTCCAGGGTACTGAGAACAGAAAGTGGAGCAGAGGCAAGTGCTGCACTTGCAACAAGAGAGCCTCAGTGAAGAGTAGGACAGGTCAGACAGAAGGTGAGAGGCGAGGGTTGCTGCGGAGAAAGGATCAATGCGGGGACATGGGTGTTGGGTGTTCAGTGTTCTTCCCCTGCCCCAAAAGACCAGCCATGCCTGGATTTACCTAAAAGGAAGCTTATAAACCTTTTAAATTAAAAAAGTAAAACCAGAAGTTGGCGTAATACAGTGCAAAGATCTGAAAAAGTTTCTAAAATGCCTGGGAAAATAAAAACGTCCTCACCTGTTGCCAAAAACATCAAAATAGTAACACCAGGTGGCCTTCTTGGGTGTGTGTGGGGGGAAGGCATTCCAGAGAGAGAGAGAGAGCGCACCACCATGGAAAAGGCCCTCTTCTCTTGAGCTACCTGCTTCACTTCATTTGGCACTGGAGAAGGAGCTAAGTAAATATGGGAAGAGGCACACCTTCAGGTAACTTGTCCCCAAGCTGTTCAAGGCTTTAATGCTTAAAACCAGCACTTTGAACTGAACCCAGAAATGAACTAGCAGCCAATGCAGATGGCAAAGTACTAGTATAATGCGATCAGATCAGCAATCCTTACTAACAATCTAGACAGCCTGTTTCGACTAACTGAGGTTTTCAAAGCCAGATCCACATATAACACATTGAAATAATCCAAACAGGATGTTAGCAGAGCATGAATAACTGTTGCAAGGTATTTCTGTCCAGGTAGAGGAATAGTTGGCAGGCACACTGAGTCAATGAGGCCACCCGTGCTTCTAGTGACAATCATGTATCCAAAAGTACCCACAAACTATGTACTTAAGGGAGAGTGCAACCCCTTCCAGAACAAGGTAAGCACCACTCATCTGGACAGACGAACCACCCATAAACAATATCCATATCTTGTCTGAACTGTGTCTCAGTTTGTTGGTCCTTATCTGGTCTATTACCTTGTCCAAGCACCAGTTCAGAAATTAACTGCCTCACCTGTAGATGCCAACATATTCTTCTCCTCTGTGATACAATACTTTGGAACCAATGCAACCAAAGTAGATGTAGTTTTGATAGTTACACTGGGGTCTAGTCTACATAATTCAGGTGAATGGCTCTGAAGAGGCCAAGATGAAAGCTTATTGATTGACCTGATGTGCAGCTACCACAGGTGTGAAGTCTCATGGATGAAATCAAAGCTGATGTAGCCCCCGTTTTCTCCCATGTCCTCAAGACATATTACAACAGCAATATGCACTGGCAACCACTAGTGGCATTATCAAACCCAACAAAGGATGATCAGCTAGGTGAGACTGCACCAATCCTCAGCAAAAACATGGAGGAGGCTGACACATGACTGATCCTTCATTCTTGCGAAGTGGTTGAAAGAGGTTATGGACAAGTTGTAGTCATCTCCACGGATACAGATCCATTTTCTGTTGCACTTCCTGTCCACAAAAGCAGCTGAAACATGGACTGTCTCTGTAAAAGCTAGGAATGTAGGACCCATGCTTTGAAGGCCTATCTGGTCTAGCATTCTGTTCACAAGTGGACAACCAGCTGCCTGTGGGAAGCCCACAAGTAAGATATGAGTGCGTTAGCACCCTCCTGCTCATGTTCCCCAGCAACTGGTATGCATAGGCATTCTGCCCCTGATACTGGAGGTAATATATAGCCATCATGATTAGTAGTAGCCTTTGATAGCTTTATCCTCCATGAATTTGTCTAATTCCCCTTTAAAGCCATCGAAGCTGATGGCCATCACATCTTGTGGTTGTGAATTCCATAGTTTTCAGTGGCGGAAAAAAGTTTGTGAACCCCTTAGGATTCACAATGTTGTGAACCGCCCTGAGAACTTTGGCTATGGGGTGGAATAGAAATATAATAAATGAATGAATAAATGAATGAATGAATGAATGAAAAGCTCAGCTTCTAAAGCAAGAGCAAGGAGAACAAGTTTTTCCAGTCCCATGGTGACCCCTTGGCTCCGCCTCTGTCAGTGGCCCACCCGCTACCCCACCAGCCACAGCGGCTACTATCATTAACAGAAAAACAACAAGTTAAATGCAAATGTACATTTAAGCAGCAATCCTATACACACTTATCTGGGATTGAGTTCCATTGAACTCAATGGGATTTACTTCTGGGTAGACATCTACAGAATTACACTGTTAATGTATTGTCTGTTTTGGCCCTCATTGAAAACATCTCACTCTACTTATCAGGCGAACTTCAGTTAAGCCATTAAGCAATGACTAACTTGCCATGCAAATCTCCCTGCTGCAGCTCCACTGAGACCTTACTACTCCTGTACGCTTATTTATAAAATACTGGGAAAGGGCTTTCAGACAGGCACACTGAGCACAGAATCATACATATACATTAATGTTAATACCTGGTGAATTGTGGAGCCCTGGTTGGGGCAAATTTGAGTGTGACACTAAGAAAAAGGCTAAATCTGCAATTCCTGTCTAGCACTATGTCTTTATGCAGGATAGTGTAAATGCTCAACCTCAGTTCCTCCAGCATTTGAAGCAACATATCGCTTTGGTTACCTGTGACTGAGGCATCAAAGTAGCAGAGTTAGACTCTTCTCTATCACTTGAGGTGTTCAAGAAATGTGGTCCACTGAGATGTGAGGGCACAGAGCTTTTTTCTTTTGACAAACCTAAAATTACACACGTTTCATCCTATTACTTTTCTGTAACATACTTAAAAATGTGAACTTCAACTAACACTGTGTAAAATATGTTATCTTTCTAAAGTCTATTTGAGGATTTTTGAAAGGCCTACGAGAGGAATTGTATCACTGACAAGTGTATGTATACCCAAATCCATGGAAATGTCCATTTCGATTATTACTCCCCATTTGTATTATCATCTTCATAGTTTATTAAATGGTTCAAGAAGGCACACAGTGCAGTCCACTGTTATCCCCATATTGCCCCATATCCCCATATTAGGGAGGGGTTCTAAAGCTCAGCAGGGTTGTCAGCAACCCTACAACGTGGTTCATTGTTACCACAGACTACAAATCAAGTGAATATGGCAAAGATCTCAAAAAAGAAGCAGAACAGATCTTAAGAAAGACGAAATGAGCCAAGAGACTACTAATCAAGTTAAACCATAGCAGTTCCTTTCTCTTTCTGTCACACATACACACTGCAACATGCAGCAGAACATCACATGGAAGCATACACAGCAACATGTCACTAACACCCATGGATAGAGCAGCTCCCCTTCTTCCACCATCTTCCACAGCTGCAGCCTGCTCACTTTGATGACAGCTATTACCCTTTTGCAGAACAGACTCTATCTAAGGAGCATCAGTTGGGCAATGAACATGGCCCCTTAATTAAATGTCTAATTAAAATGGAAATTTTTAAACTTCATAACTTCAGGAACACACAACCGATCTTCACCAAACCTGCAATATTTTTTGAATTTTTAACATCATCTAAAATGCCAAAAAGAGTAGTTTAACATAGGTTTAAGTGGGCACAAAATGACTAGGAAACAGGATGCCTACACTTGAAAGGAGACTAGCCCAGAGCATGATGCCTATGTCAGGTGCCCCTGCTCCCCCATTCCAGGGGCATGGTGAATCGACTAATATAGTATAAGCACAGAAAGTATTCAGGGAGTTATCAGAAAGCTCAGAAGGTATAACATTTGAAATTTAACTACAGTGAAGAAACCACAGTAAACAACTGTTCACTTGAGATTTCGATAGTACCTCACTGCCAGTCAAAATCTTTTTAACAAGCGACATTTTTAGAGCTCTCTCAAACCCTGGTTTTAACATGTAGTACCTTGAAATTCCCATGTTACACCATTCCAATTGAAATTGCTTTCCACATTCACTTCTTTCTTTCTTAGTCTTATGTCAGACAATCCATTTTCCATCCCCTAAGGACAAAAAGACTCTGACTTATAATCACATTTTTTCCTGAATATTGATTCAAGTCTCTTGCACTTGCTCTAGCCACCATGAGAAGTACCCTTATAAGCATGCTTTTAAAATACTTTGTTGGTAGAACAAAAGGGAGCATTAGTAATGGGATGAGGACAGTAAGTTATGAGACAGGTATATAGATATGCATGTTCTATTTGTCCACTATTAGGTTATGCTTCTTTCTGGAAAGAAAACAGTCCCTGCATCTTTTGGGACAGATTGCTACAATGTTTGACATGTGCATGTGGTAAAGCATTCCACTTAATGTTTTATGATCAAGGTACAATCAGGGTTTCATCCATTTTGATTTCGGAGACATAATTTGATTAGGGATATGGGTCCACCTGAGCCCAGAAAAAATGTATTCTTTTCTGATATAGCAGGGGTCAACTAGTTGATTGCATGGCCACTTCAGTTCAACCTCATTGATTGTTCTGTTTGGCCCTGCCTCTTCTCTCCTCTCCTCCTGCAAGCAGCAGCAGAGATTGGCAGCAGCATGTGCCAATATTATTGGGCACAGGTGCCTTGCAGAAAGTGGGCATTTTTCATTTTAAAATGGTAGAAGGAGAGGAAGGTGGGTTCTTAGCACTGTTTTCACTTAAACATTCTGTTAAGCCAGCATTTTACTCAGACAGAAGTCTTTCTGGCTTCCTGCATCTCTAGCTCAGGATAATACTGCTGGAATGCAAAAACCCAACCACCATTTTATGTGTCCCCTCATTAATGCCTTGACTTTAAAAAGGTTCCATTCTGTCTGAATATAGCCAAGAAAAATCCACCTGCATAGGGCAAATGGCTGCAATTTCCCCACCTAAACTCCTCTAGTCATGGACAAGGAAGATGCCTGACCAGCTACTCAGTTAGCGTGGGACCTCAGAATATCATTAAATGCCCAACAGTTTAACTTAATGGACATCACCCATGAACTGGCCAGAAACCTGAGATTTCAGGGGAAGCTCCTCCCAGTAGTACTTAACATTACATTGTATGTCTCAGTACTTCTTTGTCTTAAGCAATTGTTTCTTCTGCATTTACCTAGAAATCGCCACTCAAAACCCTCCTATTGTAAATAAAGCTCCCCTCCACACAAGACAATAATTGCCCTAGCACTCCAGAATTCATTAAATTACTTTCCCCTAGGAATCTCCAGGTCCCCTTCTCCCCACAAGTATATTTGGAGCTTTGTTCTATCTTTTGCCCCCACCTTCACTGAAAAGCTGCTGCCTGCAGTTCAATGGTTTATCTTTCAAGGGGGCTGTACACAGGCCCAGCAGCTACACATACTTTATAGCAGACATGCACAACCTGTGACTTCTCCAGTGTAAATGGAGACCCCAGTCATGCATTTGGGGTGGGGGAGGAGTCATAATTTGTGCAGGTGCACAACATCCCCTTCCTCTTCTGTGTAGTCCCAGGCAGGCAGGAAAAACACACACATGCATTATTAAGCCCCTGGAGGGCTGCTGGTCCATAAGTTGTATATAAGTTGGCAGCAGGAATGTAAGAAGTCTGATTTAACCCTAAACTTCCTCCATGAGAGTTCTTATGACCTATTTGAACAGATGGATTACCAGTATTAATCTAGTGACTCTGTTCAGAGAGCCCCAATGTTTTTCTGAAACAAACTTAGCGGGTCTCCACAGTAGCAACAAATGAAGTTTTAAAAATCTGCTTTTGTAAGACCTTCATATTTAATAAAAACAATAACAGCAGCAACAATTATAACACTTTGCAGTAGACTTTACAGTTTTTATGACTTGCCTGTCTGGAGAGACCTTTCAGGAAATTCTCATCATTATCTTCATGAGGTACATGTGTGTTTGGAGATACACGTCCTACTACAAATACTTTTGTTACAATGGCACTCTCTCTGCAGTCTCTGTAATTTAAGAATCAAGAAATTCTAGACCAGACTTGTGCAAGTTGTGGCCCATTGTGAAGAAATTGAATTGTGAAGTAAAAGTTTAAGATGTTTGTATGTATTGTTTTGAAAGAAGGACTGAACTGTGAGGGGTCAATGGTAAAATGAAAAATGTACATCTTTTACTCTCTGTTGAGTAAAGATGTTGAGGGAGAAACAACCCAGAGTTTTAACCCATGGTTTATTCTTAAGCCATCGTAGCAATGTTATTCCCAGTTTCCTGATATATTTTGGTGGTAGCGGGGGATATACTGATACCTATACATGCCACCCCCCTTACCACCACACCCACAAAGGCAAATACAGCACACCAGCCACATACAACAGCCCACTCAACCAGTCTCTTATTTTTTGCTGCTTTTCTGGGACTTCTTACAGGCCACAATATATTGGTTGGATTTGCTTGGTGGATCACAAGTGTACAATGACAGTAGAAATATAATAGGTCAATAGAGATCAAATCTATTTCAATGTATTTATTTTATTTATTAAAATAGTTATATCCTGCCTTTCATTCACAAAAAAGGTTCCTCAATGGAGCTAGCAAGATTCAAAGTTAAAACAAACCAAAACCAATCAATAAAACAAGCAAAACAATACACCATAACATCAAACAAATAAAGGCCAGAAACAGAAGCAAAAATTAGCATAGGGGGAGTGTCATGCAATCCCTTAAGCATGGTGAAATAAAATGGTTATAACCAGATGCTAAAACATAATAATACAAGTCAATGGCTAAAGGCTAAACCAGATATGATGTTAATTGCAATTAATGTGCACATTTTTTGTTATGTAAATATTAACTAAAGGGAAGCCTGAGCAGCCTTGAGACTGTGTGGGGAGAGGGGAGGTTTAACTCTTTCTCCACCTGCCATGGTACTGACAAAAATCTCCTCTGAAGCTGCTATTTGCATTTCAAGGGGTGTTCCCATTGACACCAATGGAGGCTTCCCTTGAAATTCAAATAGCAACTTCAGAGAGGGGATTTTTGTGAGGACCACAGCAGGGAGAAAAGAGTTAAACTTCTCCCCACCCCCAGGTTGCTAAGGCTTCCCTTTGGTTGCTGCTTACATAACAAAAAAGTACATTTTAATTGTATTTATGCAGTTAATAGCCGTGTCTAGTTTGACCCTGAACTACAACAGTGAGTAGCATTTTATATACTTTTTTTGACACTACTAACCCAAAAAGAAGGCAGAAAAAGAGGGAGTATCATCATAAAGACTGGAAATGTGTGGGAAAACACAACAAAGATGAACAACAGAACCAAGAAAGCATACCTTTAAAAGGGCATATACAGATGGATTCATGTCCTGTGGCTCTATTTATGAATTTTCACATAAAAGTTATTATCCTAGCACAGAATCTAGAAAGTCACAACTTTCATTGAAAATTCAGAATTGCAGGGGTTGACAAATATGTGCACCAGGCACGGGCACTGTTAAAGAAAAGCCCAGCTGGGCATGGGCCCTGGATCTTCTGAGCCACTCCAATTGTCATCATCTGCCTTACTACATGTCTGCTTCTTCCCTCTGAGCTCAGTAGCCTTGCAGTTACTAAGGAGGCCTTAGGACTTGCTCCCTTAAAAGACCAATAGAGAGTGAGAGTCTAGTCTGAATGCACCATCCTTTTAAACTAGAGGGGAGACTGCCACCTTTCCTTCCACTCATTGTTTTTTCTCTCTTCCTCTACTTTTCTGCTCTTACATGCCCACTGCTGGGAGCTTGTTTGCAATGACTTTTTGAAGAGGGATTGGCAGGAAGAGCTCCATGTGAAATACTGGTATTTCACACAGCATCTGAGTTTACTGCCCTAAACTGGAACCTTTTGGCTTCTGCAGAAATTTAGTAGCTTCAGCACAGCAAAAGATTTAATCAGCTTCCACAAATGGCTTTCTCCCCCTTCACTTTAAGTTCTTCTAAATAGCTGCAGGCCTCAAGACTATTCCAAAAGTAGGGTTAGGACTAAGTGGCATCATGATTAAGGAAGTGCTGGGGCTTTTAAACAGGTTTTACACTTTTAAAAAGCAAGTAAAAGCCCTCAGCCACCTTGCCTCATATAGTTAATTTGTGCAATTCTTACAAACCATCCACAGTGTCCTAAATTCCCCCAAAGTGCTACCTCTCTGAAAAGAGACACTTGGCTTGGGTAATCCCCCCCCCCATTCCAATCACCATTCTTTTCTTCATCTCCTCCTCCTCCCTATCCTGGTCTATTTCTTCTTTATTTCACTCAGAGCATACCTTGGGAAATTCTCAAAGATAATTCTCTTTGGTAGGCAAGAGAACTTCTGAACTGTATTTGACTTTATACAAACAGACAAGAGGGTTGGTTTTTCTCCTCCTCCTCCTCCTCCTCCTCCTCCAAATTTTCAAGAAAAGTGGGTTCACATAGTTACAGAGGAAAGAATCTGGGGTTCTTTTGTTTGTCAGTTGTCATTAAGCAGCAATAGGAAGGGCTGTAGCTCAGTGGGAGAGCATAGCTTGGCATACAGAAGGTCCCAGGTTCAATCCCCGTTATCTCCAGGTAAGGCTAGAAAAGAATCCTGCCTGAAGCCCTGGAGAGATGCTGTCAGTCAGTGTTGATAATACTGGGCTAGATGGACCAATATTCTGACTCAGTATAAGGCAGCTTCCTATGTTCCTATGAACAGAAAATTTTAATAAAAAAAGGAGTGGGGGTTGGAAGTGGAGGGGAGATAAATACTGCTCACTCATACAATATGTAAGTATGTAAGCCTACTTAGAAGTAAGCCCCATTATGTTTAATGAGGCTTACCTCCAGGAAAGTACGCATAGGATTCCAGCACAAGTTACTTGTGCAAGGGTTACAACCTGATCTTCAATATGTTTACTCAGAAAAGTCCTGAGTTGTGAGTATGGTACTGCAGGCTTAATACACTGCACACCCAATTCCATTCTAATGAATTGACTACCCTTTGAACTCAGTGCTATGCATACTTTGTCATTTGTATTTTTTCATTTTGCATGAACTCTAGCTTCAGTGGTGAGGGAAAGGCACTTAGTACATGCTCAGAGTTTCTCCATAACTTAGCCGTAGTTTTGAAAACAGACTCCTTGAATCCTGGTGAAGCCTTGACACAAATGAAGTTGTGGGGAGAAAGATATAATGAGAGCTTGTGCATAACAAGGAGGAGGTAGAGGAAACATCTATTTTTATGAAGACATCTGAAGAGTTGCTGAAGGATGGTAGAATGAGGAAGGATTGTTGTATGAAGGGGAATGGAATTGGTAGGGCAAGAATGTAAGTGCTCAGTGGTGAAAGAAAAGCATTCTGCATATGCTCAGAGGCACTCTATATTTAAGAACATAGAATCATAGAATAGTAGGGTTGGAAGGGGCCTATAAGACCATTGAGTCCAACCCCCCACTCAGTGCAGGAATCCAAGTCACAGCATCCCTGACGGATGGCTGTCCAGCTTCATCTTGAATGCCTCCAGTGTGGGAGAGCCCACCACTTCCCTAGGGAATTGGTTCCATTGTCATATAATTCCATTGTCATTTTCCATTGTCGTATTGCTCTTACAGTCAGGAGGTTTTTCCTGATGTTCAGCCGGAATCTGGCTTCCTATAACTTGAGCCCATTATTCCGTGTCCTGCACTCTGGGATGATCGAGAAGAGATCCTGGCCTTCCTCTCTGTGACAACCTTTCAAGTACTTGAAGAGTGCTATCATATCTCCAGCAGTCTGAGGTGAGCCAGGAGCTGGGAACCAGAAACCCTGGAAAAAGCTAGTAGTCAAAGAAGTTCTACTATCAAATAACTAATTGATATTGTCATAAGAAGAGCTGTGCTGTATCAGGCCAAGGTCCATCTAGTCCAGCATTCGTTCACACAGTGGCCAACCAGCTGCTCATGGAAAACCCACAAGCGGGATATGCGTGCAAAAGCACCCTCCCATCCATGTTCCCTCCTGCTAACACTGGTGAAATGTAAACTCCCATAAATTTACATGGGAGGAGGAGTAATACTCTAGGAGTAAAACCACCTAGAAATAATGATTGGCTACCAAGTTCACCTAATATTTGGGAAGCCTGGTGAAGTAGTCATAGGCCTAGGATCTTCTGTTCTTGTTCTAGTTCTACAGTTAACTCCAACAGACTTGCACAGTTTGCAAAACAGGAATCAAGACCCTTGTGGAACCTTGAAGACAAACATATTTATTGTGACAACTGTTATCTGCTAGCCTTTTAGGTGCCACAACTCTTGTGGCATCTGTTTTTGCTGCAACAGATGAATATGGAACATATCAAAGGGGATACCAATAAAAGTTAACTGCCTATGTTGATTCCTCCTCACTAAAAAGAGAAAATAGGCAGGGCTATGTTCACCAAAAGATCACTTTCGTGGCAAGCTAACGCAAAGTTTTGTACTTGACTCAATTTCTGCCCCTATTTCAAAGATGAATTAGATGGTGATGGTACTTACTTTGTGACTGCCAGTGCTTTGACTATTATTTTCCCATCTGGTAATGTAATTGGTCCCTTATACTTAAAAGTATTACAGTCCCTGTAACCAAGTTTCCTAAAGAGTTGTGGCTTACTTCCATCAATAGTGTAATATATAGTGACATCAGGGGTATCTGAAAGACACAATAATTAGGAACACAAAAAGCAAAGGTAGACCTGTTGGCCATCAGCAACATTCCAAAATCCTTATTAGTGTAATACCTTTAGACAACCAGAAGGTCACTAAAACGTGCACACTTTCAAGATCTCCACATCTCTTCATCAGGCAAGATGTTACAAAAAGCACGTGGGGAGGTGGGTGGATAGGGGAGGAAAAAACCTGACTTGATGGTGAAGTCACAGTGTTGGCATATTCAGCATCCCAAGATGAGGTGGGGGAGGAGGGGTCTGCAGAGGTTCAAATTAGGCTCTAGCAAGTCATGTGATGGTTACAGGTTGGACCTGGAGCTGCTCCATGGATTGCTGGGAGCAAGAAAGGGAGAAATGTTGGACACTCCCATTTTTTAAAATATGAAGTCCAGCTGTTACTTAGAAGTGTTTCCATCCCGGGGCAAAGCACACAGGGTCTTTTTATCAGTGGACCACAGAGAGAAACTAGGCAATCTTTATATTAACAAAGCTGGAGATAATGTTAGATGCTTGGGACTGTGAACACTGTGACTTCACCACCAAGTCATTTTTTTGTCGTCCCTATCCCCCGCCCCCTTTTTGTAACATCTTCCTGATGGAGAGATCTGCAGATCTTGAAAGCTTGCACATTTTTGTGATCTTTCAGCTGGCCTAATAAAAGTATTACATTAATATGCATTTTGAAATAATAAGGAAGTTACCCTCTTCCTTCCGCAAAAGACACCATGAATTTCCTTCCAAAAAGCTTCCAAATTAAAAAACCACACAAACACACATTTAAGTCATAAGGAGGAATATCCTGTGTGCATTCTATGTTCAGAGGAAAATATTTGTAGGGTCTTTAAGAGGAAGTTAGTAGGTTAGCCATTAAGATAGCCATTTATGCAGATAATGATATCAGTGTCTCATGTCATTTTTCTGGTTATATATTATATATTCTGGTTATATACCAGAATACATAAATTTCTGGTACAATAAACACCTATATTTTCAGATAATTGTGTATCTGGTTTAGAACCAAATTAAATCTATTAACCTATACATGACATGTTGGATATTTAATGCAGCATGAGGAATGGGATTTCATACCTGTAAGTCACATTTTAATGTATTATCTTTGATTTCAGATTCATAAATGAGTAGAAGAGGGGTAGCAGTTGCGTGAAACAATGAATATGGAAAGGACAAAAGAGATCCCCCCAAATGTGTAATATACCAAACAGTCAAGTCAAACTCAAGTCATTTGTCATACACCCCTTTTCTGCAATTACTGTACTCAAAGGGCCAGTTCAGACCTAACATTAAACCATGGTTTATTGTGATGGGAATAAGTCAGCGTGCCTTGGGCTGGCAGAACTGCGAGGAGACTGGAAACTTTCACTTCCATTTTTTATTAACGTTAGCTTGTCGTGTCATCCAAAGTCAACAAACTGTGGTTAATCTTAACTATGGTTTGTTTGAAACTGTAAAGTTGGAGACTTACCATGACGTTCCATTCTGCACTAGTGTGCAGAAGGCATTAGGCCATTTTATGTCCCCCCAGGAAGGCAGGGATCATGTGACCAAGATCTTTCCCTTGGTCTTACTGTGACTAGCTCCTTCTAGTTCCACCCTAGCCAAACTAGGATTTTTCCGTCACATTGTTTGGTCTGACTGTATGAGCGCCGAACATACAACCTGTAGTTCTATCCTGCTTAGGCTGTGTCTTTTGTGTAGAGAGAACCAGGTTCCCTGGACTGGATGCCCCTAGCAATGCGTTCCCCAGCCCTCTAGGCTGATTTCAGTAGACATGAGAGCATGTGGAAGATCTTGCAGTGGGGTGCCTCGAAGAAGGATCCAAGATATCGTCCAGCACAACAGGGATATGTGGACCTTGCAAGGCAGAGTTGCCTGAATGTGAGAGTTCCTTGCTATCCTGTCGCCATGAAAGAAAGAGTAATAGCCATTAGAAGGGCCTTGAGTGGAAGTGAGCACAGGGCACAATAACCTCTGAGGTGGTTATTAGTGGATTTTCCTAACACCTATCAGAAAACCGTGATTTTGGAGGTGCTCTATTTATTTTATTTTTATTTATTTATTATTAAATTTATTAATCGCCCATCTGGCTGGTCACCCAGCCACTCTGGGAGATGTACAGCGTATAATAAAACAGTTTAAAACAATAAAATTCTACAATAAAAATGTTTTCTAAAATACCCTAACCCAACCCAAATGCCTGCCTGAACATTTTTAATGCACGGCGGAAGCTCATGAAAGAGGGGGCATGGTGGAGTTCCCTAGGGAGGGAGTTCCACAGAGTGGGGGCCACCACAGAAAACACCCTCTCCCTCATCCCCACCAGTCTAGCTGTCCTGGCTGATGGGACAGAGAGAAGGCCATTCGAGGCTGATCTTGTTAAGCGGCCTGTCTGGTGTTGCTGGAGGCGCTCCTTAAGATAGGCTGGGCCGGAACCATATAGAGTTTTAAAGGTAAAAACCAACACCTTGAATTTGGCCCGGAAAACAACTGGTAACCAGTGCAACTCCTTCAGCACTGGAGTGATGTGATCTTGCCGGCGGCTGCCTTTAATCAGGCGAGCCGCCGCGTTCTGTACTAGCTGCAGCTTCTGAACTGTCTTCAAGGGTAACCCCACGTAGAGCGAATTACAGTAGTCTAAACGAGAGGAGACCAGGACATGTACTACTGATGGGAGCAGATGGTCGGGAAGAAAGGGGCGTAGCCACCGTATCAAATGGAGTTGATACAGCACTGTCCGGCTCACAGCTGACACCTGAGCCTTCATGGACAGCTGGGAGTCCAAAATGACCCCCAGGCTGCGGACCTGGTCTTTCAAGGGTAGCCGTACCCCATTCAACACCAGGTCAATATCCCCCAGCCTCCTCTTGTCTCCCACCAAAAGTACCTCGGTCTTATCAGGGTTCAACTTATTCCTCCCCATCCAGCCACTCACCGTCTCCAGACATTTGAACAGGGATTCTACGGCCAACCTTGGTGAAGACTTGAACGAGAGGTAGAGCTGCATGTCATCCGTATATTGATGACACCACACCCCAAACCTCCTGATGATAGCCCCCAGTGGCTTCTCATAGATGTTAAATAGCATCGGGGAGAGGATGGAACCCCGTGGCACCCCACAAGTGAGTGGCCATGGGTCCGAAACCTCCTCTCCCAGTGCTACCCTCTGGTACCTGCCAGAGAGGAAGGACCGGAACCACCGTAATACGGTGTCTCCAATGCCCAACCCCTCCAGGCGATCCAGGAGGATACCGTGGTCAACGGTATCAAAAGCCGCTGAGAGGTCAAGGAGAACAAGGAAGGAGCATTCACCCCTATCCAGAGCCCTCCTCATATCATCTACCAAGGCGACCAAGGCTGTTTCTGTCCCATGCCCAAGCCTGAAGCCCGACTGAAATGGGTCTAGATAATCAGTTTCTTCCAAGTGTGCCTTCAACTGTATCGCCGCCACCCGCTCAATCACCTTGCCCCCAAATGGCAGATTTGAGACTGGGCGAAAGTTGTTCAGAACTTGAGGATCCAAGGAGGGCTTCTTTAAGAGCGGTCTTATCACTGCCTCCTTGAGGGCTGATGGCATCACTCCCTCCTCAAGGGAGGCGTTCACCACCGCCCTGATCCCCTCACCCAGTCTCTCTCTGCAGCCCATAATGAGCCAAGATGGGCAAGGATCAAGTAAGGAGGTGGTCGGCCTTACAGATGAAAGCAACTTGTCCACTTCATCAGGAGGAAGAAGCTGGAACCGATCCCACAAAACCGGTTTGCCACAGGCCGCATCTCGCTCACTAACTGTATCCAGCAGAGTAACACACCAAATCTGATCAATTTTATCTGCAAAGTGCCTGGCCAAGGCCTCACAGGAGGCCTTAGAATGCTCCAGTGGTTCAGGAGCCACAGGACCGACCAGGCTCCGGACCACTTGGAACAGCCTCCTGGGACAGCACTCTGCAGACGCGATAGAGGCAGCATCATATTCCTTTTTTGCTGCCTTCACCACCACGTGATAGGCTGAAGATACAGCTCTAGCCCGTGTCTGATTGTTTTTGGAGCGAGACTTCTGCCACCGGCGCTCTAGCCATCTCACCTCCTGTTTCAGAGCTCGTAACAGTGGATTGAACATGGTGCAGTCCAAGCCCTGTTCAGGGGGAGAGGGCGTTTCAGAGCCGCCTGATCTAATGCCCCAGTGATTGCGGCATTCCAGCCACCCACTAGGGTCTTGACCGAGTGGCCGTTGGCGTGCCCGAGAATCCCCAAGCGCATTCAGGAATCCATTTGGATCCATAAGACGCCTGGGGCGGACCATTTTAATGGGTCCTCCACCCCGGCGGAGGGGTTGTGGAACCGAGAAGTCCAACGTCACCAGATAGTGATCTGACCATGACAAGGGGTGGTGGTGGATATACCCCCGACTTCCAGATCACTCCCCGCTTCTCCAGAAACAAACACAAGGTCTAGTGCATGACCGGCTACAAGGGTGGGCCCAGTTAGAATATGGTGCAGCTCCCAGGAAGCCATGGTCTCCCCTAGGGTGGTCTGGAGGACTGTTTGAGCTTTGTGGTGGGATGGCGATCTGAGGAGTATATCTGTGGATAGGCATGTATGGCTTTAAGCCTGAGACGTGCTACTACTGTCAGTATCAGCTTTTAAAATACCCTTGGGGCCAACATGAGGTCAAAGGTCATGGCCCTGTATTGGAAGTGCTATTCCTTGTATGCAAATTCAAGGTCTTTTCAATGTGTTGCTGCAATAGGGACATGTAGATATGCCTCTCTCAGATCTAGTGACACCAGGAATTTGCCTTGGTAAAAAGCCTCTTTTATGGTCTGGATGGCTTCCACTGGAAACTTGTGGTATGCCACAAACTTGTTGACATACTTAAGGCCTAGAAAGGCACTCCACTTCCTCCCGAATAACAAAGCAGCACAGGTTGCTTACCTGTAAGTGTAGTTTTCCAAGTGGTTATCTGTGCATTCACACACATGAATCTGCACCTGTGCAGAGCCTTCAATGGACTTCTCTAGAGCTAAGTTTATGTGAGAAGCCCACCCAAGCCCCCTCCTGTCCATGCCCCAAGGGCAGCACTCCCACTTTTCCCCTCAGTTTCTGAGCAGCCTTCAAAACAAGAGGTGCCCTCAAAATAAGAGGGATGGTGAAAAAACCTATAGAAGTGTAGGAGGGTGGGTTGTTGGAATGCACAGATGCCCATTTGAAGAACTACAGTTACAGTTCAGCAACCTCTCCTCCTTTGTGAACTCTATGCAAGATCAGCCTCGGATGGCCTTCTGTCTGTCCCATCAGCCAGGACAGCTAGACTGGTGGGGATGAGGGAGAGGGCCTTTTCTGTGGTGGCCCCCACTCTGTGGAACTCCCTCCCTAGGGAACTCCGTCATGCCCCCTCTTTCATGAGCTTCCGTCGTGCATTAAAAACGTGGTTGTTCAGGCAGGCATTTGGGGTGGGTTAGGGTATTTTAGGAAATGTTTTTATTGTAGAATTTTATTGTTTTAAACTGTTTTATTGTATGTTGTACATCGCCCAGAGTGGCTGGGTGACCAGCCAGATGGGCGATTAATAAATTTAATAATAAAGGTAAAAGGTAAAGGTGTCCCCAACCAGTCGTATCCGACTCTAGGGTGCGGTGCTCATCCCCGTTTCTAAGCCGAAGAGCCAGCGCTGTCCAAAGACACTTCCGTGGTCATGTGGCTGGCATGACTGAACACCGAGGTGCACGGAACGCTGTTATCTTTCCCGCCGAGGCGGTACCTATTTATCTACTTGCAATTTCTTGCTTTCGAACTGCTAGGTTGGCAGAAGCTGGGACTGAAGACGGGAGCTCACTCCGTCACGCAGCACTCGGGTCTCGAACTGCTGACCTGCCGACCTTCCAGTCTGCAGTTCAGCATCTTAACCACTAAGCCACTGTGGCCCCTTTTAAAATTTAATAATAAATAAATAAAAAAAAAATATGCATCACATATATGGGTAATCAACCAGCTTACTTACCAAAGGAGGTGTTACAAGTGATCAAGCCAGTAAAGATGTTAGTACTGTCCGGCCAAAGGTGGTTCAATAGTTGTGGTGTTCAGTCTAGGCTGTGAGGGGTGGGGGGAGATTTTGTGTATTGTTGGGGAACACTTTTCATACTGTATCGTACTTAGATGTTTTATGGTATTTATTTTTATTTGTATTATTGTGATGATGGTACGTTATATTGATTTTGGTTTCCACCCCCAACCTCTGGTATATTAATAATAGATTTCTGTACTGTGTGTATAAGTCACTTAGAGACTGCTTTTTGCAGTGGGATGTGGTGCAATAATAATGATTATAATGTGAAGATAATTTCGGTGGGAACCTGGAAACACAAAGTTCTTGAAAACACACACTTGGTTGAAAGGACACAGCTCCCCCCGACCCCCCGGTAAATCTATGTGATCCATGATAAGTGGTGAATAGATGCTCCTGGTTGGGGATAGCTTCCTCCAGCTCTGGCCCTACTGATGCAATGCTTCCATCACTCTTGGGAAGGTTCTGGAGCATTGCTTCAAAGCGTGGATAGCCATCCTTAGCTCACAGTTCGGGTCGGGTCATTGGCAGGAAAATGCTGATGGTGACTATGCCGAGCCATACTGACCTCTCTGGAATAGAAGGGGAGCAAAACAGAAGCCTCCTATGCTTCCAGTAATGCTCCCGCTGTTTCAGGGGAGGTTTGAACTGGCTGTGAAGCACTTCTAGCTGTAGATTAGAGGGCATTTGTCCTTTTTCTTCAGTGCCCTGGGAACTTTGTTTGTCATTGGGGCCATTACCAAGGACAGGAGGAGAAGAAAACAGAACTAAAAGCACTCTTTTTTCTTTTGGGGGATAAATGTGAGAAGGAAGATAAATGATTCAGGAAAAGGAAGGAAAAAGGAAAAAGACAGGTTGCTACCTGTAACTATAGTTCTTCAAGTCATCATCTATGCATCACACATATGGGCTCTGTGCCTGCACGGAGCCTCAATTTGGGAAACTTCTATAGCTGAGGAGTTTTGGTGGGAACCCTTCCCCCACTGTCTCAGTGGGCACATCCTTGGTGGGTTCCCACTTATTCCCTCAGTTCTAGCCTCGGAACAGAGAATACCTTTGGTACCCAACATCAAACTTGAGTATGACACTGAAGAGGGGACAACAGGTGGGTTCCACGAATGCACAGATGACCGACCACTCAAAGAACTACAGGTACAGGTAGCAACCTGCCTTTCTTCTTCGTGGTCTCTGTACATCACACACTGAGCAACTAGCAAGCTAACAAGGTGGTGGGGTCGGTATTACAACACAGACAAAAAGAGGGCATGACCAAAAGTACAGTCAGCTGTAACTCGAACATCCAGTCTGTAGTGTCTAACAAAAGTAGACGGTGTTGATCAGGTTGCAGTGCGGCACAGTACAGGGATGGCAACACCCATCAAACGCAATCAACATTGCCACCACACAAGTAGAGTGAGCTCGGACCGGAGCAGAGAGTTCATGCCCAGCCAGTTCAATAGTCTTTACGACCTAGGACGCGAAGCGCTGAGTCAAGAGAGGCTGGCCTTTGTGCTTGCCACCGTAGCAGATAACAAGGTGAGGTGAAAGTTTGAATAGGTAGTCCTCAAATTGTAAAAGGCCAAAGGGCAGCGCACATTGAGTGTGTACAAGGTCAACTCCAGAGGTGTAGCCAGGGAAGCAAAGAACACAGGAAGAATAATGTCCTGGTTTAAATGAAAGTCCGACACGACTTTTGGCAAGAAGGTGAGGTCAGGTCTGAGGACCAGACTGGTGAAAGGTGAGGTAAGGCAGGCATACTCTGAGCGCACAGAATTCACTGGCTCCATGCGCGGATGTAACAACCATCAAAATGCCACATTCCAAGACGGAAGGCATGGGTCCGTAGTTGCCAGTGGCGCAAAGGGCTTGAATGAAAGTGCTTCGAGCACCACAGAGAGGCTCCACCTCAGTATAATGGAGTGGACTGGTGGTACCAGATTCCTGATCCCCTTCAGTAATCTTTTCACTGTTGGATGCAAAAAAACTGCAAATCCCTCAACAGGAGGGTGAAAAGCAGGGACAGCAGATAAACTATGAGAGACAGTTTGAGTCCTTTCGAGAAAAGAGAGGAGGAACTGAATTATCTGGTGCGGTGAGCACCAAAGTGGATGGAAGCCCAGAGCGCGAGCAAAGGTGGAAAAAGCAGTCCATTTACTTGCATACAAATGCTATGTAGAGAGCTTACGAGCAGCACCAGCAATGTTTTGTATCAATGCCAGGGCTGATCCAACCTCTGTCACGTGATCTTCCATGCCATTAGGCGGAGGGTTGTCAGGTCCTGGTGTTGGATCTGGCCGTTCTCCCTGGTGAGGAGGGATGGATGGGATGGACGTTGACAGTACTGACCCTGCTCCATCCAGAGCAGTGGGGCAAACCATGGCTGGCAGGGCCACCAGGAAGTTATGAGGATGCATTTGGTATGGTCTGTCCCAATTTTTGCTAGAACCTGGGTGATTTGTGAAAATGAGGGGAAAAGGCAGAACAATGCTCCCATCCACTTCAGAATGAAAGTGACTCCCCACAAACCTGTGCCACAGCCCACTTGGCTGCAGAGATTCTAGCACATGGTATTGTCCTGAGTGGCAAAAAGATCCACAAAAGGCGTGCCCTAACTCTGAAACAGGGTCCTCAGGACCAATCTCTCCAACTTCCACTTGTGGGAGGTAAGTATGGTCTGGCTGAGCTGGTCCACCAGGGCATTGTCTACTCTGGCAAAGTGAGTTGCGACCAGTCCAATCCAACAGGGCAGGCACCAGCAAAAAATTTTCAACATTAAAGCAAGGAGTGGGAGTGATCTTGTACCCCTTCCTTGTTCCAGTACGCAATGACCGTGATATCATCCAAGGTGACCTGGACCAGTCTGCTCATCAGATCTAGCTCAAACACTCAAAAGGCTTTCATTCACTGCCCTGAGCTCCAGGAAGTTGATGCGCTGCTTCCATGGCTGACCATTATACATGGGCTGTAGGGCCCGAGCAATGAGCTCCCCATCCTGAGAGCAACACATCCATAGTTACTACCTGGGATGGAGAGGGTTGAAGGAAGGGCATGCCCTCTGACAGGTTTGCTGGCACCATCCACCATCTTAGGGAGTCCTTGATGTCCTGTGGAAGTCGCAGCTTGGTCTGACAGGCGTCCCGTTTGGTATCAAAATTAAGTATGAGCCAATTCTGGAGTGGTCTCATATTCAATTGAGCGTAGCAGCAGCCATAAGGACTAGCAAACATTGGATCTTGAGCACCGAGGTGTCCATGCAAAGATTTAGCTCCACTGCCAACAAGATCAATGCCTCTGCTTGATCATGACAGAGGAATGCTCTGCCCATGCAGATGTCCAGCAGTGCCCCAATAAACTGCAGAGTCTGGGTAGAAGTAGATGCAATTTTTTTGAGTCCCAAACTCCGAAGGAGATTGCAGGTCAGCTCTATCAACCAAAGAAGGTGGTTCTGTGTCGATGCCACCAACAGCCAATTGTTGATGTACACCCATACTTTGATGATTGGCCGCTGGTGGTGCCAACACCTTGCATGTGGGGAGAACAGATCACCTCCATACATTTGGTGAATACTCTCAGAGTGGTGTCTAGGCCAAAAGGCAGTATGTGGAACTGGTAGGCATGAGAACCGATGACGAATCAGAGATAGCATTGGTGTGACTCCACTATGGTGATATGAAAATATACGTCCTTGAGGTCGATAGTGGTGAACCTTGAGAGAAGATGGATGCTAGAGAAACTATGAGGAACTTCCTGGGTGAAATGTATATGTTTAGTTCTTGGAGGTTCAGGATTGGCTGGAGCTCTCCATCCTTCTTCAGTACCATCAAGTACTATGAGTACACGGAGATGTAATCATGGAACTGGTACGATGGCTCCTTTACCAAGGAGTGTGTTGACTTCCTGGTGGAGAACAGGTGATGGAGCTGCGACTTTCATGGTACCAAATGGAGGGAGGGCATCAAACTCGATCCTGTAGCCCTCCAAACAATTCAAAGCATCCAGGAGTCTGATGTGATGGAATGGCAGGTCCGATGATAGGTGTGTCAGGGTGGACACTGAGCCCATAGAATCCCAGAGTAGTTCTGATTCGGAGGAAGAGCAGTCGCTCCTGGGAGAGGAGCGCGCCTCTTTTTCCCAGGGCCCGCAGCTGACAGAGATTCCTCCCACCAACATTCCTAGATTAGAAAGCAGTCCAGGGAGTGACCCAGCACCGATAGCAGACTGGCTGGATGTGCGGCGGAGACGCAGAGAGCGGCACCAAATGGAGAGCGCGGAAAGGAGGCGTAGCGCCCGGTTGGCGCTCAAAGAACGGTTGCGCCCAGAGGATCCAAGGGAAAAGGGGAGGGATTCTCCCTAGTCCTTATATTCAGGGGTCTGCCAGTAATTGCCTTTCAAACGGGGACCAACTGTTCCAACTTAGGGCATAGGGATGCTGCTGCTCAGATCTAGTTGCTACCTGTAGAGTTGTTAAGTTGTAAAAGAAGAATAAAGCTTTGAAAAGAATCCCTTTGTCTGCATCTGGACTTGGCTACTGGATTAGACTGAGAGAGCCCTCCAAGGAGCCCTTGACAAGGTGGACAGAAGATCTCAGAAAATAGCAGGACAGGACAGGAAGTGAAAAGGAAGGAGGTCTAGGTCAAATGGGCCGTCTATTTCTATTGCCAGATTTACGGTGATAGCTGCACAGCTTCAATGTCTGGAAAACCTTTCCTGATGCCACAGGCTGAGAATGGTTCTGTTGCAATGGCCCTGATTGTTGGGGTTGATATCTGGTTGATATCTATTGAACTTTGGAACCAATACCTCTGTATGGATGGCTGCTTGGGCATAAAGCCCATATAACATGCTGTGGTATGGACCTTCTGGACTGAATCTAATGCGTCATCAGTTTTCGCATTAAACAACCCTTGACCATCGAAGGGCAGGTCTTCAATGCGGGCTCTAGTCTCTTGTGGGAGGCCAGCTAACCTCAACCAGGCATAGTGATGCAGGAGATGGAACAAACCAGTACTTTTGAGTCGCAGTCAACTTGATGACGTGATGTATTTATTTGCTGTCTCGACAGCTTCATAGCCTCAGATAAGAGGGGACCCAAGTCCTTCTTGTCATCTGGAATACAGTGAAGGAGACAACCAACTTTATCTGATAGAAATAGCTGGTACCCAGATATTGCTGCCTGATAATTTGAGATAGTCAGACATAATCTCCTCCCAAGGAAATCAAGGCATCTGCCTTCTTTGTTCAACAACCATCGAGTTTGGGGCTGGGTGCTTGAATAAGTAGTTGGCATTAGCCTCCTGTAAACGATACATCCCCTCCAGGCACTTTGACGTTGGTGGCACAGTGGAGGAGGCTTTCCACAATTATTTAATGGTCTCTTCTTGTGCAGGGAGGAGAGGAATGGCCACAGGTCTGAAAGATTCTGCATCCACCACATTGAAAACTGGATCCTGCACTGTGGAGGCTACTTGCAGGGTCTGTAGACCCAAGGCCTGTGCCATTCACAGACTAGAAAATTGGCCCCGTTCTCTGATGGAGAGATGGTTTCCTTTGATCCAATAACAGCATCAGGCGATGAGATGGAGAGAGGTTAGGAAGACAGAGATATGGTATCTGATTGAAAGCCCTCAATACCAGAAAGAGGAGATTTCTCTGGCAGAACCTGAGATGGAGCCTGCTTGTCTCCCTCCTTGTGTGAGACTGACAAGATAGCACCAGTATTAGTTTGCACAAGCAACTGTAGCATCGCTGGTGGCTGGGCAATGGGCAGGGTAGTCTGCAACTGTGCCACTTGTTGCTGCAGCGGAGCAGGCTGGACAGTTTGCAACTGTGTGGTCTGTACCTGCAGTTGAACAGACGGCATGACCAGAGCTGGGGCGCAAAGAGTGTCTTCTCGCTCCAGAGGTCTCGACCCTGTAGCCGATGGCTGTCATCGGTACTGACTTTCTCCCCAATAAGGAGGATCAGGATGGCATGCAGGGTTATATGGACCATAGGGATCATTACAGTCTTCAACCCAATTCTGGGGTCTACTGTACCACAAGTCCTAGGTTGAATGTCTATCCCACTCGTAGAATGGTGATCGAGACCTGTCCCTATAACTGATCTATTCGTAAAAACTAGGGGCATGACCTCTGTTAGAACAGGCAACCAAATAAACTGAATCTGGAGATTGTGAGCGCCGATCATGACCTGTGCCATAGCCTTCCAGTCGGCAAAGATGAGGTAGCAGAATGGGTGGGTTCGCTGGGGATGGATCCTGGATCTCATGACATAACCAAAATAGGCTCTGTTGCCTGGATCGGATTCACCATATAAATTGGTGAAAACAACATTGGTGAAGCAGCGGGTACGGCTGACGGTACAGAAGACCGTGTTCAACCTTGAGGCACTGGTGGAGCAGCAGGAGATGCGGCTGGTTCTGAGGGTCACTGTTGATCCTGAAATGCCAGAATACAATTGGATGGAGAAGTCAGAGTCGAGGGACGTGTTTCATTCCAAGCTGGGAATGAAAAATAGTGCTACATTCTAACTGAATGTAGAGGTTGCTGTTGATCCCAAGGTGTTTGTGCAGATTCAGGGAGAGCAGGGGAGCCTGGAGGGAGCGCTCAATCCCAATTAAAGTCATCTGACTTTTTAGAAGCCTTCTTCTTCTTCTTCTGTTTTGAAGAAGACAGACTAGCCTGTTTTGAAGCTTTAGCCTTTCTGGTTAGCCTCTTAGCCAGTGAGAATGTCAAAGACTAATCCAGGGTTATGAAAAAAGCTTTCAGATTGAATGAACGCAAGAGAAGTTCCCAGACAAGGCTATAGCAGTCGAAAGAGAACTGAGGGAAGAAACAGGAACCTGCTAGGGACATGTGCACTGGGACGGGAGGGGAAGGGTTCCCGCCAAAAGTCCTCGGCTATAGAAGCTTCCTGAATCAAGGCTCATATGTGTGATGCTCAGAGACTACAAAAAAGAAAGTTTAGATAAGTTAAGAAGAAATCCACATATACACATACATATATATTTACACCTGCAACAAAAGCTGAGTCTTAATACACACGTATGTATATCCCAACAGAAACAAACGAGATATGACTAGATACAGAGAGAAATACCTAATCACAGTCTATTATAGATATGTATAGACAACAGGAAAAGAGATGAACCCTTGAAGATTAATGTAGAAAAGCTTAGAGAGCTTTTTCCACCAAGTTTGAGATGTGTAAATGCATCCAAGCAAATATTTCCTATTACTGCAGTTCTCGTTGTTTCAAAGCATTTCCCTCATAGAGTGAAATAGATTTGCAGGATGGAATTGTGTATCAAAACAGACAGGGAAATGGAAAGATCAACAGTGCATTAAAAGACTTGTATACAAGAAAGAGAAACAATTCATACATGCATTCTAAGTTGTTACATATACCTGATTTGATTGCAACCAGTGTATTTGTATCTATTTCGTGCTTAGCTTTGCCTGGTACTGTGATTCGAAGTGGTATAACTTGAGGTACTAAGATGGAGCCAGCAGTCATTTTTTCCTATAGATTTAGTTTTTTAAAAGGCAAAAAAACACATTATTATTTTAAACATAGGGGTGCAGTAAGAAATATATATGTAAATTTACTCAAAGAAAGAGATGAGGCTGCAGTTCTGTATTCACTTACCTTGGAATGGGTCCACTGAAGTTAATGGGCCAGTTCACAATTCATTCTGCAATTCCTGGGTTCTTTAACCCAGGAATTACTGAGGACAAGCGAAGCAACAAGTTTGCTGCCTTCTCTGCACTTGTTGTTCCTGGCTTGTTTTGTGACATGAAAACCCCGTTAATGGGGTTAATGAGTTAAACAACCCAGAGTTAAGCCAACATGGCTGCCCAATTGCCCATGGTTTGTTGTTGGGTTAACTCTGGGTTGTTTAACCCATAAACAACCCAGAGTTTCGGAGCTCAGGCATTACAAAACAACCCTGGGTTGTTAATTGAAGGCAGAAACAGCAACTCACTGTCCCCAGCAATTCCTGAGTTAAATAATCTAGGAACTGCAGTGTGATATGTGAACCGGGTCAATTGGACTTATTTTTGAATAGAAATGTGTAGGATTCCATTGTGCATATATTAATGCTCAGTAAAAATAAAAATCATGTCATTTCACTGAAAATTGTTCTGGCTGCATTAAGCTTCACTTACTTGGGCCAATACAACATAGGAAGCTGCCTTATACCAAGTCAGACCAATACTGGACTAGATGAACAAGCTCTCCAGGTATTCAGGCAGGATTTTTTCCACCTGGAGATGGCAGAAATTGAACCTGTGTGCAAAACATCTGCTCTACCGCTGGGCTACTGCCAAATCACCCCAAACCTCATGCCATAATGCTAATACTTGTATCTTTACCAATGTGCTATTTTCATTTAATACAAGCAATTTAAAAAATCATAATGTCATCACAGAATAATTTTCTGGACAGAGAAGAAAGTCTGAAATTATTAGCAGAGTGCAGAAACAGAAACCAAAAAGATATGCATGGGTACAATCCAGCCAATATTAAAATAAAATTGGCTTTAAATGGGAGACATACTTTAGGCTGCACTCCTATACCAACTTACACAAAGCCGGGCCTGCAGTTGGGCAGAATTGTATGGGAGAAAGCAGCCAGAATATTTAGAGATTTAAAGGTAACAATCAGCACCTTGATTTGGACTCAGGAATAAGCCAGAAGGCAATGCAGTTGGTGTAATAGCAAAGTTGTATTGTCTTGCATAGCTGCCCCATTCTCTCACTGCTGAGTCTGCACCATCTGAAATTTCCAATCACCCTTCAAGGCACTCCTATGTAGAGCAGAATGCAGTAATCCAACCTGGATATAACTAAAAGTGCAATCCTATACATGTTGACTTGGAAGTAAGTCCTACTGTGTTCACTGAGGCTTACTCCATAGCGAGTGTTTAGGATTCTAGTCTAATTCATATGTGACACAGTTTAATCAGGGGTGGGCAAAGTGAGGCCCACAGCTTAATTTCATGCAGTCCTCAGCCTAATTTCAAAACCTATCTGCATGCAGTCAGTCCAGATCTCTGCTAAGAGTACCCTACTGGGCAATAAGGAAGAGGGAGAGAGAGAAAAGGGGGTGGCAGAAAGAGAACAGGGGCAACCCACCTACTTTTGACTCCGGTCCTGCTCTCCATTGGTGTTGGCCACATCCACCACTGACATGCAGCCTCTGACCTATTACCCATAAGGAAATACAGCCCTGGACAGACAAAAAGTTGCTCACCCCAGATCTAAGTATGGATGACAGTGGCCAGATTAACTTTCTTCAGGAGCAGGTGTGGTTGGCACACCAGCCTAATCTGAACAAAAGCATTCCTGACTATGGCTGCTACTCAGTCATTCGGAAGCAAAGCTGGGTCAAGCAAGACACCCAGACTGTCGACCTGATTCTCCATGAAGAGTACAACCCTGACCAATACAGGCTGTGTGCTCCCTGCCCCCACGCATGAGTCAGCTCACCTAAATTTAATCTCAGATTGTTACCCACATCCAGTCCTTCACTGCTCCTAAGAAACGCTTAAGAACTTCCACTATCTCCCTGAACTGTGATAAAAAGGAGATATAGGGGCTGTTCACACATCACGCTAACCCATGGTGGGTGTCAAGCTACACTGGGTAGGTGGCTATGCAAACAACCTACTGTGCTCCCTTCAGACAATCAGGCAAACTAGCTACATAGAGTAGCTTTTTCATCCCCACTCTCCTCTCCTCCTCCTGTAGTCCTACCGCCCAGATGGGCAGGTCACCAGCTTCCTTTGTGGCAGGAATAGAGATCACTTGAGAGGAGCAGAACGGCGGCTCTTGGAGAGCAGCTCTATAGGCGATCTCTGTAATCCACGCTGGCACAACAGACAACACACTAACCCACCCTAGGTAAAGTAACCCTTACTGCAGAGCATGGGTCCTGAGGGTGGCTTAATTGGGGGAATTAACCCATCATGTTGGGGAAAATGCCCCCCCCCCACATGACACGCTAGCCCATCACGGGCAGCTCAGGCCGCTTACCCATCATGGCTCATTAACATATTGATGGGACCCATACCCAAATCTGCAGACAACATTTACCAGCTATTACATATAAATACTAAGTAAGATAAGGAACAAAAAGGAACTCTGTGGGAGTATCACCTTAGAATGTACTCTGCAGGAAGGACGAGAACCATTGCAAAACAGTGCCCCCTAACCCTGGAAGATGGCCCAGGAGGATATAAGGGTTGATGGTATCAAAACCTGATGAGAGGTCCAGCAGAACTAACAAGAACTCACCACCAGGGTGACCAAATTAGCCTAAATTCCAAAACCCAAACTGGAAGCTGGATTGAAAGGGATCTATTTCTGGATTATATGCATTATCTAAATACATATAATCCAGGGATATCTGGAGTTGTGCCACCACCATATACTTGAGCCCATTGTCCCAAATAGTAATTTGGAACCCAGCTGATATTATCCAAGAAAGGTTTTAACCATGGGCTCACCACAGCTTTCTCTCAGATACATTTTCTATCTGATCTATGCAGCCCATTTCACTTATAGCTGCCTTAGAGAGTAACCCTATGGTCCCTGGACGAGCATCCCAGGGACCACAGGATGGCTCAGATTCCATCCTCCTAGGTCGGAGACAGTGTTCTGACCTTGGAAGGGCAAGTCGGAGATCTGACCAGAGCCTCTGCCCCCTTGTAGCTGGCGCAGAGAGAACCGTGCCAGCTGCCTCTCCAAGGTAGGAAAATTGACCTCAGAGAGGGGAAAAGGGGTGTTCTGGTGGGTGGGGAGGGGAGGAGAGGCCAAGGTTATGATTTATCCTCAGCCTCCTCCAACATCCTTCCCTCCCTCTCCAAAGCGCCCTCCCTAGATGGGCTGAAAAGCATGTCTAGCAAAAAATCAAAGATCAGAGGACAGGGAGGCAAAGATCGCCTCCACTGCTCCCCCTACCCTGCTGGCTTCAGCCTGGCGGAGTATAAGACTCTCAGAAGCCTCCATGTTTGGGGGCTTCTGAGCAGCAAAGGTGCAAGCCATGGGACTGCACCGTTATTCAATCACAATGGCAAGGTTTGACTGAGCAGGTGGTCAGCCTCACACCGCCAAGTATCTGGAAGACATCATTAGGCTACACAAGCTGAAAAGAATCCATTGTAACAAAATAAGCAGAAGCCTACAATGATTCCACAATTATTATGGCATCTAAGTATGGGTTACTTTATCTGCAAAGTGTTTTGCAAACTGGTCACAGTGGGCTACTGGGGGTTATTTATTTACATTTATATCAGATGGCCATCTGTAAGGGATGCTGTAACTATACTCTGCAGTGCAGAGCCTGCATTGAGCAACGGGTTGGACTAGGTGCCTTCCAACTCCATATCTTGTCTTTCTTCCATGATGTAACTCAAGGAAGGATTCTCCACTTGCTGTGGCCAGAACGTAGAAGACTGCTCAGAATGGTTTCACTAGCTAACACCAAACAAACACAGTGTTGGAAGGGAAGTAAGATTTTTTGCTGCCATCACAGCCACACAGCTCTAACCTGAATTCGGTTGGATTTGCCATGACTCTTCCTCTGCTGCTGTTGTCCCTGATGTTTCATTGCCCTCAGCTCCACAGAGAACTGACCAAGCTCTAACAGGCAGGAGAAGGTTCTTAGAAGCAAGCGTCTGCCACCTGAGTAATTTCCATCTCCCCAAATCTGTGGTGTAATGGATAGTGCGTAAAAGCCAAACAGTAGCACTGAGGCCTAACAATTTTGAGGTAAAACTGAAGCCAAATGATGGAAGAGGCCACTCTCAGATCAAACAACAGTACTGAGGCCTAGTAGTTTTGAAGTAAGAATGAAGCCAAATGAAGAGGGCACGCTCAGATCAAATGAACTATTCCAGTCTCCCTGGTGCTCATACCCCATTCAATTCTGCCTCCCATCCTGTGAATATGAGCTTATGACTCTCACAGGCTAAAACAGAGTGAAAAATCACACTTCTTTAAAAAACTACTAAGACTTCATACTTCTTCTAGAGCAAAGCACATACTATACCTTCACTCTTACCTAAGATGACAAACTGTTTTCCAAAAGAAGTTGTGTGATTTCTGGTTACAATGACGGAATGCAATACAGCCAACTCACCCTTAACAGTGGTCCCCATAATTACTTTTGTTGCAACTTGCTGTATAGGGTTGCTTAGGTTTGTATAGGGTATTTCTTGCTGGAAATCTAAAACAGCCACCAACAGAAAGTGAACAGTTTCTATGGGGTGGGGATACAACTTCCACTGCAGCAGTTTAAAACATTAGTTAACAACCTGATTGCGGTATAGGAGGGTGGCTACAGCATATTCCTAAGTACACAACCCTGGATAACAACACTAAGGATTGTCATCTCAGGACTGTCATAAACGACTGTCTCTCAGACTCAGCACACCACCCTCATGTGAATAAGCAGCACTACAAGGCACTACAGTAGCACTACATTGTATGATTGTGGCAACCTTTCTCTCTCGGGATAAAGTACCGTCTGCTCCTGCATTACGCTGCCCACCTGTGAAGATATTTCAGGGAGGCTCTGCTCTGTGTCCTGCTACTGTGTGAGGTATCCTTGGTGAATACATGAAATGGGGACTTCTCAGAGGTAGCATCTAGGCTCTGGATCTCCCTCCCTCAGGGAGGCTCATTTAGCCTCTTCCTTCTCAAAGTTTGAGATGTGCTTTTATGTTATCTGATTCTCAGAGTTTTGTTTATGATGCTTTCATATACTTAGGATTCAATCCTATGCATGTTTAGACAAAAAAAAGTTCTACAACTTCCAGCATTCCCCAGTTGGCTGGGGCATGCTGGGGGCTGTAGGACTTTTTCTGTCTAAACATACACTGGATCACACCCTTAGCTGCTTGTTTTTAAACTGATTTTATCAGTATGGTTTATGTTATGAGCTGCTTTGGGGTCACCATATTGGTCCAAATAGATCTGCTTTTTCGGCATGTATGAAAAGTGGAAATAATTGCCAATAAATGGTTAACTGACATTAATTAATTAATTGCAATCTGACAGTCATGATAACATGTCAATTGGTTTCTCTGACCTAAAAAAGGGGATTGAACACCGTATTAAGAACATAAAAACAGTCCTGCTGATGGGAGTTGTAGTCCAAGGCATCTGGAGGGCACCAGGTTGCATATACCCTGCCTATGTAGTCTAGTATCCTGTTTCCCACAGAGTCTAACCAGATGCCTCTGGGAAGTCCACAGGCAGCCTGCTCCTGCTCTTGTTCCCCAGCAACTGGTATTCAGAAGCATGCTGCCTCTTTTCCTTAGACATAACATAGTGCCATCATGACTATTAACCTTTGATCGCCTTTCCTTTATGAATCTGTCTGATCCTCTCTTAGCATAATCTAAGTTAGTGGCCATTACCACATCTTTGTGGTACCAAATCTCACAGTGTAACTAGCCCTGTGTAAAGAAGTACTTTTTGTCTATCCTGAATCTCCCACCATTCAGCTTCACTGGATGACTCTGAATCCTAGTATTACAAGGGGGGGGGGGAAATCTCTCTATCTACTTTCTCAACATCATGCATAATTCTATAAACCTCTATCATGTCCCCCCTTGTTTTTTTTTAAGCTAAAAAGCCTCAAACGTTATAACCTTTCCTCATAAACGAGTTTCTCCAGCCCCCTGACCATTGTAGCTGTCCTTTTCTGCATCCTTTTCCAGCTCTACAATATCCTTTTAGAGATGCACCAACCAGAGCTGTACAGTATTCCAAGTGTGGTCACATCTCACTTTTTACATCCCTCCATTGTGAGAACTGTCTACCTCCCTGCCCGGAAGCCTTGTCAGAAGCAGCTTCCTGGAAGACCGTTGCTGCAGGGAGAGGAGCATGACCACCACTGAGGACTGAGCTTTTCTACTTGTTCCTCCCACTTCCCTGCCTAGAAGCCTTATCAGAAGCGGTTTCCTAGGTGACAGTTGCTCCAGGGAAGGGAGTGTGATCACCACTGAGGACTGAGCTTTTCCACCTGCTCCCCACTACCTGGAAGCCTTATTGCAAGTGGCTTCTACAGAGCCAAAAAAGTAGGATACAGCAGGCAGAACACTGAGCAGGAATAGACTGGGTATTTAACTTTGGTGTCTTGGATTCCAGCATGTGTCTGTGGGAAGTGAAGGGCCACCATTGAAGCTGTAATGGGCACCGAGTGCTATGGCAGTGGAGGATGGGTACATCAGGTGTCAGGAAGGCAATGTGCTATTTCACCTTATGGCCTATTCCCCAGCTTGGATAACAGTGGTGGTCTTTCTGCACCCCTCTCAATCTTAGTACTGGTGATAAATGCCAGGTCAGAGGGAAGGGGGTGACCATCTGTGATGTAGTCCAGGAAGACAAAGCTAACCTTATATGCTTAACACAGACCACGCTGGACAAAAGGGGAGCAGTAAACCTCTCCCAAATGTGTCCTCCAGGGTATGGGATACAGCACAAATCAAGGCTTTAGGGGCAGGAGGTGGGTTGCTGAGGTTCACAAGCAATTCAAATCAAATTTTTAAATCAGCAAGAAAATAAAGATCAATGTAACTCGTTTCTCATTGAAACTTTTTCATATATTTCCTGAACAATGGTGCAAATCTGACTACTAAGCCATGTTTCTTTACAACTAAATAGTCTTATTTGAGCATCACCTTGCTGGCATGTGAAATAAGCGCAATTGTGCGGTAGTTTGAACACTCTTTGGCGTTGCCCTTCTTTGGAATTGGAATGTAAACTGACCTTTTCCAGTCTTGCGGCCACTGTTGAGTGTTCCAAATTTGTTGGCATATTGAATGCAGCACTTCAACAGCATCATCTTTTAGGATTTTAAATAGCTCAGCTGGAATACTGTAATCTCCACTAGCTTTGTTGTTAGTAATGCTTCCTAAGGCCCACTTGACTTCACTCTCGAGGATGTCCGGCTCAAGTTCAGTGACCGCACTATCATGGCTATCAGGGACATTCAGATCTTTCCTGTATAGTTCTTCTGTGTATTCTTTCCACCTCTTCTTAATCTCATCTGCATCTGTTAGGTCCCTGCCTTCTTTGTCCTTTATCATGCCCGTCTTTGCACAAAACGTTCCCTTGAGATCTCCAATTTTCTTGAAGAGATCTCTAGTCTTTCCCATTCTGTTGTTTTCCTCGATTTCTTTGCATTGTTCATTTAAGAAGGCCTTCTTGTCTCTCCTTGCTATTCTCTGGAACTCTGCATTCAGTTGGATATATCTTCCCCTTTCTCCCTTGCTTCTCGCTTCCCTTCTTTCGTCAGCTACTTGTAAAGCCTCATCAGACAGCCACTTGGCTTTCTTGCATTTCTTTTTCTTTGGGATGGATTGAGTTGCTGCCTCCTGAACAGTGTTACAGACCTCCGTCCATAGTTCCTCAGGCACTCTGTCTATCAGGTCCAATCCCTGAAATCTATTCCTCACCTCCACTGTATATTCATCAGGGATATGATTTAGGTCATATCTGAATGGTTTAGTGGTTTTCCCTACGTTCTTCAATTTAAGCCGAAATTTTGCAAGAAGCAGCTCATGATCTGAGCCACAGTCAGCTCCAGGTCTTGTTTTGACTGACTGTATAGAGCTTCTCCATCTTTGGCTGCAAAGGACATAACCAATCTGATTTCGATATTGACCATCTGGTGATGTCCATGTGTAGAGTCGTCTCTTGTGCTGTTGGAACACAACAAAATGTGGCAAATTCTTAAAGTGCTGGGAGTACCAGACCACCTTACCTGTCTCCTGAGAAACCTGTATGAGGGTCAAGAAGCAACAGTAAGAACCAGACATGGAACAACCGAGTGGTTCAAAATTGGGAAAGGAGTACGAGAAGGCTGCGTATTGTCACCCTGCTTATTTAACTTATATGCAGAGTACATCATGAGAAATGCTGGGTTGGATGAATCAGAGGTCAGAATTAAGACTGCTGGGAGAATTATCAACAACCTCCGATATGCAGACAATACCACCCTAATGGCAGAAAGCGAAGAGGATCTCAAGAGCCTCTTGCTGAGGGTGAAAGAGGAGAGTGCAAAAGCTGGTTTGAAACTCAACATTAAAAAAACGAAGATCATGGCATCTGGCCCCATCACTTCCTGGCATATAGAAGGGGAAGAAATGGAAGCAGTGACAGATTTTACTTTCTTGGGCTCCAAGATCACCGCAGACGGTGACTGTAGCCATGAAATTAAAAGACGCTTGCTCCTTGGGAGGAAAGCTATGGCCAACCTAGACAGCATAGTAAGAAGCAGAGACATCACCTTGCCGACAAAGGTCCGTCTAATCAAAGCTATGGTTTTCCCAGTAGTAATGTATGGCTGTGAGAGCTGGACTATATGGAAGGCTGAGCGCCGAAGAATTGATGCTTTCGAACTGTGGTGCTGGAGAAGACTCTTACGAGTCCCCTGGACTGCAAGGAGGTCAAATCAGTCCATCCGAAAGGAAATCAACCCTGAGTGCTCATTGGAAGGACAGATACTGAAGCTGAAGCTCAAATATTTTGGCCACCTAATGCGAAGAGAAAACTCTCTGGAAAAGACCCTGATGCTGGGAAAGACTGAAGGCAAAAGGAGAAGGGGACGGCAGAGGATGAGATGGCTAGCTAGCATCACCGATGCAATGAATATGAACTTGAGCACGCTCCGGGACAGAGTGCAGGACAGGAAGGCCTGGCGTGCTATGGTCCATGGGGCAACAACAAATAGTCTTATTTACACTTCCATTCTTACAAGGAGGCTTTGCATCTCTTCGTCTCACTATATGTTGCATTCTTTCCAATGTTAATGATTTAGATCACAGTTTAAATCACTAGTGAGGAAGATTCTATTTAATCATCATTTTTTTAGCAGAAGTACATTGTTTAAAATAACCTTAATACATATTCAGAGAAGTAGGTTTCATTAGAAGGTAGGTACACAGTGGAGGATACATGCAGCAAGTTTTCTCAGGAGTCAGGACTGCATGAATATGTTCTGTTCACTTTCGGTTTCATTTTCTATTCCCCACCCCTAGCCTTTGCATTTATATCCAGACTCCTCCTCCTTGTTTAGAACTACTCCATCTCCCCAAATTCTCTATTCACTGACCTTTTCTATCACTTAGAGAGAGGCAAGGCCGAGAGAGAGAGAGAGAGAGAGAGAGAGAGAGAGAGAGAGAACGAACATGCACTTCTGTACACCACTTGCAGTGCAGAATAGGACTGATCAGGTTTTCTCCCATCTCTATAAACTGTGTTAACATACTCATAGAATATAATTAGAAATTGTATAATTAGTATTCATGATCATACCTTTGATCTAGGCTCTTTTCTTGCTTATTGTTTTAAGAATATTTCAAAATCTGATTTAAATTTTAAAAATTGGATTTACGTTTTTAAAACCCATTTAAATTTTAAAAATCCAATTTTTTATTTAAAAAAATCATTGATTTTTATCCACCCTGCCCCAAATCTTTAACATCCATGCTGAAGCTGCCTTGTTTGGAGTGGCTCAGGACTTCATGGCCACCATGACAACCACAGGCCTGCCTGAAATAATACTTGGCTTAACACCCATGTCAGGTCACACATTGGATTTGGTCTTCTGTACTGCAATGGGGGAAGATGATCTGTGAATGAGGGCACCTACGATGAGTGTGTTGTTATGGAAAGATCACTATTTGATCAGGTCTGAGTTGCAAGCTGCCTTTACCCTCTGCAGGGGTGGAGGGCGAACTTTAATGGTCCACCCTCGGCAACTTATGGATCTGGAGAGTTTCCTGATTTTGTTGGGGAAGTTTCCCACAGAATTGGCCAGTGGTCCTGGTTAACTCCTGAAATCAGGACAGAGTTGACTAGGAGGTGACTATACAATTGCTCCTAAATGACCTTGGTCAAACTGTAGAGTCATAGCTCCTTGGTATTCTGAGAAGCTGAGAGTGATGAACTGGCAAGGTCAATGACTAGAACACAGATGGAGGAAGATTTGAATATGACAAAACACAAATTAGAGCCCATTTTAGGACCTACTCTGTGGCTATGATGGTGGCAAAAAAGCTTATTTCTCCACCACCACTGCATTTGCACAACATTGGCCAATGGAGCTCTTTTGGGTGGTCAGGAGCCTGTTTGGTACAGGACCGATGGGTCAGCAGTTGGAATCAAAGGGCCATTGTGATCAGTTTGCATTACATTTTGCAGATAAAATTGTACATATTCACCCTGACTTGGATGCCACAGTTTTGACAGAACTGAAGAGGGATTTAGCCATTTCACCATCTGGTTCTGTTGTTATGGATATTTTTCAGCTTGTGCAGCCTGATGTTGACAAGCTCCTTGGAGGACGAGTAATCTTCTGGTAAAGATATATAGCATAATGCTGCTGGTTTTATCATGGTTTTATTATGTGCTGTTCTATTATCATTGCTTTATTGTTGGATCATGAGTAAACAATGCTGAATCTGCGGAGCTGCATCTGGGAGGACGTAGATGGTGTTTTGCAACCACCTAAGTGCCTCGTGCCTTTACCAGAACTGGTGATGCAGGTGCAAAACATGCCACACAAGATGCAAATGAGAAAAGCTGTGTCACAATGCATCTCAGGGCGCAATCCTATTGAGACAGTCCCCAGCCTCCAAATTCACAGGCTGGCGACTACTGTATGCACGTCGGGTAGAGCATGGAGGGGATCCATGTGGGAACAGGCCTGGAGCTGTAAAAAAAAACTCTTTAAGGGCACAATCCTCATTAAGTTTTTGAAAACTCTTTAAGGGCACAATCCTATGGCTGCTAGACAGAGTCTAGACAGCCATAGGATTTTTTGGTTTCTGGGAACTGAGCTTTGTGCTCCAAGGTCAGTTCCCAGGAACCTGACTCCCCACCCCCTCCCCTGCCACCTCGTGGGAGGCGCGGTTTGTCCCAGCCTCCACGTTCGTAAGAGCAGGGCAGAGTGGCCAAAAAGGGGGCATTCCTGGGGGCGGGGAGCATGGAAGCGCCATTACGACACTTCCTATGTGCCATCCAGCCTCCCCCCGGCCTCCCCCCCACTCCAAAGCACCCCAGTTAGACAGCCGAAATCGGCTGTCTAGCCGCAAATATAGGGCAGCCAGAGCACAAAGGAGAAGATCCGCTCTGCCTGCCCTGCATTGGATAGGTGAGTTTGGAGGTGGCTGACTATCCCCATAGGATTGTGCCCTAAAAAAACTCTTAAGGCTGCAATCCTACACAGACTTACATGCAAATAAGCCATATTGAGCTCAGTAGGGATAACTTCTGAATAGACATATATAGGATCGCACCGTGAAAGGTTAGTGAATGAGCACTTACCTTTGCAGAAATCATGTTGATTTTTCATCACGTTTGTAATTTTATATGCTTGATTATTTTATCTTTAATAATACTTTCCATCAATTTACCCAGGGCAGACATTTCAAAGCACACTCCTATGCATGTTTGGACAGTATGGCTGGCTGGGGCATGTTGGGAGTTGTAGGACTTTTTTCTGTCTAAACATGTATAGGATTGCATCCTAAGCCAGTAACTTCTCCATCCTAAATCCCACAGTTTAAAACAATGGTGTTACATTGGGTGCTTCCCAGTCCTCTGGCATAGAGGCTGTTCTTAGGGGTAAATTACATTAAATCTTACACTTATATATAAAAAACTCATAAAAACTATCTCTTTGGGGTTATATGACATATGGAATTTCAAAAATGGCACTGTACAATCTTCTTGCAAGACCCATTCCTCACTGGAATTTTTTAGGAGCCCCACTCAGTCAGGACAACTCCTCTACCAAAGTTAAACTATCAAAGGCCACTTCCACATGAAACCATTACTTATGCTAGCTACCAGGAATGGCTAGACAACTAACAGAGCTTTACCACGCCTGTGAGAACAAGGCCTTGGCCTAATCTACCTCACAAGACCGCTACGACGATAGTATGGGAATTAACCCCTTACTTGGAGGAAGGAAAACAGGATAGAAATACGTTAAACAAGACTAAATTGGCCCGCAAAGCCGTTGCCCCTCCTTTCCTTCCGCGGGTTCCTTCTTTTCCCTTCCCTCCTCCCACCGGGCCAGGATAGGTATTCTTTAGCTTGACTCACGACGACCCGGCCGCTAGACAGGAGCCCGGCGAAACTACGGCAACGGGCTCCCTGCACCGCCTCCGTCTCCATGGCAGCCCCCGTCGCCCCTCTTCCGCCAGGCGCTTGCCGTTGACGTCATCCGCGCGCCGCTACGCCGGCGCGTTCTTCCCACCTGTTTGCGGCGGAGCTGTTTTGCCATGGCGGAAGCGAAAGCGCCGGAGCCTCTGGAAATCGAGGGCAGGTAGTGCTGCGCGAAGGGGCGAGCGGCGCGGAGAGGAGAGCTGGAGGACGCGGGCCGATGTCCGGCGGTGGCGAGCGAGGGGATCCGAGCATGGGGGGGGGGGGTTCTATACCATCGCGTAGATGTCTGTTATAACTCTTAGGGCGCAGTCCCGTTCCTCGGCTTGTGCCCTTAATGGCCTTGATATCGTAGACTTTCCCTGTAGGATATACTATGGAAAAGGGGCAGAGCCATATGTGTTCCCCTGGGGGCTGTAGGGCTGCGTTTTGAAAGATAGGTCCGTCAGTGGCTATTAACCACTGTAAATGGTTAAGTAAATGGAACCTCCATGTTCAGAGGCAGTCCAGACTAGATGGACCCTTGGTCTGATCCAACAGGGCTTCTCTTGTTATCTTATGTTCTTAGGGAGCAGTCCTTTGTACCCTAGACGGCTTCTGGGGGACATAGGATTTTTCGGATTCCTGGATCTGTGCTTGAAGACAGGACTCCGAGCTTAGACCCAGGAAACCGCACTCCTCCCCTCCTCCCGCTCGTAGCCAGCATGGAGACAACAGTGCTGGCTGCCTCTCCGCCCTTGGTAAGCAGAGCACAGAGATGGGGGAAAGGAGGCATTCTTGGGGGCAGGGAGGGGAAGAGCCCAGAGCGGCTGGCTTATGCCTTTTGCTATCCAAAAGGCATAAGCCCCAGCCTCCTTGTCTCCTCCTCCCTGAAGGCTCTGCTAGAGAGGATAAATCACCCATCTAGTTAAAATGCAGCTCGGGAAGTGCCTCTCTGCATAGGATACTTGTAAGCCTCCAAATTTGGGGGCTTATGAGTACCTAGGGCACAACCCATAGGACTGCACCCTTGAGCACTGTTACTCAGCCAGATGGATGTCACATGTAGATATATAGCTGCTGTTCAGCTGAAACTCCCAGAGAAGATTACAATGCTAAAAGCATAAAACACATACAGAGATTATATAGACCATAAAATTTCAGCATAAAACAAATAAACTAAAAGGTCCGGCAGAGAAAAAGATTTTCACCTGCTGCTGGGGGAAAAAACCCTCCCCACTCCCTAACCAGCACAATAATACAAATAAAAATAAACACCATAAAAACATAATATAAAATTTATTTATTTATCTATTTCATTTGTATACCACCCAATAGCCCAAGCTCTCTGAGTGATTCACAAAACTAAAACCATAAAAATACAATACAAAATGTAATAGGGTAAAACTACAGAATAAAAATTCAACCAGGGTAAAACCTAGCAGCAGTGCAGATATTTAAAACACAATAGCAGATGTAAGATGGCAGAGCTAAAAAACGTGAAATGCTAAAAATGCCTGGGAAGGTCTTCACCTGGTGCCGGAATGAATGCAATGTAGGTGCCAAGTGAACCTTTCTAGGGAGTTAATTCCACAACCAGGGTGCCATAGCAGAAAATGCCTTTTCCCTGGTAGCCACTTGCTTTATCTCTTATGGCAGGGACTCCTGGAGAAGAACTCCTGAAGATGACCTTAGGGTCCAGGCAGGTACATATGTGAGGAAGCAATCCTTCAGATAACTTTGCCCCAACCCACTGGGGGCTTTAAATGTTAATACCAGCACTTTGAATCAGGCCTGGAAAGGGACTGGCAGCCAGTGCAGCTGGAAAAGTACTAGCATAATATGATCTTGTTGACCAATCCAAGTTAACAGTCTCGCTGCCCTGTTTTGGACCAGCTGAAGTTTCCAGACTGTTTCAAAGGCAGCCCCTGCATATAATGCATTGCAGCAATCCAGATGAGAGGTTATCAGAGCATGGATATCTGTAGCTAGGCTATGTCTATCCAGATAAGGGCGTAGTTGGTATACCAGCCTAAGCTGATAAAAAGTGCTCTGTGCCATGGAGTTCACCTGTGCCTCAAGTGACAGTTCTGGGTCTAAGAGCACCCCCAAACTACAAACCTGATCCATTAGGGAGAGTACAACCCCCTCCAGAGCAGGTTGAACATCACCTAGCTGGGCAGATGAATCACCCAATAATAGTACCTCTGTCTTGTCTGGATTGAGTTTCAGTTCATTGGCCCTCATCCAGTCCATTACTGTGCCCAGCACTAATTCAGAACAGCCACTGCCTCACCTGGATTTGATGAAAAAGGGAGGTAGAACTGGGTGTCATCTGTATATTGATGACACCTCAGCCCACACCTCTGAATGACCTCCACTAGCAGTTTCATGTACACCTTAAATAGCATGGGGGGTAAAATAGAGCCCTGTGGAACCCCATGGTATAATTGCCATGGCACAGAGCAATAATCCCCCAGCACCACCTTCTGGAATCAGCCACCCAAGTAGGAGTGGAACCACTGCAGTGCCTCCAACTCCCAACCCAGACAGCCTATCTAGAAGGATACCATGGTCGATGGTATCAAAAGCTGCTGAGAGATCCAAAAGAATCAACAGGGTCACACTCTCCCTGTCCCTCTTTTGGCAAAGGTTTCCCACAGAGCGACCAAGTCAGTTTCTGTTCCCAAACCAGGCCTAAAGCCCAATTGAAATGGAGCTAAATTTTCCATTTCCTTCAAGAGTGCCTGGAGTTGTCCTGCAACCACCTGCTCAAGTACCTTGCCCAGGAAGGGGATGTTAGCCACAGGCCTATAGTTGTTAACATCCTCCGGGTCCAGGTTAGGCTTTTTCAGGAGTGGCCTAATTACTGCCTCTTTTAAAGCGGCCAGCACCACTCCCTCTCTCAAGGAGGAATTTACTGGACTCAGCTGGATATCCCTTCCTTGTTTGACGTGATAAGAAGTCATGAAGGCCAAGGGTCGAGCACACAGGTGGTTGACCAGACTTGGCCAGGCACCTTGTCCGCATCCTCAGGCCTCAATAACTGAAACTCATCCAATAAAACTGGACCAGCCAGTGCTCTGGACGCCTCTACCAATAGAACTTCATTAATTGTAGTGTCCAATTCATGACGAATCTGAGCAAAAATGAATGCAATATGAAAAGTATGCATCCATAAAATGCAAAATATCCCCCCCCCCCCCGCCCCTCAGCCTAGAACAACAAAAGCTGCTCACAATAATTGGGTCATAACTAACATCCAATGCCTAGGAAAATAAGTATGTCTTCACCTGGTGCTGAAAATATGACAGTTTCAGGTGAGCCTCCTTCACCATAATCACGGGGCTACCACAGAAAAGGTCAGTTCCCAAACTGCCACACCCCAAGCTTCTCTCAGAAGGCACACAGAGAAGGTGTGCTGAAGCTGACCACAGGGACTGAGTAGGTTCATACAAGGAGAGGAGGTCGTTGAGGTATTGGAGTCCCAAGCTATGTTGGGCTTTATAGGTTAAAATCAGCACTTTGGATTTGGCCCAGAAGCAAACTGGCAATCAGTGCAGGCAGACTAGGACTGGACCTATATGCTCATATTTCCTAGTCCCTGGCCGCCGAATTCTGCATTAGCTGCAGTTTCTGAACTGTCTTCAAAGGCAGCCCAATATACAAAGCATTGCAGTAATCTAACCTGGAGGTTACCAGAGCACTGACCACTGATGCCAGGCTGATGCCAGATAGGGTTGCAGCTGGGCTACCAGCAAAATGTGGTAGAAGGCACTCTATGCCATGGAGACCACCTGAGCCTCCAATGACAGGGATGGATCCAGGAGTACCTCCAAGCTGCACATCTGCTTCTTCAGGGGGAGTATGACCCATCCAGAGCCGATTGCATTTCCCCCTTCCAGACAGAGAAACCACCCACTAGCAGAGCCTCAGTCTTGTCTGGATTGAACCTCAATATGAGGTGCATTGTTCAAGTTGAATTGCATTCCTGATTACATAACTGGGCACATGGTGGGGCCCAGACATGTTGCTCCTGAGCCCTCCTGTTCTCCTGAGGGGGAGACATCTCTGCAAGATCTCTGCTACTTTCTGGGCAAAGAATGCTGAAAGTAGCTTGCGGGTGGTGCACTCTTAACTTTGTCCATATAAACATCTCAATTTTGAACTTCATCACTATTGCCAGTGGAGCTTAAAGGTCAAAACTGTGGAGAAGAGAAGCCTTACTATGGGGTAATTACTATGGGGATTATTGATTAGTAATAATCAATTACTATTGATTGATTGATTCATTCATTCATTCACTCACAGGATTTATACTCAGCCCTCTAGCCAAAAAGGGCTCTCAGAGTGGCTCCCATAAGTAGTATGGCAGTCCCTGTCCTCAGGTGTTCAATCTGAATTTAAGACATGACACACAAGAAATAAGGGGGAGGGAAGGGGGATTTATATTTATATATCTTTAAAAGCCTATTTGAAGAAATTGTGATGGTGACAGTTCACTTCTTCCTCTCCAGCTCACAGGGCAGTTGGTTGGAATGGCTCTCCTCGATATTTTTTATCGTTGTAGCTGTTTGTTTTTAATTGTTTTTATCTGTTGACCTTTTATTTGTGCTGTTTTCATGGTGGTGGTTCTTGTTTTTGATTGTATTTTATATTCTCGTTGTTAGCTACTTTGGACTTCTTAAGGAAGGGCAGTGTGTGGATGTTTTACATTGACAAATCAGTGGTGCCTTTGTGAATCCTGTGCATTTCTGTTTTGCCCAGGATCCTTGAGCTGTGCCATCAGTTTCCCCATGGCATCACGGACCAGGTGATTCAGAGTGATATGCCCCACATGGAAGCTCAGCAACGGGCCATGGCCATTAATAGGCTGCTCTCTATGGTAAGAACTTCCCTGTTTCTATGAAACAGCTTACTGTTGGTGCTGAATAAAAAAGAGAATGGTTCTGATGCAGTGTTCTGAAATTAAACTATCATATCTGCTTTGAGAGTAACAATTCCCTGTGGGTATGTAGTTTGCTGTGCCATCCTGTGAGTACTCATTGAAATTGGCATGCCATGATAGTGCCAAGGTTCTTACCGTGTTACCACAAATCTACCCTGTCTGATACCCTGCATCCAGCTGAAGCAAGCTCTGGTGCCCTGGAACAATTTCAGATATTACACAACAGCAAATCCAGGTCTACGACTGAATTAGATGAGAGAACTGCAGCTCTGGGCTCTTCGACAAACATACCTGTTTGCTACACCCATCTGCAAATGCATTCACACGTTACAATTTTGGGTCATTCAGAGGAAGAACAAAAGGTGTAAAATCTTAAGGGGAAAAACGTTGCTCTTTCCTGACTTCAATAGGAAACAAAATGAATCTTGTAGTGAAGTACCCGATGTTAAATTAATCCAATTTTAATTTTATAGCTGAGGGCTTTTCATGCTGCTTCTTACTGTGAAACCATTATTATAGAAATGTGGCAAAACGTTAATATGATGCGTGTTCTTTCAGGGACAACTGGATCTTCTGAGGAGCAGCACCGGCCTCCTCTACAGAATCAAAGAATCTCAGAACGCTGGGTATGCTCTGCTGTTGAAGGATCTACACTTTTTCTACTTCTGTTCTGCTACAATTATATCTATCAGTTTCTACGAAATATTTTTTTTATTGCATTTCTATACCGCCCAATAGCCGAAGCTCTTTGGGCAGTATAACCATGATACTGTAGATGGGGATATTATCTGAGAGGTCTCAGAAGTGACACTCCTAAATAATCAAGCTAGTAGAAAGATCTCATCTCTGTGTCATAGTATCCTAGTAATACTAGTTCCTTTCTGATAAAAATACATCTAACTCCACATTGATCAAATCTACTTGGGGCTTCCAACACAAAAAGCTGTTCACCTCTTATTTTGTCCTCTTGCAGTAAAATGAAAGGCTCTGACAATCAAGAGAAACTAGTATATCAGATTATCGAGGATGCAGGAAACAAAGGTAGTCTGTGTTTATTTTTTTCCTAAAGCTTACCTCACTGTAGCCTTTGTGAAGTACTGTACTGTAGCTCTTTAATTCTTGAACACAGTGCCAGTTCCAAAGGTACTTTAAGTTTTATTTTACTTGGAGAAGTGACACTGGAAAAAAAAACTTGCCCAAGGTATTTTGTGTTTGATGAAATGTGAAAAATATCCAGCACCAAATTTTTTGTCAATGAAATGCAGATCTCATTTCCCTTTGTCTTGATTTGAAGACTGTCCAAATGTCATGGTTCTTTAAGATAACTTCCCCAATCAGGGCTGACAGATTACCATATTGTCATGTTCCTGAAAATGGCACTCTTCCTGAACTGGCATAGTCCTGTGACTCCTTCCTTCTGATGTGTCAGTCCTTCTATCCACCTTTGCAATGAGGAAAAGAGATCCTGTGGTCCCTTGCTCCTAAAATTTTGTATTTGAATTGGTGCCAATCCACATTTGCGGAGCAAGCATCTTTGATTTGCTTAGTGGTGTGGTCAGGGATAAGAGCGCTATTTCTTACAGAGGTGGTGGACCTTGTAGACAAGTGGTTGGGAGAGCGGCCTGTATACCAAAGGCAGAACACAACTGAGCAACCAAGTCAATTCCTGCAAACTCCGGACCAGTGTTTTGCCTTCTTCTGAAATAGAGTGGGAGACTATAGACAACAGGTGGTGCTACCCATGTGTTTTGGCAAGGTCCCTTTCCTCAACTGTGAGGGTGTTTCCTAGAGCTAAGAGAGTTCTTCTCATCCTCTAGAACAGGTGGGGAACCTGTGGCTCTCCAGATGTTGTTGCACTAGAGCTTCCATCATCCCTATGCTGTTGGGCTGATGGGAGTTGAATGACATCTGGAGGGTCAGAGTTTTCACGCCCCTGCTCTAGAAAGAAATGGTTTATCAGGTTTGGCCTATAGCCACCAGTATATTTATTTTATTGTTTATTTACAGTATTTATATACCGCTCCGTATCTAGCACAGATTGCGGAGCAGTTGCCTACCATTGTTATAGATCATGTGTAGCTTACATATTAAATACTGATGATTTTAGAACAGAATGTAGATCTTGCAAAATCATATAAATAGCCCTATCCAAAAACACTTGGGAAAGCTAGTGGACCCTGCTACAAGCTCTGAAAGTCAGTTCAGCTGTGCAGCAGTGCATGCACTGAAGAGTTCCTGGCCAATAGTCCTTAAGAAAGAGGAGTGAATCCCCTCAATTAGTCATGTTGTTAAACCCCACAGCTCGTCTGTTCCATTTGTTTGGTGTAAGTGCGAGTAGGAAATCTGTTCATAACCCCTCTGTTAGTAAGACAGAAGCATTTTGTCAAGTATCTTGGTATTTTAAAGCAGTATTTGTAAGAAGTTCAAATCTCTGTGTGACTTATTTCAGCAGCTTTGGATTAGCTGGTTTTGGACAGGGGCCTTCTGTAGGCTTTTTTTTTTTAATAGAAGAGGGAAAATGTTGGGGGTGGGGAGAAGGATCATGATCCAGAGGTTCCACACATGGAACCACATTGTAACAGAAATATTTTTGTCAAATTTCTTGTTTTGAGTGTTTTTTTTAACACGCATACATACATTTGAATATATCCATAGCAGTGAATACATATGAAATGCACATATATGAAAATGCAACTTACTAGCAATTATACACAGGCTTCAACAAAAGTGGACCAGATATCCAAATAAGTATCCATTTGAAGGTGGCATCTCTACGCCACCCATTCAAATGTTGAAGGTGTTATAAGGTCCTCAATACATTGCATTATAGGAGGTGAGTGTTTATCTTTTCAGTGTTGTAATATCAATCATTTAGCTGTCAAGAGGGTATGGAGAATCCATTTGCGTTGACATGAAGCAGGTAAATAATTTAAAATAATTCCATGAAGCAGCTAAATAATTTAAAAGAGCATGTACATCAGAGAATAATACAAAATGTAAATCTAGTACAGCATGTATCTGTATAATAACCACCACCCAAAAAGAAGCAACTACTTGACGTTGCCAAAACATGTTTCAAAGAAGCATTAGCTGCATTGCACCACCAGCAATTAGCTGAATTAGACAATCCCTTATTAAAGAGACATTGCAGTGTTCAGTAGGCACAAAACAAAAGTTTTTCCTGAATAAGATGCAGCCTAAGATCCATAGATGCAACAGGTATAGATGATCCACTAATTAGACAGAATGGGATAATCCAATTCCCTGTTCCATTCCTGCTTAAAACCCTGTATTTATTCATCACTAGGAAGTGTTTATAGACATGGATTGTGGGTTGCTTTACCTCACCAGTCTCAATAAATGTATCCAATAATGATGGAGACTCGATGCTCTAAAAGTGGCCGGGCCAAACCTAGGTACTAACAAATGCTGTAATTGCAAGCATTGCCATTCAGCCATAGCTGGCAAGTCATATTTGGCACACAGGATAGAAAATGACAAATTCATAATCGGCACCCACCAGTTGATCTAAAGTAAAAATCACCTTATCTGTCCATGTCTGCCACAAAAACATTTTCTTACCAATTTTTAGATCTGGATTGCTGCATAACATCAATTTAGCATGAGAAAATGGATTAGAATGTAATTGATGTGACATTAAACGCCATACAGCTCTAATTGTAGGAAATGTAGGTAGAACTCTATTTATTTACTTTTTTAATTTAAAACATTTGTATCCTGCCCTGTATCATTAAGATGTCAGGGCGGTGTACAACCCTATACGTTCTTGTATGTTTAGAACCTAATGCCATCCATTTAGAGTGGAACCAGACACGAAGATTCCAAAAGTGACCAAGACAGGAAACACCAAAATTCAGTATGAGTCAGCAGATGCACCTGATGATATAAAGCAAGATCCAGAAAACCAAATTCACCTTCTTTTAATTGGAAGTTGCATCCTTTTCAGAGATAATTTTGGTGGAGAGTAAACCCCCTCCCCCCGGCATTGATTTTCTGAAAATATTTGCCAGGTATAGGTAAGGGAATCCCACATATAACATAAACAATCTAAGGTATAGCATTCATCTTAAGTATACTTACCTTACCCCACAAACTCTATCTTAAAGATACCCATCTATCTAAATCCTGAGAAATCTAATTTATCAATTTATTCAAATTAAGCTTAATCATTTGAGATATGTCTCTGGGAATAAGTATTCTGAGATGAGTAATAACATCCAGGCACCATCTAACTTTCCAATCAGATAATGCACTACAAAATATAGGATCTCCAATTGGCATCCGTTCGGATTTTGATCAATTAACTGAGTAACCAGACAAATTACCAAATGTACTAATCAGCTGCATCAGTGCTGGCACAGATGACTGGAGTTCGGAAATAAGCAATAAAAGATCATCAATCATAATTTTAAATTCTAAACAATCATGCACAAATCCATGAATACTACTATTCTGTCTAATAGCACAAGCCAGAGGTTCCAAACATAAATCAAATATCAAAGGAGAAAGTGGACTTGTGTCCTGCTTGTGGGTTCTCAGTTGACAGCTCTTTGGCCACTGTGTGAACAGAATGCTGGACTAGATGGACCCTGGGTCTGATCCAGCAGGGCTGTTCTTATGTACTTATGACATCCCTGCCTGGTTCTTCTCCCAAGTGGGAAAAAAGCTGGAAAACCCCAGTTAGTAATAACTCTAGCTGTTGGAAATGAGTATAATATTCTAACCCACTTCAAAAATTAAGGAATGCCAAATTTACTCAGAGTAGAAAAAATATATTGCCCATAAATTCGATCCAAGACTTTTTCAGCATCCAAAGAAACAATGGCACCCTGGTCCCTTCTGTCACTATTTAAAGCTATCAGATTTATGACTAATCTCAAATTGTCAGCCCTCTGTCTGTTTGATAAGTCCTACCTGATCTGTTCGAACCAATGTCGTAAAAACTTCAAGAAGTTTTATCACCTAAAATAGCAGTTAATATTTTAATATCTACATTAATTAATGAAATAGGTCAAAAATTAGCACGATGAGTATGATCTTTGCCAGGCTTAGAAATCACAGACATTCAAGCACCATTTAATGAAGAAAGGAGAGAGCCAGATTCAAAAATACGGTTAGAGAGACAATGTAGTTTTGGAATTAACAGGTTGGAAAAAGTTTTATACCGTTCAGTTGGAAATCCATCTGGTGTGAAATATGGATTTCAATTTATCCAGGCCCTCTCAGTTGATCAAGCTGAGAGGTTTGGGATCTTATGAGGTGGAGAAGAACATGCACACAATCAATGTAGATGAAAGAAAAGGAGATTTATTGAAATAAAAGAAATAAGCAAAAGTAGGACCTCCCCAGGGAGTTGCATGCTCTCTGAGGCTTAAGAGGTTGCACGCCTCCTAGGTACAAACTTAATTACAAAGAAATCTCAAAGAGTTTCAGGCTCTCTGAGGCTGAGGTTACGCACCTCTTAGGCAATAGCTTAACACAAAACAATCCTCAAGAAGTTGCACCCTTCTTGGTCAAAGCTTAGTTACCCAAATGTGGTGCATTAAATGACTAGATATACAGTTAGTCCCTGTTTGTTGCTCAGCTCCAGATCTACACCATAACTGGCCCACTGAGGCAACGGTGATACAGTGTCAGCCAGGCCAAGCCTAAGCCTGCTGTCTTATATCCAAAACCCAAACAGTTAAGTATGACAGAACAAAGATAACTGTACCATATGTAAGCCCTGGACAGTAAAATCCTTTCCCTGAATTCTACCCAACACATACTCACCACATGCTATCAAGTACTTGGCCAGAGCACTTAATACGTGTCCCGTGGATCGATGGTACTGTTGGTATGTGCACATACAAACAATCCAGATGCAACCACGCCCCTCCTGAACACCGGCAGATTCAGGGGTTTTATACCCTTTTCCCTCGTGGGTCTCATGAGATCAAAGAGGGGTTCAGTATATTTTTTGTTGATAATACATCATGTTCCCAATTTCCAGGATTGACATTTGTTGAAGACAGATTGAGATCTCCTCCTGACTCCCCAACATTTCTCAAGGTTGCTTCTGTGGTCATAATGTGCCGTCCTCCTCTTTTATTGGCCCATTTCCATCTTCCATAACTGATACTTTGGCAAGCTTCAAAACATATGAGAGCACCCCATTTGGCCTTTCTGCAATAAAGCTAATAAATTCTCCATTCACACCTCCCTTTCCTGACCTGGGCTAGAATACTTCATATGCACATGACATGGAATGGTTAAAAGTTAACCTTTTCACATTTCATGATGTTCTCAATGGACACTTAAATGTTTTGGGTTACAGGGTGCATTCAGGATGTTTACAATTCATGTTACATTCGGGGTCAGAGTTTGCATTGTATTTCATTCACACCATGTTTGTTAGATTTCAAAAGAGGACAAGAGTTCATTGTGGTGTCTGAGGTCTACAAGGTTATCTACTAGGAGCAGGGAGAGAAGTTATAGAAGGAAGCAATCTTTATTGACAAATCAAGTATAGGTGGATTTAAGAAATGAGAGAAATTAATAAAAGTGAGAAGATATTAAAGGGAAGATATAAACTTAACTATTTAAGGGAAATCTATGTGGATGTAAGGAGATATAGGGAAGAGAGCATGAAAAAATAGGAAAAATAAAATCACACTGTGTCACTGGCCCTGGTGATTTCTCAGTATTCATACTCATAATTGCTTTCATATTTTTTGTCCATATGCAAGGGAGCCGAAAGAAACTGCTGTTGTGAAGAATCCAAACTTGGGAGATTTTTTAAAAAGCACCCACGTCTCGCTCTGATATTATACAAGTCAGAATAAAACTTTAAAAATTGTAAATTTATATTCACAGGAGAAGTGTGTGTCGTATCGCTATCATCTTTTATAGCAGAAATAAAATTTCTAAGCTTTTGCTGTTTGAGGCAATACGCCAGAATCTCACCTGGACATTTTCCCAACATACCTGTTAAAGCAAGTACTGCCTGTTGAGATAGAATATTATTTTATTTATTTATTTAAAACATTTGTATCCTGCCCTATATCATTAAGATCTCTGGGCAGTGTACAGATAAAATCAATTTAAGCAGTATAAAACTATTATTCAGCTCTTATTTAACATTCTGTAAGGGGTGGGGCAACCAGCAAACTGGGATATTAGACTTTTCAAGTTACTATTCAAATATGTTTGTTGCATTGTTTTAGGTTTTTTTCTTATGAGACGCATAGGCAATTATTCGGGCCCGCATAAAAGCTTTACAGGCTTCCCACTCAGTGGTGCAAGAGCTAGCTATACCCTCACTGATTTCAAAGTACTCCAGTAGCTCAGTAGAGATGTATAATTTAAACACCTCATCTGAAGATGCAACGTTGGGGCATGGTCCAAAGCTACCAAAAAATCAACCTTACAGGCATGAATTTGATGTAACAAAGATGAATGAACCAAAAAATAATCTAGCCGAAAACAATTATGATGAACCGATGGAATAAATCTCTCTCCAGGATGCAAAATACACCAAGCATCAAATTCAGACATGTGGGCCTGTAGTGTAGATCTCACCACAGTTTGCATCTTGCAAGCAGGAGTACTCCTGTCCAACAGTAGATCTAAAATCTCATTAAAGTCCCCTCCCACAATCAAATACTCATATGCAATATCAACCAATTTACTAAAACATTCATGAAACATGACTGGGGGATCATTATTAGGCTCATACACATTAATCATAGCAATAAGCTGATATGGACAACCAGAATCAAAAGCCGACCATCAGAATCAATAACCACCTGTTGAACTGAAAAGGAAACTTGCTTATGGATTAAAATAGCAACCCCTTTAAACCTTTTGTATCAGAATTATATGATGCTTTATTCATACTGAGTAAATTTTCCACCTTTAAACAGGTATTTGGAGCAGAGATATTAGGTATAAAAGCAATCTTCCCTTAACGGAGATCAACAAGATCCTGAAGAACTTGGAAAGCAAGAAACTCATTAAAGCTGTGAAGTCTGTAGCAGTGAGTAACTCATAATTTTGAACTAACTGAATGATGCAATCTATAATGTCTGTTATGAGAGTTGAGCAGGAGCAAAGAAACATTGGATTAGCTCTGGCTTTTTATTATAGGATCTGAGTGTCTTTGAAAAGTAACTGTACCATCAGATGAGTGTGCTGGTGAGCTAACTCAGAGAATTACTCTTCTAGGGGATGTTTCACACATTGACCTGAGACACATGTAACAGCAGCAAATCATGCGTTAACCTGGGTTAATAAACCTACAATTTCTTGTGGTGTGTGCCGGGCATGAGCCACTTCCGATTTGAAGATGCAAGCTCCAATTAGTGCAATCGTAGGTTGCTCTGTGACTTGCAAACCCAGTCATTTTGGCTTGTTCGTGGACTAAACAACCCAAAGTTAACCTACAATTAGTTGTTAGGTTAACTTTTGGTTGTTCAACCTGCGCACAGCTCAACAGTTCACACATCATGGAGCAACCTATGATCGGGCTGATTTGCATATGCATGCACCATGGCAAATCGTAGGTTAATTGACCCACACTTTGCTGTCATTATGTGTGAACTGGCCCATTATATGGTAGAAATTTGGGAGTTGTCTCAGATTGTAATCTTATTAGGGAGCTGCAGTCAATCCAAGCTCCTTCAGGAGTGACCTGCAGGATTTGTCTGTCTTTGTCCCAGGCTTCTAGAATAAAGAACACTTCTAGTAACAGCATTAATTATATAATAACTGAGGACTCAGAACATCAGTTTGTTTTTTAGAAAAAAAATGTTAACATTACTAGTCTTCAAACCTTTCCTACCGAGGACCCATCTTCAGCTACAATCTGTTATTTGGTAGTCACTTTAAAGTTTAAATTGGGCAATACCTTTATTAGGATCAACCAAAACGGCACAAAAGATTGTGCAAGTTTTGAGTTCTCCAGAACTCTTCATCAGGCTAGGCAGTAAAAAGCTGGGTATGAGGAAAGAACAGAAAAGTCCAAAATTAGGCCATATGCTGAGGTCTGCAGTTTAGACCCAGCCTCAAAATGGAGATTGCAGAGAGAATGAATTAGTCACTGGCAGGTGTTGCAGGTATTGGATTACATCTAACATTCTGGGACAATGAAACAATGGCTGACTCCTGTCTCTGGGAACATAGGAAGCTGCCTTATACTGACCATTGGTCCATCTAGCCCAGTATTGTTGACGCTGACTGGCAGTGGCTCTTGAGCGTTTCAGGCAGGGTTCTTTCCTTGCCCTACCTGGAGAAGCTGGGGATCAAATCTGAGACCTTCTGCATGCGAGGCATGTGCTCTGTCACACTGAGCTGTGGCTGCCTGTAACTCAAATCTGCGTCTTTCTCTAGGTGAAACACAGAGGTTCCTGGTATGCAGAGAGCAGAACTAAAGAGAAACATGATAGCCTTTATATTATCAAAGCTGGAAACTAATTTTAGGTGGTGCACCCAGTAAAAAGTCAGCTGAAGCCAAATTGTGTAGTATTACCTAGTGGTTGGAGGGAATGGAACCCTCAGAATGCAAATCACTTTCCTCTGGTGTTAAATTCCACCCTGAATGGCTAAATACAATAATCCAAGGCAGATTTTTTTAAAAAAGATAGCAGCACTACTAAACAAGAGAAAAACAAAATCTCAGATTTGCACAATCGTTTGTGGCATTTTGGTTGGTCCTAATAAAGGTATTGCCCAACGGTGTACTTTGGATTGTTTTCCTCATGGACCACCTTTCTGCTTTTGTCTTTAGGATTATATATTTACATATAATAGAGAACAGGGCTCCTGTATATTTTAATAGTTGCAAAGGAGCATAGATACTGGTGAAGCAATTTGTCATTCAGGAGTATGAAAAATGTTTGCCAAAATTCTGTCTCCTACATGTTAAAGATACAGACGATCTGTCTTTATAGCTGGTCATCCTCAATCTGTCTCTTTCATTCTCTAAAACAACCCCTCAACCCTAAAACAAAACAAAAATGGTGTTGATGCCACTGCTCTGACCCACTTTCTGTCACAGCACAACCCACTTGTGGGTCCCAACCCATCAATAGAAGACCAGTGAATTACAGAACTGCTTACGCCACCTTGCAGTGTAAACATGCTTTGTGACCATTTTTTTCTCTGTTAGTGTGAGAGGGTATGCAGAGTGAGTGGGCTTTTTCTTCCCGTCAGGCTGAAGAGATGGGGGAAATACATGTGGCCAACTTTTGCTACAAAAAACTGCTTCTTCCTTTTCTCCTTGTGGTTTGTCACGGCTCCAACTAAGTGGCAAAAGCTGTGTGAAGAGCACTGCATATTGCTGTAGTCTGTGCCAAGAGCCAGGTCCTGATCCCCAATCTGACATGGGGAGCCTGGGATTCAGTGTCTTTCAGGGAGCTCAGAAAGCGGGGGCAGCAAAGGAGAGAACAGCACAGCCCTGTGATCTCTCTCCACAGCCATCCCCACACAGATGACCCCGAGAGAGCTTGGTCGACGAAAATTCATGGTATTACTCATAAATATTACGTGCTATTTCCAGTCTGCCATGCGATGACTTTAAGGTACCACTAGTAGAGACCCCAATTGGCTGCTTTAAGTTCAGGGGCAGTAGTTCCTATGGATGGAGATACAGTGTGGTGTAGTGGTTAGAGTGTTGGACTGGGAGACCTGGGTTCAAGTCCCCACTTGGCCATGAAGCTCACTGGGTGACTTTAGGCCAGCTACCGAATCTCAGCCTAACCTACCTCACAGGGTTGTTGTGAGGATAAAATGCAGAGGAAGATTATGTACACTGCCTTGGGTGCCTTAGAGGAAAAGGTAGGATATAAATGTAACAAATAAATAAATCTCTCAGGTATTCAAGTGAGATACAGAGAGACATCACTTTTCATAAAATCCACAATGCCTCAGCACTGGCAGTTAGAGCTTTCTCAGCATCATCTTTTGTGTACTGATTTTATTTGAGTTGATTTGTGTTTTATCTGCTTTTATGTAAGTCGTCTTTACTTGTTATAGGATGACTAACACATTGAATAAAAATAATAATAAAAATTGGCCAGAGCATCTGTTCTCTAGGTGGAGGACTTCCTACAGAACCCAATAAAAATCCACAGAGCGATTTTAAAATTCTCTAAGGCCTCAGCTTTTATAACAGATGCCACTCTAGGTTCAGTTCTCAGCCAGTGAGCAACAGAGCCAGATGTATCAATGCACCATTGGCTCAAATACTGGAATGTAGTTACAGCCTGGGCTCCCAATGTGACACCTGTGGGGACCTCCAACAGCGCCCATGAAGCTCTTCACTCCCTGTCCCCTTCAAAATTTTATTTTTTAATAAAAAGCTTGAAAAACATTAGGGTGCCGGGTTCTCCCTCCTGTTCCTGAACCTGCCTCTGATCAGCTGTTTGGCAGGCAGGAAGTTGCTTTCTGGCCCCACCCAATCTTCTCCCGCCCAGGCAGATCTTTCCCCTTTGATCTCTCTCTCTCCACTCCCAGCCTCTAGCCTCGCTATATCTCCCCATATCCCTTGGCCTTGCTATTCCTCCTTCCCCCCCAGCCTCTACCCTTGCTGTTTCTTCTACCACCTTGGTAGAAGGTGTCTTCTGCTATCTTGGTGTTTCTCCCACTCTTGGCCCCTGTCCTTGCTCTTTCTCTCACTACTTGCCCCTCCTTCCCAGTCCCTCGCCTTGCTCTTTCTCTCCCTCTTACCCCTCTCTCTTACTATGTCTTCCCCCTTCCAGCCTCGCTCTTTTTCTCTCCCTTCCCAGCCCCTTCTCTCGTTCTTCACACACACACACACACACACACACACACACACACACACACAGCACTTCACAGGTGGGACTCCGATGGCAGAGGAGGAGGTGAGAGTGCCAGGTGGGAAATGGAGTGGCTGAGCCTGGGGTTGAGGTAGGGAAAACGTTTTTTTTCTTTTGGGGCTGGGGGCCTTCGGGGCTGGGGAAAGTAGGCCTACTCAGAAGTAACTCCTACTGAACTCCATGTAAGCATGCATATGATTGCAACCTTAAATGAATATTTTGTTGTGCTTCTTGGGGTCAAATATGTGCATTGGCTTTGGAGTTCAGATCCTTCCTCTGCTTGTATTTGGTTTCTTAAATGAATTACTTGTCTTTCGACTAGCCAGGCCCCCGTGGCAGCCATTATGTGACTAGCCTCATCCACCACATTTGGTGGTGATGCCCACAGCAGTGTGCCTGCAGGTCCAAAAAGGTTGGGGACCCCTGTGATACAGCAATCAGATTGAACCTGGCCTCAGTCCCCTTTACAGGGTCATGCCATTTGGAGGAAGATGCTCTAAAGAGACATCTTAGTAGAAACTAAAGACAAGTGCAGGACAGTGGCAATGTCTAAAATGAAGAGATGAACACATGCCTCGTAGATGCTCATCCAACTGTGTTTATCCCCAAAGGTCATCCTTCTGCACCAAAGATTTCAAATCAAATGAAGTTTCCTGGCCCAGATCCAGATTTCATGTCAGAAACACAGCTCCTTCCTCAGGTAGACTTGGCCCCAGGAGAGGGGGGCACCAGGAATTCTGACTCCAGATTTCCAGAAGAGATTAAATCACAGGTTTCTTCCATTTCTGACATCAAGGTGTCCACAAAAACAGATTATCAGTCAAGCAATATCACATCAGTTAGACAGAAGCTATAGAGCACGTGCCTTTTACAGAAAGGATTCTACTCTGCTTTTGCCATTGTCCCTCCAAAAGGAGAAGATTAGAGAGCTATTCTGGATTTTAAAATCTAAACAAATTCATCATCTCCCACATATTCTGGGTGGAAATTCTAACATCCATCAAGGAAGCCTTTCAGCTAGGCGGCTGCCGATCCACCATAGATCTGATAGAGGCATACCTTCACATGCCCATTCACCCTCTAAACTCCATTTTTGTTATCAGCACCACTATTTCCAATACTGGGCTCTCTGCTTTAGTCTCTTACTGGCCCCAAGTGTCTTTACAGAGCTTATGGCTTCACTAGTATTTCTTCTTTATCTGCAAAGAATACACATCTGTCATTACCTGGACAAGACCTCCTTGTCTTGACTCCCTCCTTAGAAAGAGCCCAACTAGACCTGCACAACACTCTGCATTGTCAGCAGACTCATGGATTTTTAATCAATCGTCAGAAAAATTGCCTTCAAAAAGGTCACCTGGGGCCACACAGTAGAAACCAACACAGACTACATTTTCCCATCACAGGAATGAATCCAGGAAATCACTGAGGTCCTTAAGCCTGTTCTTGGTTCCAAGAAGGTGGACATGAGAACTCTGCACATACTGTGGGTCTCAAGATCTCCTGTTTAGACATTGTTCCCTGGTCATGCCTTCACTCCAGATGTCTCTAGTGGTGCCTACTTCTTTTTCAAGACATCTTTAAGAAACTACATTACAAAATACCACTGGCCAGTGAACTCAGAAACAGTCCTTCAGCTGGTGGCAGAGCCCTAGCAACCTTGCCAAAGGAGACCAGCCCCTCTCCTGGCCAAGGTCCTCATAATCCAGATGCTGTGGCTAGCACAAGAGTCTAAACACAGTATCAGTTGGCTAGAGCTCTGCATGATCGAACTATCCTTGTTTCATCTATGTTTCATCTAACATGCTAACATGCAAGAGGGAATTGGGTCACAGTTTTATTATTTTAAATATGTTTATACTGCCTTTTAATGTGAAACCTTCTCAATGTCATTAGAAGATAAAACTATAGCAAAAAAACGTAGAATACAATTAACGACAATAGCAGCATAAGCCACTTAAAATAACAGCAACAAGAACCAAGTTATAAAATAAAGATCAGCACTTTGCATCTAGACTGGACTGAGACCAGCCTGCTACCCATCGCAGTTCATCATGTCAGGTCTACACAACACTAAAGGGTACTTGCTACATCGCCAGGAGATCAATCTCTTGGAATGGAGGCGCAGAACACTTCCGAGACACTTCAGACCAATAAGCAAAGACTTCTTCAGCTCACCAATAAACTGGAAAATACCTAATGTAAGGAACAGGAGGAGTGGATGCACTATCATGAACCAGGCCTCCTATAATTCTTTGGGATGAGTCCTTCACAAGCTCAGGCAGGAGCAGGCATCAGTACTTCTTACAGCACCTTTCTGCCCAAGGAGACTTTCTCAGAGATAATCCACCTATTCTCAATGCAGTTCCTTCCTAACAAACGAAGCCTGCTGGCCTAAACCCCAGATTCAGCATGGCCTCCCCACAGTCCACAGATTCTCCTGCTAAAAACTCTGCAAGCTCTTCAGATGCCTTCTTTTGAACCATTGAAATAGATGCTGCTAAGGCTTCTATCATTCAAAATCAAAACTGACTTGCTTAGTTGCAATAATATAGGCATATAGAGTATTGAATAATAACGCTTGCTTGGTAAAATACCAGCTTTGCATTTTCCTAAGGACTGAGTGACTCTCAGACTGGCTCAGTCCTTCATCCCAAAGGTTAACACACTTTTTCACAGGTTGTAGGAGTCCATCATTGCTTTAGTTTCAAACCTTGTCACTCTTCAGAGCATATTTGTGCAACTTAGACATGCATAGAATACTCAAGGTATACATCGAACACACACCCGCCTTTAGATAAGCAGTCAATGTCTTGGTCTCCTTTCATCCCACCTCCATGAGAAAAAAACGCTATCCGCCTCCATCAGAGCCGGTGGTTCCATGCCTGATTGCACTTGTGAGGCATAGCATGTCCCTGCCCTCTTGCACATTCAGGACACTCCACTGAGGCAGCTGCCACCTCAGCAGCCCTATCTTGAAACACCCTAATCTCAGAACTGCTGCTTGGTTTTCTGCAAATACATTCACAGAACACTACAAGCAGGGCACCCATGCATCTGCAGAGGCTGCTTGTGGCGGGAGAGTGCTGCAGAAAGTGCTCTCAGCATGAGGAGAAATAGCCATGATCCCACCCAGGCTGTTGCACTGCTTTTTCGTCTCCCACTCTGAATTCTCTCCCACACCAAGAGAGAAAGGAATTACTTATTCTTGGCAGTGTGTCAGATCTGCTCTTCCTTGCATTTTAGTGGTTGTCTCTTAATACTAACTTTTGTCATTGATAGACATAAATAAATTCACTTCAGACCACAATACAAACCTTTCCAAAAACATTCTCTGTGTCTCGGTGTCTGATGTTCTGGCAGTTACTAGTTATTGTCAGCCATAAGCGTGGCTAGAGAATGGAACTGAGTAGGAGGGGCTTTCTCGGAAAGGAAGAATAGCGAAAACGACAAGTCGCATGTGTTTTCCCTGCCTCTTGTGCCTGATGGGAAGAGAGAGCCCACTCACCTTCTGCACACCAGCAGGAAGAAGCCTTCATGGTAAGTACCAATGCTACTTTCTCCTAACGAACGAGAACAAAACCTGCGCCGTTCATTCAATAGGCTTCCAAGAAGAAAGTATATATGTTGTACAACCTCCAGCCTGACCGCTCTGTGACCGGAGGAGCTTGGTACAGTGACCAAGACTTTGAATCTGAATTCGTAGAGGTGCTAAACCAACAGTGTTTCAAGTTCCTACAGAGTAAGGTAAGTCCACCAACTGTGTTGTTTTGTTCATGATTCTTTGTGATATGTCAAAGTTGCAATATCAAGAACTTAAAGAAGGGATGAGTGCTTTAGGGGCGCTTACCCAGTTTTCTTTGACTATTTCTTAGCTGGCAAGTTGCATTAACAGGGAAACAGGCAGGAGTAGCTTCTGGAGAAGATTCTGCAGGAACGACCAGTATCTGTTTTTCTTAAAAAGGCAGCCCTGGAAGTAGCAGAATATTTGTATATTTCTTGTTTTCATTGCTGGTCTTTGTTCCATTATGACTGGAGCATGGTTTGGGTATGTCTGGGTGGCAATGGTGTGTAGCTGGCTATACCAGGACTTTTACATCTGCTATATTATATAATTATACACATATACTCTCTCACTCTCTGTATACGCATATGGACACAGACACAGACACACACTCATACCCCTGTGTGTGTGTGTGTGTGTATACATACATACACACACACACGCGCGTATGCACATATACACATAAATGCATGCACACACATATGCATACATATGCATACTTATATGCATCTGTACACACCACATATACACAAACACTTAAATACATACACACACATCTATACACACACAGCCACACAAAGACTTACAGCCACACACTGCACACACATATACATACACATGCACATACTGTCACCCTCTCCCTTCACAATCAACACACCCCAAGATACCAGGTTTCAGGCTCACTACTTTATTAGTTAATGACCAGGTTTTTTACAAATGCAAATTCTAGGAAACTCTCAGGCTACAAAGGAAACAGTTACTCCACGCAATTATGAATACCAATAGAGGAGCTGAAGTGGAAGTTAGAGAAGTGCGGGCAGTTTGAACAAGAACTTCCTGGCCAGACTAAGCTTAGGGGGGATGCCCCTCCCTTACAGTTGCTCCCTCCTACGTAGGCTGCCACGCATAGCCAGGCTGGAGGAACGTCTGAGCTCCACCTCTAACTTTTCCCGCTTTGTTCTGTGACGGACCCTAGCATCCCTCAAGTCACACCCCTCACTCTCATTCTCCCTTGAGACTTGGGTTCTCATGGGGGAGGAAAGGGGGGTCCCTTCAGACCAAGCCAACTATGTGCCAAGGTCGTGAGAAGAAGATCTTGCCATATCTGAGCTCACTAGGGAGGGAGCCTCCCACTGTTATGGCTGTTCCCATTCTGAATCTGAGCTGCTAGCTATCTCCACATGCTCAGATTCATTCCTGACACATACAAACCTATGCATACACACATGCACACTCACATAGACACACATAGACACAAGCACACACAGAAAAATACACACCACATACAATCACAAACATAGAAACACACAAACATAGACAAACACACACATAGACAGACATAGGGACACACACAGACACACCACATATATACACCCCACACACAAATATACATAAATACACACACATACATAGACCCACACATATAGACATACATACACCATGTACACATATATATGCACACGCCCCTCACATATATATTCCCCCACAAATATATGCATACACACACATCATATGTGTATGCATATACACCACACATATATACATACAAACATACATGCACACACACATATACGCACATAAGACAAGTGTATACACACACACTCACACAGAGACACACATATACACTTAAACAGAAACATATACATACACATGCACATAGATACACACACACACACGCACAGATACACATACTTCTATACACACATGTTTATTTGGTTCCAAGTGGCTCTCACACAGTTGTATGGGACACAGCACATAAAACAATACCTAGTTAACCACTGAGGGACGCCTGTCCCTAACACTGAAGTCACCAGGGCTCCATCGCACTGGGGTCCATTTACTTTGTCCTTTCTTCACAAATGTAGGCTTCCTTTCTACCACATCGTGTTTCTGTCTCTTATTTTGTAGGCTGAAGCAGCTCGAGAAAGCAAACAGAACCCCATGATACAGAGGAACAGCTCATTTGCATCCTCTCATGAGGTGTGGAAATACATCAGTGAATTAGGCATCAGTAAGGTGAGGCCATCGTTGTACTTCTGTCCTTTCATTTTCTACTCCGTGACCAGTATTGTGTGTTTTGCAAAATAATAGTTACGGTTCCACACTGTAACTATCGATAATTGGGTTTTCTGGCTTCAGATGAATTGCAGCTCTGTATTGGACACCCTATTTTTTAAAATCTGTTTTTGTGAAACTAGTTTCTGGACCCTTTCCTGACTAGCTGTTTATTGAAACAAAAATACTTCAGGCTTTGTGATATGGAGGTTAAACAAATTAGACATGTGTAACTTTTAAGAGTGATGACTCCACAGACCGTTCAGAAACTGCCCTTGGTGCAGAATGAAGCAGTTAGAATGCTTCTGGGAGCCAGGCACTTGGATCATACACATATTCTGCGCCAGTTACATTGGCTTTCTATTTGTCTCTGGGCCAATTTAAGGTGCTGGGATTAACCATTAAGGCCCTGAATGATTTGGGACCAGGTTATGTGTTAGTAGCCAACCATTATGTTCTACTAACCAGCTGTAAAGTCCAGTCTCATCACAATAATACTGTAACTATAAGATAATTTCTAGAATAATTGGATTGTTTACACAGAACTATGTTAAGAAAAGTGCAATCATTTTTAAAACTGCTGCTGTTGTTGTTAAACAATAGGAGTCTGGACTCACCAGACACACAGGCAGCATGCAGAGCATGTGGTGGGGCACACTTGTGAAGGGGTATGTTTTTAAGTCCCTCTTTTAACATGCACACATACGAGCCCTGCATGATCCAATTAAGGGCCTGTCTAGTATAGCCTTCTGTTCTCACAGAGGCCAACCAGATGCCTGTGGCAAGGTGGGAGCCTCTTTCAGCCCAGGGGCCGGATTCAGTTTCAGGGAGGCGCTTTCCTGGCCCCACCCAGCCTTCTTCCACCCACGCAGACCTTTCCCTGTTGCTCTCTCCGTCTCTCCATGCCCAGCCTCTAGCCTCACTGTTTCTCCCCCACCCCTTCTTTGCACTAGTTGTGTCCCCACAGCAGCCATTATGTGACTAGCCACATCCTCCATGGGAACCATTTTGTGGTGGTGCCCACAATAGGTTTTCAAATTTCCAAATGTTCCATAGATCCAGAAAGTTTGGGGAGCCCTGCTCTAGCAGTTTCTGCTTAATTTAGGTGCAAACTGTGACCTTTTTCTCTCCCTTAAAAAAACAACAACAGGTGGGGGGCTGCACTTGGGGGTGGATGGGCAGCAGGACCGCATATAGCCTGCGGGCCGTGTGTTTCTCACTCCTGGTTGAAACTATGATGTGGCTTTATCAGATGTACAAACCACATGTAGTTTAAACCTGGAAACAGATGCTTTCAATCTCCTCTTTCTGGCATGTGCCAGGGGAGGGGAGAACACCCCAACCTGAGGTTCATAGAATAGTATCATAGAATAGTAGGGTTGGAAGGGGCCTACAAGGCCATCGAGTCCAACCCCCAACGCAGAGCCTGGTTCTAGCAGGCTCTTCGTGTAACGCTAAACTGGGGTTAAGCATTGCATCCGAACCAAGACAGTGTGTAATTAACTTACAGAATTCACTGCTACAATATAGGATGATTGTCTAATCTCCTTTTAAGTCAGTGGAAAATTCATAGAGGATGTTCAGTGCTTTTTGTTCAGTTCTGGGTGCCTCTGGCTGCCTGCTGTTAGAAAATGAATCCTGGACTACATGGATGGACCCATGGTCCGGTACAACAGGATGGGTCTCATGATCCAGCCGAAATTGAGCACATTTCATTCCCATTTTGCTATTAAGAGTTTTAAGCATGTGCTTCACTTTACCTGGATTATGTACATTTTATTTTTAAACTCGTATTCTGTCCGCCTCTGACAATTTTAGTCCCTCCTCTCTCCCTCTCCCCCACCGCATTTCTTTTGTATTTTATTTGTCTCCATAACTGGAATGCAGTTACCTTTACACTGCTGTTTTTGGATTTTGCTATAGCAAAACGCCTGAGTAATTACTAGATGACACTTTCCGTGCTGCCTTAAGTTCCTGCTTGATCAGCTGTTTAGATATTTAATTCCCAGCCGTTCTAATTGCTGTTACACTAATATTCTGCAATATTCTGTACAGTGTTTATGACTTTCTCCTTTTAAAGCGTTCTGCTTTTCAATGCACATTCTTCCTTTGTTAGAAAATACTACTTGTATATAATTTTTTACAAATTCTCTTTTAGGTGGAATTGTCAATGGAGGATATTGAAACCATTCTAAACACATTGATATATGATGGAAAGGTGGAAATGACAATCATTGTTGCCAAAGAAGCAACAGCTGGCAGTGTGGATGGGCATATGAAACTGTACAGAGCCGTCAGTCCAATCACACAGCCTACTGGTCTAGTTCGGATGCCCTGTGGGATCTGTCCAGTAAGTTACTCCTCAGGAATAATGAGATGAGGCCGGATCTTTAGCTAATGTGGCTTCTGTACTCTTAGTTCTTAGTTGGCCATTCAAGTTAATCCTGTAGTCGGGTAAAATGTTTCATCAGGAATAGAACATCTTTCACCCAGGGCTGAATAGCTCAGGGCTGCCTCGTGGGATCTTTGGGATGAATTGGTCTTACTCTTGAGATTGATATTTGGCTTCATTGATGTTTGGTCTTAATATTAGCAGATGCTGAGCCTTTTCTATTTTATTTATGTATTTATTATACCATCATTTAATTTAAAATAATTCAAGGAAGTTTATAAAAATCTAATCTAAAAAATTCAATAACAATAAAACAACAGATAATCCAGAAAATAGCAATTAAAGGCAACGTTAAAACAATCCAGGAGAAATTAAAAACACCACTGATTAAAAGCCTGGGTAAATAAAAATGTGTACACTTGACATGGAAGGGAGCCAGGGAAATCCCCTTGGGAAGAGGATTCCACAAATGGAACATCACAGCCAGGGAACTCCTATTTCAGGTCACTTCTTGCCTCACTTCAGCTGGGGGAAGAGAGCCTTCAAAGATCTTAGTTTGGGGGTGCAAGGGTGATTTCTCTTTAAAGACAGGGGGGAGGGCAGCATCCTGTCACCGTTCTTTCTCTAGAGAGCAAGTCATTCACTTACTGTGCAGTCTTCTCCCAGCTTCTGTGACTGCTTCTGGCCATGGCTGGGCTGGGCTGGGCTGGGCTGGGCTGGCTCGTGCTTCTCATTACGGCCGCTTGACCTCTTTCTAGCTCTCTCGTTTGGGGCTGGCTGAGGCATTCTGGGTCACTAATGAATGTCTCTAGGAAGACTGCAGGCAGGCAGATCAGTCCTTTTGGATACTGTGCCGGATTTCCCAACGGGGTCCTGATTTGTTTCCCCAGAGCCAATCAGGACCCAGGTATTTGTTTGTGCACATGGAAGCCCATCAGGATGCCAAAACCATGTCAGTGTACTCAATGGTTGTTGTTTTTAATTTTCCCCTTGTTTGCTGGGCTTTTGCAAGGGACTCAAGGGAAGCAGTCAGATGGTAGTGCTTCTTCGGTGAGTTTGCATTGTGTGTGCTTGTGTAGGAATTGGTGGGTGTGGGACCTTGGGAGCACTTCGATATTTTTAAATTATTTTAATGTTATTAAAAAAAACACCTGCAGGCTTATAAGAGATAATGGGGGGTGTCCCTGGAGCTTCCCAAAATCCCTTGGCATTCCCCCCCCCACTTTAAAAAAAGTTTTTCATTTTCTCTCTCTGTCCTTCCTGGGGCTGTTGGAGCAATAATTTGGTGGGGGGATCTCAAAGTTACTCAAATATGAAATTGCTGATCTTCTAACCTAAATAGGCAAGATGTTTCTAACATTAGGCTCTGTACCAGAGGACTGGAAGATGGACAATGTAACACTAGTTTTTAAAAAGGAGTCCAGGAGGGATCTGGGAAATTACACACCGGTTAGTTTAACATCTTTTCCAGGTAAATTGGTTGAAAGCATTATTAAAGATAAAATTAGTAAACATATAGAAGGACAAGCCCTGTTAAAGGAGAATCAGCACAGCTTCCTCAAAGGTAGAATCATACAATAGTAGGGTTGGAACGGGCCTATAAGACCATCGAGTCCAACCCCCTGCTCAGCGCAGGAATTCAAGTTAAAGCATCCCTGACATGTGGCTGTCCAGCTTCATCTTGAATGCCTTCAGTATGGGAGAGCCCACCACCTCCCTAGGGAATTGGTTCCATTGTTGTATTGCTGTAACAGTCAGGACGTTTTTCCTGATGTTCAGCTGGAATCTGGCTTCCTGTAACTTGAGCCCATTATTGCGTGTCCTGCACTCTGGGGTGATCGAGAAGACATCCTGGCCTTCCTCCCTGTGACAACCTTTCAAGTACTTGAAGAGTGCTATCCTATCTCCCCTCAGTCTTCTCTTCTCAAGGCTAAACATGCCCAGGTCTTTCAGTCTCTCCTCATAGGGCTTTGTTTCCAGGCCTCCGATCATCTTTGTTGCCCTCCTCTGAACTTTTTCCAGTTTGTCTGCATCCTTCTTAAAGTGTGGTGCCCAGAACTGGACACAGTACTCCAGATGAGGCCTAACCAATGCTGAGTAGAGGGGAATTAGTACTTCATGTGATTTGGAAGCTATACTTCCAGTAATGCAGCCCAAAATAGCATTTGCCTTTTTTGCAGCCACATCACATTATTGGCTCATATTCAGCTTGTGATCTACAACAGTTCCAAGTTCCTTCTCGCTTGTAGTCTTGTTGAGCCAAGTATCCCCCACCTGGTAACTGCATTTGGTTTCTTTTTCCTAGGGGCAGAACTTGGTATTTATCCCTATTAAATTCCACCCCGTTGTTTTCAGCTCAGCGCTCTAGCCAATCAAGATCACTTTGAATTTTGTTTTTGTCTTCTAGGGTATTAGCTATCCCACCCAATTTTGTTCATCTGCAAATTTGATGAGCATTCTCTGCACCTCCTCTTCTAAATCATTAATAAAAATGTTGAAGAGCATTGGGCCCAGAACTGAGCCCTGGAGTACCCTGCTCATTACCTCTCTCCAGTTTGAGAAGATCCCATTTGAGTCCGATTCTGTAGCCAACTGTGGATCCACCAGATCGTTGTTTCATCTAGCCCACTTTGAGCTAGTTTGCAAATCAGGATATCATGGGGCACTTTGTGAAAAGCTTTGCTGAAGTGGAGATATATTATGTCCACATCATTCCCACAGACCGTAAGGGAGGTTACCTGATCAAAAAATGAGATCAGATTAGTCTGGCAGGATTTGTTCTTGACAAATCCATGTTGGCTTCAAGTAATCACTGCATTGTTTTCAAGGTGCTTACAGATGGATTGGTTTATCATCTGCTCCAGAATTTTCCCAGGGATTGATGTCAGACTGACTGGTCTGTAGTTCCCAGGCTGCTCCTTTTTGTCCTTTTTGAAGACAGGGACAACATTAGCCCTCTTCCAGTCCTCTGGCACTTCCCCCGTCCTCCATGATTTCTCAAAGATAATAGACAGTGGTTCTGAGAATTCTTCTGCCAGTTCCTTTATTACTCTAGGATGAAGTTCATCTGGCCCTGGAGATTTGAACAGGTGTTCCTTGACCATATGCCAGCGGTTCTCAACCTGTTGGTCGCGACCCCTTTGGGGGTCGAATGACCCTTTCACAGGGGTCGCCTAAGACCATCGGAAAATGGTCCTTAGGACCTAAGGCATGCTGCTGGCGGCTGCGGCCCTGGAGGTGGCCGCCGCCGTGGGGCTCGGCAGCGCCCCCTCCTGCCGCCGCCGAGGCTTTCTCCCCTTCAGCTCGAGTGCGAAGAGGGGCAAAGCCTGTCACCGTCCGCCCCTGCTCATCTCACCCTCTCTCGTCTCCCTCCTCTCTGGCTGTTGCCTGAGCCGAAGGGGAGGAGTTTGCGCCGCCACTCTCTGGCTCCGCTTTGCATGTACGCCACTTCCAGTCGTGCAGGGGAGGGGGTCGGGGCGGCGCGTGCGCGAGCACCCTCCCGCCAGAGCCCCAAGGCGGGCGGAGCAGCAGCGGAAGAGAAGGGGGCCGGGTAGAAGGTCTGCAGCGCGCGGTTAGCCCTCTCTTGCAGGCGAGGGCTGGGTGAGCGCGGGTGCCTGGCCCTGACTTTTTTGGAAAGCAGTTTGCTGCTTTAGAGGGACGCTGCTGCTGCTGCAGTGGCTAATAACCTTCAGATAGAGCGGGCACCTCCTGTGTTAGGAGCGGAGCCCGCCACTACAAGAGCGGTTGGGGGTCACCACAACATGAGGAACTGTAGTAAAGGGTCACGGCATTAGGAAGGTTGAGAACCACTGCCATATGCCTATCAATCTCAAACTGTAATCCTGCCCCTTCATCCTGTACTTTCCCTTTGCCAGGGGGGTCATAGACCCTCTTTTGGGAGAAGACTGAGCCAAAGTAGGAATTGAGCACTTCTGCCTTTTTCTTGTCATCTGTTATCATTTTGCCATCCTTATTTAGTAGCTGAACCACCATTTCTTTCCTCTGCCTTTTACTATGCATGTATCTGAAGAAGCCTTTTTGTTGCTTTTAGCCTCCCTTGCTAACCTCAGCTTGTTCTCAGCTTTAGCCTTCCTGACGCCATCCCTGCAATTCTGTGCTACCTGCCTGTACTCTTCCTTTATAGCTTGGCCTTCCTTCCACTTCCTGTATGTGTCCTTTTTGTTTTCAGGTCATCTCTAAGCTTTTGGTGAAGCCACATTGGCTTCTTCTGTTGTCTTCTGCCTTTTTTTCTTGTTGGAATGGTTTGCAATTGTGCCTTTAGGATTCCCTTTTTTAAAGAGCTCCCACCCATCTTGGCCTCCTTTTCTCATTAGAGTTGCTTGCCATGGGACCTTACTTATCATAGAATCATAGAATAGTAGGGTTGGAAGGGGCCTACAAGGCCATCGAGTCCAACCCCCTGCTCATTGCAGGAATTCAAGTCAGAGCATCCCTGACAAATGGCGGTCGAGCTTCGTCTTGAAGGCCTCCAGTGTGGGAGAGCCCACCACCTCCCTAGGTAATTGGTTCCATTGTCGTATTGCTCTTACAGTCAGGAGGTTTTTCCTGATGTTCAGCCGGAATCTGGCTTCCTGTAACTTGAGCCCATTATTCCGTGTCCTGCACTCTGGGATGATCAAGAAGAGATCCTGGCCTTCTTCTCTGTGACAACCTTTCAAGTACTTGAAGAGTGCTATCATATCTCCCCTCAGTCTTCTCTTCTCAAGGCTAAACATGCCCAGTTCTTTCAGTCTCTCTTCATAGGGCTTTGTTTCCAGTCCCCTGATCATCTTTGTTGCCCTCCTCTGAACCCTCTCCAGTTTGTCTGCATCCTTCTTAAAGCGTGGTGCCCAGAACTGGACACAGTACTCCAGATGAGGCCTAACCAGTGCTGAGTAGAGGAGAACTAGTACTTCCCGGGATTTGGAAGCTATGCTTCTATTAATGCAGCCCAAAACAGCATTGGCCTTTTTTGCAGCCACATCACATTGTTGGCTCATATTCAGCTTGTGATCAACACCAATTCCAAGATCCTTCTCGCTTGTAGTGTGGTTGAGCCACGTATCCCCCATTTTGTAACTGTTCATTTGGTTTCTTTTTCCTAGGTGCAGAACTTGGCATTGCTCCCTATTAAATGTCATTCTGTTGTTTTCTGCCCAGCGCTCCAGTCTATCCAGATCACTTTGAATTTTGTTTCTGTCTTCCAAAGTATTAGCTATCCCGCCCAATTTGGTGTCATCTGCAAATTTGATCAGCATTCCCTGCACCTCCTCCTCCAAGTCATTGATAAAAATGTTGAAGAGCACTGGGCCCAGGACTAAGCCCTGCGGTACCCGGCTCATTACCTCTCCCCAGTTTGAGAAGGTCCCATTGATAAGCACTCTTTGAGTCCAATTCTGTAGCCAACTGTGGATCCACCGGATCGGTGTTTCATCTAGCCAACTTTGAGCTAGTTTGCTCATCAGGATATCATGGGGCACTTTGTTGAAAGCTTTGCTGAAGTCGAGGTATATGATGTCTACAGCATTCCCACGGTCTACAAGGGAGGTTACTTGATCAAAAATGAGATCAGATTTGTCTGGCAGGACTTGTTTTTGACAAATCCATGTTGGCTTTGAGTAATCACTGCATTGTTGTCAAGGTGCTTCCAGATGGATTGCTTTATCATCTGCTCCAGAATTTTCCCAGGGATTGATGCCAGACTGACTGGTCTGTAGTTCCCAGGTTCCTCCTTTTTACCCTTTTTGAAGATAGGGGCAACGTTAGCCCTCCTCCAGTCATCTGGCACTTTACCTGTCCTCCATGATTTCTCAAAGAGAATAGACAGCGGTTCTGAGAGTTCTTCTGCCAGTTCCTTTATGACTCTAGGATGCAGTTCATCTGGCCCTGGAGATTTGAACTCATTCAAAGTAATGAGGTGTTCCTTGACCATATGCCTATTGATCTCAAGCTGCAATCCTGCCCCTTCAGCCTGTACTTCGCCTTTGCCAAGGGGGGTCATAGACCCTCTTTTGGGAGAAGACTGAGCCAAAGTAGGAATTGAGCACCTCTGCCTTTTCTTTGTCATCTGTTATCGTTTTGCCATCCTTATTTAATAGCTGAACCACCATTTCTTTCCTCTGTCTTTTACTATGCACGTAGCTGAAGAAAGCCTTTTTGTTGTTTTTAGCATCCCTTGCTAACCTCAGCTCATTCTTAGCTTTAGCCTTCCTGACGCCCCCTGTCAGTGGGCTTTATGAGTTTAGGCAACCCTTCAGTCACATCTCTAATCCATCCTCCTGGGAGACAGCATACCTGGCAAGTCCACGGGTCTTCGCGACATACTTGGGTTTCAATCCCCCGCAGCAAGGAGTCTCCCACTACTACCACTCTTCTCTTCTTGTTGTTGTAGGCCTTGGTTTCATTGCCTCTGCTTGACTGATCTTCAGCCTCTTGCTCTCTCTCATGCAGGTTCCCCCATAATTCTTCCTCTGCAGGCTGTCCTTCAGTCTCATCTTCAAGTACCTGAAAACGGTTCCATAGCTCCACTGCTTCCACCGGTGCATAGTGGCTTCTAGTTCTTCTACTCCTAACTGTCACCCTTTTCCAAGGAGTATTCTCTACTTCATTTTTCCTCGCTTCAGCATTTCTCTCTTCTGCCTCTGCTTGTTGTTCTTCTAGCTCCTGTACTTGACTTTGCTGCTGTAGTTCCACCTTACTGTCCAAGAACTCTTCATCTTCTCTTATTTCCTTGAGGGTCAACACTTGCTGCTCTAGTCCTCTTACTTTTTCTTCCAACAGTGTAATCAACTTGCACTTGTTGCAGGTGTAGGCCATATTGATATCAGGCAAGAAAACAAACATTGCACAGACCTTGCAGGTCATCACCACTGGAAAGTCTTTTCCTTCCATAGTCTCTAGTCCTTTTTTGTTTCTAGCTTTCTGATACTGGAATAGCCTGTGCTTTGTTCTCTATTTACTGGAGGTTAACAACAGAGTCCCACAGGTACAGAACTGTGCGTTACAAGAAAAATAAATTTTAAAAAATTGTTAGGGACCTCCCCCTTGACCTCCCCTGCCGAACTCCTGTTTGCTCTCCCTGTTTGCTCACTCTGATCGCTTGTTCTCAGGGAGCTTGCTTGCTTGTATAGCCCCTAGACCAGCTGGAGCAGCTTCCTCTGCTCTGCTCAGTTCAGTTAGTAGTCAGGAAACAGTCTTGCTTGCCTTTTAGAGTTCTTTGAGAGTGTCAGGAGACATGTAGACAGGGCTGATCCAATAGATATGTTTTACCTGGACTTATAAAAGGCTTTTGACAAAGCCCCTCACTGAAGACTCCTGAGCAATCTTAGCAGTCATGGAATAAGAGGCCCTCTTATTGATCAGTAACTAGTTAAAAAACAGAAAGCAGAGAGTAGGAATAAATGGTAAACTCTCCCAATGGAGGGAAATAAATAGTGGGGTCCCACAGGGATCTGTATTGGGACCAACGCTTTTCAACCTGTTCATAAATATCTCAAATTAGAAGTGAGCAGTGAAGTGGCCAGGTTTGCTGATGACACCAAACTATTTAGGGTGGGTAAACAAAAAGGGATTGTGAAGAGCTCCAAAAGGATCTCTCCAAGCTGGGAGAATAAGTATCCAAATGGCAAATGTGGTTCAATGTAAGAAAGTGTAAGTGATGCACTTTGGGACAAAAAAATCCAAAGATCAAGTATAAGCTGATAGGATCAGAGCTAGTGGTGACCATCCAAGGAAGAGATCTTGGGGTTGTGGTGGACAGATGGATGAAATTGTCAACCCAGTGTGCGGTCGCTGTAAAAAAGGCAAACTCTATGTTAGGCATTATTAGAACAGGAATTGAGAAGAAAACTGCCAATATCATATTGCCTTTATGGTGCAACCACACTTAGAATACTTCTAGTCACCACTAGGTTGTAGATATTGTTTTATCTACAATAAAAGGATATTGTAGAGCTGGAAAAAATGTAGAAAGGGGCAACTAAAATGATCAAGGGGATGAAGCATCTCCCCTATGAGGGAAGGTTACAACAGCTGGGATTGTTTAGCTTGGGGAAAAAGGAGGGTAGGGGGAGACATGACAGAGGTGTACAAAATTATGCATGGTGTGAAGAAAGTGGACAGGGAGACATTTTCTCCCTCTCTCAACATGCTAGAACCCGGGGTCATCCCATGAAGCTGATTGGTGGGAGATTCATGACAGATAAAAGTACTTCTTCACACAGCACATAGTTAAACTATGGAATTCGCTACCACAAGTTGTATGATGGCCACCAACTTATATGGCTTTAAAAGGGGGTTAGACAAATTCCTCGAGGAAAAGGCTCCAGGGGTGGGGACTTATCAAGATGTCCATCTCTGGAGGCTTATGGAATCTGCTAGGATTCAGTAAACGCACTTGCCTGCTTGCCAGTGGTGAGACGCCTTCCCCATCTGGCTGGGCTTTTGCTTCCATCAGAAGCCCGGCTTGAATGAACAGCGATTAAGTTCACATGACACGCTAACCAATGATGGTTTATTTTCCCGAAGAAACCGTCATTGAGTAGCATGTCATGCAAACCTGGATCGTGCTTCTCAGGGTGGGTTATTTTTCCCAAACAGCCTGCCCTGAGAAGCCACAGCCTGCAGTGGGGGTTACTTTATCCACGATGGATTGGTGTGTCATCTGCCAGCCCGTTGCTGGTAAAAGGCATTGGGCAGTGAGCTGCTTGGCAAGAGCAGCAAAACCCCCTACCGCTCTTGCCCAGTGGGGCTAGGATCGCCATTTGGGCCAGGGTCACCATTTGCAATCACAGTCAAGCTGCTGCCCATAGCCCTTTCCCCTGGCCAGTGACAGCCCCTCCAATGATGCCCAAATGTTATCTTGAAGGGGCTGGCACCCATCCCTTCAGCCATGCTGATCCCCCCCTTCCCGGCTTCGATCGTGATCAGAGTTGAGTCCCTTTTTGAAAATTTCCTGGTCCTGTTGTTGTGCAAAACTGGGACCGGAAAACATTTCCTGCACTTCCCCGTAACCGGGAATGTGCACAAATGGGGCTCTTTTGAATTTTTTTGTCTTTGGTTTTCAGCAGCAGGAAACCAAAGGATACTGGTTTGCACCCCTACATGTTGCCAAAACATGCAGGGGTGGAGGTGGGGAGAGCCAGTATCCGGCCCTGCAAAAAAAAGTGACAGCTGTCAAAGGCAAGGCAGAGACAGCAATCCCTACGGGGAGGTGGGAAAGTGCCACGTTTCTACTGAAGAGGTGCCCGGCATGGGGAGGGGGGGAAATCCATGCCACCCCAGGACTGTTGGGGCAACACAGACCTTGGCAGGGGGGTGGATTCTCCCCGCCTCAATTTTTGGCATTTTTTGTTTTGCTTTTGCAGACGGGGCTGTGAAAACCAAACAAAAAGCCAGACGTTGAGGGGAGGGGGGCAAAATCCAAGCCCTCCCAAGGACTGTTGGGGCAACACAGTCCTTGGCGGCAGAAGGGTGTGAATTCCCCCCCTCTCAGTTTTTGGCAGAGGGCACCTTTAGATTCCAATGCAATCCAGCGGGCACCTTTAAATCCCATTGGATTGCGCTGGAATCACAAGGTGGATCTTTCCCCTGAACTGGGTGGAAATGATTTTTTTGGCAGGGAGGAGGAGTTGCCAGGGGTGGGGGAGTGGATGCCCCAGTGTGGGACCCCCCTGAGATGCTGTCTCACCCCAGCACAAAGGGGGATCCCACATGGAAATGAGTGACAGCTGGCAGCAGCAAAGCAGAGGCAGCGATCAAGGGGCTGGCTACCAGCTCTCCTTGCCTGCACCCCTGCATGTTTGGGAAACATGCAGGGGTTTAAAGGGGGTGGGCAAGCTGGTATCCTTCAATTTTCCACTGCTGTGCACCTGTGCAGCATCAGGAAACCCAAGAAAAAAATAAAAAGAGCCCCCCATTTGTGCACATTTCCCAGTTATGAGGAAGTGCAGGAAATGTTTCCTGCTCCCGTTTTTGCGCAAAAATGGGTCCAGGAAATTTTTTTTAAAGGGACCTGACCCCGATTACAATTGTGATCGGAGCTGGGAAGAGGGACTTGGCGGCTGGAGGACTGAGGGGGAGGGAGGGGGTGATCACAGTGCGTTGTTTGCCCGATTGTGTGGTGGGTGTGCTAGTTGCCCACGGTGGGTTGTTGGCTAAACAGCCCACCCTGCGTGGCTAGTCATCCACCATGGGTTAATGTGACATGTGAACCCACCCAGTCTCTCCTTTCATCTCCTTTTCACTGGAGAGGAAAGAAAGGTGCTTTCACTTCTGCAAGCTGGGCTTTTGGAAAAAGCTCCTGCACTGGCTCACCTCTGCTTCTTGTAAAAATTGAAGGGAAGAGAGAAGAAACCCCCTTTCTTTCCCATGGAGGAAAGGAGGGCAGTCTCTTTCCCTTCCCCCTTTTCCCCAGGAAGCAGCAACGAGGTGCTGCTGGTGGCACTTTCTCTAAAAGGACCCAATGGAAAAGTAAAAACAAGTCTCAGGATGTAGAGTTTTATTTTTCAAAGTAGCCCAATGCATTTTGTCCCTGTGGCATATATTTCTGGACCTTCTTTCGGGGCTGATAAAAATATGGACAATTAATATGCATCTATATACACGAACATTTAAAAATGCCATATTATACTACATAAACATGCTAATACTGTGTCTACATGTACTTACTTAAAATTAGTGAACAGCCTGCAGAGATCTCTGAAAAGGTATCTCAAAGAATAAGAGAGCTGCATGAGGAATTGTGTGTATAAACAGTTGCTGCATGTGTTTGCCCTTGCGGAAAGGACCCATGTAGGAGCACACAGTAGCAACCAAATTAGTGCTTTCACCAACAATCAGTTGTCTAGGGGCAGGAGCCATCTGAAGCACCCCCCCCACACACCCCGAAGCAGATGGTTGTTGCTGTTTTTGATAAACTAACACGCATACAGAGAGAAATTCTATTCTCTTTTATTTTGTTAAATAGGCTACCCTAATTGTACTGATACCTGATTCTCTTCCTAGGTTTTGGACGACTGCCATGACGGTGGCGAGATATCTCCATCAAACTGTATTTACATGCTGGAATGGCTCGAATTTTAGCAGTCAAATGAAAGGCATCAACTGTGAGAACTTCTTGCCACCTAAGTTGATGAACCAATTGACTTTTTAGCTATGGACCCTCTTTTCTTGGGGAGGATTGTCAAGGCATGGAGTTGGGTATTTTTTAAAAATGCTGAATTTCTTTCCAAGGCGCACCCAAGGGGGCATGCTACAGGGTTAAGGTTGTAAAACATATTTTTTATGAATTGTTGTAAACTGCCCAGAGAGCTTCGACTATGGGGCAGTATAGAAATGAAGTTATTATTAATAATAAAAATGTATTAGACATGTACAGAGACAATCCAACAAGGCTCTGCGTAGCTTTTAAAGTTGTGTTTTGACCATTTGAGAGAATATTTTTGCTGTGCTAAATAAAATAAAACTGTTGCTATTGAGTTCCACAGTGTGCCTTTAATGAGAGGGAGGTGTGTTCTATAGGTGGGGGCAACACTGAAGTTGGGGTCAGTGCCATGTTTAATAAGATAGATTACTCTAAGTTCTGTACCTTTAATTCTGACCAAAAAATCTCTTGAACATGCTTATTTTAAGATGCAGAGCCCGATGCTATCCATATTTAACCAAAACTTTGGAATTTGCTGTCAGAAAATGTAGTGGTAGCCCCCAACTCAGATGGCTTTGAAAAGCGATTAGACAAATCCATAAAGAATAAGGCTATAGATTGCTATTAGTCAGGATGGCTATGTACTGCCAGAAATGACATGCCTCTGAATAGCAGTTTGAATGCTGGAGCAGAACAGCAGCACAGGGCTCACTCTTGTGTCCTGGGACCTTCTGCAGGCAAAGCGTGTTCTCTACCACTGAACTGTGGCCACTCCTCTGCGTGCAAAGCATGTGCTCTACCACCGAACTATACCTGCCCATGCACACTATTACCAAGCCACAGTCTGATGACTGTGGAAATCTTTGTCATTATGCTTTCCTATTCTGTGGATTTGAAAATGCAGCTCGAGCTTCACCTTACAGGACAAATACTAGTTCTGAGTCGTGTTGTTACGCTTTTAAATAATGTTACTCTGTAATTCTTCCTTAATAAATGTATTTATGTACATCCTTCTTTAATGCCTCCAGTTAAGCTTTTTACCTTTTCTTTTTGGTAGATCTTTTCTTTATAACTGATTTTATGTTCCCAGATTATTGTATTTACTTGTAATTTCCCCTATGTAGTAGAATTATTATACATTTTTACTTATAAAATTGTGTTATAAAAGAATTATCCAATTAATGGATAGCTTGAAAGAGGCACTCTGCCATAATATTTGTTCCAGGACACAGTTTGCACATCTGAGGCAGGAACATTTGCTACAGAACACTTGCAAAACAACTAAGCCTGTTCAAGACTTCTAGGTTAGCAGAAAACAATGTATGATAAGAAATTGGCTGAAGAACAATTAAACATTTCCAAGACGAAGATGCCTGAACTTCCCCAAACCAATAACAGCACACAAGCTGGTACAGGCTCCAGAAGAACATCCCAAGACCATAATTGGCAGAGACCACCAGTATTAGAGAGTTAACATTACTCTGACCATGTGCCTGTGGTCAAGACAACCGAAGGTGTGAAAGAAGGGATAGGACGACTTGAGCAATTGATCCTCTGATAGTTGGGAAAAGAGTATAAGAAGCAAAGGCTGGAGCCTTCAGGCAGCTTTGGGGGAAGATCTCTGCAAACCAGAAGCAGTGAGATGCCCACCACAGCCCTGCTCTGTATCTTCCTTCCTCTGGGTTCCCAGGCTGAGCACATGGCAAAGCCAGAACAACAGTCTTGGTAACTATTTCCCTTTCTTGTGGAGTGTATATGAATGTGTGCATGGTTGTGAGCATGCTCTCTTTTGGATATTGCAGCATTTGATCTCTCTTATCACCCCCAAACACTTTGCATGTTATTTTAGTGACCCTGCTGGTGCTAGGGTGTAGGAGAAATGGTTCCAAAGAGATCATTCGAACACTTCTAAGCACTAATATTTTAAAGGATACTGAATTATATAAAACAAAATTATGGTTTCCTTATCATAGGATGTTTTCATTTATATATGTCTTTCATTTTTGGAACATCTTTATTCTCTTTTCATCAGAATTGTTTAAAGTGTAAAACTTGTTTCCAGCCATAAAGCTAATGTTAACCATAAAGAAGCACAGAACATTTTAAACCATATTAAGCTGGAGTATTAAAAACCTGGGGAAACTTGAAAACAAGGTTATACTCCAAAGGACCCAACACTAATTGGTAATTGAACAACAAGTGGCTTAGTACGATCTCTGGATACAGCTTGCATCAAATGTGAAGCCACTTAATTTTGCACTGCATAGAGCTTACAAATGCCTTCAAGGGCAGCCCCACATACTTATTACAATAATACATCATGGAGGTTTCTAAGTTATGGATAGCAGTGATATATGTAAGTGAAGCCTTTGAGCTTCTGTAGCAAAACAGATGTTGGAAGAAGAATACTCACTTTTAAGGGTGTTATATTAAGCACTTTATCCATTTTTATTCCATTTTTATCTTAATGCAAAACTAAGAATAGAAACCAATTCAAGCCATTAAACTTTGTTCGTTCTAAAACCTTTCAATGCACTTAAAAGATAAAGACCCCTGTATCAACATATCTGGATTCTATCTGTCTCAACAGAACTGTAACGGAAGCAGGAATTATTATCTGCCTGTTTCGGCATAGCCTGTTTCTATACGCTGGCAATAGATTTTGTCTAAGAATGTAAGAAGTGATGTGCTGGATTAATCTAAACAAAGCATCATCTAATCCAGCATCCTGTTTCCCACGGTGGTCAACCAGATGCGTCCTAGGGAGCCTACGAGCAGGACATGAAGGCAACAGCCCTCTCCTATAGTTGCTTCCCAGCACCTGGTTCTGAAAGGCCTACTGCCTGCCTCTGAACTGGTCAGTTTAGTACAGCCATCATGACTAATAGCTATTGATAGGTCTATCTTTCCTGAATTTGTCTAACCTTTTAAAGCCATCTAAGCTAGTGACCACATATTGCGGCAAAATCACTAATGAGTGAAATCTCAGGACTCGGTATTTGCAGGATGCTTCATAACTTGCTTGGGCTTGATATATCTACATGACCAACTTGCATTGTTATATCAGTTTAACAGCTGATACCTTCCCAAAAATCTTGGTGTTTGTAGTTTAGTAAGGATGCTAACAGTACTCCATTAGTGATCCTTTGTCCCACCACACAGACAAATACATTTCTCAGGGTTCTTTGGGAAACAAGAACAAGATCATGAAAGTAGCTAAGTCTGTAGTATAGATATGCACTCCTCTATATTGAGTATAGTTTCAGGAGTTTTACACTTCGTTGGTTTCTTTTTGGGGTTTGGGGATTGGTTTTTATTTTAGAGTTGTAGGTTGTATTTTGCACGAGTTGGACTTGAACAAACCAGAGTGCCTACATGAAACCTGACCAATATCCACTTCACTTCACTTGCTGATCTAGGTTCTCAATCTCTCTCTCTAACCCTCACAGAGCCCCTTCATTCTCAAGATTTTTTCCCCATGCCATCCCCAGCAACTAGGCAGACTAGGAGATGGGAGGGAGGGATTATGGAATTAGGAAGCAAATCTGGGGGGCTAGTGCTTTTCAAAAAAACAAAGCCAGTTGTGTTGATTATAAGGTTATTTCCAAAACCCATGTGGCTGTAATGCTTTTATTAGGCCTGCTAAAAGATCACAAAAATGTACAAACTTTCGAGATCTTCAAACATCAGGCAAGATGTTAGGTGCGGTGGTGGTGATGGGAAGATAGGTTGGGGGAAGGCTGACTGGATGTCTTAAGATGATGCGGAGGAGGAGGGTTTGCAGACATTCAAATTGGGCTGCTAGGTGATGTGATGGTTTCAGAACCCCCCTATGGTTTCAGAACCCCCCTGACGCTAACATCTAGTCAGCCTCTTCTACCCCCATACCTGCATTTCGTATCATCTTGCCTAATGAAGAGATGTGGAGATCACGAAAGCTTGCACGTTCTTTGCAAATTACTCAAAGGAATAGTGTTTTTCAATTTCCCACATGCACCTATGAAACTATTTTGCTCACATCTCCTTAATCGTTAAGGAACTGAATTTATATCAAGTATCTCTCTCCTGGGCCATGGGGTTTGTCTCAAACCAAATGATAGTTGCTGTCTAATGTTAGCATTCCACAAAGCCATAGGCCATACAAGTCCTCTAAATGAAACAATGCCTTTAACTATATTTGCTCACATTAATTGCTTGTTAGCCTCTCTTCTCCTTTTCTTGCCTCCCACATTTAGATTTTCAGCTCCTTGGGACATGCTTTCTTTTGCTTTTTTCCCTTTGTAAAATGCCATGCACATACCTGGTGCTCTATAAATAAGTAACACATACTGGATACACAACACTGTTGCTTCCTCATAGCTGGAATCTTCAAAAAGATTAGTGAAAAGGATGCCATGACAGGGTCACAGGTGAAAAAGTGTATGTGTGTTTTAGGGAGGGAGGAAGATAGGGCTGCCCTTCCTATCATATCCATAGGTGATAAAGCTAAGCTCTGTGCTGTGAAATACTTCATCTGCTCATTTTGGCAATGTATAAAGGTAGAAGAACAGGTTTTTCAGGCAGGGGCATTCCTAGAGTCTGCGCCAAAGCAGATCAGATTGATTAGCTTGTTTTGGCCTGTCCAGGTCAAGTACATAGTCTTGTCATCGTATCAGAGATCTGTATGGTGCCTCTGCTTTCTGGATGTACACAAAACCATTTCCACAGTTCCCTCACAAGCCCATCAAGGCCCAGCCGCTGTGCAGCTGGGTTCCTGCCTCCCCTTTCCTGTAGGTGGAGTTTCCCTAGGAAATGGCCTGGGCAGGAAGCTGGGTGGAGTATGTGTTTCCAAGAGCCAGACCGCACACACTCTGCTCTTCCTCAAGCCCTGGGACGGGTTTTTTTGGGCAGCACTAGCAAGGGAAGCATTTGGACAATAGCTGAGATTTTGTTCTTCCTGCAAAATCTGGAGATCTTCTTCCTGCAAAAAGGAAGGTGGGAACAGACCCTGCCTGACAGGAAGGCTCCAGGGTCAGTGTGGTGTTTTAAGCCTGTCTCGGGATAGCCAGTTTTCAGACAAACTCTGTACAGAGGGGTTTGACTGCACGATGCCATCATTCAGAAGAATGCTCCCGGTGTTATATGTTCCTGTATTGTGGTGGTCGTTTTCTCTGTTGGTGGATTGCCAGGAAGTTGCTACATTTGCCTTACAGTATCAGGTGCTGGAGGAAGTGCGGCCTGGGACTATATTGGGAAGACTATGCGAGGAACTTGGCTGGACAGAGGGCAATTGGGCCACAGGAACCTTCCAGTTGCTTCAGTCTTCTGCAGCATTTCCTATACAGATAGACCCTCAAGATGGTTTGCTACGCACAACAGGGAGGCTGAACAGGGAACAGCTCTGCCACCACAGAGACCCCTGTGTCATCTCGTTCAGTATTCTAGCTGCCAAATATTTAGCCCTGATCTATGTGGAGATTCATGTCTTGGATATCAATGACAATGGGCCTCGGTTTCCCCAAATGGCACTGGAACTGGAAATACCAGAAAGCGTATCGTTACAGACACGAATCCCTTTGGATCGAGCCCTGGACCCAGATGCTGGCTCTAATGCTCTCTGTTCCTACTTCTTGTCACCTAGTGAGCACTTTACCTTGGAGGTAACAGCTAGTTCTGATGGAACTCAGTGGGCAGAGCTGGTGGTACTTAAAGAAGTGGACCGAGAGCTCTCCTCTTCTTTTGAGTTGATCTTGACTGCAGTTGATCACGGAGTGCCCGCTAGGTCCGGAACTGCCTTTGTGACAGTGAGAGTGCTGGACTCGAATGATAACAGTCCAGTGTTTGCGCAGAGTTCTGTGACAGTGGAGATCAGGGAGGATGCTTTGCCAGGGACTCCTTTGATAAACCTCACTGCCACTGATCCTGACCAAGGGCCCAATGGGGAGATTGAATACTCCCTCAGCAAACATTCTTCTGAAGAAGTGCTAAGAACATTTGCCATTGAGAGCCAGACAGGCCGTGTTCTCCTGCAGCAGCCACTGGATTATGAGAAGAACCCTTCCTATGAGGTGGACGTGCAAGCCAGAGACCGCGGCACTAATCCTGTTCCAGCCCATTGCAAAATCTTGGTACATGTTCTGGATGTCAATGATAACATGCCTAATATTCAAGTTATCTGGGCAAGACAGGCAGGTGTTCTGTCGGAAGATCAGCCCAAGGACAGCTTTGTTGCTCTAGTGACAGCATTTGACCCTGATTCAGGCGATAATGGGCAGGTGGATTGCTACATCAGGCAAGGCGGTGAACATTTTACTTTGAAAAGGATCAATCCTGGCAGCTACATGTTGCTGACAAATGCCCCCTTGGACAGGGAGAGTTGGGCAAAGCATAACCTGACCTTGTTAGTCCAGGACCGGGGGAACCCCTTGCTGGCTGAAAGCAGACATGTCACTGTTCAGGTCAGTGATGTCAATGACAACTGGCCCTACTTTGAGGCAAATCATTACCATGTTTCCATTGCTGAGAATAGGGTACCTCCTTCTGCTTTGCTGACTGTCAGGGCCCACGATGCAGACACAGGCCTTAATGGGGAAGTTGTCTACAGGATCCCAGATTCTTCCGTTTCAAAGTGGCTCGCTATTGATGCCAGCACTGGGGAAATCTGGGCTCAGACAGCATTTGATGCTGAAAAGATGGCCAGCTTTGACTTCATTGTAATAGCAGAAGACTTGGGCCAGCCTAAGCGATCGTCCAATGTTTCTGTGAAAGTAGCTGTGCTTGATGTGAATGACAACTCCCCAGTGGTAACAAAGCCAGAACTGGAAGGTGGTTGGGCAAGAGTCACTGCTCTTGTGGATCCTGACACTGGTTACGTGCTGGTGCACAAGGACAAAGGGAGCTCCAGGCTAATCCCCTCAGCTAATGCTCCCTTGCTGTTCACTATATCTGCTACAGATGCGGATGCGGGCCTGAATGGAGCATTGCTGTACAGCATCCTGAGTGGCAATGAAGCTGGAATCTGTGTCCTTGACTCCCAGTCTGGGCAGCTTTATCTGAACAGCACCAATGCTAGCAGCCTTGTGGGCAATGAATGGGACCTAGAGCTGTCTGTCAGTGACAAAGGGGTGGAGCCACTCTGCACCAGAATCCTGGTGAAGGTCACATTCAGCAGACATTTTGAGCCCATGCTTGATTCTCTCCCTGTGTCTCAGCCCCTCAGCTGGCCTGCGGTGATTGGGATCTGCCTTGTGGGGCTGCTTGGCGTCCTTCTGGTCAGTTTGGGGGTGATCATGTCTTTGTGTAAAAAGGTGAAACATGGTAGCATGGCATACAACTGTCGGGAAGCAGAGCAGGCCTACAGCCAACAGCAACTGAAGAAGCCCCCCAAACCCATCCAGAAAGCAGACATCTGTATAGTACCTGTCATATGGCAAGAGGATGCTGAGCAACTTCAGGCTGGGATACAGACTCCCCAAGAAAGTGTCTGGGTTGATGCCTTGGGGAGGTCATGCCATATGACTCCTACCCTATATAGGACCCTCAGGAACCAGCACGTTCAGGGTAGCCTTGCTGAGTGGAACGAAGTATTTGCTCTCCCTGCTGTGCAACACAGACCTGTCTGTGCTCAAAGGTTCGGAAATCCCAGTGCTCAGGATGTGCAGCCCACTGAGTCATATTCTGTGTCCTGGTCCAAGGACCCATTGTCAGAAATAGCACCACGGCACCAGGGCAGACACAGCCCTAAGGCAGGCCCAGAGGAGGCTCACAGTTGCCAGCATATCGTGAGAAGCCTGGTGAGGCTCTCCATGGCAGCACTTGCTGAGCAAGGCCCTGGAGGACAACTAACCATGGAATTGGCCCCTGTGCAGGTAAGGGATATGGGCTGAGATATGGTAGATTGTGAGGAAATTGTAGGTACAATAGGGTAGTGCTGTCTAATGAGTTGCTTAAAGGTGATGTAGTATATTTAGTTATTGACATAAATTAAACTATGTAATGTTTTATTTTCCATTTCAAGGAGTTTGCTATGTTTTCAAGGTGGTAGATAAAAAAAATCAGATGCTAGCAAGCTGACAGTCTTATTGAGGGCCTTTCCCATTTATGGAATATGGCTGACTGGGTGAGCAAAGCATTAGAGAAGAGCAACAGAAGCCTGGCAAGCCACTGATAACTGCACAATAAGATACTTCATCCATTACTCATTTATTATACTTCCATACCACCCCATAGTTGAAGCTCTCTGGGCGGTTCACAAACCATTAAAAATACATTATCCAAAGTGCAAAACCACACAGACAACATATATCATTCAGCAGGTTTTTTGCACCACAGTTCCTGAGATTACTCACTAAAGAGCAAGCTGCAGGAACAATCAATTTGAGAAGTGAGAAATTAGAATTTTAGGAGTATTTATTTCTATCCTTTTTACCACAAGATTACTTGCAGTGCCGTCCTATGAATGTTTACTTAGAAGTAATTCTCACTGTGTCCAATGCAGCTGAGTAAGGTTGTTTAGGTTTTTAGTCTCAAATACATTTCCTAGATTTTACAAATCACTTTCCACAGGACTTAATCCAGGGGCAGTTTCTGTTTTATCCTTTGATTTTTGTTTTGTTTTGTTTACTATTCTTTTAATTTGTGTAGTGACAGATGTCAGAGAGAGGTGTGAGACAAAGAAATGGATCATCAGAACATGTAATATGGCCCTGTGTAGGTATATCTCCAAGCTGCCAATAGTAGGTGTTGGGGAAGATGTGTCTTAAGGGTTTTCACTTCTATTCAGGGCCCCTAGATTTACAAACAGCACCATTCTATGTATGTTTACTCAAATGTAAGTCCCTCTATGTGGGTAAGTGTGCACAGGATTACAACCAGAGAATCATACTTGTGCACTTGAAACTACTAAGAAGAAAATATTCAAACACGTTGCAAAGTTGTGGCATCTTAAAGACTAACAAAGTTATTGTGGCATAAGCTGCTGGGCACTACAGCCCATTAAATGCAGGAAATATCCTTAGTTCCAAGTATATATGTGTGTGTGTGTGTGTGTGTAGGATTGTAAACAGTGAGGTCAGTGTGAAATCAAATGCAGAAAGTCAAGATGGGGGTAATTACCTTATTAACTGGCCATCACCATATCTTGGTGTTGCTAAGCTAGTGAACATATGTAGGGTGATGATAAACCTTTGTCCCTGTTCAGCCCACAGGACAGCATGTTAACCCTCTTGATGAATTGTAGTTCAGCTGTTTTACGTTGCAATCTGTCTTTTGTTAACTGTCCATGCAGCTTTGTAGGGTTGAAGGTGGCTGCGGTGGGCATAACTGGCTTGGGGTGGATAGGTGGAGGGATCTCTTGCTACTGAGATCTTCCCCTTTGGGTGGATCTCAAAGAGTGGAGAACATCAGACATTATTAATAGCCCAGTGGTGCAAAAGGGGGGTGGGAATATCCTGTTAGGAAACAGCTTTGGTAGGAATTGTTTGCAGTCATTCACTTTTCCTGCCTTTCAGCAGATCTCGCAGCTGCTGTCTCTTCTGCATCAGGGCCAAGTGCAGCCCAAGCCCAATCACAGAGGGAACAAATACATGGCTAAACATGTCTGTTGTAGGTGAGTTTCATGCACGCCACATGTCCTAGCCTTATAAAACAACTTTCCTCCTATAGATAAGGTTGACTGTGATATCTGAGCCTTTTCCTCACTGGAACTGACCAGCCTTTCTCTTGCTTTTCTTTCTCTGCACATGTAAGGGTGCCACCTTTTTAACTTGCTAAATAACCACAAATAAGCCACCATCTCTCAAATTTAGCCCCGGCAATCTGGGAATAATAATACTGACTTACCTTTAGGGATGTTGTGGGAATCTGAGAGGGGGGTGGATTCCAGCGGATTCCCCCTCGCTTAGCTCCCTGGGCCCTGTTCGCCAAGCCATCGCCACTTACCAGACCCGTTCTCCAGGCACTCACACGGTCCGCAGGCACCTGGCAGCCATTTGTCCCCTCAGGGAGCCACCATTTTGCATAAAAATGGCAGCACAGGTTTCTCAGTAAAAGTAATGTTATGTAAATGGCCCCTTTATGGCTGCCATTTCCGTAACGTTACTTTTACGGAGAAACCTGAGCTGCCATTTTTATGCAAAATGGCAGCTCGCTAAATGGACAAGCAGCCCCATGGCACTCATCAGGCACTCACCAAGCTGTCCAAGGGCTAATGTGGCACGCAGGCAGTGGCTCAGCAAGTGCCCAGTGAACACAGACGGAGGTGAGTCCATCCATCCTTCCCTACCTACCTTACATGGTTCTTACACAGACCTGAGATACTGTCTGCAAAACATTTTACTTTATAAATGCTAAGCAGTGCTTGGTGAATATTGCTTGGCTCCATGGATTCTCCAGCATGGGGTGCTTCGGGGGTTGGTTTTGTCCCCCTTGCTCTTTAACATCTATATGAAACCACTGAATCGGGTCTTCTGGAGTTTTGGAGTGCGTTGCCATCAGTATGCTGCGGACATGCAACTCTACTTCTTTTCATCTTCATCAGATGAGGCTGTGGATTTGATAGCCTGGCTGCGACAATGGGAGAACTAGTAAACTGAAACTCAACCCAGAGAAGACCAAGATGCTGTTAGTGGGTGGTTCTTCTGACTGGATGGAGGGTGCTCAACCTGTTCTGGATGGGGTTGAACTCCCCTGAAGGAGCAGGTTCATAGCTTTGGAGTTCTCCTGGAGCCATCTTTGTCACTTGAGGCTCAGGTGGCCTCAGTGGCACCGAGTGCCTCCTACCAACTTTGTTTGGTGGCCCAGCTATGCCCCTGTCTGGACAGGGATAACCTGGCTTCAGTTGTCTATGCTCTAGAAACCTCCAAGTTAGATTACTGCAATGCACTCTACTTGGGGCTGCTCTTGAACATTGTTCAGAAGCTGCAGCTTGTGCAAAATGTGCCAGCCAGATTAATAACAGGGACCAGAAGGTCTGAGCATATATCACCAATTCTGGCCTCCTTGCATTGGTTGCCTGTCTGTTTCCAAGCCTAATTCAAGGTGCTAGTTTTAACCAATAGAGCCTTATACGGCTCGGGACAACAGTGCCTGATGAAGCATTTCTCTTGACATGAACCTACCTGTGTGCTACAATCAACATCTGAGGCCTTCCTCTGAGAGAGGCTCAGAAGGTGGCAACAAGGGAGAAGGCCTTCTCAGTGGTAGCCCCATAATTACGGAATGATCTGCCTGGCACCAACACTGTCATCTTTTTGGCACCATGTTAAGACTGTCCTCTGCTCCCAAGGCATTTGATGGGGAATCTATGTCAGTTCTTTTTATCAGGTCCAGTATCTTAGTGCAACTGTTTTAGCTGTTTAAATGGTTTTTAAACTTTGTATTTTAAAGTTTTTATCTTATGTTTATATTCTCTTGTATTTGTGGGTTGTAATGTTTGTGAAATTCCCAGAGAGTTTCAGCTATTGGGGAGTATAGGAATGAAATAAATACTAAATCATCATCATCATAACCTTTGATTAAATAATGACATTGTCCCATAGATAAATTTTCTCTGCGTCTATGGGTATGCAATATGCTGCCCCCAAACACCTTTCTTGGCACATGCCAAGGTGCCCTATCCCTCCCAGCTGGGACTGCTTCAAAGCAAAGTGAGGGCTTACAACTGCTGCCATCTTCATTTCCCCTGAATGCTTCTAGGCAACATGTGGGGCTCAGAGACACTCTTAAGAATGAAGATGGTGGGTGGCTGCAGGCTGAAACTTTCATCAACACACTCAGCCACCAAGAAGAGAAAAGGGTGGGAAAGGAAGCAGGATGCCTGCCACTTCTGTCAGCTAAGGGGCGGGGCAGGAGGGAGAAATGGCAGCAGTAAGCCAGATTTGGGAGGGGGGTTCAGGGAATCCAGGGGGATGGGAGAGCAGCAGGAAGTGGTGGGGGGACTGGGGAGCCAGGTAGGAGCCATCTGGGGGGTTGGGGAGGGTTGTGTCCTTGTATGAAAAGATGTGTGGGAAAGAGAGGGAGAAAGGGTTTAAGAGGGGATTTTGGAGGGATCCTGAAGAAGAGTGAGTGTGGTTTTTCATGTGTTTGCAGTGAGGAGGAGGAGGGAGCTGATGATGTGCTGATGCATATTTGTATGATGGATACACGGTGCTTGTGTGTGCATGTGCATGTGCAAATGGAAGCTGGCTGGCAGTGTGTGGTGCGTGTGTGAGAAAGACTCTATGGGTGGTGAGCTGTAGTGAGTAGGTCTGCGCATGGACCCCCTGATCTGCCTCGGAGGCTGCTTTGGGGCTTCCAAAGTAGGCCCAATTTGCTTTGGGCCGATTCACCTGCCGATCTGCTGTGGCCTAAGGAACCAAAGCAGGATTCAGACATCCGAATTCTGCTTCACCCCCCCCCCCCACACACACACACTGCCCAGCCCCTAGCTCCTTACCTGAGCCTTATACTGCCAATCTTCTTCCGGGGCGGGGGAGAGCCACCACTGCCATTACTGCCGCTGCCGCTGGGGGAGTCACTGCTTCCACCGCCAGGATAGCCGCTGCCAGCTCCTGGGCCCTCTGGATGCGTTTCAGCAGCCATCTTGTTGTTTGGGGGGGATTCTTAAAATGCCCCCCCCGAACAAGATGGCTGCTGGCACGTGTCCAGAGGACCCAGGTAAGGAGCTGGGGGCTGGGTGGCAGCAGCAGTGCAGCTGGGCTTCCAGGTCTCACCTCGGAGGCAGCCCAAAGCGCCCCACTTCAGGCCAAAGTGATGCACAGCCCTAGTAGCGAGAGTGAGCGTGAGGGTGGCGATCTACAGTGAGGGAGAAGACAGTGAAAAAGGGAGAAAAGATTTCCCATGAGCTTGCTGGCATAAGCGGGGGGAGGGGGGCACAAGAGTTTGCCTTCTGCGAAATAAATTTCTGTCAGCACTGTAAACTGTGGGTTCAAAGGAGTCGTTTGGCAAGCTGTGGTATGCCCCTTGCCATGCATACAGCCTTTTCGGCAGGTTTGCCTGTCCTTGTGACTCACCACACCTCCCTCTGCAGCCATCTGTGGTGGTGCCCAAGACAGCTTCTCAAATTGCCAGCTGTGCCTGCAGGCCCAAGAAGGCTGCCTGCCACTGCCTTGCTTTTTGTCTACAATCAGTTATTCTGAGTAATAGATAGAACTGTGTAAAGAGGTCAAAAGCCACAGTAAGAGAATTGGTAACTTGGTATACGGGAGGCAGAGCCAAACTAGATGCATGTTTGCATTTTTTTACGTGTCTAATTTTTACTTTTAAAATAATGCATGTGCATGTGTGTAAGCAGGTATGGGGGGAGGACCAGAACTGCAGTATGGAGATTTTTTTTAACCCTTTCCCCTTGCGTTGCGGTCCTGGTGAAAACTGTACACTCAAAGCTGCTATTTGCTCTGGGAAGGAAGCTGCCATTGTTGCCAACAACTTTGGGGCTGGGAGGTGATCTTTTGTTGCGAATGTGGCATGCGTGTGACAGTTACCTCTAAAATCTGCCATCACCATGCTAGTCCCCTTTATTCCTTATTGTCTTTAGTCATATGCATATATCTTGTAATGTACAGAAGACTAAACGAGAGAGCAGTGGACAGCGGCATTTCCCCCCTAGTGCTGTCAGTAGTGTCCCTCCTGCTGGCCTAAAGTCCTCAGTAAGTGCCTAACTGTGCTACTGGTGATCAGTGACACCAGTTCTGAACACAACACATTTCAGTAAAGTTGGTAAACACATGTGCTTGAGAGTTATCAAGTGTTGAAAAATGGAGTGATTGCTGCACATGCATGAGAGAAACATCCCAGGGAATTCCCCAGCAGCATGCTGGCATCCTGGTGGAGCTGCAGTACAACACCTTAGCACAAATAAAAGGCCCTTATGATGAAGGCTGCGCAAGATGTCGGAGAGCGTTCATCAGCAGATGAAGTTTGCTCTCCTTTATGGGAATCCTGCTGCTGCAGTGGTTGTTAGGCGTGTCACCGTGGGATCTGTGCAAGAACAGGGTAGATTAAGCATGGCAAGATATGGGATCTAGTTTCTCCTGTATTGGTTGGTGAAGGTCCAATCAACTCCACTGAATGGAGCTCCTTCTCTTCACAGGAATCCCAGCCCAAATGTTGAGGATCTTAGAACCAAGGAGGAGGAGGACAGCAAACATCATGACTTGGAGCTGTTTGGAGAGGAACTGGGAAACCTAGTAGACTCATCAGGTGTGATATGATTGAGCATGTGTTTTTTTTTCCATTTCAGTGGTGCGGAGCCTATGAAGCTGTATCGTGGCTGATATAGTACCTTCCTGTGCCCATGGCAGAATGGGGGGAACACACTCGCCAGCCTTATAACCATGTGCTACCTAGGGATAGGTACAGAAAGGGAGCAGCACATCACTAATGTTCTTCGTAGTGGTCAAGGTAGACCACTAGAAAATCCTGAATGTATAACTCACTCTGTTTCTGCTAGGAATAGGGAGGGACTTACTCTGCTTCTGCTAGGAATAGGGAGGGCAAGAAGCTGTGCCAGACACTGAAGTCTCTCTTCCTGCCCATTGAAAATCCTGTTGGGTCCCCGCTCCCCACAGCTTTTGAGATTTCACCAGGCATTGGAGCTATTAAAGGGTAGAACCTTGCATTTATTTTTAAAAAATGGGGGTTGAGGTTATCAGCATGCTGAATTTTGCAATATTTTTTTCATGGAATTACATAATTCATGCAGTACTGAGCTTATCCTTTCACAGCAGCCTAATTAACCTCCCCATTTCTTTTCCCATCCTGTAGGGCTGGACCTGGACCAGCTGACCGAGGCAGATCCACCATGGATGGGCAGGCTTTCCCTTCCCCTCTCAACTCACAAAGACAATGTTGTCTCACACAGTGCTCAACTGTTCTCGCCGACCCAGGAAAGCACAGGGCGCGATGAACGTCACACTTTTGAGACCTTTGGCAAAGCAGCTGCGTGCAAAGTGAACACAGCAGAGCCCCGGATAGCCAGCACCCTCCTCTCTGAGATGAGCACCCTGTTTGGAATGATCTTGGCTCAAGATGCCGACTCCCTGGTGCAGCAACTCTCAGCATGTGGCAAGACCCTGGACTTGGATGGAGGTGTTATGGGGGCTCAAACTGACCGTGCTTTGGGCAATAGAACTGGCAGCTGCAGCAGCAAGGGGGTGTGAAGAAACAGCTCTGTGCAGTCTGCATGCACAGCAGCAGAACACTCCCTTAAGAGGGAGAACGTCTTAGGCACGCCACTCCTCTTCCTCATCATATACCATCAACCGGTCCTTCTGGCCTTACCACGTACCTGCTCCTCATTGACACGGAAGGAGAAACGCAGAGGTGCTAACCAAGCTTCCTCATGAAACCTGCTGCAAGAAATTGGCATGGAGGCCTCATTTATTGCCAGTGTTGATGCAACAATGAAAACCAATTCAAAGCAGACATTTTTCTCCTCATTTTTGAACTGTTTTGATGACAGCTGGGAGCAAGAGAAAGAGCTGTGCTCTAAGGTATAGAAATACTGCTTCTTTGTCAAACTGAGCCTCCAGCACGCTTTCTTTCTTTTTTAATAATAAAGATGAAACTCTCAGGAACTAATATTTTACTCTTTCAAGAATAAAATCTACTCCTACACTCTCTGTTTCTATTGTAGCACATTAAAATCCCCTTTCTATTAGGGAGAAGATTCTAATGCCACACTAAGTTTATGAAGCCTGTGACTAGAAACCATTTGAGTGTCCTTTGTGCCCATGGGTTGGATAACTACTGGCATCTTTCTAAATTCTCCTTTTCAAATTCAGTAGCTCTAGCCTGCTAGTGAGTGAAGATTAGGACAGACTCAAGTTGTATCAGACACTGAATCCTGCTTATTAGGTTCTGTAAGCCACACACATTCATATTACGGATTTGCTTTTATGGACTGAACAGTTACCTGTTTCCCTTCATGATCAAATGCTACTTAGATGGATCTTCTCCAGAGTACTGCTGTTATGATGCTGAGGAAGTAAAGACCAGGGTTTGATAGCAACCCTGAACTTTGCAGGAGATCCTGCCCATAGCAGATGAACACATTTGCTTTCCTCAGGGTACCAAATGGTATGTGAGAGCAGAAAAGTAAATGAGATGAAAATTGGTTACCCCATCAGAGCTGCTTTATTTGGCTGCAAGATTCATTGATAAAACTCACTAGCTGCAATTTATTTGGAGAACTATCAAATACAGAAGAGACGGAAATATATGCCTGCGATGTTCATGTCTTTTTGTTTCTTAAAAGATGACAGTGCTAGCCAGAACCAGAACCATTATCTTCCAGGGATCTGAGGAGGAAGTTCCCTCATTAGTCATGTTAGCTAATTGCTATTCCAGAGAGGGCACCTGGGAAAGCTGGACCAGGCATGCAGTTCACAGAGCTACTTGCCACATCCCTGAGGCTTCCTGTGCTCCAGGAGTGGAGCAGGCCCAGAGCCATGTGAGAAGTCAGTGGCTGATCCAGGCTCTGAAGGCAGGGGCTGGATGAGGACGTCTTCACTGCCAGTGGGAACTGACACCAGCGGTGCACAGCTGAGAGTGAGAGAGAATATCACACAATCATTACCACTGCAGTAGCCTACATTCTCAAGGCAAAACACAGTGGAGATGGTAATAGAATAACCCTTTTTGGCCCTGTCCCAACTTGCCCAAAAGTTGAGTATTTCCCCTATATTTTTTTTTAATCTATTTCTTGGCAGGCTTCCAGGGCAGAAGCCCTCCCAAGGCAGTGTACAATGCTAAAAGACGTAAAACCAATACAATATTAAGAGCAATCAAAACACAATAAAATAGCGAGAACACAATAAAAACAGCAATAAAAACCAGTAACAAAACCAGCAATCAAAGCAGTGACATAAACAGCAACAGCAATCATATCAGGAAAAGGCCAGAGTAAAATAGTATGTTTTCAAAGCCTTCTTAAAAGCCCACGATGATAGAGCATGGTGGACCCCAATGGCAACTTATTCCAGAGCTGTGGAATACGTTGCCATTCTCTGTACTGCAGAGAAGGTCCTCTCACGTGTGGTCACCCACCAAACTGCTCTCACAGGTGGGCAAAAGAGAAGAGCCTCTCTTGCTGATCTTAAAGTATGGGCAGGCTGATATGGGTAAAGGTAGTCCTACCCTTCCACCAGGATCTTTCTTCTGGGCTATGCTCACTTATTCTCCAGTAAATATCATCCCACACTCTCCCCACCCCTTCGCCATGGCTCCGCATCCCTTCGCCATGGCTCTGCATCCCTTCACCATGGCTCCGCATCCCTTCGCCATGAGTCCCAAGCCCAGTACCTGCTATCTCCTCCTGTGTCATTGCTTCTATTCTCTCCAGTGAAGGCTTGTAGTTTGCAGCAGCTGCTTGCTGGTAATGCGTTCTAGCTCTCAGCAGGTTCTGAGGAACTCCAAAGCTCTTCTCATAGCCAACACCCAAATGAAACCTGCTTGAGGAATCCTACATGCAAATACGCATGTTTAAGAGCCTATGTATAAACTAGAAATATCAACGCAACCATACGTGCCTGATATGTGATCTAATTCTTAGAATTACAAATTCTAGAACTGTAGCCATGAGCAGTCCCGGGTGTGTGTGCGCACTCATATTGGAGACCAAGACCCAGTATTCACATTACTCTGTTATGCAGCAGTGCTGCTGCTTAGTTCAGTTTGGGGGGGATGGTTCTTTATTTGGAAGAGCCACGGCATGAACTGCTCCCACATGGCCTTCTCTTGGCATGGAAAGGAGCTGCACCACTAGGTTTCCATGTTCCCAAGGTAATGTGATGGTTTATTTGGTATGAGCAAAATGATTTAGTGTGCAATTCTATGCATGTTTAGACAGAAAAAGTTCTACAACTCCCAGCATCCCCCAGCCCAGGGGAAACAGAGCCATTTCACCAGCCCTACTGAAAGACTACATCTCCCGTTTCTCCCTTCCCATCCCTTTTTTCTTGGATGTCTTTAGATTGTAATCCTCCACACAGGGATTGTCTTGTTTTACTGACTGCATGTAAGCCACTCCGGAAGCCTTTTTGGCTGAGAAGTGGGATAAAAATACTTTAAATAAATATCTGGAATTTGATAATGAGTATAGAATTCTGATATTCTTTTCTAGTTGACAGTTAATTAGGCATAGATGCTTTATAAATAGTGTGTTCTCTATTAATACTCCACTAATACTGAAACAAGACAGATGCATACACATATGCTGATAGTGTGATCACAGGCATGGATCACTCTGGAAAAGTTGGAGATGACTGCCTATGCTTGATGACATCATTCCCAGTGTTTGATTAATAAGTGAATCAGTCAAACATCAAACATTTTGCTTAGTGACCCTCTGCACTGGTCTGACTGCTTTTCTGTTGCATGTACCCACCCAAACTGGAAAGCAGGCTTATTCTAAAGAATATCTTACCCCACCCTTGGCTGCCATATGCAAGTACTTCTGCACACTCTGCTTGCCAGGATGCATACCCTTCTGACAGAGCACCCCAAGACAGGCTTGTGTCTGCCACAAAGAAAAGTGTTCGCTAACATTTCATACCAGGCATCTAACCTTCCCTGGCACTCTTATTAGAGCAAAAGGACCATGATCTAGCCAAAGTTAAGCACTTTTAGGTTGCAATCCTAAGTACACATGCCTTGATATAAATCCCATGGAACAGAACTCCAAGTAGTGCTTAGGAAGTGCATTAAGTGCTTAGACATGCATGAAGCCCTGTTATTTCAATGGAAGAGCTAAGCACATGCTTACATTTCTCCATGCACCAGTGGAAGTTTATTATTATTTTTTAAAGCACTTAAGCTCTAGCTACATTGTGTCTATGATGAGTAACTATCTCAGAGAAGCAGGCAACTGTCATGTAGACAAAGAACCCCTAATACAGAAGTTGGCTGCAGCCTGAACATGGCCTGCTGGCCTCCAAGAGATGAGAACTGTCAGATCTCTGTCAGAGACAATGCTTAAGCTGTCAACACTGCCTTCTTTCTTCCTAAGTTCTGATTCGGGATATACTCTGTTGGCATGCAGTGCCCACTAAAAATGGTGAGATGTGGCAAACCTGGTTAAGTCTATGCTTGACTAAGTAATTAAAATGAAAAGCCCAGCCAACAGTGCTCATTTTTACTTAACAAGATCGTGCAGTATACAGGCCCATTTGCTTTAGTGAACTGAGGTGTGGGTGCCAGGGAAGAATAAAGGCTGGATAGAAGCATAGAACCCTACTGATCTCACTATGCTGTCTGGTCAAACACAAAGCAAAAGTAGCAGGTAGATGCCCAACCTGCACTAGAATGCACTGACTAAGAGAAACCAGGTGGGCATGTCCTCATCTAATCATGCCACAGACAAAGCTAAACTGTTAGGAACAAAGGAAGGCATTCTATGTTACCTATAACTGCCAGCACCTTAATGAGACCCACTTCTCCTTTTGAGCACTATACCAGAACCCTGCTAGCTGATATTCACCTGGGTCAGCCCCGCAATGGCTGCCTGATCCAGCAAACCCACTGCTTCCTGTACATTGCCATCTTTGTCTGTTCCAGGATAGCGGTAGAGAAGCCACTTAGCACAGCGGTGTTGGGCCCTGGTGTGCCCCTGGTGAGCTGCCCGCTGATAGTAGAGGACTGCCTAGGAACAAAGAGCATAATTGGAGAAGGGGTGTGCCGCCTCATGTGACAAGTATGACAAAGGATAACTAACTTCCTCAGCAGATGTCCCTCCTTCCCTGCTTCAGTCCAAGACCATTCAGAAGAAAACTGCCAGGCATGTTACCCCCAGTTCCATTCAAGAGAGAACTGCTAGGAACTGGGAACTAACTGCCTACAGGGAAAAAGAGTCTCCCACGTAACCCTGAATTCTATCTATTTAATACAGTTATCTTGAATGAAAACTCTGCCGCTTGTATAGTGTAAGAACTCAAGAACCACCAGGCTGGATCAGACCTATCTAGTCCAGCATTCTGATGCCTATGGGAAGCCCACAACCAAGACATGAGCACAATAGTTCCCCAGCCACTGGTATTGAGAGGCTGATACTGGAGGTGATATATTTCTGTACCCTCCCTTTCCACCATGAAAATGGCACTCAAGTCTTCTAACAATCATAGGAATGAAAAATGTTAAAATAAAAACTTGTTTAAAACGATAAAGCAAATACATGTGCCTCTGAAAGTGACATTACAAAAAGAAGGGCGTTCCCCCAAGGTCATAAAACCCAGGCAGGCTCATATGGGAGAAAGTGGTTTTCTATAAGCCCTCAGACAAGTCCCAGGGTTGCATTCCATTCCAGGGGCTGCATGCCACAGGTGGGCATCTCCTCCCATAAACAAGAGGGTCAGGCCACCCTACATGCACATACATACATTTATTTATTACATTTCTATATATTTAACACACACAGAGCACCATTAGGCTTGGGAAAAGCCTACTGGCTCCAATGGGAGGCTTTTCCCAAGCCTAATTACAGTGTGGGGGTGCAACTGAGTGGGTCAAGGCTTCCTTCTCCAGATACAATCCCAATTGTTCCCATGTGGCAATAGCATTGGGCACCAATGGAAAGCTTTTTCCAAGCATAACTGCAATGGGGGAGGGTGTGTGTGTCACACAATATGGGGAGGGGAAGTTGAACCCTTTCCTCCTAAGCTGCAAGCCCCCCCCCCCCCACGGCAATTTTTAAGCCTATGCTGCTGAGGGGGCAAGGAGGGGGGGTCCTGTTGGTGCAGCTCCATAGGCCGCATGCAGCTCCATGGGCCAGAGGTTTCCACCCCTGCCCTAAGCATATGAAAGTGTGAAGGGTTGTCCTTTGCAGCCAAGGTCATAAGAAGAAAGGGCAGATAGCCTGGAAGATAGAGGTACCGGCATACACTAAGTTAAAGGTGTGCATTTACTCAAAAAGACAAGGATATGCCAGGCAAGGCAGGAGTGTCCCAATCCCCAATGGCCCTTAAGGCTGCTGCACTGCAAACAGCATTACAGCCATATTTTCATTCCTGGGGTTACAAAGCCAATGTGTGAAATGAGTTGTGGCAGGTATCCCGCTGTCACTTTTTGGGTTGTGATTCATCAATAGCGAGACAAATGTACTTGTGAGCACATGCTAGCACAGTAATGGTCTCTGTGGGTATATATGAGAGAGATTGGTGTACACTTGAGAGCTACAGCCCTCTTTCTCTCTCCTTATATAATCTGCAGTGCTGTACACACATGGCAACTTCTATATTCCTATTTTGCACACCTTCATGACAGGGAAGGCAGGTATTCCTCAGGGGATAATGCAAATGTCTTGGAATTGTTCAACATATCCATGTGTCCCAATACATGCTGTACACTACCTAGCTGACTAATGCGCTCTTTCCCAAGTATTCTGCATATAGAATAAATATACAGGCCAAGTAATATAAAAGGGATTGGAGGACCTTGGCCAGGTTCTTCTTGGTGCCTCTTCCATGTTCATAACACAGACCCATATTGAACTGAGATTTGCTGTAGTTCTGGTCTGCAGCCAGCTTAAAACAGGAAAAGGCAATTCTGTGCTGCCCATCCTGCATATTCTCAAGCCCTGGGAAAAAATAACAAAAGATTCAGGCAACATGGGCACAGATTCATTCTTTGAAAAAAGGTGCAACTGCCCTCTCTCGTTAGTACAGGAGAAATACCCTCAGAAGGACATCCAGCTTCAGACCTCTAATTTAGAGGCTATCCTGCAGTGAAGATGAGAAAATTTCAGCTTCTCCTGTTATGTACCTTCAAATTTATTTTCATACAAGATCCCTCTACATTACACAAGAAGATATGAAAGTTAAGACTTGCTGTGTCAATTTTACACATAAAATATACAAAGAAAACATAGATCATTAACATGGAAGAGATTACTATGTGGATGCATTATGAAGTCTGTTGCTGTTATACAGTGCAATAACCCAAAGGAGAAGGTTCCCAAAACACAATCAGTACAAAAGATAAAGAAAGGAACCATACAGTTATAAAGTGGGTATAACTGTGATAGTACAATATAAATATTGTATGATTGTTATTAAACGATTACAGCTGACTTCCGGTGAAGAAGGTGAAGTGCTAAGAAGCAAACCACAGCTGCTCCCACCCATGCTTGACAATGCAGCATAATCTTGCCTCTGTTGGGCTGCATCTATCCCACAAAACCCCACCCATGATCCCTAAGACCCCCTGAACACAGGGAGGGGACAAGTTTGAAACTCATCTGGCTCAAAGCACTTCCACAGAAACTGGGAACAGTCCAGGGGGAAAAACAGCACAGCAGGCCTCTTAAGCCCGACAACCTGGGCAGAAAGCAACAGAATGGCATTTAATAGGGATAAATGCCAAGTTCTGCACCTAGGAAAAAGAAACCAAATGCACAGTTGCAAGATGGGGGATACGTGGCTCAACAACACTACAAGCGAGAAAGATCTTGGAATTGTTGTCGATCACAAGCTGAATATGAGCCAACAATGTGATGTGGCTGCAAAAAAGGCAAATGCTGTTTTGGGCTGCATTAATAGAAGCATAGCTTCCAAATCCCGGGAAGTACTAGTTCCCCTCTACTCAGCACTGGTTAGGCCTCATCTGGAGTACTGTGTCCAGTTCTGGGCACCACACTTTAAGAAGGATGCAGACAAACTGGAGGGGGTTCAGAGGAGGGCAACAAAGATGATCAGAGGACTGGAAACAAAGCCCTATGAAGAGAGACTGAAAGAACTGGGCATGTTTAGCCTTGAGAAGAGAAGACTGAGGGAAGATATGATAGCACTCTTCAAGTACTTGAAAGGTTGTCACAGAGAAGAAGGCCAGGATCTCTTCTTGATCATCCCAGAGTGCAGGACACGGAATAATAGGCTCAAGTTACAGGACGCCAGATTCCGGCTGAACATCAGGAAAAAATTCCTGACTGTTAGAGCAATACGACAATGGAACCAATTACCTAGGGAGGTGGTGGGCTCTCCCACACTGGAGGCGTTCAAGACGAGGCTGGACAGCCATCTGTCAGGGATGCTCTAACTTGGATTCCTGCATTCAGCAGGGGGTTGGACTCGATGGCCTTGTAGGCCCCTTCCAACCCTACTATTCTATGATTCTATGAACCTCCACTGCAGAAAGGCCTCGCCATATCTGCCCCCTGCTCTGCTCCCCGGAAGCAAAGGAAAAATCAGAGGGATCCATCTGATGTACCTCCTACATCTGAGGCACAGCACTCCTGAATCAACGTCCCCTGGCCATCAAGCATAAACGAGCAAGTATAGCACCCCAGCAGCCACCTTAGAAACGACTAGGCTGAAACGGGATCCCTAGCAGCACAGAGCAACAACAAACCCACAGGACAGGGGACCCTACTCCACCCCTAGAGAAAACGCTACATGAAGGGGACATACTTGAAAAAGACCTTCCCCGACACACACACACACACACACACTTTGGGACAACAGAAAGCCCAGCATTTTATAATAGTAGAGAAAGTCCCCTCTTTTTGCTCAGTCCTTTTCTCCTGTCTGCTAGATAAGATTCAGACTGGTAGCCTCCCTAATATTTTCCCTTCTCTTTCTGAGATTGGCCATATCTGCTTATTGGTCTCTGTGCTTCAGCCTCCCAATTCAACCTTTCCTGGCGTGTGATATCTTACTGGAACCACACCAAAATCAATAATAAATAATACATTGAGACCTGTACTTACATTACTGGCCCCACTTTAACATGGGAAAATCTACTGCCAAAACTCCGTTCAAACCACCCTTGGACACCTCTACTCAAAAAGACTCCACTTACACTTCAAATCTCTCTGCAGAGGGGGAATCCCTTAACATTGTTGAGATAAATCTCAGCAGACATATCCTGTCTGAAATCATATGCTGCCCTTCTGAAAATTGAGGTGGAAGATATTAAAACCTCCTTGACTACTCTGGGCACTAGGATTAAGGCAAGAGAAATATGAATAGCCTCTGCAGAGGACAGAGTAGCAGCATTAGAGAATACGGTGGATAAGATGAAGAGGGAACAAACCAAATGCAAAATTAGTGGATATAGAAGGGCACTCTCGATGCAATAATCAAAGAGTGGTGGGGGTCAGAGGAGGAGTGGAAATGGGTAACCTGACCACTTTTATACAGGCCCTACTTAGAGAAATCCCACACCTCCCAGACAACTATGAACTGGACATTGAGCAAGCACACAGAGCTCCAGGACCACCACCCCAAGATAATAACAAGCCCAGGCCATTTATTACCAAGCTCCTGAAGCATCCAGTACGTGATGACTTGCTGAGGAAGGCAAAAGAGCAAGCTCCATTAACTTGGGGTGTGGACCAGCACAGAATAAGTATTTTCCCAGACTTTGCCAAGGAGGTAGTAGACCAACAGAGAGCCTTCATGGGAGCACGGGCAATGGCTCGTGAATGCAACCTTCAACATTTCACAAGATTCCCAGCAATCTTCTGTATCCAGCAAGGGGAGAGGATACGCACATTTCGTTCCTCGGCAGAAGCAGAGGACTATATTTTAAGTCTGGACCCGCAGCGCCCCTACCCAGAAGAACAACAAGGAAGGAGAAGAAACAACAATACTAACAACCAGAAAGAGGAAAGGAGAAGGGGAGGAAGAGAAGGAAGGAGATGAGGGGGGGAAAGGGAACGGAGGGCAAGGCAGGAAAAAAGGAAAGAAGAAGAGAAAAAAAGAAAAAGAACAGAAGGAAAAGAATGGGAAAAGGAATTATTAAGACATGCATTTAATATCTTTCATGACTTTGAGGGCAGGGAACATACACAGCCCCTCTTGTTGAGTACTCTGGGCATCACCCAGAGCATGACTTTAAGAGGAATACTCAGCCCCATAGATGAGGCTACATTGAAAAAGAATTTTTCTACTCCCCCCCTTTTCCCTTAACAACAAATATTCTATTGAACATCGGGGGGGGGGGGGGGGCTCTTATCCTCCCTTCACCTGACCATGAGGACTTACCCAGGGAAGCATGGAAAAATCCATGCCTATTTTCCTTTCCATGGGGTGGGTATATCTGCTCAATTATATATGAGGGAGTTAGGCAACTTGTTAAACATGGGGTTTCTATGATCAGCAGGAGGTTTATAGAGCTGAGACATTTGAACTCTGCAATAGGGTGTGGTGGGGGGCAAAGGGGGGTTGGCTCATTTTTCGCACCTGGAAAGCCAGGAAGTTACTGTTCTTACCAGGAGGAGCAGGGAGAGTACAGCATGGAATTTGTTCCATTGCTTTATTTGTACTTGGGGATTTTGTCTTATACCTTGTTAAGGTGCAGGGGTTTGTTGAAAAATTTATTTTATCATTATGTAGGTGTTAACCTATTTACATTTTCTTTCCACTCCACATATGGAGCCAAGTAGCTACATGCAGAAAGCCACTCTCAACATGCAGTCATGAAAGCAATAAAACATCTGTCCTGGGGTTTCGCCTCCTGTATGTGCATCCTATATTTGGATCAGTCACGCCTTCCTGGTCGTAGGAAATGATTCACATTGGCATCAAGGCCTCTCTGACTTTGCTCCCCCAGGGGACTGGCTGTCACCTAGCTCCAATGCAACGGGCAAGGTATTCTGTCTGATTGTCATACCCTTACACATCTCAAATGCTTAAAGTGATAACATGGAACGTTAGAGGTCTGGGCTCCCCTCATAAACATAAACAGGTGTTAAGGCTACGGAAGCTCCATGCAGAGACAGCATTTCTGCAGGGACCCACCTGCTCCCTTCAGATGCACATAGGCTCCGGTCCATGAGGGTGGGGGAAGTGTATGCAGCTGGCTCCTCAAAAAAAGCCAGAGAGGGGCGGCAATACTGATCCGAAAAAACATGAACATACAAATCAATCAAATTGTAGGGGACCCAATGGGCCGATATTTATTGCTAGATGCAGGTATAGAGGGGCAATCCTTAATTCTGGTAAATTTATATGGTTCACAAGTTGATTCGGTACAGACGTTGACAGAATGTGTTAATAAGATAGTTGCTATGTCTCCCCCCCCCCCCCAATATTCTATGAGACGGGGATTTTAATGAAATTCTAGACCCTTTATTAGATAGAAATACCCCTCTGCCAACTAAACCACAAACAAGCATGAGAGCAGCTCTACTGGATTATATACGTGATTTTTAACTAATCAACCCTTCGAAACTTATCCACCCCTCAGACAGGGAATATACCTTTTTGTCAGGAGCACATCATAATTTTTCTAGACCAGATTATTTTTTGTTGTCTGGCACAATGGCCCCGTTAATGAGGGAGGTAAAAATAGACAGTATCATTATCTCAGATCATGCACCAGTAACATTGCCATTGCAACTTAAACGTTCCCCTCCCCACAACCGGTCATGGAGGCTAAATACGTTTTTACTCCATGACCCAAGTTTTATACAACAGATGAAAGAGGAAACAGAGGAATTTTTAAAGTTACATCAGGGATCACTCTCAGCCCAACTAACTCTCTGGGATACATACAAGTCCTATATTAGGGGTAGAATTATAACAGCAACTTAAAGAGCTTGAGACTGAGCTGGGAACTCTAACAGATTCTTAGAACACATCGCCCACCCCCTCTTTACTACGTAAGATGCAGAGAACCCAATTTGAAATTAACAAGCTCCATGCCCTAAAAGCAGGGTTTTTAATGCAATGCACTAAACAAGAGTTTTGGGAATCGGGAGAGTAGGAAAGCTCCTAGCCTATAAACTGAAACTAAACACTTCACAGAGGGCATTCCCAAGTATCAGTTTACCTGATGGTTCTCATACAATGGATTCAGGAAAAATCAATGACGTCATCTGTATTATCAAAACCTATACATGAAAGAAGGGGCAAGTACTACAGCAGATCCAGGCCCTTTCCTGAACTCCCTTAACCTCCCCACCCTGACTCAGGCCAAAAAGGAACTTCTGCAGGCACCGATATCTTCAGAGGAAGTTCACCAAGCGATGGGCTCAATACAAACAGGTAAAGTACCACACCTGGATGGTTTTCCAGGGAAGTGGTATACAGCGTGGGAGAGACACTGACACCCCCCCCCCCAGGCTGTTGGACACATACATAAACTCCTTGTTGTGGGCAGACTATCAGACTCTCAATATGGGGCTGCAATCTCTATTGTCCCTAAGGGGGGCAGGGACCCAATGTTGGTCAATAACTATAGGACTATTTCCCCCATTAATGTAGACCTAAAAATCCTAACAGCCATATTGGCGGAGAGAATGCAGGGCATCATTAGAAGTCTAATACACATTAATCAAACAGGGTTCATTCGATGCAGACAGGGAGCAGATAATATAAGAACAGTTATAGACCTGATTTTCTCTACCCCACCAGACGCACCACAAAGTGCCCTAATTGCCATAGACGCCGAGAAGGCCTTTGACTGGGTCTCCTGGGACTTCCTTATTAAAACATTAGAAGCCTCTCAATTTCCCCCTGAGTTTATAAATTGGATTAATATTCTATATCACTCATCCACCTCGAGAGTGTTAACCAATGGCTTGACTTCTAAACCTTTACCCATAGAAACAGGGACGCACCAGAGCTGCCCACTGTCCCCCTCATTCTTTGTCATTAGAACCATTGGCCTGTGCACTGAGGGCGAACCCAGAAATCACAGGGATTAGACTGGGTGACAATGAACAAAAATTATTATTGTATGCGGATGATGCCCTGGTGTCCCTTTCCAACACTCCAAAGTCCCTCCCTAAGCTAATTTCCACACTAAACCAATATAGAAAAGCCTCAGGTTACAGAATGAACTGGGAGAAATCAGAGGTTATGCCCCTAGGAAGCCCACATAGCAAGACAATTTATTTGGAATGGGGATTTAAACTTAGTGAAGATTCAAGTATTTAGGTCTCTCCATCCCTAAACTATTAAATAACTTAATGCCATATAACTTAGATCCCCTAATGGAGCAAATAAAACTGGACATTGAACGATGGAAGGGACTCTGATTAAGTTCGTGGGCTGAAGTGAATAACATTAAAATGAATATCCTCCCCGGGCTGATTTACATGCTAAGGAGAATCCTCTTCAAAATATCTAAAACCTATTTTAATCTTGTGGATAAATTATTTAGAATGTTCTTATGGAAAGGAAAAAGAGCCAGGTTCTCTATTGCAAAAATGAGACTCTCAGTGCAGGAGGGAGGCTTCGGTCTGCCAGACCCAGGCACCTACCACACTGCCCATATTTTAACACAGGCATTGCACTGGTCTGAACCAAAAGGATTGGAAACCCCTATCTGGGTGGTGGTGGAGGGGCAAGCTTTGGAACCCATGCCTGCATTACAGGCATTGGGCTCCTTCTACGTGCGCCCTGGTCGTCACCAACTCTGCCAACATGTGCCAACTGGGACTGACACTGAAATTTGACCCTCACTCTCATGTGGATCTCACGCTTTGGAACAATCCCAACATAGTTGTAGGGCATAGACAAATATGTTGGAGACATTGGCTTACAGCAGGCATTTTTTCATTAAACCAGTGGATAGAGGAGCACCAAAATTCTGTAAATTTTGAATATCTATCAATGACAGCTCCCCTCCCACACATAGCTAGGTGGCAGCTACTACAATTGCAACATGCTCTCAGAGCTAAATTTGGTCCTGCTGCCTTCTCAGTGTCAGAATTCCCATCACCATGGACGGTCCTCCAATCAGCGTCCTCCCTCCCTTAGCAAACACTAGTGGTACCCAATTAAAAAACACCCAATTAAAAAAAAACTCCAGAAGTTTAATCTTCCTCTTATTAGGGAAGCATGGAACACTGAACTTGGCCAAGAGTGCCAACTTTCAGAATCAGTTTGGCAAACCCTAAGAGCACAAATTAAAAAAGCACCCTAGATCTGAAATTAAGATTAATCCAACAAAATATTATTCTAAGAGCCTACGAGACACTTGAATAACTGTACCAGAAGAATTTAAGTCACTCTCCTGTTTGCTGGACATGTCAAAAAGGGAAAGGGACTCTAATGCACATGCTCTGGAACCGTTCTGGGGGAATGTGACTGAAAGGATCAAATTCACTCCTCGATTAGATTTTGCCATACTAGGCCATACAGTGGTGTTAGGACTCAGGCCTTCAATATGGAAGAGTGGCAAACCACTAATGGACTGGTTGTTAAGGGCGACTCTAGTGGCTAAAAGATTGGTGCGCCAGGCGTGGAAGGCAAAACACCCACCCAGGATTGAAGCATGGTGTGAGGCCACGTCATCTTTGGCCTCCCATGAATTGTTGTTTAAACACCTGATGAAAGAGGACAGAGGCCTCCTGATCTGGCAGCCACATGTGGAACTGTTTGATTAACCACTCTTATTAAGTTATTTTCCCCTTTTGCTTTCCTTTGAATATTAATTATCTGTCTGGGGTTTTTTTCCCCTGAGTTGGTCCTGAGGTGGGATCACTCAGGTGGTGGATGTTATTGGAGGGTCGAGGGAGGGAGGGAAAAGGGACTGTAAGAAAAAGAATCAGAAATTCATGCAATAATGTCCAGGATTTGAGAACGTTTATTCATGTTTAATCAGTACAGCTAGTGAACACTGTTGATTTCTTGATATATTGTTCTTTTGTGATATGAAACTAAAAACTAATAAAGAATTATTAAGAACCCCCCCCCCCCCGATTACAATTGTAGTTGGTGGAACAGCTGTTATTATTCGTTGACGAGATCTCCAGATTATATCCCATTTCATTACTTCATCAAAACCAACTTAAAGCCAAAAATTCCTCCATTAAACCAACATTTCTTACTCATGGAGGGCAGCTGAATGCTTTCTCCAAGAAGGACTCTCACTTGCAAAACATATTAAGTATCAGAGATCCATAGATAACTTTTAAGTCCAGGCCCGCTTATCATTCACAGAAATATAGATTAAGTCCATTCTGTCATTTAGTCCTACAGGAGACAAAGAACAGAGTTGGTAGATCCAAAATGCTTCCTGTTCAGACAATAACAGATCTAAATTCATTCTTCTATAAGGGACAGAATGGATTCATTCCTTTGCAAAAACTGGTAATTGTTGTTTTATAACAAACACACTGTATTTATATTGTACTATCACAATTATACCCACTTTATAACTACATGGTACCTTTATTTTGTTCCATGGGGTTTTCTTGGCAAGAATACTGGAGTGGGTTGCCATTTCCTTCTCCAGTGGACCACATTTTGTCAGAACTCTCCACCATGACCTGTCCATCTTGGGTGGCCCTGCACGGCATAGCTTATGGCTTCACCGAGTTACGCAAGCCCCTTCGCCACAACAAGGCAGTGATCCATGAAGGGGACGCCGGAAGATGAGCCCCTCAGGTCGGAAGGTGTCCAATATACTCCTGGGGAAGAGCAGAGGGAATTTCCAAGTAGCGCCAGAAAGAGTGAAGCGGCTGGGCCAAAGCCGAAAGGACACTCAGCTGTGGATGGGTCTGGTGGTGAAAAGAAAGTCCGATGCTGTAAAGAACAATATTGTTTAGGAACCTGGAATGTCAGATCAATGAATCAAGGTAAGCTGGAGGTGGTCAAACATGAGATGGCAAGATTGAACATCGACATCTTGGGAATCAGCAAACTAAAATGGACAAGAATGGGCGAATTTAATTCAGGTGACCATTATATCTACTACTGTGGGCAAGAATCCCTTAGAAGAAATGGAGTAGCACTCATAGTCAACAAAAGGGTGGGAAAAGCAGTACTGGGGTACAATCTCAAAAACGATAGAATGATCACAGTATGAATCCAAGACAAACCATTCAACATCACAGTAATTCAAGTCTATGCCCAACCACTGAGGCCAAAGAAGCTGAGGTTGATCTGTTCTATGAAGACCTACAACACCTTCTAGAACTAACACCAAAAAAAGATGTCCTCTTCATCATAGGGGATTGGAATGCTAAAGTAGGAAGTCAAGAAATCACCGGGATAACAGGCAAGCATGGCCTTGGTGTACAAAATGAAGCAGGACAAAGGCTAATAGAGTTTGCCAAGAGATCACGCTGATCATAGCAAACACTCTGTTCCAACAGCACAAGAGACGACTCTACACATGGACATCCCCAGATCACCAGATTGATTATGTCCTTTGCAGCCAAAGATGGAGAAGCTCTATACAGTCAGTAAAAACAAGACCTGGAGCTGACTGTGGCTCAGATCATGAGCTGCTTCTTGCAAAATTTTGGCTTAAATTGAAGAACGTGGGGAAAACCACTAAACCATTCACGTATGACCTCAATCATATCCCTTATGAATATACAGTGGAGGTGACAAATAGATTTAAGGGATTAGACCTGATAGAATACCTGAGGAACTATGGACGGAGGCCCATAACATTGTTCAGGAGGCAGCAACTTAATCCATCACAAAGAAAAAGAAATGCAAGAAAGCCAAGTGGCTGTCTGATGAGGCTTTACAAGTAGCTGAGGAAAGAAGGGAAGCGAAAAACAAGGGAGAAAGGGGAAGATATATCCAACTGAATGCAGAGTTCCAGAGAACAGCAAGGAGAGACAAGAAGGCCTTCTTAAATGAACAATGCAAAGAAATCGAGGAAAACAATAGAATGGGAAAGACTAGAGATCTCTTCAAGAAAATCGGAGATCTCAAGGGAACGTTTTGTGCAAAGACGGGCATGATAAAGGACAAAGAAGGCAGGGACCTAACAGAAGCAGATGAGATTAAGAAGAGGTGGAAAGAATACACAGAAGAACTATACAGGAAAGATCTTAATGATAGCCATGATAGTGCGGTCACTGAACTTGAGCCGGACATCCTCGAGAGTGAAGTCAAGTGGGCCTTAGGAAGCATTACTAACAACAAAGCTAGCGGAGATGACAGGATGCAGGACCCAAATATTGTGAAATAGGATGCTTTTACGAAAAGGCATTCACATACATCACATTCCTCATCCTTTTCTGCTATTCACAGGGTTAGTATTTGTTTCTGGTACGCTGTTTGCTTATTCGTAACTTGAATGGGAAATGTCTAATGACTCTAGAACCCAGGCACATATGGAAATATCCAACTTCAAGTACAGAGTCACTAACTAATATGAAGCTGCCTTATATAGAGTCACACCATTGGTCAATCTAGCTCAGCATCTACTCTGAGTGACAGCAACTTTCCAAGGACTATGGAGAAATCTTTCCCATCACTGCTACTTCAGATCCTTTTAACTGGAGATGCTAGGTAGGGACTGAACCTGGGACCTTCTTTGTGCAAAGCATGTGCCCTACAACCTCTGCAACAAATAACAGGGGCGTCTCCCTTCCTAGAGAAGTTGTAATAGGGTTGAGCTGAGCATAGGAATTCCTTTCTTCTATCACCACTGAATGGCAAAGGCTGGTGGATGAATCCTGTGAGTCTCCTCCTGTTTCCTTAAAACTCAAATATCCAAGCATAACCATGGTAGCAGATGATGAGGTAGAGGATGTGCCAAATACACACACTTATGCAAAGTTAGATTTACCCATCCAAGAGACTGGGCACAAGCCAAGGTGATTTGACTGGGAGATTAAGGAGAAGTGTGTGTGGCCACAGGGAAAGGGGGCAAGGAGCTAGTCAATGCTGCATCTCAAGGCAGACAGGTCTGCTCTCCCATGGAAAGATACGAGATATATATGCTGGCAGCTTATAGAGAAATGAGGCCAGCATGCTTGTAAGGAGGCTAAGTAAACTGAATAAAGCTGAAGGAAAGGCAACTGCAGAACAGTGTGCTAAAGAGGCATGTCAAGCCCTTTTCTTGGGTCTGAGTCACAACAAGCTGCTATTGCCTTGCCAAGGCATCAAGATGCCCATTTTTATGAGTACCAAAAACTTCAGTGAGTGAGTGGTCTAATCCTTTGGTCTCTCTGCTGCATGGGCAGGAACACACAGCTCCTGCCACCCCCTACTATCCCCTGAATTTTGTTAAAACGTTTTTTTAAAGGCATCTGTAGACTACTATGGAGCACCAAAAGGGTCACAAACAAGCTAATTGTGTCCCTGTTGGCTCTCTGTACAGATGCCATTTCTAATTTTTTTTCAGTGAAAAAAAGAAGAAGTGAAGAGCGGGTAAGCCCGATGAGCTATTACCGAGGATGTTGGATGCCATGGAAATACTGGCTTGAAACACCTGTTGCACTTGAGAAGCAGCTTCCTTAACAGACTCCTCGTCTTCCAGGCTGCCCTGCACAGAAGAGGCAAAAATCAACACTGCATATACACTGTAACTCCATGCATCTGTAGGCAATCTTCCCTATGCACTAGCTTTCACACTACAGTGAAGTCAGTTTAGGAATCTTTCCTAAGGAATCTTTCCTAAGGAATCTTCAGTCTCATCTCCCAACACAGAATTTGATCCTTTCTCCCAGGAAATCTTGCTCAGCAGTTATTGCATCTTTAGAATCTCCAAAAGCGCCCACAGTTACAGAGATACTGCGCTATTCTGTCTCAAGCAAAGCAAGAGGCAATCCACTTTGCCCTGAAGAGTGTTATGGAATTCACACTAGTTCTAAACAGACTAGCCAGCTTTTGAGGCTAGACACTGTCCAAATAAACAACAACATGTGGTTTGCCACAAAATCACAATACTTCTTCCTTTCCCCATCTTCTTTTCTCAAACTGTAGTGACAAGAAACCATGCAGTTGGTGTTGATCCATTGTGTCACCTAGTATGTATGTACATACATACATGCATATCTATGTATGTGTAGTGTAGTGTAGCAGAATTCCTTCTAGCTAATCAATAGCACCATTTATCTGGGAAGAAATATTCCCAAATGAAAAGAAAAACATGCAAGACCAAGCCAGACTTGCACCCTACAACATTCAGATCAATCAGTAAGAGAACATCAGGCAGCTGAAATAACACTTGTGAGTTGATTTGCTTGTTCTCCATTTCTGGCCTCTTATTTAAGGTACTTGAAAATCTATACGGGGCAAGTTATGGAACTGAGTGTAACCACTACTCCCTTCACAGCCTAGTGGCTGAGATCATCACACACAAACCTGGTTGACCAAAAGGAATGAACGCTGCACTTTCAGCAAAGTTTCTGCTCCTTGCCCATAGCGTAATGCCCTTAGACAGGATTGCATGGTTGACCCTTCCAGTACAAGGAACTATGGCTCACACTGTGTGGCAATTCTAAATGATCACTGAGGAATTGTGGAGAGAATTAAAAGGTAGTCTCTCCCTAAAAGGCTCATAATCTATATTTTATGGCTCTTTTATCAATTCCAGTGCTGGTTATTGTTTTGCATTATATTGTTTTAAGTATTTGTATTGCATTTTATATTTTAACTGTTCTATGGCATTTTAATTTTTTAATTATTTGCAATCAGCCCAGAGCACATTAGAAATGTACTGTCAGGGATGCTTTGACCTGGGTTCCTGCACTGAGCAGGGGATTGGATTCGATGGTCTTATAGGCCCCTTCCAACCCTACACTTCTATGATTCTATGAATGATTTTTGAATCCTCTGGGGCAATTTGTGACTTGATAGATAAGCAGTATCACACTCTCCACTTGTACTGAACACCAAGTGTTGGTGTACTGACTTCCTGAATATGCTGAAAATGTTGTTAAAGAAGATGAATATGTGCAGCCTTGAGAATCACATCTTCCAACAGGGGTATGGGCAGATGGAGTCAGTTCCTGAAATGTGGCGTTGTTACTAGGCTTTGGAAAACTGACTTTTAGAAATGTAGTGACCCCTGCTGTTCAGGGGTGTGAGTTGACAAATGGTACTAGGGACTATCTTGGCATCTTTTGCAAATTATTTAATATGTCAGCTCCATGTGGAAGTGCCCCAGATGGAAGGACTCAAAACAGGCAATAGAAACGTCTTATTCTTTGCCCCTTCTATGATACTCTGAGTGCAACTTGCTGAAAAGTAAGTGGTAGAATTTGGGCCAATCACTGACTCTCAGCCTAATCTACCTCACCAGGTTGTTGTGAGGATAAAATAGAGAGGAGGTTCATCTATGCTGCTTTGGACTCCTTGGAGGAAAGGTGGGATATAAATGTAACAAATAAATAACCTTTCTTTTCCTCGCAGGGGTTGGAGTGAGAACATTCTGTTGCTAACCATTTTATTCCCTTAGTAGCTGGAACATGCTATCATTTCATGATAGCATATTAACTCAACCAATAACTGCCGAAGTGTGCATACATTTCCAACAGAAAAGTCTTCTCCCTAACTCATTCTCACATACTCCAGAAACTCTGCAGCAAATCCATGTTAGAGTCCAATTTCCACAAAGAAGAGACAGTACCTGCAAATGCGATAGGCATGAGTCTGGTTCAAGGCTTGTGCTAGGTAGGAAGACAAAGTCCCCTGCAATAAAAAAGTAAGGGAGTAAGGGACTGGGCCTCAACACTGTTGCCTCCTTGCCATGGTTCCTGCTTCCCACGTTGTAGCTTCTTCTCCTACTTCCCTATTAAATCAGCAACGTTTTCTGGTATTCTTTGCAGAAGCAATTTTACTCTTTTACCAACTTGCTTTAAACATCAGTTACCTGACTCACCACTGATAATTTAGTCAAATAACTAGGCCAGAGCAGCTCATTTTACAACATGAATGGGTGTCACTGACCATAACAATGAAACAGGCAGCAAGATATTGTGGCATACCTGGATAGAAGCAGAAGAGCCTATGGGTCTGGCTGCAGCACAGTCAAGCCTACACTCCTGCCTGCCTCCATGAAGGCTGTGTCAGATCAGAGGGACATCTATGCCACATCACAGGAGGTTACTTATGATCAGTAGCGTGCATTAGATTAGCACACACATATACTTTTCTGGGAATGGGAAATAACTTGGTTAAAACTTCAATCTAAAGTTTAACTTCAGGTTTAACTTCAAACAACAGGATTTGGAAAGACCTCCGCAAAAACACTGAGGAGCTGCTGCTAGCTGGAGTAGGCAGTACTGAGCAAAATGGACAAGTGGTCTGACTCAGTATAAGGAAGTTTTATAGGTTCATATAGGCTGGACTAGTGCCACACTTGTAACAAAAATATTGTACAACTACATCTACTCCTACAACCTGTTTGTATAGATTTAACGGGCCAAATACCTGTTACTAAGATTAAAGAGCTCCAAATATCTTTTAATATCTATTTCCATTGCTGTTGGCCAGAAAGTAGGGTAAACTACTTTTTTTCCTGCTTAAATTGCTGCTATTTGGGTTAGTAACAATTTGCTGATCATTTCCTTATCAATTTCCTGCAATAAGGCTCTCATCCTCCTAATCTCTTTTGTTACAGACATTTCATAACAGTCTCACTCTTCCCTTTCAACTAATATCTTTTCAGATTATGAAATACAGGTAATACCTTAATTAAAATTTGTCTTCCCAATTATTTCCCCTAGCTATTTGATGAAATCAAGCCCTTTTGGAATAGAAGGTGCCTGACTGAAATTGGTCAGGGCCTTGTGAAACAGCTAGCGGATAGGAAGTCCATAAACTAATTTCAGTTATTCAAACTTTACCAGAGATAGCTCAGGTAGCCTTGCTCCTGCCTCAGAATAGTCTGCTGAAGGACACCTTCTCTAATGTGTCTTGTGCTGAAAGTCTTTGCTTACCAAGAGTCAAGATTTGTACCTGTTTCTGAGAGGAATGGAGGTTCTTTTGGCTGTGACCTTTTGCTAGAAGATGGATTCTTCAATGAATGACCAGAGTCCACTCCCATGAAGAAGTGTTGCTCCTCTTCCACATTGGAGCAAGGAGATGTGGGAGGGTCTGAAGGTGGGGGGAAAGCCTGTTAAAAGTGCACAGGAGATACACCAAGGCACTGTCTAGATTCAAACTCGTCTGATTCAGTTTTGTTGCTGAAGATGTATGTGGGGTGCGCGCAACGTTCTTTCCAGCACAGGAAACTCTAGCCCCAGCTGTGCCAGGCCCTAACAAGCCTACCTGAGTGCTGATGTTGGGACAAAATAGCAAGCTGGCCTTCTAGCTGATGAATCCCAGCATCTCTGCCACATGGTTGCACAGAACTCAGCCACCGGACCTGCTTGGCTAGCTGCAGAGCAAGAACAGCCAGTGCACTCTGACAAAGGAGAGAAAGCATTGGAGACTATTACAGCAACCTTGGTGGAGCCTTTACACACCTTCATACCCATTATGGAGCTTCTGCCACCAAAGTGACTCCTCTACCATGCAATTGTTATATGCCTGCTTACCCAGGTGAAGGCATCCAAGGGAGTACAGCAATGCGAGAGGTTCTCATATCCACAGGCTTTGTGCTGCTGATTCCTGCCATGCTCACTCCAGAAAGACAAGCAAAAAATTATATCAAAATAAGTTTTGGCTGGGAAACTGCTATGCCTCCTTAGACCTAGACACCAGCTCCTGTTGTGGATAGTGTTACCTGAGGCTCAATTGTCACATTAATATTCATCTGTTTCTACTGCATTTAAGCAGAACCTGTTTTACTTTTCCCTTCTGAACTGCTGTGACAAACTGGTATGTCTGCACCTGTACCCTGTAACAGGCTGCAAGACCCCCTTTTGTCTACATTGCTCAGAGGTAGCACCCCCCCACCCCCCCTTCCTTTTAAATATCCTGCCCACAGGAGAAGACAAGGTTATGGCTTTTTATATATGGAGAAGGATAGACACCCTTTTCAAAGCTTTCTTTAAACTCCTTAACAACTTGATTAGCATTTTTGTCAAGCAATCCAGCGTGTGGGTAGGCAAGCTAGGCAAAACAATCAAATCAACTTTGATTTCCAATTCAATGTATTTATTTAAAAACCAAGCAGAGAGAAATTGAGAAATAGTCCATTGCTTTTAAAAACAAAATGAAACATCAAACTAGCTCACCAAAAATTACTAATCAAGATCCTAAGAGTAACTCACCAAAGCAGCTTACAGGGGTCTGGACCTCCAGAGCATGGAAGAGTCTTGCCTTGACTCTTTGCCCACCAGATGAAATACCAAGGCCATGTTCAGCCGATGGATTGTTTTCTCCAACCCCACACAGGGTCACGTGACCAGCATTTCCCTAATTACCTGTGTCGCAGGTTGCCATGTCATCCAAACCTGGTGTGTGGCAGGGGTGGAGTCTCACCTACCTCACAACCCCTACTGCAAGCCATGAATTGTAGGGTAAGAAGAGATTTAGAAATATAGCGCTGGAAGCTCTGGACAAATTTCCATCAACACAGGTAAGAGCATAAGCCCCAGCAAAAAACATGATATTTCAAGTTCAGGGCATAGTTCAATTTGTGAACCTCAGTTTAATCCTGCCCCTCATTGCCTGTGTTTTGCCTCTCTAGCACATACATTTTTGGTATGGAAAAACATCTACTTTTCTAAAGGATGGCGTAATCCTGTTCTTGAGATCTGCTGGCTGGGGGGCTATGGCAGAAGCCTCCCGCCTGCCGTACTGGTGGAATGTGTGATATGCCACTGCCATGCAAGACATGCCAGCACAACTGCATGGATGAAATCTATACAGGCAAATTTGAAATTAGATTATATTAGAGCAGGGATGGGGCGCTGGACTGACCTCCCCCCTCAGACCCACCCCATGATGTCAGGTGGTGAGGCCCATCCATGACATCGGGGGGGTGGCCATGCCCCATGACATCATCTGGTTCCAGCTGAAGTGCTGGCTGGCTGGCACTTCAGCTGGGGAGTTGACTTCACTTTTCGCCTTGCCTACCCCACATGGAAAGGATGAGGAATGAGTGGAGCACTCAGAGCTCCTGAAAGAGAGAAGGCCTCACTTGTCTCTCACCTTCCCTGATCAGGGAGGTGACAAGTGAGGGACGAATGGAGTGCACTCAGCAAGTGCTTCTAGGGCCCTGCGGTCAGGACTCAGCTGACTCTGGCCAAGTGCACCACCAGCCTCACTTGTACTTCGCCTTCCTTGTTTGAGGAGACCAAGGGATGAGCAGAGTACATTCAGCCAGCCTGAAAGCATTGCCTGAGGCTGCTGCCAGCTTTGCTTGTCCCATGCCTGCCCCATGTGGGGCACAGGAGGGACGAGCAAAGCACCCTCAGCCAGAATCCCCTTGTTATCTCTTATCTGTGATTGGAGATAACAAGGGGATTCCCCTTCATGCTGCTTGCCTTAGCACTGGGAGACAGGGCGGGGCATGCAGGGGAATCCCCTATTGCCTCTGAGCAGAGATAATAACGAGATTCCTCTCCTCACTTCCTGCCCAAGCCCCCAATAGCCTCCAAGTCAGTGGACAGGGCTTGGGAAGTGGGTGGAGCCCACACAGGGAGCCCAAGCCTCACTGGGCCAGAGAGGCCACGCACTAGAGGTTCCCCATCCCTGTTTTAGAGCAATTTAATCAAAAGAGTTTAATAATTTTAAATAAAGTATGTCTTTAAGTGCAAAAGGAACAGAGAGTGTGTAAAGGAAGTGAACAGAAAACTGCACCCCCCCCCCATTTTAATTAGAGAGGAAGGGCAAGGGTCCAGCACACAAGCAGTAGGCCTCACCTCTCCGAGGATCCTGCCCATATCCTCAGGCTGTACAAATGGAAAAGTATCCATTATAACCAACCCCACTGGGATCTAAGGAAGCTGATCCAAGTTCTAGATTGGTGCCTGATGTCAGTAATGGACTAGATGAGGGCAAACAAATTGAAGCTTAATCCAGACAAGACAAGAGATGCTCCTGGTTAGTCAAAAGGCAGATCAAGGAACAGGGATTCAACCTGTGCTGGATGGGGATTACACTCCCCCTGAAGCCTCGGGTTTGCAGTTTGAGTGTGCTCCTCGTTGCAGCGGTGGCCAGGACTGCATTTGTGCACCTGAGGCTAGTGCGCCAATTGCACCCCTACCTGGAGATGTCTGATCTGATCACGCATGGTTTAGTTACATCCCGGTAGGACTACTGTAAGACACTCTATGTGGTGATGCCTTTGAAAACTGTTCAGAAACTTCAGCTGATCCAGAATGCTGCTGGCCAAACTGTTGACTGGGGCCAGTTACAGGGAGCATATTACAACCGGTTCACTGGCTATTGGTCTGTTTCTGGGCACAATTCAGTGCTGGTTATGACCTAGAAAGCCTATATGGCTTAGGGCCAGGCTACCTGAAAGACAAGCCTGTCTGCGGTTTAAGATCTTCAGGAGAGATCCTTCTTTTGTCACCTTCAGAGCCAAGTAGGGGACTGACAAAAGGGCCTTTTTGGTGGATACTCCCAGGCTGTGGAACTCCTTGCCAAGAGAAGCTAGGTTGGCTCCCTCTCTGCTGTCCTTCTGCTGGCAGGCAAAGACATTTTTATTCAAGCAGGCCTTTAGATTTGTTAGGGTGGGTGTTGTTTTTATTGTTATTGTGCTTTTTAATTGTTTCAATGTATCAGTTTTATCATTATTTTAGGGTGCAATCCTACGGAGATAAGACGTCAGCCTGCAAACTCAGAGGCTGACGCTGATCCAGTGCAGGGCAGCCAGAGCATGGAGGGAATTCTCACCTCTGTGCTCCGGCTGCAATGCATTTTCAGCTACATGTGCGATTTCCTGTTACTAGCTGGGGACGTTGGAGTGGGGTGTGTGCGTGTGCGCAGCGCATAGAAAGCCTCATAAAGAGACTTCTGCCATCTCCTCCCCGCCCTGCTCCTGGGACCGCCTCCTTTTCACCCTCCCTGCGCTCCATCCGCGAGGACAGAGAAGCAGCCGGCATGGAGAGAACCACGCCGGCTACAAGGGGGTGGGGGAAGGTGCGGGTAGCACAGGTTCTAGGAACCGAAAAATCCTATGGCCCTCTAGACAGGGACTATAGGATTGCTCTCTTAACAAAGTTTTTATTTGTTTATGATTGTAAGCTGCCTTGAGTGCCATTTTCTTGATAGGAACTGAGAAATAAATAACAGATAAACACCTGGAAGAAAAGCTTAATATTCCGACTGAAACTGTGAAAGGATTTGAAGTCCCCACAAAAAGAGAACTCTTCGTTTTGGCCCAGAAGATATGCAAGTAAATAAGCTGAACTTAATTTACAAGTTTATAAGCCTATCCGAGATGTATGGTACTGGGATCTTGTGTTAAAGCTTCTTTAAGAATTCTGGACATTGAGGGGCATGGCCTGAATAGGATGCACAGTGACACTGATCTGATCTGGCAGGCAAACTAACAGTGAATTTAGTGCTTAAATACAAATTATTTAAAAAACCAAACATGCCACCAGAAAAAGGATGGAACAGGCTACAGCAGTGAGCCAAGAATGAAGCTTGCAATCCTAGATTCAATAGCAGGACTCGATGAGTACTCCAGAGTGCTGAGAGTAAGGACTGTGCCAACATGGTGGCAACTCAAGTCAAAGCACCAAAAAGGTAGGGTCCTCTAGCTTGGAAAAATAAGTGATTTCACAACTCAAACAACTGACAGTGGAATTGGCAAAAGAATGGCAAACAGCTTTATAGACTGCACTATTCCCAATAAACTCTAGGCTCTCAGAATTGAGAGGAAACTGTCAGACGTAGAAAACACTGCTAATGCTGTAATGGAGCTTAGTTTAAAACAAAAGGGAAAACTAGAGCAAGTGTCTAGAACTACCAGGGAGCTGCAGATTAAAATGGCAGACGTCAAGGATAGAGACCACCACCTGAACATTAGTATTAGCTCAGACATGGCTGTTCATGTAAGAACCTGGATTAAAGAAAAATGTCCACATGTGGATCTGTCTAAGAGTGACACAGAAAGGGCACATAAGGCAGTATCCAATGGGGCACTTACACCCCCCAATTCTTTTATGATCTGCTGCAAGTGGTGGGGCCTGCTGGTTCCGTTGACCGTTTACACAACGGAGGTTTCGCTCTTCCTAGAGTATTGTCTCGATTCCCTGAAACAAGTGGAATTGAGACAATACAAAACTTAGAATTTGGCCTCAAATTTATGAATCTTATTAGACAACTATATTCATAATCCACAGCAGTGATCACAGCCAATGCCAGACTCCGCACCTTTCAAGTTATTCAGAGGCACAAAACAAGGATGTCCATTATCTCCTCTTCTATTTGCTATAGTGGTAGAAACATTGGCAGAGTCAATCCGTAACGATAAGAACATTCAGGGAGTCCAAATTAATATAGACGTTCTCACCATAAAACTTATATGCTGATGACACCAGCATGCAGATGCTGATGCTCTCAAATCTGAAGAATGCTATTCCAGAGCTTCAATTAAAACTATCTGAATATGAGGAAATACCAGGAAATACCTAAAATCTGAGTTGATATGTTTGAATACAACAAAGGAACAGCAGAAGGGGCTACAAAAAATCTCAAAACTAACTTTGTGCCCATCCACGTTTAAATATTTAGGTACAATAATTCCAAAAGATTTAGAACTGTGTAAAAGACATTTTAATCCGCTATATAAAAATCTTATGGCAGATGTCAAATCATGGAAGCAGTTGAACCTTTCCTGGCTTGGTACAATGGCTGCCATCAAGTTGATGTCTCCCCCTGGATTCTTACTTTTATTGCAAAGTTTGCCAATCAAATCACCCCAAAACTATAAAAAAGTGATAAAGTTATGGAAACATTTAATACTGGGGTAAAAATTACACATAAATAAAAAATACACTGTATAGACAAACAAAAAGTGGAGGCTTTGATTTTCCTAATTTAAAACTTTATTATGATTCCTTTCAATTTAAACAGGTTATACCACTAACACAAACAGACTAGACTGTGCCATGGGTGGCCATGGAGCTCCCCCCCCCCCCGACAACCATAGTAACAGATCTCTCCTTTTTTTTATCTCTAAAGAAGAAGGCATTGGAAATGATAAAAAAAATCCCTTCTGAAAAAATACAGTCCCCTTTCTGGACCACCCAGAGTTCCATGATCTGGATACATACAAGCAATACAAAATCTGGGAGGAAAAAGGAATGCAGAGTTAGAAATATCATATAAGGAGGAAACCCTTTTTGAACAGAAAAATTGAAAGAAAACTTACAAGATACAGAAAGGAGCTGGTTTCAGATAACTCAAATACAAAGTTTTGCTTCAAAACTAATGCAAAGGAATGAGGCAACCCAATCCCTTACCATCTTAGAAAATGAATGTGCTAGTACACAAGGCAGGTCTAAAGGTTTAGTCTCCTGTATCTATCTCTGGTTAATAATTCATCATAGCAGAACAACAGGAGGATAAAAATAGTTTGGGAGAATGATATTGGGGAACAGATTACAGATACACAATGGAATACATTCTGGGAAAAGAACCCACTTAAGTCTATCTCGGCAGCAATCCGAAACACATTTAAAATTAATACTAAGTGGAATCCGATACTCTGTGAAACGGAGGGAGCAATCTTATGGCCGCTAGTCAGTGGCTAGACGGCTACAGCATATGCACGGATGTCAGATAATTCCACCACGGATCTCAGTGAGGCTGAATGCCAGTGCATTCAGCCCCCCAAATCCGTGGCAGAACAAAGCCCCCCCACCCCGCAAAATGGGCCCAGAATGGAGCACCTACCGCTGCCGTCCGCACTGACTTGCGAATGGTGGCCGTGTCTGCGGCTGCCATTTGCTTCTTCCATATAGCCGTGATAGGCTACGTAAATACTTATGTAGCCGATCACGGCTAATGCAGGGACGCCATTTGCATCCCTTTGGAAGCCGTGATAGACTACGTAAGTATTTATGTAGCCTATCATGGCAAAACTAAGGGAACGCAAATGGCGGTGGCTACGGCGGCTGCCATTTGCCTTCTCTTTTTTTTTGGCCGTTTTAATGTACGTAAATATTTACGTAGGCTAAAACGGCAAAGAAAGGGGAACACAAATGGCAGCCACCATAGCCGCCGCCATTTGCGTTCACTGTTTTTTTGTTTTACCGTGATAGGCTATGTAAATAATTACGTAGCCTATCACAGCAAAATACAGGGACGCAAATGGCGGCGGCTACGGCAGCTGCCATTTGCATCCCTGCAGGCTGCCCAGCGGCCGGATGTCTGGCTGCGGGTGGCCCCGGCCGGCAGCTTTGCGGAATCTCCGCGGACCGGAGCCAGCCAGAGAGAATTTCGGGGGGAGGGACGGAGCGCCTCCCCCCCACCGCGAATGTCACCCTTCGAAAAGGTAAGTGACTTTTGTACATCCCTAAGCATATGTCAGTTCGCAGAGAACCGACCTTCCCTCCCTCCCGCGCTGCCTTGCAGGCAGCTTGGAATGGCCCCATGTTTGGAAGAGGAGCATGGAGCGGCCAAAATGGTGCGTTCCAGGGCAGGGAAGGCGGAACTGCCGGTACAACACATCATATGTGTCATCCAGCAGCCGCTTCCCCCGCTCCACCGCCCTGCGCCTAGACAGCTAAAATCGGCTGTCTGGCTGCAAATGCCGGGTGGCTGAAGTGTGGAGGGGATAATCCCCTCTGTGCTTCTCCGGCCCTACCCTGGATAGACAGTCACCTCCGAGTTTGGAGGCAGCCGCCTATCCCCACAGGATTGCACCCTAAATCATATTAACATAACTCTTTCCCCAAATTGCTGGTGAAGTTATCAGGTCAAAGGTACTTTATTCCATATGTGATGGGCTTGTGAACATGTACAAGTATTTTGGGCAGCCATTTTCAATTATATTTCTCAAATAATAAAACAGTTAATGACACCCCATTATTAGCCCTTCTCTCTATTTTTAATGACACCCAAAAGCAGCTGTTACATAAAGACATCATTCTAGTATTATTAGTAGAGGCAAGAATGGTTATAGCATGGTAGCATGGTGGTAGCATGGTAGCCACTACACCAGCATGGTGTAGTGGCTAGAGTGCTGGACTGGGAGTCGGGAGATCCGGGGTCTAGTCCCCACTCGGCCATGGAAGCTCACTGGGTGACTTTGGGCCAGTCACATACTCTCAGCCCAACCTACCTCACAGGGTTGTTGTTGTGAGGATAAAATGGAGGAGGAGGAGGAGGATTATGTACGCCACCTTGAGTTCCTTGGAGGAAAAAAGGCGGGATATAAATGTAATAAATAAATAAATAAATAAATAAATGGTACTGGAAAATTAAAACAGTACTGGATGGTGTTGGAAAACCATCCACTGTGAATGGATGGTTTCTGAAAATTTGGGAGGCGGCTCTTGCTGAAAAACTAACACAACATAACAATTTGATAAGAAGGATAATCAAGCAGGACTCATTCTTAGAAACAAGGTTCCCCTTCATTAGATAAATGTGTGTTTTTAAAATGTATGTTAAAGTGCCGCTTACCCTGTGCAAGGGCCAAAATACATGTTTCTTTAAAGACATAACTAGCAGTTACAGCTTTTTTCATTTTTTACTCTAGAGTAGGGGCAGGCCCCCCAATCCAGATTGAGATCTGTGGGGTGAGAGAGGGGCTTTAATTCCCCCTGTTATGGACCCAATCTGGAAATCCTCTGTCTGCAATTTCTCGGTGATGCTTTTAAATGTAACCCAACTTTCCCTACCAGCAACCCTGGGGGTGGGAGTGGAAAGTAAAAACCATGGGACCTGGGTTCATACATACAGTAGTAGATGAGGGAGAAAGACAACAAATGAACATGTGGTGCCTACAGCCCACCAGGACCCATTCCCTGAAAGCAGGTGTGGAAAAACAAGTGAGCAACTTATATATGAACTAGGATTTATTTAACAGGGAAGGGAAGCGGGGGACAAAGCTAAACATCTAAATGAATAAATGATTGAAAGTAAGCCTCTAAGCAATAAAATGGAGGGGAGTCCAAAAATTATGCAGTCCACAAAGGTAGGTTACTTCTTAAAACCTGTCTGTGACTGTGCAGTGCAGGACTTAGAAGTAACTGTAGGCCTCAGTTATTGATCGTTGGGTATAGAGCTGCTGCAGTTTGGTAACTGGGCAAAAGGCAGAATGCTGCTGCTGCTGTTCTCTTTCCTGGTCTTTACTCAGCCTCCTCAGGACCTTTCTCTTGTGTTTCTGTCTTTCCTTCTTCAGTTTCCTCAGAAACTCTTTTCCTAATCTCTCATCACAGTCTCCTCAATCAATTTTAGGGTTTTAAACTCTTATCATTCCATGTGAGTAATATTGGTTGCCAGTTGGGTATTTGTAATGTGATATTGGTACCCTGATGCACATAGACTCCATGTGTCTATTCCAGCAAACAGACAAATCTGGGACTTAGGTCCACCACTCTGCCATTGATAGCCACCCAACCCCAAGGCAGTGAAGCTGGAATTAACGTCGGATTGGATATGCACTATTTGCATATTGCCTAAATAACACATGGGTGTGGCCCTTATCAGCTGTAATTTCCCAGCATTTTGAAGCTGGAGTGAACATGGAAAGCCCTTAACACAACATGTTAAACTGAAAGTTTTTTAGTTTATTAAACTGAATTATAGGATAGTTCTGCCACATTCTCTCTGTGATGGTCCTTGTATTTCTCAGTCATTCTAGGTGGGTGCAATGTGTTCCCTCTCTTTTCTTTTTAAGCCAGGCAAACCAAGATTTACTGGATTTTCCCCCCTGTGTGTTCTATTTAACTGTGAAATTGGAATGTTATAGCTTACCTTATTTACATTTGACAATTTTCTATCATTTGTAGAATAATTGTAGACCACCCTATTAAAGACTTTAAACCGAATACCTACGTCCTTCATTAGTATTCCAATGTAATAAGCTGTGACCATATAACGGGCCAGAAAGTTATTTATCTTCATTACATCTATATGACTTATGGTTGTCACAAGTGCCTCAGGTATTCTGGGAGACAGAGGCCACTGTTATTGATGCAGTTTTGAAAACACAATAGTGGAACTTTACTTACATAATACAGTTTCCAGCAGACTATGTTCCTTTAGATGAGATTATATATTTTATAAAGAGGGATGAGATTATATATTTTATGAAGTTCTGTCTGAAGACAGAACATGTACTTGAACTTCAAAGAGGAGATCTTAAGTCAAAGACCATGGAAGTGCTAGCAGATTTAAAAGTAAAGCAAAACTACATATTTTTACAAGCACAATCAGGCTGTTTCCTTATCAGAGGATTATGTGAGAAGGAATATGTAGTATATGGACTAGGGTCTGGAAATACCGAAATGTGTTTCATGGAGGTTTTGGAGCTTGTTATATCAGTCCCATCTAGTAATGTGTGGCTGGTGAGTTTGGTTAAGCTGGCTCACTTGGAAGTTGCCTTCTGGCCTGTTTTGCGGAATATTGACTATGGCCTGGAATGGCTACTCAAATGTGATTTCCATGGACTTTTTGTGACTCATTGCATCCCTCCCGTCTAGTTATGTGTGCCTGGTGAATTTGGTTGAGTTGGCTCACTTGGAGTTGCCATTCCGGCCTGTCTTGCAGAATATGGACTACGGCCTGGAATGGCTACTGAAACGTGGTTTCTGTGGAAGTTTTGGAGCTTGTTATATCAATCACATCTAGTAATGTGTGACATAAGAAAAGGTGAGCCGTGCTGGATCAGACCAAGGGTTCATCTAGTCCAGCACTCTGTTCACACAGTGGCCAACCAGCTGTTGACCAGGAACCCACGATCAGGACATGAGTGCAACAGCACCATCCCACCCATATTCCCCAGCAACTGGTGTACATAGGCTCATTGCCTGTTTCTGGAGGTAGCACATAGCCATCAAGACTAGTGGCCACCGATAGTCTTTTCCTCCAGGAATTTGTCCAACTCCCTTTTAAAGCCATCCAAATTGGTGGCCGCCGCCACATGCTGTGGTAGCGAATTTCATAGTTTAACTATGTGCAGTGTGAAGAAGTCCTTCCTTTTATTCGTCCTGAATCTCCCACCAATAAGCTTCATAGGATGACCCTGGGTTCTAGTATTTTGAGAGGGAGAAAAATGTCTCCTGATCCACATTCTCCACACCATGCATAATTCTGTAGACCTCTACCATGTCTCCTCTTACCCTTTTTTCCAAGCTAAACAATCCCAGCCGTTGTAACCTTCTCTCACAGGGGAGATACTCCAGCCCCATGATCATTTTAGTTGCTCCTTTCTGCACTTTTTCCAGCTCTACAGTATCTTTTTTAGGTGTGGTGACCAGAACTGTAGACAGTATTCCAAGTGTGGTCGCACCATAGATTTGTATAGGGGCAGTATGATATTGGCAGTTTTATTCTCAATTCCTTTCTAATTTTTTTACAGCAGCCGCACACTGGGTTGACAGTTTCATCAAGCTGTCCACAACAACCCCAAGATCTCTTTCTTGGCTGGTCGCCACTAGCTCTGATCCCATCAGCTTATACTTGATCTTGGGATTTTTTGTCCCAACGTGCATGACTTACACTTGCTTACATTGAACCGCATTTGCCATTTGGATACCTATTCTCCCAATTTGGAGAGATCCTTTTGGAGCTCTTCACAATCCCTTTTTGCTTACCCACCCTAAATAGCGGGTATTTGGTAAACCTCGCCACTTTACTGCTCGCTCCTATTTCCAGATCGTCTATGAACAGGTTGAAAAGCATTGGTCCTAATACAGATCCATGTGGGACCCTGGTGAGTTTGACTGATTTGGCTCACTTGGAAGTTGCTATTCTGGGTCATTTTTCTTGAATACAGATTGTTGCCCAGAATGGGTACTGGAACATGGTTTCTGTGGACATTTTGTAGCTTACTGCATCCCTGCCATACACTTATGTATGACTGGTGAGTTTGGTTGATTTTGCTCATTCAGAAGTGGCTGTTCCAAGCCATTCTGTTCTGAGCCTTTTAAGGTTAATAATAATAATAATAATAATAAATTATTGTAATGCTTTCAGTCCTAAAATATAGTTCCCAAATGTCTCTAACACATGCCACTATTTTGGCATGTTTTTTTTAAAAATATAGGGCCATTCTGGCATGTTCCGTTCTGGCATTTATACCATCCGGGGGGGGGGGGGGGGGAGATTGACGGCCACTTCTTTTTTAGAGTTGCAAAAATTATTTCCTTCATCTTTAGTGGTGAAATGCATCACAGATCAGCACAAAATGCATCAGATGAACTCTGTCCAAATTTCAAAAGAATACCAAAAGCTGTTCATGAACAATACATCTTGTCAAGCGTTGTTGCATTATCTGTGTATTGCCTGGCATTGATACTGCCTTTTTAAGATATGAATTTCATCAATGAAATTACGAAGTTGGTTGTCAAATACGCCCAGTCTTCTGTATAATAACTGTGGCTCTTAAGCGGCGCATCAGCGGAAGTGCCACTGCCGCCCAAGCGCGTCCTGCAGCTGGCTGCTTCACATTCTTAATAAAAGGGGCCTGACGCAAGAAATACCTCAGGTTGCTCCAAGCACGCACTTTTAAACTGCCTACCTCCACTGGCTGCTCAAAGCCGATCCCCTAGAGACTCCGACAGAGCGCGACGAGAAGCAGACGCGCTGCGCTGGCATCGCCGCGCGGGCCGGGACGCGGCGCAAAACGCGGCCCGCGGGCGATGCGATGCGCCGCTTCCGCCGGCACGGTCGCGCGCGCGCTCGCGCGGGCGGGCGGGAGAGGGGCGCTGCCTGCCTCACCTGCGGCGGGCCCGCGCCGGCGCCGGGCCCAGAGGCCGGGGCTCCTGCTCACGAGGCTGGGCCGGCGCCACGGGCCGGGGCCCTCCGCCGCCTCCGGGCGGCCTCGCTGCGCAAGGAGAGACGCGTGTCGGGCCGAGGCCAGCGAGGGGGTGCGGCGGGGACGGGAAGCCGCCGCCCTCCGCGGAAGCGAGCGGCCCGCCTCGGCCGAGGCCCCGCAGCAGGCGCCACAGCATCCTCCGCCTCCTCCGGCGCCGGGCGGCCTCTGGACCACGGGCAAAGGCGGCGCCCGCCTCACAGAGCGACCGCCGACTGCGTAGACTCGGGCTGCGTAGACTTACACAACCCACTGACTTCCGGGATCATAAGAAGCTTTCCCCCTCCCCTGGCTGGAAATGAGAAAACCAGGATTCTAGGGTAGCTGTGATTGGATCAGCATATGTAACGCCCCGCCCCCCGACAAGGGAAGGGAAGGTTCCTCTTGCGCAAGCACCGCGTGATTACCGAGCCCTGGAGGGGCGCCGAGAGAAAGTAGTAAACGCAGGCGTTCTTGCTAGCTCAGGTCTTACTTTGTGTGGAGGATGGAAAAATAATAATTTAAAAACATGATGCAGGCACATGCAAGGCAATGGAGCATGAGGCTTTTGCATACAATGGGGCACGCATTTTGGTCTGGGAGGGGGCAATCTAAGAAGATTAACCTTCGCTGCAATCCGTATGGGGAATGTGGGGCTGGAAATGCAAACCAGCCCTACCAATGTAGTGGACTGTCAGTGTGCAGGGCTGTGATAATAGAAGCTACTCTCTGTCAGCCGCAGCCCCACCAATCATATGGGCATAATGAACTCTGTTGGCATAGCCATTTTTAATTGTTTTAAACCCCTTTTAAAAATCACCCCAAATAAGAGCTGAGTTGGAAAGAACACAGGCACCTGTTTCTGCTGCTAAACAGACACAGTGCTATTCAATCAGAACTCCACTAAAACATCATTCTTCTCCATTCTTTTATACAAGTGGATGTATTGGGGAGAGGGAGAGAAAAAATGCCAAAAGGAACCAAGGAGGTCTATCTCTAGTCAATAATTTGACTCGAAATTGCTGTCTCTATGATCACCAGTGCTAGACAAAGATGTCAGGCAAATTTAGGCAGGCTTCTGTAGGTCTTAAGACTAGAATACTTCCAAAATATTTAAATAAAATAAATAATAAATAAAATAAAATTTAAACATCTTTTAAACAAATTAAATAATAAATAGGGGAAACACGGAGAAATGGGAATTCTTTAGTTACCAGTGAATTTCTGTTCTTGAGTGAAGGAGCCAGGTAACTGGGAAAGCCATGCCTGGGAGGCGGTATCAAATATCCCCAGAATCTCTGAGTGGATAGGAATCTCCTACAACATAAGCACCTTCACCCCGGGGAGGGCACCAAGGACAATAGGAAAAAACCTGCAGGGGGGAGGGGGCAAAAGTGTGCCTTGCTGGCCAACTTCACTTGAGAAGAAGGGAAAAGCGTAGGAGTGGTGTGAGGCCAGGCCTTAAGGGAGGAATCCTTCCTGAGCAAGAGTGGAGAAAGCCAGCAGTAGGCCACAACCAGAAGACGAGGGATGTTGCAGAAATCTGGGAAGGAAGTGGAGTCCAGTGGACATCCTCCTGCTCAGCACCCCAGATGTCAGTCCGCAGCCCCCTGCACTTGCCTGACTCGGTGAACGCCAAATCGGGCAAGCACGGGGATCCCTGCTTACCCACAAGCTGCCATTTTGCAAAAAAAAAAAAAATGTTTTATATAAATTGCCATTTTACACAAGATGGCAGCCATATGCCTCCAATTTTGCGTAAATGGCCTATTTACGCCTGCCATTTTGTGTAAAATGGCAACTTACATAAAACCTTACCCACTTTTTTTTGGCAAAATGGTGGCTCACGGGTGGCCCTGCAAAGCTGACTATGGGGTACCAAAGGCACTCCTAGCCCAGGGTGCAATTGATCCTAGGGCTGGTGCTGCGCAGAACCGCTGATTACAGTGATGAGGATGGGAAGAGGCCTTGCACAAGATGTTCTACCTTCGCTATCACCCATAACACTTTGCCAACTGCCTGGGTGGAGGGAAGGAGGGACACCTTTTGCAATGCCTCCCTCCCTCCTCCAGCCACCCCCCTCCCAAGGAGACCCATTGCTTCCACACAACGAGGTGTCTGGGAAAAGTAGGGGCCTTGTGCAAAGCTTCCTCCCTCTCCTGGTCATCCAGACCAGATTGGACTGTCTGGGGTGGGGGGGATGGGGAAGCAAGGAGGCCTTGCCTTGTCTGCATCTCCCACCTCTTCACCCATCTGTACCCTTCCACTCCTTTCCTTTGCTCATCTGCACCAACACACCCCTTTCCCTTACTTCTCTGCACCCCACCCCACCCCTCTCCCTTACTCTTCTGTGCCCCCACCCCTTCTCCTTACTCATTTGTACCCCCACCCTTTCACCTGTCTGCACCCATGAATCTCTTCCCTTTGCTCGCCTGTGCCCACCACCCCTTCCCCTTCCTCACCTGTGCCCCTTCCCCAGTCTGCAGTGCCCATCCCTTCCCTTTGCCTCATCTTTGGCCTCCTCATGTCTAAGTAGCTGTGCTTGGGACTGTAGCCTTGCAGCATGGTCCTATGCATCTTGATTCAGAAGTAAGTCCCACTTGTGTTCAACATGTTAATCAGCCTACAAAAATACAGAAATGATGTTCTTTTTTTAAAATAAGAGAAGTACAAAAGTGAGATGTGTTAAAGATTCTGGGGAGAGTCGGAGTGAAACATAAGATCTGGAGGAATTCCTAGGGAAGCTACAAGAGTTTTTTTATAAGATCAATCATATTCATACTGGGATATCACATGTAACTTATGACAGATTTTCCTCTAAGATCGAATCTGAGGGGTTTTGGAAGCTACATTTTTTGTATCGTGTTATATAGGTAGTTGGAATGACTGCAAGAATCAGCAGTCCTCAAACACAACTGTTCTTTATTCAGCACACACAGAAGTGAAGAACTTGGCAGAAGCTCCACCACTGTTGCTGCTCCCAACTCCACAGGAGCTGCCAACGTTCAAAAACGACAGCCCACAGTATCCACCGCTGGATACATATCATACTGTATTGTAATATATGCTGGTCAAAGTGCTCTGCAGAGCCATATGGCAGGAGAAGCTTCTTTAACCAGTGAATGAAAGGCTTTAACACACTTAATTAATGCCTGGCAGTAATTCAACACGGTCTCATCACTTAAATGCAGGTTAGTAAGATGTTCTCTAGCAGATGCTGAAGATGGGAGTCTCATGAGTCTTCCTGTAATAATCTCATGAGCACTTAGTCCAGTCTGTTGGTGCGAAGTGGCATGCATGCTCATCAAGGCCAAAGGTAGAGCATCAGGCCATTTAAGTCCAGTTTCAGCACACATTTTGGCTAATTTGTTCTTTAAGACTCCATTTTTCCTTTCTACCAGCCCAGCTGACTAGGGATGGTGGGGACAGTGAATTTAGGATTGGATTTGCAGGGCCTTACAGATCTCTTTCACAACCTGTCCAGTAAAATGTGTCCCCGTCACAATTTAATGACAAGGGTATCCCACATCTTGGAATAAATTCTCTTAACAGTCTTTTACTCATTGTAACAGTGTCAGTTTTAGCGCACGGATAGGCTTCTACCAATCCTGAGAAGGTACACACAATTGCAAGCACATATTCCTAACCACAAACCGTTTTTATATGAACAAAATCAACTTGAATGTTAACAAAAGGTCCCCAGGGTGCAGGATGTGCTGCTCGTTTTGTCTTCACAGGCTTCCCAACATTGTGGGCCAGACAAATTGGGCAGGTTTGACAATAGTTGGGCTGGAAGACTGGAGCAAACCAACCTTTTTGTATGAGTTCAATCATCCCCCCTTTGCTCACATGGGCCACACCGTGGGCCAGGCAAGCAAGGTAGGGGAGCAAGACCAGGGGCGCCACCAAGTGGCCATCTGGGGAATGCCACGTCTGGTCCGGGTGCAAAGTGCACCCAGCTTGTGTCCATGTAGCTTTTTCTGCGCCAGGTGCCTGAGTTTGCAGAACAGCTACTTCAGCTGATGAGGGAGGGTTGGACTCAGCTGGTGGCTGAGACACAAATACAGCAGTAGCCCTGGGCGTAGAAAGGGAGGATCTGCGGAAGCATTTCCATGAGTAACTTCATCATGGTAGGGGGTCTGGTGTGCAGCACATGTTACAACAGCAAGAGAAGTAGGTAAGAGGAGGGCAGCAACATGGGGGCCATTCTTGATAGAAGGGCCAGAAGAGGTAAGGAAACCACAGTATTTCCACAGCTGGCCATAGTTGTGAACAACACCAAAAGCATACCAGTGTAGATAGTAACAGATTTAGAAGTGGCAAGAATGGAGGCACATGTTAAGGCAAAAAGCTCAGCAACCTGAGCAGACCAACAATTAGGAATTGGGCTCCTTTCTAAAACTGCATGAGAGGAACAGATAGCATAGCCAGAAACAAGCCGGCCTACGTTGTCTCATTGGCAAGAGCCATCCACAAACAAAACCGTATCAGGATTTTGCAAAGGCACGTCAAAAAGGTCCAAGCGAGGCTTGGTGACAGTTGAGGTCATAAACAAACAGTCATGAGGTTCACCATCAGTGGGAGAGGGCAGAAGAGGAGCAGAGTTCAGGGTGGAGCATCGGGAGAGGGTAATGTGAAGGGCAGATAGCAGGAGAAGTTCGTACTTGGTGAGCCTGGCATTAGAGAGGTGGTGAGTTTCAGATTTCAAAAGCAGAGCAGCAACAGAATGAGGTAGTGAGACAGTGAGTGGAGAGCTGAGAACAAGATTTTCTGCAGCTTCAACTAAAAGAGCAGTGGCTGCTATAGCCTGAAGGCAAGGAGGAAGGGCGGATGCCACTGCATCCAAGGTGGAGGAACAGTAAGCTAGAGGGCAGTGCTCGTCACCATGCATCTGAGTGTGAACTCGAAGCGCAGGCCCTCTCTCTCATGGCAGAAGGAGTGAAGGCTTTAGAATAGTCTGGAAGACCAAGAGTGGGAGATGAGGAAAGGGCTTGCTTGAGAGTGGTAACTGCAGTTTCAGCTTCAGGACTCCTGGGGAGGGGCTCTGGAATGTCAAATTTAGTAAGGTCTTGCAGAGGCTTGACAATTGCAGCATAGCCCAGTATCCACTGGCGGCAATAGCCAGCCATGCTGAGAAAGGTCCTCATCTGTGAAATGCAGACAGGTCGAGGGACTTTGAGGATGGCTTTGGAAACCATGTTCCAAAGCCAGCCAAGTTTCTCCAGGTTTCAGTATGTATAAAGATTTGTTGTTGTTGTTCAGTCGTTCAGTCGTGTCCGACGCTTCGTGACCCCATGGACCATAGCACGCCAGGCCTTCCTGTCCTTGTATAAAGATACCCTGTTTCTTTTTTGAGCAGACTCAGGTCTTGGCTGACTCCCACAGCTGTGTGGTGCTTTAATAAATTTCTGACTGTTTAACCTAACCTGCCTTGGATATTTCCTTAACAATTTGGTGCTGTGACTTGGATCCCAAATGTTGAGAAGAATCGAACTCAGTGTGGGGCTGCCCGTGGGACGATTCTGCCTTGGCTGATGGGATACTGCCTTTTAAGAGGCGGTCAGTAATTTAAGCATTTGGTAAGGTTTGTTTTTGTTTTGGTCACAGAGGCCTGTGGGGATATGGTGTCAGGTGAATGAGAGTTGCCTTGTGTGAATTGAGGAAAGAAGGATTGAATGCGAGCTGCTTTGTGTGAACTGAGGAAAAGGATTGAATGCGAGTTGCCTTGTGTGAACTGAGGAAAAAGGACCAGGGCAAATTCTGAAACTCTGTGCCACTGCTCTGGGCCTCCACGTGTCGTGAGGATCGAGGGTGAGGGTGCACGGTGGAAGAATAGTTGCTGGAACCTTGTGGGAGGGAGTTTTCTTCCCTCCCTCCATGGCATGAGCCAGCTGTCAAGGCACCAGACCTCCTGAATAAGCCTTTCCTGAATGAACAGAGATTGCAGTGAGTGACTCAACCTCCTTGCCATGGTATGAGCTCCTTGGACCATGAGTGATTGATTTGCTCCTCCAGTTCAGTGAGAGTCAGTCTCTGACTGTACCTCGGAATTTGGCAGTGCCTTTCATTTCTCACAACCTGTGGAGATGTCCTGATTGTCTTCCTGTGTGAACTGAGGATGGGGTCAGGAACTTCAAAAGAGGCTCTGCCACCCCCAAAAGTACAACAATTTCGGACCCAAGACTTGCAAGTTTTGGGATATTTTTTTTTTTACTAGGAATGACCCGTCCAAACAATTCCCTTTAGCACCCAATGTCCAGAGGGTTGCACGCCTCTCCTGCTCATGCTTCAGCCCTGACTGCCCTTGCCGTGGTTACCCCGTCCAGTCTGCAGGTTCTACTCCAGATGACCGCTTTCTGGCTACCACCATGATGAAGGCTTTAGCCCAAGCCACCTCAGCCGTAATAGGCATTAGGTCTGGCACAAGTCCCAAGTCTCCTATAAATTCTCCTAATGCTAGTAATCTCCTGGCACCTCTGAGACAAGTACCTGGACCTCAAGGTCTTGTGGAGGTCCATGCCCCTTGGATTCCTACTGACCTCCATAATTTAGCTAAGAACTTTCCTAGCATTAGGGAAGAACCAGACAAATTCCGTGAAGTCCTGCAGACTGTTAAAACTTGCAAGAACCCCAACTGGGCCGACATTAATCAACTGCTCCATGTAATTGTGCCAAATGAGGTGCGAACTAGACTGCTTGCAAAAGCCAATTGGCCAGCCCAACCCCCACAAGTGCCTGACCTCAAGGGAGCCCGCCAGAGGATTTTAGATGCCATAAAAGAGGTTTGCCCTAAGTGAGCAAACTGGAGCAAGATTAATAACTGCAAACAAAAAAAGGGAAAAGCTCCAGCTGATTATACAGATAGACTGAAAGATGTTTTTGAAAAACATTCTGGAATACAAGATGCTTTTAATAATGCCGCAGAAGCTGTGGTGGCTGCTTTTGTTCAAGGGCTGCAACCTAAAATACAAGATCATCTTAAAACAATTTGCAGTGACTTGCAAACTAAGAGTCCCAATGACGTACTTAGTGTTGCTAACCATTGTGCTGCCTGCCAGGTCAAAAAGAGAGAGCAAGACAAGTCTAAATTGATGGCCCTTCAGCTCCACCATTTTAACCCTCAGTGGGGATGAGGGAGAGGTTGCGGCCAGAGTGGAAACAGAGGCGGGTGTGGGAGAGGCGGAGGATGAGGGGGATATGCTGGTCAGGCAAAGCCTGGTTGCTGTAATTTTTGTGGCCAGCTTGGTCATTGGAAAAATGAGTGTCCCTCCCGACCTAGCCAGTCGGTGATGCCACCTACCTGCCCGGCTCTTACAACCTTCCTCCCGTGCCTCCCCACATCCAGAGTCCACCCTTTCTGCTCCTGAGAACTGTCAAGGCTAGGACAGCCCTGGGAAAGGTAACTTAATTGCTGCTTCTGTTTCTGTTGACCAGTCTGGTCCCCATGTAAAATGCCTCACTGATAGTAAAACCAGACTTTGTAGATACTGGGGCGAGTCGCTCTACACTTGGTGCCTGTGAGTTTCCTTCTGTTCCTCTTTCTACTGAAGTTATCAATGCTGTAGGGATTTCTAATCAAACTGTGCCTCTCCCTGTGTCTCTACAGCTTTCCGTTTCTCTGGGTCCTATTTCTGACCAACATGCCTTTTTGTTAAGCCCCTCTTCGCCTGTTAGAGAGCAATCCTATGGCCGCTAGACACTGTCTAGCGGGCCGCAGGATATGGTCTATTCCGGGAACTGACCTCGGAGCCCACGCTCCAAGGTCGGTTCCCAGAGAACCGACCTCCCCCCTCATCTATGCTGCTTTGGAGGCAGCGCGGAGAAGCCCCGTCCTCCGCACTCCGAAGACGAGTGCAGAGCGACTGAAAAGGGGTGGGTGGGGGGCGTTCCAGAGCGGGGGGCGCAGAGCTGAGCATACATCCTATGTGTCCTACGGCAGCTTCCTCTCCTGCCTGCCCCCCCCCCCCCGCCACTAGACAGCTGAAAATGGCTGTCTAGTGAAAAAGAGCAAGGCAGGGGAGGTGCGGAGGGAACGATCCGCCTGTGCCTCTCCTGCCTTGCTTTGGATAGGCAGTCACCTCTGAGGTCGGAGGCGGCCGCCTATCTACTATCTATTGCACCCTTAATCTCTTAGGGAAAGAGCATTTGTGTAAGCTCAATTGCGCCATCTACTGCTCAGCTGATGGAGTGTACCTTGATGTTCCAATTGAAAATACAAATGAAGTCTTAGCCCTTCTTAGTGAAGCGCCTCAAGCCAAAGAAATGAATTCGGTCTCGGTTTCTCAAACCCAACAAGAATTCTGAATCAAGTGCCTCCTCACCTTTGGTCAGTTCATGCCAATGAAGTGGGATGCATCCATTCAGCTGAGCCAGTAAAAATAAAAATCAACCAAGAGAAACCTCTCCCATGTACACCTCAGTACCCTCTCAGTCCTGAAGCAGAAGGCATCCGCCCTGTCATTTCTTCTCTTCTCCAACAAGGGGTCCTCTCTCCTACCCGTCGCCCATGCAACACCCCTATTTTGCCCATTCAAAAACCAGGGAAAACAACAACACCTTTGGCGTTTTCTGCAAGACCTCAGGTCCATCAATTCAATTGTTATTCTGGCTTTTTCTGTTGTCCCAAATTTGCCCAGCCACCATTCTGTCTTGCATTCCACCTTCTGCTTCTTACTTTATGGCTGTAGACCTCTTTTCTGACTCTTTTTCCATACCTATACATTCTGACTCTCAATTCCTTTTCGGCTTTTCATACCAAGTAAGTCAGATGACCTACACCTCTTTACCAATGGGTTATACGGAGAGCCCCTCCCTCTTTCCCCACATCTTGAAAAAGGACTTAGATTCTGTAGCCTTTTCTCATGGCTCCGCCCTCATACAGTATCTGGATGACCTCTTGCTTGCATCACCTAACCTTGCAGCCTGCAAACATGATTCTCTGACTGTTCTTAAGGCACATGCAGAGAAAGGCCATAAAGCCTCAAAAGACAAACTCCAACTCTGTCAGCAGCGAGTGCAATACTTGGGGCATGACATTTCGGCGGGACAAAGACATCTGTCTGCGTCCCGGGTGGAAGCCATCCTCAAAGTCCCTCAATCTGTCTGCATTTCACAGATGAGGACCTTTCTCAGCTATAAGCAGTCTCAGAAGAAGCGGTTTTTCAGTGATAAAATTCAGCTGGGGCTGAATGGCAACGACGTCATGGAAACACAGAGATTTTGCCACATAGCCAGGTTGGAGTAGATCGCCTGTGGAAACACAGCCCGACTTTTCCAGCTTATGGCGGCTCCATTACTAACCTGTTTCCACAATCACACTGGGTTTACTCTCTTAGCCCTGCCTATGGGTTGTGCAGCCCAGCCCTTGTGGGAGTGTCGCTCACCTGCCCGTGACTTCAGTGACCCAACCCCTCAACTCCACATTTTCCTGAAATTCCACCACCATTTTGAATTCCACCATTAAGCATCGTTGGTATACACACTCTTGCAGCTAGCAAGTACTCCCTGCACAGCCTGCACATCTGGATTATTGAAGGTGGCCCTCCTCCTTGGGTAAATTCGATGCATGGGTGAAATAACTGTGAATCGACAGCATGACAAGCACGATACCTGGGTTTTGAAAGCGAAAATGCAGGAGAAATGAAATCAGCAAAGGGGAGAAGGTAGAAGGGCTACCAGGGGAAAAAGGAAGGAGAGAGGAGATGCTTTCCGAAAGCATGTGGTTGAAGGTATGGATAGGGAATTTCTGAAGGGATCTAATTGCTTGAGCTAGCCATTGCAACGCTTAAAGTGCAGATGGTAGAAAATCTGGGAATGTGCATCCACATTGATACAAATGGGCAACTGTAGAGTGCGTGGGAGCATCTCTTTGTTCCTGCGTGTTATCGCTTCTGCGACTTAGCGCGGGCGTGTTTTTGTTCATGGGAATCTGTAATGTATCCCACTGTAACCCCATGGCTGGCGGAGGAGATGCCTTTGTGCAGCCCCAAAAGCTCCTGCCCCTCTCCTCTGGCAATGTTGCTTCCATCTTACAATGTGCTGAAAACTTGTGCTGAGGGGCAGCTGGCCATAAGGAACACACCTTCATGGGCTAGCACCTACAGAGACCGATTCTGATGTTACTTTAAAGATGGAAGTGGATGCTGCACAACACCTGCTCTGGCACACCCAAGTAGGGGAGGGGAGTGTTTAAGCCCAAGGTTTGAGTACACTACTTCACATAGCACTAATCAGTACTTTGCCACTGCAGCCAAACGCCCACAGTTCTGAGCTTGGTTCTTGACTCTGCCAATGAAACTTCTGTCTCAGCCAGGATTGCTGTGACAACTATACAGCCATGGCACAGTCTTCGAGCAAGGGTCATGAAGTGTCACTGGAGGCATCAGGAGGTTCTCGATCTACTGGACATCTGGGGGGAGAAGAAGGTCTGATTCCTCCTTGGAATCAGCAGCATCTGATTCCTCCTTGGCTGACCCAGGAGAGGCGGACAGTGAGACTAACTGGGATGATGATGGTGAGTCCACCCCAAGAACACATGGAGGCCCAGGTAGGCACATGTGCATGCCACAGTCGAAACAATTATTTTTGCCATGAGGAGCCACGATTGGCATTCCAAAAAGCAGGCAAGTTCATACACAGGGCCACCTGCTGCCTTGCCCTGCCCCAGGGAAAGCCCACCCAAGCCCAGATGGCCACCTGCTGCCCTGCCCTGCCCCAGGGGAAGTGGAGGATAGGACGGGAGTGACACTATATGTTTCTACTCATGATCTAGACCCAAGCATCCCTAACCACGGAGCCACACTGTCCCCGGCCAACAAGACTAGCTGTGGCCAGGAATCGGCAGCCGGCACATTTGTACACTCTCCAGATGGATCAACTACTCCAGCAGTCTGCCGCAGAGAGTGACTGCATGCTCAGCTTCCTTGAGTTGGAAAGCAATAGGGCAGCAATGACCGAGGAGAATTGGAACAGGAGCCAATAAGCGCTTGCAGGTGTCAATAAACCGGCAGATGGAGCTGCTGGAGATGCTGGTGGGGGTACTAGTTGGGGGGCTTAGGAAGGGGGTTGCTGGCCCAATTCTACCTAACACGGATCCTACCTGGGACTGACCATTAGAGGCTGTACCAGAAGACGCCCCTCCACCCACAACCCATCACATACTACCATGACATCACTCCATCATCCTCCACCTGCAAGCCAGCTGGAAGCAACTCTCAGTAAGCATCCTTTCTCCAACTCTAAGGCTCCCCACTGTCACTGAGGAGATCCATAAGGTGACTACTGTGCACCTGGGAAGACACACCCCAAACCTCACCAGCCCAGTGCCACACGCAAGCCTTGGCTGCACCCTGACCACCACCCAAGGGCACCTCTACCAAAATCATCCCAAGAAACAACCTCCACTCACATTAATCAATAGGGAAGCAACACCCACCACTGCCCCATGGCGCTCCACAACTCATGTCGCGGATGATGTAGCACCACACCGGAATGCCCTTTCCCAACCCCTCATCCCTTGTTCAGTCGTGTCCGACTCTTCGTGACCCCATGGACCATAGCACGCCAGGCCTTCCTGTCCTCCGCTCTCTCCCGGAGCGTGCTCAAGTCCATATTCATTGCATCGCTGATGCTATCTAGCCTTCTCATCCTCTGCTGTCCTCTTCTCCTTTTGCCTTCAGTCTTTCCCAGCATCAGGGTCTTTTCCAGAGAGTTTTCTCTTCGCATTAGGTGGCCAAAATATTTGAGCTTCAACTTCAGTATCTGTCCTTCCAATGAGCACTCAGGGTTGATTTCCTTTAGGATGGACTGATTTGACCTCCTTGCAGTCCAGGGGACTCGTAAGAGTCTTCTCCAGCACCACAGTTCGAAAGCATCGATTCTTCGGCACTCAGCCTTCCTTATAGTCCAGCTCTCACAGCCGTACATTACTACTGGGAAAACCATAGCTTTGATTAGATGGACCTTTGTCAGCAAGGTGATATCTCTGCTTCTTACTATGCTGTCTAGGTTTGCCATAGCTTTCCTCCCAAGGAGCAAGCGTCTTTTAATTTCATGGCTGTAGTCACCGTCTGCGGTGATCTTGAGCCCAAGAAAATAAAATCTGTCACTGCTTCCATTTCTTCCCCTTCCATATGCCAGGAAGTGATGGGGCCAGATGCCATGATCTTCGTTTTTTTAATGTTGAGTTTCAAACCAGCTTTTGCACTCTTCTCTTTCACCCTCAACAAGAGGCTCTTTAGATCCTCTTCGCTTTCTGCCATTAGGGTGGTATCATCTGCGTATCTGAGGTTGTTGATAATTCTCCCGGCAATCTTAATTCTGACCTGTGATTCATCCAACCCGGCGTTTCTCATGATGTACTCTGCATATAAGTTAAATAAGCAGGGCGACAATATGCAGCCTTGTCGTACTCCTTTCCCAATTTTGAACCACTCGGTTGTTCCATGTCTGGTTCTTACTGTTGCTTCTTGACCCTTGTACAGGTTTCTCAGGAGACAGGTAAGGTGGTCTGGTAACCCCATCTCTTTCAGAATTTGCCACAGTTTGTTGTGATCCACACAATCAAAGGCTTTAGCGTAGTCAATGAAGCAGAAATAGACATTTTTTCTGCAATTCTCTTGCTTTCTCCATGATCCAGCGAAAGTTGGCAATTTGATCTCTAGTTCCTCTGCCTCTTCGAAACCCAGCTTGTACTTCCGGTAGTTCTCGGTTTGCATACAGCTGAAGCCTAGCTTGTAGGATTTTGAGCATCACCTTGCTGGCATGTGAAATGAGCGCAATTGTACGGTAGTTTGAACACTCTTTGGCATTGCCCTTCTTTGGAACTGGAATGTAAACTGACCTTTTCCAGTCTTGTGGCCACTGTTGAGTGTTCCAAATGTGTTAGCATATTGAGTGCAGCACTTTAACAGCATCATCTTTTAGGATTTTAAATAGCTCAGCTGGAATACTGTCATCTCCGCTAGCTTTGTTGTTAGTAATAGTTCATAAGGCCCACTTGACTTCACTCTCTAGGATGTGCGGCTCAAGTTCAGTGACCGCACTCTCATGGCTATCAGGGACATTAAGATCTTTCCTGTATAGTTCTTCTGTGTATTCTTTCCACCTCTTCTTAATCTCATCTGCTTCTGTGAGGTCCCTGCCTTCTTTGTCCTTTATCATGCCCGTCTTTGCACAAAACATTCCCTTGAGATCTCCAATTTTCTTGAAGAGATCTCTAGTCTTTCCCATTCTGTTGTTTTCCTCGATTTCTTGGCATTGTTCATTTAAGAAGGCCTTCTTGTCTCTCCTTGCTATTCTCTGGAACTCTGCATTCAGTTGGATATATCTTCCCCTTTCTCCCTTGTTTTTCGCTTCCCTTCTTTCCTCAGCTACTTGTAAAGCCTCATCAGACAGCCACTTGGCTTTCTTGCATTTCTTTTTCTTTGTGATGGATTAAGTTGCTGCCTCCTGAACAATGTTATGGGCCTCCGTCCATAGTTCCTCAGGTATTCTATCAGGTCTAATCCCTTAAATCTATTTGTCACCTCCACTGTATATTCATAAGGGATATGATTGAGGTCATACCTGAATGGTTTAGTGGTTTTCCCTATGTTCTTCAATTTAAGCTGAAATTTTGCAAGAAGCGGCTCATGATCTGAGCCACAGTCAGCTCCAGGTCTTGTTTTTACTGACTGTATAGAGCTTCTCCATCTTTGGCTGCAAAGGACATAATCAATCTGATTTCGATATTGACCATCTGGTGATGTCCATGTGTAGAGTCGCCTCTTGTGCTGTTGGAAAAGCGTGTTTCCTATGATCAATGTGTTCTCTTGGCAAAACTCTATTAGCCTTTGTCCTGCTTCATTTTGTACACCAAGGCCATGCTTACCTGTTATCCCAGTGATTTCTTGACTTCCTACTTTAGCATTCCAATCCCCTATGATGAAGAGGACATCTTTTTTTGGTGTTAGTTCTAGAAGGTGTTGTAGGTCTTCATAGAACTGATCAACCTCAGCTTCTTCATAGAATCATAGAATAGTAGGGTTGGAAGGGGCCTACAAGGCCATCGAGTCCAACCCCCTGCTCAATGCAGGAATCCAAGTCAGAGCATCCCTGACAGATGGCTGTCCAGCCTCGTCTTGAACGCCTCCAGTGTGGGAGAGCCCACCACCTCCCTAGGTAATTGGTTCCATTGTCGTATTGCTCTTATAGTCAGGAGGTTTTTCCTGATGTTCAGCCGGAATCTGGCTTCCTGTAACTTGAGCCCATTATTCTGTGACCTGCAATCTGGGATGATTGAGAAGAGATCCTGGCCTTCTTCTCTGTGACAACCTTTCAAGCACTTGAAGAGTGCTATCCTATCTCCCCTCAGTCTTCTCTTCTCCAGGCTAAACATGCCCAGTTCTTTCAGTCTCTCTTCATAGGGCTTTGTTTCCAGTCCACTGATCATCTTTGTTGCCCTCCTCTGAACCCTCTCCAGTTTCTCTGCATCCTTCTTAAAGTGTGGTGCCTAGAACTGGACACAGTACTCCAGATGAGGCCTAACCAGTGCTGAGTAGAGGGGAACTAGTACTTCCCAGGATTTGGAAGCTATGCTTCTATTAATGCAGCCCAAAAGAGCATTTCCCTTTTTTGCAGCCACATCACATTGTTGGCTCATTTTCAGCTTGTGATCTACAACAATTCCAAGATCCTTCTCACTTGTAGTGTTGTTGAGCCACGTATCCCCCATCTTGTAACTGTGCATTTGGTTTCTTTTTCCTAGGTGCAGAACTTGGCATTTATCCCTATTAAATGTTATTCTGTTGTTTTCTGCCCAGCACTCCAGTCTATCCAGATCACTTTGAATTTTGTTTCTGTCTTCCAAAGTATTCACTATCCCGCCCAATTTGGTGTCATCTGCAAATTTGATCAGCATTCCCTGCACCTCCTCCTCCAAGTCATTAATAAAAATGTTGAAGAGTACTCGGCCCAGGACTGAACCCTGCAGTACCCCACTTGTTACCTCTCCCCCGTTTGAAAAGGTCCCATTGATAAGCACTCTTTGAGTTCGATTCTGTAGCCAACTGTGGATCCACCGGATCATTGTTTCATCTAGCCCACTTTGAGCTAGTTTGCTCATCAGGATATCATGGGGCACTTTGTCGAAAGCTTTGCTGAAGTCGAGGTATATGATGTCTACAGCATTCCCACGGTCTACAAGGGAGGTTACTTGATCAAAAAATGAGATCAGATTTGTCTGGCAGGACTTGTTTTTGACAAATCCATGTTGGCTTCGAGTAATCACGGCATTGTTTTCAAGGTGCTTCCAGATGGATTGCTTTATCATCTGCTCCAGAATTTTCCCAGGGATTGATGTCAGACTGACTGGTCTGTAGTTCCCAGGTTCCTCCTTTTTTACCCGTTTTGAAGATAGGGACAACATTAGCCCTCCTCCAGTCATCTGGCACTTCACCCGTCCTCCATGATTTCTCAAAGAGAATAGATAGCGGTTCTGAGAGTTCTTCTGCCAGTTCCTTTATTTCTCCAGGATGCAGTTCATCTGGCCCTGGAGATTTGAACTCATTCAAAGTTATTAGGTGTTCCTTGACCATGTGCCTATCGATCTCAAGCTGCAATCCTGCCCCTTCAGCCTGCACTTCGCCTTTGCCAAGGGGGGACATAGACCCTCTTTTGGGAGAAGACTGAGCCAAAGTAGGAATTGAGCACCTCTGCCTTTTCTTTGTCATCTGTTATCGTTTTGCCATCCTTGTTTAATAGCTGAACCACCATTTCTTTCCTCTGCCTTTTACTATGCACGTAGCTGAAGAAAGCCTTTTTGTTGTTTTTAGCATCCCTCGCTAACCTCAGCTCGTTCTCAGCTTTAGCCTTCCTGACGCCATCCCTGCTATTCTGTGCTACCTGCCTGTACTCTTCCTTTGTTACTTGGCCTTCTTTCCACTTCCTTTATGTGTCCTTTTTTGTTTTCAGGTCATCCCTAAGCTTTTTGTGAAGCCACATTGGCTTCTTCTGTTGTCTTCCACCTTTTCTTCTTGTTGGAATTGTTTGTGATTGTGCCTTGAGAATTTCCATTTTTAAAAGCTCCCACCCATCTTGGACTCCTTTTCTCGTTAGCGTCGCTTGCCATGGGACCTTACTGATCATTGTTCTGAGTTTATTAAAATCAGCTTTCCTAAAATCCAGGGTACGCGTTTGACTACACTCAGCTTTTGCTTCCCTTAGAACCAAGAACTCAAGTGCAACATGGTCGCTTTCCCCCAGAGCTCCTCTAACTACTACTGTATCCACTAAGTCATTTCTGTTGGTTAGGATCAAGTCAAGGATAGCCGATCCTCTAGTTCCTTCCTCTACTTTCTGTCGGAGGAAGTTATCCGCCACACAAGTCAGGAATTTCCTGGAGGGGCCATGTTTTGCAGAATTTGTCTCCCAACAAATATCGGGGAAATTGAAGTCCCCCATTACTACTACATCATGCTTCCTTAAAACGTTGGCTATTTGCTTTTCAAAGGTTTCATCCTCGTCTTCTCCCTGGTTGGGTGGCTGGTAGTAGACTCCGACCACCAGGTTCCTTTTATTCTTTGCTCCATTTATTTTGATCCAGATGCTGTCGATGGGGCTACCAAGCTCCTCCTCCTGTATTTCTGTGCAGAGATATGTATTTTTCACATACAGTGGAACCCCGCCTCCCTTTCTGTTCCTCCTGTTCTTTTTGAACAAGTTATATCCTTCAATTGCTGTATTCCAGTCATGACAGTCATCCCACCAAGTCTCAGTTATACCTATCAGGTCATAATTTCCCTCTTGTATTAAGAGTTGAAGTTTGTTCTGTTTGTTTCCCATACTCTGGGCATTAGTATATAGACATCGAAGACCATGTGCTTCATAGTCTGGCTTTCTTCCTACATGTGTCTGAAGACTATTATTGGGCGCTATCAGAGCTATCCGTTGCAGTGCATGCACCTACGTCCATTGTTACCCCCAACATTACATCTCCCTTCCCCGTAGGATTCAGTTTAAAGCCCTCCTGATCAAGTTCTTCATGCTGTGGCCAAACACATTCTTCCCATCCTTTGTGAGGTGCAACCCATCCCTAGCCAACAGCCCATCTTCCAGGAAGTATAGCCCGTGGTCCTAGAATCTGTCGGCACCACCTTCGTAGCCAGTCATTCACCCGGAGTATTTTTCGTTCCCTTTCAATCCCTCTTCTAACTACTGGAAGGATGGATGAGAAAACTATCTGGGCCCCAAAGTTCTTGAGTTTCCTTCCCAAAGCTTCAAACTCTGACGTGATCTCTTTGTAGCTCCGCTTGGCGGTTTCATTTGTTCCCACATGGATGAGAAGAAATGGATACCTGTCATAAAATTTATTTATTTAAAACTAAATAAAGTTTTAGCTTTATTAACCAGGCAGTGTTTAGAAGTCATTCTTCTTCCCAAATCCATGTTGAAGAACAGGAGTGCTGCTCTAACAACTTCCCCCACCTCAGTGCAGTCCATCTCCATGCGCTGCGGCTCTGCACCCAAGGTGGCCACCTCGACTGCAACTCTGTCCTCAACATATGTGAGAGTAGCACGCCCCTTCCTCTTGCAAATGCTGTGGAGAATCACATAGGAAGCAAAGGCAAATGTAATGTTATCCTCTGCGATCACCAGCCTTGCACCAAGGTACCTCCACTTCAATGTCAATAAAGCGTCCAGTGTGGTCCGGCACTCCTTGGAGGAGGATGGAGTAGAACTTCTTCCTGTTCATGAAGTCATCGCCCTAGCTGGTTGGCGAAATGATCGGCACATGGCAACCGTCGATGGTGGCAATTGTCCGAGGGAACCCCAACTTTCCAAAACCCTCCATTATCTGTAACAGAGGATGGGCATCAACGCCACACTGGTGGTTGTGCTTGCTGACCATCCCTAGGGTGCCCACCTTGCCATATTTGGGCCCCCATTCAACCCTGAATACCCCCTCTTTGAGGAGGTGGTGCCCCATGAATCCATTCCAGTTTTGTCCAAGAACCTATCATCCACATCCCCCACCCCCAAGCCCAGGGCAGTGTCATTATGCAGTCTCCTACCCCAAGTCCAAGCACTGCCGGCACCGGCCCGATTCAGACATTGGCCAACAACCCATCAGCCCATGCTCCTCCCACCTCTAGGCTACTTTCTTGCACATTGGTCAGTCTCCCCCTGCCACTCATCCTTAACACACAGGGCCCACACCCACTCCCTGTTCCACTGTATGTCCCTGCCAACCCAGGACCATAGAATCATAGAATAGTAGGGTTGGAAGGGGCCTATACGGCCATTGAGTCCAACCCCCTGTTCAATGCAGGAATCCAAGTCAGAGCATCCCTGACAGGTGGCTGTCCAGCCTCGTCTTGAATGCCTCCAGTGTGGGAGAGCCCACCACCTCCCTAGGTAATTGATTCCATTGTCGTATTGCTCTAACAGTCAGGAGGTTTTTCCTGATGTTCAGCTGGAATCTGGCCTCCTGTAACTTGAGCCCATGATTCTGTGTCCGGCACTCTGGGATGATCAAGAAGAGATGCTGGCCTTCCTCTCTGTGACAACCTTTCAAGTAGCTGGCTATCCTATCTCCCCTCAGTCTTCTCTTCTCCAGGCTAAACATGCCCAGTTCTTTCAGTCTGTCTTCATAGGGCTTTGTTTCCAGTCCCCTGATCATCTTTGTTGTCCTCCTCTGAACCCTCTCCAGTTTGTCTGCATCCTTCTTAAAGTGTGGTGCCCAGAACTGGACACAGTACTCCAGATGAGGCCTAACCAGTGCTGAGTAGAGGGGAACTAGTACTTCCCGGGATTTGGAAGCTATGTTTCTATTAATGCAGCCCAAAAGAGCATTTTCCTTTTTTGCAGCCACATCACATTGCTGGCTCATGTTCAGCTTGTGATCTACAACAGTTCCAAGATCCTTCTCACTTGTAGTGTTGTTGAGCCATGTATACTCCATTTTGTAACTGTGCATTTGGTTTCTTTTTCACAGCTGCAGAACTTGGCATTTATCCTTATTAAAATTCATTCTGTTGTTTTCTGCCCAGTGCTCCAGTCGACCATATGCCTACTGATCTCAAGCTGCAATCCTGCCCCTTCGGCCTGTACTTCGCCTTTGCCAGGGGAGTCATAGAACCCTCTTTTGGGAGGAGACCCCAAAGTAGCTAAAGTAGGAATTGAGCACCTCTGCCTTTTCTTTGTCATCTGTTATCATTTTGCCATCCTTATTTAATAGCTGAACCACCATTTCTTTCCTCTGTCTTTTACCATGCACATAGCTGAAGAAAGCCTTTCTGTTGCTTTTAGCATCCCTTGCTAACCTCAGCTCGTTCTCAGCTTTAGCCTTCCTGACGCCATCCCTGCTATTCTGTGCCACCTGCCTGTACTCTTCCTTTGTTGCTTGGCCTTCTTTCCACTTCCTATATGTGTCCTTTTTTGTTTTCAGGTCATCTCTAAGCTTGTTGTGAAGCCACATTGGCTTCTTCTGTTGCCTTTTGCTTTTTTATCTTGTTGGAATGGTTTGTAATTGTGCCTTGAGAATTTCCTTTTTTAAAGCTCCCACCCATCTTGGATTCCTTTTCTCGTTAGAGTCGCTTGCCATGGGACCTTACTGATCATTGTTCTGAGTTTATTAAAATCAGCTTTCCTAAAATCCAGGGTACGCGTTTGACTACACTCGGCTTTTGCTTCCCTTGGAACCAAGAACTCAAGTATAACATGGTCGCTTTCAGAATTCCTGTAACTGCTACTTTATCCACTAAGTCATCCCTGTTGGTTAGGATCAAGTCAAGGATAGCCAATCCTCTAGTTCTTTCCTCTACTTTCTGTCGGAGGAAGTTATCCGCCACACAAGTCAGGAATTTCCTGGAGGGGCCATGTTTTGCAGAATTTGTCTCCCAACAAATATTGGGGAAATTGAAGTTCCCCATTACTACTACATCATGCTTCCTTGAAACATTGGCTGTTTGCTTTTCAAAAGTTTCATCCTTGTCTTCTCCTTGATTGGGTGGCTGGCAGTAGACTCCGACCACCAGGTTCCTTTTATTCTTTGCTCCATTTATTTTGATCCAGATGCTGTCGATGGGGCTACCAAGCTCCTCCTCCTGTATTTCTGTGCAGAGATATGTATTTTTCACATACAGTGCAACCCCACCTCCCTTTCTGTTCCTCCTGTTCTTTTTGAACACGTTATATCCTTCAATTGCTTGTATTCCAGTCATGAGAGTCATCCCACCAAGTCTCAGTTATACCTATCAAGTCATAATTTCCCTCCTGTATTAAGAGTTGAAGTTCATTCTGTTTGTTTCCCATACTCTGGGCATTAGTATATAGACATCGAAGACCATGTGGTTCATGGTCTGGCTTTCTTCCTACATGTTTGTGAAGACTATTATTGGATGCTATTAGAGCTCTTCTCTCCGTTGCGATGCATGAGCCTTCATCCATTGTTAACCCCAACTTCACATCTCCCTTCCCCGTAGAAGTTTAAATCAGTTTAATCAGTTTAAAGCCCTCCTGATGAAGTTCTTCATGCTGTGGCCAAACACATTCTTCCCTTCCTTTGTGAGGTGCAACCCGTCCCTTGCCAACAGTCCATCTTCCAGGAAGTATAGCCCGTGGTCCCAGAATCCAAATCTCTCATGCCAGCACCACCTTCATAGCCAGTCATTCACCCGGAGTATTTTTCTTTCCCTTTCTATCCCTCTTCTAACTGCTGGACGGATGGATGAGAAAACTATCTGGGCCCCAAAGTTCTTGAGTTTCCTTCCCAACACTTCAAAGTCTGACGTGATTTCTTCGTAGCTCCGCTTGGCGGTATCATTTGTTCCCACGTGGATGAGGAGAAAGGGATACCTGTCAGTGGGCTTTATGAGTGCAGGCAACCCTTCAGTCACGTCTCTAATCAGTCTTCCCGGGAGACAGCATACCTGGCGAGTCCATGGGCCTTGGTGACATAGTTGGGTCTCCATCCCACGAAGCAAGGAGTCTCCCACTACTACTATTACATCACACCTCAGCAGCTGAAGTGAAACACAGCCTGCCCCCTTAAAGCAAGGTCTAGTGTTAGGGCTTAGGCTAGGGGTTGTGTTAGGAATAGATTAGATTAGGAATTTTTTTTTGTTTAGGAAAATATATATTTTATTTTTTAGTTCTTTCTACTGAAACATTAGCCTCGTGTGGCACAGAGTGGTAGGTGGCAGTATTGCAACCGAAACTCTCCCCACAACCTGAGTTCGATTCCAGCAGAAGCTGGGTCTCAGGTAGCTGGCTCAGGTCGACTCAGACTTCCATCCTTCCGAGGTTGGTAAAATGAGTACCCAGCTTGCTGAGGGAAAGGTAGACATGACTGGGGAAGGCACTGGCAAACCACCCCGCTATAGTCTGCCATGAAAACGCCAGCGCAAGCGGCGTCCCTCTAGGGGTCAGCAATGACCTGGTGCTTGCATAGGAGGAACCTTTCCTTTCCTACTGAAACATTACATTTTGCATATAGACATGACTTGTTTCAATATACAAGGCAAACACAAAACATTGCACATGAAAATTTACATAAGAGTTTACCAATGAAGTACAATGAAAAGTTGACTGATAATATCAGACCATAAAGCGGTGATTAATTGCTATGATTTCATAATCCAATTAAATAACTCCCCGGGTATTGCCATTTCTCCATGGCCATAACCGTTGCCATCATACTCTGGACAACTTTGTGTTATTCAAAAATATAAATTCCTCTAAACCTATCGGTAATAAATTCATCAATTTCTGGGACTCTTGGTACGCATCCTGACTTTTTTGCCCTCGAACATTCTACTAAGAGATCTAAAACAACTAAATAATTCAACAGTAATATGGTTGACCAAGGTACCTCCCACTTCCCTCCTCCTGTGTTTCTTTTTGGGCCTTTAATAATCTGTTCTGGATTTCAGCCACATAGTATCATCTCCAGACTCTGAGTTCATCAGATCTGGCCATCACAGCTTGGTCACCAAAGAACACCACACCCCCCACACCGCATTCCCTAACAAAATGTTCCAGGGTTTCCCTTGTCTGGATATGGCTTAGGACTGCCTGATGAATACATTTGATACGGGGGCAACCTTGCTAATTTTCAGGTAACCACGGTTTATTAGCAAACACATTAAGGATCCTGTGATAAGATCGCCATCTATCATCCCAAAGGAAGAATGGCACCCTTCTATCTTGGAACACCTTGATGGAGTATTCGGGACATCTTAAATATACTGGCCAATGGGTTTTTAAATTCTTTTTATATAAAACAGGTTCAAAATATACCTCTTTAAGGATAGATGCGATGATTTGAACTTACAGTATATGTCTTGAGGTGTTCATACAAATCCACCAAGTATGAAGGAACTCTGATCTTCATCATGGCCATAATTCTATATCTGATCTCCTCTCTCTCCCACCATGCTTTGCCCCAGAGTTCATGTCTTCAGGTGAACCAGAACGCGGTTGTCTACAGGGGAATTTCACCCTCCTCTCCTTCTATCAGATGACACTTTTGGAAATTGTTGGGAGACAAAATTTGCTAGAAACCATGGGCCCAAAGCAGGGAAACCTAGCCCTTCTTCATTTACTTGTCTATATGCCATTGTATGTGCTAGTGGAAAATTAGAGGTGTCCCACAAAAACAGGAAAATCAGGTGTTCTCCTTCCTTCAAACACTTTATTGGGGGGAGGATAAACAGCTGAAAGAAAAGCCACTTTAGGTAACAGGTAGGTTCTCACAGACACCACCTTTTGGTACACAGAAAACCTCCAGTTTTTCCGAAGCTGCAGCTTGGCCTTTAGAAACTTCAACCATTCCAGCCATCCTTTCCTCCACTCATTTGGACTGAGTGAAAAATTCACTCCTAAGATTTTAACTTCATCCAAACATTCCCCTTTGCCTCCCTGATTGCTGTCTAAAGGGTGTTTAGTGAGGTCTTCTGTTTCCAGGTCTAATTCTACAATGCTACTTTTGGGAGGATTTAATTTTGCCCCTGACACTGCTCCCAAATCCTCAAACCAGATCCTAAACTTTCCCATTTCCTCAGCACTCAATGTTAATACGGTGATATCATCAGCATGAGCTTGGTCATTGTTGATCTCTCGTGCTGAGTCGGGGAGGTCCATCAGTAGGATGGAAACATCCCTACTGATAAGGGCCAAGACTGGATCCAAAGCCAGAGCATACAGCAATGGACTCAGGGGACACCCCTGTCTCACCTCTGAGAAAAGCCTTATGGGACTGCCCTTCCAGCCATTGATCAATGGGGCTACTGTAGCTTTTTTATAAAAAAAACTTTAAAGAAATCTACAAGAGGTTTCGGGACATCTTTCCTCTCCAAAACCTTCCATAGATAGGAGTGGTCCAAATAATCAAAAGCCTTATGTTGACTGAGCTATAGAAAAGATCTTTTCCACCTCTGTCTCATCACCAAATGTAACACTTCCCTAAACAACAGGAGGGATTCTGTTAACATCCTGTTCAGCGCCACACTGGTTTGTGATTTTACGACCAAATTATGGGCCACATTTTTAAGCCTGGTATTCAAAATTTTTGCTAAGAACCTGTAGTCAGCGTTCATTAGTGCGATAAGCCTCCAGTTTTGGGGCAGCATGACATCTCCTGCCTTGGGGAAAATTAGAAGATTGCCCTCATGGAAGGTATCTCCCATTTGCCCCTTTCCCACATTTGGTTGTACATCCTTGACAGTGGTCCTATTAAATCTTTCCCATATTGCTTATAAAAGGCAAAGTTTAGCCCATCTGGTCCCGATACAGCTTTCCTCCTGCTCGTTGCTATAGCCGCTTAACTTCTTCCTCTGTTATTGGTGTTTTCAAGGCCTCCTTCTCTTCCCGTGATAGCCTCATCCCATCTTTTGTATACCCAGCTTCTTCCAGCCTGTCAAGGAAAACATCTATTCTTTCCTCCTTTATACCCTTATTGGTGTATATTTCTTTGTAATACTTTCCCATGATTTGAAGCAGTTGTGTAGGGGAGGTCTGCAGCTCTCCATCCGGCTCCTCCCTAAGTCCCTCGCATCGAAGGAAGGTTTTGTGGTATCTACTCCTCACCCACTCACCCTCCTGTAAGGTTGGGCCCTTTGATCTAAATTTTTTACTGTCCAATCTTTTTTGGCACTGTGCTTGGTAGAAGAATGGGGCCATGGTGGCTTAGTGGTTAAGATGCTGTACTGCAGACTGGAAGGTCGGCAGGTCAGCGGTTTGAGACCCGAGTGCTGCGTGACGGAGTGAGCTCCCGTCTTCAGTCCCAGCTTCTGCCAACCTAGCAGTTCGAAAGCAAGAAATTGCAAGTAGATAAATAGGTACCGCTTCGGCGGGAAAGGTAACAGCTTTCCGTGCACCTCGTGTTCAGTCATGCCGGCCACATGACCACGGAAGCGTCTTCGGACAGCGCTGGCTCTTCGGCTTAGAAACGGGGATGAGCACCGCACCCTAGAGTCGGACACGACTGGTTGGGGACACCTTTGGTAGAAGAAGAGTATTTTTTCCTTGGCTATCCTTAATTTTTCAACATATCTCTGACCCAGATTTATCTTCTGATGACATTTGAGAAACTGGAAAAGGACTTGATGGTAACCCTGTATATCTTTCCTAACTAGAATAAAGGTCAAAAGCTTTACACCTTTTTGCAATCAGCCTCTTTTGCCTCTCCCACCATCCCACCAGATCATACCAGTAATCTGGTAGCAAAGCCGCCATCTCGGAGAAAACCATCAGGATAGTTGTTCGTGTACTTCCCCTATCCAAATCGACTACTCTCAATCTCTAAGGTGGTCTTCCCTTGGGGGTGACTTTATCCAAACCACACTGAAAGGTACTATGCCATGGTCCGACCAAGGCATAAGTATCATACACTTAGTGACTAATAAGTCCTTGGGTGCCCAAAGTCTGTCAATTCTACTGGTGTGGAGGGGATGGTAATATCTAACCCCTTGGATGGTTTGATATTTTTTACATAGCTCCTCTTTGAACCAATGGGAAAAAATTAACCTGTTGGGTATCTTTAAGACCTTATCCTCCAAACTGAGCTGTCTCACCAGCAAGTCCTGAAGATACCTCTCCTCCATGCTCAAGGATTGTTCCTTGGCCCTTTTGTAAGAAAAGGTATCTTCCAATCAGACTTTGTTATTAAAATCTCCCAACACTAAGAGGTGGCAATTCATCAGGCTAAAATCTTTAATCTTTGTCCACAGACCCCTTTTCTCTGCTGCCGAAGCAGGAGCGTATATGCCTAGTATTCCAAACGTGCTGGTTTTCCCTTCAACTTATCACTGAAAGTAAAATCTAATAAAACTAACCTTCCCCGGGCTACCTCATGCCACAGGGACGTGATGCAGGTCCAGAATTTCTGAGCCTGACTCCTATGGCCTTTGAGTAGGAGATGCATTTCCTGCACAAACATAATATTCTCATTGAGAGAATGAAGTTGTAATAAAACCTCATCTCTCCGGGGACATTGTCTCAAACCTTTTGCGTTCCAAGTCATAATTTTTAATTGAAAATCCAGGATTAAATCACTAAAATAATTTAATATATAACCTTGAGGTTCAACAAAAAAACCTTGATATCTACCGAAAGTACTATACTGACCTTCAGGCTCATCCTGATCCTTCTCCAACAATAACCGTGACAACTCCACCAACAGAAGAACCCCGATGGCAAAATCCGGAAGGAGCTTATCATTAGGATTATTAAGTCCAGAATGAGGCTTTAGTCCCAATTTAACGATGTACATCATCATTAATCAAGATTCACAAATTTATAATAACTATGACATTACAAAATTAACAGATTAAGAAATACAGTAGTCCACTTATCAGACCTTATGGGATTAGCAATATATAGAATATTCCTCATTAACTTTCTACTCCTTCTTTATGTTCCTTCAAAGTCATTGGAGTCACTGTTGATTCTACCCCCCCCCCACACACACACTTTTGTCATGGGGTGTAGCCCTACTAGGTGTCTGAGCTGGGGTCAGAGAAGAGGAAGACATGTAGATGGGCTACCCCTCCTCTGACTCCATCCCCTCTGGTGGGGGATCAGGTGACAACAGTGTCTCCGTACCCACCTCCATCGGGTTCCCCCTAGACTCCTTTGTGTGTATGTCCTCTATTTGTCTCTCTATACTGTCCATTAAGGAAGATGTAACCTTTATCTTTTATTTCAAGGCTGATTTCTTTTCTTTGATCTGCTGTGTTTCATCTGTGTGATTCCCCAGTTCTAACAGCTGTCTCCTATAACCCTGCAATTGCAAATACAACTTTTGTTTTTTCCCTCCAGCTCCTCAGTCTTGGAGCATGGAGAGTCTTCTTTCCTTAGCCTTTTGGAATATTGTACCCTTTGCTCCTTTGGCTTCTGTTCATTTGTATTTGCATTTGGTGTTTTCAAGTTATTCCTGTCCTTTTTGGCCTTTTCCTGACTTTTCTCTTTACCCTTGTTTCTCCTCAATCTCTCAGTCCCCATTGGTTGATCTTTCGCCTGCTTATTTAAAGGTCTCACCTTTTCCACCCAACCCAATTCTCTCTGGCTTTTGGTCTCTTGTACCTCATTATTAATCTCCATCTCCTCCATTCCTTCTAGCAGTGCGAATCTGTTCTGGCTGACCCTTCCGTTTTGTTGCGACTGGCTATTTCCCCCCCTCCTGCCTCCAGACCTGACCGTTTCCGACTCCATGGAGGTCCCTTCCAAACATTTCTAGTACTGTACCCATTCTGCCCCTCCCGAGTCTGACCCATTGACTAGGATGTTTAAGCCCTGTTCTCTTGCCTTTCCCTAGCCCTCCTCTCTTCATTCATTCTGTCTTCATTCATCCTTTCTTTGATCAGGTCAAAAACAGCTCTTTCTTTAGCTTTTTCAAACCCATGAGAATGTGGCAATATCTACTCATCCAGACCAGTAGGTCTTGTTCAGGAATGGTGGTAGTTCTAAAGGCCACAGTAACCACTTTTATCTCTCCTCTAAACAATGGAATTATATCATAAGGGGACCACGGTGGCTTAGTGGTTAAGACACTGAACTGCAGACTGGAAGGTCGGCAGGTCAGCAGTTCAAGACCCGGGTGCTGTGTGACAGAGTCTCTCCTCTAAACAATGGAATTATATCATAGCCATTAACAAACCAAGGATTTGTTTTTCTGAACTCTCAACATGGTTCCAAAACCTCTGGTAGTCTCTTTTGGATGCCAAGCAAATATCTGCCTCTTTGATCCCCAGGGGTGTAATCACCACAAGGATGCTAGATCTATCTACTTGCATAAGTTCAACAAGCAACACCTGGACTACATACTCTCTTGAAATGTTTACTTCATCCTGCCCTTTTAGCCTAAATGTTATCATGAAACATTGCTGTAGGTCAGTTTCTTCCGGGAACTGTTTGTAAAACTCATCCCAAAATTCTTCATCATTAAATATTTCCATATCCGGATGAGAGAAGTTACCCTGGCCTACCTGAGGTACCCTGTCCCCACCTCTCTGACCTGTTGTTACAGCCATATAAGATCCCTTGGGACCTTCCTGCACACCCCACCCATACTTAACTCGGAAGATAAAGTTCTCCCCGCTGCTTGTGCTGGCGACAGAGACTTCAGTTCCCTGGCTTGATTCCTCTCTATCTCTCTAATTTCCCTTCTAATGCGATGGAGCGCAGGGTCCATCAGAGCCTCTAGTACATCTTTAAAGGTCTGTTGGGTTTATGACAGTGTGGGGTTTTGCGTCAGTGTGAGATCGCTCACTAGCGATTGAGCCTGTGCCTCTCGGTCCCCCCATGGTTCCAAGAGGCCCAGATCAGTAGTCACTCCCCCTCAAGCATTTTGATCCCTTTGTAAGTCTGTCTCCATGCTTGTTGAGACCGCAGAGTGTATCATCAAGTGAGCGGCCTTCGATGGAAGTTCAGCCAGAGGGTCTGCTGGTACAGCTCCCTCTTAAATCAGTTCAGTCCGTGCTGTAAAGGTGTCCCATTTGTGAACTATAGTTCAGTTTTGCAAAGTCTCCATTTTGCCCATTTAAGGTCCAGTCTGCTGTGATTTCCTCCCTTTCGTTCTGCTCCCTGTTTCAGGGCTTGGGAGACAAAACAGATACAGGGCCAGGGATGGGTAATTTCACCAGGACATCCTCCCTAACATCCTCCCCTTTGCCTTTCCCCATCTCTTGTTCTGTCCCCCCACCATCCTTCTTTTCACTAGGTTCCTGCACCCAGTCCCCAAAAGCATCCTCATAAACTATGTTCAGACTCTCTCCCTTCTACCTCAGAACTCATTCCCTCTGAATGAAACAAAATGGATGAGAGGCAGGGCGCCATCCCTGTCTTCCATATTTATTTATTTGTTTATTTTTATTGCATTTATATCCTACCTTTTTTCCTCCAAGGAACTCAAGGCGGTGTACATAATCCTCCTCATCTCCATTTTTACCTCACAACAACAACCCTGTGAGGCGGGTTGGGCTGAGAGTCTGTGACTGGCCCAAAGTCACCCAGTGAGCTTCCATGGCTGAGTGGGGACTAGAACCTGGATCTCCCAGCTCCCATTTGAATTTCCCAGTCTAGTCCCACATCCCTATCCATGCCCTCCTCAAAACTAAGACTTTTCCTACATCATTTCCCTCCTCATTGGTCGGATTTACAAGATGTAAACGTCTTTTGCCTATGCCTTTCCCTTTACCTACTTTCTTACATCCCTTTCCTAACACATCAGCCCCCTTGACACCTCCTCCCTCCCCTCCCTCTTTCTCATTGTCTTGACTGGAGCCCTTTTTCAAAATGTCCCCAGCCATCATCTGTGGGGGTTTTTTAACACCACATGGCCTCCCTTAAGATTGCGAGGCTCACCTATTCTAGGGGACACCACCTTGTGTACATCCCCGTCATCCTCTGACATTTCTTCTGACAGGATCTCCCTTCATCTCCTCTCCACTCTGGACCCTCTCCTGCCAGCTGTCTTTTTAGTGGTCGACCCCTTCTGTGACATCAAGGAAGAAAAGGAACCTTGGGAGGAAACAAACCAAGCCTCCTTTTTCATGAGAATCCTATGTTTTAGGTAAGCTATCGGTTCTACGAGCCACCCCTGAAAAGCCTCTGCATATATCATACAGGCATCTTCCATCTTTCCGATTTGTCTAAAGAATATGGGTTGCTGGTGTCTTTCTTTGTTGGTCTCCCAAACTCTCAACAGGTCTGGAAGGATCCTAATAAAAGCAGCCTCTTCCAGCCATTCAGGGAGAGGCATGGTCTTATTTTTTATTTTTTGTCTCACTAAAATCCTTTCGGTGAGCCTCAGCATGAGACCTCTGGCAGGTCTTTGTATTCCTTGGTGGCTGTCTTGCAACGGGGTCTGTAGAAATTCCCACCAAGAGGTCAGGATTTTATTTTCTCTAGAACTTTGGTTTAATGTCAGGGTATTTGGAGTGACGGTCTCTGTTTCCATTTCAGACTCATCTATTTCGGAGGCGGACTCTGCAGCCAACCCCCAAAATTCAAAGTCAGGCAAAACCACTGATTTGGGGCTACCTAAATACTCATCCAGTATCAGTCCCATTTCCTTCTCTATAATCTGTTCCTCATCCTCATCCTCCGTATCTTGAATAACTATTGTTTCATCACCTCCCTTACCCTTCAACCCATGGATTTTATTCTCCTCAGGGAATTCCGGTCGCACATCTCCACTTTCCTTTCCCCACATCAATGTTAATACCTGATTTGCTGAGTAATGCCTTTTACGCCTGCTCGACCTCTAATGAAAAACATGTCTCCCTTCTGCATAAAGTTCCAGGGTGGAAAAATATTCCTGAGCGGATTGTCTAGGTGACCTGTTTCTCACTCTGGAACTTGTATCTGCTTCCAGCCAACTAAATTCTAAATCTTGCCTCTTTGTTGCCCTTTCCCCCCCAGAATTTCCTTAACTCAGGGTGTGGCTCACTTGGGCTTCACCTGCTAGAGATTGCACAAATTCCTCCTGGGAGGGAACAGGGGCTCCCTGATCCCCTTGGTAAATGGAGTTCTTTTCCCCATACTGCCTCTTTAAGGGCATCGCTACACCAGCCTAAAATCCTAAATTTAAAACGGGGCTTTCTGCTTCTGTTTTAAATGCAGGATCACCAGGGGTCCCTTTTTCACATGATTCCTTTCCCCCCACCTCTTTCTCCTTCCTTCTCCCCTTATCTGAGTCTTCCATTATCTTTCATTGATCTCGCTCCTCTTCTTACCACTTTTACTCTTTTCACAGAGGAAACTGAAGCAGAACACAACAGGGTAATTTGATAGCTCACTATCTGCAATCTATTTAAAAATGGAACAAAGGGCATTTAGTGCAGGAGATGCCTTGGATGATCACAGCATCATCTAAAGAGCTCTCAAACCTCCGTGAAGGAGCAATCTCAATCTCAGGATAAAAGCTCTGTGTGAAGAATGCCTAAAGCATCCAGCCAGTCAGTTTGTACATTGTTGGGGACTAGTGTTTAATCTTCCTTTTCTCCCTTTAAATATTTATCTGAGATTAACACACTACCACTGCCAGAAAGGGCAGACCCAGATCTTTCATTCGGTGTCCCATATGGCTTGTTAGACCCCCTTAGGCGCGCTGAAAGAATGGGGGAATCCACCACCTCTTATTGATATAAACCAGACCTTTGAGAGTTAGTTTCACTTTCCCAATTGGGTGTGGGGACTAAGTTTGAAAACATTGTTTCACCCCCCAAATCTTCAACTGGATCCTCAGTTCTGGTATTACGAGAAAGGGCAAAGCCTGGACTTTCCATTGGTGCCCTACATATCTGGCCAGCACCTTTCTGGGCCCCTGGAAATTGAACAGAAGTTGTCACCTCTTGTTTTGTAAAAGCAGAGGCTTGAGAGTTGGTTTCACTTTCCAACTCTCGGGGGGGGGGGAGTTTGGAATGGCTATGTTACACCCCAAATCTTCACCAGACACCCCACTCTTGGTATCGTTGGAAAGGGCATCATTTGGCCTATCAGATTATACCTTGCACGACTGATTTTCACCTTCTTGGCCATTGGTAATGAGGGGAGAAGAAGAGGCAGATTCACCACTTTTTGGTAGGAGTGTACGAAAGTCACTTACCTGGTCTCGCAGCTTGCTTCGCAGTGGGGGGGAGGCGCTTCGCTGCAACCCCCAAAGTTCAGGCTGGGGGGGGGAGGCTTCCCACCTCGCCCGGCCGAAATTCAGGCCGGTGGGGAGGCTTCCCGCCTCGCCCGGCCAAAATTCAGGCCGGGGAGGAGGTGCCTCACCTCGCCCGGCCACGAAATAAAAAGTTTTTTAAAAAAACACGCCCCCGTGATAGGCTACGTGATGATTTACGTAGCCTATCACGACTAGATCTGCAAAGTCAGCTGTGATAGGCTACGTTAATTGTCACGTAGCCTATCACGGGTGACTTAAAAAAAAAAAAAAAGCGTGTACGCAAATGGCGGCCCCCATAGGGAGCCGCCATTCGCGTTCCTTATTTGGTCGCTGTAGTCTACGTAAATCTTTACGTAGACTACGGCGAAAATAAGGGCAACGCAAATAGCGCTTTTTTTTATTTTTAAGTCACCCGTGATAGGCTACGTGATGATTTACGTAGCCTATCACGGCTGACTTTGCAAATCTAGCCGTGATAAGCTACGTTAATCGTCACGTAGCCTATCACGGGGGCGTTTTTTTTTTTTTACTTTTCTTGGAATGGCGGCGGCGGCAGCCAGTCGAAAGACCGGCTGCTGCCTCCGCCCCTGTCGAAGCCCTGCCGAACCGCCGCTGCGACCCGCCACCGGGAGCGACATTCGGGAAAGGTAAGTCCCATCCCGGGGGGGGTGGGGGGGCGGAGAATTTCTCCCCGAAACTACTTCGGGGGGCCAAATACGTTGGCACTCAGCCCCCCGGAGTTTTGGTGAGAAATTCTCTGACACCCCTACTTTCTGGTATGGAAGCCATGGTACTTTCCTCTTGATTTTCCTGTAATATCTACAAGGTGATTTCTTCAACAAATCTTTAATGTTTTTCCCTCAGAACTTGCTCTCCTGATGCCTGAAACCCTAGCCTATTCAACCTTTCACTTTTTATTCTGAACTTATAGGAAAAAATAAAAAAAAACTACTTTTTCTCACTAGCTATCTAGGAGCTGTTGGAAAGCATAGCTTTCTCTCTGGGAGGGTAAGGTTAGGTTAGGGTTAGATAGAATTTTTTTTTAGGTAGAAATTTTTTATTTAGATAAAACCATACTATGAATAAACTTACAAGCCCAAGTGCAAAAGGCCATTACAAAACACAGTTTCTGGTGTATCAAGTTACTATCTAATACATGTGTGGTGCAGTCTTCAACAGTCGTAAAAGCCACATTGATAGCATGCCTGTGGTTGCCTACTATACCTGGTAATGCCTCTCTCAGTCCCCAGAGAGAAGTACTTTGGGATTTTGCCATGACGGTAATCTGGCTGGTCACCCTTGAAAGAAACGATAGAGTGATATTCACTGGTCCAAAAACCCTCCTCGTCAAAGCGTTTATTTAGCCAGATCAAAACTCTGGCATACTTGTAAATCCAAGGTGTAACATCTTCGGCTAGGAACGTGGTCATATGGAAAATGACAGTTAAGACTTTCGTGTCCCCTCTGAACAGAGGGACCACTTAAAAGCCATCCAAGAACTGAGGATTCATCCTCTGGGCCTGCTTTACCATCCCCAAAAATTTACGATATGCCCGCTCTGAGACAAGGCATATATCACTTTCCCTGGATCCCGGCAGCTGGATCACCACCACGACCTCTGACCTATTTATGTCTTTGGTATCCCTCAACAACACTTTGGTGAGGTAGGCCCTGGTCTCTTTTTGTGGATCTTGTCCGATATACCGAAACCTGACCACAAATCATTTCCTAGGGTCATGATCATCAGAAGCTTCCTCATAAAACCTCTCTAAATATTGTTCCTCCTCCTCCCCCCAATGGGAGACCATCATACCTCCCATTGATTTGGATCCCCAGAGTCACTCCCTCTCACCTTTTGCTGCATTTGCATATGATAAAGTTTCAGTTTGTCTCACGCTTTGGCCAATCTGTCTCGCAGGCTCCCTTTCCAGTATCACTCTTCCCTGCTGATCCAGCCCCCTATGCCTTCCAGCCTCATTACCTGGGCCAAAATCATCAGTGTCAGTTATACTCATTGTTCTTCCAGCCCTCCAAGGTTTGGGCCTTCCATCGCTCTGTACTTTTGGCCGAGCCCCCATTTCCAGATCCTCCAAAAACTTTTTTGTCGTTCAGACTTGCCCTGTGTCGCAGAAAGCTCAGAGGCAGAGCCTTTGGCCAGCCTGCTCAGGGAAGAAGCGTCACAGATCCGTTACCTCCCTCATTACTAGCACCCAGATCATCCAGCCTCCCCTTCCTTCTGTTATAGAAATTTCAGTTGTAATATGTCTGTTATCCCATAATTTTATAAGCTAGGCTATGTCTATTCTACCTCTGTGTGAAATTGTCATGCCAAACAAAGACACAGTGCCTTATCAGAGACTCAGGAATGCCAAGAACGTATTTATGTTAGAGTACAAGACTACCTCTCTGTGCATGCCTAGATATGTGAAAGGCGCTGCTTGCTTTCTGTTTCCTTCTCAGCTAGACAAAGAGATTAGTTAGTACAGCGCAAGCATAAGACAGCCCCCAAAGGTCTTGCCTGCATAAACTTTTGGATCACATTACTTGATTGTGACCTTTGTTGGAGCGTTAGCCCCAAGGGTTGCCTTATTCTGCAGAATAAAATTGTGTTGGACCAGATCTCTGCCTCCTCTCATTCTTGGTAAACAAATTGGAAAGTCTACCAGGGAAAGAACACAATTTTTGTAACAGTTTCTGGCGACTTCGCTGGGACTCCCTGTGTGACCTGGGAGCTGGGCAAATGCTGGATCAACCCAAGCGGAGGGCGCCCTGGACCTTGTTTGGTTCACCGTGAGGTTTGAGGCGGCTGTTGCCTGGCTACCTGGCTAGCAAAGGACTCCTGAAGAGACGAGGTGAGTGGCGGTCTTTGGAGGACAGGACGAACCGCTGTCTGACTCTGGGGTCGTTTGGAGGCTGAGCTACGAGGTAAGTCGGATCGCACTGTCTGGGCCATCTGGGGAGTGTAAATCTCCCAATCTTGTCCAATTGGGCCTTGCTCAAGCAGCAGCAATTGGATAAAGAAGAAAAAAAAAATATAGGGCCGACAGGATGGGATCAAAACATTCCGTAGAAGAACATAGCCAAGACCCACTGGGATGCATGCTTAAGGATTTTAAGTTAAGTTGGATTATGGTGTCAAGATGACAAAGGAAAAGCTCATAAAGTTTTGTAATGGGGAGTAGGTGACATTTGGTGTTGGCTGGCCAACTGGGGGAAGCTGGGGAAAAAATGTTGTGTCCAAGGTATATAATAAAGTGATTGTTGATAACCATGAGGATCAGCTCCCTTATATTGATGCTTGGCAAATGTGGATATTGAAAAATCCTGACTGGATAAGAAAATGTAAAGGTCTATATTGTAAAGCCATGATGGTACGCTCCAAGGTGAAATCCAAGGTTCCTATTGTCCCCGATTCAGGTCATACGGAAGGAGGCCCTGCCCAAGGTGTGCTGAGTTTTCCCCATCCTATTCGGCCTGTTAGGTTGGGAGGGGAGGTTGCTGGGGGAGGGAGGCCCCCCCCCCAGAGAACCCATCTGTTACATTTCCGCGTCTCACGCCCTCTGTGCTGAAAAATCCTCCACCATATTCGGGTTTGTTAGAGGAAGCAAGAACAGCTGAAAAGGTTGTGAATCCTGAGAAAAGAGATTTATTTGAAGCCTTAAAGACTGTGGCAGAATCAGGAAGTAGAGAGGATATTTTGGATGTCGTGGAAAAAGTTCCGGATGCATATTCACCCCCTCATTTGAGATCTACAGCCAGAAAGGGCTCATATGAGTGCAAAATGACAAAAGTGGGAAGACAGCTCCCCCTGCGGGAAGTAGTTGGCCCTAATGGACGGGTTCTTGTTTATGTGCCATTCAGTACATCTGACCTGTTTAATTAGAGGAATCAGAACCCCTCCTTAAGGGAGGATCCTCAGAAAATGTACAGGCTGTTTGAATCTATTTTCCGAAGTCATAATCCTACCTGGGGAGATGTGCAAACCATGTTAAACGAACTTTTAACTCCAGATGAAAAGTGGATGGTAGAAACACAAGCCTTAAGGCAAGCCCAGACTGAGAATGGAGCTGGTGGACCGCTCCCAGCCCAGGCATTGCCAGATTGGGAGCCGGGTTGGCAGGCTGGGTCAGAGGAGCTGATCCGCTACAGGCGGGTCATTTTACATGGAGTTCAAACTGCAGTCCCCAAGACTACAAATTAAAGCAAATTATATGAAGTCCCGCAGGGACTGACTGAAGACCCTAGTGCATACCTTCAGAGGTTGTTTGATGCATTCTGTCAGTATAGTGATATTAACCCTGACGCTCAAGAGAATTTAATGATGGTTAACATGATATTTATTGCTCAAGCAGCAACAGACATTAAGAGAAAGTTGCAGAAAACTGATGGGGCAGCGGCGATGCCTCTGCCTCAGTTGATGGAGATTGCTTATAAGGTGGAAAGAGTGCCTCAAGAATCCTGAAGAAAGAAGAGGCAATGCTTTGGCAGATAAGGCTGCAAAGGAAGCCGCATGGATGGGAGGTGAGGAGGTGCATTATGAAGGAGCCCTAATCCCATATTTGAGTACAAAGTGTTCATACCCATGCCTCTTTTGAGCTTTACAGTGAAAGACTTGCACCAGGCTACACATTTAGGAGGAACTGCAATGGGGGATTTGCTTGTGAGACACATTGTGGCCCAGGATTGTATGTTGAGACCCAGAGAGCGGTGGCTAATTGCCCTTTGTGCCTCAAAAATAACCCAAAGACATCCAAATCCCCAGCTTAAATGGGAGGTCGCCCATGGGCTTACTATCCTTTCCAGAGACTTCAAATTGATTTTTCAGAGTTGCCTCGGACTCATGGATATTGATATTTATTAGTCTTTAATAGACCAATTGATTGGGTGGGTTGAGGCTTACCCTACTCGCACAGCCACTGCACAAATAGTAGCCAAGATCCTGTTAAAAGAAGTAGTCCCTAGGTTCTTGTTACCTGAGGAGATTGAATCGGATCAGGGACCCCATTTTGTTGGACAGGTGACACAAGCAGTGGCTCAGGCACTACAAATCAACTGGAAACTACACTCCCCTTGGAGGCCTCAATCTTCAGGTCAAGATGAGAGGATGAATCGCACCCTAAAGTCAATGCTTACTAAAATTTGCTCAGAGACTAAGTTGAAATGGCCACAGGCCTTGCCAGTCGCCTTAACTCGAATACGGTGCACCCCCAGGGGAAGTATTAAATTGACACCCTTTAAAATGTTATATGGGCGCCCACCTCGGATATTACGTATGGCTGAGAGTTTAAATGTAAACTTAAAAGTAGAGGCTTTAGAGATCCAAGAATATGTTACTGCTTTGCAGTCTGTTTTGTCTTGTCTTCACAGGTTCGCAGCACCATACCAATCCTTGCCTTTGGATGCTCCAGTGCATAATTTCAGTCCTGGTGATTGGGTGCTAATCCAGTCCTGGAAAGATGAACCACTTACTGAGAAGTGGAAGGGTCTGTTTCAGGTTCTACTCACCACTCACACGGCTGTAAAGGTCACTGGAGGAAAGAAGTGGATCCATCACACCCGCGTAAAGGCATCACCTGCACCAGAGAGGGTCACACCGGAAGCTAACCCACCTGAAGGCCACTGTTGGAGTAGCAAACCACTAGAGGGACTAAAGTATTTGTTCAGGAGAGAGCAATCTCCTGATGCTTAAACATGCATATTATTCTTTCCTTCTTAAGTCTAGTTGTTTTAACACTTCCCACTCAGGTAAAAGGAAACTGGTCTAAGAGACATGCTGAGCATATGTTTAGGCAAAATGGGGAGGATTCTATTCTTTACAACAAACACCCATCAACTGTCAGAGACTTCACTTTGTTGCCTGCCTTGATCAGAGAACCGCAGGTAATAGTTAGAGCTCTACAGAAAGAGGGCACTCTCTTTTCAAGAGTCCCTGATGAACTGAGCAAGACTGAGTTTCGAAAGGTCAAATTCCAGACTTACACCAGGGGAATGTGTTTTTGTTGTCAACATTCTGGTGTCTGGAATAATAAAGCCCTTAATTATAACAAGGCTAAACCTCTTCTAGATGGGTTGGGAAATTATTCACAGTGCACCGATTGGTTTTGGCTTTGGGGAAGTTTTAATTCCTCCTATTCTTCTTCCATTAATCTTGGTGACACTGATTTTGGCAGTCTTTACCCTGAGTACCCTATGTTCTCTCTCAATTATGCTGGGATAGGTAGCATATGCTCAGGTTGGCAGATGAGAGATCCCAATCTGTGGTTTTTCTTCGATGGATGGGCTACCAATTACCACCCTGGAAATTACCAATGTGTAGGGGTTGGGTATCTCACCATCCCAGTACAAGTGGTAAAACCTCAATCTGGGAGAAGAAAGAGAGAGGATGGAGGGATGGGGCAACTTGTAGGACAGATGGGTAAGAACTGTGATGACACTGTAATTATTGGAAAACAATTGTCAGATTCAGAACCAAGCAGGGTAGGGGGCGGGCTGGTTACAGGATTGCTTACCCTGGGTTCATCCCCAGGAATTATTGCACAAGAAAACAGAAAAAGCATCCTAGGCCTCACTTGGAGTTTAGAGAAGACCATCAATGCCACAGCCATAATGGTAAGGGCCATGCAATCTGAAATTGAAGATCTCAGCCAACTAGTGGCCCAATATTGGTTTGTTTTAGATTATCTCTTAGCACACCAAGGTGGCTTCTGCACCCTAGTGAAGCAAGGGTATAGAGTAAAGTTCCATGATTTAAACAAAACCATAGAAGATGAAATCGCCAAACTACAAGATATGATTGGACAGAATTATTCAGGAGCAAGAGATCCTTGGTTATGGTTGACTTCCTGGCTCCCTGATTTTGCATAGTTGAAACAACTTGTAATTGGTGCAGTTCTGTTTGTTATGATACTATTGATGATGGTTTGCGCCTTTAAGTGTGTAGTCCACTGCTGGACCAAGGAGAGGTATAGGATTTAAGAAAAGCCTTTTGAGGGGGGAGTGTTATAGAAATTTCAGTTGTAATATGTCTGTTATCCCATAATTTTATAAGCTAGGCTATGTCTATTCTACCTCTGTGTGAAATTGTCATGCCAAACGAAGACACAGTGCCTTATCAGAGACTCAGGAATGCCAAGAACGTATTTACGTTAGAGTACAAGATGAGATGGCTAGATAGCATCACTGATGCAATGAATATGAACTTGAGCACACTCCAGGAGAGAGTGGAGGACAGGAAGATCTGGCGTGCTATGGTCCATGGGGTCACGAAGAGTCGGACATGACTTAACGACTCAACAACAACAACAACAACAAGACTACCTCTCTGCGCATGCCTAAATAAGTGAAAGGCGCTGCCTGCTTTCTGTTTCCTTCTCAGCTAGACAAAGAGATTAATACAGTGCAAGCATAAGACAGCCCCCAAAGTTCTTGCCTATATAAACTTTTGGATCACATTACTTGATGGTGACCTTTGTTGGAGTGTTAGCCCCAAGGGTTGCCTTATTCTGCAGAATAAAATTGTGTTGGACCAGATCTCTGCCTCCTCTCATTCTTGGTAAACAAATTGGAAAGTCTACCAGGGGAAGAACACAATTTTTGTAACACTTCCAGAAATCTGCATCAAAGAGGGACCCTCTACCCACTTCTCCCTCGCTCCTGATCATTAGCTGCTTTTTCTTCTGTCTCAAAATCAGTTGGACTCTCTGACTCCGGGTTCTTTTTCCTTGAGACGTCTTTTTACAGTGTCCGGAGCATGTTTATCATCACTCTTATTATCTGTCACATTTCCTCTCCCATAGGTTCCCTGAAATGTCCTGTTACTGGCCCAGTCTCACCAGCACAGCCTGATTCCCCGCACACCCTCCGCTCCAGTCCTTCGTCCTGTGGCTCGCTGTCAGACAGTGTTTCTACTCTGATCGCTTTGGGAGGAGATGCTTTTAACATCTGCTGTCTCTCTGCTCTTGTGCCTTTTTGCAGAAGCACCACCTGGAAATGACTCGGTCTTATCCTGCTGCTTTTTAATCGGTAACCTTTGTTTTAAAGCTGCAATAATATTAAGCAACCATTCCATAAAAAAGTCCTTTTCCATAATTGATGACGTATCTTCCAGCTGCTTCGATGCCGGTCTCGGGGCATCTTTCGGAGCTGTTTGCCAGCACCTATGAATATGTTGAAAGGTTTGTGTTTGTGTTCTGTGAGCCACTCGGGAAACTCTACTAGAGGTTTCCTGGCTATAGGGAGTCTGTAAATTGTATCCACAGCTATCGATTTTGCTAACGCCTTTTCTCTATCTGGATCTGTAGTTTTAGTCGCAGGCCTCAAACCCACCAAGATGTTAGTCAAAGGTTCAGTGGTCTTGTTCAAGAAATTCCAGATCTTAGCACGTCTGTGTTTTGTAAAGTTTTAAGTCTTTACCATTGGCAATGCAATGTGGGCCCCCACTTGCCCCCACAGTCTCAGCATGTCATTTCCCCCCATATTTTTGGGTGCTATTATCTGCGCCACTTCTGTAGGGTTTTTATGCAGAGCCTCGGTCCACTCCATGGCAATTTGTCATTGCTTTGAGTGCATTCAGACCAGGGAAGTTCTCGACGTGTCAGGTGTCTCCTGTGATCTCATCCATACTAAAAGCTTCCTTCAACAGGCACCTATCTATCTATTTCATGTGCATGGGCTGGTCTTTCTTTTCCCCCTTTTTGGCGGGTGGAACAAAATCCATATCAGAATCGGAGCTAGACTAGGGGACGCTCTCAGTCTCTGGCACCAATGGAAGTGACTGCATCCATTAAGTGCACTGAAGAAGCCTCAGTTGCCTCAGCCTTGTTTCCTTTTAGTTCCTCAGGGGCTGGATTTTCACCTCCTATTAGATCCATAGGGGGTATTGCCTCAGTCAGGTTTCTAATCCCCACTCACTGTCCAAAACACTTTCCTCCTCAGGGGAACCCCTCTGAGAAGTACCTACAGCCTCCCCAGGTGACATGAAAAGCAGTGGTGACTGTACAAACACTCCAGATTGTTCAGCTGTTGTAGTGTATCTACTGTGTTGTTCTGAATAGTCTGTAGGTTTTAAGGGAGATCTGTCTCTATTTGGGTTAATTATATCTGGATCAATATGAGATCTAGGTCTTATTGCAGTTCCTCACTGATAGGCCTGCGGCCCTTCGCTCATTTTGTTCCTCTCACCACAAGCCACATGCTTGATTTGTTTTACTGCAGCTCCTCCACTGCTTTGTTCAAACAGTCGCTGTACTTTTAAATCATAGAGCCGCAGTATTTTAACTGCTTTTCTATTTTATCAATGCAAGAGGGGTTATGTTGCACAACTATCAGCAGTTTATCTTTCTCAGTATAATATTTTATTAGTTCTTCTTTCTTCTCTCTGGCCACCATATCTATATGTGCAAAATAGACCTGTTGTTCCACTTCACTCATAGCAGCCGTTTCTACTCTGTTTGTTTGCATCACCACATCAATGTCTTTTAATTTTAAAGATCTCCTGAGACTGCTTAAAGAGCTCCGTGTTGGCCACCCCAGGGGTGCCCCATTCACATCCTGGCGACTCAAGATGGCCCTGAGATGGGCAGGCGGCAGGGCTCCGGTCAGCCATCCCCTTCATGCCCTGGGGCCTCGAGACAGCCCACTGAGAGGGGCAGGCTGCAGGGCTCCAGGTCCGCCAGCCCAGGGTGATCCCCCCATCCATGCCCTGGAGACTCATTGAGAAGGGCCGGCAGCTGGGTTCGGGGTCAGCTGCCTCAGGGGGTGCCCCTGTTCCCACCCTGAGGCCTCAAGATGGCCTGCTGTGATGGGCAGGCGGCAGAGCATGGGGTCGGCCATCCTGAAGTGTGCCCCTGTCTACTCCCTGTGGTCTTGAGACAACATGCTGAGACAGGCAAGCTGCAGCGCATGGGGACGGCTGCCCCGGGGGGTACCCTTGCTCAAGCCCTGATGCCTCGAGATGGCTGCTCAGAAGGGCCAGCTACAGGGCGCAGGGTCAGCTGTCCTGGGGGGCACCCCCACTCATGGACTGAGGTAGGGATGGTGTGGGCACCCATTTTGGTCCACAAATCTGCCTGACTGCCAGTGCCTATGCCCCCCAAAATGTGCCTGCTGGTCTCTCCTCCCCACTCGCCGGTCCCCAAACCACCCTCCTGCACTCGGCGACCAGCCTGCAACTTACCCGGACCAGTCCGCCTCTGCACCGATTGCCATGTTTTTAAAAAACACGGTGATCAGCAGTCTATGCCCATAGACTTATACTCAAAATAGCGCTGTGAATCTGAGTATACGGGAGATTCACAGCGCTTTTTGTGTATAAGTCTATGTGCCGCTATATGTCCATGCCCTGGGGACTCGAGATAGCCTGCTGAGAAGGGCAGGCTGCAGGGCTTGGGGTCGGAGGCCCCAGGGGGTGCCCTGAGGCCTAAAGATGGCCCACTGAGACTGGCCAGTGGCAGGGCACTGGGCCAGCCATTCTGGGAGGTGCCTGTGTTCACGCCCAGGGGTTTCGAGACAGTCCGCTCAGAAGGGATGGTGGCAGGGATTTGGGTCAGCTGCCCCAGGGGCATTCCCACTCATGCCCTGAGGCCTCGAGATGTCCTGCTGAAATGGGTAGGTGGCAGGGCACTGGGCTGGCCATCCTGGAAGGTACTCTTGTCCACCATCAGGGGCCTTGAGACGGCCCACAGAAAGGGGTGGCATCAGGGCTCAGGGTCAGCTGCCCGTGGGCACCGTGCTTCACCCCATGAGGCCTCAAGACAGCCCGCTGAGAAGGGGAGTTGGGGGGGCTCCTTGCCACCTGCCCCGGAGGGCACCCCTACTCATGCCCTGAGGCCTCAAGACAGCCCCCTGAGAAGGGGCAGCGGAAGAGCTTGGGTTCAGCCACCCTGGGGACACCCCCCACTCACGCCCTGAGGCCTCAAGATGGCCCGATGAGCAGGCATGGTGGCAGGGCTCCAGGTTGGCTGCCCACGGGATGGCCATTCCATGCCTTCAAGCCACGTGATGGCCCTCTGAGACGGACAGGCTGCATTGCGTTGGTCCAGCTGCCCGGGGGTGCGCAGGGCACCAGGCCGGCCACCCTGGGGGGCTCCCTTGTTCATGCCCTACAGCCTCAAGACAGCCCACTGAGATGGAGAGGCTGCAGTTTGCCGATCCAGGTGCCCCGGAGGGCACCCTCATCCATGCCCTTGGGCCTCGAGATGGCCCACTGAGACAGGCAGGCTCAAGGGGGCACCCCATTCCATGCCCTGGAGTCTCGAGGCGGGCCTCTGAGAAGGGCCAGCTGCAGGGCATTGGGTCAGCCTCACTGAGGCGCAACCCCACTCATGCCCCAAGTCATCAAGATGGGACGCTAAAAAAGGTCAGCTGCAGTGCGCAGGGTCGACTGCTGCGAAGTCGACCCTGCTGCCTGAGGGCCCTCTGAGAAATGGCCCCCTGAGAAGGGGAGGCAGAAGGGTGTGGGTTTGGCTGCCCCGGGGGGCAACTCTGCTGACACCATGAGGCCTTGAGATGGCCCGCTGAGCAGGGATGGCAGCAGGGGTCCAGGTTGGCCGCCCCTGAGTTGCCCCAGTTCATGCCCTCGAGCCTCAAGATGGCCTGCTGAGATGGAGAGGCTCCAGGTCACTGGGCTGCCCGCCCTTGGGGGCACCCAATTCCACACCCTGAGGCCTCGAGATGGCCCACAGAGATGGGCAAGCTGCAGGTTGCCAGGCCGTCTGACCCAGGGGGCTTCCCCGCTCATGCCTTGAGGCCTCAAGATGGGCTTCTGAGAAGGGCCGGCTGCAACGTGTGGGGTCAACTGCCCCAAGGGGTGACCCCATCCATGCCCTGCAGCCTTGAGATGGCCTGCTAAGAATTACAGCAGGCAGGACCAGGGTCAGCCACCCCGGAGGGTGCCCCTGCTCACGCTCTGAGGCCTCGAGATGGCCCGCTGAGCAGGGATGGTGGAAGGGCTCTGGGTCGGGTGCCTGCAGGGTGCCCTAGTCCATGCCCTCAAGCCTTGGGACAGCCTGCTGAGACAGGCAGGCTGCAACGCACTGGACCGGCTGTCCCGGGAGGCACCCCATTCTGTACCCTAGGGCCTTCAGATTGCTCACAGAGACGGGCAAGCTGCAGGGTGCCAGGCCATCTGACCCAGGGGGCTTCACCACTCCTGTGGGCCTCAAGATGGGCCTCTGAGAAGGGCTGGCTGCAGGGTGTGGGGTCAGTCACCCTGGGATGCTACCCTGTCCAATCCCTGGGGCCTTGAGATGGCCCATTGAGAAGGACTGGTAGAAGGGATTTGGGTCCCCCTCCTACAGGCACCCCTGCTTACACCCTGAGGCCTCGAGATGGCCCACTGAGAAGGGCCAGCAGCAGGGTTCAGGGTTGGCCACCCCATGGAGTGCCCCTGCTCATGCCGGCCTTGAGACACCCCTGAGAAGGGCTGGCTGCAGGGTTCGGGGTTGGAGGCCCTGGGGGGCACCCCTGCTCAGGCCCAGAGCGCTTGGGGATGGCCCGCTGAAACAGGCCGGACGTAGAGTGCCAGGCCGGCCATAGTGGAGGGGGGGTGATCCCATCCATGCCCTGGGGCCTTGAGATGGACCGCTGAGCAGGGCCAGCTGCAGGTTCCAGGTCAATCTCAACAGGTGGCACCCATGCTAATTCCCTGATGCTTTGATCTAAGAAGGGCAGGCTGCAGGTCACCAGACTATCTACCCCGAGGGGCACCTGTGCTCACCCCCCAGGGAGTGATGTGGCCTGCTGAGATTGGCAGGTTGCAGGGGGTGGGGTTGGCTGCCCTCAGGGGGTGCCCCGTCTCCCCCCTGGGAACACGAGATGGCCCACTGTGAAGGAACGGCAGCATGGATATGGGCCAGCTGCCCCTTGGGGCACCCCTCCTCATGCCCTGAGGCCCTGAGATGGCATGCTGAGAAGGGCAGGCAGACAGGCGCAGGGGTGACACCCCAGAGTTGCCCCCGCTCATGTTCTGATGCCTCAAGCTGGCCTGCTAAGGGCTTGTGGGAGGTCTCCAGCCCAGCTGCCCCTTGGGGCACCACTGCTCATCCCCTGAGTCCTAGAGATGGCCCGCTGAGAAGGGTGGTGGGCGCCCCCACTTACGCCTAGAGGCCTCAAGACTGCCTGCTGAGAACGGCTGGCAGCAAGACGTATGTTCAGCTACCCTGGGTGGCATCCCTGCTCATGCCCTGAGGCGTTGATACAGCCCACTGAGAAGGGCCGGTTGCAAGGTGCGGGTTTGACTGCCCCGTGGTTCATTCCCACTCACACCCTGAGACCTGGAGACTGGGCACTGAGAAGGGCAGGCTGCAGGGTGCGGGCCATCTGTCTTGGGGGGGTGCTCCCATCCACAACCTGGCACGCTGCCGGGTTGGCTGCCCTGGGAGCTGCCCCCACTCATGCCCTGAGGCCCCGAGACAGCCCACTAAGAAGGGCCAGCTGCAGTGCGCAGGGTCAACTGCAATGGGGGGCACCCATACTCGCACCCTGAGGCCTCTATATGGGCTGCTGAGAAGGGCTGGCTGCAGGGCATAGGGTCAGCTGCCCGTGGGTGCCCCCCCTTCATGCTCTGAGGCCTCAAGATGGCCCACAGATAAGGGCCGGCAGCGGGACTCAGGTTTGGCCACTTGCAGGTGCTCTCTTTCATGACCTGAAGCCTTGAGGCAGCCCGCTGAGAAGGGCATGCGGGCTGGCGTGGAGTCGGATACCTGGGGGGTGCCTCCGTTCACACCCTAAGGCCTCGAGATGGCCACCTGAGTAGGGGAGGTGGGGGGGACTCTGCGCCGCCTGCTCCGGTGGGCGCCCTTACTCATACCCTTGAGCCTCAGGACAGCCCTGTGAGACAGACAGGCAGCATTGTGGGTGAGTGCAGGTTCAGCCACTCCAGGGGTCTCCCCCACTCATGCCCTGAGGACCCAAGACAGCCCACTGAGGAGCACCGGCGGCAGGGTGTGGGTTCAGCCGCCCTGGAGGACATCCCCACTCACACCCTGGGGCTTCAATACTGCCTGCTGAGCAGGGCCCACAGCAGGGCTCTGGGTCAGCCACCTTCAAGGTGCGTGTATGCATGCTCAAGATGTACTGCTGAGATGTATTGCTGAGATGGGCTGGTGACAGAATGCTAGGTCGACCGCCCCAGCTGGCGCTCATGACCACACCACACCCTAGGGCTTCAAGATGGCCTGCAGAGATGGAATGGCTGCAGGGCACTGGTCCAGCCAACCTGGGGTGCACCCCCCATGCATGCCGTGGGGCCCACTGAGACGGGCCAGCTGCAGGGTGCCATGTCGGCCACCCCGTGCTATACCCCTGCTCACATTCTGAGGCCTCAAGACAGCTCACTGAGAAGGGCAGGCAGGTGAGCTCTGGGATGCCCACCCCAGGGGGTGCCTCTGCTTATGCCCTGAGGCCTCAAGATGGTCCTCCTGAAGAGGGGTGGTGGCATGTTGTGAGGTCAGCCACCCTGGGGGGGGGGGCATTCTCACCCAAAGACAGAAGGGGGGAAATGGCAGGGCACTGGGTTGGCAACCCAAGGGGGCATCCCTGTCCATGGCCTCAGGCCATGAGATGGCCCACTGAGACAGGGTGGCAGCAGGGCTCAGGATCAGCCACCCCAGGGGGTGCCCCCATCCATTCCTTCAGGCTGTCCCTGTCCATTCCTTGGAGCTGTGCGTCGTCTCATTGATACAGTCTGGCAGCAGCACTCAGGGTCAACTGCCCCATAGGGCGTCCCCATCCACAGCCTGAGGCTGCAAGATGGCCCCGCTGAGACAGGCCTTTGGAAGAGCTCAGGTTCGGCCACCCAGGGGGGCCCCGTTCCCGCCATGAAGCCTAGAGACAGCCTGCTCCTGGGGGCCCAGCGGCAGGGCTTGTGTTTGGCTGCCCGGGGGGGGGGGGTTCCCTCCCATAGTCCTCATGCGGGCAAGCATGGAAACCGATGCCCTGTCCGTTCACACCTTGAGGCCTTGAGATGGCCCCTGAGAAGGGGAGGTGGGGGGGGGGCATTCCTGCCATGAGGCCTAGAGACAGCCTGCCCCGGGGGGCCAGCGGCAGGGCATGTGTTTGGCTGCCCCGGGGGGCCTTTTCCTCCCATAGTCCTCAAGATAGCCCAGCTGGAAAGCTCAAGTGGCAGAGCACAAGGTCAGCTGCTCAGGGGGATGGTCCCACCCTTAAGCCTTGAGATGGCCTGCCCAAGGAGGGCTGGCAGCAGGGTTCAGGGTGGGCCACCCTGGGGGGGTGGGCCCCTGTTCCCTCCCAGAGGCATCGAGACGGCTCTGCTGCAAAGGGCCAGCAGCAGGGTGCAGGGTTGGCTGCACCTTGGGGTGGCCCATGTCACACCCTGAGGCCTCAAGATGGCCCCACTGAGACAGGCCAGTGGCTGGGTTCAGGGTGAGCTGCCATGGGAGGTGCATCCGCTCATGCCCTGAGGCCTCAAGACAACCTGCTGAGACTGGCCAGAGGCAGGGTGCCAGGCCACCACCCCGGATGGGGGCCCACACTCATGCCCTGAGGCCACAAGATGGCCTGCTAAGACAGGCCGGCAGCAGAGTGTGGGGTTAGCTGCTGCGGGGGCACACTACTTCAAGCACTGAGGCCTTGAGATGGCCCACTGAGATGTCCCAAAAGCAGGGCGCAGGGGGGACCACCATGGGGGGGGGCTTTCATGCCCTGAGACCGCCTGCTGAGATGGGCATGCTGCTGGGCTCCTAGTCAGCCACCCTGGGGCGTTGAGATGGCAGGCTGAGATGAGCTAACGGCAGGTGTCCGGGTCGGCCACCCTGAGGGCATCATCCCCACCCCCACTCTGGGGCCTCAAAATGGCATGTTGAGATGGGCTGGCAGCAGTGCTCTGGTATGGCTGCCCCAGTGGGCGGCCTCACCTATGTCCTGAAGCCTCCAAATGGGCTGCTGAGATGGGCAGCATTTGGTCTCTGGGTCATCTGCCCTGAAGGCCTTGAGATGGTGCGGTGTCAGGCACCCCTCTTCCCACCCTGAGGCCTTGAGAAGGAAAGCTGAGTAGGGCCGGTGGCAGGGCGTGGGATTGGCTTTCCTAGGGGGACACCCCCATTTCTGTACTGAGGCCTTGAGACAGCTTGCTGAGAAGGGTCTGCATCCGGTTCCGGCAAAGTGGGTGCCCGGCGCTGGGGCGCAGCTGCTGGTGCTCCTCAGCAATGTTTTTGGGCCCTCTTGGCCCACACCAAGGTGGGGTTGGGTGGCCAGCACCAGGGCCCTGTCATCAGCGCTGCTCAGTCGTCATTTTGAGCAACCCAGGGTTAACACTGGTGGGCCTGTGGGCTGTCGGTGCTGAGCGCAGCTGCCAGGGCCCCTTTGGCAGCCATTTTGAGGCCCCCCAAGGCTGGCTTATGGGCCCTGCCACAGGTGCCCATCAGCCTTCACTTTGAGCCCCACCGGTCTTGTGCCAGGGTTCCCGGAGGCTGTCGATACCTGGGTGTGGCTGCCGGCACTAATCAGCTGCCATTTTGAGGCCATACCTTGGCATGGGCCAGGGCACCAGTTGGGCCACTTGTGTCCTTTTGCTACTGTGGAGCCCCTCGGCAGCCATTTGAGGCCCCCCAGAGCCCACACCACGATGCCCATGTGTGTCCCTGGTCACCCTGGTGCAGGCCCCAGGGGTCCTCAAAATGCCTGCTGGGGAGTGCCAGAAACATTGCTGAGTCTGGGCCGCCAGGCAGCACCCCAGCACCAGCCTCAGGGGTCCTGAAAATCCATGCCAAGGTGTGCCAGCATCAGCACTATGGCCCCCAGCGTCCCTGGGCAACCCGGTGCAGGCTTGACTGGTCTTCAGAATCCCTGCCAAGGTGCGTCAGCAGCAGCACTATGGCCCCCAGCTTCCCTGGGCACCTTGGTGCAGGCCCCAGGCTTTCATTTCTCTGCCGAGGTGTGCCTACAGCAGTGCCAGGGCCCCAGGTGTCCTCGGTCAGCTGGACGCAGGCCCGAGGGGTCCTCAAAATGCCTGTGGAGGTGCGCCTGCTATAGCGCCGCAGCCATGAGCATTCCTGGGCACTCTAGTGGAGGCCTCGGTGTCCTGAAAATCCTTGCCACGGTGCGATCCTGTGCCCTGGGGCAGGCCCCAGTGGTCCTATAAATCCTTATTGAGGTGCAGCTGCAGCAGTGTCAGGGCCCCAGGATTCTTCAAAATCCCTGCTGAGGTGCACTGGAAGCAGCCCCGGGGCACCTGCTGCACACCTGCACCCCAGCGAAGGCCTCAGGGGTATTTAAAATCCCTGCCAAAGTGCCCTGGCACCAGCACCATGGCCCCGAGCATCCTTGCGTGCCTGGCGCAGGCCCGAGGGAACCTCAGAATCCCTTCTGATGTGGATAGCAGTAGCGCCTGGGCTGAGTGTCCTTAGGCGCCCCAGTGTAGGCCCCGGGGGTCCTCAAAATCCCTGCTGCAGTGCACCGGCAGCAGTATGTAGGCAGAGAGTGTCCTTGGGTGCTCTGGTGCAGGCACCACAGGTCCTGAAAATCCCTGCCAATGTGTGCCATCAGGAGCCCTGGGTCCCGGGGTACACGGAAGGAGCCTCCTCGAAGATTGTTGTCCAGTTGGGCGTACCCTAGTAACAGTGCATTGTGCTGGCTAATCATTCTACCACCTGATCAAACTGAAGCTCAGCGGTGTGGTGGTGGCTACATTTTGGCGGAGCAGAGTTTGGTCTGGACACAACACGATGATCATAGAATCATAGAATCATAGAATAGTAGGGTTGGAAGGGGCCTACAAGGCCATCGAGTCCAACCCCCTGCTCAATGCAGGAATCCAAGTCAGAGCATCCCTGACAAATGGCTGTCCAGCCTCGTCTTGAAGGCCTCCAGTGTGGGAGAGCCCACCACCTCCCCAGGTAATTGGTTCCATTGCCGTATTGCTCTGACACTCAGGAAGTTTTTCCTGATGTTCAGCCGAGTCCCTGGTCCTGGCAGCCCAACTATGCCATGGTGCAGGCACCACAGTCCCTCAAAATCCCTGCTGAGGTGCGATGGTAACAGCGCCAGGGCCCTGGGCGCTGGTGTAGGCCCAAGGGGTTCTGAAAATCCGGAGTAAGCCCCAGCGGTTCTCAAATAGCTTGTCCAGGTGCGCCGACAGTAGCGCCAGGTCCCCGAGCATCCTTGGGTGCCCAGATGCAGGTTCAGGGTTCCTCAATATGCGTGCCGAGGTGTGCTGGCAGCAGCGCTGGGCCCCCGAAGTGTCCTTGGACAACAAGGTGCAGGCCCCAGGGGTCCTTAAAATTCCTGCCGACTGCACCGGCGGCAGCACCAGGGCCCCAAGCATCCTTGATTCGGCACCCTGGCCCCAGGGGTCCTCAAAATAACTGCTGAGGTGCCCTGGAAGCAGTGCAGGGGTCCCGAGTGCCTATGCGTGCCCTGGAACAGGCCCCAAGGGTCCGCAAGGTACCTGCTGGGGTGTGCTAGCAGCAGTGCCAGGGCCCCGGGTGCCCACATGCTCTGGTGCATGCCCCAGGGATCCTCAAAATCCCTGCTGAGGTGTGCAGGAGCAGCGCTGGGGCCCTGAGCATCCTTGGGTGTCCCAGTGAAGATCTGAATGGTCTTTAAAATCCCCGCTGAGGTGCGCTGGCAGCAGTGCTGCAGCCCCAAGCATCCTTGGGCACCCTAGTGCAGGCACCAGGGGTCCTCAAAATCCATGCTGAGGTCCCTGCAGGGGTGTGTGGGAGCAGTGCCGGGGTCCCGAGCATCCTTGGGCATCCCCACACAGGCACCAGGGGTCCTCAAGATGTTTTCCAACGTGGTCTGGCAGCAGAGCCAGTGCCCAGCAGGACCTTGGATGCCCTGGTGCAGGCCCGAATGGTCTTTAAAATCCCTGCCAAGGTGTGCCGGCAGCAGCATCAAGGCTGCAAGCATCCTTGGGCATCTGAGTGCAGGCCCTAGGGGTCCTCAAAATCCATGCCGACTTCCTCTGGCTGCAGCGCCAGGGCACCAAGCGTCCTTGGACTTCTAGGTGCAGACTCCAGGGATCCTCAAAATCCATGCCAATGCACGCTGGCAACAGATCTGGGTCCCCAAACATCCTTGGCACCCCAATGCAGTCCCCAGGGTTTTTCAGAATGCCTGCCAGGGTGCGTTGGCAGACGTGCTGGGGCCCAGGTTGTCTGCCGGCCTCCCAGTGCAGGCCCCAAGGCTCCTTAAAATGACTGCGGAAGTCCGCCAGCACCAGAGCCAGTGCCCCGCAGGACCTTGGACATCCCGGTGCCAGTCCAGGGGTCCTCAATATGCCTGCCAAGGTGCACTGGCAGCAGCGCTGGGGCCCCGAAGTGTCCTTGGGCAACCAGGTGCAGGCCCCAGGGGTCCTTAAAATTCCTGCCGACTGCACTGGTGGCAGCACCTGGGCCCCAAGTGTCCTTGGTTCGGTGCTCCAGCCCCAGAGGTCCTCAAAATAACTGCTGAGGTGCCCTGGAAGCAGCGCAGGGGTCCCGAGTGCCTATGCGCACCCTGGAACGGGCCCCAAAGGTCCTCAAGATTCCTGCTGGGGTGCGCTAGCAGCAGTGCCAGGGCCCCAGGCACCCACATGGTCTGGTGCAGGCCCCAGGGATCCTCAAATTCCCTGCTGAAGTGTGCAGGAGTAGCTCCGGGGCCGGGAGGGTCCTAAAAATCCCTGCCGAGGTGTGCAGGAGCACACGAGGTGTGCCAGCAGCGGTGCCAAGGCCTCGTCGGTCCCTGGGCTCCCCGGTGCAGGACCCAGCGGCCCTCAGAATCCCTGTTGAGGTGTGCTGGCAGGAGCACAGGGGCCCCAAGCGTCCCTGTGCACCCCATGGCCGGCTCCCATGGTCCTCAAAATGCCAGCTGAGATGCGCCAGCAGCAAAACCAGGGCCCCAAGCATTCTTGGGTGTGCTGGCGCAGGCCCGATGGTTCCTCAAAATACCTGCTGAGGTGCACCGTAGCAGCGCTGGGGCTCCAAGCATCCTTGGGCATGAATGCGCAGGCCCCAGAGGTCCTCAAAATTCCTCTCGGGGTGCACTGGCATCAGCATTGGGGCAAAAGTGTCCTCAGGCGACCTGGCGCAGAACCCAGGTCTCCTCAAAATCCCTTCTGAGGTGCACCGGCAGCAGCTCTGGGGCCCTAAGCTTCCTTGTGCACCCCGACGCAGGTTTCAGGGGTCCTCAAAATCCCTGCTGAGGTGTGCTGGTAGCAGCGCCGGGTACCCAAGTGACCTTGAGAGCCCAGCAGAGGCCCCAGGGGTCCCCAAAATCACTGCCGAAGTGTGCCAGCAGCAGCACCAGGGCCCTGAGCATCCATGGGCGTCCTGGTGCAGGACCTAGGGGTCTTCAAAATCCCTGCTGTGGTGCGCCACCAGCAGCGCTGGGCCCCCGAGTCATTTTGCACCGTGGTGCAAACCCCAGAGGTCCTCCAATTGGTTGTCGAGGTGCGCCGGCAGCAGCACCGGGCCCAAGCATGCTTGGGAGTCGGGGCACAGCCCCTTGGCATTATCAAAATCCCTGCTGAGCTCCACCATATGCTGCAGTGCAGGCCACAGGAGTCCTACAAATCCCCGGCAAGGAACCCCGTCAGCAGTGTCCTTGGGCACCATGGCGCAGGCCCCTGGGTTCTCAAAATCCCTGCTGATGTGCCCCGGCAGCAGTGCCATGGCCCTGACCATCAGTGAGGTCCCATGGAAAGCGACTCTAACAAGAAAAGGAGTCCAAGATGGGTGGGAGCTTTTAAAAAAGGAAATTCTCAAGGCACAATTATAAACAATTCCAACAAGAAGAAAAGGTGGAAGACAACAGAAGAAGCCAATGTGGCTTCACAAAAAGCTTAGAGATGACCTGAAAACAAAAAAGCACACATATAGGAAGTGGAAGGAAGGCCAAGCAACAAAGGAAGAGTACAGGCAAGTAGCACAGAATTGCAGGGATGGCGTCAGGAAGGCTAAAACTGAGAACGAGTTGAGGTTAGCGAGGGATGCTAAAAACAACAAAAAGGCTTTCTTCGGCTACGTGCATAGTAAAAGACAGAGGAAAGAAATGGTTGTTCAGCTATTAAATAAGGATGGCAAAATGATAATAGATGACAAAGAAAAGGCAGAAGTGCTCAATTCCTACCTCAGCTCAGTCTTCTCCCGAAAGAGGGTGTATGAACCCCCTGGCAAAGGCAAAGTACAGGCTGAAGGCGCAGGATTACAGCTTGAGATTGATAGGCATATGGATATGGTCAAAGAACACCTGTTCAAATCTCCAGGGCCAGATGAAATGCATCCTAGAGTAATAAAGGAACTGGCAGAAGAACTCTCAGAACCGCTATCTATTCTCTTTGATTAACCATGGAGGACGGGGGAAGTGCCAGATGACTGGAGGGGGGCTAATGTTGTCCCTATCTTCAAAAAGGGTAAAAAGGAGGAACCTGGGAACTACAGACCAGTCAGTCTGACATCAATCCCTGGGAAAATTCTGGAGCAGATAATAAAGCAATCCATCTGTAAGCACCTTGAAAACAATGCAGTGATGACTCGAAGCCAACATAGATTGGTCAAGAACAAATCCTGCCAGATGAATCTGATCTCATTTTTTGAACAAGTCACCTTCCTTGTGGACCATGGGAATGCTGTAGACATCAGATACCTCGACTTCAGCAAAGCTTTCGACAAAGTGCCCCATGATATCCTGATGAGCAAACTAGCTCAAAGTGGGCTAGATGAAACAATGATCCCGTGGATCCACAGTTGGCTACAGAATTGGACTCAAAGAGTGCTTATCAATGGGACCTTCTCAACTGGGAGAGGTAATGAGTGGGGTACCGCAGGGCTGAGTCCTGGGCCCAGTGGTCTTCAACATTTTTATTAATGACTTGGAGGAGGAGGTGCAGGGAATGCTGATCAAATTTGCAGATGACACAAAATTGGGTGGGATAGCTAATACTTTGGAAGACAGAAACAAAATTCAGACTGATCTTGATAGGCTGGAGTGCTGGGCAGAAAACAACATTATGACATTTAATAGGGATAAATGCCAAGTTCTGCACCTAGGAAAAAGAAACCAAATGCACAGTTATAAGATGGGGGATACGTGGCTCAACAACACTACAAGTGAGAAGGATCTTGGAATTGTTGTCGATCACAAGCTGAATATGAGCCAACAATGTGATGTGGCTGCAAAAAAGGGAAATGCTCTTTTGGGCTGCATTAATAGAAGCGTAGCTTCCAAATCCTGGGTAGTGCTAGTTCCCCTCTACTCAGCACTGATTAGGCCTCATCTGGAGTACTGTGTCCAGTTCTGGGCACCACACTTTAAGAAGGATGCCGACAAACTGGAGAGGGTTCAGAGGAGGGCAACAAAGATGATCAGGGGACTGGAAACAAAGCCCTATGAGGAGAGACTGAAAGAACTGGGCATGTTTAGCTTGAGAAGAGAAGACTGAGGGGAGATAGGATAGCGCTCTTCAGGTACTTGAAAGGTTGTCACAGAGAGGAAGGCCAGGATCTCTTCTCGATCATCCCAGAGTGCAGGACATGGAATAATAGGCTCAAGTTACAGGAAGCCAGATTCCAACTGAACATCAGGAAAAACCTCCTGACTGTTAGAGCACTACGACAATGGAACCAATTCCCTAGGGAGGTGGTGTGCTCTCCCACACTGGAGGCATTCAAGACGAGGCTGGACAGCCATCTGTCAGGGATGCTCTGACTTGGATTCCTGCATTGAGCAGGGGGTTGGACTCGATGGCCTTGTAGGCCCCTTCCAACCCTACTATTCTATGATTCTATGACCATCCATGGGCGCTCTGACGCAGGCGCCAGGGGTTTTAGTGACCCCTAGGGCTTGCCCCGTGGAGCAGGTAGGCAGCTGGGGTACCGGGGCTGCTGCTGGTGCACCTCAGCAGGCATTTTGAGGACCCCTAGGACCTGGGTCGGGGCACAGCCGGGCGGCCAGGGCCCTGGCACTGCTGCCTGTGCACTTCAGCAGGCATTTTGAAGACAGGTTGTTGGCTGGGGTCCTGGCACTGCTGCTGCCACACCTCATCACAGATATTGAGGCCCCCAGGGACCTGCACTAGGGCGCCCAAGGATGCTTGGGGCCCTGGTGTTGCATTCAGCACACCTTGGCAGGGATTTTCAGGACCCCTGGGGCCAACAGCGGGGCGCAGGTTGCCGGCTGAAGTCTGAGTGCTGTTGCCAGCACACCTCAGCAGGGATTCTCCGGCATCCCTGGGAAGGGGGCAGCACTGGGCCCGGGGCTGCTTCTGGCTCACCTCAGCAGGCATTTTGAGGACTTCTGGGGCCTTTACTGGGGTACAGAAAGACGTCCGGGGCCCTGGCAATGCTGCCAGCACACCTCAGCAGTGATTTTGAGGACCCCAGGGCCTGCGTCAGGGCACCCAAGGATGCTCGGAGCTCCGGCACTACTGCTGGCGCACCTCGATAGGTAATTGAGGAGCCCTGGGGTCTGTACTGGGGCACCCAAGAGAGCTTGGTTCCCCAGCGCTGCTGCTGGCAGACCTCAGCTGGGATCTTGAGGACCCATGCAGCCCACGCCAGAGCTCTCAAGGATTCTCAGGCCTGTTCCCTGCTGCCAGCACACGTCAGCAGGAATTTGAGGATCTCTAGGGCCGGCGCCAGGGCTCAGGCAGGTGGCTGTGGCCCCGGGGCTGCAACCAGTGCACCTCAGCAGGCATTTTGAGGATCACTGGACCTGTGCGGGTGTCCTGGCAAGTGGTCAGGGCCCCAGCACTGCTGCCGGTGCCTTCCCTGCTGCAAGCACACACGTTGGCAGGGATTTTGAGGATCCATGGTTGCCACGGCCAGGCATGGGCAGGTGGGCAGGGCCCCGGCACTGCTGTTGGAGTACCTTGGCAGGCATTTGAGGACTGCTTGGGTTTGTCCCATGACAAAGGTGCACGGCAAGGTCCCAGGCACTGCTGCCTTCACACCTTGGCAGGATTTTTGGGGACCCCTAGGGCCCAGGCTGGGGCACCCAAGGACACTCAGTGCCCTTGGGCTGCTGCTGGTGCACCTCAGCAGTGATTTTGAGGACCCATGGGGACTGCGCCAGGGCACCCAAGAACACTAGGGGCCCCAGCACAGCTGCTGGCACACCTTGGCAGGGATTTTGAGGACCAGTAGGGCCTGTACCAGGGCGTGGTCGTTCGGGACCCTGCGCTGCTCCCGGCATAGCTTGGCAAGCATTTTGAGTAAAACTGGGGCCTGTGCCAGGGTCCTGGTGGGTGGCTGTGGCCCCAGTGCTGCTGCCAGCACCCCTCGGCAGGGATCTTGAGGGCCTCTGAGGACAGCAGTGGGGCGCCCAAGGAAACTTGGGGCCCTGGAGTTGCTGCCAGCGCACCTCAGCAGGGACTTTGAGGACCCTGTGTCTGGTGCTGGGGCGCTGGTGGGTGGGGATCTTGAGGACCCCTGAGGACAGCAGTGGGGTGCCCAAGGAAACTCGGCATCCCAGCGCTGCTCCCAGAGTATCTCGGCAATGATTTTGAGGACCCCTGGGACCTGCGCCGGGGCACAGCAGACAGTTGTGGATCCAGGGCTGCTGCCGGTGCACCCCAGCAGACATTTTGAGGATCCCTGGGGCCTACGCCAGGGTGCCCAAGGATGCTCGGTGTCCCAGCGTTGCTTCCGGCACACCTCAGCAGGGTTTTTCAGGACCACTGGGGCCTATGCTGGGGCGCCCCACACTGCAGGTGGCAGACCTTGGCAGGGATTCTGAGGATGCCTGGGGCCTGCACCAGGGGGTGGGCGGGCGGTCCTGCACTATGACAAAGGCGTGCAGCCAGGGCCTGGGCTCTGATGCTGGCACATCCTGGCAGGGATTTTGGGGACCCCTGGGGCCTGGGCTGGGAAGCACAAGGATTCTTGGGGCCCTGGTGGCGGTGCACCTTGGCGGGAATTTTGAGGACCCCTGGGGCCTGTGCCAGGGCACCCAAGGAGGGTCGAGGCCCCAGCGCTGGGCTGGAGCACCTCAGCAGGGATTTTCAGGACCTCTGGGTCCTGTGCCGGGGCACAGGCAGGGGGCCGGCCCCCCTGGGGCTGCAACCGGTGCACCACAGCAAGATTTTGAGCACTTCTGGGGCCTACACCAGGGTGCCGGCAGGAGGCCAGGGCCCCAGCGCTGCTGCTAGCGCACCTCAGGAGGCATTTTGAGGACACTGCAACCAGTGTCAGGGCATCTAATTGTGTTCAGGGCCCCAGTGCTGCTGCCCGCGCACCTCAGCAGGGATATTCAGGAACCCTGGGTCCTGTACTGGGGTGCAGGTGGGTTGCTGGGGCCCTGGAGCTGCAACCAGTGCACCTGAGCAGGAATTTTGAGGACCAGTGGACCTACACCGCTGTCCTGGCAAGTGGCCATGGCCTTGGCCCTGCTGCTGGTGCACCTCAGCGGGCATTTTGTGGACCCCTGGGGCCCGCGCTGGGATGCAGGGAGCTGGTCAGGGCCCCAGCACTGCTGTAGGAGCACCTTGGCAGGGATTTTGAGGACCCATGCAGCCCACAACAGGCACATGCAGGAGGCTGGGCCCCTGCACTGCACTTGGCGCCCCTCAGAAGGCATTTTGGGGTCTACTATGGCTTATGCTGTGACACATGCACACGGCCATGGCCCGGGCACTGCTGCTGGCGCACCTCAGCAGTGATTTTGAGGACCCCTGGGGCCCAGGCTGGGGCACCCAAGGACACTCAAGGCCCCAGGGCTGCAGGCCGGCACACCTCGGCAGGCATTTTGAGGACCCCTGCAACCTGTAACCTGCACCGGGGCATCCAAGCATGTTCGGGGCCCCAGCACTGCTGTCCACACACCTTGGCAGGGATATTCAGGAGCCCTGGGTCCTGCAGAGGGGCTCTGGTGGGTGGCCGGGGCCCCGGGGCTCCTGACGTCGCACCTCAGCAGGATGTGGAGGAGCCCTGGGCCTTGCAGCAAGGTTCAGATGGGCGGCCAGGATCCCAGCGCTGTTGCCGGCACACCTTGGCAGGGATTTTGAGCACCCTTGGGGCCTGTCCCAGGGCACCCAAGGACACTCGGGGCCCCAGAGCTGCTGCCAGTGCACCTTGGCAGGTAGTTTCAGTTTCCCTGGGGCCTGCGCCAGAGCACCCGTGGATGCTAGGGGCCTCAGGGTTGCTGCCAGCTCACCTTGGCAGGTTTTTGAGGACAAGTGGGGCCAGCGAGGGGGGCTGGGGCGTGCAGCGGGGGACCAGGCAATGCTGCCGGAACAACTTGGCACAGATTTTGGGGATCCATGGGGCCTGAGCAGGGCTCCCAGGAAAGCTGGAGGCCCTTTCCCTGCTGCAGGCACACGTCAGCAGGGATTTGACGATCCATGGTTGATGCGACCAGGAGCGGGCAGGTGGGGCCCTGGTGCTGCTACTGGTGCACCTCAGCAAGGATTTTCAGGCCCCTTGCAACCTGTGCCAGGGCATCCAAGCATGTTTGGGTCCCCGGCGCAGCAATGTGAGCATGGAGACAAACATACGTACTCCTTGCTACCCTGAAAATTTGGAATCCACCTTGTCTAATGTATTTCAAATTGTTCCTGGTAGTGATGGAAATGATTTTTCGTCTTCCCATTGACACTGCAGACTTCAGCAGCAGCCAATGTTGGACTATGGTTCCAATTGACTTCCATGTGGAGAAGGGGCAAAAAGCCCAAGAAGAAGTGACAATTTATTTCATGTTTACATTCAGTTCTTCCGATCGCAGTCAATTCAGACCACAGATGAACATTCACAGTTCCTGAAGTCAGCAGTGTGAACAAGAAGACAAACAAACGTTTTCATCACCACCGCGAACATTTGAAATACATTAAGTTTGAGTAGTCAAGTAAACACACTTTCTTCATGGTTGACATTTTGCAACTTTTTCAAACAAGCAGTCAATTGAAGCCATACTTCAACATCCAAGGCTCCTGAAGTCAGCGATGTAAGCAAGGAGACAAACATACATAGTCCTCACTACCCTGAAAATCTGGAATACACCTTGTCTAATGTATTTCAAATTGTTCCCGGTAGTGATGGAAACGGGTTTTTGGCTTCCCGTTGACATCACAGACTTCAGTAGCAGTCAGTGTTGGACTATGGTTCCAATTGACTTCTATGTGGAGAAAGGGCAAAAAGCCCAAGAAGTAGTGACAATTTATTTCATGTTTACGTTCTCTTTGTTCTTCAAATAGCACTCAATTTGTGTCACAACTGAACACTGAAAGTTCCTGAAGTCAGCGATGAGAACAGGAAGACAAACATACATAGTCCTCACTACCCTGAAAATCTGGAATACACCTTGTCTAATGTATTTCAAATTTTTCCTGGTAGTGATGAAAAAAGTTTTTTGGCTTCCCGTTGACATCACAGACTTCAACAGCAGTCAATGTTGGACTATTGTTTCAATTGACTTCCGTGTGGAAAAGGTGACAAAAGCCAAATTAACAGTTACACTGTATTTCAGGTTTACATTTTCTTACTTCTTCATATAGCACTCAGTTCAAACCACAGTTTAACATTCACAGTTCCTCAAGTCAGAGATGAGAACAGGATGAAAAATGAACATATTCCTCACTTCCATGAAAATTTGGAATGCACATTGTGTAATTTATTTCAAATAGTTCCCGGTAGTGATGAAACCAGTTTTTTATCTCCTGTTGACATCCCTTGGCTACAGCAGCAGTCATTGCTCAACTTTGAATTCAGTTGACCTCTGTGTGGAAGAGGTACAAAAAGCATAGGAAGAATAATTTTTTTTATTCATGTTTTCATTTTACAACTTTTTCAAATAGCAGTCAGTGGAAATGGGAGTTTAACACTGACTGCTCCTGAAGTCAGCGATGTGAACAAGAAGAGAAACAAACGTTTTCATCACCACTGCAAACATTTGAAGTACATTAAGTTTGAGTAGTTGAGTAAACACACCTTCGTGATTTACATTTTTCAACTTTTTCAGGGAGCAGTCAATTGAAACCATACCCTGAAAATTTGGAATACACCTTGTCTAATGTATTTCAAATTGTTCCTGGTAGTGATGAAAACTTTTTTTGTCTTCGTGTTGACATCGCAGACTTCAGCAGCTGTCAATTTTTATGTAACTTTACTGAAACTTCCACATTACATAATTGCTGGCTTTTAAGTTCTCTATACCTTTGATAACCCAGGGCAATGGATGGAGCAGTCTTATGGGGCAGAAATGGTGCCTGGCGTGTAATTGGATATCATGCAAATGAGTCACTGACCTCGTAGAAGGAGCACCAGGCTCCCTAGACGACGATCTCTATTTGGAAATGAAATGTGGTTGCCAGGGCTGCTCTGGCTGTGGAGCAGCACCAGTGTTTAAACTCCGAGCACAGAGGAGCTGAAAAGGAGGTGGGGGGGGGGGAGGAGGGGCATCACCAGCAATAGGAACTATCCAGAGATCCATCAGCCAAAGGACACGCCCAGCACACAGCTTCAAAATTAGACACCCTCAGGCGAGTGTCTACATAACAGAAATCCTATGTAAACCAATGGAGGTTGTGTCAGTGATGATGACTGCAGGTCATGGGGTCAGCCATCCTGGCGGGAGCCCCCATCCTCATCCTGGAGCCTCAAGATGGTCCACTGAGATAGGCCGGCGGTGGGGCTCCAGGTTTGCTGCACCAGAGGGTGCCCCCGTTCCCACCCTGAGGCATCGAGATGGCACGCTGAGGAGGGCTGAGGGTGGGTCTGTGGGCCAGCTGCCCCAGGGGGTGCTCCCACTCCGACCCTGAGGCCTCAAGACACCCTGCTGAGATGGGCAGGCAGCACGACTCCCCTCGGACACATTTTTTAGCCACCCCAGGGCCTGCCCTGGGGGGCAAGCGGGTGGCTGGTGGCCCAGTACTGTTGCCAGCACCCCTCGGCAGCCAGTTTGAGGCCCCACTGGGACACTCATCAAGGTGGAAGTGGGCACCCAGTGCCAGACACAGCTTTTGGTGCCTCTCAGTAATGTTTTTGAGGCCCCCTGGTGCCCACAGTGTGGTGCTGGTGGGGGAGCGGAGACCCAGTGCTGCCACTGCACCCTTCAGCAGCCATTTTGTGGCCCCCCTGGGGTGCCTTCGGGAGGCCAGCGCCGGGGCCCTGTCACCAGCACCCCTTGGTCGCCATTTTGAGCAACCTGGGATTCACATAGGTGAGCCTGTGGGCTGTCGGTGCCCCCTTTTGAGGCGCCCCAAGGCTGGGCCCCCTGGGGCGGGTGCCCATCAGCCTTCACTTTGAGCCCCATCGGTCTTGTGCAAGGGTGCCAAGGCTTGAGCACCCGAGGCCTTGAGACAACCTTCTGAGACTAGCCAGAGGCACTGTGCCAGTCGCATGGGTGCCAAATGTCTCAGGCAGCTGGCCCAAGGCATCCCCAAAATGCCTTTGGAGGTGCACCGGCTATAGCGCCGCGGCCATCAGCATCCGTGGGTGCCCTGGTGCAGGCCCCAGTGTTCTCAAAATCCAGGGCCTGCATTGGGGCATACGAGGATGCTCAGGGCCCCAGCATTACTGCCAGTGCACTTCACTAGGCATTTTTAGAACCTCGAGGGCCTGCGCTGGGATGCGGATTGAAGTTCGGGGCCCCAGTGCTGAGGCCAGTGCACCTTGGCAGGAATTTCGAGGACCCCTGGGGCCTGTGCTGGGGTGCCCAGAGACACTTGGAGCCTGGCACGGCTGCCAGCAGGCTTCCACAGGCATTTTGAGGACCCCGGAGACCTGCACTGGGACACTGTGGGTAGTCGGGGCCCCACCATTGCAGCTGACGCACCCCTGCATGCATTTTGAGGACCTCTGGGTCCTGTGCCCAGGTGCCCAAGGATACTCGGGTCCCCGGCGCTGCTATGGGCACACCACGGCAAAGATGTTAAGGAACCCTTGGGCCTGCTCCAAGGTACCTATGGATGCTTGGGGCCTCAGTGCTGCTGCCAGCGCACCTCAGCAAGGATTTTGAATACCGCTCGGGCCTGTGCCAGAGCGTCCAAGGACGTTTGTGGCCCTGGCGCTGCTGCTGGCGCTGCTGCTGGTGCACTTGGCCAGCATTTTCAGGACCCGTGGGGCCTGCGCCGGGGCACTGAAGGACAGTTGCCACCCCGGTGCTTCTGCTGGTGCACCTTGGCAGAAATTTTAAGAACCCCTGTGCCTGGGCACCCAAGGATGCTCGGGGCCCTGGAGCTGCTGCTGGCCCACCGTGGCAGGGATTTTGAGGACCCCTAGGGCCTGCACCAGGGTACAGGCCAGCGACCAGGGCCTTGGCACTGCTGCTGGTGCACCTGGGGAGGGATTTACTACCTACCGGGGTACTGGCAGGAGGCCAGGATCCCGGCACAGCTCCCAGCGCAACTTGGCAGACATTTTTAGGACATCTGGGGCCTCCTCCTGGGCACAGGTGGGCTGCTGGGGCGCCAGCACTCCTGCCGGCATACCTTGGCAGGAACTTTGAGGACCCGTGGAGTCTCCACCAAGGCACTCAAGTAAACTTGGGCCCCCTGCTCTGCATCCGGTGCACCTATGCAGGAATTTTGAGGACCCCTTGGGCCTGCGGGGCCCTGTCTTTGCTGCCATCGTACCTCGGTAGGAATGTGAGGGCCCCTGGGGCCTGTGCCGGGGCACCCAGTTACACTCGGGGCCAGCTCTGCTGCCAGCAGACCTCCGCATGCATTTTGAGGACCCCCGGGACCTGCACTGGGACGCTGCGGGTGGTTGGGGCCCCAGCTTTGCTGCTGGCGCATCTCAGCAGGGATTTTGAGGTCCCCTGGGTCCTGTGGTGGGGCACCCAAGGATGCTGGTGCTGGGGCACTGCAGCAGGGATTTTGAGTACCCCTAGGGCCTGCGCCGGGGTCCTGGCTGGTGGCCTGGGCCCTGGGCTGCTGGCGGCACACCTCGGCAGGCATTTAGAGGACCTGTGGGGACCTTGCTGGGGTGCTGGAGGGTGGCTGGGACCCCGGTGGTGCTACCAGCACAACCTGGCAGGGATTTGGAGTATTCCTGGGGCTGGTGTTGAGGTGCCCAAGGATGCTCAGGGCCCTGGCTCAGTTTCTGGTGCACTTTGGCAGGGATTTTGAGGATGCTTGGGGCCTGAGCCTGGGCACCAAAATTCGCTTGGGGCCCTGGTGTTGTTGTAAGTGCACCTTGGCAGTGATTCTGAGGACTGCTGGAGCATGCGGGTGGGGCGGGCCACGGGGCTGCTGCTGGCAACCTCAGCAGACATTTTGAGGACCCCTGGAGCTCGTGCCAGGCTGCAGGGGGGCGGCAGGGGCCCTGACAATGGTGCCGGGGCACCTAGGCAGGGATTTTGAGGTCCGTGAAACCAGCTCCAGGGAGTCCAGGGAAGCCCAGAGGCCCAACGCTGCGGCTGGCACAGCTCGGCAGGAATTCTGTGGACCCCTAGGGCCTGCTCTGGGGCACCCGAAGATGTTTGGGGGCCCAGCTCTGCTGCTGGCACATGTTTGCAGGGATTTTGAAGACTGCTGGGGATTGCGTTGGGGCTCCCAGGGACACTTGGGAGCTGGTGCTGCTGCGGACGCACCTCCACAGGCATTTTGAAGACCCTGGAGGCCTGCACTGGTGCACTGGTGGGCAGCTGAGCCCCCCGCTCTGCTGCCAGCATGCCTCCGCAGGCAATTTAAGGACCTGTGGAGCCTGTGCCCGGACGCCCAAGGACACCCTTTTTTTTTTTTCTTTTCTTTTAATCTCCAAGAATGGAACTCTTGCCAAATTAGACTGAACAGTGGGAGCTTTTCACCTCCCAAAGGTCTGAGAGTCCCCTTGCTCAGGCTGATGTGGATATAAGGGGTGGTGGCAGCCTACTAGGTAATTTGTTGTCCCTTTCTACCTTGCAGGGAGCTTGGGCTCAAGCAAGATTCAAAACTACACTGCCCAGGATTTTGTTTAGCAAGTCTTACTCAAGCACAGCATCAGCTAAGCTGTATTGCAAGGGTGTGTAGAGTCTCCTTCAACAAACAGCAGAAAGCAGCTTGGAATTTCAAGTTTGCTTGCTCCCCCCCCCCCCCCCCCCCGGTCGTCCCATGTATTTCATGTGTATTCCTTCAGCAGGGCAGGAACCTTCTTACTTACCTCCTTCTGCCTGGTCTTGTAAAAGCAGGAAACAGCTGTGGATGTAGTTACCTTGTCTGATAAGCATCTTATTGTAACTGCCATCCTAGCTTGAGGAAGGGAGAAGAGGAAGGACATAACGCAATAGCCCAGAGCTGAAGGAAAGGCTTTTCCAAGAATAGAGTTCTTCCTCTCTCTTAGTTGAATGTCTCAGGAGAGTTTCTTTGCAGCTCCTTCCCTGGGGCTAGTTCCAGAATGGTATAATAAGGAGAATGCCTACACTAGTAAAATTGTAATGGGTAGATGGCATTGCTATGTGGGTTTTTTCATTGGAGACATCCACAGAAACCAAATAGCAGGTGTGCAGCTGAGCCTTGCATGCAGTTTATAATTTATCAAATAGTCACATGCTGGTGTGTGTGTGTGTGTGTGTGCGCGCGCCGGGGGGGGGTGTTGGGGGCAGGGCAGAAGGTAGCCAGTGCCGTCTATTGAAGATAGCTGGGAGTAAGGATAGGAAAGACATTAAATACTGATAATTCATTAAGTCCAAGTGCCCATGAGGACAGATCCCTCCCAGAGATCCACACCTACAGCATTTGTAAAACAGCACAGAGAAAAAGATCCAACTGTTACAAAATAAACTGTTCTTCTCAATGTCTTTGCAGAGCACTCAACAAAACTGTAATTCTCAACAATTGTTCAGAACTCTCTGAAAATGTTCATCCATTCATTTACATTTTCCTTGCTCTCTTTCAAGTGCCTTCAGTGACATCATCATTTAGCCAAACTTTATTGCCTATAGCCCTATTCAGACATTCATAAAATGGGTATGAGTAACATGTGAGGAAAGAGAGCACACTAGCCCTGCCCCCTCCGTTGTCACATTCAGTGCCTTCTACTTGGGGGGGGGGTGACTATTTGAAGATGAGAGCCTCCTGTATCCATGGTGACTCACCATGCGATTAAGAACACTGATGGGGTAAACACAACGGCAAATTTAAGAATGTGGGTAAAATTTTCCTTTCTCAGGGAGGATGGGATTTACTTACCCCACCTTTGCTTGGGTGGGCAACCACTGAATTGTGATCTTCATATAAGTTTGTAAATGTCTGCCCAATCAACTTTAAATTGTACCTGCTAAGCCTACCACTGTGAACAGGCTAATACTTGTAGCACTTGGGGAAGGGGGGGGGGTTGCTTACCCACTCTATGCATGGCTGAGAACCCAATGAAGTGTAACTTCCAGGGCACCTACATCAACCACCCTTTGAATTGGCACATAGGCAAAGCAGACAAAACATTGCCCTGGAGCATTGTCCATAACAGTGAACTGTGGTGGTACTGGAAATAGCTATCTTGCAGTCCCGTTCTTGACCCACCACATGTCATCTATAGTGGTGTACCTAAGTTTCTGCTTCTTTGGGGGAGGCTGAGAAGGGGAATCCACATGCTCTGACTGACAGCAGTCTTGTCCTTCCAGGGTGCCATTCACCAAGACTTGCTACTCCATCCTGGCACCAGGGAGGAAGGAAAAGAGAAAGAGAGGGGCAGGCAGATAAATGAACTAAGAAACTCTTTCTGGATGAGTGATGAAAAGGATGGAATAATTCCAAACATGTTTGAGAAGGGGATCATGGAAATGCAATGTAGAAACATTTTCATTCTGTTTCTTGGCAGAAACTGAAGGGAAAAGGGGGGACATTTGCACACATTCCCTGGGCATCGGGAAGTGCAAAAACAATTTTTCTGGCCCTGTTTTTGTGCAAAAAACAGCCCCCCCCCCGTTGTTGTTTTTAAAGGGGCTCTGACTGCGATCAAGTTTGCAATCAGAGCTGGGAAGGGGGACATAGTGGCAGACAAGACAGATCTGTCACCAAGTCCTCAGGGATGCTGGGTGGAGGACTGTGGGGGAAGGAGAGGGGATGAGAGGGCAAACAAGTGTGTGGCTAGTCACCCATCAGGGGCTAGCATGTCATGCAAATGCAGCCTATATAGCCAAGTTCACTGTCTCCAGAGCACTGGCTATAAACTAAGAGGAGGTTCATTGTTAGAGAGAAAAATGGACAATTGAGTACTACTGGAGTCTAGGAGGAGACACGAGAGCAAACGTCTGTGTTCAGAGCCTGTCTACTGCAAGATTAAAACACCCTTTACTTACTCTACCCTCTTCTTGGGCAGGCACAAATGTAATGTAACCTCCATGGTGCTGCTTGCTTGCGCCTCTTCAGATGGAGCTCTTTTGCAGAGGCCGTGGGCATACAGCCAGGGTTCAGAAACCCAGCATTTGCATGCTGGGGGATTCCATATACACCCTACCATCAGAGACTGTAGGAGAGGTGATGCTGACAGAGATTTGGAAGAAAGGAGCCCAGCAGAAGACATGACAGCAGAATGGAAGTACAGATATATTAGGGATGGACAGCAGGGGAGGGCAGTGGCTTTCTGGCCCATCATTAATGGAAAAGAGCATACAGGACACAACCCCAGGGTCCCTGTACTTGTAATGAGGATACTCTTTGAAGCTTTTAACAAAAACCTCTTGGCTCTGGTTACAGGCCACAGCCCCACAGCTGTGATACAGTAAAGTTGCTGCAGATTAAAAAAAAACCCCTCCTAGTTGTATTTTTGGGATCGAGCCGGTAGCGCTGGTGGAAAGCAGTGGCAGCAGAGTCACATGACACCCAGGTAATGCTTTCAGAGAAACAGACAACAACATAGGACTGACTGTGGGGTGAATGATTAAAAGACGGGGAAAAGATTCCTAAATGTGGGTGGAGTCTGGTCATGAAGAGAAAAAGCCATCAGACCATTGACTAGATTTCCCTTTTAGGGGGCGGGGATTAACGGAACCAGATCCTGCAGAAGTCTGCCAAAGAAAATATCCCTGAGGTTGCTTACCCCACCCTGTTTTTACGTGGGCACCTGATAAAGTGCAATCTTCATCTAAGCTTCTAAAAGTCTGCCTGATCAACTTGTGAGGGTATGTCTTGAGCCCATGATGGTTAGCACTGAGGGAGACCATGCCCAATTTTGTAAAAGGAGCATGAGATGATGCACTGTGGTTGTTGGACCCACAGCAAAACTGGATGTGCACAAACCACTTTCTTTTGTGAACATTTTCTGGGAGAAGGGTTGAAATGCAGATAGGGAAATATCCCAGGCATGATGGCTCTGTGATTGGAATGAGCTTATACTTGTATAAGCTGCTCTGCTGCAGCCCTACTTTAATGTAGTGGGAAGAGGTCGTATTATTGGGGTGCTCATTGAAGGGAAGCAATGTGGGACATAACTGGAAAGTTGGGAGAGGAAGAGGGAGGGAAAGAAGGAAATGTCCCCGGAAAGTTGTTCCAGGTGCAAGGGAAACGGCCAAACATATTTTCATCCCATTATTCTCACACTACTAGCACCTGTGGCAACACGAGATTTACACTAATAGTTTAATAAAAGAACAGAGTGCTTCTGCACACTAGGTTACTCACAACACACCCTCCAAAGTGCTGAAACTCACAAAGCTTCAGTTTCGGTCACTTTGGAGGGAATCCCACATTACCTTGTAGATGTTAAGCCAGTACTCAGAGAGTTAAATAATATCGATGACTATGTCCTGAAGAAGCTGCAAACTGCTAACCTGGTCCTGAAATGATCAAGCTGCCTACCTTGAATGCCTCCAGCGTGGGAGAGCCTCGGGAATTGGTTCCATTGTCGCATTGCTCTAACAGTCAGGACTTTTTTCCGGATGTTCAGCCGGAATCTGGCTTCATGTCACTTGAGCCTTATTCCGTGTCCTGCACTCTGGGATGATCAAGAAGAGATCCTGGCCTTCCTCTCCGTGACAGCCTTTCAAGTACTTGAAGAGCACTCCCCTATCTCCCCTCAGTCTTCTCTTCTCCAGGCTAAACATGCCCACTGCTTTCAGTCTCTCCTCACAGGGCTTTGTTTCCAGTCCCCTGATTATCTTCGTTGCCTTCCTCTGAACCCTCTCTTGTCTGTTGAAAGGAACACTTGAGGGTCTTTTGCTGCCACATAAGCAGTAAAATCTCCATTTACAATCTTAGGAGTTTTAAGGCTCTCTATCTTTTCCGTTTCCTTTTCCTGTTCTTCCTGCTTTTCCCTCTACATCTCATCAGCTTTACGTTTCTCCCTCTCAGATCCCAGTTTCTCTAATTTACATTGTTTCTCCACTTTCAACCTTCGTTCCACTGTAGCTGCACAGTACTGCAGCTGTGAATTAGCTTCTGCTGCAGTACATGGTGCAATTTACTGTGGACTGCTTCAAGGGAAAAATCCACTATGCAGTAACACACAGCTGTAAATGTGGAGTAAACTGTGGCAGTCTCCAGTTGCACTGCTGCATATTTTAAAACTTTTTTAAAAAAATGCCCGGCTGCACAGCAATGTGAAGATGCAGCTGCAATGCCCCCGTTTTTAGTGGTTCTTTTGTGTGTTAGGGGTTCTTTTGTGTCTGTCCATTTCTTGTTTGGTAAAATGTGGGTAGGTTGCTCCTTCATTACCATGCCAACTGTTTGTACACAATTACACCAGAGGTCCTCCAGCCCCACGCTCTTGATGGTTCACACATGCAAATGGGTGGGCCCAGGTGAGAGGTACGTGCCCACCCATCATTCCAAAATGGATCCCTCTGGGGTTAGGCTTTTGTCCGACATTCCACAGAGCTGTGGTTGTGTCCCCTTTTCCTTATTTCCTGAGATATGAGCTCATAGGAATTGATTTTTCTGTGGTTGCAGTGAAGGTGGTCCTAGACCTTCTGCCCCCCCCCCACATCTAGTAGGTCCAGTATCTTGAGGTGTTTCCATGAAACCCCCTGGGGCCACTGACTCCAGACCAGCCATTGCGAAGATACAAAACTGCAAAAGTGTGGTTGAAGAAATGAGCACGCTTCTTCGTGCTGCTTTAACTGCACAGCTGCAAAGGAATGAGGAGGGGGAGATGACTACATTAGCGGAGGGACATCACATAGTGACACCGTAATCACTGAGCATGCCCACTACATGCCTACCACAAAATGCAAAGTTGGTTCAGGGAAGGGACGGACAGCTCAGCGACTGTGGGAACCTCGCAGTAAACAAAGAAATTGGAGCAAAATGCTTCTGTGGAAATCTGCATTTTCAGGATGAAAACTACTATATGACCGCGAAGTGGCAACTACATCATGTGTCCTCAAAGGACCTTGAATCTGAGCAGCCCCAGAGTAAATGGCTCATGTAAATGAGCCCTTTTTCTTCCATTTCAGTCTCAATTTTTCTGCCTGCAATTCACACTGCACCCCCAATTTCTCTGCCTAGAATTCTCGCTGTTTCTCCTTTTCCTTTATTTCCATGACTCTAATCCTATTCTGTTCCCTCTGCCAATTCAGCTTTTATAAAACTGAGGACACATTGCTTTTATTCTGACCTATGTTTTTTTCTTATCACTTTACCCTTTTTGTAGCCACGAGCTGTAGGCATAGGATTTTATAAAACATAGAAATATTTATTATTTACAGAATTATGATGTTAAACAGTAAATAACACTCTGTCCCAGTTTTTCCCATGGCTTAATTATTTCCAAACATTTTACATCTCTAGTCTTTCTATAGAAGTGTTCTTATTACATAGTTTTTAGAAATCAGTTTGTGGGAAGGAAAGGCTGGCTAACAATATGTAAATGCTTTGTCTTAAATTCTAAAATAAAATATTTCATAATCCATTGTTCAATTTTTCTAATTTTTCAGAAAAAAAAAAAACAGTCCTCTGAATAAAATGGAAAACACACTTTTTTCCTGAATTTTTCCAGGTTTCTTCCAAGCCTTCACATCTCTAATCGCAGGGTACATCTGTTATGGCATCAGCATTAGCTTCCCATTTCCTGACTTGGGAATTTGAGCCAACATGAGATAGCCTTAACTGTAGTCCTAAATTGGCAGGTTGTTCTTTTGCTCATTGAAATATATTAGAAAGGCTTAGACATGTTCGAAATAAATTAGAGTGGTGACATTCTGTTCTACTTCTAACAGGATATTTCTCCAGAATGAAGAGTGATGAAGTGATGTGGTCTAAAAACAATTGTTTTATTATAAGTCCAGCAGATAGGTGCAATATTTGGCCAAATTGTGCTTTTGATGATAAAAGCATGAGACTTGGGGCACAGGTAGGATATATTCTCAGGAGGATTTTAGGCTATAGGGCCATCACAGATTTTCCCCCTAACAGCAATGGTGGATGTTTTTCAAAATGGCTTCCTAAGAAACATTTTCAGTCTGCCCTATTGTATGTTTTATGCTCTGTGGGTCAAAATGAATGTGATTTTGCTTGAATTTGGTGTTTAAATACATGTGCAGACATCTGCCATACACACGCATACACACAAGCACAGGAGCGCACACACGCAAAATGGAGTTAAGATAATTAGTAACATTAACCTTATTTATAATGTTATTATAAATCATTGTTATTATAAATCATAAACAAATCATTGTTTATAATTTGTAATGTTTGATGGGCTCCATATTGAGATTACAGTTCTCAAGGTACTTGGAGATCTTCTGGATGAAAGCAGGTGGACTGGAGCACTTGTTCAGGCTGGTGTTACCGCAGCAGGAAAAGCAGATTCATTTATATGAATGCCCATGTGACACGCACCTGTAGGGCTCATCAAATCACAGCCAGTAGCCTCTATGTACTTCTCCAGCAGGCTTATAATGAGGACAGCCAAGACTGAGAAGCTACTTCTTGTCGCTGGAAGACTTGTGTAATGAAAGAAATAATGTATGTCCCCAGTTCCGATTCTGGTACATCATTCTACAGTTGGAACTTGTTTTGATGATTTATGTGAGAGCAATCCGAGAGGGAGACTTCCAGCTCTATACTGAGGCCCTGCCCAAGATTGTTCCCTGGTTCCCTGATTGTTCCCTGGCTTTGGACCATACCCACTATGCAAGATGGATCCCTGTCCACTTACGTGATATGTGTCAGGGTTGTATCTGAGCCCACAGAGTCCCAAAGCAGCTCTGATTCTGAGGAGGAGAGACAACTCGTGGGGGAGGAACACTCTCAGACTTCAGAGGCGCAGCTGGAGGGGGAGCCCCCCCTTCTCACATCCCTGGAAGTGACAGCGAACCAGGAATGGAAAGGGAGGGACAACCTGAACTTTTAGACGCGAGGTGCAGACGCAGGCACACGCGAGAGATTGCAGGGGCCGAGCTTCAGCGCTTGATTGGCTCAGTGTCAACAGCTGTGCCCAGAAGCATCACGGGAGAGGGGGAGATCTTCCCCTCCCACCCCTTAAGTTCAGAGAATTGCCGCTGTTTTTCCAAACAGAGATCAACTGACATCCTAATCCTTAGAACCCCTAGATGGCTGTTCCTTTGTAGTTTCTCTGAGTCTCAAGCAATTAGCATCTGTATGCCTCATTAGGATAAATGGAATTAAAGCCTTGGAAAGCAGCCCTTTTCTCTGAGTGTTGATTTTGGCTATTGGAGTATTCAGAAGGCAACAGGGGAACCTTGATGATATGGTTTCACTTAAAGGGTGCCATTGTAACATCTATGAAGAATTCATGAAAGTGAAGTTTGTCACAAAGAAGTCAAAACATGCCTTCTCTGCTATTGCCATTGACCAGGCCTACGAGCAGAATAATGCATCTGTAAAAGGTGACAGTGGGGCTGTAGGCCTAACAGAAAACCCAGCAGCTCTGTGTTGATGGATGGTGTCTGGTCCCGAGATGGCCTGCTTAACTGAAGAATTTGAGAATTCCAGTAATAAGAGATGGGACACAGATGAGCATCACCATGACGCCAAAAAGCACTCTCAGATGGCATTTGCAAAACCTGTTAAGTCTCTCTCACAAGCTATAGCAGATATGGGAAACCCATTTAGTGAAAACAACTATGATCTTATTGTATTTGACAGTAGAAACATTGTAGATCCAGCAATGGCAGACACACTACTCAAGACTGAGAAACTTGGAGTTGCCCAATATGAAACATATGTTAGTGAGAGGCTTGTCAACCAAGACAAACCTATAACAGATCCTATCAAATGGAACAACCTCCATATTTTCAGCCATCCTCCAGTCAGAGAAAAGCCGCATAAATAGCTGCAACTGATATCCCTAAAGAATGACTGCTTGCTCTTCTCTAGACTTTACATTGCATCCCAGATATGCAATAGTGATCTAGATAACTTCTTTCACCATGAGAATCAAGCCTATCCCCCAGCACTGTCAAAAATGAGTAGTCTGAGAACAGGAATAAAGTCTGATTTGTTGTACTGTTTCGATGAGCTCATACCTTATGAGCAGCAGCTTAAGGCAGCAGCTTAAAGACAAGGGGAAAGGGGCAAACGTGGACTTTATCTGCTCCTTCTTAGCTGCTGTTCTCTTTTATCTCTTTTATCTTTTATATTCTTTTAAACTGTTGTGCATTTTATATTCTAACATTTTAATATGTTTCTGGGAGGACTATTGGGCAACTCAGGGGGTGGGGGAGGTGCCACCATAACTGTGGTCACGGGCAGGGGGAGGTATGGCGTTGGGGGATTAACAGGCCAGCTGAGGAGAAGAGGGGCTAGACAACTTACAGCTGTCCCCTCTTCTGGTTCTTCCCCCAACCTGATGGTTCCTGGCAGCCTTACCAGTCTGCCCTCGGTGGTCTGGTGGTGCTGCTGCTGAATGCCAGGTTGGCCCAAAATAAAATCTCCCTCATCCATGATTTGATTGTGGATGAGGGGGCTGACCTGGCATGTATTACTGAGACCTGGGTGGGGGAACTGGGAGGGGTCACTCTCTCCCAGCTGTGCCCTCCTGGGTACTCGGTGCAGCACCAACACCGACTTGAGGGTCGGGGAGGGGGGGTTGCCGTGGTCTATAGGAATTCAATCTCCCTCTCCAGGCTTCCTGCTCATTCGAGCACAGATCTTGAGTGTTTGTACCTTGTGTTGGGTACCTGGGACAGATTAGGGATTCTGTTGGTGTACTGCCCACCCCGCTGCCCATCAGACTCCCTGCCTGAGCTGACGGAGGTGGTCCCGGACTTGGTGTTGAGGACCCCCAGGATGATGGTCCTGGGGGATCTCAACTTCCATGCCGAGGCCGCTGTATCCGGGGCAGCTCAGGACTTCATGGCCGCCATGACAACCATGGGGCTGTCCCAACATGTCATCGGCCCAAAGCATATAAAAGGACACACGCTTGATCTGGTTTTCTTGACTGGGCAGGAGGATGGTGATCTGAAAGTGGAGGAATTAACATCTGTCCCTTTGTCATGGTCAGATCACTTCCTGCTGAGGTTTAGACTCTTGGCGGCCTTTCCCCTCTGCAAGGGTGGGGGACCTATTAAAATGGTCCGCCCCCGGAGATTAATGGATTCTGATGGATTCCAGAGGGCTCTGGGGGATTTTCCTGCTGGTATGGCCAGTGCTCCTGTCGAAGCCCAGGTTGCTCTTTGGAATGCAGAGATGACTCAGGCGGTTGACACGATCGCGCCCAAGCGCCCTCTCCCTCTGAGCAGAGCCCGGCCAGCTCCTTGGTATACACCTGAGCTGAGGGCAATGAAGCAAGAGGGGAGACGGTTAGAACGCAGGTGGAGGAAAACTCGTGCTGAGTCTGACCGAACACAGGTAAGAGCCAACTATCGAGCCTACTCTGTGGCGGTGAGGGTGGCAAAGAGGCAGTTCTTTTCCACCAGCATTGCATCTTCTCAGTGTCGTCCAGCGGAGCTTTTCCGAGTGGTTCGCGGCCTGTTATGTTCTGGGCCAGGGAGAGAGACGGTGGAACCCTTGGTAGCACGCTGTGACAAGTTTGCATGGCACTTTGAGGATAAAGTCGCTCAGATTCGTCATGAATTGGACACCACCATTAATGCAGTTCCATGGGTAGAGGTGTTCAGAGCACCGTCTGGTCCAGTTTTATTGGATGAGTTTCAGTTACTGAGGCCTGAGGATGCGGACAAGGTGCTTGGCCAAGTCCGATCGACCACTTGTGTGCTTGACCCTTGCCCTTCATGGCTTATTAAATCAAACAAGGAGGGGTTGTCCAGCTGGGTCCAGGAGGTTGTAAATTCCTCCTTGAGAGAGGGAGTGGTGCCTGCCGCTTTAAAAGAGGCAGTAATTAGACCGCTCCTGAAAAAGCCTAACCTGGACCCAGAGGATATTAACAATTATAGGCCAGTGGCCAACATCCCCTTCCTGGGCAAGGTGCTTGAGGACAGCTCCAGGCACTCTTGAATGAAACGGATTATCTAGATCCATTTCAGTCGGGCTGCAGGCCTGGTTTTGGAATGGAAACTGCCTTGGTCGCCCTGTGGGATGACCTCTGCTGGGAGAGGGACAGGGGGAGTGCGACCCTGTTGATTCTCCTGGACCTCTCAGCGGCTTTCGATACCATCGACCATGGTATCCTTCTGGATAGGTTGTCTGGGTTAGGAGTTGGAGGCACTGCACTACAGTGGTTCCGCTCCTACTTGGATGGCCGATTCCAGAAGGTGGTGCTGGGGGATTATTGCTCTGTGCCATGGCAATTGTGCCATGGGGTTCCACAGGGCTCTATTTTATCCCCCATGCTGTTTAACATCTACATGAAACCACTGGGGGAGGTTATCCAGAGGTGTGGGCTGAGGTGCCATCAATATGCAGATGACACCCAGCTCTACCTCTCTTTCTCATCAAAACCAGGTGAGGCAGTGGCTGTTCTGAATCAGTGCCTGGGCACGGTAATGGACTGGATGAGGGCTAATAAACTGAAACTCAATCCAGACAAGACGGAGGTACTGTTAGTGGGTGGTTTGTCTGCCCGGCTAGGTGATATTCAACCTGTTCTGGAGGGGGTTGCACTCCCCCTAAAGGATCAGGTTCGTAGTTTGGGGGTGCTCTTGGATCCAGATCTGTCACTTGAGGCACAGGTGAACTCAGTGGCATGGAGCACTTTTTATCAGCTTAGGCTGGTATACCAACTACGCCCTTATCTGGACAGAGATAGCCTAGCTACAGTTATCCATGCTCTGATAACTTCTCATCTGGATTACTGCAATGCGTTATACGTGGGGCTGCCTTTGAAAACGGTCCGGAAACTTCAGCTGGTCCAAAATAGGGCAGCAAGATTGTTAACAGGGACTGGCCTGCGAGCTCATATTACACCAGTACTTTTCCAGCTGCACTGGCTGCCAGGACACTTCCGGGCCCGATTCAAAGTGCTGGTGTTAACATTCAAAGCCCTTAACGGCTTGGGGCCAGGTTACCTGAAGGATCGCCTCCTCCCATATGTGCCTGCCCAGACCTTAAGATCATCATCAGCGGCCCTTCTCTGTGAGCCCCTGCCAAAGGAAGTGAGGCGGGTGGCTACTAGGAGGAGGGCTTTTTCTGCTGTGGCATCCCGGCTCTGGAATGAGCTCCCTAGTGAGGTTCGCCTGGCGCCTACATTGTATTCCTTTCGGCGCCAGGTGAAGACCTTTTTATTTTCCCACGCATTTTAGCATTGTAGCTTTCTAAATTTTTATCTTTGCTGTTTTAAATCTGTATTTTAAACTCTTGCACTGCTGCTAGGTTTTATTGTGGTTGTATTGTTATATTGTGGTTTTAATGTTCTATATATTTTAAATTGTTTTATTGTGTGTTGTTTGGTTTTAATTTTTGTGAACCGCCCAGAGAGCTTCGGCTATTGGGCGGTACAGAAATAAATAAATAAATAAATAAATACCTGTGAAAGAAAATGTCTCCAATCCTATAGTGCAGGTAACCATTCTTGATGGTGCTGCCATCATCAACATGCTGTGATCAGGGCTTGCAAAAACATTCCAAGATTATGCCAATTATGTTTTCCCTTCCTATATCAAATCACAGCTTCAGTATGTAACAACATTAGACATCATCTAGGATGTGTATAGGGCTGAACGCTTGAAGAGTGACACATGTAGCAAAGGGGAAAAGGTGTTCAGAAATGTGTCGAGCTGTCAAGTCCAATCCCAAAAACCTGGCAAGAGTTTCTCTACATTGATGACAACAAGACTGAGTTGTTCTCTTTCTTGGCAATTACGCATCCTATTCCACTTAAGTGATGCTGTTCAGCAAAAGCCCTAATACACACTGTTGACACCGATGTTGTATGTTCTGGCCATAACATTGGCACGGTGCCTGAACATTATTTTGGAGTTGGGAAGAATTTCTGGTTTCTTGCTGCTAATGAGTTAGCAAGAGCTCTGGGTCCTGATCGATGTATCGCCTTGCCGATGTACCACACAATTACTGGGTGTGATGCTGTGTCCTTGTTTGGAGGCAGGGGCAAAAGGCCTGCATGGGACACCTGGAACGCATATTGGGATGTTACTTCAGCATTCTGTACCTTGGCTGATAGTCCAAGACAACAGGCAGTAGAAGAATGCCTGAAGCCACTGGAGAGATGTTTAGTTTTGCTATATGACTGTATCAGCAGCAAAGATCATGTTAATGATACAAGGAAGCAGCTGTTCAAAAGGGCTGTCTACCAGGCTGGTCAATGCTGGGCCCAAATGATGATTGCAACACCACAGCTTTCCTCACCGAGTGATTGGGGGTGGATGAAGACGGATGGGGGTGGATAGGAAATATGCTAGACAACCCTCCAGAGACTACACAAGCTTGTAGGGAACTTACACAATTGCAAGAAAGGCTGCAGAGCACATTGCAAGTGTGACAAGACTGCTTTTTGTCTTTGTGGTGCACTTTGTACTGACTAATAAGTTGTGTGTTTCTGTGTGTGGGGGTCCAACAGGATCCAGGGGGTGTCTCCATGAGTGATTTACTCCGAGTTCACTGCGTTTGGAGGTCGTTAGGGATATATGACATCATGGCCATCCAGCAGCCACCCCGGAGCTTATCAGGGAAAAAATGGATTTCTGGAGACAGCTTAACATCCAATTATTTTCCTTAAGTCTCCTCGGTGTGGTTGCTATGTGTCCCAACCCCTGCATTGACCTCAGGTATGCTAGCCCTGCCCAGGGGTGTGCCTTCCACCGTGACCCCAGTCAATGGGTGTTTCCTGTGTGTTTCCCATCCCTGCACAAACCAGTTAGTGTCTACTCAGAAGTAACTCCCATTGTGCTCAGTGAGGCTTGTCCCCTGAATGCACACACCAACATTTACAGAGATCTCCCTCAATTGAAATAGTAGATTTTAAAACACTAATTCCCTAAAGGCTGTAAAATGCTTTCCCCACAGCTGTGATTCCCTGTTGTTTGGTTTACTGCCATTTGGAAGTAACTACTTCTACCTTGATTACCAGATCCTACACAGCATCAGGTTAGAAAGGGGGCTGTTTTCCCATCCTTTCGTTTCCCCTCTGTCTTTCCCAGTACAAGCATGTGTGTGTCTGATCAGAAGTAACTTCCATTGTGCTCAATGAGGCTTGTCCCCTGAATGCACACACCAGCATTTACAGAGAACCCCCTCAATTGAAATAACAGATTTTAAAGCGCTCCTAGAGTTACTAGAGTTACTTCCCCATGAATCAAAATATTGCATTTAGGAGCCTTAATGTCGAAGCTTTGATTCTTCAATTGATCATCACTGTGTTCTTTTAGTGATTGTTCTTTAAGGGAGTAAATAACCCTGGGGGTGGCGGGGGGGGGGAAGAGAGGAGGAGATTGTTCCCAGCATTGTCAGTTTCAGGGAATGAGTACACTGTGTTCTTTTAGTTATTGTTCTTTAACGGAGTAAATAATGCTGGGGCAGGGGGGAGACACACAGAGAGAGAAGACAGTGATTTATGTAGTGACACAGAAGGAAACCTCCTGGGATTTTACCAAAGGTGGAAGGGGAGGAGGGAGAGCCTCTCTTATTGGTTGAGCAGCCCCTGCCTGTCAGATGACATTCACTCCAACCCCCCCCCCCCAGTCCGGAAGTATGTTCTGTGAAGCGACTTTTACTGGTGCAATATACTTACTCGTGGAGCCCTGCGTGGAGCAAAGTTGGCTCCTTGAAAAATTCGGGTAAGCCACAATTGGCTTCTCCTTCAGTCTCCTTCCATTGTCATGGAGAAACCCCCTAAGTATATTTGACTTTAAAAAATAATTTAGTGTGGTAGTCCTGGTAATGACAATGTTGCATTTACATGAAATAAACAGCAATCATTTTGTTATTTTTTTAAGTTATTTTTTTCCAATGCCTACCTTTAAAGAAACAACATATATCTATATTCTTTTACAGAACCTTAAGATTTTTGTTGTTGTTAACTCCTATTTCACTTTTGGTACACTTCTAAAGTTACAATGCAAATAAATAAGCTCTCATAATCCCTAAAATATGCATGATTCTTCAAAAATTGAGGAATCGTGACTGCAATTGGTGGTCATATTTCAAAATGGCTGCCAATTTTGTTGCAGGACAAATCTGAGATGGCCCTATAGCAAAAAATATTCAATATGGTATGGTCTAAAAGTGTGCTGAATTTCAAGCTTTTATCATCAAAAGCACAATTGTTTCCCTATCTGCTGGACTATATTAACATAAGATATGAAAAGGAACCTATTTTCCATGAATAAATCTTTCATAATTGCTCCTTTAGAGACTCTGTTTTATTGTGTTAGTTTGTTGGCCAATGCCATTAGTTAAATTCTTGCAAAACAGTTGTATGTCCTACAGATGTTTGGAAATTATTCTAATTTCCAACCTTAAATATTCTCAGCCCTAAATTCAGCGCAATTATTGAAAATATTCTAAATCCTAACTTCAGAAAATATTGTGTGTCCTAACTAAGTGCTAAAGTCCATAGTTCCCAGAGCCCTGGGTCTGCTGGTCCAGTCAAGAGCAGGAGCAAAAAGTGCAGGCAAAGCTGGAAGCAAAGATGAGGCAAGACTAGAAAGTGTCAAATCAAGTGTCTGTTAGCCTCATTGCATTGGCTTCTATATTCTTGTTCCTATAGGAGGTGAGGACTGCAATGGTGGTAGTACCAATCATTCACCAATCAAAGGCAAGTTGTCCCCCTATCCCCTGTTGTACCACTGCTTTGTTATTTGAACATCTATGCATGTTCTTTGAAGTTTCTTCATCTGGATATCCTATCTTATGCAGTAGCTACAGTATCTTACGCATTATTTGGTTGCCACATTTCCCACGGGTAACTCATCTTTAAGCTCAAGATCATTTCGCAGTCATCCCGACGATTGTTCCTGTTATTCTTGTGACTTCTCTCAAAATAGGAGGCATCAAAGCATTATTAGTTTTCTTTTTAGTACAGAATCAGATGCCAACCATGAACTACTAGACACAATATTTTTCTGATCAGTGTTTGAGCATGTGTAGAAACTTTTTCATTCTTCATTCTTCTTATCAATAGCTATGAGGTCTTGATCCAAAAAATCCTTCTTGTTCTTTCTCTGGCCTTGCAGAAAGCAAAATCAAAGAATAACCAGTTGAATTGTACTTTTCCAATGCATGCTCTTGCCTGGCTTTTCACAGTTGTTAGTTTAGAGTAGGGGTGTACGGATTACTCACCCCGTTCCAGGTGGGGCTGTCTGCTGGGGGGGGGAGGCGATCCATCCCTCCCCCCCCGGAATCCTCCTTGGCTGGCTTCGTGGCGAGCCTGCAGAGCCGCCGGCCGGGCCCACCCACAGCCGGACTTCTGTCCATTGCCAGGCTGCGGCCGCAAATGGCGTCCCTGCGTTAGCTGTGATATATATAAATATATACGTAGCCAATCACGGGAAAGAGCAGGGACGCAAATGGTACAGGGACGCAGATGACACTACGGTTGCATTGCGCTGCATTTCTGCTTTCAGAAAGGAGGTGGGAGGCCCTGCATCCTTCCGCTCCCCCCACCTGGCCATTCCATCCCCATCCCCAGCCTACTTCCCAAAGGTCACATTAAGGATGTAGCTAGTTTTTTTTCTTTCCTTTTTTTTCTCAAAACGAAGCACATGGGATATGGATCAGGACCCTATATTGGTGGGTAGGGGGCTTTAACCCTTTGCCCTATGCCTGCAATTTACCTTACAACTGGTTGCCATTTTGGCAATGTGAATTGGAGGTGTGTGTGGGGATTATGCAGATTGAAACCACAGCAGAGGGACAAACACTTAAAGTCTCCGTATCCCCCACATGCTAGGGTACTAATCTGTGTAGTAAAGTATAGTCTCACCTTGTGAGGTCACATTTCATAACTAAAGCAAATATGGATGGAGCACAGAAACCCTCTGTAACAGAATTCCTCTCAAAACAGTAGAGTACTGGCAGCATTCCAGCTTCAGAATGAAACTGAGCATGCCCATCAGAACTTTGTCAGCAGGTGCTGTCATAGGTTTTCATGGGGCAGAAAAACCCTAGTAACTTTTGAACAGCTCCTCAGAATTTCACCAAACCAGTTAAGGGCACACATCCTCAGCAAGCCCAAATAAAGTACATCAGTACTTTCCACCAAAATTTGAAAGAAATATATGGTATCCTAAGCAGCAGCTTGGAAAAAAAGTAAAAATTGTCAATGATCAGCACTTTCTAATTTGCTGTACCTGTGGCAATTTTTATCAGATCAGTTTGAAGTTCTGCACAATTGGCTACTCATGGATGCCAAATTTCAAGCAATTAGCTCAACAAGTGTCATTCTATAAGCAGTAGAAATTTGAAGCGTATAATGTGGTACTTGTGTGTGTGTGTGTGTGATTGTTTTGCCAATTGTTTTCTCAATAAACAATGGTTCTTTTTGGATATTCAGAGGCAATGAACACACTGATGGGTGAAGGAAAATAAGTTTATATAGATAAAATAGGCTAATAAAACAAGAAAAAGCAAGACAATACGTTAAAAGCATAAAGCAAATATCCTTTCAGCTCCTGGGAACCTTGATATCTTATCAAGATAAGGTATCAGCAGCAAACCTAACTCCATAACAGCCTGGCCTGCAGCACGTTTCAGATCAGCCCATGGTGAAATTCTGCCTCTCAAACCTCCCTCAGAGATTTATACACCCAGTGGGATCTTTGACTCCTCCCATACCTCCTGCCCCCCCCCCCCCGCCATCTTTCTTCTGGTAGAAAAGAATTAGCCTCAATCCAAGTAGCGCCAGAAAGAGTGAAGCGGCTGGGCCAGAGCCGAAAGGACACTCAGCTGTGGATGTGTCTGGTGGTGAAAAGAAAATCCGATGCTGTAAAGAACAATATTGTTTAGGAACCTGGAATGTAAGATCAATGAATCAAGGTAAGCTGGAGGTGGTCAAACATGAGATGGCAAGATTGAACATCGACATCTTGGGAATCAGCAAACTAAAATGGACAGGCATGGGCGAATTTAATTCAGGTGACCATCATATCTACTATTGTGGGCAAGAATCCCTTAGAAGAAATGGAGTAGCACTCATAGTCAACAAAAGGGTGGGAAAAGCAGTCCTGGGATACAATCTTAAAAATGATAGAATGATCTCAGTACGAATCCAAGGCAAACCATTCAACATCACTGTAATTCAAGTCTATGCCCCAACCACTGATGCCGAAGAAGCTGAGGTTGATTGGTTCTATGAAGACCTACAACACCTTCTAGAACTAACACCAAAAAAAGATTTCCTCTTCATCATAGGGGATTGGAATGCCAAAGTAGGAAGTCAAGAAATCACTGGGATAACAGGCAGGCATGGCCTTGGTGTACAAAATGAAGCAGGACAAAAGCTAATAGAGTTTTGCCAAGAAAACACGCTGATCATAGCAAACACTCTTTTCCAACAGCACAAGAGACGACTCTACACATGGACATCACCAGATGGTCAATATCGAAATCAGATTGATTATGTCCTTTGCAGCCAGAGATGGAGAAGCTCTATACAGTCAGTAAAAACAAGACCTGGAGCTGACTGTGGCTCAGATCATGAGCTGCTTCTTGCAAAATTTCGGCTTAAATTGAAGAACGTAGGGAAAACCACTAAACCATTCAGGTATGACTTAAATTATATCCCTTATGAATATACAGTGGAGGTGAGGAATAGATTTAAGGGATTAGACCTGATAGACAGAGTGCCTGAGGAACTATGGACGGAGGTCCGTAACACTGTTCAGGAGGCAGCAACAAAATCCATCCCAAAGAAAAAGAAATGCAAGAAAGCCAAGTGGCTGTCTGATGAGGCATTACAAGTAGCTGAGGAAAGAAGGGAAGCGAAAAGCAAGGGAGAAAGGGGAAGATATATCCAACTGAATGCAGAGTTCCAGAGAATAGCAAGGAGAGATGAGAAGGCCTTCTTAAATGAACAATGCAAAGAAATCGAGGAAAACAACAGAATGGGAAAGAGTAGAGATCTCTTCAAGAAAATCGGAGATCTCAAGGGAACGTTTTGTGCCAAGACGGGCATGATAAAGGACAAAGAAGGCAAGGACCTAACAGAAGCAGATGAGATTAAGAAGAGGTGGAAAGAATACACAGAAGAACTATACAGGAAAGATCTGAATGTCCCTGATAGCCATGAGAGTGCGGTCACTGAACTTGAGCCGGACATCCTCGAGAGTGAAGTCAAGTGGGCCTTAGGAAGCATTAGTAACAACAAAGCTAGCGGAGATGACAGCATTCCAGCTGAGCTATTTAAAATCCTAAAAATGATGCTGTTAAAGTGCTGCATTCAATATGCCAACAAATTTGGAACACTCAACAATGGCCGCAAGACTGGAAAAGGTCAGTTTACATTCCAATTCCAAAGAAGGGCAATGCCAAAGAGTGTTCAAACTACCGCACAATTGCGCTCATTTCACATGCCAGCAAGGTGATGCTCAAAATCCTACAAGCTAGGCTTCAGCAGTATGCGAACCGAGAACTACCGGAAGTACAAGCTGGGTCTCGAAGAGGCAGAGGAACTAGAGATCAAATCGCCAACATTTGCTGGATCATGGAGAAAGCAAGAGAATTCCAGAAAAATGTCTATTTCTGCTTCATTGACTATGCTAAAGCCTTTGATTGTTTGGATCACAACAAACTGTGGCAAATTCTGAAAGTGATGGGAGTACCAGACCACCTTACCTGTCTCCTGAGAAACCTGTACGAGGGTCAAGAAGCAACAGCAAGAACCAGACATGGAACAACCGACTGGTTCAAAATTGGGAAAGGAGTATGACAAGGCTGCATATTGTCACCCTGCTTATTTAACTTATATGCAGAGTACATCATGAGAAATGCCAGGTTGGATGAATCACAGGTCGGAATTAAGATTGCCGGGAGAGTTATCAACAACCTCCGATATGCAGATGATACCACCCTAATGGCAGAAAGTGAAGAGGATCTAAAGAACCTCTTGTTGAAGGTGAAAGAGGAGAGTGCAAAAGCTGGTTTGAAACTCAACATTAAAAAAACGAAGATCATGGCATCTGGCCCCATCACTTCCTGGCATATAGAAGGGGAAGAAATGGAAGCAGTGACAGATTTTACTTTCTTGGGCTCCAAGATCACCGCAGACGGTGACTGTAGCCATGAAATTCAAAGACGCTTGCTCCTTGGGAGGAAAGCTATGGCAAACCTAGACAGCATAGTAAGAAGCAGAGACATCACCTTGCCGACAAAGGTCCGTCTAATCAAAGCTATGGTTTTCCCAGTAGTAATGTATGGCTGTGAGAGCTGGACTATAAGGAAGGCTGAGCGCCGAAGGATTGATGTTTTCTAACTGTGGTGCTGGAGAAGACTCTTACGAGTCCCCTGGACTGCAAGGAGGTCAAATCAGTCAATCGTAAAGGAAATCAACCCTGAGTGCTCATTGGAAGGACAGATACTGAAGTCGAAGCTCAAATATTTTGGCCACCTAATGCGAAGAGAAAACTCTCTGGAAAAGACCCTGATGCTGGGAAAGACTGAAGGCAAAAGGAGAAGGGGACGGCAGAGGATGAGATGGCTAGATAGCATCAGCGATGCAATGAATATGAACTTGAGCACGCTCCGGGAGAGAGCGCAGGACAGGAAGGCCTGGCATGCTATGTTCCATGGGGTCACGAAGAGTCGGACACGACTGAACAACTGAACAACAACAACAAATTGACAGGCAGCCAAACCAGATGCCAGTAGCAAGTTATGGCTGACATTGGGTCTCTTCACTAAAGATAAGCTAGAAGCTGGGAGAATGCACAGGATTGAAGAGGCATCATACAGAAGGCCCACTAGGCCTGGGAGAGCCTAGACGTGAGCTAGGCTCTCATGTGGCATGAATAAGAGAACAATTGTGAAGCACCGCTAGCTCCCCGATATACAACTGTCTTCCGTGTTTCCACTACAGTGGCTCTCTTCACACCTGGCATTTTATTCCACTACAAACTGTTCCTTTTGATTCCTGATCCTTTCCGGGACTTATACTGGCCCTGTATACAGGCATCTCTCATAGCACATACCTCCGCTCTGTACCTTTTCATGGCTGGGAAGAGCTGCATGGATCAATCAGGACAGAAGACAGCTGCTAGCGCCATGCTCCTCCCCTGATCATTCGTTCCTGTAACATGGATGGCTCTACCCATCCCTCCACTCCTCCACAGCAGGAGGGAAGTCAGAAGTGATCTGAATAGCTGACTATGGGAGCTGATCCCTGCTTCCTCTGAGGGGGAGAGAGTCTTCTTGGTGGCTTACCTCAAGGTTGCTGGCGCTGCTAGTCATTCTCTGCTAAATATATGTGATGGAATTAAATGCAGTATATTGCTTGCACTACTGAGTTTGACGGGTATACCAATTTCCAGGTTCCCAACTACAGAAGTAAGAAATCCACAAACGGACTTGTATACAGTCAAGCCATCCCTAGCAGCCCCCCCGCCTCCCGGAGACCACTTCACAGGGGACACCTTCATTAGACCTGGCTTGCTCCCCCCCCCCACGCTGTTGTTGCTCTTCCCCCTTAGTCTGGCTTCCCAATGACCCCGCAAGGATGGCTAGGAGAAGAGAAAGTGGCTGGCTAGACCCAGGGCATCTCTAGAAAGGTAAAAGGTAAAGGTGTCCCCAACCAGTCGTGTCCGACTCTAGGCTTTGGCGCTCATCTCCATTTCTAAGCCGAAGAGCCAGCGCTGTCCGAAAACGCTTCCGTGGTCATGTGGCCGGCATGACTGAACACCGAGGTGCACGGAACACTGCTACCTTTCCCGCCGAGGCGGTACCTATTTATCTACTTGCAATTTCTTGCTTTCGAACTGCTAGGTTGGCAGGAGCTGGGACTGAAGACGGGAGCCCACTCCGTCACGCGGCACTCGGGTCTCAAACTGCTGTCCTGCCAACCTTCCAGTCTGCAGTTCAGTGTCTTAACTACTACACTAGTCTAAAATCCTGCATTTAAAACAGGGCTTTCTGCTTCCATTTTAAATGCCGGACCACAATGACTCCCTTTTTCACATGCCTCCTTCCTCCCCCACTTTCTCCCTCCTTCTCCCCCATCTGAGTCTTCCATTAACTTTCATTGATCTCATTCCTCTTCTTGCCGCTTTAACTCTTTTCAGGGAGGAAACTGAAGCAGAACACAAAGGGGTAATTTGATAGCTTGTTATCTGTGATCTACTTAAAAACAGAACAAAGGGCACTTCGTGCAGGAGATGCCTTGGAGGGTCACAGTGTCATGTAAAGAGCCTGCAAACTTTCATGTAGGAACAATCTCAATCACAGGATAAAAGCCCCGTGTGAAGAAAGCCCCAGAGAGGAAGAACAATGTCTCCCTACCTACTGTGGAAAGAACTGGAATGATCAGATAGATACAGCAGGATTTATCAGCTGGTGTGGATCCCACTGTGACCACTCACAGTGGGATCCAGGAGGAATGTTGGGTAATTAGAAGTAGTTTACAAGATTGTGGGTCACATTATAAGGTGAAAGATAAATCTCCCCTGCAGTATATTTGTTGCTAATTGTAATATACAGTAAGCACAATGAGTGATGAAGAAGGGGCAACACTTTCAGGAGCAGGAGTCAATGTGCATTGCTCACTTAGGTTGTTTGGTTAGAGCAGGTTGAAATAGCAGCTGAGTTAAATAGGGGGGCTGAAGCTATCAAGTTAAAATGCCTGAATTTGTTACTAGTGGGGAAGGCTAGGAGACTTTACTATAGTCTTGGCAAAAATTTAAGAAAGGATTATAAATAACTGGTTAAAGCATTAAAAACTTCTATTGAGCCACCTGGATATAGAGAATGGGATCAAGCTGCTTTCTTTGATTATAAGAGAGCCTACAGAATCAGTGCGGGAGCTTGGAATTGCTCTCAGAGAGCTGGATTTTATTGTTGTTTTTACTATTTTATTGTATGTTTTTATCACTTTTAATATTTTAACTGTTTTTATGTATTTTGTTGCTGTGAGCTGCCTTGGGAGGGCTTCTGCCCTGAAAGGTGGACAAGAATAAATAAAATAAATAAATCTGGAGGTTGGGGAAGGAGAGACAGAACTTCAACAGACTCACTGTGGTATACGTGTTACTACTTGTTGAAACTGCATTTATTTAATTGTTTATTCAATTTTATTTAGCCACTTGTTTATTCTGGCATCATATGTATTGATTTCCCTTTCTGTCAGCCATGACTCTTTCAGTCCAGCTCTTCATTCTCTCCCCCTCCTTCCACGTCAACTGCCAAAATTATTTTTCCATAACCTGTCAACACCCTCCCTGCCAAGGACCCTGTTGCCCCAAAATCACTTGTTGTAGCCCCAAAGCGGCAATGGGACTGCCTTGGAAGGGGGTGACCGGAGGAAGGAGGGAAGCCTTGCACAAGGTGGTTCCATGACCAACTTTTCTAGAGCATAGTCACTTATGGCATTGAGAAGTTTAACCTCTTTGTCATGACTGGAACATGCATTTATCCAGTCATTGTGGGGGTAATTGAAGTCACACATTATTACACTAGTTCCTCATGTGGATGCCTCCCTGATTCCCCCCACCCCCATCTCAAGATCACCCCGAGCCTTCTGGTGCACAGGACAATTACATTTCCCTAGTACTAAATTACTTTTTCCACCCATAGTGCTTCTAAGTAGGGATGTACGAAATGACTTACCTGTTTCATTTCGTGACATCCACGGTGGGGGGGAGGCGCTCTGTCTCTCCCCCCAAAATCCTCTCCGGCCGGCTCTGCTCCGTGGTGACTCCGTGGAGCTGCCAGCCGGGGCCGCCCATAGCAACATCCAGCCGCTGCTGGGCTGTGCAGAGACTCAAATGGTGGCCACCATAGCCGCCGCCATTGGCGTTCCCTTTTTTTCCCCCGTGATAGGCTACGTAAATATTTACATAGCCTATCATGGGAAAAATTTTGAAGTGAATGGCGGCTGCCCATGCGGCCACCATTCGCAAAGCAGCACCAATGCACCAGGTAGGTGCTCCGTTTCGTGCACCTTTCGTGGGGTGGTGGGGCAGGGCGGCTTCGTTCCGCCACAGATTTCGCGGGGCCGAATTCACTGGCATTCGGTCTCACTGAGTTCCGTGGCAGAATTTTCCGCCATCCCTACTTCTAAGATAAGTCTGCCCCTTTTAGTGTTTCTCATCTGCTTTTCACTACGCCCTCTTGGAAACTGTATCAAGACTGGTGAGATGTTTTCCATATGCTTCATCCCAGTTAGTAACCTAGCTGCCATATTATCAGAGTGCATGCCCCTGTTGGTTCCACATGGACCTACGGCCCAATTGGAGTCCACCAGGAGAACAGCCTTCAGTGTGGTGGCTCCCTTTCTTTGGAACTCCCTGCCCCTGGAAGTCAGGCAGGCACCAACACTGTGTTGTTTCTGGCATCTCTTGAAAACAATTCAGTTCCAGGAAGCATGCCTTGAATTAACAAGCCATGGCTTTTATTGGCATTCTGTTTTTCGCAATTCCAATATGGTGTTTTAATCTTTTATCTTTATTATTGTACTTCTTGTATTCACTGCTCTGGAATCTGTTTGGATAGGGAGCAGTATACAAATGTTGTGAGTAAATAAGTAAGTAAGTAAGTAAGTAAGTAAATAAATAGTTTTCTTTCTTTCTTGGGATTAAACTTCACCTCATCTTCACCAAAATGCACCCCCATCTGGTGCATTACTGATCCCAGATACTGGTTCAGCCCTTTGACAGCATCATCTGAATTTGATTAAAAGAGGTAGATTTGAGTGTCTCCATGACCGCATACTGATGGCACTGTACCCCAAATCCTTAGGTGACCCCATTCAGGTGTTTCATGTAGAAGTTGAACAGCATAGGGGACAGAATGAGGAACTGCATAGCATGTATGGGGAACCTCAGGCCTGGGGGCCAAATCCTTCCTGCCTGCCTGGGGTCCCAATCCAGCCCTGTGGGGTTTCCCACAATGCCCTACCCCATTCCTCAACTACCAATTATTTAGTGGTTTCCTGGTTTATGTGCACTTTTTTCTCCATTCTACTAGGGTTTTAGGCAGGGCAGGAAGGGAAATAAAATAGAACTCTTTCCTGTTCCATATGCCACCTGATAAGCATGAGCCAGGGTGGAATAATAGAGTAACTAGGGTGGTAACAGAGTAACTAGAGTAGAACAGCATTTACCCAATTTCTCTGCCCCCCCAGCTTACCAGAGAGCACTGGAATGGAACAGGGTTCCTCTTTCTTCTTTTTAAAAAGGTGCCACACAGTGGGAGATGTAGAGTTTAGCCAAGCATCTGCAAAAATTGCTCCAGTGCTTGGACAGCATGTCTACCACTGCACAACTTTTTCTTTTTAGAAAGCAGAAAAAGGAACTCCGCACTTGTCTTCCACCCCATTTACCAAGCAGCTTCAGATAAGAAGTTCCCTTCTTTTTCCTTTTTCCTTTTTTTTTTTTTTAAAAGCAGGTGCAGAATGGGAGGCTGCTGTTCAGAGCAGGAGGCAGGCAGCAACTTACCCAGGCCCCCCTTAAACTGAACAGTGCCACTGCCTTCAAGGGAGTGTGAATGAATATCATTTACTTTAGAAGAGTGTGTTAATTAAATTATTTTTAAATTATTCTCTTGTTCTTAAAGAATATATATATTTTAAAATGCGAAGAGGAACTTTGGGACAACCCCTTTGGGGACAGGGGGCAGCCATCTTTTTTTCCATTCAGTGCATTGCAACAATGTAAAGTCATCATGTATTATCATTCTCAGGCTGGGGTATATTCACCATGTAAAGTCATCATGTATTGTCATTCCCAGGCTGGGGTATATTCACCATTTTCAAAATGCAGCATAGCCAGGAGGGCTTGAAGCCAAGCCACATTGTAAAATCATTTAAAAAATGAATCGTCGGCCACCTTATTTAACTGTAAGTTAAAGAACACCCCCAAATGTTCTCCCTAGCTATTATTTCCTGCCCAACCTTTGGGAGGTGTTGGCTCCCTGAAAATGCCAAAAATATTTGTTGAAGAACATTTGGCACATCCCTAGCTGTGAACACTCTAGAACATTTGGAAGAAATTGTAAAACATAGCTGAAGTTACACAACAAAATGTGCAGGTAAAAGTCAGTATTTGAATAATTGCATACGTACGTGTTATAAGGACAGGCAAAACATCCTGTTACAAACTTTACAGTCTCAAATTACAAGTGCAATCTGTGGTATTTAACAGCAGAAAATACATTTCAACTTGATAGTCTTCTTCAGTGACGAATTAAAGAGACTTCAGATGTCTGCTTCAACATGTATCCAAAGCTTCCAATTTCAAAAATGCTGTCATTCAGGACATATACTTTTAGGGGTAAAAGTAAAGAAATAATATCAGTTTTACATTTTACTAATCTTTCCCCATTGTTTACCAAAATCCCAATGACTTTATATCAAACTAGCTGATATACCCGACGTTGCCCGGGATGTAATTTTGTCATGGGCACTATTTGTTAGAAACACATTAAGGTAGGTTTACGATTCTCGGAAAGGCCCCATAAGAAAAGTTGAATCCACCAGACTTGATTAAAAAAGCACAATTATAATGAGCAGATAGAATAAAAAAACACTACTAAAAATGCAAGAGACTGAATCTGTAAGGACTACTACAGTATAATGCACTCTGAATCTCATACCACCACTATTAAAATGTTCGGCAGAGGCTTCCTTGCTAGATATTGCAGGAACAGGGGAGAGAAACTAAATGCTTGGCACAGTCAGAAAAGAAACCATGAGTAAAGGGGAGGGAACAAATGGCAGCCAGCCAATCCAAGGTGAAGGAAGTCAGAGTGAATGAGAGAGAAGATGGCCAATAGGATGACTGGTAGCTGTAATCAGAAACCTGGCCTGCACCATGATTGAGAGCATGTACTTGTTAGTAAGGGAAAGTATAAACAAAGTAATAATGTAACCCAGTGACTCCTGTCATACACTCTGGCAAGTGAGAAGGTGAAGTAAAAGGGGCAGCAACTGTAGGGCCCAAATGGCAGGCTCAGTGGGCCCCAACAGTGTGATTACACCCAGGGCAGCTCCTCTGCGTTACAGACGGCCCTGCAGCCAGCCACAAACACACACACAGTTTTTGACTTTTATATATATAGAAGATAAAGCTCACCATATACTTAGAGTGAATGCTGTGAAACACTTAGGGATGGATGGACCCACCCATGCTCATGCTCATCAGGTAGAATCAACACTGCTGCTAGCTGCTTGCCCCCACGCACTGGGCTGTGCAAGCTCCTGGAGGGCTCTGAGAGCCGTCCAGGAGCACCCTGCAGCTGCCTGCTCCTCAATGTGAGCCACCATTTTTATGCAGGACTGGGGCGCTATAATTTTCATATATTTAATGTTGCCCCAAATGGCAGCTGCAAAGGGCCACAATATTAGAGGTGTAGAGGGCCCCTTAGTGCTTCTAATGTTGTGGAAATAGGCCTTTATGGCCACCATTTTGTGCAGCATTAAATATACAAAAATTATGGAGCCCCCATCTTGTGTAAAAATGGCAGCTCGCATCGAGGAGTGGGCAGTTGCGGGGCACTCCCAGACCGTGCAGTGTTCTACAAGCATGCATACGAGCACCCCGCAGCTTGGCAAGTGGGGGCTGGGGAGCTGGGTGTGGGGGAGTCTGTTGGACCCAGTCTGGCACTTGCAACATTCCTAGAAATACTTCTTTACTCAGACCAGTATAGTCTGAATTAGAGATGTACGAAAGTGACTTACCTGTTCGCCGATTATGTTTATGGGGGGGGAGGCGTTCCGTCCCTCCCCCCGGAATCCTCGACAGGGGGGAGGCGCTCCGTTCCTCCCCCCCAGAATCCTCGAATGGCCGGCTGTGTGAGCAGCCGGCCAGGCCAGAGCCGTCCGCAGCCGGATTTCTGGCCGCGGAGGGCTCTGGGTAAAACAACAACAACCTGCGTACGCAAATGGCAGCTGCTACGGCTGCCACCATTTGCGTTCCTTCCTTTTGGCCATCTTAATCTATGTAAATATTTACGTAGACTATGACGGCGAAAATAAAGGGGAACGCAAATAGCGTGGCGGGCACTATTTGCGTCCCTTTATGATTCCCTGTTTTAGCCTACGTAAATCTTTATGTAGGCTAAAACGGCAAATCAAAAGGGGACGCAAGTAGCGCCCGCTACACTATTTGCATTCCCCTTTATTTTCGCCATCATAGTCTACGTAAATATTTACGTAGGCTAAGACGGAAGGAACGCAAATGGCAGCGGCCATAGCCGCCGCCATTTGCATATGCAGGTGTTTTGTTTTTAAAACCCACCCAGCCATGATAGGCTACGTAAAGATTTACGTAGCCTATCACGTCTTTTTTTTTTATTTTTTACCAAGACTGGAAATGGCGGCAGCGACAGCCGGTCGGAAGACAAGCCGCCACAGCCGGCAGAGCTGCCGCTGGAGCCACCACCGCCCAAAAGATAAGGTAAGTCTCTCATCCTGGGGGGGATCCGCAGTGGGGCGGGGGGGGGGTGGCAGCAGGCCATTCTGCCACAGATTTCGGGGGGCCGAATGCATTGGCATTCGGCCTCACCGAGATCCATGGCGGAATTCTCTGCCATCCCTAGTCTGAATACAGTTTTAAAACTTGAAGTTGGAACAGCAGACATTTATAAAAGTAGATTAAGACAGCAACTGTATGGTCCCTAGACAGCATCTGCAGGGGGGGGCATAGGATTGCTTAGCTTCCTGGCTACAAGGGCAGAGCCAGGGTTCTGACCTGGGAGCCAGGAAACATGCTACCCACCCCCTCCCCGCCCCCTCACAGCTGGTGCAGAGAGAACCACACCAGCTATCTCTCTGCTCTTGGAAAACACACCATGGAGACAGGGAAAAGGGGGCGTTCCTGTGGGAGGGGAGGAATCAGGGGCAGCTGCGGTACACCATTGCCTGTGGCTGCCCCAACCCCTTTCCCTCCTCTCCAAAACGTTGCTGCTAGATGGGCAAAATCACCCTGCATTGGTTACTCCTCCCATCCTATCCTCCTGCTCTGCATTGGATACTTGACAGCCTCCAGATTCAGAGGTTGCTGACTATAGGACTGCGCTCTAAACCAGACTAGTTTCAGAGCTTTCATCATATTTTCAAAATTTAAATAACCCAACTGAGAAACTCACCACTCCAGTTAACATCCACAAGCAGGAAAATGATCTCTCCTGTCTTTCTAGATCCATATTGAAGACATTTGAGCTTATATAGTATTAACCAGAAACAATTCACCTGGGATGTATTGGCCATTAGGACAACACCTCCAGGAGAAGGTCAACTAAATTAAAAACCTTTGTATCTTAAAGAGATAAACTCACTGTAGTTATTATGCAATCTAATCCAACTAAAACTTAGCTGACAAGTGATATAATATATACCATACACATAGTTTAAAGAAAAAAAAAATACAGACTTCCTTTTCCATATGGGGATTTAACAAATGTGACATTCGCAAGCAAACATTTATCTAAGCAATGGCAAGGAAGGTACTTATACTCTTTATTCAACTACCATCCAATCCATCTCATCATTGAGACTTCTAGGCACCAATGTGTTACATTTATGAATCAAGTAAATCTCCCTCTTCCTTAACTGATTGTATAGTTGTTTCCCCTGAGATCATATATGTCCAATACACCAGAATCTCAAGCTTTTCTCATCATGACTGTGCTTGTGAAAATGTATCACCAGGGGTGCCTGAACCTTACCAGTTCTACTGCAACTTCTGCGCTCACCGATACGTGTCTTGATAATACATGCAGTCCTTCCTATATAAAACAGTGGACATGGGCCTATAAATCCCTTTTGTGTTGCATGTAAAAAGTATTTAATATAGTATTCCATTTTATCATTGGAATTGATAAATGAATATGTTCTGCTACAGTTGGCGCACACACTGCAGTTTCCACAAGGGAACTGACCTTTACTTACACGTCCATTTAAGATTCTGGCAGGATATTGTGCTTCTTCTTTCATCCTGATATGTACCAACATGTCCTTAAGGTTCTGCTGGCATTTTTGGACAAACAGGGGGCCATTGGGTAATATCCTCCAACAGGTACCAGAACTTGTTAATAGCTGCCTCTAATTTGCCCAGTGTAGGCATCAAAAGTAATTGGCACTATCATCCTGTCCAACTGATTTCTTTGTATTTGGGGCTTGAACAATACTCCTCTATCCACACTTTTAGCCTTTTATAGTGTCTGTTTTACAACTTCAGGAGGATATCCCATATCCTGTAGTTGTTGCATAAGTATATTAGCCTGTCTTAGAAAATCTGAGGTACTACTGCAGTTTCTCCATATTCTCAGCATTTGGAAATATGGGAGATTTTTTTTTAAGGTGTAGTGGATTAGAACTGTCATATTTAAGAATTGTATTGACGTCTGTTTCTTTCTTGTAGATGTCAGTTTGTAGATGCCTACTGAAGCTTCTATTTTCTACATCCAGGAAATACACATTGCTTCTATCATACATAAAGTCAAACTTAATGGTGTTATGTTTAGAAGTTATACATTCATCAAATCCCTCAAGCATGGTTTCTGTACCATTCCAAGTTATAAATATATCATCCAGACATATCTTTTATAGATGATAATGGAGTCTCTATATGGAATACTTTCATGTAATATAAATGATTGTTCAAACCAATTCATGAAAAGATGTGCTAGTTCTGTGGCAAAATGGCAGCCCATTACTCTTTCTGAGATTTTCCAGAATAAATTTATCCATGAATTAGAAGAAATTTTTGTCTTCATCTGTGTTCTAGCTATCATCCCAGCTGCTTCACTTCTCCCAAACCATCAGCCTCTGGGGATGCACCATCTAAATAGGACCTCAACCCCTGCAGAGGGACTTCTCTGCAGTAAGCCAAACCTCATCAGGAAGTGTTCTGACTATGACAAAGTTTTTCAGAAAAAGTTCCCCACATCCAGGTCACTATTATTCTGGTGAAGAACTATACTACACTGAACCAGTTGATTTTTTTTAGGGCACAATCCCATCAATTGCACCCTTGATTATCAGAAGTCAACTCAGAGGCTTCTGAGTTGCAGGGTGAGAGGAGCAGTGGAGGAAAGTGTCACTTTCTCCTCCTCCTCTCCTGCATTTTTGCTAGATGGGTTTTTTTGCCCATCTAGCAATGGTGCTTCAGAGGAGAAGGGAAGGAGGCTGCAGGGGCCTCAGGATAGCTTGTATCCTGACCTCTCCAGTCCCATCCCTGCCCTGCCCACTGGCCCTTCCCCCCCTCTCTGAGGTCGCTTTTCCAACCTTGTCTGTGAGGGGGAGGGATCTGGGGTTGGATCTCCAACCCCTCCTTCCACAGTCAGAGCACTGTCTCTGACCTCAGAGGAGTTTTATGAGCAATCCTATGAGTTTAATAAGTAATCCAGTGGTTCCTAGGATGCTCCCTTAAAATATATTAAACCATAGAATTGCTCCCTTAAAATATTAATGGGGAATTTCTTCCATATACATGGGCCCTTACAGGGCAAAGCACACACGTTGCTCATTTGCATTTTTATTTGGCAGATTTGTTATTTTTACTCTTTAGTACATTATTAATCTAGAAGGTACTTCATCAGGCTTATCAAGGCTGGAACAATTAAACAGATGGTCAGTTTTGTAATGGAAATAAAGCCAACCAGAAAGAAGTCTATCCATCCCTGCACACACATTCTCATTTGCTCTGCCTCTCATTTGAACTGATCTCATTAGATTTGTTTATATTAAGCTCTTGCAGTGAAAGTGCTGCTAATCTCTGCTTCAGGACAAGCAGATGGGAGAATCACAAACCTATATCTCAGTATGATTAGATGATACAAAGTGCTTCAACTGCTGCAGCTGAGGCAGGCTGGATGTGGTGGAAGGTGAGACATGGGAAGGAAGCCATGGAGGACTAAACATGTCGAGGCTGTGAAAAAATGTGAGCCAGTAACTAGCCAGCAGGAGCCTGGTTGCCTGGGGTGAAGCCCATGTGTACAGTATGGAGATTATTTTATTTACTCCATTATTTATCTACTCAATGGTAGATCTGGACTAGCCATGACTTTATGGAATCATATAGATGGGTTGCTGGCTATAACAACTGACCCTTCCACAGTTTTCCTGTACATTTATTTTGACCTTGGTAAATTCTGCTAGAACACTCTTGCATCGAAGTAATGACTCTCCTCCAAGTTTGGATGACGCTCTAGTAACATTAGGACACTCTACTAGGTCTGAGCTGTTTTGGCAGCTACATTAAGTCTATTCACCATCCTTTCTATGGCACCTGTGTGTGTTCTTCTCATAATGAAGCCTTAACACAGTTATTGTTGTTGACAAAATTTATTACCACTTTTCATTGTAAAATAATCCCAAAGCAGTGTACAAAATCACTAAAACACATCAAAACCATACAACATTGACTAATAGTAAAACAGTAAAACAGGCAAGAACATTAATATGAATAAAAAACAGCTCGCAAGATGCAGCAATCCAATTTCAATAAAAAGCTTGGGTGAACAAATAGGTCTTGAGCTGGTGCCAAAAGCTGTGAGACCTGATGCTGACTGAATATGAGAGGGGGAGGAAGTCCCACAAATGGGGTGTATGTATTGAGAATTCCCTCTCTTGGGTCAGCATGTATGGAACTCCAGGCAAATGCAAAACTGTCAAGAGGGCATACGCACGAGATTTTAATATCTGGGAAAGTGCATAAGGGAGAAGGCTCTCTATCAGGTATCCAGGTCCTAAGCTGTGTAAGATAGCACAAGCACCTTGAACTTGGCTCAGCAGCTTATTGGCAGCCAGTGCAACTCCCTCAGAATTAGAATAATATGTTCTGGTAGGATGTCCCCATGGCATTTTTCATTAGCTGTAGCTTCTGGACCAAGCTCAGAGGCAGACCTACATAAAGCCCATTGAAATTGTCCATTCTTAACATTACCAGTACATGGATCACTGTGGCCAGGCTATCCCTGCCCAGGAACTGTGTTTTAGCTGTCATACTAATTGATGCTGGAAAAAGGCACTCATTGCTGCAGAGGCCACATGCATCCATTGACAGTGATGCATCAAGGAACACCCTCGAGCTATGCGCCTGCTCCTTCAGAGGGAATGCAACCCTTTTCAGAACACACAATGGCCCTAGGTCCCAGACAAGGGAACAACCTGTCCACAGCACCTCCATCTTCTTAGGATTCAGCCTCAGCTTATTGCCTCTCATACAGCCCACCACTGCATCCAGACACTGGTCCAGTGCCTGCACAATCTCTGCTGACTCAGATGATACAGAGAACTTGAGTTGGGTATTATCAGTTGTTACAAGACCAGGAGGGGGCAACCATTTTTCCTCCTGGTGGACCCCTTCTTTATGTATGTTCCTCAGGAAAAGAATCTCTGATAGGCTGCCAGTAGTCAGGATGCGTCTCCTGACACACCCTAGTCTGTCCAGCTGCTTGGGGAGTTTCTGAGCCTTCTTGCCAAGGGCCCCTCTCTTCAGCCCAGACCTAGGAAAGAAGAAAAAGAAAGGTGCTTTGGACTTTCCTTCCCCAAACTCAGAAACTGAGACTTACGAACACCCTTCTAAAAATCTTAAAATACAGGTGGTAGCTTTGTAACCATGTGGTCTTTCATGTGAGGAAGAGTTCAGGGAGAAACCCTTTTAAAACAACACAGCCAAAAAGCCGTGTGTGTGTGTGTGCGTGTGTGTGTGTGTGTAGAAATGCGGGGGGGGGGGGAACCAGGGAAGGCAACAATCACAAAAATACAAGTAAACATCAAAAAGTCAGTCTAACTTATCTACTCACTTTACCTACTTGAGTACAGTCTTGGATCTTAGAGCATATGCTGAGTTTATTGCAGAGAAGATGTTCAGAGAGAGAGAGAGAGAGAGAGAGAGAGAGAGTGCGCATCTGGCTTCCAGTTAGATGATATATCAGAAAGTTCTAGAAGGACTGAGGGGATCTTTTTATGGGGATCTCTGCTCAGTAAAAGCCAGCCCATTTGCAGAGACTGATGGTCTGTCCAATGACACAATAGCTTCCATTTCTGATATCAGTGGTCTAGCCAGCAAATCAGAAAATTACCTAGTGGTAATTACCCACCATCTTAAGGACTGGAACTTATCTCTCAAAAGCCCACAGTGGTTGGGACTAGTCAGCCTTTTCAAGAAAAGGGGTTAAGGTTTTGTTTGCATTTCGGAGGACAAAGAGTGAAATAAGGCTAGATAAAACTATTCAGGTTACTCAGCAGGGTGCCAACTGACCAGATGCTCTAAGGGACACTGTGGATCTACATCAGAGGTAGGGGTTTATCACATATCTTCCCCCTTAAGTCCTTGTTTTGGTGAAGCATGTTCTACAGGACAGCTGGACAAAAATGGACAGGACAGGTTCTTATACACTTAATAGTGCAGTCGCATTATGCAAAATTGGTACAATAGCAAAGGAAACAGCATAGTAAAGCATCAGCAGTTACATTGTGCTTGCCGTTAATATGTTTGAACTCAAACTCATAGTTTTGTAAGGCCAAACACCAGTGTAAGAGTTTGATGTTAGTCCCTTTTTTCTTGTTCAGCCAACAGAGAGGGGAATGAACACCTGTCCCCACACATACGGATGGAGCTTAGACAGAGCTCATATGATAGAAAGGCACTCTTTCTCAATTGTGGCAAGGCTTTGTTCTTGAGAAAGAAGTTTGCAGGTGAGGTAGATAACTGGGTGGAAATCTCCCATTTCATCAGCTTGGAAGACGACAGTTCCCAGAGGGATCGGTATGAGCTGTCAAGTGTTTGTCAAAGTTCAGTACAACTAAAATGGGCTAAGAAGTGAGTCAGGCCTTCAGTTGATCAAAGGCTTTTAACAATCAGAAGACTACGATACTTTTTCAGGAAGTCTTTTTTGACAAAAGTCAGTGAGGGGTGCAGTGCTCTACAAATCAGCCCTCTACACATCAGTGGTAAAATCCAACAAGTCCCCAAAATGACTGGACCTGCTTCTTGGTGGTGGGTGTGGGCCATTGAACAATAGCTTCTACTTTTGGGAGATCAGATTTAATGTGGCCTCTCCCAACTCAGTGACCCAAATAAACCACTTCTCCCAGCCCAAACTGACATTTTAGGGCATTGATAATGAGTCCTGCTTTGTGAAGACATTTTAAAACAGTACTTTCATCATCAAGGTGTTCTTTCCAGGAAGAACTATAGATGGCGATGTCATCCAAGTAAATCACAACAAAGGAGTAGGGGTGGACGAAAGTCCCTTACCTGTCGTCGAAGGACGTTCGCGGTGGGGGGGAGGCGCTTCGCTGCTCCCCCCGCGAAGTTCAGGCCGGGGGGGGAGGCTTCCCGCCTCGCCCCGGCCAAAATTCAGGCCGGGGGGGAGGCTTCCCGCCTTGCCCGGCCGCGAACGCGAAAGTTTAAAAAACAAAAAACAAACGCCCCCTGATAGGCTACGTGACGATTCACGTAGCCTATCACAGCTAGATCTGCAAAGTCAGCCGTGATAGGCTACGTCAATCGTCACGTAGCCAATCACGGGTGACTTAAAAAAAAAAAAAAAGCGCGTACGCTAATGGCGGCCCCCATAGGGAGCCGCCATTCGCGTTCCTTATTTAGTCGCTGTAGTCTACGTAAATGTTTACGTAGACTACGGTGAAAATAAGGGCAACGCAAATAGCGAACACGTTGGCGCTTGGCCCCCCGAAGTTTCGGGGAGAAATTCTCCGCCATCCCTACAAAGGAGCTTGAGAAGTTGATTAACCAGCCTTTGGAAGGTAGTTAGGGCACTCCTAAACCTGAAAGGCAAAACAGTGAAAACAAAAAGTCCTGGACGAGTGGTAAAAGCAGATTTATTTATTTATTTCTATATCACCTGATAGCCGAAGCTCTGCGTGGTTCACAAAAATTAAAACCACGAAGTACAGCATAAAACAATATAAAATATGAAAGCTTAAAACTACAATATAAAAGTACAACCCACAATAAAATCTAGCAGCAATGCAGAGATTTAAAATACAGATTTAAAACAGCAGAGCTAAAAGACCAGAGTGCTAAAATGCTGGGAAAATAAAAAGGTCTTCACCTGGTGCCAAAAGGAGTACAATGGAGGTGCCAGGCGAACCTCTCTAGGGAGCTCATTCCAAAGCCAGGGTGCCACAGCAGAAATGGCCCTCTTCCTGGTAGCCACCCACCTCACTTCCTTTAGCAGCTGCTCCCAGAGAAAGACCCCTGAAGATGATCTTACATATGGGAGGAGGTGATCCCTCATTTAACCTGGCCCCAAGCCGTTTAGGGCTTTGAATGTTAATACTAGCACTTAGATTGGGCCTGGACATGGACTGGCAGCCAATGCAGCTGGAAAAGTACTGGCGTAATGTGCTCTCATTGGCCAGTCCCATTAACAGTCTTGCTGCCCCATTTTGGACAAGCTGAAGTTTCCAGACCATTTTCGAAGGCAGCGCCATGTATAATGCATTGCAGTAATCCAGACGACAGGTAATTAGGGCATGGATAACTATAGCTAGGCTATCTCTATCCAGATAAGGGTGTAGTTGGTATATCAGCCTAAGCTGATTTGTAGGGGTGTACGAACCCCACTTACCAGTCTGCTCCGGGGTCTGCTGGGGGGGGAGGTGATCCGTCCCTCCCCTCCCCCCAGAATCCTCCCTGGCTGATTCCTCTCTGCAGCGAGTCTGCAGAGCCGCCGGCTGGGCCTGTCCGCAGCCAGATTTCCATCCGCTGCCGGGCTGCGGATGCAAATGGCGTCCGGCATAGCCAACGCCATTTGCATCCCTGCTCTTTTCGTAATAGGCTATGTAAATATTTACGTAGCCTATCACCAAAAAGAGCAGGGACACAAATGGCATCAGTTTCGCTGGACGCCATTTGTGTCTGCAGTCCAGGGCAGTGGACGGATGGTAGTAGATGGACCCAGACTGGCCAGCAGCAGGTAGGGTCTGTCCCGACTTTAGTTTGCGGGGTGGCGGGAGGGAGCATTCCGTTCTGCCACAGACTCCGGGGTGCTGGATTCTAAAGAATCCGGCCTCATTGGAGTCCATGGTGGATTTCTCCGTCATCTTTACAGATTTGATCCTGCCATCAGCATCCAATATGCTGGATATCTGCAAATATCCCTTGATGAGATCCAGGGTAGTAATATAGGTGGCACCTCCTAGGTTCTCTAGGAGATCATCTACTTCAGGCATTGGAAAGCAGTTCGGGTGGTGATGGTATTCAGACAGCAGTAATCAACACAAATATGAACTGAACCATCTGGCTTTGCTACCAGCACTGCTGGAGAACACCAAGCACTATTGGAGGGTGTTATAAACCCAAGAGACTTGTTCTGTACCTCTGCTGTGTGTCCTTTCTTTGCTTCCCCACAGCATGGTAGGGAGAGGGGGTGATTAGGAAGTGATCCCCATGAGAATCGAATGGGTAGCCAGTTCAGTTCTCTCAGGTTGGCTGGAAAACAAACCTTCAGAACTTTGAAGTAAAGTTTTCAGTTGCTGGGCATGTGTAGCTGAGAAGTCTAGGGCTAGGCTAAGGGTCTCAATTCCTCCTCCTGGAAGACAGTCCTCTTGATGGTCCCAAGGCAAATCCTTTTCACCCCCTTTGAGGGGCTGTATGGACAAAAACATGTTGGATCAATCCCTACATGGCTTTAGGGAGTTCACATGGTGTTAAGTCCTAAGTCCATGGTGCTAGGTCTCAGTCCTACAGATGAGTAGTCAAGGAGGTAACTTATCTCCCTAAGTGAAAGGTTCTTCCCAATCTGCCTCTATCATATTCATCCTGAGAGGCTTGATGACTATGACTTGGTCGCCTTCTTTATACTCCTGAGCTCAGGCACCTTTTGTTTTTCTTTTGTTTTCCTTGAGTGCTAGACGAGTGTTTCTTGGCAAGGGTGAGACTTATTTGCTGAGAGTTTTGTAGATTGTCCACACTGTCTAGGATAGAGCTGGGTTCTGACTCTTGGGCATGGGCTCCTTCCCAGTGCTCCTTTACAAGATCCAGGGGCCCACACACTTTCCTCCCAAATACTCATTCAAAGGGAGAAAAACCTGTGGATTCCTGTGGCACCTCTCAATAAGCAAAAAGGAGGTGTTATAAAGAATCATCCCAGTTATTGGGATGAGTGTCTACACAGACCTTGAGCATTTGTCCCGAAGTGGCATTGGATCTCTCAACCAGGCCATTAGTCTCTGGGTAAGCAGTAGAAATTAGGTACTTCATGCCACCCCTTCCTCACAGTTGTTTCATGAGAGTGGACATAAAGTTAGTAGCTTGGTCTGAAACTATTTCTGGGGCAAAACCAAATGGTGTGTGTGTGTGTGGGGGGGGAGAGGCCGTGCATTTGCTACAGCTGAGCCCTCTGTGGATGAAAGGGCCACAACTCCAGGGTACCTGGTAGCAAAATCCATTTTAAATATTTTATTTAAAATATAAATAAAAATATATTTATTTTTTCATGGGTAGCATGGGGTCCAAGGGAGCATATGCCTTGCCCACTGTCTGGCAAGTAGGGCAAGACTGTCAGGAGTCTTTAACATTCTCAGCTATTCTAGGCCAAAAAATTAATAATGTAGTAGTCTTTCTTTGGTACGTGCCACTCTTTGATGCCCAGAGAAAGGAATATCACGGGCCAATGTTAAAAGCTTTTCTCTATAAGGTAGGTGCACTACCAGCTGGGTCCTGGTCTCCCACCCTTCTTGATAGCTCTTGAGGAGAAATTCCTGGTTGAGAAGTCCCCCCTTCCAAATAAATCAAGACTTACAGTCCTTTGGAAAGTCTTTAGAAGGCTGGTTGGCTTTTGGGGGGATTGGTAAAGGCTGTTGTCACTTAACTGAGCATGCTGAAATTCTGTTGACTTGGCCACTGTAACAGGGAACCTCCACAGATGCAGGATCAATGACTGGATCCTCAGTGTTGCCTGGGTCTGGTTTGTGGGTCTTTGCAGCAAGGAATTCCATAGGTGTGGGAGTGGGGGCTGGAACCTCTGCATTGGTGCCACTGGAACTAGAGAGAGATGCAAGCTGCTGGTCCTCAATGAGGCATGACTGGAGAAAGGCTTTTTAGCCACTGCTTTGGCTGGAGCTACCTCCAAAGAGCAGGCCTGGCTATGTGTGACAGTGTTGATGCTTGGAAATGAAGCCATGTGGTGTGCCATATCAAGGACTGGTGTTTTTAGCTCCCTGAGGATAGCCAGGGATGTGATAAGCAACCCCTCTACACCCATGTTAAGGTCATTTATGAAAATACTGAACAGCATAGGCCCTAGGATAGAGCCCTGCAGCACTGCACCCCAGGCCTCCTCCACGAGGATGCTGAGCCATTACTGAGCACTTGTTGAGTATGGTTGCTCAACCTAACAACAGTATCGCCAAGCCCACACTTTACCATCTTGTCCACAGAGATATTATGGGAAATCTAATCAAATGCTTTGCTGAAATCGAGATATACTATGTCCACAACATTCCATGCATGATCTACCAAACTAGTAACTCTAACAAAAAGGGAGATAAGGTTGGTCTGCCTTATTCCTGACAGACCCATGGTGGCTCCTACTAAATGTATTATTTAGGAACATAGGAAGCTGCCACCTTCTGGATCCACCTTCTTCCCCATTTTGAAGATGGGGGCAACATTTGACCATCTCCAGTCTTCTGGCACTTCACTTGTTCTCAAGGAATTCTCAAAGATTACAGGTAGCAGCTCTGAAACAACATCCACAAGCTCCTTCCCAGGGATGTGCTTAATCTAGTCCTGGAGATCTGAACTTGTTTAAAGGAGCTAGGTGTTCTCCAACCGTGAGGAGCCATTAGGGGTTGCTTTATAATTCCTGAGGTTTCCTAGGTTGGCCCAGCAACAGTAGCCAGTCACACAGGTAGAGCTGGGTAAACAGAAGAAAAGGGAATCTGGACTTGGGCTCTTTAAATGACTCAAAGACTCTGCGGGAGGAGGCAGCGGCGGCAGGGCATAAAAACCTGAATGCTGGAAACACAGGAAAGGAGGAAAAATAAAGCAGGAGCAAAGAGGGCCAGGAGATGTGGATAGAAAGGGCACAACGCAAGGAACAAAGACCAGATGGCACAAAATGGGTTATCAGGAAGGGAATTGACCAGTGAGCTTATTTAGAAGGTCAAGGAGCTGAATCAGAGTAGTGGCTGTTAGGAATGGTAAAAGGGACTTTCCAGAACAGGCAGCAGCACACAGGAAACTACAAGACCCAGAGGACAAGAAAAGACTTCCCCAGTTCCACAGCAAACTCAGTACCAGATCATCCTGACCCCACAACTACTTACCTACAGCTTGCACCACCACATAGGCATTCATTCTGATCATGTCGGTACTTACCTGTGCTGCAACACTGGCATCCCCCCTGTCCTGCAGCTGCCCCATCTGTGGGCATCCCTTCTGGTTCTACAGATACTTAGCCATCCCCCACACCCACATAAGCATTCATCCTGGTCCTGCAGCTACTTATCTTGCTCCATGAGCCTTCACCCTGGTTCTGCATGTACTCACCAGTAATACTCCAGGGGCATTCTACCTTATTCTGCAGCTACTTACCTCAGACCCTAAGAAGGGATTCTGCTTCCACAACTTCCATTTTGAATGATCCTGATTTACAACAAGGATTAATAAAGTCTAGAGTTGTTGTATTTATGTTGTCATGTCATTCCTTCTGGCGAGTAACAGGGGAAGTGACATGTCCCGCCTGATGGAAGGAGCACCCCATGTGACACCAACTCATTACCTGCTCTGGGTTGCATGTTCCTCCTTATACAATTTAAGTTGTTCTGCCGTCTCTCCATCAACTGTTAAGAATTCATCTTCTTCCCGAAGAAAAGTCCCCTTCTCTGGTCTTTTTCTTGGCCCTAAAATAGCCAAAGAAGCCCTTTTTGTTGATTTTAGCACCCCTCACAAGTTTCAGCCGATTCTCAGCCTTAGCCTTCCAGTCACCATCCTTAAGGGTTGCAGGTATTCTGTTGTACTCCTCCTTGGGTATATGTTCCTGGTTCTGTATGTCCCTTCTGAGGGCTCCTTGGGTATATGTTCCTGGTTCTGTATGTCCCTTCTGAGGGCTCCTTCACACCGGGCTTTTATCCTGCGATTGAGATTGCTACTTCATGGAAGTTTGCAGGCTCTTTACATGACGCAGTTATCATCCAAGGCATCTCCTGCACTACATGCCCTTTGTTCCATTTTTAAATAGATCGCAGATAATGAGCTACCAAATTACCCCGTTGTGTTCTGCTTGAGTTCCCTCAATGAAAAAGGAAAAGCTGCAAGAAGAGGAGTGAGATCAATGAAAGATAATGGAAGATAATGGAAGACTCAGATATGGGGAGAAGGGTGTGGGGGGAGGAAGTGCATGTAAAGAGAGCCAGTGGTGATCCTGCATTTAAAACAGAAGCAGAAAGCCCCATTTTAAATGCAGGATTTTAGGCTGGTGTAGAAATGCCCATGGAATCCTACCCAATGTATCTCTGAATTTGTTTTTTAATTGGCTTTTCTAAAGTCCAAGGTACAAGCTCAGTGTTCACAGCCATTAGCATAACAAATTCCAACACGATCTTGTCACTTCTTTCAAGGTTCCTGCCACTTTCACTTCATCAACCAGTTCTTCCCTGTTGGTCGGGATTAAATCCAGTACAGCAGGAGGGACCCTTCTTAGCTGACTGGGCGGGGTCCATAACCCGTCACCCACTGAGCACGCTACTGCTGCTTGGATCCCCATGTCAATCTGCCTTTGGCCCTCATGTCCAGTGTACTGATGCTCACTTCCTCCTATCTCCTATTACTATCACTCTGGTAATAATGATAACAATTTTTACAGCACAATCCTATAGTCAATGCTTCCTGCATGCTAGTGTGACCTCTAGCTATCACTGCTTAAGCAAACCCTTAAGCAAATGAAAACGAGCCAAAACACTCATTTTCAGAATGGGGCAAGTCAGTGGTGTTTGCAGAAGGGAGCTCCACTGACCTGTCCCATTCCAGAAATGAGTATTTCTGCTAATTTCCAGGGCTGCTTTAGTAAGCGCTTGTTCCCTGTTGTCCTAGTGGACAGAAACAGCAAGAGCACAGCAGCACTATAGGATACTGTTCTATGTTAGCCCTGGCTGTCACCAATGTGATCCCCCTTCTCAAAGCAATTTCAGTACACGTGGAATGGGTTTAAACCTCCGCAACTCTGCATGCTGAGATGGGGGTGGGGGAGTATGTGAGTGTGGGAGGGGGCGAGGAGGAAGGCTGTGTATATGTGGCCCCAAACCCACCACCCCTTGCACATGCAGCCCTCAGGGGCAGAAAGGTTGCCTGCCCTCTTCGAGAGAATGGTGAGATCTCTTGCCACATTACAGAATGTCCTCAGCAGCAGCGAGCACATTTGTGGGCATCTGATATTAAAACCAACCTATTTTAAGGTTTGTTGTAAGGATTCCATAAAGTATTTTGCATACTAAAAATCCCGAATAAATGCTTTGTAAAATTACTACTACTACTACAATTTGCCAAATTCATTCTGTCAGTGTCCATATTGTAGTATCCCAAAATAATATTTATCATGTGCTTGTTCTATTCCTATATAAAGGCTCTGCTCCTCAGGGCTATTACATGTAAGGCAGGAGATCTGCGACTGAATCTCCTGCCATCATTTTATTTGTTAATGTAATACATTTCTGTTATGCCTTAATCAAAAATTATTTTAAGAGGGCTCATTGATGTATTTATTTTATTTGTATCCTGCCTTTCTACCAAAAAATGGCACTCAAGGTGGCTTAGAAAACAAACACTTATAATACATTACATTTAATAACAATATTAATCAATAAACATTTAAAATGAGGAAAGAACAATCTGCAGTAAATTGAAACACTAAAGCAGCAGGCAGATAAAAACAATCCTGAATTAAAAGGCTTTGGCAATTAAAATTGTTTTCAGCAGATGCCTAAAACTCATAAGAGTAGGCACCAGGCGCACAGACTAAGAAGGTTTGATCCTTGGTCACCTAAGCTCAGTAGGAAGGGATACCCCAAAGAGGGTCTCTTTGGATGACCTCAAAGAATGGCCAGGTTTGTATGAAAACAGGTGGTCCTTGAGATACCTTGTTCCCAAGCTGAATAGGGTAATTAAATATACTAATATAGTAATTATATTATTAATATAGTAATTAATTAATTAATTAATTAAATCACTAATATAGTAATTACTTAATTAATTAAACTATTCCTTGGCCACTTTTCAAAGAAGAACACAAGAAACTAACACCAACACTCTCAACTGAGCTCAGAACTGCATGGGAAGATAGCGAAACTGTTTCAGAACTAGTGAGATGTTCTGAATGACCCATGCTGGTCAACATCTGGCTGCCGCTTTTTGAATCAGCAGACATTTCTGGGAAATCTTCAAAGGCAGCTCTAGGTACATCATATTGCAGTTGTCTGATCTGGATGTTACAGGAGTATAGATTGGGGTGGGCAACTTGGGAGGATCTGGGGACCATTTTTCACACCCCAGAGCCTGCCATTGGCCCTACACACACACCCTACCATCAAAATCACCAGCATACTGCTAAAATCACTGCCACACTGATTTTGCACCACCAAAATCACTGATGCACAACTACTGCACAATTCTGGAAGCATGGAATTTCCATTTCCCCGTTAAAACAAGGCATGCAGTGAGTGCACTCCTTGTTTGACAGGCAGATCACACTCCTGGAAGACCACGATATGCCATTAAAACATGGTGCATGCTCACAATGTGCCTTGTAAAGGGGAAATGTGGCTTTTTGCTGCTGCCACACTGCTGAAATTTAGCAGCTTGACAGCAGCATTTTGGGAGACAGCAGGGGCCGCCAAATAGGTTGGAAGGCCCTCATGTGGCCCACAGGTTGCCCACTCCTGGTGTAGATAATGCTATACCAGCTCTGTTTAGGAGAGATTGCAGTGGTTGCACTAACCTAAGCAGGTGAAAACTGTTTGAGCTACAGACACCACATGGCTGTTCCAACAGTGCTACCAAACTGCAAACCATCTCCTTAAGGACAAGTTAAACTCCACCTCCTTGGTCAGATGAACTACCTGCCAACAGCCCCTGTCTTGTCTGGATTGGGTTTCAGTATATTAATCCTCACCCGGTGTGCTACTGACCCCATGCACTTAAATGCAGTCACAGGAGTGGGAGAAACTGGCTTGTGGCAGCAGCAGTGCGAAGGCCATGTTTAAACCTTTTCCATTGTGCCATTTCTGGATCAAAATCACTCCCCACTTTAATAGAGGGGAAAATACAGTCACAATACAGAAACAAGGAAGAGTCTTCTGGCACCTAAAAATCTATTATGACATTTGCTTTCATGGATTAGAGTCTAGTTCATCATATGAATAGCATTATCTTCACTTTGTAGACTCTAGCTTATGCCATAACAACTTTGTTAGTTTTAAAGGTTTTTACCGTATTGGTTTTCATTTCTACTTGTAAACTGCCTTGTGAGGACTTTGTCCTAAAAGGTGGAATCAAAGTATTATAAATAGATAGATAGATAGATAGATAGATAGATAGTCTCTGTTGTTTTTGGTCTGTCTCTCTCCCCACAATAGGTCAAGTAGGAACTTGAGGGGAGCAACTGAGGTTGGGGGAAATATTACACATTCCTTTTCCCAGCGCCTCTGAGCGCTACACAAGGCTTTTATTGTATGCTCGTAACTGCTCACTCATGATAGTTTGCAGGTCCTTTACATGACATTGTCATCCTCCAGGGCCTCTCCCACAGCCTCTATAACGCCATAGAAATCTCGTGTAATTGTGCAATTCTGCGATACCACAGCACCAAAATGGAACATATAGAAAGACAGAGAAAGAAAAATTCCAGACAGTAAATGTAAAGGAGCAGATCTTAAACCCGCAAAGAAACCAGAAGTAGAAGCGTTGGTAAAGGTGCGGGTTAAAAGCTTCATGTAGAAAAGCCCTCTGTCACAAGCCAGTTTACCCCACCCCACCTCATGGGTACTTATAAAAAAGATTTGAGTTTCCCAATCATGGATCTCCTGTGTGACATAGTTTGGCCCTCAGAAATGATATGAAACACAGCCCACCATGCATATAGCCAACATTCAGGCTAACTGATCTGCAGAGACAATAAAACAGGTCAAACCAGAAGGTTTTCACACTTTTATTGTAAAGCTTTGGGAGGGCTAATTACAGTGGAGTTTGTCATTCGACAGCTCAGCAAACAAACAGAATGGAAGAGAACAGAAAAGGGCTCACAAGGTATCATGCTTACGGCTCCAAACAAAAAGGATTACAAAGGAATCAATTGTGCTCATGGTACCTGGGGAGAACTAAGCCCCAGAACCAAAGCCTTCCCAGTGCAAGGGAAATGCATCACATTGAGAGCAATACAACCTTAGCGAGAGAGAGAGGCAGTACCTAAACATAGGTCACCATCTGAAAAATAGTTGGGTACTCTTTACTCTGCCATAGGATTTCTCCTTTTAGAAAAAGCTACACCTGCATGTACATAAAACTGTACAAAAAACAAGGCATCACAAGCAAGGAACTGAAATCTCATATAAATAGAACCAACACGAAGAGCTACAAAGGGGTTGCTTGGCTTCATCTTACACAGCTGGCCTGGGCCTGGCCTCCCACCTTTGGTTTTACCCCTGGTTTATCCTAGTACAGTGCTCAAAACTGTCCCCCATTGCCCTTCAATGTGCTTGTCTAGGACCCATGGAGCACCCTTCTTCCTTCCAAGCCCCCACCCTATCCCTGCCAATGTAGGATCTCTCCTTCTGGCTTTGAATTGTGCAAAATGAGCTTCCCTTGGTGATATCTTGGCCCTTGGAGATTGCCCCACCATGCCCACTCCTGTGGCATCTCCCCATTCCATGGCAACTTCAATTTTCCTCACCAGTGGCCAATCTCAGTGGCAACACTGTTGCCATCTTCAGATTCCACCTCCCAACCCAAATAACATCTTCATATCTTCTCCCACACACAAGAGGCAGCACTGCCGTGGTTTTCCTTTTGTGGACCAAGTACTACAGCCTCTTTCTTTTTTCCTCCCTCCCACAGGAAGCAGTCCCCCCCCCCCATACCCCAGGGATAATGCCAGGGGAAAGAGGCTGCAGGTTGCCCCTTCTCAAGATGTCAGATATTGTCTGGCAGCCGACTGTGGATTAACCTGCTTGGTCATCAACACTCAGAAGTCATTGGCCTTAGCCCAGCTAGCAAAGGAATAAGCAGCCCGGGCCTCCTTAGGCTAGCACACATTTTGCTCTAATGGGCCCTCTGACAAGTACGTCCAAGGATGGAAGCAACTCTTGGATGAGGGCAGCCTTATAACGCCCATTGGCAAGGAATGGACCTGGGCTAGTCTGCCTAGGAATGAGGCTGCCACCTGTTCTGTTTTTGACTGAACAAGTCCAGCTTATGGATAGGCCTATTTTATTAAAAACAAAAGGTGATAACCTTACCTTGGAACCACAGGTATCCTCTTGTCAGTGAGCCTGGCTTCTGCCTATGCCTTCCACAGCAAGGACGTAATAATAAAGAAGAGACTGAGAGGAGGGTCCTGCCCCCCTGCATACCTTATGGTGGCACTTTAAAGTGTCTAGATAGGACAGTGTATGATCTGGGCCGAGTGGCTGAAGTGCATTTGATCCCTGGGCAGGGCTGATTTAAGCCAGTATCTACCAGTCTTAGTGCCTTCTACCAACTGAATGGGCATGGAGAAAACTAGGCATTTCAGGACTTCCTGATAAATTAGCCCAGGGCCTCAGGGAATAGATCACAAACTGGGGACTCTGGTACTGGAATCCAGTCACCTAGTGCTCTATAGCATGTGGCAGGTTGCCACAGGAGGGAATTGCTGTTCTGCTCTCTGCTGTTCTTCAGTGTCACCACTGCACACTGTCAAATAATAAGTAAAAGGTGATATCGTAACAATGTGCTCAGCAGGGAGCAGATGGCACAAGGGGGCAGTAAGGTTCCACATGGTCCTATAAAGCTTCTGAGTCTGGCCTGGCTCCTTGGTATGAGGAACCTGACGACTGCACCCCACTTGCTTCCTGACTTGACTACCAACTTGTCTCCACACTGCCAGCCCTGACACACAAATACACAAGTGTACCACAAAAGAAAAGAAGAGGTATTCCTGCGTATACCACAAGCGGCCTCTCTGCCGTCCTCTCCTTGCCAGATCCGTTCAAATCAGAATGCTGAACAGAGACACAGCGAGGGAGGGGGATGGCCAGCCTGCCTTCTACAACACAGCAAAGGAGAACACATCTGTGACCCCTGGCAATGTATGAGAAGGGGGGCAGGGCCTATGGGCACCAAAGGAGCGAAGCTAAGAGGACCAAGCTGGGCCCAAACAGTGTCAGCTCATCTCGCGGGGAGAGGCCCATGGCTAGAGAGTGTACCAGGGAACTTGTATCCTCGCAGCCATGTGCACTGGAATGTTGTTGGAAGTCCAACAAACACCAGCTGGCAGACAGGGAAGTGGGTGGGAAGGGATTGCCATGAGCGAGCACTAGGCTACATGGAGCCAGGCCCAACACCATCAGGACAGCTAAGAGTGACTTAAGGACCATGTCACTAAAGCAGCCCACACATGGCTGGTGGAGGACACATTCTCCCTTGCCCAAGCAGGGCTGGTCTTTTGAGGGCACTTACTGTTGGGGTTATTCATGCAAAGGGTAGTTCCACTGTTCTTCATGGGCCCCTGCTGGAACTGCAATTCCACAACAGGACTCCTACAGTTTGGTAGTATGTGGCTAAACCTGTGGGACTGGAAGAGAATATTGGAGCCCTTGAAGCTGGCCCTGTGGTCTATAGGCATAGGGAGAGGGGATGACTCCAGCATACAGTGGCCCCATGGCACCCAGTGCGACCCTGAGTCAACGCTCCATTTCACAAAGGCAATGGTGGCTTACAGGCAGACAAATCAAAGGCCAGAATCATGGCGTTGGGGCCCAATGACCCCATGAGAATTCCCTGCCTCAGGTGAGGCAGAAGAGATATTGGGAAGTTAGGGGGTTGTACCACCTGAAGAACGGAAGTCTCTTCCGTCTTTCCTACTGGCCCAGCTCCACTGTCCGTGGGATATGGGCAAAGGAGGACCAGCAGAAAGCCACAGCTACCAGCTCTAGGATTCCCCCACACCTGATGAGAAGAGTTGCTGAAGTCCGGAAAGAGATTAGGATTTAAAAGCTATGTAATGCCCTTCTTCCCAGTCCAGCTGACCGGCCAAAGCTCTCCCCGCACAAACCAGTGCCCCATCCTTATTTACACTGTGGAGGGCAAGGCTGGGCTGGCTGGAAGTGCTTGTGCCCATGTGCTCTTCTGTGTGGTGAAAGATTCAAGCTGGAAATTGCTCCCTGTGGTTTTTGTTTGTTTGTTTCAATGTCTTTTTGTTTCAAGGACAATAAAACTTTTGATCAGGCAGGACGCAAATGTCATTCCTAAGATTCATATTTACAGGAGTCTACAGTAATAAGAGAGGCAGCTTTCCCGCCTGTACCTGTGCCAGGTGCTCTCAGCCCTGTGCCCAATGGACTCCACCAAGTCTGTGTGGACCTTTGGTAACTAAGCCCTCCCCCCCACCCCCAGCCCTGAAGCCATGAGGCCAAGCCCTCTTCACTCAGTTCCCTTCTCCCTCTTCCCAGACATCCAGAGACCACTCTGCCGAGAGCTTGGTAATTCAGGCTGGTGTCAGTCCTCTTGCCCTGGGAGCAATGAGCATACAAAAGTGTTCCTGTGCCCAGGGCCTGGGCAAGGCATTCTCACCTGGCAGGCACAGAACTGCCAGGGCGAGGGATAAAGCATCACAGTTTGAAAAGTCCTTCCTTCTTATTCTCCTTCTTTGAGTTCCAGACATGGGTCTCAGTGATGTTTTCAGGTACTTCCACCGTCCTCTCAGTCTCACAGGTAGATCTCCCGCTTGGCAGTTTGGGAAGATGGTGTGGTGGCTGTCTGGAAGTCCGAGGTCTGGGTGAGAGGGATTTCCTCCATGGGGGAGTCCTTGCAGGGCTCATGGCTACTGTTGGAGAAGGCACTGTATGTGGGGAGCAGGCGGAGGTTAGCCATTTTGGTGTTTCGCTCTTCTGAGAGTCTGGGGCTGCCGTTCCCAACTTGCTCTTGACTCCCTCTGTCTTGATAAGGCACAAATGTAGAGAGTTTGAGGGCATTCTTGGGTCGCCGGCTTGGAGAGGACTGACCTGGCATCCAGCAGGTGTCAGAGTGACCAAACTCTGTGCATTCCCGGGTGCAGGTCCCTGTCATGGCTACGTCAGGCAGAGGCCGGAGATCTGCACACAACAAAGGAAAGGGGTGGAGAAGGATTAAGGCAAACATGTAGCTATGGATGAAGGCATACATAGTGGCTGCAAGAGCTAAGCTTGAGGCAAGCTCAAAGCAAAATATGCTAGGAGAACGTGCTCAGGAGCAACCTTCCTCACCCATTCTCTCTAGTATAGCAATGCTTCTTTCCCCGGAAGAGAAGTACTGGAAGAGGGAACTAAAATGTTAAGCAGAGCACTAGTCTTCAAGCTGATCTGTGCCACCAGCAACCAGGTGAAAAGACTGAAGTCTGGTCTATACATACAACAGAAGCAAGGAAGAATGATTTGGTGCAATCATAACATGGTACACTGTGCCATTTCAGACTGTAGCTATTCGAATGCTCTTCTAAACCAAACAAAACCCTGCACTTAGAAAACTGGTTCAGCAGTGGATCCTTGTCCCTGATGCGGTTGCTTTTTGACTTGCAGGGAGGGTGTTGTTGTTTTTTTAATGTTGCAGGGCAATAATAGGATCCCTTCCATCTGCAGTCTGAAGTGGTATAGCTCACACCAGGGGCGTTGCTAGGTTCTTAAAAGATCTGGGGCACAGGCCCATAGCACAAATTGCATATATAATATATATCCGAGTCTAAGTGCACCTCTAATATATATGTATGTATGTGTGTGTGTGCATGTGCATGTGGTGTGCTTGCGTATGTGTATAGATTACATACATACATACGTAAGAAGTGTGCACCCCCCCACACTTCAACTCATGCCCCAATTCAGCATTTTGTAAAACATCCCGCTTCTGCTTGGGCCAATTTATAGTTGTACCATTTCAGCTCAGCACCAAACCTGAGTCAAGGTTTGGAAAAATTAGTCTTTATGCTTCCTTCTGACAATGGGAAATTAGAAAAAAAACCCTGTAACTTTTTTCTCTTCGTCAGAACTGGATGATAATTTCAGGCATAGTAGGGGATTACACCTGCCCAAAGTCAGAAAAATAGGTGCAGGGTTATATTTTGATTTTCTTTTAAAGAGAACTGCGAATAACATTTTTATTCCTTGGAAGAATTGGATATGATTTTCAGGATTCATTGCCCCATCAGAGGAGATCATGTCTGCCAAATTTCAGAATGATAGCCACAGGGGGTTTTGTGCAAGGGTGGCCTTGACATTTTCAGGTCCCCAGAAGAGGTCATACTTATCTCCCTATTTTCCTTGTGGACCATTGTTCTGTAAATTACAGACAGCCTAGAGGTGTCCCTAAGTAAGAAACCAGCAAAGTTTCAGAAGGATAGGTGCAGTTGTTCATGTGGAAGGGTGTTCTCCAATTTGGGGGAGGGAGTGATTTGCTTTCCCTTCCCTTCCCCCCTTCCCCAATAGTTTTTGGGTAAGTTTGTATGAAAATGCATAGGTCATTAGAGGTGTTCCCCAGGCAAGAAACTTGCAAAGTTCCTGAAGGATGTACATGCATGCAGATTTAGAATTACTAGAATTTATTTACATTTCACCAATGTTAGCAGCAGGGAACGTGGGTGGGAAGGTGCTATTGCATTGTGGGTTTCCCGTGGGCATCTGGTGGGCCACTGTGTGAACAGAATGTTGAACTAGATGGACCTTGGTCTGATGCAGCACAGCTCTTATGTTCTTAAACAGAGTGCCCCTGAGCATATGCAGAATGTTTTTCTTTCACTACTGAGCACTTACATTCTCCCCCTACCAATTCTATTCCCCTCCATGCACCCATCCCTCCTTATCCTACCATCCTCCAGCAACTCTTCATAAAAACAGATGTCTTGTTTTGTGCAACTCCTCTCTACCTCCTCCTTGTTATGCACAAGCTCTCACTGTATATTCCTCCCCGTAACTTCATTTGTGCCAAAACAGCCAATGAATCTGTTTTCAAAACTAGGGTTAAGTTATGGAGAAGCTCTGAGCATGTACTAAATGTCTTTCCCTCACCACTGAAGCTAGAGTTCTTGCAAAATTAAAACACACACACACACATACTGTAAATGACAAAACATGCATAGGACTGAGCTGAAAGGGCTCAGTTCATTAGATGGAATTGGGCAGTCAGTGTATCAAGCCTGCAGTACTCACAACTCAGGACTTATTTCTGAGTAAACATGCAGAACATCAGGGTGCAAACCTCCCTGCAAAAGTAACTTGTGCTGGAATCCTATGCACACTTTCCTGAGGGTAAGCCTCATTAAACATAATGGGACTTTTGAGTAGGCATACATAGGCTTGTATAGATAAGCAGTATTTATCTCCCCCCCCCCTTAAGAAACTCCTATTTTTATTAAAGTTTTCTGTTCAGAGGAACATAGGAAGCTGCCTTATACCGAGTCAGATCCTGGGTCCATCTAGCCCAGTATTGTTGACATTGACTGGCAGCAGCGGCTTTCCAGAGTTTCAGGCAGGATTCTTTCCTAGCCCTACCTGGAGATGCCGGGGATTGAATCTGGGACCTTCCGCATGCCAAGCAGGTGCTCTACCACTGAGCTACAGCCCTTCCTATTGCTGGATAATGGCAACTGACAAACAAAACAGCCCCAGATTTGTTTCTCTGTGACCATGTGAACCCACTTTTCTCAAAGACTTGAGTGAGAAGGAGAAAAACCAACCCTCTTGTCTGTGTGTATAAAGTTGAATACAGTTCAGAACTTCTCTTGCCCACTGAAGAGAATTCTCTTTAAGAATTCCCCAAGACATGCTCTGGGTGGAATAAAGAAGAGAAAGAAAGAACAGGATAGGGGAAGGAAGAGGAAAAGAAGAATGGTGACTGGAAATGTGCTCAGGGGTGGGGAGTAGAGAGAATTCCCTAAGCCAAGTGGCTCCTTTCAGAGAGGTAGTACTTCAGAGGAATTTAGGAGGCTGTGGAGAGTTTGCAAGGATTGCACATACTTAAATTAACATTATGAGGTGAGGTGGCTGAGGGCTTTTTCTAGTTTTTTTAAAACTGTAGAACCTATTTAAAAGCCTCAGCAGTTCCTCGATCATGATGCCACATAGTCCTAACCCTCCCTTTGGGATTATTTGAGTTCTACAGCTATTTAGAAGAAATTAAAGTGGAGGGGGAGAAAGAAGTTTGTGGAGGCTGATTGGATCCTTTGCTGTACTGAAGCTACTAAACTTCTACAGAAACCAAAGGTTCCAGTCTGAGGCAGTAAAATCAGATGCTGTGTGAAATACCAGTATTTCACATGGAGGTCTTTCTTCCCTTCCTTCTCACTCTTCAAAATTTCATTGCAGGCAAGCTCCCAACAGTGGGCATGTAAGAGCAGAAAAGAAAAGTAGGGGGAGAGGTTTTTTGCACCTCAAAAAACAAAAAAGCAAACCAGTACCAAAGATTAGGGATAGTGACCTCCTAATGGTCATTCTCCCCTTCATGGATCACTGCCTTGTTGTGGCGAAGGGGCTTGCGTAACTCAGTGAAGCCATAAGCTATGCCGTGCAGGGCCACCCAAGATGGACAGGTCATGGTGGAGAGTTCTGACAAAATGTGGTCCACTGGAGAAGGAAATGGCAACCCACTCCAGCATTCTTGCCAAGAAAACCCCATGGAACATATCACAAGGCTAAAAGAGATGACGCCGGAAGATGGGCCCCTCAGGTCGGAAGGTGTCCAATATACTACTGGGGAAGAGCAGAGGGAATTTCCAAGTAGCGCCAGAAAGAGTGAAGCAGCTGGGCCAAAGCCGAAAGGACACTCAGCTGTGGATGTGTCTGGTGGTGAAAAGAAAGTCCAATGCTGTAAAGAACAATATTGTTTAGGAACCTGGAATGTAAGATCAATGAATCAAGGTAAGCTGGAGGTGGTCAAACATGAGATGGCAAGACTGAACATCGACATCTTGGGAATCAGCGAACTAAAATGGACAGGCATGGGCGAATTTAATTCAGGTGACCATCATATCTACTACTGTGGGCAAGAATCCCTTAGAAGAAATGGAGTAGCACTCATAGTCAACCAAAGGGTGGGAAAAGCAGTACTGGGGTACAATCTCAAAAACGATAGAATGATCACAGTACGAATCCAAGACAAACCATTCAACATCACAGTAATTCAAGTCTATGCCCCAACCACTGAGGCCGAAGAAGCTGAGGTTGATCGGTTCTATGAAGACCTACAACACCTTCTAAAACTAACACCAAAAAAAGATGTCCTCTTCATCATAGGGGATTGGACTGTTAAAGTAGGAAGTCCAGAAATCACCGGGATAACAAGCAAGCATGGTCTTGGTGTACAAAATGAAGCAAGACAAAGGCTAATAGAGTTTTGCCAAGAGAACACGTTGATCATAGCAAACACTCTTTTCCAACAGCACAAGAGGCGACTCTACACATGGACATCACCAGATGGTCAATATCGAAATCAGATTGATTATGTACTTTGCAGCCAAAGATGGAGAAGCTTTATACAGTCAGTAAAAACAAGACCTGGAGCTGACTGTGGCTCAGATCATGAGCTTCTTATTGCAAAATTTTGGCTTAAATTGAAGAACATAGGGGAAACCACTAAACCATTCTGGTATGACCTAAATCATATCCCTTATGAATATACAGTGGAGGTGAGGAATAGATTTAAGGGATTAGACCTGATAGACAGAGCGCCTGAGGAACTATGGACGGAGGTCCGTAACATTGTTCAGGAGGCAGCAACTCAATCCATCCCAAAGAAAAAGAAATGCAAGAAAGCAAAGTGGCTGTCTGAGGAGCCTTTACAAGTAGCTGAGGAAAGAAGCGAAAAGAAGCGAAAAGCAAGGGAGAAAGGGGAAGATATACCCAACTGAATGCAGATTTCCAGAGAATAGCAAGGAGAGACAAGAAGGCCTTCTTAAATGAACAATGCAAAGAAATCGAGGAAAACAATAGAATGGGAAAGACTAGAGATCTCTTCAAGAAAATCAGAGATCTCAAGGGAACGTTTTGTGCAAAGATGGGCATGATAAAGGACAAAGAAGGCAGGGACCTAACAGAAGCAGATGAGATTAAGAAGAGGTGGAAAGAATATACAGAAGAACTATATAGGAAAGATCTTAATGTCCCTGATAGCCATGATAGTGCGGTCACTGAACTTGAGCCGGACATCCTAGAGAGTGAAGTCAAGTGGGCCTTTAGTGGATAAAGTAGCAGTTACAGGAACTCTGGGGGAAAGCGACCATGTTGTACTTGAGTTCTTGGTTGTAAGGGAAGCAAAAGCTTCCCTTAGAACCAAGATGTCCAAGATGGGTGGGAGCTTTTAAAAAAGGAAATTCTCAAGGCACAATTACAAACAATTCCAACAAGAAGAAAAGGTGGAAGACAACAGAAGAAGCCAATGTGGCTTCACAAAAAGCTTAGGGATGACCTGAAAACAAAAAAGGACACAAATAGGAAGTGGAAAGAAGGCCAAGTAACAAAGAAAGAGTACAGGCAGATAGCACAGAATTGCAGGGATGGCGTCAGGAAGGCTAAAGCTGAGAATGAGCTGAGGTTAGCAAGGGATGCTAAAAACAACAAAAAGGCTTTGTTCAGCTACGTGCATAGTAAAAGGCAGAGGAAATAAATGGTGGTTCAGCTGTTAAATAAGGATGGCAAAATGATAACAGATGACAAAGAAAAGGCAGAAGTGCTCAATTCCTACTTTGGCTCAGTCTTCTCCCAAAAGAGGGTTCTATGACCCCCCTGGCAAAGGCGAAGTACAGGCTGAAGGGGCAGGATTGCAGCTTGAGTTCAATAGGCATATGGTCAAGGAACACCTAATTACTTTGAATGAGTTCAAATCTCCAGGGCCAGATGAACTGCATCCTAGAGTAATAAAGGAACTGGCAGAAGAACTCTCAGAACCGCTGTCTATTCTCTTTGAGAAATCATGGAGGATGGGGGAAGTGCCAGATGACTGGAGGAGGGCTAACGTTGTCCCTATCTTCAAAAAGGGTAAAAAGGAGGAACCTGGGAACTACATCAATCCCTGGGAAAATTCTGGAGCAGATGATAAAAGGAATCCATCTGGAAGCACCTTGACAACAATGCCATGATTACTCGAAGCCAACATGGATTTGTCAGAAACAAGTCCTGCCAGACAAATCTGATCTCATTTTTTGATCAAGTAACCTCCCTTGTAGACTGTGGGAATGCTGTAGACATCATATACCTCGACTTCAGCAAAGCTTTCGACAAAGTGCCCCATGATCTCCTGATGAGCAAACTAGCTCAAAGTGGGCTAGATGAAACACCGATCCGATGGATCAACAGTTGGCTACAGATTCGGACTCAAAGAGTGCTTATCAATGGGACCTTCTCAAACTGGGGAGAGGTAATGAGGGGGGTACTGCAGGGCTCAGTCCTGGGCCAAGTGCTCTTCAAAATTTTTATTAATGACTTGGAGGAGGAGGTACAGGGAATGCTGATCAAATTTGCAGATGACACAAAATTGGGCGGGATAGCGAATACTTTGGAAGACAGAAACAAAATTCTAAGTGATCTGGATAGACTGGAGCGCTGGGCAGAAAACAACAGAATGACATTTAATAGGGATCAATGCCAAGTTCTGCACCTAGGAAAAAGAAACCAAATGCACAGTTACAAGATGGGGGATACGTGGCTCAACAACACTACAAGCGAGAAGGATCTTGGAATTGCTGTCGATCACAAGCTGAATATGAGCCAACAATATGATGTGGCTGCAAAAAAGGCAAATGCTATTTTGGGCTGCATTAACAGAAGCAAAGATGATCAGGGGACTGGAAACAAAGCCCTATGAAGAGAGACTGAAAGAACTGGGCATGTTTAGCCTTGAGAAGAGAAGACTGAGATGAGATATGATAGCGCTCTTCAAGTACTTGAAAGGTTGTCACAGAGAAGAAGGCCAGGATCTCTTCTTGATCATCCCAGAGTGCAGGACACGGAACTTCCTGACTGTAAGAGAAATACGACAATGGAACCAATTACCTGGGGAGGTGGTGGGCTCTCCCACACTGGAGGCCTTCAAGACGAGGCTGGACAGCCATTTGTCAGGGATGCTCTGACTTGGATTCCTGCATTGAGCAGGGGGTTGGACTCGATGGCCTTGTAGGCCCCTTCCAACCCTACTATTCTATGATTCTATAAGCATTAGTAACAACAAAGCTAGCGGAGATGACAGTATTCCACCTGCGCTATTTAAGATCCTAAAAGATGATGCTGTTAAAATGCTGCACTCAATATGCCAACAAATTTGGAACACTCAACAATGGCCACAAGACTGGAAAAGGTCAGTTTACATTCCAATTCCAAAGAAGGGCAATGCCAGAGAGTGTTCAAACTACCGTACAATTGCGCTCATTTCCCATGCCAGCAAGGTGATGCTCAAAATCCTACAAGCTAGGCTTCAGCAGTATGTGAACCGAGAGCTACCGGAAGTACAAGCTGGGTTTCGAAGAGGCAGAGGAACTAGAGATCAAATCGCCAACATTCGCTGGATCATGGAGAAAGCAAGAGAATTCCAGAGAAACGTCTATTTCTGCTTCATTGACTACGCTAAAGCCTTTGATTGTGTAGCTCACAACGAACTCTGGCAAATTCTGAAAGAGATGGGGGTACCAGACCACCTTACTTGTATCCTGAGAAACCTGTACGAGGGTCAAGAAGCAACAGTAAGAACCAGACATGGAACAACTGATTGGTTCAAAATTGGGAAAGGAGTACGACAAGGCTGCATATTGTCGTGCAAAGTACATCATGAGAAACACTGGGTTGGATGAATCACAGGTCGGAATTAAGATTGCCGGGAGAATAATCAACAACCTCAGATACGCAGACGATACCACCCTAATGGCAGAAAGCAAAGAGGATCTAAAGAGCCTCTTGTTGAGGGTGAAAGTGGAGACTGCAAAAGCTGGTTTGAAACTCAACATTAAAAAAATGAAGATCATGGCATCTGGCCCCATCACTTCCTGGCATATAGAAGGGGAAGAAATGGAAGCAGTGACAGATTTTACTTTCTTGGGCTCCAAGATCACCGCAGACAGTGACTGTAGCCATGAAATTAAAAGACACTTGCTCCTTGGGAGGAAAGCTACGGCAAACCTAGACAGCATAGTAAGAAGCAGAGACATCACCTTGCTGACAAAGGTTTGTATAATCAAAGCTGTGGTTTTCCCAGTAGCAACGTATGGCTGTGAGAGCTGGACTATAAGGAAGGCTGAGCACTGAAGAACTGATGCTTTCGAACTGTGGTGCTGGAGAAGACTCTTACGAGTCCCCTGGACTGCAAGGAGGTCAAATCAGTCAATCGTAAAGGAAATCAACCCTGAGTGCTCATTGGAAGGATAGATACTGAAGCTGAAGCTCAAATATTTTGACCTCCTAATGCGAAAACTCCCTGGAAAAGACCCTGATGCTGGGAAAGATTGAAGGCAAAAGGAGAAGGGGACGGCAGAGGATGAGATGGCTAGATAGCATCACTGATGCAATGAATATGGACTTGAGCACACTCCGGGAGAGAGCGCAGGACAGGAAGGCCTGGCGTGCTATGGTCCATGGGGTCACGTAGAGTCGGACACGACTGAACGACTGAACAACAACAATGGTCATTTTAAACCTTCTGATTAGGATCTCTAATCCCCTGTATGGCTTGACAGTTTTTTACTTTTTGCTTTAGTCTTTGAGAAAAGGAAACTTCATGCATGGCTAGCACAAAAGCCATTGGACCTAAATGTCTGAAATTTGGCAGGTTCAGTCAGCTCCATAGGGGCTGCCACGTCTCCAAATTCCATGAACTTATGTGGAAGCACAAAAAATATATAGCTCTTTGCTTTGACAGATTTTCTTGAAAATAGCAAATTGTACCTGTGACAAGCACAAAAGCCACTGGACCAAACTGCCTGAAATTTGGCAGGTTCAATCACAACCATGGGGGCTACAACATCTCCAAATTTCATGTATTTATCATACAAACTAAAAATGCTATGTCTGTTTCTATTTTCCAATGCAAGTCAATGGGAAAATGTAAAAAAAGAAAAGGCAATTAGGACAGCTCAAAAGATCTGGGGCACAACTCAAAAAGATCCTGGGCCTGTGTCCAGGGGCCTCTGTGAACGATGCCCCTGGCTCACATTACCACCCCCGAATTTTGCCACAGTCCCCTCCACATGTTGACCAGTTTTCATGCATAATCTGGACTACAGAAGTCTGTTTTTCTTGCTTACATGTGTATGCACATACACACATGCAACCCACAGGACCTCAGTAACAGTTCTCACTTCAGTCAGGATCGCTTTATTTGGCAACAAAGCCTACCTGTAGTTCTCTCTGCCTCACATGGAGGAAGGTATTGGATACCAAATACCAGCTATGCCCTGAGGTGGCAGCTATTACTCTGCTCAGGCTACAGCTGAATTGTGGTCATATAAGCTTGAAAGGAGAATATCCCATGCATAGAACTTTATTTTTAAAGAATAATTTTAATACCATGTTTCATTCTTTTTATCTTTTGTTTATCTCTTGTTGTTCACTGCTCTGGAATTTGTTTAGATGTGGAGAGGTACACAAATGTTGTAAATAAATAAATAAATAAATAAATAAATAAATCTCAATTCCACATGCTTAAGGATGCAACATTCCCCCCTCCCCACTAGCAGTGTGGTGTAGGGGGGCAGTTGGTTGCATTTCGCTTGGGAGGCATGTGCTCAAAACCCCACTCCGTCATGAAGCTTGCTAGGTGACACTGGGCCTTCTTGGGTCACTATCTCTAGTTTTGACTTTCCCTCACAGGATGATGAGAGAAGGCCACGCCTATACAGTTGTTTATTCATTGTGCAAATCTCTAAAATGCTGCGCTCTGGGATCTTTTCCTTCCTGTTTTTTTTTGCACATAGTGCCTTCCCTCTCAGTTTTCCATGCCTATACAGAAAAGAAAAACAGTTCAAGCTGCCTAAATAAACCTCTCCATAATAACGTCTGCTTTTAGTTGTCTGTTATATATGCCAAATTGTAGTTTGATTATTCTCTTCTTTATCAGTCCCTCCCCAACATCCACCCATCAAAATATTGCCACTAACAACCACATCCCACATGTGGTTGTTGCTGGCATTCTGAAGTGCTCCACAATAATTGGGGAATGTTTCTCTCACAAGCAGGGTAGCGCCTTTTACCCTAATCATTTTGTACATGGGCACTGAAGATGGGGTGCCAAGCCTGGATTTGTCAAAGACAGCTTTGTTGGGGCTGCAGGAGAGAAGTTTTTACTTTGGTGGTGGAATAACTGCTACTGTCGCTTGTACAACCCTTTAAAAAAAAGTATCTCGTTAGGGTTGTATTCCAATACATAACCAACAAAAATTAAAATAAATAAATAAATGAAAAGTTCACAAAATTATGGCTCAGGGGAAAGAAGAGGGTTTGCATATTGCATGACTCTCTGTAATTAATGTTTCTCTACAGGCACAGAGAAAGCACACAAATTGAAAGCAAACAGACACATAAACTTAAAAAGCCAGAAATCTGGCTAAGGGCACAATCCTATGCATGGTTACACAGAAAAAAGTCCTACAGCTCCCAGCATCCCTCCAGCCAGCTATGCTGTCTAACCACACATAGGATTACACTCAAAATAAGATTTCCCATGATCAGGTATAGAGGTTAAGTGCTCCACATGCTGTCATCACCTTTCTCATCAAGTCGAGAAGCAGGATTAAGCAACCCTCTCCTGGCCATCTGAGGTGAAGCTGGTGGCAACCATGCAAAGGGCCTTTTCAGTTGTGTTGTAGGGATGGCGGAGAATTCCGCCACAGATTTCACTGAGTTCCCCTGAAATCCGTGGCGGAACGGCCTCCCACCCCCGCCCCCCCACGGGTTCCCTCCGAGACGAAGCTTACCTGGGGCAGATGTTCCGGCGGCGGCGGCTGCGGCGCCAGCTCTGGCGGCTGGTCTACCGGTTGCCGCGGCTGCCATTTGCATCTGCTGTTTGTAAGTATTTATGTAGCCTATCAAGGCAAGCAACCCCCCCCCAAAAAAACTGCGTACGCAAATGGCGGCGGCTATGGCGGCCGCCATTTGCGTTCCCTATTTTTCGCCGTTTTAGCCTACGTAAATATTTACGTAGGCTATTACGGCAAAAAAAAGGGGGAAGGCAAATAGCGCCCACTATGCTATTTGTGTTCCCCTTTTCTTTCACCGTAATATCCTACATAAATATTTACGTAGGCTAAAACAGCGAAAAATAGGGAACGCAAATGGCGGCCACTGTAGCTGCCGCCATTTGAGTACGCTGGTTTTTTTTTTTTGTTGCCTCCTGTGATAGGCTACGTAAATACTTACGTAGCCTATCACAGCAGCCTGCCTGGACGCAAATGGCGGCCGCTACAGCGGCCACCATTTACGTCCGCAGCAGCCAGTCCGTGGCCGGAACTCTGGCTGCGGACGGCCCTGGCTGGCTGCTCTGCAGAGCCGCCATGGAGCGAAGCTGGCCAAGCAGGATCCCGGGGGGGGAGGACCGGATCGCCTCCCCCGTGTCGAGGATTCTGGGAGGAGGGACAGAGTGCCTCCCCCCCCACCGCGAACCAATCTGCGAAAAGGTAAGTGATTTTCGTACAACCCTATTGTGGTGCCCTATTTGTGGAACTCCCTCCCCAGAGATTCCTACTTTGCTATCCTTTTGACACCTGGAAAAGGCCTTTTTGTTAACCTTCAGTGAATAGAGGACAAAGCACAGCGTATTCCAGTACAATCAGAAAGCTGCAAACAAAAAAGGGAATAGAGACTATGGAAGGAAAAGACTCTCCAGTGGTGGTAACCTGCAAGGTCTGTGAAGTGTTTGTTTTCTTGCCTGAGATCAACATGGCCTACATGTGCAACAAGTGCAAGTTGATTACACTGTTGGAAGAAAAAGTAAGAGGACTGGAGCGGTGACTGTCGACCCTCCAGGGAATAAGAGAACACAAAGAGTTATTGGACAGAATGGTGGAATTACAGCACCAAAGCGAAGTACAGAAGTCAGAAGAGCAACAGCAAGCTGAGGCAGAAGAGGAAAATGCTGAGGTGAGGAAAACTGCAGTACAGGATACTACTTGGAAAAGGGTGACAGATAGGAGCAGAAGAACTAGAACCCACTCTGCACCAGTGGAAGCAGCAGAGCTATGGAACCATTTTCAGGTACATGAGGATGAGACTGGAGGACAGCCTGCAGAGGAAGAATCACAGGGGACCCTGCATGAGAGTGAGCAAGACGCTGAAGGTCAGTCAAGCAGAGGCAATGAAACTAAGGCCTACAACAACAAGAAGAGAAGAGCAGTAGTTGTGGGAGACTCCTTGCTGCATGAGACTGAAACCCAAGTATGTCACGAAGACTTGTGGTCTCACCAGGTATGCTGTTTCCCAAGGGAATGGATTACAAATGTGACTGAAAGGTTGCCTTGACTCATAAAGCCCACTGACAGGTATCCCTTCTCATCCATGTGGGAACAAATGGAGCCAAGCAGAGCTATGAAGAAATCACGGCAGACTTTGAAGCTTTGGGAAGGAAACACAAGAACTTTGGGGCCCAGGTAGTTTTCTCATCCATCCTTCCAGTAGTTACAAGAGCGATAGAAAGGGAAAGAAAAATATTCTGGGTGAATGACTGGCTATGAAGGTGGTGCAGACGCGACAGATTTGGATTCTGGGACCACGGGCTATATTTCCTGGAAGATGGACTGTTGGGAAAGGATGGGTTGCACCTCACAAGGGCTGGGAAGAATGTGTTTGGCCACAGCATGAAGAAGTTTATCAGGAGGGCTTTAAACTGAATCATACAGGGGAGGGAGATATAAAGTTGGGGGTAACAATGGACCACAATGGAGAGAACAGCTCTAATAGCACCCAATAATAGTCTTCAAAAACATTTAGGAAGAAAGCCAGACTATAAAGCACATGGTCTTTGATGTCTATATAATAATGTTCAGAGTATGGAAAACAAACAGAACAAACTTGAACTCTTAATACAGGAGAGAAATTATGACTTGATAGGTGTAACTGAAACTTGGTGGGATGGCTCCCATGACTGAAATACAGCAATTGAAGGATATGACCTGTTCAAAAAGAACAGAAGGAACAGAAAAGGGAGGTGGAGTTGCACTGTATGTTAAAAATACGTATCTCTGCACAGAAATACAGGAGGATGAGCTTCGTAGCCCCATCGAGAGCATCTGAGTTAAAATAAATGGAGCAAAGAATAAAAGGAATCTGGTGGTCAGAGTCTACTACCGGCCAGCCAATCAAGGAGAAGATGAGGATGAAACTTTTGAAAAGCAAATAGCCAATGTTTCAAGGAAGCATGATGAAACTGGGACTCCAATTTCCCTGATATCTGTTGGGAGACAAATTCTGCAAAACATGGCCCCTCCAAGAAATTCCTGACCTGTGTTGCAGATAACTTCCTCCTACAGAAAGTAGAGGAAGGAACTAGAGGATTGGCTATCCTTGACTTGATCCTAACCAGCAGAGATGACTTAGTGGATAAAGGAGCACTTATGGGAACTCTGGGGATAAGTGACCATGTTATACTTGAATTCTTGGTTCTAAAGGAAGCAAAAGCTGAGTATAGCCAAACCCAGGATTTTGGGAAAGCCAATTTTAATAAACTCAGAACAATGATAAGTAAGGTCCCGTGGCAAGTGACGCTAATGAGAAAAGGAGTCTAAGATGGGTGGGAGCTTTAAAAAAGGAAATTCTCAAGGCACAATTACAAACCATTCCAACAAGAAGAAAAGGTGGAAGACAACAGAAGTAGCCAGTGTAGCTTCACAAAAAGCTTAGAGAAGACCTGAAAACAAAAATAGACACATATAGGAAGTGGAAGAAAGGGCAAGCTAGAAAGGAAGAGTACAGGCAGGTAGCACAGAATTGCAGGGATGGTGTCAGGAAGGCGGGATAGCTAATTCTTTGGAAGACAGAAACAAAATTCGAAGTGATCTTGACAGAATGGAGCTCTGGGCAGAAAATAACATAATGAAATTTAATAGGGATAAATACCAAGTTCTGCACCTAGGAAAAAGAACCAAATGTACAGTTACAAGATGGGGGATACATGGCTCAACAACACTACAAGCAAGAAGGATCTTGGAATTGCTGTCGATCACAAGCTGAATATGAGCCAACAATATGATGTGGCTGCAAAAAAGGCAAATGCTCTTTTGGGCTGCATTAATAGAAGCATAACTTCCAAATCCCGGGAAGTACTAGTTCCCCTCTACTCAGCACTGGTTAGGCCTCATCTGGAGTACTGTGTCCAGTTCTGGGCACCACACTTTAAGAAGGATGCAGACAAGTTGGACAGGGTTCAGAGGAGGGCAACAAAGATGATCAGGGGACTGGAAACAAAACCCTGTGAGGAGAGACTGAAAGAACTGGGCATGTTTAGCCTTGAGAAGAGAAGAGTGAGGGGAGATAGGATAGCGCTCTTCAAGTACTTGAAAGGTTGTCACAGAGAGGAAGGCCAGGATCTCTTCTCGATCACCCCAGAGTGCAGGACACGGAATAATGGGCTCAAGTTACAGGAAGCCAGATTCCGGATGAACATCAGGAAAAACTTCCTGACTGTTAGAGCAATACGACAATGGAACCAATTACCTAGGGAGGTGGTGGGCTCTCCCACACTGGAGGCGTTCAAGACGAGGCTGGACAGCCATCTGTCAGGGATGCTCTGACTTGGATTCCAGCATTGAGCAGGGGGTTGGACTCGATGGTCTTGTAGACCCCTTCCAACCCTACTATTCTATGATTCTATGAAAATTCAAGGTGATCCTGATAGACCGGAGTGCTGGGCAGAAAACAACAGAATGAAATTTAACAGGGATAAATGCCAAGTTCTGCACCTAGGAAAAAGAAACCAAATGCACAGTTACAAGATGGGGGATACTTCGCTCAACAATACTACAAGCTAGAGGGAACCTGGAATTGTTGTAGACTGCAAGCTGAATATGAGCCAACAAATGTGAAGTGGCTGCAAAAAAAGGCAAATGCTATTTTGGGCTGCATTAATATGTATAGCTTCTAAATCAGGTGAAGTACGAGTTCACCTCTACTCAACACTGGTTAGGCCTCATCTGGAGTACTGTGTCCAGTTCTGGGCACCACACTTTAAGAAGGATGCAGACAAACTGGAGAGGGCTCAGAGGAGGGCAACGAAGAAGATCAGGGGACTGGAAACAAAGCCCTATGAGGAGAGACTGAAAGAACTGGGCATGTTTAGCCTGGAGAAGAGAAGACTGAGGGGAGATAGGATAGTGCTCTTCAAGTACTTGAAAGGCTGTCACAGAGAGGAAGGCTAGGATCTCTTCTTGATCATCCCAGACTGTAGGACATAGAATAATGGGCTCAAGATACAGGAAGCCAGATTCCGGCTGAACATCAGGAAAAGCTTCAAGATGAAGCTGGACAGCCATCTGTCATGGATGTTTTGACTTGGATTCCTGCATTGAGCAGGGGGTTGGACTCGATGGCCTTGTAGGCCCCTTCCAGCCCTACTATTCTATGATTCTATGATTCCTTCTTCAAGCTACTGAAACATGAAAGCAGGAAACCGCTGCCTCCCTATACCCCCTTGCGTAATTCATTCTTTACCCTCAGGGCAGTAAATCGTGGGTTTATTAATTTACCCACAATTTCCAACTGGTTGAAACTAGGGGTGGACGAAAGTCCCTTACCTGTCATCGAAGGACGTTCGCGGTAGGGGGGAGGCGCTTCGCTGCTCCCCCTGCGAAGTTCAGGCCGGGGGGGGAGGCTTCCCGCCTCGCCCCGGCCGAAATTCAGGCCGGGGGGGAGGCTTCCCGCCTCGCCCCGGCCGAAATTCAGGCCGGGGGGGAGGCGTCCTGCCTCGCCCGGCCGCGAACACGAAAGTTTTTTTTTTTTTAAAAAACGCCCCCTGATAGGCTACGTAACGATTCACATAGCCTATCACGGCTAGATCTGCAAAGTCAGCCGTGATAGGCTACGTCAATCGTCACGTAGCCTATCACGGGTGACTTTAAAAAAAAAAGCGTGTACGCTAATGGCGGCCCCCATAGGGAGCCGCCATTCGCGTTCCTTATTTAGTCGCTGTAGTCTACGTAAATGTTTACGTAGACTACGGCGAAAATAAGGGCAACGCAAATAGCGTTGCCCTTATTTTCGCCGTAGTCTACGTAAACATTTACGTAGACTACAGGGACCAAATAAGGAACGGGAATGGCGGCTCCCTATGGGGGCCGCCATTATCCGTACGCGCTTTTTAAAATTTTTTTTTAAAGTCACCCGTGATAGGCTACGTGATGATTGACGTAGCCTATCATGGCTGACTTTGCAAATCTAGCCGTGATAGGCTACGTGAATCGTCACGTAGCCTATCAGGGGGCGTTTTTTTTTCTTCTTTGATTGCAATGGCGGCGGTGGCAGCCGGTTGAAAGACCGGCTGCCGCTCCTGCCCCGCTCGAACACCTGCCGAACCGCCGGCTGGACCCGCCACCGGGAGGGACATTCGGTGAAGGTAAGTCCCGTCCCGGGGGGGGTGTGTGTGTGGGGGGCGGGGGGGGGTTCGGAGGATTTCTCCCCGAAACTTGTTCGGGGGGCCGAACACGTTGGCGCTCGGCCCCCCGAAGTTTCGGGGAGAAATTCTCCGCCATCCCTAGTTGAAACCAGGACACTATGGCTTAATCATGGGTTAAACAAACCACAGTTAACCTAAGAACAAACCACTGGTTAACTGAGGGTTATTTAACCCACAATTAACCCATAGTGTCCAGGTTTGGACATTATGGAGCAACCTCCGATTGAGCCAGTTTGCATTACAAAATGGTGGTGGCACATGCTACAGCAAATTGTGGGTTAAGTAACCCATGATTTGCCACCATTATGTGTGAACTGGGTCACTATCTCTGAAAAAAAATCCCTGTCCACCATTCATTCTGAGCACATCAAGAGGCCCTTTAGGAAATTCAGCAGGATGATACCGCTGTGAATATTCCCCCGACTAATAATTTGAACCACCTTTTCTGGTCTCTTGTCCAACTCAGATGAAAGTATGTTAAACCTGTTTCTCCTTTTGAATTTTACTGATTGGTGTTTGTGACTATATTTACTTAATATGTTTTTAACAATTTTTAAAAAAGATTTATTGTTAGGTGCCTTGAGGATCTGCATGGATGGATAGCCAGATTATTTATTTATTTATTTATTTATTTCTATACCGCGCAATACCCAAAGCTCCCTGGGTTAATTCACAAAAATTAAAACCAAATGGCACACAATAAAACAATTTAAAATATATAGAGCATTAAAACCAAAATATAACAATACAACCACAATAAAACCTAGCAGCAGTGCAGGAATTTAAAACACAGATTTAAAACAGCAAAGCTAAAAGTCTAGAAAGCTCAAATGCTAAAATGCCTGGGAAAATAAAAAGGTCTTCACCTGGCACCGAAAGGAATACAATGTAGATGCCAGGCGAACCTCACTAGGGAGCTCATTCCACAGCCGAGGCGCCACAGCAGAAAAAGCCCTCCTCCTAGTAGCCACCTGCCTCACTTCCTTTGGCAGGGGCTCATGGAGAAGGGCCACTGAGGATGATCTTAAGGTCTGGGCAGGCACATATGGGAGGAGGCGATCCTTCAGGTAACCTGGCCCCAAGCCGTTAAGGGCTTTGAATGTTAACACCAGCACTCTGAATCGGGCCCGTAAATGGCAGCCAGTGCAGCTGAAAAAGTACTGGCATAATATGAGCTTGCTGGCCAGTCCCTGTTAACAATCTTGCTGCCCTATTTTGGACCAGCTGAAGTTTCCAGACCATTTTCAAAGGCAGCCCCACGTATAACGCATTGCAGTAATCCAGACGAGAAGTTATCAGAGCATGGATCACTGTAGCTAGGCTATCTCTGTCCAGATAAGGGCGTAGTTGGTATACCAGCCTAAGCTGATAAAAAGTGCTCCGAGCCACTGAGTTCACCTGTGCCTCAAGTGACAGTTCTGGATCCAAGAGCGCCCCCAAACTATGAACGTGATCCTTTAGAGGGAGTGCAATCCCCTCCTGAACAGGTTGAATATCATTAGCTGGGCAGACGAACCACCCACTAACAGTACCTCCATCTTGTCTGGATTGAGTTTCAGTTTATTGGCACCTCAGCCCACACCTCTGGATAACCTCCCCCAGCGGTTTCATGTAGATGTTGAACAGCATGGGGGATAAAATAGAGCCCTGTGGAACCCCATGGCATAATTGCCAAGGCATAGATCAATAATCCCCCAGCACCACCTTCTGGAATCGTCCATCCAAGTAGGAGCGGAACCACTGCAGTGCAGTGCCTCCAACTCCCAACACAGACAACCTATCCAGAAGGATACCATGATCGATGGTATCGAAAGCCGCTGAGAGGTCCAGGAGAATCAACAGGGTTGCACTCCCCCTGTCCCTCTCCTGGCAGAGGCCATCCCACAGGGCGACCAAGGCAGTTTCTGTTCCAAAACCAGGCCAGAAGCCCAATTGAAGTGGATCTAGATAATCTGTTTCATTCAACAGTGCCTGGAGCTGTCCTACAACCACTCGCTCAAGCACCTTGCCCAGGAAGGGGATGTTGGCCACTGGCCTATAACTGTTAACATCCTCTGGGTCCAAGTTAGGCTTTTTCAGGAATGGTCTAATTACCGCCTCTTTTAAAGCAGCAGGCACCACTCCTTCTCTCAAGGAGGAATTTACAGCCTCCTGGACCCAGCCGGACATCCCCTTCTTGTTTGATGTAATAAGCCATGAAGGGCAAGTGTCAAGCACACAAGTTGTCGATTGGACTTGGCCAAGCACCTTGTCTGCATCCTCAGGCCTCAGTAACTGAAACTCATCCAATGGAACTGCATTAATCGTGGTGTTCAATTCATGATGAATCTGAGCGACTTTATCTTCAAATGCCTTGCAAACTCATCACAGCGTGCCACTGAGGGTTCCACCATCTCTCTCCCTGGCCCAGAATGTAACAGGCCATGAACCACTCGGAAAATCTCCGCTGGACGACACTGAGAAGATGCAATGCTGGTGGAAAAGAACTGTCTCTTTGCCACCCTCACCGCCTCAGAGTAGGCTCGATAGTGAGCTCTTACCTGTGTTCGGTCAGACTCAGCATGAGTTTTCCTCCACCTGCGTTCTAGCCGTCTCCCCTCTTGCTTCATTGCCCTCAGCTCAGGTGTATACTAAAAGCTGGCTGGGCTCTGCTCAGAGGGAGAGGGTGCTTGGGCGCAATCGTGTCAACCACCTGAGTCATCTCTGCATTCCAAAGAGCAACCTGGGCTTCGACAGGAGCACTGGCCATACCAGCAGGAAAATCCCCCAGAGCCCTCTGGAATCCATCGGAATCCATTAGCCTCCGGGGCTGGACCATTTTAATAGGTCCCCCACCCTTGCAGAAGGGGAAGGCTGCCAAGAGTCTAAACCTCAACAGGAAATGATCTGACCATGACAAAGGGACAGATGTTAATTCCTCCACTTTCAGATCACTATCCTCCTGCCCAGTCGAGAAAACGAGATCAAGCGTGTGTCCTTTTATATGCGTTGGGCCAATGACCTGCTGGGACAGCACCATGGTTGTCATGGCGGCCATGAAGTCCTGAGCCACCCCAGATACAGTGGCCCTGGCATGGAAGTTGAGATCCCCCAGGACCATCATCCTAGGGGTCCTCAACACCAAGTCCGAGACCACCTCTGTCAGCTCAGTTAGGGAGTCTGATGGGCAGCGGGGTGGGCGGTACACCAACAGAATCCCTAATCTGTCCTGGGTTTCCAACACAAGGTACAAACACTCAAAATCTGCACTCGAATGAGCAGGAAGCCTAGAGAGGGAGACTGAATTCCTATAGACCACAGCAACCCCCCGTCCCCGACCCTCGAGTAGGTGTTGATGCTGCACCGAGTACCCAGGAGGGCACAGCTGGAAGAGAGTGACCCCTCCCAGTTCCCCCACCCAGGTCTCAGTAATACATACCAGGTCAGCCCCCTCATCCACAATCAAATCATGGATGAGGTAGATCTTGGGCCGACCTGGCATTCAGCAGCAGCACCACCAGGCCCGAGGGCAGACTGGTAAGGCCACCAGGAACCATCAGATTGGGGGAAGAATCAGAAGAGGGGACAGCTGTAAGGTGTCTAGCCCCTCTTCTCCTTAGCTAATAAACAATTGAACAAATAAATCATGTGCTCAGTGCCTCCTTGGCGTCCTGCTTTCTATCACCCGAGAATCCAGTGATAGAGGGAGGTGCACTGCAGTGCTGTTCTGTAAGAGCAGACAGAATATTAGCTGTGGGGCTTGAAATACCCCAGTCTCAGTTCTTCCGTAGTTTTTGTAGTGGCACCAAGTCTCCCAATTCACACTCCTTTCTCCCATGAAGTCACAGTCTCCCAGTTCATGCAGTACTTAGCACATACTGTCACTGTTGCCCACACTCCCATCCATCCATCCATCCATCCATCCATCCACCCATCCACCCAGGTTTAATCAATATTTTGCCCCAGTCTCACTGGACCCTCTCAAATAGCACTTCCATGCTGCCCCAAGAAGAGTTCTGCCTCCTGCAGTTCTTCCCCCAATGCCCTTTCAACTTTTCCAATATATATATGGGCTTCATCCAGCCCTGTACACATAGTCCCTATGTTGTTATGGGAAGCCATGTGCACCTACCTGGGTGCAGAGCCCCATTCACAGACTGCTCCACTAAGGGGACACTAATGAGGGGCAGAAAAAGGAGAGGGTCACTCAGTAGGCAGCCCCACTCTCAGCTTCTTTAGAGTCTGGTCCACCCATATCATCCCACCAAGTCATGCTACCCACCAAGCCATTCCAAGGGTCTTCCCCATTACAGCAGAGCAATGCCATCCAGCACAAATTACTACTATCCTTTTCAGACCATTTCCAGGGATGGGGTGGGGATATTTACAACAATGGAATGAGAAGAACGTTGGAGTATTATTCAGATTTTCATGGAATCGGCTTTGGTCCGTTAGGGACACACGAGGGAAGAAAAGCTGAGTGAACCATACCTTAAAAATCTGCTTTTCATGGGTGACACAGTGCTCGAAAACAATGTACTTCTGGGTTGGGTGGGGGAAGTAGAACTGAACATCATCAACCTGGCAGGTGCTGCTCAACCAATGAGACGGGCCTGTTTCCAGCCCCTGTCTAGGGTCCCTGCGCCTCAGCTACCATGTTATTATCCCTGACAGCATCTGAGGGCTCCCCATGAGAGCACTCCACCAGCACAATTTCACCCCATTCCAGCCAACAGTCAGGGAGTTAGAGCTCCCACCCCCTTTCTCCTTTTCCAGGGAGGAATACAGGGATCTAGCCAATTCACCCATTGACAGTTTGCAGCCTGTGTTGCCCAGTCATAAAACCCCAGTTGTGCACTTCCAGGGAGTAAATACATGATCTAGCTGCTTCACCCATTCTCCCTTTGCAGCCCCTGTTGCCTGCTTCCCTCCCATTGAGAATCTATAGCATCTTTTTCCCACTGAGAAAATTGGAGTCATGCTGTTTCAAGTATTAGCTATTCAGTGAGAGGAGGAGGCTAGAGGAGTCGGAGCCTGCAGCCCCAGTATTTAGCAATACAGTGAAAACTAAAGAATGCAAGAGAGGGAGGAGAGGAGGTGGCCTGCAGAGGCTGCAGCACTAGCAGAGGGAGGCAACTCCAGCCAGCCCTCTCCCTCTGTGCAGAGAAGTGAAGTAACACAAGCATCAGAGAAGTGCATAATCATGGCTGTCAATGGGGATGGACTGGGAAATGGAGGCTAGTTACTCCCACTGATGAAAAGGAAGTACAGCATGATTCTGAAGGCACGGAAGAGTGCTCTGGTGCTTTGATGAGTTGGAAAGGCAGGCTAGTTGCTCTAGTTACCTAGGGTACTGAGGTCACAACCAGGTGAAAGGCACACCCCTCAGAACGCCCCGATCATACCAAATTTAAAATGGAAGGATGGGCACACAGCAGCTAAACTGCAGGGGAGCTGAATTAAAGAAAAACAATGGAGCAAAGGTACTCTGCAAAAATGCAGCTTCCCTACAGGCAAACTCTGGGGTGGCTGCAGACTGGCCATGACGTCGTGTGCAGCAAAGGACCTTCAAATTGTCCCAATCTGCAGCAAAACACCCATGAAGACAGGCCCCTGGTCTCCCCCAGGAAATGCCAATTCCTAACTCTTTTTCTCTTCCGATGAGTATTATGGTCTATGTCAACACCTGTTCCAGTCTTCCTTTTTCCTACCCCACTGATTGGCAAGGTCACTTCTCCTTATCTGCATTTTCACACAGCCAATCCTAAACTGGGGGAGGGAGCACTTGTGTAGTGATTAGAGCACGAACAGGGAACCCTTTTCAGCCTAGGGATGGCCGTGAATTTCTCCATGAATCTCAGGGAGGCCGAATGCCAACGCATTCGGCCCCCCGAAATTGTTGGTGAAATTCCCGCCCCCCCCCGGGATGGGACTTACCTTCCTCGAATGTCCCTCTCGGCGGCGGGTCCCGGTGGCGGTTCGGCGGCATTTTGTCAGGGGCGGCGGCCGGTCTTCCGACCGGCTGCCGCCACCACCATTAAAAAATAAAGTAAAAAAACCCCAAACACCCGTGATAGGCTACGTAACGATTAACGTAGCCTATCACGGCTAGATTTCCAAAGTCAGCCATGATAGGCTACGTTAATCGTTACGTAGCCTATCACGGGTGACTTTGAAAAAAAAAAGCGCGTACACAAATGCCGGCGCCCATGGGTGCCGCCATTTGCGTTCCTTATTTGGGCCCGGCTAGTCTACGTAAAGATTTACGTAGACTACGGCGAAAATAAGGGCGCTGCCGTTTGCTTACGCGTTTTTTTTTTTTCAAAGTCACCCGTGATAGGCTACGTAACGATTAACATAGCCTATCACGGCTGACTTTGGAAATCTAGCCATGATAGGCTGCGTAAATCGTTACGTAGCCTATCACGGGTGTTTTTTTTGTTTTTGTTTTTTAGACTTTTTATTTCGCGGCTGGGGAGACGGGGCGCTTCTCCCCGGCCTGAATTTCGGCCGGGCGAGGCGGGGCGCCTCCCCCCCCGGCCTGAACTTCAGGGGGAGAACCGAAGCGCCTCCCCCCCACCGTGAAGCAAGCTGCGGGACCAAGTAAGTCCCTTTCGTACATCACTATTTCAGCCAGAAGGTTGCATTCCTTCATGGGTGATATGCTGGGGACCACATGCTAGCAGTAGGCAGGGCCAAAGCCACATACTCCTGTGCACATTCCACCCACACACTCCCCATTCACACACACCCATAGTTTCCCATTCACATTCCTCACCACCCCACACCTCCTCTCTCTCTTTCTCACAGACATCCCCATCCATCCACACTCCACCCACCCATGCACCCATCCATCCTGCTGCTCTTATCTTCCCCTTTCTCCCAGCCAATCTCACTTCTGATCCTTCCCTATCTTGCTCTCTTGCTCTTGCATTCTTTAATCACCTCTTTGCTTCATCGTCTACCTTTGTTTCCACCTTTCTTCCACTTGTCCTGTCTTCCTTCTCCTTTCAGCCTACTACTACTTCACGGCTCATCTCAGCTGAGCAGAGCTGAAGTTGAATGACTACTTGCTGAGGGGAGCCCAAGTGCATCTTGACATGATTGCTCAGGGTGGGGAGTGCCCAGGTGCTTTGGAAGGTGAAGTGGGGCAATGCAGGAGGTATGCAAAGCAACAGAGCCCCACAGGAAATGCAGGCATTGTTGATGGCTGTGAAGCAACAGGAAAGAGCAGAGTTGATGGAGTAGGATTGGGTCAGGCTGGATTGAAGGGCCTTGTGGCACCTCTAGGTTAGAGGGTCAGACAAGGCTGGGGAGATCCAGGTTCAAATCCCCAATCACCCATGACACTCACTGGGTGACTTGGACTCTCAGCCTAATTTACCTCACATGATTGTTGTGAGGATAAAAGGGTGGGGGAGGGCCATGTGTACCATCTTGACCTCCTTAGAGGAAAAGTAAGATATAAATCAAATTAATAAATAAGAATAAGTAAATAGCGCTGCACAATGGCTGGGAGTGGAATCCTATGCATGTTTAGACAGAAAAAAGTCCTACAACGCCCAACATGCTCCAGCCAGCATGGCTGACTGGGGCATGGTGGGAGTTGTAAGACTTTTTTTTCTGTCTAAACATGCATAGCATTGTGCCCCGAGTCGTTAAACAAATCTTCAGTTGTTAAACAAATGGTTCAAACGTGCCTCAGCTAAGAACGCTCTCAGCTTCAGCACTCCAGCTGCAATGTGGGGATAAAATACAAATCTATACTATATAAATGTGTAGTTGTAGTCGCCGTCGTAGCAGTACTACCGCAGAAAAAATGTGAATGCACCTAGTTTGCAAAAAGGCATTCAACTGGTTGCCTGTGAATCTCCTCCAGGTAGCAAAAAGAAAAGGCAGAACAAAGTCCAGTTCCTTAAAGTCCTGAATTTTATGCTCATCACTGAATGCTTCTAACAATCTGAATTCATTGTTGTTACTTTATAAAACAAACAAACAAACAAACAAATGTGTAGCCTCCAAGGATTAATTAAATAAACTGGATGAATTGAAACCTTAGTGGGCTTAGGAAAGCCATTGCACAATTGCTTGATAAACCACTTCAGAACTGTGGGTGTGTCTGCAAACTATGGTTCAGTACAACATGCAGGAGTAGCAATGACCTGCAGCGAGGCTCAGACTCACTCATATATCATACCCTCTCCTCGTCCTGTATGGTTGGGAGGAGTTCGGAAGCTTTTGCTTTGGGTTAATCACAGTTTGTCCTGTTGTCTGGTTAACTAACTTGAGTTAATCAGTTAATACGAACCTATGTTGGTTAATAGGAATAACTCCGCATGCTTCCAGGCACTAGAGGGCAATAGAAATTGTCCTGTATCTTGATCAGTTCCTACTTCCTGCTCCCTCCCCTTCCGCTTCCTCCTTCTCTTCTGCAAGAAACAAACACCATGTGTTGTTTCCAGAGAGGAATCAAGTAACCATATCTCATGCCTTCACTTACTTACATCCACACACCCAGGTTTAGGAGGTGCTTGTCATTAAACAGTATTAGATAGCCCTCTCTGATGATGTATATAAAAGCACTAATAAAGTAAGTTGATCTGAACTTCTAAACCGGCTCTAGCCTATGTTTAATGCTTCTAATACTAAATGCTGTGTTGCCACACTTTCTCTGTATAAAGCAACTCTGCTGTAAGTCACACCAGACTTTCCAACACATTTTAAACAAGGCAACTTCAGACCATGGTTTCTGAAGTGGGCTTGTTGAAATTAACTGTAGTCAGTATTATCACAATTTGTGGTCCTAATGACATGGCAAACTTTGGTCAACTAAAAGCAGAAGTGAGGGGGATTATGCATGCCCAAGGCTTTCTGCAGTTCATGGACAGTTGCTTATTTGTTTCTAAGATAAACCATGTGGGGATGGCAGAGAATTCTGCCACGGATCTCGGGGAGGCCGAATGCCAGTGCATTTGGCCCCCTGAAATCTGCAGCGGAATGGCCTGCCACTCCCCGACCCCCCCACAGATCCCCCTGGGACGAGACTTACCTGGGGCGGATCTTCCGGGTGGTGGCAGCTCCGCCAGCGGCTTCGGCGGCAGCGGCTGGTCTTCTGACCGGCTGCCGCCGCTGCCATTTGCAGGTTTTTTTTTTTTTTTTACACCGACGTGATAGGCTACGTAAGTTTTTATGTAGCCTAAAATGACCGGGTTAAAAAAAAAAAAAGGCGTACGCAAATGGTGGCGGCTACGGCTGCCGCCATTTGCATTCCTTATTTTGGGCCATCTTAGTCTACATAAATATTTACGTAGACTAAGACGGCGAAAATAAGGGGAACGCAAATAGCGTCCGCTACGCTATTTGCGTTCCCCTTATTTTCGCCATCTTAGTCTACGTAAATATTTACATAGATTAAGACGTCAAAAATAAGGAACACAAATGGCGGCGGCCATAGCCGCCACCATTTGCGTACGCGTTCCCCGCCCCCCAGTGCCCTCCACGGCCGGAAATCCGTCTGCGGATGGCTCTGGCCTGGCTGGGCCTGGCTGGCTGCTCCGCGGAGCCGCTGCGGAGCACAGCCAGCCAAGGATGATTCTGGGGGGGGGGAGGAATGGAGCGCCTCCCCCTCATCCAGGATTCCGGCGGGAGGGATGGAACGCCTCCCCCCCCATAAACATAATCCGCGAACAGGTAAGTGATTTTCGTACATCCCTAAAACCATGCTCATTTTCCTTTTTTAAAACAGGAGATCAAATTCTGGAGGGTACATGAAACTAAAAAAAAGATGGAACCCCAAACCTATCCAAAACAGGGATGGGTGAACATGTAATACTTGAGTTTGTTGAGGTTCTCAGAATTCTTCCTCCAAGCTCATTCACCTTGTTTGCATTCCCAAATGTGAGCATCTTTTTTTCTGATCAGGAAAAATGTGCATTTTTGAAAGTCTGGAATTTTTCCCAATTATAAAAATACACATTTTTTTAAAATGTGCATTTTCGCCATTCAAAGAATGTGCATTCCCCCCCATAGGCTAAAGCGTGAAAATGCACATTTTGGGAGGATTTGCACACATACACACATGCGTAATTGGACATTTGTGCAAGTGCACATTTTCAGAAAGTGCACATTTGCATAAGTGCGCACTTTTGAACATTTCCTGAGAATTGCATTCCTGCTCCTGTTTGGGGTTGTGAATGGGACATGTTCGCATGATTTGCAAACAGGAATGAAACTCTCATACATCCCTAAACCACAAGGCAGCCTGAAGATTCTCAATCTTCTTTGCCTTTCAAGAGAAGTTATGCATTATGCAATGTTGGAGCAATAGTTTCTACATGGAGAGGAGCTACTGGATAGTAAATAGTGTCAGGTTTTCCAATCTCCCCAGCACATATGCTCAGGCATTCTGACACCGGACACCTAAATCAGTGAGATTCCTTTATTGCAGGAAATCCCACGGTAAAAGCTTAATGGCTACACTCTTCAGAAATCACATAACTGATGGTCAGTAGCTATAGGCTCTATGTAATTCAAGTACAGTCCAAAACTAAACACTATCACCGTGACTGAGATCCTCATCAACATGATTTCCCCACTGCCATCTCCACAGCTCTGAACACAATGGAAGGGACTCAGGATTCCTCGCGTATCTAACCCAGGCAATCCATACACGGGGTTCCAAATCCCAGACAAGGTATGGGAATGATTCCTGGAATGAACCCTCAGGCAATCAAGGTGTAAATTCTTGAAAGGCCAAAACAAAACCACACCCATAGAGAGTTAGTCAACTTCGAATCTTTTGTTGATAACTCCAGGCTAAAGGTCGAGGCCTACCAAGACCAAGGGAAGGGTAAACCCACACACGCAAGGAGTTCCGTGCCACTGTTTTTGCATTGGTAACTCCATGCTGCATGAGTCTAGGCAGAAGGAAGTCTAAAAGTCATAGATCAAACCCAGCCTGCCGGTACACTGAGCTGACGACGAACAAAGTCAAACAATCCACAGCAAACAAAAGTTCAAGTCTATGAAACGCCTCACAGTACTTTTCATGGCAAGTCTTTAGCAGTCAAAAGCTCCAATTAAGGGGGAATCCATGTGCAGAGTGCCTCCAAAAGCTCAGATGATGATGGATCCAGAGAAGGATCTGAAGGCAATGAAGACGAGATGTTCCTAGCAAAGGCTCTTCGCCTTGGCATCAACTTAAAAGGGAAGGCTTAAAAGGTAAGACACCCCACCCAGATCTCTTGACAGACAAGGGCCTTTAGACGTTCAGCAAGGCCCCTGTCTAAACAGGGCGTCACTGCTCAGCCCTCCAGCAACCTCAACCTGGGCGACCCTTCTGCAGGCCCCAGCCCACCTCTGTCAGGTTCTCAGGGATAGCTTCCAGCCTCCCTGCCTGCCAAGGCCGGTCAGATGACTCCCCCTGGCTCTGCTCTGGGAACACTGACAAAAATAAGCTCACACAGATTCTGAATTTCAGAGGCTGAATAGGCCCAAGCTCTTCCAGGCTACTTCTAATCAAATCCTGGCTACAAGGACCACTGCAGTGCTGAGGCTGGGCCCTGGCATCTAGTTACTTGATATAAAAGAAATGCTTCTGATGAATAGGATTGCTGAACCAGGGTTAGGAGCTCAGCCTGTTTTATGAGGCTGCACTCTGCTTGAAAAATCAGGTACACACTTTGGAAGTGCTTCTGGAGCCAGCTTTGCATCTGGATGGCAAGGGCTTCAGCGGCTTCACCAACTATGTCCATTCCTGGAGTTGGCAGATTTGATCATGGCCTAAGGCTACAATCCTATAAATGTTTAACCGGGAGCACATCCCATCGAACTCAGTGAGGCTTACTTCTGTGTAGAGTTGTATAGGATTTTACTGTAAGCCGCGTTAAGGACACAATCCTATGCATAGTCTATATAGTTGAATGGATGTGACTCTCTCTCTGCCTCTCTGCCAGCCTGGAGTAGAGAAAGTGGAGCAGTGCAATAAATAAGCTCCACTGAGTTCAGTGTGACTTACTCCCATGTAATGTGTATGGCAGCCAAAGAGAGGTTTAACTTTTCTTCTCTTATGAGCCTCAGGTCATCTGGTACAGCTGAATTGTGGCAGATTCAGGACAGACAAAAGGAAAGTACTAAGGGAGTTATTCTGTACTTCAAAAAAAAAAATCTACATCAAAGATTAGGGATAATGACCTCCTATTGTCACTTTAAACACCTTCTGATTAGGATCTGTAATCCCCTCTGTGGTTTGACAGGTTTTTTTTTTTACCTTTTGCTTTAGTTTTTGAGAACATGAAAATTTATGCATGGCTAGCACAAAACTCACTGGACCAAAATGTCTGAAATTTGGCAGGTTCAGTCACCTCCATGGAGGCTGCCAGATCTCCAAATGTCATGTATTTATCATAAAACTAAAAAAAGTTATGGCCGTTTCTGTTTTCCAATGCAAGTCAATGGGAAAATGTAAAACCTGAATAATTCAGATTTCTGAATCTTGCTTCAGATCCAGAGTCCAAAGTGGGTTGTATTGGGTCTGATCAGTCCGAAACGGATCGGGGCCAAATCTGAAACTCTGAGTTGGGGGCTGGGGGGTCCATTTACAGCTCTACAAATAACTAAATTAAACAATAAAAATGAAGGAGAAGATTTATAACTAAACTTAGAACGACATCTTAGGGAGTGATCCTATGCCCTCCCCCCAGACAGTGTCTAGGGGGGCATAGAGGTTCAGTTTCCTGGCTCAGAGGTTGGAGCTCAGAGCTAAAAAACAGCACTACCCACCCCTCCCCCTCATAGCTGGTGTGGACTGGCTACCTCTTTGCACTCGGAAACCAGAGCATGGAGACAGGGAAAAGGGGCGTTCATAGAATAGTAGGGTTGGATTGCTCTAACAGTCAGGACATTTCTCCTGATGTTCAGCTAGAATCTGGCTTCCTGTAACTTGAGCCCATTATTTCCTGTCTTGCACTCTGGGATGATCGAGAAGAGATCCTGGCCTTCCTCTCTGTGACAACCTTTCAAGTACTTCAAGAGCATTATCATATCTCCCCTTAACATGGTCACTTTCCCCCAGAGTTCCTGTAACTGCTACTTTATTCACTAAGTCATCTCTGTTGGTTAGGATCAAGTCAAGCCGATCCTCTAGTTCCTGCCTCTACTTTCTGTAGGAGGAAGTTATCTGCAACACAGGTCAGGAATTTCTTTGAGGGGCCATGTTTTGCAAAATTTGTCTCCCAAAAGATATTGGGGAAATTGAACTCCCCCATTACTACTACAACATGATTCCTTGAAACATTGGCTACTTGCTTTTCAAAAGTTTCATCCTCGTCTTCTCCTTGATTGGGTGGCCGGTAGTAGACTCCGACCACCATGTTCCTTTTTATTCTTTGCTCCATTTATTTTAACCCAGATGCTCTCGATGGGGCTACCAAGCTCCTCCTCCTGTATTTCTGTGCAGAGATATGTATTTTTCACATATAGTGCAACCCCACCTCCCTTTCTGTTCCTCCTGTTCTTTTTGAACAAGTTATATCCTTCAAGTGCTGTATTCCAGTCATGAGAGTCATCCCACCAAGTTTCAGTTACACCTATCAAGTCATAATTTCCCTCTTGTATTAAGAGTTCAAGTTTGTTTTGTTTGTTTCCCATACTCTGGGCATAGGTATATAGACATGGAGACCATGTGCTTCATAGTCTGGCTTTCTTCCTTCATGTTTGTGATTACTATTATTGGGCACTATTCGAGCTGTTCTCTCCGTTGCGGTGCATGAGCCTTTGTCCATTGTTAGCCCAACTTTATGTCTCCCTCCCCCGTAGGATTCAGTTTAAAGCCCTCCTGATGAAGTTCTTCATGCTGCGGCCAAACACGTTCTTCCCAGCCTTTGTGAGGTGCAACCCATCCCTTGCCAATGGTCCATCTTCCAGGAAGTATAGCCCGTGGTCCCAGAATCCAAATCTCTCTCATCGGCACAACTGTGGTAAAAAGATGTAACCTAATGCCATTGTAAGTGCCTTAAGCAGGCGCAGCACTGTAAGAGCTGCGCATGCCTGGGATGAGCAGACAGTAAGCCTAAGATAAGGTTCCTAGGCAAACCGCTGGCAACCAATCAAAAGTAACACGCTGGCTGAGGAATGCAAACTAAGTGATAAAACTGTAGCATGGGGGTTGCCCAGGGTAGACTCTGCTTTTGAGCGTGAACTCCTTTGTCAAACTGTTTGCAAACAATAAAATCGAGTTGGACCCAGCCTGAAGTTGACTCTCCTCTTTGGGGCAAATTGGACTAGCCTCCAGGGGGCAAAACTAGCATTTGGTGCAACAATCTGGTGAGCCAGCCAGGAGTCCCCCCTCGGACCACCCCGGGGTCAAACGACAGGACCGGCGAAGGTGCCTGTGGGGCACGCCGGACCGCCTTTTGAGGTCTGCCATGGCACCAGAGAACGGGGGTCAAGACACCCGGGAGGTTAAAGGCGCGGACTCCATTGACTGAGTCAACCAGGCTGAACGGGTCCGAAGGGATGGCGCCAGGGTGCTGGGCAGAGTAAGTATTTGATTTCCCTTGTGTCTTTCTGTTTGAGTTGCCTTCGGAGCATCTGAGGTTTGTCAGGCTCTGTGTACGGTTTTGAATAGAGGTAGGCACAATGGGGGTGGGTAGCTCCCGTTTAGAAAGCTCTGCCAATCCCTTGGGATGCATGCTAAGAACTTTAGTAAATTCAAAGATAATTATGGCACTAAGATGTCGAAAGGCAAGCTGGTTACATTCTGTCAATTGGAATGGCCATCATTTGGAGTCAACTGGCCAGATATTGGCTCCTTTAATGAGGCCACAATTAGAAAAGTGCACGTTATTGTTGTAAATGATGGACACTGGGATAAGTATCCCTACATAGACTCATGGTTGAGTTGTGCTTTGAGCAACCCCTCCTGGGTGAAAGAATGTAAAGGAGAGATGTGTAAACAAATGCTGGCTGCAGACCCTCGGAGAGAGAAAGGAGGGAAGGGAAGGCCAATCTTAGAGGGAGAAGATGAGATAGACTTGGCACAAGGCTTGAGGGGGCAGGATTGTGGTCGCACAGTCCCACCTCAGCCTCCAGTAGACAGCACCCCAACAGTAGCCACAACCCCCCAACCCCGGCCAACCGGGTCCTCACCGCAGAGTCTCTCTCAGCCGCCGCCCTATAATGAAGAATACAACGTGACTCCCTCGTGCCCTGCCGACTCCTCCTCTGACCAAGTCTCAGACAAGTGGCCCAACCCGACTCACCAAGACCCCTGCAGGATCCACCCCAGTTAGCAATACATTTTTCTCCTCTGCCTGAGCCTAGGGCCACCCGAAATCCGCACCCCCAATACCAGTGCCCGATGCGAGAGGTGATGACGGGGCAAGGGCAGACTGCATTTGTGTATGCACCCTTCAGCACTGCTGATATGTTCAACTGGAAGAATCAAAATCCTTCCTTTAGGGAAGATCCTGATAAGATGCAAAGTTTATTTCGATCTGTGGGGCAGACACATCGGCCCAAATGGGCAGACATGCAGATGATGTTGCAAACCCTGCTAATGTCCGAGGAAAGACGCCTAGTGCAAGGCACAGCTGATAGGATCGCCAAAGAGCGAGTAGCGGGAACTACTAGGGCCCCCCGTGAATTATGCCCCCAAGTAGCCCCTGAGTGGCATCCCAACGACCCCAGAGACCGAGAGTGAAGTCAGGAGTATTTGGGAATAATAGTGGAGGCATTGGGGAAGGCTTTGCCACGTGTGACTAACTTTTTCAAACTGTATGAAGTCCGCCAAGAGAAGGATGAAAATCTCTCTGTGTTCCTAGGACGGTTGTTTGATGCATTTAGGAAGTTTAGTGACCTAGACCCTGAGGCCCCAGAAAACCAGCGTATGGTAAATACGATGTTCATAGGGCAGGCAACACCAGATATAAGAAAAAAACTACAGAAAGCTGAAGGAGCCGTGGGCAAGCCACTAGGGATGTACGAAAGTCACTTACCTTGAACGAAATTTGATTTGCGGTGGGGGGGATGTGCTCCCTCCCCCTGAAATTCTGGCCGGGGGGGAGGCACTCCGTCCCTCCCCCCTGAAATTCTGGCCAGGGGGGAGGCGCTCCGTCCCTCCCCCCCGAAATTCTGGCCAGGGGGGAGGCGCTCCATCCCTCCACCCCTGAATCCTGGCCGGCCGGGCTGCAAATGGCAGCGGCCATAGCCGCCGCTGTTTGCGCCCCTGCAGTCAGCTGTGATAGGCTACATAAATGTTTACGTAGCCTATCACGGCTGAGAACCCCCCCCCCGCGCGTACGCAAATGGCGGCGCCCATGGGCGCCACCATTTGCGTTCCTTATTTTGGCACGTCTAGTTTACGTAAACATTTACGTAGACTATGGCGAAAATAAGGGGAACGCAATTAGCGTAGATGCTACGCTATTTGCGTTCCCCTTATTTTCGCTGTAGTCTACATAAACGTTTACGTAGACTAGACGTGCCAAAATAAGGAATGCAAATGGCGGCGCCCATGGGCGCCGCCATTTGCGTACGTGTTTTTTTTTTTACTCAGCCATGATAGGCTACGTAAACATTTACGTAGCCTATCACGGTATTTTTTAAAAATCTAGCTGTGATAGGCTACGTAAATCTTTACGTAGCCTATCACTTTTTTTGTTTTTTGTTTTTACTGGAAATGGCGGTGGTGGCAGCCGGTCGGAAGACTGGCCGCTGCCGCCGCACCGCCACCGGAGCCGCCGCCGCCAGGAGGATTTGCCCAAGGTAAGTCCCGTCCCGGGGGGGGGCAGGGGGGGGGCAGACCGTTTTGCCAATTTCGGGGGGCCGAATACGCTGGCATTTGGCCTCCCCGAGATTCGTGGCGAAATTCTCTGACATCCCTACAAGCCACTCTCCGAGCTGGTAGAGATTGCATATAAAGTGTATGGCAATCGAGAGCAAGTAGCAGAAAAAAGGGAGACAAAGCGCAGCGAAAAGCAGTTGGCGATGCTAGCAGCTGCCTTGAGTGGCAGCGCAGGATGCATAGAGCCTCAGCAGAGACCGGGGGGGGGGGGGCAGAAGAAGGGAAAGAGCCACCCTAGGTTTGACGAGTGTGCGTATTGCTGAGAGAAGGGACACTGGAAAAAAGACTGCCCGCTGAAAAGGTAGAAAGAGAAGAGCCTGGGGGAGGGATGCCAATTGAGGGCAGATTCCTCTGAGGATGTAGCTGAAGGGGACCGGGATCTAAAGCCACCACCCTACGAGTAAATGCTCGGGAAGATCCAAAGGTAAAGATAAGGGTCGGTGGCAGAGACTATGAGGCTCTGGTAGATACTGCAGCCACCTTCTCCATGATCCCCGCAAAATCCCCCTTCGCTAAAGAAAGTGGATGACACGTGACAATATAAGGAATTGAAAGAAGAAAGGCTAGACTGCCTGTATGTGAGCCCCTCCTCACAAAGATTGGAGACAATAGACTAGAACATGCCTTTGTGGTTTCGCCCACGTGTCCGGTTGCCCTTCTGGGGCGGGACTTGCTAACGAAACTGCAAGCTGAGATTTTCTTTTGTGAGGATCAGGTTGTAGTACAGCTACCAGTAAAGCAGAGCTCAAATTACCAGATGGCCCTCCAGGCAACTGAAACTGTGTCAAAGGCCAAGGGGATTGAGCTCTTAGAGAATGTTGACCCGTGTGTATGGGCAGACGAAACCCCAGCCCGGGCAAAGTAGGTAACACCAATCAAAATTCCCCTAAAGGAGGGAGAGCTGCCTGTGTGCGTGAAGCAATATCCTTTGAAGAGAGCTACTCGCGCAGGCTTAAAACCGCTTATTGAAAAGTTTAAGAAGCATGGGTGGCTATTAGAGGGCTCATCCCCCTTTAACACCCCAATTCTGGGGTTGCCCAAGGCAAATAGCGCCTCCCTCAGGCTGGTGCAAGACCTGAGAGCTGTAAACAAGATTTTAGTGGATCATCCCCTGGTTCTGAACCCCCACACCATTTTGACCCAAGTCCCAGCGAATGCAAGAGTGTTTTCCATCCTAGATTTAAAAGATGCTTTCTTCTCTATCCCACTGCATAAAGACAGCCAGAAAATATTTGCATTTGAATGGGAAGGCCCAGATACTTATCATAAAACTCAATTGTTATGGGCCGTGTTGCCCCAAGAGCTCATTTCAGCCCCCAACATTTTTGGATTGGCATTGCAAAAGGATTTGGAGCAGTGGAGGGAAAAGCACCAGGAGGTGGCGCTGTTGCAATATGTTGACGACCTGTTGATAGTAGGGGTGGACGAAAGTGACTTACCTGTCCTCGAAGCTTGTTCGCGGTGGGGGGGAGGCGCTTCGCTGCTCCCCCCGCGAAGTTCAGGCCGGGGGGGGAGGCTTCCCACCTCGCCCGGCCGAAATTCAGGCCGGGAAGGAGGTGCCTCGCTTCGCCCGGCCACGAACTCCAAAGTTTTTTTAAAAAAAAACGAACGCCCCCGTGATAGGCTACGTGACGATTAACGTAGCCTATCACGGCTAGATCTGCAAAGTCAGCCGTGATAGGCTACGTTAATCGTCACGTAGCCTATCACGGGGGCATTTTTTTCTTTTCTTTTCTTGGAATGGCGGCAGCGGCAGCCGGTCAAAAGACTGGCTGCCGCTCCCGCCCCGCACGAAGACCCGCCCAGACATCTCCGAGACCTCTGGAACCCTTACAGGAATCCATGCAGCTGGGCAGCATCATTTGACAGCTGAAGAAAAAGATGAAGATGAAAAGCTGGCCTCTCGTACTGTGGGAAAGCAGGACATTGTCCCACTACATGCCCAGCAAAATGCTTTTGACTGATGGCACTGGGAAAGGGGCCTAGGTCTGGTTAGGAGGACCCTACTAGGCCCTGTTCTCCAGAATGTCCTTCATGTCACTTGTAGTGATTTTTTGCTGTCCCAATCAACCTGTCCTGCATATTTCTGTAATGCTGGACTCGGAAGCCTCCAGCAACTGCATGGACATTGTAGCTGAGTTTACAGCTATGCACAAAATTCTAATACACCCCATTAGCAGCCCTGTAACCATGAAAACCATAGATAGCAAGTCTTTGGCCTCAGGACCCATGACTTGGGAAACAGCACACCTCAAATTGGAAATCCAAGGACATTATGAACAACTGCATTTCTAGCTGGCTGCCATTCCACACTTCCCACTGGACTTAGGTATGTCAAGATTGACTCCACACAACCCCTAGAACACCTGGTGCCAGGGAGAAGTAGTTTTTTCCTCAGATTACTTCCATGTACATGGCTGGCCTGAAAGGATGAACTTCATGACTGATTCCACGCTGCTTCCCACAATGGACTGCCTTCCACGCAAATACCATGAGTTCTGTGACACTTTTGACAGAAAAAGAGGCTGATTGACTACCTGATTGACTACCTTACGACATCAGCTGTACAGCTGTGCTATCAAGCTGGTCCTAAGAGCCCAGTTCCTCATGGGGCAGATTTACTTACTATGTGAGATGGAGCCTGCTGCCTTATGGGACTTCCTTGAAAAGAACTTGAAATGGGGATTCATCTGGCCCTCTACCAGCTCTGCAGCTGTTACAGTGCTGATTGTAAAGAAGAAATGCAGGGAATTGCAACTACGCAATGGTTACTGGGATCTCTGGGCATTATGCCACAGTAGTACATTTTGTGATTGTGCATGCCCGATGGCAGCCATTTTGTGAGTCTCCATCCTGAGTCAGCCATTTTGTCACAGTGTCCACAACACTTTCACAAAAAATACAAATGTGCCACAGGCCTAAAAGGATGCTGAAGCCCTGCATACTTGGGATCACTGTCTTCTCATTATTGTTTTTACTTTATATATGTCTATCTCCTATTTATTCCAACCTCCTATACACTCTTTAACTCAGGGGTGGGAACCCTAAATTGAGCCAGGTCCAATTTATGCTCCCCCCGCCCCCACAAGTCAGGCAGGCTGGATGACATCAGGTGGTGGGCCCACCTGATGCACAGAGAAAGGCAACATCCACCCTGCCCATGTTGCCTTCCTCTGTGCATGCAGTTGCATGTCTCTCTCTTCATGGAGAAAGGGACTCAGCTAATGTCTGAAGCTCAGCTCCTCAAGGCACTACGGAAGCTGGGCACCTTCTCTGCATGCGACTCACCACCCTGATCAGGGCAGCACATGGAGCATGAGGGCGCCATCAGATGGTGCCTGGAGGAGCAGCTCCTCCAGGCCCTGGCTGAGCTTGCCATTGCCCTCAGGGTGATGAGCGGACGGAGTTGGCTGGGGCTTGGTGGAGTGGCTCCTCCAAGTGCCAGCTGAGTCAACCCATTTGTGCACCACACGCCATCCTGATTGGGGAGGCATGCGAAGGCTCACTCCACTGGCGCCTGGGTAAGGAGTTCCTCCAGGCCCTGGCAAAGCTGGGTGCCTACTTTGTGCGATGCTTGCCATCCTGATAGGACTCAGCAAGCAGCTCCTCAGGAGCAACTCCTTCAAGCTCTGGCTGAATCATTGGCTTGTCATGGAAAATGCGATCTGGCTGTTATCTCCAATCAGTGAGATAATAGCCGGGAATCTCCTGCACTCCATTGTCATTTCAAATTGGGGAGGTGAGTGACAAGCTAAAGGGAATCACAGATCCATCCCCACATTTTGGAGACATTAATGCAGTCTTCCCAACCTGGTCCCCTCCAGATGTTTTGGACATCAATGTCCATCAGCCCCAACCACCATGGCTAATGGTCAAGAATGCTGGAAATTGTAGTCCCAAACACCTGGAGGACACCACTTTGGGGAAAGCTGATTTAGACAGATGCTCTATTTTAATGAATGAAATAAAGATATGATGCCTTTGAAGGAAGTGCATTCTGTCTCCACCTGGCAAATTGGTTCTGATGTGGTTAAGAACAGGAACAGATGAAAACCTGTAAGATAAAGGCTGAACAGCAAGCATTTTTGTGCTTTATAATTTTATCAGAATTATTAGGTCACATCATTAATGACACAAATAAGGCAGGATGGGTTTACATAATCTATACAGACTTGAAAGGTTATTTTACAGGAAGCTACCAAAGAAACTAAATTGCCATCCATAGAATATAGTTAACTGTTGGCCAAGACACAAAGCAAAATGGAATACAATGCAAAACTTGAAAACTTGAAGGCACCCCTGGTAACGGACTTGGGATATAACTATGTTATAAGGTAAACACAAGTTCCCCACACAGTGTTTTCCTCATAACACAAATGTATGGGTGGGGTTGGGGGGAATATGATATTTTGGATGGAGGACATGTCCCTCTTCCTTTCACTCGAGTCATTTTCTAACCTCCCCCCTCCCCCTGCCCTGTCTGGGAACAGGTACAGTACCAGACATGCCACGGGGGTGATGGTTGGGAAGGGGGACTTTGCAGGGGAGAATCAGAGGGCCTGGATGGCTTCAGCACCCCCTCCACACCAGTCATCCCTTCTTTATAAATGCACGTGCACACATGCACACACATACACAGGCTCCTGAACTGGCTCAGCAAAAATGGGTTTGGGAACACGTTTGTCAAATTACCATACAGATTTTGTCCTGCTTTGGCTGTAGCAAACTCTGACTGCAGGGAATTCAGGAAATCTTCAAGCCTACAGGTGATTAGCCAGTGAGGTCCAGGCTACAACAGAAGTGGTCTAAATCCAGGCAGAAGTCAGAACACAGGCAGGCAGGCAACAAGGATCAGGCAGCCGCAGGAGTAATCAAATTAACAGACTAGAGGTCAAACACAGTAAATCAGTCAGGTATGTTATGCAGTCCAGAAGCAGGATCGTCAGGCAGTGCAAAAAGTCAGGAAACACAGCATCAATCACAGGGCACAGTTCAGGAGGCAAGGTACACAGCAGAGGAGGGATGGACCAAGTTGCTCCAACACTGGCTGGGTTTCTAGTGAAGGCTTTTAAGCCCAAAGACTGTTGGACCGCACCCAGAGCTCAAGCTGCAGCAAACAGAGCTCCCTTTCCAGAGCCATACTCCTGAGGAGTCACTTTCTCCCAAGGAGACCTTTTCTGGAGGTGAGCACTCCTTCACACAGGAGGCCTACTAGCCTGTCAGTTGAGGTGATGATGCTCCCAGGGGTCAGGGGATGGCTCAGCCTCAAAAGCAGAGTCCCTTTCTCCTGACAGGGATGGCCCTGCAACCATTTCTCCTGAGGACTCAGGCTGCTGTGGCTCTGGTGGCAGTCCCTTGTCTTGGGTGTTCTGGGCTTCTGGGGCCTCTAGCTCTTCCCTTGCCATAATCCCCCTCCAACAGATTTGAGGGGCCAGGTTTTCCTGGATATTGATGATGGAATTGCCGGACCAGGTCAGGGGCATGGTCATCAGTAGGAGGAGGTCAGGAGCATGCTCCCAGGATTGTTCTTCAGGGCCATAACCCTTCCAATCAATGAGATAGGCAGCCACAATGGGAGCGAGAGTCTAGGATCTGTGCCTTGGTGATAGAGGAGCCCATCTTGGACCATGTCAGGAGATGTCCCATGAGCCCTGAAGTAGACACCTCTTTTATCTGGATTTGTATAAATGGATCTTGTTTTGCTGCTGTCGGATCTCCTCAATCATGGAAACGGGTACTTGAGTGGCTGCAAAGTTTCCTGGCTAAAGAACTGTGGACACCAGGTCATTACCTTTAGGTGAGGCAAAGTTTGGTTTTCTGGACAAGGCATCTAACTGTCAGTTACAAGAGCTAGGAATGTATGAAGCAGTAACATTGAATCAAGAAAAGAAGAGGGGCCACCAAATCTGCCGCTGGTTGAGTTTACAAGTTGTCTGCAGATATTCCAAGTTCTGATGGTCTGTATGCACTTGGACAGGATGTGCTGCGCCCTCCAGTAGATGTCACCAGGTCTCAAAAGCTGCCTTGATGGCTAACTGTTCCTTGTCCCAAATGGTATAACTGCCTTGAGCAGGACTGAGCTTGCAGGAATAGTAAGCACATGGCAGTAAAGACCCATCAGGCTTGGATGGTTGGAGTAAGACCGCCCCAAGGGCAATGCTAGTTACATCAGTTTCCACTATGAATGGGGTCTGTGGATCTGGATGTTGCAGGATGTGTTCAGAGGTGAGCAGTCCTTTAAGCCTTTGGAATGCTTTCTGGGTGGTGGTCCCCCAGTGGGAAGGTTCATTTAATTAATTAATTAATTAATTGCTCATCTGGCTGGTCACCCAGCCACTCTGGGTGATGTACAACAATAAAAACAGTTCATACAATAAAATCCAACATTAAAAACATCACATTTCTAAAATTACCCTAGCCCACCCCAATGCCTGCCTGAATAACCACCTTTTTAATGCATGGCGGAAGCTCATTAAAGAGGGGGCATGGTGGAGTTCCCTAGGGAGGGAGTTCCACAGAGTGGGGGCCACCACAGAGAAGGCCCTCTCCCTCGTCCTCACTAGCCTAGCTGTCCTGGCTGATGGGACAGAGAGAAGGCCATCTGAGGCTGATCTTGTTGAGCGGCCTATCTGGTGTTGCTGGAGGCGCTCCTTGAGATAGGCTGGGCTGGAACCATATAGGGTTTTAAAGGTCAAAACCGACACCTTGAATTGGCCCGGAAAACAACTGGTAGCCAGTGCAGCTTCTTCAGCACCGGAGTGATGTGATCTCGCCGGCGGCTGCCTTTAATCAGGCGAGCCGCCGCGTTCTGTACCAGCTGCAGTTTCCGAACCGTCTTCAAGGGTAACCCCACACAGAGCACATTACAGTAGTCTAAACGAGAGGAGACCAGGACATGTACTACCGATGGGAGCAGATGGTCGGGAAGGTAGGGGTGCAGCCACCGTATCAGATGGAGTTGGTACAGCGCTGTCTGGCTCACAGCTTACACCTGAGCCTCCATGCACAGCTGGGAGTCTAAGATGACCCCCAAGCTGCGGACCTGGTCTTTCAAGGGTAACCGTACCCCATTCAACACCAGGTCAACATCCCCCAACCTCCTCTTGTCTCCCACCAAAAGTACCTCGGTCTTGTCAGGGTCCAGCTTCAGCTTTTTCCTCCCCATCCAGCCACTCACCGTCTCCAGAAATTTGGACAGGGATTCTACGGCCAACATTTGTGAAGATTTGAACGAGAGGTAGAGCTGTGTGTCATCCACATACCGATGACACCGCACCCCAAAACTCCTGAGGATAGCCCCCAGCGGCTTCACATAGATGTTAAATAGCATCGGGGAGAGGATGGAACCCTGTGGCACCTCACAAGTTAGTGGCCATGGGTCCGAAACCTCCTCTCCCAGTGCTACCCTCTGGTACCTGCCGGAAAGGAAGGACCGGAACCACTGTAATACGGTGTCTCCAATGCCCAACCCCTCTGGGCGGTACAGGAGGATACTGTGGTCAACGGTATCAAAAGCTGCTGAGAGGTTGAGGAGAACAAGGAAGGAGCATTCGCCTTATCATGAACTCAAAGCAATTCTGTCAGAGGGGTGGCAAGGTCTGGGATGAATCAGTGGTAATTGTTGGTAAAGCCTAGAAACTGCTGTACATCTTTCACACTTCGGGGAGCCTGCCAGGATACCACCACTTCCACTTTTTAGGATTGTACCCCAGTACCAGCTGCAGATATCCAATGCTCCAGAAAATCCACTGTGTTGAGGTCAAACACACACTTCTCAAGTTTTGCATACAGGTTATGCTCCTCTAAGCGTTGCTGTACAGCACGGACATGGGCATCATGGACCCCTCGATTAGGGGAGTAGATCAGTATATCATCCAGCTAAATGATGATAAAGCGGTCAAGATAATCCTGGAAAATGTCATTCATAAAATCCTGAAAGACTGTAAGAACATTGCACAAACCAAAAGCCATTACTGTGCATTCAGTGACCAAAACATGTTCAGAAAGCAGTCTTCCACTCATCACCTGCTCAGATGCGAACTAAGTTGTACATACCATGCAGATCCAATTTGCTATAGATAACTGCATCCTGGAGTCATTCAAGGAGTTCAGGGATGAGGCGCAATGGATACCGATTGCAGACAATGACTCTTTTCAGAAGCCGGTAGTCATTGCATAACTGCAGTTCCTTGCATTTTTTTCTTTTACAAACAGCACTGGAGCAGCTGCAGGGGATGTAGAAGGCCGGATGAATCCCTGTTTCAAGCCCCATAAGGCAGCAAGCTCAGGCTCAGATAGTGAGAAAATTCATCCCACAGGGGCCTGGGCTCCCAATAGCAATTCGATAGCACACTCATAGGGTCAGTGCGGGGGCAGCTGAGCTGCCTCTTTTTTGTCAAATACATCCTGGAACTAGGGGTGTACGGATTCCCCACCATCTGTTCCGGTGGAGAATCCGTGGAGCGGGGGAGGCGATCTGTTCCTCCCACCCGGAATCCTCTGGAGCGGCTCCGCTCTGCAAGGATTCTACAGGGCCGCACCAGCTATATGGCCACTTACCTTGCCGGCCAGAGCTGTTCACCTCCTCCGCGCCGATTGCCCTTTCTCTTTCTTTCTTTTTAAATGGTGATCGGCAGGATGTGCCCATAGACTTATACCAAATAGAGCCGCGAATCTTGCATATAAGTCTATGTGTCCATAGGCTTATACGCACAATTCAAGGTTCTATTTTGCGTACAAGTCTATGGGCACATCCTGCCGATTGCCATTAAAAAAAAAGAAAAGAAATGGCGATAGGCGTGGAGGAGGTGAACAGCTCTGGTGGAAGAAGCAACTGAGTGCTGTTCCACCTCCAATCCTCCCGGAGCGGAGGTAAGTGGTGCCCATCCGCCACAGATTCCTGAGGCCAGATTCCAAAGAATCTGCCTCATTTGAATCCGTGGCGGATTTCTCTAACATACCTACCTGGAATTCATGGTTTTTGATTGGAAGGCAGTCCCCTGCAGGCGGTGGTATGACATCAGTCAGGGAGTTTGCTTTTTCAGGCCAGCAGTGTACATGGCAGTAGTCTGAGGAAAAAAACTACTTCTCCCCAGGACCAGGTGATTTGGGGGTTGTGAGAGTCAACCATGACATACCCAGGACCAGCGGAAAGTGTGGAATAGCAGCCAAGTAGAAACGGACTTGTTCACAATGTCCCTGGATTTCCAAGCTGAGGAGTGCTGTCTCTTGAGTCACTGGTCCTGAGGCCAAAGCCCTGCCACCTATGGTTTCCATGGTTACAGGGCAGCTGATGGGGTGTATTGGAATATTGTGTGTAGTTGCAAACCCAATGTCCATAAAGTTACTGGAGGCTCCTGAGTCTAGCATCATGGAAGAATGCAAGGCAGGTTGGTCAGGATAGCAAAGGGTTGCTGTAAGCAACAAGTGCTGAGAAGGAGTACATTCTGGATAACAGAGCCCAGTAGGATCTTCCCACTCCAGACCTAGGATCTCATTACTGGGTGGCATGGGTCATGGGTGTTTTACTGGGCACATGATGGCATAATGTCCTACTTTTCCACAGTACAAACAGAAGCCAGCTTGTCTTCTTTGTATTTTTTCTTCAGCCACCAAATGAGGCCACAAACCAGGTAGCTGCATGGGTTCCTGTAAAGGAGGAGGAGGGGCCACAGACGGCACCAGTGCCTGAGGTCTAGCAGATGGCCTGGTGCCCCTAGAGCAGCAATCGAATGGTGTGCCAAATGGCAGCTTTCCAGACACCCATCTATCCAAAGACACAGCTGGATTAGGGCTTGTAGGGATGAGGGTCTTTCCACCAGGGCTAGCTCATCCAGGATATTATCGGCCAATCCCTCTTAAAACTGGTCCATAAAGGCTGCCTCATTCCACTCCAGATCTTGAGACAACAGATGAAAAGCACTGGAAAAGGAAGTGACCATGCCCTTCCCTTGCTGGAGTTGCTGGATCTGGTGGTTTGCAGTCTCAGACTTCTGGGGATCCTCAAAGGAGAGATGCAGTTGTTCTGCAAACCTCTCAAAGCCAGCAAGGAGTGGGCTGGTTTGCAGGAGGTTGGGAGTAGACCATATGGCAGCAGGTCCCATTAATAGGCTGATCAAAACCCCCACCCTGGTCTGGTCATCAGGAAATTCTTCAGAGTGCAAGTCCATATACAGCATACAGTGGGTCAGAAAGGAGGGAAAATGATCAGGAGAACTATTAAACTTTGCTGGGGGAGCCACAGGGCATTTCCATCTGGGAGGCATAAGTGGTGGCTGTTGGTCCAGCTGGGCCTGCAAAGCTGTTATGTTGGCAATAAGCTGATTTACCTGGTCATTTACCTGGTCCCTGTGGACCTGGTTTCCTTGCAGCACAGCCTCCATTATGCAGAGGGTTGGAACAAACTATCCTGCTTTGGCTGTAGCAAACTCTCACTTCACTGAAGTCACAAAACCTTGAAGCCTACAGGTGATTAGTCAATGAGGTCCAGGCTACAACAGAAGTGGTCTAAATCTAGGCAGAAGTCAGAACACAGGCAGTCAGTCAGACAAGGCAACAGCAGGAGTGGTCACTCCTCCCACAGTACCTTTTCTCCATTCTGAACCTTGGAGAGTGCAGGTTGCCTGCACATGCTGCTTTTGAAGAAGAAGGAGGAGGAGGAGGAGGAGGAGGAGGAGGAGGTTTTTACTGAAAGTGAGGTACTTCAGAATTCCTTAATTTTGAATTATGGAGCATACAGCTCTCCTACATCTCTTGACTTCCTGCTTGGTTTCCCAACAAACACAGCTGCTAGAAAGGAGGCTACTGGTGGGCAGCTGAGAGCAGGCTGAGCAAATCCCCCTCTCCCTGTTTTGTAAAAAGAAAGCCTCAGTGCACCCCCCCTGCAAACGCACATGCACATCATCACAAAGCTTCCTCACACCATGTTTTTAATATAGTCTTTGCACAAGTCTGTTCTTCTGGAATATTACCAGCATACGTTTATATTTATTTATTTAAAAACAACCCTACAGAGTTAAGCAGGTGATTTCAGTACTGCACTCCAGGAGAAAAGCAGCAAAGGAAATTTTATTTATTTATTTCATTTCAATACCACCCAATAGCTGAAGCTCTCTTGGCAGTTCATGAAAATTAAAACCACAGAGTGCAGCATGAAACAATATAAAATATGAAAGCTCAAAACCACAATGTAACAGTACAACCAGAATAAAACCTTGCAGCAATGCAGAGATTTAAAATACAGATTTAAACACAGATTGTTTAAATACAGATTGTCCTTTTTAAAGGAGTGAGCAGAGTCCCCTCCCCCTGGGCAGCACATCACTGCTATGTAAAATGAAAGCCTTGGTGCCCTCCTGCCCACTCCATCACCAACACTGCAAAACTGTCTCACACAATTTAAAACTTTTCTGTTTTTATTTATATTCCTTGTGCAGGTCTGTTCTTCTGGAATACCATTAAAATACATTGCTTAAAAGCACCAAAGCAAACTACAAAATTAAGCAGGCGATTTCAGTTCTGGTGCGAAACACATTGCATTTCAGGAGTAAAGCAGCAAAAGAAACAATTAATTGACTGCTGAAGCCATTTTGAAGTGCATCCCTGACAGATGGCTGTCCAGCCTCATCTTGAATGCCTCCAGTGTGGGAGAGCCCACCACCCCCTAGGTAATTGGTTCCATTGTCGTACTGCTCTAACAGTCAGGATGTTCTTCTTGATGTTCAGCCGGAATCTGGCTTCCTGTAACTTGAGCCCATTATTCTGTGTCCTGCACTCTGGGATGATCAAGGGCTCCTTCACATGGAGCTTTTATCCTGCTATTGAGATGGCTCTCTCAAGGGAAGTTTGCGGGCTCTTTAGAGGACGTTGTGAACCTCCAGGGTGTCTCCCGCCATTTTCCCCAGCCTATCCCATGTTTGCCCCAAACGCAAAAGATGTGGTATTTTTTCCAGGCCATGGAACAGGAGCACCATGACATCCCTGTGAAATTCTCCAATAGCGGAAGAAACCGCTGTGTTTGGGTGGCTGAGGGGGTTTGTTTTCAGTTGTTGGAGGCGTGGTCAGGATGACGAAAGCATTGAGGATGCACCCAGGGAATCCTGAGTGGGGATCCTCTTGGCAAGGAGGGAAGGACAGGTGGGAGGGTTCATGGAAGGAGTCTGAGCAGGTTTGACAAGCGCAAGGGCAGGAATCACCCATGAACTGCGCACTCTTGCAAGGAGGGGAAGGCACACGGTGGGAGGGCAGCTCCTGCCTCTGCTCAAGTCTTGCTGAGGAAGGACTTTCTTCGATTCAAATAATGTGTCTGCCATGTAAATGCTTGAGCAGATTTCTCCACTGGCAGAAGAAGAGGGCAAAATGGCTCCCTGCAATGAAGGGAGTCAGATCTGATCCCCTACCGCACCAAGCTCAGAATCAATGTCCTCTGTTGATTCAGAGCACCCCATTAAGTTCAGTGGAGCTTACTTCCAAGTAAGTGTGTCAAGGGTTGCAGACTTATAGTGCAATCTTATGTCTACTCAGAAGTAAGTCATAGCTTTCCTGAAGGCTGTGAGGAAACAGTACAGCACAAATTAAGAGATGAAAACAAGTCTTCCCACTCCCGCTCCTTTGCACACATGCCAGAGAGGGAGGGAGGCACTCCTTTGATCCAAACCATGTCTTCTGAGTGGCAACCATCTAAGATGGCATGGAAGAAGGTGGGGCAGACATCTGCACAGGGTTGGCATGTACGTGCATACAGCCATTGGATAGACTTGCACTCATACCTGTGAAAACAAACGTACAATTTGGAAGCCAGCCAGCCACTATCTATTCCCCTAGCCCACCTTACACAGTCATTGGGAAGCCAGAATAAGGGGGATGAGCAACAACAGCGCAGGGAGGCAGAGGAATAAAGCCAGTAGATGGGAAGCCTCCTGTGGAAGCACCATGAGGACCCAAGCAAACGTATCTAGAAGGAGGGTTCCATCCACCTTTGAAGTCACTAGAATGGCTTCTGACTTCCCTCCTGCTGCAGAGGAGTGGAGGGACAGGTGGAGCCATCAATCATGCTACAGGAACCAATCATCAGGGGAGGGGAGGGGCAAGGGGCCAGCAGCCACCTTCTGTCCCGATTTTTCCATGCAGCTCCACCCAGCCATGAAAAGGTATAGAGCGGAGGGAAGCACTATGAGAGATGCCTGTATACAGGGCCAGTCTAAATCCCAGAAAGGATACAGAATCAAAAGGACCGGTTTGTAGTGGGATAAAATGCCAGGTGTGAAGACAGCCTAAGAAGAGATCCTGGCCTTCCTCTCTGTGACAACCTTTCAAGTACTTGAAGAGCGCTATCATATCTCCCCTCAGTCTCTTGTTCTCCAGGCTAAACATGCCCAGTTCTTTCAGTCTCTCCTCATAGGCCTTGGTTTCCAGTCCCCTGATCATATATGTTGTCCTCCTCTGAACCCTCTCCAGCTTGTCTGCATCCTTCTTAAAGTGTGGTGCCCAGAACTGGACACAGTACTCCAGATGAGGCCTAACCAGTGCTGAGTAGAGGGGAACTTGTACTTCACCTGATTTGGAAGCTATGCTTCTATGAATGCAGCCCAAAAGAGCATTTGCCTGTTTTGCAGCCACATCATATTGTTGGCTCATATTCAGCTTGTGATCGACAACAATTCCAAGATCCCTCTTGCTTGTAGTATTGTTGAGCCAAGTATCAGCCATCTTGTAATTGTGCATTTGGTTTCTTTTTCCTAGGTGCAGAACTTGGCATTTATCCCTATTAAATGTCATTCTGTTGTTTTCTGCCCAGTGCTCCAGGCTATCAAGATCACTTTGAATTCTGTTTCTGTCTTCCAAGGTATTAGCTATCCCACCCAATGTTGTGCCATCTGCAAGTCTGATCAGCATTCCTGTACCTCCTCACCCAAGTCATTAATAAAAATGTTGAAGAGCACTGGGCCCAGGACTGAGCCCTGGGGTACCCCGCTTGTTACCTCTCCCCAGTTTGAGAAGACCATTGATATGCACTCTTTGAGTCCGATTCAGTAGCCAACTGTGTATCCACCAGATAGTTGTTTCATCTAGCTCACTTTGAGCTAGTTTGCTCATCAGGATATCATGGGGCACTTTGTCAAAAGATTTGCTGAAGTCGAGGTATATGATGTCCACAGCATTCCCACAGTCCACAAGCGAGATTACACAAGGGAGAACACCTGGTCAAAAAATGAGATCAGATTTGTCTGGCAGGATTTGTTCTTGAGAAATCCATGCTGGCTTCAAGTGATCACTACATTGTTTTCAAGGTACTTAAAGACTGATTGCTTTATAATCTGCTTCAGAATTTTCCCAGCAATTGATGTCAGACTCACTGGTCTGTAGTTCCCAGGATCCTCCTTTTTACACTTTTTGAAGATAAGGACAACAATGCTGCCTCTTCAGCCTGAACTTCACCTTTGCCAGAGGGCTCATAGACCCTCTTTCGGGCGAAGACTGAGGCAAAGTAGGAATTGAGCACTTCTGCCTTTTCTTTGTCATCTGTTAGCATTTTGCCATCCTTATTTAATAGCTGAACCACCATTTCTTTCCTCTGTCTTTTACTATGCATTTATCTGAAGAAAGCCTTTTTATTGCTTTTAGCATTCCTTGGTAACCTCACTCTTTCTCCACTTTAGCCTTCCTGATGCCGTCCCAGCAATTTGTCTCCCAACAGATATTGGGGAAATAGGAGTCCACCATTACTACTACATCATGCTTCCTTGAAACACTGGCAATTTGCTTTTCAAAAGTTTCATCCTCGTCTTCTCCTTGATTGGCTGGCCAGTAGTAGACTCTGACCACCATGTTCCTTTTATTCTTTGCTCCATTTCTTTTAACCCAGATGCTCTCAAAGGGCTACCAAGCTCATCCTCCTGTATTTCTGTGCAGAGATGTGTATTTTTCAAATATAGTGCGACTCCACCTCCCCTTCTGTTCCTTCTCTTCTTTTTGAACAAGTTATTTCCTTTTATTGCTGTATTCTAGTCATGGGAGTCATCCCACCAAATTTCAGTTACACCTATCAAGTTATAATTTCCCTCCTGAATTAAGAGTTCAAGTTCATTTTGTTTATTTCCCATACTCTGGGCATTAGTATATAGACATCGAAGACCATGTGCTTTATAGCCTGGCTATCGTCCTACATGTTTGTGAAGACTATTATTGGGTGCTATTAGAGCTGTTCTCTCTGCTGTGTTGCATAAGCCTTCGTCCATTCTTACCCCCAACTTTACATCTCCCTCTCCATAGGATTCAGTTTAAAGCCCTCCTGATGAAGTTCTTCATGCTGTGGCCAAACACATTCTTCCCAGCCCTTGTGAGGTGCAACCCATCCCTTGCCGGCAGTCCATCTTCCAGGTCCCAGAATCCAAATCTCTTGCGTCGCCACCACCTTCGTAGCCAGTCATTCACCCAGAATATTTTCTTTCCCTTGCTATCCCTCTCCTAACTACTGAGATAGATGTGAAAACTATCTGGGCCCCAAAGGTCTTGAGTTTCCTGACCAAAGTTTCACAGTCTGATGTGATTTCTTTGTAGCTCCACTTGGCAGTATCATTTGTTCCCACATGGGTGGGAAGAAAGGGATACCTGTCAGTGGGCTTTATAAGTGTAGGCAACTCTTCAGTCATTTCTCTAATCCATCCTCCTGGGAGACAGCATACCTGGCAAGTCCATGAGTCTTCTTGACATACTTGGGTTTCAATCCCACGCAGCAAGGAGTCTCCCACAACTACTACTCTTCTCTTTATGTTGTAGGCCTTGGTTTCATTGTCTCTGCTTGACTGACCTTCAGCCTCTTGCTTGCTCTCATGCAGGGTCCCCTGTAATTCTTCCTCTGCAGGCTGTCCTCCAGTCTCATCTTCAAGTGCCTGAAAATGGTTCCATAGTTCCACTGCTTCCACTGGTGCAGAGCGGAACTGTCACCCTTTTCCAAGGAGTATCCTCTACTTCATTTTTCCTCGCCTCAGCATTTTCCTCTTCTGCCTCAGCTTGCCATTGCTCTTCTAGCTCCTGTACTTTGCTCTGGTGCTGTATTTGCACCAGACAACTAAAGAGTTCTAACAACTCTTCGTTTTCTCTTATTCCCTGGAGGGTTGACACTGCCACTCCAGTCCTCTTACTTTTTCTTCCAACAGTGTAATCAACTTGCACTTGTTGTACGTGTAGGCCATGTTCTCAGGCAAGAAAACAAACACTGCACAGACCTTGCAGATCACCACCACTGAAGAGTCTTTTCCTTCCATAGTCTCTGTTCCCTTTTTGTTTCCAGCTTTGTGATTGTACTAGAATAGCCTGTGCTTTGTCCTCTATTCACTGGAGATTAACAATGGAGTCTCAGTGGTATAGGAATGTGTGTTACAAGAAAAAAAAATTGAAACAAACAAACAGAAATTGTTAGGGATCTCCCCTTTGACCTCCCCTGCCTAACTCCTGTTTGCACTCCCTGTTTGCTCGCTCTGGTGACTCACTCTCTGGGAGCTTTCTTGCTTGTATAGCCCCTAGACCAGCTGGGGCAGCTTCCTCTGCTCTGCTCATCTAGGAGACAGGAAACAAACTGAAACACCTCGCCCATACAGCTGCTGGGAGTATTCAGGCCATGCCCCCTCAATTCAATTGGAGCTCTCAGTAGCACATGGTGAGCACCTGGTGACTCAGAATGGAATGTCCCTGGGCTTACTCCATCCCACTCACTGCTTTGCCTTTGTCTCCTCTTCCACTGCAGCTCCCCTGCTGAACTCCTGTTTGTGCTCTATGTTTGCTTGCTCTGGTCGCTCACTCTCTGGGAGCTTGCTTGCTTTTAAAGCCCCTAGACCAGCTGGGGCCACTTCCTCTCCTCTGTTCTGCTCAGTTAGGAGTCAGGAAACAGAGCTCTAAAGAACTGCAGGACATGGCTCAGCAACAGGAAATACACGGCAAACAATCAGGAAAGGGGGAGTGTCATCCACCTTCCTCAGGGACATCTCCTCCCACCCTGCTTCCATTCCACATTTTCCTGTCCACACCATCAAAGAAAATGTGCAGCTGTTCTGATCTTTCCCTTGTTAATGGACTTTCTGCATTAAGCAAAAATTCAGGAGAATTGCTGGGAAAACATGGGCAGATTACAAAAAATCTGTGGATGTGATAAAAGCAATCCCTCTAAACCCACATTAAGGTCATTTATAAAAATATTAAACAGCATAGGCCCTAGGATAGAGCCCTGCAGCACTGCACCTCAGGCCTCCCTCCAGGAAGATGCTGAGCCATTACCAAGCACTTATTGAGTTTGGTTGCTCAACCTAACAGTAGTATCACCAAACCTATACTTTATCATCTTGTCCACTGGGATATTATGGGAAATCTAATCAAATGCTTTGCTGAAATCAAGATATACTATGTCCACAACATTCTATGCATGATCTACCAAACTAGTAACTCAAACTAGTAAAAAGAAGATAAGGTTGGTCTGGCCTGGCTTATTCCTGACAAACCCATGGCAGCTCCTAATAATCAATGTATTATTTAGGAACATAGGATGCTGCTATATACCCAGTCAGATGTTTGGTCCATCTTGCCCAATGTTGTCAACACTGACTTGACACTGGTTCTCCAGGACTTCAGGCAAGAATTTTTCTAGCCTTACCTGAAGATGCTGGGGATTGAACCTGGAACCTTGAGCATGCAAAGCATGTGCTACCACTCTCCTAGATGCTCACAGACCGACCCCTTAATAATCTGCTCTAGATTTTTCCCATTATTGATGTCAGACTGACTGTTCTATAGTTTTCTGGATTCACCTTCTTCCCCATTTTGAAGATTTGACCATCTCCAGTCTTCTGGCACATCACCTGTTCTCAAGGAATTCTCAAAGATTACAGATAGCAGCTCTGAAACAACTTCCACAAGCTCCTTCCCAGGGATGTGCTTCATCTAGTCCTGGAGATCTGAACTTGTTTAAATGAGCTAGGTCTTCTCTAACCAACTGTGAGTCATCAGGAGTCATCCTACAACCACTCAGGTTTCCTAGGTTGCCTGGCAACCAGTTCTTGATCCACCTGACAGAAGTATCGCCGACCATCTTGCTTTTCAAACGCTTTGCTATGTTCACAGCATTCCCATGCATGATCTACTAAATTAGTAACTCTATCCAAAAAGAATTAGTAACTCTATCCAAAAAGAAGATAAGGTTGGTCTGGCATGACTTATTCTTGACAAATCCATGATGGCTCCTACAAATCAATCCATTATTTTCTAGATGCTCATAGAACAACCTCTTAATAATCTCTTCTAGAATCTTTTCCAGTACTGACATCAGGCTGACTGGTCTGTAGTTTTTTGGATCCACCTTCTTTCCCTTTTTGAAGATGGAGGCAACAGTTGCCCATCTCCAGTCTTCCGGCACCTCACATGTTCTCCAAGAATTCTCAAAGATTACAGATGGTGACTCTGAAATAATGCCTGCAAATACCTTTGGCACCTAAAGATTTCACTCATCTGGCCCTCGCAAAATGAAGTTGTTTACAAAACCAAGGTGTTCTCTAACCATCTCCTTCCTTACCTACCATGGGCTACAAGTCCTGCCCATTATGATTTATTTTCTTTGTCCCTGGTTGAACACAATTCCATTTGTGGAAGAAGACTGAGATGAAATAGGAGTAGTTCCATCTTCTTGTCACCATCTCTGCCTGGTTTCACAGAGAAATGGTCAGGGGAGGCAGCTAGTCTTTCTTAACTACAGCCAGAGCTAGCCTTGGAAAAAGTGGCCAAGTCACTGCGGCATGAGGAACATTCTTTGATAAGCAGTGAAGAGGCAGAATCAGCCACAAGAACGGCACGCCCAAGGCTGTCTCCTACACAGTGCTAGCAGCTGAAAAGGCATGAAGAAAAGCAAGCAGGAAGATGGAGTTCTTGACTCCAGGCCAAGATTTCTCATAGGGTAGATTGACAAGTGAGGAACTCTAGTCACCCTGGCTCCACATAAAAGCTGGCACAGAGGCAAAGGAAGTTTGTGGGTACAACAGCACTGGTACCAGACACTCCTTTGCTTAGACTATTCTTGAACCATGAACTACTGCATGCTTAAATCCCATGCCTTCGGACTCTGTCTTGGATTATACCACTGGACTTTCAGACCCTGTTTCTGGCTCCTGTTTGGATTATTTGAGTTTAATTGAACTTGGGCTCACTAAGGACTCTGATCTGTGGACTCCTGTGAGGTGCCTGTGTTTGTGTCCTCCAGTAATAAAGGAGTTCACTGTTTCTTTAACATGTGTTTGGTTACTGATGTTGTGAGGGAGCTGGGCCTGACACCCCCTTTGAGTCTCAGCTCATCAGCGAGCTCCATGTGCAGCCACATTGGTTTCTCTAAGTGCCCCCATTTCTCCTTCTTGTGGAGATTTGTGATTGTGCCTTCAGTATTTCAGTTTTCAGGATTTCCCAACCCTCTTGAGCTATCTTTTCCCTTCAGAATGTTTAGCCATGGAATTGTACATAACTCTTCTGTTTTTTTAAATTGGCTTTGTTAAAGTCCAAGATACATGTTCAACTACGCTCAGTTTTCACAGCCCTCACTGTCACAAATTCCAAGATGACATGTTCACATTAGCCCGAAGTTCCTGCACTTTCACTTTATCAACTATTTCTTCTGATTTGTCAAGATTAAATTCAGAATAGCAATTCCCCCTGTTCCTTCTTTCACCTTCCAAGATATGTTGTCAGCAAAATAAATAAAACATATGTTGGATGTTCCATTCTTACCAGAGTAAAGGTGCAATCCTATTGATCGTACCCTTGATGACTGGAAGCCCTGAACTTGGAGGCTTCTAATCATCCAGTGCAGGGCAGGAGAAGCAGTGGAGGCAGTCTTCACCACCATGTCCTCCCACCTTGCATTTTTCTCTAGATGGGCTTTTTTGCCCATTTAGTGACAGTACTTTGGAAGGGAAGGGAACGAGGCTGCTGAGGCTTCAGGATAGTGTGTATCCTGGCCAGTCTCCTCCCCTCCTGTCCTCCAAAATGCCCCCTTTCTCCCTCTCTGAAGTTGAGCTTCCAACCTTGGAGAGGCAACTGGCGTAGTTCTTTCCATGCCAGCTGTGAAGCGGAGGGATCTGGGGTTGAAATCCCCTATTACTACAATGGCTCAACTCTGTGAAAGTTTTCTCATCTGTTCCAGGAAATGTATTCCAGGTTTTTAGGCAGTCTGTATTACACTACCTTAACAATATTGCTCTTTTTTTCTCACTCCCTCTATTGCTTTCAACAGGGCTTCCATTCTCAGAACCATGGATTTCCATACAGGTGTAAATATTCTTTACATATAACACTTCTCTCAGTTCCCTTCTGTTGGGTTTATTTCTTTTGAACATGATCATAGAATGATAGTATTAGTAAGGTTGGAAGGGGCCTATAAGACCATCGAGTCCAACCCCCTGCTCAATGCAGGAATCTAAGTCAAAGCATCCCTGACAGATGGCTGTCCAGCTCCATCTTGAATGCCTCCAGTGTGGGAGAGCCCACTGATATACCCTTCAATTGCTATATTCCAGTTATGTCTCATTCCACCAAAGCTCAGTGATACTAACTAGATTGTATTTATCATCCCATATTAGGATTTCAAGTTAATCCTGTTAGTTTCCCATGCTCTGTGCATGAGTATCAAGACACTGGAGGCCAAGGGACTTGCATCGGTTTCCCTGCTGTGTTTAACTTTCTTGCCTTCTGCTTTCCCCCTGGTGTTCTTGGCCCTAAAATGTTGCTCAGTGGCTGGCTCTAAGCTCTGGCCACCCACTGCCCCAGGAGTTAGCTTAAAGCCCTCTTGATCAGGTTTGAAGGCTCTTGCCAGAAACATTCTTCCCAGTCCCCATGAGATGCACCCCATCATCCACACGAAGTCCTTCACACTGATATCATAGGCCATGGGACCAAACTTTTCCCGACATCACCAACTGGGTAGCCGGCTGTTCACTTTCAGTATCCTCCTTTCCTTATCAATGTCCTGACCTTCATGACTACACCACTTGTGCCCCAAATTCCTTCACTTTCCTACTCAGGACTTCATATTTTTTGGAGATCCATTCAACATTTCTTTTGGCTAAATCTTTTGTTCCTATATAGATCAGCATAGGCTAGTAGTCAGTTGGTTTGATGAGTCTTGGTAGCCTCTCCATCAGGTTTTGAATACATGCTCCAGCAAGCCAACACATCTCCCAAGATGCCATATCTGTTTGCCAAAAACTCAAAAGCTAAACTGGGAGCCCCTAAAGCAACTGGTGGTACCTGAAAAATTCCAGCTAAAGTTACTGAAACTAGCCCATGACATGCCATGAGCAGGACATTTGGGAAAAAACAAGACTGAACAAAGGTTAATGGCAAATTTCTTCTGGCATGGTATTGCCAAACAGGTAGCTGAATATTGCAGGTCTTGTGAAACCTGTCAATGTGTGGGGAAAGCAGGGCACCAAGGTAAAGCCCAATGGAAATCTCTGTAGGAGAGACTTTTTTCAGAGCGGGAATGGATATAGTGGGGCCCTTCAATAAACCCACATGCAGAGGGGAAAAAACCCATCCTCACAGTGGTAGATTTTGCCACAAGGTACCCAGAAGCTGTAGCACTGATGCCCAATCTGTAGCTGAGGCTTTGCTGGGAATTTTTTTAGAACAGGATTTCCCCTCAGAGATTTTGACAGATTATGGAACAAATTTTCTCTCTGAGGTAATGGAATGTCTGTGGAAGTGTTGTGGGGTAAAACACTTGAAAGCTACTGCACACCACACCCAATGCAGCAGATTAGTCAAGATATTTAATGCCACCCTTTAGGGAATGATTAAATCTTATGTAAACACACACCCTAATGACTGGGACAACAAACTGCAATACCTACTCCTTGCTTACGGAGAGGTTCCCCAGGAGTCAACAGGATTCTCACCCTTTAAGCTACTGTATGGCAGAAGAGTGAGAGGCCCTCTTCATCTCCTAAAGTAAAACTGGGAAGGTAAACTGGTGCGAAACAAAACTTCTGTGGTGGAGTATGTGCTGAATCTCAAACTCTAGATACTCTCTGTAAATTTGTTCAAACAAATGTAACAAAGGCTCAGGAGGTGCAAAAGTTCTGGCATGATCACACTGTATGCCCAGGAGTATTGAGGTGGGGGATCAAGTAATGACCTTTCTTCCCCTGTGCAAAGATAAGCTCAAAGCTGCTGGGGAAGGCCCCTATGTAATCAGAGACAAATTGGATGACTTGATATATGTGGTGGTTAAGGAAAAGTCTGAGAAAAAGCCAAAAGTGGTGCATCTAAATATGATGCAGCCATATTATAAAAGAGGTGGAGTGGTTTAACAGGTTCACAGGATACCTGATGAAAATGTGGTGCAAAGAGATGGTCATATAACACCTTTATGGGACAAAGTAATAGGGAGTGATAAAAGGGGGGACCACTTCAGTTGCCTCCAGGAAATGCAGGCAGAAATTCAACTGGGGAAGATGGTAGTCCCATCTCTCTTATCAGATGTTTGGGATGAGGCAGGTGAACACGGTCTGTTGATAGGAGCTGGGAGGACTCCTCGAGTTCTACTGAAGGGGTTAACATACAATGGTTAGAGTAACAGTGGTATGTTAGCCTTGAGTCATGGGGAGTGAGAAAAGGGGGGACCACTTCAGTTACCTCCAGGAAATGCAGGCAGAAATTCAACCGGGATAAATATTTTCTGTATGAGATGTTTGGGACGAGGCAGCTGCCAGCACTGACAGGAGCTGGGAGGATTCCTTGAGTTCTACTGAAGGGAGTAATGCATGTTGGTTAGGCATGCATGTTTACTTAAAAGGAAAACCCATTGTGTTCTGTGGGGCATACTCACTAGTAACTTTAATTTTGGAATAGTGGAACAGTAACAAGAAACTTGGTGGGTCTGATTTCCTTCATCAGGGCTTTTTAATTTTAACTTGCTTGGATAAAAGTGAAATCAGAGGATAAAATCTAAGGTGTATATAGACTGTTTCCTACTCCTTTGTTATTTTGTAAGAATGTGGTGGGTGGGTAGGTGTAGGATAGTCAGATATTACACTTTGCAGATAC